>NC_141194.1:133082202-143082202 GCF_055505025.1 Bos grunniens
CACATGACTTAGCCTGTGATCATTTTCATGTGCAGCATTTTCGCTTTACCAGCTAGCTACCAGGGTACTCTAGTGATCATTGGAGGGGAAAAAACCTTTGAGATACTACTTAGACACAGATCCACTTGGTAGAAACTAGCTTTCAGTATTTGGCTCCCAGTACTCTTGCCTGGAAAATCTCATGGAAGGAAGAGCCTGGTAGGCTGCAGTCCATGGGATCGAGAAGGGTCAGACACAACTGAGTGACTTCACTTTCACTTTTCAATTTCATGCCTTGGAGAGGGAAATGGCAACCCACTCCAGTGTTCTTTCCTGGAGAGTCCCAGGGATGGGGGAGGCTGGTGGGCTGCCGTCTATGGGGTCACACAGAGTCAGACAGGACTGAAGCGACTTAGCAGCAGCAGCAGCAGCAGGGAATCTAGGTCTACTAGGCCTTTCAAGACGATTTAGAATTTTAGAACATCGCCTCATTGATTAGTGGTTTGACCTGTTTTCCCTTGGTTTCTAGAAACTTTCTCTCTACTTAGTCATCGTGCTGTCCAATTCCTTTTCCACCTCTTTCAGAAAGCCAGTCCTGACACATTCCTGCCCTAGGTGACCTCTTTCCCCCTCCCAAATCTGATCACCAATAGTTTATATCCATCAGTTGGCCACGGTGTTTGGAAGAGGGCCTGGCACCTAGTATCTACCATCTATGTTTGTTAGACTCATAAATTGCCAGCTGGGAAACTTACTAGCTGTGTTTGACCTTTGTTGTTGTTCAGTTGCTAAGTTGTATCTGACTCTTTGTTACCCCATGGAATGCAGCACACCAGGCTTCCCTGTCCTTTATTACCTCCCGGAGTTTGCTAAAACTCATGTCTATTGAGTCTATGATACCATCCGACCATCTCATCCTCTGTTGCCCCCTTCTCCTCCTGCCTTCAATCTTTCCCACCATCAGGGTCTTTTCTAATGACTCAGCTCTTTGCAGCAGGTGGCCAAAGTATTGGAGCTTCAGCTTCACCATTAGTCCTTCCAATGGATATTCAGGGCTGATTTCCCTTAGGATTGTTTGGTTTGATCTCCTTATAGTCCAAAGGACTCTCAAGAGTGTTCTCCAGCACCACAGTTTGAAAGTATCAATTCTTTGGTGCTCAGCCTTCTTTATGGTCCAACTCTCACATCTGTACATGACTACTGGAAAAACCATAGCTTTTTCTAGATGACTAGATGGACCTTCATCACAAAGTGATGTCTCTACATTTTAATATGCTGTCTAGGTTTGTTATAGCTTTCTGAATGGATTTGTCATAACTCCTCCATCAACCTGAGAACTCCTGGAGGGCAAAAAGCCAAGCCAGCCTGATGTTTCCTTGTAGTGAGCTTGAGAGCCTGTCTGGGCTGATTAAGGAAAAATGGATGACCATAAGGTGGCAGTAACACACAATGAGATTGATTTGGGTGCTAATTTGACAGCTTTAAATGGTAGAGGTCCCTGATGGCTCAGAGGGTAAACAATCCACCTGTAATCCAGGAGATTCAGGTTCAATCCCTGGGTCAGAGATCCCTTGGAGAAGGAAATGGCAATCCACTCCAGTATTCTTGCCTGGGAAATCCCATAAACAGAGGAGCCTGAAGGGATCTAGGTGATGTTGCTGGGAAGCCTCTGAGTCAGAGAGCTCTTAACAGGTCAGTGGCTTGTGGTCTTTTATAGCGATAAGGTTTATCTGACTTGTGGGAGCAGATGTTAGGTGTTGTTTTGTAGGGTATGCAAAGCAAGTAGGCTCTAAATAGCTAAGTATCTACCTGTTTGGGCTATATTTGAAACAGTTGGATGTGTAAAATTTTGAGTTTTCTACCTATTGGCTTTTTTTGAAGTATACTTGATTTACAATACTGTGTTAATTTCAGGTGTATAGCAAAGTAGTTCAGTTATATGTACATATTCTTTTCCTTTATAGGCTATTACAAACTATTGAGTAGAGTTTCCTGTGTTATACAGTAGGTTCTTGTTGGTTGTGTATCTTATATATAGTAATGTTTATGTTAATCCCAAACTTCTAATTTATCCCCCCACCCCCACCATGCCTATTGGCTTTTGAACCGAAAGATCCCAGCCTGCTATGAAGAAGTCAACATCATAGGGCTAATATATAGAGACCACTTTGGGATCATTTATACAACATCTTTTAGTACTTTTGGTAATGTTGAAGGCTAATACTCAGACTGAAAGCAAAAGCTGAGTCTATTGCTTGCTTAACTAAGGGAGAGCTTCACTTGTAAGGTGTAGATACTCTAAGAGAAGCAGCGAGTTTACCTCGTATAGAGTTTTGGAAAGCACAGAATTCAGGGACTGGTGGACTTCAGAAGCAAGAATACTTAGGAACTTGGCATCTTTAGCTATAGTAACGTAGTAACTCGGAGAAGGCAATGGCAACCCACTCCAGTACTCTTGCCTGGAAAATCCCATGGACAGAGGGGCCTGGTGGGCTGCCGTCTATGGGGTCACACAGAGTCGGACACGACTGAAGTGACTTAGCAGTAGCAGCAGCAGCAATGTGGTAACTGGAGTGTGTCTGCTGTGGGCTGGCTGACTTTCTCAAGCATGGGTTTATCACTGACCAGTTGGCTTTCAGAAGCCTGACTATTGGTACCCCATGTCACTGACCAAAGAAATGGGTTTAAAACTGGCTCTAAGGGTTCCTTGTTGCTGTGGCCAAAGAACAAATCAGTGTTTTCTTAAGAGAATGGGGAATTTTGATTCTCAGTACCTAGCGCAGTGTTTTGCAAACAGGGAGCACTCGTAGAATAAATGAGCAATGTATGTGTCTCATTTAAAAACACACTGGCCTCCCTAGTGTTGAAGCCCTCCCTGGGGTTTAAATGTGAAAGAATAATAGCGCCCACCACATGTCCTCTCTTTTTAAAAAAACATTATTATTATTTATTTAGGCTGCACTGGGGCTTAGTTATGGTATGCGGGATCTTCAATCTTTGTGTGGTGTGTGGGATCTTTTAGTTGTGGCATGCAAAGTCTTCATTGCGGCATCTAGCACCCTGACCAGGGATCAAACCTGGGCCCCCTGCATTGGGAGCACGGAATCTTAGTCACTGGATTGCCAGGGAAGTCCCTGTCCTTTTTATTTTCAAACAAAGCACATTGACATCCACCACCTCCCTCGATACTCACTTTAGCCTCTGAGACTGGGAAGGAAAGGAACATTGATATCTCTGTTTGTAAAGGAGAGGTAAAGTGAAGTGTCCAAGAGCGCAAAGTGTTGGATCTTTGGACTCTACAATTCTTAGCCTCTCTTAAAAAAAGGGTAAGGCCATCAGAGCAGAGATTTCCATCTGGTGTTGGTCCTCTCACCCTCAGGTGGGGTTAGCGTTGGCCAGAAGCCTGACCACTTGCTCTGGTTGCAAGCAACCTGGTCCATTCTCCTCAGTATGCCAACAAACATGTTCATGTTCTATGTGTGTCCTGATGTGAAAATGTGCAAAGCACTGCCCAGAAATGCCATTGAGTGCAGATGTGTGTCTGTTCAGATTGCACGTAACTCTTTATGAAATAATAACACCTTACATAAGATTGTTATGTGAGAGTTTACAAAGCACTTTCATACCTATCAGTGTCTCATTCAATCCTCACCTGAAGTCTGTTATGAAGACAAGGCAGAAGTTAGTATGATTTAAACCTACATTGAAAAAAATAAAAGACAGCTTGGAAATTAGAGAAGAAGAAGAATTTAGTTTGGTTGTCTCAATCATTCTTATAATTTTGGTACGTTTTTAAAAAACAGGAATATCATTTTCTAACATAATTAGAATAATATTGTATGTATAGCTTATTATCTGGTTATAGCTATATAAGCATTTTTCCATGTTATAATAACACTTTATTACTGTCATTTTAATGGTTGTAAAATATTCTTCCGAATGAATGTACAATAATTTATTTAACAGTTCCTCTATTGTTGCTTCCATCTTTCTGTTATTATAAATTCTTTCACAATGACTTCACTCATGGGAAAAATACCCCTCTACCACCATATTTCAGATTACTTCTAGTGCTATAGAAATTTATTTGCTTAGTTGTTCAATTTTAAAAGTTAAAGATTTTTATACATAGAGACAAATTGTTTTCCAAAAGCCTAGCTACAATTTGTACTTCTACCATGAATGTATAAGTTTAACCACATTTTGTAGGTACTGTTGTCCTTATCTTCAAGATGAAGACATCCATGCCTAAGATCACATGGCTAGTAAGTTTCCCAGCTGGCAATTTATGTGTCTAACAAACATATATAGTAGATACTTGGTGTCAGGCCCCCTTCCAAACACTTAAAAAAATAACTAATTTTATACCAACAGAGAAACCTTATATAGTAGGTACTACTATTATATCTTTTTTTTTCCAGATAAAAGAACTGAGGCACAGATAAACTATGTAATTTGCCCAAGGTCACACAGCTAATAAGTGGCTGTTGTTTGCTTGTGCTCATTAGTGTCCGACTCTGCAATCGCATGGACTGTAGCCCACCAGGCTCCTCTGTCCATGGAATTTTCCAGGCAAGAATACTGGCGTGGGTTGCCATTTCCTACTCTGGAGAATCTTCCCAAACCTGGGATCAAACCTGCATCTCCTGCGTTTCCTGTATTGGCAGGTGGATTCTTTACTTCTGTGCCACCTAGAAAGCCCCAGTAAGTGGCAGAGGAGAGATTTAAACCCAGGAAGTCTGGCTCCATAAATATGGGATTGGCCAACATATATTCTCTTTTTTTCTCTTAACTGATTTAAAGAAATCATTGCATAAAATACCAATTAAAAATAATATTGTTTGAATTATATAAAGATGCAACATATATAACAACAATAGCACAAAGCAAGGGAGAAGGAGTAGATCTATTCTGAGGCAGGGGAATGACACCAGATAAATAACTCATTTCTGTAAGAAGAAATGAAGAATGCTAGAAATGGTAAATAGGAAGGTGAATATAAAAGATTCTGTATTTTTATCCTGTATTCTCTTAAATTATTTAAAAATATTTATATAGAAATAATTATTACTCAATATTTTTGTGTTCATAACATGTATAGATATACAATATATAATAGTAATGGTACAAAGGTGGGGAAGAAGTGAGCTTATTGGAGCAAAGTTTCTATATTTTACTAGATTTAAGTTATTAAAAATCTGTAAGTAGATTTTACTATGTTAAGATATATGTTGTAGGGCTTCCCAGGTGGTCTAGTGCTTAAGAATCTGCCTTCCAATGCAAGGGACACTGATTTGATCCCTGGTCCGGGAAGATCCTACATGCTGCAGAGCGACTAAGTTTGTGCGCCACAACTACTGAGCCCCGTGCTCCACAACAAGAGGAGTTATCACCATGAGAAGCTGGAACACTGCAGCTAGAGAGTAGCCCCTGCTCTCTGCAACTAGAGAAAGCCCATGCAGCAACAAAGACCCAGCACAGTAAAAAAATAATAAATTAATAATTAGTAATCACTTCATGGCAAATAGATGGGGAAACAGTGGAAACAGTGACAGACTTTATTTTTGGGGGGCTCAAAAATCACTGCAGATGGTGACTGCAGCCATGAAATTAAAAGATTCTTGCTCCTTGGAAGAAAAGCTATGACAAAGTAAGCCAGGATGGCTTACTAAAAAGCAGAGACATTACTTTGCCAACAAAGGTCTGTCTAGTCAAAGCTATGGTTTTTCCAGTATTCATGTATGGATGTGAGAGGTGGACTATAAAGAAATCTGAGCACTGAAGAACTGATGCTTTTAAGCTGTGGTATTGGGGAAGACTCTTGAGAGTCCCTTGGACTGCAAGGAGATCCAACCAGTCCATCCTAAAGGAAATCAGTCCTGAATATTCATTGGCGGGACTGATGTTGAAGCTGAAACTGCAATACTTTGGCCACCTGATGTGAAGAACTAACTCATTGGAAAAGACCCTGATGCTGGGAAAGATTGAAGGCAGGAGGAGAAGGGGATGACAGAGGATGAGATGGCTGGATGGCATCACCAACTCAATGGACATGAGTTTGAGTGAACTCCGGGAGTTGGTGATGGACAGGGAGGCCTGGTGTGCTGCAGTCCATGGGGTTGCAAAGAGTTGGACACGACTGAGCGACTGAACTGAATAATTAAAAAAAAAGTTCTAAATCCTAGAAAAACCACTAATAAATAACTCACAAATATAGTTAAAAGTCAAATCATTAAAATAAATCAAAATGTTATATTGGAAAATATTCACTTAAGACAGAAGGCTTTAAAGGAGTAACAGAAGAACAAAAGAGGTACAATATATAGAAAATAAATAGGAAAGTGACAGACATCAATCCTACACGATAAGTAATCACCATTAATGTAAACACTTCAACCAAAACACAGAGATTGTTAACTTGGATTAAGAGTGAAGAAGTTCCAACTATATATGTCTGCAAAAGATACACTTTAGATTCAATGATACAAATAAGTTCAAAGTAAAATCATGGAAAAAGTAATACCATTCAAACAGCAATTATAAAAGAACTGCGATGGCTTTACTAATATTAGACAAATAGAGTTTAAAACAAAAAAAATTACTAGAGATGGTGGGCTATGTTACAATGAAAATATGGTCAGTCTATCAGGAAGGCAGACAATTATAAATATATTAACAATACAGTTCCAAAATACATCTAGCAAAAACTAACAGAATTAAAGGGAGAAATAGACAATTCAACAGTAATTTTTGGAGACCTCAATACTCTACTTTTAATAATGAATAGAAGAAGTAGGCAGAAAATCAGCAAGGTTATATACGACTTGAATAATGTTATCAGCTAACTTGGCCTAAGTGATGTCTGTAGAATAATTCACCCACCAATAGCAGAATAATCTTTCCATGGTTAATATGTGCACCTCAGTCTAGTGCTTTGCAACTCACTAAGATCAAACCTGTTTTATACAGGCACCTTCTTCCCATTTGTTAGTAACATGAGATAAACTTTTGTTTATTATTTTAAAGACAGATTATATTCAGGATTGAATACTCATTACAGTTACAAGGAAATGATGACTGACAGACCATTCTCCTGTGCTTCCAGTTATAGCGTTGAAAAGTTGGGAGGCTTCTTTAAATCCAGTGGAAGTCAGTTAATTATAGCTGATACCTTGGTGTGGAGTTAGACAATGGTATGGGATTCCCTTTTTTTGTTTTTGATCTTAAAAGTGTTGATAACAATTTCAGAGTAATAAAAAAGTAAAGGGAATGGTATAAGACCCTCATTATATATTACCTGCCTTCAATGATGATCACTTCATGGCCACTCTTGTTTTACCTATACCACCCTACCTACTCTTTCAAATCTTAATACCAAATTATTTTCAAGCAAAATTCAACGTATAATGTTATGGAAAATCTTTTTGTAAATTCACCTAGTCAGGAGCTGAAGGTGACAGAGGTAGTATTGGGAACATACCGGGTTATCAGGAATCCCAGACCTGTCCCCTGATAATTAAGTGATGCTTGGAAATTTTTTTTTTCTTTTCTCATGTTGGCCTTCAGCATCTTCGTCTGTGAAATGAGGAGACTTGGTCTCCAAATTAGTGGTTGTCCATCCTGACTGCACTAATCATTGGAATTGCATGACAAGCTATTAAAAATTATGGAATCTCTTGGGAGTAAGGTCTGGCTTTGGTATTTATTGTTAAAGGAAAAAAAATATTGTTAAAAAATTTATTGTTAAAGAAAAAAATCATTGGAATTGCATGACAAGCTATTAAAAATTATGGAATCTCTTGGGAGTAAGGTCTGGCTTTGGTATTTATTGTTAAAGGAAAAAAATATTGTTAAAAAATTTATTGTTAAAGAAAAAAAATCATTGGAATTGCATGACAAGCTATTAAAAATTATGGAATCTCTTGGGAGTAAGGTCTGGGTTTGGTGTTTATTGTTAAAGGAAAAAAAATATTAATGTGAAACCAGGGCTGAGAAACAATGACCTAGAATAGTCTCTGTGATAGTTGACTGCCAACTTGGCTAGACTGTATTACCCAAGTATTTAATCAAACACTATTATAAATGTTGCTGTGAAGTATTTGGTAGATGTGGTTAACATCTATAGTCAATTGGCTTTAAGTAAAAGAGATTATGCTTCATAATGTGTGTGCTGCTGCTGCTAAGTCACTTCAGTTGTGTCCGACTCTGTGCGACCCCATAGACTGCAGCCCACCAGGCTCCCCCATCCCTGGGATTCTCCAGGCAAGAACACTGGAGTGGGTTGCCATTTCCTTCTCCAACGCATGAAAGTGAAAACTGAAAGTAAAGTCGCTCAGTCGTGTCCGACTCTTCACAACCCCATGGACTGCAGCCTACCAGGGTCCTCCACCCATGAGAGTTCCCAGGCAAGAGTATTGGAGTTGGGTGCCATTGCCTTCTCCTAAAGTGTGTGGGAGCCATCTAATTAATTGAAGGCCTTAAGAGCAAAAACAAAAGTTTCCTGGAGAAGAAGAAACTCTGCCTTGAGACTGTAGCATCATCTCCTGCCTGAGCTTCTAGCCTGTTAAACTGGCCTACAGATATTAGACTTGACAGTCCTTACAATAAATATCTTTTACATATAATATAGTATATAATATATCGGTTCTGTTTCTCTGAAGAATCCTGGCTAACACAGTCTTCCTCTACATTTCTAAAGTTTTCTGGTTCCCATTATGTATCCTTGCTCCTGTCAAAGCCAGTCTTGCCTTTCTGAAATCTGTCTTTGTTAGTTTGAAGATTTACTGAGAGGTTGCTACTTGCTGAAGAGTTATGATGTGCTCGGCAGCATGCTTAGCGTCTTTTCCTGACCACCCTTGGTTGTTGTGTTAACTGAACTGTCTCTGTCAATATCTGAAGGAGAGTACTTACAAAATAGTAGATAGCATATATTTTATTCCTTTGATCTCATACTTTTTTTAGGTTTGTATTAGTGTCTTGGGTCACAGATCCTTAGTAACTAGGAGATAATATTTTGCTCCCATTGTTATTGTTTCTATTGCCTGTGTTCTTTTGCTCCAGATGTATTTTTCTTAGCCCAAGGAGACAGGATTATTTACAGTACCTAATGCTCAATAAAAGGCACCTAAGTGTAAAGATAGCATGGAGTAAAAGTTGATTGCTATAAATTCTAATTGCACCTTTTCTCTGAAATCTCAGGGGCTCACATAGGGACTATCAACATTGAAAGAGTGAACCTAGGAGGTGAGCATTAGTGAGAAGAGGCCTCAATCTAGACCCTCGCAATTCAGCCAGTATGTAGTCTTTGGATTTGCAGGCGTGATGCTTGTAAAAATGCTGAACTAGGGCTCCGTCCCAGATCTACTGAATCTGAATCTGCATCTTAACAAGCTTCTCAGGTGAGTGATATATACATTAAAGTTGAGACGTGCTGGTCTGTTCTGCATCTTTCACCTTATTTTAGCTATCCTATTTGTGGCCAACTACTCACTTCATGACATGACTTTTGGGGTTAGGTCTCTGACTATAGTCTGAGTTGGGAACTTGAGAAGGACTGTGATCAGGGCTTAATCTAGGGCCAGAAAGTAGAACAGCAAAACTGGCCTTGGAATCATAGGTACTGGCTTCCTGAAAACTGTTGTATTTTTCTTTAGTTTATCCTAACTGGTATTTCTGTTTGTTTTTTTCTCTGTAGAACCACAATTTTAAGTAGTGCTCCCCACGGCCCTTCCTTTTTAGGTTGTTTTTGCTCTCTTCTCATTTGCGTGCCCCTCAGCCTTGAGCTAAGTGTGCCTCTGTGACACACTCAGGTCCACCGCTGTCAGAGCAGACACTTTCAGATGGGGCCAGTGACTAAACCACTGGACTTCTCCAACTGATGCAAAGCAAAATGCCCCCAGGTAGACCAGTTCCTTTCTACACCATCCCTACTCCCTGCTTCTCCTCCCTTAAGGAAAACTATGTTCCCCTGCTTCTGGAATGTAGCATAGTTTGTCAGTTGAAGCTTGACATTTGGGGACCTTCTGGGAAATCATTTTAGACAAAAATCTAAGCACAATTCAACCTCACTCCTAATTGTGCCAGTTAGCTTCAGGAAAGACCAAGTCCTTCATGAAAACTTCCATCAAGCCCTCCACTGAGCCCAATAAGTTCAACCTAGAGCATCTTACCCACTTGTATGGGTGTTTGAGTTAGCATTGCATGAGCATCTTTCTGGAGCATATTTTTTACTTGGCAATAAGTAATTTTATGCGTTGTTAAAAAGTATAAATCATTGTGTTGTGGAATATAGTATAATATTTATATGAATTTTAAGAGTAGAACACAAGACTTCTAAGAAAATTCTACTTGTGAAGGGCACTTCAAAGTAGGTCCCAATATTCCTTCAGGAATAGGTATCTACTCTACCATTAGGGGTAGTTAAGTGGGCAAGTTTAAGAAGCACTGGGTGTGCCAAGAATTATGCTGGGTGATGGGGATACAGACATGACTAAAACCCAGCCACTGATCTCCAGGATCTTACAATAGGGGACTATGAAACATTCCCAAGTAGACATTGAGCTCCTAGAGGGCAAGGGCCATCCTCTATTATTGTTGAATGAATAAAACAGTTTTCTCCTTGTATAATGATCATTTTACTTAACAAGTATTGGCTTAGTTCCTCATCATGTGGGCCAGGCCACGTGCTGGGAGCCGGAGGTTTCAGCATTAAATCAGACACAGGCCTGATCCTTAGGTAGACCTTCTAGTGGGCAAGACAATCAGTGAAGCAGAGACACACAAGAGGGTACCATATCCCTGTTGAGACACACCAGAAGCAAAGGTTTGTGGAAGGAATGTATTCCTCATGGAGTGACATTTATGACTGAATAATTTACTTTGCAAAATACATCACTTAAAACAACAATAAAAATTATGTTATCAATACCAAAGGAGATACCCTTTTGTTAGTTTTACAGAAGTAAGTTTCATATAAAAAGGAAGTTTTTTGTAATATCCTTGACAAACCCTTGAAAACTGCCCAAACTGAGCAGCCTAGTGGTAGGGAAAGGAGGAGGAGAAAAAATTCCATGTGGTTAGAAACAGGAAACTGCTTTCTCTCCCATCATGACTACCAAGAGATATGATCTTATCCATCAGAAGATAATTCTAGATTAGAAGGCAAAACACCTCGGTTCTGGCAAAGTGACTCAACTTTTCCAGACCTGCATTCCTATCCAGTGAAATAGCACTTTGCAATGTTTATACTGCCTCCCTTGTGGGTTGTTAAAATGATTGAAAGAGCTAAGGTATGTGAAAAATTCTAAGATGTTAAGGCTATGTATATATATGGCATTTCTATGCTATGTGAAAAATTATAAAATGCTAAGGAAGGAGTGATACTAAAGCTGAAACTCCAGTACTTTGGCCACCTCATGTGAAGAGTTGACTCATTGGAAAAGACTCTGATGCTGGGAGGGATTGGGGGCAGGAGGAGAAAGGGACGACAGAGGATGAGATGGCTGGATGGCATCACTGACTCGATGGACGTGAGTCTGAGTGAACTCCGGGAGTTGGTGATGGACAGGGAGGCCTGGCGTGCTGCGATTCATGGGGTTGCAAAGAGTCAGACATGACTGAGCGACTGAACTGAACTGAACTGAACTGAAGGCTACATATATATAAGGCATTTCTATGTTATGTGAAAAATTATAAGATGCTAAGGCTGTTTACATATAAGATGTTTCTACGACACAATTTCAGAGGAACAGGAAAGGCCTCTGGCCTTCCCCAAACTCCTCTCACCTATGGGTTAAAAAATAAAACTTGAATTATACCTTTGCAATAGGGGAAATAAACATTTAACATGCACTGTGCGACAGATTTAGGGCTGGGAATTTTAACAGAACAAACTCAGTTAGTCCTTATAACATCGGTGCTTGGTGTGTGCTAGTATTCCCATATTTTGCAGATGAGTTTGCCTGAAGCTCAAAGTGATAAATTTCCCCAGATTACATCCCTAGCAAGTGCTGGGAGACAAGACCTGAGTCTTAAATTCAACCCCTTAATTATAAAGGCATTCTGGTTTCTAAAGTTGATATGTACTGAGTTGTAATTTTCCTCAGGAGAAATGCCTCAATCTTAGTCACTCAGTGGCAAAGACCTGAGGGTGAACGAGTGTGTCAACTCCTTTTCTCAGAGCAAGTTTGTGTTCAGTCACTAAGTCGTGTCTGACTCTTTGCAACCCCATGGACTGTAGCCCACCAGGTTCCTCTCTCCATAGAATTCTCCAGGCAAGAATACTGGAGTGGGTTGCCATTCCCTTCTCCAGGGGATCTTCCCATCCCAGGTATTGAACCTGGGTCTCCTGAATTGCAGGCAGATTCTTTACTGTCTGGGCCACCAGGGATGCCCCAAGGAAAAAAAGGTTGAGAATAAAATATGAAAGAAAACATTATCCTTCAGCTTTTGACACTCAAAATAGAATTCTGTACTAGGGGATAAGTCTTGAAAGCTTCACATTGTTGAGAGAGGATTTTTCTAAATTCCTTAAATCTCCTGCTTTAGCTTATCAACAACCAGGCTTGAACAGACACAAAGTGTGAGGAAGAATGTCCTCCTCCTCTAGGTCTGCATTGTGAGAAAGCCACATGCATGTCCTAATTTCGCTCTCTTCCCTGTGCAAATGAGTCCTGAATCAATAAGGCTGGGAAAGATTGAGGGCAAGAGGAGAAAGGAACCGCAGAGGATGAGATGGTTGGATAGCATTACCAACTCAATGGACATGAGTTTGAGCAAACTCTAGGAGATAATATAGGACGGGGAAGCCTGGTGTGCTGCAGTCCATGAGGTCGCAAAGAGTTGGACATGACTTAGTGACTGAACAACAACAACATATTTACGTGGGTGGAAAATGTAGCAAGACAGAGAAGATCTACTTCCTTGGTTCTTTGTGGTCTAGACCCTGAGTTTAGAGTCGCTATACCTTCAATGGGGCTCTTTGTAGTGGAGGGGAAGCACCCAGTATACTGCTTGGGCCAGAGAGCTGGATGAAGGCTATGGAAGATATTCAGAAGTTTCTACAGTCCAATAGGAGCTACAGGGAGCATTATGCATACAGGTATCAGGGGCTCTTGCTTATATAGCAGAGTAGATGCTGTGACTTGATCTACAAGTCACCTTGGCTTGCCAGTGAAGTGATAGAAGATGTTGAAAGAAGCAAAGCGTGAAACCATTGGCACTGTCAGTGTGGCATAAAGAAAAAAAGTAAAAATTTTATTGTTAAAGGGACTTAAGAGTGTATATAATTGTTGTTGTTCAGTCACTAAGTTGTGTCCAACTCTTTGCAACCCCATGGACTGCAGCATTCCAGGCTTCCCCATCCTTCACTATCTCCCAGAGTTTGCTCAAACTCATGTCCGTTGAGTCCGTGATACATCCAACCATCTCATCCTCTGTTGCCCCCTTATCCTCTTGCCTTTAATCTTTCCCAGTATCAGCGTCTTTTCCAATGAGTTGGTTCTTTGCATCAGGTGGCCAAGGAATTGGAGCTTCAGCTTTAGCATCAGTCCTTTCAGCGACTATTCAGGGTTGATTTCCTTTAGGATTGACTGTTTTTATCTCCTTGCAGTCCAAAATATTCTTAAGAGTCTTCTTCAGCACCACAATTTGAATTAAGGGCAAGAATAATGTACATTTTAAAAATATTTACATTTTATTGGAGTATAGTTGATTTATAACGTGTTAGTTTCAGTACAGCAAAATGATTGTTATACATATACATATATTCATTCTTTTTAGATTCTTTTCTCATATAGGTTATCACAGAATATTGGGTAGTGCTTTCTTGCTATACAGTAGGTCCCTGTTGGTTATCTATTTTATATTCAGTAGTGTGTATGTTCGGAGAAGGCAATGGCACCCCACTCCAGTACTTTTGCCTAGAAACTTCCATGGGCGGAGGAGCCTGGTGGGCTGCAGTCCATGGGGTCGCTAGAGTCGGACACGACTGAGCGACTTCACTTTCACTTTTCACTTTCCTGCATTGGAGAAGGAAATGGCAATCCACTCCAGTGTTCTTGCCTGGAGAATCCCAGGGACAGGGAAGCCTGGTGGGCTGCCGTCTATGGGGTCACACAGAGTCGGACACGACTGAAGTGACTTAGCAGCAGCAGCAGCAGTGTGTATGTATTCATCCAAAGCTCTTGATTTATCCCTCCCCCTCCACATTTCCCCTTTTATACCTGTAAGTTTGTTTTCAGTATATATTAGCTTCAGTTTTATAAATAAGTTTATTTGTATCTTTTAAAAAAATTAGATTCCACATACAAGTGATACCATGATATTTGTCTTTCTCTAACTTCATTTAGTATGATAATCTCTACTAATTATCATCATGTTGCTGCAAGTGACATTATTTCATTCTTTTTATGGCTGAGTAATATTCCATTTTATATATGTGTCACAACTTCTTTATCCAAGCCTCTGCTGATAGACATTTAGAGGGTTTCTGTGTCTTGGCTATTGTAAATAGTGCTACAATGAAAGTTGGGGTGCATATGTCCTTTTGAATTGTGGTTTTCTCTGTATATATGCCCAGGAGTAGGATTGCTGGATCATAATGGTAGTTCTACTTTTAGTTTTTTAAGGACACTCCATACTGTTCTCCATAGTAGCTGTATCATTTTACATTCCCACCAACAGTGTAGGAAGGCTCCCTTTTCTCCATACCCTTTCCAGCCTTTATTGTTTGTAGACTTTTTGGTGATGGCCATTCTGACCAGTGTATGTTGATACCTCATTGTAGTTTTGATTTGCATTCTCTGATAATTAGTGGTGTTGAGCATCTTTTCATGTGCCTTTTGGTCATCTATATATCTTCTTTGAAGAAATGTCTATTTAGATCTTCTGCCCATTTTTTGATTGAAGAATAATATAAGTTAATGTAACATCTCAAGTTGTCCTCAGGTATTTCTTTTGCAACTTTCTTGGGCACCATTGATTCAAAGGGTGTGCAATATGGACTTAATCAGAAGCTTGGATGATTTTAGAAGTCCCTTTTCTCCAACATCCTATGGCCCTTTGATATTAAGTCTCTAAGGAAAAAAAAAAAAAAACTAAAGGTTTTATTTGTCAGATACGGGCTTTTTGCTCAGAGATGAATTGTTCTTACACCAGAGGCTTGAGTGTCCTGGTGTCTAGTGGAAGCATGCCGCTTTAAGGTCCTAACTCCCAGATCCTGTAAGTGTAATGAGCCCTATTCAGAAGATTCATCCTGTCCTATTTGGTTCCCATTCCATTTTTAGATAGTTTCAATTATTTCAAAATTCTTTCTTTTACAGAGTTAACTTCTGTTTTCTTTTTCAACCTGTCAGTAGCCCAATTTTTGTTCTCTGGAGCCACCCAGACTAAGTGTCTATTAAAAATAATAACCCTGCCAAGGTTTGAAGACACTACTAATAGTTTCCCACTAAGTTGTCTCCTGGCTAAACATCTTTAGTTCCCTCAACTAGTCCTCAAAGGCTCAGAATCTCAGGCCCCCAATCATATTTTTTACTCCTTTCTGGACAAACTCTGGAGAAGGCAATGGCACCCCACTCCAGTACTCTTGCCTGGCAAATCCCATGGACGGAGGAGCCTGGTGGGCTGCAGTTCATGGGGTCGCTAAGAGTCGGACACGACTGAGCGACTTCACTTTCACTTTTCACTTTCACGCGCTGGAGAAGGAAATGGCAACCCACTCCAGTGTTCTTGCCTGGAGAGTCGCAGGGATGGGGGAGCCTGGTGGGCTGCCGTCTATGGGGTCACACAGAGTCGGACATGACTGAAGTGACTTAGCAGCAGCAGCTGGACAAACTCTAATTTTCAAAGTTGCTTGTTACATCTGGTGCCCACAGCTGAATGCTTCAGGTGTGGACTGCCAGGTGCAATGATGATGCAATTATCATCTCCCTTGATCTCAACACTAGTTTCCTGTTTAAGTAAAAGCCAAAACAAATCAATTCTTCTATAGCCAGTAACATAAAGCAATGGAGAAGGCAATGGCACCCCACTCCAGTACTCTTGCCTGGAAAATCACATGGATGGAGGAGCCTGGTAGGCTGCAGTCCATGGTGTCGCTAAGAGTTGGACATGACTGAGCGACTTCACTTTTCACTTTTCACTTTCATGCGTTGGAGAAGGAAATGGCAACCCTTTCCAGTGTTCTTGCCTGGAGAACCCCAGGGACGGGGGAGCCTGGTGGGCTGCCGTCTGTGGGGTCACACAGAGTAGGACATGACTGATGTGACTTAGCAGCAGCTGCAGCAGCAGCAACATAAAGCAATGAGGGCTTCCTGGGTGGCGCAGTAGTCAAAAATCTGCCTGCAATGCAGGAGATATAGGTTCAGTCCCTGGTTGGGAAGATCTCCTGGAGAAGGAAATGGCAACCCACTCCAGTATTTTTGCCTGGAGAATCCCATAGACAGAGGAGCCTGGCGGGCTACAGTCCGTAGGGTTGCACAGAGTCAGACACAGCTGAGTCTGCACACACTCACACATATGGCAATGACTTTTTAGTCAGCCTTAGAGCATTCGGACACGACTGAAGTGACTTAGCAGCAGCAGCAGCAGAGCATTGGTAGCCTAGAGGTGGGAAATGATGGTGAGGGCCAAGGGACAAACATAACTTCATTCCGTGTTTGGCTTTTATATGCCAGTATACTCCTGATTTTGGAAAGAGCTATATTTTCTCAAACCATGGCATGATTTGCATACAAAATCAGAAACTCACAGGTAGATTTTTCATTTGTTCAATACTCGCTCCTGACTTTCTGGGCCAGGCCTAATGAGACCCAAGTAGAAACTATATTTAAGTTTGATTAACTTTCTTGCTCTAGGATTATTATTCTTATCCGGATTCCCCACAAATAAAAGAAGGTCTATCTATACTTTGGATTCCATTTTATTTCTTTTATTTTTTGGTTGTGCTTGGTCTTCGTTGCTGTGAAGGCTTTTCTCTAGTTGCAGAGAGTCGGGGCTACACTTTAGTGCAGTGATGGCTTTTGCTCATCGCAGTGGCTTTTCTTGTTGCAGAGCATGGGCTCTAGGGGCATGGGCTTCAGTAGTTGCGGCTCATGGGCTCCAGAGCACGGGCTCAGTAGTTGCAGCTCACGGGGTCAAGAGCACAGCCTCAGTAGTTGTGGCACATGGGCTGAGTTGCTTCATTGCATGTGGGATCCTCTTGGACCAGGGATCAAACCAGTGTCCCCTGCATTACAAGGTGGATTCTTGTCCACTGTGCCACCAGGGAAGCCCTGGGTTCCGTTTTAGTAGTGGATAGTTTTTATATTCCCTCCTCAGCTCTGTTGCTATGCAAACTGAAAAGGGCCAAAGGTATTCTTGGACAAAGCAAGTAGTATTTTTATGACAGTTCTGATCTGGAGTCAGTGATGAAGTACAAAGAGATGAGTAAACAAAGAACTGAGAACCCTTAGATGGCTTCCCTAAGTTGTCCATGTGAGTCAATGATTATCCTTAAACCCCTAGCTCTGGATTAGGATGCTTGCAGTGTGACCTATGTTCTCAGCACTATTTTATGATTGCACCTTTTCTTCTCTTTGTCTAAAATGATCTAGTCAGAGACCCCCTGCAAATGGCAGGCATTAAGTGTATCACAATGCTAATTCTGACGGAAGCCTGACTTGACTCAGTGGAAAATTACTTCCGTGTATTGGATTTACGGTTCATTTAATGAGTGCTGTGGATGTCAATGCATTAATGTAAACCTGGTAGAGGTGGTGATTTTATTTCTAATGAGATCTTCAACCAGCACCCTACTATGGAAAGCAGGACAGTGGGCACAGAATATACCTGTCTAATCAGACCTAGGACATGAGCTATTCATATATCACAATGATGTTAGGAACACTTGACTTCTCTGGGACTCAGTCTCCGTGTCTGCAAAACGAGCCTGTTGGACAAAGATCTTTGCAGCACCGGACCCCTGAGGATCTGATTAGCCATTTTAGGAAATTCCTCATCTTGAAGACCTGTAGCTCTGCAATGGACGTGGGTTTATATAAGTTGTTTGTGCTGTGATCTGCAACCCCTCCCAAAGCCATGACTTCATGACCCCTTGCCTAACTACTGAATTTTTTGTGTATCTGAATATCTTACAATTGAGTGGCTGACTGTTCATTGTTTGGGACTTTTTTTTTCAAGGATGTTTATAAAGGGAAAAGAGAGGTAGTGCAATAAAGAGGTAGTATCTCCCTCTGGAGCAAAGGGCAGGCATGCTTATTACCCATTATAAAAAGATTCTATATCTGTGTCTCCAATGCATGGGGTGGGGAGGAAGGAGAGGGTGAGATGAATGGAAAGAATAGCATGGAAGTGTATACACTACCATATGTAAAATAGATAGCCAAAGGGAATTTGCTGTATGAGTCAGGGAACTCAAACTGGAGCATGGTAACAACCTGGAGGGGAGGGAAAGGGTAGGAGGTGGGAGGGAGGTTCAAGGGGGACGGGATGTATGTACACCTATGGCTAATTCATGTTGATGTATGGCAGAAATCAAACCAATATTGTAAAGCAATTATCCTTCAATTAAAATAAAATTTGAAAAAAGATTCTGTAGCTTGAATTCCCTAAACTCAAGGTTCTTCTGTGATGCAAATTACTTCACAGGCAGGTGTCCTTTGGCCCTCTTCACGTTGTCCTGTGGGAACTGGGACTCTGGAACCGAAGCAGAAATGCTACTATGCGTGCTACTGCTATGGCTGTGAGCAATAAATTCTCCTTCATCTCTAATCCCAGAGTCTCATACTTTCTACCCATATCCATGAAACTTACTAGCTTGTAATTAGGGTAAAATCTCAGACCTTTCACACTTCTTGACAACAACCTAGCCCACACTCATGTTCCTCTTTTCCTAATGCCATAGCACCTAGTCTCTGAGCCATCCAACTGAAAACACAGTCTGTCTTTTAGTTAATTGTTTTATATGTTAATCTGATCTCCTCACTAGATTGTCAACACTTGAGTCCAGGCACTAGGCCAAAACTTTTTCTGTCTCCCTTACAGCAGCTGGCGTGGGAATGGGTTCGTAGTAGGAGCTCAATATGTTTTTTTGATTGACTTTGGCCTTATGCATGCCAGCTGAGCTAAAATATCTCATGCTTTTTGCCATTGAACTTCTTGGCTTGGTGTCTTAATACGGATGAAAACTATAGACTGGCTCCTCTAAAAATAGAAAAGTTCGAATGAGAAAGGGAGAAGCCGTTTGTTTTTCAGACATGTAGGATGCAAGGCATAGGCACTTCTTAATCAATTGGAGATAATTTGCCTAAGGGGCCAATTGCAAAGCTATTCTGAGCCCCATATTTCTAAAGACAGCAGGGAAAGTTTGTTGTGCTGGACTGCTAATAACAATCTTGTTCTGGCTACTTAAGGAATAGAATATAGTCTCTGGGTTTTTGTAGAATTCAAGAGCATCAGGAGGGCAACTTTGCATCAGTGGGAGCTCATTTGACATTTGGTGCAAATCCCAGAGGAGGGTTTGACTCCCTTTGAGTGCAGTTTCCAAAGCCATACATTTGCTGCTTGTATTATTTTAGGTATCCTATTATTAATGACCCATTATACCAGAAAAAAAATGTCTATATATGCATTTTCATTGGGCTTATCATTGTTTCAAATAGTCTGTATTATTCAATTAGTCTAACTGCAGTTTGCTCTAAGGGAATATGGAGGCATAACAGCCTTTGTGCATTTCGAACTGAAACATGAGGACTCAGGGCTCTTTTTGTGGCTATAGCCTGGAGGGTGTACTCCCTACTCCCATAATAAATTTTGCAAAATTTTGCATTCTCTCTGTCTCTCTTCTGCAGTTATCAGGACTGCAACACTCTCACTTCAGTCTTCCTGGGTACAACTGATACTACTTTATAGATGTGTCATGGTTATCTTTTTCTAACTTTAACTTTGCGCAGCTAGCATTATCTAACTTTAGTTGTGTAAGTTCAGACTGCTCTTTCTCACTTAGAAATAGTCCCCGCTATTTGAATTTGGGTATGCTGCCACCAAGTGGTTGCTAGTTCTTCGATTTGCCTGGTCTCAAAATTCAGAATACAGGCTGCGTTGTTTTTTGGTGGTGGTGGTGATGGTGTATGTGTTGAGACTGGGTTACTGTGACACCTGTGAATAGATGAAGGTACCAGGTATCAGGTAATTGGGGATAAATCTTCATTAAGTGACAGAAAGATATTGAAGGACAAAAAATGGGTCATTTTTTGAAGAAGGGAGAAGAAATGTGATCTGAAGTTCAAGGAATTAGATATGGGACAGAAAAGTTGTGGAGTGAAGGGGACAGGGAAAAGACAAGACAAAAAGGAAAATAATCCAGAGTTCAGTGAATTTCATCAGCTTCTGTACTTTTCTATGGCTCCTGTACTTGTTGGAGAGTCTGATTAGCAAGATCAATATAATATCTTGAGCAGGATTGTGTCTTCTACATCTTCTACATTCTACCGAATACTCAGTCCTTAATAGAGGACCAAGTGAATGAAAGAGCCAAACCTGACGGAGTTGAGATGGTACGTAATGGAGAAGGTGGCTACTGGCTTCAGGTGTAGGGGCAGCTCCCAAAAAACAAGTCTTGACAATGTTCTGCCTCTGTCATTAAGCTGAGGGCCCCATACAACCTTAGATGGCTCCTATGATCAATTTTCCAAATTATAACTGCTCCATGTGGAGTGGTATAATAGCATAGTGGGTAATAGCATGGGTTTTGAAGTCAAACATGTTGTTGTTGTTTTTTAGTCACTAAGTCGTGTCTGACTCTTTGCACCCCATGGACTGCAGCATGACAGGCTCCTCTGTCTTCCACTGTCTCCTGGAGCTTGCTCAAACTCATGTCCATTGAGTCGGTGATGCCATCCAACCATCTCATCCTCTGTCACCCCGTTCTCCTCCTCCCTTCAATCTTTCCCAGCATCAGGGTCTTTTCTAATGAGTTGGCTCTTCACATCAAGTGGCCAAAGTACTGGGGCTTCAGCTTCAGCATCAGTCCTTTCAATAAATGTTGAGGACTGATCTCCTTTAGGATGAATTGGTTTGACCTCCTTGCTGTCCAAGGGACTCTCAAGAGTCTTCTCCAACACCATAGTTTGAAAGCATCAATTCTCCAGTGCTCAGGCTTCTTTATGGTCCAACTCTCACATCTGTACCTGACTACTGGAAAAAACTGTGTCTTTGACTATATGGACCTTTGTCAGCAAAGCGATGTCTCTGCTTTTTAATATGTGCTCTAGGTTTGTCATAGCTTTTCTTCCAAAAATCTTTTAATTTCCTGGCTGCAGTCACCATCTGCAGTGATTTTGGAGCCCCCAAAAGAAAGTCTGTCACTGCTTCCATTTTTTCCCTTTCTATTTGCCATGAAGTCAGACATACGTGGGTTCAAATTTTACCTCTGCCTTGTAGGAGGTTTTTGACATTAGGCAAATCACTTTACATCTTTGTACCTTGGGTTCCTAACATATAAAAGAGGTTAATATTAACTACTTTACATGGTTGTCATGAAGGTTAAAGTAAATGACAAGACACATGTAGTGTCCTTAACACAGTGCTTAGTATATAGGAAGCACAGGCTCACTGGTAGCTATAATAAATATATTTCTTCCTGGAATGAAAACTTTTGGAAGTGATGGCCCAGGATAGAGTCTGTCTTGCTCACCACTATGTCCCTGCCCCCAGCTCCTAGGGCCTGTGCAGCCTCTCTGGGTAGGCTAGCTCCTGCCCCACTGCGTGCTGAACAAGTGGGAGCTTGTAAACTAAGTAGGATGTCATTTTGAGTCAACGTTGCTCTAATTTCTTTAGACATTTGTGAAGAACAATTGGATTTCCTTCAGTTTTAATTTCCCTCCCTTCCCAGATGAATTTTCCAAATGTCTACTTCCTATTTCCTCCATCAAGGCCAGAGTTGAAGGAAGCTGGCCTTCAATTTCCAACTAGGCTGGGAGCACCATATGGGCTCAAGAGCAAAACTGTATTGGAAAAGCAGCAGAAGCACTGAAATGAATTGCTGTGTGATGGGGCTTCAGATGATAGTACAAGGCAAAGCCTGGTCCTAATTGGCAGTGGAGTTACTCAGGTAAGAGGCCAATTCCATGTGGCTCATTGCAGGATTTCCTGAACATGCACCTCCTCCACCCCACAATCACCTCATTCCACTCACATACAGCCTTTGGAAGATGATCATTGGGTGAAGGTAACATTAATTTAATCCACATTTCTTTAAAACCTCTAATCCATAAACTATGTGCAGAGATAGAAAAAGTTCAAACCATGGTACAATTTAAAAGGTTCTCTGTGTGAGGGTGAGTAATGGTTCCTTAAGTGTTTCCACATCCTAATCCCTAGAAACTATTACCTTATATGCAAATGACCCTTTGTAGGTGCGACTGAGTTAAGGCCCTTGATATGGGAAGATTATCCTGGAATACCTGGGTGGGTCCAATGTAATCACGTGGGTCCTAATAAGAGGGACTCAGGAGGAGACTGGAGGCAGAAGAAAAGTTGATGTGATAACAGAAATTGAGAGTGGAATGATATACTTTGAAGATGGAGAAATGGGTCAAAAGGAATACAGGCAGCTAGGTACTAGAAGCTGAGTAAGGCAAATAAACAGGTTACCCCCTCAAGGCCTCCAGAAGGAACTTGGAAGTCCCATCTACACTGCGACTGTAGCCTCATAAACAAGTATGGACTTGCAGAATTATTAGGACTTATCTCTGAAGCTGAAGCTCTGACACTTTGGCCACCTGCTATGAAAAGCTGACTCATTGGAAAAGATCCTGATGAGTCTCACTTCAGACTTCTGACCTCCAGAACCATAAGAGAATAAATTTGGGTTGTTTTAAACCAACCCTAAAAATTGTCCCAGAGACACGAGATAGCCAGAAGTTCCAAATATTAGAATTACTCTTTGGGGAACTATCACTGAAAGTCAAAATTGCCAAAAGTTTCCACTAAAATACAAAGGAAAAATGTGATAGACAACAGTCAGTAGTCTGTCATGCCTTGATCTGGCTGGCAGGCAGACAGCATGGAAGGGGATCCAAGGTGTAGAGATTTCTGGCCCTGGGGGCATCATGAGGACAGACTTGGCAAGAGGGATCTGTGTGGCTGATACAGCAATTGATGTCTGAGATGTTGTTGTTGTTCAGTCGTTCATTTGTGTCCAGCTCTGCAACCCCATGGACATGGATTTGGGTGGACTCCGGGAGTTGGTGATGGATAGGGAGGCCTGGCGTGCTGCGGTTCATGGGGTCACAAAGAGTCGGATACGACTGAGTGACTGAACTGAACTGAAGTGAACTGCAATCCCATGGACTGTAGCACGCCAGGCTTCCCTGTCCTTCACTATGTCCTGGAGTTTGCTCAAACTCATGTCCATTTAGTTGGTGATGCCATTCAACCATCTTGTCATCATGTATATGCTGAGTACATTATGAGAAATGCCAGGCTGGATGAAACCTGGGATGGGAGGGTGCCAAAAGAGAAGAGAGAGAACCTAAAAACGAAACCCATTTGTTATAGAATTTATTATGTCCTGGGACCAACCAATGAAAAACTCAACACCTTGGATGTGAGTATCATCTTTGTGACTAATCCAGCTTTAAGCCTGTTTCATGGAGCTCCCTGTAAATTTAAAGAAACAAGGACTTCCTGAATCCTACAAACTCCCTGATTTTGGCCTTACTGCTCTTTGGTCTGCCCCTGTTGGGCTGGGTCTCTTTCTGATATGCTGATAACATGTCACCTCTATTACATATTGTAGAGAAGAAAAGTTATGACAAACCTAGACAGCGGAGACATCACTATTAAAAAGCAGAGACATCACTTTGCTGACAAAAGTCCATCTAGTCAAAGCTATCATTTTTCCAGTAGTCATGTGTGGATGTGAGAGTTAGACCATGAAAAAGGCTGAGCACTGAAAAATTGATGCTTTTGAACTGTGATACTGGAGAAGACTCTTGAGAGTCCTTTGGACTGCAAGGAGATCCAACCAGTCCATCCTAAAGGAAATCAGTCTTGAATATTCATTGCAAGGACTGATGCTGAAGCTGAAACTCCAATACTTTGGCCACCTGATGCAAAGAACTGACTCATTAGAAAAGACCCCGATGCTGGGAAAGATTGAAGGCGGGAGGAGAAGGGGATGACAGAGGATGAGATGGTTGGATGGCATCACCCACTCAATGGACATAAGTTTGAGCAAACTCCAGGAGATGGTGATGGACAGGGAAGCCTGGCGTGCCGCAGTCCATGGGGTCACAAAGAGTCGAATATGACTTAGTGACTGAACAACAACAAGTGCACTTCGACTTCACCTCTTTGGCCTTGGTCTGTCAGATACTATTCTTATAGCCTTGAGTTTCCTGTTTCCAGGAATTCTTTTCTCTAAACAATAAACCCTTACCACCAGCCCCTGGTACCAGACCCATCATCAGGCCCTGATCAGGAGATCTCTCCCAGATTCCTTGTGAAATGACTCATTCTCAGGGAGAATTCTCCTCCCCAAAGCACCTCACCCTCAAAATATTTTGGTCTT
The DNA here is from genome assembly GCF_055505025.1 of Bos grunniens. Classification (NCBI taxonomy): domain Eukaryota; kingdom Metazoa; phylum Chordata; class Mammalia; order Artiodactyla; family Bovidae; genus Bos; species Bos grunniens. The sequence goes on from NC_141194.1 coordinate 133,106,756, forward strand.
TACAATAAGAAGTAGTAGGTTTACAGATGAAGGATCTTGAATTAAAAAACCTGCCCTCTGTGTGAGCAGCTATTACACATGGTCCCTTGTCTTCCCCTCCTCTGATTTCATTCACAGAGAACTCTAACACAAGTCCAGAAAACTGAGGGACTTTGAATGCATTAGTAGCTTCACCTCCCACTCCCCCACCTTCCTGCCATCTTCGCATGCAGTCTGAGTTGAATGTGAGGAGCATGGACTTAATCATTTGGGCCTTAACACACATATTCAGAGATGCATATCTGACCTATAGAGTTAATACTGTCTTCCAACAAACCAGGAAGGAGAGCTTTCTTGTTTCCCAGGGAATGGACAAGGGAGCTCAGTTCAGTTCAGTCATGTCCGACTCTTTGCGACCCCATGGACTGTGGCATGCCAGGCCTCCCTGTCCATCACCAACTCCCAGAGCTTGCTCAAACTCATGTCCATTGAGTCGGTGATGCCATCCAACCATCGCATCCTCTGTTGCCCTCTTATCCTCCTGCCTTCAATCTTTCCCAGCATCAGGGTCTTTTCTAATGAGTTGGCTCTTTGCATCAGGTGGCCAAAGTATTGGAGCTTCAACTTCAGCATCAGTCCTTCCAATGAGTATTCAGGATTAATTTCCTTTAGGATTGACTTGTTTGATCTCCTTGCAGTCCAAGGGACTCTCAAGAGTCTTCTCCAACACCACAGTTCAAAAGCATCAATTCTTTGGCACTCAGCTTTCTTTATGGTTCAACTCTCACATCCGCACATGACTACTGGAAAAACTATAGCTTTGACTATACAGACCTTTGTTGGCAAAGTAATGTCTGCTTTTTAATAGCTGTATATGTTGGTCATAACTTTTCTTCGAGGGAGCAAGCGTCTTTTAATTTCATGGCTGCAGTCACCATCTGCAGTGATTTTGGAGCTCCCCCCGCCAAATTCTCTCACTGTTTCCATTGTTTCCCCATCTATTTTCCATGAAGTGATGGGACTGGATGCCATGATCTTTGTTTTTTGAATGTTGAGTTTTAAGCCAGCTTTTTTTACTCTCCTCTTTCACTTTCATCAAGAGGCTCTTTAGTTCTTCTTCACTTTCTGCCATAAGGGTGTTGTCATCTGCATATCTGAGGTTATTGATATTTCTCCCGACAATCTTGATTCCAGCTTGTGCTTCATCCAGCCCAGCGTTTCTCATGATGTACTCTGCATATAAGTTAAATAAGCAGGTTGACAATATACAGCCTTGATGTACTCCTTTCGCAATTTGGAACCAGTCCCTTGTTCCTTGTCCCATTCTAACTGTTGCTTCTTGACCTGCATACAGATTTCTCAGGAGGCAGGTAAGGTGGTCTGGTATTCCCATCTCTTTAAGAATTTTCCACAGTTTGTTGTGATCCACACAGTCAAAAGCTTTGTCATAGTCAATAAAGCAGAAGGGAGCTCAGGTGTTATAAAGAAGCAGCTCTGACTTGTTTACCAGGCTTAAGTTATATAATCACAAGAGTCCAAGAATCTCAAACAGCCCACATCCACTTCTCAGCCAGCAAGATCTGATGTGGTAACACTGCATCCCAGGCTACCTTAATTATTGAATGGCATTCTGGAGCTTCAACAATACCTGCTAGTAGAACCAGGGCTTTGACTGGTGGTGGAACAGGTCAGATTGGATAAGGTAAGACTTGGGAATTCAGGAGGGCTTAGTGGGTCAGGGGAAGGTTGGGTCTGGGACAAGGATGTAATTTTGGTTTTTCATGATTCAGTTATTATAGGCTTGAGTATGGGTTTCTCTGGTGGCTCAGTGGTAAAGAATCTTCTTGCAAGGGTGAAGATGTGGGTTTGGGAAGATCCCCTGGAGATGGAAATGGCAACCTGCTCCAGTATTCTTGCTTGGGAAATCCCATCGACAGAGGAACCTGGCAGGCTGCAGTCAGATATGACTCAGCAACTAAAGAACAACAACAAGCCCTGAGTGCATGATGGTTGGAATTCAATCAGGGCAGGTTCAGAATCAAATTATACCACAGAGGACTGAGAGCAGATAAGATGTGAATGTAAGTATCCATAATGACAAAGTAAGCCAATAATCAAGTGTTAGCCAAACAGAAGTGAGCAGTTAACAATGGTCATCCAAGTAGTTGGCAATTGGCAGAGCCCAGATTAACTGGTGGTTAATTATCAAGGGATTATTGTATTTGGGCGGGGGGACCTCCCAGTTGGTGGTAGTGGTAAAGAACCTGCCTGCCAATGCAGGAGACGTAAGAGACACGGATTCAGTCCCTGGGTCAGGAAGATCCCCTGAAGGAAATGGCAACCCACTCCAGTATTCTTGCCTGGAGAATCCCATGGACAGAGGAGCCTGGTAGGCTAGAGTCCATGGGGTTGCAAAGAATCAGACACAACTGAGGCGACTTTGCATGCACACACAGATCCAGGAATTCAGATCCACATTCAGATTTGGAAACAGGTTTTTGTGTAGGAGTGGGACTACATAGTACCACAACTGGGATACCAGGCAAGAAATCATGAGGAGGAAGATATGGGAGAACTCTGCTTATGGAAGTACCTGTATTCTGTCAGTAGAAAAATGTGACTTGGTGCTGACTTGCTGGCTTATTTCAGTCTGCTCCAAACTCCTGACTTGTGTCCTCCACACCCAGTCTGTTCTCCACAATATAGCCAGAGTGAGCTTTTGAACATGCCAAACTGATCTTATTGTTTGTAATCACCCTTAGGAAAAAGATTAGACTCTTCGTCAACTTTTACCAGGCTCTGCATGGTTTGCTTCTGTCCAGTAGCCAATAACCCCCTCTTGGAGCTTTTTCTCTTTCACTCATGTCCTTCCAGCTGCACTGAGTCTCTATAGGCTCCCTACTGCCTCAGAGCTGTTACATGTGCAATTGCTTCTGCTTGGAGTGTACCTCACCTCTCTCTTCATCCTTCCAGTTTTAACTTAATGTCACTACCTTCTTTGAGTCATTTGGCTAAAGGAATCCTCCCTTAGTCTTCATAATGATTCTACTCACCACTGTCACTTACAAGTCATAGCCAGTAACCTTATCTACTGAGAGCAAGTCCTCCCAGGCATCACTCCCACCAGGCTTTACACCCTGATATCCTCATCACCCCACCACAATTCCCCACTGTCATGCTTACCACCATAACCTCCTCCATTGGCCATACACTCTAGCCCCACCCACTACCACCAGTCTCATCAACCCCTTTTATAACCCATGCTCCTCTTCCCTCCATCTCCGTAGAGTCATACCTTGTCCATCCAGCAGCTACAAATAGTAGCAGCCCAACCCTACTGATCCTACTAGTGAACAAGGGCTCTTTTGCTTACAGTTCAGGTATCAGCCCGTTTCAATAACATTTTCTGTGACCATTCAGTCTGGATTAGTTTTCCCTGTTTTCATAGCACACCACCCTCCTGCTTTACAGTGCTGATCACAATGGTAAATATGTTGAACTCTTTGTGAGTGTGCTGAATGGTTGTCACTGCATAGAGTTTTTGTCTATCTTGCTCATTGCTATTTCCCCTGTACTTTAACAAACAGATCTCAAATCTGTTTGCCAAATCTCATTGTATCAAGTGTTGCATATAAAAAATCTGAGGCTCAGAGCAGCTACGTAATGTACTCACAGTTGCACAGCTCATAAGAGCCAGAACTGGAATTCAGATCCAGGTTTGGTTGACTCTAAATCCTGCAGGTTCTAAACTGCAACGCCAGTTGTTTCTGCCAGACCATCTATATCAGCATCACTTGAGACCTGTTAGAAATGGAGATTTTCAGGCATCACCAAAGACTTATTGAATCACAAAATCTGGAGATAAGGCCCAATAATGTGTACTTTATGAAATCCTCCAGGTGGCATTGATACATAGTCAAGCATGAGACCACTGCTCTGCACACCCTGCACACTTTATGGTTCCCTCTTGGCTTCCCAGGTGGCACAGTGGTAAAGAACCCACCTGCCAATGCAGAAGATGCAAGAGACATGTTTGACCCCTGGGTCAGGAGGATCCTCTGGAGGAGGGCATCACAACCTGCTCCAGTATTCTTGCCTGAGAAACCCCATGGACAGAGGAACCTGGCAGGCTATAGCCCATGGGGTAGCAAAGAGTTGGATACAACTGAGCGCACACACACAAACACAGTTGTTCAGAAATCCAGGTGGTTAACTTCTAGGCAAATAGCCCTAAGAGTACCTAGCATGGGGCTCAGAATACTGTTCAGTTTAGTTCAGTTGAGTTGCTCAGTCATGTCCAACACTTTGCAACCCCCACCCCTGGGCATGCCAGGCCTCCCTGTCCATCACCAGTTGCCGTAGTCTACCCAAACCCGTGTCCATTGAGTCGGTGATGCCATCCAACCGTCTCATCCTCTGTTGTCCCCTTCTCCTCCTGCCCTCAATCTTTCCCAGCATCAGGGTCTTTTGCAATGAGTCAGCCCTTCTCATCAAGTGGCCAAAGTATTGGAGTTTCGGCTTCAACATCAGTCCTTTCAAACACCCAGGACTGGTCTCCTTTAGGATGGACTGGTTGGATCTCTTTGCAGTCCAAGGGACCCTCAAGAGTCTTCTCCAACACCACAGTTCAAAAGCATCAATTCTCCTGTGCTCAGCTTTCTTTATAGTCCAACTCTCACATCCATACATGATCACTGGAAAAACCATAGCCTTGACTAGATGGAACTTAGTTGGCAAAGTAATGTCTCTGCTATTTAATATGCTGTCTATGTTGGTCATAACTTTCCTTCCAAAGAGTAAGTGGCTTTTAATTTCATGGCTGCAGTCACCATCTGCAGTGATTTTGGAGCCCCCCAAAATAAAGTCTGTCACTGTTTCCACTGTTTCCCCCATCTATTTGCCATGAAGTGATGGGACCGGATGCTATGATCTCAGTTTTCTGAATGTTGAGCTTTAAGCCAATTTTTTCACTCTCCACTTTCACTTTCATCAAGAAGCTTTTTAGTTCCTCTTCACTTTTTGCCGTAAGGGTGGTTTTATCTGCATATCTGAGGTTATTGATATTTCTCCCGACAATCTTGATTCCAGCTTGTGCTTCATCCAGCCCAGCGTTTCTCATGATGTACTCTGTATATAAGTTAAATAAGCAGGGTGACAATATACAGCCTTGACGTACTCCTTTTCCTATTTGGAACCAGTCTGTTGTTCCATGTCCAGTTCTAACTGTTGCTTCCTGACCTGCATATAGGTTTCTCAAGAGGCAGGTCAGGTGGTCTGGTATTCCCATCTATTTCAGAATTTTCCACAGTTTATTGTGATCCACACAGTCAAAGGCTTTGGCATAGTCAATAAAGGAGAAATAGATGTTTTTCTGGAACTTTCTTTCTTTTTTGATGATCCAGCGGATGTTGGCAATTTGATCTCTGGTTCCTCTGCCTTTTCAAAAACCAGCTTGAATATCTGGAAGTTCATGGTTCATGTATTGCTGAAGCCTGGTTGGAGAATTTTGAGCATTACTTTACTAGCGTGTGAGATGAGTGCAATTATGTGGTAGTTGGAGCATTCTTTGCATTGCCCTTTTTTGGTATTGGAATGAAAACTGACCTTTTCCAGTCCTGTGGCCACTGCTGAGTTTTCCAAATTTGCTGGCATATTGAGTGCAGCTCTTTCACAGCATCATCTTTTAGGATTTGATATAGCTCAACTGGAATTCCATCACCTCCACTAGCTTTGTTTGTAGTAATGCTTCCTAAGGCCCACTTGACTTCACATTCCAGGATGTCTCAGCATACTATAGGTATTTAATAAGTACGTATTGAATAGTAAGCTAATCAAGCATCATAGATCCATGACCTCTAACCCCAGACCCCTGCCCTATGATATCCTAGCCTTGACTTCTGACCCCAGACCAAACTGACCCATGACCTTTGACATTTGAATCATGACCCTCTAACCTCTAACCCTTGACCTATGACAACGGTCCCACCCCTGCCCTATGACTTCTGACCTTTGACTTCTGAGGACATAGCTTTAAATCAACACTGATTTGGGACTGTGCCACAGGGACATCAGTGCTTCATTGTCATTGTGTTTTTAAGCTTTTAAAAATTAAAACAGTTCATTTAGGGGAGAAGGTCATAGTTCAAGAGTCAGGGATTGAAGGCAAAGGGTCAAAGGTCATGGAGTCAAAGGTCACAAGGCAGGGCGGGCCTGGGGTCAAAGATCAAGGCTCAGATATGGAAGGTCGCACAGTCCAAGGTTAAGAGGATTGAGGATCAGAGGTCAAATGGCAAGGTTCCTGGTTAGAGTTCAATGGTCAGTGGTCAACAGTCCATGGCTAAGGGTCTTAGGGGTCATAGGTCACAATTAACCTTCAGATCCGCAGGGAAGCAAGCTGGAGAAGGTAAATTCCTGAAGGTATGGATGTGAGAGATGGACTGTAAAGAAAACTGAACGCTGAAAAATTGATGCTTTTGAACTGTGGTGTTGGAGAAGACTCTTGAGAGTCCCTTGGAATGCAAGGAGATCCAACCAGTCCATCCTAAAGGAGATCAGTCCTGGATGTTCATTGGAAGGACTGATGTTGAAGCTGAAACTCCAATAATTTGGCCACCTTATGCGAAGAGCCGACTCATTAGAAAAGACCCTGATTCTGGGAAAAATTGAGGGCAGGAGGAAAAGGGGAGGACAGAGGATGAGACGGTTAGATGGCATCACCAACTCCATGGACGTGGGTTTGGGTAGACTCCGGCAGTTGGTGATGGACAGGGAGGCCTGGTGTGCTGTGGTTCATGGGGTTGCAAATTGTCAGACACGACTGAGCGACTGAACTGAATCAGAAATTGAAATTGTAAAAATATCATTTACAATAGCATAAAAACATGAAACATGTTACAATAAATCTGACAAAAGATGGGAAAGACTTAAAACAACAAAGAATTGCAGAGATAAAAAGACTAAGTACAGTTTTGTTAAAGAAATGGTGCTGAACTAGGATATCCATATGCAGGAAGAATGAACATATAGAAAAACTCAGAATGGATTACAAAACCTAAAACTAACACTTTTAAAAAGAAATCAGGAGAAAATCTTTGTGACCTTGTACCTATCTGGGTTAGGTAAAGATTTCTTAAATACAACACCAAAAGCACAATCCATAAAGGATCCATGTTGATGAATTGGACTTCATTAAATTTAAACTTGTTGGCTCTTTAAAAGACTGAAAGAATAATTCTTTTGTTAAAAGAAATAAAAAGACAAGAAACAAACTGGGAGAAAACATTTGCAAAGCATTTATCCGATAAAGGACTTATATCCAGACTATATAAAGAACTCTAAAAACTCAACAGTCAAAAAGGCAAATAATGCAAGTTAAAAAGAACAAATATTTGAAAACACACTTCTCTAAAGAACACACATACATGAATATCAAAGAAGCACATATCAATGGTGTTCATCAAGAGAATGAGAAGACAAGCCATAGACTGGAGGAAATATTATGCAAAAGAGATACCTGATAAAAGACTATGTCTTAGTTTGGACTGCTATAACAAAAATAAACTGGGTCACTTATAAACTAACACTTATTTCCTATGGTTCCAGAGGCTGGGGATTCTAAGATCAAGCTGCCAGCAAGGTTCAGTGAAAGCCTCCTGGAATAGAAAGGGATTGGTTTCTCTGTGGGCCTATTAGAAGGGCTCTAAGTCCAATCATGAGAGTACCCATCCTCATGACCTAATCACCTCCCAAAATCCCCACCTCCTAATACCATCATTACCACTATTAAAATCCTGATCCCTAATGATGGGATCAGGATTTTAGCACAAGAATTTTGGTTGGACACAAATATTCAGATCATAGCAGACATATCCAAAATATACAAAGAATTCTTATAACTGAACAATAAGAAAACAGTTTTGAAAATGTGCCAAAGCCCTTAACAGACACAATCACTGAAGAAAATATACAGATGGCAAATAAGCACATGAAAAGATGCTCCACATGACATGTCATCCTGGAAATGCAAATAATACGATAAACCACTACACATGTAATTAGAATGCAAAAATTCAAAACACCGACAATACCCGAATCTGGAACAACAGGAACTCTATTTTTTTTTAATTTATTTGTTTTAATTGGAGGCTAATTACTTTACAATATTGTAGTGGGTTTTGCCATACATTGACATGAATCAGCCATGGGTTTACATGTGTTCCCCATCCTGAACCCCCTCCTACCTCCCTCCCCATCCCATCCCTCTGGGTCGTCCCAGTGCACCAGCCCTGAGCACCCTGTCTCATGCATCGAACCGGAACTGGTGATCACAACAGGAACTCTAATTCATTGCTGGTGGGAACGCAAAATGATACAGCCACTCTGGAGACAATTTCACTGTTTAAAAATAAAATAAAATAAAATAAAATAAATTCCTGAAGGGTCAGGTGGTGACAAATAGATAAATTTTTCGTCTGGTGTTGACTTCATTCTATGTTCGTCTGGTGCATGATTCATCTGGTATGTGAAGCTTTATTATTTTTTTGCTGTTTGTATGTTATTTGATTAGATGTAGAGGGGTATATATTAGGACTGGGGTCAGAGGTCTTGGGCTCCAAAATCACTGCAGATGGTGACTGCGGCCATGAAATTGAAAGACACTTGCTCCTTGGAAGAAAAGCTATGACCAACCTAGATAGCATATTAAAAAGCAGAGACATTACTTTGCCAACAAAGGTCCATCTAGTCAAAGCTATGGTTTTTCCAGTGGTCATGTATGGATGTGAGAGTTGGACCATATAGAAAGTTGAGAGCCAAAGAACTGATGCTTTTGAACTGTGGTGTTGGAGAAGACTCTTGAGAGTCCCTTGGACTTCAAGGAGATCCAATCAGTCCATCCTAAAGGAGATCAGTCCTGGATGTTCATTGGAAGGACTGATGCTGAAGTTGAAGCTCCAAATACTTTGGCCACCTGATGCAAAGAGCCAACTCATTTAGGAAAGACCCTAATGCTGGGAAATATTGAAGGCAGGAGGAGAAGTGGATGACAGAGAATGAGATGGTTGGATGGCATCACCAACTTGATGGACATGAGTTTGGGCAAGCTCCAGGAGATGCTATAGGATGGGGAAGCCTGGTGTGCTGCAGTCCATGGGGTCACAAAGAGACGCACATGACTGAGCGACCAAACAACAACAGAGGTCAAGGGCCAGAAGTCAGATGTCAGAGGTTATTTAGAGTCAGTTGTCATAAGCTCAAGGGTCAGAGGACAAAGGTCTGAGGTTGGGAGTCAGGGGTCAGAAGGGAGGTGGTCATGGTCAAAGGTCAAATGAGCAGGGTCTGGGGATTGTGTGGATTTCAAGCCATCTGCTCCCCAGGTGGCACTAGTGGTAAAGAACTCACCACCAATGCAGGAGGCACAAGAGACGTGGGTTCAATCCCTGGATCGGGAAGATTCTTGCCTGGAGAACTCCATGGACACAGAAGCCTGGTGTGCTACAGTCCATGGGGTCTCAAAGAATCAGACATGACTGACTGAAATGTACACACACAAGCCATCCCAATGGGTCAGGATCATGTGTACCCAGAAATTCCATATCTGCTCTTTTCCTGCAATGTGTCTTGTCCCCTCTGACATTTCCCACATCTGAATTGAGGGTGTTGCCCTGATTAACCTGTGGTCCTTTTTCTTCTCTTAATCTTGTTGCATTCATATGAGGTTGGGTACCTTTGAATGGGTTGCTACTCTGTGTTCTGCTGAGTGAAAATCTTTGGTGGTATCATATTAATATCATAACCTATTACATATCTAATTCATAGGGTCATCACTGTCTGGTTTCCCCTAGACTGAGCTCAGATCATCTTACTTGCAATTTAATTGTTATTTTATATTGGAGTAGGGTTGATGTCCAATGTTTTGTTTGTTTTAGGTGTACAGGACTTGAATCAGTTATGTATAGATGTATATCTATTTCTGCTTCTTTTCCTCATATAGGTTATATAGCTTGTTTGGTACAGTTCCCTGTTCTATTCAGTAGTTCCTTTTCCACTATCAACTTGATATATATTAGTGTGTATATTTTCTTTCCAAACTCTTAATTTATGCTTCCCTTCTAACTTTCTTTAGATAATCATAATTTGGTTTTCTCAGTATGTAAGTCTGTTTCTCTTTTGTAAATTAGTTCATTGGTATGAGTTTATAGATTCCACCTGTACTTGATATTTTATGATATCTGTCTTTTTCTTTCTGACTTACCTCACATAGTATGATAATTTCTTGGTCAATCCATGCTGCTGCCAATATCTTTATTTCTTTCTGTTTTCTGGCTGAATAGTATTCCAGTGTATAGATGCACCACTTAGTCTTCATTTTGCTGTCAATGGACATTTTGGTGGATTCTATGTCTTGGCTATTTTAAATAGTGCTACCCTGAAAATCAGGGTGCACATGTCATTCTGAATGATAAATTTTTTGGATCTAAGCCCAGGAATGGGGTTATAGGATCATATGATATGTCTATGTTTACTGTTTCAAGGAACCTCCATACTGTTTTTCCATAGTGGCTTCACCTTTTACATTCCCACCAAGATGGTAGGAGGATTCCCTTTCCCATACATTCTCTGCCGTATTTATTCTTTGTAAATGTGTTCAATGATGGCCATTATGACCAGTGTGAGGTGGTACCTCATTGTTGTTTTGATTGCTATTGATTTAATAATTAGTGGAGTATCTTTCCATGTGCTTTTATTATTGTACACCTTGTGAGTAAATTTCTCTCTTGAGACTGGCTTCTTGAAAGTTGGCCCTCTTTTGGATTCTTTTCTGATGATTTACTCCAGGACATTTCTTGAGGGCAGGTGACATTTACAGCCCTGTCAGACTTGTGACTGTTAAGAGCCCTTCAGCACCTGTTTTAAGGTGTGTATATTGATCTGAACCAGCTAATTACTCCCTGTCCCCTGCCTTTCCTTTTTGGTAACCAGAAGTTTCTTTTCTAAGTCTTTGAGGCTGTTTCTCTTCTGTAAAGTTCATTTGTATCCATTTTTGGATTTTACCAAAAGTGATAGCCTATGATACTCGTCTTCCCCTGTCTTATTTCAGTTAGTATGATCATCTCTAGTTTCTTCCCTGTAACTGAAAATGGCGTTATTTCATCCTTCTTTATGTCTGAGTAATATTGCAATGTGTATATGTACCCCATCTTCTGTATGTATTCATTTGTCCTTCTGCACTTAGGTTGCCTCCATATCTTGGCTATTACCTAATGCTGCCATGATCATTGGAGTGCTGGTGTCTTTTAAAATTTTGGTTTTCTCTGGATCTGTGTCTAAGTGTGGGATTGCTGGGCCACTTGGTACTTCTGTCTTTAGTAATCTCCATACTGTTCTCCTTAGTGGGTGTACTGATTTACAGTTCCGCTAATGGTGTAGGGAGGTTCCCTTCTCTCCACACCGTCTGCAGAATTTATTGTTGTAGGTTTTTTTACATTTGATTTGCCTTGGGGGTTTCCCAGGTGGCACTAGTGGTAATGAACCCGCCTGCCAATGCAGGAGACATAAGAGACATGAGTTTAATCCCTGGTTCAGGAAGATCCCCTGGAGAAGGGCATGGCAACCCACTCTAGTATTCTTGTCTGGAGAATCCCATGGACAGAGGAGCTTGGAGGGCTATAGTCCATAGGGTTGCAAAGAGTCGGTCACGACTGAAGCAACTTAGCATAGCACAGCACAGCATGTCTTTGGAGAAATCTGAATTTAGATCTTTGGCTAATTTTTTATTGGGTTGTTTATTTTTTGATATTGAGCTATGCAAGTTGTTTGTATGTGTTCTTCGTTTGCAGGAATTTTTTCCATTCTGAGGGTTGTCTTTTTCTTTCACTGATGGTTTCCTTTGCTGTGAAATGCTTTTAGGTTTATTAGGTCCCACTTGTTTATTTTTGTTTTATTTTTCATGATTCTAAGAGGTGGATAAAAAAAGAACTTGCTGCATTTTATGTCAAAGCTTGTTCTGCTTTTTCCCTCAAGAGTTTCATATTATCTGTCCTTTTATTTAGATCTTTAATCTGTTTGGAGTTTATTTTGTGTAGGGTGTTAGGGAGTAGTCTAATTTCATTCTCATTTTCATTGCTAAGCAAGCTGCATGCTGTCCTCCAGAGTGGCTACTCCCAGTTTCCATTCCCAGAACCAGAGTAAGAGGGTTCCCTTTTGTCCACGCCCTCTCCAGCATTTACTGTTTGTTGAGTTTCTGTTTACGGCCATTCTGACCTGTATGAGGTGAACCTCCTTGAACTGTTGATTATTTGCATTTCTTTCATATTCAGTGATGTTGACATCTTTTCAGGTGATTTTTAAAAAACATACTTATTCAAGTTGGCTTCTTGAATGGCTTCCATGTTTTAATATTTTCCCAATGACCTCCCCTAGGACATTTCTTGAGGGCAGGTGTTTTTTAACTTACAGCCCCTCAGGCCTTGTGAATGCTAAGTGCCCATGAGCATTAGTTGTTGTTATGGGAAATGACCAAAGGCGGCAGCATGTCTTTATGCCCCACTCTGGTTACTGGAGAACCAGTGCCTTAGGGAAAGTACTGTTCCTGGATTGTCAATTAGGGTGGAATGTGCCAGAAGAAACACCCAGGGCTTGTGTCCCATTCCTTCTTCCTTCCTTACCCGTATCCCCTGGACACATCCCAGATCCTGTAACACAACTCTTGGAGGGTGCTTTCATCGATAGGTAGGGCGACCCTAAAGAAGGGGGCTGGAGGTGGGGACCCGACCACCAGGAGACATGGGGCCCACGCGGCTTTTCGAAGCTCTTCCAGCGCAGAGGCTCCACATCCTTTGGGTGCAGTAGGCATAGTTTCGCTGCAGGAGGACTTGCTTGGATCTGGAGGTCATGAGCCCATGCAGAGGGGAATAAGCACATCAGATCCGTGGGGCAGGGCTCCTTAGCTGGCACATCCTCCCCAGCTCCATCAGCCCCATGACAGTCCATCCTTGGGATCCAAGCCTGCTCAGGCTTCAGGGATGTGACAGCAGCCCAGGTCACCAAGGCCTAAGGGGAGTAGAGTTGCATTCTCTTTTTGTAATTTGTATTTTGTGTTGGTGATTAGGTGACTTACAATGTTGTGAAGTGAAAGTTGCTCAGTCGTGTCCGACTCTGCGACCCCATGGACTATACAGTCCATGGAATTCTCCAGGCCAGAATACTCGAGTGGGTAGCCTTTCCCTTCTCCAGGGGATCTTCCCAACCCAGGGATCAAACCCAGGTCTCCTGCATTGCGGGTAGACTCTTCACCAACTGAGCCACCAGGGAAGCCCAAGAATACTGGAGTGGGTAGCCTATCCCTTCTCCAGCAGATCTTCTTGACCCAGGAATCAAACTGGGGTCTCCTGCATTTCAGGCGGATTCTTTACCAACTGAGCTATCAGGGAAACCCTACAATATTGTAGTATGTAGTTTTTTGTTTTTTTTTTTTAGGTATAGAGCAACATGATTCACTTATACATAGATGTGTACGCGTCCTTTTTCTGGTTCTCTTCCCATATAGTTTATTATACAGTACTGATTAGGGGTCCTCATCCTATACTGGGTTCTTGTTGATTATTTTTTAAAGAGTAGTGTGTATATGTTCATCTCTACCTGTTCATTTCAAAAATCTGATTTTCTCCTCAATTACTCTTTGGAGGGTAGTTCTCCAGGATTTTATGGTAGGTCTATCTTCATCTCTTAAATGCAGTTTCTTATTCCTCTCTGTATTGTCTCTTATCATTTACATGGCACTAGCACCATAACAGCGCTCCATTTTCTCCGTGCCTTTTCCACTATTTATTCTTCATAGATATTTCATGATAGCCTTTCACACTAGTGCAGAGTGATCCCTCGTTGTGGTTTTGATTTCATGTCTGTCATAGTTTATGACATTCAGCAAGTTTTTATGGGCTATTTTTAAAAACACGGTGAGTAGAATTTACTATAAAAGTTTCTTTTTCATAGTGTGCTCAGGTTTTTAAAAAAATTATTTTCTATTTGCTTCCCCTGAAAAAATTTTAAATGCAGGTATCATTTAGAGCCCAGTATTCCCTGTGAATACAAAGTGTCCATGAACAATAGTTATAGATTTGCTATTTAGAGCATGCCCACAGTACTGCAGAAATTCTTCTATCCCTAGACTTACCAAAAGCTTGTGTCTCTTTAGTAGTTGTTTTATTTTAAATTAATTTGTACTTTTTATTGGAGTAAATTCAACTTACAATGTTGTGTTTCCTCTAGAAGTACAGAATCTTGTTCACTTGTACCCATGCAGGTATCTATTCATATCTGGCTTTTTCACATATAGATTATTAGATTGGTTAGGACCCACCCTTGGTAATGTACATCCATGCTTACTATGTATTTTATATGTATCATTGGTATAAGTTAATCCCAACCTCCTATTATAACCCTTCCATTCACCATTACCCTTTGGTAATTATAAGTTTTTTCCCCTAAGACTATGTGATTATTTCAAATGTAATTGAAATTTGTATACTACAAAGCTATGGTCATTAAGACAATATGGTACTGGCACAAAACCAGAAATATAAACCAATGGAACAAGATAAGAAATCCCAGAGATAAATCCATGCACATATGGGCACCATATATTTGACAAAAGAGGCAAAGATATAAAATGCAGAAAAGGCAGCATCTTCAATAAGTGGTGCTGGAAAAACTAACTGGACAGCTACATGTAAAAGAATGAAATCAGGACACCTCATAACACCATATACAAAAAAAATCAAAACAGATTAAGACTTATTAATAAATATAAGGCCAGAAACTATAAAACTCTTAGAGGAAAACATAGGCTGTATACTCCTTGATGTAAATCACAGCAAGATCCTCTATGACCCATCTCCTAGGGTAATGGAAATAAAATCAAAAATTAAATGGGACCTAATTAAACTTGAAAGCTTATGCACAGAAAAGGAAACAATAAAGAAGATTAAAAACAACCCTCAGAATGGGAGAAAATAATAGCCAATGAAACAACTGACAAAGTATTAATCTCCAAAATATACAAGCAGCTCATATGGCTCAAGATCAGGAAAACAAACAATCCCATCAACAAATGGGCAGAAGACCTAGACAGACATTTCTTCAAAGAAGACATATAGATGGCTAATATACACATGAAAAGATGCTCAACATTTCTCATTATTAGAGAAATTCAAATCAAAACTGCAATGAGTTTGTAGTGTGTATATTCTCAACTCACACCAGTCAGAATGGCCATCATCAAAAATTTTACAAACAACAAATGCTGAAGAGGGTGTGGAGAAAAGGTGACCCTCTTACACTGTTGGTGGGAATGCAAACTGATACAGCCACTATGGGGGACAGTATGGAGACTCCTCAAAACACTAGGACTAAAAATACCGTATGACCCAACAATCCCACTACTGGGCAAATAGCCTGAGGAAACCATAATTGAAAAAGACACGTGTACCCCGATGTTCAGTGCAGCACTATTTACAATAGCCAGGACATGGAAGCAACCTAGATGTCCATCAGCAGATGAATGGATAAGAAACTGTGGAACATATATACAATGGAGTATTACTCAACCATAAAAAGGAACACATTTGAGTCAGTTCTAATGAGGTGGATGAACCTAAAGCCTATTGTACAGAATGAAGTAAGTCATAAAGACAAATATTTAATATTAACACGTGTATGGAATCTATAAAGATGGCACTGACAAACCTACTTGCAACAGCAATGGACACACAGACACAGAGAACAGACTTGTGGACACAGGGTGGGGAAGGAGAGGGTGAGATGTATGGAGAGAGTAACATGGAAATATATACATTACCATATGTAAAACAGATAGCCAGTGGGAATTTTCTGTATGACGTAGGGAGCTCAAACCTGATGCTCTGTGACAACCTAAAGGGGTGGGATGGGGTGAGAGGTGGGAGAGAGTTTCAAGATGGAGGGGACATATATATATATATGGCTGATTCATGTTGCTGTCTGGCAGAAACCAATGCAATATTGCAAAGCAATTATCCTCCAATTAAAAATAAATTAATTAAAATGCAAAAAAGAATGCTAATAGTTTAGCCAGTCCAGTATAAGTTAACATGTTTTTAGTGATATTTATATCATTGTCTATTTAAATGATTTAAAAATTTTTCACCTAAAAATGATCAGACCAGGAATAACAGTAAGCTAATAAAAAGTACCAAACTATCCCCAAATTTTCATACTTTAAGTAGAAATAAACTGAACTTTGAGAGATTGCTTTTTGGTTCCAAAGATCATATTTCACTTAATAGTAAACATAATAAAGATTATTTACATAACATGTTAAACTTACCCTGTGTTAAGTATTGTGTGGGCCAGTGGTGGGTAGTGAAGACATTGAATATTTTCTCCGCTGTCTCTCTGTCAGTATAATTGAAAAACTAAGGCTTTAAATAAGATGAATTGAGAAGACTTCATGGAATGGAGAGAATTTGAATCAGTCCTTGAAGAATAGGCAGGACTTTAAAATATGGACATAGTTGGGAGACAGCATGCCAGGGAGAGAGAAAATCCATGCTTGGTTGTCTGAAATAACCCAATATTTTTCTTGTTTCGGGTTCAAGTTTTGAAATTGCTTTTGAATTTGTCTGAAAATCCAGCCATGACAGATGGACTTCTTGGTACCCAAGTAAGTACTTGCATATTTGTTTTGTCTATATAGATATATGGATTTGTCAGACAGATCTGGAAGGAAAGATTTATCCCAAAATATTAACAGGAATTATCTCTGAGGAGCAATATTAGAAGTGGCCTTGCCTTCTGTTTTGGGTCTTTTTGCCTATATGAATTACCTAAATTTTCTGTAATGAACATATTTTACTTTTGAAAACCAGTTTGAAAAAGTCTCCCTGTAATAATAAATTATAATTTTTGTGTCTCTGTTCAATTTGGGGTACTTATATCATCACATCTTTTATACTTGACCTCTTTATGTTCAATATATCTTAGTATCCACTGAAACACTAGTATTTATGTGCCTGATGTCGGGCTGAGTGTCAAGATAAACCAGTGAGTATAGCATGACATCGTGCTTGTCCTCATGAACTTACAGTCTAGGGAGAAAACACAAAAAAATGTAAGAAATGAGCAAGATCATTAAAAGCTGTGGTGTTTTCAAGGGAGTATAAGTTGTGCTGTTGTAGAATGTCCTATAGAAAAAAGACCCTGTCATATTCATCTGCTCAGCCCTATGCCTGGAACACTGTGTGTGCTGCTAGCAATTTGTGAATTAATGAGTTTCTATGATGACTATATAGAATTAATGAGTTTCTATGATGACTATATAGAATTAATGAGCTTCTATGATGACTATATGATGGATCTTAATGAGGAAAAATGACTGCATTCTTTGTTTGTTCAGTCGCTCAGTTGTGTTTGACTCTTTGCGACCCCATGAACTGCAGCATGCCAGGCTTCCCTGTCCTATCTCCCAGAGCTTGCTCAAACTCATGTCCATTGAGTCGGTGATGCCATCCAACCATCTCATTCTCTGTCATCCCCTTCTTTTTGGCCTTCAATCTTTTCCAGCATCAGGGTCTTTTCTAATGAGTCGGCTCTTCACATCAGGCCAAGGAAATAGTATTGTTTAGCTAAAACTCCAAACCTCTTGTTTCCATTAGTTCTTACACTGATTCAGAATATAAGGAACTGCCTCAACAAAAAAGACCATTTAGCTATTTAGCCAACTTTCATGGAAGGTTCACTGTTTTACCTGTTGTATGTAGAAGAATGTGCCTAGAAAATAAGAGCTTTAGTTTATCACCATGATGCAAACATGAAGGAAAAGGTAACAGTGATATCAAAATTCTAATTGATCATATTTTTCCAAAGAGTAATGCAGTCTAGAAGTAATACACATAAATTTCACATTTTTCACCTTGTTTACAAAGGGATTCTTTTGACTGCTGAATTTAAACAGTAAATATCATTTACTGTAAATACCTTTCATCATTAACACAGCTACAACTTGCCATGGTCTTCTGGTTTATTTTGGACCATTTTATTGAATGGTCAATAAAGCTCAAATGAATATAAGAGGTTGTTCTGAAACCATTTTGTTTTTACTTTGCTTTAGCTAAGCTACTCCAGTTATTTCCTCTATACAGAGCAACAGTGACCTTTTTATGTGTAAGCTACCCTTCCACTGTTGAAAATGACTTGCAGTTACTCATCTGGTACAACAACAGTATGTTTCACAACTGCCCTAGGAAAGACCCTGTTCTTCTAGTAGGAATAAGATCTCGTACTCCCAACCCCACCTGCCACTCTGCTTTCAGGTCTGTTCTGATCATTAGAACCTATTTTAGTCCATGAAAACTTTAAACTGTTAGGGTATTTCCTAATGTTTCCTGTTTCCAAATACTCACCCACCCCTGTTTAATGTGTATAACATACTGTGTGTGTTAGTCACTCAGTCATGTCTGACTCTTTTGTGACCTCATGGACTGTAACCCACTAGGCTCCTCTGTCCTTGGAATTCTCCAGGCAAGAATACTGGAGTGGGTTGCCATTTCTTTCTGCAGGGGATCTTCCCAACCCAGGGACTGAACCCACACTGTAGACAGGTTCTTTACCAAGTATGAGCTACCAGGGAAGCCCTATACTGGGGTCAATCAAATCCATCCAAAGGCAATTGGTTAAATCAGTTATCTAGTCTTTAAAGACATTGCATCCAAGTACTGCATTTCGGACTCCTTTGTTGACTATAATGGCTACTCCATTTCTTCTAAGGGATTCCTGCCCATAGTAGTAGGTGTAATGGTCATCTAATTAAATTCACCCATTCCAGTCAATTTAGTTTGCTGATTCCTAAAATGTCGATGTTCACTCTTGCCATCTCCTGTTTGACCACTTCCAATTTGCCTTGATTCATGGACCTAACATTCCAGGTTCCTATGCAGTATTGCTCTTTACAGCATCGGACTATACTTCCATCACCAGTCACATCCACAACTGGGTGGTGGTGTTGCTTTGGCTCCACCTCTTAATTCTTTCTGGAGTTACTTCTCCACTGATCTCCAGTAGCATATTGGACACCTACCAACCTGGGGAGTTCATCTTTCAGTGTCCTATCTTTTTACCTTTTTATACTGTTCATGGGGTTCTCAAGGCAAAAATACTGAAGTAGTTTTCCATTCCCTTCTCCAGTGGACCAGATTTGTCAGAACTCTCCACCATGACCTGTCTGTCTTGGGTGGCCCTACATGGCATGGCTCATAGTTTCATTGAGTTAGACAAGGCTGTGGTCCATATGACCAGATTGGTTAGCTTTCTGTGGTTGTGGTTTACATTCTGTCTGCCCTCTGATGGAGAAGGATAAAAGGCTTATGGAAGCTTCCTGATGGGAGAGACTGACTGAGGGGGAAACTGGGTCTTGTTCTGATGGGTGGGACCATGCTCAGTTCAGTTCAGTTCAGTTCAGTCGCTCAGTCATGTCCGACTCTGTGACCCCATGAATCGCAGCACAACAGGCCTCCCTGTCCATCACCAACTCCCGGAGTCCACTCAGACTCACGTCCATCAAGTCAGTGATGCCATCCAGCCATCTCACCCTCTGTTGTCCCCTTCTCCTCCTGCCCCCAATCCCTCCCAGCATCAGCGTCTTTTCCAATGAGTCAACTCTTCGCATGAGGTGGCCAAAGTACTGGAGTTTCAGCTTTAGCATCATTCCTTCCAAAGAAATCCCAGGGCTGATCTTCTTCAGAATGGACTGGTTGGATCTCCATGCAGTCCAAGAGACTCGCAAGAGTCTTCTCCAACACCACAGTTCAAAAACATCAATTCTTCAGTGCTCAGCTTTCTTCACAGTCCAACTCTCACATCCATACATGACCACAGGAAAAACCGTAGCCTTGACTAGACGGACCTTTGTTGGCAAAGTAATGTCTCTGCTTTTGAATATGCTATCTAGGTTGGTCATAACTTTCCTTCCAAGGAGCAAGCGTCTTTTAATTTCATGGCTGCAGTCACCATCTGCAGTGATTTTGGAGCCCCCCAAAATAAAGTCTGACACTGTTTCCACTGTTTCCCCATCTATTTCCCATGAAGTGATGGGACCAGATGCCATGATCTTCGTTTTCTGAATGTTGAGCTTTAAGCCAACTTTTTCACTCACCTCTTTCACTTTCATCAAGAGGCTTTTGAGTTCCTCTTCACTTTCTGCCATAAGGGTGGTGTCATCTGCATATCTGAGGTTATTGATATTTCTCCTCGCAATCTTGATTCCAGCTTGTGCTTCTTCCAGCCCAGCGTTTCTCATGATGTACTCCGCATATAAGTTAAATAAGCAGGGTGACAATATACAGCCTTGACGTACTCCTATTCCTATTTGGAACCAGTCTGTTGTTCCATGTCCAGTTCTAACTGTTGCTTCCTGACCTGCATACAGATTTCTCAGGATGCAGGTCAGGTGGCCTTGTATTCCCATCTGTTTCAGAATTTTCCACAGTTTGTTGTGATTCACACAGTCAAAGGCTGTTGCATAGTCACTAAAGCAGAAGTAGATGTTTTTCTGGAACTCTTACTTTTTTGATGATCCAACGGATGTTAGCAATTTGATCTCTGGTTCCTCTGCCTTTTCTAAATCCAGCTTGAACATCTGGAAGTTTACAAATGGGAGAGTTCGACTATAAATAAAGTTGAGCGCTAAAGAATTGATGCTTTTGAACTGTGGCACTGGAGAAGACTCTTGAGAATCCCTTGGACTGCAAGGAGATCCAACCAGTCAATCCTAAAGGAAATCAGTCCTGAATATTCATTGGAAGGACTGTTGCTGAAGCTGAAACTCCAATACTTTGGCCACCTGATGCAATGAACTGACTCACTGCAAAAGACCCTGATGCTGGGAAAGATTGAAGGCAGGAGGAGAAAGGGGTGACAGAGGATGAGATGGTTGGGTGGCATCCCCGACTCAATGAACATGAGTTTGAGTAAGCTCTGGGAGTTGGTGGTGGACAGGAAAGCCTGGCATGCTGCAGTCCATGGCGTCACAAAGAGTCAGACACAACTGAGCGATTGAACTGAACTGAGTCTTTAAAGAGAATGAAGCAAGTCTGAATGTGCTAATGTGTAAAGACATCCATGACATACGGTTGTTTTTCAAAATGTTGTAGGCAAATATGTCTAATGTGACTCCATGTGTGGTTTTTTAAATCTGAAAATGTATGCTTCTATATGGACAGAATACTTCTGTCATTCATATGTAGTCATTTTGGTATATGTAGAATGAAACACCAGAGAAGGCAATGGCACCCCACTCCAGTACTCTTGCCTGGAGAATCCCATGGACGGAGGAGCCTGGTGGGCTGCAGTCCATGGGGTCACAGAGTCGGACACGACTGAGCAACTTCACTTTCACTTTTCTCTTTCATGCATTGGAGAAGGAAATGGCAACCCACTCCAGTGTTCTTGCCTGGAGAATCCCAGGGACGGGGGAGTCTGGTGGGCTGCCGTCTATGGGGCCGCACAGAGTCGGACACGACTGACACGACTTAGCAGCAGCAGCAGCAGAATGAAACACAGACTCCTGAGAGTAAGACTAGGGAGTCAGGAAATGACTTTTCTTTGTACAGGTGCTTAGTCTAGGGTTTGAATTTATTTACTCTTAACATACATTTTATAGGGTTTTTTTTTTCCACTAAAGTAGAAAAAAGTCACAAGATCATTTTCTCCTCTTAACTGAAAGAAGTTTTATTCATTAATTTTCATTCCTATTTTACAATGACTTAAATTCCAAGATATAAAAATACTCAGCAGTTATTTTAATAGTATTTTTCTCCCATGAGCTACTATAACAATTTGTTGATGTGTTTGAATTCAGCTAGGTTTTTTTCCCTCTACCCATCCCACATCCCCAGGTTTTTGTTATATTCAAGTTCATAACCACCACCATGCTTAATTATTAAGTATATCAATTTTTAAGCAGAAGGTTTCCTATTCATATATTTAAGGCAAAGCTTTAAGAGAAGAGTACTTTAAATTTTCTTTGTAAATCATAGATTTCCATAGGAAGTCACAAATCCTCAAACAGAAAATGTGCTTTCTCAGAGTTATTCTGATATACAAATGAAACTTGGGAGAAGTATTTTTACAGTGGAAAAGGGATTCAGTATATGATGAAAACATGAAAATTCTCAATTAGCTACAGTAGTAATAATGTACATTATTAGAGCTAAGAATAATTATGAGTGATGCAAACATAAGTATTAATTCCCTGAAAGGCGTGTATGAGTGCTAAGCTGCTTCACTCGTGTCTGACTCTTTTCAACCCTATGAACTGTATCCCGCCAGGCTTCTCAGTCCACGGGATTCTCCAGGCAGGAATACTGGAGTAGGTTGCCATTCCCTCCTCCAGGGGATCTTCCTGACCCAGGGATTGAACCTGCATCTCCTGCAACTCCTGCATTGCAGGCTGATTCTTTACCTCTGAGCCACCGGAGAAGCCACTGAAAGGCACATTTCTTTATAAAAATGTTTCTTAGTCCTCCTCCTTGTTTAATGAAAATATATATTCAAAATGTACACACATTAAAAGCAAGATTTGATTTTAATACGCTGTTGCAGCATTGGATTCTAAAACTCCCTCTCTTCTTTTCCTTTATTATTAGTTTGAACAAATAATAACATTTCCTGGAGATCAGAGCATTGCGTTTGAAATGTCAAAATACTAGAGAAAAAGAGGGAGTCATTTTAACTATCTAGAAAGATTTGCACAGTGAAAGTGCACAATTAGATCTTTACCTATGTAGGTCATGGCGCATCTTACCCTTTTTTAGGTGGTCCTATTTGATGGTTCCACCCTCTTGGGCAATGAGTATCAAAGTGTTCCTCAGTTACCACAGGAGAAATGGATTTCAATAAAATCTTACATGTTGGTATGGATGCTGGCTAATCAAAGAGGAATCTAGGGCACATTAGTTTTTGAAAGGCAGAAATAGACTTTTTCATCAAACCCATGGGAGAGCAGTGAAAAAACACCATAAAAAGCCTAATATAAAGGACATGACACTTGCCTGGAGAAAAGTTTTCGAGATGAAATTATTCACTTATTACCTCCTCCTACCTTCTTTCTTTCAGGTCAGTCATATCCATGGAACTGTGTCTGACCCCTATGGTTCATCTTGATAGCTCTCTTACTTGGCTTCTTCATAACATTTTGAGTATCATTCAAGTTAACCCTGCATTATATGTGACAATGTGTCTTTTGAGTATCTTAGATGTGTAAATCATGGTCTCTGTAATGAAATTTTATTGTCTTTAGCACATAGACCATGTCATTTTTTTGTTTCCCCTAGTTTCTACCATGGTCTTAGGTATACAGTAGCATGTTGGGATAATATTTTAATAAATTATCTTCTCTGTGTGTGTCTCCTTACACCTAGCCCTTCCCATATTCAGCAAAGATATTTCATCACCTAAGAGAAAGGTTATTATAGCAGAAGAGCAGAAAACTAAAAAGTTAATTCTCAGCCTTTGAGTTTTTAAAAGCCTATTAAGAGTTTCAGAAACCAGGGCTTTTGAGCTTCAGAAGCTTAAGCCCTAAAGAACCCAGGTCATACACTTCATGACATACATAATAGATTTGAAAGGATACAGGATCAACCTGAGCCAATTTTTTTTCTCCCCAGACTAGATGAAAATTCCATGGGATGTGAGAGGAGTGAGTTAGGACAAAAGTCCTTGAAAAGACCCTTAACAGAGATGCGGTTACCTGCGCTGTGGGGCAAGACCCAAGTGGAAGACAAAGGACAGAGGGTTGGAGAAAGCTGAGTAGGTGGGACTGTGCCTGGCTTCTCTCTCACAGAGAGGGAGGCAACAAGCTCTGAAGGGCTCCCCTGAGTCCAGCCTGGCTCCAGCCCTGTGGACTAGACTTGGTTGTAGCCTTATCATTCCCCAGACTCCAGTGAGTTCTGGGGAAGGACCCAGTGTTTTCTGAGTAGTGCTGAGTGGCCTCAAGACCTGAGGAAACTTCAAGTCAAGGTTAAGGAGGTATGGTAGTGATCTGACTCCAACTGAAATTGAGGCCTGGGTAGAATTTAAATATTCTTGCAACACATGTGCAGGGACAATTAAGGCTTTCCATGACAATGTACCTGTCAGTGGTTCCAGGGTGGACAGCAGAACACAAAAGATCAAATACTTTCTCTTTGTCTTAGCCACAGCCCCAGAGATTGTGGGGAGAACTTGAATGGTCTGAGATTAAGTTTTATATTACCTGGAGGAATGGGGGCCTCTAATTGACTAATCACAAGAAAAAACTCCTTGTGCACCTGAATTTGTGGGTTGACACTTATAGTAACCCTGCCAAGGCACTCTACATTTGGTCAGTTGGATGGGCCTGAGGCCAACATTTAAGAGAAAAGTGAATCAGAAGACAAGAAGCCCCTGCTGAGGGTTGGGTAAATTAGCACGTACCGAAGTGCTCCCTGAACTGTCCTCGCCTTAGTCTGCTTTCACTCCAACACTTCTCAGCTTCTTTAGTCCTCAGCACTGACCATGGTGGTGTAAATACCGAATACTACAATACCCCTGGTTAGCCAAAGGAGAGTCAAGCTAGGGTCACTCAACTGTTTACTAGGGCAGGAGGGTGAATTCAGGCATTTTAGAGTTTTCCCAGACATACAGAGGTGGAAACAAGAAGAAGTTTTAATATAAGTCTCAGATACCCAACTTTGTGTGTAGTTACAAATGTATGACTTGATCACTGACTTTTAGCAGGTAAACAGAGCTGGACAGGTTCATATTTTTAAGTGGGCTGTAGCCTCAGTATTGCATATGGTAGGACCACATTATTTATTAAATTTTGTGGGCCTGCTCTGATTGTGCTATAGAAAGGCAGAGGTCTCCTGAGTCAATCGGGGTTGTCGAATCACATTCAATGAATGTCCTAGCATTTCAATTGAAGAATTCTGCTATTGAGGGACTCCCCTGGAGTAATCAATTAAAAACAGTAGCATTAAGCAGCTAACGGTGCCGGGAAATCAATACCGGCATGGGGAAGAAACAATTCCCTGCAATGATTTCTATGCAAATTTTTATTCTTGTACCTAATGACATTAGGATGCACTAATGATACATAAGTCAACGAGGAGCTTCTTTCCCAGTTAAGTGTGAAGCACATTTTTGCCCCTACAACCTTGGTGGCCAATTGGGAGGCCTACTGTCACTGCTGGGAAGCCATAGATTAGGGAAAGACAGCCCAGCTTTCTTTGTATGTATCACTCCTGTGGGACAGATGGAGCTCGGATAAAAAGGAGGACTTTCTGGAGATTGGCATGGGTCCCTGAAAGGGCCAAGACCGTTCCTTCTTTCATTTACTGAGCATTTGTCCATGCTGGCCCTGCACCTTTAATTGTTCCTTTGGACTGCAAGGAGATCCAACCAGTCCATTCTAAAGGAGATCAGCCCTGGGATTTCTTTGGAAGGAATGATGCTAAAGCTGAAACTCCAGTACTTTGGCCGCCTCATGCGAAGAGTTGACTCATTGGAAAAGACTCTGATGCTGGGAGGGACTGGGGGCAGGAGGAGAAGGGGACGACAGAGGATGAGATGGCTGGATGGCATCACTGACTTGATGGATGTGAATCTGAGTGAACCCCGGGAGTTGGTGATGGACAGGGAGGCCTGTCGTGCTGCGATTCATGGGGTCGCAAAGAGTCAGACACGACTGAGCGACTGATCTGATCTCCACTTATGGCCAGCAGAATCCAGTAAGACACCTGAAGCTCAGCTCAAACTGCTTTGAGACTTTTTCCAGATTCCACTTCTTCACAGCCTTTTGCCCCAAAATGTGGATCAAAGAAATGTTGTATTTCTTTTGTTCTCTAATGTGATTTGGCTTCCCAGTGAGGTCTGGGGAAGAGCCCAGTGTTTTCTGGGTAGCACTGAGTGCCCTCAAGACCTGAAGAAACTTCAAGTCAAGGTTAAGGAGACATGGCAGTGATCTGACTCCAGGTGAATTTGAGGCCTGGGAGGAATTTGAGTATCTTTGCAACACATGTGTGGGGACAATTAAGGCTACCCATGACAATGTACCTGTCAGTGGTTCCAGGGTGGGCAGCAGAAAACAAAAGATCAGATGGTGCTAGTGGTAAAGAACCCGCCGCCAATGCAGGGGGCACAACAGACCTGGATTCCATCCCTGGGTCGGGAAGATCCCCTGGAGCAGGGCATGGCAACCCACTCCAGTATTCTTGACTGGAGAATTCCATGGACAGAGGAACCTGGTGGGCTACCGTCCATAGGGGTTGAAACAGTTGGACACAACTGAAGCGACTTAGCACAAACATGATTTAATCTGTTTAGAGACCACACTGTGCTGTGCTGTGCTTAGTTACTCAGTCATGTCCAACTCTTTGCGACCCCATGGACAGTAGCCCACCAGGTTCCCCTGTCCCTGGAATTCTCCCGGCAAGAATACTGGAGTGGGTTGCCCTGCTCCAGGGGATCTTCCCAACCCAGGGGTCAAACCCAGGTCTCTTGCATGCCGGCGGATTCTTTCCTGTTTGAGCCACCAGGGAAGCCCAAGAATACTGGAGTGGGTATCCTATCCCTTCTCCAGGGAACTTCCCGACCCAGGAATCAAACCAGGGTCTCCTGCATTGCAGGTGGATTCTTTAACAGCTGAGCTACCAGGGAAGCCCAGAGACCACACAGCTCCACCCAAATTTGGTAGAAAATTCAATGTCAGGATTATTGAGGCCTCCAGGGTCATGTTAAGTGCTCTTTCCCAGACCATCACTGGGAGTGCTCAGATCTTCAGTCTATATCCTGGATGGTCTCTTGAAGGCTAACAGCTCTGCTGATTCTGCTTAAGCTGAGGTGGAGGGTTTCTGTCCAGGCTGGGAGCCCCGGATCAGCCTGCAGTCTAGCCTTTCTTGGATACCACTTGGCCATTTTCTTCTGAGGTCTTGTCACCTTCCTGTGCACTGTCAGGGAACAGGGCACCTAAATGCTCTACTTGTAGAATTGGTAAAACTCCAGTAGCCTTGCCAGTTTGGAGGGTCAGTCTTAAAGCTCTAGGTCCCTCTTTATGTGAGGTACCAAATCTCAGAGCTACTTCGATTTTAGCACAGCAGTTTAGCTCTTTGCTTCCTTTTGCCTTGGCTTTAGAGCACACCATTCTTTTAACTTTGACCTGGGAGCTGTTGAATCCCCAGGTTTCTAGGTCATAAGGCTTGTATTACTCTTGATCTGTGGTGTTGGAGAAGACTCTTGAGAGTCCCTTGGACTTCAGGGAGATCCAACCAGTCCATCCTAAAGGAAATCAGTCCTGACTATTCATTGGAAGGACTGATGCTGAAGCTGAAACTCCAATACTTTGGCCACCTGATGCGAAGAACTGACTTATTGGAAAAGACCCTAATGCTGGGAAAGATTGAAGGCTGGAGGAGAAGGGGACAACAGAGGATGAGATGGCTGGATGGCATCACCCACTCAGTGGACATGAGTTTGAGTGAATTCCAGGGGTTGGTGATGGACAGGGAGGCCTGGCATGCTGCAGTCCACGGGGTCGCAAAGAGTTGGACACAACTGAGCGACTGAACTGAACTGAACTGAGGGTGTGTGTGCACCTGCGTGTTTGCACATGTGTGGGTGGATATTGGAAAGGAGAGAGGGAGGAGCTCTCCTTCTGTTTGAATTTCCCCTTTTCAACCTCCCTTCTCCTTCACCCTGCTTCACTTAGCAAACTCCTAGCCATCCTTCAAGACTCAGTTTATATGTCACTCTTTTCGATGTTTTCCATGGCCCCTTACTCTAATTAGGCTCCCATTGCATGCATGCATAGCACTTTGAAGCTATTCTATGTAGCACATACCATAATGGTAATGAGTTATTAAAGTGATTGTTAATATTAGTTAATATTAATATTGACTTGTAAGTTCTATAAGGATAGGAACTAATCTTTTTGTTCATTGTTATATTCCCATTGCCTTCCAATATCTGACATTTAGAAGATGAAAAAGAATAGAATAAGTGAATAAATGAAGGGGGAAATTTGCATATTTTTTAAGTAATGCAGAAGTTATTTTCTAATCTTTCTTTAAGTTTATATAGTAGTGATAGCTTATAGGATGAAAATAGACTGCGTTGACTATTGTGCTGAAAGAGTTGGCATAGAATTGTTTATATTATCCTTTTCAACGTATACAGTATCTGTAGTGATATCTTTTTTCACTCCTTGTATCAGTAAGTTGAGTCCTCTGTCTTGGACTGTATGAAATAAAAAATTTCCTATTCATCTAAGAAACACCATTAAGAGAATGAAAGGCAAGCCAGTGTGGGAGAAAATATTTGAAATCTAAATAATGGGTAAAGGGCTTATATTCAAAACATATAAACAATTTCTACAAATCAATTAAAAATAAAAATATAGATAGCAATTTAAAAATTGTAAAGACTTGAACAGATATTTCAAAAAATAAGGTTTTGAAATGGTCACCAAGCATTGTTAGTCATCAGAGAAATGCAAATTAAAACCACAATGAGATACCACTACACATCTATCAGGATAAAAGACCAACAATACCCAGTAAAATCAAGGATGGGGGAGCTGCTAAAACTTTCATGCACTGTTGAATGGAATCTTAATTGGTACAATCATTTTGGAAAACTGGCAGCATCTACTCAAGCTGAATATATATGTGTACCCAGTGGCCTTACAAGTCAATCTGTCTCTCCAATAGAAATGCATATGTGTGTGCACCAAAAGACATGTGCAAAATATTCATAGCAGCATTATTTGTGATAGCACCAAGCTGAAAGAAACCCACATGCTCATCAACATTTGCCTAGATGAATACATTGTGGTGTATTCACACCATGCCATGTCACAGAGCAGTTAGGAAACAAGCTACTACTAAACCAACAACTGACTTCACTTCATAGGCATGAGGTTGAGAAAGAAGCTAGATGCAAAAGAGTCCATTTATATCAAGTTCATACACAGACAAAATTAATCAATGATGATAGAGATCAGAATAATAGTAGACCAGGAGGGACATTAGAGAGACATTTGGGAAGTTGATTAACGTTCTAAGTCCTGATCTAGGTGGTGTGCTCACTTTATAAAAGTTAACGAGTCTGTGCAATTAAGATTTACCTTTATTGTATACATGTTATACTTTCTGTGGTGTGTGTGCTAAGTTGCTTCAGTCATGTCTGACTCTTTGTGACCCTATGGACTATAGCCCACCAGGCTCCTCTGTCCGTGGAATTCTCGAGGCAAGAATACTGGAATGGGTTTCCATGCCCTCCTCCAGGGGATCTTCCCCACCCAGGGATCCAAGCCATGTATGTCTCTTTTGTTTCCTGCATTATCAGGTGAGTTCTTTACCACTAGCACCACCTGGGAAGCCATGTTATACTTTAAAAGTTTTTAAAAATAAAATGAAAATGAATATATTAGAGAGAGTTACACTGCAGGATTTTTAATGTTCCTTACAGTTCTAACATGCTATGATTTTGTGTGAAATTTCTTTGAAAATAGTAAAATCATCTACAAATAAACAATCTTATTATCAGTGGTAGTTGAACTTGAATTCCTAGTGATTTCTTGATCAAACAGTGGCAAATAATTTGCTTTAAATTTCTATATATTTATTTCCAACTTCAAAAATTTGTTACTTCTCTCCTATTCTGGCTATTGTTCATTTTCTAGTTTCTTTGAACTTTTCTGTCAAGACCCCGGATGAGAAACCAGAGACAAATATCATGGAGAGTAATCTTGAACCCTCTTAAATTTTGAGCTGGCAATGGACAATGGCAAATCCTCGAAAAGTTTAAGGAGAATGGTTCATGATTCTTTGAGTTAGCTGTGGCTTTGCATGCCTTAGACAAGGTTTTCTACTTACATGCATAATGTAGCATTGGAAATAATGATTTTCCCAATTACTTGACCTCTGTTGAATTGAAGTGAAGTCGCTAAGTCGTGTCGGACTCTTTGCGACCCCATGGACTGTAGCCTACCGGGCTCCTCCGTCCATGGGATTTTCCAGGCAAGAATACTGGAGTGGGCTGCCATTTCCTTCTCCAGGGGAACTTCCTGACCCAGGGATCAAACCTGAGTCTCCTGCATTGTAGGCAGACGCTTTACCATCTAAGCTATAAGGGACCTCTGTTAGAAGTTCATAATTCTAATGTCAGGTGAAAATAATGCAGGAAGAATAATAAGATACATTTGACATTCATTTCCAAAAGTAGTCATTCAAATTGTATTATTTTATCATTGCCATTACTTTTCTTTCCCTCAGCCTTGCCAGTAAAATTCAGTTAATGAATCTACCAGTAAGCACAGTTAATAGGGAGGCTGACATTTTCTCAGAGATGAGGCTTTGGCTTTACCGAGGCCACTGAATTTGTTCAAAACCCAATATACATTTTTTCCCCTTGGAAGTGTTTCTGTCTTTCAGGTATTCATTAAGAACTCAAATTTCTTGGTATCTAAATGAAAGTTTCCTTTAAAGGTATATCACCTAATTCTTGGGCTGGGAAAAGATGTCAGAAAATTCCTTAAATCTATCTAGTAAAGTATTTTAAATGCTCATCTTGCACTTTTGAGTGAAGTGTAATTTACATTTCATAAAAGTAGAAGCTGAGCAGCAAGCTGTAAGTAATTATCATATAATTAAATGTCTACTATGAAGGGAAGAAAAACGTGAGTGCCTTCGAGCTTTCCGTGACTGGGTTATGCAATAGCAAATTAAATTTCATCTTTTTATCTGAGGAAGGCTCCAGGGGAGCTACTCAGGGCTTGGAGAGATACCTCTGAGTTGCCAATATAGTTGCCTTTGGGAACTGAGGCAATCCCTTTGCTGTCCAAGCAGACGACATGAAAATGGATTCTGTAGCTTTGCCTTTAGAAACAGAAACCAACGTGTCTATTCCTCTCAGTGACTTTGAAAACCTTTCCCCCTTGTGTTTAACATTTATAAATAGGAAACCACTATGATAATTAGTACTTAATAATTACCATGGATGAGGTGGTTTTTTTTTTTTTTTCAAATTCACAAAGCAGTTGGCTTGGGGGATGATAATCAAATGCCAAGTGTGTTTGTAAATAGGTGAAATGCTCCCCTCGATCTGATTTGATTTAATATGTATTTAAAAATATTCATTGAGTTCAAGATGCCATGGGGCATTCAAAGGTCAAAAAAGACATGGTCCCTGATTTGTGGGAGACTATAGTCAGGAAGGGGATAAAAGCTATGCACACAAATAACCATGAAACAAGGCAAAATTGGATAGTTATCCGAGAATCCAAGTCATGGAGGTGCTCAGGGGAAAAAGTAATCACTTCTTTTTCTGGCTATGTCGAGCTGGTTAGGTTTAAGGAAACAGTATATTATCTGGTATATGAAGGATAGACTTATAAGAAGAGATATTGAGGAAACCATGAGCAATGATAGATGTGGGAAACCAGCCCAAGAGCTTCAGGGAGTGAAGTAGAACAATTTGGCTACATATTCAACAGTCATAGTGGCAATTTATCTCAATTTATGAATAATAAGTGTTGGGTTTTACAGACTTTCTCCCTAGTTGTTTTGACTATAATGTGATATTCTTGACTGTTTACACTGTTTGGGGGCATTAGATATACATGTAGGGGTGTAGGGAGAGATATAGATGAAAATGGACATATGGAATTGAATTGCAAAGACTCTAGGGCACCAGTGTTATAGAGATAGACTTTGCTCAGAGAATCATTTACTTAAAAAGATCTTATTGGTGGACTATTGTGTGCCAGACACTTTAAAAGGCATGTAGAGTAAAAAAGAAAGAAAAAGCATGTAGAGTACAGTGCTGAATACCTTTTCTACCCACAAGGAAATTACTTTAGTGGGGGCAGTGGGTGAGAGGTGCTGAGGGCATCTGTTCTAGACCCTAGACAGGATGTAAGCTGTCAGGAGAGGCATTCTAGAGGTGGTAATGTCTGAGTTGAAATATGAGAGTGTGGCTTTTCCTGAAACATGGGATATAGGAAGGGTGTTTCAAGTAGAGAAATGGGAAGGCTATTTTGAGCAGAGAGAGCAGGTAGTCATAGAGGTGTAGAGAACCTGGAGAGTTCCTGGCAGTGCTGGGTTTGAACCTAGGGTGTGAACTGAGTGGTAAAGAGAGAACACTGGAGGACTCAGTAGGGACCTGATCATGAAAAGCCTTAGAGAGGCTATTACAATCATGCATGTGGAGCTGATATGACCTTGAGTTACAAATACAGCAGTGGGGAGAAAGGAGGGGGCCATGCATTTGAGAGACATTTAGGGGCTATAATTGGCAGACTTGCTAACCAATGGAATGCCACTGACAAGGTGGATGATAGAGTGCGAGGATGAATCTGAGGCTTGAACCTGGGTGTCAGGGAGTGCCATTCACTCAGAGGAGGAACACAAGTGGATGAGAAGAACTGAGGGTGAAATTATTAGCTTTGTTTTACCCATGTTGAGTGTGAGGGCCCATCAGATATACAAATGGAGAAAATGGCCAAAAGTGTACTATATTATTTGGAGTACAGAAATGTAGGTTGGGCTGTAGATAGAGTACTGAGAGTCACAGTACTGGGAATATCCAAATGTCTACAGGATCCAGGTAGGTAACATAAATGGATGATTCTGCCTGGGGCTGAAATGGGGTTAAGGCAAGAGAAGTGCATAGGCCCTGCCTAAAGACAGTCATATTTTTTAAAAGTCTGGTAAACCAGGTAAACAAAACCACATGAAGCTTCAAGCAGAGTTTTCCATCTTTGATATATAGAGTAATTATCCATTAGATTGAGTGTAGAGCTTCCATGCAGAGAGAATATGTAGAATACAAGAAAAAGCCGAACACATAACTCCAGAGGAGAAATGGAAAGAACAGGCAGATATGTGTATGTGTGTGGGGTAGGGTGGGGGAAAAGTTGGCAGAGAATTGTGTTAAATTCTACAGAGTTAGATAAAGAGTGTGAACTTTCTATAGGAATTTGCACCATAGAGGGAATTGCTAACTTTAACCAAAGCCTATTCAGTGGTGTGGTGGGGACTAAAGCCAGAATGTTGTGGCTTGAGAATTTATCGGAGAAGAGGAAGTGGAAACTGTGTATAAAATTCTTTCAAGAAACGTGGTTGTGAATGGGAGGTGGGCAGTCGGGTGGTGGTTGAAAGTGAAAGTGAAGTCGCTCAGTCATGTCCAACTCTGCGACCGCATGGACTGTAGCCTACCAGGCTCCTTTGTCCATGGGATTTTCCAGGCAAGAGTACTGGAGTGGGTTGCCATTTCCTTCTCCAGGAGATCTTCCTGATCCAGGGATTGAACCCGGGTCTCCCTCATTGTGGGCAGACACTTTACCGTCTGAGTCACCAGGGAAGTTTATGCGGGCATACCAGGAGAGACAGGAGCACATTGTGTGCCAGAGGGAGAGGGTGGAGGTTGAAAATGTAGGAATGAACAGCATATGTTGATGAATCTGAAGTCCCTGGAGCAGCAGAAACAGAGGAGATCCAGAGCACAGGTGGAGGAATCACCCTTAGGGCACCATTCTACTGATATTAAAAATAATTTCGTTTAATACAGAGCTTTTACACCCTATTAGACACTGTTCTTGGTGCTGAAGTGTAATTATTTAAAGAAAGTGAAAGTTGCTCAGTCGTGTCGACTCTTTGCGACCTCATGGACTATACAGTCCATGGAATTCTCTCGGCCGGAATACTGGAGTGGGTTGCCTTTCCCTTCTCCAGGGAAACTTCCCAACCCAGGGATCGAACCCAGGTATCCCACATTGCAGGCAGATTCTTTACTAGCTGAGCCAGAAGGGAAGCCCAAGAATACTGGAGTGGGTAGCCTATCCCTTCTTCAGGGGATCTTCCTGACCCAGGAATCGAACCAGCATCTCCTGCATTTCAGGCAGATGCTTTACCAACTGAGCTATCAGGGAAGCCCAATTGTTTAAAGAAGTAAGACAAAAATTCTTGCCCCTATGGAACTTATATTCCAGAAAGATTGAGTAGGTACAAGAGAAAATATGTGTAAACAGGGATGGGGCAGTGGGAATGTAGTCAAAGTGTTCTTTTTGTTTGTTTGGTGATGAAAATGCTTTTTTAAAAAAATCTTTAATTGTAGGATAATTACTTTACACTATTGTGATGGTTTATGCCATACATCAGCATGAGATGGCCATAGGTATACATATGTCCCCTCCCTTTTATACCCTCTCTCACCTCCCTCCCCCTCTCACCCCTCCAGGTTGTCACAGAGCACTGGCTTTAGGTTCCCTGCATCATACAGCAAACTCCCACTGGCTATCTATTTTACATATGGTAATTTGTATTATTTAAAGACCTCTATTTTATCTGTGACCAGAGGAAGAGATATTAGGGTAGGAGGCTTAGCAGATATTGGAGAAATTTTGAAATAACCGCTGTGATTCACATCAAAGAGGAGTCTAGGAACAAACAAAGGGACTTCTGAGCACCAAGATCCATATGTGTCTTGCAGTACAGGAGGGATCCATAAGTTTTTTCTGTAAAGGACCAGACAGTAAATATTTCAGGCTTTGTAGGCTGGAAGATGCCTATAATAACTGACTGTTCAAATCTGTTGTAGTTCCAAAGCAGCTATAGAGAACAGGTAAACGAATGGGCATGGCTGTGTTCTATCCAATAAGACTTATTTACCAAAACAGGTGGAGGTCTGGATGTAGACTGTGCTGTAGCAGAGCCTTCACAGGGTGAGGGCTGCTTCATAAAACAAATTTATTTGGCAGGACCCTGGAGGTGGGTAGGAGGGTGGATGCTGTTGCATTGGTTTGGGTAAGAGTTAATAGATCCAAACTAGCATGGCAGCAGTGAGTATGGAAAGGATGGGAGAGTGAAGAGAGATACAGTGTCGTGCCAGTCAAGGGGGGAGTCGACAATGTCAAGTGCTGCAGAGAGCTCTAGCAAGTGAGGCTAGAAAAGAGGACTTTGTTATTGGCTTTGCTGTTTAGGAGGTCGGTGCTGAGTGTGAAAGTAATTAATATAGGCACAGGGAGTGGAAGCCACATTGCTCCCATCAGGAGTGCTTGCACTTTCTTAAAAATTTTATCAAGTTTCCTTAAAAATGTTACCAAATTTTATCCGAATAATACATGAAAATGAAGGTATTAGTCGCTCAGTCATGCCTGACTCTGCAACCCCATGGACTGTAGCCATGGACTGTAGCACGGAATTCTCCAGACAAGAATACTGGAGTGGGTTGCCATTCCCTTCTCCAGGGGATCTTCCTGACCCAGGGATCGAACCTGGATCTCCTACATTGCAGGCAGAGTCTTTACCATCTGAGCCACCAGAGAAGTCCAGAATAATACATTTACAGTGGTAAAACATAAAATAGTACCAAAGTGCTTTCTCGATAGCAGGCCCCTGCCCATTGCTTCCTTCCCTTTGCAACCAACCTCTTGACTATTTCTTGAGGTATTTTCATTTGTGTAAATAATAGACTTTCAGTGCTATTTTTGGTATATGGTCTTCAGACAACATTCTACTGATATTCTATTATGAATTATGAAGATTTAGCATTTTACATCACTCCATGCTCATCTTCTCTTCCCCACATACCATCAATATAATTAAATTATCTTTGTTCAAATTTATATTCAACATTTGCCTTATTATAGCTATGTAAGTATGATTTTACTGTTGAGATGAGTAGTGGTTTCACTATGCTGATTATGTCTTTCTGTGTACAACTTTCTGTTTATCCTGGAGTCAACCACTGCTTCACTTTTTTTGCTCAATTAAAATAATTATTTTAATAAAAATTCATCCTAAGATAAATGTACATGAATGTTCTAAGAAATAATAGAGGAACTTCCCTGGTGGTCCAGTGGCTAAGACACTGTGCTCTCAACGCAGGGGGCCTGGGTTCGGTTCCTGGTCAGGGAACTAGATCCCACACGCCACAGCTATGAGTTTGCGTGCTGCAACTAAAGGTCCTTCATGTCACAACAAAGATGAAAGGTCCTGTGGCTGCAGCTAAGACCCACCACAACCAAATAAAATAAAACTTAAAAATGTCAGTAAAGTGGAGTCATACAGAGAGAGCCCATCTAACCTTTATCCGGTTTCTCCCAATGGTAACATCTTGCAGAACTATAGTGTACAATCAAAACCAGGATTTTGACATCGACACAGTCAAGATACAGAACATTTCCATCACCACAAGGATCCTTTTTGTCCTTTTAAAGCCACAGCCACTACCTTTCTGCTTCCACCTGCTCCTTAACCTCTGGCAACCACTAATCTTTCCCCCATTTCTAAAATTTTGTTGGTTCTCAAGAATCTTAAATAAATTGAATAATATAGTATGTTAACTTTTGAGACTGATATTTTTCTTTTCACCCGGCATAATTCCCAGGAGATTCATCTAGGTTGCTGCATATATCAATATTTTCAGCCTGTTATTGCTGAGTAGTATTTTATGGTATGGATGTATCACCGTTTGTTTAACCATTCCCTTATTAAAGGACACCTGGATTGTTTCCAGTTTTTGTCTATTATGAATAAGGCTGCTATAAACATTTGTGTACAGGTTTTCGTGTCAACCCAAGACTTCATTTCTCTGGGGAAAATGCCCAGGAGTACAATTTCTTGGTTGTATGACAATTACATGTTTTCTTTAGAAGAAAGTGCTCTTTTCTACAATGGCTGTTTCATTTTGCATTCTCACCAGCAACATGTAAGCAATCTAGTTTCTCTGCATCCTCACCTGCATTGGGGTCATTATTTTTTATTTTAGCCATTGTGACAGGTGTGTAGTAATATCTCATTAGAGTATTAATTCGCAGTTCTCTAATGGCTAATGATGTTGAATACATTTTCATGTGCTTATTTGCCATCTGTATATCCTCTTAGTGGAGAAGGCAATGGGACCCACTCCAGTACTCTTGCCTGGAAAATCCCATGGGCAGAGGAGCCTGGTGGGCTGCAGTCCATGGGTTCACTAGGAGTTGGACACAACTGAGCAACTTCACTTTCACTTTTCACTTTCATGCATTGGAGAAGGAAATGGCAACCCACTCCAGTGTTCTTTGCCCGGAGAATCCCAGGGACGGGGGTGCCTGGTGGGCTGCCGTCTATGGGGTCGCACAGAGTCGGACACTACTGAAGCAACTTAGCAGCAGCAGCAGCCGCATATCCTCTTAAATTAAGTGTCTATTCATGTCTTTAGCCCATTTTTAAATTGTATTATTTTTTACTTTGAGTTTTTAACAGTTCTTAATATATTCTAGATAGAAGTCTTTTGTTGGCTACTGTACTCTGCAAGTATTTTCTCCCACTCTGTAGCCAGTTTTTTCATCTTCCTTAATAGGGTTTTTGCAAAGCAAAAGTTTTAAATTTTGATACAGTTTGATAAAGTCCTAGGATTGTTCTTGATCTTGCATGTGTGCTCAGTCGCTTCAGTTGTGTCCGACTCTTTGCAATCCTACAGAGTAGCCTGCCAGGCTCCTCTGTCCATGGGATTCTCCAGGCAAGAATACTGGAGTGGGTTGCCAGGCCCTCTTCAAGAGGATCTTCCTGACCCAGGGATCGAACCTGCATCTCCTGCATCTTCTGCATCACAGGTGGATTCTTTACTGCTGAGCCACTGGGGAAGCCCCTTCTTGATCTTAGGAGGATATCATTTAGTATTTCATTATGAAGTATTAATATGATGTTACCTATAGATTTTAACGTAGATGCTCTAGATCAAGTTGACAAAAGTTCCTCTCTATTACTATTTTTCTGAGAATATTTTTTATCATGATGTATGTTGAATTTTGTCAAGTGCTTCTTTTTGAATCAATTGATATGATCATGTGATTTTTCTTCTTTAACTTATTAATATAGTAGATTACATTGATTGATTTTTTCCTAATATTGTACCAGCCTTGCATCCTGATATAAACTGTACTTGATCATGGTGCATAATTATTTTTGTGTGTTGCTGAATTATTTTTCCTAATATTTTGTTAGGGATTTTTGCATCATGTATTCATGATGAAAATTGATCTGTACAGTTTTTTGTGCTGTCCTTGTTTGGTTCTAGTATCAGGGTAATACTAGCTTTATAAAATCAGTTGAGAAGTGTTCCTTCTTCTGTTATCTGGAAGAAATTGTATGATATTGGTGTTAGTGTATTAAGTGTTATTTGCTCAGTTGTGTCCAACTCTTTGCGACCCTATGAACTATACCCACCAGACTCCTCTGTCCATGGAGTTCTCTGACAAGAATACTGGAGAGGATAGCAATTTCCTTCTCCAGGGGATCTTCCTGACCCAGGGATGGAGCCTGGGTCTCCTGCATTGCAGGTAGATTCTTTACCATCTGAGCCACCAGGTAAACTGAGATTGGTGTTAATTCTTATTTAAATGTTTGGTATAATTATTCAGTGAAACCATCCGGGTTTAGAGATTTGTTGTGGGGGAGTTTTGAAATTACTAAGTCAATTTTGTTAAAATGCTATTCAATTTATCTATTTAATATTGGATGAGGTTGTGTGGTGGGGCTTCCCAGGTGGCGCTAGTGGTAAAGAACCTGCCTGCCAATGCAGGAGACTGAAGAGATGTGGGTTCCATCCCTGGGTCGGGAAGATTCTCTGGAGGAGGGCAGGGCAACCCACTCCAGTATTCTTGCCTGGAGAATCCCATGGACAGAGGAGCCTGGAGGGCTGCAGTCCTTAGGGTCACAAAGAGTTGGACATGACTGAAACGACTTAGCGTGCATGCACACACGAGGTTGTGTGGCATTGTATTTTCTTAAGAATCAGCACATATCAACTAAGTTGTTGAATTTATGTGTGTAGAGTTGTTTGTAGTGTTCCCTTATGTCTTCAAGGTTTGTAGTGATATCTCTTGTTTGATTCCTTATACTGCTAATTCGTGGTTTCTCTTTTGTCATTTTTTCTAGAAATTTGTCAACTTTATTGCTGTTTCCAAAGAACCATCTCTTTTTTAATTGATTTTCTCCATTGTGTCTTTGTTTTCCATTTCGTTGAATCTGTTCTTTATTATTTCCTTCCTTCTGATTGCTTTGATTTTATTTTCTTTCTTTTTTTCTTGATGAGTCAGGAGCTTAGATTATTGATTTGAGAATTTTATTTTTTGTAATGTATGCATTCAGTGCTGTAAATTTCCCTGTGAGCTATGTCCCACAAACTTTAATATGTTGTGTTTTCATTTTCATTTAAAGTATTTTTGAATATACCCTCAGATTTCTTCTTTGACTCATGGATTATTTGGGAGTGTGTTATTTAGTTTCCAAGTGTTTAAAGATTTTCCTGTTATTTTTCTATTGCTTATTTCTTGTATGACTTCCTTGGTAGGTTAGTCACTCTTTTGTGTCTGACACTTTGCAACCCCATGGACTGTAGACCACCAGGCTACTCTGTCCATGGAATTCTCCAGGCAAGAATACTGGAGTGGGTTGCCATGCCCTTCTCCAGGGAATCTTTCTGACCCAGGGATCAAACCCAGGTTTCTTGCATTGCAGACAGATTCTTTACCATCTGAGCCAATATTTCTTTTAAATTTGTTGAGTCTTGTTTTATGGTCCATGATATAGTCTATATTGGTATATGCTCCTTGGGCACTTGAAAAGTGTATGTATCTGTTGTTATTGGTTATAGTGTTCTGTATATTACATTAGATCCTGTTAGTTGTTTGTGCTGTTCATTTCTACATCCTTATAGGTTTCCTATCTAGTTTTTCTATCAGTTGTTGAGACCTAGAGTGTTGAAGTCCATTACCAGCGTTGTAGATTTGTCTGTTTCTCTAGAGAAAGAGTTCTGTCTTTACAGCTTTAAAACCAGTTCATCAGTTTTTGCTTCATATATTTTTCAACTTTGTTTTTTGGTAAATACACATTTGATTTTGCTATGTATTTCTGGTGGGTTAATCCTGTTGTCATTATGTATTGCTGTCTCTGGTAATTTTCTTTGCTTTGAAGTTTATGTCATCTGATATTAATATAGCTATTCCTAGTCTCCTTTGATTAATGTTTACATGATACATCTTTTTTCCCCTTTAACTTTTAACCTGTCTATATCATTATATTTGAAGTGAGTTTCTTATAGACAGCGTAAAATTGAGTCCTATTTTTACATCTACTGTTCTCATCTCTTTTAATTGATGTATTTAGGCCATTTACACTTCATGTGATTATTGATATGTTAGGGTTTAAGTCTGCCACATTACTTTTCTATTTTCTGTTTGTTCTGTTTTTTAATTTCTATGTTTAATTAATTAATTTGCTTTTCTGTGGGTTAGTTGAACTTTTTTAGGCATACCTTTTAACTGTTCCCCATCTGACCTTCACTCATACTAAAAGTATGGGGGTGATCTCATTACTGCTGGGCAGTGGTGAAAGTCCTGCCTCTCCTCTAGTCTTCCTCTAACACCACTCCAGTGGAGGTGGGGAGGGACAGGTTATTGCTGGGAGTATGTGGAAATCCAGGCTCCTCAGGTGATCACCACTAATGGAGGCATCATCACCAACCAAACAAGAATGAAATCCCAGCTCCCTACATGATCTTTTTATTTATTTATTTTTGGCTGTGCTGGGTCTTCATTGCTGTGCATGGACTTTCTCTAGTGTGGCAAGTGGAGGCTACTCTCCAGTTGCAGTGTGAGGGCTTCTTATGAGGTGGCTTCCCTTGTTGGGGAGCACAGGCTCTAGAATGTGCAGGCTTCAGTAGCTGTGGTGCGTGGGCTCAGGAGTTGTGGCACACAGGCTTAGTTGCCCCACTGCATGTGGGATCCTAATTCCCGGATCAGGAATCGAACCCATGTCCCCTGCACTGGCAGGTGAATTATTAACCACTGGACCATGAGGGAAGTTCCTACATGGTCTTCTTTGGTGCCATGAGAGTGAAGGATTGGGGGCAGTACCTTACAACCTTGTAAGAAGTCTAGGCTTCTCATTCAGCTTTTGCTGGCATAGGTAGGGGCAGGGCTACATTTTTTTCTGTGGTGCTTGACTGGAGCAGAGTGGTAATTGACTAAAAGTTTTGTATCTTGGTAGGCTTTCCTGGTCCTTGGGCCAATGAAAGCAGGCTTCAGTTTGTGCTTTCTTTTTGTTTACACTCATTCATGCTTCTGGGTTGCCAGCTTCTTCATCTCCAAGTCTGAGATATATGAACCAAAAGAAAACTCAAGGAACTTGCCATGATGTTGTTCTTTAGCTCCTGAGGTCCCTAGCTAGTCTACCTTCTCTCCACCTTCGAGAATCTTCCTGTTTGTTTTATATGTACTTTCCAGGATTTTTAGTTGTAATTAGTGTAGGGAATAAGGGGAAATATATTTATTCCATCTTCCAAGAAGCAGAAGTTGCATGTTATTTTTTTTAATAAAAATAATTTATTTGCATAGTTTAAAAAGTTAAAGAATATATGACAAAAATCTGCAGTCCCTTGCCCCTTCCAGTGCACTCCTGGCTTTAATGTTTTGGAAACAACCAGTTCCAACATTTCAGCTCTTTTTATATTATTTACTTCCATGTTTCTAAACAATATGCTCACTCTGCTACT
This sequence comes from Bos grunniens, assembly GCF_055505025.1. Lineage (NCBI taxonomy): Eukaryota > Metazoa > Chordata > Mammalia > Artiodactyla > Bovidae > Bos > Bos grunniens. The sequence goes on from NC_141194.1 coordinate 133,148,318, forward strand.
TACTGAACTAAAAAAATTTAGTATCTATCGATTTTCTGTGGTGGTAGATAATGATTTAGGTTTCTCATATATTTTACATAATTTTTGTGATCCTTCCTATAGTGAATATAGTTATATCACTATTTCTTATCAATTGGTATCAGTGATTGTATCATTACAATAATGTAAATAGTATTCTTTAATTTTTTCCAAGTTGTTCCATCAAATATACTTCACACCTGTCCTTTTCTCCTCCCTCAAACATTCCATTGTATTAACTCATCTACCATAAGATCCTCTTTACTGAAGATTTCCCTCCCTTAATGTCCTTTTCTTTCTTCTTCCTATCTGGACTGATCATTCCCTTAGCCTGCTTGGCTAATTAGCCTGCCTACCTAATTTTATACCTACCTACTTACCTATTGAAATTAAGCAAATTTAGCAGAATACTAGCAGTTGTTGAGTCGAGGTGAATGATACATGGGTATTCCTCCTACTTGTCTTTCCCCTAGTCTGTGTGTTTAACATTTTCAAAACAAAATGTTTTGAGGAAGAGTCCTATGCCATTTTGATTCTTATTCCTTTGAATGTAATTCCCCTTACCCTTCCTGTGTGAATCATGTATGAGTTTCTTTTAGAAACTTTTCTCCTCCCCAGATGTTCTGAAGTTTCAATGCTGTTACCTAGGTTTAGGGTCTTTAAACACTCACTATGTTGGACTCTTTGTGAGCACTTTTAATCTGAGACTCATGTTTTTTGGGACTGGGAAATTCTCTTATGGTATTCATTTGATAATTTCCTGTCCTTCAGTTTCTCTCCTATTTTAGGACCAAGGATTAATTTTTTGGATATTAGATTTCCTGAATTGATTTTATAAGACACTAATATTTTCTGCTTTCTAACTCCTTATCATTTTGTTCTACCTTTTGGACATAAATTTTCTGTTTTTTTGTCTCAATTTCTATTGAGTGTTTATATCATGAAAAGATGTTGAATTTTGTCATATGGTTTTTATTTTTTATTCTCTTAATGTGATATATCACATTTATTGATTTGTGTATATTGAGCCATTCTTGCATACCAGGAATATATCCCACTTGATCATCGTGCATGATCCTTTTAATGTGCCACTGAATTTGGTTTGTTAGTGTTATGTTGAAAATTTTTGCATGTATATTCATCAGGGATGAAGTATTCTTTTCTCACAGTGTTTTTAAAAATTTTTTTGGCCATGCCACGTGGCATGTGGAATCTTAATTCCCCAACCAGGGATTGTATCCTTTGCATTGGAAGCATGGAGTTTTAACCACTGGACTGTCAGGAGAGTCCCTCTCATAGTGTTCTTTTCTGGCTTTGGTATCAAGGTAATGCTGGTCTCATGTAATATGTTGAAAGGTGTCCCCTCTACTTATTTTTGGAAGATTTTGAGAAGGATGATCATTAATTCTTTAGAGGTTTGGTAGAGTTCACTTGTGAAGCCATCTGGTCATGAGCTTTTCTTTACTGGGAGGTTTTTGATTACAGTTTCAGACTTCTTAGTTATTATTGGTATGTTCAGAATTTCTGTTTCTTTATGATTCAGTCTTGGTAGGTTATACATTTCTAGAAATTTATCCATTTCTTTTGGATTGTCCAATTTATTGGTGTATAATTGTTCATAGTAATCTCTTATGATCCTTTGTATTTCCATAGTATCAATTCAGTTCAGTTCAGTTCAGTTGCTCAGTCATGTCCGACTCTTGGTGACCCCATGAATCGCAGCATGCCAGGCCTCCCTGTCCATCACCAACTCCCAGAGTTCACTCAAACTCATGTCCATCGAGTCGGTGATGCCATCCAGCCATCTCATCCTCTGTTGTCCCCTTCTCCTCCTGCCCCCAATCCCTCCCAGCATCAGAGTCTTTTCAAATGAGTCAACTCTTCACATGAGGTGGCCAAAGAATTGGAGTTTCAGCTTTAGCATCATTCCTTCCAGTGAACACCCAGGACTGATTTCCTTTAGAATGGACTGGTTGGATCTCCTTGCAGTTCAAGGGACTCTCAAGAGTCTTCTCCAACACCACAGTTCAAAAGCATCAATTCTTTGGCACTCAGCTTTCTTCACAGTCCAACTCTCACATCCATACATGACCACTGGAAAAACCATAGCCTTGACTAGACAGACCTTTGTTGACAAAGTAATGTCTTTGCTTTTCAATATGCTATCTAGGTTGGTCATAACTTTCCTTCCAAGGAGTAAGCGTCTTTTAATTTCATGGCTGCAGTCACCATCTGCAGTGATTTTGCAGACCAAAAAAATAAAGTCTGACACTGTTTCCCCATCTATTTCCCATGAAGTGATGGGACCAGATGCCATGATCTTCATTTTCTGAATGTTGAGCTTTAAGCCAACTTTTAAAAAAAATTTTTTTAAGCCAACTTTTTCACTCTCCTCTTTTACTTTCATCAAGAGGCCTTTTAGTCCTCCCTAGTATCAGTTGTAATATATTCTCTTTCCTTTCTGCATTTATTTATTTGAGTCTTGTCCTTCTTTTTCTTGGTTAGTCTAGCTAAAAGTTTGTTAATTTTGTTTATATTTTCAATGAATCAAGTCTTAGTTTTCTTAACTGTTTCTATTGTTTTCCTATTTTCAATTTCATTTATTTTTGCTCTCATCTTTATTATTTCCTTCCTTCTGCTAACATTGGACTTAGTTTGTTCTCTTTCTGTTCCTTGAAGTGTAATGCTATTAATAGTTGTTTTTTTTTGAGATCTTACTTTCTCTTAATGTAAACATTTTTTAGCTATAAACTTCCCTCTTAGAAATGCTTTTGCTGCATTCCATAAGTTTTGGTAGGAATTTTTTAAAGGAAAGGAAAATATAACTTTACAATTATATTAATTCTATAATATTATATTTTCTCAAAGAAAAACTGCCACTCTTATAAAAATACCCATTCAACAGTTTTGTACCCTGACTGTGGTGCTGTGCTGTGCTTAGTCACTCAGTCATAATGACTCTTTGTGACCACACGGACTATAGCCTGCCAGGCTCCTCTGTCCATGGGGATTCTCCAGACAAGAATACTGGAGTGGGTTACCATTTTCTACTCCAGGGGATCTTCCTGACCCAGGGATTGAACCCATGTCTCTTGGGTCTCCTGCATTGGTCAGTCAGTTCAGTCGCTCAGAATTTTGTGTATTATCTCATCAGTTTCTCATAATAGTTCTCAGTGGTCACTACCATTATCACCCCATTTAACAAATGAAGAAACCAAAGCTTAGAGGATAACTTGCCTAAGACCATATATTAATAGGTAGTAAGTTTCAGAACTGAGATGTAAGCTGAGGTCTGTCTAATGTCTAAACTCAAGTATTTTGTCTTTCACTACATTAATTCTTCTAACAACCCCATCCTGATCAAGCTTAGCCTTTCTTTTTCTAGTTGCTGAAATGTGAGCTCCCTGAATATTGAATTTATTGTTCCAGATAGGCACCTCAATGGTTCCCATCAGGATGACTGTACACCACCAAAACTACTTGTTCAATCTTAGTCTCCATTCTAATAATTCCCAAACTCTCCACATTTATTTTATTATTTTCTGAAATTTAATTTGGTTTCCCAAATTCTTCCTGTGTCTTCTTTCGCTACAGAGTAGCTGCCAAGAGCTTTCACCACTTATAGAATTTTTCTACTAGCATATTTCCCTTTGGCTTCTATATTTATAATTTTCACTTTGTCTGACTCCAGCTTCTCCGGCCCTCTGTGCACAGTGCCAGGTTGATATCATCTGAAAAATATGTAACTGGCTACATATAAACCATCCAATTTCATCTTTACATTCTGCTTCTCTCACACATGGCATCGTTTTCCATAAGAGAAGTGTGAGTGCGTAACAGACCACATATAATGGTAGCATTTCCTTGCTCTGCTATTACATCAATTTCTCCCCTTACCCACCCATTGCTATGTGCTATCTTCTTCAATTTTATCAATACATCTGGCATTTCATTTCTCTGCAAGAGTTTGAGAAGAAAATCATATACCAAAGGCTTCTCTTCATCCAGACACATTTCGTAGCCTTTGACATTTAAAGAATTTCAGAGAAATGCTAGTACTTGTCAGTCAAATATTGCCTATCCTTTGTTACTGTTTCTAGCACTTTGAGGAGTATGCATTCTGCCAATTTTAGCCCTGTCTGCAGTTAGATTCCTTGTGTCACCTTGATGATCATTTCCTCTTCCTCTCAAGGGCCACTGAAAACAGTAGCCTTCAAAGCTTTGCTGAAACTGCTATCCTCCAAAGTCATGTTGAACTCAGCAGTGAGGCTGGCAGGGCTGGGAGCATTTCTCTACTTCAGCAACTGGATGCTGCTGCTGCTCACTTCTGGAGCTGTCATGTCAGTTCCTCTATCAGCTGTCTCTTTCTCCTTTGATTTGGTGCCTCAACATAAAGCCATGGCCCGTCCCTTCTCTCTGCTCCTAAAAAATTCTGAAAAAACTCTATGATCCAAATTTCTCTTTTTGCACTGTCAATCTGTCCAATTTGCCCACTAAGGCCACCACCAGACAATATTCTTCTTTATTACTTACCCATTCTCAAATGTTCATAGGTCCCACCTTTAGTTTTGCTTTAGCTTTTTGTTTTTCACCTATGTCCTTGACTCTGTATATAACTTCTCCTTACTTGTTCTTTGATTTTTGCCATTTTGCTTTTGTTCTTTCTCTCTTTGCTCTTCATTATGACACACCTGCATTTTGGAATTTGTGTTTGACTCTATAAAGCCATTGGTTTGGCCCTTTCCCTTGGAGACTTTCCTTGAAATGTTATTTTGCATGTCTCTCCTGTCACATCCTAAAACTGGCATGAAGCTTCTGAGAATTTATTCTGGAAAAAATAGTAATACACGTGCATGAAGATATAGATGTACAAGGTTTTCAGCACAATACTGTTTACATTATAAAAAATTATGCATGACCAAAATTTATATCAAAAAGTTATTAAATTAATTTTGGTACTGCCTTACAATGAAACACTAAAAGTGCATTTGAAATAACGATCTAGAACTATATTTATTGACATTGAAAACTTCTTCAAAAATTTTCACGGGCAGGTTTCAAAGTATCAATACACTATGATTATATATATCACATTATATACATAGTATATTTGTTAAACTCTACTGAGTCTGGTCAGGCAGATTTCATTGTGAATATCAGCTTGATGATTTATTAGCTGTCTGACTGGGAAAATGATTAACTTCCCTGTGCCTTGATTTGCACATTTGTAAAATGAGGATGCCCCTTCACAGATCACTGCCTTGGTCATGGAGAAGGGGCTTGCATAACTCAATGAAGCTATGAATTGCCATGTTGGGCCATGCAAGATGGATGGGTCATAGTGGAGGTGGAGAGTTATGACAAAACGTGATACACTGGAGGAGGGATCACCCCAGTATACTTGCCGTGAGGACCTCATAAACTGTATAAAAAGAGAAAAAGATATGACACTGAAAGATGAGTCCCCCAGGTTGGAAGGTGTCCAATATGTTACTGGGGAAGAGCAGAGGACGACTACTAATAGCCCCAGAAAGAATGAAGCAGCTGGGCCAAAGCAGAAATGACACCCAGTTGTGGATATGTCTGGTGAGGAAAGTAAAATTGGATGCTGCAAAGAACAGTATTGCATAAGAACCTGGAATGTTGGGTCCATGAATCAAGGTAAACTGGATGTGGTCAAGCAGGAGATGGTAAGAATAAACATCAACATCTTAGGAATCAGTGAACTAAAATGGACGGGAATGGGCGAATTTGATTCAGATGACCATTATACCTACTACTATGGGCATGAATCCCATAGAAGAAATGAAGTAGCTCTTCCCCTCTCAGAGGATGAGATGGCTGGATGGCATCACTGATGCAATGGTCATGAACTTGGGCAAACTCCGGGAGATGATGATGAACAGGGAGGCCTGGTGTGCTATAGTCCATGGGGTCACAAAGAGTTGGACACAACTGGGTGACTGAACAACAACAAAAATGAGGATGATAATAGTATCTAACTTGTCGGATTTATGTGAGGATTAAATGATACAATTCATGTTAAGTGCACAGGACAGTGACTGGATATTATTTGCAGTCCAGTTGACTCTTGAACAATGCAGGTTTGAACTATTCAGGTCCGCTATACATAGATTTTTTTCCATAATAAATCCTACAGTACAACATGGTCTGATCCATGGTTGGTTGAATCCACAGATGTGCAACTGGGGTTACAGAAGGCTGACTGTAAGTTATACATGGATTTTTGACTGTATGAAGGATCAACACCTCTAACTTCTGAGTTGGTCAAGGGGAAACTGTATTTGAAAATTAAATTAAAATGTATATGAAAGTGCATTGAAGAGCAGAAAGTGATTGAAAGTTGATTGATAAATATTGAAATGTATTATGGCTTTGTACTGATCATTTTGAGTATAGGAGAAAGGTCTCCTAAACTCTGAGATGTTCCATCCTCATGATATGCCACATAAGGATAGGAGGACTTCCCCTCATAATAAGGGAGGAGAGCAAGGGCATTGCTACCCACAGGAAGTTACATGAGTTTTCTCAAAACTCAAATGTTCATGTCTCTCATTTTTGACAAAAATCATGGCTTAAGTAATTTCTTTTGTGCCATCTCTCAGATGCCTTCCCTTTTTTGCAGTGTCCAGTTAGAAATCAGGGCCTTCAATATCATCGCAGGACAAAGTGATTGTGGGGATTTCTGAGAGTTTGTGTCACACAAGGTGGCAGGTGGGATAGAGAACTTTGTGTAAGGGAAACTTTGGGCTGTGTGTGAAGGAGACACAATCAACGTCAACTATTTTGATATTTGAAGTTGTTATCATAGCTAAAGAGGTTTGTCACAGGAGGTCTTCATGGAGCACTCAGGCCATCTTCTTGAGCAGGAAGCCATATCCCATGGATGGGAGAACTGCTCTTTCTTGTTTTCTCAGCATTCTTGGTTTGGTTGTTTCTTTTCTTACTCAATTTTCTAGACCTTAATTGTTTCTAGACTTTATAGTTACAGTTCCTAAACTTTAACTATTCTGACATATTCATTTTTAGGGAACAAATTATTTTATTAAAAAACAATGCTTTTTCTTGTGGGGCGGGGGTGGGGAGCAAGAAGAAGCCTGTTTTCGCTCAGCTTAATTTTTCTTCCAAAACAAGGCAAGCCAGCCATTGGAATATTGCTGCCATCCTTCTGGTCCTCCCATCCTAAAAATAGGGGACTTTTCCTACACAACCCCAGAGACAGGAGGGACTATCACACCGGTGCCAAGGGACCTAGGGGCTGCTGGGAGTCCTTATTCCTTTCCAGAACTATCCATCCCTAGTACAGCACAGACCCTGAAGCCTGGGCCAAGTCCCTGGTCTTTTCTTACAGTGCACAGAGTTTTTTTTTTTTTTTAAGCCAATCTAATCCCAGGAGAGAAGAGGCAACAAAGCCAGAATGTGAATATAACTTTAGTGGACCAATAATAAAATGCAAGAAGCCACTCACACAAATGATTTTTTATAACCATCTGTAATTAGAGGTTTCCAAAGGAATAAGGAATGCCCAGCTAGTGCTCAGAGTTATATGGTGGGTACTTGCCAATTTTCTGGATATTTATTAAGACCAAATGGCAGGGAAACATCAGTTGAAGGTACATACATTAACCCAGTGAAATTTTTGTGTTACATATGAGTAAAGCTTTATTCTTCATTTATTCAATAGCACTGTAATATCCTACAATGTAGAAGGCACAGTGTTAGATACAATGAACTGAATACATAGTTGAAAGAGATACAAACTGTTTATAGAGTCTGGTAGGGGATACAAGATGTGTAGGATGTAATGAGTATCACAGAACCAAGGAAACTAATTGTTCTAGGAGTTTCAAGAGATACAGTGATCTCTTCTGATTGAAGGATTCATGGAGGAGATAGCATTTGAACATACTGAAGGACAAGATGGAGAGGCATTTCAAGGGAATGAAATGGCGTGAGCAAACACTGGAGAGAAATAAGGTTTTTTTTTTTTTTTTTCCAGGAGCTATACATAGTGCTGAAGAAGACACTTGATAGTGCCTTGGACTGCAAGAAGATTAAACCAGTCATTCCCAAAGGAAATCAACCCTGAGTATTCTTTGGGAGGACTGATGCTGAAACTGAAGCTCCAATATTATGGCCATCTGATACAAAGAGCTGACTCACTGGAAAAGACTCTGATGCTGGGAATGATTGAAGGCAGGAGGAGAAGGGGGTGACAGAGGATGAGATGGTTAGATAGCATCACTGACTCTATGGACATGAATTTGAGCAAACTCCGGGAGACAGTGAAGAATAGGGGAGCCTGGAGTGCTGCAGTCCATGGGGCTGCAAAGAGTCGGACACAACTTAGTGACTGAACAATAGTGCACATTACATACGAATAGGAGGGCCCAAATATCTAGATTGATCAAATCACAAAATGTCTGGCCCTGAAAGGACATTTGAGATAATTGAATGTCATTTTATAGGTGAGGAAGCAAACAACTTTTTTTAAAGTAATCAAGCTGATTTGTACTACTTTGAGGTTACATTATACATAGCTTTAGATATTAGGTAAAAGATATTTCAGTTCATTTTATAGGCAATGGAAAACACTGGGGATTTCTGATCAGCAAAGTGACAACAACACATATAATGATAATAACTCATTATAATAAATGTATTATACATTTACTATGTACCATGCCTGGGGCTAGCTTTTATGTGGTACTTCATTTACTGTACTCTGTGAGATAGATATCATTATTAGCCATATTTGATAGATGAATGAAATAAGGATCTTCGAGATTAAATGATTCCCCCAACTTCACAGAGCTCATAAATAGTATAGCTGAGATTTGAACCCAGTAGTCTGGCTGAATGATAGTGCTAAACTACAACCAAGGTGATGGATGGATTAGGAAGTGGTAGTAGGCCAGAGGAGGAACTGCAATAGGAAAAAGAATAGATCAGTTAGGAGACCATTGTAATAATTCTGGTGAGAGGTGTTCAGTTCAGTTCAGTTCAGTCACTCAGTCGTGTCTGAAGCTTTGTGAACCCATGGACTGCAGCACGCCAGGCCTCCCTGTCTATCAACAACTCCCAGAGTTTACTCAAACTCATCTCCATTGAGTTGGTGATACCACCCAACCATCTCATCCTCTGTTGTCCCCTTCTCCTCCTGCCTTCAATCTTTCCCAGGTCTTCAATCTTCATCAGGGTCTTTTCAAATGAGTCAGCTCTTTGCATCAGGTGGCCAAAGTATTGGAGTTTCAGTTTCAACATCAGTCCTTCCAATGAATATTCAGGACTGGTCTCCTTTAAGGTGGACCGGTTGGATCTCCTTGCAGTCCAAGGGACTCTCAAGAGTCTTCTCTAACACCACAGTTCGAAAGCATCAATTCTTTGGCACTAAGCTTTCTTTATAGTCCAACTCTCACATCCATACATGAATACTGGAAAAACCATAGCATTGATGAGACTGACCTTTGTTGGCAAAGTAATGTCTCTGCTTTTTAATATGCTGTCTAGGTTGGTCATAACTTCCCTTCCAAGGAGTAAGTGTCTTTTAATTTCACGGCTGCAGTAACCATCTGCAGCGATTTTAGAGAACAAAAGAATAAAGTCAGTCACTGTTTCCCCATCTATTTGCCATGAAGTGATGGGACTGGATGCCATGATCTTAGTTTTCTGAATGTTGAGCTTTAAGCCAACTTTTTCACTCTTCTCTTTCACTTTCATCAAGAGGCTCTTTAGTTCTTCTTCACTTTGTGCCATAAGGGTGGTGTCATCTGCACATCTGAGGTTATTGATATTTCTCCTGGCAATCTTGATTCCAGCTTGTGCTTCTTCCAGCCCAGCGTTTCTCATGATGTACTCTGCATATAAGTTAAATAATCAGGGTGACAATATACAGCCTTGACGTACTCCTTTCCCTATTTGGAACCAGTCTGTTGTTCCAGGTCCAGTTCTAACTATTGCTTCCTGACCTGCATACAGATTTCTCAAGAGGCAGGTCAGGTGGTCTGGTATTCCCATCTCTTTCAGAATTTTCCACAGTTTATTGTGATCCACACAGTCAAAGGCTTTGGCAGAGTCAATAAAGCAGAAATAGATGAAATAGATGTTTTTCTGGAACTCTCTTGCTTTTTTGATGATCCAATGGATGTTGGAAATTTGAGCTCTGGTTCCTCTGCCCTTTCTAAAACCAGCTTGATATCAGGAAGTTCATGGTTCACATATTGCTGAAGCCTGGCTTGGAGAATTTTGAGCATTAGTTTACTAGTGTGTGAGATGAGTGCAATTGTGCAGTAGTTTGATCATTCTTTGGCATTGCCTTTCTTTGGGATTGGAATGAAAACTGACCTTTTCCAGTCCTGTGGCCATTGAGGAATTTTCCAAATTTGCTGACATATTGAGTGCAGCACTTTCACAGCATCATCTTCTAGGATTTGAAATAGGTCAACTGGAATTCCATCACCTCCACTAGCTTTGTTTGTAGTGATACTTCCTAAGGCCCACTTGACTTCACATTCCAGTATGTCTGGCTCTAGGTGAGTGATCACACCATCATGATTATCTGAGTCATGAAGATCTTTTTTGTACAGTTCTTCTGTGTATTCTTGCCACCTCTTCTTAATATCTGCTGCTTCTGTTAGGTCCATACCATTTCTGTCCTTTATTGAGCCCATCTTTGCATGAAATGTTCCCTTGGTATCTCTAATTTTCTTGAAGAGATCTCTAGTCTTTCCTATTCTATTGTTTTCCTCTATTTCTTTGCACTAATCACTGAGGAAGGCTTTCTTATCTCTCCTTGCTATTCTTTGGAACTCTGCATTCAAATGGGTATATCTTTCCTTTTCTCCTTTGCTTTTCACTTCTCTTCTTTTCACAGCTATTTGTAAGGCCTCCTCAGACAGCCATTTTGCTTTTTTGCATTTCTTTTTCTTGGGGATGGTCTTGCTCCCTGTCTCCTGTACGATGTCATGAACCTCCGTCCATAGCTCTTCAGGCACTCTGTCTATCAGATCTAATCCCTTAAATCTATTTCTTACTTCCACTGTATAATCATAAGGGATTTGATTTAGGTCATACCTGAATGTTCTAGTGGTTTTCCCTACTTTATTCAATTTAAATCTGAATTTGGCAATAAGGAGTTCATGATCTGAGCCACAGTCAGGTGATTAGGACCAAATCATGTGTGGGAGTTATTCGAATAGAAGAGAGGGAGAGACTCAAGAACTGTTTCTAAAAAAGACCTGATAGATTGGATGCAATGATGGGAAGGAGGAATGAAAGGGGCTGGGAAGCTCATTGAGTCGAGAATATGAGACGGTTTCCAAAGAAGAGGAATGCAAAATTTAAAAACCATCAATAGAAATTTAATATCTAGAAAAAGAAAAATAACAGCTTTGCCTTAATCAGTTATGCTCAAGTCAGCTTGGGTTTCCTCAGTGGCTCGATGGTAAAGAAACTGCCTGCAATGCAGGAGAGACAGGAAACGTGGGTTCAATTCCTGCTTCAGGAAGATCCACTGGAGGAGGGCATGGCAACCCATGCCAGTATTCTTGCCTGAGAATTCCATGGTCAGAAGGGCCTGGTGGGCTACAGTCCATAGGATTGGAAAGAGTTGGACACAACTGAAGCGACTGAGCATGAACAAATGCAAGTCAAACTTAAAACATTTAGTCCTGAAACTTGAAGAGTGAGATTGATGAACCAAAGCATGTTCAGTAAAAGCTGACTAGGATAGTGAAGGGACTTGATGGCTAACAGTTATAGAAATAGGGCTTGATTACTTAGAAAAAGGAAGGCACAGTAATGGTCATGATAACTGTTCTCAGACATCTCAAAGGCTGGAAAGAAGAACAGATTCCTCTTCTTGTGTTTTTCTTTAGTAAGATATGAAGCAGAACCAGGGCCAATGAGTAGAAGGAACCAGGAGAGAGATTTTTGGCAGAATGCAAGGAATAAATATATTGAAGTGGGAGGCATGCCAACATGGAAAGGCATAGTACAAGATGTTGGTGGAATGAATGCCTTTGGAAATAGTGGTTACTCTGGCCTTGTCTCTATAAATTATCTAATAATTACTGAATGACAACTTGTTGAAGAGGCTGTGAGGGAGACCAAGTAATAGTTGGGTAGCTGGACTAGGTAAATTTTACAGGTCACTATAGCACTGAGATACTTTGGAACTGCAGTTGGAGAAAGTTTGAGAGCTTATTGGTTCTCAAGTATAATGAAATGCAAGTTTTTGGTAGAATTGAGGACCAGTTGTCTTTGTAAAGACAGTAACTATAGTATATGTGGTTCTAAAATTGAAAAGACACAACTCAGTAAGATGCTTTCCAGTGACTGAAGGACATACCCAGAAAAGTCGGGTGCCACTGTGGGCTCAGCCACCACTGTCAGTCAGTCATTTCTAGGGGATGATATAGTCAGTTGAATCTTTTGAATTGTTTTGAGGGAGGGAGATTTCTCAGTGGCTGTTCATAGAAAACAGGAGGCTGAAAGTATTCAGTGACTCATGCAGCAAAAGGCAGAAAGAGGTGTAAATATATCCAATGGGCACAAAACCATGTTACTTCCAATAGTATGCAAATACAGGACTAGAGCAGGTGGCCTGGAAATAATACTTTCCTGCCTTCTCTGCATTGCTGCCAAGGCTGCCTGTGTCTGCAGGGGACTGCTTATACACATGTTTTTATTTGCCTCAGGTCCTACCCTTAAGTTGATTGCTCCCTTCCTGTGGCCTCAAAAAATGGTCAGAACCATAACGATCCTCTTTCCAGGCATAATCTGCTGCTCAGTTCATGGATCTCTCTGGAACAAAGATAATAAATAGATTTAATCTTTTGGGCCAATTCTGATTGAATGGTAGTGGCTGCATAGGGCACTGTGGTGAGAAGTCATTCGAGGTCTCATCTGAACACAGCAGGAAGGAAAGCCAGGACTGATTCATGATGTGTAGGTCTGGCATGGGAGGTGGACAGCATGCATGCCTCCAAATGTACTACTCTTGGGGTAGAAGAGAAAGTCATACAATATATTTCTGCCCCAAGCTATTATTATCTGTGTCATGCTAGGCTTAAGGGTTAGAACACAAAACTACTGATCCCTAGGCCTCATGTACTTTCTGGCCATCAGAATCAAATATAAGTTGAGCATTGATTCTGGCCACAATATTGTTTCCTAAGTGTAGTTAAAGATGAGTCCTGGCTCTGGTCACAGATTGAGCCCCAAATCTGGCCACAGATGGCACCCTAACTCCAGACACAAATGATCATTATCAAAAAGGTTAAGACAAACCTCTTCTCACCACTGGAGACACAATTCAAGGCCTGTATTTTACTAGAGGTGGGTCAGTAGCTGTGCCTTTTGTTGGTGAAGGACAGTGCATTATTGATATAGCAATATGCCTGTTGGTGTTTCGTCTTCAATTATCTAGCTGCAGAGAACACAAATGCTTTATTGCTGGGGTAGACAGTCTTTTCCTGAAAGAGAAGAAAAAAAGAAAGAAATGAAACTCAAGTGAAATAAGTAATTTCCTGTGACTGTGAAAACATAAAGCAAATGCCTGAACATGGTTTTAGATGGGTCTGTGATTGTGGCTGATGGAAGGAAGATTTCTTGGAAGGGACGTCTACCATTAGTACTGCTGGGTACAGAGCATATTAGGGGGCAAGGAAGCCAGGAATCATGTGCTGGAAATCAGTTTCTATTAAATGAATAGGCTTCATACAGCTACCAAATCCAGTCTGGATAAATGGTTTTATAGAATAATAATTTTAAAAAAAATCACGAAGTGACTTGATAAGGTAGTAATAAAGCTGTCAGAGTCTCTACTTGGACTGAAGTTGAAGTGTAATAGGGGATTTTAAAAAATGTCCAAATCTTTGCAGGATGTGGAAGAGGGAAGCTCAGGAATGAGAACTCTGTGTGAATATTGTACTTGGGGGGCTAGGGAGGTGGGAGCTTTGGAATGTGTGAAAACAGCTCTGCCCAATAGAACTTCCTGCAGTGTTGGAAGTAAGCTGTATTTACACTGTCCAATATGGTAGCCACTGGCCACCTATGGCTATTGAGCACTTGAGATGTGGATTGTGTTATAGATGACTTAAACTTTTAATTTTAGTCATAATTAATTAAAAATTATATAGTCACATGTGGCTAGAGGCTACCAGGCTGGATGGCAAAGCACTCAAATGTAGGTCAGTATCCAGATTCAGGAGTAACAAAAGTCTAAGGAAAAGACAGAACAACCAGCAAATCCATATGTCTGTGTGCAACTTGTATCTCTGTTGAGAATAGGCTGTTGTTAGCTGTAGACAGACAGGCCCTGCACCTTAATTTAAAAAAAGTGTGTTGTTTCATTTTATTTGTTTAGTTTTTTGGCTGTGCTGTGTGGTATGTGGGATGCCGCTACTCAGACCAAGGATCAAACTCACTCTCCCTGCGTTGAAAGTGGGAAGTCCCAATCACTGGGCCACCAGGGCCGTCCCTATACCTTGATTTTACATGAGAGCATGCCAGTCTTGGTGGAGCATGTGTCTCTGTGATTAGTTTAAGGCTATGGAAAGTTCAAGTACATTATTTTTTACTAATGGGCATTAATGACTTTAATGAAAGTAATCTATCTTATTTGGTGCAGAGAAATGAATGTTTCACAAAAGAAATGTAAATAAAATTTTGATGAAAGAATTTGGTAATATTTCTTCTCTGCTCTGGGTATAATAGCCCAAGTTCTATCTTTATGTGGGGCATTTATAATCCAGTCAAAGAAAAAAACTTAATATCTATTTCAATATTGTACTATGGGTGACTTGGACTACAGAATGAAACAAGAAAAAATGATATGCCAGAGGCCAAATTAATGTCTTTGGCTATAGTTTGGCTAACGAAGCAGACCTTAAACTTGACTATCTATTTGTCCCACTGTCATTTAGTGATTATAATTCTGAGCTTCAGGTCTTGCATATGCAATATTTGCCCTATTGTGCTACCTTTATGCTTTTAAAAATTTTCCACTTTTTTATAGTGCATTCATTCAGAAAACCTATAAAAGTCTAGTGTATCTGGTGGATTGAAGATAGTGGGAAATCATAAAAGACAATGCTAGGGCTTGATCATGAAGGACTTTCAAGCCATTTTGAATTTTTTTTTCAGGTTTTTTGTTTTTGTTTTTTTTTAAATTTAATTTTATTTTTAAACTTTACAAATTGTGTTAGTTTTGCCAAATATCAAAATGAATCCGCCACAGGTATACATGTGTTCCCCATCCTGAACCCTCCTCCCTTCTCCCTCCCCATACCATCCCTCTGGGTCGTCCCAGTGCACTAACCCCAAGCATCCAGTATCGTGCATCAAACCTGGACTGGTCAAAAGCTTAGGTGCTTCTGTGTGAGGAATGATTTGTAGAGCAGGGAAGATGAACCCCTGAGTGGTTAGAAGTTTAGTGCTATGGTTAAGGTGAAAGGTGATGATGATAATCTAAGACGATGGGGCCAGGCAGTAGAGTTGGAAGGGAGCAGACAGATTCAACAAACAATTGACATAGCATTAGTCAAACTTGGTGAGTGGCCAAGTTCCTGGGTAAAGAAGGATCAGACTGTACTCCCCTTGGGTAACCTCTGCTTTTGCCCTCTGCTCTTCCTGGGACAAGATTAGGTGCTCTGTCCCTCGTCCCCTGCAAAATAAATCCACCCACTTCCCAAAACATTAATGGGGAATGAACTTTTTGCTGAATATGTCACTACGGAATGGACAGCCTGGTTACATTGCATATCAGAGTGAAATTGAATCTAATTCTCTCATTGGACATCTCTTTCCCAGTCTTTCCTGGTCATCCATTTTCCTTCCTCCACTGGTCCTGTCTTCTCAACTCTATTCTCTTGCCTCCTCCTAGATTCTATTTCACATCTATCCTCTTACTTATAGAGAGCAATTTGCCTTTTTTCTGGGTTTTTTACTTACAGCCTCATATGGCAGCCCACACATTTTGCTTGAGAATCATCGTCTTTAGAAGGCAGGGACATGATAAACAGCAAGCAGTATTACTGATATTTTTCTTTTTCTTCAGGTTTCGATACAGCTAGATACTGGCCTGTTACTGATCCTATCTTTCTTTAATATTTGGATACTTTGTTCAGTGTATATTTTTAACTCAAAAATCTTGAATTAAAATATTATTCATCTTATTTCTGAATCTTGTTGCCCCTTATATTTTTATAATACATTTTTGGAAATTTATATTTTGTTAAAAATATAACAAATAGCATAAGTAATTTAAATTATAATTGAGAAGCAAGAGTGAATCTATGAAACAGGTAGTGTCCAATAAGTCTTCTTTTTCTTATACAACAAGTAGAAAGGAAAAAAAATTCTCGTCACATTGAAATATAGTCTCTCGCTGTTTAGTTATGTACTTAAATTTGCCCCTTAAGTTTTGTGTTCCAGGGCAGTACCTTACTTGCCCTGGCCTTTGATGACTTGTAGGGAATTAAAAATAAATTTTTGTGCTTTATATGAGTATAATTTTCCAGAAATATAGATTTTCGTGGGCCACTCAGTCTGACCTTTCGCATATGCGTGCTTCTTTCTACCCATCAGAAGTGTAGTGCAGTGGGAGAATTCATTTTTACTCATTGGACAAACATTCTTTGAGCTCCTATTTTATTCCAGGCACTGTGTGATGAAGAAGATCTTTTTAGTGGATAAAACAGATAGGAAGCAGATAAACATGCAAAAAAAAAAAAATCACTTATGACTTTTTTTTTTTTTTTTTTTGACCAATAGGTACTAAGTACTTACTATTAAGTGTCAGGGATAATATGGCTTCTGGCCCTATGGAACTGACATTCTTATAGGGGAAGAAAGAGAAAATGTTCAGCTCGTTTTTGTTGTTGTTGTTGATGATGATAAGGTGATTTAAATGTAACATTACTTAGAGAAAAGCATACAGAATACTGCTTTGCTTTTATCACTAGAAAAATGGTTTTCTTCCAAAGCTTAACTCAATTAATGTCTCACCTCCCCCAGTATGTCAGAACCACGAATCCTGCAGAGTGTTAGTTATGCATTAAATTCACCTTCTCATATTCATGACGGCTAAATCATTTTTACTTTTATATTGCCTTCTTCCTGATATTTTGCCAAATTCACATATGCACAGGAAGAAAGTTGATATTTTCTCTCTGTTAGCACGAGATGCTTTATTGCTGAACTCAATGGCACCACATTAATTCCAAGGGAGAGAGGCCAATGAGACTGGAAATCAAGCCCTTCAATTCCAAATTTCCACATTTATTGCATTTGAGGATGCCAAGGCGTAATGATAAAGTATTTCAGCAGGCAGAACTCACAGTTTTAAACCTATTTACTCTGCTGTAGCTGAATGTCGCTGCATATGATAAATGTTGTGAATAAGTATGTTTCAAGGCCAAAGAGCTCTATGAGAAATCCCATCATTCCAAAGATCACAAAATCATTTCAGAAATTGAACAATATTACAGCAGCTTAATAGCAAATTTGAATCTTGTCTCCAACAAGTTGAGTCCTTTAAAGCAACCTGTGGGTTGTTTATGCATAACAGCCAGCATTCTTTTCCTTTGGACCTTCCAGTAACCGAAACTTAAATTCTCCCAAGAAGACAACTCAAGTCGGTTATCAACCAAATGTTCAGGGTTCTCATGGTGGATGAGCTCAGGAAGTGAGGTGTTGTTTATCATGAAAGAATCATTTGGAAGGACCAGTGGACCCATCATACAGTTTGAGATTAGGGAATTCATTTCTGGCTTTTAGAACCTGAATCCTTCATGTAAATCAGTAACAATCATTACCTGAAAAGCAATGATTACTTCCAAAATTTAAAAATGCAACCGAAGCCTGATAAAACAAGTTCCTGAAATCCCTGCTATTTTTTTAAACTTTTATTTTGTGTTGGGGTATAGCCAATTAACAATGTTGTGATAGTTTCGGGTGCACAGCGAAGGGATTCAGCCATGCTTATACATGCATCTATTCTCTCCCAAACTCCCCTCCTATCCAGGCTGCCACATAACATTGAGCAGAGTTCCATGTGCTATACTGTAGGTCTTTGTTGGTTATCCATTTTAAATATAGCAGAGTTATTTTATATGTATACATCAGCCCTATGTTCTAAATTTTCTGGGATGAGATCTTTAAAAAAAAAACAACAACTGTTCTCTTAGGCTCATTAACTATTGACATTTCCAAAACTCTCCTGCATTTTCTCATGCAGATTGTTATCTCCCTGACAGCTTTTTATATTCTGAGGCAGTATAAACATCTTTCATAAGATGGCATGAGCCAAAGTTGGTGTCAGCTTTGTTTACCATAATTGGGATTTTCAGTTTCAGAAAATATAAGGAAATCATTGCTTTGGAGCCTCTCTATGTCAGGGGGATGCAGACAGAAGGCAACTCCAAACTTACCTGGCTTTCCCAGACCTGCTATGATGGAAGGGACTCAACATTTAAGTCTGCTTTTGGGAAGAGGGTAAATAGGAGGGAAAAGTAAAACCACCTGGGAAAAGATATGGCCTTTACTGTGTGCTTTAAGGAAGAAATGTGATGCATATTCCTCACGTGCCTTGTTTCAACCTGAACCCAATTGCACTGGTCTATAAAGTGCTCTTTGGCTTTGCTGTCCTGATTTTTTAATTTACTGATGATAAAGTCTCCCCCCCAAGTGTCATCAGCTTTTAATTGTGAAAGCGTCCCAGGGTTAGTGGTGTGGTTTGCACAAACCCTAACTGAACTGCTAACACACCCTGAAATCTCGGCAGGATTAATTTTTTCACAGTTTGAGTGATTTTTAAAATCAGATTAATTACCACCTCCTGTAGTCCAATCCCTCACTCTCTGCCAACCCACCCTAAGAACATAGATCTATTCCTGGAGCTGCGAGAAATCTGTCATGATGCATTTAGTTGAACAGAATTTTTTTTTTTTTTATAATTTTGGACAAAACTAGGTTCCTGGAATGATCTTTGCTGGGCTGGTGGTATAAAATTGAGATGTTACACTGAAATAGGTACAATGCTTTCAAGCAAACAGCAAAGTGCTTTTGTTTGAATTTTGGATTTATTACTAAGAATAGCTGCATTTAATGGGCATTTTGTCTGATTTAACCCCTTCAAAAGGATTTCCTATAGGTCTACTAGGTTTTTTTCCCCCTTTATCACTGGATAATCATGCCTTATTTCTCTCTTAAAATGTGAAAACTCTTCTGGATATATATGGAACCTCTGCAGGCTTCCACCATAATATTCTAGCCAGTCCCTATTGTGACTAGCAGAGCCAGATGTAGAAACTATTAAAGTTCATGATAAAAGTAAATAGATAAACAAACAGATAGTGGAGAAGGGATTTCTATCAACAGAATGCCAACTGATAGATGTGGAGGGAGTGGTGGAGTTGGGAAATCATTGTAGTAGAGAAGGGTTCAGGAAAGAATCATCCATAGAGGCTAACTTTGGCGGAGGGAATCTCAATGAGGAGCTAGATATATGTGTGTTCTCCAGGTGTTTCCTCCTAGATTGCTTTTTGGTAATGAAGTGAAAAAGAGTACACAGCAGGGACACCGAACAATGCCTTGACCAGTTTTCAATGTCACAGACAGACATTGTGTCCTGCAAACATGACGCTCTGAGTGGGACACATCACTTATGTGGTTTTCTGGCTGGGAATGCATTAACCAAATCTAATCCTAAGAAAGACCCAGACAAACGAAAATTGAGGAACAGTCTATAAAGTAGTAGGCTTCTACTCTTCAAATATGTCAGTGTCATCAAAGATAAAGGCTGAAGCGCTTTGAGATGAAACTAAATGGATATGACAACTAAAGGCAATCATGACGCTAGGTTGCTTGAGGAACCAAAATGCTATAAAGGACATTATTGGGACAATTGATGAAATAATATGAGCAGTAGATAAGATAAAGGTATTGTAACAATGTTACATTTCGTGAACTTAATAACTGTGCTGTGGTTATCTAAGTGAATATCTTTGTCCTTAGGAAATACAAACTGAAGTATTGGGGGGAAAAGGAATTGATAGATGTAATCTACCTTAAAATGGCTCAGAAAATAAATTATATATGAGTATATTAAATAACTATATGTAAATTTCTATATGGAAATAATTATATGTAACAAATTATATATATGTACATGTTGTATGTCAGAGGGCATCAGAGGATGAGATGGCTGGACAGCATCACTGATGCAATGAATATGAACTTGGGCAAACTCTGGGAGATGGTGAGGGACAGGGAGGTCTGGTGTGCTACAGTTCATGGGGTCACAAAGAGTCTGACAAGACTGGGTGACTGAACAACAACAACAACATATGCTGCTGTGCTGTGCTTAGTCGCTCAATTGTGTCTGACTCTTTGCGACCCCATGGACCGTAGCCTGCCAGGCTCCTCTGTCCCTGGGGATTCTCCAGGCAAGAATACTGGAGTAGGTTGCCATGCCCTCCTCAAATATATACATATAAGTATGTATATATACAGTCTATGCTTTTATTCACTATTCTATCTGCATTCCAAAGCAAAGCTGTGTATATATACATCTATATATGCACACATACACACGTACACACACACTCATAGAGAACAAGATGAACCTGGGTAGAGTATCTGTACATATGCTCTATGTTTTTGCAACTGTTAAGTTTGGAATTGTTTTTCAAGAATGATGGCAATGATTCCCTTGTATACTGTGGATTCCTATTGTCATTCTGTCTCTGACATCACTCCCACTACCATTCTCCCTAACCTGTCAAGTCATCTTCCTCGATTCCTACCTGGATTTCCAAGTCCAGCTCAAGTGTGGCATCCTTCTATGCACCACTTCCTCTTCTGTGTCCCTCTAGCATGACTGGTGTCAATATCATTTGGCATGAAGCCTGAGCCTGTCAACTGGCCCTGTTTGGGATTCAAACAGCATAGTGGCTAAAACACAGACTGTGGAGTCAGATTGTCTGAGTTCAGGTCTCATTTCTGCCACTTACAATCTAAGTCCTGTTCCATTGACAGGAAGCAGCATTTCAAGAGGGCAAAAGAGCACTCACCGGGGGTCCAGAGGATTGATTCTAGGTGTCCCTTTGTCACAGGGGAGTGACTTTCTGAGTCTTAAGTTTTCTCACCCATAAAATAAGGGTGTTGGATGAATAAGTGGTTTTCCACCCTGGTTGACATTAAAATCATCTGGGGAGCTCTAGTATATACATAGAATATATCTTTAAGAATCTGATTTGAATGGTCAGGAGTGAGTCCCAGGCATGATAGCTTTTAAAAGCTGGCAGGTGATTTTAATGTGTGGGTTAAAATTCATGGGCTGAGAACCACTGAGGCAGGTGGTTTCCAGCTTTACAAGTCTATGACTCTATATAGAAGTACTTGAAGTCTTTGTTATTGGTATTGAGACCCTTTCTGTCCCCCTACAATGTGTAGCCTAGGGCTTGGGACACACAATAACAATATGTTAACTGAAATAATAATCAGCCAAGATTTCCCTCTCTTTCTTTTCTCCAGCTAGAAAGAGACATCTTTGACAATCTCAGCATCTTGACAGAATGATTACTGCCCCCTAGAATCCCCCACTAGCCATAGGAAATTAGCTGTAGCCGTGTATGCTCTTAATGGGAATCTAGCATGTCAATGGGCTATTTCTGTCATTGTGGTTTAGTCTGATATTCCAATATGCCCCTGCTGCTTTTCATGATCTTAGCAAAAAAAGAAGAGGCCACAGTTCCCCCTTGGTTCACATTTGACCAATTGCTATGCTTGAGGCAATCACAAAACACCATAGGTGTTGAAAATGATTAGGGACAATTAAGATAGTGAGCCTCCAAGGAAAAAGCCACTATCAAGTCTTCGATCTCCTGAATGCATAAGTTGTGTGTTCCTGCAGCTGCAATGACCTAAAAATATCTAATACTTAATTACTTCCAAAGTGTCAGTCTTCATAACCGGGTATTAGAATGTTCTAATTGATAGCACAGCTGCTGCTTCCCTGCCTGACACTGGCATATGGCTTGCAATACTCTACCTTAATCAGTTTTTTTTCTTTGTAAAGCTCATTTACTGCAATCTACCTAGAACTGGAATTAATGCACCTTTTTTTGTTGCTGTTGTTTTTGCAATTTACTGTTTCCTTCTTTGAGTGAGATGGAAAAATACCAAGAAAGAGAGAAAGAGGGAAGCAGTGGGGGAGGGAGGGAAGGAGAGAGAGAGAGAAGAAGGCCAGGAAAAAGAGAGGGGGAGGACAGGAGAGGGAGGGAGAAGGAGAGAAAAGGAAAGTAAAGAAGAAAAAGAGAAAAATAGCTCAGAGGACTATGGCAACTGAATTGTGTTGGAAAACATTCTATTTTGCTTTTGCATTTCACTTTAAGAAAATCCTATACATTTCCAGTCGTCAGCTAGGGTCATCCTCATTGTGCTCAAAATTGAAATAAGTTTGGCTGGAACCTCTACCAGGCTTCCCTCTGGTGGCTCAGCTGTAAAGAATCCACCTGCAACGCAGAAGATGATGGCTCATTCCCTGATTGGGAAGATCCCCCAAAGGAGGGCACGACAAGCCAAGCCAGTATTCTTGCCTGGTGAATCCCATGGACAAAGGAGCCTGGCGGGCTACAGTCCATAGAGTCGCACAGGGTCAGACACAACTGGAGCGACTTAGCACACACGCAGAGCAACTCTATCCCAGAGATCATGGGAAGTCCGAAGCCCTGTGTAAGCTGTGAATTTCCAGGGTGCTGACGCTATACAGTCGCCTGAAGCCCTGAGTGCTTGCTATTTGGGAAGCTTTTTTATTTCAGGGTCTTCTTACTGTGCTGTACATACTCTTTCTCTTCTATACGATGTTGACTCAAACTCAGAACACAACTCCTGTTCTTCATCTCCCAACAACCCACTGACACAAGGAAAGTGTGGCAGATGTTACTGAAGCTGGGGGTGGGGGTGTGGAGAGATGCTACCACAGTTGCAAACAACTTGAGATGGAGCAGTGGCCATCCTTGTCCTTTCAAGTCCCTAAGCCATTTCTGCAACCTGAGCTCCAGTCTCTCACCATGTGGATTAGCTTCCTTCCTCTCTCTTCATGGCCTCATCCCTTTCCTTTTACTTTTTGCTTTGGCCCTCTCAGGAGAAATATAAAAGTATTACAGAATTTCTTTGTGCAGAACAATTTGTCTATATCTAGGGTCAATACTCGGAGAAGGCAATGGCACCCCACTCCAGTACTCTTGCCTGGAAAATCCCATGGGCGGAGGAGCCTGGTAGGCTGCAGTCCATGGCGTTGCTAAGAGTTGGACACGACTGAGCGACTTCACTTTCTCTTTTCACTTTCATGCATTGGAGAAGGAAATGGCAACCCACTCCAGTGTTCTTGCCTAGAGAATCCCGGGGACAGGGGAGCCTGGTGGGCTGCCGTCTATGGGGTCACACAGAGTCGGACACGACTGAAGTGACTTAGCATAGCATAGCATAGGGTCAATACTAACTCCAGAACTTAGCTCTGGGCCTCCCTGTGCCTACTCCTAACTGTGCTGCTGCTGCTGCTAAGTCGCTTCAGTCGTGTCCGACTCTGTGCGACCCCATAGATGGCAGCCCATCAGGCTCCCCCGTCCCTGGGATTCTCCAGGCAAGAACACTGGAGTGGGTTGCCATTGCACTTACTGCTTAAAAGGGCCCATCTGATTGGGTTTGTTCTATAGTATATAAATAATTAATTGCCTTTCCTGGTGGCTCAGATGGTAAAGAATCTGCTTGCAATGCAAGAGTCTGGGTTTGATCCCTGGATCGGGAAGATCCCCTGGAGAAGGAAATGGCACCCCACTCCAGTATTTTTGCCTGGAGAATCCCATGGACAGAGACTAGAGCCTGATGGGCTACAGTCCTTAGGGTCACAGTCAGACACAACTGAGCAAGTAACACACATACATAAATACACACACACACCTGTCTCCAAATTTATAAAATGTATATGGTATACCAATTACAACTTAATCTTTTATTGTGCAATTGGATTTCCTATAAAAACAGATCCCTAACTTATGTGCAGGGCTGTAGTGTCTTTCTAGCCCTAATTGATTCTCTACACAGCTGTCAAATGAATCTTCTAGAAAGTTTTTTCATGTTAGGTCTC
The DNA here is from genome assembly GCF_055505025.1 of Bos grunniens. Classification (NCBI taxonomy): domain Eukaryota; kingdom Metazoa; phylum Chordata; class Mammalia; order Artiodactyla; family Bovidae; genus Bos; species Bos grunniens. Next base: position 133,172,511 of record NC_141194.1, read on the forward strand.
TGCATACCACTCTTTATTAATATGGTGATCTGGTGAATATTTAAATGTGAGTAGTTTATAATGGATTAATGTACTATGCTCAGATAACATACATTTTATCAGGGACTTTTAAGTCTTGAACTAGAGAAGTGAGTCATAATCTAAAATATATGATATAATTAGAAGAGCTCCTAGAATAGAATCAGTGCTCAGTAAGGCTTAGTGACTAATATTGTTATTGTTATTATATTATTGTTGGGGATTTGGTGTGGTGGTGGCTGGGTCAGTGAGAGGAAGATATTGATAAGTCAAGGGGACTTATAGGTACTGTTCAAATTCCTTTATTTAAACAGCTTATTGTGCCTGTGAGTGATGTCCGAGCTAGGATTCACAAGTAGCCTCTTTGTTGTTGTCACCTCTGCCCACCAACTTTTCCTGACCCAGTCAGGTGTGTGTGTGTATGTGTGTGTGTGTGTGTGTGTGTGTGTGTGTATGTGTGCGCGCTCATACTCAGTCACTCAGTTGTGCCCGACTCTTTGTGACCCCATGGACTATAGCCTGCCAGTAGCCCACCAGGCTCCTCTGTCCATGGAATTTTCCTGGCAAGAATACTAGAGTGGGTTGCCATTTCCTCCTCCAGAGCATCTTTCCAACCTAGGGATCGAAACCAAGTCTCTTGTGTCTTCTGCATTGGCAGGAGAGTTCTTTACTATTAGCGCCACCTGGGAAGCCTGCCCCAGATAGGAATTACCATTAAATGAACTTCCAAACTCTTCAGTCTTCCAGGTAACATCCTGCATGATCAGAGCCCTCTATTTCTCCAAACTTCAATTCCTCTGCACCCATACACAGAATTTTATATTCTACTTATTTTTGTTTTATACCTGCAACCTAACATATTATACTTGCTTCCCTGGTGGCTCAGACGGTAAAGAATCTGCCTGCAGTGTGGGAGAGCGGGGTTCAATGCCAGGGTCCGGAAGGTCGCCTGGAGAAGGAAATGGCAACCCACTCCAGTATTCTTGCCTGGGGAATTCCATGGACAGAGGAGCCTGGCAGGCCACCGTCCATGGGGTTGCAAGGAGTTGGACATGACTGAGTGACTAACACCAAGGGAACCTTAACTGGGAATTCTCATTTGGAGCTGAGGGAATTATTACACTGGGATCTACCAAAGGGATGGCAGTAGTTGGGGGTAGGAGATTCAGGAGCCATGCACTGTTAAATTTCCCCATTAGTATTCATTTCCTATTTTCTAAAGGTGGCGGTTTAGTGGTGAAGACCATGCTCTTCCATTGCAGGGGGTGCAGATTCAATCCTTGATTGGGAAACTAAGATCCCACATTCCATGTGGTAAGGCTGAAAAAATTAAAATACGAAAAATTAAATTTAAAAAATGAACGTGGCCATGTGGTGGTGATTTGCATTTCCCTGTCCCTTTCATTGAGGAATAGTGTTTCTCAAACTTGAGATTAAAAAATGTTTTCTTAGCTCCTCCGATGGCCGTGCTGTCTCATTGAGCAAGGTTGCTTTCTTCTGCTCTGACTTTAGCCCCCTCCATAGTGAGGACAGATAAGACCAGGGTAGGTGATCTTCCCCAGAGCAAGGCAGGGTTATGTGGGGGCCAGAGGCAAGCCTCAAGTCTGTTAGCAGAACCAGCAGAGGTGTGAAAACCTCCAAGCACTGGCCGTGGGAGGTGGGGCGTTTGGACATGCTTCAGCAGACTCAGTCTCCACCTGAAGTTTGTTCCAAGGACAGTTACATCCTGCAGAAGTCTGGCTCATTTGTTGGTCCACACTTTAATGAATGCTATCAATCAAAAAGCATGCTGCTTGCCCATAACGGAGTTTATTTTTGTTTTCCTGAAATGCTTTCATTGGCCATCCAGTCCCCAAACAGAATTCCATATTGGAGACCATATTGAAAACACTGTTTTTTGTGAGATGGTGAAATTGGCCCATCTGTTTCTCTCTCTGCTTACCTGTAGACTGGGAAATGGTCAGAGCCGCCCCTCGCCATGGTCTGTACTTACACCAACGTGCTCCGCCAGCTGGAGAATCTCATCTTATTTATTTCTGGAGATTGTTTCCTTTCACAAAAAAGAAAATAAGCTGCTTTGGGAAAGGTCACCGTCCATTCACAGGAATTTTTTTGAGCAGACCCAACTCAGTGGAGAGGTGTAGGATAGAGAAGTCTGGATTAGGAGGAGAAACTGATGGCTAGGCCGTGGGGCCTGATGGGGCTGGAACACATAAGTATCAATGCCTGAAAGCCTTTTTTTTTTTTTGGCTGCATGGCACGGCATGCAGGATCTTAATTCTGTGACTAGGGATCGAACCTGTACCCTCTACTTAGAAGCTAAAGTCTTAACCATGGGACCGCCAGGGAAGTCCCCTGAATGTCTTAAAGGGACTGGGTGGTGGGGGGGAGTTTGGAATCTGGAGATGCTGACATCTCTATGTGTGCTAAAGGGTCAGACTGCAAAGACGTTCTTCTCACTTATTACCTCTCCTGTATCCTGGCCTGAAGTATGAGGTTGCTTCCTTATCTGTATCAACACCTTGCCTTGGAAACTCCACAAGGTTCTGGTGAAGATCAAAAGTGGTAATCATTGTGAAAGTCTTTGCAAACCAGAAACTGCTGCATAAAGGTAGGGACTTGGCTGGAAAACCATAGTATCTTATGATCTGGTGAGACTTGAAAGGTCATCTAGTCCAATCTTCTAGCCTATGCTTGAAGAGTCCACTCTTGTTATATTGACTTGAAGAGTTACAAAGAAAAGCATTACTTGGGGGAGTGACTTAGTCAATGAGTATTTATTGAGTACCTATGGTTTTTCAGATGCTGTTCTAGACACTGTAGGTAAAACAGTGAAGCAGACAAGGTCTCTGCCCTCAAATAGCTTAAACTTGGACCATATAATCTGAAAAATATTTATATATATATATATATATATATATATATATATATATAAACAGAGAGAGAGAGAGAGAATTTCTCAGTGATACTTGGTATTCTTGCTTGTTGGTGTTCAGTTGCTCAGTCGTGTCCAATCTTTTGTGACCCCATGGACTGCCAGGCTCCTCTGTCCAGGGGATTTCCAAAGCAAGAATACTGGTGTGAGTTGCCATTTCCTTCTCCAGGGGATCTTCCCGACCCAGGGATCGAACCTTCATCTCCTGCATTGCAGGCGGTCTCTTTACCACTGAGCCACTGGGGAAGCTCGATACATGGTATAAAGGTAATTAAAACAGGGTTTTGTGATAGCAGATGATGGGGTGGGTGTGCAGGGAGCAACTTAGATTATGTTGTCCAGGAAGGTTTCTCTGAGAAGTGACACTTAAACTTAATTTTGAATGACAAAAAGCAGCCAGATTGCGATGACCAAGTGGAAGAACATTCCAAGTAGAGGAGATAGCCAATGAAAAGGCCCTGGAGGATGGGGAGAAGGTAAGTTTGAGGATCAGCCTGGCTGGAACAGATTTGTGAAGAGGAGAGTGCTGTGAGACCATGGGCAGGGACCAGATGATGAAGCGAATTTTGAAAAAAACAAACCAAGAATTTATGTTTGATTCTAGATGTGGTAGGATGCCACTGGAGGGTTTTTTTTTTTTTTTTTTTCACCTTTTAAAAAAGTTTTTATTAGGTTGTGTTGGGTCTTAGTTGCAGCACACGGAATCTGTTGCATCATGCAGGATCTTTTGTGATGGCACATGGACTCTCTAGCTGTGGCAAACGGGCTCCAGAGTGCGTGGGCTCAGCAGTTGCTGTGCACAGGCTTAGTTGCTCTGTGGCATATAGGATCTTAGTTCCCTGACCAGGGATTGAACCTCTGTCCCCTGAATTGCAAGATGAATTCCTAATTACTGGACCACCAGGGAAGTCCCTACAAATATCTTTTTTTTATTATTATTTTATTTTTAAACTTTACATAATTGTATTAGTTTTGCCAAATATCAAAATGAATCCGCCACAGGTATACATGTGTTCCCCATCCTGAACCCTCAGAGTTACATGATCCATTTTGAATTTTAAGAAGAATCCTCTGTGTTGAGAAAAGAATTAAAGGGAATAAGAGTGGAAACTGTGGATAGCCAGGCTGTGGTCACTTCACTGTATATTTGTTCAAAAATATTTTTTCCTTCCTTGCCAAGGTTTTCTGTACACTGAGTGTATTTTCCTACCCCCTTAACTTTGGGTTTGGTCATGTGACTCGATTTGGCCAATTAAATATGAGAAGACGTAACGTAAAACCCATCAGAGCAGAGCTTCAAATGCACTTGTAATGGTTGACTCTGTCGCCCGCAGACTTCTGTTCTCTACCATGAGGACAGCATGGCTTTCAGCCTGGGTCCTTTGTACACATGTGGAACTCAGCTCATCTCAGCGAGCTCAGCTTAGTTCAGTCAAGCTGCAGCCCTTTATAGAACTTGAACAAGAAATGAATATTTATTTTTGGAAACCCCAGAGATTCTAGGATTGTTTAAGGGTAACAGCCAAAACCCCAAACCTCAAACCAAGAAGAACAGTAGCAGTACAAATGATGAGAAGTGGTTCGATTTAATATATATTTGGAAGACTGGAGTACCGAGAGCTGTTAATGTTTGCAAGATGTGAGATGAAAGAGAAGAGTCAAGGATGACTTTTGAGAAACTGGGTGAATAGGGCCTCCTTTACTGCCATGGGGCAGACTCATGGAAGAGCTCGTATGAGGGGAACCAAGAGTTCATGTTTGACCATCTTAAGTTTGGGTGATTATTAGAGATCCATATATTGGCCTACTTGTGCTTCCCCCCAAGTCTTATTTTATTTATTTCCTTGTTTTATTTCACTTTCTCTCTGAAATGAATATTTGATCACTGACATTAAAGTACTAGTAAATCCATTAATGAAAAAGGATCCAGAGGGAAAATTATATTGAAAAATTCTGGCAGAGGAAAATTACTACAAGTCAATACAGTTAGTTTTGAGCTTCTTAGTAACCAAAATGAAGAGGCAGAAGCAATGAGTTATAAAACTCTCATTTTCTGAGGCAGTTGTTTTCCATCTTGGCTGCAGAGTGTAATGCTTGAGTTTGTCCGAGCACATGGTGAATACACAACTCAGCATCCTTGCCCAGTGCCCACTCCCAAAACTCCAAATTTAACGGCTAGAATGGAGCTGGCAGGGCAATGTGTTTAGTATTAGATGATTTCTAATGTGCAGTCAGAATTGAGAACTACTAGTTGTGGAAGAAAGAATACCCATTGATATGAAAAGGTAAACTTGTTTCTGAGCTCTAATTAAATTTTCCTCAGGCATCTTTACAAAAGGGGTACTGAGCTATGTCATGAATGATGCTATGGATAGCAATTTCACATGAGATACAGAAACTTTCCTCCTTTGCCTCTTGTTATATGTACCTTCCATGAAAGCTGAAGTCGTAAGGTTAAAATTATAGTCGTGTAAAAGCAGAAGCCAGGGTGATAGGGTCCAGTTATGTAGCTTTCTGATAATGTGGCTTTTTGTTGTTTTTAAGTCTCTAAGTCGTGTCTGACTCTGTGTGACCCTGTGAACTATAGCCTGCCAGGTTCCTCTGCCCATGGGATTTCCCAGGCAAGAATACATGCCCTCCTCCAGGGGATCTTCATGACCGAGGGATCGAACCCGCATCACCTGTTTGACAAGCAGATTCTGTATCAGTGGCTTAGCAGAGTAATAAAGCTTGGAGAACCATGAAGAAGAAAGAGTTAATTGAGTTCTCACGAACACCTGTAATTTCAGCAAGACTTTGCTCAGTTTGGCTATCAAGCCACTCTGGAAGTTTGCTCAAGGGGCTGAGCTTTTTGGCTTTTCTTTCCTCCTTAACTGAGGCCTGCCTGTGCTCGGATAGGGAGTGGTTTGTATTCTCCCTCCTTCTTAGTTTTGTCACTATTATGCTTTCCCATGCCAAGCAGGTTTTTCCTTTGGGGAAAGAAACTTAGGCAGAGAATGAAATTAAGAAACAATGTAATGATGATGGCGGCAATTCTTCGCGCAGCCTAAGAGCAGTTGGCTGCTAATTGTGGAGAGGTAATAAGGGGGGCCCTGGGCCATAAGGTTTGCACTTGGAACACCTGTAGTTTTCATTTAACACCATGGATCATTAAACAGCTGCTCAGAATGGCCTTATTAAAACAAACACAGTTGCACTGTTTTATTCATGTCTTACATTGCAGTGAGCAGATCACAAACAGAGGGTTCTTGTAAACGTACACACACACACACACACACACACACAGAAGAGACACCCAAGGCATATTTAAAGGTGCTATCTCAAGAAGGCAAATCTAGTTGGGTATTTTTCTGCCTTTTTGAAGCTGAAACTGATGGAACTGGTTGGACTTTGCCTTAAACCCTCTTGCTGGGCTGAGGGGCATGGAAAGCCAGCTACTGAGTCTTCTAGGGAGGAGGCCTCACTGAAGTCGCTGGCATTTCCTTAGACTGGCCTGTCGGATGTGCTCCTTTCATGGATGAAAGCAAAATGTGCTGTCATCCGTTTGGTGACAATGACCTTCTGGGAAGAAGATGAACTTTCTGGAGTGTTTCCATCATTGGGTAGGTGTCTGTTCTGTGTCACCCACACTGTCACACCGATGTCCCCTTACGAGTTTCCTCACACGTTTGTAAGGTGGCTAATTAAAATTAGATGCTGAGTTTGTGCCCAGAGTCAGGGTGCAGACTAGAGCTGAGATGTAGAATTTTTCTTGATGTAAACATAATTGGCCTTTGGTGGAGATATTTTCTAATTATTTGTCAAATAATGTTTTGGATGCTTTAGGATGCAGGAGTAGTAGTTTGGATAGGGACATGTTGGTTTTTTCAGGTATATTTTTATGAGAATGACAGTGGAGAATGTATGAGAAGTGTGTGTGTGCATGTCTGTGTAGGCAAGAGAGAGAAAGACTGAAAGTTTAATCCATCAGCATGAAGTGCCAAATGTGCATTAATCCCTTCTATAATCCACACATTTATGCCCATAAGTGACACTTGATATCTTATCCTAATTCCATATAAGAAGCATTTCATAGATAAAATTTGTGGCCTTGATTTCATTGGGGGGCAAGAACCATACCCCTTGTGCCTTCTTGTTTTGTAATCACACAGTCCCAAGTGGTCTACAGACTGGAAAAGACATCTTGGTGTGTCTGGGGACCTGTCTAGGAATGAAGGGAGGTGGGAAAGGGAGGAAAGACATATTTATCAATGGTCTGAATGACATTTACCGTAAGAAAATTAGGAACAACCACGTGAACCTTGAGCAGATGAGTTTGGCTTATAGTAACCACTTCCCTAGTAGCTCAGTGGTAAAGAACCCTCCTGCCAATGCAGGAGACTCAGGTTCGATCCCCAGGTTGGGAAGATCCCCTGGAGAAGGAAATTCTTGCCTGGAGGATCTCATGAACAAAGGAGCCTGGCAAGCTACAGTCCGTGGGGTCACAAAAGTGTTGGATACAACTTAGTGACTGAACAATAAGAATCCTCCACATACCTGTCTGGTCTCCTGTCTTCTGTAGGTACCCTTTGGTCCCTCCCACCCCACCTCATTTCCTGGCTCTGGTATCCATTGCAGTCAATCCTTGGCAACACTGGTAACACTGGCAGTTTGTTCTTGGTGTTCTTCGCTTCTGCCTGCTGTCTTCCTTCTTTTGTTTTCTCTTGATGAGCCAGGCTTTTCTTCCTTTCCTGTTCCCTTACTCTCCCTGACAGGTTCCCAGATCTCTTTGACTATCTTCTATCCCACCCCTATGAAATCCTGCTCTGGGAGAGGATGGGGAAGCTCTGCAACATGATGGGGAAACCTCTGATGCTTCTCAAAGGGTCACTGTAGCAAGAACTTGACCTTTAGTTAATGAGATGAAGTGCTACTGTTACACATGTAAGCATCTGTTAGCTGAAGGTGAGGTTGGGGGCAGGGATCAGTTCAGTTCAGTTCAGTCGCTCAGTCATGTCCGACTCTTTGCGACCCCATGAATCGCAGCACGCCAGGCCTCCCTGTCCATCACCAACTCCCGGAGTTCACTCAAACTCATGTCCATCGAGTCGGTGATGCCATCCAGCCATCTCATCCTCTGTTGTCCCCTTCTCCTCCTGCCCCCAATCCCTCCCAGCATCAGAGTCTTTTCCAATGAGTCAACTCTTCACATCACAGGGATAGGGTGGGACATTTTCATTCCTTCCTGTTATATTCTGAGATTCAATCACAACAAGCAAGTGGTCATTTTCTGTGCTCTTCTCTTGCTATGCTCAGTTTGTATCTCCCAGGGCAGAGCGTAGGCAGTGGTAGCCCTTCAGTTAATTTTTTGAACAATTGCATGAATGAATGGTCAGGAGGGTCTTTCCCAGACCTCATTACCTCTCAGTAGTAGCTCCGCCCACTTATGAACTAGACCTCGGACATCAAGAGCAGTGCCTCCATGCCAAAGAGTATGATGCTGCCAAGATCATGGAATACTGTGTTGTCAAGAGCATTGTCTAGGGCTCCAGTCTGTTGTCACAGTTCAGTGAAAGACACTTCTTTGCTGACCATATGGCCCACAAAATGCATCTGATTCCTTTTCCACAATAGTTGAAGAAGCAAGATTTCCCTTCCTCTAAAGAGAAGCTTATCTCTTTATTAAGCTTTTTATTTTTAAATTAAGACTTTATTTCCTTATTGGAGTATAATTGCTTTACAATGTTATCTGCTGTACAACATTGTGAATCAGCCATAAGTATACATACCTCCCCTCTCTTTTGATATCCCTCCAACCTACCCCTGTTCTACCCCTAGAGGTCATCACAGAGCACCAAGCTAAATTCCCAGTGCTCTACAGCAGCTTCCCACTATCCATCTATTTTACACATGGTAGTGTAAACATGTCATTCCTACTGTCTCAATTTGTACCACCCTCCCTTTACCCCGCTGTGTCCTCATATCCTTTCTCTACATAAATTAAGACTATTTTTTAAATGTTTCAAGTTTATAGTAAAATTAAGAGGAAAGTACTGAAATTTCCCATCTAGCCTCTTCCCTCAAATAGGTATAGACTTCCCCATTATCCAAATGCCCCAACACTGGCACGTTATTTTACAATTGATGAACATGCCTTGACACATCATAATTAGCTACAGTCCATAATTTGCATTACAATTCACCCGTGGTGTATTCTGAGTTTTGATCAATGTATAATGACATGTATCCACCACTGTGGTATCATAAAGATTAGTTTCACCACCCCCAAACCCCTCTGTGGTCTGCCCCTTCATCCCTCCCTCTCCCTGTAACCCCTGAGAACTAGATGTTTAAACCTCCCTTCAGAGTGCTTAATCCAGCCTTGTCAATAAAGAATCTAATTGACCCAGCCCACTCTATTATCAACAGACCTACTAGGAGTCCAGAGATAATGGAAGGAAGAGATCATTTTAGTCTTAGTTCTCAATTTTATTTGCATGGAGACAGATTCCCATCAGTTTTTGCCTATTTTTTTCAGGCCACAGATCTTTGGCTTCAAGTCAATTTTTTTAGCTTAAAAGGGTTCAGGATGGTGGGACACATGTACACCCATGGCTGATTCATGTTGATGTATGGCAAAAACCACTACAATATTGCAAAGTAATTAGCCTCCAATTAAATAAAAAAAAAAAATCCAAAGTTACATACACACTCACACACACACACACACATACACACACACTTTCCAGGCAAGCCACACCTTACTCCTTGAGTTTGCTCTAGGTTTCTAATCCATAAAGCTTGATTTGGCTGCAGGGATAAGTATAAAGTATTCAAACCACTGGTATTCCCTTTCCCATATATTCCTCATCACTTCTGCTTAAAAGCCTCCAGGCCATTTGGGAAACACTAGGTTGACCACACTGAGAATATTCCTGGTTCTAGGAATTACTGATTGATTAGCTCTCAGAGAGACATGTAAATAATCTGTGTGTCCATGAAGAGTTTCTTTTTTTCATCCTTAAAGTATTGCAAGTAGGATTATTTCTAGATAGTGCTATATAAGGAAATTTAGTTATTAGCTTATTCATTTTTTTCTCACTCATTTGCTCACTCCTGCCAGGGTGGGAGAAGGCAATGGCACCCCACTCCAGTACTCTTGCCTGGAAAACCCCATGGGCAGAGGAAGCTGGTGGGCCGCAGTCCATGGGGTCGCTAAGAGTCGGACATGACTGAGCAACTTCACTTTCACTTTTCACTTTCATGCACTGGAGAAGGAAATGGCAACCCACTCCAGAGTTCTTGCCTGGAGAATCCCAGGGACGGGGGAGCCTGGTGGGCTGCCGTCTATGGGGTCACACAGAGTCAGACACGACTGAAGCGACTTAGCAGCAGCAACAGCCAGGGTGTGAGTTGGGCACAGGTTACAATGCAGAACCAAGCAGACAGTTTTATACCCTCAGGCCCTGGAAGGATGTGTTCATTCTCTTCTGCCTTGGCAGAAAAATTTGAAAACCACTGTCACCCAATCCATGAATTCCCTCTAAAGCAAGCATGCTGCTTTCAGGCTATTCCTTAAAGCAAATGAATGGTTAGGTGAGAAAAATTCATATGCAACACCACTCATTTGGAATCTTTGTTGAGAATAATTATGAGGTGGATGAAACTGGAGCCTATTATACAGAGTGAAGTAAGCCAGAAGGAAAAACATAAATACAGTATACTAACGCATATATATGGAATTTAGAAAGATGGTAACAATAACCCGGTGTACGAGACAGCAAAAGAGACACTGATGTATAGAACAGTCTTATGGACTCTGTGGGAGAGGGAGAGGGTGGGAGGATTTGGGAGAATGACATTGAAACATGTCAAATATCATGTAAGAAACGAGTTGCCAGTCCAGGTTCAATGCACGATACTGGATGCTTGGGGCTAGTGCACTGGGACAACCCAGAGGGATGGTATGGGGAGGGAGGAGGGAGGAGGGTTCAGGATGGGGAACACATGTATACCTGTGGCGGATTCATTTTGATATTTGGCAAAACTAATACAACTATGTAAAGTTTAAAAATAAAATAAAATTTAAAAAAAAAAGAGAGAAAAAAAAAAAAAAAACAAAATGAAAAAAAAAAAAAGAGAGAATAATTAAAGTGGAAGAAAGTTTCTATTGGTGAAAACCCTGATTTGTAATATCATATCTAGAGAACTATGTTGTTTTATTATTTCAAATATATGTAATAAATTAACTTAAAATTATTTGCATAGATAGACGTTCTGCAATAGCTGTGATAAATAGCTATTAAGATGTTTTTATAATTATAAAGATTATATATATACTATAAAAATATTGAAAATACAGAAAAGTATAAAGAAATACAGTGTATGATTCTAGTATTCAAAAGCAACTGCTTTTAATTAAGGTCCACATCCCTTATCTTCTTCTCATCGTTTTGAAATTCAGAATTTTTCAGACCTTAGTGAGGTAATCCAATGTGTTAATCAAAGATTTTATGGCATCCTCAGCAGAGTGTGGGACAATGCTTTATAATCAAACACAGTAACATTTCTGCAGCAACCTGTATAAATATTTGTTCTATGAAGAATATAGACTATAACCTCATGATTGTTCCTATCAGAATTTGCTAACAAATGAGCTATAAGTATCTTTCCATCCAAGAGCCCGTTGTATTTTGGAATTGCATATAAAGGATCATGGACTTACATTTTAGCACAAACTTAGACAATTCCTAAGCACTTACTACCTTCTAGGCATCATGGGAGGAGTTTAACATGCACAGATTTGTGCTCTTCAAACTGATAGAGGTATGTTTAAAAGATTGGGGTCTTGTTCCTTCAAAAGATGCCTTATACCAAGGAAATGCTGTCCATAGGATTTGTCTATATCCACCCTACTTGTCAGGCCTTTTATAGCTTTGGCTTCAGTTTTGCCCTTGAATGTTGACTCTGGCATTCATTCACTTGGATCTGTCATCCCCTGCTGGGATGACCCTGTATTTGATCCTAACTCTGCTCCCAATTCTCTCAGGCTCAAAGGCCAGATCATGGCAAAAAAAAAAAAAAAAAGCAAACCATCCTACCCTTGGTTTTGCTTTTGCAAAACTATTTTGGCCCTGACGTTTCACAGTGACCCCCCCTGCTCTACTTGGTCAAGTTAAGACAAGCATGGCCTGAAAAATGGTTGAGAAAAAAATAAAGGTGAAGGTTAAGTGCATGCAGCTTTCGTTCAAATCAAAGAGATGGCTTGAAAGGCAAGTGTCAGAAATTAAGCAAGTAAATAACAGAACACTGTGAGTCACTGGTTTGTATCTTGATGGCCGCCTGCCTGTACCTTTTTCTGTATCTGTGCACTAGCTTTCAAAATTCTACCAGATAATGAGTATTTTGCAGAAGCAAATGTCACAGCTCTTTCTTTCATGCAAATGAAGACAGGAAAGTTGGTGGAATGATAACTAATGGAATAAAAAATATTGAAAACCTGTAATTACCTGTGATAAACAGTATGTTATTCTTTCTTTACTCTGTTCTGAATCTTCAACTATATTTTTTCTTGCCCAATGCAGTATATCAGGCCAGTATTGCCTTGCAATTATGTGTCTCAAGCTACAGTTCCTGCTGATAGTGAGAATGAAAGCACATTTTGGTTGTTATATTTTTCCTTCCCTTCGTCATGGACTCCAACTGCCTATATGCTAATATAAGCCCCAATGACAGGAAGTCTAAATGGAAATGTTATTACAAAGCTGAGGATATATAGTTAATGAAATATGTATGATTACGATATTGCAGGACGTGTATAATATTGATGGGAACTCAACTGATCTCAATATTTAATAAAGGTTTAATTTAAAATATGGATATTTGAGGGAATAGGTTGTTTTATCCTTTTTGCAAATGCAGCACATGTTAATTTCTTGCTCAAAATTTGTCTGGTGAATTCAGTTTCCTTCTGTAATCTGCTGTTTTGAATCTCCCCCCCCCTTTTTTTTTGGAAGCATACTTCTTTATGCTGGTCTGGACTCTGCTATTCCAGAATGCCTGAGGGTGAGAGAAAGAATGACAATATGCTTTGAGGATTCTGGAGCAGCTGAATGGCCCATTCATGATTTCCTATAGTCTATTTTGATTGACATTTGAACCCACTCTCTGGAAATTTGGCCCAATGACTCAGCTTTAGACACTGTTCTCAAAAAACCTGAGTCTTTAGGCCTTGGTTAAGATGGTGGATACTTGAAATTGAATTTAGGAGGATTGAAATTATCAGTGTAGTTACTGAAGACTGTGCTCACAGGTTGGTTGAGCTGTGGACTTTTTTGAATGCCAAGAAAATGACAGGCTATACAGATCATTAATAAGGAGCAGTGAAGGGTCATAGATAGACAACTGGAAGCTATGACCCAGCAAAATCCTGTCTCCTTGGATTTGTAGATTATCGTCACCTTTGATTTTGATTATTTGACCATCTGAGAATTTACACAATTTAAAACAAAATGATAATATATTTTGTATCCTTTAAAACATGCCAAATGTTTTCACATGTATGCTCATTTTTCCCTCATAAATTCCTTGTGAAGAGACATCTGTGTACCTATTTTAGAGTGAGAAACTAAGTCACAGAAAGGTCACAGAAAGGTAAATTGCCCAAGGCTGAACATGGAGCTAGGAAATGGCTGAGGTGGGATTCCAAGTTAGGTTTGTCTGTACAGAAAGAGAAAATGAAAAATGGTTAGCTCATCAGATGTGTGATATACAATGATATAAAGCAGGGTAAATAGAGGAAACAGTTTTGATGAATTGGTTAAGATTTATCTTCAAGATTTATTTACCCTTTATGGCCAATTTCCTTGTGAGACTGAGCCTTGGGCTGGAAGAGACAATGAGGATGATTTGGCAAAAGCCATCCCTCTGCTGGAGGACCAACTTACAATTAATGTTCTAGTAACAGCTGGTCATGAGGGTCATATCCACACATGGGATAGAGAAGATCTGTCTTTCAGTTTACTTCAGTTGCTCAGTTGTGTCCGACTCTTTGCAACCCCATGAATCACAGCACGCCAGGCCTCCCTGTCCATCACCAACTCCCGGAATTCGCTCAAACTCATGTTCATCGAGTCAGTGATGCCATCCAGCCATCCATCTCATCCTCTGTCATCCCCTTCTCCTCCTGCCTCCAATCCCTCCCAGCATCAGAGTCTTTTTCAATGAGTCAACTCTTCGCATGAGGTGGCCAAAGTACTGGAGTTTCAGCTTTAGCATCAGTCCTTCCAAAGAACACCCAGGACTGATCTCCTTTAGAATGGACTGGTTGGATCTCCTTGCAGTCCAAGGGACTCTCAAGAATCTTCTCCAACACCACAGTTCAAAAGCATCAATTCTTCAGTGCTCAGTTTTCTTCACAGTCCAACTTTCACATCCATACATGACCACTGGAAAAACCATAGCCTTGACTAGACGGACCTTTGTTGGCAAAGTAGTGTCTCTGCTTTTGAATATGTTATCTAGGTTGGTCATAACTTTCCTTCCAAGGAGTAAGCGTCTTTTAATTTCATGGCTGTATTCACCATCTGCAGTGATTTTGGAGCCCCCCAAATTAAAGTCTGACACTGTTTCCACTGTTTCCCCCTCTATTTCCCATGAAGTGATGGGACTGGATGCCATGATCTTAGTTTTCTGAATGTTGAGCTTTAGGCCAACTTTTTCACTCTCCACTTTCACTTTCGTCAAGAGGCTTTTGAGTTCCTCTTCACTTTCTGCCATAAGGGTGGTGTCATCTGCATATCTGAGGTTATTGATATTTCTCCCGGCAATCTTGATTCCAGCTTGTGCTTCTTCCAGCCCAGCGTTTCTCATGATGTACTCTGCACATAAGTTAAATAAGAAGGCCTGATTAAGTACCTTATACTGGTGCTTGGAGAAATATGCTGCTCACCCATTTGCTGGAAGTAAAAGAGCATGGATTTTCAATCAAACAGCACACTTACTTGACCATGAAGAGAACTGTCTGGATGGACAAGTTCATGAACAGGTGCATTTTTGTTTAGCCTATTTTCCATGTTGTATGGTGCTTGCCAGGATGGGCAGGCTGTGATGGAGTACCACTCTGGAGGACTCTGGGAAGCCAGGAGTTGATGCAAGCAGTAGGTGCACATAGAAAGCATTCAAAGTTAAGAAGTTCATCTCTGACATCAGATGTCCTGGATTAGAACACTGGCTCTGCCACTCACTATGTAAACTTTCTGAGCCTTATTTTGCTCAACTGCAAAATAGGAATAATAAGTACTTGACTAGTAGGGATCTGGGGGGACTGGATGCATTATTGTTGTTGTTGTTTTTCAGTCACTAAGTCATGTCCAACTCTTTGTGGACCTCATAGACTAGATGTGTTATTACATGTAAATATTTAGAATGGTATCTGGCTTATAGTAAGACCATATAGTAATGGTAAGACCATATAGTAATGGTCTTACTATAGAATGGTATCGGCTTATAATAAGCGCTAAGTGTTGGCCATTATTCCAGTTCAAGATCTGGCTTAAACTGGAAATGTGGTTCTATAGAAAAGTGACTTTAGGGGATTCCCTGGCGGTGCAATGGTTAACACTCCACACTTCATTGCACGGGGCACAGGTTTGGTCCCTATTTGGGTAACTAAGATCCCACATGCCACATGGCGTGGCCAAACATTTATAAATAAATAAAAAGAAAGGTGATTTTAATTATATAAAAAGCACTTTGGGAAAAAAGCATATTGGGAAATGTTTGCCTATCACTAAGAATTCAGCCAATGAGATGACTGACATTGCCTGTGATATCCAGTGGAATTCCTATATTTATTCTACTTTTTAATGTTTATTTCCTTGGGTTTATATGTAGTTCTAGGAATCTTATTTTAATGCCTTATTTCTGTCCTGGAACTGATGAAGAACATGTTCCCTGATTATGTCCCAGTGGAAACAGGTTTTTAAAAAAGTGCAGTAACATGCTTTGAGGAGGAAATTGATTAACCAAAGACTTCAATTGACTTGTCCATGTGAGTTTGTCATTTTAATTATTAGCTTTTTAATACTAGCAAATCAGTTAATGGCACCAAGGAAACAACTGCTGTTGTCACAGAGTAAATAATGGTATAGTCATTCTACTGTGAAGGTTATTTTTGTATCACATTTCATTGTGCTAGCCTGTCTGATTTATGGCTGTAACCACCCGACCCTGGCTCTGGCCCCTATCTGCTTACACAGTAATTTTAAGCCCGTCACTCTCCCAAAGACCCTGCCAAAGTATTTATGGGAGTCCCTGGGGGTTATCTTACATGAGCTCTGAATTAGCCAGACCACCACCACTGCTGCTGATACTGTGCCCTGGACTCTCAGTGCTGTGACTGCTGCCTGGCCGGCCTTCTACAGCCTGCTGATTGGCCTGGCTATCAACACTTTTAAGGCTCACAGAGCAATAAGACCTTGGCAATCAACTGCAAAGTCAGAAAGGGCAGAGCTTTCTCCTTCTCGCATTATGCTCCCTTAGGGGAATCTCATGGCATGGTTATTTGGGTCCTGAGGTGTTACAAAGTTTAGTCAGCTCATTTGGCTTTTACTCACAGTCCTTATATCCCAGAGTACACATTTGCCCAGTCAGAGTAGTTGGGATGAAGAAGATTTAGGCAACAACAACGATCCTGTATTGGAAACTCTGCCTGCCCCTCATTCTCAGCCCCGCTTGCTAAATCCGATTCACTATACCTGACATGCTCCTTGGTGGATGAGTTCTTAGGGGCCTTATAATCTGTTCAGAAACATATCTTTTGCTGGGGTCTCCACCTGTTAGAAATCCAAGAAAATATATGGCTGGTATCCTTTATATGGAAGATTTTGTACCAGTGCAAATCAATTGATGTAACTGGCTTGTGAGTGGGATGATAAAGAAGGCTTCACTTAATTCCATCTGCCAGGTGTAACTGAATTTTAGATATGGCCCAATTGGGACCATGGTTTTGTGTTTACATCTTTAATCTGCATTAAAGATATGAAATTGACATGGTCTGGAATGGTGTATATAATGATGGCATGTGTGTGTATGTGTGCATGTATGTGTATACCACATATTAATTTTTTTCACATATGTCCCCTCCTTCCTGAACCCCCCTCCCATCTTCCTCCCCATACCACATATTCTTTATCCATTCATCTATCAACAGACATGTGGGCTGCTTCCATATCTTGGCTATTATAAATAATGCTGCAATGAATATAGGACTGCATATATCTTTTCTAATTAGTATTTTCATTTTCTTTGAATAAATACCCAGGAGTAAAATTGCTGGGTTTTATGGTAGTTCTATTTTTAATTTTTGATGAACCTCCATACTGTCATTCAAAGTGCCTTCACCAATTTACAGTCCTATCAACAGTGCATGAGTGTTCTCTTTTCTTCACAATTTTGCCAATACTTGTTATTTCTTGTCTTTTTTTTTTTTTTTTACAATAGTCATTGGACAGATGTGAGGTGATATCTCATTGCGCTTTTGATTTACATTTTCCTGATGGTTAGTGATGGTGAGCATCTTTGCATGTGTCTGTTGGCCATCTGTATGTCTTCTTTGGAGAAATGTCTACTAAGCTTCTGTGCCCACTTTTTCTTTTTTCTTTTATTTATTTTTTATTGAAGGATAATTACTTTACAGAATTTTCCTGTTTTCTGTCAAACCTCAACATGAATCAACCATAGGTATACATATATCCCTCCCTTTTGAACCTCCCTCCCATCTCCCTCCCCACCCCACCCCTCCAGGTTGATACAGAGCCCCTATTAGACTTTCCTGAGCCATACAGAAAATTTTGAGAAATGTCTACTAAGTTTCTCTGCCCACTTTTGAATCGATTTGTTTGCTTTTTAAATATTAAGTTGTGTGATTTCTTTATATAATTTGGATATTAACACATTATCACATTATCAGATATATCATTTGCAAATATTTCTCCTGTTCAATAGTTTGCCTTGTTGATGGTTTTTTTCTTGTTTGATTTTTGCTGTACAAAAGATTTGTCATTTGATTTAGTTAAATTTGTTTATTTTTGCTTTTTGCCCTTACCTGAGGAGACAGATTCAAAAAAATATTGGTAAGGCCAGTGTCAAAGAGCTTACTGCCTGTTTTCTTCTAGGAATTTTATAGTTTCAGGTCTTACATTTAGGTCTTTAATCCATTTTGAGTTTATTTTTGTATATGATGTAAGAAAATAGTCTAGTTTCATTCTCTAGCATGTAGCTGTCCAGTTTTGCCAACACCATTTACTTAAAAAGAGGCCATCTTTCCCCCATTGTATATTTTCCTCCTTTATCAAAAATTAGTTAACCATATAAATGTGGGTTTTTTTCCTGGGCTTCCTATTCTCTTCCATTGATCTATATGTCCATCTTTGTGCCAGTATCATACTGTTTTGTCTACCGTAGCTTTGCTGTATAGTTTGAAATCGAGGCATGTGGTACCTCCAATTTTGTTCTTTCTCAAGATTCATTTGGCTAATCAGAGTCTTCTTTGGTTCCACACTAATTTCAGAATTATTTGTTCTAGTTCTGAGAAAAATGTCATTGGTATTTTGATAGGGATTGCATTGTAGCTATACACTGCTTTGGATTGTCCATTGAGTTGGTGATGCCATCCAACCATCTCATCTTCTGTTGTCCCCTTCTTCTCCTGCTCTCAATCTTTCCCACCATCAGGATCTTTTCCAGTGAGTTGACTCTTTACATAAGGTGGTCAGTGTATTGGGGCTTCAGCTTCGCATCAGTCCTAATGAATATTCAGGGTTGATTTCCTTTAGGATTGACTGGTTTGATCTTCTTGCTGTCCAAGGGATTCTCAAGAGTTTTCTGCAACACCACAGTTCAAAAGCATCAATTCTTCAGTGTTCAGCCTCCTTTATGGTCCAAATCTCATATCCATACATGACTACTGGAAAAAAACCATAGCTTTGACTATAAGGAGCTTTGTCAGAAAAGTGATATCTTTCCTTTTTAATACATTGTCTAGGTTTGTCATAGCTTTTCTTCCAAGGAACAAGCATCTTTTAATTTCATGGCTGCAGTCACCATCCACAGTGATTTTGGAGCCCAAGAAAATAAAGTCTGTCACTGTTTCCATTTTTTCCCCCATCTATTTGCCATGAGGTGATGCAACAAGATACCATGGTCTTAGTTTTTTGAATGTTGAGTTTTAAGCCAGCTTTTTCAGTCTCCTCTTTCACCTTCATCCAGAGGCTCTTTAGTTCCTCTTTTTTTTTTTTCTGCCATTAGGGTGATGTCATCTCCATATCTGAGTTTATTGTTATTTCTCCAGGCAATCTTGATTCCAGCTTGGGCTTCATCCATCCCGGAATTTTACATGATGTGCTCTGCATATAAGTTAAGTAAGCAGGGTGACAATAAACAGCCTTGATGTACTCCTTTCCCAATTTTGAATCAGTCCGTTGTTCCATGTTCAGTTCTAAAAGTTGTTTTTTGACCTGCATACAGGCTTCTTAGTTATTAACTCTGCTTTAAATGTTTGATAGGATATGCCTGTGAAGCCATTCAGTCCTTAATTCTTGTTTATTAGGCATGTTTTGATTACTGACTAAATTTGCTACTAATAATCTCTCTGTTCAGATTTTCTATTTCTTTCTGATTCAGTCTTGGAAGATCATACATTTATAGGAATTTATGTATTCAGTATTTTTTCTAGGTTTCCAATTTGTTGGCATATTGTTTTTTGTAGTAATCTTATAATATTTTGAGTGTCTGTTGTGTTGGTTTTTAACTTATTCTCTTTCATTTCTGATTTCATTTATTTGGGCCCTCTCTTTTTTCTTGACGAGTCTGGCTAAAGGTTTGTCAATTTTGTTTATCTTTTTAAAGAATCAACTCCTAGTTTCATTGATCTTTTCTATTTTTTGTTTAGTTTTTTAAATTAATTTTTATTGGAATATAGTTGGTTTACAATGTTGTATTAGTTTCTGTTGTACAACACAGTAAATCAGTTATGCATATACATGCAGTCACTCTTTTATAGATTCTATTTGCATATAGGCCCTTGCAGAATATTGAGCAGAGTTCCATGAGCTTTACACTAGGTTATTATTAGTTACCTATTTTATATATAGTAGTGTGTATATGTCAATCCCAATCTCCCAGTTTATCCTTCCTCCCCTTTTACCCTTGGTAGCCATAAGTTTTTTTTCTCATCTGTGACTCTATTTCTGTTTTGTAAATAGGTTCATTTTGTACCATATTTTTAGATTCCACACATAAGTGATATCATATGATATTTTTATTTCTCTGACTTACTTCACTCAGTATGACAATCTCCAGGTCCCTCCATGTTTCAGCAAGTTGCATTGTTTTACTTTTTTATTCTTTTTTATGGCTAAGTAAAAACAGTGACAGACTTTATTTTCTTGGGCTCCAAAATCACTGCAGATGTGACTGCAGCCATGAAATTAAAAGACCCTTGCTCCCTGGAAGAAGAGCTATGACAAATCTAGACAGTGTATTAAAAAGCAGAGACATTACTTTGCCAACAAAGCTCCATATAGTCAAAACTATGGTTTTTCCAGTAGTCATATATGGATGTGAGAGTTGGACCATAATGAAGGCTGAGCACCAGAGAATTGATGCTTTTGAACTGTGGTGTTGGAGAAGATCTCCTTGGACAGCAAGGAGATCAAACCAGTCAACCCTAAAGGAAATCAACCCTGAATATCCATTGGAAAGACTGATGCTGAAGCTGAGGCTCCAATTCTTTGGCCACCTGATGTGAAGAGCTGACTCATTAGAAAAGACCTTGATGCTGGGAAAGATGGAAGGCAAGAGGGGAAGGGGATGACAGAGAATGAGGTGGTTGGATGGCATCACTGACTCAATGGACAGGAATCTGAGCAAGTTCCAGGAGATGGTGAAGGGCAGGGAAGTCTGGCGTGCTGCAGTCCATGGTGTTGCAAAGAGTTGGATGTGACTGAGTGACTGAATAACAGCAAATGTCTTTATATTTAATGTGAGCTTCTTGTAGACAACATGTAGTTTGGTCTTATTGTTTTATCTACCCTATCAATCTCTTTATTGTAATTGATTTATTAAGATCACTGATATTTGAAGTGATATTACAATGTAAATTAATATCTATCATGTTTGTTACTGATTTCAATTCATTGTATCTGCTCTTTGTTTCTTTTTGTCTTCTATTTTTCTCTGCCTTCTTTGGTTTTCATTGAGCATTTTGTATGATTCCATTTTCTCTCTTCTCTTAGTATATCAGTTATACTTCTTCAAAAAAATTTACTAGCATTTCCAGTATACATTTACAAATAGTCTAGGCCCACTTTCAAATAACACTATGCATTTTCATAGGTAGTACAGGTATCTCTTAACAGTATAACAGAGTATTTCCAATTCCTTCCTCCTGTCTCTTATAACATTGTTGTCACTTATTTCACTTATTCATATGCTACAATATCCCAGTATATTATTGTCATTATTACTTTGAATAATTAGTTCTAATTATCTATTAGATCAATTAAGAATAATAAAAAGGATACATTTTGTTTTACTTTATTCCCTCTCTGGTGATTCCTTCCTGAGAAGACCTGAGTTTCTGATCAATATCACTTTCCTTCTCTCTGAAAAACTTCTTTAACATTTCTTTCAAGGATAGTCTACGGGCAGCAGATTCCCTCTGAGGGTCTTTTAAAGGATGAATTTGCTAAATATAAAATTCTAAGTGGATTTTTTTTCTTTCAACATTTTGAATATTTCAATCTTCTCTTTTCTTGCTTGCATGGTTTCTGAAAAGCCCAATGTAATTCCAATCCTTGTTCCTGTAGGTAAAGTGTGTTTTCCCCTCTAATTTTTTGCAAGATTTCCCCCTTGTCTTTGGTTTTCTTCGGTTTGAATATGGTATGCTGAGTTGTAGATTTTTGGGGGTATTTTTCCTACTTGTTACTTTCTGAGTTTGCTGGATCTGTGGTTTGGGGTCTGTATTAATGTTGGAAAAGTATCATCCATTATAACTTCAGTATTTCTTCTGCTCCTTTCTATTATACTTTTCCAGATGTTTACAATTTTTTGTTCTTCATTTATTCCCAAGATTCCAAATTTCCTCGCAGTATTATTTTCCTTTTATCTGAGGAAATTCCTTTAGAAATTAAGAGCAGGTCAGCTGTTCATGAATTTAGTTTCCTTTGTTTGATAATGTTTTTATTTTACTTGTACTTCTGAGGGATATTTTCACTAGATACAGAATTCTGGGAAGACAATTCTCACCGCGCCCCCCCGCCCCCGCCCCTCCACAGCACTTTATAGATGCTGTGCCACCTCCTTCTCTCCTCCATGGTTTTTAAAGAGAAATATACATTCTTTTGGAGAAGGCAATGGCACCCCACTCCAGTACTCTTGCCTGGAAAATCCCATGGATGGAGGAGCCTGGTGGGCTGCAGTCCATGGGGTCGCTACAAGTCGGACACGACTGAGCGACTTCACTTTCACTTTTCACTTTCATGCACTGGAGAAGGAAATGGCAACCCACTCCAGTGTTCTTGCCTGGAGAATCCCAGGGACAGGGGAGCCTGGTGGGCTGTGTCTATGGGGTTGCACAGAGTCAGACACGACTGAAGTGACTTAGCAGTAGCAGCATACATTCTTTTGTAACATTGTCCCCTATAGGTTATACATCATTTCTGATTGTGTTCTAGATTTTTTTTTGGTCTTTATTTTCCAGAAATCTAGCTATAATGTGTATTGGCATGCATTTCATTGGGTTTATCCAATTTGAGGATTCCTCAGCTTCTTAAATTTGTATTTTTTTCTTTTGTTAAGCTTGAGAAGTTTTCAGCCATTATTTCTTCAAATATTTTTTCAACATTTCACTATTTTTCTTCTTCTAGACTCTGAGGACACTATTGTTAAAACATTTTTAATGTCCCACAGGTCTCTGAAGCTCTGTTCACTTTTTAAAACCTTTTTATTTTTCGTCTCTACATTTTAGAATGGGTATTTTCTGTTGATTTCTCTTCAACTTCACAGAATCTTTCCTCTGTCCTCTTTATTTTGCTAATGAATTTGTCTAGTGAATTTAAAATTTATTTTCATATTTTTCTATTTTAATATTTCTACTTGGTTCTTTTATAAATCTTTCATTTCTGTACAAATACCTTTATATTTTACTGTTTGCTTCAAGAGTTTAAAATTATTCATTTAAGCATTTAAAAAATTGCCACGTCAAAGTCTTTATCAGATAATTCCAATATCTATATGAGCTCATGATTGACCTCTTGATTGTCTTTTCCTCGATGAATGGAAATTTTTGTTGTTCTCCATATGCCTAGTAATTTTGGATTTTATTATGGACATTTTGAATATTACACTATGAGATTCTGGATCTTTCTTATTGAGCATGTTGAAATTTTTGTTTTTAATCAGGTAATCCATCTGGCTCAGTTCAGACCACAAGTTCCTTTGTTAGTTTTCTAAACATTTGAACCTGCCTACATGTGAGTCACCCAGTGGCCAGACTAGGACCTGGGTAGTGGTCCGTCTTTGAGTTCTGTTCTGGAAATCATTGGTATGCTGATGCAGACCAAATCAACACACGCACAGTTTGGGAGTTCATAAGCAACTTTACAGGGTTATGTTCATGAGCTCCTCCCTCTTCAAACTCCCCAATATTTCCTGGTTCCCTGGGGCTCTCCTTTTTGGTCTTTTAGCTACCTACTTTCATAATTATACTGTCAGGGCCAAGCAGCAAGAGAACAGAGAGAGTATACAAAAGCAATGGGTTTTGGAGCTACACTTCAGCCTAATGGAGAGAAAAGTTGCCTCCTTCAGAATTTTGGCTCTTGCAAGCTGCTGAGTGAAGTGCTGCTGCCACTGCCATTGTTATAGCTGCATGATCACCTGTAGGCTGATAGGCTGGAAATGAGAAAGAATGGAAAGAAACTAGGGTTTTCCTCCACTTTATGAACAGTACTAGTTTCCTTTCCTGTACCTCCAGCCAAAATTAGATAGCTTCATTTGGGACTTTCTCTGTCTGTACAGTAGTGCTTACTTGTGGGTTTCTGTCTGCCTTGATTTCTGGCCAGGGGATATAGGAGGGGCTAAAATGGGAAACTCACTGCTGGGTTGGTGATGGCTCAAATTCTGGTGTTCCTCCTTGCAATCCCTGCTGCTATTTACCTTTTAAATAGATGCTCCTGAGTCTGCTCAGGTTTTGTGGTTAATTTCAGTGAGAAAAAAATGTCTTACTCCAACTTACCTGGGGTCAAACCTCAATTCCATTTCTTAGAGTAGTTTCAGTTTGCTCCAGCAAATGATTTCTTTTCTCTTTGAAATCAAAGAAAAGTTTAAAAAAAAAAAGCTAAAAATTAACTGAAACTCTTGAAAATGTTTCTTGTTTTTTTTTTTTACAGTGATTTTAAGATTTTATTGGGATGCTGCCTTAAGTACACGAAATATTCTACCTGTTTTGACTACTTTCTCTCGACCTATTCTCCAGTTGACACATAAAAGATGGTGATTGAATGCAAAATGCCAGTACACTAAATGGAGAAGTGGATTTTAATTTAAGTATGCCTAATGTCATGGCCTCGGAGAAGGCAATGGCACCCCACTCCAGTACTCTTGCCTGGAAAATCCCATGAATGGAGGAGCCTGGTGGGCTGCAGTCCATGGGGTCGCTAAGAGTTGGACACGACTGAGCAACTTCACTTTCACTTTTCACTTTCATGCATTGGAGAAGGAAATGGCAACCCACTCCAGTGTTCTTGCCTGGAGAATCCCAGGGACGGGGGAGCCTGGTGGGCTGCCGTCTCTGGGGTCGCACAGAGTCGGACACGACTGAAGCGACTTAGCAGCAGCAGCAGCAATGTCATGGCCTAAGTTTTTGCCACCATGCACTGCTGTCTTCTTAAGTTAGTGCTGCCCCACACCTGCAAATTTTACACACTGTGGTACATTAACTGTTAATTTGCTTGACCTTCCTTTCCAGTCTCTGTAAGAGGAGTATATTTCCTTACCCCACTAATGTTGAGCATGCCATGTGATTTTCTTTGGCCTAGTGATGGTTAGCAAAGGAGAAAAGGAAAGATATACCCATCTGAATGCAGAGTTCCAAAGAGTAGCAAGGAGAGATAAGAAAGCCTTCTTCAGTGATCAGTGCAAAGAAAGAGAGGAAAACAATAGAATGGAAAAGACTAGACATCTCTTCAAGAAAATTAGAGATATGAAGGGAACATTTCATGCAAATATGGCACAATAAAGGACAGAAATGTTGTGGACCTAACAGAAGCAGAAGATATTAAGAAGAGGTGGCAAGAATACACAGAGGAACTATACAAAAAAGATCTTTGGGATGGTATGATCACTCACCTAGAGCCAGACATCCTGGAATGTGAAGTCAAGTGGGCTTTAGGAAGCATCACTATGAACAAAGCTACTGGAGATGATGGAATTCCAGTTGAGCTATTTCAAATCCTGAAAGATGATGCTGTGAAAGTGTTGCACTCAATATGCCAGCAAATTTGGAAAACTCAATAGTGGCCTCAGGACTGGAAAAGGTCAGTTTTCATTTCAATCCCAAAGAAAGGCAATACCAAAGAATGCTCAAACTACTGCACAATTGTACTCATCTTACACGCTAGTAAAGTAATGCTCAAAATTCTCCAAGTCAGGCTTCAACAGTACATGAACCATGAACTTACAGATGTTCAACCTGGATTTACAAAAGGCAGAGGAACCAGAGATCAAATTGCCAACATCCGTTGGATTATTGAAAAAGCAAGAGAGTTCCGGAAAACAGCTATTTCTGCTGTATTGACTATGCTAAAGCCTTTGACTATATGGTTCACCACAAACTGTGGAAAATTCTGAAAGAGATGAGAATACCAGACCACCTGACCTGCCTCTTGAGAAATCTGTATGCAGGTCAGGAAGCAACAGTTAGAACTGGACATGGAACAACAGACTGGTTCCAAATAGGAAAAGGAGTACGTCAAGGCTGTAGATTGTCACCCTGCTTATTTAACTTATATGCAGAGTACATCATGAGAAATTCTGGGCTGGATGAAGCACAAGCTGGAATCATGATTGCCGGGAGAAATATCAATAGCCTCAGATATGCAGATGACACCACCCTTATGGCAAAAAGTGAAGAAGAACTAAAGAGCCTCTTGATGAAAGTGAAAGAGGAGAGTGAAAAAGTTGGCTTAAAGCTCAGCATTCAGAAAACTAAGATCATGGCATCTGGTCCCATCACTTCATGGGAAATAGATGGGGAAACAGTGACTGAATTTATTTATTTATTTATTTTTGTTCTCCAAAATCACTGCAGATGGTAACTGCAGCCATGAAATTAAAAGACACTTACTTCTTGGATGAAAAATTATGACCACCCTTGACAGCATATTAAAAAGCAGAGATATTACTTTGCCAAAAAAGGTCCATCTGGTCAAAGCTATGGTTTTTCCAGTAGTCATGTATGGATGTGAGAGTTGGACTATAAAGAAAGCTGAGTGCAGAAGAATTGATGCTTTTGAACTGTGGTGTTGGAGTAGACTCTTGAGAGTCCCTTGGACTGCAAGGAGATCCAACCAGTCCATCCTAAAGGGAATCAGTCCTGAATATTCATCGGAAGGACTGATGCTGAAGCTGAAACTCCAATACTTTGGCCACCTGATGCAAAGAACTGACTCATTGGAAAAGACCCTGATGCTGGGAAAGATTGAAGGCAGGAGGAGAAGGGGCCAACAGAGGATGAGATGGTTGGATGGCATCACCAACTTGATGGATGTGAGTTTGAGTAAACTTCAGGAGTTGGTGATGGACAGGGAGGCCTGGCATGCTGCAGTCCCTGGGGTCGCAAAGAGTCAGGCAGGACCGAGAGACTGAACTGAACTGAACTGAACTGAGTGATGGTTAGAACGTGATCCCCCTTGACTTTGGTCTTGGCCATATGACTCAGCAGACATCACAAGAGCAGAGGCTTGGAATGTGCTTTGTGCTTGGGCTTGTCCTCTAGCCTTTCTGCCGTTACCATGAGAAGAACATGTCCCAGGGAACTTGCTGCTCCAAGGAAGGTGAGAGAAATATGGTGCATACCTGGACCCAACCTGCAGCTTTGTGCCGAGCCCACAAAAGCCTAACCTAGGCTTTTGATCGACGTGTGAATATAAACAAAATGATTGATGTTTCAAGCTTTTTAGCTTAGGGGTGGCTTGCTATGCAACATTATTGCATGTGATATACTGATTCTGACCATATAAATATTTGGTTGAGGACTCTATGTTTTCACATGAAATTTAAATGAACATATGGTTTTGATTTAAATTCAAAAGCCTAGGGATTCCTCTTAAACCTCTACTCTCTTTACTGCTTATTCTATTTTCAGGCCTCTTCTCCTAGAAGGTAATTCTTACTAAGGAATGGGATCTTCTTCTTTTTTATTTCCAGCTCTGCTAGGTCTGCCAAATCCTGCTAGTTTTATTTGAGACTTCAGGACCTGGTGGGGACTTGTATGAGGTATCAGACTTCCTACTTCCCTCAACTAAATTTGTTATTCTTGGTCTCCTTTCCAAATACAGCATCAGCGTCTATAGGTCTCCTGATATGGATTCTGCTGACAGGAAGCCGCAGGTCACATGGTTGTGTGCTGGTGCATTCCTCATGACTGTTTTCTCCCACGTGGTGAACTTTAGAATAGAATCTAGACAGACTTGGGCTTGGCTACTATTTCCATCCTTGAATATTTGCAAGACTAGGGGTAAGCTACATACCATCTTTAAACCTCAGTTTCCTCAAATGTGAGGTGGGGTGATAATCTCTGGCCAGCGTCCCCCATAGCAGTGTAGTGAACCTCAGGAGCTTAGTAAAGGTTAAAGGAATCTTATGGTTCTTGTTATTTCCCCTGAGTATGTTCAGCAAGCTAGTAACTAGTAGCAGTCACCACCCTATGGAGATGGAGTCATCAGGGAGCTGTGGCAAGGAAACTCCATTTCAGTCTCTCTGGCTTTTGACACAGCCTAGACACAGCAATCTCTCACTCTTTCCTTTGCACCGTTCTTCCACCGCCTGGGTTGGAGGAGCCTAACCACACACGCCATCTGCTTAGGACTCAGAGGATCCTATTTTCTTGACAGAAATGCAGGTGTCAAAGCAAGTCAGCTTTGAGGAGCTGAAGCAGTGACAGGCTGGCCTTGGCTTGACATTGCTTTTGACTTCTTAGAGTTTTCCACACTAGTTGCTTAAAGGCAGAGCAAGTGGCTTAGAGACTAAAAAAATAACGTCTAGACCAGCTGCTTTCTACTGAATTCATGGACCCCATTGTTGTTTTGCAAAGTAAGGCAACTCTTCTCCCTCATTCTTGGTGGTATTTTAGAACCACACAACCTGAGGAGTCTGGGAAAAAAGTATGATTATTATGATATTTAGCCTTTGGTTCCTAAGCTTATCAAAAGCTTCCCTGGTGGCTCAGACTGTAAAGTGTCTGTCTACAATGCGGGAGACCTGGGTTCAATCCCTGGGTCGGGAAGATTCTCTGCAGAAAGAAATGGCAACCCACTCCAGTACTCTTGCCTAGGAAATCCCATGGACGGAGGGGCCTGGTGTCCAATGGGGTCACAAAGAGTCGGACATGACTGAGCGACTTCACTTTCACTTTCCTAAGCTTAGTTGATAGGACTTTACAGTGGAAGAGAACTCTTGTTATTATTTGCCATTGTTAGGTGCTTTACATTCTTCACATCATTTATTCTGATTTAGTTCTGATACCAGTCCTTTCATCCTCCTTTTAAAACATATATTGCTTTCCCCATATAATATTTTTTTGGCCATGTGGCATACGAGATCTTAGTTCCCAGACCAAGGATTGACCTGTGCCCCCAGGAGTAAAGGCTTGGAGTGTTAACCACTGGACCTCCAGGGAAGTCCCCTCATGCCCATTTTACAGATAAAAAATCTGGGCTTAGAGTAAGTAAATTATACGGTCAGAGATTACCACCCTACCTCACATTTGAGGAAACTAAGGTTTAAATGGTATGTAGCTTACCCCTAGTCTTGCAAATTTTCAAGGATGGAAATAGTAGCCAAGCCCAAGTCTGTCTAGATTCTATTCTAAACTTCACCACGTGGGAGAAAACAGAGTCATGAGGAACACACCAGCACACAGCCGTGTGACCTGCGGCTTCCTGTCAGAGTCAGAGCGGAGTCGGACTTTACACACGTATCTGAAGCCAAAGCTTGTCTTTTCCATGACATTGTGTAGCCACTGCTTACTTTTTGCTTGTTTTGGGTCATTCTGGGAGTATGGTCACATGTGCTCTACCATTATTTTGATAAGCAGTGGTTTGAGCCCGGATATGAAATTAGACAGCTCTAGCTTTGAATTCTGGCTCTATCATTTATCAACTATATGATCTTGGAAAAAATTATTTAACCTCTCTGAGTCTCAGTTTCCTTATGAGACCAATACTATGTTGTTTCTCTCATGGGGTTTTGGGAAGATTAAATAAGATGATACAAGTGAAGGGCCTTGTGCAGTGCCTGGCACACATTATGCATTATACACACACACACACACACACACACACACACATTGAGCTTGTGGTTGGTCTTTACTAGAGCTAGGAAATACATACATATGTTTTTATGATCAAATACATTATGAATTAATATTGGTACTCCCAATTCAAATTTAGGACTATAAAGTTTTTATTTTAGTTTATCTATTTTACATTGATTTCTTCTGTTTTTGATCTTTTTAAAAATTTTAAATTTTTAATTGGAGGATAATTGCTTTACAATATTGTGTTAGTTTCTGCCATACGGCAACAAGAATCAGCCATAAGTACGTATATCCCCTCCCTCTTTAACTTCCCTCCCACCTCCCAGCCCATCCCAGCCCTCTAGGTTGTCACAGAGCACCAGGTGTGAGTTCCCTGCATCCTACAGCAAATTCCCACTGGTTATCTATTTTTCATATGGCAGTGTATACGTTTCCATGTTAGTCTTTCAATTCCTCCCTCCCCCTCCTTCTCCTACTGTATCCACAAGTCTGTTTCTCTGTGTCAGTGTCTCCATTGTTGCCCTGCAAATAGGGTATGAGTACCATCTTTCTAGATTTCATATATATGCATTGTTGTTGTTTAGTCACTAAGTCGTGTCCGACTCTGCAATCCCATGGACTGTAGCCCACCAGGCTCCTCTGTCCATGGGATTTTCGAGGTGAGAATACTGGAGTGGGTTGCCATTTCCTCCTCCAGGGGATCTTCTTGGCCCAGAAATAGAAAGAACCCAGGTCTCCTGTTCCAAAGGCAGATTCTTTACCATCTGAGCCACCAGGAAAGCCCAATATATAAGTTAAAAATGATATTTGTTTTTCTCTCTGACTTACTTCTCTCAGCATAATAAGCTCTAGCTTCATCCACCTCATTAGAACTGACTCAAATGTGTTCCTTTTTATGGCCAAGTAATATTCCATTGTGTATATGTACCACAACTTCTTTATCCATTCATCTGTTGATGGACATCTAGGTTGCTTCCATGTCCTGGCTATTGTAAATAGTGCTGCACTGAACATTGGGGTACACGTGTCTTTTTCAGTTATGGTTTCCTCAGGGTAAATGGCCAGTATTGGGATTGTTGGGTCATATGGTAGTTTTAATCCTAGTTTTTTAAGGAGTATTCATACTGCTCTCCATAGTGGCTGTATCAATTTACATTCACACCAACAGTGCTAGAGGATTACCTTTATAAATTTACCTCCATAAATTTATTGTTTATAGTTTTGATGATGGCCATTCTGACTGGTGTGAGGTGATACCTCATTGTAGTTTTGATTTGCATTTCTTTAATAATTAGTGATGTTGAGTATCTCTAATAATGAGTGATGAACTGTGGTGTTGGAGAAGACTCTTGAGAGTCCCTTGGACTGCAAGGAGTTCAAACTAGTCAATCCTAAAGGAAATCAGTTCTGAATATTCATTGGAAGGACTGATGCTGAAGCTGAAGCTCCAAAACTTTGGCCACCAGATGCAAATAACTGACTCATTGGAAAAGACCCTGATGTTGGGAAAAATTGAAGGCAGGAGGAGAAGGGGATGAAAGAGGATGAGATGGTTGGAAGGCATCACCGAGTTGATGGACATGAGTTTGAGCAGGCTCTGGGAGTTGGTGATGGACAGAGAGGCCTCGCGTGCTGCAGTCCATAGGGTTGGAAGAAGTTGGACATGACTGAGTGACTGAACTGAAATGAACTGAGCATCTTTTCCATGTATTTATTAGCCATCTGTATGTCTTCTTTCGAGAAGTGTCTGTTTAGGTCTTCTGCCCACTTTTTGATTGGGTTGTTTGTTTTTCTGGTATTGACCTGCATGAGTTGCTTGTATACTTTGGAGATTAATCATTTGTCAGTTTTTTCACTGGCTATTATTTTATCCCATTCTGAGGGTTGTCTTTCAATATATATTGACTGAAAAAGTAATCTGTTTCTCAAAGTACAAGTATCATTGGAGCCCAAATATCTTGTTTGCTCTTACAAGACATCATCAGAGTTTTGAGAATTTAGTTATAAGATGTTAGACCTAGAGGAGATCTTGGGATTGGTTAGTCCAAGCCCCTCATTGTGAATATGGTGACGCTGAGGTTCAGAGAAGGGGAGTGACATGAATATGTATTATCTCCCACTGCTCCCAGTTGCACCTCCTTATAAAGCAATGACCTTGGTCAAAGTTATGTTTCCTGGTCTTGCTTTATCTGTTTGAAAAGGATAAACAAAATAAGGATCGCTCTCCTTCTATTTACCAAGGCTGAGACTTATAAGGAAAAAAAGTGAGATTTTAGGTATTTACAATTAGGAAAGCATATATTTCCTCCAGCATCCCCCTTTTCCTTACTCCACGTACTATCATATTTCCCAGGCCAGGCTTGCAATTCAAGGGGTGTCCTCCAGCCCTGCATGTCTCTTCACCCTCTTCATCATCCTTACTGTCAAAATTTCCTTGTCCTGTGTCCCATTGCCTTTGAGACCTTTTGTCTTTTAAACTTGCCTGATAAAGTGAACTATAGGTTAACATGTTAATGATCTGATAATGTATTATTTTTCCCACATATTATTTGCAGGATGAGTCCCTCAAAGAAATGATGGATAGTGGAATTTTATACATGAAGGTGTTAGGTTATAGAAGAGAATGATTTGAGTAGGTGGCCTTTCTTCTTATACCATCTGGGTGGCCACTTGGAAAATATCTATGCTTTGGAGCCTCCTTAATGTAATATAGGGGATTTCCTTCAGGTGAAAATGAGGTGTGACTTTCCCTTGTTTGACTTTTATCAGTGGGTGGGCAAAAGTAGAAGCTGCCTCAGCTTTTGATGATGGAGCCTGGACTGCTTGGGTTCTAGGCTTGGAGGTTGGTAGTTGAGACCTTTTATAGAGTT
Organism: Bos grunniens; assembly: GCF_055505025.1. NCBI lineage: Eukaryota > Metazoa > Chordata > Mammalia > Artiodactyla > Bovidae > Bos > Bos grunniens. The sequence goes on from NC_141194.1 coordinate 133,204,909, forward strand.
TTTAATGGGATAAGGATTGAGATGTGTTTGAATCTGGATAAACCCAACAACAAGAATCCTGTTATTAATCCAATCAAGGCTAGGACATTTCCTGTCATTCTTTTGAAGGTAGTAGGTTTCCATAGGTCACAAGAAAGCTGATGTTTATCTTCATCATCTTCTCCATGCTTATCAGGAGAGACCTTAGTGTACTGTACTGGCTGAACCTAAAGGCTGGGCCAGCCCTGGTAATTGGCATGGGGACTGATTCTTCCCTATCAGTATGCCCAGTGAGGCACTGAGAAAGGGACTCTTATAGCATTGCTGTTAGTGCTCCGTCTCTTCCTATTATTAGTCTCACTATACGAGAGGAAGGGTTTGTGGGTATTGTCTAGGCCACCACTGCTGGGGCTAACTTGCCAAAGGTTGCAGAGTGAACTCATAGCTTGGTGAGGGCTATAGCTCAGGGCTCCTGCTGCTCTACTCTGTGCTCTTTCTTGTGTAGTACAATGTCTCTATTGTGCACATTAAGATAGCACAGGTTTCCAGATGACCCCCGTCTTTATTTATGTAGGTATACATGTACACATCTTCCCAGGTGGCACAGTGCTAAAGAATCTGCCTGCCAATGCAAAAGGCACAAGAGACGCCAGTTCGATCCCTGACTTGGTAAGATCCCCTGGAGGAGGAAATGGCAACCCACTTGAGTATTCTTGTGTCTGGGCAATCCCATGGACAGAGAATCCTGGCTGGCTACAGCCCATGGGATCACAAAGAGTCAGACACAACTGACTCTTTGTGATCAAAGAGTCAGACAATTAAGCAACTGAACACATGCAAACATACACGTACATGACACACATGACCCACATGACATGTGTATGTACGTGTGTGTACAGTGCTTAGAACAGGGGCTGGCAAATATCCTCATACATTTTAGCTACACTACGATCACTGATAATAATTTATATACACAGAGCTCAAATGAAAGCCTTGAGACTCAGTAGCACACTCTTCTTAGTTCATTGGTCAAAGCTTATGAAATTCTCTCAAATCCCTTAAGTCCTCAGAGCAGTCTCACAGAGTCAGCATTATTATTGCTATTATTGTTGCTGTTGTTATCCCAGCACACAGATGAAGTAATAGGCTTAGGAAAGTTGAATGGCTGGACCAAGACACACAGCAAATCAGTGACGAAGCTGAGCTGACTGAGGCCAGTCCTCAGGCTCCTACACCAGACCCTCCTTCCCAAGAGCTGCAGGAGAGATAGTGCAGTAGGTACACGTCCTCAACACAGAGCAGGTTGGCACTTGACCTGCAAGACAAGTTTCAGGGAAGAAAGGAGGCTGTTGTGTGTAAACAGAAGATTCCTGGAAGAAGATGCAGAGCGTGGGGGCACTAGAGTATTTTTGCTTAGCAACCACTTCTGTTAAGACTAGCCATGCTCACGAGAGTACTTCTCATCTCAGCTCCCTCTCTATGTGTGCTTCAGAAATACCATCTAACTAGAATAAATCTGACCAAAAAATGAATTCAGATCAAACGGAGAGTCCCAGCTCTGCTGTGAGAACATAATATTGCGATGTATCCCAGAAAAAGAAGGTGGCCATAAAGAAAGAGAGAATATGAGAGAGGGTGGGAGAGAGATATGAAAGCATTTCACAGGCAAGATCTAAACACATAGAATATAGAGGTGAAAAGCAAGCAGCTGTGTGAGAACAAAAGAATGTTCTGCCCTTCCTTATTCTGCTTGCTGCCCAGACTCTTCAACTGCAGCTTCTGCTAAATAATAATGTGGCCTGTCTCTTTGCTCCCAGCTCAAAGAGAATGCTAAAACAGCACAACACTCAAAGTTACACTACAGCCACATATAAAAGTTGACGACATGGAAATAACACTGTTTGCCAACACATACACTTTAGCAACCCCTACTGGAGAAACACAATGATAACAAATATAATGAACAAAGAAGGAAAAGACTGTTGAGCTAAGATGGGGAAAGGAGCCTTTCTTTGGTTCCTGCTGGGCTGTTTTGATGACTGCTAATGTTTGTAGTGCTCAGTTTTGTAGAAGAAAGTTGGAGTGGAAGAAGAGGCTAGTTACTCTGGTGTCTCAATTCTCAAAAGACTACAGATATCTTAGAAATGAAAGTCACACATCAGATACAATCACAGACATTAATTTCTAGGTTTTTCTGCAGACCATAAAAGTTGAAGAGGAAATTGAGCTCTGAATTCTACTCATTTTCAGGAAGTCAATAGATGACTGAAAGAAATTCTAGTTTTTAGAAAGGACACAATGATGGATTGGTTGTATGAAATGCAGATTGGCAAACCTGACGTCAGTTTTGTTGAAGTAATATACCCAGAAGGTATGGGTACAGATCTGCTGCTGCTGCTAAGTCACTTCAGTCGTGTCCGACTCTGTGCAACCCCAGAGATGGCAGCCTACCAGGCTCCCCCGTCCCTGGGATTCTCCAGGCAGGAACACTGGAGTGGGTTGCCATTTCCTTCTCCAATGCATGAAAGTAAAAAGTGAAAGTGAAGTCACTCAGTCGTGTCCAACTCTTAGCGACTTCATGGACTGCAGCCTACCAGGCTCCTCCGTCCATGGGATTTTCCAGGCAAGAGTACTGGAGTGGGGTGCCATTGCCTTCTCCGGGTACAGATCTGGACAGTGTTAATATGATGATTCCTAGTTACAAAGTTCAGGATTCTGTCCTCAACCTTGTCCTGTTAAACATTTTTATTAATGACTTTCTTGAAGTTATGAAAAACATGCTCATCAGGTTTATCAGAGGGATAGTAAATATAATGGAAGCCAGAATTAAGATTCTGCAAATTTTGACAGGTTTGGTAGTTGAGCTGAATCTGCAAAATGAAATCTAACAGATGTAAGCATAAAATACTCTGGGGGAAGGCCAATAAACTGGTTATCTGAAAACAGAATGTCGCTTAGCAGTGTTCATGTGAAAAAGGTTTAGGGGTTTTACTATACAGTGAACTCAAATGTAAGTTAGCTAGGAGATGTGTCTATGCATTTTTTAAGATATATTAATATGGTGGGTCATACCTTTGGCTTCCCAGGCTTCAAACCAGATTAATTGAGTAAGAATCTCTGAGGGCAGAGCCTAGGACTCAATATGTTTAAAGCTCCCCAGGCTATTCCAATGGGAAAACTTAAGTTGAGGATCACTGTGATAATAGAATGTGAGAGAATTTATAATCCTCTTGTAATGTGTGTTGGTCAAACTACTCCCAGAATTTTTCATTTTGTCTTAGACAACGCCTTTTACAAGATGGAACCAATTCAGAACAGTGTGGCCAAGATGGTAAGGGGACTTGAAGTTATGCCTAGTATGCCATGAGGAACTGAATATGAGCTGTCTCAGGGAAGAAAAAAGTTGCCCTCAAATGAGTGTGCCAGAGGCATTACCATTGCTCTGTTCGGCTCCAGAGATGAGAACTAGAACCAAGAAGAAGTAACGTGGAGGCAAATTTTAATTCAATAAAATGAATAATATTCCATCAGGGCTGTCTAATGGGCCACCTCAGAAAGAAATGATTGTCTTGTTATTTGGGGATGCCAAGCTGTTTGGCTGCTTAACCAATGAGTGAGGAGAGTGTAGAGAAGGTTTTTGTTATTCAAGACTCTTGGTATACGAAAGAAACCCAATTCAAAAAGCTTGGAAAATAGACTCAATTGCATCATATAATAAGGAAGTGATTTCAGGGGCTCCAATTAGAAGGATCAAGTGATGTCATCAGGCTCTATCTCACCATTTTTGTGGCCCTGTTTGTTTTTGCTTTCCTTTATTCTGCATTCAGGCTCTACAAATGGTATCCTAGCAACACTAGGAGAGAGAAAAGTTTTTTTCTGATACTTCTAAAAAAAAAGTCCTGGGAGAAACACTGATCTAAATGGACCAATGTAGCCAGAAAGAGGGCAGAGGGTGGTGTGTGTGTGTGTGTATGTGTGCGTGTGTTGGAAGGAGGGTGGGGAAATGAGATGCAGGAAACAATAGAGGCCTTAGGCATTGGATAAGGTTGTGTTAATTGAAGAACCCTCTCAGCCCTGAGATTTTTATATTGCTTGACGGTATGGCCAGAATGCAGCAGTAAGTATAGAACAAACACTAAGGCTCCTACAGCTCATCAAATATAATCTTTTCTCTGGTCAGGCCCATCTGTTCTTCATGTCCTTTCCCATCTTCACACATTTTCTTGTGCTGCTCAATCTTTCTAAAAAGACCTCCGCTCACTACACTCTAACTCAGGGACACCTCAAGGCCTGCCTCTTCCTCCATCGTAGCTGTTCCCACTGCACTGATCTGAACCTCCTTTGAACTGCTCCAGTACTCCTCACTATTACACATTTCCTGATGTCATGTGTTGAATGTTTTTCTCTTTTCAAAATGTTAGTCTTATAACTAGATAACTTTATTGGAACTGTAATTTTTTTGAGAACAGGGACAATGCCTTCTCCTTTTCTGTTCTTCCCATGCCTAACATACAGTTGAGGACATTATATGGGCTTGTTCACTGAAATGTATTGATTGACAATTGTTTTTATACATACTCGTCCCTTATTACTGTGTCTGGAGTCTATGCCATGCAACTAATAATGGATTAGATGGCAATGATGGGAGCATTGTCATCCGAGGGTCTCTGTGGAAAAAAAGTAACACCACATGAAGAGAGCATTGTAACCCCTTCCTACTGGTGTAAGCTTTGCCCTGTGCTCATGCTGCCAAGCTGGTCTCCTGGCTTTTTGATTCTAGAGATGGGTAGGTTTCCTTCTTTAGGGCTTTTACTCATTCACTTATTACAGAATAATTTATTAATCACCAAAGAAAGAGTAAAGAGTAAGCTCCACCTCTCACCCAACTGAACCTGGGGCACCCTAATGCTGCTTTTTAGCCCTTGAAAAACTACTGTTGCTTGGCATTTTCAAAGAGGTCCATGCTTCTGAATATCTGAGGAGACACAGATATGCACAAAGACTCACGTCTATGTTTTACCAGGTTCAAATATTGACCATGACAAGAGAAATGTGGTGATTTTTCACTGGAGCATATTAGTGTTGTTTTGTCACTTAGTTCCCAAAGACACACAGCTATCGATCCTTCCACATATCAGAGGAAGCTCATAAATTATTGGGGAAATGTCAACAAAAATGAAGAAAATGACAGAAAACTCTTCCAGACCTGGAGAAAGACATTATTTTCAAATTCATGTCCCCCAGTATTAGGAAAAACCCCAGAGGCAACAGAAATTTGTGAGAGCAAATAAGCCACTGATCATATTGCTATTTATCATAGTGCTCAATTCTGCTTCAGCTTTCAGACCTTGTTGAATCAGGAGAATTTTTAAAAGTGAGCATTTTTGAGATTAAAGGGGTTTTGGAGTTAGAAAGTAAAGTTCTAAGAATAGTCTTATGATTCTATAAGCTACCAGCTGGCCCTCAGCCAAGTGGTTAAGACTCGTCTTCTTTTCTGAGATTCCTACTCCCTACTTTGGGTAACAACCTTCCAAGGTGTTCATGTTGTCTGTACAGGGTCCCCCCGATCTCTTGTCCATTAGAATTCTCTATCCTCTGCCATCTTGAGAAGCAAAATGACCTTAATGTCCAGACCACCAGTCTTTGCGAGCAAGTGGGAAGCCCATCAATAGCACAGCACTTTTATTTGCCTTGATTTGAGAAATTTAAAGGAATCTGAAGATAGAGTCTGAAATATTACATTGAACATGAATAATGCTTCACAGGTGGCTCAGTGATAAAGTGGTCATAAAGAGTTGGACATGACTGAGTAACAGAACAACAACAGTTTTAAAGAATCTGCCTGCCAATGTAGGAGATGCGAGTTCAATCCCTGGGTTGGGAAGATCTCTTGGAGAAGGAAATGACAAACCACTCCAGTATTCTTGCCTAGGAAATCCCATGGACAGAGGAGCCTGGTGAGTCACAAAGAGTCAGGCATGATTGAGCGACTAACACTTTCTTTCAATGGCTAGAATAGAAGACAGAGCTCATATGTAGGAGCAAGCAGGCTGTCCAGTACCATGCCCCCGTGTTACAGAGACTTTTATCCCCTTGGTCACAAGTTGTGCCATATCACTGCAGGATATGTTTCAGGATCAGATCCCTCTCACTGTTTGGCAGAAATCAGAGCAGAACACAACTCCTCTGTTGTCTTCCACGTATCGGGCAGAGCTCTGTATGAACAGTGCCTTGTCCCAAGCTTCATCAGTGACAGCTCTTCTCTACAGGTATATCAATATATTGAAAGAAACATCTGGAGTGGGAAGAAGGGTATCTCCTAATATTCTTACATTTATTTTTTAATATTTATTTTATTTGGCTGTTCCAGGTCTTACTTGCAGCATGCAGGATCCTCAATCTTTGTTCTGGCAGGCATTATCTTTAGTTGTGGCATGTGGGATTCCGTTCCCTGAGCAGGGATGAAACCCAGGCCCCCTGCATTGGGAGCACGGAGTTTTAGCCACTGGACCACCAGGGAAGTTCCTCCTCTGTTTATTTTTTCTCTTAACTCACTGCATGTAACCATCAAGCCATCTCCATGAGGGTAGGAAGTCAGCAGTTTATGACGGTCCTCTCCCACCTTGAGGAGGCTCCTTCCCCAACAGCAATTACTGGGACCACTGATGGGCAGCGTAAATAGATGGCAGTGCACTCAGAAGGTTCTGGAAAGTTTTCAAAGACTATATTAATGAAATTAATATCAAGATCACGCCATGCTCAGGATGAAAATTTATTCCCTATTTTATTTCCCTTTTCAAATGGTGTCCAACTGCACAGTCTTAAGTTGCCTAAGGGAAGATATACAGTATGATCAAAGGACCATTAATAATAGTTGTGTGCTACAATAGTAATATGCAACAATAAGATGCCACTTATTTGAATATAATCTACTGTTATCACATTTCTGGAGGATGTTACTGTCCAAATATCAAACTTCCTTGTACTTTTCAGTTAAAGTCCAGAGAAATAAAAGTATACATTTCTTTATTTGTTGGTTATGCAGTGTGGCATGAGGGATCCTAGTTCCCTGACCACAGATTGAACCCATGCCCCCTGCAGTGGAAACTTGGAGTCTTAACCACTGGACTGCCAGGGAAGTCCCAGTATAAATTTCTTAAAATCCAAAAACTTAAAGTTCAACATAAAATTTTCTCATCCACATGAGGGAAAACACACAAAAAATTAAAGACCAAAAGCTATTTCCCTAGCTTCTTATCTGCTCAGCCTTAACTAAGAAGGAGAAGGCAATGGCACCCCACTCCAGTACTCTTGCCTGGAAAATCCCATGGACAGAGGAGCCTGGTGGGCTGCAGTCCATGGGGTTGCTAAGAGTCAGACACGACTGAAGCGACTTAGCAGCAGCAGCAGCAACTTTAACCTGTGCCACTTCTTACTGGAATAGATGTGGTCATTTCAGGGCCCCAGAATTTGTATTGGCTCAATGCCAAGTCTCTGATGTTTCACATAGTTCAGTGAACTAATAGAACCGATGAGACAATCATATTGCATGCATACCTGCTGAGTCACTTTAGTCATGTCTGATTCTTTTCGACCCAATGGACTGTAGCCCACAAGGCTCCTCTGTCCATGGAATTCTCTAGGCAAGAATATTGGAGTGGGTTGCCATCTCCTCCAGAGGATCTTCCCGACCCAGGGATCGAACCATGTCTCCTGAGTTGGCAGGTGGGTTCTTTACCACTAGCGCCACCTGGGAACTGGCCCCATAATTCCCAATTGGTAAACAAGCACACAACTGTCTATGATAGTCACCTCACGACTCGCATTGATCCCTGCTTCCTGGAATTTAATCCTTGTGGTATCCTTTCCCCTTGTGTGTGTACTGGACCTTTTCTAACAAATAAAATATATCAGAGTGATGGGTGTTATTCAATAAAGGTTACAAGGGACTGTGACTTTCATCTTTGCAGCAGTCTCAGTCTCTGGCTCTTTTCATTTGCTTGGGTTCAAAACGTCAGCTGTCATGCTGTGAGGAGCCATAAGAAGCGGCCATGTGGCAAGGAACTTGGTATTAATAGCAAGGACAAGGTCCTTAGTCTTTGAGGAACTGCATTCTGTCAATAGCCAAATGAGAGAACTTGGAAGTGGATGATTAGAATTTGTAAGCAAGATTAGTTCATCTAATCTTGAGGTGATTTTAGCCATGAATAACATTTTGACTGCAGCCTGTGAAGGACCCTGACATGGACGGTCCAGCTAGTTCAGTTCAGTTCAGTTGCTCAGTCATGTTCGACTCTTTGCGACCCCATGAATCGCAGCACACCAGGCCTCCCTGTCCATCACCAACATCCGAAGTTCACTCAGACTCACGTCCATCAAGTCAGTGATGCCATCCAGCCATCTCATCCTCTGTCGTCCCCTTCTCCTCCTGCCCCCAATCCCTCCCAGCATTAGAGTGTTTTCCAATGAGTCAACTCTTCACATGAGGTGGCCAAAGTACTGGAGTTTCCGCTTTAGCATCAGTCCTTCCAAAGAATACCCAGGGCTGATCTCCTTCAGAATGGACTGGCTGGATCTCCTTGCAGACCAAGGGACTCTCAAGAGTCTTCTCCAACACTACAGTTCAAAAGCATCAATTCTTCAGCGCTCAGCCTTCTTCACAGTCCAACTCTCACATCCATACATGACCACAGGAAAAACCATAGCCTTGACTAGACAGACCTTTGTTGGCAAAGCAATGTCTCTGCTTTTGAATATGCTATCTAGATTGGTCATAACTCTTCTTCCAAGGAGTAAGTGTCTTTTAATTTCATGGCTGCAGTTACCATCTGCAGTGGCACCCAATTCCTGACCTAAAGAAACTGAGATAATAAATGTTCTCATTTTAAGTAACTAAGTTTGGGGATAATTTGCTACGGAGTAACAGACAGCTGATACATTCATAGGCCAACCCACAGCCCTTAGAGAAGTTATCCCAGGCCCAGTTATATTGTCCGTATCCAGTACTCAGACTTGCTAAAGACTGTGGTGGAAATTCAATACTATCTGAAGGAAAAATGATAGATGGAAGAAATCTTGGTTTTGCCCTTGCCAGGGAGGCCAGTCTATTCAAATATCTGGAGTCAATGGTCTGTAAAACCTCAATTTGGAGAAATTTCTCACCAAGAAGTTAAATTTGGCTTTGTGTATTTAAAGGCCAATTGTATAATTATAAAAATCAGACTTCTTGGCCCAATGTAAACCTCAATAGACTGCCAAGTTCGAAATATCTTATCTAAATACTGAAGTCCAGGGCCTACAACCAAGTGCCCTGGCTCTACCCAGAGAGTCTCATGTTATTTTAGTCTGCTATTTCTAGTTCTTGTCTATTTCTCCATGTTCTAGATCCAATGCATCAGGTGTTTGGCTTTGCAGAAGTCTGATGAATAACACCTGGAATTCTGAACCAACAGAAATTTAAGAGAAAGAGCAAGGCAGATGAGAAATGAAATTAGCCCCTTTTATTGCCAGGTGAGCTGATATTAGAAAATGTAGCTTAGATCTGTGGATAAGTAAACTTACTGACAATGCATTCCAGATGTATCCAACCAGAGGTAGCACTAGACCATTGCATGGCCCTTCCCCTTCCTGTGGATATTTATGTCCATGTAAAACTTTCTGTTTAGAAGAGCCAAGCAGGACACACATTCTCTGTAGACAGTTTTATTCCCAAGAGAAAGGGTAGGTAAAGGGGCTGGGACAAATGGGATAGGATTTTTCTGACCACTTAGGTGTGTGCCTCTTCCTGGGAGGAAGTGAGGACATAGAGTCATGGAGAGTTATCAAATAAGGCTAAGTAAATCCCTAGTGCGGTGATAAGGAGTGGTTATCGTTCAGGATTCTTCAGGGGCTAGTGTAAAGTAAGAAGGAATTATGCGATTCTTAGAAATGGGGAAAGCCAAGAAGGCTGGCTCTTGGCAAAATTGTTTAGTTGATTATGTAATTTTATGTCCACAAGTCCTTTTAGCACCTGCTCTACCCACTCTAACCCCTAAATCCCAGAAGCCAGGACCTTTTTTAGACCTGCATTCCATTAGTCATGCCCAAATGCTCTGGTTCTACTGAGATAAGGCCCTCTTCCTGATAAACTAATATATGCACACTCCTCTTTGGGGGCAATAACTTTTATTTTTTTTTTTTTAACATTTTTGGCCACATTATGTGGCATGTGAGATCCTAGTTTCTCGACCAGGGATCGAACCCATGCCCCCTGCAGTGGAAGTGTGGAGTTTTAACCACTGGACGATCAGGGAAGTCCCTGGGGACAATAACTTTTAACAGCACCTCTGTGTTTTACTCCAAAGGAATGAATTTTGATACAATATGACCAGCTGATGAGGAATTATAAACATAGCTAATGATGCTGGCTCCAGTTTGTACTAAAATTTTCTGAATTAAGTATTCTATTAATTACGTCAAAAGTCTGACATAGTACCTTTAACTTCTAAAACAGACTCAGCCAGGATCCATGGGAAAGTCCATCTTCTTGGGAAAACCTTTTCTTGTTTGGAAGGCTTATACTACTGCGCAGCCAAAAGGATTTGGATTTGGGTTCTTTGTAAAATTACCAAGGATGACAAACCCTCCTGGAAGAGATTATAAATTGAGGAATAGGGTGGCATTTTGCATTGTCAATTTCACTTGGACAAACATATGACACAGCCCTTTTGTCTCATACAGAAATGCTTTACCAATGTCTGAATGAAATATAAAAACCCATGGCAGCCAGATGCCCTAGCCAGGATCTTGGAAAATATCAACTTAACATCTAAAAGATTTTATCACACCTTATGGGCCACCAGAGTGTTCAGAAATAACCATGGCAAATCAAATATTCTCAGGAAGAGATGTTTCTGACTGATTTTGTTCTGTGTTCAGCCTTTTTATGTTTATCAGTTCTGAGAAGCCTAGAAGTATTTTTACACACTTCTGACAACACCTGTGCTCCCTTTCTCATGCATTATTTCTTATCAAATGCATTTGACTACAGCACAACACAGCGTTTACCCTTGGCCCTACTGTGACAGAACAGTATGATCTTTTGCACAGCTTACTTGGTGTTTAGAAATATTTGCTTTATGTGTGTGTTTGTGTTGTGGGGTAGAGGACTAGGATGCAGGAGGTCAGGGAGCTAGGGAGATTCGAATGACAAAGGCTTGTTTGGTTTTGTTCGTTTGTTGTTTTTCAAAATAACATTTCAAATAAGTTGGCTTGAAAGTAAATTTCTGGAATACCAAGCAAAATCCATTCTTTGCTTTTTTTCTTTTTCACTTGGAGCCAAACAAACATACCAGTTGTGTCTGCATTTATACCACATAGAATAAAGGGCTGCCTACAGAATGTGAGTGTACCCAAAGTAAAATTGGCCCCCAAATGTCTTTCTTCAGAGGACAGCACTTTTGTTTTCATTATTCTTTGGGACAAATATTTCAAGTATCTTGTTAAAGTGCATGTATGTTATCTAGTGGAGATAACACATTAAGTTATTATTGGCAGTTTGAGAGGTGATCCAACAGATCAAGCAGATCAAGCCTTGAGGAGAAACGGGATAAATGTTTTGAGAAGTGGCAAGGATATGATCTGGAAACCATATAGTTAGTACTATGCTGTGCTTAGTCATTCAGTCATGTCTAACTCTTTGTGACCCTATGGACTGTAGCCTGCCAGGCTCCTCTATCCATGGGGATTACCTCCAGGCAAGACTACTGGAGTAGGTTGCCACGCCCTCCTTCAGGGGATCTTCCCAACCCAGGGAATGAACCCAGGTGTCCCACATTGCAGGCAGATTCTTTACTGTCTGATATACCGGGGAAGCCCAAGAATACTGGAATGGGTAGCCTCCCTTCTCCAGAGGAACTTCCTGACCCCAGAATTGAACTGGGATCTCCTACATTGCAGGAGGATTCTTTACTAGCTGAGCTACCAGGGATGCCCATAATTAGTACTACTTCCCCCATTACACCATCATCATTTATTGTATGACTAGGATGTGCCTGGTATTTTACAGACATTACTTGGTAGATGCCACTATTATTTCATTTTACATTGAGGAAACTGAGGCTCAGAAAAACTCAAAGTAACTTGCATAGTGCTTCTCAGATGGAAGGTGTGAACTCAGGGTTTTAACTCAAGTCAAACAGTAGGTAAGAACCACAGGAGCCAATGTGGACAGTAGGTATGGAACAAACAATACCTTCTGGAACATTTTGCTCAGGTATGTCTCAACTTCTAGTCACAGGTGGGAAAAACATGCACAAGGTAAATAACTCAAATGCTATGAGTTTCACTAATTTTTTGTGAGTGGAAGGTGGGCTCAGGATTCATAGACCTCAACTTGCATTGGGCACCTACGCTAGGAAACCTTATAAATTGTGAGAAAACACAAGTGTGATGACGCAAATTCAGAATTTCACCATAAAGGTCTTAAATGCAAGCTGTAGCAGTTCCCTATTTTGTAATAAATGTATGGATTGATTGCTTGCTAGTTGTGTGATTGAGGGTAAGCCATTTTACCTTTTTTTAATATTTATTTTTATTTATTTATTTGGCTGCACCGGGTCTTAGTTGTGGCTCAAGGGATCTTTAGTTGCAGCATGTGAGATCTAGTTCCCTGACCAGGGATTGAACCCTGGTCCCCAGCATTCGGAGTGCAGAGTCTTAGCCACTGGACCACCAGGGAAGTCTCTTCATTTTACCTGCTAACTCTCTTACTTTTTTCATCTGTAAAATGGAATGAAAAAGTCCCCTGTAGAATTGTCGAAAATATCAATGTGTGTGAAAGTCTTTTGCAAAGTGTTCTGTGTAGGATGACATACAGATACGCAGATGACAACAGGTGGGTCATAATAGGAACCTCATTTCCTGATCAGAGATATGGTTGGTTGTGAGTGACACTGAGGAACAAGGAGGAAAAGGAGACTGGTGGCTCCTAGCTTTCCCTGTTCTGTTGGGTTTCTGCAAGCCGCTATAGCCTGTTAAGTGCCAATACCCACTCATGTTGCTTGGCTTGAGTTTAGTTTCTGATGGATGCTTTTTTCTCTGGAACATGCAGGCATTATGAGTGCTTAATGCAACTGTAGCAACATTATAACTTTGAATGAAAGTTATTTAATATTACTCTCTGACTCCGGAAGACAGGATTTCAGGGTCCTGTATACCAGAGATAGGGAGAAACTATGGCTGATACTTATAAACTGAGGGATCTAAGAGAAATGTTTCTAGTTTTTAAGATTATTCTTTGCCCAGTTTTCTATTTTTAAAATATATGCATTTATTTATTTGGCTGTGCCAGGTCTTACTTGGGGCACACGGGATCTTTAGCTCCAGCACGTGGGATCTAGTTCCCTGACCAGGGAATGAACCCAGGCTCCCTGCATTGGGAGCACAGAGTCTTCGCCTCTGGACCACCAGGGAAGCCCCATAAGAAGACTGTTTCTAAGAGTCCAACAACTCTATAGAGCATGTTCATTTAATTTCTGCATTATGTTGAGAGTATATTCTCGTTTCAGTGCTATCTCTGGGAACGTTTGGGAAGTCATTAAGTTTGTCTTTGGCAACTCTAGCCTTTTAATAGGAGAAGGCAATGGCACCCCACTCCAGTACTCTTGCCTGGAAAATCCCATGGACAGAGGAGCCTGGTAAGCTGCAGTCCATGGGGTCGCTAACAGTCGGACACGACTGAGCGACTTCACTTTCACTTTTTACTTTCATGCATTGGAGAAGGAAATGGCAACCCACTCCAGTGTTCTTGCCCGGAGAATCCCAGGGATGGGGGAGCCTGGTGGGCTGCTGTCTATGGGTTGCACAGAGTCAGACATGACTGAAGCAACTTAGCAGCAGCAGCAGCCTTTTAACAATAACAAATGCCATTTATTGAGCATGTACCATGTGCCAAAAACTGTGTCATGTGCTTGACAAAGGCTTCATCTAATCACATTTAATCCTTGTCACCTGTTTTGAGCTGTCTCCTATGTGTCCTGAACTATGCTGTGGACTTTCTGTACTTTATCTTATTTAATCTCCACAATAAATTTATGAAGTAGGTACTACTATTATTTCTGTTTTATAGAGGAGGAAGCTAAAACCCAATGGAATTAAATTATTTGCTTAAGAACATAAAAATTAGTAGAATTGAAATTTAAAATCAGGCTTTCAAGGAAAGACTTGAGTCCTGTTCACACTAGGTTGATTTAGGAAGATGGACGTGGGAGAGAGAAATGTCTGGTTCAGGCAAAATATTTTTCATCTGATCATTCATTCAACTCCTTTTTCAAGTCATTCAGGTCAAAACTCTTGGAGGCACCCTTGATTTTCACAACCATATCCATTCTATTAGCCAATCCTTCAAAATATAGTGCATTGACCCTTGAACAATGTGGGTTTGAACTGCGTGGATCCACTTATATGCAGATATTTTTCAATAGTAAATACTACAGTACTACATGATCCATGGTTGGGTGAAGTCAGGGATGCAGAACCTTGGATTCAGAGGAACTGTGGATTCTGAGGGTGGGCTATAAGTTATATTCAGATTGTTGTCAGCACAGAGGGTCAGTGCCCTTAACCCTCATGTTGTTCAAGGGTTATGGCTATATTGGCTATACTGGCTTATGGCTATGTCCATAAGCCAACCATTCCTCCCCACCTCCACTGCCACCACCTTAGTCCAGGCCACCATCACCTTTCATTTGGATGATTACAACATCTCCCTTCTTTTGCCTTTGCCCTTTATGACAGACACCACTGGCTGTCCATTAAAACCCACTTGACTCTTAGATAGCCAAAGGGGTCTTCCCAGGTGGCGCTAGTGGTAAAGAACCTGCCTGCCAATGCAGGAGATGTAAGAGACATGGGTTTGATCCCTGGGTCAGGAAGATCTCCTGGAGAAGGAAATGGCTACCCACTCCAGTTCTCTTGCCTAGAGAATCCCAAGGACAGAGGAGCCTGGCGGGCTATAGTCCATAGGGTCACAAAGAGTTGGACATTACTGAAGCAACTTAGCACACACAGATACAGCCAAAGAAATACAGCTGAAAGCACAGCTGTCCTGCTGAACCACATAATCCAACATTGCTTGCAGTTAGCTGTGGGTATGTGACTAAGTCCTCATCAGTGATATGTTAACAGAAGTGACATGTGCCATTTCTGAGTCAGGGGCTTGCTTCCTCCGTAACTTCCTCCTCCTTTTCTATCTGCTTGAACCTGGATATCTGACAATCTTACTTTAACCTTGCAGACTAGGACAAGGCCCTAATTGATAGTAGAGCAACAACTTGGAAAGAATCCGCGTCTATGAATTACCATGAGCAATAGACTGGCCCTGTGGACCTGAACTATTCACATTAAGGCTGTTAAGAGAGAAACAAATTCCTTTGTTCTTTAGTCTTTTTGTTACAGCAATCTAGCTTCATGCTAATTAATGCACCCCTTAGAGTACCTACTCTACACAGCAACCAGAGTAAACCATGTAGTAACATAAGACATATCATTGTGCTTCTCTGCTTAAAACCCTCCAGTGGATCCCTATTTCTCATAGTATAAATGCCAACGTCCTTAGAATGGCCTACAAAGCCCAGTAGGACTTGTCCATCCTCCCACACCTGTATTACCTCTTTGACTCTTATCCAGTCATTTTTCCCACTAGCCCATTCACTGGCCTCTTTTCTGTTTTGAACAGGTCAGGCATTCTCCCACCACAGAGTCTTTGCTCATAATATCCCTTCTGCCTGGAAAGCTTTTCCCCAGATGTGTGCCTGCCTCATTCCCTCACTTCATTAAGATCTTGGCTCATGTATCACCTTTCTAGAGAGACCTTTCTGGACTACCCTCTGTGAAATATCACCCCATCACTACCTGGCCCTGGCTTTAGTTTTCTTCCTAGCATTGATTACTGGTTGACATATGTGTTTGTTTATTTTCTGCCTCATCCCTTTAGATTGCACACTTCATAAAAGTAGGAAATTTTGTATGCTACTAGATCCCTAGTGCCTAAAATGATGCTAGCCCATGCTAGGGGCTTGATAAGTTGGTGAATGAATGGCTTTGTTCATTGATCCTCCAACATCCACTAAGTCACTGGTTCTCTGACTTCAGTATGCAAAAGCATCACCTGAGGTGCCTGTTAAAATGCTGACTCCTGGGGCCATAGCCATTCAGATTCTCATGAAGCTGATATGTAATCCTAGGAATTTGGTTTTTTTTGACTACTACACCCACCTCCTAGAACTATATATATATATATACACACACACATACATATACACACACATACATGGTAAGGTGACACCTCTGAGAGAAACACTGCACTAGGTTGTAAGAATCATGAGGACTTTCTCAATAGAGTATCCGTAAGGCCTTGAAGAGTGCCTCACACATAAAGTGTTCAACAAATGTTTTTAAATGATCAGTGAACAAATATTTATTGTAGTCTCTAGGTTCCAGGCACTCTGCTAGATGCCGAGACTCATTCAGTGGGAGTACCTTATCCTTAAACTTCTGTGCCCAACAGTCCGAGTCGCGGGGACCTGAAAGTCCGCTCAGTGCTGTTACAGTGTGGACTAAGCTGTTCTTTTATTTATTTATCTTAATTGGAAGCTAATTACTTTACAATATCGTCGTGGTTTTTGCCATACATTGACATGAATCAGCCATGGGTGTACATTCTTTAAGGAAGTGCTTCTCAAGTTTCATGTTCACACGAATCACCTGCTGTATTTTGTTAAAAGATTCTGATCTAGCAGGCTTCAGATGGGCCTGGGATTCTGCATAGCTTACAAACTCCCAGGTGATGCTGATACTCTGGCCCATCAACCACTTTGAGTAGCAAGGTCTTAGGCTAAAATGCGGAAGTGGGGAGAGCCATCTGGGTGATTGATGTTTACCGGGGGCACCTTGCTCCTTGGCTGCACAAAACTGTCCTGCCTGGAGCCAAATGGTAGCTCCTTAATTTTCAAGCTCTACCAACAACTTTATATGTTTTAATTAAAAAAGACCCCAAATCAATTAAGATAGATATCTCTGCAAACTATAAAATTCATGGATGTAGATTGTGTTGTTGTTTTTCTGAGGGGGATGGAATAATGTTCCCGTCTTTGTTTAATTAAAAATTGAGACAAGGGAGGTTTTGGAGGTGACAGACAGATGTCTGAAAGTGCTACAAAGAGCTTGGATGAGATCATTTCTGTCTCGTGAATGTATTAGTCTCCTAGTCTACCACAAACTGGATGGCTGAAGCAATAGACATTTATTTCTCACAGTTCTGGGGGTTGGGAAGTTCAAGATCACAGGATCAACAGGGTAAGCTTCATTCTGGGGACCCTTCTCTTGGCTTGTAGGTGGCAGCCTTCTTGCCATGTGCGCACATGACCTCTTCATGTATGTGCTTGGGAGAGAGTCCTAGCTCCCTTGTGTGTCTTCTTATAAGGACACCAATCCTATCTGACTGGGCTCTCAGTCTTTTTTTTTTTTTTAATATTTATTTATTTGGCTGCACCAGATCTTAGTTGCAACATGGAGGATCTTAACTGTGTCATGCGAACTCTTTGTTATGGCATGTGGGATCTAGTTCCCTGACCAGGGATAGAACCCAGTCCCCCTGCAGTGACAGCGTGGAGTCAGCTGCTGGATCACCAGGGAAGTCCCAGGGCCCCCTCTTACGCTTCATTTAACCTTGACTACTTCCTTAAAGTGCCCATCTCCAAATATAGACACACTGAGGGGCTAGGGGCTTCAACATACTAATATGGGAAGGACACAGCATTCACTTCATAACAGTGAACAAGACCTACAAATAGTACATCTCTTAATTTAGGCCATCTCTGTAGAATAGTTTGGTCGCCTTTCAAGAAACCTAAAATTTCCATCATCACTTAATTCTTTTATCTTAATGCATTTAGATTCCAGAAGTTCCTCCTTGATAACTGTAATGCCCCCAAATTAGGAAAACAGTAACTACCTAATCATTGTGAACTTCTAGGCTTTTAACTCTAGGACTCCTTTTTTAGGCTTTAGGGGATCTCTGAATTTCCCCAAATTTAATGAAATATTTATGTATGTACATTTGTACTGTCTGTGACATTTTTTCTAGGGAGAGTCCCTAGCTTACATAGAATTCTGAGATGGATTCTGTGATTCCCTTAAGCTTCAAAATCTTGAAGCGGAGACTAATAGAGCTTAGGATAAGGGATTTTGAATGGTAGGGGAGAAGTGTACAACACTTTATTACATTTTGTTTTATTTGGGGGCTTCCCTTGTGGCTCAGCTGGTAAAGAATCCACCTGCAATGTGGGAGACCTGGGTTCGATCCCTGAGTTGGGAAGATCCCCTGGAGAAGGGAAAGGCTACCCACTCCAGTATTCTTGGCCTGGAGAATTCCATGGACTGTATAGTCCATGGGGTCTCAAAGAGTCGGACACGAATGAGCGACTTTCACTTCACTTTATTTTTATGTGTCTCTTTCCCTGCATTATCTTGTGTCTTCCTTGAGGGAAAGTCATACTCATCTGTGTATCCCTCATGCCCAGCATGATATCTAGCACAAAAAAAGTATTCAGCATATGGTTTTGAAAGCAGGCTGCTTGGATAAGGTGGGAGCTCAAGGAGGTGCGGGCACTGAAACACAGGGCTCTAGGTATCTAGGTCCTCACCTAGGTGGGCATGAGCAGAAAAGAGAGAGGGACAAGAGTATCCAGAGAAAACTTCGGTTAATTGATGCCTATTACAGGGCTCAGGGCTTCCCTGGTGACTCAGGTGGTAATGAATCTGCCTGCCATGTGGGAGATGTGGGTTTGATCCCTGGGTCAGGAAGATGCCCTGGAGGAGGAAATGGCAGCCCACTCCAGTATTCTTCCTGAAGATTTTCGTGGACAGGGGAGCCTGGCAGGCTACAGACCATGGGATCCCAAAGAGACAAACACAAGTGACTAACACTTTCACTTTCACTTCACTTTACAGGGCTCAACTTTATATACACATGTACTTTTGGGAGGTCATTTTCAATAGAATGTAAAATCCAAGTCTAACATCTCAGCTCTTCTTGCTTCCTAGTTAAGATGTGCTGTTCAATCAATAAAAATGAATAATTTAAATTCAATATCCCTCTGTCACTATCAATAATACTTTTGTGAGTGATGTAGTACTATGGTAATTCAATTTGTTAGTCGCTGCCACACTTTCACATGACAGTCTGCTGAAGTTGTAAACTTAATTTACTCTAGGTATTTGACACAAATAACATTGATGGGTTTTATCTTTAAAAGTATTGATTTCCCCCCCACCCCAAAATATCTCCTCTGTGTTTGTTTTTATTGAGTAAAGAGGCACGTGTCTGGTTAAGGAAACCTTTTTTAAGCTAAGGAAGCCTCCCACTCGGTTTTACACATACCTTTGTTAAACAGTTTAGGCTCACAACCTCAGAATTGGGAAAGACCTCAGCTGTGTTGTTCTGTTTGCCCACTTCCAGGGACAGTTTTTTATCCTCTAGAGCACAGACTCCACTGCTGGATGGCTCTCATAGAAAGTTCTCCACAGAAGAGATGAAACCTCCTATTTTGCAATTCAAACCCATTATTATTAGCTTTCCTGAGTGACACATTGTAAATCTATCCATCAATAGGTTTACTACCAATAGATTTACAATCTATCCTGCTTGCCAATTCTTTCATACATTTGAAGGCTGTTTGCATGTACACCTGAGATTTTCCTTGTCCAGGATAAACTTTCCTAGTACTTTCAATTCCTTTCCACTTGACAAGGTTTCTAGATCACCTCACTCATGTCATACTAAAAAGCTGCAAAAATGTTTACTAGTAATCTGATAAATGGTTAACAACTAAAATATATAAGGAATTCATACAGCTCAATAGCAAAAAACAGACATTTTCATGTTGATATTTATTATCAGAATATTGATTTATAATATTAGTGACATTCAGTGATGTGGAATTCTACTGTATATGGTCAGATAATGTCTTTATATTGTGCTGTACACGTGCGTGCGTGCATTCTAAGTCACTTCAGTCGTGTCTGACTCTGTGTGACCGCATGGACTATAGCTTGCCAGGCTCCTCTGTCTATTGGATTCTTCAGGCAAGAATACTGGAAGGAGTTGCCATGTCCTTCTCCAGGATATCTTCACGCCCCAGGGATCAAACCCAAGTTTCTTATGTCTTCTGCATTGGCCAATGGGCTCTTCACCACTGGCACCACCTGGGAAGCCCCCATGTTTTGTGGTTTCCTCAAGAATGCTTGTCTCTTGTCTTCTTGATAATAGCCATTCTAGCAGGTGCGAAATTTTTGGTTTGCATTTCCCTGATTAATGATGGTGAACATATTCTCATATGCTCAAGAGGCTTCCTCTTGATAGGAGGTAAAGAAAGCTTCCACTTCTGTTGCCTTGTGAGCATCTATCTTTGCTTAAATTGAGTCCATGTAAGTTGGACTATGCCAAAGAAGGAAAGTAAACAAATTTTAGGCATAATTTGATTTCACTTTCACTTTTGAACATTCTATGTCATAAATAGGAAGAGTACACGAACAAGGCGAATACAACCATTGGTAATTCATTAAATGTATTTAAAAACTCATATAAGAAAATATTTTTGAAAAGAATATATTTATGAAGAATATATTATTTTAAAAATTTTAAGTATATTTAATACATTTAAAAATATATCCTTGAATATACTTTTGAGTATATTCTTGAATAAACAATGTTTTCTTCAATAGTTCTGTGAATATAGTGACTAGATTTAAAATATCTTAAATACACATTTGGATTCATTCTTAACTATGCTCTTGAATATGAAGAATTCTTATGAACATAACCATGTTAAGATAATCTTGAAAAATATTCACAAAACTTCCTTTTATACAACAGTATATTCCCATGAATGTGTTCTCCTTGCACCCCCAGTCTAATTCTCTTTCTGCCTGTCTTTCTCCAGCTGTAGCAGAGGGAAGTTAAGGCAGAAATAAATTGAATATCCCTCAAAATGCTATTATGAAGACCAAAAAATCCCTAAAACTAAAAAGATGAAAAAACAAGGAACTTAAGTCAGTTGACCAGTCAACAAGTTGACTATGAAGCTGACTGGCAAATTTTAGTGATTTGACCTAGGTTTATGGGGGGTGGCGGAGAAGGCAATGGCACCCCACTCCAGTACTCTTGCCTGGAAAATCCCATGGATGGAGGAGTGTGGAAGGCTGCAGTCCATGGGGTCGCTAAGAGTCGGATACGACTGAGTGACTTCACTTTCACTTTCACTTTCATGCATTGGAGAAGGAAATGGCAGCCCACTCCAGTGTTCTTGCCTGGAGAATCCCAGGGATGGGGCGGGGGGTGGTGGTGCCTGGTGGGCTGCTGTCTCTGGGGTCGCACAGAGTTGGACACGACTGAAGCGACTTAGCAGCAGCAGCAGCAGCACGGGAGGTGGATTGTGTTTATGGCTGGGAGACATATCATGTCCTCTGGTGCTGGCACTGGGGAGTTTATTGCCTTCTCCCTGGTCTTCTCTATCCTCCAGGTAAATTTTCCGCTACTGTCAATCAATAAACAGTCCCACTCACTCATAATTATTAAAACTATGTCTAAAATAAAAATGATATTGAGACCTCTCTGGCAGTTCAGTGCACAGAGTTAAGACTCTGTACTTCCACTGCAAGGAGCGTGGGTTCTGTCCCTGGTTTGGGAACCAAAATCCTGCATGCTGCATAGTGGGCCAAAAAATAAATTTACCTTCTGAGTAAATTAAACCACATTAGAACATTGATTCCATGATGATATATACTTTTGCTTCTTTGAAACTTGTTTTTTATTTGTTATTTTAGCTTTGTTTTTGCTTATTTTCCTTTATTTCCACGTAATTGCAAATAAATAAGGTTTCTGGAAAAGTGGTCTCAAGTTGAAAGAAATATGAGAGATGTACTTCTGTGGTCGTCACAGATACAATAATTTGTTGGGAAGTTTATTTTAAAGTCTACAGAAATTCCCCAAATTTGTTATACTACTGCTAGGATCATTTACATTGTTTGATCTCTAGCTATACTTTTATCTTCAAAAGAGATCAAGTTTACTTTTTTTTTCAAATTTACTTTTGAAATTGAGTTTATTATCACATAATTCTGAAGTTTTGATATGGACTAGGCTCAAGGAAATTGATTTTAGATGCTATATGTTTCTGTCTTGTGCTTTAGGAAGCATTCTGGAGTAGGAAAAGGCATTAAAAGTCCAAACATGTCAGACCACCTAGGCAATCTGGTTCCCCAACTGGGGAAAAGGGTTCGTATCAGATCCCAAGGAGGGTGATAAATATTAGGGGTAGGTATACTAAGCGTGTGGTCCCCAAATGTTAGAGTGGTCCAGAATTGACTGAAGAGCTTGTTAAAACACAAATGATTGGGTCCTAGCCCCAGAGTTTTAGATTCAGTATGTCTGGTTGTTGTTCAGTCGCTAAGTCGTATCTGACTCTTTGCGACCCCATGAACTGCAACACGCCAGGCTTCCCTGGCCTTTACTGAGTTTGCTCAAACTCATGTCCACGGAATTGTAACCAACCATCCAACCATCTCATCCTTAATCGTTCCCTTATGCTCTTGCCCTCAATCTTTCCCAGCATCAGGGTCTTTTCTAATTAGTCAGCTCTTTGCCTCAGGTGGCCGAAGTATTGGAGCTTTAGCTTCAGCATCAGTCCTTCCAATGAATATTCAGGGTTGATTTCCTTTAGGATTGACTGGCTTGATCTCCCTGCAGTCCAAGGGACTCTCAAGATTCTTCTCCAGCACCACAGTTCAAAAGCATTAATTCTTCAGAGCTCAGCCTTCTTTACGGTCCAACTCTCACATCCATACATGACTACTGGAAAAATCATAGCATTGACTATACAGACCTATGTCAGCAAAGTGATGTCTCTCCTTTTTAATATGCTTCTAGATTTGTCATAGCTTTTCTTCCAAGGAGCAAGCATCTAAAATTTCGTAACTGCAGTCACAGTCCGCAGTGATTTTGGAGCCCAAGAAAAGACAATCTGTCACTGTTTCCATTGTTTCCCCATCTATTTGCCATGAAGTGATGGGACCGGATGCCATGATCTTAGTTTTCTGAATGTTGAGTTTTAAGCCAACTTTTTCACTCTCCTCTTTTACCTTCATCAAGAGACTTTAGTTCCTCTTCACAGTCTACCGTTAGAGTGGTATCATCTGCGTATCTGAGGTTGTTGGTATTTCTCCTTGCAATCTTGTTTCTGGTCTGTGAGTCATCCAGCCTGCCTTTTCACATGATGTACTCTGCATATAAGTTAAATAAGCAGGGTAACAATTTACAGCTTTGATGTACTTCTTTCCCAATTTTGAAGCAGTCTGTTGTTCCATGTCCAGTTCTAACTCTTGCTTCTTGACCCCCATACAGGTTTCTAAGGAGACATAAAGTGGTCTGATATTCCCATCTCTTTAAGAATTTTCCATATTTTGTTGTGATCCACACAGTGAAAGGATTTAGTGTAGTCAATGAAGCAGAATTAGATGTTGTTTTTTGAATTCCCTTACTTTCTCTATGATTCAACAGATGTTGGCAATTTGATCTCTGGTTCCATTGCCTTTTCTAAAACCAGCTTGTCCATCTGGAAGTTCTCGGTTCATGTACTATTGAAGCATAGCTTGAAGGATTTTGAGCATTACCTTGCTAGCATGTGAAATGAGCACAATTGTACTGCAGTTTGAACATTGTTTGACATAGCCCTTCTTTAAGATTGGGATGAAAACTGATCTTTCCCAGTCCTGTGGCCACTGCTGAGTTTTCCAAATTTGCTGGCATATTGAGTGCAGCACTTTTAACAGTATCTTTTAGGATTTGAAATAGCTCAGCTGGAATTCCATCACCTCCACTAGCTTTGTTCATAGTAATGCTTCCTATGGCCCACTTTGCCTCATACTTTAGGTAATCTGACAATGCCATCGTGGTTTTCTGGGTCATTACGACCTTTTTTTGTATAGTTCTTCTGTATATTCTTGCCACCTTGTCTTAATCTCTTCTGCTTCTGTTAGGTCCTAGTCATTAATTAATTATATTTTCCTTCATAAATATCTCTTCCTTATCTTTTTTACAAAAATTTGGCTTCATTAGTTTAGTTAATGGTTCATGTTTCTCTCTCTCCCTCCTGTCATATCTTTAATTATAATGTATCTTGAATCCTTTAACAAATGTAGAAAATAAATCAGTAGGGGAAGAAATAACCCTTTAGTGCCTGTAATGGTAGGAGGAACAATAGATATAAACATTTGAATAAAGGGCCTTCTACACCCTGTATGCAGGCACCAGTTCCAGAACTCCTCTTCTACTTTCCTTTGGGACAAAATAAATATCATTTTGGCATTGCATGTCTGCTAAAGTGGGTATGATGTATCTGCTTGTACAGTGAGTGGTATTCATTACATTTCACCGTAATATACAATATGTAATATTGCTAAGGCAGAAAAGGGGGCATGAAATAGCTCTCCTGATTGTGCATATTTAAAAATACTTAGATTATACCTATGCCTAATTATTCTAGATATATGTTATTTTCTTCTACTATTGGACCTTAGGTTTAGGAAACAGTGTTGAGGAACAAATCTTCAAAAAATATAATATCCTATTTTCCATTGAAGAGCTCTACATAATCAGAGACAATGAGAAAAACTGCATTCCTCAGAAAGAGGACTTTCCATAATACCCTGTAAAGCATCAGATGCTCTTTAAAATTGACTTATTGATGTCGAGGGAGGGAACATAATGAATACAGCCCAGACATGATCAAGAAATGTGGCCTATGTAAAAAAAAAAAACAACAACACCTAATTGCTACTTGCTGAACCCATCAAATAAGATATGTTGTCTCAGTAGGCAGGCTTATGGAAAGAGCATTGCAAAAAGCTACACACTGCCACTTATAACAGAAGCTAAAATGAGACTCTCAGCATCCAATACAAGATACAGAGTGTCTCTATATGTTCATTCAACCTTCCTATACCTTCATCATCATTTTCTGTATCTGGACACGGTCTCGGTGTTCACATAATTGCCATTCAAGTTTGCCAATAAATGAAATTTTGTGAAGTTAGCTAGCCTTGGCAAAGTATCCTGGTTTGTGCCCTACTCTTTCAACCCAAAGACTATTTATCGGCCACCTATGAGGGGAATAGGTACAGTGCAAACATAACTATAGCTGATGTCAGAATAGGATAAGGGTCTTAAAAGGAGTACACAATATTACGGTATTTGAGAAGAAAATAAGATCAAAACTGATTGTAGGAGTCAGGGAAGACTTTCAGAGGGAAGAATATGCACAGCTTACAAAAAAAGCAGAGAACAGAGTTTGGTGGAGTGGGATGGGGTGGTGGTAGTGTATTTCTATTTTTATCTTTATAAATTTTTTAAAAAACTTCTGGAAAGGAATAAAGCACATTTTGGGTAGGATGAAATGGGTACAGGAAAACTAAACGTTAAAGAAATTTTATTGGACTATAGTTGATTTACAGTGTTGTGTTAGTTTCAGGTGTACAGTAAAGTGAATCATATATTCATATATGTATGTATGTATATACATTCTTTTTCAGATTATTTTCTCATATAAGTTATTATAGAATACTGAGTAGAGTTCCCTGTACTATACAGGGTAGTGGATTTCTTAATACAAGAGTAACAAATTAAATAGATACCAAGTCTCTTCTCCAAATGATGTTTTGAAATTTTGATTTTGTGTATTACATATTTTCTTCCTCCCTTATTTTCTCAAGAAGCCACTTTAATATGTGTTTTTTAATGCAGGGTTTCAAAAAATGTGGTATGTGCAGTGACACTCCAAGAACATAAGTGATAGTTGTATGTGGTACACAGGTCGGTATTTTATATTTTAATAGTCACATGTTTAGTTTGATACACAGTTGAAAAACATTACAACTCATATATCAACCCCATGGTTTCATGGATATTATGGCTTAGGAGCTGTAAAAAGTAAACAAAGGACTTGATTTAAAGAAAATGTTGAAAAAATAAAAAGATCTACAGAGCTCCTTTTCCTAACTACTAGTCTATATTTGAGTATTTGAAACTATTGCAGAAACCTTAACATCTATGACAATGAAAATGAATGCAAAATTAAGCTCCAAATATTAGGAGGTACCATTTCTGCCCATTAAAATGATCATAAGATTTTGTTTTAAAGAGTTTTATGGTATGAGAAATATAGTGATGAAAAAAAAATACAATTTTTTGTCATATTGTCCCTAAACTCCCCTAATGCCAGACCCTCTATTTGGCAGCAACAATGCTTTCTGATAATGAGCTGTTTTCCATCCAAGGCAGCAAGTCAAATATTCGTTTCTCATTAATAATTCAACGTGACAAATTTATTACCTTGAAGGTGCTGCAAGTCAATTAGACAATGGGAAATTGTGTCTTCCTTTCAGCCCATTTAATTGGCTTCCAAGTGTGACATTCATCAAAACCCTGACTTTTAATGTAAACTTTATTATATGAGCTGGAGTTGGAGTTTGACACAGGGCACACTTGACTAACCCTCAGTGTTTGGGAGCTCCAGAGCCTTCAGAGAAGCTGGTCAATCACTGCTGACATGTTGCTGTAGAATATCAGGGCCTGGCTGTGCAGTGTCATTCCTGCTGATGCTGGGCATGCAGAATAGCCTTTAAGATCTTTTTGAACTCTATGCATTTTTTTTTTGGCATTTATACATTTATCTTTTTTCTGTTTTTTAAAATACATTTTAAATTGCAGTATAATTGCTTTACAATGTTGTGTTAGTTTCTGCTGTACAATGTGAATCAGCAATACGATACATATATCCCCTCCCTCTTGAGCCTCTTTCCCCACTACTCCACCCCATCCCACCCATCTAGGTCATCACAGAGCGCCAAGCTAAGCTCCCTGTGCTATGCAGCAGCTTCCCACTAGCGATTTATTTCACACATCAATTCATCCCACCCTTTCTTTCCCCCACTGTGTCCACAAGTTTATTCTCTACGTCTGTGTATTCCTGCTCTATAAATAGGTTCATCAGTACAATTTTTCTAGATTTCGTATCTATGCATTAACATTTTTTCTGGTTTTTAAAGAGTGTTTATACCTGGGAGAATGTAGGAGCAGTGCTTAGAGCTGTAAACAAGACTTTAAACAGCTTGCAAGGCTACTGCAGGAATTTAGCAAGAGAGAAATCTGGTGGGTAAAGTATAGCTACAGAATAATCATTTCAATGCCAAGTCAGCACATTTGAAACACTGCAAGTCAAATGATCCTCCTATTTTTGTTTCAGAATTCAAACATCTGTATTACTTCCTAATGAAATGAAATACTTCCTAATTACATATAACAATAACATATGAAATACTTCCTAATATCTTTTGCTTCATGAGATAATCACTCACATCTCTTATAGTTGCTTATTTATCTTTGATACACTCATGATTTTTAAAATGATGGGGCTGAACTAGCTTAGAGTTCCCCAAAGTGTGGCATACCTGCTAATAATATATATTAAATTCTTTTTTATCTGGATTTTGGGGATTTATTTGGATTATTTTAGGTTTTCATAATAAATACATAAATATTGGAAATAAAAATGATCATCTATATATGACCTAAAAGATTTCATATGGCTGGCACAAAGATCCATGATTTTATAGATATTCTAGCATAGAATGAGACCAAAGTAGATATTTGAATACAAGCTAATTTAAAGAAAGTATTGAGTAAATAATAGTACTGCTGACACATAATGAATGGAAAATCACAGTACTGGCAGTTGATGTATTTAAAGAATTGTGAAGGTGGATATGGGTGGCTGAATTTGGGGAACACTGCAATCTGTGAGCAAGATTGGCTTTATACATTAGGTAGACTTGATAGGTGATGCAAAGTATGTCAGGAGTCCTCAGTCTAAAAGCCTTTTCCTCATCAGTCTGTCTGAAAGGATCCTCATCAGTTTTGCATGCTAAGCATCCCACCTAAGGCTCTTTATAACCCAAGATGGACAGGTCATGGTGGAGAGATCTGACAGAATGTGGTCCACTGGAGGAGGGAATGGCAAACCACGTCAGTATTCTTGCCTTGAGAACCCCATGAACAGTATGAAAAGGCAAAAAGATAGGACACGGAAAGATGAACTCCACAGGTTGGTAGGGGCCCAATATGCTACTGGAGATCAGTGGAGAAATAAATCCAGAAAGAATGAAGAGATGGAGACAAAGCAAAAACAACACCCAGTTGTGGATGTGATGGAAATGGAAGTAAAGTTCAGTGCTGTGAAAAGCAATATTGCATAGGAACCTGGAATGTTAGGTCCATGAATCAAGGCAAATTGAAATTGGTCAAACAGGAAATGGCAAGAGTGCATATCGACATTTTAGGAATCAGTGAACTAAAATAACTGGAATGGGTGAATTTAATTAGATGACCATTATGTCTACTACTGTGTGCAAGAATCACTTAGAAGAAATGGAGTAGCCCTCATAGTCAACAAAAGAGTGTGAAATGCAGTACTTGGATGCAATCTCAAAAACAACAGAATGATCTCTGTTTGTTTCCAAGGCAACTCTTTCAATACCACAGTAATCCAAGTCTATGCCCCGACCAGTAATGCTGAAGAAGCTGAAGTTGAATGGTTCTATGAAGACCTACAAGGCCTTCTAGAACTAACACCCAAAAAAGATGTCATTTTCATTATAGGGGACTGGAATGCAAAGGTAGGGAGTCAAGGAACACCTGGAGTAACAGGCAAATTTGGCCTTGGAGTACAGAATGAAGCAGGGCAAAGGCTAATAGAGTTTTGCCAAGAGAATGCACTGGTCATAGCAAACACCCTCTTCCAACAACATAAGATAAGACTCTACACATGGACATCACCAGATGGTCAATACTGAAATCAGATTGATTATATTCTTTGCAGCCAAAGATGGAGAAGCTCTACACAGTCAGCAAAAACAAGACTGGGAGCCCACTGTGGCTCAGATCATGAACTCTTTATTACCAAATTCAGACTTAAATTGAAGAAAGTAAGGAAAACCACTAGACCATTCAGGTATGACCTAAGTCAAATCCCTTACAATTATACAGTGGAAGTGAGAAATAGATTTAAAAGACTAGATCTGATAGACAGAGTGCCTGAAGAACTATGGATGGAAGTTTGTGACATTGTACATGCGACAGGGATCAAGACCATCTCCAAGAAAAAGAAATGTAAAAAAGGAAAATGGCTGTCTGAGGAGGCTTTACAAATAGCTGTGAAAAGAAGAGAAGTGAAAAACAAAGGAGAAAAGGAAAGATATACCCATTTGAATGCAGAGTTCCAAAGAATAGCAAGGAGAGATGAGAAAGCCTTCCTCAGTGATCAGTGCAAAGAAAGACAGGAAAACAACAGAATAGGAAAAACTAGAGATCTCTTCAAGAAAATTAGAGATATCAAGGGAACATTTCATGCAAAGGTGGGCTCAAGAAAGGACAGAAATAGTATGGACCTAACAGAAACAGAAGATATTAAGAAGAGGTGGCAAGAATACATAGAAGAAATAAACAAAAAAGATCTTCATGACCCAGATAATCACAATGGTGTGATCATTCACCTAGAGCCAGACATCCTGGAATGTGAAGTCAAGTGGGCCTTAGGAAGCATCACTATGAACAAAGCTAGTGGAGGTGATGGAATTCCAGTTGAGCTATTTCAAATCCTAAAAGATGATGCTGTGAAAGTGTTGCACTCAATATGCCAGCAAATTTGGAAAACTCAGCAGTGGCCACAGGACTGGAAAAGGTCAGTTTTCATTCCAATCCCAAAGAAAGGCAATGCCAAAGAAAGCTCAAATTACCACACAATTGCACTCATCTCACACATTAGTAAAGTAATGCTCAAAATTCTCCAAGCCAGGCTTCAGCAATATGTGAACCGTGAACTTCCAGATGTTCAAGCTGGTTTTAGAAAAGGCAGGGGAACCAGAGATCAAATTGCCAACATCTGCTGGATCATGGAAAAAGCAAGAGAGTTCCAGAAAAACATCTATTTCTGCTTTATTGGCTATGCCAAAGCCTTTGACTGTGTGGATCACAATAAACTGTGGAAAATTCGTCAAGAGATTGGAATACCAGACCACCTGACCTGCCTCTTGAGAAATCTGTATGCAGGTCAGGAAGCAACAGTTAGAACTGGACATGGAACAGCAGACTGGTTCCAAATAAGAAAAGGAGTACATCAAGGCTGTATATTGTCACCCTGCTTATTTAACTTATATGCAGAGTACATCATGAGAAACGCAACAGAGAGTAGGATCCTGAGTAAGAGGTAAAAGGGTTCAGCAAGGCCTTGTTGGGATGGAGAAGGAGAAATCATGTGTGAATTTCTAATTGTGCTCTACCTGTATGTTTGGTTAGGGTGCCTCAAAAGGAGACCCTTTGCTTTCAGGACACTACTCTATTGTTTCAGTTTTACACTCACTCAAATAGGTCTTCCTTTAAGAAACTCTACTGTACTGGGTCTTCCCTGGTGGTACAGTGGCAAAGACTCCACGGTCTCCATGCAGAGGGCCTGGGTTCAGTCCCTGGTCAGGGAACTAGACTCCACATGCTGTGGCTAAAGAGTTTACATGCCACGGTTAAAGATCCTACATGCCCCAACAAAGATCCTGTATGCTGCAACTAAGACCTGGCACAGCCAAATAAATACATAAATAAATATATATTTTTAAAAGAAACTATACTATACTAATCCAACCACAGGGAATATACAAATTCAGTTCAGTTCCGTTCAGTTCAGTCACTTCGTTGTGTCTAACTCTTTGTGACCCCATGGACTGCAGCACACCAGGCCTCCCTGTCCATCACCAACTCCTGGAGTTGACTCAAACTCATGTCCATTGAGTTGGTGATGCCATCAACCATCTCATCCTCTGTCTTCTGTCCTCTGTCCTTCTCCTCCTGCCTTCAATCTTTCCCAGCATCAGGGTCTTTTCCAAGGAGTCAATTCTTTACATCAGGTGGCCCAAAGTATTGGAGTTTCAGCTTCAGCATTAGTCCTTTCAATGAATATTCAGGACTGATTTCCTTTAGGATGGACTGGTTGGATATCCTTGCAGTCCAAGGGACTCTCAAGAGTCTTCTTCAACACCACAGTTCAAAAGCATCAATTCTTCAGTGCTTGGCTTTCTTTATAGTCCAACTCTCACATCCATACATGACTACTGGAAAAACAATAACTTTGACTAGATGAACCTTTGTTGGCAAAGTACTGTCCCTGCTTTTTAATATGTGGTCTAGGTTAGTAATAGCTTTTCTTCCAAGGAGTAAGGGTTTTTTAACTTCATGGCTGTAGTCACCATCTGCAGTGATTTTGGAGTCCCCGAAAATAAAGTCTTGCACTGTTTCCTCTGTTTCCCCATCTATTTGCCATGAAGTGATGGGACCTGATGCCATGATCTTACTTTTCTGAGTGTTGCATTTTAGGCCAACTTTTTCATTCTCCTCTTTCACTTTCATCAAGAGGCTCTTTAGTTCTTCTTTGCTTTCGGACATAAAGGTGGTGTCATCTGCATATCTGAGGTTATTGATATTTCTCCCGGCAATCTTGATTCCAGCTTGTGCTTCCTCCAGCCCAGCGTTTCTCATGATGTACTCTGCATATAAGTTAAATAAGCAGGGTGACAATGTACAGTCTTGACGTACTCCTATTCCTATTTGGAACCAGTCTGTTGTTCCATGTCCAGTTCTAACTGTTGCTTCCTGACCTGCATACAGATTTCTCAAGAGGCAGGTCAGGTGATCTGGTATTCCCATCTCTTGAAGAATTTTCCAGAGTTTGTTGTGGTCCACACAGTCAAAGGGTTTGGCATAGTCAATAAATATACAAATTAGGGGAAGATTATTCCTATGATAAATCTATGATTTTGTTTGCCAAAAGATTCCATGATGGGCAATTTTATATAGAGAGTTTCCTTCCCACATTGTATATTGTTAGATCATAACCACTTTGAGAAAAAGACCAAAGGGAACAGCAAAACTTTAGAACAAAAATATTAGGACAGAATGTCCATGAAAGTTCCATCTAAAATGAAGAGAAAACATCTTGGAGAGTTAAGCAAAGAAGGTGGAGTTTCCTTTGTAGGAGCTCAGTTTACCTGCAACATATTCAAGAATTCCTTTCATTAAAGGAGACTCATGCTAAAGGGATTGGATTTTCTTATGCCATATTTCCCCCTTTGTTTTCCTGAGGCTTCCTGGACAGCACCATGACCTGTAGAAGCTTCCTTTTGGTCCTCTGCCTCCCAGGGGATGCTTTCCTTCAACCCTCACACGTGCATCTTAGCAGGATGTGTTTGGCCACAGAGGTTCATACTAGTCTCTGTTAAAGTAGATGTTGGTCCTATTTTGGATATGCTGATGGTCTTCATCTTTTCAAAAATTTCTTAAAAATGTGTTCTTCAACCCTAGAAAGACCTAGAGGTCTTTCTCAAGCCTCACAAATGATATGATTACCCTGTCAATACAGGATACTTTAAGTAATAAGGGTTCCATTAAGGTAGATTCGTGGACCAAAAGAAACCCACGAGGCCTCTCAGCTCTCTGCTGCTGCTGCAATGCTTCAACTTACTCCAAGATTCAAACTCTTAGATTCGGTAGCTCCAAGATTCAAACTCTTTCCCTCCCAGTCTGACAGCTGTTGGGTATGTGAGCGTGAGGTGGATGGTGTAGTAAAGCGTGCCATCTATATGTTGAGAACTGAAAGTGGGAAGTGCTTGAGGGATAGGAGCAGAAGGGAAATGTACATAAGGTAGAGACATTGAGGAATGTAGAAATATTTATTTGAAGCCATGTAGCCCAGTAGAAACTATTTTCTCAATGATGTGTTCTTTTGAAATAAGTAAAGATTATTAGCCACATGGCTCTGTCTCTCCCAGCCCTTCCTAATTTGGACATATGGCTTTATCAGGACCGCTGTAGTACTGAGCCAATTTCATCCGAGTCAGGGTGTTTATTAATAGTGTCCCTCTGAGCCATTATCCTCCAATTAAAAATAAATAAATTAAAAAATAATGACCCTCTGCATCTCCTGAATACTTCTAAACAGCTTTGTGAAGCTTAGAATCTGGTTACACTGACTAACATTCCTGTCTGCTTTCTCTTTTCACAAGATCTGAATCAGAATCTGAGTCTTGGCTCAAGAGATGTTTCCATTGAGGGCCTATCTTCTTTGGATGGAGTATTAGTCAGTGTTGTCCAGAGAATCTATGTATCTTATGTGTGTGTGTCTGTATCTCCTATTGGTTCATATATGTCAACATTTGATATGAACTAGTAGATGGCGCTAGTAGTAAAGAACCTGCCTGCCAATGCAGGAGATTTAAGAGATGTGGGTTCAATCCCTGGGTTGGGAAGATCCCCTGGAGTAGGAAATGGCAACCCACTCCGGTATTCTCGCCTGGGGAATCCCATGGACAGAGAAGCCTGGAGGGCTATGGTCCATAGGGTTGCAAAGAGTCAGACACAGCTGGAGCAACTTAGCACGCACATGCAATAGGACCTGGTATATCCTCACTACTGTGAGGAATTGGCTCACACAATTATGGAGGCTGAGAAGTCCCACAGTCTGCCATCTATAAGCTGGAGGCCTAGGAAATCAGGTGGTGTCATTCTAGTCTGAATCTGAAGGCCTGAGAACCGGGGGAGTCAATGGTAAAAATCCCAGTACAAGGACAGAACAAGACAGGTGTCCCAGCTCAGGAGGCCGGCAGAAACAAAAAGGGTAGATTCCTCCTTCCCATACCCTTTTGTTCTATTCAGGACCTCAGGAGACTGGATGATGTCCACACACATTGAGAAGGGTGATCTAATTTACAAGTCCACTGATTGAAAATGCTAATCTCACCTGGAAGCATCCTTATAGACACACTGAAAAAAAGTTTCATCTGGGCACCCCTTGAACACTCAGGTTGACACAAAAGTAACCATCACAGGTGCTTTTCTCTCTGTCTTAAAGTATATTCTCTGAACCTGAAATTAGGTTCTACGTATGGTCAAAATCTTTGAGAAGTATGTTTTCCATCAACTGATGAAAGGATAAAAAAAAGTTACATATATATATATATGCATATGTATATATGGACTTCCCTGATGGTCCAGTGGTTAAGACTCCATGGTTCCACTGCATGGGCCGCAGGTTTGATCCCTGGTTGAGGAAGTTCTGAATGCCATTTGCTTTCATCTTAATCTGCCTGCAGTGCAGGAGACCTGGGTTTGATTCCTGGGTTGGGAAGATCTCCTGGAGAAGGAAATGACACCCAGTCCAATATTCTTGCCTGGAGAATCCCATGGACAGAGGAGCCTGGCAGGCTTCAGCCCATGGGGTCGCAAGAGTTGGACACAACTTAGCAACTCAACCACCACCACCATATGTATATATGCATATATATATATATATATTTAATATTATTATTATTTGGACACAGAAAAACATGATGCTTGTTACTACATGGGTGAACCTTGAGAACATTAAGTGAAAGACACCTGACACAAAAGGCCATCATGCATTGTATGATTCCGTTCATATGAAATGTCTGCTGCTGCTGCTGCCACTAAGTCGCTTCAGTCGTGTCCGACTCTGTGTGACCCCATAGACGGCAGCCCACCAGGCTCCCCCGTCCCTGGGATTCTCCAGGCAAGAACACTGGAGCAGGTTGCCATTTCTTTCTCCAATGCATGAAAGTGCAGTCACTTAGTTGTGTCCGACTCTTAGCGACCCCATGGACTGCAGCCCACCAGGTTCCTCTGTCCATGGGATTTTCTAGGCAAGAGTACTGGAGTGGGATGCCATTGCCTTCTCTGATGAAATGTCTAGGATACACAAATCTGTAGAGACTGAAAGTTGGGTAGTCTTTCCCAGGGCTTGGGAGGAGGTAGGAGGTAGCAAGTGATTGCTAATGGGTATGAGGTTTCTTTTTAAGATGATAAAATGTTTTGGAATTAGATAACAGTGATGCTTGGAAAAATTTGTATGCAGGTCAGGAAGCAACAGTTAGAACTGGACATGGAACAACAGACTGGTTCCAAATAGGAAAAGGAGTTCGTCAAGGCTGTCTATTGTCACCCTATTTATTTAACTTATATGCAGAGTACATCATGAGAAACGCTGGACTGGAAGAAACACAAGCTGGAATCAAGATTGCCAGGAGAAATATCAATAACCTCAGATATGCAGATGACACCACCCTTATGGCAGAAAGTGAAGAGGAACTAAAAAACCTCTTAATGAAAGTGAAAGTGGAGAGTTATAAAGTTGGCTTAAAGCTCAACATTCAGAAAACGAAGATCATGGCATCTGGTCCCATCACTTCATGGGAAATAGATGGGGAAACAGTGGAAATAGTGTCAGACTTTATTTTTCTGGGCTCCAAAATCACTACACATGGTGACTGCAGCCATGAAATTAAAAGACGCTTACTCCTTGGAAGGAAAGTTATGACCAACCTAGATAGCATATTCAAAAACAGAGACATTACTTTGCCAACAAAGGTTCGTCTAGTCAAGGCTATGGTTTTTCCTGTGGTCATGTATGGATGTGAGAGTTGGACTGTGAAGAAGGCTGAGTGCTGAAGAATTGATGCTCTTGAACTGTGGTGTTGGAGAAGACTCTTGAGAGTCCCTTGGACTGCAGGGAAATGCAACCAGTCCATTCTGAAGGAGATCAGCCCTGGGATTTCTTTGGAAGGAATGATGCTAAAGCTGAAACTCCAGTACTTTGGCCACCTCATGTGAAGAGTTGACTCATTGGAAAAGACTCTGATGCTGGGAGGGATTGGGGGCAGGAGGAGAAGGGGATGACAGAGGATGAGATGGCTGGATGGCATCACTGACTCGATGGACGTGAGTCTGAGTGAACTCCGGGAGTTGGTGATGGACAGAGGCCTGGCGTGCTGCGACTCATGGGGTCGCAAAAAGTTGGACACGACTGAGCGACTGATCTGATCTGATGCTTGGAAAATTTTGTGATACACGAAAAAAACACTGAAGGGTACACTTTAAAATGGTGAATTTTATGGTAGTGAATTATATCTCAATCAAGTTGTTTTTAAAAGTATGTATTTGACCTGTCTGTGAGATCTTAGATAAGTCACTCGAGCTTTCTTTATCTCAGTTTCTTCCTTTGTCAAAGAAAGAAGAAAACAATCCTTGACCTTTCTATCATGTGTGAGTAGGATGAAGATTAAACGGGATAAAAGATATAAAGCATAAAACACCTTATAAATTCAAAGGCTTATTTCTTTTTTCTTCTAATTCCTCTCCTGCACTTATGCCCAAGTGCCTCTGCCACCTAACCCCAACAGAATCTAGGTGGTCTGTGTAGTTAGGGTTAGGATCACGAGATAAGAAAGGCCAACACTTCATTCTCTTATCACCCCCTGTATGTCACCCCCTCCCGACACACACACACTCCAGCTGAAGAATACTTTCTGTTTCTCTGTTACAGGGTAAGGAAAGTCCCTGTAAAGTCTTCTTCCTTCCCAAAGGGAGAATACAAGCGATTGCATTAAGATACAATGGCAAGCTTTTAAGAAACTTGATTTTAGGATGGAAAAAAATAAATTCAGTCTATAGTTGAAAGCACAGCATGGGAGCCAGCAAAGTGGCTACGTGACTAATTTCCCTTTTCTTCTTAGAGCAGCCCTTTCTTATATTGTTCAAGTTGTTTTAGATCAAATAATGGGCAATCAACCCCCCAAATTGTTGTGTGCTGTTAATTCTGCCTTCCTGACTGAATCCAGGAAGAGTGGGGTGTGGGTGGAAACTGGCACTCCTACAAGAAGCACAGTCAAATGTAGCTGAAGGATTTGTCTATAAATACATACAGACGCACACAAACTTGTGCACATGTGTCTTCCTTTATTTTATTTGATTGTGCCATTTGTGTATAACCCCTTGGGGTATAAATCAGTTTAACATTAATTAAAATATATGAAACCTCATAAAATGGAATTAAAATGTTAGGCTTCAGTTGCCACCCCTTTAGGAAAGGCCTATAAAAAAGATAAATCTCGCTCTGCTCATCTTTTCCATCCCATCTCTTTTACATATGAACATAGATACACACAGAGCTCATAAGTCCCTTTTCTGCTGGATTTTGCTTGAGTCTCTCCAATAGCTCCCTGTTGCCACTGGGATCAACTCTGAGTGCTTCAGCCTGGTTTTTACGGCCTGCCATAAACTGGTTCTACCTTGTCTATCCAAACCTGTCTCCTCTTGCTCCATGACAAAGATCTTCTACTTTAAGTTTGCATCCTTACTGCTTCTGGCTCACCTCCTGTTTATTCTCTTCTCCTCACTCCCCATGGCCTATCCGCCCTACTCATTTTCAAGAAGTCTTCCCTTTTCCTTTGCCTCTATGAAGGCACTTAGGAACTACTTCATTCCGTAGTAATCTTCATCTTCTCTGAGCTTTTATGAGACCTACAGTCTCTGCCAAGTGTTCTCAACCATGATATTGCAAAGCAATTGAGAAATGTGTTTTAATTTGGTAATAATAATAATAATTTATTTGGGGAGGGATTATATATATGTACATGGGGCTTCCCTGGTGGCTCAGATGGCGAAGAACATGCTTGCAATGCAAGATACCTGGGTTTTATCCCTGGGCCAGGAAGATCCCTTGGAGAAGGGAATGGCAACCCACTCTAGTATTCTTGCCTGGAGAATTCCATAGACAGAGGAGTCTGGTGGGCTACAGTCCATGGGGTCACAAAGAGTCACAGTGACTAACACACACACACACATGGGTATATGTATATGTGTGTGTATTCACGTGGATTAGTCCTACAATGGACATCCCTTTCAATCGCTTTTATTCAAATGTATATGATTATGCTAAGCATGTAAGATTAATTAATATATTCATTGAATAAATATTTATTGAGTCCCTACTCTATTCCAAGTATGGGGAACATTATTAATTGTATATGTTGCAGAGGGTAAAAAGTTTGAGAACTGCTCACTTATACCACACAATTTGGCACCTAATTATATATTGTCTGATGTTAGTCTCTAATTGTTTCTTGAGAATAAGTTTTGCTTCTACAACACCAAGAGAAACTTTCTGAAATCAGTGAAGTTTATTTGAATCCTTTGCAGCAACTAGTGCTGGAATGGGCATTCCTTACATATATGCTTAATAAATACTAGCAATTGGTTAAAATATTATTAGTGTGAGACAATATATTGGGATAATTGTAGTACACATGAGAAGCTGATATTTATACCATCCAATTAAAATTATAAACTATTAAGTTGTTATCACTGTGGTTTTTATTTCATTTTGTTTCTACCTGAAATTAAATTAATGAATGAAATGATTGTAAATCTGAATGTTCTAAGGTGTTTAATTGCTTCTCTTTTTATGTATCTGAAATTTGCTAGTTTAAGAATCTTAAAAAATATATTTAGAAAATAGGATATGTGTAGATGGAAGGGGGATTTTTAAATTAAATATATAATTTTCTAGTCATTTGCATTTGAATGCAAAATGGAATCGGAGACTTTGGGAGTCAAAAGAAACTTTAAGTGATAAGTCCAAATCACTTATTTTGTAAGTGAGGAAATTGAGGTCCAGTGAGGGTGAGGACTTGCTCAAGGTCACACAGTCTGGGGACAAAATGAATGTTCTCAGTTATCTGGATTCACATGGATGGCTCCAGTACTCTGGATTTTATTTGTTAAGAATGGCAGAAGCATAGAAAGATAGAATGAATGCATATCTATTACCTGGGAAATAACCTGCAAAATGACAAAGCTGACACACTCATCGACATGGTAAATTATAAGTGGCTTAAAGGAATTGCTAACCATTTTTTCTGGCCAAATGGTGCAAAATGAAGAAAGATAATAAATAATCCTGAAATGATTGATGTCGTCATGGTCTCCTGAAGAAGACAAAAGGCTAGCTAGTTAGTTCCATACTTCTCACTTAATCACATTTAATCATGGATTATTTCCTAAACTTCTGGCAAGATCTCAGAATACATTAAACAAGGAAGTGATTTTAAATAAACTATGCCATTCTTCTGGTTTTTAGCATAGGTATGTTTACATCTGTTCTTTTCTTTCTTTTCTTTTTTTTTTTTACAGCATCCTTCCCAAACTCAGTAGAAAAGTAATTTTGTCTTTACTATCTGGTTGATAATTATTTTCCTTTTTAATTGTAGCCTATGTTCTAAATGTATACTGTACTCTACAGTCTTGATATTATAGTCCTGAAGAAAGAGTAGCTTTTGGCATAAAAAGGACTAGGATTGAACCTTATTTTAATTCTTCTTGGTTCATTGGGGTATGATTACATTCTTTGAGAGAAAATCTGGTATCAAGAGAGCCTCCCTCTGAGGTGAGTTTGCTCACCACAGAGCCCTCTGGAGCTGGACTGCACCTGAGAACAGCCAGGGAAGCAGTTCTGAGTGTCAAAATGTGTTCCGTGGAATGTACCTTTGGAATGTGACCGGTGCAAGGGGTTCCTAGATAACTTGAGTTTTGAAAACACACAGCCCAGCTTGCTTCCTAGAGGTTCTCAATCAATGTGAAAACATTTTAAGGCCCTGAGAAGCAGCATGGTAAAGAAACCTGCCTAACTCTAGCCAGTGTTACAGTCTTTTGTCCATAGCATCTACTAACATTCCAATAAACAAGATTCCTGAGGGAGAAAAACTGGTTTAGGAAATCTCACTGATTAGAAGACTGAGGATCTGCAAGGGAAAGTGGCTTACTCAAGGCTGCTAGCTCTGTAGTGGCAGAGCTGGGGCAGTGCATTAATGAATCTTTCATTACTAAGTACAATATACTTTGGCACCTTTCAGTGGAGGATATGATTCTGGGGCCTCCCTGATAGCTCAGTCGTAAAGAATCTGCCTGCAATGCAGGAGATTGCCTGCAGTGCAAGAGGCCCACGTTTGGTCCCTGGATCAGGAAGATCCCTTTAAGAAGGAAATGGCAACCCAGTATTCTTGCCTGGGAAATCCCATGGACAGAGGAGCCTGGCAGGCTACAGTCCGTGGGGTTGCAAGAGTTGGACATGACTTAACGACTGACCACCACCACCAAAGGACAGGACAAAGAGCTATTGTATCTCTCTTGCTTCCCATTTTATATGCCATAGACTTTTTTCTCCTGCCATCAATGGCATCTATCATATAATGTCTTTTGGTCTTTTAACTTTTCTCATCAATGTTATAGACAATAAACTCTGATCTATACCTCTTGATTATGTGATTTCTCTAGTTCTTCACATGGGTAGATCTTTATCACTCTTCAAGTCTCAGCCTAAATACTACCTGTTTAGTAAGGTGTCCCCAACCATTCTACCTAAGTTGTGCTTTCCCCTCCTACAATGATTATTCACTATCACAGCACTGTCTTTCTTTTCTTTTAATTTAATTTTTATTTTTTAACAGTAAAAACAGTATGTACTGGGGTAGAGCCGATTAACAGTGTTGTGATCGTTTGAGGTGAACAGCGAAGGGACTCAGCCATACATATACATGTACCCAGCACTGTCTTTCTTCTGTGCTACTTCACAGTCTTAGGTATGTCAGCTGTTTTGCTCAGCATGTGCCCTCAGCACAGTGCCTGGCCCATAGTAGAGAGTCAAGAAATATTTACTGAAGGAATGACTAAAACAAGCAACTAAAACTGTCTCTGTTAACAATTTCCATTTGATCAGGATGCCTCTCTGCACCTTCCCTGACACTCTGGGTTCTTTATAACATTTTTTTCCCATTGGGTGAGTGACTGGGTAATTTGTGGAATTCCTAACCTATCAATGAGATGCAATTTGTCTGTACATGCTGCCCCCAGACCCATTTCTATTCAAGTCAAATAACATCATTTATCTCCTTCACTCCAGTAAATATGTGATTCAATATTCCCTAAAGAGAACATTTGAGGATTTCTAGAAGTTTAGTGGAGGAGACTTAGCCTCTGCCAGGAAGGTAACAGAAGAGTGACAGGTCTCTAGCACAGACATGATACACATTGATTGATCTGATAGATTACATTCCTGTTCAAAAACATCTACTTCTTCCTCCCAAATCCATGGGAGGGGTACACATTTTCACTTGTTGACTTTGAACTCAATCATGCGATTTGCTTTGGTCAGTGGGATGTTAGCAGACATGATGTAAACAGAGACAAGAAATATACATGCGTTTCTTGTGCCTCTGTTATCATGTAAGGAGAGCTGTACCTGCAGTCTGGGTCCCAGAAAAAATAGACATAAGTGGAGTTGAGCTTCTAAGCAGTAAGCTCAGCTGGACCTGCAGTTTGACACAGAGCTGCTCCTTTGAACTCAGTCTTGATCAGCCAATCACTGTCAATCTACCGACTCATGAATGAGAAGATATGGGTTCTTTTTTTGGGTACAGTTTTCTAAAAAAATATATTCATTTATTTATTTTTGGCTGTGATGGGTCTTTGTTGCTTTGTGCAGGCTTTCTCTCATTGCGGCCAGTGAGGGCTACTCTTCATTGTGGTGTGCGGGCTTCTTGTTGCCATGGCTTCACTTCATGAGGACCAGACTCTAGGGTGTGTGAGCTTCTGTAGTTACAGCTTGAGGACTCAGTAGTTTAGGTGCACAGGCTTAGTTGCTCCAGGGCATGTGGAATCTTCCCGGACAAGAGATCAAACCTGTGTCTCCTGCACTGGCAGGTAGATTTTATCCACTGTGCCCCCAGGGCAGTCTGAAATGGTTGTTCTTCAAAGCCATTGAGTTTAAGGTGCTTTTTGTTTAATTTTTTTTTTTTTTTCTCTCTCTCTCTATTTTTTTTTTTTTTTGCTTTTACTAGCAATAGGTGATGATTGACCTCTGGTCAATCTGTTAATTTTATCAAGACATTTCAGGTTTCTTTAAGGAACTTCACTATGGTCTCTTTAGGATAATGTGTGCTAATGCCTTTCTAGTCTAGGGAAAGATCCATTTTTGAAGGTTGTGGTAAGATACCTGGAAGTTTATCGATTTGGCTACTGCCTGAAATTGAGAGGTGTGATAGAGCTAAATTGATAGGACAAGAAATGAGAAGAAGATTGAATGTGGACTGAGCAATAAAGAAGACTAATTATATTTCTTTAACTGAATTTTTATTAAGATAATCTAAGTCCAAATGCCATAAAAAATAATACAGAGATCTGATTTACTCCTTATGCAGTTTCCCCCTATGATAGATGTGTGTGTATGTGCTCAGTCATGTCGGACTCTTTGTGACCCCATGGATTGTTGCCCCCCCAGGCTCCTCTGTCCATGGGATTTCCCAGGCAAGAATACTGGAGTGGGTTGCCATTTCCTCCTGGGGGTATTCCTGACCCAGGGATCGGACCTGTATCTCCTGCATTGGCAGATGGATTCTTTACCATTGCGCCACCAGGGAAGCCCCCTATGATAGATAATATAAAACAATAGTACGGTACCACAGGGTGCTTTCCAGGTGGCTCAGTGGTAAAGAATATGCCTGCAATGCAGGAGATGCGGGTTCAATACCTGGGCCAGGAAGATCCCCTGGCAGAGGAAATGACCCACTCCAATATTCTTGCCTGGGGAATCCCACGGACAGAAGAGCCTGGAGGGCTATAGTCCATGGGGTCACAAAAGAGTCAGACACGATTGAGCCACTAAACAACAACAACAGTACCACAACGAGAAAATTGATATTGATACAATTCAGCCGTCTTATCTGTGTGCATGTGTGTGTTTAATTCTATGCAATTTTATCACGTGTGTAGGCTTGTGTGTAGCTTAGTTGGTAAAGAATCTGCCTACGGTGCAGGAGACCCGGGTTTGATTCCTGGGTGGGAAAGATCGCCTGGAGAAGGAAATGGCAACCCACTCCAGTATTCTTGCCTGGGGAATCCCATGGACAGAGGAGCCTGGTGGGCTATAGTCCATGGGGTCATAAAGAGTCGGACACAACTTAGTGACTAAACCACCACCAGGCTTGTGTGTCTGCCACCATATCAAGAACATTGCCGTCACTAAAGGATTGTTCATGCTGCCTTTCATAACCACAGCAACTGCTTCCTGTTCACCCTTCCTAACCCGTAGCAACCACTAATATGTTCTCCATTTCTAAAATTTTGTCCTTTCAGAAACATGACGTACCAGGAATTGAGGATTTTGATGAATCATTTGCCCTTTGATGTAAACCTTTGCCTCTTCCTCACCACAAAATCTCCAGTAAAACCTACACCATCCTCTACTACTTGATAGAGGGTTTTTCTTTTGATGTGGTATAATTCTGACTCCTCCTTTGGCATTGATGTGGAGAGCATCTGAGGCTCACCAAAGGCCTGGGTTTAACACCTATGTTTGAACTATTAAAATGTTAAAGCACTGGGATAGATCTGAAAGGAAGTGGGACCACTCACAGGGAGAAAGTGGTTCTTCTAAAACATGGTAACAACTTTGTGAGCTCTAGGTGTTCCCAGGCATTCCTTTTAAAATTCACTGCCTACTCTCCCCAACTTGCTTTTTGCCTCTCTTTTACTCCTTTCTCTTTTCTGTCCAGATATGGATTATCATTTGAGAGATACCATGAAGGCTCCTCCTGCTGGTTCCTAAATCTTTTTTTTTAATATAAATTTATTTATTTTAATTGGAGGTTAATTACTTTACAATATTGTATTGGTTTTGCCTGGTCTGTCTTGGTAACTGAAACTCGAATATTAGAGATTCATTCATCTAGATTCGGGTATCATTTGTTTTTAAAAGCAAATGATGGGTATATAGTGCCTACTCAATAAACATTTGCTGAATGGATAAACGCTTTAGTAGGAATTTGCTTATGAGAGAAATGCATTGGAGTGGGCATTTTGATGGGGGGTAGTGCGTGAGTGCCACATTGCTCAGTGGTGTCCGACTCTTTGTGACCTTATAGACTGTAGCCAGCCAGGCTCCTCTGTCCATGGGATTCCCCAGGCAAGAATACTGGAGTGGGTAGCCATTCTCTTCTCCAGGGGATCTTCCCGACCCAGCCATCAAACCCACATTTCTTACTTAAGAAGTGTTGGCAGGTGGGTTTTTTACCACTAGTGCCACCTGGGAAGCCCATTATTTTCTCTTGTCTTATTTATTTTTAAATTACGAACTATTTCAAACAGAGAAAATATAAAGATCAATATACTGAATACCCATGACTCTAACCCGAAGTTAATGAATGCTAATGCCTTGCCTTTTGTAAGAAAAAAATTGTTGGTGGAGAATGGATACATATGTATATGTATGGCTGAAGTCCCTTCACTGTTCATCTGAAACTATCACAGCATTGTTTGCTAATCGGCTATACCCCAAGACAAAATAAATTAAAACGAAAAACAGAGGTGTTACGGGTGGAGTTGATGCCCCCCGATTACACTGCTCTCCCTGCTCTCCTTACAGGTTCCCTGCAGACTGTAGTTTGAGTGTATGCTTCCCATGCATGTTAGTATACTGTGTATATTTGTGTTCAAAGA
Source organism: Bos grunniens (assembly GCF_055505025.1). Classification (NCBI taxonomy): domain Eukaryota; kingdom Metazoa; phylum Chordata; class Mammalia; order Artiodactyla; family Bovidae; genus Bos; species Bos grunniens. Next base: position 133,249,424 of record NC_141194.1, read on the forward strand.
TAGGATACAGTATTATTGTTTTTTAAACTTCATATAAATGATTTCCTGTATACATATCACTCTGCAGCTTGCATTTTTCATTTAACATTATGAGTATATTTATCCATGTTAATACATGTGTATCTAGATCATTCATTGTATCTGCTGCCTTGTATTACACAGTATGACTATAACACAGATGATTCATTTCTCTTTTGATGAATACCTAGATTGATTCCTATTACAATGCTGTGCTAAACACCTTGAACAGGTTACTTTTTCAGGTGTGCAAGAGTTCTTCAGAGATAAATGACAAAAGGTGGAACTACTGGGCATTAGGGAATGTGCATATTCAGATGGACTAGATATTGCCAAATTACTCTCGTATGTGATATCCCCAAGTACAGGCAAGCCTTGCAGATAATGCGATTTTGGTTCCAAACTACTGCTACGAAGCAAATATTGCAATAGAGTCACATGAATTTTTCATCTTCCCTGTGCAAATAAAAGTTATTTTTCCACTACACTATAGTCTATTAAGTATGCAGTAGCATTGTTGAAAGAAGTGATGTACAAACCTTAATTTAAAAATACTTTATTGCTAAAAAGTACTAACCATCATCTGAGCCTTCAGTGAGTTATGATCTTGTGGCTGGTGGAAGATCTAGCCTTGATGTTCATGGCTGCTGATTGATCAGGGTAGTACTTGCTGAAGGTTGGGGTGGCTGTGACAATTTCTCAATATAAGACAACAATGAACTTTGCTGTGCCAGTTGGCTCTTCTTTTCTCAAATTTCTCTGTCACATGCAACACTGTTTGATGGGTAACCACAGTAGAATTCATTCAAAATTTGAGTCAATCTTGTCAAACTCTGCCCCTGCTTTGTCAACTGTTTATGTAATATTCTAAAATTTTTGTCATCATTTCAACCATCTTCAAAGTATCTTTACCAGGAATAGTTTCTGTCTCAAAAAACCACTTGCGTTGCTCATCCATAAGAAGCCACTCCTCATCCACTACGGTTTTATCATGAGATTGCAGCAATTCAGTCATATCTTCAAGCTCCACTGCTAATTCTCTTGCTATTTCTATAGCATCTGCAGTTACTTCCTCCACTGGAATCTTTAGCCCCTCAAAGTCATCCATGAGAGTTGGAATCAACTTCTTCTAAACTCCCGTTAATGTTTTATTTTGACCTCCTGCCATGAATCACAATATACTTAGTAGCATTTAGAATGGAGAATCTTTTTCAGAAGGTTTTCAATGTAATTTTCTCATATCCATAGAGGAATCATTCACTGTCTATAGCACTATAGCTGTATGAAATGTATTTCTTAAATAATGACTTGAAAAGGCAATGGAGGATGAGATGGCTGGATGGCATCACTGATGTAATTGATATGAACTTGGGCAAACTCTGGGAGATGGTGAGGGACAGGGAAGCCTGTGGTGCTGCAGTCCATGGGGTCGCAAAGAGTCGGGCATGACTTGACCACTGAACAACGACAATGAACAAGACTTGAAAGTCAAAATTACTCCTTGATCAATGGACTGCAGGATGGACGCTGTGTTAGCAGGATGAAAACAACACTAATCTCATAGTCTATCTCAATCAGAGCTTTTGGGTGACCAGGTGCATTGTTGATGAGCAGTAATATTTTGAAAGGAATTTTTTTCTGAGGAGTAGGCTCAGCTGGTAAAGAATCTGCCTGCAATGCAGGAGACCCTGGTTCCATTCCTGGGTTAGGAAGATTCTCTGGAGAAGGGATAGGCTGCCCACTCCAGTATTTTGGGCTTCCCCCATGGCTCAGCTAGTAAAGAATCTGCCTGCAATGTGGGAGACCTGGGTTCAATCCCTGGGTTGGGAAGATCCCCTGGAGAAGGGAACAGCTACCCACTCCAGTAGTCTGGCCTGGAGAATTCCAGGTATAGTCCATGGGCTTGCAAAGAGTCAGACACCACTGAGCAACGTTCACTTCAAGTTTCAACAGTGGGCTTAAAATATTTGGTAAACCATGTTGTAAACAGATGTGCTGTCATACAGGCTTTATTCTTCCAAACCTACTCTGCACAGACAGAGTAGATTTAGCATAATTCTGAAGGGCCCTAAGATTTTCAAAATGGCCAATGGGCTTTGGCTTCAACTGCATTTGCCCCTAAGAAGAGAGTCAGCCTGTCCTTCAAAGCTTTGAAGCCAGGCATTGACACCTTCTCTCCAGCCATGAAAGTTCTAAGTGACATCTTCTTGCAATAGAAGGCTGTTTTGTGTACACTGAAAATCTGTTGTTTAGTGTAGCTACCTTCATAGGTTATCTTAGCACTTTCTGCTTCACCTTGCCCTTTTATGTGATGGAGATGGCTTCTTTTCTTAAACCTCATAAATCAACCTCTGCTGGCTTCAAACTGTTCTTCTGCAGCTTCCTCGCCCTCTTTCAGCCTTCATGGAACTGAAGAGAGTTAGGACCTTGCTCTGGATTAGGCTTTGGCTTCAAGGAACTTTGTGGCTGGGTTAATCTTCTATCCAGATCACTAAAACTTTCTCCACATCGGCTATAATGCTGTTTTGGTGTCTGATCATTTGTGTGTTCACTGGATTAGCCCTTTTATTTCCCTTCAATAACTTTTCCTTTGCATGCACACCTTAGCTAACTGTTTGGCTCAAGAGGATTAGCTTTTGGACTGTCTCAGCTTTTGACATGCCTCCCTCACTAAGCTTAAGCATTTCTAGCATTTGATTTAAAGAATAAGACATGTGAGTCTTCCTTTCACTTGAATACTTAGAGGCCATTATAGGTTATTGACTGGCTTCAATATTGTTGTGTCTCGGGGAATAGGGAGGCCCAAGGAGATGAGGGAGATGGGGCAGTGGCTGGTTGGTGGAGCAGTCAAAACACACTTAACATTATTGATTACATCTGCCTTTTATATGGATATGGTTCATGGAGCCCCCCAAACAATTACAATAATAATGTGGAATATCACTGATCACAGATCACCGTAACAATATAACAGTGATGCAAAAGTTTGAGATACTGTGAAGAGTGCCAAAATGTGACACAGAAACACAAAGTGAGCAAGTGCTATTGGAAAAAATGGTGCCAAAGACTTGCTTGACACAGAGGTAGCCCAAACCTTCAACTTGTAAAAAACGCAGGATCTGTGAAGCATCATAAACTGAAACATAGTAAAAACGAGGTATGTATGTATATGCAGTTCCTTTCCATTTTCTTGACAATGTTTGGTATTGTCAGACTTTGCACTTCTCTGGTAGCACATATGGTACCTTACTGTTTTAATTTGTACTATCTTGATAGCTATTGAGGTTGAACGTATTTTTATATGTGTATTGGGCATTTGAATTCCCTCATCTCTGAAATGTCTGTTCGTCTTCTGCCCATTTTCCTATTGTCTTGTTTGTCTTATAGATTTGCAAAAATTCATTACATATTCTGGATCTCTATCTTATGCCAGTTATATGCTCTGTAAATCCAGTCTGTGGTTTATTTTTTAATGTGTTTATGATGTATTTTTTAAAGCTATTTATGTATCTGGCTGTACCAGGTCTTAGTTTTTGCATGCGGGATCTTCAATCTTTGTTGTGGCTTTGTGGGATCTTTAGTTGTGGTATGCATATTCCTAGTTATGGCATGTGGGATCTAGTTCCCTGACCAAGGATCAAACCTGGACCCTCTGCACTGGAAGCACAGGGGCTTAGCCACTGGAAAGCCAGGGAAGTATAGAAGTTTTGCATTTTCATGTAGTGAAAATGCATTATCCATTTTTCTCCCCCATAGCTTGGGTGTGTGTGTTTTACTTAAAGAAGCCTGAGCAGCCTGAATATCTGAAGGAACAGAAGACTGGGAGGGCAGATGATAGAGCATGGAAACAGATATCCCCTTCATTCTTGTTGTTCTCCTTTTTCTTCTATTATTTCTCCATTTTTCCTTATCCTGAAATCGATGTGTCTAACAAACAAGTTAGGCTGTTCTGTTGCTCTGATTTGTTCAATTTTGTGTCTAGATATCTCTGGCTCTGTTTTGCTACTTTCTTCAAAACTTTTCCATCTATTTTGTGCGAGCAGTAAATGCAGTGGAGAAGACTGGTTTTTTCCTTTATGAATAAACAAATAAATATATACACCTCAGGACTGAAATAACTGTGCCAATTGAATTACCTCATATAATGAAAAGTAACAGGCAAAAGATTTCATTTGGGGAATCTGTATTGTTTTTTGGTAAAGGAAGACTTTTTAAAGAATCATTTTCTAAACTTTTATTGCTTTAAATCACTACCATAATACCACACTGTCATCTCCATAAACCCCTTCACAATCTAATCAAAATCATTGTAACCTGGGCTGGGGATCTAAGAAACCTGAAGGGCAATGTTCCATCAAGCTTTCTCAGGCTCTCCCTAACCGTTTCTCTCTCCCGCCACCCTCCACTACACATTGCAGCTTGAATTATTTAGTTACTCAAATCAATCCATTTTTCTCTGTTCTGTGGTTGGACAATAAAAGTAAGATTTACTGCAGCCAGTGAATAATAAAAAACAAATTAGCTGAAAACAAACAAAAAGCTGCTTACGTGGCAATCTTCTGTGTTAATCAAAACCTTGAGGACAGGTCGGAGGATCAATATTTGACTACAAGATGGAAAGAATCAAAACTTCCATTAAGGGTGAGAAAAGAGGGAGCCATGGAGGGGGCGGGGGGAGAAAGACCTAAGGGCAGGGTTCATCAGTGGCCAATGGCAAAATTTCATCCCAGTTCTCTGGTTGGCCTCTTAGGGAGGGCTCCTCTGTTTGAGAAATGACAGTGTTTTTTATGCACATATCCAAGTTCAGCTTGATTGTCTCATCTGGGGAAGAAAGCCATCTGTCAGTATTCTCCAAATAATCTACATAATTGACTTTCAAACAAGCCTCAAAGAAACGGGCATTTATCACCCTAATTGTGGCAGGCGGAGTGTGTGTCACTGCCATTTTATCAAGATAATGGTAAATGGCACCAGGTTTCTTCTCTCCTGCCTTCTCCCAGATTTCTTTCAATTTGTACATACAGCTACATTCCCCTTCGAGACCAAACTCAGGAAAGGGCTGTCTGTGCCTGGAGCAGGGGGGAAATTTTGCTTGCCTTGTGATAATCCCTGGACTCAGCCAGCAGTCACCCACCACTCTTCACTCTGCTCCTAGAAACTTGATTCAGGAGGGCATCACTAAGAAACTCAGTACCAGGGCTGGACCTCTGAAAAGCTCTATTCCATGACCCTGAATCTCCTGGCTTGAAGTTCCCTTTGGGTACTGATGGACGGAGGCGGGACCCCCTCGGAACTAGCTTGGCCCTAGCTTCTAGCCGAAGCTAACCGGGCAAACTGACCTCCAGTCCACAAGGAAAGTATTGTCAGCGATGGTGTCCTTGTTCCCATAGGCCCAAGTGGGACTGGGTGGGTGTTGAGATTTATGAGGTTCTTTCTTCTATGACTGAATCCAGTAACTCCTATCTGTAGGAAATTGCTACTCCACAAAATATATATTAAAATTATACTAACTCTCAGGTCTTGCCTCCTATTCAAGGTCCAGGACAATTCTGCCTTAAAGCGTAGTCTTTTGTCACCTTCAAGGCAAAAGCCACTCTTGGCTTTACCTTTCCTGATTCCGTGAACTGTGTTTCTTAACCAGGCTGGCTTGAGACGTCCCCATCATTCCTGTGTGTCCATGGAAACCAAAGACCTCACAGTACCCGATATTTAGCAGAGAGGACCACAAAGTAAATTGCTAAACTGAGGTTAAATGGAAACTTTCTCCCTCAGAGGAATGTAACCCAGCAGAAGTGGAAGTGTGTCTGGATTTCTAAACAACGTTTGAAAGTGTGTTTGCCTGTCAGTAGTCCCATTTCCCCATAGACAGGTAAGTTACTCAGTAATCCTTTAAGGGGGTGGTAGAAGTTGAGGGCGGAGAAGGCAATGGCACCCCACTCCTGTACTCTTGCCTGGAAAATCCCATGGACGGAGGAGCCTGTTAGGCTGCAATCCATGGGGTCGCTAAGAGTCGGACACGACTGAGCGACTTCACTTTCACTTTTCACTTTCATGCATTGGAGAAGGAAATGGCAGCCCACTCCAGTGTTCTTGCCTGGAGAATCCCAGGGACGGGGGAGCCTGGTGGGCTGCTGCCTATGGGGTCGCACAGAGTCGGACACGACTGATGTGACTTAGCATAGCATAGCATAGAAATTGAGGGAGAAGGTTCTTGTTAAAAAATAATCCACTGAGAACAAATATATAAATGAAAAGGACAGTCATATATCTGAGAATTATTCTCATTGTGATCTTGAACCAGTTTTGGGTTTCTAGCTAGCAAGTGCACATTTAAGTATCAGTACGTGACAGGTCTACACTTTCCTACATATACAGAATATCATATAATCATAACCATTTCTCAATGTTGGAAGAAGGAAATATTTAAGACTTGAGTCATGGGATATAAGACATCCTTTTTTTCCCTACTCAATTAACTCCAATATTGAACTGTCTTTTCTGCTCTGTTTTCTCTCTGATGCACACAGCATGTGGCCTGTGTTCTGATTAAAGAGTGGAAAACAACAGCAGCATCTGGGCTGAATGGGGCAGGGAAAATCCAACTGGTTCAACCTATTATGATGGGCAGTGTTATTCAATGACCTAGTAAGGAGATGTAGAACAAAACCTGGCATAGAGAGGCAGTTACACTTGTTCCATTTGGCATGAATCTCTCTCTGCAGTGGTTTTCACACTCAGACAGTACAGAATCTGCCTGCAATGCAGGAGACCTGGGCTTGCTCCCTCAGTTGGGAAGACCCCCTGGAGAAGGAAATGGCAACCCACTCCAGTATTCTTGCCTGGAGAATTCCATGGACAGAGGAGCCTGGTAGACTACAGTCCATGGGGTCGCAAAGAGTCAGACACAACTGAGCGACTCTCACACACACAATATAGGATGATGGTGTCCTTCAAATCTTCCCAGTTGTACAGGGAAATTGTGATCATCATGTAAATTGCATGCACGTCACAGTTGAGAAATCAGACTTTGAGAGTGATGTATGCTGCATGGAAGTAGGGCCAAGGACCACCTGCTTGAGGAAGAAATAATAGGCATGGTATGTCAGGTCACATCAAGGAAAGATTGTGTGTCCTGGAATGTCTGAGAATTTTTCTTGTGGAACTAACTGTTTGACTTACATGATTAAAGGCTGAAGGGCAGTGAAATGAATATATAACTATGGGTATTTTGATAAATGCACTGAAATACTGAAACACTGCTGTGGGGATTGTTTTGTACTCATTGGTCCCTTGTTTAATGTTGTTTTGAGTCTTTTAATCCTTTTGAGTGTGCTGTTCCCAATGCTAGTATGTCTGCCCAGACACGAAAAGAGTAAATACTCTATGATTCCCTGCGTGTGAATTTCCAGAACAGGCAAAGCTAATCTATACTGAGATAATTTACAACAGGGATTGTCTCTGACTGTACATGTACATGGAAATGACTAGAAAGAGGGGGTGATGTGGATATCCTATATCTTGTTTTAAGTGATGGTTATAGGGGTATATACATTTGTCAAAACATATCAAGCTGAAGATTTAAAATCTGTGCCTTTTATTGTATATGAATTCTCCCTCAACAAAAACCAAAAATGCAGAAAAAGAAGTATTTCCGGATCACAAGAATACTGAGAGGCCCTGATGTTCTGGCTAATTCAAAGTTCAGTTACTTTCATTTGGGACCGTATGTCATGGGTTTGTTAGGGGTTCCAGAAAAAACTTCCTTTACATATAAAACTCTCTTCAGCAAAACCAAACAAAAGGTCAGCTCCCTTCATGTTTGTGGCATAATTTTATTTTTTAAGTGACATATTTCTCCAAATCAGAGCTGTTGCTGCTGCTGCTAAGTCGCTTCAGTCATGTCTGACTCTGTGCGACCCCATAGACAGCAGCCCACCAGGCTCCCCCGTCCCTGGGATTCTCCAGGCAAGAACACTGGAGTGGGTTGCCATTTCCTTCTCCAATGCATGAGAGTGAAAAGTGAAAGTTAAGTCGCTCAGTCGTGTCTGACTCCCAGTGACCCCATGGACTGCAGCCTACCAGTTTCCTCCGTCCATGGGATTTTCCAGGCAAGAGTACTGGAGTGGGGTGCCATTGCCTTCTCTGAAATCAGAGCTATTCAGTCATAAATGTCACCCCATCTTGAATTTATTCCTTCCACAAGTTTTTCCTTCTGCTGCTTCTCAGCAGGGATACGGTGCCCTTGAGATCTTGGGCTTCTCTCTTCTGACTGTCTGCTGCCAAAAAATGTACCTGGAAGCTGGGCCTGTGTCTGATTTCTTGCTGAATTCCAGCATCCAGCAAAGGGCCTGGCCCACAGGGTGAGGAACTGAGGCTACACTCATGAAATAAAGTGATCATTATACAAAGGGAGACCTGTGTGTTTAAATAAATAACTGATTCAGGGGATGGTCTCTGCTTTCTAAGAGCTCACAAAAAAGACCTCTGGGTAGGTGACGCCTCACATGTTATAATTTGCTATAGATCTTAAGAGGCTACATCTTAGCCCTTGTATTACTCTTTTTAAAAAAATATCCTTTCCATCCCCACTCCCTTTTTTTGCCATGCCACATGGCATGTGGGATCTTAGTTCCCCAACCAGTGATGGAACCCGTACCCCTTGCAGTGGAAGCATGGAGTCTTAATCACTAAACCTCAGGGAAGTCCCCCCGTTCCGTATTACCTTATTACCCTATGGCCCAACTCTCCAACCTGCCTTTGACCTCTCTATCATGAGTAAAATTAGACAGCAAAAGTGTGGACACCACTTTTTCTAGAAGGCTTTAGAAGAAGTGCATCCATGCTAGTTTCCTGTAGACTCCTTTAGTCCCCCCTTCCGTTATTATACCAATATGGGTTAGCAGTAAAATTGAGTTAGCTGGTACATGGAGAGCAGACAGTATGAACTATAGGAAGTGAAGACCGTTCTGGTCTTTACACATTTCTGCTCACTGGTTTAGAGTGGTGGGGTATTAAGGTGTTAGGCTAGAGACCACAGGCCAAGGGAAGAATTGGGCTTCTTAGGGTGGTGGAGTTGATGGTAAAGATAACTTTAATTGTATGATAGCAAAGGATCCTTTTTGAATGTTTGCAAAAGGCAAATTTTGGACAAAGAAAAGACTTTTAACCTCAAAAGGTATGGTTCAGGCTGCCAAGAACATTGTTGTTCAGTCACTCAGTCATGTTCTACTCTTTATGACTCCATGGACTGTAGTACACCAGGCTTCCCTGTCCTTCTGTATCTCCTGGAGTCTGCTCAAACTCATGTCCATTGAGTTGGTGATGTCATCCAACCATCTCATCCTCTGTTGCTCCTTTCTCCTTCTGCCCTCAATCTTTCCCAAGAATATAGTTTTTAGGAAGGTTCAAAGCCATGAATAAAGACCCACACTGAGTTAATGAGGCACATTTGAATACTTGAGGAGCCTCATGTATCTTTACCTATGAGGCTGACTTTTTACAGGTTGAAGGAAACAACCAGATTCTTCTACTATTCATCTTCCAGGATGCAAGGCTCTGAATACAATAAACACTTGGTATGTAACGGAGTTGGAGAATGTAGAAGTATTTTCTAATGGTGAGAAATGTCAGTAAAAAGCAAGGCTGCAGATCACTGGAGCAGCCTCTCTATGGAAACCTGGGACCTTGAAGGATAGTTTGCTCTTTAAGGCTATTATGAACTTCTTCTCCTCATGAATGTCCCAGCTCTCAGCTCCATAAAACCTGCAATAACTGCTGTTTTGTAACTTAAACCTGGTCATAATACAAAAGATTGATTGGGGCTCCCATCCTACAAAGAAGGAAGACAGTACTTTCAGATATATGGCCTCCCAATAGATTTTTCATGAGATGAGCCAAAAATGCTTCCTCAAGATTCATGCAAGCAAGTGTGATCAGTGCCCAAGACTGTAAATAACATATCCAGTCTTTCAAGCTTACACTCTGATCCTTTTGAGTTTGTGATGTCCTTATTAGAACTAATAATATGTTAGAGATGGGCTATGCTTTTATAGAAAAAAATTTATATAAAAATCTTTTAGGGAAAAAAATATGGTCTCTCTCTGTATTCTTCCATTTTCTTATCTCCTCTCCCCACTCTCCACCCAGCTCAGGAAAACTTCTCTTAAATCAGCTTGATATTTTCAAGACTAGCCTAAGCTGTTGATAGTTTTATGTGACCAATAAAGAAGATTAAAAAATAAACTCTGTAACTTTCTGTATTCTGAAATCCATTACCAAAAAATAATAATAATAAAATAAAAAAGGAGCCCTGTTGTGTGAGAAATGTTAAATGCTGCTTTGTGAGAGAGTGCTGGAAATATGATAGGAAAGATGACTTCCATATATCTAAATGGCATTCAAAAGAACAAAAATCAAGGGCTATTAATGTAGCTAGATCTTGGGATTCAGGTAATATGCCCTGTAATTCACTCTGACTGACAGTTTTGAGGAGAAATCAGAGTAAGGCTGATCAAAATACTATCCCTTAAAAAAAATCATCAACAGCACTTCAAAATTAATCCCTCACATATCAACCTGATCTCTCCAAGGGGACTCTTTTCCAGCTAAATGCTGAATTTAATTCTGTACATCACATTTCTTTGGAGAGATTTAGTACTTTAATTATATTTTTATGTGTCACAGAACTGTAAACATAAATTACATTTTTGTTTTCTTTATCTTTAAAGCAGAGTTTAGAAAAATAAAATGATTAAAGGTGTATGTGATTTTTCTTTGAGTCTTTTTGTTGCTTGTGTGGAGGGGACAATGGTTCTCTGTATTTGTGGCTGAAGAACCCTCTGGCCATATTTCCAGGCCATCTCAGGAAGACTGGAAAGTCTAAAAGCTGATCAATCAGCTATCTGTTTTGCCTACAGAGATGATGATAGTTTTAACATTTTTTTTTCTTCCTGACATGCTCTGAACTGAGTTTTCATTTGTATACAGTATAGATGTTACTTAGCTGCATCATGGGCTGGAGAAAAATCATTGGAAATGTTTTTTAATTTTAAAAATATTTTAATTGGAACTTTGTGGCTCATACCCAGAAAAATCTTTCTGACACAAATGTTCACATCAGTGGCAATGTACAATATAGGCAGAATTAGAAATCTAACAGAATTGTCTAGGCATTTTCTTTGCACATCAGTGAATCTGAGCAGGACCCTGTGGGATCCTCCCGAATACAAAAGCCTTTCCAAATCCATTATTTCTTATTTGTAGGAAAAAGGTTTCAGCCTCCTAGACCTTCCCTGAGTTCCACAGGGCAGATTCAAGCAGTTACTAATTAGAAGAGTGAGGGAATGTAGAAACAAAGGGAAGGCAGAGAAGAAACAATACTGAAGCCATGGGGCAGGGTCCTGGTTCTTCCTCAAAGGATATACAGAGCAATCTGACAGTTCTGAAGAAACTAAGACCCTGACCCAGCTGGAGGATGGTAACTTCAGGCTGAGCACAAGCACATGGACCCCAGACTGGTTGGAATCAGAAGGCTTGATTGAGATTCCTGGAACATTACCCGGTTACCTCCCCACCAGACAATCAGAGGAAGGTTGCAGCCCTCCTCCCAAGTTTTGTATATAAAAACTCTTCCTGAAAATGATCAAGGAGTTTGGTTTTTTTGAGCATGAGCTGCCTGTTCTCCTTGCTCGGCCCTGAAATAAATCCTTCTCTACTCCAAACTCCAATTTTTCAGTTTGGTCTCACTGTGCATCAAGCATAGGAACTTGAGTTTGGAAACATCAATATTGCATGAAGTGGAGTGAGATATTTTAAAACCAGTTGGTCTTAAAAAAAAAAAAAAACAACTTCCTATTGTATCATGTCAGCAGTTGTTTATAACGGAGAAGCTTGCTGGAAAGCTGTGTTACTCAAAGACCGACCTCTTCCCGGCCTGCATCTGGCTTGTAGAGGATGCCAACAATGCTTAGTGTAATGGGTCACATCTGTCAAGGAGGATTATAAATTGTACCTGTGATGCCCTGTAATTAGTAATCCTCAGATGACTCCAGCTGCTATTTCCCTGAGCATTTGCCTTGGTAACATCTTATAGAAAATATAACTCAAAACCAAGAGTATTTAGGTCCAAACGACACTGCCTGTAGTGAAATAGAAGCATTTTCTTCTAATCAAAAAATCCCTTTTTGTCTTGTTGCTCTCACCAAGTTTATCAGAGGGTCTTTCATCCAGAGACCAGTGTAAAATGTGCTTCAGCTTGTTGAAGAGAGATTTGGTTGTTGACTTGGTTTCAGAGCAAAATTCACCCTTGAATCGTGTGAAAAGTAAATATGTCTGTTTCCAGTGTGTTAGGGCGGTTTGAGAATGAATGTGTGTCTGTAACTAGAGACTTCACACTGGGAAGCTGACCTTTTGCTTGGAAAGGAGCTTTGCTATTTCGTTGTCTCGTGGGTACATCTGCAAATGCTGGCATGCTGGGTTGTGTTTGCAGATCAGAATTCATTACTTGCTGAGACCTAAGGTGCAGTATGGAAAATGTAGGTTTTGACATTTTTTTTCACTAGTTTGAGAGTCAGTATACCCTTTCCTGGATTTATTTCAGTGAATTTCTAGTGAATATTCATTACCCCATAAATGTTTATATACTAAGAATGAACTAAAATCAGACTCTTACCTCATGCCTTTCAGTAGAAATTTGCTAAATGGTTTAAAAATTTAAATGTGAAAGTAAAACTATAAAATAAAAAAAGAAAATATAGTTATTTGTTGTATTTATATATTCTTGTAGTAGCATATCTTTCTAAGCATAGCTGCTGCTGCTGCTAAGTCGCTTCAGTCGTGCCCGACCCTGTGCGACCCCATAGATGGCAGCCCACCAGGCTCCCGCGTCCCTGGGATTCTCCAGGCAAGAACACTGGAGTGGGTTGCCATTTCCTTCTCCAATGCATGAAAGTGAAAAGTGAAAGTGAAGTCGCTCAGTCGTGTCCGACTCCCAGCGATCCCATGGACTGCAGCCTACCAGGCTCCTCCGCCCATGGGGTTCTCCAGGCAAGAGTACTGGAGTGGGGTGCCATTGCCTTCTCCATCTAAGTATAGCAGCAAAGTCATAAAATCAGGAAGGAAGATATTGAGAAACTGATTGGATTAATGCTACAAAAACAAATGTATTAAGCCCCCTTTGTAGGTTAAAAATCCATAATAAACACATATTGGAGAAGGCGATGGCACCCAACTCCAGTACTCTTGCCTGGAAAATCCCATGGACGGAGGAGCCTGGTGGGCTGCAGTCCATGGGGTCGCTACGAGTCGGACACGACTGAGCTACTTCACTTTCACTTTTCACTTTCATGTATTGGAGAAGGAAATGGCAACCCACTCCAGTGTTCTTGCCTGGAGAATCCCAGGGACGAGGGAGCCTGGTGGGCTGCGGTCTATGGGGTCGCACAGGGTTGGACATGACTGAAGCGACTTAGTAGTAACAGCAAACACATATTAAAGGAAAATAACAAATGGAAAAATGTTTGCAGTGATATTAAGTATAATTGGTTTACTTAAATAGTTCTTAAAAGTTAATTTTTAAAAGATGAAATCATAAATAGGAAAATGGACAAAGGGCATAAAAGGTAATTCATAAAGGAGGAAACAGAAAATGGCCAATAAATAAACGGCAAAATATTGACCTTCATTAGGAATCAAACAGATGCAAGCTAAATCCATCCATCACATTAGCAAATTAAAAAATTGATAATAATTTGTGCTGACAATGATTTCAGGAAATTGAACTTTCATATGCTGAAGTCAGAATGTAAATAGGTAAATATCTTTATGGGATAACATGAAAATCTATTATCTAAACACACTAATTATGCAATTCTATTTGTAGGAATTTTCCTTAAGGAAATAATTAGAGATGTGTGCATGCACACTCAGTCACTACGTTGTATCTGACTCTGTGGCCCCATGGACTGTAACCTGCCAGGCTCCTCTGTCCATGGAAAGCAGTAATTATAAAAATATTTACTGTTTTTAATAGCAGAAAACGATACGAAAAAGACAGTAGGAGATTGGCTAAATAAGCTGTGTATGCTCATAGGTCGAGATATTATGTAGTCATATAAAATCGTGTTGTAATAGTCTTTACTGTCCTGGAAAAGCAACCACAATATGTGGTATGTTTATTTAAAAAAAAAGCAATTTATGAAACAGTAAATAGAGTAACATACCATGCTTTTTTAATACTACACACACAAATGTGTGTGCAGAGACAGAAACTGAGACAAAGGCATAAGGCAGAGTTATAGAGAAAGACGTAAGACAAGCAGCTGTGTAGCACAGGGTGTAGCTTGGTGCTCTGTGAAGGCTAGTGGGGTGGGGTTAGAGGGTGGGAGGCTCAAGAGAAAGGACATTTATGTATACGTATTGCTGATTCACATTGTTGTGCAACAGCAACTAACACAACATTGTAAAACAATTATCCTCCAATTAAAAAATAAATTAAAAAAAAGACATAGGACAAGAAGTAAATGCTCCAAGTAAATAACTCTTTTTATCTTGTGGTGATGAGATTACATGCACTTTTTACTTGTCTGTCTACAATGTGGGAGACCTGGGTTTGATCCCTGGGTCAGGAAGATCCCCTGGAGAAGGAAACGGCAATCCACTCCAGTACTCTTGCCTGGAAAATCCCATGGACAGAGGAGCCTGGTAGGCTACAGTCTATGGGGTCGCAAAGAGTTGGACATGACTGAGCGACTTCACTTTCCTTTCACTTTTGAGATATATTACTTTTGAAATTAGGAATTAGAAACAATAGAGTTATTTATGAAAAGAGATAAATGCTATAAAAAGACACACCAGCCCAGTCACAGGGAAATATTATCCATGACCAAGACAATGGATACATAGCCCAGGATTGCCTATAGAGTCCCACTGCTGTTTTTGCGCATCTTTCTTTCTTTATGTCATCGTGTCCTACAAACTTCTCAAGTCTTCAGTGTTTTCATTCATTCAGGTATTCACTCATCCATTCAACAGATGTTTGTTGCGTTTATAACATATGGCAAACTCAGTACTTGTCCCTGACTTGAGCTCTATGTGGTAAACAATTTCTTAGTTGTTTCTTATTGGCATTTACTTACCAGTCTTGGAGACTTTCTCTCAGACCTTGTTAAGTGACTGACTAGGAAATCTTTTTAAAAGTTCTCTCTGTATTAAATAGGTGATGTTAGTGTGACACTTGAACTTTAAGGAGGACCTTCAATGCCTTAACCCAAATAGTGAGTAATGTGAAAGTTGCAGACAACTCTATATGGATAGGCTTGCCAGATGATACCACTCTCTCCTGCCCACACATATTCTAACTGGACAACAAGCGTCCAACTGTATTCACTCCACCAGGTCTGGGCTCCCTACTTTAGGACTCATCCCCTGGCCTGATGCTCCATTGTCAGGGTGCTTCTGGGTATTAGTAATGCCTATCAGGTCTCCTATTTTCTTTGTCCTCATGTCCCTCCTGTGCTTTCCGAGTTCTTGCCATCTGCCCTTCTCTGCCTTGTGGCATTTACATCTTCTATTCCACCACCTGCCCTCTTGATTCTGACTTCCATACTTGTTTTGATCCAAACATTTCCTCTAACTTTCTTCAATCCCATCATGAATTTTCTATTGAAAAAAGTGAAAGTGAAGTCACTCAGTTGTGTCTGACTCTTTGCAACCCCATGGACTGTACCTGCAAGGCTCCTCCATCCATGGGATTTTCTAGGCAAGAGCACTGGAGTGGGTTGCCATTTCCTTTTCCAGGGGATATTCCCAATCCAGGGATCGAACCTAGGTCTCCTGCATTGCAGGCAGACTCCTTATTGTCTGAGCTGCAAGGGAAGCTCTTGGGGATCTTCCCAACCCAGGGACTGAATCCAGGTCTCCTGTATTACAGGCAGATTCTTTACCAGCTGAGCCACAAGGGAAGCCCAAGAATACTAGAGTGGGTAGCCTATCCCTTCTCCAGAGGATCTTCCCAACCCAGGAATCAAACTGGGCTCTTCTGCATTGCAGGCAGATTCTTTACCAACTGAGCTATCAGGGAAGCCCTTTTCTATTACTGCTGTAACAAATTCCCACAAACTTAGTGGCTTAAAACAACACAAATTAACATCTTGCAGTTCTGGGGATGGGGGTGTTCCAAAGTCCAAAATGATTTCATTGGGCTAAAATCAGGGTGTGGGTAAGACTGCATTTTTTTTCCAGAGGCTCTAGGGGAAAATCTGTTTCCTTGCCTTTTTCAGTTTCTAGAAGCCACTTTCATTCCTTGGCTTGTGGCCCTGTTCTAACTGTCTCCAAAGCTAGCAACATTGCATCTATTTGACCATTTGTCTGTAGTCACATCTCCCTCTGACCAACGTTGAAAAAGGTTCTCCACTGTTAAAGATATGGGGGTTGATCTTTGGCCCCCCGCCAAATATATGTCTACATCATAATTCCCAGAGCCTGTGAATGCTACATTTTTTGAAAAAGCTTTTTTGAAGATATCATTACAGATCTTGAGACAAAAGTTCATCCTGTGTTGCCTGGCTGGGCTCTAAATCTAATGATAGTGTCTTTAGAAGACAAAGGCAGAGGCAAATTTAACGTAGACAGAGAGACACACAGAGAAGAGGAGGGGGCAGTGTAATTACAGAGGCAGAGACTGGAGTGATACAGCTATGAGTTAAGGGACATTTGGAGCCACCAGAGCTGGACAAGGCAAGGAAGGAGTATCCCCGGGGATACTAAACCACGATAAACCACTCATTCTGAAGAGAAGGAGTGTGTGCCAATTCACACTTTGATTTTAGACTTCAAGCTCCAGAACTGTAAGAGAATACATTCTTATTTTTTTGATTAATTTTTATTGGAGTATAGTTGCTTTGGGCTTCCCTGGTAGCTCACCTGCAATGCAGGAGATGCCAGTTCGATTCCTGGGTTGGGAAGATCCCCTGGAGGTAGGATAGGCTACCCACTCCAGTATTCTTGGGCTTCCCTGGTGGCTCAGTTGGTAAAGAATCTGCCTGCAATATGGGACACCTGAGTTCCATCCCTGGGTTGGGAAGATCCCCTGGAGGAGGGCATGGAAACCCACTCTAGTATTCTTGCCTGGAGAATCTCCATGGATAGAGGAGCCTGGCAGGCTACCGTCCATGGGGTTGCAAAGAGTTGGACACAACTGAGAGACTAAGCACAGCACAGCTGCTTTGCAATGTTGTGTTAGTTTCTACTGTACAGCAAAGTGAATCAGCTATACTATACATATATTCCCTGTTTTTGGATTTCCTTCCCATTTACCTCACCACAGAGCACTGAGTAGTTTCCTGTTCTGTACAGTAGGGTCTCATTAGCTATCTTTTTTATACATAGAATCAGTGGCCTGTATATGTAATTCCCAATGTAGAATTCCTGTTGTTTTAAGCCACGCACTTTGTGGTAATTTGTTACAGTTGTGGTGGTTGTTGATGGTTTAGTTGCTAAGTCGTGTCCAACTCTTGCGACCCCATAGACTGTAGCACACCAGGCTTCTCTGTCCCTAGGATTCTCCAAGCAAGAATACTGGAATGGGTTGCCATTTGTTTCAGTAGCCACAGGAAACTAATACAGGGCCCATCTGATTTCACAGAGTCCTCCAGGATAATCCAGGATCATGTCCCCATCTCAGATTCCTTAACCTTATTCACATGTGTGAAATCCGTTTTCCCAGATAAGTAATATATTCACAGGTTCTAGGGATTAGGACATTAACACCTTTGGGGGGCATTATTCTGTTAACCATAGTATGCAATGATACTGTTCATCCCTGAAACCCTTTTTGACCATGCCAAACACGTGTGGAGCCACCTTGCAAGCTTTTTTTTTTTTTTTGTATTTTACTTTCATTCTGTCTTAATTGTCTAGGATCTGTCTCCTGGGTATTGCTATGGAATAATAGAAAACACATAAATGTGGAGTCAGGCTGACCTGTGTTTAAACCCTGGCTGTTTATTTTTTCTCTGTTTCCTTGGGCAAATTATCCAAGCGTTAAGACTTTGTCTCTTCATTTATAAAATGTGAGTAGTCATACCCATATCATAGAGTCATTGTGAAGATGAAAGGAGATAGCATACATAATATGCTTATCACATAAGAAGGCATTCAAGAAATGTTGCTTTTCTTTTGCTATCATCCTACAAACTTTGAACCTGTGGCAATCTGGTTTTGAAGTAGATGGTCTGGTTGAGGAGATATTTGTGTAGGAGCTTTCTAATTTTCCTTCAAATCCAACTGTAGATATAGTTTCTATTCTGATGATACATAGGGTTTCCCTGATATCATTGCATTTTGTTTTGGACTTTTGGACTGTAATTCTACCTACACAACACTGAAGTTCCTGGTTGACAAGGAAGAAAAATCCTACCAAACTAACTACTGGGAATAACTCAGCTATCAGTTCAGTTCAGTTGCTCAGTCATGTCCGACTCTTTGTGACTGTATGGACTGTAGCACGCCAGGCTTCCCTGTCCACCACCAACTCCCGGAGCTTGCTCAAACTCATGTCCATTGAGTTGGTGATGCCATCCAACCATCTCATCCTCTTTCAGCTATAATAACACATAAATGAATATTTCTTGTGTACCTACTGTGCATCAAGTGTTGTAATCACTAGGCAATGAGATGTACACCATACTTATGTTCCTGGAGTGGGAAAGACTGACAAGTGACTAGGTGATTCTAATTCAGTGTGATTGATGTCAAGATGAGCACAAACACAGAGGGACTTAGGGATCACAGAGCAGGGAATAAAGGCTCCCTGGAGTAAGTGCTGCCTAACAAGAGATCTGAAGGGTAAATAGAAGTTAGTTATATAGAGTCCCTCTTATCCTCCACAGAAAGGAAGGAGAGAAGAATAAAAAATGAAATATTTTTTAATAAATTCAATTGACTTAAGCATTAATATTAATAAAACAAATTTGGGCATATAAATATAGCCAGTCTTCTTTATTTAAAAAAATTTTTTTTAGATGTAGTTGCACTAGTGTGAGAAGAATAAATGGTCTGCTGATAGACCTCTTTTAGGTCACCTGGAAGAAAAAAAGAGCTTTCATTACATTTTGTACATATGACTTCAGTGGTTAGGCTGGCAGTTTGAAAACATACAAATACTGAAAGTGCCCTAGAATATAAAGCTCTGATTTAGAGAAGAGGGTGGCTGTGTTGTGGTGCTGTGGTCATGGTATTATGCTGGGTAGATGGTGGTACCAAATGTTTGGAAGATGTAGTTTATGGTTTGTAGGAATAATAATAGCAGCAAAAAATATGTTGTGAATTTATTGTGAGCCAGGTACTGTTCTTAGCACTTTTTGTATATTAACTCCTTAATCCTTTCAATGATCCACGAGATAGGTAATACTATTATTTTTATTTTGGAGATAGGAAAAGTGGGATACAAATGTTAAATAACATTGTATGAAGTTAGTCAGCAAATGACAGAGCTGGAATCTGAAGTGAGACAGTTTGACTTGAAAGCCTGTGCTCTTAACTTCTATCCCTCTTTGGGGAAAGAGGGACCTTGTGGAAATGTACACAATGTATGCAAATGACACATAAAAAGGGAATTCAGTTCAGTTGCTCAGTCGTGTCCAACTCTTTGCGACCCCAGGGACTGCAGCACACCAGGCCTCCCTGTCAATCACCACTCCCAGAGCTTACTCAAACTCATGTCCATTGAGTTGGTGATACCATCCAATGATCTCATACTCTGTCGTCCCCTTCTCCTCCTGCTTTCAATCTTTCCCAGCATCAGGGTCTTTTCAAATGAGTCAGTTCTTTGCATCAGGTGGCCAAAGTATTGGAGTTTCAGCTTCAGCATCAGTCCTTCCAATGAACACTCAGGACTGATTTCCTTTTAGGATGGTTTGGTTTGAACTCCTTGCAGTCCAAGGGACTCTCCAGAGTCTTCTCCAACACCACAGTTCAAAAGCATCAATTCTTTGGTGCTCAGCTTTCTTTACAGTCCAACTCTCACGTCCATACATGACTACTGTTTTGACTAGATGGACCTTTGCTGGCAAAGTAATGTCTCTGCTTTTTAATATGCTGTCTAGATTGGTCATAGCTTTTCTTCCAAGAAGCAAGTGTCTTTTAATTTCATGACTGCAGTCACCATTTGCAGTGATTTTGGAGAACAAAAAAATTAAGTCTTTCATTGTTTCCATTGTTTCCCCATCTATTTGCCATGAAGTGATGGGACCAGATGCCATGATCTTCGTTTTCTGAATGTTGATTTTTAAGCCAGCTTTTTCACTCTCCTCTTTCACTTTCATCAAGAGGCTTTTTAGTTCTTCTTCACTTTCTGCCATAAGGGTGGTGTCATCTGCATATCTGAGGTTATTGATATTTCTCCCGGCAATCTTGATTCCAGCTTGTGTTTCATCCAGTTTGGCATTTCTCATGATGTACTCTGCATATAAGTTAAATAAACAAGGTGACAATATGTAGCCTTGACATACTCCTTTCCTGATTTGGAACCAGTCTGTTGTTCCATGTCCAGTTCTAACTGTTATTTCTTGACCTGCATACAGACTTCTCAGGAGGCAGGTCAGGTGGTTTGGTATTCCCATCTCTTGGAGAATTTTCCACATTTTGATGTGGTCCACACAGTCAAAGACTTTGGCATAGTTAATAAAGCAGAAGTAGATGTTTTTCTGGAACTCTCTTGCTTTTTCGATGATCCAACGGATGTTGACAATTTGATCTCTGGTTCCTCTACATAGAAAGGGAAAACAGAAGCAAACATCTACATGACCATATGGATATGTATCCATTTAGTGTCAAGAGATTGGTTGAGTGAGTATTTACTGAACCTGGTGTTGAGACCTTACAATTAGAATAATTATTTAAAATTGTAATGTAGTAATAGTATATGCACCTCCATATTAAGGTATTCAGTCAAGGATTGGTAAACTTTTTCTATAAAGGGCTAGATAATAAATACTTAGACTTTGTGGCTCATACAGGCTGTTGAAACTACTCAACTCTGTCATTGTAGTGGGAAAGCAACCACAGACAATATGTATATGAATTAATGTGGCTGTCTTCCACACTGACAAAAGTGGACAGCAGGCATAGTTTGCCAAATTATAAGGGTCTAATAATTACCATAATTTTGAAGTAGCAAAAAGCATAAGTGGTATTTTGATATATCTATAGCACCTGTAACATGATATGAAAATATCTCTAATTTTTTAACTGGTGACAATCTCATAGCTCCTGCTGATATTAACTGTGATTTGTACATTCATAGTTGAAGGAAATGTTAAATTGGAGGTAAGTGAAAGTATCAATACATATTTAAGTTTACCCATCCAAATTCACAGGACTTGTTAATTTTACTCATGGACCCCAGTATAAGAACCTCTAAACAGATTTTCCTGGTGGTCCAGTGGTTAAGACTCTGTGTTCCCACTGTAGGGGCACAGGTTCAATCCCTGGTTAGGGAAGATCCTACATGCTCTGTGGCATGGCCCCCAATTTTTTTTTTTATAAAAAAACCCCTGAGCTAGGAGTCTTGATCAGTAGTCAAAATGCACCTGTTGAAAAGGGACTACAGAATTTGAAATGAATGACAACCTCTTCTGAGTTGAGTAAGCTTGGGATAGACACAGATCCTAGTCACATGTAGCTCTGAGGTGGTGATGTGAGAGTGATGGCAAGAACTGATCCCCCAGATATCCCACAGCCCATGTGAAGAGTGTCAGGGGCAGTTACTAGAAGGAAACCAGTCTGGAAGGAAGCAAGGAAGGCTGACTACAATTTGTTTGAGCACAGAGAAGGAATGAGCAGGCTGGGATCTTCCAGCAATCTTAAAATTCTGATAAAGTTGCATAAACTTATTGCATGGCCAATATCAGAGGGCTTCGATGAGGCTGGCTGTGTTGTACACATACACACGATGAGAAGGAATATTGTTAAGGGAAGCAGTGAAAGGCCCATAACCTTGGCCAGAAAATGGTTGATATCTTTTCTGTGATTCACACATTACCCAAAAGCCTCCCATTTCTTAGAATTGCTAATAAAAACTCCAAATATCCCAGCAATAACTTTCAAACACCTCCATTTTCACTAATACTGCCTCATACCCAATTCTGCTTTATAGTGCATTCCAATGTAATTGTAGATACTGCATTGATTGGCTCAGAGCATCTATGTGAATTTCTAACCAGATCCAAGTAAGAGCTTTTTCAGGACCCTGAAACGTATTGTCCCTTTAAAGTGGTAGTTAAAAGAAAAAGAAATAAGCCTTGTATTTTGAATTTATGGCAATAATAGAAAAATTGCTAGGTATTTTTGATGAGGAGTTTGAAGTGAATGTAACACTGCATATATTGACTTCATATTTCAGTGCACATCCAGATTTATTGATTAGAGCCAGACTGACTCAAGCCAAGATTGATTTGATAGAAATCACAGCCTGCTTATTTATCATGTGGACAAAATTTACACATCTACCTAGGCATAGGAGTATTACTTTATTGACTGAATTAAGTCTTGGCTGAATGTTAAGTTTTCACCTACAACCTGTAGACCCCCTGGCAGGACAATTTTTGTTTGCATTTGAGCAAAGATTATGATAAGAATGTTTCTTTTTTTTAGTTTAAATGCAAAGTACTTTGTAAAATCAAAATATGGAAATATCTTATTAACTGGTGTTTGGGGTGATTCTAAGATTGTTGGCTGAATGAAGTTTTTTTAAAATATATTATCTGTAAAGAAAACAAATGAGAATAATGTTAACAAGACAAAATTTCAGGCACTTTAGAAATACTCATTTATGGGTACCAATTGGAAGTCTTCACTTAATAAGACAGGATGTTAAAGCAGATCATCTAAGAATAACCATTTGAAAGTGCTCTCCTAAGTAAATCTGCATGGACATATTTGGTTAGATTAGGAGTAAGTTAGCTTACATATAGGAACCACTTAGAATAGGTCAGGAGTATGCTACATACTTTCACTGATGATTTTTAAAACCTTTAGAAAAGTTCACAGTTCTATTAAGTAGGTATTGGTATATTCTCTTTTCACATTTGAGAAAACTGAAATTCAGAGAGCCTAAGTGATTTGCCAGAGGTCCCAAGCTAATACATGGAGCTAGGACTAAAACTAACTCTTTCTTACTCCAGAGTGTATGTTCTTAGCTGCTGCTGCTGCTGCTAAGTCACTTCAGTCATGTCCGACTCTGTGTGACTCCACAGACGGCAGCCCACCAGGCTCCCCCGTCCCTGGGATTCTCCAGGCAAGAGCACTGGAGTGGGTTGCCATTTCCTTCTCCAATGCATGAAAGTGAAAAGTGAGAGTGAAGTCGCTCAGTCATGTCCGACCCGCAGCGACCCCATGGACTGCAGCCTACCAGGCTCCTCCATCCATGGGATTTTCCAGGCAGGAGTACTGGAGTGGGGTGCCATTGCCTGTTCTTAGCTACTGCCCTCTATTTCCCCTTCTTCTGTGCTGTGCTAAGTCACTTCAGTTGTGTCTGACTCTTTGTGACCCTATGGACTGTAGCCCACCAAGCTCCTCTGTCCATGGATTCTCCAGGCAAGAGTACTGGAATAGGTTGCCATGCCCTCCTCCAGGAGATCTTCCCGACCCAGGGATCAAACCCATGCCTCTTAAATCTCCTACATGGCAGCACGTTCTTTACCACTAGGGCCACCTGTGAAACCCCTATTGCCCCTTACTTGAAAGTAAAAAAAACTTTACATTAAAATATTATGCTAAAAATCGATATATGTGTATGTATGACTGAATCACTTTGCTGTGCACCTGAAAAGTAACACAACATTGTAAATCAACTATACTTCAAAGTTTTTAAAAAAGACCAGGAAGATAATATAATGCAATTCACATATTTTCTTAATTGTGAACGGACTCTCCCAAATGTTTAAAGTCATAGGCACTTGACCCTAAATTTGATGGGTTCTCCAATTTAGGGGATTCTTGAGTGAATTATTTTTCCCTTGGAATGAAGAGGAGGTAGGGGAGTAGGGGAGAGAAGGAGTAGATCAAAAATGCTTAACTTGAAATCCACATTGTCTTTGTTTTTCAGGAATTAATCATTCTGGGTACTGGTTCCTAGTTACAAACGAAGTGGCATTCAATTTTGGAAGCCATGCGGTTAACCCAGTTTGTTAATGGTTATTTCCCTTCAGCACAACAACTGCATTGCAAGGGAAATAGCTGCTCATAAGTGTTAAGGGCCTTATTATTGTTCAAATACCCTTTTCTTTTTTCCAAATGCCCTTTTAATACTTTCTATGCTGGCAAAGGTACATTACAAATGAAATACAGGGGAGGAATAATTCAAACGCCTCGGATGGTGGCATTTTGTATACCTCGAAGCCACAGTACAAATCTCTCTCAAACCTTTGGAAATCCGTCTTCATAGCACAGAGTAGGTGGGAAGGGGCTTGCAAATCCTTTTCAACCTGACAGCTCAAAAACCTAACTTGTTTTCTGATCCCTCAACTGTGACAGGTTGGTGGTGGTGTATTTTTCACTTCAGAAGCTAAGGACTCTTGCTAGAATCTGGGAGTCCAAGCAGCTGGTTTTCGTGCTAAATTCTGGGCAGGAGAGACAAAGGAAAGAGCAGAATAAATTATATGTCAGTCCTCTTCTGGTGTTTTGTATGAAAAGTGTTTGATGATAAGCATTATGGTTTAAGAGTTCCTGTACCTTTAGACACAAAATCCTGTTTGCAAATTCTCAGCATGTATCTCGCTTGCCATCTGTACAAATCCATTTGCTCCACTCAGTCAACCCTTTTCTTAACCCTTCCTCTTCAAGGAAGTCTATCTCCATACAATTTGAGGTGACCAATAACCTTTCTGCCCCCCAATATTACTCTTATCATCCTTTCAGTGAACCTGAAATTTCTACCATAGTGTTTCACTTATTCAGTTATTTTTTCCACTGATATCTGTCTCTATATATTCATCCCTCCATCCAACAATCTATCCTCAAAATATTTATTGTCTGCTCCATGCTAGGCACTCTGCTGGGCTCTAGAAATTGTGTGGCGATTAACATAGACATGGTTTCTGCCCTTGGCTTACAACCTATTGGGGAAGATAGACAGTAAACAGTAAAGGAATGAAGTAATTCACTTCAAATTGTGCTAAGTGCTATGATGACTGTGAATGCAGCAGGGAGCAATGATAGAAGATACCACAAAGGGAACTAATTAGTGTGCTCAGGTGTCAGTTCCATGGAGACTGAAGCCACTTTCTTAGAGGGAACTCCATTTAAAATACAAGTACATTATGTAGCAGCACGATGCGTTAAACACACTAGTATGGTCACAGTAATAGAGGATAAGACTCTGAGGGTGTGGGTCTCAGAACAAAGAGCTTCTTTGGATGGTGTGTGGCTTAGAGAGAGGAAAAGTCAACTAAGTAAAATCCCTTCTATATGTGAGGCTCTGGACCAGGCCCTCCTGTTTGAAAGGCTATTATTTTTTCATTCTAATTGCAACACTAAGAGGTGGGTATCAGATCCACTCTAGGGAAGAGAAAACAGATTTTGAAAGGCTAAGCAACCTGACCAAGGTCACAAGGTTAGTTGTTGGCCTAGCCTAGGAGTAGGAAGGCTGGGGTGTGGTGGGGGGCTTGGGAACAACTCAGACTCACCAAAAGAGTAACAGAAGCCAAAAAAGGGAGAAGGGATATAGTGTCATGGACCAAAGATCAATGAAAATACCTGATCCTGTGTTTGAATTGCTTACAATTCAGCTGAAGAAAGATGACGAACTCTTGACAAAGAAGGGGGAATGTCATAAGCAACACTACAAGTCAAGTCCAAACTGCATTATTCTTGAAGAATATAAGCAAGGAGCATCAATGAGAGGAGTCAAGTTCAGTGCACGATGCTGGATGCTTGGGGCTGGTGCGCTGGGAAGGCCCAGGGGGATGGTATGGGGAGGTTGGGAGGGAGGAGGGTTCAGGATGGGGAGCATGTGATTTTTTTTTTAAAAATAAAAAAAAAAAAAAAAAAAAAAGGTGATGGGGAGGAGTTTGTCAAAGCCATCTAAAAGGGAGACTTTGGAAAAATACCCTGCTTGCTTTCCGTTACTTGGATAAAGTAGTTTTTTTTTTTTTTTTTTTTTTAGGATAAAGTAGTTTTAAATTTCAAGCAAGTTAGGTACAAAACAGTGATGACTGAACAGTCTGAAAGGCCAACAGACACATTAAGATCACTGAGTTATGAATCCCTGAAGGTTCTATGGGTTCAGGCAATATCCCAGCTGTGGGTACTATTCCAGGTCAAAATACAAAATACCAGTTGTTGTCCCCAGCTCCACTTCCCATCACTAAAATGTGACAGTGATTAAATGCAAAATGCAAATATTACAGCTTGTGAGTACAAATTTAAAACAATAATAGCCTCTTGTCAGACAATATGGAAAGGAGAAGTTGCATGGAATTTGTAATTATACTTGCAAATGCACCAATATTTACAATGGGTTGACACAGTGCCACGTAACCCAGGACAAGGCAAGGGAAGGATTGTGGAAAGCAGGACTGGAAAATTGTGAGCACAGAGCAACACTGCCTTTTAAGGAATCACAAAGGAAGGCACGAAGAGGGAGGAATAGTTTCAAGGTCAGAGTTCCTTGGACATTTCTAAAGTAGCCCTCATACTCCCATTGTCTTTCATGAATCAAGGCACAGGCCAAATTATCAGGCTACTGAAGTTTGCTTTTGGACTGAGGTCCCCAACCTCAATTCTAATTACTTACTTTTCTTATACTTCTTTGATCTCTCATTCTTCTACCCACCCTAAGCTCCATGGGGCCAGAAACCACGTCTCTGTCTTGTTCACAACTGTATTTCTATCAGCTAACCCTGCCTGGCACGTACTGCATGCTCAATAAGTATTTGGTATTTGAATGAACAATTCAAATTGTTCATGGCTTTCCTCTCCTACTGACGAAAGGCTCTATAAACTCTCTGCATCTCTCCTTGCCCAGATGTTTTCACTAAAACTTCCTTATTCTATATTTTATTCTTTCAGGGACTTTTAAAAGAGAGAAGATTTTAACCAGTGATATTAGTCGTTGCAGGCACAACATTAATCCAGGTCTATCCAGAAAGAGAAGGCAATGGCACCCCACTCCAATACTCTTGCCTGGAAAATTCCATGGACAGAGGAGCCTGGTAGGCTGCAGTCCATGGGGTCGTGAAGAGTTGGACACGACTGAGCGACTTCACTTTCACTTTTCACTTTCATGCATTCGAGAGGGAGATGGCAACCCACTCCAGTGTTCTTGCCTGGAGAATCCCAGGGATGGGGGAGCCTGGTGGGCTGCCGTCTATGGGGTTGCACAGAGTCCGACATGACTGAAGCGACTTAGCAGCAGCAGCAACCAGAAGGAAGACAACCATTCTGAGTGGCTAAACCAGAGGTGTTTGGGACTTCCTTGGTGGTCCAGTGACTAAGACTGTGCTCCCAATGTAGGGAGACTGGATTCGATCCCTGGTCAGGGAACTAGTTCCCATATGCCTCAACTAAGTGTTCACAGGCCACAAACTAAGACCCAGTGCAGCCAAATAAATTAAAAAGAAACAAAACAGAGGTGATGTCATGCGGGGAACCAGTTACACAGATGATGAGGTATGTATAAGGGCAGTTTTATCTCACAGATTGAATACATTGAAAGTAGCTCTCCTGAAACATAATTCTATATGTGCTCACACAATCTAAGGGATCAGAAGAATCTTAAACTTCATTCAACTCAGACTCATCAGATAGCTGTTATGTCACAGATATCAATTGCCTACACCAATCTCTCTTCTCCTGTTTCATCTTAAGTCCAAAATGTTAACTTTCAGATGGACACCTTTCTACCTAGAGTTAAAGATCCTACTTCCCTGCCTTCTTTGCAGCTGGCCAAGACCATGAGACTTTTAGGTAGTGATGTGGAAGCAATGGTTTCATCTGGGACTTCCACGAATGTTTCTAAAAGGGACATTTTAGACAAATTGTCACATTTAAGAGGGGGCCCTTCTTTGTTTTTTTTTTTGTGTGTGTGTGTGCATTTCCTCCTGTTTCAGGCTTACACTGAGGATGTGATGTTTGGAACTCCAAGGGACCATGAGGAATCCTTAAGGGAGGAAGACAAGTGATAGGATGATGCAATGGAAGGATAGGAACCTAGGTGTGTGAGGACACCATGAAGTTACCCTGCAGCTTTGCACTGCTTTACTCCAAACCTCTCTCACGGGAAAGAGAAATATATCTCTCTATATTATTTAAGCCATTATTTTACTGTCTGATATATATATATATATATATATACACACACATATATATATATATATATTTTTACTTTCTTTCTGTTATATATAAAACTGAATAGAATCTGAGCTAGTCCAGCCATATTATTTTCATTGCATTTGGGACAAATGGCCATTTAACTGTGGCTTGGACACTTCCAGCGGTGAGGAAGTGACTAACCCTTGAGGTGGCCTATCTATCTTGGGACAGCTGTTACTAATGGGAACTTTTCTTTACAGAGTGCAAATATCTATTTATATAGCATTCTCCCATAAGTCCTAGAATGGCTTTGGGGTCACACCTGTCTCATCTTTTTCCATGTGTCACGTGTCTGAAGAAGTGCTCCTGTTCCTTTGACTTGACTCATCTCAAGGCAAAATATGCCAAGTTCTCTCCATTCCTCCTCCAAAGACATGGCTTCTTCATTTCAACAAGCTTAGCTTAGTGTAAGTTTGCTCCACAAATGCTTATGGGGAAGAGCTCCGGGCTAGAAAATTCAGCTGTGTTGCCTGGAGCCCTGTTTATTTAACAGATTCCACTGAATTAAAGAAAAGATACTTTTTTACTCGCTTGATGCCAAATTAACACGCTTCAGTTTACATAATGGACCTCACTGTTTTGGGTGAGCTAAAATCTGGGTTAAAACAAACATGATCATTTAATCCTCTACTATATTATAATCAGTGTGTGTAGCAAGAGACTTAAAGTTTTAATTCATTATTAACCACACTGTACACAAACCAGCTTCTCCTTTTACATAGTAAGAGGCAATGTTCCCAGAGTCATTAGCTGTTGCTTAATCTGCTTAAACAAAGCTCCCTTCCTGCGTGTTTTATGCGGAGGTAGCCCTTCCAGATGCTCGGGCTCTCATCTCCAGGACTGCCTGCTTAGCACCTGTCAATCACTTCTAACGGAAACCTACTTGAGTAGTCTACCGAGAAACTGCTTTCAATATGTATTAAAAAAAAAACTTTACAGTCTTTCAAAATAAGTGTCTAAGAGTTATGCTGCTGCCCTTACACTCCACCAGAACAAAACTGGCAAAAGTCACTACCTGTCAAATGCAGTAAACTAGTATGTTTCCTCTCAGCTGACACATCTCTGTGGTATTTGATACTGATGACTCACCCATTTAGAAAATTCTTTTCTCCTTTGGTTACTGACACCACACCCCTACTGGTTCTTTTCCTCATCTATGGGCATTTGCTAGACTCCTGTATTGGGACCTTTTCCTCTAATCACCTTTTGATTTTTGTTCTTCAAAGTCCTCTGCACTTCTCACTTTCTACTTTTCCCCTGGATAATCCCACCCATGCACCGTAGTCTGATGACTTTTGTGTCTGTATCTCCAGGTCTGACTTCTCTATTTTAAGCTTCAAACCAATATTTTCAACTGACACAGGGGCAGCTTTCGCTTGGTGACTCATAGGCACCATAAACCATATATCCTCAAAACTCATTACCTTCCCCTCCAACTCAGATACTCAAGCCCAAAGTCTGAGAATCAGGCATTTTCTTACCTTTCTATAGCGATTCCTTTCAACAACCATGCCATGTAAGTATTACCTCCATTTGGATACAGGAAAACTGAGGCTTAAGATGGTTAAGCAGTGTGCCCACCAATCCCTCAGTGAGCATATGGCAGATTCTAATGCATTTCAGGCTGACTCTGGAGCTGAAACTCTTGACTATGTTAAATTCCCCTTACTAGAGGATTCTATTATAGGATATTTTGTCTTCATCTTGAAAATCAGAGGCAAGACCCTGAAGGAAGAGAGCACTCAAGGGGAAGAGTTTACAATAACCTACTGTATAACACTGAACTATACTCAATGTCTTGTAATAACCTATAATGGAAAAGAATATGAAAAAGAATATATGTATATGTATAACTGAATCACTTTGCTGTATACTTCAAATGAACACAATATTGTAAATTAACTATACTTCAATTTAAAAGAAAAGAGGAGGGAGTTTGGGATGGACATGTACACACTGCTATATTTAAAATGGATAACCAACAAGGACCTACTGTACAGCACGTGGAACTCTGCTCAATGTTATGTGGCAGCCTGGATGGGAGGGGAGTTTGGGGAAGAATAGATACGTGTATATGTATTGTTGAGTCCTTTCACTGTTCACCTGAAACTATCACAATATTGGTAATCAACTATACCCCAATACGGGCTTCCCTGGTTGTTCAGCAGGTGAAGAATCCATCTGGCAGTGCAGGAGACATAAAAGACATGGGTTCAATCCCTGGGTCAGGAAGATCCCCTAGAGGAGGAAATGGAAACCAGCTTCAGTATTCTTGCCTGGGAAATCCCATGGACACAGGAACCTGATGGGCTACAGTCTAATGGGTTGCAAAGAGTTGGACACAACTGAGCATGAAATCTTTGTCTTAACCCAATACAAAATAAAAACTTTAAAACATAAAAAAGGAGGGAAGAGTTATTGAGGTGATTAGGTTAAAAGGGAAGGTGAAGCCCTGGAGCAATCTGGCAGAAGCACAAGCTTGAGGGCAGGGAGCAAAAGTTCTTAGAAGGAACAAAGGAGTAGAGCCAGGATAGCAAGGTGGGAGGCACCTCAGACCAAACTTGTCTTCCATAAGGTCTTGTGGTGAGAAAAACTGACCTCACTGAGTTTCAGTGGTTCCCAGGGGGAAAGGGAAAAGCTTTTGGTAATCCCAAACTTTAATTCCCATAGAACTTGTACTGAAATTAAAAGGGCCTGTTGACTGAGCCACAGGTCTGGTAAACAGACAATTAGTTTGAATTAGAACTCCAAAGCTACAATTTTCATAGACAGTTCAGCCATGAAAATTCTAAGCAAATTGAGACAGTAAAATAATTATTGAAAAAATATTTTTTACCTCAGTTTGGTTGAGCATATTTTTATTGCTGTCATTTTTATCCTCAAATTTTTAAACCATTTTTTAGAAAATACTTATTTTTATCTATTTATTGGTTTGGCTGTGTTGGGTCTTAGTTGTGGCACACGTGACCTTTAGTTGTGAACTGTTAGTTGGCATGTGCAATCTATTAAGAGTTCCATGACTCAGACCCCCTGCATTAGGAGTGCAGGGTTTTAGCCACTGTATCACCAGGGAATTGATGCTTTTGAACTGTGGTGTTGGAGAAGACTCTTGAGAATCCCTTGGACTGCAAGGAGATCAAACCAGTCAATCCTAAGGAAATCAACCCTGAATATTCATTGGAAGGACTGATGCTAAAGCTGAAACTCCAATACTTTGGCCACCTGATGTGAAGAACTGACTCATTGGAAAAGGCCCTGATGCTGGGAAAGATTGAAGGCAGGAGATTAAAGGGGATGACAGAGGACGAGATGGTTGGATGGCATCACTGACATAATGAACATGAGTTTGAGCAAGCTCCGGGAGATGGTGAAGGACAGGGAAGCCTGGTGTGCTGCAGTCCATGGGGTCACAAAGAATTGGACATGACTGAGCGACTCAACAACAGTAACACTAGAGAAGTCCCCCATTTTTTTTCACTTCAGGTTTCAAACTAAGCATTCCTTTTGGGAATAAACTCTTGTTCAGTACATGAAAGACATCAGGGCAGCAAATTTCTTTAATCTCAACATTCTATCAGTATCTGTTGTTGTTTTAGTTGCTAAGTCGTGACCAACTCTTTTGTGGCACCATGGACTGTACCTGCCCTTATGGACTGTAGCCCGCCAGACTCCTCTGTCCGTGGAATTCTCCAGGCAGGGATACTGGAGTGGATTGCCATTTCCTTCTCCAGGGGATCTTCCTGACCCAGGGATCAAACCTATGTCTCCTGCATTGACAGGCAGATTCTTTACCGCTGAGCCACCAGGGAAGCCTGTCAGTGGCTGTTACTTGACCTAATTGATGTATTCCAACAATATTGACTACAAGACAAATCCTGTTTTACTGTTGCCTCACATTAGAACACTGAAGATGTGTTCCCATGTACCACCCCATTGCCAAATAGAACATGTTAAAAATACTGAGAGACATAGGTGCCAAGAAGACATTTCCTAGATGGCATTGATGCCATGATTATTTGGGGGAGGGCAGGTATTTTGTTAGGGGTCTCTCTTCTGTCATAGGTCCATTGTTCCTCTTAGCCTTCTTCAGAAAACGTGTTTATCTTAAGTACGGGTGATTTCTTTAGCATATATCTTTACTCTTTCTATGGGTCAAATAGTATCTAGAAAGTATAGTGTGATACTGTATCTCATCACTAACTACTATGTTTTAACACAAGGTTCTCCAGAATAAAATTTAGATACTTCAAAAAGTAAATTAAATATTAAAAAAATGAATTATCTAAATTAGAACTCAGGCTTAAGTGAATTTATTTAAAATAAAGAAATATTTTAATGTTCAGATTCCTATTGCCCTTTCTTAAAAACAAGTGCTTTCATGTGGTTTATGGTTCAATTCATAAACTAGTTAGCGAAAAAATGTCAAATACTTAAATATAAATTGTTGTTCAGTCGCTCAGTCATGTCTAACCCTTTGCGACCCCATGGACTGCAGCACACCAGGCTTCCCTGTCCTTCAACAACTCCCGGAGCTTTTAAACTCATGTCCATTGAGTCCATGTTGCCATCCAACCATCTCATCCTCTGTCACCCCTTCTCCTCCTGCCTTCAATCTTTCCCAGCATCAGAGTCTTTTCCAGTGAGTTGGCTCTTTGCATCAGGTGGCCAAAATACTGGAGTTTCAGCTTCAGCATCAGTCCTTCCAATGAATACTCAGGACTGATTTCCTTTAGGATGGACTGGTTGGATCTCCTTGCAGTCCAAGGGACTCTCAAGAGTCTTCTCCAACACCGAAGTTCAAAAGCATCAATTCCTCAGTGCTCAGCCTTCATTATAGTTCAACTCTCACATCCATACATGACTACTGGAAAAACCATAGCTTTGACTAGATGGACCTTTGTTGGCAAAGTAATGTCTCTGCTTTTTAATATGCTGTCTAGGTTTGTCATAGTTTTTCTTCCAAGGAGCAAGTGTCTTTTAATTTCATGGCTATAGTCACCATCTGCAGTGATTTTGGAGCCCAAGAAAATAAAGTCAGTCAGTGTTTCCACTGTTTCCCCATCTATTTGCCATGAGGTGATGGGACCAGATGCCATGATCCTAGGTTTTTGAATGTTTAATTTTAAGCCAGCTTTCTTACTCTCCTGTTTCACTTTCATCAAGAGGCTCTTTAGTTCTTCTTTGCTTTCTGCCATAAGGGTGGTGTCATCTGCATATCTGAGGTTTTTGACACTTCTCCCGGCAATCTTGACTTCAGCTTGTGCTTCATCCAGCCCAGCATTTCTCGTGATGTACTCTACATGTAAGTTAAATAAGCATGGTCACAATATACAGCCTTGACATACTCCTTTCCCCATTTGGAGCCAGTCCATTGTTCCATATCTGGTTCTAACTGTTGCTTCTTAACCTGCATACAGGTATCTCAGGAGGCAGGTCAGGTGGTATAGTATTCCCATCTCTTGAAGATTTTTCCATAGTTTATTGTGATCCACACAGTCAAAGGCTTTAGCTTAACCAATGAAGCAGAAGTACATGTTTTTCTGGAATTCTCTTGCTTTTGCCATGATCCAGCAGATGTTGGCAATTTGATCTCTGGTTCTTCTGCCTTTTCTAAATCCAGCTTGAACATCTGGGAGTTCTTGGTTCTAAATAGCTACTGACTTATTTTTGAGGCAACTGAGGTCATGCAGTCTTTATAAATTGATAAAAGGCAGGACTGAGAATTTCTTTCATGTGTTTCAGTTTCCAAATGTCCTATTTGTTATCCATAGACAAGCTGCATAACCTCTGCATTGTTATATTTAAAATAATAATTTATCATTGGCCTGTTTCCTTATAGCATTATATGAATTAAGGACTAGAAAATACTTTGAGATTCATGGATGCATCTGGCTTTTTAAAGATGTGTCACAGGCATTCAATGATATAACTAGTTTATGAATTTTCATAGCCTTTCTCTGAATTATTTTGTCCCTTTCTCACGTTTTTATAAGAATTTAAGACCTGCCATATTGGGTCATATCAGTATTCCCTGTGGCCTAAGAGTCTACCTTCAACTATGGCAATAAGAGAAATTTTGTGGGAAGATGGATATATTTGCTTTTCATGACATCAACCTTCAGAGTTTAGGAACAGTGCCTATACTCTTAATGCCTATAATAATCTTGACTATTCCCCAGCTCATTAAGGATCTATCTTATACAAATTTACTTTAACATTGTTATTAACTATTTTACAGTTGGACTACAATGCTTTTCTATGTGCTGATCAACAACTGCTTTTACTAATCTTTGTGCATCAAATGGCCTGATTTATTGACAAAATAAGCTGAATATTTCCAAATTTTATAGATCCAGCTATAGGCACACAGCAAATAAGCAAACTGAATAGAGAAAATGCTTGTTGATAGGCCTGAGGGCATTGTCAGGCTCCCCTGGTATTTGACAAGATCCCTTTTCAGGGGAAACAAAGGGCATGACAAGACCAATTGTCAGATCAGGTCAGCATCAAATATCAGTAACCATAGAAAAATGGAAGGACTGGTGGCAGACCTGGGTCAGGAGCCAAGTGCCAGGTGTTATCAGACATATATGTGAGTATAAATGTCATGTGAACTGCTTGGTTATTGATTTCAAAATAATATTGATAGTTAAGATTTGAAAATCCTGTGGCCTGGGTCATGCCCTTCCAGATGATGCAGTTACTGATAAAATCACTTATTTAAATTGGAGGACAAGAGAAGGAGGGGATATTTACAGAAGTGTGAAATCCCAAGCCAGCAAGGAAATGGGCCTGATCTAATCATTACTGACCAGGTTTCACCTGGAGTATTAGAATATTTTTTGGACACCATCCTTTAAAGAGATATAATCAGACTAGTGTTCTTTCAGAAGAGGATTGCTAGTAAGACGAACAGACTCCAAGCCATGACATAAGGAACCCAGGATATTTAATTAGGAGTGAAAAAAACGTTTAGAGAGGGCTGCTTTATCCACAAGGGATTAAGTTTGTTGTGTGGATATTTATGACAAATCTTGGAACAGATTGTAGCTGAATACAAGGAAAACTTTTCTATCAGTTGGAGCTGCTCTAGCAAGAAAAGTGAAGCCTAGATAATGTGTCCTATTATTCTAGGTCTTCAGGTACAGAGATGGAGGTTGAACAATGGACAGGAAGAGGGAGAAGGGATTCTTAAAGTGCACAAATGCTTGGAGCCAGTCACTTCTTGGTACAGTATGGGATCTGTATGACTGCTGCTGCTGCTGCTAAGTTGCTTCAGTCGTGTCCGACTCTGTGCGACCCCATAGGCGGCAGCCCACCAGGCTTCCCCATCCCTGGTGTTCTCCAGGCAAGAACACTGGAGTGGATTGCCATTGCCTTCTCCGTCTGTATGACTAGTGAAGATTAAACAAATAATTCAAAGTACTGATACAGGTTTACAGCTTTTGATTTTTTTTAACCATGTAAGGCCTGATAAGATTTTGGGGATAACAGTTTTTTTTTTTTTTTTTTGCAACAGATAACACTTTTCT
This sequence comes from Bos grunniens, assembly GCF_055505025.1. NCBI lineage: Eukaryota > Metazoa > Chordata > Mammalia > Artiodactyla > Bovidae > Bos > Bos grunniens. The sequence goes on from NC_141194.1 coordinate 133,285,342, forward strand.
TCTCTTCCTGAGTCTGAAACCCTTTGGAAATTGGAGCCAGGCTACTAGAGTCTGAATATAGACTTGTGGCACTTACTAGCTGAATAACCTTAGTAAAATTCTTTAAACTTTGTGTGTGTCAGTTTCCTTATCTGTTCCGTTTGCAGAAACGTGGATGGACCTAGAGACTGTTGTACAGAGTGAAGTCAGAAAAAAAAAATCATATATTAGTGCATATATGTGGAATCTGGGAAATGGTATAAATGACCTTATTTGCAAAGCAGAAATAGAGACACAGATGTAGGTAACAAACATACAGATAAGGGGGAAAGGGGTTGGTGGTGGGATGAATTGCAAGATTGGGATTGACATATATACACTATTGATACTAAGTATAAAATAGATAACTAATGTGAACCTACTGCATAGCACAATGAACTTTACTCAGTGCTCCATGGTGACCTAAATGGGAAGGAAATCCAAAAAAGAGGGGATATATGCATATGCATAGCTGATTCAGAAAACTAAGATCATGGCATCTGGTCCCATCACTTCATGGCAAATAGATGGGGAAACAATGGAAACAGAGACAGATTTTATTTTCTGGGGCTCCAAAATCACTTCAGATGGTGACTACAGTCATGAAATTAAAAGACATTTGCTCCTTGGAAGAAAAGCTATTACCAACCCAGACAGCATATTAAAAAGCAGAGACATTACTTTGCCAACAAAGGTCCATCTAGTCAAGGCTATGGTTTTTCCAGTAGTCATGTATGGATGCAATAGTTGGACCCTAAAGAAAGCTGAGTGCTGAAGAATTGATGCTTTTGAACTGCGGTGTTGGAGAAGACTCTTGAGAGTCCCTTGGACTGCAAGGAGATCCAACCAGTCTATCCTAAAGGAAATCAGTCCTGAATATTCATTGGAAGGACTGATGCTAGAGCTGTAACTCCAATACTTTGGCCACCTGATGCGAAGATTGGAAAAGACCCTGATGCTAGGAAAGATTGAAGGCAGGAGGAGAAGGGGACGACAGAGGATAAGATGGTTGGATGGCATCACAGACTCAATGGACATGAGTTTAAAAGCTCCGGGAGTTGTTGGAGGACAGGGAAGCCTGGTGTGCTGCAGTCCATGGGGTGGCAAAGAGTTGGACACAACTGAGTGACTGAACTGAACTGAAATTAACTGATAGCTGATTCACTCTGCTGTACACCAGAAACTGACACAGCAGTGTTAAACAACTACGCTGTGTGTGTTTAGTTGCTCAGTCGTGTCCAACTCTTTGCGACCTCATGGACTGTAGCCCTCTAGGCTCCTCTGTCCATGGGGATTCTCCAGGCAAGAATACTGCAGTGGGTTTCCATGCCCTCCTCCAAGGGATCTTCCCAACTCACAGATCAAACCTGCATCTCCTGCATTGGCTAGCAGATTCTTTACCCTCTGAGCTACCAGGGAAGCCCAAAGCAACTATACTCCCATAAAAAAAAAAAATCACTGCCAACTATTAATAGTACTGGTAAAGCAAAAATGGAGGTTGTGGCTCTATATCTGCAGCCAAGTGGCTGTGGTAATACTTCAACCCTGCTCGACTTATTCACCCAGCCATTGTTCCAGCTGGACAACTGTTTGGCACAAAATGTGAAGATCCATGGACAAGATGGCTCCAGAATGTGGAATCTCAGAAGGGCCAAGGTAAAGATTCTCAGTTTCTTCTTTCAAACTTACTAAATCAAATAATTCACTCCTTCTCCCATGGAGAAAAGTAAATGAGGAGTGAGAGAGGGAGGAATATTATTTTAGTGGAGCTCTTTCCCCATGGAGATCTTAAGACAAGAAATGAAGGCTTACACTCTAATGAGGACACTAAGGGGAAAAAGGCCCTACCATTTTGAACATTGTCTCATACCTCAAAAATAGAACGAAGCAAAGTCCATTAATAAATGTAGCTTTCTACCACAATGCCTCGATTTTTCACAGACCTGCAAAATTTCATTAGGATTTGGCAGTAGTTTCTGAACTAGCCTTTGGGAACCACTGTAATAGATGACTTTTAAGATCCTTTTAACCATGAGATGTTATAATTCTATGATAGGATTTCATTTGTACCTAGCCCATAGAAGAGAACCAAGGAGAACCAACCCTGGGTCAAGGGACAGGCAGAGCCTGAAAATGTGTTGGCAATCAGGCCCAGAGCAGGGTATTTTCTCTCCTTAGAATTCTTAATCATATTTCCCTACTGTCAATAAGAAGAAGAATTTATCTAAAAAGGCCAGAGGGTTGTTGTGAGGAGAACTTGATGATAAACCTCAGTGCCCCATCTTGGGCTTTGCGATTTCCATTGCCAGACTGTGAGCCATGATAGTCGGAAGAAAAGATAGATATGTCAGTTTCAGCATCTCTCACAGTAATACCATCTCAAATGTGTTTATTTCTTTGTCTTAATATTTTATTATCAGTTTGTTGTTCTCCGTATCCCACCTGTGGTCCCTCTCCTCCCCTCATGAACTGATGAAGCTACATTGCAACAAATTGAAATAGAACACCATATATCCAAGGTGATTTATTGTTAATGTGAAATTCTGTCCTAACCTGAAAGTCAAGGGGCAGGAATCCCAAGCTATTTCAAAATTCACATTATGAGACAGATAATCAGATGCCCCCGAACCACAGCATTTTGTACTCTATTAATTGTACACTGACAGAGCCCTTTGGTTGCATTTGTATTTCCAAATAAATACAAACATATGTCACCATTTTTTATTGATTTTGGACTTTCCTAGGAAGGAAATGCTGTTAAATTATAATAAATGGTGTCAACTAAAACAAATAGCACAAAACCCATTAAGAAGACATTTGTTGCAGAACTTGGTTTGATTTGTTGGCATCAGTTGAAATCATGTCAAAATAATGTCTTCAGAAACCAAATAAAAATTTGTTTGCAAATTTGTCTGCAGCAAGCATTTCTAGAACATAAAAATCCTTAAGAATCAATATGGTTTTATTCAGTATGCAAATATACTGAAAAGCATTATGGCAAAAATTCCATTGCTGAATTATATGATAGTGCTAGTGAATTAATAAATAATAATAGATGATAAATAATATAGTGACTGAATTAGATAATACATTTATGAAGAAGTAGAGGGAGAAAAAGATTAAGGGGGAGAGTCTTGGGAGAAGATCAATTTTCAGATAAGCTAAACTAACATTTTATATTCAGAAAATTAATGGAGTTTAGTACAGTGACTCACAAAGTCCAGTTCAACTAAATTTCACTGCCGCCTTTAAAAAAGGAAAGGAGATGCAGAATGCCTACCTTTGAAGTGATCATCATGTGAGTTCTAATATTAGTCAGTCTGCATCTGTAATTTGCATAACTGCGTTTGCCTTCCAGGTAATTGGGAATTTAATTGCTATCAGAATAAAGTTTGAGTCTTATTTTCAAATGATGTCAGTGCAATGTATCCCAATGTGCAGTTTTGAAAGTCACTATAAATCGGGCAAATGAGAGGGCTGTAGTGGAAGCTGGGCTTTAATATAAAATCAAAAAGTTTATCTTCAGTATACCCCAAGTCCTCTTCTGTGATTATACATGTTCTCCTTTCACTGCCTTCCAGGGTGCAGTTTCTTTTTTAATACTTATTTATTTTTATTTATTTGTTTGACTCTTATTTGTGGCATGCAGGACCTAGTCCCCTGACTAGGGATGGCACCTGGGCCCTCTGAATTGAGAGCTCTGAGTCTTAGCCAGGGACAACCAGGGAAGCCTCCCAGGATACAATTTTTTAAACAAGCCTCACCTGTGGTGTTTAAGCTACTTCTGCCCTTTGTGATCCTCTGTTTATCCTCCCATTGAAATAGATGCATCCTACCTCCCCCACCCCCTTCTAATTTCATTCCCAGAATGTTTCATTGCTGAGTCACTAAGTCCTGACTCTGTGACCCCTTGGACTTTAGCAGGCCAGGCTTCCCTATTCTTCACTATCTCCCAGAGTTTGCTCAAACTCATGTCCATTGAGTCGATGATGCCATCCAACCATCTCATCCTCTGTCTTCCCCTTCTTTCCTGCCCTCAATCTTTCCCAGCATTAGGGTCTCTTTGCATCAGGTGGTCAAAGTATTGGAGCTTCAGCGTCAGTCCTTCCAATGAATATTCAGGGTTGATTTCCTTTAGGACTGACTGGTTTGTTCTCCTTGCAGTACAAGGGACTCTTCAAGAGTCTTCTCTGGCACCACAGTTTGAAAGCATCAATTTTTCGGTGCTCAGCCTTCATTATGATACAACTCTCACATCCCCACATGACTATTAGAAAAATCATAGCTTTGACTATATGGATCTTTGTTGGCAAAGTGATGTCACTGCTTTTTAATATGCTGTCTAGGTTTGTCATAGTTTTTCTTCCAAGGAGCAAGAGTCTTTTAATTTCATAGCTGTATTCACCATCTGCAGTGACTTTGGAGCCCAAGAAAATAAAGTCTGTCACTGTTTCCATTTTTTTCCCCGTCTATTTTCCATGAAGTGATGTGACTGGATGCCATGATCCTAGTTTTATGAATGTTGAGTTTTAAGCCAGCTTTTCTACTCTCCTTTTTCATTTTCATCAAGAGGCTCTTCAGTGCCTCTTCACTTTCTGCCATAAAGGTGCTGTCATCTGCATATCTGAGGGTTTTTATATTTCTTCTGGCAATCTTGATTCCAGCTTGAGCTTCATCCAGCTTGCCATCTCTCATGATGTACTCTGCCTATAAGTTAAATAAGCAGGGTGACAATATACAGCCTTGACATATTCCTTTCCCAATTTGGAACCAGTCTGTTGTTCCATATTTGGTTCTAACTTGCTTCTTGACCTGCATACAGATATCTCAGGAGGCAGGTAAGGTGGTCTGGTATCCCATTTCTTTAAGACTTTTCCACAGTTTGTTGTGATCCACACAAAGGCTTTAGCATAATTAATGAAGGAGAAGTAGACGTTTTTCTGGAATTCCCTTGCTTTTACTATGATCCAACAGATGTTGGCAATTTGATCTCTGGTTCCTCTGCCTTTTCTAAATCCAACTTGTACATCTGGAATTTCTCAGTTTATGTACTGTTGAAGCCTAGTTTGAAGGATTTTGAGCATTACCTTGCTAGCATGTGAAATGAGTGCAGTTGTACGGTAGTTTGAACAAGGAGCTAATTTGCTAAACTAGTTATTGTTTTTGTCTTTATCTCTTATCTCTCTCTCCCATGTAGTTTATTTTTGCGAAATAAAAACAACAATAACAAAAACAACAACACACCAACACACAACCAAAATAAATATTCCAAGCTGAATTTCATCCACCAATTACCATCACCATGATATTTAGGGAAATTAAAGAATGGGCAGTTTAATGTTCCCCTCCCCACACAGTGAAAATAAGAATGAGCGATCAAGGACCGTCCTTTATTCCATGATCGCTCCTTCTTATTTTCACTGTGTGGGGAAGGGAACATATGGAGAAGGCAATGGCACCCCACTCCAGTACTCTTGCCTGGAAAATCCCATGGACAGAGGAGCCTGGTGGGCTGCAGTCCATGGGGTCGCAAAGAGTTGGACACGACTGAGCGACTTCACTTTCACTTTTCACTTTCCTGCATTGGAAAAGGAAATGGCAACCCACTCCAGTGTTCTTGCCTGGAGAATCCCAGGGACGGGGGAGCCTGGTGGGCTGCCGTCTATGGGGTCGAACAGAGTCGGACACGACTGAAGCGACTTAGCAGCAGCAGCATATATACATATATGTATATGTATATATATATCAGTGAGACTTCAGCACAGCCCAGCAGTATTTTGTAAACTGGGTTTTGAAAATTGTTATTTTAAGCTTATAGCATTGCTGTGGTGTCCAGGGGGAGGGCTATGGTCCTTGTTACTAATTTTCTGTGGTGGAGTGAAGTATGGTTGTGCATCAAAGCAGGAAGAGACTATGGGGCTCAGCTTAGGGATTGGACAGGAACCACAAGCTCAAGAGTAAAGTAGAAAGAAGGCATGGCATAGAGCAGAAACAAATAAGCCCTAAAAGTGGGGAAGGGTTGTTGGGGGTGGGAATTAAAGAAGCTTTACAAATCTGACTGCTAGAGGGGAGATGCCCATAAGTTCTTTTCCTGGCGCTCACAACCTCTTTGATGTGAATGACTGGAATTTAGGGCTTTGCATAATGGGTCTGGCCTTTGCTGTCCACCTCACCCTGTGCAGTCCACGTCCTTATTAGGATGATTGGATACTGCAATTCCCTCTCCTCCGTAAGGCAGCACTGATATTACCCCACTCCAAATTGGCAAGACAGCATTTTAAAATTGATTTGAATTTTGCAAAGTGTTCTGTAAGCAAAGTTCTTTTAGAATCACGGAGCGCGAAGTTGCTAAATTATGCATGTTATATGTACATCGTATATTTGTATATGTGTGTGTTTTCCAACTTCTAATACAGATCATATCAGTATCTTTTATTTTTTAATTTTTTTTTGCAAGAAAAGGACCCAAAGGGCTAAATCAAAGCTTGAACTAAATGCAGTCAGGGTCCTGGCTTTGGGGATTGTTAGAAGCCGTTGCAAGGAAAAATCCAACATAACAATGCCCTGTTGTTAGTTGTGAGTGAATCCTAGAGACCATCAGAGGGAGTACTTTAGCTGCTGTGAAAGGGCTCAGAGGGAGACGGATGATAAATGTACAACAAACAGTCCAATGTCAGAAAATGATCACTATTGCAAAATGAGACTGAAAGCCTTTTTTCTTTTTTTGCAGTTTCTACCCAACTCTAGCTATGGTCAATATTAGCTGGATAATTCCCTGAATCTGGCTTATGTGGACTCTTGCAAGGACAAAGAGGATTTGCTCACTCATCGGTGAGAGAGGTACTGGTCATGCATGCTTACATGTGCTAATAATTCTGGTCTTTAGTGGTACCGATTTAATGAAGATGATGTTATGCAATTTTAATTGGTCACCTATGATTTGACATTAGCCATGCCTTTGTGATGAATATGAAGATTTTTGGGCCAGCAGTGATATTAGCTAAAACCTGAATCTTTGAACTGTCAGTTCCTCCCACATTCCCCTTGTCTTTGCTTTCTGTTGTGCTGTGGTCCTCATTGAAGGGTCTCACTTGCAGCCCAGACATTCCCAATCCTATTCCTAGATCAGTTTTTAAAATGTCAGAAAATGATGTACCACCAACCTCAGACCTCTTTAGTGGAGCTTAAAGCACTGAGTTTTATGCATTCAGTCCACCCCCAGATTGCAGTGCTCCTCATTTCTGCTTTCATCTCCCACTCTACAGTTTATCCAGTGATTCTCCCTTGTCCCCCGCTAGAGATGGGCCCCCATCCTGAACCTTGCCTATCTCCTGCCCATATTCTCTCCCTAGACTTTGCCCCAGCCCACTCCTTGATATTCTATCAAAGGGCAAGGTATGGACAAGTCATGATGGTGACAGACACTATGGTGGTTGACTTCTGGGTTAGAACTTTTCTAGAATTTCTTGTTGCTGGGTTTGATCTCCTCCTTCTAACCCTTGTTTGCAGTGCAGATCCAACCCTGGAAATCCCAACTGTCCTGGCTGAGGTCAGTCTCTGCATTCTGGTCACGTTCCTTCAGTACCTTTGACCCAGCTTCCTCTTTCATCATCCTCTGTGGTTGAATCCATCTATGGTTTGTCTTTGTAGATGATATGATGAGTACTGCCAGAAGCTCCAACCCCCAAATCTCTATCAGTGATATGTGAAATCTCTTTCTATCAGAGATTCAGATCTTTGAGTTAGGGGATTGTGTGTATAGCAGACATCTGTAAAAATGCATATATTCCAGGTGTCTTAGTAAGGCTAGGCTAGGCTATTCTGTGGTAATGACTAAAACCAAATATGTAATATCTCAACACAGCACTCTGTATGAATTTTCAGACAGGTAAAATGTTTCTCCTCACAGTTGTTTAGAGACTTTTTCCCATCTTGTGGCCCCCCAATCCCTCAAGGCCTCATTAGTACCTACCCTCAGCTGGTGGAATAAAAAAGTGCGCCTGAAGAGTCAAACTCTTTTCTTAAAAGCTTTGGCCTGGAGGTGACACCTAGAAGTGATTCTCACATGTCATTGGTCAGATTCAATCATATGGTCACATCTAATTGTAAGCAAGGCTGGGAAATGCAGTCTAGTCATGTTACTGGAAAAAAAATGGCAGAATAGATTTTGGATGACAGCTAACAGTCTCCACCATACCAAATAGGATAACACATTCATTTTCAGCCTGGGATACTGCAACACAGTTTTGTTTATTAAATTGCTAATACTTTAGGAAGCAGATTACAAAAGAATAAGATATAGGCTAGATTAGGGGGAGTAAATGGGGAGAGTAGGGGAATACATTGACCCAATACATGGGTCAGTGATGGGAAAAGTCAGGTTTCTCTGAGATGACAAATTTAGGTGAACAGGACTCTTAGCCAGGGATCAATATGAGGGTACTAGAAATATGACAAACAAAGGTATGGAGACAAAGTAAAGATGAAAAGGGTGTCTCCATTTTGTTTCACGTTAAACCTGATTCAATGTCTATATCCAAAATGCTTGCCAAATGAAGGTCTTCAAAATGTGAATAATCTAGTTTTGTGCCTGTTTCTGCCAGTCATCTGTTTTTGTTGATGGGTGGGAGCAAAATATTTCTAAAGCCCTGATTTCCAGTGCGCTCTACTAGGTTCCTTTTTCTCATAAGATTTTTCAACTTAGGACTGAACCAGAAGTATTAAAATCCCATCAATTTCATCATTCTTTGATCTTTGCTCAGGTCACAATGAAGCAATAGCTTTCTTACAGCTATCCATTTGGTTTCAGGCTGCCCACTGGGAGCCTTATTATGTATGAGGCAAAATCTTTTCATGTAGGATTGGGTTTTGTTTCCTGTTGGACTGGTCACTTTCTACAAACAAGGACTGATGTCTAGTTCATTTACATCCTCCCTTCCTTCACAGCCCTACACTGTGAAAGATTGATCCATGCTGGTGACCTACCGACACATCCTTAACCACCTGGGTTGGAGCATGAGTTGATTCAGCAGGAAGCAGGAAGGTGAGTGGAAGGATGGAGGTTGCCAAGCAATGAGCCTCAGCTGTTGTCTGCAGCACTGTTAATGGGGCTGGATCTGCTCTGTGTTTAGCTTGAAAGCACATTGCAAAGGCAGGCAAGAGGCAAAGGTCTGGAGATGTGGAGGCATAGAAGCCATAGATTCTGCTTTTTAGCTTGTGTCCTGGATGTGTTCACTGGATGACAAAAGAATCATTGAAAGTGGACTGTGATGGGCAGTCAATCTATCCTGGATGAGCAGGTTTCTAAGGGTTTTAAGGTCTTGTTAGTGGTAGATGGTTATCCTTGGAATGTGAAGTGAGAAGTGCTTCCAAAATGTTTTTCTTATAGTTACTTAAACCCCATCATTAAAGATCATCCTTTAAGAATTTTCAAAAGCAATTATTTTTTTTGGCCACACCTCGAGGTATGCAGAACTTCCCTGACCGGGGATTGAACCTGTACTTTCTAAAGTGGAAGGACAGAGTCTTAGCCACTCGACTACCAGAGAAGTCCCCAAAGCAATTTTTAATAAATTAACTTTATTAATAGGCACTTATGTGGCACTGACTGTATGCTAGGCACTGAGGGCCTTAGAGATGTTAACTACTATAGTTATTCCTTGTAACAACCCTATGAGGCAGGCACTAATTTTAGTCTCCCAATTTTAGAGATGAGGAAACAGAGAGAGAGAGAGAGAGAAAGAAAGAGAGGTCCAAAAACTCACAGCCAATGAATGAAACAGCCAGGATTGCAAACCCAGGCAGGCTGGCTCCAGAGTCTGTGCTCTTAACCATTAAACTATGCTGACTCTCATAGCATAGGGTGTTCCATTTATATGGGGGATGTGTGACTCTTTCTAGTGAATTTTTTAACCTAATCATACTATCATCCCCTCCACCTAGTAGAGAGCAGGATTTGGAATGCTTTGAATGGAAGGGGCATAAAAGGACCTGATGAGACTGTTGGGGGAAATGATGCTGTCAGGATGAGAATCTTCTTAAAGGGCTAGATCCTCCAGCACCGCTTCTCCCTAAAAACACACCATTCAAGGAACTGTGTTTTCACCTCTATCTTCTAGTTTGTATGAATTTGATTCTAGTGGTTAGCACTCAGTCTTACCTCTTGTTTTTATTTCATATACTCAGAGGTGGATTCTCATTCACCCAGGTAACAAAGAATGGATTGGGCTGACTGGGAAGCCTTGGGTGGCCATCTTAAAACCAGTTCCCAGTTCTGTATTCAGAGTCAGTGCACGTTGCTTTTCCAGGACAGCTCCTGGAGACTGCCCTGACAAGATGACTTCCTCTTCCCTGAATACTTTGTTGTTGTTGTTGTTTTTAACTTGGGGGCACACTGAGCAGCATGAGAGATGCTAGTTCCCCCACCAGGGATCGAACCCACACCCTCTACAGTGGAAGGGTAGAGTCTTAACCACTGGACCACAAGGAAGTCCCTCCCTGAATACTTTGGGACTGGATGCTGCTCTCTGATCACTCAAAGCCCCCATTAGCTTTTCCCCATCCTGCTTTTTCCTCACACTGTACTTCACACGTGATGCCAACCAAGTAGGCAAAGGGTCACTTCTGTCTGTCCAGAGGGTTGTCACCTGGTGTCACATAGCCCATTATTTTCAGTCTATAACTGACTCTTTTACATGCCCCTGTCTATGGTTTTTTCAAAACTTCAATTTTCTGTATTAGACTAACATGTTTCCCTCAATATTCCAGAAGACTATCAGATGGAAAAGGGGGCTGTTGAGGATTTGGATGGGTATTACCCCACCAATCCTTGTCCCTGGAATGTTGGCCCCAGCCAGATACTATAATAAAGTCAGAAATGCAAACACCTACTACGCACAAGATGCTACGTAAGCTATTGCATGCCCCAGGCGCTGCTCTGAGATGACCTCACTAGATCATGGTATTCTCTGCTCCAAGAGAAAGAAAAGGTATCTTGACTGACAAACAGACTTTGTTCTCTGTGTGTAACTGGGAATTCAGCTCCTACACTTTGGCACTGCGCTCATTGTCTTCATAATTAATGCTAAAAAGAACGGATTCAGAAAGAACAGGGGAATAAGAGGCTCATTCTCCAGAGGGGGCCTTAGAAGTGGACTCGGTGCATTTTCCCCCACCCCATTAATCCCCCATGGTCACACGTGGGGAATACGAATGCCCTTCTCAGGCCCTCTGGTTCAATTTCACCAGAAGACAATTGACCTATTGCCACTGTGAGGAGCCAAGCCTTGAACAAAGCAGCTGCCGAAAGGACTCTGTCAAGCTGGCAATGAATTATTAATATGGCTCTGAAAGGGAACGGCATCGGAAACCAGGTTCTTTATTATTTACATTAATGAGCCGGAAGACGATGCAGTGGACAAAAATCCCAAGTTTGGAGAATGCTGTGTACGAATGAAGAAACAATGCAAAGCTGCAAATGTAAATTCAGACTAAGACGTCTCGGAACAAAGAGCCCAAAGAGGGAATTGTTTCAGAGCAGTAAAAGGCTAGATAGAGCAGGGTGTCAAGTCATTACCGAAATTCCCTGCCGTCAGTTTGTTTGAGAATGAAGCTCAGACTTAGGAAGGAAGAAAAAGACCCAGATTGCCTGCTGGACAGACACAATACAATGCCCCCATCAAAGGTGGTGGCGTTATCTCTCTGAGAGATGTGTGCCCAGTACAATATGCCATTTGCTTCTTATCTGGGTTGAATGGTAAATTATTCTAATACAATATCATACTCTGCTCTTCACAGAGATTCCAAATCTTCACAGTTTGATTGGCAGAGGTGTGTATAGGTGCGGGCTTTCTGTGTACTTCCTCTAATGCAGATGCTTTCCTTTCACTGCACAGAGAGCCCTTTCTCTCATCAATAACCTCCCTCCCTTTATCAGAAATGGTCCTTTGTTTAACCCTCTCTGTCTTGACTCCAGTCCCGTATTTTGACTGTTTCACCGTGTAAGCCCCAGTGTGGCAATGCCTGCCTCCACAGCAAGCCGAACAATCTCCTGAGATGAGAGACAAGACCCCGTTTTGTCCCATTAAATTAGATCCTCCCCTCAAACTGACATTCCTATTTTGTTTGAATCGTACTTTGTCATACTGTATCTCTCAGTTTCTAGATATTTGGCTACTTGTCTTCCTTCCAATTTCTATCTTTTACAGAGCCCCCTGTTTCTGTTTTATTCTGGCTTCAGTCATCTGTGGCCTCTTGGTTATTGTTTGCTTGTTAGGCTTCTGCCCCATGAGTTCCCCTCACCTTCTCTGTTCCCTTTTGCTCTGACACTTTCTTGCCTGGGCTGCTTGACGCAGATCCATTGCCTGCTGTGATTTCTAGAACCTGCATAGTAAAATTCCTTGCTTCACTGGCCTGTCTTCTCTCCTATGGGGTACTTGGACTTGGTATAAGTAATACTCTGAAATGATGCCATTATGAATACTTCTCCTTATACAACTCTGTACTATTTTTTCCCCAATACAGCTTTGGGTCAATTTGAACAGAGATAGGAGGATGGCTGACAGGTGTGTATAGGCACCTATACATATGTATCGACCCACCTGGAAAATAATTTGGTCACTTTCTGTTAAATATCTATCACAGCAAAGCAGGACATTTTAAAATTATCTTAAACTGTGTCAATAATATTGGTTCACAGTGATAGACCTGGGCTGTGTCTATCCTAGTCTTGAATCTTGAGTCAGGAAGGTCTTTGGCCATGTTTGGGAAAGAAGTTTGATTTAATTTAGCCAGTCTTATTGGTGAAGCATAATATAATCTATATGCATATTTTTAAAGTAGCAACAGTTAAGACTGGTTATAAATGATCTTTGGCATTTTACAGTTTAAACTTGTCTTAAAATATACTATTTGGTTTAATATTTTTATTACTTTGAACCATATGAAATTGTTGATTTGAACATTCAGATCTTCAAGAATGAAATGGCAATTTCATACAGTTCACCCTTATTGTTTACAGATGAGGAAACTGAGCCTTGGCAACATGAAGTGGCTTCTCCAAGTTCCTCCATTTACACCCTAAGTAGTAGAGCTGGGATTCAAATTCCCCTGTCTCACTCTCATTTGCTCCATTGCTTCCTACTTCTGTTTTAGGTTTAAGATTCTCTGGAAAAGCTCTGGCTACATGTTCTAGAGCTCAATTATTTGTTTTTATCTACAGTGACCCATTGGAATTAATGATTTTGAAATGACCCGGAACAGAACAGACTCAGAAACCTCAAATTGACTAAGGAAAAAAAATCAGCAAAACCTCACACAAATAGTAATTCCCCACCTGTGTGTCCTCTGCTTTGGAATATGACAGTATCTGGATATCGATCTCACTCTCTCCCTTGCTTACTACTTTCTTTGGTTTACTTTGCTGTCTTTTTGGAGGGTCACCTTCTTTTACTATTCTCCTTTTCCCCCTCCCCCTTCCTGACCCCAATCTTGTGTCTTGAGCCTAAGTTCTTGAGCCTCTTTCTATCTTTAGGGGTCTTTTTCTTGGCCAAGATCTGATTGTACCATTGACATCAATTTGTCATCTCAGCAAATAACGTCTTGGAACAGGAAAACTAAAGTGTGAAATCAGACAGCACAGCATGGGCTACAGTCACTTGCTCTTTGAGAGCTTCCTGTTTTCTAACAGGAAGAGTTTCAGGAGGAGGCAGGCAGGCACCTCGCCCTGCAATGCTGCTAATGCTGTCCCAAGGGAACACCCTTCAGCCCCGAACAGTCTCCTCTCTGGGCTGGACCACAATATTATCGTCAAGTGGAGCTTTGCTTAATTAAGTCAAACTGGTGAGCATCGTGCATATTAATGAGCACCCTAATGAGCATTAATTTTTGATGTTCTTCGTTAACAAGCATTATAAACTGCAACAAATTTTGGTTTGACTTTGTGCCAAAATGAGGATGAGTGGTTGTTTAAAGCTGTAAATCCGAAAGCTTCCCCTGGGACATGGAGGGCTGCTTATTAACACTTCCGGAGTTCCCAATGTCAAATAAGACAAATAAATGACCCGATATGATTCCCTCTGGCCCTTCCCCCACCTGCCTTCATCACACCTTTCTTTTCTAAACAGACTTCTTAAAGCATGCATGCACACACAGACACGTTTACTGAAAACCACTTTTCACTTTAGACTTGGAAAAATGCTCACATCTTGGGAGTTACTAGACCTAGTAATTGCCTGCAAATTTCAGATAATGGAACTTCCAGCTTCAAAACACAAATGCTTGGCAGGGATAAATAGATGGATGGAGAGATGTTGCTTTTAATTGAAATTCGGAAACTTCATTAGATTTTTTTTTTAAAGCCACATTTTGTTCTACCATTGGTAGTTGAGTAAGTGCAAGCAATGATGTGTTTAAGGCACACGTCAAACCCAGAAGGACAAACAGACATGAGAGGAGGGGCAGGAAAAGGTCTTTTGGCTCCAAACCTTTCTCCCGGTGGGCCTGCCAAGGTGTCCAAATTCTTGTCGTTAGATTTCCTCTTTAGGGGTTTTCTCTTTTAATGGAGCTAATGCTTTATATTACCAGCGAGGGGTAACCCATTAGTTACCTGGTAACAGGATTTGATTATTTCATTACATTCATTGCCACCCTGCAGGCTGTGGAATTATAGAATGAGTACATGTACTTTGTTGGAAGAACAAGGCTGGGATTTTTTTCCCAGTCTGATGAGGTGCTCTGGGTAGCCAGAGGGAAGTCACACGGCAGGAGGTCCCCAGGTGTCTGAATGTGGATGAGCACTGAATAGTAACTTTCTGGCTTTCCAAATTTCCAGGATCTGCTACAGATCTTTACATTCAAGATTTACCAAAAAAAAAAAAAATGAGGATAAGCACTGGATCTAAAGGGTCTAAAGGTTCAAATCCCAGCTCAAACAGCTCCTAGCTGTGTAATCTTGGGAGAAATCCCTTAACTTTTTCTGAGCCTTGGCTTCCTTATCAGGGAAATGGGTCTGCCCATAGCAGCATCAATCTCATGGGAATTGTTGTGTGGATGACCATCAGTTGATTTGTGCAAAGAGTTTAGCAAAATGGCTGACAATAAACACTCAAAAAATAGTAGATGTTGTCCTTTTGTAAAATGATCTTCATGGTCTGATGAGTGGAATATGCAATGCCTAGAAGGTCTCTCTCTCTCTCTTCTTCCCTTGGTCTCTGTCTCTGTATTACTTGTTTGTTTTTTTTTTAATATTAATTTTTAATCTATTTATTTATTTGGCTGTGCCAGGTCTTAGTTGCAGCATGCAGGATCTTCATTGCAGCACATGGGATCTTTAGTTGTGCCATGTAAATTCTTAGTTATTGCATGTGGGATCTAGTTCCCTAACCAGGGATGGGACCTGGGCCCCCTGCATTGGGAGTGTGAAATCTTAGCCGCGGGACCACCAGGAAATCCCTGTATTACTTGCTTTTTTCATTACCTTTGTCATGGCAATCTGTGCAATATTTATCTTCCTTAGATAGTCTTCCTGCATCAGCCACTGTATTCTCAGGTCTCCCCTGGCCCCTTTCTCATTGTGTTCTTGTAGATGATTTCAACACTATTCAGGGAAACCCTAATGAGTTCACAGCACATCTGCCTTCCAGATCATAGAAGGGATTTCAAATCGAAAATGAAATGACTTTTGGATTAACTGTGACATTATTTCCTTTCATTGCTGTCCATAATATAAGTTGTTCTCTCAAAATGTTACCTTCTTAGCTGCCAGTGATGTGGAACAAATAAAGGAGATAATAATTTGGTATAGAGGAAGGAGGTAGGGAAGAGGGGGTGGACTTTGCAGAGATTTCTCTCTGTTGCTCTAAAATCTGGGAGTACATTTTGGCACTGCTTGTAGGCGTACAGCCACACTGAACGTGACAGGCTGATTCAGTCAACTGACACCTATTTACTTTTTCTGTGTCCAGTCAGATGCCAGGTACCCTGGAGCTATTAAGACTTACAAGATACTATTCCTGACCTCAGGTTGCTGAAAATCTAGCTTGGAAGTTGAGATTCTTTATTTAGTAGATAGTTAAATAATAGTGCATGGGCTTCTCTGGTGGCTCAGATGGTAAAGAATCTGCCCACAATGAGGGAGACCCAGGTTTAAATTGTGGGTCTGGAAGGTCCCCTGGAGAAGGGAATGGCTACGCACTGCAGTATTCTTGCCTGGAGAATCCCATGGACAGAGGAGCCTGGTAGGCTACAGTCCATGGGATTACAAAGAGTCGGACATGACTGAGCAACTAACACTTTTACTTTCACTTTCAAATAATAGTTCATAAAGCTATTAGATAAAAATGAAGGGGGGAGGGACTTTCCTGGCAGTCCAGTAGTGATGACTTCATCTTCTAATGCAGGGAGTGCAGGTTCGATCCGTGATCAGGGAACTAAGATCCCATATGTCTTGTGGCCAAAACACCAAAACATAAAACAGAAGCAATATTGTAACAAATTCAATAAATACTTTCAAAAATATGAAGTGGAGGAAATGGGACCTGAGCTAGGCCTTGAAGGTTGACCTTGGATAGCAGAGGAGGATAGAAGACATGCCAGTTATACATATTGGGAGATGGTAGGGAATAGGAGAGATACTGCTAATAGAAAGCTTTGGACCAGGAACAAATGTGATGTCTGCAGGAGACAATGAGGAAATCAGGTGAACAGGAGCAGAAAGTGCCTGACAGAGAGTGGTGGGAAAAAATGACTGTAAAGCATGTAAATAGCCAGGTCCTAAGGGATCTTGGAAGGCAAGCTGAGGACTTTTTAAAAAAAACTTTACTGAGGAATAATTGACAAACATAATTGTATATGTTTAAAGTGCACAATGCGATGATTGTAGAATGATACCAAGATCAAAATAATTAACACATCCGTTCACTTTACATAGTTAATATGGTTACTTTGTGTGTGTGTGGTGAGAATGCTCTCAATGTCTTTCAAGTATACAATATTGCATTATTTTTTAAATTAATTTATTATTTTTGACTGTGCTGGGTCTTTGTGGGCACACAGAAAGACCCAGTATATGGGCTTTTCATTGTGGCACGCAGGCTTTCTCTAGAGTTGCAGTGAGTACGGGCTCTCTAGTTGTGGTGTGCAGGCTTAGTTGCCCTGAGGCATCCAGGCCAGGGATTGAACCTGCATCCCCTGCATTCAAAGGTGGATTCCTAACCACTGGACCACCAGGGAAGTCCAACAATCCTGTATTATTAACTGTAGTTACCATGCTCTATATTAGATCCTCAGAATGTATTCTTAAAACTGAAAATGTGTATCCTTTGACTTGTATCACCCTGTTTTCCCCTCCTGCAAGGCTCTGGCAACCACCATTGCATCCTCTGTCTCTATGAAATCAGATTAAAAAAAAAATATTTCAGGGACTTCCCTGGTGGTCCAGTGGTTAAGAATCTGCCTTCCAATGCAGGGGGCATGGGTTCCAGCCCTGGTTGGGGAACGAAGATCCCACATGCCATACAGTGTGGCCAAAAAGTAAAAAAAAATTAAAAATTTTTGTAAGAAAGATTCCATATGTAAGTGATAGCATATAGTATTTGTTTAGTTTATTTCACTTAGTATAATGCCCTCCAGATTCATCCAAGTTGTTGAATACGGCAGGATTTCCTTCTTTTATGGCTAAATAATATTCCATTTCAATGAATATCCAATGACTGGATAAGGAAAATGTGACATTTTGTTTATCCATTCATCTGATAAAGGACATTCAGGTTGTCTTCTTATTTTGGCTATTGTCAGTAATGCTGCAATGAACGTGGGATTGCAGCTATCTCTTGAAGATACTGATTTCAATTCCTTTGGTTTTGTACCCAGGAGTGGGATTTCTGGGTCATATGGTAGTTCTGTATTTTATTTTTTTGAGGAGTCTCCATACTGTTTTCCATAGTGGCTGCACCAAATTACATTCCCACCAACAGTGCACAAGGGTTCCCTTTCCCCCACGTTCTCGCCAACACTTGTCATTTTGATAATAGGCTGTGGACTTCGACTTTACATGGTAGGTAATAGGGAACTGTTCTACACTGGGAAGGAGGGGTGTAATGGGCTTGAAGCAGAGAGATAATTGAGGTAGAGATTAGGTGAGAAGCTGTTGCAGTGGTATGTGGCCAGCTACTAAAGCAGGGTCCATCAGCATCAACATTAGTGTCCCCTGGGAGCTTGTTAGAAATGCAGAATTTTTCAGGCCTTACACCAGATCTACTGTGTAAGTTATCTACTGCTAAATAACACATTACCTCAAAATCTGTTAGTTTAAAGCAACAAATATTTAACTCACATTTTTGTGGTGAAGAATCTAGGAGTGGCTTAGCTAGATGGTTCTAGGTTAGAGTCTCTCATGAGGTTGTAGTCAAGATTTCAGCTGGAGTTATAGTCATCTGAAGGTTTGACTGGAGCTGAAGGGCCTTTTTCCAACCTCACTCATGTGGCTGTTGGCAGGTTTCAGATTTCACTAGCTGTTGGCTGGACATCTCAGTTTGTCACTATATTGGCCTCTCCATACACTGCCTTTGTAACTTCTCCACAAGGTAGTTGGCTTTCCCCAGAGTGAGTGATCTAAGAGAGACAGAGAACAACCAAGACAAAAGCAACATTGTCTTATAGTCTAATCTGAGATGTGATATACCATTACTTCTGTCCCATTGTTTGGTCATATAGACCAACCCTGATATAATATAGGAGGAAACAATCCAGGGAGTTAATACTGAGAGATGGGGCTCATTAGAGGCCATCTTGTAGGTTGCTACCATACCTACTGATGCAGTACCTGCATTTTAACAAGCTCTCCAGGTAATAAGTATGCACACTGTTCACATTAGCCTAGGGCAATAATCCTGCAATAGCAAAAGTGAGGAAGACAGATGTGAAAGGATAAATTGATGCATTTACTGGATCTAGGGAATTAAGTACAGAGATGAGTCAAAGTAAAGAATCCAGTTTCTAACTTGGGAGCTAAAAAGTAGGGAGGTTGAGATGAGAGGTGGATGACATGCTCACTTTGACATGCTGAATTTGAGATGATGAAATATCTAGATTTGAAACTCTAAGGATGTGAAGATTCCATTTTGGTGAAAGGTACCCCAGGGAGTCAGGAGCAGAAAGGTAGTGAAATCATGAATGAATGTAGAAAGTTCAAGACAAATGAGGAGACTGAGATGATGGAAAGGACAGGCCCCACATTGCAGGTGGAATTTTTACTGTCTGTGCCACCAGGGAAGCCTGTACTAAAACTAGTAAGAAGCTACAGTGCAAGACGTGGAAAGTGGAAATTATGGAACAAAGAAAAGGATAAGTGGGAGGAGATGAGGCCAAGTGTTAAGATGCTGGGGAACAGAAATAATTTATGCTTAAAATTATTTAATTTTTAAAATAGATATTATTTAAGCTTTTGATACAATATTCAAAAGGTATAAATTTCTTTCATTCTTGTCCTTTTGTCATATATAACTTCCTATGTAACCTCCCAAGTATATTCTCTGCATATTTCTTTATTTAACATAGTCTTAAATAGTACTTACTATATATCAGACACTGTTAGAAGACTTTTACAAACATTAAGTAATTTAATCCTCAAAAAAGAGCCCAACAAGGTAGGTGATACAGATGAGGATATTGAAGCACATAGAGCCACTTTATAACTCTAAACCTTCTTATGTTCTTTTATACAAGGCTTAGAGCATGCTACAATTTGTCTAAAATCTGGGGGAAAATATATGTATGTGAAAGTAAGCAGAGAATAATGGTTGAGAGTATGGATTCTGAAGTCAACCAGTTTGGATTTAAATCTTGGCTCTACCATTTTATAACTATATGCTTCAATTTCATCTGTAAAATGGGGATAATTATCTTGGTTTTTTGTTTTTTTTTTTTTTTGAGGATTAAATTACTTAATGTTTGTAAAAGTCTTTGAACAGTGCTGGCTCACACAGTAAAGAATCTGTCTGCAATTCAGGAGACCTGGGTTCTATCCCTGGGTTGGGAAGATCCTCTGGAGAAAGGAGTGGTTAACAGCTCCAGTATTATTGCCTGGGAAATCCCATGGGCAGAGGACCCTGGTGGGCTACAGTCCAAGAGGTTGCACAGAGTCGGACACGACTGAGTGACTTTAACTTAAATAAAGAAATATACAGAGAATATACTTGGGAGGTAACATAGGAAGTTATAGCTGCCTAAAGGACGAGAATGAATACATTTTGGAGGGCATTTTATACTATCTACCAAAATTTATAAACCAGTTTCCTATTGATAAACATTTAAAGTATTTGTAATCTGTAGCTACTGCAAAAATACTCCAATTAATATCTTTATGTTTGTCATTTATTATACATGTACATACCTATAGGGTTAATTCCTAAAAGTGGAATTTCTAGGTCCAAAGGAAGTGCATTTTAAATTTGATAGATATGGGCAAATTGACCTCCATACAGGTTGCTTTTGAACTGCGGTGTTGGAGAAGACTCTTGAGAGTCCCTTGGACTGCAAGGAGATCCAACCAGTCCATTCTGAAGGAGATCAGCCCTGGGATTTCTTTGGAAGGAATGATGCTAAAGCTGAAACTCCAGTACTTTGGCCACCTCATGCAAAGAGTTGACTCATTGGAAAAGACTCTGATGCTGGGAGGGATTGGGGGCAGGAGGAGAAGGGGACGACAGAGGATGAGATGGCTGGATGGCATCACTGATTCAATGGACATGACTCTGAGTGAACTCCGGGAGTTGGTGATGGACAGGGAGGCCTGGCGTGCTGCGATTCGTGGGGTCGCAAAGAGAACTGAACTGAACAGGTTGTGCCAATTATTTTCCTTTCAACAGCTTGGGGGAGTGAGTATTTCCCTACATTTTCACTAGCACAGTGTGTTAGCAAGATTTTTCATCATCACCTGTCTGATGGGTGGAAAATGCTATCTCAGTGAGGTTTTCATTTGTATTTCTCTTATTATGATGAAGTTGAGCAACTGTCATATGTTTAATTTACTGTTTTATTTCCTAGAAATAATCTGTTTATTATCCTTTGACCATTTTCTATTTGGTTGTTGGTCTTTCAAAATTGATTTATGAGAAGTCTTTTGTTATATTAAGAAAGCCCATTTCAGTGATATAAATTGCAAGTATTTTCTCTGTTTGCCATTTTTTAACCTTATGGAAGTTTTTGCCATGAAGGAATTTTCATTTTTATGTAGTCAACTGTGTTGAACTTTTTTTTTTTTTTTTGGCTTCTGGGTTTTGTGTCATACTTAGAAAGGACTTCCTACTCAAAAATTATTTTAAAAATTATTTCATTTTCTAGTGTTTCTCATGGTTTTATTTTTCATGTTAAAACTCTGATCCATTTGGAATTTATTTGGCCCAGGTGTGAGTTATGGACTACATTTGCCTGGATTTCTCCCTAGTTGTCTCAACACCACTTATTCAACTATCTGTTCCTTATGGATCCAAATACTTTTGTGCTTAGTCATGTCCCACTCTTTTTAACCCCATGGACTGTAGCCCACCAGGCTCCTCTGTCCATGGGGATTCTCCAGGCAAGAATACAGGAGTGGGTTGCCATGCCCTCCTCCAGGGGATCTTCCCCACCCAGGGATCAAACCCAGTCTCCCTCATTGCAGGCAGATTCTTTATTGTCTGAGCCACCAGGAAAGCCCAAACACAGAGAAATAATAAGGCCAAACATAGAGGAATTTAGGATGCGCTGTATCTGTGTTTGGGTTTATTTCTGTACTTTCTAGTCTGTTCTATTGAGGGATCCCTCATTTTTTGAAAGGACTCTTCAGCTTATTAAAAGATTCCCAAAGGAGTCCTCTAAATATTCGGCTGCCTTTTAAATCTAGCCTTGGTAAAGGCAAAAAAATTGAAATAATTCCAAGCATCTTTTCTGATCACAATGTGGTAAGATTAGATGTCAACTACAGGAAAAAAACTGTTAAAAATACAAACATATGGAGGCTAAAAAACATGCTTCTGTATAACCAACAAATCACAGAAGAAATAAAAATATGCAAAGAAACTAATGAAAATGAAAACACAACAACCCCAAACCTATGGGACTCAGTAAAAGCAGTGCTAAGGGGAAGGTTCATAGCAATACAAGCTTACCTCAAGAAACAAGAAAAAACTCAAATAAATAACCTAACTGTACACCTAAAGCAACTAAAAAAGGAGGAAATGAAGAACCCCGGGGTTAGTAGAAGGAAAGAAATCATAAAAATTTGGGCAGAAATAAATGAAAAAGAAACAAAGGAGACCATAGCCAAAATTAACAAAGCTAAAAGCTGGTTCTTTGACAGGATAAATAAAATAGACAAACCATTAGCCAGACTCATCAAGAAACAAAGGGAGAAGAATCAAACCAACAGAATTAGAAATGAAAATGGAGAAATCACAACAGACAGCACAGAAATACAATCACAAGAGACTACTATGAGCAACTATATGCCAATAAAATGGACAACTTGGAAGAAATGGACAAATTCTTAGAAAAGTATAACTTTCCAAAGCTGAACCAGGAAGAAATAGAAAATCCTAACAAACCCATCACAAGGATGGAAATCAAAACTGTAATCAGAAATCTTCCAGCAAACAAAAGCCCAGGACCAGACAGCTTCACAGCTGAATTCTACCAAAAATTTAAAGAAGAGCTAACACCTATCCTACTCAAACTCTTCCAGAAAATTGCAGAGGAAGGTAAACTTCCAAACTCATTCTATGAGGCCACCATCACCCTAATCCCAAAACCAGACAAAGATGCCACAAAAAAAGAAAACAACAGGCCAATATCACTGATGAACATAGGTGCAAAAATCCTTAACAAAATTCTAGCAAACAGAATCCAACAACATATTAAAAAGATCATACATCATGACCAAGTGGGCTTTATCCCAGAGATGCAAGGATTCTTTAATATCTGCAAAGCAATCAATCTGATACACCACATTAACAAACTCAGAGATAAAAACTATATGATTATCTCAATAGATGCAGAGAAAGCCTTTGACAAAATTCAACATCCATTTATGATAAAAACCCTCCATTAAGCAGGCATAGAAGGAACATACCTCAACATAATAAAAGCCATGTATGATAAACCCACAGCAAACATTATACTCAATGGTGAAAAATTGAAAGCATTTCCCCTAAAATCAGGAACAAGACAAGGGTGCCCACTCTCACCACTACTATTCAACATAGTTTTGGAAGTTTTAGCCACAGCAAACAGAGAAGAAAAAGAAATAAAAGGAATCCAGGTTGGAAAAGAAGAAGTAAAACTCTCACTGTTTGCAGATGACATGTTCCTTTACATGCTGCTGCTAAGTCTCTTCAGTCACGTCTGACTCTGTGCGACCCCATAGATGGCAGCCCACCAGGCTTCCCCATCCCTGGGATTCTCCAGGCAAGAACACTGGAGTGGGTTGCCATTTCCTTTTCCAATGCATGAAAGTGAAAAGTGAAAGTGAAGTTGCTCAGTCGTGTCCGACTCTTAGCGACCTCATGGACTGCAGCCGACCAGGCTCCTCCATCCGTAGGATTTTCCAGGCAAGAGTACTGGAGTGGGGTGCCATTGCCTTCCCTGAATCCTTTACATAGAAAACCCTAAAGACTCCACCAGAAAAATACTAGAGCTAATCAATTAATATAGTAAAGTTGCAGAATATAAAATTAACACACAGAAATCCCTTGCATTCCTATACACTAGCAATGAGAAAACAGAGAAATTAAGGAAACAATTCCATTCACCATTGCAATGAAAAGAATAAAATAGGTAGGAATAAAACCTACCTAAAGAACAAAAGACCTATATATAGAAAACTATAAAACACTGATGAAAGAAATCAAAGAGGACACAAACAGATGGAGAAATATACCATGTTCATGGATCGGAAGGATCAATATAGTGAAAATGAGTATACTACCCAAAGCAATTCATAGATTCAATGCAATCCCTATCAAGCTACCAATGGTATTTTTCAGAGAACTAGAACAAATAGTTTCACAATTTCTATGGAAATACAAAAAACCTCGAATAGCCAAAGCAATCTTGAGAAAGAAAAATGGAAGTGGAGGACTCAGTCTGCCTGGCTTCAGACTATACTACAAAGCTACAGTCATCAATACAGTATGGTAGTAACACAAAGACAGAAATATAGATCAATGGAACAAAATAGAAAGCCCAGAGATAAATACATGCACCTGTGGACACCTTATCTTTGACAAAGGAGGCAAGAATATACAATGGAGGAAAGACAATGTCTTTAACAAATGGTGCTGGGTCAACTGGTCAACCACTTGTAAAAGAATGAAACTAGAACACTTTCTGGAGAAGGCAATGGCACCCTACTCCAGTACTCTTGCCTGGAAAATCCCATGGATGGAAGAGCCTGGTAGGCTGCAGTCCATGGGGTCGCTAAGAGTCAGACACGACTGAGTGACTTCACTTTCACTTTTCACTTTCATGCATTGGAGAAGGAAATGGCAACCCACTCCAGTGTTCTTGCCTGGAGAATCCCAGGGATGGGGGAGCCTGGTGGGCTGCCATCTATGGGGTCGCACAGAGTCAGACATGACTGAAGCAACTTAGCAGCAGCAGCAGCAGAACACTTTCTAACACCATACACAAAAATAAACTCAAAATGATTTAAAGATCTAAATGTACGACCAGAAATTATAAAACTCCTAGAAGAAAACATAGGCAAAACACTCTGACATAAATCACAGCAGGATCCTCTATGATCCACCTCCCAGAGTAATGGAGATAAAACCAAAAATAAATGAATGGGACCTGATTAAACTTGAAATCTTTTGCACAACAAAGGAAAGTTAAGCAAGGTGAAAAGACAGTGTTCAGGATGGGAGAAAATAATAGCAAATGAAGCAACTGACAAAGAATTAATCTCAAAACTATATAAGCAACTCCTGCAGCTCAATTCCAGAAAAATAAACGACCCAGTCAAAAAAATGGGGCAAAGAACTAAACAGACATTTCTCCAAAGAAGACATACAGACGGCTAACAAACACATGAAAAGATGCTCAACATCACTGATTATCAGAGAAATGCAAATCAAAACCACAATGAGGCACCATCTCATGCCGGTCAGAATGGCTGCTATCCAAAAGTCTACAAACAATGAATGCTGGAGAGGGCACGGAGAAAAGGGAACCCTCTCACACTGTTGGTGGGAATACAAACTAGTACAGCCACTACGGAGAACAGTGTGGAGATTCCTTAAAAAACTGAAAATAGAACTGCCACACGCCCCAAAAATCCCACTGCTGGGCATACACACTGAGGAAACCAGAGCTGAAAGAGGCACGTGTACCCCAGTGTTCATCGGAGCACTGTTTACAATAGCCAGGACATGGAAGCAACCTAGATGTCCATCGGCAGATGAATGGATAAGAAAGCTGTGGTACATATACACAATGGAATATTACTCATCCATTAAGAAGAATGCATTTGAATCAGTTCTAATGAGGTGGATGAAACGAGCCTATTATACAGAGTGAAGTAAGTCAGAAAGAAAAACACCAATACAGTATACTAACGCATATATATAGAATTTAGAAAGATGGTAATGATGACCCTAGATGCGAGACAGCAAAAGAGACACAGAGATAAAGAACAGACTTTTGGACTCTGTGGTAGAAGGTGAGGGTAGGATGATTTGAGAGGGTAGCGTTGAAACGCCTATATTATCATATGTGAAGCAGATCACCACTCCAGGTTCGATGCATGAGACAGGGTGCTCAGCGCTCAGACAGTGGGATGACCCTGGGGGATGGGATGGGGAGGGAGGTGGGAGGGGGATTCTGGATGGGGAACACATGTGCGCCCATGGCTGATTCATGTCGATGTTTGACAAAAACCACTACAGTATTGTAAAGTAATTAGCCTCCAATTAAAATAAATAAATTAATTTAATAAAAATAAATAAATATTGGGCTGCCTTCTGTATTTGTGTTGTTTATACATCATTAAGTACTTGGCAGAGAAGATGGAAGCAAGAGGGAAAGAGGCAGTGAAGCTTAAGACTAATTTGTTAAGAACAAGTACATTTTGACAGTCCATCTGAAATTTTCATTGTAAATCAGTGAAAAATAGCAGTTGATTTACAGAGAAAGGAACCCCCTGTTAATCTAAAATGTGAGATGTATCCATGAAGTCATTCACAACGTGCTATTCCAGAGTATGTGACAGTACTCTGGAGTCAGTCTGTCTGGGTTCAGATCCTAGCTGTAAATAAGATCAGTAGTAATACTTTGAAGCCATGCTATGGCTATTTTCTAAGGGCCTCAATGTATTGCCTAGCTTATACATTCTTAAACAGTTCTTTTGCAACGTAGCTTGATAGATTTACCTGCTCTAAGTCCAGTTCACCTTGGCCACTTAAACACTTGGATTTGTGGTGTCACTACTACTACTGCTTGATTGCTTAGAATTCTTCTAGGGCAGGGCTTGGCAAACTACTGCCAGCAGGTCAAATCCAGCCTACAGCCTGTTTTTCTACTGAGGTTTTGAAACAATTATATAAAACAACAAACAAACTCAAAGAAGATGTGACAGAGGCAGTATATGACCTGTGAAGTGAAGTCGCTCAGTCGTGTCCGACTCTTTGTGACCCTGTGGACTGTAGCCCGCCAGGCTCCTCTGTCCATGGGACTCTCCAGGCAAGAATACTGGAGTGGGGTGCCATTTCCTTCTCCAGGGGATCTTCCCGACCCAGGGATCGAACCCGGGTCTCCCACATTGGAGGCAGACGCTTTAACCTCTGAGCCACCAGGGAAGCCCATATGACCTGTAAAGCCTAAAATATTTACTATCTATTTTTTGTAGAAAATGTTTGCCAACCCCTCTTCTGAGTATGAATTCGTTCTTTGTCTTCTAAACATCATACTTATCTTACCAATAGCGAAGCAAGATGCCTATCATATTCTGATGCAGTGTAAATATGGTATAGGAATAGATTGTTGGTTTATTCCCCACCGTGTAGTTCATCTAACCTTTGTTTTCAATGTAGCACCTAATGGAGATTTAAAAGCTCACCGGAGAATTTCCTTTACGTGACTTTGAGGCAGGATTGTGTTGAAAATCTATGTGTGTGTCCAAGAAAGACTTTTTAGATTGTGACCCAACCAGGTGGCAGGCTTGTTTAGAGTAAATACAAGTAGCTAGACATCAGTTTGTTTTTAAACCATCTATTTTCTTCTGGTTGGTTTTCTCATGTGCTCATAATGAATTATTTCTTTCTATGGCTCTTCCCCTACCCTTTCCTCTGTGTGCACACACACATGTACATGCTCCCTTCAGCTGAATCTCCATGGTCTGGAAATTATTTCTTGGGTACATAGGATCACTGAATCATAGACTATTAAAGCAATAATATCATGTAATATTTTTGTAATATTTAAGGAGCTTCAAAATATTTTACACCATTGCATTGTATGCACAATTAAACTAAGGTTCTTATTTTACACACCAGAAAACTGGAGTCATGAGAAGTTTAGTGAAATGTCCAGGATCACACAGCCAGGACAGGACAGAGTTGGACTAGAGGCTAGGTCTCCTGACTGTCATTTCATTATCAAAAAGTACAGCACTTTCCCTGCTATGTGTATGTCTCTTCTTTTCTCTGAGGTGCTAAAAGCAAGGTGAGTTGGAAAGGAAATGTAAAGGCAGAGACTGCCATTCTAGCTTGTGCTCTCTTCCTTAGCATTCAGATTGGGCCTGTCCAGTTTCTCTGTCCATACTCCACAGTAAAGGAAAATATACCATTCAGTTTTAGCCTTTTATTCTTACTTGTCCCTGGATTGCTATGACTGCTCATCTTATTATTTTTGAAACTAAAGCTATTGTTGGTTATTTAGAGACAGACTCTGTTCTTTTTTCTTCCAAACTATTTCATCATTTTCAACTTCATCTGGGATATGATGATTTAATGAATTACCTTTAAGACAGAGAATTCCCTAGTTCTGCTAACCTCAACCTAGGTATACTTGGGCAAGCAGGGGCTGAGATTCCTAGGCTTCATTTTTTGGTCTTGTCTCCCAGATCTTCTTTTTAAAAAAATGTATTTATTTGGCTGTACCAGGTCTTGACTGTGGTACGTGGGATCTTTTCTTCATTGTGGGATGCAGGTTCTTTAGTTGCAGCATGAGACCTAGTTTCCTGACTAGGGATTGAACTCACGCCCACTGCACTGGAAGTCTGGAGTCTTAGCCACTGGACCACCAGGGAAGTCCCACTCAGATCTTCCCTAATCTCAGCCTCTCTCTCTGTCTCTTTCTTTCTCTCCCTCTCCCCTCAGGAATATGTTTTAAAGACTTCTGTGAAAGTTCTTAGGAAAGGCCTCTGTCTCCACAAATGGAAAAATAAACCACCTGAAGTGTCCACTTCATTTTAGAAGCTACTTGGTTTATTTTTTCATGTCTCTAGAGACCTGAAAGAATTGTTTTCTCCCAAGGTATAGCAGATTCTAGTGGGATTTAACAAGTGGAAACTGTGTGCAGATTGATAGGGTTTACCTGGAGTGGATAAAGATTCTTTTTTTTTTTTTTTAAGCTCATGAAAATATCCTTGGTTGAATTCAGAGAACTCTCTATGTTTAAGATGGTCTCTTAGGGCTTTTCACCTCTCAGCTCAAATTCCAAGCTTTTCAGGGACCACTTAACATTAGCTATACCTGTGTAGCCAAATCACTCTCCATATTTCTTAGGCTAAGCTATATCATCAGTGACTGGGAATCAATGATGGAGATGTTGAACACAGACCAGTCGGAATTAATGAAGCATTTTAATCTTCTGTTGCCTGGGATATGGGTCCTTAGAAGAGCCACTTAAAAGTTTAAACACGGGTTGTTGGGTTTTCCATAAATGGTTAGCTGAATATTTCTTTGACTAGATTAAGTAGCCCTCTAGCTTGTTTATAGTAATCGCCATTAAGTCATCACCAGTTCTACGTGTGTAGGGTCCTAATCAGTGGGTCTCCCATATAAACCAGGCTTATTCTTTGGATTACAAGAAATTATGCTATAGTCACTGGCAGGTACAACCACAGCGAGAGCGCATGGAAGCAGATAAATCACTTAAGTAGTAATAAAGGAACAGAAAATAGTTTCATGCATTTAAAAGAAAATTCAGATGCTACAGAATGGAGGGGGAGGCACAGGATTTTTTTTTCCCCCAAAAAGGAAATATCTACCTCTGGTCACTGGGCACTTCTACCTGGCCTCATGCTACTTTTCTGACTTTTTTACTCAACATACATGGATCCAATGCACACTCCGTCCAGGTGCTACCTTTTGTCCTATACTTCACAAAGGCCCTTTTGTTCAGTGGCTCTTTAAAGTGAGCAGTGTAAACAGTGGTCAACGGCGTTTTAGTAGCTCCTGCTGTTGCCGATCATTGGCTTCACTTCGCTTCAGTTCCCCTGTTCGTTACTCTGACATTTGATGAGTTGAGATCTACCCTCTCCGCACTGTGCAGAAAGCCTGCAGCCTCTTTAGCCAAGTAGCTGGCGTTCACTGAGTACACCGACATGGATGCACCAGATGCTGAATGAGAGCTGAGCACAGAGGTGCTCCTTAGTGATTCCCTTAAGTACCACATTCTGAGAGAGTGGAGGGCCTTGGTGGAGGAAATATTTGAGATGCATGAAGAGGATGGTCAGGTGTCCTGGGCCAGGAACCCAAGTTATGTCACTGGCATTTTTAAGTTTCAGAGCTTTGATTTATTGCAAATAAAGCTTTATTAGTTAGGCCAGAGTTGGACAAGGCTTAATGACTGAATAACAGTGACTCCTACTCTTTCAGACTTTCCATACCCCAGCACTTGGATAAAAGGAAAATATTTGAAGAAGATATCTTGCTAAGATTGTGTTCTAGTGGCCCGTTCTCCCATTCATTTGTAGCCTTGAGTGACTGACATAGGTACCCAGACACCCATAAATTGGAGCTCTATCTGTGCTTGTTTGCTGTTGTAGATTCTGTTAATATCCCCACTACCCATCTTTACTTTACCTAAAGAGTTCTGTTCTGTGAGGGCCTTATTCTACTCAATCAAAAAGTGTAATTGAGGAACCACATACATGAACACATGCCTGTGCCAATCTCTTGCTTCTCTCAAGCAAAAATGTATCCATATAATGTCAATGCTCATGATTCCAAAAGGGCCTAAATGTTAATTGTTGTCACTGAATTCTCTCACTGAATGGTGAAATTTTCAGGCATTTGACAAGTCAGCAGAAGAAGGATTTTTGATGGTGGTGGTGGCAATGTTCCTTGGTATTTCCTTTTGCTATCCTTGGAAATAACCACCTTTTTGTGGTTTTTCAATTGCTAAATCCTGTCTGACTCTTGGGACCCCATGGACTATAGCCCACCAGGCTCTCTGTCCATGGGATTTCCCAGGCAAGAATACTGGGGTGGGTTACCATTTGCTTCTCCAGGGGATCTTCCTGACCCAGGGATAGAACCTGCATCTCCTGCATTGACAGGTGGATTCTTTACCACTGAACCACCTGGGAAACCCAACCATCTTTTTAAACCACATGCAAAAATCCCAGTGAGCATTTTCCATACACTTGGATTCCATGACCTAAGTGATTGTGATTCCAGTAATACTGCATAGAAGCACACAGGTTCAAATAGACACAGTTACTCTAGAGTAGTGGCTTGAGGGCCATGCTCTAGCAAAGGCAATGGAAAAAGACCCAATTGTATAAGAGGCAAGCCCCCTTCTATATGGGAACCTCTGCCAATATTCACATTTGCTGCTACTGGAAGGTGGCTATATGCTATAAACAAAAGAGGGATTACCACCCTTCCCCTCACCACATTCAGTCACCAGGGCTCTCAATTCTGCTTCTTCACTGTTTTCTGTCTTTCAATTACCATTTCCACAGCCTTAGTTAAGATGTTCATTGCCCTAAGCATGGACAATGATAGCAGATGATTCATGACTCCCCCTACTCCCTACCAGTCTTTAGTTTCTCCCTCTTACAGTCCTGTCTATGAAGCACATAATAGATACTGCAAAATGTTTACTCAACTAAATAGAATGCCACAAATTAAATTTTGCTATAGTGTGTTTGTGATTGAGTTATCATTATTATTTTTTTACTAAGCTGAAATTGACATATATAATTGGTTTCAGATGATGATGAGGTGTTTTCTTGCTCAAACCCATTCTTTAGCTCTCTGTTGCCTGCTGAAATAGGTGCAGGGTCCATAAATGGTCCTCCCCAGTCTTTTTCCAGCTTCTTCTCCCCTGGTGCTCCAAGATGGACTGGAGGTTCCTGGCATATATAACTTAGCCTTTGTCCTTTCCAATAGTCAATGCTTTCTGTGGTACACCTCCACCTTACTTCAGGTTCCTCCACTTGCCTCCTTCACACTGAATCCCAATAAGTCTTCAATGTCTGTCTCAAATGCCTTGACCATTTTATAGAAAATAACCACCTGTTCTCAGCCCTTCATACCCTCCCACTCCATATTATTTTTCCCCTGTGTCATATCACCATTTGAAATGCATTTTACTTATTTGTTTGGTTATTGTGTCCCCTCACCCCAATAGAATTTATCTTCCATCATGACAGGGACCTTGGTAGTTTGGTTATTGTTATACTCATTACTGGTGTATATACACACTATTTTATATATACATATACACATACCTACCAGTACTTAATAGGTTCTTAATATTTTTTAATGAATACATAAATATCATTTATCATGAAAACCAATTGAATATCTCAGTTGGAAGTTTTAGCTCCCTCCTCTGTGATGTTTTGGTACTTTGTTTATATTGCACTTCTCATATTGTACCTTATATTGTAAATATCTGGATATTTTTTTATATACCTACATACATCTGTGTGGTGTGGGTGGAAAAACATTCATTTTGAAATAGAAGTATCGGAGTTGGGCAATTAGATATTACCACATATCCACCACTATGACTAAAATTTAAAAGAGTGATAAAGCCAACGTGTTAGTGAAGATGTGGAGGAATTGGAAGTGGCAAACATTGTTGGTGGGGTTACTAAAATGGTACAATCAGTTTGGGAAGAGGGTCTGGCACTTATAAAACTAAAAATATACCTACCCTCAGTTCAGTTCAGTTCAGTTCAGTTGCTAAGTCATGTCCGACTCTTTGCGACCCCATGAATCGCAGCACGCCAGGCCTCCCTGTCCATCACCAACTCCCGGAGTTCACTGAGACTCACGTCCATCGAGTCAATGATGCCATCCAGCCATCTCATCCTCTGTCGTCCCCTTCTCCTCTTGCCCCCAATCCCTCCCAGCATCAGAGTCTTTTCCAATGAGTCAACTCTTGGCATGAGGTGGCCAAAGTACTGGAGTTTCAGCTTTAGCATCATTCCTTCCAAAGAAATCCCATGGCTGATCTCCTTCAGAATGGACTGGTTGGATCTCCTTGCAGTCCAAAGGACTCTCAAGAGTCTTCTCCAACACTACAGTTCAAAAGCATCAATTCTTTGGCGCTCAGCCTTCTTCACAGTCCAACTCTCACATCCATACATGACCACAGGAAAAACCATAGCCTTGACTAGACGGACCTTTGTTGGCAAAGTAATGTCTCTGCTTTTCAATATGCTATCTAAGTTGGTCATAACTTTCCTTCCAAGGAGTAAGCGTCTTTTAATTTCATGATTGCAGTCACCGTCTGCAGCGATTTTGGAGCCCCCCAAAATAAAGTCTGACACTGTTTCCACTGTTTCCCCATCTATTTCCCATGAAGTGATGGGACGGGATGCCATGATCGTTTTCTGAATGTTGAGCTTTAAGCCAACTTTTTCACTCTCCACTTTCACTTTCATCAAGAGGCTTTTGAGTTCCTCTTCACTTTCTGCCATAAGGGTGGTGTCATCTGCATATCTGAGGTTATTGATATTTCTCCTGGCAATCTTGATTCCAGCTTGTGTTTCTTCCAGTCCAGCGTTTCTCATGATGTACACTGCATATTAGTTAAATAAGTAGGGTGACAATATACAGTATTGACATACTCCTTTTCCTATTTGGAACCAGTCTGTTGTTCCATGTCCAATTCTAACTGTTGCTTCCTGACCTGCATACAGATTTCTCAAGAGGCAGGTTAGGTGGTCTGGTATTTCCATCTCTTTCAGAATTTTCCACAGTTTATTGTGATCCACACAGTCAAAGGCTTTGGCATAGTCAATAAAGCAGAGATAGATGTTTTTCTGGAACTCTCTTGCTTTTTCCATGATCCAGCGGAT
The DNA here is from genome assembly GCF_055505025.1 of Bos grunniens. Lineage (NCBI taxonomy): Eukaryota > Metazoa > Chordata > Mammalia > Artiodactyla > Bovidae > Bos > Bos grunniens. The sequence goes on from NC_141194.1 coordinate 133,318,655, forward strand.
GTTGGCAATTTGATCTCTGGTTCCTCTGCCTTTTCTAAAACCAGCTTGAACATCAGGAAGTTCACAGTTCACGTATTCCTGAAGCCTGGCTTGGAAAATTTTGAGCATTACTTTACTAGCGTGTGAGATGAGTGCAATTGTGTGGCAGTTTGAGCATTCTTTGGCATTGCCTTTCTTTGGGATTGGAATGAAAACTTACCTTTTCCAGTCCTGTGGCCCCTGCTGAGTTTTCCAAATTTGCTGGCATATTGAGTGCAGCACTTTCACAGCATCATCTTTCAGGATTTAAAATAGCTCAACTGGAATTCCATCACCTCCACTAGCTTTGTTCATAGTGATGCTTTCTAAGGCCCACTTGACTTCACATTCCAGGATGTCTGGCTCTAGGTCAGTGATCACATCATCGTGATTATCTGGGTCGCGAAGATCTTTTTTGTACAGTTCTTCTGTGTATTCTTGCCATCTCTTCTTAATATCTTCTGCTCCTGTTAGGTCCATACCATTTCTGTCCTCTATCACGTCCATCTTTGCATGAAATATTCCCTTGGTATCTCTGATTTTCATATAGCATGTAGGTTGAAGTATATTGATGTCTGCAATTACTCTGACATGCACCAAAATTAAGATGGGTTTATTGATGAATAGAGGGATGGATAGATGGATAAAGCAAGTATAGAAAAACGTTAATGACAGAATTTAGGTTGTGAGCATATGGTTTTCCCCAGAGAAGGCAATGGCACCCCACTCCAGTACTCTTGCCTGGAAAATCCAGTGGATGAAAAGGAGGCTGGTGGGCTGCAGTCCATGGGGTCACTAAGAGTTGGATATGACTGAGCAACTTCATTTTCACTTTTCACTTTCATACTTTGGAGAAGGAAATGGCAACCCACTCCAGTGTTCTTGCCTGGAGGATCCCAGGGACAGGGGAGCCTGGTGGGCTGCCATCTATGGGGTCGCACAGAGTCGGACATGACTGAAGCGACTTAGCAGCAGCAGCATATGGTTTTCACACTCCTCCAGATTTTCTGTATTTAAAAAAAATTTTTCCAAATAAAAATTTTGGAAAGAAACAAGACCTGGGTTTGAAGCCTGACTTTCTGGCACTTAGAGCAAGTGACTGGGAAAATTACATGAACACTCAGTTTTTCTCTCTCTGCAAAATGGACATGCTAATAAGAGGAGGGATACCCAATGAGGTAGCTACCAGCATTTCACAAACTGATACTTGAGACCAAATATCAACATTGTGAATGTAGATTATGACTTTTTTATTCAAAAAGATTTGTTTTGTTGCATATGGGGTTGCATGAGCCAGGGTTAGGCCACTGGCCAGAAACCTTTAGAGGCTGATGATATTACCCTGGTTCAGTTCAGTCTCTCAGTCATGTCTGACTCTTTGTGACCCCATGAACCACAGCATGCCAGGTCTCCCTGTCCATCATCAACTCCCGGAGTTTACCCAAACTCATGTCCATTGAGTCGGTGATGCCATCCAACCATCTCCTCTGTCGTCCCCTTCTCCTCCTGCCCTCAATCTTTCCCAGCATCAGGGTCTTTTCAAATGAGTCAGCTCTTCGCATCAGGTGGCCAAAGTATTGGAGTTTCAGCTTCAACATCAGTCCTTCCAATGAACACCCAGGACTGATCTCCTTTAGGATGGACTAGTTGGAGCTCCTTGCAGTCCAAGGGACTCTGAAGAATCTTCTCCAACACCACAGTTCAAAAGCATCAGTTCTTCTGTGCTCAGCTTTCTTATAGTCCAACTCTCACATCCATACATGACTACTGAAAAAACCATAGCCTTGACTAGACGGACCTTTGTTGACAATGTAATTTTGTTATTATCCACATCTGTCCCTTGATATATAGGTAAAATTTTTTACCTAGGTAAGACTTTTATCCATTAAAATTTTCAGAGTGAATTACATTCATTTCCTTTTTGGTGTGTACACACACACACACACACACACACAAGAATCCTATAGATTGATGACCCAGCAAGTTGTTGCAAATAATGGTTGGGAACCCTGAAGCCCTTTGTATTCCATCATTCATTCGACAAACAAAGATTTATTGAACACTTACTATATGCCAACACTGTGTGAGGCTCCAGGTTATAGAGTTGAGTAAAACACAATTTCTGTTCTCCAAGAGCCCACAGTTTAGTGGGAAAACAAATAGGCATGATAACAAAGACAACATAGAATGAGAAGAGCTGTGAGGGTGGAAAGGACAGGTAACAGGACTCCTGCTGCTGCTGCCATTTAGTCGCTCAGTCATGTCCAGCTCTTTGTGACCCCATGGACTGTAGCCCACCAGGCTCCTCTGTCCATGGATTTCCCAGGGAAGAATACTGGAGTAGGTTGCCATTTCCTCCTACAGGCCATTAAATTGAGCTTGGTGCCACAAAGTGTTGTGCTGCTCCTCATTCATAGAGGTAACACTCAAAGCCGTGTCTCTGCTAGTTTTCACTGAGGCAACCACCGTCTCTCATGAGTTTTCCAGCTTCTTTGATGAGTTTTTATATCCTCATCTAATCTGTTCATCCCTAGGGTGAGTAAGTCACAAGTGTTTCTTCTACCAACACTTGACCTTCTAAGCTGTGGAGGGTCGCTCATCACAAATTGTATGGTTAGCTCTGAAAATGAGTCTTTCAGACACAGATGGGGGAAAATTCTCCTGATCATTCCTTTGTCTGTTTCATCTTCATGCCTCCGCCAAGTTCAAATCACTCTGTTCCTCCAAAATTTCAAGTTTTCTCCCCTGCACTCCCCGGTCCTTAACAAGCTGTTGATGTTCCAGGAAATGTCTTTTCCTATGAAAGACACATCATGGCAATGAAACAGCTGGAGTCCTCTGACAGCAAATCAGCGAGGCCTTGGGGTATCAGTGTGATGAGCAACTCAGCCAGAAAGTGTCTATTCTCTAGCTGAGCAAATGTCATCTCCACCAGGAAGCTGCAAAAGGATGGCGAGAGACTGCACTGAAGTGTCTGTGAGGCTGAGTTCCAAGGGAAAAAAAATCTATAAATACAAATATGCTGCAATATGGGAGTGCCTGATTCAAGGGTAAATATATGAATGCATCTCTCTTTAGAAGATTCAGAAGCACAATTTACACGCTCTATACACTAAATGGAAATGATTATAAGTAATGTGTCTTAATAACATAAACAATAATATTCATTCATAGATTTCCCTATGATAGACTCTTGTAAGAAATTAATTGTGGAACTAAACCAAATATAATTTGCTACCTTTGTACTCAATGAAAATGGCTACCTACCACCAGCAGGATAAGTCTGCTGAGTTTAGCTGTTAATTGGAATTGGTTCGCACTAACCCTTCCATACCTTTATTAAAGTTATCAATATCTTTCTGAGCAGAGGCCCAGGCCAATTCAAAATAAAATTGTGTGTCTGTGTGTATTGGGATAAATGTAGATACATACCTGAAAGACTAATATTAAATCACCAGAAATTTATTTTACTATGTGGGAACACACACACACACACACACACAATTACCAACTACTACTATTGTTATTTTATGTTATGTTATTTTAAAAACAAGCAAGCATGAAGGCCAGAGTATTAAAATAAAAACAGCCAATTCAGTTGACTACATTAAATAGGACTAACTTAGTCTCTGTGAAAAACAAAATTGAAAAGTAGGCAAATCAAAAAATAAAAGCAAAAACATAATTAAATTTAGCCTGTGCTATCTTTGTTTTTGTTTTCACTTCATCCCCAGCAGGGGTAAACTCTATCACAGACTGGCACAGTTCCATGAGCTGCCATATGGAAACAACTGATTGAGAGTTTGGGCGGATCCCAACTATTAATATAAGAAATGGGCTAGGGACTAGAATTCTGAATCGGGTCCTTTCACGAAGCTTTGTTCCAAATGTGAACCTTCCCTCTGACTAGACAATGCCCTGTTTATCACAGGATTTTGACAAGGTTTCTAACCATTAAAAAAAGATCTAGGTGTAACTTGGATTCTCTGGTCTGCTGAATATTCAGTGAGGGATGGTTCAAAAACAAACAAACAAACAATAGGATGCTCAATGGGATGTGAAAATCTGATTGATCCAAAAAAATTGTTAGCATATTAAAAAAATGAAGCTACTCCTCTTGTATCTTGGAAGAGCTAGTCAGTAATGGTAAGTCTTTGAAAATTATACTCTTTACTCCAAATTCTACTGAAATAATTTGATGTTAAACCAGCTGATCACTTATTATATTGCATTAGGTATTTAGACTTTCTGTATGGTTTTGACTATCTGCTTTCCATTAGTTGATTTTTTTTGACTTTATATTTGATCATTGTGACTTATGCCAGATTCCTATTGTTCCCTTGACCCTGTGATCAGGATATTAGCAAATAATAGTTGTCTTTTTTATAACCTTGTGGTTTGCATCCTGGCATATTATCATGCCAAATGGTTCACACTCTTTCTAGCTTCCTTTACCATGTAGATTTGTGGTACTTACACATATTTCTTTCTGGCTTATTTCTTATGCTGGGACAATTCTGACATCTCTTCCACTTGACATTATTTTCCCATATCTTTCAGTGTTCTCACTTATTTGTTACCCAGCAAGATATAAATGTTGTTCTCAACCGAAAATTCAATTCAATTTGGAGCTACTATTGTAAGGCACTGTGTTAGGCTCTGTGGAGAATTCAGAGTTGAGTGTGGCTCAATTTTTGCCTCTAAGGAATTTATGGTTGAGTAGATGGTAAGGATAAATAATCATCCCAATGTCTACTAAGAGCTCGACCAAAAATATCTACTAAAAGCTAGTTTCCCAGAGGAGAAATATGAGGAAGAAGACAGTGTATCTAGATAAGTGACTAGAAAAAGGTTTAGAGAGGAGTGGGTATTTGAATTGGATCTTGAAGGTGTATAGGATTTTGATAGGCAGGGATGAAGAGAGTTGAAATGATTCCTGATGTTGGGACCAGTGTGAAGAAAGCAGGAGAGACTCTATCTTGAAGCCTGTTGTCCATCTTAAAGACAGGATGTGAACTGGGCCTGAACCCTGACCAAAAGTAAGAAAACTGTTGCTAGTGAAAACCAGGTCTTGTGGAGACTTCCCTCCATAAGGATGGCAAACAGATTGTAGTTGAGGTCAGGCTGCCCCTGTTAGATTAACCATGGAGACATCCCCCAGCTTGTTAAGCATTGTTCCCTCCACCTTTAACCTTAATTGTTTGTTCTCCTAGCACCTGCTTGTTGTAAAACTCAATCATATGCAACAAAGAGGTTGCTAACATGTAACCAGTCAAGTAGTGGGGGGTATAAAACTGGGCCTCTCAGAAACATCAGGGTCCTTGTTGGGGCCTGATTCCCCTTGGACCTGCTGGTGTAGTAAACTGTACTCGATTGTCTTACGTGTCCTCCGAGGTGTGCTTTTCGACTTTGGATTCCACAACACTGATGATTGCTCACACAGAATTTGGAGTCTATGGCAAAGGTAAATAAATAAAAAATGCTACCAATTTAAAGGCTATGTTGATTTAAACTCAGCAAATTATAATTGGCTTAACATAAGTATTTTCATCCTGTTAAGAGTAGTGAGTTAATAAATTAATTTATAAAAACACGTGGAAAAAAACACGTGGAGTTAATTGGGTTTACATCTGTTGGCTATGCAATCTATGGCAGGTTACTTAGCAGATCTATGGCTCAGTTCCCTTACCTGTTAAAACTGAAATAATGGTTAAAACAGTGTCTGGCATGTCATAACATTAGAAGTTACAACACACCCTCTGTGTGTGTGCTCAGTTGTGTCTGACTCTGTGATCCTGTGGACTGTAGCCTGCTCCTCTGTCCATGAAATTTTCCAGGCAAGAATACTGGAATGGGTTGCCATTTTCTCCTCCTGGGGATCTTGCCAATCCAGGGCCTGAACCCGCTTCTCTTGCGTCTCCTGCATTGACGGGTGGATTCTTTACCACTAGCACCACCTGGAAAGCCCAAGCACACAATAAATTGTTGCTCTTATTTTTTCCGAAACAGAGTCGGTTTATGGAGTGAGATTGTTTCTTGAAGACTCTCTGCACTTACGGAGGTCCCATGGGCCAGTCGTTGAAGGGAATGGAAACCCACTCCAGTGTTCTTGCCTGGAGAATCCCAGGGATGGGGGAGCCTGGTGGGCTGCCATCTATGGGGTCGCACAGAGTTGGACACGACTGAAGCAACTTAGCAGCAGCAGCAACATGGGCCAATTTGCAGACTCACCACTGAAATTCCAGATCTGAGCTCTCTGCCTGTAGCCATGATCTGGAAGTCTTATACTGGGTAGAGCTTAGGCTTGAAAGGTTACCAGGAAAAAGGAACACATGTGTATTCCAAATCATATGTAGCTGGCAGAGAGGTTTGAAGCTTACTGAGCGTCACTTTGCTTGAAGTAGACAATTTTCCAGATTTAGTTACAGGATGCTCAGAGCTGCTGACACCTTTGTGAGCACAGGTGTGAGGCATTTAGGCATGGATGTGTGAGATTTTTTTTTTTTTTTTCAGCTGATACAAAGAAAGTCTGATTGCTTTGCTTTGGTGCCTAACAATAGGCAGAGCAGCTGTGGGCTCACGCCAGGATTACTGGGAGGGAACGTGTTTTCCTCCTGGGGTGGGGGGAGGTTTTAAATCTGGGAAGTTGCTTTGTGAAAGAGGGGCTGGAAGAAGCTGCTGCTGCAGGCTTCCCGGCTTTAGGAAGACCAGGTTTGTCAAACTTACTTAAAAGGTCAACTACATTTATTTATTTTTTAGGGTACAAAAGCATTCCTAAAAATTGAAGGTGCTTCCTGAGTGTGTTTATGCTTTGTTAACATATAATAATAGACTGTTGACAGAGAGGAGTCAAAATGAAAGCCTTTGCAGCTATGGGTCTTTGAAGATCCATGTGACTTGAGAGTCGGGGTTAGTATAAAAGTCAGATTCATTTAATTTATAATCCCTGTTTGTTTACCACTTATATTTGTTACTTTGTCCAGTCTGGTACTACTCACCCCATGACAGGCTGATAAATCAAGAGACAGGATGTTGGGGCAGGAATAGCAACTTTGGGAAAGCCAGCAAAGGAGAAGGTGGTGGGCTAAAGAATCATCCTGCCCGGGTTTTGACATTAGTTTCTTTTGTGCTACCAAGAGTACGGAGGGTGCAGGCTGGAGGCAAGGTCAAAAGACAATAGGTCTTACAAATGTTTTGATGCAGGCCAGGCCCCAAGGGGATTTGTTACATTGTTCGTCTAGCACCTGCTGGAACTTGGGCCTGCTTGAGATGTTGCCTTGAACTAAACAAATGTATTTTATGCTCCAGAGTAGGAGGTCAGGTTCACTGAAATGGTATATCTTTTAAGCTAAAGGCCACATCCCTTTAGTGCTTAACTTGCCTGCCTGTTAGTAAAAGCCAGTTTTGAGTGTCCGCCGCACAGTGAGGCCGAATTGAAATGCCAGAATTTGGAGCAGAGAAAGGTTTATTGCAGGGCCAAACCAGGAGAGTAGATGGTTTGTATGCAAAACCTCCAAAACTCTTGGGTGGTTTGGGGCAGGGGACAAGTTTTTATAGGCAAAATTTGGGGTGAGGGCCGCAAGGTGTGTGGCTTTCTTCTGACTAATAGGTGATGAGGTAACAGGGTGGAAGTCCACGAATCTGGTGCACAGCCTGGAGTTACTGTGTCCACCTGAGTGGACGCCTTTAGTTCCTGCAGAAAAACTCAAAGATACTGTTTTGTATATCCTTTCCAGAGAAATGGGGAACTTGTCCTATGGCTGCAGTTTTGTTTCTTGACTGCTCCTCCTTTGTTTCTGCATCCCCACCCTTCCGTGATGAGCAGCTGTTTGAATCTGCCCTTTGGAACTCAGGGAAGGTCTAGGAGGCTGAATGAAACTATTACCTACAAATGAAAAACGGGGGACCCAGAAAGGCTTTTGTACCCAGAAGGGCCCTACAGGGCCCTGCTCAGTTTCATGCCTGCTTGACCTAATACAACTAAGCAAAAGCAATTGAATACAAAGGCTAAAGTAAAAGAACCTGATCACTTATGGAGTTGGGTTTGTTCTTCCAGATCACATATCAAGCTTCTGCGATGGACCAGGCATTGTAATAGGCACTCGAGAAACAAGGATATTCCCAGTCCTCAAGGATCTTCCCTTCTGGTTTGCAAGGAAATGGTGAGTCCAGTAACAGATGTATGGAGTAGCGAATGGCAGCTACGGTGGAGTGACTGGGGATTGTGTTTACTTCATTTCTGATCTCATGCCTCTCCCAGTGCCTGCTTGATAAATAGAGGTGAAAAGATTTTTAAATTTACATAGTAAGAGGGAGATTTTACACAAATCTGCTGGAGTCCAGAGTGTGCATAAGGTCCAGCCCCTGAAGCGAGTCATAGCAGCTATAGAGTCTTTTCTGCTCCGAGGTCTCACCTCTTTGATGAATGAGCTCGGAGTCTTTTCTTTGGATGCTGCTGACTCTCTTCTTGTCATTTCCTTACATTGTGAGGGTCTGTGCTCAGCTGAGGTCTCTTAAGATCCATCTCACAGGTTATTTGAGCCTGGCTGCACTAAACAGATGAGGCAGCTCTCGGATTCTCTCATCTTCATGGCTGCCACTTCTACTTAGGACCAGAAGCGCTCACTGCTTTTCTGAAGAAATGCACAAAGTCAGGAGGGCAGCCACACTTGGCCCTAATCTGCTCAGAAATTGAAGGTGGTGTGTGTGTGTGTGTGTATGTATGTATATATATATATATATATATATGTATATATATATATATATGAGTCAGGAGTGAGGTATGAGGAAGAAATGACAACACATGTGGAGATGCAGTTAGCCAAGGCACTAGTTTTGAGAAATCCATCTTCTTGGCTGGTTGGATCAGTTTCCGTTAGTAGTAAAATGGAATCCTTGAACTAGTTTGACAGGTTGAAATATTGAGAAACCTTCTTTCTCTTTTAATTCCAGTTTGGAAGGAACATTGCTCAGCTCACTTTCTGTGATATATAAACCAACCCCTGGCAAAATTACGAAGTCAGGAAAGTTGGTCTTTGGTAGTTCCTCATCTTCACTCCCTTCCTGGCCTATTTCCTCCTCCTTATCCCCATGATGGTTTGTTCCTTCTTTTTTCCTTCCCTCCTAGATTCCCAGAGCCCACCACCTTTCTTCTGTCCTATCTATAAAATCCTGTCCTATGAGAGCATGGAGAACTGCTCCTTCATAAAGGATGAATGACTGATGGCATCCCCAAGAGCCACTACATAGAAGGGGACTCAGTTGGTGGGGTAAATCTCTATATGAAATTTTTGGCACTTGGAAGTGGCTGGAGATAGGGGTGAGATGGGATGGAGGCGTTTTGTTTCCTTCCTGATGCTCCCTGAGTCTAATCTCAATAGGCAAGTGGACTTCTTGCTTAGTATAGTGATAAAGAGATCAGACTGACCTGGATTATACCCTGGATTCATTGTTTAATAGTTGTGTGGCTTTCAACAAGTTCTATAACATGTTTGTAACCAATCTGTGTCTCAATTTCCTCCTGAATGTGGGCAAAAATACGTGGCTCATAGGGTTATTTTATGGATTTGGGGATGTGGTAAGGCTCTTGGCATGGGTGTTATCCCATAGAGTGATCATTTAAGTATTTAGTATTCCAAATGCCACCCTATTTATGTCACTTCTCTGCTCAGAAGGCTTCCATGATTTCTTGCTGTTCTAGAGAACCAAGTCCTAAACCTTGGTGTTTTCAACTCTAAGACTGGACCAAAAAATAAAATATTCTTAAGAGTGCTTTGGACAGTCTCTTTCTATCATCTTTGACTATGGAGTCAGACTTGATTGAAGGAGAGAGAGCTTTTCCTGGAGAGCAGTGACAGGTATATTCAGTTCAGTTCAGTTGCTCAGTCATGTTTGACTCTTTGCGACCCCGTGGACTGCAGCATGCCAGGCCTCCTTGTCCATCGCCAACTCCCAGAGTCTACCCAAACCCATGTGTATTGAGTTGGTGATGCCATCCAACCGTCTCATCCTCTGTCGTCCCCTTCTCCTCCCGCTTTCACTCTTTCCCAGCATCAGGGTCTTTTCAAATGAGTCAGCTCTTCACATTAGGTGGCCGAAGTACTGGAGTTTCAGCTTCAGCATCAGTCCTTCCAATGTGTATAAGCATAGGTAAAACCAGTCCTATTCTGTAGAAAAGCATGCAAAAATATGACTGAAGTCCTCTTCACTTTGGCAGGGCTTGGATAGATCCCAGAGGCATGCAGGGCATGTTGGTTCTCCGTGAATGGGTAACAGGTTCTAGTCACAATTAAACTGATGCCGAAGAAAATAAACCACACAGCTCAGGCACAGAGACCTTGAACTATGACCCTGTTGTCCTGGCTTTCGGTCTGGTGGATTTTGAGGCCACTTTTCTTCTACTGACTGGAGAAGGAAATGGCTATCCACTCCAGTATTCTTGCCTGGAGAATCCCATGGACAGAGGAGCCTGACGGCCTACAGTCCATGGGGTCGCAAAGATTCAGACACTGCTGAGTGACTAACACTTTCTTTTCCTTTATTGAACCATGCTATCTCCTGTTTTCTAGGGTCGGATAGATGTGGGGCTGAATAACAAAACTCCTTTTCAGCCATTAATAAATTAGTTGTAATTAATTTCTCAGAGGCACTTGCAATCCCATGTGTTACCCTAAGGAAAGGGGTCACTTAGACAGGAAAGTGTAGGTGAGAGACGGGAGATTCTACAGGGAGGTCAACAGCAGATGGTACTCGGCAATGGAAGGCAGCAGGAGGGCCCTGGGCAGCTGGAGAGCTGTGAAAAGAAGAGGAATGCCCCAAGCAAGTGTCCTCTGCCTTTCAGGTGTACTTCATTTGCCTTTGGGGGCAGTAAGGGGGGAATATATTGATGGCTGAGATTCACGGTTGACTTGAAATCTGCAGAGGACAGGTCACCTAATACTGACCTTCAGACACTGACTGATGTTGAATTTTGCATTCAAACAAGTTACTCGTTGCAGTTAAAATCTCCACAAATGAATCCTTTTTGTAAGCCGCACTGAACATGCTCATGAATCATCCTTATCTGTGGATTTACCCTTAAAGGGCTTAGAGATGCAGTCTATCAAAAGTGGCTTAGATCCTCATCCTGCTTCTAGGATTGTCATTGATGAATGTATTTCGATGGTTGGAGTCCCCATCATGGCGCCTCCATAGAGCTTGGCCCAGACCCTAATTTTTAGCTGCGCTTGTCTTGTGCTCTGACACCTCATGAGTCTTGCTATTTCTAAATTTTATGCAATTTAGATTAAAAAAATTAAAGATATTTCCAGGGAATAGAATAGTCACATTGGATGACTGAGGAAACGTTTCCTGATCGCCATGTACCCAGGAAACCAAATTGGTAGGGCAGCTTCAGTGTATCGTCAAGAACACTTACCAGTGGTGTGGCCTTGGTCAAGTCACTTTCCCTTGAGTCTGGTTTCCCTTCCATGATACAGGGAAAGATTTCCCTACTTCATAGGATTGTGGTATTGATTAAATGAGAAGGTGTTTGAAAATAGATGATAATGTATGAATTGCAGAAGGAGCTCATCAAAGGAATAACAGCCTGGAAGAGGCAAAATAATATGCAAATATCATGTATTAATGTCAAGAGGTATTGCAATCCAGTGGTTTGCAGTGGTTCCCAACCTTCCTGGCACTGGGGACGGGTTTCATGGAAGACAATTTTTTTCATGGACCAGGGGAAGGGGGATGGTTTGGGGATGATTTAAACACATTACATTTATTGTGTACTTCTAATCTAATGCCACCTCTTATCTGACAGGAGGTACCAGTCCATGCCCAGAGGCTGGGGACCCCTGGACTACAGAATAAGCTCTGTAATCAAACAGCTTGGCCTCACATGATGGTGTTACCATTTACTAGCTGTGTCATTTTGTATGTTAAACTCTCTGAGGCTCTGTTTCCTTACCTGTAAAATGGGATAATGGAACCCATTGCCATAGGGTAGTTATGAAGAGTAAGTTATTAATGAATGCTCAGTGCTTAGCACAGGAGCTAGCACATAGTCAGCTGCTATTATGAACAAAGTAGTGAAACAGTAACCAATTCCTTGCAGTGTGCAGCAATGATCTACTTCCATACAGTCACGTTTGATTATTAAATACCTTTGTTGTGAGGCAGGCAGGACAGACATTATCATCATTTTATGTGGGGGTTGATGAGCCCCTCAGGGATCCTCAGCAACAGTGAAAGGCCTTTGTTTTGGAACCCAGTGCTCTGGATTCCTTCTTAATGTCAAAGCCTCCCTCCTCTGCCTATGTTTGAAGCCTGACCTACCCTATGGATTATCATCAAGTTATCAAATAAGCCACGGGCAAGGGCAAACGAGGCTTCGTCACTTTCTCTGGGTTGGGTAACACACCTGAATCAGAGCCCCCTCACTTTGGCTCCTATTACTAATAAGTATATTTCATCATGAACTAGATTGCAGCTTCTTTCTAATAGAATTAAGAATGTTACTGTTTGTTGTGTTCTGTAAGCCTTTCCCACGCCTGTTTATTATGAAGCTATCTCTTTTTTTAACTTCTTTGTTAATCACAGCAGATATCTTTGTTATTTGGGGACTCACTCTGTATTAATGAGTATGGATTGGACTCCTCCTAATTGTTCTCTGAATACCTCCCAATTTTCAGGAGCGTAATTGATTTCAATCAACTTCTTTAGTACACTCTCTACACTGTTGAAGCCTGTAATTTTCAAGTTCAATATTTGTGTGCTCACACCCTCAGGAGTGCTTCAGTTATATCCTGTTTTAATCCTGGGATTCTAACCAGTCACCAACTTGGAGTATATTTATCATTAAACTCATTTATTGTTTAGTATGGCTGGGCCATGCTTTAAGGCATAACTCATATATGACCTCTAAATTTTTTGAAAAGCCAAATTACAAGAGCACTTTTAAATTTAAACTACAATCTACTTGGCTTTAGTGAAGAGTTTATTGAAATGTTTCCAATGCCTTTGCTGCTGCTGCAGCTAAGTTGCTTCAGTTGTGTCCGACTCTGTGCGACCCCATAGACGGCAGCCCACCAGGCTCCCCTGTCCCTGGGATTCTCCAGGCAAGAACACTGGAGTGGGGTGCCATTTCCTTCTCCAATGCATGAAAGTGAAAAGTGAAAGGGAAGTCGCTCAGTCGTGTCTGACTCTTAGTGACCCCATGGACTGCAGCCCACCAGGCTCCTCCGTCCATGGGATTTTCCAGGCAAGAACACTGGAGTGGGTTGCCTTTAGCTGTATAATAATCTGGGGTGAAGAAACTAAAGGTCACATGTTAGGTGTTTTCTGTGGACAATTAGTCAAAGAGGACACAACTCAGAAATAAGCTCATTGGGAAGACAATAATTCATTTACAGAAATCCAGTTTTAGTTTAACTTCTAGAAATGCAGATAATAAACAAATATATTTGGATACAGTTTCATATAATAGCTTTTCCTAGTTTTGAAAATTTTCCCCATCTGAAATTTTTTCCTTTTTCCCACCTCAAGTGCATGTTCAAAGATCTATGGTGATTTACTATTTTTCTATGTAATTTGGAACAGCTAATTTTACCCTACACTAGATACTCTATCATTAGTTCAGCCTCTAAGAGCTCAAAGCTTATCAGATATTTTTGGGAGGAATACCTAAATTGAGAATAGCTGCTTTCAACACTATATTTGTACTGCAGTTAACCTCATTGCGGAGAAGGCAATGGCACCCCATTCCAGCACTCTTGCCTGGAAAATCCCATGGACGGAGGAGCCTGGTGGGCCAAAGTCCATGGGGTCGATAAGAGTTGGACAAGACTCAGTGACTTCACTTTCACTTTTCACTTGCATGCATTGGAGAAGGAAATGGCAACCCACTCAAGTGTTCTTGCCTGGAGAGTCCCGGGGATGGGGGAGCCTCGTGGGCTGCCGTCTATGGGTTCGCACAGAGTCGGACACGACTGAAGTGACTTAGCAGCAGTAACCTCATTGAGAAATATCAATAACCTCAGATATGCAGATGACACCACGCTTATGGCAGAAAGTGAAGAGGAACTAAAAAGCCTCTTGAAAGTGAAAGTGGAGAGTGAAAAATTTGGCTTAAAGCTCAACATTCAGAAAATGAAGATCATGGCATCCGGTCCCATCACTTCATGGGAAATAGCTGGAGAAACAATGGAAACAGTGTCAGACTTTATTTTTTGGGGCTCCAAAATCACTGCAGATGGTGACTGCAGCCATGAAATTAAAAGACGCTTACTCCTTGGAAGAAAAGTTATGACCCACCTAGATAGCATATTCAAAAGCAGAGACATAACTTTGCCAACAAAGGTCCGTCTAGTCAAGGCTTTGGTTTTTCCTGTGGTCATGTATGGATGTGAGAGTTGGACTGTGAGGAAGGCTGAGCGCTGAAGAATTGATGCTTTTGAACTGTGGTGTTGGAGAAGACTCTTGAGAGTCCCTTGGACTGCAAGGAGATCCAACCAGTCCATTCTGAAGGAGATCAGCCCTGGATTTCCTTGGAAGGAATGATGCTAAAGCTGAAACTCCAGTACTTGGGCCACCTCATGTGAAGAGTGGACTCATTGGAAAAGACTCTGATGCTGGGAGGGATTGGAGGCAGGAGGAGAAGGGGACGACAGAGGATGAGATGGCTGGATGGCATCACTGACTCGATGGACGTGAGTCTGAGTGAACTCTGGGAGTTGGTGATGGACAGGGAGGCCTGGCGTGCTGTGATTCATGGGGTCGCAAAGAGTCGGATACGACTGAGTGACTGAACTGAACTGACTAACCTCATTGACGTTCTTACTGCCATTCTTCAGCTGGACTATTGCAAAAGCTTAACTGGTCTTCCTCTCATCTCCCCATGTCAAGTTATCACACACACTATTGCCAGAATAATCTCACCCAAACATTATGCTTTCCTTTGTTAGGTCTGCAATGGCTCCCTGTTACCACTGGCCTGGAATGCCAGATCCCATAATCTGAATTTAAAATTTACCTTTCCAACTCTATTTGCTATTATGACGTCACATACCGTATGCTCCAGCCAGCCTAACTATTGTGATTCCTTGACAATAGGAATTGTCCGTGCATATTCATACGTACCCCTGTGTCTACTTCGGCTGATCCTTCAATCTCCAATAATACTCTCTTCACCACCTTTCTCCATCTGCATTTTATACATCTGCATTTGTTAGGATAAACAGAGGGCCTCATCCCCTCCCCCATTTTGAAAAAAGTGACCATAGAGTAAAAAGGCTTTAAAAATTCAGAAGGTCACTTGTTTCTTATGTGAAAGTTCTGCTGTGTTTCAGAACAATAGTGGCTGTGCTTTGCATCTTCATTCCAGAATTTAGGCTTCTTTACAAGTTGTCAATTCAACAAGCTACTGCTCTAGCATTCCCTAAGATGTGATTCTCATTTGAATGGTCGAGGCTGCCCTGTTGGGGGCCAGAGTGAGGTACTCCGCCCGTGGCAAAGGTCATGAGGAAGGAGGCTCGACATACGCAAAGGCGGGATCGAGCCTCAGGAGTCCCCTTGGAAATCCTCGAGCATCTACCCCCATAACCAGAGCCTGCCTACTTTACTACTTTGTGCTCATCTACACCTCTGACTTTATGGGGGGCTGTCCCCCACCACCTCTTTTGGAGAAGGAGTTAACCTAGAGCTCCAGTTAATAAAAACTCCTGGACGTGACAAGAGTGTTTTAACCTACAAACTCCTCTGAAGGTTCTCTAGCCTACCTGACAGGCTTGTCAGGCCACATGTGATTGCTCACAGCCTCCCAACCGTGAGAGGCACGAGATGCTTTAAACGTTCTAAAAACAGGTTCCTTAGAAAAGTTAGAAAACTATTAGTATAATGGGCTGATTAGAAACTGTATTGGTGAAGGGTTTTTCATTTGTTGAGCCAATGTTTGTTGCTAAGACTCCACATCCCCTGCCCTTACACACATTAATGAATATATAGAAGAAATAAGTATTAACCTTTGATATAAATCACATTAGACCTTAGGCTAAGTAAATTCTTTCCTTAACTAAAACCCACTACACCCTCACCCTATAGGAATGTAACTTTATTTGAGTGACGTCTGTTTTAAGAATAATCACCCTTGGAGAGAAAAGTGTTCTGGTTGACTGACCACTGTCACAAGGAGAGGGTCGTAAATTCTCAGCAGGCCCCCCTGGCCAGAAGATGATGTAACACCCCTAAGACCTCTGTATACATTTGTGTGAAGCACCTGACTTTAATAAAAGTCAGGACTGCTGTCCCCACGTGACTTTTGTATAACATCTCAGTGTATAAAAACAGACTCTGGAAAATAAAGAATTGGGATCAGTTTCTCGAAATACTGGTCTCCCCATGTCGCTCGCTCTCTCACTCTGGCTGAGTCTCCATCTGGAGCGCGGAACCCGCCATGCTTACTAATTATGCCTGGGCTTCTAAGATCCGACCAGGGAGGCCTCAGTGTCTCCTCTCCTTCGGGAGAACGGAAGGATGCCTGCGGCCTACATAAGTGGTGCAAACTTCTTGTCTTGAAGTTTTATTGGTCTCCTGCGTAAACCAAGCTACTCAGCCTCTTTTCTCCACTGAATTTTCCTACTGAGTTATCCTCATTCTATTACTCTTTATATCTTTGATGAATATTTAAATAGTCGCCTAAGCCGTCTCCCCTTCGAATACCCTGGATCAGCTGGGGCTGGACCCCGGCACTGCCCCACCTCCCCCCTCACACACATCCAGGACCTAGCTGGAGGAAGAGGAAAGTGAATAAGGCATGTCGACTCTTTTAAGTTGGAGGCCTGGAAGTGGTACATGCCACTTCTCAGATTCCATCAGAAATTAGCCACACACTCCGAGAGAGGCTAGGCAATGTAGTCTAGCCACACATGTGGAAGAAGTGGAGGGCAAATTTTGGCGGCCAGCTAGAAGCTTGTCACATTGTTGAAATCTGACTCACATGCTGTCTCCTTCAGATTTTTCTTGAGCCTCTCAGCTGAAAACCATTTATCTTTTGAACTACTTTAGCGTGGGGCTCAGAGAAGGCAATGGCACCCCACTCCAGTACTTTGCCTGGAAAATCCCATGGATGGAGGAACCTGGTAGGCTGCAGTCCATGGGGTTGCTAAGAGTTGGACACGACTGAGTGACTTCCCTTTCACTTTTCACTTTCATGCATTGGAGAAGGAAATGGCAGCCCACTCCAGTGTTCTTGCCTGGAGAATCCCAGCGACGGGGGAGCCTGGTGGCTGCCGTCTGTGGGATCACACAGAGTCGGACACAACTGAAGTGACTTAGCAGCAGCAGCAGCCACCTGGGGCTTCTGACTGTCAAGTGTATCAGAATCTCCCATGGTTCTTGTTAAACTATAGTCTTGGTATTAGCATATACACTACTATATATAATAGATAAATAAGGACCCACTGTATAATACAGGGAATTGTGTTCAGTATCTTGTAATAACCTATAAGGAAAAGAATCTGAAAGAATGTATGTATAACTGAATCACTTAGCTGTGTGTTTGAAACTAACAACATTGTAGATTATGATAAAAAGGTTTAAGATTGCAAACGGAAGGGAAAAAATGAGTCTGAATCAGAGCAGGGCCTGAGAGTCTGCACTGCTAACAAGCTTCTCAGTGATACCCAGACACTGGTAAGCAGAACATGCTTTGAGTATGGAAGTTCAAACCTATTTTCTGTTCCCCATCTGTGCGGTGTAACTTTTCCTGCTTCATACTAGCTATTCCTGTGCATATCTTAACCTCCTTACTAGACAGTTAACTCTCATAGTAGACTTGGGATCTCATTGGTATCTTTCTCACTATGCCTCCCTCCAGCACCAAGAATAATCTTGTACATTCAGAGGTACTTAATAAATATTTGAATAATTGATGAGCAGTGTCAAGTAATTCAGAATGTTGAGCATAAACTTTCAAAAAGTTTGTGCCAAGTTCTGGACTATGCTTGGTGCAATCACTTGTTTGGAAATGCTTTATTGGAAGCCCTCACGCCCATGTAGCCCAGCCAAACCCAGGGAGAAGCTGCCAGAGAGCTGAGCTAAGTGGAATTTAGCAAATGGAGACCACATTTTATCAAGGACTTTTCCCTTCCGTGTGCTGTGGAAATGCTAATACCTGTGTTTAGAATTCATTTCCGGAGTCTTTCTCTGTAACAAGAGTGGGTGGTTTTCGTTCATTTGTTCTCGTGTGTGTGTGTGCATGCACTCGTGTGTACACATGCCCATGCCCACAGGGCCTCACAAGCCAGTGTGATAAATTTTGTTGAACTGGCAGTTTTCCACCTGGAAGCACTCAATGATCTTTCATTTGGAAGGTCTCAAGCTGGGCTCCAGTTAAGACTGGATGAGAATGACCCTTCTCAGCTTGGCACCACAGTAGCTTGTTCTTTTCTCAATCCTGACATATATATTCATGTTCTGGGCCTTGAGGGTTGGAGTAGGAGAAGAGAGAGGGCATGAGGTAGACTGGGGTTTTAAGACCAATGCCATTTGGTAATCTCACTCGAACCACATGGAGCAAAATAAGACCTGAGGTCTCCTGTCTTGCTTCTCTTGCAGGCAGGATGAAACCTCTACCTGGAAATTGCTGTACATGAGACAGGACTGAAGTTTCCCTTCGGGGCTCTATGCAAAAAGATTTCCCAGGCAAATGATTCACGTTGTCAAGATCTTAGAGATTCTTAGCCTAATTGAAAAAATGAGTTTTAGTCTCTCTTAACCCCACCCCACAATTGACTGAGGCAGCAATCACAAAGCACAGAACTTCATTGTGGGGTCCTCACTTGTCACCTGCAAGGCTTGCCTGGTCCTTGGCAGTACCTTTTTAGCCCTTAATTCCATTAGTAGGCTTCTTTGGAATTGAAAAAGGAATATTCAGACATGCTACTCGTTTTTCCTGACCCCTTTCCTTACTGTGATGATGTAAGGGTTTACAATATTATCTGCATGTCGTGTCTTGATAGGTTATTACACGTTATTGTACAGGATTTTGTAAGTATTTTACATGTTTTAGCCTTTCCCCATCCTTGGTGAGACCTTATAGCATCATGAGAATAAAAATGTTCCTAACAGGGTTGGGACTATGGTGAGGCATGTCAGGTCCCTAGGGAGGAAAATTTAAGGAGGTGCTCACTTGACAAGTATAACCCTGTTCTTGCCAGACCCTGAGAGTGAGAATTTCCTGAAATCTTGTGCTTAGGAGCCTGTCTGGCCTTCTCCTAGTTCAGGTCCTAGCTGTCAAAGCTGAGACCCTGAAGTACCAGTGTTTCTGAGATTATTTGGAGAGTAGAGTCTATTCTTTAACCCCCTTTGTTTTTGGTAAATGCAAGGATCCTCCACATGCAGGTGGGAGACACTAAAAATAAAGCTCAGAAATCATGTTTTTATTCATCACATGAATGTAACTGTCATTCTTTTCACTTGCCCTCCATGCTGTAGCTAAAGAAAGTCTTGACAGACACTTCTAACAAGCACACATTCATTATTAGTTTTGGGGCTCTCCTTGGATTTAACTCTTGACATTGGTCTCAAAGCCCCTTGAATTTTCAGACCATCAATGGCACATCTCAGCGCAGACAAACACATTATTCCTCTGCTGCCTAACAATACCCACTTGCAAGGTGTACGCGAATACCACCTAATTAGCTGTGACATGCATTTTTGGCATATGTCGGAAGTTAAAGCCACTTCCTTAGAGGAACTCAAACTCTGAATTTATCTTTATTAAGGCCTTGTCCAAATGATAAATATACACTGCCTCCTTGCTATCTACTGCTTAGAAATAAATCACTTTAGGATTGATTTGCTAACGACTTTCTTCACTCCAAGTGTCCTCCTGCCCCAGAGGTCATACTGTCCTTCTTCACAAACACTGGTAACCAGACAGACCCCAAGCTGGCCATGCAGTGAACGAAGTGAGGAAACTGGCATGAGGGGAAGTGATTCCCTTCACACAGTCCAGAAAAAGCAGCTTTATAGGCACAATATTCTGGGGGGAAAAAAAAAGCCCGCCAAACAAGTGTGGGGTTGCAAAGAGTAGGACATGACTGAACAACAACAAAACAAGTGTGGAGTATGTGAGTGAACAGATGGGGTGTGTTCACTTTTTTTTAAGCAAAATACTATGAACTTTGGTACTTCAGGAAGTACAAACTCCTCCAGGAGTCTGCTGTACTGGAGTGGGGAGCCTATCCCTTCTCCAGTGGATCTTCCTGACCCAGGAATCCAACCGGGATCTCGGGCATGGCAGGCAGATTCTTTACTGAGTTATGAGGGAAGCGCCCAGGAGTCTGCTAGGTAATTGAATAAACAAAACTGGTTGTGTAGGAAACATTCTTGAGAGGTGGGGACTTCTGGGAAGCAGAAGAGATATTTCTCATCCACACCAGTCTTCTCTTGCCACATGAGAATGTGGGCCAAATCTTGTTAGATCTTTTGATTCTTCAAGAGGATGTATGTGATTATTTTTTTCCCTAACACAACATTTCTGTCCTTTTATGTTGGAAAGTTAAACTTTTTAAGTTACTATGAGGGACAAAATATCCCAGAAGGAAATATTTGTCTCATTAAGTCTTGAACTCTGATGCCAGCTGAGTTCCTTGCTCAGGATCACAACTTAAAAAAAAATTTTTTTTTTTGATGTGGATCATTTTTAAAGTCTTTACTGAATTTGTTACAACTTTGCTTCTGTTTCATGTTTTGTTTTGGTTTGACTGCGAGGCATGTGGGACTTTAGCTCCCCAACCAAGGATCAAACCTGTGCCTCCTGCATTAGAAGGCAAAGTTTTAACCACTGGTCTGTCAGGGAAGTCCCAGGACCACAACTCTTGATTCACTTGGTGACATTTGATGACTCTGCCAGTCAAGATTTGGTTGTATATTCTTAAGATAACCAGATATTAAGATTTTCTTTTCAAAAGTCAGGTTTATGATGATCTTTGTCTCATTGCACTCACTAAGCTCCTTCTGGCAGAACACAACTGTAGACACCTGATTTCCATTAGCACATGCAGCTAACTATTCTTCCTTTACCTTTAGAGTGAGGCCACAAGAACCCTGGGAACTTTCTGCTTCCTGAGGAAGCAACTCGGCTTTCTTAACATTCTTCACATCTTGCTTGTCTCAACTCTTTGCTTCTTGGCCCTTTTGAATCCTCCTGACTGACTTCTGAATTTGTCAGGTGTTGACTAATAGAGGTGGAGCTCGAATCTAGGTGGCTCCATTCTTGAAGGAATGTGTTCTTTAAGTTTATTCCTTGTAGATTGAAGTAACGTATCTTAGATGTGCCTAGAGGCCTATATGTCTTGTGTCTGCCTGGCCTGCCCCTGTGATCTAAGATGTGAAATTACTTCATGGTCTGTGGAAATTCAAACACATCCTAAAGATTTTGGGTGACTTCCAGGGGAGCCTCATATACTTCTTGGTTATACTTGCTGACCCTGTCACATACTATATTTACTTGGTATGAAACATACCCAGTATGTATGGGCTTCCCTGGTGGCTCAGATGATAAAGAATCCACCTGCAATGTGGGAGATCTGAGTTCAGTCCCTGGGTTGGGAAGATCCCCTGGAGGAGGGCTTGGCAACCCACTCTGGTATTCTTGCCTGAAGAATCCCCATGGGCAGTGGAGCCTGGTGGGCTACAGTCCATGGGTTCGCAAAGAGTCAAACATGACTGTGTTTCACACAACACATGAAACAGGGGCTCTGTCTCTCTCCCCATCAGGCTCTGCGTCTCCCGGCCAAACCAGCCATGAGCTCAGTAGACTTTCTTCAGCACGTATGTGGGCAGAGTCACGTCATCACTCACCCCCACAGACTTGTTCCATGTCACTTGCCCTGTTACTTTCCCATCTCAGCTCCTCACTTCCCTCCCTCCTATTTTGTCCTGACAACGCTAAATTTCTCCTCTATACTGGCAGAGCAGCCACTTCACTCTTCTGTGTCCTTGTTGCCGGTTATCACTTGGGTTGTTCAGGTTGGGATCATCTTTGTGAGCTTGTTAAGAACATTTTTCTTGTTCATTAACAAAAGTATCTAGTGCTAAAAAACCTTGTTGTCCTAAAATCTTAGGCTCACAGTATTTTGCTGTTTGAAATCGGACCAGGAATAATGGAACATCCCATTCTTACCTGGAAACTGCCTTGATTTCCAGTCCAGTTGCAGAACTTCATGGGATTTTGGGAACACCATTCCACGTTTATCTTAATTCTGTAGTTACCAAGGAGGTAAAACCCTGGGTCCACTTGTCAGCTCAGGGCTAAGGTTCCACCTTTCATACAGAAGCCATGCTCTATTTTGAGACCATCAAACCATGGCTTCATTTACATTGTACCTACACACTTCTCCCCCACATTCTGTTTGCCTGATCCAAAATAATGCTGTCCCTTCCTTTGTTTGGTGAAGTTACATCATGGTTTCTCTAGTGTGCAATCTCATTTGCTGTAGCAAGTTAATAAAGCTAATATCTGACTACCAGGGAGTCGGTGGCTATCTTTATTAAATGGGCTTTATGATGATAAAGCCACTGCTTTATCTGCTCCATTGCTCCAAGCACTTATTAAAGTATTTGTTCCTATACATGCAGTTTTCTTCCTAAAAGAACCTATCTTTCACTGTACTAAAACTTTCACAAAGGCAGGGAATTTTTTCTGTTTTCTTCACTCCAATAGAACAGTACTTGGGACGTGTTGACAGAATGAATGAATTCTGTTAATAGCACTTACAGTTATGTAAGAATGTGGAGATCATTTTATAAAACAATATGACACCTCATTTTAGCTTCCCTTGAACCCTGCCTTAAGTTGTGGAATTGGAAAGACCTGGGATAGACCATGTCTTAGTTTCTTTAGGCTGCTATAACAAAATACTATAGACTGAGTTGTTTATCAACAACAGAAAAATATTGCTTGTAGTTCTGGAGGCTGGGGAGGTTGGGTTCTGGTGAAGGCCCGCTTCTGACTTGCAGACTGTGACTTCTGTTGTTTCATGGCAGAAGGGACAAGGGGGTTCTTTGAGGTCGCTTTTACAAGGGTGCTAATCTCACTCATGAGGATTCCTCCCTTGTGACCTAATCACCTCCCCAAATGCCCCACCTTGTAATACTTTGCAGTTAGAATTTTAGCATGGGAATTTGGGGGGAGATACATTCAGTCTATAGCAGACCCCTATTCCAACTTTTAGCTAGTGTATGATTTGGGGTGAATTATTTAATCTCTTTATACCTTAATTATTTTAACTTAAAAATTTTTTTAGACTGTAAAGTGGGGATGATGCTACCTATCTTGATTGTTGTGAGGATTAGGTGAGGTGATTTATGTAAAGAGCTTATCATGCAGTCTGGCACATGTGAAGTTAAACATCAGCTAATCTTTTTCACTTTAACTCTCCTTGGCCATCATCGTTCCAGATGCCTGGGACTTACATCTCTGGACCTCTGCCACTGTCAGCAGTAAATTTCATTTTGTGTAATACTAGAGTAACATATGTATGTCTTCTTTGTTTAGTTGTAAACTCTGACAGGGCAAAGTCCATGCCTTATCTATCCAGGTATCATTTTAGATAAATGCATCCATATATCACTGGCACATGGTAAACACTCCAAATACTTGTGTTTGGAAAGTCTGCCTGAAAAGGAAAACTTCAGTAAGTGTACAGAGCCAGGCCTGATTGGTGAGTGCAGAGCATGCAGTGAGTGCTAGATGATGACCCAGCATTGACAGCTGCTTTCCTGGGCAGTTTCAGAAGCTGACAACTAAAGACAAAGGCATAGGGGCAATGAAGGAGCTTTGGGGAGTGCTGTGTGCCCCTGCTGAGTGTGCATTTGAATGCCCCAGGGGAAATGAGAAGTGGCCAAGGTGGTGGGTATGGAGAAAGAAAGTGAAGTTGCTCAATCGTGTCCGACTCTTTGAGACCCATAGACTGTAGCTCCTCTGTCCATGGAATCCTCCAGGAAAGAATACTGGAGTGGGTTGCCATTTCCTTCTCCAGGATTTCTTCCCGGCCCAGGGATCGAACCTGGGTATCCTGCATTGTAGGCAGACACTTTACCATCTAAGCCACCAGGGAAGCCTAAGAATAGTAGAATGGGTCGCTATTCCATTGATCCAGGGATCGAACTTGGGGCTCCTGCATTGTGGGCAGATCCTTTACTGTCTGAGCCACCAGGGAAGCTAAGTGTGGTGTTTTAATTCCTCTATTTTGGGGGAATTGCCACTTGAGTCCAGCCTATCAATTTGAGCAGCTGGGGAATTCTGTATAGTTAATCTGTAACTAGGGACCATTGTGTTGAGCTGTACTGGAGTTTTGCTTTCCTGGTAACCAGGTGGGGAATCTGCGACCCCTTTGCTGTTTTAGTCCCTCAGGGATCTGACACTAAAGGCAGAGCAAGCAGGCTGAGCTCTGAGTGGCTCTCCACTTGGGAGTATTCATGGCATCTGCTATCTCGGCCCCTCTCACACGCTCTGTCTGATGCAGGACTGGGTAAAGGGAACAAGAGCAAAGACCAAGGGGATGGTAAGAGGGCAGGGTTTCTTCCACATCCCTTACCCTCACAAATTTACTCCTTTTTACTTTTTCCCTCTCCTTTTCCCAGTGTCCTAATCCTCTTTAGTATTGGGTTGGCCAAAAAGTTCATGTAACGTGGAAAAACCTGAACAATCTTTGTAGCCAACACAGTATTCTCCAGGGGGTTACATTTGATGAGGACTAAGGTCCCTTTGAGCTTCTGATGTGCTAGTAAACTAGATCTCTAGGGGGAAAATCCCTCATGTGTAATGTTTGCCGATTTCTGTAGTATAAATATTCCCATCCAGGTGGACTTCCAACTTGTCTCTGAATGTGGTTTTGGGAGATGCTGTGTGTCTTTGGCTGTTGTGAAACAGTTTGTGCTGGCTCCAGCATCCCATTGCCTTGAACTCTTAACGTGATCCTTTTTCTCTCCATTTCCACATTCAGTCCTTTTGCAGTATCTACAATACCAAAATTAGACTATAAAGCTCTTCATACTCAAAAAGCAAAAAAGGAAAGCATTCCTTTCAGACTTAATACACGTATATTATGATATCAAGATTGTGTCAATGATGGGTGCTGGCTGCTAATTTCAGTGGTAATTAGGGCCAAAGCAGGTGGCTCAGCTGTAAAGAATTCGCTTACCAAGTAGGAGACCTGGGTTTGATCCCTGGGTCCGGGAGATCCCCTGCAGGAGGACATGGCAACCCACTCTAGTACTCTTGCCTAGAGAATCCATGGACAGAGGAACCTGTCAAGTTACAGTCCATAGGGTCGCAAAGAGTTGGACATGACTTAGTGACTAAGTCATGCCAAAGCAGCAGGAAAGACTAGGTTTTGTGGTTCTCTAATGGTGTATGTGAATTAACAAAAGTCTCTCAAAATCAAGTGTCAGGTATGCTGGTCGTATGTCCCCTGAGACACTTTTTATGACAGACTTTCTAGTTATGGTAAAGCTGACAGGGAGCAGTATTAACAACATATACACAGGTACAACATTATTCACTCTGGTATTTTACATTTTTCCCATGCCCTCACAACATTCCTCTGAAAAAGCCTCCCCCCTCCTTTAATATAGCAATTTCTGCTGCCAGTAGAAGCTTCTGCAAATTAAATGTGTTTAACTTGGAAGACAGGGATGAATGAAAAGAGCTGTAGCTGCTTGCAACTGGTCCAGGTTGGGGAAGCAGAGAGACAGCTAGAGTGGAGCTTGGCCGGAACCGCTTGACCCATGTAAGGTTTGGTCCTAAATCCTTTCATTTTCAGAGGCATCTCCTGTTCGTTCTTCAGCCTCTGTGCAGCTGCCTCAGACAGTCCCTCCTTTCCTATCTGTTTCCAGGTTGGAGCTATTGCCCAACAAGTTTTCTAGTCACTTGGAGACACCTAAGCAAAATGCACTAGGAGTGTAGTGACAATTTGTGTGTGTGTGTGTGTGTGTGTATAGTCAGCAGTGACAAGGAGCCTGTGGTGTGCTGGTAATGGTTCCTAGAGAAAAAAAGGATATGTGGATGTATTCCTACATTTTACTAACATAGGATAGGTAGCACACAATTAAAAAGATACTAATATGTATTACTCCTTATTTTAAGTTTCCTGTAGCCAGTTTTTTTCCCACAGAATGCTTATTTTTCCCCCCAGGCTTGTTGTAATTTATTTGTTATTCCCAAGCAATAGCTTCAAAAGTTTTGCATTTTATAACACTCTTGATAAGAAAATAAAATTTAAATAAAAATACATTCTCAACAACACGTTTATACACAAATTCATTACATTGTTTTGATAACTTTTTCAAACTGGACACTGTAAAAACAAATATCTCCTGGCAACATATTTTCTTTATTCTTGAAGAATTGTATCCATATCCAACCTATGGTTGTGATGAACCAAGATAGTCCAGAGGTAGTGTTGGCTGATATTTTCAAATCTGTTAATGAGGAAGATGAAAGTGAGACAACAGAGATGGCAGGGCAAAACTTCATTTATTCATTAGTGATGTGAGCAAACTTCTTGTTAAATTAGATGACAGTTCCCTGTGTTGGGAAGATTCCCTGGAGAAGGAAATGGCAACCCACTCCAGTACTTCTTGCCTTGAAAATCCCATGGACGGAGGAGCTTGGTGCAGGCTACTATCCATGGGGTCGCAAAGAGTCGGGCACAACTGAGCGACTTCACTTTCTTCACTTTTCAAAATACTGGAAGAATATGTCTTTCCATTTTGTGTTAGGTATCATGTAATAGCTACAGCTCCAACACAAAATGCTCTTAAATTTAATTCAGTGGATTACTTTGCCAACAAAGGTTTGTCTAGTCAAGGCTATGGTTTTTCCTGTGGTCATGTATGGATGTGAGAGTTGGACTCTGAAGAAGGCTGAGCGCTGAAGAATTGATGCTTCTGAACTGTGGTGTTGGAGAAGACTCTTGAGAGTCCCTTGGACTGCAAGGAGATCCAACCAGTCCATTCTGAAGGAGATCAGCCCTGGGATTTCTTTGGAAGGAATGATGCTAAAGCTGAAACTCCAGTACTTTGGCCAC
Organism: Bos grunniens; assembly: GCF_055505025.1. Classification (NCBI taxonomy): domain Eukaryota; kingdom Metazoa; phylum Chordata; class Mammalia; order Artiodactyla; family Bovidae; genus Bos; species Bos grunniens. The sequence goes on from NC_141194.1 coordinate 133,345,753, forward strand.
CTCATGCGAAGAGTTGACTCATTGGAAAAGACTGATGCTGGGAGGGATTGGGGGCAGGAGGAGAAGGGGACGACAGAGGATGAGATGGCTGGATGGCATCACTGACTCGATGGACGTGAGTCTGGGTGAACTCCGGGAGTTGGTGATGGACAAGGAGGCCTGGCATGCTGCGATTCATGGGGTCGCAAAGAGTTGGACACCACTGAGCATTTGATCTGATCTGATGAACACTTTTGCTGTCACTTTTTTAAAGTCTAGACAACCGTGTGATAAATCAAGTCTTGATTTCTAGCATATTCAAATTTCCATGTTGTAAGGCATGCCCCACCCATTACAACTGGGCACTAACTGGACTGAATTGTGAAACTATAATTGTAAAGTAACTGAACGAGGAGTCAGAAGTGATGGGAAAGAGCATGCTATTACAAGGTATTTCCATTGCATAGACAAACACAAATAACCTTGACAGCATAGAAAAAATAGTAAGATGTAGTACAGGAATTAGGAAAAGGGTTTGGAGTATTAAACCTTTCTTTTAATATAATTTGTATAGTGCAGATATGCATCATTGAACTTTAAAAAACTTTATATTGGGGTGTTTTTTGATTAACAATGTTGTACTAGTTTCAGGTGAACAGCTAAGGGATCCAGCCGTACATATACATGGATCCATTCTCCCTCAAACCATGCCCCGCCCGCCCCCCATTCAGGCAGGCACATTACATTATAACAACCGGCTCACAGACTATCTGAACATTTAATAATTGACTCCTGTGAGCTAGAGTAGGCCAACTTCAGCACATGGGTAAGGAAACAAATTTTGCGGGACTTCTATATGGGCTAGACACTGCATGTATCACTTCTTTTAACAACGCTGCTGCCGCCGCTAAGTCACTTCAGTCGTGTCCGACTCTGTGCGACCCCATAGACGGCAGCCCACCAGGCTCCCCCGTCCCTGGGATTCTCCAGGCAAGAACACTGGAGTGGGTTGCCATTTCCTTCTCCAATGCATGAAAGTGAAAAGTGAAAGTGAAGTCGCTCAGTCGTGTCTGACCCTCAGCGACCCCATGGACTGCAGCCTACCAGGCTCCTGCGTCCTTGGGATTTTCCAGGCAAGAGTACTGGAGTGGGGTGCCATTGCCTTCTCCGACAATAACAGTATATAATTCAATACCACTGGCTGTTATTCTACGTACTTCTGGCAAGGTCTCAATCCCCTCTTGTGTCTTTTTAAATCCTTCAGGAAGTCTCTAGTGGGCATCTCTCATATGATTATGAACAAGTCTGCTCTTGCCATGTATTGCTGCTGCTTTGCTGGAGTTAACTGGGTATCCACCTGTTCTTATTATCTCTCTTTAACGCTCTGCTGCTTTTGCTGCCACTACTTTCCTGAACTGTCATGGCTCCTCCTGACTCTGTTGCTCTTCTTCTGGGTATTGACAACAAAGCACAGACGTGTTCATGGTACCAGAGCACCTGAATAGTTTGTCCCCAAAGCAGAGGAGAATGTGCCTCTCATTTGTTTTATATTTTTTTGGAAGGAGTCTTCAGAGCTGCTGGTAATCTTACCACTTTTTTTTTTTTAAAATAATCGTTTTGTTTCAGAATAGTTTTTAGATTTACAGAAAATTTGAGATGGTAGTACAGGGAGTTTCTTCTATTAATATTTTATATTATTGTGGTACCCTTGTCACAGTTAATGAATCAATATTAATGCATCATTATTAACTAAAGTACATGCTTTATTCAGATTTCCTATTTTTCCTAACGTTCCTTTCCTGTTAAAGGGTTCCACCCAGGATACCGCATTGCATTTAATAGTCATGTCTCTTTGGATTCTTCTTGGCTGTGACAGTTTCTTCTAAGACTTTGTTTTTGATGACCTTGACAGTTCAGAGGATACTACTGGTCAGGTTTTTTGTGTAATATCCCTCAAGTGAAATTTGTCTAATGTTTTTCATGTTTCATGTTTAGACGTGGGTTTGTAGTTTTGAGGGAGAAGACCACAGAGGTAGAGTGCCCTTCTCATATCAAGGGTACCTGCTGTCAACGTGACTTATCACAGTTGATGTTGAACTCGATCATTTGGTTGGGGCAGTGTTTTTCAGATGTCTCCACTATAAAGTTCGTCTTTTTTAAAACGCCTTTCTATATGGTATCCTTTGGAAAGTGAAAGAAAGTGAAGTTGCTCAGTTGTGTCCAACTCTTTGCGACCACATGGACTGTAGCCTACCAGGCTCCTCCCTCCATGTAATTCTCCAGGCAAGAGTACTGGAGTGGGTTGCCATTTCCTTCTCCAGGGGATCTTCCCAACCCAGGGATTGAACCCGGGTCTCCCACATTCCAGGCAGATGCTTTAACCTCGAAGCCACCAGGGAAGAGCAAAATATTTCTTTGAGCCCCCTTTTTTGGGGGGGGCAAGAATACTGGAGTGGGTTGCCATTCCCTTCTCCAGGAGATCTTCCTGACCCAGGGATTGAACCCGGGTCTCCTGCATTGTAGGCAGACACTTTACCGTCTGAGCCACCAGGGAGCCACCAAGTCACAATACACAGCCAGTGTTTAAGGAGTGGGGAGTGTCTTGAGGGTAGAGTATCGACATAAATTATTTGGAATCTTCTCCACAGGAGACTTGACTCTCCTCACTCATTTGATTATCTAATCATTTATATTAATATTAGTGTGGACTCATGGGTATTTATTTTAAACTTTGGGTTATAACCTAGTATAGTCCTCAATATTCATGGGTTCTGTATTTTTGAATTCGCCTACTTGTTAAAATTTATGTTTAACTCCAAAATCAATACGTGTGGCACAGTCATGGTCGTTTGCAGACATGCAGGAAAATAAACTTGAGTAGCCTGACATGCATGTTTCCAGCTGAGGTTGAACAAGGTGATGCTCTGCCTTCTTATTTTATAAGTAAACAAGTAGCCTTTTCATGGTCTATTTAGTGTCATACTTTCCTTATTTTTGTGGGGGTTTGTTCATTGGTAATTTCAAAGTTTAAAATGCATTCCAAGTTTAGTGCTGAAGTACCCCCTAATGTGTTCCTGTGTACAAGAAGGCTGTGATGGAGGGAACATATATGTGTTAGATAAGCTTTGTTCTGAATTACAGGCCATGAGTTTAATGTCAATGACTCAATATATATAAATAAGTTGCCTGTAAGCAGAAACCCACATAAAACAAGCTTATGTGATTATTGGTTAAAGAGAACATTGTGATCAGAGGCTTGCAGGAAAATAATCCTGTATTTACCCTAGGAGCAGTGGTTCAGTATTCACCAATTTGGTGCTTGTGGAGATGTTATAGAACATAACTACCATGATTAAATGAATAGTCTGTTCTTTATAAACTTCTTGCTAAAATGGTTCTCGTTTTGGCCATTGGAAACACTTTCATTTGACTCTTGCATCTTTTTGTCCCTTTTGATATACTGTCCTCAATCTGTCAGGTTTTTCCCCCAAAGCTTTATTAATTTCTGGTAATTCCTTAATTTCTTGTCCTATTCCTAGAATCAGTCATTTCTCCAAGGAACCCTGGTTCTTTTTCTTGGAGAATGGTATTGGAAACCAAGATCTGGGCCCTAGGTGTGTTTGTTGCTGTTGAGGTGCCATCACTTCTAGGCCCTCTTAGCTGATAGAGTAAGGAGATACGTGTACGAACATGACTTGGTACAGATATACATATATCTATAAATACTTCTATATGTGACCATAATCTGTATGAAGCTAAACATGAGTTTAAACTGATGTCTTCAACTCTGTTACCATATGGATCATTCTAGCCTCTTCCCTTAATTGTCCATAACCTCCTATTCAACAGCAAGAAACCTAGCTCTCATCATCTGTCATCCATGTACTTAATTGTTCAATTCTAGTACACATGTTGGAGAAGGCAATGGCACCCCACTCCAGTACCCTTGCTTGGAAAACCCCATGGATGGAGGAGCCTGGTGGGCTGCAGTCCATGGGGTTGCTAACAGTCGGGTACGACTGAGCGACTTCCCTTTCACTTTTCACTTTCATGCATTGGAGAAGGAAATGGCAGCCCACTCCAGTGTTCTTGCCTGGAGAATCCCAGGGACGGGGGAGCCTGGTGGGCTACCGTCTATGGGGTCGCACAGAGTCAGACACGACTGAAGCGATTTAGCAGCAGCAGCAGTATACATGTAGAGTGGATTCAGAATTATTAACCTTCAGCCCTGTGGGAAACAACTTTCTCAGAGTGTGCTGGTTAGGTACAGTTCCTATTATTTTTAGTAGTCTAGTCTCCACTCACTTCCAAAGTTACTTAGCTTGACACTTTTCCTTCCCTTACAGCTTTGAGTAATACTCTTTAATGTCCTTATTTTACACTTTTCCTTCCCTTACAGCTTTGAGTAATACTCTTTAATGTCCTTATTTCATTCTTCCTTCTTCAGACATAAGATGTGGGATTGGGCTAGGAAACAGATCCAGGTGGCAGACATCACACTATACTCAGGATCCCTGATGACTAAGCTATTTTACCCCCTCCTGATCTATCTCCTGATTAAGGTCCGTGTGTCTTATTCTTTCCTGTACTGCAACTCTTCTCCAGGCACTTCCTCACCTTAGGCAGAAATAGCTTTCTTTTGGGTTGTTTACAGATTGTACCAGATGTACCCAAACGTGTTTGAGTCCTAGTTAGATACAAACTGTGACCCTAGTTCTACATGCTTCATCTCATTTAACTTCACTTAATTCTCATACAAATAGTTCCTAAAATTTATTAAGCACTTTCTATTGTCAGGCATTTTCTAGGTGTATTAGAAGTGTTAACTGGATTAAATCTCAACATCTTATGAGGTGTGTGATCTGTTAATAACCTGCCATTTTAAAGGTAGGAAACAGAAGCTCAGGGGTTAATTTGCTCAGGGTCATACACTTCAAAGTCTGTGCTCTTTCTATTATACAACACTGCCTCAAGTTACATAGTACCTAAACCTGAAACTTATGATTAAAAACAATTAATTTTATGTCTTTCTTTTTTTTTGGACAACAATTTTTAGGAATTTAAGCCATTGTTGGCTATAGTAAAACATAAGGCAATCTGGATGGATATTGATGCATTGTATTTCTTGTATAATTTGTCCCACATCTTTCTAAATCTTGCTGTACCCACACTCTTTAGTCAAGGTAATTGAGCAGAAAAATCCACAAAGAGAAGGAATACTGCAGATGACCAGAAACTGTTTTCCTAGTTCTGTTCCTCTCCCATCCTTAGCCATGTTTGAGATGTTTGTTGAACTGAAATGTTTATCTACTGAGCATTTTACACAGGCATTGTGCTAGATGCTAGTAGGGAATAGAGAAATGCGTCAGGGATGGTTCCACGGTTTGACCTTTCAGCTTGGTGGGGAGGAACAATGTGTATCTAAAATACAATTTTGAGTTCTATGGAAAGGGAATACAGTTCTGACTTATTAACAAGCCCCACCTGCTCTTTTGGGGGCTTTATCTTCGGTACTAGGCTTGATTCATCTTCACATTAGCATGACTCTCTGGTGATTACCAATGATCTGGGTATTGTGGGAATGTTCTGAAACTCAGAAGGAGGCCAACCTGGGATTCCAAAGTCACTGTGGATCACCCACATTATTGATTATTACAGGTTGGCTCTGGGCCTCTGTAGAGGGTTAGTGCTCCCAGTCCAGCAGAGGCCGGATATGGTGCTTTGCGCTTGCCTTGTTTCTGTTAGCACTCACTGAGGGACAGTCTGAGCTTTTCCTCATTTCCTTTTGGCTCCCAGATCTCTACACCACCCCCCCCCCCTTTCAGGTTGGCATTTCCTTGCTTCTTCAGCATCCACTTTTTTCTTCCTACTCTAATTAGTAGGTTGGTGGGAGGTAGCCTCAGAAAGGGGAGGCTTTTCCCTGTAAATGCATTCTTTGCAGCAATCCAGCCATTTGGGCTTTAATTGACTTCAGAGGTCCCCTCAGTGCTTTGTCCTCTGTGCATCAGGAAGTTAATTACTTAATAAACCAAATGGGAGTCTTTCAGAAGTGCAATGTTAGTTCTTTTCATTCTTTGAGCACAACTTGGGCCAGGCTAGAATACTCCAGTCACCATGAAAACCAGCCTAAGACAAACATGGGCAGCTGGAGAAGTCTGTGTTGTGCGCTCCACACTTAGGAGCCCTCTTTCCTAGTGTGGCCTGTCATAGACCCCCAGGGCCCCTTCCTACAGCACCTCCCTGGGGCTGGCCATCTTTCCATGCCTGACCCTACACTTTGACTCTTTTTTAGTGGTCCTTTCTATCAGAATAGGCTTTGTATTTCATTTCTAGGAGGTTCTATTCATTTACTCTGATAAAGCAATTTACAATAGCATTAACAACAAACACAATGGAATCCAATCCTTAGAGGCATTCTGCTAATTTTGTTGTTGCTGTTCAGTCACTAAGTCATGTCTGACACTTTGTGACCCCATAGACTGAAGCATGCCAGGCTTCCCTGTCCTTCACTATCTGCCAGAGTTTGCTCAAGCTCATGTCCATTGAGTCGGTGATGCCAACCATCTCATCCTCTGTCATTGCCTTCACCTCCTGCCTTCAATCTTTCCCAGCATCAGGGTCCTTTTCAATGAGTCAGCTCTTGCTTTATACCAATTCATGAAATCCACCCAACAACCCTGTGAGGTTGATTGTTCTTATGGTAGCCATTACTCAGATGAATAAATCAAGGCCCAGAGAGGTTAAGTGACTTGTCTAAGACCCCACAGCTAGCCATCAGTGTAGCTGTTATTTGAATCTAGGTTGTCTGGCACTGGAGCCCATGCTGTCTGAATCACCAAGTTGTTAGACCCAGTGTATCTTACTAATGACTGATAATGACCTGCTGTGGAGACATGTTTGTATACGTTCTGAGTCTTTTCCCAGAGTGCTTGCACATTTATTGAGTATCTACTATGAGCAAGATTACATTTTCATCTTAACAGTGACATTTAATGCCTTAATTCTTAGGTGTGATGAATGTAGGCATCATGAAAGGATTAAGGGACAATTAAGTGTTAAATTACCTAGTGTTGATTGTAAGTACACCAGTATTTTAGGAGATGGAACTGTGCTAGGGTTGAGTAGGTGAAGATAAAGGAGGGAGAAGGTATTTTTGGCAGGGGGTACTAAAACAGCAAGAAGAGGATTGAAAAGAAGGTGAGAAGGGGGCAATAATGAGATGCACTTAGCTAGCACAGTGGTTTCCAAGTCTCTGTAACTGGGAGTAGAAGCTCCCAGACCCTGTGGCCATAGCTCTTCCTGCTCTATCTGCCAAGGAATATCTCTAGCAGAGAAGGCATGTTGTTTTATAATAACAGGTAACAATCCCAAAGAAAGTCAATGCCAAAGAATGCTCACACTACTGCACAGTTGCATTCATCTCACACGCTAGTAAAGTAATGTTCAAAATTCTCCAAGCCAGGCTTCAGCAATATGTGAATCGTGAACTTCCAGATGTTCAAGCTGGTTTTAGAAAAGGCAGAGGAACGAGAGATCAAATTGCCAACATCCTCTGGGTCATCGAAAAATCAAGAGAGTTCCAGAAAAACATCTGTTTCTGCTTTATTGACTATGCCAAAGTCTTTGATTGTGTGGATCACAATAAACTCTGGAAAATTCTGAAAAAGAAGGGCATACCAGACGACCTGACCTGCCTCTTGAGAAACCTATATGAAGGTCAGGAAGCAACAGTTAGAACTGGACATGGAACAACAGACTGGTTCTAAATAGGAAAAGGAGTATGTCAAGGCTATATATTGTCACCCTGCTTATTTAACTTCTATGCAGAGTACATCATGAGAAATGCTGGGCTGGAGGAAGCACAAGCTGAAATCAAGATTGCTGGGAGAAATATCATAACCTCAGATATGCAGATGACACCACCCTTATAGCAGAAAGTGAAGAGGAACTAAAAAGCCTCTTGGTGAAAGTGAAAGTGGAGAGTAAAAAAGTTGGCTTAAAGCTCAACATTCAGAAAATGAAGATCATGGCCTCTGGTCCCATCACTTAATGGCAAATAGATGAGGAAACAGTGTCAGACTTTATTTTGGGGGGCTCCAAAATCATTGCAGATGGTGATTGCAGCCATGAAATTAAAAGATGCTTACTCCGTGGAAGGAAAGTTATGACCAACGTAGATAGCATATTGAAAAGCAGAGACATTACTTTGCCAACAAAGATCTGTCTAGTCAAGGCTATGGTTTTTCCAGTGGTCATGTATGGATGTGAGAGTTGGACTGGGAAGAAAGCTGAGCGCTGAATAATTGATGCTTTTGAACTGTGGTGTTGGAGAAGATTCTTGAGAGTCCCTTGGACTGCAAGAAGATCCAACCAGTCCATCCTAAAGGAGACCAGTCCTGACTGTTCATTGGAAGGAATGATGCTAAAGCTGAAACTCCAGTACTTTGGCCACCTCATGCGAAGAGTTGACTCATTGGAAAAGACCCTGATGCTGGGAGGGATTGGGGGTAGGAGGGGACAGGGACAACAGAGGATGAGATGGCGGGATGGCATCACCGACTCGATGGACGTGAATTTGAGTGAACTCCGGGAGTTGGTGATGGACAGGGAGGCCTGGCATGCTGTGATTCATGGGGTCGCAAAGAGTCGGACATGACTGAGCGACTGAACTGAACATTTGTTGAGCACATGGTTCTACAACATTTGCGAGAATTACTCTGTTTAATCCTCAAAACAACCTTAGGAAACTTGGAAGTGTTAGTCTCCCCACTTTAGCTGAGGAAACAGAGGTTTAGGCATGCTAAGAGCTTGCCCAAGGTCACAAAGCTAGTAAGAAGCAGGTCTGGAAGATGATCCCGGAGAACCTGGCTCCTGAGAATGTGGTCTTCCTCATAAAGCTATACTTGCTCCGTTTGGGCAGTACTACTTTGGGCAAGCCTCTTGTAACCCCTTGGTAAGCCCCTCCCCTTGCTTTGTTAAGCCAGACCTTGTGTTGGCCAAAAAGTTCCTTCAGGTTTGTAAGATGATGCAGAAAAGCCCAAATGAACTTTCTGGTCAACTCACTATTGAAGGGACTACCTTTGTCCTTGGTGCCTATCACCTAGGCCAGAAGCAGACCAAGTAGCCTCTTTGAATTTTTTTCCCCTAGGGCCAAACCTTGGTTTTCGGCCCTCGATGTCATCCCTACTCTTCTGAAATTCAGCACAGAAGCAAGACCAAAGAAAGTTGGGCCCTCTCTCCTTAAGTTTAGAGCAGGTCTGGCGTTATTTGTCGTTGCTAGGTTTCTTTACCTTGGACTCAACCATGATCCTGTTAGGCTTTACAAGTGATGAAGAGTCCTTCTTGTTAGATGCTTGAAGAGGAAGACTTATTTCTCAGAGAAGGAAGCAATGGAAAGAGCAGTTTTCTTTGGATATATATAGAACTTTTTACATATAGAATTTTTTCTTGTCCTCCACCAGATGCTGTATCTCCTAACCTGGTGTACATATTGGGTTCTTGGAGGCCGTTTTGATCCTTAGCCTTCACAAGAACTTCTTTATTGTGGACTTGGAGAGAGAGGCTTGTGCTTTCCTTTGGTGGTTGGGCAAAGCCGTTCAGTTCAGTCGCTCAGTCGTGTCTGACTCTTTGTGACTCCATGAATCGCAGCACGCCAGGCCTCCCTGTCCATCACTGACTCCCAGAGTCCACTCAAACTCACATCCATCGAGTTGATGATGCCATCCAGCCATGTCATCCTCTGTCGTCCCCTTCTCCTCCTGCCCCCAATCCCTCCCAGCATCAGAGTCTTTTCCAATGAGTCAACTCTTAACACCACAATTTGTTGCTCTGGTTTTGTTTTTCCCCACCATGCAGCATTTGGTATCCTAGCTCCCTGACCAGGGACCAAACCAGCGTCCCATGCACTGGAAGCACAGAGTTTCAACCACTGGACCACCGGGGATGACTATTGCTCTGTTTACCCTGGAGGATTAATAGTCCAGCCTGTCGTCACCCAGGAGTGTTGCTCTTTCTTTCATTAATGAACTCAGTGGAGAGTCCCAGTCCTAACTCTGCATCTCCATGGAACTGCCTTTCTGATCCTTGCCACCTGGGACCGGTGAAATGGGAGTTAAGGCTCTTAGAACTTCTGTTACTGTCTCTTTCACATGTGCCCCCTCCTCTCAAGATTCAGAAACTGGTTCACACGGGGAGTTACTTCCATTGAATTTACCAAACTACAGCAGAAAGCAGCCTTGTATTTTCTCTCTCACCTCTTTTCTACACAGCTATGTTGGAACATCCTTGGCAGAGAGGATTTAAAAAAATTTTCATTAGAAGATAACTGCTTTGTGATGTGTGTGGGTTTCTGCCCATACATCAACATGAATCAGACATAGGTATACACATGTCCCCTACATGACCTCCCTCCCACCCCATCCCACCCTTCTAGGTTGTCACACAGCATGGGGTTGAGCTCCTGCCTCATACAGCAAATTCCCACTGGCTCTTTTACATGTGGTAATATATGTTTCAATGCCACTGGCAGAGAGGATTTAACAGTGTATTTATTGCCCCAAGTTTGCCCCTACCCAGAAAAGGTCAAGACTAAAAACATCCTATTCTTAAGTGTATCCCTGTTCTCAACAAGAATTTCAAGTTCTAAGAAATAGCAACAAAGTCTCAACCCCCCCTCCAAATCCTCCCTTCCTTGTTTACACAGAAATAGGCTTTATTTAGCAGTCTGTAGGTGGTCATTCGGAGAAGGCAATGGCACCCTACTCCAGTACTCTTGCCTGGAGAATCCCATGGATGGAGGAGTCTGGAAGGCTGCAGTCCATGGGGTTGCTGAGGGTCAGACAGGACTGAGCGACTTCACTTTCACTTTTCACTTTCACGCATTGGAGAAGGAAATGGCAACCCACTCCAGTGTTCTTGCCTGGAGAATCCCAGGGACGGGGGAGCCTGGTGGGCTGCCGTCTATGGGGTCGCACAGAGTCGGACACGACTGAAGCGACTTAGCAGCAGCAGCAGCAGCAGCAGGTGGCCATTACAAGTCCTTAAGCAGCTGGATAACAGTGGTGTTCCCCGAGGGTTGATCTGGCCAGAGCCAATGGCTGATATTTTGCAGGCTGTGTGGTTGGTGTGTCGTTTCTCCTTGCCTCTGCTTTTGAGGTGTGAGAGAGCCACAGAGTGTAGGTGAAGGAACCAGTATGGCCGTGTTCCCATAAAACTAAAGCAACAGAACCAGGAGGTGGGCTGGATTTGGTTCACGGGCTGGAGTTTGCCAACCCCTGGCACAGTAGGAACTGAGTCAAGGAGTTTATTTGTCAGTCTCACCAATAAGCCAAGTCTTGCCTTGGAAAGGGGAATGAAGGGTTGCAGAGCGGCCACGTGGGTTTCCCTTGTGGAAACTTCCAAAATGAAACTGAAACCTGGGAAGTGCTTGTTCTTCTGATGGGGACCATTGACAGACTGGGAAGAGAATGTTTGTGGAGAGAGCCTTATCTTTGGAGATGCAGAGCTGGAGGTGAAAGTGGCAAAAAGGAAAACTAAGATTCTCCACCCTTACCAGCTCAGCAAAGCACTGCATGTAGGAGGTGTGCAGTGGGAATCTGGGATACCCTTGCAGGTAGGATGCAGTGAGTGAGTCATCTCCTTGGAGGTGAAATTTTGGCAGTGGAGGAGTCTAGTCTACAGAGTGTGGCCTGGAAAAGAGCAAAGTATCAAGGCAAAATACTTGGAACATTCAGTTTAAGGTCTATAGAATTATAAGATGACAGAGGCATAGAAGAAAGATGGGAAAAGTAGAATGAGGAGGAGACAGTGTTGGTAAGTGGCCATGCCTTACTTACTATGATGCTTGGCTCCCTGACAGACATACCGGAAATAGACTGCTTACTCCCAGATAACTATAAAAACAGAAAGCTCAGATCCTCCTGAATCAATTGAGTGGAGGGGGACAGGAGGCTCCAGGGAGTCTGTGGACCTTCCAGACAGACCCAAGGTTGGTCCCTTTAAGGCTTCTCCCTTGGTCCTGCCTGCAACTTCAGACAAGATCAAGGGAGATATTAATAGCACTGTGTCAGCTGCCCCAAATTCTATCTAACAATCCCCAACACTAAAAACGTCAAAGCCCTGAATTTCACATTGGTGTTGGTTTAGATGCTAGATCAGATCAGATCAGTCGCTCAGTCGTGTCCGACTCTTTGTGACCCCATGAATCTCAGCATGCCAGGCCTCCCTGTCCATCACCAACTCCCAGAGTTCACTCAGACTCATGTCCATCGAGTCAGTGATGCCATCTAGCCATCTCATCCTCTGTCGTCCCCTTCTCCTTCCCCGAATCCCTCCCAGCATCAGAGTCTTTTCCAATGAGTCAACTCTTCCCATGAGTTGGCCAAAGTACTGGAGTTTCAGCTTTAGCATCATTCCTTCCAAAGAAATCCCAGGGCTGATCTCCTTCAGAATGGACTGGTTGGATCTCCTTGCAGTCCAAGGGACTCTCAAGAGTCTTCTCCAACACCACAGTTCAGAAGCATCAATTCTTTGGTGCTTAGCCTTCTTCACAGTCCAACTCTCACATCCATACATGACCACAGGAAAAACCATAGCCTTGACTAGATGAACCTTTGTTGGCAAAGTAACGTCTCTGCTTTTGAATATGCTATCTAGGTTGGTCATAACTTTCCTTTCAAGGAGTAAGCGTCTTTCAAATTCATGGCCGCAGTCACCATCTGCAGTGATTTTTGGAGCCACTTTATTATTTAGAAAAATAAAGTGTGACACCGTTTCTACTGTTTCCCCATCTATTTCCCATGAAGTGATGGGACAGGATACCATGATCTCCGTTTTCTGAATGTTGAGCTTTAAGCCAATTTTTTCACTCTCCACTTTCACCTTCATCAAGAGGCTTTTGAGTTCCTCTTCACTTTCTGCTATCTGCATATCTGAGGTTATTGATATTTCTCCTGGAAATCTTGATTCCAGCTTGTGCTTCTTCCAGTCCAGCGTTTCTCATGATGTACCCTGCATATAAGTTAAATAAACAGGGTGACAATATACAGTATTGTATATTGATGTACTCTTTTCCTATTTGGAACCAGTCGGTTGTTCATGTCCAGTTCTAACTGTTGCTTCCTGACCTGCATACAAATTTCTCAAGAGGCAGATGAGGTGGTCTGGTATTCCCATCTCTTTCAGAATTTTCCACAGTTTATTGTGATCCACACAGTCAAAGGCTTTGGCATAGTCAATAACGCAGAAATAGATGTTTTTCTGGAACTCTCTTGCTTTTTCCATGATCCAGCGGATGTTGGCAATTTGATCTCTGGTTCCTCTGCCTTTTCTAAAACCAGCTTGAACATCAGGAAGTTCACAGTTCACATATTGCTGAAGCCTGGCTTGGAGAATTTTAAGCATTACTTTCCTAGCGTGTGAGATGAGTGCAATTGTGTGGTAGTTTGAGGATTCTTTGGCATTGCCTTTCTTTGGGATTGGAATGAAAACTGACCTTTTCCAGTCCTGTGGCCACTGCTGAGTTTTCCAAATTTGCTGGCATATTGAGTGCAGCACTTTCACAGCATCATCTTTCAGGATTTGGAATAGCTCAACTGGAATTCCATCAACTCCACTAGCTTTGTTCGTAGTGATGCTTCCTAAGGCCCACTTGACTTCACATTCTAGGATGTCTGGCTCTAGATGAGTGATCACACCATCGTGATTATCTGGGTCATGAAGATTTTTTTTGTACAGTTCTTCTGTGTATTCTTGCCATCTCTTCTTAATATCTTGTCCTTCTGTTAGGTCCATACCATTTCTGTCCTTTATCGAGCCCATCTTTGCATGAAATGTTCCTTTGGTATCTCTGATTTTCTTGAAGAGATCTCTAGTCTTTCCCATTCTGTTGTTTTCCTCTATTTCTTTGCATTGATCACTGAAGAAGGCTTTCTTATCTCTTCTTGCTATTCTTTGGAACTCTGCATTCAGATGTTTATATCTTTCCTTGTCTCCTTTGCTTTTCACTTCTCTTCTTTTTACAGCTATTTGTAAGGCCTCCCCAGACAGCCATTTTGCTTTTTTGCATTTCTTTTCTATGGGGATGGTCTTGATCCCTGTCTCCTGTACAGTGTCACGAACCTCATTCCATAGCTCATCAGGCACTCTATCAGATCTAGGTCCTTAAATCTATTTCTCACTTGCACTGTATAATCATAAGGGATTTGATTTAGGTCATACCTGAATGGGCTAGTGGTTTTCCCTACTTTCTTCACTTTAAGTCTGAATTTGGCAATAAGGAGTTCATGGTCTGAGCCACAGTCAGCTCTTGGTCTTGTTTTTGCTGACTGTATAGAGCTTCTCCATCTTTGGCTGCAAAGAATATAATCAGTCTGATTTCGGTGTTGACCATCCGGTGATGTCCATGTGTAGAGTCTTCTCTTGTGTTGTTGGAAGAGGGTGTTTGTTATGACCAGTGCATTTTCTTGGTAAAACTCTATTAGTCTTTGCCCTGCTTCATGCCGTATTCCAAGGCCAAATTTGCCTGTTACTCCAGGTGTTTCTTGACTCCCTACTTTTGCATTCCAGTCTCCTATAATGAAAAGGACATCTATTTTGGGTGTTAGTTCTAAAAGGGCTTGTAGGTCTTCATAGAACCGTTCAACTTCAGCTTCTTCAGCGTTACTGGTTGGGAGATAGACTTGGATTACTGTGATATTGAATGGTTTGCCTTGGAAACGAACAGAGATCAGTCTGTCATTTTTGAGATTGCATCCAAGTACTGCATTTCGGACTCTTTTGTTGACCATGATGGCTACTCCATTTCTTCTGAGGGATTCCTGCCCGCAGTAGTAGATATAATGGTCATCTGAGTTAAATTCATCCATTCCAGTCCATTTTAGTTATCTGATTCCTAGAATGTCGACATTCACTCTTGCCATCTCTTGTTTGACCACTTCCAATTTGCCTTGATTCATGGACCTGACATTCCAGGTTCCTATGCAATATTGCTCTTTACAGTATTGGACCTTGCTTCTAACACCAGTCACATCCACAGCTGGGTATTGTTTTTGCTTTGGCTCCATCCCTTCATTCTTTCTGGAGTTATTTCTCCACTGATCTCCAGTAGCATATTGGGCACCTACTGACCTGGGGAGTTTCTCTTTCAGTATCCTATCATTTTGCCTTTTCATACTGTTCATGGGGTTCTCAAGGCAAGAATACTGAAGTGGTTTGCCATTCCCTTCTCCAGTTTAGATGCTAAGTTGTGTCCAACTCTTGTGACCCCATGGACTGTGTAGCCTGCTGGCCTTCTCTGTCCATGGGAATCTCCAGGCAAGAATATTGGAGTGGGTTGCCATTTCCTACTCCAGGGAATCTTCCCAACCCAGGAATCTGCATTGCAGGCGGATACTTTACCGACTGAGCTATGAGGGAAGATGCATATTATTGTACTACAACTCAAAGAATCTAGTCACTTGTTTTCGAGCCTTGGACTGCAGTCCTAGCTAAGACATGTAACAGGAGGAATCCTCCTAAACAAAACAAAGCTGAGCCTATTAACTACTGTCATATGCTACCGATCAGTTAATGCTCATACTAGCTTGTTTTGAGGTGAGCCATTTCTCAGTCTGGGCTTTCCAGGTGGTGCTGGTGGTAAAGAACATTCCTGCCAATGCAGGAGATGTAAGAGATGTGGGTTCTATCCCTCAGGTTGGGAAGATCCCCTGGAGGAGGAAATGGCATCCTACACCAATAGTCTTGCCTGGGAAATCCCATGGATAGAGGAGCCTGGAGGGCTACAGTCCATAGGGTCGGAAAGAGTTGTACATGACTCAGCATCTGAGCAACATTCCTGAGTCTAGTAAGAACCTTACCCTTCTCCCCCAGGAGTTCTGAAGCTCATGGGCTCCTACTGCCTTTGTAGTCCAAGTGTTCTTAGAGTGCTTCTCCCGACTCTGGAGCTCACTTTGCTCTTTCATAAGGCTAATTCCCTGTAGGACCCCAGACACCAAAAATAATTTTCTTTTGGTACAAATCATGACCCCAGACCCAAACCTGAGGATCCCAGATGAAGCCACATTTAAGGCTTCAAAGACCAGTGCTGGTAAGCCTGATCAAAAAATCTGGCCTCTTGATGATATACTGGGTTGGCCAAAACGTTCATTCGGCTTTTTCTGCAAAATGTTGTGGGAAAACCCGAATGGACGTTTTGGCCAACCCAATAGTGTTTTAGTTCCCCCAAACACCACTCTCTGTGTTTATCCCCTAAGTTTTCCAGGCCATGTTGGAGATTGGTGAGGCTAATTTGTGTACCTCTATACCCTGCTTATCTCTAATCAATTGACAACAAACATAAGGAATTAGATGGAGATCAATATTGTACCTTTTACTACTTCTTGTTAGTGATAATAACAAAAAATTTATTAATGCTGTGCTAGATATTTTGTGTCATGTTGTCCCTTATATCAACCCTATGTGGTTGATATTAATAGTCCCATTTTATATAGGAAAAGATTAAGGGATAGAAATATTAAATAGCTTATCCAAGATTACTCAGTAGATGGCAGAGCCAATGTAACAACCTCAGTGACCTAAGTCCACACATTCTATTATCCCTCTGCCAGTATCTAAAAAAAAAAAACAACATTATCTGTTAAAGATGGACCAGGGGATATGGTTTAGGCATGATAAAGAATGGGGCTTACAAATGTCCCAAATTAAGATTAGCTATAGGTTTTGAAGCTGAAGAATAGAGGACTTCTTTTGCAGTTGAGAGTCCCCAGGCAAATAGGCTTACAGAATGGAGTCTAGAAGCTGGGCAAGTGATTGAGAGAAAAGCAGACATGCCCACATTATCTTTTCAGTGAAGTGACCTTAAACTTTTTGGTTTATGTTGCTCAATTAATGTTTGCGATTTCTACTTTGTGGGAATTCTAATACTGTTCCTTCTTTAGCACAGGAGCAGTAGCCTCCCCTTCGCCCCTTTCAGGGAGACAGGAGGCAGGACCTAGTTGATGCAAAGGGGATGTTACAGAGTGGATATCCCAGGCATGTTGACTGTGGCCTATTTAAATGTACAAGACAAAGAATTTCTCCTCCATCTTCCAGAATCTCTCTCTCAGCACATCTTGTTAACTGCTCTGATTTGCAGTGCTTCAGCCTCACCTATTTTGGTTCTCTGTCCTGTCTCTTGTGGAAGAAGAACAAGACAATAAGAAAGTAATGTTGAGTAGATGCCAAGAAGAAAATAAAACATGGTAACAGGAGAGAGAATGGCTGAGGGATTGGGAAATATTGGTAGAAAAGCCATCAGAAAAGGAGGTGACATTTGGGCTGAAACCTGAGTGGTGGCCAGGCAAAGATATAGGAGAAGAGGGTCCCAGATGGGAGGAAGAGCAGGTGCACAGACTCAGGCCTGGGAACGAGTTGGCAAGCCTAAAGAACATAAAGAAGGTCACTGTGGATGGAGCTAGTGATGGGGTGGGGGCAGTGAGCGTATGAGAAGAAGCAGGTGGAGTCTAGGTCATTCGGGGCCTCATGGACCAGGATACGCAGCTTGGATTGTGTTCCAAGAACAGTGGGAAGTCCCTGCTGGCTTCACCAGTTGGCTTCTGTGGTTTGCCTTTGGGGCCTCTGTGTCCCTCATCCTGCTTCTTTCTAGAGTGAATGATGCCCAGTTTTCTCTGTCCCAGGGGAATGCTTGGATCTCGGGTGGTCTAGAACCATCCATTCTGTGCTGTCACTGCCCCTTCCCAGTTTCACCTCCCTCTGTCCTGGCTCTGAGTGAGAACCCCTCATCATTCTTAACAGAGGGGCACAGCTGGAACTTGGGGGATCAGATCAGAAAAAGACACCCCCTCTGAGATGGAAAACAACAGGAATCTTCCTGGAGTGGATCAGTGCCATTTCTTGTAGCAGCATCTCAAGACAGGAGTGAATGTGTAGCTGCGGGTGTGATCATGTCCAGTGCCAGGCAGGGCAGTGTCCCCAGGAATATGTCCACCTAGGAGGGAATTCACAGCACAGACTCTGCAGACAGCATCCATCATTTCAGCCTGTGCTTCGCGAGGAGATAGCAGGATGATGGAAGGTTTGGGTGTCTAAGAAGGAGTTTTGAAAAAGGTGCTAGAGACTGAGACTTCTCCATGTGTCCAGGGCACGGAGACTATGTGTGAGGCTCTGAGTCCTTAGAAAAACAGTATAGTAAGGATTTGTGTTTGGTTCCACTGGAGTGGGGTAAAACTGCCTGTAGAACTCTCTAGCTCCTCTTTTTCAAATTCTATGTGCACCAAACTGCCATCTTATTGCCAAGCATGACTACTCCAATTGTCATGTTCTCTGGTTCACAAAATGTTTTTCAGATATCCTAAAAATAAATAATGGTAAGTAGTAAACACTATTCTTTATACAGATCAGAAAACTTAGGCCCAAAGAATCACGTTACATGAAGCCATGAACCTAGATTTAAATGGATGTAGTTTATCTTTATTTTCTCATCTTTTGAGTTGTTTAATGAGTTCAGTTTTCTTCCTGGAGAGTAGGCTAGTGGGCCCAAGTATTCCGGCTGTTAGGTCTATCCCACCATCTGTCCCTCTAAGTTGGTGGTCCAGGTTATCGGTCGGTTTATTTCAGTTTGGCTACTGTGAACCGGTCCCTGGAAGCTGGGGAGGTTGACAGAACAAAGGGGCTCTAGAGTGCCAGACCCTGGATTGTGGTGACCACACCAAGGTGCAGACAGACTCATAAGGCCTGGCTGGAAAATAGTCTGCTGACCTTTCCCATACTCTAAACAAGATCATTCTGCTGTTTCCACTTGGTTTTCAAGCTGCTTGAAAAAGAGCAAACAACTCTTAACTTCACTTAGCCCTTTTGCCAGCTGGAGATGCAGCATGGCATGGGGAGCTGATTAAAATGAGGTGGTGCTTTATAAACCAGAAGCCAATTGACCTTAACTGTGTTTCTTCCAGCTTTTATATGTCACTGCTGAAGCTGTAGGTAAGTGATTTGCTGGTCTCAGCTCTGGAGAGGTTTTATATATTGTTCATGTGGTCATAATTCTCACCCATTTTCCTTTCATACTTCTCAGTTAGGGGAATAATTACTGCCTTGGGTTCCTGCTTTTGGGGTATTATTATGTGATTCATTGAAAAGCCAGATTTGTCTGTCCTCCTTTCTTCCTTCCTTCCTTTCTCCTTTTAACATCTCTTTGTTTAGAAGAAAGAAATCAATTTTTGAATTGATTTCAAATTGCATTTGAATTTGGAAAATTAAAACAGATGAACAGCAAAATACCATTATTTTTAGAGCTCATAAGACAAAGCCTGGCTGACTAGGGGTTTTGACTATTGGTTCTTATAACAAATGGCTCCTTTAAGATGGCACCAAAGTCAATACTAATGGTTATTATGATTAAGTACAGCTCCCTTGGCGTCAGTTTCCTGCTCTCTGGCCTCCCTCCCTTCCCTGCAGTACACACACATGGACTCTGTAAAGTCAAACGTCCCTGAGATGCACAAGGCCAAGGAGAGAAAGTTTGTAGCTGCCCCTTCTACCTCCTTTTGTCTTCCTTCTGCCTAAAGACTCAGTGTAGTGGCTCTGCCAGGGCCCTCACTTCAGTTGCCCCCTCCCCTTGGCTTGTGCTCACCCTCTAAATGTCATCTGAGCTTAAAGCATTTCAGGACATTTTAAGATTCTCCTTCCATCTCCCCTTTTCTTGAGATCATCTATCCTGGGCCCACCTTTTTAAGGAGTCTGCTCTCTGCCAGGTAACCATGAGGTCAAATGCTTACAGTAAAGTTTCATAATGGTTTTCAATGTATTTTATGTCTGAAATAGCATTCAGCAAAGAGTATGACTAGTTTGATTTTTTCAGGAGATTTTGTGGTGGATGTCCTAGAGAAAGCAGAGATACTTCTTTAGGTGCCTCACATAATAATTCATGTTTGTACAGGACTCAACCTTGTACCAGTTACTTTCACATTCATTTTCGTTTTTTCTTCCAAAGAGTATTGTGAGGTAGGTGAAGTTATTTTTTCATATAAAAAATGAAGAAACTGAGGCTCAAAGATTAGGCAGTTTGTCTGATGTTACGCAGCTAGTAAATGGCTAAGCTAACACTGGAACCCAGATCACTTGATGTAAAATTCCCTGGGTTTTTGGCTTTGCTACACTGTCTCATAATCATTTATCTCAATTTTTGAGAACTAATTTTGCATGGTCCTATGGGGACACAGTGAATGAAACAGACATAGTCATATCTTCACTGGAGCTTATTATGTTCAAGTATATGGAAACAGACAAAATGCAGGTAAATATATTTTTTAAGTTGCAAATGAAAGAAGCCAGAGGTAAAGAATATCAGTGGAGGAGCTTCTCTACATAGGTCTCTTTGGAATCAGGTGAAATTTAGGCTGAGGCCTTGGAATCAAGAAAAAGCTAGTCAGGAGGGGTGGAATCCAGGCAGAGGATGTGTAAAGAGGCCTTGAGGCATATTCATAGCATACAAAGGGTGGCTGCGCCCCTTCCATGTCCTCAGGAGCCACATTTTGTACATACATTTAGAGCTTGATGAAGTCTCCTCAGGCATTATAACACCATCCTGTCAACCACATATACCAGTTCCCTTACACACTGGGGGCTCATTTGCTTTTTTACTTTAAGAAGGACCTTTAGCAACTAGGCTGACTTTTTTCCTCACTAAAACTTCACAAGGTTTGCTGTTGAATTTGGGCATTTCTCCCAAGCTGCATCTCTAGCCTCACCTGTCATTTTTACAGATACTGTGTCCCAAGTATGAGATTGTGGTTGGTGCAGGCAAACCCATCTTCACTATTGGAGACACACCTCATGAAGGCTGCACTGACATGGGGCCAAAAGGATGTGACCAGCTGGAATTTTGTGTGTATGAAAACCAGCATAGTGAAAAACAGATTTGTGTGTTCTGGGTTTGTAAGGAGAGGACTTGCCCATCTTTTCCCAATGGGGTTCTATCCCACTAAAATGGATGGATGCCTTATACTTTGGAGGTGCTCGATATGGTGATAGTGCATGGATATTAGGTTACCTGTCTCCCTGACTCACTCACTGGTAGCCTTCCTTTCCAGATATTTCTAAACCACATTTTTTGTTAAACTTAAATTTTAGATTTTTAACATTTAAAAAAATTGTTTTGGCTGCACACCATGTGGGAGCATAGTTACCCAACCGGGAATTGAACCCATGCCCCCTGCATTGGATGTGCAGAGTCTTAACCACTGGACCTCCAGGGAAGTCCCTAAACCACTCATTTAATTAAGCTTCAGCTGTGTGCCCCTCCTTGTGCCAGGCCTTGTGGTATATGCAGAAGTATCGCTATCATGGTTCCTGCCTTTGAGGAGGCTGTAGTCTAAAGTAGACAAAATATAAACACTTTTGACTAATAGAAAAGTCAAATATCCTTTAAAATTTGAGGTGTTAGCATAGACAGGTGCAGTTGGAGTTCAGGAAAGAAGTGGGCACTTCTGGAAGCTGTCTGATTGGATAAGAGGTTTGATGAGTGGTAGGAGTTGGATTTTTAGAGAGCAGATACCAAAGGACATCCCAGGAGGGCAGTGGTGCTGTGCCCTGGTTACAATTGGCTCTTTGGACGTGGGGTCCTTATTGCTGCATGTGCGACTAACTCACAGATACAGATGGTTGCAGGAGGGAGATGTAGCTGCTGTTGTGCTGAGACAGCCCCAAGGCAAGAAGTGAGAAGTGCTCTTGGTTTCCATTTTACTCATCCTCCTCAGGTTCTAAATTGCATTTTGAGACTTTCCTTTTCCATTGCAGTATTTTTGGGGCTTCCCTGGTGGCTCAGATGGTAAAGAATCTGCCTGCATTGCAGCAGTCGCAGGTTCAATCCCTGAGTTGGGAACACAACTCACTCTTGTGTTCTTGCCTGGAGAATTCTATGGACAGAGGAGCCTGGCGTCTACAGTCCAGAGGGTCGCAAAGAGTCCGACACGACTGAGCGACTGACACTTTTAACTTTCCCGCTTCATGGATGCCCTCAAAGTTTGTTTGTGCTGACATTAACCTAGATACAATGATGGATGCTGGGGTGTGTGTGTGTGTTGGAGGAAAGATGTGCTTGGCATTGAAGCAGATCATTTTCTTTACAGTGGATGTTTCCCAAGGATGTCCGTGAACTTTATCCTTCAGTAGTGGCCCTGGTCTGAGCAGAGGGGTGGAATTGGAATGAACATGATTCATGTTGGGGTTGGGGAGGGGACAGTCACAGGTACAGAAACTTGGAGCGCAACTGAGAACACTACCCAGAAGCCTTAGAGCCTGCCACCAACACCATGGGGCTGCAGAAGGAGCAGAGATGTGGTCCACACTCTCACAAACCATCTGGATAGTGTGGCTGCAAAGACAGTGCACAAATGGAAACAGCGTCAGATGGCAGGAGCAGCAGACATATTCCGTGTAGCTCCATAGGAAATCTAGGGAGGCAGATGGGGATGGGGTAAGAGGATGGCCTTTTAACCACGAGAGCTGTTCAACAGCAGAAGGCCTGCCACGTCATGGCGTGCAGAGCTTCCTCCCGTTAGAGGTGTTCAAAGGTGGGTTGCCTCTCTGCCAGGATGTTGCAATCCAGTGTAGTTGGCGTGCCTGCAAACCTCCTTTGCCTCCCTCCCTGAGTCTGGGAATTTGCAGCTCCATGCCTTTTCAGTGACCTTGCACTTGGAGGACCATGTAAGCCACCCGCCGTGACAGCCAAGGCTGGAGCAGCAGGTTGGAAGGGCACAGTAGACTCAGAATGAGTCCCCCAGCTCCGCAGCGGGGCCTGTGTCTGGTCGGGAAGAAAGGCGGCACCGCCTGGGATGCTCCAGGGCTGCTCTGGGAAAGTGGTTTCAGCCTCTGCCCTTCATAGCCAAGTGTCAGCCAATCGTGTGGCTAGTCGGCTCACCCTGGGAGGTGCCTTTATGACCAAAGCTCCAGGAAGCCCTAGAACTAAAACATAGCCTGAGGGAATCAGCTGCCGGTTTGGCTCTACAAACCTTCTCATCCAGCTAATGAGGAAGGCATGATGGAAAGCAGTGGAGGGAAATTAAAAAAACAGAGGCGGCAGCTCGGAGCCTAGCAACCTCCCACCCACTCTGCTAAAAGCTGAGGCCTGGGCCCCACACTCCTGGGAGGAAAAGGAGACTCAGAACACTGGATTCAGTCTTCAGAACTGAAATCTGGGTACCCCCGCCCCAAGCTTGGAAAGATTCTTCTTAATGGTCTTTGGGGACTAGGGGTCTGTGGAAAGCAAAAAATTCTTCCCAGCCCTTTGCTAATCTGCAGTGAAATTCATGGCACTAGGCTGTCTGAGCTCCCTTAAAGGAAGATAAGCTCTTACTCAAGTGTGCTAGAGGTCTCCAGAGGCATGGTAAGGAGGCTGAGAAGCCAGAAAGGTCTGTTTCTTGCTGATGCAGTTTTTAGCCAAGGTCTGGTTCTGCACCAGGTCTAAAGGAATGATCCCAATGATTCATATTCATGGCTGGTCCAGTTTAAAATTTCCATCACCGACAGAAACCTCAAGGGACTCACTTGGGGCTTAAGTGGGGAACTGGACTCTGAAATCACCCTGAAAGCAAGGGATCTGACATTTATCAAGATCCTGCTATATATCTGACTTAGAGGTTGGGTATATCCTGGCTCATTTGAGCAATAATTTATACCTTTCTGGCTCTGCCATTTGTCACACATTTGCTTTCCTTCATGCTCCACACGCTCTTGGGGAGAATGTGTTTAGTGTGTGTGTGTCTGAAGTACGATGGCCTTCTATTTGCCCTCAATAGTAAACTGCCTCAGAACTTGACTTCCAACAACCAAGTGCTTTGGCTTGAACAGTCGATGGTGTCTGCTTTGGCCTCAGTTTCTCTAGCAGGGGATCTTATAGATTAGTGCCCCAGCCTTTTTGGTACCAAGGACCAGTTTCGCAGAAGGCAATTTTTCCATGGGCCAGGAAAGGGGGTGTGATTCAAGTGTGTTACAGTTATTGTGCACTTTATTGCTAACCTAATGCCACCGCTGATCTGACGGGTGCTGGTGCACTGCCTGGAGGTTGGGTGAAAGTGAAAGCGTTAGTCACTCAGTCATGTCCGACTCTCTGCAACCCCATGGACTGTAGCCTACCAGGCTCCTCTGTCCATGGAATTCTCCAGGCAAGAGGACTGGAGTGGGTTGCCATGCCCTTTTCCAGGGGATCTTCCCAAACCAGGGATCAGACTTGGGTCTCCTGCAATGTGGGCAGATACTTTACCATCTGAGCCACCAGGTAAGCCTGGAGGTTGGGGACCCTTGTTATAAATTGCCCGGGCATCCAAGATCATTTTGGAATTGTTCTGGACCTCCGAGGTCTGCCTCTGCTCCAGCTGACTTGGGATAATGCTTTTATTTACTCCTAAATAGAGGGACTTGACAGGGTACCTGCTCAGGGCCAGGTGTGGCCCCGTGAGCTCTTGCAGCAGCTCTTAAAACTTCAGTGTGTCTGGGAAGTGCACACGTGCACAGCTGCAGTTTTGTTAAACTTTTTGCAGAATTTCAAAATCCAAGGCTCCAAAGACTCTGACACATACACCCCCTTGGCATCTTCATCATTTGGGACTCTCCCTTTTCTCTCCTTTTTTCTCCTTGCTGAAATATGTTTCTAATCTTCTAACACATCGGTGTTTCCTGCTTCAGTGGTCCCGGAGGAGTCACTCATTCTGTATTTAATGTATTCTGCGCTTTAAATGGGCCTGTTAATTACTCCCTCCTCACTCTGAATTTACTAATTTATTGATCAAATTTATTTTTGTGTGTGTGAGTTTTATTTTCTATGTGCAAAGAATTTATTTGGATCGATTGTATTGACCCCCCCCCCCCCCCCGCCTCCCAGGATGCTTTCCCAAACTTTAATTAAGTCTCTGGGAAGTCTTTTTGCTTAAAGAGGAGCCTCTTGCTTCCTCCTTTTGTGAGGATGAATAGCAATCTGAAGACTCTGGTCTAAGGGGAGTCGCACCACATTCTCAAGCAGGTGGATAGCTGAAAGGGTAATTAGAGTGGAGAACTAGGTCAGGGGCTCTTGAAAGTGTGGTCTCCAGACCAGGTGCCTCAGAACCACCTGGAAACTAGTTAGAAAAGCAGATTCCTAGACTCCATTTTAGAGCTACTGAATTGGAAACTCTGGGGATGGGGCCCAACAATCTGTGTTTTAACAAGTCCTTCAGGGGATTCTGACACCTACTAGAAATGGACAACCAAGGCCCTAGGGCTGGGTTTCTCAAGCGAGGCACTACTGACATTGTGAGCCAAATGATTCTTTGTTGTGGGGCTGTCCTGCACGCACTCTGCCGTTCAGCCGCCCACTGGCCTCTGATCACTGGATGCCCCAGTGGCATCCCCTAGTTGCGACAACTAAAAATGTCTCCAGACACTGCCAAATGACACCAGGGAGACAAATAATTCCCATTTGTGGGCCACTGAACTAAGGGTTCAAATCGCTCACCTTTCCCTCTCTAGAACTGTTTCTTTATTTCACTTGGGGGTGTACATATGACATAAAGTAACTAAGAGTAAGTCTGAACCTCATGGCCTCTAGCATGCTGCCTCATTTAATGTTTCATATGTATATTTCCTATCCCCAAATATTCTGTCTTGGGCTAGGCAGATAATAAGCTCAATGCCCGATTTGTTTTAACAATTCATTTAGTCACTCAGGATTAATGCCCCAGCTCCTGGCCTTGGTACAAAATCTAACTTTTCCAAAGAGTGATCTGATTTTTCCTGTACCCCAGAGAGTGAGTTGTAGTGGATTTAGACAGTGGCATCACTCAGAAGGGGAGTGGGGGAGGAGGGCAGTAGCAGAAACTGCTGCCTACCCCTCCCTGCTAAGAGCACCCTAAATACCTAAGTGCCCTTTCGAGGAGAATAGAAGGGACTTACAATTTTTGGCCTGGAATTAATGGTCTTGGCTGAATGAATTTACCTCTGGACAGAAGTCTTCCTTTCTGCTCCAACTTCCTTCCTCTTTGCGAATCTTTCTCTCTTTCATAACAGGTCCATGGCAAGCTTGTCTTCACTCCCCTAACCTGAATGACTTCATTTCCACTCCTTGTGAAGCATGAAAGCAAATTTAGTTGCTCAGTTGTGTCCAACTGTTTGTAACCCCATGAACTGTAGCCCACTGGACTCCTCTGTCCATGGGATTTTCCAGGCAAGAATATACTGGAATGGGTAGCCATTCTCTTCTCCAGGGGATCTTCCCAATCCAGAGATCAAACCCACATCTCCTGTGTCTCCAGCATTGGCAGGCAGATTCTTTACCTGCTGAGTCATTGGGAAAGCCATTGTGAAAGCATAGCCATTGGTCAAGCATAGCTGTTAGTACAGAGAGGGCCAGAATGCAGACTGAAAGAGGCACTGGATGCATGGTCATGCCACTGTCAACTCCAGCATCTACAGTCAGAGGGGCAGTCATGAGAACCTGCTTCCCACTGCAGAAATGGGCCAGAACACTTCTCTTTTTTCCAAAGGCCAATCTGGGAGATGGAGTATCTGCCTGTTAGCAGTACCCACAAGCCCACAGGGCATTCTCCCCCACACTGAGGCCAGGTGGCCAATGAAGAGGCAGCCAGTTGTGGACTTTCCATGGTGCCAATCTAGCTGGGCCCTAAAATGTGACTGGGATAAATGTGCTAATTTCTTAAGGTTTTCATTCTTGGCTTCACATAACTAGGGACATACAAATTGGTTCTGCTCCTTTCAAAGTAGACAACATCCTTGCATGAAAATGAAAAAACCCAAACAAATACCACCACCACAAACTTCCTTTACAGTCAGTCAGTTGGCAGAAATGTTGAGCCCTAATCAGTGCAGGTAATAGCAACAGAAGATGTGCTGACCAAACTTGAATCCCTTTCATATGACTCTTAAGAATTTGTTTGGTTCAGAAATTTGAAAAAGGAAAAAATGGAGAGTGAGAATGAAGTAGAAAACATGCTGCTATGACAGCCTTGGCACCCGGCGTAATCAGTGACTCTTTTTATTAATAACAAATCAGTTTTGCCCCATCTCCACTAAATTAAATATTTTAAAAAATGTGCCCAAAGAATCCCTGTGTATAAATTTTACAGGAAGCCCCTAAAAATGCATTGCATTCATTGGCTCAGGGGATTAAGCCTTTCGGCCCTGTTCTTCCTTCTCAGTGCCTGCGTCATGCCTTGTTTTGCATGCCTCTGTGTTTTAAGCGACCCTTGAGTTCCTGTCTTGAGTCTCCCTTCTCACCTTACTTTCTTTAGACTTGGTAGCCTGGTTCTCATAGAAGCTGCCAGTAGGAATTGCCCCACTCTCCCACCTTCAGAAACTCTGCTCGCATGCACCTGCAGCAGCAATGGAGCTCAGTCCCAAACTCAGGTGTGTATAAAAGGTAGCTTTCTTGATTTAAGTTGTGGGGAAAAAGAGTGCAGTCTCAGAGTTTTTAATTAAGTCTTGGTCATTTATAAGAAGTGTGTTGTTACTATAAGAAGGAAGTGAAGAAGTACTCGTTAGCCAGAGACTGAAGCTGATCCCTGACCCTTACATTCAAATCACAGGCTTTGTTTTATATATGAGCACAGCCTAAGAGTCTTTCCTAAGAATTGTCTTGTGGTAGCAGAGGATGAAAGTTCTTGTGGTCTTTGGATGGAGATGGTGAGACCTTGTGACATTCAGCAGGGCATAAGAAGTCATAAGTTAGCGAACTTCCAAAAGGCTATTTAAAATAGAGGCTGTTAACCTGAATTTGAAAGCGGGAGGTCATTCTTTGTCTAGTGAAACATTAGGGATCATTCTGCCCACACTTTCTCTTCTAATTGCTGATTTGGGACAGAGCCTTTTAATGGAGCAGCTAGTTTCTTCCTCATATTCTCTCATCTGTGGATTGTGAGTCCACACATTTTTAAAAATAATTTTGTTTATTTTGGCTGTGCTGGGCCTTCGTGGCTGCGTGGGCTTTTCTCTAGTTGTGGAGAGTGGGGGCTATTCTTTGTTGTGGTACACAGGCTACTCATCGTGATGGTTTCTCTTATTGCCGAGCACAGGCTCAGTAGTTGTCGTGCATGGGCTTAGATGCTCCGTGGCATGTGGGATCTTCCCTGAGCAGGGATTGAACCTGTGTCTCCTGCATTGGCAGGTAGATTCTTTACTGCTGAGCCACCAGGGAAGCCCTGAGTTCACATATTTTTATTTGTACATGAACTTGGCTGTGAGTATGCTTCATCAAGGATTACCCTTGTTCATTCTCACTGTAAGAGATGCTCAGGGGAGATGCACAAGGTGGAAGTAGGTATGGAAGCTCTTCCTGGTAAATGATGGCAAACTACAATGGTAAGCTAGGTGAACGAGGTTAAGACTTCGGTAGGTATTAATTAGCTTAGTTTCCCAGTTTGTGTAATGAGCCCTGAGGTTATCTGCCCATGCATTTCTGAGACCTCACTGTAGTCTTCACCTCAGCGAGTTGTAGATGCCAAGAATTAATCCCTTTTCCCTTCTAGGCTAAAAAGTGCCACTGGCTTTGGACACCTAGTCCCATATAGGCCCTGAGATCTTTAGTTGTGTCTGTGTTTTGCAGAGGAGTTAGGTTTGCTCCATTTTATGGGCTTGTGGCTTGAGTTCTTGGTGCTGTGGTTCACAGATGAGGCAGGCTTGCATTTAGACGTGTTTCTGTCTGGTGGTCTGGAGACCGTACAGCTATGTCTGTGCGTTACAGACTGAGTATTTGTGTCTGCATCCAAATCCTTAGACTGAAACTGAACCAGAAGGATATATTTTACATATATTTGGCTCTTTTGAAGGTAATTAAGTAATGAGGGTGGACCCCCTGTAAGTGGGGTTAGTGTCTTTATAAAAGACTTCAGAGAGCTCCCTCGCCTCCTCCGGCTGTGTGAGGACACAGCAAGGAGATGGCCATCTATGTATCAGAATGCGGGTCTTCATCAGACAGTAAATCTGTTGGAGCCTTGAGCTTCCCAGCCTCTGTGTTTAAGCCACCTGGAGTATAGTATTCTGTTGTAGCTGTCTGAATTAGGGGATTTCATAGTACTTGGCACCTCTTAAACTCTTAACACCTTAAACTCTGAGTTTAAGGTGGTTTCTTTTCTGGAATTTCTTCGCCTGGACCTAGTCTCCTGGTTGGCATGGATACCTTGCTGTGGAATTCAGTGTTGGTTTGGCAGCCTGCACACATTCTGAAAGGAAATGTAAACAGTTGCCCTTGACGAGAAGACTGCAATGTATCCTTTGGCATTTGAGGGTAAGTGCTGGGCTGTTAGCTGGAGGACAATTATATGTAGGCTGAGTTGTGACTTGCAGCTCACAGGTTCATCATAATTTGAAGGGCCTTAGGTCACTTAAGGCCTGTTTCATGGCTAAATGTACTTAGTCCCTAATGTCACAATTTGTTTTGCTTCTATTTTGCCAGAGCTTTGAGAGTGGTAAAGAAAATGTGTTTGAAATGTGATTTTTTTTTTTTTTTTACAGCTTTAAGTACATGTTGGAAATTTTGAACCATAAAACAAAAATCTAGGTCTGAGTTCATGTTAAGAGTAATTCCACAGAGAAGAAATTCCTGGAGCACTTGTAAAAAACAATGGTAATAACACCTCCCTACTGAAGAGGAAAGCTTTGAGCCATCCATAAAAAAAAAGTCACAAAGCCAAGCCATGAGAGTGTCCCATTTCCTGGAAACAGTCAATAAAATAAATTTGCAGGTAGGTGAAGGTTCTATATCACATTTCTAGCATCTTCACATTATAAGCAGCACAGAGGGGGTAGCGCATACACACTGAGAAAATGATATATTGGAAAATCTCTATCATTTCAGCATTTTAAATTTATTCCATTATACCCCTTCCCCCATTACACCTATGTGTACTTTAAATGGGATGCTGGGCTAGAATGGAAGGAAGGACATAGGATTCCAGTGCGGATATAGTGAATGGGCTACAGGAGACAGGTTGCTATCAAAGCTGGTGTTCTCTCAGTGAGGCCCCCTCGAATAGATGGGGCAGGTGGGACCTGGGGATAGAGCAGTGGGATGTCTGCTGTGGGCTGACAGTCTGAAGGGAGAGCAGTGTTAACAGCTGTGTCACCTCAAGCATGTCCCCTTTTAGTATTTTAGCATGTGATCTACCAAACAAATCTACCTGGGAACTAAAAATTTCTTAAAAATTAAATTTATATAAAAATGACAAGCCTAAAGGTCTTAGATTTTCAACACTGAAGATAATAAGATTTTGCTTTCAAATCATAACTTGAAATTACCCATTTAAAATTAGATTTATAAGGCTATCACTAACAGGGTGAATTCTTTCATGTATCACAAATATGGAAAAATATCAAATATGCACTGCTTTCTTAAGTGAAAGTGTTAGTCACTCAGTCGTGTCCAACTCTTTGCCAACCCCATGGACTGGAGCCCATCAGGCTCCTCTGTCCATGGGATTCTCCAGGCAGGAATTGTGGATTGGGTTGCTATGCCCTTCTCCAGGGGATCTTCCCTACCCAGGGATCGAACCTGGGTCCATCCTGCATTGCAGTGAGATTCTTTACCATCTGAGCCACCAGGGAAGCCCAAAGAAGCTTGTCTTAGAAGAGGATGGTTAAATTCTTTTATGTATCACAAATATGTAAAAAAAAAAAAATCAAATATGCACAGCTTTCTTAACACAAAGATAAAGCTATAATGGGTTATTTCTCTTAAATATCTATGTACATACTTCTGAATCATCCCCCGGAAAGAATCACCATACCAGATAAGTTAGGGTATTTACCAACAGAGATTTAGGCCTGGAGGCTAGATTCTCATTCATGACCCTGAAAGGCATATTGAACCCTATTTGTGGCGCTTCTGTGAGTGATTCAATAACCTTTAGCAGTGAGCATTCAGCCCACTCTGCTGAGTAAAGTTTTATATGTTATGTAATAAATCTGCAGCTTCTATCTGATTGATAAAACCTTATGATATATTAATGTATTTTTTCACTCTAAAAAACTTGTAAATTGGGATCCCGAGATACGTTAATACTCTCCACATTCATTGATATTCTTAGAACCATATAAATCTTAAGAATACTAAAATTTATACAGATTGAGTTCTACATAATTTACTTAGTTTAGCCCAGTTAGGGGCCACAGTTCATGGTCATTCTGATATTCCTTTGGAGTCAGAAAATGCCCTCCAACTGATGTATTTACCATTCTACTTTCGATATTTTCCACTGATACAATAATCATTGTTGCTTCATGAATGAGAAATGCATTCTATTCTGTTAACCTCCTTTTATAATCATTTGTTACCTTTTTTCTTTGTGTCTGTCATTATGGACATGTGACTTCTCATACATTAACTATAATCATTATTCTCCTTTTAAAAATCACTTTATTGAGGTATGATTGACATACAAAATGGTAACAACTTTGGCCAGTGGAGTCTTCTAAATTTGTTCCTGTGTCCTCACATGACCCACTAATCATTGAAAATTTTGTTGCTTTCTGCCACAATAAGATTTTCCAGGCTTATCTTGTGCCTTTCTGCCCCAAAGAATCACTCTTCTCCAAGGAGCCCTGGTTCCTTTTAGTGTAAAAACAGTATGAGAGACCAGAATCTGAGCACTAGGGGGCACTGTGGGGATTTCATTGCTTTTGGGTCATTTCAATGAACAGAGCCAGAAAAGACATGTTCTTTTTCTTATTTCATATTGATATTTCCAGTTCTATTCTAATGGTATAGAATTCTTTCATAAACTTTTGATTCCTGACACAGTAAGTAGAATGACTTCTTGGCTTAATCTGGGAAAACAGGAGTTCTGAAGTAACAATACAGTATTAAAACAGATGATAAAGTTATTGAATTAAGTTCAAGATTCAGTACAGTTCCTTTTGTTCTTAGCTGCGTTCCACTAAGAAAGTGTAGATTTCTTTATTCTAAAATCACTCAGCCCCTCATTCTGTGTGGTTAAATAAGAATTAGTCTGATGGTTTTGTTCTGTTATTTGTTTGCTTTTGCTTTCAAACTGAAGGCTTTGACTTTTAGCAGTTGGTAAGTTCTCTACAAAAGTTTTTACTACTCTTTTTTGCTGTGAAGATAGAAATTAAAGGAAGGGGAGGGTCCACTCACCTGTCTACCTGAAGATGTTGGAAAATTTCAGATGCTGTTTACAAGGTTCTGTTCCATATATAATGGAACAACATTCACATATATGATTTCTGGCTGAATAAACCAATTCTGACTTCTATTTAAATTCCAGTAATGTTAGAACTTCATATTTTCAAATATCTTTTAACTCTACTGACTTCTGTCCTTATTTTGAAACTAGTTTATTTCTTGCTCTTTTCTGAGCTGCAAACTTTCCCTTTTAATAACATTGCAACATTTCCTTAACAATTACATATATTATCCTCTGTAATCTTAACCAAAGTTTGTAGTTTATAAAATGATCTTTCCAATTGCTGTTATTTTATTGAAGTATAGTTAATTTACAATGTTGCATTAATTATTGCTGTATAGCAAAGTAGTTATATATATTCTTTTTAAAAATATTGTTATATGTTATGATTTATTATAAGATATTGAATATAGCTCTCTGTGCTATATGATAGGATCTTGTTTATCCATTCCATATATAATAGCTTACATCTGCTAACCCCAGCCCCCTCCTCTTTGGCAACCACCAATCTGTTCTTTTGTGTATGTGATTCTATTTTTGTTTCATAGGTTAGTTTGTGTTATATTTTAGATTCCACTTAAGTGATATCATATGTTATTTGTCTTTGTTTCTGAATTACTTCACTTAGTATGATAACCTCTAGTTGCATCCATGTTGCTACAAATGGCATTATTTCATTTTCTCTTATGGCTGAGTAGTATTCCATTGTATGTATGTACTACATCTTCTTTATCCACTCACCTGCTGATGGACTTTTAGGTTGTTTCTATGTCTTGTCTATTGTGAAAATAGTGCTATGAACATAGGCATGCATGTATCTTTTTGAAAT
Source organism: Bos grunniens (assembly GCF_055505025.1). Classification (NCBI taxonomy): domain Eukaryota; kingdom Metazoa; phylum Chordata; class Mammalia; order Artiodactyla; family Bovidae; genus Bos; species Bos grunniens. Next base: position 133,378,738 of record NC_141194.1, read on the forward strand.
TACAGTTTTGTCCAGATATATGCGCAGGAGTGGGATTGCTGGATCATATAGTGACTCTATTTTTTTTTTTTTAGGAATCTCCATATTATTTTCCATAGGGGCTACCAGTTTAAATTCCCACCAGCAGTATAGGAGGGTTCCCTTTTCTCCACAACCTCTCTAGCATTTGTTATTTGTAGACTTTTATTTATTTTTTATTTTATTATTTTTATTGGCATATAATATACAATACTGTAAACCAACTATATGCCATTAAAATAATAATTACTGTTATTTTAGTGAGGTAGCATTATCTTTAATTTTTCTACTGAGGTTCAAGATGATACCTAGTAGAATTCCATATGACTTAAAAAAAAATACCAGTAAAGAGAAGTTCTGGAGGTTTTGCCCCAAACTCCTTTGATCCAAGCATCATAATTCAGATTTCTTATTTTATGTTTCCAGTATTCTTATTTGTATATATTTCTTTTGTACAATTTTCATTTCTTAGAGGCTTTTGGATAAGTATCTTAATGCTATATAAATTCAAACTTCAAGAAGTCAGTTAAAACAGAAAATACAACTAGTGTATAAAAATACTGGAAAGCATATCTTTATACAGAAGCCTCGATTGGATTTGAAACCTTTCCAGATTATGTCTGCTAGAATTTGAGACTAATTTAGAATTATAACAATTTCCACTGAGATCTCAATTCTTAATGTTTACACAAAGCTCTAGATATTTTCATTTCAGTGCAGAAATCCTAATCCTTACATGGGGGCAAATAAACCATGCCCCCATTCCTGATTTTGCTTTCTGTAGGTGCTGCACAAAATCGCATTCTTGAATATTAAGGTAAGCAAAAGACGTCTGTTTTCGTTGTACAATGTGCTTTTAAAAGGTATTCAATACTAAATTCCCACATATTAAAAACCAGAATTCAAAATGAGTATTTTATGCCAAAAGAGATTTAAGATAAACTGGCTCAGAAGATTTTGTCCATGTCCTATAATCCATCTGTGCCTTTTTCTTTTTCTTTTTTTTTTTTGATACTTCCTGTCAGGAAATTGGGGCATTGATCTCTTCCTGAGGAGTACCCGTAGGAAGTCCATTTAATCCAATAAAGAGACAGAAGAGTCCACCTCAAGTCTTTGAGGTCCTAATGGGGAATGTTCACAACAAAATGACACTGGCAGCCTAGATTCCTACTTGAAATGGCAAAGCTTTTCTGAGCTGAAAAGGGCTCAGGTATAGTCAAGATTCCCAGGCATAAGAAGGGAAGTGAGGAAGAATAGGCCTTTCTAGGTACTTTCTCTGTGTCCACCCATCCACCCCACCTGTCATTGTGGATCTGTGTTGCCTTTTCTTCTGTGGAGTCTTGGCTGGCTTCTTGGCCTGCAGTTGGAAAGCTGAGGTCTTCAGCCTCTACTTTGAAGACTTGCACATCTCATCCGCTGGCATCTTGCTGCTGTGCAGCAGGCAGGGTCAGGAGGTGAAGGTCAGGGTTAGGGCAGGGTCAGAAGGTGAGGTGGAGAGCACCCTGTCTCCTAGTCTGATTTTCCCCAGCAGAGGAAAAATCTGTCTCCCTTCATATTTGGGCTAAGACATTTTGTCTTGACCAGAGAAACTACTTCCCCTAAGGGTTTCAGCTTTGAGCTCAGCTGGAAAAGAATCTGCCTGTAATGCAGGAGACCCCGGTTCGATTCCTGGGTCAGAAAGATCCACTGGAGAAGGGCTAGGCTACCCACTCCAATATTCTTGGGCTTCCCTTGTGACTCAGCTGGTAAAGAAACCGCCTGCAATGCGAGATCCCTGGGTTGGGAAGATCCCCTGGAGAAAGGAACGAGTACCCACTCCAGTGTTCTGGCCTGGAGAATTCCATGGACTGTATAATCCATGGGGTAGCCAAGAGTCAGATGTGACCGAGCAACTTTCACTTTCAAGGGTTTAGCCTTGAGAACTTAACTAGCCAACCGTTCTGGCTTTTAGTTCTGTATTCTCCTTTGCTACATGCCTCTTTTGACATAAGCACAGAGCAATTAACTTGCTTGAATAAAGGGAAAGGAAGGATCAAAATGCCAGGGGGAGTCTACCCCACCTCCTAGATTAATAATAATAAAAAAATTCATCACAGTCACACATCCAAGCCCAGGCCCTTTGGAAATGAAGGCCTATAGAAGGGATTGCATCTATTAAAACAGTGTGAGAAGTCCCGTGGATGTAAGTTATGTTTTAAAGCAAGAAGCACATCAACTGGCCATTATAGGGAGAATTCAGAAAGATTTTTTGCTAGATTTAGAAGCTGTATTTAACATTTTACTACTCCAAAAGGCCATTTATCTCCTGTCGGATTACTTTTTTTCCCCCCATCTGAGGAAGTTGTTGGAAAAAGAGAAGGATTCTCTAGCTATTAGGGAATATTTGAAAGAAAAGCCAAGTTTTTGAATCTTACCCCACCCATCCAGTGACATTGCAAAAAAGGAGAATGAGCTATCATGAGTCTCTCCTCCCCTACTGTTGCCCCAACGTGCACTGGCAGATTATATGTTCCCAGAGAGAAGAAAGAAAAGTAGCACTCTAGGAAAGGTAGACAGGAAGTTTCCTTTCCACTGAAAACCTTTTCTTTCAGCTTTGCCATCAGGCCCCAGAAGGCTGGTGGATGGTGTCTCCTGGTGGAGTTGTTCAGTCACTCAGTCATGTCCAACTCTTTGTGACCCCATGGACTGCCAGGCTTCCCTGTCCATCACCAACTCCTGGATCTTGTTCAAACTCATGTCTTTCAAGTCAGTGATGCCATCCAGCCATCTCATCCTGTCATCCCCTTCTCCTCCTGCCTTCAATCTTTCTCAGCATCAGGGTCTTTTCCAATGAGTCAGTTCTTTGCATCAGGTGGCCAAAGTACTGGAGCTTTACCTTCACCATCAGTCCTTCCAATGAATATTCAGGACTGATTTCCTTTGGGATGGACTGGTTGGATCTCCTTGCTGTTCAAGAGGCTCTCAAGAGTCTTCTCCATCACCACACTTCAAAGGCATCAATTCTTTGGCACTCAGCCTTTTTTATCGTCTAGCTCTCACATCCATACGTGACTACTGGAAAAGCCATAGCTTTGACTATATGACTTTTTAGGTGAGGTGGAGGGGGTAGGCATCTGTATCCAGACTCCATGGCCTGGGAAGAGGTCTTATATCCCAGAAAGGAATGTGTGCAGTAATACAGGGGAAGAGTGAGCCAAGGCAAACCAGGGGAGAACATGGGCACCTAATTGAGAATGATGCTGAGCAGTGCATAGTACTTGTGTGTGTGCATGTATATCTTAAAAAACGTATATTCTTGGATGCCCAGATATGGCTACAGCCTAGGACACCAATGATAAGCTAAAAATTAATGGATGGAAACAAAAAGCCAATGCAATGAGGCAGTGACTGTCACTTCCCAAAAAATACTTGGGTAAGAAAAAGACTTGAGGACATCAGTGCAAGAAAAGATGTCAACTGACAAGATCAGCTTATACTTTTCTCAAAGACCCCAGGAGATTGATCCTATCAATAAGCCTATATTTTATACTTTATTCCAAAAGAAGGGGAGGAGCAATCTCAGACTAGATACATTAAAAAAAAAAACTGAGAGTTTGTTGGAGGTCTGGTAGTGTTTGAAAGTTTATTAAAAAGAAAGGAAAACCAAGACCACTGGCCTGGCATACAGAACAAAATTGGAGAAAGCTGGACCAGAAGCTCTTGGGCCACGATGAGGGGAGGGGCATTCATGCAGGTTTACTAGTCCAGAAGTCAAAGTCACAAGCATTCACTGTGCTTTGCAATTATGGAGCACACTTATGCTAATGAGACAAGATTTACAGATTAGCAATGCATTTTAACGATTTAATTATAATCCCAAAGTGATATACAAGGGATGAAATTGTACATTGCGATGCTTTTAGTAATCAGAGCTGCTTTGCTTTCTTATTTTTAAAGGTGTACATGGGTGGGGGAAGAGGAAGGAAATTTGTATGAGTTTTAGACATGCTCTTGTAATGGGTCCCTGGTTTACAATAAAATAACTAGAGCAGAGAAACTGCAGCATTGTTAACAGAAGGGGTTTCCAAGAAGTCTTTAGTTTCTGAAAAGATTAACTGAATAAGGGGCCATCTACCTCCAAATGCCACCCCCTTGTAAGAACCAGCCAATGAAGGATTTTGTTGAAATTAGTATTAAACCAGCTTTAAGGCATCGTAAGCCACTAAGGGTCAAAGATAACATATGGGTAAATGGCTTTTAAGAAAGTCATTTATCTGAATCGCTTATTTAACATTCACTGTCATTTCATTGAGAGCAGGCTCTCTCAGAGAGACAGGAAGCTTGCTAGGGGTTTAGCAGAGAGCAGAGGAGAAAGAGCTGCAAGGTGGAGTCCCGTTTGGCTCTCCCTGGCATTAGGAGTCACAGCATGAGTGTATAAAAGTCAGGGCACAGTGGACCAACAACAGACTTTATCCACTTTCAAACCTGGCTCTAGTAAGTCCTGTTATTTACTTTACGAGGAAACCTGAAACTAGAGAGAGAAGTCATTAACATTTTCATATCACTTTCTAGCTTTGTAATGAGCTCTTATTGCTTTTGATCTTCACAAAACCCTATGAAATTCTCAGGTTCAGGCTTTGTTGTACATTTGGCAAATAGCTACCTGCATTTTCATCCTCTTCTATTTTTGTGGTGGCCCATTCTTAAGCAGGGAAGAGACTCGAGAACTGGGTAGGGACTTAAAGAAATACAGTGCCAACTGGACACAGGGCGTTTCCTATATCTGGGTAGCATTTTTTTGAAGTATCACTGACCTACTACACTGTTACTTTCAGGTACACAACATAGTGATTCAATTTCTATATGTTGCAAAATGATCACCATGATAAATTTCATTACCATCTGTCACCATGCAAAGATAGTACAATATTATTTACTGTATTCCCCATGCTATTCATTTCATCTTCATGACATGTATTTTGCCACTGGAAATTTGACCTCTTAAGCTGCCTCACCTGTTTTTATTTTTTTCCACCTCTCTGCACTGGTAACCACCTGTTTGAGTTCATTTCTGTTTTCTTATGTTTGTTCATTTATTATTTAGATGCCACATGAGTGAAATCGTATGGATTTGTTTTTCTCTGCCTGACTTATTTCACTTATAACACCCTCTAGACCCATCCATGTTTTTGCTTATGGTGAGATTTCATTCTTTTTTATGGCTGAGTAATCCATCACATGTGTGTGTTATACCACATCTTTATCCATTCGTGTATTGATGGACAGGTAGGTTGCTTCATATCTTGGCTATTGTAAATTGTTTCAATGTACTATTGTAAAATGTTTCAATGAACTCTAAAAGGGTACATATATAATTTTAGATTAGTCTTTTTGTTTTCTTTGGAAAAATAACCAGAATTGAAATTGCTGGATCATTTCAGAGCTCTGTTTTTAATTTTGGGGGAACTTCCATAACATTTTCCATAGTGACTGCACCAACTTACATCCCCAGCAACAGTGCATGAGAGATCCCTTTTATCAGCATCTTCCCAACACTTGTTATTTCTTATCTTTTTGATAGTAGCCATTCTGACAGGTGAGGCGATAGATCACCATGATTTTGATTTGCATTTTCCTGGTGGTTAGTGGTGTTGAGCATCCTTTCATGTGTTCGTTTACCATCTGTATGTCTTCTTTTGGAAAAATGTCTATTCACGTTCTCTATCCATCTTAAAATCAGGTTGTTTCTGTTCTGGATGATGAATTGTGTTATTTCTTTGTATATTTTGGATATTACCCTATGATACGTTGATCATTTGCAAATACCTTCTCCTGTTCAAATACCTTCTCCTGTACAATAGAATAGGAAAGACTAGAAATCTCTTCAAGAAAATTAGACATACCAAGGGAACATTTCATGCAAAGATGGGCTCAATAAAGGACAGAAATGTTATGGACCTAACAGAAGCAGAAGATATTAAGAGGTAGCAAGAATACACAGAAGAAATGTATAAAAAATATCTTCACAAACCAGATAACCATGATGGTGTGATCACTCACCTAGAGCCAGACATCCTGGAATGTGAAGTCAAGTGGGCCTTAGGAAGCATCACTATGAGCAAAGCTAGTGGAGGTGATGGAATTCCAGCTGAGCTATTCCAAATCCTAAAAGATGATGCTATGAAAGTGCTGCACTCAATATGCCAGCAAATTTGGAAAACCCAGCAGTGGCCACAGGACTGGAAAAGGTCAGTTTTCATTCCAATCCCTAAGAAAGGCAATGCCAAAGAATGGTCAAACTACCACACAATTGCACTCATCTCACACGCTAGTAAAGTAATGCTCAAAATTCTCCAAGCCAGGCTTCAGCAATACGTGAACTGTGAGCTTCCAGATGTTCAAGCTGGTTTTAGAAAAGGCAGAGGAACCAGAGATCAAATTGCCAACATTCGCTGGATCATTGAAAAAGCAAGAGAGTTCCAGAAAAACATCTATTTCTGCTTTATTGACTATGCCAAAGCCTTTGATTGTGTGGACCACAACAAACTCTGGAAAATTGTGAAAGAGATGGGAATACCAGACCACCTGACCTGCCTCTTGAGACCTATATGCAGGTCAGGAAGCAACAGTTAGAACTGGACATGGAACAACAGACTAGTTCCAAATAGGAAAAGGAGTACATCAAGGCTGTATATTGTCACTCTGCTTATTTAACTTATATGCAGAGTACATCATGAGAAATGCTGGGCTGGAAGAAGCACAAGCTGGAATCAAGATTGCTGGGAGAAATATCAATAACTTCAGATATGCAGATGAGGCCACCCTTATGGCAGAAAGTGAAGAAGAACTAAAGAGCCTCTTGATGAAAGTGAAAGAGGAGAGTGAAAAAGTTGGCTTAAAGCTCAACATTCAGAAAACTAAGATCATGGCATCCAGTCCCATCACTTCATGGCAAATAGATGGGAAAACAGTGGAGACAGTGGCAGACTATTTGTTGTTGTTCTCCACAATCAGTGCAGATGGTGATTGCAGCCATGAAATTAAAAGACACTTACTTCTAGGAAGAAAAATTATGACCAACCTAGACAGCATATTAAAAAGCAGAGATATTACTTTGCCAACAAAGGTCCATCTAGTCAAGGCTATGGTTTTTCCAGTGGTCATGTATGAACATGAGAGTTGGACTATAAAGAAAGCTGAGTGCCGAAGAATTGATGCTTTTGGACTGTGGTGTTGGAGAAGACTCTTGGGAGTCCCTTGGACTGCAAGGAGATCCAACCAGTCCATCCTAGAGGAAATCAGTCCTGAATATTCATTGGAAGGACTGATGCTGAAGCTGAAACTCCAATACTTTGGCCACCTGTTGGGAAGATCTGACTCATTGGAAAAGACCCTGATGCTGGGAAAGATTGAAGGCAGGAGGAGAAGGGGATGACAGAGGATGAGATGGTTCGATGGCATCACTGACTCAAGGACATGAGTTTGGGTAAACTCTGGGAGTTGGTTAAGCCAAGGGGGGTCTGGTGTGCTACGGTTCATGGGGTTGCAAAGAGTCAGACTTGACTGAGCAACTGAACTGAACTGTTCAATAGTAAGCTGCCTGCTTGATGTTACGGAGCATACTGCCTATGTTTTTCAAGGATTTTTATGGTTTCAGGTCTTAACGTTTAAGTCTTTAATCCACAGTGAGTTTATCTTTGTATATAGTATGAGAAAGTAGTCCAGTTTAACTCTTGCATGTAGCTGTCCAGTTTCCCAGCCCAATTTCTGAAAAGGCTGTCTTTTTCCTATTGTATATTCTTGCCTCCTCTTGTCATTGATTAATTGCCATATAAGTATGGGTTCATTTCTGGGCTCTCTGTTTAGTTCCACTGATACATGTGTCTGTTTTTGTGCCAGTACTATGTTGATTTGGGCTTTCCTGGTGCCTCGGCTGGTAAAGAATCTGCCTGCAATAAGGGAGACCTGGGTTCGATACCTGGGTTGGGAAGATCCTCTGGAGAAGGGAACAGTTACCCACTCCAGTGTTCTGGCCTGGAAAATTCCATGGACTGTATAGTCCATGGGGTCACAAAGAGTCAGACATGACTGAGCAACCTTCACTCACTCAGTCACTATATTGATTATTGTAGCTTTGTGGTATAGTTTGAAGTCTGTTGTTATGATATCTTCAGTTTGATTCTTCCTTCTCAAGTTTGTTTTGGCTACTCAGGATCTTTTTTATTTCCATACAAATTTTAGAATTGTTCTAGCTGTGTGAAAAATGCCATTGGTATTTTGACAGGGATTTCGTTGAATCTGTAGATTGCCTTACAATTAGTATTTCATTGTAAAAATACTAATTCTTCAATTTATTGAGCATGGTATATCTTTCATTTTGTTGGTGTCATATTCAATTTCTTTTTTGTTTTTATTTATTTTTTATTATAAATTTATTTATTTTACTTGGAGGCTAATTACTTTACAATATTGTATTGGTTTTGCCATACATCAACATGAATCCACCATGGGTGTACACGTGTTCCCCATCCTGAACCCCCTCCCACCTCCCTCCCTGTACCATCAGTGTTACAGTTTTCCAAGTACAGGTGTTTTACCTCCTTGGTTAGATTTATTCCTAGGTATTTTAACCTTTTGATGCAGTTATGAGATTTTCTTAATTTCTCTTTCCGGTATATTATTATACAGAAATGCAGCAGATTTCTGTATATCAATTTTGTGTCCTGCTGCTGTGTGTCTCCCTAAACATTTATTGATTTCATCTTTTTAAAGAACCAGCTATTCCTTTCATACTTGTTTTGGACTCTATTTATTTCTGCTCTGATCTTTATTCTTTCCTTGTACTAAATTTGGACTTTATTCTTTTTCTAATTCTTTTCAGGGTAAGATTAGGTTGTTTATTTGAGATTTTTGTTTCCCTGGGTAGGCTTGTATTGCTATAAACTTCATTAGAACTGCTTTTGTTGCATCTCATAGATTTTTGGATCATGTTTTTGTTTTCATTTCTCTCCAGATATCTTTAAATATCCTCTTTGCTTTCTTCAGTGACCCATTGGTTGCTTAGTAGCATACTGTTTAGTCTCCACATGTTTGTGTTTTTACAGTTTTGTCCCTTATAGTTGATTTCTAGTCTCATAGTATTGTCAGAAGACATGCTTAATACAATTTTAGTCTTATTAAATTCACTAAGATTGTTTTGTCACCTAGAGTGTGATCTAGTCTGGAGAATGTTCCATGTGCACTTGAAAAGAATGTGTATTTTGTTTTTTGGGTGGAATATATATGTGTGTGTTTGTGTGTGTGTGTATGACACATTAGATCAGATTGGCATCTATAAAAATACACATAAGTATCAATCTGATCCAAAGTACCATTTAAGGCCAGTGTTTCCCCATAGATTTTCTGTCTGGATGATCTGTCTGTTGATGTAATTGGATGCTAAAGTTCCTTGCTATTACTATCAATTTCTCCCTTTTCATTTGTTAATGTGTACTTTATATATTTAGCTGCTTATAATGAATCCGTATATATTTACAATGGTTATATCTTCTTGTTGGATTGATCCTTGATTCATTATATAATGTCTTTATCTCTTCTTACAGTCTTTGTTTTATAGGTATTGTTACCTCAGATGTCTTTTTGTTTCATTTGCATGGAATACCTTTTTCCATTCCCTCACTTTCTGTCTCTGTGTGTCTGTGAATTTGAAGTGAGTCTCTTGTAGGCAGCATATTTGTGTGTTTTTTTTATAAATCCATTCAGCCTCTCTGTCTTTTGTTTGGAATGTTTAGTGCATTTACATTAAAGTAATTATTTACAAGTATGTACTTTTATTGACATTTTCTTTATTGTTTTCTAGTTGTTTTGTAGTTTCTTTTGGATCTCCCTTTGTGGTTTGATGACTCTTTTTAGTGTTTTTTTTTATCTTTTGTATGAGTGCATCTATTATAGATTTTTGGCTCATGGTTTCCATGGGGCTTATAAATAAAACTATATATAAATAGGTCTTCCCTGGTGGCTCAGTCAGTAAAGAGTCTGCCTGCACTGTGGAGTACCCAGATTCAATCCTTGGGTCAGGAAAAGCCCCTGGAGAACGGAATGGCAACCCACTCCAATTTTCTTACCTGGAGAATTCCATGGATAGAGGAGCCTGGTGGGCTACAGTCCATGGGGTCACAAAGAGTCAGACACGACTGAGCGACTAACACTTTCGTTATATATAAATATATATATATATGTATATATATATATGTAATTTGTTGATCTCTTTGGTTGAACTCATTTTGACAGCCTTGTATTTTTAGTCCCCTTGCTACACATTTAATGCTTTTAACATCATATTACATTTTTCTGTGTATTCCTTAACTACTTATTATGGATATAAATGATGTCAATAGTTTTGTCTTTTAACCTTCCTACTAGTTTTATTATTTGATCTCCTACTTTACTGTGTATTTGTTTCTACCAATGAGACTTTTTTTTCCTTTCATAATTTTTGTGTTTCTAATTGTGGCCTTTTCTGCTTAGAAAAGTCTCTCTAACATTTCTAGTAAAGCTGATTTTGTGATGCTAAATTTTCAGCTTTTGCTTGTGGGTAAAGCTTTTGATCTCTCGTTCAAATTTGAGTGATAACCTTTGTGGTTATTCTTCATTATAGGTTTTTTGATTTCACACTTTAAGTATGTTGTGCCACTTCTTCTGTCATACAGAATTTCTGCTGAAAAGTCAGCTAACAGTCTTATGAGAGCTCCCTTGTATGTAATAAGTTGCTCTTCCCTTCCTGCTTTTATGATTTCTTTCTTTCTTTTTTTTGAACCTTTTAATTACAGTGAATGGATCTCTTTGGGTTCATCTTGTTTGGGACTTTGTGCTTCCTGGACCTGGATATCTGTTTTCTTTCCCAGCTGAGGGAAGTTTCAGCTTTTATTTATTTAACTAAACTGTGTGCCCCCTTTCTCTCTTTTATTCTAGGACCCCTATATTGCAAATGTTAGTATGCTTGATGTTGTTCTTGAACTTTCTAACATTATCTTCACTTTTAAAAATTCTTTTATTTCTTTTTTCTGTTCAGCTTGGGGGATTTTCACAGCTCTGTCTTCTAGTTTGCTGAGCAGCTGTTCCTCTGTACAATCTGCTGTTGCTTCCTTCTAGTGTATTTATTATTTCATTATTCTTCATGCTGTTTGGTGGTTCTTCATATTTTTCCAGTTCAGTCGCTCACTTGTGTCCAACTCTTTGTGAACCAATGGACTGCAGCACGCCAGGCCTCTCTGTCCATCACCAACTCCTGGAGTTTACTCAAACTCATGTCCATTGAGTCGGTGATGCCATCCAACCATCTCATCTTCTGTTGTCCCCTTCTCCTCCAGCCTTTAATCTTTCCCAGCATCAGGGTCTTTCAAATGAGTCAGTTCTTCATATCAGGTGGCCAAAGTATTGGACTTCCAGTTTCAGCATCAGTCCTTCCAATGAACACTCGGGACTGATCTCCTTTAGGATAGACTGCTTGGATCTCCTTGCAGTCCAAGGGACTCTCAAGAGTCTTCTCCAACACCACAGTTCAAAAGCATCAATTCTTCGGCGCTCAGCCTTCTTCACAGTCCAACTCTCACATCCATACATGACTACTAGAAAAACCACATCCTTGACTAGACGGACCTTTGCTGGCAAAGTAATATCTCTGCTTTTTAATATGCTGTCTAGGTTGGTCATAACTTTCCCTCCAAGGAGCAAGCGTCTTTTAATTTCAGGGCTGCAGTCACCATTTGCAGTGATTTTGGAGCCCCCGAAAATAAAGTCTGCCATTGTTTCCACTGTTTTCCCCATCTATTTGCCATGAAGTGATGGGACTGGATGCCATGATCTTAGTTTTCTGAATGTTGAGCTTTAAGCCAACTTTTTCACTCTCCTCTTTCACTTTCATCAAGAGGCTTTTTAGTTCTTCACTTTCTGCCATAAGGGTGGCCTCATCTGCATATCTGAGGTTATTGATATTTATTCCAGCAATCTTGATTCCAGCTTATGCTTCCTCCAGCCCAGCGTTGCTCATGATGTATTCTGCATATAAGTTAAATAAGCAGGGTGACAGTATATAGCCTTGATGTACTCCTTTTCCTATTTGGAACCAGTCTGTTGTTCCATGTCCAGTTCCAACTGTTGCTTCCTGACCTGCATACAGATTTCTCAAGAGGCAGGTTAGGTGGTCTGGTATTCCCATCTCCTTCAGAATTTTCCAGAGTTTGTTGTGGTCCACACAATCAAAGGCTTTGGCATAGTCAATAAAGCAGAAATAGATGTTTTTCTGGAACTCTCTTGCTTTTTCGATGATCCAGCGGATGTTGGCAATTTGATCTCTGGTTCCTCTGTCTTTTCTAAATCCAGTTTGAACAACTGGAAGTTCACGGTTCACATATTCTTGAAGCCTGGCTTGGAGAATTTTGAGCATTACTTTACTAGTATGTGATATGAGTGCAATTGTGCAGTAGTTTGACCATTCTTTGGCATTGCCTTTCTTAGGGATTGGAATGAAAACTGACCTTTTCCAGTCCTGTGGCCACTGCTGGGTTTTCCAAATTTGCTGGCATATTGAGTGCAGCACTTTCATAGCATCATCTTTTAGGATTTGGAATAGCTCAGCTGGAATTCCATCACCTCCACTAGCTTTGTACGTAGTGATGCTTCCTAAGGCCCACTTGACTTCACATTCCAGGATGTCTGGCTCTAGGTGAGTGAGCACACCATCATGATCATCTGGGTCATGAAGATGTTTTTTTTGTGCCGTTCTTCTGTGTATTCTTGCTACCTCTTCTTAATATCTTCTGCTTCTGTTAGGTCCATACCATTTCTGTCCTTTATTGTCCCCATCTTTGCATGAAATGTTCCCTTGGTATCTCTAATTTTCTTAAAGAGATCAGTAGTCTTTTTCATTCTATTGTTTTCCTCTGTTTATTTGCACTGACCACTGAGGAAGGCTTTCTTATCTCTCCTTGCTATTCTTTGGAACTCTGCATTCAGATGCTTATATCTTTCCTTTTCTCCTTTGCTTTTCACTTCTCTTCTTTTCACAGCTATTTGTAAGACCTCCTCAGACAGCCATTTTGCTTTTTTGCATTTCTTATTCTTGGGGATGGTCTTGATCCCTGTCTCCTGTACAGTGTCATGAACCTCCGTCCATAGTTCATCAGGCACTCTTTCTATCAGATCTAGGCCCTTAAATCTATTTCTCACGTCCACTGTATAATCATAAGGGATTTGATTTAGGTCATACCTGAATGGTCTAGTGGTTTTCCCTACTGTCTTCAATTTCAGTCTGAATTTGGCAATAAGGAGTTCATAATTTGAGCCACAGTCAGCTCCCGGTCCTGTTTTTTCTGACTGTATAGAGCTTCTCCATCTTTGGCTGCAAAGAATATAATCAATCTGATTTCGGTGTTGACCATCTGGTGATGTCCATGTGTAGAGTCTTCTCTTGTGTTGTTGGAAGAGGGTGTTTGCTATGATCAATGTGTTCTTTTGGCAAAACTCTATGAACCTTTGCCCTGCTTCATTCTGTATTCCAAGGCCAAATTTTCTTGTTACTCCAGGTGTTTCTTGACTTCCTACTTTTGCATTATATTTTCTAACTCTTTCTTAAACTTCTTACTGTGTTTGTTCTTCTCCTAAGTTCACTGAGCAACTTTATTATCATAACCTTGAACTCTTTTTTGGTTACATTACTTGTCTTCCCTTTGCTTAGTTCTTCTGTGGTTTTATCTTTTTCCTTCATTTGGAGCATATTCGTCTGTTTCCTAATTTTGTCTAATTCTCTGTGTGAGAATATATTCTTACATATTATGTTTCATGATCTTGGAGAAGTGGCCTTCTATAGAAGACCTTCTATGAGGTACAGCTTCTGGTCACCAGAGATATATGCTCTAGGGATGCAGCCTATGTTGGCTTCATGGGACTCTCTGTTGTGAATAGGTCTACTACTCTGGGTGCATTGGTAGATGGGGCTGTACCCTGGACCAGTTGGCTTCCAGGCCCTGCCTCGTGTGCAGAACGTTGCCTCACTGGTGAATGGAGATGGGTCATGGAATGCTTGCTGCTTTGCCTGGGTTGTCCCTGAACTGCCTCCACCTGGCTTGTGGGTGGGTAATCTTCCAGTGCTCATATGTTAGAGAGGGGTCTCTGAATTGGTGCTTACTAGGATCAGTATCCTTGTGGTAGTGTAGCTCCCCCAAATGGCTGCTACCAGCATGCTGCTGGTACCAGCTGCTACCAGGGACATGTCTCAATTGTCTTCTGCCTCTCCAGGAGGCTCTCTAAGATCAGCAGGTACGTCTGGCCCAGGCTCCTTTTGAATTAATATTTCTATCCTAGGTCTCAGAGAATGTGAGATTTTGTATATTGCATTTTGGAGCAGAGTCTCTATTTCCTAAAGCCTCCTGACTCTCCCGTGTACAATCACCACTGATCTTCAAAGTCAGATGTTCCTGGGGGCTTGTCTTGCCATTGCTAGACCCCCTTGTGTTGGAGAGCCTGATATGGGACTCAGACCCCTCACTCTTGGGGAGAAACTCTGTAATTGTGACTGTGCTCCCATTTGTGGGTCACCTCCCTGGTTGTTGGGTCTTGATGATACCACGTTTCTACCCCTCCTACCTGCCTTGTTGTGGTTTCTTTATATCTTCAGTTGTGCAAAGTCTTCTTTTAGTATTCAGAGCTTTCTCATTGATAGTTGCTCTGTAAATAATTGTAATCTTGGTGTGCTTGTGGGAGGCGATACATTCAGATCTTCCTTCTCCACCATCTTGGCCCTGGAATGCATTTTAACAACAGATCTGTTGAAGTATAATTTGACATAAACAATATCATTGCACATTTAAAGCATACTATTCAAGTTTTGAAATATGGATATATCTTTGAAACTGTCACCACAATCAAGATGATGAGTATATCTAATATTTTCAAAAGTTTCCTCTTGCCCCTTTGTAATTAATCCCTACTTTCCTTCCCCTGATTTTTTTTCTTTTGGCTGCACTGCACAGATTGTGGGACCTTAGTTCCCAAACCAAGGATAGAACTGTGGTCCTGGCAGTGAAAGCACCAAGTCCTAACCACTGGACCACCAGGGAATTCCCTAGATTTTTAAGGTAGAAGCTGAGGACATTGATTTGAGAAATTTCTTTTCTAACTTAGGGACTTTAATGCTATAAATTTCTCTCTGGGTACTGCTTTGTTGGTAACCCAAAACTTGGATAGGTTGTATTTTCATTTGGTTAATTTTTTTTTAAATTTCCCTTTTGAATTCTTCCTTGGCTCATGGATTTCAAATAGTCAAACAATGTGTATTTACTTCCTAGATATTAGAGAATTTTCAGGAATATTTGTGTTACCTATTTATAGCAATGCCATTGTAGATAGCAATGTAGTTTTTATGATTTGAAACCTTTGAAATTTATCAAAGACTTGTTTTATGGTCTATAATATGGTCTGTCTTGGTAACTCTTCCACATGCATATGAAAAGAATTTGTATTTGCCTGTTGAGTGCTCTATAAATAGCAACTTGTCGAAATTGGTTGGCAGTGTTAAGATGTATGTTGATTACTTCCTTGCTCTATCAGTTGTTGCACGAGAGAGGTGTTGGAATCTTCAGGTACAGTTGTGGATTTGTCTCTGTCTCTGCATTTCTTTCAGTCTATTTCACATACAGAGCTTCCTCAACTTATGATGGGGTTATATCCCAGTAAACCAACTCTAAGTTGACAATGCCAAGTCAAATGCACTTAACACACCTAACCTACTGAACATTATATGTTTCCATCCATGGGCTTCCCTGGTGGCGCAGATGGTAAAGAATTTGCCTGCCATGCGGGAAACCCAAGTTCGATCCTTGGGTCAGGAAGTTCCCCTGGAGAAGGGAATGGCAACCCACTTCAATATTCCTGCCTAGATAATCCTATGGATAAAGGAGCCTGGCGGGCTGCAGTCCATGGAGTCATAGAATTGGACATGACTGAACGACTAACATACATATACACATATTTGTATCCTTTTACTTCTAACTTATTTAGATATGAAATGTGTTTCTGATAGGTGACATATAGTTGGATCTTGCTTTTGTGTTCAATCTGACAATCTTTCCTTTCTAATTCAGGTATTCACACCATTTACACATAATGTGAATATTGATGTGGTTAGGTTCAAATCTGTCATCTTGCTATTTGTTTTCCATTTGTCCTATCTATTCTCTGTTACCATTTCCTCTTTGTCTGCATTGTTTTGGATGAATTGAATATTTTTACAATGATATTCATTTCCTTTGTTAGCTTATTAGCTATATTTCTGTTTTATTTTTGTGGTTGCTTTAGGGTTTAGAGTACATATCTTTAATCACAGTCTACCTTCAAGTTATACCACTTCATGTTAGTATGAGAAATTTATAATAGTTTACTTCCATTTCTCCCATACCAACCTTTGTGCTTTCATTGTCATACATTTTACTTTTACATATGGTATAAACTTATAATGGACTATTAAAATAAGGTACTATATTTTAAAGAGATTTTTTAACCTAACTTAGAGTTTTTTAAAATAAAAAATATTCCATATATCTACCCAGATAGTTACATTTTCATTGTTTTTTTTTTTTTTCCTTTGTTTAGATCTAGATTTTCATCTGGCATCATTTTCCTTTTTCCTGACATTGACTACTAGTAAGGTTCTGTCAGTCCCAAAGAAGGCACCTGGGGATGAGGAATAAATAATGATTGTAGCACACATAAAAATCTAGGCTTGGTTTCAGGGTTAATGACCTTTAGGGATGGGTCATAACCTTTACTCAGGAGGAGTAGAAAGTCTGAATTCTGTTCAGAGGGGTCCAGATGTGATTACCTTCATGAAACAAAGGAAAAAGCAATGGATGGTTATGAGAGAAATAAGTCTGTAAAGCTATCTGACATGATCCATTTGGGAAGTATTCATCCAATTCAAACACGGTAAAATAATTCTGAGCAGTATAAATGGGTAAGTTTGTGTAAATTCAGCCAGCTGATCAGTATGTATATCTGTGGTATATGGTATGGTATGGGGGGCTTCCCACGTAGTTCAGATGGTAAAGAATCTGTCTGCAATGCAGGAGACCTAGGTTCAATTCCTGGGTTGGGAAGATCCCCTGGAGAAGAGAATGGCAACTCATTCCAGTATTCTCACCTGGAAAATCCCATGGACTGAGGAGCCTGGTGGGCTACAGTCCATGGGGTTTCAAAGAGTTGGACATGACAGTGACTGAGCATGCATGGTATGGTGTGGAAGAGGACAGGAGAAATAAAAAGCAAGGTCTCTGCTAATCTCCTACATGTTATTGTAATAATCCATATTGTAGCTGATGAGGTTCTACTATGGTACTGGCAATGGAAAACAATGAAATTAATATATAGAAGATAGAATCAAAAGAACTTAGTGACTAGTGTGATGTGAGGGAAAGGAACAGAAGACTTTAGGATGTTTTTTGAACATCCAAGAAATATATGTGCATGCTCAAATTTCAAGTATCTCATTTCAGTTTAAGTCTTTTATAACAGTAATGGTCTTCACAAAGCCCTCAGCTTCCAGTGTGGCTACTTGAAGTCATCAGCTTGAAATCATATAGAGGCAGCATTATCTCCAATTTTCATTCTATACTTCCTCAGTAATAGGATCATTACCTTCTTGTTGGACTTTTGCTTCCCTTGTGGCTCAGCTTGTAAAGAACCTGCCTGCAGTGTGGGAGACCTGGGTGTGATCCCTGGGTTGGAAAGATCCCCTGGAGAAGGGAACGGCTACCCACTCCAGTATTCTGGCCTGGAGAATTCCATGGACTGTATAGTCCTTGTTGCAAGGAGTTAGACACGACTGAGTGACTGTAGTTTAAGTTTTGGACTTATGACCATTCACAAAAAGAACTGCATTGTTGGATTGGTTATATAAGGCCAATGGGATGTCAGTAGAACTACATGGCAGTTTCGGGGAACCTTTCTTAAACTTGGCATGTACTCTTTACTGTCTTCTTCCCCTCATCCTCATTCAATTCCTGGATAAATGAGAGGTGGTGGAGGACTTGACGGATTACAGCCACAATGAGTTTTAGATTGCTCGTCTCCAGATTTTCATGTGACAAATAAATGAACTATTCAGTATGAACCACAGGTATTTTTGGGGTCCAAATTACAGCCAAACTTAGTTTTCAGTTGATACATCTAGGTTACTGTATATTAAGAACAGTCAGCACACCTTTCTATCTTGTCTAAATTAAAAAACAAAAACATTGGCCTATGAAAAGAAAGATGCTTTCTCAGTTGTACATGCTAAGTCACTTCAGTCATGTCTGACTCTTTGCAACCCCATGGACTATAGCCCACCAGGCTTCTCTATTCTCCTGGCAAGAATACTGGAGTGGGTTGCCATTTCCTCCTCCGAGGATCTTCCCAACCCAGAGACTGAACCTAAGTCTTTTATGTTTCCTGAACTGGCAGGCAGGTTCTTTACCACTAGTGCCACCGGGGAAGCAGTTATGCTCAGCTCTGTTCCCATGTAAATACACTCTCCTCATGAAAACTGGGAAAAGAGAGGCTTTTAGACTTTTTCTATGGTATGTGCTTTTAATCTACTAGTGATCCACCAGAATGAACTCAGAGAAGGTGTTAAGTGACTTGTTGAAATAATATGTGAACCTAGTGGGAGACCTGGGTTCAGTTCCTGGATTGGGAGGATCCCCTGGAGAGGGGAAAGTCTACGCACTCCAGTATTCTGGCCTGGAGAATTCCATGGATTGTTTAGTCCATGGGGTCCCAAAGAGTCGGACATGACTGAGCAACTTTCACTTTTCAGAGAAGAGGGGGCATAGGGGCGGGCTTGTTGCTGTAATGGGATGAACATTATGGGAGAAAACAGTCCCCTACTTAGTGTATTAGTTTTCTATTGAAGCAAGTAGCAGGCAGAATAATGGACCCCCAAAATGTCAATATCTTAACACCCAGAACCTATGAACACATTACCTTTCACAGTGAAAGGGACTTTGAAGATATGATTTTTAGAGATAATTCCAGTTTATCTTGGTAGGCCCAGGGGAATCACAAGCATCTGGATAAGAGGAAGGTGGGAAGGTATGAGTCAGAGTAGGAGATGAGATGAAAGAAGAAAAGGTAAGTGGAGAAAAGGGCCATGAGCCAAGGAATGCAAGTGGCCACTGGAAGCTGGCAAAAAACAAGGGTATTGCTTCTCCCCTAGAACTTTCATAAGAAATGCAGTCCTGCCAGCACCTTGATTTAGGATTTATACCTTCTGTGTTGCCAGGATAATGTGTGTTTTAAATCACCGTTTGTGGTGATATGTTACAGCAGTGATAGGAAACCTCTATACTGTGTAACAAATTACCACAGAGCTCGTGACTTAAAACAGCACACATTTATTATCACAGTTTCTACAGGTCACAAGTTTGGGCATGGCTTCAGTAGTTCTGCCCAGTGTCTCACGAGGCTGTAATAAAGGCCAGCTGTGTTCTCATCTGAAATCCTGACTGTGAGATACACCATTTCTAAGACCATTGTTTGTTTTGTTGGTAGACTTCAGCTTGCAGCTGTGGAATTTGGGCTTCCATTTTCTTGCTGGTATCTGATAGACATTGAGCTCTACTGTATGCCCTCTTGGGTATAAACCAGAGGCTGCTTTCAGCAGCTGGAGCCCATCTGTAGTTGCTCATCACATGACCCTCTCTGTCGACCTTTGTACATGTTTGTGTGGGGGTGTGTATGTTGGATCGCAGGAGTGACATCCAGTCCCCATTGCTGTATAGCTATAATGTTGCTAAGTTGTGTCCAACTCTTTGAGACCCCATGGACTATAGCCTGCCAGGCTCCTCTGTCCATGGAATCCTCCAGGCAAGAATACTGGAGTGGGTAGCCGTTTCCTTCTCCAGGGGATCTTCCAGACCCAGAGATCGAACCCAGATCTCCTGCCCTGCAGGCAGATTGTCTGCTGACTGAGCTACCAGTACCTATAACTATAATGTAGCCTAATCCTAAGTGTGACAGACTTTGCTGTATTCTGTTCCTTAGAAACAAATCAGGGGTCTCGCCCACACTTAGTGGAAGGGGATTATACAGGGTGTGAACTTGGGGTCCACTCTAAGGCCTGTTGGCCACATCTCATGTTAAAAAATCACAGTAATTCATCAGACCTATTCACTGCTGTTTAGTGAGATTTAGAATCCAGATTTGAGCTTGGCATAAGTGGGAAAGCCAAAGTCCCTGGCTTACGTATGTTCCCCAAAATACTCATGCTAGAATGTTCATAGCAACTCTCTTTGACAGCCGAAAATTGGGAAACTACCCAAATTCCTCTCAGCAGTGGAATGGATCAGTAAGTTAGTATTACTTGGGGTGAATAATATACGGGCTTCCCTTGTGGCTCAGCTGGTAAAGAATCTGCCTGAAATGTGGGAGATCTGGCTTTGATGAATATACAATTAACAGAAATGAGAAGGAAGATTCTAAAACTGTATTCAATCATTTGAATTAGCAGTTATGATGTAATAGTGAGCAAAAGAAACTAGACCCAGTGGGGCATACAGTAGAGTTCAATGTCTATCAAATACCAAAACATGAAACTAATCTGTGTTTGCAAAAGTCAGCATAGTCATGACTTTGGGTGATAGGTGACTACAGGGGAGCTGGGCTGTTTCTGAGTTGCTAGCAATGTTTTCGTTTTTTATCTGTGTGTCGGTTACATAGATGTGTTTAGTTTGTGAAAATCCACCTTGCTGGATGCCTATGACTTACACATTATCCTCTCTATATATTATGCCTCAATTAAAAGCTTCCCTTGGGACTTCTCTAGTGGTCAGTGGTTAATCTACACTTCCCCTGAAGTGGGCATGGGTTTGATTCCTAGTCTGGGAACTAAGATCTTGTATGCCAGGCAGTGTGGTGAAAATAAATAAACAATTAAAAAAACTTCTCTTATATCCCCCTCCCCCCACCCCGCAAAGAAAAAAGAAAAGGTTTTGAGAAGTGGAATCCAGCAAGAGGTGTGAGAATGGCCTAAGGGCAGCCCGGGGCTGTGGCAGAGGGAACTGGCCAATTTGTTCAGGAAAAGAACCTGGGATTACAGTCAGGGAGCTGCCTGGGGTGGGCTCTCCAAGCCCTGAATTCAGTCTCCAATGGAGGGACCTTGAGGGTGCTGATGTTTACTGCTCCCCCGTGTAACCAAGGACCTTTGTAAAAGGAAACTCTTGTACAGATGAGCAAAACAGATCCTCACCCCTAGAGGTCCTTGATAGACTAGTGGTATGGCTTCAAGGGGCCTTCTGTGCCTACGATGAACCCATCTTGGCTGGGTTCCTGAGTGGCCTTTTTGTGAGCTCACCATAATCTCTCAGCTGATGCTCGGGGAGAGCAGCAGGGTCTAAAATGAGAACACGAGCTCACAAAGGCTTTCTGAGGCAATTAGGTGCCCCGATGGAGCATTCTGGTTTGTGGCTTTAAGTCACAGGCTTTATCTTGGCCTTGGCAGACCTTTTATTTACTTTTCGGACTCTACTTTCTACTGGAGTCCAGAGGAAGCAGCAAGAAGATGGCACAAAGCCAGAGTCCTCCACGAGCAAGCTCTTTATCTTCCTTCTGCAGAAGCTCTGTGCAGAAAGAGCAACTCAGGCTGTCCCTTAAGCAGCTTCATTGTCAAAGGCTCAATAGAACTCTCCTTCTGAACAAAGGGAGATACATTTCTTTATCTCTCTAATTAATGCTTAGACTTAAGGGGAAAAAAAAAAAAAAAAAAACTTGTGTTTAGTCTGCAGCCTCAAGGATGAACTACCTGAAAAAAAGAGTATTCTTCTTTGGAAGGAAAAAAAAAGTTGATGCCAACTCTGCTGTATGGATTTTCACATCAGTCAGGGAACTTGATAAATAGAGATTCAGAAAAAAAAATTCCAGGGGGTGTATTCTGCCCCAACCTGGGCATTCAGGCTCTAATGCCCATTATCTAGCAGTCCAATGGGTTGAAATGGAGCAAAAAAAATGCAGATCACTGGGAGCTGCACTAAATGTGTGCTGCACCAACCACTGTTTAATATCTGCAGTGCTTTCTGTCTTCACAGTTATGCATTTTCTAGGCTTGTGCCAAAAGACCACTCATCGAAACATACAGTGCTGGTGGGGAGTAGAAACAAGTATAGAATGCATTCAAACTTTCTGTTTTCCAGATCAATTCCAAATTGACCCTGCTGGCTTAGGGAACTGTATGCATGGATGTGCTAAAGCTTATCTCCCTGAATAAACCTTGCTCTCCCCCTTCCATCCCTCCCGCTGCATTGCGCCCCTACTCTTCATGTTCCTTTTTGTCTTGTCGTCTGTCTCTTCCCTGCTTCCTTCTGGGTGCTTGGACCATGGCGTCTTCCTTGCCACATTTCCACGTGTGATCATTCGAGTATCTTGCAAGAGTCACAAAACAAGTGAAAATCAGGCTATGGCAAGACTAAATAATTGGGATTTTCATTTTCTTTTTCCATAAGTAAAATTTATTTGGCTGTTCTGGGTCTTAGTTGCAACATGTGTGATGGTTAATTGTGGCACGCAGAATCTTTAATTGCAGCATGTGGCATCTAGTTCCCCAACCAGCATTGGGAGTGTGGAGTCTTAATCAGTGGACCACCAGGGAATTCCCAGGATTTAAACTTGATGAAACAGCTCTCAAAATGGTTGATCAAAAAGACATGGGATCTTTCATCTTTGTAATATACATGGCCAGAGACTGTTCTAGAAATCAAAGAGCTGTGGGCTTGTATTATGTACATACTGTAAAGCTTATCTCTCAACTATGAGTGAAACTGTGAACATGGAATGGTAAGTACAGAAGGAAAAGAAGCCAGGTAGCAGAACAGATGCTTTCTGTTCTGCTCCCTGAGAAAATAGGAGGGATGTTTCTGTTTATTCAAGTGAGGCCTGTATTCCCTAGACCCCTTCCTTCTGAGATCAAAGAGTTCTCTCCAGAGGCAGCAAATTCAGGGTTCATCTAGGGGCATCGTCATACCTTATTGCCAGAAATTCCACTCTGGCCTCCTTCCTGTGCATCAGGCATCAGCCATGGACAGCTCCACCCCAGAGGAGCTGTTCTATTTTCTCCTAACTGCTCCAGATCCACCAGCTTTCTGTACTGACCCCCTCTGGGGTTTGGTTTGCTTGCTTCAAAAGACTCTCTTTCTTGAAGCTTCTAGTTGCAACTTTTGGTTTTGACTTTTATGGTGCCCATCACACAGATTCTGCCACACAAGTCATCTCATTTGGGAATTGAAGGGTGTGAGGTTGCATGAAACTTCCATATAAAGACATTCAAACCATGGTCCCAAGTAACCAAAATCTGCATTACCAAAAAAATTTAAGTTAGAGAAATTTGAAGGGGTAGGTAAAGGATAGGCAGGGAAGCCAGTGTCTTGCTTGGGGTGCAGGAAAATAGAGCATTCCACACCTCTCACCCTCCACAGACTTCTGCTTTTTCCATTTGACTTGTTCTTTCGTCACTAAGTTGTGTCCAACTCTTTGTGACCCCAAGGACTATAGCCCTTGTCCATGCTCCTGTCCATTGGAATTCTCCAGGCAAGAATACTTGAGTGGGTTGCCATTTTCTTTTCCAGGGGATCTTCCCGACCCAGGGATCGAACTTGTGTCTCCTATGTCACCTTCATTTGCAGGCGAGTTCTTTACCACTGAACTACCAGGAAAGCCCTTCCATCTGGCTATAAGCGTTAAAATGATCACTAGGGCCTGTAACCACAGGCTTTGTCCCTGTAGCCTAACCAACGCACCCTATATAGACACACACAGCAACCTCCCTTTGATTACTATTCATTACAGGATTCCTGAAAGTTACATTGTCTGTGCTTCTCTCTGACAAATACCCATGGGAAGGGGGTACACCTTACTGGCCCCTAGGATGGCCCTAATGACTCCCATGAGGCCTCTTCCTGTCAGATGCACCTCATCTACTCCCATTCAGGCTTCTTTCTACCCCACAGGCCCAACCTCCTGCTGGAATTCTCTTCTGGAAGTTTTTACAACCAACTTCTATGCTCTGAGAGACAAGCTTCTATTTCTTCCCTTTACAGCCTTCCCCTTTATCGGGGAGTCCCTACAAGGTGCACAGCCATCATTTTCCCCTTATTCATGTTTCTCTTCACTGTCAGGGCCGTATGTCAACAGAACTGTGGAGTTTTTCCGAGCATGTGCTATCCTGCAGCACTGCATAAGCAGTGTCATGGTTATCACCATGGCACAGGCAAGGCAATGGATATCCACAAAGGTTAAGTCACTTGTCCAGGATTAGGTGGTGGAGTTAGGTATCAAAGCTAAGGCTGTCCCTATCAGCGCTGTGCTGAGCTGATTTGGCAGAGTCTGGCCCAACTGGTGCTCCCCCTACCCCTTTTCCTTTCTCCTCCTCCTCCCTCTCAACTCCTCCCTAGGGACCTGGCACTCCTGGGTTTCATCAGTATCTTCTTGGCACTGTGGGTGATGATTTTACATTTTCTCCTCTTCTGGAGGAACACACATCAGGAGTGATCTCCAGGTTTGTATATCATTTGGCTTATATGTTTCCTTTGCAGCCATAGACTTGATGTGAGGAGATGTTCTTTGCTCCTAAATCATATGACCAGGTGAGTGCCTACTCCAATCCTGTGTAAGGCCTTTCTGGGAACCATGTTGAACGTTCTTGGAGCCTTACCATTTGGAGAAGGAGCTCAGGAAGGGCTATGGGAGCCCTGTGCTGTTGCTTCCCCTCCCACTCTGCATTGCTCTGCCCTTAGCCATGCTCTGAAATCCTAGGGCTCTCCCACAAGTTGTCTGTACTCCCCTATTTTTGGTTTCCCTGTGTTTACTAGAGTATACTGCATTCTCTTGTATTTCCTACTTAGTTTTGTCTCCTCATTTTCCCTGCATACCAGAATCTTCTTAAAGCCTGCGGACCACATCCTCTGCAGTCTACCACAGGATCTTACTTTTTTTTTTTTTTTGGCATACCACATAGCTTGCAGGGTATCAGTCCCCTGACCAGGGATTGAACCTGGGCTATGGCAGTGAAAACCCGGAATTCTAACCACTAGACCACCAGGGAACTCCGCGGGACCTTACTTTAAGTCAGTGCCCCATACATCATTGTTACATTGAAATGAAGTCAAAAGGATGAATGCTGTTGTAAATTTCAGATTCTGGCACAGGTTGGAGAGAGCTCCATATGTGTCATAAGGCAGGCTCTAGCTACAAAAAAGAAACCAACCCAACAACATTGATTCTTCTTTCTTCATCCTTCCCCTTCTCTGGCTTCTCGCTTTACTCCTCCCCATACCAGGCCATATGATGTGCAGCACAGAGCAGGCTGGAAAAGATAAAGAAATCCAAAAGTGAAATCTTGGCATGGAAACAGTGTGCTTTGAATCAGCTCTATACATTAATAACAGGAACCAGTGAAGGGGCATTCTTCAGGCTGAAAAGAAAGTCCTGAGATTAATAGCTTCTAGATTCCTGATGGATACCACTGTCTCCTCTTGGGCCTGGGGGTGGGGGTAGGGATAAAAACAGCCCCTGGATTCATCTGTGATCATGGACCCAGAGATTGCAATGCAGGGAAAGCCTGTAAGAGGAGCTATCTTAGTGTGCTTCCTTTTCTTGGGTAGCTGAGCCTCTGAATAGTTTGGGGTTGTAATTGGGGCACCCAGAGTGTTGCCAAAGCTAAAGATGAAGCCTCTGCCAACTATGCACTAGTTTTCAGTTGTTGGGGGACTATCAGTTCTACAGCTGCAGGTGGGTCTTGCTTTTGTTTGTCTCTGTGCTGAAAGCTCATTTGGTAAACTTCATAGCAAGAATTGAAGCTAGCAAAACAGCCCTCAGCCAGCTCACGACATGATGGCTGAGGCCCGATCACCCATGGTGCTTATAGATCTTTTAATGAGAGTCTAAGATGCAGTGCTAGGGGATTCCCTGGCGATCCAGTGGTTAGGAGTCTGTACTTTCACTGTGGTGGTCCCAGGTTCAATCCCTGGTGGGGGAACTAAGATCTCGCAAGCTGCGTGGCATGGCCAAAAAAGGGGGGCAGTGACAGTGAGACGTGCAAGGTGGACCTGGCTGCTGACATCACAAAATAACAAAGTTGGGCAAAATAAACATAGGCAATGATTTTCAGTTGGCATTTGCTTTTGAGGCTAGGTAGCAGATATGGCCTACAAGATGCATGATGAGATACACACAGATTAGGGCACCCCCATTTTTTATCTTTGGACAGGTGCCACACTGGGGCCTCTTTGATAGAGAGTAGAAGGCCTGCACCAGTATCCTTTTGTCCTTTCCCTAGAACACCCACCATTTCTTTATTGAGCAGTTTGCAAGCAGAAGCTCAGGTGTATGATTCCAAAGACCACCACTACATCATGATCATCATCATAATTCTACTCTTATGAATAGTAAGTCTAACAGTAAGGTAGAGTTACCAGTGAAATTGGGGGGTGGTGCATAAACCTTTTAAACTTTGCTTCAACTCTCATTTGCTGCCTTAATCCTGATTTATCAGAAAGGCTTTGGATGACCATCCATCTATGGCGTGCCTTTGTTCCTTTCTTCCTCATCTAATTGAGCAGAAGTTCATATGCCACACTCCCATGACTTGGACCCAACTACTACCTCCCTGTAAATAAGGGTAAAGGTGGAAAAAGGCAAAAGTTGGTATTTTTCCTATGTGGTACATAAGCATCTGGAATTTAGGAGTTTTGAAATTTAGTGTGGTGACAAGGAGTCCTGTCATGACTGAGTCTGTTAGCCAGTGGATGAGATAAGACACTGGAAAAGGTGGTATCAGAGACTGGGGCAAAAATGGAAAATTGTTAAGTCAGCAAATTTGTACCATCACTTCTGATATTTCCTCTACCACCACTCCTGGGTCATATGGCTATTGTTTCTATGAAGGGGTCATATTCAGTGGAAGGGGACAGGGGAAATGGGGCTTATAAAAACTTTATGAAAGCTTCTCTGCTTGAAACAGGCTTGAAGTGCAAACATTAACATTTATGATGTGGGGTTGGCCATGTGTCAATAACACTTAGATTTTTCTAGGTCAGTCTCAGTTCTTGAATTTTCTTTGCATTTATTATCCCAGGATCCTAGGTGTTGTGGCTGTGAGGACAATGGCTACTAGTTACTGTAAAACTAAATGAATCTGGATCGTTGCCTCCTCTTTCGTTGTGCATGCATGCTCAGTCATGTCTGACTCTTTGTGACCCCATGGAATGTAGCTCACCAGGCTCCTCAGTCCGTGGGATTGTCCTGGCAAGAATACTGGAGTGGGGTGCCATTTCCTCCTCCAGGGGATCTTCCCCACCCAGGGACCGAATGTGCATCTCCTGTGTCTCTTGCATTGGTAGGCAGATTCTTTACCACTGAGCCGCCTGGGAAACACCTCCTCTCTCATTACTACTATTTAATTGACCAGATTAATTTAATTATGATCAGCAACCCAAGGTTAGTGTGAGGATGGTGGGGTAAGTGCAAGCTTCAGAGGCCCCCACTGAAGAATAATTAGTAGATTGCTTAGGCCTCTGCACCCCTGGTGACACCCAGGCTTTGCCTGAAAGGGCTATCGATTGCTTCATATGGAGGGTGCAGTGTCTTCTCTCTAGAAGATAGATCCCTTCTGATTCCCTCTTTAATTTTGGTCCTTGTATACTTACAGTTTGCTTATTCACATTGCCCATGTAGGTATCTTAAATTAGTATTACACTAGTCATCCCAAGAGAATCACTTTGATAGACCAGGTTTAGGGCACTTCCTCACTGTGCAGAGTGGACATTTAATTAGAAATTTAATTGGCAGCTATACATGTAGTCTGACATGTTAAAAATGTATCCTCTACCATGAGTGTAACAGTTACCTAAGTACAGATATTGCCTTGGACCTTTAAACTTACTGGTTAATCTATAAAGAACATTTTTTATGGCACCAGTTTATCCCCAACAGACAGTTTATTAAGTAAAAATCAGCTTTAAAAGAAACATGTCACAATTATTTTATTCTCTATGGCAGAATTCCTACTGTCAATGAACCCCTAATTTGAATTTGGTTCTGGTGTGAAATGAAAAACAGAGACACACTGTGGGGACACAGTGCCAAAAATGGTCCACTAATCAGCACCAAGGGTCAGAGCAGCCCTGCCTTGTGTTTTCTTTAGGCCCATTTTCTTGTCTGTAATGTGGAGGAGGCCACCTAGTCCCAGTGCTCAGGAGACAGGCACTGAGAGGCCTGGGACAAGCCAGCAGTAAGGCAAGATCCAGGATTTCTGATGACTTCTGTTGTGGGTGTGCTGGAAATCAGCAAGGTCCCAAACTCAACTGCTCTCGACTAACTTCTCTAACACCTAGAATGACCACCGTTAATGCGTCTGTATTCCATTTGTATTTTTTGGCATTGTCACGTGGTATGTGGGATCTTGGCTCCCCAACCAGGGATCAAAACAGCAGTCCCTGCACTGGAAGTACAGAGTCTTAACCACTGGACCACTTAGGGAAGTCCTTGTTAATTTGTCCCTAGAACTTCCTTGCTGAAATGCCTACAGTGCTATAGAGGAGTGACATTGGCAATATCAAAATGATAAATTATGGGACATTTGCTCTATGATGGGATCTGGGCTAGATGCTGTGCTTACATTACCTTGTTGAATGCTGCTAACCCCTCCCTTTGAGATATATACCAGTATTTCCCAGGTTTGCTGTTGGGAGACTGGAGGCTCACAGTGGGTAAATGACTCATTCAAGGTCAGGCAGCTTGTAGGTGACGGTGCTGGCATCGGGACCCAGTCCTGTCTGACTCCTAATGATGATTTCACTTACCTGACATATTTGAATGTGATCCTGCAGTCACTGGTACCCATTAATACACTAGGCTGGATTCAGATATCAGATTAACAATCACTCCCCTGTGTACCTGATTTAATGGCACATGGGACAAGGGAGTTTAAGAAGGGGTGTGTGTGTATGTACATATAGAAAAGTCCAGAACAAGGATCAACACCTCATCTATTCAAGTGTAACACTAGAAAATCCTCGATAGTTGCAATGAGGAACATCAGTGAGGGCACCATGACTATCCCTGAAATTAGGTTTTGTCACTGGCTATTTCTCATCAAGTAGCTTTACTGGCTCAAAGACTGAAATCAGAGCAAACTCTTCCCTGGAAGCAGGCTGACTGCCTCATTGTTGGCTGCACTGAAATATGTAGTTTTGGGAGGGGGAGGAATCTCTCTTTGCTTGAGTCAGCCACCAGTCCTTGTGGGGGTGGTGTGGGAGGATAAAGCAGCCTTGGGTCCCAAGGGATGCTACTGTGAAAGAACCCCAGGTGGTCTGCAAAATTATCAACTTTGGGAAGGTAGCTTTTTCTGTGAGCTGGAGCACCAGGCACGCTTGGCTTCTAATTCACCATATGGCATGCGGTATTGGGCTGGGCTGCTCTGCTTGGTCTCTGGTGTGATGTGGCACTTAATGCTGTGGAATTATTTCCTTACTCAATTAAAAAAAAAAAAAAAACGCCCTGCTTTAAATCCTCATCTGTTTCTCCTCACAATCCCCCACCCGCACCAATCCCCTAGACACTGAGTGTATTTTCTGCCTCGCTCCTTGCCTGTCTTTTCTTTTTTGAAACCTTTCTTCTCTGACTTAAAAGTGCAGCTGGAGAGGGAAGCCCAGTGGCATGCCCCATGCTTGAATTCTCCCAAAGCAGCTGATCTCTGAGACCCGGCCATTCCTTTTCCGAGGAAGGCTTTTGGTAGTTTTTCTCCTGTCATTTTTCAGGATTCCACTGTCATCAGAGTTTGTGAACGCAACAAACAAACAAAACAATGAGCAAAAACCTGGAACCGAGGTAGTCTACTCAGAGACCCATTGATCTGCTTCCTGTATGTAGTTCCTTACCTCCTAAGTTCTTCTGAGTCTCAAATCCCATCTGCTCTCCGGTTGTGCTCAGACGTGGTTGCTGAAATAATCAATTCCAGGTATTTTATCCCACTCTTCTCTGCTCAAGAACCAGCCAGCACAAAGGATTTCCAGAACTTAGGAAGCTTCTCGGGTCCCCAACATCTCCCCTCGTTAGCCCCCACAGAGCTTGGAGTCCTAAAAACTGAGTAGTGTCTCTGGAGGGCCCTAAATGAACCACACTAACGGTTCCTGAGATAGTTTCTGTGTCAATTTAGAAGCATTGGTCTGTCTGCAGCTTGCATCAAAATTACCTGTGGAGTTTGTTGGAGTGCACATTCCTGGGCCCTGCCCTAAATCCTCAGAATAAAAGTGGCTTGTGTGTGATTGCTAGCTTGTGGGTAGAGGGTGGAAAGTAGGTTCAAGGATCTGAATTAAAAAAAATTCCTACACAGTTCACACAGAAATTTGAGAACTATTGTCATAAGGCTCGTAAGCAGGGAAGAACCATGATCAGACCTTTTTTAAAAAAAAATCTGGTGACAATGTGAAGGTTTTCTGGCCTGGGGCAAAGTAAAGATTCAGGTAGGCTGTTGTTCAGTTCAGTCGCTCAGTCATGTCCGACTCTTTGTGACCCCATGGACTGCAGCACGCCAGGCTTCCCTGTCCGTCACCAACTCCTGGAGCTTACTCAAACTCATGCCCATTGAGTCAATGATGCCATCCAGCCATCTCATCCTCTGTCGTCCCCTTCTCCTGCCCCCAGTCCCTCCCAGCATCAGGGTCTTTTCCAAGGAGTGAGTTCTTCACATCAGGTGGCCAAAGGATAGGAGTTTCAGCTTCAACATCAGTCCTTCCAATGAATATTCAGGACTGGTCTCCTTTAGGATGGACTGGTTTGATCTTGCAGTCCAAGGGACTCTCAAGAGTCTTCTCCAACACCACAGTTCAAAAGCATCAGTTCTTCAGTGCTCAGCTTTCTTTATAGTCCAACTCTCGTATCCATACATGACTATGGATACGAGAAAACCATAGCTTTGACTAGACGGACTTTTTTTTTTAGCAAAGTAATGTCTCTGCTTGGCAAAGTAATGTCTCTGATTTTTAATATGCTGTCTAGGTTGGTCATAGGTTTTCTTTCAAGGAGCAAGTGTCTTTTAATTTCATGGCTGCGGTCACCATCTGCATTTGTAGGAGGGGGCAAAATAACAGGTTATTTGTGGGAGAACAGTAGAAGGTTCTGCTTTTAGATGTTAGGGAAAAAGTTGTAAGTGTGGAATAAATGGCTGCTGTCTCTGAAATGCCTCCTCAAGCCTCTCTGCTAGAACTTTCTATCCTTTGTTTTAAGAGAGATTTTATAGGCTATTCATGGACCCATGTCTATCACAAGGAAAGAGCTCAGCTCTCCTGTCTAAACTAGAGCTCAGAGGTATACTGTCTCATCTTTGTGACGGACTGTGATTCTGTAGCAGTGGTTCAAACTAGTGGTTCTCGAAGTGTGGTCCTCTGATCACATTGGAATCAACTGAAATGATGGTTAAAAATGTAGATTCTTGGGTCTTGCCTTAGGCCTACTGAATCAGAATGATGGGAGCCCTGCCATCTGCATTATAACTGGCAGTCCAGGTGACACTGATGTCTAATAAAGTTTGAAAAGCAGTGTTCTACAGTGTTTGTCTTCCTGCCTCCACTTCTGCCTGCGGAAATCCTTCATCTACTTATGCCAGCTGATGTGACCCAGTCTGTTGCTATGGAGATGAGAGATGTGTGAGACACTGAGGTCAGGGTGAAGGGGAGAGTTGGGGAGCACTGACATGCAGCAACTTGAGGTGAGGGGAGGGACCCAGCGTTTGTACATAGAATTTGTTTACTTGAGTTGAAGATGAAAAAAGGCAGGAAGCCCAGGATAGACGAACCTCCACATCCCCCAGGCCAGATATCTATACTCAGCCATGAATTCAAGCCCCATAACAATTAGGTTTGGGGATGGAGGATTGGGAGTCACAGCAGGCAGGGCTCTGGAGTGGAAAGTGAGACCAAATGCAGGCTCAGCTGACAAGTGCAGGTGGAGGGTGGGGAGCAGGCAGCCTGGCTCCCCCTTCCCTGCCGTCCTTGCCTGGGGGAACCCTGTCCCATCCTTGGCAGCACAGTGCCTTGCCTAAGCTGCCTTGCGCCACCCCAGTTTGACCGTAACAACTGCCCCCCTGATGCTCTCACCCCGTTCTTTTGAGCAGCACAGCGGTGCACTTTCCTGGGATCATTTGCTGAGATCCTCAGAGGCCCTGGGGGAGAAAATACCGAGAAGCTGTTTCCATTCCTTGTGAGACTCGGGCTGTAAGAAGGTCTGTCCAGGGCAAAGTGAGGTCTGAGGAGCAGCTATGACAAAGCTCCATAGACTGGGTGGCTTCAGTGTTTCTTTGCTCACAGTTTTGGAGCCTGGAAGTCTGAGCTCAACATTTAGCACGGTCAGGCTCTGGCAAGGATTCTCTCATACACATCCACTCTGTCCTCATGTGGCCTTGCCTCCGAGCACTCTAGAGGGAGAGTTTTTCCGCTTTTTATAAGGCCACTAATCCTCTTGGATTAGAACTCCACATTTTATCCCTGTTCAACTGTAATTACCTCCTAAAGGCCCTATGTCTAAATATAGTCACACTGAGGGCTAGGGCTTCAGCGTTGAATTTGGCAGAGACGCACTTTCATCTATAGCACTCGGCATCACCGGTGTATGTTTGTTTGAAAGGCTCCACCCTACATAGCCTCAATCAAGATCACCACCAGAGTAGAGCTGCGGAGTCTAAGCATTTCAAGTGATTCTGATGAGCACTGATGTTTAAGAATCACTTCCAGTATGATATGATATGTGCTATGTTACATGTAGCTCATATGATCTCAATGTTTTTGAAGCTGGCTTTATTTTCACCCTGTATTTTCACTTGGTGGGTAGCACAGTCTCCATATGTAACTATTCTTGGCTGAGGTAGGGCTTTCTTTTCATGTATCCTGAACCAGTAGTTCTCAAACTTTAGTTTGGATCTTGTGAAAATGCAGATTCTGATTTAGCAGGTCTGGGGTGGAGCCTGGAATTCTGCCTTTCTAACAGGCTCCCAGGTGATGCTGTGGCTGCTGCTGGTCCTTGGACCACAACTTTGAGTAGCAGGATCCTAAACCATTTTGCCAGCTTTAGAAGTGTGCCTGTAGTTCAGGGATGACAAATTTGTGTGTCTTCAATGACCAGGCTAGTAAGTAATTGTAAATATGTAGAACTATCAGAGGTAATATGAATAGGTCATGATAGAGCCTGTAGGCATTTGATTACACATTTTAAAATGCACTTTGCTCGCCAAATGGGCTACAAACTGCTTCCACTGGGGGCAACTAATTTGCAATCCCTTTGCTAGTACAGCTATTTTAACATTTGTCAATAAGTGTTTTCCCATCTAGCCACTTCATGGATGTTTAGATTTCAGCCACAATCTTTTTCACCCTTCCTCTCTGTGTTCTTAATTGGCACTCCTTGATGCTGCTTTGTAAGCATTTTGAAGGGTTCATTTTTAAAAGGTATGTCCTATCTAAGCAACAGGGTTGTAACTCTTCAAGGGCAGGAACTAAGCCTTGTTTCTTTGGTCTGCCCTCAATAATGTTTAGTTCAGTGTTCAGCTCACAGTGGGCACTCTGTCACTGATGGCTAATTGACTCGCTGTCAGGACCAGGACAGTACTTCAGAAGGGACGTGAATTCACTAGGATGGCTGAGATTTGGAGATAAGTACCACATCCTATGTGATCAGCATACAGTTACTCCTAGTTCAAAGACGGCAAGCCGGGATTTTTTTTTTTTTTTTAGAAGCATTGAATTTTTCCGCTATTAGAACACAGACCAGGCTTGCTCAACTTCTATTGTTTTGAATTTAGCAGAATGTGTTGTGTTTGCAGCTTCTGGACTTACTTGATCTGCTATTTTTGGTGCTCTTCATTAAATGGATTGTTGGTATGTAAATACACAAGTTGCTATGCAAAATTGTCCTAATTTTCTTGTGAACTGTCTTTCTGCAGCTTGTGAAAAGGCATTTTGTTACTTCCCCACATTCAAGAATATTTTAAGTGCTTGCAGCTAAATTGTGCTAAACCAGTTGTCAAAACTTGGGAGTGTACCATAAAAGTAAATTGATACAGATAAAGTCAACCTATTTGCATGGGCTCCTGTTTATTTGTCTGTATGGAAATACACCTGTATGTGGCACAGATATACACACACTGCATTATGGCTAAAGAGTCAGCTGGAGTTAATGACCATATATGGGGAAAAACTATTAGCAAATCAATTAAGAACCTGTCTGTCATGCTATTGTAAAACACAGTCATTTGTTAGCTTAAAGAGGAGCTCTTTCCCTTACAGAAAATTGTGATCTGTAGAGTATTAGCTGACCTCTGCTAGAAAGAAGACTTCTGTTCAAATAAGCAAAAGATTGTAGATGACTAGTCGACCAGAGACGTGTAAACATGAACTGAATTGAGTACTTTGATTCCCTACTTGTTCATTTGTTCAACTATTGATCAAAAAGCTTCCTATGTGACAGACACAGTACTGGGTACAGGGTGAACAAGAGGTTACAGTAGTGAATAAGACATCAGTGGGCCTTGCCTTCTTGAAACTTACATTAATCCAAGTTCTGTCATCAATGTGTATATGTGTGTATTAGATCTTTTGGGCTGCTGTAACAAAAAATATCTTAGACTCAGCAGCTTAAACAGGAAACATTTCTCACAATATGAGGCTGGGAAGTCCAAGTTCAAGGTGCTGGTAGATTCACTCTCTGATGACTACTGTCTTCCTGATTCATAGATGGCTGCTTTTGCTATAACCTCACATGCAAAAGGGGAGAGGGAGATCTCTGGGGTGATATTTATAAGGGCATTCACCTCTTATGACCTTCAGTTCAGTTCAGTCGCTCAGTCATGTCCGACTCTTTGCGACCCCATGAATTGCTCCACACCAGGCCTTCCTGTCCATCACCAACTCCCAAAGTTTACTTAAACTCATGTCTATCGCGTCGGTGATGCCATCCAGCCATCTCATCCTCTGTCATCCCCTTCTCCTCCTGCCCCTAGTCCCTCCCAGCATCAGGGTCTTTTCCAGCTCTTTGCATCAGGTGGCCAAAATATAGGAGTTTCAGCTTCAACATCAGTCCTTCCAATGAACACCCAGGACTGATCTCCTTTAGGATGGACTGGTTGGATTGCCTTGCAGTCCAAGGGACTCTCAAGAATCTTCTCCAACACCACAGTTCAAAAGCATCAATTCTTTGGCACTCAGGTTTCTTCACAGTCCAACTCTCACATCCATACATGACCACTGGAAAAACCATAGCCTTGACTAGACGGACCTTTGTTGGCAAGGTAATGTCTCTGCTTTTCAATATGCCATCTAGGTTGGTCATAATTTCCTTCCAAGGAGTAAGCGTCTTTTAATTTAATGGCTGCAGTCACCATGTGTGGTGATTTTGGAACCCAGAAAAATAAAGTCTGACACTGTTTCCACTGTTTCCCCATCTATTTCCCAGGAAGTGATGGGACCAGATGCCATGAACTTAGTTTTCTGAATGTTGAGCTTTAAGCCAACTTTTTCACTCTCCACTTTCACTTTCATCAAGAGGCTTTTTAGTTCCTCTTCACTTTCTGCCATAAGGATGGTGTCATCTGCATATCTGAGGTTATTGATATTTCTCCTGGCTATCTTGATTCCAGCTTGTGCTTCATTTAGCCCAGCGTTTCTCATGATGTCCTCTGCATATAAGTTAAATAAGCAGGGTGACAATATATAGCCTTGACGTACTCCTTTTCCTATTTGGAACCAGTCTGTTGTTCCATGTCCAGTTCTAACTGTTGCTTCCTGACCTGCATACAGGTTTCTCAAGAGGCAGATCAGGTGGTCAGGTATTCCCATCTCTTTCAGAATTTTCCATAGTTTATTGTGATCCACACAGTCAAAGGCTTTGGCATAGTCAATAAAGCAGAAATAGATGTTTTTCTGGAACTTTCTTGTTCAATGATCCAGTGGATGTTGGCAATTTGATCTCTGGTTCCTCTGCCTTTTCTAAAACCAGCTTGAACATCTGAAAGTTCACGGTTCATGTATTGCTGAAGCCTGGCTTGGAGAATTTTGAGCATTACTTTCCTAGTGTGTGAGAGATGTGCAATTGTGCGGTAGTTTGAGCATTCTTTGGCATTGCCTTTCTTTGGGATTGGAATGAAAACTGACCTTCTCCAGTCCTGTGGCCACTGCTGAGTTTTCCAAATTTGCTGGCATATTGAGTGCAGCACTTTCACAGCATCATCTTTCAGGATTTGAAATAGCTCAACTGGAATTCCATCACCTCCACTAGCTTTGTTCATATTGATGCTTTCTAAGGCCCACTTGACTTCACATTCAAGGATGTCTGGCTCTAGGTGAGTGATCACACCATCATGATTATCTGGGTCGCAAAGATCTTTTTTGTACAGTTCTTCTGTGTATTCTTGCTACCTTTTCTTAATATCTTCTGCTTCTGTTAGGTGCATAACATTTCTATCCTTTTTTGTGCCCATCTTTGCATGACATGTTCCCTTGCTAGCTCTAATTTTCATGAATCAATCTCTAGTCTTTCCCATTCTGTTGTTTTCCTCTATTTCTTTGCATTGATTGTTGAGGAAGGCTTTCTTATCTCTCCTTGCTATTCTTTGGAACTCTGCATTCAGATGCTTATATCTTTCCTTTTCTCCTTTGCTTTTCACTCCTCATCTTTTCACAGCTAATTGTAAGGCCTCCTCAGGCAGCCATTTTGCTTTTTTGCATTTCTTTTCCATGGGGATGGTCTTGTTCCCTGTCTCCTGTACAATGTCACGAACCTCCATCCATAGTTCATCAGGCACTCTATCTATCAGATCTAGGCCCTTAAATCTTTTTTTCACTTCCACTGTATAATCATAAGGGATTTGATTTAGGTCATACCTGAATGGTCTAGTGGTTTTCCCTGCTTTCTTCAATTTAAGTCTGAATTTGGCAATAAGGAGTTCATGATCTGAGCCACAGTCAGCTCCTGGTCTTGTTTTTTCTGACTGTATAGAGCTTCTCCATCTTTGGCTGCAAAGAATATAATCAATCTGATTTTGGTGTTGACCGTCTGGTGATGTCCATTGTAGAGTCCTCTCTTGTGTTGTTAAAAGAGGGTGTTTGCTATGACCAGTGCATTCTTTTGGCAAAACTCTATTAGCCTTTGCTGTGCTTCTTTCCATACTCCAAGGCCAAATTTGCCTGTTACTCCAGGTGTTTCTTGACTTCCTACTTTTGCATTCCAGTCCCCTACAATGAAAAGGACATCTTTTTTGGGTGTTCTAAAAGGTCTTATAGTTCTCCATAGAACCGTTCAACTTCAGCTTCTTCAGTGTTACTGGTTGGGGCATAGGCTTGGATTACCATGATATTGCATGGTTTAATGCCCTACCTACTAATACCACCAGCTTGGGGGTTAGGTTTCAACAGAAGAATTTTGGTGGGGGGAGCAAAATCATTCAGTCTCTAGCAATGTGTATTTGTCTATTATAGTAATTATAAAAATGTTAGATAGTTTCTTTATATAATTAAAGAATGATACAGTTGGAATATGCCTTGAAATGCCATTCAGCTTATTCCTCCATCCTTCAGGTAGCTGTAAAAAGATGTGTGTGTGTATTGCAGTTACACTGAGAGATGGACCCCACTCATATCTCCTGGGCACTCATCATTTCTGTATATATCCATCTGACATCTTTGAACTGAAAGCACTGAGTACTTGTCCGTGTGCTTTTTCTGATGCTGGTGCCCCTGTGACCTATGCTAGGGAGTGAATGCATCTGTCCCAGCTAGTGAAGCAGCCCTCAACAGTTGGTGGATAAATATTGCAACTCCTTCCCACTTTGTTGGGATAACTTTGAGGAGTATTCTTACTGTCTTTTTGAGGTCTCTAGTGGGATTGAGCCCCAGTTACTCACAGTGGTAACCTGCTCAGTATTCATTCTATATTGGCTTCCTTTTCTCCCTGAAATGTTTCCCTATTTTCCTACAAGTGCTTCCTGGGATCACCTCCCACCCCAGATATACCTACCACTTGTATCATTTCTCATCTCAGGGTCAGCTTCTTGGGCAACCCAACCTAAGTTATGTATGAACCCATGGCTCTCCAAGAATACATGATAGAATTGTATATGCATGGGCAGATTTATTTTGAAAATCACATATAACACAAAATACATGGCTATATTGTTCATAGACAAATATAGTCATATTGTTTATTTTTAGCAAACCATTTAGATGGACATGATTAGCTAATTAAATGTACTTGGAAAAGTCTGTCTTTGAGAAAAAGTAAAATTCTTTTGTGATTTAGATAATAGAACCCACTTTGGGATGGGCACTTTTATTGTTTTGCATATTGGAATTTTTGAAAAAGCCAGTAAGTACCCTCTACACTTTCAAGAAACTAGACCCAGGTTTGATCTCTGGGTCAGGAAGATCCTCTGGAGGAGGGCATGGCAACCCACTCCAGTATTCTTGCCTGGAGAATCCTCATGGACAGAGGAGCCTGGTGGCCTACAGTCCACGGGTTCACAAGAGTCAGACACAACTTGGCACTAAACCACGACCACCACCTCTTTTAATATCTTCTCATCCCTCTCCCCCTATAACTCAGGTCGTCTTGGGATAGAGTGTTGGCCTGGGTGGTTCCTGGGTAGTTACAACATAACCCAAAGCTCATCTCCCCTTGTTTGTTCATTTTCTGTTGTCTTTTGTTGCTGTTTTCTCTGACCTACAGCATACAACTGCTTTCCTCTATCTTGAATGGAATCTTATCCCTAGTTTTATAGACACAATATCCAGAATTTCCCTTTGCAGCCCCATAAACTCACTGCATATATTTCTCTCTTCCCTTTATTGGTGGTGAGAAAGTCATCTGATTTTTATCAGACTTAAAGTATTCCAGTCTATGAATAATATAATGTGGGAAATGAAACCAGACAAGCAAAAAACTGTTGGGCTTCTGGGCAGGACTGAAGACTTATAACACAAACTTTTTATATGTGTACATTTTATGTATGTTTCCTGGGACCTCTTTACTGCTCTCAATTTAACTTCCTTCTTCCCTCCAGTCTTCTGCAACTCTTAAGGTTAATTTGTGAGCTTGAACATGGGTTTTCCCTGGGAAGGAAGCACAGGAGAAGCTCCCCAATGATAAAGGAGGTTTTGACTTTGGTTCCTAAAGCCTTGGG
Source organism: Bos grunniens (assembly GCF_055505025.1). Taxonomy (NCBI): domain Eukaryota; kingdom Metazoa; phylum Chordata; class Mammalia; order Artiodactyla; family Bovidae; genus Bos; species Bos grunniens. The sequence continues at coordinate 133,417,976 of NC_141194.1, forward strand.
CAGCTCTCCATGTTGCTTGCCCCAGTGGCTTGTCTGGCTACTTGAACTTCTGCTTTTCTGTGCAATGTCTTTGTTCAGGGTGTTTGCTTAGACTTCGGACTTTGGGCCTCTGTCTTGTCTTTGTTTTCTATGTCCTAGCTCTTGGCCTAACTTACTACCTATTATGAATTCTTGCACATTGTAGGTATTGAATCAATAATTTCTTAAATATTAGATACATTGTGTGACTCTTGTTTGCATGAGCTTTCTAAGGCTTATATGGCATTTGAGGCCTATACCCTTGACTTGCGATTCCAAACTTTGCCCTGGACTCGTGCTCCTGGTTGATTTCTCAGGGCTGGCAAGCTCTCCTACCTGGATCCTTCCCTTCCACCCTCAGCCTTGCTTCAGTTTCCTGGAGTTCCACTTGGTTATTTTGCACCACGACTTGCTGACTGGCGGTGATGCTGACAGTCTAACACCGATAATGTAACTAGAATGTTCACAATAAGGGAGCACATTAACAAATCCAAGATCGGCAATGCTGTTTATACTTTTATTTTGAAGGATAATTATGTCTGTGCTTAAGTAAGACCCTATGCATTGAGTGCAGATGTCAGAGCAAGAAAGTGTTGACTAAGACTGGGTTCCTGCTGTGAAGTGCACAATGTGTGAAATTCTAGCATATGTGCAGAAATTTAAACCTATCATTTACTGACAGGCAATAATTACTTTAATGAAGTCAGGAGACTATTTCAAACAAGCAATTAGAGTTAACAATAAAACTGTAAACAGGACCCTAATTAATGAATTTTCGAACTGTACTTCCCTCCTCTGTGAATGCTAGGAGCTTAAGGTAAAAAGCATAACTCACATCATTGAATACATGCGTCACACCGGGCAACGTGGCAAGCCCTTTACATGTAGTGTCTTATTTAATTCTTACAACAGCTCTGTGAGGTACTATTGCCATTTTGCAGGTGAAACTGAGTTTCACCTGCAAAAGAACCTGCAGATGAAACATACTTTCCAAAGTCATGTGTTGTTGTTTAGTCACTTCAGTTGTGTCTGACTCTTTTGTGACCCCATAGCCCGCCAGGCTCCTCTGTCCATGGGATTTCCCAGGCAAGAATACTGGCGTGGGTTGCCATTTGCTTCTCCAGTGGATCTTCCTGACCCAGGGATTGAACCCATGTCTCCTGCGTTGGCAGGCAGATTCTTTACCACTGAGCCACCAGGGAAGCCCTTCTAAAATCATACCCGTTAGTAAATGGCGGACATGTGATTTAAGTGCTTAACTATGACACCTGGATTGTATAGTCTATTAGCACACATGTAAAACCTGCTTTCCAACTGGGTTTGTCAGTATGTGCTAATAGGAAGCACGAGGTACATTCAGATTAAGAAAAATTGAAGAAGGACTCTTTATAAATGGACTGTTGGCAGAGCTGTAGGTATAAAGGATCCCAAACAGTAGCATGGTCATGTCAAAGGGAGCAGTTATTATCTCTAAGTTGAAGGGATACCAGGAGGGAGAAGTTATAGGCACCCAGAACAAGAGACTCATTCAGAGGAGGCTGATAGGAGGGGCCAGTCATCTTTGTCTAGAGGCACAATGAGACCAGGACAGCCTTGCAGGGAGGAAGCAAGGGGAATAATCTCACAGCACCTTCCTACTTCCTTCCAGTCTCCTTTCTGGGCTCCCTACTAGCCACATTTAAGCCAGGCAGTGTAGTCTTATGATTTACCTGGCAAATGTGTCAGAACACTACACCCAGATGTGGGATATATTTGCTTCTGAAATCCAGAGAGTCCTGCCAAGCATTGTGCCTCTTTCTTCAGAGAGGGAAATATTAATATAAGGTATTGCTACTTGTCCCTTGCTTTATAAAGGATATCCAGACGTATCACCGATCACTAAACCTTCTAAAAACATCACCAGTGTGGCAAGTCCCTGAACTTTCACAAAATTTATCTTCTACCCTCTGGCGTACATATATCTTAAGGAGGCATACAGGATTCTTGAGTCTTCCGTCTTGTCAAGTCATTAGCCATATGTTATCATGTAATGGATCAGCATGATGTTAAGGGGCCTCTGGACTCTATTATGACGGAGAGGAGGAGAACTGACACAACCCTGGGGTGTGATAGTGAAGATATACTATTGTTCCTACCATGTAAATTCCAACTGCTTATAGTCTTCCTTACTGATCAAGATGGAAAAGAAAGCATTTTCCAGGTCAATAGCTGTCTATCAGGTGCTAAGGGATATTCTGATTTTGCCTAGTAAAGATGCCAAATCCGAAACCGCAGTTGTGATTGGCAGTACCAGGTGATGAAGCTTGTGATATTTTCTATATCACAATTCTTTCTTCACCAAGACCCACTTGAGCTTTTACAACAACCAGGCAGGCAAGTGAAGTAAGGATGTGGTAAATATCATCACCCTGGTGTCTTTCAAGTTTTTGATGGTGGCACTAGTCTTTCTGGTTTCCCCGGAGATGCAGTATGTCATTTGGTTTACCATCATTTGGGGAAGAGGCAGTTCCAAGGAGCCAACATTTGACTCACCCTACTATAATAGCCCTCAGTGCTTGGGTCAGGGAATGAAAGAGGAGAATCTTCCACTTATTAGCTATGCCGCTCCCAGTCCAGCTAAGCTGCTAGACTGAGGCCAAGACTCCATCTACTGTCCAAAAGTCCCTATTCTGATGGTGAACCACTGTGGCATTTTGGTTCCTGGGAATTAGTGCAAGTTTATTAGAGTCTATATCTAATAATCTCCAAAAGAACTGACTATTTCTCTTTCCATAGTATATGGCCGCAAGTACTTCTGGAGAAGGCTTTGAGAAGATTTACAGTTTACTTCTGTGGCCTCAAGGGCTTCACACCTTGAATTGACTTAAGTTTGGGAATTGTACCAGCGGCCATGAACTGTCACTTTAGTGAGTTTCTGTTTAGTAGACCAAGATTTTTGTCCTGCCTCTGGATGGCAAGCAGCCCATTGGTACAGTTTGTGTGTTCCATTTTGAGATCTCCATGATCAATTAACCATCACTGCAGATCCCTGCAGGTCGATACTTTGGTTCCCATTTTGTCCCTGGGTTTTACTGTGTAAATTGTACCTACCATGTCACTGGTTGATTGTTAAATGACACCTTCCTGCCATTAGCCCTTCAGGATCCCATATTCCCACTGAGAACAGGACATACATTTCCACTATAGCATCCCCTACTATCATCCATGACCTGAAGAGTACAGCTATCACAGAATTCTTGGAGGTTGGTGGTGTTCCCCATGTTTGTCATAATGCTCTGATGAAGGAAGTGTTGTTCAGGCCTTTGTGGACTAATTGCTATGGCCATTTGATCTCCCAAGACATTGCCCTCATTATCCCATGCTGTGATAGGTAATAATTTGAATGATTACAATGCCACTGTATGCTGTAGATTACCTACTCCTATTTTTCCCCTCAGCAAGAAGGCTATTCCAATACTCTTCAATATGACCAAGTCAATCTCAGAATCTCACTGTGAAAATCTGTTTCAAGGGGGCCACTTAAGGAATACTTAATGTATTGGTAAGATCCCAACTGCAAGAAAGTAGAAAATTAGCATCATTCATGGAAGATTTATTTATGAGGGGATTATTTATAGAGGTACAGGTGTGGAGAAGCTGCAGGGGACTGTGTAGCAATTCAAGGATGGTGGCAGTGAAGACATTACCAGTCCTAGACCCATGGAATGAATGGAGGGAGGGAGCAGTTACTAGATCTTGAAAGGGAAAACTTGTGTAAAGTCTTGAGAGGAGCAGTGACCTTTGGATTAGGGACACAGCCAGGCCAGAGCAACCTTGCAGGGAGGAAGCCAGAGAATCAAACATCCTGATCTTGTTTTCTTCTCCTTTTGATCTCCAACTGGAGATCATATTGGCCAAGTCCATCCAGAAGCCAGAGGGAAGGGAGCCAGTTGCTAAGGTCCATATAGGTCACCTTCTGAAGGCAGAGAACAGGATGAAGACTGGAGAGTAGATCAAGAGGGACAAAGGGAGGATCCCATAATTCCAAGTATGAATAGAATGTCCTCATCTCTCACTGTGCTCTGATTAGGTTCAGATAGCTTTTCATAATTTTCAGCCAAGCAGGAAACATGAACTCTGTCTCCAGTAGGGCTTTATACTTTTCTAGACATTGATAACAGTTATTATTGAATGTCTCTTGAGCACTTGATAATGCAGTCACTATTTTCTTTATTCTGTTGAACTGAAGTCAAGTAACTTGGCACTTATTTACATTACTATGTCTTCTCAGGGTCATCAGACATTATATAAATGTGTCCAAAGTTTTTCTGTAACTTCTCATTTTATCTCCCACTCCTCAAGATATTTTCATTTCTGTCAAAAACACCCCAACTAGAATACTAGGGTCTGGAGAAGGAAATGGCAACTCACTCCAGTATTCTTGCCTGGGAAATCCCATGGACAGAGGAGCCTGATGGACTATGGTCCACAGAGTTGCAAAGGGTTGGACAGGACTTAGTGACTAAACAACAGCTACACACACACACACACACACACACACACACACACACACACACACACGTATGTATAACTGAGGCACTTTGCTGTACAGCAGAAATTAATACAGCATTGTAAGTAAACTATTATTTCAGTTAAAAACACTTGTTCTTCCTCTTCTCACTAGAAAAAAACCAGCTGGGGTTATTTTTGTCATGTCTATCTTGTCACCTAATGTCATGTCAGGCACCAGTTACAGTTGTTAATTTTTCTTCTATTTTCCTTTACAGCCCCAAATTCCTCTCTCCTATTGTAACCACCCTAATATAGACCTTTTATCACTTCACAACCTGGACTTCAGGGCTAGCCTGCTAATGGCCCCATTAATCTTCCGAGGTGGTTATTTTGAAAGTGAAACTCTACTCTCAAAAAATGCCACTGAATCCTCAGTATCTCCAGAAACAAGGCCGCACTTCTTAGCATGGCGTCCACTATTCACGTCCCACCTTTCTTTTCAAACTTGTGTCTCAATTGTTTTACCAGACAATTCTACTCTAGTCAAAGCACTCAGCTCCTCATGCCCTGAAACTGTTAAATGCATTTCCCCTTCAATATGTTACCTCAAGTTGTTCCTTCTTCTTGGGATGGTTTCTCTCTTCCACTTCAGTGGTCTAAGTCCCATTCTCAGCTCAGCTTCTGTTTTGTTTTGTTTTCTGAGAATTCCTGTTACTCGGTCCTTGGTGAGATCTTATACATTCTAGTAACACTTGCTATCTGTGACTAGATATAGTATAACTAGTATCTATTTCCTAGGGCTTTAAAAATGATAGTCATGTAAGTTTGCTATAAAGTTTATGTAACTTAATAAAGATACATTTTTAAGACTAATACCTGGTACATAGTAAGCTCTCAATACATTTTAGCTATCAAAATTATTATGATTACAACTTATTTGGCAATTGCATAGTACTTTGTGGGCTTCCCAGGAGGTGCTAGTGGTAAAGAACCCACCTGCCAATGAAGGAGATGTAAGAGATGTGGGTTCGATCCCTGGGTTGGGAAGATCCCCTGGAGGAAGGTATGGCAAACCACTCCAGTATTCTTGCCTGGAGAATCCCTTGGACAGAGGAGCCTGATGGGCTATAGTCCATAGGGTGGCACTGAGTTGGACAGGACAGAAGTGACTTAGCACCGTGCACCCATAGTACTTTGTGGGGGCTTCCTAGGTGGTGCTAATGCTAAAGAATCTGCCTGCCAATGCAGGAGACGTAAGAGATGCGGGTTTGACCCCTGAGTTGGGAAGATCCTCTGGAGAACGGAATAGCTACCCACTCCAGTATTCTTGTCTGGAAAATTCCAGGGACGGAGGATCCTGGCAGGCTACAGTCCATGGGGTCCCAAACAGTTGGACACGACTGAACGCACACACATAGTACTTCGTATTGTTACTTTGCTTTGCATATATATGGAATATTTCCCTAATTAAATTAGATTACCGTCTCTATGTGGGAAGAATATGTTTTTTTATTTTAATCATTTGCTGTCTTTCAACTTTTAGCAGAGAGTCTAGCTGACAGTGGGCCTGAATAAATGCTTATTGTGTATATCAGTGATGGTGGTGGTGATGATGCCTGCTGCTCTATTCTCGGCTGCTTTTGAAAAGTGGCTGTGATATATCAGTTTACAAAATCTTTGGTAGCATTATAAAGCTGGTATGTACCTTGCAGATAATTTAGTTCCACACCGTTATCTTCTAGATGGTAACACTGGGGTTCAAGGGAGAGGGAAGGACTTGCCCAAATCCAGAGTTGCCAGTTAGTGACAGATACAGGGGCAGAACTTGGAATGCATTCCAGATCAGTGAATTAAAATGTTTATGGAGCACCTATGTGTCAATTGCTGTGCTGGTTGTTGGGGACATATCTATTACCAGGACAGAATCCGATCCTTCCATGCCATTTACTTTTTAATGGTGGGGTGAGACATAGACAAAAGTATAGGCAAACAAAACTAAAGGGATAATTGCTATGAGGGAAGTAGGGTGAATGAAGGACTGAGGTGAGAGTTAAGCTGAGTCCTGTGTGATGAGGAGACAACCAACAGATTTGGGCAGATAGTTTCAGGTATGGTGAAGAGTTCCTGCAAAGGCCCTGTGGTAGGAATAAGCCTCAAGTATTCCAGGAAGTGAAACTGTGGCCAGAGAAATCAAAACCTTGTGCAAGGGTAAGAGTGGTAGCCTTGAGGTCAGAAAGCTAGGCTGGGGTCTAGTCACGTAGCCATCTCTTGGCTGTACTAAGGAGTTTGTATTTTAGTTTTATGACCCTGTTTATGCTTTCAAATGATCATTTGGGCTGTTGTGTGGAATAATAATCTATACAGAGAAGGAAAAGGGTGTGTCAGAAAAGTTTATAAAAAACTTGGAACTTGGTAAAATAAGTTACTGAGACTTTTTGCAGTACAGTGCTAGACTTGACTTTCTATTGTCTAGACTATTGTATAACCTTTTGAAACAGAGTATAACTTGTAGGTTGTTGCCTACCATAGAGGCAAATAATTTAATTCCCACTGTAAAAAAAATCCAAAGTTTACAGTTATGGCTTTATCAGATAGTAATTAGTTTTATACCTAATCCATGAATAATATCCTAACATTACTAGAAATAATTAGCTTCTCAAATGGTCTTTGGATCAGATTTAAGATCTTACTGCTTCCTGCATTAATTAATGCATTGGCTCAAATCTTTGACACATGTTTCTTTGAATCACAAGTTTATCTTACTGAATATTAGACTTTAACAAGTGGAAGCGGGCAGAACAGTTAGGGGGCAATTGTAGTAATTTGGGAATGACAACCCACTCCAGTACTCTTGCCTGGAGGGTCCCATGGACAGAGGAGCCTGGTGGGCCTCCGTCCATGGGGTCGCTGAGACTTGACACGACTGAGCGACTTCACTTTTACTTTTCCCTTTCATGCATTGGAGAAGGAAATGGCAACCCACTCCAGTGTTCTTGCCTGGAGAATCCCAGGGACTGGGGAGCCTGGTGGGCTGCCGTCTATGGGGTCGCACAGAGTCAGACACGACTGAAGCGACTTAGCAGCAGCAGCAGCAGGTGAGCCTTGACAATGTCTTAGACTAGGGTGATGGTGGGTGAACATAAGTGGAAGTGATTGGATTCCTTATATGTTGGAGGCAAAGGCAATAGGATTTCTGATTTGATGGAACACAGGATCAAGAAAAGAGTAATCAAGAAAGATTCCTGGGGTTTTTGCCTAAGTGACTGCTAGTGCCATTAACTGAAGTGGGGAAGACTGGAGGTGGAAAAGATTGGCAGAGCATATGAGCAAAAGTTAGCTTTAGATATGCCCGGTCAAAGATGTCAATTAGTCATCTATGTGTAATGTGAAAAACTCTGGGATTTATGAGTCTAGAAGTTATGAGAGTATTCTGGACTACAGATAGACTTAAGTGTCATTAGAATTTAAGTGATGTCTAAAGCCTGGGACTGGATAAAACTGGAGTTCTTAAGGGGATTTAGAAAAATGGATAATATTAGGCTCTATCACATATTCAGAACATTTAGGGCAGGATCTGGAAACTCTGCAATTCTATCACATGATCCGGGTGATGATTTTGACACTGAGATCTAGACAGAGTTTGGCAAACCTATGTTAAGGTCCAGATAGTAAATATTTTTAGAGTTTCTGGACTATATACTCTATCCTAGCCCTGCCACTGTAGCAGAGAAGGAACCGTAAACAGCATATAAATGCTTGACCACAGCTGTGGTCCAAAAATTTTATTTATGAACCTGAAATTTAAATTGTATATAATTTTCATGTCATAAGATATTTTCTTTTTTTGAATATTCATTTTTATTTTTAAAGAGTCCACATATAATACAATGTTTGTCTTTCTCTGTATGATTTGTTCCACAAAGCATAATACCCTTCAGATCCACTCACGGTGCTGCACAGGGCAATATTTTAGCTTTTTTATGGGTGAGTAGTACTCCACTGTGTGTATACACACAAATCATATATCTTCTTTATCCATTCATCTGTTGATGGACACTTATATAACAGCCAAGATATGGAAATAACCTAGTGGTACTGTGAATATTGGGGTTTATGTATCTTTTTGAATTGCTATTTTAATTGTCTTTGAGTGTACACCCAAGATTGGAATTGCTAGATCATATGGTAGTTTTTAGTTTTTTGTGGAACCTCCATATTTTATTCTACAGTGGCTGCACAAATTTACATTCCCACTTACAGTGTACAAGGCTTCTTTTTTTTCTAAATCCTCACCAACATTTGTTATTTGTGGTCTTTTTGATGTCAGCCATTCTAACAGATGTGAGGTGATATCTCACTGTGGTTTTGATTTGCATTTCTATGGTGATTAATGATGCTTAGCATCTTTTCATATGCTTATTGGCATATGAATGCCTTCTTTGGAAAAATGTATATTCAGGTCTTGTGCACATTTTTAATAGAATTGTTTTTTGAGTTCTATGAGCTGTTTATATATTTTGGATATTAAACCCTTATCTGTCATATCATTTGAAAATATTTTATCCTGCACCATAGGTTGTCTTTTCATTTTGTCAGTGGTTTCCCTTGCAAAAGCTTTAAAATTGAATTAGATCCTATTTATTTTTTTTGCTTTTATTCCCTTTGCCTTAAGAGACATCCAAAAAACTATGGCTATAATTTATTTAGAGAGTATTATACATATGTTTTATTCTAGCTGCTCTATGGTCTTTGGTCTTATATTTAGGTCTTTAATCCATTTTGAATTTATTTTTGTACATGGTGTGAGAAAATGTTCTAATTTCAGTATTATGTTTTACATGTAGCTGTTCAATTTTCCCAGCACCACTTATTGAGGAGACTGTCTTTTCCACATTGTGTATTCTTGAATGCTGTCATAGATGAATTGGCCATAAGTGTGTATGTTTATTTCTGGGCTCTTACTTCTGTTCCATTGATTTGTGTGTCTGTTTTTCTTCATGTGCCTTACTGTTTCAGTTACTTTAGATTTGTAGCATAGTCTGAAGTTAAAGAGTATAATTCCTCCAGCTCTGTTCTTCTTTCTGAAGATTGTTTTGACAGTTTGGGGTCTTTTATGTTTCCATACAACTTTTAATATTACTCTCGTCCTGTGAAAAATGCTATTGGCATTTTAGTAGGGGTTGCATTGAATCTGTTGGAGAAGGCAATGGCACCCCACTCCAGTACTCTTGCCTGGAAAATCCCATGGATGGAGGAGCCTGGTAGGCTGCAGTCCATGGGGTGGCTAGGAGTCAGACATGACTGAGTGACTTCCCATTCACTTTTCACTTTCATGCATTGGAGAAGGAAATGGCAACCCACTCCAGTGTTCTTGCTTGGAGAATCCCAGGGACAGGGGAGCCTGGTGGGCTGCCGTCTGTGGGGTCGCACAGAGTCGGACACTACTGAAGCGACTTAGCAGCAGCAGCAGTATTGAATCTGTAGATTGCCTTGGGTAATGTGGTCATTTTAACAATCTTATTTCTTCCAAACCATGAACGCTGTGTATCTTTCCATGTGTCTGTGTCATCTTCGATTTCTTTCATCAGTGTTATAATTTTCCAAGCACAGCTCTTACCTCCTTGCATGCTTGAGTGCTAAGTCACTTAAGTCATGTCCAACTCTTTGGTAGGTTTACTCCTAGTTACTTTATTTTTGTTAATGCAATTTTAAGTGAGAGTGCTTCCTTAATTTCTCTCTCTGATAGTTTGTTGTTAGTATATAAAAATACAAAAGATTTCTGTATATTAATTGTGTATCCTACAACTTTATGCTGAATTCACTGATGAGCTCTAGTCATTTTTTTGGTGGTGTCTTTAAGATTTATGTATAGAATCCTACTGTCTACAGTTACATCTTCCTTTCCCATTTGAATTTCTTTTATTCCTTTTTTGGGTCTGATTAGTATGGCTAGGACTTTCAGTTTTATGTTGAATGAAAGTGATGAGAATGGACATCCTTGTTCCTGATCTTAGAGGAAATGCATTCAGATTTTCCCTGTTAAGTATGATGTTAGATGTGAGCTCACCAGATATGGCCTTTATTTTGTTGAGATATGCTTCTTCTATACCCACTTGATTGACTGGTGCCAACCCTCTGGTGTGTTGACTGGGTATTGACAAGGCAGGTTTCTGTGCTTCAGTGTTCCCTGGGCCAGAGTCCTTCTGCTAGTGGATCTGGGTCCAAGAGATCCTGGGATTGGTGCCCACCCATTAGTAGGTCAACATGCATCCTGGGGCTAGTGCCAGGTGGACAAAGCCTGGTCCTGTGGTCTCTGGCTCCAGGGTCCAGGAGTCCCAGATCTGTGTCAGACCATGGGTAGGTGGGGTTAGGTCCTGACACACCTGGATGTGGGGTCCAGGATGTCATACTTGTGTTGGCCAGATGGTGAGTGGGGCCAGATCCTGGGGTTAGAACTGGTATTGGCCTGCTGGTGAAATGGTTGTGTCCTTCCATGGCTGGCTGTAGGGTTGTGGTGGTCATTGGGCTGGTGCCTGACCACTGGTGGGTGGAGCTGGGTCCTGGGGTCTCTGGCTGCAGGGCCCAGAGGGTCCCAGGTGTAGTGCCTGTGCACTGGTGTGTGGGGCTGAGTCCTGGGCCCCCTGTTTAATAGGGCCATATCCAGGGGTGGCTGTGGTCTCAGCTTGCTTACTGGTGGGTGGGACTGTGTCCCCACCCAGCTAGATGCCCAGCCTGAGGCATCCCAGTGCTGGTATCTACAGGTTGGTGGGGGTGGGTGGGGCTGGGTCCTGAAGCTAACAAACCAGAGGGGGATTTCAAAAGGGCATTTGCTAGCACCAGTGCCCTGTGGTAGGAGGACCTCCCCAAAATGGATGCTGCCAGTATCTATGTCCCAGGGTGAGGCTTCGGTTGCCTCCTCCCTCTCTGAGAGGCTCTCTAAGATCAGCAGGTGGGTCTGAACCAGGCTCATTTAACATTACTGCTTCTGGCCTGAGACTTGGAGTGTGTGATATTTTGTGTGTACCCTTCAAGTTCAGTTCAGTCGCTCAGTTGTGTCCGACTCTTTGCAAACCCATGGAGTGCAGCGCACCAGGCCTCCCTGTCCATCACCAACTCCGGGAGCTTACTCAAACTCACGTCCGTTCAGTTGGTGATGCCATTCAACCATCTCATCCTCTGCTGTCCCCTTCTCCTCCTGCCTTCAATCTTTCCCAGCATCAGGGTCTTTTCAAATGAGTCAGCTCTTTGTATCAGGTGGCCAAAGTATTGGAATTTCAGCTTCAACATCAGTCCTTCCAACGAACACTCAGGACTGATCTCCTTTAGGATGGACTGGTTGGATCTCCTTGCAGTCCAAGGGACTCTCAAGAGTCTTCTCCAACACCACACTTCAAAAGCATCAATTCTTCTGCTCTCAGCTTTCTTTATAGTCCTATTCTCACATCCATACATGACTACTAGAAAAACCATAGCCTTGACTAGACGGACCTTTGTTGGCAAAGTAATGTCTCTGCTTTTGAATATGCTGTCTGCTGCTTCTGCTGCTAAGTTGCTTCAGTCGTGTCCGACTCTGTGTGACCCCATAGACGGCAGCCCACCAGGCTCCTCCATCCACAGGACTCTCTAGGCAAGAACACTGGAGTGGGTTGCCATTTCCTTCTTCAAATAAGCTGTTTAGGTTGGTCATAACTTTTAAGAGTAGAATCTATTTCCCACAGCTCCTGGGTCTCCTGAAAGTAGACCTAGCCTTCAAAGCCAGATGTTCTGGGGCTCATCTTCCTGGTGCCAGACTACTGAGCTGGGGAGCCTGAGGAGGGCTTCAGACCCCTTATTCCTTGGGGAGAACCTCTGCAATTGTTATCGTTCTCACATTTGTGGTTTTCCCACTGAGGGTTGTGGGTCTTGACTACACTGTACCTCCACCCCTCTTACCTGTCTCCTTGTGATTCCTTCTTTATATCTTTAGTTGTAGAAGATCTTTTCTGGTAGATCTTTCTCATCAAAAGTTTTTCTGTAAATAGTTATAATTTTGGTGTGCCTATGAGACTGGAAATGGCAGTATTCTTGCCTGGAGAATTCCATGGGCAGAGGAGCCTGACGGGCTACAGTTCATGGGGTCGCAAATAATCGGATACAACTGAGTGACTAACACTATGAGAGTAGATTGGCTCATGGTCTTTCTACTTTGTCATCTTGAAACAATCCTCTGAAATATTTTTCTTGTGATTGTTTTCCAACCATTTTAAAATATAAAAGCCATTCTTAGCTTATAGGCTATATACAAATAAGCAGTGGGCCAGATTTGGCCCATAGCTTATAGTTTTTGCTTATACATGGTTTGATCAATGGTCTGTCAAGAGACGTATGGGAATATAATGTTAAATTTTTATTTCTATTTACTTAACATTTGTTAAGATTTTCTAGTTTTGTAATCTCATGTAATCATTATAATGACACTTATATAACTCCTGATGTTTATAATAATATTATTAGTATTTCCAGTTTTGGATTAGGTAACTGAGGTAAAGAGAGGTTGAATAACTTGTTTAACATCATGAGCTCAAGACTGGCAGAGTCAAGATTTGATTACAGGCAGTTCAGTGTCAAATATCCACCTACTGGGGAACATACTGAAAATATTTCCATGTGGGGGATGGGATCACAGTGTGGAGAGCCCTGATCTATAACATAGAGACTATGATAAGGTTCCCTAGAGAAAGAGAACCAACAGGAGGTATATATAATAGAAAAATATTTGTTGTAAAGAATTGGCTTGCATGATTGTAGAGGCTGAGGAGTTCAAATTCTGTAGCTAGGTGGACACCCAGGAGCTGATGGTATACTTATAAGTCAAGTCTGAAGGGCTGAGCACCAGGAGAGATGGTGGTGTAAATTCCAGTCCAGAAGCTGGCAGGCCTGAGCCCCCCAAATGGTCAATATTTTAGTTTAAGTCTGAAGATAGGAATAGACCAATACTCTAGCTTAAGCAGTCAGACAGGAGTTCTGTCTTCTTAGTATACCTTCACCGGATTAGACATGGCTGCCTCATATTAGTGCATGCCATCTGCTTTACTCAGTCTCACAGTAATTCCATCCAAATATATCCTCATAGACACACCCAGAATACTGTTTGACCAAACATCTGGGCACCCTGTGGCCCAGTCATGTTGATGCATAAAATTACCCATCACCTGGCAGGATATCTCTTACTAGTTAAATCTGTTTTGTCCTCTGTGCTGTTGTGAAATTATAGTCTTACATGGATGACGAAGTGTAATTCTAACACTGAGGTGCTGGTGGACATCCAGTGTTTGCAGCTTTCTCGATCTGCTCATAGCATGCCCAAGCCCCTCTCTATGTCCTGGGCTACCTCACTCTATGCTGTTATGTGCTTTTAGTGCTTCAGTTTTTATGAACTTTCTTTTATATCCACTTTTCTTACTAAAGCAATCCTGGTCTTAAACAGAAATCTTGCTGATGAATATAAGCATCTTTGAAATGCTTTTTTGAAAAAAAAAACTAGAGCAATGGACACTGAGACAAGCATTTGAGAAAGCTGGATTTCCTTATTGTCTGCTTAAGGGGAGGCATCCCTCAAGCTCTCTGCTTGCTCACCTTGGTCACTGAGGATGTCTGCTCATTCAGTAAGCAACATTTCTAATTGTATTAATTTTCTTGGGTGCTGTTTGGTTGAATCAGGGTGAGTTTGAAGGCTAAACTATTTCAGGGCATGTGTCCATTTCATTTTTCATCCTAAATCGTTATCTGCTCTGGTTCCAAATCTGTTACGTTTTCTCTAAAAAGTGCAGTAAGAGAAAAAAGAAAGATACTAGGCAAAGGTCAGTGTGGATTGGGGGGCCTGCAGGCTCCCGCTCAGAACTGCTCTGCTCAGTCTCCTCTGGAGTGTGGCAAATGAGGACAGGTACCTTGGTTGTCAGGGCACAGTCAGAGCCCCAGGACCGTAAGACCAGGAGGAGGAGGCAAGGGTCAGTACCAGAGAAGATAATTAGTCTCAGCCTGCCATTACCCACCCTCACAATCCCCTGCAGCCTGCTTCCCTTGTATAAAATAGGTCTCTGGGGTACGTGGGTGGCTGGGGATAGAGGCAGAGAAGCTGCATACCATGTGTTTGGCCCTGGCTGGCCCAGAGAAGAGCCCTCTGGAAGTTTTGCTGAAAATCAAGGAATGTGGGAGGGAAGATGTTCGCAGAATGAAAGTAGTGAAGCTGTGTCAGGGCAGCCAGAGTCAGAACAAAAGGGAGCTCCTGAAATGCTCATTTGACTCATCCACTCCCCGCCCCCCACCTGGCAATCTTGGCAATCTTGTACCCTATCCTCAATTGAAAGGCAGTTGGGTTGTTACACACTGCAAGCCCAAGAGCCTGGAGAGAGAGATAATGCTAGAAGGGGTCTGCACAGGGGATCCTACAAAGTAGAGTTGTTTGAATAACAAAAAGCAAAGAACACAATAGGAGACCAATCTGGAGGACTAGGGCAGAGCTGAGGAGCCCTGAAACAGCAGAAGGGAGATGCAGGAAATGGCATATAAAGCAACTGTGGTTTCTCTAAAAGTGGGCTTTTGCTTTATTTTTCATCTCTCAAAAGGTGTCAACTAAAGAAAACCTTACAGCTCCTGTGGGCTGCTGGACCTCAAAGGGAAATGAATTATTTAGGAGTGTGATGAATAGTTCATCAAACCTTCCTCCAACAGGGTTGCTGCTTAGGCTCAGAGTAATTGGTCATGAGCGGAAGGGGGCAGGCCCTTTTCTCGATGATTCTTTCTTCTTCCGCCCACCTAGGAGAGGGGGCAGAAGTGGGAGGGGGAGGGTGACAGCCCCAGGTTGATCTTTCTTTTTTTTTTTTTTTAAACCAAAAGAGCATTTATATTAAAAGTGATTGGACTAAATATTCCAATTAAATTTGCTGTTGTTGCTGCTGTTTAGTCCCTAAGTTATGTCTGACTTTTTAAATTTTTTTTTCTATCTTTAATTTTATTTTATTTTTAAACTTTACATAATTGTATTAGTTTTGCCAAATATCAAAATGAATCCGCCACAGGTATACATGTGTTCCCCATCCTGAACCCTCCTCCCTCCTCCCTCCCCATACCATCCCTCTGGGTCGTCCCAGTGCACTAGCCCCAAGCATCCAGTATCGTGTATCGAACCTGGACTGGCAACTCGTTTCTTACATGGTATTTTACATGTTTCAATGTCATTCTCCCAAATCTTCCCACCCTCTCCCAATGGAAAGAACAAACCCGCAGAGCTCAAAACAGAGGTCATTCCTAGGATCGGCCTGCAGGGGGAGCGAGCGACCTACAGTGAGGCAAGCTCTCTTCCAAAGGGAGCCTCTTCCCTGGGAGGGCTCCAAGGAAGCCTCAGAGTTGCCCTGATTCCCAGTCTCCCATCCGGTGGAGCAGGCATCAGGCGCTTGAAAAACCATTTCAGCCTCCTCTTTCCCTGATTGCAGGCCCTAGGGGCTTCTGGAGTCTGTAGGGTGAAAGTTTGGCTAACAGAAAGAGAAATGCCATGCCGCATCTAGCCACAGAGATCTGCATCCAACCCCGCCTTGAACAGCCTTGTTTAACCCCCACCCCAATCTTCCCTCCTTCCGCTGCTGCTGTCTCCCACACAGCACCCCCAATCCACACCCATGGAGCTGCGCATTTAGTAGAAATATTCAAAGGGATGGGCCCAGCCTTATGAAAACAGATTTCAGACTGCAGAAGCTGCCTCTTTTTAAAGGCAAAGAAAGAAAGGGCATGATCAGAGTTCATACAATCCCTGATGGGATTGGAGAAAGACAAGAATGCACTGGCCTCATCCTGATCAATAGATAAGGTGAGAGGCAGTTGAATAGACCACCTCCCTTTAGTCTGTCAAATGTGGGTTCAGATCAGGGCTCTGTGCCTAAGCTGTTGGACCTTGGACTGGTTCACATAACCCTTCTGAGCCTCAGTTTCCCTGTCTTTAACTCGGGAATAACACCTGCCTTACAAGGATACTTGAGGATTAAATGAACTAACTTTTGCAAGGTGATTGCTCTATCATAAGCATTTGATGAATGCTAGCTGTTGCTGTTGTTATTTATATTATTATTATTCTACTCCCAGGTTTGCCATAGATCTCATGGGCAATTGGGCAGAAGAATGTCATTGGCTCTGGGAAAACCTACTGCTTGCTGTTAGAGAAAAATATTCATGTCCAGGTCATAGGTCCTCTCTCTTTTTCTAGGTGCTGGATGGCTTTTCTCATATCAAACTGCTGTTTTCACTCCAATGTTTTCTCTCTGTCTCTCTCCTTCCCTTCTGCCTCTTGTGTTCAGGGAAAACTTTTCTAAGGTCTGAGGCAGTGTCTGCCTTATAGCGCTACATTTTATTATTAAAGGATTTGCATTCTATTACTAAGCCCCGCTGGCCCAAACTTCATTATCTACCATTCCAAATCAAACTTCATTTCACACAAAGAAGACTAATTTAACAACACACACATGCACAAACAATAATAAGGGTCCCGGTCGGCTCCCGTTCTTCCAAAAGATTTAGAAAATCATTTAGTACAATTATTCCTAATATGCTGCCCATCAACTCTCAGGTTTGTTAAAACAAAAAACAGCTGCAGTTATTTCACGTAAAGTAATGGATTAAGATGATAAATCTGAGGAGACCTGCCTTGCAAAGTTAGCGTTGAACTAACCCAATCCTTTTTCATCGTTGGGAATTGCCACTTTTGACACGGGGGACGTGTCCTAAGTAGGAGCACGTTATGTGTCCCAGTAACTGAGAAAACTAGCAAACATGGGATCAATATTGTGGGAATCTTGTGAGCTCCATTGCTAAAGGAGCCTGGTTAACTGTGGCTGGCTATTTTTTTTTCTGCTCAGTGCTACAGTGTTCTCTGTGGCTGAGGGGCAGCAAGCTTGCTGTCAGTTAAAGAGCCTCAGGTAAGAACAAATCATTCTCAGGCTTCTGTGTGTGAGTCAAGGTCTCTGGCCAGGAGGCTTCCAAAATACCTACTATTAGGTATGATTGTGTGTTCATCCATTCATCACCTTGGTATTTACCCCTAGCATCCACCCTATTATAGGCGAGGAAACTACAGAAAGGACTAAAACATATTCTCTGCCCTCAGGGAGCTTACAGTCGTCATGGAGACAGGCAGGTGTAATGAGTCCAAATTAAGAGGCGAGTACTGACTGCCTCTGGCAAACCGCTGTGGTGGGTCCTTCAAGCCATCTGCCTTTAATTATCCAGCCAAAGTAGAACTGAGAACTAAAACTAATTCCACTTCTTGAGTGTTGCCTTTGTGCCAGGCACTTTACACATATTACCTCATTTAATCCTCACAGAAATGGTATCAGCTAGGACTGCCATAACTGGGTGACTTAAACAATAGTATTTATTTTTTCGCAGTTTTGGAGGCTGGCAAGTCTAAGATGAAAAGCGCCAGACAATTCAGTTCCTGGTGAGAGCTCTCTTCTTGGCTTGAGGCAGTGAGTGGCCTTCTTGTTGTGTGCTCACTTGGCCTTTACTTACTCTGTGGTCATGGAGGGAAGGAAGGAGGAAGGGGACTTTCTCTCTCCCTCTTCCTGTAAGGCCACAGTCCTACCAGGTTAGGATGCCACCTTTATGACCTCGTTCACCTTTTGTATGTGTGTATATGCTCAGTTGTCCCTGACTCTTTGCGACCCCACAGACTGTAGCCTGCCAGGCTCCAATGTCCATGGGGTTCTCCAGCAAGAATACTGAAGTGGGTTGCCATTCTTTTCTCCAGGGAGGTCTTCCCAACCCAGGGATGGAACCTGAGTCTCCTGCATTGGGAGGTGAATTCTTTATTACTGAGCCAGCTGGTAAGCCCCATTTAACCTTAATTACCTCCTAAAGACCCTGTCTCCCATGCAGTCACATTGGGAATTATGGTTTCAACATATGAATTTGAGGGAGAGGGAGACAATTCAGTCCATAGCAGCAAGCCTGTGCCTTAGATAGTTATTCTCATTTTCCAGATGAGAGAATGGAGGCTCAGAGATGTTAAGTGACTTCTCCAAAGTTACCCAGCTAAGAAATTGCAGAGTTGGGCTCCTAGGTCTATGTGATGAAAGGGCAACTGCTTTCTGCTGTATCCAGTTGCCTCTTGCATTAGTGGCACCTCCCACAATCCTGGGTGGTAAATTTTGAGTCACTGTGAGAAGACTTTGATGGCTGAGATGATTAGAGATGGTAGCATATTTTTAAGGTAATGAGGCCCTCATCTTTGAAAGTGTTAAGATGTCAGATGCTATAGAGGGGGCTCTGGAACTGGCTGGAAGGTTGTAGTGAAGCAATGATTTTCAAAGTGTGGCGAGTGAGGGAGTGGGCTCTGGGATGTCCATACTTACCCTGCCTTTAATTTGAGCCACTCACTGTCCATCTGTTATGATAACAATAGCCAACATTTATTAAGCATTTGCCAGGCAGTGTTTCAAGCTTCCTGTTTGCTCAATTCATTTAATTATCAAAGCAGTGCTCTGAGGTGGGTACTGTTATTAGCCATTTTACAGGTGGTAGAAAACAGAAGCATGGAGAAGTGAAGACACTTGTCCACAGTCACACAGATAGGGTAAGTGGTAGCTTGGAGAAGGAAATGGTAGCCCACTCCAGTATTCTTGCCTGAAGCATTGCATGGACAAGGAGCCTAGCGGGCTGCAGTTCATGGGGTACCAAAGAGTCAGACACAACATAGTGACTAACACTTTTACCTTCCCCTTTCCCTACGTACCTAAGTCCTTGGCCCTTGACTCTCTTCCCACACCATTTCTACACACAGAAACCAGCTCATCCCCTGGTCCCACCCAGTTTGAGCATCAACTGGGATTAGGGTTTGTTGGACACAGCTGATGAACTGGTGGGGCATGTGGGCCTCCTGACGAGGACTCTTTCCCAGGGAAGCGGGAACCATGCAGGAGTGATGGGCCACACCAGTGAGAAAGCCGTAGTCGTCAGATGGGAGGGAAACCAAGCACTGTGCAGCACGGTTGTCTTTATCCCAGATTTGTCTCCTGGCCAAGACAACCATGGACTCATGCCTCAGTGCTGTGGAGACTAGGAGGGAGGTACGCACAAAATCAAGAGTGCCGGTTCATGTAAAACTCCATATGACACCTGAGCACCAGCAATGCAGCTTAAGTATGGCTCTAACAGAGTCAAGCCTGAATGACAAAGTCATTTAGTTACCACTATGGATTGAACACCCAGGGTGATTAGAGTCTGCTGCGGCTTGGCTTTCTGCCAAGTAAGGAATATAAGTTTTTGTTGGAAAGGGAATATAGAATAGGGGACAAACATGGTGTTTATCTGGCTTTGTCAGTGAAGAAAGGGGAATCAAAATACAGTACTCAATAGAGTATGTGGCCAGAAAGAACCTAACTGTCTATGAACTGCATATAAGCTTGTCATTAGAGATTGTTTCCATACTTTCTGAATAGTGCTATTAATAAATCTACCTTATAGCATTATTGGGTGGATTAAACAAGAAAATGTATGTTTGTTGTTGTTATTCAGTCACCAAGTCTTGTCCGACTCTTCACAACCCCATGGACTGCAGCACCCCAGGCTTCCCTGTCTCTCACCATCTCCTGGAATTTGCCCAAGTTCATGTCCATTGCATTGGTGAATGCCTAGTTCATTGCCTATCACATAAGGGCATTGAAAAATGGAAGACATTATTAGTAGTAGTACTAGTATTGTTATTGTTACCCCTAAATTATATTGTTTTAAGTAGCAAAGAATATGAATCTCAAGACAGTCTGAATTATGTTTACATTTTCTTTGTCAGTACCAGCTTTAGGAGCATAATATATATGATCTCCTTATTGACTATGCTCTTGATGTTGTTTTCTGTCTTACTAGCTGAATAGGGAGTTCCTGAGAGCAAGAATTTCTTTCCATTAGATTGGAAACTTGTTATCGAAGAGAATGTCTTCCCAGCTCTATAGGAGAGTCTGCCATCCAACATGGGGCTATCTGATAGGTGGCTATAAGTCTCTGCCACTGGACTTTAGGTCTCCCCAAGGACATAGATAGCATGAGCACCCTCCTTTTAATTACTGGTTAGTGACTTGGTATTATTGTTGAGCTGCACTGGAGTGAGAAGGCAGTGAAAGTATGGGACCAGATAGGGTCCAGAAGCCTCACTGCGGTTGTGATTCTATGGCCTATAAAGACATACTTGATCCTCTGATATTTCTCAGTTAGCAAATGTCCCCAGATGCTGCACTAAGACGTTTGCCTTCGTTTTGAAGCCTGGGCACATTTTAGGACCTATTGAATCCATGTGCATCCAATTGATTTACATTTAACACATCAAAATGTTGTTTTGTAAGAGAGATTTGATATCCGAAAAGCCTGCTGAGCTGCTTTTTGTGAACATTTCAAAGGTTTTTTATTTGAAGAGATTGAAACATGGGTGATGTTCCCTGTTGTTTCTGGCTTCAGAATTCCAGAGAGTTCTGAGGTAGTAGGTGTCCTGGGATGGCCTGTGCCATGTAGAGTGACAGACTGGTGATCTAGAGGAGGTGGCAGATGGAATGGAGTTGTGAGTCAGTGCGGATGGGGTAAGTTCTTTGTGAATGATAGCCAGACAGTCATTTGCAGTCCTAACTATCATCTGTTAAAACCTAGTTCAGATCCTAGTTTGCTGTGGACTGGGAGCTGTCTTTTGGGAGAGTGAAGGAATGATAAGGCATGAAGAGCCATCAGAGTGGAAGAATATTAGGTACAAAGCACTCCTGAATGCAAATGCCCATGGGTGAAGCCCATGGGTGGAAGGCATTAAAGAGTGATGGGTGTTTTGGGAAAGTAGAGCGTGTGTTATCCTTCTACAGTCATTAAAAAAAATGAAGCACTACACAGTTCATCACTCAGATCTTGAGCTTCCAGACTCATGGTCTAGTTCACCCCTCAAATTTGTCAATGAGAAAACTAAGGCCTGAGAACTGTGAAGTGACCGGTCAAAAGGTTCCCAGCTAGTCAATGGCAGAAAGAGACTTGAACTTGAGGCTTTTAGAGTGTAAGCACTTCAAGTCTTGTGCTTTTTATCATTACACTGTGCTGCCTCCTTAGGTTGAACCTTATCAATCAGAAAACAGTTAAGAGGCAGACATCTGAAAGCCATGGTGGAAGTATTATGAATCATCCCGATGCCAAGTGTTGGATGTTTTGTCGGGGGAAGACTGATAAATGGTCAGAAGAGGAATGTATGGAAAAGGGGCCTTTTCAGAATTGAGGAAATGAAAAAGTAGGGCAGTCTCATCAGAAGTTGGGGGTGGTCTGCCTTGAGTCACTTCCAGACTGAAGGTGACAAAACTTGAGAGAGTTTGGTTGAGGTAAGCCATGAAGAGGGACAATGCCAGAGTGACAACAGGAGGCAGCCCCTCAAAATCGTTCTGGGAGGAGGTTTGGGGGCAAACATTGAACAGATAGTTGTATGTCTAATCAACAGACAAACCTATGATTGCTGTTGAAGTTAGTATGTTAAAAGTATACCTGGAATTGCATAAGCTAAGATCTGGAGGAGAGGATATTTGCCTTCATCTGGAGGCTTTGATTTTTTTTTTTTTTTAGTTTTTATTTTATAGTGGAATATCATTGATTAACAATGCTATGTTAGTTTCAGGTGTACAGCTAAGTGATTCAGTTATACATGTATCTATTCTTTCTCAAATTCTTTTCCCATTTAGGTTATTACAGACTATTGAGCAGAGTTTCCTGTGCCCTACAGTAGGTCCTTATTGGTTTGAGGCTTTGATTTTGAGCTATGTGACATGCACACATGTTTCAGGGCTTCTGTGTCTTTAGAACTATAAGTTACATACTGCTGTATGCCTAAGATCAGATATTTGACTGGCAAGAAAATCAGTTACACTATACAAGTATCTGATGTCACCTCCATATATATATAGCTAAAATGTGACAGCTTCTCCTGTGGAAAATTGTACCATCCGCAGGCATTGTGGTCCTCATTTAATTCCTGCCTAATTTTTACATGCAGCTAGAAGTTGATATTATGTGCAACTGTGAGGCTCCATTTCAGGACCTCTGTTTTCCTGATCAACTATATGATATAATTTAGTCAGTTGACTTCATTCAATAATACCCCCCACCACCAAAGAATCAATTATCAGCTAAATTTAAGGAACGCATAAAGTTGATGAATTCAGGGATGTAGTCAACTTCTACATATTCAGGTGGTGTGTTCAAATCTCAGCCCACAAATTTAGCTTTCTGTTGCTGTCCTTCAGTAGCTAAGTTGTGTCCAACTCTTTGTGACCCCATGAACTGCAGCATGCCAGGCTTCCCTGTCTTTCATCTCCCAGAGTTTGCTCAAACTCATGTCTATTGAGCTGCTGATGCCATCCAACCATCTCTTCCTCTGTTGTCCCCTTCTCCTCCTGCCTTCGGTCTTTCCCAGCATCAGGGTCTTTTCCAATGAGTTGGCTCTTCACATCAGGTGGCCAAAGTATTAGAACTTCAGCATCAGTCCTTTCAGTGAATATTCAGGGTTGATTTCCTTTAGGAATGACTGGTTTGATCTCCTTGCTGTCCAAAGGACTTTAAAGAGTCTAGTCTTAATATTTCTCTGTCTCTTCCCTTATCAC
Source organism: Bos grunniens (assembly GCF_055505025.1). Taxonomy (NCBI): domain Eukaryota; kingdom Metazoa; phylum Chordata; class Mammalia; order Artiodactyla; family Bovidae; genus Bos; species Bos grunniens. Next base: position 133,441,120 of record NC_141194.1, read on the forward strand.
AGTGAAGGGTCTTTTCTAATCTGAGGAAATAGAAATACTTATTTCTTCAGTAAACATGTTTCTTTACCCTCTCAGACCCTAATCTTTTGAATACTGCGGTTGAAAGGTTGTTTTCCTTGCTGTTATTTGGTGTTACTCCACCCTGAAGAAATGAACTGCTGAAGTGACGGAGCTGGGGTATGACTGGTGGTCCTTGGGGTAGAGACTGTACTACCAAGAGAAAACTGATTTCCAATATCTAAAACCTAAATGATCAGGACTTCCCTTGTGGTCCAGTGGTTAAGAGTCCTCCTTGCAATACAGAGGGCACTGGTTCGATCCCTGGTCAGGGAACCAAGATACCATATGTCTTGGAGCCGCTAAACCCATGCCCCAAGAGTCCCTGTGCTGCAGTGGAAGTTCTGGCATGGCTCAACAAAGATCCCACAGCTAAAACCTGGGGCATCCAAACAAAGAAAGTTATTAAAAAACCTAAATGACCTAAAAGATCATTGTGATGGACAGCACCAGTAGTGGGATTTATTCTTTGTTACCTAAATACTCCTCTTGGCATATTATGTGCACTTTGAGTTTTACTTCCCAAGGACCAAGATGAAGTTTTTTTAGATCTGGTCATGCCATCTTACTTTCAGGAGCTGTTGGGCCATGGTGTGGTGTGATATCAGGGGGAGTAGGTGGCCCAGGCACTAGGCAAAACCACCTTCAGGGCAATCAAATGATGCCAGGTCTTCCTCACTCCTCCTCCCACTTCAATATATAGTATAGTCATCACCCTGACAAAAAGTGTTCAGTGAATTTGTTTCTGAAGGGACTTACCCTTTAATTATCCTGCAGAAGCAGTGTGCATCCTTCTCGGCTTGCTTGAGATTTCTAGTTGGAAATCCAGATATTATCTCAAATCTTTTCAAACCTTAACACTTCTGACTGCAAAGTGTGTCTGTGTGTATGTGTGCACGCATGCATATGTACACATACAGACGTAGAGCCTTTGGAAGGAACACAGAGAAAAGAACCAATTAGGGCAGTATAGGAGCTGATAAAAAGATACTCAGATTTCAGAAAACCAGTAAGTATAATAGTAAAATTATAGGTAGGAGAAATAGACAGGAGCCAAAGCTTGGAGGGTTAAAATAGGGCACTTGGTTTCTTTTTCACTGAGACAGAGGCTTGCTGGACAGGGGAGAAAAGAAGCTGCAAATATTAATTCAAGCTCATTGCTCCTTCCTTGTTCTCTTCCCACCCTACCTCCTCATCCCATGGTGAGAAATAATGATCACATTCTGCACTTGGAAGATTGGGTAATGGGAAGCCTGGTGAGAGGAAATGACTTTCTCAGCTAATTGTCAGCAGAGGTTGAAGGACCCACAAGCAGTGGCTCCCAGGGTGCTCTTGCAGACGCTCTTGCAAAGCAGACACTGGCTGCTTAACTTGGCTGGTCAGTCTTGTGCTAATGAGCTCAAGATTGTAGGTTTCTTCTGTTGATAACTTGGGCCAGGTGGCTTCACTCTGCTTGCTTTACTGGCTACTGATTGAATCCAGGACATATGTTTTAACCCTAAATATAGTCTCAAGTCTTAGCTTCAGGCTGAGGCCCTAACCTTGCTCATAAGCTAACCCTTGTCACAAGCTGAGTCCCCTAACCTCAACCGTAGGTTGAAGCTCTAACCCTCAGATACATGTATTATGGGTCATAAATGGGACCAGAAAATAAGGTAAGGATGTTGCAGTATATCGCCATCACTTATACTAAAAAGAAAAAAAAAATACATGCTTACTTTCCTAATAGGAAAAGAGTGACCTGTTTTCATATGACAACAAATGCAGTATACATGCTTTTAGCCTAGAAAACTTGGGCTGACATGAAGGTATGAGAATGGTTGCTCCTAGTTCTTGGGATTAAAGCTAGGATAAAAGTGTAAGGTCTCTCTGCAGATGTATCTGCATTCTTTTTGTTAGAGACTAAACACCCAATTTTGTCTACTTTGTCTTGCTCCACTTTCTTATATTTAAGATCCCAAGGCCAATGTTTACAAGAGCCACTTGTGAAAATGGCACCTGAAACTGAAAGCTTCTTTCATTCACAAATCATCTACCCTACTGGTGTGCCCACGGATCAGAGACTTGTGAGAGTAGAACCATCCCTTTGGGTTTTGACATTGGTTCAGTTCAGTTCAGTTGCTCAGTCATGTCCGACTCTGCCACCCCATGGACTGCAGCATGCCAGGCTTCCCTGTCTATCACCAACTCCCAGAGCTTACTCAAACTCATGTCAATTGAGTCGGTGATGCCATCCAACCACCTCATCCTCCGTCCTCCCCTTCTCCTGCCTTCAATCTTTCCAGGCATCAGGGTCTTTTCCAGTGAGTCAATTCTTCACATCAGATGGCCAAAGTATTGGAGTTTCAGCTTCAACATCAGTCCTACCAATGAATATTCAGGACTGATCTCCTTTAGGATGGACTGGTTGGATCTTCTTGCTGTCCAAGGGACTTTCAAGAGTCTTCTCCAACACCACAGTTCAAAAGCATCAATTCTTTGGCACTCAGCTTTCTTTACAGTCCAACTCTCACATCCATACATGACTACTAGAAAAACCATAGCTTTGACTAGACGGACCTTTGTTGGCAAAGTAGTGTCTCTGACTTTTAATATGCTGTCTAGGTTGGTCATAGCTTTTCTTTTAAGGAGCAAGCATCTTTAAACTTCATGGCTGCAGTCACCATCTGCAGTGATTTTGGAGCCCCAAAAGATAAAGTCTGTCACTATTTCCACTGTTTCCCCAACTATTTGCCATGAAGTGATGGAACCGGATGCCATGATTTTAGTTTTCTGAATGTTGAGCTTTAAGCCAACTTTTTCACTCTCCTCTTCCACTTTCACCAAGAGGCTCTTTAGTTCTTCTCCACTTTCTTCCATAAGGGTGATGTCATCTGCATATCTGAGGTTATTGATATTTCTCCTGGCAATCTTGATTCCAGCCTGTGCTTCCTCCAGCCCAGTGTTTCTCATGATGTACTCTGCATATAAGTTAAAGAAGCAGGGTGACAATTAAAGCCTTGACGTACTCCTTTTCCTATTTGGAACCAGTCTGTTGTTCCATGTCCAGTTCTGTTACTTCTTGACCTGCATATAGATTTCTCAGGAGGCAGGTCAGGTGATCTGGTATTCCCAGATTCTTTAAGAATTTTCCATGGTTTGTTGTGATCCATACAGTCAAAGACTTTAGTATAGTCAATAAAGCAGAAGTAGATGTTTTTCTGGAACTCTTCTGCTTTTTTGATGATCCAATGGATGTTGGCAATTTGATCTTTGGTTCGTCTGGCTTTTCTAAATATAGCTTGAACATCTGGAAGTACATGATTCACATACTGTTGAAGCCTGACTTGGGGAATTTTGAGCATTTGCTAGTGTGTGAGATGAGTGCAATTTTGCGGTAGTTTGAGCATTCTTTGGCATTGCCTTTTTTTGGGCTTGGAATGAAAACTGAGCTTTTCCAGTCCTGTGGCCACTGCTGAGTTTTCCAAATTTGCTGGCATATTGAGTGTAGCACTTTAACAACATCATCTTTTAGGATTTGAAATAGCTCAACTGGAATTCCATCACCTCCGCTAGCTTGACTTTGGTAGCCCCTGCTTAATTACAGATCTTATTTGGGAAAGTTCTGAAATGTATACATGCTGAGAATTTAAAATGCATTTGGGAAATGAGTTCTATCTTGAGTAACCCAAGTAAACTGTTTCCAGAATTCAAAGTAGTCTGACAGTTGGTGGGTAAACAAGAGGTTTAACTGGAAACTGGACAAAGAAGACTTAAAATGGAATAAATCTCATTTGATAGTTAAAAAATAATTACTATAAAGTTCAAACATTTGTAAAAGTATAGGGAGAAGCTAACTTTCGATCATCAAAGGGCAGTCATGTTAATAGCAGGGAAAAGAAGGGAGGACTCTCTGCTTTTTATTTTTAAATTTTTATTGGAGATAGTTGCTTTACAATGTTAGTTTCTTCTGTACAGTGAAGTGAATCAGCCATACATATGCATATATCTCCTGCCTCCTCTCTCGACTATAGTCAAGGCCTAGGTAATTGACTGAGGTTTGCTTGAAGGTAGAGGATTTCACATACGCTGCCCAGAGAAAAGCTTTTGGTGTGCTTGAGATGTCTCCTTGGAAGTCTAGGTATTACAGCACAGATTTTCAAATCTTAACACTTCTTGTTTGGATGAGACTCTTGTCTAGTAGAGAAGCAGGAGATTGGGATTGCAAGGGGCGGGGTAGAAGATAGTGAGACTACTAAAGCTGTCTTCTGTATCTCTAATCTCTTCCTCTTTTCTCTTTTCACTTTCAAGCAAGTTGATTCCTTAACATATTAGCAAAACAGAAACTTTCCTTTAATACCATATTTCTTTTCCCAGCCAAAATGCCCCAAAGATTAGGGTGAATTATCTATACTTCCTAGCCTACATTTACTTTTAAATTTCAACTTTTTGAAGTATAATTTACATATAATAAGATGCATGCTTTTAAATGTACATTAATGAGATTGACAAGTTTATGCACAACTTGTGTAAGCATTACACCATCATGATATAGAACATTTTTATCACCTTTAAAGTCAGTTGCCTCTTCCTAGTCAGTTGTCTACCTTCCAGGCCTGGGCAATGACGTTCTGCTTTTTATCACTATAGATTTGTTTCTTCTAGAGTTTCATATCGGTGAAGTCAGTGGAGAATAGTACATACATTTTTACGTCCGACTTTGGCTAAGTGTAATATTTTTGAGATTCATCCGTGTTACGACGTGTAACAGTAGGTTGTCAGCTGTAGTTTTTTCTTAACATGCCTTTTATCAGGTTGAGGAAGTTTCCTTCTTTACCAACTTTGCTAAGAGTATTTTTTTTTAAATCAGGAATGGTATTTTCTGCATCTTTTTGATTATCATATGTTTTTTCCTTTTTGTCTATGGTGACATTTTTTTCAAATATTAAGTCCAACTTGAAATATTAGGATAAACCCCACTTGGTCATGATGTATTATCCCTTTTAAATGTGATTGGGTTTGGGTGGCTTGGTTAAGAATGTGACTTTGCATGAGGGGTAGTGTTCTGTAGTTCTTTTCCTATAATATCTTTACTGTGCTTTGGTAATAGGAATGTTGACTTCATAGAATGAGTTGAGAATTATTCCTTCCTCTTCAACTTTGTAGAAGAGTGTATTGAATTGGTATTATTTATTCTTTAAATGTTTGCTAAAATTCTCCAGTGAAATCATCTGGGCCTGGAGTTTAATTATAGGGATGTTTTTACATTACATATTCAATTCTTTTAATAGATATGAATCTATTCAGGGTGTCTGTCTTTGAGTGAACTCTGGTACCTGCTGTCTTGGAAGGAATTTGCCAATTTTACCTAAGTTGTTGCTTTGATTAACAAAAATTTTTATTTGTTATTAACTTTTTATTAAGTTCTTAATATTATCTTAATAGCCACTTAATATTTATAGAATCTATAGTGTCAGACTTTATTTTTCTGGGCTCCAAAATCACTACAGATGGTGACTGCAGCCATGAAATTAAAAGACGCTTACTCCTTGGAAGGAAAGTTATGACCAACCTAGGTAGCATATTCAAAAGCAGAGACATTACTTTGCCAACAAAGGTTTGTCTAGTCAAGGCTATGGTTTTTCCTGTGGTCATGTATGGATGTGAGAGTTGGACTGTGAAGAAGGCTGAGCACCAAAGAATTGAAGCTTTTGAACTGTGGTGTTGGAGAAGACTCTTGAGAGTCCCTTGGACTGCAAGGAGATCCAACCAGTCCATTCTGAAGGAGATCAGCCCTGGGATTTCTTTGGAGGGAATGATGCTAAAGCTGAAACTCCAGTACTTTGGCCACCTCCTGCGAAGAGTTGACTCATTGGAAAAGACTCTGATGCTGGGAGGGATTGGGGGCAAGAGGAAAAGTGGACGATAGAGGATGAGATGGCTGGATGGCATCACTGACTCGATGGACGTGAGTCTGGGTGAACTCCAGGAGTTGGTGATGGACAGGGAGGCCTGGCGTGATGCGATTCATGGGGTCGCAAAGAGTCGGACACGACTGAGTGACTGATCTGATCTGATGGTTATGTCACTACTCTCAGTCCTTGTATTGTTAATTTGTTTCATTTTTCCTAATCAGCCTGGCTTTAGGTTTATCATTTTTATTGGTCCATTCAAAGAAACAAGTCTTGGTTTCATTGTTTTTTTCTGTTCCCTATTTCATAGTTTTACATTCTGCTTTTTATTATTTCCTTTATTCTCCTTATTTTGGGTTACATCTGCCCTTCTTTTTCTAGTTTCATTAATAGAAGACATATTATTTTTTCTCTTAAATATGTGATTTAATGCTATAAAACTACTCCTAACTATTGTGTTAACTTTGACTGTGTGGATCACAGTAAACCATGGAAAATTCTGAAAGAGATGGGAATACCTGACCACCTGACCTGCCTCTTGAGAAACCTACATGCAGGTCAGGAAGCAACAGTTAGAACTGGATGTGGAACAACAGACTGGTTCCAAATGTGAAAAGGAGTACGTCAAGGCTGTATATTGTCATCCTGCTTGTTTAACTTATATGCAGAGTACATCATGAGAAACGCTGGGCTGGAGCAAGCACAGGCTGGAATCAAGATTGCTGGGAGAAATATTAATAACCTCAGATATGCAGATGACACCACCCTTATGGCAGAAAGTGAAGAAGAACTAAAAAGCCTCTTGGTGAAAGTGAAAGAGGAGAGTGAAAAAGTTGGCTTAAAGCTCAACATTCAGAAAACTAAGATCATGGCATCTGGTTCCATCACTTCATGGCAAAAGATGGGGAAACAGTAGAAACAGTGGCTGACTTTATTTTTCTGGGCTCCAAAATCACTGCAGATGGTGATTGCAGCCATGAAATTAAAAGACCCTTACTCCTTGAAAGGAAAGTTATGACCAACCTAGACAGCATGTTAAAAAGCAGAGACATTGCTTTGCCAACAAAGGTCCGTCTAGTCAAGGCTATGGTTTTTCCAGTGGTCATGTATGGATGTGAGAGTTGTACTATAAAGAAAGCTGAGTGCCAAAGAATCGATGCTTTTGAACTGTGGTGTTGGAGAAGACTCTTGAGAGTCCCTTGGACAGCAAGAAGATCCAACCAGTCCATCCTAAAGGAGATCAGTCCTGGGTGTTCATTGGAAGGACTGATGTTGAAGCTGAAACTCCAATCCTTTGGCCACTTGATGCGAAGAGCTGACTCATTGGAAAAGACCCTGATGTTGGGAGGGATTGGGGACAGGAGGAGAAGGGGACGACAGAGGATGAGATGGTTGGATCGCATCACCGACTCAATGGAAATGGGTTTGGGTGGACTCAGGGAGTTGGTGATGGACAGGGAGGCCTGGTGTGCTGCGGTTCATGGGGTCACAAAGAGTCAGACATGACTGAGTGACTGAACTGTTGTTTTAGCTCCCCCTACAAATTTTCATATGCTGTCTTTTCACTTTCATTTAATTTAAAATAGTTTTAAATTCCCCGTTTGCTTCCTTGTTTAACCCACTGATCATTTATGTGTTGTTCCATTGATAAAAATAGTTGTGATTTCCCAGAGATCCTTCTGTAAATGCTAGCTTAGTTCCATTCTGGTAGAAAAAATGAACATGCCTTATGTGGTTTTAGGATCATTTTAAATTTGAGGCTTGTGTTATGGCCTAGAATATTGTCTTAGTAAATGTTTCTTGTTCACGTAAAAAAAGACTCTTGTTCTGTTGTTGGGTAGAGTGTTTTATCTGTATTGATTATGTGTTACTTAGTTCTTTTCTGTCCTTACTGATATTCTGTCTGGTAGTTCTATCAGTTGCTGAGGGAGAGATGTTACAGTTCTCAACGATAAATGAAGGTTTTACAAATTTCTCCTTTAGCTGTCAGTTTTTACTTCACATATTTTGTAGTTCTGTTGCTAAGTGTGTGGATGTTTAAGACTATTACACTCTCTTAAATGGACAAATTTATCATTAGGAAATGACTTTCTTTTCCCCTTCTCTGTGAACAGACATCACTTTCTACCCTACATGAGCAGTAATTATTGTTTCCTCCAATCCTTTATTAGTGTGGAAAAGAAAATTATTTTCTTCCAGGTTTGGGAAGCTTCCTCATGTGTATGTGCTAATCAATACTTAACTGAATATTCAAGCAAGACTCTCCACAGATATCCAGGGTTCTCTGTGTGGAGTTCTCTGTTGTTCAGAAACTTGCCCAACAAAGTCTAACCTCCTAACCTCTCTAGACTTCTAGCTCCATCTTATCAACTCAAAAATTCTATTAAGTTAGGTCTGGGTTCCCCTTCCTCTGCCATGGCCTAAACACTCTTTCCAGGTAGTAAACTGGGGCAATCGTAGGTTCAGGGTTCACCTCATTTGTTTCCCATCCCTCAAGGATCATTGTCATTTGTTGCTTGGGTGCCCAGTGTCTGAAAACTATTAGTTTATAGAGTTTATTCTGTTCTTTTGATTGGTTGTTTCCTCCAGGAGAGTATGTTCAGTCCCTGTTACTCCATCTTAGCCAGAAGTGAAAGTCCCAGCAACATTTTCTTTGAAATTCATTCAACTTCAGCTTCTATACTCATGACACTGAAACTGCCTTTGTAGGAGAAACCAACATTTTGACAAATTCAGGGGATTATTTCTAATCCTTTAATTTGACCTCTTGGCAGCATTTGACTCTGTTATACCAGGACTCTCATCCTGAAATACCCTCTACCTTTGACTTTTGTCAAATTACACACTGTTCGGGTTTTTCTCCATTCTCACTGGCATCCCTTCTCAGTTGATTTCATGAGCTCAGCTTCTATTGTACTTGTCTCTTTAACATCAGTTATTTACAAAAATCATAACAAATATGAACTGAACCTCTCTTGGATGCCAGATGCAGTGCTCAGTGATACAAGAACCTCAGACTCAGTATACCTCAAACCCAAACTACCTTCTCTGACTTCTCACTCTGACTTTGTAATTTACTTCTTTTCTGTGTTTCTTATCTGAGTAAATGACTTCCAGTGGTCCCAGCTAGAGACCTAAGGGTAATGCTTAGTTTTTCCCTTTCCTTTACCATTTGTCTTTGTTCAGGATGCTACAACAAAGTACCTTAGACTAGGTGGCTTATAAACAACAGAAATTGATTTCTCACAGTTCTAGAGACTAAGAAGTCCAAGATCGAGGTGCTGGCAGATTCGGTGTCTGGTGAGAGCACACTTCCTTGTTCAGTCTTTTCACTAAAACTTCTCATGGTGGAAGAAGGGAAGGACTTTCTTATATAAGGGCATTATAAAATATAATGGAGTTTCTTTTATAAGAGCACTAATAACATTCATGAGTGTTCCTAAAGGCCCTACCTCCAAATACCATCACTTTGGTGATTAGGTTTCAAAATAAAATTTTTGAGAGGGGAGGCACATATATTATGCAGTCTATAACAGCCTGCCCCTGACTCATGTTCTTTTCATATGCAAAATACATTCATTCCATCTCAAGAACCCTGGCAGTCTTGTTCCACCATTAACTTAAAAGCCTAAATTCTGAAGTCTCACCAAAATATCATCTAAATTGGATATGAATGAGACTCTAGATATTTTCATTCTGAGACAAACTGCTCTCCAGCTGTGACTCTGTGAAATCAAACAAGTTATATGCTTCCAACGTACAATGGTAGGACAGTCATAGGACATAATGTTCCCACTGCAGAAGGGAGAAATAGGAGAAGAAAGATGTGACAGATTCTGAGCGAGTCCAGTGCTCACCCCTATCATGCTGCTAAGTTGCTTCAGTCGTGTCCGACTCTGTGCGACCCCATAGACGGCAGCCCATGAGGCTCCACCATCCCTGGAATTCTCCAGGCAAGAACACTGGAGTGGGTTGCCATTTCCTTCTCCAGTGCGTGAAAGTGAAAAGTGAAAGTGAAGTCGCTCAGTCGTGTCAGACTCGTAGTGACCCCATGGACTGCAGCCCACCAGGCTCCTCCATCCATGGGATTTTCCAGGCAAGAGTACTGGAGTGGGGTGCCATTGCCTTTTCCAACCCCTGTCATAGCACCAATCATATTTAATTACAATTGCCTATTTAGTGGTTTGACTCTTTAGCTTGACTGTGAACTGGAAAGCATGGACTCTTTCTTGCTCATCATTATATTCTTAACAGTGAGCATGATCTCTAGTTCATAGCACATTTTTAGGACAGATGAATGAATGGTAAATTTGACCTACATTTTAAGAGGAAGTAATAGGCTCAGCGGGTAAGGAATCCACCTGCAATGCAGGAGACACAAATGTGGATTCAATCCCTGGGTCAGGAAGATCCCCTGGAGGAGGAAATGCAGCCCACTCCAGTATTTGTGCCTGGGACATCCCATGGACAGAGGAGCCTGGCGGGCTACAGTTCAAAAAGTTGCAAAGAGTTGGACATGGCTGAGCATGAGTGTGAATACCTTAAATGGGCTCCAAAACTAACATGCCCTCTGATTCTATTATTTTTTCCTGTGGGAGGTGTGGAGATGGAGAGAGTACTTCTATACGGAATGAATGGTGAGGAAGAGGCTTCATGGGGAAATGAAATTCAAACTAGATTTTGAAAAACAACTAGGACTTTTGACAAGGATTGATGGAGAAAGTCCTTTTCAAAACTAAAGAACGGTGTGAGCAAAGGGATAGAGAAGAACTCAGTTGTGCATGGAATGTTTGGGGAACAGCTAATGGTTTAGTGTCATTAGAAGAAGGGGTTAATATAGAGGTGTGGAACAGATGGATCCAGAAAAAGGTTGGAAACTTTGACATGCTATGGGGTGTGAAATTTTTTGTCCACAGATTCGAAGAAGTGTTTTTGTAGTCTTTATCATGGAAGGAATGATGCTAAAGCTGAAACTCCAGTACTTTGGCCACCTAATGGAAGAGGTGACTCATTGGAAAAGACTCTGATGCTGGGAGGAATTGGGGGCAGGAGGAGAAGGGGACGACAGAGGATGAGATGGCTGGATGGCATCACTGACTCGATGGACGTGAGTCTGAGTGAACTCCGGGAGTTGGTGATGGACAGGGAGGCCTGGCGTGCTGCAATTCATGGGGTCGCAAAGAGTCGGACACGACTGAGCGACTGAACTGAACTGAATGATTTGAAAGAATCAAGTTATCTTGAAAACACAGTGTATTTTGTCTTTTTTCTGAGTCTACATCTTAGAAATTGTACTATAAGTCAAGGGAGAAAGGATGATTCACTTTACGCACAGCTGTTTTGCAGACAACCTTTCAAGAGTGCACAGCTTACTTTAAATGATATAAATTTGAAATACTGTATGTGTTAAACTGAAATAATTTTGAAATGTATCCATTGTTTTGGAGTTTTCCTGAGATGGCTTCCCTTTTGGCAGAAATAATTGCTAGTTAACTACATATTAAATTGATAGCTATCAACCTAGTACATGACACCTCATCCCCACCAAATACCTTCAATTACGGTTGCAGTTTTTAGACTCAAGTGCAGTAATCCACCATGTCAATTGTTAGTTGTGGTGGGAGAGGACAGTGTGACTTAGTGGGAGGGGTGTTTGGGGAGAATATGAATCACTGGACTATAAAGCAAAAGAACTGGACTCTAGTTGTGCTCTGATTCTTGCTGACTCTGATCTTGGAGGCGTCATGTCGGTTGTTTTGTACTTGAGTCTCCCCAACTGAAAAAGAAGTATTGAACTCTAACATTATGCATGGCTTTAAATATATCAACATTACTCAACTAATACATCTTTATTTGTTGAGAGAACATACTCTTTGTTCTACCAATTTATTTCTAGTGAGTTACTCTCAGGGTCACTTTGGTCAACATATTTGGTTCTGATTAGTAGAAACAAAAACAAATTCCACATAGTGCTTTATGGAAAATGACTCAAGTCACTCCCCAAGATAACTGTTCCACATTTATAACTTTTGTCCCAGTCTCCTTGTTACTTCTGCCCTTCATCCATTCTGGTGCGTGATCTCATCCAATCTTGCAAAAGACTTCTAACATCTACATATTTTAGTTTTGGCCTTTCCCCTGAAATTTGGATCTTAACTTGCAACAACTTATGGGACATTTTCACTAAGATATCATGCAGGTACCTCAAACTCAAATTGTCACAACGTGAGTTTCTTATCCCCCAAACAACAATATTGATGAAAGAAACCAAAACCAGATGTAGTTGTCTTCTTTTTTCCCCATTCAGGGAATGGTACAAGAAATGCAACTTCACATTGCCCATGTCTCCTTCAGTTCCCCTTGCCCTTAAATATGATCAATTACAGATGCTTTACAACATTTCACTTCTTTCCTTTTCTCTCCTACTGCCAGTGTCCTCAAATAGGCCTTCATCACCTCTAGTCTGTTGCTGGACCCCTTAAATTACTCTCTCCTTCTATCTGCATGCCAAATGCCCATCAGAGTCATCTTTCTAAAACACAGCTGTCATCATTTCACTCTCTTCTTCATAAATGCCTCTGTCTTCATCCTCACTGTTTATAGGAAAAACAAAAACAAAAAACAACAACAAAAAAAACAAACACCACTACTTGGCATCTGAAGCCATCACCAGTCTGGCCTCAGCCTACCTTTCTAGGCTTATTGCCCTCTCTCCTCCAATGTTCTGTATTTGAAACATATCCTGTTTTTCCTTGCTCCTGTGTTTTTTTTTTTTTCCTTTGAATACCATTTTTAAACTTATTTTTTGAAGGATAGTTTCTTTATAGAATTTTATTGTTTTCTGCCAAACCTCAATATGAATCAGCCATAGGTATACATATATCCCCTTCCTTTTGAACCTCCCTCCCATCTCCCTCCCCATCCCACCCCTCTAGAACATGGAAGCAACCTAGATATCCATCGACAGATGACCAGTCCAGGTTCAATGCATGATACAGGGTGCTCAGGGCTGGTGCACTGGGATGACTCAGAGGTATGGAATGGGGAGGGAGGTGGGGGGGGAGGGTTTCAGGATGGGGAACACATGTACACCCGTGGTGGATTCATGTCAACGTATTGCAAAACCAATGCAATATTGTAAAGTAATTAGCCTCCAATTAAAATAAATAAATTTACATTAAAAAAAAAAGTTGTAAATATACACAATGAAAAAGGAATAAAAAGCCATAAAAAGGAATGCATATGAGTCAGTCCTAATGAGATGGATGAATTTAGAACCTATTATACAGAGTGAAGTGAATCAGAAGGAGAAAGATAAATATCATATTCTAATGCATATACATGGAATCTAGAAAAATGGTGCTGAAGAATTTATTTACAGGGCAGCAGTGGAGAAACAGACATAGAGAATAGACTTATGGACATGGGGAGAGGGGAGGAGAGGATGAGATGTATGGAAAGAGTAACATGGAAACTTACATTACCATATGTAAAATAGATAGCCAAGGGGAATTTGCTGTATGGCTCAGGAAACTCAAACAGGGGCGCCTGTGTTTTTGATACATAGCAGGCAGAAGCTGGTGTATCTCTCTCCATCTCCACCTGGTAAAGTCCTTCCTTACCCTTCAGCTTATTGTGTGATTTCTGATTATGAAGTTACTTTTATTGACGTGATTCCTTGCTAGACTCTTTACTGCCCTTGTTTGTGCAGTTCCCCAGGAGTTGCTCACTGGGGTCTGTTGTTGATGGGCAGGATATTGTAGCAGTTGGAACATGACCATTTTGCATTCCTCCCAGAAGTTGCCAGCCTCTGGAGACACTATTACATTTCTCTAACTCAAGTACTTGCTCCTGCCTAAATGCTGGAGCCTGACTCACAGGGGTGATGGGGCAGGGGACTGCACAGAAGCTGGAAGTTTTGTTGTTCAGTTACCAAGTCATGTCTGACTCTTTGCAACCCCATGGACTGCAGCACGCCAGACCTCCCTGTCTATCACCACCTCCCAGAGTTTGCCCAAGTTCATGTCTATTGAATCAGTGATGCCATCCAGCCACCTTATCCTCTGTTGTCCTCTTCTCCTGTCTTCAAACTTCAATCTGGACAACTTATTTGCTGTAAGCATCTCAGTATCCACCCTCCTCCCACTTTTAATCTTTTTTGTTGGTTTCTCCTTTTCTCAGATTTCATTGACTTCAAGCATGGTGTGCCCTTCGCTTTGCTTCTGTGTTTTGTGAAAACAGTTTGTGGTACCTAATTTGTGCATCTTCTAGGCTGCTGTTTTCCTCCTTAGTTGAATTGGTTGGCCGTCAGTTTCTCAAAGATTTCTCAAATTTCAGTCATCTAACGATGTCTCCTGATTTTCAGCCCAGCTATTTTAGCCCATTTCTTAGCTTTGGCTTAAAAAACTTAAGAATAGAGGGTTTGGAGTTAGGAGGTAGGGAAACTACCATGTGCATTTAGTTTGCCATTTCAAAATCAGAAATCTTAGTCATCCTTCAGATCTCAGCTCAACTGCAGCATTCTCTATGAAATCACCCCCAACTGTTATTCCTCTCTCTGTTGCCTATTCTCCCATCATACTTAGAAAATAAGAAAAAATCATACAATCACTAGAAATGCTGAAAAGATATGATATTTAACATTATTCCCAATTAAAAATCACTCAATAAAGTTTTAATGGCTGAAAGTGAAAATTGCTCAGTCGTGTCCAACTCTTTGCCACCCTATGGACTGTATAGTCCATGGAATTCTCCAGGCTAGAATACTGGAGTGGGTAGCCTATCCCTTCTCCAGGGGATCTTCCCAACCCAGGGATCAAATCCAGGTCTTCCACATTGCAGGCAGATTCTTTACCAACTGAGGTATTTAATAGCTAAATAGTCCTTAAAATAACTTATCTACCTACCTAAAAACCTCTAAAAGCTGATATCATGCTAAAAGGTGAAACACTAGAAGGATTTTCCATTCAGGAAGGAAGGTAAGAATTAACTTTGTTCTAGAAATTTTAGTCAGTCCAATTATAAAAGAGAAATAAGTATAAAATGGTAAAAGGCAAAATTATTGATATTTTTCTGTGATGTAATTGAATACATAGAAAGCACAAGGGAATCAACTTTTAAATATGGTAAACGTAATTCAGAAAGACTTCTCAGGACATTAATAGACAAAATCGACAAGCTCCTTTTATGTACAAACAACCAAGTATAACACAGAATGGGAGAATCCTATTTTTAATTATAAAAAAAATGATAACAGACCTAGGAATAGATTTATCCAGGAGCATGCAAGATCTTTTTGAAGATAACTTAAAACATGGAGAGGAACAATCTAATTGGAGACTTGAACAAATGGAAAACCCACACCATATTCTTGGGTTGGAACACTTGTCATCATAAAGATGTGGATTTGACAACTTTAAGATAATCAAATAAAGATGTCTGTTAGGAACCTGAAGTCTGTATAGAAAACATAAATGCACAAGAATAGCATGAAAGAACCTGGATAAGAGTAGAGAGCTGACTTTTTCAGATATTAGGATCGATTACAAAGCTACAGTAATTAAAACTATAAAATAAGCCCAAGAATAGACCCTAAAATATATTAGCACATGATAAATATGGCATTTCAAATCAGAGGTGAAAACAAGTTTTTTTTTTTCCCCCAATAAATGATATAAACGGGTAAAGTTGGGTAGATGTCTGGGAAAAGTTGGGTTGGAGTCCTACTGCTGTCTATGCCAATGGAACTCAGCCCCCACCATAAGTTACCAACAGTGGTGCCCACTGCCAAAGGTGATGTCTGCCAACAGAGCCACGATACTCCTACCACACCTGCTGGGAATTGCTATGCCAATTAGAAGACAAAACCCATCGTTCAGATCTGATCCCACACCCTAGGCTATCACCAGCAGCTGTCTATTGCCCTTTCCCATCACCAGTGTTGATTAAAAACTATAGTCACAACCTGGCAGTGAAGAGTTATTTTATTTGGTGGAAATGCTTAGGACTCCAACCCATGGAGACAGCATCTCAGTAACTGAGAAAACTGCTCCAAGGAGGTGAGGGGAGGCGCCAGGTTATACAGAAGTTTTGCACCAAAGAGCAGACAGTCTGAACATCAAAAGATTATTGTTAATTAAACGAAACCAGATATCCCAAGTTAAGGAATTTAGCATTTTATGTGTGGGAAGATGCAAGCCTCTGGGCTGACTGAGTTCATTCCTTTCATATGTACCTCAGCTATCTGGGGCCAAATCCTGTTTCCTTGTTCCCCTTAAAGAGTGGCAGATGGCTGCTTCTTGCATTCCCCAGGCTCCTCAGCAGTCACCATGGGGGGTGGCAGCATATGCTGGATCACAGTTTTGGGAGCCCTCATTCACATTTGGAGGCCAGAAGTCGCTGAGGGGTGTGCCATTTCTTGTTTGTTGATATGGCAAGAGATAGTTTCATTTCACACAGCAACCATACTTACCAGCTGTATTTACTGCAGGCAGCCTTACAAGCCTTGTCTCTCCCAGCCTCACTCTTCACCCACGTAATGCCAATTAACCATTTCCCAGGTTAATCAGGGGTGTCTCAAGCCATTCAAAACCCTATTTTATTTGCCTTTTTATTTCTTCATAGCCCGTTACATGTTTGCACCACTTAATAAATTCATTGTAGCCGTTTATTCTGTTAAGGTACATTTGTATTGTGTTCACCACTGTATCCCCGCAGGGCCTACCAGTGTTCTTGGAACAGATTCAGTGTTCAGAAAATACTTGTTGGCTAGCTGGCTGGGTGACTGTTTATTCCTGGGCTAGTCTTTCAGGGTGTTCTGGGAGGTGGGGTTAAGTTGCATCTTGAGGTATTTCTTTTCCCAATGTCTCTCCAGCTGTGGGCCAGGGACCTGATATTCCCACCATTCCTTACTTCTGTATGTTGAGAATGCAAAAATGTGAATGTGAAAATGCAAAAATAGTTGCCACTGATTTATTAGCACCAAAGAGGCTTTAGCCTAGATCACAGGGCCCTTTGGGATGAATGGCCAGTCAGGTATGGTGGGGGAGGAAGGGACTTGGTGGAGAAATCCTATAACAAACTCTGGGGACAGGGTGATGGGGCAGGGCCCAGGGATTGATGCCACAATCCAGGCTCTAGTTATCTCAGCTGAAGTTAAGATTGGTGTGCACTGTTTGGGTTTCTATATGAGAATTTGTTGGCAAATATTGGGGCTCTTCTTGTGGAAAAGAAAAAACCGAACACTGTATCAAATGACACTGTGAGATTTATAATTAGATAATAGTGCCTGTCTCCTGAGGGGCCTGTCAGTTTGCAAATGATTCTCACCAGATTATGGTAGGATCAATAGGAGCTGAATAATTAAAATTCGATACTACTATGTCTCTCTCAATAACACTGTGGAGAATGATGTATGACAGATTTAATTGAATTTGTCAGACACCGTGGCTACATACATAGATCACGGAGGATATTTTTAGAGTTATGTATTTGATTTTCTGATGAGCCTTGCAATGGGCCTTTTAACATTGGAGGTTCCTCACAAGTCCTGTGCTGTTGTGCTCTGGGAGTTCTGACAAGGGAACACTGACCTGACTTTGCATCAAATGTCAAAAAATGTAAACAATTTCAGGTGAAATGGAAGAGATGGCTGATGAGGGCACAGAGGAATTTTGAAGGAGGAACTAGAACAGGCTCCATCTTGAAAGCAGGACTCCATCTTGGGCTGGACTGTGGACTTTGAGCTATATGTCCAGTATATATGGAAACGACATACCAACTGGAAAACCAGGCCCCTGGAAGGAAGAGCCCTTCGCTAAAAGAATACCCTGATTATCTGTGTAACCGAATAGAATCATACATTCTATTATGCTTATTGGGGTATGACCACAGGCCTATTGATAATTGTCCACTGGATGACACCACCCTTATGGCAGAAAGTGAAGAGGAACTAATAAAGCCTCTTGATGAAAGTGGAGAGTGAAAAAGTTGGCTTAAAGCTCAACATTCAGAAAACGAAGATCATGGCAATCGGTCCCATCACTTCATGGGTAATAGATGGGGAAACAGTGGAAACTGTCAGACTTTATTTTTTGGGGGTCCAAAATCACTGCAGATGGTGACTGCAGCCATGAAATTAAAAGACACTTACTCCTTGGAAGGAAAGTTATGACCAACCTAGATAGCATATTGAAAAGCAGAGACAATACTTTGCCAACAAAGGTCTGTCTAGTCAAGGCTATGGTTTTTCCAGTGGTCACGTATGGATGTGCGAGTTGGACTGTGAAGAAGGCTGAGCACCAAAGAATTGATGCTTTTGGAGAATGCTCTTGAGAGTCCCTTGGACTGCAAGGAGATCCAACCAGTCCATTCTGAAGGAGATCAGCCCTGGGATTTCTTTGGAGGGAATGATGCTGAAGCTGAAACTCCAGTACTTTGGCCACCTCATATGAAGAGTTGACTCATTGGAAAAGACTCTGATGCTGGGAGGGATTGGGGGAAGGAGGAGAAGGGGACGACAGAGGATGAGATGGCTGGATGGCATCACTGACTCCATGGACATGAGTCTGGGTGAACTCCAGGAGTTGGTGATGGACAGGGAGGCCTGGCGTGATGCGATTCATGGGGTCGTGAAGAGTCGGACACGACTGAGCGACTGAACTGAACTGAACTACCTAGGTTTAAGGCATATGAATCATGGGTTAACTTTGATTGTTAGGGAGTTTGGGGAGGTGGGTTTGTGTACGTACACTTAGGGTATATAAGGTTTTCAGAAAAACTGGTCGGGGTCCTTGGCTAAGAGGAGACTCTGCTTTGGGCCCACCGGTGTAATAAACTGCACTCCACTATCTGCATTGTCCTTCTGAGTGAGTTTGTTTCCCAGAATGCCTGGCTACAACATTTCATGCATTGGCTGGGAAACTCCTCACTTTGAGGAGACAAGTCCCATGTGGGACTACTCCGAGGCCTTGCAGTTTGAATCTTCTAGAGGGGGGAAGGTGCCTTGCCCTTCTGGAAGGATTCTGTTTCTCAATGCCTGGACCTTTCATATTAGCAGGTAGTGGATGGCAGCAAGGGAACTGAGTGCTCAGGTGAGGAGGAACCCACCCGGCAGGGTGGAAAAAGAGGCCTGAACACCCCTCTGGGAGGGACTAGAAGGGGCATGGACCCACAGGAGCCTGGAATAGGCAGGTGGCAGTGATTGCTTGGTACACAAGTCGACAGGCATGTTAGGGCTTAGGAAGGAAATTTGTGAAGGTCATTTAGGAGATGTGTCCACGCCATCTTGGGGAAAATTATTACCAAGCAATCGCCAGGGGATTTTTAGGAGAAGAAACTTGATCCTTGTATGCTTATATTCTACCCTCCCCCAGGTGGTGTGCCGTCTGCTGTGAAATTCTTGACCCCGTTGGAATCATCAGGCTAGAAGGAGGGGGATACATAAGTGAGTATGAATTGGCTTTTCCGGAGATGGCCTGGGACATGGGATATTTAACCCATCTGTGTTTTCATCCACACTTGTTCAAGCCCACTAAGGCAGAATGGACTTTAAGGGAGAAACAGTCTTGGACCACGTGGTGTTCTGGTTCGGCCATGCTGACCGGCAGGTGAAGACACGCTGATCCTCCTCCTCCCTCTGGGATCTGGCAGGATTTGGACGAGGATGACCTTCCCGTCCCTGATACTGGATGATGATGCGCCCACTGCCCCGTGCTCCACCAGGACCGGAGGCCACCTTAATGCTTGATCCAGGGCCAGGTAAAGTTCCTGTAGCAGCCGCTGCTCCTCCGTCAGCTCTCCCAGAGGTCGTAGAGCCGCCACCTCAGCAGACTCTGATCCTGGCTGCAGAAGCCTCTGGCCAACACTTCCAGAATCTGGCTCCAGCTGAACTGCCCAAGCTATACCCACCTCTCCCGGTGAGTACTTGACAGGAAGGGGAAAGGAGACACCAGAATTAAACAGAGGCTGTGCTCCGCTAAGGAGCCAGAGGAAAGGGCCCTGCTACAAATGCCCCTCAGAGAGCTATAGCAGCCTCCGGTTTAGGGGGCAGACGGCCACTACCATCAGCCCCCTGTAGCCTATTATTACCAGATTAGGCTAATGGAGACTATTTTTCGAACCCACTGCCCTACATGTGATGACATAATCCAACTGCTAGTCTCCCTCTTCAGCACTGAGGACAGACACAGGATCCTAAGTGAGGCCAGAAAATGGTTATGAGAGATGCTTCCAGAAGGTGTTGCAAACCTAGAAAGGTGGATAGAGCAAGGCTTCCCCACTGATAAACCTAATTTGGACTAGAACACAGAGGAAGGAAGGGGCCACCTGGAGAGATATTGGGCGGCTATTTTACAAGTCCTCAAGGAGGGAGGGCCCAAAAACCTATGCTATGAAAGACTGTGCGAGGCCTATAGACTTTATACACCAATAGATTCAGAGGCTGCTGGGTCTCAGATGGTGAGCAGCCTTTGTGTCTCAAGCCTACCCCGAAAATGTCAGATGGGGGGCACCAAGTGATCCTCTACATTCCTGAGTGCCCAGTACCCCTGTTGGGAAGAGACTTGCTCTCCAAACTGGGAGCACAAGTGACTTTCTCCCCTGAGGAGAGGCCCACCTTTTAGTTGGGCACTATGACTTATTTGTTCTCTCTCTTAATACCCCCCCCCCCAAGATGAAGAACTGGGTGGGCCGGAAGAGTGTGAGAGAAAGCTAACTCAATTATTCCCTGAGGTCTGGGTGGAAGACAACCGCCCCCACCACCCCCACCTCAGGCTGGCTAAACATCAAGCCCCAGTGATAAAGGAACTCAAGCCAGGTGCCATTCCAGTTAGAAAGAGCCAGTACCTGCTACCAATAGAGGCCTGGGCTGGCATACTGTGGGCACGTGGGGCAGACCTGTGGCCTATCTCTCAAGGCAGCTTGACAATGTCACCACCAGGTGGCCTGGATGCTTGTGAGCAATTGCCGCAGTTGCCGAGACCAACCGATTCTGGACCCTGATTGGGTCCTATATACTGATGGCACTAGCCTGATAAAACAAGGACAATGTTTGTAAGGTTATGCCATAGTCACAGAAAAGACTATCATTGAAGCTGGCTCCTTGCCACAACACTGGTCTGCTCAATGAGCTGAGTTATTCGAGCACTCCAGATGTCAAAAGGCAAGAGAGTAAACATGTACACCGACTCCACGTACACTTTTGCCGCACTACATGTACACGGGGCTCTGTATAAGGAGAGAGGCCTTTTGACAGCTAGTGGAAAAGATATTAAAAATAAAGAATTTCTGACCCTATTAGATGCTGTCTGGGAACCAGAAAGGGTTGTGGTCATACACTGCTGAGGACATCACAAAGAGGATACCCCCCAGGGTTGGGGAAACAGACTGGCAGATAAGACCATTAAACAAGCAGTCGAGGGCTTGGGGGTAACAAGTGAAGCCCCTATTAAAGCTCTCGTATTGGCGGAGCTGCCTGAGCTAGTGCTGGACTCTCCAAAATACATTGAAGCCCAAAACCAACTAGCCAAAGTGGAAGGGGCCATCAAGACTGAAAAGGGATGGTGGGAATTGCCAAGTGGCAAATTGTTGGTACCAGAGGAGCTGGCACCCACTCTGGTAAGCCAAACACACCAAGCATCCCACCTAGGCCATGATGAACTGGAAGAGCTAATTCAAAAATATTTCTTGGTTCCCCGCCTCTCTTCCCTATGCAGGACAGAATCTCAGGACTGCACTGCCTGCTCACAGGTCAGTGCTACCTCTTGGCACAGACAGAAACCTCCAGGGATTCAGCTGAAAGGCACGCTGCCCTTTGAACACCTGGAAGTGGACTTCACTGAAATGAAACCTCACCAACACTACCGTCACCTGCTGGTCACGGTATGTACGTTCTCAGGATGGGTAGAACCTTTTCCTCCCCGGACTGAAAGAGCATCAGAAGTAGGCTGGTGCCTGCTTAGGGAAATAGTTCCCAGATTTGGATTTCCTACCAGCATTGGATCAGACAATGGCCCGGCTTTCGTAGCTGATTTAGTATAACAGATAAGCAATGTCAAGTGGAAATTACATACAGCATATAGGCCCCAGAGTTCTGGGATGGTGGAAGGAACCAACCGGACACTTAAAGAGACACTCTCCAAATGGATCATAGAGACTGACTGCTCCTGGGTGGACTTGCTTCCGACGGCTCTGCTCAGACTCAGGATGACTCCATGGTCCCATGGCTATTCTCCGTACGAAATTGTGTATATGGGGCCACCTCCCATTATAAAACAGGTGTCAACAAATTTGCCTCAGGTAAGTGGGGGATAGGATTTCACAGCAGATGGAACTGGGTAAGGTGATAAATCCGGTAACTAAGTTTGTACAAGAAAGAGTGCTGTTCCCCCTTGGGAAACAGATTCATGAGTTTATGCTTGGTGACCAAGTATGGGTCAAAGATTGGAAACATGATTTACTAGCACCTTGGTGGAAGGGCCCTTATACTGTTAATCTAACAACCCCTACTTCAGTTAAAGTTGCAGGTATTGCCCCTTGGATCCATCATATGAGGGTGAAGAGAGCATACCACGCAGACCCAGAAAATGCTGAGTGGACTGCACAGAGGGACCCCGCTGACCCTTGAGAGACTAAGATCATCCTTAAGAAGAAGAGGAAAAAGAAGATCCTGGATGAGCTCCTTCAGGATGAAGTCACATAAGCAACTCCTGCTGCTTGGTCTCATCAGTGTGCACATTCCTGTGTGGACTTCCACTCTACCTCCAACTGCTGGGTATGTGGGGCTATGCGTCTGTCTGTGACGGATGGACTTCCCTGGTGGGTGTCACCACTCCGCCAAGGAGATTTTAAACCACTCTTCTCTTTCCTAGGACAACAAAAAGAGACTTTACTTTCTCTTGACAATCATAATCTCTCCCTGCTCTCTTGGTATAAGCCAGACCTAGTCAATAGATTCGGGTCATGGGGTTACATATTATGTAAACACCAATTTCATAAAAGTAACAGATGCGGTAATTCAAATTAGAATGGTTTTGGACATGCTCACAGCTGCTTAAGCAGGGACCTGTGCTATAATTAAGGTTGAATATTGTGTATATATTCCTGATTTATCTGGCAATGTATCAGCTGCTTTAGATGACGTGAGAAACCAGGTAAAAGCAATGTCAAATGAAAACATTCCTTTCTGAACTTGAGTACTATCTTGGGTGAAGGGTGATTGGTGGAATATATAGTTGCCTTGATAGTTCTGCTCTGTGGACCCTGCATTTTACAATGTATTATGAACTTTGTAACCCAAAGGTTGGTGTCGTTCTCCCAAATGGGTGGTTGGAGAGGCAGGGTGCAATATATCCCTATGAATGATGCTCATACTATGACTTAAGAGCAACAAGAGGCGGGAATGAAGGAGGAAACAGAACAGGCTGTATCTTGAAAGCAGGACTCCATCTTGGGCTGGACTGTGGACTTTGAGCTATATGCCCACTATCTATGGAAACAATATACCAACTGGAAAACCAGGCCCCCAGAAGGAAGAGCTAAAAGAATACCCTAATTATCTGTGTAACCGAAGCATTCTATTATGCTTACTGGGGTATGACCACAGGCCTGTTGATAATTGTCCACTGTTAACTACCTAGGCTTAAGGCATATGAATCATGGGTTAACTTTGATTGCCAGGGAATTTGGGGAGGTAGGTTTGTGCACGTACACTTAGGGTATATAAGGTTTTCACAAAAACTGGTTGGGGTCCTTGGCTAAGAGGAGACTGCCTTGGGCCTGCTGGTGTAACAAGCTGCACTCCACTATCTGCATTGTCCTTCTCAGTGAGTGTGTTTCCTGGAACGCATGGCTACAACAGTTTATGTAGGGAGGAAAAAGGCCCTAAAAGACAAATTCCTATTACCTAATAATTTTCTTTCTCATAACGTATGTAGCCACTGGAGAGAGAATTCTGGAATAACTGAGATGACTTAGGTTCTAGTCTGAGACGTACTAGATCTGTGACCTTCAAAAGTCACCTAGATCTCTCATCTGTAGAATGATGAGGTGATGTCATCTGTTTGCCTTTTTTGCCTCAAAGTATTATCAGGAACAACTAAGATAGAAAGTTTTAAAGTGCTTTCTAAACTGTGATTCTCTGTGAACGTGTAATGTGTTATATCATGTTTTTGCTAGTATTGCCTCCATTTGTTCATCAATCCATTCATTTGCTGCTTTTTAAATTAAAGTATAGTTGATTTACAATGTTATGCCAATCTCTGCTGTATGGCAAAGTGACTCAGTTATACACATATATCTGTCATCTCTGTTAGTTGCTCAGTCGTGTCTGACTCTTTGTGACCCCGTGAACTGTAGCCCACCAGGCTTCTCTGTCTGTGAAATTTCCCAGGCAAGAATACTGGAGTGGGTTGCCATTTCCTTCTCCAGGGATCTTCCTAACCCATGAATCAAACCCAGGTCTCCCATATTGCAGGCAGATTGTTAAATGTTTGTGCCATCACCTGCTTCATACACATATATTCATTCTTTTTTTATATTCTCTATCAATCCATTCATTTGCTTATCTGTTTTATCATCCAACCATCCATTAATTCAATAGACTGAGAATGAACTATGCCAAGCTCTGTGCGTTGTGCTTGTCTGTAAGGGCCACCATGGTGAGGGAGGAAGACTATACAGCTGAGTCTTGAACCACATGGGTTTGAACTGCACAGGTCCACATATGTGTGAATTTTTTTCAATAGTAAGTACAATAATATATGATCTGTGGTTGGTTAGATCTGAGGATTTGGAACCATGGATACAGAGGGCTAGCTATGGGACACGAGTATGTGGGGATGTGGGTATCCGGGGTGGATCTTGGAACCAATGCTCCATGGATACGGTGACCTCATTTGTGCCACACAACCAGTACATGATTCTCTCATAGTACTAATATCACATTTTATAGCACTTAATTGTATTGGTATTATGATAGAATCAGTGGACTTCCCTGGTGGCTCAGATGGTCAAGAATCTGCCTGTCAATGCAGGAGACCCGAGTTCAATCACTGGGTCGGGAAGATACCCTGGAGAAGGGAATGGCAACCCACTCCAGTATTCTTGCCTGGAAAACCCCATGGACAAAGGAGCCTGGTGGGCTACGGTCCATAGGGTCACAAAGAGTCAGACACAACAGAGTGAGTTTCACTTCATTATGATACAATCATGTACTGGTTCTGGGGCACAGCGTAGGTCATGGTGAAGATGTCAGGAAGGGCTTGAAAGAGAAGTTAAACATGCTATGATTTGTAAATTTTGGATAGGTATTTAGCAGGCAAATGAGGGTGTAGGAGAGAACATTTTTAGTAGAGATAGCAGCGTAAACAGAGGCACAAAACCAGGAGATGTTTTCATGTGCTTTGGGAATTCCGAGTTGTTTGGTGTATTTGGAGAGGTGAATCTGGAGTGTGTGGAAATGGTCCATGAAGTGCTTGGTACATCACTTTCAGGTGCTGAATCTTCATGTTGAGGACAGCGGGAGCCACCGAGGGTGTTTAATCAAGGGAGTGGTATGAAGAGATTTGCCTTTGAGTTAGAATTCTCTGGCAGCAGTGTGGAGGGTGCATTGGAAGAGGGCAGGGCTAGAGGCAGGAAGACCAGTTAGAAAGTTGTTATAATAGTTCTAGGGGGAGAGGGTGTGGAATTACAGATTTAAACCCCACATGAGTGACGACTTTGCAGTCATTTCAGTGGAGGCTCTCAGGATGGGAGGAGTGTTTTAGACAGACTCCCCTCCTGTGACAACTTATGAATTTCCCTCCAACTCTGACACTCAGCCCAGTGTTCCCAATTTGGGGGAATGATTCTCCTGTCCATCTGTTACCATGTGTCAGAAACCTACTTCCAGGCCCCTGGTTTTCAGTCTTGTTTCAGATGGTTGGAGAGCATAATATCCCCTTTCGGTTCACTAAGGTGCCTACAGACAAACCGGTTCCTTTCTTCTTCTAATGGTTGTAGGGGTTGTGATTCATAGAATGCTAGTCTCCTATAACTTATTTCCCTTTCTCATACAGGCCAGAGGTGGGCATGTCTCAACTATTTTTAAAGTTAGTGGACACAGTATATTTTAAAGAGCTATTCAGGTCTCCTCTCTCAGGTTGACTCACCGTTACACTTGGACACCAAATGCCCTTTGCTCAGTATCTCTGTTTATTTTTTGTGTTTTCTGTTTTTTTTTTTTTTTTTTAAACACGTTTTTGCAACTGGAACCTTAAAAAGCTGGAGGGGACAGCTGAATACCTAGTAGTATTTCACAGACACCTGTGCCAAGCCCCTGGGAGCAGTGCAGTCAGACATACAAATTTGGATGCAATTCCCTCTTCTACCACTGCTGAGCTTTGCAGATTAAAAGTCACAGAACTCTTCAGAACCTAACCTTCCTTATCTGTAAAGTAAGCATGGTAATAACTGCTTGGGAAGATTAAGGGAATGATTGATATGAACTGCCTTGAACACAGTGTCTAGCACATGGTAAGAGCTCTATAAATTTTACTGCCCTGGATCTCCTTCCTTTCATTTTATTAACGAGGATACAAAGACCACGAAGTGACTTCCCCAAGGTCACAGAGCTAGAGTCCCAATTAGAACACAAATCTGTTGCCTTGTTCATGTTTGTGGTTATACTTGCACCCTGCTCTGATACAGGAGCAGGTGGAGGTGGGGGGATGGGAAGACTTTGCTTTGTTGGCCAAGGATATGGGGACAGAGAAGACAGTGGCGATGAGGCCAGTGATGCCAGCAAAGACAGCCTTCACCTCCCCCCCAGTTTCACTGAGGGCTGCAATTGCCACTCTTGTCCTGGAGCATGGTGTAGTTTCCTTCCCCACTGATGGTTTCTACTTCCGAGTTCATCTGTCATCAAGCATATGAGGCTGGTGGAGACAGGGATACACCTGCTCCCTAGGGAGGCTTCCCAGAAGCAGGTTGCATGATAGGAGAACTGAACTTGGAGAAGCGATTAGCATCTGTGGAATAACTGAGAAATGACTGGATTTCGAGGTAGTTAGGAAAAGACACCTGAATGAATTTTCAACAGTTAATAGCAGGCGGAACTTAACTAACAGTTGTTTCAGAGTGAAACACCTTGAGATCATTCAGATATTTTTTCCTATATTTCAAATATGATGCCATTAGGAGACTGAACTTTATTTTAAGGGCTGTTATTTACAGCTCAAAGCTACAACAAATGGCAACAATGTTGGATGTTTCACTTTTGGGTGCCTCTAAGGTTGTTGCTCTCAGACATTTATTGTCTGTTCTGCTTATAAATATTTACTTCCATGCATATTCTGGCACCATGGTTCAGTTCCTATTTTTTCCAATATGAGCAGAGTCAGCGTTATGTCAGTAAAAACACTAAAAAACACATCTTGATGTTGCTGACCGGGAGGCTCTGGGGTCTCGGTGGAGTAGGCTCGGCTTAATTCACTTTGTTCACCTGCATAATAGACTCTGTTGCTAACTCTCTCTACCCCCCATCCCTTGACTTTTACTGGTGGATTATAAATTACAGTTGATAACTTGATAGGCTTCCTACAGCAAAGTAACAGTGCTGATTTATAGTCAATTAGATAGGATGTATCCTTTGAATTGTGTCTCTACTGGTGGGGCATGAGGTTTCTCTGAATCAATCATACTGTTTTTTTGGTCCTCTTAGTATCCAACCATACATACCTGTCAGATGGCCTGGGTTAACACTCAGTGTAGGGCCAGATTTACCTAGGTACCAGGGGACATAGTGAAAATAACCTGAATCATTTACCTTTGGTGAAATGGTTAGTTCAGATTAACCCCCAGTTTGAACTTGTCCTTAAACCCAAAAGGACATTTACTTATTTAATCCAACACTTTCTACTCAAAGCATAGCCTTAAAGGAAGAGAGCCAAGCTGGAAGGTAGAGGGAAAAGGCAGAAGGAAGGGAAGGTCAGAAGGAAATCTGCGCAAGGGCAACTCATGGGTCGTGTGCTGCTCTGAAAGGTCCAAGGGCCTTAGGACCTGCCCGGTGACCCATGCTGGAGCAGAACGTGCAGATGGAGAAGCACCAGAAATGGGCCTCGTCTGCTTTACAACTACTTCTTTCATATCTTCTATAGAATCCCCACTTCTGCCTTGAAGGGTTTTTGTTGTTGTTTAGTCACTAAGTTGTGTCTGACTTTTTTATGACCCCATGGACTATAGCCCACCAGGCTCCTCTGTCCATGGAATTTCCCAGGCAAGAATACTGAAGTGGGTTTGCCATTTCCTCCTCTAGGGGATCTTCCCAATCCGGCAATCGAACCCAAGTCTCCTGCATTGGTAGGTGGATACTTTGCCACTGAGCCACTTGGATAGGATTTTAGAAGGAGGCATTTTTGGATATCACTTGTGCAGTGACAGCTGTGATGTTTGTTCTCTCCATCCTTGAAACCAAGGTTACCTTGGAAGTGTGAACCGTCTTGAGTTGTCTCCTGGTCTCCTTGGTAGTTCGGCCTTTTGCATGTGGAAACTTCAGTCAGGGCATGTAGCTGTTTAACCTGAAGATCTAAGTGTGTTGCCAGGCCTTGTGCCTGGGAGAGGACAAGGGACAAAGGACAAGCCTCAGTGGCTGCAGGCTGTGGTAATCAGAGAAGGTAAAAAATCTCAGAGGAAAACCCTGTTAAAGGCATTCCACTTCAGTGTCACCGCAGATGCCTAGTGCCACTTGGTAAAGAAGATGAGAAATGCCCTTGCTGTGGGCCAGGGGATACCTCCTCAAGAGCACTTGTAGTGGCTGCCAGCTTAACAAGTTTCTGGTGAAGAATCAGGCAGTCCAGGAGGACAGGGGCTTAAGAACCACCTGGAGAGCTGTTTATATATACTGATGGCTGCCTTCAAGGTGGAAATTTTGATTTGTTCCATCTAGGGTGTGGTCCAGAGAAGGCAGTGGCACCCCACTCCAGTACTCCTGCCTGGAAATCCCATGGACGGAGGAGCCTGGAAGGCTGCAGTCCATGGGGTCGCTGAGGGTCAGACACGACTGAACAACTTCACTTTCACTT
The DNA here is from genome assembly GCF_055505025.1 of Bos grunniens. Classification (NCBI taxonomy): domain Eukaryota; kingdom Metazoa; phylum Chordata; class Mammalia; order Artiodactyla; family Bovidae; genus Bos; species Bos grunniens. The sequence goes on from NC_141194.1 coordinate 133,470,125, forward strand.
TTCACTTTCATGCATTGGAGAAGGAAATGGCAACCCACTCCATTGGCTCCATGTCCCTGGAGAATCCCAGGGACGGGGGAGCCTGGTGGGCTGCCGTCTATGGGGTCGCACAGAGTTGGACACGACTGAAGTGACTTAGCAGCAGCAGCAGCAGCAGGGTGTGGTCAGGGAATCTGTGCATTTAATTAGAGCCTCAGGTTGTTCCGATGCTACTGGTGCTTGAAACTACTGCAGGAACAATTTATTGTTTGAAAATTCTTTGAATTGGACTTGGTGGTGTTTTTTTTTTTTTTAATTTAACTTAACCTGCAATTTCTATTGGGTCTGTGATGAGTGGGTCACTTTAGCAGTGGAACATTGTAAACAAGTTTAAGAATGATTTACCTGTATAGGAGAACACTTGGATTCTAGGAGAACTAGGCATTTGGAAGCACTTTTTGACTATTGTATACTAAAAATTAGCACTTTATTTACATTTCTGATAAGTCTTTTCCTTTGTGGTAAATTCCATAACAGCTTCTCAACATACTGCGCTTACATTTTCAAGTTTAAATTAATATTGAATAGCAGAATGAACATCATCTTCTAGGTTTTTTTTTTTTAAAGCCCACAATTTAGGTTAACTAGATTGACTTCCTTACAGCTTTTTGAAATGCCTAATTTTTGACTGTAGTAGAATTATAGATCATGAAATGGCAGGTGTACAGGGGAGAACAGTACTTGAATTGTAAAGAAAGATGGGCTTTGAGTGAAGGACTTTTGTGCTTCTTGATATAGAGATCTCTATAGTCCTGTGCCACCCCCCTTGCCTGGAAAATTCCATTTTCATCAAGCTCAAAGCATGAAAATCCAGAAAAGAGGGAAAGGGAGAGAAGGACTGAGAGTGAGCAAATAAGAAATGGAGAAAAATTATCAAAGGGAGCTATAGAGAGCCTGAACAAGCTTCTGAGGTGTTTGGTTTTCTGTTGCTTTGGTGATGATGTGTTAGGGACTTGATTAACTTTCTCCAGCCCTGACATCCTTTCTTAGAGTCTGCTGCTACTACTGCTGGTAAGTCACTTTAGTCGTGTCTGACTCTTTGTGACCCCATAGACGGCAGCCCACCAGGCTCCCCCGTCCCTGGGATTCTCCAGGCAAGAACACTGGAGTGGGTTGCCATTGCCTTCTCCAATGCATGAGGGTGAAAAGGGAAAGTGAAGTCGCTTAGTCATGTGTAACTCTTAGCGACCCCATGGACTGCAGCCCACCAGGCTCCTCCATCTGTGGGATTTTCCAGGCAAGAGTACTGGAGTGGGGTGCCATTGCCTTCTCTGATCTTAGAGTCTAGACCCAGGGTAAAGTATATAGGAATATTTGGAAATGGAGGAGCAGCCAGCCAGATCCCAGCAAATCCTCTACTGCCTGCTTTTCAGCACATCCTAACCCTGTCCCTGCCTTACCCTGAATGTAGTGTTCCTCATACAGAGCACAGTAACTTGGCTTGCTGACTACTTCCCTAGTCCTCTCTGCCTTTGGGGGAGGGGAGATGATGTAGATAAATGTACTTATAATCAGCTGGCAGTCAAATTAATTCTTTGAAATTGTGATCCCAGAAGAGAAAATCCTAATTAAATCAAAATTAGGGAATTTGCACCCTTAAAGGATACCAAGGGTGTAGAAGTGACAGGTTATGGGATGTATAGGGTTGAAAAGGTACAAACTTTCCCTTTGTCAAAGAAAAATTAATCAGTTGATCTAAGAAAGAAATGGAAACGTTTATTTGAATCAAATTTGAGGATTCTAACCTGAGAAGAGTATCTTAGAAAACTCTGGGAACAGTTCCTCCCGTTAGAAGTCAAGGCACAGTTCTGTAAGTTTTTTGAGACACAGGACTGTACATGAAATGATGTATTGACCATTCACACAATGGAGATCTAAGGGTCATTATGGCCCCTTACAAGATCAGGAAGGAATGTTGTCTTTAAGGAGTTGATACCTGGTTGATGCTAGGAGAATGTTCCTCTCTATGGTCAATCAGGTATTCCTGCAGGTGGATGAGGTGAGGAGGGAGGTTCGGTTGATGCATAATGCAGATTCACAGTGCACAGGAAGGGTTACAGAGGAGATGAAAGGGCAGAGAAATATTTTTATGACTAATTTTTTCTTGTTTTGCCATAAAATAGGAATTTTATCTCACACCTTGTGTCTGCACAATCTAGGGGTATATCACAAAGATGGGAGATGGAATTGGGAGAAAAAGCAAAGGGGAGTTTGGTAGTCTCTCACAGTTTGCAATCATAAGTCACTTATACCATTCCTTTCAATGGTATAAATCGTAGTGTTGTTGAGGACAGTGGTTCTCCAATGATAATACTCAGTTGGCCAAAAAGTTCATGCAGATTTTCCATATTAACTTTTTGGCCAACCCAGTATATATCAGTTCAGTTCAGTTGCTCAGTTGTCTCTGACTCTTTGCGACCCCATGGACTGCAGCACGCCAGGCCTCCCTGTCCATCACCAACTCCTGGAGTTCACCCAAACCCATGTCCATTGAGTTGGTAATGCCATCCAACCATCTCATCCTGTCATCTCCTTCTCCTCCTGCCCTCAGTCTTTCCCAGCATCAGGGTCTTTTCCAATGAGTCAGCTCTTCGCATCAGGTGGCCAAAGTGTTGGAGTTTTAGCTTCAACATCCGTCCTTCCAATGAATATTCAGGACTAATCTCCTTTAGGATGGACTGGTTGAATCTCCTTGCAGTCCAAGGGACGCTCAAGAGTCTTCTCCAACACCACAGTTCAAAGCATCAGTTCTTCGGCGCTCAGCTTTCTTTGTAGTTCTACCCTCACATCCATACATGACCACAGGAAAAACCATAGCCTTGACTAGAGAGACCTTTGTTGACAAAGTAATGTCTCTGCTTTTTAAAATGCTGTCTAGGTTGGTCATAACTTTTCTTCCAAGGAGTAAGAGTCTTTTAATTTCATGGCTGAAATCACCATCTGCAGTGATTTTGGAGTCCCCCAAAATAAAGTCAGCCACTGTTTCCACTGTTTCTCCATCTATTTGCCATGAAGTGATGGGACCAGATGCCATGATCCTAGTTTTCTGAATGTTGAGCTTTAAGCCAACTTTTTCACTCTGCTCTTTCACCTTCATCAAGAGGTTCTTTAGCTCTTCTTTACTTTCTGCCATAAGGGTGGTGTCATCTGCATATCTGAGATTATTGATATTTCTCCCAGCAATCTTGATTCCAGCCTGTGCTTCCTCCAGCCCAGCGTTTCTCATGATGTACTCTGCATATATGTTAAATAAGCAGGGTGACAATATGCAGCCTTGACGTACTCCTTTCCCAATTTGGAACCTATCTGCTGTTCCATGTCCGGTTCTAACTGTTGCTTCTTGACCTGCATACAGATTTCTCAAGAGGCACGTCAGGTGGTCTGTTATTCCCATCCCTTTAAGAATTTTCCACAGTTTGTTGTGGTCCACACAGTCAAAGGCTTTGGCATAGTCAGTAAATCAGAAATAGATGTTCTTCTGAAATTCTCTTCTTCGATGACCCATCGGATGTTGGCAGTTTTATTTCTGGTTCCTCTGCCTTTTCTAAAACCAGCTTGAACATCTGTAAGTTTACAGTTTATGTATTGCTGAAGCATGGCTTGGAGAATTTTAAGCATTACTTTACTAGCATGTGAGATGAGTGCAATTGTGCAGTACTTTGAGCATTCTTTGGCATTGCCTTTCTTTCGTATTGGAGTGAAAACTGACCTTTTCCAGTCCTGTGGCCACTGCTGAGTTTTCCAAATTTGCTGGCGTATTGAGTGCAGCACTTTCACAGCATCGTCTTTTAGGATTTGAAATAACTCCACTGGAATTCCATCACCTCCACTAGCTTTGTAGTGATGCTTCCTAAGGCCCATTTGACTTCACATTCCAGGATGTCTGGCTCTAAGTGAGTGATCACACCATTGTGATTATCTGGGTCGTGAAGATCTTTTTTGTACAGTCCTTCTGTGTATTTTTGCCACCCCTTCTTAAAATCTTCTGCTTCTGTTAGGTCCCTACCATTTCTGTCCTTTATTGAGCCTATCTTTGCATGAAACATTCCCTTGGTATCTCTAATTTTCTTAAAGAGATCTCTAGTCTTTCCCATTCTGTTGTTTCCCTCTATTTCTTTGCATTGATCGCTGAGGAAGGCTTTCTTATCTCTCCTTGCTATTCTTTGGAACTCTGCATTCAAATGGGTATATCTTTCCTTTTCTCCTTTGCTTTTTGCTTCCCTTCTTTTCACGATTATTTGTAATGCCCTCTCAGATAGCCATTTTGCCTTTTTGTGTTTATTTTTCCTGGGGATAGTCTTGATTCCTGTCTCCTGTACAATGTCATGAACCTCCATCCATCGTTCATCATCAGGTACTCTGTCTATCAGATCTAGTCCCTTAGATCTATTTTTCTCTTCCACTGTATAGTCATAAGAAATTTGATTTAGGTCATACCTGAATGGCCTAGTGGTTTTCTCCACTTTCTTTAATTTCAGTCTGAATTTGGCAATAAGGAGTTCATGATCTGAGCCACAGTCAGGTCCCAGTCTTGTTTTTGCTGACTGTATACAGCTTCTCCATCTTTGGCTGCAAAGAATATAATCAATCTGATTTCGGTGTCGACCATCTGGCGATGTCCATGTGTAGAGTCTTCTCTTGTGTTGTTGGAGGAGGGTGTTTGCTATGACCAGTGCATTCTCTTGGCAGAACTCTATTAGCCTTTGCCCTGCTTCATTCTGTACTCCAAGGCCAAATTTGCCTGTTACTCCAGGTGTTTCTTGACTTCCTACTTTTGCATTTCAGTCCCCCATAATGAAAAGGGCATCTTTCTTGGGTGTTTGTTCTAGTAGGTCTTTTATGTCTTCATAGAACCGTTCAACTTCAGGTTCTTCAGCGTTACTGGTTGGGGCATAGACTTGGATTATCGTGATATTGAATGGTTTGCCTTGGAAACAAACAGAGATCATTCTTTCGTTTTTGAGATTGCATCCAAGTACTGCATTTCGGACTCTTTTGTTGACTATGAGGGCTACTCCATTTCTTCTAAGGGATTCCTGCCCACAGTAGTAGATATAATGGTCATCTGAGTTAAATTCACCCATTCTCATCCATCTTAGTTCATTGATTCCTAAATGTCGATGTTCACTCTTGTCATCTCCTGTTTGACCACTTCCAATTTGCCTTGATTCATAGACCTAACATTCCAGGTTCCTATGCAATATTGCTTTTTATAGCATCGAACCTTGCTTCTGTCACCAGTCCCATCCACAGCAGGGTGTTGTTTTGGCTTTGGCTCCATCCCTTCATTCTTTCTGGACTTATTTCTCCACTGATCTCCAATAGCATATTGGGCACCTACTGACCTGGGGGGTTCATCTTTCAGTGTCCTATCTTTTTGCCTTTTCATACTGTTCATGGTGTTCTCAAGGCAAGAATACTGAAGTGGTTTGCCATTCCCTTCTCCAGTGGACCACGTTCTATCAGACCTCTCCACCATGACCCTCCCCTCTTGGGTGGCCCCACACGGCATGGCTTAGTTTCATTGAGTTAGACAAGGCTGTGGTCCATGTGATTGGATTGGCTAGTTGTCTGTGATTGTGGTTTCAGTCTGTCTGTCCTCTGATGCCTTCTCTCAGTGCCTACCATCTTACCTGGGTTCCTCTTACCCTGGACGTGGGGTATCTCTTCACAGCTCCTCCAGCAAAGCACGGCCGCCGCCCCTGACCTTGGACGTGGGGTAGCTCCTCTTGGCTGCACTTCTGTGCTGCCATTGCAGCTGCTGCACTTCTGCTATGTATACAGAAGTATACATAGGGTCTTGTTAAAATACAGGTTCTGATTCTGTAGGTCTGGGAAGAGGTTTGATATTTAGCATTATTGGTTGGGTTGAGGCAGCTCAACAGAAGAGGTATATCTTGAGTGGGACATTAAGCATTAAGGTAAGGCTTGGCCAGACAGAAGAGAGTGAGGGGACTTTCTATGGTGTGATGGGTAGGAGAGGCAGTCTGCAATATAGGCACTGAGGACGTGGTAAGCAGAATCTCTGCCAAGGACAATGAAAAGCTAATCTTGGCAGGACAGCAGTCTCATCTGAGGAAGGAGGTGAGGATAGGGTTGGGTTATAGGGTAAGGTGGGTGCATGACATGAACAGTCTTGAATGCTGACCTGAGGAGTTTGGACTTTGTCCTGTAAATAGAGTTGATGAAGTGTTTTGAGGAGAGGAATAACACATGGAAAGCTGTGTTTGCAAAAGAACTAATCTTAGCAGGAGTATGTAGGATGGATATCCAGTCTCCTGGGATAAACCATAATGGAAAAGAATGTATATATGTGTATAACTGAATCACTTTGCTGTACAGCAGTGATTGGCACAACATTGTAAATCAAGTATGCTTCAATGAAAAAAAACACAATAAAAGGATGATAATCTTGGAGCAAGGTAAATGTCAACTGCATTAAGATTAATAAGAGGAGATGGGGCCCTGGATCCGGGTAGCAATAGAGTTTGAAAAGCAAATCATCAGACTGGGAAATAGCAGGACTCTGTGACTGAAGGGCCTCTGGTTTCTTCCTGCTGCTCCTTCAGATCACCTCATTCAGAAGGCCTGTGAGGCTGTGGGACCAGTGTTTCTCTCACTAGTGCATTTTTGAAGCAACAGTTAAACTCCTAAAAAGCAGACTATAAAGCGAGATGGCTATTGTGACCTTGTGGGAGAAGCAACCCTTTCTTATTGCCAGATGGGTGGAAAGGTAATGTTCTAAATGGTATATAAGATGCTGGGAGATAGGACAAATGGTTGCTGAGAAGCCCTGTAAGAGAGTAACCACAGTGGATACACAAGGTCAGAGACAGACCTTGGAGGAGCCAGAAGGGAAGCCAGCAACTTAGGCTGGATTTTTGCCTACAAGGGACATGTAACTGGAGACCATACTGACAAGAGCTCAGCTATAAATATAGATTTCATCCAGAAGCTATTTGAGAACAAAGCCTCATACAGTATGGGAATAAAGGTTAAGAGGAAGAGGTAATGGTAAATTTTATCCTTTCAGGATTTGTGAGGCCCACACCTGATTGGTCTGATGATACTTGCACTTTCTGATACCTACAGTATGTCTCCATATGTAACTATCCTCTGTGTTCATTTCATTGTTCTGAAAAGTAAGCAACATAAGCCCCATTCCTGGGCTGTGAATTGACATGGCACCCCAAAGCCCCTTTTCCTTGTTAACAAGCTGATAAGTCTCTCCCAAATGTAGTCCACCAGGGAGCCTGGAACTCTCCCCATGGAAACCATTTGGTGAAGGCCACAGGGTCATGTGAAAAATCAAGTGTGTTAGGTCTAGACGAGTAGCTTTAGTGAAAATGACTTTTACTAACTGCTTTAGCATAGAAAGCACTTCAAGGGAAGGGGAATGTAGGGGCCTGTAAGTTGTGGTGAGGTGAGGCAGGAAAGTTCTAGATGACAGTGTGGGTGGGACTAGGGACCTACAAGCCATTGCTGGGTGTCAGATCACAGCAGCCCCACACCTGAAGGGCAGCAGTGTTTTAGGAAGTCGTATATTTGAAGGTCTGGTGAGTGACACTTTTCTAATGAGAGAAAGCTGGTGGTGTGTGCTGTTTGAGAGGCTTCTTGCCAGCCATTAGGCTTTTGTGAAAAGAACACTGATTCGTATCATAACTTGATGTTTCTGTTGGGATTAAGAAATAACCTGCTAGGCCTTAATGGAAGAAATTTACTGATGCTGAGATTAATATCCACAGTGGAACATCCCTCCCCTAGATCCCTCTGTAGCACCAAGAAGTGGTCCTGAGAGGAAATGCTAGAGAATGAACAGTGTGGGGGCTCCCATTACCTGGCAGAGTCAGCACTTGATATAGTGATTCATTGAATGAATGGATGGATAATTTAATGAAAGAACAAAATACAAATATTGTGAAGAAAGCACTAAATCAAAAGTCATAAGACCTAGGTTCAAACTTCAAGGCTGACATTTACAAGCTCTTGGGTCTTTGTTAATTTCTCTCCTCTCTACCTGGGCCTCGTTTTCTTAATATTTAAAATGAGAATAACAATATTTGCCCTACCACCATCACACAATTGTGGGAAAAAAACACTGTATTAAAAGAAACATCTGTTAGGAAATTCTAAAATGCATAGAGAAGTCCTGGGTTGACCATGGATGACCATTTTAGCATTTACTAAGATAACTGTGCCTCTAAAGCTTATTAATGGAGGGTCATTACAGCTGGCCTCTGCCCCCACATAGATTCTTCTACAAGGAAACCTCTGTCCAAAATCCAACCCCACACTCCTGTGCAGTCGGTATAGAAATCAGATTCCTGTTCTGCCTGGTGGGCCTTCCTTCCTGAATGACTAGAGCACAGGAAGCATCGTGGACTTTGTAGGCAACATCTTTGGAAATCATTTACCAGAAGTCCCCACTGTTCCTCGGTCAGTCATGGTCATCCTCCAGAAGTGAGAGTTCTCTCAGGAGATTTTTTTTTTTTTTTTTCCTGTATCCTCAACTGTCTCCATGATGGCGCTATCCCAAGGGGGAAAGAGTATACATCTCTCTCTCTGTCTCACTCTCCCCTCACCTTGTCAATTCACAAGCAGCCATTGATTTGACTTTTAATCACTCTTCCTCTTTGTGTCCCTCACCTTTCATCCGATGGCTCACTCCCCACCTTGGGCTCTGCCCTGTTCATCTCAACGTAAGTTCCCTCACATTGTCTTTCTCAGACACATTGTGCCAAGTCCCTATTTTAAATAGATGCTTTGTTCTCAGGGTTAGGGGAGAGAAGGTGGGATGATTTAAAAATCCTGCTGGGAGTCCTTGAGGAAACAGGCTTGGAGTAGTGTTTGCAGGAGTCAATAGGCTTGTTGTAAGCTTGCATTGTGTGTTCTAGCACAGGCGGCTGAAACAAATCAATTTCAATTTACTTGTCCAGCAAAAGGAGCCATTATTTAGAACTGAATAGCCAGAGCTCCCATAATATATTGTGAAAACTTATTGTAGTTTTTACTGAGAACTAGCTTATGATGAAATTATTTGTTTAGAAGCAAAGTATGGATGTTTACACAATATAAATTCTGAAGGTATTGATTAGAAGCAGTTGAAGAATGAACCACATTTCTTTTCTAAATGTGGTGGCCAGGTGATATTCATCCAACATTGATACCAGAGTACATTGCTGGCTGGAAGTGTGGCAGAACCCTTATTTTGACAACATGCACAATTAACACCAGGGGATGGTGTTTGCTAGTTGGTAGCGCGGGGTGGGGCGGGGGTGGGATACAGTAGTTAAGATGGAAGCTCATTCAGCTTTTAAAGAGCAAGTTGGCTCATAAATTTGGTTCTCTCATATTTTCCCTTACAAAAATATTGGTCCCTGGCTCTCTCTGTTAGCTATACAGTTTGGTATATTATCAGTAAATTGTTGAAACTCCCAGTAGGAGTAATATTTAAGGCTTGATTTGCTGAAGTTTCCCTTTTTGCACAGTTTACATTGGAAAAAATAAGATGTTGGGCTTGAAACATGATATATGTCTCTTCCCCAAATTGGCTGATTGTGTGTATAAAATCGGCCATATATATGTGTATATATATTTACAATATATATATGTATATATATACACACATATACATAAGTATTTTAAAATTTATTAGCCATTCAGATGCATCTTATGTAACCTCCAACAAATCCTCTTTTGGAAAATGGCTACAGTTTTTTAGTCTATATTGTTAAAAAGGTATCTCCCTACTTTTTCCACAAGTATAAATTCTCATGTCTTCTATGAAGTTCAGATGCATTTACTTATTGGAAATTATAATACTAAGTTTAGAGTACCTACTCTGTGTCAGGTACTATGCTAGGCCCCATGTCTTTGCCATTATAGTGGTCTGGCAGAACTTTAGATCTGTTCAGTGGACTTCATTGTGTAGAACACTAAGTAATAACTGATAAATTACTACAAAATCTTCAGTACCTGGTTAACTTAGAGATTCTTCTTGCTCTAATTGTGCTGTCCTGCTTGTGCTTGCCTTCCTCAAGTGCTGGTCCCCACTCCAGCTCCTTCACTCTCCGCCCTAGGTGTTAATCAATAGTCCTTACAAAGAACTTGAATTTAGTTCTTATTAAATATTTATTTAACCAAAAGAATGTAAAGATGCCTCAAGGGTAAAGAGGTAGGTAATGTGATATACAAAATCAAGCTACTGTCATAATGGATGTGTAGGATTTGATAATAATCCCTTGTTTAGATATAATTATGTAATTACATGGTAGGAGCTTTAGACACCATCAGATCAGATCAGTCACTCAGTCGTGTCTGACTCCTTGCGACCGCATGAATCACAGCACGCCAGGCCTCCCTGTCCATCACCAACTCCCGGAGTTCACTCAGACTCATGTCCATGGAGCCAGTGATGCCATCCAGCCATCTCATCCTCTTTCATCCCCTTCTCCTCCTGCCCCCTATCCCTCCCAGCATCAGAGTCTTTTCCAATGAGTCAACTCTTCACATGAGGTGGCCAAAGTACTGGAGTTTCAGCTTTAGCATCATTCCTTCCAAAGAAATCCCAGGGCTGATCTCTTTCAGAATGACCTGGTTGGATCTCCTTGCGGTCCAAGGGACTCTCAAGAGTCTTCTCCAACACCACAGTTCAAAAGCATCAATTCTTTGGCACTCAGCCTTCTTCAGAGTCCAACTCTCACATCCATACATGACCACAGGAAAAACCATAGCCTTGACTAGACGAACCTTTCTTGGCAAAGTAATGTCTCTGCTTTTGAATATGCTATCTAGGTTGATCATAACTTTCCTTCCAAGGAGTAAGTGTCTTTTAATTTCATGGTTGCAGTCACCATCTGCAGTGATTTTGGAGCCCAGAAAAATAAAGTCTGACACTGTTTCCCCATCTATTTCCCATGAAGCGATGGGACCAGATGCCATGATCTTCGTTTTCCGAATGTTGAGCTTTAAGCCAACTGTTTCACTCTCCACTTTCACTTACATCAAGAGGCTTTTTAGTTCCTCTTCACTTTCTGCCATAAGGGTGGTGTCATCTGCATATCTGAGGTTATTGATATTTCTCCCAGCAATCTTGATTCCAGCTTGTGCTTCATCCAGCCCAGCATTTCTCATGATATACTCTGCATATAAGTTAAATAAACAAGGTGACAATATACAGCCTTGATGTACTCCTTTTCCTGTTTGGAACCAGTCTGTTGTTCCATGTCCAGTTCTAACTGTTGCTTCCTGACCTGCATACAAATTTCTCAAGAGGCAGGTCAGGTGGTCTGGTATTCCCATCTCTTTCAGAATTTTCCATAGTTTATTGTGATCCACACAGTCAAAGGCTTTGGCATAGTCAATAAAGCAGAAATAAATGTTTTTCTGGAACTCTCTTGCTTTTTCCATGATCCAGCAGATGTTGGCAATTTGATCTCTGGTTCCTCTGCCTTTTCTAAAACCAGCTTGAACATCAGGAAGTTCATGGTTCACATATTGCTGAAGCCTGGCTTGGAGAATTTTGAGCATTACTTTCCTAGCGTGTGAGATGAGTGCAATTGTGCGGTAGTTTGAGGATTCTTTGGCATTGCCTTTCTTTGGGATTGGAATGAAAACTGACCTTTTCCAGTCCTGTGGCCACTGCTGAGTTTTCCAAATTTGCTGACATATTGAGTGCAGCACTTTCATAGCATCATCTTTTAGGATTTGGAATAGCTCAACTGGAATTCCATCACCTCCACTAGCTTTGTTCATAGTGATGCTTTCTAAGGCCCACTTGACTTCACATTTCAGGATGTCTGGCTCTAGGTCAGTGATCACACCATCTTGGTTATCTGGGTCGTGAAGATCTTTTTTGTACAGTTCTTCTGTGTATTCTTGCCATCTCTCCTTAATATCTTCTCCTTCTGTTAGGTCTATACCATTTCTGTCCTTTATCGAGCCCATCTTTGCATGAAATGTTCCTTTGGTATCTCTGATTTTCTCGAAGAGATCTCTAGTCTTTCCCATTCTGTTGTTTTCCTCTATTTCTTTGCACTGATCGCTGAGGAAGGCTTTCTTATCTCTTCTTGCTATTCTTTGGAACTCTGCATTCAGATGTTTATATCTTTCCTTTTCTCCTTTGCTTTTCGCTTCTCTTCTTCTCACAGCTATTTGTAAGGCCTCCCCAGACAGCCATTTTGCTTTTTTGCATTTCTTTTCCATGGGGATGATCTTGATCCCTGTCTCCTGTACAATGTCACGAACCTTATTCCATAGTTCATCAGGCACTCTATCTATCAGATCTAGGCCCTTAAATCTATTTCTCACTTGCACTGTATAATCATAAGGAATTTGATTTAGGTCATACCTGAATGGTCTAGTGGTTTTCCCTACTTTCTTCACTTTAAGTCTGAATTTGGCAATAAGGAGTTCATGGTCTGAGCCACAGTCAGCTCCTGGTCTTGTTTTTGCTGACTGTATAGAGCTGCTCCATCTTTGGCTGCAAAGAATATAATCAATTTGATTAGCGATCTCTAAGATGGACCCTGCATGGCAGTAAGGTCATAGCCCACATGTATATTAAATGTGTGTGATTTGGACTTGCCCGCTTTTCAAGCATTGCCTTTATTTACACCTGAATGTTGTTTCGGAAGGGAAACTGGAGGTGGATCAAATGTACCATAGTTCAGTCAGTACTGCACAAGGCCTTCACACTCAGAAGCCAGACATTGGTAATCTAAGGTAAACTGGTTACTGTAACCCTGTGCTGCTGAATGATCCAGAATAAAGGTGTGATTCATCTGATTCATATCAATTTTAATTTTCAGACAATAAAGAGCAAGGATGCAGCCATACTATTTTAATATGGTGCTGACACAAGTAGCTAATTAGTTCAGTGAGCAGACATTGATGGCAACTCAGTCTTAACTGGTTGTTTGCAACACATATTCCAGTGGAAAGGAATTGAAAGCCCAGAAATAAACCCATGCATATATGGTCAACTAATATTTTACAAGGAAGCCAAGAATAATCAATGAGGATAGGATAACCTTTTCAATAAATGGTGTTTGGGAGAACTGGATATTCACATATAAAAGAATAAAATTAGATCCCTATCTCACACCATTCACAAACATCAACTCAAAATGGATTAAAGACTTAGATGTAGGGGGCAGTCCTAAGGTGGTGGAGAAATAGGACAGGGAGACCACTTTCTGCCCCACAAATTCATTGAAAGATCATTTGAACGCTGAACAAATACCACAAAACAACTTCTGAATGATGGAAGAGGACAACAGGCACCCAGAAAGGCAGCCCATTGTCTTGGAAAGGAGGTAGGACAAAATATAAAAGATATAAAAAGAGAGACAAAAGAGTTAGGGACAGAGACCCATCCCAGGGAGGGAGTCGTAAAAGAGGAGAAATTCCCAAACACCAGGAAACCCTCTCACTGGCAGGTCTGTGGGGAGTTTTGGAATCTCAGAGGGCAGCATAACCGGCAGGAAAAAATAAATAAATAAAACCCACAGGTTACACGCCTAACTGCATCTCCTAGTGGAGAAGTAGCCCAGACACTCGGCTCTGCCACCAGCAAGCAGGGGCTGAACAGGGAGGGGCGGACTGCATTGCTTAGGGTAAGGACCGGGCCTGAATGCCCTGAGGGAAATGTGAGGGAGCTAACCTGAGATAGCAACCCAAACCATGGGATAGCCAGAGAGGGAGAAAGAAAAAAAGAACTTTCCCATGAAAAGCTCTAACCTAAGGCACTGCCCGGCCTGCTCACAGAACAAATGACTGAGCGGATACCAGAGGAGTGCTAGCCAGCTGCAGACCAGCCCATCCCCCACCGGAGGCAGGGAGGCAGGTGGGCAACAGCCAGAGTCGGAAGGCAAAGGGCAAACTCAGCCCTAGAAATGGCATCCTCTACCAAACTGCGAGCAGTCTCCCAAGTCTTCCTGGGATCCTTGACGGTTGACATCCACCAGGAGGGTTGCAGCCAGAGATCAGCTCCCCAGAGGAGACACACTGCACACCTGAAATGGCACCCCTGCTGCACACCTGGGAAACCAAGCAGCTGGGACCAGGGAGGTGATAAGACACACTGCGCAGCTGGAAGAGTGCACTCGCCCAGCACCTGGTCGCCCGTGCTGCTCAGACCTGCGAAGAGCACAAAACGCAGACCCGAGTCTTTGCCTTTGTGGAGTACCCGAGAACCTGAACCTGAGCTGCATAGACCTGGGAAGTGCACGCAACCCAGGGTCCGCGTTAAACAGTTCCCCTGCAGAGCAACCTGGAGCCTGAGCACTGTAGACCGGGAAAGCACACATGCTGTGAGCGGGGGGCAAACCCAGTGTGGCCCAGACACTGTGAACACTCCCCACACATGCCAGTGATATTTGTTTGCAGTGTTCCTCCCTCCCTGCAGCACAATTGAACAAGCGAGCCTAAATGAAATGACCACCTTCGCCCCCTTGTGTCAGGGCGGAAGTTAGATACTGAAGATACTTGCAAACAGAGGCAGCCAAAATAAAGAAGAGGGAACTGCTTTGGAAGTGACAGGTACAACAGACTAAAACTCTGTAGTTAGCTCTGGCTTCATTGGAAGGGACCTATAGACCTTGAAAAGTAGTATAAGCTGGAACAAGGAACTATCTGAAACTGAACTGACCCCACACTGCCCTCAACAGCTCTGGAAAAATTCCTAGATATATTTTATATTACCATTAAAAATTTTTTTTTAATCTTTCATTTTTAAGTTTTTTAATTACTCCTTTAGTTTTCATTTTTAAAACCTATTACCTTTCAAAAAAAGTGACCATATTTTTAAAGCAAATTTCATATATATATATTTTTATAACTTTTTTGATTTTGTTTAATATTGTATTTTTGAGAGTCTAACCTCTATTCTAGATTTTTAATCTTTGCTTTTTGGTATTTGTTACCAATTCTGTACCTTTAAGAATCCAATCTTCAGTGCCCATTTTTACCTAGGAGTGTGATTACTGGCTTGATTTCTCTCTATCCTTTTGACTCTCCTTTTTCTCCCCCAGGTCACCTCTATCCCCACTCTCCCCCTTCTCTTCTCTACTTGACTCTGTGAATCTCTTTGGGTATTCTGGGCTGTGGAGAAAACTTAGGGAACTGATCACTGGCTAGATCTGTGTCTCACCTTTTGATTTCCCTTCCTCTCCTCCTGCTCACCTCTATCTCCTTCCTCCCTCTTCTCTTCTCTGTGGAACTCTGTGAACCTCTCTGAGTGTTCCAGACTGAGGAGAGCAAATAGGGAATTGATTACTGGCTAGATTGCTCTCTCCCCTTTTGATTCTCCCTCTTCTCCTCCTGGTCATCTCTATCTCCCTCCTCCCTCTTCTCTTCTCCATGTGACTCTGGGAACCTCTCTGGGTGTCTCTCACTGGGGAGAATCTTTACACCATTAACCTCATCAGTGCTGTAAGAATGGAGAAGTCTCGAGGCTACTGTAAGAATAAGACTGAAAGACAGAGGCAGGAGGCTTAAATCCAAAACTTGAGAACACTGGAAAACTCCTGACTTCAGGGAACATTAATCGACAAGAGCTCATCCTCCATACCTACACTGAAACCAAACTCCATCCAAGAGCCAACAAGTTTCAGAGCAAGACATCCCAAGCTGATTCACCAACAAAGCAGGAACATAACCCTAAGCACAAAAATACAGGAGGCCAAAAGTCACACCAAACCCATAGATACCTCAAAACTCACTACTGGACACTTCATTGCACTCCAGAGAGAAGAGATCCAGCTGCACCCACCAGAACACTGACGCAAGCTTCCATAACCAGAAAACCCTGACAAGCCACTCGTCCAACCCCACCCACAGGGAGGAACCTCCACAATAAAGAGGAACCACAAACTTCCAGCATACAGAAAGGCCACTCCAAACACAGCAACCTAAACAAGATGAAAAGGCAGAGAAATATTCAGCAGGTAAAGGAACATGATAAATGCCCACAAAATCAAACAAAAGAGGAGGAGATAGGGAGTCTACCTGAAAAATAATTCAGAATAATGGTACTAAAAATGATCCAAAATCTTGAAAAAAAAATTAAGTTACAGATAGTCTGGAGACAAGGATTGAGAAGATAAAAGAAAAGTTTAACAAGGACTTAGAAGAAATAAAGAGTCAGTCAATAATGAATAATGCAATAACTGAGATCAAAAACACTCTGAAGGGAACCAACAGTAGAATAACTGAGGCAGAAGATAGGATAAGTGAGGTGGAAGATAGAATGGTGGAAATAAATGAAGCAGAGAGGAAAAAACAAAAAATAATTAAATGAGGACAACCTCAGAGACCTCTGGGACAATGTTAAGTGCCCCAAAATTCAAATCATAGGAGTCCCAGAAGAAGAAGACAAAAAGAAAGGCCGTGAGAAAATGCTTGAGGAGATAATAGTCGAAAACTTCCCTAAAATGGGGAAGGAAATAGCCACCCAAGTCCAAGATACCCAGAAAGTCCCAAACAGGATAAACCCAAGGTGAAACACCCCAAGACACAAATTAATCAAATTAATGAAAATCAAACACAAAGAACACATATTAAAAGCAAGGGAAAAACAACAAATAACTCATAAGGGGATCCCCATAAGGATAACAGCTGATCTTTCAATAGAAACTCTTCAGGCCAGGAGGGAATGGCAGGACATACTTAAAGTGATGAAAGAGAAAAATCTACAACCCAGATTACTGTACCCAGCAAGGATCTCATTCAAGTATGAAAGAGAAATCAAAAACTTTACAGACAGGCAAAAGCTGAAGGAATTCAGCACCACCAAACCAGCTCTCCAACAAATGCTAAAGGATCTTCTCTAGACAGGAAACACAGAAAAGGTTTATAAACTCAAACCCAAAATAACAAAGTAAATGACAATGGGATCATATATATCAATAATTACCTTAAATGTAAATGGGTTGAATGCCCCAACAAAAAGACAAAGACTGGCTGAATGGATGCAAAAACAAGACCCCTATATGTACTGTCTACAAGAGACCCACCTCAAACCCAGGGACACATACAGACTGAAAGTGAAGGGCTGGAAAAAGATATGTCACTCAAATGGAGACCAAAAGAAAGCAGGAGTAGCAATACTCATATCAGATAAAATAGACTTTGAAATAAACGCCATGGAAAGAGACAAAGAAGGACACTACATAATGATCAAAGGAACAATCCAAGAAGAAGATATAACAATTATATATGCACCCAGCATAGGAGCACTGCAATATGTAAGGCAAATGCTAACAAGTATGAAAGGGGAAATTAACAGTAACACAATAATAGTGGGAGACTTTAATACCCCACTCACACCTATGGATAGATCAACCAAACAGAAAATTAGCAAGGAAACACAAACTTTAAATGATACAATGGACCAGTTAGACGTAATTGATATCTATAGGACATTTCACCCTAAAACAATGAATTTCACCTTCTTCTCAAGTGCACACGGAACCTTCTCCAGGATAGATCACATCCTGGGCCATAAATCTAGCCTTGGTAAATTCAAAAAAATTGAAATAATCTCAAGCATCTTTTCTGATCACAATGTGGTAAGATTAGATGTCAACTACAGGAAAAAACCTATTAAAAATACAAACATATGGAGGCTAAACAGCACACTTCTGAATAGCCAACAAATCACAGAAGAAATCAAAAAAGAAATAAAAATATGCATAGAAATGAATGAAAATGAAATAAAAAAAGCCATATATGATAAATCCACAGCAAACATTGTCCTCAATGGTGAAAAATTGAAAGCATTTCCTCTAAAGTCAGGAACAAGACAAGGGTCCCCACTCTCAGCACTACTATTCAACATAGTTTTAGAAGTTTTAGCCATAGCAATCAGAGAAGAAAAAGAAATAAATGGAACCCAGATTGGAAAAGAAGAAGTAAAACTCTCTGCAGATGACATGATCCTCTACATAGAAAACCCTGAAGACTCCACCAGAAAATTACTAGAGCTAATCAATGAATATAATAAAGTTGCAGGATATAAAATTAACACACAGAAATCCCTTGCATTCCTATACACTAACAATGAGAAAACAGAGAAATTAAGGAAACAATTCCATTCACCATTGCAATGAAAAAAATAAAATACTTAGGAAAAAATCTACCTAAAGAACCAAAAGACCTGTATATAGAAAACTATAAAACACTGATGAAGGAAATCAAAGAGGACACAAATGGAGAAATATACCATGTTCCTGGATTGGAAGAATCAACATAGAGAAAATGAGTATACTACCCAAAGCAATCTATAGATTCAGTGCAACCCCTATCAAGCTACCAATGGTATTTTTCAGAGAACTAGAACAAATAATTTCACAATTTGTATGGAAATACAAAAAACCTCAAATAGCCAAAGCAATCTTGAGAAAGAAGAATGGAACTGGAGGAATCAACCTGCCTGACTACAGGCTCTATTACAATGCTACAGTCATCAAGACAGTTTGATACTGGCACAAAGACAGAAATATAGATCAATGGAACAAAATAGAAAGCCCAGAGATAAATCCATGCACCTATGGACATCTTATCTTTGACAAAGGAGGCAAGAATATACAATGGAGAAAAGACAACTCTTTAACAAGTGGTGCTGGCAAAACTGGTCAACCACTTGTGAAAAAATGAAACTAGAACACTTTCTAACACTATACACAAACATAAACTCAAAATGGATTATAGGTCTAAACATAAGACCAGAAACTATAAAACTCATAGAGGAGAACATAGGCAAAACACTCTGACATAAACCACAGCAGGATCCTCTATGACCCACCTCCCAGAGTAATGGAAATGAAAGCAAAAATAAATGAGACCTAATTAAACTTAAAAGCTTTTGCACAATGAAGGAAGCTATAAGCAAGGTGACAAGACATCCTTCAGAATGGGAGAAAGTGATAGCAAATGAAGCAACTGACAAAGAATTACTCCTAAAAATACACAAGCAGCTTCTGCAGCTCAATTCCAGAAAAATAAATGACCCAATCAAAAAATGGGCCAAAGAACTAAACAAAAAAACAAGAACTAAACAGACATTTCTCCAAAGAAGACATACAGATGGCTAACAAACACATGAAAGGATTCTCAGCATCACTTATTATCAGAGAAATGCAAATCCAAACCACAATGAGGTATCTTATGTCAGTCAGAATGGCTACTATCAAAAAGTCTACAAACAATAAATGATGGAGAGGGTGCCAAGAAAAGGGAACCCTCTTACACTGTTGGTGGGAATGCAAACTAATACAGCCACTATGGAGAACAGAGTGGAGATTTCTTAAAAATCTGGAAATAGAACTGCCATATGCCCCAGCAATCCTACTGCTGGGCATACACACTGAGGAAACCAGAATTGAAAGAGACATGTGTACCCTAGTGTTCATCACAGCACTGTTTACGATAGCCAGGACATGGAAGCAACCTAGATGTCCATCAGCAGATGAATGGATAAGAAAGCTGTCGTACATATACCAATGGAATATTACTCAGCCATTAAAAATGTATTTGAATCAGTTCTAATGAAGTGGATGAAACTGGAGACTATTATACAGAATGAAGTAAGTTAGAAAGAAAAACACCAATACAGTATACTAATGCATATATATGGAATTTAGAAAGATGGTGACAATAACCCTGTATATGAGACAGCAGAAGAGACACAGATGTAGAGAACAGTCTTTTGGACTCTGTGGGAGAGGGCGAGGGTTGAGTGATTTGAGAGACTAGCATTGAAACATGTATATTATCATATGTGAAACAGATTTCCAGTCCAGGTTCTATGCATGGGACAGGGTGCTCAGGGCTGGTGCACTGGGATGACCCTGAGGGATGGGATGGGAGGGAGGTGGGAGGGAGGGTCAGGATGGGGAACACATGTACACCCATGGCTGATTCCTGTGTTGTATGGCAAAAACCACCACAATATTGTAAAGTAATTAACCTCCAATTGAAATAAATAAAAGACTTAAATGTAAGCCACAAAATCATAAAACTCCTAGGGGAAAATATAGGGAAAATGTTTGTTGATATTAGTACTGGTGACAAATTTTTGGATATGACACCAAGAGAATTAGCCAGAAAACCAAAAATGGACAAGTGGGATTACATCAAACTAAAGAGCTTCGGGACAGCAAAGCAAAATGAAAAGGCAGTCTAGAGAATGGGAGAAAATATTTAGTCTATAAGCCACATATATAATAATGGTTTAATATCCAAAATATATAAGGAAGTCATATAAATCAATAGCATAAAAACAGCTTGATTAAAAATGGGCAGAATAATTGAATAGACATTTTTCCAAAGAAGATATACAAATGTTCAACAAGTAAATGAAAATGGTACTGAGCATCAACAGGCATCAGAGAAATGCAAATCAAAACCACAGTGTATTATCACCTTACATCTGTTACATCGGTTAGCATCAAAAAGACAGATAACAAGTGCTGGGGAGGATGTGAAGAAAAGGGAACCATTGTGCACTGCTAGTGGATGTAAATTGATAGAACTACTGTAGAAAAAAGTATGGAAGTTCCTCAAATAATTAAAAAAAGAGGACTAGCTTATGATCTAGTTATAATATTTATTTGAGGTATAATTAGGTTTGACCTTTGTGGATATTAATTTTCACACAATACTTCAGGGTTTCTGTAGACTTTTAGAGATGAAGTCAAATATGTTCTTGCCTTTCTTTCCTGATTATGTAAGGTCGTGCGTGTCATCTATGGCCTCTGATTATTTGGCTAAATTTACAGAGCTCCTATTTGTTATGGAATATTTCTATATATTTGTGAGCCTTTAGGAAATAAAATACTTGGTCCCTGCCTTTGGATGCAGAGTAAAGTGAGATTATTTCAGATACTATAATAAATCTAATTTATTACCTCTGTCTCCCAAATGAAAGTATTATAATCAATGGAAGTAAAGTGGCTTTTGCAAGGTTTTTAAGAAATTAACTGAGAAGAAACTAGAACATGTCTTGTGTATGTGTAGTCACAAAACCACACCTAACTGCAAGAAAGTTTCAATAATGCAAACTCTTCATATTTCCAGAAAAAATTGAACAGATTTTGGTGGTCAGCTAATAACATCTAATATACTCTGGTAGTTCAAATTAGGAGGGCAAGCTGGAAGAAATATGGAGGCAGTAGATAAAGGAAGCAGAAAGAGTACTTGATGAAATACTCCAGGGTCCTCAGTTGCTGTGAGGGTGATCACACCATAATAGTGGTTATTCATTCAGGCACTGGGCTGGTGCTTTTTATGCATTAACCCATTTAATGATTATTGTGAGGGTGTGCTAACACAGTAGTGATTATTCATTTAGGAGTTGTGTTAGCACTTCTTGTGAATTATCCTTACTATCTCTGTCTTAAACATGTGGAGAATAAGGTCCAAAGAGATTGGCTACTTACCCAGGTTCACAGAATTTGTAGAAATGATAGAAGATGGTTATGAAACCAGGTCCATCCAATTCCAATTACTGTGTAGTATTGAATTTTTCTTCATTTTAGTTATAATGCAGGAATGCAAGTAAATATTTGGCAAGATATTACTTTTGGTTGGGATGTTCAGAGGAGATTTGATACAGGAGGTAGGATTTGAGCTGCCCCATGAAGAATAAATGAGGTTGAAGTTGGAAGAATATATTGAGTTACAGGCAATTCCAGGGAGAAGATGGTTCATGAGCAAAATTTAAATGAAGGTATGTTTGGGAGAGAATGAGTGAAGTATAGGGGAGCCTTGGAAGAGGAGGCAGGAAAAAATGAGATTTGAATGTTACTAAGGAGCGTGGTCTTGACCCTATAGACAGTAAGGATAAATGAAGTACTTGGAGAAGGTGTTAATACCTTGTCTTAACATATTGGCAAGGAAGAAAAACTATAATTTGAGGGAAGTTGGTAAGCCCCCTCCAACCTGATTTCTCAGCACTTATAACTTCCTTCTCCAAGTATCATATTGTTGCAATTCCACTCTTAGAGATTCATTTCTTAGGGTTATACTCTCTGTTCTCTTTTGAAATGTAAATACACTTGGAAAGAATACAGTGTTGTCATCAAGCTTTCACTATGAAGGTGTTCATTAGTTCCTTTCATCCTTCAGGGCAGAGGCCTTCCCAAGAGCACAGAATACCTGAGGAGGAAGGAGGAAGCAGTGGGGATACTCTTTCCATGGAGACTCTGCCTGCTTCTGGCTTGAAATATGAGCCAGCTCTCAGCTCAAAATATTTGAATTACCAGTGACATGCCTGTACTTATCTTGAAGAGGGGTAGACTTAGAATCATGCTTTTCTGTGTGAACAAAGGTTTCCCTTGAGAATAAGTCACTACCCACTGTGAGAATCCACATCCCTAGATTGGCCTCATCTTATTCTCTCTCTGAATCAGTTCTTAATTTATTTGCTATGAAATAGCCAGAGAAATAATGATTATGTGTTTGCGTGAGTATACACACACATAATCATCATTTCCATGCTCATATGTATTTCTATTCTTGGAGGGACAGTGTTGCAAGTGTCTATTTAGCTCTTGACTTGGGTGCTGAGTTAGCTGAGGATTTCTCTCCATTGTCTTTGAGAGGAAACAGCTCCTCTGCTGAGGGAGATCCATTCTATCTTGGAGACAGTAGGCAGGAAGGAAAGGAGTGGCTGAGAGTGGGAGTCGGGGTGGATGGATAGTGTGAAAGGAAGATCGTTGGAGCCTTCATCAGCAGTTGGTAGATGACCCTGGAAGAGAAGGGAAGGCAGATAGCAAAAGGGCAATCAGGCGGGGAAATGGACTCTGACATGTGTCCTCAGGACTCTTCCAGGAAATGGGGATTTGAAAGAATCACAGACAGTGCAAACCCTAAAAACTCTGTGTGATTCCACATGAAAGCCACTGTCTGTGACAGCAAATGCCAGGCCCTAACTTTGGGTGACCTTTAAATGTGTCTCTTGAATAGTAAACTTTAATAGAGTCTGACTTGGTTTCTTTTCCCCTCAAATAAAGCATTGTTTTGTTGAGAGAATGAGAGAAGAGAGAGAGGTGAATACGATCCTCAAAACTTTTTAAGCAGACAGAGCTGGAGGGCCAGGTTTGCTTTGCTAAAAATAGTTCCTCACATGGTAACTATGGGGAATTCCCTGATGGTCCAGTGGTTAGGAATCGGTGCTTTCACTGCTTGGTCCCCAGGTTAAATGCTTGTTGGGGAGCTAAGATCTTGCAATCTTATGTGGTGGGGCAGGAAAAAAACAGTAACTATTATTGAATATGAACATGTTGGCTGATGGGATTGAAAGAATGACATGAGAATGTTATGCACTCACAAACGAGTTCCATAGGCTCCATCTGGCCATAGGTTTAGTGTCCCTTTCTTTTCTTGTTACCCACTGACCATCAGAGGTTAGATTACCAAAGGAATGTTGGAGCTATTTGGAGGTGAATGGGCTGGAGGTGGTGGGTAGCAGGATGGGAAGGAGGGGGAGAGATGACTGGCAGTGCACCTATGAAAGGCAGGTCTTGGGACTCATGTAGCTTTTTACCCAATCCTACCAGGTGACCTGACAATCTTCTTTTAAGTCTCAGGCTAACCGGTCTCAATCTGAGCTCACATTGCCCCAGGCTAAAGATCATTTCTCAAGCCATGGGTCACTGACTCCTAATTATGGTTCTGTCCTGCCCCATGGAAGTCTGTAAAACAGCCTGAACTCTAAAACTAGTGACTTAGTCACTGGGATACATAAGCAAACCCACCTGAAACTTGGGAGGTAGGGAATGTGGGAGTAGCAGTGATCAGATAAATGGGTATCTGTTGGGAAGTTAATTGTTTGCCATAACCAAGATGATGTGAATCAGTCATTCAGCCAGATTTTCATACAATGTGACCAAAATGTACCTCATGCTGTGTTGCTGGGGCACAGTGCCTCCTCTTCCAATCCATTATCCAACAGCTGTCAGAGCCATCTAGAACATTAATCGGATGATACCACATTCTACATAGAACCAGTTTTCCTAATCTCTTATTCAAGGACTTTGATCTTGTCCCTGTCTACCTCTCCAGGCTCTTTCTAAACACATTATATTTCTTATTTTATGCTGCTTGTAGATTCTCAGACATGTGCTTCTGTTTTATGTGTCCGTTTCTTTCTTTATTCAAGAAATGCCTTCCTACCTACCTCTTTTTTTCAATAATATCCTTCAAATCCCCAATTTCCTTCTTTTTTATAACACCATTTGTTTAGCTCTTTTTAAAACATTTAAGAATATTAATATTATTATATGTCTGTGTCCCCACCTATGTTCGCAGCACAGTTAACAATCTTAGGCCTAGAGTCCATGTTATGTGAATTTGAATTGGGACTTTGAGAAAGATCCTGCCTTTGTATGGTTGGATCAGTAACATATGCTTAGGGATTACCTGAAGCTATGTTTTCTAACATATTGTTCCCCTAAATAGGGGAAACTGATTTGAAAAGAACAATGGGAGTGTTAAAGCAGTCAATTCCTCAGACACAGCTATATTTCTTTCATTTCTATATCTTATAATTAAGTCACCATTTATGCTTAAGCCACTCAACTGGTTTTATGTTGCTTCCAACTAAGAGTTCTAACCAATACAGTCTAGGGTTTAGTAAGTGGTAGATGACATTTGTTGAACTGGGCTCCAGTGGGAAGTCTTGATTTCTGCCCTAATGGAGCTTCTTACCACTCTACTTTAGGAAGAAGAAAAGTAACCAATGTGAAACCCTTGGATAACAATACACAGCTCCATATCATTAAGCCTCCGGTCTTGGGATGTAGACTGTTAGCGTTATAGGGATGCTGACAAAAGTTTGTTCAGGTCAGAGTGGGGTTAACCAGGAAAAGCTTCCTGAAGGTTGCAGAACTTGGCTTGCTCTCAAAGAATAGGTAGAATTTGCCTTTGACCTATGGTGTTCCAAAAGAAAGGTTCCAGAAGGACCCCTTGCAGACCTCAAAGGCCCTAGATGAGCCTAGATGATTATGATCCTGGCAGATATCCAAGCAACTTCAGAATCACTAAAAATAAGAATCCTCCAATGGGCTGTATCTTGACTGTGCCAAAAGGGACTTTGAACAGAAATTATCCAATGCTTAATGGGCCTAACAGTGATGAATAATGTGGGACACCTTGGAGGAGCCCTAGGAAGCTGAAGAATAAGCTGTAGTTGTTATTTTATGAACCTCTCTGTGTACCTGGAGGATGACCCCAGTGATTCTTAATCTAAATGGTGGGACTAAATGACAACAGTTAGCTAGGCATTGCTAACTCTGAATTGGTATTTGTGATTTTGAAAGTTCCTGTGCAGAAGGAAAAGCTCTCTCTTCTATTTCCTTTTTTCATGTCATTAGATCTGCTAGGCCCAGCTTCCTTCATGTGACCTGAGAAGATGGTATGGAGTGCTTACATGGGCACCAAATGGCTGGTTTGTTTACTGCTGTTAAATTGCATAGTCTATGAAGGCCATTTGCTTTCCTTCCTTGCCACATGGATTTGAAACCTTAGATCTGAGGGAAAAAAAGACCCGTTTGCCCTAGATTTGGTGGTGTCCTAGGGAAACAAAGCTTTATGCTGCTCTTCGCTCAGCAGCATGAAGATTTATTTGATGTAAAAAAAAAAAAAGGTATGCATTTGCTCTTCTTTCAGGTTACTATATGTAAATGGAGTTACTGCATATAAAATCTTGATAATATTTTCTATTGCCCGGGAAGTTATACATAAGCTTGTAGGTATTATACATATACTATTAGTAGTTTATACTCAAAAACCAATCCATGTTCAATTAGCTTCATATATTTAGTGTTTACTATGTGCTAGTTATGTGTTAGACATAAAAATAAGACAGAAATCTTTATGTGAAGAATATTCACAGAATGATAAATGCATAAAAAGAGAACATACAAGATACAGAGGAAGGATGAATGAACTTTATTAAGGAGATCAAAGAAGACTTCTCTAGAGAACTTCTGGCTGGCTTTTAATGAATAAATGGGTATTCACTGGATATACATAAGGGAGAAGGAATGAGAAGTAATTGATGGGGCAGGATTGGCAGATCCAGAGGCAAGGGGAATAGCAACATTTATTACAGGAACTCTACATAATTCAGATTGTTGGAGCATGAGATGCAAAGGCTTGGGTTAGGGAAGATGAGCCTAGAAAGGCAGGCAGGAACCCACTCATGAAGTGTGTCATAGACTTTATTTTTCATATGGAAAGGAGCCAGTGATGGAGTTTAAACAAGAAAGTTAAGTAAACCAACTTGCATTCATTTATTCATTCAGGCTGTCAACCAGTTAATAGGAATTTATTGAGTCACTGCTATGTGCCAAGTTCTCTGTCAAGCTCTGTGGGTATAATCTTTCTCTTGATGGAAGTAGGGAGGACAGGTAAGGGAAAAACAAATATGTGATGAGTGCTCTGAAGGATAAGGGCAAAATGCTATGCGATCTAATCTAGTCTGGAGGGGTGAGGATTGAAGAAGTAGTAATAAAATATGAGTTAATGAAGCAAATGGGGAAAGGAGGGTATCAAAGACAGAAGGAGGGATAGACACAAAATCCCCAAGGGAGAAGCTAACTAGGTTGTTTCAGGTACATGACGGTACACCAGGATGGCTGAAATGTGAAAGGCCATGGGAAAGAGTAGCAGATGAGGGATTGGGTTGGTTTGATAGTCTTTGTCCGTTTGTTTTGGTTTAATTAGACTGGTAGATGATTGTAGCAGCAGACTAGAGGATGGTCTGTGAGAATGGAAACTAGAAGGAGGGAGAAAAAGAGAGCTTGCAGTAGTGCACATCTATGGGAGATGTGATGAGCTGATTTAAGACAATGGCAGTGCTAATGGTGATGGTAAAAGGATGGTGAGAGCTCTTTAGGTGATAGGGTCAGTAGGACTTAGTAACTGAGATCCGAGGGCTAAGAAAAAGAAAATTGGATGACTTGGGCTTCCCTGGTGGATTAGTGGTAAAGAATCCACCTGCCAGTGCCAGAGATGTAGGTTCAATCCCTGGAGGAAATAGGCAACCCACTTCAGTATTCTGGCCTGGAGAATCCCAGGGACAGAGGAGCCTGGCGCCCTACGGTCCATGGGGTTGCAAAAGAGTCCAATACAACTTAGGAAGTGAACAATGACAGCAGAAGATGACTTGGTTTTCTGCTTCATTACTGGGAAATGAAGATCACCAACCAAGATAGGAAATACAGTAAGTTGTTTCAACTCTGGCATGGCTTCCAGCTGCTGACTGTTTACATGGACCTTGAACTTCTTGTCTCACTCTGCTGCTCAGCACTTGTGCCCTATATTAAAAAAAAACAATATACTTGTATTAAATGAAAAATAACACATGATATAGTAAAGCAATTCAAAGAGTACATATGTGTATAAGTGAAGTGAAAGTCACTCAGTTGTGTCTGACTCTTTGCGACCCGTGGAATTCTCCAGGCCAGAATACTGGAGTGGGTAGCCTTTCCCTTCTCCAGGGGATCTTCCCAACTCAGGAATCGAACCAGGGTCTCCTGTGCTTTGCAGGTGGATTCTTTACCAACTGAGCTACCAGGGAAGGAAACTTAAAATCCCCTCTTCATAATTCCCAGTCTATTTCCCCAAAGGTAACCTCTGATAGTAATTCTTCCAGAAAAATATTGTGTGCACCTACAAGCATCCATATGTAGTCTTTGCAAATATGAACAAGCAGAATCTTACAGACTGTTATGCACTTTGCTGCTTTTCATTGTAATATCTTGGAAATAATTCTATATCAGAACGTATTTCATTCTTTTTTTGACTACTTAATACGTTGTTCCATTATACAGATATTTGTGTACATTCTATCTGGCTCTTTATTCATTCTTTAAATTGATACTTATTGAGGGACTCCTATGTGCCAGACATAATCTCTGCCTCTTGAAAGTCAAGTATCTAATGGAAAATATGATCACTAAATTATAGAAAAGTAGAATTGCAACCATGACATATGTTCCAGAGGTGCTTTGACAACCTGAAATAGGGTGTTTGACCTTGTCGGGGAGGCTGAGAAACACTCTCCTGAGAAATTCATTCTTGAACTGACTACTGAAAGATGAATAGCAGTTACCAAAGTAAAGAAGGGAAAAGAATATTCTCAGCACAGTACTAAGGGTAGATGCATTTTAAATACTGATATGCAACAGAAAAATCCTTATTATCCAGATATTCATTATCTGAGTCACTGAAGTTACAAGATTTTAGAAGAGAAAGTCATTAGAGCACAACTTTTTTTTTTGTGGCTGTTTCTCATTTATTTTTTAAATTAGAGTGTAACTGTTGTACAATATTATATGTTAAAGGTGTGCAATATTGTATGTTAAATGTATACAATATAGTGATTCACAATTTTTAAAGGTTATACCCTACTTATAGTTACTATAAAATATTGGCTATTAATATATTCCCTGTGTTGTACAATATATCCCTGTAGCTTATTTTATACATAATATTAATAGTTTGTTCTTCTTAATCCTCTATGCCTATCTTGCCCCCAATTCCCTGTCTGCACTGGTAGTGACTAGTCTGTTCTCTATGGGTCTGTTTCTTTTTTCATTATATCCACTTGTTTGTTGTATTTTTTAGATTCTAAATATAAGTGACATATATTTATTTTGCTCTGACTTAGTATGATAATCTCTAGGTCTCTCCATGTCACTGCAAATGGCATTATTTCATTCTTTTTATGGCTGTGTAACATTCCAAAATGTATATATACCACATCTTCTTTATCCGTTCTTTTGTTGATGGACATTTTGGTTGCTTCCATGTCTTGGCTATTGTAAGTACTACTGCTATAAACTTGGGGTGGATGTATCTTTTTGAATGAGAGTTTTCATCTTTTCCAGATAAATGCCCAGCAATGAGATTGCTGGATGATACAGAAACTCCATTTTTAGTTTTTTAAGGAAACTCCAGACTGTTTTCCAGAGTGGCTACACAAATTTACCTTCCCACCAACAGTGTAGGAGAGTTCCCTTTTCTCTACAACCTCTCCAGCGTTTATTATTTGTAGACATTTTGATGTTGACATTTTGATGTTGACTGGTGTGAGATGATACTTCATTTTTTTGTTAGTTTTGATTTGCATTTCTCTCATCTCACATGCTAGTAAAGTAATGCCCAAAATTCTCCAAGCCAGGCTTCAGCAATATGTGAATCATGAACTTCCAGATGTTCAAGCTGGTTTTAGAAAAGGTAGAGGAACCAGAGATCAAATTGCCAACATCTGCTGGATCACAGAAAAAGCAAGAGAGTTCCAGAAAGACATCTACTTTTGCTTTATTGACTATGCCAAAGCCTTTGACTGTGTGGATCACAATAAACTGTGGAAAATTCTGAAAGAGATGGGAATACCAGACCACCTGACCTGCCTCTTGAGAAACCTGTATGCAGGTCAGGAAGCAACAGTTAGAACTGGACAAGGAACAACAGACTGGTTCCAAATAGGAAAAGGAGTTCGTCAAGGCTGTATATTGTCACCCTGCTTATTTAACATATATGCAGAGTACATCATGGGAAACTCTGGGCTGGATGAAGCACAAGCTGGAATCAAGATTGCCGGGAGAAATATCAGTAACCTCAGATATGCAGATGACACCACCCTTATGGCAGAAAGTGAAGAGGAACTAAAAGGTCTCTTGATGAAAATGAAAGAGGAGGGTGAAAAAGTTGGACATGACTGAGCAACTGAACTGAACTGAATAATTAGCACCATTGAGCATCTTTTCACTTGCTTGTTGGCAATCTGTATGTTTTCTTTGGAGAAATGTCTATTCAGATCTTCTGGCTATTTTTATTTTTGATTTGGTTGTTGGTTATATATATATATATATATACACACACACACACACACACAAACATATATACACATGTGTGTTATATATATATATATACACATATATGTGTGTATATATATACATATATGTGTATATATATACATATATGTGTGTGTATATATACATATATGTGTGTGTGTATATATGTGTATATATATATATACACGTGTGTGTGTGTATTGAGCTGTATGAGGTGCTTGTATATTTTAGAAATTAAGCCTGTATCAGTTACATTATTTGCAAATATTTTCTCCCATTCTGTAGGTTGTCTTTCGATTTTGATTATGATTCTCTTTGCTGTGCAAAAGCTTTGAGGTTTTTTTAGGTCTCATTTGTTAATTCTTGCTTTTGTTTCCACTACTCTAGGAGATGGTCCAGAAAAATATTGCTATGATTTATGTCAAAGAATGTTCTGCCTATATCTTCCTATGACTAAACTTCCTATGGAGTTTTATAGTGTCTGGTCTTCTATTTAGGTATTTAATCCTTTTTGAATTTATTTTTGTATGTGGTGTTGGAGAATGTTCTAATTTCATTCTTTACATGATGCTGCACTGTTTTCTCAGGACCACTTATTGAAGAGACTGTCTTTTCTTCATTATATAGTCTTCCCTCCTTTGTCATAGATAAATCAACCATAAATGTGTGGGCTTCTTTCTGGGCACTCTATTCTGTTCCATTGATGTATATGTCTGTTTTTATTCCTGTACCATACTCTTTTGATTAATATAGCTTTGTAGTATAGTCTGAAGTCAGGGTGTGTAATTCCTCCAGCTCTGTTTTTCTTTCTTAATATTGTTTTTGATATTCAAGGTCTTTTGTGTTTCCATACAAATTTCAGAATTATTTGTTCTCTAGTTCTGTGAAAAGTGCCAAACCAATAATACAGCAAATCTTTCCATCTGTCTGTATTAACTTCAATTTACTTATTCAGTGTTCTATAGTTTTCTGAGTATAGTTATTTTACCTCCTTAGTCAGGTTTATTAATAGGTATTTTTTTCTTTTTGATATGGTGGTACATGGGATTTTTTCCTTAATTTCTTTTTTTTTTTTGGATAGTTTGTTGCTAGTATATAGAAATGCAACAGAGTTCTGTATATTAATTTTATATCCTGTACCCTTTACTAAATCCATTGAACTCTAATAGTTTTTTGGTGGTCTTTAGGGTTTTCTATCCCAGGGACGGCAGAGCCTGGTGGGCTGCCGTCTCTGGGGTCACACAGAGTCGGACACGACTGAAGCAACTTAGCAGCAGCAGCAGCAACAGGGTTTTCTATATATAGGATCATGTCATCTGCAAACAATGAGTTTCATTTTTTAGTGAATTGATCACTTGGAAAATTTTACTTAATACTGCTCCCTATTTTATACTGGTTCCTATCATTGCACATCATATAAATGTCTTTAGCAGTTTCTATTAGGTTGGTGCAAAAGTAATTGCGGTTTTTGCATTGTTGAAATTTGCTGTTTGATATCAGAATACATTCTTAAATAAATGTGGTTATCATTTTAATGCACAGTTCTTTATGGTTTTTTTTTTTGCTAATGACTTAATCCTTGCTCTTTATGTTATATTTATTTTAGACTATGGATATGATGTTAGACAAATAGTAAATTTGAGCAGTTTTCTTATTTGAGTTCAAAATGTGTCGTAAAGCAGCAGAGACAACTCCCAACATTAACAATGCGTTTGGCCCAGTAACTGGTAATAAACATACAGTGCAGTGGTGTTTCAAGAAGTTTTGCAAAGGAGACGAGAACCTTGAAGATGAGGAGCGTAGTGGCCAGCCATTGGAAGTATACAAAGACCAGTTAAGAGCATCATCGAAGCTGATTCTCTTACAACTATGCAAGGAGTTGCCAGAGCACTCAGTGTTGACAATTCTATGGTCATTTGGCATTTGAAGCAAATTGGAATGGTGAAAAAGCTGGATAAGTGGATGCCTTGTGAGCTGACCAGAAATTTAAAAAATCATCATTTTCAAGTGTCATCTACTCTTACTCTATGCAACAACAACAAATCATTTCTCGATCAGATTGTGACGTGTGATGAAAAGTGGATTGTATATGAAAACTGGTGACAACAAGCTCAGTGGTTGGACCAAAAAGAAGCTCCAAAGCATTTTCCTAGACCAAACTTGCACCAAAAAAACGTCATGGTCACTGTTTGGTGGTCTGCTGCTGGTCTGATTGACTACAGCTTTCTGAATCCCAGTGAAACCATTACATCTGAGAAGTGTGCTCAGCAAATCGATGAGATGCACTGAAAACTGCAACACCTGCAGCTGGCATTGGTCAGTAGAAGGCGCCCAATTCTTTCCCAAGACAATGCCCAACCACAAGTCATACAACCAAAGCTTCAAAAGTTGAGTGAATTGGGCTATGAAGTTTTGCCTCTTCTGCCATATTCACCTGACCTCTTACCAACTGACTACTACTTCTTTAAGCATCTAGACAACTTTTTGCAGGGAAAATGCTTCCATAACCAGTAGGATGCAGAAAATGCTTTCCAAGAGTTCATCAAATCCTGAAGCACATATTTTTACACTACAGGTATAAACAAACATATTTCTCATTGGCAAATGTGTTGATTGTAATGGTTCCTCTTTTGATTAATAAAGGTGTGTTTGAGCCTAGTTATAATGACTTCCCTGATGGCTCAGACGGTAAAAGCGTCTGCCTACAATGCAGGAAACCAAGGTTCCATCCCTGGGTTGGGAAGATCCCCCGGAGAAGGAAATGGCAACCTGCTCCAGTACTCTTGCCTGGAAAATCCCATGGACAGAGGGCCTGGTAGGCTACAGTCCATTGGGTTGCAGAGGGTCGGACATGACTGAGTGGCTTCACTTTCACTTTTCATAATAATTTAAAATTCACAGCCTGAAACCACAATTACTTTTGCACCACTTTTGTATTTTTGAAAGTACAGATCAATCACAAAGTGAAATTTCAAATTTTGTAAAAGATACAAAATTTAATGAAGTTGTTGAAAGTGGAAATTTGGTTGACTTTTACAAAGCCATTGACAGGTAAGGACTTGGCAAAGTTTATTTTTGAGGAAAAGAACAAATTCATGCAAATAGGTTTCTTGGGAAAATTGAGGTAATCATAAAGCTTATTGTTTATGATCCTGTTGTAAAATAAGAAAGATGCCTATTGCAATATCATGCCTTTTTTTTTTTTAGAAAAGTCACAGCAAGAAAATCTGCAACTAGTATTTGAAAATTACATTGTAATTTTCATGTATAGTTGCATGAAATCTTTCTTTTTAAAAAAAAAAATTGAGCAGACTCAGTTTTCCTTAATTTTTTAAAAATAAAATTCCAATTAAACTTAATGAAAGTCTATGATATTCTGGCTCTCATTTTAAATATTGGGTTGGCCAAAAAGCTCATTTGATTTTTTTCTTGTAGGCTGCTAAGAAAAGCCTGACAGAACTTTTTGGCCAATCCAATAGGTTTCCTTTAAGTGGCCCCTTTTCCAGTAGTGATTATTCTTGGATACATAGAATTTCTCTATTGCTCACTTAGCCTCCCCAGAGGTGGGACCAATTTGCATTTCTACCAACAGTATGTGAGAGTGTATGAGAGTGCCTTTTACTTCTTATCTTGGTGAGCTTTTGAATTATTGAGAATCTGATGGGTGAAAAAGGCACCTTCATAGCTGTCTTTATTTGCATTTCATTAATCATGAATAAGGTCAAGCATCATTTCAAATGTTTAATAGCCATTTATGTTTCATTTTCTGAGAAATGCCTGCTAATATTCTTTGCTTCTTTTTCTTTGGGGGCTGTTCATCCTTTAGTCATTGATTTTTACAATCTTATTGTGAATGAAGAGACAGTCATTTGTTTGTCATATATGCTGCAAACACTCTTCCAATCTGTCTTTTGTTTTTGGCATAGGCAATAAAAAAAGCCTTACATTTGTTTGGAGTCAGTTTTATTTGTCTTTTTCTTTTTGGATTCTGAGATTTGTATTCTGTTTTGAAAGTACTTCTAGCTTCAAGTTTATGAATTAGTCTCCTTGTGTTTTTACCTAGCAATTTTATGGTTTTGTTTTTTTCATTGTCGAAATGTTTAATCCAGAGAGGATTTATTTTAATAAATGCAGAAGAAATTCAGTCTTTTCCTGAAACGGTCACATATTCCCAACATATTAATTGAATTATACATATCTTTGCTGATGTGAAATGTCATCAGTGTTTGTGAAACACTGAACCTTCATATGCATTTTAGTCTAATTCTGAACTGTACTGTATTCCATTGATTTACCTTTTTCTTCTACTTTATTAAATTCTTTTAATCTTTGCAGCTTCACAGTGCTCTTAATTTTGTTCTATGCTTCTTTCAGAATGTTCCTTGCTATTCTTGATTATATTTTGTCTTAGATGACAGAAACGTGTTAAGATCTACTCCTACTACCATGGGTTTTTAGGGATTTCTCCTTGCATTTTATGTAGTTTATGTTCTGTGTATTCTGATTCTGTTATTTGGTGTATGAATATTTATGGCAGTTATATCCTTATTGTGGATGGTGTCCTTTATCAAAACACTTTTTTCCTTGAATTCAATCTTCTCTGTTATTAATATCATAACCTCTGCTTTCTTTCATCATTTTTATGGTATGTAATATGTTTCATAGTTCAGTGATGCTGTTTTGGTTTTCAATTTGTTTTCTTAACTCTGTAGTCTCCCTTTTCATCTCATTCTTATCATTCCATTGTTTTATCATTTGTCTTTGATGTCTTGTTGCAATGCCTCTATGTGCCCTGGAAATATTTCTTTTCTTTAGTGGGAATGTTTTCTTCAAGCACAGATTCATCATCTGTATTTCCTTCTCTCCCTCCTTCTTTCCCTTGCTTTCCCCCACCCCATCTCTTTCCTATAGTATTTTTGTGGAGTTTTTATTCTACACAATTTCATTGTATTCATGTTTAAGTTAAAAGACTTCTCGGAGATGTTCTGTATATAGTGTGATGATTCCCTCTGCATAACAATGACTGGGAACCACTGACCCAAGTGGCAGAACTATTTATTCCACCTTGATGTCTCCAGCTCCAGGTTGTCATCTAAATCAAGATGAAGCCTAGGATCTTCCCTTTCAAAAAGTACTTTAATGCTAGAAATCAACTTTTCCCACTCTATCCTTCCATCTTAGACCTTAGAGATAAAGCATACAAACCTTTGGGTTTTGGCCACAGCACTACTTTCTTGCATACTTGGAGGGGGAAATTCATCAGGTCATGTCCATGTGCCTCTTCTTTCTGAGCCCCTAACTACTCCAGTTTCATTGTACTTAATTGCTTGTTTGTTTTCTATTCTGTCCAGTCTCAGTTGTTGACAGAAAAAAATGATCTGTGAGTGATGATGATTGTTTTATCTTTTCACTCCTGCGTCTGCCCTAGCTCGCAAAACTCAGAATGAAGCCTTACTGACTCTCCTGCTGTTTCCTCTGTAAATTGGCAAGATTCTGAGCTGGTAAGGAGTGACTTCTCTTCTTGAGAGGTATTGCAGATCTTTTCCTTTCAGTGTACTTTCATGATTTTTATACACTCACATTCTTTCCACTGTACTAATTCATGGGAGAAAGGAGCTTGGTGAGAGCTGTATTAATTCTGAGAATCTTCCATTTCTCATTTCTGTTAGCTTCAGTTTTATTGTGGCATGAATGTGTGCCTTTGTTTTGTTTGCTGCTTATTTTATGTTTATTATTGTTGTTTTCATGAAATATTGGGAACAGATTTTGTGTGAACAAGCCTAACTCCACCACCTTATCCTTAGAGTTCGTTTGTGTTGTCTTTATTTTTCTATCTAGCTTCATTTCTAATAATGAAGTGCTATAATTCTTGATTCTTTGTCTTCACCCTTTTCCGTGGTCCAGGGTAGTTAAAAGCCTATGTTACCTAATCTGTGATGTGGTTTAGGGTACTTACTCCCATGCTAGGATGGCCTTGATATGTGAGGATTAGCTGCTAGACATTCAGTTAATAGTATAGGCAATGCAGTTTATTTTTCTGTTATTGAACATGGAAATATCTTATTGTCCTATTGTCTAAATCAGGGGTCCCCAACCTTGGGAATCTAATGCCTGATGATCTGAGGTGGAACTGTGTGGTAATAGAAATAAAATGTACAGTAAATGTAATGCATTTACATGCATTGAGTCATTCTGAAACCACACGCCTACCCCATCCATGGAAAAATTGTCTTCCACAAAACTGGTCCCTGGTGCCACAAAGTTGGTGAGCATTGGTTTAAATGGTACAGTACCAGGATGTAAGACACAGAATATTTCAGGCAATAGCCTATCTTCTCAAGACAGACTAAATCTCAAAGGTTTGATTTGACAAAATGTGAGAATTCAGCTGACAGTGCTGAGCTGCATAGTTCAGAGCTGCCCAGAAAGCAGTTAGGACAGGCCACCTCCCTCTTTCACATGATCTGCTCTGTATGATACTGGGTGGTGATACTGGTTTGGTCATCTGGTGTCAACGTTAATGTTTCTTGGTGTCTGGTGACCAAAAGGTCAAAAGCTGACCAATAGTTAGTCAGCTATTTAGTTTGCTTTTTCTTTCAACAAATGTTGATGAGGTGCTTGCTATATGTTAGACACTGTTCTAGACACTAGAACCAGAGAAGTTGTCTTGAAGAGACACATCTTCTGCTCTTTTGGAGCTTCTCATCTAGTAGAGGAGATGGGGTAAATCAGACAAATAATCTAAAAACCCCATATTTTTATTAGGTAGTGGTAAGTTCCAGGAAGCAAATAAAGGCAACTAGATGGATAGAGCCGAATGAGATCAGGGCTCCCTTGGAGAAAATGGTCAGCTCAGTCTCTCTGAGCATGACTTGTTTGGGTGGCTGGGGTGGCATGTGAGGAAGGGGTGGGGAACTACTCACTGAAGCTTCTCTATGGAAAAGGAATCAACAAATAAATGTAAGTTTGTGAAAAGCTGCATGCTGTTTCTCATGGAGATTCTCGATGCAGATTAGTATAAGAAAAACTCTTGGAAGTCCTGCAGGAAAGAAATCAGTTAATTTTGTGCATCTCAGTGTCTCTTAGATATATTTGACGACTTTTTTTTATGTGTAATGCTTATCCTAGGGAAGGAGGAGTGTTTTGGAAAGCAGTGGACAACGTGTGACAGGGCAGCCACACAGGTCTCAGATACAGCTCTGTCTGTTTTTAACTGAAGCCCATTTACTTAGAGCCCGTAATGACAGGAATATCTGAGCTGGACTGTCCCCTTCTGATTATCTTGTCACCAACCCACTTTATAGAAAAAGAAATTGTAAGAAAACATTTTTATTTAATAAAGATAGGTGATATAAAAACATTCAGAATTGTTTGAATTAAAACCAACAGCTGTGTGGTTGTGGAATTCTTGGGGCTAGAATAATTTAGCCCTGGCTCCTGTCTTTGATATGATGTAGACTTGTGCTACTGACCATCGAAATGTTCAGGAGCCTCTGAGACCCAGCAAAGTTGTGGGGACTCAAGGAGTCATTCAGTTAATTGTTCACTAGTCCAGACTTTTTTCAGATAGAAAAATAAATCACATTTGAGAAATATATTCCACACTGGAAGTTGAATCTAAATTCTTAATTTAGATCTTCTTAATCTGTATTTAACCAGAAATTGCAAATGACCCTAAGCCTTCACCTTACATCATCTATTTCACGAAGGTTTCAGAAGCCACCACTAAGTGGGTGGGTCATGTGGTAGCTACTTTCAGCCATAGTCCTGAGTTTCTCTGCTTAAATGGGTGGAAGCTTTTTAAAAAATTATTCATTTTTTTGGATGGCTTATAAAATCTTAGTTCCCTGCCAGGGGTTGAATGCAGGCCACAGCAGTGAAAGCTCTTGAGTTTTCACCCCTGAACCACCAGGGAATTCCAGGAAGCATTTTAAAAACTACACTAGATAATATATAAACTGGGTTGATGGGGACAATAAAACCTGTAGTGCTGAAACTTCTTCCCAAATTCCTATGCATCTACTCAAATATATTTCTGTAGTCATGGCTGTTGTTTTCATGTTTTACTTTATGAACAGTCAAGTACTTTTCAAATGTTGAAATCTTGGAAGATTTATACCTTGGAATGTCAGCCCAGTTTCAGAAGCATCAATTTAATGTTTCCCAGTGTATGGATGTGAGAGCTGGACCATAAAGAAGCCTGAGTGCTGAAGAATTGATGCTTTTGAACTGTGGTGCTGGAGAAGACTCTTGAGAGTCCCTTGGACAGCAAAGAGATCAAACCAGTCCATCCTAAAGGAAATCACTCCTGAATATTCATTGGAAGGACTGATACTGGAGCTCCATTACTTTGGCCACCTGATGTGAAGAGCCAACTCATTGGAAAACACCCTGATGCTGGGAAAGATTGATGGCAGGAGGAGAAGGCGACAACAGAGGATGAGATGGTTGGATGGCATCACTGACTCAATGGACGTGAGTTTGAGCAAACTCTGGGAGATAGTGAAGGACAGGGAAGCCTGTTGTGCTGCAGTTCATGGAGTCTCAGAGAGTCAGAGACAGTAGAGTGACTGAATAACAACAAAGCTTTATTATTTATGACAGTCACCTGGGGGTGATGGGTATAACTGCAGTTTCAAGGTATTTCCCTGATCAAGAATCTAATTCAGTAGACTGGGGATATGGCTCAGGAATCTGTTTTTGTAACAACTCCCCAGGTGATTTTGATGCAGTGGTCCATGGATCACAATAAAGTAAACATTACTTCGGTTCAGAGCTCTCCCATCCATAGCCTAGTAGCCTGCTGCTGCTGCTAAGTCGCTTTAGTCGTGTCCGACTCTGTGCGACCCCATAGATGGCAGCCCACCAGGCTCCGCCGTCCCTGGGATTCTCCAGGCAAGAACACTGGAGTGGGTTGCCATTTCCTTCTCCAGTGCATGAAAGTGAAAAGTAAAAAGTGAAAGTGAAGGCGCTCAGTCGTCTCCGACTCTTTGCGACCCCATGGAGTGCAGCCTACCAGGCTCCTCCATCCATGGGATTTTCCAGGCAAGAGTACTGGAGTGGGGTGCCATTGCCTTCTCCAGCCTAGTAGCCTATACTCCTTAATTCCATTCAATTTTAGGTCTCAGTTCTGGAGCTGCTATTGAGAACCATCTGGTTCACCAACACTGGCACTGATGCTACAAATTGCCAGCATTGTTTCTTCCATAGTGAGCTTGCTTCTTCCATGGAACTGTAAAATAGGAAAGCTATGTCAAGGTTTCTGTTTTTAAAAAAGTATTGAAGTGTGGTTGATTTGCAGTTTTGTGTTAATTTCTACTGTATAGCACAGTGACTGGAGAAGGCAGTGGCACCCCACTCCAGTACTCCTGCCTGGAAAATCCCATGGATGGAGGAGCCGGGTAGGCTGCAGTCCATGGGGTCCCTAAGAGTTGGACACGACTGCGCGACTTCACTTCCACTTTTCACTTTCATGCGTTGGAGAAGGAAATGGCAACCCACTCCAGTGTTCTTGCCTGGAGAATCATAGGGACGGGTGGGCTGTCTCTGGGGTCGCACAGAGTTGGACACAACTGAAGCAACTTAGCAGCAGCACAGTGACTCAGTTATACATATATTTCCTTTTTTAATATTCTTTTTCATTATGCTTTATCTCAGGATATCAAATATAGTTCCCTGTGCTAGACAGTAGTACCTCATTGTTTATCCATGTTATATGTAATAGTTTGCATCTACTAGTCCCAAACTCCCAAGTCATCCCTCCCCTACCCCTGTCTCCCTTGGCAACCACAAGCCTGTTCTACATGTCAAAGCTTCCTTAATGGATCTCTTATTTTTGGAGCCAAGAGGTCTTTCTCCCTGTAATCCCATACAATAAATCTTCCAAAGGAGACAAAGTCACAGCACACTTCAACAATTTTCTTGAGAGCCTACTAGATTCAAGGCCAAGGATGATGTTTTATGCTTTCAAAGCAGAATTATTAATGAAGCCTTTAAGACCTTTATAACAGGAAAAAAAATTTCAAAAGGAGCCACCCTCAGGGGTTCAGAATCCAACTTCAGAATAAAGATTGAAAGGTTCCCCCCCCCCCAAACCTCCAACACCATGCTTGGTAATTTCTTTGATATTGCAAAAATAAAATTGCGCCTGTACATAAAACATCATTTAATATTCTGGGCAATTTATTTTTAAAGAGGAACTGTCAGTCTTTTGACAAGCTTCAAACTTAACTTACTTTCACAAACATCAAAGTCGATCATCAGGTTTATCTCATCAATCTTTGTAGCTTTGCAGCCAGGGAAAGAACTAGCTAACATTATCTTAGGGTCATGAAAATATTAGTTTAGTGAATCAGTAGGCTTAAGAATCTGTCTCTTGTTTGGTATTTTATTTTAGCAGCTGAACATAGGCTATGAGATTCAAATATTGTTACAGTATCTTAAAATTTTAATATTGTAGGAAGTCCAGAGTTTTGTGATGGGGCATACATGAATATTATTTCCATAGTCTACGAAACTAAAAATATCAGAAAAGGAGTCTTGTTAACCAGATGTCATTGATAACTCATAGGTTGAAAAGTGGACTGGCTGAACCTTGCTTCACTTTTTATGTAATCTCTGTTCTTCCCAGCAACCACTGGACAAAGGAGAACACTAGCCATTCCATGTAGAGTTTTCATGCAGGTTTTTTCCTTGTGTTAGGCAGTTGCTCATCACTGCATGCCCTGTGTAATCAGTGTCTTTCTAAGGCAATATGGGTAATTGACCATAGATACAATACTTGGATTAAGATGTCTATTTTCCTTGTTTTAAGATGGAAAACAGAATTTATCACGTACTGAGTCTGAATTTGTGGTAATTCTATCCCTTTTGTTCCGTTGTGTGTGTGCATGTGTGCACACGTGTGTATGTATATGTTTATGCACAGATATTGTTCTCAGTCTCTAAAGTGTTCTTAAATAGATTATTTCATCTTCCTCAATTAAATTAAGATACCAGATAGGTAGGTGACTCATGCTCATATAATGAGCTCCCTGGTTTTACTGATTAGTTTGGAATTATTTTGGAGAAAATATTGAGCGTCTTAGGAATCAGATTTGAGGTTCTGATTGTACCTTGTCTTCCGTCAATTATGTCTGTAATGTACTTTGCACTAAAAAGTAGAAACAGCATGTATTAAGTGCCAGGCTTTCTGTTACGTTGTTTCACATATATTGCCTCACTTTTAGTTATCATTTATGATATCATTTATGATCATTTTACCATTTATGCTCCATTTTGTGTACAAGCTACTCTACCATAACCTAGGATGGGCACTGTGTTGGTGAAACTAAAGTTATATAAAATGAATGAAAGGCTCAGGTTGAAAGTTACAAGGTAACATGTCAAGAAGTGTGGGTGCACTTAAATGGACCAGGTATGAGTGTTTGGGAGTGTTGGTGTTCAAGAGGATTATTATGTGAGCCTTCATTTAAAGGAAATATGTGATTTTACACTTCCTGTCTGTTTTATCTTCTAACTTATCCTCACTCATATCACCTATCCCCAGGGCTTTATAAATTTTGATCTTCTTATAATGGAATTTTTATTATGAAATATAAAATTGCATTCACAGGGAGATCAGTTGGGTTCTCTGTGATGACCTAGAGGAGTGGGCTGGGTAGCAGAAGGGAGGTTCAAGAGGGAGGGGATATATGTATATTATTATAGCTGATTCACTTTATTATACAGCAGAAACTAATGTAACATTGTAAAGTAATTATTTTCCAATAAAAAACAAATATTGAATCATGATGTACCAATGAAACCAACAGAATGTTATATGTCAATCATATCTCAATTAAAAAACCCAAAAAACAAAAAACAATATAGAATAAATAGGCCATGCAAAACCCAGATAGGGACATTTGTGAAGCAGAAATAGGACTTGGTATTTGGACCATTTTTATGGCAGGATAGGGTGGTCGTATCATTTTGTTTTAGTGCCGAATGGATGTTTTCCCCATCACAAAAACTGGAGTTTGTGATTAGAAGTTAGTAGTCTGCAAACTGAAACCCAACTGGGTTGCCGAGAGGCAGGCAGCTGCAAAGGAAAGCTCAGGCAATTATGCCTTTGCAAGAAGAATAAAAGCTTTCCCTAGCTGTTCAGGATTGTATAATCAAATCTCTGTCTGTCAATTGCTAGAGTCAGATCATGGGAGTTTGTCTATGATGACATAATCTGAAACCCAGGACGTGCAAAACCCATTAAAAAGAATACTTGGGAAAATGAGCCTGGTATACTGTACAGACTTTGAAATTGCTTTTCATAACTTATCTCCAAATAATCAGATCTAGGGAGGAGAGGAGCCAAGCGTGAAGTGACAGGTATTTCACTAAAGAAGAAAACAGGCATTTCCATCGCATTGTTTCTTCCCTGTAATAATGGGGATAATAGTCATATTAAAAAGAAAATCTAGCCAGAGATCTCCCCTCTACCACTTGCAAATGGGAAAACAGTAGGTGATTTTCCCCTGAAGCCTCCACCTTTGTCCAAACTTCGAAATGTAGCACCTCCTCCTCCTCTGTCATTCCTCAAACCGATTTTATTCAACTGGCTCTTGTGTTTGGGTTGATGTTGATTTTCTTCCCTTCTTTGGGTTTTGTTACCTGTGCAGTAGAGACTCGAGAAAGGCTTGTAG
Source organism: Bos grunniens (assembly GCF_055505025.1). Lineage (NCBI taxonomy): Eukaryota > Metazoa > Chordata > Mammalia > Artiodactyla > Bovidae > Bos > Bos grunniens. Next base: position 133,512,711 of record NC_141194.1, read on the forward strand.
ATAAGATGAGACCTGGGCCATTTCTCATCTCATCAGAAGATGAATACATTTATGCTAATAAATGTGTGCACAAGACAGCCAAGCGCTCTATCCCATAACTTATATCACTGGCTCTCCTGCACTAAGGAAATCGTTATCTACAATGTATAGAGCTCACTCTCTCAGTCTAAACAAAACTTTTATGGTAGCCATATTGGCAAAAGACTACTGACATAAACTTTATGTGGGGATAAAAATATGCTTGGAGGGGGTGTAAATTTTATATGGATATATAGATTTGAGAATTCAAACCTGACAAATTGATGGAATGGCCGGGGAAACCTGAATTTTCTTTTTTAAAAGGTAATAAAAATAACCTAAGGGCTGTAGACAGATAAAAATAAATGCACAACATAATGTATTTGATTTAATTTATGATGTCTTTCCTGTGGCTGTTCTTAACCGAATGGAAGGAAGTGGGGCTATGATGGCCTCACTTTCCGCCAGCAGAAGTGGTGTGGATGTGCGTATAAGAGGCATTGGGGAAACACTGCCCAGATCCTCCATCCAGTGAGAACTCACTGCTCAGCCACTTGGGGGTGAGGTTAGTTTAGAGCCTCCAGCTGTCGGCCCTTCAAGGTGTGCTTCAGCTGCAGAGGGTCATGTCGCCTGGGAGCATCCTGTAGCCAATGACAGATGTGGGAATAAAAGGCCCATCATCTCAGCCCGCTTGGAACAAAATGAAGGGCCATTCTAGCTTCAGAACTCCCATGGAACCAGCCCAGTCTGCCCTTGAATGTGCCTTCCAGCTTGCTTTCCCCTTTTATTCCTTTCTGCTTCCTTTCCTTCCCTTCTACAAGTGTTGCTACCACACAGTGAAAGTCTCTCAGTCATGTCCGAGTCTTTACAACTCCATGGACTGTAACCCGCCAGGTTCCTCTGTCCATGGAATTGTCCAGGCAAGAATACTAGAGTGGGTTGCCATGCCCTCCTCCAGGGGATCGTCCTGACCCAGGGATTGAACCAGCATCTCCTGCATTGACAAGTGAGTTCTTTACCACTGAGCCATCAGGGATATTATATGTTAAAACTCTACCTAAAAGTTCAGCTTTTCTTTTGATTTAAAAAGAAAGCAAAATGTTTTTGTAGGCCTCAGGCCCTGTGCCTATTGTGACTAATGGAAGCGGCCACCCCAACCCCCACCCTTGTGAGAGGAGGCACTGATGTGCCGAGCACAATACAAGATGATGAAGCCTGGGAAGACCGCTTTTGTTGATCTCTCTTCCAACCTTACATCACCTGTTTCTGCAACTGTCTCCCACTTTCCAGGGAAACCAACTGACTGCTGGCTCTTCTTTGGGAAAGGACTGCTGGGAGTAAGATACAAATGATGAATACAGCTGAGGTTTAATTATTTTCACTCTATAGGAGGGTAGCAGTGGAGGCCTTCTTTGAATGACAGCCCAGTTCTTGTTTCTGATTGTGTCATTTCCTTTCCACTGTCTATCTGGAGACCAGTGTTTTCTGAAAGGCCTTTATTGCCGAGACCTTGTCATAAACAGAGTTATTAGGCAGACAATGGGAGATGAAGAGAACTCAGGAAGGGGAAAATGGAGGGGGTCAATGAGTGTTAATTTCAAACAAGCATCTTTGCCAAAATGAAATAATTACTGTATCTAGATAAAGCAGACGAAGTTGGAACAAGCAAATGTTCTTGGCAGGAAGTCGATCACACACTGCACAATTCATGGGCAGCTACAGACAGCTTTAAAATATTTTTCTGCCTTAATGTGATGTTGAATTATTGAGCCCTTTTTTGTTAAACATTTATTAACAATCCAAAAATACCAATAAGTGGATCACCAATTGATTTGTCTTATTCTAAAATAACCCCTGTCAACTTCATCTTTCAGAATCGTCATTCCTGAATTTCTCAAAACATTGGAGGAGCCAGGCTTCTTTCCTGTCATCCACTACTAGGGAGTCTGACTTACCCATTTCCAATAGAGCTGCCGTCTCAACGGTGACCTTGAAAGAATTTACAAGCAGCAATTATCATGTTTCAGTCTCTTATTCTAAAAACAAAATTTCACCCTTGATTCTCATAGTCCTATTCCTTTTTATTTTTTTCTTATCCTAATTTATAAGTAGATAGCATTCTTTGTCTCCACTTTCACACCTCTATTCCCTCTTCATGCTACAGTAAACTGTCTTCTGCTGCCATTATCCACAAAAACTACTCTTGTCAAGGTCAGCATTCTCACTGGGCAATGCCATTCACTCATCACCTATGTGCTGATGATTCCCAGATGATGTTTTCGCCCCAATGTCTCCCTGAAATGTCAGGATTATATATTCAATGGCCTGCCAGCAACTCCAATTGGATGTCTCATAGACAATTCAAACTCTTTATGTCTAAAACAGAACTCATCATTTCCCACCTCACACCCATCCTTTCTTTTGATGTCTCTATTTTGTCACCCAATTGAAAAGTCCTACCTCATTCCTTTATTTTTCCATACCTCTAATAAATCACTATGTCTAGTTGACTCTCTCTTAAACATTCCTTGAATTTGTCCTTTCTTCTCTTTTAACTTCTGGACTATAAAAATAGTTTTTCCAATTGACCTCTGATCTTCTCTCTTCCAAGCCATTCTCCACACTGCCACCAGCAAGATCTTTCTATAAGAAAATCTGACCACATTAATTTTGTGGCTTAAACTCTGTAAAACTGCCTCATTACCTACCGAATAATACTCAACCTCCCCAGTATGGCATGTAAGGCCTCTGGATCTTATCCTGCCTATTTTTTCAGGCTTAGCTTGGAAATGCTGTTCATTCCTTCCCTGTACTCTGCCATTTTTTGGCTTTTATGTTTTGTGTATACTATCCATTTTGTCAAGATTGCCTTTCTGTGCTTATAGCTTCCTGGCCTGTATAATTGGACATAGCTTTGAGCTCACCTTATATTTATCTTCTTTAGGAAATGGTCCTTGTCTGCCCTTCCCACTCCCATGGTAGGTTAATACCTCCTTTTTGCAGTCCCATAATAATTTGTGCACATATCTCTCATTTGATTGTAGTTCCTTATTCATATCTCTGCTCTTCCATTAGACTGTTTGCCCCTTAAGGTTAGGGGCTATGTTTTCCTTGCTCACAGCTCTATCTCTAGCAATGAAAAAGAATGCAAGAAATGCTCAGTAGGCAAAGGAATGTTGAAAATACACGCTTATAATTTTAAAGCGGAGAACTATTTGTAAAGTTATTTCCCATTTACTTGAATCAGTAAAGTTGGATTCAGGACAAACAACTATCCAAAAGGGAGGCATTGTAGCACAGTGGGAAAGAATTTAGGCTTTAGAGTCATGCAGATGTACTCGGAGTTCCTGATTCCACCACTCACTAGCTGTATGCTCTTGGGCAAGTCACTTAACCTTTCAAAGTGTTATCCCCCCATCTAAGTGGAAATAATAATTGTTCCTACCTCATAGGGTTTTATGAGGATCAAATGGGATAGATAATTGTGCAAAACACAACATTCTTTGCATGTTTAAGTGCCCAATAGGTATTATTGTTATGATTATTACTATTAAAATAGTTATTCTCATCCCTCATCTTTTTTCCTATTTGCCTTTTCCTCTTCATGCTTGGAGTAGATCATCAAATACTAAATGTAAAGCACTTAGAACAATTCCCAGCACAGAGTTAAGCTTTCAAAAAGTTTTACCTATGATAATTATTATCTCAAAGCAACACTGTCTTCTATATCTGCTGGTTCACACATGGGATAGAAGCAGAGATGCTTTCTTTTCCTTCTTTTTTTAAAAGAAGAGTTTCTTTGGATTAAAACATAACATTCTCTTTTGCTTCAGGCTGGAATAAAGTTGTCAACTTCTCATGTTCATGTTAACAAAGTCTAAACTATTCTGAATCAAATGCTGAGAGAGGAACATCTACCCCCCCAAAAAAAAATTAAGAAATGATAGCACCTTGAAAATTAAAAGCAAAATTATCTTTATGTTCCTAGAGAAGTTTTTAAAAGTTTATTTTATTTATTTACTAAACAGGTTTTGATTACCTATCATAGGTCAGGCATCATGCTGAGAAGTGCCCTCAGGGAGCTTAGAGTTTATAACATTGACTTACTAAATAGTCTTCAGTTATGGCCCCAGATTTGAGAGCTATTCTAAAGTAAACACAGAGATGTATAGTCCCGGGAAATGAAGATAAAATAGACAGTTTAAACCTAGGTTTAGCTTGCGATGAACATTGAATGTGGCCTTGAAAAGTCCTATGGAAATTGATTATCCATCCCTGCTGATTGACATTGCCATTTCAGAGCTACTTTGTCTTCATTTCCCATTGATCTTCAGTGGACAGAGTTTTTCTTTCTTCCTTTTTTTTTTTTTTTCTAAAGGATTGAGTAAAATCTAACTCCATCAGGAGTATTTAAAATGTCATCTGGCCAAAGAACATGTTAGGGAAAAGGAGTAGATGAAGTCCTGTTGTGCATTACACTTGGCCACCCCTTATGGTCTTCCCCCACTTCTCCATCACTGTTTGTCACTCATTAATTTCATTTCTTCTTTGCACTGGAGTTATCAGGTACATGGTATGCTCCATGCTTGCTTAGTTGAATGGTATAGGATATGCTTAGTTCTCAGCTGATTCTGTTGCTGTCTCAGCAAAAACTTTAAGGAAAAAAAACTTCTTGGCCCATTGGCCTCTTGAGGATGAAAGAACTGGACCTAATTATCTAAAATATGAGTTTCCATAACAACTCTTACCATTATGGCTAGTGGTCCAGCCCCCTGAGGGGATTGTATGACTGTAAGGTGAGGTTCTAGGCCACGAGCAAGGCAAACACACTCAGGCTACATGAAACTCAAGGAGATATTTGTGAAGGACATCAGGGACTCATATGATTCAAAGGAGGCTGGGAAACCTGGTTTGCAAAGAGCAGAAACTGAAGACGCTCTAGTGAACGTAGAAACACTGTATCACAGTGAAAATTACCTAGTTAGAACACTGCCGCTGTTGCTACAACTTCTGCCACACTTGTTAACTTTTATGTCCTTGCTGCTTGTATGAAAAAATGCAAACTCCTGATGAGACATAATATTGGTTGAATTTGTCACATGACTGCTCCTTGGCTATATCAGGGGCTGGTAGAAAAAGGATCCGGACTCCTGGATATTCATAATGAGAGGCAGGGAGAGAGAAATGAAGCTAAGAATTAATCTTCTGCTAAGCCTCCCCATAAGAGGGGAGAAGTGTTTTTTTCTAAACTGGGATACTGGAAGGAAAGGAGAGAGATTCTGGGAAGCTTCTTTCCTGTTTGTTGTTCAGTCACTCAGTCATGTCCAACTCTTTGTGACCCCATAGACTGCAGCACACTAGGCTTCCCTGTCCTTCACCATCTCCCAGAGCTTGCTCAAACTCATGTCCATTGAGCCAGTGATGCCATCCAACCATCTCATCCTCAGTTGTCCCCTTCTCCTGCCCTCAATCTTTTCTAGCATCAGGGTCTTTTCCAGTGAGTTGGCTCTTTGCATCAGGTGGTCAAAGTACTGCAGTTTCAACTTCAGCATCAGTCCTTCCAATGAATATTCAGGGTTGATTTCCTTTAGGATTGACTGGTTTGATTACATTGTAGTCCAAGGGACTCTCAAGAGTCTTCTCCAACACCACAGTTCAAAACTATCAATTCTTCTGTGATCAGCCTTCTTTATGGTCCAACTCGAACACCATACATGACTACTGGAAAACCATAACTTTGACTATACGGAACTTTGTCAGAAAAGTAATGCCTTCTTTCCTAAACCCACTCTAATTATACTCACTTCTCCACCAAAATGGTTTACTATGGTCACCAATAATCAATAAATCACCAAACCCAGTAGTTAATTCTCAGTCCTCATCTTATTTGTCTTTTCAGCAGTATTCACCACAGTTGATAATTCCTTCCTCCATAGAACAATTTATCACCTGATTTCCAAGATAAAATTCTCTGTGATTTTCTCTTTAGTCATGCATTAGCAATCTTCCTTACTAGTTCTTCTTTATCTCTGTGAGGTCTAATTGCTGGAGGGTTCTAGGCCTCATTCCTTTGACCTCTTCTTCATCTGTTCTCATTCCTGGGATGATCATCCAGCCTTATGGTTTTAACTGCCATCTATATATGCTGACTACCCAGATATTTTTTATCTTTAGGTCAGACTCTTCCCTGAAGCTCAGAATCAAATAGCTAAGTACTTTTAACAGCGGGGGCTTCCCAGGTGGCACTAGTGGTAAAAAACAAAAACAAAAACAAAAACCCACCTGCCAATGCAGGAGACATTTGACTTGTGTTCTTTCCCTGGCTGGAAACAGCCCCTGGAGGAGTGCATGACAACCCACTCCAATATTCTTGCCTAGAGAATCCCATGGACAGAGGAGCCTGGCGGGCTACAGTCCACTGGGGTCTCAAATAGTTGGACATGACTGAAGTGACTTAGTTTGCATGCATGTGTGCACCTAGTATTTTTTTTTACTTGGATTTCCAAAAAGGATTTCAAATTTAAAATACTAAAAATCAAACACCGGATCCTGCTCCTGTCCCATACTTCTCCCTGTTTTAGTAATTGAAGATAATTAGATATCTTGTTGTCCTTACATTTGAGATATATTCCAAATCTAACCACTTCTCACCACCTCTACTGCTACCATTTTCATGCAGAACACAATATATTCTCACCTGGATTGTTACAAAATTTATTAACTTGTCTGTCTGTTTACACCCTTCTGTGTGGTCTATTCTCCTTAAAGCAGAGATCTTGTTAGAACATAAAGAAAATCATAAAACCCTTAGGGTCAAAATCTTTCAATGGCTGGGCTATTTGAGCCAGGATTCTTATGTAACTAGGAAGTCTCTAACCAAGTTATTGTATAGAATACTTGGCTGTTTACCAAATCTATTGCTTAACAGATGGACAAAAGTTCTTGACAAATGGACTAGGCTCCAGGAAGGCTGATCTAATTCATTGTGACATTGATCAGAGAAGGGAAGGAATGTACAAAGCCATCAAAAATAGACTTTCTCTGATATGACTTAAGGGAAGTGAAATGCCTTATATGTCAGAGGCCAAGAAGTTGAAGAGAAAGGGACCCCGGCAGAAGGGGAGGCTATGGAAACGGTATAAACAGGATCATTACTAACTAATTAGATGATTCTGAGAGTGCACAGTTTGTGTCTTTGTATACCCTGAGCTCATTTCAGTCTTGAAGTAGAACATGCTGCTGTGGAAAGAGTCACAGAGGTCCTAGACATCCAGATGAATAACTAGAAGAGACCTGGCTGAAAATTTGCTAAATTTAGTGCACTGACAAAAGCCAGTTGGGGCTTTTATGTTCTGAGCTTGCATGTGTAAAAGAAAGTAAGTGGGTTAGAGATTAGTTATGCAGGTCATCAGAGTCACCATGATTATTGGCTGATGCTGAAAGGAAGATGAAAGAAATGGAATTTCCAGTGAAAATGTTTAATGAAGTGCCTAATTTGAGAGCTGAGTTTGGATTTAAAAGATGTCTTCATTATTGGGTGGCAAGCACATAGGCAGAAATGAAGATAAGGGTCCCTGTGTCCAGTTTCTGGGGGCAAAAAAAAAAAAAAAAAAAAAAAAGCACGAGTGAGTGAACAGACAGAAAATATAGCAGCCATTATTGGAACCAATGATTTCAGCAGATTAGCAAATTAAGTATCTGTCTGAAAAGGAAAAAAAAAAAATTGAAAGGCTCATTTGTGACACAATCCTGAGATTTTAATCAGGATATTACCTAATTGATGTGCTCACATTAGTAGATGAGAAAGCTAGGAATTGCTTTTTTCTTCTTTTTGATTTATAGTGCAACCTGAATTGATTTCAGAATAAACTCCCCAAAGAAGCAAGCCTGATAAGATTAATATTGAGGTCATTTACTGACATCAGAAAAAGTATTGCTAATTGTTTCCTCATACGGTATCAGTGAGAAAGAAAAACCTGGTGGATGATTAACTTTCAATAAAGGGAAGGCCACTGAATTTAAAGTAACAGTTTCATTTTTCGTCTTGCCGTGAAGTGCAGACCAGGTAGAAGGAGAGCGCTGCAGATGTCTGTAGTGAATAAAGTGGAAAACGGAATATTTTAATATTGATAATGGTACTGAGTAGTACGACTCAATCCAATACATATTTATTGGGCATCCAGTGTGTGATAGGCATCACATTTAGAGGCACCAGGAGATAGAGAAATGACACAGCTCTTGCCTCAAGCTGCTTGCAATTTTACTAATGGTAGGGATCATAGCCCAAATCGTCATATCTGGAGAGTTTATGGATGGCCCTAGGAGCACAAGTTGTTGCTGCTGTGTGAGCTAAAAGCAGAATAGAACTGGTAAAGAAAAAGGATTTCTCCCTACTGATTTCACCGTGGCGCCTGTTGGGCCTGCTGGGGCAGACTGAGTGCTGTGCAGACAGACTGGGCAGCAGTACTGGCCCAGAGATCCGGTGGGGACGTGCAGGCCGGTTGCTGTTTGCCACCTGCCCAGGGCCATCATGACTCTTCCTGACCCCAGGTCTGAGACAGAGGGAGAGATCTGGAAGGGCTGGGGTATCAGTAGGTCTTGGGATTGCTATCCAGTGTTGGTCATTAGGCTGCCCTCTTGCTTGTCATCATGTTCAAGAATTGCCGGTTTGTCTCCCAAGGGGGCTTTGTGAGGCCTCTTGGCTTTTGCTTTTTTGTTGTTGTTATTAAAGCACCACTGTATTCCTAGGCTGGTGTTTCTATAAACACTTCATATGTAAAGTTTACCCTGTTTGATAGGAGGGCAGAACTTGGATCACTTCAGAAATACTGGCCTCTGCAAATTAATGCATGGTCATTTAAAATCATCATTACCTGTGCCTTAACGCAGAATTCTTAATAGGTGGCTGTGCCTGCCTCATGGGTGCTTTCATATGTGTTGTGCTATAACCACTGTCTGTAGGACCGGCCAAGGCAGCTTTTTGCTAGGGGGCAGGTAGAAGATGAAAAGGCTAGGGAAATAAGTTGAAGAAAAACTGAAGGTTGAAAGGATAGGATAGGACGAGATGGCCTAGAAGGAATAAGAAAAAGAAAAGATATCAAATGAGAAGTGGATGGCCAGGGAGAGTGATAGTAGGGTGGATGGAAAAGTCATCCTGTGAAGTAGATAACAAAGTCTGGGTCGAGAAAATATAGGGGATAAATAAAAGGAAAGGAAAAAGTGAGAGTTACTATGGGAATTGAAAAGAGAGAGGATGCTTGTTTATCATGGAGTCCACAGACTGAGTCCCTAAGGCTGCTGTGAAATTGCTAAGTTTCCTTTGGGACCAAGGACAGGATTGGAGGGCTCACACACAGAAACCCTTGATCAGCTCCAGTGACATTCTGATTCAACTTACCCATAATATGATTCTTGCATGATAGCTTTTATGCATTTGGGACATTATGCAAGTTCTCAAAAACTGTAATATAATGGGCAGTGTGACTTGATTGCGGTCAGAAATATGTGTCTGGTTTCCCAGGCAGAAGTTGCCCCATGCCACGTGGAAGTTCACAAGAGAGAGAAGATTGTAAATTGCACTTTTGAACTTGGCCTTGCAGCACCCGTTTTGGCAGCCAGGCCAGGCTAAAGTGAACAGTAGTTCAGTGCAGGCGAATAATGATAAAAAAAATGTCATGTGCAAGTCTCTCTGTCAATAACAAAGCTCATCTTTTTGTGCCAGCAAGACATTGCAGGCAGCCCACATTTCAAATTCAGTTAATCTCAAAATAATTCAAAAATCAAAGAGCTTATTCAACCATCAAGATATACCAGATTGACTCACTGTGTATTCATAGAAGAGACTCGGTTGGGCAGGGGCTGGGGGTAGGGAAAGGGAAGAATCCAGTATAAGAATCAGTCAAAGCAGCATTAGTTTTTGTTCAGTTTAAATTGTTTTCAGACCACAAAACTGCACTCTGAATACTAAAAAATATTGCCAAAGAATAATGGATGATGCCATCATTTGCATTCTCAACTAGGAGTAAAATATAGTACCTTGATCTCTGCAACTAAGTGGCCCTTGGTTCCCCTTCACTCGGGGGTGTTGCCATCTCACTGATTTCTCCTTTTAGCCTTTAATTTCCCACTCTGTCCTTGTTACAGTTGCTGTGACACACAGAGGTAGCAAGGAGGTGGGCAGAGGCATCCGGTTAGCAATTCCTTACACTAACTAGTTTTATCTTTAGAGGATTTTGCATGTGTATACTTAGCTCATTGGTTGGCTTCTATAATTTTCCCCTCCATTCTCTCAATTGTCTCCCTCCCAACCAAGGAGAAAAGGGCCAAGGTTCCCTAACTCAGCCTCAGTTACCTCATCTGTAAAATACAGGTGATAATCATACCCTGGAAGGTTCTCAGTAATATTAGCATTTACTGCCTCAATTTACCCTTTCTTGTTTTACAGAAGAGATTGCAGCTAAAAGAGCTAAGGGCTTTGCTTGAGGCCACAATCCTGTGAGTGACAGAATTACTAGCTCTACATAAGCCCCTCTTTCCTTTGCTTATGTAATGTTGAAAGCTAAGAGAACGGGATAGGGGGAGGGAACTGGCTTCCTTAGAAGTTCGGTTGTACAGGGTCTGCCATGTTATAAGACACGGAAGGCAAACTCGCCTGAGGACTTAGAGGATGATAGTGAGTAACATCTCCCTACCCTGAATGGGGCGCTGAGGCTAAAGACTGTTCCTCCACTCATTATTTCATACAGATCCATAAACGCCCATCTGTTATTCCAAAGTTGGAAGTCTGAAAATTAAGTTGTGTTTTGGCAAATTTGGAATGCAAATTCACTGGAAAACAAATCTCTTCTGGTCTGATACTCAAAGGCTTTTATCTTCTTGATTAATCCAAGTTGAGGGGCTCTTTCTTTGTTTCACTACAGATAGGTTCATGTGTTTGTGGTATGCTGTTCCTTATCTTGCTGGGGTATACTTTACAGCATGTCCCCCATCTTATCTTTCTCAAATCTGAAAAGTATTTCAAATTTGGAAGTACTCGTGGGCCCAAAGGTTTTAGATAAATGACTCTGGACCCATAAGTACATACTTACTTCAGTTCAGTTCATTTCAGTTGCTCAGTCATGTCTGACTCTTTGTGACCCATGAATCGCAGCACGCCAGGCCTCCCTATCCATCACCAACTCCTGGAGTTCACTCAAACTCATGTGCATCGAGTCGGTGATGCCGTCCAACCATGTCATCCTCTGTTGTCCCTTTCTCCTCCTCCCCCAATCCCTCCCAGCATCAGAGTCTTCCAATGAATCAACTCTTCACATGAGGTGGCCAAAGTATTGGAGTTTCAGCCTCAGCATCAGTCCTTCCAATGAACACCCAGGACTGGTCTCCTTTAGGATGGACTGGTTGGATCTCCTTGCAGTCCAAGGGACTCTCAAGAGTCTTCTCCAACACCACAGTTCAAAAGCATCAATTCTTTGGTGCTCAGCTTTCTTTATAGTCCAACTCTCACATCCATACATGACCACTGGAAAAACCATAGCCTTGACTAGACGGACCTTTATTGGCAAAGTGATGTCTCTGCTTTTGAATATGCTATCTATATTGGTCATAACTTGCCTTCCAAGGAGTAAGCGTTTTTTAATTTCATGGCTGCAAGCACCATTTGCAGTGATTTTGGAGCCCCCCCAAATAAAGTCTGACACTGTTTCCACTGTTTCCCCATTTGCCATGAAGTGATGGGAACAGATGCCATGATCTTAGTTTTCTGAATGTTGAGCTTTAAGCCAACTTTTTCACTCTGCTCTTTCACTTTTATCAGGAGGCTTTTTAGTTCCTCTTCAATTTCTGCCATAAAGGTAGTGTCATCTGCATATCTGAGGTTATTGATATTTCTCCTGGCAATCTTGATTCCAGCTTGTGCTTCTTCCAGCTCAGCATTTCTCATGATGTCCTCTCATATAAGTTAAATATGCAGGGTGACAATATACAGCCTTGACGTACTCCTTTTCCTATTTGGAACCAGTCTGTTGTCCCATGTCCAGTTCTAACTGTCGCTTCCTGACCTGCATATAGGTTTCTTAAGAGGCAGGTCAGGTGGTCTGATATTCCCATCTCTTTCAGAATTTTCCACAGTTTATTGTGATCTACACAGTCAAAGGCTTTGGCATAGTCAATAAAGCAGAAATAGATGTTTTTCTGGAGCTATCTTGCTTTTTCCATGATCCAGCGGATGTTGGCAATTTGATCTCTGGTTCCTCTGCCTTTTCTAAAACCAGCTTGAACATCTGGAAGTTCACGGTTCACATATTGCTGAAGCCTGGCTTGGAGAATTTTGAGCATTACCTTACTAGCGTGTGAGATAAGTCTGAACATTCTTTGGCATTGCCTTTCTTTGGGATTGGAATGAAAACTGACCTTTTCCAGTCCTGTGGCCACTGCAGAGTTTTCCAAATTCGCTGGCATATTGAGTGCAGCACTTTCACAGCATCATCTTTTAGGATTTGAAATAGCTCAACTGGAATTCCATCACCTCCACTAGCTTTGTTTGTAGTGATGCTTTCTAAGGTCCACTTGACTTCACGTTCCAGGATGTCTGGCTCTAGGTGAGTGATCACACCGTCATGATTATCTGGGTCGTGAAGATCTTTTTTGTACAGGTCTTCTGTGTATTCTTGCCACCTCTTCTTAATATCTTCTGCTTCTGTTAGGTCCATACCATTTCTGTCCTTTATTGAGCCCATCTTTGCATGAAATGTTCCCTTGGTATCTCTAATTTTCTTGAAGAGATCTCTAGTCTTTCCCATTCTGTTGTTTTCTTCTATTTCTTTGCATTGATCCCCGAGGAAGGCTTTCTTATCTCTCCTTGCTATTCTTTGGAACTCTGCCTTCAGATGCTTATATCTTTCCTTTTCTCCTTTGCTTTTTGCTTCTCTTCTTTTCACAGCTATTTGTCACGCCTCCCCAGACAGCCATTTTGCTTTTTTGCATTTCTTTTCCATGGGGATGGTCTTGATCCCTGTCTCCTATACAGTGTCACGAACCTCCATTCATAGTTCATCAGGCACTCTGTCTAGTCCCTTAAATCTATTTCTCACTTCCACTGTATAATCATAAGGGATTTGATTATCTGTATAATCATATTTACTTAGTGCCTTCCAAATGCCAGGCACTGTGCTAGGTGCTGGGACTGTGAAGAGGGGCAAGGGTGATGATGACATACACAATGATTTCAGACTACTTACCCCACGCCAGACACCATGAAGAACTTAGGGGAAACTTTGGATTGACTGGTAATGCTCAAGATAACCTTTTGTAGAGGCTTTTTAAAGTCCTGCTTCCAGCCCTCCAGCAGCTCATAGCCCCAGGAGGAAAAACATCCCCTCTTTGTGACAGATGCTAGAATTTGGAGAGGGTCAATGTGTGCTCTTTGGTTGCTACTGCTGCCTGGGCCCAAACTTGTTCTATCTATTGCCACACTTGGGTTTATAATTAAGTGGTAAAAACTGAGCTGAGCAACCAAGGGCAGAAGAGGGTGCAGTGACAGAAAAGATGAGATAAGGAAGGGGTGGCACATTGGTTCAATTCACCAAGAGCTCTAAAGGGATAACATTTTATGGGACATAATATCAGCCAGGCAAGTGATTGAAATGTAAGAGTACGTTGCTTCCTGTGGGATTTTGATTCTGAGCCTTTAGTTCCCTGGTACAGGTGACTGTGACGGATAAGGGTCTATATGGCAGTCTAGTATGCTAGCTTAGGGAGGGGCCATTTAAGATGTATATAAGCCCCTGGTGGCTCAGTTGGTAAAGAATCTTCCTGCAATGCAGGAGACCTGGGTTCGATCCCTGGGTCGGGATGACCCCCTGGAGGAGGGCATGGCAACCCACTCCAGTATTCTTGCCTGGAGAATCCCCATAGACAAAGGAGCCTGGAAGGCTACAGTCCATGGGGTTGCAAAGAGTTGGACATGACTGAGCAACTAACACCCACACATACACACACACACTCTCTCTCTTCTCAAGATGTAGCATCTCCTATTTCTCAGCAGCTCCTTCCAGAGACATGATTTGAGATGAAACCTTAGGGCTTAATATTTTCTAGGGGGCTGAAGCCTTTAAACTTGAGACCTAAGCAATGGCTACCCAAGCCCTCCTAAGCAAGTATGGCTTTGTCCATGAGTATATCAAATAATACCTTGCCAGGTTGCAGGCCTAGGGTCAAGTTCTGAAATGTGAGAGAGAGTCCAAGCCAATGTAGTACCCGCCCATTTCCAGTGTAACTTTCTTTTTAATTGCTTATATTGAATGCAAGACCTGATCCCTGCTGTTCAGGTGACCATCAATTACAGGTCCCCCCTGGCAGCAGGCCATGCTCCCTCCCCTCCCTTGCAGGTAATTGATGGGCTGGAGCGATTAAGGGTGATCTGTTACATCGCAGCCATCATTCCCATAACAGAGAAGACATGAGCATACAAAGCAGCCTCTGGGCTTAACTGATAATTCTTATGAGCTGTCAAGACAGGGGCCAATTATATATTTGGCACCCTCGTTTTTCTTTCCTCCCCCAGGGTTAGGTGCTGCAGCTGGTAGGGCCATTAGCTCCTTGTCCCCACTGGTGAGTTCTGGTTTGTGGCCCACTTGTTTGTCAGAACCGAAGCCTCAAGCTTCTGTTGGGTAGGAGTTGGGTAGGAGGGCAGGTCAGGCAGGATGGGAGAGGATCTGGGAACAGCAGTATCCACTCGATGAGGCAGAGGCTTTGGGGTGACTTGACTGTAGGCTACAGGAACAAGCTGAACCAAGCTAGTGTCAGAATAGCCATAACAGAGTAATGGCAGTAACAATTGTCATTATTTGTTAGCGTTAGAACAAATAATGTGACATCTAGCATTGCCTGAACACCTATGCTGTGCTAGTGGCTTTACCTTAATTGGGGTTTTCGAGGTGGCGCCAATGGTAAAGCAGCCACCTGCCAATATAGGAGACATAAGAGACATGGGTTCAATCCTTGGGTCAGAAAGATCCCTTGGAGGAAGGTATGGCAACCCACTCCAGTATTATTGCCTGGAAAATCCCATGGACAGAGGACCTTACATTCATTAGTTTATCTGGTGGTTGCAAGATATGAATGAATGGCATGCATGCCATGAATCATCAGCTGTAATCTGTCCAGTGTTACAGAGCTAGATTATTGTAGAGCCCAGATTCACCTCAAGTCTATTACTGTCCGGAGCAATATTATTTTCAGCACTTTTTTTGTTTTTCAGCTGCATCGCACCACTTGTAGGATCTTGGTTCCCTGACAAGGGATCGAATGTGACTGGGCCACTGCTGTGAAAGTTCAGAGTTCTAACCACTGCACTGCCAGGGAATTCCCTACTTTTAACTAGACTCTTCTGCCCATTTGGCAAAGGGTCATGCTGTAGAGGTAGTGTGCTTGGAATTCCCTGGAAACATCAGGCTGTATAGGGTATTTGTGTTGTACTGGAAAATATTTTTTTCTTTTTATTTTATTCAAGTCTAGTTGGCTTACAATGTTCTGTTAATTTCTGCTGTACAGCAAAGTAATTCAGTTACACACATATAGAATGGACTTGTTTTCTTACTGTTGAATTGTAAGAGTTCTTTGTGTATTTTGGATAACAGTCCTTTATCAGATGTGTCTTTTGAAAATATTTTCTGCTGGTCTGTGCCTTATCCTCTTTATTCTCTTTATATTGTCTTTCACAGAGCAGCAGTTTTTAATTTTTGTGGAGCATTGGAAAATGTGGAATTGTGGAGCCACTTAACTCAGCTTTCTTCATGAACCCACCTATCATTGGCTCCACCCTATCCAAAGCAGGGGCTTCCCTGGTGGCTCAGATGGTAAAGAATCTGCCTGCAATGCAGGAGACTCAGGTTCAATCCCTGGGTTGGGAAGATCCCCTGGTGGAGGAAATGGCAACCCACTCTAATATTCTTGCCTGGAGAATCCCATTGGCAGAGGAGCCTGGTGGGCTACAGTCCATGGGGTCACAAAGAGTCAGACATGTCTGAGCCACTAACATAACATAATCCACAGCAGACAATGGTGGTGCTTTGCTTGCTCAGTAGTGTCTGTCTGTGACCCCATGGACTCTAGCCCTCAGGATCGACTGTCCATTGGATTCTCCAAGAATATTGCAGTGATTTGCCATTTCTTTCTCTGGGAGAACTTCTGACTCAGGGATTGAACCCACATTTCCTGCATTGACAGGTGGCTTCTTTACCACTGAGCCACCGGGGATTCCAAAAGCAAGATTCCCAAAGCAGACAGAGGCTTGGCCCAAAATGCAAACAACCCCTTGCCAGATTGCACATATATCTTTTGAGTAACCCCACTCCAGTACTCTTGCCTGGAGAATTCCATGGACAGAGGAGCCTGGTAGGCTGCAGTCCATGGGGTCACTAAGAGTCGGACACAACTGAGCGCCTTCACTTTCACTTTTCACTTTCATGCATTGGAGAAGGAAATGGCAACCCACTCCAGTGTTCTTGCCTGGAGAATCCCAGGGATGGGGGAGCCTGGTGGGCTGCCGTCTATCGGGTCGCACAGAGTTGGACACGACTGAGTGCCTTCACTTTCACTTTTCACTTTCATGCATTGGAGAAGGAAATGGCAACCCACTCCAGTGTTCTTGCCTGGAGAATCCCAGGGGCGGGAGAGCCTGGTGGGCTGCCGTCTATGGGGTCGCACAGAGTCAGATATGACTGGGGCATCTTAGCAGCAGCAGCAGCAGCAATAATGCATACAAGTTGGCTGAAGCACTGCAGAGGCCTTATCACCAATCCTCAGAACAGGCAGTTGCCCAAAGTGGGTAAGCAGTGGTCTAGTTTTGTGTGCCAGGAATGAGTGAGTCATTTTCCTGTCTAAATTTTAAACATTGTTAATATGCCTCACCATAAATTTTCTAGTTCTCCAAATTGCATTTAATAACTCCCTTAATGTGAACAGAAAGAGGTATTACTTTTACTAACAGAGAATCGGTTACATTTGTTTCCAAGTTTCGGGATATTATTTTGCCTTCTTCCTTTGTGCTCTTTCTCCTCCTCGCCTTTTCATCTCCTCTTCTCTTCCATTGTGTGTCCACAGCAGCGCGCCTGGCCACTGCAGCCCCCTAGTAGTTGCCGACCCTACTTGAGATTTTTATGTAGATTACTCTGGGCGGCTACATTCCCGGAACTGGCGCAGTTCCCTGCCGTGGCAGTGGACAGCCCATGCTGTCTGAGTCTTTAAAGACGATAAAGGGCCGTCAATGTGCAAAGAAAATGTATTCTCAGAAAAGGGACCACCAGGTGCCCCAGCAGCATTCTGCTCCTCACAAAGCGAGGCTTTGATGATGTGAAAGGAAAATGTGTGGCTTGTATGTTGCTTAAAATGAAGCCCTGTGTCTTGAGGTTTTTCTTTCCTTCCTCCACTCTTACTTCCATCCCCCAAGAGATCTGGACTTGTCAGTAGATGATGCTCTTAAAATCCTTTTAGCTGCCCATGTGGGCAGCACAGCTGGAAAGTGTCAGGCAGTCTGTGTTAGTCCTGTCAGCGACCTGGTATCACACAGCTGCACTGAGTAAAGCCAGGGAGACAGGAGACTGAGGGGTTCTGGTGGCAGGAAACTGATGAAGATTGTAGCGAGCCCTCCATACATTGCAACCATCAGAACAGAATCATACACATTTAGAATGAAAAGGCTCTTAGAAATCATGAATCCAATTGCCTCTCTGTAATAAACAGAAGTCAGAGGTACAGAGCGGAGAAGGCAATGGCACCCCACTCCAGTACTCTTGCCTGGAAAATCCCATGGGTGGAGGAGCCTGGTAGGCTGCAGTCCATGGGGTCGCTAGGAGTCGGACACGACTGAGCAACTTCACTTTCACTTTTCACTTTCATGCATTGGAGAAGGAAATGGCAACCCACTCCAGTGTTCTTGCCTGGAGAATCCCAGGGATGGGGAGCCTGGTGGGCTGCCGTCTCTGGGGTCGCACAGAGTTGGACACGACTGAAGCAACTTAGCAGCAGCAGCAGCAGCAGAGGTACAGAGAAGGAAGAGGTTTACTGAACTTACACTACGGCTGTCTGTGGCAGAGTAGGCTCTAAACCCTGGCGGCCTCACTCCTAGAGGAGTGTTGTTTCCTTACCTCTGAAACATAAGTGAAGTGAAGTGAAGTGAAGTTGCTCAGTTGTGTCCCACTCTTTGTGACCCCATGGACAGTAGCCCACCAGGCTCCGCCGTCCATGGGATTTTCCAGGCAAGAATACTGGAGTGGGCTGCCATTTCCTTCTCCATCTGAAGCATAAGGCATGTGCAATTCTGAAAGGAACTGAATGTAACTCTCATCATGCTGCTGCTGCTTTTAAGTTGCTGTAGTAGTGTCCGACTCTGTGCGACCCTATAGACTGTAGCCCACCAGGCTCCCCCGTCCCTGGGATTCTCCAGGCAAGAACACTGGAGTGGGTTGCCATTTTCTTCTCAATGCATGAAAGTGAAAAGTAAAAGTGAAGTCGCTCAGTCGTGTCTGACTCTTAGCGATCCCGTGGACTTCAGCCTACCAGGCTCCTCGGTCTATGGGATTTTCCAGGCAAGAGTATTGGAGTGGGCTGCCATTGCCTTCTCTGAACTCTCACCATAGGCAGCCACAATTAAAGTGTGGTTCCCTGATTTTCTTTCTACTTGTTTACTTTGTGTTCTCTTGAGGTCAAAGTGTGATCTAAGTAACCCAGGGATGAGGCTAGAAAGTGACTTTGCTGTCGAGGACTGTTCTAGCATTCAAGTACACAGGACTTAAACAAATATAACTCTCTGCTTTTGAACTGTCATCTCTTAGTAAAAGAGAGTGGGAAAAGTTTAAACACAAATTGTTTGCTGGTATTTGCAATATTAATGGAATCGAAGAAAGCCATATTAATAAAGGTAGTGGAAATGCGGACAGGGACCTGGCTCCACACGTATTGATTTGTCTCTGAGACCCTGCAGATAAGAGGGGAAATGGTATTTATCTGATATGGTCTTTCATTGTTGGGGGCTCTGTTTTCCCCTGTATGCTTTAATTTGTGGCATCAAAGCAGACTGGGTACTTTTGGCTATTATATAGCAGGTTATTTATGTTGACTTAGAGAATTACAATCTTTTTATTTCCAGCAGCCTTTAAAACATTTCTAGGATGAGTGTTTTGGCTTGGTAGGCTCACTGAATCAAAATAAATAAATAAAATAGAGCTGGTAGAGAATTTCAGATTGAGCTCTCCAAGTGCTTCATTTTAGAGAAGAGGACTAGGACCAAGATAAGACCTGTTCAAGGCCACACAATAAGTTAGTGCTGAGCCAGGATTAGAACTCAGATCTTCTGACTTTTGGAACAGTCTGCTTATTGAAGTAAAAAAGTGTTTTCATAACTTTTTGATAAAAGGTTATCATGTCATATTATTCTCAAAATATTCAAGGGTTCTGTGGATATATTGCATACTTCATTTCTGGAACATTCTTCAGTTCCAGATATAGGCTCTAATTCAGAGTCTATTACTGACTTGTTGTGTGACCTTGAGCGATTCACTTAAACTTTCTGTGTCCCATTTCCCTCAGTAGAACAACTAACACCTACCTCACCTCCCTTACCAGATTCACAGGAGTTTCAAAGAAGATGGTGGATAAGAAAGTCTTTGGCAATCTCATCTACATGTCATTTTATACAGTGTTATTAATGCCTTTGAAATACCTTTAAAGAAGTTTTGCTTTTAGCCATGGCTACTATGACTTTCAGCCATTATGATTTTTGTGGGCTGTAGGCACTTTTGACTTCATGAATTCTTTTCCTCCATAAGAAAATATTAAACATTGTTTTTTATGATTTCTGGAGAAGACACTGGCGACCCAGTCCAGTACTCTTGCCTGGAAAATCCCATGGACGGAGGAGCCTGGTAGGCTGCAGACCACGGGGTCGCTAAGAGTCAGACATGGCTGAGCGACTTCACTTTCACTTTTCACTTTCCTGCATTGGAGAAAGAAATGGCAACTCACTCCAGTGTTCTTGCCTGGAGAATCCCAGGGACAGGGGAGCCTGGTGGGCTGCTGTCTATGGGGTCGCACAGAGTTGGACATGACTGACACGACTTAGCTGCAGCAGCAGTTTATAATTTCATTGCTCTAAAGATGGTAATGTTAAGATTACATGTTAAAATATCAATATTTGGCAAAATTAATACAATATTGTAAAGTTTACAAATAAAATAAAAATCAATACAATATTGTAATTAGCCTCTAATTAAAATAAATTAAAAAATATTTTATCCAACCTAAAAGTTCATTTTTTTCTTTTGATTTGAAAAGAAATGAAAACATTTTTGTGGGCCCATAAAGTATTGTGGGCCTTAGCCCAGCGTCTGTTGTTCCTAATGAAGTCAAGTCATTATTGCTAGTTCAGACCAACCCTTCAACTGAAAACAACAACAAAGCTGTTCAAAATATACACAATACCCACTTTAAACACTGGAGATCACACCAAGCCAGGAAGAATTAGTGGCCCAAGACCAAGGGAAGAGAGAAGCCCAAAGAGGGGAATCGAACATTTGGTGCTATATCTTTCTTCAACATATTTATTGATTCCAAAAGTGTAACAGAGGCCAAGAAACTGAGCAGAAATTACAGCTCCAGAGGCTGGGGGAGCCACAGTTGAATGTCAGGGCACATCAAAGAAGAGGGTTTCTGGTTAAGTCTCCAGTTTGGGGTTGTGACCCTGAAGAACAATATCCTAGGCATAAGGGCAAACCAGAAATAGGCTAGTCCTTGTAGGGACTCAAGGCTAGCATGTAGTCACTCCAACATCTGATCCGATTAAAAGTGATCTGTGATGGTGCCCTTAGACTGTTAGTGCCTGCCAAAAACAAGTGTTAATTGTCTCTAAAGGAAGATAAAATTATCTAAAATCTCAAATTAGTTTTTACAGTTTTTTGCCCATGATGTTTTGGACATTTAGTCAAAAGTAATCAGAGAATGAGATAAGACCATGTGACCAAAACCTAAAGTAAAGCACATATATTTAATAATAGACCCACAAGGGCCCTCTGATAATGGCTTTATATGATACAAACTTTAACCATAATTTCTATGTTTAAAGAATTGGTCTAGGTTGGAGATGAATTACAGAAATCTATCTGGATATCTAGTGACACATTTGTCAGTTTGGAAAATTTGCCATTTGCCCATCCCCTGTATACTTGGAAAGCTACCTGTAAGAGCTGATATGAAATGTTGCCATCCATGTGAAGGTTAGTTTTCCACAGATGCTTGTGACTTTCTTGAACATTTAGGGTTTCATGTTCCTTTTCAGATATAAAAATTAGTGCTATGATACATAAGTCCTCTTCTCTAAATTTTAGAATTTATGATCATTTGGCAAACACTAGGCTTTGATTCTCTTTGCATGCACAAAGAAACAGTAAAAACAAAATTGTAGGAGACATGCCAAGCCTACTTAAGCAATTAAACTTAAAAAAAAAACAGTTCTCAAATTGCCTTTTATTACACCTGCCTTCCTACAAATAATATTCTAATTACAAATGAGTCATATCTCTTAATTAAAGCTTGTCCAAGGGAGTCTTTTCTAAAACGGTTTATCAGCAATTAGTTTACATTAGTGCATAATACTTGATAGTATTCTTTTTATTTGATTTTTCTCCAAAAGGTAAACTTTGCACAAATTTCATTTAACCCTATTCCTAAATAATCTAATTTGGCAAAGCTTTATTTTTACAAAAGGCGTCTCTGAATACCCCTTTTCTTGGATTCTCCCAACTGATGTTTTAACAAAATAGAGAAAACAAAAATGATGTTTTAGTGGAATCTAAGGAAAAAAGGTAAATATTTTGAGACATGGTCTTAATTATTCTTCTAAGGAAGGCTACTCCTCACTGAAGGAATGTAATTTGTTTTGTTTTGTTTTGTTTTGTTTTTTTTTATCTAGGCATGACCCAGAGTGTTAGAAAGGAATTAGATAGAGAAGAATTTAGAATTATCATGTCAGAGGCAGTTTAAACGGACTGGAATGAAACCGTTTCACATTTGACAAAGGACCAAAATGATACTCTGTGGTCACCAGCAACACAGGTTTTCCTTTTTCCTCCCTTTCTTCCCCCTCCCTGACATCCTTCCTTGTTCTAGCTGTTGAGCTCTCCCCTAGCAAGCTGTTCTTGGTTTGAATGGTCCTGCTGCTTTTGGAATTATGCCCTTATGCTGTGTTGTGACCTCCAATGGGTATAAATTTAGCCCAAAGACATATTTTTCTGGCTATTTTAGTTCCCTCCTTGAAGCCTCGCTCATTTTCCTGTAGAACATAACATGGGTCACTGTTCCAGTTCCAGAGGAGGTCATGCCATTAGTTCAGAAGGATTGGTATTTTCTGAGCTGTTATCTTTTATACATTATATGTAATCACATTTCTGAAAGTACAGTCAGACCCATTGTTAACTGGATACAATAGAATTCAGCTCATTGCCCTGTCTTCTGACACAAATGACCAAGATATGAATAGCCTTTGACTGAGTACCATCTACATGAGGACTTCACATTAAGAGCTAAAGGGAGATATGGAAGAAAGCACAGTGAGAGGTTCTGTCTTTACAGGAGTTTATGACCAAATAGAGAATGGATCTATGTGTGGGAATGGTGTAAGGCCTTTGCTCTGCTTTCTATTGAATATTTGGATCTCATCTCTTCAGCCCCCACTGTGCTTAACATCCCTTTATTGAGGGCCTGCTGTATTTTTGCCCCTCAATAAAAGGATGTTAAATGCATTAAAGAAACAAATTAGTGTGGGGAGTAATTCAGCATTAAGCCATACATACCACAGGACAGAGCTCATCCAAGGATAGCTAATGCATTGCTCACAAAGAGATGGTGAAATTTGATGGTTCACTGACCATCAACATAGCAGTAGGTCTTACACTTTGATGAGGTCATCTGCTCTTTGAGAATATGAAACCTGTGACCACTCAGACCAGAAAAATACATGAGTGCACGTGTATACTCACTTTGGAGTGCAACTTACTCTTCCTGTGGATTCCCAAAACGTCCATTGTCCTCTGGTTAGGAACCCCTGCTCTACCAGGTAGTTGTTAGGACTCAGGCACTGTGGGCAGCCTACCCTGGGTGCTGTGAGAGGCCACAAGAAAAGTATTTATCCTGAGTTGGTGATTTAGAGCAGGCTTCTTGGAGAGGTGAAAATTGACACAGAAACCTAAAGGATTAGAAGAATAACCATACTAATAATAAGTCCAAGACATCTTTCATAGAGCCCTTTCTTGACTCCACTGTTGAAAATAATATCCTATTTTCTATATGACTCTCCATTTTTTATAGCACTGGCACAATCTGTCATTGTGTTATTTGTTTTATTCACATATTTATTACTAACCCCCCACCTAGATATGAGCCATGAAGGTAATTGAGTTTTGTTTTTTGTATTCACTGCTGTGTCCTCAGTATCTGAAACAATGCTGATGAACATTCTCAATTATTTGCTAAATGGACAAGGGGTTCTTAAGCAGATGAAAGAGCTTGAACTCAAGCAGAGAGGCATGATGGAGTATGGGGACCCTATGAACAACTCAGTGTACCTAGAGGATAATATGTAAAAATGAGAGTGAAGGCAGATGAGGCTGAAAAGAATGCGGGGGGACAGGTCATGGAGGACCTTGTTAAGGCATTTGAACTCTTGAGAATTTGACTGTGGAGGGAAAATTCATAGTCATTCATGAGGATAGGAGCCTAACTTCTAAAAGAACTGAAAGTGGGAACAAAGCAGGATAAAGGAAGTCCAATACAGTCTTAAGATAGCATATTCTATCATAAGAGCCCTATAGCTGCTGCTTGCCCTTGACTCTGGTTTGGATCTCTATGGGCTGGCATTTTGCACTTAAACTCCATTAATGATGATGATGATGCTAAAAGTAATCCTTGAGTCAGGCATTGTGCCAAGCTGTGCACATAGATTTTTGTCATTTCATCCTCACAACTACATTATGAAGGAGGCGGTATTATATTGTAATCCCATGATGTAGATAAGGACATGGAAAGGTGAAGCAGTGTCTTCAATGTCACACTTCACCAAGTCAAAGAGTAAGAACTTGAAACTAGGCCGTCTGAATCCAGAGTTCAGTTCTGACTGGATACCTCTTCTCCTTCCCTGCTAGTAGACTTCTGACTTCCCTGCTAGTAGTCTGCCCTCAGGCTCTGTCTCTGGTCTTGCACAGATTCAGAGCCACACCACTGGGCTGCTTTATCCTTTATTTCCATCCTCAATACCTTAATACTGACCCAGAGGCCTTTCTAGCCAACTCTTACTCTCAGTTCAGTTCAGTCGCTTAGTCATGTCCGACTCTTTGTGACCCCATGGATTGCAGTACACCAGGCCTCCCTGTCCATCACCAACTCCTGGAGTTTACTCAGACTCATGTCCATTGAGTTGGTGATGCCATCCAACCATCTCATCCTCTGTCGTCCCCTTTTCCCACCTTCAATCTTTCCCAGCATCAAGGTCTTTTCAAATGAGTCAGGTGTTCACATCAGGTGGCCAAAGTACTGGAGCTTCAGCTTCAGCATCAGTCCTTCCAATGAATATTCAGGACTGATTTCCTTTAGGATGGACTGGTTGGATCTCCTTGCAGTCCAAGGGATTCTCAAGAGTCTTCTCCAACACCACAGTTCAAAAGCATCAATTCTTCGATGCTCAGCTTTCTTTGTAGTCCAACTCTCACATCCATATATGACTACTGGAAAAACTCTTGTTCTGGTCTGTGATAAATCAACATCACACAAAGAATTTAATCCAATCCTTAATGGCATTCAACAGTGGATCCTCTAGAGGTAGTTTGAGTGGATTAGAAATTATCTGGGCCAAATCTTGCTTTCAAATCAGTATTGATGTTGTCACTTTAAGTGACTTGTTGACAGAAACAGTATGTTTGATTAGCTTGGTCTGAGACTTTTCTGTTAAAGTGGATACCAGCCTGTGTCAGGGAAAATACTAAATAGGAACTGGAGACACTGGAAATGTTTTATGAATCAGCTTGTATTGCAATGAATGTGTAAGGAAGTAATTATGATATAACTATGAACACTTCTGGGTTGCTTACTATTTGTTTGCTATGTGTTTTAGAGCATTTTTTAAAATGTTTTAACTTGTTTAATCCATATAAGTTTATGAGGTAGGTATTATTATCTTCATTTTACAGATGAGGAAACTTAAGTAAAAAGAAATAGTTCTTTAAATTGCTCAAACTGAAAAGCTAATAAGTTACCCTTTCATAGCCAGAATATGAATTCAGGTAAGCCTGGCTCCAAAGCCTTTTCTCTTAACTAGATGGGCTTTCTTTGTAGATGGTTTTAGGGTTTCCCTGGTGCCTCAGACAGTAAAGAATCTGCCTGCAATATGGGAGACCCAAGTTCGATCCCTGGGTTGGGAAGATCCCCTGGAGAAGGGGAATGGCTACCCACTCCAGTATTCTTGCCTGGAGAATTCCGTGGACAGGAGCCTGGTGGGCTACATGGGGTTGAGAAGAGTTCAACATGGCTGAACAACTAACACTTTTGATGCTGATAGCTCAGCCTCTCTGCACCAGTGCTGAATTGAATCTCAGAGACAGAGTTTTGGGTGAAGTAGAAAAGAATAGTCTTTGCCAGGCAAAGGGGGATGCAGCAAAACTGTGTCCCCTCAACCCTGGAGGATTTGATGAACTTAATAAGGGTGGGGTTGCTGACAAGATTAGGGTGTGTGTGCAGCTGTGTGTTGGTTGGTCTCCTAATCTTGGTGAGCCTCTCTGGTACCTTTAATCTTGCCTCAGGTTGTTTCTTGACTGCTCCTCCCTCTTTTTTACGAGAAAGAAAAAAAACTTTTAATATTGTACCGGGGTATAGAAGGACTTCCTGGTGGCTCAGATGGTAAAGCGTCTGCCTACAATGTGGGAGACCCGGGTTCAGTCCCTGGGTTGGGAAGATCTCCTGGAGAAGGAAATGGCAACCCACTCCAGTATTCTTGCCTGGAGAATCCCATGGATGGAGAAGCCTGGTAGGCTGCAGTCCTTGGGGTCACAAAGAGTAGGACATGACCGAGCGACTTTAATTTCACTTTCACTTTCATAGACGATTAACAATGTTGTTATAGTTTCAGGTGAACAGCTAAGGGACTCAGCCATACATATACATGTGTCCATTCTCCCCCAAAGTCCCCTCCCATCCAGCTTGGGGCTGCCTCTCTCTTGATCAGCAACTGTTGGAATTCACCCTTTGGAACTCAGAGAAGATCATGCCAGCTGAAGTCTTACCTACAAGAAATGGGCGGTGGAGTGGGCAGGGGACAAACAGCCTTCCATGTTTAGAGCCCACAGCCCGCCCTTTCAGTTTCATCATATTGTTCAATGCACTTAAATTACAAAATGAACTGAGTGCCTGTGGTGTGAATAGCATACCACTCCTACCTGAATTGGGATGCCTTCACATAATACAGGAGATGATGGAGGCTTAACCTAGAGTCCTAAAAATTGGTTGGGAATTGAGTGCAAATACAAATGACATTTTGGAAGTAGAATTAGAATTCAGTGGCTCTTTGGATTGCATGTGGGTGGGATCATGTTTGGAGATCCTGAGGGAGGGAGGTGTCAAAAATGATGTGGGAAATTGTTAGCACCTGTGACTAGGAAAATGCCGTTTAGATGCTTAGGGGCTATTTGGAAGTCGAGTCTGAAGCTCAGAAGAAGGGTCACAAGGAGAAGAATGAGATAGAATGAGCTCACTTTGGGGGCAAGTTGTAGAAGGAGAAAATAGAAGAGGGAATGACAGAACTCTGGGAAAGCACTACATTAAAGGAAGGGGCTCTGTGAGAGGAGGCAGCAAAGGAGACTGAAATGGAGTGGACAAGGATTTAAGGGGAGAACTGAAGGCAGGATTTCTAAGCCTTGAGAGGAGTAAGTGATGGGAGCTGTTAGATGCTCTACAGTAGTCATTGTGATGGGTATTGAGAGGAGGCCTTTCAGTTATGAAAACCCTGTTGACTTATGAGCACAGTGGTCATGGTGAGGGCAGAAGGCAAACTGCAGGAGTAAAAGAGTGAGCAGATGATGAAAAGGAGGCAGGGCCCTGAGACTGACTACCCGGTCAAGGAGTTGGCAGATGGCAATGAAAGGAAATAAATGCTACCTTGCAGGGCAAGCCGGTTTGTTTATTTCAGGGATAAGAGAACTTGAACGAGCCCATGTCTGAGTCAGAGGGTGTTAAGTCCCAGGAGGATGAAGGAAAAAAAATGTAGTAGTAGTGGGGAGAACCAGTATTATGGAGTTGATGAGAGATCAGAAGCGCAAAGCAGGATTTAGCTTCATAGCTGAGGAGAGCCACATGGACCTTGGAGAGAGAACAATTATCAATGTAACAGCTGGGAATTTCATGTACATTAAATATATTTTTCTCAGTGAGGCAGGATGCACAAATCATTAGCTAAGAGCAAGGAAACCCGGAATACCTCTGATAATTTGAGAATGGGTTGAGGGAGCAAATCTGAGAAAAGAAAATGGAAAATGCTGAATGTGAAATCGCAGTATTTTAGTAAATGATATCCTTCAGAATGTTATTTTGGGAGACAATGAGAAAAATGTTTCTAAGGCAGATACATTGGGAAATTAATCACAGTCGACTTTTCACATTATATATGAGAATATGAAAACTGTTTCAATTTCCAGAACAGAGAAATGACCTACCTCCATTTATCTTGCATCCTGCAACTTATTTATCGATAGTCAGCTCTTCACATAGCCGTGGAGATACTTATTGTCGGGGCTTGACTTCTGTCTGCTGTGCTTTGTGGCCTGGAAGCTGGCATGGGAAAAAAAGAGAGTTGTGTGTGTCCAAACTTGGGCTTTGGCAAGGCAAACACAGCAGAAGGCAAAGGAAGCAAAATCATTGAAGATCTGGTGGGAATGCCTGGTGAGGGGGTGCTCAGGGCTGGGGAAGGAGAACAGCTAAATAACTGGCAAGGTTGGAGAAGCTGATGGCCTTGTCTTCCTGATATCAAAGGCTATTTCTAGTGGGAGAGAGGGAAGAGGAGAGGGAAGAACAGGAGGTGATGCAGAGGTTTCTTTTTTTTTTTTTTTTTTTAAACAAATAAGGTGTGATACGGAGAAGGCAATGGCACCCCACTTCAGTACTTTTGCCTGGAAAATCCCATGGATGGAGGAGCCTGGTGGGCTGCAGTCTATGGGGTCGCTAAGAGTCGGACACGACTGAGCGACTTCACTTTCACTTTTCACTTTCATGCATTGAGAAGGAAATGGCAACCCACTGCAGTGTTCTTGCCTGGAGAATCCCAGGGACATGGAAGCCTGGTGGGCTGCCGTCTATGGGGTCGCACAGAGTCGGACACGACTGAAGTGACTTAGCAGCAGCAGCAGCAAGGTGTGATAAACTATCAAATGGTGCTGAGAGATTGAGTGGGATGTAGCTGGAGAAGAGGCTGATGCATTCAGCAATTAGGAGATCATTAGTTACCTTTGAATGAACAGTTTAAGTATAGTGGTTAGAGTTAATAAGGGAGTGTGTGGCAAAGAGGTGTACAAAATGAAGTGTACTCATTGATTTTTGTCAGTAAAAGAAATGAGAAATGGGGAATTACTTGAAGAATGCAGTGTTCACATAAGGTCTTTTTTGAAAAAATCATTATTTTGTTTTTAACTGTGAAGATGAGGTGAATCTGGGGGCTTGAGAAGAGTGGGGTATAAGCTGGGAGGATTGGGGCAGGCAGCTAGTAAGAAAGAAAGCGACTGGAAGCATTGAGAGCCCAGCTGAAGAAAGGAAACATTGATTTGTCTTCATTTGTCTGACGGTGTCTTTTTGAGTTGTGTTCCTTGGGAGCTGGAGGGTTAGGGGATCTGGCCAGCAAGGGAGGGGAAAAGAAAGCAGGAGGGCCCTCACAGACTGGGAAGATGGAGAGCAATTGAGAGTGGGGCTCATGATAAGGTTCAAGACAGATTTGGTGGGACTCAGAGTAGGGGGAGCAAAGTAAGTTGTGCCCAGAAGTGTGGGAGAGGATGGGTCTTAGAGTTCCAGATGAGATTGAGTTACAAATTTTTGTCAAAAGAGAGTGTGGTTCAAAAGAGTGGAAGTGAACATCTTCAGAGAAGAATGAATGAAAGATTTGCTAGGCCAGGGTGTGATATAGATTAGTCATCTAGAAATTGATGTCACCCTGTAGTGAGTTTGGGATGGACATGTATACACTGTTAAATTTAAAATGGATAACCAACAAGGACCTACTGTGTAGCACAGGGAACTCTGCTCAATATTATGTGGCAGCCTGGATGGGAGGGGAGTTTGGGGGAGAATGGATACAGGTATATGCATGGCTGAGTCCCTTCTCTGTTCACCTGAAACTGTCACAGCATTGTTAATTGGCTATACTCCAATACAGAATAAAAAGTTTTAAGAATAATTTAAAAAATTAATGTCACCCTGGACAGGAGTCTGTGTGGAAGAAAATATTAGAAAACAGTGTGGAGGAGGAGTGATGCTGCTGTGGAGGGCAGGAAGACGCAGATGTGCTTGGGTTGCAGGGTGAGCTTCAAAGTTGTGGTGCTCAAAGGGAGGTGATAGAACAGCAGAAGGCAGACAGCTGGGGTGAGTGAGGCGTTCATAGAACTACTCTCTTGGCCCTGAGAGGGAGAGGTAGAGCCTCTTGAACAGGTTATGAGGGAAGCAGGGATCTCAGGGGGGAAGCCAACAGGCAGTAGGCAAATCCCAGGGCAGAGGGGATTTGGTAGAAATCCAAATCTGGGGGAAAGGTAGAAAGTAGAATAAATGCTGTTGAGAGTAGAACAGGGCTCCAGAGGGCAGAGTGCAACGGCCCCAGTGGACCACAGAAAGCACAGGACTGTGGCTCCATAGGGGACAGATCAATTCTGTGAGCAAGTGTGATGGTGACTAATGGGGATGAGGGACACAGGGTCCTCAGGCTTCACACTGGGACCTAGTTGAGGGGGAGGCAGTCCCTGCCCCAGAAGGATGGAAACTGATGTCCTTGACTAGAGCTCACTAGACTTCCTGTGAGACCTTGGTGAGGCTCAGGGCTGCACTGGAGAGGTTCAGAGCTGCACTCACACGGCTGTGTGGGCTCCTGACTGATGTTGACAGCATAGCTTTTGTGAGTGGTGACACCCCACATCCAAGCCCTTCTTTCAAAGAGGACAAAGTGTCCTCCCCATCCTATTTCTGATGATTAATAGATTCCCTACTCCTCTGGTTTGGCAGTGCCTTCCAATGCCTTTGTGTAAACACAAATAAAAATGTGTTTTAAAAGAAGTACTGTGGAGTTATAGGGGTGAAGAGGAGGGGCCAACCTCACTTTATTTATTTATTTATTTATTTTTAATTTAATTTTATTTTTAAACTTTACAATATTGTATTAGTTTTGCCAAATATCGAAATGAATCCACCACAGGTATACCCGCGTTCCCCATCCTGAACCCTCCTCCCTCCTCCCTCCCCTACCCTCCCTCTGGGTCGTCCCAGTGCACCAGCCCCAAGCATCCAGTACCGTGCATCGAACCTGGACTGGTGACTCGTTTCATACATGATATTATACATGTTTCAATGCTATTCTCCCAAATCTCCCCACCCTCTCCCTCTCCCACAGAGTCCATAAGACTGATCTATACATTGGTGTCTCTTTTGCAGTCTTGTACACAGGGTTATTGTTACCATCTTTCTAAATTCCATATATATGCGTTAGTATACTGTATTGGTGTTTTTCTTTCTGGCTTACTTCACTCTGTATAATAGGTTCCAGTTTTATCCATCTCATTAGAACTGATTCAAATGTATTCTTTTTAATGGCTGAGTAATACTCCATTGTGTATAAGTACCACAGCTTTCTTATCCATTCATCTGCTGATGGGTATCTTTAGAAGGTTTCCTTCAGAGCTAGATTTGAAAAACTGGGACATGGGGGGATTGCTTTATGGTCCATGGTATTTCCTCACCTTTCCTCTAGGTGGCCCTAGTGCTGCTGCCTCTTGGCAAAGTGCTTATGACCCCAGAAACATTTTCTCTTTCACCAGGGTTGCACCAAATACTGGTCAAGCTCTGGTCTAAACTTTTTCCTTCCTTGATTCTGACATCTGATTCTGTGCCTTCAAGGCCCTGCTCTCTTCTTCCCAGGCTGTTCCCCTGGTAGCTATTAAGTGAATCAGTGCTAAGGTAGTTAAATCTAATCAGAAGTTAATGTCTTCAGTCTCCCAGGGGTTTTTCCATTTCACTTGAGTGCCTTACCCCAAAGAAAAACCCAAACTGTCATGATGGGAATTGAAAGCTCTAGAGTAGGGGGACGGAGAGGGCAATGGCACCCCACTCCAGTGCTCTTGCTTGGAAAATCCCATGGATGGAGGAGCCTGGTGGGCTGCAGTCCATGGGGTCGCTAAGAGTCGGACATGACTGAAGCAACTTAGCAGCAGCAGCAGCAGAGAAGGGGGAAGAAAAGGAAGAAAGGGCTTCCTGGACTTCAAATTAAACCAGCAAGACATTCAACTGCCTCTGGTTTCACTGAGGTGCAAGACTGATTCTGTCTCCCAGAGCACTTGGGATTAGCCCTGGTTCCCTGTGGCCTAGAAGTAATAGCACCCCAACTTTTTTGGTACAAAAACTTGGAACTTCTTGAATTTTCACTCTCTGGCCCATCTATTTAGGCCTCTGTGAATTGTGTGGTTATTTTCTTTCTTTCTTTCTTTTCTCTTCAGAAACTTTATCCCCCAGCCTGCTTGAGGCATAAATAAGCTAAATCTTGCAAAGAGCCTTAGAAAGGTACTTCTTCAAATCAATGAAAAGAAGCTTTGAAAATAGACCCATTAAGTGGTTTTAACTCTACATGAAAAACTCTATAATCAGATAAATCTAATTCTTGAACTGGCTGAAACTTGAGTTTGTCCATCCATTTTCTTTCTCCTAGTCAAAGAACTCCAGGTGCTCACTAAGGAATGTAAATGTCAAGGGGGGCTTTTTTTGATAGGCACCTTCTAGGGAGTGAGGACTGCGTCAGTGGTGCTGTTGGTTTCAAGCAGTGTCTGGGGCCCTTGCCAGTAATCACAGGCCTGAGTGCTCACCATATGCAGAGTCTAAAGTGGCACAAAGCCCTATCCACAGTCAGCACTAAGCAAAATGGAGACACTTCACTCTCTATTCAGAATAACCACTTAGTATCTGTTCTTCAGTGCATGCTGTCTGTGTTTCCATGTAAGAATTATCTGTGCAGAATGGGAAAGCCTTAGGAGACTATTTCTCCATCTGTGAATTTTCCAGACTAATATCTTCCTCATCCAACTAGCAACCAATTTATTTGACCATCTGCTTCACTCTCCACTTTCAGACACCTTATACGTGGAGACATTTACAAGTACGTAGGCCTTTCTTCTTCCTCAAGTCACTGCGTGCCTTTAGGCAACCCTCAGACAGCTCAGGGACCTCAAACCGTGTCCGTGGTTGTGGACCTGTTGTACTGCACCATGTTCTGTCTTATCCAAGTACTCACCTGCTGGCGGTTGTCACAGAAATCAGGCTGGCAAATCAATCTCTGCTATGGTCCTAATACTTGATAATTGCCAAAGTGCGGCTTCTATTCTTTCCCTCAGGCATATTTGCATTTGATAAGAAAATTGTTAGCACCATGAAACCTTATCCCAGGGCATCTCTATGGTATGAATATCAGACATTTATTCTTTTAATAAGTTTTTAATACATGCTTGTTACATTAGCAATAATGGATGTGATAATAAAATGTGGTTCCACTGTAAACACCACGAGGTGTTTACAGTGTCGTATGGGGACAGCCATGTGAAAAAATTTCAATGTAGTATTAGGAGCACTATGAGAAATGTATTTCTA
This sequence comes from Bos grunniens, assembly GCF_055505025.1. Lineage (NCBI taxonomy): Eukaryota > Metazoa > Chordata > Mammalia > Artiodactyla > Bovidae > Bos > Bos grunniens. The sequence continues at coordinate 133,545,639 of NC_141194.1, forward strand.
AAACCTTCTCTAATTCTTGAGTTCTAAGTGTTGGTTTTTATTTAATTTTTAATTTTTTAATTGGAAGATAATTGCTTTACAATGTTGTGCTGGTTTCTGCCATACAACAATGTGAATCAGTCATAATTACATGTATATCCTGTTGTAGGATACATATATACCCTACATATATATCCATATATATATATAATTACATATATACCCCTCCCTGTTGAGCCCCCTCCTGTCTCCTGAGAAATGTATTTTTAATTAATTTGTTCCACACATATTTATTGACTGCCTACCATCTGTCAAGCCCTGTGACTAAGAAATAGCAATGAGTAAAGAAGACAAGCTCATTGACCGTACATTCTCTTCTGTGTAAAAGGCAGTATTATCCAACCCAAGAGGGAATGAGTTAACTGAAAGGGCTGGGCAGGGCTATGTACTGGTCATGACTTTTGAGCTGGATCTGGGAGAATGAGTAGAGATTCATAAAGTCTAGGAGATGAAAGAACACATTCTAGGCAGAATGGATATTATGTATAAAGACAGATAAACATGAAAGATGGACATAAGGTGTCTTTAAGAAATAAATTGTGACTAGTTTGGGGTATCTGGAGTGGTGACAGTATGTAGGGGAATATCATGGTGGTGATGATGGACAGACAGATTAAACCAGATGGTGAGGGAGAGAAACTGTATAACCATATGTTACTGGATCAGATGGACCAGGTTCAAATTGGGCACTGCCACTTGCTGCTAAGTGACTGATGTGTGACTTTGGGCAAGTTAATGAATCCCTCTGTCTTGAGTTCCTCACCTATAGAATGGCAATAATAATTGTAACAACTTTGTGGGATTATACTGAAGATTAATTTATGTAAAGTATGATGTTTACCAGACAGGAAAAGGAGTACGTCAAGGCTGTATATTGTCACTCTGCTTATTTAACTTATATGCAGAGTACATCATGAGAAACGCTGGGCTGGAAGAAGCACAAGCTGGAATCAAGATTGCTGGGAGAAATATCAATAACCTCAGATATGCAGATGACACCACCCTTATGGCAGAAAATGAAGAGGAACTAAAAAGCCTCTTGATGAAAGTGAAAGAGGAGAGTGAAAAAGTTGGCTTAAAGCTCAACATTCAGAAAACGAAGATCATGGCATCCGGTCCCATCACTTCATGGGAAATAGATGGGGAAACAGTGGAAACAGTGTCAGAGTTTATTTTTTTGGGCTCCAAAATCACTGCAGATGGTGACTGCAGCCATGAAATTAAAAGACGCTTACTCCTTGGAAGGAAAGTTATGACCAACCTAGATAGCATATTTAAAAGCAGAGACATTACTTTGCCAACAAAGGTTCGTCTAGTCAAGGCTATGGTTTTTCCAGTGGTCATGTATGGATGTGAGAGTTGGACTGTGAAGAAAGCTGAGCACCGAAGAATTGATGCTTTTGAACTGTGGTGTTGGAGAAGACTCTTGAGAGTCCCTTGGACTGCAAGGAGATCCAACCAGTCCATTCTGAAGATCAGCCCTGGGATTTCTTTGGAAGGAATGATGCTAAAGCTGAAACTCTAGTACTTTGGCCACCTCATGCGAAGAGTTGACTCATTGGAAAAGACTCTGATGCTGGGAGGGATTGGGGGCAGGAGGAGAAGGGGACGACAGAGGATGAGATGGCTGGATGGCATCACTGACTCGATGGACGTGAGTCTGAGTGAACTCCGGGAGTTGGTGATGGACAGGGAGGCCTGGCGTGCTGCGATTCATGGGGTTGCAAAAAGTCGGACACGACTGAGCAACTGAACTGAACTGAACTGATGATGTTTGCCAAGTGCTTAGCATAAGGCCTGAGACATAGTACGTGTTCAGTGAGTTGAAACACTTGTTTTTCATGTAAAGGAGATTAAATTATATATTTAGGCAATTGAAATCTATTGGCTTTCGATTCTTGAGAAGGTGAGGGACTTGATTTGATTATTTATTTTAGAAAGACCATTCTGGCTAGAAAGAGGAGGAATGATCTTACAGATTGGAAACCAGAGGCAAAGTTCATAGTAGGAGACTACTACAATAGTTAAGGAAAGAGATAACAGTGGCCTGGACAAAAAGAGGGGCAGAGTGCCAAAGACGCTGTCTCTGACTAAACTTTACTTATGCTTCTCTGATCCCTGTTCTCAACTAGCCTTCAATCTTGGACTTCCATGGCCATACTTGTGAAGTCCAGTTTTAGTAAAAATCCTGCTAGGCCTGTTTAGAGAGAGTCTCTCACCCTTGATATTTGGTCACCCTGGCCTGCCTTCAGCAAGAATCTCTCCACCCTTGATGTCTCCTATTAGTTATTTCCATCTGCTGCCTCCCCCCTCCACCCCCCAACTCTGCTCATGAGTGAAAAATCCCCATCTGTCTTTGGTGCACTTAGGGTTGAGTCTGATCTCTGTCCCCATCACAATACCTGTTTTGCAATAGTTTTGAATTGTCTGCCTTACTATATGAATGAGCAAATGTCAGAATCATTGTTTTCTTGAACAAGGAAGTTATGAGGGGATGAGCTCAATGAAATTTAGAGGACTGTCCTCTGAGCTCTTGATTCACAGAGGTAAGAACAATTAAAGTCAAAGATGAAACCACAGATAGTTCTGAGAATTAGGGAGGAATGGTGATTCCTTTAACTGAAATGCGGATTATAAGAGGTTAGGTGTGGGAGTTTTTTGAGGAGTGCTGAGTCCATTATGGGAGGTTTTTGTCAAGTTTATATGCCTGTGTGATCTTTCTCTCTCTCTCAAGACTGATTTAGTGAAACTAATGGAAATAGGTTTTGGTTGATGAAAATGTACTCGAGGAAATATTAGGTGAGATATCTAAAAAGAGCATGTAAAACTATAAGAAAACTGAGAATGGGATCCAAAGACACCAACATTTAAAGGACAGGCAAAGGAAGAAGAATAAAGGAAAAGAAAATTCAGAAAAGTCAAGTTATGATGGCAAGGGACTTCCTTCGTTGTCTAGTGGCTAAAACTCCATGCTCCCTGTGCAGGGGGCCCAGGTTCGATCCCTGGCCAGGGAACTAGATTCCACATGTTGCAGCTGAGACCTGGCACAGCCAAATAAATAATTTTTTTGAAGTTATGATGGAAAAAAATAAGTGATAAGTGTTAACTACAGCTAAGGGATAGGAGTTTCAAAGGTGAAGGAGTCTGAAATAACTTCAAGTGCAGCTGAATTTCAGTTGAATTAGCAACTGAGATAATATTGAGAACCTTGATCACAGCTGCTTTGCTGGAAATATGTGAGGACAGAGCCACATTGCCTGGACCTAGATGCTCCCTTGACCTCTGTACCCACCCTACTCTAAAATTGGCAAAGTTTGAAAGAAGGAATAAGACTTGATCTTGCACATCCATGCTAGCAAATGTTCCTTTGCTCTTATGAAGCTGTGTCACAGATAGGAAGGTCAGCGGTTTATTTGGATGACCTTGCAAACACTGACTCAGTACCCATGTAGACACATTCTAAGAAAACAAAATTTTAGGGGCTTGAGAGAAGAGAGTTGATCTTTTTAATTTATAATCCAATCAAATCACATACCCTTTGGTTATCCTTATTAAAATTTAATCATAGATTAGTGAATTCTACTTGCCTTTAATGAAATGCTGTTAGCATTTTCATTGCTGAATAGTTCTTTAAAGAAACTCGCTGCTATATTTGTCTTCCTGAGGAAAGTTAAGTTACCTCATATTATCTTTGACTCACATGAGAGGCATGGAAATTCACGTGGAATGCAAATTTTCTTTTTTCAAGCGTGTAGTATTTTCACAGCATCCAGATGCTGATATAAGAGAGTATAGACTCCATTCCCCTCCCCCACCACCCTGCTACTCTTCCTTCATTTGCATTAAAACAAGATTTCTACTTTTCTCCTGTTCGCATAATATGTTACAAAGGTATATATACAGACAAAAAGAAAAACCCCACACTTTCTAAAGCCACAACTGCCTTTGCCTAAAAGAGAAACCACTTTATAAAGAACCATTATGTAGTCGACCTAAGGTGTTCATTATAATAGATTCCGGATATCAACCTTACAGTTCATTTCCAAAGGGAATAAAACCACCCAATTCTAGTGCTTGTCTGGGAACCCCTAAGTGAGAGGAAATTGACTAGCAGATATGCAGATGCAGGGGTTGTCTGTGCTACCTCACTGCTGAGGTCTAGAATGGATCTTAATCACAGAGGAAGCTTGGGAGCTACAAAAGAGGCCTCTGTGGAGGTTCTTCAGGTCCCAAAGCTCATTTTACCCTAAGAATATAGGGCCCTGGGGCCTGTATGTTCAGAAGCAGTAAAGCAGTTGAATTCTTCCCAAGTTGCTAAAAGAGCACACTAAAAATGATGCCTTCCTCAGCACTTCCTTTCAAATGGTTCAAGAAGAAAACCCATGGCATCTTTTCTAATACTCACATCCTATTTTCAAATCTGCCCAAAATAGTGGTTTTAATTCATAGGCTTTAGACAAAAGAGGAAAATGCACTCAAAGGGACAGCTTGATTTTTCTGCTAATCTTAACATTTTATAAAAATAAGTTTACCATGTAGGCTATGATCTTGGAAAGAAAGTGATCTGATTGGGGTGCCCAAGTTTTTTAGTTCCTTTGCTTTGTTTTTGTCTTTTTTTTTTTTAAACTGGTATAGATGTCTCTCATCACTCCATCCCCACGTCCTTGGCTTTTTGTTAACAAAGGAGCCGCTTTCCTCGTCCAACTATTGAGGGCTCAAAAGAAGGCATGTGAATTAGAAATGAAGAAAATCTTGGTGGTTTCTGGCCTATTGTCACCTTTAGTATATTTCCTAAAAGACAATATCAAAGATCTATAATATGTATCTACAAGTGAACCCGTGTCTCTTGGGCACAGTACCTAATGTAAAAGCCTTTGGGCTTTGCTTCAGGCTACTAGGCAAGGGACTAGCTGAAGAAACGGGCTACCCTGAAGAATACCATTGCCATTTGGAAATAAGGAGAGTCAAGGAATAGAGAAAATGAAGCGTGTGTGTGTGTGTGTGACATATGTATGTAACAAAGCCTCCCCCAACCTGCTTAGACCAGGCAAGTAGGGCCCTTGCTACAGCCCACACCTCAGGGGATCCTGTACTTCCTCACAGTTCTCTGAGACGACACCCCGAATGCTGTCCATTGAGCTGTCCTCAATGTAGGCTGGTAACTGTGAATCTCACTCCCTGTTTCTCTAGGTTAGGACTCTCCATCCTTCTCTGGTCTGGGCATGGGGTTGATCAGATGCCTCAAGGAGCACCAGGACTCATTCCTGTAAAACCCTTTCACAGACCTGTGAATGGTACCCTATCCTAAGAGGGTGGCCTAGTAAGCTGCTAGCTCCCTTAAAAAGTATTGGGTTGGCCAAAATGTTCATTCAGGTTTCCCTGCAACATCTTTCTGAAAAACCAGAGTGAACTTTTTTGACAAACCAGTATTTCTTTCCCAGGATTGTGCTAGATGAGGCTGCCAGACTCCTACTGCGATGTTGATTTGGGATGACCCTAAGCCCAATAGGCTTTCCTGGTGGCTTGGACGGTAAAGAGTCTGTGTGCAATGAGGAAGACCTGGATTCAATCCCTGGGTCAGGAAGATCCCCTGGAAAAGGAAATGGCAACCCCCTCCAGTACTCTTGCCTGAAAAATCCCATGAACAGAGGAGTCTGGCAGGCTACAGTCAGTGGGGTCACAAAGAGTCAGACACAACTGAGCAACTAAGACTTTACCTTTACATTTTACTCAGTCATACTGAACACGGGAGGAGCATACGTTTCCACTGACCTAAGTGCTGGCTCTCCTAGTTCCATTCTAACCATGGCTAGGCCTTCTGCTTCTATCAGCAGAGAGTGGTGAGGGTAGTAGCTTCAGGTATCTTTTACCCTTCTGTTACTGCTGTTATCTGAGGCAGTCACTACCTCATCCCTTTCCATAGGCTCTGTGTCTTGTGCCACACAGTCCTCTCTGGCTGCTCATGCCTATCTCTCAGGGTTTTTGAGACCATTGTTGTATACTGCCAATGGGTTCTTCCCATGGACATTCCCTCTTGGCTCTGATGGGGTCAGAGGTAGGGATTTCACATTCTCTGTGGCGAGCCTCAAGCTGTGCTAGATGAGGGGCAGACAGTCCTTGCATGAGTAGAACAACTCCTCTCACTCTCTGTCCATGTGCCCCTTGCATATTCCCCTAGCTGGTGGTGGTGTATAAAAGCAGAGATGTGGTCAGCACATCTGAAAGCAAGCGTATACTAGGAATGCAATAATTATGGCTGAAAATATTCAAAAGACTTGATGGGAAGATACACTGTTCTACATTTATGCTATGAAACCCCAAATAGTAAAAATTTAATGCAACCAGAGAAAATAAATCATCATTCACATTTTATTGCATGTACTGGTCAAGGTTTACATTTGTGGTCATCAAGAATGAGACACAATAAAAACTTCTGAGAGTAATTGGGAGTGAGCATCAGTGGGTGTGGAGCATGGATAGTGCGCCATAAGTAATGATGTCATCAACATTACAGGAGCAGCAGAGGCAAGATCTACATCATTTCAATACAAATGGGTTCTGAAGAGCTGTGGCATTGTGAACTGTATCGCTGTTTTTCTCATGGTGGCCAATATGAAATTAGCCAAGAGTGGCATATTTGACAATAAAGTACATGAGGAGATGGAGCCAAACACCAAGAAGAATCTTCATGTGCATAGATTAGATAAGAAAATAAAAATACCCAAGTACCTCTTTTCTACCCATCATTCTACATCTTCATTGATATGTCACTATAGTTCACAGTGGCCTATCAATTTTGTGATCTATTTTTTAAATCAAATGGTTTTTATGGACAGAAGCCACATTTTAAAACAGAAAAAAAGAAAAACATGAAAATTCCGGTCTTTTTCCCACTCCAGGGATTGCCCTGACTAAAGAGTTAAGAGTTTGAACTGCTTGTTACCTTCAATATTGCACTTTATTTCCCAGAAGGGTCTTTATTTATCTGTGAAGAGCAGGGTCAAATAAGAAAGCTATAGTTCCTTTGGGTTTATGAGACATTATCTGGAGCTCTACATCAAAACCGGAAACTAAAAGAGAAACATATGTATATATATTAACAAATAATAGTTAAATTTATTGGCTTAGACAAAATCATTTCATGCTTATTCATTCAGTGTGTTCCCAATACTTTGCTAAGCATTGGGTATCTTGTGGTGACCAAAGCAAATAAGTTCCAAATAAGGACCTCAGAGAAATTAGAGAAGCTGGGTAGGCAGGCATTGAATGTTGAGATATAATTATTGTTACAAATTTTAATACATTTTAAGAAGACGAAAAGGAAGGTTCTTCGTGAGAAAATGATGTACAAAGTCCTGCTAATAGAGGAAGTGAAGATATTTCATTAGGAAGGAAGTGATAAATGGAAACATGAAAAGTCAGAAGAGAAGACTGATAGAACAAATAGCATATGCAAAATTTCGAGATGGTTCTTTCTAGGAGGAATGGAAACACATAAATGTTAACAAGGGCAATATAAAATGAAGTTGGAAAGTTTGGTGGAAATTAAATCATGTAGGGCTTTGAAGGAGTTTAATCCCAAAAGCAATGTAAAACTTTTAGAGAGTTTTACGTAGGAGAGAATGTGATCTGATACACTGCACATTGTTAGGAGAGTGCTATGAAAAATACAGGGGGGCAGTGAGAGTGGAGGTAGGAAGAGTAGGTAGAGGACTGCTGCTTCCATTCAGATGAGAATGATATGAACTTAAATCCCAACAGTGGATGGGAGAGAAATACACCAATTTGGCTTCTATTTTGGAGGTAGAATTGACAGGATTGTTGATGAACTGGATTCATTCATTTATTCATCTACCAAATTTGGGTGCCTCCTCTGTGTCAAGCAATTGTCAGTACTGGGGAGAGAGAAATAAATGACATAGAATCTCTGCCTTCATGGAGCCTACAGTCTAGTGGGAAGATATAGACAATAAACACATAAGTATAATATGCCCAAGGGTGATAAGAGTGATAGATGCTAATAAAGCAAGGCATTTTTAGCGAACACTGGGATGGCTTTGGGATTCCTGTTATACAGAGAGTGGTTTAAGGGAATGTGCTCTTAAAATTCGCATGTGAGCAGATATTGAAGAAAATCAGGTAGCAGTCTGTATGGTTATCTTGAGAAAGAATTCTAGGTGAATAAAATATCAGGAAGGTACTTGGCAGCTTGAGGAGTGGTGGAGAGGGCAGTGTGTCTAGATTAGAGTGGGTGAGGGGGAGAGTTAACAACTGAGACGGGGGTGTTCTGCAGTGGGGACACTCATGCTGGGCCAGTGTAAGGACCCTGGCTTTTAAGATAATAAGATGGGAAACCCTTGGAGGGTTTTGAGCAAGAGAGTTTTATGTAACAGTTTGCATTTTAACAGGATCATTTTGGCTGCTCTGTTGATGATAATAAGGGGTCAAGAGAGGAAGCACTGAAACCATTTAGGAGGATATTGCATAATCTAGGCTAGAGATACGGTGATTTGGATTTGGGTGGCAGCAGCTTTTCACTTTCATGCATTGGAGACGGAAATGGCAGCCCACTCCAGTGTTCTTGCCTGGAGAATCCCAGGGACGGGGGAGCCTGGTGGGCTGCCATCTATGGGGTCGCACAGAGTTGGACACAACTGAAGCGACTTAGCAGCAGCAGCAGTGAAGGTACCGTGAAGTGGTTAGGTTCTGTATAAATTTTGAAGGTAAAGTCTATAGAGTTTATTGATCAATTACATGTGGGGTTACTGATCAATTTCATGTGGGTCATGAGAGAAAGGAAAAAGTCAAAGGTGATACAGTCTGAGCAACCAGAAGGAATTAGAGTTGTTACAGGCTAAGATGAGGGAGAATGGGGCCAGTGGTTTTGGTGGGGAGGGTTATTAGATTTAGAAGGTGAGAGAAAGTAAATTCAGGGTGACTCCTAGATTTCTGGCAAGAGCCATTGGGTGGATGGTGGTGCAGTATCATTAAGTAGGAAGGATGACAGAATTTAAAAATCATCTAGTCCAACCTCCTTGTTTTGATGGATGAGAAAGTGAATCCCTGGCAAAATAGCCACTTTGTTGAATTATGGAAGAGCCTAAACTTGATTCTGCCAGTGGACAAGTCAAGATATGTGCCTCTTTCAAGTATGATTTTTTTTTAAATTTTAACATCTCTGGCACAGGAAAATGATAAAAGTTTCTCAAAGACAAACTGTGTTGTAACCTTGTGTGCATTATGCTGCAGTGGGCAACTATTGTTTTATGCCTTGAACACTCTCTTTTCTAGAATATGTTCCTCTCCTTACCCCACCCACATCTACATGGTTTCCACAGAAGTCACCATGATGCTACCATGGCATCCCACCTCCTGGACACAGTAGATTTTTGCAAGGATTGGCACCTGATCCAGGGTGGGAAATTTCCTTGCTAGCTTACATGAGCAAGGAAGAAAAGATTATTCTAAACACTTAGTAAATACCTGTTGACCTGAATTGAAGGAAGAGTGGAGCTTTTGCAAACCATAGATATAAAACTTTTGGAAAACATATGAATTAGGGAATGATTACTCCCATTTCAAGAAAAATTTTTGCTCTACTGGAAGATTGACTGTAATTTTGCTTTAAATAGCAATCCTTTGAGTGCATTCAAGCATTTGTTTATGATCATTAACTGCTTGACAGGCTGGGGTTGAGAGGAGAGCATTTTAAAGTTAAAGCATCAGAAAATATTTCCCATGAAATTCTCTTTTTGTGGGCCTGGAGCCTGAACTCTATGAAGGCCTCTATTTCCAAAGAGTGAATCATAAACTATCAAATGGGTTAGCTTCCACTATTAATATTGGCTAAATGATGTTAAATCAATAAGAGGTGCTTTGAGTTGTGAGTTAATCATAGTATGTTTCACAGGTCTTTATGTAAAGACTTTTAAGTATAGATTCAATCAAAGATATTGTACATGGGATAGTTATGTATATGTGTATATGTACACATATCTTATGTATATGTGTACATACGATACTATGGTTACCAAATATGTATGGATAGAATGGAGGGTTGCTGAGGAGGAGCCAAGATGGCAGAGGAGTAGGACGGGGAGAACACTTTCTCCCCCACAAATTCATCAAAAGAGCATTTAAACGTCGAGTAAATTCCACAAAACAACTTCTGAATGCCGGCAGAGGACATCAGGCACCCAGAAAAGCAACCCAACTCTTCGAAAGGAGGTAGGAAAAATTATAAAAGACAAAAAAAGAGACAAAAGAGGGAGGGATGGAGTTCCGTCCCGGGAAGGGAGTCTTAAAAAGAGAGAAGTTTCCAAACACCAGGAAACCTTCTCACTGCCGAATCTGTGCCGAGCTTTGGAAGCACAGAGGGCAACATAACAGGGAGAAAAAATAAATAAACAATTAAAATTCACAGATTGCGAGTCCTACGGTAACTCCCCCAGCAGAGAAGCAGCGCAGACGCCTGCACACGCCATTAGCAAGCGGGGACTGGGCAGGGAGGCGCAGCGTGGGCTGCATCCCTTAGAGAAAGAATCTGGCCTGAATACCCTGAGCGCTATCTGAGCGAAATAATTTGGGCTAGCAAACCAGACTGTGGGATATCTACCACGCTAAAAGCCAGCCCCAACCTAAGACACCGCCAGGCCCGCACACGGAACAAAGAACTGAACAGAGATAGCCGGCTGCAGACCTTCCCCCTCCGGTGACAGGCAGCCAGAGCCGGAAGGGGGCAATCGCAGCCCCAGAGAGACATTATCTATAAAACTGTAAGCAGGCTTCTTTGCTAACTAAAACTTTTAGGGGGTCTGGACGGTTAACATCTGCCTGAGAAGGTGCGCCGGTTTTACACCCAGATAACCGAGTGGCGGGGAGGCACTAAGTCGCAGCATTGGCGCTTGCCAAACACCTCATCACCTGAGCTGCTCGGACCTGGGAAGAGCACAAAACGCAGGCCCGACTGAGTCTGCGCCTCTGAGGACTACCTGAGTGCCTGAACCTGAGCGGCTTGGACCTGGGAGGTGCATGCAGCCCAGGGCCGGCCTCGGATTGATCCCGGCGGAACAACCTAGAGCCCGAGCAGTGTGGGCAGGGAGGCTACACGTGCCGTGAGCGGGGGCAGACCCAGGGTGGCTGAGGCACTGCGAGCCCACGCCAGTGTTATTTGTTTGCAGCATCCCTCCCTCCCTCCCCACAGCGAGACTGAACAAGTGAGCCTTAAAAAAAAAAAAAAAAAGTTTCCTCCACTGTCCCCTTTGTGTCAGGGCAGAAACCAGACACTGAAGAGACCAGCAAACAGAAGAAGCTATGACACAGGGAAACGCCCTGGAAGCTACAGGCAATAGATGAAAACCCTGTGGTTACTATGGACTACATAGGAAGGGGCCTATAGATCTTGAGAAATGTAAGTCGGACCAAGGAACTAGCCAAAAATGAACTGAACCCCCAATACTCACAACAAAACCAGAAAAAGTCCTAGATATATTTTTACTATTTTTACGATCATTCTTTCTTTCTTTTTTTTTAATTAAAAAAAAATTTAAGTCCTCTATTGTTCCTTTAATTTTCACTTTTATAACCTATTAATTTGCAAAAAAAAAAGACCCTATTTTTTTCTTCTTCAGCAAACTTCATATATATATATTTTATAATTTTTTGACCTTGTTTTTTTTTCTTCTTCTTTTCTTTAACATTGTATTTTTGAAATTTCAAACTCTACTCTAGTTTTTCAATTTTAGCTTTTTGGTATATGTTATCAATTTTGTACCTATAGTTTTTTTAATAATTTCTGTGACTTTTTTTTTTCTGTTTCTTTCTCTTCTTCTTTTATATAACATTGTATATCTGAAATTCCAAACTCTACTTTAGATTTTTAATTTATGCTTTTTAGTATTTGATATCAATTTTGTACCTGTATTTTCTTTATGATTTTTGTGACATTGTTTGTTTTTGTTTGTTTGTTTGTTTTCTCTCTTTATGCTTCTTTTTCTTTTTTTTAACATTGTATTTTTGAAATTCCAAACTCTACTCTAGATTTTTCGTTTTTGCTTTTTGGTATTAGTTATCAATTTTGTACCTATATTTTCTTTATAATTTTTGCGACCTTGTTTTTCTTTGTTCGTTTTTTCTCTCTTTCTTTTCCTTCTTCTTTTCTTTAACATCGTATTTTTGAAATTCCAAACTCTACTCTAGATTTTTAATTTTTGCTTTTATGTATTTGTTACCAATTTTGTACCTTTAAGAACCCAATCTTCAGGACCCATTTTTCACTAGGGAGCGAGATTACTGGCTTGACTGCTTTCTCTCCCTTTGGACTCTCCTTTTTCTCCACCAGGTCACCTGTATCTCCTCCCTAACCCCTCTCTACTCTACCCAACTCTGTGAATTTCTGTGTGTTCCAGACGGTGGAGAACACTTAGGGAACTGATTACTGGCTGGATCTGTCTCCCTCCTTTTCATTCCCCCCTTTTATCCTTCTGGCCACCTCTGTCTCCTTCCTCCTTCTTCTCTTCTCTGTATAACTCCGTGAACATCTCTGAGTGGTCCAGTTGTGGAGTGCACATAAGGAAGTGACTACTGCTACCCCACTCTCTCCACTATTGATTCCACCTCATCTCATTGGGGTCACCTCTAACTCCCTCCTCCTACTTCTCTTCTCCATGTAACGCTGTGAACCTCTCTGAGTGACCCTCACAGTAGAGAAACGTTTCATCTTTAACGTAGATGTTTTATCAATGGTGCTGTATAGAAGGAGAAGTTTTGAAACTTCTGTAAAAATAAGACCGATAACTGGAAGCAGGAGGCTTAAGTCCAAACCCTGACTCCAGGGAACTCCTGACTCCAAGGAACATTAATTGACAGGAGCTCATCAAACGCCTCCATACCGACACTGAAACCAAGCACCACACAAGGGCCAACGAGTTCCAGGACAAGACATACCAAGCAAATTCTCCAGCAACAAAGGAACACAGCCCTGAGCTTCAAAATACAGGCTGCCCAAAGTCACCCCAATACCATAGACATCTCATAACTCATTACTGGACATTTCATTGCACTTCAGAGAGAAGAAATACAGCTCCACCCATCAGAACACCGACACAAGCTTCCCTAACCAAGAAACCTTGACAACCCACCTGTACAAACCCACACACAGTGAGGAAAAGCCACAATAAAGAGAACTCCACAAACTGCCAGAATACAGAAAGGACACCCCAAACTCAGCAATTTAAACAAGATGAAGAGACAGAGGAATACCCAGCAGATAAAGGAACAGGATAAATGCCCACCAAACCAAACAAAAGAGGAAGAGATAGGGAATCTACCTGATAAAGAATTCCGAATAATGATAGTGAAATTGATCCAAAATCTTGAAATTAAAATGGAATCACAGATAAATAGCTTGGAGACAAGGATTGAGAAGATGCAAGAAAGGTTTAACAAGGACCTAGAAGAAATAAAAAAGAGTCAATATATAATGAATAATGCAATAAATGAAATTAAAAACACTCTGGAGGCAACAAATAGTAGAATAACAGAGGCAGAAGATAGGATTAGTGAATTAGAAGATAGAATGGTAGAAATAAATGAATCAGAGAGAATAAAAGAAAAACGAATTAAAAGAAATGAGGACAATCTCAGAGACCTCCAGGACAATATTAAATGCTACAACATTCGAATCATAGGGGTTCCAGAAGAAGAAGACAAAAGGAAAGACCATGAGAAAATACTTGAGGAGATAATAGTTGGAAACTTCCCTAAACTGGGGAAGGAAATAATCACCCAAGTCCAAGAAACCCAGAGAGTCCCAAACAGGATCAACCCAAGGCGAAACACCCCAAGACACATATTAATCAAATTAACAAAGATCAAACACAAAGAACAAATATTAAAAGCAGCAAGGGAAAAACAACAAATAACACACAAGGGAATTCCCATAAGGATAACAGCTGATCTTTAAATAGAAACTCTTCAGGCCAGGAGGGAATGGCAAGACATACTTAAAATGATGAAAGAAAATAACCTACAGCCCAGATTATTGTACCCAGCAAGGATTTCAGTCAAGTATGAAGGAGAAATCAAAAGCTTCTCAGACAAGCAAAAGCTGAGAGAATTCTGCACCACCAAACCAGCTCTCCAACAAATACTAAAGGATATTCTCTAGACAGGAAACACAAAAATGGTGTACAAACTCGAACCCAAAACAATAAAGTAAATGGCATTGGGATCATACTTATCAGTAATTACCTTAAACGTAAATTATAAATATATATGCACCCAACACGGGAGCACCGCAGTATGTAAGACAAATGCTAAAAAGTATGAAAGGAGAAATTAACAATAACACAATAATAGTGGGGGACTTTAATACCCCACTCACACCTATGGATAGATCAACTGAACAGAAAATTAACAAGGAAACACAAACTTTAAATGATACAATAGACCAGTTAGACCTAATTGATATCTATAGAACATTTCATCCCAAAACAATGAATTTCACCTTTTTCTCAAGCGCACATGGAACCTTCTCCAGGATAGATCACATCCTGGGCCATAAAGCTAGCCTTGGTAAATTCAAAAAAATAGAAATCATTCCAAGCATCTTTTCTGACCACAATGCAGTAAGACTAGATCTCAATTACAGGAGAAAAACTATTAAAAATTCCAACATATGGAGGCTGAACAACACGCTGCTGAATAACCAACAAATCACAGAAGAAATCAAAAAAGAAATCAAAATTTGCATAGAAACGAATGAAAATGAAAACACAACAACCCAAAACCTGTGGGACACGGTAAAAGCAGTCCTAAGGGGAAAGTTCATAGCAATACAGGCACACCTCAAAAAACAAAAAAAAGTCAAATAAATAACCTAACTCTACACCTAAAGCAACTAGAAAAGGAAGAAATGAAGAACCCCAGGGTTAGTAGAAGGAAAGAAATCTTAAAAATTAGAGCAGAAATAAATGCAAAAGAAACAAAAGAAACCATAGCAAAAATCAACAAAGCCAAAAGCTGGTTCTTTGAAAGGATAAATAAAATTGACAAACCATTAGCCAGACTCATCAAGAAACAAAGGGAGAAAAATCAAATCAATAAAATTAGAAATGAAAATGGAGAGATCACAACAGACAACACAGAAATACAAAGGATCATAAGAGACTACTATCAACAATTATATGCCAATAAAATGGACAACGAGGAAGAAATGGACAAATTCTTAGAAAAGTACAACTTTCCAAAATTCGACCAGGAAGAAATACAAAATCTTAACAGACCCATCACAAGCATGGAAATTGAAACTGTAATCAAAAATCTTCCAGCAAACAAAAGCCCAGGTCCAGACGGCTTCACAGCTGAATTCTACCAAAAATTTAGAGAAGAGCTAACACCTATCCTGCTCAAACTCTTCCAGAAAATTGCAGAGGAATGTAAACTTCCAAACTCATTCTATGAGGCCACCATCACCCTAATCCCAAAACCTGACAAAGATCCCACAAAAAAAAAAAAAGAAAACTACAGGCCAATATCACTGATGAACATAGATGCAAAAATCCTAAACAAAATTCTAGCAATCAGAATCCAACAACACATTAAAAAGATCATACACCATGACCAAGTGGGCTTTATCCCAGGGATGCAGGGATTCTTCAATATCTGCAAATCAATCAATGTAATACACCACATTAACAAATTGATAAAAACCATATGATTATCTCAATAGATGCAGAGAAAGCCTTTGACAAAATTCAACACCCATTTATGATTAAAAACTCTCCAGAAAGCAGGAATAGAAGGAACATACCTCAACATAATAAAAGCTATATATGACAAACCCACAGCAAACATTATCCTCAATGGTGAAAAATTGAAAGCATTTCCTCTAAAGTCAGGAACAAGACAAGGGTGCCCACTTTCACCATTACTACTCAACATAGTTTTGGAAGTTTTGGCCACAGCAATCAGAGCAGAAAAAGAAATAAAAGGAATCCAAATTGGAAAAGAAGAAGTAAAACTCTCACTATTTGCAGATGACATGATCCTCTACATAGAAAACCCTAAAGACTCCACCAGAAAATTACTAGAAATAATCAATGACTATAGTAAAGTTGCAGGATATAAAATCAACACACAGAAATCCCTTGCATTCCTATACACTAATAATGAGAAAACAGAAAGAGAAATTAAGGAAACAATTCCATTCACCATTGCAACGAAAAGAATAAAATACTTAGGAATATATCTACCTAAAGAAACTAAAGACCTATATATAGAAAACTATAAAACACTGGTGAAAGAAATCAAAGAGGACACTAATAGATGGAGAAATATACCATGTTCATGGATTGGAAGAATCAATATAGTGAAAATGAGTATACTACCCAAAGCAATTTATAGATTCAATGCAATCCCTATCAAGCTACCAACAGTATTCTTCACAGAGCTAGAACAAATAATTTCACAATTTGTATGGAAATACAAAAAACCTCAAATAGCCAAAGCGATCTTGAGAAAGAAGAATGGAACTGGAGGAATCAACCTACCTGACTTCAGGCTCTACTACAAAGCCACAGTTATCAAGACAGTATGGTACTGGCACAAAGACAGAAATATAGATCAATGGAACAAAATAGAAAGCCCAGAGATAAATCCACGCACATATGGACACCTTATCTTTGACAAAGGAGGCAAGAATATACAATGGATTAAAGACAATCTCTTTAACAAGTGGTGCTGGGAAATCTGGTCAACCACTTGTAAAAGAATGAAACTAGAACACTTTCTAACAACATACACAAAAATAAACTCAAAATGGATTAAAGATCTCAACGTAAGACCAGAAACTATAAAACTCCTAGAGGAGAACATAGGCAAAACACTCTCTGACATTCATCACAGCAGGATCCTCTATGACCCACCTCCCAGAATATTGGAAATAAAATAAAAAATAAACAAATGGGACCTAATTAACCTTAAAAGCTTCTGCACATCAAAGGAAACTATTAGCAAGGTGAAAAGACAGCCTTCAGAATGGGAGAAAATAATAGCAAATGAAGCAACCGACAAACAACTAATCTCAAAAATATACAAGCAACACCTACAGCTCAACTCCAGAAAAATAAATGACCCAATCAAAAAATGGGCCAAAGATCTAAATAGACATTTCTCCAAAGAAGACATACAGATGGCTAACAAACACATGAAAAGATGCTCAACATCACTCATTATCAGAGAAATGCAAATCAAAACCACTATGAGGTACCATTTCACACCAGTCAGAATGGCTGCGATCCAAAAGTCTACAAATAATAAATGCTGGAGAGGGTGTGGAGAAAAGGGAACCCTCTTACACTGTTGGTGGGAATGCAAACTAGTACAGCCACTATGGAGAACAGTGTGGAGATTCCTTAAAAAACTGGAAATAGAACTGCCTTATGATTCAGCAATCCCACTGCTGGGCATACACACTGAGGAAACCAGAAGGGAAAGAGACACGTGTACCCCAATGTTCATCGCAGCACTGTTTATAATAGCCAGGACATGGAAGCAACCTAGATGTCCATCAGCAGATGAATGGATAAGAAAGCTGTGGTACATATACACAATGGAGTATTACTCAGCCATTAAAAAGAATACATTTGAATCAGTTCTAATGAGGTGGATGAAACTGGAGCCTATTATACAGAGTGAAGTAAGCCAGAAGGAAAAACACCAATACAGTATACTAACGCATATATATGGAATTTAGAAAGATGGTAACAATAACCCTGTGTACGAGACAGGAAAAGAGACACTGATGTATAGAACAGTCTTATGGACTCTGTGGGAGAGGGAGAGGGTGGGAAGATTTGGGAGAATGGCATGGAAACATGTAAAATATCATGTATGAAATGAGATGCCAGTCCAGGTTCGATGCACGATATTGGATGCTTGGGGCTGGTGCACTGGGAAGACCCAGAGGGAGGGGAGGGGAGGGAGGAGGGTTCAGGATGGGGAACACATGTATACCTGTGGTGGATTCATTTTGATATTTGGCAAAACTAATACAATTATGTAAAGTTTAAAAATAAAATAAAATTAATTAAAAAAAAAAAAGAATGGAGGGTTGCTGATAATAGGGAATAAAGCCTAACAAAGCTGTATCTGTTGATAAGCTCATCAGCAGAAACATGCACATCAGTGTCTCTGGATGATCTTCTGCCATACTGTAGGGCAAGATGAAAACACAGTTGGACAGCAGCCTACTTGGGCATAAGCCCAGAATCATATAGCCCCTCTAATATGTTTGATAAGCCTATTTTTTAGTCTCTGAAGACAGAGTTAATAAGTGGTCATAACCAGATTATGCTAGATAGCATTAAAAAAAGAAATAAGCTCAAACTGGACCCATCTGAAGAGGGAAAAGAGGATGAAGAAGGAAGAGGTGGGGAAGGATAAAGGGAAGAATAAAGAAGAAATGATGACTTCTTAAACACGTGTTGCAGCCAAGAGCTGTGGAAGCTTCTTTCACTTCACCCTATGTGGAATTGACCACCAGTGCCCTCAGGCCCTTATTAAGTAGCTTCTGAGGGAGTTCCAGAATAGCAAATAAATGAATGTAATAATATTTGAGTGAATTTGCATAGCTTGTTGGAGATGCTAAATGCTTAAGTCTTTATACTGCATCAGTCATACATGTGAGAAGCCTCTTTTCTCAACCTTGAAATCGTTCGTTATGTAACAGTTGTAGTGAAACCTATCTCATTTGGATTTTGCTGACTGACCAGATCGTTTTTTCCTGGTAGTTTTGGTTTACAGTGTTTTGGTAAGAGTATAAGAATTGAAGGTAGTATCTAAGGTATTGTCATTGGTTTCTTCCTTAAAAAATGTACTCACTTGATCTAAGTTTGACTAAGAAAGCTAACTTTCCATACCAGGGTGACCATATATCTGTTTGCCCAGGAAATTCCTGGCTCATGCCTGTTTTCCTGATGTATGTGTTAGTAGCATCTTCTTTCACTCCTAAAAGTGTTGTGACTTGGAAACAAATTGTATTTGCCCTAAATATCAGTACCACAGCAATCCTGATCCAACCAGCATAGAAAAAAAAAAATGTAAAAAACAAACACGAATTCTCCTGCTTTGTTGTGAGGCTTAATATAGGTTCCTTTTGATCCCTACTCACCCAGATAGGAGATCATATTGTTAACTTATACTTCAGTTGAAACATTTTGGCAGAGAGGTGAAATTGCAGTCAGGTTGTATTCTTTCTGGTGATCTAGGTGAATGTAGGTGGTGTAGAAGGCCTTGAGGAATGGATGAGTAGCACGTCTTTTGTTCAGTTCGTGACTATTAGTTGCTTTAACTTGGCTTTTGGCGGGAATTGGATAGCTATTGATTTAAGCTTGAGCTATCTGGCAAGTGTCTCACCAGTAGAGGTTTTATATTACTGAATGAAGCAAGGTGCATGAGTTTAGTTAATGGGAATTATTTAATTTAGGATTAGATCTGGCTGCCAGTAGCAGAAAATCAAAACTCCAAGGCAGCAGCTTACAACTACAAGAATAATCTCAGTCATCTGAGACATTGGAGCTAGGTCTTACAGAGCTGTTAGGATGTTCCACGGTCTTAAGCCCCAGGATCCTTCTATCTTGTTGCTCAGCTGTGTGAAGTGTTTGTTCCCAAAGTCTCTACATATTCCTGGATGGTTGCTTCACCTTGAGATAATGCACCCTCATTCCAGGCTGTAGGAAGTAAGAAAGGGGCAAGGAAGGGAAGGGAATGGCCCCTTCTTTTAATGGTACGTGTCGCTGTGAGAGGACGCATATACTATACGAGCCTGACACTTGGATTTTTGCCATGACCTGGCCATTTACAACCAATGAGGGTATATAACATTTATTTTATAAAGAAGTATATAAAAAGAAGAGGGTTCTATGGCTGGCCAAACAGATATTGCTAATAGTAGCTGATTGTGGGTCATGTTTGGCAAGAAGGTAGGACCTCAAACAAGAGTTAGGTAGACAGTATGGAATCAGAACATGGACAGACACATTGACGGTAGAATAGAACATTGCTGAAATAGATCTATGTATGCAATGAACTTTGACACATAACAGAAGTGATTTGGCAGATCACAGGGAAAAAAGGGAACTATCCAACAGGTGAATCTGGGAAAACTACATATAGGGAAAGATGAAAATTGACGCTTACCTTATACTGTATTTTAAAAAGTCAACTTTAGAAGAATTAAGAACTTGTATGCTGAAAGCAAAATTTTAAGACTTTCAAAAGAAAATGTGGGTGGTTATGTTTCTTACTTTGGAGTGAGAAAATAGACCTAGCCATAGTATAAAGGGTTGATAAGTTAAAGATCTTGATTATCAATAAACAGCACAGGCAAAATTGAAAGACAGGTTACATAAGGATGGAAAATAAGTATTGGGTGGTTAGCATGCTGTAAGGTATACAGAGCAGAAATATAATATTGCGATTGTCCCAAATCATCCCCCCCACACAGAGTCCAAAAGACTGTTCTATACACCTGTGTCACTTTTGCTGTCTCACACACAGGGTTGTTGTTACCATCTTTCTAAATTCCATATATATGTGTTAGTATACTGTATTGGTGTTTTTCTTTCTGGCTTACTTCACTCTGTATAATAGGCTCCAGTTTCATCCATCTTATTAGAACTGATTCAAATGTATTCTTTTTAATGGCTGAGTAATACTCCGTAATATCATATAAGAAACGAATTGCCAGTCCAGGTTCAATGCAGGATACAGGAAGCTTGGGGCTGGTGCACTGGGATGACCCAGAGGAATGGTATAGGGAGGGAAGTGGGAGGGGGGTTCAGGATGGGGAACACATGTACACCCGTGGTGGATGCATGTTGATGTATGGCAAAACCAATACAATATTGTAAAGTAAAAAAAATAATAAAAAGAAATATAATGTACACGTGAAACACATAATGTTATAAACCAATGTTACCTTAAAAAACTTTATGTATTTGTTTTTTTTTTTTTTTTTGACAGTTTTTTTTTTTTTTTCATTATAAGTGAATGGAGAAACAAAGAGGACTAAGCATTTCAGAGAAATGGCAACATGGCTAATAAATAGGAAGAGATAAGCCCACAGTTCCTTAGGGAAATGCAGATCAGGACCACAGGGAGAAACCATTTTACATGTATTTGAATGATAAAATTTAGGTAGCCTGCAAATGCAAAGTGCTAGGGAGAATGCGTATGTGAGTTCTCTTTTACATTGTTAGTGGGAATATAGCTTGCTATAGCTGCTTTGGAAAACAATTTGGTTATTATTTTGTAAAGTCAAGCATTTGCACATCTTATGACCTAGCGTATTCCAAGACAGATTTTAACACATGTACCTAAGGAAACGTATAGTGGCATTGTTTGTAATAGCAAAATTTGGGGAATCTACTAAATGCCCATTAACAAGAAAATGAGTAATGGATGGTTTGTGGTATGGTCACATAATGTGATATGTCAGTGTAAAGCAATGTGAATAAACCTTCATGATATGATACTGGGGATAACTATAGCATTTACTTGGGCTTCCCTGATGACTCAGATGGTAAATAATCTGCCTGCAATGCAGGAGACCCAGGTTTGATCCCTGGGTCAGGATGACTCCCTGGAGAATGGAATGGCTACCCACTCCAGTATTTTTTGCCCCAAAATTCCACTGACAGAGGAACCTGGCAGGCTGTTGTACATGGAGTTGCAGAGAGATGGACACGACTAAGTGACTAACACATCCACTTTTTAGAAGACAGCATAGAATATAACAACCTTTTTGTAAAATGAAAAAAAGGAAAAATATTATAAAGGAATACACATATCATACTTGATCAAATTAATAAAGTGGAAAAAGAATAATAAACATAAAATTCAGGCTAGTGGTTACCTTCAAGGTGCCATAGAGTATGGGTTAGGGGAGAAATACAGGTAAGATCCAGTTTCAGGTTTGGGCAGCAGGTTCATGGATATTTAAGACACTAAAACAGATGAATAATTTGTAAAGCAATCATAGTATAACCTGAATTAGGAACTAGGATTAATTAAATTCTGTACACCCGAAGTTTAAGAAAAGTCCCAAATACCTTGCCATGACCTGTAAGCTGCTATGTGACCTGGCTTTTGGCTTGCCTTCTGATTTAATTTCCTTCCTCTCTTACCCTGTATACTCAGCTTTCAGATCAGATCAGATCAGTTGCTCAGTCGTGTCCGACTCTTTGCGACCCCATGAATTGCAGCACGCCAGGCCTCCCTGTCCATCACCAACTCAGCTTTAGCAAGGTGCTAAATTACTACATTGCTTTTTATATCAGTCCTTGACACTCTTTCAGCATGCTCCTACTTCAGGGCCCAGAATATTCCTCTCTAAGTTATCCACATGTATTGCTCCCTCATGTCATTCAAGTCTATACAAATGTCTCAGCAAGGCCTTCTCTGATCCTTCAATCTGAAGTGCACCCCTATTAGGCTATCTCTACACCTTGGTCTGGTTTTCTTCATACCAGATACTAAGTGATATATAATATATATGGAGTTGGCCAAAGAGTTCATTTGGGGTTTCCATAACATCTTAGGGAAAATCACTAATGAACTTTTTGGCAAACCCAGTATGAAGTTTTTATTGTTTAACTTTCCCTACACTGAAGATCCACGTAGGCAAGGCCTTTGCTTTGTGCACTGCAGTATTGTTTCATCTACCTCCTACTAGTCCTTTGTCTCCAATGTTATTTCCTCCAGAAAACCTCTGACTCCTCTGGATTAGTGTTTCTCTTCTGGGCTCCATTTTTTGCCCCATGATTACTCAAAAAAGAATTTTCACAGTCCTTTATGATTGCCAGTTTACCTGTCTGCTTTTGCACTAGATTTGTTGGTGCTTTGAGTACATTGACCTGATATATATGTTTATGTGTATGTATGTATTTAACCCTAAGCATTTTAGTGTCTATCACATAGTTGTTCAGTCGCTAAGTCATGTCCGACTCTTTGTGACCCCATGGACTGCAGCACACCAGGCTTCTCTGTCCTTCACCATCTCCCGGAGTTGGCTTAAACTCATGTCTATTGAGTCGGTGATGCCATCCAACCATCTCATCCTCTGTTGTCCCCTTCTCCTCCTGGCCTGAGTCTTTCCCAGCATCAGGATCTTTCCCAGTGAATCAGCTCTTCGCATCAGGTGGCCAAAGTATTGCAGCTTCAGCTTCAGTATCATTCCTTCCACTGAATATTCGGGGCTGATTTCCTTTAAGATTTACTGGTTGCATCTCCTTGCAGTCCAAGGGACTCTCAAGAGTCTTCTCCAACACCACAGTTCAAAAGCACCAATTCTTGGTATATGTTCAATAATGATTATTTAAGAAACAATAAAATAGGTGGAAGAATAGTCAATCAAGTGAGTGAGCCAGCCTCAGGGCTGGGGTTGGCTTGCTAGATAAATGAAGAGGGAGATTGGCCACGTGGAAATAATATAAATTGTAATGGAAATAGGAGAAGCTAAGATGTCTTTTGTGGGTGAGACTTAGTTGTGTTTCTATAAGAGCCTTCTTTTTATGTGGACTGCAGTGAGCTTTATCACTTTAGTGTGCTGTCTTAAGAGATGCAACAGGCTGGATATATGTATATATTATCAGGAGAGAGAGAAATCCAGGAGCTTTGTAATCATTCAGCATTTCTACAGTTATAGTTCAGGGGAAAACTCCTGAGCATATGGTACTTCCAAGAACTTTCAAGATGCTAGAAGAAGACTAGCATGATCATAATTGGATTCTCTGCTACATGCATTTCAAAGTGTCAAATATTTGTTATATAGTCTGTAGGGTATAAACTTTCTATTTACTGAGATATAAAGTTTACTGGGCTAGTTGAGTCATTTTCTCTGCCTCTTGACCTTTTTCTCTTGTGAATATTCCAGAGATGTCCATTGCCAACAGATGTTCTCAGTGGCTTCATGTTTTCCAAATCAAATTACTTTTTTCTGTTTTCTGGCTTAGTCATTATGGAATCATCTTTTTCATCATTATCAGCATTAATGCTGTGCCATAATTATACACATAATTGGATCACTTACCCGCTCACACAGATAATTGCATCAATATGCCTTCAGCTTTGCCAATTACCAAGTAAGATACTTGACAGCCATATGAGCGTATGAGTGAATTACTGGCACTGCTTTAGTCTATATGATGAAGCAACTTCAGAGTTCATGGTCTGCATGTGATTATATGCTATGAGTTGTTCATTAAATAGATATTGCTCTCTTACTTAGAGGGGGCTGTGTCCAGAGCATCCTGAAACTCCTGGTTGTGTTTATGGCAGTATGGTCAATGACTTGTACCTGGAGGTTGTGCTTAGTATCTAGATAGTGAAAACAAGGTGCTAATTATACCAAGGGAATAGATTTTATTTCTACAGGTGAGTGAACTCCTTATTCCTAGTCATGAGGTGTACCCCTATTTCAGTAGACCCTGTCTTTGGCCCCAGATACAGCCCTAACTGTAACCATAACTTGAAGATGCTGACAGTCCATGCAGATTAATATAAACACATCTCTCAAGGATAGAATAGCCTGACAAACATGGAGACATGATGACAGAAATTTTGGAAGCAAGGGGTATGCTAAGACCCAGATGAGCATGGACATTGTCTGATCAGGGATTTCTGATAGATAGCATCTTCTGGGGTCACTTCTGAGATTCAAGAAAGGGACTTTAGTTTGACAACAAGATAAGGCCAAAATTTTCTGTTGATCAGGAGTAAGGTGCAGGGGAAAATAATAGGAACCATTACTTGATGTGGTTTTCAAAGTGGAGCCTTGGTTATGTAATGGTGAGGAGCTGGCTGGCAGTGGCTTACCAGAGCTGATTGTGTGAACTTTTCTTGTGGACTCCTTGTCCAGTGGTCTCCCACTGTTGCACGAAGGGGGACCCCTTCCAGGGCCCAAGAGTGGGCTCTTGTCTAATACTCAGAAATGAATTGTCTGAGGAGACACATGTGTTGACAAAGCAAGAGACTTTATTGGGAAGGGGCACCCAAGTGCAGGGCAGGAGGGTAAGGGAACTCAGGAGAACTGCTCTGCCACATGGCTTTCAGTCTTGGGTTTCATGTGATGGAATTAGTTTCTAGGTTGTCTCTGGCCAATCATTCTGACTCAGAGTCCTTCCTGATGTCACATACAATACTCAGCAAAGATGGATTCTAGCTAGGAGGATTCTGGGAGGTTGTTAGGATGTAAGGCTTCCCTGGTGGCTCAGATGATAAAGAATCTGTTTGCAATACAGGAGACCTTGGTTTGAACTCTGGGTTGGGAAGATTCCCTGGAGAAGGAAATGGCTACCCACTCCAGTATTCTTGCCTGGAGAATTCCATGGATGAAGGAGCCTGGCAGGCTACAGTTCATGGGGTCGTGAAGAATTGAACATGACTGGGTGACTAACGCTTTCACTTGGTAGAACATATGAACTGTTATCTCTTGTTGATCTTTCCCAAATTCTTCTGGTTGGTGATGGCTTGTTAGTTCCAAGTTCCTTACCAGAAACTCCTTTCATAAAATAACTCATGCAAATGGTAACTGTGGTGTCTGGCCAGGGTGGGCAGTTTCAGTCAGTGCTTTTCCCTAACAACATTAGTTGTTTGACATCAGCTATGATGAGAGTATTTGAATCATGAGGATGAGCAAACAATATAAATTAAGGCATAAAAAATGTTTTTTAGAGAGAAAGTTTATCACCACACTAGTAGTAACAGGAGTATGCTAGAAGCTGGTGTCTTTTATTGCATTCTTACTCTGTGCCAGGCATGTGCACTAAGTCTCCCACCATCGCATATTTTTGGGTGAGGAAACTGAGGCACAGAGGAATTTAGTAAGAGTTCAGTCCCTAGACTGGGGCTGTGTGATCAGAATATGACTAGTTCAGTTCACTCACTCAGTCATGACAGACTCTTTGTGACCCCATGGACTACAGCATACCAGGCCTCCCTGCCCATCACCAACTCCTGTAGTTTACTGAAACTCATGTCCATTGAGTCGGTGATGCCATCCAACTATCTCATCCTCTGTCATCCCCTTCTCCTGCCCTCAATCTTTCCCAGCATTAGGGTCTTTTCTTTTTTTTTTAATTTTATTTTATTTTTAAACTTTACAAATTGTATTAGTTTTGCCAAATATCAAAATGAATCCGCCACAGGTATACATGTGTTCCCCATCCTGAACCCTCCTCCCTCCTCCCTCCCCATACCATCCCTCTGGGTCATCCCAGTAGTCAGTTCTTTGCATCAGGTGGCCAAAATATTGGAGTTTCAGCTTCAGTGTCAGTCCTTCCAATGAATATTCAGGACTGATTTCCTTTAGGATGGACTGGTTGGATAGATTGCCTTGCAGTTGAAAGGACTCTCAAAAGTCTCCTCCAACACCACAGTTCAAAAGCGTCAATTCTTCAGTGCTCAGCTTTCTTCACAGTCCAAGTCTTAGATCTATACATGACTACTAGAAAAACCATAGCCTTTACTAGATGGACCTTTGTTGGCAAAGTAATGTCTCTGCTTTTTAATATGCTGTCTGGGTTGGTCATAACCTTTCTTCCAAGGAGCAAGCATCTTTTAATTTCATGGCTGCCATCACCATCTGCAGTGATTTTGGAGCCCCTCCAAATAAAGTCTCTTACTGTTTCCATTGTTTCCCCATCTATTTGCCATGAAGTGATGGGACTGGATGCCATGTTCTTAGTTTTCTGAATGTTGAGCTTCAAGCCAATTTTTTCACTCTCCTCTTTCACTTTCTTCAAGAAGCTCTTTAGTTCTTCATTGCTTTCTGTTATAAGGGTGGTGTCATCTGCATATCTGAGGTTATTGATATTTCTCTTGGCAATCTTGATTCCAGCTTGTGCTTCATCCAGTCCAGCGTTTCTCATGATGTACTCTGCATATAAATTAAATAAGCAGGGTGACAATATACAGCCTTGACATACTCCTTTTCCTATTTGGAACCAGTCTGTTGTTCCATGTCCAGTTCTAACTTTCTTCCTGACCTGAATACAGATTTCTCAAGAGGCAGGTAATGTGGTCTGGTATTCCCATCTCTTTCAGAATTTTCTAGTTTGTTGTGATCCACACAGTCAAAGGCTTTGGCATAGTCAGTAAAGCAGAAGTAGATGATTTTCTGCAACTCACTTGCTTTTTCCATGATCCAATGGATGTTGGCAATTTGATCCTGGTTCAACAGTATGTGAATCATGAACTTCCAGATGTTCAAGCTGGATTTAGAAAAGGCAGAGGAACCAGAGATCAAATATGACTAGTAAAGGTGTATTAATGATGGGATGCTTGAATATGAAACTAGGTTTCATAAAAATAATTTTTATGATAAAAATCCTTAGGAGGTTTGGGTCCCATAGGACTAGAGCAGGCTGGACCTCTTGGTTCTCCCAAAAGGAGCAGAGCAGAGCAGAGCATGTCTTAGGGAACCAGGCTAGTCATGGGTGTAATATTCTAAGTAAAAATATGTCATCTTGACTGCATCCTCTTGTCTGAAAATTTCCCAGGATTCACCATTCTGAGGTAGGAGAGCAGTGCAACGAGCATAGGTCTCCCCTTCCACACTCTACGTTTTTACTCTAAGTAATGATTTTTCTACTTGTAATCCCTTCTTAGCAGTCTGTCTCCACATCACACTCATGACTCTCTAATGGATCCTAGAGTTCTAGAGAATAAAATGTATGTACTTTTCACAAGCTGGGTTTGAGAACACATGTCCTTATTTCTTCTATGGCACATTCCCCATTTTTATAGCCAGAAAGAACCTTCAAGATGGAGCTATCTTGTTTTATTTTCTTATAGCATTTTTTAAAGTCCATTATTGCAGTCCAGACACATTACTGGCA
Source organism: Bos grunniens (assembly GCF_055505025.1). Taxonomy (NCBI): domain Eukaryota; kingdom Metazoa; phylum Chordata; class Mammalia; order Artiodactyla; family Bovidae; genus Bos; species Bos grunniens. The sequence continues at coordinate 133,573,577 of NC_141194.1, forward strand.
ACAAGATTGAATTTAATTTGTTTTACATTTATTTCCCAAGGAGACAAAATAACAAAAAGAAAAAAAAATGTATTAAACTGTGTAAATCCAGACATAAAAATATTTAATAAGTCCTGACCAACTATTGGGAATTGTAAATGAGTTTTGTGGTGTGAAATGTCTGCAGATTAATGTAAGCTTTATTTAAAACAACTTGTTTTTTTTTGAACCCTAATATTTTTCTTTTACTTTACTGTAGCAATTCACAGCAAATCAACTGCAGGAAGATTTAGCAGAGCAGTAATATCCTTTCTATTACGTTAGACACAATGGGTAACCAAGGTCTTCCAAGAAATCATTTTTCTTCTCTGCAATTGGTCCATAATTTCATATAAATCTGAGGATAAATAGAGAAAAATCACAATTTTAGAAAGTGTAGGCTTAGTGCATGTAAATTTGTTTTTAGTTTTGGTTGATTTAGCATTTTACATACCATACAAGTCCCCATCGGAGAAGGCAATGGCACCCCACTCCAGTACTCTGCCTGGAAAATCCCATGGATGGAGGATCCTGGTAGGCTGCAGTGCATGGGGTCGCTAAGAGTCGGACACGACTGAGCAACTTCATTTTCACTTTTCACTTTCATGCATTGGAGAAGGAAATGCCAACCCACTCCAGTGTTCTTGCCTGGAGAATCCCAGGGCCGGGGGAGCCTGGTGGCTGCCGTCTGTGGGGTCACACGGAGTCGGACACGACGGAAGTGACTTAGCAGCAGCAGCAGCAACAAGTCCCCATGCTATACAGAATGAGGATTCAGCTGAGTTCAAGAGAGGTAGTGATATTTAGATAGCTTAATGAATATGACCTGTATTACACAGACACAAAATCCCCTTATATCTGTGATGTTTCAGACCAAAAGTAGAAAACCTTCCAACCCCGATGTACCAAAGTTTGAACTCGTCTGTTGGAACATGTATGTATGTGCATACATGTGTTAGAGGAAGGGGATTTAAGATTGAACACCATAGAATAAAAACCCTTTGTATCAGGAAGTCGTTGCTGTGTAACAAAACACCTTACACATTGGTGGCTTTAAACAGGAGCTGTAGGCTTGTCAGTAAATGGTGGAGCAGTTAGTCTGGTCTCATTTATGCATCTGCAATTATCTGAGTTTTCTGGAGGTTGGATCATTTAGGATGGCTTCAGCTTAGATGACTGGACTCTTTTCCACTTTCCCTTGCATTGGTGTGTTCATAACATGATGAGGGTCTACTAGAGAAAATATAAATGAGTGAAGACTCCTCTTGTGTCACATTTGCTAATATTCTATTTGGAAATGAAGTTACAGCTCCAAACACAAAATGAAGGCATGGGGAAGAACACATGGCCTCAAGTAGGCACATACTACAACGTCCCATAGAGATGTATATGGATTTATTGATGGGTGAGGTATTTGAGCCATTTTTTTTTCAATCCATCTACCGTGTTCTTTAAGTATAAAGAACTAACATCTAGGGGACTAAGTATAAAGAATTAACATCTTTTAATTTTTAAAATTTTATTTGTGCTAATATTTAAAAGCTATATTCATATACTACAAATAGACATAACTGAATCAATAGTGGGCATCAAATGTAAATAATGAAAAAGATATGATGTCTGCAAAATTTCTAAGTAGATCCAAAAAGAATGATTAGAAATTTACTGTTGCTTTGAAACAGAACTTTAATTTGGAAGTATTCTCTTATATTCTTTTTAAAATTAATTTTTATTGGAGTATAGTTGCTTTACAATTTTCTGTTAGCTTCTACTGTACAGCCAAGTGTTATCAGCTATATGCATGCATATATTCCACCCCCTTTTTAAAATTTTCTTCCAAAAAAGGTCACCAGAGGGGATTGAGTAGAGTTTGAAATGGTAAAATCTTTTGAAGCAAAATTGGTGAGGATCCATGGACGTGGTTGATGGTTCATATACCAATGAAAATCAGCTTCCATCTTGTTTTCAATAAACATGAAACAGGTTGCTGATGCTTTGAGAAGTGAAGTGTGTTATGTTCATAATGAATACTACTTGGGTTAAAATAAGAGAACCATAATGTCCAGTACAAGGAAAGAAATTATCCTCTATACTTTGCATTGAGCATGGTGTTGTTTGTCTATAACTTTAAGTAACATTTATATCTCACCTATTATGTGTCACAATTTAGGAAGGACATTAGTGAACTGGAGCATTACCAGAGGGGGACAAAGGGAATAGTGAGGAATCTGAAAGCAATCTAGGAGGGAGTGGTTGAAGAATTTGATGACTTATGGTCTATAAAAGAGAAGACTTAGAGGGGATATAGACAACATATTAAAATATGTAAAGGGTTGTCACATGGAAAAGGTATAACATTGGTCTATATTATTCTGGAAGGCAGAGCAACCTATTGCCTTTGGAATAAATACCAAGCTCTTAACTGTGACCTACAAGGTCCGCCGTGATTTGCTTCTGCCTATTTCTTGCCTCATTGCCTGCATTTCCTTCTTGCTCACTGCTGTCCAGGTACACTGGCGCCTTGCTATTCTTTGTGCACAATAGTTGCACCTCTACCCCAGGGCCTTGTTACTTGCTGTCTCTTATTCCTCCATGTAAAACTCTTCCCCAGAATATTTGCATAGTTCTCTCCTACTAGTTATTAAGGTCTTAGCTCAAATGTCACCAGCTTGGAGAGATCTTCCCTGACCAAGAAATCCCTATGACTTCTACTTTTTGTTATTTATTACAGAACATTTTTGGTCTTATTACTGTACTTGCTTGCTTGGTTGCTATTTATGTCCTTACAAATTGAAAGGAAGCTCCCTGAGATTAAAGATTTTTTCTTTTGGTCTTGTTTCCTGCTCTATCTCCATCATACCTAAATTAGTACCTGGCACATGGTAGGTTCTCAATAATTGTCTATTGAATGAATTAATAAATTAATAATTTCACAGGTGTTTCCTGGGGTATCTTGTGAAGTAATGGGTTTCATCTCTGTAAGTGTTTAAGTAGAGGTCAGTAGAGGTTGGATGACCATCTATTCATAAAGTCCTACATTAGCTAGTAATGTTGCCTTGATGACCTCTAGGAATCCTTTGGATTCAGATATTTTATGATGTCTGATATCTTGTGAGAATGCTGTATTATAATATCTACAACCTAGTATTCATTCAGATTCATTATATTGAGGATTTTAAGATTAATTTATACCATATTTTAAAAGGTATACCATAATGTTTGTGACAAATTTTGTAAGATCAGTGTATCACCACATGAGACACACTGAGATTTATCCACAGTTATGATCTGTTTACTTTTTGCTAACTTTGAGCAGTCAGAGAGTTGAGTTAAAGCCAGTGCAATATGGGGCTATAGGATTCCAAATGAACTCTGTGTTGATGGTCTTCTGTTACACTCTTCTTACTTTCTCCTGAAGGAAAGCCTTCATGAGAACATTAGAATCAGCTTGACCTTGAAGGGCTGGGCAAACTTTGGATTATAGGAAACATTTTAGGCTGGGGGAGGAGCCCGAATTAAGGCATGGCCATGGCAATGAACATAGGATGTATGTCAAAGAAGTGAAACAGCCAGCTTCATATGAACAGGCAATATGTTTTCAAACAAGGTGGGGAGATGGAACAGGATAAGCAAAGTTAGCTTGACTCATAGAGAAGCTTGACTACCAGATTAGGTGTGAATTTTATCTGTAGAGAGTCTTGTGTAAGGGAAGGATGTACATCTTCAAGCCTAGCTAAGAATTCTGCATGACATGAAATCTAACTCCAACTTTTTTTTTTTTTTTGGAAGGGGATGGTGAGACCCAGAGAGAATAAATATCTTGCTCATGTTTACCCAGCCAGTTTACAGCATAGCTGGGAAGAGAACTGAAGCTTTCTGATTACTAGCCCAGTATATTTTTCCATTATATCATGAAAGAGATGAGGTCAGAATGGTACTTGAACTTTTAGGTATTACATACTTATTTAAATGGGCAAGTCATACATTAGACTGAATTCCTTACTAACAGATGTTCGGAAGTAACTCCTGAGGGCTGTGGGGGTAACAAACACCTGGTAATGACTGCTTTGATAAAGAGCTGTACCACAGGGCACTGTGTTCCTCTGCAAACACGAAGACCTTCTATACTGTATCAGCTGTGGGTGGCCCAGCTGGGGAGATGATTAAATTTAGACATTAGATGGGAATGATCAAGTACCAGTCACCACCTGCTCAGTGGTTTACTTTAATTTCCAAATGCTGCACTGGCTAGAATCCCTCTGTTTTAATTGATGGATATTCTATTACTTGGCGGCCCAGTGCACTCCATTTCCAAAGGCCATCACTATCCATCACTGCTTTGGGTTAGACTAGGGCAATTCATAGTTGTTAGAGCCGCCATTTTGATTGGGAAATCCAGACTGGGGACATGGGTGACATGGTAACTGTTCAGGCCGAAGTTTCAGCCTCACGATTGATGTTTTCTTAAGGAAAGGAAACTGGAACTACTGCTGATGCTCCCTGGGGGTTCTATAGAAGCTATTCCTTGTGACATACCCTACTACCCTTCCGTCAGTGAATTGCTCTGAATTTACAAACTTTATTGCTTTAGAAGCTTAGAGTCAGGCAGACTTGGTTGCAAATCCTTGTTCCACCATTTACTAGCTGAGTAACTTTAGACAATTCACCAAAACTCTTGTTTTCTCAGCTATATAATGAAAATAATAGTATTTATCTAATAGAGTTTTCTGGGGGTATCAGATGACATTTCTATGTATGTGGTATTCAAATTACCATTACAACTGTAGTCAGATCAAATTGAAACTAAACAACCTTGTCTTTGTAACTTACATTCTCATAATGGTAATCTTAAGTTTATCCTGTTGTATAAAATAGGACCTTGAGAGAAAGGGATGCTGTGTGGGTTAGTTTAGATACGATATAGTGAATAAATAATCCAAATCTGATTCAAAAGGTTCTGTCTGGGAAAGGGCAGGTGTGGATATAGTATTATATGGGGATCCTAGGTAGTCAAAAAGTAGCATGAGGTCACATGTCATGAAGATCTGTGCCGAAAGGGAGATTAGTGTAGAAAAGACCCAACAAATTCTACAATGAGAAAATGCTTTTAAAGTCTATGATAAGTCTTTTTTTTCAGGCAGGCAGAAAAGAATACTAGGTTGGGATTTATGAACCCTGACACTTAGTCCTGATTCTGTTATTCACTAGCTTTGTGATTTTATGTAAGTCACGTAACATCTGTAGACTTCAATCTCTTCATCTATAAAGTTAGTGTTAAACTAGACCAGGAGTTGGTAAATATGTCTCATAGCTAAATCTGGCCTTTTTGTACAACCTGCAAGATAAGGATTTTTTTTTAAAGATTTATTTTAAAAATAAAAAGCAGAAATATTTGAGAGAGAGCTGAGTGGTCCTTGAAGCCTAAAATATTTACTATCTTGTTCTTCACAAAGTTTGGCAATCTCAACTGGACTCAGTGACCAGTTGGGTCATTTTCAAGGTTGACAGTCTACAATTCTAGTACTTGGCTGATTTGTTGTAGTTTCAATGGACACACTTTTTTTCACTTTCAACTTTTACATTTACACAGCATGTACATAATCCATTGAATAATAGACTGTTAGAAAATAAATGGCATTTAGCAGTCACTTCATCCAGCCCTTCATTTTCAGATAAGAATGTTGAGGGCTACAAAATTTATTTTGTCATCATCTTGTATCTTACTAGTGGCAATGAAGTGAAAGTCGCTTAGTCGTGTCTGACTCTGCGACCTCATGGATCACATAGTCCATGGAATTCTCCAGACCAGCATTCCGGAGTGGGTAGCTGTTCCCTTCTCCAGGGGATCTTTACAACCCAGGGATTGAACCCAGGTCACCTGCATTGCAGGTGGATTCTTTACCATCTGAGCCACCAGGGCAGCCGGTATGAGTGGCAGAACCAAGACCAAAACCTGGATCTTTTCATTTTTATGTAGTCTTTTTTTTGTATTATACTCTCATACTTCAACAGCACTCATTTCAAAGCTCTTAACACTTTCCCATCTTCTGCCTTCTTTACCCACCAGATCGACTCCTTTACTTTGCTTCTTGCTGCTGCTACTAAATATTGGTACCATCTGTACACCATACAAAGACTGCTGCTGCTGCTGCTAAGTCGCTTCAGTTGTGTCTGACTCTGTGTGACCCCATAGACGGCAGCCCACCAAGCTCCTCTGTCCACAGGACTCTCTAGGCAAGAATACTGGAGTGGGTTGCCATTTCCTTCTCCAACAAGGACTGCTATAAGACTACAAAACATGAGAGTAACGTGTAGATAAGAGCAATTAATGAATATTTTAGTGTGTTTGATATTATATAAATTTTACTGTCAGCATTAAGATAATTTGGGGGTAAAGTTTTGAACAAAGTAAGGCTGAAGAAAGCTAATGGACTGTGATGGGTAAACATTGCTTTGATATATATTAATATGCTCAGCTGATATTTATACTGGAAGTAAATAACATGACAGAAAATATACATCACATTTAATTTTACATAGTGACAGGAGATTCAGCTCAACTAGGCTAGATACTTAACTTCTCTGTTATCTGCACACTTCTTCCTGTCCCAGAGAAAACAACTCTGTAAAGTCAGCTAGATGTGGCCCTGGAGGGAGCTACTGAGAATTCGGTTATCAATCTTATTTGAAGTCACTGTTTTGCTATGCAGCCAGTAAATTTCATTCCTCTTTTAGGTCTGTCTGTCTTCTGTATTAGATGTCAAGTAACTAGCTTTTGGGAAAACTACTGTGAGGCATGTGTTCAAATTGCTATGGAAATAAAAATATGGTCTTCACTGGATACTAAGGTCCTTGAAGGCAGAGACAGCATCTTCTTTCTTACTGTATCCCATAGATATACTTTCATTTAGGCTTGGTTTGATGTTGGTTGAGTTACAATCCTTGAAACTGCAGGAGCTTCCCCAAAGGGCCTGCCTCATTCCTTCTAGCTTTATCTGTACTTCTGTGTATTTTAGAAACTCCTGGGATCACTGAAACCCTCACTGATCCCTTCCCATCTCAATTTACTGTCCTTTGCTCACAATTTCATCTTTCTCCACAAGACTTTTTTAAAGTGGAGTCCACTTGGTGTTTTTTATTCTTCTCAATGTTAGGCAGAAAAATATTGAATTGATTTGAATTTAAATAGCTAAATACATAACTGTGTGACATTTGTTATTGAAAACTTTTGTGTAGGTCTTGCTTTCTAGCTTGATTGAAGGTCAGTTATCAGTTTTCAGTGGTCATAAATGCAAATAGAAGTTAATAGCATAGTTTGGATTTCTCCAGGCTGCACCTAAAATATAGTGCTCCATGAGCACTGGATGAGGAGTGAGAGGACCAGGGTCTTAATCTGGTGGCTAGTATGACCTTCGGCAAATGAGTTGATATCTTAGTGCCTCATCTATAAAAGGATGGAGTTAGAAGAGGTAATCACTCTGGTGACTTTCCAGTTAAGTCATTTGATGACTCACCAGTCCTCTTGTAAGAAGCAAGCTAGTGTAATCCAGCAGTCAATTTGAAGGCTAAATCTGACCCCCAAACCTGTTTTTGTACTGTAATCAAAGAGTTTTTTTTTTTCATTTTAAAGAGTTATAGAAACAAAAACAAGAATAGTATGCAACAGAGACTTATGTGGTACACAAAGCCTTATCCAAACCACTTACAGAAAACGTTCGCTGACCTCTTGTATAAGGGATGTGAGCATAGCCACTGTGCCACCTCTATCTTCTTACCATTTCAATCACCTAAGGTATATTTTGACATTTTCTGTGCCCTAATCTCTTCTTCTACAAGATGAACACAATAATTGTGCAAATATGGTTGTTGTGAAGATTAAATGAGTTTATTGAGGGCAGGAGGAGAAGCGGGTGACAGAGGATGAGACAGTTGGATGGCATCATTGATTCAATGGACATGAGTTGAACAAACTCTGGGAGATAGTGAAGGACAGGGAAGCCTGGCGTGCTGTAGTTCATGGGGTCGCAAAGAATTGGACATGACTGAACAACAGCAACAAATATTTTTAAAGAATTAGGAAGTCCTGCCATAGAATTCTTAACAAATGCCAACTTTTGTCATTATTTGTATATTCCCTCACAGCTGGTAATCAGCCAATTGAAAAGACGGAGATTATGGAGGGCAAATAAGAGAACTTTGAACCATGATATTTTAGAATTGAAATGGGACTCCCACACCATCTAATCAGGTCATTTTTTTTTTTCAAATTAGTTATATCTTTTATATATATATATATATTATTTTTGACTTTACAATATTGTATTGGTTTTGCCATATATCAACATGAATCCGCCACAGGTATACACGTGTTCCCCATCCTGAACCCTCCTCCCTCCCTGTCATTTTTATTAGAGGTGCTTTAACAGACTCAGGAAAATCAAGTGATTTATCCACAGTCAGAGAGTTTGTGGCTGGCCGATTCTGTAAAGTTTTCTTTGATAAAAGAGTCACATCATGATTCTTAACCTTAGACCGAGACTCAGGAGCTCATTTATTTTTAGCTTTTTGTTATGAAAGAAATTTAGGCTTATAGAAAAGTTAGACAAATAGTACAAAGAATTTCCATATACCCTGCACTCAGATTTGTATTCCCAAATGTTTGTATTACTCTCTGTTCCTGTAGATAGTTATAGATAAAAATGGTTTTCCCCTGAACTGCTTAAGAGCAAGTTACAAATATGATGTTTCTGTTTTTCCTAAAATCAAGGAACATTATTTATGTGACCATAGAACAGTATCAAAATTAAAAAAAAAAACAGTATTATTTCTTCTGTAATCTTTATTCAAATGTTGCCAAATGTCTGATCAATGTCCTTTTATAGCAAAAGCATTTCTTAATTGGATCTTTGAGAGTACAAATTTAGTTTTTAATAGGAGAACATTTCCCTTGTAGATGTTCGAAGATTCCCTAATAAAATGTATTTCTGAACTTCTCAACATGCCGATTCCATGCATTTTAAGGACAGAGGTGAGTTTCCTTTGAGGTATCTTCTTTTTCTTCTTTTTCTTTGCCCTCATCAGTCCAAAGTGGTCAGCAAGATGCAAGTAATATTTCCTCATAGACTAGCGGAAACCATTAGCGCAAGTGACATGTTACTGGGCTTTAAGTGGTTTTGTGCAGTGTGGTCCAACACTTAGATGAATGGTTATTTGTATTTAAACCTTAGAGTGAAAATGAAGTAAGATTTTGGCACATTTTACCTCCTGCTGAAAACAGACAAGTAAAATCCATAAAATTAAGACTTAGATCAAATCTATTCTATTTACTTAGCAAATGACAGATTGATAGGACCATCTCTTGGAACACTTTCAGAGGTTTATCTGAGGCTGATAGAGGTGAAGATGTGTAAGAGAAAAGATCCCTGTTTTGAATTCTTTCCTTTTATCTTGTTTGGCCAATATCCCAAGAGGAAAGATTTGTATACAACTGTTTATTCAGAAAGATGAGAAAACCATACCCATGTCTCATTATAGCATTGTCTTGGGGTTCCTGTCTGAAGGGCTAGATTGTACTACGACCAGGTTGCTTTGGTATATTTATTTGGTAAAAAACCTTGGCAGAAGGTGGAGGAGTTCTCAGTGCTCCAGTGTACTAACTACTGAGCAGCTGTGCAAGGTACATCTTTATGGTGGGATTCTTGTCTTACAAATGCTGTTCATTTTATAATTGCTTTTTAAGGCTAAAGTAGAGGTAAGATCATTGTTATTCATGCAGCCTTCTATTGTTTGGATTGAAGAGTTATTTCTGTAGCAATTCTTGGCTCCCTCTATATGTGACTACTGAGTACTTTTTTGCTCAGCCCCTGGTATTTTTTTTTTTCTTTAAACATTTTGTTGTAAAGTATAATGGACATGCTGGAGAAGGAAATGGCAACCCACTCCAGTGTTCTTTCATGGAGAATTCCAGGGAAGGAGGAGCCTGGCAGGCTGCAGTCCATGGGATTGCAAAGAGTTGGACACGACTGAGCGATTTTCACTTATAATAGACATGCAGAAGAGGGCACAAAAGATATAGCTTATGAATTTTCACAATGTAAATATTCACATGTAACTCTCAAAATGCTCAGATGAAAAGATAGAAGACTACCATATACTCGAGAAGCCACTCCTTACCCTTTCCAAAGTCCTCATTCCTCACTGGTCCTTATAGATAACCTCTGTCCTCACAGTTACAGGCGTTACTTCCTTAGTTTTCTCTAAATATTTACCACCCAAATGTATATTCCTGAATTCTATAGTGTTCCTTTTTTTGGACCTCTGTATAAATGGAATTATACAATATGTATTTTTTTGATCCTTTTTTTTGCTCAGTGTTATGTTTATGAGATTCATCAATATTCCTGTTTGTTGGTACATTTTGTTCTTTTTGTTGTTTTGCAGTAAAGATGCTACATTGTCCTTCAGTAAGTAGACACTAAGTTTTCAGCTATTATGAATAATGCTTTTTTGTGTGTAAGTACATGTATTTCTGTTGGATATATACTTAAGAGAGAGTTGTGGGGTCGTATAGGGAGACTATATCCTGGTTCGCTTAATTCAGTTCTGGTTAATACCTACTGTCCTGGTATAATTGTTTATAGTACCCCATTTCACTCTCAAAAATATCTTTCTTTGAATAATAGCATAGGATATCATAATCATGGGATTTATTTTAAAGCTTAGATTTAAGACAATTCCAAGTGGGTTTTCAATGCAGTTGTATCAATTTAAATACAATTTAAGGACATTACCTGCAATATGAGATTTTCTGTTGCTCCTCATCTTCATGAATACTTGTTATTTTCAGTCTTTTAAATTTTAGCTCTTCTGGTGGGTGTGTAGCAGTATATCATAATTTTAACTGTTATTTCCTCGATTATCATCAAAATTGAACACTTTTCAAGCATTTATTGGCCATTTGGATTTCTGCTTTCTGTTTGTGCATAAATTGCTCATTTGTGACAATTCCTTGAGTTCTTTCATGTTTCTTTTTATATTGAAAGCTGTATTATAAGGTGATACATTTAGACTTGTATCACTCATGGTTACTACCTGTAATGATCCTCTTTGTGTAAACATGTATTGTATCTGATGTTAATAAAGCTATGTCCACTTCCTATTTGTCATTGTTTCAATATCATATCTTATGAAGATGTGCAGTTTTCTCAACTCTGTTTGTTGAAGTGACTGTCCTTTCACTATTGTGTATTTTTCATACCTTTGTCAAAGATCGGGTGGCTTAAATATTCATTCATTTATTTCTGGTCTCCCAGTTCTGGTCCATTTATCTCTATGTCTTTTTTCATGTGAGGATCATATTGTTTTGATTACTATAGCTTTGTAATGTATTTTGAAATCTGGAACTCCTATGCCCCAAGCTTTCTTCTTCTTTTTCAAGATTGATTTGGCTATTTTGGATCTTTTGTGATTGTATATAAATTTTAGGGTGCTTTTTGTATTTCTGTAAAAAATGTCATTTGTATGTTGATAGTGAACATATTGAATCTGAGTAGAGTGGACATTGCAATCTGTGAATGTGGAATATCATTCTATTTGTGTCTTATCTAATGCTTTCATCAATGATTTGTGCAGTTCAAATATAAGTATTTCACCACTTTGTTAAGTTTATTCCTAGGCATTTTATTCTTTTTGGGATGTCCTTGACTTATTAAAGTCTAGAGTAATTGGCAATATTCCCTTCCTCTAAGAGAACTGAACAATCTCAGAATACGTAAATGCCACTTTCCCCTGTTCCTGACATAGGCTGTTCTTGACATGCCTAAGTGGCTCAGGTGGTAAAGAATCCACCTGTAATGTGGGAGACCTGGGCTTGATCTCTGGGTTGGGAAGATGTCCTGGAGGAGGGCATGACAACCCATTCTAGTACTCTTGCCTGGAAAATCCCATGGATGGAGGAGCCTGGTAGGCTACAGTCCATGGGGTCACAAAGAGTTGGACATGACTGAACAACTTCACTATGTGTGTGTGTGTGTGTGTGTGTGTGTGTAGGCTTCCCTGGTGGCTCAGATGGTAGAGGTTCTGCCTGTAGTGCAGGAGACCCAGGTTTGAACCCTGGGTTGGAAAGATCCCCTGGAGAAGGGAATGGCAACCCACTCCAATATTCTTTCTTGGAGAATTCCATGGAGAGAGGAGCCTGGTGGGCTGAAGTCAGTGGGGTCACAAAGAGTCAGACACAGCTGAGTGATTGACACGTTCTCTTTCATATACACACACGCACATAAACTTAATTATTTTTTATATAGTAAATTGTGTAGATACACTCAAATACTATTTCCCCCATTTCCCCACTTTATTGAGATATAATTGACATATAATTTTTGGCAAGTTTAAGGTATGAAATGCAACTTGACATGTAAATATTGCCAAAAGATTCCCACAATAAGGTTAGTTTACACCTCTATCATTTCATGTGATTTAATTACTTTTTTAAAAAATTTTGTTTTATTTTTAAACTTTACATAATTGTATTAGTTTTGCCAAATATCAAAATGAATCCATCACAGGTATACATGTGCTCCCCATCCTGAACCCTCCTCCCTCCCCATACCATCCCTCTGGGTCGTCCCAGTGCACTAGCCCCAAGCATCCAGTATCGTGCATTGAACCTGGACTGGCATCTCGTTTCATACATGATATTTTACATGTTTCAATGCCATTCTCCCAAATCTTCCCACCCTCTCCCTCTCCCACAGATTCCATAAGACTGTTCCATACATCAGCGTCACTTTTGCTGTCTCGTACACAGGGTTATTGTTATCATCTTTCTAAATTCCATATATATGCGTTAGTATACTGTATTGGTGTTTTTCCTTCTGGCTTACTTCACTCTGTATAATAGGCTCCAGTTTCATCCATCTCATTAGAACTGATTCAAATGTATTCTTTTTAATGGCTGAGTAATACTCCATTGTGTATATGTACCACAGCTTTCTTATCCATTCATCTGCTGATGGACATCTAGGTTGCTTCCATGTCCTGGCTATTATAAACAGTGCTGCGATGAACATTGGGGTACACGTGTCTCTTTCCCTTCTGGTTTCCTCAGTGTGTATGCCCAGCAGTGGGATTGCTGGACTCAAGAAACAAGAAAAAAGTCAAATAAATAACCTAACTCTACACCTAAAGCAACTAGAAAAGGAAGAAATGAAGAACCCCAGGGTTAGTAGAAGGAAAGAAATCTTAAAAATTAGAGCAGAAATAAATGCAAAAGAAACAAAAGAGACCATAGCAAAAATCAACAAAACCAAAAGCTGGTTCTTTGAAAGGATAAATAAAATTGACAAACCATTAGCCAGACTCATCAAGAAACAAAGGGAGAAAAATCAAATCAATAAAATTAGAAATGAAAATGGAGAGATCACAACAGACAACACAGAAATACAAAGGATCATAAGAGACTACTATCAAAAATTATATGCCAATAAAATGGACAACGTGGAAGAAATGGACAAATTCTTAGAAAAGTACAACTTTCCAAAACTCGACCAGGAAGAAATAGAAAATCTTAACAGACCCATCACAAGCACGGAAATTGAAACTGTAATAAAAAATCTTCCAGCAAATAATTACTTTTTTATATATAAGGATGGGAACATTTAAGATCTACTGTATTAACAACTTACAATTGTACAATAGGGTATTGTTAACTGTAGCCACCATGCTGTACATTAGATCTCCCAAATATATTCATTCTGTAACCAGGCCTTTGTACCCTTTGACCAGCATCTTCTCATTTCCCCTACACCCTAGGCTTGGTCAGGACCAATCTAAACTTTGTTTCTGTGAGTTTGGCCTTTTTAGATTCCACCTGTAAGTGAGAATATACAGTATTTGTCTTTATCTGTCTGAATTACTTCACAGAGTATAATGTCCTCAGGGTTCATCTTTGTTGTTACAAATGGCAGGGTTTTCTTATTTTGTATAGCTGAATAATATTCATACAGATGAATTCACATATACCTGTATGAGTGCATTTTTTTATCCATACACTGAATGCATTGATATAACCTGAGACTAGTGTATGGATAAAGAAAATGTCAATCTCTCAGTAGAAACTTAGAGTGTTTCTATATCCTGACTATTGTGAATAATGCTGCAATGAATATGGGTATGCAGATATCTCTGTGAGATAGTGATTTCATTTCCTCTGGATATATACTGAGAAACAGGATCGATGAATAATATGATATTTCTATTTTTAATTTTTTGAGGAACATCCGTACATTTACATTCCTAACAACAGTATACCAGGTTTCCATTTCCTCTATGTCCTAGCCAACAGTTGTTATCTTTTGTGTTTTTCATTAACAATTTGTTAAAAATGCAGTATCTGCAAAATGCAATGTAGTGAAGCACACTAAAATGTGATATGCCTGTATTTCTTGTTGACTTTTAATCTGGATGATCTGTCCAGTATTGAACATGGGGTGTTGAAGTCTCATATTTTTCTTGTATTTTTGTCTGTTTCAGTCTTCATGTCTGTTACAATTTACTTAATTTTAGGTGCTCCAATTTTGTATTCATATATATTTGTAATTGTTACATTCTCTTGATTTATTGATTCCTTTGTCATAATATAATGTCCTAGTTTTTCTCTACTTACAGTTTTTTACTTAAATTTTATTTTGTGTCATAAAAGAACTGTCGTCCTTGTTCTCTTGCAGTTTCCATTTACATGGATGATCTTCTCTATCCGTTCACTTGGATCCTTTGTGTGTCTTTAAAGTTGAAGTGAGTGTCTTACAGGCAGCATATAGTTGGGTCTTGTTTCTTTAAAGTCATCCAGCCATCCAGTGCCTTGTGACTGGAGAATTTATCAATAATCCATTTACATTTAAAGTAATTATTGATACCTAAAGACTTACCAATGCTATTTTATTAATAGTTTTCTGGTTATTTTGTAGTTTTGTTGTTCCTTTTTTCCTCTCTTGCTTTCTTCCTTTGTGAATTGGTGATTTACCACAGTGTTGCCCTTTGATTCTGTTTTTACTTTTTTGTATATGCTGTAGGTTTTTGTGTTGCAGTTACCATTAGGCTTACATAATGCATTTATATATATATATATATAAAATATATGTTTATATATATATAATATATATAAATATACACAACAACCCGTTTTAAAATGATAGCTTCACTTGTATTCAAAAGCTCTAAACTTTTACCTCCCCCCAACATTTTATGTTTTTGATGTCACAGTTTACATCTTTTTATATTGTATATCCATTGTCACATTATTTTACTTATGTGTGTTAGTCATTCAATTGTGTCCGACTCTTTGCAACCCCACAGACTATAGCCTGCCGGGCTTCTCTGTCTGTGGAACTCTCCAGGCAAGAATACTGGAGTGGATTGCCATTCTCTTCTCCAGAGGAACTTCCCAACCCAGGGATTGAACCCTGGTCTCCTGCATCACAGGCAGATTCTTTACCTTTAAATTCTTTTGTCCTTTTACTTTTACACTAAAGTGATTAACACACCACCGTATTACAATATTGGTGTGTTCTAAATTTGATTGTATACTTTACCAGTATGTTGTACAGTTTTGTATTATTTCATGTTACTAATTAGCATCCTTTTATTTCAACTTGGAGAACTCTCCAGCATTTCTTGTGAGGCAGGCATAGT
The DNA here is from genome assembly GCF_055505025.1 of Bos grunniens. Lineage (NCBI taxonomy): Eukaryota > Metazoa > Chordata > Mammalia > Artiodactyla > Bovidae > Bos > Bos grunniens. The sequence goes on from NC_141194.1 coordinate 133,589,282, forward strand.
GCTGATAAACTTCCTCAACTTTTGTTTGTCTGGGAAATTCTTTATCTTGTCTTTTTTGTCTAAAGGAAAACTTTGTCAGGCAAGGTGTTCTTGGTCAGCAGTTTGAATATATCATTGAACTATTTCCTGGCATCCAAGGTTTCTGTTTAGCAATCTACCAGTAGTCTTATGGAGACTTTCTTCACTCTTTTCATACTTTGTTCTCCTCTGTATAACTTCAGATGTCCTATCTTGTACTTCATAAATTCTTTCTTCTGCTTGATCCATCTTTTTGGCCTTTATTTCTGGGATTCAACTTTTACATATGTTAACTTTTCTTGCTGTATCCTTCATATCTCTTACTTTTCGTATCTATTTTCTATTCTTTCCTTCAAGTTGTCTCATCTTGGGTAGAGTTTTTTAAAATTACATATTAGTTTATTTTGTGATGTTAAGCTTATCATTTGCATTCCTCAGTTTGGTTAGTGGACTTTTTAGAAGTTTTGATTCTTTTTCAACCTTTCATTTATTTAAAAGTAATTTACTTTTGGTAAATAAAAGTTCCATGTTTTCTGTGTACAATGTGATGATTTGATATATGTATGCATTGTGAAATGATTATTAGAATCAAATTAATGAACAAATCCATCACCTCCCAGTTGTCTTTTTGTGTATGTGTGATGATTATACTTGGAATCTACTCTCTTAGAAAATTTCATAATGGAAGCTAGAGTGGTGGGTCACAGAAGCTGGTGGGTTGAGGGAAATGGAAGATGTTGATTAAAGAAGACAGACACTCATTTATAAGATGAATAATTTCTGGAAACCTAATGTATAGCATGTTGACTATAGTTAGCAATAATGTCTTCTTTTTATAATGTCAAATTCATTGCTAAAATTTTCAAATTGAGTGCTGTTTACGTGAAACTATTAAGCACAATGTGTTATACCTTTTAATCTTAACTTTCTATGAATTTTGTGGATCTCTTCTGTTTGTTCTGTTTCTCTCTTATGTTGTATTTCTGTTTTGTGTCTGATTATCTTTATTTTCTTTTTCTTTTTTGGTTGTGCAACATAACTATTGGTATCTTAGTTCCCCTAATAGGGATTGAACCCAGGACTTGGCAGTGAAAGTGTCAAGTCCTAACCACTGGACTTCCAGGGAATTCCCTTGTGTCTGATTGTCTTTGATGGCTTGCTGGATGTTGTCTTTCTTTCAGTAAATATTTTTCAAATATTTTAGAATAGTTTTTAGATTTACAACAAAACTGCAAAGAGTTTATTATCTCTTATTCTTAACATCTTAAGTTAATGCATCTTTTTTCAATAAATAAACCAATATCAATATACTATTAATAACTAATTTACACACTTTATTACAATTTCCTTCATTTTTTGCCTAATTTCTTTTTTTTCCTGTTCTAGAACCCTACCCAGGGTAGCATATTGTATTTAGTTGTCACTTATCCTAAGATGTCTCTTTGCTATGACAGTTTCTCAGACTTTCCTTGAGTTTATGATCTTGACAATCTTGTGAAATGGCTGTCAGTTAGCGTTGATCTGTGTTATAGTATCATGTGATTTAGATTTAGATTTACCACAAAACTGTCATACTAATTTTGAGATAAAAATGATTGTCTAAACAGCCGTTATTTGAGTGAAAGCAAGTCCACCCAGGTATGAGTGCAGTTTCTCTGAGTGGGTCCGATACTGAATAGAGGATGATGATTCTCAATTGCTAGCTTTGTGGAGGTGATTAGTTTATTGTATATTTTACTAATTGATAGAAAGTTTCCTTAGGTCTTCAGTAAATGTATATCATTAGCTAGGCGGTCAGTGGCCAAAATTCATCTCATATGACCAAAGTCAGATCTTGATATTTGGAAAACAACACACAAAATTTTCAGAGAACTGGAAGAAAAAGCACAAAACATATGGTAGTTAAGTAACAGTAGTTTTTTGTTAAACACCTGTGGATATCACCACAATTGTTCTTTATTTTCAGGAGCAATTGTTCTTTATTTTCAGAACAAAATATTTTTTATTTTGTTTTTTATTTTGGAAGCAATATATAGTCAAATATAAGTACATTCAGTAATAATAATGTTATGGCTACAGTTGATACTATTGATAACTGGAAAATATTCAATATTTTTTGAAAGCCGATATATTGTTTTAAAAGTGTAGATGATAAGAATGCTCTTTTGGCTGAAGCTTACATTAGCTATTTCCTGAACTAGGACATTTTCCTATATTATTTGGGATGATTGTTTTCAAAACATTCACATGACATTAGGCTCTTTATAACTTCAGCCCCTTTTAAAGGAGTTAACACGAGGAAAACAGGTCCCCTGTTTTCCAAATTATTTATATTTAAATTTTCCAAATTATCTATATTTAAAAAGGAACAAACAGCACACAGTCATGTGAGTGTGAGAATGGAGGCTTTCTGAGGTCACTGAAATAAATGAAGGCAACATTTTGTGAAAGGGAAAGGTTAATCCCATATAAATGAGAATGAGAGATGGCATAGAAAATGAGCAGCTAACAGCAAAAAGGAGAAACTGCAAAACTGAATGACGGTGAATTGATAGTAGGCATTTCACATGTCAGAAAGGAGGCACAGAAATGGTGAGGCGATTATAGGCCAGCTCAGAAAAGGAGTTTCTCATAAAAGAGGATAATGGCATATGAAATTGGCTAGGGGAATTGAAAAGGAAGAAAGTGGCAATATGGCATCGACAAAGCACCAAGTTAAAATGTAAGAAAACAAGAAATGGCAAACAGAGGAGCAAACTACCACCTGACTGTGATGAGATCAGCCAGGGTCCCCCAAGATTGTACTGCTGCATCTCTGCTCAACATGACCCACAGAAGGCATGGTGACTTTACCATGACACAGTCAGTGTCCTTTGGTATCTCTGATTCATTTTTATTACATAACCTGTAACTAAAAACTTCTCTCTTCTACGTATAAGGGTCTAATTTGTTAAAGATAACCAATGCTAGGTACATAACTGCTCCTCTAAACATATGGTAGAATTTTATATTTACTGCAGTCAAAGAAATACAGATTTTTTTTTTAAAGAATGCAGTTTACAAAGTTCTTGAACATAAGAGAGAATTCAAAGATGCTGTGTGTCAATATAGCATCACCTGAATTGTCTTCTTAAGCTTCAAGCTGCTGGAAGTTTGGGATTACGGCAGGTGCATCATTAAAAAAAAAAAAAAAAGGTATTTGGTCATGTTGGTGGTTACCATCTAGATGGTTCAGTTCAGTTCAGTCGCTCAGTCGTGTCCGACTCTTTGCAACCCCATGAATCACAGCACACCAGGCCTCCCTGTCCATCACCAACTCCCGGAGTTCACTCAGACTCACGTCCATTGAGTCGGTGATGCCATCCAGCCATCTAATCCTCTGTCGTTCCCTTCTCCTCCTGCCCCCAATCCCTTCCAGCATCAGAGTCTTTTCCAATGAGTCAACTCTTCGCATGAGGTGGCCAAAGTACTGGAGTTTCAGCTTTAGCATCATTCCTTCCAAAGAAATCCCAGGGCTGATCTCCTTCAAAATGGACTGGTTGGATCTCCTTGCAGTCCAAGGGACTCTCAAGAGTCTTCTCCAACACCACAGTTCAAAAGTATCAATTCTTCAGCATTCAGCTTTCTTCACAGTCCAACTCTCACATCCATATATAACCACTGGAAAAAACCATAGCCTTGACTAGATGAATAAAGCCTTATTTTTGGGACTTCTCTGATGGTCCAGTGGCTTAGACTCAGTGCTCCCCATGCAGGGGGCCTGGGTTTGATCCTTGGTCAGGGAACTAGATCCCACATGCTGCAACTAAAGATCACAGATCCCTCATGCTGCACAGCCAAATTAAATAAATAAATATTAAAAAATAAAACCTTATTTCCCCACGCTGTGATTATATATGTCTTGTTTCTTTTTTTTTTCCTTTTTTAAAAATTTTATTTTATTTTTAAACTTTACATAATTGTATTAGTTTTGCCAAATATCAAAATGAATCCACCACAGGTATACATGTGTTGTTTCTTAAGCCATCAGTTTCTCCTCTCATTTTGTGTCCTCATCAATTAAGAGTTAGTCAGCAATGTTAATGGGACTCTTAAAAAAGCATAATTGTATTAACCAGCTTCATTTTTTAGCGCTTTCTATTTGGGCAACCACTTTCCTATCCCTTATCTCATTTGATCTTTAGCATAATCCAGAGAAGTATGTTCGAGGGAGATTCTTTTTCCTTTGTTTAAATGTAAACTCAGAAAAAAAGGTTCAGTGACTTCTGCCAAGTTGTACAACTGGTGAGTGGCAGCATTTGGACTGTATCCCGTGTTTCCTGACAGCTAGTCCTGTGTTCTTCCTGCTGTACTACGCTTTCATTTTTAAAGTTCTTGCTACTTTGATTCTTAATTTATTACATTTCTTTCCTTTCATCCCTTTTCTCTTTTCCCTATTGCTAAGACAAAAAGCAAAGTCGTAGGAGCAAGTTTTCTTTTTAGAGAGCATGGGAATCCCTTGTGAGGTGAGGTTGTTTTAAGTTAAAAACTAAATTTATGGCTAGACAGGATGGCTATATTAAACTACTCAGATACATTCATACCCATATTTATGGATGTCTGGTCTCTTGGACTCTCCTTCTTCCTCCGTCCTTTCTGTGGTGTGTGTATGAAGAAGAGACACACAGAGAGAATGAGAAAGTTTGACTTCTTACTGAAGGTTATTAGGAGATCTTAGGTTCTATCTCTGAGAAGTAGCATAAAAATTACTAAGTATCATACAGTAACTACCTAGTATGTGTCAAATGTTGTATCAGGTCTTTATATCTAAAGAACAGTGTGATATCCTAGTTGCAAGGGCCACTATTCATCCTAGTTTTATTCTGACCCATAGGTAACTTCTTTGAAAAATAGGTTATACTTCTTTTATTCATAATCCCTGTATGAAGTACATTTTATGCAACTTGGAAATCAGAGATTTTTTCTTTCATTGTATCTACTTGCCTTGTCTGTTGTTTGAAACCATTAATACCCAAGAGGCCGGGCCTTGGTAGGTCAGTCCCATTTCAGGAAGCCAGAGGACGTTTTCCTTTCCAATTGCAGAGGAAAACATATTATGTAGTTGCTAAAGATATGGAACTTGGTTCCTTCATTTCTTTTCTTGAGTAATTACTGCCTGGCTCAGTGGCACATACAGGTGACAAAACTCTAGAAAGTCAGGCCAGAATGAAGATCCTGAGTATCTGAGAGATCTAGTTATAGCAGAGATTAGCAGTGAAAGGGAGGTAGGAAGGTAGGGAAGACATATTTTGATTCCATATAACTTTTTACTTATTCATTTTATTTTTGACTGTGCTGGGTCTTTGTTGGGCTTCCCTGGTGGCTCAGATGATAAAGCGTCTGCTTGCAATGTGGGAGACCTGGGTTCGATCCCTGGGTCAGGAAGATCCCCTGGAGAAGGATCTTTGTTGCTGTGTGGGCTTTTCTCCAGTTGTGGAGAGTGGGGGCTACTCTCTAGTTGTGGTGTAAGGGTTTCTCATCGCAGTGTATTCTCTTGATGTGGAGCACAGGCTCTAGGGTGCACAGGCTTCAGCAGCTGCAGCATGTGGGCTCAGTAGTTGTAGCTCGTGTGCTCTAGAGCACAGGCTTAATAGTTGTGGTGTATGGCTTAGTTGCTCCATGGCATGTGGGATCTTTCCAGATTAGAGATCCAACCCCAATCTGCATTGGCAGGTGGATTCTTCACCACTGATCTACCAGGGTGGCACCCATATAACATTTTAGAGTGTTAGCCTTAAATACTAAAACTAGACAGCCTTAACTAGGGAAGGTATGAAGATAATTTCCCAGTGTAAGAGAGCTACAGTTCTATTTGTAGTCACAAGAAGTATATGCTTAGAATCTAAAAAGTTGAGACAATGTTAACGTGATGGCCCTACTTTGTATGATGTGAGCATAAGTGAATAATTAGTTTGCTTTAACTAGAAATACTGCACCTGGTAGTTTGGTCATTTACCTGAATCCCTTGCAGTACTAACTCTTTTTACAGTGTGGCTGCCAGAACTCTCAACATTCCTGCAACTCAGTCTTTGGAATTGCCTTGTGACATTGTGACTCAATCTTTTAAATTTCTGCCCTTGTAACACAGATTTCTTCTTTGAGGTTATATTTAATTATTTTAAACAAAGCAGATGAAATGCCACTTACAATCAAAAAAGGCCTTCTGTGTATGCTTAAAAAATTGTGCTAATGTCTCCTACTAAACATATTTTTCACACAGCATTTTGAATGGCATTATTGGGATGAACTATATAGCCTCCCAATATGGCCATTTTATTTTATTTTTTTAATTTAAATTTATTTATTTTAATTGGAGGCTAATTACTTTACAATATTGTGTTGGTTTTGCCAATATGGCTATTTTAAAAGGTCTAGTATTCCAGTTTGCTGAAAATTAGTTTAGCCTCCTTCCACATCCTTACATTGTAAATTGTCTTTATAATCCTGTTTGGCGTTAGCCCATTTCTCATTTCTTTCTTTCATATAATAAGTATGCATTTTCAGCTACGGATTCATTTAAGCCCAGCTTAACTGAAAGAATAATCAAATTAATATATTTAATTTGCATTTAAGTTAGTTCTTAGGCCAGGGAAGTACTTTCCAACCACTAGGGTAGAATTCCTATGTTTTCCAGTGTGTTCCAGGTGAATATCCATTTTGTTAAAGGCTGTATCAACTGGGAGAGTGATGAAGATGTAGAAGGACGTCCTTCAGAGTAGAAGGACACTGGGCTCCTCACACCTCATCCCCCCACCATACATCAAAACCACAACTTGCACTGAAATCGACCTGGAAACTAGCAGAATAGTTCTTCTACAAGTAAAGAAAGATCCACTCAAAGTTTGGTAGGAAGAGAGGAGAAGCTATCTGATTGGAACCCTCACCTCTACTCTGTGCCGCAGAAGAGGAGGGGAATATTAGCAGCTTCAGGATCCTCCCTGGGGGAGTGAGGGCTTTGAGCCCCTTATCAGGCACCCCAGCAGCAGGGTTCGACACCAGAACGATGAGGCCCCTTACCTGGTTTGAAGACCCGTGGGACTTAAAGGGCTGTAAGAAACCAACACTCCTCTCTCACATGCACAAACTTGTTTAGGCCCAGTCACAGTGCAAAGCTAGCAGATTGAAAACTGCCTGGGTCTCTGGCCAGCTTGCCAGTACTGTCTCAGCGTGTCCCCCAGCCCGCACCCAGCTGCCATTTCAGCCCTCTGGCTTCAGCTCTGCTCCCCACTGAGCCAGAATCTGTCATTGCCAACTTGAAAGCACACACTTGGAGGGAACAGATATAGCTCAGACCCTGGCCCTGCCTCTGACCTGGGCAGTGGCAACCATTGCCCGCCTGAGCTTCTGTGTACACACTGTGGAGGGAGCTAGGCTAGATCCAAGGTGCAGACCTTCACCACCAGAGCGTGCATCCCTGAGCATGCTTGGAAATTAGAGAAATTTGCCTAACAGAGACCTCCATCTCTGAGTGAAGTCCCTGTGCAATTTGAGAGGTGACAGGGCCAGCTCAAACATGTGGCCCCAATCCCTTGGGCCCTAACCTGGCCTATAGCCCAGCCATGCACACTGGATAAAAGTGGAACCTGCACAGAAGTGCAACCCTAAGCCTTCAGGCCCCAGCCAGGTAACAAACCAAGGAGGAGACTTGCATCACATCAGAGAGAAACCCAACTCTCCCAGAGGGAACCACAGAAGACCACAAGTTTGCCAAATCAAACTTGAGGGAAAAAAGAAGAAACCTGGAGAGAGAACCTTCTAAGATTTCATGTTGATGTTGTTTAGTCACTAAGTTGTGTCCAACTCTTTTGTGACCACATGGACTATAGCCCACCAGATTGTTCTGTCCGTGGGATTTCTCAGACAAGAATACTGGAGTGGGTTGCCATTTACTTCTCCAAGGGAACTTCTCAATTCAAGTATGGAACCCGCATGTCCTGCATTAGCACTTTACCACTGAGCTACCAAGTAAGCCCTCTAAGATTTCACACTATGGTAATTAAACATTGTGGGACCTGTACTAAAATAGACACATACATCAGTGGAACAAAAGAGAGCCTAGAAGTAAACCAGTGCACCTATGGCCAATTGATCTATGACAAAGAGGCAAGAATATACAATTTGGAAAGGGTAGTCTTTTCAAAAACTGGATGGCTGCATGGAAATCAGATTAGAACATTCATTCACACCATATACAAGACTAAAGTGAAAATGGTTTAAAGACCTAAATTCAAAACAAAACAAAACATAAAACTCCTAGAAGACAACAATAAAGTGAAAATGGTTTAAAGACCTAAATTAAAAAACAAAACAAAACATAAAACACCTAGAAGACAACAATAAAGGCAGAACACAGTTTGACATAAATCATAGCAATATATTTTTGATGTCTCCCAAGGTAAATAAATTGGAGAAGGCAATGGCAACCCACTCCAGTGTTCTTTCCTGGAGAATCCCAGGAATGGGGGATCCTGGTGGGCTGCCGTCTATGGGGTCGCACAGAGTCAGACATGACTGAAGAGACTTAGCAGCAGTAGCAGCAAGGTAAATAAATAAAAGCCAACAAGCCAAAGGAGACCTAAATAAAGTTAAAAGCTTTTGCACAGCAAAGGAAGCCATCAACAAAATGAAAAGACAACCTGCAGAATGGGAGAAAATATTTTCAATGATATGATCAACAAAGGATTAATATCCAAAATATATAAATAACTCATATAATTTAACATCAAGTGAATAATTAATCCAATCAAGAAACACACACCAGATCTGAATAGATATTTTTTGAGGGATACGTAGAGGTAACTAAAAGGCAAATGAAAAAGTGTTCAATGTTTCTGATATTAGAGAAATGAGAACAATAATGAGATATCACCTCACACCTGTCAGAATGGTTATCATTACAATATCTACAAATAACAAGTGTTCAAGAGGATGTGAAAGAAAAGGGAACCTTGTACATTGTTGGCAGGAGTGTAAATTAGTGCTGCCACTATGGAAAATATGAAGGTTCCTCATAAAGCTAAAATTACCACATAGTCTACCAATTCCACTCCTTCCATATATATCTGGAAAGAACAAAAACACTAAAACACAAAGTCAACAAGAAACATGCACCCCGATGTCCATAGCAGCACTGTCTGCAATAGCCAGGACATGGAAACAACCCATGTGCTCATCAATAAATGGATGGTTAAAGAAGGTGCGGAACATTAATCATGAAAAAACGAATGGAATTCTGCCATTTGCAGCAGTGTGGATGGACCTAGAGAATATTGTGCTTAGTGAAATAATTTCGGCAGAGAAAGACAAATAGTCTATATTCTCACTTAAATGTGGAATCAACAAAATGAAATGAATGAGTAAAATGAAATGGGAACAGATACAGAGATACAGAGAAGAAAGTAGTGGTTACCAGTAGGGAGAGGAATGTGGAGGGGTAAGATACAGGGAGGGAATTAAGGGTTACAACCTACTGGGTATAAAATAATATAGAAGGAAATAATGTATAATATGGTAAATATAGCCAATATTCTATAATAACATTGAATGGAGTATAATATAAAAACATCAAATTGCCATGCTGTACATCTGACACCTATATAACATTGAAAATCAACTATACTTCAACTTAAAGGAAATAACAATGCATCTGTCTAAATATGTAATTAAAATCCTCTTAAATATTTATACTTAATATACATCTGTTTGAGAGGTGTCTACCATACACTAAATAAGCATGTATGGTTATAAGAAACAATCAGGGAAGTTCCAATCTACTGTGTAACACAGAGACTGCTACTCAGTATTATGGAACAATCTAAATGGGAAAAGAATTTGAAAAAGACTAGATACATGTGTATATATATCACTGAATCACTTTGCTGTATATCTGAAACTATCATAACATTGTTAATCAAACTCTAATATATAATAAAAAATTAAAATCAAATGGACACGCTGAAGTCTTAGTCTATATGTTGGTAATAATTCAGTTCAAACACTGCAAATTTCCAAGAAGGTTATGACAGTTTTATAGTTTTTCCTTTTCTATTCTTAATCATATGTTTACAGAAATTTTTAAACAATAAAAACATTAAACAGGAAACATCAAGAACAACCATGTTAGAATTTAGCATATCAATAAAGAAAATGACAAATAATAATGTGTATGCCTTTGGTCCATTTTTACTGGATACATAATTTGCCATCATTTGATCAAATTCCTGTTCAGTATACTAAGTTACTTGAAAAGCAGATTAATATATTAATCTTACTAAAGGAAATAATGCATTAATTATATCTACTTTTGCTCTTTCAATCAAAATAAAGACTACATGCATAGTAAATTATATGGAAGAAAAAGGCTGGTGAATAAAATACCAAAACCTTGTTGCTTAGATTGTCATCTATTTAAAAAGCAACAAAATTATAAAAATAAACCACTTCTTTCTTTAAATATAATATACAAGAGCTCAAAAATCAGCTGTTTCCTCCTTTTGATGCTAAAACATTAAGCAAAATTTCCACTTTCTATAACCATTTGGTTTAGAAACCAAAAGCAATGTGTCATTTAGAAATTTACAAGTTGACATTATGGTAATATTGCACAAAGTAAATTAACTATCATTCCTTAGCAAATTGTGTTGTTATTGTTTTTCAGTGGTGTCTGATTCTTTGTGACCCCAAAGACTGCAGTACACCAGGCTTCCCTGTCCTCCACTATCTCCTGAAATTTGCTCAAATTCATGTCCATTGAATTGGTGATGCCAACCAACCATCTCATCCTCTGTCACACCCTTCTCCTCCTGTCCTCAATCTTTGCCAGCATCAGGCCCTTTTCCAATGAGGTGGCTCTTAACATCAGGTGGCCAAAGTATGGGGGGTTTCAGCTTCAGCATCAGCCCTTCCAAGGAATATTCAGGGTTGATGTCCTTTAGGATTGACTGGTTTGATCTCCTTGCAGTCCAAGGGACTCTCAAGAGTCTTCTCCAGCACCACAATTTGAAAGCATTAATTCTTCGGCCCTTGGCCTTCTTTTTGGTCCAACTCTTATCTCCATAACATGGCTACTGGGAAAACCATAACTTTGACTATACAGACCGTTGCCTGCAAAGTAATGCCTCTGCTTTTTAATATGCTGTCTAGGTTGGTCATAACTTTCCTTCCAAGGAGTAAGCGTCTTTTAGTTTCATGGCTGCAGTCACCATCTGCAGTGACTTTGGAGCCCAAGAAAATAAAGTGTCTCACTGTTTCCACTGTTTCCCCATCTATTTGCCATGAAGTGATGGGACCGATGCCATGATCTTCATTTTCTGAATGTTGAGTTTTAAGCCAGCTTTTTCACTCTCCTCTTTCACTTTCATCAAGAGCCTGTTTAGTTCCTCTTCACTTTCTGCCATTAGGGTGGTGTCATCTGCATAACTTAGATTGTTGATATTTCTCCCAGCAATCTTGATTCTAGCTTGTAACTCATCCAGCCTGGCATTTCACATGATGTACTCTGCATTTCTGGGGCTCCAAAATCACTGCAGATGGTGACTGCAGCCATGAAATAAAAAGATGCTGCTTACTCCTTGGAAGAAAAGTTATGACCAACCTAGACAGCATATTAAAAAGCAGAGGCATCACTTAGCCAACAAAGGTCCATCTAGTCAAGGCTATGGTTTTTCCAATAGTCATGTACGGATGTGAGAGTTGGACTATAAAGAAAGCTGAGTGCCAAAGAACTTCTGCTTTTGAACTGTGGTGTTGGAGAAGACTCTTGAGAGTCCCTTGGACTGCAAGGAGATCCAACCAGTCCATCCTAAAGGAGATCAGTCCTGGGTGTTCACTGGAAGGACTGATGTTGAAGCTGAAACTCCAGTACTTTGGCCACCAGATGACAAGAGCTGACTCATTTGAAAAGACCCTGATGCTGGGAAAGATTGAGGGCAGGAGGAGAAGGGGACAACAGAGGATGAGATGGTTGAATGGAATCACAGACTCAATGGACTCTGGGAGTTGGTGATGGACAGGGAGGCCTGGCATGCTGCAGTCCATGGGGTTGCAAAGAGTTGGGCATGACTGAGCAACTGAACTGATCTCTGCATTTAAGTTAAGTAAACAGAGTGAAAATATATAGCCCTGTTGTACTCCTTTCCCAATTTTGAACCAGTCAGTTGTTCCATACATGGTTCTACCTGTTGCTTCTTGAACTGGATACAGGTTTCTCAGGAGACAGATAAGATGGTCTGGTATTCCCATCTCTTTAAGAATTTTCCACATTATGTTGTGATGCACATAGGATTTAGTGTAGTCAATGAAGCAGAAGTAGATGTTTTTCTGGAATTCCCTTGCTTTTTCTACGAGCCAGTGAATATTGGCAATTTGATCTCTGCCTCCTCTGCCTTCTCTAAACCCAGTTTGTACATCTGGAAGTTCTTCATTCAAGTACTGCTAATGCCTAGCTTGGAGGATTTTGAGCACAGTCTTACTCACATGGGAAATGAGCGCAATTGTCTGGTAGTTTGAACTATTTTCTCACTGCCCTTCTTTGGGACTGGGATGAAAACTGACCTTTTTTTGCTGACATATCGAGTGCAGGACGTTAACACCATCAGTTTTGTTGGTAGTAATGCTTCCTAAGGCCCACTTGACTTCACACTCCAGGATGTTTGGCTCTAGGTGAGTGACCACCCCATCGTGGTTATCCCTGTCATTCAGATCAGATCAGTCGCTCAGTCATGTCCGACTCTTTGCGACCCCATGAATCGCAGCACGCCAGGCCTCCCTGTTCATCACCAACTCCTGGAGTTCACTCAGACTCATGTCCATCGAGTCAGTGATGCCATCCAGCCAGCTCATCCTCTGTCGTCCCCTTCTCCTCCTGCCCCCAATCCCTCCCAGCATCAGAGTCTTTTCCAATGAGTCAACTCTTTGCATGAGGTGGCCAAAGTACTGGAGTTTCAGCTTTAGCATCATTCCTTCCAAAGAAATCCCAGGGCTGATCTCCTTCAGAATGGACTGGTTGGGTCTCCTTGCACTCCAAGGGACTCTCAAGAGTCTTCTCCAACACCACAGTTCAAAAGCATCAATTCTTGGGTGCTCAGCCTTCTTCACAGTCCAACTCTCACATCCATACATGACCACAGGAAAAACCATAGCCTTGACTAGACAAACCTTTGTTGGCAAAGTAATGTCTCTGCTTTTGAATATGCTGTCTAGGTTGGTCATAACTTTCCTTCCAAGGAGTAAGCGTCTTTTAATTTCATGGCTGCAGTCACCATCTGTAGTGATTTTGGAGCCCAGAAAAATAAAGTCTGACACTATTTCCACTGTTTCCCCATCTATTTCCCTGTCATTAAGACCTTTTTAATATAGTTCTTCTGTGTATTCTTCCCACCTTTTCTTAATCTCTTCTGCCTTTGTTATGTCCTTGTTGCCTGTCCTTTATCGTGCCCATCCTGCATGAAATGTTCCTTTGGCATCTCCAATTTTCTTGAATAGATTTCTAGTCTTTTCCATTCTGCAGTTTTTCTCTGTGCATTGTTTATTGAAGAAGACCTAGTAAATTCTAACTAAAATTAAATATTATGTTAGAAATAAAGTTCATGGTAACTTACAGATCAATATTTTGATATTTTTGAACCTAAAATATTTTCCTTAACATTTCTCAGAAATTACAACAAATATTTAAAAGTACTTCCTGAATGATTTATTAGGTTCAAAAGTGTGGAAAATAGTTTTCTACAAGAAATCATGTAAGAAATTAGTCTGACGTTTAATTTTTTTGGTGGATGGAATCCTTTTTGTAAATAAAATAATATGTTATAAGATCCATCAGCCTACTTTTCTGAATTAGAAATTTAATATCAAGGAATCAACATCTGGATTATTTCCCTGCTTCCAAGGGGAGATGGTGTGGAGACCGGCTAACTTGCTGGAAAAAACACACAGATAAGACCTTTTAACTCTGATATTGGGAGATAATAGGATTGATGTCTGCAGAATCATTAAATAGTTTGAAAGGGCAATGAAGCAATGTTTTGAGACTTCCAGAATATTAGACCTCAGTGGGCCCTTCTTGAGTCTTGAAAGGTCATTTTAGGATGAATTGAAGGCAATCTTTTTCACACAGCAGGGGACAGACTTATGGAACTCATTACCAAGACAGGTAAGTCAGGAAACAATCACACAATGACAGATCAACAGGTCAGTGATAGATTTAGAATAAATAACTGAAGAAAACAGTGTTTCTCACCACTACTTTGTATTAATTCAGAAAGTACTTTGTTGAATTGCATTGTGTGCATTAGGCCACTTACATTTATTGTAATTACTGATCAATTTAAATAAAACTTTGCATTTTAAGGTTTCTATTTGTCTCACTTTTTCTATGCTTCTTTCTCCTAATTTTTTGGCCTTCTTTTGGATTGACTGAGTTATTTTTTTTAAGCAAATCCATTTTGTTCCTTCCAATCATTTGGAAATTATACATTCTACTTCTGTATTATTTGCCTTTAAAGTTTATCATGCATGTATATAAAATCCTAAGCATCTTTATACCCCACCAAACAATGTAAATATCTTAGAATACTTGAATTCCAATCACCCCCTCTAAACTTATGTACTGTTGTTACCATTTCTGTTATTTTTAAAATCTCCATAGTTAGTAATTATTACTTTTACTGTCTCTGCTTATTTAGATTTGCTCCATTTGTTTACCAATTTCTTTATTCACCATTCTTTATTGTAACTTAGTCATATAACTGAGATAATCTGCCTTCTTCCTGGAAAAATGGTAAGCACAATTTTTGTTTGACATTCTCTTGTCATTCTTAAAACATAGTTTTGATACCTACACAATTCTAGATTGGTTTCTTTACCTGAGCACTTTAAAGATATTGTTCCACCATCTTCTGTAGTTCATTATTGCTTTGGAAAATTCTATTCTGTGTCTATATGACTTTGTAAGTTACCCATCTTTTCTGTATTCCTTCATTTATGATCTTTTCTCTGTCTTTGGTGTTTTATAGTTTTATCACAATGTGTCTAAGTTTGTTTGGTATGGAGCATACTTCCCAAAACAGGATATGTGTCTTTCCTTAATGTTATCATCTTCTCTTCCATTATCTCTGTGAGTATTGCTTCCACCATTTTCTTAATTCTCTCTTTTGAGAATGTTAAATATAGAGAAAGTCTTCCAATTATATCCTCTATATCTAAGGGTTCTTGTCCTGTTTTCCAAGTTTTGTCTCTCTGTATTTTATTTTGAATATTTATTTCTGGTTCATTTTCTAGTTTACTTATTTTCTTCAGCTGAATCTAATTCATCCACTGAGTTGTAATTTCAGTCACGTTTTTATTTCTAGATGTTATATTTTTGTATCTTTCCAAATCTGCCTGTTTTATGAGATTTTGATATATTAAGTCTTTGAGTGAATAAGTGTTTTCTTGTTTTTGCTAATTCTAAGCATGATTTTTCACTGGCCGAATTTATTTTGTGTAAAATTTGAGGGTCCTGCTTAAGGATACTTTCTATTTGAGAAGAGGAGGTTTTATTTTTCCAGGTTTCAAGAGTTGTTACCAACATGAAATCTTTCTTATTTTCTTAATTCATGGTATCCTGAAGCTTAACTGAGGAAAATTCTTTTGTTACTAGTCCTAGGAGAGAGCATGTATTAATAACTTGAGCTATAGTAGAATGAGGCAGTTTCTCTCCTTGGTTACCATTGCCAAGAGGCACATTTTTAAAAGGTAACTCCTCAGAAAAGGGAAACAAAAGCAAAAGTAAATAAATGGGACTACATCATACTAGAAAGATTATTCTCAGCAAAGGAAATCATCAACAAAAGAGACAACCTACCAAATCAGAGAAACTATTTGCAAATCATATGTTTGATAATGGATTAATATCAAAAGTATATAAATAACTCATTTAAGTCAATAAATTAGCAAAACAATCTAGTTTTAAAAAATGATCAGAGCAGCTGAATATTTTCCAAGGAAGACATGAAGATGACTAACAGGCACATGAAAAGATGTCTAACTCACTAATTATCAGGGAAATGCAAACCGAAGCCATAGTGAGATATCACCTCTTGCCTGTTATAATGGCTGTTCTAAAAAAGACAGCAAATAATGAGTATTGTTGTGGATGTGGGAAAAAAGGGAGCATTTGTACACTTTTGGTGGGAATGTAAATTGGTGCAGCCACCGTGGAAAACAGTATGGATGTCCCTCAAAAAATTAAGAGTAGAGTTACCATGTGATCCAACAATTCTACTTCTGGGTATTAGTCAGTCAGTTGAGTCACTCAGTCGTGTCCGACTCTGTGACCCCATGAATCGCAGCACACCAGGCCTCCCTGTCCATCACCAACTCCCGGAGTTCACTCAGACTCACGTCCATTGAGTCAGTGATGCCATCCAGCCAGCTCATCCTCTGTCGTCCCCTTCTCCTCCTGCCCCCAATCCCTCCCAGCATCAGAGTCTTTTCCAATGAGTCAACTCTTCGCATGAGGTGGCCAAAGTACTGGAGTTTCAGCTTTAGCATCATTCCTTCCAAAGAAATCCGAGGGCTGATCTCCTTCAGAATGGACTGGTTGGATCTCCTTGCAGTCCAAGGGACTCAAGAGTCTTCTCCAACACCACAGTTCAAAAGTATCAATTCTTCGGCGTTCAGCTTTCTTCACAGTCCAACTCTCACATCCATAAATGACTACTGGAAAAACCATAGCCTTGACTAGACAGACCTTTGTTGGCAAAGTAATATTTCTGCTTTTCTATAATGCTATTTAGGTTGGTCATAACTTTTCTTCCAAGGAGTAAGCGTTTTTTAATTTCATGGCTGCAGTCACCATCTGCAGTGATTTTGGAGCCCCCCAAAATAAAGTCTGACACTGTTTCCACTATTTCTCCATCTATTTCCCATGAAGTGATGGGACCAGATGCCATGATCTTCGTTTTCTGAATGTTGAGTTTTAAGCCAACTTTTTCACTCTCCACTTTCACTTTCCTCAAGAGGCTTTTTAGTTCCTCTTCACTTTCTGCCATAAGGGTGGTGTCATCCAAATATCTGAGGTTATTGATATTTCTCCTGGCAATCTTGATTCCAGCTTGTGCTTCTTCCAGCACAGCGTTTCTCATGATGTACTCTGCAAAAATTTAAGTAAGCAGGGTGACAATATACAGCCTTGACGTACTCCTTTTCCTATTTGGAACCAGTCTGTTGTTCCATGTCCAGTTCTAACTGTTGCTTTCTGACCTGCATACAAATTTCTCAAGAGGCAGGTCAGGTGGTCTGGTATTCCCATCTCTTTCAGAATTTTCCACAGTTTATTGTGATCCACCCAGTCAAAGGCTTTAGCATAGTCAGTAAAGCAGAAATAGGTGTTTTTCTGGAACTCTCTTGGTTTTTCCATGATCCAGCGGATGTTGGCAGTTTGGTCTCTGGTTCCTCTGCCTTTTCTAAAACCAGCTTGAACATCTGTAAGTTCACGGTTCATATATTGCTGAAGCCTGGCTTGGAGAATTTTGAACATTACTTTACTAGCGTGTGAGATGAGTGCAATTGTGCAGTAGTTTGAGTATTCTTTGGCATTGCCTTTCTTTGGGATTGGAATGAAAACTGACCTTTTCCAGTCCTGTGGCCACTGCTGAGTTTTCCAAATTTGCTGGCATATTGAGTGCAACACTTTCACAGCATCATGTTTCAGGATTTGAAATAGCTCAACTGGAATTCCATCACCTCCAATAGCTTTGTTCTCAGTGATGCTTTCTAGGGCCCACTTGACTTCTCATTCCAGGATATCTGGCTCTAGGTGAGTGATCACACCATTCTGATTATCTGGGTCATGAAGATCTTTTTTGTACAGTTCTTCTGTGTATTCTTGCCACCTCTTCTTAATACCTTCTGCTTCTGTTAGGTCCATACCATTTCTGTCCTTTATTGAGCCCATCTTTGCATGAAATGTTCCCTTGGTATCTCTAATCTTCTTGAAGAGATCTCTAGTCTTTCCCATTCTGTTGTTTTCCTCTATTTCTTTGCATTGATTGCTGAGGAAGGCTTTCTTATCTCTTCTTTCTATTCTTTGGAGCTCTGCATTCAGGTGTTTATATCTTTCCTTTTCTCCTTTGCTTTTTGCTTCTCTTCTTTTCACAGCTATTTGTAAGGCCTCCCCAGACAGCCATTTTGCTTTTTTGCATTTCTTTTTCATGGGGATGATCTTGATCCCTGTCTCCTGTACAATGTCATGAACCTCAGTCCATAGTTCATCAGGCAGTCTATCTATCAGATCTAGTCCCTTAAATCTATTTCTCACTTCCACTGTATAATCATAAATGATTTGATTTAGGTCATACCTGAATGGTCTAGTGGTTTTCCCTACTTTCTTCAATTTAAGTCTGAATTTGGCAATAAGGGGTTCATTTTCCGAGCCACAGTCAGCTCCTCATCTTGTTTTTGTTGACTGTATAGAGCTTCTCCATCTTTGGCTGCAAAGAATATAATCAGTCTGATTTCGGTGTTGACCATCTGGTGATGTCCATGTGTAGAGTCTTCTCTTCTGTTGTTGGAAGAGGGTGTTTGCTATGACCAGTGCATTATCTTCGCAAAACTCTATTAGTCTTTGCCCTGCTTCATTGCCTATTCCAAGGCCAAATTTGCCTGTTACTCCAGGTGTTTCTTGACTTCCTACTTTTGCATTCCAGTCCCCTATAATGAAAAGGACATCTTTTTTGGGTGTTAGTTCTAAAAGGTCTTGTAGGTCTTCATAGAACTGTTCAAATTCCCCTTCTTCAGTGTTACTGTTTGGGGCATAGACTTGGATTACTGTGATATTGAATGGTTTGCCTTGGAAACGAACAGAGTTCATTCTCTCGTTTTTGAGATTGCTTCCAAGTACTGCATTTCAAACTCTTTTGTTGACCATGATGGCTACTCCATTTCTTCTGAGGGATTCCTGCCCACAGTAGTAGATACAATGGTCATCTGAGTTAAATTCACCCATTCCGGTCCATTTGAGTTCGCTGATTCCTAGAATATCGGCGTTCACTCTTGCCATCTCTTGTTTGACCACTTCCAATTTGCCTTGATTCATGGATCTGACATTCCAGGTTTCTATGCAGTATTGCTCTTTACAGCATCGGACCTTGCTTCTATCACCAGTCACATCCACAGCTGGGTGTTATTTTTGCTTTGGCTCCATCCCTTCATTCTTTCTGGAGTTATTTCTCCACTGATCTCCAGTAGCATATTGGGCACCTACTGACCTGGGAAGTTCCTCTTTCAGTATCCTATCATTTTTCCTTTTCTTACTGTTCATGGGGTTCTCATGGCAAGAATACTGAAGTGGTTTGCCATTCCCTTCTCCAGTGGACCACATTCTATCAGACCTCTCCACCATGACCCGCCCGTCTTGGGTGGCCCCACGGGCACGGCTTAGTTTCATTGAGTTAGACAAGGCTGTGGTCCTAGTGTGATTAGATTGACTAGTTTTCTGTGAGTATGGTTTCAGTGTGTCTGCCCTCTGATGCCCTCTTGCAACACCTACCGTCTTACTTGGGTTTCTCTTACCTTGGACGTGGGGTTTCTCTTCATGGCTGCTCCAGCAAAGTGCAGCTGCTGCTCCTTACCTTGGACGAGGCGTATCTCCTCACCACCACCCCTTCTGACCTTGAAGAATATAAACACAGAAATTCAAAAAGATGTATGCACCCCTATGTTCATCACAGTAATATTTACAATAGAAGTGATGCAGAAACAACCTAAATATTCATAAATGGACGAATAGACAAAATGTTTTTTTTTGTGTGTGTGTGTGTATGAAATCTTACTTGTCCATAAATGTATAAGAATCTTGTCATTAGCAACATGGATGTACTTTGATATTAGTATGCTAATTAAAGTAAGTCAGATGGGGAAAGACAAATACTGTATGATTTTACTTTGTAGAATATAAAATTTAAAAAAATTAAAAATCAAAGTAAACAAAAGAAAACACATAAAGAGAATACAATCGTATTTACCAGAGGGGAAGTGTCTGGTAGGTGAAATGGATAAAGGAAGTCAACTATATAGTGATGGATGTAAATTAAATTTTTGCTGTTGAGAGTGCTGTAGTGTATACAGAAGTAGAAATATGAAGTTTATATGATATTTAATATTACAAACCAATTTTAACTCAAAACAAATTTTTGAAAATATTATGTTTGAGATGACCAGAAATTTTCTTCTGAAATGACCCTCAGAGCTCCGTACTAGACCTGGGGTGGAGGTATCCAGGGTGGAAATTTTTTTCTTTAGTATTTCCTCTTGGAATGCTTACTGTTATGTGTCTATATCCTCCTCATTGGTCTTCCCTTGTGGCTCAGATGGTAAAGAATCTGCCTGCAGCACAGGAGATCTGGGTACAATCCCTGGGTTTTGAAGATCCCCCGGAGAAAGGAATGGCTACCCCCTCCAGATTCCTGCCTGGAAATACAGGAGTATGGCATACTACAGTCCATGGGATTGCAAAGAGTCAGACATGACTGAGTGACTAAGCATGAAAACACCATCTTCCTAATTGGTCTAGGTTAATAAGGAATATTGTCTTCATTTGAAAATACTTTTCAGAGTAGGCACTTCTTTGCAGTAGGATAAGTATTGGGAAAAAACTTACTCTTCCTAACTTCAAAATGTGGCTTCTTGTTGTTGTCGTTGTTCAGTTGCCCAATCATGTCAGACTCTTTGTGACCCCATGAACTTCAGCACATCAGGCCTCCTTGTCCCTCACCATCTCCCGAAGTTTGCCCAAGTTCATGTCCATGGCATTGGTGATGCCATCCAGCTATCTCATCTTTGACTCCCTCTTCTTCTTCTGCCCTCAGTCTTTCCCAGCATCAGACTTTTCCAATGAGTCAGCTGTTTGCATTAGTTGACCAAAATACTAGAGCTTCAGTTTCAGCATCAACCAATGAGTATTCAGGGTTGATTCCCCTTTAGATTGACTGGTTTGATCTTGCTGTCCAGGGGACTCTCAGGAGTCTTTCCCAGCACCACAGTTTGAAGGCATCAATTCTTTGGTGTTCTGCCTTCTTTACGGTCTAGCTATCACAACCATATGTGACCACCGGGAACACCACAGCCTTGATTATACAGACCTTTGTTGGCAGAGTAACGTCTCTGCTTTTCAACACATTGTGTAGGTTTGTTATCACTTTCCTGCCAAGAAGCAATTTTCTTGTGATTTCCTGACTGCAGTTGCCATCCACAGTGATTTAGGAGCCCAAGAAGAGGAAATCTGTTACTACTTCCACTATTTCCCCTTCTATTTGCCATCACGTAATGGGGCCAGATGCCATGATCTTAGTTTTTTTAATATTTAGTTTTAAGCCTGCTCTTTGACTCTCCTCCTTCACCCTCATTAAGAGGCTCTTTAGTTCCTGTTCACTTTCTGCCATTAGAATGGTGTCATCTGCATATCTGAGGTTGTATTTTACTTTTTGTCTTAGTTCTGTAAGAAAAGAGACTGAACAAAAGGAAGCTCATATCAGCAGCCATAAACAAGGCCTCAGAAACTCAAACTATGATTGCCATAAACATCTGTGTCAACATTTCACCGACTATGAGAACAAGCCTCGATTCTTTCAGAAAGTATGAGGTATATGGTACCAGGTACTGTGAAGCATATGTATGTAAATATATATGCATATTTGGCATTGAGAAATTGTATCATTACTTATGAGATTTCATGACAGTTCTCTTCATTCCACAAAACCTGTAAAAAAAATCATGTCCTCTGATGCTGAGTGCCTGTTGCTGTCCTGGCACTCTTATTGAACATCAAATAGCTTCTCAGTATACCAGCATCGAACAAGGTCACTCTGTGATCGTGAGAGAGGAAGACAAAACAAGACCTTTTGTAAGCACATGTAACCACTGACAGAAACAAGAACTCTTTCCAAACTACAGAAATGGCCTTGATGTCTCCCTATCCTGGTGAAGAGGAATGACTGCTACTTCACCGGTTTCATTTTTAGCCCCATTGCATTCCTTGTGCCTCCTGCATAAAAATTATTGCATTCCAGTCATAAAATCACTGCTTTTTCCTCAGAGAACTTAATCCAGATTGTGATCCTGAGTATTGAAACCCTCTCCAGAGTAACGCAACTCTGGCCCCATTTTTATAGCATGTTCCTTTCACTGAAACAACCCCATTGCCCCCTATGGCGTGCTGTCCCTTCTTGCAATGTACCGATATATTTAGATTTGTTCAATGACAGTTGTGTTTCTGGTAGTCTCTGGCTTGGAAGTATTGACTTCTAGGTGACATAGTATTGCATTTCTCCGTAATTCACGTAAGTTTTGTAAGTTTTATTACAAGGTCTTAGTAGGTTTTCAGAGCAGTGATTTCAAAAGGCACAGATCTGACATTCCCTTCCCTTGTGTTTACAAATGATGTACAGAGGTGTGAGACCATGGCAGCACTCT
The DNA here is from genome assembly GCF_055505025.1 of Bos grunniens. Lineage (NCBI taxonomy): Eukaryota > Metazoa > Chordata > Mammalia > Artiodactyla > Bovidae > Bos > Bos grunniens. The sequence goes on from NC_141194.1 coordinate 133,611,788, forward strand.
TCTGCAAAAAGAAAAATCCTAAAAATTTGGACATGGACTATTTTGGGGAGACTTAATGATACTCTACTGGTGACACTGTGAAGTAATATAAATTATCCAGTCATTTTACCATTAGCATTACATAAATATTCATACTGGTTATTGACTTTCATCTGTATGCATCCTTAGCACATCTCCAGATAACTGGGGCACCAGCGTAGAATCACCCAGCTTCCTGTAAAGTAGAAGAGAAGTTAAGTACAGATTTCCTTTTTGAGTTTTGAGTAGCATTATCTCATAGGTCAGCTGAAACCAGTTGCAAGTAAATTTGGAGTGTAAGAGAATATGGTTTGTGAGCCTTTTAGAGGAAGAAGGAAGGTTGGTGTGTAGAGATGGTATAGGGGACTGGGGAAGTCTGGGTTTATTTCCCACCATCTGCATTTGTCCTGGATTTGTGAAAATGTTCAGAATGATGAATGAGCTGTAAATAGAAGATTTCTCTGACTCTGAGCCATACACAGACATAAATGGATTAGACCGAACAGCTGGAAGTAAAATCTTGGGCATTATGCAGGCACAGAGGACCGCTATGGACTGGAACCAGCATCCCACCCTATTGATTAGCTGTTCTGTGGACCATAAGAAAAGTATCATGGTTAATTGCTAGAAAGAGGCATGCACCCAGAAAAGGCAAGTTAAGGAGTCAGTCCTCTAGTTTTTTTGCTCAAAGGCAACATAATTTATGTTTCATTATAGCATTTTCACTGCAGGATCTATAGGGTTCAACCAAATATACACTCCCTGCCCCCACCCCCACCCCACCCCCCACCCTGCCCCACCACCTCACACACACTTTTCATGGGCAAAGGAACATTTGATTACATTTTCTTGCTTTCTAGTTCTGGTTCAGTGACTTTTCTAGCCAGGCCTTTTCTAATTTCCAAGCATTCTGAAGAAAAAGCCCAGATTTTTATAGTGCAGTGCAGCATGGGTAATACTGAAGGGTGTTTTTGAATATCAGCCTACCAATTTTCTCTACCAGGTCAACTTGGGCTCCTTTATTTTTTACACATTTATACTTACATAGAAGTCCCGCAAGGAGCAATACCAGAAACCATATAGTTATGGAGGGGAGAGTAAGTCTTCAGTGGTGTTACTTATGCCCAAAATAATGTGACAAGTACTTGATAAGGGACTTTATGGAGTTTCTGTATTTATAGGTTGCAGCATATAGGCTAGATAATTCTTTGGTTTATATCGTATAATGTTATAGAAAGGGCTAGTGAGCTTTTTAGTTTTGCATTCTATCACAGCCATCCTGTTTGAAAAGTTAATACATCTTTGAAGGCTTTAGTATAATAAAAAAAAAAAAATGAGGTCTGTTGGCTATTTTTCTATAATACTTTCACCCAAGAATGAAGTGTATGTGTTTGTACTTGGGTCATAGATTCCGCATGTCCTTGGCACTGGAGGAAATGGGTGTGTCTTGCTGATGGGAAATGTGATGTGAAGGTCACCTATTTCCAGATACTGTGCTTCCCTGGTGGCTCAGACGGTAAAGAGTCTGCCTGCAGTGTGGGATACCCGGGTTTGATACCATGGCAACCCACTCCAGTATTCTTGCCTGGAGAATCCCCATGGACAGAGGAGCTTGGCAGGCTACAGTCCATAGGGTTGCAAAGAGTCAGACACAACTGAGCAACTAAACGCAGTGCAGCAGTGTTTGTCTACACCCAGCATCCTGCTATATTCTGGAATATACTTTTCCTTTTGCTATATTCCTGAGGTTCTTAACTTGGCAGTCAAAAGCACCTTCCATTTTATTGGGTTCTGTGTGCAGTCATTGATATCTTTGACCATGTTTTGTTTTGTTTTTGTATTAGGGCACAGAAGAGCTTGTTTGCATGTAGAGTATAACTCTTCTGAGCACAGTCATCCCATCTGCCTGGCAATCTCTTTCATAGCTCTGTCCTTATTGGTGCCCAACTGTCACAATTGTACCATGAATATGAGTTTAAGCACAAAAATCTATTGTTCATTCGGACTTACTGTGTGTTTATTGAGCACCTAGTATGTGCCAGACAGCTGGGCACTGACAGACAATGACACATTATTGGATATATTTTCTCACTTTTTGATTAAGCTGTTAGTGTTACCATAACACGTTTTCTTTTTTCCAGAGGTCCATAGTGTATGCACCCATTAGGGCTTTTTTGGTTTTAGGTTTTGTGAAAGAAAATATGAGCCTTGGTTAAAAAAAAAAAAAGAAAAGAAAAAAAGCAAGCGTATGCACCCTTTAGCCCCAGAGGGATGGGACAGTTTGCACAAGTAACATCCTCCGGGACAGAGCTCTTGAGAAATTGTATTTTTGGAGTCGGACATGACTGAAGCGACTTAGCAGCAGCAGCAGCTCTCTCCTTCGGAAAAGCCCTTGAAAGAACTACGCCACTAAAAACATAATACTCCTGGACCAGTGGTTATCTAGCTCTTTGATAAAAGGTAAATTTAGTTGTTGAACTGCCTGCCTTAGAGGTTTACCTCTCACTGCCTGATCAAATCTGTAGTGGGTGGAATATTGTGTCCCTTAAAAAGATACTTCTGAGTCCTTTGCTCCTGTACCTCTGAGGTGACTTTATTTGAAGATAAGATCTCTGTGGCTGTAATAAAGGAGTTTGGAATGAGATCATCCTGAATTTAGGGTGAACCTTAAGTCTAATGACTGGTGTTCTTAGAAGAGAGAAAATTTGAGATATGGAGGAAAAGGCCATGTGAAGGTGGAGGTTGGGAGTAACCTGATGTAGCTACATGCCGAGGACCACAAAGGATTATTGGCAGCAACCAGGAGAGAGGCAAGGAAGAGATACTTTCAGCGCCTCTGGAAGGAACCAATGCTGCTCACACCTTGATTCATGAATTATGAGAGAATACATTTCTGTCATTTTAAAACCATCAATTTGTGGTAATGCATTATGTCAGCCCTAGGAAACGAATACAAACTCCCATTCTTTATTCTATGCAAACGTTCCCCTAGGATGTATTGGCTATAAATAGAGATGGTTTATGGCCCTTGGTCAATTGATCCTTATTATTTTTCTCCAGTGCTGAAGAAATCTGATGCCAATTTCTCATACTCTAAAGTCTACTGGCAACCTGATCATTATACAATTTTGATGGGATACAAATATCTTACAGCGATGCTTTCTGTGTCTCCTAGCTGCTCTTTCTTAAATCTTAGAAACCCAGAGCACCATGCATTCTAGGTATGATATCACCCATCTCAACTGTCATGTGTTTTCAGGTATTTTACTTGTAGTTTTACCAGGAACTCTTTCTTTTTAAAAGATGTTTGTGAAATCCTTCCTTGTAGCTGACTCACTGGTCTTTGAATTGGTAAGTCAAGATCTAAATCTTCTTTCTCATAAAAGCTATGATTTTTTTGTTGTTTTAAGAAGTTGCTTCTCTCTGGGTCCTTGGATGACCTATCCTTTTCCACAGCACAGATTAGAGAGAGAAAAACTGTTTATGAGTGCATGTTTTCTCTTTGTCATGGCCTTTCTTATTTATGTTTCCCGGAGAAGTCTGGCTTCATTCTCAACAGGTCTCAGATGTCTGTCTTTTTTCTCACCTTAGCTTGGTATGCTCTCAGTTCAACAGAGCAGAAGAATCATGCCTAGGGGATGGACATTTGGGTCCAGATTTCTGTTCACATTGCAGAGATGCGGTATGAAGTGAAAGGTTTCCTCCTACTATTCTTCCCTCTGTTCCCTTATATCCCAGACCTGACCTCCAGGTCTGAGAACAGAGGCACATGTGGTTATGGATAATTGTCAGCTTGTACTTTCCCAGCCTCTTCCATCTAAGTTAAGTCTTATCCTGTCATGCTGCTCTTCTAATGGGCTTGGCCTCCTATCCTTCTCACCTCCAGCATCCAGAGCCTCCTCGGCAGGTCTTAGGATCTTCACACACAGTGGCAGGAATGCATGAGACCCCGTCTCTGACATTACCATAGAGGAACTGTGTTAGGGGATTTGGAAAGAGAAGTTTATACCCAACAAGCCAAGGCCCATCAGCAACAGTGATGTAACAGGTTTAAATAATCTTTTCAATCTGTGATTTGAAACTTAAATATTGAAAGGTATATTTGACTTCCCTGGTGGCTCAGACAGTAAAGAATCCACCTGCAATGCAGGAGACCTGTGTTGAATCCCCGGATTGGGAAGATCCCCTGGAGAAGAGAATGGCACCCACTCCAGTATTCTTGCCTGGGAAATTCCATGGACAGAGGACCCCGGCAGGCTACAGTCAGTGGGGTCGCAAAGAGTCGGACATGACTGACTAGCACTTTGGGGTTCCCAGGTGGCACTAGTGGTAAAGAACCTGCCTGCCAATGCAGGAGACATAAGAGACTCAGGTTTGATCCCTGGGTTGGGAAGATCCCCTGGAGAAGGAAATGGCAACCCACACCAGTATTTCTGCCTAGAGAATCCCATGGACAGAGAAGCCTGATGGGCTACAGTCCATAGGGTTGCAAAGAGTTGGACATGACTGAAGCGACTTACCATGCACACATATTTTGATCAGAATATGAAAGACCCTAAAAGCCAGGCAGAGGCATTTAGAAATAATATGACAGGATAAATATATCTCTTGCCACTATATATCCTGCTCAGTTCTTTCCAATAAGATTAGAAGTAAACACACATAAGAGGACAGTATGTTACAGAAGAAAGAGATAGACCTGCTTCTTCCTTCTGCCTTAACCCCTTGACTGGCAATTGTTATCTTGCACTTCTGTGTCCTTTCCATCTATAGCCTGAACCACCAGTGTACATATTTATTTACTTTAAAAAAAAAATCCCACTTCCCTAATTAAGATGCAAGTCTGCATTGCAATCAGTATTTTTGTCTATTTTGTTCACTCTGCTGTCCTTAGAGTCTAAAATGGTTCTGGGTAATAGTAGATGTCTAATACATACTTGGTTTTGAATAAATTGACTATACTATTCATAGAAACCAGGAAGGTAATTGCTTTAGAGTATTGTGCCATCACAAAATGGAATAATCTGAAGGTATTCACAACAGTGATGGTGGATAGAGTGGGTGAAGTCACTAAGGTGGTTGTTGAAGTAATTCTGTCCTGTTATGAGCCAAACAGAAGCTGGTCCATACAGTACCGGGATTGTTGTTGTTTGGTCGCTAAGTTGTTCCCAACTCTTTTATGATGCCCTGGACTGTAGCCTGCCAAGCTCCTCTGTCCATGGGATTTCCTAGGCCAGAATACTGGAGTGGGTTGCCATTTCCTTCTTCAGGGGATCTATCCAAACCAGGTATCAAACCCACATTTTCTATATTGGCAGGTAGGTTTTTTTTTTTTTTTTTTTTTTTTTTTTACCACTGAGCCACCAAGGAAGCCCCTTAGTAACAGGAATACATGTAGCGAAAAAGGAGTATACAGAATCTTTGGTGTGATATCCCACCCAAGTTTTCTGCAGAATTATTCCTACTTTCAGTGTCCTTTCTGCCCCGAGAGATACAAGAAAAGGTGGGCAGAATTAGCTCAGATTGGTTTCCACAACTGCCTATGAGCAGTAAGTATCCTGAGCAAGGTGTTCTTTGGTGGGTCTTTTCAGGACTATGAGAATCTAATGCTGTGCTTTCACCATCTCCACCTTGCAAGGAATGCATGCTTCCCTGAAGTAAAAGAGATTCTAAGAGCAGTTCTGACTGAGACAGATAAACATGAAGCACAGTCAGAAGACTGGGCGTTACTGTTTGTACAGCTGACACTTGGGGGCAGTAGTTCAGAGACAGGCCTCCTTCTTCTGTTGCTAGCTGATGAGAGGTGTTCAACCATGAAGCTGGACCATTGTGAACAGGCTAAAGGTAATGGTTGGGGACTTTACCAGAAGGCTGATGAGAAACAAATCGGTCCATTTCCAGCTGTGAGCCATGATGCTGTTGAATTTCATTGTTCCCATTTCAAACTCTTACTTTGGAGCTGATGTTCTTGAGAAACAACTTTCCTGGAATTGCAATTATCTACCTTTACTTCTCAGGAGCAAATTCTCTCCTTTTGAAAGACTCTTTTCCACATACCTCCTGAGCTGCTGATAATTATTATTAATGGGATCTCGATCATTCTCCCCGGCTGACCTACAGAGCAAAAGAATAAAAGTCTTGAGGAAGTGGAATTAATAAGTCCATTGCAATGGATCATAGAGATAAGCCAGTAATTGCAAGGTCAGATGGGCACACACAGATAGATTGTTAGCTGGTTATCCTATAATGAAAGAGCAGACCTTTTACATAAGTTTGTGAATAATGTTTCTCATAAAGACAGGAGATTGATTATCCCAGAAAAGCTTCTCCCTGAACCTGAGACCATCAGCAATCACAATAATGAAATATTAATAGCAAATTTGAGAATCTATCAGGAGTAAATTTCATAGCCCTCTCTAATGAGCTTCTTGTTTCTAATTTTGGAGGGGAGCTAAATGACATATTACTGAAGGCAGTAACAAAAGAATGTGTTTTGCACTGGGGGCCAAATCAAGATTTCATCGTGAAGAATAGATGTGAAGAGGTGGAGGGTGCAAGAGAACAATAGGGAGTTCAGATGATTCTCCTATTATCATGTTTACTGCTATTTCCCTGTGTAATTTTATTTATTTCCCATATAGAAATGATTGCATTAGTTAATCTAATTTTAGGGAAAAATAGTCTTTGGATGTCTTTTTTTCTTTTCCTGTAAGCAAGTGTATAATTACACCTTTATATTATAAGAGCTTGAAAAATCATGTTGTTTGGTTCCCTAGCAACCATAGGAACTGTGGATATTTCAACAGTGATCAAAACTAGAATTCTTAACATAGAAGTACATTAAGATGCTTATGAGTAAAAATAGTGCATATAGTAATTTTGAAAGATGACCGGTAAAAAATGATCCCATCAATAGAGCTTTATTTTTCTAATGGATAGAAGACTAAGTGGGTAGCACCCAGCACAAATCCAATTTTCAGCTACTATATTTAGTATCCACACTCAGCTTTTCTTCTTTGTGGTTTTCATTACTCACATGGAGATCTCTGAACATACCCATACTTCATAATTACTTTTTTTCAGGTATAAAACCTGATGGCATGTTACTCTAACACAAATCAGAAGAATAGATTTTAGGAGTAGTGTATATGTTGCTGCCTTTAAATATGTTGATACTCAAGATACTTCATCCTTTTCCCCTCTACAGTAAGCCTAAGGTCACATTGGATGCTCTGTTTGTCAGTCCCATTTGTGATCAAACACAGTCATCATGAGGCAGCTGGGACAATTCCCTGGTGGTCCGGTGGTTAGGACTCTGTGCTGTCACTGCCAAGGGCCCAGGTTCAATCCCTGGTGGGGTAACTAAGATCCTGCCAGCTGTGTGGCGCAGCAGCATCCCTCCCATGCCACCCCTCCAAATAAAAGGGAGTTGGGAATGTTTTAAAATTAGATTGTGTTGATGGTTGCAAAACTCTGTGAATATACTAGAAACCGCTGAACTGTATAGTTTTAAAGGGAAAATAGCATGTGAACTATATCTTGATAATGCTATTATATTTTTTTGTTTGTTTTGTTTCTGTAGAGCAGTTGGGTCCCACAGCCCATGTACTCCTTGTTCCTCTCCCTCTTGCTCAGCATGGCCTCCAGAAGTACCAGCATCTTCTGACTGGCCTCAGAGGCACTCTCAGACCCCACATGAAACCTAAGATTGCCACAAAGAGATACAATACATTCACTGATAAACAGTGTACAACTTCTCTCAAAGTTAAGCCTCACTGGAAGAAGCCTCATAGGCATGGGTGGTAAGATGAGTATGAGTTTTACATGCAATGGTCAGATCTTGATGTCCAGCACTGGTTGTAGAATTGACATGGATACTGAATATAGGCTGCCCAGAATCTTCTGGAAGTCTGTTTACACAAAGTCAAGAAACTGAGACTGCTGATGATAGCACGACATCAGCAAGTCTTCCTGTGGAGAGATTGCACAAAGTGGTTCTTCCAAAAAAATCAAAGTCATTGTGCAAGAAGCAGTGTATCTGGTCATTAGGTTCCCTACAGCCAATGTCAGACAGTGGATTGAAGAAAATGAATAGCATCTCTCATGGCATAATTTAATTACATTATATAGGGGTACTGTGTGTATGCATGCTAAATCACTCAGTTGTGTCCGACTCTTTGTGATCCATGGATAGTCCACCAAGCTCCCCTGTCCGTGGAATTCTCCAGGCAAGAATACTAGAGTGGGTTGCCATTTCCTTCCCTGGGTGATCTTCCCACCTCAGGGATAGAACCCACGTCTCTTGCATCTTCTACATTGGCAGGCAAATTCTTTACCACTGTGTGCCACCTGGTACATTATATAGGTACACTATAAATTCCCAAATAAGGCAGATGTTCAGTGTAAGATCAGGATTATAATTTGTGACTATAAAACTGAGTAAGACTGATTTATGCAGTGATTAAATTCAGAAATTGGTAGACCCCTGGTTTTTGTCCTATACATTATAGTTCCCATATTTATGAGTGTTCTTTCATGTTTACACCCAACAGACTCACTACTATTACTTTAAAAATATCCTTTTTAAAAAATCCCTTTCTTTGACTGGATTGACCCTAATTGCTGATGTAATTATCTGAATGAGGTTAACTGAATGAAATTAACCAAATCTCACAGTTACCAACTCATGGTTATTCAATGGAATATTTTGTAAATGCCTAATTAGGGCAGCGTGGGATGGTACATCCTTTGGAGAAATCAGAGATGATCAAGACAGGATTCCTGCCATAAAAGCAAAGTTTCTTGATGATTTTAACATAAAGCAGAAGCAAATAAATACAAAGTAAAGTAGGTAAACTGTAACTTGGGGTTTCAAAGAATCAGAGATAGTTGAGAAATATTTGAAAAAAAAATAGTGTTTCTCGTAATCTTAAAAGATAGGTTCTAATTTGACAGATAGTAATAAGGTAGAGAAAACTTGCCAGATAAAGGGAGCAATGAACACAAAGGTACCCAAGTGGAAAGAAGTAAGAGTGAGACTCACTGAATGCAACTAGATGTTTTAAAATGATTGATTAATTGTCCATAAGCATATGATATATGGAAACATTGTATTTGCAGTATTGAGGATCTAAAGAATATAAATTCTATGCTTGAATCAAGCCATGTCTTCAGAAGGCTATTTATCAAGAGATCTCTGTTTTCTTAGTCCCTCACTGGAGCCACCCTTTCTACCCAATTTATGTTTTAGTGTTCTGGAGTGTGCTGTTTGCAAAGTACGTGATAAGAAACAGCTAATGGAAAGCTGGAGCAGTACTGTTAAGGATATCCTTCTGTATATAACTTGCTGCCTCTTATGAACCCCTTGTGAGGAATTTACTTGGAACGGAATTCTAGAGAAAGTTTTATTTCTCCTGAAAAATTGCTGTGAATCATTTGTTTTGAGAATTAAATCCACCTTCCTTTTTTCTTCGACTGCCAGAAAGTTCATATCTACATTTGAGGATTTTTGTTGTTCAGTTGCCCAGTTGTGTCTGACTCTTTGTGACCCTGTTGACTGCAACATGCTTGGCCTCTCTGCCTCTCACCATCTCCCAGAGTTTGCTCAAGTTCATGTCTATTGAATCGGTGATGCCATCCAGCCATCTCATTCTCTGATGCCCTCTTCTTCTTCTGCCCTCAATCTTTTCCAGCATCAGGGACTTTTCCAATGAGTCAGCTGTTCACATCAGATGACCAAAATACTGGAGTTTTACCTACAGCATCAGTCCTTCCAATGTGTATTGAGGGTTGATTTTCCTTGAGATTGACTGCTTTGATTTCCTTGCTGTCCAAGGGACTCTCAGGAGCCTTCTCCATCAGCACAATTCAAAGGCATCGATTCTTCAGCACGTCACCTTTATAATGGTCCAGCTCTCATGACTGTACATGACCACTGGGAAGACCATAGCCATGACTATACAGACCTCCATTGGCGGAGTAATGTCTTTGCTTTTCAACACACTGTCTGGTTTGTCATTGCTTTCCTGCCAAGAAGCAATTTTCTTCTGATTTCATGACAGCAGTCACCATCCACAGTGATTTTAGAACCCAAGAAGAGGAAATATGTCACTACTTCCACTTTTCCTCCTCGATTTGCCATGAAGTGATTGGGCCAGATGCCATGATCTCAGTATTTTTAATATTTAGTTTTCAGCCGGCTCTTTGACACTCCTCCTCCATCCTCATCAAGAGGCTCTTTAGTTCCTTTTTACTTTCTGCCGATAGAGTGGTATCATCTGCATATTTGAAGTTGTTGATGTTTCTCCCACCTATCTTGATTCCAGCTTGTGACTCATCCAGCCTGGCATTTCTCATGATGTGCTCAGCATATAGATTAAACAGACAGGGCAAAAGCAGACAGCCCTGTCGTATTCCTTTCTCAGTCTTGAATCAATCAGTTGTTACATACAGGGTTCTAACTATTGCTTCTTGATCTGCATACAGGTTTCTCAGGAGACAGGTAAGATGGTCTGGTATTCCCATCTCTTTAAAAGCTTTCCACAGTTTATTATGATCCACATAGTCAAAGGCTTTGGCATAGTTGATGAAACAGAGGTAGACGTTTAACTGAAATTCCCTAGCTTTCTCTATGATGCAGCAAATGTAGGCAATTTGATCTCTGGCTCCTCTGCCTTTTCTAAACCCAGCTTGGACATCAGCAGTTTCTTGGATTGCATAATGCTGAAACCGAGCATGCAAGATTTTGAGCATGACCCTACTAGCATGGGAGATGAGTACAATTGTCCAATGGTTTGACCACCTTTAGTACTTACCCTTCTTGGGAATTGGGATGAGGATTGACTTTTTCCAGTTCTGTGCCACTGCTGGGTCTTCCAGATTTGCTGACATATTGAATACAACACCTCGATTGCATCATCCTTTAGGATTTTGAATAGTTCTACTAGTGGGTCTTCTAGTTATACTTCCCTAGTGGCTCAGTTAGTAAAGAATGCAATGCAGGAGACTGTGGTTTGATCCCTGGGTCAGGAAGACTCCCTGGAGAAGGAAATGGCAACCCAATCCAGTATTCTTGCCTAGAGAATCCCATGGACAGAGGAGCCTGGTGGGCTACAGTCTATGGAGTCGCAAAGAGTTGGACATGACTTCAGTTCAGTTCAGTCACTCAGTCATGTCCAACTCTTTGCAACCCCATGAACTGCAGCACGCCAGGCCTGCCTGTCCATCACCAACTCCCGGAGTTCACTCAGACTCACATCCATCGAGTCAGTGATGCCATCCAGCCATCTCATCCTCTGTCCTCCCCTTCTCTTCCTGGCCCCAATCCCTCCCAGCATCAGAGTCTTTTCCAATGAGTCAACTCTTCACATGAGGTGGCCAAAGTACTGGAGTTTCAGCTTTAGCATCATTCCTTCCAAAGAAATCTCAGGGCTGATCTCCTTCAGAATGACCTGGTTGGATCTCCTTGCAGTCCAAGGGACTCTCAAGAGCCTTCTCCACACCACAGTTCAAAAGCATCAATTCTTCGGAGCTCAACTTTCTTCACAGTCCAACTCTCACATCCATACATGACTACTGGAAAAACCATAGCCTTGACTAGCTGGACCTTTGTTGGCAAAGCAATGTCTCTGCTTTTGAATATGCTATCAAGGTTGGTCATAGAGGCTTAGCTTAAGTAAATAACCAAACTCTCAAGGAGTAAGTGTCTTTCCTTCCAAGGAGTAAGCGTCTTTTAATTTCATGGCTGCAGTCACCATCTGCAGTGATTTTGGAGCCCAAAAAAATAAAGTCTTATACTTTTTCCACTGTTTCCCCATCTGTTTCCCATGAAGTGATGGGACCTGATGCCATGATCTTCGTTTTCTGAATGTTGACCTTTGAGCCAACTTTTTAACTTTCCTCTTTCACTTTCATCAAGAGGCTTTTTAGTTCCTCTTCACTTTCTGTCATAAGGGTGGTGTCATCTGCATATCTGAGGTTATTGATATTTCTCCCGGCAATCTTGATTCCAGCTTGTGCTTCTTCCAGCCCAGCGTTTCTCATGATGTACTCTGCATAGAAGTTAAATAAGAAGGGTGACAATATACAGCCTTGACGTACTCCTTTTCTTATTTGGAACCAGTCTGTTGTTCCATGTCCAGTTCTAACTGTTGCTTCCTGACCTGCATATAGGTTTCTCAAAAGGCAGGTCAGGTGGTCTGGTATTCCCATCTCTTTCAGAATTTTCCACAGTTGATTGTGATCCACACAGTCAAAGGCTTTGGCATAGTCAATAAAGAAGAAATAGATGTTTTTCTGGAACTCTCTTGCTTTTTCAATGATCCAGTGGATGTTGGCAATTTGATCTCTGGTTCCTCTGCCTTTTTTAAAACCAGCATGAACATCAGGAAGTTCATGGTTCATGTATTGCTGAAGCCTGGCTTGGAGAATTTTGAGCATTACTTTCCTAGTGTGTGAGATGAGTGCAATTGTGTGGTAGTTTGCGCATTCTTTGGCATTGCCTTTCTTTGGGATTGGAATGAAAACCGACCTTTTCCAGTCCTGTGGCCACTGCTGAGTTTTCCAAATTTGCTGGCATATTGAGTGCAACACTTTCACAGCATCATGTTTCAGGATTTGAAATAGCTCAACTGGAATTCCATCACCTCCACTAGCTTTGTTCGTAGTGATGCTTTCTAAGGCCCACTTGACTTCACATTCCAGGATGTCTGGCTCTAGGTGAGTGATCACACCATCGTGATTATCTGGGTTGTGAAGATCTTTTTTGTACAGTTCTTCTGTATATTCTTGCCACCTCTTCTTAATATTTTCTGCTTCTGTTAGATCCATACCATTTCTGTCCTTTATTGAGCCCATCTTTGCATTAAATGTTCCCTTGGTATCTCTAATTTTCTTGAAGAGATCTCTTGTCTTTCCCATTCTGTTGTTTTTCTCTATTTTTTTTTTTTTTTTTTTTTTTGCATTGATCGCTGAGGAAGGCTTTCTTATCTCTCCTTGCTATTCTTTGGAACTCTGCATTCAGATGCTTATATCTTTCCTTTTCTCCTTTGCTTTTTGCTTCTTTTCTTTTCACAGCTATTTGTAAGGCCTCCCCAGACAGCCATTTTGCTTTTTTGCATTTCTTTTCCATGGGAGTGGTCTTGATCCCTGTCTCCTGTACAATGTCATGAACCTCCGTCCATAGTTCTTCAGGCACTCTATCTATCAGATCTAGTCCCTTAAATCTATTTCTCACTTTCACTGTATAATCATAAATGATTTGATTTAGGTCATACCTGAATGGTCTACTGGTTTTCCCTACTTTCTTCAATTTCAGTCTGAATTTGGCAATAAGGAGTTCATGATCTGAGCCACAGTCAGCTCCTGGTCTTGTTTTTTTCTGACTATATAGAACTTCTCATCTTTGGCTACAAATAATATAATCACTCTGATTTCTGTGTTGACCATCTGGTGTTGTCCATGTGTAGAGTCTTCTCTTGTGTTGTTGGAAAAGGGTGTTTGCTGATCAGTGCGTTCTCTTGACAAAACTCTATTAGTCTTTGCCCTGCTTCATTCCGTATTCCAAGGCCAAATTTGCCTTTTACTCCAGGTGTTTCTTGACTTCCTACTTTTGCATTCCAGTCCCCTATAATGAAAAGGACATCTTTTTGGGGTGTTAGTTCTAAATGACTTAGCACATAGAATTAATTCAACACATGTTTACTGAATAGCTATTTTATGCCAAGTGCTAAATATACAATCGTGAATGAAACAGGCAGAAACCCTGCCCGCAAGAGCTTACAGTCAAGTGGGAGTGTCAGATAATAAATGGGTAAATCAATATATAAATAAGTATAGTTTGTATTTGTTCTGGTCCTGATTCCCCTTTTATATTTATCATTAACTTTCTAACGTGTTCTTTTTTTTTTTTTTTCTGATTGAAAAGTGTCTATATTCCCAAGTTATATGTTTAGCAAACAGCATACAATTCGCATTCTGTAATACATGCTTAATTATGTTCAACTAAATCTTTGCCATCTTAACATTGACAGATAAGTTCTTTTTTTTAAAATTTTATTATATTTTTAAACTTTACATAATTGTATTAGTTTTGCCAAATATCAAAATGAATCCATCACAGGTATACATGTGCTCCCCATCCTGAACCCTCCTCCCTCCTCCCTCCTCCCTCCCCATACCATCCCTCTGGGTCGTCCCAGTGCACTAGCCCCAAGCATCCAGTATCGTGCATTGAACCTGGACTGGCATCTCGTTTCATACATGATATTTTACATGTTTCAATGCCATTCTCCTAAATCTTCCCACCCTCTCCCTCTCCCACAGAGTCCATAGACTGTTCCATACATCAGCGTCACTTTTGCTGTCTCATACACAGGGTTATTGTTATCATCTTTCTAAATTCCATATATATGCGTTAGTATACTGTATTGGTGTTTTTCCTTCTGGCTTACTTCACTCTATGTAATAGGCTCCAGTTTCATCCACCTCATTAGAACTGATTCAAATGTATTCTTTTTAATGGCTGAGTAATACTCCATTGTGTATATGTACCACAGCTTTCTTTTCCATTCATCTGCTGATGGACATCTAGGTTGCTTCCATGTCCTGGCTATTATAAACAGTGCTGCGATGAACATTGGGGTACACGTGTCTCTTTCCTTTCTGGTTTCCTCAGTGTGTATGCCCAGCAGTGGGATTGCTGAATCATAAGGCAGTTCTATTTCCAGTTTTTTAAGGAATCTCCACACTGTTCTCCATAGTGGCTGTACTAGTTTGCATTCCCACCAACAGTGTAAGAGGGTTCCCTTTCCTCCACATCCTCTCCAACATTTATTATTTGTAGACTTTTGGATCACAGCCATTCTGACTGGTGTGAAATGGTACCTCATAGTGGTCTTGATTTGCATTTCTCTGATAATGAGTGATGTTGAGCATCTTTTCATGTGTTTGTTAGCCATCTGTATGTCTTCTTTGGAGAAATGTCTGTTTAGTTCTTTGGCCCATTTTTTGATTGGGTCATTTATTTTTCTGGAATTGAGCTGTAGGAGTTGCTTGTATATTTTTGAGATTAGTTGTTTGTAGGTTGCTTCATTTGCTATTATTTTCTCCCATTCTGAAGGCTGTCTTTTCACCTTGCTGATAAATTACTTTGTGGATTTAGGTAGAGCATAAAGAATTGCATTTGTAAATGTCATATTAAAATGTTGCATTGGGAAAATATATTTTAAGTGAATTTTCAAGTGTATGGACTCAATTTGAGGGGATTTTTTTTCTAGAACTAGCATGGTATGTGCATAGCTATATTAGCTGATAAAATGGAACTTCCAAATTTAAAAACTTTTGTTTTTAAAGCAGTGGAGACTGGAGAGAAGCAATTTCTTCATGTATGCTTTCAACTCTTGAGGCAATCCCTGGAAAAGAACCACATACAAAAGAATTTCACACTATAAGTCTAGTGCCATTATAACATTTTCCACATAAGTGATTTCTATGCTTCTGCCCATGGTGCACTCATTACAATCAACTCCTGGATTAAAGGATTCACTCAGTCCTCTTCAGTCATTAAAATACGCATGACAAAATTGTTCTTCAAAATAGATATACAATCCAGTGTACAAATCACATTTTTAAGGCTCTCTTCTGTTATAAAATAAAACGAGTGCAGTTATGGCCAGTGATTCCCATTGAAAAGAAGTATGTTTTTGTGAGGCCACAGTGGGTAAACTGAAACAGATTAGACCTGGCTTGTGTCTTGTGGAACTTACTGCTTATTAGGGGGAAGAATCCAGAGAAGTACACAACCAGCAAGTAGAGCATGGTAAGTGTTCAGCTAAACTATAGGCAAAAATCTACAGTAGTGGCATAGAGCAAGAAAGTCTCCCTGGATGGATCAGGTAAATTTTATGAACATTTGACATCGACCTTGGAAAATGATTATCGTTTTGGGAACCATAGCATGTGGGAAAGGGCATTATGACTAGGGGGAAGAGCAAGAACAAAGAATGGGATGTAAAAGTTTAAACACTGTTGGGTAGTCCAGTGATTTTAGAATAGAGACTGATAGAAGGATGCCATGGGATATGAAAGATACAGATTTATTAATAATAACACTTTCTTTTTTAAAGACTTTATTTTTTTGGCTGTGCTGGGTCTTTGTTGCTGCATGGGCTTTCTCTAGTTGAATCAAGCGGGGATATGGGCTTCTTATTACAGTGGCTTCTCTTACTGCTGAGCATATGTGCTAGAGCATGCGGCCTTTTGTAGTTGTGGTGCATGGGCTCAGTAGTGGTGCAAAGGCTTAGTTGCCCCACAGCATATGGAATCTTCCCAGACCAGGGATCGAACCCATGCTCCCTGCATTGGCAGGCAGATTCTTAACTGCTAGACCACCAGGGAAGTCCAGGATGCAGATTTTGATGGATCAAAATCATGAAGCACCTTGATGTGGTGCTAGGCAGTTTGGATTTAGAGAAGAAATAATGAACACTCTAAAGAAACAAATAATGGCCATTTAAGAAATATGGATCCTCCTTATAGATATCACGTCAGTTTAATCTTTTGTTAGCTCTTTCTTGGGTTGGTCCTTTGGTGTTAGCTCAGTGGGAGAATAAAATATTAAAGCCACAAAAATAGAGATTTGAATCTTAAATTTGGGGCAACTAAGTACTTGGCAGCAGTGATGAAATAGGGGCCCTAGATTTAGATTACAGGGTATTTAGAAATACATGCTGTATGTTTGGATGACTTTAACTTGCAACCTTAGAGATTTAAAGATAATATACATGTCTATATGAGATCCAGGAAGGGTTGTAAGAAGCTATGATGAAAGTAGAAATGTACAACAGAGAAATAAAGAAGAGAAGACTGTACATTATGTTGGAATGCCTGGTATCTGTTGGGAGCTCCTGATAAAATTTTGTGTGAAGATCTTTAGCCAACGTATCCTTGTGAGGGCTCTGAACAAGTTTTGTCTTGTTTTTACCAGGACCGAGTGAGCCTGATCTTGGCAGTCCTGTATCTGAAGATAGTATGAACCTTGTACAGCTGCCCATAGAATGTGATGGGGGAGGCCCTGAAAGGCTTTTCTAACAAAAGCTATCATCCTTTATGTGTATCCTGGTCAAGAGACTAGTCAGCTAGTCAAGTGCTCCATTTTAGGGGCAGTTCCCAGTGTGGGTGACTTATGTGTTTGTCACAGTAGTTTTCACATCTTTGTGAACAGTACGTCCCTTTTGAACAAAATTACTCCTCATCTCAATATGTCAAATGGACAAAAGTGGTACTTTTCAGTTGAAGCAGGAGGGCACTCAACCCACCTAGTCCTATAAAGCACTCTGTGAAACCAGAGTTCTGAGGAAAACAGATGACTTCCAGATGCCTGAAAAAGCACTCTGGGAAGGAATATGATGTTGAGTGAGAGAAAATGTTTTGGAATGTTGATCCAGTAGGATAGGACCAGCCATGATGGGATAGTCAGTGTGAGCCCAGAGAAAACGGAGGCAAAAGAGAGCTACCAAGACCTGCCAGAATGGATAGGAGAAGAGGTGACAGTTGTCGAGGATCTGTCACTAGTGCTGAAGAAGTCAGGGCCCAAGATGTGGCCTGACATTACACTTTCTCCACATTTCAAAAGTTTCTACTTTGCTATGTTCACTGTTCATCCTATTCCCTGCTTGCCCCCCATTGCCCAATCAATTGAAATTTTTTCTACTTACTTCATTTCTTGCCTTTTTACCCCACACCTGGAAATATCCTCAACTTCTTTGACAGCAGGAAGCCTGACTGCTTCCTGAAAATTCACAGTTTGATACCCTCCCCTCTTTACCTCGGGTTGTATCATTATTATGTCTCCATCTTCAATTACCCTTCCCCATAGGGCTGCCTTATTGTTTCCCTCATTATGTAGACATCTCTGTTTCCAGGCTCTATTGAGAACATATCTTCAGGTGAATTGAAACCGTTTATCTGTCCCTTGGCTCTTGTTATCCTGCATGTATCACCTGCCTTCTTTAAAACCTTATTTTGTGGTGTCTTTTTGATTAGCACTGAGAACTTAGCATTACCTGTGCAGAGGACGTTTGGGAGGAGGGACGGTTATGATTCACTCGTCTGGCAACTGAGGGGACACTTGTTTTCCTTCTTCCATTCAACCAAATGCCTCAGGCTCAGCCTTGATTCAGGGTGACAGGTTCCATTGAGATCCTCTTCCACTTTCACTTTTCGTTGCTCAGCAAGACTGTCACATCTCTGCAGTGGCTGCTGTTTTGCCCTTGAAATTTTCCATACTCTGGATGCAGGGGGCTTGGCCCTGGGTCAGAACCCTCCCCCTGTAGTAATGTATACTATTAAGCAAATGGCACTGAGCAATGTTCTCTCCCCAAGTCAAAATGCTCCCATTTAGGTAAAATTTGAGCCTGCTGCTGGCAGTTAGAAGCCAGAATGGCAAAGGGAAATACAATGTAAAAGCAATATGAGTTTGAATGAAATTATGATAAGTGTCAGATGGCACTATTACCCGCATCCCCACAGGCAGGCATTAGGGAAGCTCTGTAATATAATGCTGGAACAGAATTCCAGTAGTAGAAGGAAGAATGGCATTCCAAACTGGAGTGTGAAATAAACATGTTAAGTCTTTGAGGTCCTTTAGGAGCCACGTATGTGGATCAAGGTGCCACAATTTGTATGTTGGTTAGATGAATGAATAAAACTCTGGTATGTTATGTATTTCTTGAATATTTATATATATACATATACACACACACGTGTGTGTGTGAATGTTTTTTTCTCTTTGAAACTTAGAAAAGAAAGGAGATTAATGTCCCTTTTATTTTCAATAATCAGATAATCAGCTGTTATACACAAATGAATTCCCAGATAACTGAAACCTTACTCATTTGAAATGTGAAACTAATTTTAACATGAGCACTTTGGGGAGATAATTTTCCCACTGAAGAAATTAGATTAATGTGATCCTTCTTTGTTAAATTGAATACATCAAATAAATGTTTCTTGACTGTTTAGTTTACCATTTTCAGTAATTATGGTATTTTTATTGGGAAATACTTTATTAAGAAAGTGGCATTTATATAACCAACATGCCAGCATGTATGATGGTTAGAAATTTGCCACACATGAAAGATGATAGGCAATATGGGTAGAGGGGATAACATGATCAATAACACAGAAGAATGGAAATGTATATCATATTTTGAGAAAAGTGAGCAGTGTAATGTAAACAGAGTACATGGGCATATGTGTGTGTGTGTGTGTGTGTGTGCTAAGTTGCTTCAGTTGTGTCTGACTATTTCTGACCCTATGGACTGTAGCCTGCTGGGCTCCTCTGTCCATGGGGCTCTCCAGGCAATAACTAGGAGATGAAATATCAGAGGAAGAAACTAGAAATTTGTGATTAAATTGTATTAAATTATCTGCAGTGGGGTCAGAGAAGAGGGGTTAGTTAAATTTGAGACTATTTAGGAAATAGTCCAGAAATTCATTAAAGCAGTTCTGTTGGGGCTGTGTTATGAATATTTGGCAACATTTATCTTTACACAGAAATTATTTAGAAAAAAAAGTGCCTGTTGAAGTCATTCTATTGAGAGGTTATTTTGAAAATACTAGGAATAAATTGGCTATGTACTGTGTGATTTCATTCAGCTCGTGTGTATATATCTAGCCTGTATAATCAGCCACTCTTATTGTTTATCATGTGTATCAAACAGTAGGCGACATAACATTTTTAAAACTATTGTTTTTTTTTTTCATGAAAATGCATTTTATTTTAAATATGCCAGTGTGTACATGTCAGTGTCAAATTCCCAATCTATCCCCCCACCACCCGTCCCCCCTGGTAATCAAAATTTCATTCTCTAAGGCTGTGGGTCTGTTTCTGTTTTGTAAATAATTTCATTTATTGTTTAAATTACCAGTTAATTCATCTGTCACCCCATCCCTGTTTGTTTTACTCTGTAAGTTTGTGGTCCTCTTTTTTCCTTATCAAACCTCATATCTTTCCAGATGTGAGTGTTTCCAGAAACACAGTTTCCTATTTGACTTGTACATGCTGCTAAGTCACTTCAGTCGTGTCCGACTCTGTGCGACCCCATAGACGGCAGCCCACCAGGCTCCCCCATCCCTGGGATTCTCCAGGCAAGAACACTGGAGTGGGTTGCCATTTCCTTCTCCAATGCATGAAAGTGAAAAGTGAAAGTGAAGTGGCTCAGTCGTGTCTGACTCTTCGCGACCCCGTGGACTGCAGCCTACCAGGTTCCTCCATCCATGGAGTTCTCCAGGCGAGAGTACTGGAGTGGGTTGCCATACATAGTCATATATAAATAAATGAGGCACAAAAGATATTTAATGGCTTGCCTAAGGCAACACAGATAATTAACGGTTGAGCCAGACCAGAAGTAATAGTTTCTGATTTCTACTTCTGTGTTCTTTGCACTTATTTACAGTAACCGTGTTATTGCCAGCATCAAGCACAGTTCTGAACATAGTCGGTGCTCACTCCATGTTTGGCCAATAGAGAACTGAATAAATAGCAGCTAATATTAGCATTGAGTTATGAAAGAATTGATATTAAATTGCTGGTGATGAATGATTCCCATGTCTGCTCAAAATCAATCCTTTATTTTAATGACACACTAAGGATAATTCAAATGAACCATAGTAGTTAACTTCACTGAGGATAAACTAGAGCTCTATTGATTTTGCAGTAGCTTCCAGGGATCGTGGTGGTGGTTAAAAGTCATTCTTTTGATAAAAAGTAATTACATTTGGTTACACAAGGAGGATGATTTGTGGTCTAGAAAGAACAGTAGATCAGAGAAGTTAGGTTCAAATCCCTGCTCTGTCATTTATTAAACATTCTGACCTTAGGGAAAGTATATAACATTCTGAGCCCCAGTTTCTACATTGATAAGGATAATAATATATGCATCAACTGGGTTGCTGTGCAAATCAAATGAGATAATATACATGTGGATATTCTTTGTGAACTATTACGTACTATTCCAATGCTATTTGGGGATTTTGTTATTATTTGATGTTTTAGATAAGATTAAAGGATGTTCAGTAACAGCCACAATGCCACGGCAATCCTATAACTCCAATCAGAAAGGTACTGCTGCAAAGATGACCAGCCTACATTCTATTGTGTTCTGACAAAGAAGAAGTTGGAAATAAATAATGACTCATTGTTACCAGGCTTACAAAAGGGAATGTTTCGGTAAGGCAGACATCCCTTTTTTAAATTCACTGTTAGGGGCATTGCTTGAAATGGCTTTGCAGTGAACTGATTGAATGTGGATTCGTGGGAGGATGACCCAGTTTCCACTTAGGTATCACTTTTTGAAATATGACGGCTTTGTCCAAAAAGCTCTGAAGGAGTTTGGCTGTGATAGCTAAGTTACACGTGTGAAAATCCACAACAGTCCAGACCCAGAGCCAGTAGAAATGTATTTGCCATTTTGAATTTCTCAGTTGTGCTGGATTGCCCAGATCCACCCTATTGAAAACAAACTCACCATCTTCTACCCCAAACTGGTTCCTTTTCTTGGTTTTCTTATGAATATATCTAGCAGTTTGCCGCAGTGCATTTTGATTCTCTTTCTCTTCCCTAGTCATCGCGTCTGGTGCCTGTTATTTGACAGCATCTTCTATATCAATTCCCTCCTTTCAGTGGTCACCACTTCATACCCTCGTTGTCTGTATGCATCAGGGACTACTAAGGGGTCTCTCTGCCTCCATCCTCTGTCACCTCAGTGCAGTTTTCAGGGCTCCCAGTTGTCAACAATGGACACATATCGAGGCCACAGTCTGTTCCAGACCTTATGTTCCACTGACTCCCTGTGTGGACTTGAGTAAGAATCTTTTTATCATGCTTTTTAGAATAAATCTTGCTTTTCTCACCGACTGTTGGCTTTATTCAGAATTTCCCTTACCTTTGGAAGCATCTTCCTTATCCTTATCTCTATCCCACACTCTGTTCTTAAATGGTGCAGCTCCAGAAGCATCTCGTCATCGATGCTTGGAGTCCTATGAAAATGAAAGTGTTAGTCGCTCAGTTGTGTCCAAATCTCTGCAACTCATGGACAGCAGCCCACCTGGCTCCTCTGTCCATGGGATTTTCCAGGCAAGAAAACTGGAGTGGGTTGCCATTCCCTGCTCCAGGGGATCTTTCTGACCCAGGGATCAAACCTGGGTCTCCTGCACTGCAGGCAGATTCTTTACTGACTGAGCTACCAGGGAAGCCCAGGTATTACTCAGGCTCAAATCATAGCTTTACCACTCCAGGATGAGTTGTCTCATGTGTTCTGTGACCTTGCATATGTCATCTATCCTCTTACAGCCTCAGCTTCCTAACCTGGAAAATGGTGACAGCCCTGTGACATAGGTACTGTTATTCCTGTGAGAAGAAAAGAAGCTGTAATGCATGAAAGACTTGCCACATGCCCAGCATAGAGTAGTCACCCCTATAAGGTAGCTGTTTTCACTGTGATTATGTCAAGTAGAAGAAGGAAGTGGCTACCCATTCCAGGATTCTTGCCTGGAGAATCCCTTGGACAGAGGAGCCTGGTGGTCTGCAGTCCAGGGGTTGCAAAAAGTCGGACACGACTGAGTAACTAACACTTTCATGTCAAATAGAGAAGATAGAACTCCCCTCTGAGTTTTGAAAGAACTGGGTACCCTTCTCAGGGGATTATCTTGAGTTGGTTTGTACATATTTTTTTCATGAGTTACTTCCTTAAGGATTTCAGACTCCTTGGGGTTGGGGAATTTATGTGGTATTTCCATGTGAAGTGCCTGCAGTAGGCATTCAGTAAACATTTATTGCAAGTGCTGCTGTGGTCCTAAGAAAATGGCCAGGATCATGCGTAGTCTGCTTCTTCTACCTTTTTTTGGGAGTAGACAAGTATGTGTATGCTCTTCACGAGAAGAGTCTAGGTTTCTTACAGCCCTCCTGTTTATACCCACTGGTTTTCACAGTAGCTAAGGAGGTCATCTTCCCATTGTCAGACCCCAGGCCTCAGTGCCCAATATGTGGCTTGAACTGCTTAGTTCCCAGGGAGGTCATCTACCCTTGTCACACACCAACACCCCCTCCCCTTTCTGTGTTCCCTCCTGTGGCACAGGTCCCAACCTGATTGCTTCTCTTCCCTTCCTATGTGATTTTGTGTGGATGTTTCTTACAGCCTTGGTTGTACAAAAGTCTTTATGCCAGTCTCCAGTTACTTTTTAGGAAGAATTTCTCCATTTGTTGCTGTATTTTTGATGTGTTGATGGAGAGGAGTTGAGCTCTGCACCCTTCTACTCTGCCATCTTGGTCTCCCCTGGAATAAAGAATACTTTAAAGAAGGTGATCATCATTCTTCCTTTCCAGTATGTGTGATAATGACACTGTGTGAAATGAAATGAGTCATATATTCCCAGCCTGGTTGTGAAAGATTGGGGAAAGACCTTAGCTTTTTGTATGTGAGAAAAATATTGTAAAGGCATTTAAAGAACACATCAATAATTCTTACCAAGTTAGCATTGGTTGAGAATCTGCTCCCAGGCCAGTTAATATTACTGTGTTAGGGCTTCCCTGTGGATTAGATGGTAAAGAATCTGCCTGCAATGCAGGAGACCTAGGTTTCATTCCTCAGTCAGGAAGATCCCCTTGGAGGAAGGCACGGCAACCCACTCCAGTTATTCTCACCAGGAGAATTCCATGGACAGAGAAGCCCACCAGGCTACTGTCCATGGGGTTGCAAAGAGTTGGACATGACCAAGCGACTAACACACACACATACTCTTAACTGCACACTTACTTTCCTGTTAATCTGCTTCACATTTCTTAGAAACTTTTCATTCTTATCATGTTTGTCCATGTGAGAGAACTAACTAACACAAGATAGAAAATAGTTGCATATTTAGTTGAATGTTTTAAGCTAATCTGGAGTCCCTATAATTTTTTCCTCTTCAGGACAGTCTGACTTAAACAACTCTCCAGAGAACTATGCAAATCCTGGCCTTGTTCCTGAGTCTTTTCTGAAATGGCGAGAAAGGATGTTAAAAATAAGTGCCCTCCTCCTGTTCCTGCCCCAGCTGTGTATAATGGGGAAAGGGTGGAGACCACCCCATGACATAATTGGAAAGCATTCTTCCTCCAGGCTCGGAGGCAATGTTGATGGTGGTGGTTCTGGGAGGCCAGGAGGGACGAATTACATAAGAAGGTTGGTAGAAAAGTGAGAAAGCGGGTGAATCCCAATGAGCCTCACCACAATGTCTTACACAAGCACATGAGCTGTGCTTCGAGTCCCTTTCTATTTTTCAGGTCCCTTACTTTGTTCAGAGCCCAGATGGCAGGCACTTTGCATATATGTGAGCACATCCCACTCATCTTATTAGAGTGCTGTGATTTCTAATGTGAGGGAAGTAATGGTGTTCAAATAAGCAGGTTTGGGGAATTCAGGTGACAGATCGAATTGAGGAAGTACAGTAATCTGTAGTACCCATAAATGAGAAAGAAGATAACTTAAATCCCATGGCCTGCTTTCACCTGTCTGGAATTTGAGTCAGTTGTCAATGATCATGGCCTCACAAGGGCTTCCCCAGTGGCTCAGGTGGTAAAGAATCTTCCCGCAATGCGGGCGACCCAGGTTTGATCCCTGGGTGGGGAAGATCTCCTGGAGTAAGGGAATGGCTACCCACTCCAGTATTCTTGCCTGGGAAATCCCATGGACAGAGGAGCCTGGTGGGCTACAGTCCATGGGAGTCCCAAAGAGTCGGACACGACTGAGTGACTAATGCTTTCACAACACTCTGCATGCAGTGGATTCTTGATATTGGTTGCTGACTGCCTGGTTAGTTTTGCCAGAAGGCAGTTCTATGATCTGAGCTTCTATTGTAACCAATTACAATGGGTTTGAATCTCTCTCCAGTAGTGGCTGCAATCAATGTGTGAACTGATGGTATCCTCGCCTCCTGAGATAAAATTGATGACAAGCATGCTGTGTTCCTGGGAAAACTGAATGCAGTCCTCTGGTAGGCCACTCAACTATGGTATTTTCCCCTCAGTACTTCTTTACACATGAATTAACCAGGAAAGATTGCACCTAAAAAGAAAGTCATCCACTGATGCACAGTGAAAAGCTTTATATCGCAGAACTGTTTCAAATGCTTTAGTTCTTTCTGTTGTTATTGTTAAGAATGAAATCCTGACAAATGAGAGGGAATGCAGTTGGCTTTGTCCCAAATTTATGTAGAGTATCAAGTTAGGTTTTGAGTATTTGCAGAGCAATAGCTCAGGATTGATGGGTGGAAATCTGATAATCCAGAAACGTGACCCAGCACAATATTGTCCTAATTTGCTTTGTGAGGATTAATTCAACTATTTTCTGCTTTCGTGGCAGTGAATATACAGTGTGGTACAAATAATGCCCTGTAAACAAATTCTGAGCTTCCTTAATCTTTGCAAACATCCTAAGTTGACCTTTTCTTTGAGTCTCAGTGTCCTTTAGTAGGTTCTAGGATAGAGCACAAAAGCATGTATGGAAAGCCACGGAAGAAAGAAGATCCCAAAGAGAATAATTGTTCACTGGACCTAGCGTTCATTCCAGCAGTTGCATTTTTCTGTGATCATTTAAATGCAGTTTTATGGTTTGTTGATACTTTCTCCTAGTTGTCCACAATGACTGCAATAGTAGAAGTGAAATTACACTATAATGAAATATATTAAATATTCCCATGTTTATTCTGACTCTGAGATTTTGTTCCAGCACATGCAGGCAGTAATGAAACCAACAGAAGAAATCTGGCTTGCTAGCTAGCTATGATCTTGAATATCATCTAGGATATTCTCTCTTACTAGCCTCACAACCTCTCTCAGAGCAGTGGTTTGGCACAGGACCACATTGAAAAGCTAAGAAAAGCCAGCCTTGAGTCTTCTCCCCACACACAGACATGGAGAATGTTGCTCACAACTTAAGGGGTTTATAGATCTTTTATAAGTTTAGACTCCAGAGGTCCATGTTAGAGAATCTGTGTCATAGAAAAAGCTGGAGGAGAGTAGTGCCAGTTTAATTATAGTCAACGTGATTTTAAAACATTAACTTTTCCTCTAAGATAGAAGTGATAAACTCTGAGATAACGCAGTAAGAGGAGCAGTCACCATATAAGAATCTTTTCCTCCCCCACCCCTGCCCCATGTTTCTTAGTTTAGCAGCCAGTGTTCTATTTCAGCATTTTAGGACTCTCCTGTTTTATGAGCATCCTGTTAATTAGCTGTGTGGTTTCTATAAAACTGTTCCCATAGCATTGGTGGTAGCTATTTGTGGCTTCCAGAAAACCTGGACTTTTATGAAATACCCTTACAGAAAGAAAGGGCAACATAGTAAGTACCGGATAATCTGTGGTCATGGGGAAAGTAAGATTGACAGTAGGCATTAATAGAAAGGGGTTCAAGATTCCAATCCTAATGTAGCACAAAGGGATTGAATACCTCTAACATAGAAAGGGCATGTTGTGACACCTCATAATTTCAGTCTTTGTCCTGCTAGACCAAGGATTTAGTCCTATGAGAATAACTTTAACACTGGAGGTCCTTTAGGTAACATTTTGTGAAGACCTGGATGCATTATTTTTTCCTTTTTTTTTGGCTTTGATGAAACCCTTTTGGCCACATTGCATAATTGTGAATGGTAATTGTAGATTCCAACGTAAAGATAGAAAAGTAATATGTTTGGAAATAAAGGAAAGAAGGTTACTTTAAGCATTGAAAGTTTAGATAGTTGAAATGGCCCAGAATACTCACAGGTGTGAAAGGAAGGCTCATGCCCAGTTCAGTTCTGTTCATTCGTTTAGTTGTATCCGACTCTTTGTGGCTCTATGGGCTGCAACACGCCAGGTATCCCTGTCCTTCACCACCTCCTGGGTCTTGCTCAAACTCATGCCCATCGAGCCAGTGATGCCCTCTGACCATCTCATCCTCTGTTGTCCTCTTCTCCTCCTGGCTTCAATCTTTCCCAGCATCAGGGTCTTTTCCAGTGAGTCAGTTCTTTGCATCAGGTGGCCAAAGTGTTGGAGCTTCAGCATCAGTCCTTCCAATGAATGTTCAGGACTGGTTTCCTTTAGAATTGACTGGTTGGATCTCTTTGTAGTCCAATGGACTCTCAAGAGTCTTCAACACCACAGTTCAAAAGCATCAATTCTTCGGCGCTCAGCCTTCATTATGCTCCAACTCTTAGATCCGTACATGACTACTGGAAAAACCATAGCTTTGACATGCCCACGATGGGTCAAAAGGCCGACTTGAAACAAAAGCTGAGCTGAATGCATAGCAGAATAAGTTTTAGGCTATTTGCGAGACATCTGATCATGGATGCTGTTCTGGATGCTACTCAGCAACCTTTCATGTCTCTAGATCACCTTCCCTGAAATTCTAGGCCTAATGGATTTCAGTCTTTCCTGCATCAAAGCATATTCTCCCACCAGGAGGCAGTAGAGTGTAAAAGTGAAAAGCCTGGGCTTTGGGATCACGCTGTGTTCAATTTCCAGTTCCATCACTTACTGGGTGATCTTGGGACATTTTATGTAACTACTCTGTATATCAGTTTCTTTTCATAAAATGGGGATACTAGTCGTATCTATGTGGTAGAATTACTGGGAAGATTAAATGAGTTCATGTCTACAAATCACATAAACTCAACATGTAACCCAAGACATATTAGTGATTGTCACTATCACCCTATTTACTCTTTGTTTTTACTTAATATATTCATTGTAATGATTCGCCTAAGAAGTCATGAGGTCAGTGAAGATAGGAGCAGTGACTTATGAATGCTTATTGTCATTGTGACATTTAGCACAATGTCTCAAAAGGAGTAGGCACAGGCATACAGAAAACGGACAAATGAACTTTTGATATATTTTCAGCAACAGTAGTTTTAGATTTAAGCATCATTTATCTAGCACTTTAATTAAGCTCAGTCCCTGTCCCTTGTGTATTAGCAAACTTTTTAAAAATGATGGAACAATCTCACATATGTCAAACATGTCTTGTGTATTGGAGCTCTATATTTTAGTTGGCCGTGTACAGACTTGGGAGCTAACAGCGATATCCGTCACCCCGTACAAGTTCTTTTCACATTTCATGGTTCAAGTTGTGAAGCTGAGGGTGTACACCTTCTGCATTTTTCCTGGTCACTTCAAATTCCATCAATACCTCTCCGTCTGGCAGAAGTCTTTGCTAGTGTGGGCTAAGAAAAAAAAATTCTATTCATCTTCTTTTCCTGTCCAGGCAATTATTGACCTTCTTTCAATCCTTCTCTTTCATGGTATTTAACCTTGTCCTCCACATGGTTCGCTGTCTGATTTCTGATTTTTTAACAGGCACTTAGTACTGCTGCTTCTCAACAACACTTTTGGCACTTCAGTGATTGCCAAGTTAGTTCAGCTTTTTCCTAATTTGGACTTTTTAAAGCCTTCCCTGTAGACGCTAGGGTTTGCCAGAATTGTGGCTCTGCACACAACTTGAGTAAACTTAATGCAACAAACCAACCTTAAAAGCTTGAATTTGATCAAGTCATTGAAACTTTATTCTTTTTCTTTTAAGATTCTCTCCTGATTCCAAATTGTCAATTAGACTCTGTTTTGAGCCAAGTTCTTGGTTCTTTTTTGGGGGGGAAGGGAGTGTTGGGTTGAGTGTGAATAAGAGGATGTTATAAATACTTATACATATGAAATAAATGTTTTTAGATAACTTTAGGCATTTATCCAAACTTCTATTGCCGAGCCTATTTATGTTTTAATCAGTTTTTCTCCTTTTTTTAAATATATATAACTATGCATGTAATATATTCCTCAAAGATATATTTCATTTTCACCTATCATATTACTGGTGTCCCAGGCTTGGCAAATAATTTTTGTACTGAGACTTATAATCAGAGCTCACCAACCTATTTAAATTAGTAACAAATATAGTAACGATAGCCATCTATATATTGTCATTAGGTACTAGACTGTGGTAGATGCTGTATGTGTATTGTTTTATTTAATCCTCACAACCATTGTAGAAACTAGGCATACTTATAATCCCCATTTTACAGAAAAGAAAACTGTGGTTAAATCACTTTCCCAAGGCTCTACAGCTTTAAGGCATCATGGTTGGTGTGGAATATATATATTTAAGTTTTTTGCCATTTAGTTGATTGCTGTGTGAGCATTAGCTACTGCTTGTGCTTTGGATAAATAGTGCTTTCTCTTCATTTCTATTGTTTTGTTCTTTATAAAATGAACAGAGACACAAACAAGTAAACAGGCAACTCTTCCTCATGATGATTTACTCCACTGCCTCCTTCATTTTAGCTCTTGGGCCTTGTCCTCCTCACTCCCATTGGCTTTGACAGTGGAATGACCCACAGACTTTAACTAACTCTTGCCCTCATGAGCTCTGAGGTCTAACTTTTCAACATATCTCTCCGACTCTGGTCATCACCTCTTTCTACTCCACTGTGTATGTCTTCTGCCTTTTTACCCATGGGTCAGCCATTTCTTTGGCTTTTGTCCCTTGTCCCCCAAAGTAATGACTTATACGGTCCCATTCCAAGCCATTATCTATTAGAGAAAGGATATTCACAAGCTCAAGACTTCTGCTTTTGCCCACGTTGAGGAAAGAAAGGATTCTTTAGCTGGAGCTCAAGTAGAATGAGGACCAGAGAAAGGGATACCATTTTCTGAGGACTTTTCTCTTCTGGACAATTGTCATTACTCCAGAGTGCATCCTCTTGTTTTTACTAGACTGCCTTGAAATAGTCCTGTGAGCTGAGGCTAACCATATTTAGGCAATATGCAGAAAATGGTATAATTGTATTGTTACCTACAATTTACATTAAAATATATTTTGTACAAAATCAAGACATTTAGGTTTAAGGCATCAGCTTTTCATGGTGTTTCATAGAGGGCTGTGGCTTTCAGCTATTCTGCCACCTGAAAAATATTTAATAACACCAGTCTTATAAGGAGAACACTAGCCAACATCTTGGTTAGAGATAATGTGACACAAGACAGAAATGTTTTGGAGCATCTAAAGGAAAAGTCTAGAGTCTAGACATTAGGGTATTGAGCAAATCTAAATAGGGTGCCATAGTGTGGGGTTTTAAGCCCTTGAAACAGGATACCATTCTAGAGTTAAGGTAAAAGAAAACAAAGCCTAAATCTTTATCCACATTTGATGTAGTCTTGGCCTGTCACCTTCAAGACAGTATTTCTGAGGGGAGGCCACCAGGCAACAAACTACTCCAGAGCCAAGATGAACAGAACTGAATGTCAGCCTTGTGGCAGTGGTCTAATGGCCACCTGCTAGATATCTGGCTCTGTGCTTTTTTTTTTTCCCCAGTTAAAAACAACAACAACAACAAAACAACAGGTCACCTACCTCATCACTCCTCTCCCTCTTTAAAAATGGGACTTAGCACACTGTGTTCCATTAGGGAGGTACATTATCCCAGCCTGTGACACCATGACCATTTCCTCTTTGGAGAAGGTGTTGGCTTTATTAATACAGATCCTCTATGAAAACTTAATGAGGCTATCTATCAACAGTGATGTAATAAATGTGCTTACTCACTGAATTAGTGTTGGCCCTCTGTGTTACCTCTTAGTATGCTTTTGTTATGGGCCTTGCTTCCTTTAAAAGCATATATGCTAGAAAGTAGACAGAAGAGCCCCTAATAATGGGATGGCCACAAGGCAAGCAGAGATAATACCTTTGGGATTTTTGAAGGCTTCATCTTAAACCTGATAATTGTGGGTGCCGGAGGAAAGCTGAAGGGGGACAGAAAACAAGCAAAGGGAAGGAGAAGCATGTAGGCAATAGACATAGAGTCCCTGTAGAGCCACAGGCACACCCTACCTGATGCTCATGCTCTGTAAGCTGATCATGACCAAGGGAAAAGTCCTTCTTTGATCAGAGGTAGGATTAACTTTCTGCTAAATTGTCAAGAGGAAAAATTTATTTCCCCTGGCCACCAATGAAATTTGATCTCCTTGGACCTCTAACTCAAGGAAGCTTCTTTCCTTTTTTTTTTTTTTTCCCCCTTAGCTTCCTGGTGCTTTCCACGATGGATGGCTCCCTAACTCTGTATTTCAACACAACTCCTCATGTTCAGCTTCCTTCACTTTTGTCTCACTTTCTCACGTACCGACACCTCTATGTCTCTGGAGGTTCTCTGCTTTTAAGACCCAGGCTTTGGGGAAGCTCATCTATTTTGAGAGTCTTTGAGAAATATTAACTGTTCAGCTCCTGCTCTTTGTAATATCTTCATTTCAAAGGAGGTTTTCTGAAAATCCAATGGTTTACCCCAAAGTTTGGATCTTGTTAGTATCTAATGCCATATCCTAGAGCCAAGGTGCTAGAACTCGAATGAGCAGGCCTGTTTGTAAAGCATGTGGAGATTTACTTGTTGTCAGGTGGGGGAAGGAAAGGAAGCTGGTGTTGAAGCAAGACTCACTTGAAGCAGCATCACTATCTAATTGGGACATGGGGGGAAGCTGATGGGTGCAGAACAGCAGGAATCTCATTGATGTGATCATAGTTAAGACATTAATCTATGTTAGAATATTACCTAAGCCAGTCACTGCAACTATGGAAAATGGGGAGCATCTGTCCTCCATGGGAAGGGGCTGGCAAGAGGTAGAAATCAATCAGGTAGAAATCAAAATGGCCTAAGGTTCAGACAAGACTATGGTCCCAAAAGAGAAATGCAATTTAAATATAAAACAAGGCACAGACTAGTTTCATAAATTGTTCCCAAATCATCAGGACATGGCAGAATCTCATTTTAGGTACCCCAGATACTGGGCTTTTTGTTATTACATTAATTCCAGATCCTATTTCCAGATTTGGTAGGCAATCCTAATGTGGCACCACGTTGGATGGGATTACCTTCAGGAGGTAGACAGGCTGAGTTCCAGGGGTAGAGAAAACAAGGACAATAACATGGAGTTTTTAGCAAATCTCTCAACACCATAACTGCATCTTATCTCATTCAATGATTTATTCCACAAACGTGTATCTAGCGTTTGCCATGTACAAAAGACTGCTAGGCACTGACATCCTACCTGTTTTAGCTTGTAATGAGGATCAACCTGATCTCAGCAGACAAGTCTTATTTCCTGCAAGTCTTTATTTCCTGCAAGAGTGCCTATGTTTCTTTTTCTGTATATATCAAGTTAGCCAAAATGATCATTCAGGTTTTTCTGTCTCTTATGGAAACATTTCTGCTAACCTAATACTAAAAGAGGCTGATTCAGTAAATAGAAAATACTAGATAAAGAACAGAGGATCTAGGCTGTAGTTTCACTTGTATCAGTAGGTAAATCATATCTCTCCTTTGGTTTTATTTTCCTCCATGATGCATAAGGGGTTTGGGCCAGGTAATCATTAAGGCTTTTTTTCCCCTACTCTGGAATAATTTTTGGCTACATGACTCTCTGACCATCATTCATTCATTCACTCACCAATGACTATATTTGAAAGAGGAGGAAACTGAAGATAAACTGAAGATGATGAGCAAGAGAGGTTCTTGTTATGGCTTGTATTTTCTGAGTATCTTTTGAAAGTTTAAGTCTGGAGAACATGGAGCTTTGGAATGAGAAACACAGGAAGGCTTGAATTAAAGCCCCAGGAATCAGGGCCTTGGTAAAACAATGGGAAGAACTCCTTGTGCTCATTCATTGCTTTTCCACCCACAGTATAGTTGCTGCCCCCAAGAGGTCATGTCTTACTGAATGCAGTGCGTGCTCACCAAACACAGCGCTAATCAAATATCCTGTGGAGAACTGAATGCGTAGTAGGTAGCCACCCTGAATAAAGACCAATATTCACAGCCAACACAGAATTGTCTTTACAGTCAGGAAAGCACAATGCAGAGTGAGGTGGAAGGTAAACTGAAGAAACCATGGGCTGGTCAATGAGATTTACAGCTGGCTGTGAGGAGGAGAGAGAGAATGGAAACAGGCATACCTTGCTCCTGACAAAATTGCATGGTTTGGGGCTCATTTTCTCACCTATCTCTGTCTTCTCCTATATGCTGCTGAAATTTAGGAGAAGGAAGAGATTGGTTAATTTGAATGTTGAAAAAGCTCACTCTCTGAGTCAGGTAGAATTTATCTTTGCTGTCTTTTGAGAGCTCTAGCTCGATGTCAGGGGTCCTCAGGCAGAGGCAGTATTGCTCTCCAGGGGACATGGGGCATTGTCTGGAGACATTTTTGGTTGTCATAACTGAGGTGGGCGTGTTCCTCTTATACTTTGGATAGAGGCTGAGGATGCTGCTAAATATCCCACAATGCACAGGACAGATGTTTTATAACAAAGAATCATCCAGCCCCAAACATCAGTGGTGAAGTTGAGAAACTTTGCTTTAGGTGATGTATTCATTAAGTCATTCAGGGCACCTCCTGTATTGTTAGGTTCTGGGAATATGGTGAGGAATAAGGCAAACATGGTGCCTGCTGTCATGGAATTTACAATGGGGAAGATTGGAGATACGTAAATAGCAGTAGCTTCCTTTTATTTATTGCAGGTTATAATGAGTTCCTTTCTTTACCTTGTCAGCCTTGATTCCCCATGCCAATTCATACAACAGAGTGATATTTTGTTGAGGAAGTGGTGATGCTTTAAGCCACATGTGATCTCTGCCCTATAAAGGTCTACTGCAAGAGACAGACATGGGGATAAAGAATGGTGATGCTAGATGATAACTTTCATGGAGGTGTGGCCAGAGTGCTGTAGAAACATACAGTATAAGTGTGAAAGCACTTTTGGGGGGTGATGATGGCAGTGATGACTTTGTTCTTGCAGCCGAGTCTTAAAGAAATATTTTGAGTTTACTGGACAGAAGCTGGGAAAGGCAGTTCTAATTCTGTTAAAGAGACCAACACAAACAAAGGCATAGGGGATGAACATTCCTGTGCATTGGTGACATGGCTGTGGCACAGTGTGTCTAGCCTATGAGCTTCCTGAATGAGAGTGTCAGGGACAATGCTGAAGAGGAAAGCAGGAGCCGTAATAAGGAGGGTCTTAGAGAATATGTCAAGGTCCTTGAGGGATGTTTTCATCAGGATAGTGATATGGGTCAGGTTGCTTCTATAGGTGGATAAGACTTAATGAAGCCCACTTTTAGCTATAACAATCATTATTAGATTGATTTACTGCAGTCTCTTCTGCACCCCCAACCAAGGTTGTTTTCTATCAATGATGTCTCATTGTTTACTTTAACAGCTTCTAACTCTACCAAGCAATTGAGGGCCTGACATGAGCCTGGGCTCTTTAGAGTGATCAGCCTTCATTCACCATTGATTGGGTTCTCCTGAAATTGTAAACCATTGAATTTGGAAAGAACCTTATAGGAAGGTTAAGAGGAAGAGACTAATGTTCGGTAACTGCTTCTTATGTGCCAATAACTGTGCCTCCCTTATTTCCCATATATCTTCAGTTTTTAATGCTCAGAAGAATCTCAATAAATGTTAAGTATCATCATCATTTTCATCGCCTTTGTTCATATAATTCTCACAGCTCTTAGAAGACGATGCTTCTAGTGTTTCCATTTTGTGTATGGGAAACCTGAGAGCCAGAACTTAAAGCACCTCTGAAACTAGGGACTTTTATTAGGTATGTAGGCAAACGTTTACAAAGGGACAAAAAAAACGTGAGGAGAAACATCTCTTTGTCTTGATGTTTCCAGTATCTTTGGATCTAAGCACTGTTCTTTATGTTTTTAGAGATTTATATATATATACATATACACACACACACACACACACACACATATATATGTATGCCAAGTCGCTTCAGTCGTGTCTGACTCTGTGCAACCCCATAGACGGCGGCCCACCAGGCTCCCCCGTCCCTGGGATTCTCCAGGCAAGAACACTGGAGTGGGTTGCCATTTCCTTCTCCAATGCATGAAAGTGAAAAGTGAAAGTGAAGTCGCTCATTCGTGTCCGACTCTTCACGACCCCATGGTCTGCAGCCCACCAGGCTCCTCTGTCCATGGGATTTTCTAGGCAAGAGTACTGGAGTGGGGTGCCATTGCCTTCTTAAATACCTATACATATATATATATATATATATATATATACACACACACACACACACAGTTATATATACATATATATATTTACTGAAGTATAGTTGATTTACAATGTTTTAATTTTTGCTGTACACATTTTTTGGTATTCTTTTTATTATAGTTTATTCCCAGTATTGAATATAATTCCCTGTGTTATACAGTAGGTTCTTGTTGTTTGAAAGTGAAAGTGAGAGTCACTTAGTCATGTCTAGTTCTTTGCAACCCCATGGACTATACAGTCCATGGATTTCTCTAGGCCAGAATACTGGAGTGGGTGGCCTTTCCCTTCTCCAGGGGATCTTCACAACCCAGGGATCAAACCCTGGATTCCTGGATTGCAGGTGGATTCTTTACCAGCTGAGCCACAAGGGAAGCCCAAGAAGACTGAATTGGGTAGCCTGTCCCTTCTCCAGTGGATCTTCCTGTTCCAGGAATCGAACTGGGGTTTCCTGCATTGCAGGTGAATTTTTGCCAGCTGAGGTATGTTATTTATCCATCATGTATATAATAGTTTGCATCCAATAAACTCCACTCCGATAAGTTTGCATCACAAAGTTCCACTCTGTCCCTCCCCGACACCTTTCTGTGACAATCACAGGCCTATAATCCTGTGAAACGTAAGGAGTGTCTTAGACCTTTTGAAGTTAAAGGAGAGACAGAAAGAATGACCTGTGATTTATTCTGCTATATCTACCAACCCTACTGCTTCTCTCTACCCCATTCCCTGGCACATTGTTTTTTCAGAAAATTCAGTTCAGTTAAGTCACTCAGTTGTGTCCGACTCTTTGTGACCCCATGGACTACAGCACGCCAGGCTTCCCTGTCCATCACCAACTCCCGGAGTACACTCAAACTCATGTCCATTGAGTCGGTGATGCCATCAAACCGTCTCATCCTCTGTTGTCCCCTTCTCCTCCTGCCTTCAATCTTTCCCAGCATCAGGGTCTTTTCAAATGAGTCAGCTCTTTGCATCAGGTGGCCAAAGTATTGGAGTTTGAGCTTCAGCATCAGTCCTTCCAATGAACACTCAGGACTGATCTCTTTTAGGATGGACTGGTTGGATCTCCTTGCAGTCCAAGGGAAACTCAAGAGTCTTCTCCAACACCACAGTTCAAAAGCATTAGTTCTTCGGGTTCAGCGTTCTTTATAGTCCAAATCTCACATCCATACATGACTATTGGAAAAACCATAGCTTTGACTAGATGGACCTTTGTTAGCACAGTAATGCCTCTGCTTTTTAATATGTTGTCTAGGTTGGTCATAACTTTTCTTCCCCTGTGGCTCAGCTGGTAAAGAATCCCCTTGCAAAGTGGGAGACCTGAGTTTGATACCTGGGTTGGAAAGATCCTTTGGAGAAGGGAAGAAATGAAGTGAAGTGAAGTCGCTCAGTTGTGTCCGACTCTGTGTGACCCCATAGACAGCAGCCCACCAGGCTCCACTGTCCCTGGGGTTCTCCAGGCAAGAACACTGGACTGGGTTGCTATTTCCTTCTCCAATGCATGAAAGTGAAAAGTGAAAGTGAAGTCGCTCAGTCCTGTCCGACCCTCAGCGACCCCATGGACTGCAGCCCACCAGGCTCCTCCACCCATGGGATTCTCCAGGCAAGAGTACTGGAGTGGGTTGCCATTTCCTTCTCCAGTGGATCTTCCTGACCCAGGGATCAAACCCAGGTCTCCCACATTGCAGGCAGATGCTTTAACCTCTGAGCCACCAGGGAAGCGGGAAAGGCTACCTAATCCAGGATTCTGGCCTGGAGAATTCCATGGACTGTATAGAACATGGAGTCACAAAGAGTCAGACACGACTGAGTGACTTGCACTTTAACTTTTCCTTTTCTTCCAAGGAGTAAGCATCTTTTAATTTCATGGCTGGAATCACCACCTACAGTGATTTTGGAGCCCCCCCCAAATAAAGTCAGCCACTGTTTCCACTGGTTCCCCATCTATTTGCCATGAAGTGATTGGACTGGATGCCATGATCTTAGTTTTCTTTTTTTTTTTTAATTTTATTTTATTATTTAACTTTACAATATTGTATTGGTTTTGCCATATATCAACATGAATCTGCCACAGGTATACACGTGTTCCCCATCCTGAATCCTCCTCCCTCCCCGTACCATCCCTCTGGGTCGTCCCAGTGTTGAGCTTTAAGCCAACTTTTTCACTCTCCT
Source organism: Bos grunniens (assembly GCF_055505025.1). Classification (NCBI taxonomy): domain Eukaryota; kingdom Metazoa; phylum Chordata; class Mammalia; order Artiodactyla; family Bovidae; genus Bos; species Bos grunniens. Next base: position 133,649,090 of record NC_141194.1, read on the forward strand.
CTTTCACTTTCATCAAGAGGCTCTCTAGTTCTTCTTCACTTTCTGCCATAAGGGTGGTATCATCTGCGTATCTGAGGTTATTGATATTTCTCCCAGCAATCTTGATTCCAGCTTGTGCTTCTTCCAGCCCAGCATTTCTCATAATGTACTCTGCATATAAATTAAATAAGCAGGGTGACAATATACAGCCTTGACGTACTCCTTTTCCTATTTGGAACCAGTCTGTTGTTCCATGTCCAGTTCTACTTGTTGCTTCCTGACCTGCATACAGGTTTCTCAAGAGGCAGGTCAGGTGGTCTGGTATTCCCATCTCCTTCAGAATTTTCCACAGTTTATTGTGATCCACACAGTCAAAGGCTTTGGAATAGTCAATAAAGCAGAAATAGATGATTTTATGGAAGTCTCTTCCTTTTTCCATGATCCAGCGGATGTTGGCTATTTGGTCTCTGGTTCCTCTACCTTTTCTAAAACCAGCTTGAACATAGGGAAGTTCACAGTTCATGTATTGCTGAAGCCTGGCTTGGAGAATTTTGAGCATTACTAGTGTGTGAGATGAGTGCAATTGTGCAGTAGTTTGCGCATTCTTTGGCATTGCCTTTCTTTGGGATTAGAATGAAAACTGACCTTTTCCAGTCCTGTGGCCACTGCTGAGTTTTCCAAATTTGCTGACATATTGATTGCAGCACTTTCACAACATCATCTTTTAGGATTTGAAATAGCTCAACTGGAATTCCATCACCTCCACTAGCTTTGTTCATAGTGATGCTTCCTAAGGCCCACTTGACTTCACATTCCAGGATGTCTGGCTCTACCTGAGTGTGACTGATCACGCCATCGTGATTATCTGGGTCGTGAAGATCTTTTTTGTACAGTTCTTCTATGTATTCTTGCCACCTCTTCTTAATATCTTCTGCTTCTGTTAGGTCCATACAATTTCTATCCTTTTTTGTGCCCATCTTTGCATGAAATGTTCCCTTGGTATCTCCAGTTTTCTTGAAGGGATCTCTAATCTTTCCCATTCTGTTGTTTTCCTCTCTTTCTTTGCATTAATCGCTGAGGAAGGCTTTCTTATCTCTTCTTGCTGTTCTTTGGAACTCTGCATTCAAATGGGTATATCTTTCCTTTTCTCTATTGCTTCTCACTTGTCTTCTTTTCACAGCTATTTGTCAGGCCTCCTCAGACAGCCTTTTTGCTTTTTTGCATTTCTTTTTCTTGGGGATGGTGTTGATTCCTCTCTACTGTACAATGTCATGAACCTCTGTCCATAGTTCTTCAGTCACACTGTCTGTCAGATCTAATCTCTTGACTCTACTTGCCACTTCCATTGTATAATCATAAGGGATTTGATTTAGATCATACCTGAATGGTCTAGTGGTTTTCCCTACTTTCTTCAATTTAAACCTGAATTTGGCAATAAGAAGTTCATGATTTGAGCCACAGTCAGCTCCTGGTTTTGTTTTTGCTGACTGTATAGAGCTTCTCCTTCTTTTGCTGCAAAGAATATAATCAGTCTGATTTTGGTATTGACCATCTGGTGATGTCCATGTGTAGAGTCTTCTCTTGTGTTTTTGGAAGAGGGTGTTTGCTATGACCAGTGTGTTTTCTTGGCAAAACAGTTTTATTCTTTGCCCTGCTTCATTCTGTACTCCAAGGCCAAATTTGCCTGTTAGTCCAGGTGTTTCTTGACTTTGCACTTTTACATTCCAGTCCCCTATAATGAAAAGGACATCTTTTTGGGTGTTAGTTCTAGAAGATCTTGTAGGTCTTCATAGAACCATTAAACTTCAGCTTCTTCAGCGTTACTGGTTGGGGCATAGACTAGGATTACTGTGATATTGAATGGTTTACCCCTGGAAACGAAAAGATATTATTGTGTCGTTTTTGAGATTATATCCAAATACCGCATTTCAGACTCTTTTGTTGACTATGATGGCTACTCCATTTTTTCTAAGGGATTCTTGCCCACAGTAGTAGGTATAATGGTCATCTGATTTAAATTCACCCAATCCAGTCCATTTTAGTTCGCTGATTCCTAAAATGTCGTCATTCACACTTGCCATCTCCTGTTTGACTACTTCCAATTTGCCTTGATTCATGGGCCTAACATTCCAGGTTCCTATGCAATATTGCTCTTTACAGCATCGGACTTTGTTTCTATGAAGAAAATAAAAACCCATATTGTGTCTGTTGAGGTGGTTGGAGGCCTGGTCTTAACAGGGGCCAGGAGTTGGAGGGAAAATTCCATTCTCCTTGACTTTCTCCATGATCAGAAGGCCATTCTTTCCCAACTGTCTGCCGGTGCTCCCTTCCCCCTGCTCCCTGCAAGAGCACTACATTTTACCCACTTTCTCATTTGTATGTATTTTCTGGCACCAATTTTATTACCCATTTATTGCTTTCTTTATTTCTGACAGAGATATATGTTATGCTTCTTTTTGCTATTTCTTCCATTGATCACGGTTGTTGACAGGGAAGGCCTTTTCATCCTTTGTTATCTCTATTTTACTTCATGCATGTTTCCTGAAAGGTCCATGGCAGATTGCTGCCCTCGGTAGGCTGCCCCTTTCATGTGAGATGCCACGTAGCCCAGTGAACTTTCATTAACTCCATTTACAAGGGGCAGAAGTTTTCATCTAATTCCCTAAGATGTTTCATTTTTAATATTCTTTTTGCATAATTTACTGTGCGCCGGGTACTGTGCTAGTGCTTTACATGCATCATGTCACTTAATCCTCATAGCACCCCTCTGAGATAGGTTTTATTGTTAACATTCTATTTTAAAAAAGAAGGAACTCAGAGGGTTGAAGGTTCATTCCCGAGGTTGTACAGGAAGTTTGACTCTTGATCTAGTATGACCGGATGTATGTAAGAGGAGTAGTGATGACTCAGCCATTAAAATAATGATTTGAAACAGATGTATCTTTGGCCAAGCTTTATACTTTTATATGTAGGCTCTTGGAGAACACATGGGTAGTTGTGGTATTGATGGCATATTGGATAGTTTTGCTCATGGGATGTATCTAAGAAGATATTAAAGCTCCTCACTTTAAGAAAGTTGTTTGTTTGTTTTGGCTATGCTGGGTCTTTGTTGCTGCTTGGGATTTTTTCTAACTGTTGTGAGTGGAGTCTACTCTTTGTTGTGGTACGTGGGCTTCTCTCTGTGGTGGCTTCTCTTGTTACAGAACACAGGCTCGAAGATGTGGGCTCAGCAGTTGCAGCTACCAGCCTGCAGAGCACAGGCCTAGTAGTTGTGGTGCACAGGCTTAGTTGCTCCATGGCTTGTGGGATCTTCTTGGACCAGGGATCGAACCCATGTCTCCTGCAATGGCAGGCAAATTATTTGACCACTGAGCCACCAAATAAGCCTGCTCCTCAATTTTTGATTTCCAAAAAGCACTCTATATAATGTAATTGTTGGTAACAAGATACGTTGCAGTTTTGCAATGAGGCTAGGATTTTGAGGGACATATAGCAATGAGCTATCTGTGTACATTTACTTGTTCCCTCTGGCGGGAGGATTCCAAGCCCTTCTAAGCTGATGCTTTCAACCTAATTACTCTGCCCTGTTCAGTGCATGAGTTTCTGATTGGATTCTGACCAATACTAAAAAAAAAAAAATACTGAAAAAAACAAAAATTAAAAATTCCAACCCAACTTGCTGTGTATGTGGTATGCCCTATTCATATCCCAGTGATCTCAAGTGCCTCTTCCCATCTCTAGGTGTACTTTCTGCACACCTCATGATTTCTGATTAATTTCCTAGCTATTCTGCTAGAACTTGCATTCCCTAAATTCCATGTCACTTTGTTACCCTTACCTCCTACTTAGCCTGAGTGCTAATCCCTTTCCCTTGGGAGCTGAAACCTGTCATGTCTTTCAACCCTAATTTCTTTTGGAATCTTTTCTTCAAACTGCCTGGATCCTTGATTCTTGGTGCTGTGTGTTTGGCTTTGGGTGTTGTCATTGTCTGGAGATTTCCCATTGTTTTGCCCCATCTTGAAGACCTCATCTCCAATCCTTTCCAAGATGGCAACTCCAGCCCAAAGCAAACAAAGTTTTGAAGATTTTATTGGGATAGTAAGTACCCGCCTACTTTGCAACCACAGTTTATGGGCTAAGCCACATCACCCCATCATTTCCTTTACTCCCTAATGTACCTTGTTCTAGCCTTCTCTGCTTTCTCACTAAGATCCTGGAATGCCTGGTGGCCACGTTTCCTGAAATGGACACTGTTGTTCAAACTCACACACTCACTCTTTTAGCCCTGTGGTGGAAACAACTTACCTGAAGGACAAGAAGGCCCCCTCTCCATTAACAACAATGTAGGGTTATGAAACAGCAATTTTTCTCCTAAAGCTCGACTGCCTACTTGCTGTTCACAAGAACAGAAGAGGTAGAGAAATAACCTAGCTTTCTCCACTTCCTCTGACTTTCAAGCAGCCCATTAATATGGCTAGTTAGTACTTTCCAGTTTATGCCATCAACATTGTAAATTCAGTAGCTTAAGTCTCACAGTGATTTTGGTATAAGCTTTTAATCTTAGTAATGATTCCTTGATCAGCTGTGTCCCTTCCAATTCAGAGGTCATTGGAGGTCCCTGTTGAGAACTCCCCAGCTGTTCCAGTTCAGTTCATGTATATTTATTTACATGGCTTTTGAACCACATTTGGGTATGCAGGATAGCAGCTCCTTTTAGAGGTTGGTGTTCCATATAATTTCCTGAAAGTGAAGCGGGGCTGGGAGAAAACCAAACCAAAACACAGTGTGTCTGTGGTGCTTGAGATGCAACTGGCATCCTGCTTTAACTACCCCCAGGTTAATGGCAGGCCTGCCAGAGCCTCTTTGTTGTTTTCAAAAAGGCCAATTGGAAACAAAATGCCATTTTCCAGGTAGGATATCATTTTGTTGGCAAACACAGGACATTTAGACAAGGAAATCAAAATGATCCACTGAAAAGTGTTAAAATTCAGTCAAACTGTTCATTTGGTCTCATTCTGAGCCCAGAACAAAATGTACTTGCTTGAAACATCCAGCTAAAAGGGCTTGCATGTGGATATATGAATAAAAAGACTTCATAGTGATCAGTTTCATGTCGTAGCTGAAGTGCAGTTAAATACTCTTTTTGAAAAAATTTGTGAAAAACTCGTGGCATCAAATGGCACGTAAACAGATTTTAAGGATTAACATGTTTCTCTTAGGAACTTGAAAGTATATAGCCACAAGATTCTAGTTGTGACAAGGACATTACAGATCACCTGGGAAAATCTCCTAAACTTATAGATGATGGAAATGAGGATTCAAGAGGGAAGTTCCTTGTGGACATGCACACAGCAAGTTAGTGGCAGAGTGAAGATGGAATTCCAGGCTGTGATTAGAGTATTGGTACACCCCTCCTTCATCTTAAAACTATAGATAGATTGGTGGTAAATTTCATCTTTATGCCCTAATTTAGGGAGACTGTAGAGTAGTAAATTTCAGAGGAGCATAGACAGCTCCTCTGTCCATGGGATTCTCCAGGCAAGAACACTGGAGTGGGCTGCCATGCCCTCTCCAGGGGATCTTCCTGATTCAGGGATCGAACCCACACCTCTTACATCTCCAGCATTGGCAAGCAGATTCTTTACCACTAGTACCACCTGGGAAGCCCAGATGAAGGGTACCTTTGACCTTGTTGCTTCTAAATCAGTTCTTAGAGGAAGTTCCCTGGCATTCCAGTGTTTAAGAATCTACCTTGCGATGCAGGGGACATGGCTTCCATCCCTGGTTAGGGATCAGATATAGGGAGACTGTAAAGTAGTTCCCTGATCAGGGAACTAACATCCCACATGCTGTGGGACAACTAAGCCCATGTGTCGCAACAAAATAAAGATCCTGCATAATGCAACCAAGATCCCACAGGCTGCAACTAAGACCTGAAGCAGCCAAATAAATATTTTTTAAAATTAAAAAAAAAAAAATAAAGGAGTCCTCAGAATTACCACATTCCCTTGTGATGAAGTCTTTTTTTTTTTTTTTAATGGTCATTAAATGTTGGACTGGAATTCAGCAGCAGGCAAAATATTTTCAAACCTCTATCACTTGATGCTAGAGCCCAAATGATAATAAAGCTTCTCTGTGATTATATTGTGTCACTGGGAAGAAATAGAATTTGATTTATAAAAATTCAATTTAGGGAACTCTTCTGGAACCTACTTGCATAAAGCCAGGCACATCTGCACAGCAGTAACAACATGCAGAAGCACTTCTGTTGAAAAAGTGTCTTCTAGGAAAGTGGAAAGAATGTATACAGTCTTAGCCTCAAGCTGGGGAAACAAATTTCAGAATATTTCCTGAACAAAGGCTAGTAAGCATGAGGTGTGTCATGTTTGATCATTAGGTAGTCAACTGAAAAAAAGTAACAGACACAGAGACAGCAAGCGCAGTCAGATACTCCGTGCAGTGCTTGCAGAATTGGGGTCCTTGTATTTGCTTTCAGATTCTCACTCCACCTTCCTTCAGTTATCCACAGAATGACCTCAAGGATGCCCAGCTGGATTTTATCTCATCTTTTTCCATTAACTCCCCCATCCTGCCACCAGCTTTTCTTTACCTTAGTGATCAATAGTGAGATATCTTTCTATGAAAAACAACAAAGCCCTCAGCATTGCCATTCTTCTAGAGGCTGTGGCTGGCTCAGCCTCAGGCCAGGAAGTCAGTGTTGTGGCTATTGATTTAATTACAGCTTGGGGCAGGAGGGGGAGAGAAAAGCTCATTGTGTTGCTATTAGATGAGGAACTAGTTTCCCTGGCTAATCTGGAGCCTCAGTACTAACCTGAATAATTGATACAGAAGTGAGAAATGGAGATACTCATATTCTTGCCTGGAGAATTCCATGGACAGAGGAGCCTGGCATGGCGTCACAAAGAGTTGGACATGACTGAGGGACTTTCACAAATGGTGTGTGTGGGTGGGGGAAGATGAGATTCCTGTGTTGTGTCCAGTGGATTCTCTGATCATGGTGGTGGTGGTTTAGTCACTAAGTCGTGTCTGACTCTTGCAATCCCATGGACTGTAACCTGCCAGGCTCCATGGGATTCTCCAAGCAAGAATACTGGAGTGGGTTGCTATTTCCTACTCCAGGGGATCTTACCTGTGATGGTAACTAAGCTCATTAAAGTTTGACTTACAAAGTACGCCGTGACTGTTTTTCTTTGGAAAGAAAAGTAAAACCAGATACTTTTGACTGTCCTCTTAAGACCACTAGTCTAGCCAGTAGAGAATGTGGGTAGAGAAGGCGCTATTTTCTTTTTTGGAGCACCAGGGTGCCAGAGGGAGCCGAGCTGTGTTCCCTTGAGCTGAATTTATGGGGAGTATATCCCCAGAGAGGCATGTTCAGAGGAAAAAAAAAATGCCATGATCAAATGCTAAGGAGATTCAGGTGAGAATGGTCTCTGATGGTGTTATGGAACTGGTTTATTTGCAGCTGAGTTTGCTGAGAAAGAAAAGTCCTATCACCCCTGTGGGTCTCCAGCCCACTATCGATACCTGAGGTGAATGAAGTGATCCTGAGGCTTGGACTAGTTCTAACGGGATGTGCATCCTGTTTTAATAACCACCTTTTACTGTGATTCATCTGTGCTAGGCAGTAGGCTAAGCACTTTGCACACCTCATTTCATTTAATTCTTAACCCAAAGAAGGAGCCAATATAGCCATTCCTGTTTTAATACTGAGAAAGCTGCAACCCAGGACACAGTTGAGATTGGCCTCTGTCCTCCCTGATTTTCAAGTTCTCCTTATTTCGGGCTGGAGGGTCCTCGTGAATACCAGATGACACTGTGACAGACATGAGCCAGCCTCAGCATTAGCCTCATGTGGATTTGTTTCCTACAAGACTGCTGACATCCAGTAACTCATTAATGGCTATTGTCTGAGATTCTGGGTTACTTGATTAAAAAGTCTGAGCTCACAGAGAACAGAACCCCATTAAAAATGAACTGGGAGCACAAATACTTCAATTAGGTCAGGCTTGGGTGGGAAAAGGTTTAAGTCTGAAGAGATTGGGAAGGCATATCAATCAGCTTACCGTAACTGCTAGAACCCAAACTTCCCGCATCTCATTGGCATTCCACCTTCAAAGGACATGTCTTTTACATGTCTCTGGCTAGTGCAGAACCACAGTAGAAATCTGCTCCACTCAGTCATCAGCGGCTTAGTGTCTTTCCATGTAGCAGATCTTCTCTTTAGGCCCTGGGCATCTTTCTGGCATTTAAAGGATGGGAACACAAAAGACACATCTACTTTTCAGCTTTTCAACCCAGAGGTGACCAAAATCACTTGCCCATTGCTGCAAATTAGTTCCATGGTCTGTGTAGATGCTGGAGACTTGGAGAGTAGAGTCTAGTGGTTTCCTCAGGAAGAAGAGAAGGGCATCGAGTTTAATGGACACTCATGGTCTTTTCTTCTCTGGCACCCCACCCCACACACACCCCCCCATCCACCCCCCCCAACACACACGGCATAGAGTAGCCAGCACAAAGACAAAGGACTGCCTATAGTAACCATTCCATGAATCCTTTCCGTTTTCAGGTCAGGGTCTTGGAAGGTATGTGTAATTGTAGGGCTTCAGTTTGATCCAACTCTAGGTGGCACCACTGACATTATAGTTTGTATATGTGTGGTGTCTTCTTGAGTACAGACATGTGTCTTTGTTTTTAAAAAAGGATTTGGGGTTGGGTGGTTTTCTTCGGAAATATAGATCATCCAAGCAGAACCCTTAAACTTCTTCAAACATGAAACCAGAAAGCAGAATACAAAGATAGAGCACGCTGGTATTACAGTGAAGGGATTTGATTTAAGACCAGTGAGACAGATGGTGGTGTGTTTTCTTAGAAGCAAACCAGAAAACAACAGATTTGCAGACAAATTTTAACTGCCTTCATTCTTCTAATGCCCCACAGGAGCACCGCAAACCACTGTGAAGCATAATGCCTCCTGAAGGCAGCTGTCCCTCAAATGTGTTCTTGCTCATCTATTTAAAGGAAGGTGAAGCCTGCAGCGATAATTCCACCCCTAAGATTACTGAAATTTTGACCTTTACTCTGGCCTCTGAGCAACTGGAATTGATCATATCTCTAAGAGAAGGTTTTTGAAAAAAGCATAGGAGAATTTAGAAATCAGTTTGATTTACTTTCTGGGGAGTGATGAAGATAGTTTCTGTCCTAGAAATGTACTCTGAAATGCAAGCATGGACAAGTTCAAGCATACATGCAAATTATAGAAACACTTTCTTCCTTAGATCAGCTTTAATCCTGTTGGATATTTTAGCTGAATAATTGCTCACCTTAGGGCCGCAAGGGAATACAGAAGCATGACTCCCAAATCATTTTCTTTTCCTTTCTGATTGGCCTATACCCTGGGGGATCGTCTAAACCTACCCAGATAAAGCCTGCACAACTGGTATATGACACCTTACTTCTCATGAAGTTGAGACACCACGGTCTCACTTTGGCTCATGGGGATTGCAGCCATCCAGCCACAGGATTCCTCCCAATGAATAAAGATATAAATATACTGGCTGTTGACTAGAGGAACTCTGTTTTATATATATATATATATATATATATATATATATATATATATATATTTAAGTTCGTGAGTTCAGTGATCAACTCATTCCACCTTGCTTCCTGTTCACTTGGCGGGCTGTTTGTGGAATAGGGCATATGTTGAAACAGCTGTTGCTGGGGGCAGGCCAAGATAGTGAGGTGCTTTGTAGGTACGTGTAGAAGTGCCCCAAAGATAGACTACCATAACTCCGCCTAGGCCTCTTCACTTTATTTCCGTCATAATAGCTTCTCAAGTAGGCTTATAGCCTTAACCTCTCCTTTTCAATCCATTCTACACAATAAAGCCTGGTTACCTTTCTTTTTAAAAACTTTATTATTTTGGCTGCTCTTTATCACAGGGCACAGACTTTTTCTAGTTGCAGAGCAAGCTCTTGGGTGTGTGGGCTCTAGGGTGTGGCCTAGTTGCATAATGTGGATCTTATTTCCCCAACGAGGCGTCAAACCCGGGCCCTCTGCATGGAAGCATGGAGTCTTAGCCACTGGACCACCAGGGATGTCGCCCGATTATCTTTCTTAAAGAACAGTTCTGCTCCTGCTATTCTTCTGCTCAAAATTCTTAAATGATCCTAATTTCCAAAATAATAATGCCAAATTCCTTAGTTCCATACATAAGGCTTTCTGTGTTTGGGCCTCTAATTACTTTTTTGGTTATACTTTCCTACTACTCTTAATTACTTTTTTGGTTATACTTTCCTACTACTCTTAATAACAAACTGGAACCTGATCATAATATACCCAGACATTTCTCGCTTATACTGCTTGCTCTAGAATCACCTTCTCTCTGCCCCTCTCCTAATCACTGCCTGTGAAATCTACTCATTTATCAAGTTTTAGATCAACTTTGACCTGATCTTTTAAGTTTCCCTGACTTTAAGTAAAAGGAAATAGTTCTGTGTGTCCAGAGCACATTACTGTTACCCATATTAGACATTTGTATTATTCTGCCTCAAGTGTTAGTTTGTTATTTGCAAGTCTGTCACCACTTATCTGTGAGAGACCCTCAATGACCAAGCTGTGTCTTTTTCAACCATGGATCTTCCATAGCATATGGTGCACTGGCTGGCAAAGAGGAGGTGAGTGAGAAATGTTTGTTGATTTGAATTGATAGAGTCTTCAGTTTTCCCCTGTGATACAAGTAGTGATAGCTTGCTTCCTGTGGGCACCAACCACATGTCTACCAGTGGGGTCAAATGTGGAGCTTCAAGCTACTCCCTTCCTGTATTCCTTTATTGAAATAATCAGTCTGAAAAACTCAAGTTGTTGAATCATTGACCTTTCTCTGTGAAGTCATCAGGCATTGTTTATTATAAAGTTATTATAAGAACAACTTAGTGTATTAAAGAGGGAAGTTTGGGAAAAAGTTGAATCAAAGCATATGTCTTTGCTCCTTGGAAGAAAAGCTATGACCAAACTAGACAGCATATTAAAAACCAGAGACATTACTTTACCAACAAAGGTCTGTCTAGTTAAAGCTATGGTTTGTCCAGTAGTCATGTATGGATGTGAGAGTTGGACTGTGAAGAAAGCTGAGTGCTGAAGAATTGATGCTTTTGAATTGTGGTGTTGGAAAAGATTCTTGAGAGTCCCTTGGACAGCAAGGAGATCAAACCAGTCAATCCTAAAGGAAATCAGCCCTGAATATTCATTGGAAGGACTGATGCTGAAGCTGAAACTCCAATACTTTGGCCATCTGATGTGAAAAACTGACTCATTGGAAAAGACTTTGATGCTGGGAAAGGTTGAAGGTGGGAGGAGAAGGGGCGACAGACGGATGAGATGGTTGGATGGCATCACTAACGTGATGGATATGAGTTTGAGTAAACTCTGGGAGTTAGTGATGGACAGGGAGGCCTGGCATGCAGCAGTCTCTGGGGTCACAAAGAGTCGGGCATGACTGAGCAACTGAACTGAAGTGAACTGAACTAAGGAGAGGCCCAGGACAGGCAATAGATAGAGCCAATGGGGTTGTTATGATATAAATTCAGCTTGTCACCTGCCAAACTTCATTTTGTTTCTGTTTTCATTGCTACCATCCTTAGGATCAAGTATATATTCCACGCTTTCTATCTGTACAACATTTAAGATACAAGTGAAAGTGAAAATTGCTCAGTTGTGTCCGACTCTTTTGACCCCCATGGACTGTAGCCTGCCAAGCTCCTCTGTCTGTGGAATTCTCCAAGCAAGAATACTGGAGTGGGTTGCCATTTTCTTCTACAGGGGATCTTCCAGACTCAGGGACTGAACCCTGGTCTCCTGTGTTGCAGGCAGATTCTTTACCTTCTGAGCCACCTGGGAATATCTAGCTGGGGAAACAGAATATGTACCTAAGGAAATAGATACAGAATATATAGCTTGAGAGTTAAGACTAAAAGACTCTGGAGCCAGACTGTCAGGCTTTGAATTATGACTGCACCTTACTTACTAACTAGATGATACTGGAAAAGTTATTTTACTTTCTGGGGTTTCAGATTGCCTAATACATAAAATGCATAAAAAGGAATGGGGCTTCCCAGGTGGCGCTAGTGGTAAAGAACCTGCCTGCCAATGCAGAAGATGAAAGAGATGTGTGTTCGATCCCTGGGTCAGTAAGATCCCCTGGAGGAAGGCGTAGCAACCTGCTCCAGTATTCCTGCCTGGAGAATCCCATGGACAGAGGAGCCTGGTGAGTTATGGTCCATGGGGTCAAAAAGAATTGGATACAACTGAAGCGACTTGGCACACACAGGCACAAAAGGGAATAATAATAGCAGTTACTGAAAGGGCTATTGTAAGGGTAAATGAGTTACTATGGAGAAAGCAATTAGTGAGTGCTTACAATTTTAGTTATTATTATCTTATAAGAACACAGCCTAAGATAATGTGGCCCTGTGTAGTGAACAAAGGCAGAAACTGACAAGGTACACATTTTTGTCCTGACTGCCACTTACGCACCTTGGTCAACATATATAGCCTCTCCTAATCTTAGTTTTCTAACTATGAAATGAAGTGTAGAACTAAATAATATTCCTTCCAGCTCTAAAATGCTAGTGTTCAATACTGAATACAAGATTCTTTTCCAATAGAAGAGGGTTTATTAAAAAAGGATAAAAAAAGTGAGGAATGTAATTCACATCTACCAAGAGAGATGTTTCCTCTCCTTTCATTGGCTTGTGATAATCAGAAAAAAATCAAATGTGTAGCAGTTTGCTTTGATGCCTCCTATCTTGATTTTCCATCTGTCTTTCCATCACAGTTTCACCAGTTTTCAAGAAAATGAAAGCCCTCAAAAATAAGGATCCTTAAAGGCCACTGGTTGCAAAATAGCAGAGGTGATGGTCTGGTGCTGAGATTTAGCTCAGTGCAGCTTTACTGGGAGATCCTTTCATGTAATTAAAAATGCAGTCTATCCAAGCAGATAGAAATCTCCTTTGTGGAGAGAAAGCTTTTATTAACTAACCCATTAATTGATGTGAAGTTTTAAAACAACTTTTTTTCTGAGACCTGTGAAACAAGATTGAAGTGAGCTTGAATGCAGTTACCATTTCCAAAAATTTAATAACATCCTGTTATCAGCCCCAAGGAGAAGGCAATGGCAACCCATTCCAGTACTCTTGCCTGGAAAATCCCATGGACGGAGGAGCCTGGTAGGCTGCAGTCCATGGAGTCGCTAACAGTCGGACATGACTGAGCGACTTCACTTTCACTTTTTACTTTCATGCATTGGAGAAGGAAATGGCAACCCACTCCAGTGTTCTTGCCTGGAGAATCCCAGGGACGGGGAAGCTTGGTAGGCTGCCGTCCATGGGGTTGCACAGAGTCGGACACGACTGAAGTGACTTAGCAGAAGCAGCAGCAGCAGCAGCCCCAAGGAGAGAGACATGCACATCTCAGTGATTCATTGGTCCTATTTTCAATTTAGTTAATCCTCTGACAACTCTCTCCTTCTACCATCTCCACTCCCTGTAGGAGAAATAAGGTCAAAGAGATGTATGTTTCCAGAGTGTTTACCACCCCTTGGGTGTTTAAACTAGGCTGATCCACTTGTGAACTATTTCCTAAGGGCTCACAAAGGTTGATTCAGAGTCACCACAGCTGGGCATAGCTCCAGCTTTCCTGTGCAAGGTTGTAGGACTAAGTAAAAAGGCTTGAAGGTAAGGAAGTGACCTTTGATGAAGAACATATTTCACCGTAAATGTATTATGGTAGGAAGATATTAGGATCCTATTTTTGTAGCTGAAAAATGGCCAAATATCACAGTTTCATATGGGTTAACCTAATAACAAACCTGGACTTAGATACACACTATTGGCTAATTAGCATGGAAATATACATCTATGCTATTGGTCAACAGTCTTGAGTATCATGGAAAGAGATTTGAAGGGTAGATTTAATGAAATCTTCTCTAATATTTGTTCACAAGGATATCTGTTCATATAACCTGCCTCTCACCATTTCCTTCCTTAATTTTTTTCTTTATGTTACTTTCCCATTTATTTCTCTCCTTTTTTCTCTATTGTGTCACTCTCTTTTTTTGTGTTCTTGCTGTCACTCACACATTCTCTAGGTAAGTAACTAAAAGTGGAGATTGGAATTCTTGTTTCACCACCCACATTGTATCTGACCTAGGGCAAGATAGTGTCTTTCTGCTATACCTTATCCATCTGTAAATTTGGGTTGTCATGCTTATTTCATTTGGTTGTCAAAAGGATAAAATGAGACTAGACACATTTAGTTCTGTGTCTAGTATGTATTAAACAATCTATTGGGTTGGGCAAAAAATTAATCCAGGTTTTTCCATAACGTCTTACAGGAAAACCTGAACAAACTTTTTGGCCAACCCAATATTTTAGCATTATTTTCTCCTCTCCTTTTTCCTTTCATGTTTTATTTCTTCTTGAAATGTTCTTATTATTTTTCTCTTCCTCTCATTCTCCTAAGTATTGAACTCCATTCTTTAGCACTGCTAGTTTGTCTCACCCACTCCAGTGTTCTTGCCTGGAGAATCCCAGGGACGGGGGAGCCTGGTGAGCTGCCGTCTATGGGGTCGCACAGAGTTGGACACGACTGAAGTGACTTAGCAGCAGCAGCAGTTTGTCTCAGCCCCTGGACAGCTCCAGCAAATACTTGAAAACTTGGAGTCTCTGTGACACATTCTTTATTCACTTTCCTGTAGCCTTGCCTCTATGTGGAAGTCAGAGAGAATGATTTTTCTGAAGTGCAAATATGACCATATAATTCTCAGTCATAAACCTTCCTGCAGTATATAGGCCTCAATTCTTATCATGAAATACAAGGTCCTCTACAATATGTCTGCTATCCTCATCAAACTACAGCTCTGTCATTGAAATAATCTATAAAAAATAGGTCACCTAGATGTGCTTGCTCCCCAAACACACCACTCTCTGGTTTTTCTGAACCATGGTGTGTCCTCTCTGAGACTTGTACTGCCACCTTCTCAGGCAGCCATCAAGATCCAGCCGGAAATCCCTGCCCAACTCCCTTATCCAGACTTGGTACTTCTTTCTTTTTGCTCCCACAGAATTTTGTGCAAGTTATTATTACAGTGCCTATTGTACTCTTATTATGGATCTTCCCAAATAGACTGTGAACACCTAGGAACCAAGCTTTGTTTTGCTCCTGATTATTATTTTTGAGTCCTTTAACCAAGCCTGTCCCTCAATAAGTAAATATATTCTATTTCTAAAAATAGTCTTCCACTAGTCTGGATAAGATTTATGTTTAGAGTTTATGTCCACATAGCTTATATTATCTGTCAACTTTGATGTATTTGTCCAATTGCAGACAACCCCAGAGAAAAGTTGCATAATGGCCCTTATTGAACAGCTTTGAAAATGGGCCAGTAATTCTAGTTTATACAGGATGCTACTGTGTGAAAAGCAAGGGATAGACAAAGAAGACCTTTCACGTCCTTGTTCAGCCTTAGGGTTCAATTTTTTTTTTTTTTTTTTAATTCTACCAGTTTATTGCCACCAACCCGTGACCCTCCACCCTCATGCACACGTGCTCAGTCATGTAACCCCATGGACTGCAGCCTGCCAGGCTCCTCTGTCCATGGACATTTCCAGGCAAGAATACTGGAGTGGGTTGCTATTTCCTTCTTCACTTAGGGTTCTATTTAATAAGCAGTTAGAGTTTGTAAATCTTAATAAGCACTTAAAATTTTTGACCAATTATTCTTTTGCTTACCTTTCTCTCAAGTTTTCTGATAATATGATAAAATGATATGATAAAGATTAAGATCTTTTTAGGTGTTTCTGATTGAGAGGAGGGCGTGGATGAAGGAGAGTATTTTGTTTTCCAGGTTTGCTCACACAATGGCCTCCCTTCCAGATTTGAAGGGATGCCTTTTTAGTCTTTGGTTTAACATCTGTGCCATTACCTGGCAGGCCTGCAATCAATTTTTCAGCAGAAATTAAATAGAATCTCTACTCTTTGAGGACTTAAGGAAATCACCCTAAGAAAAAGAGCTGTAAACCTTTGGATCAACACATTTCATAGCTGATATATACATAGATCACTGGATTTTAAAGATTCTTTATCTACATGTAGGCTTGGTGGCTGTCGTCACTGATATCAGTAGAAGGTGATAAATTGGAATTCATTTCTGCAGGAAATAATGAGGAAAAGAGCTGGGAACAGGAAGAAACACTTATCCATGTATCCAGGAGAGATTACACAATGACCGTGGAAGCCTGATCACTGATGCAAACAGTTGAAGGCAGTGGGAGATAAAATCAGAGAAGAGGAAGTATACATGTTTATCTCCTAACCAGGGAACAATGAAAGGGGAGAAATGAGAAATTAGAAACTGGAAACATAGGGGTGGAAAAGGCCCACCGAGTCTCTTGATTTCAAAGTTAGCTTCAAGGTGAATTTTTCTAATTAACTTTGAGTGTCTCTAAGGATCTTGGCACATACAGTAACCCAGGAAACCTTAAGGATGCATTTGTCTCAAAGAGAGTATGGCTGACTCCCAGAGAGACATTATTAAGTTTGAATGAGAGCTGTTGGAATGAGAGCTCGTCTCATCCGAGTGACTTCTCTAAATAGGTGAGGCTGATATTTGCTTGAAATGAGTTACCCTAGGTAATCACAGAGGCTTCCCAGGTAGTGTTAGTGGTAAACAACCCATCTGTCAATGCAGGAGACATAAAAGAAGTGGGTTTGATCCCTGGGTCGGGAAGATCACTGGAGGAGGGCATGCCAACCCATTCTAGTATTCTTGTCTGGAGAATCCCATGGACAGAGAGCCTGGTAGACTACAGTCCATGGGGTTGCAAAAGAGTTGGACACGACTGGAGCGACTTAGCACCCACGCTGGGAATCATGAGATCCCGGTCAGCCTTTGCTCTATCATTAAGCAGCTGTGTGAGCTTGGATGAGTCACTTCTCTTTCTTTTTTCTTGTCTCTAAAAATGAATAATATTTGACTCTGCTTTGAGATTGGTCATGAGAATCAAATGAGCTGGCACTGAAAACTAAGCTTACAGAGGCTTTTGTCCGGGTCCTGAGTTCAGATCCAGGGATTTAGGCTCTATTGGCACTATCTAGAAGTGACGCTTTTTCTGCAGAAAAAATACCAGAGGATCATCACAGACAGACCTGTAGCTACAGCCTCAATCCCTTTATCTGCAGGCTGACAGCAAGGTGACCAGTGATGTGTATACATTTTTTTTAAATGCTAGAAATGCTCAAACCATGCATTTCCTATGGTATTGATTACAAAAGGATTATGCAGCTCAAAGGTCAGGACTGTGTTCTCTGTGTATATTCTGTATGGTTCCAGGGGAAATAAAACAGAAACAAACCAACTCAGTAGCCTCAAAGCTATGCTAATCCCAAGAGCCAAAGTCATTGTAAGTACACAGCACAGAGTGAGCTGCCAGAAGTAAGGGGAAAGGGGGTCTGGACATGTTGACATTTTGCTGAACAAAGAAAATAATGGGTCGTCTGTCCTTTGTAGACAAAAATGGCATACTTTGGATCTAGTAGCAATCTTCTTTGAGTTTTTCTCTAGCAGTCAGGGTGGATTTGCACTATGCAATGCTTGTAATCTCACTTAAGCCAAAGTCCATCTTCCTGAGGTGTCTCACTGATCTGAGGGTAGGATTCCATCTGTAGCCTGGGTTATTGCTCTCACTGTAGCTATTGGAACAGGTTTTTCTCTGTATTTGTGAAACTTCTGTTTTAGCTTTCTTTATTTAGTTTCTAACAAAATGAGCTAAGTATCTCAATCCAAATGAAACAGTGTGCTATGAAATGTTTTCTATGTAGATGCCTAAACATAAATACATTAAAAAATGTATTAGTACAGCTTTTCAATGCCTACACTCAAACTCAGGTGCACACACAGGTGAGTGTGTGTATGTGTTCATTGGTACACTGTTTAGGGCCATCTGTGATGCCAGAGGAAATATTAGCTATGGAAAGACAAAATAACAGTAACTAAGTAAATAAATAACAGGAAGCAAAGGTGTAAAGATGAGAAAAATTCTCAGTTTTCCAGTACTTTTGACCTGTGTTCCATGTATTAAAATGATCCCAACATGGCCAATATGGTAGATCATAGGAATATTTTGGTGATTTTTTTTTCAGGAAATGATTCTCTCCACTGAGGTTATGAATGAACTTGGTTTACTTACTGGACAATTATGTATTTCTTGTTGTTAAAATTTATATCCCTCTGCTGACTTAAGGTATCAAGAGTATGTTACAGAGAGATATACTTGGAGATATTTCACTGGAATGCTGTTGTGCAGTGAATTTTGTTTACTAACAGCACATATACTTCAAGCACAAGTAGTGTTTATTGGCATTAGTTAGATCACACTGAAACCCTAGTACTATTTGAACTTCATCTCTACCATCCCAGTTGGGGTTGGAAATCTCTCAGTCTTCTATGAAGCACTTAAAAATGTTACTGGTTGGTGGGGGTCCCTAACATCAGGGGCTGGAAGTGTTGCTGTGCCCCAGCAACACTGTGGGTGAAGCCGACTCTGGGGCGAGTGTATCTCCACTGAGCACTTGGATTTGGCTCTTATAACAACAACAAAAAATGTTATTGGTTAGAAAGAGGGGATATATGTATACATATGTATTGCTGATTCACTTTGTTGTTTAGTAGAAACACACCATTGTAAAGCAACTATACTCCAATAAAAATTTTTTTAAATGTATATATATAACATGTTAAATTAGGCCCAGGACAGGGCTCAGGAATGGTGTACCCTCTGTGTTGATGTGGAAGACCGGTGCCGTGCTTCTTTTTGTCCTCTAAATGAATCTATGGAATTCCCATTTCAGAAGCTGCTGCTCCCTTTACCCTTTAGGCACATGGGCAGACCCTGGGACTGAGGTCCACATTAACATTTCAGAATGGCAGTCTCTTTGCATTCAGACATCTTCAGAAGTAGGCAGAGATCTTCCGGGAATTTAGAGTGTCTTTGTAGTCTAGGGTGAACTTTTTTTTTTTTTTGTCTCACTGGGTGTTCATTCTTGTGAACAGGGGCTTCCCTTGTGGATCATGGGCTCTACATGAATGGGCTTTAGTGGTTGCCCCCTGCAGTGGAAGCAGAGTCTTAACCACTGGACAACCAGGGAAGTCCCAGAATCAACAGAATTTCTATACACTAATAATAAACTATCTGAGAAGGAAATTGGGAAAACTATCCCATTTATGGGCTTCCCTGGTGGCTCAGATGGTAAAGAATCCTCCTGCAATGCGGGAGACCTGGGTTTGATCCCTCTGTTGGGAAGATCCCCTGGAGGAGGGCATAGTAATCCATTGTGATATTCTTGCCTGGAGAATCCCATGTACAGAGGAGCCTGGTGGGCTACAGTCCATGAGGTCACAAAGAGTCGGACATGACTGAGTGACTAAGCACAGTGCATCCCATTTATAATACAATAAAAAAGAATAATATTCTAATAATATTTTTAAAGTAGTAAAAATTTATGGCTTCTGGATTGAGTTATATTTAGGCTTTCCTCATTTAAGCTTATAAATGTAGTATTGAATGTTTTGTTCTAGTTTTTTGTGCTTTATTTTACATTTTAATATTTTATCCACTTGGAGATTATCCTGATGTATATATCAAGTATGGTTCCAACTTATTTTTTCCAAAGGACTATATAATTCTTTTAAAATAAATTATTGAATAATATTCTTTTCCCTCCATGCATTTTAGCTTATTTCTAGACTTTATATTCTATTTCAATGATCTGCTTATTTATACACCTGTGTTATATCTTTAGTTATTGTGGCTTTCTAATGATTTCAAATATATGATAGGGCTGTCTTTTACTCACTTTCTGAAGTTATTTTTTTTCAATTCTCCCCTGGGGAGTCTTGTTTAATTTTATATGACTTCTAGAAACTGCTTGTCTAATTTTTCCTGCCCCCCAAATGCTAATTTTATTCAGATGTGCTAAATCTATAAATGAACATAGGAAAAGTTAAATGATGTTAAGTATGCATATCTAAAAAATCTTATATATGCAAGATTTTGGAATTTTACCTTTTTTTGCATTCCCTCTAAAATGGTCTGTTCTTTAGCAATCTGGACCATTTTTAAGTCATCTATTTTTAGGGGCATGGATAGGAAAGCTTTGAAAACTTTTCCTAATTCTTCAGTGAAAACCAATGTGTTTTTTTTTTATTTATGCCTTTTAATGTCAGTTTTGATAAATTATACTTTTATAGAAAATTACTTCATCCTTGCCTTCATATTTATGTATATAGTGGTTTCATAATTTACAATAATTAAAACTTTTAGTAATTATTTCCAGAACATACTCCTATAGTTCACTGGTTTAACACAATAAAAAATGTGTCCTATATGCTTGTTAAGGACCAAGATTTTTTCCATGATGTGGCTTTACAATTTACTAGGGCCTTTGAGTCCTCCAGAAGGTCATCTACTGCCTATTGACAATTATAGGAAGAAAGAGGGAAGACACATGGGAAGATTCTGTCCATCAGGACTAGGTGTGGTGTACATCAATTATACCCAAATTGCATTGTTCAGAACACAATCACATGCTCATATCTCATTGCAAGTAAGTCTTGGAAGTGTGGTCTAGCATTTTGTCCATAAAGGAAAGGAAACAGATTTTTGTGAACATTTTGCCATTTCTGGTATACCAGTTTCTCTAAAAATGGAGTGTCAAGTGTTTTAGTTTGAATTCAAGCTCCAGTTTTTCTCCCTCTAGCTGAGTGACCCTATACATGAGTTGTGTAATAGAGTATAAAAATGGAACCTACTGCAAAGTGTTGTGAAGAATCTGTGAAAGAATTAGTGTGAAGTTCTTAATCTTGGAGTTGGCAGTATTATTAGCGTTAGTAATAATAATATCATCATGTTGGCAAGTAGAGGACAGGTTGGTCTTTGAACAGTAAGAGGCATGAAGGTACAACAAACTAGTGAATAAAACAAAGCAAGAGCAGACTCACAGATATAGAGAACAAGCTAGTGGTTACCAGTGGGGAGAGGAAAGGCGGGAGGAGCAAGATAGGGATAGGGAGGAAAAAGGTTATTATGGGATTATATGAAATCATGTGTGTGAAATTTATGACAATTGTAAAGCAGTGTAGAATTTAAAGAATCTTTCATTCAATAAGAAATTAAATTTTAAAAGTCAATGTGAAAATTAAAAAAAAAAAAGTTAGTGGTATTTAGAGGTAGATACTGTTAAGATCCGTTTGGGTTGTGGTAGATAACTGCTCATTCAGAATTAACAATTACAGGGGGCAGTAGTTTTCTGTAAACCTTTAGAGCATTTACCAGTATAGTAGGCTTTCTTTTAGCCTTCAAGGAGCTGTGATACTCCCATGTAATCTGGTTCAAGTCTTACTTTTGAGCTGTAAGTTCTGGAAAATCTCTAGAATTGCTGCTGTTTGATGATAGGCCATGTTTCTTCCTATGCCACTCCATAGGAGCCCTCTAGATAAGAACATTCTCAAGTTACCATTTCTTTTACCTGAACATTATGGAATAAGACACATGCTGCTGCTGCTGCTAAGTCGCTTCAGTCCTGTCCGACTCTGTGCGACCCCATAGACGGCAGCCCACCAGGCTCCCCTGTCCCTGGGATTCTCCAGGCAAGAACACTGGAGTGTGTTGCCATTTCCTTCTCCAATGCATGAAAGATTAATGTGAAAGTGAAGTCGCTCAGTCGAGTCTGACTCTTAGCGACCCCATGGGCTGCAGCCTACCAGGCTCCTCCGTCCATGGGATTTTCCAGGCAAGAGTACTGGAGTGGGGTGCCATTGCCTTCTCCAAAGACACATGCTGCTCACTATCATATCATATACCTTCCATCCTTTAAGCTCTGACTACAGTGACATCTCCAGTATATTGTCTTGATTAGTTACATAGTTATTCTTCCCCTCACCCACTAAAGGCTGTACTTTTTCCCAGAAAATATAATTCACTTGTCTTTCTAATTATACATTTTCTGGTTCTTGAAGAGGGACCTTATTTTTATATTTATGTGCTTAGGCAAAAATCGGATTTTCTGGTTCTCAGGAATGGATAAAGGAGCTTTTCTGTCTGTTTTTTTTTTTTTTCATGTGCCAGTGTTCTCATTCATGTCCAATTCTTTGTGACCCATGCAGTGTAGCCTACCAGGGTACTCTGTCCATGGGATTTTCCAGACAACAATACTGAAGTGGGTTGCCATTTCCTTTTCCAGAGCATCTTCCTGACTGAGGGATTGAACCACATCTCCTGTGGCTCCTGTATTGGCAGGCAGATTCTTTACCAGGCAGGCAGAGCCACCAGGGAAGCCATTGTTTTCTTCATGTCCCCTCTGAAGTTCCTAAAATTGATTTTTCACATAATGGTCACTTGAGGCAACTTGAGTAATTAACCAGCCATTTCATTATATCCCCTAGAGTACTACCAGGTCCCTCAAGGAAAGATGCTAAATCAGTCCTTGTGCTTCCTATTTCTTCTCTAGAGGGGGGAGAGCTGATAAGAATCAAGAATTTGCAGGAAAGTTTCTCAAATTTATTAGCAAGGCTGCTATAAAGCGATGCTGATTTTGGTCATGTGCCTTATCAACATTCTGGAAGATGGACAAGAGATTTCTTTGGCACCAGAGGACCTTGCAAATGAGCAACACTGTGTGTAAGTGTGAGGTCACTGTCTGGGTCAGAAACCACAAGGGGTCAGAGGAAATATTGAGAATTGGCTCTCATAACACTTAAACAAGCTCTGTTCTACTTGAGTAGTTCTAAGAAATAGAGCAATAGGACTTGACAATTGTGTTAGTGGAAAGGGTTTGATGGTCTCACAGGGTAGTCAGAGGTTGAGGTTAAAGCTACTAGAGGAATAGCATTTAACATGCTATTAATTGGGTAGTGGGGAAGGAGGTAACTGGTTAGTCCAGAGAGACATGGTGGTTTTGTTTTTTGTCCAAACCACATGGCTTGTGGGATCTTAGTTCCCTGAGCAGTGATTGAACCTGCACCCTTGGCAGTGAAAGTCCAGAGTTCTAACTACTGGACAGCCAGGGAATTCCCAAGACACGGTGCTTTTAACACAAGAGAATTTTGTCTGCACCAAGTTGTGTGGTAAAAAGCAGTGTGTTTCTCTTCTGGGTTATGCAATATTTCTCACCCAATAGATTGGAAAGTAGCCATCTTGGATCTCTTAAGGCAAGCAGAGCAGTGGCAAATTTCTTAGAGAAGTGTCATTGTGTCCTTTATAAACTAAGTTGCCATTTCATGCCGTTGTAACTGCAGTTCAGCAGACATTTACTGAGTGGACCTTGTACTCCACTCTGTGAAGTGACAGGGATCCAGCAGTTTGAAGAAAAGGAGATGTGACATCTGCTACCCAAAAAGCAGACATGCAAATGACTGACCACACATATAACACTATGAGTTGTGGCTCCTGTAGGGGAAAGGTGCTGTGGCAGTGACAGGTCATGTCTCCCCCTGTTGTCATCAATAAACCTTCTAGTTAATAAAATAATAATTTTTTGTCTCTAAAAGTAAGACAGGGTAAAATTTTAGAAATATATAAAATGAAACAAAGGAAATCATTCATAATCCTAAATCAGGGATAATCACTGTTAATATTTCTATGAATCTCCTTTATTATTATTTGCATTGTATAGACTTATGTAAACATATAAAGTTGATGCACTATATATAAAATTCCAATCCTGCCTTTTCTTAGTAAGTTAAAATCATTTCTCTATGTCATTAAAGCACTATAAATTTCATACTAAATGCTGAATGGTATGATATTGTGGATATATCATATTTTACTCAACTATTCTCTGACATTCAAAGGGTATATATTTTTCAAATGGTTGTGACAGATAAACAATTGAGTTTGGCTATATCATTATTGTGCTTTAAATTACCTAATTGACCATAAGAAAAATTGAGAGGGAGAAAGGGAGGGATGTGGGAGAGAGCAGAGGGGAGAGAGGGCAAAGAGTGGAAGAGAGAAAGTGTGTGTGTGAGAGAAAGAGAGAGAGAAAGAGAGATACAGAGAGGTGGGGGGGGGGGAGGGAGAGCTGGGCCCAGTGAAAGACATGACAGTGAAACCATGTAGATGTGGTTTAACTTGCTTCTGTGATATACCGCCTGGGATACTTGCCTTCACGATCTTCTTCGATGACCACCTGTCAATCAGAGACCTTGCATTACTGTATCATGACCTCAACATCAGAACCTCATGGATATTGGTGGCCGACATTAGGGGCATAGTATTTCTCCTTGTAAGTGGTTCTGAGACTTCATAGTGTTTGGCAGTTTGCCTTTGGTGGGATCTTAAAGACCACTGAGTCAAAGTTAGTCATCAAAAATGTCTGGGAACTATAGTGTGTAGCTAAGAGGGCAGGGGAAGCTAAAGAAAGATCTTTCCCTTTCCTTGACTGGGAGATGAGATTACTATGGAATTTGAGGTCATATAGGCCATGGGACTACCTTCACTTCTGACACCAAATGCGACTTTGAGGGGTTCCTCAAACCACCCCAAGGTTCAGTGATTTGCTAGGACTCACAGAACTCAGTAAAAGCTGTTAAATTCATGGTTAAGATATAGGAAAAGAATTTAGATGAAAATCATTTGAGGGAAGAGATGTATGGGGCAGAGTCCGAGAGAGTTGGAAAAGCCTAGCTTCCAATAGTCCTTCCTTGTGGAGTTCTCTCTTACCAGCATCAGTGTGTGATAGTACACACAGCATTTTCAACCCAGGAGGCTGCCCTGATCCTGGGTACCCAGTGATTTTCTTAGTGCTTTCTGGTTGACTGCCTACAGGACTGATCCTTTGTTTCCAGGCACTCCAGAGGAGAACTTACATGGCATGGCTCATCTTTAGTCTCTAGTCCCTCTTGAGGTAAAGTGGACACTGCATGGCCCAAAGTCCCTATGGTAAATCACATTGTTAGACTGTCCCATGACCAAGGGCCCCAGGTAAACAGAGACACTTTTATCAGGCATGATATTCCAAAGGCTTAGAGATTACCTTCCAGAAGCCAAAGGCAAAGTCCAAACCTCTTTCTGGTCAAGATTATGTTCTTTAGTACAAAGGTACTCTGTGTAGTAGGGACATCCCCTTTGTGATAGTCTATGAGCATGTGGTGTGCTGGGATGGAAACCACTCAGGAAACTAATACTTTTGGGTTGACCAGAAAGTTTGTGCAGGATTTTCCATGACATGAAAAACTGGAACGGATTTTTTGGCCAACCCAATAGTTTTACCTTGTAGAAGAAAGATAGTGCCTTAAGCACAAAGAACACCTTTCACTAGTTTGGCATCCTGACACTTGGTTTGGCTTACTCTTTTTTCTCCAGGTTTAAGCACAAGTGGAATAGGTGGTTCTTATGTGGTGTGACATGAAAAATTAAAAAAAAAAATCCCCTAAAAGCACCTTCATACTCCTGAGCTACAAAACATCAAGAACCAAAGGAACTTTTAAAGATCATCTAGTTCAGATATCGGAAAAGTATGATTTGGGCCAAAATCTGGCTGTTTGCCTGTGTTTATAAATAAAGTTTAATTGGAACAACCTTGCCTATTCATTTATATGTTGCCTATGGTTGCTTTCATACTACAGCGGCAGAATTGAGTAGTTGTGAAAGAGGCCATATGGCTGCAAAACTATTTAACGATCTGGATCTTTACAGAAAAAAAAAGTATGTTGACCTCTGGACTAGTTCAACCATATCATTATACAAATGAAGAAACTGGAGTTCAAATTGGAGAAATATTATTAAATTAGATGAATAACTATTGAGACCCCACTCTGTGTCAGGTATTATTGAAGATACTTGAGATATATCAGTGAACCAAACAGGTGAAAAATGTTATCAAATTATACTAATCATTTAATAACATTATTTTAGTGTTGTCAATTGATAATGCTATGGAAAAGTCTAACAAAAGAACAGCTGGTTAAAGGGGAATCAGGAGCATGGGGTTGGAAGAGTTGTAAATAGGGTTATGAGAGTAGATTTACACTGAGAAATTGAGATTTTAGAAAAGTCTTGAAGAAGGTGGAGGTGGGTAAACCTTGAGAACATCCAGGAGAAAATCTTTCCAGGCAGAGGGAACTATTCATCCAAAGCCCTGAATCAGATATGTTTCAGCAGTAGTAATAAGGCCACCTTGTCTGGAGAGAACTTAATGATGGGGAGGATAGGAGGAGATGAAGGAAGAGAGGTCATGGGAGTACCAGATGCCTTAGGGTTTATAGTGCCTCTGGGAGGCCTATGAGTGAAATGAGAAACCAGTGCATATTTTGAGCAGAGAAGTGATGTGATTTGACTTGGATTTAAATTTTAGCTTTACTGTTGAAGATAGACTCTGAGAGGGGTGAGGGTGAAAGGAAAGGATCATTGTATTGGTTTATTTAATTTTTCAACTTGACTGGGCTAAGGGATGCCTAGATGGTTGGTAAAATATTTCTAGGTGTATTTATGCAGATGTCTCTGGAAGAGATTAGCATTTGAATTGGCAGACTAAATAAAGAAAATCACCATCATCAATGCAAGTGGAGATCATCCAATCCATTGAGGGCCAGAATAGAACAAAAATGTAGAGGAAGGGCAAATTCACTCTCTGAGCTAAGACATCCGTCTTCTCCTGCCCTCAGCATTAAGCCTCCTGATTCTCAGGTCTTCAAACTTGGTGGGTCCCTTTCCTGATGGCTCAGACAGTGAAGAATCTGCCTGCAATGTGGGAGACCCTGGTTCAATCCCTGGGTTGGGAAGATCCCCTGGAGAAGGAAACGGCTACCCATTCCAATATTCTTGCCTGGAGAATTTCATGGACAAAGGAGGCTTTTGGGCTATCATTCATGGGGTCACAAAGAATTGGACATGACTGAGCAACTAACACTTTCACTTTTTCTTTTCTTGGGGGTCTTCAGGCGCGGACTTGAACTCCTCCATTAGCTTTCTCGGGTCTCCAGCTTACAGAGTGCAAACAGTGTGACTTCCGTAACTCCGTGAGCTAATCGTCATAATACATCTTTTTCTATGTATCATATGCATTTCTTTTTGGTTCTGTTTCTCTGAAGAAGTCTAATTCAACCAGTTAGGAAGCTGTGATAGTAATCTAGCCTAGAGATGACATTGGCTTGGGCCATCTTGATAGCAGTGGAAAAGATGAGAAGTGATCAAATTCTGGATTTGTTTTGAAGGTCAAATCAAACAAGATTTGCTGGGGGTTTGAACATGGGGTATAAGAAAAAAAAAGAGATGAGTCAGGCTTTTGGTCTGAACAATGGGAAGGATAGAGTTGTCAAAGTCATACAGGAAGTTGGTGAAAGAGCCATCCTCCAACTCCCAATCCTATGTTCTTTCCTGTAATTTGATCATGTCTTCCTGGGGATGCTGATATGTCTCTTTCAGACAATGGAAGCTGGCTCAAAGCACATGCAGCAGCAGCAGTGTGCAAATAATAAATGACACATCTCTGAGCTTTTACAGAGAGTGTCACTGTTTCCAGGTTTATTTCCAGGTTTATCTCTCTGAATGCAGGGAAGGGAAAATCTCCTTAATATTTAGCACAAGCTCATTAAAAAGTTTCCCTTTGACCAGCTTTGATAAGGAGAAGAAAACAAACATAATGGCCCTGCTTGAATCTCATAAGATAATAAATATTCCAAGTGAGCATAATTGTTTTTAACCTTTATGCCAGGTACAATAAATGTCAAATGGAAAGATAACCTAGCACTCTCCTGAAATGGCTTAAATAATAGGCCCCAGTTTGTTTTAATGGGAACTCACCCAGTAGACACACTCATATAACAAATGAGAAATCCCTAATGAGAGTTGCGTTATTTCTATTGGCTTTTATGCCATCCTTAATTGATTGCCATCATGCACGGCTAATTAAGAGCATGATAATCTGACGGAGGTACTTTCAGGCAGTGCAGTGGTGCCTGCTTTAAAACAATGACTTCTGGAAGCCCACGTCAAGGTGGCTGGCAGGTTAGGCTGTAGCTGGGGAAGCCACATTAGAAAGCAGTGTCCTACACTGACAACTGTAACCTGACAATTGTAGGGTTGATTGTCTCTGTTGTGGATGGGAGCCCTGAGATCTTTCCTTAGTAATGCCAGAAGCCCCCACCCCAGGGCATAGCCTTCCTAGCCTCAGTAATACTGGGTAACTTCTTATTTTTAAGGCTCATTACTTTATTTCCCTTCCCCTCCTCATATCAGAGATTTTAACGCTGAATGTCTTTCATAGGCCTGTTCTCAGAATGTCACGGGGTTGCACTGAAAAGATGACTGGATTTGTATTCTATTTGCAGCTGTGCTTCAAACTGGCTCTATGACCTTAAATAAGTCACTTCTCCTCTGATATATTCCATTTTTCGTACTCAAAGTGAAGCATTGAAGGAGGTAAATTTCAAGATTGTGTTTAGTTTTGCATTTTAATTATTTTGTGGCCCTAGCTTTGTCAAAATCCAGTGATGTGGTGGGGAACTATTTATTAAAGTCAGTTTCCATAGGCTCTTCTGTAATTTTGGAATAAGGAAACTTACCTGACCTGTCTCAAATACCTCCTTATGTGAAAAATGGAACGAATGAGAAAATAACTTCAAATACCCAAATGTAGATGTAGAGTCAGTATCATTATTATGTAATTAAGTTCATTTAGTCCTTTGTCAGCAAATACAGGACTCATTCATTCCTGTGTATGGTGTTTGTGAAGAGAGCTCCCAGGAGTTTATCAGGGAATTAAACATTTGTGTCTCTGATATCGCACATGTCTGAAAGAGGCATGAAATTACTTCCTGTGGAAACAAGTTGCATCATGGATTTACAAATTCAAACCATAAAATATCATTTCATAGCAATCAAGTGGGAAAATATTAAAATCTGTCAATACCTAGTATTGGTGAAGATATGGTGTAATGGAGCTCTCATCTACTGTTGTTATATGGACTGATACAACTTCTTTATCTAGTAAATATAAACATGTGCATGTATGTGAATGTGCACTGAAGCATTGTTTGTAAGTAAAAAAACTGGGAATAATCATATATATATAATATATGTATAAATATATATTATGTATAAATCATATATATTATATATATGTATAAATATAAGTATATTATATGTATAAATATAATATATGTATGTTGCTGCTACTGCTGCTTCTAAGTCGTGTCAGTCGTGTCTGACTGTGTGACCCCATAGATGGCAGCCCACCAGGCTCCCCCGTCCCTGGGATTCTCCAGGCAAGAACACTGGAGTGGGTTGCCATTTCCTTCTCCAATGTGTGAAAGTGAAAAGTGAAAGTGAAGTTGCTCAGTCATGTCCGACTCCCAGCAACCCCATGGACTGCAGCCTACCAGGCTCCTCCGTCCATGGGATTTTCCAGGCAAGAGTACTGGAGTGGGTTGCCAGTGCCTTCTCCAATAATATATGTACATATGTATATTATATGTATAAATATGTATAAATATAT
The DNA here is from genome assembly GCF_055505025.1 of Bos grunniens. Lineage (NCBI taxonomy): Eukaryota > Metazoa > Chordata > Mammalia > Artiodactyla > Bovidae > Bos > Bos grunniens. Next base: position 133,678,643 of record NC_141194.1, read on the forward strand.
ATTATATATAAATATATGTACAAATATATATAATATGTATAAATACATTATATGTATATTACATGTATAAATATATTCAATATATTATATTAACATATGTATAAATAATCATATATATATTATATGTATAAAGAAATATATTTATATTATAAATAAGAGAGTGAAAGAAAATAAGTAAGCCACAGGTATACATATCAACATAGATAAATCTAAAAATCATGGCATTTACCAAAAATACTACGCTGTATATATATACAGATAGTATAATTTTAGTTTTATGATGTTTTTTAGAAAATAGCCAAAATTAGCTAATGCATTTTTGTGGATACAGGTATAGGTGATAAAACTACTTTTATCCAGTGAGAAAATGATTAACAAAATATTCAAGATAGTAATTATCTTTGATGAAAGGATGGGGAGGAAACTTAGAAGGAATATAAAGGGGACTTGAAATAATGGCAACATACTCATTATTTTTGGAAATTTAAGAAGCTATTATAAAAGCAATAATACTAAACATTCAAGTACCACAGAAGAATTTAAGATTAGGAGTACAATTTTCCCTTTTCCTCTGCCCTAGAATTCCATTTAAGAGAGAAAAAGAGCACCATTAATAATCTGGAGTACATCATTCTAGAACAGTGATTCTCAGTTTGATCCTTGGACCAGCACTGTGAGTGTCACTTGGGAACTTGTTAGAATTGCGAGTTATCAGGCCTCATCCCAGCCTTACTAATTCAGAAACTCTGGAGGCAAGGCCGTCCTATTTGTGTTTAACAAGCCCTCTGGATGGTTATCAACCATGGTTGAATAACAATAGAATCACTAGAGAAACTTTGAAAAAAATACCAGAACCCAGGTCATATCCCATGAGATTGTTTTAAAAACTCCTCTGTTAATTATAATGTGTAGACAGGGTTGAGAATCATTTGTCTAGATTTTCTGTACTACGTATACATGCTACTATGTACATAATAGTATATAAAATACATTATTATTGAAAAGTACAAGACAGCGGTGTTTATATGTATATATACGTATGTATTTCTTATATGTGTGTGTGTATATATATATTTTTGAATGAGAGTCTTATACAAGTGCCAGAGGTGGAAGGTTCTTTCATCTATTCATTTTATATATATATATATGGAAGTACCAGCTGGCTTCCCTGGTGGCTCAGATGGTAAAGCGTCTGCCTACGAAGCAGGAGACCCGGGTTCGATCCCTGGGTTGGGAAGATCCCCTGGAGAAGGAAATGGCAACCCACTCCAGTACTCTTGCCTAGAAAATCCCATGGACGAAGGAGCCTGGTAGGCTAGAGTCCATGGGGTCGCAAAGAGTCAGACATGACTGAGCGACTTCACTTCATATATATATATATATGAATGAGAAAGAGTCTCCAGCATCTTTCAGTTTCCACTAATAATGTGTCAGTGAATATAAATCTATTTCATTTTAGAACAGTTTCTCTTAACCAGGGATGATTTTGTTCCCCAGGGAACATTGGACAATACCTGGAGCCTTTATTGCTTGTGATAACAGGGATGAGGGTGCTATTAGCTTGCAGTGGGTAGGGGCTGGTAAACACTGCTAAATATGTTACAATGTACAGGACACCTCTCCACAACACTGAATTATTTGGCCTCAAATGCCAATAGTTCTGAAGTTGAAAAACCCTGTTTTAGAGGGATACACAGTGTTCTATTCTAAGACAGTACTAGATTTTATCCAGTCTGTCCATTGTGATTTGCTGACTTCATTTAATACTGACAGGCTATGAAGGGCTTGACAAAATGTGGGTTATATGGGTATTTCTTGTCTCTCTACACACTTTCCCAAAACTCAGTAAAGTAAGGTGCATGATTTTTGCTCCTTTTATTTTTTCCATAGCAATCAAAGCATTGTTGGGCATGTTAAAGTCTTAAAGAAAAGCCTGTTGAGTTGAACGGAATCTTCCCCAATCCCCACAATATAGTCAAAATTCCATTGTATTTGTCTTTGGTTTCTGTTAAACCCTCAAAATAAAGGTTGGGTGAAATTCTTTCTGTCAATAACAAATGGAATTAACTGTAGAGTCTCGGCTGTATTGCAGAGTGAATGATTAAAAATCATTGCCAAATAGTAAGCTGCCTGCTATGACCTTTCAGCTCTTGGTATTTTGACTGACGGTCCCCTCTTTACAGTTTAGTGAAGTTGTAAACAGTGAGACATGAGACCTGCTGATGGGCCAGGCAGTCAAATACCGAATATGAAAAGGTCAGTGTCAAACTCTGCTTGCTGATATGACTCAGCCTGGCTTAGTGTTGGGTGGGCCTGTGACACTGTGGCTCTGAGCTGTTGACTTAAAAGGAAAATGACAAATGGTTCCATAGCAAAGAAGATGGAAAAATCTTCTGTTTGAATTCTTCTGGTAGATTTGAAAACATTTCTGGCTAACGCCATCTCTGGTTAAGGCCACACATATTTCAAGTAGAGAATGCTGTGATATTTGCTGCTTTGAAGGCTTTATCTAGGGTGGTGACTGATAAAGTTCCCCCTCCTTTCTTCTCCCTTTTTCTGAGTATCTTGCAGATACTCACCTCTTTTTCACTCTGGTAACAAAGGTCTCCTTGCAATGCTATTAAATATAGAGCCCTTGGTCAACTTTTTCAAAATTAGCTCTTTACTTTATCTTTTTTGTGTGTGTCTCATTTTAATTTTTGTTACCTTTGTGTTCACTGTTTTCTTTTTCTTCTTCTTGCATCCTTTAACACTCTCTTGCTCCTTCAAGTATGTTCACTGCTTTCTTTCTCCAGCTTTGAGATGTTAGAAGTCTCTCATACCAGTAAATATGTGAGCATTTATTTGTTCATTCACCAAACAGCATGAGTGCCTAATATGAGTCAGGCCTTGTGTAAGCCCCCATGGGGCAAGGTATGGTTTCTACTATCTGGGTGCAATCAGTATAGCAGGAGGACTGACCCTAAGGAAGTGCCACTGATTCATTGTGCTCAGTCGTGTTTGCTTCTCTGTGGCCCCATGGAATGTAGCCCACATGTGACAGAGGAGCCTGGTGGCTACAGTCCTTGGGGTCGCAAAGAGTTGGACACGACTAAGCAACTAACACACACATGATGTAATAAAGGAGCTATCACTATAATAGTCATCATATTACAATATATAAATGTATAAAATCAATGTGTAAACCTTAAATTTACAAAGTGTTGTATCTTGAGTATTTCAATTAAAAACATACATATAATTAAAATAAAGCCAAAAGCCAAAAATAAAAGGAAAGAAGAAAATTGTAAAGATATAGAAATCAGAAAGAATTGGCAGATGGGACTGCCTAGTGGTATGAAACAGCATAAAACATTTAGAAAACAGCATGAGGTAGATATTGGAAATAGTTGTATTTCAGACAATGGTATCTGAGCCTTGCTGCTGCTGTTGCTAAGTGGCTTCAGTCGTGTCCAACTCTGTGCGACCCCAGAGACGGCAGCCCACCAGGGTCCCCCGTCCCTGGGATTCTCCAGGCAAGAACACTGGAGTGGATTGCCATTGCCTTCTCCAATGCATGAAAGTGAAAAGTGAAAGTGAAGTCGCTCAGTCGTGTCCGACTCCTAGCGACCCCATGGACTGCAGCCTACCAGGCTCCTCTGTCCATGGGATTTTCCAGGCAAGAGTACTAGAGTGGGTTGCCATTGCCTTCTCCATCTGAGCCTTAGGGAGCATCTTTCCTAATGTGACGCATGTGGTAAATGGTAGAGCTACAATTTGGATCCATGTCTGCCTATCACCAATGTTAGTCTTCTTAACCTCTAAGGCATGCTAGTTCTTTGAAAGGTTTGATAATTGCTATAAGCATAAGGTCAATGTAAACATAATACATATATTGGGTTGGACAAAAAGTTCATTTTTTTTTTTCCGCATAACATGGTACATAAAAACCCAAATGAACTTTTTGGTCAGCCCAATATATATAAAGACAATTAGTTCACATCTGGAGGAGGAAGGCAATATGAAAGAGGACAGTGACTTTCAGAAAAAAGGGGACTGTATTTGAGCTGCCCTTGAGGTGGGGGCAATCATCAGGGTGACAAACGAACACAAAGAAAGACATGGGTACAGATTCCTATTTTGTGGAATCTTAGGGCTTCTCTGGCAGCTCAGTTGGTAAAGAATCTGTCTGCAATGCAGGAGACCCGTGTTTGATCCATGGGTTGGGAAGATCCCCTGGAGAAGGAAATGGTCACCCACTCCAGTATTCTTGCCTGGGAAATTCCATGGACAGAGGAGCCTGGCAGGCAACAGTCCATGGGGTAGCAAAGAGTTGGACACAACCGAGTAACTTTCACTTTCAAAGTATCACCAACAATTTCCTAGTATGTAAAAAATGTTTAAGAACTTCTCCCTGTAGACAACTTCACATAAATAAACAGCCTTGCTGCTGCTGCTGCTAAGTCACTGCAGTCATGTCTGACTCTGTGCGACCCTATAGACGGCCTCCTACCAGGCTCCTCTGTCCCTGGGATTCTCCAGGCAAGAACACTGGAGTGGGTTGCCATTTCCTTCTCCAATGCATGAAAGTGAAAAGTGAAAGTGAAGTCACTCAGTCGTATCCGACTCCCAGCGACCTCATGGACTGCAGCCTACCAGGCTCCTTCATCCATGGGATTTTCCAGGCAAGAGTACTGGAGTGGGGTGCCATTGCCTTCTCCATAAACAGCCTTAGCATGCTGCAATTCACATCAAATTGGGAAATTCAACAATTGACCATTCCCTTGGCTTGATTTTTTTGTCAGACACTTTGATAGTCATCTTAATTCTTGCAAATAGAATTATTGGCAACATTCCAGATTAAACCTACATTTAGTGGCACTGTTCTGAAAAGCAGCATGTTGTTTTGTTTCCCTTTGTATATATGCAAACATGCTTCCTCAGTCTTTGAATTCTCAATTGAAGTTCACCAGTCCTTTTGACTCCTGGTAAAAGTCAAGTTTAGCTATGTGCCCAGCAGCCTTTATGAATTACTTTTCCACTGAGCTGTATTACACGGTTGCCATAAAATGGTAACTTGTTTCAGAATCATATTCTTTTTAATCTCAATTTTTAGCTAAAATCTTATATTCTTATACAGAATGATTGGAAAAATAGAGAATTAATTTCAGAATTTATAATCTCTAATGGCATCAGCTTCTCTTTCTCATATTGCTGTATGGTCTTCTCATGTATGCTGTATGTAAAACTTAAAGCTATGGGATAGGAAGACTTGAGAGGTTACCTTCTGTTGTTTTCATCCCACATTGAGACAGGTAAATAAAATAAGAACTATTATCTTTTTTTTCTTTTTCCTGGGGAGATAAATCGTGCTTAATATTGTTAGGAGATATCTTTTCCAATGATATTTTTGTTTCTTTTTTCTTGCTATTATAGTAAGAAAGTAAAGCATTTTGGGGCTATGAGTTATCCCAGAAAAGTAAATCTTCCAGGCAACTGAGATTTACCCCTAAAAGATGTTGTTGACAGTGGGTGAAATTCTGGCTAATGACAGTTGAGGACTAGTACATCTATAGATGCCAGCTGGACTGGTCTTTTCTCCCCAATCTAATTGCATGTTTATTGAAACAGTAAATACCATGAGGGCTCTAGTCTTTCATCAGGGATGTTAACATATTACTAAATTAGTGATAAATTGTATAACTGCTAATTCTTTTGTTCCCAAGTCCGAAGTGAACTCGCTCAGTCATGTCCGACTCTTTGCGACCCAGTAGACTGTAGCTGGCCAGGCTCTCCTGTCCATGGGATTCTCCAGGCAAGAATACTGGAGTGGGTTGCCATTTCCTTCTCCAGGGGATCTTCCCAACCCAGGGATCGAACTCTGGTCTCCCGCATGGCAGGCAGATGCTTTATCCTCTGAGCCACCAGGGAATTCCCAATTTAGAAATAGGAAGTGTATATTATCCAAATGCTCTGTTGCTGTATTTCTGACTAAAGTTTAGCTATGTATACATATTGTAAAAGGCAGCTCAATGGACTGATTAACAATAGTTAGAATCCTTCATAAGGTATGTAATACAGATATTTTAAAATTTTCATATGAAATGCTATTTTATATCATATCACCTGGATTCTTACCAATTGCATATATGATCTTGAAGAGTTAAGTATCTTTTAGAAAAAGTTACATTAACCAGTTTTGGTAATCAGGTTAACATATAATGTCTTAAAGTTGTGTGCTGTAAACTAGAACCTCCATATTGGGTATCCCTGTCATATGTTTTCCTCCCTACAAGCCATTTTTCATACTGGAGTCTCAGTAATGTTTTTATAAATATAAAACTGAGCTTTTCATATCCTTTCTAACAATCTCTTAAGGGTTTCCCATTGTAACCTACATAATATCAATGTGTGTACCTACAACTTTTAAGACTCTGTGTGATCTTGGCTCCTTTTAATCTTTTCAGTCCTCCAGTCCCCCTCTGCCCTTTGCACACCACAGTAGTCACACTGACCATCATTTTCTGCTTGGCTTATGCTCCAAGCTTCTTCCCATGTCAAGGTCTTTACAGTAGCTGTTTCCTCTGTCAGAAAAGCAACCTTAGCTTTACTTCCAAATGTTTCATGTGGCCCATTCCTCCATATCATTAAGATCTCAGACAAATATGATCTCCTTAGGCCTCCCCCAATGTAGGAGTAGCCCATATTCATTTTCCATCCAATTATAGCAATTTATCTCCTTCACAGTACAGCATTATCTATCTCACGTTCAGTTCAGTTACTTAGTTGTGTCTGACTCTTTGTGACCCCATGGACTGCAGCACGCCAGGCCTTCCTGTTCATCACCAACTCCCAGAGCTTGCTCAAACCCATGTCCATCGAGTCAGTGATGCCATCCAATCATCTCACCTTTGTCATCCCCTTCTCCTCCTGCCTTCAATCTTTCCCAGCATCAGGGTCTTTTCCAATGAGTCAGTTCTTTGCATCAGGTGGCCAAAATATTGGAGTTTCAGCTTCAGCATCATTCCTTCCAATGATTATTCAGGACTGATTTCCTTTATGACTGACGGGTTTTATCTCCTTGCAGTCCAAAGGACTCTCAAGAGTCTCCTCCAACACCAGGGTTCAAAAGCATCAGTTCTTCGGCACTCAGTTTTCTTTATGGTTCAACTCTCACATCCATACATAACTACTGGAAAAACCATAGCTTTGACTACATGGACCTTTGTTGGCAAAGTAATGTATCTGTTTTTAATATGCTGTCTAAGTTGGTCATAGCTTTTCTTCCAAGGAGCAAGTGTCTTTTAATTTCATGGCTGCAGTCACCCCACCTGCAGTGATTTTGGAGCCCAAGAAAATAAAGTCTGTCACTATTTCCACTGTTTCCCCATCTATTTGCCATGAAGTGATGGGACCAGATACCAAGGTCTTTGTTTTTTGAATGTTGAGTTTTAAACCAGCTTTTTCACTGTCCTCTTTCTCTTTCAACGAGGCTCTTCAGTTCCTCGTTGTTTTCTGTCATAAAAGTTCCTAGACATTACTAGAATGAGTTGAGCTATTTCAAATTCTGAAAGATGATGCTGTGAAAATGCTGCAGTCAATATGGCAGCAAATTTGGAAAACTCAGTAGTGGCCACAGGACTGGAAAAGGTCAGTTTTCATTCCAATCCCAAAGAAAGGCAATGCCAAAGAATGCTCAAACTACCGCACAATTGCACTCATCTCACACGCTAGTAAAGTAATGCTGAAAATTCTCCAAGCCAGGCTTCAGCAATATGTGAACTGTGAACTTCCAGATGTTCAAGCTGGTTTTAGAAAAGGCAGAGGAACCAGAGATCAAATTGCCAACATCTGTTGGATCATGGAAAAAGCAAGAGAGTTCCAGAAAAACATCTATTTCTGCTTTATTGACTATGCCAAAGCCTTTGACTGTGTGGATCACAATAAACTGTGGGAAATTCTTAAAGAGATGGAAATACCAGACCACTTGATCTGCCTCTTGAGAAATTTGTATGCAGGTCAGGAAGCAACAGTTAGAACTGGACATGGAACAACAGACTGGTTCCAAATAGGAAAAGGAGTACGTCAAGGCTGCATATTGTCACCCTGCTTATTTAACTTCTATGCAGAGTACATCATGAGAAATGCTGGGCTGGAAGAAGCACAAGCTGGAATCAAGATTGCTGGGAGAAATATCAATAACCTCAGATATGCAGATGACACCACCATTATGGCAGAAAGTGAAGAGGAACTCAAAAGCCTCTTGATGAAAGTGAAAGAGGAGAGTGAAAAAGTTGGCTTAAAGCTCAACATTCAGAAAACAAAGATCATGGCATCTGGTCCCACCGGTTCATGGGAAATAGATGGGGAAACAGTGGAAACAGTGTCAGACTTTATTTTTTTGGGCTCCAAAATCACTGCAGATGGTGACTGTAGCCATGAAATTAAGATGCTTACTCCTTGGAAGGAAAGTTATGACCAACCTAGATAGCATATTGAAAAGCAGAGACATTACTTTGCCAACAAAGGTTCGTCTAGTCAAGGCTATGGTTTTTCCTGTGGTCATGTATGGATATGAGAGTTGGACTGTGAAGAAGGCTGAGCATCGAAGAATTGATGCTTTTGAAGTGTGGTGTTGGAGAAGATTCTTGAGAGTCCCTTGGACTGCAAGGAGATCCAACCAGTCCATTCTGAAGGAGATCAGCCCTGGGATTTCTTTGGAAGGAATGATGCTAAAGCTGAAACTCCAGTACTTTAGCCACCTCATGGGAAGAGTTGACTCATTGGAAAAGACTCTGATGCTGGGAGGGATTGGGGGCAGGAGGAGAAGGGGACGACAGAGGATGAGATGGCTGGATGGCATCACTGACTTGATGGACGTGAGTCTGGGTGAACTCTGGGAGTTGGTGATGGACAGGGAGGCCTGGCGTGCTGCGATTCATGGGGTCGCAAAGAGTCGGACACGACTGAGCAACTGAACTGAACTGAAAACTTTATGAGGGCAAAATCTTCTTTTTTTAAAAATTAATTTATTTATTTGCTTTTGGCTGCACTGAGTCTTCACTGCTGCTTTCAGACTTAATCTAGTTGTAGCAAGCAGGGGCTACTGTTTAATTGTGGTGAATGGGCTTCTCTGCAATGACTTCTGTTGTTGCAGAGCATGGACTCAAGAGTGGCTTCAGTAATTTTGGCTCGAGGTATGTAATTTCATTTTTTTTGGTACAGCCTTTGTCTTTTTTTTTTTTTTCCCCTTTTTTTTTTCTAATTTTATTTTATTTTTAAACTTTACATAATTGTATTAGTTTTGCCAAATATCAAAATGAATCCGCCACAGGTATACATGTGTTCCCCATCCCGAACCCTCCTCCCTCCTCCCTCCCCATACCATCCCTCTGGGCCGTCCCAGTGCACCAGCCCCAAGCATCCAGCATCGTGCATCGAACCTGGACTGGCAACTCGTTTCCTACATGATATTTTACATATTTCAATGCCATTCTCCCAAATCTTCCCACCCTCTCCCTCTCCCACAGAGTCCATAAGACTGTTCTGTACATCAGTGTCTCTTTTGCTGTCTCGTATACAGAGTTATTGTTACCATCTTTCTAAATTCCATATATATGCGTTAGTATACTGTATTTATGTTTTTCCTTCTGGCTTACTTCACTCTGTATAATAGGCTCCAGTTTCATCCACCTCATTAGAACTGATTCAAATGTATTCTTTTTAATGGCTGAGTAATACTCCATTGTGTATATGTACCACAGCTTTCTTATCCATTCATCTGCTGATGGACATCTAGGTTGCTTCCATGTCCTGGCTATTATAAACAGTGCTACGATGAACATTGGGGTACACGTGTCTCTTTCCCTTCTGGTTTCCTCAGTGTGTATGCCCAGCAGTGGGGTTGCTGGATCATAAGGCAGTTCTATTTCCAGTTTTTTAAGGAATCTCCACACTGTTCTCCATAGTGGCTGTACTAGTTTGCATTCCCACCAACAGTGTAAGAGGGTTCCCTTTTCTCCACACCCTCTCCAGCATTTATTATTTGTAGACTTTTGGATCGCAGCCATTCTGACTGGTGTGAAATGGTACCTCATAGTGGTTTTGATTTGCATTTCTCTGATAATGAGTGATGTTGAGCATCTTTTCATGTGTTTGTTAGCCATCTGTATGTCTTTTTTGGAGAAATGTCTATTTAGTTCTTTGGCCCATTTTTTGATTGGGTCGTTTATTTTTCTGGAGTTGAGCTGTAGGAGTTGCTTGTATATTTTTGAGATTAGTTGTTTGTCGGTTGCTTGATTTGCTATTATTTTCTCCCATTCTGAAGGCTGTCTTTTCACCTTGCTAATAGTTTCTTTTGATGTGCAGAAGCTTTTAAGGTTAATTAGGTCCCATTTGTTTATTTTTGCTTTTATTTCCAATATTCTGGGAGGTGGGTCATAGAGGATCCTGCTGTGATGTATGTTGGAGAGTGTTTTGCCTATGTTCTCCTCTAGGAGTTTTTTTTTTTTTTTTAAGAAGGAAATGAGAGTGTTCCACCCTCTTCGTTTTTTGGAAAAAATCAAAATGGATAGGTGTTAGCTGTCCTTCTGTTTGGTAGAACTCCCATGTGAATTTCTATGGTCCTGGAATATTGTTTGCTGGGAGTTATTTTGTTTGCTTTTAGAAGTTAGTTCAATTTCACTACTAGTGATTAGTTTTGCAAATATTTCTTTTTAATTCAATCTTGGGAGATTGTATGTTTCTAGAAATTTGAACATTTCTTCTCATTTGTCCATTTTATTGGCTTATAACTGTAGATTTCTCTTATTTCTTCTCTTTCATTTCCTTTTTTGTGTCCTCTCTTCTTGGTGAACCTGGATAGAGGTTCATCAATTCTGTTTAAACCAAAAGCTGTTTTTAAAATGTTTTTAAAATGTTTTATTGATGTTTTTAGTCTTATTTCAGAGAAGGCAATGGCACCCCACTCCAGTACTCTTGTCTGGAAAATCCCATGGGCGGAGGAGCCTGGTAGGCTGCAGTCCATGGGGTCGCAAAGAGTCGGACATGACTGAGGGACTTCACTTTCACTTTTCACTTTCATGCATTGGAGACGGAATTGGCAACCCACTCCAGTGTTCTTGCCTGGAGTATCCCAGGGATGGAGGAGCCTGGTGGGCTACCATCTATGGGGTCTCACAGAGTTGGATATGACTGAAGCGACTTAGCAGCAGCAGCAGCAGTCTCTTATTTATTTCTTCTTTCATCTCCTTTACTTCCTTACATCTTATAACTTTGGGCTTTGTTCCTGTTTATCTCATTAGTTTATATGGTAGGCTGCTGCTGCTGCTGCTGCAAAGTCGCTTCAGTCATGTCCGACTCTGTGTGACCCCATAGATGGCAGCCCACCAGGCTCCCCCATCCCTGGGATTCTCCAGGCAAGAACACTGGAGTGGGTTGCCATTTCCTTCTCCAGTACGTGAAAGTGAAAAGTGAAAGTGAAGTCGCTCAGTCATGTCCTACTCTTCCCGACCCCATGGACTGTAGCCTACCAGGCTCCTCCATCCCTGGGATTTTCCAGGCAAAAGTACTGGAGTGGGGTGCCATTTCCTTCTCCATGTGGTAGGCTGGGTTATGTATTTGAGATTTTTATCGTTTCTTGAGGAAGACCTCTATTCCTGTAAACTTCCTGGACGTAATTTCTTTTGCTACATGTCATATATTTTGGAAAGTTGTTTTTCTATTTTCATGTGTTTCAAGGTATTTTCTGAGTTCCTCTTTGATTACATTATTGACCCATAGGTTCTTTAGTTGTATGTTCTTTAATATCCGTATTTTTGTGCTTTTCCCATTTTTTTAATGTAGTTTATTTTAGTTTCACACCATTGTGGTTAAAAAAAGTGCTTGACAAAGCTTCTACCCTCTTAAATTTGTTGAGACTTGTTTTGTGACCTAAAGTGATATATTCTGGAGAATGTTCCACATGTACTTGAAAAGAATGTGTATTTTACTGTATTTGGATAGAATGTCCTGTAGTTACCTATTAAGCCAACTGGTCTATTTTGTCATTTAAGACTACTTACTATTGCCTAATTTATTTTCTAGATGATCTTTCCATTGATGTAAGTGGGGTGTTAAAGCCCCCTGTTATTTTTACATCAATATCAATTTCTCCCTTTATATTTGTTAATACTTATTAGGTTGGTGCAAACATAACTGTGGCTTCAGACCATGAATTTTAAATCCTTATAACTAGACACAAGCACATCTTTATTAATCAAAATAGTAACCATTACAATAAACACCTTTTTCCCAATGAGAAATGTCTGTTTATTCCTGTAACATAAAAACCCATGCTTTGGGATTTGACAAACTCTTAGAAAGCATTTTTCTACCTCATCTTGGTGTGGAAGCATTTTCTCTACAAAAAGCTGTCGAGATGCTTGAAGAAGTGGCAATCGGTTGGCAAGAAGTCAGGTGAATATGGCATGTGACACAAAACTTTGTGGCCCAGTTCTTTCAACTTTTGAAGTCTTGGTTTTGTGACATGCATCAGGCATTGTTGTGGAGAAGAATTGGGCTCATTCTGTTGACCAATGCCAGCTGCAGGCATTGCAGTGTTTGGGTGCATTTCATCGATTTGTTGAGCATACTTCTCAGGTGTAATGGTTTTGCTAGGATTCAGAAAGCTATAGTGGATCAGACAGGCAGCAGACCACCAAACAGTGACCATGACCAATTTTTGGCATACGTTTGGCTTTGGGAAGTGCTTTGGAGCTTCTTCTTGGTCCAACCACTGAGCCAGGCATCACCAGTTGTCATAGAAAATCCACTTTTCATCACACATCACAGTGCGTTCGAGAAATGGTTCAATGTTTTTGCATAAAATAAGAGAAGACAATACTGAAAAGTTTTTTTTTTTTAATTTTTAGTTTTGATCAGCTCACTAGGCACTCACTTACTAAACCTTTTCACCTTTCCAGTTAGCCTAAAATGCCAAATGGCCATAGAATGGTCAACTTCGTGTTCTTTGACAACTTTTTGTGTAGTTGTAAGAGGATCAGCTTCGACGATTGCTCTCAATTGATTATTATCAATTTCCGATGGCCAGCCTACGCTGGCCTACACTGCTCATCTTCAAGGCTTTTGTCTTCTTTGCAAAACTTCTTGAACACCACTGCACTTTATGTTCCTTACCAGTTCCTAGACCAAATGTGTTGTTGATGTTACAAGTTGTCTTGGCTGCTTTATAACCCATTTTGAACTCAAAGAATCGCTTGAATTTGCTTTTTTGTCTAACATCATTTCCATAGTCTAAAATAAATATCAAATACACAGCAAGTAATAAGTCATTAGCCAAAACTTAAAGCAAGAATTTAAATGTGCATTAAAGTGATGTATAACATAACCACATTTATTTAAGAATGTATTCCAATATTAAATGGCAAAATTAAGGAATGCAAAACCACGATTACTTTTGCATCAACCTAATATTTATCCATTTAGTTGCTCCTGTATTATTAATAAGCATCTTAACAAACATTTTAAATCTTTTTATATTGATCTTTATGATTATATAATTAATGAATTTCATTTTAAATTCTATTTTGTCTGAAATGAATATTGTTACTACTGCTTCCTTGTCATTTCTGTTTGAATGAAACTTTTCCCAATGTCCTCACTTTCAGTCCATCTGTGTCTTTACCTTTGATGTCTTGTTATCATATAGATGGGTCCTGTGTTTTTATTCAGTCAGCATCCCTATGAATTTTGATCGACATATTTAGTCCATTTTTATTTAAAGTGATTATTGACAGATATGTACTTATTTCCATTTGGTTAATTGTTTTCTAATAGTTTTTGTTAGTGTTTCTCAGGTTTTTTTTTTTTTTTCTTCTTTTAGTTTCCTCACTTGTGGTTTGATGATTTTCATTGGTGGTATACTTGTATTCCTTCTTTCCAGTTTTTATATATATACTGTAGGTTTTGGATTAAGTTTCTGCATAAAAATCACCTGGATGCCTTATGGGGTTTCCTTTGTTTGTGACTCTTTGTTTTCCTGTTGCTACCATTAGAGTCTTTATCTGTTACTTTTGCAATTTAAATTATGATATGTCTCAGTATTAGTCTCTTTGGGTTTATGTTATTTTGGACTCTATGTACTACCTGTACCTGTATATTTGTTTCCTTCTTCACATTTCAGAAGTCTTCATCGATAATTTTATTAAATACATTTTTGATCCTTTTCTCTTTCTATTCTTCTGGGACGCCTGTAATTCAAATGTTAGTATGCCTGATGACTTAGAAGTCCCTTAAATTTCCCCCTTTTTAAAAATTTGTTTCACTTTGTGCTCTTCTGATTGGATGAGTTCCATTATTCTGTCATCTTGATCACTTTAGCATTCTTTTGTGTCACTTCAGTTCAGTTCAGTCGCTCAGTCATGTCCAACTCTTTGTGACCCCATGACCACAGCACACCAGGCCTCCCTGTCCATCACCAACTCCTGGAGTTTACCCAAACTCGTGTCCATTGATTTGGTGATGCCATCCAACCATCTCATCCTCTGTTGTCCCCTTCTCCTCCTGCCCTCAATTTTTGTCAGCATCAGGGTCTTTTCAAATGAGTCAGCTCTTCGCATCAGGTGGCCAAAATATTGGAGTTTCAGCTTCAGCATCAGTCCTTCCAAGGAACACTCAGGACTGATCTCCTTTAGGATGGACTGGTTGGATCTCCTTGCAGTCCAAGGGACTCTCAAAAGTCTTCTCCAACACCACAGTTCAAAAGCATCAATTCTTCGGCACTCAGCTTTCTTATAGTCCAACTCTCACATCCATACATGACTACTGGAAAAACCATAGCCTTGACTAGATGGCCCTTTGTTGGCAAAGTAATGTCTCTGCTTTTTAATATGCTGTCTAGGTTGGTTATAACTTTCCTTCCAAGGAGTAAGCGTCTTTTAATTTCATGGGTGCAGTCACCATCTGCAGTGGTTTTGGAGCCCCCAAAATATAAAGTCAGCCACTGTTTCCACTGTTTCCCCATCTATTTCCCATGAAGTGATGGGACCAGATGCCATGATCTTAGTTTTCTGAATGTTGATTGTATCACTTAGTCTGCTCTTAATTCTTTATTGTGTATTTTTCATTTCAGTTATTGAATTCTTTAGTTCTGACTTGTTCTTTGAAAATTTTCTACTTCTTTATCAAAATTCTCACTGTATTCATCTATTCTTTTCCTTAGTTCATTTAGCATTCTTATTACTAATGCTTTGAACTCTATCTGATAAATGTTAATCTCTATTTTATTAATTATTTTTCTAGATTTTTTTGTTCTTTTGTTTGAAACAAATTCCACTGTCTTATAATTTGATTCAATTTCTCAGTCTTTATGAAATTACATAAAACAATTATATATCCCAGTTGAAGTGTTTATTGTCCTTGTTTGGAAGTGTCCCTATGCAGTCTACTTGTGCCCATTGGCTTTGGTGAAACAAGTGAATGTGAAGTGTGCATGGATCATGTCTTCCCCCAGAGTGTGCTGGCAGCTGTCACCTTAGTGAGAGGTGGGGCTGGAGATAGACTGGCCAAGTATAAGTAAATAAAAGCCAAGTGTAGGCTAGATCTTCTCCTATGCTCATGAGTCATCAGCATGTTATTTGGAGTGGGGCTGGATGCATAGGCACTGTAGTAGAAGTCTGGAGGATCAAGTCATAGCCTGTTCCATTCCTTTTAATTGTGTGCCCTGTCCCCAACCCTGGAATAGAAACTTCTCCTTAGTGGGGAGGAGTGTGGACCAAGAAGGGCCAGATTCGGCACCTGTTGTTGGTTGCAGCATGTGTTGGAATGGTCCTAGCATGCCAGTCAGAGCTCAAAATAGCTCCCAGTCCACTGCCTCAGTGAGTGACAGCTGTGGTCAGGTATGAACCAGTTCCTTACCCCACAGTTTCACACTTTCCTCAGCCATAGCAGCCCTTCCTCTAGTTGGGAGATGCACTTGTGTTAGAGGAGCTGGAACAGGTGCTCAGCACAGGTAAGGGCACATGATGCAGTGGTCATGGGATACCCACCAGAGTCACACAGTTTCAATTTGGTTAGTCCACTTTGTTTCAGGGAGTAAGCAACCATGTGCATGCTATTCAGGAGTGCAGTCAAGGTTTCTTACTGTCTTCCTGTCAGTCCCATGGTTTATCAAACCAGCAAAGGAGGCTCATTTTCCTGGTGTTGGACACCAGACCTTATTTCCCAATATGTGGTTCAAACTGCTCGCTGCCCATGGATGATCACTGAGCCCATGATATCACCCTCCTGTTCTGTGTCACCTCCTAAGGGGTATGAATCCCAACCTAATTACATCTCTTCCCTTCCTAGTCTACTCCATGTAGCTCTTTCTTTATAACCTTGATTGTAGAAAAGTCTTTTGCAGGTCTCCAGTGTGTTTTCAGTATGTTTTGATGTAATCTTGGGTGGAATTGAGCACAGCATCCTTCTACTCTGCCATCTCAACCTTCTATATAAAGAGTAATATTGCATTCATTATTATAAATTGAACCACCCTTGCATTCCTGAAATAAACCATACTTGCTCATGGTATAAAATCATTTTAATGTAAACTCAATTTACTTGCTAGCATTTTGTTGAATTTACTTGCTAGCATTTTAGCATTAGGTGCCCAGTATGCTACTGGAGAAGAGTGGAGAAAAAACTCCAGAAAGAATAAAGAGGCTGAGCCAAAGAGAAAACAATGCCCAGTTGTTGATGTGACTGGTGATGGAAGTAAGTCCAATGCTGTAAAGAACAATATTGCATAGGACCCTGGGATGTTACTTCCATGAATCAAGGTAAATTGGAAGTGGTCAAAGAGGAGATGGCAGGTGTGAACACTGACATTTTAGGAATCAATTAACTAAAATGGACCTGAATGGGCAAATTTAATTCAGATGACCATTATATCTACTACTGTGGGCAAGAATCCCTTAGAAGAAATGGAGTAGCTTTCATCAGATCAGATCAGATCAGTCGCTCAGCCATGTCTGACTCTTTGCGACCCCATGAATTGCAGCACGCCAGGCCTCCCTGTCCATCACCAACTCCCGGAGTTCACTCAGACTCACGTCCATCGAGTCAGTGATGCCATCCAGCCATTTCATCCTCTGCCGTCCCCTTCTCCTCCTGCCCCCAATCCCTCCCAGCATCAGGGTCTTTTCCAATGAGTCAACTCTTCCCATGAGGTGGCCAAAGTACTGGAGCTTCAGCTTTAGCATCATTCCTTCCAAAGAAATCCTAGGGCTGATCTCCTTCAGAATGGACTGGTTGGATCTCCTATAAGATCTTGGCATCTGGTCCCATCACTTCATGGCAAATAGATGGGGAAACAATGAAAACACTGAGAGGCTTTATTTTCTTGGTCTCCAAAATCACTGCAGCTAGTGACTGCAGCCATGAATTTAAAAGGCACTTGCTCCTTGGAAGAAAACCTATGACAAACTTAGACAGAATATTAAAAAGCAGAGACATTCCTTTGCCAAAAAAGGTCTGTATTGTCAAAGCTATGGTTTTTCCAGTAGTCATGTATGGATGTGAGAGTTGGACCATAAAGAAAAATGAGTGCTGAAGAATTGATGCTTTTAAACTGTGGTGTTGGAGAAGACTCTTGAGTCCCTTGGACTGCAAGCAGATGAAACCCAGTCCATCCTAAAGGAAATCAATCCTGAATATTCATTGGAAGGACTGATACTGAAGCTGAAACTCCAATCCTTTGGCCACCTGATGCGAAGAGCTGACTCATTGGAAAAGACCCTGATTCTGGGAAAGACTGAAGGCAGGAGGAGAAGGGGATGACAGAGGATGAGACAGTTGGATGGCATCACTGACTCAATGGACATGAGTTTGAGCAAGCTCGGGAAGCCTGGTGTGCTGCAGTCCATGGGGTCACAAAGAGTCTGACATGACTGAGCAACTGAACTGAACTGATTTTGTTGATGTATTTTATAGCCATATTCAAAACAGATATTCATTTATAGTTTTCCTGTCATTTCTTCTGTAGGTTTAGTATCTGTGTTATGCTGTCTTGAGAATGATGTGGGAAATAATCACCACTCTTCGATTTTGGGGGAATCGTTTGTGAAGATTTGTGATAATTCTTCATTAAAACTGTGGTCAAAATTATCCATGGCTACATCTGGTCCTGGTCTAGTCTTTGTGGATAGTTTTTATTAATCACTCATTCAATGTATTTTTTCATAAAGCTTTATTTGGATTTTTCTGTTTTCCTGAGTTAATATAGGTAGTTTTTGTCTTTCTAGGAATACGTGCATTTTATCTGGGTTATCCAATTTTTTACATAAAATTGTTCATATTTCCTTATAACCAGGTTTTTTTTTTGTTTGTTTCTGTAAAGTCTCTCCTAATATACCTTCTTTGTTCATTATTTTAGTAATTTAACTGTTTCCCTTTTGTTCTTTGTCAGTGTGTTTATTGATTTTGCTGATCTTTCGAAGAGTCAGCTTTTATTGCTTGATTTCCCTTGTGATTTGTTTTTGTTCCCATGGTTATTTAAGTGTGTGTTTCTCAAATTTCACATATCTGTGAGTTTCCCAAAATTCCTTTTGTTATTGATTTCTAATTTTCATTTCAATATAGATAAAGATGATACTTTGAATAATTTCAACACTTGTCAATGTATTGAGGCTTCTCTTATGGCCTGTTACTTTGCAATATCTTCTGGAATGTGTTTCATGTGTACTTCAGAAGAATATGTATTCTGTTGTTATTGGGTGAATTGGTCTATACATGTTTGTTGAGTTGTTTTATAGCGTTCTTCAAATCTTTTATTTCCTTGTTGATCATCTGCTTAGTTCTTCTATCCATTATTGAAAGTGAAGCATTGAAATATCCCAACTATTATTGTTGAATCGTCTGTTTATCCATTCAGTTGTGTCAGTTTTTTACCTCATGTAGTTTAGCAATATGTGTCATTTGTATTTATATTTATGATTATGTTTTCTTGATGCATTTACTCTTTAACCATCAGAAGATGTCCTTCTTTATCTCTAGTAACAATTTTTGTCTTGAATTATGTTTTAGGCTCATATTAGCATAACCACTTCTTTTCCATTCTTTTACTTTTAACCTATTATTTTTTAATGAGTTTCACATAGCATATAATTTGATTTTTAAAAATCTATCCAGCCAGAGTTTTCCTTTCAGTTTGAATGTTTAATTCCTTCACATTCAGTGCAATTACTCATAAAATAAGATTATGTCTGCTACTTTGGTATTTATTTTCTATATGCCATATGTCTTTGTTATTATATTCCTCCACTATTGCATTTTTCTTTGTTGAATAGATTTTTTTAAACATACCATTTTCATTCTTTGCCACTTCTTTTAGTGTTTTTTTAACAGAAAGTTATTTTCTTAGTGATATTTTTCTGAATTAAAATTAACATCTTTCTATTTAACAATCTATTTGGATAAAAACAATTTATTTTCAGTTGTATGAAAAAGTTTCTCTTATGTATTTCCATTCTTTATACCTTCCTCTGTGCCTCAGTTATAATAAGATTAAATCTTTATACATTGTATATCCATCAATATAGATTTATAATTATTCCCTTAGTAGTTGTATTTTAAATCAGGACAAAAAAGATTTATAAGCAAAATATATTTATACTGCCTTTTATATATGCATATGATTTGTTTTCATCAGTGCTTTTTATTTCTTTATATGGATTTGAATTACCATCCAGTATCCTCTCATCTCAGTCAATAAGATTCTATGTTGTTTGATGAGAAACCAATTGTTTATTTTATTGAGGATCCCTTGTACAGTATATGAGGAGTGCATCTCTCTTGCAGTTTTCAAGGTTTTCTTATTGTCTTTGGCTTTCATCTGTTTGATTGTGATTTGAGTAGGTGAGGATCTCTCTGCAGTTTTACTGTATAGATTTTGTTGAGCTTCTTAAAAGTATTAATTAATATTTTACATCAAATTTGGGAAGTTTTCAGTCATTATTGCTTTAAAATATTCCTTCTGCCTTTTTCCTTCTCTCCTTCTGAGACTTCAGTTATGTGTGTGTTGGTATGCTTGATGATGTCCCACTGTTCTTCAGGACTCAGTACATTTTCCCTTATTCTTTTTACTTTTTCTCAGACTGAAAATCTCTGTGGATCTATCTTCAAGTTCTCTCTTCTTTCCTCTGCCTGCTCAAATCTGTTGAGCTTTAGTAGTGGATTTATTTTGGTTATTTATTTGTCAGCTCCAGAGTTTTTATGTACTTTTTAATAATTTCTATTTATTTACTAACATCTTCTATCTGGTGAAAGGTTGTCTTCATCCTTTAAAAAAATTCTTATGCATGATTTTCTTTCATTTTGTGCATATTTATAACAGCTGGTTTAAAGTTTTTGTCTATTAAATTTAATGTCTAGATTTTCTCAAGGATAGTTACTATGTACTTTTTATGTCCTATATATTTGCCATACGTTCTTGTTTGTTTGCATGTTCTTTTATTGTTGTTGTTGAAAAACTATACATTTTAAACAGTGTGTAAAATCTGGATATTAGATTTTTCTCCTTTCCAAGGTTTTTTTTTAATGTTTTGTGGTGATAGAGTAACTTTTCTGAATTAATTCTATAAACTCTATTTTCCTTGTTGTGTATGGCCACTATTATCTCTGCTCAGTTATGTTAATAATCAGCTAATGATTAGATACAGATCTTCTTTCATTCCTGGAAACTGTGAGACTCCCAATCTTTGCAGAGTAGCTTTTTGTTACTTTTGGGGTACATCTTCAACACTAAGCCAGTTGATAATTTTGCCTTGGTGTTCACTTTACATTTACGTAGGGCCTCAAGATCATCTAGAAGTCATGATTTAGGACCTTCATATGAGCCTTAGGGCCTTAGGTATTTCATCAGCATGTGTACAGCATTGGGCGTGTGCACAGACTAATGCATGAGCATGGTTATCTAGATTTCTGGGAAAACATTGGAGCTTCTCAAAGACTCCCCTGGATATCAAATTTCTCACCTTTTACTTTAAAAATTTTTATCTTATCATTTCTCCAACTGCTATCCATTCTATTAAGCAGCCTTAATGTTAAACAATTGGCAAGAGTGATTTTTAATAAATCCCCCCCTCAGAAAAATCCTATTCACACTGAGTTATCTCTTATGTCAATTAAAGAGATTTCTGATGGAATATTCCAGAAAATCACTGAATAGGTCAAGTAATGACACTTCTTTGCAAATGGGGTTTGAAGGAGGTTCAACCCCATTCTACTCCCTTCAACAGATATCAAGCTTTGGATTTTCATTATGATTAGAAATTTCTGGTTTTCAAGGCTACTGTAGAGATGGGAAAAAAGAATGGGACTAAGCAAAGTTAAAACGGCACAAAGATCACTGCTCTTATCAATATTAAAGCATTTTTCTTAAATAAATGCTCAATGATTATTGCAGCCATTTGATTAATTTCCAGAGCTCTGAAAAAGTTGATTCTTATAAATTTTGCCCATTTTCTCATGGTTTTTTTAGAGTAGAGATTATTCTTAAGGTAGTTTGTCATTCCTGCTGATGTAGTCATTTTTTTAAAAAGTCATCACTGAACTTCACTATCCACCCTATACAGTTTTTTGTTCTTATAGTTTAGTCACTATTCAAAATGTTTGTGAAAATCTATAACTGCAAACACTAATTATAAGTGGAATTTGCAGGTTGTAATGTGTTAGGAGATATAATGTGATGGTTAAAAATCAAATTACAAAAGAAAAGTCTCACATATTGTTTTCCCAAACTACTTTCTCAGAAAGAGAGGAGTATACCAAGATAAGTGAATAAAGTATAAGGAAAGAAAATTTAGAGAAATATAGCTACCTCCATAAAAGCTAGCATCACTCAAATAGTTTCCCATAACTATAAATAGCCAGAGATAAGTGAATGTAGAACATACAAATTAAATGGAAAAATATAATCAAAGGGAATGATTAAATTATTGAAGTATTAAATAGACTTCTTAATGGATTTACATAGAAGGATCCTAGCCAGACGCCTGCTGTCATTTGCTATTTATATATCATCTTACTGAACTTCAGAGTCAGCATTGCTGGTGGGCTTTAGCAAGCCCTGGAGATTCAAAACCAACAATCTCCTCAACCAGACTGTGCTATTCCTAGATACCCATCTGAGACTAGAGACACCTTTCTCAGTGACGATGGGCGATACTTGGAGGAGAAAGACTTTACTAGGCTAAGCTGTTGCTGGAACAACATGGTGTCATAATTCTGTGACTTGTCTTGAGATCAGCTTCTGGAAACAAGCTATTCATTTGCATGGAATTTTAAATTTCTTTTCTTTTTTCTTTTTTGGCCGTGCCACACAGCATATGGGATTTTAGTTCCCTGAACAGGGATTGAACCTGTGGCCCCTGCATTGGAACCACATAGTCTTAACCACTGAAACTCCAGGGAAATCCCTGAATGGAATTTTAAAACAATGGAAACAAATCACTCTCCATTGATGTGGAGCCTTCTTTGTAGCAGATTTAAAGTTGTGTCAAAAGTTAAAGCAAGAATATTAATATTTTAAAAATCAATGTTCTCATATAATTCATCATTTAAGCATTAAACTGTTGCCATTTTATATATCCTCCTATAGGAGCATACATATTTTCTTACTTTCTTTCATTTTACCTTTAAACCTATTGTGCAGTAGCATTCATACTGAGAAGTGCATAAAACATGTATGTACCATTCAGAAAAGTATCACATAGTACACATCCAAGCAACTACCACCCCAGTCAAAAAGTAGAATATTTTCCATGCCCCAGAGATCTTATTTGACTTTTCTCTTTAATGAGTGAATTGCAGTTGATTTTGATAAATGATTTTGTGACAATTTTAGAAATAAATGTATTTTGGTAAGAAAGGGAGATGTTGTGAAACCAGATTTATGAAATAACGTTAGTATAGACATAGAAGTCAGGATCTGACCTTGGACGCATAAATCTGGTGGCAGAGGAAATAGATCAGTATGTTGGTAAAAGTGGCATAAAAAGAGAGGAAAATACTGTGTGTGATTGAGTATTGAACTTGCCCACACCTTCAGGGAATAACAAAGACTCAGTTTCAAACTGTGGAAAGCTAAGTAGAAATGTAATAGGACAAAGAAAGTAACACTTTCTTAGTCTGAGATGTGAGCTAATTAGATTTTACTGATACCTGCTACAGTACAAGACTGTAGAACACTTGACTTCCACAAACTCACATCATTTATCTCTAATAATGGTGTTTTATAGTCACAAATAAGCTCAGTTTCACCCAATTCACAAATTAACACATAGCACTTAATATGTGCCAGGCATGGTTCTAAGGATTTTGTACATACTAACTCATTTCATCCTCTCGGCTCTTTAAGAAAAATGGGGAAACTGTAACACCAGGGGATGGCAAAGGTGGGACTCAAATTCAGAATGGCTGGCAGCAGAGTCTGTTCTGGGACTATTAAGTTTTTCTCTCTCCATCTAAGGAATTGAAAATTGTGGTTCCCTGGTAAAAATATTGGACTTTCTTTGATTGTTATCCATAACATATATTCATGTTAATAGCTTGATTATTAAGACTAACTCTTTTTTATTAGAATTAACAGTATTTTAATATATAATAGCTATCAATATAGAGAAGAATATATCTGAGTTTTCTGTTGTGACATGAAATATACATGAAATTTAAACATTTTTGTCTAGGAAATATTTTCTCATGGATATCAAAATTTAATAAATACAGAATGTTTATTTTTCAAGATATTTGAAAAGGAGTATATTGATGAACTTATATAAGCAGTTTTTATTAGCAGTATGGCAGAAAGCCATTCCTCAGTATGATATTAATAACAGTTTGGTGTCACTGCTTTGATTAATGTTAAGGGGTTAGTAATTTTACCACCATTGCTTTTGCACCCTCCATGAAAATGCCAACACTTGGAAATAGGCAAGGAATATCTCAGCATTACTATGAAAATAATGTTGACCTCTTAGACCCCAGGAAAATATCTCTGGGAAAATATCAGAAATACAAAGACCATAGTTTTAAACTAAGGCGACTAAAATCCATTCACTTTATTTTTGTCCTATTTGGGAACAGTTACTCTTTTCTGTAAGCTTTGTTCTCACTTCTGTCTCAGGGTCATGTTTGACCTGCCCCCCTTGCATACGAATTTAGTTCTCCAGACCCATTCCTATACCCAGACACTATTAGCATTTCCTGGGAGAAAAAAAAAGAAAAAAAAACAAAACAAAACAAAACAAAAAACACCTTTGTACCCAAAGCCCAGAAGATAAGAACTCCCTGACTCAAGTTGAAGTTCCTCCCTTGACTTCTTACAACATGAACTGCTGCTGCTGCTAAGTCACTTCAGTCGTGTCCAACTCTGTGCAACCCCAGAGACAGCAGCCCACCAGGCTCCCCCGTCCCTGGGATTCTCCAGGCAAGAACACTGGAGTGGGTTGCCATTTCCTTCTCCAATGCATGAAAGTGAAAAGTGAAAGTGAAGTCGCTCAGTCGTGTCTGAGTCTTCGTGACCCCATGGACTGCATCCTACCAGGCTCCTTCATCCATAGGATTTTCCAGGCAAGAGTACTGGAGTGGGGTGCCCTCGCCTTCTCCGTGAACTGCTTCTAGAGACCCTGAATTCCTGACTGCCTGGCCTTGTATCTCGTTATCTACTTATTCCTCTCTTGAAGTTTGCTAAGCAAATCTGGTGAATGGTGAGAGACAGATGGTAGAAAAAAATAAGAATTAACGTTGATAAAATAGAGAACAAAAAAGGAGTCTCCTTGGTCACTTGTAAGGAAGCAAATCCTTCAGTCAGACTGCTATCTCATGATTGTGTCAAGCTGAATTGAATTATTACTAAATACTTGGCCACTAATGGTCATCTCCTGTGACTTTTAGGGATTGGAAGTGTTTATTCTTCTTTGTTTTTCTTTCTTTCTTTTTTTTTTTGTTATGCTGGGTGTTTCGGGCTGAGTGCAGGCTTTCTCTAGTTATAGCGAGTGGGGACTGTTCTTCCTTGCAGTGTGTGCGCTTATTGTGGTGGATTCTCTTGTTGCAGAGCATGGGGCTCCAGGGCATGCAGGCTTCAGTAGTTGCGGCTCCCCGGGTCTAGAACACAGGCTCAGTAGTTGTGGTACACGGGCTTAGTTGGTTGGTGGTATGTGGAATCTATCCAGACCAGGGATTGAACCCGTGTCCCCGAGATTGGCAGGCGGGTTCCTATCCACCATGCCACCAGGGAAGTCCTGTTTAGTCATTTTTAGGAGCTTGTGCTAATGGAAAAAAAAAATGAGAGAGTCCAGTCTTTTCTCCACCTACAGGCAAATTTCATGGTAATTAGCTACTGTGACAGATAAATTTGAGGTTGATATTTCTGTTCCATTCCTTATGGCTCCTCACTGTGTCTGCACAGTTTCCCCAAGAACAGTTATCTATTATGTACTACTGAAGAACTATATTTTGCAGGCAATATGACCCAGTTCTGACAACATTAGGGGGCATGCTAGGACCTCAAATTACAGCAAGCAGAGGTATAGGTGGGAAGGAAGTCTGACTTGGGGCAAATGATAACCTTCACCCATGCCATTCTTTTATCATCATCATTAGGATCTTTTGTCCATAGAATTTAAAATAAATTTTTAAAAGCTTTTAGTTTCCCCCTTTCTGTTTATAAAAAAAGAAACAGTCAAGATTTGAGAGCTGGCTAAAATATATTTTTAGATTATAAGAGGTTTTGGCACCTGCCAGCATATTCAATTACAGTAAAGGCATGCAGAGTTATTTTATCTAATTCTTAATATTTACTATATTGACAATTAAAACATTAAGCACTTGCTAGGTGAAAATCTATAAGGGCTGTGGGAAACCAAAGTAATAACTAATATATGAACCTTCCTCTCAAAAATCTCAAACTGAGGTGAGAGGTAGAAAATAGAGAGGAGGTAGGTAGGTAGGCAGGCTTCCCTAGTAACTCAGCTGGTAAAGAATCCACCTGCAATGCAAGAGACCTCAGTTTGATTCCTGGGTTGGGAAGATCCCCTGGAGAAGGGATAGGCTACCCACTCCAGTGTTCTTGGGCTTCCCTGGTGGCTCAGACATTAAGGAATCCACCTGCAGTGTGGGAGACATGGCTTCTATCCCTGGATTGGGAAGATCCCCTGGAGGAGGGCATGGCAACCCACTCCAGTATTCTTGCCTGGGGAATCCTAGTGGACAGAGGAGCCTGGCAGGCTGCAGTTCATGGGGTAGCAAAGAGTTGACATGACTGAGCGACAAGCACAGCACAGGTAGGTACGTATTAATTCCTTGTGATAGAAACTTGTGAATGCAGACAGAGATATATACAGACTCAATATGGTACCAGCCTACCTCATGGTTCTAAGTATAATATTGGTGGTGGATGGAGCTGTCTCAGGTGTGTGGTGTTCTCCAAATGAGCCCTCCCAGGTACTCAGTCACAAGGTCTGGTGGTTGGTGAAGAATCTGCTTTTTAAGTGCTGACCCAGGTAGTATGTGTCCACTGCCAATAAATATTAGACACTTGGATATAATCAAGATCAGTCTTCAGAGATGAATTTTAGTCTTTCCCTGACTCTCACTAAAGTATTGCAAGTCGTTAAGTCCCATCTAAGAAGGAGCTACTTATGTTCTCTTGGGCAACACCATTGAAAAATCATTACAAGAGGATTTGTTACTTTTAAGGGAAGATCTCCAACTCTAAACAGTAATTATGCTGTGATCATTAATACTGAACAACTTGCTAAAACATTAAAATTTTTTTTCTAGTTGGGTCATTAACATCATAAAGTGCGATGGGGATCAAAGTATTGCCTGGAGTGTCTCCTCTCTCTAGGAGATAAGTGGCATGGGCAAAAATCAAAGAGAACTTCATCTTCTTTCTCACTCAGCTTTGATTTGGAAAGGAGGTAGTTAAGTTACATCCAGAAAGTGGCAGTTAGAAAACTTGCCTTCTATTGCATGCTTTTGCTGCAGCAATTACCTCAGCTACAAATCTCATTTACAGAACTCTTTGAAAGTGCTATCTGGACGATGGCAGAATACACTGGAAATCAATGGAGGGTGATTTCATTCCCAAATTGAAGTTACCATTTAATAGTCAGGGAAAAAAACACATACTCGCACACCCCAACCTCCTTCTTATTCATTAATAGATTCCTCAGTAGCAATTATGAGGCTCAACTTTCACAAATTCTATTACTTCTCGAAAAATATGAATTATAAACACTCTTTACCAATTGAAATGCAATCACATCCTAGCTGCCAGAAGGAAAATAGACAGGAACTGTTGGAAATGATCCTAATCATGATGCTAATAAGTAACAGCCCAGTACGTTGTAGTCTGCAAAACAGGCCAGTGCCTGCTTCTCTGTACCTACTGTTATATGATGTTTTCTTTCCTGATTTATAGTATCCTAGCAACCATCATGCCCTTTAGTCCTAATGGATCTAAAAATGATGCACTGGGAAATTTGTCCCTAAGGATCTCATGCTCCAGGGAGGGACACTTTCTCCTTGGGGCCGGGGCGGGGGCAGTGCATGTCAATAGCAAAATAGATGTGTAGGGATTAAAGTCCTTTTCTTTGATCTGAGATTTCATTGCCCTTCTTGATCCCATATAGTCAGAGGGCCTGTAATCCAGGTTTAATCTAAATATTGATAGATGGCAGTGCTGCCAAGAGATCCTAATTCCACATGAATATTCACAGCAGAAGAGCCTGGGGATATTGCCTGCTAGAGATGACCTTAAGTCTAGCAAAAGTGGACACTGACAATGGCTCTAAATTATTTACTTATTTACTATTCATTGATTTGAGTTAAGACAGGATGCTGTCAAAATTTTCATATAGCCCGTCATTGGTAAGGCTTTAAGTCATTCTCAGCCATTCTCATCTTGCTGTAAATTAGATTAAATATCAACTTCATTAGGGCCATCTGATCAAGGTTGGATATTTTTTTGATACAGAATAAGATTTAGAACTAGGGATAGGGCATAAGAGGCAGAGAAAAGCCAAAAGAAAGCAAGCTAGAGGGAAGTCCCCCTTTAGCTCAGGTTCTTCAAAGTTAGTTTGAAGAACAGTTTGTATCAGGGACTTTTCCAGATACGCCCTGGATATTGAAGTAGACTGTACCTGAAGGAGTATTGATTCTACTGTAAATTTGAATGGTCCACTAATTTCACAGTGTTGTCAGGGAAGACATTTTATAGCTAAGTAAGATAGTACTAAATGATTGAGAATGTCTTTCCATCCTGGCCTTGAACTCACTTCCCCATCTCCATATTCCCTTCATTTCAGCCATAACATACTTTCCATCATCACTGAGAACAGCCCTGATCAATGATCCTGAATTCTGATCTTTCTCTCTAACCACAATACCCTGTGCTTCTCTGGCTCTTTACCACTTAGTCCCTGCTCAGTGTTCTCTTTTTAGTCCCATCATCACCTTCAAGCCCTTAATTAGTTCTCATTCTCCCATCTCTTTGCCTCCCACTGTGGTTTGCCTTCATACTCACTTGGGCTCTGTGGGCAACTGTTTTGATGATGTGCTCACTAATATCCTGGAATTCCTTATCAGCAATCTGTCAGAGTTCCTGCCTTGCCAATCCAAAGCTTGGATACCCACCTGCCATCCACTTTCTTTTGCTTCTGAGGTGCTATTTCTGAGGAAAGTCACGAAAGCGTGATGATCTGATTCCCTATGGCCATGCTAGAGCTTCACCTTCTTGGCCTGATCATCTACACTTCTTTTCATGACTTGCTTGCTCCCTTTGCCATTTATTCATTCTTTTGACAAAGTTTTATTAACTGGTTATTACATTTTATCTATGGCCCAAGCACCAAGGATATGATAAAGATCAAGACTGACAGGGAACCTTCCCTCAGTGAAGGAATGATGGAGTGAAGGAAACTAAGTGATGGAGTTTATCATTTAGTGAAGTAATGTGGGAAATAAATATGTTTTAAAAAGTAATTTCATAAAAGCAAGTTCTCTGCAGGATGGTAAGTGTAAGATGACCTGAGATGGGAACAGGCTCAGAGTGTTCAAAGGACTAATGAAAGTCGGCGTAGGTGGACTACAAAGGGAAAGAGAGAGAATGTAAGATCACAGAGATGGTCAAGAGATCATGAAAAAGACTTAGGATTCCATTCCACTTTCAGTGGGAATCCATTGGAGAATTCTAACCCAAGGAGTGCCATTTTCTGATTTATATTTTGGTAGGATCGCTCTTGCCTCTGTGTGGTAGATATAAGAAGCAAGTGTAGAAACAAAGAGAACAAAGACACTAGTGGCAAAACAAATAAATGAACACAACAAAACAGAATCAGACTCACAGGTATAGAGAACAGACTAGTGCTTACCATGGGGAGAGGGGTTGGAGGGGCGAGTGCATGAAGGGGGAAAGGGGTTAAGAGTTACAAGCTACCAGTTATAAAATAACTAAGATATAAGGAATGCAAGGTACAGCACAGGAAATGCAGCCAATATTTTCCACTAATAACTTTAAGTGGAGTGTAATCTATAAAACTCTTGAATTACTGTGTTGTACACCTGAAACTAATATAATATTGTAAATCCACTCTACTTCAGTTAAAAAATCCAAATGAGGGGTGATGTTGGTTTGAATCAGGGTTGTAACAGTAGAGATGGTAAAAGTGTGTGGATTCCATTGAGGAAGTCAAAGGCTGAATGATATGCTCAGGGTCTAATAAAATAACAACTGTTCCCTTTACAAGTCATATTTAAGTTGGTACTTTGCTTCATCTGAAGGAGAGAAAGTATATTTTCTGTTGTAGCTACTCTCCACATTTTGGTCCTAGCTCTAATGCACTTGTGGGGGGCGAAAAAAAAAAAAAAAAAAGAGAAATACCATAGCATAACATCTCTTATCTCTTTGAGTGCCCTCTTCCTGTCCTTTTCCTGGTTTCACTCTCCTTCAATGCCCTGCACTTATTTCTTGTCTTTCTTCCCATATGGAAACTGTGAATGTCTTGCCTCTTCTGTCCACGGAGGTGAATCCCAGGTAAGAATCTCAGTAACTGTAAAGAGCCATAAAGAGAGAGGCTGTTGAGCAGAGTTGGGGACAGACATTGTCTCTAGAATCCTTCCCAGCAAATTATATCTCACCGAATTCAGTGCCTACTCCCGAGCTAGGTCTCCAAGAGTTTTGTTTTTTTTTTTTTTTTAACTACCATTCCATGGTCAGAGACAGAAATACTAGACTTCTTGAAAAAATAAGTGTTCAAAAGAGCCAGTAGACTCCATCCTGTTATTTTCTATTTGGTGAGTACTGGAAAAGTTTGGAAGGAGATAGAAAATTGATCCTGATCTCTGCATTTACCCTGAGCTTATTCCATCCCTTATTTAGCCAGCTCCAAGCAGCACCAGTGTTAATGTATATTACCTTGCTAATCTTGACATCACATCTGTGAGCCACATCAATAGTCAGATTTCTCATTTTCCAGATCAATCAATCAACACATATTTTTAAAAGCCTAGACTAGTTTTACCTGCCATGGCCTATGTTTTGGCCTAAAATACAGATGTGTGAGCTGTGATTCTTATACGTGGGATACAAGCTGAAGGCACAAGAAACAGAGAGCAAAGCAGAAATTGATCACATGCTAACTTGGATCATATAGATTCTAATTTTAGCCTGAGTTCTGAGATGGAAACATCAATTTTTATTTAACATTGAACTCTAGACTGTTAGACCTGGGAAGGCACTTCAAGTCTAATCTACTCAGTGCATAATGGTCTGGATTCTGAGACCCTGACAGATGAAGTAAATTGGCTGTAGTCACAGGCATGTCTGTGACAGAAACCCAGGTAGTCTCCAAATTCCAGTCCAGTGTTGTATACATTCCAAGAAACTTCCCCACCAGTCATATTCTTAGTATGTTTCTCTGTTGTTCAGTTGCTTATTCATGTCTGACTCTTTGCAATCCTCTGGACTGCAGCACACCAGCTTTCCCTGTCCTTCACCATCTCCCGGAGCTTGCTCAAACTCACGTCCATTGAGTGGATAATGCCGTCCAACCATCTCATCCTCTGCTGCCCCCTTCTCCTCCTGCCCTTAGTCTTTCCCACATCAGGGGTCTTTTCCAATGAATCAGCTCTTTGCATCAGATAGCCAAACTATTGGAGCTTTAGCTTTAATATCAGTCCTTCCAATGATTATATAGGGTTGATTTCCTTTAGGGTTGTCTGGGTTTGATATCCTTGCAGTCCAAGGGACTCTCAAGAGTCTTTGCCAACACCACAGTTCAAAAGCATCAATTCTTTGGTGCTCAGCCTTCTTTATGCTCCAACTCTCATATCCATACACGACTACTGGGAAAAAAAAAAAAAAAAAAGAAACATAGCTTTGACTAGAAGGACCTTTGTTGGCAAAATCTTTTTAATATGCTGTCTAGATTGGTCATAGCTTTTCTTCCAAGGAGCAAGCGTCTTTTAATTTCATGGCTGCAGTCACCATCTGCAGTGATTTGGGGGCCCCAAAAATAAAACCTGTCCATTGTTTCTGAACTAATGGAAAAAGCTCAACCCTTAAAAAACTAAGATCATGGCTTCTGGTCCCATCACTTCATGGCAAATAGATGAGGAAACAATGGAAATAGTGTTTCTCTATACATGCATTTTATTGGCCATTTGGCTTTGATTCTATTAATCCAAGGTGAACATCTGCAGTTTCTTTTGCCATTTAAGCATCTCACCCAGGAATGACTTCATTTCAGATGTTCTAAATCTAGGGCCCAGTGTTGTGTGACAGAGGTCCCTAAGATACATATTCAGCTACTCTCAGGATCTGTCAGTAATCTCCAGGCTCTGCTCTATGCTCACATAATTAATCAACAAGGGATTGACAGTCAGCAACATTTGTGGGTCAGACTTTGAGCTGGGTTGGAGGGGAATTGGTCCTTACTGGACAGGAAAGCTCAGTCTAATTGGGAAGACATGTATGCTATTTATGATGGGGGTGTTCCTATAATAGAGATATAGTCCCTAATTTCAACAGATTTCTAGCTTGATTTAAGCGAAAAGAAAAACAGAAAAAATGAGCATCCAAATAACACACACACACAAGCACAAGTATAGACATGTTGTGGTCACATGTGCACACTCACAGCAAGTTGTCACCTATCCAGAAGAAATAACTACAATGAGTAAATTCATGAATTGGTGTTTTATGTTGTTATTTTAAAAGTATTAAGTGTTTAAGCAAACCAATGTACCATAGTTAATGAGGAAGCTATAGCTGAACTTGAGTTTCATTGTTCTCAGTTAATATAGTCTCATAATTTTGATGAAGACAGATCATTTTACTTAAGAAAATGTTTACCTTACAGCAGGAATGTAGTTTAAATCTATTCTTGAATTTCCTCTGTGTAGATAATATGTAGTGTTTGACCAGGGATGAAACTAGGGGTCAGTTGTAAAGAAACTGGTCTTTATTGAGCACCTGCTATATACAATTCACTTTGTAGAAATTATCCTAACAACAATCTTGTTAGACATGAATTATCTTATTAACAATGAGATGACTGAGGCTGAGATGGGATTGGAAAGCAGATCTCCCTGAGTTAACCTTGTGCTCCAGCCATACATTTTTAATACTAAACTAATACTATGTTTAGTTTCTGACAATTGGGGGTAGGGTGGGAGAAATGGAGCTTTCCCAAAACCTTGGGCAGAAGGTGTAAACTTTTAAATTATTTTTTTAAATTATTTTTAAAACTATTTTCAGTTCAGTTCAGTCACTCAGTTGTGTCCAACTCTTTGTAACCCTATGAACCACAGCACACCAGGCATCCCTGTCCATCACCAACTCTTGGAGTCTACCCAAACTCATGTACATTGAGTCAGTGATGCCATCCAACCATCTCATCCTTTGTCATCCCCTTCTCCTCCTGCCCTCAATCTTTCCCAGCATCAGGGTCTTTTCAAATGAGTCAGCTCTTCGCATCAGGTGGCCAAAGGATTGGAGTTTCAGCTGCAACATCAGTCCTACCATTGAACACCCAGGACTAATCTCCTTTAGGATGGACTGGTTGGATCTCCTTGCAGTCCAAGGGACTCTCAGGAGTCTTCTCCAACACCACAGTTCAAAAGCATCAATTCTTCGGTGCTCAGCTTTCTTTATAGTCCAACTCTCACATCCATACATGACCACTGGAAAAACCGTAGTCTTGACTAGATGGCCCTTTGTTGGCAAAGTAATGTCTCTGCTTTTTAATGCTGTCTAGGTTGGTCACAACTTTTCTTCCAAGGAGTAAGCATCTTTTAATTTCATGGCTGCAATCACCATCTGCAGTGATTTTGGAGCCCCAAAAATAAAGCCAGCCATTGTTTCCCCTGTTTCCCCATCTATTTCCCATGAAGTGATGGGAACGGCTGCCATGATCTTCGTTTTCTGAATGTTGAGCTTTAAGCCAACTTTTTCACTCTCCTCTTTTACTTTCATCAAGAGGCTCTTTAGTTCTTCTTCACTTTCTGCCATAAGGGTGGTGTTATCTGCATATCTGAGGTTATTGATATTTCTCCTGGCAATCTTGATTCCAGCTTGTGCTTCATCCAGCCCAGTGTTTCTCATGATGTATTTTGATAGATGACAAATATTGTAGGTAATGGATAAGTTTGAAGAAATCAACAATTTAATCAAAAGCTGAATTTGCTTTTAATGAACTTGTCCAAGGTCTTTTGTTGTTTCTGGTCAAAGAGTGGACTGTTTGCCTGGTTAGTATTCATCAGAGGGCAATTATTTTTCAGACTTAAACTTCCTTTGGTTGAGTACATGTAATTACTAGACTTTTATCCAAACCAAGATTTTGGATAATGATAAGAGTAAAGAGAGGCCATGAAGTAAGATATGAGCTAAGATTCAGAGAAATATCTGATTAGCTTCAGACAATGAGTGTTCTAGTTAAACCATGAAAATTTGGATTTAAAGGCAAGTGTGGAGGGGTGTGCAGCATAGCTTTTGTGAAAAGCAGCTTTAGAGTGTTGACAAACTCATCATGAATTCTCATTTGGTAATACAGTCTCTTGAGTGGTAATGTGGGAGATCTCAAATTTCCATAAAGAATATTTGCATTATAACATTTAAAATCTTTTCTTTATAGATGAATTTTTAGTAAACTCTCACTCACCTGTGTCACTGTTGCAAACATAAAGTATTTATACAAAGTTAGCCTTTTCAAAAGGTCTGATGTTGAGGAACTGAGGGGAGATCAAGGAGCAAAGTCACTGCACTCTTCTCCTTCCAAGGGTGGGAGACATTGGTTTCCAATGGAACTTTTTGACCTGCTATTTTTTTTTTTTTTGATGAGTCAGTAATATTATCAGTTGAAATTCAAATAGTCATTTGGTTATATTATATTCCAGTAAAGTCCCAATTAAATTGAATCCAGTTAATTTTGACCCTTAGTTACACAGAATTTTGATTAATTGCTGTTACCTCTCTGTCTCTGAAAAACAAAGAAAAATAAATAAAATGATATCATATCAGGAATTTGGTGAGACAGAAATATTCCTATATGATGTTCTGTGCTCATTAAAATTACAGCACATTGTTCTATCATTTTCCTCATCTGAAGGTCCTGGATAGTAAATACTGATGTTCACCCAGAAGAGGCAACAAGGAATGATTCCATTGTATCCTTTAGATTCTAGGTTCTAAAGCAGAGAAGTGTGCTGAGACATAATGGAAAGATTTTCCAGTAAAAATGAAGAGTGAAATTATGAAGTATTTTCACAGGGTGCAACAGAGCTTTGGCAGGTTAGAACAGTGGACTGAGACTAAGAAGATAAAGTATAATAAAGGCTAATGAGAAGTTCTGTATACAATGTCTCCTCCCGCCAAAAAAGAAAAAAAAAAAAAAAAAAAGATTAAACTGAGGAAGCTGAGGTCAAAGTGACTGCTTGTGAAAAAGCCCAAGGGGCTTCCCTGGTGGCTCAGAGGTTAAAGCGTCTGCCTCCAGTGTGGGAGAGCCGGGTTCAATCCCTGGGTCGGGAAGATCCCCTGGAGAACGAAATGGTAACCCCCTCCAGTATTCTTGCCTGGAGAATCCCATGGACGGAGAAGCCTGGTAGACTACAGTCCACGGGGTTGCAAAGAGTTGGACACGACTGAGCAACTTCACTTTCAGTGGTAAAACCAGTGAATGCTGATGTTTTGACCAAAAGGCTAATGTAATCTGAGAGTATGTTATATCATTTCTAGGTTACAGTCCCACTATTACCTGTGCAGGTCAGATGAATTACATAATAAGGAGTTTGTGGGGGACTTATAGGGAGAATATTGATAAACTGAATGATAAAGAAAGATGACCTTGATAACCTACAGTTTCTATAAGAAATGGCTGAAGAAAACTAGCCAGTCAAATCTGAGTTGCAGTAGAAGGCAGATAGCCCTTTTGTAACTTAGGAAATGCTAACATGTAGAAGACAATAGATTTATTTCTTTATAGTTCCAAAGGCTCTCACTCTGATACTGCTGCTGCTACTGCTGCGAAGTCGCTTCAGTTGTGTCCGACTCTGTGTGACCCCATAGAAAAGATGGGAACATTTCTGGGTTCTATGACTTGATTCTTGCACTCTGCAGGGAGTTGTGTTAGATGACTGTGCAGATTCCTTCCGGTTATAACATTTAAGCTTCTGACAAGTATCCAGGTGATTGTTAATCCTCCCTTTACCTGAAGCTTACTATACAAAAATTCATTTGACTGGAAGAGAACAAGATTATACTAAGATAATTTGAGCTAAACTCATTCCCACCAGGTACAGGCATTTCTGCATTGAAAAGGTAACCATGGTGCTTCATCTTCATCTGTTTGACTTTTCTCTATCTTTGTTGCTTTTTCTTCCCTAATTTTTAAATTATTTTTTGAGAATCCATTGTCCAAACTCAGCAAAACCTAAATTGCAACACAGTTATGCAGTGTTAATACCATCTACAGTGTTGTAGGCTGATCATGGGAACATAGAAATATGTATGAACTGTGAATTTCAAGAATTGATCCCCTCCTTTTTTCCTGTCTGGAAACTAGGGTTTAAGTCCTGCATGGAGGAACATTAACTTTTGAGTTGATTTATAAGATAATTGAAAAATAGAACTATAATCCTGATACTTGAGAAAGTAACTGCTGAAGCAAAAAGACCATTATTTTATAGTTTTCAAGGGAGTGGTGGAAGCAGCAGCAGTAGCAGCAGAGTCTTAGCTTAAGGTAGACATGGCAAGAGGTTTCTTTACAGAAGGGCATTAGGCCATCCTATAACCTTCATTAGCCCTGCCATCCTCAATCAAAAAATGCTAAGCTAAGTCACTTCAGTCGTGTCTGACTCTGTGCGACCCCATAGATGGCAGCCCACCAGGCTCCCCCGTCCCTGGGATTCTCCAAGCAAGAACACTGGAGTGGGTTGCCATTTCCTTCTCCAATGCATGAAAGTGAAAAGTGAAAGTGAAGTCATGTCTGACTCTTAGTGACCCCATGGATTGCAGCCCACCAAGCTCCTCCGTCCATGGGATTTTCCAGGCAAGAGTACTGGAGTGGGGTGCCATTGCCTTCTCTGACTTTACTAGAGCAGTGCCTGCTGCAGAAGATATTTATAGTCTACCAGTATAAAAATAGTCCAACCTGACTAAGCATATGAAAAGATGTTCAATTTCATTAGTCATCAGGGAAATGCAAATTGAAATTATAGTGAGATACCACTACACACCCACCACAGTGGCTAAAATTAAATAGATTGACAACAGCAAAGCTTTATGAGTACTTGGAGAAACCAAAGCTCCTATACTTTGCTGGTAAGAGTATAAAATATTGCAACCACTTTGGAAAACTATCTTGCAGTTTCTCATGCTTAAACATACATCTACCTGTGACCCAGCATTTTGACTCCTAGGCTCTTTTCCTAGGAGAAATGAAAATATATGTCTACAGAAGGAACTTGTACGAAACGTTTATAACAGCTTAAAAAAAATACCCTCAAGATAGAAACAACTCAGATAACCCTCAACAGGAGAATGGATAAACAAATTATGCTGTATCCAATCATTGTAATACTACTCAGCAAAATGAATTACTGATATATGCTAAAACATAGTCCCATCCTTTTCTAAACCACTTTATTGAGGTATTATTGACATACAAAACACTGTAACTAGTTAATGTGTGCAGGATAATGAGTTTGGAGATAAGTATACATCCATAAAATCATAACCACAATCAATGCCATAAACATATCCATTGCCTATAAAGGTTTCTCCCAGTTATTTGTTTAGATAAAAACACAGCATAAGATCTGCTCTTTTAGCACATTTTTAAGTGTACAATTCAGTGTTGTTAACTATAGCCATGTGATGTGCAATAGATCTCTAGGGCTTAATCACCCTGTATAACTGAAACTTTGTACCCTTTGACCAAGACCTTGTCATTTCGCACCCCCAGTGCTTTTTCACCACCATTCTGTGCTCTGCTTCTATGAGTTCTACTATCTAATATTCCCCATGTATGTGTAATTTAGTATTTTTTTCTTTTGTGTCTCGTTTATTTCACTTAGCATAATGTCCTATAGATTGATCTATGTTGTCACAGATGACAGGATTTACCTAATTTTTTTTAAGGCTAATGGGGAAAAAATATTCTCATCAATTAATAGATCAATGTTATGTACACAAGGTTGAATAAATGAAACCAGAGACAAAAGAGTATGTACTTATAATTCCATTTCAGTGAATTTCAAGAACAGACAAAACAATCAAAACAGTGGTTATCTAGGCTAGGGGTTGCCCTGAGGGATTGACTGGGAAGGAGTAACAAGGGAACTTTCTTCTGGGATGTTAGAAATACTCCATATCTTGATTTGGGTGTTGGTTACAGTTGTCTAGCTTTTGCCAAAACTCATAAAATTTATACCCTTAGGATGTACATTTCTCTATACATAAATTTTACTTCAATAAAAATAAAAATTTAAAAATATGCCAGCAATTAGCATGTTAAAACTTTCATGTAAACCATAGCAAGAACCATGTGCTTAAAAACATGATATGGAGATGCAGCTTCAAAAGAGATTCCCTCAGTAGATCTCCAACCAGATCACCATACATATACTTCTTCCCCATGTGGAAATTCTAGAGTTACCACTGGGTTAACGCCTATGGAAAACAATAGCTGAGAAGAGGATATAATCTTCACAGGTCATGGGATCCTGTATGGTCTGAACATTTGGCCACTGAAATGGGTACTCAAACTAAAATAGAATCTAAATAATAGACATCTCAGAAGGGAAGGTTTGAAGGGTAGGTAAAGATCGACGCCTTCCATATTGCTTTTCATGGAAGGTCAACAAGGAAAGTGTATGATTTTAGAACTAAATGGGCCTGGGTTATTATAAAAAACTTCATGTGCTCAAGCCTTTTATCTATAAAATGGAGGTCATACTATCTCCCATAAAAACAGTTTAAATCAGAATTATAAATATTAGCTATTAATTACCTAGTTCTATGGGAAACATGTAGTTAAGTGGCTGTACATGAGTAAGTGGGGGCTGATTAGATATTTTTATAGACTAAACACAATATGAAGTTATTATAAAATGCAGAATATTTTTCCTGTTCTATACATTACATCCCCATAACTCATCTATTTTACAACTGGTAGGTTGTAGTTTTAAATTCCCTTCACTTATTTTATATTTCTCCTCCATTCCCCTCTGGTAACCATTAGTTTGATTTTGTATCTGTGAGTCTGTTTTTGATTTACTATGTGTTTTTTTTTCTTTTTTAGATTCCACATATAAGTAAAAACATACAGTATTTGTTTTTTTCTACCTGACATTTCACTAAGCACAATACCCTCCAGGTCCATTTATGTTTTTACAAATGGGAAAATTTCATTCTTTTTATGACTGAGTAATATTCTACTGCATGTATGTATACTACATCTTATTTATCCATTCACATGTCAATGGACATTTAGATTGCTTCCATGTCTTGGGTATTGCAAATGATGCTGCTGTGAACATAGGGGTGCATATATCTTTTTGAATTAGTGTTTTCATTTCTCTTGTATAAATACATTAAAGTGGAATTGCTTGATCATATTATAGTTCTAGTCTTAATATTTTGAGAAAACTCCATTGTTTTCCATAGCAGCTGCACCAAGTTAAATTCGCACCAACTGTATACAAGGGTTCCCTTTTCTCCATATCCTCACCAACATTGTTATTTGTAGACTTTTGGATAATAACTTTTATGACAGGTGTAAGGTGATATCTCATTGTGGTTTTAATTTGCATTTCCTTTATCATTAGTGATGTTGGACATCTGTTCATGTGCCTGTTGGCCATCTGTATATCTTCTTTGGAAAATGCATACTCAGGTTTTCTGCCCATTTTTAAAATCAGATTGGGTTTTTTTATATTAATGTATGAATTTTTTTTTATATTTTGAATTTTAACACTTTATCAGCCATATCATTTGAGGCTCTGACCCTTTTCAAGTTCTCTTTAAAGAGGGCTATTTTCCTTGTTAAGTCTGGCAAATTCCCTTGAAGTAACTTTCCCTCTAGGCCCAAAAATATGTTCTTTATAGTTATAGAGTAGTGTAAATTAGAGGAACTTCAAAATTGGACAGACTTCAATTCAAATCTTGGCTCTGCCCCTTAATAGCTATGTGATTCTCGGAAGATAAACTCACTGAGGTTCAGTTTTTTGACCTATACAGTGAAGAGAATAATAATAGTTTCCTCATAAGATTAAACATACTATGTATGCATAAAGCATGGAGAGTAGTTTCTGACTCACAGTAGGTGCCCACTAGGCAGTACCTGTTATTATTAGGATCAAAGGTCTTACCTGGTCCATCTGTAGGGTAGACCCACTCGATTATACTTTTCTTTTAAAATGTATCATCTGTCTTCCTATTTCAGTTTTATTCTTTGTTATGTGATGCCCAGTGTGAGTAAATTATTGCGTATACACTGAGTCTGTACTATGCCTGAGCCCTTTTGCCTTGTTGAGACTTTTGAATTGCCTAGGTTATGTGCCACAGCTTATCTGCTTTTTCTTAAGTTAACATCCATGCTTTTTCTCTTGTTCAATCTGTACCTTCTTGAGCCCGTCCCCTAGATCTCAGGCTGTAAACTGTACCTCTTTATCATGGACCAAACATGACCTATTTGTAAATTTGTTCAGAGTCATGGCTTCTTTTGGCCTGTCTTGTCCTAGAATCACTCTTAATTCAACACCAACATTGGATTGCTAGTTACTTTTCCCTGTGTCTTAGATCCCAATTATGCCCTATTATATTGAAAAAGTTGGCTTAAAGCTCAACATTCAGAAAACTAAGATCATGGCATCCGATTCCATCACTTCATGGCAAATAGATGGGGGAACAGTGGAAACAGTGGCTGACTTTATTTTTATGGGCTCCAAAATCACTGCAGATGGTGATTGCAGCCATGAAATTAAAAGACCCTTACTCCTTGGAAGGAAAGTTATGACCAACCTAGACAGCATGTTAAAAAGCAGAGACATTACTTTGCCAACAAAGGTCCGTCTAGTCAAGGCTATGGTTTTTCCAGTGGTCATGTATGGATGTGAGAGTTGGACTATAAAGAAAGCTGAGCGCCGAAGAATTGATGCTTTTGAACTGTGGTATTGGAGAAGACTCTTGAGAGTCCCTTGGACTGCAAGG
Source organism: Bos grunniens (assembly GCF_055505025.1). Lineage (NCBI taxonomy): Eukaryota > Metazoa > Chordata > Mammalia > Artiodactyla > Bovidae > Bos > Bos grunniens. Next base: position 133,719,369 of record NC_141194.1, read on the forward strand.
AGATCCAACCAGTCAATCCTAAAGGAGATCAGTCCTGAGTGTTCATTGGTAGGACTGATGTTGAAGCTGAAACTCCAATCCTTTGGCCATCTGATGCTAAGAGCTGACTCACTGGAAAAGACCCTGATATTGGGAGGGATTGGGGGCAGGAGGAAAAAGGGATGACACAGGATGAGATGGATGGCATCACCAACTCAATGGGCATGGGTTTGGGTGGACTCTAGGAGTTGGTGATGGACAGGGCGGCCTGGCGTGCTGTGATTCATGGGGTTGCAAAGAGTCGGACATGACTGAGCGACTGAACTGAACTGAACTGACATTGGGAAGAAAAGGCCATGCTCATCCATTTGTTTTCTTTTCAGTGGCAAATATGTGTTCAGTCAACATCCATTTCCTTTTTACTAAAGAAAAGCCAGTGCTACTGCTCTGTCCAAGATAGTAGTCATGGGTAAATGTGGCTTTTTAATTTAAATTAAAAGTAAATAAAAATAAAAATTCAATTGGTCAGTTGTACTAACTGTATTTTAATAACCCAATAGCCAGGTGAAGCTAGTAGCTATTGATGTTTCAAATATGGGGTTTAGATTAGGATATTATAAGATGTGTCTTTAATTATAGCATCTTGAAAATCTGTTGGGGAGAAAAGTGAAATATCAGATGAATTTTACCTCTGGCCTTAGAGTAAAAAAGGGACAATAATAACAAAGTTGAGTATGGACTTGAGACCCAGATAACCTAGTTTAAGAGCATGCTTCTAACATTTACTAGTGTGTGATCTTGGGTAATCTCTTAGTTTCTCTGTGCCTATTGCTCTATCAGTAAAGTTTTGGTAATAGTGTGTGCTCAATCTTTCAGTCATGTCTAATTCTTTGCGACCTCATGGATGGTAGCCCACCAGTCTCCTCTGTCCATGGAATTTTCCAAGCAAGAATACTGGAATAGATTGTCATTTCCTTCTCCAGTTTGTTTTTGTTCAGTCGCTCAGTCATGTCCGACTCTTTGTGACCCCTTGGACTGCAGCATGCCAGGCTTCCCTGTCCTTCATCATCTCGCAGAGCTTGCTCAGAACTCATGTACATTGAGTCAGTGATGCTTGATTTGTGACACAAGATGTGGTCTATCCTGGAGAATGCTCACTGTGCACTTGAGAAGAAAGTATATTCTGCATTTGGATGGAATGTCTTGAAGATATCAATGAGATCCATCTTGTCTAATGTATCATTTAAGACTTGTGTTCCTTATTAATTTTCTGTTTTGATGATCTGTCCATTGGTGTAAGTGGGGTGCTAATGCCTCCTACTACTATTGTGTAACTATCAATTTCTCCTTTTAGGTCTGTTACTGTTTATCTTATGTATTGAGGTTCTTCTGTGTTGGGTGCATAGATATTTAGAATTGTTATAGCTTCCTCTTGGATTGCTCCCTTGATCATTATGTAGTGTCCTTCCTTATCTCTTGTAATATTCTTTAAGGTCTGTACCACACAATTGCACTCATCTCACACGCCAGTAAAGTAATGCTCAAAATTCTCCAAGCCAGGCTTTAGCAATATGTGAACCGTGAAATTTCAGATGTTCAAGCTGGTTTTAGAAAAGGCAGAGGAACCAGAGATCAAATTGCCAACATCTGCTGGATCATTGAAAAAGCAAGAGAGTTCCAGAAAAACATCTATTTCTGCTTTATTGTCTATGCCAAAGCCTTTGACTGTGTGGATCATGATAAACCATGGAAAATTCTTCAAGAGATGGGAATACCAGACCACCTGACCTGCCTCTTGAGAAACCTATATGCAGGTCAGGAAGCAACAGTTAGAACTGGACGAGGAACAACAGACTGGTTCCAAATAGGGAAAGGAGTACGTCAAGGCTGTATATTGTCACCCTGTTTATTTAACTTATATGCAGAGTACATCATCATCATGAGAAATGCTGGGCTGGAAGAAGCACAAGCTGGAATCAAGATTGCCAGGAGAAATATCAATAACCTCAGATATGCAGATGACACCACCCTTATGGCAGAAAGTGAAGAGGAACTAAAAAGCCTCTTGATGAAAGTAAAAGTGGAGAGTGAAAAAGTTGGCTTAAAGCTCAACATTCAGAAAACGAATATCATGGCATCAGGTCCCATCACTTCATGGGAAATAGATAGGGAAACAGTGGAAACAGTGTCAGACTTTATTTTTCTGGGCTCCAAAATCACTGCAGATGGTGACTGCAGCCATGAAATTAAAAGACGCTTACTCCTTGGAAGGAAAGTTATGACCAACCTAGATAGCATATTGAAAAGCAGAGACATTACTTTGCGAACAAAGGTCCATCTAGTCAAGGCTATGGTTTTTCCAGTGGTCATGTATGGATGTGAGACTTGGACTGTGAAGAAAGCTGATCGCCAAAAAATTGATGCTTTTGAACTGTGGTGTTGGGGAAGACTCTTGAGAGTCCCTTGGACTGCAAGGAGATCCAATCAGTCCATCCTAAAGGAGATCAGCCCTGGGTGTTCTTTGGAAGGAATGGTGCTAAAGCTGAAACTCCAGTACTTTGGCCATCTCATGCCAAGAGTTGACTCATTGGAAAGGACTCTGATGCTGGGAGGGATTGGAGGCAGGAGGAGAAGGGGACGATAGAGGACGAGGTGGCTGGATGCCATCACTGACTCGATGGATTTGAGTCTGAGTGAACTTCAGGAGTTGGTGTTCGACAGGGAGGCCTGGCGTGCTGCAATTCATGGGGTTGCAATGAGTCGGACACAACTGAGCGACTGAACTGACTGACTGATTATCTGATATGAGGATTGCTACTCCCACTTTCTTTTGCTTTCTATTTGCATGGAATATATTTTTCCATCCTCTAACTTTCAGTCTATACATGTCTTTAGGTCTGAAGTGGGTTTCTTGTAGACAACATATATATGGGTCTTGTTTTTGTATCCACTCAGCCAGTCTGTGCCTTTTGTTTAGAGCATTTAATCCATTTATATTTAAAGTCATTATTGATATATATGTTCCTATTGTCTCCTGAGAAATCTGTATGCAGGTCAGGAAGCAATATTTAGAACCGGACATGGAACAACAGAATGGTTCCAAATAGGAAAAGGAGTACATCAAGGCTGTATATTGTCATCGTGCTTATTTAACTGATATGCAGAGTACATCATGAGAAATGCTGGGCTGAATGAAGCACAAGCTGGAATGAAGATTGCTGGGAGAAATATCAATAACCTCAGATATGCAGATGACACCACCCTTATGCCAGAAAGTGAATAAGAACTAAAGATCCCCTTGATGAAAGTGAAAGAGGAAAGTGAAAAAGTTGGCTTAAAGCTCAACATTCAGAAAACAAAGATCATGTCATTCAGTCCCATAGCTTCATGGCAAATAGATAAGGAAACAGTGGAAACAGTGGCAGACTAGCTTTTTGGGCTCCAAAATCACTGCAGATGGTGACTGCAGCCATGAAATAAAAAAAGCACTTACTCCTTGGAAGAAAATCTATGACCAACCTAGACAGCATATTAAAAAGTAGGGACATTACTTTGCCAACAAAGGTCCATCTAGTCAAAACTATGGTTTTTCCAGTACTCATGTATGGATGTGAGAGTTGGACTATAAAGAAAGCTGAGCACCAAAGAATTGATGCTTTTGGAGAATACTCTTGAGAGTCCCTTGGACTGCAAGAAGATCAAACCAGTCCATCTTAAAGGAAATCAGCCCTAAGTGTTCATTGGAAGGACCGATGTTGAAGCTGAAACTCCAATACTTTGGACACCTGATTCAAAGAGCTGACTCATTTGAAAAGACCCTGATGCTGGAAAAGATTGAAGGCGAGAAGAGAAGGGGATAACAGAGGATGAGATGGCTGGATGGCACTGTAGACTCAATGGACATGAATTTGAATAAACTCCAGGAGTTGGTGCTGGACAGGGAGGCCTGGCCCGCTGCAGTCCATTCAATCACAGAGTCAGACATGACTGAGTGACTGAACTGAACTGAATTGCCATTTTCGTAATTGTTTGGGGTTTGTTTTCATAGATCTTTTTCTTCTCTTGTATTTCCTGCTATAGAAGTCCCTTTAACATTTGTTGTAAAGCTGGTTTGATGGTATTGAATTCTCTTAACTTTTGCTTGTCTGAAAAGCTTTTGATTTCCCCATAAATTTTGAATGAGATCCTTGCCAGGTAGAGTAACCTCGGTTGTAGATTTTTCCCTTTCAGTACTTTAAATATATCCTGCCATTCCCTTCTGGCCTTCAGAGTTTCTGCTGAAAGATCAGCTGTTAAACATATGGGGCTTCCCTTGTAGGTTACTTGTTGCTTTTCCCTAGGTGCTTTTAATATTCTTTCTTTGTGTTTCAGCTCTGTTAGTTTGATTAGTATGTGTCTTGGCATGTTTCTCCTTGGATTTATCCTGTTTGGGACTCTTTGCGTTTCTTGAACTTCATTGACTATTTTCTTTTTCTTGTTGGGGAAATTTTCAGCTACAGTCTCTTCCAAAATTTTCTCATATACTTTTCTTTTTCTCTTCTTCTTCTGGGATCCCTATAATTTGAATCTTGGGGCATTTAATATTGTTCCAGAGGTCTCTGAGACTATCCTCAGATTTTTTCATTCTTTTTACTTTATTCTGCTCTTCAGCAGTTATTTCCACCATTTTATCTTCCAGCTCACTGATCCTTTCTTCTGCTTCAGATATTCTGCTACTGATTCTTTCTAGAGTATTTTTAAATTCAGTAATTGTGTTGTTTGTCTCTGTATGTTTATTCTTTAGTTCTTCTAGGTCTTTGTTAATTGATTTTTGCATTTTCTTCATTCTATTTTCAAGGTTTTTGATCATCTTTGCTATCATTATTCTGAATTCCTTTTCAGGTAGTTTGCCTATTTCCTCTTCATTTATTTGGATTTCTGTGTTTCTAGTTTATTCCTTTATTTCTGCAGTATTTCTCTGCCTTTTCATTATTTTTTTAAACTTATTATATTTGTTTCCCCAGGCTTTCCCCAACCTTTCCCCAGGCTTCAAGGTTGAATTCTTTTTTCCTTTTGGTTTCTGCCCTCCTAAGGTTGGTCCAATGGTTTGTGTAAGCTTTGCATAGGGTGAGATTTGTCCTGAGTTGCTTTTTTTTTTTTTCCTCTGATGGGCACAGCTGAGTGAGGTGGTAATCCTGTCTGCTGATGATTGGGTTTGTTTTTTTGTCTTGTTTGTCGTTTGGATGTAGCATCCTGCACAGGGTGCTATGGTGGTTGGGTGATGCTGGGTCTTGTATTCAAGTGGTTTCCTTTGTGTGAGTTCTCACTATTTGCTAATCCCCAGGGTAAGGAGTTCTCTGGTAGTCTAGGGTCTTGAAATCAGTGCTCCCACTCCAAAGGCTCGGGGCTTGATTTCTGGCCAGGAATGGAGATTCCACGTGTGGTTTATTTTGGCATTAAATGAGATTAAAACAAATACCCAAAAGTGAGAAACCAAGAATGAAGCCCCGACCAATGGCAGTTACAAAATCAGGCAAATAATAATTAAAATAATGGAATTTACACATACACATATACACCTATAAACAAAATCAAAACAGTTCAACAGAAATAAAGTACAATAGATTGACCCTATGAACAAAGGAAACCAAGAATGATATCTATCAGTTAAAACAAAACTAACTAAAGTACAAATTGGAAAACAAAACTAAAGCAAGGTTCCAAGTGGGGAATGAAGCAATGAAAACAAAACCAACAAATATGGTAAGAAAAAGAAAGGAAAGAAAGAATAGAAATATGAAGTTAAATAGAGATAGATAAAGAAGATTTATATATATTAAAGAGTAACTGCAAGGGGAAAAGAATAATAGGAAAAACAAACAAAGGAATAAATGTAGAAAAAATAATAATAGGTTTTAAAACTTAAAAGAGAAAAAAAAAAAAAAAGAAGAAAAGGAAAACTCCACAGAGCTGCAAAAGCCCAACATAGAGGCAGAGGTTTATAAAAGCAGTTAAAAGTGTAATTTGAAAAAAAAAAACACTCAAAAGCTTAGTTACACTTCACAGTGCTAATAAAATTGACAACTACCACAGAAGAAAAAAAAAAAAAGAAAAATCCAAAAGAAACTACAAAAATCAATATATAAGAATAATCAATGTTTTTCTTGAGTCTCTGCTGTCAGTGTCCTTTCCCTCGCTGGGAGTCACAGTCCACCTCACCTCCCTATTCTGCCCTCCAACTCCACTCTGGTCTCTGGATCTGCTATAGGGGCAGCTCAGACTCTAATCTTGTCCTACTCCTTGTGTTCTTGCGTCCAATAGTCACAGCTATAAGAACTAGTGCGTTTTCTTTTGTGGGAGCTCTCAATGTCCTTTTATATATTATAACTCTTGTGGCTAAGGCAATCTGTGTCCCTGCACACTTGGCAGCATCAGGGTCCCCACGATCCAAGTAGCTGTGCCACCTTCATGCTCAACCCTCACTGGGGCAGAGCTGCTACAGACAAAAAAAGTCTTGTGTCTTTGCACATGGGGTCACTTCGTTTGTGTCCAACTCTTAGTGACCCTGTGGACTGAGGCCTGCCAGGCTTATCTCTCAGTGGAGTTCTCCAGGCAAGAATATTGGAGTATATTGGCCAATACGTATTGCCATACCCTTCTAGAGCACTATATGTCCTGCTGCCCTAAGCTTCCAACTCCCCTGAGTACCTGGTACTCCCAGAGCCCCCGTGACCCAAGCAGCTGCACCACCTCCACACCTTGCCCTCACTGGGGCAGACCCAAGTCCTCCAGGGCAGCCTCAGAAGTAAACCCCAGTAGACGACCTACATGCAGAGGTGGAATTAAAAGCACAATTGAAACCCAGGGGCAGTTGTGGCTAAGGAAGAAGACCCAAAACCTTCCTGCCAGCTGTACAAACTTCATATTAAATCTACATGATCAACCAGGCAGACTGTGTCTATGGAATATATAAAAGGACATTGAGAGCTCCCCTGGCAATTTTGATTCTAGCTTGTGCTTCATCCAGCCCAGCATTTCACATAATGTACTCTGTGTAGAAGTTAAATAAGCAGTGTGACAATATATAGCCTTGACATACTCCTTTCCCAATTTTGAAGCAGTCTATTGTTCCATGTCTGGTTCTGTTGGTTCTTGACCTGCATACAGATTTCGCAGGAGGCAAGTAAGGTGGTCTGGTATTTCCATCTCTTGAAGGATTTTCCATAATTTGTTGTGATCCACATAGTCAAAGATTTTAGCACAGTCAATGAGGCAAAAGTAGACATTTTTCTGGAATTGTCTTGCTTTATCTGTGACCCAGTGGATGCTGGCAACTTGATCCTTGGTTTCTCTGCCTTTTCTAAAGCCAGCTTGTACATGTGGAAGTTCTCGGTTCACATACTGTTGAAGCCTAGCTTGGGGGATTTTGAAGATTTACTTCTTCGATAGTAGTGCCCAATTTATAGGCAATTTTGAACAGTGCTCAGTATACAATAATTCTTATATACCTGGTAGTTGTTATTGTTCTTGTTATGAAATTGAAAGATAGTGTTTTGGAAACTGGATTTTAGGGCAGTTGTTTAGGAGCCATGCAGTTGTAACATTGCTGGTGAACAGCTGAAACAACAAGATTTGATAATGAATAACTGTGATTTCATAGAGTTGTCACTGTTTTTCATTCACTAAGTTGTTTCTGACTCTTTTTGACCCCATGGACTGCAGCATGCCAGGCTCCCTGTCATTCACCATCTCCCAGAGTTTGCTCAAACTCATGTCCATTGAGTCACTGATACCATCCAACCATCTCATCCTGTGCCTCCCCCTTCTTCTCTTACCTTCAGTCTTTTCCAGCATCAGGGCCTTTTCCAGTGAGTCTACTCTTCATATCAAGTGGCCATAGTAACCAAATCAGGTTGTATATCTTATAGTTGGAACTGGGTCTGGCTTTCCTGGGGAAAGAGGAAATAGATATATTTTATTTCCATGGTGAGTTTTAAATTCTAGGGAGATTTCCTAAGTGAGAGTGAAAAATTAGCTATAGGGTCAAGAATGGGCAGAGAGGAGTATTAGACTGGAAAGTTAGTGTGAAAAAATAATCTCTGTAAAGATGACATTTTCATCAGGTTGGGAACACCCACTGAAGGATATATTGAGAAAACAATTTGAACTTTAGTATAGGGGATGATCTAGGAGTAGTGTTAGGCAAGAGGAAGTTTACAGAAATAAAAAAAAAATAAAGAGATGTTAGCATTGCTTACAGTTCTCGTTCCCTCTTTCAGTGGAGCCGACTACATATAAAGACATGGGCACTTTCCCTTGTTGAGATGAGGGTCAAAAATATTTGAGCTTCATCATTTTTGTCTTGCAAGTTTAACTCAGGGTTTAGATTCTATACCAAAGAAGAATTTCTTTGGGTTCAAATATTTAGTAAGTACACTCCAAAAGTATTTGAGTAACTTCAGCCTGATCTAGCCCAGCTTTCCTTGGCTGGGCTGGGACACTTCCTGGGCAGTCTATTACCCTTATTTCTCTTCCTCACTTCAAGTCCATCTAAGATACAGTTTCTCCAGGAAAAAAAAAAAATTCTTCAGGCCAATTCAGTCATTTCCTTGTAGTGGTAATTCGTCTGGCAGATGACAATGCAGATGGACTACTCCCAGAAAGAAAAGAAAATAACATATCTGGGTACCCTTGTGCAGCACAAACGGTATAATAGTAACTTGATATTTAATTATTTTCACTTAATAGTTAAACCGAATCTTTAAAATAAAAGTTCATTAATTATAGCAAATAGTCTACACATAGAGAAGCAACAGGGCAGTATGTATTTAGTGAGACATAAGTTGTTGTGACTCAAACAAGGAAAGTGGCAAGGAGGTTGGATCATTGGAAGAGGTGACAGTACAGTGGTAGCCTCGGGCTTAAACATGAAAAGCATGTTGCACCATGTTTAGAACAAAGTGGGTAACACAATGAACATCAGTTAAATAAATGGGTGTTGGATGGTTGTGGTAAATACTTTGGATTTCATATTGATGGGGATAAACTATTAATGGGAAAGATAGATAAGAGTTTAAGAGAAAATTAGGAGTGTTGACAAGATTTGATTGTGTTTCATGGGATGAAGGACCTGAAGGAATCAAGACTGACTTCTGCATTTCTGAGATGAACAACTGATGCGTAGTGATGCTCTTCACTAAGAACACTGGAAAGAAAGAAAAAAGTGAAGTCACTCAGTCGTGTCTGACTCTTTGCGACCCCATGGACTGTAGTCCACCAGGCTCCTCTGTCCATAGGATTTTCCAGGCAAGAATACTAGAGTGGGTTGCCATTCCCTTCTCCAGGGGATCTTTCCAACCCAGGGATTGAACCCAGGTCTCCCACATTGCAGGTAGACTCCTTACCGTCTGAGCCATGTGGGCAATTAAAAACATTGGAAGAGGAATAAATTTGAGGTGTGTAGATGATAAATCTAACTTGAAAAATGTTTTTCTTGGTGGGGAGAAATGTTAAATATGAGCTATCTGTGGGTCCTCTAAGTGGAGGTTTTCAATAGGAAGCCAAATAATGAACCTGGATTCAGGAAATACAATGCACCACAAGATACACATCCATTTGGAAAGTGATCAGGAAAAACAACAGAAGAGTAGGTGATTTTTCCTAGGTTAATTTTAGGAAAGAGAGCCAAGGAAGAAGCCTGAAATATATCAATATTTAAGTGATTGATAGAGTCAAGTGAATGAAAATGAGGATAAAAATCTAAGAAATTTGCTGAGAGCCATGTCAAAAAAAAAGTTATAGTATAAACACCACCAGAATAATTAATAACAAAAGTGATCAGTGGAAATATATGCCACATAGAATTCAAAGATTTTTGCATTTAGTGATAAGTGCTGAGCTTAGTGAATAATTACAGGAGCAAGTGTATTTCAGTAACCAGATTTTACTCAGTTAAATCAGAAGTAGGGACAGTGAGTGTAGATTACTCATGTAAGCTGGTTGACTATAAAGAGATAAGAGTGGAGATAATAGCTAGAGGGAGATACCTGAAGGACTGTGGTGCCTTTGTATTGCTATTAAACTTAAAATGTGTGTGTGTGTATACATACATGGCTGCTAAGTCGCTTCAGTCGTGTCTGACTCTGTGCAATCCCATAGATGGCAGCCCACCAGTCTCCCCCGTCTCTGTGATTCTCCAGACAAGAACACTAGAGTGGGTTGCCATTTCCTTCTCCCATGCATGAAAGTGAAAAGTGAAAGTGAAGTCGCTCAGTCGTGCCCAACTCCCAGCAACCCCATGGACTGCAGCCTACCAGGCTCCTCCACCCATGGGATTTTCCAGGCAAGAGTACTGGAGTGGGGTGCCATTGCCTTCTCCGTACATACATGGAGAAGACTTGAAAATGTTCATTGACTGTTGGAAAGAGTCTGTTGTCTGTTTCTTGGGAGAAGTAGAGAAAGTGAAATTGTGGCCTCCATCCCTTTGCAGAAAGGACATAGAAAGAGAATTTTGAGTGAGGTCACAAAAGCTGCAGCACTACTGGAGTGAGCCGTGCCTGAACATCTCATCTGGTGCATGAGTGATCATTAATTGCCTCCTGTATTGAGCATTAATGAGGAGGCGGTGGTAACCATTAATTAGGAGATGTTTGCAAGATGAAAAAAAAAAAAGGCATTCACTCCTGGGAAATTCAATGGATGGCATTAAAGGACACTGGCTTCTAACACAATTAAAGAGGGGAAATTAATGACATGAAAACTTGAATAAAGAGGTATCATGAGATGGCATCCAAGCAGGTGAAAGATATCAGAAAATTTCTACCTTGAAATGGCCACTAAATCTGTATATAAACAAGCAAAGGCAAATGAAGAGTTGAAGAAATTGTTTTAAAATCTCAAGGTTCCCAACCTCATTATGGAGAAAAGATAAATTCATAAGATCAGAACTTCTCAGGAGTGTTCGTGGCTCAGGGTCCATCCCTGGGGATTGTGGAACCTGGTGCTTTTATCTTAGTGTCAGGTGGAATCCAACTTGTCCCTTCATCTACAACCTTGTGGTATTCCCCTCTTTCCTTAACTGTTGTCCTGCCTGATAATTTGCATATTGAAGTAGCAGAACTAAGATCATGGGGTACTCATTTAGCATCAGACAGATGTATCTACAAAAAGTTTACTGCTGTAGGTAGCTTTGAGAGAAGTCCCTTCAAGACCCAGAGAAACTCAATTCCCATTTTTAATTTGTTCATCCTATCAGTAAATATTTATTAAGTAGCAATGGCACCCCACTCCAGTACTCTTGCCTGGAAAATCCCATGGATGGAGGAGCCTGGTAGGATGCAGTCCATGGGGTTGCTAAGAGTCGGACATGACTGAGTGACTTCACTTTCATTTTTCACTTGCATGCATTGGAGAAGGAAATGGCAACCCACTCCAGTGTTCTTGCCTGGAGAATCCCAGGGATGGGGGAGCCTGGTGGGCTGCCGTCTATGGGGTCGCACAGAGTCAGACACGACTGAAGTGACTTAACAGCAGCAGGAAGATCCCCTGGAGAAGGGAATGGTAACACACTCCAGTATTCATGCCTGGAGAATTCCATGGACAGAGAGCCTGGCAGGCTATAGTTCATGGGATCACAAAGAGTTGGATACAACTGAGTGACTAATACTTCATATAATAGTTCACATTTCATAATCCCAAACTCCCAGTCCATCCCTTCCCCATCTCCTTCCCATCCCCCTTGACAACCATAACTCTGTTTTCTCTGCAAGCTATTTTGCCTTCAATCTTGTTTTCACAGGCTGTATTGTGAAATTTGGGGAGGTGAAACATCAGAAAATTAGAAAAGTCAAGCACTAAGGTCCTGGTACTGGGTGTTGGCCCCACTGCCCCTGATAAAGTTTGCAACATTGGGTAAGTGAATGCAATCCTGTATTTTCATTTTCACAATGAGAGAGTTAAACTAGATAAGTAATTCTCAATATTTTCAATTATGAAGGACACTTCTTATTAGCAAAGAATGTCACAGACTGCCATGATATTATGTGTACTTAGTGTATCTTTGAGTTGAGTGATTAAGGCTTGTAAGACTATAACACAAATGTGTTCTTTAATAATTGCACCATTGTATGAAGGTTGAATATAGTACTTTGTTCATTCAGTTGGTGATTTATTCACCACAATTTGTTAGCACCTAAGCTGAGGCAGGAGCCTTGGTAAGTGGTGGGGGAAGCAAAGATGAATGAGCCAAGCTCTATTTTCAAAGCCTCATTCTCCATAGGGCAGACAGGTACAGAGTCAGGTGATAGGTAGTGTGGTTCAGGTACAGGGGTGCTCTGGCAGCTAAGAAAGGGAGCACCTAAGGTCATCAGAGAAGGGTTTCCTGTGGAGGTCATGTCTAAAATAAGGCCCAAAGCATCTGTAGGAGTTCACCAGGTAAGGAGGAAGGTCAGGTAAAAGCCATCAGGCTGAGGGGCACTTAGTATGGTTATTTATGACAACTGAGGATCCTGGTGCATAGAGATTCCCATGCTAGCACCTCCCCTCAGGGGTCTTTAACACTGAGAATGAGGACTTTTGGACTAAATGCACATAAGATTCCTCCTTACTCAAATAATAAATGGTGCCTCATCTCTAACTTTTCACATGATCCATTTAGGGCCATTTTAAAAGTCAAGAGATGCAAACAAACCAAAGGGCTATATTACAAATAATTGCAGATAACGGACTTTCAATGAAATCACATTTTCTTTGTTTAATTAACATATAGAGACTTTGAGATCTCCATTTGCCTAGGTCCACTTGCACATCTTCCCACTGCATGAGAATCTTCAAGGGTGTATGTGAGCTGTCAAAGTGATATGCCTCTATGGTCAACAGTCCTCAGACTGCATGCTTTGTAATTCAGTTCAGTTCAGTTGCTCAGTCATTTCCAACTCTTTGTGACACCATGAACTGCAGCACAGCAGGCTTCCGTATCCATTACCAACTGCTGGAGCTTGCTCAAACTCATGTCTATTGAGTCAGTGATGGCATCCAACCATCTCATCCTCTGTCGTCCCCTTCTCCTCCTGTCTTCAATATTTCCCACCAACAGGGTCTTTTCAAATGAATCAGTTATTTACATCAGGTGGCCAAAGTATTGGAGTTTCAGTTTCAGCATCATTCCTTCCAATGAATATTCAGGACTGATTTCCTTTAGGATTGACTGGTTAGATCTCCTTGCAGTCCAAGACATTCTCAAGGGTCTTCTCCAACACCGTGGTTCAAAAGCACCAGTTCTTCAGTGCTCAGCTTTCTTTACAGTCCAACTCTCACATCCATACATGACTACTGGAAAAACCATAGTTTTGACTAGATGGACCTTTATTGGCAAAGTAATGTCTCTACTTTTTAATATGCTGTCTAGGTTGGTCACAGCTTTTCCTCCAAGGAGCAAGCATCTTTTAATTTCATAGCTGCAGCCACCATCTGCAGTGATAAAGTCTGTCACTGCTTCCATTGTTTCTCTGTTGTTTACCATGAAGTGATGGGACCAGATGACATGATCTTAGTTTTTTGAATGTTGCATTTTAAGCCAACTTTTTTACTCTCCTCTTTCACTTTCATCAAGAGGCTTTTTAGTTCCTCTTCACTTTCTGCCATAAGGGTGGTGTCATCTGCATATCTGAGGTTATTGATATTTCTCCTGGCAATCTTGATTTCAGGTTGTGCTTCATCCAGCCTGTTATTTTGCATGATGTACTCTGCATATAAGTTAAATAAGCAGGTGACTTATACAGCCTTGATATACTCCTTTCCCAATTTGGAACCAGTCTGTTTTTCCATGTCCAGTTCTAACTATTGCTTCTTGACTTGCATACAGATTTCTCAGGAGGCAGGTCAGGTGGTCTGGTATTCCCATCTCTTTACAAATTTTTCACAGACTGTTGTGATCCACACAGTCAAAGGCTTTGGCGTAGACAATAAAGCAGAAATAGATGTTTTTCTGGAACTCTTTTGCTTTTTTGATGATCCATGGATATTGGCAATTTGATCTCTGGTTCCTCTGCCTTTTCTAAATCCAGCTTGAGCATCAGGAATTTCTGAGTTCACTTACTGTTGAAGCCTTACTTGGATAATTTTGAGCATTACTTAGCTAGCGTGTGAGATGAGTGCAATTGTGCGGTAGTTTGAGCATTCTTTGGCATTGCCTTTCTTTGGGATTGGAATGAAAATTGCCCTTTTCCAGTCCTGTGGCCACTGCTGAGTTTTCCAAATTTGCTGGCATGTTGAGTGCAGCACTTTCACTCTTAGTATCATCTCTTAGTATTTGAAATAGGTGATTTCCATCACCTCCACTAGCTTTGTTCATAGTGATGCTTCCTAAGGCCCATTTGACTTTGCACTCCAGGTTGTTTGGTTCTAGCTGGGTGATAACACCATTGTGGTTAGCTAGGTCATTAAAATCTTTTTTGTATAGTTCTTCTATGTATTCTTGCCACCTCTTCTTAATATCTTCTGCTTCTGTTAGGTCCATTCCATTTCTGTCCTTTATTGAGCCCATCTTTGTATGAAATGTTCCCTTGGTATCTCTAATTTTCTTGAAGAGATCCCTAGTCTTTCCCATTCTACTGTTTTCCTCTATTTCTTTGCATTGATCACTGAGGAATCCTTGCTATTCTTTGGAACTCTGCATTCAAATGGGTATATCTTTCCTTTTCTCCTTTGCCTTTAGCTTCTCTTCTTTTCATAGCTATTTGTAAGGCCTCCTCAGACAACCATTTTGCCTTTTTGCATTTATTTTTAGAGGGATGGTCTTGATCACTGCATCTTGTACAAGGTCATGAACTTCCGTCCATAGTTCTTCAGGCACTCTATCAGATATAATCCCTTGAATCTATTTGTCACTTCCACTGTATAATCATAATGGATTTGATTTAGGTCATATCTGAATGGTCTAGTGGTTTTCCCTACTTTCTTCAATTTAAGTCTGAATTTGGGAATAAGGAGTTCATGATCTGAGCCACAGTCAGCTTGTGGTCTTGTTTTTGCTGACTGTATAGAGCTTCTCCATCTTTTGCTGCAAAGAATATAATCAATCTGATTTCAGTATTGACCATCTCATGATGTCTGTGTGTGGAGTCTTCTCTTGTGCTGTTAGAAGAGGGTGTTTGCTATGACCAGTGCCTTCTCTTGGCGAAACTCTGTCAGCTGTGCCTTGCTTCATTTTGTACTCCAAGGCCAAACTTGCCTGTTACTCTAGGTATCTCTTGACTTCCTATTTTTGCATTCCAATCCCCTATAATGAAAGGGACATCTCTTTTGGGTGTTAGTTCTAGAAGGTCTTGTAGGTCTTCATAGAACTGTTCAACTTCAGCTTTTTCAGCATTAGTGATTGGGGCATAGATATGGATTACTGTGATATTGAATGTTTTGCCTTGGAAACAAACAGAGAGGGATTTTGTTTCTCTGTAGAGGGACTTTCTGTTCGTGTCCACTGTGTCTATCAATGTATCAGCCATGCAGTGAAGACCCTGTGAGTTGTCCTGCATGCCTCACACCTGATAAAAGTCTGGCTATCAATTTTTGGCATTTAGTTGCAGAAAATATGAGCTGTTTGTTCAAAAATTATTATGAATTTGAACGTGGCTACTGGGCAACATTAAAAGGGTGGCAGGATCCTTCTCAGTGTGTAGCCCCATGTATCTGCACATGTGGTACGCCCATGAACTGAGCCTTCTTTTCAGAATATTTTCTGAAAATTTGGAGATCATAGAAGGGATATGCTTCAGAGAGGAGAGTTCACCACCACCACTAGTATATATGGCTGCTCTCATAGCCCATAGGGATTTTATAAAGGACATCTCTCTGCCTCGGTCTTTGATTGCTTCTGTGTAGCCAGCAGCTAGCTAACTTTGACTTGCTGTGCCAAGCAACAAAGGGTGTGATTGTATTTACAGGATAGCATCCAGGTCAAACTCCAGCTTCTTCCATGTCCAGGGAGATAAAATGTTTTCCCTTACCTCTAAATGAGGAGCAATTCCCATGTTCTGATTTCCTCCTCCAATTCTTGTCTTTTTCATAACTGCTAATAGGAATGTTGGAGAAGGCAATGGCACCCCACTCCAGTACTCTTGCCTGGAAAATCCCATGGACGGAGGAGCCTGGTAGGATGCAGTCCATGGGGTCGCACAGAGTCGGACACGAGTGAGTGACAACACTTTCATTTTTCACTTTCATGCATTGGAGAAGGAAATGGCAACCCACTCCAGTGTTCTTGCCTAGAGAATCCTAGGGATGGGGGAGCCTGGTGGGCTGCCATCTATGGGGTCGCACAGAGTCAGACATGACTGAAGCGACTTGGCAGCAGCAATAGGAATGTGGGAGAAGGCAATGGCACCCCACTCCAGAACTGTTGCCCGGAAAATCCCATGGACGGAGGAGCCTGGTGGGCTGCAGTCCATGGGGTCGCTAAGAGTCAGACAGGACTGAGCGACTTCACTTTCACTTTCCACTTTCATGCATTGGAGAAGGAAATGGCAATGCACTCCAGTGTTCTTGCCTGGAGAATCCCATGGACGGTGAAGCCTGGTAGGCTGCAATCCATGGGGTCGCACAGAGTCGGACACGACTGAAGTGACTTGGCAGCAATAGGAATGTAAACTCGAAAAGGTAAACTCCTGCTCTCTTGCTTGAGGCCCTATGGAATAGACCCCTTACTCTTTAACCAGAAAGACAGTGACATCAGAAGATGATATGTTCAGCATCAGTGCATTTCCAAACTTTGGGTCATCTGGTCTAAAATTAAAAGTACAATGCATAGAATACTACCAATCTAGCCAAATTTAAGTCACAGAAACCGTGTTGTTCTCCTTTCATCAGAATTACATCTGTGAAGCAGACCTGGTTCATGTCTGTGCATCTCTCCTATAGTTGTCTAGGTCTCAACTAAAGCCATCTAGTGAGAAATTGATAAACATTTCCATATCTCCAAGTGCACAAACAGCCATGCAAGCACAGTGTGCTCTAAATTCATTGAAAGCAACCACTCTACCAACCCCATAGAAATAAAATCTTCAGAGGCAGCTCTGCACACCACACAATAGGCCAATAAATTTGGGAGATGAGGTGTTGAGGCAAGGAATACACTTTATTTGGAAAGCCAACTGACCAAGAAGATGGCAAACTAATGTCTCAAAATAACCTTCTTGTTGGGCCTGGATGCCAGGTTCTTTTATGGATCAGAGATGGGGCGGGGGTGGGCGGTAAGGAAAACAAAGTAAAAAGACCATTTGATTCTTGCAAATATCTCCTAAAATAGCAAGTCTCAGGCAGGGGGATGTGTTAGTTTCACCTTCTTACAACCATTTCACAGATGGAGTAAAATGGAATATCTCCTGCCATATCAATAAACAAGGATGTCACAGATATCTATGATTCTGGCCTTCCAAATGTGAATTTCTGGGTTATGCTGACAAGTGGTGCCACTACCCACACAAGGAACTCAAGAATGTCACAGTCATTCACAGGTGGGCAGGCTCAGGTTATCTCCTTGTGAGCTAAACAAATTTAGTTTAAAGGAAGGTCAGGCAGAGGGGGGCAGGGTTCTCTGAGGCAGGCCATTATGTATGCTAATAATAATAAAAGCACAAAACAAGGGTTGAAGCCAGAGAAACAAATTCAGCATGGAGTCAAAATTAACATTTCCAGGTTATAGTATGTTTTATTTACATAACCAGGGACTGTTAAGGGGACCTTTACCAAAACCAAAGGGCAGTTTACCCCAAAGATGATTTGAGTTCTTATCATTTGGGAAAAAGAAAATGGCTTGTGATTTTTACTTGACAGCTTTTCCCTCTTGTGTCCATCAAGATTGTTAAAAACTGAGAGTCAGTTTTCACTTAAGATAAAGGTACCCTGTTTGAAGAAACAAATAAGGTACTCATAATACTGCCATCACCAAAGAGTTTTGGAGTCTGTTTATCTAGCTTGTTGTCTTTATTTTTTAAAAATGCTCATTTAAAGAACATAAGAAATTTACAAATAAATCTTTCATAAATAATCAAGTAAAAATTGAAAGGCCCTATTAACTGCTCCTGCCCCACTGTCACTCTCTTCCCTAGAAGTAATCACCTAAAAGAGGATTGTTTGTATACTCTCTGATCTTCTTTTGTATATTTACATGTACAGATGAGTGTATGTGCACAGATAACTAGGATAATACACTGAAAATGAATGCTCAGGCAGAGGATGCATATTTTTAAATGGTCATAAACATGGCTGAATCCCCCTCCAAAACATCACAACCAGTTCACTATATGATGCATGAAAGTGCCAACTTCTCTGCACCCATCCCAAGATTAGATGTTGTCATTTTAAATTTTTTCCAATCTACTTTCTTAGTCTGTATACTAATGCCATAATTCATTTTATACGAGACAGCTACTTTTGATATATGGTAGAGGACACTCTCCTTATCTAGTCTTTATTATTCTCACCTGTGAAATGGGAGTAATAATGCTATCTTTTTCATAGGGCTGTCATGAAATTTAGAGGGGATGACAGAGGTCAGAACATGTGTAGCTTTTGATAAGGAATTTGGATTTTTATTCTGAATGTTATATGAATTGAAGAGAGGGTTTTAAGCACAGGAACGATGTGATTTGATATATGCTTTAAAAGATCAGTCTGGCTAAGAATATTGGTGCTGATAAAATGAAAAGGAGGCCCACATTCTGATTTGCTCACTTCCCTCTCAGAGAAGTCACTGCTGGGATTGTCATAATGAGAGATAATAGGGAGTAAAGTTGTGAGATTTAGTCAATATAAATACAGCGTACCCAGTTAAGTTTTAATTTCACATACACAATGAATAATTTTTTATTAAATTAGTTTCTTTATTTTAATTGGAGGCTAATTACTTTACAATATTGTGGTGGTTTTTGCCATCCATTGACATGAATCAGCCACAGGTGTACATGTGTCTCCCCATTCTAAACCCCTCCCCACCTCACTCCCCACCCCATCCCTTTGGGGTGGGGAACACCAGAGCACCGGCTTTGAGCACCATGAGCACCTTGCTTAATGAATCGAACCTGCACTGGTCATCTGTTTTACATATGGTAATATACCTGTTTCAGTGATAGTCTCTGAAATCATCCCACCCTTGCCTTCTCCCACATAGTCCAAAAGTCTATTCTTTACATTCGTGTCTCTTTTGCTGTCTTGCATATAAGGTCATCGTTACTGTCTTTCTAAATTCCATATATATGTGTTAATACACTGTATTGGTGTTTCTCTTTCTGACTTACTTCACTCTGTATAATAGGCTATAATTTTTAGTATAGGTTTTCCTAAATAATACAGGTGGTATACTCCTACTAGAAAATCATTTCTTTTTTATCTACAATTCAAATTTGGCCTAGTACCCTGTGTTTTACCTGGTTGCCATCAAAGCAGGGAAGTGCTCACTATGAAAGCTGTCATGCTTTCTGTTTCCTCCCTTTTCAAAACATATCTTTCTTTTGTGAATTCTTACAGCCTTTTATCTGTCCTTTTCTTCTTGGACTCTTTGGTGGCAGTGCTTTTGTCTTTCTTAGTAAACTCCTTGAGGGCAGAGCTCATGCACTGCTGTACTGAACAGGACGCCTACACATAGTTGTTACTCAGTAAATATTTGTTGAGTGAAAAATAAAGAGATCAATAGAAATATGAGGCAGGGATGATCTGAACCACCGCAATCTTGCTATTTTGGTTTTCATTCTGTCTTTCTGAGGCAGTATAATCTGGCAAGTCTACTGAGGGATGACTAATTAGAACTGTTGATGATTTATGGAACTTGGGACATTAGGAGGAACTGATCCTCCTGTTTAATTATTGATTAAACTTCCAGCCTTATGATGACACACATTAGCTTAAGAGTCTGTGAATGAGCCATCTCTCTGTCTTCTTTGGAAAAATGTCTATTTAGATCTTTTGCCAAAGCACTTGAAAAGATGTTCAACCTCACTAATTATTAGAGAAATGCAAATCAAAACTACAATGAGGTATCACGGCACACCAGTCAAAATAGCCATCATCAAAAAATCTACAAGTAATAAATGCTGGAGAGGGTGTTGAGAAAAAGGATCCTTCCTATACCATTGCTAGAAATGTATAATGGCACCACTATTGAGAACAGTATGGAGATTCCTTAAAAAACTAAAAATAGAGCTAAAAAACCTAAAAGACTGGCGATTCCCACTCTTGTCATATCCTTCGAGAAAATCATAACTGAAAAAGATGTGTGCACTCAAATGTTCACAGCAGCACTGTTACAATATCCAGCAACTTGAATGTCCATTGACAAAGCAATGGGTAAAGAAGTTGTGATACATATATACAGGAGAATATTACTTAGCCATAAATAAGAACAAAGTTATGCCATTTGTAACAATATGGATGGACCTAGAGATCGTCAAACTAGGTGAAGTAAGTCAGACACAGAAATACAAGTATCATTTGATATCTCTTATATATGGAATCTTAAAAAAAAGATAGAAATAAACTTTTTTACAAAACAGAAGTAGAGTGACAAGTATAGAAAACAAACTTATGGTTTCCAGGGAATGAGGGGGAGGGATAAGTTGGGAGATTGAGATGGACATATACATATAATTATACATAAAATTGGAGAAGGCAATGGCACCCCACTCCAGTACTCTTGCCTGGAAAATCCCATGGATGGAGGAGCCTGGTAGGCTGCAGTCCCTGGGGTCGTGAAGAGTCAGATGCGACTGATCGACTTCACTTTCACTTTTCACTTTCATGCATTGGAGAAGAAATGGCAACCCACTCCAGTGTTCTTGCCTGGAGAATCCCAGGGACAGGGGAGCCTGGTGGGCTGCCGTCTATGGGGTCGCACAGAGGTGGACACGACTAAAGCGACTTAGCAGCATACATAAAATAGATAGCCAATAAGAACCTGCTATGTAGCATAGGAAAATCTACTCAATACTCTGTAATGGCCTATATGGGAAATAATCTTAAAGAGGAGATATGTGTATAGATATAATAGATTCCCTTTGCAATACACTTGAAATTAACACAAGATTGTAAACCAAGTATGCTTCAATAAAAATTAAAAAGTTAGTGAATGAGATCTCTCTTGCTGGGTGGGTTGTTCCCTTCTCTTCAGCTGCACTATTTGCACCCTGGCTACTTCATTCTACTCTTTTTACCAGAGGGAGGCAAGATCACATCTTTTAAATATTTGACAATATAGCCTCTTAGTTCTTCACAGTTGTTTGTCACAGCTTTTTTCCCCTGTCTTCTGAGAAAAGTAAGAGGAAACTTGCTCCTATCACATGCATTTTTTGAGGTGCTAAATGCTTCAACAGAAAGTGAAAGTGTTAGTTGCTTAGTCATGTTCAACTCTTTGTGACCCCATGGACTGTAGCCCACCAGGCTCCTCAGTCAATGGGATTCTCCAGGCAAGAATACTGGAGTGGGTTGCTAAGCCCTTCTCCAGGCGATCTTCCCTACCCAGGGATCGAACCCAGGTCTCCAGCATTGCAGGCAGATTCTTTATTGTTTGAGCCATGAGGGAAGACCAAATGGTTCTCCAATGGATTCTTTTATCAAGTAGAGTCAGAAAGCCAATTCTAATAATAGTGGCTGAACTATAATGGGATGGGGCAGAACTATGGTCATTTTTTTTTCAGGAAATGTATTTAATGCAAAATTTCTTGCCTTTAAATTTAGTGTCATTGAAGAATGAGCTTGTGACATATGGTTCTCTCTGCCACTTCTATACCTCACGACATTTATGCATATATATATTTATCCTTATATATATGTATCTGTCATTTACTATGTTATATACATATATTATATATTTATGTATATCAAGCAATAAATCTAGATTAAATCAAATCTAGTAGAAATAATAAACTCTAGAACCTGTCTTGTAGGAGAAAAAAATGATACACAAATCCTGAGAGATGTATGTAGAGAGGGGGAAGGAAAGTTAAAATTGAGAAAGGGGAAGCAAGGATGTGTGGGTCAGTTGTATATATCAGCATCAACACCAGTGAGAGTCCCTTGTCTTTCTAGTTCCTCCAAGAAGTTTAGAACTTGCCCTTTAAAACTGAATGTCTCTCTTAGAGATGAACAGCTTGTAATTAATTTGAGACTGCCAGTAGCTAAATGTATCTTCAAAACTAGGGTGCCTGATGTTTGAGCTGATATCTTGACATACACATCCATAAGGCATTCTATCTTTAATTTATGAAAATCACCAGTCACCCTGGTTATTTTTGTCGTAATTTATTTTCAGATTTCTATATCGGTGTCACCTTGGCTTTTTTGGTTTCGTTTTGCTCTATTTTTATCTCTTGGATTATTTATAACGTATGAAAAAGAGTAGAAGTTCCTTATTTGAATCACTACTGACTGAATACTGTGGTGCTTCTTTGCATTTGGGTCCTGAATTGAATAAGAGACAGGGATGTAGGTAAAGAAGTAGTTCTTTTTGTGCTTTGTGAGGAAGTCCTAAAATACACTGATTGCTCACTTTAACCAACCCCCTTCCAATATGGGCCTTGGCATCCCACCTGCATATGTAAATTTCCAAAGATGCTGTTACCAGGCAGAGAGCTGTTCCAAATGTGGATCCCAGGTGTGATTGTCCTGGATCCTGTTCTTTAGCGGTCCCTTTATGGATAACCTGAGTGGACAGCAACTCGAAAGGAAGATGACTGAGAAAAAAGAAAGTAACTATTATGGAATCAGGAGAAATTGACCACTCCATCTTCATAGTAAGAGAATTTTGTTTACCTCCCCAGGTAATTGATAGATTAAGCAATAAAACTCAATAAATATAATAGAAAACTGAATGACAAAAGAATAAGAAAAGAAGAGCAAACTGAATAAGTTTGATCTAGTGGACATATATAATTAGAATACTGTTTCCAACTATTAGAGAACAGAGATTCTTTTCAAGCATACACCAAACTGATCATACATGCCATTGCCACAAAACAGATTTGTAAAAATTTATAAGAATCAGTATCATATAGATTGTATTCTCTAATCAAAATGGATTTAAGTAAGAAATAAGTAACAAAACTGTAACTAAAACCCATATATTTGAAAATTCAAAAGTATGTTACTATTTAACTCATGGGTCAAAGAAGAAAACATAGAAATACCATAGAATTTATATAAAACCTAATGATAAGTAAAATAGTACATATCAAAGTATAGTGGAGAAATACAGATAAAGTGATAGTGAAAAGAAATATATAGTCTGAAATGCTTATATTAGAAGTTAAAAATGACTGAAAGCTAGTAAGTTAAACTTCCAACTTAAGAATTAAAAAAAGCAATAGAATAACAGCAAAGATAGCACATGTAAGAAAATAAATGTAGGAGAAAAATGTAAAAGTTGAAGCCCTACATAAAGCAATAGTTCTCAATATTTATTGAATGTTCACTTTAGGAGTTAGAACTCATCCCAGACTAATTAATTCAGAACCACTGGGTGTGTACCCTCAGGTATAACAATTATTTTAAGATGTTCCTCAGTTGATTCTAGTATGTAAAAAGGATTGAGAGTCAGTGATAAAGAGGATACATAGAGACAAGCATGGTTTTCTAGAAAGGATTAAAGTACTATGTAAAATGCTACTACTTTAATGTGTAATATATTTATAGAGAATTGAGAGATTAAGCTTCTTAATGGAGAGGAAAACTCAAGTTTGTAAATATGTCAATTCTTTCCAAATTGATCAGTTCTAATAAAAATCCCAATGGGATTTTCCCCAGAACCTAAAAAGCTGAATTTAAAAAGTACAAGCCATAAAGGAAAAAGACTGACAAATTTAGTCATAGTAAAATAAAAACTTTTGATAATCAAGACATCTTCATGAAAGTAAAAAGCCTAAAATAGGAGTTAAATATTTGCAACAGATATAATATAAATAAGGGATCAAGTTGCCATGAAATGTAAATATTCTGACTTGTAAAGACAAACATCTCAATAGAAATATAGGCTTGGAGAGACATTTTACAGAAAAGGAAAAGAAAACTTGCAAAAAATATGAATAGACTACAATGGGATAATGCTTCACAATTAGATAACACCCACTAAAATGGTTAAACTGAAAAAAACTGATAGCATAAAATGTCAAAGTTTTGGAGCAACTGGAGCTCTACATAGGACTTCCCTGATAGCTCAGTTGGTAAAGAATCTGCCAACAATGTGGGAGATCCCGGTTTGATTCCTGGGTCAGGAAAATTCGCTGGAGAAGGAATAGGCTACCCACTCCAGTATTCTTGAGCTCCCCTTGTGGCTCAGCTGGTAAAGAATCCGACTGCAATGTGGGAGACCTGGATTCGATCCCTGGATTGGCAAGATCCCCTGGAGAAGGGAAAGGCTATCCACTCTAGTATTCTGGCCGAGAGAATTCCGTGGACTGTATAGTCCATGGGATCACAAAGAGTCGGACACAACAGAGCTCTCCATTGCTGGTAGAAATGTAAAATGATAAATCCACTTGAGAAAATTGACAGATTCTCCACTGTGACTCAGTAATTATTCTCCTAGGTATTTATTCAAGAGATGTCAAAACATTGTACACAACAGATATTGTTCAAGAATATTCTTAGCAAATTAATAAACAATCTAACCAGAAATAATCCAGATGTCCATCAGTAGGAGAATGGGCAAACTGTTTATTCATACAATGGAATATTAAGCATTCAAAAAGAAAGTACTACTGAAAAATGCAACAGTGTAGATGAATCTGTGAAATACACTGGATGAAAAGAGCATACATACTGGATACTCATATTAAGTTCTACAATAGGCAAAACTATTCAGCTATAGAACTCAAATCAGTACTTACTTCTGGTCTGGGATGAGGGGATTTTTGGTGGCGACTAAAAAGGAATAAAAGGAAACTTTCTGAGGCAATGGAATGTTTTATACTGGATAGGGATCTGGTTACACAAGCTGTACACATTTGCCAAAAAAATGACTACAAGGCTGTGCATTTTTACTGCATGTAAATTACTCCGCAATTTAAAAAATGCCTTGTAAATGCTGAAAGTGATTACTTTGTGGGAATTAAAATTAAAATGCAACTTTAGTGTTAGGATAAAATTTACCAGTGAAAGCCTCATGCTCAGGTTAAAAAAAAAAACAGTATATTTTAATCAACTTAAATAAAAAAATAAATTGTGATTTCAAAAGTGGCTATGGATTTGGTAAAAATGAAGCACTTATGTTGACAATGGATGTGAAGAGTTAAGATAGAATTATTTTATGGAAAAAAATAAAACTTCAGTCTCATCAGCCATCATGGTAATAAAAATTATAACCTCAGTGAGATAGCATTTTAAGTTTATCAGATTGGCAAAAATGTTTAAAACCTTTTAATATCCAACGTTGGCAAAATGTGAAACTATGGGGATTCTTCATATATTGCTAAGTGGGATTGTATTGATGTGGTTGTATTATGAAATAATAAATTTAATGAAATAAATGAAAATAACTTGCCATTAGTCACTTGAAGATAGGCTTACCTTATGACACATTCTACCCCCGTTTACTCTAGAGATGCATATTAAGTAGTTTTTTATGTCTCCTGAAATAAAAGCCCAATTACCTAGAAGATTCTATAGAGTTTGTGTTACCACATCTTCTCATTACCCAACTGACTTCATGTCCTTTTACTCTCTTCCTTCCTAACTTCGCTCCAACCTTATAAAGTTCCTTGCTGTTTGCTTCACATTCCAAAAATGCCCCCATCTTAGAACACTCTCTACCCAGAAGAGAATGGCTTGCCGCCTCACCTTTAGAGCATTACTTAAATATCACCTCATCAGGGAATCTTAAAATTATACCCTGCCAACACTCCCAAAGCCCTTTTCCTGCTCTCATTTTGATCCATAGAACTTGGCATCATCTTATATGCTGCATATTTTACTTACCTGTTTATTGTCCCTCTCCCTCCACCACAGTATAAACTGCATGATTTTTGACTGTTTTTTATTGATACTACTGAAATCCATAGAACTATATTAGTTCCTGGCTCATAGTAAGTACTCAACAAGTCTTTGTTGAATAAATGTGTAACTGCATTCCTTTTCATATCAACTATTTTTTCAGAGTAAGTTTATGAAGTGAAGTGAAGTGAAGTTGCTCAATCGTGTCTGACTCTTTGTGACCCCATGGACTGTAACCTATCAGGCTCTTCTGTCCATGGGATTTTTCAGGCAAGAGTGCTGGAGTGGATTGCCATTTCCTTCTCCAGGGTATCTTCCCAACCCAGGAATCGAACCCGGGTCTCCCGCATTGCAGGCAGACGCTTTACCGTCTGAGCCACTGCTTCATGCGGTGTAAGTTTATACTCGCAGCAAAATTGAGCAGAAAGTACAAGAATTCCTATAAACTCACTGTCTCCACCCAAGTGTAGTGTCTTCCACCATCAACATCTTTCACCAAAGTAGTACACTTGTCAGAGTGGATGGGCCTACATTGACACATCATTATCACCTAAAGTCCATAATTTACATTAGGATTCACTCTTGGTGGTGTACATTCTGTGTGTTTTGACAAATGTATCATGACATGTATCCATTATTGTAGGATTTTACAATGAAGAAAAGCTATGACAAACTTAGCATATTAAAAAGCAGAGATATCACTTTGCTTACAAAAGTCCCATAGCTTACAAAAAGCTATGGTCTGTCCAGTAGTCATGTATGGATGTGAGGGTCGGACTATAAAGAAGGCAGAGTGCCAAAGAATTGATGTTTTCAAATTGTGTCGCTGAAGAAGACTCTTGAGAGTCCCTTGTATAGCAAGAAGATAAAAGCAGTCAATCCTCATGAAAATCAACCCTGAATATTCATTGGAAGGACTGATGCTGAAGCTCTAATACTTTGGCCACCTGATGTGGAGAGCTGACTCATTGGAAAAGACCCTGATGCTAAGACAGATTGAGGGCAGGACGAAAAGGGGATGATAGGGGATGAGATGGTTGGATGGTGTCACCAACTCAATGGACATGAGTTAGAACAAATTCTGGGAGATAGTGAAGAACAGGGAAGCCTGTCATGCTGCAGTCCATGGGGTCCCAAAGACTTGGACATGACTTAGTGACTGAATGACAAGAAGTTGTTTCATGGCCAAAATCCTCCATGCAACAGCCTTGTTTTTAATAGCAAACATCTGGAAACAACCCAAATATTCATTGACAGGAGAATGGTAAATAAAACATGTTGTATTCATTCAAGGAAAACTATAGAGTTGTAAGAAAGAATCAACTATGACTGCACAAATCAGTATGCATGAATCTGTCTAATATGATGTATAGTAAAAAAGGCATATAGAATGCATATCCTATGATTCCATTTATATGAATTAAAACATGTAAGACTAGAAATATACATTTAGGACCTGGTATAAATTTAGTAAAACTATAAAGGAGAGAAAAATTATATGATATGTTTTAGGATAATGGCTGGTTACCTCAGTTTGGGAGGAGATGGGATCAAATTGATCTTTAAAATTACTGGCAATATCCCTTATCTTAAAGCAAATGATAGTGACATGCATTTTTGTTTTATTTCATATTGAGAGAGTCAATTTCTAGGTAGCTTGATAAGAAGTCCAGAGTCCCCAACAAGGAGAGAGGGGTCTGGGGCTCTCAAAGAGGAGATAGGGATCTGGAATTCTCAAGGTGGAGGAAAGGACAAATGTCTTTTTTCCTCTACATTCATTAGTCTTAATCACATAAAGCTTTTATTTTATTTTTTTTTAATATAAGCCCGGAGCTGATGATTACACAACAAAGAACTCAGTTTAAACTCTGTACTAAGGATTATATAACAACAATGTATCCTGCTGGAGGACAGTTTCTCCTTCCTGAAAGTCTTTATATCTTAGAATGTAAATTGTGGAAGTGGGTCAGGTAAAATTTTTACAATCTTGAGACATTCTTTTGATTTATTGTAACCACTAACTTAAAAAGTATATATTTCCCTGGCTAAAGACTGAGGGGGGCACTCTCTGTCCCCCTTCTGATGTCTATATCAGAAGCTATCTCTATCCCTTTTTATAGTTTAATAAAACTCTGCTATACAAAAACTCTTGAGTGATCAAACCTGGTCCCTGGTCCTGAAGCTAAATCTTCTTTGGAGATCAGGAATCTGACACCGTTCACCATAAGCTATCAATATCTCTCTATCTTACAAATAGTTTTATATGTTAGTTGGTATGCATATATATTTCAAAAATTTGTTTAAAGTCACAAAATATAATTTAGGTGCTCCTCTAGATGGAGTGGTCAGAGATAGTCACTATGAGAAGTCAACATGTGCACTGAAACCTAAACAATGTGAAGAAGTAAGCCAGGCTTGAAGGAGAAAACAGACAGAACAGGCTCCATCTTGAAAGCAGGACTCCATCTTGGGCCAGACTGTGGACTTCGAGCTATATGCCCAGTATCTATGGAAACGACATACCAACTGGAAAACCAGACACCCCCGCCCCGCCCCGCCCCCTGGAAGATCCCCAGGGCTCGTACCTAGACTCTTGTTGCCTAAAAGAATACCTTAATTGTCTGTGTAACCTAATAGAATCATAAATTCTATTATGCTTATTGGGGTATGACCACAGGCCTATTGATAATTGTCCCCTGTTAACTACCTAGGCTTAAGGCATATGAATCACGGGATAACTTTGATTGTATCTCTCTTTTCCTTTGTTCAGACTAGTTTCAGGGAATCTGGGGAGGCGGGTTTGCCCACGTACACTTAGGGTGTATAAGGTTTTCACAAAAACTGGTGGAGGTCCTTGGCTAAGAGGAGACTCTGCCTTGGGCCCGCCAGTGTAATAAACTGCACTCCACTATCTGCATTGTTCTTCTGAGTGAGTTTGTTTCCCAGAACGTGTGGCTACAACAGGCTGCTGCTGCTGCTAAGTCACGTCAGTTGTGTCCGACTCTGTGCGACCCCATGGAGGGCAGCCCACCAGGCTCCCGTCCCTGGGATTCTCCAGGCAAGAACACTGGAGTGGGTTGTCATTTCCTCCTCCAGTGTGTGAAAGTGAAAAGTCAAAGTGAAGTCACTCAGTTGTGTCTGACTCTTCGAGACCCCATAGACTGTAGCCTACCAAGCTCCTCCGTCCATGGGATTTCCCAGGCAAGAGTACTGGAGTGGGTTGCCATTGCCTTCTAAGATTTAGGAAAACATGGGTTATAGGCAAAGAGAGCAATTCTAAGGATTCTGAGCAGTGACTTAAGGAAGCCAAAGAAATAAAAGAGCTGCCGCAAAGGAAGTGGAAAGGTGACCCAAATATCTGAAGGGCTGAGATGAAAGAGGTTAATTCTGTATAGCCACAGAAGGGTTGAGGTATGCTGGTAGGCTAAAGGTATAAAGACAACTCAGAACAAGATAAGGAAGTATTTCTAAGAATCAGAGCCTTACAAGAGCATTCTTCAAGAACTAGCAAGTTCTTAGTCACTGAAGTGATTCTTAGTAATATAGGTTTGTCATGTGTTCATGTGTATATTTTAATTTTAGTTTATTGCTCCACTGCATTCATTTCCTTCCATCTGGAAAATAGCTCTTACTTTCCTTCAGGATCAGTCCTGAATATTCATTAGAAGGACTGATTCTGAAGTTGAAGCTCCAACACTTTGGCCACCTGATGTGAAGAACTGACTCATTGGAAAAGATCCTGATGCTGGGAAAGATTGAAGGTGGGAGGAGAAGGGGACAACAGGACAACAGAGAATGAGATGGTTGGATGGCATCACCGACTCAATGGACATGAGTTTGAGCACGCTCCAGGAGTTGGTGATGGACAGGGAAGCCTGGCATGCTGCAATCCATGGGGTCGCAGAGTCAGACAATAATGAGCAACTAAACTGAACTTCCTTCAGGAGTATACACTTTTTCTCTTCCGTGTGACATGCTGGTGTAGACTAATAATTAAGATGCCCTGGTTTATTCTATCCAACAATTGGTATGCTTGAAATCACTGTCTCTCTTTCCCCTGCTTTTCTGCCCCCTTCCTTCCACTTGTCTACTCTTGGGACTTTCTTGTCCTTATTAACATAAGGATAGAAACAGAAAATTTATTCCAGAGAACTTTGCCCTGACTACTGTCTTCTTGGAGGGGTTTATAAGTGATCATCAAGTTTGATGACCAGAGCTTCCCTAGTATTTCAAACAGAAAAGAATCTGCCTGCAATGCAGGGGATCTGGGTTCAATCTCTGGGTTGGGAAGGTCGCCTGGATGAGGGCATGCAACCCACTCCAGTATTCTTGCCTGGAGACTTCCATGGACAGAAGAGCCTGGTGTGTTACAGTCCATTAGGTCACAGAGAGTCGGACATGACTAAGCGACTAACACTTTCATTTTCACATCAGGTTTGATGACAAAGGCTTGAATCTGTGTTTGCATAACATTTCATTTCACATATGATCCACATGACATAAATTCTCCATGTAAAAGAAGAGGGGAATCTGCTCTAATCTCATCTGCTCTTTGATTGCATCCATTGGCCCACTCTGAAAAGACTGTTGTTTAACTCCTGTTATCTTGATCCCTGAAACTTAGTTCCTCACCATTTTGGTTTTCATTGACTGTTATCTCCATTTCATGATACACCATTCCAAGCAATTCCTTTTGTGTTCTTTGTTTTAACATAGTCCTCCAACTCAGCATATGTATTCCACTTTCTTTACATTTAGTGCACAGTCAGTATGGTGTGGTATTATCTGCTTCTACTTGTAAGATCTCATAAGGGATAGAAATACTCAGTAAATCATAGAACCTTTCATTTGGCCTTTGGTGATCATTATGTATAGTGAAATTATTTGAAGTGAGATAGTTTGATCATATTTTCCCTTTATTTTGGTCGTTGATATCATCCTATATCACTGCTGGAGTCCCTGCAGGCAGTGCTAATAATTTGAGCTAGTCTTTTAGTTAATTTAGTTTAATTTTGCAGGTGCTGTTAGGAGAAACCAGCTGGCTTGAATAAAATTGCCCCCTAGATGCCAGCCAGCCATGATATTATTGGCTTTTTGAGGGTTTTCAGAATAACAGATGAGATAATAGTAGGTTTTAAAAATCCCAATTTAGATCTGATTTTGCTGCTTTGAACTCCAATGATTTTGTGGAAGCAGTTATTATTCAGTTCTGTCCTTAATGAATCCCCCCCTTCTCCTCTTTCTCTATTTTCTAAGCAAATGGAATCTTTCCTTCTCCCTCCCTCTCCTTCCCTTGCTCCTTTTTATCCTTCCCTCCTTTCCTTTGTCTCTCCCTTTTACACACAAGCTATTATATAGGTAGTGTAATAGGTAGTATAATAAATAGTGAACAGTCTTCATGCCATCACTAATGAAACAGGAAAGCTTAATTTCCAACCTATTAATTGCAGATTGTAGAAATGCATGATGGACCTCTGTGACAAAAATTATTCAAGGCAAGCCAACACAGTGGATTATTAGTCGTATAAGTGTCACATTCATTAAAAATTCTGACTAATGTAGCCAAAGTAACTCAAATATTTGAGTGAATGTTTACTAATCTCTTGTGCTTCTAAGATCTTTAACAAAAATAAACCAAAATATATCAGTGCATCCTTGTTTTAAAAAACTCTTCTTTCCTTTGCCATGTTTTCTGAAATGTTCATAGTTATCCCTTTGGGTTAAATTCTTAACGTGAGGATGAGCTAGCTTGGGAAATTCAGGTTAAGGGGAAAATATATGTGAAAGAGATTCATAACATGTAATAAATTAAAAGAATATTTTTGTAATGAAACTATTGCTGTTATTGCTGCTCTTTAGTTGCTAAGTTGTGTCACCATGGGCTGTTAGCCTGCCAGTCTCATCTGTGCATGGGATTTCTCAGGCAAGAATATTGGAGTGGGTTGCCATGCCCTCCTCCAAGGGGTCTTCCTGACTCAGGGATTGAACCTGCATCTCTTGCATCTCCTTCATTGGCAGGCAGATTCTTTACCACTGAGCCACCTAGGAAGCCCTCATCATTAAATTCCTTAATGTGAAAAATAAATAAATTCCTTTATGTGATAGGGGATTTTTAAAACTGTGGATGAGAATCAAGAATTTGAGAATGGTCAAGAATTTGGGAATGGTCAGTAATTTGGATTGATAATATGAAAGCAGGACTTCAGAGTTCCTTCATTTATTTCAGAGAGACTAACTCCATTTTCATCTTTTATGCATTTAGTGCTTCTACACAAAGTGCTAAGTACATAGACTTGGTTAAACAAAAGATTTAACTGAATGCTGAAAAATGTTTGACAATCACTACTGTGACAAGAAAGTCAGATAGTTTTGGCAATGGAAAGGGTCCTAGAGATTATTTTATTTCACAGATAAATTGAGCCATAAACAGATTTTGAAGTTTACGCAGGGTCTCGTAGCTAGCCAGTGGCCATAACCTCGTGATCTTGGCTTTGTACATGTTATTCCCATTTCCAGAAATACTCTTCCCTTCTTGGCATCTGTAGATGAATTTATCTAGAGCAGAGGTGGTTCTAACTATGACCTATAGTCTAAATCTAGCCTACGGGCAGGTTTTGTAAATAAAGTTTTATTGGAACACAGTCAGAGCTATCCATTTCCTACGGTCTGTGGCTCTTTTTGTGCTCCAGTAGCAAAGCTGATTAGCTGATACAGAGACCATATGGTCTGCAAAGCATATAACATTTCCAATCTAGCTTTGTACAGATAAAGTTTGCCACTGACTGACCTGGCGCCTGAAGTCAGTATAACCTCCACTATTCTCATAAATGGAATCAGAAATAAGAAAAAAAAATGAGGTAGATGACATGTTTTGTGCCTCATGCCAGCAGAGTGAATCCTTGAAATGGCCCTTTGCCAATTAGCCCTTTCCTTGCTGCCAGCTTCCAAGTCACTGCAGGCTGCTAACATCATCCCCTCCCTCTGCCATTTGCTAAGCCATCTGCATACAATTGGTCTCCCTAGTCATAACTCTAGCACAATTTCTGTTCATTCTCAGCCTTGCTTCTGATTTTGTTTAAAGGACCTACATCCATTTTTTATCAGAAGACATTTTACAAGGCTCAGATATTCAAAATATAGCAAGATATATATTTTTTAATGGAGGAGAGAAGCTGCTTTGTCACAGGGAGCCAAACTCCAGATAATGAGGTATCTCATTTGCCTTGTGGCCTATGGGATATTTTGCACTGAATATAGAGGCAGGCCTGGAGATACAGATCAGAGGGTCCCAAAGCCTCTGAAAACTTAAAGGAGTATTCCTGTCCATTTGAAACCAATTCTCTAGGCTTGGCCCCTTATTAGGGAAGGGCTGTGGGAGACAAGTGAGTGGGGATTTAAAAGGCTACATTTAAGGTACAGTGTGCTTCATTCAGGGATTGTGACATTTAAGGGGGATATATACTGAACCTTGATTGTACTTTTTAATATTGTTGGCTAGTGCTAATTGATTGCTTATGAGAAATGGGATATCTTCTGCCATATCAGTAAACAAAGCAATTGTAGCCATCATGGATATAAGTTGATGATCCCTGAGTGAACTCAGGAAAGAAAGCATATCTGCCATCTAGCAGGCCATCAAACTGCAGCCACTCTTGAGGTGAACCCTGAGGAAAGGAAGCTTAGGATGTGAAAACAGGAAACTTGCCCTAGATAGCTGAAGTGCATATCCAAGCAATGATTTCAGTGAGTCCAGATTTGTGCATCTTCCTATACATCAGTTCAGTTTGGTCGCTCAGTCATGTCCAACTATTTGCGACCCCATGGATTGCAGCACGCCAGGCCTCCCTGTCCATCACCAACTCCTGGAGTTTACTCAAACTCATGTCCATCTAGTTGGTGATGCCATTCAACTATCTCATCCTCTGTTGTCCCCTTCTCCTCCCGCCTTCAATCTTTCCCACCATTAGGGTCTTTTCAAATGAGTCAACTCTTCCCATCAGATGGCCAAAGTATTGGAGTTTCAGCTTCAATACCAGTCCTTCCAATGAATATTCAGGACTGATTTCCTTTAGGATGGACTGGTTGGATCTCCTTGCAGTCCAAGGGACTCTCAAGAGTCTTCTCCAACACCACAGTTCAAAAGTATCAATTCTTCGGCACTCAGCTTTCTTTATAGTCCAACTCTCACATCCATATATGACTACTGGAAAAACCATAGCCTTGACTAGACTGACCTTAGTAATGTCTCTGCTTTTGAATATGCTATCTAGGTTGGTCATAACTTTTCTTCCAAAGAGTAAGTGTCTTTTAATTTCATGGCTGCAATATAAAGTCTGACACTGTTTTCACTGTTTCCCCATCTATTTCCCATGAAGTGATGGGACCAGATGCCATGATCTTAGTTTTCTGAATGTTGAGCTGTAAGTCAATTTTTCACTCTCCTCTTTCACTTTCATCAAGAGACTCTTTAGTTCTTCTTCACTTTCTGCCATAATGGTGGTGTTATCTGCATATCTGAGGTTATTGATATTTCTCCTGGCAATCTTGATTCCAGCTTGTGCTTCTTCCAGCCCAGCATTTCTCATTTTGTACTCTGCATATAAGTTAAAGAAGCCGGGTGACAATATACAGGTTTGACGTACTCCTTTCCCTATTTGGAACCAGACTGTTGTTCCATGTCCAGTTTTAACTGTTGCTTCTTGACCTGCATACAGATTTATCAGGGGACAGGTCAGGTGGTCTGGTATTCCCATCTATTTCAGAATTTCCCACAGTTTGTCGTGATCCACACAGTCAAAGTCTTTGGCATAGTCAATAAAGCAGAAATAGATGTTTTTCTGGAACTCTCTTGCTTTTTCCATGATCCAGCAGATGTTGGCAATTTGATGTCTGGTTCCTCTGCCTTTTCTAAAACCAGCTTGAACATCAGGAAGGTCACGGTTCACGTATTGCTGAAGCCTGGCTTGGAGAATTTTGACCATTACTTTACTAGCGTGAGATGAGTGCAATTGTGTGGTAGTTTGAGAATTCTTTGGCATGCCTTTCTTTGGGATTGGAATGAAAACTGACCTTTTCCAGTCCTGTGGCCACTGCTGAGTTTTACAAATTTGCTGGCATATATAGTGCAGCACTTTCACAGCATCATCTTTTAGGATTTGAAATAGCTCAGCTAGAATTCCATCACTTCCACTAGCTTTGTTCATAATGATACTTCCTAAGGCCCACTTGACTTCACATTCCAGGATGTCTGGCTCTAGGTGAGTGATCACACCGTTGTGATTATCTGGGTCATCGTGATCTTTTTTGTACAGTTCTTCTGTGTATTCTTGCCACCTCTTCTTAATATCTACTGCTTCTGTTAGGATCATACCATTTCTGTTCTTTATTTAGCCCATCTTTGCATGAAATGTTCCCTTCATATCTCTAATTTTCTTGAGATTTCTAGTCTTTCCCATTCTACTGTTTTCCTCTATTTCTTTCCACTGATCACTGAGGAAGGCTTTCTTATCTCTCCTTGCTATTCTTTGGAACTCTGCATTCAAACGGGTATATCTTTCCTTTTCTCCTTTGCTTTTTGCTTCTCCTCTTTTCTCAGCTATTTGTAAGGCCTCCTCAGACAGCCATTTTGCTTATTTGCATTTCTTTTTCTTGGGGATGGTCTTGATCCCTGTCTCCTGTACAGTGTCACAAACCTCCGTCCATAGTTCATCAGACACTCTGTCTATCAGGTTTAGTCCCTTAAATCTATTTCCCACTTCCACTGTATAATCGTAAGGTATTAGATTTAGGTCATATCTGAATGGTCTAGTGGTTTCCCCTACTTTCTTCAATTTAAGTCTGAATTTGGCAATACATAGAAAAGCACTAAATTCCTTAACTTGACATATCTGTTTTCTTTAATTAACAGTAATCTTTTGATGTCCAGACTACCTTTATCACAAATTCTGTATGCCTTGTCTCTCCTCCTTACCCCCTCTAAACAGTTCTCTCAGGGTTACTTGAGAATGCTATTTTTTTGGATTTGAAGTCTGAAAAATTTCAGCCCAATAAAACATAGCTATCAAGTTTTAGGTTGTGAATATTTTTGCAGTCCACACTTATAATCTGTCAAATTCCATGTTACATATTTAATATGAGGAATTGATACTTATTTTTCTCCACATTTTATAGGTGATGCGGCTGAGGCTCAGATCAGATAACTTGCCTAAGATCACACAAGTCATAAGTAACAAGCAGAATTTAGACCAAGATTTGTCTGATTTCAATGTTTTTTCTTTTAATCTTCACTAGCTTGATATTTCAGTGAAGAATAATATACAACTTTTAAAATATTAAGATGTAGAAACAGAAAATAGCCTTTCAAAGGAATGAAAAAACTCAAAGAGGACATAAGATCTTTGCCTAACGATGATTCCAAAATGTTTATAATTGCTTGTCTTTTAAACATAAACCATTCAGGTTGTAATCAGATTTTATAATTGCTGTGGTAATAATTGTGTTTTATAATTGTTGTCTTAATTTAACCAACATATTCTGTGTCCCACATATGGGTGAGGGGTTGTGATGTTTTCTAGCCATTTAGTTATGTTAATAATACAGCCATTTCTCTCAAGGAGTTCACGTATTGGGTAAGAAGACAGTCGTAGATTGTTAACAAACTTTGTTGAGTGAAAAAGAAGTGTTGGGAATACTGTGCAGGCTTGGAAAGACATTGGATCTATCTTTCTAAATCTCACAGTTCTATTGGTGAAGCAAACATATATGTGGGTTATAAATGTGTTGAATGATAAATAAAATAATGGGGGTGGGCATAAGGTGTTCAGTTCAGTCGTTCAGTTGTGTCCAGCTCTTTGTGACCCCATGGACTGCAGCATGCCAGACTTCCCTATCCATCACTATCTCCTGGAGCTTGCTCAAAATCATGTCCATCTAGTCAGTGATGCCATTCAACCATCTCATCCTCTGTCATCCCCTTCTCCTCTTGCCTTCAGTCTTTCCCCACATCAGGGTCTTTTCAAATGAGTCAGTTTGGAGCTTCAGCATCAGTCCTTCCAATGAATATTCAGGACTGATTTCCTTTAGGATTGACTGGTTTGATCGTCTCACAGTCCAAGGGACTCTCAAGAGTCTTCTCCAACACCACAGTTCAAAAGCATCAATTCTTAGGTGCTTAGCTTTCTTTACGGTCCAACTCTTACATCCATACATGACTACTGGGAAAACCATAGCTTTGACTAATGGACCTTTGTTGGCAGAGTAAGGTCTCTGCTTTTTAATATGCTGTTTAAGTTTGCCATAGCTTTTCTTTCAAGGAGCAAGCCACTCAAGATGAATGGATCATGGTGGAGAATTCTGAGAAAATGTGGTCCACTAGAGAAGGGAATGGCAAACCACTTTAATATTCTTGCTTTGAGAACCCCATGAATAGTATGATAAGGGCATAGAGTGAGGATTAAGGATTTTGGCAGGCTGACAAAATGAAGAAGGACCTTTCTGGTAGGGAAATCTAAAATGGGCAAAGTCCTAGAAATTTGAACTAGCATGAGGTCATAAAGGATTTATAGGTAGTTTATTATACCTGAGGGTGAAAGTGATAAAAGGACATGTGCCTGGATACATAGACAGGGGGGACCAAGGAGTGATTTTTTTTTCCATTTAACCAGCATTTACTGAACATTATTGGTGTGGGGCACTGGAATGTGATTTGCAGGAGCCATGAACAATAGAAGATATTTCTATATAGCCCTCTTCTTGAAATGATGGTTGGCCTCTGGTGATAAAAACAACTCACTCACATAATCAGGTGATACTTGTGTTGTCCACTCTGGATGTTTGAGTTCTGAGTTTTGGAAGGAGCTTTCATGACTTGGCTAGAAATGCTTACTCTATTTTTTTCCTCTTCTCCTAGTCTTCTACCTGTCTTACTTTATGTTATACCTCTTCTTTTTCTCTGTTTTTTTTTTTTTTTTTAATTCCTAACTTTTCTCCTCTACTCTCATTACTACTTCACCCTTCTCTCTCTTTTCTCTACTTTTTAGGGAAGTCCCTGTGATAAGCCTCTCTGACTCTGCCTCTTGGTCCTTTTCTCTCTTTGAAAGGGCTGACAACTTGGAGTGAGAATTACAGTAAACTTTCAAGTTATTTTTCATTCCAACCTCAGACAGAAATGCCACAGTCCCCGCATGTACCATACATGTTTGGGATCTAAAGTAAGTTGTCCTCTTTGGCTTTTTTAATTTTTTTTTGATCACACCTCACGGCTTGTGGGATCTTCCCCAACCAGGGATTGAACCCAAGCCAGCACAGTGAAAGCCCAGAAATCTAACCAGTAGGACACCAAGGAAGTCCAAGTTGTGCTGTTTGAAATTCAGATAAAATCATTTCAGGACACTACCCCACATTCTGTCAGAAATTCCCTGCCTTCTTGGTTGTTTTATGCTGTAATTAAAATGGCTCAGTTCAGTTCAGTCGCTCAGTCATGTCCGACTCTTTGTGACCCCGTGAATCACAGCACGCCAGGCCTCCCTGTCCATCAACATCTCCCGGAGTTCACTCAAACTCACGTCCATCGAGTTGGTGATGCCATCCAGCCATCTCATCCTCTGTCGTCCCCTTTTCCTCCTGCCCCCAATCCCTCCCAGCATCAGAGTCTTTCCCAATGAGTCAACTAAATGGCTGGCTCACAATTTATTCGTACTTCTGGTTTTGAGTTTTTACTTCCACTGAGATGTCGTTCTTACTGGCCTCCTTCTCTCATTATTCTCTTTCTCTTTCCTTTGTCACATACCAATTCAAAATTGGGAACTCAGTTATATTTCTTTGATTTCCACAACAAATACACACTTTTAAATGTCTTCTTTGACTTACAATGGCATTAAGTCTTGATAAACCCCTCCTACATTGAAACTATTGTAAGGGCAAAATGCACGTGATACACGTAACATACCAATATACTGCCTTCACAGGTGGCTCCGTGGTAAAGAATCTGCCTGCCAATGCAGGGGACACAGGAGAGACAGGTTAAGTCCTTGGTTAGGGAAGATCCCCTGGAGAAGGGAATGGCAACCCACTCCACTATTCTTACCTGGGAAGTCCCATGGACAGAGGAGCCTGATGGGCTACAGTCTATGGGATTGCAAAGAGCTGGATGTGACTGAGCACACACACATCCATCATAGCTTAGCCTAAACCTATTTAAACATGGTCAGAACACTTCCATTAACTTATAGTTGGGCTAAAATCATTTTATACAAAGCCTGTTTTATAATAAAGTATGGGATATCTGATGGAATTCACGGAATACAGTACTAAAAGTAGAATGGTTGTGTGGGCACACCATTCTAAGTGTTTCTGTTGTTTACCCTCATGATTGCCTGGCTGACTGGGAGCTGCAGATCACTGCACTGACCAGCATCATGAGAGAATATCTTGCTACACATGGCTAGCCTGGGAAAAAAATCAAAATTCAGAATTCCAAGTATGGCTTCTAGTGAAGGTATATAATTTTTCACCATGTAAAGCTGAACCATCATGTCAGGAGCTGTAAGAGCTGGTGTGGGGAAACTTCACAGCATCACAAATATTCCACAGTGTCACAAATGTGCTTTTCCTCTCTCCTCATGACAAACTCTTATTTAATTCTTGTGTGGGGAAGTTTAACTTGCTCTATTTTTAAACTTTTTCTTTCCAACCCAGACCCTCCTGATCTTGCCTTTTATACCCAGTTGACCATCAAGATATTTTGTTAAAAATATTATCATTCCTTTTCTGAGGGAGTCTGCCCAGTTATTAAAATCACTTTTTGATTCTGATATAATAATAGTTCAAAGTCTACCTTTTTCCTGGGGATTCTGCCAGGCCCCCTCAGGAGCGACTAAAGGGCTGGGGAGAAGACGAGGCTCAGGCAGCAGGGTTCCACGCATCCATAACCCAGCTGCAACCATACCAGCTTTGCTTTGATTTCTTTTTCATATTGGATTTCTTGACCATTTAGGGTCAAAAGAAAAAGTTCCAGTTTTAAAATAACATTTGAAAACCACTGCTTTAACAGTTGAAACTTATTAACCTCCAAAGAGAGTATGAATTGGACTTGTAGAAATTTGTTCCCAAAGAAGGCCATGGGTAAATTCTTGGTAGAATCAACTCTGGGAACATGATAGTGTTTCTGAGAAAAGAAGCTGTTTCTTTTTCCTGCCTGGAGTCCTGTTGTATCATGTGTTTTCTTCAGACAGGAAGATATGCCAAAGGGGTAGTTAAAGATAGAGCTAAACTTTTAAGGAGCACAGCCCTTAGTTTCCTTCCTTTATTTTCCCTCAGATGTCAATGATGAACAGTTTGGCACTTGAGTTTAGGATGATTTTCTTCATTGATGCCATCATAAAATCTTTCTGTGTTCAGTATATTCCCCTGATCTTGAGTGAGTTGTCTCTCAGATGGATTGGTTTGATATGCTGCTAACAATTAAGAGGAATAAAATTCTATTAATTATGCATTTCTACTTCTGATTAACTCTTGTGTGTAATTAAAAAATAACCACTGGGTTTCCTGGTATTTCATAGGAATCTATGGCATTTGGGCTTGTTCTTTGAATTGAGGTCATTCATGTATATCTTGTTTCATTTATAAATTATTATCTTCTTTCAGGTAGAAATTGCATTTGATTTATCTTTGTGTCCTCCGTAGTACTAGGCAGATATTAGGTGTGCAGAAATAATTTGCTGAATTGAATTTTTGCCAAAGTAGTCTATGGCCCACCATAGTATTATTCCATGTTTTTTTTTTTTTTAAAGGGTCCTGTGGGAAATTGCATGACAGTCCAGTGGATAGGATTTGGTGTTCTCACTGCCAGGAGCCCAAGTTTGATCCCTGGTTGAGGAACTAATATCCTGCAAGCTGAATGGCGTGGCCAAAGAGAGACAAAGTGTGGAGGTGTGGGTCCTATATTTTGGAAATAAGTTGAGATTGATAGGGAATTAAGAGGAAGGGAACTGACACTGTTGAATTTGCAATGCTATCCTTGGAATCTTTTCTATGTCATCTTATGTATTGTGCTTATACTGCAGTGCCATGTTTCATGATACAGATTTGGATCGTCCTTGCCAAAGTGTTGGCTTCTTTTTGATCTAATTTATAGACTGTATGATTCAAAAAGTCCTATACTTTTCTTTGCTGCTATAACTTCATCATCATGGCCTCCTTTTGGGATGTGACCCGAGAGTACAACATCCATTCAGTCCCCAGTGGTTAGTTTTGATACCACTCTTTTTGGCTGTTTTCATAACATTTAACAAATCTACTTTATGTATGAGGCTATCACAGGGCACAGAGCATTAAAGAGAAACAGTGAGACATAGAAGTAACCTTGGCACTATTGACTTGAAATGTTCTCCAAATACAGCCCCTTTCTGACCTATATCTTTCATTTCTTGGTTCTCTAACTAATCTTCACTTCATAGTTCTCTGTGGGCATACCCTATATCAAGTTAGAGATTTCCCTAAGCTTACTTTTCTATTGAAGGAACTAGTAACTAAATCTTTTTCTTGCTCCGTAATTCCTTCTACAGTTTGGAAAAAAGAACATTTCAAGTCTAGTGGTGTTGAGTCTCATAACATGAGCCATCATAAATATACAGTAATGGCACCCCACTCCAGTACTCTTGTCTGGAAAATCCCATGGACGGAGGAGCCTGGTAGGCTGCAGTCCATAGGGTTGCTAGGAGTCGGACACGACTGAGCGACATCACTTTCACTTTTCACTTTCATGCATTGGAGAAGGAAATGGCAACCCACTCCAGTGTTCTTGCCTGGAGAATCCCAGGGACGGGGGAGCCTGGTGAGCTGCCGTCTATGGGGTCGCACAGAGTCGGACACGACTGAAGCGACTTAGCAGCAGTAGCAGCAGCATGGAATTCTCTTGGGTTTAACCTCTTCCCTTTGATTTTGTTTTCCTTCCATACAGAGGCCTATGCTCTTTTTATCTTTTGTCCTACTGGTTCTTGGAAGCCCTTCAATCCAATCACTCTAGTTAACATACAACTCTACTTGTCTGTGTCTCTGAATAGTTCCATGTAAATCACAGAATTATGAGAAGGTCACATATTGAACAGAAAGCCAGCCAAGAGGACCTAGACAATGGGGAGAGCATTTTTCCCAGCAGGTGAACTCGGATATGAAAATATTTATTTATGCAACTAATAAAGCAAGGGATAATTTTTCACGTTACAGAAGGATTCACCATGGGGTTCCTTTAAATAGCTGCTTCTCTTTGTGCATGTTTTAATGGTTTTCTACTGCAAAATAATCAAATACAAGTTTCCAGAAAAGAGGCAATTAGCATGACACATGGTAAATTTTGTAGATTTTTTTTCTAGAAAATAAATTTTTAAAAATTAGTGTGTACTATAATATATATAGCATAGGGTATATATATATGAAAATAAATTTATAAAAATTAGTATATACTATATTATACGTAGCGTAGTGTGTGTATATATAGCATGATAATACAATAATTCTAAGGAAGGGTAGAGTGTTGAACAGGATCAGTATCTCTCCCCATAAACCACCTGCAGCAGAATCTCCTATGGTACTTTTGAAATGTAAACTCTCTAGGGGCAGGCTTGTGAATCTGTACTTTAACAAACTCCTCTAGGTGATTATAATTCACACTGATGTCCTGAGAACCATTAGATTAACTCATTTCCTCCCTGAGTCTTTCTGCTTGTCTTTCCTTGACTTTAAGGAAAAGCTCATGACCTTAACTGTTTTATCAGTGAACAAACAAAGATACCAGCATTGAAACTGCAAATAAAGGGATATAAGGAGCAGGGTTGGTGGGGGTGGTGAATATACATTAGTGTGTGTTCATGTATATAAAGAAACAAATCTTAAAATATATAAAGAAAAATCTGGAGAATGTTGTCATGTACAGCCTTCTCATTTCTTTTGGATGTGACCTTGTGTGATAGGTGAGCAGACATTATGCAGTGGGTACTGCTCTTCCATGTTTTGGTTTAAATGAGCTTTTGAATAATGATGTTCTCAAATAGTATTGTACTGAGTGACGCATCCTGTCCTTCATAGATTTTTGCTTTTTTTTTTTCTTATTTGCTGTATTACTTTCTTTTTCTCACTCATGTCCATACAAAGTCAATTCCCCTTTGAATGCTAGGCTTTGTGCTAGTCATCATGTCAAGCTTGTAAAAGAGAGATGGTTATGGTAGTGAGGGAACTGAGTGAATCAAGAAACTAGCTGAAGTCCTACTGTAGGGTTAGCATATACATAGGGAAAGAAAGTGTAGGTTGCTCACTTGTGTCCAACTCTTTGTGACCCCATAGATTATACAGTCCGTGGAATTCTCCAGGCCGGAATACTTGAGTGGATAGCCGTTCACTTCTCCAGGGGCTCTTCCCAACCCAGGTATCGAACCCAGGTCTCCTGCATTGCAGGTGGATTCTTTGCCATCTGAGCCATCAGGGAAGCTCAGCATATACATAGTACTATATATAAAATAGATAATCAACACAAACTTACTGAGCACAATTAACTGTACTCAGTATATTCTAATAACCTATAAGGGAAAGGAATCTGAAAAAGAACATATATGTATATATCTGAATCACTTTGCTGTACACTTGAAACCGGCATGGTATTGTAATTGAGTATGATTCAAGTAAAAAAAAAAAAGAAGGTCCAATGTGATATAAAGTGATTCTGTGAGACAATAAGAATTATAGTGAATGAGCACAGAGTGAAGAGTGAAAATACCTGTTAAAACCATTACACAGGTACATATAAATAACATTACAAGCTCCCAGAAAATTCCTTTATTTTTTATATTCATTATCCCCACCCTACTATCCAAAAGGTAACTGCTATTGTGATTTCTAACTTAGGTAGATTAAATTAACTGCATATTTTGAATTTTATAAAATGTGAATTATATACTTTGTACCATTTTGAATATAAATTATTTCATTTAACACTGTGTTTATAATTTTTTAAATTCTGGATGTACACTCTTTTTCAGTTGCATGTTGCAAAGGCTATTTGGTGGCATATATATTCTTTTTCCTATTGGAATCTCCTTTAAACAGAAGTTACTCATTTCAATAAACACCCATTCATTGTATTTTCCTTCAGGTTAGAGTATTTTCCCTATTTCAAGATCTTGAAGATACTGCCCTGGTATTTTTTTGAAATTTTTGTTGTTTCTTCTTTCACACATTGATCTATAATCCATATTGAAGTTATTTTTGTGTGTACCACATAGTAGGGGTCAAGATTCCATTTTTCTCTATTGGTATCTGAGTGATTCAGTACGTCCTTTAAGATTCTCCTTAGCCCAGAGTCTTTGGGAATCCATAAACAAGCTTCAAAATATATGATTCCATAGTCCTCAAATAAATGGTGCTGAGAAAGGTCAAGGTTCAGATCAGCAATTTTTCTCTGGCTCTGGTACCATTGTCCCATCTCAGTACACCCAACTGCGCTCTGAGCCAGTGTGTCGACCTCTTCCTACATCCTGCTTGGTACTCAGGGCAATGAGAGAGATCATGGTTGTTTGAGATAGTTGGATTGCAAAGTTTTTATTGAGAAGGTTATATTTGAACTGAGTCTTGAAGGATGTGTGAAATTTCTACAGAGATTTAGAGAAACAGCATTCCAGAA
This sequence comes from Bos grunniens, assembly GCF_055505025.1. Lineage (NCBI taxonomy): Eukaryota > Metazoa > Chordata > Mammalia > Artiodactyla > Bovidae > Bos > Bos grunniens. The sequence continues at coordinate 133,763,965 of NC_141194.1, forward strand.
AGAAGCAACAGTAGGGGCAAAGGCTTGAAAAGTGTTACTAATTAGGACAGTAATGTTTTACTGGACAGTTTTTCTCAACCTTTATTGTGCATTAGAATCAGTTGGAGAACTTTTACAGCATGCAAGTCAGAAGACTCCATCTGCAGAGATTCTCACTTAATAGTAGGTTTGGGGAAAGGTCCAAAAATTTGCTGATTTTATGGGCTCACACAGTAATTCAGAAGCAGGTAGTCCATGGACCATACTGGGTGAAACATTAGTTGAAATATAAAAGACAAAATTGAAAACAACTATCTGCATGAGATAATTGCAGAAGATTTCAAATGTTAAGATCATGTTACATAAATTACTGAGATATCATGTATTGAAAAAAGAAAAAAAAAACCATGATTTGTAGAAAGGAAGTCTTTTATGACATTTCAGAGAGTAATGGAAGCAGAAAGGTAAACAACAAAAAAAAAAAGAAGCTATATTTTAGGGAGAACAGTAGGTGTTCTTTGCCCACCAAAAAATGAAGCTTTCTAAGTTAGGGTGTATAGATCCCAGACATTTTCCTTCAGTCTCCTCTTGTAGGAAGTAAGATTTGTGGACTAATGCGTTCTGAAGCACCTTACTCTTAAAGCTTATATAGGACCTGCCCGATGCCCCTTAAGAAATCATTCTTTATCATACTACATATTTGTAATGTTTTTTATTGATTTTTGGCTGTGCTGGATCTTCACTGCTGTGTGGGCTTTACTCTAGTTGCAGTGTGTGGGCTTCTCATTGCAGTGGCTTCTCTTGTTGCAGAACATGGGCTCTAAGCACGCTGGCTTCAGTAGTTGAGCGTGTGGGCTCAGTAGTTGCGGCTCACGGGCTCTAGAGCACAGGCTCAGTAGTTGTGGCGCCAGGGCTTAGCTGCCCCATGGTATGTGGAATCTTTCTGGATCAGGGAGTGAACCTGTGTCTCCTGTATTGTCAGGCTGATTCTTCACTACTGAGCCACCAGGGAAGCCTCTACATAATTTTTCAATCACCTTCATTCTTGTTACCCTCTCTTGTAAATAAATCATTGTCCTAAATAAATGACCTTCATATTGCTCACATTCTAAAAATATATTTTTCTTGGTTATTTTCTTCCCTACCAGAACATAAATGACCTCAGGAACCCCATCTTTTTTTTTTTTTTAATTGCTGAAGTTCTTGTGCCTGAGAAAGAATGAACACATAGTGTCAATATTAATTTGTTAAAAAAAAAAATGAGTTCAGTAGGCACTTCCACAGGTCTCCAATAATCCAATCTCTTCACTTTTCTCTCTCTGTCAAAAAGTCCCCTGTTTTTCTGATCTAAGAGACATTTTCCTAGGCTACTGCTGCTAAAGACATTTTACAGTGGAATATACCCTGAGAAGAGTAACACCTTAAGATTTGGTCAGCCTCGTATATTCCAGATGATATACTGAAGGAATAGAAATTGGGTTTTGAGTGAGACAGGAGGGAGTTGAGAGGGAACATTCTGGGATAAAGGTCCCTTCTAGGGAAGACAGACTGAATTGGGTTACTACAGTAGCTGATCCAGATATTGGGTACTGAGAGAGTACAAGGAAGGTTGTAAATGTAAATTATGTGGACTTCCAACTTGGCCCACAGCCAAATCTGGAATGAAGAAACCCTTTCTCCATCTTTCAATTTGTAAGCAGTTTTCGTTTCACATACAGGCTCAGCACCTTCCCTCCCTTTCGAAAACTGTCTTTTCAAATTTCCAGGACTTATTTGTCATTTTCTTACATGCCACAACCAGTTGTGTTGGCTGTTGCATTGTCCTCCTGACATAACATAATATACTGTGACAGATGCAACTATGGCATCTCTGTGAGTCATAAATGGGAGACGACAGAGGGTTGGATCCTGGAGAAGTGTGATGGCACATGCCTTTGCAGATAGAATCTTAATGAGCAGATGTGGTTCCAACTCTCATTCGTGGGCTCAAGCTTTAGTGGCTAGATTTAGGCTCTAGTGGAGATAGTAGGTTTAAGTAACTCAGACTGAGAAACTGCTATGATGTGGAGGTATCATTGGGATGTGTAAGTGAAGCCCTCAAGATGTTTGCCAAAATTCTAGTAATATTAGCTAATATTGATTTGGCATTTACTTGGTTCTGGGTGCTGTTTCTAAGTGTTTCACATATGTTAACTTATTTAATCTTCACAATCCTGTGAGACACGCAAGGAAACAGAGGTACAGAGGAGGTTAGGGACCTGCAAAAGGTACTAGGCTATGGAGTGGTGGAGCACATACTGAAACTCAAGTCTTGCTGCCAGACTTGAGCTCTTTATAATGATTAGCCTCTTCTTTTTGGTAACTCTCAAGAGAACTGTGTTCTATTAGTGGTGGTCATCATAATAAGAATTAGTATTACTGCATGTATTTTTTTTTTCGAAGATTGATTTACTTTATTTTTTTTTTACAATTGCATTTTATTTTTATTTTTTAATTTTATTTTATTTAACTTTACAATATTGTATTGGTTTTGCCATATATCAAAATGAATCTGCCACAGGTATACATGTGTTCCCCATCCTGAACCCTCCTCCCTCCTCCCTCCCCATACCATCCCTCTGGGTCTTCCCAGTGCACCAGCCCCAGGCATCCAGTATCGTGTATTGAACCTGGACTGGCAACTCGTTTCATATACAATATTATACATATTTCAATGCCATTCTCCCAAATCATCCCACCCTCTCCCACAGAGTCCAAAAGACTGTTCTATACATCAGTGTCTCTTTTGCTGTCTCGTATACAGGGTTATTTTTGTGCTGTGGCCTTTGCTAAGGACTTTACTTATAGGGTCTCCTTTAACTCTTACACTAGTTCTACAAGGTAAGTATCATAAGAAATCTTGTGTTGTAGATGGTGAATGTGAGACTCAGAAAATGTGACTATCTTGTCCAAAGTCTTGTGCCTAGGAAGGGGGGCAGCCAGGAGTTGAACCTAGGTTTCTCCAAATTGATTTTCTCAAAAATTCAAACCCTCTTTTCACAGGACCATCCTTCAGATAGCTTATAGGCCAGCATGTAAAGGTTTTCTTTGCTTACAAAGAGTTTTTCTGACAAGCTGGGAGAAATTAGTGACTCTCTGCTGCCTTATAGAGGGGGCTCTCTGAGTACTCATATAGGCATTGCATTCCACACTTTAGGCAGTTAGTCAGAAGCAGCAGTCTACCTAACCCTGGGCCCTGAGAGAGGAACTTCTGTCACAGGATTTCTAAGACAAGTCTTTTTCCTTTGTACAATCCCAGTTTTCTCTTTGCTGTTCTTCATATACCAACATAATACATCCCACCTACTGGCCTAGAATGTTACTTTGAATTGGTTCTCTTGCTGTAGGGATGGGGCGAACTGATGCTTCTGATTTTGTCTGGCCCCTGATGTAAACAGCTGGTCAAGATTAGGGACTTAGGCTATGGTTGGAATTAAAGGTCCCATCTTGTCCAAGGAAAAGTTTGAGGCAGTAATGATGGTTAGAGAAAACTCACGGTCTCACAGGAGGGGTGAGACCCATACTTAATAGTACTGCCCTTTAGCCAGTTCCCAGTGAGGCAGCAGGGACTTCAATTTTCTGGTCATGGTACCGCTTGCAATGCAATTCAAATTGCTCAATACAGTTTTTCCTGCTCCCACCTGCTGCTGTATATTTAAGTTCCCCACTACTTCTACCCCTCTATGAAGTGTATAGTGAAATGAACCTGTTTTATTTTCCTCACACACAGCAGTCAGTGATTCCCTGTTGATGCACTGAGACATATAGCAAGAGTATGGCATCCTAGCCACTCACCTATTGGAATATGGGTTTTACAATTTTTTTTTAAAAATCCTGCCCCAGGTCATCATTCAAGTGACCTGGTAACATCTGAAGAAGACTTATCAAAGTTAGAGACCAACTTCCTTCCCCACCCCCAATACAAAAATGTTGCCCCACTGGTCAGGAGGGGAACTTAGCTGATCTCAGTTGGAAGCTTCTCTTTGCATGCTCCCTGCTTCTGTTTCTAATGACTTTTCTTTGGCATTAACTGCACTTCACTGCCAGCGGACCCTTTCACCCACTGAGGATGGACTGACATGGGCATGCTGCCTTGCTTTTATGAAGTAGCAGCAGTATCTTCTTATAGTTACTATAAAATTAAAGGGAAATACAGTCTTCTAAGCCTTAAAAAGGGCATCAAATATCCTTATTATAGCTTCTGCCACAGCAGTACTTAAGATCTCAGACTTGGACTATTGATGACAGAAGGAAAGACATTGTGAAGAGGGCAATTCTGGGAAGATCTCTTGAAGAGATGATGTCTAAGCTTACTGGAAATGCACCATTGTCAACTTTGACTATTTGCAAAGAAACAGCATTCTCCTCACTTGAACTTTTTGTCCTACTCTACAGCCTGCATCCCACATGGAGTTTTGTGTCTATGCCAGTGAGTTCAAAGGAATGGGCAGGTTTGTCACTGTGTGTGTGTTTCTGTTACAAGTTGAGCAAGTTCATGTGCTCAACATGCAGTGAGGCCAAACAGTACTGAGACATTGGAGTCTGGAGCAGAGAAAGGTTTATTCCAGAGCCCTACGAGGAGATGGGTGGCTTATGCCCCTCAACCCCGAACTCCCTGAAGCATTTCAACAAAGATTTTTTTAAAGTCAACTTGAGGGAGGGACTTGATCGTTTGTTGCAGACTTCTTGGTGTAGGAATCCTTTGTTCTAGCTGCTGTCCATGTAGGTCAGGTCACGATGTTCCTGTAAACCTCCAGCAAGACAAATGTTATTCTCTGTTCTGCAACTTCATATCTCCACGTGAATGGAAAAGTATTATACTTTTAAAGGTCAGAGCCTTAAGATTGGGCTATCCTGTATACTTCAGGCTATAGGCAACATTCTTAACTCCAAGGAAAAGCAATAGAATCCAAAGGTTAAAGTAATAGATCTAATATGGAGTCAGATTTGTTCTCCTCTATTACATTTGGATGATGTGAAGGAAGGGGAACAGTGTGAAGACAAGAGTATATCAAAATAGGGCAGGGGACATGTGTGGCTTAGGAAGTAATATTTGATGTTATAGAAATTTTAGGTAGAAAACAAAATTTGATTATTTTTTCTTGCCTGATGGAAATCAGTAGCACACACTCTAGTTGCCCTATATCAGTGATTCTCAAACAGTCGAGTGGCAAGCCCCCTCAAAAAGGATTTATCACAACAAAAGGAAAAGTCGTGTTTTATGTTTATAAAAGGAGATAAGGGTTAATTAAAATGATGCTAAAACTGAAACTCCAGTACTTTGGCCACCTCATGTGAAGAGTTGACTCACTGGAAAAGACTCTGATGCTGGGAGGGATTGGGGGCAGGAGAAAAAGGGGACGACAGAGGATGAGATGGCTGGATGGCATCACCGTCTCAATGGACATGAGTTTGAGTAGACTCCGGGAGATGGTGATGGACAGGGAGGCCTGGCGTGCTGCGATTCATGGGGTCGCAAAGAGTCGGACACGACTGAGCGACTGAACTGAACTGAAGGGTTAAAAAATAATTAAGAAAATCAGCTTTGTCTTTCAGGCTTTTTTGCTCATGCATTTTCACTGACTGATGGCCCTTTGTGTTCATCCATGTTCTCGATAGGACACCAGGAAAAGCACCTTGGCTGACAGCACCTTGCCCCCTCTAAAGGCCAAGCTCAGGGTTTATTAATTCATAAGGCTTTAATTTTTCCCCCTTTGCCTTTTCCTATCAGCTGTTTTCTGCTTTGTCTGCTCCTGCATAGTTTACTCTTCTCTTGCTCTTGAATTCTGTTATCTCACATTTGGTGACTTCAGTCCACCTCTCTCGGTGTCTGTTACCTCTGTGTCTGCCTCCTTGTCTCTGGGTTTCTCTTTATTTCCGTCCATCTCTTTGTGTCAGTTTCCCAATCTCTGTCATATCTTGACTTTCTTCTTTGCATCTTTTCTCTAGCATTGCCTATGTGAAAGTGTTTTGAAAACAATTATTATACAAAGGAAAGGTGGCACCATTGCTACCAGTTTTGAAAGTGCATCCAAACCCCAACAGTTATTCATGAAAATAAGAAAATACTGGAGCAATCCCCTGATAGGCTCGACAAATCATCTTTTGGATTGATGGGAGTATGGGAAGGAGACAACTAATACCAGTAAAATTAGTGAAGTTGGATGTTTGAGGGAGTCAACTTGTTACAATCTTATCACTTGTTAGATTTTGAGTGATGTTAGCTAGCATTTGAATTGTAGCCAAGTTGATCAGGATACAGGTAAACTGAGGCCCAGTCATTTAAAAAGGCTTAGACTTACTATGGGGGCTAGGAGATTGAAGAGGAAGCTCATGGAGACAAGAGAAGGACATATCAATCAGAGCCTCTAGCAGATGGCAATAATAGTAAAAACAATTGCCTGAGATAGTTACATATAATTAGCTTCAGTACACAAATCCCTTGCCACTTTCCTCTTATCACCAAGGCAACAGAGACAGGACAGAAGTAGAGATACTTAGTTCTTGCAGACATGATCTCCTCACATTGCTATGGCTTATGGCATATCATTATAAAGTTGGTTTCTGGTGTTGAGTACTTATTAAGTGTCAAGTATTATGTTAAATTCTTTGTGTTAATCTCATTTAATCAATCCTCAAAATAATCCCAGGAAAGAGAAAGATTTTATTATTGCCTGGGGGAGTTGAATTTCCTACCAAAGTCTAATAGTTTCCATATGGCAGTGCACGGATTCAAATCCAGGTCTTTTTGACTTCAGATCACATGCTCATCTGTTTTGCTTCCCTGACACCTGCTTTCTCAGACTGGTGGTCTCTGCTTCACAATATTTTGAAATAATCCGGTGGGGAGGATTGTTGCCTCCCTAATACACAAGGCAAAAGAAAGCATTCTTGGAGCCTGTGGAGGGGAGTGATTTTCCCATGTTCCCTCCTCAGTCAGAGCACTTCCTTTTTTTTCAGAGATGCCTTGTAGCTGACTTTCTTTCTGAGTTGCCAGTGTACCAAGGTAGCCCCTTATGCAAGGCACAGACCTGAGTTTGAGGAAATTCATCCTGTCTATGTATACTGCCTATGTAATAAGTAGCAAATGGACAGAAAGCTAAGGATTTGAGAGAAGGGCCAGAAAATGTGAAGCCTTCAGTGCAGTTTTCAAAAATAATAGCTTTGGGGAGCAGGCATTGTGCAAACAGGCACCTGTGCAACACTTACTCCTGCTACACTTACTTCTTGTCCTTTGACTGTGGTCCCACCATCTGAAGATGGCAGGGAGCTTTGTGGCCATAGCCTATGAATCATATCCTCTCTCGACTCCAAATTTCTTTTTTTTTAAGCGGTGTAGGCCTTTTGTTTGTTGGTAGATCTTAAATTTTTAGAGCATTCTAGGTTTACCAAAAAATTTTGCACAAAATAGAGAGTTCCCACATACCCTCTACAAATTATAAACTAACCTATTTCACTTCTTAATCTAGCTATTATTTCAAAGTTGGAAAGAAGGTCCTCAAGAACAGACTGAATGACCACCACAGAACATACTGGGCAAATTCCTAACTTGCTATAGCCACTAGGAGGGGCTTAAGGGCCTCCAGAGAGACAGGAGTATGGCTAAGCTCCCCTCTTCTGGAATTAGACTGATTTTGGACTTAAGTCTGCCACTTACTGTTTTTGTCTATTTGCATATGTTACTAGACTCCTCTAAGACACTCCTAGACTAAGGCAAAAGGGGCAATAATATTTCTTGTCACTCTGTGATATTTCAATTAGTGAAGCGCTTGACACGTGGGAAGCACTTAACACAGTCCGTAACATGTGATTTTTGTTGTTTAGTCGCTGAGTAGTGTCCAACTCTTTAGTGACCCCATGGACTGTAGTCCTCTTGGGTCCTCTGTCCATAGGATTTCCCAGGCAAGAATACTGGAGTGGGTTTCCATTTCCTTCTCCATCCAAGTGTCTTTTGAGGTTCCTTCATGGAAAATAAATCCATTTTGCTCTTTTATTCATTAATCTGTCCATTACTGAATATCTGCTGTGTACCAAGTACTATGCATGGAACTTTGTAGAATTGCTCTATTTTCTCTTGTACTGTGGGTGGTGAGATTAGAATGGGGCATTAATCTCTACAGGAATAGGCTCTTACAGATATTTAATGGAGTGTATGCAGCTTTTGCCAACTTCCTTTGGTTAGTTGGTCTGCCAAGTTTGGACCACCATTGCTTAGGCCGTTTTCCTCCAGCAAGGTCAGTGATGCCTTCCTTTCCCAATAGCTTAGTTTCCTTTCATCTGAACTGATGTCACCTTTTCCTTCTTATGAATTTTCTGAATTAAAGCTCTTTCTCTAATTTAGTGGTCATGAGGCCATTGCTTCAGAATTGCACAAAGTCATTCTTATTAGAGTGTAGATTTCTACTTCCTGTCTTTAAATTAAGGGATTAGAATCTCCAAGAAGGTGGGCTTTGGAATCTGCATTCTTATCACACTGATAAGTTAAAGAACCCTTGCTATAATTGTTTTCCCTCCTCCATTCCAGATAGACACTGGAGGCCTCTTTGATCTTGTTTCCTACTTCCAGAACAGTTTAGTGTCTCTAGGAGATGCTTGAGAGGATCTTTTATGTACCTAGGAATTAACTGCTATTCATTGAAGAGAAATACTCTGAAGCCATCAAGGTAATTAAAGCAAATGTATATCACCCACGCCCCGAGGAGTGCAAGGGCAGTTAAGAAGAAAATGTGTGGACAGTGCCTACTGCCTGCATAGAATTGCCCTATAACTAGATCTGAATGCCAGTCTATAACCCATTCACTAACAGCACGTCTCGCATTTCAACCTCAAGTGCGTGGGCTTGTCAGTGGGGTGGCTTTCTACATCCCAGTTCATCAGCTCCATTGAACTGTGGAGACACTTTTGCCTACAAAATAACCTTACAAACACCTGGCCTTAAAGGCAGAGTTGGGAAAGGGAAATTGATTTCAATTTCCAAGTGTAATAGCTGAAGGTTGGGGTGTGCAAGGTAATGTTATTTTGGAGCACACCCTGGCTCCCAAGGTCATGTACAAAGCATGACTAATAAGATACTAGAAAAAAAATCTCATAAGGGAGAGGTTCCAAACTGTGGAGGTGCCCTGCAGATATTTAAAGCAGTTTGTATACTTAAAAATCATTTACTTTCACTTAAGTTACTAGCCTCGAAAATATCTAGTTATGGATACACAGACAGAAGTCCAAATTTTCATTAGATTAGGGGGGAAAGGGGCTTCCCTGGTGGCTAAGACAGTAAAGAATCCACCTGCAGTGTAGGAGACCTGGATTCGATCCCTGGGAATATCCCCTGGAGAAGGGCATGTCAACCCACTCCCGTATTCTTGCCTGGAGAATCCCATGGACAGAGGTGCCTGGTGGGCTGTAGTCCATGGGTTGCAGAGAGTCACAACTAAGTGACTAACCACAGGATAGGGGGAAAAAAACCTAAATACAGTTGACCCAAGGAATCACTTTATCTCTGGTAACATTTTGTTCATAGTTCAAACTGGGACAGTTTTGAGAGTGGAAAAGAGCACTATTAATCAAGCCAGGACACTAGGCATAAACTGGTATGTAAGCAAACCTTATTTACCATTTAGCCTTAGCTGGCAAGCTCCTTGCTAGCAGTTGCCTTTCCTATTTCAGGGAGCTATACTAGTCAGTATTTTGGGATGCAGAAACAGAAATAGATTGGGGGAGAAGATAAACAGAAAATCAGCCTGTTTCCCCCTCTTTGTTTTGAATATTGAAACAGCAATGGCTTTTTTTTTTTTCATTTAATATGATCACTGGGAATATGAGGAGAGATGACTGGATGACCCATACACCATGACAAGTGTTTGTCAGCTGATAACAGCCAAGTGAAAGGTTATGTGTGTCACTGTATGTGTAGCCACCTGCTAAGCAGTTCCATTACAAAAAGTAAACTTAGAAAGTATATAGGCCATTTTAGACTCCTGTTTGGCTTCAGGATTTGGGGCGTTTGAAGCCCAGCTAATGTCAGGGTGACCCTTTCCCCTTCAATTCTTTTCCTATGTTATTTTAGACACATAACTCACACGTGTTCTCAAAAGTACAAGAGCTCATGCACATGTGGCACACACACACACTCTTGCTGTTTGTAACACCTGGCGACCAACTTCAGAAGAGATCAGTATCTAGTGACAAGAGAATGTGGGCCATTGTCACACCTCCAGCAGGGAGTGGTTATCATTCTGTTCGCCCTCTCCTACAGCATACTGGTTGCTTCGTTGTTGTTTAGTCACTAAGTCATTTCTCTCTTGCCACACTGTGGACTGCAGCCTGCCAGGCTACGGGTTGCCATTTCCTTCTCCTGGAAATATTCCCGACCCAGGGATCGAACCCACGTTTCCTACATTGTAGGTGGATTCTTTACAGTTAAGCCACCAGGAAAGCCGATAGTAGTTGCTTAGGGGAAGAATGTATGTCCCTAGAGGAAACCAAGGGAGGTGCTTGCTACAAACCCTCTATCTCCCTGATACATACCCTTCCTCCTTCTCCCTTACCTTTCTCACTTTCTTCCCTGTAGACCATATCTTCAACTTTCAGCTGACTCACAAATTTTTAGCCAGCAAGGACCTCTCAGTGTGAACAGAATTGAAGTGGTTATTGTATGCAAATGCAGGGTCAAATGACCCCACATAGAGCCCCAGTGGCATGCTGTAAAAATCATCTATAGCTCCTATTCTTTGACTTCCATGGGTCCCTCAGGAACTCTTTAGCCTCTGTGTCACCAAGCCACATGAAGGTTGCCCAAGATTTAGCTGCCTTTTGTAGAGGATCATTTTCAGAAGTTGATAGTGAACTTCCAGGAGCTAATGTACAAAGGGTATTTAATATTGATTTCCTGTCTATACTATTGATCCCCAGGACTTAAGCTGCTCCTAAGGATATGATCTAAGATTTTGCAGATATTTGGTCACTCTGTAACTGCTAATTACTGCTTTCTTTCCTATGGTTTGCACTAGGAAGTAGCCTAAGGTTACTAGGTGATTGTGCTTAGTCAGTCATTCATGTCCAATTCTTTGTGACCCCATGGACTGTAGCCTGCAGGTTCCTCTGTCCATGGGGATTCTCCAGGCAAGAATACTGGAGTGGGTTTCCATGCACTCTTCTAGGGGATTGTCCCAACATAGGGATTGAACCCAGGGTGATTGGGAAAGTACTTTGTTTTATGTTTACAATCCCAGAAGCAGTCAACTTTGTCCCTTACCCTTCTAGTCGAACTCTGGCATATATAGAAGTAGTATTACAGGACCGTTATAAGTTAGAGCTTGAGCACAGTAAAGAGGTCAGCTTGTCCAACTGCTGATTCAGGAGGTGAGATCCCCTGCAGCTGTGGTACTCCCCTGCAGAGACTCCTATTTGGCTTTGACATTGTTGTTCAGTCACTCAGTCTTTGCAACCCCATGAACTGCAGCACACCATGCTTCCCTGTCCTTCACCGTCTCCCAGAGCTTGCTCAAACTCATGTCCATCGAGTCGGTGATGCCATCCAACTGTCTCGTCCTCTGTCGTCCCCTTCTCCTCCTGCCTTCAATCTTTCCCAGTATCAGGGTCTTTACCAAAGAGTTGACACTTCACATTAGATGGCCAAAGTATTGGAGCTTCAGCTTCAGCATCAGTCTTTCCAATGAATATTCAGGACTGATGTCCTTTAGGATTGACTTGTTTGATCTTGCAGACCAGGGGACTCGCAAGAGTCTTTTCCAACACCACAGTTCAAAGGCATCAATTCTTCGGTGCTCAGCTTTCTTTATGGTTCAACTCACATCCATACATGACTACTGGAAAAAACCATAGCTTTGACCAGATGGACCTTTGTTGGCAGAGTAAGGTCTCTGCTTTTTAATATGCTGTCTAAGTTTGCAATGGCTTTTCTTCCAAGCAACAAGTGTCTTTCTTTCTTTCTTTCTTTTTTGAGCAAGTGTCTTTTAATTTCATGGCTACTGCCACCATCTGCAGTGATTTTGGAGCCCAAGAAAATAAAGTCTCTCACTGTTTCCATTGTTTCCCCATCTATTTGCCATGAAGTGATGGGACTGGATGCCATGGTCTTAGTTTTTTGAATGTTGAGTTTTAAGCCAGCTTTTTTTACTCTCCTCTTTCACTTTCATCAACAGTTCTCCGCTTTCTGCTGTAAGGGTGGTGTCATTGGCATAACTGAGGTTATTGATATTTCTCCCAGCAACCTTGATTTCTGCTTGTGCTTCATTCAGCCCAGCATTTTGCATGCTGTACTCTGCATATAAGTTACATAAACAGGTTGACAGTATACAGTCTTTGAAACTAGAGGTGGGGAATTCAAACTGAATTTTAGGAGTGCTTTGTCTTCTTTAACTCTTTACTTCTTTCAGTCACTATAACTCTTCTCTTTCTTTGCCATTTCTCTCATAACCAGCCATGGAATTCATATCATGTGCTGATTTTCCTGTCATGAGTTGATAGTTATGGCTACCATCTTGCTTGCTTCTAGTTCCCACAGCCACAAGTGGGTGTTTCGCGGACCTCCTCTTTCCTTACATTGGATCAAACAAAGAACCCTACTTGTGTTTCTCTACATGCTCATTCCTGTGTGTGGAGAATTAGAAAGCATAGGCTTCCTGAGCCACCAGGGATCTAAAAGGTTAGAATCTACCAAAGATAGATAACCACTAGTTTCTATGCATCTCAGATTCAAACCAACCTGCAAAAACTGCTACTCCTCAATTCTTTCATTCTCCTAATTAGAATTTACTCTCCCTAAGAACTTGTTTTAGTTCTATTTAACAGAAATCTCATTAGGCCTGGTATTACAGAACCTGTCTCTTCCATTGGATTGTTAGTTCCTTATAAAGGGAGATGAGAATGAGTTAACCCCATCATTCCATTTAACCCCATCATTGTGTCTGATATACAGTGGTATCCAAAAAAGTTTTTACATGAGATTTAATACATTTTTAAATGATCTATTGCAAACCAGCCTAGTTCTCAATACTGCAGTGATTTTACAAATTGCATATATAGACCCTTGATTCATTTAAAGTTCATTCTTTAAAAAAAATAAATATCACAGGCCTATTATATTCCAAACAGTTGGGAAACGGCAGGGAGTTTTAAACAATTATGGTTTGGAGAGATGTAACACATGCAATATAGATGTTACATCAGATTCTGGGTCTGGACAGCTTCACTTTGTTGTTGATTAAGCCCCTACCTTACAGTCATGTAACAATCTCAAATGAATAAATCTCCAAGTGCAAATCTATTCTCCTTCCCTCTGGATCTGTTTCTAGAGCTCTCAACATTCCCTTACACCTCAGCTCTCATGTTTCCCCATATCTCCCAGTTCCAGTTCCAGTTCCAGTTCCAGTTCAGTCGCTCAGTCATGTCCAACTCTTTGCCACTCCATGAATCGCAGCACACCAGGCCTCCCTGTCCATCACCAACTCCTGGAGTTTACTCAAACTCATGCCCATCGAATCAGTGATGCCATCCAGCCATCTCATCCTCTGTCATCCCCTTCTCCTCCTGCCCCCAATCGCTCCCAGCATCAGGGTCTTTTCCAATGAGTCAACTCTTCGCATGAGGTGGCCAAAGTACTGGAGTTTCAGCCTCAGCATCAGTCCTTCCAAAGAACACCCAGGACTGATCTCCATTAGAATGGACTGGTTGAATCTGCTTGCAGGTCAAGGGACTCTCAAGAGTATTCTCCAACACCACAGTTCAAAAGCATCAATTCTTCAGTGCTCAGCTTTCTTCACAGTCCAACTCTCACATCCATACATGACCACTGGAAAAACCATAGCCTTGACTAGATGGACCTTTGTTGGCAAAGTAATGTCTCTGCTTTTTAATATGCTATCTAGGTTGGTCATAACTTTCCTTCCAAGGAATAAGCATCTTTTAATTTCATGGATGCAGTCACCATCTGCAGTGATTTTGGAGCCCAGAAAAATTAAGTCAGCCACTGTTTCCACTGTTTCCCCATCTATTTCCCATGAAGTGATGGGACCGGATGCCATGATCTTCGTTTTCTGAATGTTGAGCTTTAAGCCAACTTTTCACTCTCCTCTTTCACTTTCATCAAGAGGCTCTTTAGTTCCTCTTCACTTTCTGCCATAAGGGTGGTGTCATCTGCATATCTGAGGTTATTGATATTTCTCCTGGCAATCTTGATTCCAGCTTGTGCTTCTTCCAGCCCAGCGTTTCTCATGATGTACTCTGCATAGAAGTTAAATAAGCAGGGTGACAATATGCAGCCTTGACGTACTCCTTTTCCTATTTGGAACTAGTCTGTTGTTCCATATCCAGTTCTAACTGTTGCCTCCTGACCTGCATATAGGTTTCTCAAGAGGCAGGTCAGGTGGTCTGGTATTCCCATCTCTTTCAGAATTTTCCACAGTTTATTGTGATCCACACAGTCAAAGGCTTTGGCATAGTCAATAAAGCAGAAATAGATGTTTTTCTGGAGCTCTCTTGCTTTTTTCCATGATCCAGTGGATGTTGACAATTTGATCTCTGGTTCCTCTACCTTTTCTAAAAGCAGCTTGAACATCTGGAAGTTCACAGTTCATGTATTACTAAAGCCTGGCTTGGAAAATTTTGAGCATTTCTTTACTAGCGTGTGAGATGAGTGCAACTGTGCAGTAGTTTGAGGATTCTTTGGCATTGCCTTTCTTTGGGATTAGAATGAAAACTGACCTTTTCCAGTCCTGTGGCCACTGCTGAGTTTTCCAAATTTGCTGACATATTGAGTGCAGCACTTTCACAGCATCATTGTTCAGGATTTGAAATAGCTCAACTGAATTCCATCACTGCCACTAGCTCTGTTTGTAGTGATCCACATGGCAATAGGAGTGAACTAATTTACCTATTCGAGGGTGGTGGGGGGGAAACTTCAAGGAAGTCTTTTTGGAAGAGGCTGCAATGAAGCTGCACCTTGAGGGATAGACAGAGATTAAGGGAAAGATCTTCCAGAAAGAGACATTAGTAAAGGCAGGTATAAAAGCAGTGCAGAGAAGTGGTCATCAACTTTACTTTGAACTGGTGTTAACTGGTATGAATAGGGTATTTTCAAAAAGGCAAATTTCTCACACCCCTCTCTTATCTCCAGAGATTTTGATTAAGGAATTTTTTGCTTATTTGTGTTTTTTTTTTTAAAATATGTTCAGTCTCCTTCAATCACCACCAATCTCTTTTACCCATTTGGCTAACTTTGAATTTTCCCTTTCAGTGACTTTCTCTGTACTCTTTCCTGACCATAGGCTGTCCATTTCCTTCCCCTCTCCATTCATGGAGGCATGGTGCAGTCTTTCTTTCTTTCCAAAAGCCCTTCTTGAGTGAAGCTGCTAGATGTGTATTTTCTCTTGTTGTGAACTCTGATCTAAAGCACTGACTGGCCCTACCAAGCATTAGGGGACTGGTCTTTTTTTTTTTTTTAAGATTTTTTTTTGAAGTGGAACATTTTTAAAATCTTTACTGAGTTTATTACAATATTGCTTTTGTTTTTTATGTTTTGATATTTTGACCATGGGGCATGTAGGATCTTAGTTTTCCCACCAGGGATCGAACCCACACACTGCATTGGAAGGCCAGGTCCTAACCAATGGACCACCGGGAAAGTCCCAGGGTCTTCTTAACAGCTTACTTTTAGACAGTGGGAATTCTAGGTTGAGGGAAATCCTAACTGCTTTCAATTTCCTGTACCACTTTGCACAGTGCCCTCTACATAGTACACACTCAGCAAATATTTACTAAGTTGATTGGGTTAATGTATCAGACTGGCTTTAACCAATATTTTACTTACTAGGTTGTAATGGGGAGTTTTGGGTCCTGAGTATATGTGTCATCAGAAGGATTTCAGTAATGGAAATTGAGCATGTTATAAAAGGAATGAATGAAAACAGTGTTTCTTACAGATTTTCTGGCTTGAGTCATGGCCTGAATAGTTTATGATGAATTTAGAACCTATTAATGAAAGACTTCTTGGTAAGGAGAAATAATCTATCTCTGTAATAGTGATTTTCCCTATTAAAGTTGTTAAAGCCAGAAAGTTATGCCAAGTATGTAAGGCTCTGTGTGTGTGTCTGTGTATATACGTGCATGCATATACTTATGTTTGGATATGTGAAGTATTAACTAAAGAATGTGAATTTTTATGCAAGAATTTCTTGCATCTTTAATAAAATTCATACCCAAGAGCTCATATCTTCCATTTTAATATTTTCTTTGATATCACCTTTGAAAGTGAGAGAAGTTCTGTTGTCCTTTCTGAAATTTGATATTTATTCTTAATATTTTGGAGGGAGGTTGGAAGAAAAAGAACTCTGGATCAGAGATCTCAATCAATGTGAAGCAAATATGTGGTTATTTTTAAATTTTTCATTTGGGACCAAAAGCCTAAATAATTTTTATATCATTCTGTTCCTGAATCACTGTCTCTTTAGAAGCTTGGGTGTCATTGGGTTCAAGAACAGGTTTTATACACCAGTGTCAAAGTTCCTTTGCATCTTTTTTCATATAGGGAAACCTCTGAGTATCTGGCTTCCCCCTAGGAACGATATAAGAGCCAATATAGCACTTCAGTATGGTTTTGTTTAGTTGCTAGCACTCAATTTTCCAATCCTCTCTTCCACTGTTGACAAGACTGTAGAGGGAAGTGTTGTTATGAAGGGCCAATAATAAGTCATCACGTAGAAAACAGCTACTCTGGAGAGTCATATGGACATAGAGCACATTTTCCACGAGTAAAATATAAGCAAACCTTTGTTGTTGAAAGCAGTGAGAGTAGAGGATTATTTGTTGTTGCAGCATAGACCATCCCATCTTACCACAACCACCAAAGAAATATTTTTTTTGCCCTTGTGGGGATCACTTTCAGCCAAAAAAAAACCCCACAAAAAACCATGAGTAATTTCTCTCTTTTGTCTGCACTAGTTCACTAATTTATTCCTTAAATGGCATGAACTGTAAATGTTTGACACAGTGATATCTTAATACATTACTTAAATCCTGTATTTAAATGAAAACCTTTCTCTGCTGTGCTTCTGATTCTGAAATGAGGTAGACTGACAAATTTCTTTGAAATCAATCCTATCATGTCTTGCACAGAGTAGACATTCAAGGAATATTTGCTCAACTTGATATAGTAGTTGTTCAGTGGCTCAGTCATGTCCAACTCTTTGCGACCCCATGGACTGCAACACGCCAGGCTTCCCTGACCTTCATTATCTCCTGGAGCTTGCTCAAACTCATGTCCATTGAGTCGGTGATGCCATCTAACCATCTCATCCTCTGTCATCCCCTTCTCCTCCTGCCTTCCATCTCTCCCAGCATCAGGGTCTTTTCTAGTGAATCGGCTGTTATCATCAGATGGCCAAAATTTTGGAGCTTCTTCAGTATCAGTCCTTCCAATAAATGTTCAGGATTGATATCCTTTAGGATTGACTGGTTTGATCTCCTTGCAGTCCAAGGGACTCTCCAGAGTCTTCTCCAGCACCACAGTTCGAAAGCATCAATTCTTGGGTTCTCAAATTGATGTACAATGAGACAGTCCTATGCTAAGGAATCTGACTGTATCTGGAATTTGGACCAGGTTGATCCTTGGAAGAATTTTGGTATAAATGAAATTTGTAACACTTCAGCCTCTTTTCTCCTCCCCCTCCTCTCAACTCCCTAAATCATCCTCTCCCTGTCTACGTTCATTTTCTACCAAATATTTGTGTGCTGTCCTAAGCTCTTTGGTTAGGAAAGTCAGTTGATCAGTACAGTAACAATAAGGTAGAAATGGAATCATGTATTACTTTTCCTTGACAGAATAGCATTGTGTTGGAGTAGATCTCTGTTCGTTTCCAAGGCAAACCATTCAATATCACAGTAATCCAAGTCTATGTCCCAACCAGTAACGCTGAAGAAGCTGAAGTTGAACAGTTCTATGAAGACCTACAAGACCTTTTAGAACTAACATCCAAAAAAGATGTCCTTTTCATTATAGGGGACTGGAATGCAAAAGTAGGAAGTCAAGAAACACCTGGAGTAACAGGCAAATTTGGCCTTGGAATACGGAATGAAGCAGGGCAAAGACTAATAGAGTTTTGCCAAGAAAATGCACTGGTCATAACAAACACCTTCTTTCAACAACACAAGAGAAGACTCTATACATGGACATCACCAGATGGTCAACACCGAAATCAGATTGATTATATTCTTTGCAGCCAAAGATGGAGAAGCTCTATACAGTCAGCAAAAACAAGACCAGGAGCTGACTGTGGCTCAGACCATGAACTCCTTATTGCCAAATTCAGACTTAAATTGAAGAAAGTAGGGAAAACCACTAGAGCATTCAGGTATGACCTAAATCAAATCCCTTATGATTATACAGTGGAAGTGAGAAATAGATTTAAGGGCCTAGATCTGATAGATAGAGTGCCTGATGAACTATGGACTGAGGTTCATGACATTGTACAGGAGACAGGGATCAAGACCATCCCCATGGAAAAGAAATGCAAAAAAGCAAAATGGCTGTCTGGGGAGGCCTTACAAATAGCTGTGAAAAGAAGAGAAGTGAAAAGCAAAGGAGAAAAGGAAAGATATAAACATCTGAATGCAGAGTTCCAAAGTATAGCAAGAAGAGATAAGAAAGCCTGCCTCAGTGATCAATGCAAAGAAATAGAGGAAAACGACAGAATGGGAAAGATGAGAGATCTCTTCAAGAAAATTAGAGATACCCTAGGGAACATTTCATGCAAAGATGGGCTTGATAAAGGACAGAAATGGTATGGACTTAACAGAAGCAGAAGATATTAAGAAGAGATGGCAAGAATACACGAAGAACTGTACAAAAAAAGATCTTCACGACCCAGATAATCATGATGGTGTGATCACTGACCTAGAGGCAGACATCCTGGAATGTGAAGTCAAGTGGGCCTCAGAAAGCATCACTATGAACAAAGCTAGTGGAGGTGATGGAATTCCAGTTGAGCTATTTCAAACCCTGGAAGATGATGCTGTGAAAGTGCTACACTCAATATACCAGCAAATTTGGAAAACTCAGCAGTGGCCACAGGACTGGAAAAGGTCAGTTTTCATTCCAATCCCAAAGAAAGGCAATGCCAAAGAATGCTCAAACTACCGCACAATTGCACTCATCTCACACGCTAGTAAAGTAATGCTCAAAATTCTCCAAGCCAGGCTTCAGCAATATGTGAACTGTGAACTTCCAGATGTTCAAGCTGGTTTTAGAAAAGGCATAAGAACCAGAGATCAAATTGTCAACATCCACTGGATGATGGAAAAAGCAAGAGAGTTCCAGAAAAGCATCTATTTCTGCTTTATTGACTATGCCAAAGCCTTTGACTGTGTGGATCACAATAAACTGTGGAAAATTCTGAAAGAGATGGGAATACCAGACCACCTGATCTCCTCTTGAGAAATTTGTATGCAGGTCAGGAGCAACAGTTAGAACTGGACATGGAACAACAGACTGGTTCCAAATAGGAAAAGGAGTACATCAAGGCTGTATATGGTCACCCTGTTTATTTAACTTCTATGCAGAGTACATCATGAGAAACGCTGGACTAGAAGAAACACAAGCTGGAATCAAGATTGCCAGGAGAAATATCAATAACCTTAGATATGCAGATGACACCACCCTTATGGCAGAAAGTGAAGAGGAACTCAAAAGCCTCTTGATGAAAGTGAAAGAGGAGAGTGAAAAAGTTGGCTTAAAGCTCAACATTCAAAAAATGAAGATCATGGCATCCAGTCCCACCACTTCATGGGAAATAGATGGGGAAACAGTGGAAACAGTGTCAGACTTTATTTTTCTGGGCTCCAAAATCACTGCAGATGGTGACTGCAGCCATGAAATTAAAAGACGCTTACTCTTTGGAAGGAAAGTTATGACCAACCTAGATAGCATATTCAAAAGCAGAGGCATTACTTTGCCAACAAAGGTCCGTCTAGTCAAGGCTATGGTTTTTCCTCTGGTCATATATGGATGTGAGAGTTGGACTGTGAAGAAGGCTGATCACCGAAGAACTGATGCTTCTGAACTGTGGTGTTGGAGAAGACTCTTGCGAGTCCCTTGGACTGCAAGGAGATCCAACCAGTCCATTCTGAAGGAGATCAGCTCCGGGATTTCTTTGGAAGGAATGATGCTAAAGCTGAAACTCCAGTACTTTGGCCACCTCATGTGAAGAGTTGACTCATTGGAAAAGACTCTGATTCTGGGAGGGATTGAGGGCAGGAGGAGAAGAGGACGACAGAGCATGAGATGGCTGGATGGCATCATTGACTCAATGGACGTGAGTCTCAGTGAACTCTGGGGGTTGGTGATGGACAGGGAGGCCTGTTGTGCTGCGATTCATGGGGTCACAAAGAGTCGGACACGACTGAGCGACTCATCTGATCTGATCTGATCTGGAGTAGATCAGTTGTTCTCAAAGTGTAGTGCCTGTCTTGTATAGCATTATCTGGAACCATGCTAGAATTCCAAGTTTTAAGGCCCCACCACAGACCTAGTGGATAAAACATTATCAAAGTATAGTCCAGCTATCTTTGAAAAACTTTTTAATAAAGAAATCTGTGTTTTAATAAGCTATCTAGATGATACTGTGATACTGAATACAGTAAAGTTTGAGAACTTTATGTAGAAGTTGAAGTTTTTTAATTTTAGAAGTTCATGCAATATAGTGTATGAATTTGGGGGGCAATAATTCTGCATTTGGAAACTTCTAAATGTATTTCACAGCAGAATCATTACATAGATAGGAATTTGGCTGTGTAATATGCATGCTTTTCAGATTGAGTGCAGGGTAAGTCATTGGCTCAGCGTACACCTAACCCTTTGAGGAGGGAGAATAGTTTGCAGCCTAGTGGACACAATTTCACAACTGCTAGAAGAGGATAAAGATCGAGATTTACTGCTTGTCATGTTCCCTGACATTTCACCATTAGAGATTCATTTCATATTTTCTTATGAAAATATTAGTAGTGTTTAGAGGAGTGTACTTTAATCCAGTATCACCAGTACTCTGCTGAAAAGAGTACCCTATAGGACTGGCCACAGAGGGATATTTGGAATAAGGAGATACAGTCAAAGAGAAACATTACTAACTGCAGAGTGCTGGTGGCATCTCTGTGCACCATAACTTGTGATGTTGCTATTTGTCTCTCACTGTGAGCCCAAGAGCCCAAAGCAAAATCCTTATCTGGGCATTTTTCCTCTACCTCTCACTTGCTAGTATTTTGGGGATAAACTTCCCAGTCCCTTTGTATCCCTTTGTGTTGTTTTGTTGTTCAGTTGCTCAGTCATGTCTGACTCTTTGTGATTCCATGGACTGCAGCATGCCAGACTTCCCTGTCCTTCACCATCTCCTGGAGTTTGCTCAACTTCGTGTCCATTGAGTCAGTGATGCCATCCAACCATCTCATCCTCTCATCCACCCGCTTCTTCTCTTGCCCTCAAACTTTCCCAGCATCGGGGTCTTTTCCAATGAGTCAGTTCTTTGTATCAGGTGGCCTTGTAACCCTTTGATAGATAAAAAATATAAAATTACAAAGGGATGTTTATATTACAATAATAAAAATCATATTCTAGAGCATAAAGAGAGGGCCTAGTATATGTTTTATATATAGAAATGGATAAAAAGTCATTTGAAATTGGATTATCACATCCTATGCTGAGTAATTCCCAGCTCACATGCTTTATTCAGTCCATGAATCATCAAAAGGTAAATAAAATAAAAAACAAAATTTCTGAAAGTTCCAGGGACTAAATGCAGCTGACATGCCCCTTAGCCTCCAGTTACTTGTTTCCAGCTGACAAGCACGATTGTTTTGACAGTCCAGGTGCACAGCATATAATTGAGCAGAACCGCACAGTATGTACTTACTTCCTTCTCAAATGCTTCAACACTTACCAGTTACAATTTCAAACAACGTTCAGCCATCAGTACACATCAAAACATAAGGAAAACATTTATTTTGGTTAGTTGGGGCCATTCATCAGAGAAAGGCCCCCATGGAGACTTTAATCTGAATTATATACAGGCTCTTAAGACAGAAAGAAAGCCTTTGTAATTGTAAGCATAGCATGCCAGCTATCTCCAAGCACAGGGAAATACATGTGGCAGCCATTCAATTGTTAGTTTCCTTTGGTACATGTGGGAAAATGCAACACCCTTCTAGAAAATCTTCTTTTTAGTCTAGCGTGAGGAGATGCTAAAGCAACCAACATTTGGTATCAGGAAAACTAGTGATAAAGTCTTTCTAAAACCCAGACTAGCTAAGCAATGTCATTAAATCAAATGTTCAGTATTTATTTTTTAAAAAATAGACTCCCTGACTCTGGCTAAGAGCTTTGCCTTCCTAGGTCCTCTACTTCTGTGAGGTCTTAGGTGAAGTTAAGGACACAGAGTATAGGCCATTTGTCTTCTGACCAGTGGCTGGCCAAATATTGGAATAAATCAAGACAGCCACAGTACTTCTGCTGTCACAAACACAGCCTTGGGCAGAGCTATTGGCAGAACTCACAAGTGTGCATAATAACTTTTCCTTTCATAAAGATGGGCCAGGGTAACTGGTGTAGAAGAGGCTTGCCTCAGATTTTTCTCTGCTGATATTTCCTGCAGCTGACCATGAATGGGGACTAAATTCCTCTAAGAGACATGAATTTCATTTTCAGCAATCAGTGTTGTTGCCTAAATCCAGAGTCCAGCTCTAGGGTCTGATGAAGCCTGGATTCTGAGCCCTCAATCACACTTAAGTTCCTGGCCTCTCCTGTCCATTGATTACAGGCACTTTTTCCCCCTCAATGACTTCTGTGCATTTGAAAAGTCCTCTGTAGGTGAGTATGGGAAGCCCCATAGTAGCATCAGCTAGTTCATATTGTACTCCTTTTAGTCTATATGTTAAATCTCCCTAAGTCTCAGGATAAGATACTGTATGCCCAGTTCCTGTGCTCATGAGGTAGTGTCCTTAGGGATCTCATGGTTCTACTGCCATACGTGTAGGTCAATATACAGCTCACCCGAGGCAGCAGCCAGATGTAGTTCTGAGGCTGTAATCCTGGCTTACTCACCCACACTGACACATGCAATCTCTGGAAACATTTTCTGATATTCATGAGGCCATCCTCCCACGTTTAGTGCTATCTCGGGAAAAACAATTGCAGATTCTGTTTGTGACTTCTCATGGTTCAACTAGGCAAATCAAAGCTTGCAACTCTGAGCCAACAGCAGTCTGTACAGGGATGAAAATATATATAACAGATAATAGTCAAATCCCTAACATTAGTGAACATGTGGTATCGTTGTCACCTAGTTCCTGCCTTGCTGAATGTCTTTTTTCCCCACCCTGCTTCAGCAAAATCCACGTGTCACTCATTTAAAAAAGAACTACTTAGTGCCATCAACACCACCTGAACTCTTAATTCTCCTTAAGAAGAAAGAAAGTGTTAGTCACTAAGCGTGTCCAACTCTTCACAACCCAATGAACTATAGTCTGCCAGGCTCCGCTGTCCATGGGATTTCCTAGGCAACCCTTTGGAGTGGGTTGCCATTTTCTTCTCCAAGGGATCTTCCTCACCCAGGCATCAAACTCAGGTCTCCTGCATTGTAGGCAGCTTCTCTACTGTCTGAGCCACCAGGGAAGACCAAATTTTCCTTAACACCTTTTAAAAGAAAAAGCCATATTCACAGATAGTGATGAGAGAGTCACATTAAAGGAAGAAGGTATCTAGTCATTTTGCTTCTGAAGCATTCCCTCTTTGTCAATAACAGATCTGATTATTTCTCATTTGAGGGAGCTGGCCACGGTGCCCCATTCAGCCAAAGCAGTGGTCCATGAGATTCCCATCATACACTGAACACTTTGTAGGTTTCCATATTTCTTAGCAGATGAGGTGGACCTGGCATAGGAGGCTGGTGGCCTCCTCTTCTATTTGGCATGCCTACTATAGCCAGAAATTCAACAGGAAAGCTGCTCAGACTGGTGCTGGGGACAGGGCTAATTATGATAAATGTTACCCAGCTCCCAATTAGAACCTAGGTATGCCACCTGGAAAACTCTCCTTTTTTTCTTGGAAAACAAAAACATAAGAAATATAGCTTTTGGGGAAAAAATACTCATTAATTTCAGCTTGAACTATTATTTCCAGTGCCCCATAAGCAAACAACTTTGATGGTAAGAGCCAGCTGGTAATAGAACTCATTAAAAAAAAAAAAAAACACTCTAATATGGGCTCCAAAGCACTTGGAGAAGTGAGATCTGCAGGGACAAATGAAGTTCCCTACTTTCTGAATTTGAGAAATGCCACCAGCTCTTTGTCAGCCATCCTGGGAATTATACAATCTCACAGGGAAGTTGCTAGCTCCACACACCCTCTTTATCTTTATAAGTATTTTTTTTTATGTGAACCTGTTTTTATTTTTCAAAAAGTCTTTAGAATTTGCTACAATATTGCTTCTGCTTTAAGTTTTAGTTTTTTGGCCATGAGGCATGTGGGATCTTAGTTCCCCTACCAAGGATCAAACATGCACCCCCTGCATTGGAAGGCAAAGTCTTAACCTCTGGATTCCTAGGAAGTCCTCACACAGCCTTTTTTAATAGGGTATGATATAGGGTGATCTCGGAGAAGGCAATGGCACCCCACTCCAGTACTCTTGCCTGGAAAATCCCATGGATGGAGGAGCCTGGTAGGCTGTAATCCATGGGGTCGCTAAGAGTCGGACACGACTGAGAGACTTCCCTTTCAGTTTTCACTTTCATTCATTGGAGAAGGAGATGGCAACCCACTCCAGTGTTCTTGCCTGGAGAATCCCAAGGATGGGGGAGCCTGGTGGGCTTCCGTCACTGGGGTCGCACAGAGTTGGACATGACTGAAGCGACTTAGCAACAGCAGCAGCAGCAGCAGCATGGGGTGATCTGATCAACTTGTATCACTCACTTCTAATATTTCCTCCCACTGTAAGAATGAAAAGTGATGATATTTTTGAAAGTGACTTTGTTTTTAAATTAACGCATTTTTAAATGTTATACTTTATTTACAGTTATTACAAAATATTGGCTGCAATCTCTGTGTTGTATCCTTGTAGCCTATCTTACACCCAAGAGTTGGTACCTCCCACTCCTCCACCCCTATACTGACCCTCTCCTCTTGCTCCCACTGCTAGCCACTAGTTTGTTTTCTGTGACTGTGTCTGCTTCTTTTTTGTCATATTTGTTAGTTTGCTGTATATTTTAGATTGCACATAAAAGTGATATCATATAGTATTTTATTTGTCTGTCTGGCTTCTTTCACTTAGCATAATGTTCTCCAGGTCCTTCCATGTTGCTGCAAATGGCAGAATTTCCTTCTTTTTTATGACTGAATAGTATTTCATCTCTCTCTCACTCATACACACACACACACACACACACACACACACACACCACATCTTTATCCACTCATTTGTTGATGGACACTTAGGTTGCTTCCATATCTTTTGACTATTGAAAGTAATGCGGCTATGAACATCAAGGTACATGTATTTTTTTCAAGTTAGTGTTTTTGGTTTTTTTGGACATATATCCAAGAGTAGAATTGCTGTTTCATATGGTAACTTTTACTTTTAGTTTTTTAAGAAACCTCCATACTGTTTTCCATAGTGGCTGTACCAAATTATATTCCCACCGACACTGTCTGAGGGTTCCCTTTTCTCCACAACCCTGTCAGCATTTGTTATTTGTGGTCTTTTGGATGATGACCATTCTGACAGATGTGAAGTGATACCTCATTGTGGCTTTAATTTGCATTTCTTTGATGATTAATGATGTTGAGCATCTTCATGTGCTTGCTGACCATCTGTATGTCTTCTTTGGAAACATGTCTCTATTCAGTGGGATGAGATGGTATTTTAATAGCTTCTCATTCATTTCCTCCACACCCTCCTTAGCTACTATGAAAATATTCAATACATTTGGAGAAAGATTTTAATGTCAGATAATGATAACTCATTTCTATTCCCAGGTATTGTTCTGCCTTTTTGACAGGCCTTCCATGCTTTCATGCAGAGAAGTAAGAAATTTGGAGATTATTTGTTTATTGGCTGCACTCAGTCTTCACTGGTGGGTGCAGGCTTTCTATAGTTGTGGTGAGCAGGGGCTACTCATAGCGATGGCTTCTCCTGCTGTGCTCCAGACCGCACAGGCTCAGTAGTTGCGATGGCTTCTCCTGCTGTGCTCCAGACCGCACAGGCTCAGTAGTTGCGATGGCTTCTCCTGCTGTGCTCCAGACCGCACAGGCTCAGTAGTTGCGATGGCTTCTCCTGCTGTGCTCCAGACCGCACAGGCTCAGTAGTTGCGATGGCTTCTCCTGCTGTGCTCCAGACCGCACAGGCTCAGTAGTTGTGGTGCATGGGCTTAGCTCCACCAAGGCATGTGGAATCTTCCTGGTAAAAGGGATCAAACCCATGTCCCCTGCATTGGCAGGAGGATTCTTAACCACTGGGCAACCAGAGAATTCCAAGTAATCTGGAGATTTAAAGGCAGCTGAACAACAACAGAGGCAATGCCATAAGGACTGGCATTAGCGGTATTCTGGGATGGTGGATTTTTCTGTCTTCTCAAGCTATTCAAGAGACAAATTATTTAGAAGCATTCCTAACTAGCATTTTTCTGTCATCCCAGGCCCCTGTAGCCCCCATCCTCATCAAGCAGAAAATGAATGCAAACCAACCCAAAGTTTAGCTCTACTGGTTTCACTGCTCAAAGCCTTGACATTCAGAGTGAAGGAAGAGTTAATTTTGAAATTTTTATAGCCTAGTACTTCCCACTCCTAGTTTCTTCCTTGCTATTTAAACAGAGACTTGACATTTCTAATTAGGAAGTTTTACTTCCAGGCAAGTGGAATTTACCCCCAGCTGGGAAAACATGGCTTAGTAAGAGTTTGACATCAGCCCTCATTGATCTGAAGATTATCTCTCGTTTGAGACTGAAGAGCCTCTGGGAGACTAGGGAGGGGAAACAAATGTGGGAAAGTGTGTGGAAATGCTTTCTTTGACTTCGGGGTTAGGTGGATCAAGTTTGGCAGGCAGAGACTTGGGAGCAGAAATCGTTTTCTTTCTGCCCCCTACTGCAGCCTTCCTCCCCTAGCTCCCCTTGTCAATATTTCAGAATCTTAACTTGCTAAAAGGAGGCAAAGGACTTGTTGATCACAGCCACTAAAGATTTGCACAGTATTTTAACTTTACTGACAAAATGGCTTATTGCTTTGTTACTTTCAGATATTTGGTGCACACGTTACAAGTATGTTTGGGTAAATGGGAAAGTGAGTTACCTCTGTTGCTCTCTAAGGACTGAGTATAATAATGGTCCTACCAAACTGATCATCACTGGGAAGTCTGCCTCCCAATTGGAAACCGTATATGAGTTTTATTCCTCCTATTTTTCTTGGTTTCTTCCTTTGGTACCTTTGGCATACTGACATTTCCCATTAGCCTGTGTCTTCCCTCTGGCTCTTAGGGACATCATGTCATGCCTGTTATGTCCATATCAAGTGTCTGAAAACTGGATCATCTCTCTTACAGGGTACCAAATGGCAGGATGTAGCTGCCATGCAGTGGAATATCCTCTTTACTGAGGAGAAAACTCTGGTCCCCAAACACTCTAATCCGAGTGTTCAGGAACATCTCTGGGAAGTACAGTGTATGCTTGTCATTTTTGGCCTGTCTAGAGGCTACTCTAATCTCTCTTGGGAACACCCGGCTGTATTCCCAGCCCTGTTGTCACTGTGGGTGGTGATGTGACTGAAATAGTTACCTTTGTGTTGTGCTCCACTATGTGCATGCTCAGTCACTCAGTTGTGTCCGACTCTTTGCAACCCCATGGACTGTAGCCCACCAGGCTCCTCTCTCCATGGGATTCTTCAGGCAAGAATACTGGAATGGGTTGTCATTTCCTCCTTCAGGGGATCTTCCCGACCCAGGAATTGAACCTGCATCTCCCTTGTCTCCTGCATTGCAGTTGGATTCTTTACTGCTGAGCCACCGGGGAAGCCCACTGAATGTCTGTTTCTCAGTGGGCTATATTCTTTAACTGCTATAACTCAGAAGTCTGTCCAACTCTCAAACCTTAGAGTTGTCCTGAGAAGTCTTGTGAGGGTAACCCCTCAGGGCTCTGCTTGATTATTTTAAAAAATTAATTAATTTTATTATTAATTAATTAAAAAAATAATGTATAGAACAGTCTTTTGGACTCTGTGGGAGAGGGAGAGGGTGAGACGATTTGGGAGAATGGCATTGAAATATGTATAATATCATATATGAAATGAGTCACCAGTCCAGGTTCGATGCACGATACTGGATGCTTGGGGCTGGTGCACTGGGATGACCCAGAGGGATGGTATGGGGAGGGAGGAGGGAGGAGGGTTCAGGATGGGGAACACGTGTATGCCTGTGGTGGATTCATTTCTATATATGGCAGAACCAATCAATATTGTAAAGTTTAAAAATAAAATTTTATACATGAAAAACAAAACAAAACAAAAAAATTAATTAATTTTAATTGGAGGCTAATTACTTTACAATATTGTAATGTTTTTTTGCCAAACATTGACATGATAAGAGAGTGTGACAGCACCTTAAGACAGGACTCCTGAGTGCTCCAATCTCCCATTGCTTTGGATGAGTTCTAATTTGGCCTTAGGAGTTGTAGTATTCCTTTGGTTACCTCCTTCTAGTGGTTTATCTTAAATTATATATAGAGGATGTAACAAGATTACCATCTACAAGTTTCTAGTAAATCCTAGGATTCTTTTATAAATTGACCTGAAAGTGAAAGTGAGAGTTGCTCAGTCGTGTCTGACTCTTTGTGGTCCCATGGACTATACAGTCCATGGAATTCTCCAGGCCAGAATACTGGAATGGGTAGCCTTTCCATTCTCCAGGGGATCTTCCCAACCCAGGGATCGAACCCAGGTCTCTGGCATTGCAGGCATATTCTTTACCAGCTGAGCCACAAGGGAAGCCCAAGAATACTGGAGTGGGTAGCCTATTCCTTCTCCAGGGGATCTTCCCAACCCAGGGATCGAACCCAGGTCTTCTGCATTGCAGGCAGATTCTTTACCAGTTGAGCCACAAGGGAAGCCTGGACATTGACTTAGGATTTCACAATTCTAGGAAAATATACAAATTCGACCATAACAAGGATCCAGGCTTAAACTGATATACATATTAATGACAGAGAGCCTTGCTACTGCAAAGTGCCTTATAAGTGAACTTTCAGGGTTAGCTCCTTGCCTTTGAATTATAGCTTTAAAATGGCTGACAGAGGGGACATTATATAGAAGAGAATAGCACTGAGAGGTCTTAGGAAGCCTTCAAAGTTCCTTGAACTGCTTTAAGTAGGTAGCTACCTGAACCTAGACAAAAAGGGATGAAAAGTACAAGAAGGTGTATCAGCACATTGGGTGCACCAAGAAAGGAGCCAGGGTCCTTTCTTAAAGGGATCAAGGTCAAGTGGGTGTCTGAGTTCAAGACAGATTATAGGTGAACAGTGAGTGAAAACAACCAGGGTTGGGGAAGAGATGAGCTGGACAGTTCCTGAGTAGGAGGCCAATGACATGGGAACCAGCTTAATGGAAGCTCTGAGAGAGATAAATCAAGGGGGCAGGGTCATAGCTTGGGAAAATACTTGGATATTAGGTGACCTTCAGGAGTTAGAACAGAGGAAAGCAGATGGTGGATGTTAGCCTAGCAGTTAGGAGCCAAGAATCAGAGAGTTTCAAACAAGTGAGTCAAGTAGAAGACATAGTTCACACCACCAGTGACATGAGACCAAGCCTTGAGTCAGCCTATGACCTTTGATATGTTTTCTACAAAGGGAGAACCTATTTTCTAAGTCTGAAAGTGAAAGTTGCTCAGTCATGTCCAACTCTTTGCAACCCCATGGACTTAGTCCATGGAATTCTCCAGGCCAGAATACTGGAGTGCGTAGCCTTTCCCTTCTCCAGGGAATCTTCCCAACCTAGGAATCGAACCCAGGTCTCCCACATTGCAGGCATATTCTTTACCAGCTAAGCCACAAGGGAAGCCCAAGAATACTGGAGTGGGTAGCCTATCCCTTCTCCAGTGGATCTTCCTGACCCAGGAATTTAACTGGGGTCTCCTGCATTGCAGGTGGATTCTTTACCAACTGAGCTATGAGGGAAGCCAATAAGTCTAGGTGTTGACACAGGATAATTGAAAGCTGCTAACTGGAGTGAGGAATGAACAACTGGAATGACAGGTAGTTCTTTAGAGCTTGAGTTATCTATTTTGTCTCCCTCCCCAAAAGAAAAATGTCCCTTTGTCTAGTGTTTGGTACATAGTGGGTGTTTGTTTGCTATGCTATGCTAAGTCACTTCAGTCGTGTCCGACTCTCTGCGACCCCATAGATGGCAGCCCACCAGGCTCCCCTGTCCCTGGGATTCTCCAGGCAAGAACACTGGAGTGGGTTGCCATTTCCTTCTCCAATGCATGCAAGTGAAAAGTGAAAGTGAAGTTGCTCAGTCGTGTCCGACTCTTAGCGACCCCATGGATTGCAGCCTAACAGGCTCCTCCGTCCATGGGATTTTCCAAGCAAGAGTACTGGAGTGGGGTGCCATTGCCTTCTCCGAGGGTGTTTGTTTAATGTGGACTAAATAAATGGTCATTTTATGAATAACATAAAGATGTAAAAATAAATGCATCTGCTTTAATTACAAGAGTTATTTTATTTACAGGTGATTAAATTCATGAGGCCAGGTCCGTGTGTGCCCATTGTGTCCCTACTGACTTGCAGAGGGTCAGGCTCATTGTATGTCCTAGATGAATATTTGTTACATGGATAAATGTACATATGTATGAAGGTTCCAGTTGGATCTCATGGGCTGAGGTGAAACTTGGCAACTGTTTAAAAATATTGGACCATATCCTTGATCTTTTCTTGATGTTCTGCTAGTGTCATAGAGGGCAGGAAAACATAGGGTTCTCTAAGTTGGAAGTTTGGATATGGGAAGAGTGCCTATTTTATCTGGGCAGAGAAATAAGACTTTTCTCTGGGGCACAGTGCAGAGTTGTACTGTCTCTAAATCCAATTGCATATAGTAGCTTTGATGATGGCAGACAGGGTGCTGTGGTAGTGGCAGGTAGAGTCAAAGTATGATCCAGTTTATGAAAGTTTGATTTGCACAGAGTACTTTAAGAACATGACTATGGCGACCTCCATGGTGATCCAGTGACTGAGACTCTGTATTCCCAATGCAGGTGGCTCAGGTTTGATCCCTAGTCAGAGGACTACCTCCCACATGCCGCAAATAAGAAAGAGTTCCTGTGCTGCAATTAAAGATCTGATGCAACCAAATAGATAAATATTTTTAGAAAAGAATATGGCTATATTGTAAAACATTTCATACATTTGGATACAACATTATGGATAATGTTTCTAAGGAACTGAAGTCACTTTGTAATTTTGATTGGACCTTCATAATGTACCCTGCTGCTTAGAAGCTAAACTATGATGTGGGAGAACCTGGGGATAAGATTTCAACTTGGGCCTAAACTATTTTAAGATATGCATGTGCTTGCTTGTTCAAGATAGCAGGCAAACGTGGTATACTCATTTTTTTTTTTCCTCAGCCCTTTGCAAGATAAGGGGAGCTGGGACAGGGGGAAAATCTCTGCAGTCAGCCAAGTTTTTCTTGGAAGCTTCAGCCTTCCTATTTTGCTCTCTTTGCCCCTTGGAGTACTCTTCTCCTTCAAGTTCTCAGTGCCCTGCTGCTTTCTACCTTCCTCCCTTAATTAAGCAGGAAATAATTTGATCATGTTACTTTCACTGCATTCCTGTGATGCTGATTTTCTTATGCCAGGTGCTCTTTGCAGTTCAGTTCAAATCAATGGCTACTGAGCATCTACTGCATTTGAGGTACCAACTGGGCTAGATGTGGCGGATATAAAGGCTAATGGGTCATGGCTCCATCCTCAAGAAATTAACAACTTGATATTGAAATAGAAGAGATGAAAAGCAGCTAACAGACAAGACTATAAAATGTGCTATAAACAAAAATCAAAGTATAACAAGCATATGTGAAAAAGGGGTTATTCTTAGCAGGTTTTTAATTGGAATTTGGAAGTTTATTGCTGAGCAAATAGGGATATTGGAGACAGGCATTATGAGCAAAAGGACTCGCAAGGGAAAAGTCCACTGAAAGCAAAGTGCAGGGCATGTTCCAAGAACAGTAAAGAGTTTTTTGAGGGTAGAATATAGAATACACAAAAGAGTGTTATTTGATATGATACCAAGACATTTGAGAATAGTTTCATAGATTTCTTTCTTTATGGAACAGTGAACCATCCGTTGTTTTTTAAGAGAGGAGCACTAATTTAGGAAGGTCAGTCTCATGGGAATATGAATTTCAGATTGAAGTCAGGGAGACTGTAGGATGAGAAACAGTTAAGCTACTGTAATTGTTTAGATGATATGTGATGATGCCCTGGACCAGTTTACTGGCAGAGACATGGAAAGATGGGAAGATGGAACAGATAAAAAGACAGAAGCAGGAAGATCTACAAAATTTTAGTGACTAACTAGAATTGATACATAAGGGGGAGGGAGGATTTAAAGATGAGACCATTTTGTGAGTCCTGATCATCTGGGAGAAGAGTAATTTTATTAATCAAATTTGGAATCATTGGCACAGTTAGAGGAAGTAGGTAATGAAATCAGATTGTGAATGCTGAGATTAGTTGTTCCTTGTATTTTCAGATGGAGGTATTCAGGAGAGGGCTAAAAATGTATGTAGTGTGATTCTCAGGAGACAGTTCAGAGTGAAAAAAATTGGGGAGATATTGTCTGATATGAATAATTACTCTATAGGACTGGTGGCATCACACAAAAAAATGAAGGCTAGTGTGAGAAGAGAAGACTGAGGACATCTCCTTGAACTCCTGTATTCAGGAAATAGGATGAAGGAGAAGAGCTCCTGATGGATGTTAGAGCAACAGACTTTTGGACTCAGTGGGAAAAGGCAAGGGTGGGATGATCTGAGAGAACAGCACTGAAACATGTATAGTACCATATGTTAAATAGATGACCAGAACAAGTTTGATGCATGAAGCAGGGCACCCAAAGCTGGTGCTCTGGGACAACCCAGAGGGATGGGGTGGGGAGGGAGGAGGGAGGGGGGTTCAGGATGGGGGACACATGTATACCTGTGGTTGATTCATGCTGATGTATGGCAAAAACCATCACAAAGTTTGAAAGTAATTATCCTCCAATTAAAATAAATAAATTAATTGAAAAATAAAAGCAATGGAAAAAAAGAGAATAATCAAACATAGGTAATAGTGAGATAAGTATGTACTGACTGGCCCAGCTGTCCTTTGAGAAGAAGAGTTTTGTTGTATTTATTATTCTTTTGTATTCATAATAATTGCTGAGGAAATTCTTGCCAAATGAATGAATATTACAGAAGCCAATGTGGAAGACCACTTTTCATTGAGGATAAAAACTGACAAATGTGATCTGAAGTTGAATAGAATTGAACCCTGGGGATGGCACTGGTCATAGTGATAAAGAGATCATTTATTGGTAATTTGGTCAGAGCAGTATCTGGAGAGGTGAGGGTAGAAATCGGATTAGAGCAATTTGAGTAGTGAATTGGAATTGGATATAAAGAAGCAGGACTGAGTATAAACTATTTTTTTAACTAAGTTTTGGAGTGCAGAAAATGAGAGTTATGGGATACTTTTTTTTCCTGGAAAGGATTTTTCACAAGAGGTTTGATGCCTTTAATAAATATGCATTGATTGTCTATTTTCTAGACACTTTGGTGGATGCTGGAATGTTCCAATTAAAGGAAGATTTGAATAGGTTTGCAGGTCAAAGAGAAGGAATCGATGCAAAGAAAAAAGACTGAAAATGAAAGAGGCAGAAAGGCTGAACTCGCAGACCAAGGTATTAAAGGAAGTCAGAGAACTGAAAGGGACAGATTCATAGATTAGTCTCCAAAGAGGTGGACCCTTTTTCCTTTGAGACAAGAAGTAGGAATGAAAAGAAATAAAGGTAAAAGTATAAGGAACTTTTGTGATTGGATCACTGAGAGCTGAAAGAACTCATATGAAAATTTTTTTCCCTCACAAAAGTGGATAGAAGAGGTCATCTGTTCAAGTTTCAGGCTTGGGGGACTTGAGAAAAGTGGAATATCTTTGTATGCTTGTGTGCATGCTAAGTCGCTTCATTCATGTCCAACTCTTTGTGACCCCTATCGACTGTAGCATGTCAGGCTCCTTTGTCTGTGAGATTCTCCAGGCAAGAATACTGGAGTGGATTGCCTTGCCCTCCTCCAGGGGATCTTCCTGGTGCAGGGATTGAACCCATGTCTCCTGTGTCTCCTACATTGGCAGATGGGTTCTTTACCATTAGCATGACCTGGGAAGCCCCATCTTTGGTGTAGGTACCTTGAAAAATTCTCCAAGTAGGCTGAAGTGGTGAAAAGAAAAGCATTGTTCATAGGCCCTGAAAGTCCAGTGTTTGTTGGACAGCAAGTGTTCATGTGAAATACCCCATCAGGGTATTCATATAACTTTCCCCAGCGATGCTTAGCCCCTAGAAGTAGGAAGAGTAAATGAGTATTTGAATCAATTTAATAAACAATTTAATTTTGGGGTTTTGTTGAAACACAGGTGTGAAATACTAAGGAGTGAGCATTTTGAGGGTAAGAAAGAAACTGAATGAGTATATATTTGCAATTTATTGAGGATCTCCCGACCCGAATTCACTGTAATAGATGCTTTTCTTGCATGCTCTGGTTTGAATCCCATCATATATCTGGAAGATGAAGTGGTTATTATAGCATCCAGTTTACAGGTAATGAAATCATGGCTCAGAAAGTTTTTCTACAGTTTCACAGCTAGTTTGAAGGGGAGCTGAGATTCAAACCCTTTGTCTCCAAATTCCATAAATTCTAAGTCTTTAGCAGTAGAGTAAATACAATGTCTTCCTCACAGTTAAAGGGTGAGAGGGAGGTAAGGGATTAAGAATATTTGGGAGCCAGGGAAGCCTTCTTTCTCCTTTGTCCATGGATGAGTTAAACACCTCTCTCTTGTTCTCCCTGAAGGTAGTTTCTTTACGCATAGGTGCCCTGGTTAAAGAATGAACCAGTTCTTATAGTTGTCCTTTAGTTTCCATTTGCTATACTGATATGTTTTAGAATGCTTCAATTTTGAAGTTAGGATGACCTAGATTTGAATCTTGCCACCGCATTCTATGACAAAACTAGACAGCATATTAAAGCAGAAACATCACTTTGCTGACAAAGGTCTGTGTAGTCAAAGCTATGGTTTTTCCAGTAGTCATGTATGGATGTGAGAGTTGGACCATAAAGAAGGCTGAGCACCAAAGAATTGATGCTTTTGAACTGTGGTGCTGGGGAAGACTCCTGAGAATCTCTTGGACTGCAAGGAGATCAAACCAGTCAATCCTAAAGGAAATCAACCCTGAATATTCATTGGAAGGACTGATGTTGAAGCTGAAGCTCCAATACTTTGGCCACCTGATGCAAAAAGCCAACTCATTGGAAAAGACCTTGATGCTGGCAAAGGTTGAGGGAAGGAGGAGAAGGGAATGACAGAGGATGAGATGGTTGGATGGCATCACTGATTCAATGGACATGAGTTTGAGCAAACTCGAGGAGATAGTGAATGATAGGGAAGCCTAATGTGCTGCAGTCCATGGGGTCACAAAGAGTTGGACACAACTTAGTGACTGAACAACAATCACATACTAACTGTGAAACCCTGAGTGAGTTGTATAACCTTTTGGGGCCTTAGTTTCCTCTTCCATGTAATGTATTCAAAAACTGCATCATTGAATTAAGCCAGATGGTATCTATCAATCCCCTAGCAGAGTGTTACATGAGCTCAGTCCACCTATCATCATACTGAACCATAATCAGTAATGTTATATATTTTACAACTTTATTCACACTGGCCTTATCCTCTCCAATAGCTCTGCCCTATGAAATTAAAAGACACTTACTCCTTGGAAGAAAAGTTATGACCAACCTAGATAGCATATTGAAAAGCAGAGACATTACTTTGCCAACAAAGGTCTGTCTAGTCAAGGCTATGGTTTTTCCAGTAGTCATGTATGGATGTGAGAGTTGGACTGTGAAGAAGGCTGAGCGCCGAAGAATTGATGCTTTTGAACTGTGGTGTTGGAGAAGACTCTTGAGAGTCCCTTGGACTGCAAGGAGATCCAACCAGTCCATTCTGAAGGAGATCAGCCCTGGGATCTCTTCGGAAAGAATGATGCTAAAGCTGAAACTCCAGTACTTTGGCCACCTTATGCGAAGAGTTGACTCATTGGAAAAGACTCTGATGCTGGGAGGGATTGGGGGCAGGAGGACAAGGGGACGACAGA
Source organism: Bos grunniens (assembly GCF_055505025.1). Classification (NCBI taxonomy): domain Eukaryota; kingdom Metazoa; phylum Chordata; class Mammalia; order Artiodactyla; family Bovidae; genus Bos; species Bos grunniens. Next base: position 133,800,421 of record NC_141194.1, read on the forward strand.
GGATGAGATGGCTGGATGGCATCACTGACTCGATGGACATGAGTCTGAGTGAACTCCAGGAGTTGATGATGAACAGGGAGGCCTGGCGTGCTGTGATTCATGAGGTTGCAAAGAGTCGGACATGACTGAGCAACTGAACTGAACTGAACTGATGATTCTCAGATGTTGGGGAAAATTCCTCCCAGAACTGTGATCATCTTCATTTCCAATACCTGAGGCCTAGAAAACCATTCAAAATCTTGTGGTTCAGAGTATCAGGTGCCTAGGACATCCTGCATCCAGGTTATTTGACTGAGTCCCCTAAGGTTTGGGTCCAGGGCATGAGAGAAGCCAGGCACTTTGGCTGTTAGCGGGTGAAGGACAGAGAGAATTGGTTCTGAAGCAAAGTAGGGAGGACCAGTTGGCTTTAGGGTAAGCTCAGAAGATAAGGGCTCAAATCTGAGACCTGAGTTTCCATTAGTTTGTAAGTTTCCATTGAGTTTCCATTGAATTTCCATTAGTAAGATGATGATTAAGTGTGGTCTGTATCAAATGTCCACAATGAGGCAAAAGAACTAAAATTACAAAGAAAATTGATGAAGGCATCACTCAATTCGTTCTCTCTTGATCTGGCTCTTCTGAATTTTCAGGTGTTATCCCTACTTCCCAGTTAATACTCCCACAATGATGAGCTGCTTGCCTCTTCCTCATATACATTCCACAAAGCTTTGCTGTCACTGTCTTTGCTTCTTGAGTCTGTTGACTCCCTTTCTCATCCTTTCATTTCTGCACTCCTACTTCTCCATTAAGAATCGAGTATCACCTCCTCCAGAGACAATTGACCCCTCACCCCCCACACCAGGTTGGGCTTTCAAAGCACACTGTGCATATTTGTACAGCAGTACTTCTAAATCATCCCATCACTTTGTCTCCACCCTGTGGACTTTGAGCTCCTGGAGGGCCGGGATGGCATCTTATTTATCTTTGTTCTCATAACATTTAGTGTGGCATATAGCATAGAGTTAATATTCAGTGAATATATGTTTATAAAAAAGTATGTGTTTGCATGTAGCATAGTAACAATTATGTAGGTCATTTACCGTGCATTTAATGACATCTTTGTTGCAAGTTTTATTGGATTACAGCAGTGATCTCTCTATATGTTTGCTCAGTCTTCATAGTTTATTGCTGATGTAGCATGACTGTCTGTTCACAACTTAAACAAATTACTGGGAACACTGCTTACAAGGCACACATTTTTCTTTATAGTCCTTTGTTCTTTAACCTCTGGGGATTTCTGAATTGCTGTATACTATCACATTTGAAACAAAATCCCAAAGAATGCAGCATCCTGCAAAATAAGTTAAAAATACACACAATATTTCAATGGCCGTATTTAATTGTATAGGTAAGAGCCGATTTACCTGGCCTCCTATCACCAGGAATTTTCCATTTACTGTTCCCTTTCCCCTCTCACTATTCAGAGAGAACTCTGATGCTTATAACATGAACCCTGAGACCCTGTGGCTTCGTGAAGTGACTTCTGAACCATCAAAAGAAAGTTGAAGCCCTCTTCAGTGTTGTTTCCATAAAGAATATATTTTCTCTTCTCATGCTTTGAAAGTTGTCTCAGGCAGAATGGTAATTATCAAGTAGAATCTTAGATTAGCTATGTCCCTTGACCATACCAGAAAACAGAGTTCTGTAAACAGGTCTGATGATAGTAACTGGATTCTTGTATAGAATTTCAATAGCACTCCAGGTGTGATTTCTATGTTAAAAGTTAGGCAAGCGGATGCTGTTTCTTTTCTTTCAGGGAGAGTTATTCTAAGGATTAATTAACTGATACCTGAATCACACCTCTGGCCTTTCTGAGAAGGGTGCTAGATAAGTGTAATACCACCAAATGAAGCAGGCATTGCTTCTCCTAGTCTATAGAAAAAATCTTACAGTTTTCATCTAACTGATGCAGATGCTTTTCCTCTTACAGTTAAGGTCAACCATCTCTTGTTTCAGTAGAATATAGAATTTTGAATTAGTGTCTTGCCAAGTTTGCTTTTTCTCAGCTCTGTGACTGACATTCTATTTTGTTGTATCCTAGAATGAAATGAGTGCTTCCTAATTAAATGATCATGCCTCCAGATTAACAGGTTAATGTCGTTTTTTGAAAGATTGATGATTTCCTTGTAGGCAGTATGCTTATAAATGGTAGCTATAACTTTAAATGTTATAGTATGTCCTTTGGCTCAGATGTCCAGATTCTTTTCCAGCCAGCTGAGTGCAAGGGATAACAGACACAAAGCTGCAGGTGCCCACCTCCAGGAGAACAGTTTTTAAAGATTCGTATATGGCCTAGCTGACACCCCACATGATACCTACTAAAATCTGTACAGCACAGATTAAGTCAAATACATTTTTCTTTCTTGGGAAATTGGGATCAGGACCAAAGATTCTAACTCATGTCTTTTGGACACTTGAACTGGGACATCATACATGGTTGAGGCTGGGGGTAGACTTCTTTTGGTTATGTCCACATGGAACAGAGAAAGTCAGGAAGAAGAGAATGAGAGAGTTTGTGTTCCCCTCTTAATTTATATGTTGATACCCTAACCTCCAATATTATGCAATTTATAAATAGAACCTTTGACAGCTAATTAGTTTTGGGTAGTTACAAGGGTGGATCCCTTTGATGGGATTAGTATCCTTACAAGATAACACCACCAGAGCTCTGTTTCTGTCTCCACTGTGTGTGGACACAATAAGGAAGACGTCTGGAGGTGAGAAAGAGAATCCTCTCTAGGAGCCATTTATGCCAGTTACTTAATCTTGGACCTCACCACCTTCAGAACTGTGAGACATAAGTGGTGCTTAAGCTGCCCAGTCTAATAGTAACCTGAGCTGACTGAGAGACGGAGAGAGAGACGGAGAGAGATGGAGAGAGATTGGGAGATTAAAAAGTGACAAGATACCATTTGTTTCTGAAGAATAAGAGGCAAAAGAAATCTTTGTTCTGATCAGCTATGTAGTTCCTGGTTCCAAACCTTCATGAAACCTACCTATGCTCCCTAACCTAGGGTTTTTGACATACTCCTGTATTCTTACAATAAATTCCAACACCTTTTTTGGACTTGGTAAGTTTGTCTTTTTGCTCTGGCTCCCATATGAAACCTAAATAAGATATCTACTTGTTATCATCCTATTTACATGGTAGAAACAAACAAACAAAAAAACAAGAGCAGAATCACTGAATATATATTTTTAAAATTTGATGGATATTTTATATTAGAAATCTACCCAGCTTTTATGAGGATAATATAAATAACTGACCTTTATGCATAGACCATTTTCTAGAAAATCTTAAAATACATGTTCAATTTCATTTTTTACCTTAACAATATTGAGAACCATACTGATTTTTTCACATTTCGGGGGATCAGTGCATCTTTAATGGGATAGTACATTATATGTATGTACACACACACACACAAAGTTTTCCCATTTACATCCTTAGTGGCGATATTTAAAGGTCATGTTGCCTTTATGATTTTTAGCACACTATTGCTAGAGACTGCTGATCTTTAATTAAAAGGTCAGATATCTCATCTTCCTCCAGTGACTTATGATTATTTTCATTACCAATGAGCTGAATTTGTATTATTTAATAAATCTGGATTCAAATAATTATTTAATCTCTGGAGCTGTGGAAAGATTTATTAATTCTAAAGGCTAAATTGAATTCAAAATATCCCATTTTGTTCAAATACCCCTCCATTAAAGAGCGTTGTTAGAAATCTGCAAAGAATATTTTGATCAGCACCTTTTCTCTATCCCATTTGGACTCTTGAAAGCCATACCATCTTGCATTTCTTGGTTCTTTGAACCAAGGCCAAAGCATATTTGGCTTTGGTACCCAATTCATTCCCTTGAAGCAGAATTTCACTTCCCATTTCAAGAACCTAATACCTTCTGAATCCTCCTGGCTACTGTAGTTGTTGTCTCTCTCAAGCTTTTTCCTCCTTCCACGTGTCAATATTTAGTACTTGCTACCGCATATCTTCATGTAGAATTGTAGTGACTCAAGTTTAATTGTACAAGAGCTCTGTTGTATCTGCTATGATCCTGGGGGCAGATCAATAGTCATGATGGTGTCCATGACTACAAATGATTTGATAGACTCTCTACCATGGTGCAATTAAAATTAGAATTGGAACTCCTGTCCCAACAACATGTAATGACTTAATGAAAATTTTTGGATTTGTGGTATGAAGTGTTCCAAGGTAGGTTCCTATAGGATTTCCCACTTGACATGGTAGGAGGCTCTGAATCTCTTGAATCCTAGTGTGGACTCTGGGAGTTGTTGTCTTTATCAGTCACCAAGTCATGCCCGACTCTGTGATCCCATGGACTGCAGCACACCAGGCCTCCCTATCCCTCACCATCCCCTGGAGTTTGCCCAAGTTCATGTCCATTGAATTGGTGATGCCATCCAAGTATCTCATCCTGTCGTCCTCTTCTCCTTCTGCCTTCAGACTTTCCTAGCATCAGGGTCTTTTTCAATGAATCAGCTGTTAAATAACCTTTTTGTCTCTCTCTGGAGACAAAGATAGAAATGAACTCATCGATGTGCAGGAAGAAAAATAGAGATGGGGCAGCTGGAGATTCTCTTTTTCTCTGACATTCTAGTGAGGTCTTTGTTCTGCATTAATTAATTCATTCATTTGACAAATCTTTATTGAGCATCTACCCTACTGTATGAGGCCTAGTGCTAGCTTTTGTGTATAAAACAATAGGTAAAATGCTCACTTTGCTCTCAAGAATCATGCAACTAGGGAAGGAGCGAGAATGTACACACATTTTCATGTTAAACATGTCATGTTCTTATTGATGTAAATAGGGAAAACATAGAAGAGGGATACCTAAACCTATACCTGGGTATTCAAGGAAGGCTTCTAAACAAAGTTACCCCTAAGAGAAGCTCTAAAGCAGTGGTCCTCAACCTTTTTCAAACCAAGAGCTGGTTTTGTGGAAGACAATTTTCCCATGGACCACGGTTGGGGGGATGGTTTCAGGATGATTCAAATGCATTACATTTAAGGTGCACTGTATTTCTACTATTATTACATCAGCTCCACTTCAGATCATCAGGCATTAGATCCTGGAGGTTGGGACCCCTGCTCTAAAGGACAAGGAGGAGTTAGCCAGGTGTGTCTGAGAGAGAAAGAGGCAGAGAAGAAAGGTATATTGGAGTTAGTGGGAAGTGTGTGTTGGGGGAAGAAAATGTGCAAAGGCTTTGAACTCTTTCAGAGAATAGAAATTAATTTGGCAAGGTTGGAGCATAGGTAGGGAAAGGCGATATAATAAGCTGAAAAGAATTGCAGGGCCCGGAATGTGCAAGTCTTTTTCCCTCATACTGAAGGGTCTGAAATTATCCTGAGGACAATGGGAAACCTCTAAAAATTTTAAAGGAGGAATGTTGTATCATCATTTCATTTTCAAAAAGTCACTTTGGGTGCAGTAGACAGGATGCACTTGATTGGGGCCGACAGAAGAATGTTTTCATTGGCCAAGTGATGGCAGTGGGGGTGGAGAGAAGTGAATTGATTCATAATACATCAGAGCTGAAGTGAACTCTTGAAGACTATCTACTATCTCTATCCAATGTCAACAAAAGTAAGTAGCACAGGGTAGGTATTCAGTTAATATTGTCTTAGTATGCAGGTCAGGAAGCAACAGTTAGAACTGGACATGGAACAACAGACTGGTTCCAAATAGGAAAAGGAGTACGTCAAGGCTGTATATTGTCACCCTGTTTATTTAACTTCTATGCAGAGTACATCATGAGAAACGCTGGGCTGGAAGAAACACAAGCTGGAATCAAGATTGCCGGGAGACATATCAATAACCTCAGATATGCAGATGACACCACCCTTATGGCAGAAAGTGAAGAGGAATTAAAAAGCCTCTTGATGAAAGTGAAAGTGGAGAGTGAAAAAGTTGGCTTAAGGCTCAACATTCAGAAAACGAAGGTCATGGCATCCGGTCCCACCACTTCATGGGAAATAGATGGGGAAACAGTGGAAACAGTGTCAGACTTTATTTTTCTGGGCTCCAAAATCACTGAAGATGGTGACTGCAGCCATGAAATTAAAAGACGCTTACTCCTTGGAAGGAAAGTTATGACCAACCTAGATAGCATATTGAAAAGCAGAGACATTACTTTGCCAACAAAGGTCCGTCTAGTCAAGGCTATGGTTTTTCCAGTGGTCATGTATGGATGTGAGAGTTGGACTTTGAAGAAGGCTGAGCGGTGAAGAATTGATGCTTTTGAACTGTGGTGTTGGAGAAGACTCTTGAGAGTCCCTTGGACTGCAAGGAGATCCAACCAGTCCATTCTGAAGGAGATCAGCCCTGGGATTTCTGTGGAAGGAATGATGCTAAAGCTGAAACTCCAGTACTTTGGTCACCTCATGCGAAGAGTTGACTTATTGGAAAAGACTCTGATGCTGGGAGGGATTAGGGGCAGGAGGTAAAGGGGACGACAGAGGATGAGATGGCTAGATGGCATCACTGACTCGATGGACGTGAGTCTGAGTGAACTCCGGGAGTTGGTGATGGACAGGGAGGCCTGGCATGCTGTGATTCATGGGGTTACAAAAAGAGTCAGACATGACTGAGCGACTGATCTGATCTGATCTGAGTGAATCAAGGTGACTAGGTGAGGCCTCTTGGTATATATAGTAGCTTATCTGGGAATAAGTATATAAAGAGAAGAGGAGAGGGTCTAGGTCTCAGCCTGGGGTTCTGCTCATGCTCATAGGTGATGAAAACCAATGAAAAGCTGAAGAAGAACTGAAAATGGAGTAGGATGAGCAATAAGGAGAAGAGAAAAGGGAGTTCAGGTTGAGGAATTAGAAATAGCAAGTATAGCTTTTTCTTCCAAGATGATTGGTAATTTGAAATATATGAGAAATCGGACCAAGGGATAGAATGGCCCAAGGAAGGGTTATTTTTAGTGAGTGAAGATATGCACACTTTTAAAATTCAAATATCAAAGGTAAGAAACAAGATGTCCATGTCCTAGTTTCTGGAACCTGTGAATGTGTTACATTACTTGGTGAAAAGTACTGTCCATAGATGATTAAGTTGAGGAACTTGAGATGAAAATTATCCTGGATTATCTGGGTGTGCCCCATATAGTCATGTTGTTGTTCTATTGTTCAGTTGTGTCTGACTCTGTGACCCCATGGACTGCAGCACACCAGGCTTCACCGTCCTTCACTATCTCCTGGAGTTTGCTCAAATTCATGTCCATTGAATTGATTATGCCATCCAGTCATCTCATATTCTGTTGCCCCTTTCTCCTCCTGCCCTCAATATTTCCCAGCATCAGGGTCTTTTCCAGTAAATCAGTTCTTCGCATCAGGTGGCCAAAGTATTAGAGCTTCAGCAATACAGTCATAAGGTGCCTTAAAAGAGTGAGAGGAAGGAGATGTGATGCGGAAGGCAACATGTTAGGATCAGAAAAAGATGTGAAGATGCTACACTGTTGGCTTTGAAGATGGAAGAAGGGGTTTGGGAAAATGGAGGAATGAACTAAGGAAGGATTGTATTCTATGTACCATGCAAGTGGTCTCCAGAGCTGGAAAGGACAAGGAAATGGTTTGTTTGTGCCCTGAGCCTTTAGATTGGAATACATCTCTGCCAGTGCTTTGATTTTCACCAAATGAGACCAGTGTTGGACTTCTGACCTCTAGAACAATAAGATAATAATTTTGTATTGTTTAAGCCACTAATTTTCTAGCAATTTGATGCAGCAGCAATAGGAAACTACTACAGGCCACGGTGGACATGTGTGCATTGAATCTAGGACTTCATGTCTTCATGAGACTGGAGAAAACACAGAGAGTGAATAATGCAGCAGCGAGATTCTCAGGTATAAAGGGCCATTGAGAGTTTATATGTGTCCAGACAGGCCCTTTCCAACATACTCAAGGTTGGACTGAATGAATCAGGTTAACTAATCAATTAACTCAGATCTAAATGTTAAAGGCAAGTATTATCCATCATTGGTTGTGATCATTTTAATGTGGATTGGCTTTCTTTAAAGTAAACGTAATATACAATGGTTAAAATATTACAAATAGTTATATGACTCAGGATTATGTTTTAAAGTGTATGTAGATTTTCCACTACATTTTAAATTCCATGAGGGCAAGAAATACACATCTTTTTTCACTATTAACTTCCTTTGCCTAGTACAGTACTTGGCATGTCACAGGTGCTCAGTCAATATTTGGTATATGAGTGAATAAAAGAAAAGGCTTTACCATAGGGAGTTTCCAACATATTAAAGAACTTTTAATACATATTTGATTTTACACGGAGGTTTTCATGAAGATACATTTTGTGTAAAGAGGGCTTATGCCAGCCATGAGATTTATAATTGACTCAACATATTGGGTATTTTTGGACTTTCACTCTCCACTCTAGGAATAGGGGACACAGAAGTGAAGAAAACCAAATACCTGCTCTCATGTAACGTACAGAATTTTAGTAGACACAGTAACCAGATACACTATGGATTCACAAGTATTTCTGTACCTTCTACAAGGAGATGTCATTCTTTATCCAATATTAATGGGATGTAAGCTTTGACTAACCCCCCCACCAAAAAAAAATGAAAGGTTTAGAGCCACCCATATTCTTATTTTGTCCCCTTTTTGTTAGGTTATTTGATACAGCAGAGGAGGAAAGCTAGCATCTGTTGAATGCATTCTGTATACCGAGCACTGTGCTCGGTTCTTGGTCTCATCTACCTACCTACGATGAATGTTCCATTTACCCTGTGAAGATAAATTTAAAAGCAGTTTACATAAGGTGTTTTCTAATATCTTCATTTTGCACATGAAGGAACAGTCTCAGAGATGTAGGAAAATTGTTAAAGAGCCCACAGCTAGTAAACGGTGGAGACGGCATTTGAACACTCATTTACTGGCAGAACCCATCATGCACAAACCATCACATCACTGTGTTGAACATGACCTCAACTTCTTTACCTCTGTATTGCAGTAAGCCACGGTAAAAGGCTCCTGAGTTGTCAATTTGTATCGGAGTTATAATGAGCTGCTGTAGAACATAATACTGTTGTGGAGGAAGGCCTTGATTCACTAAACCAAGTGATTTGAGGGAGTGGCAGATGGTGGAGATGTGAAGAAGGACCAGCACAATTGAGGGCAAGTCTTCCAATGTGCTAACTAGCGTGCAACTCTGGACAGTGTTTCTTGAGGGTGTCTGAGGCATCCCGGTCTCTGAGCTCCCCTTCTGCTGTCTCAAAATTTACCTTTGCTTGTACTTGTGGACTCTCTGGTCTTCGCGATCTCATTAACTGTCTGGTCCAGGCTCCTGATGTGCTGCTGTGATTGTGGAAGCATTCCAGTCTTTGCCGGTCATGAGGAGGGGCTGGAACTCCAGTGTGGGAGGCAGTGCACTGCTTTTAATTAGCTGCAGCTGAATTCCCATCACCTGGATGCAGTTTTAGTGTACTGCCGCTCACATCATTTGAATAACGGGCTGCATTGACTGAGAGCTCCCATCCCCTTATGGGAGTCTGTCTAGTTTGAGCTCAGGAAGCTGATGTGATTAAGTGCGGGGGTTTTGATTAGGTGGACTTTGACAAGGCTTATTTGATTGTGTCAGGCTGGGGTTTCTTGAGGAATTGCCTCTGTCTCAAAATTGAACCACAATTTGACATGTCTGGGAACTTGGGATTTCTGGGCTGTGAGGCCAAAGGAATTAATTTTAATTGGCTAAAAGTAAAGACTGAGGAATTCAGAATACCTTGCACACCCCCATTATCTCACTCAACCATTTGTTTTCCTATCATGGACACTAATTTATATGACATCAGCAGGCTCTGCAGATCATTTTTATCTATGCACTAGACCTGAGAGTTACAAATGGACCAGCCAGAGGAGATTCTTATCCTTGCCCTACAGGATTCATACCTAGACGGTGTCTTACTCAAGCACACTTAATAGAGCCTCTAGGCAGGACATCTGGAACAAGGCAACGGAGCAGTAATGGAGGTCATGAGTGGGCTTTATATTTATACCATGTACAGCTAATTATTCATTTCACTAAATGCCATAACATGATGTCCTTTCCGGCTAGTGAAGGCCTAGGGGATTTGCCCTAAAGATCGAGTTCAGTAGTTCCTTAATTACTGCAAGGCTGTATCTTGTTGGCAATTTCAAAGGAATTCCCAGGCTACCTCCTCTATGAAAGCCGAGAGTGAGTCAACATTGTGGGGAATTGAGCTTCAGTATGTACGTATTTCTTGTGTTTGAGGGTTGCTGACCATGTAACCTATATTAGTATAGGAAATGCTGCATCACAGTTTGCCTGGGCAAGCCATCTCAGTATTTAACCTCTGGCATGGCACTTAGTATAGTCTGGAACAGAATGGGGCTCTCTGAGACTAGGGAAGTCGATCTCATGCTGTAAGCACCTCTCTGTTGAGCAACAGGTTGTTAACACCCACCTCAAAGTTCTTAGATGAACCCAACGTTTCATCGAACTCATTCCACAATGATCTCCCATTACTAGTAGCATCTTACTAATGACATAGAGCCCTGAAGCTGCTTTTAAAAAAGGACATGAAATCTGTTGAATGAGAGCTGTTTCTAAAGAGGAACAGATGTGCTAGCCAAACTCAATTCCTTGGATGCTTCTGTAGTAATTGTGTGCCAGATCCATATGCTTCCCCCCTCCTCTACTCCCAGCTTCTAAAAGGCAAATGCCTAAAGTAATACAAAAGCTTCAATAACCCACTCAACCTAGCAACCAGGTCAGCAAAGGACAGATTGTGAGGAAACGTGGTTCCTTGTGTGATGCGCTCCTAGTATTTCTAACTTCCTGAATGTTGGGAGAAATAGACAAGCAGACACACACGCTCTTCCATGCTTCCCTGGCTGCAGCATCTTCCTTATGAATTAAAATTAAGAAAGATTAATTAGCGTGTTGCTGTAGAGCATGTGGAAGATGGCTGCTCCCCCGATGCATGTAGAGAGGGTGCTACAGGCCTGTGATTCATTGCTCTGTCAGCAGCGTGAGATATACTCTATGAAAATGCCATATAAATGCAAATACAAATACAAACACCACCTTCCCCTGTTGGCTAGTGATAAGGTGCTCATCCAGATGAGACATTAAGATTTAAAAGCAGAAAAGTAATAGCTGGGAGGGGAGAGAAACACAATTACTCTTCAAACAAAGTTTCCTTTTTAAGAAAGTCATTAAAGTGTTTTGTTGCCCCACCCCCACCCCCAACCAGTGACCGTTGTTCTACAGCCTTAATGAGGAGACCATATTCAGAAATGATGCATTTGTGATTCAATTAGTAAGGGGACAAATTTGGAAATAGGACTGGGAGATGGGGGATTTATTGTGCCAAGGAGGGGTGTGTTTTTCCCAGGGGTGAGTGAGGAGCTCATTACCCAGAGGCTGAGTTACCTCTGATATGGGCCCTAGTCACTGACTTAATAATACCTTTGGATCTTTATATAATCTCTTATATTTTTTCAAGTGCTTATGTGAAAGTGTAAAAAAAAAAAAAAAAAAAAAAAAGGCAACCCAGTGAAGACCTAGCCATGTGCCTGGCACTTTCTTCTTAAGGAAAAAAAGGGTTTGCAGAGAGCCATTTTCTCAGTTGTGTTTCCCAATTGTATTGCAGCTTGATGGCTTACTGTTGATATATGGAGAGGTCCCTTAAGATAGATGTGAAAGGAGAGTGAATAATGGAATCATAGAATTTTAGGGCTGGAATGAGCCTTCGAGGATTCTATCATTGTTTCAGAACTGAAAATTTAGCCAGACCCTGTCAGTAGCAAAGCTTTTCAATCCCATTAGAATCCTTGTATAAGAGCCTGAAAAGAAGTCCCACTTGGGTTTCATCCAGTCTAGAATTACAGAAACTGGGATCCCAAAGCAAATGATATCTTGGGGGTAGACCTGCTTGTCCTTCCTGACATCATCCTCAAAAGTTGAGAGACCTCCAAAACAACCCACATTTCCCTTTATAACCCATTGGAGAGATGGCACTCACTGAATTATTGAAACTCTTCTTGAACTAGTTTATATTATCTGCCTGCCTCCTGTCTTGGAACTGAGTGTTCACTACAACTGTTGTTTATTGATCCCAAAGGTATTTTCCTAGAGTTTCACATTTGGACTGTGGCCAGGAAGCTTAGTTCTAAACTTCTGGATATATGTGAGTCTTTCAGACTCATGAACAAGAAAAAATACCAGCAATGTCATTCCAACTGTCTTTGTGCTGTCATTTTCCTCTGCCCAATACTTCCAGTGAATTCTAATTGTCTTTTGTATCTTAGCAGCCTTGGGCAATTTGGCATGCAGGACCTGCCACTAATTTAATTATCTTGTATCTATTGGAGGGCTCAGCAAACATACTATGGCCCATGGGTTGGGCACCTGTTTTTGTAAATAAAGTTTTATTGGAATGCAGTCATGCTCTTATTTATGTATTGGCTTTGGCTGCTTTCCCACTACAACAGTGTAATTGAAAATTGCAACGGTGATTGTGGCTCACAAAGCCAAAATATTTACTGTCTCATCCTTTCTAAATACTTCCCAGGTGGCTCAGTGGTAAATAACCTGCCCACCAATACAGGAGATGCAGGAGACCTGGGTTCGATCCTTGGGTCACAAAGATTCCCTGGAGAAAGTTATGGCAACCCACTCCAGCATTCTTGCCTGGGAAATCTCATAGACAGAGGAGCCTGGCCGGCTACAGTCCATAGGGTCGCAAAGAGTAGGACATTACTGAGCAACTAAACATGAATGCATGCACACAGTTCTTTCCAAAAAAATGGTTGATAACATCTGCTCTGTATCACTGGTTTTTATTTACAGACATTGAACACGATAATAGAAGCTTTCTCAAAATACAGATTGCTAGAACATACTTGTTAAATAAGAATATCTGTGGGTGGTTCTTGGGCTTGATATTTAGAAAAAATGCAGTCCAGATGATATTGATACATCTTGGTTAGTAAGCACTGTTCTCTGTGAATACTTTAGTCATGTAAACATTTTATTTATTTATTTGTTAGTTTGTTTTTGGCTGTGCTGGGCCTTCTTTGCTGTGCATGGACTCTCTAGTTGCGGCAAACAGGGGCTTTCTCTAATTGTGGTGCATGGGCTTCTGATTGTAGTGACTTTTCTTCTTGCAGCTCTTGGGCTCAGTAGTTGTGGCGCATAGGCTTAGTTGCTCAGCGACATGTGGGATCTTCCTATACCAGAGATCCAACCCATGTACCCTACATTGGTAGGTGGAGTCTTAACCACTGAACCACCAGGTAAGTCTCCACTTTGATCATTTTATTCATTTTTATTTCTAAGAAACGATGGACTGGAAGAAACACAAGCTGGAATCAAGATTGCCGGGAGAAATATCAATAACCTCAGATATGCAGATGACACCACCCTTATGGCAGAAAGTGAAGAGGAACTCAAAAGCCTCTTGATGAAAGTGAAAGTGGAGAGTGAAAAAGTTGGCTTAAAGCTCAACATTCAGAAAACAAAGATCATGGCATCCGGTCCCATCACTTCATGGGAAATAGATGGGGAAACGGTGGAAACAGTGTCAGACTTTATTTTTTTGGGCTCCAAAATCACTGCAGATGGTGACTGCAGCCATGAAATTAAAAGACGCTTACTCCTTGGAAGGAAAGTTATGACCAACCTAGATAGCATATTGAAAAGCAGAGACATTACTTTGCCAACAAAGGTCTGTCTAGTCAAGGCTATGGTTTTTCCAGTGGTCATGTATGGATGTGAGAGTTGGACTGTGAAGAAAGCTGAGCACCGAAGAATTGATGCTTTTGAACTGTGGTGTTGGAGAAGAGTCTTGAGAGTCCCTTGGCCTGCAAGGAGATCCAACCAGTCCATTCTGAAGGAGATCAGCCCTGGGATTTCTTTGGAAGGAATGATGCTAAAGCTGAAACTCCAGTCCTTTGGCCACCTCATGCGAAGAGTTGACTCATTGGAAAAGACCCTGATGCTGGGAGGGATTGGGGGCAGGAGGAGAAGGGGACGACAGAGGATGAGATGGCTGGATGGCATCACTGACTCGATGGACGTGAGTCTGAGTGAACTCCGGGAGTTGGTGATGGACAGGGAGGCCTGGCGTGCTGCGATTCATGGGGTCACAAAGAGTTGGACACGACTGAGTGACTGATCTGATCTGATCTGGTGGGTACAATTTGAGTCACAGCAAAAATAGCAGCTCAGATTTAACTAATTCTTGCCAAATTGATGACACAGAATTTCCATATCCCCTCCAGGGTCATGCCTAAGATATTGTTGGGAGTCGGAGGGTTTTTATCTATAGTCATGAATGAATAAGTTTTCCATTCCTCATTGCCACCTATCACGTTATCACTAAATATGGATGCTGTATGTTTCTGTCTGTAAAGCACTGCCCCCTCTGCCAGGTGTTGCCATGGCTGCCAAGTGGCACAGTCTTCTTTTACAACTGGTATACCAGAATACCCAAGGTATTAATGATGCTTTGTGTTTCATTGCCAAGTACAGACTGATCCTCCCTCACTCCTCTGTGCTCCATTATGTACAGACTTACCCTAGTCCTGATACCACAACATCTTACAGAGATCTTGTCAAAGCATTTCAGTTTTTACTTATTCTCCATAAGTCTCAAAAATGAACAAAATATGGACTTGGTCAAGAAACACACCTGATGTATTCAGATTAAGCTACTCTTTGCTTCTCTCTTAAGTTGGTTGTGTCTGGCTACTTCTTCACTTAGGACAAATTCTTTCCTAGAAGGTCACTCATGATGGGAAGCCATTTACTCCTCTAGCCTCTAACTTTTACTGTACAATCCCCAAAACACTTAGAAAAACTTTCAATTCTGTAATTAGCATGACATTGAAATCCGTAGAATGCTTACGTGTACATCTGTTCTTATTAGGAAGTAAGTCACATAGTCCTGAAGGAAAGTATTAGCTGGGTAGATACTCTCTTTGAATGAACAAATAAAAAATTGTATATCGAGAGATATTGCAAACGTTGAAAGTGTCTAGAGAATGCCATTTACGGTGTTTAAAGTGTTTAGGAAGTGTTTTAACTGAGGGTATGGGGATATTTAACCTCTAGAAGAGGAGGCAAAAAGGAGATACAATAGATATTTTCAGATATTTGAAAGGATGCTGTACAGAAGGATTTAGCTGCTTCTTTGCAACTGAATTGGGCAGAGCTAGGACTGTTGAATGAAAACTAGAATTAGACAGAGTTAAATTAAATCTAAAAAAAGGACTGTGAGATTAGAACAGACTGTTATGAGAAGTAGGAAATTTACTTGTGCTGTATAAATCCTAGTTAAGCCTGGGTGGCCAACTGCCTGGGCTTTTGAATAGAGGACTCCACCAGATGGGAGGATTAGCTAGGTCAGTAGATTTCAAAGTGCTCTGAGAGCCCCTAAACTGTTCCAAATCAGTGCATCAGAAGTAGCTACCTAGGTGAGGGATGGGGAAGGTAGGACAAAAGATGGAAGTAAGACGATAAAACTGAGAAGGCAGAGTAATATTATACAGTTTTTCTTTACCACCATTGCAACCCCTGTGGGACCACTTGGCATATAATAGGCTCTAAGTAAATAGTCAATGAATAAATGAGCAAATAAATGAATATGAGGAAATAACTTGTTTCTAATAACAGTGACAAAGTGACCAAATACAAGAATACAGCATTGCCAGTAGTACATGTTTGTGTGTGTGTCTGTGTTGGAGGAGCAGTAAATCTATTATTGAAGATTCCTGGGGTAGAGGAAAGTGAATTTTTAGGTGAAATTGAGTTTAGAAGGAGATGAAAAACATAGGATGGCAGAGGGTAATATAAGAGGATGCAGAATAACAATGCAAGTTTCCTAAGGCAGGGTAATTTATCTGTCTTGTTTAGTCCTAAATTCTCAGTGCAGAGTAGAGTTCCTGGCATGCAGTCAGTGAAAACATCATTTGTTAAATGAATCCATATATATATATATATATGATGATGGAAATGAGTCATATACACAACAAATTTGGTTTATCTTAGAATAAACTTGAAAGGTATCAGTAGTTTTGAAAGTCATTGGTGCCAAACTTCCATCTTTGATTAATATTCTAGAATTTTCTTTTTCTGGATAAACATTCCTAGTGTCTCCAAACATTCTTCATGTTAGACTTTGCTTATACCACTTAGTAGCTGTGTGTCCTTGGGTAAGTTCATAACCACTCTGCGCTTCTGTTCCTTTTATCTGTGAAACAGAGATAGTGACAGTTATACCTCATCAAGTTGTTGTGAGGGTTCAATGAGATAATAATAGAGCCCCCACTTTTTTTTTCACAGAAGTCCAGCATAGTATAGTGGAAGCATTCAGACATTGGTTCAAGTATTGGCACCAGATCTTATTAGCTGTTTGAACTTGGATATGTTATTTAACATCTCTGAGCCTCAGAGAGTATTCTTGCTCAAAGGACTGTTGAGGAGACTAAATGAGATAAAATATATAAAGCATTAAGCACGTAGCATGCAAGCATAGTACATGATAAGTAGTTAATAAATGGTAGCTATTATGATTATGATTATATGGCTGTATCTCAAGGGCTTCTATTCTGATCTCCCTCTTCGGAACACATTCCTAGTTGGTGCCCAGCCTTCTGAAGGTCAGAAGTCAATAAAATACTACAAATGTCCTCTGATCAGAGGATAATTGGCCAGTCTCCCTATTCTTAGTTTATATATCACACGTTTAATACTGCAGGTTAGACAGCATTAGCTTTTTGGTAGCCCCTGATGAATGCTGGTTCATATTGAGCATACTTGAAGGAGCATCGAACATGATTCTAAACCATCTTCTCCCTACCTTCTCTTGTTTGTGCATCTGGTTTCTTGGACCACATTTATGACTTCTTTGGGTCATGGGTCCCATCTGTTTCTTTCTTAGCCATGGACTAGCTGTTTCTCTTTAGAGCACTCAGCTTCTCATTAGTATGGGTACAGTAGCTTGCATCTACCCCAGTAAGATGCCCAAAGGGTTGATAAATTTGAAAAGTCCTTGGAGATTTCTTACAGAATATGAAAAAAGAAAAACTTGTTACATGAAATAGTAATGTTTCTTCCAGAATGGTTAGCTCTATTTCATTGCTTTCTCTAAATAGACGCTGCTGCTGCTGCTAAGTCGCTTCAGTCATGTCCGACTCTGTGCGATCCCATAGACAGCAGCCCACCAGGCTCTCCCGTCCCTGGGATTCTCCAGGCAAGAACACTGGAGTGGGTTGCCATTTCCTTCTCCAATGCATGAAAGTGAAAAGTGAAAGTGAAGTCGCTCAGGTGTGTCTGACCCTCAGCGACCCCATGGACTGCAGCCTTCCAGGCTCCTCTGTCCATGGGATTTTCCGTGTAAGAGTACTGGAGTGGGTTGCCACTGCCTTCTCCGAAATAGACGCTGGAACAATTCAAATGTTTCTGAAGGACACTGTTTATTCAATGCTCCATTAGGCTTGCCTTGGGTGGTTGTATTGATGACACTTGATTTTGTGCCCTAAAAAAGTACATAAGAGGCCACAGAAGTTCATGACAAGGACAATGAAAAGTTGAGTTAATTGAAAATATTCTTTTTAAATAGTGTATTTTCAATTAAGAACTCAACTTTTCATTGTCCTTGTCATGAAATTCTGTGGCCTCTTATTCTTTTTAAATAGTAGGCAATGAGAAATTTCTATCCTTATGTGTACATGTATTTGTGCAGTATTGTGAACAATAATAAACAATGTATCATAGCATTTAAGAGCATGGGCTCTGAAATCAAACTGCTTGGATTTGAAATCTATCTGTACCATATACTAGCTGTGTGACCTTATAAGATTATTTAACCTCAATTTCCTTATCTATAAATTGGGGTGAAAGTAGTACTTTTCTCATGTGGCTATGATGAGGAGTAAATGAATTTATGCACATATAGCACTCAGAATAGTGCCTGCTAGGTAGTAAATGCTATGTGTAAGCTATGATTCTTATTCTAGTATGGTTCTCCTCCTGGGTTTTCTATATCTGTTAATTGACAGAAGACCTCCAATCAACATCTCAAACCATTAGAAAATCCTCTTGGCTCTGCCTTCAAAATACACCCAGAATTTGAATAGGTCTCATTACCTCCACCTCTACTGAACTGGTCCAAATCACTATTATTGCTTTTCTTAGTTACTGCAGTAGCCTTCAAATAATTCTCTACTTTCACCCTTGCTCCCAGTTCCCACCAGTTCTTCTCAACCCAGCAAGCAGAGTGACTACTTAAACCTCAGTTGGTTATGACTTGCCAATGTTGAATACCCTCTAATAACCGTCATTTCAGAGCAAACCTTAAAAAATCCTTACATGGTCTTATGAGGTTCTTGATGCTCTAATCCCAGTGACCTTTCTGACCTGCTCTCTCAATCTCTCCTGTTAATCACTCCAGTCCTGTCATCCTGTCTTGTCATTAGCTACTTCTCAAGTATGTCAGGCATAATCCTCAGGGACTTTGCATTTGCTTTCTTCTCTGCCCGGAGACACTTTTCCCAGATATCCACTTGACTCTTGCCTCTTTCAGGTCTTAGCTCAAACTTCATTTTCCCACTGAAGCCTTTCATGAACCTATGTTTAAAATTGTGTCCTCTCGTAATCAGCATTCCATGCTTCCTGAATTTTCCTACCTCACACTGCATACCATCAGGCAAAATGTGTGGTCTAATTTATTTGAATATAATTGTCTCTACTCTTTCCTGTTAACATATATGTTCGTTGAGGTCAGATACCAAGTTCCATCCAGTGCTATGTAGATCTGAACTTGACCATGAATGTATACAATAAATGTTTAAGCTATCCTCTGGATGTTGTATGAAAACATTTCATAATGCTTAGAATAATTATATACTAAGTGCCTTAGGCCTCACTATACTTCCTAATGATCTTGACGTTTCCTTTTTATTTTCAGAAAGTGTTACCAGTCCCAGGAGATCTGTGTATCTCATCAGAATCTAGAGTGTGAGTGAATCTCTGCTAGGGAAGAAACAATAGTGTGGGTACCTTGGTGGGAAGAGCATCACAGAGCAGTAAGAAAACCTTATAGAAATCTTAAACTGTAAGAAGCCTTGAAGACCTTAGAGAACATATAATGCTTTATTTAACAGATGGGCAAATTAAGGTGTAAAAGCTTCCATGGTTTGTTAGCAGCCCATTGAGCTTTCAAATTGTCATCTAGATATCAAGTTCAGTGCCATTTTTGTTATGTGTGATCCTTATCTCTAGGTGGGAGCCACTGCACCATCTAGTGAAGGTACACTCAACAGGTAGAAACAAAAGAACGTGAGAACAACTCTAAAACTAAGTGTAGTGAGAGCAAAATAACTATAAAACTTTGATCCTGAAGGAAGAGCAAGAATGGTCAGAATTCATGTGGGTTTATCAGACACTTCTGGAAAGATGCATTTTTATGTTCTTTTGAGGCAGATAAAGGCTTGAACTGAAAGAAAAGCTTAAATTCTAGATGAAAAGAGGAATAAACTGCTTGGAATTATAAAGCAGAAATTAGCAAGTTATTTTTGTTTTATCTGTTTCTTTGTGGAGATCAAGGTTATGGCAAAAGATAACCTCAGCTGGAGGAAAATGGTCAGTTCTTCACAAAGTGTGGCTTGTTTCACTGAAAATAACTTACTCTTCATGCTCATCATTGACTGCTGTCCCATTGATGCTAAGAGATGTTGTCTGTTGTGCAATCTTAAATGGCTGTGTAAAAATGAGGTTAGTGGTTTGTGGTTACAGAGAGAAGGAATGAATTGGATGGATTGTTTTATATTTGGGGTAGGTAAAGGCTGACCAAGTAGATGTTAGAAGGGGAATGGGCTTAGAAGTTTGGGAAGCAGGACCTAATTTTTGGAAGAGAAAGGAAAGAAAAGAATTTTGAGCACCATTGTCTACCTCATCCACAGGTTTTTTTTTTTTTTTTTTTTTTTAACACAGTTGTGACAAATCTATATGCCAGAGTTCTGCCACTTAGTAGATGTTTGACATTGAGCAAGCTGCTTATCCTCTCTAAACCTCTCTGAACCTTTGTCTTTAATACAAATCATAACTATGGCCATCTCTCAGGGAGACTGTGATGACTAAGTGAAGTTACATTAAAGCATTTAAAACACTACCTGGTTCATGCTGCTACTGCTACTGCTAAGTCGCTTCAGTCGTGTCTGACTCTGCGACAGCACTAAATGATATGTAGATATTATTCTGTATAACAAAGCTCCCTACTTGTATTATATTTCACCAAATAAATCATATGATTATATACATTCTTATTTGTTCCTCACATAAACCCGGTGATGCAGATGGCATTTTGGTGGTAGTTGTTATTGTCAATTTTATTTTTTGAAGGATTATTGCTTGCCATTTTCATCACTTAAAAGCTATTGCTAGCTTATATGTAGAAAGCATACTTTTTTTTCCTGTTGCTTTTTCTATGTTGAATCATTCTCTTTACTACACTGTTTCAAAATCCAGGGCCAATGTCTATTTCTATGGCCAGTTATTCCTTCTTTGTAGCAAACAGATGCAGGACATTTATTGAGAGGAGCTCTTTAAAGGGCACTATTATATTTCTGCTTTTAGAGATGGACTTTTCTGACCTTTTAAAGATAAGGCCTTTTATCCAGAGGGAAGATGATGTCTGTTTACATTGATGATTTCTCATCTGTGAGTGTCCAGTTGAATAATATAGAGGGCTGTTGAAGTGCCACACACACTGTCCAGGCTGGGCTTACAGCTCATGTAAGGGTGCCAGAGGTTTACATGTTGGCAAAGAGCCAATGACATATGTTCCCTGTGTCATATCCATCAGGACACCATGATTCCAACTCTGTGCAAACAGGATTCTGGGCAAGAGAAACGAAAGACACAGTGAGCACTGAGGTGAAGAAATACATCTCTGAACACTCTTAGAGCTCAATTACTCAGAGACTTGACTCCCCAAAATACTTTCTGTGTCATCTGAGACAGTTTAAGACAGTGTGCTTGAGAGAATCAAAGTGAAAAACCACACTCACACAGTCACAGACCAAAGGAAAAAAAAAAGTGAAAAGCTAAGACAGATTGAGTTAGAGACAGATTGAGGAAAATATAGGCAGAGACGGGCCATGGAGGACTCCATTATTCTCTGCATTAATGTAGAAGTCTGCTTCGGCTGAAGTTCAGAGTGAGACAAACAGCCTGCCATGGGGACTGCTTATAAAACCAGGCCCACAATGTGTCCTGGACAATATCAGTGTCTGCTGAGAGTTACTGGGGCTACTTGGGGCATATGAGGGAATCCATAACCTGGAAAGTCCATGATGAGAAATGGGAATAGAGGTTCCTAAATAGCTATGGAGTGTGCAACACCTCTGGAGTCACCAAAATGATCAGACTCCAGCAGCCAAGAGTCTTACTCTGCATCTCAAAAGCCAGAGGCCAAAGCCTGTCAGGTGAAATCATATCCATACCCTGAAAGAAACTGGCTTTCCTATGCAACAAAATGGAGTGATGGGGAGATAATTGAATGATTATGGTCAAAAGTTTCAGATGCACGTGTGTGTAGTCAAATGGGGTGAGGGGAAATGAGGCGTACAGAAAACATGGATAGAACTAATCTAAAAATATGAGAAACCTGTAAGTAAGTTTATATCCTAGCAATAATTCAGAAAAATGACAAAATAGTAGACAGTCTAACATTGAGACCAACAAAACCAAAAAGATCTCAACCTACATATCTTTATGGGCAGTTGTTCTTCTAACAGATGAGCAGTTTACTAGATCTGATAAATGCTTTAATTGTCTTGAAAGTGACTACCTTCAGTTAAGAGTGGGCCTAATATTCCCATGATGAAGGTGAAAGATGAGAATGAAAAAGCTGGCTTGAAACTCAGCATTCAGAAATGAAGGTCACGGCATCTGGTCCCATCATTTCATGGCAAATAGAAGGGAGAAAAGTATAAGCAGTGACAAATTTTATTTTCTTGGGCGCCAACATCACCACGATGGTGATGGCAGCCATGAAATTTAAAGACGCTTGCTCTTTTGAAGGAAAGCTATAATAAACCTAGACAGCATATTAAAAAGCAGAGACATCACTTTTCTGACAAAGGTCCATATAGTCAAAGCTATGGTTTTTCCAGTAGTCATGTACAGATGTGAGAATTGGACCATAAGGAAGACTGAGTGCTGAAGAATTGATGCTTTTGAACTGTGGAGCTGGAGAAGACTCTTGAGAGTCCCTTGGACGGCAAGGAGTTCAAACCAGTCAATCCTAAAGGAAATCAACCCTGAACATTCATTGGAAGGACTGATGCTAAAGCTGAAGCTGGAGCCCCAACACTTTGACAACTTGATGTGAAGAGCTGACTCATTGGAAAAGACCCTGATGTTGGTAGAGACTGAAGGCACACCCATTTTGTGTCACATGTTAATCTGAACATGTATATATCTACTCTTTTAGATTCTTTTCTCATATGCACCATTCCAGAGTATTGAGTAGAGTTCCCTGCCCTACACAGTAAGTCCTTATTAGTTATGCATTTTATATATGGTAATGTGTATATGTCAAATGGGCTTCCCAGGTGGCTCAGTGGTAAAGAATCTGCCTGCAATGCAGGAGATGTGGGTTCGATCCCTGGGTCGGGAAGGTCCCATGGAGAAGGAAATGGCAGCCTATACCAGTGTTCTTGCCTGGGAAAGCCCATGGACAGAGGAGCGTAGCGGGCTACAGTTCACGGGATTGCAAAAGAGTTGGACATGACCTAGCGACTAAACAACAACAAGTATGTCAATCCCAATCTTCCAATTGATCCCTCCCCCCTTACCTCCTGATAAGCAAAAGTTTGTTTTCTACATCTGTTAATTCTATTTCTATTTTGTTGATAAGTCCCTTTTGACCCTTGGTGAAGGTTTTGGTTTACCTTGTTTTCTAAATTCCACCTGAAGTTCTTGTCTAATTTGTTAGGAGTAAGAACAATTTGCCTTAGTCAACATATTTGATTTAGATTGGAGCATCTCTTAGAAATGAATGCCAGAGCAATTGCCCAGCTGGCTTTTCAGGCTCTATGGCTGACATGGAAAAGTTTTTTTAAGTTGTACATCCCAGCAAGCCCCTTGCCTTTGAACAGTTTCTTTGTCAACATTTTCCCAGTTCTGCCTTAGGTTGCAGGGTGACAAGAGGTGAATGACAGTGGGAGATGGGATAGAGGATCCTACAAGCAGACAGAACTAGTTTCCTTGGTGGTATTTATCTCCCCAAGTGTGAAATTTGCATCCATTCAGATCACCAGTGACCTTCTCACAAACCCCACTCAAGTGAACTCAAAAATTACACAGATATAAGGAGATGGCCCAAACCTTTGTCCTGTCCTTAATAAGCTCTTGTTCCTCTTTCTTTTCCATGCTCTGTCTGTTATGCTTCCTTTTATCACATCCTGCATCCCTTCCCACTGTCTGTGTGTGCCTAGATCACACCATAAGACCTAAAGTCCACTTAACATTTTCCCAGTATCAAAGTACACTATTCTCACAGCATATATCCAAAGAATAATTGGTATGTCTGGGCAAGTATGCAAGCCCATGGCCTATTGTCCTATTTGTCTTTGATAATGGGATTAAGCCAGGCTATCTAGTTAATAAGTCAATTTATTTTAGGACAAGTCAGTTGCTCTGGACACATAGCCCTATAGCTTTGGGATTTTATTTTATTAAGACTTCTTTTCTTCGGGGCTTGCCTTTTCCATGGGGAAGCTCTTCATGAGAGTCAGAGGCTAGCACTGCAGGTACTTAACTTGAAGCAATGTGACATATGAATGTTTTGAGTCCTCCAAAAGATAAAACAGGAAACTCTAAGGAGGAGATTGCTTCTGTCTCTTTCTCTCATACTCTCTCTTTATACACACACACACACACACACACACACACACACACACACACACACATGCAAGGACATGTACCTATATGTGAAAGTGATAGTTGCTCAGTTGTGTCCAACTCTGTGTGACCCCATGAACAACTGCCAGGCTCTTCTCTGTCCATGAGATTCTCCAAGCAAGAATACTAGAGTGGGTTGCCATGCCCTTCTCCAGGGGATCTTCCTGACCCAGGGATCGAACTTGTGTCTGCTGCCTTGCAGGTGGATTCTTTACCATCTAAGCCACCTGAGAAGCCATATACGTACCTATATATACACACATGCATAAACAGATGTGTGTGTGTGTGTGTATGCACACATACATACACACATATGTGTATATATATATACACACTTTTCCTTCATAATTTGCTTTAATATAATATAAAACTGAAAATGTACATATCCTTAGCCCATGTCATTCTACTTTGAGGAACTTATGCTAATGAAATTAAGCATGGATATGTGGACAAAGATTCAAGTTGAAAGAATATTCATGTAAGCATTATTTAATTTTATTTAATTGAAAAATCCTAAATGTTCAGTAATATGGGGCACCATGTACAAATACATTGACATCATTAAAATGTTAAAATTTATTCCTGCATATTGTTTGGTGAAAAATACAGGTTATACACAGTATGTAGTATGAGTGTGTGTGTGTGTGTGTGTGTGTGTGTGTGTGTATGTATAATGATCCGACAGATATGCAGCATAATATTTGGGGTGATTTTATCTGGGCGTTGGGGCTCTTGGAGACTGAGTGATAAAAAGTAGGTCAATTGTTCTTATATAAGTTCCTTAGAATTTTCTATTATTAACATTCTGTTGCTTTATTTCATCTTTTTATAAATAATAGAAATAAAACCTTACTAATATCAATTCCCTATATTCTTCCCTCACCCCCGATCCTGAATGTTACAAAATAATAAATTCTTTACATATCTTTCTAATCACTGTGAATAGTATTTTTCTTTTTTCTTCATTTTCTCATTTGTTACAATAAAAGAATATTGCTTTGGTTACGAGGGAAAGTTATTAAATTTTCTTCACTGATGCATTTACATTTTGATATAATTTGCAAGAGCATTGTATATAAATGATGTCTTCCTGGCATGAAATTACATGAAGTATAAGCTGTATACATTAATCTATGTATATGTAAATATATCTTGCTAATTGACATTGTCACTTATAAACTCTGAGATCTTGGACAAGTTGCTTATTCTCTTTATCCTTCAGTTTCCTCATCTGAAATGGGGATAGCAGCAGTTTTCACCTCATTGGGTTATAGTATGGATTGAATGAGAAAATACATGGATTTAGGCTAGTGTCCAGAATATGAGGAATTTTCAATACAGTGTATACATTATTATTACCATCTTTACTAGTCTAAAAGGAATATAATGGATTATATATATGGCAGTTTTAAAGCATGGCCACAAATTCTTGGACCTTCTTCATATCACAGAAAACTGAGCTTCTCTCTCTTAATCTGGGTAGACTTCAGATTGCTTTAAACAACAGAATATGGTGAATATTATCCTACATGGGCTCTGAGGCTGGGTTTTAAAAGTCATCTAGTTCCACTAGTTTTTCTTGGAACACTGTGAGGCAAGTCTTAAGAACTTTGTAGAAAATTCAACTGTTGGAACACTCCTATGCTAGTGATACCACATAGGTGCAATATCAATGAGACATAATAAAATGGTCGTTGTTTTAAGTAACTTAATTTTAAACAGTGTGTTAGGCAGCAGTAGTAACTCATAGAGATTTTACTATTAGTACTATGGTAACACTATAGCACTGAAAACCCCTTGTGTGTCTTTGCAGTCAGGCAGCAAATGGAAACCAGGAGGACATTGAGGAGACTGTTAGTGTGAACTGTGTTGTAGCTCCAGGAAGCTGTTAGTGATGGCTTAAAAGAAGCAAGGAAAATGTTCTTGGAAGCTAGAGGAAAGAAGATATTTTGTATGCTGTAGCAGAAAGTTTAATAAAACAGAAAATGTACCTGAACTGATGCTTCTGGATAAAGAGGTTTCCATACAGAATATCAAAGATATCAACTGGTTCCTTTTAGTTGCATATCATACAGTATAAACAGAGGTGAACTAAAGAAAGAGCTCTTCAGTTCTCAAGAAAAATTTACAGGATATAGAGCCAGGACTTAGTAGATTCAACAATAAAACTATATCTCATCCCCCATCAATATGAGGAGAAGATCCTCAAACTAAGAAAGGACCTGAAGACGAAGATCAAATCTAAGGAATATGGGCTCCAGGGGGGAAAAATGAAGCTAAGGATGTGATCAGAAAACTATTTGTTAAGTCTTGAAAAAACTTGAGATGTGGCCCCATAAACTCTTTAAGACAGACAAGAGGCTTTCTAAGGATCCAGTTTCACAAAGAGTAAAACATATGAAGGCTTACTTTGAAGTAATATAGGACTTCCCTGGTAGCTCAGAAGGTAAAGAATCTTCCTGCAATGCAGGAGACCTAGGTTGGATCCTCAGGTCGGGAAGATCCCCTGGATGAAAGGCTACCCACCACAGTATTCTTGCCTGGAGAATTCCATGGACAAAGGAGCCTGGTGGGCTACAGTCCATGGGGTTGCAAAGAGTTGGACATGACTGAGTAGCTAACACTTTCACTTTCACTGAAATAATATGGGGATATGTCTTTAATGGAATGGGTCATAAATTAATGCATATAAAGTTTTTCAGTTTTTTTAAAAATAATTATGCCAGCTTGGACTGAAAGGGGCTGAGAAAATATAAAATTAAAAGAGAGCCTTGGATACAAAACATTTATAAGGAAGGCTGAGGAAACTACTTAGTTGCCAACATAGATGACTTTAAAAAAATTAATTTATTTATTTTAATTGGAGGCTAATTACTTTACAATATTGTAGTGGTTTTTGCATACATTGACATGAATCAGCCAGGAAGACCCAAGAGACTAGAGAATAGAGTCAAGATCCAGAGAGTAAAACTGGACCCTAATAAAGATACCGTATGGGAATTCTGGATTTCAGGATTGCCCTGAACTTAGACGTGCTGCTATGTGCTTCCTGTCTCCCTCTTTAAATGGAAGTATCTATTCTAATTATGTTGTACCCATCTGTTGTATGTTGGATGGAATATAACTTGTTTCATTTTATAGGTTTTCACATTGAAAACCTAAGGAACTGAATCCAGGAAGCCTCATCTTCACCTGGACTTGATTAAGATCCTGGACAAAGTCCTGGACTTTAAACCTGAGCTTGATGCTCAGATTATATATTTGATATAATATATATTATATATTTGCAAATATATATATTATATATATTTGCATGTGTGAGAAATATAATTTTTAGTGAAAGAGTGCATTGTGGCTATTTTAAATAAATGGTTCCAACTTCTGTGACATTTCTTATATGGAGAGGAATAATGTGTACCTCTTCTCTTGAATCAGGTTGGCTTACAACTTTAAATATGTGCCTGTGATGCTAGACCTTAAGGGGCAATGTAGCTTTCTTTCTTTCTTTTTTTTTTTTTTGAAGCAGGATACTCAGTCTGGGGGAAGGTTGCTGCCATGTAAGGAGTTTCACCACCCCTAGACCACATTGCTGAAGCTGCCATATGTCAGTTGCTCTGGTTGTCAGTCTCAGCTAGGCTTAGCCTCTAGACTTTGACAAAATGCAAGATGAGTAAGTGAAGTCATCTTGGTTCTTCAAGACTACATAGTTCCAGCTGACTACCACTAAGTGATCCCAGTTGATCCACATGGAGCTACAAATAACTCAGCTTTGTCCTGATAGAATTTTTGACCTAAAGAATTCATGATGTATAATAAAATTCACACTATTTCATGCCAATAAGTTTTGGGATACTTGGTTATGCAGAAATAGTAACTTAAACATGTAGTTTTAGTGTTATCTGTAAAATAGAAAATATCTTCATATATAAGAGAAAGAAAAAGTGATATCCAGGATACCTCCATTGTTCACTTTAAAATGACTCCTCCTGTGGCTAACAGTCATTGACATTCTTGATGTCAACAATAGATATTCTTTGATATCTGTAGTGTTACATGGGAGCCAGAAGTCTTTACAGGAATAGACTGTCCATGACATACTTTTGGGCTGTAATATGGGATACCAAGAAATGTTTCTAACTTCAAGATATCTTCTTGACACCCTCTGTTAGTGACTGAAACTCCTTTTATCTAAGTCATTGCTTCATATATAATATCCCCTGTCTAGGTGGACTGGAACAATGAGGAAACTGCTGCAGATGGGATGCGCTGTGCTGTACTTAGTTGCTCAGTCATGTCCGACTCTTTGCGACGCCATGGACTGTGGTCCGCCAGTCTTCTCTGTCCATGGAGATTCTCCAGGCAAGAATACTGGAGTGGGTGGCCATGCCTTCCTCCAGGGGATCTTCCCAACCCAGGGATCAAACCCAGATTTCCCTCCTTGTAGGCGGATACTTTATTGTCTGAGCCACCAGGGAAGACCGCAGATGGGATGGGGACCTATTCTTAACTACTGGTAACCCATAGCAGATACCTTTTAGATACTTTCCTATTGGAAAGCAGAGAGAAAGGCTATGGAGAAGAAGGTGTAAAATAGGAAGGTTTATGAATGAGAGGAGAGAGAGGTCCCATACCTGTGATCTGTCCTTAGTCGCTCAGTTGTGTCCAACTCTTTGCAACCCTGTAGACTGTAGCCCGCAAGGCTCCTCTGTCTATGGGGATTCTCCAGGCAAGAATACTGGAGTGGGTTGCCATACCCTCCTCCAGGGGATCTTCCCAACCTTGGCATTGAACCCAGGTCTCTTGCATTGCAGGCAGATGCTTTACCACCTGAGTCACCAGGGAAGCCCCTATACTTGGGATGGAGAGAGAGTAATTGATAAAGACAGCTCTAGGTGGATTTCTACAGAGGTGAGTCATAACAGTTGGGAACAACCTGAGAATACTAGGTATCTGTGGATAAGTTTGCAAAAAGCAAGGTTAAGTTATTCATCCTTACATCTCAAGGACTAACCCTACACAGACTTCTTTTGTGGAAACTCTCAATTGGTAAATGGAGTCTTTGTGTATGTGTGTGTGTATGTATGTATGTGCATGTGCCTGTAAATAGATATTTATATAGAGAGGGGGGAGGTGAGGGAGAAAACATTTGAGTTTGGGTGCTTATTACCCTAATAATAGTATTTACTTACATCTGTATACTGCTTCCCAGTTTATGAAACATATTTACATGCTGGGAAAGAGCAAAATAATAATACAGTCCCTGACCCAGATAATCACGATGGTGTGATCACTCACCTAGAGCCAGACATCCTGGAATGTGAAGTCAAGTGGGCCTTAGAAAGCATTACTATGAACAAAGCTAATGGAGGTGATGGAATTCCAGTTAAGCTATTTCAAATCCTAAAAGATGATGTTGTGAAAGTGCTGCACTCAATATGTCAGCAAATTTGGAAAACTCAGCAGTGGCCACAGGACTGGAAAAGGTCAGTTTTCATTCCAATCCCAAAGAAAGGCAATGCCAAAGAATGCTCAAACTACCGCACAATTGCACTCATCTCACAAGCTAGTAAAGTAATGCTCAAAATTCTCCAAGCCAGGCTTCAGCAATATGTGAACTGTGAACTTCCTGATGTTCAAGCTGGTTTTAGAAAAGGCAGAGGAACCAGAGATCAAATTGCCAACATCCGCTGGATCATCAAAAGAGCAAGAGAGTTCCAGAAAAACATCTTTTTCTGCTTTATTGACTATGCCAAAGCCTTTGACTGTGTGGATCACAATAAACTGTGGAAAATTCTGAAAGAGATGGGAATACCAGACCATCTGACCTGCCTCTTGAGAAACCTATATGCATGTCAGAAAGCAACAGTTAGAACTGGACATGGAACAACAGACTGGTTCCAAATAGGAAAAGGAGTACGTCAAGGCTGTATATTGTCACCCTGCTTATTTAACTTATATGCAGAGTACATTATGAGAAATGCTGGGCTGGAAGAAGCACAAGCTGGAATCAAGATTGCCGGGAGAAATATCAATAACCTCAGATATGCAGATGACACCACCCTTATGGTAGAAAGTGAAGAGGATCTGAAGAGCCTCTTGATGAAAGTGAAAGAGGAGAGTGAAAAAGTTGGCTTAAAACTCGACATTCAGAAAATGAAGATCATGGCATCTGGTCCCATCACTTCATGGGAAATAGATGGGGAAACAGTGGAAACAGTGTCAGACTTTATTTTTCTGGGCTCCAAAATCACTGCAGATGGTGACTGCAGCCATGAAATTAAAAGACACTTACTCCTTGTAAGGAAGGTTATGACCAACCTAGATAGCATATTCAAAAGCAGACACATTACTTTGCCAACAAAAGTCCATCTACTCAAGGCTATGGTTTTTCCAGTGGTCATGTATGGATGTGAGATTTGGACTATAAAGAAAGCTGAGTGCCGAATAATTGATGCTTTTTAACTGTGATGTTGGAGAAGACTCTTGAGAGTCCTTGGACTGCAAGGAGATCCAACAAGTCCATCCTAAAGGAGATCAGTCCTGAGTGTTCATTGGGAGGACTGATGCTGAAGCTGAAACTCCAATACTTTGGCCACCTTATGCGAAGAGCTGACTCATTGGAAAAGACCCTGATGTTGGGAAAGATTGAGGGCAGGAGGAGAAGGGGAAAACAGAGGATCAGATGGTTGGATGGCATCACTGACTCAATGGACATGGCTTTGGGTGGACTCTGGGAGTTGGTGATGGACTGGGAGGCCCAGTGTACTGTGGTTCATGGGGTCTCAAGGAGTCAGACATGAATGAGTGACTGAACTGAACTTACATTTTTACATGGGTGAACACACTTTTAAAAAGATGAAATAACTTGCCCCAAATCACAAACTTGGTTACACTGGAAAAATTATTCTCAAATTCCATGACTCTTGACTACTTCTATGACACTGCTGTTAGGACTCAAAGTTGCATCTTCTTTGTATATGTCAATTTACATTGATATAGAGTGCATACAAAGTGAAATACTCTGTGTGCAGGTACTGCTAATGCATTTTTTTTCTCCTTACTGATTGAAACTGAAATGCTCACAATACATCATCATAACAACCTGCAAACAATTGTCCAGATTGAATTTGGAGCCTGGAATGCACATCTTTAAGTATTGTATGGATCTTGGAAGACTTTCAATTATACCAGGAATTCAGTTTTAATTTTTGATGGAATTACATATGTCAGAAGACATAAGATTTAGGGTATAGATCAAATGCAGTTAAAGTAAGGTAATTATGAAAAATAGAACTCCTCTGGTTTTAAGGCTGCCATGGTACATGCATACAGATAACATTGGTAAAGGCTTCAAAGCAAAATGAATTTCCAGGGATGAAACCATTGGATGACTCAGTCCAGCATCAGAACCCAGTTTTGGATCACATGGAGGGAGAAGCAATATGGAAGGGCAGCAGAATATATTGTTGTTTAGTCCCTCATTTGTGTCCAACTCTTTGTGATCCCATGGACTATATCCCACCAGACTCCTCTGTCCATGGGACTTTCCAGGCAAGAATACTGGAGTGGGTAACAATTTCCTTCTCCAGGGGATCTTCCCAACCCAGGGATTGAACCTGCATCCCCTGCATTGGCAGGCAGATACTTTGCCACTGAGCTACCAGGGAAGCCCAGTGGGATATCTGCTGCCCTGTAATTCAAGAATCCTGATTTTTAAGTCCTTTTTATTTTGACTGGCTATGTGGTTTGGACAAGAGATTCATTGAGTTTCAGTTGCCAGCAAAGTGGAGATTATTTTTTTACAGTCTGAAAGCAGGCAGCTAGAGCAGATGATCTCCTGAGATCTGTTCCCATTTTAAGGTCTTGCATTGTAATCTTTCCTCTTTGGTTTCCCTTTCCCTTCTATGGATCTTTCATTCATGAATTTATCTAAGCCCTTTGTAACTGATATATACTTTGAAACTTCATGGCAACGGGTTCCCCTGAAGCTGTGATTCCACTTTCTGTAAAACCCACACTTTAAAGTACCATAAGAATGTGGAGTCAGATTAGTACTCCAGTTCTTGGTCCAATCTGCTAAGTTTTTTTGGTGACACAAAGTCTCAGGCTGATTTGAAACACCAGAAATACAAAAGAAGAGCTGTGGGTAAAGGGGGAAATAATTTAAGCCCCATCTTCATTTCTTTCCTAAATCACTTGCATTTACAATCGATGAAGCATTTTCTTCATAAATTTAAAATTGACTCCTCCAATCCTTTGCTTAATAAAAATTCATTTGATTTCATTATTGTCAGACAGCTTACATTTCTTAGGGCTGTATATTTACTTTAATTTTTAGTTACATTATAAATTTTTGCAATCATCGGAAAATAACCAGTAGTGGTATTATATAACATGAAAGTGTTAACCTAAGGCACAGTGGAGAAAGGTACTGTTTGAGTAAAGTATAGTCATAATCCAAGAAAATGGAAGTTGTTTGCAGCAAACATTAATTATAAGAACAATCATCTGAGCAACATCACCTATTTGAGGGACAGTCAATAACTCTGAATCTCATGCCAGTATTGTTTTACAACCCAAATTATATTTGTTTTGATTCAGAAGACAATGTGGGGTTTTTTTTGCCACTTTGTTTATTTTTTAATTGAAGGATAATTGCTTTACAGAATTTTGTTGTTTTCTGTCAAACATCACAAGAATCAGCCATAGGTATAAACGAGTTATTACTTTTAATTACATTTCTTTCATATTTTAGTAAGTCAGGACAATGAATAACTCTAATGGATCTTCCAGTATATTCCTATAGCTAGCATCAAGTCACCTCAAATCTTAGGTGGGGTTTTCAAACTGGAATTGTACTTCATAATTTATTTTATATGAAGCAACCATCAACCCATATTTATTCTTTCATTTATTCAGCAAATATTTTTAAACAATTTGCTTTGGAGCAGACACTGTGCCAAACACTGGGGATATCATGGTGATCAAGAGAGATACTGTTCCTGGTCTCATGGGATTTAATGTCTATCAAGAAGACAGTCACAGAACAAGTAATTACAAGTGTTTGTAGTATTGCTAAGGGCAATTCAAGATGAGCTTTAAACCCATGCTCTGGCTACACATTACCAGTTGTGTGCTGAGTTGAGATTCCTTCTCATGACCTCACTTTCATGTTTCTAATTTCACTGTTCTAAAACACTGTCTCACACAATTGTTGTGATAATAGAATGAGATATTTGATAGAAAAGTATAATGTGAAGTGGCCCATACATGTTAGTGCTGCCAGTATTATTCTTTACATGCATCAGTCAGTAGGCATACTTAGGCCATTTAGATTCAGAATCCTCTCACTTGTTCCTTCATTCCTATCCCTGATCACCAATTGCCACCTTCCTTTATTCCTAATGCCTTCTACTCACTGCCCACACTGACCTTGGCCCCTCCTCAAAGGTCTCTTTGGCTAGATTAGATATGTGAGTTTCCAAGCATTAATAGTTCTATTCTTGTTAGGATATGTTTCCAAGCATTAATAGTTCTATTCTTGTTAGGATACTCCATGAGTGGCTACCCCTAACACATTACTCATGTCTTTTCTTAATTCATTTATTCTGTTAGCATAGTAGGTAATGATAATTTTTCAAGGATATGGCATTGCCATTTTTTCCAGTAGTATACTTGACCCCAATCCTAGTTTCTCTCAGCCTCTTAATGCTGGTTAAAGTTCTTTTAATACAGACTCTAAACTTAAAGAGCATTCATATTACCTTCATGGAAAATAGCAACTTACAGAAGACTGAACATTCTAATGGAAGTGGACCTGAAATAAGGTCAGGGTTATTTGAAAGCACAGGGAAAGGACTATTATGAGAATTTGCTTCTGTCTAAACGTATCACTGGGGCTTCCCTCTTGGCTCATATGGTAAAGAATCTGCCTACAATGCAGGAGAACCACGTTTGATCCCTTGGTTTGATAGATACGCTGGAGAAGGGAATGGCTACTCACTCCAGTATTCTTGCCTGGAGAATCCCATGGTCAGAGGAGCCTGGTGGGCTACAATCCATGGGATTACAAAGAATTTGACATGACTGAAGTGACTTACACTTACACTTTCACTCTTCACTTTCAAACATATCACCATCATTTATTTTGCCAGTGTGTGATTCCCTGTTAGAACTAAAGCATTGAAATTACAAATTCATAAAAAAATATTTTTTAGAGGTGTGTTTGAGATAGGGTTTCATAGATAAGCAAAATAGATTGGTTTAATGAGAAAATGTTTTTCAAGGTGGAGTGATTTAGTGAAAATGGAAATCTAAGCAAGGTTAAGTAGGCAGTGTCATGTGGGATATTCTGAGGTTGGAGCAGTGCCAGAGAATCACAATGTAATAATAATAATAATAATAATAATAAAAGCTTGACTGAGAGTTGGGAAATCTGACTTCTACCCCTGTCACTGATTGTGATTAGCTTTGACACCTTGTGCAATTATCCTCTTTGGTTTTCAGATTTCTAATTTGAAAAAAAAAAAAAACATATGGGGAAGTTGGGGTTGGATTAAATAATCCCTTCTGAAATAAGTAAAACAAATATAAGGTATTAACATAATCTAATAACACTACAAAGACTAGATGCATAATGGTGGCAGTGGAAATGAGGCAGAAAGGACAAATTGGAGAAAGAACTATATTTTCGGTCTTATTGTTTAGATTCAATGACTATGTATAATACATGGGTTAGAGGGAGGACTCAAAGCTGTCTTCAAAGTGTCAGTTTCGAATGACTGGGTGAATTAGACTGACAATAACAGAGATGATGGAAGAGAGAAAGAATTATCTGAGTGTAGATGATCAGCTGCCAATGAAATGGGAGGAGATTCAAGATTATATATTCAAGATACTCTGTTGGGATGTTAACATTTACAGAAGAAGGGAGAGGGCAACCATGCCCATATTATTGCAATCTGAAAAGAGGTTTGAAAAAAGTATTTGGTGTTTAGAAGATGAGTTCACCTAAGCGAAGATGAATGAGATAAAAAATAGGCAAATGTGTACATGTACATGTACCAAACACATTTCCTTCTCCATGATATGCCATATTATCTCTGAAGAAATGGAAAAAACTCAAAACACATGTCGGAGGCCTTTCATTGTGTACATACACTGGTTGGGAAAGAGTAGACTGTAAACTAAATATTAAGGAGTTGTTAACACATTTAAGGTTAAAAATTGTGAAGCAAAGTGGAGGGCCCTGTGATCCCCCAGTCTTATTTCTAGACACTTTTTAGTTCAAATGAGATCGTATTTCATGGTCAGTGAGAAAGTCTACTTTTTACTTCTCTTGATTTCTTGGTTTTTCTATACACACAGGCATCTAAGAATCTGTTTAGTAATTATCTACCTTTTCTCTCTTCCTTTCTCCCTGTCATGCTTAATTTCACAATCATTTTCCTGCAAATGAGGTTGGATAGAGCAGAGATGTGTTGTACATCATCTGTCATAACATATCGAAAGGAACTCACAATTGTGTACAGATTGTATAACACCTTTAGATGAATCTTATTTCCTTCCCTTGGATGGTGCTAATAGAATATGAAAGCAAAACATGATTCTATAAGATGATTATTATGGTATTGTATAAAGGCTTGGAGACACTCAAATGATTTGGAATTAAAAACAAATGTGTTCTCTGAGAAGTCCATATTATTGTCACAGAGATGAAAACCTATTTATTTTATCAGCTAGGGTCCCATGATATTTACCTTCTTGTCTCTTCTTCTTTATCCAGAGACTTCTCAAAATCTCTCCAAAAATAATTGCAGTGCAAGTGAATAAAGATATCTTATCTAGTGCAAATATTAGAAAAGGTTGGTTTTCCTCTCAGATAAAAATAGTCTTGTTATCTATTTACACTGTGTCTTGAGTGTTGGTAACACGTGTGAGAAGTGTAGCATACCCAGACTAGGAAACCATTGTTAAAGTCTTTTTGTGGAAGGGATGTCAGTTAATTTGTCTCTCACTCTGGGTACCAGAACCTTGACTGCAATTGTCAGGTGGGTGTGACCATCCCAGGTAACAAAATGTCACAGGTTTAACACATAACTTGAAGAGACAACTAAAAGTCTAGCTGAACTAAACAAACACAATATGATGACAATTTTCAAAATGATTAGGTATCTGTGATATAGTATTCTGTAAATGATGAGTTGTGCTCAGATATGAATATCTAATTTCCATGTACAAGGAATTTTTAAGGCTTTAGCCAATTGAAGGTACAGACATTTCTGTCTTCTTATCAGATCCACATTTCTTTAATTTTGGAGTTGTCCAAGTCCTTCTGATGCTTGTCAGAGTGCCTGGAGCTGTTTTTGCCCTGTGCTGCTCTGCCCTGGGGGCGTTCTATATCAAGGCTCTTTATTTTAACCTCTGATGAAGCACTTGCTCCAAAATCATTTTCATTTCAGAGTACTTATCAGTTTTATTCCTAAAGAACCATGGAATCTCTCTGAAATGTCTCCCGTGTATTGTATATTACATTGGGCATGATTTCTTATATGTTTATTTGGCCCTTTGGCTTTCTATTTCTCTACTATGAATATTTTGTGTTTTCTGGGAAGATGTCTCTGTCCATATTGTGAAGATGGAAAGTTCTAGATTCTTCACTTACTGTGTTGGAGAAACTAACTTCCAGACTGCATCTAAGTTGTAATGGTCGAAGCTTGGATGCCATAGCATTTTCTATTTAACACTATTAAACATTTCTCCCTCATTACGGCAATTTAGGATTTTATTGTTTTATATCCATTGTTAGGTACACTATGCTTGGTCTCAGTGAAACTTAAAATCAGGCATGACTTCTGCTTTCATGATCCAAAACTCCAAATGGACAAATTTTGAGCTGAAGGAAATAAGATACTGTAAGAGGTAAGAATTTTTCTATTTACATTTTTTTCAGTGTGGTGGCACTTGTAATTGAAAACGGAACCCTCTTGCACTGATGGTGGGAATGCAAACTGATACAGCCACTGTGTAGGACAGTATGGAGATTCCTTTCAAAACTAGGACTAAAACTACCATGCTGCTGCTGCTAAGTCGCTTCAGTCGTGTCTGACTCTCTGCGACCCTAGAGACTGAAGCCCACCAGGCTCCCCCGTCCTTGGGATTCTCCAGGCAAGAACACTGGAGTGGGTTGCCATTTTCTTCTCCAATGAATGAAAGTGAAAAGTGAAAGGGAAGTCGCTCAGTCATGTCCGACTCTTAGCGACCCCATGGACTACAGCCTACCAGGCTCCTCTGTCCATGGGATTTTCCAGGCAAGAGTACTGGAGTGGGGTGCCATTGCCTTCTCCGAAAACTACCATATTACCCAGCAATTCCACTACTGGGCATATACCCTGAGGAAACCATAATTGAAAAAGACACGTGTACCCCAATTACAACACAATTTACAATAGCTAGGACATGGAAGCAACCTAGATATCCATCAACAAATGAATGGATAAAATATTTGTAGTACATATACACAATGGAATATTAGTCAGCTATAAAAAGGAATGCATTTAAGTCGGTTCTAATGAGGTGGACAGACGTAGAGGTGGACAAACATAAAGCCTATTATACACAGTAAAGTAACTCAGAAAGAGGAAGACACATATCATATTAATGCATATATATACACACACACACACAAATATATATGGAAGCTAGAAATATGGTACTGATGAATCTATTTACAGGGCAGTAATGGAGGGAAGGTGACTTCCCTGATGGCTCAGATAGTAAAGTGTCTGCCTGCAATGCAGGAGACCCAGGTTTAATT
Source organism: Bos grunniens (assembly GCF_055505025.1). Lineage (NCBI taxonomy): Eukaryota > Metazoa > Chordata > Mammalia > Artiodactyla > Bovidae > Bos > Bos grunniens. The sequence continues at coordinate 133,838,267 of NC_141194.1, forward strand.
CCTGGGCCGGAAGATCTCCTGGAGAAGGAAATGGCAACCCACTCTGGTATTCTTGCCTGGAAAATCCCATGGACGTAAGAGCCTGGTAGGTTACAGTCCATGGGGTTGCAAAGAGTCAGACATGACTGAGTGAATTCACTTTCACTTTCAATGGAGATTCAGACATAAGACAATAAGACTTTTGGACACAATGAGGGAGAGAGAAGGTGGGATGGTTTGAGAGAGTAGCACTGAAACATATGTATCACCATATGTAAAGTAGATAGCCAGCAGGAATTTGCTGTATGACAGAGGGAGCCCAAAGCCAGTGCTCTGTGACAACCTAGAGGGGTAGGATGCAGAGGGAGGTAGGAGGGAGGTCTGAGAAGGAGGGGAGATATGTATACCTATGACTAATTCATGTAGATGTATGGCAGAAGCCATCACAATAGTGCAAAGTAATTATCCTCCAGTTAAAAAGTAAAATTAAATTTAAAAATTTTTGCAAATTTCTTGTTTTAGTGCTACACTGCTGCTGCTGCTGCTAAGTCACTTGTCAAAGGGTGAAGTCTAGCTTAAAGAATGGCTCCATCACTAGATGAAGATATTTGCATGGAAAATCACATGAAAACTTTAAACAACTAAAGTCCAATCCTTAATTAACTGGGATAAGTGATGCTTCAGGTTTAGGAGAAAATGATAGATAACTAGAAATAACTCCATGTCAAGCAACCAGTGAATGAATTATTTATTCATTCATTAACTTACCAGTTAGTCAGTTCAGTTCAGTTGCTCAGTCGTGTTCAACTCTTTGTGACCCAATGGACTGCAGCATGCCAGGCTTCCCTGTCCATCACCAACTCCTGGACCTTGCTCAAACTCATGTCCATCGAGTAAGTAATGCCATCCAACCATCTCATCTTCTGTCGTCCCCTTCTCCTCCTGCCCTCAATCTTTCTCAGCATCAGGGTCTTTTCCAATGAGTTAGCTCTTTGCATCAGGTGGCCGAAGTATTGGAATTTCAGCATCAGCATCAGTCCTTCCAATTAATATTCAGGACTGATTTCCTTTAGGATAGGCTGGTTTGATCTTGCAATCTAAGGGACTCTCAACATAGCAGTAGGCACTGGTTATACTGACAAAGGACATAGTCTTCCCATTCAAATTAGAAATAGGGAAAGGAATGATTGCAATGAAATGTTCTAAAATTCTCAGCACAGAATAGTATGGGATACATAGGACAGACAACTAAGGGGCTCTTGGGGAAGGAGTCCTGAGGTGGTGGGGTATGAAGTTCATTTTGAAGAATTAAGAGAAGTAGCTTCCCTGGTAGCTCAGCTGGTAAAGAATCCACCTGCAGTGCAGGAGACCTAGGTTTGATTCCTGGGTAGAGAAGTTCCCCTGGAGAAGGGATAGGCTACCCACTCTAGTATTCTTGGGCTTCCCTTGTGGCTCAGATGGTAAAGAATCTGCCTGCAGTGTGGGAGACCTGGGTTTGACCCCTGGATTGGGAAGATCCCCTGGAGGAGGGCATGGCACTCCAGTATTCTTGCTTGGAGAATCCTCGTGGACAGAGGAGCCTGGTGGGCTATAGTTCATGGGATCGCAAAGAGTCAGACATGACTCAGTGACAAAGCACAACAAAGGTAGGCCAAATGAAGTGGTGGAAAAAGGGCACAGGGCACTCTTGGGCAAAGGATAAAAATGAGAGAAGAAAGCATATATTAAAAACTTCCAGAAGTTCAGTATGACTGCAGCACACAGGAAGACACAGGCTGTGACAGAAGTGGAAGTTGGACCAGTAGGCAGAAGCAGATCATTAAGAATGATCTTAATCATCAGGTTAACACATTTAAAATGTCTCCTGAAGACATGGGGAAGTTACTGAAGACTTTTCAGATACAAGGAGTCATGGCTGTATTTGCAGTTTAGAGATACTTCTGGTGCAGTGTGGAGGCTGAATTTAAGACAAGAAGAAAGAAGAATAGTTGGGTATTGTATTAGACCAGGTGAGAAATGAGGAAGTAGTAATAGAATGAATGGGGGCAGATATCCAAAAAAAACAAGAAAGATTTACAAGGTTGAGTGGGCAAGATTTGATGTACCAACTGAGATGTAGAAAATAAGATATCTAGAAGAGTAGGACATAATGATGCTGATAAAACCACTTTTGTACATGAAAAAAAATACCTGGAGGTCAAAATTCTGTTTTCCAGGTGCTTGGACTTCTTTGGCCAATGGTGTAGAGTATGCCAATCCAAAGATCCTGTACCAGTCTCATCTAGTAAAGAGAGACACAAGTATCCTCACTAGACAAGATTGATTGAAGAAAAGCTCACATTAAGCTTCAGTTACACAGGAATTTAATTAGCTGGAACCCACCATTCCTTTCAAATCTCTCTTATTGAAGCTTTATTGTGTTTCTTAGATGATAAATCTATTCTGGAGTTGTCTGTTATATGATATCACTGTAACTTTGGCCCTTTCATTATTTTGAAAATGCATCATGTTTCCCTAATCACTGCCAAGGAGACAGGGAGCAGTCCTCCACTCTACAGTTGATCAAGTTCTCTTTAGTCTGATATTTGCATTCTCTGATACCCTCAGAGTGGATCTGTTATTTTTTTCCTTGACTCTTCACTCATATTCATTATTGATTTTTCTTGAAGGATACCAAAGCAATTACTGCTTACCTCTTTTTTCATCCTCTATGAAAGGATCTCAAATGCCTTCTTAGGGCCCTCCAAAATCAAGAGTTATTTATGCCAATCACACAACTCAACATTTTTTTCTCAGCTTTTCATGAGAAAAGTTTAAAGTGCCTCCTGATTAAGGTACTTGAGAGAGTGATTGTTGCTCTGAATCAAGTTCTATACTTTGCTCTTCTTTCCTTAGAGCTTCCTTCACCTTCCATGAAGCAACATGGGGCACAGCCTCAAGTCAACAAAATGCTGAGGAATGGAGGTGTTCAGATTGCTGGTATTTCCTAGTTATTGTCTAAAAACTAGTGGAAACACCTTTGATTCTTTTGTTTTTACTGACAGTCTGTTTTAAAGTATCTAAATCTACATTGTTTCCCATTGTACCTGTGCTAGTGAATCAAACTGAATTGACCTTTGATGTTTCCTCTGATAAATGGTCTTTTTAGGACTGCTGCCATTATTCTGAACTTTATCGATCATTGTCAGTTAAAGATTAAAAGAACATGGCAGCATGGTCAAACAGAGGTGGATTTGACTTGTGATTCAGTCATTTACTAGCTGTGTGACCTTAGCTACATCATTTATTTTTTCTGAGTTCCTTCTTTTCCTCATCTGTAAAAGTCATACACATTCTGCTTTCTTCTTGGTCTTGGTGTGGGTTTCAAATCAGGAAAGTATATTTTTTTCCAGTTTCCACAAACTAACACAGGTAATTTGGTTTCCTGTATTATGAAATATGGGCATATAGCTTAGAAAATATGGGAGAAAAAAGTGAAGATTGTTACTGTTATTCTCTAAAAGATCCAGTGAATATTGTCTGATGATTTGGCAGAATTTATATGTTAAAGAAAGATATCTACAGAAAGTTCATTTTTAACAATATAAATTTATTTATTTTAATTGGAGGCTAATTACTTTACAATATTGTATTGGTTTTGCCATACATCAGCATGAATCCATCATGGGTGTACACGGGTTCCCCATCCTGAACCCCCCTCCCACGTTCCTCTCCGTACCATCCCTCTGGGTCATCCCAGTGCACCAGCCCCATGATACCATCCTGTATCCTGCATTGAACCTGGACTGGCGATTCGTTTCATATACGATATTATACATGTTTCAATGCCATTCTCCCAAATCATCGCACCTTCTCCCTCTCCCACAGAGTCCAAAAGACTATTCTATACACCTGTGTCTCTTTTGCTGTCTCGCATACAGGGTTATCGTTACCATCTTTCTAAATTCCATATATATGCGTTAGTATACTATATTGGTGTTTTTCTTTCTGACTTACTTCACTCTGTATAAAAGCAGTTTCATCCACCTCATTAGAACTGATTCAAATGTATTCATTTTAATGGCTGAGTAATACTCCATTGTGTATATGTACCACAGCTTTCTTATCCATTCATCTGCTGATGGACATCTAGGTTGCTTCCATGTCCTGGCTATTATAAACAGTGCTGCGATGAACATTGGGGTACACATGTCTCTTTCCCTTCTGGTTTCCTTAGTGTGTATGCCCAGCAGTGGGATTGCTGGATCATAAGGCAGTTCTATTTCCAGTTTTTTAAGGAATCTCCCCACTGTTCTCCATAGTGGCTGTACCATTTTGGATTCCCACCAACAGTGTAAGAGGGTTCCCTTTTCTCCACACCCTCTCCAGCATTTATTGCTTGTAGACTTTTGGATAGCAGCTATTCTGACTGGTGTGAAATGGTACCTCATTGTGGTTTTGATTTGCATTTCTTTGATAATGAGTGATGTTGAGCATCTTTTTCATGTGTTTGTTAGCCATCTGTATGTCTTCTTTGGAGAAATGTCTGTTTAGTTCTTTGGCCCATTTTTTGATTGGGTCGTTTATTTTTCTGGCATTGAGCTGCAGGTGTTTCTTGTATATTTTTGAGATTAATTATTTGTCAGTTGTTTCATTTGCTATTATTTTCTCCCATTCTGAAGGCTGTCTTTTCACCTTGCTTAGAGTTTCCTTTGTTGTGCAGAAGCTTTTAATTTTAATTAGGACCCATTTGTTTATTTTTGCTTTTATTTCCACTATTCTGGGAGGTGGGTCATAGAGGATCCTGCTGTGATTTATGTCGGAGAGTGTTTTGCCTATGTTCTCCTCTAGAAGTTTTATAGTTTCCAGTCTTACGTTTAGATCTTTAATCTATTTTGAGTTTATTTTTGTGTATGGTGTTAGAAAGTGTTTTGGTTTCATTCTTTTACAAGTGGTTGACCATTCTTTCCAGCACCACTTGTTAAAGACATTGTCTTTTCTCCATTGTATATTCTTCCTTCCTTTGTCAAAGATAAGGTGTCCATATGTGTGTGGGTTTATCTCTGGGCTTTCTATTTTGTTCCATTGATCTATATTTCTGTCTTTGTGCCAGTACCATACTGTCTTGATGACTGTAGCTTTGTAGTAGAGCCTGAAGTCAGGCAGGGTGATTCCTCCAATTCCATTCTTTTTTCTCAAGATTGCTTTGGTGATTCACGGTTTTTTGTATTTCCATACAAATTGTGAAATTATTTGTTCTAGCTCTGTGAAAAATACCTTTGGTAGCTTGATAGGGATTGCATTGAATCTATAGATTGCTTTGGGTAGTATACTCATTTTCACTATATTGATTCTTCCAATCCATTAACATAGTATATTTCTCCATCTATTAGTGTCCTCTTTGATTTCTTTCACCAGTGTTTTATAGTTTTCTATATATAGGTCTTTAGTTTCTTTAGGTAAATATATTCCTAAGTATTTTATTCTTTTAGTTGCAATGGTGAATGGAATTGTTTCCTTAATTTCTCTTTCTATTTTTTCATTATTAGTGTATAGAAATGCAAGGGATTTATGTGTGTTGATTTTATATCCTGCAACTTTACTATATTCATTGATTAGCTCTAGTAATTTCCCGGTGGAGTCTTTAGGGTTTTCTATGTAGAGGATCATGTCATCTGCAAACAGTGAGAATTTTACTTCTTCTTTTCCAATTTGGATTCCTTTTATTTCTTTTTCTGCTCTAACTACTGTGGCCAAAACTTCCAAAACTATGTTGAATAGTAGTAGTAAAAGTGGCCACCCTTGTCTTGTTCCTGACTTTATGGGAAATGCTGTCAATTTTTCACCATTGAGGATAATGTTTGCTGTGGGTTTGTCATATATAGCTTTTATTATGTTGAGGTATGTTCCTTCTGTTCCTGCTTTCTGGAGATGTTTTTACCATAAATGGATGTTGAATTTTGTCAAAGGCTTTCTCTGCATCTATTGAAATAATCATATGACTTTTATTTTTCCATTTGTTAATGTGGTGTATTACATTGATTGATTTGTGGATATTGAAGAATCCTTGCATCCCTGAGATAAAGCCCACTTGGTCATGATATATGATCTTTTTAATGTGTTGTTGGATTCTGATTGCTAGAATTTTGTTAAGGGTTTTTGCATCTATGTTCATCAATGATATTGGCCTGTAGTTCTCTTTTTTTGTGGCATCTTTGTCTGGTTTTGGTATTAGGGTGATGGTGGCCTCATAGAATGAGTTTGGAAGTTTACCTTCCTCTGCGATTGTCTGGAAAAGTTTGAGTAGGATAGGTGTTAGCTCTTCTCTAAATTTTTGGTAGAATGCAGCTGTCAAGCCATCTCAACCTGGGTTTTTGTTTGCTGGAAGATTTCTGATTAGTTTCAATTTCCGTGCTTGTGATGGGTCTGTTAAGATTTTCAATTTCTTTCTGGTCCAGTTTTGGAAAGTTGTACTTTTCTAAGAATTTGTCCATTTCTTCCAATTTGTCTATTTTATTGGCATATAGTTGCTGATAGTAGTCTCTTATGATCCTTTGCAGTTCTGTGTTGTCTGTTGTGATCTCTCCATTTTCATTTCTAATTTTATTGATTTTATTTTTCTCCCTTTGTTTCTTGATGAGTCTGCCTAATGGTTTGTCAATTTTATTTATCCTCTCAAAGAACCAGCTTTTGGCTTATTGATTTTTGCTATGGTCTCTTTTTGTTTCTTTTGCATTTATTTCTGACCTTCTATTAACCCTGGGGTTCTTCATTTCTTCCTTCTAGTTGCTTTAGGTGTAGAGTTAGGTTATTTATTTGACTTTTTTCTTGTTTCTTGAGATATGCCTGTAGTGTTATGAACCTCCCCTTAGCACTGCTTTTAGAGTGTCCCATAGGTTTTGGGTTGTTGTGTTTTCATTTTCATTCATTTCTATGCATATTTTGATTTCTTTTTTGATTTCTTCTTTGATTTGTTGGTTATTCAGCAGTGTGTTGTTCAGCCTCCATATGTTGGAATGTTTAATAGTTTTTCTCCTGTAATTGAGATCTAATCTTACTGCATTGTGGTCAGAAAAGATGCTTGGAATGATTTCAATTTTTTGAATTCACCAAGGCTATATTTATGGCCTAGGATGTGATCTATCCTGGAGAAGGTTCTGTGTGCACTTGAGAAAAAGGTGAAATTCATTGTTTTGGGGTGAAATGTCCTATAGATATCAATTAGGTCTAACTGGTCTATTGTATCATTTAAAGTTTGTGTTTCCTTGTTAATTTTCTGTTTAGTTGATCTATCCATAGGTGTGAGTGGGGTATTAAAGTCTCCCACTATTATTGTGTTAATGTTAATTTCCCCTTTCATACTTGTTAGTATTTGTCTTACATATTGTGGTGCTCCTATGTTGGGTGCATATATATTTATAATTGTTAATCTTCTTCTTGGATTGATCCTTTGATCATTATGTAGTGTCCTTCTTTGTCTCTTTTCACAGTCTTTGTTTTAAAGTCTATTTAATCTGATATGAGTATTGCTCCTCCTGCTTTCTTTTGGACTCTATTTGAATGGAATATCTTTTTCCAGCCCTTCACTTTCAGTCTGTATGTGTCCCTTGTTTTGAGGTGGGTCTCTTGTAGACAACATATATAGGGGTCTTGTTTTTGTATCCATTCAGACAGTCTTTGTCTTTTGGTTGGGGCATTCAACCCATTTATGTTTAAGGTAATTATTGATAGGTATGATCCTATTGTCATTTATTTTATTGTTTTGGGTTCAAGTTTATACACCCTTTTTGTTTTTCCTGTCTAGAGAAGATCCTTGAGCATTTGTTGGAGAGCTGGTTTGGTGGTGCTGAATTCTCTCAGCTTTTGCTTGTCTGTAAAGCTTTTGATTACTCCTTTATATTTGAAGGAGATCCTTGCTGGGTACAGTAATCTGGGCTGTAGGTTATTTTCTTTCATCACTTTAAGTATGTCCTGCCATTCCCTCCTGGCCTGAAGAGTTTCTATTGAAAGATCAGCTGTTATCCTTATGGGAATCCCCTTGTGTGTTATTTGTTGTTTTTCCCTTGCTACTTTTAATATTTGTTCTTTGTGTTTGACCTTGTTAATTTGATTAATATGTGTCTTGGGATAGAGTGCCTGATGAACTATGGAATGAGGTTCGTGACATTGTACAGGAGACAGGGATCAAGACCATCCCCATGGAAAAGAAATGCAAAAAAGCAAAATGGCTGTTTGGGGAGGCCTTACAAATAGCTGTGAAAAGAGGAGAAGCAAAAAGCAAAGGAGAGAAGGAAAGATATAAACATCTGAATGCAGAGTTCCAAAGAATAGCAAGAAGAGATAAGAAAGCCTTCTTAAGCGATCAATGCAAAGAAATAGAGGAAAACAACAGAATGGGAAAGACTAGAGATCTCTTCAAGAAAATTAGAGATACCAAAGGAATATTTCATGCAAAGATGGACTCAATAAAGGACAGAAATGGTATGGACCTAACAGAAGCAGAAGATATTAAGAAGAGGTGGCAAGAATACACAGAAGAACTGTACAAAAAAGATCTTCATGACCCAGATAATCATGATGGTGTGATCACTGACCTGGAGCCAGACATCCTGGAATGTGAAGTCAAGTGGGCCTTAGAAAGCATCACTATGAACAAAGCTAGTGCAGGTGATGGAATTCCAGTTGAGCTATTTCAAATCCTGAAAGATGATGCTGTGAAAGTGCTGCACTCAATATGCCAGAAAATTTAGAAAACTCAGCAGTGACCACAGGGCTGGAAAAGGTCAGTTTTCATTCCAATCCCAAAGAAAGGCAATGCCAAAGAATGTTCAAACTACCACACAATTGCACTTATCTCACATGCTAGTAAAGTAATGGTCAAAATTCTCCAAGCCAGGCTTCAGCAATACATGAACCGTGAACTTCCTGATGTTCAAGCTGGTTTTAGAAAAGGCAGAGGAACCAGAGATCAAATTGCCAACATCTGCTGGATCATGGAAAAAGCAAGAGAGTTCCAGAAAAACATCTATTTCTGCTTTATTGACTATGCCAAAGCCTTTGACTGTGTGGATCACAATAAACTGTGGAAAATTCTGAAAGAGATGGGAATACCAGACCACCTGACCTGCCTCTTGAGAAATCTGTATGCAGGTTAGAACTGGACATGGAACAACAGACTGGTTCCAAATAGGAAAAGAAGTACGTCAAGGCTGTATATTGTCACCCTGCTTATTTAATTTCTATGCAGAGTATATTATGAGAAATGCTGGACTGGAGGAAACACAAGCTGGAATCAAGATTGCCGGGAGAAATATCAATAACCTCAGATATGCAGATGACACCACCCTTATGGCAGAAAGTGAAGAAGAACTAAAAAGCCTCTTGATGAAAGTGAAAGTGGAGAGTGAAAAAGTTGGCTTAAGGCTCAACATTCAGAAAATGAAGATCATGGCATCCGGTCCCATCACTTCATGGGAAATAGGTGGGGAAACAGTGGAAACAGTCTCAGACTTCATTTTTTGGGGCTCCAAAACCACTGCAGATGGTGACTGCAGCCATGAAATTAAAAGACGCTTACTCCTTGGAAGGAAAGTTATGACCAACCTAGATAGCATATTGAAAAGCAGAGACATTACTTTGCCAGCAAAGGTCCGTCTAGTCAAGGCTATGGTTTTTCCTGTGGTCATGTATGGGTGTGAGAGTTGGACTGTGAAGAAAGCTGAGTGCCGAAGAATTGATGCCTTAGAACTGTGGTGTTGGAGAAGAGTCTTGAGAGTCCCTTGGACTGCAAGGAAATCCAACCAGTCCATTCTGAAGGAGATCAGCCCTGGGTTTTCTTTGGAAGGAATGGTGCTAAAGCTGAAACTCCAGTACTTTGGCCACCTCATGCGAAGCGTTGACTCATTGGAAAAGACTCTGATGCTGGGAGGGATTGGGGGCAGGAGGTAAAGGGGACAACAGAGGATGAGATGGCTGGATGGCATCACTGACTTGATTGACATGAGTCTGGGTGAACTCTGGGAGTTGGTGATGGACAGGGAGGCCTGGCGTGCTGTGATTCATGGGTTCGCAAAGAGTCGGACACGACTGAGTGACTGAATTGACTGACTGACTGACTGGGGTGTTTTGCCTTGGGTTTATCCTGTTTGGGACTCTCTGGGTTTGTTGGACTTGGGTGATTATTTCCTTTCCCATTTTAGGGATGTTTTCAACTATTTTCTCCTCAACTGTTTTCTCATGGTCTTTCTTTTTGTCTTCTTCTTCTGGGACTCCTATGATTCGAATGTTGGGGCGTTTAGCATTGTCTCAGAGGTCTCTGAGATTGTCCTCATTTCTTTTAATTCGTTTTTCTTTTTTCCTCTCTGTTTCATTTATTTCTACCATTCCATTTTCTACTTCACTAATCCTATCTTCTGTCTCCGTTATTCTACTATTTGTTCCCTCCACAGTGTTTTTGATATCGTTTATTGCATTATTTATTATATATTGAATCTTTTTTATTTCTTCTAGTTCCTTGTTAAACCTTTCTTGCATCTTCTCAATCCTTGTCTCCAGGCTATTTATCTGTGATTCCATTTTGTTTTCAATATTTTGGATCATTTTCACTATCATTTTTTCGAATTCTTTATCTATTATTTTATTGTTTGGGGAACAAAACAATAAACAAAATTCTTTATCTAATATTTTATTGTTTTGTAGATTCCCTATCTCTTCCTCTTTTGTTTGGTTTGGTGGGCATTTATCCTGTTCCTTTACTTGCTGGGTATTCCTCTGTCTCTTCATCTTGTTTATTTTGCTGTGTTTGGGGTGGCCTTTCTGTATTCTGGCAGTTTGTGGAGTTCTCTTTATTGTGGAATTTCCTTGCTGTGGGTGAGGTTGTACCAGTGGCTTGTCAAGGTTTCCTGGTTAGGGAAGCTTGTGTTGGTGTTCTGGTGTGTGGAGCTGGATTTCTTCTCTCTGGAGTGCAGTGAAGTATCCCGTAATAAGTTATGAGATGTCAGTGGGTTTGGAGTGACTTTGGGCAGCCCGTATATTGAAGTTCAGGGCTATGTTCCTGTGTTGCTGGAGAATTTGTGTGGTATGTCTTGTTCTGGAACTTGTTGGCCCTTCGGTGGTGCTTGGTTTCAGTATAAGTATGGAGACGTTTGATGAGCTCCTGTCAATTAATGTTCCCCGGAGTCAGGAGTCCTCTTGTGTTCTCAGGATTTGGACTTAAGCCTCCTGCTTCTGGTTTTCAGTCTTATATTTACAGTAGCCTCAAGACTTCTCCATCTATACAGCACCGTTGATAAAACATCTCCTTTCAAAGACAATGGGCTGCTTTTCTGGGTGCCTGATGTCCTCTGCTGGCATTCAGAAGTTGTTTTGTGGAATTTACTCAGCGTTCAAATGTTTTTTTGATGAATTTGTCGGGGAGAAAGTGGTCTCCCCGTCCTATTCCTCCGCTGTCTTAGCTAAAGTTTGTTTTTTGAAAACAGAAACATGAGTGCTAACATTTATTGGGCACTTAGTAAATGCCAAACACTGCTTGCTTTCGATCAAATGCTTTAGATGAATATATCATTTGCTGGTCACAAGAGTGATCTAGGTATTTTTATTAGGGCAGTTTTTACAGAAGAGTAGACTTGTGTCAGTTCACCCAGACACAAAATAGAAGAGAGAATTTAAATTTCAACCTGATCAAAGAAAGTATGATTTTAGCCACAATGTGGTTGGACTTCATAATCTTGATATAGGTTTGTTTTATTTCAACTGTCAATTTATCCTACACCTACATTGCAGCATAACAGTCTAAGTTAATTGGGATACCAGTTTTTACTGTGTGGAGGGGAAGAGATAGACAAGTTCCAGCAGCTGTGCAATGTACTGTGAGTGATGGTTCCTAAATTTTAGAAATTACTTTTTCCCTGATTTCTGTGTCCACTATAGGAGTAGATTTAACAAAGTCCAGAACAGATACTTGGAGAGAGAATACTTGAAACCACTTTTGCTCCCTGGACTTTAAAATCCTAGAAGGAAAGGCAAACATGCCTAGCAAAGAGGCTGGCACATAGTTTGTATCCAGTGAATATTTGCTTTTTGTCTCTTATTTCTCAGCTGAGATTTCATCTACCCTGAACCTCCATTGACTGTGGATAGCTGTATAATTAAGCCACTGAGCAGAAACAGGCATAAAATGAGATTCAAATATAGTTTGTGTCTACCAAGCACTTCTTAAAGTTTCTGTATACAAGAGGATTTATGTTTAATCCATTGTCAAGCATGACCAAGATACAAAAAAAATCTGGTTGTTGAATGTTTAGGAAATATAAGGTGTATTACATTGAAACTGAATATAGCTTAACTTATTTTACATAAAGTGACTTAGATTAAGATAACTGGATGAAATCTTGAGTGTTTAGGAAGATTCCCCCTACTCTTTGAGGCAACATGTGCCTAAACTGTACAAAATCTCTTTCTAATTACATGACAGTTAAAACAAATTGGAAAGGGATTATACCAGTCTTCTTATTAAAATAATTCCACATATTCCTGCCTTTACCATTAGGGTGAATGTGGGCTGAGTTATTTCAGTTGTTTCCAACTTTTTGTGACCCTGTGGATTGTAGCCCACCAGTCTCTGTCCATGGGATTCTTAAGGCAAGAATGCTGGAGTGGGTGGCCATGCCCTCCTCCAGGTGGTCTTCCTGACCTAGGGACCGAACTCACATCTCCTACATTGGCAGGCATGTTCTTTATTGCTAGCACCACTTGGGAAGCCCTTTTGATTTTTAAATGTAGTCACAAATCAGAATCACCTAGAACAGCACTTTTCAAACTTTTTGCATCTATGATCCCCCCAAATTATGAAAACTCCTAATTTTTTACCCATTACATAATTACCTAAATAACACAGTTTCATGAAAATTTCTTTTCTAAGTTCATCTCAGTTCAGTCACTCAGTAGTGTCCGACTCTTTGAGACCCCATGGAGTATAGCACACCAGGCCTCCCTGTCCATCACCAACTCTATCTCCTGGAATTTACTCAAGGTCATGTCCATTGAGTTGGTGATACCATCCAACCATCTCATCCTCTATTGTCCCCTTCTCCTCCTGCCTTCAATCTTTCTCAGCATCAGGGTCTTTGCAGATGAGTCAGTTCTTCACATCAGGTGGCCACAGTATTGGAGCTTCAGCTTCAGCATCAGACCTTCCAATGAATATTCAGGACTGATTTCCTCTAGGATGGACTGGTTGGATCTCCTTGCAGTCCAAGGGAGTCTCAACAGTCTTCTTCAACACCACAGCTCAAAAGCATCAATTCTTTGGCACTCAGCTTTCTTTATAGTCCAACTCTCACATCCATACATGACTATTGGACAAACCATAGCTTTGACTAGATGGACCTTGGTTAGCAAAGTAATGTCTGCTTTTTAATACGCTGTCTAGGTTCTTTTCTAAAAAATAGTAAAATAATGGATTTCTTTTATATTTTTTGTAATTCTCTTTAATGTCTGATATAACAGAAGGCAACTGTGCAATCATATCTTTTTCTGCATTCTATCTGTTGCAATATGTTGTAGATGATTGTGGACATTTTTTCTTGATACTATCCCAAAATTCAACGCGTGGTAGTTTTTTTAAAGGTTTGTTACAACATTCCATTGTAAACCGTATTAATTAACTTTTCTTACTATGTTTTATCAACATCCATTAGTTCATTTTGCACTCTGAATAGGTATTTTACTCATCATGATTTTATAATATCATTTATTGGTTATTTATAAATTTTTAATTCAGGTTTATTTATTCTATCCAAAAGGTCGCATTGATAGTTCTTTGTGTGTATTAATTTTCCATCTTCCATCTCCCATATCCATCCACTTCTTAAACTTTTGTTTTCTTTATTTTGAACCCACTTGGACTCTGTCTTTCTTTGCTAGGTTGTGAAAGTTAAAATTGGACAGACATACTGTCCTTTTCAGAGAAGGCAATGGCACCCGACTCCAGTACTCTAGCCTGGAAAATCCCATGGATGGAGGAGCCTGGTGGGCTGCAGTCCATGGGTTCGCTAAGAGTCGGATATGACTGAGCGACTGCACTTTCATTTTTCACTTTCATGCATTGGAGAAGGAAATGGCAACCCACTCCAGTGTTCCTGCCTGGAGAATCCCAGGGATAGGAGGGCCTGGTGGGCTGCCGTCTATAGGGTTGCACAGAGTCAGACACGACTGAAGTGACTTAGCAGCAGCAGCAGCTATCCTTTTAGGCTCTGGCCATGTTAAGAAGTCCCTGCTGTGTTTTCATATCTTAAAACAATCAAACTGTTCTTCCCCTTAGCTATTCCTTCTCACCTATAGCTTTCTAGACGTCTGTCTGCTTTTGGAATTCTGACCATGGCTGAGTTGCCTGGGGAAAGTCAAAGAATATAAATGAGTCTTGCCCTAGACTTTTGTAGTTGAACAGCCTGTGCTCTTTTCCTTAGGGATGAAACACTGAGGTATTCTGTCAAAGAGGAAAAGAGTAAGCATGAGTTGGAGAGAAAGGTTGAAAGTGAGTGTGAGCATCCCTTATGTAACTGGCCTACTTCTGTTCCCTTTCCTAACAATGAAATATATAAAACTGGAATTCAGCCACTCCTTTGATCTGTCTTCATCTTTCTTTCTTCAGATATTGTGAAATTGGCAGCCTGGCTTCAGAGCTTCTTTTGAACTTGAGAGATTTCAAGCCCCAGCTGAGTAATCCTTGATGCCCCATTGTCTTGTCTTGCTAAAATGTACAAGTAAGTTGCAGAGTGCAACCCTTTAGGATTAAAATCTTCCCAGGTGAGATTAGACTGCATTGGTCTTGTTTGCGTTTTTGGTTTGGCCTATTCACCTCAACCTTTAAGCCATTTTTTTTTTTTATTTTGTGGGGCTAGGTTTTAGGACTGCTAATACAATTATGGATCACTATTAGTTTCCAAAACATTTGGGTCGTGCTAAGCAAAATTTTCTATTCTAAACGCTCAAGCTGACAGTATGACACATCAGCCAAACAAGCTTTCAATTGTAAAGTTGCTTTGGTTTAAATCTTGCCTCAGGGTCATAATTTGTATGATGGTGGTGTTGGCATAATTTCACTGAAAATAACTTGGTGTATGATAAAATTCATTTTTAGAAAAAGCTGGCTTCATCATAGTTGAAAACATTACAGGGAATATAATTTTCATGTTCAAAGATTTTTAGGTAATGGGTGTGTGATGCTGAAACATTTAGTACTTTATTTTTGAAGTCTCACTTTTAAATCTAAATATTCTTGTCATATTTACTGACCCAAATCCATGCAGAGCTATTAATATATGTAGAGAGTTGTTTAAATTTTAAAGATCAAGCCATGGTGCATGCAAGAAATTTACAGCAAATAAAAGCTCCTGATTATACTTCTATTCCTAAAACTAATTATATATTTGTGCAACTAATACTTTCAGACTTTATCAGGCATTAGCAAATACATATGTTTGTGGAGTTTACCCTCTCTGATATGAAATTCATATCCATTTGTGACAGCAAACACTTTTTAAAATTAATTACTCCTATCAAGTCAGGATCTTTCTTACTTAAACTTAGCAGCAACAACAATAAAACAACATTTAGCAACAGAAGAATCAACCATAATACATGCATTTGCAATTTTTTATTCTATGCAGTAGAATTTAAACTGAGTTGTATTTTTGTCCATGACATCCACTGATTTATATGTGACAGGATAATTAATTATGATATTAATTTCTATATTATTCTCACTGAGGGGGATATTTTTTTCTTCCCCATCCTTAAAAATAGTCAGAACTCTTTGGTTTTTGCCATGGTAGAAGTGACAGTAGAGGATGGTTAAATTTTAATTCACTGAAGCGGGTAGTTTTCAGAAATGCAGCAGGTGATTTCCTTCTAGACCCTTTAATTTTCAAAAACATAGTTTCCTGGAAAGATTGTTTATGAGGACAAGTTCCAAGATATGGAAGGAGGGGAACAAGGCCATCTGGAGAGTGGAGCGTTTGTGTACAGTTTTCCTAATTCTGATAGAGATCTTTAAGTTTTCCAGGAACTGAGGAAAAATAATTTACTGGCTCACAGGTCTCTAGATGAGTAATTACTACATAATGACTCTAGAAGCTTGACCATATGTATCATGGACTTGAGACCAATGGTGAGGCTACTTGTGAGTGAATCTTTGGTCAGTTAAGCAGACTATTTATTATAGGAGGCAATCTCAATCCATCACAGCCGAATGACTAAATTAACTTAGATGGTCTCCTTGACAGCAGAATTATGTTGCCTAAAATACAACTTAAATGATGATAACTATGATATAGTTATATAACTCTGAATTTCGAGTTACTGATTAAGCCTGGGATTCTGTTAGAATCCTATGAGGGTTGAGGGGCATACCCCCAAAATGACTAACATTAAGTTTAGTAGACCATTTGGACAGATTATATAATTTGGAAACATAATGAATTCCTTAAATCCAAATATTGTCAAATAAAGTCATATGTGTAACAAATACATTTATACAACCAGTAATCAATGAGTAGTATTTTTCTTATTAGTCTCCTGATTTTCCCAATTCACATTTAGCTCACTTTTTATTAAAGTATAACACTAGTTATAGTTACATGAAATCCTGCTACTGAAGAAAAAGTACTCCTGGCCCATTTGAAATAATTTGATTGAATTTTCACTTGTTTTTATTTTCTGACCACCTATTAGAATGACATAACTAAACAGGTTAAAGTACTTGTAAAAGATTGGTCAGTGTTGGGAGGATTGAATCTTGTACATAAAATACTGATTTTGATTCAGGTTATTTGGAGAATTGAATGACAGAAATCTGGACTTGAAAAAAAACAGAGGTATACATTATGTCTCAGTGTTGTCTAAAGGTACACTTATTCAGAAATTCCCTGAGAGCATAAAGTGTGTTTTATGCTTGTTCCTTTCCTCAGTGACTTACAGGATTGGTTACTATATATTATAAAAATTGTAGTGTGTGTAGATCGCAAACTGACCACCTGAAAAACCTATTTAAAATTAGTGGAAAATTGCCCAATTTATGACATGGATATAGGAAACTTCAAGGAAAAGATCTCGCAGCTAATCTAGTTTATTATCATTTTTTGGCTACTACTTGCCTTCCTTATAATAAACCCCAAATTGAAGGCTTTAAGCATCTGTATTTCTATCTCTATACCATGTAGTAAGTGGTAAACCAGGGACTATACATAAATACATGCATACACATATACAAACGCATCTCCAAATCAGAGAAAAGGTGGAGGAGGACCATGAGCCGTCATACTTCTTTGCCCATATTCGGTAACAAAAGACTCATTCAGGAAAACATCAAATACATTTTTTACCCTTTTCTGTCTCTCTTCTTCTGGGATGCTTATAACGTGAATGTAAGTGCCCTGGATGTTGTTTCAGTGGTCCTTGAACTCTCCTCGTTCATTCATTTTTTTGCTATTTTGATTGGGTGATTTTCATTATTCTATCTTTCATGTCATTTACACATTCTTTTATATCACCTAATCTTCTGTTCCTTCTAGTGTGCTTTTTATTTCAGTTATTGTGCTATTAAGTTCTGTTTTTTTTTTTTAATCTTTCTTTAGTTCTTGTTAAAATTCTCAGTGTGTCCACCTATTATTTCCCCAAGTTCTGTTAGCATTCTTATTACTAAAGCTTTGAACACTTTATTTGGTCACTTATTTGTCTGTTTCATCAGTTATTTTATTCCTTTTGTTTTTGTCATTTCATTTGAAACAAATTCCTCTCTCTTATTTTGTTTTACATTTTATATCTCTTTGAAATTAGATGAAGCAGTTACCTATCTTTCTTGAAGGTTGTCCTTGTGAGAGAGTGCTCCTGTGCAGTTTGCTTGTCCCAGATCACTTTCGTCCATGAACTAGATGTGAAGTGAGCATTGATCATGTCTTCCCTGGGGTGTGTTAAGAGATATCACCTTGATCAGAAACGGGACTGGAGATGGAGAAACTAGGGGCCAGCAAGGTGTGAGCTAGGGCTTTGCCTCTGCTCAGTGACTGACATTGCCCTAGTAGAGACTGGGGTGAGTCTATGGTGCTGAAGCAGAACCTGTGAGGTACAAACTAGTTTCATTCTGTCCAAGGGTGTGCTGCCCCTCTCCAAGCACTTCTATCTTTGCCCATTGCTGAGTAAGAAGTGCCAGATTGGCACCCATTGCAGGCTAGGGCATATAATGGGGTGGTCCCTGCATGCCAGTCAGGCTTCCAGACTTCTCCTGATCTGCTAATTCAACAGGAACCAGTAATGGCAGTCCCTGCTGCTTTCAGATGCAGTGCCGTGTCTGAGCTTGTTCCATCCCCCACAATGCACACTTCCCTCATCACCAATGGCACCCAGCCTGGTATGGAGGTACACCAGAGCCAGAGTTACTAGAGTAGGTTTGCGTATTGTGATGGAGCTGCAGTGGTTGCTGTAAACAAGCCAGTGTTCCAGACTGTTTCAGTCAGCTTCCTCTGCCTTGTTTTGGATACAAGAATTAGGTGCATGCTCTTCACAAGTGGTTTCTCCCAGCACGTGTACTAGTTCCACTGTCTTTAAACCAGTCAAAGGAACTCATCTGCTCATTGTCAGATCCCACAGCTGGGGTACCCAATATGTGACTCCCCATGGTGGGTAGGTCTCTGAGACCATATAATCCCTCTCTTCTTTTTGTCTCCTCCCAAGGGTACACATCCCAACCCAATTACTTTTCTTCCCTTCTCTCTGTGGATCTTTCTTTATAGCTTTGGTTTTACAAAAATCCTTTTCCAACCTCCAATAGCTCAGCATTCTCCTACTTTGCCATCTTGTTCTCCTCCCTTATGGGGAGGTTGTATTTAGTCTTTTTAGGCATTGGAAAACCACCAGAGTTTCTTGAGGTGGAGAGATCGAAGCGGCACTTTAGGGAATAATCTTGTAATGGTTTACATAATAGATTGGAACATAAAAGTGATAGAAACATGGGGAGACTATTGAAAAGGTACTATTAAATTTAGTTTAAAAAATTTTTGACACTATCATTTACAATTTATAATACTGGATAGAAGTGCATGCCCATGTTACGCTGCTCAAATGTTTATCCCTCTTGATTTCAAGTTTTAAATTTTTTTTTCCTCATACAACTACTTGAATTTGTGACTTGTGTGTCAAAACACTGTAACTGTTGAGAAACAAAGGAAAACATGCTATAATAATATAATTACTCATTTTTAAAGAGTATGTAATCTCAAATGTGCCTCATTAATAATAGAACAGAGAAAAACATTCCCTTGTGGTCTAATCTAAATTTTAAAAAGCAACAATTTATTTCATAGAATAAATTAATTTAGTGCTATAGATAGACTGACTAAAGTTGATTTCAGATTGAAAAATGGATTTGATAGAATGACACTGCCAGATAGTAGGAATGAAATTTTGCATTTGGATTTAGGTTGTGTCAGATATGCTTGGAATTTGGCATTAGAAGGTCAGTGTTCTAAACCCAGTTTCATTGCTAATGTATTGTGTTGTTACTACATAGTAATCACAAGAGTAAGTTAAGATCTCAAAGGCATTGGTTTTACCATTTAGAAAAAAATATTAAGGAGTAAACTGTAATATCCCAGATGACAGGGGTGATGATTCATTTGGCTTTTGCATGTTGTTTATTTGGGCCACTTGTATCCCCAATGCATACCTAGAAGGGGTACATAAATACTTTCTTGATGAATAAATAAAATGAAAAATTAGCATAATTCAGTGCTGTACCCTCAAAACTTAGTATAGTGTATGGTACCTGACAGAAGAATGAATCAACTACAAATTTCTTTGAATAAAATCAGCAACTTAGTACATTTTAAACAAATGTGTATAAGATTATATCTCATTTATGGGAAATGGAACTTTATAATGAGGTTAATATATATAATAAAAATTTATCATTTTTGGATATTTAGTAGCAATAGGATGCCATGCTAACTGGTCACCATACTTTAGGGGACACATATAAGAGCTCCTGAAATTTTGCTGGCTACCCAGCTGTTATAATTGTCCTCTGTGGCATGGTTTCTGAAGCCCTGTTGAGATCTATGTATTTGAACTTGTTGACAAGGGGCTTTTTAAATTCAGAGCTATGCAACTACAATGATTTCCAAGATCACTTGTATGAGTAAGAAATGGAGTGATAGTTGTCTCTAAGTACAAATCCCCTGAATTTTAGGTGCATTCTGGGGCATCATGTGTTTTATAGCAAATCAAAACCAAGGTACACTACATGAAAAAGGTCTATTAGGCAAAGTACCCACAACAGTCTATGCTAAGACACAAATATTCCAGGAAATTTATATCAATGATGATGATGATGATGATGATGGATTGAGGTAGGACTAAGAGGAGGAGCTACCATTTATAGAATGCCTGTGATGTGTTCAGTGCTCTTATATGTCTTGCATTTAATAGCTATAATGCCCTGTGAGGTGGTGGTAATTATTAAAATCAGTATTTTATAAATGAGGACACTTAAGTGCAAATATGTTTCACAAGTTGACCAAGGTCTTATAGATAGTAAGTGGACGTGCTGGGATGTAAAACCAGGCAGTCTGGCTTTACACTCTTAACCCTCTTCCAAACTGCTTCCCAAACAAGTGTTTTTCAGACATAATTTCCTTGAAATAATAAATGATTACCATTTTACATAGAATGCCAAAGTTTCTGGTTTTTCAAATTCTCTACCTCAGGGATCCAAAATCTACCTGAAATCTTTCTTTTATGTGTTTCTAAAGTAGCTATGCAATTATTTCATTTACCACCATTGCTTCCTTGAGGCCATTCCTGGAATCATTGCTTCTTATTTTGCTGTAAATGTTGTTAGGAAAGTATTCTCAAAGCTGAGGAAATTTTCAGTCTACTTGATCTGTTTAATCATTGTAGTTTTTACTTTAAGCCAGTGAAATAAAACCTTAAACAACCTGTTGTGTATCTGTTTGTATTAGACATTTTGTATGAAATTCATCATTAGTAGTTCATTAGAAATATTTTTACTTTCTAATATTATATAATAAAAAATGTGTTGCTTTTTAAAAGACTACTTTGATTATGTCTGGATGCAAATTGTCTTCCAAAGAAGCACTTAATTAATTTTTGCAATGAAAAAATTAAAATACTTGATATATATTTGTGCCTTGCAGGCATATTTTGGCACATATATCTCCTTAAAAGAGGGAGAAATTTTCAAATTCTCTATAGTTCCCCACTTGGCAAAGTATAGTACATATAAACTTTTGCTTGTTTTTGCTTCTTAGGGAGCAGTGTTTTGCTTTGGATGTGAGCTTTAGTCAATGATGTTGCAGTGAGATAGAAAGCAGGTAGACACAGAGCTGGGATACTTCACAACACTATGGTGGTGTGTGCTAGCTCAGTTGTGTCCGACTTTTTGTGTCCCCATGGACTGTAGCCTGCCAGACTCCTCTGTCCATGAGATTCTCCAGGAAAGAATACTGGAGTGGTTTGCCATTTCCTCCTCCAGGGGAATCTTCCCAACCCATGGATCAAACCCACATCTCCTGTATTAGTATTAGGTTTTGCGAGCCATATGACCTCTACTACAACTACTCAACTGTGACATTATAGCATGAAAGCAATGATGGATCAGTTCAGATAAGTTCAGTTTAGTCCCTCAGTCATGTCCGATTTTTTGCGGTGCCATGAATCACAGCACGCCAGGCCTCCCTGTCCATCACCAACTCCCGGAGTTCACTCAAACTCACATCCGTTGAGTCAGTGATGCCATCCAGCCATCTCATCCTCTGTCGTCCCCTTTACCCCTTGCCCCCAATCCCTCCCAGCATCAGAGTCTTCTCCAATGAGTCAACTCTTCGCATGAGGTAGCCAAAGTACTGGAGTTTCAACTTTAGCATCATTCCTTCCAAAGAACACCCAGGGCTGATCTCCTTTAGAATGGACTGGTTGGATCTCCCTGCAGTCCAAGGGACTCTCAAGAGTCTTCTCCAACACCACAGTTCAAAAGCATCAATTCTTTGGCGCTCAGCTTTCTTCACAGTCCAAATCTCACATCTATACATGACCACTGGAAAAACCATAGCCTTGACTAGACGGACCTTTGTTGGCAAAGTAATGTCTGCTTTTCAATATGCTATCTAGGTTGGTCATAACTTTTCTTCCAAGGAGTAAGCGTCTTTTAATTTCATGGCTGAAGTCACCATCTTCAGTGATTTTGGAGCCCAAAAAAATAAAGTCTGACACTGTTTCCACTGTTTCCCCATCTATTTCCCATGAAGTGACGGGACCAGATGCCATGATCTTCGTTTTCTGAATGTTGAGCTTTAAGCCAACTTTTTCACTCTCCACTTTCACTTTCATCAAGAGGCTTTTGAGTTCCTCTTCACTTTCTGCCATAAGGGTGGTGTCATCTGCATATCTGAGGTTATTGATATTTCTCCCGACAATCTTGATTCCAGCTTGTGCTTCTTCCAGCCCAGTGTTTCTCATGATGTACTCTGCATAGAAGTTAAATAAGCAGGGTGACAATATACAGCCTTGACGTACTGCTTTTCCTATTTGGAACCAGTCTGTTGTTCCATGTTCAGTTCTAACTGTTGCTTCCTGACCTGCATATAGGTTTGTCAAGAGGCAGGTCAGGTGGTCTGGTATTCTCATCTCTTTCAGAATTTTCCACAGTTTATTGTGATCCACACAGTCAAAGGCTTTGGCATAGTCAATAAAGCAGAAATAGATGTTTTTTTTTGGAACTCTCTTGCTTTTTCGATGATCCAGCAGATGTTGGCAATTTCATCTCTGGTTCCTCTGCAGTGATGGATAGTACATGTAATTTTTGCTTGTCGTGAAGTATCCAGTGTTTATTTTTACAAACATTTGATAATATAAAAAACATTCTTAGAGGGCAGACCATATGTAGATTGTAGGCCAAATTTGGCCCGTGGGTTACAGTTTGCCATCCCCTGGGATATATTAGATGTACTTTTACTATAAGCTTTTCATCTCATCTCATCTCTGGTGCTTGTTATCCCTTCCCATAAAATGGCACCAAATCTTGTCTCAAAACTGAAGGTAAAAATCATTGGATGACCTATATGTACTTTCTAAATAATCTAATCAAACCCTAATTTCAAGAGATGGCACTGGTAATAGACTTTTCATAATAGAAGCTGGTAAAATAAGGAGTGTGAGTTAGATAATTGGAGACTACACGGTTCTGGGTATCTTTTCCAGCACATACATCCATCACAAGCCCAGCAACTGGAGTTCATGGATTACCCTATGAAGGCTATTCTTTTGGAAAAAACACTTTAGACAGCTAAAACTGTATTATTGCAGATCTTGGGTAAGCTTGCTCAGTCCATCCCCTTCTAAATTGTGATCTTGTGTGTGTGTGTGTGCAATCATGCACACTTGTGCACAAACACATGTGTGATGTGAAGAGATAAGTTTTGTCTGACTGGTACATCAATTCTTTTTTTTAATTTATTTTTAATTTTAATTGAAAGATAATTGATTTACAATATTGTATTGGTTTCTTCCATACATCAGCATGAATCACCCTTAAGTATACATATATCCACTCCCTCTTGAACCTCCCTCCCACCTCCCACTCGATTGCACCCCTCTAGGTTGTCACAGAGCAGTGGTTTGAGCTCCCTGCATCATACAGCAAATTGCCACAGGATATCTATTTTACATATGGTAATCTGTAAGTGTTTCCATGATGCTACTCTCTCCATTTACCCCACCCTCTCCTTCCCTGCCCTGTATCCATAAGTCTGTTCTCTGTGTCTGTGTATCCATTGCTGTCCTGCAAATAGGTTCATCAGTGCCATCTTTCTAGATTCCATAGATACGCATTAAAATACAATATTTGTTTTTCTCTTTCTGACTTACTTCACTTTGTATAATCAGCTCTAGTTTTGCCCACCTCATTAGAACTGACTCAAATGTTTTCCTTTTTATAGCTGAGTAATATTACATCGTGTAATATAACACAAATTCTTTATTCATTCATCTGTTGATGGGCATCTATATCGCTTCCATGTCCTAGGTATTATATATAACGCTGCAATGAACATTGGGTTACATGTGTCTTTTTCAATTATGATTTCCTCAGCTACAGAGGATGGGATGGTTGGATGTCATCACCGACTCAATGGACATGATTTGAACAAACTCTGGAAGATAGTAAAAGACAGGGAAACTTGGTATGTTGCAGCCCATGGGGTTGCAAAGAGTTGGACATGACTTAGTGACTGAACAACAGCAGAATGTATGTCCAGTAGTGGGATCGCTGGGTCATATAGTAGTTTTGGGCTTCCCAGGTGGCACTAGTGGTACAGAACCCATCTGCCAATGCAGAAGACATAAGAGAACCAAGTTTGCTCCCTGGGTCAGGAAGATCCCCTGGAGGAGGGAATGGCAACCCACTCCAGTATTCTTGCCTGGAGAATTCCATGGACAGAGGAGCCTGGTGGGCTACAGTCCATGGGGTTGCAAAGAGTCAGACAAGACTGAAGCGACTTAGCATGCATGGTAGTTTTATTCCTAGTTTGTTAAGGAATCTCTATACTGTTCTCCACAGTGGCTCTATCAATTTGCATTCCCACCAGTAGTGTAAGAGAGTTCCTCTTTCTCCACACCCTTTCCAGCATTTATTGTTTGTAGACTTTTTGATGATGGCCATTCTGAATGGAATGAAATGATACCTCATCGTAGTTTTGATTTGCATTTCGGGATTGGGGGCAGGAGGAGAAGGGGATGACAGAGAATGAGATGGCTGGATGGCATCACTGACTCGATGGATGTGAGTCTGAATGAACTCTGGGAGTTGGTGATGGACAGGGAGGCCTGGCGTGCTGCGATTCATGGGGTCACAAAGAGTCGGACACGACTGAGCGACTGAACTGAACTGAATAATGAGTGATGTTAAGCATCTTTTCATGTGTTTACTAGCCATTTGTATGTCTTCTTTGGAGAAATATCTATTTAGGCCTTCTGCCCACTTTTTGATTGGATTATTTGTTTTTCTGGTATTGAGTTGCATGAGCTGATTGTATATTTTGGAGATTAATCCTTTGTCAGTTGTTTCATTTGCTATTATTTTCTCCCATTCTGAGGGTTGTCCTTTCACCTTGTTTATAGTTTTCTTTGCTGTGCAAAAGCTTTTAAGTTTAATTAGGTCCCATTTGTTCCTTTTTGTTTTTTACTTCCATTACTCTAGGAGGTGGGTCATAGAGGATCTTGCTGTGATTTATGTCATAAGAGTGTTCTGCCTATGTTTTCCTCTAAGAGTGTTATAATTTCTGGTCTTACATTTAGGTCTTAATCCATTTTGAGTTTCTCTTTGTATATGGTGTTAGGAAGTGTTCTAACTTCATTCTTTTACATGTAGCTGTCCAGTTTTCCCAGCACCACTTATTGAAGAGACTATTTTCTCCACTGTATATTATTGCCTCTTTTGCCAAAGGTAAGGTGCCCTTAGGTGCTTGGGCTTATCTCTGGGCTTTCTATCATGTTCTATTGGTCTGTATTTCTGTTTTTGTGCCAGTACCATACTGTCTTGATGACTGTAGCTTTGTAGAATAGTCTGAAGTCAGGACAGTTGATTCTTCCAGCTCCATTCTTCTTTCTCAAGATTGTTTTGTGTATTTGGGGTCTTTTGTGTTTCCATATAAATTATGAAATTTTTTCTTCTTGTTCTGTGGAAAATGCCATTGATAATTTGATAGGGATTGCACTGGATCTTTAGACTACTTCTGGCAATATAGTCATTTTCACAATGTTGATTCTTCCAACCCAGGAACATAGAATATCTCTTCATCTGTTTGAGTCATCTTTTATTTCTTTCATCAGTGTCCTATAGTTTTCTATATACAGCTCTTTGCTCTCCTTAGGTAGTTTTATTCCTAGGTATTTTTTTTCTTTTTGTTGCAATGGTAAATGGCACTGATTCCTTAATTTCTCTTTCTGATTTTTCATTTTTAGTGTATAGGAGTGCAAGTGATTTCTGTGTATTGATTTTGTATCCTGTGACTTTGCTAAATTCATTGATTAGCTCTATTAATTTTCTGATGGTATCTTTCTGGTTTTCTACATATAGTATCATGTCATCTGCAGTGAGAGTTTTACTTCTTCTTTTCAATCTAGATTGCTTTTATTTCTTTTTCTTCTCTGATTGCCATGCCTAGGACTTCCAAAACTACCTTAAATTATAGTGGCAAGAGTGGGCCAATAATTCTTATATTCAATCTTAATCTCTCTCTCATTTGATCCCTCTCTTCATCTTCTTTCATCCCTAATCCAACTGCCTTGTGAAGACTTGAAGACATCTCTTTAGGGCATGCAGATTCATGGAAGTGCTGAGTTCCCTAGTGGAAGATTGGTCTATATTTGTCAGCATGAGCTCTAAGGATTGGAACTATTCCCAGGGCACAGTAATAGTCAATTTTGTGATTATGTGGCACAGCTTCTGAGCATCTTATAGTTGGAAGAGGTCCTTTGGGAAAGAAATATCAAGCTGCATGGTAGAGTCAGAGTTCGGGGGAGCCTTTCTTCACTTTATATAGAGGAGTCACTGATTTTAATTGTTTCTCATTTTGTCCAGTACAGAACCTGAACCCTATGGATTTGCTGATCATTATGTAGGGTATTTCTCCTGGGTGACCCTGTATAGTCCCATGATGCTGAGCTATGTAATATAGCTATACATGTCATAAGATAGAAATTTGATATTTGATTTTTGGGGTAATTCATTATCAGAGAACAGTGGAACTAGAATTCTATAGTTCAGATCTTAAGTATGAGGTGTGTATTTATTTAACCTATGTATGCCCTTTTTCCACATCAATAAAATTGGTATAACAATACTGTTAATAAGATCATAATAACAGCACCTACCTTATAAGATTTTCATGAACTTTAAGTGAGTTAATATTTGTAAAGGTGTTAGAATAGTGCCAAACTTAAACTAAGACCTCTGTAAGTGTTGCCTTTTATTCTTTCTCTGACTATATAAGTTATGTCATGGCCTGATCAAAACGAAGCTCTGAGGTTTTTACCTGCTCAGAAGGTAAAGTTGACAGACTAAATAGCACTGGCCTAGGAGCCACGATACCCTGGTTTGAGGCCTGGCTCTGTCATTTGTAACACGTATGGCTTTGGAAAAAGGAGCCCTGATATGATAGTTAGGAAAATGAGTTGACACCAGACCATACATAATGATGAATCTGATAAGCAAGTTTAATGGAAGAGAAGGTCTAGAAGAAGAAGGAGGGGAGATTATGAAAGCATCATTCTTAGCCCAAGATAAAGCAAAAGCATCGTCTTGGCATATAACACCAGTATCCTTTGGCATTAGAGACATCTGCCTTTACATATCAACTCCAGTAATTTTTGGCTGAGTGATATTTTGGATAAATCACTTATCCTTTCATCTTGGTAGAACAGATCATAAATAGTGTGTGGTCATAGAATTGTTGACAGAATAAGAGGAACTAATGCTTATAAAACAAATAGAACAAACAGTGTTTTCACATAATAAGGTTTCAATAAATCCTAACTATTATCATTATCATTATTATCACCTTTGGGGCTTAAATATAAGATTCCTGAGGCCCAAGTGAATTGACTTTCCCAAGGTCACAGAGGTAATTAATAACTAGAATACAGATCTGACATCTAAGTCACTGTTCTTTCTGTGACCGCAAACTTCCTTTTAACTTCCTGTATAAATGAAACTTGGTGATTTTTGTGTTATATGCAGAATATCCGGGAGAATCAGGGCCTGTTCTTTTCTAAAAGAAAGTGAAAGAAAGTAAAGTCGTTCAGTCATGTCCGACTCTTTACAACCCCATGGACTGTAGCCTACTAGGCTCCTTCATCCATGGATTTTCCAGGCAAGAGTACTGGAGTGGGTCACCATTTCTTTCTGTTTTGAAAGGGTGTTCTTCTTTTTTTTTTTCTGGAGTGAGAAGTTCAGTCCTACTCTTTCATGCCTGTGGGACAGGGTGGGGGACTCCTCTGTTCCTCTGCCTCTGCTGCCTAATGACTTATCCATATATATGAATTACCATTGGATCCATGCTCAGTAATCCTCATGAGACTTGATGCTACCTGAACCATCACTGAAGAACCCCTGGAAGATTGTTGCTCAATGGTTACATCCTTCCTCATGTACTTCTTCCTCTACCAATCTCCCCCAGACCAAATGTTTTAAGCTACAAAGAATAAAGTCAAAGTTTCTAAATAGACGTTTCTTGTGCCAAACAAGGGTAGATCTATCTAGGTTTTGGTCTCCGAAGAAGAGGATCTCTCTAGTCATCTTCCTTTCCATACCACATAGTCCCTTCTTTCTTGTCACTTAGATTTTTATTCTGCTCTTCTCCCTCACAAAACCCTGCCTTCTTCACAGGAGGACAGAATTTTATCTTATAGTTCTTTACTGTATTTTGCAAAAGTGAAACTTCCACATTTTGGCCAAATGATCAATGTGTTTCTCTTCTGCTTTAGAGTGTAGGAGGCACTGCTTCTAGTATAGTCGTATCTCTTAGATTCCAGTTCAGTTTTCTTAACATGGAGAACTGGGGCTTATTTCCTCACTAGAGGCCCTGGGGATTAAGCATCAGAGATCATTTAATCTGTTGTACCTAAAAGTGATCTTTTTCTTAGCACAGGTTTTCCCTGGCTCTTAACAACAACAGTCTGCCATTATTAGGTCAAGAAGCATTTGCCTCTTTTCCAAGTCTGTCTTGAATTACAAGAACCACCTTCTCATCCTAAGTATTTGTTAAGATTAAGGTCACTCAAACTATAAGAATAAAATTTCCTCTCCCAATAAAAGATTTTGTTGTTCAGTCACTCAGTCATGTCTGACTCTTTGCAACCCCATGGACTGCAAAACGCCAGGCTTCCCTGTCCTTTACTGTCTCCCGCAGTTTGCTCAAACTTATGTCCATTGAGTTGGTGATGCCATCCAAGCATCTCATCCTCTGTCATCCCTCTCTCCTCCTGCCTTCAGTCTTTCCCAGGATCAGGGTCTTTCCCAATGAGTTGGCTCTTCACATCAGGTGGTCAAAGTATTGGAATTTCAGCTTCAGCATCAGTCCTTCCAATGAATATTCAGGGTTGATTTCCTTTAGGATTGACTGGTTTGATCTCCTTGTTGTCCAAGGGACTCTTTAGGTAGGCATTTCTGGAATATTTACAGATTGATGTCAAGAATATGTCCACTTAAATCATCCCAGACCATGTACTATGAGGCATTTTGATACAGTACTATATAAGTTTATTGAAAGATTATAGACTTAATCTGAATAATTTGTCTTTTTATGGCTAGTGGATTAATCAGACCAGGTCTACACTAGGAAAATGAAAATGATGAACTGAGTTAACCATCTGGACCATCCAAGTAAATACATTTCAATTACTTCCATTTCCTGAACCTTTCAGGTGAAAACCTACTTGGGGTTGAAGTATTTGGATATATCTTCAGTTTAACATTTCTTTCTGACAATGGAGCCCTTAAGGCTTTGACCAGTGAGCATTGCTTCTCTCACAGGCATAATGGATAAAGTACTTATGGGGCTAGACACCAGTTTGCTTTATCAAGCTTCCTTGGAATGCCATGTTTGAATTTCTCATTGGTGAAATGCATTATTCTTTGGAAAATAAAAAAAGAATTTCATAATGATGATAGATTCACAGAAAATGATATGGGGAAGTAAAACCATTCTGTTCTTTGGGTAGGACTGGAGGACACTGTTAGAGCCTTACTATCACTAGGCATGGATTGATTTGCTTCTTCTCTATTTTATTAGTTGCAATGAACTGACTAATGTATTAGAGGCAGAGCCTTTTGCAGGGCATATGATTAAACTGATCGGGTGTGCTTTGAGCTCTGTGTTCCTCTTTCCATTGCTTTACACTTCCTAGTCCCTTCCTTGACATCCAGCAGTATTTCACTTGGTTGCATTGTGACCCTTTTCACATCTGCCTCTGCAACTCCTCCTTGTAGCGCTTGCTTGTTCCTGAATGTACTTGAAGTAAGACTGTTGATGACCTGTAATCACCAATGTAACAAGTTTTCTGAAAACTACATTTACACTATCCGTCATTTCATGGGAGTGAGTCAAGTAGGCTTTCTAGTCATGATAGAGCTAGTAGGAGCAAAACTTGAGGTCTGGAGATCTTTCCAGTACCCAGTGAACTCATCGCACAGAGGTGACTGCCTAGCCTACCGATGAGTAAGAAGGAATGTAGACATAGGCTATGTTTACTGTATAGCGAAACAGAAGAAACCTAAAGCATCTGGTGAGATGTCTGGATATATATTTTACCTTTATATTTTACTATCCTTGGTTTTTTGAGTTTGACCTTATATTTGTACAACCACGTTTAAATCTGAACTAGAAGGAAGACCTTTGCCATTATAGTCTAGGCAGCAGCTCTTCTGAAACTTAAATGCACTTTGAATCACCAGAAGGAATCTTGTTAAAATGCAGATTTTGACTCATTATGGGATGGGGCCTGAAATTATACATTTCTAATGAGCTCCCAAGTGATGCAGATGCTGCTTGTTCTGTGGGCCAAACTGAACATCTTGGTGGTGGTTTAGTCACTCAATGGTGTCTGACTCTTTGCAGCCCATGGACTGTAGCCTGTCAGGCTTCTCTGTCCATGGAATTCTCCTGGCTAGAGTACTGAAGTGGGCTGCCATTTCATTCTCTATGGAATCTTCCCTACCCAGGGATTGAACTTAGGTCTCCTGCATTGCAGGAGGATTCTTTACTGACTGAGTCACTAGGGAAGCCTGTTGAACAGCTTAAGTTTTCTTTTTATAGGAGGTGTTCTCAACCTGCATTACCACGGAGTCTAAGAGTCTATGTAGATGCCTCAGGGACTAACTCAGAGGGCTGAATGGATAACCAAAGACATGAAAACTCTAGATAATACTTCTTTCATTAAAAAAAAAATATATACTGTCTTTTTATATGTTTAGTATAATGGAATCCTGCATAAAATTTGATTAGAAAGATAATAGAGTTTGGTTTCTAAGAATACAAACAAAGAGAAATAACATTAAAACACTGATCTCAAGTATTTCACAAGGTAAAGACCTTCATTGGGCCAATGTATAAGAATAAAATTTCCTCCTAAGATGAAACATCTAGGTAGGTATCTTCCGGATATTTGAATACCAGAGTTAGTATTCCCTGATTAAGCTCCAAATTTCCATGTGGGCCTATGCAAATGAAAAAGTACATTTTGCAAAATGCAATGGCTAGTGGCTCAGTCGGTACAGAATCTGCCTGCAATGCAGGAGACCCGGGTTCAGTCCCTGGGTAGGGAAGATCCCCTGGAGAAGGAAATGGGAACACACGCCAGTATTCTTGCCTGGAGAACTCCATGGACAGAGAAGCCTGGCAGGCTACAGTCCGGGGAGTCACAAAGAGCGACTACCATTTCACTTGCATGGCTTTACTAGCCAATTTGATGTTGGAAGGAAAAGAAGATAGAATTAGCTGTCAGGAGATCTTCCTTTCAGCTATTGCTCTATACTAAATGTAGGTGGTCTAGAACTCAGTATCACCTCTGTATGTATGTCTTCTCTTTGGTAAAGGAAAGAAATGGGACTTCCCCAGTGGTCTAGGGGTTAAAACTCTGCCTTTCAATGCAGGGGGCACAGGTTCCATCCCTGTTTGGGAAAATAAGGTCCCACATGCCATGGAGTGCAGCCAAATTTTTTCTTTAAAAAATAGGAAGGAAATGATCTCTAGCCTAACAAAATTGTTGGAATATGGAATAATATGATAGGTAGACGGTTACAGGACAAGGTCAGGAGCAGGGAGAGCTGCTAGGATACTACTGCTCTAATCCAGGGGAGAAAGGATGATGACTTGGCTAGTGTGGTAGAGGAAGAGGTGATATGAGGTGATATTTTGTTATTTCCAAGACAAAGCTGGGAGGATTTGTCAGTGAACTAGATGTGGGGTGTCAGAAGGAGAGGTCATTTAATTGGTCAGGGTATTTTGACACCAAAAAGTAAAAAAAAAAAAAAAATCCCTATCAGGAAATTATGCACACAAAATTGAAGACTTTTGCTCACATCGATATAAAAAGCTGGATTTGTTTCTCAGGAAACAGGAAATATTCATTGTGGGCAGAGGCATAGAGATACTCCTTGGCTTACATGGTCTATTGCCAGACCCACATTGCTTTCTTTTTTTTTTTTTTTTTCCCACATTGCTTTCTATTTTCCTGTTTCTCTTCCCGACCTGAAGCTGGCTTTCTAGAAAAAGAGCAAAACCTTTAATGAGGGAACCACTAGACCTCATGGAAATTTGATAAGTTATTACTCCAGAAAGATTTACTTCTTTGGTACATTTGGGGAAATAGTTAAAATAAACTAGACTGAGTTTTCTGAGAAATGCAATTGTGTCTTTCCTTCTCAGCTTTGTCAGTACTCTGCATCCAATTACCTACTCAGTGTATCTTTGAGGCTTTTGAATTCTGGTGACCAAAGTCCGTGAAGGCTGTTTCTCCTTTCAGGTGTACTTCATTTTGTGTAGCTATTTTGTTGCTAAGTGCTGGGTTATGGGGAAAGACTGTCTTTATCTTATTTATAAGTCAATTCTTATTTTCACCATCTTCCTGTATTTCAAAAAACATTTACTGAACTCCTGCTAAGTGATGAGTACTTTGCTAAAAGCTGAAGATTCAAAGAGAGGTAAGACACATGTTTGCCTGTAGGAAATATACAATCTAGTCTAGTGTATGACATAATAAATGGGCACCTATAATATGGTGGTAGATCCTTTTTAAAAGATATACATAGGGTAGTATGGTAACACAGAGGGATACCTAATCCAGACTGGAGGTTCAGAGATGGCTCCACTGAGGTAGGAACTTATAAACTAGGTTTTAATCGAGCAGTGGGAATTAGCCGGGTAAAGAAGGAATGGGAAGAGAAGATTATTGTTCCAGGCAAACAGTGCTCCATGTGCAATAGCATGATGGCATAAGAAATTGGCATGCTCACAGAACAATAAATAGTTGAGTGTGGCTGGGTAGGGTTAAGAATGCCTGTGTAGTGTAACACAGTATGAGGCTTGAGAGGAAAGCAAAAGCTAGATAGTGAATGGTTTTATCTGTCAATTTTGGAATTTATCATTAATAGCTAGTATTTATTTCAGCTTACTATGAGTAGTGAGTTATTTTTATACTTATTTTATATGTATTTAATCCTCACAACCACACAACACAATAGTATTATAGCTATTTTACAGATGTAGAAACTGAAGCTCAGAGAAATTACATAACTGCCC
Organism: Bos grunniens; assembly: GCF_055505025.1. Lineage (NCBI taxonomy): Eukaryota > Metazoa > Chordata > Mammalia > Artiodactyla > Bovidae > Bos > Bos grunniens. The sequence goes on from NC_141194.1 coordinate 133,871,593, forward strand.
AAGATCATTAAGTGACAGATCTGGGATTTAAATATAATTTATTCTAGAGCTCTTGCTTTTTACCTATACACTTCATTGTGTCCATTTAACCTGAAAACCATGAAGAACCTATGATGGGTTAAAGATATTCGTCAATTGTTTGATGCTTCCTCCCACTGAGAGGTCAAGTTTATGCCTTCTTCTCTTGAATCTCAACTATCTCTGTGACTGCCTTAAATATGATGGTGTGTCAGTTACCAAGCTTAGACCAGGAGAGTGGCAGCTTCCACTTGTGTCTTGGAACACTGTCTCTGGAAACCTTGAGCCACTATCCTTAAGGTCTGACTACTTTGAATTTGCTATGCCAAAGAGTCCACATATAGGTGCTTTGGTGAATGAATAGTGAAAGTGTTAGTTGCTCAGTCATTTCAGAATCTTCGTGACCCCATGGACTGTAGCCCATCAGGCTCCTCTGTCCATGGAATTTTCCAGGCAAGAATACTGAAGTGGGTAGCCATTCCCTTCTCCAGGGTCTCTTCCGGATCCCAGGGGATCAAACCCAGGTCTCCTGCATTGCAGGCAGATTCTTTACCATTTGAGCCACCAGGGAAGCTCCCCCAGGCGATTTCAACCTTCTAATTATTATACCAAGGCACCAAATGTATTAATGAAGCTACTTTATGATGTACAAAGTCTATCTGATGACCACCACTGAATGACCTTAGTTGACAACACTTATTTGGAGCAGAGGAATCCCCCAGCCTAGCCACGTCTGAGTTTCTGATTCACAATATCATGAGATATGACATACTTGTTGTTGCTTTAAAGCCAGAAAATTTTGACATAATTTTGACATGGTTTGTCATGAAGCAATACATAGAGCTAAGCCATTGAAGGGTTTTAAGCAGGTCAGATAGAAGTTAAATTCACAAGGAAAGTCCCCTACTTGATGAAACACTGAAATAACTGTCCTATCTAAAATGCCTGGCATATAGTAGTCACTCAATGAATGAATGAACAAACCCAATATGTGTAGTGACAATTTATATATTTATACTTTGTGTGTGTGTGTGTTTATGATAAATGGAGTACCCTGTATAGGTTGCTGGGCTGACAAACTAATAATCATTGGCTTGAAAAGACCTAACTCTCCATCATTAGTTGGGGCTGGTCCCTTTTCTACTGATCTCATTGGCAGGAAATTTGACAAGAAGGATTCTTTTTTAAGCTGTTTTAGTCCCCGACCATCTCACTCTTTGGAGTTCAAATTACCCTCCCCCTTCCCTCCAGTCCTTGATGCATGTTTTTGTTGGACTGTTCTCGCTATTTGTTTCCAACTGCCTGTTAGAGCAGAGAGAATCACAGAATGGAGAAAAATGAAGTACTTCCCTGAGTGCACAAGTTATTTTCAACCAAGTGTCAGTTTTAGCAGGTGGAGTAAACTATAAAATGCAACTTCTGAGTATTTGGTGAATATTTAAATCTCTGAAAGCCCATTGCAACTTACAAGAGCCATGAGGGCGTACCTGGTTGGATCACCCTCTCAATATTTCCCCCCCCCAAAAATCTCCTAATACAGATTTATAACCACTATCAGAATATACATTTTAAAATACCCTCATGTATATTTTTTTAAATTTTATTTTACTTTAAACTTTACATAATTGTATTAGTTTATTAATGAACCATTTAAATATAGTTTAAAATGTTAAGAGTCTGGTTTTACAATACAGAAAATTTTATTTAGAGTAGAATTCTAGAACTTCTACATTTTAGAGGGAACACAAAGGTTTGAGTGGTGTATTTAATGTCTGCTTGTATTGAAATCTTTCATGTTGAATTGTCTTTATACAATAACTTTCATTTCAGAAAGAGACTTCACCACTTTTTGCCCAAAGGACAGCTTTTTTCTCTCTATTCTGCCCCACTCCCTCCCTTCTTCCTTCCCTTTTCCCCTTTCTTCTTCTCCTCTCTGTCTCCATCAAGACAGATCAGTCTCAGAAGAACGAAGATTTATACCCTATATCAATCATTCACTTTTCACTAGCTCAAAGGCCCATCTTTGCTGGGAGAGCTTTCATCCTTTCCAGCAGCTGAAACAAAGCGAGTAATGTCGCTCTACCTTCTGAGATGAAAGTAAAGCAATTTTATCTAAAGTGCCAAGAAGAAATGGGTACAAATGAACAGAAGCTTGACTTTTGCTTATAGTTATAGCCCAGGCAGTGAGGCAGATCCACATGCCCTCTGCCATAGAAAAGGAAGAGAATTTGTAGAGGGAAGAGCAGAGACATTTGAAAAGTTTACTGAAAATAAATTGCAGGATTAACCACATCTGAATCATTAGAGCAGCAGCTAGAATGTTTCTGTCAAACCTGCTCTTTCGGTTACCTGATCCCTAACTGATTCAGTGGGATCCTTTGTGGAGAACAGAATAGACACTGGTTTAAGAGTAAGAGATTTTGGAGTAAGTCTGGCCTGGCTGTGCACTTGACTCAGAGGCACTAGACGGCATGTGACCCTGGACGACTCACTTTAGTATTCTGGGCTCCAGTTTCTAATCTATAAAATGAGGATAATAGTATAACTCACCTCATAATATTATCATGAGGAGTCACAGAAATGTTATCACTTGGTGGACTTCTATCTATCATCACAAAGTCATGACAGCTTAATTAATTCAAAATAGGTTCACTTTCACTCTTGGTGGCCTGGCGGTTGAGGTCTGCTACCCAGATGATCCATATTGGATTGCACCGTCATTTTTTCTTTTTTAGCGACAGGGATGAGCTTTGCCTTGAGTTGATTGACCTGCAAATATTGAGGCACTCCAACATGAGAGGCACAATGCAGAGCTACATCAGGCTGATAAACAACTACAAATATTTTCACATTTATTTAGCAATCCTAGGTTTTGCCAAAGTTGAATTATACCCTATTTTCCCCACTGAAGTCCAAAATAGGAACATTGTTATAGCAGATGAACTGACCTCACTCATTTTTGTTTTAGTTTGTTTTTTCCTCTCACAGAGGCAATCCAATTTAGCTGCTTCAGAATACACTTATAAACATAATTGTCTAATTTAGTCACACTCAAAATTTTGCATTCCGTTGTACAGATGGAATTGAACAATTTTAGCAATTTTATATATAGTACAGGTTTCTGTATCTCTCATATATGCACATTTGTGTCTATATATGTGTGTTTTTGTTTATGGCTAAGTCGTGTACAACTCTTTTGTGACCCCATGGACTATAGCCGACCAGGCTCCTCTGTGCATGGGATTTCCCAGCAAGAATATTGAAGTGGGTTGCCATTTCTAGTCCAGGGGATCTTCCTGACTCAGGGATCGAACCCACATTTCCTGCATTGGCAGGTGGATTCTTTACCTCTGAGCCACCAGAGAAGCCCCCTATATATGAGTGTATATAATTTTTCCCAGCCATAATTACAAGGTTTTCACAGTCTTACCTTTGGAAGAAAACAAGAATTTCTAAGCAGTGTTAAGGTACTCTTATATGGCAATTGAAAAATATGATTTTAGAAACAAGATGTACAAATACATCTTCTAAGTGTCTCTATTACAGAAGTAGAAAATAAACTTATATATGCTACTTAAAAGAGAAAATTATTGCCCTAGAAATTTTTTAATCTTTCAGTGTATACATCTAATATTTACACCCGAGGCTAGTTTTCATTGTATCAGTCAATTTTGACCTTCAGTTCAGGCCTGAACTTTTCCATTCTTTTGATCTCACTTGAAAAATACCAAGAGAAAAGCAAGTCCTCAGGGAAGAGGAAGACAATGTATGTGCAAAGAGCTATCTCTTTGTAGAGATAGTGCAAGGAGAAGTGTCTGTGTAACATATCACTACTGTTCAAGCCCATCAATTCAAAACAAGCATTTTGAAAACTTGCCAAGATGACTCAAATGATTCATATGACTGGATACATGGAGAAAGAAAAAAATTAGGTAACTTCAGACACCTGAGTGCTACAGCCTGCTTGTATTGATACAGCCTCAGTCCTTTGCTAACAGTTGGAATTAAGCTACATCTTTTTTTAAAAAAATTGCTTCTTTACTCACAGTTTTGCTGCTCCATCCAGAGGGCTTCTGAAGAGGGAAGAAAACAAGTCAGAATATTGTTGGGAAATTCACAAAATACTCCATTTGCTTAGGAATTAGATTTTATGACCCATTTAATCTTTACAAAAATACGATCCTGAATTCAGAGATTATTCTGCTTTCCTTAAGATTTTCCAATATTCTTGCCTGGAAAATCCCATGGACAGAGGAGCCTGGCGGGCTACACCCCATGGGATCACAAAGAGTTGAACATGACTGAGTGACTAACACACACTAGGATCTTTAATTTGACAAAAACCAAAGTATGAACTTTTGGCTTGACTAGTGTTGCCTTGACCAGTTGGGTTGCTTAAAAGATTTAGGCTCTGGAAAATGATGTTATGCAGTCAAGAGTTTGTAAAGGATTAATTGCTCTGAATTCCATAATGACAAACCGTTCAATTTTTCACTGGGTGAGTAAAGAGTATGAAACTAGGGTAGCTATGTAGGGTATCCCACTTTTCTTTGGAGATAGTGCATTTCAAGTCAGGATAAAATAAAATCATAAATAGACAGGGAAAAACTGGTCATGGCTCTCTGAGATGTCACAGACAAGTAAAGAGGGCCGTGTACATCAGTAAATGTTGATGGATATGTTTAAGCAGAACAATAATGAGCCACTGCTGGTGAAGCTGAAGTTGCCCAGGAGACATCTTGCATAGACTTGGTTGGTAATTTCCTACAAAGAAATGTATGCATGTGTGTGTGTGTGTTTGTGTGTGTGTGTATCTTGCACCCATCTATATTTGAAGCTGTTTGGAATGTTATATCAAGCAATAAACCCTTATGTTTTCTTAGAATATCTTTATTTTCTCCTGCATTACATTGCCACCTACGAGGCCAAACAGGAAAACTATGTTTTTCAGAATAAACTCCACCAAAATTAATTAACTTAGTCTTACCTCACCGTAACTGTGTTTCCAATTTTATGTAGGTACTAACAAAAAGAAGTCTTAGTTCGTATTCCAGAATATCTTAGAGAATAATTAAAATATTGCCAGACTATAATCTCCTTAAGAGCATAAACCAAGTCTTACTCATATCTTTGTCTTCAGTGCCTAAACAGTGGACTGAAGCAAAATAGGTGCTTACTAAATGGATGTTGCATAAATGAATAAATGGAGGGAGAAGACGTATGAACAATATGAACAATATGAACAATAGACCGTTAAGACTTAGGTACTAGAATACACAAGAAAAAAAGATAAGGAATATGAGCCTATTTATTAAGTTTAAAGATCATTGTAGCAACATATGACTCTAAATTTCATTATTGATACATTCCTAGAATTTATCAGACTGAGTTACTGAATTCATCTGGTATTCTCATTGAACAACAACAGAAAAAATCAGCTTCTGGCTGATTTTTGTTTTCTTACTAAAGCAGTATGAAGAGATCAGATGTGCCTGGGAAAAAATCATTTCCTTTCTCTTCTCTCATTTTCTTCTCTTCTTTCAGCGTATGATCAAGAAGGGACACAGGAACATGAAAAGAGCTCACAGACCCTGATTTATTGAGAGAGCATGCCTGGAGTTCATTTGGTTTCCTCCGATCTCATAAAACCAACTCTGTTTCCATTGTACTTCTGGCAAAGAATAGTATTTGGGGACTTGGCTTTTTGTTCTTTCCTGGCCTCTTCCCAACACCTTTCTAAAAAACTCAACCTCACAGCAAGACATAGGCTTAGCCAGCACCGAGTACCTGATCCCTCATGACAAGCTTCCAAAAGTCATTGGCTGGGCCAGCATGTTTAGCTTACCCACTTACTGGTAATCTGTACTATCTTCTGGGATCACTCATTTTTAATTTAAGGCATCCAAGAAGAAACTGAACAAATTCATACAAAATCAAGTGTAGGAGAAAAATCCTTCCTGGGTGCTCCTTTCCTCTCTACCATGGCTTCAACAGCTCTCTCTCAAGGTTTCTACCCAGACCAAAGATGCAGCTCCTTTGTTTCCAGGCAGGCTTAAAAGATTCTGACCCTAGACAAGCGCTTGGCTACCACTGTAAACAAACAGGCTTAATATTTCCCATCATCATTGTGATCACCCAAAGCACTAGTTTACTGCCTTTTCATCCACAGCAATAAAAAAGGTGAGGAAAAAGCCACGGTCATAGGGTTTGGTCTTCTATGGGCCAAATTGCTTTTTCTTTTAATTCTTAGCTGCAATCTAAGCTCTTTCCAAATTCCTTACATTTGGAGACATATTTCACATTGTGAGACATAATATGTCTCACAATTATATGATGCTAAGATCAAGAGTCTTAGGCTTATCCTCACTATGTAGCCTATCCTCACTAAGACAGAAAGAACACATCTCTATAAATGAAGAATGGCACACCTTTACCTCCAAAAGAGCTTCCAAAGAAAGGAGATAGATAGTACCTGCCTATCTCCTTTGTACCTGCTTTGTACCAAGCTCTGTCCTAGATCCTTTTGCCTCTTACTTCCTCCCCCCAAACCTATATTTTACATATTATCTCTATTTTACAAGAAAACTGGGGGTTAGAGAGATTATAAGGAGTTATAAGCAAGTAAGTTCATTCTACAAGTTACTGAGGAAGTCAGAAGAAAGTTACAAAATTTGAGTAAGAGTGGATCCTTATCATTTTTAACTAAAGAATTATAAATAGTCAAGAAAAATAGTAGCTATGCTTGGTGCGTGATACAAAAGAGAGGACACTTTCATCCTGTGTCTTTATTTTATAGATACACACATAAACCTATTTTAATGGAAACTAGGAGGTTCAATTCAGACAAACTGGTTACCATCACTCAAAAAATATACCAGCACCTACTATGCACACCACAGATAAGAGAAAGGTATGGTTCCTGCCCTGGCAGGAATAATCTATTTCCTGATGATGCGGGAGGCCAAACGAGTGGTCCCCTTCATGGATGACAACCTTGTCATGGCAAAGGGGCTTGCATAATTTAGTGAAGCTATGAGCCATGCTATGCAGGGCCACCTAAGACAGACAAGTCATATTGGAGAGTTCTGATAAGACATGGTCCACTGGAGGAGGGAATGGCAAACTACCCCAGTATTCTTGCCTCAAGAACCCCATGTACAATATGATAAGGCAGATAGCTATAACATTGGAAGATGAGCACCCCAGGTCAGAAGGTGTCAAATATTGTACTGGGGAAGAGCAGAGAAATAGCTTAGAAAATAATGAAGAGGCTGGGCCAAAGTGAAAACCATGACACTAAGTTGTGGATGTGTCTGGTGGTGAAAGTGAAGTCCAGTGCTGTAAAGAACAATATTACATAGGAACCTGGAATGTTAAGTCCATGAATCAAGGTAAATTGGATGTGGTCAAGCAGGAGATGGCAAGAGTGAACATTAATATCTTAGGAATCAGTGAACTAAAATGGAAGGGAATAAGCAGATTTAATTCAAGTGACCATTATCTCTACTATTGTGGGCAAGAATCCCTTAGAAGAAATAGAGTAGCTGTCATAGTCCATAAAAGAGTCTGAAATGCAGTACTTGGGTACAATGTCAAAAATGACTGAATGGCTTGGTTCATTTCCAAGGCAAACCATTCAACATCACAGTAATCCAAGTCTATGCCCCAGCAACTAATGCTGAAGAAACTAAAGCTGAACGGTTCTATGAAGACCTTCTAGAACTAACATAAAAGAAGATGTCCTTTTTATCATAGGGGACTGGAATGCAAAAGTAGGATGTCAAGAGATACCTGAAATAACAGGCAAGTTTAGCCTTAGAGTACAAAATGAAGCAAGGCAAAAGCTAACAGAGTTTTGTCAAGAGAACACACTGGTCATAGCAAACACCTTCCAACTCTACACATGGACATCACCAGATGGTCAATACCAAAATCAGATTGATTGCATTCTTTGCATGTATTCAAACCATGTCCTTTAGTATGATAAGATGTTCAACAGCTGTCTCTGATCATTCCTTTTTATGTTAGTGCTTATGTACATATGTACATATGTACGGCGGGCTTCCCTGGTGGCTCAGTGGTAAAGAATCTGCCTGCAATGGGGGAGACCAGGTTCAGTCCCTGGGTTGGGAAGAGCCTCTGGAGAAGGGAATGGCTACCCACTCCAGTATTGTGGCCTGGAGAATTCCATGGCCTGAAGAATTCCATACAGTCCACTATATATAGTCCAATGGGGTGGCAAAGAGCCAGACATGACTGAGTGACTTTCACTATGTACATTTATTGTTCAAAGTGATGTGTGTGTTTCTTGGTGTTCTTTTACTGGTTTTATTTGACCATGCTTTTTCATTTCGTTGAGATTTTAAAGTACTTGGGTTTAAAGGGAACATTTTCTACTTTTCCTGAGTGCCTTAGTAAAATTAAAGGAGGAAGAGAGAGGGAGGGAGGAACTGCTAAATCACAATGTGCCAACCAAAGCAGGAGTGGGCATGGGGGAGAGGCGGTGTTAAAAGGCACATTTACTTGAAGCTGTGAGGTAATTTTAACACATCTGCCTCGCTTTTTATCTGGGACTGAGTTCAACTAAACTGATTTGCCTTCTTTCTGGAGATGATTACCAGGTATGGGCTCAAGGCTCTTAATATCCATTAGGAAGTATAAAATAGAGCAGAGAGCAAATCATCTCTGTCTAGGGTTAAAGTTCAAATCTGCTTATTAATGTTGATGTTTTGACCCCTTTAACTTTCTGGACTCTGCATTTTGTCTGGTTACCTAGCCATTTATGACCTGCTTGCTCCTCTCCATCCTAGCCAAACCCCCTGAAGATAACACATTCCTTGCCTCCCTAGATCTATGGGTCTCCCACTTGCTTGATGGAAAATACAGTGCTGGTATCTCCTGACCAGCTACGTCTTTTTATCACCTGTACCTCAAATATCAGAAACTGATATGGTCTATTGCACATGTGGAGTTTTATCCATGTAAAGGCAGATTAAATACCAGTTTGGGAATTACCAATGTAGATCGGGGGTGGTAACCTGATAATAATATTTACTTGATAAAATTGATAAGACTATTAAAAGAGTAGGGCTTCCATGGTGATGATACCTTTAGCTTAGGCACCAAGATAATAGCTATACTTTGTCTTTGAGATCCTGGAATAGTCCCCAAGATGACAGTGATAGGTTACACGTATGGTGAATGGTGCTGCCGGATTCATTGTCTCTGAAGGAGATTTAATTCTGGGAGCAATGACAGTGTCAGTCACTCAGAGCTTTGTGTAGTAGAAATTTTATTAAAGTGATAGTGACTGAAAAAGCTTCTGACATAGACGTCAGAAGGGGGTAGAAAGATCACCCACCTTACTAGTTTAAGCAGAGCATTATATATGTTTCTGCTAGCTGCTGAGAATAGAATGCCTCAAGGCTATGAAAATTTTGCCCAGACCCTTTCCCATAGGATACATCCTGGGATGACATCAGCATGAGATAAGCAAGAAGGAATGAGTTAACCCAGAGCTCAAGGCTGTGGAAGTTTTACCCAAACCTTCTCCCATAGCATACATTCTGGAGTCAAATAAGGCATGTCCTTGAACAAGATATACTGCTGCCTACAAGGCCTATGTGTCTAAGAAATGTGAAAACAAAAGAATGTTCACCTCCTCCTTAAAGGGGCCTTAGGCTTGGACTCTGTATCAACCTGCCTAAGTTAACTCTCTCTTTGCTCAGTGGTAAAGAATCTGCCTGCCAATGCAAGAGACCTGGCTTTGATCTCTGATCCAAGGAGATCCCATATGCCACAGAGCAACTTGGCCTGTGTCCCACAAGTATTGAAACTGTGCTCTAGACTCTAGAAGCCCCAACTAGTGAGCCCACGTGTCACAGGCCGTATAGCCCATGCTCTGCAACAAGAGAAGCCACCACAATGAGAAGCCTGCCCATAGCAACTTAGAGTAGCCCCTACTTGCAGTAACTAGAGTAAAGCCTGTGTAGCAATGAAGACCCAGCAGAGCCAAACGTAAATAAATAAAATTAATATTTTAAAAAAGAGTAACTCTATACACGGGGTTTGTGACATGACAATAAACAGGATAAATTTTATTTTATTTTATTTTTTGTATTTTTTCCAATTCCTTTATCTGTTCTTGCCTAAGATTAGAAACATTGTAAAGTAGGCTGATAGTGACACACACACACACACACACTTACTTACTACTTTGAAAATCCATTCCCTTCCCCACATTTGTATAACTAAAAGCTGCTGTAATGATCAGAGATGAAAGGTCAGTACACTGATCTTTAAACATCAGTGGAGATATAGACAGACCGTTTGATAAATTGCCTCTTATATCATTTAGGTTGTGTGCTTATTGGCTAATACTGTAGTTAGTTTTCACAAAGGTAGCATCAAAAGCATAATGACTGACTGTATGGTAGTTCATAGTTTTCTCTTTTCATCAATTATTCAGTGAAATCTCATCTTAGTAATATGGGACAAATGAATGGAGTGCTTTTGAAACAGATGAGCCTACAACATGACAAATCCTGTAGATCAGAGCTGATGTTCCAAGAAGCCATTTTAGAAATTCAGTGGTGATTTTTCATATTGAAAATTGGGCAAAGAGGTAGCACAATGGCTGGCCAAAATAGAGCTTTCCATCTGTAACTTATGACTATTGTCATTTAAATGGTCTATATATTACACTAACCTGTTACAGGCCCATGGCATCTAATGCAAAGAAGATGTCATGCAAATAATTTACAGCCTATTGTATGGGTGATGAAGTGTCTTGTGTGTACACTCTTTCCAACTTGTAGATTGAATCAGAGGCTCTCAGAGCCAAGGCTTCCATTCACACAGTTACTGATACAGGCCAAGATTTTTCAGTTAGTTGGGTGAATTTCATATTCCCATCAGAACAGTGATTAAGATGATATTTAGGTCCATTTGATCCATTTGGAATAGTCTTAGCTTTGTGACTGTATTTATTAATCTTGCTAAGCCCTTTTCCCCTGTCTTAAATGTTCAAAGAAAAAATTCTTTTGGTTGATGTGATTTTAGCAAAATATTAAGGCAGAAATCCTTTCAAGATTCTGTCTATGCAAAACAAACAAACAAACAAGATGTGACTTGCCCAAGTGCCCTCCTTCCTGTCAAGTTCAGGGTATATTTCTGATCGAAATATGCAGGGACAGCTTTACAGTAGAGCAGAATGGTCATTCCCCTGGGTCATCCCTCACACCATCTCAACTTCCTTTTACACCCCAGAGTTCTACTGTTCACAAATTTTTCAAAACCACCTTTAATTTTTTATAATTCTAATGGGCACCGTATGTTCATTCCCTTTTATATAAACTTGGAAAAAACATCTAGATATTTTGGGGCCTTAACAAGTAGTTTTATTTTACAAGGAAGACCTATAGGCAGCTCCTTCTGGAACTTTTGGATTCAATTCATGTAGAAATCTGCCAATTAGCTGTGATTTTGATCAGTGTGGACAGCTTAACCAGATAGTTCATCAAAATCCAGGTTACCCTTTGCAGTTACTGAGTAAAAGTGTATTGAGGAATGATTGTGAAGCATATAGCCTAGGGCTTAGTGCATCCTAGGGACAGAAATAAAAGAGATGGAGAGAAAAAGAATGCATGTGGGGTGCTCATTTTTATTGGGGCAGATATTTGTGCACTCAGGCAATATCACCAGAGAGTTAAGGGTAATCAAGTGTAACAGTCAGACAGAGCAACAATGAATACAACTTATGAAGCTACGGTGGAGAATCAGATAGGTGGAAAATAATTCTCATAAGCTATTAACATGGAGATTCCTATAGAAGGCCCTGCCTGGAATCTGTGCTCTGGCATCTGCTGCCCTTATTTACATACATGACTAGGTGTTTATTTTAGAACCCAACTGAATTGTGACCATGGCAGGAAAAAGCCTCTGTTCAAATATATTTCTAAATTCTCATATTAATGTTCTTTCCTATACTGCATCTCAGTGTATCTATAAAAGATATACCTGTTTCCCCACAGTGAGATAGTATAATCCTCATAGCTAATATCAAACTAAGTATCTTTTTATGAAAATGCATTTTTAAGAGTAAATTCCACTTTAGAGTCTACTGTCTCTTTCAGCAGTGACATGGCTTCTGTTGAGATACAGAAATATTATCTCTTCTTTGACTACATATGATGATTTTCTGGTTATATATGTCAAAATGAGATGAAGCAGGTTCTATAGACTTAATTTGGGTTACAACAATCGAATGAGAGAGAAAGGTAAATGTGCAAAAGATAGGCTTTCTCTTGACCAGTGGTGCATGTTGGACTTAGGAAACTATATGAAGGGACTTTTCTTCAGTCCAGGGTGTGATTAGCAAATTGGAGGTTTGGGGCAATGATAATAATATATTTAAATAAGATCATTCTTTACATTTATTCTTTTTTTAAAATTTTATTTTATTTTTAAACTTTACATAATTGTATTAGTTTTGCCAAATATCAAAATGAATCCGCCACAGGTATACACGTGTTCCCCATCCTGAACCCTCCTCCCTAAAGTCTAGTTGATTTATAATATTATGGTAGTTTCAGGTGTCCAGGTTAGTGATTCAGTACTTTTGCAGATTACACTCCATTATAGGTTATTATAAGATCATGGCTCTAATTCCCTGTGCTATACAATATATCCTTGTTGTTTACCTATTTTATACATAGTAGATTGTATCTGTTAATCCTATAAACTTAATTTGTCCCTGTATCCTTTTCATTCTCCTTTGGTAACCACAACTTTGTATTTTGTATCTTTGAGTCTATTTCTCTTTTGCTTGTATATTCATTTGTATTATGTTTTAAGATTCCATATATAAGTGACATCATGCAGTATTCAACTTTCTTTTACTAAGCATAATAATCTCTAGGTTCATCCATACTGCTGCAAACAACAGGATTTCATTCTTTTCTATGGCTGAGAAATATTCCATTGTGTATGTCTGTGTTTGTGTCTATTACAATGTGCGTATGTATGTACAGATACCACACCATAATCCAGTCATCTGTTGATGGACGCTTGGTTTGCTTCCATGTTTTGGCTCTTGTAAATAGTGCTGCTGTGAACATTGTTCTGAACATATCTTTTTGTAGTTGTGTTTTCATTTCTTTCAGATATATATAGTTCAGTTCAGTTCAGATGCTTAGTCATGTCCGACTCTCTGTGACCCCATGAACTGCAGCACGCCAGGCCTCCCTGTCCATCACCAACTCCCGGAGTCCACCCAAACCCATTGAGTCGGTAATGCCATCCATCCATCTCATCCTCTGTCGTCCCCTTCTCCTCCTGCCCTCAATCTTTCCCAGCATCACAGTCTTTTCAAATGAGTCAGCTCTTTGCATCAGGTGGCCAAAGTATTGGAGTTTCAGCTTCAACATCAGACCTACCAATGAACACCCAGGACTGATCTCCTTTAGGATGGACTGGTTGGATCTCCTTGCAGTTCAAGGGACTCTCAAGAGTCTTCTCCAATGCCACAGTTTAAAAGCATCAATTCTTCGGCGCTCAGCTTTCTTCACAGTCCAACTCTCACATCCATACATGACCACTGGAAAAACCATAGCCTTGACTAGACGGACCTTTGTTGGCAAAGTAATGCCTCTGCTTTTTAATATGCTGTCTAGGTTGGTCATAACTTTCCTTCCAAGGAGTAAGCATCTTTTAATTTCATGGCTGCAGTCACCATCTGCAGTGATTTTCTGTATTGCAAAGGCTGAATCTTGCAGTACTCATATTTTTAGTTTTCTAAGGAAGCTTTATACTGTTTTCCATAGTGGCTGCACCAAATAATATGTCTATTGACAGTATACAAGTTTTCTTTTTTTTTCCATTTTTTAAAATGTTATTTTATTTAACTTTACAATATTGTATTGGTTTTGCCATATATCAAAATGAATCCGCCACAGGTATACCTGTGTTCCCCATCCTAAACCCTCCTCCCTCCTCCCTCCCCATACCCTCCTTCTGGGTCGTCCCAGTGCACCAGCCCCAAGCATTCAGTATCGTGCATCGAACCTGGACTGGCAACTCATTTCATATATGATATTATACTTGTTTCAGTGCTATTCTCCCAAATCATCCCACCCTCTCCCTCTCCCACAGAGTCCAAAAGACTGTTCTATACATCTGTGTCTCTTTTGCTGTCTCGCATACAAGGTTATGGTTACCACCTTTCTAAATTCCATATATATGTGTTAGTATACTGTATTGGTGTTTTTCTTTCTGGCTTACTTCACTCTGTATATCCTCTCCAACTTTTTGTTATTTGTAGACTTTTTGATGATTACCATTCTGATAGGTGTGAGGTAATACCTTATTATGATTTTGATTTGTATTTCTCTAATAATTAGTGCTATAAACATCTTTTCATGTGCCCTTTGGCCACCTATGTGTCTGTTTTGGAAATATATCTATTTAGGTCTTCTGCCCATTTTTTGATTGAGTTTTTTTTTTTTTTTTATTGAGATGTATGAAGTGGATGTGTGTATTAGATATTAATCCCTTGTTGGTTTCATTATTTGAAACATTTTCTGCCTATCCATAGGTTATCTTTTAATTTTTCTGATGGTCTCCTTTGCTGTGCTAAAGCTTTTTAGTTTAATTCAGTCCCATATGTTTATTTTTCCATTTATCTATTTTGCCTAATTCTTTTAGATGGTAAGTTAAATTGTTTGAGGCTTTTTCTATTTTTTGAAGAAGACCTGTATTGCTATAAACTACCCTCTTAGAATTGTTTTTGCTGCATTCCATAGATTTTGGAAAGTTATGTTTCCATTTTTATTTGTCTCAAAGTATATTCTGATTTCCTCTTTGATTTCTTCATTGACTCCTTTGTTTTTTAGTAGCATGTTGTTTAATCCCTATGTCTTCGTTCCACTGTTGTGGTGGGAAACATACTTGATATAATTTCTACCCTCTTAATATTTGTTTAGGCCTATTTTGTGAATTAGTATGTGGTTCATTTTAGAGGATGTTACATGGGTACTTGAAAATAATGTGTCATTTGTTGTTTTGATATGAAATTTCATGTAAAAATCTATGAATTCCAGTTGTTCTATTGTGCAATTTAAAATTACAGGTGCATTATTGAGTTCATATCAATATGATTTGTTCAGTGATATCTGCAGATTGTCAAAGTCTCCTAGTGTTAAGGTATTACTGTCAATTTTTCCTTTTATGTTGTAGTATTTGCTTTATGCATTTAGGTGCTCCTGTATTGGGTTTGTATATATTAAGTGTAATATTCTCTTCTTTTATTGAACCCTTTATCATTATATAATGCCCTTCTTTGTCTTTTGTTGCGGTTTTTCTTTTAAAGTCTATTTGCCTGACATGAGTATTGCTACCCTGCTTTCTTGTCACATTCATTTGTACAGAATATCTTTTTCCTTATCCTCATATTCAGTCTGTTTGTATCTTTAGTTTTGTTGTGAGTCTCTTGCAAGTAGTATAGTAAAGAAACGTGTTTTCTGATCTAATCAGCTACCCTATTTCTTTTGACTGGAGCATTTATTCCATTGATATTTAAAGCAATTATTGATAGATATGTATTTATTGTCATTTATTACTTGTTTTCCAATTGTTTTGTTTTAGTTTTCTGTTCATTTCTTCCTTTTGTTTCTCCCACAGTGTTTGATGATTTTTTTTTTTTTTAGTAGTATGCTTGGTTTTCTTTCTTTCTTTTTTTTTTTTTTTTTGTATCTTTAGCTTTTGATTTGTGGTTACTATGGATTTCATATATCTTGACCTGTAAGTACATTAAATTGATTTTAACTGGTAGTCATTTAATTTCAAAGACATTCTAATAAACTTAGATTGTTTATTCCTCTCCCACAGGGTTTTTTTGTTGTTGTTGTTATATTTTATATCTTTGTGCCTATCCCTTTACTTTTTTAATAGTTATAATTGCTTTTATATATATGTATTTTTGTCTTTTAATCTTCATACTAGCCTGGTTAAGTGACCTTTAATCTTTACTATATATCTGTCTTTTCTATTGGGATTTTTCCTTCCCTACAGATTTTTACTTATTTTCCATTTAGATAAGACCCTTCAACATTACTTTTAGAATAGGTTTAATATTGCTGAATTTTTTGGTTTTTACTTGTCTGAGAAGTTCTTATTTCTCCTTCTATTCTAAGTGATAATCATGCTGGGTAGAGTATCCTAGGTAGAAGGATTGTTGCTCTTAGCCCTTTGAATAGATCATGCCAATTCATTCTGACCCACAGAGTTTCTGCTGAGAAATCAGCTGATAGCCTTATTGGGGTTCCCTTGCATATGACTTTTTGTTTTAACTTCCTGCTTTTAGAATTCTTTCTTTGCATTTAACTCTTGATAGTCTAATTATGATGGAGAAGGCAATGGCAACCCACTCCAGTACTCTTGCCTGGAAAATCCTGTGGATGGAGGAGCCTGGTAGGCTGCAGTCCATGGGGTCGCTAACAGTTGGACACGACTGAGCGACTTCCCTTTCACTTTTCACTTTCATGCATTGGAGAAGGAAATGGCAACCCACTCCGGTGTTCTTGCCTGGAGAATCCCAGGGATGGGGGAGCCTGGTGGGCTTCCATCTATGGGGTCACACAGAGTCGGACACGACTGAAGCGACTTAGCAGCAGCAGCAGCAGCAGTCTAATTATGATATATTTTGGTGTGGGTCTTTTCTGGTTCATAGTTTTTGGGACCCTCTGTAATTCTTAAAGCTGGATATGTTTCCCTGTTTAGATTTGGGAAGTTTTCAGCCATAATTAAATACATTTTTTATACTCTTCGCTTTTTTTTTCTCCTTCTGGAACTGTATAGTGCAAATGTTGGCATGTTTGATGTTATCTCTGAAATTTCTTTATGTTGCACTTTTTAATTTACATTTGTCTTTCTATCTGCTTTTCTGATTAGATGATTTTCATTATTCTAACTTCCAGTTCACTTATGTAATCTTCTGTGTCATTTAGTCTGCTGTTCATTGCTTCTAGAGTGTGTTTTACCTCAGATAGTAAAATATCTTTTTTGATTGGGTCTTCTTTATATTTTCTAGTTCCTTATTAAAATGATTTGTGTTTATGTTGTTTATCTTCCCTAATTCTATTAATTAAGGAACTTAAAGTGCTGCACTCAATATGTCAGCAAATATGGAAAACTAAGCAGTGGCCACAGGACTGGAGAAAGTCAATTTTCATTCCAATCCCAAAGAAGGGCAATGCCAACGAATGTTAAAACTACTGCACAATTGCACTCATTTGACATGTTACCAAAGTAATGCTCAAAATTCTCCAAGCCAGGCTTTAACAGTACGTGAGCTGAGAACTTCCAGATGTTCAAGCTGGATTTAGAAAAGGCAGAGGAACCAGAGATCAAATTGCCAACATCTGTTGGGTCATCAAAAAAGCAAAAGAATTTCAGAAAAACATCTACTTCTGTTTCATTGACTACACCAAACACTTTGACTGTGTGGATCACAACAATGTGGAAAATTCTTCAAGAGATGGGAATACCAGACCACCTTACCTGCCTCCTGCAAAACCTGTATGCAGGTCAAGAAGCAACAGTTAGAACCAGACATGGAACACTGGACTAGTTCCAAATTGGGAAAGGAGTACATCAAGGCTGCATGTCATCAGCCTGCTTATTTAACTTATGTGCAGAGTACATCTTGAGAAATGCTGGTCTGGATAAAGCACAAGCTGGAATTAAGATTGCTGGGAGAAATATCAATAACCTCAGATATGCAGATGACACCACCCTTATGGCAGAAAATGAAGAGGAACTGAAAAGCCTCTTGATGAAAGTGAAAGAGAAAAGTGGAAATTCTGGCTTAAAACTCAACATTCAAAAAATGAAGATCATGCATTCAGTCCCATTACTTCATGGCAAATAGATAGTGAAACAATGGAAGCAGTGACAGACTTTATTTTCTTGGTCTCCAAAATCACTGCAGATGGTGGCTGCAGCCATGAAAATTCAAAGACACTTACTCCTTGGAAGAAAAACAATGACAAACCTAGACAGCATATTAAAAAGGAGAGACATTACTTTGCCTACAAAAGTCTGTATAGTCAAAGCTGTGGTTTTTCCATTATTTATGTATGGACGTGAGAGTTGGACCATAAAGAAGGCTGAACATGAAATAATAGATGCTTTTGAGCTGTGAAGTTGGAGAAGACTCCTGAGTGTCCCTTGGATAGCAAGGAAATCAAACCAGTCAATCCTAAAGGAAATCAACTCTGAGTATTTCATTGGAAAGACTGATGCTGAAGTGAAAGCAACAATAATTTGGCTACCTGATGCAAAGAGCCAGCTCTTTAGAAAAGACCCTGATGCTGGGAAAGATTGAATGCAGGAGAAGAAGGGAACAGAGGATCAGATAGTTGGATGGCATCATTGACTCAATGGACATGAATTCGAGCAAGCTCTGGGAGATGGTGAAAGACAGGGAAGCCTGGCATGCTGCAGTCCATGGGGTCACAAAGAGTCAGACAGGACTGCGCGACTGAACATCACAACAATTCTGTTAACTTTTATTAATAATGTTTTGAATTGTTTGTCTGGTATAATATTTATTTCTGTTTCAGTATTTATTTTTTAGGGCTTTCTCTGTTTCTTTCAGTTGGGAGCAGTTCTTATGCCTTTCCATTTTGCTTAACTTTCTCTGTCTCTGTCAATTTAGGTGAAATAGTTACCTATTTTTGTCTTGAAGGTATAATTTTATGTGTGAGTATCTCTATGTTGACTGCATGTACCCAGTATCTTTGGTGGGAGGGCTGGATTTGATGTGAACACTGTGACATCTATCCTCAGGATATGCTGTTAGGTATCACCTTGGTAGGGATTGTGTTTGCAATGGAAGAATAGAGCCTAGGCAGGATATGAGGTGGGACTTCCTCTCTACTCAGCGGCCATTTCTGCTCTGTCAGAGGGTGGAGTCTGTTACCATGTTGCTTGAGTGGAAACCCTGAGGGTTAGGCTTCAGCTAGGTCTGTTCCCTTTAAGTGTATGTTTTTCCTTCTCCCCTCACTGGGTCCTTTTCACCAGAGAAGTGGAGGGATGAGAAAAGTGGGACTTGGGCACTTAGAGTTCTAATGCTTTACTTGTATAAACATGGTGGCTCTGCTGAGATGCATCCTGTCATCGCATCTTTTCCTCTGTCATGTCTGCTCCAGATCTCGTCCTAGCCTGGGATATTGAGAGAGCATGGCTGGAATGTTCACAGGACTTCAGCTGGGGCATGCAGCTAGGTGACTGCAAGAATTCCAGCCACTTCGCTGCCCTCAGAAATGTTGACTATTTTTGCACAGCTGCTTGAGTAAGCACCAACAGTGGTTTGTACCACACTACCTGGGCTTTGCCTTGGACCCAAGGTCACCTCTGAGTACCTAAATCAAGTCTTTCTAAAGTCCTGGCCACCCTAGATCTAGTGCCAATCTGGAATATGGAGTGAGTTGGGTCAGGGTTTTCATTGCTTCAGATTGGGGAGAACGCTGAGCTGGCAGCTTCTAAGGCCAACCTCTTTCTGCCCTGCCTAGGGGCAAGCCAGTACCTGTATACTCCTCATGAGTAGATTCTAGGCTTTTGCAGCTTTTCATTCACTGCAATTCTCCAAGCCACCAAGGGGGCTTATCTGGGATGCCTGGTCTGTGGCTCAACCTGTACATTCCCCAAAGTTAGTGTCTACCTTGGTGATCTCTCTTTTCCTCTGACTCCCCTCACAGGGGTACAGGTCCCAGCCTGATCCTTTTCTCCCATCCTGCCCAATCACATGTGGATTTTTCTCACAGTCTGGTTGTAGAGGAGTCCTTTTCCCAGTTACCACTTAGTTTCCTGTGAACATTGTTCCATATGTAGATGTATTTTTTATGAGTTCACTGGAGGAGGTGAGCTCCATGTCCTCTTACTCAACCATACTCCCTCCAAAATTCTTTCAGCAATGTCATGATTTCCTGAAAATTATAATCTGAAAGTTTTTTTCTTGTTATTAGCCTGTAGCCTGCTCTTTACTCAGGGAAAAGAAAAACAAAATGTGTTTGCACTAGCTAAATATATTGTCTGAAACTGTTATGTCTAATATAGTTTATGTCACATATGGTACTCAGCCCAGTTCCAACACTATTTATATCATAAATAATATTAATTATAGGTATATAATTCATTGTTGTCTCATAGGATGAATAATAGACTGGAATTTAGGGGAACTACCTGTGCTGGTCTCAGTTGTGCCTCCAAGTGGCTGTGTGAATGTATATTTATCACTTAACCTTCCTAGAGATATGTTTTCTCACCTCTCAAATGGAAATATTTATCCAGATGAGTCATTTTCTAGGTACTTTGTTTATATATTTTTGTTTGTGTGTACATTTTCTCAGCGTAAATGTTGTCTCAAATAAAATCTTGTGTAGAACTCCCATATATAGAATAGATTAAAATAGAACTATTCTACTTGAAGCTACCTCAGTTTCATCAAACCATTCTGAACCATGTATCAGCTCTTAGAATAATTGTAACATTGTTTAAAATTCACTAGTTAGGATGTAAGATCATTCTGAATTTCCATGATTCTTATAGTTAAGCAATGTTGAGGCAATAGATCCAAATGAATCAATGGAGGTGAACCTTATCTTTATTCACAAGAATGGGAGAAACCATTGACTTATTTTGCAGTGCCTAACATAGGGAAGATTCATCCAAAGTATTTATTGTGGTAGACACAGCGTCAGATGTGGTGCATTAATTGTTGCAGCCTTATTTTAAAAAATTATCAGAGCTCTGTGTTTAATCAGCTACATGCTGTGCTAAAAATGAATTTGTCCCATTAAATTAAAAAAAAAAAAAGAAGGGGCATCAAGAAATAAAGTATCACAGAGGAAGGCATCTGGAAAGGTCACTAAATTACTGGTGTAGGTGTAAGTGTATAATATGTGGTGGTGAAAATGTTTGAAGTTTTTACCTCAGTGAGTTTGTGGTGACCACATTACTTATAAGTGGCAGCAGCAGACATAAGTTATGCTGGTCTTCCCAAGGAAGTGGCAATAAAAATTTTATAGCACCCCATACCATCATCACATATTTTCCTTAAACCACTTATTTTCTTTGGATTTTGTCTTTTTTAATCCATCTCCATTTCTTCTTTCTGTATTTTGTTACTTAATGTAGAAATATGGCTTGTCTGGAATGGGTTGGGTCAAGAGCGTTTGAAAAGGACAGGGTGGAATCAGTTTTTGTTCCAGTTTGAAATTAATTCATTGGTGTGGGAAGCCCATAGTTTGTCAGCTGGTGGTTGTAATCAAGTATAAATTAGAAAAGATAAATGATAAACCATAATTTATAAGAACAAATGGGAAAGGCTTTTGGAACACTGGAATGGGGATAAAGCTATTAAGTGGTGTTAATTGTTTTCACTAGGTCTGCTAGGTCAATGTGCTCGCTATAGTTGGTGAATGTACACTGTCCACTTCTCTGACTTAAAAAGATATTTGCTTTTGTTTTTTATATGGAATTTTTATTGGAATATAAGATTCACTGAAGCAGGTATCATGTATGTGACTCACTATTGTATCCATACTGCCCAAATGACCACCTGGCATGTAATATTTTCTCAGTAGTATTTTGAATGAATGGATGGATGAATGTAATCCTTATATACGACAAAGAAATGTACAGTTTTAGCTTTTATCAATGAGATTCTTGCTTTAATTCTTACAAAATACCTTCTCTCCGCCATAAAAACTTACAAGTCATTAACTCAAGATACATACAGAAGGACAACTTGGTTTGGGATGACCATGAAATGTATCAGAATGGAGCATTATGATACCTGGCAAGCAGACATGTCCATATGGCTAGATTAGGTACTTGAAGATAAACCCAGTTTTCCATGATGAAATGAAATTTAGCTGAGTATCCTGATAGGATGATAAACAGTAGTGAGTTGCACTCTAGGAAGACCATTAGTATTAAAGGGGGTAATCTAGATTGGGAAAAGAAAGAAAAAAGTAACATTAACAACAGAAATGGAGAGCAAATAGTTTCTGTCCTAGAGTCATTACTAATTCATTAATTTTCAATTAAGTATTTATGAGTACTACTGTTTATACAGAATTATTTGTCTTCAGTAAAGACAGTGTCCCAAATTCTCTGGACATTTAATTTTTACCAGATTGAACTTTTGTATCTTTAGCTTTATCTGAATTTCTGATCCTAACCCATCACATTCTCTGATGTTAAAGTTTAGTGCAATTTTTCTAACTTCTCTAAATCTTTTAAACTTTCATTCATCTGTTCAGTAAGTCAACAAAGAATTATTTAATCATGTAGTGTATATTACTGGGCACTCACACTATGTGATCAAAAAGATAAAGCTCCAACTATACGAGAACTTATAGGCCATTCTTTCCTATTCCCCTTACCCAGGCGTGAAACACTGTTAAGACTTTTTTATGGAAAAGTGCTTCTCTATGACTTTTCAACCATGCGTTTGCAGCCACCCAGCATCAGTTGGCTTCCATCTTTTCAGTATTCATTTTCATTGTTAACATAAGCTAAGTCAACAGGGAAAGAAGGATATGATGTTAATTCTATGAGTCAACTAGGTTCATCAAGGGGTGGCCAGATACTCAATCAAATATTATTCTAGATATTTCTATGAGTGTATTTTTACATGAGATTAACTTTTGAATTGTGAAAGTGAGTAAAGCAGGTTGTCTTCATCCCATCAGTCAAAGGCTTGAATAGAACAAAAAGGCTTACCTTCCTCTAAGTAAGTGAGAATTCTTCCAGCTTGATGGACTTCAAACTGGAATATTGTCTTCTTCCTGCCCTTGAATCAAAACTGAAACATTAGTGCTTCCTGGGTTTGGAGCCTGCTGACCTTTAGACTAGAATTGTTCCATTGGCTTTCCTGGTTTGCAGGCCTACAGAGTAAGACTGGGACTAAACCATCATCTCTTACTGGGTTGCCAGGAATTTACTTGTAGACCTCAGGATTTTCCCAGCTTCCACAATCACGTGAACCAATTCCTTACAATAAATGTCTTTATATACAGATCCTACTGCTTCTGTTTCTTCAGAGAATCCTGACTAAGACAAGGGACTCCTGGGGAGAAATACTACAAGTCCTCTCCCATAATCATACTTCTCAAGTCCAGTTTTCCTAAGGTAGCCTTGTTTAATGGTTTTTGCAAAATATAAGAACATAAAGTCAATACTCTTGCTTTCCTAATTATACCCATTATCAGATTTTATTCACTTTTTTATGAAATTAAGATAATGATTTTACCCAACTAATCTAATTGCTTACTTGAACTAAGCACACCTCTCTTCACATGCAAAATTTCTACCAAATTTTGGACCTCTGAATTAACCATTTTGAGACATTAAATGTATGGGTAATTTCAGATACTGAAGCAATTCAGTGAGGGAGATTCTTTTTGACCCCAATATCTTGCCAATAGACCATACGAGTGGGACATTCACTGTTGACCACTAATGCACTAACCAATTTTGCATAGATATTGAACATGCCTCTAAATTATTGCACAAAGTAATATCACACATGTATATTTGTGTTTAAGACTATCTGCAGTTAAGACCATGAAATTTCAGCATTAGTAAAGTTCTGTCTCTCTTTCCTTTCTTCCTTCCTTTTTCCTCCCTCTCTCCTTCCTTCCTTCCTTTCTTTTGGTCTAGATAGTGACCAACTCATTTTTCATGCTATACTTTAGGCAGGAAGTGACAGGACTATCACACAGTGAAATCTTTAAAGGATCGCTTTTACAGTGTCTATTACAGTATATTTAAATGAGTTGATGAAAATGTGACTAATATCTAATGTGACTATTTAAAGCATGGTAAGATTGTCATATCTCCTTCCTGTCTCTTCTGCCCCCACCTGTCTACTTCCAAAGAAAGTATCTTTCCCTGGATCATGATGATTTAGGTAAAAATGATTATTATAAGAATGCATTAAACTGGCCACAAAAGTGATAATACCAGTTCTTCCAGGCTATTGCACATCCTATTTCTGCTTTTAATGATTAATATTTTTTCAAACCTTTATATAATTAATATTACTCAGTAGGTATGGAAATGTTCACAGCACATTCATCCGAAAGAATGAAATTTTTTAATGGCTAAAATATAAAACTTTAAACAAATGAGTTTTTCAGATGATACTGTTTTGTACATCAAAGTAGATAATTTGAAACTGTGCACATTCAAATTTTGACTACAGATATCATCTTTAGTGGGTGCTTCACTAGCTACAGGGGTCTGGGAAAAATCATATTAATCAATATGCTTTAAGGACCTGAGAGCTTTCAGAGTTGGGTCAACCCAAGAGAAATGCTAAGAAGTAGATACTTTATTCTAATTATACCTGGTACAGGCTGAAAGTAAACCCATTTTGACAGGTATATCATTGTCAAATTGGTAGACCTCAGATTTCTTACTAATTTGATGCTATTACCAAACACTGCCTCACTGAATTCATGAAAAATGAGATAAAGGATAAAGGCATAGAAAAGTAGGGCTTTGTGATCTCTACTTGCTATAAAGATTGCTATATTAAAAGAAAAAGAGGGTAAATGGAAACCAAACATGAGTTTGGTAAATAATGTAAATTGACTTTAACTTCATCCTTTTCCCTTATGGTCTTGATATCACATTATAATCCATGTTTCTTTCATGGTTGTTGGTTGCCCAGTCATGTACAACTTTTCATGATCCCATGGACTGCAGCACGCCAGGCCTCCTTGTCCCTCACCATCTCCTGGAGTTTGCCCAAGTCCATGTTTCTGACAGCTAATATATTGTCTACATTGTTCAGGACTAGTTCAAGATATGGACAGATAGGAGATGTAGACATACAATATCAATGATTCCAGCTGGAAGTGTACCAGAGAGGAGGGAGCTAAAATTGACTGGCTCAATTCAGTGGGAGGAAGGAGAGGAAGGGAGTGCTCCTTCACTGGGATTAAGCATGAATTCTGTGACATATTCTTCTTGGCTGGAATTAGAGCCACTCTAATAATGTTTGCTAGACAAAACATGTTATTAATGAGTGGATAGAAGCTCACAATCATTTGTTGTATTTGTTCAATCTCTAAGTTGTGTCTAACTCTTTGCAACCCAATGGACTGCAGTACACCAGGCCTCCCTATCCATCAGTATCTCTCGGAGTTTGCTCAAGTTCATGTCCATTGAATTGGTAATGCTATCCAACCATCTCATCCTCTGTTACCCCCTTCTCCTCCTGCCTTCAATCTTTCCCAGCATCAGGGTCTTTTCTAATGAGCCAGCTCTTTGCATCAGGTGGCCAAAGTATTGGAGCTTCAACTTCAGCATCAGTCCTTCCAATGAATATTCAGGGTTGATTTCTTTTAGGATTGACTGGTTTGATCTCCTTGCAGTCCTTGGGACTTGCAAGAGCCTTCTCCAGCACCACAGTCATGGTTAAGCTCTAACATGGAGTAATTGAGATATCCTAAAAAGTGGGTGGATCATACTATCCAGGAAACACAAAGTATTAATAGTTGATAATCACAGATTTCCCAAGGCAAGAAGGCAGCACGAAATCTGGCAGCAAGGACACTGCAGTCCCAAAATTTAGGACTTCAAGCAAGACTTTCCTTTTCTAAAGACAGGAAAATATAAGGCAAGGGCCAGTGCTTAGGTTGCCAAAACTACTAAGGTGGAGATAAAGTTGCTAGGAGCAAGGCAGGAATGTAGCGGGGATGGGGTTCTTGTGGCTAAGTGGCCTCAGTCAAGGGGAGTGTATAACATAAAAAAAGAGAAAGAAGGAGGATGCTTTCCATATGTTTCATGTTTATTACCAGTTTTCAGTTACTTAGTTAAATAACTTTTGAAAAATGGGGTTTAAATTATGTATCAATTCCCTCAATGGGGTGGTATAAGCCACATTTTTTAAAGTAGCATTTGACATCAGGGAGAATCCAATGAACAAGGTAGTCCTGGGTTAACTTAAATAGTGGCTGCCCAGCAGCTTTTTGTTTTCCTCACTTTGTACCATATTTTGTCTGCTATCTAAATATATAAACACTGAATCCCAAAGAGTTTTAGCCTTTTGAGGGCTGCCTTAGACTGGGTTCTTCAGAAAGCAGCCTGATGTGAATTCTTTATTAGGGGGTACAATCTCACAGAGAAGGGATAAGTGAAAAGGTGAGGCAAGGAAGTAGGAAGAACCAGTGCAGGAATAGAACTGGTCACCACTTGATGTCAAGAGCTTGCTTGAGTCCATAGGACTGTCATCTGAAAATCTATATAAACAACTACTTCTCTTGACAGTAGATCCAGGGACTTAAAGGGGAATATAGCCCCCAGCACCCATTTCTGGTCAAAGTTAAGTGCATGGGGCCTTAATTCTCCCCCTACACTTCACAGTGGTTCTAAAAATGTCCCTGGTTTCTTATACCATGGCCAAAATCGTGATACCTCAGAAAAACAGGATAGGTGCTATCAGGTTTGCCCATATGAAGTAGATCAGACCCCACCTGGAACAGCTTGTCCTAATGGAGGTGGTGGTGGTTTAGTTGCTAATGCTCAGTCATATCTGACTCTTTTGGGACCCCATGGACCAGGCTCCTCTGTCCATGGCATTTCCCAGGCAAGACTACTGGAGTGGATAGCCATGCCCTTCTCCAGGGGATCTTCCTGACCCAAGGATTGAACCCACATCTTCTGCATTGACGGATGGATTTTTTACAACTGAGTCACCAGGGAAACACATCCTGGTGGTAGCTGGGGCTTTACCAAATGGCCAAACTTAGGAAATATCTGATATGTTAGTACAGAACTATTCTATTTTTCAGTTTCACTTTACTGAATTATTTCCCCATGCACTGAAGTTCAGTTACCTAATAAGTATATCTGTAGTACTGGTTAGGATTTTTTTGGTGTAGTTACAAATAATGTAAACATTGAGAGAGAGAAGATGAAGAGCTGACAGATGTCGGTAGTAATCTGTAGGATTCTCTTTCTCTACAGTTTCTCTTTAACTTAGTCTCTATCTCCCTTGCCTTGTCATGACTCTCCCCTTCCCTCTTTTCTCCTATTCTCCCTTAATGATCAGTCATAGCAGCTTCTCTCATTGTTTCATTCCCAATTTTCTGAATGGATATTTACAATATTTTGATAAATTCATTTTTTCTATTAATTTTCATTGTATTTCTATAGTTATTTATCCTCTTTTTGAATTGATCTTCAAAGGATAGTGACTGTTTTGGCACTAAGCCAGTCTCTAAAGGAGTTAATCTGTTAACTAACATGTACACAGTTTAAAGAAGTTTCCTAAGAATGATTTTGTGAAGGTAAAAAATCATAAAGGTAGAAAATTTGTGGGCATGAAAGTGCTAATTTTTTAGGACAATTCTTCTATGAAGTGTGAAAACTTTTGATAGTGATTTGGAGTTTTACTTTATAGCTTATTTTGTATTTGCCTTATTTGACATCCAGATTTCTGCCTATTTAATTTCCACAGGGCTCTCTTTAGTTTTTTCTTTTTCCACTGCTTTGTTTCTCTTTACTTGTTCTCTCTCATTTCTCTTCTCTCAAAGTCCACTTACATCTCCTTATTTATTTTCTCTTTCTCTTGACCTCTTCTAGTTATTTTCATCATCTTATTTCCCACTTTTCCCTCCCAGTTACTCTGTTCCCACCTTTCAAAAAATTTACTTACTGCTTTTTTGATTTAGTATCTCTGGATTACTCAAGAGAGCTTAGGTTAGGATGAAATACATGTGTAATTTTCTGTACACAAGTTTGAATAAAAGCAAAAGAAAAAATTAAATTGGAATGGGATTGAATAACTTACATATATCATACAAAATTGCTGTCACTTGATATTTACAAAACAAATGACCACAATATTTCTACCCTTCTGAGTTTTGTAAACCTTCATGTAAACTTGGAGACTGAGAGTGGTTTAGCTTCCTTGTTCCTAATAATAATTTTCCATAGCCCCGTGTATGTGTGTGCACACACACATGCATGCATATTTGTGCATAGTAGATTTATTTTGTGACTGACTGAATGTAGTTCCATCACAAATGGATCACATACAGATTTGATAGCTTATTGCCAACTGGAACAAGATTCCCTTGTGATATTGCTTAGAGTCAAATATGAGTGGCTAAACACACAGGTATGTTAAATCTTGCTACTTACTTTCCAAAGTTAGAAAATAGATTGGTTTTCAGGTGATTTTGCCTTGGCCTATTTCAACCATTTCCATTGAGGAAAGAATTGTAGAAACCCTTCTTTGTTCTATTATATGATTGGGTTGATGAAAGGAAATGTTCAGATTACATTTTGAAATGTTCAAAATGCCAGATGATTGATTTTTTAAGAAACATTTTAATTGAAACACAGCATATAAACAGAAAAGTACAGAAAACATAAGTATAGAGCTCCATGAGTTTTCCAAAAGTAACAAGCACTCAGGTTAAGAAGCAAGATATTTCTAGCACCCTAAAAGACCACTCATGCCCCAGCCAACTTCTTTCCCTCCACCCCAAGATAACCACGAGCTTGACTTTTTAAATTCTATTGTCATAGATAAGTTGTGCTTATTTTTGAACTTTATATAAAGGCAGCAATGCAATATATACTGTTTTTTTCAATGTTGTATGTGAGAGCCATCCACATTATAGTAGATGGCAACACTTTTTTATGTTATGTATGAACCTAATTGTATAATTGCTAAGCACCCCACTCCAGTACTCTTGCCTGGAAAATCCCATGGATGGAGGAGCCTGGTAGGCTGTAGTCCATGGGGTTGCTAAGAGTCGGACACGACTGAGCGACTTCACTTTCACTTTTCACTTTCATGCATTGGAGGAGGAAATGGCAACCCACTCCAGTGTTCTTGCCTGGAGAATCCCAGGGACAGGGGAGCCTGGTGGCTGCCGTCTATGGGGTCGCACAGAGTCGGACACGACTGAAGTGACTTAGCAGCAGAGAATGCCTACATTCAACTTTCACAAATATTGCCAAAAATTCTCCAAAGTGCTTGTGCCAATTTATATTCCCACAAGCAATATATGAGAGTTTCTAGTCACTCTATATTCTTCCCAACATTTTGTATTTGAAATATTTTTTTAAATTACTTTTTAAAATTGATAATATATATAACATAATTTGCCATTTAAAAATGTAAATTTACAACTCAGTGGCATTATAGTCACACTGTTTTGCAACCATCAGTATATCCATATCCAGAATATTTTCATCATCCCAAACTGAAACTCTGTACCTATCAAACTATAACTCCACAGTCTCCTCTTCTACCAGCTCCCATTAACTGCTATCCTTTTTCTGTCTGTATAAATGTGACTATTCTAGATACTTCAGATAAATGGAATTGTATATTTGTTCCTTTGAATCTGGCTTAATTCACTTAGCATAATGATTTAATAAATGTTCATCCATATGGTAGTTTGAATCAGAATTTCATTCCTTTATAAGGGTTCATTCCTTTTTAATATTCAATCATTGCATGTACCACATTTTGTTTATCCATTCATTTATCAATTGATCCTTGGGTTATTGCTATCTTTTGGGTATTGTGAATCATGCAGCTCTAAACATGGGTGTACAAATATGTGTTTAAATCCCTGCTTTCAATTCTTTTGGGTGTAGACCTAGAAGCAGGATTGTTGGGTCATATGGTAATTCTGTTTTTAATTATTTGAGATACCCCTGTAGCAGTTTTTTAGTTCCAATCATTTTGGTATATGTATATAATGGTACTTCTTTATAAGTTTAATTTGCCTTTCTTTCCTAACTAATAAGTTTGAGGATTTTCATCTGTTTATTAGCCATTTGTATATTCACTTTTCTATTGGGTTGTCCACATTTTTCATACTGCTTTATAGGATTTTTTATATATTTTGAATATAAGTCTATAATACAATAAAAGAACTACAAATCTCTTCACACATGATGGTTGAATTTTCACCATCTTAATGATGGTTTTAATTAACAAATATTTTTAATGTTAATATAGTCCAGATTATCAATATTTCTTTTATGCCTGGCTGGTTCTTTATGCTTTCTTTTTAAAATTTTGATATTGAAATATAGTTTATTTACAATGTTGCATTGTAGTTTCTGTTGTTCTTGAGGTGTTGTAGACTGGACTGATCTGTTTCATTCTTCTTTCAGAGGAATTCTTTTGATCTGTTGATTGGGAGTGGTTCCTCTGCTTCATTTTACTTAGATTTCTCTGACTCTATGAGTTGAGGAGAAACAGTAATGTACTGTTCTCTTGGAGGACTGCTTTTATGCAGGAACGCGCCTGTTTAGCCTGTGAGAGTCCAATATTTTTGGTGTGAGGGCTATTTTTAGTACAGATGTCTGCCATGTCTTTCCTCAGTGTATGCTGGCCCTTATTCCCTTGACAGCGGGTGTAATTGCTATTGTCTTGACCACAGTTTGAACCAGATGTTGAAGGGGTCCTCCTCTTTGCTCTGTGCTTGTCAACAGTCTTGCCAATAATGGGGTCTGCACCCTGGTTATTGGAGTAGAAACCCCCAGATCTGTCTCTGAGCTTTGGCATGATAAAGGTGAGACTGATGTGCTCACCCTGGCAGAGGAGCCACTGAATATTCCTCTGCTGGATTTCTCCACTGAAAAACATGCTATGTGCTGTTTCCTGTCACCCAGTGTGCAAGTTCACAAAGCACACTCTTGTTGGCACTGCCCTCAGCCCCGCCTCAACCGTGGAAACGCAGGCAGTTGGCTAGTGTTTCCCTCAGGTGCTTTACTCACAAAGTCACCAGCACAGATCAGTTGTTGCAGATCCACTGAAGTGAAGCACTGGGACCACTGTAGTCACATGCCTGGACCCATGTGGGAATTCCAGCATCAGCTCAGACCCAGATCCTGCCTGCCTCCCTGCGCTCATGCAGCAAATCCTGTAGCTGCTAACTCTAGACCTGCCCCAGCCACTGCATTTACAAAGCTGCCTGAGGTGGGGTGAATCTTTGGATCTCACAGCCACTTAGACAGTCCTTAGACTTCAGCTCAGCTTCCGAAATTGCCAAATCCTATGGCCACTGGGGATTGGCTCAGGTTTCAACCCGTCTCCAAGTGTAAGCAACCTGAAGGGGCTTGTGAACTCCCAGAGCTTTGTTGAGGTGGAGTTGAACCGACTATGAACCCACCTAGAATGATGTTGCTTAGGCAGGGCAGTGTCTCTCCCTTTACTCACCGAGGCTTCTGTGGAGGACCCAGGATCTGTTCTGTGTACAACATTAGCCGCAGCTCAGCTCACACTCCAGTCCTTTCAGGCCATTGATGCACAGCCAACCATGCTCCTCTCCCGTGGCCTGCCTGCCTGCCAAAGTCCAGGTTTCAGCATCTAGCCCCTGGGATTACCAGTCGATGTGTTTTGGGCTGAGGAGTGTAGGGAGGTGGCCAGGACCATCTGTACTGGTCTCTGTCTGTTCTCCCTGCTGTAATCTATCTGCTGCACTCTCCTCTGAGTTTCTGAAGCTCCCTTTCTGTCCTGGCTGATCTCCCAGCTAGTCAAGGGTGTTCCCAGAGTGAGTAAACCTTTCCTCTTTTTTTTTGTTTTGTTTTAATAATCAATGGATCAGTTTATTGTTATAGGTAACTTACTCACAGGGTGAGATCAGGGGGCCCATGAACCAGAAGCATTCACAGCTGCCCCCGACACAGCTGAAGGACGATTGGGACAATTTCACAGTTAACCTAGGGTCTGGGGGGTACATGCTTGGAAACAGGAAGTGCATTCCTAAGTCAAGATTTATGAATGGGCAGCTAGTCTTATGGGCACTGGGAATACCTCAGTGAAGGTCTTCATTATTATTTAAAGACTAATTGAGCCTAGAGGTAAACTTTTCCTCTTTCACAGCTCCCTCCCAGGGGGCTCAGGTCCTATCTTTCCCTCTTCCTTTTTTTTTTTTTTTTTTTAAACCTTTTGTCCTACTTGGTTACATGGTGATCTTTCTTGCCACTTTGGTTGTATGAGATCTTTCCCCAACATTCAGTATATTTTCTATAAGAATTGTTCTGTTTATAAATGTAATTTTGATTTATCTGTGGGAAGAGGCGAGCTTCCTGTCCTTCTATTCTGTTATTTTGATCTCTTCTTCCTATGCCTTGTGTTTAGAATATATTATTTGATACTTAAACTCATGTAGATACTGTTCTATGCTATACTTTAAAGGCTTTGTCATTTTACTTTTCAGATTTATATGCAGAATATATCTAAAATTTATTTTTTACAGTATGAGATTAAAGTCAATATTTCCTGTTTTCATGCATATGACCAATGGGCCTTTTCTACTTGTCAGGAAAGACTGTCATTTATCCAGCTTAACATGGTTCATCTTGCCTTTGATATAAATCAAATTCCTTTATATGGATCTGTTTCTGGGACTATTACTGTGATCTTTCTTTTTGTCTGCCGTAATAGAAAACCCCTTGTCATAAATATGGTAGTTATGTAGGTCTTAATATAAGTCTTCAGATTTTGTTTATCTTTTAAAGATTGTCTCAGTTATTCTTGATCATTTGCATCTATATGAAACTGTTAGAATCAACTTGCCAGTTTCTACAACTAAAACCCAGTTAGCTTTGATTTGGATTGCATTAAAATTATAGCTTTATATATACAGAATTTTCATATTTACAATATTAAAGTTCTAGTCTATGATATGGTATATTCTTTCTTTTACTTAGGATTCTTTGATATGTCTCAATATCTTACACATCATTACTGTTTTATATGCGCTTGTTTTAGTCATTGAGAAAGATTAAAATTTTACTCTCTGTGGATTTGTCTAATCTATCATTTTTGTTGTTCTGTACATTTTTCCTTTATATAAAGAATTAAGTAGTAAAATTTGGGGACTGTTACATCTTTTTATGCATAGAGCCCTTTATCATGATAAAATATATTTTCAACATTGCTTTTGGCATGGCCTACAAATTATCTGAAAAATTATCTGTTTTGGTATTCAGAAAATTTCATTTACTTTTATTTCAAAAAGATATTTTGACTAGCTGTAGAGCCCTAGATTTGAAGTTTCATTGCATTATCTTGTCTTTTACTTCATTTCCTTTGGGAAGCCAAAGAATATTCAATGGAGAAAGGGTAGCCCTTTCAATAAATGGTGTTGCGAGAACTGGAAAGTCACATCAACAAGAGTGAAACTAAACCACTCTTACACCATACACAGAAATCAAATACAAATGGATTTTAGACTTGACTATAATACCTAAAACCATAAAAGTCCTAGAAGAAAACATAGATAGGAAACTTTTTGGCATCTATCTTAGCAATATCTTTCTGGATATGTCTCCTGAGATAAGGGATACAAAATAACAAAATTAAATGGACTATATCAAACTCAAAAACTTCTTCACAGTAAAGGAAATAATCAATAAAGCAACTGTCCAAATGGAAGAAGATATTTGAAATCATATATCTGCTGCTGCTGCTTCTAAGTTGCTTCAGTTATGTCCGACTCTGTGCGACCCCATAGACGGCAGCCCACCAGGCTCCTCTGTCCCTGGGATTCTGCAGGCAAGAATACTGGAGTGGGTTGCCATTTCCTTCTCCAATGCATGAAAATGAAAAGTCAAAGTGAAGTCGCTCAGTCGTGTCCAACTCTTCGCGACCTCATGGACTGTAGCCTATCAGGCTCCTCCATCCATGGGATTCTCCAGGCAAGAGTACTGGAGTGGGGTGCCATTTCCTTCTCCATCATCTAATAAGGAGTTAATATCTAAAAATACAAAGAAGTCATACAATACCAAAAAAAAAAAAAAAAGAAAACCTGATTTAAAAACTGGCAGAGAGCTGAATAGATATTTTCCAAAGAAGACAGATAGATGGCCAAAAGGCACATGAAAAGATACTCAGCATCAATAATTATTAGTGAAATGGAAATCAAAACCATAATCACAATTTATCTCATACCCGTCAGAATGGCCAGAATGGCTATTATCAAAAAGAACACAAATAACACGTGTTGGTGAAGATGTAGAGAAAAGAGAACTCTTGTAAGTTGTTGGTGGGAATGTAAATTAGTATAGTCACTACCGTAAACATATTGAGATACCTCAAAAAATAAAGAATGGAACTATCATATGATGTAACTGTTCCACTTCTGAGTATTTATCTGAAGAATACCAAAATGAAATAGATACATACACCCTTGTATGAATTTCAGGATTATTTATAACAGCCAAGATATAGAAGCAACCTAAGTGCCTGATGAATGGATGGATAGATAAGATGTTGTATGCACAAACACAGATAGACAAGACAGAGAGAAGTACAAACACACACACAGGAACAATTCTCAGCTATGAAAAATAAAATTTTGCCACTTTTGACAACATATATGGACCTTCATAGTATTATGATAAATGAAATGTTAGATGGAGAAAGACAAATACTGTGTAATTTCACTCACACGTGATATATAAAAATAAAGACCACGCCAAATACTGAGTGTAATGTGGTTACCGCAGGGATAGAAGTGTATAAGGAAAACAAAATGGGTAAAGGGAGTCAACTCTATGATGATGAATAGAAACTAAATTTTTATTGTGTAGCATACTTTAGTGTATATAGAAGTAGAAATATAATACTCAACATATCAAACATATGTTTTAAGCAAATGTTACCTCAATAAATTAATCATTTGGCTATATTTGTGTGGGTCTATATCTAGATTCTATTCTATTCCAATCATCAGTATGCATATTCCTTGCCAGGTCCATACTATCTTGATTATTACAGTGTACTTTTTAAAAATATTTTATTATCAGAGTGAGTCCTCCAACTGTATTTTTCTTTTTCAAAACATCCATTGTTATTCTTATACCTTTGTTTTTCTAAATAAATTTTCAAGTCAGTTTTTCTCCATCTACAAAAATCTTGAAAGGATTTTCATTAAAAATGCATTAAGTACACAGGCCAATTTGTGGAAATTTGACATCTTGACTATATGGGCCATGTTTTCTTACATCTTGACATATCTAGTAGTTTTATTTACTGTGGTAGTGAATATTCTAAATGTTACATTGTTAAAAAAAATAAATATTACATTGTTGAATGTCTGAATTTTTTCATCCTCTCTGAATGATGTTGGATTTTGTTTTCAGAAAAGAGAAATAAGTTGCAAATGAATTTGATGCCCCAAAGCCTCTTTTTAATATTTTCCAAGGGAATTCTAAGTTAAGCTTTACTCCATGGAAGAGTTCAACTGTACTACAACGGAGTGATTTCTCTGAAACTTCCAGTGAATGTCACTAGTATCAACAATGTCTCTCTGTTCTGGCTGGTTGGAACTTTTTAATCACTTCTATGAACTCTAGATACTACTTAGTTTACATCTGTCTAGTGATTTTGTGTGCAGCCATATAAGGTTTTATGTTATGCATTTGAAAGTGATAGCTATATAAATATCTGGAGCTTTTATTCTGCATAGCTCTTGCTTTTCCAAAATTCTGCCTTAAAATTTCCAGCCTCTTCAGTATCTCTGAACTCTAAACTCGTCAACTCAACAAGGCCACTGAGGATTCTTTGGATTCTCTGTATCTATACCTTCATTGTGGAAATTGCCTCCAGGTTGAAAGCTGGAGCTCACATGGGGCTCACCTTTTTAGTTTCCCTTCACTCAAGGATCCCAGTTCAATGCTAATTCATTGTCCAATGTGTGGATATACTTGGTAAAGTTTTCTAATTATTTATGGTGGGAAAACTACAGTATAGCCAGAACAGATGTCACATAATAGTTTGCTGCTTAAAATTGTCATTAATTGGGATAATTGCCAGCAATTCTCTTTGTGAATTTTCATTAGATTAACTACAAAGATATTGCTCAGTTCAGTTCAGTTCAGTCGCTCAGTTGTGTCCGACTCTTTACGACCCCATGAATCACAGCACACCAGGCCTCCCTGTCCATCACCAACTCCCGGAGTTCACTCAGACTCATGTCCATCGAGTCGGTGATGCCATCCAGCCATCTCATCCTCTGTCGTCCCCTTGTCCTCCTGCCCCCAATCCCTCCCAAAGGTAATGCTAGTAATATTAATTTGATCAATGAAAATAAAATTTCCTAATTATAACTATAGGCAACTTATCCCTTTGGGCTAATCTAGCACAGTTGCACCATTTTTGCTGTGTTCATATACAGTGTACAGTGACACATCCTTCTATACCTTGTATATTCTCACTTAATTTGTCCAAGTCTTCTCAGTTCAAATAAGAAGACTTCCGTAATTGTGTCTCAAACTTGAATATTTCCATCATCCCGAAAGTTAATTCAACAGCAGGACTCTTCCAGGGACTTCCTTGGTGGTCCAGTGGTTAAGACTTCATCTTTCAATGTAAGTGGGTCAGGTTCGATCACTGGTCTGGGAGCTAAACTCCCACATTACCTGGGCCCAAAAAACAAAAACATATGAAACAGAAGCAATATTGTAACAAATTCAATAAAGACTTTAAAAATGGTTCACATAAAAAAATCTTAAAAAAGTGAGACTCTCCATGCTTAATTCATGTGGTACCATTCATATAGACTCCACTCATTGTAGAGGTCTTTGGCATAAGACAAGCTGGTATGAACACTTTAAATGTTTAAGTGTCATGCAAGACAATGAGAAATTGAAGAACTATTCCAGTTTAAAGCAGACCAAAGAGACATGACAACTAAACCTAATCCATGATTTTAGTTTGGATACTTGATTTAAAAAAATTGAAATGAAGGAAAATATTGGCAATATTTGAGTATAGGGCTTATATTAAAATGACAGTGAAATTACAGAAATTAAAATATTAAGTGAAATTTTCTACGTTTGATAATTTTTACTTTTTTGTATAAAAGAATATCCTTTTTCTTGGGGGATATATGCTGTAGTGGAAGAGTAAATACATGTGTGTGCATGTGCAGACCAATGAGATAAAATGTTAATATTTGGTGAATCTAGGAAAACATTGGTAGAAATAAATTTATCATTAAAATTTTTATATCTTAAAACTTGTTTTAAATATAAAAATGCTGAAAGCAAACCAAATAAAACCAAAACATAACACTCTTCTTGCAAAAGAAAATAGATCTATATGTCAGATTTGCTCTAGTATCTGATCAGTCCTTAGAACATTTTTTATATTTTTGGATCCTCATAGTATCCACTATCTTTATAACACAAGCTTGATTAGAGTATGTTTTGTCTTGTTTTCCAATGTGTGCATCTTATTTTTCACAATCGGATAGGCTACTATAGGATATGTTCTAGTCTCTGTCTGATTTATATATTCCCTTTGCAGTAAGGAAGGTTTTGAGCACAAAGAATTTAGTGAATAATTCTTGAATTTGGTAAGTTTGCATGAATTTTATAGCTTGGCCAAGTGATAACTTTGTCTGTTGCAGTCTGGGAGTATCTGTTATCATTTGTACTGAAGTTTTACTTCCTAAGTAATTAAGACAGTCATTTATTCCTTCTCCTTTTTAAATGCTTCTAAGATTTGGAGAAACTCAAAGGGAGTTTTGCCAGGATGAAGAAGTATTCTAGAGCACATGAAGAGGTCACTATTTTTTTTTTATATATATAAAGTAGGTCATTCTCTCTGTACTTTCATCCCTAGGCCCAGTTAGAGATTCAAAAGTGGAACCTTACTGAGTTGTTCTAACTGAAAGAGCATGAACAAAGCACTAAATATTAGTGAAGCTCAAAAAATTTCAATAGAGGAACCTCTTTTATTTTTAACTGTCAAAGGACCTAGTAACATTTAACTAATGTTTTATTTTTATGAAATGTCTACCAAGAATATTGGAGGGGCATTCAGAAGGGTTTCTTGTATTGGGCTAGTTCAGAGCTGTAATCGATCTTAAAAATTCAGAGTAGCCATGTTTGTTACCAGTATAGTACATACATTTCATCATCAAAGCCATACGCATTGGATCTGTCCTGGTAATTCAGACAAGTGTAAATAGTAATGGGACAAGTTAGCCTAAACTAAGGATGTGATTTCATTTTGACTAGGTCACTATGTGTCCTGGGCTGTTTTGTATCCACTCATCCAAATAAGAGTAACAATTAATTATCCATGATGAATAGCCAGCTCTGCTAGCTTCTTGGAAAGAAATTATATATATTATATATAATGTATATATTTGACAAATTGATTTGTTTATATTTAAAATGGCAACTCACTCCAGTATTCTTGCCTGGAGAATCCCATGGACAGAGGAGCCCGGTGGGCTACAGTCCACGGGGTCGCAGAGTCAGACACGACTGAGCAACTTTGCTCACTCACTCACTCAGGATATATAATGTATTGCTTTGGTATATGTATATATTGTAAAATAATTACCACAATCAAACTAATTAACATACCCATCATGTCTCATAGTTACCGTATTTTTATGAACAGTCACCTTATCAAAAAGTAATCATCCCCTCAAAATTTATTTTAAATTGATTTGTAGCAGCAAACAAATATAAATACTGATATGGCACAAAAATTATTTATCTGTGTAGAATCTTGTTAGGAAAAGACATATTGCTTTATGAATACAGAACTTAAGCAAAGGGAGTTGTTAAGAGCTCTCACTTGCAATGAAAATATTCTCATATCTGTCTTCTATATGAATATTTTGCTTCAAGAGGTGAGAATTTTTCTACAGCTATGTTACTTAAAGTATAGACCATGAATAATGTTACTTATTTTCAGAATTTAGAATGCTAGAAAGAGCTTTGGTTCCACTGTAAACAAAAAATAAAGTTAGACTAGTTACTAAATCATAAATTTTCTTGAATCTATTAGAGAATAGAGGTTGAAGAACAACCACACAGCCTGAAATCTAAGGAAATAAAGGATCTTCCAAGGGGAGATAAGATGCAAATACTGGATCACATCTGGAAGAGCACTGGATTAAAGAGAGGCTAGGTGCCATATAAATAAATTTTATTTTATTTTTTTAATTTTATTTTATTTTTAAACTTTACATAATTGTATTAGTTTTGCCAAATATCAAAATGAATCCATCACAGGTATACATGTGCTCCCTTTCCTGAACCCTCCTCCCTCCTCCCTCCCCATATATATAAATTTTAAAACCAGGTAATATGTTAAAGAGAATTCTAAGGACTGATATGGATGACAAGGTGAAAATATAGAACCCCGGGGATCCTGGACAAAAATACAGTTTGCATACACCTGTAACCTTTATTCCATGAGTGCTCATTGTGAACTAGAGTTGGTAATATGAAAAAGCCTCTGTCAGTGGTATTGGGGGAAAAAATAAGGATTTATAGAAAATACTCGATAAATCCAAAGGAGAGATAAATAGAAAACGGCAAACAAAGAACTGAAGGAAGAGATAGTAGATCATAATCCAACAATATAAGTAATTATATCAAACGTAGATGGTCTAAGCATAAAAATTAAAAGGCAGAGATTGTTATTTAGCTTATAAGATATCCACCTCATGTATAAAGATATAAAATGTTATAAAGTAAAAGGGTAGAAAAAGACACACCATGTAAATAGAAAAGTTCAAATTTGATAGACATTTTTGGCTGAAAATCAGCAAAATATAGAATAAAGGGACAATAAGACCAGGAGCTGACTGTGGCTCAGATCATGAACTCATTATTGCCAAATTCAGACTTAAATTGAAGAAAGTAGGGAAAACCACTACACCATTCAGGCATGACCTAAATCAAATCCATTATGATTATACAGTGGAAGTGACAAATAGATTCAAGGGATTAGATCTGATAGACAGAGTGCCTAAAGAACAATGGATGGAGATTTGTGACATTGTACAGGAAGCAGTGATCAAGACCATGCCCAAGAAAAAGAAATGCAAAAAGGCAAAATGGCTGTCTGAGGAGGCCTTACAAATAGCTGAGAAAAGAAGAGAAGTGAAAGGCAAAGGAGAAAAGGAAAGATATACTTATTTGAATGCAGAGTTCCAAAGAATAGCAAGGAGAGATAAGAAAGCCTCCTTCAGTGATCATTGCAAAGAAATAGAGGAAAACAATAGAATGGGAAAGACGAGAAATCACTTCAAGAAAATTAGAGATACCAAGGGAACATTTTATGCAGAGATGGACACAATAAAGGACAGAAATGGTATGGACCTACCAGAAACAGAAGATATTAAGAGGAGGTGACAAGAATGCACAGAAGACCTGTACAAAAAAGATCTTCACAACCCAGATAATCATGAAGGTGTGATCACTCACCTAGAGCCAGACATCCTGGAATGTGAAGTCAAGTGGGCCTTAGGAAGCATCACTACAAACAAAGCTAGTGGAGGTGATGGAATTCCAGCTGAGCTATTCCAAATCCTGAAAGATGATGCTGTGAAAGTGATGCACTCAATATGCCAGCAAATTTGAAAAACTCAGCAGTGGCCACAGGACTGGAAAAGGTCAGTTTTCATTCCAGTCCCAAAGAAAGGCAATGCCAAAGAATGCTCGAACTAGCACACAATTGCACTCATCTCACACGCTAGTAAAGTAATGCTCAAAATTCTCCAAGCCAGGCTTCAACAGTATGTGAACCATGAATTTCCAGATATTCAAGCTGGATTTAGAAAAGGCAGAGGAACCAGAGACCAAATTGCCAACATCCACTGGATCATCGAAAGAGCAAGAAAGTTCCAGAAAAACATCTGCTTTACTGACAACACCAAAGCTTTTGACTGTGTGGATCACAACAAACTGTGGGAAATTCTTAAAAAGATGGAAATACCAGACCACCTGGCCTGCCTCCTAAGAAATTTGTATGTAGGTCAAGAAGCAACAGTTAGAACTGGACATGGAACAACAAACTGGTTCCAAATCGGGAAGGAAATATGTCAAGGCTGTATATTGTCATCCTGCTTATTTAACTTATATGCAGAGTATATCATGAGAAATGCTGGGCTGGAAGAAGCTCAAGCTAGAATCAAGATTGCCGGCAGAAATATCAATAACCTCAGGTATGCAAATGACACCACCCTTATGGCAGCAAGTGAAGAAGAACTAAAGAGCCTCTTGATGAAAGTGAGAGAGGAGAGTGAAAAAGTTGGCTTAAAGCTCAACATTCAGAAAACTAAGATCGTGGCATCCAGCCCCATCACTTCATGGCAAATACTGGGGAAATAATGGAAACAGAGAGAGACTTTATTTTGCAGGGCTCCAAAATCACTGCAGATGGTGACTGCAGCCATGAAATTAAAAGATGCTTGCTTCTTGGATAAAAGCTATGACCAACCTAGACAGCATATTAAAAAGCAGAAACATTACTTTGCCAACAAAATTCCATCTAATCAAAGCTATGTTTTTTCCAGTAGTGATGTATGGATGTGAGAGTTGGACTATAAAGAAAGCTGAACACCAAATAATTGATGCTTTTGAACTGTGGTATTGGAGGAGACTCTTGACAGTCCTTTGGACTGCAAGGAGATTCAACCAGTCAACCCTAAAGGAAATCAGTCCTGAATATTCATTGGAAGGACTGATTCTGAGGCTGAAACTCCAATACTTTGGCCACCTGATGTGAAGAAGTGAGTCATTGGAAAAGACCCTGATGCTGGGAAAGATTGAAGGAAGGAGGAGAAGGGAATGACAGAGCATGAGATGGTTGGATGGCATCATTGACTCAATTTATATGAGTTTAATAAACTTTGGGTGTTGGTGATGGACAGGGAAGCCTGGCATTCGGAAGCAGTCCATGGAGTTGCAAAGAGTCGGACATGACTGAGCGATTGAACTGAACTGAACTCTCAATCAAGTTGTTTTTTAGAGAAAAACTGACAAAGCAGCAATGGCATATAGTTCTTTTCTAGTGCACATGAATCATTAACCAATGTAGGTCATATTCTGGCTTATAAAACATATCTAAATAAATGTTGTTCAGTTGTGAAGTCATGTACAACTCTTTTTGACCCCACGGACTGCAGCATACCAGGCTTTCCTGTCCTTCACTATCTCCTGGAGTTTGCTCAAATTCATGTCCACTGAGTTGGTGATTCTAATGATCTCATCCTCTGTCATCCCCTTCTCCTCCTGCCTTCAATCTTTCCCAGTATCAGGGTCTTTTCAGTGAATCAGATCTTTGCATCAGGTGGCCAAAATATTGGAGCTTCAGCTTCAGCCCTTCCAATGAATATTCAGGGTTGTTTTCCTTTAGAATTGAGTGGTTTCATCTCCTTGCTGTCTAAAGGACTTTCAGGAGTCTTCTCTGCACCACAATTTGAAAGCATCAGTTCTTCATCACTCAGCCTTCTTTATGGTCCAACTCTCACATCTGTACATGACTACTGGAAAAACCATAGCTTTGACTATAGGGACCTTTGTCAGCAAAATGATGTCTCAGCTTTTTGATATACAGTCTAGGTTTGTCATAGCTTTCCTTCCAAGGAGCAATTGTCTTTCAATTTCATGGCTGCTGTCACCATCCATAGTGATTTTGGGGCCCAGAAAAGTAAAACCTGTTACTGCTTCTACTTTTTCTCCATCTATTTGCCATGAAGTTATGGGACTGAATATCATGATCTTAGTTTTTTGAATATTGAGTTTTAAACCCGTGTCTTTACTCTCCTCTTTCACCTTCATCAAGAGTCTCTTTAGTTCCTCTTTACTTTCTTCCTTTAGAGTGGTATCATTTATATATCTGAGGTTGTTGATGTTTCTCCCTGCCATCTTGATTCCAGCTTGTGATTCATCCAACCTGGCATTTTGAATAATGTACTCTGCCTGTAAGTTAAAGAATCAGGGTGACAATGTACAGCTTTGATGCATTCCTTTCCCAATTTTGAGCCAGTCCATTTTTCCATTTAAGGTTTGAGCTATTGCTTCTTGATCCACATACAAGTTTCTCAGGAGACAGGTAAGATGTTCTGATATTCCCATCTCTTTAAGAATTTTCCAAAGTTTGTTGTGACCCACACAGTCAAAGGCATTAGTGTAGTCAATGAAGCAGAAGTAGATGTTTTTCTGGAATTCCCTTGCTTTTTCTATGATCCTACAAATGTTGGCAATTTGATCTCTGGTTCCTCTGGCAAATAAATCCAGTTTGTACATCTGAAAGTTCTTGGTTCATGTACTCCTGAAGCTTAGCTTGAAAGATTTTGAGAATAACCTTACTAGAATGTGAAATGAGCACAGTTTTCCAGTAGTGTGAACATTCTTAACGCTGGCCTCCTTTGGGGTTGGAATTAAAACTGACCTTTTCCAGTCTTGTGGCCACTGCTGAGTTTTCCAAATTTGCTGGCATATTGAGAGCAGCATT
The DNA here is from genome assembly GCF_055505025.1 of Bos grunniens. NCBI lineage: Eukaryota > Metazoa > Chordata > Mammalia > Artiodactyla > Bovidae > Bos > Bos grunniens. The sequence goes on from NC_141194.1 coordinate 133,914,938, forward strand.
ATAACAGCATTAACTTTCAGGATTTCAAATAGCTCAGTTTGAATTCTATCATCTCCAGTAGCTTTGTTTGTAGTAATGCTTCCTGAGGCCCACTTGACTTCACACTCTAGGATGTCTGGCTCTAGGTTTGTGACCACTCCATCATGGTTATCCAGGTCATTAAGACTTTTTTGTACAGTTTTTCTATGTATTCTTGCCACTTCTTAATCTCTGCCTCTATTAGCTCCTTACCATTTCTGTCCTTAATCGTGCCCATCCTTGCATGAAATGTTCCCTTGATATCTCCAATTTTCTTCAAGATACATTTAAAAATAAAGAAGAATGGAACTGGAAGAATCAACCTGCCTGACTTCAGGCTATACTACAAAGCTACAGTCATCAAGACAGTTTGGTACTGGCACAAAAACAGAAATACAGATCAGTGGAACAAAATAGAAAGCCCAGAGATAAATCCACACACCTATGGACACCTTATTTTTGACAAAGGAGGCAAGAATATACAATGGAGAAAAGACACTCTCTTTAACAAGTGGTGCTGGAAAGACTGGTCAACCACTTGTAAAAGAATGAAACTAGAACATTTTCTAACACCATACACAAAAATAAACTCAAAGTAGATTAAAGATCCAAAGGTGAAACCAGAAACTATAAAACTCCTAGAGGAAAACAGGCAAAACACTCTCCGACATAAATCATATCAGGATCCTCTATGACCCAACTCCCAGAGTAATGGAAATAAAAGCAAAAATAAACAAATGGAACCTGATTAAACTTAAAAGCATTTACACAACAAAGGAAACTATAAGCAAGGTGAAAATACAGCCTTCAGAATGGGAGAAAATAATAGCAAATGAAGCAACTGACAAAGAATTAACCTCAAAAATATACGAGCAGCTCCTGCAGCCCAATTCCAGAAAAATAAATGACCAATCAAAAAATGGGACAGAGAACTAAACAGACATTTCTTCAAAGAAGACATACAGATGGCTAACAAACACATGAAAAGATGCTCAACATCTCTCACTGTCAGAGAAATGCAAATCAAAACCGGAATGAGGTACCATCTCAAGCTGGTCAGAATGACTGCTATCCAAAAGTCTACAAGCAATAAATGCTGGAGAGGGCGTGGACAAAAGGGAACCCTCTTACACTGTTTGTGGTAATTCAAGCTAGTACAGCCACTCTGGAGAACAGTGTGGAGATTCCTTAAAAAACTGAAAATAGAACTTCCATATGACCCAGCAATCCCACTGCTGGGCATATACACCGAGGAAACCAGAATTGAAAGAAACTCATGTACCCCTATGTTCATCACAGCACTGTTTATAATAGCCAGGACATGGAAGCAACCTAGATGTCCATCAGCAGATGAATGGATAAGAAAGCTGTGGTACATATACACAATGGAGTATTACTCAGCCATTAAAAAGTATACATTTGAATCAGTTTAATGAGGTGGATGGAACTGGAGCCTATTATACAGAGCGAAGTAAGCAAGAAAGAAAAACACCAATATAGTATGCTAACACATATATATGGGATTTAGAAAGATGATACAGTCCATCCTAAAGGAGATCAGTCCTGGGTGTTCATTGGAAGGACTGATGCTGAAGCTGAAACTCCAACACTTTGGCCACCTCATGAGAAGAGTTGACTTATTGGAAAAGACCCTGATGCTGGGAGGGATTGAGGACAGGAAGAGAAGGGGACGACAGAGGATGAGATGGCTGGATGGCATCACTGATTCGTTGGACATAAGTCTGGGTGAACTCTGGGAGTTGGTGATGGACAGGGAGGCCTGGCGTGCTGCGATTCATGGGGTCGCAAAAAGTCGGACACGACTGAGCAACTGAACTGAACTGAACTGAACTGAACCATTACCTATCCTACCCGAAAGTAAAAGAGAAAGAAAGACTATGGTATCTATATAAGGAGATATATATTTAATTTACTTAATTTTAGTAGTGAATTTGTAATGAACATGAAGTGTAGATATCTCTTGGAGATCCTCATTTCATTTCCTTTGAATATATACCCATAGGTAGGACTGGTGAATCATATGGTAGGTGGATCATATGGTAGTAAATTTACTACCATAAAATTACCATAAATTACCATAAATTTACTACCATAAAATTACTATCTTTCTTTTTTCTTAATATAGGCATTTTATTGCTATGATCCTTCCTCTGTATACTGCTTTTGCTGCATCCTATAAATTTTGTTATGTTATATTTCCATTTTTGCTTCAAGATAATTTTTGCTTTTCCTTTTGATTGCATATTTGACACGTTTGTTTCAGGACTGTTTTTTAATTTCAAAATGTCTTTGGATTATTCAGTATTCCTTATGTTAGTGATTTCTAGTTTCATACCCTTGTGTTTGAAAAAGTTATATGGTATGATTTAAATGTTTTAAAATTTTCAGACATTTGTTTCATGACCTATGTATTGATCCATCCTGGAGAATGTCCCATATAAACCTAAGAATAATGTATATTATAAGGCTCTTGGGTGGAATGTGCCATATATATCTGTTAGGTTTATTTGGTGTAAAGTATAATTTAAATCTAATGTTTCCTGATTTTCCTTCTTGATAATCTATCCATTTTTATAAGTGGGCTATTGAAGTCCAGTACTAGTATCATATTGTCTGTTTCTCACTTCAGACATGTTAATATTTGCTTACTACATTTATGTGCTCCAGTGCTGGGTGCATATAATAAAATTGTTATATCCTCTTGAGGAATTGATCCTTTTGTCATTATACAGATGATCCTTGAGTAATGTAGGTTTTAATTGAATTCTTCCATTTACATGTGGATATTTTTCAGTAGTAAATACTGGATACTATACAATCTGCAGTTGGTTGAATCCCTGGGTGTAGAAGAACCATGGATATAGAGGGAGGACAGTAAGTTTTGTATAGTCTAACTCCCAGATTGTTTGACAGTCAACTCTATAATGACCTCCTTTGTTTCTTGTTAGCATTTTTGATTTAATGTCTATTGTGCCTGGTGTAAGTGTGGGTACCTCTGCTCTGTTTTGGTTTTCATTTGTTTACAACATCTTTTCTCTGTGTCCTTGCTGTTTCCTATAGACAGCAGCTTATAAAGTATAAGGTAGTTAGGTTTTGTTTTTTTATCCATTCAGATACTCAGTGAGTTTTGATCAGATAACTTATCCGATAAATTTAAGGTAATTATTGATAGGCAAGGACTTACTATTGCCATCTTTAATAATAATAATAATAATATAATTGTTGTTACTAGTAATAAATATTATTACTAATAATAATTATTGTTAAGTCCCTGGGATTCTCCAGGTAAGAACACTGGAGTGGGTTGCCATTTCCTTCTCCAGTGCATGAAAGGAAAAGTGAAAGTGAAGTTGCTCAGTCATGTCTGACTCTTAGCGACCCCATGGACTGCAGCCTACCAAGCTCCTTCATCCATGGGATTTTCCAGGCAAGAGTACTGGAGTGGGATGCCATTGCCTTCTCCAAATATAATATTATATTATATATAATATTATATATAATTATTATTAATAATAATTCTTTGGTGAATGTTTTGTAATTCCTTTTATCCTTTCTTCATCTCATATTGTCTTCCTTTATGAACTGATGATTTTACATTGTGGTATATCCTTTGATTCTCTGCTTTTTATTTTGTATATTCTACTATAGGTGTTTGTTTTGAGGTTACCCTGTGACTTATGTGAAATATCTTATAAGATGTTTGTATAACATTCATTCATGTATTTGTTATATAATATTTTGTTTTATAGTCATATAAGTTTGTTAATGTTTTCTGCACCTTCTTGGAACTTCTCTTTTTGTTCTTGTAGTATTTTCCTGATATCATTAAATTGTTCATCTGCATTCTTTTGTATCTCTCTAAGTACCTCTAGAACAATTATTTTGAATTCGTTGTCTAGAGGTTTCTGTATTTTCATTTATTTGGGGTCAATAACTAAAAGTTTATTGTATTCCTTTGCTGCATTCATATTTTCCTGGTTCTTTATGATCTCTGTAGCCTTATGTAGGTGACTGAGCATTTTAAAGAAACCACCAACTCTTCCAGACATTATGAAGTGACTTTCAAAAGGAGAAACCTTCATGTATGAATGGGGACATGCTTGACCGTGTGTCTAGTGATGGAGGGCATTGAATACGGATGGTGTATTTTGACTCCAGGTCCAGGGAGCATGGATACTTGTTGGTTTATGCCACTGTGTTCCACTCCGTCTGTAGCTGTGTGGTCCTTGGCAAGCACTACAGAGGGTTCACAGAGACTCAAACAGCAGCATAGTTCTTCAGCAGTGACTTCAGGTCCAGTTGCTAAGGCCTAAGGCAGGCAATTGAATGATGTGCCTGTGCTTGATGGTGGGGGCCAGCTGCTGGTGCCTGCATAGAGCCAGTGACAGTTGCAAACACAGATGCAGTGGTGGGATCTCGGGAAAGCAACAAGGGTCAGGGCCAAGTGCAGATACGGGCAGATATAGAGGCCTGAATATTCACCATGCAGTACCAGTTGTTTTTCTGATTCTCACTATGGGCACATGGTAGAAGACACCAGTGTTGGAAGTCAGATTCAGGGAATACAGGTGCCCAATTGGAACGGCTAGCAGTAGGTGAACCCAGTGGTGTAGGCTGGAGACAGGGTATAGGGCTGGATTTGGGCCCACATATGGCCGTCTGCATGCTCTCCTGTGACTGCATGGTCTCTTCATGGGCACACAATTGGTAGTGGAAGCTGGTGATAGGGAGTCAGAACAGGAATGTTCAGGGGCATAGATGGAGGGGCTAGCAACAGATGAGCTCAGTGGTGCAAGTCAGTGACAGAAGACAGGTTCAGATCCAGACCCACAGTTAGCTGTGGGAGGCCTGGCCCTCAGTGCCCTCCATGGCTGTGGGGTATCCTTACTGGTGCTCACACAGCACTGGAAGCCTGTGATGGGGGTTGGGCTTGCTGCGTGCAGGGGGACATCGTGGGAGTAGTTGAAGATGAGCCAGTGATGCAGGCCAGTGACTGGGAATGTGGCCAAATCTGGGCCCACAAGCTGCCTGGGCGCCTTGGCTATGGACACCCACTTTTGGAGCTGTAAGGTCTTTCCAGGAGTGCACACATGGCAGTAGAGGCTGGTGACCAGTGTCAGGCCTGCAGCATGGACATGCCCAGGGGTGGAGCTACCTCCAGGTGTGTGCATGATGGTGGGGGTCAGCTGTGGAGTTCTAGGCTGACATGTTGAGGTCACACAGCCTGAGATGCCTGGGCTGTTGGGGTGGTGCAGAGGTAGGGAGCAGTGAGGGACCCAAGCACCTGGTATCAGCAAACATGAAAACATGTGGAGCCAAACCTAGTGAAATCTGCAGAGGTCTGTGGTGGCTGTGTGGACTACTGGTGAAAACTGCGGGTGAAATTGTCTCCAGGGCAGGTCACTGGTTACCATGTTTGCTCCCACTGTGTAGCAATCATAGCCCCTGCTTTTCTTCCTTGTTGCTAAATGTCTCTTACATCTCAGCTTTGTCATCTCTGGGTGGAATGAACCAAAGCAAGTCCTTCTTATACTGCCCTATGAGGCTGGGGAAGCTGGTCTTTTACCCCATTCTCCTTTTATGATGAGAGAAACTCTATCTTGCTGAGGAAGTCCCCCTTAGAGCTGATCAATGCTGGTTTTGGAGATGGAATGATTCAGGCAACATGGAACTGTTTCCTGTATCCATTTTGTGAGGTTATTCTCAGATTTTTGGTTGTTCTCTGTTGCTCAAAGTCCTTATGTGGACTCAAGAGCTCTCCTAGAACTATTTTTGTTCTTGGATAACTATCTAACTGTTGGTCTTTGTGGGAGGACAGAGTCTGGGGTCTCTGACTCTTTTATTAATCTCACTCTTTTCTCAGGTTACTGAAAGGATTCCTTGTTGAGTTCTTTGTTGAGTCTTTGTTGAGCAAAATATCTTATCAACAGAGCAGTGACAAGAGGAACATTAACTTGGATCTAGCCCAGCTATGAAATCAACAAATTGCTGTGTCTATTTATATGAGACATGAACAATTAGAGAAGTGACTACAGCACCGCAAATGGTCATGTCAAGTCTTCTTCTAGGCTAGGAACCTTCACTTCTTATCAGTGTAATGAAGTTGTTTTCTCTTTCTTCTTCAGCAAAATATTTTTCAATGAAAGTGGTTAAGGGATGAGATATATCTGTATCTGTTAGGAAATCTGGGGGAGAGCATGCTGAAGTGTTTTGAAAATAATGTATCTTCAACTCAGGAACAGATGCCTCATTTCTGTTGGGTCTAATAGGGGGTCTCTATTGTACCCTTTGGAGAAGGCAATGACAACCCACTCCAGTACTCTTGCCTGGAAAATCCCATGGATGGAGGAACCTGGTAGGCTGCAGCCCATGGGGTCGCTAAGTCGGACACGATTGAGCGACTTCACTTTCACTTTTCGCTTTCATGCATTGGAGAAGGAAATGGCACTTTTCCACTCCAGTGTTCTTGCCTGGAGGATCCCAGGGACGGGGGAGCCTGGTGGGCTGCTGTCTGTGGGGTCACACAGAGTCAGACATGACTGAAGTGACTTAGCAACACTGTACCCTTAGGACAACCTTCTCCCATGGTTCATTGAAAGAATTTGACAACCTGCCAGCTGTGTTTCTGGTTCCCCAAGTCTTCCTTTCTCTGCCCATCAGAACAGTTTTTCAGGCAAGTAAGCATTCCACATTAAATTGTGAGCTCCATTCTGAGCAAATGCCATGTTGATTAATCTTGGGTTTTTTTCCTCCACAAACCCAGTATAGTATCTGACTCAGAACAGTTCCTCCATAAATAATATTTAAGGAAAATCAAACCCATCTAAGTTTCATGCTATTACTTGAGGATTCTGTGGTCCTTAGGAGAAAAGAACTATTGATAAGTTAATCAGGTGAAAGGGTATGTACACTAGCTGACATGTTACCTCTTAATCTACCTACAGTGTACAAATGTCCAAAAAAGGCTCTCACCAAGTGAATATGATTGTTGGAAATATCATACTGGCATATGAGAGCAAATAAAGTGAATTTTCCATGAAAACTGAATCAACTTGCAAACTTTAGATGGACAGACAGATTTGTATGTAGGCTGCCTATAAAGCCTAGTCTAGTCTATATGAAAAAATGGTCTGTGAAACTTTAAAATATACAGAGTGACTCATAAACAGTAGAAAACTTCATAGATTCATTTCTTAGGTACTAGATTATATATTAACATGTAGTATGTACCAAATTATAGAGCTATACTGACATTTGGCTCCTTCCCATGTGGCTCAGTAGTAAAGAATTTACCTGCAATGCAGGAGATGCAGGTTTGATCTGCCAAGAAGATCCCCTGGAGAAGGAAATGGCTACACACTCCAGTATTCTTGCCTGGGAAATTCCATGGACAGAGGAGCCTGGTGGGCTACAGTCCATATGGTCACAAAGAGTCATACACAAGTGAGCAAGTTAGAACACATGCATATAAATCATAACAATATTTACTGCTGCTCCAAAGAAGTGGGGTAAAACATGTGCCCCTGTAAAGCACATTAGCACCAAGTGGGCCAGTGTGTCAAAGTATCCATCAGTCACTTTGGTGCTATCTTCAGCAAACCCCCAGAAAACCTAGGGGCTAACTAGGCATCTCTTCACCATTGGTTTGGCACATTTTCTATAAACTGCTGAAGATGAAATTAGGTCCCTTACACCTGATGAAGATCCTGATGGAGGGCTGCTGGTGCTGCTGCTACGTCGCTTCAGTCATGTCCAACTCTGCACAACCCCATAGATGGCAGCCCACCAAGGTCCCCCATCTCTAGGATTCTCCAGGCAAGAACACTGGAGTGGGTTGCCATTTCATTTTCCAAATGCATGAAAGTGAAAGTGAAGTCGCTCAGTCGTGTCCGACTCTTCACGACCCCATGGACTGCAGCCCACCAGGCTCCTCCGTCCATGGGATTTTCCAGGCAAGAGTACTGGAGTGGGGTGTCATTGCCTTCTCCGCTGATGGAGGGATAACAGACAAAATGATACCTAATGCAGTTTCGGTCATATAGAAAGGAATTTTGCATGTTACCTCATATTCACTGAAGAGGTTACATTTTATTGAAATGAAAAAGTGAACCAGTATAACTTCCCACTTATGAGACAATGGAAACCAATGTGACACATGTAGAAATGCTGTCAAAAGTTAACATCATTTGTTCATTTCTTGCACATGGGACTTTAGTCTTTTATTTATTTATTTTTGTATGGACTTTGACAATAATCCCATATCAAATGGAGAGTGACTTTTCTCCTGAAACTTCACTTCCAGAAGTACGAGTCTCTGTTATTTCCTTAACAAGTTTGGAAATCACCTAATAAACATCTAACATGACATTGCATGTATGCTCAGTTGCTCAGTAGTGTCCGACTCTTTTGTGATTCCATGGACTGTGGCCCACCAGACTCCTCTGTCCACAGAATTTTCCAGGCAGGAATACTGGAGTGGGTTGCCATTTCCTTCTCCAGGGAATATTCCTGACCCAGGGGTTGAACCTGAGTCTCTTTCATCTTCTGCTTTTGCAGGAAGATTCTTTACCACTGAGCCACCCAGGAAGCCCTTACCATGACATTTAGACTGGATATAATGTTTAAGGGCTTCCCCGGTGGCTCAGAGAGTAAAGAATCTGCTTGCAATGTGGGAGACCTGGGTTCAGTCCCTGGGTTGAGAAGATCCCATGGAGGAGGGCATGGCAACCCACTCCAGTATTCTTGCCTAGAGAATCCCCATGGACAGCGGAGCCTGTCGGGCTACTGTCCATGGGGTCGCAAAGAGTTGGACATGACTGAGTGACAAAGAACACACCTAATGTTTAAACTTTGACCTACCTTGAAACCATTGACCACCCACATCTTCAGTTATCACACTGTAAATCTTTTCTCTTACAGAAGTGATGCATTCAGAACTTTGTGGTTTGTACCACTTCTTTCTTAAAGGCTTGAGGAAAGCAAAGAACACAATCTGGCTGCTGTTCCTACCATGACAGTCTGGGATAAATTACTATAGGACTGAATGTGGGTGTATGGAATAAAGAATAAGTATTGAGCTTTGGTAAGATTATAAAAATAATTGTGATAGTTTTTTTATAAATTAGTTTGGCTATATTTATGCTCATATATAACACAATTACTAAGTAATTAATTTTGAAAACTGTTTAATTATTTTCTGAATCATCCATATATGTGCCTGGGGAACAATCCTTCTTATATATTAAGACGGGCTTTGTGCTAGCCATCTACATATTTAAAATGCTCTAAGAAAATGTAACTTTGAAATCAGGATGGAAAACCCCTCAGAAAGTCATTACTGTTTGCCCTTATTCTTTTATCCAATCTAGATGGATAATACCAACCTTTATGATGCTTTGCTACCAAACTTTATGGCCCTCTGCAATCCCCACCCCAAATTAGCACATATACACACATGAGTGTGTACATGCCCACACACGTGTACATACAGGTAAATATGCATCTTGAAACTGAGTATTCAGAGCTGCCAGAGGCTAAATTATGCCTCTTCCCAACAGTTTTCTGAAGATCTTTATAACACCATTCTGGTGATATTTACTTAATTACACATCATAATTTCATAACTGTACATTGTAATTATATGATTCCATGTGTTTACACTCAACAGACAATTAGATATAATCACCCTTAGCACATAAATGCATGATGGCAAAAAGTTACTTTATGGAAATCAGGAGTCTACATAGAAAGTGAAGTGGATTTAAGGCTATTCTGACATTTTCTGTCAGGCAATGATCATGATGTGCAACAAGCAAGTCACCTTGCATGAAGGTGGAGAAAGCTTTGGAAAAGTATTCTAACTGAAGAAAATGGAAGTAAAAAAAAATCAGGGAAAGCTTTTCTGGTTAGATTTGGAGGATCAGTTAATACTGAATTTAACTGAGTTAAATACTGAAAATGACTGATAATAGATTTCAGTTAATACTCAAATTAATATTTTAGAATTTTTATCTTTTTGACCATGTCAATACCTGTTTGGTTATTGATGAATGGCAGTTTCATTATATGTAGATAGCCCATTTGAGGCACCCAGACTTCTATCTTTTCTGCATATGCATTTATTCACTCATTCATCCTTTGTGTGCAGTATGTATGTTGAGTACCTGTCACATACTGAGATATCAGTTAAACACTGGTCCATGTCCTCATTCTTCAGGCAGCACTATTGCCTCTGGTGTGTAGTGCTTTGACCTTCTTCCGCAGTGTGAAATATTCATCCTCTTCCCATCAAAACTTCCCTGTGGTATGTCTTTCTTTTATGGCTGGATTGTTATTTAGCTGGTAATGAGTTGTCAGGGTCTCAGAAGTAAAACAAAACAAAACAACATATACTCAGGTATTATGGAGTTAAGTGATCATTTTAGTGCCCTGTCTGGAGCTCATCAATAGAATGATTCCAAGTGCTGTGTCTACTCAGACCTAAAGCTACAAGCCAAGGAGGCAGTGCATACCATCCTGAAGCAGAACACTGTCTTAAAGTCTGTCTCCACCACTTCCATTGGACTGTGTGTTCCTTAAGGAAATAGGTACCATCTGAATAATAGTCAGTGTATGGGCCTTTTGTGGGACAAGTCATCTGGGTATGATTGCTAAGCCTCTGAATGAAGAGGGTTCATAATAAGCAGGGTTATTCCTGCCTGTATTTCTTCTCTGTAATAACCAGAAGTGAACAATTTTCCACATGAGTACTCATCATACATTCTACCAATTCTAACATTCTTTATATCAAATATCTATAGTTCTTATTCTATTTTGCTTACCAGCTACCAATTATCATCACTATTCTAAAGGCGCTTGATTTAAATAGCTGTTAACTACTCAATTGGAAACAAATACTAGCCATTTCACAGTAAGCAAATGCCTAACCCCCAAGATAATCTATAATTTAAAGAAATTTTGTGGTAAAATATTTTCTAAAAGTAAAATTACAGAATTGTAGAATCTTGGAATACAAAGGAATTTAGAGGTCATTTGGTCTAGACTTCTAGTTTCCATTGAATACAGAAATCTACACTATTACATATTTAGAAGGTAGGCATTTTCAGCTCAGTTCAATTGCTCAGCTCTGTCTGACCCTTTGATACCCCATGGACTGCAGCACGCCAGCCCTCCCTGTCCATCACCAACTCCTGGAGCCTACTCAAACTCATCTCCATTGTGTTGGTGATGCCAGCCAACCATCTCATCCTCTGTCATCCCTTTCTCCTCCCGCCTTCAGTCTTTCCCAGCATCAGGGTCTTTTCCAATGAGTCGGTTCTTTGCATCAGATGGCCAAAGTATTGGAGCTTCAGCTTCAGTATCAGTCCTTCCCGTGAACATTCAGCACTGATTTCCTTTAGGATGGACTGGTTTGATCTTCTTTCTGTCCAAGGGACTCTCAAGAGTCTTCTCCAAAACCACAGTTCAAAAACATCAATTCTTTGGTGCTCAACTTTCTTTATAGTCCAACTCTCACATCCATACATGACTACTGGAAAAACCATAGCCTTGACTAGATAGAAATTTGTTGGTGAAGTAATGTCTCTGCTTTTTAATATGCTGTCTAGATTGGTCATAGCTTTTCTTCCAAGGAGAAAGCATCTTTTAAATTCATGGCTGCAGCCACCATATGCAGTGATTTTGGAGCATCTCCCCACCAAAGAAAAAGTCTCTCATTGTTTCCATTGTTTCTCCATCTATTTGCCATGAAGTAATGGGACCAGATGCTATGATCTTAGTTTTCTGAATGGTGGGTTTTAAGCCAGCTTTTTCACTCTCCTCTTTCACTTTCATCAAGAGGCTCTTTAGTTCTTCTTTACTTTCTGCCATAAGGGTGGTATCATCTGCATATCTGAGGTTATTTATATTTCTCCTGGCAATCTTGATTCCAGCTTGTGCTTCATCCAGCCCAGCTTTTCTCATGAGGTACTCTGCATATAAGTTAAGTAAGCAGGGTGACAATAAACAGCCTTAACATACTCCTTTCCCAATTTGGAACCAGTCTGTTGTTCCATGTCCAGTTCCAACTGTTGCTTCTTGACCTGCATACAGATTTATCAGGAGGCAGGTCAGATGGTCTGGTATTCCCATCTCTTTCAGAATTTTCCACAGTTTATTGTGATCCACACAGTTAAAGGCTTTGGCATAGTCAATAAAGCAAAAGTAGATTTTTTCTGGAACTCTCTTGCTTTTTCAGTCATCCAACGGATGTTGGCATTGTGATGTCTGGTTCCTCTGCCTTTTCTAAATCCAGCTTGAACATCTGGAAGTTCACGGTTCACATGCTGTTGAAGCCTGGCTTGGAGAATTTTGAGCATTACTTTGCTATTGTGTGAGATGAGTGCAATTGTGCATTTGTTTGAACATTCTTTAGCATTGTCTTCTTTTAGGATTAGAATGAAAACTAACCTTTTCCAGTCCTTTGGCCACTACTGAGTTTTCCAGATTTGCTGGCATATTGAGTGCATCACTTTCACAGCATCATCTTTTAGGAGTTGAAATAGCTCAGCTGAAATTCCATCACCTCCATTAACTTTGTTCGTAGCGATGCTTCCTAAGGACCACTTGACTTCACATTCCAGGATGTCTGGTTCTAGAAGAGTGATCACCCCATCGTGGTTATCTGGTTCATGAAGATCTTTTTTGTATAGTTCTTCTGTGTATTCTTGCCACCACTTTAATATCTTCTGCTTCTGGTAGGTCCATACCATTTCTGTTCTTTATTGTGCCCATCTTTGCATGAAATGTTCCCTTGGTATCTCTAATTTTATTGAAGAGATCTCTAGTCTTTCCCATTATATTTTTCCTCTCTATTTCTTTGCATTGATTGCTGAGGAAGTCTTTCTTATCTCTCCTTGCTATTCTTTGGAACTCTGCATTTAAATGGGTATATCTTTCCTTTTCTCCTTTGCTTTTCGCTTCTCTTCTTTTCTCAGCTATTTATAAGGCCTCCTCAGACAACCATTTTGCCTTTTTGCATTTCTTTTTCTTGTTCATGGTCTTGATCCCTGCTTCCTGTATAATGTCACGAGTCTCCATCCATAGTTCTTCAGGCACTCTGTCTATCCAATCTAATTCCTTGAATCTATTTCTCATTTCCACTGTATAATAATAGGGTATTTGATTTAGGTCATACCTGAATGATCTAGTGGTTTTCTGTACTTTCTTCAATTTAAGTCTGAATTTGGCAATAAGGAGTTCATGATCTGAGCCACAGTCAGCTCCCTGTCTTGTGTTTGCTGACTGTATAGAGCATTTAGTCTGGTTTATCATTTCAAGAAAGGCACTCAGTATTATACAAGGCAATCTCCTTTGTATTGACCTCCTTACATTGAATTGAACCATACCTCCTCTTAACTTTTCATTGCTTCTAATTGTGCTCTGGGAGCTACACAGAATAAGTCTATATCTTGTTTCACATGACAGCTCTTCAGATAGGTAACTTCCATCATTTCTCAACTTCTGCTTCCATTTCTTTGTTTTTGCCATCTAGATATTGTCAGGCTTTCAAATATTCTTTATATGTTATAGTTTTAAAACTACTTAGCCCCATATATCTTGAAAATGAGAGATACCTTTTTCTGGGTTGACTTGACCAGGTCATAGAGGGGAGAGCCTTTAAAATTGTTCCCCTCTATGGGAAGATCTTTTTCTTCCTAAGTACAGAACTATTGTTTTTAAATTATTTGATTTATCATTACAGTCTATTGACATGTCTTTGAATCAAGATTTTGTTACATTAACTATCTCTTTTTACTTTAATTTATAAACATGTTCATGTTTGAGCTTTCTCAGATTCTCGAAGTTAATGAGAGAGTGAGTAAGATCTATAAGAGGAACCTGTTCATCCAAGTTGCCATTGATTTATTCTTCAGAATGCATACTCTGCCAATGGTCATCCAGCTTCATGAGTATCTACTTAACTGAGTCCAGTCAGCATCATTCCGTGCAGTTGCCAGAGTTATTACATTCTTTTCTGAAATAGATGTGAATTGTAATTGTAACATTCAGCAAATCTGCCAGCCAAGTAACACTATGGAAAAAAGAAACAAACATGAATTTTAGAGAATACATATTGGCTGATTTCATAAATGCCCCCAAAGTCACCTGCTTATTAACCCATTCTTGAATTTTTCTGGAAATAAGTATTTCTATCCATTTTTCTCCTAGAATCCAACAATTTATTGCTTTTGAAAATTAAGATATTTATTCATGTTTAGTCTTCAGATTCCTTTCTCATTGCTGGTCATCTGTCAAAGACCAATAGAAGTAGTTTAGCAATTGTAAATAAACATTCTCTCCTTCACAACTGAATTAAACAGAGTCTTCCTTATATCAACCTAGTGTTGCTCATTATAGTATTTAGATGCTATTTAGGATTTAATCCCTTGTTGAGAATACTTTCTGAACCCTTCCAACATGAGCATATTCATATGAGATTCACTTATTAGATATGCCTCTTTTTGTATTTTAATTTATTTTTTTAATTGGAGGAGTCTCACTGTTTGTAGATGACATGATACTATATGTATAAACTCCCAAAGATGCCACCAGAGAATTACTAGAGCTAATCAATGAATATAGTAATGTCATGGGATATAAAATTAAAACACAAAAATTGCTTGCATTCCTATATACTAACAATGAAAAATCAGAAAGAGAAGTTATAGAAACAGTCCCATTTATCCTTGCAACAAAAATAATAAAATACCTGGAAATACCTACCTTAAGAAACAAAAGACCTATGTGCAGAAAGCTATAAGACACTGATTAAAGAAATCAAAGATACACAAACATGTTGAGAGATATATCGGGTTCTTGGACTAGAAGAATCAATACTGTGAAAATGGCTATATTACTCAAAGCAAACTACAGATTCAGAGCAATCCCTATCTAACTACCAATTGTATTTTTCACAGAAGTAGAGCAAAAGATTTCATAATATTTTTCAAAGCAATCTTGCAAAAGAAAAACAAAGCTGGAAAAATCAACCTTCCTGACTTCAGACTATACTACAAAGCAGCAGTCCTGAAAATGCTATGGTATGAGCACAAAAACAGAAATATAGACTGATAGAACAAGATAGAAAGCCCAGAGGTAAACCTGTGCACCTATGAGCAGCTTATCTTTGACAAAGGGGGCAAAAATATACAATAGAGAAAAGACAGTCTCTTCAACAAGTGGTGCTGGGAAAAGTGAACAGTTACACGTAAAAGAATTAAATTAGAACACTTCCTAATACCATGTGAGTATGAGGTGCATGCTCAGTCATATCCAACTATTTGTGACTCCATGGACTGTAGCCCACCAGGCTCTTCTTTCCATGGAATTTTCTAGGCAAGAATACTGGAGTGGATTACCATTTTCTTCTCCACGGGATCTTCCTGACCCAGGGATCAAACTGGCATCTCTTGGATTTCTTGCATGGGCAGGCAGGTTCTTTACCAGTTGAGCCACGATACAAAAGGTTAAACTCAAAATGGATTAAAGACCTACATGTAAGACCAGAAACTAGTTATGCTTCTTTAGATGGATTTACAATGACTCCAGAAGCATGGAACTCCTGGGAAGCATATTCATTTAACCTACTCACCATAGATTAAATGAAACATATTCATTTAACCTACAGCTGTAGGTTACATCTGACTAAAACTATGTTAGAGTTGTCCTAGCACCTTTTCAGTTCTTCACCTTTTCTACACTTACCATACACCAAGAATTTCTACATCTTTGCAATCCTTATGTACCTTTCTTACTGTACTGTACAGATAAGACAAACAGATAAACTTTTCATTGCCTTCTTTATTACTAGCTGGAGTTTCCCTTCTCCTTCTCATCCTCTTCTCCTTCCCGTCCTGCTAGTAGCCCAGGGTTCTCATGCTGATTCCTAAAATCCAAAAATCTCCTTGTGGTGTCTCACTAGGCCTTGACAGGGTTCCATACTTTAGGCATTCTCTTAGCCTAATTTTCTCACAGACAAAATAGTCTCCTGGGTTTTTACTCTCTACCATGTAGTAGATAAATTAATTTCTACAATTAAGTTAGCTAAATAGGTTGTCACCCATCTCAGGTAAAATAATGTCAACCTGGAGGAAATGTGCTTGACTCAAGAGGCTGTTAAATATTGCTTTGGATGGTATTAATTGCAGACATCAAGGCATATTGGGGTAGGGGAGTGGCAGAAATTATATTTTAGAACAAATCAACCTTCTAGTGGTGTTCCCGAGAATGGAACACTATATAGATACATTTACTTTGCCATGATACTTTGCAGGTAAAAGTGAGGTTGAGGTGTGTTCTGTTGACTTATGCCATACTTGTGATAAATTGGAGAATGGGGAAAATACGACAGAAAATGTTTTGGACTCAACCGATTGAATTTCAAACACCAGTCTCCTCTGGACTTTTAACTGCAGTCTATGGTCTATTTCCTGGGTTACGATATCGGGCTGTAATGTTCTCATCATGGCTCTTTCTTCTCTAGAGGTAGTAAATAGTCTTGTGTCACCTTCTCAAGCCTCAGTTAGGCATGAAGGCTGGAAAAATACTCTTCTCAGTCCTGATGGGGTAAGAAAGAGTTAATTAGAGCAGAATGACTTTTTGTCTTCCCTGGCTTCAGCTTAAGTACATCTGCATTTCTCTTTTTCTGTATCACCTTTTCTCAATTCTGAATTTTCAGTGAGAGAAAAAGCAGCTGATGGCTGCTTCTTGGATGATAGGTTTCATGGCCACATTAGAAGCAATCCTGAGAAATCTGGGTGCTGGGATTTGTGACATATAATTGACAAGAATAGCCTATTTAATCAGAACACCTCCCACTTTGTGATTATTAAAGAAAATCTTGATTTAAAAAGATACAACCATATGGAAAAGTACATTAAATTATTCTCTGCCTGAAAAATACATGCATCACACACACACACACACACACACACACACACACACAAACTCCACAAGCACACACGTAGGACCTTACTTCCTACATTTCTCCCTATTTTGTCAATTTTGCCATCATAGAATCTAAATTTGGAGTCAGAAGGAGAGAGCAAAGGTGCACAGTTGACTTGATATAATAATCTGTGGCCTTCTCATTCTGTCTTCCTTTTTCTGTAGTTCTCCATAGCTCTGTTGACATCTCTGGTACACTTCAGCAATGCAAGGGTCACATTGCATGTACAAGAAACTAGATTTAGAGAATTTAATGCTTAGGGACACTGGGAAATTGATAGAAGACAGGTAGTTAAAGCACTTAAAATAGGGTCTTCATATTCATAGCTTAATACCAGAAGCTTCAAAGAAGACAGACTGTTTCATATAGAAAGAATTGGATTTAAATCTAGCTTCCTGGCTCTTCCTCATTTAAACCTCTCTGAGCCTCTATTTTATCTGTAAATTGTAGGATTATTGTGCATATTAAAGGAGATAATATATAGAAAGGAGCTTATTGAAATTTTGGATACAAAATAAAGATTAAAGTAAAGTTTTTTCCCCAAGGAAATAGAGGAGGAAGTGATGGAGGGAGAATAAACCAATATTTATTGAAATTCTACATACTCAGTTGGAAATAAGGGCTCAGGTAGCATAAATAGTGTAGTTTTTTTTTTTTTGGAATTCTTACCTATACTGGATGATAAGCTCACCTATGGCATTCAATAAATTAAGGAAGGAATAAATATTTGCCAAATGATTTCTTGCTGACTATATAAGTGTGAGAGCACCATAATGTTACTATTGTGATTTTTAAACGTTTTCAGCATCAGTCATTATGGAAGGGATTTTGTTCATAACCTGCTCCCAAACAAGTTTAGTACCTTGATTTTTGTGACTATATGATTCAACCAAGCTTTCTAAACTCAAATATCCTTAAAAAATTAACTTTATAACTATAATTCCATTAGTATTTTTGTCTTAGTTCTGTGTTTTACTGAGATTTTCATCATCAGTGTTTTTACCACAATGTCTACATTTCTGAAATAATTTATCTTATCTATCTTTATTTAACCAGATTTTATCATCAGGTAATTTTTTCATGGATAACTAGACTTGCTGTAGTCTCTGATGTTCTTGCTTGCTACAGATATTCTTCAGCCTTTGTTCTGAAGGACATCTTGCCTAGATTGTATTTGGATCACTCATTACTTCAAACAGAACTTGGTAGATATTGTTTTACTATCTGTGGAGAATTCTGATATCAGCCAACTCTTTCCTCTTATACATAGTCTGTTTAATGCCTATGCATGTTATTTCTTTTATTAACATTGAAACTCAATGATTTAATCAGATTGTTCATTGATTTGCATCTATCAATTTCTGTATCAATATATTTTGGGGAACATGTGTTATCTTCTTCTACAGAGTCAGTTCTTTTTTCAGAGAAATATTCTTGTAAAGCTTCATATGTATGTTATGAATATGTATGCAATATATTATTATACACACACATAAACACATTTGGATCCCTGATTGGATTGTCTTTGCCTGATGCACACATATATGCACACACCTCAAATCTTATCTCTAATTGTTTTATTATCTTTTTCTACTGGATTCCCTGTGATTACTTGAGGTACTTTCTTTTTTTCAGTAATTCATCTGTTTTGTGAGTATTAAATGTTTATTAGTTCTATAATGGTATTGTTTTGATCATTGGTTTGGTTTGTTATCTCAGTTGTCATTTCAATGTGGTGTCTTAATTTTCTCATCTCTGGGACATTATTTCAGTTCAGTTGCTCAGTCGTGTCCAACTCTTTGCGACCCCATGGACTGCAGCACGCCAGGCTTCCCTGTCCATCGGCAACTCCTGGAGCTTACTCAAACTCATGTCTATCGAGTCAGTTATGCCATTCAACTATCTCATCCTCTGTCATCATCTTCTCTTCCTGCCTTCAATCTTTCCCAGCATCAGAGTCTTTTCCAATGAGTCAGTCTTTCACATCAGTGGCCAAAGTATTGCAGTTTCGACATCAGTCCTTCTAACGAATATTCAGGACTGATTTCCCTTAGGTTTGATCTTCTTGCTGTCCAAGGGACTCTCAAGAGTCTTCTCCAACACCACAGTTCAAAAACATCAGTTCTTTGGTGGTCAGCTTTCTTTGGGGTCCAACTCTCACATTCATACATGACTACTGGAAAAACCATAGCTTTAACTAGACCGACCTTTGTCGATAAATTAATGTCTCTGCTTTTCAATATGCTGTCTAGGTTTCTCATAGCTTTTCTTCCAAGGAGTGTGTTTTAATTTCATGGCTGCAGTCGCCATCTACAGTGATTTTAGAGCCCAAGAAGGTAAAGTCTGTCACTGTTTCCATTGTTTCCCCATCTATTTGCCATGAAGTGATGGGATTGGATGCTATGACCTTAGATTTCTGAATGTTGAGCTTTAAGCCAACTTTTTCACTCTCCTCTTTCACTTTCATCAAGAGGCTCTTTAGTTCCTCTTTGCTTTCTGCCATAAAGAGTGGTGTCATCTGCGTATCTGAGGTTATTGATATTTCTCCCTGCAATCTTGATCCCAGTTTGTTCTCTGGGACATTATTCCACTGAAATTGCATTTTTATTAAATTCTTTCATTGCATGAAGTACACAAAAGGTGAGGTATTTTCTTCCCTTCATTTGAAGATGTCTGTTTTTTCACATTGGATTATTCACTCCTTTTTCCATGTGTTAAATTGGGTTCTTCAGAAACAGCCCCTGAGAGGGAAGATTCCTAGGTAAGTAATTTTTTAAAGTAGAAAGTACTGTCAGGGGAAATTCCAGGAGAAGCAAGAAAAGGACAGTGAGAAGCCATGCACTGATGTATCTTAGGCAAAGACTTACAGAAGGTAGATTCAGCTTATGTAGAGAGATTCTAGAATGTAAATTACAGCTCAAAGTTCCCTCAAACCAACTCAAGAACAGCTTTCATACTCTTTTCACCTATCAGCCATTGACTAATCCCAGATTGATTGAGGTAGAGGGAGAGAGATCAATACATTCTTGAGAGCTTCCATTTCTGCTGGAATATAGGCAAAGTAGAATCTAATGGAGAAGGAAATGGCAGCCCACTCCAGTGTTCTTGCCTGGAGAATCCCAGGGACGGGGGAGCCTGGTGGGCTGCCGTCTCTGGGGTCGCACAGAGTCGGACACGACTAAGGTGACTTAGCACCAGCAGCAGCAGCAGAATCTAATAGCCTGAAGGGCAGACCTCTGTAAAAGAGCCTTTGATGAAAGTTTTTAGAAACAAATTCACCTCAAAGAAAAGGACACACAAAAAAACATGTAAGAAAGGATTTGAGGTGGTCTAGATGGAGAAGGAAATGGCAGCCCACTCCAGTGTTCTTGCCTGGAGAATCACAGGGATGGCGGAGCCTGGTGGGCTGCTGTCCATGGGGTCGCACAGACTTGGACACGACTGAAGCGGCTTAGCAGCAGCAGCTGCAGCAGCAGCAGGAGGAGCAGGAAGACTGTCTGCTACACTTGCTATATTATTCTCATTTATTATTTTTAATGAGTTTGTGACCATGCAGTTCCTTTCATATTGCCTATTGGTCATTCTTACCATGTGTGAACTCTATTCAGGTGTTTCATTTTAGATGAAATGTCCTTTACTTAATATTATATTTGAATCCTATTATTCTTTATATCCCAAGTATATTTTGAGAAATGTGGCAAAGAATGTTGGGGTAGGTGGAAGGAAGAGCTTCACTGCTCACAGATATAACTTTGTTTGGATGGCATGGATTCTGTTGTTTCTTCAACAGTTGTTTAAGAGGTCATATATCTGGACTCAGCCCACCAACTTGGAGAATATATTGTATTCCTCTATGGGAATATGCTAGAAATTTTAGATGAGTTCTATAATTTGTTGTGGAACCCTGAAAAATGTCACTGTTTTCTTGCCTTTGGTTAATTCTTGATGATTCTAAGTATGGACTCCTACTCTTAAAGATCTTACAGTTTTTCCCTGGGATTTGTCAGTTTACTTTTGTCCAGATGTGAAGTTTGTTCATGACTATACTCTGAATCTGTTGATCTACGGCCTTTCCTCAGAATGAAATTTGTAAGAACACAAAGAACCCCACTATAATATTTTGTTTCTTTCTTTGGCTATCACTTTTCAAAGTTAATATTATAATAAGTTTTTATTATTTAATTAATATGGATGATGCTCTGGAATTTCTTTTGCTCATTTATTTGTTCATTTAAGGAGAGAGGTTCTGTGATCTAGAGATTTATTCTATTACAAGTGAGATATTTACTGTCTTTTCAATCAGAAGTTTTCCTATTTGTTTTAGTAAAGTAGAATAAAATCCTTCCTATGAAATTTCCTTCATATGTTTGCATCTTTACCTCTAGCTTATGGATGTTGAAAATCACCCAATGGTCTTTGCATCAGTCAGCTTTTGAACTGTATAATACTTGGGGTTATAAAAAATCTGATTAGGCAACAGTTTCTTAAAGAGTCTGGTCTCTAATCAGAGGAAGTAATTTTCAAACATCCTATAATTATAATGAAACTTAATTTTTGTCATAGACTTTCTGTGTTTTTTTTTTTTTTTTCCCCCCAAGAAAGCAAAAGAGAATAGTCATTAGTCCTTTACACTCTTGCTCTGAATAGTTCATAATGATTCAGGTTCATTTCTTAATGAACCAAGGCCAGCCTCAGCTCTGCCTTGGTTCAAATATCATTTAAACTGAATGAGTGTTGCATTCATGGTGTCTACTATCATCTCTCTAGATAATGTCGAGGCTGCTAAATATGCTATCTAGATTATTTGGGTAATAGCAGAGAGAATGTGGAACTCCACATAGAAGTGGAGTATGAAGTATTTTCACTGTGACAAACGATCACAGTCTACATAATCATCTTTAAACACTCTTTGAATTGGATGGGTAATTCTGCATTGCCTATTCCTACAGTATTAGCAGGCATCATGTGGTTAGCAATGGTTCCCAAGATGATATATCCGAGTTAGTATCTGTCCTCACTACAGTACTCCTCTGATGTCTACTTTCACTCTAAGAGGAGGCCTCATCATGGTAACAATTCGAAGAAGATCTTGTTCTTTCAGACTGCTGTGAAAGCAAGGCAGCTAACTAAAATTTGTGGCTGTTTGAGATCTTGAAAGAGGAAAGAAAATACTAGATTTTACCTGTATCATTTGATTGCAGTACTCATGAAACAATTTTGCAAGGTAATTCTTTTGTTCTTACTTACTGCTACTTGGCCTCCATTCTAAAGAACAATAAGGGCTGGGAGATACTAGATCACCTCAAAGAAAAAACAGATAAAGAGTCTTTAAAGATTTCTGCTTTAATATTTTCTCTGACAAAATATATTAAAAAATACTTGGTGGAGTATATCTTTCTCACTGAGGTCAAATTCTGTGTAGATCATTAGTAGCTGAATAGTTTTTGGATATGTGTTGGTATTTTCTGTTTGTTTCTAGTGGACAGATATGAATGATTCGTTTCAGTCAGCTTACCCATTCTCAGAAAACTAGATTTGTCATTCTGCTGTTGGGGTCATGGAGTCACCCAGTCATCAGCTGCTGCTTGCCTATCTGCTTTGACAGGGAAGGAAATTGAGGGTGTTAGTAGAGGTTATTTCGGGTCACTCAGTGGGTGTATCGAAAAGAAACCACAAGAAGTGCTTTGGCAGATTTGAATTTAGAAGACAATAACACCAAGGAGAAAAACAGTAAATTTTGTGCATCAAGCACTTTTTTACAAAAAGGATTGCATTGTATTATTTCATCTGCATTTGTATAAACACATATTTTTTTTGCCTTTCCTATTAGTCATAGCATAATATATGAAGTAATCAAATGATCAAATGGGCATTTATAGTTTTCCAAACTATATGACTGTTCTTAGTTATCAGGATGAATGTGTATATATGTGTGCATATATGTGTATTTATGCTGAGCCATATAAAATTACCTCCATTGCAGGTCAAGAAGAGTCAAATATTGGCAATTCTATGTGATTTAATCCAAAATACTGTAGATGATTAAAACATTCACAGTTTTGGATATTATGCATGAGTAATCCAAAAAGTGTTTGCTTTTAGTGATTTTTAAAATTTTATTAAGGCAAAATTTAAATGGCATGCACCACAGGGCACGTGAGAAAGTCCTCAACTAATGAATTGTATAGTCACCAGTGTTAATTATCTTTCATGAAAAATTGTTTTAAGTGATAAAACCCCATATCATCCAGCTGTTGCTTGAGATGTATAGAAAAGGGTGACGTAAATGATGGTTCTCAGTCAAACAGTAGATTTAGTTGGTAAAGAATAAAGCAGCAGAATCTATGATAGTTCAGTATATGACATGAATAATTTGCTCTATGTGCTCTCTGTGGAACTAAGAAGATTTCACTTTTAAAATTGTTTCTGCCAATACTACAAGTGCAAAAATGTCCATCAAGAGAGAGAAAAAAATTATTGAATGCTTAAAAAAATTGGCTTAGTTTTGGTGTTTGTTTGGCTATTGAGCAGATTCCCTCCTCTTGCATATAAAAGTGTGTTTGACCCTTGAACAACAAGATTTTGAACTCCACAGATTCACTTTTATGTTGATTTCTTTTCGGTAGTGAATACTATAGCGCTACACCATAGTTGGATGCAGAACCACCAATATGGAGGATCCATGTATATGGAAGGCCAACACAAGTGATGCATAAAAGTTTGACTGTGCCGAGGGTCAGCGCCCCTAACCCTCACATATGTTCAAGGGCCCATTGTATTCTGAATTTCTTCTAACATTTATCTTTTCTTTAGCTCTGCCATCTTCTCAACCACATGATTTACATGCAGTTGATTCTACATCTAGCTTCAGATGGGTCCAGATTAGCCTAAACCAATCAGTGTACAGCATTCACTTAATAAATGAGTCTTGTGTAGACACATGATGTGATCCAGTCCAGCCATAACAAACCTCAGGAGGTTTCTTGAGAATTTGGGTCAATGATTTTCTCTTCTCTACATGGTTTATTGGGCTTCCCTGGTGGCTCAACGGGTAAAGAATCTGCGTGCAATGTGGGAGACCTGGTTTCAATCCCTGGGTTGAGAAGATCTTCTGGAGAAAGGAACGGCTACCTATTCCAGTATCCTGGCCTGGAGAATTCCATGGACTGTGTAAGTCTATGGGGTTGCAAAGATTTGGACATGACTGAGCAACTTTCATTTTCACTTTCACTTTCCTGAGGTTTATTACTCTGAGAATGCATGGTTTGGAATTACTATAGCTGTTTTGATACTATGAGGAGAGATAGCCTGAGGCCAAAGTGTGAAGGCTGAGGAAGATGGAAAGAGATGTGAATGACAATAGAGCTGGAACTCGGATAATGTCTTGAATTTCTGGATCAATTTCTATCTGAAGTCAGGCATACTTTTGATATTTCTGTTCTCTGAGTCAATTAATATCCTATTTTGTTGAAACACTTCTGTTCAGGTTTATTTCTCACTAAAAATATAAGCATCCTAACCATATACATGGTTAATTTGAGGTTTGAGTATATGCATAAGAAACATGTGATTCTCAATATAAATATGATTTGAGAGAAAGTGAAGGAATTATTCAAAGGTGTTTATGATGCTACTGTTAAAGGAAACACCAGTGTCTGCTTGAACAGATCTGCACCAGGAGTAAAATTTGGATAAATAATTAAAATGTGTGTTCCATTAAGCAATTCCCCTGAGTATAAAAGTACACACTCATATGAAAAATTAAAGTATGCAAGTTTAAGGCAGAAAACAACAGTCACCTATAATTCCACCACCCAGAGGAAAATATTATCATTATTTTAGCATATTTGTTTTTACTCTTCTTTCTACCCTTTTTTATGTAGTAGAGATCATCTTGTATATACAATTTTTATCCTGCTTGTTTTCATTCAACACCAAATAATAAGCATTTTCCCACATAATTAACAACTTTTCATAAAAAACATGTTTTTCTTCCCAAGAAAACTACACTTATTGGGGGATGTTATACAAATACATAAGAAACAATGAATAGTCTAGTAAAAATATGTAATGCAATCAATTAGGAACTATGACTATGCTGAAACTAATATAATTGCATTATTTAAATTATCACATAAAATACCAATTTAAAATAGAATTTTCTGATTTTAAAAAGTTTAGAAAATCAGAGAATTTGTCAGACAGAGTGAAGGTGGAATTTATAGTGGAAGGTGACTCAGATGGTAAAGAATCTGCCTACAATACAGGAGACACAGGTTTGATCTCTGGGTCAGGAAGACATCCCCGCCCCCTAAGAGAAGGGAATGGCAACCCACTCCACTATTCTTGCCTGGAGAACCCCATGGTTAGAGGAGCCTGGTGGGCTACAGTCCATGGGGTCACAAAGATTCGGGCACAACTGAGCAACTAACACACACAAACTATAATTTGCCCTCTTCTCCGGTGGCTTAGATGGTAAAGAATCTGCCTGTATGCAGAAGACCCAGGTTTGATCCCCGGGTTGGGAAGATCATCTGGAGAAGGAAAAGGCTACCCACTCCAGTATTGTTGCCTGGGAAATCCCATGGACAGAGGGGCTTGGAGGGTTACAGTCCATGGAGTCGCAAAGAGGTACTAACACTTTCACATTCAGAATATAATTTAGGAGCAAGGAATGGATTAGACAATCTAGACCAAGAGAATTGCATTTCATATGTGTTCTGATTCAGCTGAGGCATGATCTATATATAAAGAACAAAGGCTAGGATGAAGACTTAGTAAGGGTGGTCAGAAATAAGAGTAGATGTATGAAGTGTTTTGATTTGGGAGGATCTTGTAAATCAGAAAAAAAAAGGGTTTCTGTTTCCATAGAGCAATGAGGTATATGTAAACATCTGGATTAATCTAGGACTTACTGGTTTAAGAAGTATAAAGAGAACTATGTCATCTTATGTAACATGTTTTAACAAAGAATTGTGAACAAAGAAGAAACCAAATGATATGAGTCAGACCCCTCCAAAAAGATACAGTGCAAAACATGATGTTGCTTTTGCTAGGGGATTTGAGATCAAGTACTCTGGCTTAATTATGGCACTTTCTGTATTCATTTGATGACACTATTTTTTTGTTCTTCAAAGGTTCATCTAGTCAAGGCTATGGTTTTTCCTGTGGTCATGTATGGATGTGAGAGTTGGACTGTGAAGAAGGCTGAGCGCCGAAGAATTGATGATTTTAAACTGTGGTGTTGGAGAAGACTCTTGAGAGTCCCTTGGACAGCAAGGAGATCCAACCAGTCCATTCTGAAGGAGATCAGCCCTGGGATTTCTTTGGAAGGAATGATGCTAAAGCTGAAACTCCAGTACTTTGGTCACCTCATGTGAAGAGTTGATTCATTGGAAAAGACCCTGATGCTGGGAGGGATTGGGGGCAGGAGGAGAAGGGGATGACAGAGGATGAGATGGCTGGATGGCATCACTGACTCGATGGACGTGAGTCTGAGTGAACTCCGGGAGTTGGTGATGTGACAGGGAGGCCTGGCGTGCTGTGATTCATGGGGTCGCAAAGAGTCGGACACGACTGAGCGACTGATCTGATCTGATCTGATAGATATCATTGTTGTTATCTGTATTTAAAGAAAAAGCATTTGTTTATTTGGCTGTGGCGATACATAGGATCTTTAGTTGTGACATGCACACACTTAGTTGAGGCATATGGGATCTAGTTCCTTGATGAGGGATGGAACTCTTATTTCCTTACATTGGGAGCATGGAGTTTTAGCCACTGGACCACCAGAGAAGTCTGCACTGTTTTCATCTTTATTTTATAAAATGAGAAATTACGACAGAGAAACTGCAAGTATAGTAAATCAGTTCCAAGTAGCTTAAGGTAGTTTAATATAAATATGGATATGGTTATGAAGGTGAATATATTTCAAGTTCAGTTCAGTTGCTCAGTTGTGTCTGACTCTTTGCGACCCCATGGACTGCAGCACACTAGGCCTCCCTGTCCATCACCAACTCCCGGAGCTTACTCAAACTCATGTCCATAGAGTCATGATACCATCCAACCATCTCATCCTCTGTCGTCCCCTTCTCCTCCTGCCTTCAGTCTTTCCCAATATCAGAGTCTTTTCCAATGAGTCAGTTCTTCAATTAGGTGCCCAAAGTATTGGAGCTTCAGCTTCAGCATCAGTCCTTCCAGTGAATATTTAAGACTGATTTCCTTTAGGATGGACTGGTCGGATCTCCTTGCAGTCCAAGGGACTCTCAAGGGTTTTCTCCAACACCACAGTTCAAAAACATCAATTCTTCAGCACTCAGCTTTCTTTATGGTACAACTCTCACATCCATACATGACTACTGGAAAAACCATAGCTTTAACTCGATGGACCTTTGTCCGCAAAGTAATGTTTCTGCTTTTTAACATGGTGTGTAGGTTGGTCATAGCTTTTTTTCCCAAGGAGTAAGTGCCTTTTAATTTCATAGCTTCAGTCACCATCTGCAGTGATTTTGGAGCCCAGAAAAATAAAGTCAGCCATTGTTTCCACTGTTTCCCCATCTATTTGCCATGAAGTGATGGGACTGGATGCCATGATCTTAGTTTTCTGAATGTTGAATTTTAAGCCAACTTTTTCACTCTCCTCTTTCACTTCCATCAAGAGACTCTTTAGTCCTTCACTTTCTGCCATAAAGTTGGTGTCATCTGCATATCTGAGGTTATTGATATTTCTCCTGGCAATCTTGATTCCAGCTTGTGCTTCATCCAGCCCTGCATATCACATGATGTACTCTGCATATAATTTAAATAAGCAGGGGGACTATATGCATCCTTGATGTGCTCCTTTCCCAATTTGGAACCAGTCCATTGTTCCATGTCCAGTTCTAACTGTTGCTTCTTGACCTACAAGATATCAGGTTCCAAATATATTTGGAACCCAATTACTAACCTTTGCAACCAAATTATAG
This sequence comes from Bos grunniens, assembly GCF_055505025.1. NCBI lineage: Eukaryota > Metazoa > Chordata > Mammalia > Artiodactyla > Bovidae > Bos > Bos grunniens. The sequence continues at coordinate 133,942,928 of NC_141194.1, forward strand.
TTCATATTGTTTGGGTTCCAAACAAGTCTTTTTTCCAGCTAGTCTTATCTTCTTACCACACTTTACTTCATTGCTAGTGTTAATGTTAGGCTCCTGGGTCTTTATCCATGGTAGCCAAGGCTTGAATCTTTTTATATCATTGCTTCTATGTTTGTGAATCATAAATATTCATTCATTGAGCAATGGTCATATAGTCCACATATTTATTCTAAGGATTTACATATGATAGTACAATTTAGCCTTTGTACCTGTCCTTTGAGCCTTTGCCTATTAGCCTAAGACTGTGTTCTGTGCGTTTTTTGTACATGAAACAGAGTTCAACTTAGTGTATAATCCTTAGTTCACAATATTTCGCCTTAAAAATCACATTGATTTTGCTTCATTCATTGCCTTTTATAAAATGCTGTGTGTCTTAGGTGTTTGATGATAGATTAAATTTTGTAGCTTTTGAGATAACCTGTTTATTTTGCTCTGTGGATATTTGTAAGAGAAAAAGTTATTCTAATAATCAAAATTTGTTTTTTTTTCAGGATATGTCTAAGCACAGGTCTCTTTTCATTGCCTATTTAAAAAACCCAGACAAGGTTCTTCGATCATGCTTTTGCTTCTGATATCTTCCTCAGTAACCTCCATAATTCTTGACTTGGATGTCTATTTTCTGTATTTATCAGTTTTGTCATGTTTTCATACTTGCCTGTAACATTTTACTGATCATATGTTTTCTGGGAATTTGTCTCTGGATATGGACAGCAAGATAGTAATGGTGTGATAATGGAGAGATAAAGTTGTATGTATGAACTAGGTGGTCAGCCCTTGCTTTGCTGAATTGTGGGACAGAATGTGAGGGAAAGATGAAATGTGTTTGCTCCTTAATTTTAAGTGAGAGATTGATTTCCAGTGGGATGGGATAGATCGGCTTTTATTTTCATTTCCTGCGCTGTTCAAGAATCCTGGATGACTATATATGCTGATCTTCCTCATCACTTTTGATTCAGATTTGCAAGTTCAGTTTAGTTCTTAGTTAATACTACCAAATAGTAGAGTTTATTTTAGTAGCCAAATTTATTTTCATAGCTTTATAAATGACCATTGCCATGTCATTGTGGAATCATGAAGTGTCTAACATTTTAATTTGCTACATTTTAAAAGGAAAATTATATAATGTAAGTTCACAAATTTTAAATATATGAGAGTCTGTATGTGTGTGTGTGTGTGTGTGTGTATAAAATCTGGGGTCTATCAGGGCTTTCCTATCCACTATACATGTGTCCATTTAAATCTGTGTATTTAACATACTTATGTGCAATATTAGTACTTATTGAATGATGCTTGTATGCTCTGTAAAGGTTTTTAAATTTATTTTAATTTAAGGATAATTGCTTACAATATTGTGTTGGTTTCTGCCATATACCAACTGCACTGTAAATTTTATAAGATTAAGTCACTCAATCCTCATTAAAACTCCATGAGAAAGATGCCATAATTGTCCCCACTTTACAGATAAGAAAATCAAGGCACATGGATATTAAATGATTTGTCTAAGGTCACACCACAAGGATGTGTTATAACCTGGATAGAATCCCAGATGATCTGGTTCCAGAGCCCTTGTAGTAAAGCACTATGTAATTAAATCTCCCCATGTGTATATAATATATATTTATCATCTATCTACATATTGATTGAGCGATTTATTGGTGTGTTTACTTGTGTGTGTGTGTGTTCATAGTGAATCTGAATTTAATATCAAAGACAGCCTCTATTTCAGGATCACATAGTTTAATAGATTCGATCCATGTTTCTAGTTGCTGAACCTGCTGCTTACCAAACGTCTGTTTTCCTGTAATCTTGTATCTATGCTTTTGGATTTAACTTCTGACTCATTGCTGCTTGTTCTTCCACTGGTCCCAAGCATGAAGACACATTTGGATCTTGAAGTGAGAATGTGTTTGAATTTCTGACTAATGGTACTTGGGTTGCCCTTGTCTTCCCTATATGGATTGATTTCCCAATTGTGAACCTACTTTATATTTTATATTCATCCTGAAAATCATTATATGCCAGATTGTAGAAAAAACACTTGCCTTATTCTTGTGTGTAGTTGCCATTCCCTCATCTGATCTAGTGGGTCAGCTGACACTGGCCTCTGCTTCAATTTCTTAAGACTGAATAATAACACTGACCAGGGATGTTTGCTGCAGGGATTAAATGTAAGAATGTATGTAGAGCATGTAACATAGTAACTGGTATGCTGTGTGCTTGCATGCTGTCACTTCAATTGTGCCTGACTCTGTGACCCTATGGACTGTAGCCCACCATGCTCCTTCTGTTCATGGGATTCTCCAGGCAAGAATATTGGACTGAGTTGCCATGCCCTCCTCTAGGGTATCTTCCCGACCAAAGGATCTAACCTGTGTCTCACCTTTCCTGCATTGGCACACAGGTTCTTTACCACTAGTGCCACCTGGGAAGCCCAACTGGCACCTAAGAAGGACTAAACTAATGAAAATATTTGGACAGTAACTGTTAAGGGTTGACTTTTATCCCTCTAAAAGATGCTGAAGCTCTAACTCTCAGAATCTATAGATGCAGCCTTAGAAATAGGATCTTTGCAGATGATCAAGTTAAGATGACATCATTAGAGTGACCTTAATCCAATGTAAGTGTGTTTGATATAAAAAAAAATTTGGAAACAGAAATGGATTTGCACACAGGGCGAATGCCATTGTGACCAAAAAGAAACATTGAGATAATGTGTCAACAAGCCTCAGTTCAGTTCAGTCACTCAGTTGTGTCCGACTCCTTGCAACCCCATGAATCGCAGCACTCCAGGACTCCCTGTCCATCACCAACTCCCGGAGTTCGCTCAGACTCACGTCCATCGAGTCAGTGATGCCATCCAGCCATCTCATTCTCTGTCGTCCCCTTCTCCTCCTGACCCCAATCCCTCCCAGCATCAGAGTCTTTTCCAATGAGTCAACTCTTCACATAAGGTGGCCAAAGTACTGGAGTTTCAGCTTTAGCATCATTCCTTCCAAAGAAATCCCAGGGCTGATCTCCTTCAGACTGGACTGGTTGGATCTCCTTGCAGTCCAAGGGACTCTCAAGAGTCTTCTCCAACACCACAATTCAAAAGCATCAATTCTTCGGCGCTCAGTTTTCTTCACAGTCCAACTCTCACATCCATACATGACCACTGGTAAAACCATAGCCTTGACTAGACGGACCTTTGTTGGCAAAGTAATGTCTCTGCTTTTCAATATGCTATCTAGGTTGGTCATAACTTTTCTTCCAAGGAGTAAGCGTCTTTTAATTTCATGGCTGCAATCACCATCTGCAGTGATTTTGGAGCCCAGAAAAATAAAGTCTGACACTGTTTCCACTGTTTCCCCATCTATTTCCCATGAAGTGATGGGACCGGATGCCATGATCTTCGTCTTCTGAATGTTGAGCTTTAAGCCAACTTTTTCACTCTCCACTTTCACATTCAACAAGCCTAGAAACACCAAATATTGCTATCAATCCACCAGAAGCTGAGAGGAAGGTATGGAACAGATACTTCTTTCCATCTCTCAGAAGGAAAGATCTTGGCTGACTCTTTGATCTCAGAGTTCTAGCCTCCAGAACTGGAAGATTAAAAATTTCTGTTGCTTAAATCACCCTATTTGTGATATTCTGTCATGGCAGCTCAGCAAATTAATAGTTAGCTAAACTTCTCATTTTCATGTTTGGCTCTGACATATACACATAAAGAGAGAGGCTCAAGATCACTGCAGAGATCTATGACTAAAACTCAATGGAATACGTCATAAATCATGATGATGAAAATTGAGTGATTTCGTATGTTCCTTATATGTGGAAATGAGTAGACAAAAAGCCTTACTCAGGCCTATTGCCTTCTGCCACTTTTGTAAAAAGAAAGTTTGAGTAATTGGGAAAGAATTGAAATGGGAGAGTTCCCCAATCTGAAGTCACTTTTCCAGACACTGACCACTGGATGGTACCATCAAAGGGCCTCTGTCAGTCAGGTCTGCAAGAGTGGTTGGGATGCTTACATGAGAAAAGTGTCCTCAACTACTTTTGTGTCTGTCAAACTGGTTCACGCTTTCTCATGCTTTCTTCTCATTTTTTCCTTTCCTTGCTTCTTCACCTCATGAGTAGGAAGAAAACCTTCATCAAATCTTTCAGGCTGTGTGATCCAGCTATACCCAAAGAGCTGAACTATTGGCTAGATCTGCCTTTCCTAGAATGTAGGGTCAGGGAACCTCACTTTAGTTCACTGAATGACATATTTTGGGTTTGATTTTATGATAGCTTCTACATTTTCCAACTCATGTCCTTTTTTAGCTATTTATTGAATTTAATATTGCTTTTGCTTTATGTTTTTGTTTTCTGGCTGCGAGGCATGTGTGATCCCAGCTCCTCAACGAGGGATCGAATATGTACCCTCTGCATTGGAAGGCAATGTTTTAACCACTGGACCACCAGGGAAGTCCCCAACCCATGTTGTTGACCTTTGATTTGACTTGAATTTGACCATTGACTCAACCTCTCTATGAACTCTGGCTTTGCAAGGATTATACTGAATGTCAGTCTTATCCTTTACAGTGTCTCCAGTGCAATTATTTTAAGCCTGCCAATGAGTTTCCTATATGAGAACCTCCCATAGACACCCACTGCATAAACGCTAAAGCCTAAACACCTTCAAATAATGGTATACAAGAGTCTTTATAGTCTAGACTCTGCCTGTCTTTCTAGTTGTGGGTCTTGTCTTGCATTCTAAAATGTACTTTCTCCCTAGGACAAATAATGGGTAACACTTGAATTTCCTCAGAGTTAACCACTCAATACATGTTGGTTGAATTCATTAAAAAGTAAAAGGTATTGGGCTGTGGCATGAGGTGGGAGAAGTGCTGGGCTCCAGGCATTGCCTTGTGTCTAAGTAGGACATGCCAGTAGGACATCAGAAGCACTTTGAGTGCTATGGCATGGTGGCAGGGTGCTAACAAGAGGGATGCAGGGAATCTGCGGAGAAGCATTGCTTATTTTAAAGCTCTGCATTGCTAGGAAAGCTTCTCTAGCACCTGTGAAATGCTGTCCATGTCTGAGATGGAGACTGACTAGAGCACATTGTTTTTGAAGATCTATTATTTGAATCCTACCATGTCAGTGAACAAATGGACATTTGGCTAATCTATACCCAACCTTCCTTTGGCACATCCAGACCTGAAACATTACAGTGTCTTGCTAAGGTCTCAAACAATAGGATTTGTGCATCTGCAAAGTGAGAATCAAAGAATAATCCATACTTGGTTATCCCGAGTGAACTAAAACACAGTAATTCATTTTCATTATAGATTGGGCATCCTGAGGAAAGGAACTGATCCATTACTGAAATCTGCTGTGTGTTCTCCATTAAGTTCGCTGAAGCAAGGGGTCAGTCTGACACCTCACTATGAGAGAGCCAGGGGGAGGGGGCTCATCCCCAGGAGTGTGAGGTTGGCCGAGGTAGTTTGCACTGTATTTCTGGCACCTGAAAGTGCACTTCAGCTCAATGGCTTCTCTCAAAACCTTCTGTGGTCATGGGAAATGCATGGGATGATGACTGAAGAAGCTGCATAAAAGCTGAACAGATGTGGAAATCTCATCTTTGTAGAAGACAGCCACCAAGATTTAAGTCCATGTTTGGTCTTCCTTGTAGAATGGATCTCTGGGAGCTAAAACAGGTTCCATTGTGTTAAAAAAAAATGGTTGTCCTCTGCTACTTTCCTTGTTTTTAAATATTTGGAAAGATATTTTAGCAAAGTTATTGCAAGTTAATGCAAGAGTTTAGACTCCATTTATTTTCAGGAGGCAATCCTCGTCAGGACTTCTTAAATCTAGAGTTTTTTATTGTAGTCTATCTACTCAACCTTCATGAACTCACATTGTGCTGCAACATTGCACACATTGTGGCTGTGCTGAGTCTTTGTTGCTGTGTGAGCTTTTTCTTTAGTTGCGGAGAGCAGGGGCTACTCTAGAGTTGTAGTGCAAAGGCTTCTCATGGTGCTGGCTTCCCTTGTTGACCAGCATGGACTCCAGGCTGTGGGCTTCAGTAGTTAAAGTGCATGGGCTTAGTTCTACATGCTGTGTGGCATGTAGAATCTTCCTGGACCAGGGATCAAACCCATAACCCCTGCATTTTCACATGGATCCTTTACCACTGAGACACCAGGGAAGCCCGCCATTGTTCTTCTGCTGAGTGGGCACATTTGTGATTGCATATGTGTGATATGCACACATATGTATGTCTTTGATCTCCATTTAAAGTGCAGGCTTCTAACATGCAGAGCATTTGACTGTTTTCCTTTCTTTTGAAGTCCCCCTGGGCTTTTGGTCTTTATAACATGAAGCTTTGTATGTAACTCCCTTTTCCCACAAGACTGTGTTAGAAAGTTAAGGCAGAAAAATTCTTGAAATTAATCACAAGAAGAAACTGGAATGAAAGAAAGAGGGCAATAATGAGTCCTGAGTTTTCATTCTGGTTGTACCACCTTCTGTCAAAATGACTACATAGAAGTCTGTTTCTGTCTCTGCATCTCAAGTTCCTAGGAAGAAAATCAGAGGATTAGACCACACAATCTCTGAGGCCCCTTCTGGCTCGATCTTCTTGAATCTGTCATAGCTATTCTTTGTTACAGGGTTTATGGAATTGAGCATAAAGAAGTCTGATATAATCAATATCAGACTTTTACCTTTGAATAACTTAGTTCAGCTACTACTATATTTAAAATATAATTCTGGATCCATTACATGCATTATTATGTTTAATCCTCAAAACAAATATATGAGTCTTGACACTATTCTTTTCTCCATTTTCAGCAGGGGGTTTGTTTCCTTGCCCACTGTTACATGGCTATAAAATTCTAGAGATGGAACACAAATCCACGTCTATCTGATTCCAAAGCCCATGTTTTTAACAGCTGTATTATACCATCTAGTGTACTAAACTTCACCTGGTTGAGAATATGGGATAGACTCAGAAATACAAACATGCATACACTTACATGTATATCTTAATAGATAAAAAAAAAAATAGCAAGAGGGCAAGGGTGAACTGGATGAACTATGTTTATCTGTGAGTGAACTTTAACCAGTTTACCCATTGTTGACCTGGGTTGGCACAGCTCTGAAATTAAGTTAGTGAAAGTGAGAGTCGCTCAGTCATGTCCAACTGTTTGCGACCCCATGGACTGTAGCCTGCCAGACTCCTCTGTCCATGGAATTCTCCAGACAAGAACAGTGGAGTGGGTGGCCATTCCCTTCTCCAGGGGATCCTCCTGACTCAGGGATGGAACCAGCATCTCTTACACCTCCTGCATTGCAGGCAGATTCTTTACCATCTGAGTCACCAGGGAAATCCCAGTCTGAAATTAAAGCTGTCCCTAAATTTGAAAGTAACAGGAAAAGGACACTGAGCATAAGCATGAAAAATAAAGAGATTCAACCAAGGGCACAAGGGCAGCACTGCTGGAAACCCTGCATCTGTCTAAGAAAAATAGATAGAAGTAGCAGGCAGAAGCATGAGGAAAGTCAGAAGAGAAGGAGAAAAGGGACAGTGGAAAGGAATGTAGCACAATTTCCTCCTGATCCCTGTCCAGACTGACTCTGTGTGTTCCTTCTTTACTTGTGTTTTCAAGCTATAAGCTCCAATTTCTTCTGCTTTAACCTAAATAAATTTTTCAGATCTTCTTAATTAGCTAGTGATTAGACACAAATAGTATATGAAAAATTATAATTTCTCATGTATCTATGGGACTAAAATGGAAGTAGTTTATAAAGGAGAAAAGCCTGATTGTTTCCAATTTAACATTGTCCTTTGAGGTTGGGGGAGGAATTGTCAAACAGTTGGTCAAAGTGAGCACCCATCCTTAGTACCAATGACATATTCTACTATAAACTCACTCTCTCACCCTCCTCAACTCCTTGTTGGTACAATAGACTTTTTATTAGGCTATTCACATTTTTTCTTGAGAGAGAGAGAAAGAGGAGAGAGAGAATCCCAGTAGCCTGTATGGTTTGGGAAGCAAAAGGGGCTGGGGCCTGGGATGTGGTACATAAGGAAGGAAATTGCATGGTTGATTTGAACTATGCTTTCAGGTAAGCATTTAGTGAAGTTGAATTGTACTTAGTTGAAGGAGCTCCTAGTGAAAAAGCAATGACCTAGGTAAGATCTAATGTTTTGTCTTTGCTCTGGGTACTGTGAGGGAGGTGCTTAGGGACATGGTAAGTGGATTTGGAAGGCATTCTCTTAGTAGATTAGAATGAGAATGGGATCAAAGCCTGTTCTGTGTAGAAGTCTCTACCAGGAGGCTGTTTTTCTGGCCAGTTGGAGTGCAGCCATTGTATGAAACTTAGCCATTAAGTCCTCACTTCATATGGCTTCAGGTCTTCAGTGTCCTATATTATTCGGCAACTCTCTCAACGAAGCACAGAACATTTTCTGAGGTCATTTGTCTCACTTGGAAGGGCCAGTTGAACTGAGCTGTTAAGAGGATAAAGTAAGGCAGGCAGAAGCTTTCACAAAAGAAAAGAAAGAGCAAAGAGCCTTAGCAAATGCTCCCTGGTTCCCCACAGTGCAGGCCAGAAAGAAGGCAGAAATCATTCTGAAAAATTAATGGCATCCAAATGAAGAGTCTTTTTGAGAACCCCAAAGTGAGGGATAGAAAATTATTTGCAGTAGGTAGAAGTCTTATTTATTATTTTCCACACCTTCTCTTGTGAATAATGTTACCTCTCAACTGCTTCCATGTGTGTTGTTCACTTTATGGATTAGCTGCTGCCAATTTAGAATGCCCCAAATCCAGCATTTTGAGTCTCATAACCCCATGATTCTCATTAGCAAATGTACTAATTTTATTAATAATCCAAACAAAATCCCAGAAGGTAAAGCTGCAGCAAAGAAAACAAATGTCTGTACAAGCATCATACATCCCAAAGCCAGATATGAATGAGTTTATATAATTTACTCTTGTAGAATTTTTGTGATTCTCCTCCAATACCATGAAAAATCAAGGGTTGTTTGGCATGCAAGATGAGCATATTAAGATGAAGAAGAAAGTATTGTACTGCATTGCAAATAGCTGAAGCTTTGACTAATGTGATGCTTTTTGATGCAAACAAGGTATGCTGTCAGATTACCCCTGAAGAGCACTGAAGGATTCCCAATCATTACAACTGTATGCTAGGAGGCTCTTTATTTTCCCTCTTGGACACAAACAATAAAATAAGACTTTCTAGGTATCTTTAGGGGGGAAAATGTAGTTTTGACCTTGTGCTCCTGTGAGAGATCCGAGAAACATGTCCGGGAAAGCACAGTTTTATATTATATTCAAGTTATGAAAGTGATTGTACAGCAGTGAGCCTCTGGGTGCCACCTAGTTGAAGCATAAGGGCAGAATTTTATCTGAATTTTGTTTCTTCCACTGGAAGCTGGGGGGAGACCGGCAGTGTTTCTTTCTCTACTCCATTAGTGAAGCCTGCTCCTAGGATGACCCCAGGATCAGCTAGAGAACCCTGATGTTCTAAAATCATCTCTTTCCAGGAAATCCCAGAAGAAACGGAGAGTCTCTTTCCAGTTCAGGCCAGAGTTAAACCCAGGGATCACAGGCACCACCTGCCAATGTGAAGTGGGATTCATACGTCCTGGCTTTTGCCCAGATTTAGAACTGGACTTGGGGGCAATATCAAATTATCCCGTGATATGCCTTTTTGGGGCCTCATGTTTCTTCCTTTTTTTAGATCATTTCCTTGGTACTCACAAGAATTCAGAGAAAGAACAATGAACATCAACATTTTGGTTTTGCCTAACACTTTTCAACTCATTTCACTCTGTACTTCTTTCTTATTTCACATTTGTCAAGAACCTACCATGTGCAAGGTATCATGCTTTCACCTATATTGCCTGATTTAATCATCATGTCAATTTTGTACTGTGGATCTGAATAACCTCATCTTACAGATGAATTTCTGACACTTGAACATCTGAATAACTTGCCTAAAGCTTGTAAATTATGGAATCTGGATTTATATCTACACCTGCTTGATTCTAAAATCAGTGCCAGTTCCATCACATGCCTTGCTGAGTTCTGTAGCAGACATGAGTCAAAAGAGCACAGAGAGACATAACCTAACATATATATGTTTCTTTTCTCTGTCTTACCCTGCTCACCTCCTTTGCCCTGCCCTTTTCATGCATCAGCTTGTCAAGAGCTAGGTTCACTAATCTCTCCACCAGTGTTATTGTCCCTGACCCACTTCTCAGATGTGATATAGGAAGTCCTTAAGCCAGTAATCGGAAATGTGAGAGCATGGATGAAAGATTTTCATCCCATTCCAGCACTGACATATTGGCAGTAACTTCTTAGAACACTTTCGAGAAGATTTATGAAATGGATGCTGTGATCAATTACTGAAGGCTATAATTGCCATGGGAGGACAGAACTCATCTGCTATATATTTGCTACCCCTCTCTTCAGCAATCCCAAACTCCATTCCTGGTAAGAGGAGAATTAAGTGTATATCTATGTCAGTAATATGTACTTATACCCTTTCACAGGCTTCCTCCTAGTTTTGACAAGTGGGTCCTCAGGCAGCTGTTTTTTGTTGTTGTTCAGTCACCCAGTCATGTCCTACTCTTTGCAATCCCATGGACTGCAGCACTCCAGTCTTCCCTGTCCTTCACTGTCTCCCAGAGTTTGCTCAAACTCATGTCCATTGAGTCAGTGATACCATCCAACCATCTCATCCTCTGCCCCCTCTTTCTCCCTTTGCCTTCAATCTTTCCCAGCATCCAGGTCTTTCCCAATAAGTCAGCTGTTCACATCAGCTAGCAAAAATATTGGAACTTCATCTTCAGCATCAGTCCTTCTAATGAATGTTTAAGGTTGATTTCCTTTAGGATTGACTGGTTTGGTCTCCTTGGTGTTCAAGGGATTCTCAAGAGTCTTCTCCAGCCCCACAGTTTGAAAACATTAATTCTTTGGCACTCATTATTCTTTATGTCCAACTCTCACATTCGTACATTACTGGAAAAAACGTAGCTTTGACTATGCAAATCTTTGTTGGCAAAGTGATGTCTCTTCTTTTTAGTATGCCATCTAGGTTTGTCATAGCTTTTCTTCCAAGGAGCAATCATCTTATAATTTTGTAGTTGCAATCATCATCCACCGTGATTTTGGAACCCAAGAAAATAAAATCTGGCACTGTTTTCACTTTTTCCTCTTCTATTTGCCATGAAATAATGGGACCGGATGCCATTATCTTGGTTTTTTGAATGTTGAGTTTTAAACCAACTTTTCATTCTCCTCTTTGACCCTCATCCAGAGGTTCTTGATAGTCTGCCTAAAAGTTAAACAGGGTGACAGTTTACAGCAAATTCCTTTCCCAACGTGGAATCAGTTCATTGTTCCATGTTCAGTTCTAACTTTTGCTTCTTTTTTTTTTTTTAAACTATGCGAAATCTAATTTTATTTTATTTTTAAACTTTACAATATTGTATTGGTTCTTAACCTGCATACAGGTTTGTCAGGAGGCAGATAAGGTGGTCTGGTATTCCCATCTCTTTACGAATTTTCCACAGTTTGTTGTGATCTGCACAGACAAAGGCTTTAGCATAGTCAATGAAGCAGATATTTTTCTGGAACTTCCTTAATTTTTCTCTGCTCCAACAAATGTTGATAATTTACTCTTTGGTTCCCCTGCCTTTTCTAAATCCAGCTTGCACTTCTGGAATTTCTCAGTTCACATAATGTTGAAGCCTAGCTTGAAGGATTTTGAGCATTACCTTGCTAGAATGTGAAATGAGTGGAATTGTGAAGTACTTTGAACATTTTTTGGCATTGCCTTTCTTTGTGATTGAAATGAAAACTGACCTTTTCCAGTCCTGTGGCCATTGCTTAGTTTTCCAAATGTATTGGCATATTGAGTGCGGCACTTTCAAAACATCATTTTTAAGATTTTAAATGGTTGAGCTGGAATTCCATCAGCCCCACTAGCTTTGTTTGTAGTAACGCTTCCCAAGGCCCACTTGAATTCACATTCTAAGATGTCTGGCTTGACCACACTGTCAGAGTTATCTGGGTCATTATGACCTTTCTTATATATTTCTTCTGTGTATTCTTGCATTGTAGTTCCCTGAGTTTATTACCCTGCTTCTCTCATCATTTACCCTTACTACACACCCCTCTTCTAATACGGCAATTTCTTTATTCAGTTTCCAAAGACTGGTTTATCCTTGAGTTAGTTTTCATGGCTTCTTGTTCCTTTACCCTAATGTGATTTGATTAAAACTTTGAACATGAAAACTGCCCATATAGAAGCTGCAACTCTAACCTATACCTGTTTGCTCACCATCAAGAGAAAAGACCACCTCCTGGAAATTTTGCTCTTTTTTGTATACCACATGCTAACAGTTCTCTTCTTCTGTTTCATAATTATAAATCCCTTACATGTAAAGTAACAAGCCTTGATCCACAGTCTAAACTTCCACTGTCATCCTGGCCTCCTTCACATCCCTGTCTTATCCTAATGGCCAGGTACAGTGCCAGATCCTATCCTTTGAGGATCCAATTCCTGCTGGATTTTGATTTGTGAACATTTCTGCAACACAGGGATTTCAATCCCTGGTATGTCAGAATATACTGTTTAAATAACTAAGATTCACTAGCCATGTTTCTCTTGGTCTGTATAGCATTGGCATAAAATTGGGCTCAACCTCTAATATCCTAATATCAGTGAATGAAGTGAAAGTCACTCAGTAGTGTCTGACTCTTTGTGACCCCATGGACTCCATGGAATTTTCCAAGCCAGAATACTGGAATGGGTAGCCTTTCCCTTCTCCAGGGCATCTTCCCAATCATGGGATTGAACCCAGGTCTCCCACATTGCAGGCCAATTCTTTATGAGCTGAGCCACAAGGGAAGCCCAAGAATACTGGAATGGGTAGCCTATCCCTTCTCCAGCAGATCTTCCTGACCCAGAAATTGAACTGGGGTCTCCTGCATTGCAGGAAGGTTCTTTACCAACTGAGCTATCAGGGAAGCCCTTATGTCAGTGAGGGCATGCTAAAATCAGGTTCCAGACCTGATCCTGGGTATTTAAACAAAATAATTTTAAAAAATCAAAATAATACATTTACATGATGTTGAAAAGTCTGTTGAAATTAAAATATGTGTTGCCAAAATAGTAACCCTTCCTACTTTCTCTTTTTCACTCTTTCAAATGGGGATTAGACGTATTGCACAGGGCTGCTTAATCAAGGTTTTAGCATAGTATTTGGTCAATTTAATAACTATTAACAGGCATTTATCTATCTATCATCATAAATATTAAGCTATGCACCCTAGCAAAGACTGGAGTATAAAACAATTTGTTGACATGTTTAGCTGAGATCTGTAAGAATTTCATTTTTCCCAGTCAATAAATAGGAATTATAAACCTTAAAGCACTGAGAAATCAACTAGCATTATTTCTTTAACCAAGTGGAGAAAAAAATTGATTAAACAAAGCTTTTCCACTTGCTCATCTTTCCCTATGTGTCTTGAAGAACCCTATGGGCAAATATAAATTTGTCAAGTATAAGGCAAAGATTTGACTGCTGGAGAGTTTACCTAGCAAAGGATCATTCTGAATATAAAGTAAGAGAAACTTCCCTTTCACTTTGTGATTAATATTCTTCTTGCTGAATAGACACCAAATGCTTAGGAGACTGTGGAAATCATCTGCTTTTGCAATTTGATCATGCCTCCAGATTATCAGGTGATAAATTTGTTATAAGGAATGATAGAAACTTTAATTCTTCCCACCCACATAAATACGTAAAACCAATTTCCCTGTTCAGGTTCCTGAGAAATAAACATGTCAACATGGAAAGGCTATTTATCATGGCTGTCATAATTAGGTTCAATTGGGGAAGTCAGTTCTCTTTCGCAAATGACAAACTTCAAGTTCCAATTCACCAGCACCATTTTGCAGGACACATCTAATAGCCTCCAGTCATTTATCACTATTCCCAAATGCCAGGAACATCAGAGGCAGGGCAGGTGTTCCTCATTCCAGTTCACTGACCTAAAATTATTATCATTGTTTTATCAGTATGAAGATACTGCCTAGCTTCTGATAGAAGCACATTTTCAACAGAGGGTTTTTTTTTTCCCCTCTTTTTTTTTTTTTTTAAAGTTTAGGAAGTATAGTTCATAAAAATTATTCAAGGTAGTATTCTCCCTCTTGACTTTTGACTTTACAAGTGGGCACTCAGCTGCTAGCTTTAGCCAGGGCATATATATGTGTGAAGTAGACATTAGCAGACAAGGAGATCAAAGAAACCCTGACTATCTCCCTTTCTACTTCCTGCCAGCATAAAGAAAGAGAACAATGTCTGGCTGGAGCAATTGCCTGCCAAAACCAGTGGGCTAACAGGTTTTGTGCACTTTCTGGACTTACAGACTCAAGATAGAACTGAAAGTTCTGCTTCAAAAATCATAATGATCATACTAAATATATCACCTCTTCAATTAGTGGAAAGAATCTGGGATTATGTGTGTGGTGGGAGAGGGTTTGATTGATAAAGGGATTCTATTTAATGAGATCCCCTCAAAAATTGACAAATCCTATTTGATTCACCTCTCAGGATTGAAAATCTTACTAAAATGATGTCCGTTTCCTTCATAAGTGTAGATAAGTGACCTTTGTGTATTAGATGAAACAACTCAGGGAAAGAACAGTGGAGTTGGCATCCACCAGCCTACCATGAACAAACTTGGTGTCCTTAGGCTAGTGGCTCAATTTTTCTGGACTGTGATTTCTTCTTTTGTAAAGTAGGCATAAATACTATTGCCTTTATGAAAAACCAAGAAAGACAATTGATATGTGGTAAGTAATGTAAGTTTCATATGAAAGAGAAAGCAAAGCTCAGAACCAGTGAGTGACATTCAGAAATGGTGAGTGACAGCCAGGTTTACACAGCTCATTCATATTAAAGTGAGGCTGTGAATTGAGACACTGTCAGCTCCCACACCAACGTTCATTCTCCTATGATGCACTGAACACCTATTTGCCAAGCATTGGAATCCAAACAGCTTTAATAGTTCAAGTGGGCAAAAGGATGCCATGTCCTTTGTAATGCCACCTTTTTATCACATCACTTAATTCATTGTATTGTAGTTGCCTTTTGGCATGTCTGTCTCATTAGACTATGGGTTCCTCAAAGATAGGGACCATGTCTTGATATTTCTATCCCCAGAACATTGTCCAGTGTTCAGAGACACAGTCAGCATTCAGTTAATGCCTGTTGTAGGAAAAGGAGGGCTTCACAAGTGGCTCAGTGGTAAAGAATCCACCTGCCAGTGCATGAGACATAAGAAATGCAGTTTCAATCCCTGGGTTGCGAAGATCCAGAGGTGATTCAGAGAAGAAGATTCAGAGGTGAAAGAGGGCATGGCAACCCACTCTGATATTCTTTTTTTTTTAATTAATTAATTTATTTTAATTGGAGGCTAATTACTTTACAATATTGTAGTGGTTTTTCCATACATTGACATGAATCAGCCACGGGGGTATGTGTTCCCCATCCTGAACCCCCCTCCCACCTTTCTCTCCATCCCATCCCTCTGGGTCATCTCAGTGCATCAGCCCAGAGCACCCTGTCTCATGCATCAAACCTGGACTGGCGATTCATTTCACATATAATAGACATGTTTCAATGCCATTCTCCCAAATCTTCCCACTTTCGCCTCTCCCACAGAGTCCAAAAGACTGTTCTATACATCTGTGTCTCTTTTGCTATCTTGCATATAGGATTATCATTACCATTTTTCTAAATTCCATATATATGCGTTAGTATACTGTATTGGTGTTTTTCATTCTGGCTTACTTCACTCTGTATAATAGGCTCCAGTTTCATCCACCTCATTAGAATGGATTCAAATGTATTCTTTTTAATGGCTGAGTAATATTCCATTGTATATGTACCATATTTTTCTTATCCATTCATCTGCCAGCGGACATCAAGGTTGCTTCCATGTCCTGGCTATTGTAAACAGTGCTGCAATGAACATTGGGGTACACGTGTCTCTTTCAATTCTGGTTTCCTCAGTGTGTATGCCCAGCAGTGGGATTGCTGGGTCCTATGGCAGTTCTAATTCCAGTTTTTTAAGGAATCTCCACACTTTTCTCCAGAGTGGCTGTACTAGTTTGCATTCCCACCAACAGTGTAAGAGGGTTCCCTTTTCTCCACACCCTGTCCATCATTTATTGTTTGTAGACTTTTGGATAGCAGCCATTCTGACTGGCATGAGATGGTACCTCATTGTGGTTTTTGCATTTCTCTGACAATGAGTGATGTTGAGCATTTTTCATGTGCTTGTTAGCCATGTGTATGTCTTCTTTGGAGAAATGTCTGTTTAGTTCTTTGGTCCATTTTTTGATTGGGTCATTTATTTTTCTGGAATTGAGCTGCAGGAGCTGCTTGTATATTTTTGAGATGAATTCTTTGTCAGTTGCTTCATTTGCTATCATTTTCTCCCATTCTGAAGGCTGTCTTTTCACCTTGCTTATAGTTTGCTTCATTGTGCAAAAGCTTTTAAGTTTAATTAGGTCTTATTTGTTTATTTTTCCTTTCATTTCCATTACTCTGAGAGGTGTGTCATAAAGTATCCTGCTGTGATTTATGTCAGAGAGTGTTTTGCCTGTGTTTTCCTCTAGGAGTTTTACAGTTTCTGGTCTTACGTTTAGATCTTTAATCCATTTTGCGTTTATGTTTGTTATCGTGTTAGAAAGTGTTCTAGTTTCATTCTTTTACAAATGGTTGACCAGTTTTCCCATCACCACTTGTTAAAGAGATTGTCTATTCTCCATTGTATATTCTTTCCCTCTTTGTCAAAAATAAGGTGTCCATAGGTGCATGGTTTTACTCTGGGCTTTCTATTTTGTTCCATTGATCTAAATTTCTGTCCTTGTGCCAGTACCATACTGTCCTGATGACTGTATCTTTGTAGTATAGCCTTAAGTCCGGCAGGTTGAGTCCTCTAATTCCATTCTTCTTTCTCAAGATTGCATTGACTATTCGAGGTTTCTTGTAATTCCATACAAATTGTGAAATTATTTGTTCTACTTCTCTGAAAAATACCACTGGTAGCTTGACAGGGATTACATGGAATCTATAGATTGCTCTGTGTAGTATACTCATACTGGTTTGATGGTGTTGAATTCTCTCAGCTTTTGCTTGGCTGTAAAGCTTTTGGTTTCTCCTTCATATTTGAATGAGATCCTTGGTGGGTACAGTAATCTGGGTTGTAAGTTTTTCTCTTTTATCACTTGAAGTTTGTCCTGCCATCACCTTCTGGCCTGAAGAATTTCTATTGAAAGATCAGCTGTTATCCTTTTGAGAATCTCCTTGTACATTATTTGTTGTTTTTCCCTTGCTGCTTTTAATATTTGTTCTTTGTGTTTGATCTTCATTAATTTGATTAATATGTGTCTTAGGGTGTTTTGCCTTGCATTTTTCCTGTTTGGGATTCTCTGGGTTTCTTGGACTTGGGTGGCTATTTCTTTCCCCATTTTAGGTAAGTTTTCAACCATTATCTCCTCAAGTATTTTCTCATGGCCTTTCTTTTTTCTTCTTCTTCTTGGCCTCCTATGATTTGAATTTTGGGGTGCTTGACATTGTCCCAGAGATCTCTGAGGTTGTCTTCATCTCTTTTAAGTCTTTTTTCTTTTTTCCTCTTTGCTTCATTTATTTCCAATATTCTATCTTCCTCCTCACTTATCCTATCTTCTGCCTCAGTTATTCTACTGTTGGTTCCCTCCAGAGTGTTTTTTATCTCATTTGTTGCATTATTAATTATTGATTGACTCTTTTTTATTTCTTCTAGGTCCTTGTTAAACATTTCGTATATCTTCTCAATCCTTGTCTCCAGACTATTTATCTGTAACTTCATTTTGTTTTCAAGATTTTGGATCATTTTTACTATCATTATTCTGAATTCTTTTTCAGGTAGACTCCCTATCTCCTCTTTTGTTTGATTTGGTGGGCATTTATCATGTTCCTTTACCTGCTGAATATTTCTCTGACTTTTCATCTCACTTAGATTGCTGTGTTTGGGGTGGCCTTTCTGTATTCTGGCAGTTTGTGGTTCCTGTTTATTGTGGAGGTTTCTCGGTGTATGTGGTGTTGGATGAGTGACTTGTCAAGGTTTCATAGTTAGGGAAGCTTGTGTCGGTGTTCTGGTGGGTGGAGCTGGATCTTTTCTCTCTGGAGTGCAATGAAGTACCCAGTATTGAGTTTTGAGGTACGTGTGGGTTTGATGTGACTTTTGGCCACCTGTATTTTAATGTTTAGGCTTATGTTCCTGCATTGTTGGAGAATTAACTTAGTATGTCTTGCTCTGGAAGTTCTTGGCTCTTGGGTAGAGCTTGGTTTCAGTGTAGGTATGGAGCCTTTTGGATGAGCTGTTGTTGATTAATGTTCCCTGGAGTCAGGAGTTTTATGGAGTTCTCTAGTTTTGTATTTAAGCCTCCTGACTCTGGTTTTCAGTCTTATTCTTGCAGTAGCCTGAAGACTTCTCCATCCATACCGCACCAATGATAAAACATCTAGGTTAATAAAGAAAAGCCTCTCCACAGTGAGGGACACCCAGAGAGGTTCAGAGTTACATGGAGAAGAGAAGCAGGAGGAGGGAGATAGAAGTGACCAGGAGAAGAGGGGCAATCAAAAGGGGAGAGAGCAATCTAGCCAGTAATCAATTACCTGTGTGCTCTCCACAGTCTGGAACACCCAGAGAGGTTCACAGATTTACACAGAGAAGAGAAGAGGGAGGAAGGAGATAGACGTGACCAGGAGGAGAAGAGGGGGAATCAAAAGGAGAGAGACAGATCTAGCCAGTAATCAGTTCCCTAAGTGTTCTCTACAGCCCGGAATACCCAAAGATATTCACAGAGTTGGGTAGAGAAGAGAAGGGGGGAGGGAGGATACAGAGGTAACCTGGGGAAGAAAAAGGAGAGTCAAAAGGGGGAGAGGGCAATCAAGCCAGTAATCACACTCCTAAATAAAAATGGGTACTGAAGATTGGATTCTCAAAGGTACAAAATTGATAACAAATACCAAAAAGCAAACATTAAAAATCTAGAGTACAGTTTAGATTCTCAAAAATGCAATATTAAGGAAACAAAAAAAATCACAAAAATTATTATATATATATATATAATTTGCTTTAAAAATAGGATCTTTTTTTGCAAGGTAATAGTTTATAAAAATGAACATTAAAGGAGTAATAAATAACTTAAAAATTTTAAAAAAGATTAAAAATTAAAAAAAATGGTAATAGTAAAATATATCTAGGAATTTCTCTGGAGCTGTTGAGGGCAGTGTGGGGTCAGTCCAGTTTCAGTTAGTTCCTTATTCCAGCTTATACTTCTTCTCAAGTTCTATAGGCCCCTTCCAGTGTAGTCAGTGCTACCTACAGGGTTTTAATCTGTTGCATCTCTCACTTCCAAAGCAGTTCCCTCTGTTTATTTTGGCTTCCTTCTGTTTGCAGTTCTCTTTAGTGTCTAATTTCTGCCCTGACACAAGGGGACAAAAGTGGTCACTTTTTTCGGCTCACTTGTTCAGTCGTGCTGTGGGGAGGGAGGAACACTGCAAACAAATATCACTGGCCTGTGTGGAGAGTGCTTGCAGTGTCTGGGCCACACTATGTTTGCCCCTGCTCATGGTGTGTGTGCTTTCCTGGTCTACACTGCTCAGACTCCAGGTTACTCTGCAAGGGAACTGCCTAAAGTGGTCCCTGTGTTGTGTTAATTTCCCAGGTCTGAGCCATTCAGGTTCTCAGGTACTCCCCAAAGGCAAAGACTCAGTTGGGCCTGAGTTTGTGCCCTTCCCAGGTCTCAACATCTCAGGCGACCAGGTGCTTGGTAAGCACACTCTCCCCAGGTGGGTGGTACGTCTTATCACCTCCCTGGTCCTAGCCGCTCGGTTTCCTGGGTGCACAGTGGGAGCACTGTCTCAGATGTGCTGGGCGGCTGTGGCCCTCCTGGTGAATGACAACTGTCCAGGATCCCAGGAAGACTTGGTTAGCAACTGGGAGCCTGCTTGTAGTTTGGTAGAGGATTCCATCTCTGGGGCTGAGATTGCACCTCACCTTCTGGCTCTAGCTGTCGCCTGCCTGCCTCTCTGCTGCTAGCGGGGGATGGGCCAGTCCACAGCCGGCTAGCTCTCCTCTGGTATTCGCTCAGTCCTTTGTTCTGTGAGCAGGCCTGGCAGTACCTTCGGTTAGAACTTTTTACGGGAAAGTTCTCTCTCTCTCTCTCTCTCTTTTTTTTCCCTCTCTCTCTCTGGCTATCCCACAGTTTGGGTTTCTGTCTCATGTTAGCTTTCTCAGATTGTCCTCAGGGCATTCAGGCTGGGTCCTTACCCTAAGCAATGCAGCCTATGCCTCCCTGTTCAGCCCCCACTCGCTGCTGGCAGGCTCACTGCTGGCAGACTTGAGCATCTGGGCGACTTCTCCGCTGTTAGTTGCAGTTAGGCAAGTAATCTGTGGGTTTTTTTTTTTTTTTTTCTCCTGGTTATGTTGCCCTCTGAGATTCCAAAACTCTGCATAGACCCGCTGGTGAGAGGGTTTCTTCCCCAGGATGGGTCTCCATCCCTAACTCTTTTGTCTCTCTTTTTATCTTTTATATTTTGTCCTACCTCCTTTCAAAGACAATGGGCTGCCTTTCTGGGTGCCTGGTGTCCTCTTCCAGCATTCAGAAGTTGTTTTGTGGAATTTGCTCAGCATTGAAATGATCTATCAAAGAATTTGTTAGGCAGAAAGTGGTCTCCCCATCCTATTCATCTGCCATCTTAGGACCGCCCCCCCCACTCTAATATTCTTACCTGGAGAATCCCATGGGCAGAGGAGTTTGGCAGGCTATAGTCCTTAGGCTTGCAAAGAGTTGACCATGACTTAGCTCACATGCACATAGGAAAAGGAGGAAGAAGAAACAGAGTGAGGTATAGGTGATCCAGAACGCACTTTTGACTCTTCCCTTGCTGTTACTTCTTTAGGACGACACCTGCAAATCATTCTAATTCTCTGAACTTTCTTGAGGTTTGAGTTCTGGATTAGTGGGAATTTACAATGATGCCTAACTAATCTGAACTTCTTGAATGTTTTAGTGATAAAGCAGTCAGCCCAGCCAACTCTTGGGCCATATATCAGCTAATCAATAGCAATGTTCAGGCTATACCAAGATTTTCTAACACCTGTCAAGGCTGACTAATCAGGTATTATTCAAAAATCACATGGAAGAGAAAAACCTTTCTTTTCTTTTGGAGACTTGCTATGAGAAAAGACCTTGAGTAGGAATTGGACAGTTCAATTCTCAAATGATCTAATCATTACTAGGGAGACTATATAAAATGAAGAAGCAGGAAAGAAGAAGGTAAAACCAAGGGACTTAATCATACTTGTCATTGTTCCCTTAGGAACCCTGCTCAATATTCTGTAATGATCTATATAGGAAAAGAATTTGAAAAAAAGAATAGATACAGTTATATGTGTAATTGAATCACTTTGCTGTACACCTGAAACACAGCATTGTTAATCAACTATTCTCCAATATAAAATAAAAAAAGTTTTAAAAATAAAAATATATTAGATTCCTGATTTTCTGGTTTCTCTCATGGGGTTACAGGAGGCGAGGAGTAGGGAGGGGAGAAGAGATGGTTAGGAATTTAGGATTAGATAGAAGGAAGATAGAAAATGGTGGTGTGTGGTGCCCACACTTTTTGTAACAGTTGAAAAAATGTTTCCCAGCTGCATTCTCTTTTCAAAAACATTGGCTCACAGGATTAATGCATTTGAAACACTGTGCACAGCTCCCCATCCCTCAAATAGAGGCAGACTTAGAATTTCTGCCTTAGCCCTTACTATAACACCTACTGATATACCACCTGCTGTTTTTAGACTCCTAGAGCTCAGTAGATTTGACAGTGTGAGGGTAAAGTGAAAGGCACTTGGTCGTGTCCGATTCTTTGTGATCCCATGGAAGATACAGTTCATGGAATTCTCCAGGCCAGAATACTGGAGTGGGTAGCCTTTCCCTTCTCTAGGAGATCTTCCCAATCCAGGGATCGAGCCCAGGTCTCCCACATTGCAGGCAGATTCTTTCCTAACTGAGCCAAAAGGGAAGCCTAAGAATACTGGAATGGGTAGCCTATCCCTTCTCCAGCATGATCTTCCCAACCCAGGAATCAAACCAGGGTCTCCTGCATTGCAGGCAGATTCTTTACCAACTGATCTATGAGGTGAGGGTAAAGAGTCTGCATTGTTTCCATCAACACTATTTACCCTCTCTTTACCAGTTCAACTGTTTCACATTCTATTAGGCTCAAGCTTGGCACCAAACATCAGAGGACAAATGATCTTGAAAATGTTGCTGCCTTTTTTAAAAACACAAATAATAAAATCTGTTAAAATATTGTTAAAGGTGAGAATATATGTCCTTACTTCTGATTCACACTTATTTTTGTTTTGTTTAAGGATATGGTTTTAAAAATAATATTAGGGAATTTTTTTTGGAAGAAGGTAGATAAGAGTCTTTGGTGACGCCTAGCCACAGTTTGTCATGCAGTAGAGAAGGGGAAAGTATGATGAGATTTGAGTAGCTATTTTAAGATTTATTCTTGATACTTAGAAGACTATTTTTTTTCTCCTCATAATTCAGGGAATATTATGGGTAAGCACAACTTTTTTCCAAAATGACAAATTAAATGCTCATCCCCATGGGATAGAGTAAAATGTTAATGAAATGACTCAAGTTGCACATTCTTTCAGAATTCCATCAAATTTGCCACAAGTAGGTGTGTGTGTTTCAAACAACAAGTTCTACAGTTTGGTGAAAAGTATGGTTGTGCTCAAGCTTCAATGCTTAAATAATGCTTTTAATGCATCTATCATTTCAGTTCAGTTCAGTCACTCAGTCGTGTCCGACTCTTTGCGATCCCATGAATCGCAGCACGCCAGGCCTCCCTATCCATCACCAACTCCCGGAGTTCACTCAGACTCACGTCCACCGAGTCAGTGATGCCATCCAGCCATCTCTTCCTCTGTCGTCCCCTTCTTCTTCTTCCCCCAATCCCTCCCAGCATCAGGGTCTTTTCCAATGAGTCAACTCTTCGCATGAGGTGGCCAAAGTACTGGAGTTTCAGCTTTAGCATCATTCCTTCCAAAGAAATCCCAGGGCTGATCTCCTTCAGAATGGACTGGTTGGATCTCCTTGCAGTCCAAGGGACTCTCAAGAGTCTTCTCCAACACCACAGTTCGAAAGCATCAATTCTTCAGCTCTCAGCTTTCTTCACAGTCCAACTTTCACATCCATACATGACCACTGGAAAAACCATAGCCTTGACTAGACGGACCTTTGTTGGCAAAGTAACGTCTCTGCTTTTGAATATGCTATCTAGGTTGGTCATAACTTTCCTTCCAAGGAGTAAGCGTCTTTAATTACAACTATAAAGATGGCTATATTATTTTTATATTTCATTTGATTAATGTGGAGTATCACATTGATTAATTGGCAGATGTTGAATCATTCTTGCATCCCTCGAATAAATCCCACTTGATCATGTTTTATAATCCTTTTAATGTTGTTGCATTAGTTTTGCTCATATTTTATTGAGGATGCTTGCATCTATGATCATCAGGGATACTGACCTGTCATTTTCTTTCATTGTGGTACCCTTGAATGGTTTTGGTATCAGGGTAATTTTGGCCTCCCTCATAAGATGAATTCAGAAGTACTACTTCCTCTTATATTTTTTGGAAGAGTTTGGGAAGAATTAGCATCAATCCTTCATTATATGTTTGATAGAATTTACTGTTAAAGCCATCTGTTCCTGAACTTTTCTTTGTTGGGAAGGTTTTATTATATTCCTGATTCAGTCTCCTTACTAGTAATTGGCCTATTCAGATTTTCTGTTTCTTCAAGATTTAGTCTTGCTAGGTTGTATGTTTCTAAGAATTCATCCATTTCTTCTAGGTTGTCAAATTTGTTGGTGTATACTTGTTCATCATAGTCTAGTATGAAACTTTTTGTTTCTGCAATATGTTGTCATGTCACAAATCTATTTTAATGTACACAGTGCCAGACTGTTATAAGGGCACACGTTTTTGGTTCTGCATCCTCATAGGTTAGACCAGTCTAAAAACAGTTTAATGTTCCTTTAGAAAAAAAAAAAAAAAAGCTAAGACCCAGAGCCGATGGTTACAATATATCATATGGAATATGTTGAAAGAGCATTATATTTTATGGAGTTAGAAATACTGAATTCAAGTCTCAGGTCTTATCCTAACAAGTTATGTGATTTTGGGAAAGATAGTATACTTTATGGAGCCTTGATTGATTTGCAATCAAATTCAGACATATAAACTTTTCTGAGTTGTATTGTAAAATATATATCACTCTAGCACTGATACTCTGTGTCTCCATTCTTATTAGTGTGGAAAATGAAAAGCATGCTAGAGCTGAATTTAAAGATAAGACATTAATTTTCAGTTGGTCTATATTATGGTTTTGAAAAGATATGATGACAGTAGAAGCCTCTCTTCTACTAAAGCCAGTCAGTCAACTTTTCCAGATGGGAATTATAAGAAAGAAATACAGTAAGGAAATATCTAAAACTCTGAAAAGGCATAAGGTCAAACAATGGATGGACACATACCAACACACCTTTGAAGTGCAGTAGCTCAAATGTTTAATTAATATGATTGATCTGGAGGAGGCAAAAAACAATGAATAAAGCTAATAAAATTTGTTCCATTGAAAAAACTTTTAATCATCTAGAAAAACATCTTTGATACTGTTAGTTGAAAAAAATCAGTGTATAAAACAATGCATATAAAAATAGTTTATAATAGTTTAAATAGCTTAATGGTTAAATAGTTTAAATCAGTGTATAAAACAATGTGTATAAAAAGTGTATAAAACAATAGTTGTATTTTATATAAACATATTTAAGTATACACAGGCTTCCCTGGTGGCTCAGATGGTAAAGAATCTGCCTGCAATACAGGAGACCTGGGTTAGATCCCTGGATTGGGAAAATCTCCTGGAGAAAGGAATGGCTACCCACTCCAGTATTCTTCACTGGAAAATCCCATGGACAGAAGAGCCTAGTGGGCTACACTCCGTGGGGTGGCCAAGAGTCAAACATAACTGAGTGAGTAACATATTCACTTTCACATGTTTGAGAAAAAAAAGACCAAGTATATACTGTTTGTATTAAATACTAAGCTCCCATCAGTACGATTCATAAGCCTCTTATGCTTATCCATCAGAGGGCAGACAGAATGAAAACAACAGAGAAAATGAACCGAACTCATCACATGGACCACAGCCTTGTCTAACTCAATGAAATTATGAGCCATACTAAATAGGGCCACCCAAGATCGATAGGTCATAGTGGTGAGTTCTAACAAAATGTGGTTCACTGGAAAGGGGAATGGCAAACCACTTCAGCATTCTTGCCTTGAGAACCCCATGAACAGTATGAAAAGGCAAAAAGATATGAAACTGAAAGATGAACTTCCCAGGTTGGTAAGTGCCCAATATGCTACTGGAGAAGAGTGGAGAAATAGCTCCAAAAGAATGAAGAAACAGAGCCAAAGCAAAAACAATGCCCAGTTATGGATGTGACTGGTGATGGAAGTAAAGTCTGATGCTGTAAAGAACAATATTGCATAGGAACCTGGAATTTTAGGTCCATGAATCAAGGTAAACTGGAAGTGGTCAAACAGGAGATGGCAAGAGTGAACATTGTCATTTTAGGAATCAGTGAACTAAAATGGAATGGAATGAGTGAATTTAATTCAGATGACCATTATATCTACTACTGTGGGCAAGAAACCCTTAGAAGAAATGGAGTAGTCCTCATAGTCAAAAAAAAGAGTCCAAAATGCAGTACTTGGGTGCAACCTCAAAAAATGACAGAATGATCTCTGTTCATTTTCAAGGCAACTCTTTCAATATCACAGTAATCCAAGTCTGTGCCACAACCACTAATGCTGAAGAAGCTGAAGTTGAATAGTTCTATGAAGACCTACAAGACCTTCTAAAACTAACACCAAAAAAAGATGTCCTTTTCATCATAGGAGACTGGAATGCAAAAGCAGGAAGTCAAGAGATACCCAGACGGAGAAGGCAATGGCAGCCCACTCCAGTACTCTTGCCTGGAAAATCCCATGGATGGAGGAGCCTGGTGGGCTGCAGTCCATGGGGTTGCTGAGGGTTGGACACGACTGAGTGACTTCACTTTCACTTTTCATTTTCATGCATTGGAGAAGGAAATGGCAACCTGCTCCAGTGTTCTTGCCTGGAGAATCCCAGGGACGGGGGAGCCTGGTGGGCTGCCGTCTATGGGGTCGCACAGAGTCGGACACGACTGAAGTGACTTAGCAGTAGCAAGCTTCAACATTACATGAACCGAGGAACTTCCAGATGTTCAAATTTGGTTTAGAAAAGGCAAGAGGAACCAGAGATCAAATTGCCAACATTTGCTGAATCATAGAGAAAGCAAGGGAATTCCAGAAAAAAACATCTACCTCTGTTTCATTGACTATGCTAAAGCCTTTAACTGTGTGGATCATAACAAAACTGTTGAAAACCCTTAAAGAAATGGGAATACCAAGACCATTTTAATCTGTCTCCTGAGGAACCTGTATGCAGGTCAAGAAGCAAAAGTTAGAACCCTGTATGGCACAGCTGACTGGTTCAGGATTGAGAAAGGAGTATGATTTCTCCTTTAGGCTGTTTATTGTCACCGTGTTTATTTAACTTATACGCAGAGCATATCATGAGAAATGCCAGGCTGGATGAGTTACAAGCTGAAATCAAGATTTCTGGGAGAAATATCAACCTCTGATATACAGATAATACCACTCTAATGGCAGAAAGCAAAGAGGAAGTAAAAAGCCTCGTGATGAGGGTGAAGGAGAACGAATACACCAACTTAAAACTCAATATTAATAAAACTAAGATTCTGGCATCCAGTCCCATTACTTCATGGCAAATAGAGGATGAAAAGGTGGAACAGTGACATGTTCCCTTTTCCTGGGCTCTAAAACCACTGCTGATGGTGACTGAAACCATGAAATTAGAGGATGATTACTTCTTGGCAAGAAAGCTATGAAAAACCTACATAGTAAGTTAAAAAGCAAAAACATCCCTTTGCCAACAAAGGCCCATATAGTCAAGGCTATGGTCTTTCCAGTAATCATGTACAGATGTTAGAACTGGACAATATAGAAGGAAGAGTGCTGAAGAATTGAATCTTTCAAATTGTGATGCTGGAAAAGACTCTTGAGCGTCTCTTAGAAAGCAAGGAGATCAAACCAGTCAATATTAAAGGAAGCAAGCCCTGAACATTCATTAGAATGAGTGATGCTGAAGCTCGATTATATTGGCCACCTGATTCAAACAGCTGACTCATTGGAAAAGACCCTGATGCTGGGAAAAACTGTTGGCAGAAGGAGAAGGTGACAGAGGATGAGACAGTTGGATGGCATCACCAATGCAATGGACATGAACTTGGGCAAACTCCAGGAGATGGTGAAGGACAGGGAAGCCTAACATGCTTTAGTCCATGGGGTCGTGAAGAGTCAGACACGACTAGGCAACTGAACAGCCGCAACAACAACAAAAAGCTTGCAGGTTTTTTAAGCAATCACACATGTTTTATCAGTATTGAAGCTATATCTACCCTCCTTTTTTGAATTTGCATTAATTTCCTCAAACAATGCTGCCAGCTCTTAAAGATGACCCAATAAAAAATTATTATTAAAATCATGTGCTAAAGATACTTTCCCTCCATTTCCAACTACAGGATGGATTTTGTATTTGATTATTTATTCAGTTAACAGCTTGGATTACCTCCTGGACTACCAGAAACTGTATCTTTTCTAGCAGAAATTCATGTTTATAGCCTTGGTACCAGAATTCCCAATTCCTGGACCTTTTGCTCTCCCTTCCTCTCCATACTGAAATAGTGAAGCTAAATAGCATCCCATACTTTAAAAAAACTCTTAGCTTCAATTATTTCTAGCATTTTGTAACTTATTTGGATCCACAATATATATATAAACCATTCATTAACTTCAATCTCACCTGTGCCTTATTAATCGTTCTTGGTCCTTAATAGACGGGGTGCCTTCCTGTAACAACCAATTTTGGAACTGTGTAACATCAGAACGTCCAGGTATTTGATTGTCTTCCTGTAGTTTATTTACTTGTTTTGCAAGCATTTTCTATTAAAAAAAAGTGTGTGTGTAACATATATATACATATATATATATGGATGTATATATATATATATATGTATATACAATTTTTTAACATTTCCCAGAAATAAAAATGTCTTTTGATCTGCAAAAAAAAAAAAAAGAGAGATACCCAGAGTAACAGGCAAGTTTGGCCTTGGAAAACAAAATGAAGCAGGGCAAAGGCTAACAGTTTTGCCAAGAGAACACACTGGTCATAGCAAACACCCTCTTCCAACAACACAAGAGAAGACTCTACACATGGACATCACCAGATGGTCAATACCGAAATTAGATTGATTATATTCTTTGCAGCCAAAGATGGAGAAGCTCTGTACAGTCAGCAAACATATGACCAGGAGCTGACTGTGGCTCAGATCATGAACTCCTTATTGGCAAAATCAGACTTAAATTGAAGGAAGTGAGAAAACCGACTAGACAATTCAGGTATGACCTAAATAAAATCCTTTATGATTATACAGTGGAAGTGACTAATAGAATCAAGAGATTAGATCTGATAGACAGAATACCTGAAGAACTATGGACAGAGGTTAGTGACATTGCACAGGAGGCAGTGATAAAGACCATCCCCAATAAAAAGAAATGCAAAAAGGCAAAATGGTTTTCTGAGGAGGCCTTACAAATAGCTCAGAAAAGAAGAGTACCAAAAGGCAAAGGAGAAAAGGAAAAATATACCCATCTAAATGCAGAGTTCCAAACAATAGCAAGGAGAGATAAGAAAGTCTTCCTCAGTGATCAATGCAAAGAAATAGACGAAAATAATAGAAGGGGAAAGACTAGATATCTCTTCAAGAAAATTAGATATACCAAGGGAACATTCATGCAAAGATGGGCTAATAAAGGACAGAAATGGTATGGAACTATCAGAAACAGAAAGTATTAAGAAGACTTGGCAAGAATACACAGAAGAATTATTTTAAAAAAAGATCTTAATGACCCAGCTATCCACAATGGTGTGGTCACTCACCTAGAACCAGACATCCTGGAATGCAAAGTCAAGTGGGCCTTAGGAAGCCTCAGTACAAACAAAGCTAGTAGAGGTGATGGAATTCCAGTTGAGCTATTTCAAATCCTAAAAGATGATGCTGTGAAAGTGCTGTACTCAGTATGCCAGCAAATCTGGAAAACTCAGCAGTGGCCAGGACTGGAAAAGGTCAGTATTCATTCCAATCCCAAAGAAAGGCAATGCCAAAGAATGTTCAAACTACCATACAATTGCACTCATCTCCCATGCTAGCAAAGTACTGATCAAAATTCTTCAAGTAAGGTTTCAACAGCACGTGAACCAAGAATTTCCAGATGTACAACCTGGATTTAGAAAAGGCAGCAGAACCAGAGATCAAATTGTTAACATTCGTTGGATCATCGAAAAAGCGAGAGAGTTCCAGAAAAACATCTACTTTGTTGACTACACCAAAGCCTTTGACTGTGTGGATCACAGTAAACTGTGGAAAATTCTTAAAGAGATGGGGTTACCAGACCACCTTACATGCCTCTTGAGAAATCTGTATGCAGGTCAAGAAGCAACAGTTAGAACTGTACATGGAAAAACAAACTGGTTCCAAATAGGGAAAGGAGTACGTCAAGGCTGTCTATTGTCACTCTGCTTATTTAACTTACGTACAGAGTACCTCATGTGAAATGCCAGGCTGGATGAAGCACAAGCTGGAGTCAAGATTGCCGGGAGAAGAATCAATAACCTCAGATATGCAGATGACACCACCCTCATGGCAGAAAGCAAAGAAGAACTAAAGAGTTTCTTTTATATGTGTGTATGTGTATGTGTGTGTGTGTGTGTGTGTATAATTTTAAAATAAATTTATTTATTTTAATTGGAGGCTGATTACTTTACAAGAGTTTCTTAAGGAAAGTGAAAGAGGAGAGGGAAAATGTTGGCTTAAAAATCAATATTCAAGAAACTAAGATCATGGCCTCTGGTCCCATCACTTCATGCAAATAGATAGGGATACAATGGAAACAGTGACAGACTTTATTTTCCTAGACTCCAAAATCACTGCAGATGGTGACTGCAGCCAGGAAATTAAAATACACTTGGTCCTTGGAAGAAAAGCTGTGACAAACCTAGATAGCATAGTAAAAAGCAGAGACATTACTCTGCCGACAAAGGTCTGTCAAAGCTATGGTTTTTCCACTAGTGATGCATGTGTTAGAGTTGGACCATAAAGAGAGATGCTGCTACTGCTGCTAAGTCGCTTCAGTCGTGTCCGACTCTGTGCGACCCCATAGACGGCAGCCCACCAGGCTCCCCCGTCCCTGGGATTCTCCAGGCAAGAACACTGGAGTGGGCTGCCATTTCCTTCTCCAATGCATGAAAGTGAAAAGTGAAAGGGAAGTTGCTCAGTCGTGTCCGACTCCTAGCGACCCCATGGACTGCAGCCTACCAGGCTCCTCTGTCCATGGGATTTGCCAGGCAAGAGTACTGGAATGGGGTGCCATTGCCTTCTCCAAAGAGAGATGAGCACTAAAGAAATGATGCTTTTGAACTTTGGTGTTAGAGAAGACTCTTGAGAGTCCCTTGGACTGAAAGGAGATCAAATCAGTCTATCCTAAAGGAAATCAGTCTTGAATATTCATTGGAAGGACTGATGCTGAAGCTGAAACTCCAATACTTTGGCCACCTGATGCGAATAACTGACTCATTTGAAAAGATCTTAATGCTGGGAAGGATTGAAGGTGGGAGGAGAAGTGGATGACAGAGGATGAGATGGTTTGATGGCATCACTGACTCAATGGACATGAGTTTGAGGAAGCTCTGGAAGTTGGTGATGGCCAGGGAAGTCTGTTGGGCTGCAGTCCATCGGGTGGCAAAGAGTGGGACATGACTGAGCGACTGAACTGAAGATGATTATATTAGTGTCATTTTCTTTTTTAGCTTTTTTATAATATATTAAGTTTTCTACACTGAGCCCAAATTGAAAGTTTATTCCTATAAACCTGTGTATGCTATGTAGAAGAAGAAGAAAGAGGAGGGGAGAAGATGCTGAACTTTTCTTCAGCTTTTGTATTTGATATGATGAATTTCACCAGCCAATTGATCCTTGAAATTCCTATTTGAATCTCTTGCAGTGGGATAAATCACCCTCTTCAGGCATCCACTGCTTCCAGGCAAGTAGGTTGTTTGGGATATAATAACTATAACCTCATTAGTATCTAATCACAGAAAATGCAGTCCTGAACAATTGAGACACAGATGAAGTGCAAGTAAACATCTGTGGTGATGATGGTGGGTTCACTTGTCACCAAAGGAGGGTGTTGTTAGTGGTACAGGTGTTTGCTGAAGTTTGCCAAAGTTAGAGCTTCACAGAGCAAGCTGGATTTTTACCTTCTGTTCATATTTCATTGTGATGTTTGTCTGTGCTTATGGGTGTTAAAACAAATGAAATTTTCTCCCATGGATGTTCCATCATATAATCACATTTCATTTTTCATTCTTACAGATTGCATTCATTTTTCAGTCAGTCAGATGGAGAAATCATGCCACTCAGATGGAATCACACTTATCACAATAGATAACATATGGAATTGTGTTGGTGGTTAACTTCTTTTCTTGTACGTTGCTTAGGGTTTGGGATTGTAGTGAAGGTAGGGAGAGCAAGCGTATAAGACAAGTATAATTTTCTTGTCTCCAGACTTTGGCAGTGCTGCCATATGATGTGGGAGCCTTTATGCACATTTCTTTCATTCTATTATAGTCAAGATAGTGTGACAGTGATGATACATGTAACATTTGTATTTCCATGTATTTTCAGTTAAAACTTTTCTTCAAGGTATGTTTTCCCTTTTCTTGTGCTAAATAATTATCTTTTTCCTGGGGTAGAATACTCTGTACTAGTGAAATAAGAAGCAGAAAATCTCTTCAGCATCTTCTTATTAAATAATTAGTGCCAAACTTCAATCTTCAGCAGTAGTGGAAGCAAGCAGCCATCTGGGGAAAACCTAGATTTGTTTGGCTTCAAAATGCATCATGTGAGGTTTTTTCCCCTTGTCTCCAATATATTTATCTTCCTTAAAATACCTAACTGTGTAGACAACAAATTGACTTTATGTTGTATGATTATGTAAAAATTGTTGGTGGGGGATGATAATTGAGGCACAATATACTACAATGGTGTAGACAACAGGTTTGGGGTGAGATCTAGCTTTTAATCTTGGTTTTGCCACTCATAAACTCTTGCCTTTGGGGAAGTTATGACTTCCTGAGCCTCAGTTTTCTATTTTGTAAGGAAAAGTGAGACTAATTCTGGTACAAACCACTTGGGTGTGTTTGAGGAATAAAGGATGTAATAAAGGGAAAATTCTTAGGATTGTGAATGGTCCTCTGTATGTAATCACAAATAGTAATTGTGGCATCAAGCACTGAGATGGACAAACAGGAATATACAAAACTGCAGCAGATATTAGATAAATAATTTAGATAAGTAAAACCCATGCATTTGCTGAAGCTTGAGTCAACTCGAAGTCTTTAACAGAATTGTCAAATGTGAACTTGGAGTACTGAAGACACTTTGCTCATGTTTTCAGATTTCTTAACTGCAGTTGTAAGGCAACTGTTGTAGGAACTTAACAAGGACCTTTTACGTAGATAATTAAGTATTCTTCTATAGTATTAATTTTAATGGTTATAGACTATTTCATCATATTGAAGCACATATATTTATCTGTTTAAGCAAAATCTTGAGCAGTTTGAATGTTTGTAGACTTTTACTATGGCAGAGACTCATAGGTGTACACTGATCTCTATTCTCCTGTTTTTTGTTGCAAGTGTGAAAGTGTTAGTTGCTCAGTCATGTCCAACTCTTTGCAACCCCATGGACAGGGGAGTCTGGCAGGGGTTCCCTCCAGGCTTCCTTGTCCATGGAATCTCCATGCCTGAATACTGGAGTGGGGAGCCATTCCCTTTTTGTAGGGATCTTCCCTACCCAGAGATCAAACCTGCATCTCCTGCACTGCAGGCAGATTCTTTACCATCTGAATCACCAAAGTTGAACTCAAACATTTAGCTGGATCTATGGATGCCCATAGAGGGATTTGAGGGATTCCCTGGTGGCTCAGATGGTAAAGCATCTGCCCACAATGCGGGAGACCCGGGTTCGATCCCCAGGTTGGGATGAACCCCTGGAGAAGGAAATGGCAACCCACTCCAGTATTCTTGCCTAGAAAATCCCATGGATGGAGGAGCCTGGTGGGCTACAGTCCATGGTGTCACAAAATGTCAGACACAACTAAGCAACTTCATGGATGCACAACTTAAACCAACATTTCCTGCACTCCTTTGCAACTTTGGGCATGTAATTATAGTGTGGCTAATGCTGTATGAGTAGTGGTGCTATGTTCTACTTCTGAGATCTGTCCCTAAAAATGAATTAATGTCCTATGCTTCCCTGGCTCTTTGCTAGAAGATGATGAAAACTGAAGCAGTAGCCCTAGATCCAGAGATCAAAGCTACAAGATTAGAAGTGCTGCTTAATTAGCTTATATTCTTCTGAAATGCTTCTATAAGAAAAACACAAATGTCTCAAATGTCTATTTTATTCATGCAATTTATGTGGGGGGTCTTTGTTTTGAAAGTTACATCCTAAATTGCTATATAGGCAATGCTATGACCATCACATTGTGTTTGTGAACTTCTGATCATTTCTGTAAGATAAGTTCCTAGCAGTAAAAATTCTTACTTAAATAGCATAGATATTTCAGGCCTTTGTTCCATATTTCAAAGTAACTCTTCAGCCATGTATGAGCATACCAAATTTCCTGTGCCCGTACGGGCTCTTGGTATTGTTATTTTTGGTTTTATCTTCGTCAATTGATATGTTATTTAAATTTTCATTTACTTGACTAAATGTGAGGTTGAATATTTTTCTTTTGCTCACTGTTTGTATTCTTGAACCACTGGGAACACATGTACACCTGTGGCGAATTCATGTTGATGTATGGCAAAACCAATACAATATTGTAAAGTAATTAGCCTCTAATTAAAATAAATAAATTTTAAAAAAGAAAGTTAAAAAAAGAAAAAACTGGCATACTTCTATGTCATTTAAAGACATTTTTTAACATAATTTAAAGATATCAAGAATTCATTTTAGGATTATCTTGAAAATTCTTCCTCCATTTGTCATTTTTTCCTATAAAGTTTGTTTAGGATACATTAAGTGTTAACATCAACTAAAAATCTACCAGATTTTCTTTGTTTTCTTTATAATTAGACTCATTGTAGTCATGACCCAAAGGTTAAGATCAATAATTATTTGCAATACTTTCCTAGTATGACTTAATTTTAATGTCTAAATTTTTAATGCATATGAAATCATTTTTTTATATATGATCTAATTTTATTTTTATTATTGTTTCTACAGATGGGTGGCCAGTTTTTCCAATAATAATATATCAGTTCACCTCAGTCACTCAGTCATGTCTGACTCTTTGCAAACCCATGGACTGCAGCATGCCAGGCCTCTCTGTCCATCACCAACTCCAGAGTTTACCAAAACTCATGTCCATTGAGTCGGTGATGCCATCTAACCATTTCATCCTCTGTTGTCCCCTTCTTCTCCCACCTTCTATCTTTTCCAGCATCAGGGTCTTTTCCAATGATTCAGCTCTTCGCATCAGGTGGCCAAAGTATTGGAGTTTCAGCTTCAGCATCAGTCCTTCCAATGAACACTTAGGACTGATTTCCTTTAGGATGGACTGGTTGGATCTCCTTGCAGTCCATGGGACTCTCAAGAGTCTTCTCCAATGCCACAATTCAAAAGCATCAATTCTTCGGCACTCAGCTTTCTTTATAGTCCAACTCTCACATCCATACATGACTACTGGGAAAAACATAGCCTTGACTAGATGGACCATTGTTGCAAAGTAATGGCTCTGTTTTTAATATGCTGTCTAAGTTGGCCATAACTTTCCTTCCAAGGAGTAAGCGTCTTTTAATTTC
This sequence comes from Bos grunniens, assembly GCF_055505025.1. NCBI lineage: Eukaryota > Metazoa > Chordata > Mammalia > Artiodactyla > Bovidae > Bos > Bos grunniens. Next base: position 133,978,226 of record NC_141194.1, read on the forward strand.
ATGGCTACATTCACCATCTGCAGTGATTCTAGAGCCCCCCAAAATAAAGTTGGCCACTGGTTCCACTGTTTCCCCAACTATTTGCCATGAAGTCATGGGACCAGATGCCATGATCTTCGTTTTCTGAATGTTGAGCTTTAAGCCAACTTTTTCACTCTCCTCTCTCATTTTCATCAAGAGGCTCTTTAGTTCTTCTTCATTTTCGCCATAAAGGTGGTGTCATCTGCATATCTGAGGTTATTGATATTTCTCCCGGCAATCTTGATTCCAGCTTGTGCTTCCTCCAGCCCAGTGTTTCTCATGATGTACTCTGCATATAAGTTAAATAAGCAGGGTGACAATAAACAGCCTTGACGTACTCTTTTTCCTATTTGGAACCACTCTGTTGTTCCATGTCCAGTTCTAACTGTTGCTTCCTGACCTGCATACAGATTTCTCAAGAGGCAGGTCAGATGGTCTGGTATTCCCATCTCTTTCAGAATTTTCCACAGTTTATTGTGATCCACACAGTCAAAGGATTTGGCTTAGTCAATAAAGCAGAAATAAATGTTTTTCTGGAACTCTCTTGATTTTTCAAAGGTCCAGTGGATGTTGGCAATTTGATCTCTGGTTCCTCTGCCTTTTCTCAAACCAGCTTGAATATCTGGAAGTTCACAGTTAATGTATTGCTGAAGCCTGGCTTAGAGATTTTTGAGCATTACTTTATTAATGTGTGAAATGAGTGCAAGTATTCGGTAGTGTGAGCATTCTTTGGCATTGCCTTTCTTTGGGATTGGAATGAAAACTGACTTTTTCCAGTCCTATGGCCACTGCTGAGTTTCCCAAATTTGCTGGCATATTGAGTGCAGCACTTTTACAGCATCATGTTTCACGATTTGAAATAGCTCAACTGGAATTCCATCACCTCCACTAGCTTTGTTCGTAGTGATGCTTCCTAAGGCCCACTTGACTTCATATTCCAGGATGTCTGGCTCTAGGTGAGTGATCACACCATCGTGATTATCTGGGTTGTGAAGATAATTTTTGTACAGTTCTTCCGTGTATATCACTGCTACTCATTTATAACCAGTATCTTCCCTCCAAGATAAATTTGTGTATATAGATTTTTTTATATGTCACGGTAACTGCGATGTGCTAGTGACATAGAACACAGATACCAAGGATGCTAAATATCTTGTAATATGTGGCATAATGCCACATAAAGAAGAAATATCTCACCTAAAATATTAAACAAATGTCTCATTGAGAAATGCAGATGTGTTCTTGTTTTGCTGATTATAATTGTCACCTTTTTCATAGAAGAAATTTCTTAAGATTTTATATATATGTTAAGAGATGGGAAGAATACACTGTACAAAAAAGATCTTCACGACCCAGATAATCACGATGGTGTGATCACTGGCCTAGAGCCAGACATCCTGGAATGTGAAGTCAAGTGGGCCTTAGAAAGCATCACTACAAACAAAGCTAGTGGAGGTGATGGAATTCCAGTTGAGCTATTTCAAATCCTGAAAGATGATGCTGTGAAAGTGCTGCACTCAATATGCCAGCAAATTTTGAAAACACAGCAGTGGCCACAGGACTGGAAAAGGTCAGTTTTCATTCCAATCCCAAAGAAAGGCAATGCCAAAGAATGCTCAAACTACCGCACAATTGCACTCATCTCACATGCTAGTAAAGTAATGGTCAAAATTCTCCAAGCCACAATTCAGCAATACGTGAACCGTGAACTTCCTGATGTTCAAGCTGGTTTTAGAAAAGGCAGAGGAAGCAGAGATCAAATTGCCAACATCCAATGGATCATGGAAAAAGGAAGAGAGTTCCAGAAAAACATCTTTTTCTGATTTATTGACTAAGCCAAAGCCTTTGACCGTGTGGATCACAATAAACTGTGGGAAATTCTGAAAGAGATGGGAATACCAGACCACCTGATCTGCCTCTTGAGAAATTTGTGTGCAGGTCAGGAAGCAACAGTTAGAACTGGACATGGAACAACAGACTGGTTACAAATAGGAGAAGGAGCATTTCAAGGCTGTATATTGTCACCCTGTTTATTTAATTTATATGCAGAGTACATCATGAGATATGCTGGACTGGAAGAAACACAAGCTGGAATCAAGATTTCTGGGAGAAATATCAATAACCTCAGATATGCAGATGACGCCACCCTTATGGCAGAAAGTGAAGAGGAACTCAAAAGCCTTTTGATGAAAGTGAAAGTGGAGAGTGAAAAAGTTGGCTTAAAGCTCAACATTCAGAAAACGAAGATCATGGCATCTGGTCCCATCACTTCATGGGAAATAGATGGGGAAACAGTGGAAACAGTGGCTGACTTTATTTTTCTGGGCTCCAAAATCACTACAGATGGTTATTGCAGCCATGAAATTAAAAGACGCTTACTCCTTGGAAGGAAAGTTATGACCAACCTAGATAGCATATTCAAAAGCAGAGACATTACTTTGCCAACAAAGGTTCGTCTAGTCAAGGCTATGGTTTTTCCTGTGGTCATGTAAGGATGTGAGAGTTGGACTGTGAAGAAGGCTGAGCGGTGAAGAATTGATGCTTTTGAACTGTGGTGTTGGAGAAGACTCTTGAGAGCCCCTTGGACTGCAAGGAGATCCAACCAGTCCATTCTGAAGGAGATCAGCCCTGGGATTTCTTTGGAAGGAATGATGCTAAAGCTGAAACTCCAGTACTTTGGCCACCTCATGTGAAGAGTTGACTCATTGGAAAAGACTCTGATGCTGGGAGGGATTGGGGGCAGGAGGAGAAGGGGACGACAGAGGAACAGATGGCTGGATGGCATCACTGACTCGCTGGACGTGAGTCTGAGTGAACTCCGGGAGTTGGTGATGGACAGGGAGGCCTTGAGTGCTGCGATTCATGGGGTCGCAAAGAGTCGGACACGACTGAGCGACTGATCTGATCTGATCTGATGCGAAGAGCTGACTCGTTGGAAAAGACTCTGATGCTGGGAGGGATTGAGGGCAGGAGGAGAAGGGTATGCCAGAGGATGAGATTGCTGGATGGTATCACTGACTCGATGGACTTGAGTTTGAGTGAACTCCGGGAGTTTGTGATAGACAGGGAGGCCTTGAGTGCTGCGATTCATGGGGTCACAAAGAGTCGGATATGACTAAGTGACTGAACTGAACTGATAAATATATACTATGTGTTTTGTTCCATCTACCACCACTTAGCTTTTTTGTTTGCTAAAGAATTTATGTGTTTTTATTTTTTAATTTAAGAAAATTGATTTATGATGTTGAGTTGGTTTCAGTTGTACAATAATGAAAATCAGTCATAATTATAAGTAGCATCTTACTTCATCCTCCCTCCCCTCCACCATCCTATCCCTCTAGGTCATCACAAAGTGACAGGCTATACTAGTGGATTTTAAATGATTTTAGTTCTATCATTTTAAATTTTTACTTCATTACATTATTCTCCCTTTGCCTATCTCAGGACTATCTTTTTCAAGTATTCCTTCAAATGAATAATTTTGTCAAATTCCATCTTTTCATTGATATTATTTTATGAAATTTTGTTCTAAATGTGTTCTCCAAAGTATTAATATTAGGTTTGATTTTATTTTTATGACTTATATAAAAGTCAATATATCTTAATAAGAGATTATCTTCCTGTTATATTTGACTTCTCTCCTTTAACTTTGAGTTTTTACTTCTTCCTTTTTTTCTCATTTGATAATCCAATCTTTTTCTTGGTTGCTTTACATTTAAGGATTTAAGTTTATATAATTCTTTTTTTGTTGTGATAGCATAATGGAGCAAAATAAAAATGGATAGATGAACCAATAATTCACAGATGAAACACAATATTACATGACTAGCATATATGCTATAATATAGTCCTAAAGATTATGGATGTTAGAAATTAGGTATTTTGGTCTTTATGTTTGGTGAAGATTAAAAAATATAAATAGTATATCATTCACAATTAGTTGGAGTGTATAATCTTTGAAAGATGGTTCAACAGTATCTATTAATACAAATGTGCATAACTTTTACATTGCATATGTTTATAATCTAATTTTTTTCTGTAACATTTTAGCCAGGTACTCTTTGGCTAAGGGGAAGCTTAACAAAAGTTATGTTTAAGTAGAAACAAATCACAGATAAAATAGTTTATTTTTGCATCTTAAAAAATAGGACTTTGTAAAAACCTTGCTGGGGTTCTTCCTTCCATGGTCTTGAGAGGGATCTAAGTAGATGAGGGGATTGGGGACCTAAAGCCCAAATTTTATGGGCTTTATTGGAAATCTGCTTCTGATCATAAAAAAATTTAACATTTCATAGCTTTGTCTTTTAACATTTTTATTCATTTATGGCTGTGCTGACTCTTCATTGTTGTGCACAGACTTTCTCTAGTTGTGAAGAGCAGAGGCTACTCTCTAGTTGTGCTATGCAGGTTTCTCATTGTGGTAAGTTTTCTTGCTGTGGAGCACAGGCTCTAGGGCACATGGGTTTCAATAGTTGCAGCTTACAGGCTCAGTGGTTGTGGCACAGGGGCTTAGTTGCTCCATGGCATGTGAGATATTTCCGGACCAGGGATTGAACTAGTGTCCCCTGCATTGTAAGGTAGATTATTAACCACTGAACCACTAGGGAAGCCCTCATAGCTTTCTTAACCATTACTTATTCTCTACATTTCCTCAGTTCTTTAATTATTATTTACTTTATAGCATTCCCCCAATTCTCAAATTCATTATTTTATCTGATATATTTATTTATGGTAGTTATTCCTTTATGTAGAAAAATTAGAGTATATGATTTCTCATCCTTGAATATCTTAATATCTATATTTCTCCTGCCCTCATAGGTGTATAATAGCTTGGCTGGGTATAGAATTTTGTTGCTATTTTAGTTTTTCTCAAACTGCATAGGTATTATTCAATTGTTTCCTAGCTTTCAATGTTATGGAAGATGTGACAAATACAAATTATGTTTGGTTTTCTTTTTAGGTAAGCTGTTTTTGATTTGCTTGTTTTCTTAGTTTGTTGCTATGGATATTAATAGGAGTTTTCCTCTTTCCTTGACAGTAAAATGCTATCAATAGATACAGATTTACTCTGTAAGTCTGTATTTTCTATACAGTTCTTTTTTTTCATTTTTTTCTCCTAAATCTGCTATACCTTTTTGTATAGCACACACACACATATACCATATGTGTGTGTGTGTATATATATATATATATATATATATGAAGTATGTGTTGATATGTATATGAACATATTAGGTTGGTTATTAAAATGTAGTAAAATTACTTGATTTAGCTTTAGGGCTTTGAATCAAGCAAACCTTTCTTTGTGTCCCATCTCTGCTCTTTACTAGTTATGTGACTTTGGTAAAGTTATGCAAATTTATTATGCTTCCATTTTTTTGAACAGTAAAGTAATACTACCACTACTAATATCTAGGGCTTCCCAGGGGGCTCAGTGGTAAAGAATCCACCTGTTAAGCAGGAGATGCAGGAGATCCAAGTTGGATCCCTGGGTAGGAAGGATCACCTGGAGAAGGAAATGGCAACCCACTCCAGTATTCTTGCCTGGAAATCTCATGGACAGAGGAGCCTGGTATGCTTGCAAGGAGTTGGCCATGACTTAGTGACTAAACAGCAGCAGGGCAATAATAACATCTAGTTCACAGAATTGAGAGGAGTAAATGAGCTATAACATGTTACATATTTAGAATAGCTTCTGGCATATAACAAGCACCCAGTAAAATTAGCTACTTTTAATTATTTTCCTTCATCATAGTTTTATGTTAAGTGAATATGTTTTTCATCTCCATAAAATCTTCTCTGATTTTATTTTGTTGCCTTTTCATCACTCTCTGCCAATTAAAATATATTTACAAATACAATATAGTATATATTCTCATTGGAAATAGACAATTATGTGTTACAGATTTTTCTGTCATTTTCTCATGTTTTTATTTGTTTGTTTCTGGTTTATTTACTTTGAAGTGACTCAATTTCATAGATCATTACAGTTCTAAAGGAAAATTACTCAGGGGAAAAAAAATTGATCAACTAGTGGCAGACATCCTATTGCTACTTCATTCAATTTTATTCTCTCCATTTATTAGAACCCACTCAAAGGTCTTCACCTACACTTATTCTCTGGTGATGGAATAAATGAATACACTTTGACAGGTATATCTGAGAACTCCTTGTAACAAATAGTTCTCCTTGGCTAATTGCCTGTTTCTATGTGACAGTTGATATCAGGAAATGATAGAAATTTTCCAGTATTAAGTGGCAGCATGTCTTCATTGAACCTGAAGTTTGGTCACGAACTGTTATCATACTGATTATGTTTCGTTTGACCAGTACAATATTTTTTATTCTCTTTAGACACTGCATACACTATTTCTCTACAATCCTAACTACTCTCAGTTGATTTTACAATAAGCCTACTTCATTTATTTCTACAACTTGCTCTCTAAATATTTAAGATTGTGATTTCTAAGCTGATATAAAGTTTGTGCAAGTGAACCTTAGTGTGACGATCAAGATTAGCAAGAGGGCATAAAGTCATGTCTAAACCTGCCAACTGGGATAATAATGGATCAGTGTATTTGCAAACTATTTGCCTAGTCTGTGCCAGAATTTGAGGTAAGTTCTAAGGATAGAGCAGTAAACAAAATATACATGGTCATTGGACCTCTTGGCACTTACAGTGCAGTGGAAGAAACAGAATGAGCAAGTTACTCACCTAAGTGAAAAATTGTAATGGTGATTTGTGACTGAAATAAAGTAGAAAATGGAAATATTTTCTATATCTCAATCTGTTTCTGTTTTGTATACATATATTCATTGTTTTTCTTGCATTCCACATATAAGTGATATTATATAGTATTTTTTTCTGTCTGAATTAATTTCACTAAGCACAATATTCTCTAGGTCCAACCACATTGCTGCAAATGGTACAATTTTATTCTTTTTTTAATGGCTGTACATCCATGCATGCTCAGTTGCTCAGTCGTATTTGACTTTTTGTAATGCCATAGCCCACCAGGCTCTTATGTTCATGGAATTTTCCAGGCAAGAATACTGGACTATATTGCCATTTCCTTCTCCACTTTATGGCTGAGTACTATTCAATTTTGTGTGTGTGTGTCCGTGTATACTATACATAGTATACATGCACACATATTGTTTTCATTTTTATTTTATTTTTTATTTTCTTTTAAATTTTATCTTATTTAACTTTACAATATTGTATTGGTTTTGCCATATATCAAAATGAATCTGCCACAGGTATACATGTGTGTTTTTATTTTTAAATCGCTAAGTCATGTCTGGCTCTTTGTGACTGCAGATCGCCAGTCTTCTCTGTCCTTCTCCATCTCCCGGAGTTTGCTCAACTTCGTGTCCATTAAGTCGTTGATGGCATCCAACCATCTCATCCTTTGTCACTCCCTTCTCCTCCTGCCCTCAGTTTTTCTCAGCATCAGGGTTGGCTCTTCGCAGGTGGCCAAAGTATTGGAGCTTCAGCTTCAGCATCAGTCCTTCCAATGAATATTCAGGGTTGATTTCCTTTAGGATTGACTGGTTTGATCTCTTTGCAGTCCAAGGGACTCTCAAGAGTCTTCTCCAGCACCATGGTTTGAAAGCATCAATTCTATGGTGCCCAGCCTTCTTTATGGTCCTACTGGAAAAACCATAGCTTTGACTAGACAGACCTTTGTTGGAAAAGTATATCTCTGCTTTTTAATACACTGTCTAGGTTGGTCATAGCTTTTCTGCCAAGGAGCAAGTCTTTTAATTTCATGGCTGCAGTCACCCATCTGAAGTAATTTTGGAGCCCAAGAAAATAAAGTGTGTCACTGTTTCCATTGTTTCCCCATCCGTTTGCCATGAAGTGATGGGACCAGATGCCATGATCTTAGTTTTTTGAATGGTGAGTTTTAAGCTAACTTTTTCACTCTCCTCTTTTACCTTCATATGCATACATATACACATACACATCTTCTTTATCCATTTGCCTGTTGGTGGAAACTTGAATTGCTTCCATATCTTGATTATTATAAATAATGCTACTATGAACTTTAGTTTGCATGTATCTTTTCAAACTAGTGTTTTCATTTTTTTTCAGAGTAATCACAAATGGAATTGCTACATCTTTTGGTAGTTTTATTTTTAGGTTTTCAAGGAAGCTCCATCTTGTTTTCCATAGTAGTTGTACCAATTTATATTCCCACCAACAGTGTACAAGGGTTCCCTTTTCTCCACCTCTTCCTAAAACTACTTTTCTTTTTAAAATTTATGGTCAACTGGCTCATTTACAAATAAATTGCTATTTGTACATGGCCAGTGACAATATCTCACTGACTTACAAACCTGATGACAGCCCAATTAACCCTTTCTGATAAGCTCTCAATCAGCTGGCTCAACCCAAAGTTTCTCAACCATGAATTTATTGAAGCAGCTTAAAAATTGCTCTTTATTTTTCTATATGTCTAGTCCAAACAGTATATGGGAAACTGTGGCTTCCAGCCCCATTGGGCTGAGTTAAAAGTTAAGACTGCAGAGTGTTACCTAATTCTGGTGGTGACCTAGCTGATATTCATTCCAGTAGTAATCTCATCTGAATTTTATATCTGTCAGGAGGAGACTGAGTTCCTGATAGGAATTTTTCTGAATTCCTACAGGCATTCCCATGGTACCAGCTCATGGTGACCTCTCATAAGCCTCTGCATACAGACAGAATTTTAGATCAGACTGAAAATGAGAGCAGGTGACCTTGACCAATGTCTCTTCCCAGCATAAAAATCTGTAATGTAAACTTTCATTGATCAGATATTTGATACCACAGCTACTCAACTTTTCAGCACTTGGAACATGAAAACTTAATAATAATAATAATAATACCTACTGGGTGCCCACTATGTGCCAACACAACAGAGATTGTTTTCTTGGATCTTCATAGCAGCCATTTATAGTGGAACTTTGATTGAATCCCCTTTTTATGGATGGAAAGATGGTAAACTAGAGTGAATTTCCCACAGTCTGTGTTAATAACTGATGGGGTTGGGATTTTCCATTCAGTTCTCAATGGCTTTAGAATGTGAGGTTTTAGCAACAATACCACTATCCCCAGAATATGAGTTTTTACATTGTCCTGTGATTATGAAGCCTTTTGAGTCATCAAAGAAAGATTTCTGTTTTTTTGCAGCTTAGCAATGTATATTCTATGTATAATATCATTTTTCAGAGTTATAAAAATAAATAATTTATATTTATATTGCAATGTGATAAGGGCCATACTGTAAGTTTGGAGAAATTTCAGAGCACTGACTGGTAGTAATATAGCAGTTGGTCATGATAATGCCACATAATACTGAGCAAAGAACAGTAAGAAGGGAATTCTATCCAGGGAAAATATTATGAACAAAACATCAGGAAAATGTATCCAAATAGATGGTATGTCTCAGGAAAAGGACACATTATTTACTGTAGCTAAACAGAGTATGCATGGAAAGTTGAAATAATGGAAGGAGGAAGATAAATTGTGAAGGATCTTCAATGTTTTATGTTATTAACAATGGTATGTGTTTGTGTATCTAACATACATGTATATAATGTAATATATATGTTTGTGATTCATTTGTGCATTCATTCATTCATCCAATGAACATTTAACAAGTAATTACTCTGTGCCAGGCCCTATGCTAAATCATAGTGATTCAGAGATGTAAGACATGGCTCCTTTCCACACAGATTTTTCTCACAGCCTAATCTCTGGTGGCTCAGACAGTAAAGAATCCCCCTGCAGTGCAGGAGACCTGGGTTTGATCGTTGGCCTGGGAAGATCCCATGGAGGAGGGCATGCCAACTCATTCCAGTGTTCTTGCCTGGAGAATCCCATGGACAGAGGAGCCTGGCAGGCTACAGTCCATGGGGTCGCACGAGTCAGATGAGACTGAGCACAGAAATCACATGTAGTCCATGATTCATTTTAGCAACTTATAGGGTATTTTCATGCACAGATTGTTCCTTCTCAGCAAACATGCATACTCAACAATGTATACACACCACCCATATGTTTCAAGATGTGTTTCAAAGCCCATGCTGAATGTCTGAACATTCTGAGAACCTATTATAAGCATTCAGTACTTATTTGTTCAAATTTATTCTTCAGAATGGTCCCTGAACCTCTCAATATTCTTTCAAGAATGCTTTTACCTCTTTGTCCCTTGGAGGGAGATCACGCTAAGTGCATTTTAATGTGTGCTAAAAAAAGGGCAGCACAGCTGAAGCCTGATTGAAAATCTGATCTTTTCCCTAATGTCACAAGGACATCCTGAGACAATGACTGAGAAGCTATGCACCAGTACTCAGCTGGATCCCTGATACTTACATTGACAGATGCATTATCAACAGAGATATTGATTGAGTGAATTAAGTAACCAATTTCCATTTTCAAGCCTCCAATTCCACTTTAGCACCCAGAGATATTAACCAGTATTCTTGTAGGTGAAACCTGATTGTGTTAAGGAGGGTGCCTAGACAATTGGAAGGACCCAGGATAGGAAATTAGAGTTCTGAATTTTTGTTCTCAAGTCTAGCCTACTGGGTCACCTTGAATAACTTACATCATGACTGAATCTTAACTTTTAAAAATCAAATCTTACTTGCTGTAATTCTGAAGAAGAATTTTGGATTACCGACTTGCTATATATAACTCTTGCAGGCTAAGTATATGCAAGGAATTGCTGTAGATGCAAAATTTTCCAAGTTGTTGTAATGAAACATTAGATTGGTCTTGAAATATACTACTTTTCATTTGTATAGGTAGCAGACTAAAAAGCAAAGTTGAAACACAAGTGCTCTTGTTTCCAGAATGTGTCTAGCAGATTGATTGAGCCCAGTAGAGTAGGAAGGCAGGAAGAGACAAAGTCTTATGTACAAAGTCACTGTAAGACACAGGATAATATTAATATTGTATAATAGCTCTTCTAGGTATAATTTTGCTACTTTAAATACTTAAAAGCTATATAGGTGCTATTTATCCTAAACAATGATTTAAACAACAAAATTATATCTAGAATTATGTTGAGTCAAATTGCGAATACACAGTTTTATTCTAGAATTTTCTCTGTCCCTCTCAGTTTCTATACACACACACACACACACACATATATATATATATATATACACATAGAGAGAGAGAGCATATTTTATGCTAATAGTATAACTATATAACATTTTAAAATTCCCATATAAGTCAATTCATTTTAGCTAGTATTATTCTCTTTATTTCATAGTTGGAACAGTTGAAGATCAGATTGATTGTTCAGTTCAGTGCAGTTCAGTTCAGTCACTCAGTCGTATCTGACTCTTTGCGACCCCATGAATTGCAGCACACGAGGCCTCCCTGTCCATCACCAACTCCCAGAGTTCACCCAAACTCATGTCCATAGAGTCGGTGACGCCATCCAGCCATCTCATCCTCTTTCGTCCCCTTCTCCTCCTACCCCCAATCCCTCCCAGCATCAGGGTCTTTTCCAATGAGTCAACTCTTCACATGAGGTGGCCAAAGTATTGGAGTTTCAGCTTCAACATCAGTCCTTCCAAAGAACACCCAGGACTGATCTCCTCTAGAAAGGACTGATTGGATTTCCTTGCCGTCCAAGAGACTCGCAAAAGTCTTCTCCAACACCATAGTTCAAAAGCATCAATTCTTCGGCGCTCAGCTTTCTTCACAATCCAACTCTCACATCCATACATGACCACTGGAAAAACTATAGCCTTGACTAGATGGACCTTTGTTGGCAAAGTAATGTCTCTGCTTTTCAATATGCTATCTAGGTTGGTCATAACTTTCCTTCCAAGGAGTAAGCGTCTTTTAATTTCATGGATGCAATCACTATCTGCAGTGAATTTGGAGCCCCCCAAAATAAAGTCTGACTGTTACCACTGTTTCTCCATCTTTTTCCCATGAAGTGACGGGACCAGATGCCATGATCTTAGTTTTCTGAATGTTGAAATTTAAGCCAACTTTTTCACTCTCCTCTTTCACTTTCATCAAGAGGCTTTTTAGTTCCTCTTCATTTTCTGCCATAAGGGTGGTGTCATCTGCATATCTGAGGTTATTGATATTTCTCCCAGCAATCTTGATTCCAGCTTGTGCTTCTTCCAGCCCAGCGTTTCTCATGATGTACTCTGCATAGAAGTTAAATAAATAGGGTGACAATATACAGCCTTGAAATGCTCCTTCTCCTATTTGGAACCAGTCTGTTGTTCCATGTCCAGTTCTAATTGTTGCTTCCTGACCTGCATACAGGTTTCTCAAGAGGCAGATCAGGTGGTCTGGTATTCCCATCTCTTTCAGAATTTCCCACAGTTTATTGTGATCCACATGGTCAAAGGCTTTGGCATAGTCAATAAAGCAGAAATAGATGTTTTTCTGGAACTCTCTTCCTTTTTTGATGATCCAGCGGATGTTGGCAATTTCATCTCTGGTTCCTCTGCCTTTTCTAAAACCAGCTTGAACATCTGAAAGTTCATGGTTCACGTATTGCTGAATTGTGGCTTGGAGAATTTTGACCATTACTTTACTAGCATGTGAGATGAGTGCAATTGTGCGGTAGTTTGAGCATTCTTTGGCATTGCCTTTCTTTGGGATTGGAATGAAAACCGACCTTTTCCAGTCCTGTGGCCACTGCTGTGTTTTCAAAATTTGCTGGCATACTGATTGCAGCACTTTCACAGCATCATGTTTCAGGATTTGAAAAAGCTCAACTGGAATTCCATCACCTCCACTAGCTTTGTTCGTAGTGATGCTTTCTAAGGCCCACTTGACTTCACATTCCAGGATGTCTGGCTCTAGGTTAGTGATCACATCATTGTGATTATCTGGGTCATGAAGATCTTTTTTGTACAATTCTTCTGTGTATTCTTGCCACCCCTTCTTAGATTGATTGTTACTTGCTAATATTTCCTAGCTAGGACTAAGCTCTGGCATTCTGCATCCACTGATAGTGATCTCTCTGCCACTGGATGCTGCATAAAATAAATTGTGGTACAACTAAATGAAGCTATGACACCTACGAGATTTGAAAGATTAATTTGGGCCAGAGGCCTCAAAGAAAATAGATTTCATTACTGAGGTGGGATCCTTAAGTATGGTATTTATTTATAATAGAAAACACTAAAAACACGCTGATACTTTACCTTATTTTTAACCTTGTGAAGCCATAGTTTGTGAAAATAAATAACTTCTGGTATTTTAATAGCATCCTGTTTTATAGACTTTATTTGGTAGGGGTTTGTCCCATAAGAAAACAAGGACAAATACCTTTGGGGAAAATTGTACATGATATATCCTTTTCTTGGAGGCTCATAGTGTGTATTAAAATGTTTTGAGATAAAATGTTTTGAGAAATTTTGGAAAAATGAAATTTGTTCAAGTTTGTTAAATTTGGCTTTTCTTTCTTTTTAAGTCTAACACCAATTAAACCTCTCCTGTGTGTGTTAGTCGCTCAGTTGTGTCCAACTTTTTGTGACCTTATGGACTGTAGCCCACCAGGATCCTTTTCCATGGAATTCTCCAGGCAAGAATACTGGAATAGGTTGCCATTTCCTTCTTCAAAACACTTCCTGGAGCACTCATATTTATGTGAAGTGCAATTTGGAAAATGGGAAATAATTGTCCCATTTCTCCTATTAATCACATCAATCCTGTTTCTTCCATAATTACACTTCAAGAAGAAACTAAAAGAATCCAAGATAAATTGATGCCGAATATGGGTGTACTCATAGTATCATTATAGTGGAAACTATGGAGACCATGATCTGTTTTTCCTAAAGAGCCTTACACATTATAGTTGCTCGGTATATTCTAATGTTTCTGTCCAATTGACATGTAAACTGGTTCTGAATGTTTTTATTGATGAGAACAATAAAATATTCTATATTTTAAATAAAAACAAGTATATATTCAGAGACATTAGACATTTCTCTAAAAGCTGAGGGCTGGAACAGTGGTTTTTATATATTTCCTTTAATTTCATTTACAGGGATCATTGTTATGGCATCTCTCTAGTGCTCTTATTCAACTTTTTAGCTACTGCATGTAAGGTCATGATTTATTTGTTTGCTTTATGGATATAACTCTATTTGTCTAATTGAGTTAGGTTAAATGTTGCTTATACTGATGTGCCTATCAAAATAAAGTTACATACTCAGGTGTTTTATGGCAAGGCATCTCTTGAAATATGATGTCGTTGTTGATGTCCAACATCTTGAGAAAGCAGCTTCTATTTCAGGTCAGATGCAGGAACTGAGAAGGATAATCTGTTAAAGTTTTCTCTTTTCATTTAATCAACGTGTCCAAGGGTATTTCTAGATGTTGCACTGGGCGATTTTTCCCATCGTATAGAGGAATTCTGCAAGATAAGAAATTAATAAGCCTAAGCAAGGTGCTGTTGAACAGTGCACTAGACTTCTGTGGCCCATGTACTGATGTTACAAGAAACAATGAAAAGAATTGGTGCTAAGATCCTCCAACCCTAGCCATGGTAGGATTCGAGAGTTCAATGTTTAACTCTCCAGTTTCATTGCTTATCTCTCACTATTACACCAGCTTTCTATTGGACAAATATATTAAGCATATTTCAGATTTCTGAGTGGATTACTGTCTCTTCCCTTTGGTCCATTTCACTTGCTATTTCCTCTGACTGGAACATTCTCCCTTGATCCTACTCCCACTCTAATTTGATAAAGCCTACACATGCTTCAGTTCTTCTCTCCAGATGTTATTTTATGGGGAAAGTGTTCTTAATTCCTGCCTCTCTCATTTAGGTTATGTGTTGGATGTCCCTCCTGTGTGATCTCAGAGCATCCTGCATTTTTCTCATCTCTATACTCTCCTTAGAAAGAAAACTTTGACAAACTTAGCATATTAAAATGCAGAGACATTACTTTGCCAACAAAAATCTGTATAGTCAAAGCTACAATTTTTCCAGTAGTCATGTCTGGATGTGACAGTAGGACCATAAAAAATCTGAGCACCAAGAATTGATGCTTTTAACTGTGGTGTTGGAGAAGACTCTTGAGAGTCCCTTGGACAATAAGGAGATCAAACTAGTCAATCCTAAAGGAAATCATTCCTGAATATTCATTGGAAGCAATGAATATTCCTTCAATGCTGAAGCTGGAGCTCCAATACTTTGACCACCTGATGCGAGGAACTGACTCATTGGAAATGACCCTGCTGCTGGGAAAGATTGAAGGTGGAAGGAGAAGGGGATGACAGAAGATAAGATGGTTGGATGGCATCGCCGACTCCATGGACAAGAGTTTGAGCAAGCTCTGGAAGTTGGTGATGGACAGGGAAGTCTGGCGAGCTGCAGTCCATGGGGTTGAAAAGAGTCAGACATGTCTGAGCAACTGAACTGAACTGATACCCACATTACTGTAAAGTCTGCAAAGTATCTTTTCTCTTACTAAAATTTGAGCTCTCTTTGGATAAGGACTATGTCTTTCTTGTTTATCATTTTATTTATATTAATAACAGTGCTTAGCAGGTAGTAGGTTCTCAATAAATACTTGCTGAATGAATAAATATGATAATTTATTATTTTCTTGCATTTTTAAAATTGTGGTTTCTGCTCTGTTTTTTATTCTAGGTTTTCAGTTTGAATGGAGAAGAGAATGACTCTCAGAATTATGGCAGGTTGGAAATCCTGAGCAGAAGTTAGTCTGACAAGGATGAATTGTGAGTAGATTCCATTGTGTCTCAAACTAAAAGACCAAGAACACTTCTAATTTGCTTTTGATAGTATCCTTACAGATTAAATCTTCTCTCTGTGATTCCATTGTTTCACTCAAAATTGTGGCAGTTGTTCAACTTCAGTTCCATGAAGGTAACAAAAACATCTCTTTGTTGTTCTTTCAAGAGATGAAAAGAGTCATTTGAAAATGGCCAGCAGTTTTACATAGTGTGAATGAAAATATTTAAAATATGATTTACTAACATTATATAATATCTGCACCAAAATCACTGCATATGGTGATTGCAGCCATGAAATTAAAACACGCTTACTCCTTGAAAGGAAAGTTATGACTGACCTAGACAGCACATTAAAAAGCAGAGATATTACTTTGCCAACAAAGGTCCATCTAGTCAAGGCTATGGTTTTTCCAGTGGTCATGTATGAATGTGAGAGTTGGACTGTGAAGAAAGCCAAGCACCAAAGAATTGACGCTTTTGAACTGTGGTGCTGGAGAAGACTCTTGAGAGTCCCTTGGACTGCAAGGAGATCCAACCAGTCCATCCTAAAGGAGACCAGTCCTAGGTGTTCATTGGAAGGACTGATGCTGAGGCTGAAACTCCAATACTTTGGCCACCTCATGCTAAGAGTTGACTCATTAGAAAAGACTCTGATGCTGGGAGGGATTGAGGGCAGGAGGAGAAGGGGATGACAGAGGATGAGATGGCTGGATGGCATCACCGACTCGATGGACGTGAGTCTGAGTGAACTCCTGGAATTGGTGATGGACAGTGAGGCCTGGCATGCTGCGATTCATGGGGCTGCAAAGAGTCAGACATGACTGAGAGACTGAACTGAACATTATATATTAGTATTTTAGATGGATTTTTCAGATACATGCACTGAGAAGCCTGATCTTCCTATATGAAGGTGTTATTTATTTGAAATGTTGGATATGCTGATTGAAAAGAAATACGATTACCTTTTCCTTTGCTGTTAGCCCCAGTATCTGTCTCTGGCTGTTTGAGATCTAACCCTAACTCTTGAACAGAAATAATGAAAAAGAGGAATCAAGCAGGCTAGGCAAGTGACAAGGTACCAGGAATGAATCAGAGGCAAAATCTTTGTTTGATTATGTGACTGAATTAAAGAGTCAGCCTCTGCTTTCTTTTCACTCATAATACTAAATTTTCCTAGATTTGCTAGTTTGGCTAAAATAATGCCTAATTCCATTATATTTTGATGTCGAAAACGATAGCATCTCTGTGGTTTTTAACATTTCTGCCAAAACCGCAATGCCTCTTGCTGAAGAAGGAAATAGTACAGTTCTCTGGGAGATTTTGTTTCAGTAATCTCATGGTTTGGCTATGAAAGGAAGGAAAGAAAACTTTAGATGATTGACAGATTAGGTTTTTCTACAATTGTGAAAATATGCTGACATAGTTTTTTTCTCCTGAATTTCAAATTTGGGGCTCAAGTAGGATGAAATAGGCTGACGTCTGATTGTTTATTGAGTGAACTGGAGAAAATATAATGATTTATCAGTCAGTCAGTCATTAAGCAAGAGCTATGAAGCTCCTATGCCATATGTGGCTCTGTGTTGCTGCTGCTGCTGCTGCTAAGTTGCTTCAGTCCTGTCCGACTCTGTGCGACCCCATAGATGGCAGCCCACCAGGCTCCACCTTCCCTGGGATTCTCCAGGCAAGAACACTGGAGTGGGTTGCCATTTCCTTCTCCAAAGGCATGAAAAATAGAGCTATATTGCCTGACCTAAGAAAACGTTATGATCCTGTTGGGAAAAGAGGCAAGCCTCACAGTCAAAATCTTGAAACAATTTTTTCCAATTGTGAGTGCTAGGGAAGTGGTACAAAATGCATTGCTATTTAAGCTCAAGGAAAACAGAGACCAGTCTGGGATGAAACCACCAGGAAAATCAAGGAAAGATTCCCCAAGTGATGGGGTGTCCTAGCTGAGACTTGATAGACTGTACTATACTTTCATTTGTTAGAGCGTGAATGGACACTTTACATTTCCTTAAGAAATGCATATTCAATTAAATCTTTTAAATTACTAGAAGGAAAAGAGATGAACAGAGAGGAGGGGAAGACAAATAATATTCTTTGAGATAGAGGTGACCAGCTGAATAAAGGGACTGGCATGTCATTTTGCATGTCATTTTTTTTGTTTGAATGCTAATTATGGCAATAACCTATATTATAATATACACTCATCTATCCATATTCTCCATTGTGTGCCCATTAGATTTAGAGCTGTAGCTTAGAATAATAGCAGACACTTATATATTGCATATATATGCATACATACACATGTATAACACTTGCTATATGTCAAGAACTGTTCTAACCGTTCTGCAACTATTACTTTCAGCCTTATAACTCTATAAGGCTTTACAGGTGAAAAATCAAGGCACAGAGAGGTAAAGCAACTTGTTCAAGGTCATATAACTAGTATGTAGCAGAACCAAGATTTGAACCCAGACATCTTGTTTCCAGTTTTTAAACACTATTCATTGCACCTTGGGTTACACTTGTTTATTTGTGGAAACTCCATTGACTGCTTGGTGTATCTATTAATATAAATGGTTAGACTTGTGTCCTTGGTTCCTCTCTCTTTGGCTTCCTTTGACCTCTAGTTTATTTTCACTATATATCAGCAGTCCCCAATATTTTGGCACCAGAGACTGGCTTCATGGAAGACAGTTTTCCTTTTTTAAAAATTATTTTTAGGAGGAGAATTGTTTAATAATATTGTATTGCTTTCTGCTGTACAACAGCATGAATCAGAAATATGTATACATATATCCCCTCCCTCTTGCATCTCCCTTTCACCCCAACCCCCATCTCATGTCTCTAGGTCATCACAGAGCACTGAGCTGAGTTTCCTCTGCTATAAAACTGCTTCACACTAGCTATTTTACACATCCGTTGTTCTAGTTGTTGTTCAGGCATTGTAGTGTCTGATCTGTTGCTACCCCATGGACTGCAGCATGCCAGGCTCCCCTGTCCTTCACTATGTCCTGGAGGTTGCTCAGATTCATGTCCATTGAGTTAGTGATGCCATCCAGCCATCTCATACTCTGCCGCCCCCTTCTCCTTTTCCCTTCAATCTTTCCCAGCATCAGGGTCTTTTATACATGGAAGTGTATATATATATATCAATGCTACTCTCCCATTTTGTCCCACCCTCTCCTTCCCTCACTGTATCCACAAATTCATTCTCTATGTCTTCACCTCTATTCCTGCCCAGCAAATAGATTCATCAGTACCATTTTTTCTAGGTTCCATATAATAAAATATTTGTTTTTATGAATTACTTCACTCTGTTTAACAGGCTCTAGTTTAATCCACCTCACTATAATGGACTTTAATTCATTCCTTTTTGTGGCTGAATTATATTCCACTGTGTATATGTACCACAGCTTCTTTATCCATTCATCTGTCAGTGGACATCTAGGTTGCTTCCATGTCCTGATATTGCAAATAGTGCCGCTATGAAAACTAGAGTACATGTGTCTTTGAATTATGGTTTTCTCAGGGTGTATGACCAGTAGTGGGATTGCTGGGTCATATGGTAATTGTATTCCTAGTTTCTTAAGGAATTTCCATACTGCTCTCCATAATGGCTATATCAATTTACATTCCCACCAACAGTGAAAGAGGGTTCCTTTTTTTCCACACCCTCTCCAGTACTTATTGTTTATAGATTTTTTGATGACGCCTATTCTAACTGCACTCATCTCACATGCTAGTAAAGTAATGCTCAAAATTCTCCAAGCCAGGCTTCAGCAATACATGAACCATGAAATTCCAGATGTCCAAGCTGGTTTTAGAAAAGACAGAAGAACCAGAGATCAAATTGCCATCAGCTGGATCATGGAAAAAGCAAGAGAGTTCCGGAAAAAACATCTATTTCTGCTTTATTGACTATGCCAAAGCCTTTGACTATGTGGATCACAATAAACTGTGGAAAATTCTGAAAGAGATGGGAATACCAGACCACCTGACCTGCCTCTTGAGAAACCTGTATGCAGGTCAGAAGCAACAATTAGAACTGGACATGGAACAACAGACTTGTTCCAAATAGGAGAAAGAGCATTTCAAGGCTTTATATTGTCACCCTGCTTGTTTAACTTCTATGCAGAGTACATCATGAGAAACGCTGGGCTGGAAGAAGCACAAGCTGGAATCAAGATTGCTGGGAGAAATATCAATAACCTCAGATATGCAGATGACACCACTCTTATGGCAGAAAGTGAAAAAGAACTAAAAAGCCTCTTGATGAAAGTGAAAGAGGAGAGTGAAAAAGTTGGCTTAAAGCTCAGCATTCAGAAGATGAAGATCATGGCACCTGGTCCCATCACTTCATGGGAAATAGATGGGGAAACAGTGGAAACAGTGTCAGACTTTATTTTGGGGGGCTCCAAATTCACTGCAGATAGTGACTGCAGCCATGAAATTAAAAGACGCTTACTCCTTGGAAGGAAAGTTATGACCAACCTAGATAGCATATTGAAAAGCAGAGACATTACTTTGCCAACAAAGGTCCATCTAGTCAAGGCTATGGTTTTTTCTGTTGTCATGTATGGATGTGAGAGTTGGATTGTGAAGAAAGCTGAGAGCCGAAGAATTGATGCTTTTGGAGAAGACTCTTGAGAGTCCCTTGGACTGCAAGGAGATCCAACCAGTCCATTCTGAAGGAGATCAGCCCTGGGATTTCTTTGGAAGGAATGATGCTAAAGCTGAAACTCCAGTATTTTGGCCACCTCATGCGAAGAGTTGACTCATTGGAAAAAACTCTGATACTGGGAGGGATTGGGGTCAGGAGGAGAAGGGGATGACAGAGGATGAAATGGCTGGATGGCATCATTGACTCGATGGACGTGAGTCTGAGTGAACTCTGGGAGTTGGCGATGGACAGGGAGGCCTGGCATGCTGCGATTCATGGGGTCTCAAAGAGTCGGACACGACTGAGTAACTGAACTGAACTGATTCTAACTGGTATAAGGTGATGTCTCATTGTAGTTTTGATTTGCATTTCTCTAACAGTGATCGATGTTGAGCATCTTTTCATATTTTTGTTGGCCATCTGTATGTCTTCTTTGGAGAAATATCCATATAGCTCTTTCACCCATTGTTTGATTAGGTTGTTTTTCTGATATTGAGCTGTGTGAGTTGCTTGTATATTTTGGAGATTAATTCTTTTTCATTTGCTTCATTTGCAATTATTTTCTCCCATTCTGAGGCTTATCTTTTCATTTTGTTTATGGTTTCCTTTGCTATACAAAAGCTTTTCAGATGAGGGGGATGGTTCATGCAGTAATGAGAGTAATGGGGAGCCTCAGATGAAGCTTTACTTGCTTGTCTGCTGCTCACCTCCTGCTGTGTGGCCCAGTTACTAACAGATGCAAGCCAGAACTGGTCCATGGCCTGGGGGTTGGAGACCTCTGCTATATATTATATAAATTCTGAGGAAATCCAGTGGGAATGTTGATCCCAGGGTCAGGAAGGGAGTTATACGTTCATGACAATAGAACTTTTTCACTGTCTATGATATTAAATATTGAATACTCGGCTCACTTTTTAAATTAGGATCTTATGTACCAATAAGTTCAGGACTATAGTCATCTACCAGATAGATATATGCCAGTAAGGTATAACTCACACACAATGATTTGTGCATGACAGGATTCTATAGCTCCTGTCCAAGGTAGCCCTCCTACAGTGAGCACACATTCTGAGGAGGTAAAAAGTAATTTTATACCAACCTCTATCTTCTCATTCATTTGCTCATCCTTATCATTGAGTTTTTCCAGTAAGGTTTATATTTACATGTAATAAGACTTTCTTAATTGTTTGCCCTCCAAAATTCAAACCAACTACTACAAAAGTACTTGGTAGATAAGACTTGGTAGTACCAAATAGTACAGCTATGCCTCATAAGTTTTTAAGTTGGGTCACCTTCGACTTCTTCAGTTTTTGAGAACCTACACTCAAAGCACAAACATTTCTGCCAACTAACTTCTCAAATAGTTTTCTGAATTTACACGTGGAAGGAAGAGCCAAGAACACTGACTAAAAGCTTTCCTACTCTCCATACTGTGTGAGGTCTTTGCTCTTTCACCTTCCCCACTGGCTCAGATGAATGCCAGCATTCATTCCTCCCTCACTACTGAGCCTCCTCAATACCACTGAGGCCCACGCCCTGGCTCCAAACTGAGATCAGATCTCAAAGTGGATTGGAAGTGGCAAGTAGTTTCACCTTCACTGAAATGCTGAGATTCTACATCAAAATATTATTTTGTTTATTTTACTTTTGTTTGAGAAGGCAGAGGAAGGGAATTCTACTCTGCCTGTCACAGTGATTGACAGAAATGAATTGTGAAAGACAGCAACTGTGTTTATGAGCCAGGGAGGTGAAAACTAGACAAGACCTGCATCATATATTTTTAACAACTCAATAAATTTCTTTCACCCATTCCCCAAATCTTCACATTCCAGCCAGAAAAAAAAATGATATAAAGTTTCAGCTAGAAATGAGTTTTTGTTTGTGAAGGTTGGAAAGGTATAAGACCATGAAACATATTTTTTAATGAAATTATAGTACACTCCAGAATCTCACTCAAACCTAGTCTTTGGGGCCATGCTATTCTTATAGGAAAGAAAAACCAAGCAAGATCTTTGTGCTGCTTCAGCAACTAAATTCTTCTGGATGACTCTGAAACAGTCTCTTTTTATGTGAAGTTCTATATTGTACTCCCATTGCATTAGAAGAATGTCTGACTTACTTCACTGTCCTAAACCCTTGACATTCAGAGTGGAATCTGGAAAAAGCTGGTTATAGTAGACACATTTTGTGGAAGAAGTTTGACAAACTTGGAGTCAATCTATAGAATTTTGTCAGGATATACAAATGATGTCTTATGTCTCTTTTCTTGGAAATACTGAAGAAAGAATTTGTTTTAATTTTTTTTAAGAATTTGTTTTAGAAAATTAAAATCCATTTTTCATTTTAATTATGTATTCCTCCATCTTAAGAGCTTCTGCTGTCCCTTATTGAAGTGATATAATATAATTGAAAACACACAGACTCTGAAGCAAAACAGACAGATTTGAAACATGGCTGTGAAAATTGGTGGGTTTGAGATAAGTCTTGAAAAAAACAATAACAGCTCTGACTCTTTCTCCTCTTCAAATAGTAAATAATATTATTCATCCTGTGGGATTGTTCAGAAATTGATATATAAATATGTAAATGAGATATAGATCTGTATCAGTATAATAAATACTGAAATCCCTACTACATACATTTCTTCAGGTGATGTTTCTGTTTATCTTCAAATGTGAATGACGGGTCTTAAAATCTAACAAATGTGTTGTCAGTCTCTTCTTCCCTGTTGTCTTCTGTTCCTTAATTTTCACTGGGGTAAATTTATTTTGACAGGTGCTCTGACATGTGCTGATGAATTTGAAAAAATGGTCACAAGGAACTCTTTTCCCAAGCAGGTTGGCTAATTAATTATTAGTTATAAAATTAATAGCTCTCAAAAGGAGAACGGGACCCCATGACTATAGTGTAGAACTGTACTGGATGCTAGACTGTAGTCATAACCATCTATTAATACATGATTCAATTTAAAAACAGTTGCTGAAAGGCCCACCTGACACTACCAGTCTTCACCATAATAGCCCCCTGCTACCTGCTCTTTTCACCTACCATGCTCTTGTTTAGGAGGTGAAGTACATAAGAGAGTAGTAAGCTTCCCCAACTTCACAAAGAGGTGAAGAATATTGTAATATCTGTCATGAACATATTGCATGATACCAAGTATATAAATTGTGACACATATGCTATGGTGTCCTTTCTTCCATAATAGTATAGGAATTGCAAAACATCCATGAATTTGAAAAAATGAAAAGGAATAACTGAACAGTTTTGAATATCTTTGCTGACAATACAGTTTGTTTTTGTGCCTAACTCCATCTCAACCCTCACATACTTATTTTCATTTAAATTTTTCATATATTTATTCAGCATATGTTACTTGACAACTTTGAGGCAGTCTGAATTTTATTGTAATGTGAATGAAAAGCTATTAGAGAATTTTAAGTCAGAGAATAATGTCAAATTTACATTGTTTTCATTTTTATTTCATATTGGAATATAGTTAATTCATAATGTGTTTCAGAGGTATAGCAAAGTGATTCAGATATAGATATATATAGATCAATTCTTTGTCAGATTCTTTTCCCATTTAAGTTATTACAGAATATTGAGTAGAGTTTCCTGTGGTATATAGTAGGTCAATGTTTATCTATTTTATATATAGGAGTTTGTATCTGTTAATTCCAAACTCCTAATTCATCCCTCTCACTTCCCCCTTTTGGTAACCATGTCTGTGGATCTATTTCTGTTTTGTATATAAGTCCATTTGTATATATATATTTTTAGATTTCACATATAAATGATATCATATGATACTTGTCTTTTTCTGTCTGATTACTTCACTTAGCACGATAATCTCTAGGTCCATCCATGTTGCTGCAAATGACATTATTCTGTCCTCTTTTATGGTTGAAAAATATTCCATTGTATATGCGTACCACACCTTCTTTGTCCACTCATCTGTCGTTGGACATTTAGGTTGCTTCTTATGTGAATATAGTATTCTATGAACAATAGGATTTATGTATGTTATACATAAAATGTAAATCAGTTCAGTTCAGTTCAGTCACTAAGTCATGTCTGACTCTTTGCCACCCCATGAATTGCAGCACGCCAGGCCTCCCTGTCCATCACCAACTCCTGGAGTTCACTCAAACTCACGTCCATCGAGTCGGTGATGCCATCCAGCCATCTCATCCTCTGTTTTCCCCTTCTCCTCCTGTCCCCAATCCCTCCCAGCATCAGAGTCTTTTCCAATGAGTCAACTCTTTGCATGAGGTGGCCAAAGTACTGGAGTTTCAGCTTTAGCATCATTCCTACCAAAGAACACCCAGGACTGATCTCCCTCAGAATGGACTGGTTGGATCTCCTTGCAGTTCAAGGGACTCTTAAGAGTCTTCTCCAACACCACAGTTCAAAAGCATCAATTCTTCAGCGCTCAGCTTTCTTCACAGTCCAGATCTGCAATAAATATTAGGGTGTATCTATCTTTTAAAAGTAGAGTTTCCTCCAGATATATACCCAGGAGTAGGACTGCAGGATCATATGGTAGCTCTATTTTTAGTTGTTTAAGGAACCTTCATCCTGCTCTCCATAGAGGCTGTACTAACTTATATTCCCATCAACAGTGCAGGAAGGTTCCCTTCTCTCCATACCCTCTCCAGGACTTGTTATTTGTAGACTTTTTGATGATGGCCATTCTGACTGGTTTGAGATGATACCTCATTGTCATTTTAATTTGCATTTCTCTAATAACTAGTGATGTTGAACATCCTTTCATGTGCCTCTTGGCCTATATGTTTATTTGATTTGGTCTCAGTTAACAACATTGAATACCAAATACCCTGAGAGTGTAAAGTCAAGATGAGACTAGCAGTAAGTAAACTTGAATAGACTTGAATTTATCCAGGGTCACAGAACTTGTAAGTAGGATAGCTGGCATTTTGAGTCCAGACAGCTTTGCTTCAGAACTTCGCTTGCACAGTTAGCCACCTTGCTACTTTGCTTGCACAATTAGCCACCTTGCTACATTACTTCTCTTGGTTAATGGCTACATAGCATTTCTTTGTTACTAACATTCCATAATTTACTTGACATCTTGAATATTATTCATCATATATTTCCAATTTGTACTATTACACTGTAGAAGGAAATGGCAACCCAATCCAGTATTCTTGCATGGAGAATTCCATGGACAGAGGAGCCTGGGGGGCTACGGTCCATGGGGTCACAAAGAGTCTGACACAATCAAGTGACTGAAACTACTACTACTGCTTTATACCTAACTCCACAATATACATCTTTACAGAAACATCTTTATTCATGCCTTTTATTATTTCATTCACATGTGTATTCCATAGCCTTACTAGATCAAAACCTATTTCAACTCTTGACTGTGGTAGAGCTATTTTAAGTATAGTGATATTTTAATACTACTTCTTTGGTAAATAATGATAATAGCTATGATTACTGAGCACTTACAATGTGGTAAAAATTGTGCTGATTTCTTTGTATTGTTCAATAATTATCTCAGTTAATCACCACAATGATATTATGAAATATGTACTGTCATTAGCCAGCATTTTAGATAAGGAAATTGAAGTTCACGGATTTTAGGTTATCTGTCCAAGGTAACATAGTATATAAAAATTCCAAAAGAGTTCAGTCTCATTCCAGGCTTGTTTGTATGGAGTAGGCATATGCAGCAGATTGAAGGGGGAATAGATGTTAGAAGGCTATTGCTTTACTGACTATGCCAAAGCCTTTGACTGTGTGGATCACAATAAACTGTGGGAAATTCTGAAAGAGATGGGAATACCAGACCGCCTGACCTGCCTCTTGAGAAACCTGTATGCAGGTCAGGAAGCAACAGTTAGAACTGGACACGGAACAACAGACTGGTTCCAAATAGGAAAAGGAGTACGTCAAGGCTATATATTGTCCCCCTGCTTATTTAACTTATATGCAGAGTACATCATGAGAAATGCTGGGCTGGATGAAGCACAAGCTGGAATCAAGATTGCCAGGAGAAATATCAATCACCTCAGATATGCAGATGACACCACCCTTATGGCAGAAAGTGAAAAAGAACTAAAGAGCCTCTTGATGAAAGTGAAAGAGGAGAGTAAAAAAGTTGCCTTAAAGCTCAACATTCAGAAAACGAAGATCATGGCATCTGGTCTATCACTTCATGGGAAATAGATGGGTAAACAGTGGAAACAGTGGCTGACTTTATTTTTTGGGGCTCCAAAACCACTGCAGATGGTGATTGCAGCCATGAAATTAAAAGATGCTTATTCCTTGGAAGGAAAGTTATGACCAACCTAGACAACATATTAAAAAGCAGAGACATTACTTTGTCAATAAAGGTCCATCCAGTAAAGGTTATGGTTTTTCCAGTGGTCATGTATGGATGTGAGAGTTGGAGTATAAAGAAAGCTGAAGGCCAAAGAATTGATGGTTTTGAACTTTGGTGTTGGAGAAGACTCTTGAGAGTCCCTTGGACTGCAGGGAGATCCAATCAGTCCATCCTAAAGGAGATCAGTCCTGGGTGTTCATTGGAAGGACTGATGTTGAAGCTGAAACTCCAATACTTTGGCCACCTGATGTGAAGAGCTGACTCACTGGAAAAGACCCTGATGCTGGGAGGGATTGAGGGCAGGCGGAGAATGGGATGACAGAGGATGAGACGGTTGGATGGCATCACCGACTCAAGGTGATGGACAGGGAAGCCTGGCGTGCTGCAGTTCTTGGGTCACAGTCAGACACGACTGAGCAACTGAACTGACTGACAGTAACTTAGGAGTAGATTAGAAAAATGTTCTCAAAATGTGGTCCCCAGCCTATAGCATCAACACCATTTGAGATTTTAAAAAAATATTTATGTATTTATTTGACTGAGTCAAGTCTTAGTTTTGACACGTGGGCTCCACTCTTTAGTTGTGACATGGCAAGTGGGATCTTAGTTCCTTAACAAGAATTCAAACCTACATCCCCTGCATTGTAAGGTAGATTCTTAATCACTGGACTGCAAAGGAAGTCCCTGGGATTTCTTAAACATATAGATTATTGGGCCTCATCCCAGATCTATAGAATCAAAAACTCTTTTGGAGAGGGCCTAGTTACTTGTGTTTTAACCATCCCATCAGGGGATTCTGAAGCCTGCTGAAATTTGAGAACCAGTGGACTAAAGTGGTAGTAGAGGAAAATAAGAGGGAAGGGGATAAAATAATATGACTTGGAGAGCATAATAGGGAGTTTTAGAATTGAATATAGTCCCCATGTTTGGAGTATTGCTGAGAGAAACAATAGTGGTGATATAGAAGGAAAAAGAGAAAGAATCATTTTCATGTTTTTTTTTTCCCTCCATCCATTTGAAGTTAGATAATTTTTGACAGGTACATTCTGGATACTCAAAAATAACAGTGAGTGCTAAGTTATTTTCATTACTGCCTCCACAACTATCCTAATAGTTAAAGCAAAGCATCAAAATGTTTGCTTTCTGCACTGAGGTAAGTGGGAGGGGGTGGTGGCAGTGGGATGTGTGTAGTTCAATTAAACATTAAAGGAAAAAAAGATGCAAGGCTCCTGTGAAAATGAAAGGACTATAGAATTTAATTTTAAACACATGCACATGTGGCTGGTATGGTAGCATGAGTCAAGGAGATGAGTATATTAATAAAAGCAGTATTATAGCAAATGGAGGTAATAAAGCACTGCAGTATTAACTGAACTACATCAGAAGCCCTACTGTTCTTAGATGCTCTCTTTTCAACCTCATTGGAAATTAAAAACTAATCCCTTGTGAGGAAAACCTGTTCTACCTGAAACAGTATCAAAAGCCTTCATCTCAGTCAGATTAATTGCACTAGTACCTGTCATGGTTGAAGAAAACACCAGGAGTGAATGATAAACAAACCCATCTCATGAGCAAAGTTTTTGAGGAATTGCCTCTGATCTAATAAGATCTAAACTAATAAGGCCAACCTATTTGGATAATACTTGGCAGTTTTCAAAGCATTTCAATATATACCTGTTAACTGAGACTTGAAAATTTGGTAAGTGAGACAAAGAAGGTGTCATTGTTCCCTTTTTATGGTAGAGCGATAGAAACTTGCAGAGGTCTCCCATAACAAAGGTAACATTTTAGGTCATGTCATTTAAAGAAAAAGCATTATTTATTCATTATTATTTATAAAACAATAAATTTATAACATAATAAATTATTTCATAAAATAAGTTAGAAAAAATATAAAATAATTTATAAAATAAATTTATTATTTTATTATTTATTATTTATAAAAACATGTGACTTTTATTATTTTAAAATAATAATATTTTATTATAAATTATTTTAATTGGAGGATAATTGCTTTAAATGTTGTATTGGTTTTCGCCATGCAACAACATGAGTCAGCCATAAGTATAGTTAGATCCCCTCCCTCTTGAACCTCCATCCCACCCTCCACCCCATCCCACCCTTCTATGTCATCACAGAGCACTGAGTTGAACTCCCTATGTTATGTAGCAACTTCCCACTAGTCATGTTCTCATTCTTGACCAGATTTGTTCTGAGTAAATTTTCTTCCTCTTGGATAAGTTCTATTTAAAGAGGTCCCTCATTCTCCCATTTAATATGTTTCTGATATCCCACTAATTGTCAGATGAGACTAGATATGTGTGAATTGCAGCAGAACACAGGTTTGAGATCAAACTGGGTTCCCCCACCCTGGGCTATTTTTCCTCCAATTAAAATTATATTATGAATATTATCCCATGTCATTAAACTATTCTTCTAAAATATATTTGTTTTCAATTTTGTACTAGTACTAATGTTTACTGGAATATCCTTATGCACAGATACTTGTGGATCTGTTTTATTTCCTCAGAACAGAATCCTAGCTGTGGAATTACTGTGTCCAAGAGTTATGATCATTTGCAAAGACGTTGTTACATATTGTCACAACATCCCCAAGAAAGAGTTTACTTATTTCTATTTCAGTCAATGGTAGTTATTAGCACACCTTTGCCTGAAGCTTACCAGTACTGCGAGTTTGAAAGGTAAACCTGATATCTTTTTTGTGTGTATGAGTTGTGCTTTTTGATGACTAGTAGATAAAAAAATATATATATACTTATGAATACATTGGCCATTTGCTTTTCTTGTCCCGTGAAGTCTCTGTGTCCTCTTTGGTTCATGAATTTGCAAACTTTTGTTGTAAAGGGCCAGATAGTTAACATTTTTTGGCCACACTCTACCACATGTGGGATCTTAGTTCCCCAACCAGGGATCTAACCTGTTCCCCTTGCATGGGAAGCTTGGGGTCTTAACCACTGGACCACCAGAGAAGTCCCCCAGGTAGTTAACATTTTTATTTTTTGTGGCCTTGTGGTCTCTGAGTCTTTGTCGCAACTATTCAACTCTGCCATTATAGTACAGAAGTAGCCATTATACAACATATAATTGAATAGGCATGACTAAGTTCTAATACAAAAATTGGCAGTGGGCCAGATTTGCCCACTCATGGGCCATTATTTTAGTTCATTGTGCTACTGGAGGTATTTATCACTTTCTTATTGATTTTTAAAAGTTCTACACATATTAAAGACCATTAGCCCTGTCAACTGAAAGAAATGCACCATGTGATAGCTGAGGGTTGTTTTATTTGGGGTAAAATAAGGACTACAGCCCAGGAGACAGCATCTCAGATAGCTCTGAGGAACTGCTCTGAAGATGTAGCAGGGAAGCTCAGCATGATATATTATTTTAGGGAAAAGGGATACATGCAATCAAGCATACATTTTGGCAGAGGCTTGCTGCTAGTCTCATGAAGGTTAGTACTAGTCATGAGGAACAGATGTCTCTGTTAACAATTTTAGTGCCTTTCTAGATATGAGAAGATACAAAATCTTCTCCAGAGAATATCTATCTGACTGTTCTGCCAGTTTTTCCCAGAACACAGAGTGCTTCATTCCTGATCTCTACCCTGAATTTCAGGATGTGCTGAAAGTCATTGACTGCAGGGTTAGTGACTTAATCCTTGCAGAGACAGATGGTAAGTACCAATTTTTAGTTGGCAGCCATTTGTAATAGATTTTGGAAATGCCTCCCTGCTTGTTCTAATATTTCATGTATTTCAGTATACTATAATTTTCCTTTTTTGCCTTTGCTTTTATTATTAGCAAGACTTTTCCCACCAAAAAATTCAGATAATGAATTACTTATGTTTTCTTCTAGTCCTTTTATGGTTTGAATATTTATGATTCACTTTTAAGTCTATCTGGAAATAATTTTAATGTGAGGCTTGTTGCAGAGAACTGATTTCATATTTTCCAACAAATAGTCAACCAATGGTGTCAGCACCTTTTATTGAATAAACCTTCTTTGCTCAGTGTGGCTTCTTTTAAAGTTAAGTCTCTACTAAGCTGGATGTGTCTCTATTGATCTTAAAGGTGCTATTATTTGAATCTAGCATCTGAAAAAATAATGGCTCTAGAATTCTCTTTACTGTAGGCGGCCTCTCAAGCTCCCTTTGTCCTTCCTTTAATCCAGTTTGAGATGTATGGAGAGTTCTGTCATGACTATAGCTATTGCTATAATTGTAGCTGCTGATGTCCTTAAATTTTTCTTACATCTCTGTCTCTTTGCATTTGTGTAGTCTCCTATTGCTCAGTGGAGAAATGCTTTCTTATAAAATCAGAGAAACAGAGAGTCTTCTTCCTGTTGTACTTTAGCCTTGGTTCACTCTTCTCATTGGCAATAGGCTTAGTTTCCTTATGTTGTGATGGAACTACTTGTCTGCACTACAGTATAACCCTTTCTTATATTTTTCTTTTTTTCTGTGCATAAACACTATCTTTTTTATGATTTTAGGCTTGCTGGACTCCCAAGGAACCCTACTCTGGACTAATAATTGGATTAATTGACCTTTCTTTTTCTAATTCCCCTGACCTTAATGACATACTCCCAATATAGTAGTATATTCACCTTGACCATTTCACCTCTGTGGTCTTTTTCTGACCATCTAATCAGAGTGGCACCTTGTTGTCTCCGTAGACCTTCTCATTACAGTTTTCACTCTGTTCTCTGCTCTCAACCTGTTAATAATAGAAGTATACTAAGGTTTACTTCTATTATTAACAGGTTGCCTTATGATCCAGCAACCCCACTGCTAGGCATACACACTGAGGAAACCAGAAGGGAAAGAGACACGTGTACCCCAATGTTCATCGCAGCACTGTTTATAATAGCCAAGACATGGAAGCAACCTAGATGTCCATCAGCAGATGAATGGATAAGAAAGCTGTGGTACATATACACAATGGAGTATTACTCAGCCATTAAAAAGAATACATTTGAATCAGTTCTAATGAGGTGGATGAAACTGGAGCCTATTATACAGAGTGAAGTAAGCCAGAAGGAAAAACATAAATACAGTATACTAACGCATATATATGGAATTTAGAAAGATGGTAACAATAACCCGGTGTACGAGACAGCAAAAGAGACACTGATGTATAGAACAGTCTTATGGACTCTGTGGGAGAGGGAGAGGGTGGGAAGATTTGGGAGAATGGCAATGAAACATGTAAAATATCATGTAGGAAACGAGTTGCCAGTCCAGGTTCGATGCATGATGCTGGATGCTTGGGGCTGGTGCACTGGGACGGCCCAGAGGGATGGTATGGGGAGGGAGGAGGGAGGAGGGTTCGGGATGGGGAACACATGTATACCTGTGGCGGATTCATTTTGATATTTGGCAAAACTAATACAATTATGTAAAGTTTAAAAATAAAATAAAATTGGAAGAATAAAAAAAAAAAAAAAAAATAATAGAAGTATACTAAGGTTTAGATGCCCCAGGTGGCACAGTGGTAAAGAATCCACCTCCCAATGCAGGAGATGCAAGAGATGCGGGTTCAGTTCCTGGGTCAGGAAGATCCCCTGGAGAAGGAAATGGCAACCCACACCAGTATTTTTGCCTGGAAAATCCCCATGGACAGAGGAGCCTGGTGGGCTACAGTCCATGGGGCCACAAAGAGTAACTGAGGTACTGAGCATGTACTCAAGGGGCTGGATGTCCTTTTTCCTTCTTTGAGAAAAGGAATGGTTTCCACATAGAATACCACTAGGAAGATAAACCCTACAACCTTGGGAAATAATAGTTTTTTGAACTCCCTTCCTATTTTCAGGCTCAAAATACAACTTTACAACTTCTGAGAAAGACTCAAAATGGTTGTGTTTAAAATAAACAACATGTGGCCTCTATTCAAATATCTGCTTTCCTAACAAATTCGTATTCAAATCTTGGATTTCCTGCTGATTCCACATTATGTATATATAAAGGGCTTCCCTGGTGGCTCAAATGGTAAAGAATCTGTCTGAAGTACAGGAGACCTGGGTTCAATCCCTAGGTTGGGAAGATCCCCTGGAGGAGGGCATGGAAACCCACTTCAGTATTCTTGCCTGGAGAATCCCCATGGACAGAGGAGCCTAGCGGGCTACAATCCATGGAGTAGCAGAGTCGGACATGACTGAGTGACTAAGCATACACACACACACACACACACACACACACACAGCTGACCCTTGGATAACATGTTTTTGAACTGAGTGTATCCATTTGTATGAAGGTTTTTTAAAATATGTATACTATTATGTTTATGATCTGTGGTTGATTGAATTTGCAAACAGAGAATCTGTGAATGTAGAAGGCTGACTATGGGACCTCAGTATTCATGGATTTTGGTAACTGCCCAGATCCTGGAACTTAAGGATACTGAGGAACAACTCTAGTTTGCATGGTGAAAGCAGGATGATATATAAAGATTCATGCATACAATATGGAGTTCATCAAAACTCTGTGGTTAACCCAAAGCTCTATCAAGTATGAGGTTTATTTTTAGTGAGAACTATGTAAACTTTTTGTACTAGAAGATCAATAAATACATTTACTAAACTTTACAGTTGAAAAAACTATATCATTAGTGTCCAACAGTGACAGTTTGGAATTTAAAAAGTGGATTACTCAAAATTTTTCAAAAAGCACTTACCTCTGTGTAATTATAGTGTTTTGTATGTTGAATGCAACTTTGCTTCATGCTGTTCCAAGTACCTTGCAAACATTTACTTGTAATTGTGGCAGCGCCCTTGTAAGTTCCCTTAAGTATGATAAACTCACTATACACTACAAAGAAACCAAGACCTGGAGGTAAAATGATTTGTCCTAGGATGTGTAGCCTGTTAATGAATAAGTGTGACCCTCTAAGTCTGACCAACCTCTTTATGCCTAACCTCACATATCTGGAGGTGACTTTTATATGTGGCAAATTCTTTACTGTTATAACCTAGAGGCTTCAAGTGAAGAAAATACATCTACCTCTTGCAGGAAGCATCCTTTTCTGTCCCTTGGCTCTGATCACAGTATCCCTTCATTTTCTTTCTGTGCTTATAAATACAGCTTATGTTATATGGACTTGCCTCATTTAAGAGTATATAAAGTGACCAAAACTTGAGGGGTCTCTTTGCTAAAATTCTATTGAAAGCTTCTTGAGACTGGAAATAATATGATCTTTATTTTATCCATCTCTCTTAGTACTTAGTTCAGGCTTCAGGATTACACACAGTAGGGGCTGGATACTGAATCATTCCAAGCAATATAGACTTAATTGAGGAGTGGTGCTCATGATAAAGAATCCATCTGCCAATGCAGGAGACCTAAGAGACATGAGTTCCATCCCTGAATCAGAAAGATACCCTGGAGGAGGGCATTGGCAACCCACTCCAATATTCTTGCCTGGAGAATCCAATGGACAGACGAGCCTGGTGGACTGCAGACCATAATGTAACAAAAACTGAGAAACAACTGAAGCGACTGAGCATGCTTGCCTGGGCAAAATTTTAATTAGCAAAATTAAAGCTTGTCACTTCCCTTTCCCTCTTTCTGTGCTCCTCAGTCTTGTTATTCTTCTCTATGGCTACTTCCTCTTCACTCACCCTATAGGAGGAGGAGGTATTGTGATGAGGGAGGGCCTTTGTTGGGAGCTCAATGGCTCCACAACACTGCAGTGACCTTTGTCTAAATTAGCCATATATATACAATGCTTATGTTTTTAGATCTTCGAGTCTGTAATTTTCCATTTCCCACTTAAAATTTCCCTGGTAATTAATACTGAATATCTGATTCCAGGAACCATGCCTCAGGAGAGTGTTCCTGCATGCAATGTGCATTAGTTATTAGGAACTGCCTGGCACTCATTTATAAAGCTGATTACAGGCCTCTTTTTTTCCATCACTTACAGAATGTTCATAATAATTGCACGAGTTCAGGCAGACTGTGTCTCTCCATGAAGCTATATACTTTCAGAGACAGAAATCTTTATCTTTATTACATGGCAGCTCACATGCTCACATCCATCACTTTTTGGAGTGTAGCTTATTTGCAGCCTGGTGGGAGTTATATAATCTGCCACTAAAATTTCAACAAGGAAATGAGAGGGAATTAAGAGAGAGGTGTACTGCTCATCTTCCCACAAATTCTATTTTGTTAATAGAAATGAAATCTCAAATCATTGACAAAGTCTCCTGCCTGTTCAAAGTACCACTGTTAATCTAAGTCATTAATAATCTCATTCCCTCTAACTCTGTCTCTCTGTCCCTCCCTCTCTGTCCCTCCCTCTCTCTCTCTCACCCATACACACCACACTCATACACACATGAAATGGATTGCGATCAATGTATAGTGAACATTAGAAATACCCCTGAAGTCAAGCCAGTGGGGTCTATTTGGGTGGGATTTGGTCATTCTGATCATAACAGACACTAATTTTATATCATGTTGGAAAATGTCCATGAGGTGGGATATGTGGAATACCACTAGACTGTGTCCATCTGAGGCAGGATTTCTAAAGTGAAAGTGTTAGTTGCTCAGTCACATCTGACTCTGTGACCCCGTGGACTGTAGCCCACCAGGCTCCTCTGTCCATGGGATTCTCCAGGCATGAATACTGGAGTGAGCAGCCATTCCCTTAGTATACTGAACTCAGTCCATTAGATGCCAGTAGAGCCACTCAACTCCCCAGCTGTAACAAACACACATATTCTGGAGCACAAAATTACCCCCAGTTGAGAACCCCTGGTCTAAGGCTATCTCCTTTCTCCTGTTTCCTCCCCATTACAATTACCAAAGATATCATTTTGAAAAATTCATCTGAGATCTAAGTTTCTAAATAGCCACATTTAAAAGGCACAGGCATTTCTTAGGAAAGGAATAAGACACACACCAATGATTCTCAACTTTGTCTGCATACACACTAGGATCACTTGGAGATCTTTACAATATACTATTATCTGGGTGACCTTACTGTTCCCAGAGATTCTGATGTTTTGGGTGTGATCTGGATATTGGGATATTTAAAAATTCTTCCTATGATTTAAATCTACTACAAAGTTGGAGAATCAGTGGTTCTGGAGATTTCCTTTAAAGAAATGGTCATTAAAAATCTGACCATGTTAGATGCTTAACAATATTCAAATCAGGAGAAACTGGTTTATTTGCTGGACTGTGGATATATCCTGGAAGGAAAATGATAGATATGAACTGAGTAACAGCTAATGTTGATAACAGATCAAGTAGAGACTACTTGGTTCCACACTATATATTCTGGAAAGTACTCGTACTCCTTGCCTGTCTCTCCCACTTGACATAGATAAACACATAAAAATGATATTTCAAGATAGGAAGAGTATTTTTAGATCAAATTTATTGATGGAGAGACCAATTTTCCATTAACATGAAGGCAGTCTTGAAGGGAAATAAAGTAGCCAAAAGAAAAGCCACTCTAGAGCAGGCATGCCATAGAACAGAAAGTGGCTGATTTTGTTTAGTCCCAGAGACAGACAATAGAGGTCTGCCTTAGTCTCTGACACCTATGCCTGATTTTATGCAGATGAGTGACAGCTGGAAAAGTCATCTCTATCCTCATCTGGCTGCCTCCTTGTGTCACCCAGCAACCAGGAACTGCAGCAGAATTGGGCTCTCAGGGATGTCTGGCTCAGCACCTGATAGGTTGAAAATAGAGGGCACTGTCATTCACTTAAAGGAATCAATGATGAACAGTAGACAAAACAACTTTATTTTACCATTAACAGTCATGCTATGTCCATGCCATGGGCTTCCCTGGTGACTCAGCTGTGAAGAGTCTACCTGCAATGCAGGAGATGCAGGTTTGATCCCTGGGTTGGGAAGACACCCTGGAGAAGGGCATGGCAACCCACTCCAGTATTCTTGCCTGGGAAATCACATGGACAGAGCAGTCTGGTGGGCTACAGTCCATAGGTTCACAGAGTCAGACAGGACTAAAATGACTGAGCATGCACATGCATGTCAGGCCATAGTCAATCATTTCTGCCACAAACAGATAGGTAAGGTAGCTACAAAGTGTCTCCAGCTTCTCTCAACAGCCCATTATGTATGAATCTGTCAGTGCTTGAATTTTCCAAATTCATCCTTAATCATTAATTTATGTTTTCAGTCATTTTAATTTTGGGGAAAAACAATGTAATAATCTTAATATTTTTCATTTGTACTAAAAGTGTATACTAAAATCAGCAAATCCAAAGGTTAAAAAGAAACCTAATTCAGTTCAGTTCAGTTCAGTCACTCAGTCATGTCCAACTCTTTGTGACCCCATGAATCACAGCATGCCAGGCCTCCCTGTCCATCACCAACTCCCAGAGTTCACCCAAACTCATGTGCATCGAGTCAGTGATACCATCCAGCCATCTCATCCTCTGTCAACCCCTTCTCCTCCTGTCCTCAATCCCTCCCAGCATCAGGGTTTTTTCCAATAAGTCAATGCTTCGCATGAGGTGGCCAAAGTACTGGAGTTTCAGCCTCAGCTTCAGTCCTTCCAATGAACACCTAGGACCGGTCTCCTTTAGAATGGACTGGTTGGATCTCCTTGCAGTCCAAGGGACTCTCAAGAGTCTTCTCCAACACCACAGTTCAAAAGCATCAATTCTTCAGCACTCAGCTTTCTTCACAGTCCAACTCGCACATCCATACGTGACCACTGGAAAAACCATAGCCTTGACTAGACAGACCTTTGTTGGCAAAGTAATGTCTCTGCTTTTTAATATGGTATCTAGGTCACTCCTAATTTTCCTTCCAAGGAGTAAGCGTCTTTTAATTTCATGGCTGCAGTCACCATCTGCAGTGATTTTGGAGCCCCCCAAAAAATAAAGTCAGCCACTGTTTCCACTGTTTCCCCATCTATTTCCCATGAAGTGATGGGACCAGATGCCATGATCTTCGTTTTCTGAATGTTGAGCTTTAAGCCAACTTTTTCACTCCCCACTTTCACTTTCATCAAGAGGCTTTTTAGTTCCTCTTCACTTTCTGCCATAAGGGTGTTGTCATCTGCATATCTGAGGTTATTGATATTTCTCCTAGCAATCCTGATTCCAGCTTGTGCTTCTTCCAGCCCAGCGTTTCTCATGATGTACTCTACATACAAGTTAAATAAGCAGGGTGACGATATATAGCCTTGAAATGCTCCTTTTCCTATTTGGAACCAGATTGTTGTTCCATGTCCAGTTCTAACTGTTGCCTCCTGACCTGCATGTAGGTTTCTCAAGAGGCAGGTCAGGTGCTCTGGTATTCCCATCTCTTTCAGAATTTTCCACAGTTTATTATGATCCGCACAGTCAAAGTCTTTGGCATAGTCAATAAAGCAGAAATAGATGTTTTTTCTGGAACTCTCTTGCTTTTTCAATGATCCAGCGGATGTTGGCAATTTGATCTCTGGTTC
This sequence comes from Bos grunniens, assembly GCF_055505025.1. Lineage (NCBI taxonomy): Eukaryota > Metazoa > Chordata > Mammalia > Artiodactyla > Bovidae > Bos > Bos grunniens. The sequence goes on from NC_141194.1 coordinate 134,016,460, forward strand.
CTCTGCCTTTTCTAAAACCAGCTTGACCATATGGAAGTTCACGGTTCACGTACTGCTGAAGCCTGGCTTGGAGAATTTTGAGCATTGCTTTACTAGCGTGTGAGATGACTGCAATTATGTGGTAGTTTGAGCATTCTTTGGCATTGCCTTATTTTGGGATTGGAATGAAAACTGACCTTTTCCAGTCCTGTGGCCACTGCTGAATTTTCCAAATTTGCTGGCATATTGACTGCAGCACTTTCACAGCATCATCTTTTAGGATTTGAAATAGCTCAACTGGAATTCCATCACCTCCACTAGCTTTGTTCATAGTGATGCTTTCTAAGGCCCACTTGACTTCACATTCCAGGATGTCTGGCTCTAGGTGATCACACCATAATGATTATCTGGGTCGTGAAGCTCTTTTTTGTACAGTTCTTCTGTGTATTCTTGCCACCTCTTTTTAATATCTTCTGCTTCTGTTAGGTCCATAACATTTCTGTCCTTTACCGAGCCCATCTTTGCATGAAATGTTCCCTTGGTATCTCTAATTTTCTTGAAGAGATCTCTAGTCTTTCCCATTCTACTGTTTTCCTCTATTTCTTTGCATTGGTTGCTGAGGAAGGTTTTCTTATCCTTCCTTGCTATTCTTTGGAACTCTCGTGTTCAAATGGGTAATCTTTACTTTTCTCCTTTGCTTTTTGCTTCTCCCCTTTTACAGCTATTTGTAAGGCCTCCTCAGAAAGCCATTTTGGTTTTTTGCATTTCCTTTCCATGGGGATGGTTTGATCCCTGTCTCCTGTACAATGTCCCGAATCTCTGTCTGTAGTTCATCAGGCACTCTATCAGATCTAGTCCCTTAAATCTTTTTCTCACTTCCACTGTATAATCATAAGGGATTTGGTTTAGGTCATACCTGAATGATCTAGTGATTTTCCCTACTTTCTTCAATTCAAGTCTGAATTTAGCAATGAGTTCATGATCTGAGCCACAGTCAGCTCCTGGTCTTGTTTTTGCTGACTGTATAGAGCTTCTCCATCTTTGGCTGCAAAGAATATAATCAATCTGATTTTGATGTTGACCATCTGGTGAGGTCCATGTGTAAAGTCTTCTCTTGTGTTGTTGGAAGAGGGTGTTTGCTATGACCAGTGTGTTCTATTGGCAAAACTCTATTAGCCTTTGCCCTGCTTCATTCCATATTCCAAGGCCAAATTTGCCTGTTACTCCAGGTGTTTCTTGATTTCCTACTTTTGCATTCCAGTCCCCTATAATGAAAAGGACATCTTTTTTGGGTGTTAGTTCTAAAAGGTCTTATAGTTCTTCATAGAACCATTCAACTTCACCTTCTTCAGTGTTACTGGTTGGGGCATAGGCTTGGATCACTGTGATGTTGAATGGTTTGCCTTGGAATTGAACAGAGATCATTCTGTCGTTTTTGAGATTGCATCCAAGTACTGCATTTCAGACTCTTTTGTGACCATGAGGGCTACTCCATTTCTTCTAAGGGATTCCTGCCCACAGTAGTATGTATAATGGTTATCTGAGTTAAATTCACCCATTCCAGTCCATTTTGATTCCTAGAATGTCGATGTTCACTCTTGCCATCTCCTGTTTGACCACTTCCAATTTGCCTTGATTCATGGACCTAATATTCCAGGTTCCTATGCAATATTGCTCTTTATAGCATTGGACCTTGCTACTATCACCAGTCACATCCACTAATGGGTATTGTTTTTGCTTTGGCTCCATCCCTTCATTCTTTCTGGAGTTATTTCTCCACTGATCTCCAGTAGCATATTGGGCACCTACTGGCCTGGGGAGTTCCTCTTTCAGTATCCTATAATTTTGCCTTTTCATACTGTTCATGGGGTTCTCAAGGCAAGAATACTGAAGTGGTTTGCCATTCCCTTCTCCAGTGGACCACTTTCTGTCAGACCTCTCCACCATGACCCATCCGTCTTGGGTGGCCCCATATGGCATGGCTTAGTTTCATTGAATTTGTGATCAGATTGGCTAGTTTTCTGTGATTATGGCTTCAGTGTTTCTGCCCTCTGATGCCCTCTCTCAATACCTACCGTCTCACTTGGGTTTCTCTTACCTTGGACATGGGGTATCTCTTACCTTGGACATGGGTTATCTCTTCATGGCTGCTCCAGCAAAGTGCAGCCGCTGCTCCTTACCTTGGACAAGGTCACCCCTCCTGACCTTGAACATGGAGTAGCTCTTCTCTGCCCTCCTGTGCCCTTGCAGCTGCTGCTCCTTGAACGTGGGGTAGCTCCTCGCGGCCATTGCCCCTGACGTTGGGCATGGGGTAGTTCCTCTCGGCTGCCGCCCCTGACCTCGGACCTGGGATAGCTCCTCTTGGCTGTTCCTGAGCCGTTGCAGCCTGGTGCTCTCAGTCGCCACCCCTGACCTTGGGCGTGGGGTAGCTCCTCTGGGCCGAACTTAATTAGAGGTTATTAAAGCCAGTGATTCTCAAATTTTAATGTGCATACGAATCACTTGAGTAGTAGTTAAATGATGTCAGTCAGGGGATTAACAGCATCAGCTTGACTTGGGAACTTGTTAGAACTGCAAAATCAAGGGCCCTCGTCCCCAAACTATTGCATGGGAATTGGCATTTATAACAAGATCCTCATGCAATCATATAGCTGGACGAACTTCTTTGAAGATTCAGTGTAGGGTGGGAAATCTCTCTAGGATTTATATTATAGTCTGCTGAATAATTGTGTATTCGCATTCTCTAGGCTTGCTTGCTTTAGTTCACTTCTCCAAACTATCACTGAGTATCTGCTGTGTTCCAAGCACTGAGGCTATAGTAGTTAACAAAGCATTCTCTGACCTTTAACCTTTGTCTTTCTCCTCCATGCTCATAATTACTAGAGTTCCCCTTTTTGAACCTCTTCCAAATGCTGTGACTTGGGGTGACCAAGGCCCATCCAACACCTGGTTTTAAATGAGAGCAAGAGAAATCCCAAGTTGGATTACAGAAATATTTTCTTCACTGGGTCTTTATTACTTCTAAATTTGCTCTTTCCAATCATTTATCCACACAGCAGGGTTATGATGTTTTGAACAATCCTCACCTTTCCTTCATTAAATTCTATGATCTAACTATGACTTTCTTGAAAGCATCAAGCTCTATTATACCTTAGTGACTTCATTCATGCTTTTCCCATACTGTGGAATAGTCTCCTCCTGTTCAGATCAGATCAGATCAGTCGCTCCGTCATGTCCAACTCTTTGCGACCCCATGAATCGCAGCACACCAGGCCTCCCTGTCCATCACCAACTCCCGGAGTTCACTGAGACTCATGTCTAATGTGTCAGTGATGCCATCCAGCCATCTCATCCTCTGTGGTCTCCTTCTCCTCCTGCCCCCAATCCCTCCCAGCATCAGAGTCTTTTCCAATGAGTCAAATCTTCGCATGAGGTGGCCAAAGTACTGGAGTTTCAGCTTTAGCATCATTCCTTCCAAAGAAATCCCAGGGCTGATCTCCTTCAGAATGGACTGGTTGGATCTCCTTGCAGTCCAAGGGAAATGTCCACTAATTTTTTGAAACACTTTCTTAAGTGGAACTTCTTCAGAGAAGCTGTACTTGAGCACTTCCTCTCAATCCAAATCAACAATTTTTGTTATCATCTTTCATTCTACTCCTTTATATTTCCTTAGTAACACAACATAAAATTGTGAATATTAATTTACAATCGTATGTTTATTTGGGGGATTATTTTTTAAGGGTCTCTTCTACCATAATCTAAGCTCCATGGGCCTAGAAACTATGTCTGGTTCTTCACCATGGATGCTTAAGACATAGAATAACATTGCACATGCTCAGTAAATATTTGTTGAATGCAATGTGTATTTTCTCTCACCAGCCTGTCTAATATTATTTCCCCAGGTGACTGTTTAATTCATTGTCATGTTTTATTTTCTTTGTAACAATTATTGTTAGCTGAAACTCTCTTGTTAAATAACACATTTATTTATGTTTTATTGTCTGCCTCCTCCAACTAAACTATCAATTCTATGAGTGAAGACCCTGAAGCATACTGCCTGGGTTTAAATCTCAGGTTTACTACTTACTGCATTTACACCTGTAAGAAACTCACTCATTTAAGCTAGCCCCATGCCTCATTGTTACAATTGTAGTAATAATTGTCCCTATTTCATAAGCCTGCTATGAGGATTAATTGAAAGATAATATATAAACCACCTATCAGGCTTCCCGTTGTGATGATGGTAGTTATTATCAGTATTATTCACATCTGATTTTTTGGCAAATTGATCAGTACCATTAACATGGTAAGTGTTCCATAAATATATATTGAATATATTAAGGAAAATGTTATACCTTATTAGACATAAAAATGATATTTTATTTGGCTTTTGAGGAACAGTGCCATTTTACCAAGTTTCATAGAAGTTATTTATCTGCCATAGCATCCTATAAAATTCCCCATTATGATTATGAGTAGAAGGGAAGTAAGTTAGCCTTTGCTGCTGGTATTTCTGATATTGGATTAAAGAGTGACACCTCTTAAGTATCTAGATCCAATTCCAGTCCCTTAATCAGTGTGACTAGATATTCTGCTCTTAGAATAGCTATTCAATTAAATTCTTCAGTACACACCCATTCCCAGCCTCACTTGGCCTATGGTGAATATAATTTTTGAATTGATTTTAGTGCTACTGTGAAGATAACTTCTGTCTGAGCAAGAAATGTATTCTAAGGGTAGAATTGGATGCTAATGTAAATTCTTCCACCCCTCCCCTTTTCTACAAATGTTAGGATATTCAGACAAGTTGGAGCAGGGAGATTCAAGCACTTAATTCATCCCTCTCTCCACATATATGAAATAGAGAAGCTTAGTGATTTATCATACTCTGTATTTTATTGTACTGTCATTTTTTTGTATATTTAAGTTTGGTTAATACAATCTTGACAGCAGGGTGGAATGTAATTTAGATTTTAATATTTTTAACTACGGCAATGGCAATGCATTATTTCTGCATATGGAAAGATTCCAGTTCTCTGATTGACTGATATAGCAGAGGGGACAAATATATATCCTCATGTTACTTTTGAAAAATGGAAGTGAAAGATCATCTCTCCATGTCACCAGTGTCATGACATAATAGATGCTTTGAATTATTCACTTGGTGCCAAAGATCCCATCAAGTTTTAAAATATATGTTTAGATATTTAAAATAGGACTATAGCACAGGAAATATAGTCAATATTTTATAATAATTTAAATGGAATATAATCTATAAAAATATTGAATCACTGTGTTATGCACGTGAAAATAGGACATTTTTATAAATCAACTATACTTCAGTGAAAAGGGGAGTTAATTTTCAAAATTGGTCTTTTAACATTTAGAATGCTATTATTTTAAAAAGAGTCACACAATAATGCTTATGTAGGTTAAATTATGGGGCTTCCTAGGTAGTGCAGTGGTAAAGAATCCACCTGTCAGTGCAGGCAATGCAAGAGATGCATGTTTGATCCTTGGATCAGCAAGATCCCCTGGAGAAGGAAATGGAAACCCACTCCAGTATTCTTGCCTGAAAATTTCCATGGACAGAGGAGTCTTGTGAGCAACAGTCCATGCAGTCAAAAAGCATCAGACATGAGCTACTGAGCACACACTTAGATTAAGTTATGCCTGTCCAAAGGTAAAATTCTGAATGCAAATAACTCATAAGGCAGATTTTCATACTGTTTCTAGAAGCCAGCCTGATAAAGAGGCTCTACTATAATGATTTTCCACTGTGGAGATGAAAATTCCAGTAGCATCAACTAGAGTTAAGTAAAAATGAGAGAACCAGAGTCTGTTTGACCTGAAAGCAAATATATGTGAGTTCTAGTCCAAGATTTAGGAAAATAGTTGGTCTACTTCCAGGCCTATGAAGCAGATATTTAGTTATCCAGTCCTCATCACAGGAATGTGCCCTCCGTTCATACATGATTTGAGTTAAAGAGGATGTCCTTTTTTTCACTCTGCATAAGTAAGCAGTATTTTAATCAGGTTGGAGTAATTACTGTGGATCAATGAACTAGGTCCTTCTTGGTCTTAACATTGTCTCCACAACTGTGTCAGATGTGTGATAGTTATGCAATATGTTGATATTGAACAAATAAACATATTTCTGTTATTTTAAAAATCATTAAAACAACAGAGTTATTAGTTGGAACTCAGGTCTTTTTTCATGCATTACTTGGAAGGCTGAAACTCTCCCTAGGGGTTAAGATGTCTTTGGGACAAAGTTTGAAAATCACAGGTGCCTGTCACTGTGAAAACTGAGATGAAACAATTAACCACTGCTAGTCTTCTTCTGTTATTCTGAATCCTATACCATATTCTTGCTTCTACTGTTTTTTATTTATTTATTTTTGCCTCCCTTGTCCTGCCCTATTTACTTATATTCTATCTGCAGTCTACAATTGAGGGAATATTAATGAAGGAGACAAGATAAGGCAAAATGTAGAAGAAGTGTGGAAATTATAGTGAATTGAGTTTCATACTCTGAGAAAGTGAAATGTGATGAGACTTCATGAAAAGAAAAATAGTGCAATTCCCTTTTATTTTCTGGCATCTCTTTCCAAGAAGGAATTTCACTGATAGAATATTTTCTGGAATACAGAAAATCAGATTAGGTAAAGAAAAAAAAAAAAAAAAAAAGCAGCACTTCTGTTTGAAGAGGGGAAAAAGTATACTGAGGAGCCAGCACTAGACTATGGCACACACAGCTTCCCATCTACCTGAAATAGCATTTTAGATAACTAGGAAACGAGAATTTGAATGCATTTTGGAACTTATTTTCTGAATGTGGATATGCTTCTACTATCCAGACTGTCAGGATAGCCAGAGGCTAGCGTCTGACACCATTAGACTATGGCATTTCCTCGACAATCTGAATTGAAGCATGTAGCTCTACTTAGGAAAACAATCTGACATGACAGCTTCCCATGATATAGTTTAAACCCAGGTAACTGGATACACTATTTATTTAGGGCACATTTTTAGTAGGAGATTTCCCCATCAGATCAGCCTGAAGCAAAATTGAGAATAAAGGTATTTTTTTTTCTATGTAATCAACTTTTTTCAATCCAAGGTACATCACTGACCTGGGTCAACAGAATCTGGCTTGCAACTCCAATTCTGACTACTCTCTCCTTGAGACAATCCTTCAGGGTGCTCCACCAAAATTCCATGCCAAACATGTGCCACCTAGGCAGGATGGTGTGTTATGAACCCTAAATATAGAAAAGGACAGTCAAAAAGTTCAAAGAAAAAATGGAGCTAACTCCATTCCTTGTAACCCAAGAAAGAAACTTAATAGAAGAAACACTCAAAGGTATAATTATGAACATAAGAAATTACTCAAATGAAGAAAAGGACAAATAACTGATAATTGTTATATGACTGTTATATAAGAGTAGTAGCAGAAAGACTGATTCAGAGTGAATGTGGGCTTATAAGGGCTAAGATTCATAAAAGAGCTTTGAAAGTTATATTTCCAATAAGAGAGGAGCAAGGAGGGTCTGATGTTTGAAGTTGACAGAAAAAAAAAGTAGGAATGACTCCTTTGTTCCTTCTGTGTTTCTGTCTTCTCTAACTCTGAGAGTGGACCTCATACCAGGATGAGTAGTAGGCACAGGTTAAGAGATAATTAAATTTCCAGTAAATTTAAAGAAAGGACCTGAGTACTTTAAATAATTCCATTAAAATATAATAAAGAATTCACCCATTATATTGTTCATCTTTTACTAATTGTCTTTGATTAATTTTTTGAAGATAGAGGTGTAAGACATACAAACAGAACCTTAAGGTTCAAAATCAAATGAAGATAAATTCTGCATATTAAAGATGAGTAGTTTGATATGAAATCTGGGTAAAATCATATGCTAAATAAGTAAAAGGGTGATTGATGAGTTTGTACCAAAATATTCAATCACCTTTATGATGAAATGGATAAATATATCATGTTCTAGGACAGGAAGATACCAAACTGTAAACCTGTCAGATTCCCAACATTTATAGATTCAGGGATATCCCAGTCAAAATACTTAAGGGTTTTCAGGAACCTGACAGAAAGATTCTAAAACATATATGTAATCTTTCTGTAAGAACGCAAAGCCAAGAATAATCAAGACATTCTTAAAGAAGAAAAATGTAGAAGGGACTTGTACCATAAAATATCGAGACATTGTAAAATATATTCATAAAATCAAGGTGGTATTTTCTCTGATAGATAAACCAGTGGAACAGAATAGATGTGATTTGAGACAAAGGTGACACTGCAAATCAGTGGATAAATGAATGAGCTTTGTTATCTAAGTGGTGGGGAAATATGAAAACCAATCCAAACCTCTAGGATCACAGTGTACTCACAAATATGAAAGATAAATCTAAAGATATTTTGAAGATAAGACAGGAGAATAATTTGAAACCCTTATTATGTGAACTTCTTAAGACATAAAAAGCTCAGTCCATAAAAGGAAAGCAAAGATAAATTTAAGCACAATAAAACAAGGAGAACTTTTTATCAAAATAAAGCGTAGATGTTTAAAAAAAATAGAATCTGGGGAAATAAGTTTGCAATAGATAGAATTGAAAAGTGAGTGCTCTCTCAGAATGGATAATGAATTCCAAAAAATTTTAGGAAAAAGTATATATAAGAAAGTTGTTAAGAGAGTAAATACTGCGAATTCTCATCAGAAGGATAAAAATTTTTTCTTTATTTTAATTTTTCATATCTGTATGAGATGATCAATGTTAACTGTACCTACTGTGGTAATCATCTCACAGTATATGTAAATCAAACCGTCATGCTTATGCCTTAAACTTACACGTGATATAGGTCAACTATTTCACAAAAGTGTTAAAAACAAAGAAAGAAAAAGACAAGTCCTTCTTGAGTAAAATGCATAGGCATTTCAGAGAAGGAAGCACACATGACCCATAAACATATGAAAAGATTGTCAACTTCTTTGATCATAATAAAGCTTCAAATTAAACCTGAGATATCATTTCACATCCTCAATATTGGCAACAATTTAAAAGGCAGTCAATTATAAGTGTTCGCCAGGATAAGGACGATGGGAGCGCTCATGCACTGCTGTAGGGTAAAATGGTAGAGCAAATTTGGAAAACAGTTTTTCATTTCCTGGTAAATACAGCTGAGACATTTCTTGTTGTTCAGAGAGCAAGTGTTCTCCCACAGTCCCCAAATACCTTTCTGTTACATGGTACCATGAAATTAGTTTTGAATAACAGGATGTGAGCAGAAGTGACATGTCACTTCTGGATGGAGGCATTTAAAAATAGGTATAAGTTTTCCTATTGCTCTTCCCCTGCTTCAGTGACCAGGAAACTGTGTGTTGCAGTGGTGATACCATAAAATGGAAGCAATTTTGTTCATTGATTCTACAAATGGAGAAAGGTTTTTGACTTGCAGAGTTCTGACTGTGTGAGCAAAAGATAAACATTGGAGCCACTGAAATTTTGATCTGTCTTTATTATAACAGAATCTAGCCTATCCTAACTATCCTGTACCCTGTGACTCAGAAATTTCACTGTTATATAGACACTCCTGTATAAGAATAACAACATTGCCCATAGTAGCAGGGAACAGAAAAATAAATATCTATGAAGAGTTATGTGAGAAAGTAGACAGAAGTAAAAATAAAGGAATCATTATATATATATGAAAATGTATGAATATGAAATGCACAGTGTTTAGAAAACAAAGCAAGATTCAGAATAATACAAAAGTATGACTCCATTTTTAGAAATTCAATAAGATGCAAAACAATGTATTATTTAAGGACATATATGCAGGTGGTAGACTCTAAAAAAGAATGTAATTAACACAAATATCAGAATATTGGTTACTCTTGCAGTTTAAAGAATAAAAGTGGGAGTAATAATATCCATAATAATGATAGCCATTAATACTATGTGCCAGGTAATAATCTAGACACTTTTTATGTACTAAAATTTGTGCAAGTCTCTCAGTTGTTTCCAACTCTTTGTGACCCCATGGACTACACAGTCCATGGAATTCTCCAGGCCAGAATACTGGAGTGGGTAGCCATTCCCTTCTCCAGAGTATCTTCTCAACCCAGGGATCAAACCCAGGTCTCCCACATTGCAGGTAGATTCTTTACCACCTGAGCCACAAGGGAAGCCCAAGAATACTGGAGTGGGTAGCCTATCCCTTCTCCAAGGGATCTTCCCAACCCAGGAATCAAACAGGGGTCTCCTGCATTGCAGGCGGATTCTTTACCAACTGAGCTGTCAGGGAAAAAAACCTATGTGGCAAGTTCCCTTTTTATCCCCATTTTATATGTTGGAAAAAGAAGCACAGGGCAGATGTGCAATATTCCTGAGTTCATGAAGATAGCCAAGTAGTAGACCTTGAAAATTGAACTGACAGGTAGATATAATTCTGCATTCATAACTATTCCTAACTGCTAAAATAGAAAGTGACACATGGTGACCTTCTAAAGTATTGATAATATTTTATTTCCCAACCTGGGTAATAGATATATAAACTTTTATTTTATCATTCTTAATTATACTGTACAAAGTTATTTTATGTAGTATTTTGTACTTGTGGTATTTTAACATCTATGAAAAAATAATAGAAGAGAGTAACAACATTTAATTCCTCAAAGAATTAGGAACCAACAATGCTTTGGGTTTCCTTTTTAGAGAAACCACAGAAAACGAAGGAAGCCTGGATTGGAGCTATTAACACAAAAGATATAAGAAACCTTTGGGGAGGCCAAAGGTGGTTGTCAAGAACTCTGTGTGTGCGTTTGTGTGTGTGTAAATTATTTCAGCTTGGTTTATGGATAAGCTAGGTACAATAGTGGAGGAATTGTTTCAGTGAGAGCTTTTGTATCCTCTCATTTCTTCTCTGGCTTCCCAGGTGGCTTAGTGGTAAAGGAAAAAAAAAAGTCTGTTGCCAATGCAGGAGATGTAAGAGATGCGGGTTTGATCCCTGGGTTGGGAAGATTCCCTGGAGATGGGCATGGCAACCCACTCCAGTATCCTTGCCTGGAGAATTCCATGGACAGAGGAGCCTGGAGGACTGCAGTCCATGGGACTGTGAAGAGTTGGGCACCACTGAGTGACTGAGCACACACACTCTCACATTTCTTCTCTACATTACCTTAGGATGATCACTGCCTATCTATCACTAAAGAAGTTGACAATGACAGCCCAGTTTCTTCTGGTGCCGGTGGATGAATGTCAGGGCACTGTGAAGACCTATTGGTGTTTAAGAAGCTGCTATGGACAAGTGTAGACTGACCAACTAGTCTAGGGCATTCATTCATTCCCCCTATTCCCCACCATGGATTATGGAGAGTTCATGGATCATAGACTAAGGAAACTGCCTCTTTTAGCACTGCTTATTCCCCAAACCAGAGTGGTTGTGTAGTGAAGTGACTGACATGAATAAATCCATTTAATAGTGGTTCTTTGGTGTATAGAGCAGGCACTGTCTCTTGGGATGTATCCCCTACCAGGTATGATATAAACTGACTTAGAATGTGGCCCATCCCCAACACATAAAACCAGACAAGGTAGATTATATCTCTATGGGACCAAGAATGCAAAGACCAAAATAACACGACACCTGAAGAGTAAAAGAACCATAACAGGAGTACAAATAAGTGAACAAAACATATCACACAAAGAAGAATTTTTGGAACAAAGAAATCAAGAGCATAACATAATAATAAATATCCTCAAAGCAGTAAAGGATATTATTAATATTATGAAACAGAAATATGAAGATCATTAAACATGTATGTGGAATCAAAATATTAATAATTAAAATAAAGAACACAGAAATAAAGGAAAATATAATAGTGTGAAAGGCAAATGGGGAAAAAATGGAGAAAAAGTTCTACTCTAATGGTATTTACAATAAATATAATTATGCTAAACTTATAAACTCACCAATCTAAAGACAATTTTTTCAATTGATTTTTAAAAGCCAATAACATATTATCTATAAGAGACACACACAAAATAGTAAAGTTTAAAATACAATTATGGAAAAGATACACCAAGCAAAAAACAGCGGAAATAAACTATACAAAGAAAGAGTTAGTCACTCAGTCATGTCCAACTCTTTGCGACCCCATGGACTGTAGCCCACCAGACTCCTCTGTCCATGGAATTCTCTAGACAAGAATACTGGAGTGGGTTGCCATTTCCTTAGGTAGTGTATTAATCAAGGTTCTCCAGAGAAAAACAACCAGTGTGTGCATGTGTGTTTGTGTGTGTGAGGAAGAGGGATCAGGGAAAGAGAGAGAGAGATAAAGAAAGAGAAAACAGAACTAAAATTAAAACCTCATCTTATGGTTCTTTGACATATTTCCCAAGGATGAGATTAATTTGGAGCCATGAGCCATCGTCGCAAACAGGACCTGTTCCTTGGGTTATAGTGATTCGATTCAGTAAAGCAGAATGTTTTCCAACTACAATTAACTATTTGTTGTCAGGGCATTTTAGACTCTTTGTCTGCATTTCCTGGGCCTCATTCACTAGAAATCAAGGAGTCATCTTTCTTTGCTTGGCATGATCTAGTCATTATTTCTACTAGAACTTTCTTTGAGAAACAGTTATTTTAAATTGTTTTCTTCAAGGCAGTGTCTTATACCTTATCATATCTTATTGTCTTTAGACCTTGACTTCCTCCCTAGAGGGCAAGGATAGTGAGCCAAGCAGATGTTTTCTTATCAAGAATTCATAGCAGACCATAACAGACCTATTTATCCCATATTAGCATATCTCGTTAACTGTCTCAAGGACACAGACTGAATTGTTTTTGAAAAGGGGTCTCAAAAACCTCATCTTTTGGAGAAGAAATATTCCCAAGCAACTGCTTTCTTAACTCTCTCCTTTCTCTGTGGAAAATGAATGAAAATAAAATCTGAGTTGTCGCTGTCCATTTGAGCACTTTGCTTGGTCTGAATTCCTGCAATGATCACTAATATGAGGACCCATGTAAGCCTGGGCCCAGGTAGGGAGGCTGATTAGAGCAGGGAGTGACACTGTCTTATTCTGTGTGTAGATTTAATATTTAGCAAGTACCTATCAGTAGTGCCCATGCTAAGTGCTTTATGTATATTTTCTTATTAATCACAGCAGCCTCTGAGATACATACTGCTATAATCTTGACTTCATTTTTCATATGAGAAATCTGAAGCATAAAATGATCCAAAACAGTATCCACTTGTGATAGCTGGTAAGCCTCAGACATAGGAGTACAGATCAGTCCTGTGTGACTTGGAGCCCTCCCTTTTCCATTAAAACATGCTGTATGATTTATCAAGAAACTAACTCACTCCTAGGCACATGGTGAGTACTGAATAAATGACCCTCAGGTAATGAGTATAACTGAGACTGAATGCATTGCTGCTGGGGAAGAATACTGAGACAGCAAAGTCTATTATCCTGTATCTGAATTCATGACATGTCACCCACGCCTGTCTTAGGGTGCCAAATGGCAGGTGGTATTATTTTAAATTAAGGAAAATTTAAATAAATTTTAGTTTTGATCTTTTAATGAGAATTTTATGACACTCTAGAGAACATACCCAGATTCTTGAGTATTTTCCATCTTCCTAAAATAATGCTTTATTTTCTTTTACATTTCTCTTGTTACTTACCCCCTTTGGCTTACCAGATTAAATCTAAACCTCTTGGTCCTGTATTTAAGGTGGTCTGTAATATGGAAGCGCCATCTCATCTGCTCGGGAACTTTGGTGTTCTTTTACAACTATTGCCTTACTGCCGCCTCTATAAATGCACACTAACACAATGCACGCACACACAATCCACTTTCCTCCTAGTCTTATGCCATTAACTTTATTTGGAATGTCGTTCTCTTTCATCTAGAATTCTACTTGCAGGTATCAATTTTTTTGTAACCACAATACTTGGAATATGATAAAATCCATGTTTATTTATTTATATTGTTGAAGTAAAATTAAATCCAATTTGAGCAACCATTCATCAACTGGTGAAAAGTTCAAAGCCAGTCATTTGGGAGTTTTATGGGAGTGTTTTTCCCCTTCCTATGATTGAAGTAGAGTTTAAAGAGCTTTGGAGTATCCCCAAGAGTCATTATTGCCTGCTGCTTCCTGTAGTCACCTGATGGTGCTTTAATTCTGGTTCTCCACTGTCTAGCCTCTGCCCTGGCCCCCTAAAGTATTAGGTTGGCCAAAATATCTCATGGAAAAACCTGAACAAACTTTTTGGTCAACCCAATATTGGCTCAATCAGTAAAGAAATCGCCTGCAATGCAGGAGACCTGGGTTTGATCCCTGGGTCAGGAAGATCCTCTGGAGAAGGGAATGAAGACCCACTCCAGTATTCTTGCCTGGAGAATTCCATGGACAGAGGAGCCTGGTGGGCTACAGTCCATGGGGTTACAAAGAGTCACACAGGACTGAGCTACTAACACTTTCACTTTCAATATTTCTTAATTTCCAGGCTTCATGCCTTGTTCAACCTTGTTCTCCAAGCCTTGAAGGCTAGGAGCTCTGATGGTAATTTGACTCAGTTCTACTGAACTTAGTCAACAAGAAATCATCAAGACTCACAATTTATAGTCATATGGTGCTTTTTGCAGGTTCTCATTCTATCATTCTCATTCAATTTAGTGTCTCATTCAGTTCACTGTAAGGCCTAGATCGCCTCTAATTTTGGCACTCATTATACCAGTCTCTAGTGATCTATGTGCATAAGGAGATCAACCTGTTTCCCTTCAACCTTTGAGCCACCAAACAACTGTTCTTTCTGTGGTATCAATAAATCACAAAATTGACCACAAATTGTTTTCTTTTTAAAATAAAAAGATATTTTTGCTGCGTCAAATCTTAGTTGTGGCATGTGGACTCTTTGTTGCAGCTGAGGACTCTCTAGTTGTGGCACATGAGCTCAGTAGCCCTGTTGCATGTTGGGATCCTAGTTCCTTGACCAGGGATTGAACCTGTGTCTCCTCCATTGGAAGGCAGATTCTTAACTACTGGACCACCAGGCAAGTCCCTGGCCACTAGTTATTTTCATCCTTCTAACTGTGCCCCTGGCACAGTAACTTTGAGGTTGTTTTCATTACGAGATTAAGTCATTTTCTCTGCTGCTTAAATCTGGGCTTGGTCATGTGAACTGGATCAGCTAATGTGATATTAGCCAATGTGACACAAACAAGAAGCCTGCAAAGTACTTGAACTTCGGTGCTTGCTCTTTCTTGCTGTTCTTGGCACCAAGTACTTTACCGTATAAAAAAGTTCAAATGAACCTTCTAGAGAATTAAGAGGCCACATGGAGGGGAAGTAAGGTATTATAGCCAAAAGGCTATAGACTTCCAGAGAAGAGAGTGAGATTCTTCTGATGAATCCATCTTCCTCCTGATGTGCAGCTGGAAACTTAAGTGAGGACCATCAAGACTGGCTGAGCCAACTTAGCACAAAGGAGGTACCTAGCAAAAAGTTGAACTGTATAACAGCTATTGTTTTTATTCTCTATATTATTTTCCAGGATTGCTTTAACAAAGTACCACAGATTGAGTTACTTAAACAGCAAAAATTTATTTTGTCACAGTTCTTGAGACTAGAAGTCTCAAGACTAGAAGTGATCAAAGTGTCAGTAGCATTGTTTCTTCTGAGGCCTCACCCCTTGGGTTATAGATGTCTGCCTTCTTCACATGTCTTCACATGGTTTTCCTTCTATACTGTGGGTTCTAATCTCCTCTTCTTATAAGGACACCATTCATATTGGATTAGAGTACATCTTAAAGACCTCATTTTAACTTAATTACCTTTTTAAAGATCTTATCTCCAAGTACAGTCATATGCTGAAGTACTAGCCATTAGGACTTCAGCATATGATTTTATATTTTTGGCAGGTTGAGGGCAGAAGTTAGCCCAGGACAGTCAATAACTTGTCGTTCTCTCTATGGGACTTCCTCACTCAAGCAAGATTATCTATAGGATGTCAATCTGTCACTTAATCTAAGCTGTAAAATCTCATTTATTCCTCCTCTGAAACTAAAGAGTCCCTAGATCTCTAAGACTCTTTTCTTTATTCTGTGGTGGTAAAGAAATTTGCTCATTAGACTATAAAGTTAATAAATTATAACACAAAATACTAACCCTTCAGTGCCCTGTGCCATGGAATGTTCCTTAACTATCCCAACTCTGATATCCCAACTCTCTTCTCTTCTCTTCTCTGAATTTCCATAGTACCGCCACATGCCTACCATGCCACCTGGTACTTGACATATACTGTCACACACTGTGATCTTAGTTCACGGTGTGATTTCTCATCAAGTAGACAGTGAATTCAGTGAGTAGAGCTCTATCAAATAAATTTATGCTTCTGATATAAAAGCTGGCCACAACTGACACTCTGGACCCTCAGAGCTCAGCAGTGTTATATCTTTCAGTCTAAGATTCTAATGGCACCTCTTTTTGTCTTAATTTGTGTATGGTCTGAACTTCCTATTTTCCTTGGTGAAATAAGAAGACACTGTATTTCGCTTGTTTTGTCATCATAGAAATGACCCTGAGTTTTTAGTCCTTACAGTGGGCTTCAGAAAGGAGATAACCTAGAATACTAACAATGCTTAGTGTTAGTGCTATGTATTTTGAATTTCACAAATATTATTCAAGCAGCAAAAATAGCTCCTGTAAATATATTTAATTATTTAAATTCAGATGATTAAATTGCCGTATTGCATATTATATCTAAAGCTAAACTTGGAACATCTATTTTTCCCTCCCATTTAAGGTGCATAAGAAAATATAAGGCAATCTTCAACCTCAGAGGCTTTATGGCAGTTATTTCTTGCACACCAGAGAGGTTCCAATAAACATGCAAGATAGAAAATGATGTTTTTTATATCCTAGTTAGAAAGAAAACAGGTGCTATTATAGCTATTGACTGCAAGATGCAATATCACTAAGCTAATTGAAACCGGAAATCTTGAGTATCTAGCAAGCTGCTACAAATAGGTCTGCTCTGAGCTACAGATAGTTCTGACACATGCAAAGGGACTTGTCTCTAAAGAACCTGGAAATGCAGTGGATGACTTCCTATCCTACTAAATGGTGCCCCTGACTCGAGCCATTCAGGCTATCTGTACCTTACTTCCTCTGGCCTCTATGTCTACCATGACCTGAAAATGGCCCTTTCCTTTTTTTTCCAACAATCTCTTTCCATAACTATTTCAATAGCTAGTATAGAAATTACCTTCTTGAATAAATGTGTGCTGTGCTTAGTTGCTCAGTCATGTCCAACTCTTTGTGACCCTATGGACTGTAGCCTGACAGGCTCCTCTGTCCATGGGGATTCTCCATGCACAAATACTGTAGTGGGTTGCCATGCCCTCCTCCAGGGGATCTTCCCAACCCAGGGATCGAACCCAGGTATCCTGTATGGCAGATGGATTCTTTACCTTCTGAGCCACCAGAGAGTATTTGCCATTATACTGTGTGCTAAATCCTATTCTAAATATTTCAGTATATTAGCTCACTTAATCCTTAAAAGACACTTACTCCTTGGAAGAAAAGTTATGACCAACCTAGATAGCATATTCAAAAGCAGAGACATTACTTTGCCAACAAAGGTCTGTCTAGTCAAGGCTATGGTTTTTCGAGTGGTCTGTGAAGAAAGCTGAGTGCCGAAGAATTGATGCTTTTGAACTGTGGTGTTGGAGAAGACTCTTGAGAGTCCCTTGGACTGCAAGGAGATCCAACCAGTCCATTCTGAAGGAGATCAGCCCTGGGATTTCTTTGGAAGGAAATATGCTAAAGCTGAAACTCCAGTACTTTGGCCACCTCATGCTAAGAGTTGACACTGGAAACGACTCTGATGCTGGGAGGGATTGGGGGCAGGAGGAGAATGGGACGACAGAGGAAGAGATGGCTGGATGGCATCACTGACTCGATGGACGTGAGTCTGAGTGAACTCCGGGAGTTGGTGATGGACAGGGAGGCCTGGCGTGCTGCAATTCATGGGGTCGCAAAGAGTCGGACATGACTGAGCACCTGAACTGAACTGAATCCTTTCAATAATCTGATGACTATTATTATTCTTAGTTTTTGTGTAGAAGGTAACCAGTCACATGGAGGCTAAGCAAACCCAGGACATTTATCCGTAGACCTCTTGTTGTTAAGCAGGATATCATTATGCAACCTATGATGAATTTATTCTGTACTCTATTTATGCTTATGTATACATTTTTAGATATTTTTAATGTGTACTGTATTACAGGAACTGTTATTTATTCATAAATGTTTTATAAATGTTATATCAATTAGCCATCAAACCTCTCTGCAATAAGGATACAGGAACTGGAAACTTGCGTATTTATACTTTGCACAGTTTTATGAAGATTTTTAGAGGTAAAATTATCAAAACCCTTTAAATTGCTCATAAAGAAAAATATACATGGTTTTGTGTGTGTATGATAATTCTTATGCATGCTAAATTTGAGAATCCCTGAGCTCAAACCACTGCACAGTTGCACTCATCTCACATGCTAGTAAAGTAGTGCTCAAAATTCTCCAAGCCAGGCTTCAGCAATACGTGACCATGAACTTCCAGATGTTCAAGCTAGTTTTAGAAAAGGCAGAGGAACCAGAGATCAAATTGCCAACATCTGCTGGATCATTGAAAAAGCAAGAGAGTTCCAGAAAAAACATCTATTTCTGCTTTATTGACTATGCCAAAGCCTTTGACTGTGTGGATCACAATAAACTGTGCAAAATTCTTCAAGAGATTGGAATATCAGACCACCTGACCTGCCTCTTGAGAAACCTATATGCAGGTCAGAAAGCAACTGTTAGAACTGAACATGGAACAACAGACTGGTTCCAAATAGGAAAAGGAGTACATCAAGGCTGTATACTGTCACCCTGCTTATTTAACTTATATGCAGAGTACATCATGAGAAATGCAGGGCTGGAAGAAGCACAAGCTGGAATCAAGATTGCTGGGAGAAATATCAATAACCTCAGATATGCAGATGACACCACCCTTATGGCAGAAAGTGAAGAGGAACTCAAAAGCCTCTTGATGAAAGTGAAAGAGGAGAGTGAAAAAGTTGGCTTAAAGCTCAACATTCAGAAAACGAAGATCATGGCATCTGGTCCCATCACTTCATGGGAAATAGATGGGGAAACAGTGGAAATAGTATCAGACTATATTTTTTGGGGCTCCAAAATCACTGCAGATGGTGACTGCAGCCATGAAATTAAAAGATGCTTACTCCTTGGAAGGAAAGTTATGACCAACCTAGATAGCATATTCAAAAGCAGAGACGTTACTTTGCCAACAAAGGTCTGTCTAGTCAAGGCTATGGTTTTTCCTGTGGTCATGTATGGATGTGAGAGTTGGACTGTGAAGAAGGCTGAGCACCGAAGAATTGATGCTTTTGAACTGTGGTGTTGGAGAAGACTCTTGAGAGTCCCTTGGACTGCAAGGAGATCCAACCAGTCCATTCTGAAGGAGATCAGCCCTGGGATTTCTTTGGAAACAATGATGCTAAAGCTGAAACTCCAGTACTTTGACTACCTCATGTGAAGAGTTGACTCATTGGAAAAAACTCTGATGCTGGGAGGGACTGGGGGCAGGAGGAGAAGGGGACGACAGAGGATGAGATGGCTAGATGGCATCACCGACTTGATGGGCATGAGTTTGAGTGAACTCCGGGAGTTGGGGATGGACAGGGAGGCCTGGCGTGCTGTGCTTCATGGGGTCGCAAAGAGTCGGACATGACTGAGTGACTGAACTGACTGACTGAGCTATACTAAGGGAAGTAACAAAAACAATAGGAAACATTATGTGCTGATGCCAAAAAGTTCAAGGCATATTGTCTTGGAAATTGCTACCGAGTCCCTAGAAAAGGATGGAGGGTGAGTAGAGAATTCTCAAGTGTGGCTGATATTTTACTTTATACTAGCTGAATATTAGTTCTTCATAAGTTTAATATGTTATCAAATTTGTTTCACATGAGGATTATATAAAATAATATAATTGTACCTCAGGGTAATTGATATATTAAGTTATAAAATTTAGCTGCTAAGTCAAATGCACACATATAATGTAACTGTACTCTAATTTTATTATCCTTATTTTATATATGAGAAAATTGAAATTCCAAGTTATTAGGTAACTTGCCCAAGATCACCCAACTTTGAAGCGATGAGAGTTGGTTCCAGTCTGATTGCAAAGCACATTCTGTTGCCACTATAATGGGTTGCACTTAGCATGGTGTGTGCCATGGCAGTTAAGAGGTCTGGCACTGAATCTAGATTGCCTGCATTGAAGTCTAGTGTATCACTTACTTGAGTGTGAGAAAATCTCTATGCTTCAGTTTCCTTGCCTATAATATACGGATGGTGGAGATAATCATAATATTACACCTACTTTATAATGTGAGAATGAAACGAAAATGAAAGTTTACATAAAACACTTTGAAATGCATGGCATGTGGTAAGTGCTCAATACCTTCTGTTATTAATTATCTAGTTTGTGTCCACAAGACCAATTTCAATGGCATGAAGCAGGGGAGAAACATAGGAAATCTACCCTGATTTCACTTTTATGAACTTTTGCGTCCTTGTGTCAACCATGAAACAATGACAGGAAGACAGAGCTTTGATTCCAGTGCTCTGGTATCGAATAATGACCAAACTTGCTATGTTCCTAGTTAAAGAGACCTGATAGAAATGTCTACTTCCATAATGGCCTCCCTAAATCTGTGAATACAGATGCACTTGTTATATAAATAGCATACCTAAACATATTAGGCTAGGAAGCAGATGGAGACTGTACATAATTGTGCTAACATTTATGTTGTCAATGTATTCTCCTGAGCCATCATTACAGGAATCTTTGGGATCTCATCCCCCGCTCTTTGGAAGGCTGTAATTCCCATCAACAGTGGCACAAATTACATATTTGCATCAGGAGATGCATAAACTTCAAACAACCTGTCAGAATGAATATGCCTGGGCTGTAGTTTGATAAACAAATGTATTACAAGGAACTCAAGCAAACCCCCTCCTCCCACTTCCTTGTGGAATGATCAAAACAGTTGTAAATTTTAAACAATGTAGATCATCAAATCATGCATCACTGCGCCTGATTTTTTCCCTGGGGTTGCTGATGTAGGCATGGTGCCAGGGGAGCCTGAGGCCTTGTGGAGGCTAGTTAGTGATAAAATTATGAAGGGAAGGGTTTGGATTCTATCTGAAAGAAGTGGAGAATACAGCAGCAGTGACCACAGGGGTATTGAGAATAAGTTTCTGTTTGAGTGCTCAGTTGCTCAGTCGTCTCCAACTCTTTGTGACCCCATGGACCATAGCCCACCAGGCTTCTCTGTGCATGGAATTTCCCAGGCAAGAATACTGGACTGGGTTGCCATTTAAAGGGCTGGTAAATGTTACTCTAGAGCAACATTTCCTTAACAAGGGATGGATATCAGAATTACTTCAGGAGATGTTATCAAACACAATCACCAAATTTTAAAAATTTATTTATTTCTTTTAACTGGAGGATAATTACAATATTGTAGTCATTTTTGCCATACATTGACATGAATCAGCCATGGGTGTACATGTGTTTCCCATCCTGAACTTCCCTCCCACCTCCCTCCCCATTCCATCCCTCAGGGTCATCCCAGTGCACCAGCCCTGAGCACCCAGTCTCATGCATCAAACCTGGATTGGCGATCTGTTTCACATATGATAACATACGTGTTTCAATGTTATTCTCTCAAATCATCCCACCCTCGCCTTCTCCCACAGAGTCCAAAAGACTGTTCTCTACATCTGTGACTCTTTTGTTGTCTCACATGTAGGGTTATTGTTACCATCTTTCTAAATTCCATATATATGCATTAGTATAGTGTATTGGTGTTTTTCTTTCTAATTTACTTCACTCTGTATAATAGGTTCCAGTTTCATCCACCTCATTAGAACTGATTCAAATGTATTCTTTTTAATGGCTGAGTAATATTCCATTGTGTACATGTACCACAGCTTTCTTATCCATTCATCTGGTGATGGGCATCTAGGTTGCTTCCATGTCCTAGCTATTATAAACAGTGCTGCAATGGACATTGGGGTACACATATCTCTTTCAATTCTGGTTTCCTCTGTGTGTATGCCCAGCAGTGGGATTGCTAGGTTATATGGCAGTTCTATTTCCAGTTTTTTAAGGAATCACCACACTGTTCTCCATAATAGCTGTACTAGTTTACATACCCGCCAACAATGTAAGAGGGTTCCCTTTTCTCTACACCCTCTCCAGCATTTATTGTTTGTAGACTTTTTGATAGCAGCCATTCTGGCCAGTGTGAGACAGTACCTCATTCTGATTTTGATTTGCATTTCTCTGACAATAAGTGATGTTGAGCATCTTTTTATGTGTTTGTTAGCCATCTGTATGTCTTCTTTGGAGAAATCTCTGTTTAGTTCTTTGCCCCATTTTTTGATTGGGTCGTTTATTTTTCTGGAATTGAGCTGCAGGAGCTGCTTGTATATTTTTGAGATTAATTCTTTGTAAGTTGCTTCATTTGCTATTATTTTCTCATATTCTGAAGACTGTCTTTTCACTTTCTTTATAGTTAACTTCGTTGTGCAAAAGTTTTTAAGTTTAATTAGGTCCCATTTGTTTATTTTTGCTTTTATTTCCAATATTCTGGGAGGTGGGTCATAGAGGACCCTGCTGTGATTTATGTCAGAAAGTGTTTTGCCTATCCTTTCCTCTAGGAGTTTTATAGTTTCTGATCTTAGGTTTAGATCTTTAATCCATTTTGAGTTTATGTTTGTGTATGCTGTTAGAAAGTGTTCTAGTTTCATTCTTTTACAAGTGGTTGACCAATTTTCCCAGCACGACTTGTTAAAGAGATTGTCTTTTCTCCATTGTACATACTTGCGTCCTCTGTGAAAAATAAGCTGCCCATAGGTGCATGGATTTATCTCTGGGCTTTCTATTTTGTTCCATTGATCTATATTTCTGTCTTTGTGCCAGAACCATACTATCTTAATGACGGTAGCTTTGTAGTATAGTCTGAAGTCAGGCAGCTTGATTCCTCCAGTTCCATTCTTCTTTCTCAAGATTGCTTTGGCAATTCAAGGTTTTTTGTATTTCCATACAAACTGTGAAATTATTTGTTCTACTTCTCTGAAAAATACCATTGGTAGCTTGATAGGCATTGCATTGAATTTATAGATTGCTTTGGGTTGTATACTCATTTTAACTATATTGATTCTTCCCATCCATGAACATGGTATATTTCTCCATCTATTTGTTTCCTCTTTGATTTCTTTCATCAGTGTTTTATAGTATTCTATATATAGGTCTTTTGTTTCTTTAGGTAGATATATTCCTAAGTATTTTATTCTTTTCATTGCAATGATGAATGGATTTGTTTCCTTAATTTCTCTTTCTGTTTTCTCATTATTAGTGTGTAGGAATACAAGGGATTTCTGTGTGTTAATTTTATATCCTGAAACTTTACTATATTCATTGATTAGCTCTAATAATTTTCTGGTGGAGTCTTTAGGGTTTTCTATGCAGAGGATCATGTCATCTGCAAACAGTAAGAGTTTTACTTCTTTTCCAATCTGAATTCCTTTTATTTCTTTTTTTTCTCTGATTGCTATGGCTAAATCTTCCAAAACTATGTTGAATAGTAGTGGTGAGAGTGGGCACCATTGTCTTGTTCCTGACTTTAGGGCAAATGCTTTCAATTTTTCATCATTGAAGACAATTTTTGCTGTGGGTTTGTCATATATAGCTTTTATTATGTTGAGGTATGTTCTTTCTAGTTCTGTTTTCTGGAGGGTTTTTATCATAATTGGATGTTGAATTTTGTCAAAGGCTTTCTCTGCATCTATTGAGATAATCATATGATTTTTATCTTTCAGTTTGTTAATGTGTTGTATCACATTGATTGATTTGTGAATATTAAAGAATCCTTGCATCCCTGGAATATAGCCCACTTAGTCATGATGTTTGATCTTTTTAATATGTTATTGGATTCTGTTTGCTAGAATTTTGTTAAGAATTTTTGTAGCTATATTCATCAGTTATATTTGCCTGTAGTTTTCTTTTTTTGTGGCGTCTATGTCAGGTTTTGGTGTTAGGGTGATGGTACCCTCATAGAATCAGTTTGGAAGTTTACATTCCTCTGCAATTTTCTGGAAGAGTTTGAGTAGGCTAGGTGTTAGCTCTTCTCTAAATTTTTGGTAGAATTCAGCTGTGAAGCAGTCTGGTCTTGGGCTTTTGTTTGCTAGAAGATATCTGATTACAGTTTCAATTCCCATGATTGTGATGGATCTGTTAAGATTTTCTATTTCTTCCTGGTTCAGTTTTGCAAAGTTATACTTTTCTAAGAATTTGTCCATTTCTTCCAAGTTGTCCATTTTATTGGCATATAATTGCTGATAGTAGTCTCTTAGGATCCTTTGTATTTCTATGTTGTCTGTTGTGATTTCTCCATTTTCATTTCTAATTTTGTTGATTTGATTCTTCTCCCTTTGTTTCTTGATGAGTCTAGCTAATGGTTTGTCTATTTTATTTGTTCTCTCAAAGAACCAGCTTTTGGCTTTGTTGATTTATGCTATGGTCTCCTTTGCTTTTCTTCACTTATTTCTGTCCTAGTTTTTATGATTTCTTTCCTTATACTAACCCTGGGGTTCTTCATTTATTCCTTTTCTAGTTGCTTTAGGTGTAGAGTTATGTTATTTATTTGACTTTTCTTGCTTCTTGAGGTAAGCTTGTATTGCTCTGAACCTTCCCCTTAGCACTGCTTTTACCGAATCCCATAGGATTTTTGTTGTTGTGTTTCTTTTTCATTTGTTTCTATGCATATTTTGATTTCTTTTTTGATTTATTCTGTGATTTGTTGGTCATTGAGAAGTGTGTTGTTTAGCCTTCATATGTTGGTATTTTTAAAAGTTTGTTTTTCCTATCACTGTAGTTGACATCAAATCTTACTGCATTGTGATCAGAAAAGATGCTTGGAATGATTTCAATTTTTTTTTCAGGCCCGGTCCTTACCCTAAGCAATGCTACTCGCACCTCCCTATTCAGCCCCACTTGCTGGTGGCGGACGCGAGTGTCTGGGCTACTTCTCTGCTGGGAGTTGCCATTAGGCATGTAATCTGTTGGTTTTATTTATTTTTCCTCCCCGTTTTGTTGCCCTCTGAGATTCCAAAACTCCCCACAGACCTGCTGGTGAGAGGGTTTTCTGGTGTTTGGAAACTTCTCCTCTTTCTCGACTTGTTCCCTGGGATGGGTCTCCATCCCCAACTCTTTTGTCTCTCTTTTTATCTTTTATATTTTATCCTACCTCCTTTTTTTTTAAATTTTATTTTATTTTTAAACTTTACAATATTGTGTTAGTTTTGCCAAATATCGAAATGAATCTGCCACAGGTATACCTGTGTTCCCCATCCTGAACTCTCTTCCCTCCTCCCTCCCCGTACCCTCCCTGTGGGTCATCCCAGTGCACCAGCCCCAAGCATCCAGTATCGTGCATCGAACCTGGACTGGTGACTCGTTTCATACATGATATTATACATGTTTCAATGCCATTCTCCCAAATCTCCCCACCCTCTCCCTCTCCCACAGAGTCCATAAGACTGATCTATACATCAGTGTCTCTTTTGCTGTCTTGTATACAGGGTTATTGTTACTATCTTTCTAAATTCCATATATATGCGTTAGTATATTGTATTGGTGTTTTTCTTTCTGGCTTACTTCACTCTGGATAATAGGCTCCAGTTTCATTCACCTCATTAGAACTGATTCAAATGTATTCTTTTTAATGGCTGAGTAATACTCCATTGTGTATATGTACCACAGCTTTCTTATCCATTCATCTGCTGATGGACATCTAGGTTGCTTCCATGTCCTGGCTATTATAAACAGTGCTGCAATGAACATTGGGGTACACGTGTCTCTTTCCCTTCTGGTTTCCTCAATGTGTATGCCCAGCAGTGGGATTGCTGGATCATAAGGCAGTTCTATTTCCAGTTTTTTAGGGAATCTCCACACTGTTCTCCATAGTGGCTGTACTAGTTTGCATTCCCACCAGCAGCTTCTGCACAACAACGGAAACTATTAGCAAGGTGAAAAGGCAGCTATCCTACCTCCTTTTGAAGACAATGGGCTGCCTTTCTGGGTGCCTGGTCTCCTCTGCCAGCATTCAGAACTTGTTTTGTGGAATTTGCTCAGCGTTCAAATGATCTTTCAATGAATTTGTAGGGCAGAAAGTGGTCTCCCCATCCTATTCCTCCACCATCTTCTGGTTCCCTTCCCACAATCACCAAATTTTATCTGAGACTGACTGAATAAGAATGTCTAGGGTGAGAATAACTTTATTTTAAAAATTGACAGCTCATCAGATGGTCCTTCTCTGTACCCTAGATTAACAACCACTGTTTAATGAACTTCAGGATCCATCAGGATTACAAAGGGGCAGAAAATATAGAAATCAAGTCCTTTACTCAGCCTCAGTTTCTGATTTAATAGATCTCATTGTAGTCACAGGAGTCTGCACAGTCAGGTTGAAGTTAGCCTGTGAGTTTTGAGGAAGTCATGGATTACAGCATGATGACAGTGAAGTTTTTAATCCTTTGAAAAGTGTGGTATATTTCAGAGTTAAATGGCAAGACATTCAGTAAATATCTGTCTTATATGACACTGAGCTAGACTTTTCTGTACTTGGGAGTGGGGATGGAAATGAAGCATAAAACACGACTCTTGTATAAGAGAATTTTTCTGTATTCCTGAGGAGATATATTTTGTCTGCAGAGATCAAGACACACTATCCTTTTCATAGAGCTAGATTTTGGGTTTTAGGAGGTTGGTGAACCTGGTGGATCAAGAGTTAGAAGCTCAATATGAACCTTTCCACAGCTCCATTAGCTAATTCTCCACATGCCAAATACTTCTCTATGGGTCTTCTCAATATCCAGCTGGCACCCTGGGCTGTAGACACCATCAAAATTCTGGAAGTAGATAGTTTACTTTGAGAGGGTTGACTTTTCAAGTTAGACTTCCTCATTTCTTTCCCTCCTCTCCCTGTCATTCCTTTCACTCTAGTAAAGATACTGCCTCTTACCTCCCCCACAAAGAGGTGTAAATTGCACTCCCTGGGATGCTTCAATGAGATTATCAGTCCAAGAAAGAACACCTTTTCACTCCAGAAGTGTAATTGCACTTTGTATGGGGGAATGAACAAATATAATGTCTATGCCATTTTCAGTTGTGGCCTGAGGCTAAGGCATTTTAGCCTTTTGGGGTAATTTTGTCTTGTCACATTGGTTTCCACTCTGCATTTTGCATCTTTTACCGGTATTCCTGGCCATCCATTTTGTGCTACAAAGGCAACCATTACTGTCAGGAACCAATGTGTTTTTGTGAAATCAAGTGGAAGATTGGTTGTTTTATTCTAAGTCACAGCTCTCCAGTGACAAGCTACCTTGTTGGCTTTTTTTTTTTTTTTTCCTTGCTCGAAGCTTGAGTCAGTTTTCATAGATCTTTATTCTCCTGCCCTGAATTCTATCTTGACTTACAGACTCTTAAATATATTACACTTTATATCAATATCCTAAAGAGGAAAAGATATTTTCTGTAGGCAAATGCTTGCTTTGTCTTTTTTCAACATTTTGACTTCCATATTCTCATTGGATTACCACAATGCTTCTCAGATATAGGTCAAGTAGAGGCAGCTACTCCTAGTCTACAGATAAGGAAATTGCAGAACCGTGTTTAAGTGATATTTTCCTGGTCACACACTTCAGTACTAAAATATACTAAAGATGAGAATCCAGGTCATCTCACTTCTGGTTCACATCTTTTCGTACGATTTTAAGATGAACTAGCATTTCTATAATGGCTTCCCAGTTGGCACTAGTGGTAAAGAAACTGCCTGCAAATGTAGAAGACATAAGAGATTCAGGTTCAATCTGGGTCAGGAAAATCCCCTGGAAGAGGGCATGGCAACTTGCTGCAGTATTTTTGCCCAGAGGATCCCCTGGACAAAGGAGCCTGCTAGGCTACAGTCCATAGGGTCACAAAAAATCAGATACAACTGAAGTGACTTAACAATTATGGAAATGTATAAGGTTAAATGGTAGAGACCTAGCCTATATCATTCTTCACATCTTTATGAATGAAACTCTTGAATTATTATTTGCCAGCATATATTCAGCTATAAAATTATAATTCCTAGTGTGTAAGAGATGGTTCATTTAAAATCTACTTTTTCTGTTCCTAAGCACACAGCTGGACTCGTGTCCTAGCCTCCTGTGCTATTAGTTTTCATTATGTTGGCTGAGTGGTTGCCAGGGGAGTGTGAATAGAGAAGAATGCCTGCCAATTC
The DNA here is from genome assembly GCF_055505025.1 of Bos grunniens. Classification (NCBI taxonomy): domain Eukaryota; kingdom Metazoa; phylum Chordata; class Mammalia; order Artiodactyla; family Bovidae; genus Bos; species Bos grunniens. The sequence continues at coordinate 134,044,883 of NC_141194.1, forward strand.
TGGGTCTAGGCTTTTAATTAAATGTATCTCCATCCACATTCTTTATCCCTTTTCACATTCCAGATGTAATATAGGTGATGAGGCTTTGCTGCTAAGTTGCTTCAGTCGTGTCTGACTCTGTGTGACCCCATAGAGGGCAGCCCACCAGGCTCCCCCATCCGTGAGATTCTCCAGGCAAGAACACCGGAGAGGGTTGCCATTTCCTTCTCCAATGCATGAAAGTGAAAAGTGAAAGTGAAGTCGCTCAGTCATGTCTGACTCTAGCGACCCCATGGACTGCAGCCTACCAGGCTCCTCTGTCCATGGGATTTTCTAGGCAAAAGTACTGGAGTGGGGTGCCATTTTAGGGAATGACAAAGCCACAGGATGGAAGGAGCCTGGATTCTAGAATCTCCATGTGGAAGAGAGCTGCTGGCAACATCTGCTTTAGTTAGGTGGTGAGCATATACTTCTATTGAGGTTAGAGTCATTCCTTTTGGATCTGTTTAATGCAATAGCTTGATCTATTCAGACATTTTTGTAGATTGATTCAGCTGTATGACAAAGTTCAGAAAAGTGATATGGACATAAAATTTATTGGGGGAAATTTCTGTGATGGTTCATGAAACAAGGGTCAAATAGGTAGGTAATGTATCACTCCTCCAATTAAAAAAAAATGCTCCCCACCCCTTTGAATGTGGATATAATGTCTGGACCTTCAACAGTCATATTAGAACATTAAGTGGATTCAAAGATAATGCATGAAGATTGGTGAACCAGTTATATGGAAGGATTCTCTGTCATTGATTGCCCCCATGGTACCACCACAGGCTTCCCAGGTGGTTCAGTGGTAAAGAATACACCTGCCAGAGCAGGAGACGCATGAGACAAGGGTTTCATCCCTGGGTCAGAAAGATTCCCTGGAGGAGGAAATAGCAACCCGCCTCAGTATTCTTGCCTGGAAAATTCCATGGACAGAGGAGCCTGGCAGGCTACAGTCCATGAGGTCTTAGAGAGTCAGACACGACTGAGCACATACGCACCTTGACACCACCATACTAGCTTTAGATTGTTGATTGGACTTTTTATGTGAAAAAAATAACCCTTGATACTTTAATTAGTGTTGTTTCAGGTTTTCTGTAGAGGCAAATAAACCTAATGTAGATAAAAATGCAGACCACACATTTCCTGTCATAGAATTGAATGACCCTGTAGGTTCAAACCTAATGCTCTCCACCAAACATCCAGTATTAACTAGCTAGAAAATCTGAAATCCCCTACCACAGGGCTCAGCCCTTTTGTACAAATCTCTGGTTCTCTAAGTGTGGTTCTTTGACACCATCTATGAGCTTGTTAGAAATGTAGACTTGGGAGCTTCACTCTGAGTCACTTAGTTAGAATTACTGAAAATGGAATCCAAGAAATTCTTTTGTCAAGTTCTCTAGGTGATTCTTATGCAATGTAGAATGGGAGTGAGGCATTTTTGATAAAGCACATGTTGGTACTCAATTATATTTGAGTTGCATAATCATTAACAAATTTACATGGATTTACTGATTCTCAATACAGTTCAATTCAGTTCAGTTGCTCAGTCATGTCTGGCTCTTTGCGACACCATGAACCACAGCACGCCAGGCCTCCCAGTCCATCACCAGTTCCCGGAGTTTACCCAAACTCATGTCCATTGAGTTGGTGAGGCCATCCAACCATCTCATCCTCTGTCATCCCCTTTTCCTCCTGCCCTCAATCTTTACTAGCATCAGGGTCTTATCAAATGAGTCAGCTCTTCGCATCAGGTGGCCAAAGTATTGGAGTTTCAGCTTCAACATCAATCCTTCCAATGAACACCCAGGACTGATCTCCTTTAGGATGGACTGGTTGGATCTCTTTGCAGTCCAAGGGACTCTCAAGAGTGTTCTCCAACACCACAGTTCAAAAGCATCAATTATTCTGTGCTGAGCTTTCTTTATAGTCCAACTCTCACATCCATACATGACTACTGGAAAAACCATAGCCTTGACTAGATGGACCTTACAGGCTGCATATTAAAATCACCTGAGGTGGGACTTCCCTGGTGGTCCAGTGGTTAAGACTTTGCCTTCCAATTCAGGGGTTGCAGATTTGACTCCTGGTCAAAGAGCTAGGATTCTACATGCCTCTTATCCCAAAAACCAAAGCATAAAAGAAACAAAATTGTAGCAAATTCAAAAACTATTTAAAAAATGTTCCACTCCCCTAAAATGGATGCATTTATATATATAAAAAAATCACCTGAGAAGCATTTAAAAACGACCTCCACCTCGGCCAAGATTATCATGTAAGCTGATGATAGAATTATGGGTTAAATGTCCTAGCTAGAGCCAGTGGTCAACCAGGAAGCAGAAAGAAGAGATAAGACTCAAAGTGAAATGAAGGTACTTGTCTGAGCTAGGTTGTAGGATTTTTGTGTGAGGAAATGATCGTGAAAGGCCTTTGCAAACTGTTTTATTTCCCAAATATATTTATGTTCTCAACTTTATCCAGAAGCTAGAAAAATACTACTACTATCATAAATAATTATAATATTAGTGATTATAATAATAATAATAATACCATATAACGCTTTATGAACTTATTATACTATAGGACTAGAAGATTTGCTGACATTTTAGGGATTATTAGATCCTCTGCTTTTACCCAAATTAGTATAGGGACATTGTAGGAAGCAGTGACTATTGTTTTTAGACACTGTTGAAAATGAAACCTTCAGCTTTCTAAAATGTTGTCTTCACTCTGTAAGGAAAATGGCTTACGTGGTTATTTACCTGTTGAAGACATATCAGTCTGTTAATGATTATATTTCCCTTCCAGTAAACAGTACTAAATATTAAGTTAGAATCCAAAGCAGATAGTTTTCTGTTTGGGGATTGTGGATTGGGGGCAGGAGGAGAAGGGGACGACAGAGGATGAGATGACTAGATGGCATCACCGACTCAATGGATGTGAGTTTGAGTGGACTCTGGGAGATGGTGATGGACAGGGAGGCCTGGCGTGCTGCGATTCATGGGGTCGAAAAGAGTTAGACATGACTGAGCGACTGAACTGAACTGAACTGATAATACATATATAATTAATCATCTCTAGATAAAGTTTGATTAGATTTTATATACATGCATGCATACCTTTTGAATTCATGAGCCCTTTGTTTACCTGGTGTCATTATTAGTCACATAAAATCCTTGTTAATTATGAGTTGCTCATCTTTTCTGGATTTCCTACAAAAACTCAGATCAATGGTAAGGGATTTTGAAACATGCTTCCTATTATTGAAAACAAGGAAAGTAAGAAAGATAAACAAACAAAACCAGGAACAGTGCCAATGGAAATTTAGAACCAATAAGATGAAATCCAACTGATAAAACAGAGAAATTTGTGTTGATAGTAATAAGATAAAGATGCTTCAATTCATTAAAAATATTTCTGGTTTCTTTATTTAGTGAAAATGTGAAAGTGTTAGTTGCTCAGTCCAACTCCTTGCGACCCATCGGACTGTAGCTCGCCAGGCTCCTCTGTCCATGGTATTCTCCAGGCAAGAATACTGGAGTGGATTGCCATTCCCTTCCCCAGGGCATCTTCCTGACCAGGGATCTTCCTGACCCAGGGAAGGAACCTGGGTCTCCTGCATTGCAGGCAGATTTTTCACCATCTGAGCCACCAGGGAAGCCCTCCCAAATATGCTTAAGTGTTTACATTCCCTTATAGGACAGTAAAGCTGGGGGAAGGAGAAGGGACAAAAATACAAAAGAACAAGTATATGAGGGAGAGTGACTTTCTCACACTCTGTGAAGAAATATCATGTGAAAACCTTTAAGTTTTCTTACAATTGAAAATGCGTTGTGTTCTGAAGAAATAGAATTGTTGAGGCCCCTTCAAGATAATCTCAGGCAAGAAGTAGTTTTGAAAATTCTAGGAGGAATAGCATTTATAAAATGCACTTAGCTTCATCCTTTCAGAGTTAATTAGCTATTCATTAGAAAAGAGGGAAGAAACAGAGTTGAGAGGAGTGGGAAGCTAGAGGGAGAATAGAAGCTAATAACCAAGCTGGTAATTTAGTCACCCAGGTAACCATAGCACTTCTGAAGAAAAAGTAGTTGTCAGGGACTGTGATTGTTAAAGAAGAGTGGGGAGTATGGTGGGGTAGCCTAATCTTTTTTGTATTACATATGTATTTATTTATTGTTTATGATGCAGGGGATGAATTCTCCAAGAAAAAGGGTATAGAAAAAATTGCAAATTGATGCCTTATACTTATCTGTTGGAACTATTTAGCGAAAGATGAACAGTAACTAATGAAGAAATATCATGTCAACAATGGCTCAATTGGAGTCACGCTGCACTGAATGATACCCAGCTTTGTGTGGGTGCAAAGCTAGAGAGGAAAGCACAGGATGGCCTTTCATCAGCAGGGCAATGTCAGTGCTGAATATAACTGAAGTGAAGGAGAAATGTGTCAAAGTGACAGGGTTCCCTGTTCTTGCAGTCCTGTCATTGTAAAGAATGGCATAATCAATGAGACCAGCCCTGGAAGGCCTCTGACCCTGGGAAGTGACTCAAAATCAACCCATAACTGATTTCATTCAGTGGAGAGCTATTTAGTCATGCCAGTTAGGACTAGGTTTGGCTATGGGTATTCCAGATGTATGTGGCTTAAATAAAATAGAATTATTTCTATGTGTAGAAATCTGAAGGTCTAGGGTTCGTATATCAACTCCATCTTCATGAAAGGCTTGTACTCATTCTATCTTTTCTTCTGGTTTCCTCAATGTGGATTTTGTGTCACATGATCCAAGATGGCTGTCTAACTCAATAGGGTAAGAAAGATAAACCCACTACCTTTAAGGACACTTCTTACAAGTTGCACTTGACACTTGCTTTTGCATCCTTGTAGCAAGAAAATGCTCACATAGCCTCATCTAACTTAAAGCAAAACTGAAAATTATAATCATCATTTCATACCACCACATTTCCAGCTAAAAATCAATAGTTAAATAATTAAGGAACAGGAGTAAAATAAAAATTCAAGAAACTAGGAGGAGCCACTGTCTCCAGCACTAATACACAAGTTTGAGAGAGTTTTTTTTTTAATTTTATAATACAAAATATAAAATAGAAATAAGAATATTCTTCATTGTTTCTTTGTTGGATTGACTAATAGCTTATTTAACACCTAAAAGGAATAAAGCAACTTTTAATCCACAGGGGTGGAAAAACAAAAAATGAAAAAAAACTACAAGGCAGAATGTGATAAGCATTGTCAGAAAAATAAAAGCGAGGTTGTGTGCATTCCAAAGGAGACAGGTATTAATTCTCTTTAGAACATTAGGGAAGGAAACAACTCAGACTATGGGGGCACAGGCCATAGTACTAGGGGCCAAATGTGGCCCATCACTTTCTTTTTAAAATAAGGTTTTATAAACAGAGCCATACTCATTCATTTAGGGATTGTCTGTGGTAACTTTCATGCTATGACAGCAGAATTGAATAGTTATGACAGAGACCATATGGCCCACAAAGCCTGAGATCTCATATCTTGCCTTTTAGAAAAAGACATTTGAGACTGGCTTGAAAAAAATTCTAACAAGGGCATTATAAGTAGGAGATAGTCTGAGTAAAGGCAGTGATGTGAGAAAAGTCTAGATGTTTGTTCATGGAAAGGAAAACAGAATAAAATGTGTAATATACAATGAATGGTGTTCCAGAAAACAATAATTGTATAAAATCTGGGGTTACTTTTTTGAAAGATTAATAGAATAACCAGGATTAGTCTCCTCAGCTAATCTGCCAGGGCCCCAAGTGAACAATTCGAATTTGTCCAGATCCTGGCTATAGTTTGGCAACACCTGATGGGTGACTGTCAAGGTTCTTCCAGGACAGGAGTCATGGTAAGAGTATCCCAATACTTGGCACATATTTCACTCGACAGATACAAGAATGGATAACACTTATTCTATGGAAAATGACCCAAGTCTCTCTCTGCTTCCCAAATGGGGTTATTTACTTATTCTCCCACCAGGTTCATGGTCTCCATCACCTTTTGCCTCTTACCTCCCAGGCCCAAAGTAAGAACTTTAACCTCAGTGCATTTGCAGCTGGACTTTCACAGAAGATGGGAAAGAGTGGTCAATCAAGTTAGACCCAAGTTTGCTTTATTATAGGGCATATTATGACAGAGTTTTACATTTATTCAGTTTGGTTGGAGCATAAAGTCCTTTAGAGAATAGGTAGCAAAGTAAAAATGCATTGTGGAAAGTGTTTCATGACAGGCTAAGGAGCTTGGACTTCATTCAGTAAGTAGTAAGAGACTATCAGATAAGTGAAAAATGAAAGTGAAAGTCACTCAGTTGTATCTGACTCTTTGCAACTCCATGGACTATACAGTCCATGGAATTCTGCAGGTCAGAGGACTGGAGTGGGTAGCCTTTCCCTTCTCCAGGGGATTTTTCCAACCCAGGGATCAAATCCAGGTCTCTGCATGGCAGGCAAATACTTTACCAAATAAGCCACAGGGAAGCCCAAGAATACTGGAATGGGTAGCCTAGCCCTTCTCTGTAAATTTAGAAAAAAATATTTTTGGAGTATAGTTGATTTGCAATGTTGTATTAGTTTCAGGTGTACAGCAAAGTGAATCAGTTATATATATATATATATATATATATATATATATATATATACACACACATATATCCATTCTTTCTAACATTCTTTTCCCTTATAGGTCATTCAGTTAAGTTCAGTCACTCAGTCGTGTTCCACTCTTTGCCACCCCATGAAGTGCAGCACGCCAGGCCTCCCAGTCCATCACCAACTCCCGGAGTTCACTCAGACTCATGTCCATCGAGTTGGTGATGCCATCCAGCCATCTCATCCTCTGTCGTCCCCTTCTCCTCCTGCCCCCAATCCCTCCCAGCATCAGAGTCTTTTCCAATGAGTCAACTTTTCACATGAGGTGGCCAAAGTACTGGAGTTTCAGCTTTAGCATATTTCCTTCCAAAGAAATCCCAGGGCTGATCTCCTTCAGAATGGACTGGTTGGATCTCCTTGCAGTCCAAGGGACTCTCAAGAGTCTTCTCCAACACCACAGTTCAAAAGCATCAATTCTTCGGTGCTCAGCCTTCTTCACAGTCCAACTCTCACATCCATACATGACCACTGGAAAAACCATAGCCTTGACTAGACGGACCTTTGTTGGCAAAGTAATGTCTCTGCTTTTGAATATGCTATCTAGGTTGGTCATAACTTGCCTTCTAAGGAGTAAGCGTCTTTTAATTTCATGGCTGCAGTTACCATCTGCAGTGATTTTGGAGCCCCCCAAAATAAAGTCTGACACTGTTTCCACTGTTTCCCCATTTATCTCCCATGAAGTGATGGGACCAGATGCCATGATCTTTGTCTTCTGAATGTTGAGCTTTAAGCCAAATTTTTCACTCTCCTCTTTCACTTTCTTCAAGAGGCTTTTTAGTTCCTCTTCACTTTCTGCCATAAGGGTGGTGTCATCTGCATATCTGAGGTTATTGATATTTCTCCCTGAAATCTTGATTCCAGCTTGTGCTTCTTCCAGCCCAGCATTTCTCATGATGTACTATGCATATAAGCTAAATGAGCAGGGGGACAGTATACAGCCTTGACGTACTCCTTTTCCTATTTGGAACCAATCTGTTGTTCCATGTCCAGTTCTAACTGTTGCCTCCTGACCTGCATACAGGTTTCTCAAGAGGCAGGTCAGGTGGTCTGGTATTCCCATCTCTTTCAGAATTTTGCACAGTTTATTGTGATCCACACAGTCAAAGGCTTTGGCATAGTCAATAAAACAGAAATAGATGTTTTTCTGGAACTCTCTTGCTTTTTCCATGATCCAGCAGATGTTGGCAATTTGATCTCTGTTTCCTCTGCCTTTTCTAAAACCAGCTTGAACATCTGTAAGTTCACGGTTCATGTATTGCTGAATCCTGGCTTGGAGAATTTTGAGCATTACTTTACTAGCATGTGAGATGTGTGCAATTGTGTGGTAGTTTGAGCATTCTTTGGCTTTGCGTTTCTTTGGGATTGGAATGAAAACTGACCTTTTCCAGTCCTGTGGCCACTGCTGAGTTTTCCAAATTTGCTGGCATATTGAGTGCAGCACTTTCACAGCATCATCTTTCAGGATTTGAAATAGCTGAACTGGAATTCCATCACCTCCACTAGCTTTGTTCATAGTGATGCTTTCTAAGGCCCACTTGACTTCACATTCCAGGATGTCTGGCTCTAGGTCAGTGATCACACCATTGTGATTATCTGGGTCATGAAGATCTTTTTTGTACAGTTCTTCTGTGTATTCTTGACACCTCTTCTTAATATCTTCTGCTTCTGTTAGGTCCATACCACTTCTGTCCTTTATCAAGCCCATCTTTGCATGAAATGTTCCCTTGGTATCTCTAATTTTCTTGAAGAGATCTCTAGTCTTTCCCATTCTGTTGTTTTCCTCTATTTCTTTGCATTGATCGCTGAGGAAGGCTTTCTTACCTCTTCTTGCTATTCTTTGGAAGTCTACATTCAGATGCTTATATCTTTCCTTTTCTCCTTGGCTTTTTGCTTCTCTTCTTTTCACAGCTATTTGTAAGGCCTCCCCAGACAGCCACTTTGCTTTTTTGCATTTCTTTTCCATGGGGATGGTCTTGATCCCTGTCTCCTGTACAATGTCACAAACCTCCATCCATAGATCATCAGGCACTCTATATATCAGATCTAGTCCCTTAAATCTATTTCTCACTTCCACTGTATAATCATAAGGGATTTGATTTAGGTCATATCTGAATTGTCTAGTGGTTTTCCCTACTTTCTTCAATTTATGTCTGAATTTGGCAATAAGGAGTTCATGATCTGAGCCACAGTCAGCTCCTGGTCTTGTTTTTGCTGACTGTATAAAGCTTCTCCATCTTTGGCTTCAAAGAGTATAATCAATCTGATTTCGGTATTGACCATCTGGTGATGTGCATGTGTAGAGTCTTCTCTTGTGTTCTTGGAAGAGGCTGTTTGCTATGACCAGTGCGTTCTCTTGGCAAAACTCTATTTGCCTTTGCCTTGCTTCATTCTGTGTTCCAAGGCCAAATTTGCCTGTTACTCCAGGTGTTTCTTGACTTCCTACTTTTGCATTCCAGTCCCCTATAATGAAAAGGACATCTTTTTTGGGTGTTAGTTCTAAAAGATCTTGTAGGTCTTCATAGAACCATTCAACTTCAGCTTCTTCAGCATTACTGGTTGGGGCATAGGGTTGGATTACTGTGATATTGAATGGTTTACGTTGGAAATGAACAGAGATCATTCTGTCATTTTTGAGATTACATCCAAGTACTGCATTTTGGAATCTTTTGTTGACCATAATGACTACTCCATTTCTTCTAAGGGATTCCTGCCCACAGCAGTAGATATAATGGTCATCTGAGTTAAATTCACCCATTCCAGTCCATTTTAGTTCGCTGATTCCTACAATGTAGATGTTCAGTCTTGCCATCTCCTGTTTGACCACTTCCAATTTGCCTTGATTCATGGACCTGACATTCCAGGTTCCTATGCAATATTGTTCTTTACAGCATTGGACCTTGCTTCTATCACCAGTCATATCCACAACTGGGTATTGTTTTTGCTTTGGCTCCATCCCTTCATTCTTTCTGGAGTTATTTCTCCACTGATCTCCAGTAGCATATTGGGCACCTACTGACCTGGGGAGTTCCTCTTTCAGTATCCTATCATTTTGCCTTTTTATACTGTTCATGGGGTTCTCAAGGCAACAATACTGAAGTGGTTTGCCATTCCCTTCTCTAGTGGACCACATTCTGTCAGACCTCTCCACCATGACTCGCCTGTCTTGGTTGGCCTTACAGGGCATGACTTAGTTTCATTGAGTTAGACAAGGCTGTGGTCCTAGTGTGGTTAGATTGATTAGTTTTCTTTGATTATGGTTTCAGTGTGTCTGCCCTCTGATGCCCTCTTGTAACACCTATGGTCTTACTTGGGTATCTCTTACCTTGAACATGGGGTATATCTTCACGGCTGCTCCAGCAAAGCGCAGCCACTGCTCCTTACCTTGGACGAGGAGTATCTCCTCACCACTGCCCCAGAGTCTTAAAAAAAATTTTTTTTTAACTAGAGGATAACTTACTCTCTCATAGACAAAAATAATGAAAGCTATGGCTTTCTTCATGGAGAAGGCAATGGCACCCCACTCCAGTACTCTTGCCTGGAGAATCCCACAGACAGAGGAGCCTGGTAGGCTGCAGTCCATGGGGTCGCTGGGAGTCAGACACGACTGAGCGACTTCACTTTCACTTTTCACTTTCATGCATTGGAGAAGGAAATGGCAACCCACTCCAGTGTTCTTGCCTGGAGAATCCCAGGGACGGGGGAGCCTGGTGGGCTGCGGTCTATGGGGTCGCACAGAGTCGGACACGACTGAAGTGACTTAGCAGCAGGAGCAGGCCTTTCTTCAATTATGATCTCTTTTTTTTTTTAATGATGAAAGTTATATTCAGATATAGAAGTTTGAGCTAGATGACAATTCTTGGGATAATAACCACCTTGTAAATGAGAATGACAAGAATATCAGCCTGTGTTCTATGCTTTCAAACCTATTTCCATGACAAGAAGCATCTAGGGGCTACAGATACATTTGTCAAAGTTGATGAAGGAAATGAGAGAGGGGGACCCCCAGTCCAATACCCTGTCTTTCACGTTTGAATCCTCAGCACCTAGCAGCCTTCTTGGTATATCCTGTTAATAATACAAAAACACACAGAAGGAGTCAATGATTGGTTGGACTCTGATTCATCCTACCTTATTTGTTTTCCTCATCATAAAAGAAGGGTATAGTACTTCTGATTAATGAAGCTGCTTGTTTTGCTGGATCTTAATTATTAAATCTAGAAAGCATTCTGTGTATAATTTGCACTGCATGACTTTTTAAATCATTGGTGACAAGGCATCTCCTGAATATGATTATATGTATGTTAATTTTTAAGATCCCTTTCTTACGTTCACCTTCTGCTCTCTTCTCTGATTAACTGTTTTTAAGTTAATACCACACTAGATGCACTAAAGTACATTTGACAAGTCCTTATTCCTAAGTGAGCCTGGTGGAAATTTGTGAAATTCAGCTTTCTTCCCTTACCTGTGTATTTAAAGGCACAAAGTAAACTTTCTCAGCATCAATGAGAGTTACTGTTGAGATTTGAAAGAGGCCTGTGGCCAATTGTCTGCCCAAAGTATGTGATTTTTATCACTCAGAATTCAGCAAGTAAATAGCCCTGCTTCTTCTAGCTTTCTAATGCCTCTCCAGGGCAACATGAAATCTTTTCTAGACTCTACTTTTTAAAGTACCCCTGAAAGGCAAAGCAGGATACTTAGACTAGCTTTAGATTTCTAATTCCATTAGTACTTTAGTAGCAAACCTGAATCTTTGTAAAACTGCAGAAGGGTGAGCTTCCACTCCAGGACCCTTGAATTGCCCTGTGTAACAGTTTTCTCCAACAGCTTTCAGTTCCCCATACCCTCATTATGATGCTGGATTGTCTGGAGAACTTAGAAGTGGTTTTGACTCTAGAGAACCTTGATCAATAAAGTAACCATTGTGTGGTCCTGAGATAAACACCAGTACAATTTCAGGAACAGTGTCCTTGACATCATTGAATATTGAACCAGCATTGGCCACTGGTACTAGTCACAGCATATCCCCAGATCTTTTGTTTGGTGGGGGAAAACCCTATTTTTTAAGCACGTGAGCTAAGTTTCTTTTACTTACATATGATAGTGGTGCCAAGTGACACAAGCTTAAAGCTAACAGTTTAGAACAAAAAATGTTGTAGGTACTATCTTAGAATGATCTAAGACATGAAAAGAAGGTAGAAAGGAAGAGTTCGCCATTTTTACCTATGGACTTCTGTTCTCATCTTGGTGAAAATAGCAGTCATATGGCCTAACAGCCATAGCATAAAAAAGGAAAAAAACAAAAACAACAACAATAAAATCACAGATCCTAGCATATTGGGAACTAGGGTTGAATCCCAATTATGCCACTTACTGATGTGTAATCCTGTATCAATGTCAAAATGATTTTAGAGCTTTTAAATAGTGCATAGCCCTGCTGGTGGCTTGGGGGTACACATTACATTTAGTCTTTTCAAGGCAGAATGCCCATATTCTGATTCTGGAATCCTAATTACATTCCATATTGCAATTTACTTCTTCTCTTCAGGACTGTGTGCCAGTTTCTAGTCTGAGATTCATTTCTCCCTCATTTTGACATCTGCTGTCAGTCACAGAAAGGAAATACCAAGTTATTTCTTGGGACCAAATGGCATAGGTTTCTGTGGTTTGGGATAATTTATAAAATTTTTAATAAACTCCAGAGTTTATTTGAGCTTGGCATTCCATGAAGACCAAGCAAAGGTGTTTAAACAGAGTGCAACTGGGGAATGAAAGACATGAATCAAACATACTTAAAAATGAACAAATGGAAAATGAAAGCTGATTTCTGATTTTGTCCTGTACAGTTACTGTCACTAATCTTTAGCTGCTTTCTATATGCTTTGTTCATATGACTCCCACATCCCTTGCAGTTATAAATATTTCACAAGATATTCAAAACCAGTCCACAGCCAAGTAATAAGAAATATTAGATGACACATTAGGAAGTTGCGTGGAGATTTTGAACACAAATTCTATACCAAAGCTTGCTTCACATCTTATGGTCACTCTAAAGAAATAACATTCACAGAGAACTGTGAGTCAGAAATTATCATGGACACCTTAATTAATAGCCTGTTCTCATTGAAAAAGGACAAGAACAGCAGCTCCAGTTTTCTCCAGGCTTTCTGCATACTCTCTACTATCTTAACCATCAGGAAGCTTTTATTGCAAATGTTAAAATGCACCAAGCTTCATGCATTATACAGACTTTATCCTCTGTTGGGTAGCACATCTTTTGTTCTTAGTCACAGGACTGCTTCTTGGTAAAATGTTAAAGTTGCCAAGTTAGATGAACTCTCAATTTTTCTTTCTGTTTCCCTTTGACTCATCCCTCTCTAATGATACTCAGAGTTCACATTGATGTCTCCACTGTAGAATCTGCCTTTTACTTCTCTTATCCTCAGTCCAACTCCACTATATTCATCAAAACCCCCTTCACTGAAGGCTTGCCTCTGATTTACTGAGTGATAGCTTCCTGTGAAACTAAAAGAGGTCCAGATGTCAATGACTGACAAGGCTTTGTGTGTTTACCTTCCTACATAGCATATGTGCATTTGAGCTGGGGCTTTCACAGGTTTAACTTGAGGTAATGATTACTGTGAAAATTTTAAATTTCCAAGTACTAAGAGAAGTGGAATGGTGAGAGGTTTTTAATCAAGGATGCTTTACTGGCATTCTTCAAATCACGCCATTTAGACATTGCCTAATTTACCTACCTATAAGACTGACGCAGTTCAGTACAATCCCATGAAGTAATCAAGAAGCTAAAAAGTTAAGGAGAAAGTCTTCTTAAGAGCTTACCTTCTATAACACTGTTCAATAGTACTGATTACTGTGGTTATTTTCATGATTTTCTCTTTTTATCCACAAAATAGAGGTTTGCAAGATTTTTCTGTTGGACATTACCATTGGCCAATTATATTTGGAAATCTTAATTTATTTAAATAAAAATTGTTGAGTTATGCAGCCATGAATGGCTAAGTAAATTGAAATATAATTCTCTACAAATTTCTCTCTCTTGAAGTTCCTGGTGCTTACTTGTTAATTCAAAAAAGCATTGATTACCTATTATACAGAGTGAAGTAAGCCAGAAGGAAAAACACCAATACAGTATACTAACGCATATATATGGAATTTACAAAGATGGTAACAATAACCCTGTGTACGAGACAGCAAAAGAGACACTGATGTATAGAACAGTCTTATGGACTCTGTGGGAGAGGGAGAGGGTGGGAAGATTTGGGAGAATGGCATTGAAACATGTAAAATATCATGTATGAAACGAGTTGCCAGTCCAGGTTCGATGCACGATACTGGATGTTTGGGGCTAGTGCACTGGGACGACCCAGAGGGATGGTATGGGGAGGGAGGAGGGAGGAGGGTTCAGGATGGGGAACACAGGTCCTGTGGTGGATTCATTTTGATATTTGGCAAAACTAATACAATTATGTAAAGTTTAAAAAAAAAAAGCATTGATTAAGCACCTCATGGTTGTGCTGGCAACTATGTGAAATATAAGTGCAAAGAGATGACTCATGGTTGGGGGTCTTGCAGAGTTCACAGTCTAAAGATGGACATCATGTGGTAATAAACATATAGTGAAACAGACGTTTGTTACTTCTCTTATAGAAGGTGCATAAGGCATTGCTATGGTAGCCCCGAGGCAGTAAGCTGAGCTTCTGGCAGCTGGTCTTACCAAAAAAAGGAAACACAAAGAGCTGTGAAAGGGCAAGAGGTTAGAAGCACTATAGCAGAAAGAACACAACTGAAATGAGACAGACTTATATTATACAACCTCTTTGGGTCCTTAGTCTACTCATCTATATAACGGAAATAATAAATCCTACATGACAGGTTTTTTAAAATAAAGATTACAAGTGATGATAAAAGGAGTTACTGATTTTGAATTTTTATTCCTTTTAAAATATCCCTCAAAGACAAAGCAAGTCCTGAATTTGGTTAAATCTTCTGGGACTTACTGTAGCTCTAGTGTTTGGCTACCATTTTTCTCATAAGATTATACTTATAATGAAGAACTGGCTGTCTGATACTCTTAATCCAGGGGAGACAGGAGAAAATGAAAGGGAAAGAAATGGGTGAAAATACCTGAGGTGAATGAACAGTGATTGTTAACTTGCCCTAAAAGAGGGGCAAATATCTTAAATTTTATCTTCTTCCATAAGAATAAAATGTGTCACAGAGTCAGTAATTGTTTTAAAACTCTAAAGCTTAAAATTTTTGTGATCAGAGGTTTGAGAGACAACCCTTTTTCATTGAGGACTCCATTCTTTATGATGTATAACATTTATAAAGACTCCACCTTAATTTAAGAATGATGGAAAAATACTGAGTGGGTATGTATTGCTGTATGAGAGGGCTATAAATTGGAAAGTTATTTCTATTATATATAATATATAGATAACTAATTTGTTAATAAAAGATCTTAGTAAAAAATGCTAATTTGTATTCAGGAAGTGAGATAGTTCCTTATGGAACTTATCAGAAATACTAAGAACCACATGCCAAGGCAGGGTCTTAGAATATTGAGAAGCTGGATAAGTTATCTCCAGAGTCAAATAGGAAAGTAAGGGCCTTTAGCTGAACAGAGAGAGTGATATTTGGGAAATACTCCAGATCCTGCCTAGATGTTTATCTAATTAAGTACCTGCAAATTTTCAGGACACTACTTAGATGGAGTAGCTTTAAGGACTGCTCTTCCTTTCTACCTGCCTCCATATCATGAGAGATGCTTGGCCCTTTGCTGGCCTCTGCTAATGACACCTTTTATCACCAATAGTAACTGAGGCATTAATTCAGTTCAGTTCAGTTCAGTCTTTGAATTGTACCTGACTCTTTGCGACCCTATGACTGCAGCACGCCAGGCTTCTCTGTCCACCACCAAATCCTGGAGCTTACTCAAACTCATGTCCATTGAGTCAGTGATGCCATCCAACCATCTCATCCTCTTTCATCCCCTTTTCCTCTCACCTTCAATCTTTCCCAGGATCAGGGTCTTTTCCAATGAGTCAGCTCTTCACATCAAGTGGCCAAATAATTGAGTTTCAGCTTCATCATCAGTCCCTCCAATGAATACCCAGGACTGGTTTCCTTTAGGATTGGCTAGTTGGGTCTCCTTGCAGTCCAAGAGACTCTCAAGAGTCTTCTGCAACACCACAGTACAAAAGCATCAATTCTTCAGTGCTCAGCTTTATTTATAGTCCAAATCTCACATCCACGCATGACTACTGGAAAAACCATAGCTTTCACTAGATGGATCTATTTTGGCAAAGTAATGTCTCTGCTTTTTAATATGCTATCTAGGTTGGTCATAGCTTTTCTTCCAAGGAGCAAGTGTCTTTTAATTTCAAGGCTGCAGTCACCATCTACAATGATCCTGGAGCCCTGCAAAATAAAGTCTGACACTGTTTCCACTATTTCCCCATCTATTTGCCATGAAGTGATGGGACCAGATGCCATGATCTTCATCTTCTGAATGTTGAGCTTTAAGCCAACTTTTTCACTCTCGTCTTTCACTTTCATCAAGAGGCTCCTTAGTTCCTCTTCGCTTTCTTCCATAAGGGTGGTGTCATCCGAATATCTGAGGTTATTGATTTTTCTTCCGGCAGTCTTGATTCTAGCTTGTGCTTCATCCAGTCTGATATTTCGAATGATGTACTCTGCATTACAGTTAAATAAGCAGGGTGACAATATACAGTCTTGGTGTACTCCTTTCCCGATTTTGAAACAGTCTGTTGTTCCACGTCCAGTTCTAACTGTTGCTTCATGACCTGCATGTAGGTTTCTCAGGAGACAGGTCAGGTGATCTGGTATTCCAATCTCTTCAAGAATTTTCCACAGTTTGTTGTGATCCACACAGTCAAAGTCTTTGGCAGAGTCAATAATGCAGAAGTAGATGTTTTTCTCTAACTCTCTTGCTTTTTTGATGATCCAATGGACGTTGACAATTTGATCTCTGGTTCCTCTGCCTTTTCTAAATCCAGCTCATACATCTGGAAGTTCTCAGTTAATGTCTTGTTGAAGCCTGGCTTGGAGGATTTGGAGCATTACTTTATTAGCATGTGAGATGAGTGCAATTGTGCGGTAGTTTGAGCATTCTTTGGCATTGCCTTTCTTTGGGATTGGAATGAAAACTGACCTTTTCCAGTCCTGTGGCCACTGCTGAGTTTTCCAAATTTGCTGGCATATTGAGTGAAGCACTTTTACAGCATCATATTTTAGGATTTGAAATAGCTCAACTGGAATTCCATCACCTCCACTAGCTTTGTTAGTAGTGATGATTCCTAAGGCCCACTTGACTTCACATTCCAGGATGTCTGGCTCTAGGTGAGTGATCACACCATCGTGATTATCTGGGTCATAAAAATCTTTTTTGTATACTTATTCTGTGTATTCTTTCCACCTCCTGTTAATATCTTCTGCTTCTGTTGGTCCATACCATTTCTGTCCTTTATTGTGTCCATCATTGCATGAAATGTTCCCTTGGTATCTCTAATTTTCTTGAAGAGATCTCTAGTCTTTCCCATTCTGTTGTTTTCCTCTATTTCTTTCCATTGATCACTCAGGAAGGCTTTGTTATATTTCCTTGCTGTTCTTTGGAACTCTCCATTCAGATGGGTATAGCTTTCCTTTTCTCCTTTGCCTTTTGCTTCTCTTCTTTTCTCAACTATTTGTAAGGCTTCCTCAGACAACCATTTTGTCTTTTTGCATTTCTTTTTTGGGGGGAAGGTCTTGATCCCTGCCTCCTGTGCAATGTCACGAACCTCTGTCCATAGTTCATCAGGCACTCTATCTATCAGATCTAGTGCCTTAAATCTATTTCTCACTTCCACTATGTAATCATAAAGGATTTGATTTAGGTCATACCTGAATGGTCTAGTGGCTTTTCTCATTTTTTTCAATTTAAGTCTGAATTTGACAATAAGGAGTTCATGACTTGAACCACATCATCTCCCGGTCTTGTTTTTCCTGACTGTGTAGAGCTTCTGCATCTCTGGCTGCAAAAAATATAATCAATCTGATTTTGGTATTGACCATCTGGTGATGTCCATGTGTAGAGTCTTCTCTTGTGTTGTTGGAAGAGGCTGTTTGCTATGACCAGTGCATTCTGTTGGCAAAACTCTGTCAGCCTTTAACCTGGTTCCTTTTGTACTCCAAGGCCAGATTTGCCTGTTACTCCAGGTATCTCTTGACACCCTACTTTTGCATTCCAGTCACCTTTAATGAAAAAAGCATCATTTTGGGATATTAGTTCTAGAAGGTCTTGTAGGTCTTCATAGAACCATTCAACCTCAGTTTCAGCATTGCTGGTTGGGGCATAGATGTGGGTTACTGTGATACTGAATGGTTTGCCTTGGAAACAAACAGAGATCATTCTGTCATTTTTGAGATTGCATCCAAGTACTGCATTTTGGACTCTTGTTGACTATAATGGCTACTCCATTTCTTCTAAGGGATTCTTTCCCAACAGTTGTAGATATAATGGTCATCTGAGCCATTAGAAAGTTGATCAAATAATCATATGGGTCTCCCTTTCCTCTCTGTCTGTGATTCCTCTGGGTTAGATAGATGGGAAAGAGGAAGGAATCTTAAAGCTCTTGTTTAGTCAAGTCACAGACTTCCACTTTTGTTGGTAATTTATTACCATTACAAGCTTTAGGGTGAAATAGTCTGCCATAAACTATAGCTAAGAAACCTTTAGATTTTTGAAATTTAACTGCAGTGCAGTACCAAATCAAGTCACATATATGTACTCTGTTGGTGATAGTAGTAGTGGTCAGGAGAAGGGACAATAAAGGGAAGAACCTGGCAAGGAGATGAGCTACCACTATAATGGATGCTATAGCCTTTTAAAAAGCACTGTACTTAATGTGAACACAATGAAGACTATACTTACCACTGACCTGCAGGGTGAATGAGGAAGAGGCATAGTGGCTTTTGGGCATTGTTAGTAAAACAAATTGTCTGAATTTACAGTTCAGAATTTACTCACTGATAATATAGAGACCTCTCAAATTGCCAAATCTCTTTGTTGCCAAAGACAACAAAACAGTGACAAAAGCCAGAACCCCAAATCTTTCGTACAATGAATATATATCTGTGCCTACCACAAGAATGAAAACTCAAACTGAGCCTACTGAAAGTGGAGCCAGAGAGCTATCTTTGAGAAAATATTTGTGGTCATATACCTCCAGAGATACTGAAAGGTTTCTGACAACATAACTCTAAATTCAGTTACAGGGCAGTGATTTTACACTTGAAAGGTTGAAGGGACCCCAAGGTTCACTAGCCCAAACCCCATTCACATTGAATCCTGAGATCATGCTCTAAACAATTAAGAATTCCTTTTCCTTTATCGAAGGGGTAGCATTCCACTTTTTAACATAGTCTGCTATTCCTGTGACAAGTGAATGCCACGATTTTTATAACTCATGTTAAAGTTCCTCAACATAGTATGATATTATGTATATATTACTCAGCTTAAACATCAATTGTGGGGACACTTTGTTGTTCAAATTAAAATCTGCAATGATCAAATTAGGACTGGGCCAATCCAGATTCCCCAGGTGGCTCAGGAGTAAAAATAATAGCAAATGAAGCAACCGACAAACAACTAATCTCAAAAATATACAAGCAACTCCTACAGCTCAACTCCAGAAAAATAAACGACCCAATCAAAAAATGGGCCAAAGAACTAAATAGACATTTCTCCAAAGAAGACATACAGATGGCTAACAAACACATGAAAAGATGCTCAACATCACTCATTATCAGAGAAATGCAAATCAAAATCACTATGAGGTACCATTTCACACCAGTCAGAATGGCTGCGATCCAAAAGTCTACAAATAATAAATGCTGGAGAGGGTGTGGAGAAAAGGGAACCCTCTTACACTGTTGGTGGGAATGCAACCTAGTACAGCCACTATGGAGAACAGTGTGGAGATTCCTTAAAAAACTGGAAATAGAACTGCCTTATGATCCAGCAATCCCACTGCTGGGCATACACACTGAGGAAACCAGAAGGGAAAGAGACACGTGTACCCCAATGTTCATCGCAGCACTGTTTATAATAGCCAGGACATGGAAGCAACCTAGATGTCCATCAGCAGATGAATGGATAGGAAAGCAGTGGTACATATACACAATGGAGTATTACTCAGCCATTAAAAAGAATACATTTGAATCAGTTCTAATGAGGTGGATGAAACTGGAGCCTATTATACAGAGTGAAGTAAGCCAGAAGGAAAAACATAAATACAGTATACTAACGCATATATATGGAATTTAGAAAGATGGTAACAATAACTCTGTATACGAGACAGCAAAAGAGACACTGATGTATAGAACAGTCTTATGGACTCTGTGGGAGAGGGAGAGGGTGGGAAGATTTGGGAGAATGGCATTGAAACATGTAAAATATCATGTAGGAAACGAGTTGCCAGTCCAGGTTCGATGCACGATGCTGGATGCTTGGGGCTGGTGCACTGGACGGCCCAGAGGGTTGGTATGGGGAGGGAGGAGGGAGGAGGGTTCGGGATGGGGAACACATGTATACCTGTGGCGGATTCATTTTGATATTTGGCAAAACTAATACAATTATGTAAAGATTAAAAATAAAATAAAATTAGAAAAAAAAAATCTACCTGCTGATACAGGAGATGTGGGTTCGATCCCTGTGCCAGGAAGATCCCCTGGAGAAGGAAGTGGCAACCCACTCCAGTATTCTTGCCTGGGAAATCCCATGGACAGAAGAGCCTGGAGGACTACAGTTCATGGGGGTAGCAAAGAGTCAGACATGACTTAGTGACTAAACAACAACAATCCATATTCCAGACATTGTCAACTAGCTTCTCTCTGAAAGGCTAGCCTGCAGAGCCAGATTTTCCACATGCTTCTGTTATTCTATTTCTATCAACACCTGAGGCTTTTGCTAATTATCATCTGGAGTGTCTGAAGTAGGCTTTTTTTGATGAAATTCATTACTTGTTAATTAGTATGATGGATTGTTAGAAATGGGCTCTTGCTGGAGAAATGAAAGGTTCTCAAGATACAATTATGAGTATTGGCTTGACTGTTTTAGAGTTCCTATATTTGATGAAAGTGTTTTAGAATCCAGTGAAGCATTACTGTAAAGTTGGTCTGAAGCAGTTTGAACAGCTGCTGTCTAGGTTCTAGAGGATTTTTAGTTGCCTGATAGTGACTATACACAAAAAATAATGCCTCTATAATAGTTCTATCTGCCTTGAGTTCTATGTCATGCAAAGTAGTGGTAGGAACACCTAAAATGGCAGACGAGTAAGTCTTGCAGAGCTTACAGAACAGATTTATAATCAGTTTTTGCCTACTTACTAAGGAGTTTTTAATTCATGTATGTGCAGCAGAATTTTGTCTTCTACTTGCTTTCATTGTAACTTGGAGGTGAGGTTTGGGGAAAGTAGCTAAACCTCACTCATCTCAACTTCTGTAGTGACAGCCCTGATCTGCAGAAAAGAACCTAAGAGTTGAGCATGATCAAATTGGCTTAGGTCACTTTGCAACAAAAACTTTCTCTATAGCTGAGCTGAGTAATAATTCTGTGAACCAAAAAGCTTACACAGAAAGGAGAGATGAGTCCCAGGTAGGTGTTTTATTTCTGACCCTGGTTTCTTTTTTGATATTTGTTGAGTTAATGCCTTTAGGACTGACGTGTCACAGAAAGATCAAAGCTCAGATTCTTACAGGAAGTAGAAAAAAAATTGCCTTGCCTTTTGTATCCTTAATTAAAGCCTTTGAGAGAGATGAGTGTAAGCATTAGAAAGAAGTTTTTTTGTTTGTTTGTTTGTTTGTTTTTGTCAAGGAATGTGCTAAAGAGCACAAATTTTTTAGTGCTGTGTTCTCTCTCTCTCTGATTTAAAACAGGAAAAGAGTATTTATTTATTTATTATTTATTTATTTTTTTAATTTAATATATTCCTTACAAATTTAAGAACCCATCCTGAACCCTCCTCCCTCCTCCCTCCCCATACCATCCCTCTGGGTCGTCCCAGTGCACCAGCCCCAAGCATCCAGCATCGTGCATTGAACCTGGACTGGCATCTCGTTTCATACATGACATTTCACATGTTTCGATGCCATTCTCCCAAATCTTCCCACCCTCTCCCTCTCCCACAGAGTCCATAAGCCTGTTCTATACATCAGTGTCTCTTTTGCTGTCTCGTATACAGGGTTATCGTTACCATCTTTCTAAATTCCATATATATGCGTTAGTATACTGTATTTATGTTTTTCCTTCTGGCTTACTTCACTCTGTATAATAGGCTCCAGTTTCATCCACCTCATTAGAACTGATTCAAATGTATTCTTTTTAATGGCTGAGTAATACTCCATTGTGTATATGTACCACTGCTTTCTTATCCATTCATCTGCTGATGGACATCTAGGTTGCTTCCATGTCCTGGCTATTATAAACAGTGCTGCGATGAACATTGGGGTACACGTGTCTCTTTCCCTTCTGGTTTCCTCAGTGTGTATGCCCAGCAGTGGGATTGCTGGATCATAAGGCAGTTCTATTTCCAGTTTTTTAAGGAATCTCCACACTGTTCTCCATAGTGGCTGTACTAGTTTGCATTCCCACCAACAGTGTAAGAGGGTTCCCTTTTCTCCACACCCTCTCCAGCATTTATTATTTGTAGACTTTTGGATCGCAGCCATTCTGACTGGTGTGAAATGGTATCTCATAGTGGTTTTGATTTGCATTTCTCTGATAATGAATGATGTTGAGCATCTTTTCATGTGTTTGTTAGCCATCTGTATGTCTTCTTTGGAGAAATGTCTATTTAGATCTTTGGCCCATTTTTTGATTGGGTCATTTATTTTTCTGGAGTTGAGCTGTAGGAGTTGCTTGTATATTTTTGAGAT
Organism: Bos grunniens; assembly: GCF_055505025.1. Lineage (NCBI taxonomy): Eukaryota > Metazoa > Chordata > Mammalia > Artiodactyla > Bovidae > Bos > Bos grunniens. The sequence continues at coordinate 134,067,539 of NC_141194.1, forward strand.
TAGTTGTTTGTCGGTTGCTTCATTTGCTATTATTTTCTCCCATTCTGAAGGCTGTCTTTTCACCTTGCTAATAGTTTCCTTTGATGTGCAGAAGCTTTTAAGTTTAATTAGGTCCCATTTGTTTATTTTTGCTTTTATTTCCAATATTCTGGGAGGTGGGTCATAGAGGATCCTGCTGTGATGTATGTCAGAGAGTGTTTTGCCTATGTTCTCCTCTAGGAGTTTTATAGTTTCTGGTCTTACGTTGAGATCTTTAATCCATTTTGAGTTTATTTTTGTATATGGTGTTAGAAAGTGTTCTAGTTTCATTCTTTTACAAGTGGTTGACCAGATTTCCCAGCACCACTTGTTAGAGAGATTGTCTTTAATCCGTTGTATATTCTTGCCTCCTTTGTCAAAGATAAGGTGTCCATATGTGCGTGGATTTATCTCTGGGCTTTCTATTTTGTTCCATTGATCTATATTTCTGTCTTTGTGCCAGTACCATACTGTCTTGATAACTGTGGCTTTGTAGTAGAGCCTGAAGTCAGGTAGGTTGATTCCTCCAGTTCCATTCTTCTTTCTCAAGATCGCTTTGGCTATTCGAGGTTTTTTGTATTTCCATACAAATTGTGAAATTATTTGTTCTAGCTCTGTGAAGAATACTGTTGGTAGCTTGATAGGGATTGCATTGAATCTATAAATTGCTTTGGGCATTATACTCATTTTCACTATATTGATTCTTCCAATCCATGAACATGGTATATTTCTCCATCTATTAGTGTCCTCTTTGATTTCTTTCACCAGTGTTTTATAGTTTTCTATATATAGGTCTTTAGTTTCTTTAGGTAGATATATTCCTAAGTATTTTATTCTTTTCGTTGCAATGGTGAATGGAATTGTTTCCTTAATTTCTCTTTCTGTTTTCTCATTATTAGTGTATAGGAATGCAAGGGATTTCTGTGTGTTGATTTTATATCCTGCAACTTTACTATAGTCATTGATTAGTTCTAGTAATTTTCTGGTGGAGTCTTTAGGGTTTTCTATGTAGAGGATCATGTCATCTGCAAATAGTGAGAGTTTTACTTCTTCTTTTCCAATTTGGATTCCTTTTATTTCTTTTTCTGCTCTGATTGCTGTGGCCAAAACTTCCAAAACTATGTTGAATAGTAATGGTGAAAGTGGGCACCCTTGTCTTGTTCCTGACTTTAGAGGAAATGCTTTCAATTTTTCACCATTGAGGATAATGTTTGCTGTGGGTTTGTCATATATAGCTTTTATTATGTTGAGGTATGTTCCTTCTATTCCTGCTTTCTGGAGAGTTTTTATCATAAATGGGTGTTGAATTTTGTCAAAGGCTTTCTCTGCATCTATTGAGATAATCATATGGTTTTTGTTTTTCAATTTGTTAATGTGGTGTATTACATTGATTGATTTGCGGATATTGAAGAATCCTTGCATCCCTGGGATAAAGCCCACTTGGTCATGGTGTATGATCTTTTTAATGTGTTGTTGGATTCTGATTGCTAGAATTTTGTTTAGGATTTTTGCATCTATATTCATCAGTGATATTGGCCTGTAGTTTTCTTTTTTGTGGCATCTTTGTCAGGTTTTGGTATTAGGGTGATGGTGGCCTCATAGAATGAGTTTGGAAGTTTACCTTCCTCTGCAATTTTCTGGAAGAGTTTGAGCAGGATAGGTGTTAGCTCTTCTCTAAATTTTTGGTAGAATTCAGCTGTGAAGCCGTCTGGACCTGGGCTTTTGTTTGCTGGAAGATTTTTGATTACAGTTTCAATTTCCGTGCTTGTGATGGGTCTGTTAAGGTTTTCTATTTCTTCCTGGTCGAGTTTTGGAAAGTTGTACTTTTCTAAGAATTTGTCCATTTCTTCCTCGTTGTCCATTTTATTGGCATATAATTGTTGATAATAGTCTCTTATGATCCTTTGTATTTCTGTGTTTTCTGTTGTGATCTCTCCATTTTTGTTTCTAATTTTATTGATTTGATTTTTCTCCCTTTGTTTCTTGATGAGTCTGGCTAATGGTTTATCAATTTTATTTATCCTTTCAAAGAACCAGCTTTTGGCTTTGTTGATTTTTGCTATGGTCTCTTTTGTTTCTTTTGCATTTATTTCTGCTCTAATTTTTAAGATTTCTTTCCTTCTACTAACCCTGGGGTTCTTCATTTCTTCCTTTTCTAGTTGCTTTAGGTGTAGAGTTAGGTTATTTATTTGACTTTTTTCTTGTTTCTTGAGGTGTGCCTGTATTTATTAAAAAGTTAGAATACAGTGATCTTCCTTGTTTTTTAGGAGAAAAGTGAAGTATGTCAAGGAGCGAGTGTGGGTGAGGATTGAAGGGAAGGCCCAACAAGTGAGAATTGTACTGTTCACTGACCTCATGCAATGCCATTACTGGGCTTGTGAAGTACAGGAAAATGTTTTATTAAGAAGAAGATGGCACTCTCATTTGATTCTATCCTTTTGGAATTCCTTAGAGTTCAGGTTGGAAAACAACTATTATCAATAAGAAAGGGGAAACTTCCCTGGTGGCTAAGACTCCATGCTCCAAATGCAGGGGGCCTGGGTTCATTCCCTGGTCAGGGAACTAGATCCCACATGCTGCAACTAAGACCTGGTGTAGCCAAATAAATAAATAAATAAAAGCAAATAAATAAGAAAGATACATGGGGATTGTTAGACTCAGTTAATTGTGATGTATTCCAGACCAATGCTTCAGAGATAAACTGAAGAGAGGCAAGTGGCCAGAGAATTTTAACAAAAACCGTGTATAACATAAATAACCTGGTTGATTTAATCAAAAGTAAGAAGTGAAACACACTCTCCAGGCTTGCTCATATCTGTCTCTAAATAATTACAAACTCTCCCCTTCAAGTCCAGATTTGGATTCAACTCCTCTCTGAGTATCACCAGATTAGCACTGACCTCTTGCTGCTCTGCTCTTTTATCCTCCACTGCCTCTTGGCAACCCCATGGGCTACACAGTCCATGGACTTCTCCAGGCCAGAATACTGAGTGGGTAGCCTTTCCCTTCTCCAGGGAATTTTCCCAGCCCAGGGATGGAACCCAGGTCTCCCACATTGCAGGCAGATTCTTTACCAGCTGAGCCACCAGGGAAGCCCCCTCCACTGCCACCATCTTCAATTCTTTGTAGTCTAGTCTCTTCAGTCCTTGTATCATGTTTACATTTCCTTTCAGCTGTATTAGTTTGCATTTGTTAGTTTTCCATAGACTTTGTGAATATTGTTAGTTTTTCACCCCTTATTAGGCGGTGAACTTTCAGCTCTCAGTACGATGGTCTTTCTATTTTATTATCTTAGAATCTATACTGATTACTCTCTGATTTTATTACTTTGGAGCAGACTCTCAGATTATTAAGATTTCAGAGTAACCTGGGATAAATTATTTTACTATGAGAGTAGTTAGGAACAAAACTGAGATTAGAGTGGTCATTGATTTGAGTTGTAGCTTTCTAATCTCCAAGTGGCTTTTTTGTTCCCCTACCCCAGGCCATGTCAAAAAACCCCAAAACACTCATGAAGGAGAGTAGAAATAGAGATGGAGGTGGAGAGAGAGAGGGAGAAAGAGAGAGAAATAAATTAATTGGTGCTGGTTTGCTTGGCACTGGTGGTGTCCTATGTGGAACATTTCTGAACAACTCTTGGCCCTCTTTGCAGAAAAGTAAAGACTAAGTATAGTTCTTATAGAATGATAGTTCATGGAACTCTTCCATTTTGGAATAGCTTGTTCAAAAGTATTATCTATGTGCAAAGCCATGAAATAGGACTTCCACTATTTCTCCCAGTTGGGAATCTCTAAAGGAGGATCCTATCTTCCCTATCTCCCCTTTAAAACCTCACAGTCCATATCCTGTGATGTCTGGGTCTCCGTCTTTCACAGATGCTGGCTTTCATTTTACAGTTCAAATAACTTTCCTCTGGGTACTATGTCCATCCACCCGCCAACTTATATTTCAACTTCTTAACATTGATAAATCTAATGTCCTTGTTTCATATGTTAATTTTTCAGAAACTCCTATGTCCTTACTTCAAGAGTATCCCATTTTATAATTTTCATACACAGTAATCCTCATTCATAAACAATATTTTTGTAGTGTTAATAAATCCAAGATAGGGTCATCTTATGGTACCATGGGTGGTAGATGGTGGAGCATCTTGTTTTCTCTCATTTTATTCTTGATGACAAAAGAGCTACTTGCCCTGCTCATAGTGTGTAATGATTAATTGTAGAAGAAAAAGACTCCTATGTATTCTTTATTAAGCTGACTTTGAGTTCTATTCTTCCAACATTGCTTCCAATGATGACACAAGGGAAATGGCAATAGACTTTATTAGAAAGTCCTTCTCATTTCATTGTGAGACTTAAGTTGATTACACTATTAGGTCACAGGTAAGAATCATGGTATAAACAAAATAGTTAATTGCCTGGAAATAAACTTTACAGCCAGGCTATTTATTAGGAAGATTTCTGATACTATTTGCATGATCCCTGCAGAAGGAAAAAATATACCAAAGCAAAAGAAATCCTATTTTATACTTGCAAAGCCATGCTGGTCAGATGCAAAACAACTGAATATTTGAGGGCATAATTTATTAGAATTGTAAATATATCAATATTGTATTTATAGTCTTAATGCCATTGATGCATACTTATTGCACATCTGTTTTACGCTTGCTTTAACTGCATGTACATTATTATTTTATAGTTTCTACACAGCTAATGGTCTGTGTTTGCAGCATATCAATGCATTTGCTTTTTACATTTTAGAATTGCATTGTGCCACAATATCTTACCAGATAAGCAGTTAAAATTCATTAACTTGGATCCCAGTATTTGCAATCATTTATTCAAAGATTGTGTTAACTTCTGTTTACAATTGGGACAATAAAAGGGTTTTCTAGGCTAATGAATATAGTAACAAAGATTAGAAAGTGACTATTTGTACTGCTTAGTAAAATGTTTCTTTATAAAAAATTTGAAATACTTATTTTCGATCAAAATTTGTATACTTTTCATGTAAAACCTTTCTGTAAGTACTTGATCTGCCTTAAATGGCCATTAGATTAGGGACAGACTCCTGGCCCAAAGTGGATCTATCACATAATGAGTACTTTTTCTGGGCATTTAGAGTTGAGGCACTGACAGAATAGGACAGTTAAAGAAAGGGTTCTTAAAGAAAATGACCATATAAAATTTTGGCCAGAGTTAACTCGAGAACAGGTCTAAGCTATATTGAGGCTGGAAGTATAGAGGATCACAGATCCATGAATACAAAGAAAAAGTAAATCTGCAAAGAAAAATAAGAGAATTAAGTACATACACAGATAGAAATGGAGAATAGTGAATACATAACCCACAAGAGATAGGAAAATTAGCTTCAGTTTCTGACTTTCCAGTTTCAGTTCCACTTGAACAAATAGTGTTTGGGGTTCAATCCTTGAATATCTATAGGATTATTTGTTATATCCATACAATAACCCTCTTTTGGGGTTTCCCTGGTGGCTCAGTGGTAAAGAATCTGCCCGCCAATACAGGAGATGTGAGTTCATTCCTTGGGTTGGGAAGATCCCCTGGAGAAGGAAAGGGCAATCCACTCCAGTATCCTTGCCTGGGAAATACCATGGACAGAGGAGGCTGGTGGGCTACAGTCTATTGGGTCACAAAAACAGCTGGACACAACTTAGTGACTAAACAGCAACAACAAAACCTATGTTGACTTATTCTACTGTGATTGTAATTCTAATCTTTGAGTAAGATTGTATAATTAATTACCAACTAATTTTAATTTTATGTTATATACTAGTAATACACTAAGTGCTATGGGAAAATCAAAATTAAGAATAAAATTCAAGACATGGTCCTTTTAAATAGAATCTTAGAGATTGGTAAAACAAACAAACAAAACTAACACGTAAAAAGAGTGAATGATACTTGCCAACATTTTATTTTAGATACCTCAAATGAAATTACATATCACAGATAAATTTATAGTTATACTATATACATGATTTTGTCATCATAACCTATGTGTGCTTATAGTTGTTGTGCTATGAATAGAAATAATTTATGCAAAAACATGTACAGGATGATATATTGGGTACAGATTTTTGTGGATGTGTGTTACTGGAAGAATTAACTCATTTCTATTCATGGACAATTTAATCACTGGGATCAGTGCTTGAGGGAAGAAATTATACATTCTTTTTTCAACTTTAGCACCCCTACTTCATATAGACATCAATAAATTAAAATTGATTAATGATTCAAGCAGGATATATTATGAATAGGAAAACCTGAATTCAACCCCATATTGTTGTGAAGAATATTTTCATTTAGAGTCTTTTCTAAACTAATTCTATAACTTATTTTTTGTTTATTATCTGTGGCCACTGAAGTCTCTACATAGTTACTTATTGGTCAGCTAATAATTGGACTGAGATTTCCTTTAAAGCTTAAGACTAGTAAATCTCCCATTCTTTGGCATGCATCTCTGTGTATGTTGGAACATACTTTTAACTGTTAGCCAGGCAGTTTATAACTCTGCCTTAGCCTTCATTTCCTGATTATAGAGAGTCTCAAGTTCAGAAGTAAAAGTGTAAAACCTTCTTAAGACTTTGTGGATGTGTACACTGTCCCACACATATGCACAGCCATAGGCATGTGTATAGCTCTCTAGGTACCCAGGAATATATCTGAGTTTAAAGAAAACCCTATGCACATCTCATTCTCTAACTTTTTCTTTTAACTTTTGGATTAGCTTAGTGTTTGTTCTATCTCTTATTTACTACATCAGGTAGCCAAGATATTCAATAATTGCCTCTGATGATTTTTTCCAAGAAACTCCCTCAGGAAAAATACTTTTTACACTGGGCAAACTCCAAATCTGGTCAAATACAGATTGATTTGTGACTAGTATCTTCTAGGGGACCATCCTCTAAATCAAATAATGACAGTTATCTAGAAATTTACCTTTGAAGGGGAATCTAGCTTTTGTTGTCCCTCTAGTTGTTACCAGACTCCTGCTTTTCACCATGATATGCCTGTTTTCAGTGCTACCATGGAGATTCTAAGGGGATTATAAGAATAAGGCAATTTAAAACACTACAAAGCTTGTTGTTCTAACTGAGATCCAGTCATTTTTCTTGATTAAAAACTCCCCAGATTGCTGCAAGCCTTCAGTTAATTTTGAGTACTGGAATGCTGATTCTGTTATATATTGTTGTTGTTTAGTTGCTGCTGCTGCTGCTGCTGCTAAGTTACTTCAGTCATGTCCAACTCTCTGCGACCCCATAGACAGCAGCCCACCAGGCTCCACTGCCCCTGGGATTCTCCAGGCGAGAACACTGGAGTGGGTTGCCATTTCCTTCTCCAATGCATGAAACTGAAAAGTGAAAGTGAAGTCGTTCAGTTGTGTCTGACTCTAGCGACCCCATGGACTGCAGTCTACCAGGCTCCTCTGTCCATGGGATTTTCCAGGCAAGAGTACTGGAGTGGGGTGCCATTGCCTTCTCTGGTTGTTTAGTTGCTAAGTTGTTTCAATTCTTTTGTGATTCCATGGACTATAACCTGCCAGGCTCCTCTGTTCATGGAATTCTCCAGGCAAGAATGCTGGAGTGGGTTGTCATGTCTTTCTGCAGAGGACCTTTCCAACCCAGGGATCAAACCCACATCTCTCATGTCTCCTGCATTGGCAGGCAGATTCTTTACCACTGAGTCACCAGGGAAGCCCAGGGGAAATGGGTGAAGGTGGTCGAACTTTCAGTTATTAAGGTGAATATTTGTTGTTGTTGTTTTTAGTTGCTAAATCCTGTCTGACTCTTTTGTGATCCCATGGACTGTTGTCTGCCAGGCTCCTCTGTCCATGAAATTTTCCAGGCAAGAATGCTACAGTGGGTTGCCATTTCCTTCTCCAGGGAATCTTCTTGAGCCAGGGATTGAACCCATGTTTCCTGCATTGGCAGGCAGATTCTTTACCACTGAGCCACCAAGGAAGCCCTATGATACACACACACACACACACACACACACACACACACACACACAAATATATATATATATATATACCATGAACGTATGTATTTATGTATGTAAATTTATTCTTCCAGATGTTCAAGCTGGTTTTAGAAAAGGCAGAGGAACAAGAGATCAAATTGCCAACATCATCTGGATCATGGAAAAAGCAAGAGAGTTCCAGAAAAACATCTATTTCTGCTTTATTGACTATGCCAAAGCCTTTGACTATGTGGATCACAATGAACTGTGGAAAATTCTGAAAGAGATGGAAACATCAGACCACCTGACCTGCCTCTTGAGAAACCAATATTCAGGTCAGGAAGCAACAGTTAGAACTGGACATGGAACAACAGACTGGTTCCAAATAGGAAAAGGAGTATGTCAAGGCTGTATACTGTCACCCTGCTTATTTAACTTATATGCAGAGTACATCATGAGAAACGCTGGACTAGAAGAAGCACAAGCTGGAATCAAGATTGCCGGGAAACATATCAATAACCTCAGATATGCAGATGACACCACCCTTATGGCAGAAAGTGAAGAGGAACTAAAAAGCCTCTTGATGAAAATGAAACAGGAGAGTGAAAAAGTTGACTTAAAGCTCAACATTCAGAAAACGAAGATCATGGCATCTGGTCCCATCACTTCATGGGAAATAGATGGGGAAACAGTGGAAACAGTGGCAGACTTTATTTTGGGGGGCTCCAAAATCACTGCAGATGGTGACTGCAGCCATGAAATTAAAAGACGCTTACTCCTTGGAAGGAAAGTTATGACCAACCTAGACAGCATATTGAAAAGCAGACTACTTTGCCAACAAAGGTCCATCTAGTCAAGGTTATGGTTTTTCCAGTGGTCATGTATGGATGTGAGAGTTGGACTGTGAAGAAAGCTGAGTGCCGAAGAATTGATTCCTTTGAACTGTGGTGTTGGAGAAGACTCTTGAGAGTCCCTTGGACTACAAGGAGATCCAAACAGTCCATTCTAAAGGGGATCAGTCCTGGGTGTTCTTTGGAAGGAATGATGCTAAAGCTGAAACTCCAGTACTCTGGCTACCTCATGCCTAGAGTTGACTCATTGGAAAAGACTCTGATGCTGGGAGGGATTGAGGGCAGGAGTAAAAGTGGATGACAGAGGATGAGATGGCTGGATGGCATCACCGACTTGATGGACGCGAGTTTGAGTGAACTCCGGGAGTTGGTGATGGACAGGGAGGCCTGCTGCTGCTACTGCTAAATCGCTTCAGTTGTATCCGACTCTGTGCGACCCCAGAGATGGCAGCCCACCAGGCTCCCCCGTCCCTGGGATTCTCCAGGCAAGAACACTGGAGTGGGTTGCCATTTCCTTCTCCAATGCATGAAAGTGAAAAGTGAAAGTAAAGTTGCTTAGTCGTGTCCGAGTCTTAGTGACACCATGGATTGCAGCCCACCAGGCTCCTCCATCCATGGGATTTTCCAGGCAAGAATACTGGAGTGGGGTGCCATTGCCTTCTCTGCAGCGAGGCCTGGCATGCTGCAATTCATGGGGTCGCAAAGAGTCGGGCATGACTGAGCAACTGAACTGAACTGAAATTTATTCTTATTCACAGGCAACTATTAACATGTTGATACTTATTCTCCTTGTTGCATAAAAATATATTATGAAAACTTTCCCTTATCATTAAATATCTTTTTAAATTATGGGAATTTAAGTTTTCATAGTATTCTCTTCCTAGTTCCAAGGTTTCCTAAGCCTCAGTTTTCCATGAGTACTAATGAGTCTAATGATTTACCTAAACCACTCTGACTTAGATTTTACTGGCTCTTTTCCTTATGCGTACATTCATACTAAGTCACTACAGTCATGTCATTTTCCTTATAAACCTAATGTAAAACTTCAAATATACACAATATCTTTCCTACTTATGTATTAATTGTTTGCTCTGTGTCTTTGAATAAGATTTTAAATGAACCATTGCCTACAAATGTATATGATTAGAATTAATTCATAATAAGGGTTTTCTGTACAACCTGGTCAAGTGTATGAATATATTTTATGCTTTTGTTATAGCCTGCCTAACTGCCTCTTAGACTTTATTTTTAAAAGCTTTTTTGCCTTGAGATTTTCTAAATTCTGATACAGAAACCTCTTCCATGCATTTAAAATCTTTCTTGCATTAATGTAAGTAAACTATCTTTCTGAATTTTATGCTATGTTTCTTGAAAAATCAAAATTTACTGGAACAAATACCCCTATACACTATTTAGTCAAGTACAAATAATTTCTCACTTTTTACATTATAATTAGTCTCTTCAGTTTACTGTATAGTTTCAAAATTTTTATTCCATTTTTAATGATGATTTTATATTCTGTTTAAAGTTACTTTAAATTCATGAGTAAAGATAACCCCTTATGGTATTGCAGCTATTGGAGGAAAGTCATTCAAGTCTCTGAAAGTATAGAGATGGCTATTTACTACTACTTGATGATTGCATCTTCTCTGGGTGTAAGCTCCCAGGAAAAGCTTTTAGTCCCATTTTAATCTTCAATTTTCAAGGCAATGTTCATTCAATTTATGCTGCTGCACATTCAAAAAGTCAATTTATCAAAAATCTCTGATCTTAGGCAATAATTATCCCTACGCTCCCCAGAGTTACATGTCTTTCATTTGGCTGCTTGTTTAAACTGGCAAGTCTGTGTTTCTCTTTCTTGGATCTTCTTGTTTTATTTTATAAGTGTAAAATTTCAGGAGATTAAAGAATCAGTATGCATAGTAATACCAATGATAAGTACAACATTTGAAGGGAAGATATAGAGGATATGGCTGCAAGACTGAACTTAACCAGATTGAATTATTGTTTGTTTCAATATAGTTGAGAGGAAATGACTAGTGTGTCACTGCATAGTTCATTGGTTGGAACATTATAATAAATGCTACCATTGTTAGCAATATTTTTTATTCATTCTCTTTAAGATTTTATTTCTTTGTGTGACTACAAATTGTCCTGATATTTGGAGTTTCAAAGACATGGCATATTCTCTGTCCTTAAGATGTATACCTTTTCATTAATCTACAGGTACAAATAAATGAGTCTAATGGGTGATGGTGTAAATTAAAACATCAACTTTGTTAATATAGTTAATAACTTAAGTATTATGCACACTTAGTTACCTGCATTTCCCCAAATCTCTATAGCCTCTGGAAAGAAGAAGCAATGATAATCAAATTTTACTTTCTCTTGCTTTCTTTTATGTCAGCCACTTATATGGGTTTATGAGTTAGGAAATACAATTTTTTTCTTTTTTGGCTGTGCTGGGTCTTCATTGCTTTGGTGCAGGATTTCTCTAGTTGCAGCGAGTGGGGGTTGTTCTTTGTTGTGATTCATGGGCTTCCCATTGTGGTAATTTCTCTTGCTGTGGAGTTCTAGGGTGCATGGGCTTCAGTAGTTGTGGCATGCAGGCTCTAGAGCACAGGCTAAGTAGTTGTGGTATACTGGCTTAGTTGCTCCACACCATGTGGGATCTTCCCCGTCCAGGGATCGCACCCATGTCCCCTGTATTGGCAGGAGGATTCTTTACCACTGAGCTATCAGAGAAGTCCAGAAAACATACTTTCAGGTGCTATTGTTGCTTCAGTGGACTCCCCAAGTTAGGTTATTAATGTTCTAGCAAAATTGAGGCTCTGAAGCTACCACACAGTATGCTGTAGAAAATTTCTTTCCTTTTTATATGTTGTATTCCACTTTGCAACAGAATAATAAGCTGATGAACATCACAGAGTTTTAAAGGCAGAAGATGTATTCTTTGATCTCCAAGACCAGTAGGAAGCAGCAGTGCATATGTAGAATTATGTATGTAATAAACTCAAATGTCCTCTCAAGTAGATTATTACAAGATTTAGACCAGAGCAGGGGCCAACAAAGGTCCGTCTACTCAAGGCTATGGTTTTTCCAGTGGTCATGTATGAATGTGAGAGTTGGGCTGTGAAGAAAGCTGAGCACCGAAGAATTGATGCTTTTGAACTGTGGTGTTGGAGAAGACTCTTGAGAGTCCCTTGGACTGCAAAGAGATACAACCGTTCCATTCTGAAGGAGATCAGCCCTGGGATTTCTTTGGAAGGAATGATGCTAAAGCTGAAACTCCAGTACTTTGGCCACCTCATGCGAAGAGTTGACTCATTGGAAAAGACCCTGATGCTGGGAGGGATTGGGGGCAGGAGGAGAAGGGGATGACAGAGGATGAGATGGCTGGATGGCATCACCAACTCGATGCACATGAGTTTGAGTGAAATCCAGGGGTTGGTGATGGACAAGGAGGCCTGGCGTGCTGCAATTCATGGGGTCGCAAAGAGTCGGACATGACTGAGCAACCGAACTGAACTGAACTGAAACTGAGGGGAAGTATCTTTCAAGCTCATTTTGGCTTTCAAATGAACTTGTATCTTCCCACTTAGACTTTTTAGTAATGAAGATGTCTTTGTTTTTCAGTGGTTTGCCTTCTTTCCTCAAATGGCTTAGAACTTAGGTAAAGAAGACAGGTGCTATTTCCAGAGCATTCCCAGAGACTCTAAAATCTATGGAAGGGTAGATGGTGGTTGTGTTGCTGGTGTCCAGATGACCTTTGGTGCTTTGCATGATCAGGTGCTCTTGATTTTTGTACGTATCTCCCTCCTATTCTCCATAACACTGAGGCATGTGTCCATGGTTGTCTCGGCCAGGAGACAAATCTGAATGACAGACAACCATGCTGCACAGTGCCTGTTCCTCCCTGCTCTATGCCTAGGGCTTTCTCACTAGTTCAGGCTCATCACTCTTGCATGGCTGTTTCTTCCTGGAGGAAGAGTCATCACCTAGGAGGCTTCTCGGTTCACATGCTCCATGAGTTCACCAGCTGTGTCCAACATTAACTTTAACCTCAGTTTGTACTCTAGCTGGTTTGGACCAATGGATCAGTCATCCAGCTTTAGTGTGTTGAAATGCCATGGCTTAGAGACAAGCCCAAGCCAGGGAATAAATTCTGGAATGAGGAGACCAAGTCAGGCCATGGTAGCTTGCTAGTTTGCAGGTATAACCAGGGTCAAATGCAGAAAGTCATGGTTTAGCAAAGCCAAAGGTACCATTCAAATCTGCAGTTAGAGATTGTGGCCAAGGTCTTAGCTGGGTAGAAAAAGGCATAGGGAGTTCCTAGCCCAACCTATAGGACTATTATTGAACCAGTGAAATTTGAAATCACAGACTTTTAGAATTCTAAGGAAAATTCCAGAGGATGTAATTACAGATGTTGTTGTTCAGTTGTGTCTATCTCTTAATGACCCCATGGACTGCAGCACGCCTGGCTTCCTTGTCCTTCACTATCTCCTGGAGTTTGCTCTGACTCAAGTCCATTGAGTCGATGATGCCATCCAACTACCTCATCCTCTGTCACTCTCTGCTCCTCCTGTCCTCAATCTTTCCTAGCATCAGGGTCTTTTCCAATGAGTCAGCTCTTTGCATCAGGTGGCCAAAGTATTGGCGACTCAGTATCAGTCCTTCCTATGAATATTCAGGGCTGATTTCCTTTAGGATTGACTGGTTTGATCTCCTTGCAGTCCAAGGGACTCTCAAGAGTCTTATCCAACACCACAGTTCAAACACATCCATTCTTCAGCACTCAGCTTTCTTTATGGTTCAACTCTCACATCCATATATGACTACTGGAAAAACCATAGCTTTGACTATACAGATCTTTCTTAGAAAAGTGATGTCTCTGTTTTTTAATATATTGTCTAGGTTTGTAATAGCTTTTGTTCCAAGGAGCAAGTGTCTTTTAATTTCATGGCTGCAATCACTGTTCACAGTGATTTTGGAGCCCAAGAAAATACTTTTTCTCCATCTAATTTTCAACAAATTTTTATTTATATCATTTTTGTTCATATAAATTCTTTCAGGGAAATGTATTATTTATAATGAAATTGAGAGACTGGCATATTTTGTAAGGGGAACAGACTCTCACACCAGACAGCCTGGGTTCAAATTCAAGCTCTATCATTTAGCCAACTTGTGTCATCCTGTTAGACAAGTACCTTTACTTCTTCATGTTTTTGGTTTGTTTCTGTGAGGTGAGGCTTTTTTTTTTTTTTTTGCCATCTGTAAAATGGGGAAATAAGGGCATCTATCTTAAAGTGCTTCCCTGGTGGCTCAGAGAGTAAAGCATCTTCCTGCAGTGCAAGAGACCTGGGTTCAGTCACTGGGTCAGAAAGATCCCCTGGAGAATTAAATGGCAACCCACTCCAGTACTCTTGCCTGGAAAATGCCATGGACGGAGGAGCCTACTAGGCTATGGCCCATGGGATCGCAAAGAGTCACGCACGACTGAGCAACTTCTAATTCTAAAAAATCTTAAAGTGCAGTTGTAAAGATTAAATGAATTAAATGTAAAGTTTTAAAAATAGCACCTAATATATAGTCAATACTCAGTAATTCTAGGCATCAGGTAAAATTGGAGTGTCTCTGATTGAGAGAAGGAGGACGTATGGGCATTTCAGAACTTATCTCATTTAGCCTAAGGCATAGAAGCCTCCATGATGATTCATAGAATTCTTATGATTTTCTGGAGCATATATTTAAATGCATTAGTCCAATACCATCTCCATCCATTCCAAGAGCCTCCTCCTGAGTATCTATGTCAGATACAGACATTTGTCCTTAACACTTTCAGTAATGGTGATTTCATAACTTTAAACAGTTGTCACACAGTTCTAAGTACATTGATCCAAGAGACAACAGGATATTTTAGGAGGAAAGGTGCCCTTGAATCTGACAAATTTAGACCCATCTCTGCTACTTCTTTGTATGCTCTTGGGCAGGTGATTTAACTTCTTTTTTTTTTTTTTTTGTTTCTTTTTTTTTTATTTTTTATTTTTTTATTCTTCCAATTTTATTTTATTTTTAAACTTTACATAATTGTATTAGTTTTGCCAAATATCAAAATGAATCCGCCACAGGTATACATGTGTTCCCCATCCCGAACCCTCCTCCCTCCTCCCTCCCCATACCATCCCTCTGGGCCGTCCCAGTGCACCAGCCCCAAGCATCCAGCATCATGCATCGAACCTGGACTGGCAACTCGTTTCCTACATGATATTTTACATGTTTCATTGCCATTCTCCCAAATCTTCCCACCCTCTCCCTCTCCCACAGAGTCCATAAGACTGTTCTATACATCAGTGTCTCTTTTGCTGTCTCGTACACCGGGTTATTGTTAATCTTTCTAAATTCCATATATGTGCGTTAGTATACTGTATTTATGTTTTTCCTTCTGGCTTACTTCACTCTGTATAATAGGCTCCAGTTTCATCCACCTCATTAGAACTGATTCAAATGTATTCTTTTTAATGGCTGAGTAATACTCCATTGTGTATATGTACCACTGCTTTCTTATCCATTCATCTGCTGATGGACATCTAGGTTGCTTCCATGTCTTGGCTATTATAAACAGTGCTGCGATGAACATTGGGGTACACGTGTCTCTTTCCCTTCTGGTTTCCTCAGTGTGTATGCCCAGCAGTGGGGTTGCTGGATCATAAGGCAGTTCTATTTCCAGTTTTTTAAGGAATCTCCACACTGTTCTCCATAGTGGCTGTACTAGGTTGCATTCCCACCAACAGTGTAAGAGGGTTCCCTTTTCTCCACACCCTCTCCAGCATTTATTATTTGTAGACTTTTGGATCGCAGCCATTCTGACTGGTGTGAAATGGTACCTCATAGTGGTTTTGATTTGCATTTCTCTGATAATGAGTGATGTTGAGCATCTTTTCATGTGTTTGTTAGCCATCTGTATGTCTTTTTTGGAGAAATGTCTATTTAGTTCTTTGGCCCATTTTTTGATTGGGTCGTTTATTTTTCTGGAGTTAAGCTGTAGGAGTTGCTTGTATATTTTTGAGATTAGTTGTTTGTCAGTTGCTTCATTTGCTATTATTTTCTCCCATTCTGAAGGCTGTCTTTTCACCTTGCTAATAGTTTCCTTTGATGTGCAGAAGCTTTTAAGGTTAATTAGGTCCCATTTGTTTATTTTTGCTTTTATTTCCAATATTCTGGGAGGTGGGTCATAGAGGATCCTGCTGTGATGTATGTCGGAGAGTGTTTTGCCTATGTTCTCCTCTAGGAGTTTTATAGTTTCTGGTCTTACATTTAGATCTTTAATCCATTTTGAGTTTATTTTTGTGTATGGTGTTAGAAAGTGGTCCAGTTTCATTCTTTTACAAGTGGTTGACCAGATTTCCCAGCACCACTTGTTAAAGAGATTGTCTTTAATCCATTGTATATTCTTGCCTCCTTTGTCGAAGATAAGTTGTCCATATGTGCGTGGATTTATCTCTGGGCTTTCTATTTTATTCCATTGATCAATATTTCTGTCTTTGTGCCAGTACCATACTGTCTTGATAACTGTGGCTTTGTAGTAGAGCCTGAAGTCAGGTAGGTTGATTCCTCCAGTTCCATTCTTCTTTCTCAAGATCGCTTTGGCTATTCGAGGTTTTTTGTATTTCCATACAAATTGTGAAATTATTTGTTCTAGCTCTGTGAAGAATACTGTTGGTAGCTTGATAGGGATTGCGTTGAATCTATAAATTGCTTTGGGTAGTATACTCATTTTCACTATATTGATTCTTCCAATCCATGAACATGGTATATTTCTCCATCTATTAGTGTCCTCTTTGATTTCTTTCACCAGTGTTTTATAGTTTTCTATATATAGGTCTTTAGTTTCTTTAGGTAGATATATTCCTAAGTATTTTATTCTTTCCGTTGCAATGGTGAATGGAATTGTTTCCTTAATTTCTCTTTCTGTTTTCTCATTATTAGTGTATAGGAATGCCAGGGATTTCTGTGTGTTGATTTTATATCCTGCAACTTTACTGTAGTCATTGATTATTTCTAGTAATTTTCTGGTGGACTCTTTAGGGTTTTCTATGTAGAGGATCATGTCATCTGCAAATAGTGAGAGTTTTACTTCTTCTTTTCCAATTTGGATTCCTTTTATTTCTTTTTCTGCTCTGATTGCTGTGGCCAAAACTTCCAAAACTATGTTGAATAGTAATGGTGAAAGTGGGCACCCTTGTCTTGTTCCTGACTTTAGAGGAAATGCTTTCAATTTTTCACCATTGAGGATAATGTTTGCTGTGGGTTTGTCATATATAGCTTTTATTATGTTGAGGTATGTTCCTTCTATTCCTGCTTTCTGGAGAGTTTTTATCATAAATGGATGTTGAATTTTGTCAAAGGCTTTCTCTGCATCTATTGAGATAATCATATGGTTTTTGTTTTTCAATTTGTTAATGTGGTGTATTACATTGATTGATTTGCGGATATTGAAGAATCCTTGCATCCCTGGGATAAAGCCCACTTGATCATGGTGTATGATCTTTTTAATGTGTTGTTGGATTCTGATTGCTAGAATTTTGTTAAGGATTTTTGCATCTATGTTCATCAGTGATATTGGCCTGTAGTTTTCTTTTTTTGTGGGATCTTTGTCAGGTTTTGGTATTAGGGTGATGGTGGCCTCATAGAATGAGTTTGGAAGTTTACCTTCCTCTGCAATTTTCTGGAAGAGTTTGAGCAGGATAGGTGTTAGCTCTTCTCTAAATTTTTGGTAGAATTCAGCTGTGAAGCCGTCTGGACCGGGGCTTTTGTTTGCTGGAAGATTTTTGATTACAGTTTCAATTTCCATGCTTGTGATGGGTCTGTTAAGATTTTCTATTTCTTCCTGGTCCAGTTTTGGAAAGTTGTACTTTTCTAAGAATTTGTCCATTTCTTCCACGTTGTCCATTTTATTGGCATATAATTGTTGATAGTAGTCTCTTATGATCCTTTGTATTTCTGTGTTGTCTGTTGTGATCTCTCCATTTTCGTTTCTAATTTTGTTGATTTGATTTTTCTCCCTTTGTTTCTTGATGAGTCTGGCTAATGGTTTGTCAATTTTATTTATCCTTTCAAAGAACCAGCTTTTGGTTTTGTTGATTTTTGCTATGGTCTCTTTTGTTTCTTTTGCATTTATTTCTGCTCTAATTTTTAAGATTTCTTTCCTTCTACTAACCCTGGGGTTCTTCATTTCTTCCTTTTCTAGTTGCTTTAGGTGTAGAGTTAGGTTATTTATTTGACTTTTTTCTTGTTTCTTGAGGTGTGCCTGTATTGCTATGAACTTTCCCCTTAGGACTGCTTTTACCGTGTCCCACAGGTTTTGGGTTGTTGTGTTTTCATTTTCATTCGTTTCTATGCAAATTTTGATTTCTTTTTTGATTTCTTCTGTGATTTGTTGGTTATTCAGCAGCGTGTTGTTCAGCCTCCATATGTTGGAATTTTTAATAGTTTTTCTCCTGTAATTGAGATCTAATCTTACTGCATTGTGGTCAGAAAAAATGCTTGGAATGATTTCTATTTTTTTGAATTTACCAAGGCTAGCTTTATGGCCCAGGATGTGATCTATCCTGGAGAAGGTTCCATGTGCGCTTGAGAAAAAGGTGAAATTCATTGTTTTGGGATGAAATGACCTATAGATATCAATTAGGTCTAACTGGTCTATTGTATCGTTTAAAGTTTGTGTTTCCTTGTTAATTTTCTGTTTAGTTGATCTATCCATAGGTGTAAGTGGGGTATTAAAGTCTCCCACTATTATTGTGTTATTGTTAATTTCTCCTTTCATACTTGTTAGCATTTGTCTTACGTACTGTGGTGCTCCCGTGTTGGGTGCATATATATTTATAATTGTTATATCTTCTTCTTGGATTGATCCTTTGATCATTATGTAGTGACCTTCTTTGTCTCTTTTCACAGCCTTTGTTTTAAAGTCTATTTTATCTGATATGAGTATTGCTACTCCTGCTTTCTTTTGGTCCCTATTTGCATGGAAAATCTTTTTCCAGCCCTTCACTTTCAGTCTGTATGTGTCCCCTGTTTTGAGGTGAGTCTCTTGTAGACAACATATGTAGGGGTCTTGTTTTTGTATCCATTCAGCCAGTCTTTGTCTTTTGGTTGGGGCATTCAACCCATTTACATTTAAGGTAATTACTGATAAGTATGTTCCCGTTGCCATTTACTTTATTGTTTTGGGTTCGAGTTTATACACCGTTTTTGTGTTTCCTGTCTAGAGAATATCCTTTAGTATTTGTTGGAGAGCTGGTTTGGTGGTGCAGAATTCTCTCAGCTTTTGCTTGTCTGAAAAGCTGTTGATTTCTCCTTCATACTTGAATGAGATCCTTGCTGGGTACAATAATCTGGGCTGTAGGTTATTTTCTTTCATCATTTTAAGTATGTCTTGCCATTCCCTCCTGGCTTGAAGAGTTTCTATTGAAAGATCAGCTGTTATCCTTATGGGAATTCCCTTGTGTGTTATTTGTTGTTTTTCCCTTGCTGCTTTTAATATTTGTTCTTTGTGTTTGATCTTTGTTAATTTGATTAATATGTGTCTTGGGGTGTTTCTCCTTGGGTTTATCCTGTTTGGTACTCTCTGGGTTTCTTGGACTTGGGTGATTATTTCCTTCCCCATTTTAGGGAAGTTTTCCACTATTATCTCCTCAAGTATTTTCTCATGGTCTTTCTTTTTGTCTTCTTCTTCTGGAACCCCTATGATTCGAATGTTGTAGCGTTTAATATTGTCCTGGAGGTCTCTGAGATTGTCCTCATTTCTTTTAATTCGTTTTTCTTTTATCCTCTCTGATTCATTTATTTCTACCATTGTATCTTCTAATTCACTAATCCTGTCTTCGGCCTCTGTTATTCTACTATTTGTTGCCTCCAGAGTGTTTTTAATTTCACTTATTGCATTATTCATTATATATTGACTCTTTTTTATTTCTTCTAGGTCCTTGTTAAACCTTTCTTGCATCTTCTCAATCCTTGTCTCCAGGCTATTTATCTGTGATTCCATTTTAGTTTCAAGATTTTGGATCAATTTCACTATCATTATTCAGAATTCTTTATCAGGTAGATTCCCTATCTCTTCCTCTTTTGTTTGGTTTGGTGGGCATTTATCCTGTTCCTTTATCTGCTGAGTATTCCTCTGTCTCTTCATCTTGTTTAAATTGCTGAGTTTGGGGTGTCCTTTCTGTATTCTGGCAGTTTGTGGAGTTCTCTTTATTATGGTGTTTCCTCACTGTGTGTGGGTTTGTACAGGTGGCTTGTCAAGGTTCCTGGTTAGGGAAGCTTGTGTCGGTGTTCTGGTGGGTGGAGCTGTATTTCTTCTCTCTGGAGTGCAATGAAATGTCCAGTAATGAGTTATGAGATGTCTATAGTTTTGGGGTGACTTTGGGCAGCCTGTATCTTGAAGCTCAGGGCTGTGTTCCTTTGTTGCTGGAGAATTTGCTTGGTATGTCTTGCCCTGAACTTATTGGCCCTTGTGTGGTGCTTGGTTTCAGTGTCGGTATGGAGGCATTTGATGAGCTCCTGTCAGTGAATGTTCCTTGGAGTCAGGAGTTCCCTGGAGTCAGGGTTTGGACTTAAGTCTCCTGCTTCCGATTATCGGTCTTATTTTTACAGTAGTTTCAAAACTTCTCCTTCTATACAGCACCACTGATAAAACATCTACATTAAAGATGATAAGTTTCTCTACAGTGAGGGTCACTCAGAGAGGTTCACAGGGTTACATGGAGAAGAGAAGAGGGAGGAGGGAGTTAGAGGTGACCCAAATGAGATGAGGTGAATCAATAGTGGAGAGAGTGGGCTAGCCAGTAGTCACTTCCTTATGTGCACTCCACAACTGGACCACTCAGAGATGTTCACGGGGTTATACAGAGAAGAGAAGAAGGAGGAAGGTAACAGAGGTGGCCAGAAGGATAAAAGGGGGGAATGAAAAGGAGGGAGACAGATCCAGCCAGTAATCAGTTCCCTAAGTGTTCTCCACCATCTGGAACACACAGAAATTCACAGAGTTGGGTAGAGTAGAGAGGGGTTAGGGAGGAGACACAGGCGACCTGGTGGAGAAAAAGGAGGGTCCAAAGGGAGAGAGAGCAGTCAAGCCAGTAATCTCACTCCCTAGTGAAAAATGGGTCCTGAAGATTGGGTCCTTAAAGGTACAAAATTGGTAACAAATACATAAAAGCAAAAATCAAAAATCTAGAGTAGAGTTTGGAATTTCAAAAATACGATGTTAAAGAAAAGAAGAAGGAAAAGAAAGAGAGAAAGAACGAACAAACAAAAACAAACAAGGTCGCGAAAATTATAAAGAAAGTACAGGTACAAAATTGATAACTAATACCAGAAAGCGAAAATTAAAAATCTAGAGTAGAGTTTGGAATTTCAAAAATACGATGTTAAAGAAAAGAAGAAGGAAAAGAAAGAGAGAAAAAACGAACAAACAAAAACAAACAGGGTCGCGAAAATTATAAAGAAAGTACAGGTACAAAATTGATAACTAATACCAGAAAGCAAAAATTAAAAATCTAGAGTAGAGTTTGGAATTTCAAAAATACAATGTTAAAAAAAAAAAAAAAAAGAAGAAGAAAAATAAAGAGAGAAAACAAACAAACAAATACGAACAATGTCACAAAAATTATAAAGAAAATACAGGTACAAAATTGATATCAAATACCAAAAAGCATAAATTAAAAATCTAGAGTAAAGTTTGGAATTTCAGATATACAATGTTATATAAAAGAAGAAGAGAAAGAAACAGAGAAGAAGAAAAAAAAAAAAGAAAAAAAAAAGTCACAGAAATTATATAAAAAAAAACTATAGGTACAAAATTGATAACATATACCAAAAAGCGAAAATTAAAAATCTAGAGTAGAGTTTGGAATTTCAAAAATACAATGTTAAAGAAAAGAAGAAAAAAACAAAAACAAAAACAAACAAAAAAAAACAAGGTCAAAAAATTATAAAATATATATATGTGAAGTTTGCTGAAGAAGAAAAAAATTGGGTCTTTTTTTTTTTTTTGCAAAGTAATAGGTTATAAAAGTGAAAATTAAAGGAACAATAGAGGACTTAAAAATTTTTTTTTTTTTTTTAGTTAAAAAAAAAAAAAAGAATGATCGTAAAAATAATAAAAATATATCTAGGACTTTTTTGGTTTTTTTTTGTGGGTGTTGTGGGTTCAGTTCATTTTTGGCTAGTTCCTTGGTCAGATTTATATTTCTCAAGATCTATAGGCCCCTTCCTATGTAGTCCGTAGTAACCACAGGGTTTTGATCTATTGCCTGTAGCTTCCAAGGCGTTTCCCTCTGTTATATCTTCTTCTGTTTGCTAGTCTCTTCAGTATCTGGTTTCCGCCCTGACTCAAAGGGCACGGTGGAGGACACTTTTTTTTTTTTTTTTTTAGGCTTACTTGTTCAGTCGCGCTGTGGGGATGGAAGGAGGGATGCTGCCAACAAATAACACTGGCGTGGGCTCGCAGTGCCTCAGCCACCCTGGGTCTGCCCCCGCTCACGGCGCGTGTAGCCTCCCTGTCCACACTGCTCGGACTCTAGGTTGTTCTGCCGGGAACAATCCGAGGCTGGCCCTGGGCTGCATGCACCTCCCAGGTCCAAGCCGCTCAGGTTCAGGCACTCGGGTAGTCCTCAGAGGCGCAGACTCAGTTGGGCCTGCGTTTTGTGCTCTTCCCAGGTCCGAGCGCCAATTTGCTCTTCCCAGGCGAGCGCCAATGCTGCGACTTATCGCCTCCCCGCCACTCGGTTATCTGGATGTAAAACCGGCGCACCTTCTCAGGCAGATGTTGACCGTCCAGACCCCCAAGAAGTTTTAGTTAGCAAAGAAGCCTGCTTACAATTTTATAGATAATGTCTCTCTGGGGCTGCGATTGCCCCCTTCCGGCTCTGGCTGCCTGTCACCGGAGGGGGAAGGTCTGCAGCCGGCTATCTCTGTTCAGTCTTTTGTTCCGTGTGCGGGCCTGGCGGTCTTAGGTTAGGGCTGGCTTTTCGCGTGGTAGGTATCCCACAGTCTGGTTTGCTAGCCCAAATTATTTCGCTCAGATAGCGCTCAGGGTATTCAGGCCAGATTCTTACTCTCAGCGATGCAGCCCACGCCGCGCCTCCCTGCCCAGCCCCGGTTTGCTAATGGCGGATGCAGGCGTCTGCGCTGCTTCTCTGCTGGGGGAGTTACCGTAGGGCTCGCAATCTGCGAGTTTTAAATTGTTTATTTATTTTTTCTCCCTGTTATGTTGCCCTCTGTGCTTCCAAAGCTCGGCACAGATTCGGCAGTGAGAAGGTTTCCTGATGTTTGGAAACCTCTCTTTTTAAGATTCCCTTCCCGGGACGGAACTCCGTCCCTCCCTCTTTTGTCTCTTTTTTTTTGTTTGTTTTTAATATTTTTTCCTACCTCCTTTCGAAGAGTTGGGTTGCTTTTCTGGGTGCCTGATGTCCTCTGCCGGCATTCAGAAGTTGTTTTGTGGAATTTACTCGACGTTTAAATGCTCTTTTGATGAATTTGTGGGGGAGAAAGTGTTCTCCCCGTCCTACTCCTCCGCCATCTTGGCTCCTCCTCCGTGATTTAACTTCTGATTCTTGGTTTACTTATGTTGAAAATGGGATAATCTTAGTACTATCTCATAGGTTTGCTATGAGTCTTAAATGAGATGATTTATGTGAAGCACCTGGCATATGATACGCACTCAAAAAAGTTGTTGTGATTTGAGTCATTGTTTCTCTTTGTTCTTTGAATATCCATAAAATAACATGAAATATTTCTTTCACTTGGTTGCCTACAAGGTTATATTGCTGAACAGGTAACACAAACTCCAGTTCCTCTCCCTGTCTTTTCCTGTCAGGTTTTTTCTCAAATGTTCCTCATTTGACATTTTTTTCCCCAGACCTCTCACCATCCTGGAGGTCCTTCTTTGATTATTCTTTAGTTTGTCAATGATCTTCCTTTTAATACTGTGTCAGTCCAGCCTGATTACCAGTTATGTGTGGGAATTAGACCTTCCTAGGTAGAATGCTTTAAGTTTATTGAAGCAACTTAATTTTCTGAAGCTTCGTTAAGTTCCTGGCTCATATTCAGCCTACGTTTAACTAAAAACCCAGATTGGGTGTAGAGATGAGAGATTTTACCTAAGTTCCTGTGGAACCATTTCTTTGTTCCTGCCTTGTTGAAGGGAATGCATAACTCGAAGATTCAGTCTCATTTTCATAAGATTAGTCTAGGAAGTATCTGTGCATATGTCACTAACACTCTCCTAATACTAGGATATTGGATAGAAAAAATGTATGATATAAGAAAACCTGGACAAATGTTTTCTGTGCAACCTTACAGCTTCTCCTGAAATGTCTTCTTCTTAGTCTGTTATTGGAGAAGGAAATGGTAACCCACTCCAGTACTCTTGCCTGTAAAATCCCATGGACAGAGGCGCCTGGTAGGCTACAGTCCATGGGGTCCCAAAGAGTCGGATATGACTGAGTGACTTCACTTTCACTTTTCACTTTCATGCATTGGAGAAGGAAATGGCAACCCACTCCAGTATTCTTACCTGGAGAATCTCAGGGACAGAGGAGCCTGGTGGGCTGCCATCTATGGGGTCGCACAGAGTCAGACACGACTGAAGCAACTTAGTAGCAGCAGCAGTAGTCTCTTATATTCCATTGTCCCCAAACTTGAAGATGATAGGTTCATAAAGATGTGTCACAAGAGTCATGCCAAAGACTAATAAAGCACTCAAATCTACTTTTCATCCTTTCCCACAAAAACAGACATCCTATGGTGGATCAAGTAAGTTAGTTGGGATAACAGCTTTGATTTTACTCTTTTTGGGCATCTGAGGTTACTGACTCCTTTCTGACTTTACCAATTTACACTTAAAATTTAAGCAACAAATGTGGTGGTTTTGTTTTTATTTGTACTAAAGATCTACTAAATGTCAGTTACTATGCCAGAGCTAGAGACGGAATAGTCATGAAATGTACATGATATATTCTTTGCCTTTAAGGTGATTATAGTCAGCTGTGACTAAATAATTTTAATATAACATCATAAGTACTATTTCATAGGTATTTATTAGTGCCAAGGGAACACAGAGGAGAGAACAACTACTGCTTGCATGAGACATTAAACAAAAGAGGTATTTTTTTTTCCTGAGACCTGAAAAATAAACAGGAATATTAAAATGCAACCAGGTTTAAAGGCTTAATGGTCTTGTGTGTTTATATGTATATTTCAAATATATGTGTATTGAGTATTATATAAATACATATTTTATATTTTGGAGAGATAACATCTACCTGTTTTAATTAAGAAATATAATTTTTAACACGAATTATTTCTGTTTAACATGAAAAGTGTTTATTATTCTTATCCTCATTTAAAACAGTTCAAAATAGCTTTTATTGGACAAATTATCTTTAGTATGTATCTTAAGAATTATTTTACAGTTATTTTCTCTTTAGCATAAGTTAAAGTGAAACCATTGTTTTTAAGCTATTCTTTTATCCAGACCTTACTAATATAGACTTACCTCCATCCAAGTCATTTGAATTTGAAAAACCAGAATATATCTGGATATATGAGAAACAAATGTAGCCAAGCTAATGGATCTTAGTCAATTCTTGGCTGTGAATAAAACCAATTTTAACCTGGGAAATCGATTGGAAATGTGGGAAACTCAGTCGGCAGGAAACCAGTGATGAGAACCACTTAAATTGGGTTAGAAATGAAATTTCAGACTACAACATGCTTTAAGATTTAGAGGAGCTAAGCAATCTAGTGAATATGGTTTGCTAGGAAGAAGTGTTAAACTTTCTGAGTATGGAAGAATAGTATATCCTAAGGGAAAGTATAATTAAAGCACAACAGATTGTATTTTTCTGTTTTGGAGGAATTGTAACGAGCAAGACGAATTCAATGCAGCCTCCCAGAGGACTGTTCAAAGATCTCCAGGTAAAGAAAAATCTGTTCTGGAAACTGGAGGAGAAAAGGAAAATGGAATAAAATAAAAGTCTGCTGCATCGGTTAAGAATTTTAGGAAAGAGATAAAGGCAGCAGGAAAGTGAAATGATTTCCTGCACACAAAAGCAGTCAGAGATTATAAAGGGGCACAGGTAATGGGAAACCTTTATGATTATATCACCAAAAGATCAGAAACAAAATGGATTTACTAATAATGGAAGAAACTGCAATTAAAAATGACTATTAAATGTGTGCTTTCTCAAATCTATATTTAACAATTACAGTGCATTTCTTTTCTAAGAGCTATTTAAACAAGTTGGAGGTAATGGAAACTAGGTGAAAAAGTGAACAGCCAGGCACTAGTAATTAAATAAGAAAGGAATGTACATTGGGGAATAGGAAACTTTGAGAATGAATTCACTGTGTTTTATGTGAGCTCTTTTTTTTTTTTTTTTTACTTCTCAGTAAAAATAATCAAACTCAGTCTGCTACTAAACAGCTAAGCAAAGTAGAAGAGTATCAGTGGAAATTGGATAAGTGTGTTTAGAATTACAGTTAGTTGAATACAGTTATATCACAGGAAAGAGATTTTATCATTTTTTGAGAATTTAGTAGACATATATAAGAGAATGTAAGAAAATCATTGAAAGTTATATGTGAAGGCATAGCTAGTTGCAGGTCTTAAATAGGTCGTTGAGAAATACTTCTAACGAAACAGATACCATTACCTCCCCAAATTATAGTACTCCATGGAGAGCCAGTTATGTCAGATACACATGTCTCTAATATAATTTGGAATAGCCCAAGACATAATGATAAGAAAAAGTAAAGTTGTGTATTTTACATCTTCCCAATCCCTGCTCTTAGAATTTTTGTAGGCAAGCTTGCCATCCAAACTTTCCTAAGCTTCTTTCTTATCAAAATCTGATATATTTATGCCCTACCCTATTAGAACCCCACTCTCTACTAGCAAACTAATCAGTGAAACCATGCTAGTGTGATCATGATGCCATGTACTTCTCAGTTATCTTTCCAAAGGGCTAATCGTTTGGAAATGAGTCTTATGGAGACCTACAACCTAAATTTAATAACAGAATTATTCTTTCTATAGTAATGATTTTAGGGAAAGATGGTTCAGGAAAGATTACTTAAATAGGTGAAATTTTCAAGCATCCTTCTAATCATACTGCACAGACTTGTTTATAAACTAAAAAAAAAATAGTCTTTGAAACTAAAATCAGTGAGTATTTCATCATATATTTGTCTACTAGTTGCTTTACATGGATTAACTATTATGATCCTCACAAAATAACTCTATAAATTAGGTATTATGATTATACTCTTTACAGATGGGGAAATGGAAACTCTAAGATTAACTTGTCTCTGTCATACAGCTAGTAAGTTGTAGAGCTGGAACTCATACTTTCCTGTGTCTCAATCCAGAGCCTGAATTCTTTACTGCTACTTATACTGCCTATATATTGCATTACCTTTTCATAGAATAAGGTTTGCTTGAAAGTATGTTATGAGGAGTGGAGAAGAGCAGAAAACATCTGAAACATCTCTTTAGTCCTGAATGTCTCTATAGGAACTTCAATTAGGAATCTCCTGGCTTCTCTGTACTTTCCCTTATTGAATCCCTCTCTCAAAGGAAGATCAGTTAAGTATCCAACGGGTGAAATCAAGAGAAAGAACCGGGCATGCAGAACTCAGTACTTTCTTTCTCTTTAAGCTCAGTCTCTTTAGAGAGAACATTCATTTTACTCAGCTACTTTGTGCCATAAGTCTTTTAAGGCCTGGCTATTTCCCTGCAGGAAGATGCCAGTGTTTTACCACACAATGTCTATTACTGGAGTTCAGCATTAAGAATTCCACCTTTGACACACACCTGATGCAAGTTCTTCAATAGCTCCATCAATAATAATGCTGACATTTATTTCTACAGCTGCCTTACTGCTTCTTTACCCCTCAATTGGTTTACAACTCAGTACTGAGGAAAAAAGTGTCAATTATTGATCACATCAAACTATGAGAGTTATTTATGGTTAAGATTTAGGAATGTTTTCTGAGTGGCAAAGAAAATAAAACTCAGGCTTTGTTGACATGGTGATAGACATGTGGAGAGTTAGATATAACTAGATTATGTCACTGACTACTCTCCACTGATGTACCTGACACTGTTTTATATGTAATACAAATTCTTTCCTTGGTATAAATTTTGTTTAATTATTTTAAAGTGTTTGTTAATGAGTTATTCTAAGCATGATTTGGGGGACAGTGACATTTAGCATCTTTATTTGATATTAGATACCAATAAAACTAGATAGCATATTGAAAAGTAGAGATATTACTTTGCCAACAAAGGTCCATAAAGTCAAGGCTATGGCTTTTCCAGTGATCATGTATGGATGTGAGAGTTGGACTGTGAAGAAAGCTGAGCACTGAAGAATTGATGCTTTTGAACTGTGGTGTTGGAGAAGACTCTCGAGAGTCCCTTGGACTTCAAGGAGATCCAACCAGTGCATTCTAAAGGAGATCAGTCCTGGGTGTTCATTGGAAGGACTGATGTTGAAGCTGAAATGCCAGTACTTTGGCCACCTCATGGGAAGAGTTGACTCATTGGAAAAGACCCTGATGCTGGGAGGGACTGGGGGCAGGAGGAGAAGGGGACAACAGAGGATGAGATGGCTGGATGACATCACTGACTCAATGGACATGAGTTTGAGTGAACTCCAGGAATTGGTGATGGACAAGGAGGCCTGGCGTGCTGTAATTCATGGGGTCGCAAAGAATCGGACATGACTAAGCAACTGAACTGAACTGAAAGATATAAATAGATTATTTAAGGAGAAATCTTTGACTTGAACAACTTAAAGATCGTGTATAGATAAGTTGTTTTATGGGTCCTGGTAGTATCAAATAGTTAATTACTTGTACCACTCATTCTGGTACTTGCATCCATACTGTCTTCTTTTGTTTCCTAATTTTTCCATATGTTTCAGTGTTATCTCCAAAATGCGATTAGAAACTCTTCTAGATGAATGGTGACATACTATGCTTCCTTTTTATCTTTCATGCCAATTATGGCCAATAGCATGGCCACAGGTTATGGGGTAAATAATTTTTTTTTCTGATTTGGAAGTGTAAAAATAATTAATGAAATGAGTTATCTGTAAATCATCAAATTTTCTACCTGTGTTATTTAATTTTTAACCATTTGTTGGAGAGGTATAGTGTCTATCCCTTTTCATGTTCTCTTGGGGAATAGCCTGGTTGTTTACTGGTAAGTACTGGTAGCATTTTTTGTCAGTATTTATTCACAAAACTTCTAATAGGACTCATAGTAAAATATTTAAATTTCTATATTTCTGAAATTTTAGTAATATGGGGTAAAGTAGTAAAGATGTCATGGAAGAAGGTTGCCTTGATTTGGCGCACACTTAGTCTCTGTCACTGTCAGTGTTAGTACAATAATTTCTCTGTTTCCACAGTTTCAGCATCTGCAGATTCAACCAACTGCAGTTTGAAAATCTTAAAAAATTAATTCAAGAACTTACCAAAAGCAAAACTAAAATTTTCCAATGTGGTAAATATTTACATAGCATTTATATTGTACTAAGTATTATAAGTATTCTAGAAATAAGTTATAAGTATTATAAGTATTTCAGAGGGTGTGCCTAGGTTATATGCAAATACTACATCATTGTATTAAGGACTTGACCCTTCACAGGTTTTCCTACCCATGGGGCATCCTGCAACTAATCCCCTGTGGATACTGTGAGACATCTGTACATAAATCATCTCCCAATATCCATAGAAAAGTCATGACATTTATGTTGTTGACTGGAAAAAATAGACTGCCAGATATTTCTCCAGCAAAAGTGGATTTGTTTGGGATCAGCAGAAAATTGCAATTCAAGGTCTGCAACCATGGAAAGCCTCATGCAAGTCCCTGCAAGGCAAGTGAAAAACAATTTTAAAGAGGTTAAAAGGAAATTGGGAGGGCTAGAGTAAACGTAGTCCATGGCTTTTCATTAGCTGAGTCCTTGCCACTAAACAAGAGGAATATTTCTTTTGTTGGGCACTGCTATTGCTGTAGAATATGAGAGTTCTCCCTTATGGTCTCCCCATTCTATTTAATTGGAGTTTCTATTTATTAATTTTTTTTTACATTTCTACCTTTTGATCAAGACCTTTCTCTGAAAGCATTGCTGATCAAGAGTTAGGTTTTCTAGTTTCAGAGGCTTTTTGTTCTTCAGTGTCTGGAAGGAACTTTCATGGATGTACTGTCTCACGTAAGAGGAAAAGTGCACTGGTTAGAAAACAATGTGATATATCATATTAACAAATTGAAGGATAAAAACCTTATGATTATCTCAATAGATGCAGAGAAAGCCTTTGACAAAATTCAACTCTGATTTATAATAAAAACTCTCCAGAAAGCAGGTATAGAAGGAACATACCTCAACATAATAAAAGCCATATATGATAAATCCACAGCAAACATTATCCTCAATGGTGAAAAATGGAAAACATTTCCCCTGAAGTCTGGAACAAGACAAGGGTGCCCACTCTCACCACTACTATTCAACATAGTTTTGGAAGTTTTAATCATAGCAATCAGAGAAGAAAAATAAATTAAGGAATCCAGATTGGAAAAGAAGAAGTAAAACTCTCACTGTTTGCTGATGAGATAATCCTCTACATAGAAAATCCTAAAGACACTGCCAGAAAATTACTAGAGCTAATCAATGAATATAGTAAAGTTGCAGGATATAAAATTAACACACAGAAATACCTTGTATTCCTATAAACTGAGAAAACAGAAAGAGAAATTAAAGAAACAATTCCATTCACCATTGCGATGAAAAGAATAAAATACTTAGGAATAAATCTACCTAAAGAAACAAAAGACATATATATAAAACTATAAAACATTGGTGAAAGAAATCAAAGATGACACAAATAGATGGAGAAATGTACCATGTTCATGGATTGGAAGAATCAATATAGTGAAAATGAGTAAACTACCCAGGGTGATCTATAGATTCATGCAATCCCTATCAAGCCACCAATGGTATTTTTCACAGAACTAGAACAAATGATTTCACAATTTGTATGAAAATGTAAAAGACCTTGATCAGCCAAAGCAATCTTGAGAAAGAAGAATGAAACTGGAGGAATCAACTTGCCTGATTTCAGACTATGCTTCAAAGCTACAGTCATCAAGAGAGTATGGCATTGGCACAAAGATAGAAATATAGATCAATGGAACAAAATAGAAAGCCCAGAGATAAATCCATGCTCCCATGGACACCTTATCTTTGGCAAAGGAGGCAAAAATATACAATGGAGAAAAGACAATCTCTTTAACAAGTGGTGCTGAGAAAACTTTCAACCACCTATAAAAGAATGAAATTAGAACACTTTCAAACACCATCCACAAACATAAACTCAAAATAGATTAAAGATCTAAATGTAAGACCAGAAACTATACAACTCCTAGAAGAAAGCATAGGCAAAACACTCTCTGACATAAATCACATCAGGATCCTCTATGACCCACCTCCCAGAGTAATGAAAGTGAAAGGAAAAATAAACAAATGGGACCTAATTAAACTTAAAAGCTTTTGCACAACGAAGGAAACTATAAGCAAGGTGAAAAGACCACCTTCATAATGGGATAAAATAATAGCAAATGAAGCAACTGACAAAGAATTAATCTCAAAAATATACAAGCAGCTCCTGCAGCTCAATTCCAGAAAAATAAACCACCCAATCAAAAAATGGGCCAAAGAACTACACAGCCATTTCTTCAAAGAAGACATACAGATGGCTAACAAACACATGAAAAGATGCTCAACATCACTCATTATCAGAGAAATGCAAATCAAAACCACAATGAGGTACCATCTCACACCAGTCAGAATGGCCACTGTCCAAAAGTCTACAAACAATAAATGCTGGAGAGGGTGTGGAGAAAAGGGGGCTCTATTAAACTGTTGGTGGGGATGCAAACTAGTACAGCCACTATGGAGAACAGTGTGGAGATTCCTTAAAAAACTGGAAATAGAAGTGCCATATGATCCAGCAATCCCACTTCTGGGCATACACAGAGGAAACCAGAATTGAAAGAGACACATGTATCCCAATGTTCATTGCAGCACCATTTACAATAGCCAGGACATGGAAGCAACCTAGATGTCCATCAGCAGACAAATGGATAAGAAAGCTGTGGCACATATACACAATGGAATATTACTCAGCTGTTAAAAAAATGCATTTGAATCAGTTCTAATGAGATGGATGAAACTGGAGTCTATTATACAGAGTGAAGTAAGTCAGAAAGAAAAACACCAATACAGTATATTAATGTATATATATGGAATTTAGAAAGATGGTAATGACAATCCTATATGTGAGACAGCAAAAGAGACACAGTTATAAAGAACAGGATTTTGGACTCTGTGGGAGAATTTGAGGGTGGGATGACTTGAGAGAATAGTATTGAAACATGTGTGTTACCATGTGTGAAATAGATGACCAGTCCAAGTATGATGCATGAAACAGGGCACTCAAAGATGGTGCACTGGACAATCCAGAGGGATTGGATGGGGGGAAAGGTAGGAGGGGAATTTGGGATGGGGGACACATGTACATCACCTGTGGCTGATTCACATCAATGTATGGCAAAAACCACCACAATATTATAAAGTAATTGGCTTCCAATTAAAACAAATTAATTAATTTAAAAAAGAAACCTATTAAGGTCACATTCTTAGGAGAATGTGAGGGGGAGTAGGAAGAAGAACCCTCTGGTACTTTTTATTAACATCCATATGTTAGTAAGATCGTAGACACTGAAGATCATCTGAAGTGTTAATGTCTTCATCAAAGTTTGGCAACAAACTTCCAGCAGGCCTGGTCCAGATATCTTAGGAAAGCTGTCTCATCATATGTAATCTGCTTCAGTACTGGGAAATCTTTACTTTCATGTTGCCAGATTATACGCAGGTCCATCAAGGTTTATTCATGTTTCAGCACTTTCTTTAGGTGTATTACGTGTATCTAAGAGTATATACCTTGGTGGCACAAGGTTTGTTAGCAGTATTTGGTAGTGGCCTTTCCAACGATTTTGAGTAGAGTCCTTCTGGAGGTTTTTTCCCAGGTTGGAAGGTTTGATGTTTAAGGTGTTTATCTCCCAAGGGCACACTTTGAAAAGATTGCTCTCCCAAAGCAGTGCTATTTTTAATAAAAGGAATTAGGCCTTTTAAATATTGGAGTATCTCTCCTTTTATCAGCTGTGGGTCAAAAGAAACAGTAGCCATGTGCATTATGCGTCCTGTGACTGTCTCAAAGGATGAGAGTTTATGAGTTCCAAGGGGTGGATATGAGATCCAGAAGGATCATGGCAATACCTGTGGCCAGAGTATTTGGAGAGCCTTTATAAATTTTGCCATTTGAGTCTTAACAATGCTGTTAGTGTGTTTGACTAAACCAGAGGATTGAGGGTTGTAAGCACAGTGAAAATGATGTAATACTGGCTAAATAGTGAAAATGATGTAATACTGGCTAAATAGTACAGACTTGTTGAAATGCCTGGCCAGGTAAATGGCTTCCTTGATGAATATGAAGTTTGATAAGAGTTCCCCAGGTAGGGATAATCTTTTCCAAGAGGACTTTAGCCACAGAAGAGGCAATCACCTGTCTGTTAAGGAAGTTTTCAGTCCAGTATAAAAACATACAGACCATGACTAAAACATATTTATATCCAAGAAATAGAGAAAGTTCTATAAAATCCATTTGTCAGACTTTGAATGGCTCATTAGATAATTTAAAATGTCTAGGAACAGTACAAACATGTTTCCCTGGATTGTACTGTTGATAAGTAGGACAAGTGAGGTAGACATTTTTTGTGGCCTTGTTAATGTTTCCCCACCGATAGTGATTCATGAAAGCTGTCATTTTGTCAGTAGTTCAATGGCTTAATGTATGTACAGTGGTGAAGAGTGGGACTTTTAGAGTCTACAGGAGGACTGGGTTGTTATTTGGTACAAACTAGAGCTTAATTTTTAAAAATCAAACAAATTATTGAATTTCTAACCTGTTTTTCCTTTTCTGAGGCTAATTGTTGGGCCTCTGTAGCCAGTTCTTCTAAATTATAATTTGGGAAAATATCTCTTTGGACCATGACAGAGATTTGGCTGTTATTAGTCACATTAAGAGCAGCATTCCTAGCAGAAATATCAGCAAGGTGATTTCCTTTAGTTTCCAGAGAGTCAAATTTAGAATGCACCAGAATCTTAATAATAACTAGTGGAAGGTAAATATATTACACTCAATAATTCATGAACTTAGGGACCATTTTAAATTTTATTTCCATTGGAAGCAAGAAGGCTACTTTGCTTCCACAATATTCCCAAATCATAAGCTGCTCCAAAGCATATCGACTATCAGTGTAAATATTGATCATTTTGTCCTTGGCTAAAATATATGCCTATGTAACAGTGTATAATTCAACAAGTTAGACTGAAGTATCCATAGGTAAAGAGGCTGCCTTAGTAGTACCAAAGGGATTTGTAATAGCATACTCAGCACAATATTTGCCACTGTGACCTTTTAAATAAGAATCATTGTGAATGATAAGAAATCAACATTACTCAATGAAATTTCCTGTAGGTCATTATGAGGAGTCAGGAGGTGATTCATCAGTGCTAAGCCATTGTGAGGGACTTCATTGCTGATGGAGACCAGAAGATTAGCCAGGTTAAGATTATTACAATTTAAAGGAGTTATGTGTGGAATAGGTAGCAAAAAGACTTCACGGGAGGTGAGGCAGCTGGCTGAGAAATGTCCAGTGTGATGAGAATTCAGGAAAACTTCTACTGTGAAAGGTACAAAAATGGTTAAAGGGAATCCTACAATGATACACTAGTGGCCTTCCACCAAAAAAGCAGTGGCCATAATGCCTGTAAGACATTATGGAGTAAGGAGTAAGACATTATGGAGTAAGGAGTAACCCCTTGCTACAGAATCCAGTTACTAGCTATAACGCTCTATGGATAGTTGGTGGTGCCTGTTGATTTTGCTTGAGCAGCCCAAGGGCATTCCCCTGCTTTTCATATGCAGAAAGGAAAGTGGAGATCTGACAAATGGGGTGCCCAAGGGCAGGTGGCATCATCAAACTCTCCTTTAAAGCCTTAGAGGCTTTATTTTCTGATTCTTCTCCAAAGATTGAGTTGGGGTTGTTATTGTTGAGTAGAACATATAGTGGTTTGACTATAAGAGAGCAACTTGGAATCCAATTTCAGCAATAACCAACTGGCCTGAGAAAACCTCACATTTGGTGCTTAGTTTTAGATTTTGGGAAATTTAGGACACAATGAAGTCTGCCTGGACTTAGGTGTATCCCTTGTTCTGATATCACAAGCCCTAAATATCAAGCCAGGACTTGGGTAAACTGCAATTTTTCTTTGGTGACCTTGTGTCCCTTTAAGGCTAAAAGCTTTATCTGGATCCTGTATTCTTGTGAGGAGGCTTGAGAAGGAGAGCAAAGAAGCGAATCATCCTCATATGGCAACAAAATAGAGCCTGTGGGAAACTATGTTATCCAGATCAGCCTTCAGGATAAGAAATATGATTTCTCAGTGTAACACTGGGGCATTAATGTCCAGGTGAATTGTTTTTCTTTTCAGTTCAGTTCAGTCGCTCAGTCGTGTCCGACTCATTGTGACCCCATGAACCATAGCATGCCAGGCCTCCCTATCCATCACCAACTGCCAGAGTCTACCCAAACCCATGTCCATTGAGTTAGTGATGCCATCCAACCATCTTATCCTCTGTCATCCCCTTCTCCTCCTGCCCTCAAGTGAAGGCAAAAAGGTATTGGCTAGCTTCATCAACTGGAATATTAAAGAATGTACTGTATAAAAATTACTTCTGGTGGGAATGGATATTCTTAGCTCATAAGGGTCAAAAACAACAGATTGTTGAGAGATAGAAGTATTGTTTATTTGCTTGGAGATCCTAGATAAACCTCCACCCTTGGCTCCTAGGTTTTTTCACCAGTAAAATGGGAGTTACAGGAGCTGGTATAAGGACTAATGAGACATTGAGCCTGTAATCTTCTACTGTGGGCTTTATGCCTTGAAGGGCTTTTTTCCTTATAGAGGATTGATTAATTCTGGGAAGAGATTTTTTATGGAGTCTATTTGAATCCTATTTGATGGGAAGTGTGCTGTGAATTTTGCCAACACCAGTTGAAGATTTTGCCCATAAGGAGATATTTCAGTTATGACAAG
Source organism: Bos grunniens (assembly GCF_055505025.1). Classification (NCBI taxonomy): domain Eukaryota; kingdom Metazoa; phylum Chordata; class Mammalia; order Artiodactyla; family Bovidae; genus Bos; species Bos grunniens. The sequence goes on from NC_141194.1 coordinate 134,103,689, forward strand.
TGATCAGTGTTTTCAGAATCTACTCTAGTCCCATCAGAGATGGGACAAATCAAGTTGTGAAAGCATAATTTAATTTACCTGGTTGGTTACATTGATGACTACTGTCATACTTTGAAATAATTTCCCTCTTTTAGAAGAAATTCTGGCATGATACTTTTCTAACAAGTCTCAGCCTACCCGATGTCAATTAAGACAGGAAAAGATTCATCTCCAATCTGGAGAAATGATTCTCCAAGCTGATTAAGAGGGAGGATTAGGCAGAGCCCATGTAGTTCCATCGGAGAAGGCAATGGCACCGCACTCCAGTACTCTTGCCTGGAAAATCCCATGGATGGAGGAGCCTGGTAGGCTATAGTCCATGGGGTCACTAAGAGTCGGACATGACTGAGCGACTCCACTTTCACTTTTCACTTTCATGCATTGGAGAAGGAAATGGCAACCCACTCCAGTGTTATTGCCTGGAGAATCCCAGGGACAGGGGAGCCTGTTGGGCTGCCGTCTATGGGGTTGCACAGAGTCGGACATGAATGAAGCAACTTAGCAGCAGCATGTAGTTCCATAGAGCCCTGCCATTGAGAATCAGAAGGCCATTGTAAAGGCTGGGTAGATGGCTGAAAGCCCATAAAGGGCTTAAATTTGTAACAATCTCTTTTCCTGGCATTTTTCACTAGTAGCAAAAACTAGGAGGGTTTTGGTATTGCTTAGGAGCCTTGATTTCCTGGAGTTGAAGAATTTTGGAGATTCTCCTTGTACGTGACTCATCTAGGATATAAGAAGTTTGCAGGGTAAGTAAGTCTGGAGTGGACATATTTTCCCATTACATCCTAGTCCTTTTTACTAGAAGGGAAAGGTCCCAGTACAGCTCATTAATAAATGTAGAGTTAAAACCTACCCAGGTAGAATCAATACCTGAAGGAAAACCAGGATTTTCTATAAAAACAATCTGAAGCTTATGATAACATTTATGAACAAGTTCTTCAGATTTTTGTCTGGAACCTTGAATTTTGTTCTAATTAAGAGCCTTTGGAAAAGCTCTAGGAATTGCTTGATGAAGTCACCTTGTGATGGCCAGAACCCAATCATGTAAGAAGTTAGCGGGGTGATCTCCCAGTTGTAATCTTATAGACCTGTCAGGATTTTCCCAGTTATGGTTTTCATCCAATGCTGGGTCTGGCCTTCATAGTTAAGCATATAAACTAAGCTAATTAAGTCAGAGCAACAAGGTTGACAAGTTGGATAACTATATAAAATTCTTTAGCAAATCTGTGAGAATCTTTGATTAGTTTGGGAAAATCTTTGTGGCTCATAGTTCAGCTGTAGTCCAAGAAGTATGAGAAATTAAGGGTTTGGGCTTTGGATCACCAGAAGTCTTCATCTTCAGAGTGATATGTGCTGACGACTTCAGAAGAAATGGCAGTGGGAAGAGTTTTAGAGAAAAGAAAGTTGGCAACTGAGAGCATAATGGAGGCATACACACATAGAAGGGAAGGAAGAAGATAGTGCAGGAGGTGAAGTCTGACCATAAGGAACAAGGCAGGGAGACAAGATGGTGCCAGAGATGGCACAAGTGGCTTTGGAAGCTACTTGTTTGTTTGCCTCAGTTAATCTTAAAATATTTTGCAGAGAGGCAAATTTTGAACTCCTGACAACATTAGGAACCCTCAAAATGCCAATTAAAATACAGCATAGCACTCAGTTCTGGAAGTTTTTTGAGTTTTTGTAGTTCAATTTGGTCTTAAGGAAATTAGATATGCTGATTTCAAAGGTTCCCCATAATGGCCATTGATGTTCTAAATTGCCTTTGATCGGGTCTGCCTTTTAGTTAGAAATGCATATGGGAAAGACTACAGTTTTTTATAACATAAAATTGGCTGTAGTCCTTGCAAGGAGGGGTGCACCCTTAAAACACTTAGATAACTACGATCCCATATCCTAGAGGTTTTTCATCTAAAGAACCGTTTTCAAATAGCTTACACCACTTACAACACAAACAGCTCAATTCAAACATTTTGCAAGCCAATCCCAGCCACTCTTAAGGACATAACTGTCCTGGAGGAGCCAGGCTGAAGGCTTTTTTGAAAAGCCAATCTCCAGAAGACAGCCCTTCCAAAGGAATAGGCCAAAGGCTGAAAAACCTGGCACCATTTCAGAGAAAAAAACACTGTTTCCACAGGAATGGGCCAAAGGCTAGTCAGCTTCAATGAAATTGTCTGATCTCAAGTTCAGACCAGAGTGCCAACTAGTACTCACTAACAGAATAATCCCTTAACCAGAAAGAGAAAATGTTTACATAGATAACTCAATAACCCTAGAGAGCTTCAAACACAAAGAGTGTGTGAGCTTGAATCCAGGAGAAAGATGTATTTTCAAACTCCAGGGTTTGCTCAACCCTGGAGGTGACCAACAATGGGCTCAATTGTGGGTACTCCATCTGTTTGCACATTAGACCCTAAGCCATCAAGAATTTTCTCTGGTCCTCCCATAGGTCACCAAAATGTTGGCCCGAAACAGAGTGCCAGCTATTTCTCCAGCAAGATGAGTTTATTTGGGAGCAGCACAGAATTGCAATTCAGGATCTGAAATCATGGTGGGCTACATGTAAGTTTCCCCCTTGGAAGTACATGGACAACACTTTTTACAGAGCAGAAAAGGAAGTTGGAGAGCTAGAGTAAACAGAGTCCATTGCTTTTCATTGAGTTGTTGCCAAGCAAAAAAGACATCTTTCTTCTTCCTGTTGGGCTCTGTTGTCATCACAGGGCTTGTGAGCTCCCTCCTTCTGGTTTCCCAACTCTAAGTCTTCTGTTAATTTTTTTAGTGCCAAACCTTAAGATTTTCAGGGCTTTTCCAAGATGGGTGATGGGTATAGGTGGGCCATATAACTGATTTGTCTAGTAGGTTTTGGCTGATATCAGACATGCTACTTGTACAAGGACAGCATGCCATGTTATTTTTCAGAATTTCAGTGTTGCCTTAACTGTGATGCTCTATATGAATATTTCCTCTGTAATATTCTCTGGTGAATAACAAGTGTGCAAATATCTCACATTTTAGTGTATTTTTAATGCCAACTTTTACATAGAATGGATATAAGTATCAGGTGCCACCTTGTACCCTGAACCCTTATTATTAATTTTAAGGGATAGTGATTTAAAGATCACAACAATTCAAGAGAAGACTCTACACATGGACATCACCAGATGGTCAATACCGAAATCATATTGATTATACTCTTTGCAGCCAAAGAAGGAGAAGCTCTATACAGTCAACGAAAACCATACCAGGAGCTGACTGTGGCTCATCATTAACTCCTTATTGCCAAATTCAGACGTAAATTGAAGAAAGTAGGGAAAACCACTAGACCATTCATGTATGACCTAAATCAAATCCCTTATGATTATACAGTGGAAGTGAGAAATAGATTTAAGGGACTAGATCTGATAGATACAGTGCCTGATGAACTATGGACGGAGGTTCGTAACATTGTACAGGAGACAGGGATCAAGACCATCCCCACGGAAAAGAAATGCAAAAAAACAAAATGGCTGTCTGGGGAGGCCTTGAAAATAGCTGTGAAAAGAAGAGAAGCAAAAAGCCAAGGAGAAAAGGAAAGATATAAGCATCTGAATGCAGAGTTTCAAAGAATAGCAAGAAGAGATAAGAAAGCCTTCATCAGTAACCAATGCAAAGAAATAGAGGAAAACAACAGAATGGGAAAGACTAGAGATCTCTTCAAGAAAATTAGAGATACCAAGGGAACATTTCATGCAAAGATGGGCTCGATAAAGGACAGAAATGGTATGGACCTAACAGAAGCCGAAGATATTAAGAAGAGGTGGCAGGAATACACAGAAGAACTGTACAAAAAAGTTCTTCATGACCAAGATAATCACGATGGTGTGATCACTCCCCTAGAGCCAGACATCCTGGAATGTGAAGTCAAGTGGGCCTTAGAAAGCATCACAATGAACAAAGCTAGTGGAGGTGATGGAATTCCAGTTGAGCTAATTCAAATCCTGAAAGATTATGCTGTGAAAGTGCTACACTCAATATGCCAGCCAATTTGGAAAACTCAGCAGTGGCCACAGGACTGCAAAAGGTCAGTTTTCATTCCAATTCCAAAGAAAGGCAATGCCAAAGAATGCTCAAACTACCACACAATTGCACTCATCACACATGCTAGTAAAGTAATGCTTAAAATTCTCCAAGCCAGGATTCAGCAATATGTGAAATGTGAACTTCCTGATGTTCAAGCTGGTTTTAGAAAAGGCAGAGGAACCAGAGATCAAATTGCCAACATCTGCTGGATCATGGAAAAAGCAAGAAAGTTCCAGAAAAACATCTATTTCTGCTTTATTGACTATGCCAAAGCCTTTGACTGTGTGGATCACAATAAACTGCAAAATTCTGAAAGAGAAGGGAATACCAGACCACCTGACCTGCCTCTTGAGAAATCTGTATGCAGGTCAGGAAGCAACAGTTGGAACTGTACAGGGAACAACAGACTGGTTCCAGATAGGAAAAGTAGTACGTCAAGGCTGTAGATTGTCACCCTGCTTATTTAACTTATATGCAGAGTACATCATGAGAAACGCTGGGGTGGAAGAAGCACAAGCTGGAATCAGGATTGCTGGGAGAAATATCAATAACCTCAGATATGCAGATGACACCACCCTTATGGCAGAAAGTGAAGAAGAACTAAAAAGCCTCTTGAAGAAAGTGAAAGAGGAGAGTGAAAAAGTTGGCTTAAAGCTCAACATCAGAAGATGAAGATCATGGTGTCTGGTCTCATCACTTCATGGGAAATAGATGGGGAAACAGTGGAAATAGTGTCAGACTTTATTTTTTTGGGCTCCAAAATCACTGAAGATGGTGACTGCAGCCATGAAATTAAAAGGTGCTTACTCCTTGGAAGGAATGTTTTGACCAACTTAGCATATTCAAAAGCAGAGACCTTACTTTGCCAACAAAGGTCCGTCTAGTCAAGGCTATCGTTTTTCCAGTGGTCATGTATGGATGTGAGAGTTGGACTGTGAAGAAAGCTGAGCGCTGAAGAATTGATGCTTTTGAACTGTGGTGTTAGAGAAGACTCTTGAGAGTCCCCTGGACTCCAAGGAGATCCAACCTGTCCATTCTGAAGGAGATCAGCCCTGGGTGTTCTTTGGAACACTCCAGTACTTTGGCCACCTCATGCGAAGAGTTGACTCATTGGAAAAGACTCTGATGCTGGGAGGGATTGTGGCCAAGAGGAGAAGGGGACAACAGAGGATGAGATGGCTGGGTGACATCACTGACTCGATGGACATGAGTCTAAGCGAACTCCGGGAGTTGGTGATAGACATGGAGTCCTGGCGTGCTGCAATTCATAGAGTCGCAAAGAGTCCAACACGACTGAGCGACTGAACTGAAGTGAATGATATCCAAAATTTACTGCCTTGCACAAAGCAAAGGCTTATAGCCAGTGAATTTTCAATAAGTATATTTTCTATGGTGCTAATAATGATAGAAAGAATATGCTGGGAATGTCACAAGATTGTCATTTAGTATTGACAATTAACAACTAACATCAAGTATCTAATTTAATTTGTATATATCAACTAGAGGGAGTCAAAAAACTGTCACAGGTTAATGTAAAGTAGCAGTATCATTGCCCACTAATTGCAGGCATGAAATTAAAACATGCTTACTCCTTGGAAGGAAAGTTATAACCAATCTAGATAGCATATTCAAAAGCAGAGATATTTGCTAACAAATGTCTGTCTTGTCAAGGCTATGGTTTTTCCAGTGGTCATGTATGGATGTGAGAGTTGGGCTGTGAAGAAACCTGAACACCGATTAATTGATGCTTTTGAACTGTGGTCCTGGAGAAGATTTTTTTTAAATATAAATTTATTTATTTTAATTGGAGGCTAATTAATTTACAATATTGTATTTGTTTTGCCATATATCGACAGAAATCCACCATCGGTATACACATGTTCCCCATCCTGAACCCCCCTCCCACCTCCCTCCCCATACCATCCCTCTGGGTCATCTCAGTGCACCAGCCCTGAGCATCCTGTATCATGCATCAAACCTGGACTGGCAATTCGTTTCACATATGATATTATACAGGCTTCAATGCCATTCTCCCAAATCATCCCACCCTTGCCCTTTCCACAGAGTCCAAAAGACTTTTCTATACATCTGTGTCTCTTTTGCTATCTCGCATACAGGGTTATCATTACCCTCTTTCTAAATTCCATATATATGCGTTAGTATACTGTATTGGTGGTTTTCTTTCTGGCTTACTTCACTCTGTATAATAGGCTCCAGTTTCATCCATCTCATTAGAACTGATTCAAATGTATTCTTATTAATGGCTGAGTAATACTCCATTGTGTATATGTACCACAGCTTTCTTATCCATTCGTCTGCTGATGACATCTAGGTTGCTTCCATGTCCTGGCTGTTATAGTGCCGTGATGAACATTGGGGTACATGTGTCTCTTTCAATTCTGGTTTCCTAGGTGTGTATGCTCAGCAGTGGGATTGCTTGGTCATATGGCAGTTCTATTTTCAGTTTTTTAAGGAATCTCCACACTGTTCTCCATAGTGGCTGTACTAGTTTGCATTCCCACCAACAGTGTAAGAGAGTTCCCTTTTCTCCACACCCTCTCCAGCATTTATTGCTTGTAGACTTTTGGATCGCGGCCATTCTGACTGGTGTGAAATGGTACCTCATTTTGGTTTTGATTTGAATTTTTCTGATAATGAGTGGTGTTGATCATATTTTCATGTGTTTGTTAGCCATCTGTATGTCTTCTTTGGAGAAATCTCTGTTTAGTTCTTTGGGCCATTTTTTGATTGGGTCGTTTATTTTTCTGGAATTGAGCTGCAGGAGCTGCTTGTATATTTTTGAGATGATTTCTTTGTCAGTTGCTTCATTTGCTATTATTTTCTCCCATTCTGCAGGCTGTCTTTTCACCTTGCTTATAGTTTCCTTTGTTGCACAGGAGCTTTTAATTTTAATTAAGTCCCATTTGTTTATTTTTGCTTTTATTTCCAATATTCTGGGAGGTGGGTCATAGAGGATCCTGCTGTGATGTATGTCAGAGAGTGTTTTGCCTGTGTTCTCCTCTAGGAGTTGTATAGTTTCTGGTCTTACGTTTAGATCTTTAATCCATTTTGAGTTTATGTTTGCGTATGCTGTTAGAAACTGTTCTAGTTTCATTCTTTTACAAGTGGTTGACCAGTTTTCCCAGCACCGATTGTTAAAGAGATTGTCTTTTCTCCATTGTATATTCTTGCCTCCTTTGTCAAAGATAAGGTATCCATGGGTGCGTGGATTTATCTCTGGGCTTTCTATTTTGTTCCATTGATCTATATTTGTGTCTTTTGCCAGTACCATACTGTCTTGATGAGTGTGGCTCTGTAATAAAGCCTGAAGTCAGGCAGGTTGTTTCCTCCAGTTCCATTCTTCTTTCTCAAGATTGCTTTCACTATTCGAGGTTTCTTGTATTTCCATATAAATTGTGAAATTATTTGTTCTAGCTCTGTGAAAAATACCATTGGTAGCTTGATAGGGATTGCATTGAATATATAGATTGCTTTGGGTAGTATATTCATTTTCCCTATATTGATTCTTTTGATCCATGAACATGGTATATTTCTCCATCTATTAGTGTCCTCTTTGATTTCTTTTCACCAGTGTTTTATAGTTTTCTGTATATAGGTCTTTTGTTTCTTTAGGTAGATATATTCCTAAGTATGGAGAAGGAAATGGCAACCCACTCCAGTGTTCTTACCTGGAGAATCCCAGCAACAGAGAAGCCTGGTGGGCTGCAGTCCATGGGGTCGCACAGAGTTGGACACGACTGAAGCGACTTAGCAGCAGCAGCATTCCTAAGTATTTTATTCTTTTCGTTGCAATGGTGAATGGAATTGTTTCCTTAATTTCTCTTTCTGTTTTCTCATTATTAGTGTATAGGAATGCAAGGGATTTCTGTGTGTTGATTTTATATCCTGCAACTTTACTATATTCGTTGATTAGCCCTAGTAATTTTCTGGTGGAGTCTTTAGGGTTTTCTATGTAGAGGATCATGTCATCTGCAAACAGTGAGAGTTTTACTTCTGTTCCAATTTGGATTCCTTTTATTTCTTTTTCTGCTCTGATTGCTGTGGCCAAAACTTCCAAAACTATGTTGAATAGTAGTGCTGAAAGTGGGCACCCTTGTCTTGTTCCTGACTTTAGGGGAAATGCTGTCAATTTTTCACCATTGAGGATAATGTTTGCTGTGGGTTTGTCATATATAGCTTTTATTATGTTGAGGTATGTTCCTTCTATTCCTGCTTTCTGGAGAGTTTTTATCATAAATGGATGTTGAATTCTGTCAAAGGCTTTCTCTGCATCTGACTTTTATTTTTCAATTTGTTAATGTTATGTATTACATTGATTGATTTGTGTATATTGGAGAATCCTTGCATTCCTGGGATAAAGCCCACTTGGTCATGATGTATGATCTTTTTAATGTGTTATTGGATTCTGATTGCTAGAATTTTGTTAAGGATTTTTTCATCTATGTTCATCAGTGATATTGGCCTGTAGTTTTCTTTTTTTGTGGCATCTTTGTCAGGTTTTGGTATTAGGGTGATGGTGGCCTCATAGAATGACTTTGGAAGTTTACCTTCCTTTGCAATTTTCTGAAAGAATTTGAGTAGGATAGGTGTTAGATCTTCTCTAAATTTTTGGTAGAATTCAGCTGTGAAGCTGTCTGGACCTGTGCTTTTGTTTGCTGGAAGATTTTTGATTACAGTTTCAATTTCCATGCTTGTGATGTGTCTGTTAAGATTTTCTACATCTTCCTGGTTCAGTTTTAGAAAGTTGTACTTTTCTAAGAATTTGTCCATTTCTTCCAAGTTTTCTATTTTGTTGGCATATAGTTGCTGATAGTAGTCTCTTATGATGCTTTGTATTTCTGTGTTGTCTGTTGTGATCTCTCCATGTTCATTTCTAATTTTATGGATTTGATTTTCCTCCCTTTCTTTCTTGATGAGTCTGGCTAATGGTTTGTCAATTTTATTCATCCTCTCAAAAACCAGCTTTTTGCTTTGTTGATTTTTTCTATGGTCTCTTTTGTTTCTTTTGCATTTATTTCTGCCCTAATTTTTTAAGATTTCTTTCCTTCTGCTAACCCTGGCATTCATTTCTTCCTTTTCTAGTTGCTTTAGGTGTAGAGTTAGGTTATTTATTTGACTTTTTTCGTGTTTCTTGAGGTCTGCCTGTATTGCTATGAACCTTCCCCTTAGCACTGCTTTTACAGTGTCCCACAAGTTTTGGGTTGTTGTGTTTTAATTTTCATTCGTTTCTATGCATATTTTGATTTCTTCTTTGATTTCTTCTGATTTGTTGGTTATTCAGCAGCTTGTTGTTCAGCCTCCATATGTTGGAATTTTTGATAGCATTTCTCCTTAATTGAGATCTAATCTTACTGCATTGTGGTCAGAAAAGATTCTTGGAATGATTTCAATTTTTTTGAATTTACCAAGGCTAGATTTATGGCCCAGGATGTGATCTATCCTGGAAAAGATTTCGTGTGCGCTTGAGAAAAAGTTGAAATTCATTGTTTTGAGGTGGAATGTCCTATAGATATCAATTAGGTCGAACTGGTGTATTGTATCATTTAAAGTTTGTGTTCTGTGTTAATTTTCTGTTCAGTTGATCTATCCATATGTGTGAGTGGGGTATTAGTACTTGTGGTAGCCTCTCAGTCATGCCTGACTCTTTGCAACCCCGTGGACTGCAGCCCACCAGGCTCCTCTGTCCATGAGATTTTTCCAGGCAAGGATACTGGAGTGGGTTGTCATTTCCTTCTCCAGGGGATCTTCCCACCCAAGGGATAGAACCCAGGTCTCCTGCACTGCAGGCAGATTCTTTACCGACTGAGCTACAAGGGAAAGTCTCCCACTGTTACTGTGTTATTGTTAATTTCCCCTTTCATACTTGTTAACATTTGTCTTACATATTACAATGCTCCTATGTTGGGTGCATATATATTTATAATTGTTATATCTTCTTCTTGGATTGATCATTTGATCATTATGTAGTGTCCTTCTTTGTCTCTTTTCACAGCCTTTGTTTTAAAGTCTGTTTAATCTGATATGAGTATTGCTACTGCTGCTTTCTTTTGGTCTCCATTTGCATGGAATATCTTTTTCCAGCCCTTCACTTTCAGTCTCTATGTGTCCCTTGTTTCGAGGTGGGTGTCTTGTAGACAACATATATAGGGGTCTTATTTTTGTATCTATTCAGCCTGTCTTTGTCTTTTGGGTGGGGCATTCAATCCATTTACACTTAAGGTAATTATTGATACGTATGATCCTGTTGCCATTTTATTGTTTTGGGTTCGAGTTTATACACCCTTTTTGTGTTTCCTGTCTAGAGAAGATCCTTTAGCATTTGTTGGAGAGCTGGTTTGGTGGTGCTGAATTCTCTCAGCTTTTGCTTGTCTGTAAAGCTTTTGATTTCTCCTTCATATTTGAATGAGTCCTTGCTGGGTACAGTAATCTGGGCTGTAGGTTATTTTCTTTCATCACTTTAAGTATGTCCTGCCATTCCCTCCTGGCCTGAAGAGTTTCTATTGAAAGATCAGCTGTTATTCTTATGGGAATCCCCTTGTGTGTTATTTGTTGTTTTGCCCTTGTGGCTTTTAAATATTTGTTCTTTGTGTTTTATCTTTGTTAATTTGATTAATATGTCTTCGCGTGTTTCACCTTGGGTTTATCCTGTTGGGGACTCTCTGAGTTTCTTGGACTTGGGTGATTATTTCCTTCCCCATTTTAGGGAAGTTTTCAACTATTATCTCCTCAAATATTTTTTCATGGTCTTTCTTTTTGTTTTCTTCTTCTGGGACGCCTATGATTCGAATGTTGTTGTGTTTAACATTGTCCCAGAAGTCTCTGAGTTGTCCTCATTTCTTTTAATTTGTTTTTCTTTTTTCCTCTCTTCATTTATTTCTACCATTCTCTTTTCTACCTCACTAATCCTATCTTCTGCCTCTGTTATTCTACTATTTGTTCCCTCCAGAGTATTTTTAATCTCATTTATTGCATTATTTATCATATATTGACTCTTTTTATTTCTTCTAGTTCCTTGTTAAACCTTTCTTGCATCTTCTCAATCCTTGTCTCCAGTCTATTTATCTGTGATTCCATTTTTATTTCATGATTTTGGATCATTTTCACTATCATTGTTTGGAACTCTTTATCAGGTTGATTCCCTATCTCTTCCTCGTTTGTTTGGTTTTATGGGCATTTATCCTGTTCCTTTACCTTCTGGGTATTCCTTTGTCTCTTCATCTTCTTTATATTGCTGTGTTTGGGGTGGCCTTTCTGTATTCTGGCAGTTTGTGGAGTTCTCTTTATTGTGAAGCTTCCTCGCTGTGGGTGGGGTTGTACCGGTGGCTTGTCAAGGTTTCCTGGCTAGGGAAGCTTGTGTTGGTGTTCTGGTGGGTGGAGCTGGATTTCTTCTGGAGTGCAATGAAGTGTCCAGTAATGAGTTGTGAGATGTCAGTGGGTTTGGAGTGACTTTGGGCAGCCTGTATATTGAAGCTCAGGGCTACGTTCCTGTGTTGCTGGAGAATTTGCATGGTATGTCTTGCTCTGGAACTTGTTGGCCCTTGGGTGGTGCTTGGTTTCAGTGTAGGTATGGAGGCATTCGAGGAGCTCGTGTCGATTAATGTTCCCTGGAGTCAGGAGTTCTCTGGTGTTCTCAGGATTTGGACTTAAGCCTCCTGCTTCTGGTTTTCAGTCTTATTTTTACAGTAGCCTCAAGACTTCTCTATCTCCTTTTGAAGACTATGGGCTGCCTTTCTGGGTACCTGATGTCCTCTGACGGCATTCAGAAGTTGTTTTGTGGAATTTTCTCAGCTTTCAAATGTTCTTTTGATGGATTTGTGGGGGAGAAAGTTGTCTCCCTGTCCTATTCCTCTGCCATCTTAGGACCGCCCCCGGAGAAGACTCTTGCAAGTCCCTTGGACTGCAAGGAGATCCAACCAGTCCATCCTAAAGGAGACCAGTCCTGGGTGTTCATTGGAAGGACTGATGGTGAGGCTGAAACTCCAATACTCTGGCCAGCTCATGCGAAGAGTTGACTCATTGGAAAAGACCCTCATGCTGGGAGTGATTGGGGGCAGGAGGAGTAGGGGATGACAGAGGATAAGGTGGCTGGATGGCATCATCGATTCGATGCACATGAGTTTGGTTGAACTCTGAGAGTTGGTGGTGGACAGAGAGGCCTGCCATGCTGCGATTCATGAGGTCGTGAAGAGTCGGACACGACTGAGCGACTGAACTGAACTGAACTGACTTAATGAAGAAGTCTCTAACCAACATTATTTGCTAAAGAAGAATAGGCCTTTATTTTGTATTTTTTCCACTGAATCTGTTACAAAACAAAAATGGAATGACAACTATGTACAATATACTGAGATAGATTTTTAAAATTCCATCTTCTTCTTGTGGGTCTTCTAATATACTGTTTACATTTAAAGTCTATTTTAAAGTAAAAATGATTAAGTGGGTTTGCATACTAATGTCTTTACTATCTTAAAGCTATATGGAATAAAGTGAGAGGTTTTAGCTTTGGAACATCCATGAAATACTTTGTTTTTCTATAAACTCAATGCAGTAGAAAATTTCAGGTTTCAAAAAGACCACAGGAGGAAAAGGGAGGTGAGAGGAGGAGAGGGAAACATTCTTCAAAAATCTGTGACTTCACTCTGTTGTGAATTATTATGCTGTACCACATGGGGCAAGCCACACTAAAGTGTGATTGTTCCTCAAAGATACAGTATATCCTACAATACATGGAGACAGAGGAGAGAGACAGAAGGGGATGACAAAGCAAATATTTCTTTACTATCCTCTCTGTCCTAGTTGCTTCAGAAATGTCATCACTAGTAGCAAAGGCAGAAGACTGAGATCATGAAGACTTCAGGATCTCCAGAGGCCTGGAGACACATGAATTTATGTACAAATACCACCTGGACCTCTAGATACCTAGAGAAAAGGACACTAGCTTGGCTATATGAAGGAGGCTTTGGGTTGGAAGGTCAGTGGGAACTGTTACTTTTCCAGAGATTTCTATGCCATTCACTGTCACTAGCCCTCTTCTCCCAACTACCAGTTTGGTTTGCTAGACTCCCCCAAAGAGAAAAACACAGTTGTTTTCCTGATTTGACTCATCCCTCCTTTCCCCCAAAACCTACTTATGGAAGCCACTGTAAGTATCAACTCTTTCTTCTCTTCACTCAAACTCAGCCTGAGTAATCTCAGAAAGTATACTTTGATTTCCAAAGTCCTGTCTCTACTACTAAACAATAGAATACAAATTTCAGTTCAAGCAAATCATACATTTGACAAGTTGTATAATTGAAAGAGACCTTGAAAAATATTTTAGTCACACTTGATTAACAAAGAAAAATCAGACAGTTTGTGGGTTGCCTTTGGGATGTCATATGTCTCTTTTCAGTGGGACATCTTCCTAAGAAAGACATTTCTGAAAGGTGCTTTTTGACTCTCCATAATTTTAACTTTATGTACTTAAGATGAAACACTATAAAAATGACATATACACTCCTAGAGCTAAGAGAAGCAGAGGAATGGGAATTAAACCAGCCTGGGTGGAGGTGAGGAACTGATTAAAGGCAAGAAAAAGGCCTTTCTGAAAGAGCTAAGTTTAGAGCTGTGTGTCAATAGCTGAGTGGTGAAGAGTTTGAAGAATGAATTTTCAAAGAGGACAGTGCTAAGCAGAGTTGAAACCAAGCATCATTGTGGTGTGTATAGGGCGACATAGGGAAATAGTTGATATTTTGTTATACACCAGAAACCAACACAACGTAGAAAATCAACTATACGTCCATAAAATTTAAAAAAGGAATAACTACCGAAAAAAAAAAAAAAGAGAGAGAGAGACAAAGGGAAATTGGCAACGTTGGCACATAAAGTAAAAGAATAAAAATGAGACTGAAAAACTAGACAATGATTTTGTCTTGTTTGGGCCCAGAATTTTGTCCCTGACATATCATCAGAAAGAAACTCTTTGTGTTGGTCTTCCTGTAATGAGGATGGGATTTCATTGAACTCCCCATATTTTATTACCAACATGTTTTTTGACAACAGTTCCTGTGAGGTGAGCACATTGTGCAAAATCTAGAGCCTCAGAGTCAGACTGCTCTGCTTAGATTTCAAAGTATAACAGCTCAAATCAACTGAGGAAAATAAAATTAAGCTGAAAACAGTGCAAATATTGTTTATGTGCTATTGAAATTGATATCTTCTACATCTCCAGCTGAATTAAAGTTGCAAAAGAAAGAATAAATATCGATGAGTTCACAAGACTCATGAGTTCACAAGACTTTGTTAGAGTTAGTGTTTTCCCCAGGAGGAAAAAAGTTGAACTTCGATTGGAGAGTAAGTTGTAAGTCTGATGTTAATAAGTATCTGTCAAGGGAATCTCTTGAGTGCTGAGATTTGCTATCATGAAATAGGGAGAACTGATTTTTTAATAGCAAGGCATCTGGTAAATATCAACAGGATATGTTTTCAACACAGAAGTATCAGTTGTGTTGCCTACATTAAAAGGAAATGCACAGTAAAAGTAAACTTTCTTGGTTGTCTGGTACTTTTTGACAACTGTTTGTTGATGATAGTAAATAATCATACATGCAGAAACTTCTCTGGCATTTATATTTTATTTTCAAATTCTAGTACATATCCTAAAACTCAACAAACTATCAAATGAGTTGATTCTCTCTTCATGTCTGCAATATGCTTAAATATCTAGGACATTAGATTCATTCCTTCTTACAGATGCCTATGTATAATGCCTAAACAATAGAGTAAAATTTTAAATTCAAGGAAACCATATATTTGAGGAATTGTTTAATTGAAACTCCCGTGGAGTCCAAAAGACTGTTCTATACATCAGTGTCTCTTTTGCTGTCTTGTAGAGGAATGATACAGGGAGGGAGGAGGGACGAGGGTTCAGGATGGGGAACATGTGTATACCTGTGGTGGATTCATGCTGATATATGGCAAGACCAATACAATATTGTAAAGTTAAAAAAAATAAAATTTAAAAAAAATTGGAAAAAAAAAAGAAACTCCCTTGGAAATGTTTTAATTATGGCCAGCAAAAACAAGACTGGGAGCTGACTGTGGCTCAGATCATGAACTCCTTATTGCCAAATTCAGACTTAAATTGAAGAAAGTAGGGAAAACCACTAGACCATTCAGGTATGACCTAAAGCAAATCCCTTATGTTTATACAGTGAAAGTGAAAAATAGATTTAAGGGAGTAGATCTGATAGATAGAGTGCCTGATGAACTATGGACGGAGGTTCGTGACATTGTACAGAACACAGGGATCAAGACCATTACCATGGAAAAGAAATGCAAAAAAGCAAACTGGCTGTCTGGTGAGGCCTTACAAATAGCTGTGAAAAGAAGAGAAGTGAAAAGCAAAGGAGAAAAGGAAAGATATAAGCTTCTGAATGTAGAGTTCCAAAGAATATCAAGGAGAGATAAGAAAGCCTTCCTCAGTGATCAATACAAAGAAATAGAGGAAAACAACAGAATGGGAAAGACTAGAGATCTCTTCAAGAAAATCAGAGATACCAAGGGAACATTTCATGCAAAGATAGGCTTGATAAAGGACAGAAATGTTATGGACCTAACAGAAGCAGAAGATATTAAGAAAAGGTGGCAAGAATACACAGAAGAACTGTACAAAAAAGATCTTCATGACCAAGATAATCACGATGGTGTCATCACTCACCTAAAGCCAGACATCCTGGAATGTGAAGTCAAGTGGGCCTTAGAAAGCATCACTATGAACAAAGCTAGTGGAGGTGATGGAATTCCAGTTGAGCTATTTCAAATCCTGGAAGATGATGCTGTGAAAGTGCTACACCCAATATGCCAGCAAATTTGGAAAACTCAGCAGTGGCCACAGGACTGCAAAAGGTCGGTTTTCATTCCAGTCCCAAAGAAAGGCAATGCCAAAGAATCCTCAAACTACCACACAATTGCACTCATTTCACACGCTAGTAAAGTAATACTCAAAATTCTCCAAGCCAGGATTCAGCAGTACGTGAACCGTGAACTTCCAGATGTTCAAGCTGGTTTTAGAAAAGGCAGAGGAACGAGAGATCAAATTGCCAACATCCGCTGGATCATGGAAAAAGCAAGAGAGTTCCAGAAAAACATCTGTTTCTGCTTTATTGACTATGCCAAAGCCTTTGACTGTGTGGATCACAATAAACTGTGGAAAATTCTGAGAGAGATGGGAATGCCAGACCACCTGACCTGCCTCTTGACAAACCTGTATGCAGGTCAAGAAGCAGCACTAGAACTGGACGTGGAACAACAGACTGGTTCCAAATAGGAAAAGGAGTACGTCAAGGCTGTAGGTTGTTACCCTGCTTATTTAACTTATATGCAGAGTACATCATGAGAAACGCTGGACTAGAAGAAGCACAAGCTGGAATCAAGATTGCTGGGAGAAATATCAATAACCTCAGATATGCAGATGACACCACACTTATGGCAGAAAGTGAAGAGGAACTAAAAAGCCTCTTGATGAAAGTGAAAGAGGAGAGTGAAAAAGTTGGCTTAAAGCTCAACATTCAGAAAACGAAGATCATGGCATCTGGTCCCATCACTTCATGGGAAATAGATGGGGAAACAGTGGAAATAGTGTCAGACTTTATTTTGGGGGGCTCCAAAATCACTGCAGATGGTGACTGCAGCCATGAAATTAAAAGATGCTTACTCCTTGGAAGGAAAGTTATGACCAACCTAGATAGCATATTCAAAAGCAGAGACATTACTTTGCCAACAAAGATCTGTCTAGTCAAGGCTATGGTTTTTCCTGTGGTCATGTATGGATGTGAGAGTTGGACTGTGAAGAAAGCTGAGCACCGAAGAATTGATGCCTTTGAACTGTGGTGTTGAAGAAGACTCTTGAGATTCCCTTGGAGTGCAAGGAGATCCAACCAGTCCATTCTGAAGGAGATCAGTCCTGGGTGTTCTTTGGAAGGACTGGTGCTAAAGCTGAAACTCCAATACTTTGGCCACCTCATGCGAAGAGTTGACTCATCGGAAAAGACCCTGATCCTGGGAGAAATTTGGGGCAGGAGGAGAAGAGGATGACAGAAAATGAGATGGCTGGATGGCATCACCGACTCGATGGACATGAGTTTGCATGAACTCCGGGAGTTGGTGATAGACATGGAGGCCTGGCGTGCTGCAGTTCATGAGGTCGCAAAGATTCAGACACGAATGAGCAACTTAACTGAACTGAACTGAATGAACACAGGAAAGACTTGTGGTTTGTTGCTAGCCCCTTGAATTTGGACCTTTTTCCTTAGGTTTAATAAGTCTAAAGGAGCTCCAATCATTTACAATGGATATCCTCACCATTGATGGGTCATTGGTGAAATATCTAGGTTGTTAGGGTTGGCTTCATTTGCACATAAAAATGTGTTTAAAATTCTCCATTCTCTTTCCTCTTGAATTTCAGTTTTAAGCTTTATTCCTTCCTTTGCAGTAAAAGGCTTTTACTCTTGTAATATCATTTAGCAAAAAAACAATTGGAGATTTATCCCTGACAGCAGATCTTTGTAGAGCTCTTGAGGGTGTATTTTGCCTACATATAACTATTTCCTATATAATGAATAATTTATGGATGAAAATATATATTAGCAAACTATTGCATGAGGTAAAAAATTGTGAGATGGTATGTATACTCGAATAACCAATCAAATTCAATGAAAATATCAAGTTATTCAATTGACATTGTATAGACAAAAAAGATCTAGTTAGTAATTGGGTTTTTGGCTTATAAACAGATTCTTTTGTTATCTTCTGAAAGCACCAACTTCAAAGTCTGCTCTCTTTTCAAGACCTAATTTGTGAGTCATCTCCAACATGTTACTAAGTATTCTACAGGACTTCTTACTGACTCACACATGCATGAATACACAGATACAGAAATACACACACACTATCCAACTCTCTATTACACATTTTCTAACACATGGACTTAATTTTTTCTCTAATTATCTGATGGAATGTCCTGCCACATGTCTTGCTAATGAACACCTGGAAGACAGTGAATTATTATTTTTTCACACATTTGAATGTGATTATGTAGTTAGTATAGCATTGCTGATGCTGACGCTCCAATAATTTGGCCACCTGATGGGAAGAACTGACTTACTGGAAAAGACCCTGATTCTGGGAAAGATTGACAGCAGGAGGAGAAGGGGGCAACAGAGGATGAGATGGTTGGATGGCATCACCAACCCAATGGACATGACTTTGAGCAAACTCTGGGAGACAGCAAAGGTCAGGGAAACATGGCAGGCTGCAGTCCATGGGGTCACAAAGAGTTGGATACAACTTAGCTACTAAACACAATGCATAGAGTTGGGTACAATATAGGTACAAAACACAGCTGGCTACCTGAGTAAAACCGTAGACATTTTTAGATGTAGCAAACTCAAAGGTAGAAAAGTGCTTGTTTCTGCTTGCATTCTAAGCATGATCATCATCTTCTTTTTCAAAAATTCAGCGGGGTTTCAGGGAAAGTATACTAAAGTAGTGTCATTGAGAGTGATTATCTTTTTTTGTGGGATTAATCTCAGAGGACATTTGTAAAATACTCATCAGCACTGATTCTTCCCTTTCTCTCTCTGAGCCTTGGTGAAGTACCCCTTGAATGGAGTAATTTTTTCGTTTGTGCATTCACTCCTGCAAATGCAAGGAGGCTGCAGGTGATATGCCTAATTGCCTTTTTCACTACCAAACTGCTTCACACAATTTTCAATAGTTTTATCTTTGAAGGAAACACCTCAATCTGTTTCTCTAATTGAGAGTGAATCCCATTGTCTAATTAAGTGATTTATCAATACAAGCAATGGGTTCCTGGTGTGTACTCTGGGGCAGGCAGAAATTCAATCTAAGAATGCTTTCCTTTTCGGTCATGAAGCATTAGGTCAAGTGTGTGTGTGTGTGTGTGTGTGATTCATATACTCATGTGAAAGAGACTTAAATCCTGAAAAGTGATGGGCAATTCATGTGGAATCAGTCCTCTTAGAATCACAGCAGGATAGAACTTGTTTCTAAACCTTTAGAAGAGGTGAAGAAGCTCTGGGCTCACAACCCCAGGGAGGCTAGAACTATAAAAATGTTGAGGCAGAAACCAGAGAATCTACATGTGCTATTTTCTCTAGTGTCTGGTATATCTAACACAAAATATTTTACCTATCAAAATGAACTCACTAGGACTTTGAGAAAATGACTTATGCACCTCAGGACATATACTGTTCTTGTCCTTATTTATCCCTTCTGTACTTTTCTTCAGGCATAGGTACCTTTTGCAGTGACCCATCTCTCTGTGAAGCCAAACTAATATGCTAACTTTGCCTTGCCTTTGCTTGTACTACACTGCTGATTAAAAGTATTTGATTCTTCTCTTCTCGGTCTACTTCTATTATCCTTTTAATATCTGCCTTTAGTAATAATAATAAATATTGTTATTATTGATGATGACGATGGTGATAATGATGATGACTATTGGGCTTCCCTCGTGGCTCAGATGGTAAAGAATCCACCTGCAATGCGGGATATCTGGGTTTGATCCCTGGGTTGGGAAGATCCCCTGGAGGAGAACATGGCAACCCATTCAAATATTCTTGCTTAGAGAATCACGTGGACAGAGGAGCCTAGTGGGCTACCATCCATGGGATCGCAAAGAGTCGGACACGACTGAGTGGCTAAGCACATGCACATATTCCTTTAGAATTAACCTGCAGATGAATATATAAGATTTAGCTCCACCCAGATCTTCCAAATCGTAGTTCTGGAAGTGAAAAACCACTGACCTACACTATAAGCAATCTAGTTATTATTCAGTTCAGTCAATTCAGTCACTCAGTCGTGTCTGACTCTTTGCAACCCCAAGGACTGCAGCACGCCAGGCCTCCTTGTCCATTGCCAGCTCCCAGAGTTTACTCAAACTCATGTTCATTGAGTCAGTGATGCCATCCAGCCATCTCATCCTCTTGTCCCCTTCTCCTCCTGCCTTCAATCTTTCCCAGCATCAGGGTCTTTTCAAAAGAGTCACTTCTTTGCATCAGGTGGCCAAAGTATCAGAGTTTCAGCTTCAGCATCAGTCCCTCCAATGAATAGTCAGGACTGATTTCCTTTAGGATGGACTGGTTGGATCTCCTTGCAGCCCAAAGGACTCTCAAGAGTCTTCTCCAACACCACAGTTCAAAATCATCAGTTCTTCAGTGCTCAGCTTTCTTCATAGTCTACCTCTCACATCCATACATGATTACTGGAAAAACCATAGCTTTCACGGACCTTCGTTGGCGAAGTAATGTTTCTGCTTTTTATTATTATGAAGATTAAATGAACAAAGTATGTGCAGAGTGATTTATAAGCCAAAACGGTAGTATATAAATATTAGAATGTCACTGTTATTTTTGTAGTTGTTACTATTGTTATTGTTTGTCAGTGATGTAAATTTCATTTCTTCTCACTCCAACATAAATGTTGGTTGAGAAGGCTGTTTTTACTAATACTTATCTGTAAGAAAATGTTCTCAGTTAAATTGCTGGAATATTCTTCTGGCAGTTTTAACAAGGATACAGTAAAGAAAAAATGCATATGCTATCACCCTATTGCTACATTTTACAATGGAAAAAATATACATGGATATTTTTCAGTATAATATATACTAATCTCCAATAACCTTAAATTGTTATACTCCCCACTGGTTTAATTGTCATAAATTAAAAGTTAAATAATAAAAATATAAGATAAATGAATAATAAAGAATAATTTATGTATATGCCTGTTTTATGAAATAGAGTCCTAGAAATTCATTTAATGCATAAAAGCAGCAAACCCACCACCCATGGTGCATTAGAACTTTTGGGTTCATCTAAATGAATACATGAATTTGACCAAAAGTCATGTTTGCTATTTAACTTGGGGAAGAAATAAACAGGTGGCTCTCACAACTTCCATACATTGTCATATGTCTTATCACTGAGATAATAATTCAAAATATACATTTTATGGTTGAATTCAAGGTTATTTCTGAAATTGACATTTATGTGTTTAATTATGCATCATCACCCTAGGATTAAAAATGTCTTTCCACTTGGTTCAAGCAAAGAATATTGCTGATCTAGATGTAGAAAAAAACACTTGTTTTAGCTTATTTTTAACCCTAGAAATTTCCTCTTTTAGAAAATCTGCTGCAGTGCTAAAACTGAACTTTGATCCCTTTTCTGTCTTCTTTTTGTCTTTCATCAGTCTCAGCCAAGTGTTCAGTTCAGTTCAGTTGCTCAGTCATGTCCGAGCCTGCCACCCCATGGACTGCAGCATGCCAGGCTTCCCTGTCTATCACCAACTCCTGGAACTTGCTCAAACTCATGTCTCCATCGAGTTGGTGATGCCATTCAGCCATCTCATCCTCTGTCATTCTCTTCTGCCTTCAATCTTTCCCAGCATCAAGGTCTTTTCTAATGAGTCGGCTCTTTGCATTAAGTGGCCAAAGTATTGGGGCTTCAGCTTCAGCATCAGTCCTTCCAGTGAATATTCAAGATTGATTTCCTTAAGGATTGACTGGTTTGATCTCCTTGCTGTCCAAGAGACTCTCAAGAGTGTTCTGCAATACCACAGTTCAAAAGCATCAATTCTTTGGTGCTCAGCTTTCTTTATGTTACCTACAAACAACTGTGTATCAATTTTATATCATTTAAAATAAGAAAAGGGAACCCTCTTACACTGTTGGTGGGAATGCAAACTAGTACAGCCACTATGGAGAACAGTGTGGAGATTCCTTAAAAAACTGGAAATAGAACTGCCTTATGATCCAGCAATCCCACTGCTGGGCATACACACTGAGGAAACCACAAGGGAAAGAGACACGTGTACCCCAATGTTCATTGCAGCACTGTTTATAATAGCCAGGACATGGAAGCAACCTAGATGTCCATCAGCAGATGAATGGATAAGAAAGCTGTGGTACATATACACAATGGAGTATTACTCAGCCATTAAAAAGAATACATTTGAATCAGTTCTAATGAGGTGGATGAAACTGGAGCCTATTATACAGAGTGAAGTAAGCCAGAAGGAAAAACATAAATACAGTATACTAACGCATATATATGGAATTTAGAAAGATGGTAATAATAACCCTGTGTACGAGACAGGAAAAGAGACACTGATGTATAGAACAGTCTTATGGACTCTGTGGGAGAGGGAGGGGGGGGAAGACTTGGGAGAATGACATTGAAACATGTAAAATATCATGTAAGAAACGAGTTGCCAGTCCAGGTTCGATGCACGATACTGGATGCTTGGGGCTAGTGCACTGGGACGACCCAGAGGGATGGTATGGGGAGGGAGGAGGGAGGAGGGTCCAGGATGGGGAACACATGTATACCTGTGGCGGATTCATTTTGATATTTGGCAAAACTAATACAATTATGTAAAGTTTAAAAATAAAATAAAATTAAAAAATAAAAATAACTTTACAGAAAAAAAAATAAAATAAGTATTTAAAGGCATTTAGACTTTAAATTAGACTACAATAAGAAATTAAATCCAAATAAGATAAATCTAAATAAGATCTAAATAAATAAATCTAAATGAGAAAAAAAAAAATCCACATTTGGATTGTGGCCAGGGAGCTAAAACTACCTCATTTCCCATGTCAATTGCAGTCAGCTTTGTAGTGGCAGCTACAGTATTGGGCTGAAAGGGATTGTAACTATTCCGCAATGGCCACCAAGAACATGGAAGAGAAGAGTAAAAGCATACATCCCAGATATTCTCCATCTCAGGACTAGGACAAAATACCTTTAGGAGCAGGAAAAGCACAGGTTTTGGAGTCAGATACCTTGGTTCAATACTTAGTCAAATTATCTGAACCTTTGTGTCTCAGTTTCCACTTATGTAAATGAGAATACAGTGTCTCTCTCTGAGTGTTTTATTGGTTATGAAATGAGAAAAGAGAGAGAGAGTAACTAACAAAGTGCCTGAACTCTAACCCAATGCCTGTAAGAAAGGCAGCTATTAGATAAGGGTTAATAAATACACCATTAAACACATTTACCACCTCATCCTTAGGTTATCACATATTTGCAGACAATCACCTGGCAAATTCTTTAAATAGATGTATTTTATTGAGGGCAGCAGAGAATAGATCTAGTTCTTAGTGTGTTTGAACAGGGAAGAGTAGGACAAAGTATTATACCAGTAAGCAGTTAAGTAACTTGAAAGCACTGTTTGTTTAAAAGGCAAAGGAAGAGATAGTGCTTTAGCAGTAGGCCGTAAAACAGAGTAAGAACTATGTAAGAATTACTAACCAGATTTTTTAAAATAGGAGCCTCAGCAAATACACTATATATAAGTAATAACTCTAAATACAGAAATGCTAGTTTGTGTGTGTTTCTCTCACTTTTAGTACTAAGACTCCCCACCACTTTGAAGCAAAAACACATAGCAACATTTTTCTGACTATATTTTTTCCTCATTGTTTGGAAAAAATATTATGGGAAATGAAAAAGAAAACCCTACAAGATCCAAAACCTCCAAACTTCCTTTAAGTGACAGTTTCTCTGTAATGAATCAACAAATTGGACACTAGTAGGTTGTGTTATTATAGCATATATTTTGACTTAGCACTAACTCTTTTCTTCATTAGTTAGTTGTGAACTGGTGGACATGCTTATATTCTATAATAACTTTAAACTTCTTGAGGAAAGATATTATGCTTTATTTATTTTTTGTCTCCAATACCCTGTACATAGTAGGTACTCAATATATTGCTTTGTCACAAAAGTTTGTTCACGTTTTTCTGTTGTGTCTTCTGGAATTTGGGGGCCAACCCAATATTTTATTTAATTCTGTCATGCATGTTTCTTGCTTTTGAGAGAGATTGAATATTAAGTTAAAGAATGTTTAAATTAAAAATTGACTAATTTAACTACAGATGTCTTAATAACAAACTCAATATGATCTCACATCATTACCAAACCAGGGCTGGTTATCTGATACATTTTGTAGGACATTTTCCAGACTAAAAATCCTCATTTGTGGTCAATATGCCAGTTCCTCTCGAGCTACATGGCATCTCTAGCCATTTGGTCTACTGTTCCTTGCCTAAACTTCTTCATGTCAGTTAAGTTTCATAGGACTGGAATAATCAGCTTGGTCTAAATAATAATAAATCATTGTAGTGTGAAAATTTTGTTATAGCTACTTAGCTGACTCGACTCTGTCTTCTTCAAATTTGATTTCTCAAATCATTCAAAATCCAGATCTTGACTTAAATAAGTAGGACCTAATAAGTGAAGTAAATTTATATTCCTGATCCCTGGGTAAATTATATTCCTAGAAAATTTCTGACATTTGAGCTTTACTCTATGGGTCCTTGGTCTTCCAAGGTAGCTCTAGAGGTAAAACAGAACAAAACAAAACCTGCCTGCTGATGGAGGAGACATACAAGAAAGGGATTCAATCCCTGGATTGGGAACATTCTCTGGAGGGGGACATCGCAACTCACTCCAGTATTCTTGCCTGGAAAATCCGATGGACAAAGGAGCCTGGTGGGCTACAGTCCACAGGGTTGCAAAGAGTCAGACATGACTAAAATGACTTATCATGCATGCATTATGGGTCCTTACAAACTCTCAGGGCTGCTTTAGCATTAGCTAATTTGTCTGTATACTACATGTTTATTAGATGCCCACGACACTTTTTGAAGTGGCAACCTACTATCTCTTTTCTTCTTTTAAAACTAGCAGTGCTCTGCATTTTTTATTAATATATTCGCAGTCATCTCATGTTTCTCTGCTCTCCTAACCTGGATATTAGCCAAGCTCAAACTGAGCCTTGCTTGGCTTTGGGAAAACATAAAGCAAGCCTATGCATTCATTAAGGCTGAGCAGTCTTTCCAGAGGGACTCCTGGAATTGCACCATGTAGAGTTAAGTGTGTCTGACCTGAATAGATATAAATGTAAAGTCCACTTCACGTTCACCTCAAGTCAAAAGAGTAATAAAAGGTGATCCCATTTATAGATTTCTTTTGAAAAAATGGAATTTCTACTGTATGTAGCTATCATTATCCACATGTATAGTGTATCCTTTATCTGATCAAAGTAACATCCCAATTTCAATGTCAGAGAGGAGTCCTCCAACTTTAAATATTATCTTTCTCTGAATCTTAGAAGTTCCTAATGATGAATCAGTGCTCAATCAATGTTGGCCCTCTGGGAGGGGTAGAGTCACGAAACCAAATTTTTTGGTACAGAATTATTTTTTAAATTTATATAGCAATAATAAAAACAAAACATTTTCAGGGGTAGATATTTGCAGGGGTAGATCTTGTTATACTCTGAGCATATCATATTTAATGATCCATTCCTGGATTCTGAATATATTGTCTACTCTGGAGATAGATATTTTCAATTATTATATATATGTTTATTTTTAATTCTGGTTGAAATTTCCAGGAAAGAACACCATTACATCCAGAAACTATATTGTGCAATAAGCCATACTCTAAAATAAACCTTATTTCTAAAGCATGCAAAATTCACCCCAACCCAAATTACTATACTATATTGCTATAGAAGTAAAAATAGACATAAAATTGGCATTACAATGCCATAGTAGCAATATATTTACTATAGTCCAGCATCTCATGTAGGTAGAATATATTTACAAATCAATTTTCTTTGTAATGACGTGGCTAGGTTGGTTTAGCAGTAGAATTGTCACTCTTGCCAATCTGTTCTAGTCTGTTTATAATCCAGTACCTAGTGTGGGAGCTTAAAGTAAAAAGAGTAAATGAAAATTTGCTTGCCCATACTATTATAATGGAAACATCAGATTTGCCCAGTTCAGGTTTATTTTTAAATTATTAGTGAAATTATCTTGTTTTAAAATTTTGTATTTCTAAAGCATAAATTATTAATATTTTACTTTAAACTATTTTAAAGCTAGTCTATCAAAATATAATCTGATTTAAAATTATGATAGTTTCAAAAATCTGATATAACTTTCATCAAATGAAAAGTGCTCAGAAAAATAACATGAATGTACTGCCTCCTTAGTCACATTGAAAATGTGTAGATAAATTTATACTACAGAAAACTCATGTTTATTTTTTAGGAAGCGAAAGTGATTGTAAAAATACAAACATCCTAATTTTTATGTTTTCATTTTAGTTCACTCTATAGTGTTGAGTTTAATTCTTTTTTCCTGGAATCTCCCAAACATCACTATTGGTTTCCATTATATCCAAACTCCAACCTTCACAGGTTCTGAAACAATCTTACCCTAGGGTGGGGGAGGGGAACAGAACAGTAATTCCTAGATCATCAGCTTCCCTATCACTGAGCCAACTTACTGCTTGTCCAATTCTGAACTGATGTTCTGTCCCCAAAATTTGGTTGTTGTATTCTTTCTTGTGATCAAACAACCACCTTCTTCTTTAGTTCCCTTAACTGGATATCTGTTTTGTTCCCCATGACTGAGTTCTAATCTTGTTACCTGTATTCTCCAGCAACTTGGATTCTATCTTGCTTGGTCCTTCAAGTTTTCCATACAATTTTACCTCTATACTGTGATCTTAACATTTGTGTGACCACTGCCTATTGTCAGAGTTCTAGGACAAGAAACTGCATACCTGAAAAATGTTTAAAACTTGACTCCTTGGAAAAAATGTCCTAATTTGTTGTTTGTTTCTAGACTCCCTTAGACCTTTCTGATATAAATTTCCTATTTTTCTACTTGTTTAGACTTCCTTAATCTGTTGTTCCACATTAACTTCTACCTTTCTAGGCTCTAATTCTTACTCATTCAGTTTCTGTGTCATCCCCGCATAAATATGGATTTGAATCTCCATTGAATCTAGTAATAACTGATAACTGATATATTTGACATGATCTAATAACTCATAAGTGTAAAATATTGCCAATTAAAATACCCTTTAAACAGTTTGTGCTGATCTTTTAAACCTTATTTGTTAGAGTATTTAGGTGTAATTTATTAGCAGTTTATTATAATGCAGGCTTTATAATTTTGTCCCACCAAAGAAAAAAGCCTCTTTTAAAATAAATTTTGGTCACTACTTCAAATGCATGCTTTTTCATAATTTCTTTGTACTTCAGCTGGAATGGTGCAATGCCAAACGATTTCCTCATCTGGAAAGGGTATTACTGTGATTGTAACAAGAGAAAATACATGCAATGTACATAGAACCTGGCACATAATAAAGCTCTAATACTCTGGCCACCTGATGGAAAGAGTTGACTCACTGGAAAGGATCCTGATGCTGGGAAATATTGAAGGCAAAAGGAAAAGAGGGTGGCAGAGGATGAGATGCTTAGATAGGATAAGTGGTTCAACAGACATGAGTTTGAGTAAACTCCAGGAGATGGTGAATAACAGGGAAGCCTGGTGTGCTGCAGCACATGGGGTAGCAAAGAGTCAGACACGACTTAGTGACTGAACAACAATAAAACAACACTCAAAATATTAGCTAATAGTAATGCTATTAAAAAATACATGAATAATAAATTGTGATTACTATTTTCTCTTATTATGTTTATATCTTACTGAATTATCACAATATTAGACATACATTTTGACTTGAATTTAATGCTTTGAATTTAATCACTCTATTAATAGCTAACTTATTTAGGTACAGTCAGTGATAATTGATAAGTAAACTTTGAGAAGTTAATCTAGAAAAACATTGGGATTTATAAAAATATCTGTCCTCTTGGCAAAAAGGGGGTTGTGCTAGAAGATCTGGCATTGCTTTTTTTTTTTTTTTTAGCAATAGTAGAATTTTTATCTCTTGGAGAGTTGTCAGTTATCTCATGCTTCTTAACGTGATAACAAATGTTTCAGGATGAATGTTAGCCAAGCTAAGTATTACATTTTGTACTATCCCCTTCAAGTTGGCAGCTTTGTTATTCATATACACTTTGGCTTATAAATACAAACTTCAGGGTTTTGTGTGTGTGTGTGTGTGTGTGTGTGTTACATGGTTACCCAAATAAAGTGCCAGATATACATGTCAGTCAGTCTTGTGAGATTAACAAAATGTACTTTAGTTGTAATAGTGGAAGAATAGGTGGGACTATTAGTTGTGACATTTTGGTGTTCTATATGCACATAATGTTTCATGAAAAAGGTCAAAAAGAAAAAAAGAACAGTAACACAAATCCTTAAGTTTATCAATCATAAAAACCAAACAGAAGTTTTACATGGAAAATATTTTATAGTCCCGAATCTTAAAATCTTGTCTTGTCCTATTAAGAAAAATCAAATATGCCAGTTCCTATGCCTTTTATATTTATTCAACTTCAAAGAAATAGTCTTTTTTTTAAGTTTTAATCGAATTAAAATTATTCTGTATTTAATTTGTCAGTGCCATTCATAGAAGTTGAAATTTATGAAGCTAAATTTTAACTTAAATAAGTTAAATTCGTGTAGAAATAAGAACTTTTACCAAATTATCAAGAGAAATATTATTGATTTAAGGGGGAAAATCATGGTTAATTAAATGAGCATCAGTTCAGTTCAGCTCAGTTCAGTCGCTCAGTCATGTCCGACTCTTTGGGACCCCAGGAATCACAGCATGCCAGGCCTCCCTGTCTATCACCAACTCCCGGAGCTTACCCAAACTCATGTCCATGGAGTCGGTGATGTCATCCAACCATCTCATCCTCTGTTGTCCCCTTCTCCTCCTGCCCCCAATCCCTCCCAGCATCGGGGTCTTTTCCAATGAGTCAACTCTTCGCATGAGGTGGCCATAGTATTGGAGTTTCAGCTTCAGCATCAGTCCTTCCAAAGAACACCCAGGACTGATCTCCTTTAGGATGGACTCGTTGGATCTCCTTGCAGTCCAAGAGACTCACAAGTATCTTCTCCAACACCACAGTTCAAAAGCATCAATTCTTCAGCTCTCAGCTTTCTTCACAGTCCAACTCTCACATCCATACATGACCACTGGAAAAACCATAGCCTTGACTAGACGGACCTTTGTTGGCAAAGTAATGTCTCTGCTTTTCAATATGCTATCTAGGTTGGTCATAACTTTCCTTCCAAGGAGTAAGCGTCTTTTAATTTCATGGCTGCAATCACCATCTGCAGTGATTTTAGAGCTCAAAAAAATAAAGTCTGGCACTGTTTCCACTGTTTCCCCATCTATTTCCCATGAAGTGATCATAGTCTCTCTTAAATGAGGTGAAAAAAATGTTAAAGTTTATTACTCAAATAACCTTAAAAGGTGTTTATAATGCACATTTTCAAATAGAGGTAATAAAACATGAAAACTGCCTACAATATGACAATATAAGGGTTTCCCTGATGACTCAGATGCTAAAGAATCTGCCTGCAATGCAGGAGACCTGGGTTCAATCCCTGGGTCAAGAAGATTTCCTAGAGGAGGGCATGGCAACCCACTCCAGTATTCTTGCCTGGAGAATTCCATGGACAGAGGAGCCTGGCGGGCTACAGTCCATGGGGTCACAAAGCGTTGGACACAACTGAGAAACTAATACACACACATGACAATATTAGTATGTATGAATGTGTATGTGTGTAAATATAAATACAAGTTACTTGTGTCACTATTACAAATGCAACAAGTTTTTCTCATAACTAATTAATATTTAGGTGATTCTCCTATGATTCCCAGAGTGGTTTCAAGTTTGAAAACAAGCATGACTCCTTACTTTTTTAAGAACTTATTTTTTTTAATTGAGGTAACATTGGTTTATAAGATTATGTAAGTTTCACGTGTACAGCATTACAATTTGAATTCTGTATAGACTACACCACCATAGATTTTTTTTCCATCTATTACCATAAAATTGACCCCTTTTACCTATTTTACCTTCCCCAACACCCTGCCCAACCACCAATCTGTTCTCCATATCTATGTGTTTTTGTTTTATTTGTTTGATTATTTTGAGTTTTTAAAAAGTATTCCACATGAATGAAATCATATGGTATTTGTTTTTCTCTGACATATTTCACTTAGCATAATATCCTCAAGTGCCTTCAATGTTCTTGCAAATGGTGAGATTTCATCATTTTGTGGCTGAGTACTTACTATTCTATAGTGTATATATACACACACCATCTTTTTTATCCATTCATTCATCAATAGGCACTTAGATTGTTTCCATATCTTGAATATTGTAAATAATGTTGTAAAGAGCATAGGGAGCATATATAATTTAGAGTTATCATTTTCATATTCTTTGGATAATTATGCAGAAGTTAAATAATGGAATCATATGGTAGTTCTATTCTTAATTTTTTGAGAAATTTCCATACTATTTTCCACTGTGACTGTACCAATTTACATTCCCATCAAAGGTGTATATGAGTTCATTTTTTTCTGCATTCTCATCACCATTTATTATTTTCTGTCTTTTTGATATTATCCATTTTAAAGGGGGGTGTAGATATCTCATTTTGGTCTTAATTTACATTTCCTAACTATTAGCAATATTGAGCATTTTTTATGTGCCTACTGGCCTTCTGTATATATTCTTTCAAAAGGACCCCAAACAGGGTCCTCTGTCCATTTTTTAAATCTGATTGTGTTTTTGTTCTTGTTGAGTTGCATGAGTTCTTCCCTGGTGGCTTAGAGTGTAAAGCGTCTGCCTGCAATGCAGGAGACCCGGGTTCAATCCCTGGGTCGGGAAGATCCCCTGGATAAGGAAATGGCAACCCACTCCAGTACTCTTGCCTGGAAAATCCCATGGACGGAGGAGCCTCATAGGCTACAGTCCATGGGGTCACAAAGAGTCGGACATGACTGAGCGATGACACGTCAGTCACTCAGTCATGTACGACTCTTTGAACCATGGACTATAGCCCGCCAGACTCATCAGTCCATGGAATTCTCCAGGCAAGAATATTGAGATGAGTAGCCATTTCCTTCTCCAGGGGATCTTCCTGACCCAGGGATTGAATCCATGTGTCCTGCATTGCAGGCTGATTCTTTACCATCTGAGCCACCAGAGAAGCCCTGAGTTCTTTATATATTTTGTATATTAACCCGTTATTGGACATATGATTCGCTAATATATTTTCCCACTGAGTACATTTTCTTTTCATTTTGTTGATGGTTTCAATTGCTGTGTAAAAGTTTTGTAGTATGATATAGTCCTGTTTATTTTGGCTTTTGTTTCCTTTGCCTTAGGATACATATCCAAAAAGATATTACTAAGCCCAATGTCAAAGTGTGTATATCAGTGTTTTCTTCTAGGATTTCTACAGTATCAGGTCTTGTGGTTCTATACAGATTTTAGGATTTTTTGTTCTATTTTTGCAGAAAATGTTTTTGGAATTTTGGATGGAGTTTGTACTGAATTTGTAGATTACTTTACAAGATATGGATGTTTAAACAACGTTAATTCTTCCAATCCATTAGTGTGGAATATCTTTCCATTTCTTTGTGTCATCTTCAATTCTTTCACCAGCATCTTATGGTTTTCAGTGTAGAAATCTTTAACTCCTTATTCTGAGGCATTTTAGTCTTTTAGTTGCAGTTGTAAATTGGATTATTTTCTTAATTCATCTTTCTGTTATTTGTTTTTAATGTACAGAAATTAAAATAAATTTTGTATATTTTTCCCTTACAACTTTACTGTATTCATTTTTTATTTCCAATACTGTTTTGGTGGAGTCTTTATGGTGATTCATATATATAAAATCATTTCAATTTCAAATAGTAACAGTTTTACTTCTTCCTTTCTAATCCAACCTCTCTTAATCATGAGATTTGTATAAAATATCTCATAGGTAAAATAGTCATTTTTATGTTGATAGTATCTTATTTTCCTCGCTTGTACAGATTCAGTCCTTTTTCTCTTCCCCTTTTGTGTTTTTGTTGTCAAAAATTTTTCCTTTTTATGTTGTGATTTTTTTAATCAAATTGAAGTAGCCATAGTTATTTTACTGCTTTTTACCCTTGACGTTTCACTATAATTGCTTAACTGCCTATATTAATAAAGAGTTGTAATTTTCTGCTTCTATTTGTCACCTTAAAGTTTTGTGTACTTTTTCGCCTTTTCATTTCAGGTAGAAGAGCTATTTGCAATATTTCTTGGAAAACAAATCTAGTGGTGATGAATTCCCTCAGCTTTTGTTTATCTTGGAAAACCTTTATTTCTCCTTTATAACTTAATGTTAACTTTGCTGGAGAGAAATTGCTTGGCTGACAGTTTTTATCTTTAAATATTCTGAGTATGTCATTCTACTCTCTCTTGGATGGAGAGTTTCTGCTGAGAAATCTGCTAATACCCTAATGGGGTGACTTTGTCATTCACTTTCTTGTTTTCCCTGTCTGCTTTTAAAAATTTGTCATTGACTTTTGGTAGTTTTGCCCTAACATGTTTGGAGGTCTTTTTTGCTGAGTTAATCGGGCATTTTCTTAGCTTTGTGAACTTGTATATCCATTACCTTCCCTGGGTTTGGGAAGTACCTAGTTATTTTTCTTGAAATAAGCTCTCTGCTCCCATTTTCCTCTCTTCTCTTTCTGGGATACATTTACCCCTTTATGTAGCTCTTTCTAATGGAGTTGGATTATTCTTGTTGTATTTTTTTTCATTAAAAAATGTTATTACTCTCTCCTGTTCTGCCATAATCATTTCTGGATTTCTATCTTCAAGCTCACTAATTCTTTCCTATTACCTGCACTATTTCTGATTCTTTTCAATGCATTCTTTATTTCTTTTATTAAGTGTTTCAACTGCATACTTTCTGTTTGTTGTTTATACTTTTAATATCATTGGTAAAGTATACCCTCTGTTCATTAATTTATTTAATTCTTTTATTATTCAAGTTAATATGTTTAATATTTAATTTCAATATTAATATTTAAATACCTTTATTTATTTAATTCATTAATTTATTTAATTCCTTCTGTTCATAAATTTGTCCCTGAACTCATTGAACTGTCTTTCTGACTTTTTCTGTATGAGTGTCTTTATGACAGCTATTTTGAATTCTCTATCAGTTGGGTCACAGTCTTCCAGGACTTTGAGTTAGATTTCTGGAGAGTTGTCATTAAATTTTCTGATATATGTTACTGTGATTTTTCACAGTGCTTTATGTGTTGTTCCTCTGTTGCTACATTTGAAGTCACAAACATCTTTCTTAAGGTTTTGTTTGCTTTACTTCCAACAATTTAATAAATTGGAAATTAGAGACCTTTCTTTTGTTTTTAGTTGGTGGTGCCATTGCACAAATTTTTGATTTCTTTTTCCTAGCTGCCTTCAGCAGATTTTGAGAATCAATGCTTTCCACCCTCTTCTTCCTCTGTCAGAGGTGTCACCAATGCTCTTGTCATCACTGCTTATGCCTCCTGGGTTGCTGGAGCCTTACTACTCACACTGTCACTTCTATCATTGGCATCATTCTTGGGAGCACTGGGATTGTAGGCACCTATGCTGTATTTAGTATTAAAAAGTAAAGTATTAGTCACTCGGTCGTGTCCAACTTTTTGCGACCCCATGGACTGTAGCCCTCCAGGCTCCTCTGTCTATGGGATTCTCTAGGCAAAAATACTGGAGTGGGTTTCCATTTCCTCCTCCAGGGGACCTTCCCAACTGTACATAAAGGAGACTTCATTAATGTGCATTAGAGGATACCCCAGGTTAACCTGTTATAGAAAACTGTCTCTTGAGTCTTTAAATTCTATACCAATTCTATACCTCTGGTTGGCCGATTGTTTCTTTATTTGGGTTTTAAGGTGAATGACCTGGGGCTATTTGTTTCCATCAACCTGACTGATAATGCTGTATTTACGATTGCCTAAATTGGATGTACCACTGATGTGGTAGGGGCATAATAATCGTGGGAGTGTCTGGGTCATGCTCCTTTGCTGTATCCAGGGTTGATAAGTTAAAGGTGTCACTGCTGTGTACAGGGGGATTGAAGTTGCAGGTGACAACACCTAGAGGGACCTGGATCACACACCTTGCTGCTTCAGTGGCCACATTCCTTGTGATCATGGGTGCTGCTGTGGGAAGCTGGAATGAAATGCACCATCTGTACTGCTGTTACCAGGTTCTCTGGGGCTGTGTGCTCAGCAACTGCAGCTGGTAGCACTGGATTGTAGGCACTACCTCCACTGTTCCTTTTTTTCCCCACCACTATGTCTTCAAAACCCTTCCACCTTCAGATGTACAGCAGTGTGAATCTCTTGGGTATCCTGATATGTTGGACAGTGGAACCTTTGTTGTGCTATGGATATTTTACTACTTACAGAGTGAAGTGTAGATCCAAAGGGAGCATCTTATTCTTCCATGATAGTGACATCACTCCCATGAAGCTGTTTAATCTTGGAATTATGTTTTGATTTTAATTACCCATTTAAGCAATCATTCAATACTTATTTATTGAGAACACACTATGTTCATAAGTACTTAGAACTAACATATGAGATTAAAAAAGATCAAACCATGACTCTGCCTTCTCAAAGTTTAAAATGTAGAAAGGATACATTAATATTAGGTCATACAACTTTAGTATAACTGCAATTTCAAAAATAATCAGTATTCTCACTCTCCCACCTAGAAAGTTATTGTATACATGGTTTGATTTTCAGTGACTCACAACAAAAGAGTTTTGCTTTATTGTTTTAAAAATGTCAACTTTTGCTATTATGGGTAGTTTAGATTCTTTGGAGTGTGCTGTCCAATCATTGAAAGAATTCTTAACAGTATAAAACACAAAAAAGCCAAAAGGAAATAAAGTCTGTCACCATTAAACTCATACTTTGATGTGCAGATTTCCTAGATAACAGTTAAAACAATCTTAGAACAAAACCAAACTAAGGATTAAATATGGATTTGTTTGAGGTCTTGAATAGTTTTTAAGAGAGTTCAATCTATTTTTCTCAATAGTACATGATGTGTTTACATATTTCAAGTTGTATTTTTGGACACCTAAAAGATTCTTTACAGACTAAAGATGTGTTCTTTCCTCCTGAAGGCCTGATCTCAGATGTCTAAATAGCTACTGACATTTAAATCAATGTAATTTCCCATATAAATCCCCAAAGTTTGCATTCATCATGTACATTCCTTCCTTTGCTTGTAAGTCTCTGTGTAATACCTAATAGATTTGTTCTTTGAAAACTTATTTCAACAACATTTATTAAATAAACACTGTACAAAATCCTGTATATACTTTGATAAAGTATAGAAAATACATTTAAAATACCACTACCATAACAATTCAGATCAGATCAGTCATTCAGTCGTGTCCAACTCTTTGCGACCCCATGAATCGCAGAACGCCAGGCCTCCCTGTCCATCACCATCTCCCGGAGTTCACTCAGACTCACGTCCATCGAGTCGGTGATGCCATCCAGCCATCTCATCCTCTGTCGTCCCCTTCTCCTCTTGCCCCCAATCCCTCCCAGCATCGGAGTCTTTTCAACTTTTCCATGAGGTGGCCAAAGTACTGGAGTTTCATATTAATGTTTTTTTTATTATATGGATTTTAATATATTGGATGACACATTAGACTCCTAAACCCAAAAAGCCTATTATAAAGATATTTAGCTTGTACTTTAGAAGTTCTCCCCAAACATTTTATTTTCTTGTTTTCAACTGGGTATTTCCATAGAAGATTGGGTCACTTTCCTGGTAGTTCTTGAACTTTACCTGTCACATACCTACTGTATTGCATAAAGGGATATGAATTTTGGAAGAAGAGCATTTGGCTAATTAATGATTTTTAAAGTGAAAACCTGAAATTATAGTGCTTTTTTTCATCTTTAGTAGAACATGATAGGGATGTTGATGTGTGGAACACAAGATTAAATGTAGGAAATGATTTAACAAGGTGAAATAAGAGAGGATGTAATTCATTCTGAATAACAGTTTGATTGTGTTAAAACTACAGAGAAAAGGCACAATTCGAACTGAAGCTACCAGCAGTCTCTGGCTAGCATAGTATTTAATTGATACTAGGGGACCAACTATATCCAGCAGAGAGTTCAGCACATGAGGGCAATATTTTGATGTCTGTTTTGCTTTCTTTGTTATTTCATGGAGTTTGATAGCAGAATGATCTAATTCTTGTTGATGACCAAGGCAGTCATCCTTTTACACATAATGCATTTTTTGTGAATATTTTCACCCTGAATTTTTAGAGAGTTTTAATGCTGGTATTTCACTATGAACTCCCTGTAATGACTCACTAGTGGAAAATGGTCTCTAACAATTCATCATGAGTTATCCCAGGATACCTAGTTAGTCCTCAGGCAACAGATAGTTCATGTGGAGGAAATAGCATGCTGATTTGCAGTTATAATTGAAGAAAATTGCTTGAGAGGATTCTGACAGCACAGAAAATAGGCCAATTAGTTACCCAACTCTCATCCTCCTGTGATTCATGATTGTCTCCATTTAATTTTGCTGTCACTTACGAAGTAAGGTTAAGAATAGATTAGCTTCTTTTAGCCACATCTTACAATTAGCTTATACTTTTGCTTCTTCCTCTTTTTCTTAAAACAGCATGATTGGGTTTAAAAATCAGTATTCTCAAAACTGTATTTAACAGTTATTCATCAAAAAGCACTTACAAATATTTTAAACAGCCTCACTCAGCACCAGAACCTAACAATCAGTCATGCTGAGAGTAGGATTTTTTCCACCAAAAGTTCATCAAATGCTACTTTATAATAATTAAAATCAAAGCCAAGAAGATATAATAAGCTTTGGCCAAGCAAATAGATATTTATGCTTGAAATCAATTTTATGGTGACAAGTTCATTACAGAAGAAAAGGGCAAAATAAAAGCATAATACAAAAAAAGCAATTTCCAATACTATAAAATCTACAAAGTCAACATTTTCCTTCATACCTCTGTTATTTCTACTTATTTCAAAATATTGCTCGTACTTCCTTAGAAAAGAAAAGTAAAATATTATGAAAATAAATATTTCAGTTGATGGGAATATTGGAAGGTCATCATATTTTGTCACATTTGGACATAGATTGGTTAATAAATTTGGTCCAACTGAGTTCAAAGTATATGTTTGTGTGTATATGTGTCTGGTGTTGGCCTCTAACTAATAAAATTACCTTAAGGAACAGGTTAATGCTTTCGCTTATAGTGTGTTCCAACCAAAGCACTCAGTCTCTGAGCTCACAGTAGGGACTAAGTATGTAATATTGACATAAGGAATCACTGAATGATCTTGATTTACTGGTGCTAAGAAGTTTTCTTATTACATCCAGAAGCCACAATATTATTCTTGTAACCTAATTGAATTGAATCATGTCTGAAGCAATTTAGTTTGAATTATTTAGTCAGGTTCCTCACAAGAATTCTGTACAGTTATAGAACTCTATAGCATTTATTTATTTATTTATTTTTTACTCACGATAAACATTTATTATTCTTATTTTTTGACTTATTTGTAAAATCTTTTGGATTTTTTTGATTTATTGTAATAACTAATTTATTTATTTTTTACTTTACAATATTGTATTGGTTTTGCCATAATTCAACATTTATTTTTCATGACAATATATTCTCTTAATATCTAGATATCCATCCATCTATATTTATCTACCCAGCCATCCACATCAGTTGATCCATTCATCTATCCATTTATTCATCCATCCAATCTAGCTCTTTCTTTCTCTCTTTCCCCCTTCCTCCCTATATATTTATCTATTTAAATTACTTTTTTTGAATATATTCATGTATTCCAGGTCCAGGGCATATGGATTACAAGACCTGATTAAGGTATCTCTAATTTACATTTAATTACCTGTATAATTTGGAGGACCTTTTATGTAATTATTTATATTTTATGGGTCAATAATTATAACATATGAGAGAACATAATCAAATTATAAGTGTTTCTTTGATTTAGTGTATCAGCCCAGATATCCTCAAACCAAGTATCACAATGTTATGTGATAACCTGAATTAACATTTGATGCCAGATATAGCTCTTGGAAATTTCTGAAAGCAAGCTGTTTGTTATTTGAGGAACCATTTTGTGTGTGTGTGGTTCAAAAACACTTGTGAGGGATTTCACCCAGATTTCTCAGGAATGAAGTATTTGATTATAATTGGAGGTATGTAAATTTCTTCTATAATGTCCATTTAAGTTACATTTTGTTCAAGCTAGAAAAAAAAATCCCAACATATCTCAAGATCGTCTTGCTTCTTAAGACTAATTATTTCTTGTAAGACATAGAACATAATACTGTGTACTGAAACAGCTTAGAGAAAAAAATATTTAAAATACCATCTGCAAAATCTTCTTTGAATTTTAACATTCTGCAGGAAGACAACATAAAAATCTGAACAGAAGCACCCAATAAAAAGAGAAACCAATTATGCATCTTTATCAATTTCACTTTTCATCTCCCTCAATTATAAAAACACATTATGGAACAGATTACTCAAAAAATCAAGGAAACAAGATGGAAATGCAGTTAAATTGCAAACACTTTTAAAACATCTCCTTGTATTTTATGATGAACAATTTCAAAAAAATTTTATAACAGTCTCACTTGATATTTCTTGTTTTGCATTTTATTTTTTGATAATAGTTTGCTTTAAGAAAGATACAATGTATAAATTGGAGAGGAAATATGCTTTATTTCTAGGGTAGCTATATATATATATATATATATATATATATGTTTACTTCCTTGTTGTCACATATCAGTATTCATTTATGAGATAGTTATTCTATTGTTAAGCACATAATCTATAGTAAAGAAGAGAGAGCCTCTTTGGGTTTATTCAACAGAATTGCATGGAAAAATAAATTTTCTTAATAGCATTGGGAGGTTTTAATATTGTTGAGGATGTCAGTATTTCTAGCTAGAACTAATCAAAAGAAAATTTTGTAGTCTGAAATTGCATCTGTTGTATACATTAGTGAAAAGTAAATGAAGGATGAAGGAATAAACATAGATTGAATTTGTCAGAAAATTACTTGGAGAAGATAAAATACAAAGGGAAAATTTCAGTTACTGTTACCAGCCATGATAAATTGATAAGGTTGATGGTGGAGTTTGTGGTTATGTGAACCAAATGCAGTGTTAATTATATTATGTTGTACATTGCATCTGTAGTTCTTAATTTATCTTGTAACTGGAAGCTTCTATTTTTTGACTACCTTCATTTGCCCCCTACACACCCTTCTTCTGACAACTGTAAGCCTGATCTATTTTTCTATGAGTTCATTTGTTTTGAAATATAATTAACGTATCTATACAATACTGTATTAGGTTCTGGTGTACAGCATAGTGATTTGATATTTCTATACATTTCAAATGATCTGCAATAAGTCTAGTAACCATCTGTCATCATACAAAGATATGACATTTTTTAAAGTTTATATTGAAATAGAGTTGTTCTGCAATGTTGTACTAGTTTCTACTTTATGGAAAAATGAATCATATATATATATATATATATATATATATATATCCCTTATTTTTTGGATTTCCTTGCGATTTAGGTTACCACAGAGCATTGAATAGAGTTTTCTGTGCTATACAGTATGTTCTCATTCAGTTCAGTTCAGTTGCTCAGTCATGTCTACCTCTTTGTGACCCCATGGACCGCAGCCTGCCATTAGTTATTTAATTTATACATACTAGCAATAGTGTATATATGCCAATACTAATCTTCAAGTTCATCCTATCCCCCATCCCCTTGATATCCATATGTTTGTTCTCTACATCTATGTCTCTACTTCTGCTTTGTAAATAACATAGTCTATACCATTTTTTTTCAGCTTCCACATATATATGTTAATATGCATTACTTTTCTCTTTTTGATTTCACTCTATAGGACAGTCCCTTGATTCGCCCACATCTCTATGAATAACCAAATTTTGTTCCTTTATGGCTGAACAATATTCCATTGTGCCTATGTACCACATCTTCTTTATCCACTTCTCTGTTGATGGACATTTAGGTTAATTCCATGTCCTAGCTATTGTAAACTGTGCTGCAGTGAACATTGGGGGTTCATGTGTCTTTTTAAATTATGGTTTTTTCTGGGTATATACCCAGTAGTGAGATTACTGGGTCATACAGTAGCTCAATTTTTATTATTTTAAGGAACCTTTATACCGTTCTCCACAGTGGCTGTATCAGTTTACATTTCCACCAAAAATGTAAGAAGAATCCCTTTTTCCACAACCTCTCTGGCATTTATTGTTTGTATTTTGTAATGATGGCGATTCTGATTGATGTGAGGTCATATCACATAGTAGTTTTGACTTGCATTTCTCCAATAATTAGTGATATTGAGTATCTTTTCATTTGTGTCTTGGCCATTTGTATATCATATATCAAGAAATTTCTATTTAGTTCTTCTGCCCATTTTTTACATTTTTTTATATTGAGTTGCATGAAGTTCTTTGTATATTTTAGAGATTAATCCTTTGTCAGTTGCTTCATTTGCAAATATTTTCTCCCATTCTGAGGGTTGTCTTTTTATCTTTTTTACAGTTTCTTTTGCTGTGCAAAAGCTTTTAAGTTTAATTAGAACCATTTTTTTTTTATTTTTGTTTTTATTTCTTTTGCACCAGGAGATAGATCAAAAAATGTTTCTACGATTTATGTCAGTGTTCTGCTGATGTCCTCTTGTAAAAATTGTTTTAGGTCGTACAGGTGTTTAATCCATTTTGTCTTTATTTTTGTATATGATGTGAGGAAGTATACTGATCTCATTGTTTTACATGTAGTTGCCCATCTTTTCCAGCACAACTTATTAATGAGACTATTTTCTCCATTGTATGTTCTTAACAGCTTTGTTATAGATTAATTGACTTTAGATTTGTTGGTTTCCTTCTGGATTGTCTATTCTGTTCCATTTATCTATTTGTCTTTTTTTCTTTTTGTCTTAGTACCATACCATGATGTTTGATTGCAGTAGTCTTGTAGTATATTTTGAAGTAAGGGAGGGTGATACCGCAAGCTTTGTTCTTTTTTTTCAAGATTTCTTTGGCAATTCAGGGTCTTTGTGGTTCCATATTCATTTTACAATTATTTGTTCTGGTTTTGTGAAAAATATCATTTGTATTCTGCTAGGGCTTGCATTAAATCAGTTGATTGTTTTCAGTAGTATGGACATTTTAGGTGTATCAATTCTTCCATTTTAAGAACATGGAATATCTATACA
The DNA here is from genome assembly GCF_055505025.1 of Bos grunniens. Lineage (NCBI taxonomy): Eukaryota > Metazoa > Chordata > Mammalia > Artiodactyla > Bovidae > Bos > Bos grunniens. Next base: position 134,144,971 of record NC_141194.1, read on the forward strand.
TTTCTTTGTATATCTTCAATTTCCTTCACTAATTATTAATAGTTTTCTGAATACATGTCTTTTACCTCCTTGGTTAAGCTTATTCCTAGTTATTTTTTTCTTTTTGATATAATTTTAAACAGGATTTTTTTGCCTTCTCTTTCCAATAGTTCATTATCAGTGTCTAGAAAAGGAACTGATTTCTCTTAACCTTAGATCCTGCTGCTTTACTAAATTTATTTGTTAGTTCAGATAGATTTTTTTTTAGTGAAGACTTTAACATTTTCTATATATAATGTCATGTCATTTGCAAACAGTGACTGTTTTACTTCTTCCCTTCGAATTTGGATGCTTTTTATGTCTTTCTTGTCTGATTGCTGTAAATAAAGCTTCCTATTCTATGTTAATAGAATTAATAATACTGGGCATTCTTGTCTTTAAGCCATAGAGTATGCTGTTTGCTATGGGTTTGTCGTAATAAAATCTTAAGATATATTCCTTCTATGCCAACTTTGTTGAGACTGGTTCTGTATTTGGGTGCATATAGGTTAACAAATGTAATATCCTCTTCTTGTATTGATCCTTTTTCATTACATAATGCCCTCATTGTCTTTTTGTATCAACTGTTTTAAAGTCTACTTTGTCTGATGAAAGTATGGCTACTTCCACTTTTTTGTCATTTCTGTTTTCTTGAAATGTCTTTTACCATCCCTTCACTTTCAGTTTGTGAATGTCTTTAGGTCTGAAATTAGGCTCTTGTAGTTAGCATTTAGATGGGTCTTATTTTTCTTATCCAATCAGCCAACCTATATCTTTTGATTCGACCTTTTAGTTCTTTGACATTTAAAGTAATTGTTGATAGCTGTAACTTTTTCATTTTAGATTGATGAAAATCTATAAATGATTATCTACAGATAGTTCATTGTGTAAACTCATATGTATAGAAGATGGATATTTTTGTAAGTCACTAACTTGCATTTTAAATAAAACAATAAACAAAATACCCACCACACCTATAATTTTTGTCAGATACTTAGAGAAAATTTTTCCTTAAGATCAACACAAACAAGGACAGCTTTCTCACAAAGTGACATTGCATTCAAAAAGAAAATATGTCGGGGGTACATATGGCTGTGGCAAGGACTGTCTGTGTGATTCTCATTTCATTTAGACTGTTGCAGATCAGCTGCTTCACTCTCAGCCTCAAATATTTCTCCTCTGTTTCAAAGAATTGCCTCGATGTGGGGATAGGAACCCTGCTTTAGTTCCCCCACCTGCAAAGGGCAGGTACAATCCTGCTAACTCTCTTCTTTTTCCCCCTACTTCCTTCATCCTACTGAGTTTTGCATGGTTCTATATATTCTACAGTGGTCAGGTACGCCTGCCTGCTCTCAGCTGGTGTTCTGCAAGATCTTCTGTGTCTGAAGGTGTATTCCTGATGTAACCATGTAGAGAGATGATAGATAGCCAGTGAGGATTTGCTGTACAACTCAGGGAACTCAAACCGGGGCTCTGATAACAACCTAGGGGGGTGGGATGTGGAAGGAGGTGGGAAGGAGTTTCAGGAGGATGAGAATATATATATTTCTGTGGCTGATTCATGTTGATGTTTGGTCAAAGCCAACACAATTCTGTAAAGTAATTATCCTTCAATTAAAAATAAATTAAAAAAAAGAAAATATGTCTTCTCCACAAAGTTTCTTTGTTTCATTTTGAGTTTCTAATGACTTCATATGACAGAGAGAGGCACTTTGCAAATACCCAGACAGGTAATTGATATTCCTAGGGTAACTTGTTCCTTCTAAGTTTTCAATATAAATGATTCTTTCTCAATATCACTCAGTTTTTGCAGTTACTGCAGTTCTTTCCAGTGGTCACATAGGAATCTTGGACTAAAATTTTTCTGTTAAATAAATCACCTTCAGAGATCCATAATATAAACACAGGTAAAACAAACTTTTGAAATGTGTGGTGTCTACTCAAAATTATTGAATTAACCAAATTGTAGAGCAAGGCATTTGGTTTTCATGGGTCTTTTAACATTCTCTTTGAGCACTGACACAGCACATTAGGGACTGTGCTTTCCTTTCATCTGTAGTTTATGTTATAGGTAGCTTCCCTGAAAGGTCAGAACATCCCTAGATGCTGCTTGCTATTGAGTGACTAGGAACCCAGGTAACCACAGAGAATGAATTAATCAGCCATTTTGGCAATTAGCCTCCTTTTGAGCATTTTCAGCTATAATTAGAGGATCAACATTTTTTAACCAAGAAGCAGAAAGATCAAAATGATTCAGGACATCAAAACGAGAAGTTGGGAAACTTAGACTTAATGTTTTTCTACTATATCATATGTGTAAAAACTGCATAAAATGGACCATCAATGAAATAAGTATTCTTCCTTTAAGTGAGGATGCTCAGATACTCAGATTTAGTCTTCAAAGACTAAGGGCACTGTGTATGTGTCCCAAACTCTTCTCACATTGTTTTCTTCTGGAGCAGCTCCACCTGAAGAAAGTTAATCAGACTTTAAGAAACCCATATCAGAAAGTTTAAATGAAAGATTAGTATTAAAAGAAGTCAAATCACAGTAAAAGTGAGGAAGTCAGAATTCTTAGGCTTTGTTATTATGGCTGAAACCTATAAGTACCCAAGGGAGATTTCAGGGCAGTTAAAAGAGAGTGTAAGCTTGTTGTTGTTTAATAGCTAAGTCATGTCTCTTTTGAGGCCCCATGGACTGTAGTCCACCAGGATCCACTATCCATGGGATTTCCCAAGCAAGAACACTGGAGTGTGTACTCATTCCCTTCTCCAGGGTATTGTCCTGACCCAGGGATTGAACCCACATCTCCTGAATCGGCAGGTGGATTCTTTACCATTGAACCACCCAAGGAAGCCCAGATGTGAGCTAAAGAAAGGGAATTAGCCTATGTCTGGTCTGGAGCATTGTCACTGATTGAATCCTGAAGTGCACTGGGTTTAGAAGAGTATCATTTCCTTTATAGAAAAACTACTAGTAAAAGCATAGTTCATCCACATTTTAGTGAGTTATTCTTCATGCTATACAATAAAAGTTAAAGAGGAGAACAAAAACGACTTTTGATTTGAAGGAAGTTAATGTTATTTCATTAACAAACTGTAAATAGTAACAGCATAAACTGGATGAGAAGATGCTTTCACAGGCCATAAATGCTTAATGTGTATTACCAATAAAAGTCAAAGGAGCATTTAGTAAAGCAGTTTACCAAACAAACATTAAATACTTTAATGCATTAGCTTCAGTGGACAGAATCAGGCTATTTAATTAGCAATGAGTAATCTGTTAGGCTTTGATTCACCACAAATGATCTGAAGCTTAATACAGGATGATAGCCTTTGAAAGCAAGTGATAAGGGTAAACATTAGTTTGGAGTAATAGGACAATTATCCTAAAAGTAAGGGAGGAAAAAGACCAATTTTGGTGTACTTGAGTTTCATTCTAAACTAAAAGTAGGGAAATGCTTGACTTGTCTTATGCTGAAGATATGGTGGAAAGAAAATTATTCTCTACTTCTAAGCTTTGGGATTTGAAGACAGTTTACTACCTATTCTTTAGTTTTTCCATCTAAATAATGAGTCCTATCTCACTGGATGGCTGTGAAGATTAATGATAGCACATGCATAGTCCCAGGACATATGGAGTGTGCATATGTAATTTTACTTTACATTACCTTGATTCTTTTCTCTCCTTCATTCCTTCTGCTATCTACTTCCACCCTACTACTACTACTACTATTTGTGCCACTTAGTGAGAACACATGGGTTAAACTGTAATTATTTGGGTTTCAAAGAAAATAAAATCAGATTACCTTTAGTGATAGACATTTATTGCAAGGGCATGGAAAAAATAATTTCATTTATCACACTGTCAATACAATCTCAGGATTTCTAACATTGGAATATGTCCTGATCTTCATAGGAAATAGGAAATATTATTCATTATGACTTGGGATAGCAACCTGAGCTGAGTAACACACCTTCCTTTTACTCATTTAGCATTTATACTTCTCGAGATGTTTTGATTGGGTTGATTTATTACCAATTTCTGTGGGACAGTTAATACGAAATCTCCTTAGAAATGATTGGATATCCTTTTGCCCAGATCATTCATGGGTTCTTTCTGCTGGTGCACCATTCACTTGACCAATCAGCTGCATTCAAGTTTGCAAATTTGACTTTTCTTAAAGAGTATATTGTATAAGAAAGAGCAGATTATGCAGGGAAGATCCTGTAGAAGCAACTTTTTCTTAATATAGAGAAGTGTATTTTATGGGCATTTCAGAAATTTTATGGAGATGCACTCACATGTATTGTGAAATAATATATTCCAGATAGAACACTAAAGAATCAGTTCAGTTCAGTCACTCAGTCGTGTCTGACTCTTTGTGACCTCATGAACCGCAGCACGCCAGGTCTCCCTGTCCATCAGCCGCTCCCAGAGTTCACCCAAACCCATGTCCACTGAGTCGGTGATGCCATCCAACCATCTCATCCTCTGTCGTCCCCTTCTCCTCCTGCCCTCAATCTTTCTCAGCATCCGGGTCTTTTGAAATGAGTCAGCTCTTCACATCAGGTGGCCAAAGTATTAGAGTTTCAGCTTCAACATCAGTCCTTCCAATGAACACCCAGGACTGATCTTGTTTAGGATGGACTGGTTGGATCTCCTTGCAGTCCAAGGGACTCTCAAGAGACTTCTCCAACATCACAGTTCATAAACATCAATTCTTCTGCACTCAGCTTTCTTTATAGTCCAACTCTCATATCCATAAATGACTACTGGAAAAAACATAGCCTTGACTAGATGGACCTTTGTTGACAAAGTAATGTCTCTGCTTTTTAATATGCTATCTAGGATTGTCATAACTTTCCTTCCAAGGAGAAAGCGTCTTTTAATTTCATGGCTGCAATCACCATCTGCAGTGATTTTGGAGACCCCCAAAATAAAGTCAGCCACTTTTTCCCACTATTTTCCCATCTATTTCCCATGAAGTGATGGGACTGGATGCCATGATCTTAGTTTTCTGAATGTTGAGTTTTAAGCCAAATTTTTCACTTTCCTCTTTCACTTTCATCAAGAGGCTCTTTAGATTTTCTTTGCTTTCTACCATCAGGGTGGTCTCATCTGCATATCTGAGGTTATTGATATTTCTTCTGGCAATCTTGATTCCAGCTTGTGCTTCATCCAGCCCAGCGTTTCTCATGATGTATTCTGCATATAAGTTAAATAAGCAGGGTGACAATAAACACCCTGACGTACTCCTTTTCCTATTTGGAACCAGTCTGTTGTTCCATGTCCAGTTCTAATTGATGCTTCCTGACCTGCATAGAGATTTCTCAAGAGGCAGATCAGGTGGTCTGGTATTCCCATCTCTTTCAGAATTTTCCACAGTTTATTGTGATCCACACAAAGGCTTTGGCAGAGTCAATAAAGCAAAAATAGATGTTTTTCTTGAATTTTCTTGCTTTTTCAATGATCCAACAGATGTTGCCAATTTGATCTCTGATTCCTCTGCTTTTTCTAAAACCAGCTTGAACATCTGGAATTTCATGGTTCATGTGTTGCTGAAGCCTGGCTTGGAGAATTTTCAGCATTATTTTATGAGCATGTAAGATGAGTGCAGTTGTGTGGTGGTCTGAACATTCTTTGGCATTGTCTTTCTTTGGGACTGGAATGAAAATTGACCTTTTCCAGTCCTGTGGCCACTACTGAGTTTTCCAAATTTGCTGACATATTGAGCGCGTCACTTCCACAGCATCATCTCTTAGGATTTGAAATAGCTCAACTGGAATTCCATCACCTCCACTAGCTTTGTTCGTAATGATGCTTCCAAAGTCCCACTTGACTTCACATTCCAGGGTGTCTGGCTCTAGGTGAATGATCATACCGTCATGATTACCTGGGTTGTGAAGATGTTTTTTGTACAGTTCTTCTGTGTATTCTTGCCACCTCTTAACATATTCTGCTTCTGTTAGGTCCATACCATTTCTGTCCTTTATTGTGCCCATCTTTGCATGAAATATTCCCTGGTATCTCTAATTTTCCTGAAGAGATATGTAGTCTTTCCCATTCTATTGTTCTCCTCTATTTCTTTTTAGGTATATGCTAACACTATTTCAGTAACTCTGTGAGATAGGTATTATTCCCTTTTTATAGATAACAAAAAATGAGGCTCTCAGAAATGTCAGCAAATAGTTCATGACCAAACATCTAGTAAATGACATTGATAGAATTCAAAACCAAACTTGGCCATCGTTCACTCTGTCCTTTGATTTTCACATACTAATAATTATTCTGCCATTAACTCAGTATTCTTGTGTAAGGTACTCTCCCACTTCCAATCCTTTATTTTTTATATGACAATATAAGTTTGAATTGCATCACTGATATCCTACTTTCTAAAAATTGCATAGAAACCCCAATTTTATTTAAAATCTTACACAAAACTATTATACATATAAATAGTAGAAAAAATAATTAAACAAGCTCTCATTGAAGGAAACCTCTAAGATTTTGCTCATGTTTTTCTCTATTACTTGGCTGCCTTTCTCCATATCCATATGTCTATAAGTTCCCCTCATTCCTCAAAGCCATGTTTAAATGCCACCTCTCTTAGTCTTTCTTGATCTACTGAACCATAAGTAATCATTTAGTTTTCTGAAAGTTTATAGCATTTAATTTGCAGTTTCTTATGCTTGTATTATTTTCTACCTTATTGTTATTTGTATAAATGTGTTAACTTCTGTGGTTAACCCGCCATTCCTAGAGGGCAGGAACTCTCTCACATTCATTTTTGTATCCTTCATACAATCTAGTATAGTGTCTGACATACTAAATTCAGGGATAAAAAATAAGTTGCAGTTTCTATGTCAACTGTAGTTAATTGACAGTTACACTGTGGTGAATAAAGATTCCAACACTGTGCAAGGGTTCATAAAGAATAGTAATAATGCAAAAAAAAAAAAAAAAAAGAATAGTAATAATGTAATGCAAGGGAAGCAGGTTCAATCCCTGGGTCAGGAAGATCCCCTGGAGAAGGAAATGGCAACCTAATCCAGGCCTGGAAAATCCCAGGGACAGAGGTGCCTGGCAGGCTATAGTCCATGGGGTAGCAAAGAGACAGACATGACTGAGCAACTGAACACACACACACATGCAATGTGAATTATCATTTAGGAATTTTTATTTGACAAGGGTTTCTTGATGTCCACATGTCTTCTTACTGGTGATGTTAACATTGCTAACTTGATTAAGTTGGTGTCCATTTAGTTTTTCCAGTGTACAGTGACTATCTTTTATTATAGTTGATCAGTATCTTGGGGATGATATTTTGAGACTTAGCAAATTCATATTTTCTTCACACTTGTACGGACTAATTTTAATGTCCATTGGTGAATCATATCTGCAGAGTCTGTAACTGTGCTGTTTGCCTAATACAGATTCTCTTATCTTTCTCTTTACATGTATTAACTTAATATCTATTGTATGGAAGAATGCTCTCTTGTCTAGCATGTTCAGATGTATTTGTATTAGTGTGAACTAATGGTTACTTAATTTATTCTGTAGGTTAAAATTCAATACTGTAATTATTTTGTTTCTCAATTTGTTCTGTGTTTAACCATTAGTTTATTTTCTGCTTGTTGCTTGTATTTTGTTTTGCTCTTTTAAATTTAAATATTTATTTTGGAAAAATTATAGGTTCATCCACATGCAATTTTATGAAATAATGTACAGAAATTCCATGGATCCCTCACCCAGTTAACGCCAATGGTAGCATCTTGGAAAAAATATATTACAGTATTATAACCAGGATATTGACATTGAGTTTATTCAGGTTTATGTGTTCTTATTTCAATGACTATATATTTGTATGTTTGTGTACTTTAATTCCATGACATTTTCTCACATGTTTAGGTTTTTGTATTGAGAGTAAAGATACAGGACAGTTATATAATCGTTAAGTTTTCATACATTGCCCTTTTAAGACCTCTCCTGTACATCCAAACATCCTCTCTCAGTAATGCCTATCTACCACTGCTCTGTTTCTATAATTCTGCCATTTCAAGGATGTTAAATAAATAGAATCAAACAGTATGATTTATTTATCTCACCATGCTGCTGCTTATTTATCCCACCGTGCTTTAAGTTGCTTCAGTCATGTCCAACTCTGTGCAACCCCGTAGACAGCAGCCCACCAGGCTCCTCTGTCCCTGGGATTCTCCAGGCAAGAATACTGGAGTGGATTGCCATTTCCTTCTCCAATGCAAATTCCTTCAGTCGTGTCCAACTCTGTGTGACCCTATGGACAGCAGCCCACCAGGCTCCTCCATCCACAGGATTCTCTAGGCAAGAGTACTGGAGTGCATTGCCATTTCCTTCTCCGTATCTCACCATAGTTTTGTGATTATTCATCTAAGTTGATATATGCATCAGTAATAGTTCCTGCCCCTTTTTTGTTGAAAAGTGTTCTGTGGTATATTAGCCAGAGTTCTTAGTAAACCTACCTATATCAATAATTTCAGCCTGATCCAAATTTATATTCCTTCCACAGTTATCTCAAACTGCTAACGTCTGTAGAAATTAGAAAACTCACATACTTCTTTGGGAGTATAGTGCACTTCTTCATGGGTCACACTTTATACCTCACCCTTAGAGACCTGGTAGGAGTTTAGTCTAGTTATCAATCTAGAAGCAAAAAGGAATGTTGCAGATAGGTCCTAAGGAGACACAGCATTGTCTTGCATGCTAACTGCTTTTGATAGCCATTAAAGTTTCTTCAGGTGATTCAGGGTTAATCCTATCAGAAGGCGGCAAAAAGGATGCTACCTCTGGGGATAGAGAGGCCTTTCCCACTGGCAGAGAAGACATCAGTATTGAGAGCCTCAGTGTCTCCAGCTTCATCACAAACTTCCCATACATTCTTATCCCACCTCCCAGGATCCTACTCCTCCCAAATCAATGCCCTCACTGTAACAGTAGACAACCTGTGAGGCTGGGAGTTCAACTTCCCTTTTAATTCAGCCAGTCATAGGGTGAGTTTCTGCATTTGATTTTTCGGCAATCTCAGACCTGCAGCTGAAGGAGATATGTGTCGTTTTCAGGGTACATATAGAAGATTTCAAGTAATTTATACAGCACATAAGCTAAGAGTTTAAATCCCCAGCTCATCCTCTTCTTTCCTCACATTATCTAGCAACATTAGGAGAAAACGGCAGTCTTATCATATCCATTAGTTTAAGAAAATTGTCCAAAAGTATCATATACACAGTTATGCAGATCCTTTTGTAATTTATAAGTGGTTGATTAGGAGTATCCAAAGGTGATATTTTGCATGCCTCCATTGCTAGAGTACATCATGGACTATCAGTATTTTCTTAACTACTGGAAATTGTTATTATCATCTTATAGTTAATGAAATTAGAATGACAATTCCAGAACCGCAGAACCAATTTAGGGAGCTCATTCTTAAAATTATCTTCCTCTGGAACCACTCTTCATACTAAAATGTATATTAGTCAAAGCTCACCAGAGAAACAAAAACAATAGGATATACTTACCTATTACATACTTACTTATTATAAAGGATTGGCTAATGCAGTTAAAGGAGTTAAAAAGTATCAAAATGTGAAGTCCACAAGCTCATCCAAGTTTGAAGACCTATAAACTCAGAGGCGTAATGACATAGTTTCAGTCTGAATCCCTGTGTCCTGGAGAACCATGAAGAGTCAATGTTTCTGTCTAATTCCAAAGGCAGGAAAAAATCACTATTACATCTCAAATACAGTCAGGCAAGAAGAATTTCCCCTTACTTGTGGGAAGGTGAGCCTTTTTGTTTTACTCAGGTTTTCAATTGGTAAGATGGGCTCAACCACATTAGAGTGGGCAACCTGCTTTAATTAATCTGTTTATTGAATGCTTAATCTTATTCAGAAACATCTTTATTTAAACTCAGAATAAGGTTTGAACAAACATAATCAACATTTTTGGTTTTCTTTTATATTTTTTTAATTTTTATTTTTTTATTAATTTATTTATTTGAATTGAAGGCTAATTACTTTGCAATATTGTAGAGGTTTTTGCCATACATTGACATGAATCAGCCATGGCTGTACATGTGTTCCCCGTCCTGAAACCCCCTTCCACCTCCCTCCCAACCCCATCCTTCAGGGTCATCCCAGTGTGCCAGCCCTGATCACCCTGTCTCATGCATCGATTTTGGACTGGTGATCTGTTTCACATATGATAATATACAAGTTTCAATGCTATTCTCTCAAATCATCCCACCTTCACCTTCTCCTACAGAGTCCAAAAGACTGTTCTTTATATCTGTGACTCTTTTGCTGTCTCGCATATAGGGTTATTGTTACCATCTTTCTAAATTCCAAATATATGCGTTAGTATACTGTATCGGAGTTTTCTTTCTGACTTGCTTCACTCTGTATAATAGGCTCCAGTTTCATCCACCTCATTAGAACTAATTCAAATGCATGCTTTTAAATGGCTAAGTAATATTCCATTGTGTATACGTACCACAGCTTTCTTATCCATTCATAGGCCAATGGACATCTAGGTTGCTTCCATGTGCCAGCTATTGTAAACAGTGCTGCAATGAACATTGGGGTACATATGTCTTTTTCAATTCTGGTTTCCTCAGTGTGTATGCCCAGAAGTGGGATTGCTGGATCATATGGCACTTCTACTTCCAGTTTTTAAGGCATCTCCACACTGTTCTTCATAGTGGCTGTACTAGTTTGCATTCCCACCAACAGTGTAAAAGGTTTCCCTTTTCCCGCACCCTCTCCAGCATTTATTACTTGTAGACTTTTGAATAGCAGCCATTGTGACTGGCGTGAAATGGTACCTCATTGTGGTTTTGATGTGCATTTCTCTGATAATGAGTGATGTTGAGCATCTTTTCATGTGTTTGTTAGCCATCTGTATGTCTTCTTTGGAGAAATGTCTGTTTAGTTCTTTGGCCCATTTTTTGATTGGGTCGTTTATTTTTCTGGAATTGAGCTTCAGGAGCTGCTTGTATATTTTGAGATGAATTCTTTGTCAGTCGCTTCATTTGCTATTATTTTATCCCATTCTGAAGGCAGTCTTTTCACCTTGCTTATAGTTTCCTTCATTGTGCAAAATCTTTTAATTTTAATTAGGTCCCATTTGTTTATTTTTGCTTTTATTTCCATTATTCTGAGAGGTGGGTCATAGAGGATCCTGCTGTGATTTATGTCAGAGAGTGTTTTGCCTATGTTTTCCTCTAGGAGTTTTATAGTTTCTGATCTTACATTTAGATCTTTAATCCATTTTGAGTTTATTTTTGTGTATGCTGTTAGAAAGCATGTTGATGTATGGCAAAACCAATACAATATTGTAAAGTAAAATAATAATAATAATAATAAATTTTAAAAAAGAAAGTGTTCTAGTTTCATTCTTTTATAAGTGGTTGACCAGTTTTCCCAGCACCACTTGTTAAAGAGATTATCTTTTCTCAATAGTATATTCTTGCCTCCTTTGTCAAAGATAAGGTGTCCATAGGTGTGTGGGTTTATCTCTGGGCTTTCTACTTTGTTCCAAAGATCTATGTTTCTGTCTTTGTGCCAGTACCATACTGTCTTGATGATTGTGGCTTTGTAGTAGAGCCTGAAGTCAGGCAGGTTGATTCCTCCAGTTCCATTCTTCTTTCTCAAGATTGCTTTGACTATTCGAGGTTTTTGTACTTCCAAACAAATCATGAAATTGTTTGTTCTAGTTCTCTGAAAAATAGCATTGGTAGCTTGATAGGGATTGCACTGAATCTATAGATTGCTTTGGGTAGTATGCTCATTTTCACTTTATTTATTCTTCCAATCCATGAACATGGTATATTTCTCCATCTATTTGTGTCATCTTTGATTTTTTTTCATCAGTGTTTTATAGTTGTCTATATATAGGTCTTTTGTTTCTTCAGGTAGATTTATTCTTAAGTATTTTATTTTTTCCATCACAATGGTGAATGAAAGTGTTTCCTTAATTTCTCTTTCTGTTTTCTCATTGTTAGTGTATAGGAATGCAAGGGATTTCTCTGTGTTAATTTTATATCCTGCAGCTTTACTATATTCATTGATTAGCTCTAATAATTTTCTGGTGGAGTCTTTAGGGTTTTCTATATAGAGGATCATGTCATCAGCAAACAGTGAAAGTTTTACTTCTTCTTTTCCAATCTGGATTCCTTTTATTTTCTTTTCTTCTCTGATTGCTGTGGCTAAAACTTTCAAAAGTATGTTGAATGGTAGTGGTGAGAGTGGGCACCCTTGTCTTGTTCTTGACTTTAAGGGAAATGCTTTCAATTTTTTCACCATTGAGGATAATGTTTGCTGTGGGTTTATCACATATGGCTTTTATTATGTTGAGGTATGTTCCTTCTATACCTGTTTTCTGGAGAGTTTTTATCATAAATTGATGTTGAATTTTGTACATGATTTCTCTGCATCTATTGAGATAATCATATGGTTTTTATCTTTCAATTTGTTAGTGTCTTGTATCACATTGAGTGATTTGCAAATATTGAAAAATCCTTGCATCCCTGGGATAAAGCCCACTTGGTCATGATGTATGAGCTTTTTAATATGTTGTTGGATTCTGTTTGCTAGAATTTGTTAAGGATTTTTCATCTATGTTCATCATTGATATTGGCCTGTAGTTTTCTTTTTATGTGGCATTTTTGGTTTTGGTGTTAGGGTGATGGTGGCCTCATAGAATCAGTTTGGACGTTTACTTTCCTCTGCAATTTTCTGGAAGAATTTGAGTAGGATAGGTGTTAGTTCTCTAATTTTTGGTAGAATTCAGCTGTGAACCCATCTGGTCCTAGGCTTTTGTTTGCTTGAAGATTTCTGGTTACAGTTTTAATTTCCATGCTTGTGATGGGTTAAAATTTTCTGTTTCTTCCTGGTTCAGTTTTGAAAAGTTATACTTTTCTAAGAATTTGTCCATTTCTTCCAAGTTATCGATTTTATTTGCATATAGTTGTTGATAGTAGACTCTTGTGATCCTTTGTACATCAGTGTTGTCTGTTGTGATTTCTTCATTTTTACTTCTAATTTTACTGATTTGATTCTTCTCCCTTTTTTTCTTGATGAGTCTTGTTAGTGGTTTGTCTATTTAATTTATTTTCTCAAAAAACAGCTTTTCACTTTGTTGATTTTTGCTGTGGTCTTCTTTGTTTCTTTTTCATTTATTTCTGCCCTAATTTTTATGATTTATTTCCTTCTACTAACACTGGGGTTCTTCATTTCTTCTTTTTCTAGTTGCTTTAGGTGTAGAGTTAGGCTATTTATTTTATTTCTCTTCTGTTTCTTGACATAAGCTTGTATTGCTATGAACCTCAGCTTAGCACTGCTTTTACTGAATCCCATAGGTTTTGGGTTGTTGTGTTTTCATCTTCATTCGTTTCTATGCATATTTTGATTTCTTCTGTGATTTATTGGTTATTCAGAAGTGCGTTGTTTAGCCTCCATATGTTTGTATTGTTAACAGGTTTTTTTTTTTTAAATCTGTAATTGACATCTAATCTTACCACACTGTGATAAGAAAAGATGCCTAGGATTATTTCAATTTTTTAAAAATATACCAAGGCTATTATGGCCCAGGATGTGATCTGTCCTGGAGAAGGTTCTGTGTGTGCTTGAAAAAAAGGTGAAATTCATTGTTTTAGGGTGAAATGTCCTATAGATATCAATTAGGTGTAACTGGTCCATTATATCAGTTAAAGTTTCTGTTTCTTCGCTAATTTTCTGTTTAGTGATCTATCCATAGGTGTGAGTGGGGTATTAAAGTCTCTCACTATTATTGTGTTATTGTTAATTTCCTCTTTCATACATGTTAGCATTTGCCTTACATGTTGGGTGCATATATATTTATATTTGTTATGTCTTCTTATTGGATTGATCCTTTGATCATTATGTAGTGTCCTTCTTTGTCTCTTTTCACAACATTTATTTCAAAGTCTATTTATCTTATATGAGTATTGCTACTCCTGCTTTCTTTTTGTCTCCATTTGTGTGAAATATCTTTTTCCAGCCCTTCACTTTTCTGTATGTGTCCCTTGTTTTGAGGTGGGTCTCTTGTAGACAGTGTATATAGGGTTTTGTTTTTGTATCCTTTCAACCAGTCTTTGTCTTTTGGTTGGGGCATTCAACCCATTTACATTTAAAGTAATTATAGATATGTATGATCCCGTTGCCATTTACTTTGTTGTTTTCGGTTGAAGTTTATACACCTTTTCTGTGTTTCCTTTCTAGAAAAGAACCTTTAGCATTTGTTAAAGACTGGTTTTTCAGAGAAGGCAATGGAACCCCACTCCAGTACTCTTGCCTGGAAAATCCAATGGATGGAGGAGCCTGGTAGGCTGCAGTCCATGGGGTTGCTAAGAGTCGGACACGACTGAGCAACTTCACTTTCACTTTTCACTTTCATGGATTGGAGAAGGAAACCCACTCCAGTGTTCTTGCCTGGAGAATCCCAGGGATGGGGGAGCCTGGTGGGCTGCCGTCTATGGGGTCACACAGAGTCAGACACGACTGAAGTGACTTAGCATTAGCAAAAGACTGGTTTGGTGATGCTGAATTCTCTCAGATTTTCTTGTCTGTAAAGCTTTTGATTTCTCCTTTATGCTTGAATGAGGTCCTTGCTGGGTACAGTAATCTGGGTTTTAGGTTTTTCTTTTTCATCACTTGAAGTATGTGATGAAATGTGAAGGAAATATCAGCTGTTATCCTTATCGGAATCCCCTTGTGTGTTACTTGTTATTTTTCCCTTGCTGCTTTTAATATTTGTTCTTTTTCTTTGATCTTCATTAATTTGATTAATATGTTTCTTGGGTGTTTCACCTTGGGTTATCCTGTTTGGGACTCTCTGGGTTTCTTGGACTTGGGTGGCTATTTCTTATCCCATTTTAGGGAATTTTTCAACTATTATCTCTTCAAGTATTTTTTCATGGCCTTTCTTTTGTCTTCTTCTTCTGGGACTCCTATGATTCGAATGTTGGGGTGCTTGACATTGTCCTAGAGGTCTCTGAGATTGTCCTAATTTCTTTTAATTATTTTTTTCTTTTTTCCTCTGTGCTTCATTTATTTCCACCATTCTGTCTTCCACCTCACTTATCCTATCTTCTGCCTCAGTTATTCTACTGTTAGTTCCCCCCAGAGTGTTTTTGATCTCAGTTACTACATTATTCATTATTGATTGACTCCTTTTTATTTCTTCTAGGTCTTTGTTAAACATTTCTTGCATCTTCTCAATCCTTGTCTCCGGGCTGTTTATCTGTAACTCCATTTTGTTTTCACGATTTTGGATCATTTTTACTATCATTATTCTGAATTCTTTTTCAGGTAGACTCCCTCTCTATTCCTCTTTTGTTTGGTTTGGTGGGCATTTATCATGTTCCTTTACCTGCTGAATATTTCTCTGCCTTTTCATCTTACTTAGATTGCTGTGTTTGGGGTGGCCTTTCTGTATGCTGTAAGTTTGTACTTCCTCTTTATTGTGGAGGTTCCTCCCTGTTGGTGGATTTGGATGGGTGGCTTGTTAAGTTTTCTTGGTTAGGGAAGCTTGCATTGGTGTTCTGGTGGGTGGAGCTGTATCTCTTCTCTCTGGAGTGCAATGAAGTGTCCAGTAGTGAGTTTTGAGGTGTCTATGGTTTTGGTGTGACTTTTGGCCACCTGTATTTTAATGCTTAGGTTTATGTTCCTGCATTGTTGGAGAATTAGCTTGGTATATCCTGCTCTGGAACCTGTTGACTCTTGGGTGGAGCTTGGTTTCAGTGTAGTTATGGAGGGTTTTGAATGAGCTCTTATTGATTAATGTTCACTGGAGTCAGGAGTTTTCTGAAGTTCTCTAGTTTTGGATTTAAGCCTCTTGCCTCTGGTTTTCAGTGTTATCCTTACAGTAGCTTCAAGACTTCTCCATCCATACTGCACCAATGATAAAACATCTAGATTAATGGAAAAATGATTCTCCACAGTGAGGGACACCCAGAGAGGATTGCAGAGTTACCTGGAGAAGAGAAGGGGGAGGAGGGAGATAGAAGTGACCAGGAGGAGAAGAGGGGCAATCAAAAGGGGAGAGAGCAATCTAGCCAGTAATCAATTCCCTATGTGCTCTTCACAGTCTGGAACACCCAGAGAGGTTCACAGAGTTCCATAAAGAAGAGAAGAGGGACGAAGGATATAGAGTGACCAGGAGAGGAAGAGAAGAGGGGAAATCAAAAGGAGAGAGGCAGATCTAGCCAGCAATCAGTTCCCTAAGTGTTCTCCACAGCCTGGAATACCCGAAGAGATTCATAGATTTGGGTAGAGAAGAGAAGAGGGAGGGAGGAAACAGAGGTGACCTGGGGGAGAAAAAGGAGAGTCAAAAGGGGGAGAGGGCAATCAAGCCAGTAATCACACTAGTAAGTAAAAATGGGTACTGAAGATTGGATTCTTAAGGGTACAAAATTGATAACAAATACCAAAAAGCAAAGATTAAAAATCTAGAATTTAGACTCTCAAAAATACAATATTAAACAAACAAAACAAAATCACATTAGTTATAAAAAACATGCAGACATTTTTCTTTAAAAATAGGTTCTTTTTTGCAAGGTAATATTAGGTTACAAAAATGAAAATAAAATTAGTAATAAAGAACTTAAAAATAAAAAGAAATTTTAAAAATTTAAAAATGGTAATAGTAAAATATATCTCGGAATTTCTCTGGAGCTGTTGAGGGCAGTGTGGGGTCAGTTCAGTTTCAGATATATCCTTGTTTCAGCTTATACTCCTTCTTAAGGTCTGTAGGCCCCTTCCAATTTAGTTGGTACTAACTGCAGTGTTTTAATCTGTTGCACCTGTCACTTCCAAAGCAGTTCCCTCTTCTTTGTTTATTTTGGCTTCCTCTGTTTGCAAGTCTCTTCAGTGTCTAATTTCCACCCTGACAAAAGGGGGCAAGGGTGGTCACTTATTTAGGCTCACTTGTTCAGTCGTGCTGTGTGGAGGGAGGAACCCTGCAAACTAATATCACTGGCCTGTGTGGGGAGTGTTCCCAGTGTCTCAGCCACACTGGGTTTTCCCCCGCTCATGGCGTGTGTGCTTTCCTGGTCTACCCTGCTCAGGCTCCAGGTTGCTCTCAGGGGAACTGTCTAACACAGGCCCTGGGTTGTGTGCACTTCCCAGGTCTAAGCCGCTCAGGTTCAGGTTCTCAGGTACTCCCCAAAGGCACAGAATCAGTTGGGCCTGAGTTTTGTGCCCTTCCCAGGTCTGAGCAGCTCAGTTGACCAGGTGCTTGGTGAGCTCACTCTCCCTAGGTGGGTGGTGAGTTATCACCTCCCTGGTCCCAGCCACTTGGTTTCCTGTGTGCACAGCAGGAGCACCATCTCAGGTATGCCATGTATCTCCTCTGGGGGGCTGATCTCTGGCTGTGGCCCGCCTGGTGATGTCAACCACCCAGTATCCCAGGAAGACTTGGTTAGCAACTGGGAGCCTGCTCGCAGTTTGGTGGAGGATGCCATCTCTGGGGCCAAGATTGCCCCTTGCCTTCTAGCTCTGGCTGTTGCCCACCTGCCTCCCTGCCTCTGGCAGGGGATGGGCTGGTCCACAGCTGGCTAGCTCTCTTCTGGTATTCACTCAGTCCTTTGTTCTGTGAGCAGGCCTGGCAGTGCCTTAGGTTAGAGCTTTTCCTGGGAATGTGCTCTCTATCTTTCTCTCTATCTCTTTTTTTTTCTGTCTCTGGCTACCCCACAGTTTGGGTTGCTATCTCATGTTAGCTCCCTCAGATTGTCCTCCGGGCATTCAGGCCCAGTCCTTACCCTAAGCAATGCAGCCCGCGCCTCCCTGTTCAGCCCCCGCTTGCTGATGATGGACGCGAGAGTCTGGGCTACTTCTCTGCTGGGAGTTGTGGTTAGGAATGTAATCTGTGGGCTTTTATTTTTTTCCTCCCTGTTGTGCTACCCTCTGAGATTCCAAAACTTCCCACAGACCCGCTGGTGAGAGGGTTTCCTGATGTTTGGAAACTTCTCCGCCTTCACGACTCCCTCCCCTGGACAAGTCTCTGTTCCTAACTCTTTTGTCTCTCTTTTTATCTTTTGTATTTTGTCCTACCTCCTTTCAAAGACAATGGGCTGCTTTTCTGGGTGCCTGGTGTCCTCCACCAGCATTCAAAATTTGTTTTGTGGAATTTGCTCAGTGTTCAAATGATCTTTCAATGAACTTGTGGGGGAGGAAGTGGTCTCCCTATCCTATTCCTCCACCATCTTAGGACCGCCCCCCACTATTTTTTTGATTGAGCCATTCTCATAAATATTTACTGGAGTCTAATTTTTGTTTTAATTTGCACTTTCTTTTACCAATGATATTAGAAATCTTTTCATCTTATTTGCCACCTGTAAATCTTTTTTGGTAGAATATGTTTTTATGCCTTCTGCCCATTTTCTAATTAGTTCATTTGCTTACTGTTTATGCCATTCTTTATATATTCTGATTATTAAATAATTCCTGTATTGAATATGTAATTTGAAAATAATGCTCCCAGTATTCCGCTTGTCTTTTCATCTTCTGTACAGATTCTTTCACAGAGGAAAATTAATTAATCTTGATGAGTTCCAAGCTATCATTTTTTTCCCTTTTAAAGGCCATATTTTTGCTGTCAAATCTAAGAAGTCTTAACAAAGCTCTAGTTCCCTGAGATATTTCTCCTATGCTTTTTACTAAAAGTATTTTTATTTCAGCCAATGGATGGCCATAATCATTTTGCTAAAAAGGTCATCCTTTATTCACTTAATGCATTTTTCCTTTTTTTCCAAAATTGGTTGGACATATTTTTGTGGGTAAATTTCTGTTTTTTGTTGTTTCATTTATTTATGTTTTATTCCTCTATAATATACCACACTGTTTTAGTTTCTGTAGCTATACAGTAAGCCTTAATATTGGGGAGAGTTATTCCTCCCATATTATTCTTTATCAAGATTATTTTAGTTATTCTAGCTTCCTATATAAATTTTAGATTAGTTTGTCTATATCTACAAAGGCCCTGCTAAATTTTGATAGTTGCTTAATTCAACATATCGATTTATTTGGAGCGAATTCACATGTTCCAATCCAATAATATGGTATGTTAGTCATATTATTTTAGTATTCTTTGGTTTCTTTATTGTGTCTTCAGTGGCTCAGTTGTGTCCAACTCTGCAGCCCCATTGACTGTAGCCCACCAAGCTCATCTGTGCATGGGATTTCCCAGGCAACAATATTGGAGAGGGTTGCTATTTCCTGTTCCAGGGGATCTCCCTGACCCAGGGACGGAAACTGTGTCTCTTGCATCCCCTGCATTGGCAGGCAGATTCTTTACCACTAGTGCCGCATAGGAAGGCCAGTTTTTTATTATCAGTTTACAATTTTTAGCATGTATATTCTTTGCATGTTTTGTGTTGTTTAAAGCTATTAACTTGCTTCTGGAAATTATAAATAGTATAATATTTTAAATTCTTATTTTTATATGCTAATTGTGGATACATGGAAGTGCAATTGATTTTTGCTTGTTGATCTTGTATCTTATTACATTGTTGTATTCACTTGTTAGTTCTAAGAACTTTTCATAATTTGAGATTTTCTACGTAGATAATCATGTCAAATACAAACATAATAGTTTTGTTTCTTTGCAATCTGTGTGCTTTTCATTTATTTTTCTTACTGTATTGCTGTGGCTAGATAAAATTGGTGAAAGGGCATGATTGGCAGTGGTGGCACAGCTATTTCTTCCAAACATACATCAAGTGTTGAAATAAGAAGAACATTAAGAATTCTATTTAAACCTGTAGTTGCTGCTAAGAAAATAAAGATGCAGACTCAAAATCAGTGGTTTATACATTCTTCATGCAATAGTAATTCACTGGAGGGGAGTCTCAAGCTGTGTTAATCAGTGACTTTGGTAAACACTGAGAAAGCTGCAACAAATTTGCAGATGATACACAACTGCTTAGCTTAGACAATGTGATGAAAATATATCATTTATAGGTTGAAAAGTCTAAAATAAATAATAGATACATTGATAGTATGCTTCACAAGAATACCAACTAGCAACCAAAAGGTGTGTATAGAATGAAATGCCTCAAAATCATAAAGGCCCTATATGACAAGGCAACAGCTAACATCATACTCAGTGCTCCTCTGTCATGAGATTCTCCAGGCAATAATACTGGAGTAGGTAGCCATTCCCTTCTACAGCAGCACTTCCCTAACCCAGGGATCGAACCTGAGTTTCCCGCATTGCAGGCAGATTCTTTACCATCTGAGCCACTAGAGAAGCCCCAAAATATTGAAATCTTTCCCTCAAAGATCAGAAATAAGATAAGAGTGCCCACTCTTACTACTTCTATTTAACACAGTACTGAAATTCCTACCCAGGGTAATCAGACAAGAAAAAGAAATATAAGGCATTTAAATTGAAAAGTTAGAAGTAAAATTGTCTCTATTTGCAGATGATGTGATACTTTATTGAGAAAATTCTAAAGACACCACCAAAACAATTTAAATTAAACAAATTCAATAAAATTTCATGATACAAGATTCATATACGAAAATCAATTTCATTTCTATATGACAATGATTAACTATCTGAAAAATTAAAAAAAGCCCTTCAAAGGTGAAGAAATAATTTGGAATAAAATTAACCAAGCAGGTGAAAGATTTATACACTGAAAACAAAAGACTTTTATAAAAGAAGCTGAAGACACAAATAAGTGGAAAAGTATTATGTGTTCATGGGTCACAAAAATTCATATTAATAAAATATCCTTTAAACTCAAACCATGTATATGTTCAATGAAACCTCTATCAAAATTTCTATGGTTGAATAAGTGTCATGTGATCATAGTATATATTTCTTTTCTCCATTGAGGAATTCAATTAACTGATTTTTTTGAACATTTTTGGAATAAAGGATGTAAGAGATATTGATTTGTATTTTTATATTTTTGTATTGTTTGTGTCATTTTGCTATTGGAGTAATACTGGTTTCATAAAATGAGCCAAAAAGTGTCCTCTTCTATACTCTGGGATAGATTATGTAAAATTGGTGCTAATTTTTCTTCAGATGTTTAGCAGAATTCTCTATAGAAACTGAGTCTCTAGATTTCACTTATATGAGATACTTGCTGCTAAGTAGCTTCAGTCATGTCTGACTCTGTGCGACCCCATAGACGGCAGCCCACCAGGCTCCCCTGTCCCTGGGATTCTCCAGGCAAGAACACTAGAGTGGGTTGCCATTTCCTTCTTCTCCAATGCATGAAAGTGAAAAGTGAAAGTGAAGTCGCTCAGTTGTGTCCGACTCTTAGCAACCTCATGGACTGTAGCCCAACAGGCTCCTTTGTCCATGGAATTTTCCAGGCAAGAGTACTGGAGTGGGGTGCCATTGCCTTCTCCTATGAGATATTTCGTTTTTAACTCAAAATTATGAATGATAATAGGACTACTCATAAAATTCATCTTGCTTGTATTTTGGCAGTTTGATATGTTGGGATAATTGGTTTATTTCTTCTAAGTTGTTGAATTTATGAACACATTGCTGTTCACAATATTCACTTATACTTTCAATGAGTACAACATCTATCATGATATCTTCTATTTAATTCTTGATATTGATGTTTTTGGTCTTTTTTTGTGAATTTTTTTTCAGTTTTTCTGCAGGTTTATTCATTGTATTAATTTTTACAACTTACATTTTGTTTTATTGATTTCCCCTATTATTTTCCTAATTTGAGTATCATTGATTTTTACTCTATTCTTTATTTCCTCCCTTTTGATTGTATTGGGTTAATGTTCCCCTTCTTATTCTAATGTTTTGAGGAAGATTACTGATTTGAGGACCTTCCTCTTTTAATATAAGCATTTAATGCTAAAAAGAATTCCGTTACCACTGCTTTAGCTGTATCCCACATATTTTAATATTTTATATTTTAAAATGCATTTAGTTCTGTATATTTATTTTTAATTTCATTTGATACTTGCTCCTTGACCCATAAATAATTTAAAAATGTTAATTTCCAAGTGTTTCATGATTTTCCAGTGCCCTTCTGCTATTGATTTCCTATTGGATTTCTTTATGCCAGAGAACATTTTGTATAATTTAAATACACACACACACACACACACACACACAGACACAGTATGGTTTATATTTGTGAATGTTCCATGGGCATGTAAAAAGTTTAATTATCTGTTCTTGTTGGGTAGAGCGCCCTATATTTCAATTATATCATGTTGGTTGATGCCATTTTTCATATCTTCTATAACTTTGTGTGGTAAGTTAGAGAATTTCAGAGTAGATCAGGATGGAGATACAACCATGAGCAACAGTGGCACATAGGAAGATTTATTATGCAATACTTGGACAAGGTTCAACAAGAAACTACATAAACAGTGGTGCAAGGCTACCATACAGAAGGGGGGTGGTACAAAGGATTTCTCAGGAGAGAACAAAAGATCGGAGAGGGGACTTTTGCTAGTTCATGCCACTCAACTGTAAATAGAACATCTCTGGGCTAGAGAGCTGCAAAAGGCAACAATAGTTTGGATTTTTTTTTTTAAACAAATATAATGTTTTTCTTATCTATGGTTAGCAGATGTTTTGTGTAATCCACAAGGACTACAAAGTAGGTAAGCTCTAAAAGGGGCTTCCTTGGTGGCTCAGTGGTAAAGAATCTGCCTGCCAGTGTATGAGATAAGGGCTTGATCTCTAAGGTCCGGAAGATCCCATGGAGAAGGAAATTGACAACCCACACCAGTATTCCTGCCAAGGAAATCTCATGGATAGAGGAGCCTGGCGGGCTGCAGTCCATGGGGTCACAAATGAGTCAGACATGACTTGACAACTAAAACAACAACAACAAGCTCTAAGTAACTAAAACTATGTTTATTTAGTTATATTTAAAGCAATTGGATATGTAGAAATTTAAGTCTGGCATTGGTGGACTTTGTGCTATCTTATATAGAGGTAAGCAGCATAGTGGCCATTTTGAGCCAATACACAGAAGACAATTCTTGTCCATTGATTTAACACTTTGCTGATTATCTAACTAATAGTTCTTTCACTTTCTTTGAGTGTATTTTGAAGTTCCCAACTACAATTGAGTATTTCTCTATTGCTTCTTTCAACTCTAATAGATTTTGCTTCATTTATTTTGAGGTTCTATGGTGCATACACAGCATGATAATCAGCTTCCTGGTGGATCCAAACCTTCATCTTTATGTAATGTCTCTATCTCTAATAAATTCCTTTGTATTGTATTCTACAGTTTTCAACTGTTATATTAGGGGGCTTTCTGTGGCTCAGTGGTAAAGAATCTGCCTGAAATTCAGGAGCCACAGGAGATGCAGGTTCAATCCCTGGGTCAGGAAGATCCTCTGGAGCAGGGCCTGGAAATCCACGCCAGTATACTTGCTTCAAGAATCCCATGGACAGAGGAGCCTGATAGGCTATAGTCCATAGAGTCACAAAGAGTCAGACATGATTGAAGCAACTTAGCACACATGCACTGGGTCATATTTGAATCTTTAGTTTAGCAAGCAGTTTAGGTTTAGAACATGGGTTATTATTTATTTGGTGGGCTGTGGTTCTAGTGAAAATTAATCTTTTTGTTGTTAGTCGCTAAGTTGTGTCTGACTCTTCTGTGACCCCATGGATTGTAGCCTGCCAGGATCCTCTATCCATGGGATTTCCCAGGCAAGAATACTGGAATGAGTTGCCATTTCCTTCTCCAAGGGATCTTCTTGACCCAGGAACTGAACTCACATCTCCTGTATTGGCAGGTGGATTCTTTAGCACTGAGCCACCAGGGAAGCCTACTACTCATTGTTATAGGGATTTAATTATTTGCAATCTCTATTTCCTTATTATAGTTACATCACTTACTTTCTACTCCAGTTCCTTAAGTGTGATTATATAATTTATAAATAATCATTTATTTTAATTTGTGGGTGTTTGAATTCTATTTGAATACCACCTCATAATCCTGGTTGGTTTTAATATTTTTCATATGTTTAGCATAGGAAGTGTATTTGAAGCATTAATATTGTGGCAAGATTCAGAGTTTCTAAAAAGTGCCATTTATCCTAATATCTGCTACACAATTCCAATCCCTTCTTGCCACTTATTTCCCACCTTCCATGTGAAGGTAACCAATTTATTTAGTTTCTAGTATCTTTCTTAAACAAATGACCAGATATATGTTCATTTTTATATCCCCTATTTTTTACACAGAGTAAGATCCTTTTTCAGAGAAGGCAATGGCACCCCACTCCAGTACTCTTGCCTGGAAAATCCCATGGATGGAGGAGCCTCGAAGGCTGCAGTCCATGGGGTCGCTGAGGGTCAGACACGACTGAGCGACTTCACTTTCGCTTTTCACTCTCATGGATTGGAGAGGGAAATGGCAACCCACTCCAGTGTTCTTGCCTGGAGAATCCCAGGGACAGGGGAGCCTGGTGGGCTGCCGTCTATGGGGTTGCACAGAGTTGGACACGACTGAAGTGACTTAGAAGTAGTAGCAAGATCCTTTTTGAGCTTGGATATTTTCATGTTATGTTCTGGAAATCACTCCATATTAGTTTATAGATTTTTTTCATAGTTAGAAAAACTTTCCCTGCGTATAACTTAAAGGATAGCTTACTCATTTTCTAGTAGCATTTGTTTTAATTTTTTTTACATTTAGATCTCTACTACATTTTGAATTTATACTTGTATGTATTGTAAGATATGATGTCACTTGTCTCTGCACTATTTATTTAAAAGCCTGTCTGCAGTAATTTGAGATGTGGTAGCTCATTTTGAAGAGCTGGTAAGTAGCTTGTGACTTGAAAACCAATGAACCATATTATCTCAAAATGATGCAGAGTGCACACACACACACACACACACACACACAGAACTCTAAATTATGTGGCCACAGGAGGGAGTAGGAAGTCAGAGTTATAAGTTGTGATCTGGTTAAGTCTAAAATTTGAAGTCCGAGACATGAACCTAAGAAGATTTGGTTTGAGGAAGTGACATAGGCAAGAGATTGAAGGAAATGGCTCTAGGAATGATTTTATTAATAGCAATGTTTTAAAGCCTCCATGAAATTAAAAAGATATATAGTTGTATGAACATTTTTGTGCATGTGGACATCATTGTTGTAAGTTTTTTGAAGTAGAGAACATGAAGAAGAGAGCAAGATATATGATGTAATTTTGCTTTGTAAACTCTGAATTTGTGATTTTATTTCATGAACTTCCATTACATGGCACTTTATGATCATAATAATCATGTAGCTAATGTTCTATAATTCAATTATTGCACTGTTGTGAACATTAACAATCATGTAGCAGATCTGAAGAGTAGTGGTACAAACAGGCAATATTCATCTTTCAGTTAGTTACAGCCTATTGCATAATTACTTAAGTTGCCATTTGCACAACACATAACATTGGCATTGAAATGCAACAATTAATTATTTGACTAGTGCATAGTCTTGGAGATTGTAGGAGGCAACTAATGGGAATTTATGGAACAAATGAAGACATATATCTTGCCAGCAATCATCACAAAACAAAAAAAAATAGTGTTTGCAAAATTTTAAGGTAAAATTATATCTCTTTCTTGACTATATTTACAATTCTGCTGCAATGTGTATATTAACTCTGTATTTCAGGGATGGTTTGTTGTAATCTAGAGTGCCGGGAGCCAGCACGGGAGTTCCCACCCATGACAAGGTCATGTGGGAGAGCCCTGACGGGCAAGGTGAGTCAGGGCTCAAGGGCACCACCTCCACCCCCCGGATCTGCCTGAGCATCTACCCCAAAACCAGAATCTGTCTGTTTTACTATTTTATGACTTTCACAAACTCTTCTGAAATTAACGGGGTGCTATCCCCGACCACCTTTCTCTGTAAGAAAATCAACTTAAAACTCTAGTTAATAAGTCTCTTGGGCGTAATAGGAGTGTTTCAATTCAAACCCCTCTGATGACTTTCTAGCTTGCCTGACAGGTTTGTTCAGATTCACAGCCTCCCAACCACGAGAGGCACGGGAAGCTTAGGATATTCTAACAGTGCAGAGCTTCTCAGAGAGTTAAAATTGTTAAAATAGAACTAGTAGAAGATTTTTTTGTTGAGCTAATGTTTGCTGCCAAGTTTCCATATCCCTTACCTACTGTGTCCCTGGGAGTGTATTGATCAATATAGTTGGTGTATAGAAATGTAAGTAGTAGCTTTAATGTTTGTAATCTTGGACCCTTGAGTTAATTCTTTTCTTGTTATAACCCACCACACTTTTGCCCTATAGGAATGCAACTTTATCTAATGCTTTCAGAGGGTGGCACCTGACTTTAGAATAATCACCTTTAGAGAAAAATAAGTTTTCTGAAGAAAGGGTCATAAAATGTTAACAGGCCTCCTGGCCAGAAGATGATGTAAATCACCTAAAACTTTTGCATATGATAAGTTTGCAGAAAGAAAGCCTGGCTTCGATAAGGATCAAGGACTGCTGACCTTGCATGACTCTACCCCTTCCCCCATTATCCTCTATGCACAACTTAAGGTATAAAAACTACTTTGGAAAATAAAGTGTGGGCCTTGCTCACTGAAGCTTGGTCTCCCCATGTCGTTCTTTCTCTTTCCTTTTCCTTTTCAGGCTGATCCCCTGGAGCGCAGGGGCCCTCTGCATTCACTTTCCTGCCTGGGCTTCTAAGACCCACTCGAGAAGGTGCCCAGGGTGGGGCACCTTCCTCGATTTGAGAGGGTGCCTGCAGCCTATGTGAACAGAGCAAGTCCCGTGCTGGGGCTTTATTGGCTTTCGGAGTAAGCCAAGGAATATCAGCCTCTTTTCTCTCCTCTATTTTCTTAACTGCAAAATTCTTTCCTTATCTCTTTCACTATTTCTATACTTTTCACCAACGCGGTCCTCCCGAGGGAATCCCTGGATCCAGCTGGGACTGGACCCCAGTACTAGAGTAAAATATCATCCACTCTGACATATGGTTATCATGATAGACCTAGAGGATACTCTTCTTCCTTAATTCATATAATATTTAGCTGGAGAAAGCTATGTTTACTTTAAATGAGCTTGTGAACTAAGCATTAGTTGTTAAAGGAATCTGTTTTTTCCACTAAGATTTTTTTAAAAATTTAAATTAAGATCTTTTAGAAAACATTAAGCTTTAATTGTGTTGAGAAATGATGTATAGTAAATTTCTGAAATAAACTTGAATATATTAGCTATATAATCTACAAAGTTTGTATTTCATTAATGCACCTTTTGATGTACTGTTAGGTGTGCATATTTAATTCCAGAAAAAGATAACTTTGTTGTCTAGATATTTATTCAGTCCAGTTCAGTTCAGTCGCTCAGTCGTGTCCGACTCTTTGTGACTCTGTGAACCACAACACACCAGGCCTCCCTGTCCATCACCAACTCCCGGAGTCCACCCAAACCCATGTCCATTGAGTCGGTGATGCCATCCAACCATCTCATCCTCTGTCATCCCCTTCTCCTGCCCTCAATCTTTCCCAGCATCAGGGTCTTTTCAAATGAGTCAGCTCTTCGCATTAGGTGGTCAAAGTACTGGAGTTTCAGCTTCAACATCAGTCTTTCCAATGAACACCCAGGACCCATCTCCTTTAGGATGGACTGGTTGGATCTCCTTGCAGTCCAAGGGACTCTCAAGAGTCTTCTCCAACACCACAGTTCAAAAGCATCAATTCTTCTGTGCTCAGCTTTCTTTATAATCCAACTCTCACATCCACACGTGACCACTGGAAAAACCATAGCCTTGACTAGATGGACCTTAGGAAAATATAAGTTGCATTGAACCATTATAATCTCTTATTTTTATATTATATATTTCCAGCTACTAAATGTGGATATATTTTTATAAATGTGTTGAATTACTCTGAAAGTGTAATTCTAGTTTTATCCTGAAAAGTATATAGATAATAAACTTCCATGAAAGATGGTTTTTCTCTTGTTAGTCCAGAATCAAAAGTAGTCCCAATTGAGTCATAGTTAAGTTATAATAGAGAATGGTCTATTGGTCACACAATATCACTTGAATGACTGTCTCCTATTAGTATGGATTTTAGTATTATATTCATACTTTTTTATAACACCCAGAGCACCTAACACAATGCAGTGTACACAGCAGATTCTCATTAAATTCTTATTGGTTGATTATGGGGTAAATCTGCATTAGACGACTTGAGGTTGTTATAAGGAAGATGAGAATAGATAAAAGCACTTTGTAAAAGGTCTAAGTGCACCTCAATAAAAAGTATCATTACAATAACAATACTCCTGATAGAATGTTAAAGAAAAGTAAAGGTTATTCTTTATATTTTGTCTTCATGTAATTTGATGCCTTAATGATTTTTTAATATTGGTCCAATGATAATTGGAAAGAACCGATGTATCATATAAAAAAATTAAAGCTCCAATCATAATGGCTCCATTAGTGATCTTATCTGACCTCTTCTGTTTGAGTTAACCATAAGGTATTGTGAACATTGCTTACAATGCGTTTGGAAGGGATCTTATGACACCACTTCAGAGAAAGTTATTTAAATTCATATATAACCATTGTTCATTACTCATTGAGACATGTACCTTCTCACCCATTTTGGAATCCTCTGGAAATAAAGATAATTGAAAGATTGACATAGCAGGCTGTTTATAAATAAATGTGCATTATTAAAATTTAAATTAATATTCATATTTTAAAATAAACCTGGAGAATGTATAGGGGCTTAGGAAGAAACTCCTAAGGTAATAAAATTGAAGTTAGATTTATTAGACTAAAATCCAAATGTAGATGCTACATTATGCTAAAGGGTAAACTGAGTAAAATTTGTTTAAGTACTTTCTCTATATTGCTTGTTTTTGTTGGATGAAACACATAAAAATAATTTTACAACTAAGGTGGTTGTTCCAGGACAACCTGACTGCTAGTCTTCCTGGAATCATTGGTTAACAGAGCTCACTACCTAATAACTAACTATAAATATTGATTATATCATTAAATTATGCTTTCCATTTTATATTAAGAAACATTTTATGTTTTGAATATCCTAACCCCTAGCCTAAGAGTCAATTCCTATGACTGAAATCGTGAATAAAGAGAGAAAGAAAATCACAAAGCTTACCCCCTTTTATTGGGGCTTTAGTATAGAATTAAAAAAACATTTATTCAGCAATTGTTTCATAAAAACTTCATATATTTTGACCCTGAGCTTGTCTTTGAATATACAGAAATAGAAATCACATGCCTTTGCTAGGGAAGAGAGATGCTAAAACAATAAGCAAGATATGCAATGGAATGACACAGAGGACCTTGAAAACATTTTGAAGTCTAAAATGTTTGCAAAATGTCTTTCTAAGAAAAGATTGTTACATTCTGTCAAATTTAGTAATACCTTTCCAAGCACTTGATGTGGTCCTCTTGTTTGGGTACCTACCTTCGCACTAAATCATTCAGCTGTTGGCTTTGCTGAAGTAATGTTTAAATTTATAGATGAGTGTTTTGTTTGGCTCCACCTTATCCACCTATTATGCCCGCCATGAAAATCCATGAAGTAACACTTATTGAGGTGAAAGAATGCATAATAGCCTGTAGGAAGTCAGCCCTGATCATATTTCTTGAGAAGCTAAGGGAGAAAAAAAATCACTAATTAAATGCAAGGTTTTATTAGAAATGAATACCAGCATTTCAATCCCTATTGGAATGTGTCCATAGGGTCTAGGCTTGATTAGAGATATAGCACAGGGGGCAATCATATGGGAAAATATCAGAGGACACCATACTCAAATTCCTCACTCTTGAAAACTATAGAAGGAGAAATTTAGACTTGTTACTATCTCTGTGTTAAATATCACACAGGGTATAAGATAAGTTTGGAGACTGTAGGCTTGGAGCAACTATTGCAGTATGAAGCAAAGGAACACACCACAATGCTCTGAAATGTAGATAAAGCACTCAAGAGAATAATTCTGTGTCAAATGCCAATTCCCGCCCATATCAAACCCTAAAATCTAGACAACAAGCCTGAGTGGCATTTTGATTAAGAATATTACTGCAAGCTTTCAGAGCAGACATCTGAGGGGTGGTTGTTTTCAGTCAATAAGTCATGTCTGACTCTTTGTAACCCCATGAGCTGCAGCATGCCAGACTTCCCTGTCCTTTCCCATCTCTTGGAGTTTGCTCAAACTTATATCCACTGAGTTGATGATGCCATCTAAACATCTCAGGCTCTGTTGCCCCATTTTCCTCCTGCCCTCGATTTTTTTCCAGCATCAGGCTCCTTGGTGTTTCTTCTTTCTGACTTACTTTGCTCTGTATAATAGTCTCCAGTTTCATACACCTCATTAGAACTGATTCAAATGCATTCTTTTTAATAGCTGAGTAATATTCCATCTTGTATATGTACCACTGCTTTCTTATCCATTCATCTGCTGACGGACATCTATGCTTCCATGTCCTGGCTATTGTAAACAGTGCTGTGATGAACACTGGGGTACATGTGTCTCTTTAAATTCTGGTTTCCTCCATGTGTATGCCCAGCAATGGGATTGCTGTGTCTTATGACTGTGTGGATCACAATAAACTGTGGAAAATTCTGAAAGAGATGGGAATACTATACCAGCTGACATTCCCCTTGAGAAACCTGTATGCAGGTCAGGAAGCAACAGTTAGAACTGGACATGGAACAACAGACTGGCTCCAAATAGGAAAAGGAGTACGTCAAAGCTGTATATTGTCACCCTGCTTATTTAACTTCTATGCAGAGTACATCATGAGAAACACTGGGCTGGAAGGAGCACAAGCTGGAATGAAGATTGCTGGGAGAAATATCAATAACCTCAGATATGCAGATGACACCACCCTTATGGCAGAAAGTGAAGAGGAACTAAAAAGCCTCTTAATGAAAGTGAAAGTGGAGAGTGAAAAGGTTGGCTTAAAGCTCAACATTCAGAAAATGAAGATCACAGCATCTGGTCCCATCACTTTATGGGAAATAGATGGGGAAACAGTGGAAAGTGTCAGACTTTATTTTGGGGAGGCCCCAAAATCACTGCAGATGGTGACTGCAGCCATGAAATTAAAAGATGTTTACTCCTTGGAAGGAAAGTTATGAACAACCAAGATAGCATATTGAAAAGCAGAGACATTACTTTGCCAACAAAGGTCCGTCTAGTCAAGGCTATGGTTTTTCCTGTGGTCACATATGGATGTGAAAGTTGGACTGTGACAAAAGCTGAGCACCAAAGAATTGATGCTTTTGAACTGTGGTGTTGGAGAAGACTCTTGAGAGTCCCTTGGACTGCAAGGAGATCCAACCAGTCCATTCTGAAGGCGATCAGCCCTGGGATTTCTTTGGAAGGAATGATGCTAAGCTGAAACTCCAGTACTTTGGCCACCTCATGCGAAGAGTTGACTCATTGGAAAGATTCTGATGCTGAGAGGGATTGGGGGCAGGAGGAGAAGGGGACAACAGAGGATGAGATGGCTGGATGGCATCACTGACTCGATGGACATGAGTCTGAGTGAACTCTGGGAGTTGGTGATGGACAGGGAGGCCTGGTATGCTGCAGTTCATGGCATCACAAAGAGTCAGACATGACTGAGCAAATGAACTGAACTGAACTGATGGCAATTCTATTTCCAGTTTTTTAATGAATCTTCGCCCTCTTCTCCATAGTGGCTGTACTAGCTTCCATTACCACCAACAGTGTAAGAGCGTTCCTTTTTCTCCCCACCCTCTCCAGTATTTATTGTTTGTAGACTTTTTGATAGCTGCCATTCTGACTGCGTGAAATGGTACCTCATTGTGGTTTTGATTTGCATTTCTCTGATAATGAGTGATGTTGAGCATCTTTTCACGTGTTTGTTAGCCATCTGCATGTCTTCTTTGGAGAAATGTCTGTTTAGTTCTTTGGCCCATTTTTTGATTGGGTCATTTATTTCTCTGGAATTGAGCTGTAGGAGCTGCTTGTATATTTTTGAGATGATTTCTTTGTCAGTTGCTTTGTTTGCTATTATTTTCTCCTATTCTGACGGCTATCTTTTCACCTTGCTTATAGTTTCCTTCATTGTGCAAAAGCTTTTAAGTTTAATTAGGGCCCATTTGTTTATTTTTGCATTTATTTTCATTACTATGGGACATGGGTCATAGAGGATCCTGCTGTGATTTACGGTAGAGAGTTTTTGCCTATGCTATCCTCTAGGAGTTTTATAGTTTCTGGTCTTACATTTAGATCTTTAATCCACTTTGAGTTTATGTTTGTTTATGGTGTTAGAAACTGTTCTAGTTTCATTCTTTTACAAGTGGTTGACTAGTTTTCCCAGCACCACTTGTTAAAGAGAATGTCGTTTCTCCATTGTATATTCTTGCTTCCTTTGTTAAAGATAAGGTGTCCAGAGGTATGTGGATTTATCTCTGGGCTTTCTATTTTGTTCCATTGATCTATGTTTCTTTCATTATGCCAGTACTATACTGTCTTGATGACTACTACAGAGCCACTCTGTAGTAGAGCCTGAAGTCAGGCAGGTTGATTCCTCCAGTTCCATTTTTCTTCCTCAAGATTGCATTGGCTATTTGAGGATTTTTGTATTTCCATACAAATTATGAAATTATTTGCTCTAGTTCTCTGAAAAATACTGTTGGTAGCTGGATAGGGATTGCATTGAATCTATAGATTGCTTTGGGTATATATGAGTAATATATATATAGTATAGTAATATATATATAGATTACTCATTTTGGGTATAAATGAGTAGATTACTCATTTTCACTATATTAATTCTTCTGATCCATGAACATGGTATATTTCTCCATCTATTTGTGTCATCTTTGATTTTTTTCACCAGTGTTTTATAGTTTTCTATATATAGGTCTTTTGTTTCTTTAGGTAGATTTATTCCTAAGTATTTTATTCTTTTCCTGACAATTGTGAATTGAATTTTTTTCTCAATTTCTCTTTCTGTTTTCTCATTGTTAGTGTATAGGAATGCAAGGGATTTCTGTGTGCTAATTTTATATCCTGCAAATTTACTATATTCATTGATTAGCTCTAGTAATTTCCTGGTGGAGTCTTTAGGGTTTTCTATGTAGAGGATAATGTCATCTTCAAACAGTGAGAGTTTTACTTCTTCTTTCCCAATCTGGATTCCTTTTGTTTCTTTTTCTTCTCTGATTGCTGTGGCTAAAACTTCCAAAAATATGTTGAATAATAGTGGTGAGAGTGGGAACCCTTGTATTGTTCCTGACTTTAGGGGAATTGCTTTCAATTTTTCACCATTGAGGATAATATTTGCTGTTGGTTTATCTTATATGGCTTTTATTATGTTGAAAGTGAAGTTGCTCAGTCATGTCTGACTCTTTGCAACCCCATAGACTTAGCCTACGAGGCTTCTCCATCCATGGGATTTTCCAGGCAAGAATACTGGAATGAGTTGCCATTTCCTTCTCTAGGAGATCTTCCCAACCCAGGGATTGATCCCAAGTCTCCCACATTGTAGGCAGATGCTTTACCATCTGAGCAACCAGGGAAGTCCAACATTATTATGTTGAGGTATGTTCATTCTATTCCTGCTTTCTGGAGGATTTTTATTGTAAATGGATGTTGAATTTTGTCAAAGGATTTCTCTGCATCTATTGAGATAATCATATGATTTTTATCTTTCAATTTGTTAATGTGGTATATCACATTGTTTGATTTGCGGATATTGAAGAATCCTTGCATCCCTGGGTTAAAGCCCACTTGGTCATGATGTATGATCTTTTTAATGTTGTTGGATTCTGTTTGCTAGAATTTTGTTAAGGATTTTTGCATCTATGTTAATCAGTGATATTGGCCTATAGTTTTCTTTCTTGTGTGTGGCATCTTTGTCTGGTTTTGGTATTAGGGTGATGGTGGCCTCATAGAATGAGTTTGGAAGTTTACTTTCCTCTGCAATTTTCTGGAAGAGTTTGAGTAGGATAGGTGTTAGCTCTTCTCTAAAGTTTTGGTGGAATTCAGCTGTGAAGCCGTCTGGACCTGGGCTTTTGTTTGCTGGAAGATTTCTGATTACAGTTTCAATTTCCGTGCTTGTGATGGGTCTGTTAAGATTTTCTATTTCTTCCTGGTCCAGTTTTGGAAAGCTGTACTTTTCTAAGAATTTGTCCATTTCTTCCAAGTTGTTCATTTTATTGGCATATAGTTGCTGATAGTAGTCTCTTATGATCCTTTGTATTTCTGTGTCGTCTGTTGTGATTTCTCCATTTTCATTTCTAATTTTGTTTATTTGATTCTTTTTCCTTTCTTTCTTGATTAATCTGGCTAATGGTTTGTCTATTTAATTTATCTTCTCAAAGAACCAGCTTTTAGCATTGTTGATTTTTGCTATGGTCTTCTTTATTTCTTTTGCATTTATTTCTGCCCTAATTTTTATGATTTCATTCCTTCTACTAAACCTGAGGTTCTTAATTTCTTCTTTTTATAGTTGCTTGGTGTAGAGTTAGGTTATTTATTTCATTTTTCTCCTGTTTCTTGAGTAAGGCTTGTATTGTTATGAACCTTCCCCTTAGCACTGCTTTTACTGAGTCCCATAGGTTTGGGGTTGTTGTGTTTTCATTTTCATTCATTTCTATGAATATTTTGATGTCTTTTTTTATTTCTTCTATGATTTGTTGGTTATTCAGAAATGTGTTGTTTAGCCTCCATATGTTTGTATTTTTAATAGATTTAAAACTTTTATCCTGTAATTGACATCTAATCTTACTGCATTGTGATCAGAAAAGATGCTTGAGATGATATCAATTTTTTTTTGAATTTACCAAGGCTAGATTTATGGCCCAGGATGTGATCTATCCTGGATAAGGTTCCATGTGCACTTGAGAAAAAGGTGAAATTTATTGTTTTAGGGTGAAATGTCCTATAGATATCAATTAAGTCTAAGTGGTCCATTGTATCATTTAAAGTTTGTCTTTCCTTGCTAAGGAGCAAGCATCTTCTAATTTCATAGCTGCAGTCATTCTCCACAGTGATTTTGGAACTCAAGCAAAGAAAATCTGCCACTATTTCCAATTTTTCCCCATTTGCCATGAATTGATGGGACTGGATGCCATGATCTTAGTTTTTTGAATATTGAATTTTAAGTAGCTTTTTCCACTCTCCTTTCTCACCTTCATCAAGAGACTCTTTAGTTCCTTTTTGTTTTCTACCATTAGGGTTGTATCATCTGCATAACTGAGGTTGTTGATATTTTCCCCAGCAATTTTGATTCCAGCTTGTGCTTCATCCAGCCCAGCATTTCGCATCATGTACTCTGCATATAATTTAAATAAGCAGGGTGACAATGTACAGCCTTGACGTACTCCTTTCCCAATTTGGAACCAGTCCGTTGTTCCATTTCCAGTTCTAACTGTTGCTCCCTGACCTACATACAAGTGCCTCAGGAGACAGGTAAGGTGGTCTAGTATTCCCATCTCTTTGAGAATTTTCCACAGTTTGTTGTTATCCACACAGTCCCTGGCTTTAGCGTAATCAATGAAGCAGAAGTAGATATTTTTCTGGAACTCTCTTGCTTTTTTCTGTGATCCAACAGATGTTGGTAGTTGAACCTCTTGTTCCTCTGCCTTTTCTAAGTCCAGCTCGTACATATGGCCATTCTCAGTTCAAGTACTGCTAAAGTTTAGCTTGAAGGATTTTGAGCATTATCTTGCTAGCATGTTAAATGAGTGCAATTGTGAGGTAGTTTCAACCTTCTTTGGGATTGTCATTCATTGTGATTGAAATGAAAACTTATGTTTTCCAGCCCTGTGGCCACTTCAGTGTTTTCCAATTTTGCTGACATATCGAGTGCAACAATGTAAGAGCATGATCTTTTAGGTTTTGAAATAGCTCGGCTGGATTTCCATCACCATCACTTGCTTTGTTAGTAGTACTGCTTCCTAAGGCCCACTTGTCTTCACACTCCATGATGTCTGGCTCTAGTTGAATGACCATACCTTTGTAGTTATGAAAATCATTACAAATTTTTTGTACAATTCTTCTGTGTATTCTTGTCATCTTTTAATAACCTCTTCTGCTTATCTTAGGTCCTTACCATTTCTGTCCTTTATTGTGCCCATTTTCACATGAAATTTTCCCTCGATTTCTCTGATTTTCTTGAAGAGACCTCTAATCTTTCCCATTCTATTGTTTTCCTCTATTTCTTTGCATTGTTCAAATAAGAAAGCATTCTTATCCCTCCTTGCTATTCTTTGGAACTCTCCATTTAGTTGGGTATACCTTTCCCCTTTCTTCTTTTCTTTTAACTTCTCTTTTTTCTCAGCTATTTTTAAGGCATCCTCAGACAACCATTTTGCCTTCTTACATTTCCTTTTCTTTGGAATGGTTTTAGTCATCACCTCCTGTACAATGTTGCAAACCTTCATCCATAGTTCTTCAGGTACCGTGTCTATCAGATCTAATCTCTTGAATCTATTTGTCAATTTAACTGAACAATCATTAGGGATTTAAGTCATATCAGAATGCATCATTGTTTTCCTTTCTTCAATTTAAGTCTGAATTTTGCCATAAAGAGCTCATCATCTGAGCCACTGTCAGCTCCAGGTCTTGGTTTTGCTGACTGTATAGAGCTTATCCTTCAGCTGCAAAGAATATAATCAAAATGATTTTGTTATTGACCATATGTTAATGTCCACATGTAGAGTCATCTCTTGTATTTTGGAAGAAAGTGTTTGCTATGACCAGCATGTTTTCTTGACAAAATTGTTAGCCTTTGCCCTGCTTCATTTTGTACTCTGAGGCCAAACTTGCCTGCTACACTGGGTATCTCTTGACTTCTTACTTTTTCATTCCAATCCCCTATAATGAAAATGACATCTTTTTTGATGTTAGTTCTAGAAGATCTTATAGATCTTCATAGAACCAGTCTTCATAGAACTGTTTGTATATATTATCATGTGTGAAAACTATGACTACTTTGCCTCTTCTATTCCAACTCTCTTGCTTTTTCAAGATTTTTTTCTATTGGATATGCTTTCTGGTACAATGTTGAAAGGAAGTTTAAATAATTGGAGACATTTTCTTTTTTTTAAGATTAAGCATTTTAAAATTTTATTCAGTTGGTAGATGTTTTTGGATATCTTTTGCATATATTAATTATAGGAATAAAAAGGCTCTCATTATTTTTCCTTTAAATTAGTTGAGAATTATTCTATTTTCTTATACATCAGAATATTTTGTGGAAGATTAGAATTGCTGTATAAATAATTATTCTTTAAATGGATGCTTAGAAAGTTGTTCCTTAAGTGTTTACTAGTTTTTTGTTGTTCAGTTGCAAAGTCATTTCCAACTCTTTGTGAACCCATGGACTGCTGCTCACCAGGTTTCCCTGTCCTTCACTGTCTCCTCAAGTTTGCCCAAACAAATGTCCACTAAGTCAGAGATGCCATCCAACCATCTCATCCTCTGTCGTCCCTTTCTCCTGCCTTCTATTTTTCCCAGCATCAAGGTCTTTTCCAGTGAGTCAGTACTTCACATCAGGTGGCCGAAGTATTGGAGCTTCAGCTTCAGCATCATTCCTTCCAATGAATATTCAGGACTGATTTCTGTTAGGATTGACTGGTTGGATCTCCTTGCAGTCCAAGGGACTCTCAAGAGTCTTCTCCAACACCACAGTTCAAAAGCATCAATTCTTCAGTGCTCAGCTTTCTTTAGGGTCCAACTCTCACAGTCATACATGACTACTGGAAAAACCATAGCCTTGACTAGATGGATCTTTGTCAATAAAGTAATGTCTCTGCTTTTTAATATGCTGTCTAGGTTAGTCATAGCTTTTCTTCCAAGGAGCAAGTGTCTTTTAATTTCATGGCTACAGTTACCTTTTCTAATTCACCTTACTGAATTAGTCACCTTTTCTAAAATCACCTTACTAATAATCTTTTCTTGCATGTGGTACCTGGTTTATTTAAGATTTTAAATCAGTGATTTAGACTATTGAAAAAGTTTCAAAATTGTGAGATATATTTTATATTAAACGGAGTATTCAAAATATCTATATATATTTTAATAATATTTATAAAATACATCCATATAATCCCCCTCCTAGCTTAATAAATGGAAATTTTGTAACAGTACATAACTATATGAGCTTCTTATATTTTAGCAGATAAGGCAAATATTTTTCTCAAAGGTTATGCTAATTTACTTTTGTACAGCAATATATATGAAATCTTTCATTGTTCCACATTTCTATCAACTGATGGTAGTGTTAAGTTTTAAAATTTAATCATGATTGGCCTTTT
Source organism: Bos grunniens (assembly GCF_055505025.1). Taxonomy (NCBI): domain Eukaryota; kingdom Metazoa; phylum Chordata; class Mammalia; order Artiodactyla; family Bovidae; genus Bos; species Bos grunniens. The sequence continues at coordinate 134,183,306 of NC_141194.1, forward strand.
ACATTTATATTTTTAATCTACCTTATGTAGATATTTGTATATAGGGTTATAAACATATACAATTTCACTGTTTTGCCTTGTATATGAATACATAATTACCATGTACCATTAATTGAAAAATGCATCTTTTCACCATTGACCTCAAATACCAGCTCTGACGTTTATCCTGTATGTCTTTGTGTGTGTTCACACATGTGAAAGCACCAGTTCAGTTCAGTTCAGTTGCTCAGTCGTGTCCGACTCTTTGCGACGCCATGAATCCCAGCATACCAGGCCTCCCTGTCCATCACCAACTCCCGGAGTTCACTCAGACTCACGTCTATCGAGTCAGTGATGCCATCCAGCCATCTCATCCTCTGTCGTCCCCTTCTCCCCCTGCCCCCAATCCCTCCCAGAATCAGAGTCTTTTCCAATGAGTCAACTCTTAACATGAGGTGGCCAAAGTACTGGAGTTTCAGCTTTAGCATCATTCCTTCCAAAGAAATCCCAGGGCCGATCTCCTTCAGAATGGACTGGTTGGATCTCCTTGCAGTCCAAGGGACTCTCAAGAGTCTTCTCCAACACCCCAGTTCATAAGCATCAATTATTTGGTGCTCAGCCTTCTTCACAGTCCAACTCTCACATCCATATATGACCACAGGAAAAACCGTAGCCTTGACTAGACGGACCTTTGTTGGCAAAGTAATGTCTCTGCTTTTGAATATGCTATCTAGGTTGGTCATAACTTTCCTTCCAAGGAGTAAACGTCTTTTAATTTCATGGTTGCAATCACCATCTGCAGTGATTTTGGAGCCCCCAAAAATAAAGTCTGACACTGTTTCCACTGTTTCCCCATCTATTTCCCATGAAGTGATGAGACCAGATGCCATAATCTTCGTTTTCTGAATGTTGAGCTTTAAGCCAACTTTTTCACTCTCCATTTTCACTTTCATTAAGAGGTTTTTTAGTTCCTCTTCACTTTCTGCCATAAGGGTTAGGGATTTCCAAATACAATTATTTGGTTAAATTGCTTCCCTGTGATAAAACACCTCTTTCCTAATAATTATCACTTTTAAATTAGTTTGCTATTTTTTGGTAATATTAGAAGTGTATTATTGGAGAATGTTTTAAATGCTTACCAATGGTATGTTAATATTAATTTCTTTGTTTCTTATTTTTCTTTTTTAAATTTCTTATATTTCTTCTTTTATTTCTTCCTATTTTTTAAATTAATTTACTTTTTTACTTTACAATATTGTATTGGTTTTGCCATACATTGACATGAATCCTCCATGGATGTACATGTGTTCCCCATCCTGAACCCCCCTCCCACCTCCCTCCCCATCCCATCCCTCTGGGTTATCCCAATGCACCAGCACTGAGCACCCTGTATCATGCGTTGAAACTGGACTGGCGATTCATTTCACATATGCTAATTTACATTTTTCAGTGCCATTCTCTCATACCATCCCGCCCTCACCCTCTCCCACAGAGTCCAAAAGACTGTTCTATACATCTGTGTCTCTTTTGCTATCTCGCATACAGGGTTATCGTTACCATCTTTCTGAACTCACATATGCATTGGTATACTGTATTGGTGTTTTTCTTTCTGGCTTACTTCACTCTGTATAATAGGCTCCAGTTTCATCCACCTCATTAGAACTGATTCAAATGTATTCTTTTTAATGGCTGAGTAATACTCCATTGTGTATATGTACCACAGCTTTCTTATCTATTCATCTGCTGATGGACATCTAGGTTGCTTCCATGTCCTGGCTATTATAAACAGTGCTGCGATGAACATTGGGGTACATGTGTCTCTTTCAATTCTGGTTTCTTTGGTGTCTTTGCCAAACAGTGGGGTTGCTAGGTCATAAGGCAGTTCTATTTCCAGTTTTTTTAAGGAATCTCCACACTGTTCTCCATAGTGGCTGTACTAGTTTGCATTCCCACCAACAGTGTAAGAGGATTCCCTTTTCTCTACACCCTCTCCAGCAATTATTGCTTGTAGCTGCCATTCTGACTGCGTGAAATGGTACCTCATTGTGGTTTTGATTTGCATTTCTCTGATAATGAATGATGTTAACCATCTTTTCATGTGTTTGTTAGCCATCTGTATGTCTTCTTTGGAGAAATGTCTGTTTAGTTCTTTGGCCCATTTTTTGATTGGGTCGTTTATTTTTCTGGAATTGAGCTGCAAGAGTTGCTTCTATATTTTTGAGATTAATTCTTGTCAGTTGCTTCATTTACTATTATTTTCTCCCATTCTGAAGGCTGTCTTTTCACCTTGCTTAGAGTTTCCTTTGTTGTGCAGAAGCTTTTAATTTTAATTAGGTCCCATTTGTTTATTTTTGCTTTTATTTCCATTACTCTGGGAGGTGGGTCCTAGAGGATCCTGCTGTGGCTTATGTCGTAGAGTGTTTTGCCTATGTTTTCCTCTAGGAGTTTTATAGTTTCTGATCTTCCATTTAGATCTTTAATCCATTTTGAGTTTATGTTTGTGTATGGTGTTAGAAAGTGTTCTAGTTTCATTCTTTTACAAGTGGTTGACCAGTTTTCCCAGCACCTCTTGTTAAAGAGATTGTCTTTTCTCCATTGTATATTCTTGCCTCCTTTGTCAAAGATAAGGTGTCCAGAGGTACATGGATTTATCTCTGGGCTTTCTATTTTGTTCCACTGATCTATATTTCTGTCTTTGTGACAGTACCGTACTCTCTTTATGGCTGTGGTTTGTAGTATAGCCTGAATTCACACAGGTTGATTCCACCAGTTCCATTCTTCTTTCTCAAGTTTGCTTTGGTGATTCGAGGTTTTTTGTATTTCCATACAAATTGTGAAACTTTTGTACTACTTCTCTGAAAAATACCGTTGGTAGCTTGATAGGGATTGCATTGAATCTGTAGATTACTTTGGGTAGTATACTCATTTTCACTATATTGATTCTTCTGATCCATGAACATGGTATATTTCTCAATCTATTAGTGTCATCTTTGATTTTTTTTCACCAGTGTTTTATAGTTTTTTATATATAGGTCTTTTGTTTCTTTAGGTAGATATATTCCTAAGTATTTTATTCTTTTCGTGGCAATGGTGAATGGAATTGTGTCCGTAATTTCTCTTTCTGTTTTCTCATTGTTAGTGTATAGGAATGCAAGGGATTTCTGTGTGTTGATTTTATATCCTGCAACTTTACTATATTCATTGATTAGCTCTAGTAATTTCCTTGTGGAGTCTTTAGGGTTTTCTATGTAGAGGATCATGTCATCTGCAAACAGTGAGAGTTTTACCTCTTCTTTTCCAATCTAGATTCCTTTTATTTCTTTTTCTATACACAGAGATTCACAGAGTTGGGCAGAGAAGAACAGGGGGATGAGGGAGATAGAGGTGACCTGGTGGAGAAAAAGGAGAGTCAAAAAGGGGAGAAAGCAGTCCGGCGAGTTATCTCGCTCCCAAGTAAAAATGGATACTGAAGATTGGTTTCTTAACAGTACAAAATTGATAACAAATACCAAAAAGCAAAGATTAAGAATCTAGAGTAGAGGTTAGATTCTCAAAAGTACAATATTAAAAAAAAAACTCACAAAAATTATAATGTATATATATATATATATGAAGTTTGCTTTAAAAATAGGGTCTTTTATTTGGCAAGGTAATAGTAGGTTATCAAAATGAAAATTAAAGGAGTAATTGGGGACTTAAAAATTAAAAAAAACTAATTTACAAATTGATAATACTAAAAATATATATAGGACTTTCTCTGGAGCTGTTGCAGACAATGTGGGGTCAGTTCATTTACAGATAGTTCCTTGGTCTTGCTTGTACTTCTCAAGATCTATAGGTCCCTTCCTATAGTTGGTGATAACTACAGGGTTTTAATCTATTGCACCTGTCACTTTCAAAGTGTTTCCCTCTGTTTATTTAGCTTCTTCTGTTTGCTAATCTCTTCAGTGTCTAATTTCTGCCCTGACACAAGGAGGGCGGTAGTGGTCATCTTTTTAGACTCACCTGTTCAATCGTGCTGTGGGGAGGGAGGAACACTGCAAACAAATATCACTGGCATGTGCTTACAGTGATTCAGCCACACTGGGTTTGCCCCCGCTCACAGCATGTGTACTTTCCCAGTCTACACTGCTCAGGCTCTAGGTTGCTCTGCCGGGAACTGTCTGATGTGGGCCTTGGGTTGCATCAACTCCCCAGGTCTAAGCCACTCAGGTTCAGGTTCTCCGGTACTCCACAAAGGCGCAGACTTCGTTGGACCTGCGTTTTTGTGCCCGTCCCAGGTCTGGGCAGCTCAGGTGACCAGGTGCTTGGCGAGCATAGTCACCCCCAGTTGAAGGCTGTGACTTATCGCCTCCCCCATCCCAGCCGCTTGGTTTTCTGGGTGTACAATGGGTGTGCCTTCTCACATGTGCTGTGTGTCTCTTCTGGGAGCTGATCTCTGGTTGCGACCCTCCCAGTGGATGTCAACCGTCCAGAATCCCAAGAAGTCTTGGTTAGCAATGAGGTCTGCTTGCAGTTTGGTATAGGATGCCTCTCTGGGGCTGCAATTGCCCCCTTCTGGCTCTGGCTGCCCTCGCCTGCCTGTCTCCGACAGGGGATGGGCCAGTCCACAGCCAGCTAGTTCTGCTCAGTCCTTTGATCTGTGAGCAGGCCTGGCAGTGTCTTAGGTTTGGGCTTTTCACGGGATAGGTGTCCCACAGTCTGGGTTGCTATCTCATGCTAGTTCCCTCAGACTGCCCTTGGGGCATTCAGACCCAGTCCTTACCCTAAGCAATGCAGCCCGGGGCTCCCTGTCCAGCACCCACTTGCTAGTGGGGGATGAGAGCGTCTGGGCTGCTGCTCCACTGGAAGTTGCTGTTAGGCACGTAATCTGTCAGTTTTAATCATTTATTTATTTTTTCTCCCAGTTATTTTCCCCTCTGAGATTCCAAGGCTCACCACAGACCCACTGGAGAGAGTGCTTTCTGGTGTTTGGACACCTCTCTTTTTTAAAACTCCCTTCCCAGGACAGATCTCCATTCCTACCTCTTTTGTCTCTCTTTTTATCTTTTATATTTTGTCCTACCTCCTTTCGAAGACAATGGGCTGCCCTTCTGGGTGCCTGATGTCCTCTGCCAACATTCAGAAGTTGTTTTGTGGAATTTGCTCGGTGTTCAAATGTTCTTTTGATGAATTTATGGGGGAGAAAGTGATCTCCCTGTCCTATTCCTCCACCATCTTAGTACTACTTCTTCCTTTCTAATGCTTATACAATTTCTGCTTTAATTGCGTTTATAAAGTCTCACTATTCAGGACCTCATGTACAGTGTTGAAGACAGTTGATCACAGCAGACATCCTTGACTTGTTTTCCAACTCTAAGTTTGTTTTATAGACATTACTCTTACCATGAAAATTTCAAATATATTCTCATCATTATTCATAATACCCTCATGTTGCTTTTTTAATGTAACTTATTTTATTATTTTTTTGACTGTGCTGGGTCTTCATTGCTACACACAGGCTTTCTCTAGTTGCACAGAGTTGGGGCTACTCTCTAGTTGAAATGTTTCTCATTGTGGTGGCATCTCTTGTAGAGCATGGGCTCTAGGGCACTTGGCCTTCAGTAGTTGCAGTGCATGGGCTCAGTAGTTGTGGTGCAAGGGCTCAGTAGTTGTAGCTCATGGGCTCTCAAGCATGGGCTCAGTAGTTGTGGCATATGGGCTTCATTGCCCCAAGGCATGTGGTATCTTCCTGGACCAGAGGTTGAACCAGTGTACCCTGCAGTTCAAGGCAGATTCCACTGGACTACCAGAGAAGTCCTGTGATTTTGTTTTTAAAAATTAAAAACAAAGAATATCAAACTAACCTATGTTTAAAACAATATGATGAACCCTGTACTGCCATTACCCTGTTCTAAGGTTATTAAGATTTTGCCAACTCACTGACCTTATTTTTCTTTTCTTTCTTTTCTTTTCATTGATGAAAAATGTAGAAAATATTCTGACATCATTTTATCCCTATGTATTTTGCAAACCATCTATAAAAATGTAGAATTTTATTTACATAGCCTTTGTGTGCATTATAACACCTAACAATGTAAACATTTTCCTTGGTTTTATCTAACACCCTCGTCATAATCAAATTTGCATAATATTCTCAAACAGTACTTTTGAATTGGTTGTGTTTGAATTCAGATTCAAATTAGCTCCATAATGATATCCTTTATGTCTCACTTAATCTAGAGCAGCCTCCTCTTATTTTTGCTTTAATACCACTGACTAAAGAACAGTAATTCTATAGATTGTTCAGCATTTTGGATATCTGTTTACATTTTTATTATATTATTTAACTTATGAATCTGTGCCTCATGTTTTCAATAAATTATATATATATGTGGTAAGGCTAGATTAGATTCAAATAATGTTTGGTATTATCCTGTTTGGTATGACAATACCTTCCATACTTATATTGAATATTACTTGCTCTAAAAGTGAAAATAGCCATTTTCTAAGAGTCCTTGGTCCTTGTTTATTTTGATATAAAAATGTATTTTTAAATTATAATTATTTGTGAGCCAAGGATGCTCATATTGTATGTACGTATGAGTGTATGTATATACATGTGTGTGTATATATACATACATAATACATTACTATATGTTTATATGTGCACTATAAGCATTATAGATATAGTAGTATAGTAATAGAGTAATAGTTAAAATTATAGAGTTATTGTGATAATTTTATGATTATGTGGTTATCATATTGACTTGCAATGTTCCAAATATAGCAGGATCATGGAGTTACATTTACAGTAGTATAGTAATACTAATATAGATACAGTATTGGAGTAATAGTTATACTATTGTTATAGTGTTTTATTTTAGTTACAGTGTTGACATTATAATCATAATTTTATATCTGTATGGTTCAAGTTTATTATTTGTAGTTATGGCTTTTAATTATATTGATAATAATTTTATAGTTAAAATGTTATAGCACTATTACATCACTAAGATTATACCACTAAAATTATATTTACAGTGATAAAATGATTGTAAGGTTTTATAGTAATTAGCAATTATAATGATAGTGCTATAGATATGCAGTTATAGGTATTAATGATATAGACCTTGTGTCTAGGTTATAGATAGAGTATTAGTAATATGGTTATAGTGTTAGTGTTATAGTTTTCATGGACTTGTTATACTGGTAATGTTACACTTATAAGTATAGTGTTATTTTACTATAGCTATGATCTTATGATCAGAATTAAATTGTTACAGTTATTGTTGTATTTATAAGTTTTGTGATGTGGTTATGGAATCTGGTTACATTTGTAGTCAAAGTTGGAGTTATAGAGTCACAGATTTTGGTAAAAGTTTATAGTTTTAGCATAGTGGTCATTATTTAAGATTTATTATTATATTTACAAAGTGTAATATTCCAGTTAAAAGAATATGCTTATAATCATAGTTATCATTTTATAGTTATATGTATAGTACTAGTGTTATAATGCTATAGATGTAGTTATAATGTTATTAATATAGTCATAGTGTTAGCATTATAGTAATAGTATTATAGGTAAAGCATTATAATTATCATTACAATAGTATAGTTGTACTGTTATAGTCATAATCATAGTTTTATGGTTATAGTGATATTCAGACTGTTGTAATGATAGTTTGATTATAGTTATAATGTTATGGTTATAGTTATATGGTAATAGTCCTTTTGTTTGTTTTGTATACTTTAGTATTGTAGCCATAGGGCTATAGTTATAGTGTCATAATTATAAAATTTAATTATAAAATCAAGATTTTATTTGTAATATTTTAGTTATAATGGAGCATGATTATAATTATAATGATATAGTTATACTGTTACAGTTATAATTATGTGTATGCAGTTATAGTGATAGTCTTAACATTGTAGTGATTATCTTTTTGTTATATCAATAGTTATGATGTTATGGTTATATTTATATTGTTATGGTTATACAGTTGTGTTATGTTTTAGTATTATAGTATTGGATTGTAGTAAGAATGTTATAAAATTTAGTTATAATTATGAAACTGATGTTATTGTGTTATAAAGTTATAGGGCTATAGTTACATTTAGAGTACTAAATCATAGTTATAGTGATGTCATATAGTTATGATGTTATTAATATAGTGCTGGTATAATTATAATACTGTAACTTTATAATGCTATACATATTATAATAATGATATCATAGTATTTATAGTACTGTGGTTATTTTACTATGTTAAATGCATACTTGTTCATGTTATAGGGCCATTCTATATTAATTGATGCAGAGTTGCTATTATGGTTATACTATAGTTATGTGGGTAGTGGTATAGTTATGTTAGATTTAACTAGAGCAGTATACTATAAATTTAGCACTAAATGTAGAGAACTATAACTCTAGCAATAACACTAAAAGTATGTGTTAATGTTAAAGTCATAGAGTATTGCTGAAATAATGATAGTGTTAGACTGATAGTTTTATATTTTTGCTTAGAGTTATAGTTACATTTATAAAGTTTTAGGCATACTGGTCAGGAAGATCCCCTGGAGAAGGGAATGGCTACACACTCAAGTATTCTTGCTTGGAGAATTCCACGGACAGAGGAGCCTGTTGGACTACAGTCTATGGGGTTACCAAGAGTCAGACACGACTGAGTCACTAACACTATATATTACACAAACAGTAATAATTTTATTATGATAGTTATAGTGATAAGGTAGTAATCATAATGCTATAGAAATGAATATGGTGCTAGTGATATACAATGTTCATGTAATAAAGTTCAGTGTTATAGTTGTAATTATGGTGTTATAGTCATAAATATTGTATTATAGTGTATATTATAGTTGTAGTTATAATGGAGGCATACTAGTGAAACAGTTATTGTTTTATAATTAACAACGTAGTGAGAGTGAGAGGGTTATTATATCAGTGGTACAAATAGTATTATGCTCTACTGATAGAAGTAACAGCATAGCTTTCATGTTTTGGACACAATACTCATGACTATCAGTTCAGTTCAGTTCAGTCACTCAGTCATGTCTGATTCTTTGTGACACCATGAACTGCAGCACTCCAGGCCTCCCTGTCCATCACCAACTCCCGGAGTTCACCCAAACCCATGTCCATTGAGTTGGTGATGACCTCCCACCATCTCATCCTCAGTCGTCCACTTCTCCTCCTGCCGTCAATCTTTCCCAGCATCAGGGTCTTTGCAAATGAGTTAGCTGGTCACATCAGGTGACCAAAGTATTGGAGTTTCAGCTTCAATATCAGTCCTTCCAACGAACACCCAGGACTGATCTCCTTTACGATGGAATTGTTGGATCTCCTTGAGTCCAAGGGACTCTCAAGCGTCTTCTCCAACACCACAGTTCAAAAGCATCAGTTCGTTGGCGTTCAGCTTTCTTCACAGTCCAACTCTCACATCCATACATGACCACTGCTAAACCATAGCCTTGACTAGATGGACCTTTGTTGGCAAAGTAATGTCTCTGCTTTTTAATATGCTATCTAGGTTGGTCATAACTTTCCTTCCAAGGAGTAAGCGTCTTTTAATTTCATGGCTGTAGTCACCATCTGCAGTGATTTTGGAGCCCACCAAAAATAAAGCCCGACACAGTTTCCACTGTTTCCCCATCTATTTCCCATGAAGTGATGGGACCAGATGCCATGATCTTCGTTTTCTGAATGTTGAGCTTTAAGCCAACTTTGTTACTCTCCTCTTTCACTTTCATCAAGAGGCATTTTAGTTCTTCTTCACTTTCTGCCATAAGGGTGGTGTCATCTGCATATCTGAGGTTATTGATATGCAGATGACATGCAGGTTATTGATATGCAGATATGCAGATATCCTGGCAATCTTGATTCCAGCTTGTGCTTCTTCCAGCCCAGTGTTTCTCATGATGTACTCTGTATATAAGTTAAATAAGCAGGGTGACAGTATTCAGCCTTGACATACTCCTTTTCCTATTTGGAACCAGTCTGTTGTTCCATGTCCAGTTCTACTGTTGCTTCCTAACTGCATATAGGTTTCTCAAGAGGCAGGTCAGGTGGTCTGGTATTCCCATGTCTTTCAGAATTTTCCACAGTTTATTGTGATCCACACAGTCAAAGGCTTTGGCATGGTCAATAAAGCAGAAATAGATGTTTTTCTGGAACTCTCTTGCTTTTTTGATGATCCAGGAGATGTTGGCAATTTCATCTCTGGTTCCTCTGCCTTTTTCTAAAACCAGCTTGAACATCTGGAAGTTCACGATTCACGTATTGCTGAAGCCTGGCTTGGAGAATTTTGAGCATTACTTTATTAGCGTGTGAGATGAGTGCAATTGTGCAGTAGTTTGAGCATTCTTTGGCATTGCCTTTCTTAGGGATTGGAATGAAAACTGACCTTTTCCAGTCCTGTGGCCAATACTGTGTTTTCCAAATTTGCTGGCATATTGAGTATAGCACTTTCACAGCATCAACTTTCAGGATTTGAAATAGCTCAACTGGATTTCCATCACCTCCACTAGCTTTGTTCCTAGTGATGCTTTCTAAGGCCCACTTGACTTCACATTCCAGGATGTCTGGCTCTAGGTCAGTGATCACACCATCATGATTATCTGGGTTGTGAAGCTCTTTTTTGTACAGTTCTTCTGTGTATTCTTGCCACTTCTTCTTAATATCTTCTTCTTCTGATAGGTCCATACCATTTCTGTCCTTTATCGAGCCCATCTTTGCATGAAATGTTCCCTTGGTATCTCTAATTTTCTTGAAGAGATCTCTAGTCTTTCCCATTCTATTGTTTTCCTCTATTTCTTTGCATTGATCGCTGAGGAAGGCTTTCTTGTCGCTTTGCTATTCTTGGAATTCTGCATTCAGATGGTTATATCTTTCCTTTTCTCCTTTGCTTTTTGCTTCTCTTCTTTTCATAGCTATTTGTAAGGCCTCCCCAGACAGCCATTTTTCTTTTTTGCATTTCTTTTCCATGGGGATGGTCTTGATCCCTGTCTCCTGTACAATGTCATGAACCTCAGTCTATAGTTCATCAGGCACTCTGTCTACCAGATCTAGTCCTTTAAATCTCTTTCTCACTTCCACTATATAACCATAAGGGATTTGATTTAGGTTATACCTGAATGTTCTAGTGGTTTTCCCTACGTTCTTCAATTTAAGTCTGAATTTGGCAATAAGGAGTTCATGGTCTGAGCCACAGTCAGCTCCCAGTCTTGTTTTTGCTGACTGTATAGAGCTTCTCCAGCTTTAGCTGTAAAGAATATAATCAATCTGATTTCAGTGTTGACCATCTGGTGATGTCCATGTGTATAGTCTTCTCTTGTGTTAGGTTGTTTATTTGATATTTTTCTTGTTTCTTGATATGTGATTGTATTGCTATAACGTCTTAGAACAGCTTTTGCTGCATCCCAGAGATTTTAAGTTGGCTTAAAGCTCAACATTCAGAAAACGAAGACCATGGCATCTTGTCCCATCACTTCATGGGAAATAGATGGGGAAACATTGGAAACAGTGTCAGATTTTATTTTTTGGTCTCCAAAATCACATAGCGTATTCAAAAGCAGAGGCATTACTTTGCCAACAAATGTCCATCTAGTCAAGACTGTGGTTTTTCCAGTGGTCATGTATGGATATGAGAGTTGGACTGTGAAGAAAGCTGAGCACCGAAGAATTGATGCTTTTGAACTGTGGTGTTGGAGAAGACTCTTGAGAATCCTGTGGACTGCAAAGAATTCCAAGCAGTCATTCTAAAGGAGATCAGTCCTGGGTGTTCATTGGAAAGAGTGATGCTAAAGCTGAAAGTCCAATACTTTGGCCACCTCATGTGAAGAGTTGACTCATTGGAAAAGACCCTGATGCTGGGAGGGATTGGGGGCAGGAGGAGAAGGGGACAGCACAGGATGAAATGGCTAGATGGCATCACCAACTCGATGCACATGAGTTTGGGTGAACACTGGGAGTTGGTGATGGACAGGGAGGCCTGGCGTGCTGCAATTCATGGGGTCACTAAGAGTCAGACACGACTGAGAAACTGAACTGACTGAACTGAACAGATCTATAACAAATGTAAAAATTCTAGTTTTAAGATCCTTCACCTGGAGGAGGAAATGGCAATCCATTGCAGGATTCTTGCCTGGAAAACCTCATGGACCAAGAAACCTGGCAGTCTACAGTGCATGGGGTCGCAAAGAGACAGACACACCTAAAGTGACTTAGCATAGTGCAGCACAGCACACGAGTATATCTAAGTGTAATCACCTAAAAAATTATCACCTACAATTTTGCTTTAAAAATAGTGAAGTGTGCTGAGATTTTTGTATATTCTAATTTATAGGGAATCTTGTGTATCACTTCAGAATGAATTCAGAATTCATAACTATTGAGGAGATTATTAAAATGTAACAAAAAATTATGCCTCAGAGACAACTATTTTTTTTTCAGGAAAGACAATATGATGGCTAGATTGAGAAAGGGAAAGAGACACACAGCCAAAAGACATATGATTAAGTTATGAAAATATAGAAGTTAAGTTAAATTCTTTTTCAAAGACCAAAAAATTAAGGCTAAGAAACATAAGGAGCTTGATTAGTAGGAGAATGACTTGGCTGCAGGCTTCACAAAAAGATAGCATGTGTTTCACTCCAGTGAAGTTAATGTGAATACCCATATTACTGAGAAAGCTGTCATATCTTGATTTATTTATTCTCTATTCTCATTCACTACAATCAATTTGGTTCCTCCCCAATGATTCGTAGTAGAGAAGGAAAGAAGAACTCTTAGGATAATAAGTTGATGACAAGAACCATAAGATATTTTTAAGGACCTGTATGTGTGCTAAGTTGCTTCAGTTTTGTCGAACTCTTATGGACCATACCCTGTCAGACTCCTCTGCCCAGGGATTCTCCAGGAAAGAATACTGGAGTAGATTGCCATGTCCCCGTCCAAGCGATCTTCCTGATCCAGCGATCGAACCCACGTCTCTGATGTCTCCTGCATTGGCAGGCAAGTCCTTTACCTCTAGCACCACCTGCAAAGCCCTTTTAGAGGACAGATTTAAAACACACATATGCACACACACAACCATTGAGAGACTTCCCTGGTCATCCAGTGGCTGGGACTCTGAGCTCCCAGTGCAGGGGTCCCAGGTTCAATCTTTGGTCAGGGAACTGGATCCCACATTCCCCAAGTAAGATACCACATGCCTTAACTGATACCCAGCACAGGCAAATAAATAAATAAAATTAAATAAAAACAACCATTGAGATATAGTTCATATACTGTAAAATTCATCCATTTCAAGTATGCAATTTGATGGATTTCAGTATATTCACGGAGTTGAGTAACCATCAGCCATCACCAAAATAGATTTTAGAACATTGTTACCACCCCAAGAAGAAATCTCACAACCTTTACTCATCAAGCCCAATACCTCATTCTCCCAAACTCTAGGAAAATTCTTATATACTCTTTCTCTATAAAGTTCCATGCTTTGGATATTTCATATAAATAGAATTATACACCATGTGATTTTTTTTGTGACAGGCATTTTACTTAGCTTATTTTGAGGTTCATCCATGTTGTAGCATATATCAGCAATTCATTATTTTGAATATACATTGGATATATATATATATAATACTTTAAATATATATAATATATATTCACTTTGAATATACATATATATAATACTCCATTGTATGGATATACCAGTTTTATCCATTTATCATGTAACAGACATTTGGGTTGTTTCCACCTTTTGGCTATTATGAGTAATGCTGCAGCAGACACTAAATAAGTTTTTGTGTGAATTTCTATTCTCATTTCTCTTGGGTATATACTTTGAAATTGAATGACTGAGTCATATGGAATTTCTGTGTAATTTTTAAAGAAACTTTCATGTATATTTCAAAAGTGGATATATTAATTATATTTCTGCAAGCAATTTCTCTATATCCTTTCTAATATTTATTATCATTCTTTTCATTATTACCATTCTTATAGTATCTGGCAGTATCTTATTTTTTTAGATGAGGTAAAACTGGTGTATAACATTATGTTAGTTTCAGGTATACAACATCATAATTGGATATTTATATATACTAGAAAGTGATCACCACGATAAATCTAGCTACCATTTGCCATCCTAAAATTGACTCTCCTCATCCATTTTGGCAGTCCCCAACTCTCTTCTCCACTAGCAATCACCAGTGTGTTCTCTATATGTATGAGTTATGTTTTATTTGTTAATTTGTTTTGTTGTTCAGATTGCACATATAAGTGAAATTATAAAGTATTTGTATTTATTTATCTGACTTATTCACTCAGCATAATACCCTCAAAGTCCATCCATATTGTTGCATATATTAAGATTTCCTTCTTTCTTTAAGAAAACATTTATTTTTGGCTGTGCTGGGTCTTTGTTGATGTACATTGGCTTTCTTTAGTTGTGGCAAGTGGGACTCCTCTCTAGTTGCAGTGCATGGGCTTCTCCTTGTGGTGGCTCCTCTTGTTTATTTCTTGTTAACAGGCTCTAAGTTGTACAGACTTCAGAAGTTGTGGCATATGGGCTTAGTAGATGTGGCACACGGGCTCCAGAGTGCATGGGCTTCAACAGTTGTGGTGCATGGGTTTTGTTGCCCCATAGCATGTGGATTCTTCCCAGAACAGGGATTATGTCCTCTGCATTGGCAGGTGGATTCCCAACCACTAGACCACCAGGGAAATCCAAGATTTCCTTCTCTTATATAGCTATGTAGTATTCCAATTTATATGTGAATTTGTATATGTATATATACATTTGTATCCACTCATCTTTTGATGGATATTTAGATTTCTTCCATATGATTCCATATGTTAGCTATTGTAAATAATGCTGTAGTGAACATTGAGGTGCATATGTCTTTTTGAATTAGTGGTTTTGTATTTTAAATAAATATGCAGAAGTGAAATAGATCATAGTGTAGACCTATTTTAATTTTTTGAGGAATTTCTGTTCTGTTTCCATAATGGCTGCACCAATTTACATTCCCACCAAGAGTTGTATGAAGGTTTCCTTTTCACATATTTTTATCAAGAGTGGTTACTTTTTGACTTTGATAATAGCTATTCTAACAGGTCTGAGGTGATATCTCATTATGATTTTGATTTTCAGTACCCTAATAATTAGCTTTGTTGAAAATATTTTCATGTGAATGTTGGCCATCTGTATGTCTTATTTGGAAAAGTATCTTAAGAACTGCTGTCCGTTTTTTTTTTTTTTTTTCTTTTTTTTCCCCTATTGAGTTTTTTGGGTTCTTTATATTTTTCAGATATTAAACTCTTAATGGATATATAATTTGTAAATATTTTCTCCAATTAAGTAGGTTATCTTTTTATTTTATTGGTGACTTCCTTGGTCATGCATAAGCATTTTAGTTAGAGGTACCTTCACTTGTTTACTTTTGCTTATGTTGCCTTTACTTTGGGAGCCAAACTGCAAAATTAAATGCTAAATCAATGTTAAGAAACTCACCACCTATATTTTCTTCAGAGTTTTTCAACTTTAAGATTACATTAAAGTCTATAACCTACTCTAGTTAATTTTTGTGTATGGTGTAAGATAGTGGCCTAGTTTCATTCTTTTGTGTGTGGCTGACCAGTATTCTCAACATAATTTGTTGAAGGAAATATCCATTCCCAATGGTATAGTCCTTCATCTTTTGTTGGAAATCGTTGTTGTTTTTCAGTCGCGAAGTTATGCCTGACTCTAAAGCACGCCAGTTTTTACGCCATTACCATACTGTTTTGACTACTATAGCTTTGTATTTTAGTTTAAAATCAGGGATTGTGATACCTATAGCTTAGTTCTTCTTTCTCAAGATTGTTTTGACTATTTGAGACCTTTTTTTAATCCCATACAAATTTCAGATTATTTGTTCTTCTGTGAAAAATGCCATTGGAATTTTGTCATGGATTGCATTAAATCTATAGATTGCTTTGAACACTATGGACATTCCAACAATATTAATTCTTCCAATCCATGAGCATGAGATATATTTTCATTTGTGTCTTCTTTGATTTCTTCCATCATTTTCTTATAGTTTTCAGTGTAGATATTTTTCACCTTTTTGGTTAAATTTATTCCTAGTTGTTATATTATTCATTTTGATTTAATTATAAATTAATATTTTCCTTAATTTCCCTTTCTAATAGTTTATTATCAGTGTATAGAAATGAAAGATATTCTGTATATTAATCTTGTGTTCAGCAACTTTACTGAATTTATTTATTGATTCTAACAGATTTTTGGTGGAGATTTTAAGGTTTTTAATATATTATGTCATCTGCAAATAGTGACAGTTTTACTTCTGCCTTTCCAATTTGAATGCCTTTTGTTTCTTTTTCTTATCTAATTTCTATTACTAGGAATTCGAATATCATATTGAGTGTAATTGGTATGAGTGGGTATCTTTGTTTTTTTTCCTGATCTTAGGGGGATAGCTTTAAGCTTTTCTCATTTATTAAATTGTTGATGTATTATGTATTGATTATAGCAAAGATGCATCCTCTAAAAAGCCCTTTGTAAATAAAGCACAAGAGATATCTGAGGTTATACCTATGATATTTTATTTTTTTATTCTACAACATTGCTGATACTTTTTGGTGGAGTCCTTTGTATTTTCTATGTGCCAGACCACATTATCTGCAAATACTTAAAATTTCACTTCTTTGCTAATCTGGATATTTTTTAGTTTATTTATTTTTTTAATTTTTTAGTTTATTTGCTTGACTAGTATCCCTAGTTCAGTGTACAGTATAATGTTGAGTAAGAAGGGTGAGAATGGATGTCTCATTCTATTCCCAATATGTGGCAAAGAATCAGTCTGTCACTATTAAGTATAATTGTAGCTGTGAATTTTTTCATAGATGCCCTTTATGAGGGTGAGGAGTTCGTTTCTATTAGTTGTTTTTGAATGTTTCTATCATGAAGGATGTTGAGTTTTGACAAATTCTTTTTTTGCTGTCTATTGAGATGATTATGTGATTTTTGTCCTTTATTCTATTAATATAATTTACTGTACTGATTAATCTCCTCATTTTGAACCAACTGTGCATCACTTTAATAAATTCCACTTGGTCACAATATATAATTCTATTTATATGTGATTTTATTCAGGATAGCAACATGCAAAATAATGAAGTCATATTTTACTTCACACAATACACAAAAAATAAATAAGTATAAATTAGGACCTAAATTTATGATTTAAAATTGTAAAACACAAGAAAACATATGGGTAAATCTTCATGAAATTATATTTGTCAATATATTCTTAGATATGACTCAAATAGCACTAACAACAAAAGGCAAGATAGATAAATTCTAGTTCATCAAGCATACAAATACTTGTGATTTAAAAGTTACTATCAAGAAATTGAATAGATAGTGCACAGAATAGGGAAATATTTGAAAATCATGTATCTAATAAAATATTTCTATCTAGCATCTATAAAGAACTGTCACTACTCAATAATTAAAATGTAAAATTATCTTAAAATGGACTAAGAAACTGAATATATACTTCTCCAAAGAAAATATACTAGTGGCCAATAAGCAAACAAAATGTTTCATGTCATTAGTTATCAAGGAAATAGAAATCCCAAAAACAGAGATGCCACGTCACACCTGCTATGATGCCTAGAATTTTAAATGTCAGATACTAATTAGTGTTGGGAAGCATATGAAAAATTAGTGACTCTCCTACACTTCTCTTTGCAATGTAAAATGCCTGATATTTTGAAAAACAGACTCAGAGTTCCTGAAATGATTAAAGACAGTTTTACCATGTGACTCAACTTTTTAATTTCTAGTTATATAACCAAGGGAAATGAAAACATAAGTCTCTATGGCTGAATGGATACAAAAACAAGACCCCTATATATGTTGTCTACAAGAGACCAACCTCAAAACAGGAGACACATACAGACTGAAAGTGAAGGGCTGGAAAAAGATTTTCCATGCAAATAGGGACCAAAAGAAAGCAGGAGTAGCAATACTCATATCAGATAAAATAGACTTTAAAACAAAGGCTGTGAAAAGAGACAAAGAAGGTCACTACATAATGATTAAAGGATCAATCCAAGAAGAAGATATAACAATTATAAATATATATGCACCCAACACGGGAGCACCGCAGTATGTAAGACAAATGCTAACAAGTATGAAAGGGGAAATTAACAATAACACAATAATAGTGGGAGACTTTAATACCCCACTCACACCTATGGATAGATCAACTAAACAGAAAATTAACAAGGAAACACAAACTTTAAATGATACAAAAGACCAGTTAGACCTAATTGATATCTATAGGACATTTCATCCCAAAACAATGAATTTCACCTTTTTCTCAAGCGCACATGGAACCTTCTCCAGGATAGATCACATCCTGGGCCATAAAGCTAGCCTTGGTAAATTAAAAAAAATTAAAATCATTCCAAGCATCTTTTCTGACCATAATGCAGTAAGATTAGATCTCAATTACAGGAGAAAAATGATTAAAAACTCCAACATATGGAGGCTGAACAACACGCTGCTGAATAACCAACAAATCACAGAAGAAATCAAAAAAGAAATCAAAATTTGCATAGAAACGAATGAAAATGAAAACACAACAACCCAAAACCTGTGGTACACTGTAAAAGCAGTCCTAAGGGGAAAGTTCATAGCAATACAGGCACACCTCAAGAAACAAGAAAAAAGTCAAATAAATAACCTAAGTCTACACCTAAAGCAACTAGAAAAGGAAGAAATGAAGAACCCCAGGGTTAGTAGAAGGAAAGAAATCTTAAAAATTAGAGCAGAAATAAATGCAAAAGAAATAAAACAGACCATAGCAAAAATCAAGAAAAACAAAAGCTGGTTCTTTGAAAGGATAAATAAAATTGACAAACCATTAGCCAGACTCATCAAGAAACAAAGGGAGAAAAATCAAATCAATAAAATTAGAAATGAAAATGGAGAGATCACAACAGACAACATAGAAATACAAAGGATCATAAGAGACTACTATCAACAATTATATGCCAATAAAATGGACAACGTGGAAGAAATGGACAAATTCTTAGAAAAGTACAACTTTCCAAAACTCGACCAGGAAGAGATAGAAAATCTTAACAGACCCATCACAAGCACGGAAATTGAAACTGTAATCAAAAATCTTCCAGCAAACAAAAGCCCAGGTCCAGATGGCTTCACAGCTGAATTCTACCAAAAATTTAGAGAAGAGCTAACACCTATCCTGCTCAAACACTTCCAGAAAATTGCAGAGGAAGGTAAACTTCCAAACTCATTTTATGAGGCCACCATAGGCCACCTAATACCAAAACCTGACAATGATCCCACAAAAAAAGAAAACTATAGGCCAATATCACTGATGAACATAGATGCAAAAATCCTTAACAAAATTCTAGCAATCAGAATCCAACAACACATCAAAAAGATCATAAACCATGACCAAGTGGGCTTTATCCCAGGGATGCAAGGATTCTTCAATATCCGCAAATCAATCAATGTAATACACCACATTAACAAATTGAAAAGTAAAAACCATATGATTATCTCAATAGATGCAGAGAAAGTCTTTGACAAAATTCAACACCCATTTATGATAAAAACTCTCCAGAAAGCAGGAATAGAAGGAACATACCTCAACATAATAAAAGCTATATATGACAAACCCACAGCAAACATTATCCTCAATGGTGAAAAATTGAAAGCATTTCCGCTAAAGTCAGGAACAAGACAAGGGTGCCCACTTTCACCATTACTATTCAACATAGTTTTGGAAGTTTTGGCCACAGCAATCAGAGAAGAAAAAGAAATAAAAGGAATCCAAATTGGAAAAGAAGAAGTAAAACTCTCACTATTTGCAGATGAAATGATCCTCTACATAGAAAACCCTAAAGACTCCACCAGAAAATTACTAGAGCTAATCGATGACTATAGTAAAGTTGCAGGATATAAAATCAACACACAGAAATCCCGTGCATTCCTATACACTAATAATGAGAAAACAGAGAGAGAAATTACGGACACAATTCCATTCACCATTGCAACACAAAGAATAAAATACTTAGGAATATATCTACCTAAAGAAACTAAAGACCTATATATAGAAAACTATAAAACACTGGTGAAAGAAATCAAAGAGGACACTAATGGAGAAATATACCATGTTCATGGATTGGAAGAATCAATATAGTGAAAATGAGTATACTACCCAAAGCAATTTATAGATTCAATGCAATCCCTATCAAGCTACCAACAGTATTCTTCACAGAGCTAGAACAAATAATTTCACAATTTGTATGGAAATACAAAAAACCTCGAATAGCCAAAGCGATCTTGAGAAAGAAGAATGGAACTGGAGGAATCAACCTACCTGACTTCAGGCTCTACTACAAAGCCACAGTCATCAAGACAGTATGGTACTGGCACAAAGACAGAAATATAGATCAATGGAACAAAATAGAAAGCCCAGAGATAAATCCACGCACATATGGACACCTTATCTTTGACAAAGGAGGCAAGAATATACAATGGATTAAAGACAATCTCTTTAACAAGTGGTGCTGGGAAAACTGGTCAACCACTTGTAAAAGAATGAAACTAGACCACTTTCTAACACCATACACAAAAATAAACTCAAAATGGATTAAAGATCTAAACGTAAGACCAGAAACTATAAAACTCCTAGAGGAGAACATAGGCAAAACACTCTCTGACATACATCACAGAAGGATCCTCTATGACCTACCTCCCAGAATAGCGGAAATAAAAGCAAAAATAAACAAATGGGACCTAATTAACCTTAAAAGCTTCTGCACATCAAAGGAAACTATCAGCAAGGTGAAAAGACAGCCTTCAGAATGGGAGAAAATAATAGCAAATGAAGCAACTGACAAACAACTAATCTCAAAAATATACAAGCAACTCCTACAGCTCAACTCCAGAAAAATAAATGACCCAATCAAAAAATGGGCCAAAGAACTAAATAGACATTTTTCCAAAGAAGACATACAGATGGCTAACAAACACATGAAAAGATGCTCAACATCACTCATTATCAGAGAAATGCAAATCAAAACCACTATGAGGTACCATTTCACACCAGTCAGAATGGCTGCTATCCAAAAGTCTACAAATAATAAATGTTGGAGTGGGTGTGGAGAAAAGGGAACCCTCTTACACTGTTGGTGGGAATGCAAACTAGTATAGCCACTATGGAGAACAGTGTGGAGATTCCTTAAAAAACTGGAAATAGAACTGCCTTATGATCCAGCAATCCCACTGCTGGGCATACACACTGAGGAAACCAGAAGGGAAAGAGACACGTGTACCCCAATGTTCATTGCAGCACTGTTTATAATAGCCAGGACATGGAAGCAACCTAGATGTCCATCAGCAGATGAATGGAAAAGAAAGCTGTGGTACATATACACAATGGAGTATTACTCAACCATTAAAAAGAATTCATTTGAATCAGTTCTAATGAGGTGGATGAAACTGGAGCCTATTATACAGAGTGAAGTAAGCCAGAAGGAAAAACACCAATACAGTATACTAACGCATATATATGGAATTTAGAAAGATGATAACAATAACCCTGTGTACGAGACAGCAAAAGAGACACTGATGTATGGAACAATCTTATGGACTCTGTGGGAGAGGGAGAGGGTGGGAAGATTTGGGAGAATGGCATTGAAACATGTAAAATATCATGTATGAAACGAGAAACCAGTCCAGGTTCAATGCACGATACTGGATGCTTGGGGCTAGTGCACGGGGACGACCCAGAGGGATGGTATGGGGAGGGAGGAGGGAGGAGGGTTCAGGATGGGGAGCACATGTATACCTGTGATGGATTCATTTTGATATTTGGCAAAACTAATACAATTATGTAAAGTTTAAAAATAAAATAAAATTTAAAAAAATTAAAAATAAATAAATAAATAAAATTAAAAAAAAAAAACAGCATTGGAAAAACTAAAAAAAAAGAAAGAAAGAAAGAAAACATAAGTCTTTGTAGAAACATGGCCAAGATTGTTTCTAGTAGAATATTAATTAATTATAAGGTGTGAAAAATCCAAATGTCTATCAACTAACAAATGGATAAACAAAATGTGCTATATCCAAACAATGGGTGAACCTTGAAAACAATATGTAAAATAAAAGACACCAAGCACAAAAGGCTGCAAGTTTATGTTTCCATTTATAAGAAATGTGCAAAAGTGGTAAATCTATAAAGACAGAAAATGTATTAGTAGTTGCTTACGCCTTAGGGGGAATGGTTTGAACACAGGGTGTTGGCCAAGGGTATAACATTCTTTCTGAGGTGATGAGAAAAGTCTAAATTTTTATCTGTGATGTTTGCACATACCAGCAAATATACTAAACACTGTGGTATATATTTTCTTCTTTTTTTATTATTTTTTTTAAATTTTATTTTATTTTTAAACTTTACATAATTTCTTCTATTTTATTTTTCATTTATTTTATTGGAGTATAGTTGCTTTAAATTGCTGTGTTAATTTCTGCTGTACAGCAAAGTGAATCATCTATTTGTATGCATATATTCCTTCTTTTTTGGATTTCCTTTCCATTTATATCATGACAGAGCATTGGTAGAGTTCTCTACGCTATGTAGTAGGTTCTCATTCATTATCTGTTTCATACATAGTAGTGTGTATACGTCAGTCCCAATCTCCTGATTCATCTCATCGCTCCTTTCCCCTCTGGTATCCATGTTTTCAGTGGGCGAATTATACAGGATGTGAAATTTATTTCAATAAATAAGTTTTTTTAATATATAAATTTATTTATTTTAATTGGAGGTTAATTACTTTACAATATTGTATTGGTTTTGCCATACATCAACATGATCTGCCACAGGTATACATGTGTTCCCCATCCTAAACCCCCCGTCCCACCTCCCTCCCCGTACTGTCCCTCTTGCTTGGGGCTGGTGCACTGAGATGACCCAGAATAAATAAGTTTTTAAAAATAATTGTAAGGATGGAGAAAAGGACAAATGTACTCTGAACCTATTGGAACTGAGTTGCAGGCATCCCCACTGAGATATAGACCTGTATCTGGTGCTTAGTTTCTCCTCTGCCCAAGGGAAAGGCCTTTTAATCATTTCAGAAACAGTGACTAAATGGAGCAGAGAAATCAGTTCTCTTGACCAAGTCCATGGCTTGGTAGTTTCACTTGGTACTAAAGCCAGGTATCTGTTTCATGTTCACAGACTTATCAAAGCTGTTCATAGATACAATTTGCCTTCTTCTGCTTCATGCTTTACCAAGCAGGGAAGTTTTGTGGCTCAGAGACCCCAGGCTTAAATACCCTGTGATGTTCTCTGAGGACAATTGTTGCATTGGCTAGGTTATTACACAATGGGTAATTATCACTGAGATCACCTCAGCAAGCCCTAGGATGTCTGAAAGGAGACAAGATTCATGGGTTGAGGACTCTATGCACTGGCAACAGCCTTCTAGCTCCACCTGGGTGATAACTTGAGAACTTGGGAATCCTGTGGCTGTTTAAATTCCAAGCAGTGCCTATTGTCTCACAAAATGGCTAAGTGTTCTTTATTTTGTTGAGGTTTGAAAGAGCATGCTGTTGACATGTTCAAATCATATATATTAGATATTCCAGCCTATAATTTTTGACAATGGATCTGGACTCTCCAAAGTAGGCCAGTCTGGAGAGACTGGATGCCATTATTTCCTCATCTCTCTGGTAGGGCATCCGAAATTTAAAATATCTTTGACAAGAGATAATCAGAAAAAGTACTTTGTAGGGGAAGAAGGCTTGTGGAAGTATGAAACCTTGCATTTGTACTACCCTAGAAAGTTATGACCAACCTAGATAGCATATTAAAAAGCAGAGACATTACTTCTCCAACAGAGGTCCAGCTACTTAAAGCTATGGTTTTTCCAGTAGTCATGTATGGATGAGAGATTTGGACTGTGAAGAAAGCTCAGCGCCAAAGAATTGATGCTTTTGAACTGTGGCATTGGAGAAGACTCTTGAGAGTCCCTTGGACTGCAAGAAGATCCAACCAGTCCATCCTAAAGGAGATCAGTCCTGGGTGTTCATTGGAGGGACTGATGTTGAAGGTGAAACTCCAGTACTTTGGCCACCTCATGCGAAGAGTTGACTCATTGGAAAAGACCCTGATGCTGGGAGGGATTGGGGGCAGGAGGAGAAGGGGAAGACAGAGGATGAGATGTCTAGATGGCATCACCGACTCGATGGACATGAGTTTGAGTGGACTCCAGGACTCGGTGATGGACAGGGAGGCCTGGTGTGCTACAATTCATGGGGTCACAAAGAGTCGGACACGACTCAGTAACTGAACTGAACTGATTGAACTTGAACTGGTAAGGGGATGAAATGACATGGAGAAACCCTGGAAATAACGTTTTGAGTGGGAACTGGGAGTAAAACCCTTTCAATGACTGTGCTCATGACTGAGCCCTCCTCGAATCCAAGGGAGACTCAAGAGAAGACAACAGAAGTGAAATTTGAGATCTTCAATGTGCCTGCTTTCTGCCTGTCCAAACACACGGTTGTAGCACTCTATGCCTCTGCCTCTGTCACAGGCCTAGTGTTGGACAGTGGGGATGGGATCATTTGCACTGTCCCCATCTTTGAGGGTTATTCCCTGCCTCATGCTGTCACGAAGCTCTACATAGCAGGGAAGGACATCACAGAGCACCTCACCAGACTCCTTACTTGTTCATTGTTGTTGTTCAGTCACTAAGTCATGTCCTGCTCTTTGTGATTCCATGAACTGCAGCACGCCAGGCTGCCCTGTCCTTCACTATCTCCTGGAGTTTGCTCAAACTCATATCCATTGAGTCAGCAATGCCATCTGACTATCTTATCCTCTGTTGTCCCCTTCTCCTCTTGCCCTCAAACCTTACCAGCATCAGAATCTTTTCCAATGACTTGGCGCTTTGAGTCAGGTGTCCAAAGTATTGGAGCTTCAGCTTTAGCATCAGTCCTTCCAGAGAATATTCAGGGTTGATTTCCTTTAGGATTAACTGGTGTGCTCTCCTTGCTGTCCAAGGGACTCTCAAGAGTCTTCTCCAGCACCAGTTTGAAAGCATCAATTCTTCGTACTAGCCTTCTTTATAGCCCAACTTTCACATCCATACATGACTAATGGAAAAATCATAGCTTTGGCTATATGGACCTTTGTTGACAAAGTGATGTCTGTGCTTTCTAATACACAGTCTAGTCTTGTCATAGCTATTATTCCAAGGAGCAAGTGTCTTTTAATTTCATGGATACAGTCACAGTTCACATTGATTTTGGAATCCAAGAAAGGAAACCTGACACTGTTTTCACATTTTCCATATCTATTTGCCAAGAAGTGATGAGACTGGCTGCCATGATCTTCCTTTTTTGAATGTTGAGGTTTTTTTTTTTTTAATCTTCAGATGAATACACATTTATTTATACCTTGGGCATTCTAGAGATTATATTGTACAGTCACTCTGTAACTAACTTCATAGTATATATCTTTTTTTCTTTTTAATTTAAATTTATTTATTTTAATTGGAAGCTAATTACTTTACAATACTGTATCGGTTCTGCTACACATCAACATGAATCTGCCATGGGCGTACAAGTGTTCCCCATCCTGAACCCCCCTCCCACCTCCATCCCCGTACCATCCCTCCGGGTCATCCCAGTGCCCCAGCCCCAAGGATCCTGTATCAAACCTGGACTGGCGATTCATTTCACATATGATAATATACATGTTTCAGTGCCATTCTCCCAAATCATCCCAACCTCTCCCTCACCCACAGAGTCCAAAAGACTGTTCTATATATCTGTGACTCTTTTGCAGTCTTGCATACAGGGTTATCATTACCAAATTTCTAAATTCCATATATATATATGCATTAGTATACCATATTGGTGTTTTTCTTTCTGGCTTACTTCACTCTGTATAATAGGCTCCAGTTTCATCCACCTCATTAGAACTGATTCAAATATATTCTTTTTAATGGCTGAGTAATAGTCCATTGTATATATGTACCACAGCTTTCTTATCCATTCATCTGCTGATAGATATCTAGGTTGCTTCCATGTCCTGGCTATTATAAACAGTGCTGTGATGAACACTGCAGTGCACGTGTCTCTTTCAATTCAGGTTTCCTCAGTGTGTATGCCCAGCAGTGGGATTGCTGGGTCATAAGGCAGTTCTATTTCCAGTTTTTTAAGGAATCTCCACACTGTTCTCCATAGTGGCTGTACTAGTTTGCATTCCCACCAACAGTGTAAGAGGGTTCCCTTTTCTCCACACCCTCTCCAGCATTTATTGCTTGTAGACTTCTGGATAGAAGCCATTGTGACTGGCGTGAAATGGTACCTCATCATGGTTTTGATTTGCATTTCTCTGATAATGAATGATGTTGAGCATCTTTTCATGTGTTTGTTAGCCATCTGTATGTCTTCTTTGGAGAAATGTCTATTTAGTTCTTTGGCCCATTTTTTGATTGGGTCGTTTATTTTTCTGTAATTGAGCTGCAAGACTGGCTTCTATATTTTTGAGATTAGTTGTTTGTCAGTTGCTTCATTTGCTATTATTTTCTCCCATTCTGAAGGCTGTCTTTTCACCTTGCTTACAGTTTCCTTTGTTGTGCAGAAGCTTTTAATTTTAATTAGGTCCCATTTGTTTATTTTTGCTTCTATTTCCAATATTCTGGGAGGCGGGTCCTAGAGGATCCTGCTGTGATTATGTCAGAGAGAGTTTTGCCTATGTTCTCCTCTAAGAGTTTTATAGTTTCTGTTCTTACATTTAGATCTTTAATCCATTTTGAGTTTATTTTTGTGTATGGTGTTAGAAAGTGTTCTAGTTTAATTTTTTTACAAGTGGTTGACCAGTTTTCCCAGCACCACTTGTTAAAGAGATTGTCTTTTCTCCATTGTATATTCTTGCTTCCTTTGTCAAAGGTAAGGTGTCCATAGGTGCGTGGGTTTATCTATGGGCTTTCTATTTTGTTCCATTGATCTATATTTCTGTCTTTGTGCCAGTACCATACTGTCTTGATGACTGTGGCTTTGTAGTAGAGCCTGAAGTCAGGCAGGTTGAATCCTCCAGTTCCATTCTTGTTTCTCAAGATTGCTTTTGCTATTCGAGGTTTTTTTGTATTGCCATACAAATTATGAAATTATTTGTTCTAGCTCTGTGAAAAATACCATTGGTAGCTTGATAGGGATTACATTGAATCTATAGATTGCTTTGCATAGTATACTCATTTTCCCTATATTGATTCTTCTGATCCATGAGCATGGTATATTTCTCCATCTATTAGTGTCCTCTTTGATTTCTTTGACCAGTGTTTTATAGTTTTCTATATATAGGTCTTTAGTTTCTTTAGGTAGATACATTCCTAAGTATTTTATTCTTTTCATTGCAATGGTGAATGGATTTATTTCCTTAATTTCTCTTTCTATTTTCTAATTATTAGTGTATAGGAATGCAAGGGATTTCTGTGTGTTGATTTTATATCCTGAAACTTTACTGTATTTATTGATTAGCTCTAGTAATTCCCTGGTAGAGTCTTTAGGGTTTTCTATGTAGAGGATCATGTCATCTGCAAACAGTGAGAGTTTTACTTCTTCTTTTCCAATTTGGATTCCTTTTATTTCTTTTTCTGCTCTGATTGCTGTGGCCAAAACCATGTTGAATAGTAGTGGTGAAAGTGCACACCCTTGTCTTGTTCCTGACTTTAGGGGAAATGCTTTCAGTGTTTCACCATTTAGGATAATGTTTGTTGTGGGTTTGTCATGCTGCTGCTGCTGCTAAGTCGCTTCAGTGATGTCCAACTCTGTGCGACCCCATAGACGGCAGCCCACCAGGCTCCCCCGTCCCTGGGATTCTCCAGGCAAGAACACTGAAGTGGGTTGCAATATCCTTCTCCAATGCATGAAAAGTGAAAGTGAAGTCGCTCAGTCGTGTCCGACTCTTAGCGACCCCATGGACTGCAGTCTACCAGGCTCCTCCGTCCATGGGATTTTCCAGGCAAGAGTACTGGAGTGGGGTGCCATTGCCTTCTCCGGGTTTGTCATATATAGCTTTTATTATGTTGAGGTATGGTCCTTCTATTCCTGCTTTCTGGAGAGTTTTTATCATAAATGGATTTTGAATTTTGTCAAAGGCTTTCTCTACATCTATTGAGATAATCATATGGCTTTTATGTGTATTACATTGATTGATTTGTGGGTGTTGAAGAATCCTTGCATCTCTGCGATAAAGCCCACTTGGTCATGGTGTATGATCTTTTTAATGTGTTGTTGGATTCTGTTTGCTAGAATTTTGTTAAGGATTTTTGCATCTATGTTCATCAGTGATATTGGCCTGTAGTTTTCCTTTTTGTGTGTGGCATCTTTGTCTGGTTTTGGTATTAGGGTGATGGTGGCCTCATAGAATGAGTTTGGAAGTTTACTTTCCTCTGCAATTTTCTGGAAGAGTTTGAGTAGGATAGGTGTTAGCTCTTCTCTAAATTTTTGGTGGACTTCAGCTGTGAAGCCATCTGGACCTGGGCTTTTGTTTGCTGGAAGATTTCTCATTACAGTTTCAATTTCTGTGCTTGCAATGGGTCTGTTAAGATTTTCTATTTCTTCCTGGTTCAGTTTTGGAAAGTTGTACTTTTTTAGAATTTGCCTATTTTTTCCAAGTTGTCCATTTTATTGTCATATAATTGCAGATAGTAGTCTCTTATGATGCTTTGCATTTCTGTGTTGTCTGTTGTGATCTCTCCATTTTCATTTCTAATTTTATTGATTTGATTTTTCTCCCCTTGTTTCTTGATGAGTCTGGCTAATGGTTTGTCAATTTTATTCATCCTTTCAAAGAAGCAGCTTTTGGCTTTGTTGATTTTTGCTATGGTCTCTTTTGTTACTTTTGCATTTATTTCTGCCCTAATTTTTAAGATTTCTTTTCTTCTACTAACCCCGGGGTTCTTAATTTCTTCCTTATCTAGTTGCTTTAGGTGTAGAGTTAGGTTATTTATTTGTTTTTTTTTCTTGTTTCTCGATGGAAGCCTGCATTTCTATGAACCTTCCCCTTAGCACTGTTTTTACAGTGTTCTACAGGTTTTGGGTTTTGTGTTTTCATTTTCATTCGTTTCTATGCATATTTTGATTTTTTTAAAATTTCTTCTGTGATTTGTTGGTTATTCAGCAGCATGTTGTTCAGCCTCCATATGTTGGAATTTTTAATAGTTTTTCTCCTGTAACTGAGATCTAATCTTACTGCATTGTTGTCAGAAAAGATGCTTGGAATGATTTCAATTTTTTGAATTTACCAAGGCTAGCTTTATGGCCCAGGATGTGATCTATCCTGGAGAAGGTTCCATGTGAGCTTGAGAAAATGGTGAAATTCATTGTTTTGTGGTAAAATGTCCTATAGATATCAATTGGGTTTAGCTGGTCTATTGTATCATTTAAAGTTTGTGTTTCCTTGTTAATTTTCTGTTTATTTGATCTATCCATAGATGTGAATGGGGTATTAAAATCTCCCACTATTATTGTGTTATTGTTCATTTCCCCTTTCATACTTGTTAGCATTTGTCTTACATATTGTGGTGCTCCTATGTTGGGTGCATATATATTTATAATTGTTATATCTTTTTCTTGGATTGATCGTTTGATCATTATGTAGTGTCCTTCTTTGTCTCTTTTCACAGCCTTTGTTTTAAGGGCTATTTAATCTGATATGAGTATTGCTACTGCTGCTTTCTTTTGGTCTCTATTTGCGTGGAATATCTTTTTCCAGCCCTTCACTTTCAGTCTGTATGTGTCCCCTGTTTTGAGGTGGGTCTCTTGTAGACAACATATATAGGGGTCTTGTTTTTTTATCCATTCATCCTGTCTTTGTCGTTTGATTGAAGCATTCAACCCATTTACGTTTAAGGTAATTATTGATAAGTATGATCCTGTTGCCATTTACTTTATTGTCTTGGGTTGGAGTTTATACACCCTTTTTGTGTTTCTGATCTAGAGAAGATCCTTTAGCATTTGTTGGAGAGCTGGTTTGGTGGTGTTGAATTCTCTCACCAAATTCTTTTTACTTGTCTGTAAAGCTTTTGATTTCTCCTTCGTACTTGAATGAGGTCCTTGCTGGGTACAGTAATCTGGGCTGTAGGTTATTTTCTTTCATCATTTTAAGTATGTCCTGCCATTTCCTCCTGCCCTGATGAGTTTCTATTGAAAGATCAGCTGTTATCCTTATGGTAATTCCCTTGTGTGTTATTTGTTGTTTTTCCCTTGCTGCTTTTAATATTTGTTCTTTGTGTCTGACCTTTGTTAATTTGATTAATATGTGTCTTGGGGTGTTTCACTTTGGGTTTATCCTGTTTGGGACTCTCTGAATTTCTTGGACATGGGTGATTATTTCCTTCCTCATTTTAAGGAAGTTTTCAACTATTAGATCCTCAAGTATTTTCTCATGGCCTTTCTTTTTGTCTTCTTCTTCTGGGACTCCTATGATTCGAATGTTAGGGTGTTTAATATTGTCCAGAGGTCTCTGAGATTGTCCTCATTTCTTTTAATTCGTTTTTCTTTTTTCCTCTCTGATTCATTTATTTCTACCATTCTATCTTCTACTTCACTAGTCCTATTGTCTGCCTCCCTTATTCTACTATTTGTTGCCTCCAGAGTGTTTTTGATCTCATTTATTGCATTGTTCATTATATATTGACTCTTTTTTATTTCTTCTAGGTCCTTGTTAAACCTTTCTTGCATCTTCTCAATCGTTGTTTCCAGGCTATTTATCTGTAGCTCCATTTTGATTTCAAGATTTTGGATCATTTTCACTATCATTATTTGGAATTCTTTATCAGGTAGATTCCCTATCTCTTCCTCTTTTGTTTGGCTTGGTGGGCATTTATGATGTTCCTTTACCTGCTGGGTATTCCTCTGTCTCTTCATGTTGTTTATATTGCCATGTTTGGGGTGGCCTTTCTGTATTCTGGCAGTTTGTCGAGTCCTCTTAATTGTGGAGTTTCCTCTCTGTGGGTCGGGTTGTACGGGTGGCTTGTCAAGGTTTCCTGGTTAAGGAAGCTTGTGTCAGTGTTCTGGTGGGTGGTGCTGGATTTCTTCTTTCTGGAGTGCAGTGAAGTGTCCAGTAAGGAGTTATGAGATGTCAATGGGTTTGGAGTAACTTTGGGCAGCCTGTATATTGAAGCTCAGGGCTGTGTTCCTGTGTTGCTGGAGAATTTGTGTGGTATGTCTTGCTCTGAAACTTGTTGGCCCTTGGGTGGTGCTTGGTTTCAGTGTAGGTATGGAGGCTTTTGATGAGCTCCTGTCAATTAATATTCCCTGGAGTCAGGAGTTCTCTGGTGTTCTCAGGATTTGGACTTAAGCCACCTGCTTCTGGTTTTCAGTCTTATTTTTACAGTAGTCTCAAGACTTCTCCATCTATACAGCACCGTTTATAAAACATCTAGGTTAAAGATGAAAAGTTTCTCCACAGTGAGGGACACCCAGAGAGGTTCAAAGATTTACATGGAGAAGAGAAGAGGGAGGAGGGTGTTAAAGGTGACCCGAATGAGATGAGGTGGAATCAAAAGAGGAGAGAGCAAGCTAGCCAGTAATCACTTCCTTATGTGTGCTCCACAGTCTGGACCACTCAGAGATGTTCATGGAGTTATATAGAGAAGAGAAGATGGAGGAAGGAAATAGAGGTGGCCAAGAGGACAAAGGCAGGAATCAAAAGGAGAGAGACAGATCCAGCCAATAATCAGTTCCTTAAGTGTTCTCCACCGTCTGGAACACACAAAGAGATTCACCGAGTTGGGTAGAGAAGAGAAGGGGGAGGGAGGAGATAAAGGCGACCTGGTGGAGAAAAAGGAGAGTCCAAATGGGGAGAGAGCAATCAGGCCAGCGATCTTGCTCCCAAGTAAAAATGGTAATGAAGATTGGGTTCTTAAAGGTACAAAATTGATAACAAATACCAAAAAGCAAAGATTAAAAATCTAGAGTAGAGGTTGGATTTTCAAAAATACAACATTAAAGAAAATAAAAGAAAAAAAGTCACAAAATTATAAATATATATATATATATATGTATATGAAATTTGCTTTAAAAAATAGGGTCTCTTTTTTTTGTAAAGTGATAGTAGGTTATAAAAATGAAAATTAAAGGAGTAATAGAGGACTTCAAAATTTTTAAAAAATTAAAAAAAAAAAGAATGATAGTAAAAATAGTAAAAATATATCTAGGACTTTCTCTGGTGGTGTTGTGGGCAGTGTGGGGTCAGTTCATTTTCAGATAGTTCCTTGGTCTGGCTTATATTTCTCAAGATCTATAGGCCCCTTCCTATGTAGTTGGTACTAACTACAGGGTTTTAATCTACTTCATCTGTCACTTTCAAGGCGGTTCCCTCTGTTTTAGCTTCTTCTGTTTGCTGGTCTCTTCATTGTCTGATTTCCACCCTGACACAAGGGGGCGGTGGTGGACACTTTTTTAGGCTCACTTGTTCAGTCGCACTGTGGGGAGGGAGGGACACTGCAAACAAATAACACTGGTGTGTGCTCGCAGTGTCTCAGCCACACTGGGCCTGCCTTTGCTCACGGCACATGTGCCCTCCCTGCCCACACTGCTCAGGCTCTAGGTTGCTCACTGGGAACAATTGGAGGCCAGCCCTGGGCTGCACGCACCTCCCAGGTCTAAGCCACTCAGGTTCAGGCACTTGGGTAGTCCTCAGAGGCGCAGACTCGGGTGGGCCTGAGTTTTCTGCCCTTCCCAGGTCCAAGCAGCTCAGGTGATGAGGTGTTTGGCATGCACGGTTGCTGTGACTTATCGCCTCCCCCATTCCTTCGTCTCGGTTTTCTGGGTGTACAACCAGTGCACCTTCTCAGGCGGATGTTGACCATCCAGAACCCCAAGAAGTCTTAGTTAGCAAAGAAGCCTGCTTGCAGTTTTGTAGATAATGCCTCTCTGGGGCTGCGATTGCCCCCTTCCAGCTCTGGCTGTCTGTCATCAGAGGGGGATGGTCTGCAGCAGGCTAGCTTTGTTCAGTCCTTTGTTCTGTGAGCAGGCCTGGCGGTTTCTTAGTTAGGGCTTTTCATGTGGTAGCTATCCCACAGTCTGGTTTGCTAGCCCAAGTTAGTTCCCTCAGATTGCCCTCGGGGCGCTCAGGCCTGGTCCTTACTCTAAGCAATGTAGCCCGTGCCTCCCTGCCCAGCCCCCACTTGCTAGTGGTGGTTGCAGGTGTCTGCGCTGCTTCTCCACTGGGGGAGTTACATTTGGGCACGTAATCTGTGTGTTTTAATTATTTATTTTTCTTCACACTTATGTTGCCCTCTGTGATTCCAAGGCTAGCCACAGACTCGGCAGTGAGAGTGTTTCCTGGTGTTTAGAAACCTCTCTCTTTTTAAGACTCCCTTCCCAGGATCGAGCTCCATCCCTACCACTTTTGTCTCTTTTTTTGTCTTTTTATTTTTCCCTACCTTCTTTCGAAGACACTGGGCTGCTTTTCTGGGTGCCTGATATCCTCTTCCAGCATTCAGAAGTTGTTTTGTGGAATTTACTCAGCATTTAAATGTTCTTTTGATGAATTTGTGGGGGAGAAAGTGGTCTCCCCATCCTATTCCTCCAACATCTTAGGAATGCCCCTCC
The DNA here is from genome assembly GCF_055505025.1 of Bos grunniens. Taxonomy (NCBI): domain Eukaryota; kingdom Metazoa; phylum Chordata; class Mammalia; order Artiodactyla; family Bovidae; genus Bos; species Bos grunniens. The sequence goes on from NC_141194.1 coordinate 134,216,980, forward strand.
CTGAGTGTTGAGTTTTAAGCCAGCTTTTTCAATCTGCTCTTTCACTTTCATCAAGAGGCTCTTTATTTCCTCTCCACTTTCTACCATTAAAGTGGTATCATCTGCGTATTTGAGGTTGTTGATATTTCTCTTGGAAATCTTGATTCCAGCTTGTGATTCATTCAGCGTTTTCCAAGATGTACTCTGCATATAAATTAAATAAGCAGCATGACAATATACTGCCTTTATGTACTCCTTTCTCAATATGGAACCAGTCCATTGCTCTATGTCTGGTTCTAAATTTTTTTTCTTGACTTGTGTACAGGTTTCTTGGATGCAAGGTAAGATTGTATGGTATTTCCATCTCTTTAAGAGTTTTCCAGTTTATTGTGATCCACACAGTCACAGGTTGTAGCATAGTCAATGAAGCAGAGGTAAATGTTTTTTTGGAATTCCTGTGCTTTCCCTACAACCCAACAAATATTGGTAATTTGGTCTCTGGTTCCTCTGACTTTTCTAAATCTAGCTTGTATATCTGGAAGTTCTTCGTTCACATACATTTAAAGTCTAGATTGAAGAATTTTGAGAGTTACTTTTCTAGTGAAATAAGCACAATTTTACAGTACTTTGCACATTATTTAGCTTGGTACTTTTTGGGGATTAGAATAAAAACTGACTCCTGTGGCCACAGCTGAGTTTTCTAAATTTACTGACATATTGAGTGCAGCACTTTAACAGCCTTATCTAAGGATTTGAAAGCTCAGCTGAAATTTCATCACCTCCACTGGCTTTGTTCATAGTAATGCTTCCTTAGGTCCACTTAACTTCATATTCCAGGATATCTGACTCTAGACGAGTGACCATGCCATCGTTTTTACCAGGATAATTATCATATTTTCTGTATAGTTTTTCTGTGTATTCTTGAAACCTCTTCTTCATATCTTCTGTTTCTGTTAGGTCCATACCATTTCTGTCCTTTATTGTGCCTATCTTTGCATGAAATGTTCCCTTGATATCTCCAATTTTCTCAAAGAGATCTCTAATCTTTCCCATTCTATTATTTTCCTCTATTTCTTTGCATTGTTCACTTAAGAAGGCTTTATTATCCCTCCTTGCTATTCTCTGGAACTCTGCTTTTAGTTGGTATATCTTTCCCTTTCTCCCTTATCTTTCACTTCTCTTCTTTTCTCAGCTATTTGTAAGGCCTCCTCAGACGACCATTTTGCTTTCTTTCCTTTCTTTTTCTTTGTGATGGCTTTGGTCACCACTTCCTGTACAATGTTCTGAACCTCCATCCATAGTTCTTTAGGCACTCCTTCTACCATATCTAATCCCTTGAATATATTCATCACCTCTACTGTATAATCATAAGAAATTTGATTTACGTCATACCTGAATGGCCTAGTGATTTTCCCTGCTTTCTTCAATTTAAACCTGAATTTTGCAATAAGGGATCATGATCTGAGGCACAGTCAGTTCCCAGTTATGTTTCTGCTGACTGTGTAGAGCGTCTCCATCTTCGGCTGCAAAGAATATACTCAATCTCATTTCATTATTAACCATCTGGTGATGTCCATATGTAGAATTATCTCCTGTGTTGTTGGAAGAGGGTGTTGGCTATGATCAGTGCATTCTCTTGACAAAACTCTGTGAGTTCGTGCCTTGCTTCATTTTGTATTCCAAGGCAAAACTTGCCTGTTTTTCCAGGTATCTCTTGACTTCTTACTTTCACATTCCAGTCCTCTATGATGAAAAGGACTTTTTTTTTTTTTTTTTAGTATTAGTTCTAGAAGGTCTTAGGTCTTCATAGAATTGGTCAGCTTCAGCTTCTTTAGCAATAGTGTTTGGGGCATAGACTTGGCTTACTGTGATGTTCAATGGTTTGTCTTGGAAATGAAATGAGATCATTCTGTCATTTTTGAGATTTCACCCAAATACTGACTTTGCCAATAAAGGTCTGTCTAGTCAAGGCTATGGTTTTTCCAGTGGTCATGTATGGATGTGAGAGTTGGACTATAAATAGAGCTGAGCACCGAAGAATTGATGCTTTTGAACTGTGGTGTTGGAGAAGACTCTTGAGAGTCCCCTGGCCTGCAAGGAGATCCAACCAGTCCATCCTAAAGGAGATCAGTCCTGGGTGTTCACTAGAAGGATGGATGTTGAAGCTGAAACTCCAATACTTTGGCCACCTCATGCGAAGAGTTGACTCATTGGAAAAGACCCTGATGTTGGGAAAGATTGGGGGCAAGAGGAGAAGGGGATGACAGAGGATGAGATGGCTGGATGGCATCACCGACTCGATGGACATGGGTTTGGGTGGGCTCTGGGAGTTGGTGATGGACAGAGAGGCCTGGTGTGCTGCGATTCATGGGGTCACAAAGAGGCGGACATGACTGAGTGACTGAACTGAACTGCCTTTGAGACTCTTCTGTTGACTATTAAGCCTACTCCATCTCTTCTTGCCCACAGTGGTAAATATGGTCATCTGAATTAAATTCACCCAATTCCAATCAATTTTAGTTCGCTGATTCCTAAGATGTTGATATTCACTTTTGCCATCTCCTGCTTGATCATGTCCAATTGACCTTGATTCGTGGACCTAACATTCCAGGTTCCTGTGCAATTGTTATTTATAGCATCAAAACTCACTTTCACCACCAGACACATCCATGACTAAGGAATGTTTCCTCTTTGGCCCAGCTGGTTCATTTTTTCTGGAGCCATTTCTCCGGTCTTCACCAATGGCATGTTGGACACCTACTAACCTGGGGAGCTCATCTTTCACTGTCATATCTTTTTGCCTTTTCATGCTGTTCATGGGGTTCTTAAGACAAGAATACTGGAGTGGTTTGCCATTCCCTTTTTCAGTGAACCACATTTTGACAGAACTCTCCACCCGTCCAACTGTGTGACCCTACTCAGCATGGCTGATAGCCTCATTGAGTTATACAAGTCCCTTTGCCATAACAAGGCTGTGATCCATGAAGGCGTGTAGTATACAGTATACTTATATAATCTATAGTAATAATAATGTGATATGGAATACTTAGCAGCCAAGATGGTCGTATAGGAAGACCCTTATTTCACGTCCTACCATAGTCTTCCTAACATTACAACTATTTAGAGAGCAGCCATCAATGAGAATAACATGAGGACTAGCAGAAAATACTTCCCACACCTGAAGATATAAGGAATGAACCCCAACAAGTCAGGTAGGAGGAATAGAGACACAGTATAATCTTGACCCATACCCCAGGGTTGGTGATACACAAATGGGAGGATGATTACAATCACAAAGTTTCTCCCTAAGAAGTGAGGATTCCAAGCCCCACACTGGGCTCTCCAGCCCAGGCATTTTACACTGGAAAGTGAGCCCCTACATTGCCTGGCTTTAAAAGGCCAGAAGGATTTATTTTGGGGAGAGTGAGAGGTCTGTAGGATACAGAGTCCTACCTTAAGTGGAATGGACAAAATCTCAATCTCCAAGTCCCAGCTCAGAGACTATAATTTGAATGGAGCCTGAGCCAAACCCACAGGCTGACCTTGGACAGCCTCCTGGAGATATGGGAGCCAACTGGAACTCCCCATGTGGTACAAACACTGGTAGTTGCCATTTATCAAAGTTTAGTTAGTGTTAGTTGCTTAGCTGTGGCTGACTCTGACCCCATGGACTGTAGCCCACCAGGCTCCTCTGTCCATGGAATTTCCCAGGCAAAAATACTGGAGTGAGTTGACATTCTCTTCTCCAGGGGATCTTCCCAACCCAGGGATTGAACCTGGGTCTCCCCCATTGCAGGCAGATTCTTTACCCCCTGAGCTACCAGGGAAGCCACTATGAAAGTTTATTCTTTCATAGACAGTGTCAAAGATGCTGGTGCTATAAAGTACCATTTTGGAGTCTTCTCTCTAGCCTATTACTGCCAGGAGCTTACTTGCCCACCAGTAGTCTGACAATAATCCTAGTATCCTTTGGACTTGCAGGGATTTGACCCTGCCAATCAACAAATTGGTATGAGACGCAGTGTCCCTGGACTCTGTAGCCAACCACCCTAAAATATGTTTCACAAGATAAGCAGGTTGGCACCAGTTCTACAGATAGAACATTCTAAAGTATAGTTGAAGTTCAGTGTTTCCTTGCTAATTTTATGTCTGAATGATCTATTCATTGTTGAAAGGGGTATTTAAGTCACCTACTATTACTATATTATTTTTCTGTTACTCCATTTCTATTAGTATTTTTTAGTATATTTAATATATTTATTAACACAGTACACACATATTTACAACTATTATATTCCCTTTGTGAATCTACCCCTTTACCATAATATAATGATCTTCTTTGTCTCTTGTCTTAATTTTTGACTTGAGGTCTATTTTGACTGACATAAATATAGCTACACTTGCTGTCTTTTTGTTTCCATTTACTTAGATTATTTTTTGCATCCCTTTACTTTGAGCCACTGTGTGTCGTAAAAACACATCCTCAGTATTAATATTCTACCACTTCATATAAATTTTAAAATCCTTGTAGAAGTATAGTCCCATTTACTCCATTGGTTGTTTTCCTATCATTTAGTTTCAAACATTTCTGGTGTTTTTAATTCCTTCATGTAGATCTAACGTTCCAAATGATGTAATTGTCCACACCTGAGTAACTCCCTGTCACAATTACTACTGAGAAGACTGTGTTAATATAAGGATACACATTTTAACCCCAGGATAAACTAAGAAAAATGCTGAAAAGTAGAGGCAATAAGACAACATAAAAAGTAAAATTGAGTACTAAAAAGAGTTTAAATCGCCTAAACCAAGGTGGTAAAAAGGTGGACAAAAATGGGAAAAACAAATATATGTAATATACAAATATGTTATATTTTGTTATTAATAAGTATAAATTTAATTATATACAACTATATATTATAATTTATAAGGTAGTGTGACTAAGTTCTTATGTATCAATAATTTCTTTACATGTAAATTTTTGAATTTCCAATCAAAGGCATAGAATGGATGAAATAATTTAAAAAAATAAGACCTAACTATATGCTGTTTATAAGAGACTCACTGTCCAACTCTTTGTGACCCCATGGTCTGCAGCACACCAGGCTTCCCTGTCCTTCAAAAACATTTTCTCCACCTTCTATATTTAGGTTGTTTCATACATTTGTAAGAGATTGCTTTGTTACATTCTGAAGTCCCATAGTCTCCTAAATATTTTTTTAAATGCACATCAATATTTAAAGTCATTAAGTATATTGCAATATAAAATTCTATGGACTTTGAACCATTATTGGAAATCAATTAACCTGAGAGTCCCTTGGATTGCAAGGAGATCCAACCAGTCCATTCTGAAGGAGATCAGCCCTGGGTGTTCTTTGGAAGGAATGATGCTAAAGCTGAAACTCCAGTACTTTGGCCACCTCATGTGAAGAGTTGACTCATTGGAAAAGACTCTGATGCTGGAAGGGATTGGGGGCAGGAGGAAAAGGAGATGACAGAGGATGAGATGGCTGGATGGCATTACCGACTCAATGGACGTGAGTTTGAGTGAACTCTGGGAGTTGGTGGTGGACAGGGAGGCCTGGCATGCTGCGATTCATGGGGTCACAAGGAGTCAGATATGACTGAGTGACTGAACTGAACTGAACTGAACTGATATGGCTTTATTTCTAGATTTTCTCTTGCATTCCGTTGTACTGTATGTCTATTTCTATGCCAGTACCATATTGTTTTGATTACTGTAGCTTTGTGAAAGACTATAAAATGTAAGTTCTTCAACTTCTATGAAAATATTGGCCTCTAAATTAAATTAGCAAGTGTTCCTTACTCATCTGTTTTTGGAAGAGTATGAGTACAATTGGTGTTAATTTCTTTTTAAATGTCTGATAGAAATTCAACAATGAAACCTTATGTTTCATGGATATTTTGTTGGATTTTTTTGAATTAATAAAGTATTTTAGAACAATTTTATGTTCATAGCAAAAATAAGTGGAAATTAGAGAGTTTTCATATATTCCCTGTTTCCCAAACTTCACTCACACACAACCTCTTCAACTATTGATACTCCGCACAACAATGGTATATTTGCTATATCAGTGAACCTACATTGAAACATTATTGTCTGTCAAAGTCCATAATTTACATAAAGTTTCACTCGGTGTAAATTCTATGAATTTTGACAAATACAAAATATATAGATAATTATCAACCATTTTAATATCACACAGAATATTTTCAGTGCCCTAAAAACTTCTATGCTCTGTCTATTCATTCCTCCATCCCCACTATATCCTGGGAACTACTAGTCTTTTTACTTCCTTCATAGTTTGCCTTTTTTAGAATGTTGTATATTTAGAATTAGATACGATGAAATCTTTTCCAAATGACTTCTTCCAGTTAGTAATGTGCATTTGTTTTCTTTATGTCTTTTCATTGGTTGAGAACTCATTTATTTTTAGCACTAAATACTACTTCATTTTCTGAGTATAGCACAGTTTATCCATTTACCTGCTGAAAGATGTTTGGTTGCTCATATGTTTAGGCTGTTATGAATTAAGCATTTATAAACATTCATGTGCAGGTTTTTGTGTGGTTATAAGTTATCAACTCCTTTAGGTAAATACCAGGGAGTGAGATTGCTGGATATTATGCTAAGAATATGTTAATTTTGTAAAAACCTAATATTTTGCATTTGTAAAGTAACAAATGAGAGTTCTGTTGGTCCATATTCTTGCCAGATTTGATCTTGTCAGTATTTTTATTTTGGCCCTTCTGATAAGCATGCAGGAGTATCTCATTGTTGCTTTAATGTGTACTTTCTGGATGACTTATATAGGGAGCATCATTTCATATGGTCACTTGGCATCTATATATCTTTGATCAGGTGTGTCTCTCAGGTCTTTGCCCATTTTTAAATTTAGTTGTTTGTTTTCTTATTGCTAAGTTACTTGCACATCTTGGATAATAGTCATTATCAGATATGTGTTTTGAAAATATTTTCTACCTGTGTGTGTCTTCTCATTCTCTTGACATTGTCTTTCACAGAATAGAAGTTTTAACATTAATGAACATTTAACATTAATTTAGCTTTAATTATTTCTTTGTGAATCTTGTCTTTGGTGCCATTTCTAAAAGTCATTGCTAAAACATGGATTTGTGAATTTTCAAGCTTTCATTCTATTATTGATATTTTTGTTTCATTCTATTGTTTCTGGAAAGAACACTTTATATGATTTCAAACTATAAAATTTAATCAGTCATTATTTTTTGCCTAATATGTGGTTCAGTAGAATATCCCAGGTGAATTTGAGAACAATGTTTGTTCTGCTTTTTGACTGTCAACAGTTTGATCATAATGTATCTTGTTGCAAACCTCTGTGTTTATCTTACATGGAGTTCACAAAACTTCTCAAATGTATGTTTGTCGTTGTTTAGTTGCTAAGTCTTGTCTGACTCTTTTGCAACCCCATGGACTGTGGCCTGCCAGGCTCCTCTGACCACGGGATTTCTCAGGCAAGAATACTGGAGTGGGTTGCCATTTCCTTCTCCACGGGATCTTCCTGGCCCAGGAATCGAACCTATTTCTCCTGCATTGGCAGGCAGAATCTTTACCACTGAGCCACCAGGTAATTTTATCATATTTGGAAGATTTTGGTCATTATTTCCTCAAAGAGCTTTTCTGACCCTCTTTCCTGTCATATACTCCCGTTTTTTTTTTTTTTTTTTTTTTGATTGTCTAACTGGACAATTTTAATTAACCTAACTTTAAGCTCAATGATTCTTTTTTACCCTTCATTATCAAATATGCTGTTAAGCCATTTATTGATTTTTTAAATTCAGGTATTTTAAGTTTCATTCCCAGAATTTCTTTTAAGTTTGATTTTTACCTTTGTTTACATTCTCCATTTGCTGACACATTATTTTGCTAATTTCTTTTGCTTCATCCATGATTTTCTTTTGTTCCAGCATAAAAATGTTTATTAAAGGTTTTGTCTAGTAATTCCAATGTCTGTGCTTCATCATGCACAGTTGCTGTTAATTTCTTCTATAAATGAGACATACATTCTCATTTCTTTTCATGCCTCATAATTTTTTGTTCACAAGCAGGAAATTTGAAAACTGTAATGTAGTAATCCTGAAAATCAGATACTCCGTCCTCCTCTGGACTATTCTATTTCCTTGCTGTAGGTGGTGGTTGTTGTTCAGTTGCTCAGTTGTGTCTGACTCTTTGCAACCCCATGGACTGCAGCACATCAGGTTTCCCTGTCCTTCATTGACTCCTGAAGTTTGCTCAAATTCTTGTTCATTGAATTTGTGATGCCATCCTACTATCTCATCCTCTGCTATCCTTTCTTCTCCTTCCTTTCCCAGCATGAGGGTCTTTTCCAATACTTAATTTTATAGTGGCTTTTCTTGACTACTCTTTTATAAAAAAAACTTTTTTTTTTTTTTTTTGTGGTATGCGTTCTCTGAAGTCTCTGTTCCTTTAACTATAGTCAGTTAGTGGTATGGTAAAGAATTCTTTAAATATATGAAGTCAACAAAAAGAAAGTATCTTGAAAATGCTTTTCAATCTCTGAAGGTTGGCTCTCTATTGGAGCAAAGCCCCAATACATGGCCAAGTCCATTACAATTCTGCCTTAGTATTCCCTTCTGGCTCATGGTGATCCTCAAAAAAAGCTAGAGGTTAAAGTTTAGGGTCTTCTCAGTTCTTTTTGATGTGTGTCTTGCATGAGTATGTGTGTAACTTTCTAGATACTTTGTTATATCAGGAAATTTCAAGCCTTTATTCCCCAAAGTGACATTCTCCTGTTTTTCTACAAAGAATTTTGGTATATCTGTTGCTTGTCTCAACTCTAATATCATGCACCAGGAATCACTGGCTTTTTTTAAATCTCCTTTTCACTATTTTTGATGAACATACTCTGCTTAGCTAATTTTCTGCCATGAGTAAGTTCTGACTTAGGTGAAACAAAAGCAAGCATCTTGCATTATTCCTTGAGGAAAACCACAAATAGGTGAAGCAGAAAACACAATTACTTGAAAACAAGGTCCACTCTGGTACCTCATGAAACAGGTAACCTTTCCTGGGAATATAAACTGCCACCTTCAAGACAAGTTCCACACCAGGAATAGGATTGCTGCTGCTACTGCTGCTAAGTCACTTCAGTCGTGTCCGACTCTGTGAGACCCCATAGACGGCAGCCCACCAGGCTCCCCTGTCCTTGGGATTCTCCAGGCAAGAACACTGGAGTGGGTTGCCATTTCCCTCTCCAATGCATGAAATGGAAAAGTGAAAGTGAAGTCGCTCAGTCATGTCCGACTCTTCTCGACCCCCTGGACTGCAGCCCACCAGGCTCCTCCATCCATGGGATTTTCCAGGCAAGAGTACTGGAGTGGGGTGCCATCGCCTTTTCTACTGCTGTTAAGTCACTTCAGTCATGTCCGACTCTCTGCGACCCCATAGACAGCAGCCCACCAGGCTCCGCCGTCCCTGGGATTCTCCAGGCAAGAACACTGGAGTGGGTTGCTATTTCCTTCTCCAACGCATGAAAGGGAAAAGTGAAAGTGAAGTTGCTCAGTCGTTTCCAACTCTTAGCGACCCCATGGACTGCAGCCTTCCAGGCTCCTCCGTCCATGGGATTTTCCAGGCAAGAGTACTGGAGTGGGGTGCCATATTGGGCAAGGCTAAATTAACACAAAGCTTTACTGCTCACTTCAAGACACCTTTAACTTGATTGAGTGTCTATTTGGAAGATGTAATCCTTTGACTGTTTTTCAGTATTTCAACAAAATTGATTCTGACAGTTTTTGCTCATTTGTTTTCAGTGTTTCTGTGGTGATATAGGTCCTTGGAATCTGTTACCTGCCATTTTTGCTTACATTACTGTTACAGTATTTTCATTTATAGCATTGATTTTTTATTATTTCTAAGAGCTTCCTTCTCTTTGCTTTCATCTTTCATCTGTTCTTGCCTGTTGCCTATTTTTCATTAGCATTTTTAACATAGTAATCATAATTCTTTTAAATCTTCTTTCTAATAATTACCAGGTCTGTGTTATATCTGAGTTAGTTCTCCTGTTTGCTTTGTCTCTTCAGATATGTTTTGCTTTTTCTTCCTTTTGTTATGGCTTGTAATATTCTCATTGAAAGCCATACATATCAATAGTAGGAGCTGAGGTGAATAGGCTGGTAGTGCAAAGATTTATGTTAATATGGCTAGGAGCTGAATTATGTTTGACACTTGCTGTATGTGTAGATGACAGAGATTTTAAATTCCTCTTGGGCTCCTGTTTTTGTCTCCTCTCATGATTTTTAGCTACCCTGAGGACTTCTCTTATTAGAGCATTTGCATCTAGTAGATCCTTATAGTCCAGCTTATTGGTGTGGTGGGAAGATGTACAGGAGGGAAACTTTCCATTATCTTATGCTAAATCTCAGGTTTCAGTGCGTGTGTCTCTGGACTGTAAACCTCACAAGTGTGTCTTCAGAGGTATGACTCTCCCTACTTTGATGAGACAAGAAACTAGAGAAAAATGATGTGGGAATAATGCTCTTCCCTCCTTTGGAATGTTTTTTCCCTGTAGAGTTGTTCTTTGCTTTAAAAAAAGTTTTTTGAAATATTTTGCAAGGATTGTTCTTTCCATCCCTCTACCAGATACAAGAGAGGGAAATCTTTCTTAGATTTTCACTGTGAGAACCTGGTGGTATTCCTTGAGGTAAAACCCACCAAAACTTGAGAGTCCCCTAAGGCCCTAACAACCACAATTTAAACATTTTTTTTTCATGATAGTTTACATTGAGCCTTCAACAATCTGTAAAAATGACCACTTAGGTGTTCCAAAAAGTGTATACCTCCTGTAGCTTCTGCCTCAGGTAAGCAGATGTCAGTTGCAACTCTCTGGATATTTCTGTTTCTCCAGATTTGTTGTGATGGTTTGTCCTGCAAACTCAGTTCTTTGATAGGGTCAAGAACACTCACCTATTTCAGTTTGTTTTATTTTTTTCTCATTTCAAGGACTGGAGTGATTATTTTAAAGCTCTTTACATAGTAGAGGTGAGACTGAAATGTGTATATATATATATATATATATGTATATGTGTGTGTGTGTGTATACACACACACACACACACACACACATACACGTACTGTCTTTCTTTTCTGTTCTCATTTGTTAGACCACTTGAGATTTTACTGCAAGTCAGTGTGGTTATGTTAAATATTTAATTTCAGGGATGTCAGTTCAGTGATACATATTTCCAATTCCTGAAAATAGTTGTCTCATATTTTGTCCACTTGTATAGTTGTTCAAAGTGAATGGAGAAAGGAAGTCAAGTTTGGACCTATTATCCCATCATAAGCAGAACATATTTTCTTTGTTGAAATAACATCTTCATTGCTTCTATTACATTATTTTTTTCCTATCTCTCCTCTCTCTATTTTAAAAAAAAATCCAAGTGTAGGACTGCTTAACACCCTCTTACTATCTACAGCATGTACTTGATTGATCTTATCCATTCATCTGGCTTTAAATGCAATTTATATGCTATAGACTATGAAAATTTGGGCTTCCCTAGTGGCTCAGACTGGAAAAGGCAATGGCACCCCACTCCAGTACTTTTGCCTGGAAAATCCCACAGACGGAGGAGCCTGGTAAGCTGCAGTCCATGGGGTCATGAAGAGTCGGACATGACTGAGCAACTTCACTTTCACTTTTCACTTTCATGCATTGGAGGAGGAAATGGCAACCCACTCCAGCATTCTTGCCTGGAGAATCCCGGGGACGACGGAGCCGTCTATGGGATTCTCCATATGGCTGCCGTCTATGGGGTCGCACAGAGTCGGACACGACTGAAGCGACTTAGCAGCAGCAGCAGCAGCAGCAGTGGCTCAGACAGTAAAGATTCTGCCTGAAATGCGGGAGATCAGTGTTCAGATCCTGGGTCAGGAAGAAATCCGGAGAAGGGAACCCACTCCAGTATTATAGCCTGGGAAATCCCATGGAGAGAGGAACCTGGTGGGCTCCAACACATGGGGTCACAAAAAGTTAGACGTGACTGAGTGACTAACACTTTCACTTTACTTCATGACATTTTACCTCAAGTCAAGGTATCTTCAGAGTTCCAGATTTGCATACACAAATATTTCATATTATTATATGGAAGTCTCAAAATAGCAAATATCATGTACCTAGATTCTCAAGCTCTAGCTTAGTTTTAATAATCCCCTAATATTTCATACATCAGTCAACGGTTTATCCATCTCTCCAGTTGCTTAAGCATCAAATTAGCAAGTTATTCTCATTACCTCCACCTTTACCTCACCTTTTACATCCAAATTATCATCAAGTCCTAGAAGTTCTGATGGTATTATGTGCTAATCTTCTTTAACTCATCCTCCTTATTTCTAGACTGGATTGTGCTCAACATCTATCAAATTTCTCTGGTGTCTTTACCCTCTATTAATGCCTTTACTCATATAGTACAAACTGACACTAAGTTGGATTATATATTTCCACCTTTCTAAAATGCTCTAGTAATTTCCTATTACACTTAGGATAAAATCTATAATCCTTATTATGTTCCACAAGACCATGTGAGAGCTGTCCTTTTATAGCTCTTTTTTTTTTTTTAATCTCATCTACTTCCACTTTATCCCTTCATTTACTTCATTTGCTTTGAGCTGGGAAATTAACAACTAAGCAAATATGGGAAGACCACTAACGGTATCTATTGTCATTACTCTGAGAAAGTCTTCCATGTGAATCTTTGTCCTATTAGATTATAAGATGATCATTGTACTCACTATATCTAGACAAATGTCTGGCACCTAGTTAGAACACAAGGCATATTTTTACAAGAATAAGAAAATTCTCACTTCAGTATATAATGAAGAGCTAATAAAATTTGATCTACAGGTGTATATAATCATGCTACTACTTCTATAATTTATCAATGATCACAGCTAGTGGAAATCAATATATGTATGGCAAGATAGCATTGCTGGAGAGGAAGACTTAATATATTGATTTGATGTATATTATTTTATTATCTTAAAAATCAAGTTTAAATAAAACACAAAAATAGGATTTGAATATGATATAACTTAGATAAGTATATAAAAATAAGACAATTTCAAGGAATGAATATAAACTAATAATGTGCAAATATTTTAAAGTATGGGATATAGACGTTAAGAAGACAGATCAAGTCCCTATTCTCTTAGAGGTTATGTTATAGAGGAATGAAAGACTAATAAACAAAATTGTAGGTTGTACAGTGATCAATTGTCCTGGATTTCCTGGGGCTGAGGGGATTCCCTGTACATGAGGCTTTTCAGCAAAGCTCAGAAAGTTTCAGGCAAATTATAGAGTTGGCCACCCTATGTGGTGATAAGTGCCATGGAAGATAAATCATAGAGCTTACTCTGTTATACTGGGTGATCAAGATATACCTTATGAAAAAAAAGTATTTAAGTCATTAAATGAAAAAATAATGAAGTGTGTCATAAAGATATATTTTATATATGTGCATATTTTAGAATATGTAAATACATATGTGTGTATTTGTGTATCATGAAGCAGAAGTTAGACTATACAGTAAAGAATTATATCTGTTAAATATTATCAGACCAAGAAAGATCACCAGGAATAAAGGACCCAGTTTTGATAATACACTTCTTTTTTTTTTTTTTTTTACTATAGCTATATAATTGTGCATCCATCACCACTAATTCCAGATTATTTCATTTTACAAATAAATAAATCTTATAGCAATTAGGGGGGCTTCCCTCGTGGCTCAGCAGTAAAGAATCTGTCTACGAATCCAAGATACATGGGTTCAAGCCCTGGGTCGGGAAGATCCCCTGGAGAAGAAAATGGCAACCCATTCCAGTATTCTTGCCTGGGAAATCCCATGGACCGAGGAGCCTGGCAGGATATAGCTCATGGGGTTCCAAAGAGTCAGACACGACTTGGCAACAACATAGCAACTACCCCTTCTTCATTTAACTAACATCATATTAATTGAATCATATAATATATGGGCTTTGGTTTCTCCTACTTTTAATATCATGATCAATACTTCATTAATTATTGTGGATGAATATCCAGAATTGATTTGTCCATTTTTTTTCAGTTGACCAACATTTGGGTTATTTTCACGTTTCAGATATTGCAAATAATAAATAATGTTGCTGGGAACATTTATGTGCAATATTCATGTAGATATATATCTTCATTTCTCTTAGTTCTATACTTAATAGTTGAAAGGCTGGGTCATCTGATAACTGTGTTTAACCTTGCGAGGAATTGTGAGACTATTTTACAAAGTGGTTGTAACATTTTACATTCTAAATAGCAATGCACGATAGCTCTGATTTCTCCACATTCTTGCCAACATTTGTTATTTTCTGTCTTTTGAACTATAAATATTGTAGTGGGCATGAAATAGTACATCACTATGGCTTTGATTTGCATTTCCTTAATGATTAGTGATGTTAAATATCTTATATGCTTATTGGTCATTCATATGTAGTCTTTGGACAAATGCCTATTTAAATCATTTTCCATATTCATTATACCTGTTTTATTCATCTAAGAATATACTATAATTTCAGCTCTTTTACTTGAGTTTTTGATGTGTTTTGAGTTAATTTTTGTGTGATTGGGGGTAGGTGGTTGAATGCCATTCATTTGCATGTGTCTGTGCAGTTATCCCAGCTTTATCTTTTGAAAATACTACTCTTTTTAAAATCAAATTTTTATTTGAAGACAAATATATGTTCACATGCAGTTGTAAAAAATAATACAAAGAGAATCCATGTAGTTTTTACCTAGTCTTAACCCAATGGTAACATCTTGCAACACTGCAGTACAATATTATAACCAAGGTATTAACATCAATACAGTCCAGACAAAGAATGTTTCCACCACCGTAAAGATCCCTTATATTGCCATTTTATCACCCACACACTTCACTGTTCCAATTACCCCCTCCTGACTTCCTGGTAACCATCAATCTGTTCTCCACTTCTATAATTTTGTCATTAAAGTATCTTTTATTCATGTAATCATATTGTATGTAAAATTCTAGTATATGTATATTTTAACTTACTATGATTCCCTGAAGATTAACAGATTACATCGGTAGTTCATTCTTTTCATTGTGAAGTAATTTTTGATGATATGGATGTAACAGTATTCATCCATTGAAGGACATCTGAGTTCTTTCTAATTTTGACTTTTAGGAATCAAGCTCCTCTAAACATTTATATACAGACATTTTGTGTCAAAGTTAGTTTTTATTTCTCTAGGATAAATGCTGAGGAGTGCAATGGTTGCATGGTAAAGTCATTTTTAGGTTTTAAGTAATGGCTTTTTCCAAGAGTGGCTGTACCATATTATATTTCCAACAGAAATTTATGAGTTATCTAGTTGTTTTGCATCTATGTTAGCATTTGGCATTGCCAGTAGTTTTTATTTAAGTCGTTTGATAGGTGTATATCATTGTGGTTTAATTAACATTTCCTTAATGAATAATAATATTAAATATTTTTATTTCCTCACCTGTTATCTATATATGGAATTACAATGGAGGTAGCATTACATTAATTTTAGATTTATAACATGATTCAATATTTGTATATATTTCAAAATGATAACCTCAATAAATCCAGTTAACATATACATAGTTATACAATTTTTTCTTGTGATAAGAACTTTAAGATCTACCTTATTGTCAACTCTCAAGTATGCAATACACTATTATTGCAGTCACCACAGTGCACATTACACTCTCATGACGTATTCATTTTATAACTTGAAGTGTATACCTTTTAACCTCCTTCACCCATGTGACCCACTCCCCATCTGCAATTTCTGAAATCTACCAACTTGTTTCTGTATCTATAATCTCTCTTTTGTTTAAATCTACATATCAATAAGATCATGCAGTATTTGTCTTTCTCTGTCCACTTATTTCACTTAGCATAGTGTCCTAAAAGTTTATACATGATGTAGCAGATGGCAATATTTCCTTCTTTTTATGACTTAATAATATTCCATTGTGTGTGTGTGTACATGCATACCACGTTTTCTTTATCCTTTATTTAATGATAGACATGGTTTTTTACATATCTTGGCTCTTGTAAACAATGTTTCGTGGAAGAAGGGGGTGCATATATCTTTCCAAGGTAATATTTTTGTTTTCTTGTGATAAATACTCAGAAGTGAATTTGACAGGTCATATAGTAGTTCTATTTTTAATTTTTTGAGGTACTTCCATGGTGTTTTCCATAGTGACTGCACTCATCACTGCACTATTTTCAAAACTCAATTGACTAAAAATGTATACACTTAATTATAAATTATAACTCTATTCTACTTATGTATATAGACACAGGCAAGTGCTACACTGTCCTGATTATAGTAGCTTAGTAGTAATTTTTAAATCAGGAAGTTTTAGTCATCCAAATCTGATCTTTTTCAAGCTTGGTTTGGCTATTCTCAATTTCCTGCATTCCAATGAGAATTTTAGAATTGATTTATCAGTTGCTGTAACAAGCTGAGATTTTGTTAATAATTGTGATGAATCTGTAAATTAATATGGGAAGTATTATCATTTTGACAATATTAAGCCTTATAATTCATGATTTGGGAATTAATTCAATTTTGTTTAGCTTTTATCCATTTTTTTTCATTATTGTGTGTTTTCTTGGTATAGAAGTCATAAATATTTTGTTACATTTATTCCTAAGTATTCTCTTTGATGCTATTATAGGTGAAATATTTTAAATGTATAGTATTCATTTCAATTGCATAGAGATACAGTTGAGAGGGTAACATCTAAAAGGCAGTTGAATAGGAAGCCTTGGACCTTTACACCCCATGTGGATACACCAATTCAACAAAAATACATAGATAAATTCATCAGAAATTCAGAATCTAGTTGAAAGGATGCTGCATCTGGAGTAAGCATGAAACTAGCTACATTGAAGCTGGTAGGGAAAATGCAAGATGTCCTCTCATTGGAAGTCTTGCCTCTGGCATAGTGCCATATGATTGGAAGGAAACCCTCAGCTTTTGGTTTCTTCCTGGAGGATGAAATAGTTGCCCACATGTCCAACATTCAAACTTTTCTAGGGATTCCAAAAGTACTGGTTTCTGTCTTAACCTGTCTCACTGGTCTCACTAAGAACATACACAGTCATTTGGGCTAGAACACAAATACTTAACCATAGTCCCTTCTTCTAGCTCTGCACAGAATGAGTAGATAAAACATCAGATTCTGTTTCTATCTGGTGAAGTAAAGAATTGGATCACACATCCAGTTCTAGAGGCTACCTAGGGGATTGGATTTTGTCTCACCCATCTCAGACCACTGATAGGATCAAACTACTTTACATGGCAGGGGCTCACTAAGAACAGTGATGGATATTTGAACCAGTACAACGTTTTGAGAGGCTCCTACAATCTCTGACCAGATTAACTGGTGAGAGTCTCCTCCTGTACAAGGTCGATCTGTGAACACTTGGGAGAACTGGGTATTTTCTTCAGTATGCAGATATCAACACAAAGAGTGAAGGAAAACTAAGAAATGTGGAATATAACCCCTCCAAAAAGCAAATAAAGTTAATCTCCAGAAACAGAACCTAATGATATGAATATTTATAGGACTTATGAGGCAGAAAACTCAAAATAACAATAAAATACACAGTATAAAAACACATAAAATGTGAAATCAAATGCATAGTATGTGGGGAGGGAGCAAAAGGCAGAGTTTTTGCGTGTAAACGAAGTTAAGTTTTTATTAGCTTAAAATAGACTATTATATCAATAAGATGTTTCAAGCAAGCCTCAGGGTAACCAAAATAAATAAATAAATAAACCTATAGCAGATGAATTCAAAATAAAGAGAAGTGAATAAAAGTATACCAATATGGAACAAAGGAACAGAGCAAGAGAGAATAATAGAGACAAAGAAATGTTAAAACATCCAGAAACCCATTAACAATGTGGCAATAATAAGTCCTGACCTACCAACAATTACTTTAAATGTAAACAAATTAAATTACGTGATCAAAAGACATATGGTGGTTGAATGAATAAAATAAGACCCAACTATATGATGCCTATATGATCAATAACCTCAGATATGCAGATGACACCACCCTTATGGCAGAAAGTGAAACAGAACTGAAGAGCATCTTGATGAAAGTGAAAGAGGAAAATGAAAAAGTTGGCTTAAAGCTCAACATTCAGAAAACTAAGATCATGGCATCTGGTCCCATCACTTCATGGCAAATAGTTGGAAACAGTGGAAACAGTGGCAGATGATTTTTTGGGCTTCAAAATCACTGCAGATGGTGACTGCAGCCATGAAATTAAAAGACGCTTACTCCTTGGCAGGAAAGTTATGACCAACTTAGACAGCATATTAAAAAGCAGAGACATTTCTTTGCCAACAAAAGTCCATCTAGTCAAGGCTATGGTTTTTCCAGTACTCATGTATGGATGTGAGAGTTGGACTATAAAGAAAGTTGAGTGCTGAAGAATTGATGCTTTTGAACTGTGGTGTTGGAGAAGACTCTTGAGAGTCCATTAGACTACAAGGAGATCCACCCAGTCCATCTTAAAAGAGGTCAGTCCTGAGTGTTTATTGGAAGAACTGATGTTGAAGCTGAAACTCCAGTACTTTGGCTACCTGATGCAAAGAGCTGACTCATTTGAAAAGACCCAAATGCTGGGAAAGATTGAAGGTGGGAGAAGAAGGGGACGACAGAGAATGACATGGTTGGATGGCATCACTGAGTCAATGGACATGAGTTTGGGTAAATTCCGGGAGTTGGTGATGGACAGGGAGGCCTGGCGTGCTGCAGTCCATAGGGTTGCAAAGAGTCCTACACGACTGAGCAACTGAACTGACTGATATGCCTACATGACTGATTTCAACTTTAAGGGCACAGATAAGCATAAAGTGAAGGGATCACAAAACAAGGCTTAGCAAGTTTGAAAAGGACTCCAAATATCCACAGCAATCTTCAGGAAGAAAAATAAAGTTGGAGGTATCACACATTTTGATTTCAAAATTTATTAAAAAGCTGCAGTAATAAAACAGCATGATATTGGCATGAAGACAGACATAGAGACCAATGGAACAGATTAGAAAAACCATAAATAAATCCACATATATATGATCAACTGATCTTTGACAAAGGTGCCAAGATCACATGTACACAGGGTTGTCTCTTCAACAAAGGGTGCTGCAACAACTAGATATCCACATGTGAAAGATTGAAACTAAACCTTTATCTTACTTGTACACAAAAAAGTCAATTCAATATGGATTGAATTCTTAAAAGACCTGAAACTGTAAAACTCCTAGAAGAAGATGCAGGAGAAAGCTTCATGTTATTGCTCTGTGCAATGATTTTTTGGATATGACACTAGAATCACAGGCAGAAAAAGAAACAAAGTTAATAAGTATGAATATTTCAAACTGAATGATTCTGCACAGCAAAGGACGTATGAACAGAATGAAAAGGAAAGCTATGGGATAGGAAACAACATTTACAAACCATATATCTGATAATGTATTAATCTCCAAAATATATAAGGAATTCCCACGATGTAATACCAAAATACATTTGAATCAGCTCTAATGAGGTGGATGAAACTGGAGCCTATTATACAGACTGAAGTAACCCAGAAAGAAAAACACCAATACAGTATACTAACGCATATATATGGAATTTAGAAAGATGGTAACAATAACCCTGTATACGAGACAGCAAAAGAGACACTGATGTATAGAACAGTCTTTTGGATAGGATCATTTGGGAGAATGGCACTGAAACATGTATAATATCATGTATGAAATGAGTCGCCAGTCCAGGTTTGATGCACGATACTGGATGCTTGGGGCTAGTGCACTGGGATGACCCAGAGGGATGGTAAGGGGAGGGAGGAGGGAGGAGGGTTCAGGATGGGGAACATGTGTATACCTGTGGCAGATTCATGTTGATATATGGCAAAACCAATACAATATTGTAAAGTTAAAAAATAAAATATTAAAAAAAAACAAAAAAGCAAATAGCCTGATTAAAAAATGGTTAAAGGAATTAAATAGACATATCTCCAAAGAAGACATAGAAATGGTCAACAGGTATATGAATACATGCTCAATGTAACTAATCATCAGGCCAATACAAATTAAAACCACAAGGAAAGATTACCTCACAATTAGGATGTCTATAATCAAAAAGAAAAATACAGGTTAACAAGTGTTAATAAAAATGTGGGAAAATTGGAACCTTTCTACATTTTTGATGGGAATATGAAGTGGTGTGGCTGTGATGGAAACAGTATGGGGTTTCCTCAAAATATTGAAACTGTAGCTACCATATGATACATTTTCCCACTTCTGAGTATTTACCCAAAATAATTTAGAATTTGGAAGAGGTATTTATGCTCTCATGTTTATTGCAGCATTATTCATAATTTTCAAGGTTTGGAAAAAACCTAAAGCTCTATCAGCAGATGAGTAGATAGAGAAAATATGGTATACCAACACATTTTTCAGCTAAAAATATTTTTATGAAAAAATATTTATGAAAAATATTTTTCAGCTAAAATGAGTGAAATGTTGGCATATGTGACAGCATGGATGAATCTTGTAGATGTTATGCTAAGTAAAATAAGCCAGTCACAAAAGGAACATTATTATATAATTCTAATTGCATGAGGTATCTTAAATAGTACAACTCATAGGAGCAAGAAGTAGAATGGTGGTTGCCAAGGGTTGGAAGTAGGGGCAAATTGAAATGTACTCTTCAACAGATTTAAAGTTTCAGGATTTCCGCTGGCCTAAAAATCCTCTGTGCTCTGCCTAGTCATACCTCCTCCACCTCATGCCCACACTGCTGGAAACCACTGATTTTTTTTATTTTTTACTGTCTCATAATCTTGCCTTTTCCAGAATGTCATATAGTTGGAATCATACAATATGTAGCCTTTTCAGATTGGCTTCTTTCACTTACAAGACGCACTTAAGTTTTCTCCATGTCTTTTCATGACTTGACAGGTTGTTTATTTTTAGCATTGAAAACTGTTCCATTGATTCAATGTAACATATTCCATCCAGTCACCTACTGAAGAATATCTTGTTTGTTTACACATTTTGGCAGTTATAAATAAAGCTGCTATAAACATCCATGCCGTTTGATAGCTATTTATTCCCAGAGAACTTTTATAATTTGAGTCAGTTCTCTCAAACCCTGTTGCTGCCTTATCACAAGTGTATGCAACATTCTAAATCTTCTATTGTCATTTCAACAATCTTCACAGCATTTCCACAGAAATAGATTCCACATCAAGACAGAAGTTTTTTTGCTTATCCATAAGAAGCACCTTCTTGCCTGTTAAAGTTTTATCATGAGGTTAGAGCAATTCAGTCATCTCTTTAGACTGCAATTCTAATTCTAGGATGCTTCCTACTTCTACCACATCTGGAGTTACATCCTCCATTGAAGCCTTGAGTCCCTCAACATCATCCATGAGGTTTGGAATCAACTTCTTCCAAACTCCTGTTAATGTTAATATTTTGATCCTTTCCTATGAATCACAAATTTTCTTAATGGCACCTAGAGTGGTGAGTCTTTTCCCAACGGTTTTCAGTGTACTTTGTCTAGATCCATCAGAGAAACCCCTATCTATGGCAGCTATAGACTTGCAAAATGTATTTCTTAAGTGATAAAGACTTGAAAGTCAAAATAACTCCTTCATCCATGGCCTGCAGAATGGATATTATGTTAGCAGGTATGAAAACAACATTAATCCTGTTGTACCTTTCCATCAGAATTCTTGGGTGACCAGGTGCTATAATATCCATGAGCTGTAATATTTTTAAGGTTTTTTTTTTTTTTTCTGAGCATTAGATCTCAATGGTGGGATTAAAATATTTGGTAAACCATGTTGTAAACAGATGTACTGTCACCCGGACTTTGTTGTTTCATAGAGCACAGGCAGAGTGGATTTAGCATAATTCTTAAGGGCCTTGGAATTTTCTAAACGGTAAATGAGCTTTGGCTTCAACTTAAAGTCACCAGCTGCACTGCTGCTGCTGCTGCTGCTAAGTCACTTCAGTCATGTCTGACTCTGTGTGACCCCATAGACAGCAGCCCACCAGGCTCCTCTGTCCACAGAATTCTCTAGGCAAGAATGCTGGAGTGGGTTGCCATTTCCTTTTCCTCACCAGCTGCATTAACCCCTAACAAAAGAATCAGCTTGTATTTTCAAACTTTAAAGCTAGCACTGACTTCTCTCTTGCTATGAGAGTCCTAGATGACATCTTCTGATTGAAGGCTGTTTTACCTCCATTGAAAATCTACTAAAGTTCAGTACTGATCCAAGGATGCTGGCATCAAAGCCCTCCCTCTCAACTATCCCTAGTTTCTGCATTTCTATAATGTACCACCAATTATTCTAGATTTATAATACCCTGTCTTTAACTTGGTATATACCATCTTTTGAATAAAAAGATTATTGGTTGTTTGAGATGAGATATAAGAACAAAATCATTCTTGAGGTTCCACCTCGAAAAAAAGACGATGTTTGCTCATAGCAGCTAGTTTGACACCCCTGTTTTCCTTAGGCTAGCCTTCACACAACGAGCATGCATATACAGCCAAGGTTCACTGCATCTGTTCTGAAGTTGAGAAATGCTGCTTATTCAAGTACAGATGCCCCCATTTGATGTAAGGAGACAGTTGAATTGCATGTCCACCATGAGAAAAGGAAAATAAACAATGAAACAAATGCCAGCATCCTTGGATCAGTACTGAACTTTATCCATAAACTTTAAGGTAAGTGATGGCTGCTGTATTTAATAGAAGTGTATTTCTTTAAACTTAAATTTGAGTTTGATACATTGAACAAAGCAGAACCCTTTTCTTAAAAGGTATAAAGATTTTTAATTCTGTGATTGCATGTATGTGTGCTGAAACTGTAAAGCTTTTATGACTAATATTAATATCCCTTAAATGAAATTAAAAGGTAAATGAACATGATCCAATGTAACTGATCATTCCTTCCTGCAGTGATTATTGTATTGTTTTACTGTATATTTGGAAAACTGAAGATAAATCATGGAAAATGGAAATAATTGCTCCAGCTAAAAGGCTTAGGCCTAAACTACTTTTACGATACCAAATGAGTAAAAAACCTGACAAATCAGGACAAGTTAGTGAGGAAGTTAAAGGAATAAATCTCAATTCATCAAGTATCCTATTTATAAATATTGGAATGATTGATTTTCCTTGCAAGCCCATCCTAGAATGCCTTTCAACACTTTTAAAGGAATTTCACTTATAAAGAAAAACTTCATATTGTTTTTTTTTTTGAATTTTATTTTATTTTATTTTATAAATTTTATTTTATTTTTAAACTTTACATAATTGTATTAGTTTTGCCAAATATCAAAATGAATCCGCCACAGGTATACATGTGTTCCCCATCCTGAACACTCCTCCCTCCTCCCTCCCCATACCATCCCTCTTGGTCGTCCCAGTGCACTAGCCCCAAGCATCCAGTATCGTGTATCGAACCTGGACTGGCAACTCGTTTCTTACATGATATTTTACATGTTTCAGTGTCATTCTCCCAACTCTTCCCACCCTCTCCCTCTCCCACAGAGTCCATAAGACTGTTCTATACATCAGTGTCTCTTTTGCTGTCTCGTACACCGGGTTATTGTTACCATCTTCCTAAATTCCATATATATGCGTTAGTATACTGTATTTATGTTTTTCCTTCTGGCTTACTTCACTCTGTATAATAGGCTCCAGTTTCATCCACCTCATTATAACTGATTCAAATGTATTCTTTTTAATGGCTGAGTAATACTCCATTGTGTATATGTACCACAGCTTTCTTATCCATTCATCTGCTGATGGACATTTAGGTTGCTTCCATGTCCTGGCTATTATAAACAATGCTGCGATGAACATTGGGGTACACGTGTCTCTTTCCCTTCTGGTTTCCTCAGTGTGTATGCCCAGCTATATTGTTAACTGTAACTTTGCTACCAACTTTGAAAATAAAAGTAATAATAAAACTTCATTGAAATAATAGACTATATAAGGTCTATTTTTTCAGTTGGTATTAAAATAAACTACATTTTGATACCAGTAAAAAAAAAAAAAAAAGAAAATCTACTAAAATGATTTTTAGTATAGCTACCTTCATCATCTTAGCTAGGTATTCTAGATAACTTGCTGCAGCTTCTGTATCAGCACTTGTTGCTTCACCTATACTTTGTCGTGATGGAAATGGCCTCTTTCCTTAAATCTTATGAGCACTTTTCTATTTCCTTCAAGAATTTTTCCTTTGCACTCAAAACTTGGCTGTTTGGTGCCAGAGGCCTAACTTTCAGCCTATCCCAGCTTTTGGCATACTTTCCTCACTGAACTTAATCATTTCTAGCTTTTGATTTCAAGTGAGAGTTGTGTGACTCTTCCATTCACTTAAACACTTAGAGGTTATTGTATGGTTATTTTTTAAAATAATTTTATTTATTTATTTTGGCTGCACATGGTCTTCATTGCTACACATAGGCTTTCTCTACTTGTAGCAAGTGGGGGCTACTCTCTAATTGCAGTGTGCAAGTTTCTCATTGCAGTGGCTTCTCTTGTTATGGAGCATAGAGTCTAGGGCACATAGGCTTCAGTAATTACAGCACTTGGGCTCAGTAGTCGTGACTTCCCAGGTTCTAGAACATAGGCTTAGTAGTTGTGGTGCACAGGCTTAGTTGCTCTGAGGCATGTGGGATCTTCCCAGATCAAGGATCAAACCCGAGTCTCCTACATTTGCGGGTGGATTCTTCAGCACCAAGTCATCAGGGAAGCCCTATTGTATGGTTATTAATTGACCTAGTTTCAATATTTTTTTGTTCCAGAAATTGAGAGGCTCCAGGAAAGGTCAAGAGATCAGTGAATGATTGGTCAGTGTAGTGGTCAAAATATATACATTTTGTAGTTTTGCCTTCTTATAAGGACTTGATTTGTGGTTGTGGTACATCCCCAAAATTATAAGAGTAACATCAAAGAACACTGATCACGGATCACCATAGCAAATGTATATTAAGTATACCTCAAAGAAGCTGAAAAAAAGAAGAGTTGATGTTTCTATTCTTCAGGATTTTCCAGAAAAACAAAACCAATAGAATAGAATAGACATATAGCTTAAAAAAATATTTATTCATGCATTTTTGTATACTAAGAAGTCCCATCAACTGCCAGCTGTAACCTGGAGGCCTAGGAATGTTGGTGATATAGTTCTAGTCCAAACCTGAATATCTGATAAATAGGGTATCCAGTGGTGAAAGTTCTGGTTCAAGTCTGAAGACCCATGAAACAAGAATGCCCATCATGTCAGATGTCGAAAGATGGGTATCCCAGAGACATCAAGAGCAAATTTGTCTTTCCTCTGTCTTTTTGTTCTATTCAGGGCTTTCAGCAATTTGAATAATACCCACTTTCATTAATAAGGCTACACTTTACTCAATCTAACAATTCAAATGCTAGTTTATACTAGAAACACCTTTATGGACACACTTAGAAATAATGTTCTATAAGATATCCGGCCATTTCTTAGCCAAGTCAAGTAGATGCATAAATTAAACCATGATAATATTACAGTCTTGAGTGAAATTTATAGGGCAGGATAAGAGGCTAAAAACTAAAGAAGGTTTCCTACATTACAGTATTGAGGCAGAATTCCTGCTTCTCCCATAAACTTCAGTTTTTGCTCTAAATGCCTTATGTTTGGATGGAGCTAACCCATCTTATGGATATTAATCTCCATTATTTAAGCCAACTGATTTTAAATCTTAATCACATATACAAAATACTTTCATAATAATCTATAGGCTATTGTTTGACCAAACAACTGGGCACAATTGCTCAGCCAAGTTGACAAATAAAATGATTCATCTCAGTCTGTATTTTTTTTTTTTTAAAGAAGATTTTACATCAATAGCCTAAGCTTCAAACTTAACATACAGGTAAAAGAAGAGCAAACTGAAGCAAGCAAAATTAATAAAATTATTTTTTAAAAAACAGTATAGAAATGATTGAAATAGAGAATAGAAAAAAATGGAGGAATCAATTAAACCAAATGCCAGTTTTCTTAAAAGTTTCAAAAAAGGAGATATTACTACCAACCTTACAGAAATAAGATGGGATTACAAATAAATACTGTGGGAAAAAATGTTATGCTATCAAATAGTATTTAAAAAAGTGTTGTATTCATATGGAAGAACTTTGAATAAAGTATGCTGAATAAATGAAGCCAGGCATGAAAGGCCATACATACAATTCCATTTAAGTGAAAAATCAGAAGAGATAAATTTATAGAGACAAAAAATATATTAGTGGTCTTCAGGGCTCATGAGGATGGCCTGAAGAAGGTGATAGCTAAAGGGAGCAGGGAAAATATTCTAAACTTGACTTCTGTAATGTTTGTACATAGTGAATATATTGAAATTCATGGAAATGTACCATATAAATGGGTGAAAGTATTATATATGAAATGTTTCTCAGTAAAACTGTTCTAAAACAAAATAAATATAAGGGGGAATAAAAGAAAGAGCACCTCTAGAACTGGATTATAGACATCTTTACTCCAATCTGAATGTGTGTTTGATGGTTAGTTACTTCCATTAACAAAGGAAAGAGTATGCTTGTCATCTCACAAGCAGCAGCTCAGTTGAGCATAGAAGCCACCTTTCTGGGACAACCTCACAGCTAGGCTACTTCATTTGATTCTGAGGATAGGCCTTTGCTTCATGTTCAGACTTATAAAAGAGGTTCAGAGGTATGGTTTGCCTTCCTCTGTTTCAAGTCTCTCCAAGCTAGGAGCACTGGTGGCTCAGAGACCCCGCCCCTTCAACACCCTCTGACGCTCTCTGAGAACAATTGTTGCCTTGGTTACATTATTACATAGGGAGCAGCCATCACTGAAATTGCCTCAGCAGGCCTTGCACTGCCTCAAAAGGGACAAGATTCATGGGTTGAGGGTGGGGATAGGGGACAGCCTGCTAGCTCTGCCTCAGTGCCAACCTGAGAGCTTTGGAATCCTGTGGCTGATAAACTTCCAAAGGTACATGTTATCTCACAAAAGTGGCCGTGTTCTTTCTTTACTTTGGTGAAGGTCAGAAGAGCATCCTGCAGACATGTTTAACCCATACTCATTAGATACTCCAGCCGTAATTTTTGACAATGGATCAGGACTCTGTAAAGTAGGTATGTCTGGAGAGATTGGGCCCCGTCATGTCATCAGTTCTGTGGTGGGGCATCCTAAATTCAACATAGCTTTACCAGAAGCCAATCAGAAAAATTATGTTGTGGGAGAAAATGCCCTGTTCAAGTATGAGGCCTTGCAGTTGCACTACCCCATTGAACGTGGACTGGTAACAAGATGGGATGACATGGAGAAACTCTGGAAGTATCTTTTTGAGTGGGAACTGGGAGTAAAACCCTGTCAACGACCTGTGCTCATGACTGAACCCTCCTTGAACCCAAGAGAGACTCGCGAGAAGACAACAGAAGTGATGTTTGAGACCTTCAATGTGCCTGCCTTTTACCTGTCCAACCACGCGGTCGTAGCACTCTATGCCTCTGCTGCTGTCACGGGCCTAGTGGTGGACAGTGGGGATGGGATCACTTGTACTGTCCCCATCTTTGAGGGTTACTCCCTGCCTCATGCTGTCACCAAGCTCTATGTGGCAGGCAGGGACATCACAGAGCACCTCACCCGACTCCTCCTGGCTAGTGGGTGTAATTACCCTTGCATACTCAACAAGGCCTTAGTGGATGACATAAAAGAGACGCTGTGCTATGTTGCCTTGGAACCAGAGAAAGAACTCTGTAAGAAGCCAGAGGAGATCATGAAAGAATACAAGCTACCAGATGGGAATGTCATCCACCTTGGGGACCAGCTGTACCAGGTACCTGAGATTCTTTTTGCGCCTGACCACCTAGGTGTACACAACCCAGGACTATCAAAAATGGTCTCCAGCAGCATTATGAAGTGTGACACCGATATCCAGAAGAATCTTTTTGCAGAAATTGTTCTGTCTGGGGGCACCACTCTCTTCCCTGGGCTTGAGGAAAGACTTATGAAGGAACTGGAACAGCTGGCCTTCAGAGGCACTCCCATCAAGATCACTGCTTCTCCTGACAGATGTTTCTCTGCATGGATTGGTGCTTCCATCGTGACCTCTTTGAGCAGTTTCAAGCAAATGTGGATCACTTCTGCAGACTTCATGGAGTTTGGGGCATGTGTTGTCCAGAGAAGATGCTTTTAAAGGATTCAGAGCACAGGGGACAGCTTAAATTGTCAGATCACAGGAGCACTGGTGGAAGGTGACATCTTCCTTTAGAGCTTCAGCATGTATTCAATAAAAGTGATATGGCATTTTGGGTTTTGGTTCATTTTTGATAGCATAAGAGTAACTTTTGATCTAGGTACTGATTCTTTTTAAGTGATTCTAGTCCACCCTTCCTGTCTCAGGGACCTATTCAGTTGTTTCCTCCTGATAAAGCCTTGGGTTATGTGTTACAACTGGGTCCACTTGCAGGATCTGTAGTGAAAGCAGGTGAGCCTCAATGCCTAGTAGCTTTATTCAGTATGATCCCTAGAATCTTCATTTTAATCAAGTGTCTTAGATATTTCTGATAGATCCAGTGCTAAGTAAAGACAGAATTACAAGAGAACATGTAGGGAAGGAGGGGAATTAAGTAGAAGGAATGCTACTCAGCTCTTAGGGCTCAAATGACCCTTTCAGTCAACTGGTTCTTAATTAGCACAAGTCTCTACTGTTAGGCAGGCTTCCTTGGTGGCTCAGACAGTAAAGAATAAGGCTTTAATGCGAGAGACCTGGGTTCAGTCCCTGGGTTGGGAAGATCCCCTGGAGAAGGGAATGGCTACCCACTTCAGTATTCTTGCCTGGAGACTTCCATAGGCAAAGGAACCTAGTGGGCTACAGTCTATGAGGTCACAAAGAGTCAGAGATGACTAACTAACCCTTTCACTACTTTTCACTGTTAGGTAGCTAAATAAAATAGAGCTGTTGTCCTTGTCAAAGAGGAGAGGTGTGCACAGAAATCACTATTTGTTTAACGATCTTTAAGCTTAGGGCCCATACTCCTGGTTGAAGTATTAAGAACCAATACCTCTGTTTTTTAAATTGAAGTATAGTTGCTGTGTAATATAAGTTATAGGTGTGCCATGTAGCAAATCAAAATCTTTAAAGGTTATATTTCATTTATAGTTGTTATAAACTATTGGTCCTGCTTGGTTTCAGTCCCCCTTTTCTTTGATACTCCTCAATCTTAAGGGGGGGGGGGAAGATGTGGACAAGAAGGGATAAATTTTTGGATAGAGAGGTTAATCATAAACTCTGCAAGGAACTGGGTTTTAGAGCACACAGGTTGGTGGAGAAGAATGTAATAAAAGATATACTGGTGGAAAGAAGATGGGAGTGGAAACAAATCAAAAAGAACTATACTAAAAAAAATCATCCTGAATGAATTGAAACCATCTTAAAACAAAAGGAATTCTATTTTGCACACATCTTTCCAACTATGTTTTCAGGGTATCACATTGCTAGCTTATTTTACAATACAGCCATGAAAATGAAAATTATCAAACAGAAATCACTATAAATCAGGTATTTTATTTTTACATTCATTTGAGACATGTGGTTGAATATCACACTTCTGCCTACGGACAGGTTAGCAAAACCACAATGGAATCAGAAGCATGACATTCAAAGAGCTAGGAAAACATTACTGTCAAACTATAGAATTATATATCCAGGAAAACTATTCCAAGAAAGATGGTAAAAATACTTTCTGAAAACAACTGAATGTGTTTACTCCCAATAGTCCATAACTAAAGGAGATTTTGCATGATTATTTGAGGATGTATAAAAATAATCCCATAGTAAGATATATATGGTGTACTAAGAAATAATGAACATTAAAGAATGGTGAACATGGAGGTAAATTTAAAAATACTGACTGTACACATTCATAGTATCAACATGATAATAAGAATGACAATTCTCTAATACAGAAGGACATAAATCATGGAAACAAGTTGGAGCTAAAAATCTGAATATACTTGTATTTCTCAGAAAGAGAAATGTTAATTAAATTTAGACTATATATATATATATATATATATATATATATATATATAAATTGAAGGAATTCCTCCTATAAATTTGTAAAAAAAAATAACCAAAAACATAAATGACTTCAATTGGAAATATTAAAAGGCATTTCTAAAATACAAATGTGTCAAAGAAGAAATTGTAATAAAAATTGTAAGCTAACTAAAATTGAATGATAACATAGTACTAGATATTGAGATGGAATGCAGTTAATGCTGGAATCAGTAGGAAATGTATAGTATTAAATGTTTATATAAGTAAAAAGAAGGTTGAATATCAGAGAGCTAAATATCCAAGTTTGAAGTTAGAAAAAATGTTACCAAAGTATATTCCTGTGCCGGATGCACAGTGAGGCCAAATAAACTAGCTGAGCAAGAATCGGTATCTCATGGTCAAAACCCCCAAACTCCTCAATGCTTTGGTAGGGAAAGTTTTTATAGGCAGAATTTGGGGTGAGGGCTGCAGGGAATTTTGTGCTCAGGCCTGAAGTTGCCATGCTCCACCTGGATGGGGACCTTAGTTGTATAGAGGAGCTTAAAAATATTGCTATGCATATTCCTTGAGGAAGGACCAGGACAGTTACCCAAGGCTACACTACTGTTTCTTTTTTTTAAAATTTTATTTTATTTTTAAACTTTACAATATTGTATTGATTTTGCCAAATATCAAAATGAATCCGCCACAGGCATACACTACTGTTTCTTGACTGCTCTTCCCATGTGTCTTCACTTCCTCCCCCTCCCTGATTGGCAACTGTTTGAATCTGCCCTTTGGAACTCAGGGAAAGTC
This sequence comes from Bos grunniens, assembly GCF_055505025.1. Classification (NCBI taxonomy): domain Eukaryota; kingdom Metazoa; phylum Chordata; class Mammalia; order Artiodactyla; family Bovidae; genus Bos; species Bos grunniens. The sequence goes on from NC_141194.1 coordinate 134,247,982, forward strand.
AAGGAGACTGAATGAAACCATTTCCTACAAACCAGAAACAGGGGACACAGAAAGGCTTTTATGCCCAGGAGGGCCCCACAGGGTCCTGCTTGGTTTCAACACTATAAATAACTTCACACTTAATCTCACAAAAATAAGTTTATCTACTATATCTTAAAAACAGAAATTCCTACTTGGTGCAAAATTTATTTAAAAATCTTGACAAAGTATTATCTAGATATTTGTCTAGGTTACTTTCTATCATTTATTCACAATTTGAACATTTCATTTTTATTCACATTCTTTAATAGTATTGAAAAAAGAACAAATATGAACCCATTTTATAAATACAATATATTTAAATCATAACCAATCATAGATGATATATAAAATACAAATTCATATCAATCACATTCATAAACATAGATGCAAATTTTATTAGCAAAATATGAACATACCAAATTCTTCAATGTGTGAAAAAGCTTCTTTTCCAAGTTCAATTTCAATTTCAGTTACTGAAATGCAAGGTTGCTATACCATTTGTAAACATATGGATATAATTCACTACATTTCCATAGATGCCAAAGTATTTCAGCATAATCAACTTCCATTCATGATAAGAATTGTCTAAAACAAAAGAGATACTATTTGCCATAAATAATTAATATTATCTTCAAGGCTACCTTTATCATGTTGCAAAAGTGAAGTGTAAAATGTTAAAATATTATGTTAAAACATGAAAAAATCAAGGATTCCTAATGTGACCAATTTAATTTATCATTGTACCACAGGTACTAGTGAAACCAAGCAGGACCCTGTGGATCTGTCCCTGGTACAAATTATTTCCCTGTTCCCCATTTCTTGTTTATAGGAAATATGAGTTGTTATCAACCATTGCTCATGGGAGGTGGGGGAGGGGTGTATTACCCAATAATGGGAAATTCTATGGGTGCCAATTTCATCCACTAAGTTTCATGCCTTGTACCACTCAGAATCATTTATTTCTCAAAATAACTTTACTCCATCCAGGCACATCTCCAGGATGCTGGTTGGTCATTATTTCTGGGAAAATGTTCAAAAAGAGGACTCATAGTATTTACAAACTATAGCACTCAACACTTCAGTTGGTTGCAGGGCCTTAATTGATATGCATCACTTCTCTCCTCCAGCCCCCATTTAGTATTACCTTTCCCTTTTTGCTGGCATTTCTGTTGGTCTACCTTACTTACTTGATGATTTGACTCACACTCTCAGTACTTATCAGGTCATGGTTGCTGTTTCTTGCTCATTTAAAGAAAAAAATACCATGGTGAATTAAAGAAAGATCTGAATGTTAAACATTTTTTTGTAGCAGCAGCCCCACCTACTCATAATTGCAGAGTTTTTTGTTTGCTCATCTCTCACTAGAATTCCAAAACAACCTGATAGAAGCCATAGATTTAAGTTTAATGGGCTTCTTACTTCTTACCTAGAGTAAGTGACTTCATTCTGGAGACCAAAATCTCTAAACACATAGAATATGTATGTTGTGGAAAGCTCAAATTCCCCAAGTGAGTTATTGGGAATGTTTTTGAGTGGAATGACTCCTACTTTCACTTCTTGGTGCCTGGCGCAAGTGGTCTAGCTCTTGGGGATATAGCAACATAAAGTAGCCACTGGATTAAGATGAATAAAGGATAGTGCCCTGTCCTAACTAGATATTAATGTTGCATTTTCTTGGATGGGTGGAACTCAAAATAACCAATTATTAATCAAGTAGATGGTTGGGCTTCTTAAGGGATGATGTCATACTGGTGACTCAATATCCGTTCTGTTACTTGCAGGCTCTGGCTCTTACGGACTAGGAGAGTACTTACTGGGAGGTGCTTGAGAAAATGTCAACAGTCTTTACTCCTAATAGAGCTGCACTTTGAAGTCACATTTTATAAGCACTGCAAGTTGGAATACAGAATCATTGAAATTTTTCACCAGGCAAAGCCCTGAAGTAGGAGAATCTCCGTCAATATAAACTATAGGCAGTAGGCTGAGAGGATCTTCTTAGGAAAGCTGTATTCATTTTTATCTCTGCTTGCTGAAAAAAATTCAGATTGAATTGATTTCTCTTTTGTAGAAATTCACTAAAAATAAGAAGCAGTCAAAATCTAACAGAATTCTATATTTTTTCAAAAATTTCCTTTGAAGTAGGAGTTGACAACTATTGTACACAATCCAGCTCCTCTTTTTATAAATAAAGTTGTACTGAAATACAGCCTTACACATTAGTTATACATTTTCTGTTACTGATTTTCTTTTTAGTTTGCCAAAGCTGAGCAATTGTAGGAAAGACTATGTCCCATAAATCTAAAATATTTGGTATGTCCTCTTCAGGAAAGATTTTGCTGACTCTTGTTCAAGAGCTATAGACTTTGTTGATACTCAGTGTGCTTTTAATATAAACCTTGGTAATATATTAAAATAAATGTTTGTCATGACATAACAAATGTATACATCCATGTAGCCACCAACACAATCAAGATGTGTTGATCTTGATCAACCGCCCACCCTAGCATTCCTTCATGACTGTTGGTTATTTTCCTACATCCCTAGTCCCTATTCTGTCATTATAGAATAGTTTATCTATTCTAAAATTTCATAAAGTGGAATCATACATTATGTACTATTTAGTGGCTGATACTGACTCAGCATTATGTTTTGGCAATCCATCCATCCATCTTGGTGTAGGAATCAGTGGTCTCTTCCTTTTCCATTGCCTTCCAGTCAGTGAAGAACTACAGAATCCAGTCCTTTCTATTAGATTCTATAACCAAACCACTCTGGTAGCAAAAGTTGTAGATTTTTTTCCTAGAACACTGTGAATCAAAATGGCTGCTTTTGCTCCCAATATATCACTGCTGAGAACACAGAATAGAAGGGATATAGTATTTTCTTCTTTCTTTTAAAGATTCAAATGATAAATTTAACACATCTGTTTTGTTCATCCAATCTGTCCAGAATTTGGTCACGTGCCCACAGTTAGAGGCAAGGGAAGCTGGAGAATTTGTGTGTGTGAGACCATATTACCAGTGAGAATTCTGTAACTATGGAAGAATAAGAGAGAGGATAGTGAGGACAACTGTCAATCTTCCATGGTTCACCAATATGGATACTAAAACAGCTTCGCCTTTTTCTCTCACTCATATAACATAGAAAATAGATCTTTTCTAAGGAAAACAGTTCCAGATGTTCATCCAATTATTGCTTCTATCACAAATTCCAGCATCTCTTGGTCATGCAAAGACTTCTACATCAGATCTAACTATGTCTTCTCATGGTCTGGACATACAAACTAAAAAATAAGTTATATGCTCAATTCTCCATCAAATCTTGGCATAACTTTTCCTCTCTCAGACTTATACAGACTAAAAGACAAGTTATTTATATGCCTCTCTACACCTTCCAACCTGCCCAGTTATAATCCATGACATGACCCCACCACAGTTGTGGAATTGTGGCTATGAATATAGATGCTCACAAAAAGAAAATAATAACATGCCTTGAGAGTGAATTAAATTATTCTCACCTGCTTCACACCTCAGCTTTGATGCTAGAGAAAGGTGCAGTGTGGAAATGTCAGTGGATACAGATTTTTTTTTAAATGATTGATATCTTTAGATGAGGGGCTTCCCTGGTGGTTCAGATGGTAAAGAGTCTGCCTGCAGTGTGGGAGACCTGAGTTCGATCCCTGGGTCGGGCAGATCCCCCAGAGAGGGAAATAGCAACCCACTCCAGTATTCTTGCCTGGAAAATCCCATGGATGGAGGAGCTTGGCATGCTATAGTCCATGGGGTTGCACAGTCAGACATGACTGAGCAACTCCATTTTCACTTTTATCTTTAGATAAAGGACAGGAAAAGAGAAGCACAATGACAGAAAACACACACACCTGCTTGTTTTTAAGACAACACAAAAATACTTTATATTTCATACACCATAGTAAGTACTGCATCAGTTGGAGTCAGTGGGCAGATCATGTCTTCCAACTCCTATTATGCAGTTACAATATGGTGTCCATCCTCTTTGAAGCCTGTGAACAGGACTCTTGATTCTCAACATCCTCTCTGCTGTAATGAGGAGACCCCCTTGATACACAGATCCTGTAGGTGGAGCTGATCATTCCTACCATGAAGTAATCAGTTGTTACTCCTTCTAGAAGCCTAGTGGTTAAATTCTGAATCCCCCCACTTGAAGTTATGAGCTGGTGACTATCTTACTCCCAGTTGATGATGAGGAAACTATGGGGTGGAATTCTGATTCTGCACAACACACTTGTGGGGTAAATAGAATATGATTGCATCAGTTCAGTACAGTTCAGTCGCTCAGTCGTGTCCGATTCTTTGTGACCCCATGAATTGCAGCATGCCAGGCCTCCCTGTCCATCATCAACTCCTGGAGTTTACCCAAACTCATGTCCATCAAGTCAGTGATGCCATCCAGTCAGCTCATCCTCTGTCATCCCCTTCTCCTCTTGCCCCCAATCCCTCCCAGCATCGGGGTCTTTTCCAATGAGTCAACTCTTCGCATGAGGTGGCCAAAGTATTGGAGTTTCAGCTTCCAATGAACACCCAGGACTGATCTTCTTTAGGATGGGCTGGTTGGATCTCCTTGCAGTCCAAGGGACTCTCAAGAGTCTTCTCCAACACCACAGTTCAAAAGCATCAATTCTTCAGCACTCAGCTTTCTTCACAGTCCAACTCTCACATCCATACTTGACTACTGGAAAAAGCATAGCCTTGACTAGATGGACCTTTGTTGGCAAAGTAATGTCTCTGCTTTTTAATATACTATCTAGGTTGGTCATAGCTTTCCTTCCAAGGAGTTAGCGTCTTTTAATTTCATGGCTGCAATCACCATCTGCAGTGGTGAATCTGTAATCACAGAAAACTAGACAATCTGATCACACAGACCACAGCCTTGTCTAACTCAGTGAAACTAAACCATGCCATGTGGGGCCACCCTAGATGGGCGGGTCATGGTGGAGAGATCTGACAGAATGTGGTCCACTGGAGAAAGGAATGGCAAACCACTTCAGTATTCTTGCCTTGAGAACCCCATGAACAGTATGAAAAGGCAAAATGATAGAATACTAAAAGGGGAACTCCCCAGGTCAGTAAGTGCCCAATATGCTACTGGAGATCAGTGGAGAAATAACTCCAGAGAGAATGAAGGGATGGAGCCAAAGCAAAAACAATAACCAGTTGTGGATGTGACTGGTGGTAGAAGCAAGGCCCAATGCTGTAAACAGCAATATTGCATAGGAACCTGGAATGTTAGGTCCATGAATCAAGGCAAATTGGAAGTGGTCAAACAGGAGACGGCAAGAGTGAACGTTGACATTCTAGGAATCAGTGAACTAAAATGGACTGAAATGGGTGAATTTAACTCAGATGACCATTGTATCAACTACTGTGGGCAGGAATCCCTTAGAAGAAATGGAGTAGCCATCACGGTCAACAAAAGAGTCCAAAATGCAGTACTTGGATGCAATCTCAAAAATGAGAGAATGATCTCTGTTTGTTTCCAAGGCAAACCATTCCATATCACGGTAATGCAAGTCAATGCCCAAACCAGTAATGCTGAAGAAGCTCAAGTTGAACAGTTCTATGAAGACCTACAAGATCTTTTAGAACTAACACCCAAAAAAGATGTCCTTTTCATTATAGGGGACTGAAATGCGAAAGTAGGAAGTCAAGAAATACCTGGAGTAACAGGCAAATTTGGCCTTGGAGTATGGAATGAAGCAGGGAAAAGGCTAATAGAGTTTTGCCAAGAGAACTCACTGGTCATAGCAAACACCCTCTTCCAACAACACAAGAGAAGACTCTATACATGGACATCACCAGATGGTCAACACCAAAATCAGATTGATTGTATTCTTTGCAGCCAAAGATGGAGAAGCTCTATACAGTCAGCAAATCAAGACCGGGAGCTGACTGTGGTTCAGATCATGAACTCCTTATTGCCAAATTCAGACTTAAATTGAACAAAGTAGGGAAAATCACTAGACCATTCAGGTATGACCTAAATCAAATCCTTTATTATACAGTGGATTATACAGTGGAAGTGAGAAGTAGGTTTAAGGGACTAGATCTGATAGACAGAGTGCCTGATGAACTATGGATGGAGGTTCATGACATTTTACAGGAGACAGGGATCAAGACCATCCCCATGGAAAAGAAATATGATTGCATAGATTTTATAAACTAAATTAACATTTGAACTACAACCTCAAGACTGAAGCAGAACACACATTCTGAACATAAACATTTGACTACAGGTAAAACAGGTAAAATTTTAGTTTAAGTACTTTGAAATTATCACTCCATTGTTGACTGAATTTCAGCATTTCTGATGGAAATTTGCAATTATTCATCTTTGTTCCACTATATGTAATGCATTCCTCTGTAATCCAGATTTTTTTTAAGTTTTCTTTAGGTATTGATTTTGCAAAAAAATTTTTTTTGGTTATCTTTTTGTTGTTGTTGGCTGCACTATGCAGCATGTGAAATCTTGGTTCCCCAGTCAGGGATCAAACCTGTGCACCCTGCAGTGAAAGTGTGGAGTCTTAACCACTGGACAGCCAGGGAATTTCCTAATTTTTAACTTTTTTTAATGATTTATGGGTATATTTTTCATTGTGTTCACTGCAGTTGAGTTTTTTTGGGTTACTAGTTTTCATAAAATATGAAATATTTGGCCACTGGCTCTTTATTTAGTATTTTGGCACTAATATTTTCTTTTCTTCTCAAAATCTAATTAACATGTATATTAGAATGTTTGATATTTTCCCACAGGTCCTTGAGTTTCTGCTCACTTTTTCCACAATCTTTTTTCCCTACTCTGGTCTCAAAATTGATTGTTTCTTGTTGCTAATGCTTTTTTCCCCAAAAAATTTACTAATAAATTTTTGTACAATGTCTAATAAGCTCATAAACACTTCCAATGATTCTTTCTATGAAATATTGCATCTTTCAGTTCTAATATCTACTTGATTATTTTTATATCTTCTTTTTTCCTCCTTATGTTTATATTGTCCTTTAAATCCTTGAGTGTATTCATAATAAAAGTTCAAAATCTTTTTTTCTGTGAATGTCTATCTCTGTCATTTCTGAATATGTTTGTATTGACTGCTCATCATTGGTATGTATTATATTTTTCTGCTTGTCCTTATGTCTAGCAACTGATTGTCATTCAGTCGCCCAGTCATGTCCAACTATCCATGACCCCATGGAATGCAGCATTCTAGGCCTCTCTGTTCTTCATGATCTCCCAGAGTTTGCACAAAGTTCATGCCCAAGTAACTTATTATTGGGTTATAAATATTTAAAATTACATATTGTTGAATGTCTGTGATTCTAAATTTATTTAAGGAGGGTTGACATTTGTTTTGGCTAGTAGTTGTTGTTTACAAATAATTCAATCCTCTCATGGCTTCTTTTAAAGCTTTTGTCAAATGAATATCAAATTAAACTTATTCTAGGGATAGTTTTCTTCTGCTATTAAGCCATAACTCTTCTGACATTTCTACTGAATATACTAGATATTCAAAAATATCCCTTTTCTACAAACCACCAAAATTGAACATCTAACCCTGTTTGAGCTATGTTCTTTGTTGAGTTTTTAGCTCCCTGTCATCTTTTTCAAGCATCATGGAATTTTATCTTATGTTTGCACAGCTAGGTATTTGTTTACAAAAGCTCAAAGGAAATTTAATGCAGATTTCTGAGATCAAAATATGCCTGTTTCCCTCCTCTCCAATAGCTTGTTACACAAATCCCAGCTGCATCAGGCTACTTGTACACCAATAACTTTCTCCTCAGTCAGTGAGACTGTCATGTTTAGTTTTGGATTTCCTCTCACCACCTCCAAATCTGGAAAATGCTCAATGCAGAAAGCAAGGGGGAACCACCTTTTTTGTTCCGCTTAACTCACTGATCAGTCTTTAATTGCTGATTTCCAATGTCTGAGACTGTTTCTTTTCCTATATATTTTTCCTAGGTTTTTTGGTGGGAACCCATAGAAAAACTGGGTATCAGTTTCCCTGATATGGTGGAAATAGATGATGCATGCATTATTTCAAATAAAATATTAATAAATTTATATACTTAGAAATACTAAAAGAATTAGCTTAATATACTCACTGGCATAGGGTTTCATAAATTCTGCATAAAGTCTGTGTGTGTGTATTTGAATTGTCAAATAAATAGAGAAAATCCTCATAGAACAAATTAAAGAGAAATAGTAACATGGAGAGAAACAAGAGCATAATTATAGAGTTGAAGGCATCTAAAGATCCTCATGTTTATTGTTTTGATGACTTCTTGTGTGGCATGGGATAATGTCTAGCACATATCTTGAAGTTAATATTGGAGACCTTCACATAAAGCCATAATTCTTTAAATGAGATATTGCGGCATCTACAAAACCTGTACTTTTCAGGTAAAATTAAAATTAGTGATATGTATAGCCTTCAAATATTATATTTGAAGTGAAGAGGCTTATAATTAACTAAGTATCCATTTAAATAAATTAGAAAAATAGAATAAAATTGGGAATAAATAAATAAATAATAAAAACATGAGCAAAAAACAAAGATTAGTTAGAAAGGAATAGCAAAATTAAATGTTCTTTAGAAAAATTAGAAAAAAACTAATAAAACTGAAAAACTTGTGAAAGATTGATTTTGGAAAAATGAGATAATGACAAAAATAATATTCTGCATAAACAGTGCCAAATGATTTAAATTGTAACGAGATAATGAGTTTTAAAATAAGAATAATGAAATTGACAGATTCTTAGAAAATATAACTCAGAAATCACTAAAAGGGAATTTAAATATTCCTTTTGTTGCATTTTTATTAAGTTATACTTGACTTACAATATTATATTAATTTGAGGTATACAACATAGTGACTCAGTATTTTTATACCTTATGAAATAATCATGATAAAAAATCTACTTACCACTAGTCAAAATGCAAACTTGTTAAAATGTTACTGACTACATTCCCTATGTATACATTATATCCCCTGACTTATTTTACAGATGGAAATTTGGACCTCTTAATCTGCTTCACCTGTTCATCCATCCCACTATCCCCCACCTCTGGCAACTACCAATTTGTTCACTGTATCTATGAGTCTCTTTCTGTTTTCTTGTTTTTACATATGATGTTTTTTATATTTTTAGATCCTACTTATGAGTAAAATTATATGATATTTGCTTTATCCGTTGACTTATTTCAATTAGTATAATACCCTCCAGGTCCAACATGTTGTTGCAAATGCCAAGATTTAATGCTTTTTTTTTTGATGACTGAGTAGTATGTGTATGTATGTGTCTGTGTATAAAATCATCTATTGATGGATACTTTCATATCTTGGCTGTTATTAATAGTGCTGCAATGAACATAGGAATCCATATTTTTTTCAAGTTAGCATTTTTAATTTTATTTCAATAAATACAAAAAAGGTAAATTACTTACAGTAGTTCTTTGTAACTTTTTAAGGAACCTCCATATAGTTTTCCATAGTGGATGAGGGTTCTCTTTTCTCCACATCCTTGCCAACCTTTATTGTTTGTTTCTTTTCTTTTTGATAATATGCATTCTGACAAGTGTGAGATGATATCTTATGGTGGTTTTAATTTACATTTCTCTAATGATTAGTAATGTTCAGCACTTTTTTGTGTGTTTCGTGACCATCTCTACATCTTCTTTGGAAAAATATCTATTCAGGGTTCTCTGCCCAATTTTTTATTGAATTGATTTTTTCTTTTTTAATATTAAGTATATGAGTTATGTATATGATTAGGATAGCAAGTCCTTATCAGATATACCATTTACAAATATTTTTCTCCCATTCAGTAGGTTTTCTTTTCATTTTGTTGGTTTCCTTTGCTGTGCAAAAGTTTTTGACATTAATTAGGTCCCATTTTTATGTTTGCTTTTGTTTCCTTTCAAGTCATACATTTAGGTCTTTAATGCATTTTAAGTTTATTTTTGTGCATAGTATGAGACAATTTTATAATTTCATTATTATATATGTAGCTCTTTGGTTTTCCCATCACCACATATCGAAAAGACTGTCTTTTTTCCAGTGTATATTCTTTCCTCCTTTGAATGAGTTTAACTTCTTTCTCATGCCTAATTTCTATGGCAAGAACTTCCAAGATTATGTTAAATTAAAATGATGAAAGTAGGTATTCTTGTGTTGTTAATGATCTTAGAGGAAATGCTTTCATCTTTTTACCATTAAGTGTGATGTTGGCTGTGGGTTTGTCATATATGGCTTTTGCTATCTTGAAATATGTTTTCTCTATACACACTTTCTGAGACATTTAATCATAAATTAATGTTGAATTTTGTCAAATATTTTCCTGCATCTATCAAGATGATCACACAGTTTTTATCCTTTATTTTGCTAATGTGGTGTATCATGGTGTTTTATTAATGGATGTTAACTAATAAAGTAATGCTCAAAATTCTCCAAGCCAGGCTTCAGCAATACGTGAACCATGAACTTACAGATGTTCAAGCTGGTTTTAGAAAAGGCAGAGGAACCAGAGATCAAATTGCCAACATCTGCTGGATCATTGAAAAAGCAAGAGAGTTCCAGAAAAAAAACATCTATTTCTGCTTTATTGACTATGCCAGAGCCTTTGACTGTGTGGATCACAATAAACTGTGCAAAATTCTGAAAGAGATGGGAATACCAGACCACCTGACCTGCCTCTTGAGAAATCTGTATGCAGGTCAGGAAACAACAGTTAGAACTGGACATGGAACAACAGACTGGTTCCAAATAGGAAAAGGAGTATGTCAAGGCTGTATATTGTCACCCTGCTTATTTAACTTATATGCAGAGTACATCATGAGAAACACTGGGCTGGAAGAAGCACAAGCTGAAATGAAGATTGCCGGGAGAAATATCAATAACCTCAGATATGCAGATGACAACACCCTTATGGCAGAAAGTGAAGAGGAACTAAAAAGCTTCTTGATGAAAGTGAAAGAGGAGAGTGAAAAAGTTGGCTTAAAGCTCAACATTCAGAAAACGAAGATCATGGCATCTGGTCCCATCACTTCATGGGAAATAGATGGGGAAACAGTGGAAACAGTGTCAGACTTTATTTTGGGGGGCTCCAAAATCACTGCAGATGGTGACTGCAGCCATGAAATTAAAAGACGCTTACACCTTGGAAGGAAAGTTATGACCAACCTAGATAGCATATTCAAAAGTAGAGACATTACTTTGCCAACAAAGGTCTTTCTAGTCAAGGCTATGGTTTTTCCTGTGGTCATGTATGGATGTGACAGTTGGACTGTGAAGAAGGCTGAGCGCCGAAGAATTGATGCTTTTGAACTGTGGTGTTGGAGAAGACTCTTGAGAGTCCCTTGGATTGCAAGGAGATCCAACCAGTCCATTCTGAAGGCGATCAGCCCTGGGATTTCTTTGGAAGGAATGATGCTAAAGCTGAAACTCCAGTACTTTGGCTACCTCATGCGAAGAGTTGACTCACTGGAAAAGACTGATGCTAGGAGGGATTGGGGGCAGGAGGAGAAGGGGATGACAAAAGATGAGATGGCTGGATGGCATCACTGACTTGATGGACGTGAGTCTGAGTGAACTCTGGGAGTTGGTGATGGACAGGGAGGCCTGGCGTGCTGTGATTCATGGGGTCTCAAAGAGTCAGACACGACTGAGTGACTGAACTGAACTGAACTATCTTTGTATCCCTGGAATGAATCCCACTTGCTCATGGTGTATGATACTTTCAATGTATTGTTGAATTATGTTTGCTAACATTTTGTTGAGTATTTTTACATTTTGTTCTTCAGGAATATTTACCTATTGTTTTCTTTTTTCGCTGTATGTGATGTCTTGGCCTGCATTTATTATCAGGGTAATGCTGACCTCATAAAATTAATTTGGAAGTGTTTCTTCCTCTTCTATTTTTTTGGAAAAATTTCGGAAGGATAGGTATTAACTCTTCTTTAAATGTTTCATAGAATTCAACTGTGGAGCCACCAGGATGTGGACTTTTTTGACAAGAAGGGTTTTTTGTTTCCTGATTTAGTTTAACTACTTAATTATTCTTAATTTTTTCCATTCCTTCATGCTTTAGTCTTGGAAAATTGTATGTTTCTAGGATTTATCCATTTCTTCTAACTTTTCTAATTTGTTAGCATATAATTGTTCATAGTATTCTCTTATGATCCTTTGTATTTCTGTGTTGTCAGTTGTAATTTCTCCTCTTTCATTTCTGATTTTATTTAATTAGATTCTCTTTTTTCCTCTTGAGTCTGGCTAGAGGCTTGTCAATTTAATTTACCTGTTAAAGAAGCAACTTTTAGTTTTATTGACTTGTCTTTATTTCATTATTTCTGCTCTAATCTTTATTATTTCCTTCCTTCTACTAACTTTGGACTTTATTTGTTCTTGGTTTCCTAGCTTATTTAAATATACATTTAGGTTACTTGAGATTTTTCTTGTTTCTTGATGTAGGCCCACACTGCTATGGACTACCCTCTTAGAATTGCTTTTTTCTGTGTCCCATGGGTTTTATAGATTTATGTTTCCATTTTCAGTTTTCTCAAGGATTTTTAAAAATTTCTACTTTGATTTTTGTATTGACCCATTGATTTTTTTATTAACATTAGTCTCCATATATTTGTGTTTTTTGTAGTTTTCTGGATAAAATACCATTTCCCATATGTTTGCTTTCATTCTATGTGTATCTTTAGACATAAGATCAGTCTCTTTGGGCCACATATAGGTGGATCTCATTTTATTGTTTGCTTGTTTGTTTTCTATTCAGGGTACTGAATAGAGAGAACTTTTGACCAGAGCATTTAGTTCATTTATATTTAAAATAAAAATGATGGCTTGAATCCTTTCTTTTAGGTTTAATTTTCTTGAGGTAACACCAGTTGACTACATTATATAAGTTCCATGTGTACATTGTATTTCTACTTCTGTATACCATATAACATCCTTACCACCAAACATTTAGTTTCCTTTCATCACAATACAGTTGATCCCCTTCACCCATTTCACCCTTTCCCCACCTCTTCCCTCTGGCAACCTCTATTCTGTTCTCTGTATCTATAAGTTAGTTTTGCTTTGTTTGCTCATTTTTTGTTTGTTTTTTCTTTTAATATTTCTCATATGAGTAAAATCATACAGTTGTCTTTCTCTATCTAATTTCACTTAGTATAGTACAAAAAGACAACCTACAAAGTGTAAGGAAGTATTTGCAAATGGCATATCCAATAAGTGGCTAATATCCAAAATATATAAATAACATGCAACTCAATAGAAAAAATCTAATTAAAAATGGGCAAAGGACCTGAATAAACATTTTTCCAAAGAAAATATCTAAATGTCCAAAAGGTAAATGAAAAGGTGCTCAGCATCACTAATCATTAGGAAAATGCAAATCAAAACCACAATGGGGTATCACCTTATACTTGTTAGAATGGCTAATATGAAAAAGGCAGGAAATAACAGGATAAAAGGGAATCCTCCTATGCTGTTGGTGGGAATGTAAATTGGAATAGATACAATAGAGATTTTTCAAAATGTTCAGAACAAATCTATTATGTGATCTAGCTATTTTGCTTCATATCTGAAGAATATGAAAGCACTAATACAAAAAGATATATGTACCCCTGTGTTATCACAACATTATTTATAATAGCCAAGATATGTAAACAACTTAAATGTCCATCAGTAAATAAATGGATAAAATAATTATTGATATGTATTTATTTACTGTTATTTTATTTCCTGGTTGTTTTTGTAATTCTTTTTGTCTTCTTCCTTTGTGGTTTGATGCATTCCTGTAGTGTTACATTTGAATTCCTCTCTATTTTTTCATGTATCCATTGTAGTTTTTTGGTTTGTGGTTACTTTGAGGTTCATAAATATTGATCTGTTTATATAGCCATCTTTTAATTTGATAGTCCTTTAACTTCTAAGGCATTCTAAAAGCACTACATTTTTACTCCTCCCACATTTTATGTTTTCGATGTCATATTTTACATCTTCTGTGTACCTTTTAAATATTTACCGCATTCTTAGTTGACTGTACTACTTTTATTGCATAACCTTCATGCTAGCTTTTTAAGTGGCTGATCCACTGTTTTAACTATATATTTGTTTTTATCAGTGAGATTTTTCCTTTAATATATTTTATTTTAAGATATGGCCATTTCTTTTCCATTTGAAGATGATCCTTTAACATTTCTTGTAAGACCATTTTGCTGCTGCTGCTGCTGCGTCGCTTCAGTCGTGTCTGACTCTGTGCGACCCCAAAGACGGCAGCCCACCAGGCTCCGCTGTTCCTGGGATTCTCCAGGCAAGAACACTGGAGTGGGTTGCCATTTCCTTCTCCAATGCATGAAAGTGAAAAGTGAAAGTGAAGTCGCTCAGTCGTGTCCTACTCTTAGCGACCCCAAGGACTGCAGCCCACCAGGCTCCTCCATCCATGGGATTTTCCAGGCAAGAGTACTGGAGTGGGTTGCCATTTCCTTTTAATGGTGATAAATTCCTTTAGTTTTGCTTGTCTGGGAAACTATCTATCCTTCAATTTTGAATGAAAGCCTTGCTAGATAGAATATTCTGGATTTTATTATTTTTTTTCCTTTAAGTACTTTATATCCTGCCACTCCCCTCTGACCTGTAAGATCAGATCAGATCAGTCGCTCAGTCGTGTCTGACTCTTTTCGACCCCATGAATTGCAGCACACCAGGCTTCCTTGTCCATCACCAACTCCTGGAGTTCACTGAGATTCACGTCCATCGAGTCAGTGATGCCATCCAGCCATCTCATCCTCTGTCGTCCCCTTCTCCTCCTGCCCCCAATCCCTCCTAGCATCAGAGTCATTTCCAATGAGTCAACTCTTCGCATGAGGTGGCCAAAGTACTGGAGTTTCAGCTTTAGCATCATTCCTTCCAAAGAAATCCCAGGGCTGATCGCCTTCAGAATGGACTGGTTGGATCTCCTTGCAGTCCAAGGGACTCTCAAGAGTCTTCTCCAACACCACAGTTCAAAAGCATCAATTCTTCGGCGCTCAGCCTTCTTCACAGTCCAACTCTCACATCCATACATGACCACTGGAAAAACCATAGCCTTGACTAGACGGACCTTTGTTGGCAAAGTAATGTCTCTGCTTTTGAATATGCTATATAGGTTGGTCATAACTTTCCTTCCAAGGAGTAAGTGTCTTTTAATTTCATGGCTGCAGTCACCATCTGCAGTGATTTTGGAGCCCCCCAAAATAAAGTCTGACACTGTTTCCACTGTTTCCCCATCTATTTGCCATAAAGTGATGGGACCGGATGCCATGATCTTCGTTTTCTGAATGTTGAGCTTTAAGCCAACTTTTTCACTCTCCTCTTTCACTTTCATCAAGAGGCTTTTTAGTTCCTCTTCACTTTCTGCCATAAGGGTGGTGTCATCTGCATATCTGAGGTTATTGATATTTCTCCCAGCAATCTTGATTCCACCTTGTGTTCCTTCCAGTCCAGCATTTCTGCATATAAGTTAAATAAACAGGGTGTTGATATACAGCCTTGACGTACTCCTTTTCCTCTGCTAAAAAATCAGCTGATAGTCTTATTGGGTATCCCTTGTATGTGATTAGTTGTTTTTCTCTTGCAGCCTTTAAGATTCTCTCTTTAACTTTTACTATTTTAATTATAATGTGCCTTGTTGTATATCTCTTTGAGTTCACCTTATCTGTAACCTACTGTTCTTCCTTAGCTTTGATGTCTATCTCCTTCCCCAGGTTAGAGAAATTTTAAGCCATTATTTCTTCAAAGAAACTTTCTATCTCTTTCTCTCTTCTCTTTCCAGGTTGCATCTAATGCAAATGTTATAACAGTTGCTATTGTCCAATATGTCCCTTAAACTCTCTTCATATTTTAAAATTCTTTTTTCTTTTCCTGTTCTGATTGAATGATTGCCACTCTTCTGTCTTCCAGGTTTCTTATCTGTTCTGTATCATAATCTGCTCTTCCCTCTAGTGTATATTTTTTAAAATTTCAAATATTTCTTAAATTTTATTGTGGGCTTCCCAGGTAGCCCAAGCAGTAAAGAATCTGCCTGCAATGCAGGAGACTGGATCTGATCGCTGGGTCAGGAAGATCCCCTGGAGAAGGGAATGGCAACTCACTCCAATATTCTTGCCTGAAAAATTCCATGGACAGAGGAGCCTAGCAGGCTACAGTCCATGGGGTCGCAAAGAGTTGGACATGACTAAGCTTCTAACACACACACATACACACACACACATACCATGTTCAGTTCTGATTTACTCTTTCTTAAATTATCTATGTTTTGTGATGCTGTCAGTGAGTTCTCCATTCTTATCTCAAGTTAAATGTACATCCTTATGACCCTTTCACTGAACATTTTATCATGTAAGTTAATCATCTCCATTTCATTAGTTTTTTCCCCTGGAGTTTTATTTTGTTCTTTCATTAGAAACCTATTCCTCTGTCTTCTCATTTTGTTTGACATTCAGTTTTTTATACTATGAATTAGTCCAAACATCTCCTTTTCCTGGTCTTGAAGGAGTAGCTTTGTGTGGGAGTGTCCCCTGTATAGACTGCTTTTGCCTAGTGGCTTTGGCACTCCTGCTAAAGCTGGACTGGTCTGGTCTGGAGGCCGTCCCTAGGGGGATACCGTGCCTGAAGTTGCTTTGGCAGAGTGGCTAAGGATGGATCAGGGTCAGGTCAGGGGAAATTCCTGTGGAGAACTGTGTCCATGGCCCCTTGGTACAGTGGTTGTAACTGAATTGGGCAGTCCCTGGGTAGAGCTACACCCAAGGCTCTCTTGGAGGGGTGGCTGGTGCTAGTGCTGGAGTTGGCAAGGGATGGGGGAATCCTGGGGAGAGTCAAACAATGGTGCTCTCCAGCACCTCCAACCTCAGAGAGGGCTCTAGGTGTTATCTGCTCATTTGGAAGAATTTATATGGTTAGTAAATGGATTTCCGTCTCATATATTCTAGCTACCCTTTAAAGTGCTTTTTTTTTTTTTTTGCTGTCTCCCTTGGTGGGTGACTATGTGCTTGGGCCCCTCAGCTATATCACTCCATAATATTAATACAAATCATAGAAATGGGGATGGTGTTCCTGTGGATATCTTATCTCCATCTTTCATACCTCCTTCTATGTGGTCCTTCTATGTACAGTGGCTCTTCAGTCAGACCTCAGGTCTTCTTCAGGTGGAATTACCCTATATGTAACTGTAGACTTGATATGTCTGTGGGAGAAGGTGAGCACAGGGTTTTTCCTAGACTGCCATCTTGCCCTTCCTATGGAAATGTGAATATTCATTAATAATTAAACTGAATATATAAATTAAAATTTTTCATAAAGAAAACATTAAGACCCAATCATTCATCTACTAAATTCTAGCAGCTATTTAAGAAATTCATGTCTTATACCATCTCTTATGAAAAACTGGGCAAATAATACAACTCATGTAATTGGGGCTAGTATAACCTTCATATTAAAGTTAGGTAAGAATTAACGACTGATCAATGAACAAAGAACAATATAAGGTTGTTGATGCTAAAACTGTGATAAAATATTTGCAATGTAGATCTCTTGCTTTAGCAAAATGATGATACATCACCATCAGAATTGGGTTTATCTGGGAATGAAAGCCTGAATTAATGTTATAAAATTTAGTTCATAACATTAACAAATTGAAGGAAAATGTAATAAACCTAATATATGAGAAAAATATACTGGATAAGATTCAACATTCTTAATTAGTTGAAACAAAAAAACCTTTTAGAAAATAAGAGATGGATGGTATATTTTTCATGTTCAATTTATTGATAATAGAATCCACTCTAGTTAAAGGAGGAAAGGATTTATTTCAGCAACAGACATTCACAAAACTTATAATGGTTTTAAACATTATTTTTCGTTTAGACAATTTCAAATTCAGATCTGGCAACTCTCCAGGACAGTACCCCTCAAAGTGGTAACTCAGAGAGCCAAGCTGCTTCCATCGTGTAGCTTTGATATGTGAAATTTATGGAGTGTAGTTTTGCATGGAAAGAGGGAGTGGATGGATCCCATGAGATCTTTTTAAGATTCAGGTCTTGGAGACTTTCAATTGCCTTTATCCATTGGTCAGAATCCAGTTACATATCTTCAACTTAACTGCAAAAGAGGCTTGGGAATATAGTTTTCTATATATATGGCAAAGAAGAAAAGAGGTATATTTTGATGAATATATAGCATTGCCTCTGCCACAGAAGTGGAAAATCTTGTTCCTTTAAAATCTTCAGTGAGAAAACATGATCTGACAACAGTATTACAATTCAACATTTTAAGGATTTTCCTAGAGAGTGCAGTAAGATAGGACAAATATAAATAAATGGCATAAAGACTAATGTGAAGAGTTAAATCTGATTATATGATTAATATAGAAAACTCAAAAGAAGGTATAAACAGATGCTTAAGTAAAGATTTAGACAGATTCCTGAATACAGACTAATGTAAACAATAATTATACTTGCATACATGAGCAAAAAGAAACTATATTAAAATTTTTAAATATCTTTTAATAATTCAGATGGATTGTTTAAAATGAATATCTCTTACTGTAAAGAAACATTTCTTTGAAGTTTAGCAATAACTTAGGATTTACACCTGCAGCAACTTTGTGTGCTAGGTTAACTCAAATAAGATTAAATGTAATTTAAGTAATTATATTTAAATGTAGCATGTGTGGAACAATTTCTCATTACTTCTAAATACTAGTTACTCATTCAACTAACTGTATGTATGAAGAAGTATATCATAATTGATGCTCAGTAAATGATAGAAGTAGCTATTTCTCTGTGTTGAAATTAGTGTTTTACTATACTTTTGTTTTTCCGTTTTTCTGTTGCTGGCATTTTTAACAAATATATATTATAAAATCAATAAATATAATGACATTGAACATTTAAAATATTTCATTAGAAAATATATGCAAAATGCTTGAAAATTAATTTAAAAATAAACTAAAATACAATAGACATAATAACTATTTAATTGTATTAGTTAAAGAGATAGAAAGTAAAGAGCTAAAGTGATATACTTTCCCTATCAAGTTCATAAAAATGACAAATGGTTGATGTTTTAATGGAAAAGCTGCAAGAAAATGGATACAAACATTATGATACTGCAAATTATTTTTCTAGGAAATACTTTTTCACTTGCATTAAAGCTTTAAAAATGTATGTAGGTACTTATTAACAATTTCAATCCTATGAATACTCCTAAGAAAATAATAATAGAGGTTCATAAATGAAGTGCATATAAACTTTATTTCTTAAAATTTTATAATATAAAATGCTTAGATATAAAAGATTAATACCCATTCTTATATAATTAGGTAATATGTCTCCTCTGTCCATGGGATTTTCCAGGCAAGAGTACTGGAGTGGGTTGCCATTTCCTTCTCCGGGGGATCTTCCTGACCCGGGGATCAAACCCAGGTTTCCTGCATTGCAGGCCAACACTTTACCCTCTGAGCTACCAGGGAAGCCTCAAGGTAAGTCTCTGGCATTGCAGGCAGACACTTTACCCTCTGAGCTACTAGGAAAACCCCAAGGTAATACATTAGAGTCGTGAAAATTATACCCTAGAGCTACATGTACTGATACAGAAAATATCTCAACTATAGTATTGAAAAAGAGGCCATGCAATACAAGTTCTATTTTTGAAAAGTAAAAGAAAGCATCTGTTATGTAGATGAATCTGTGGATGAATATACATGAATATGTTCATAGTCATTAGGTTGTAAGATGATTGGTGATTTTACCATCTTTTATAGTTTCCTGAATTTTCTGTTTTTTTTAAAACAAAGAGAATATATTGCTTTTAATATCAGATAGAATTAATTTTATTTCTATTTTCAAAGAAGCAGAGCACTTCATCTTTAATTCTCATACTTATCTAATGATGGCATGCCCCATCATTAATTAATAGATTTGTTCTTTGATTTTAAAAAATTTACCTCTCACTTCTATAAACAGAAATATAAACAATCTAGTGCAAAATGTCACAAACCTGTCATTTCTATAACTACTGTTTTAGGTTTTCATGGTTGAATTGTGTCTAGTAATTGCCCATTTGATTCAGTTAGTAATTGCAGGCTTCTTTCCCTGAAATTAAGCTTTGTGTTCAAATTCATTCAAATTATAGCCACCAATATTTAAGATGTATATTTATATCAAATATATAAGTTAAATAAACTATAACTTAATATTGAAATTAAATTTTTAAGTGGTTTAAATTAAAAACATAGAAACCCCACATCTTAATTTAAGTTGGTTATACTTTATCATTCTTTGAAACCTGATATCTGATTTTAAAAGAAACATATTTTGATCTCAGTTATCAATTTAATTTTAGATAGCTAACAACTGTATTGTACTTATTATATGAAGTTGCTGTTGTAAATGTTTTAAAAACATTAAATCATTTAATTTAATAAATTATAACCTTTCTATGTTGGTATTATTAGTATCTTCATTTTACTGAGATAGAGAGGCTATTTCTTGTCCAATATTACATAGCTAGTCATGGGTGGGGGACAAGATTAAAAAATTTACTGCAAGAGCCTCACTCTTGATTTCAACTACTTTGGTTCTATACTCAGAAATAGAATTAAGTGTTTTCAATTTCTCCACAACCTAAACACTTGTTTTTAATTTTTAAAATAATAGCCAGTGGAAACAGTGGCAGACTTTATTTTTTTGGGCTCCAAAATCACTGCAGATGGTGATTGCAGCCATGAAATTAAAAGACGCTTACTCCCTGGAAGAAAAGCTATGACCAACCTAGACAGCATATTCAAAAGCAGAGACATTACTTTGCCAACAAAGGTCTGTCTAGTCAAGGCTATGGTTTTTCCAGTGGTCATGTATGGATGTGAGAGTTGGACTATAAAGAAAGCTGAGCGCCAAAGAATTGATGCTTTTGAACTGTGGTGTTGGAGAAGACTCTTGAGAGTCCCTTGGACTGCAAGGAGATCCAACCAGTCCATCCTAAAGGAAATCAATCCTGACTATTCATTGGAGGGACTCATGCTGAAGCTCAAACTCCAATACTTTGGTCACCTGATGCGAACAGCTGACTCATTGGAAAAGACCCTGATGCTGGGAAAGATTGAGGGCAGGAGGAGAAGGGGACGACAGAGGATGAGATGGTTGGATGGCATTACCGACTTGACGGACATGGGTTTGGGTGGACTCTGAGAGTTCGTGATGGACAGAAAGGCCTGGCTTGCTGCGTTTCATGGGGTCGCAAAGAGTCAGACACGACTGAGCAACTGAACTGGACTGAACAGATATGAGAATATATCTCATGGTTTTTATTTATCTTTCTCTGATGATTAGCAATGTTGAGCATCTTCTCATATATCTGTTGACTATTTGTATGTCTCCCTTGGGGAAATGTCTATTTAAGTCTTTGTTTGTTTTTTAAATTGGGATATTTGGTTCTTCTTGAGCTATAATCAGCTTTTTTTCATATACATAGTATGTAAGTATTTTCTCCCATCCCCTAGGTTGCCTTTTCTTTCCGTTAATTATTTCCGTGCTTTACAGAGCATGGAAAGCATGATGTAAGTTTGATGTAATGCCACTACCTATTTTTGCTTTTATTACTTGTGCTTTGGTGTCTATTCAATAAATAATTCCGGAGAGAAATATCAAGAAACTTTCTTCCTATGTTTATTTCTAGGTGTTTCAGATCTTACATTGAAATTTTTAATCAGTTTCTAGCTTGTGTTCATGTGGTGAAAGATAAGGGCACAATTTCATTCATTTGCATGTGGATATCCATTTTCCCAACACCATTTATTGGCAAGACTATTCTTTCTGTCATTGTGTATTCTTGCACATTTGTCAAATATCAGTTGACTGTACATGCTTGAGTTTATTTATGTGCTCTCTATTCTATTACATTGGCCTATATGTCTGCTTTTATGCTAGTACTATACTGTTTTGATTACTATAGCTTTGAAAAATTACTTGATATACGAATGTGTAATGCCTCCAACTTTGTTTTACTTATTCATTATTGCTTGGGCTTTATTTTTCTATTTCTGTAAAACTGTCTTTGGAATGTTGATGTGAATTGCACTGAATCTGAGATTCTACTTTGGATAGTATGGACATTATAACAATAGTGATCATTCCAATTCAAGAGGTACCTTCACTCCCATGTTCATTGCAAGATTATTCAAAACAGCCACATATACAGACAACCAACTGTTCATCAACATATAAATAAAGAAAATGTGGTATATATAAAAAACAAAATACTATTCAGCCTTCCTAAAGATGGAAATTATACCATTTGCAACAAAATGGATAGATCTAGAAGACAGTATTCAAAGTAAAATAAGTCGGCAGTAGCAGAAGCTGTTTGGTTCAAAAATATGTGAGTTGATCCATTTTTATGATTTTAAGTCATATTAACTTGGTATAACTTCTATTTGATCAAGATACATGTTATAAATCAATGTTACATTTAGTCATGTATTACTTCATTTATGATATTCACATTTGTGTCTCTTATAAAGGGAGTTTTTTGGTCTTTGTTTTTCTTTCTCTTTTTGTTAAAATAAATCATTTTATATTTATAAAACCAGTTTAAATATGCCTCATGGAATGAATTGAAAATCTTCATAATACCTTGCTCTTTCAAAGCAGCTTGTTAACCCAGCTATAAAACCATATGGGCCAAGACTTACGCTATTTTTGCTTTTATTTATCATTTGGTGGGGCAGTTTTTTATTGTCATGCAGAAAAAGTAGTTTGGGGGCCATTCAAGTTTTATATTTACTTTTTTAACCAATTATGACAATTTATATTTTTACAAAAGTGCATTGGTTTCATTTTATTTTTTAAAATTATTAGGTTTGTGTTGTTTATGATATATAGTTAAAATACTATGGAACTGTATTCATTTTCTTTCATATTCATTGGTAAGTTTTGTTTTGATTTTTGATTAGCATTATCAGAGTTTTAACTCTCTTCTAAAGAATTGGAAAAATCAGGTTTATAATTTTCTGTTGTCTTATTGTCACTTTGGTGGATCTCTTTATTTCTGCCTTATCTTTAGTATTTGTTTCTTCTTTCTTTGGGTATCTCTTATTCATTAAAGTACTTATCTCATTTGTGCTATTATTTCTTGTTTGTAAGTAGTGTATATACACCTCTGAATTTCCTATGAGCACTAATTTGTATACAACAGATTTCATTATATAATGCTTAAATTATTATTCAATTTTAGGTATTTTATAACTTTAAATACAATCTATATTTTAGTAAAGCTATTATTGGTGATAATTATTTTAGTTTTTAGCAATAAAATATTTGAAGTGCTTTCAGTTATTATTCAGGTGTAGTTCTACTATATTATGTCCAGACTTACAGTGAAAGTTGTTCAGGCATGTCCAGCTTTTTGGAACCCCATGTACTATACATTCCATGGAATTCTCCAGGCCATAATACTGGAGTGGGTAGCCTTTCCCTTCTCCAGGGGATCTTCCCAACCCAGGGATCAAACCCAGTCTCCCACATTGCATGTGCATTCTTTACCAGCTGAGCCACAAGGGAAACCCAACAATACTGGAGTGGGTGGCCTATCCTTTCTCCAGTGGATCTTCCTGACCCAGGTTTTATACCAGGGTCTCCTGCATTGCAGGCAGATTCTTTACCAACTGAGTTGTCAGGGAAATCCAAAACTTATAATGTGTTATATTGAGATATCTTGTTTAATCTAATACATGACAATTATTTGGTGAATCATTTGTGCCCATACAAGCTATGTATTTCCATTTTGTTGTAGATTTATTTTTACTATATCTTGTATATTGTATATTCAATCAATCAATTCAGTCACTCAGTCATGTCCGACTCTTTGAGACCCCATGAACCGCAGCATGCCAGGCCTCCCTGTCCATCACCAACTCCTGGAGTCCACCCAAACCCATGTCCATTGAGTCAGTGATGCCATCCAACCATCTCATCATCTGTCGTCCCCTTCTCCTCCTGCCCTCAATCTTTCTCATCATCAGGGTCTTTTCCAATGAGTCAGCTCCTCATATCAGGTGGCCAAAGTATTGGAGTCTCAGCTTCAACATCAGTCCTTCCAATGAACACTCAGGACTAATCTCCTTTAGGATGGACTGGTTGGATCTCCTTGCAGTCGAAGGGACTCTCAAGAGTCTTCTCCAAAACCACAGTTCAAAAGCATCAATTCTTCGGCGCTCAGCTTTCTTTATAGTCCAACCCTCACATCCAAACATGACCACTAGAAAAACCATAGCCTTGACTAGACAGACCTTTGTTGGCAAGGTAATGTCTCTGCTTTTTAATATGCTGTCTAGGTTGGTCATAGCTTTCCTTCCAAGGAGTTAGCGTCTTTTAATTTCACGGCTGCAATCACCATCTGCAGTGATTTTGGAGCCCCAAAAAATAAAGTCAGCCACTGTTTCCACTGTTTCCCCATCTATTTGCCATGAAGTGTTGGGACTGGATGCCATGATCTTAGTTTTCTGAATGCTGAGCTTTAAGCCAACTTTTTCACTCTCCTCTTTTATTTTCATCAAGAGGATCTTTAGTTCCTCTTCACTTTCTGCCATAAGGGTGGTGTAATCTGCATATCTGAGGTTATTGATTTCTCCTGGCAATCTTATTTCCAGCTTCTGCTTCGATATTACAAATTGTATATTTTATACATATTATGTATATTGGTTTAAATCTGTATGCTTTCTAGTTGAAAATAGGTCTTCCAAAATGGAATAAAATTCCTGCAAACTTGTAGCCCGTAAGGGAGCCAGAAAAATAAATTAGCCAAATACTTTTTATTGTCTCTTGCAACTTCTGTAGCCTGAACTCACCCAGAAGTCAGCAGACAAGTGTAGATGCAGTTGAAGGAGGTTAGTTTTCTGGGGCACTAAGAATAGGGACAAATGGAGCATAAATATGGAAGGATAAACAGGTCATTGAGTTGACATAGGCAACCATAAAAACTTACTAAGTCCCAAATAGTTTTAAATTTTTTTTACATTTTGTTTATTTTTGGCTGTGCTGGGTCACTGTTGTGGACTTTTCTCTAGTTGAGGCAAGCAGGGGCTACTCCTTAGTTGAGGTGCATGGACTTCTCATTGTGGTGGCTTCTCTTGTGGAGCACAGTCTCTGGGGCACATCAGCTTCAGTAGCTGCAGCTTGCAAGCTCTAGAGCATAGACTCAGTAGTTGTAAAGTGCAAGACTTGTTGCCCTGTGACATATGGCATCTTTCCTGATTAGGGATCCATGTCCCCTGCATTGGCAGGCAGATTCTTAACCACTGGATCACCAAGGAAGTCTGAGGTAGTATTAATTTTAAAATTACACAAGTAAGCATATTGTGGTGAAATTCCTCAATTATGAGAAAAAGGAGATAATTATAGGCATTTCCAAAACCCCTCCCCCCAAGAAAAAGGTAATTATGAATAAAACGTCAAACATCCAACATCTGAAAACTGTCATCTGGAAAATATAAAACAGTATGTGTAGAATATTTATTTATTTAACAAGTTTTTATTGAATACTTATATCTACCAGATTCTAGCCAGTACTTTAAATGCTGGATATATAGAAGTGAGAAATACTGACAATAAATGCTGGATATATAGTAGTAAGAAATACTGACAAGATCCCTACCATTATTAAGCATGTATTTAAAGAAGAAGATAATAGAGATTTTAAACAATAAAAATAGAAAATAGATAAATATAATATAAATGCATATACTTGTGCTTGCTTTAGATAAAAAATAAATTACGATAAAAGTAAAATGACATTGAAAAAAGAATAATTTTTTTTTATCAGCCTCTAAAAGAAACAGCTGGGCATCAAACTGGATTTCATTCTCCTTACTATGTATACATATAATTATTGTTTTACACAGCAGAAGACAAGAGGTTTATTCTCTGGACTTAGAACCTTCAGACCAATACAGCATGGCCATAATTAACAATACTGTAATGTATATTTGAAAATTACTAAGGAAAGAAGGAAAAAAGAAATGGAGGGAGGGAAAAAAAATCACATGGAGTCACCTGTAAGGGCTGCCACGCAAAAACTAGCAGCATAACTGAATATAAAACCAGAACCCACAGATCCTACAATCAGCTCCAATAACCTTAAAAACTGTGTTTATATCTTACAATATACAATGAAGAATGTCCTGCAAAAGGGAAAAAACACCGTACAGTTTCTGGTAGATGTGGATTTTCCAATGAAACATTACCATTCCTTGAGTGGATTCTATCCTTTGAAAGCATTGCCCGTCTACAGAGAACTTTCTTACAGTTTCTTAGTGCCTCTGTCAAAAAATGCAATAGGGAGAATGGGTTAGCAGTCATTTGATAAAAACATATAACATAATAAAAACAGACTTAAAATCATAACAGAAGCCTCAATGAAAGTAAAAATAGCAGAAGTGAAGGCAAAATTTTAAAATAACTGATATTATCACAGAGTTAAGAGAATACACGGCACTGATGAAAAAATGGCATGATGCTATAAAGGACATTCGGGGGGAAAGTGATTGCAAAAAAGAAATAAATATAAAGTGTAGAAGATAAAGTGGAGAAAATAAATTGATATGGTGGTTAATTTTATGTGTTGACTTGACTAGTCCACAGCGGCTCAGACATTTGGTCAGACATTTTGGATGTATCTGTGAGGTTCCTTCTGGATGATATTAGCATTTCAATCAATAGATTGAATTAAGCAAATGGCCCTCATTAATATGGGTAGGTCTCATTCAGTCATTTAAAGACTGATGTAGAAAACAAACTTTTGGTTACCAAAGGGAAAATGGGGTCGGGGAGGGATAAATCAGAAGTTCGGGGTTAGTAGATACAAACTGCCATAAATAAGATAGATAAACAACAAGGTCCTACTATATAGCACAGGGTGCTTAGTTACACAGTCATGTCCAATTCTTTGCAACCCCGTGAACTGTAACCCTCCAGGCTCCTCTGTCCATGGGATTTTCTTTGCAATATTGCTGGATTGGGTTGCTATTTCCACTTCCAGGAAATATTCCCGACCCAGGGATAGAACCCTAGTCTCCTGTTTTGTAGGTGGATTCTTTTTTTTTTTTTTTTTTTTTATTTATTTTATTTTTACTTTACAATATTGTATTGGTTTTGCCATACATCAACATGTGGATTCTTTACCGCTGAGCCACTGGGGAAGTTCCCATAACACAGGGAGCAATATTCGATATCCTATAATAAACCATAATAGAAAGGAATATAAAAAAGAATATGCATGTATATGTATATTTATAAACACACACATATATATATGTATAACTGAATCACTTTACTGTACACCAGAAGCTAACACAACATTGTAAATCAACTATACTTCAATTAAAAAAATTAAAAATAAAACTTTATGAATTTCCATGTATTCTGCGGTATGAATAATTAGGAAGGGGAATCACGAACAAGAAATGAAAAAAAAATTTTTTTTTCTTTTCCAGGAGTTAATAAACTAACAGGAGCAAACAGAAGGTAGTAATAGAGAGAGATTAGGCAACAGAGGCATGTGTGCACACACTGTTACACTCACACACAACATCTTATCACAAGGTTTTCTGAGGTTTAAAGTGCTAGAACCGAGACATGTTCAATGTTTCACTGAAAAAAATTCTGTTGCATAAAACGTGTCTTTAGACACAAAGACACTTCTGCATTATTTCTAGGTCAAGAACACACATTTTGAATGAAGATGCTTTCTGCTTTCATATTTATATTTGCTATGATGTTGTCCTTGTTGTATTGCATCTCTACAAAACATTACATTTATAACATTGTTTATAAATAAATAAATATGATTTTCAAAAGAGCAAACTAACTTGTATTTGACAGAAGCACCAATTTTTTTTGGAGGACCTTCAATTCAGAAATAATTTTGTTAATCAACACAGTTCAAAACGTAAAAGCATGCAGTTATTTACAATGTGTTAAATAGAACTAAAATACCTAATAAAAATTACTTTGTTGAGAAAAAAAATTAAAATAAAACCTTAAAAATAAATCCTTCTAGGCCAAAAACACTGCAGATGGTGACTTCAGCCATGAAATTAAAAGACGCTTACTCCTTGGAAGAAAAGTTATGACCAACCTAGATAGCATATTCAAAAGCAGAGACATTACTTTGCCAACAGAGGTCCGTCTAGCCAAGGCTATGGTTTTTCCTGTGGTCATGTATGGATGTGAGAGTTGGACTGTGAAGAAAGCTGAGCACTGAAGAATTGATGCTTCTGAACTGTGGTGCTGGAGAAGACTCTTGAGAGTCCCTTGGATGCAAGGAGATCCAACCAGTCCATTCTGAAGGAGATCAGCCCTGGGATTTCTTTGGAAGGAATGATGCTAAAGCTGAAACTCCAGTACTTTGGCCACCTCATGCGAAGAGTTGACTCATTGGAAACGACTCTGATGCTGGGAGGGATTGGGGGCAGGAGGAGAAGGGGACGACAGAGGATGAGATGGCTGGATGGCATCACTGACTCGATGGACGTGAGTCTGGGTGAGCTCCAGGAGTTGGTGATGGACAGGAAGGCCTAGTGTGCTACGATACATGGGGTCACAAAGAGTCAGACATGACTGAGCAACTGAAGTGAACTGAACTGAACTAAGGCCTGAGGACCTTCAGACTTTGTCTCCAAAAGAATTTAATATGGTGTATTACACTGATTGATTTGCGGATATTGAAGAATCCTTGCATCCCTGGGATAAAGCCCACTTGGTCATGGTGTATGATCTTTTTAATGTGTTGTTGGATTCTGATTGCTAGAATTTTGTTAAGGATTTTTCATCTATGTTCATCATTGATATTGGCCTGTAGTTTTCTTTTTTTGTGGGATCTTTGTCAGGTTTTGGTATTAGGGTGAATGGATTAAAGATCTCAATGTAAGACCAGAAACTATAAAACTCCTAGAGGAGAACATAGGCAAAACACTCTCCAACATACATCACAGCAGGATCCTCTATGACCCACCTCCCAGAATATTGGAAATAAAAGCAAAAATAAACAAATGGGACCTAATTAAACTTAAAAGCTTCTGCACAACAAAGGAAACTATTAGCAAGGTGAAAAGGCAGCCTTCAGAATGGGAGAAAATAATAGCAAATGAAGCAACTGACAAACAACTAGTCTCAAAAATATACAAGCAACTCCTACAGCTCAACTCCAGAAAAATAAATGACCCAATCAAAAAATGGGCCAAAGAACTAAATAGACATTTCTCCAAAGAAGACATACAGATGGCTAACAAACACATGAAAAGATGCTCAACATCACTCATTATCAGAGAAATGCAAATCAAGACCACTATGAGGTACCATTTCACGCCAGTCAGAATGGCTGCTGTCCAAAAGTCTACAAGCAATAAATGCTGGAGAGGGTATGGAGAGAAGGGAACCCTCTTACACTGTTGGTGGGAATGCAAACTAGTACAGCCACTATGGAGAACAGTGTGGAGATTCCTTAAAAAACTGGAATTAGAACTGCCTTATGATCCAGCAATCCCACTGCTGGGCATACACACTGAGGAAACCAGAAGGGAAAGAGACACATGTACCCCAATGTTCATCGCAGCACTGTTTATAATAGCCAGGACATGGAAGCAACCTAGATGTCCATCAGCAGATGAATGGATAAGAAAGCAGTGGTACATATACACAATGGAGTATTACTCAGCCATTAAAAAGAATACATTTGAATCAGTTCTAATGAGGTGGATGAAACTGGAGCCTATTATACAGACTGAAGTAAGCCAGAAAGAAAAACACCAATACATTATACTAACACATATATATGGAATTTAGAAAGATGGTAATAATAACCCTGTGTACGAGACAGCAAAAGAGACACTAATGTATAGATCAGTCTTATGGACTCTGTGGGAGAGGGAGAGGGTGGGGAGATTGGGAGAATGGCATTGAAACATGTATAATATCATGTATGAAACAAGTTGCCAGTCCAGGTTCGATGCACGATACTGGATGCTTGGGGCTGGTGCACTGGGATGACCCAGAGGGATGGTATGGGGAGGGAGGAGGGAGGAGGGTTCAGGATGGGGAACACATGTATACCTGTGATGGATTCATTTTGATATTTGCAAAACTAATACAATTATGTAAAGTTTAAAAATAAAATAAAAATAAAAAAATAAAAATAAATAAATAAATAAAATAAAACAAAATTTAAAAAAAAGAATTTAATAGCAAATAAGGATAGTGAATTTTGTGTCTTTTTTCATCTCCCACTTTCTAAATGTGATTTTTTAGTTTTATTTATAATCCACCAATTGTTTACTGAGAAAGAGATAATTTGTTTTTTAATACATAGGTTACTCCATAATGGTGAACCATATATAGGTTTGATCAAAGGACTACATATCACCAATATATCTTACAGTTTGTATTCTGTGTAATAATTATATAAAACATCTGAATTCTCTCTCTTGGTATATCATTCAGAATGGGATCTATTATATTGTGGTAACAACTATTCTCCCCAAATACCAGTAGCTTAAAACGCTGTTACAGGTTAGTAGAAGGCAGTGTTTTGTGTTACATACGCTCTCAGTTCAGTTCAGGTCAGTTGCTCAGTCGTGTCCGATTCTTTGTGACCCCATGAATCACAGCACGCCAGGCCTCCCTGTCCATCACCAACTCCCGGAGTTCACTCAAACTCACGTCCATCAAGTCAGTGATGCCATCCAGCCATCTCATCCTCTGTCGTCCCCTTCTCCTCCTGCCCCCAATCCCTCCCAGCATCAGAGTCATTTCCAGTGAGTCAACTCTTCGCATGAGGTGGCCAAAGTACTGGAGTTTCAGCTTTAGCATCAGTCCTTCCAAAGAAATCCCAGGGCTGATCTCCTTCAGAATGGACTGGTTGGATCTCCTTGCATCCAAGGGACTCTCAAGAGTCTTCTCCAGCACCATAGTTTAGAAGCGTCAATTCTTCGGCGCTCAGCCTTCTTCACAGTCCAACTCTCACATCCATACATGACCACTGGAAAAACCATAGCCTTGACTAGACGGACCTTTGTTGGCAAAGTAATGTCTCTGCTTTTGAATATGCTATCTAGGTTGGTCATAACTTTCCTTCCAAGGAGTAAGTGTCTTTTAATTTCATGGCTGCAATCACCATCTGCAGTGATTTTGGAGCCCCCCAAAATAAAGTCTGACACTGTTTCCACTGTTTCCCCATCTATTTCCCATGAAGTGATGGGACTGGATGCCATGATCTTCATTTTCTGAATGTTGAGTTGTAAGCCAAACTTTTCATTCTCCACTTTCACTTTCAAGAGGCTTTTTAGTTCCTCTTCACTTTCTGCCATAAGGGTGTTGTCATCTGCATATCTGAGGTTATTGATATTTCTCCCAGCAATCTTGATTCTGGCTTGTGCTTCTTCTAGTCCAGCGTTTCTCATGATGTATTCTGCATATAAGTTAAATAAGCAGGGTGACAATCTACAGCCTTGACGTACTCCTTTTCCTATTTGGAACCAGTCTGTTGTTCCATGTCCAGTTCTAACTGTTGCTTCCTGACCTGCATACAGATTTCTCAAGAGGCAGGTCAGGTGGTCTGGTATTCCCATCTCTTTCAGAATTTTCCAAGTTTATTGTGATCCACACAGTCAAAGGCTTTGGCATAGTCAACAAAGCAGAAATAGATGTTTTTCTGGAACTCTCTTGCTTTTTCCATGATCCAGCAAATGTTGGCAATTTGGTCTCTGGTTCCTCTGCCTTTTCTAAAACCAGCTTGAACATCAGGAAGTTCACGGTTCATAGGGCTCTGACTAATGGAACAACCATTTGCCCATATGATTCTTATCTCTAAGGCAGAATGAAAGAGAGCAGAAATTAAAAAAAAAAAAATTGCTCTGTCACACCAAAACAATAATAAAGAGAAAATCTCAGAAGCCAATAGAGGAATAAAGTCATACCAAAGAATAAATGCAAAAATTTCAGTTAAGTTCTTGTAAGAATAAAGTGCAATCCAGTAGACACTAGAGGAATTGAGTTCAAGAATCCCTTCTTCTATGGTATTCTGTTTGCTGTTAAGACTATACAA
This sequence comes from Bos grunniens, assembly GCF_055505025.1. Taxonomy (NCBI): domain Eukaryota; kingdom Metazoa; phylum Chordata; class Mammalia; order Artiodactyla; family Bovidae; genus Bos; species Bos grunniens. Next base: position 134,280,177 of record NC_141194.1, read on the forward strand.
TGATTGTTTATTTCAGATATTTTATTTTTAGTTTTAAAATTTCTAACTTGTTCTTTTAAAAATATTTAATTTCTGCCTTTAATTTTCCTATCTTTGTATTAATTCTGTCCCTATTATCCTGCAAAGTCATAATATATTTGTAACAGCCTTTGCATCTGTTCTCATTTCTATCATCTCTTTTTTAGTCACATCATCTTTTTTTCTCAAATGTTTGAAATTTTTTATTGTGAATTTGGTGTTATATATAAAAATTATAGACATACTTTAATATTCTAGATGATGCTATAATTATCTAAGAAGGAATTTTGTTTGCTATGCAAGGCAAAATTTTTTTTTTCAATTTTAATTTAAAAAAATTATACATGTGTTCCCCAAAATTTTTTAAATCATTTTAACAAGATTAGAATGTGAAACTATTTTAATAAGGCTTCCAGGTCTTAGAAGTTCAATTTTTGATTATTCATCTTTTCTCTAGATTTTAATTTCGCTTTCTCATTGCTCTGAATGTTTCCAAATCACTGTCCGTCCTTGTGACTGTTCAGATAGGTATACAGATGTCCTTAGGGAAACATGAATCAAATTTCAGTCTGACATTTCAGAATTTTCTCCCTCAATGTTGGTGTCAAAATATTTTACTTTTTGTGTCTTTTTTCTTCTTCCACTTTCCACTTCCACATACTTCTACCCATGAACACACTTCGACGGGTGCACATGTGTCCATGGGTACACACAGGACACGTGCACCCGTGACTGATTCATGTTGATGTATGGTCAAAACTCCACAGTATTGTAAAGTAATTATCCTCCAATTAAAATAAATTTATTTTAAAAGGATTAATTGATTTTGCCAAAACCAATACAATATTGTAAAGTTAAAAATAAAATAAAAAACTAAATAAACAAATAAATAAAATAAAGCTGAAAAAAAGATTAATTGAAATATGTAAAAAAATTTGCAAAGGATATGTCATGTAAGTGCTCAATAGATATTAACCATGAAAATGAAAAAAAAAAAAAACTCTGCCTTGTTAGTTTTCAAATGCCTTCAAATCAGTGGATACAGTGATATATAAATGTATGTGTAAGTAAATATAGATAAATATATAAACACATAGCTATATTTTATCCAGATCTTTTTCTGTTTCCAGCAAGAGTGTTATTCAAACTGCCTACTCTAAAATTGTTGTTATTACTTATTTTGGTGTGGTTTGGGGAGGTGCAACAACTATGTTCTTGGGCTTCCCTGGTGGCTCTGATGGTAAAGAATCTACTTGCAAAGCAGGAAACCAGGGCTCGAACCCTGGGTTGGAAAGGCCCCCTGGAGAAGGGCATGGCAAGCCATTCTAGTATTCTTGCCTGGAGAATCCGAATGGACACGGGAGCGTGGCATGCTACAGTCCACGGTGATGCAAGAGTTGGACATGACTGAGGGACTAACACTTTCACTTTCACAACTGTGTTCCTAACTAACTGGAATTCTACCTTATTTACAGAAAAAATACACTATAGGATTTTATGATGATGGATTTTTGAGTTGTTTCAGCCTTAATTTCCCTTCAACTTTGAAAAATGATAGCTTTCTGGCTTCCCAAACTGAGAGTCTAGTTCCTCATAATGCCTCATTGATAGATTGCTTCCTGCATGTTGGTGAATGTGCATATGTTTAGCATTAGTTTCTAGCATCCTGCTACGATTAGCAGCTAGAGAAGCTCTTGCCACTAATATGTACTTTTCTTTTTAAATAACACTCATAAAAGATGGGAGATAAAATTCTTTTGTTACTCTGATTTGTTACTGCATCTGTTTTTGCCCTGGTTCCATGCTACCAAAAACACTGTTCCCATTTAAAATTTGTTTACAAAACCTAACAGCATAATTAAATTTATGAGATACACATTGCCTGATTGCTTATAAAAAGTATTATCTGACTATAGAGATATGGATATTTTAAAATAAAGTATGTCTCCTCTCAACATATTTAACAAATTAATGGAAAGAAATTAGAGCCAAAAGTCATATTTTTTGCTTCCCTTGAAGCAGAATCTAATGTATTTTTTTTATTCTTAAGATTTCATGCCCTGGGACAGTCAAATTGCATGTTTCCTGACTTAAAGTCACTTCATTCCTTAAAACATCTGTTTATGAATATATTTGTAAAAGTAATGACTATTTTCACAGTTTTATGGCTTAGAAGTGAGTTTATTGAAGACTTTTCAGGCAAAATATATTGGAACTTTCTGGTAATTTTTTGGAAAATGATTATAAAAGTGAGTGGATGATAAAATCCCTATCAGTTGAATTTATTTTTATTTATTATGCATTCTTCTTCAAACCAACATAAAAACCACATAATTCTACTGAAATATGAGTTTTGAATGTTGGCTTAAATGAAAATTGATTTCATTATCAAGAAAATTATTGATGTTTGTGCCAAGAATTACTATGATTTAAATTATTTTTAATTAGCAGCATTTCTATTTTAAGAGTAATTTTAGGGTTATCAAAAAATTGAGAGAAAAATACAGAGTTCCCTATACTCCCTCACTCAAAGTAACTTAAAGGTTTCTAAGTGTTTTATTGCAATGAATTTATAGTTAAATCTCATTTTGGTTAAACTATATTATCTGTATGATTTCTGTCTTGAAACTGACCGAGATGTAGTGTATACACTGTTGACCTAAAATAAATGTCTGTGCTGTGCTGTGCCCAATCATGTCTGACTTTTTGTGGTCCCATGGACTGTAGCCCACCAGGCTCCTATGTCCATGGAATTTTTCAGGCAAGAATAGTAGAGTGGGTTGCCATTTCTCTTCCAGCGAATCTTCCCCACCCAGGGATTGAATCCTGTCTTCTGTGTCTCCTGCATTGGCAGGTGTATTGCTTACATCTGAGACACTTGGGGAGACATCTGGGAAGCCCCCAAATAAATAGACTGCCATTTATTTGGGCTTATGTGGGATCCGGGAAGAATTGCAATTCATTGTCTGCAACCACAGTGAGCCAAGTGTAAGTCCCTGTGAACAGCCAGGGAAGTAGGCCTCTTCTATACAAATGAACAGAAAACTGGAAAGTCTAGAATAAACAAAGAGTCCATGGCTTTTCATTAACTGAGTCTATGCCAGGAAAGAAGAGGTGTCTTTCTTCTTCTTGTTGGGCTCTGTTATCACTGCAGAGCAACAGAGCTTCCTCTTCTGGTCTCCTGACTCCATTTAACTGAGGTTTCTGTTTATTAAATTTTACTCTAGCAACGTATATTCTATCTGACAAATGTTCTGTGTACCTCTGAAACAAATGTTAAAGATGAATATAAAAAACAATTTAGAGTTTTTTATACTGTAATAATTGACATTATTATCATAAAATTTCTTTTTATGTCTTTGTGCATACTCCCTGTTGACTTCTACTTTGATATAAATATCATCATACTTGCTTTCTTATGGCTCATGCTAACATGGTAGGATTTTCCCACTGTTTTAATTAACTTGCATTTTTTAAAATTAAAACTTTATCGTAGTTTCTATAGAGACTGCATTAGAATTTTAGCTCATTAAGATGGACATTTAAAAATATTAAAATATTAGATGACCAACAAAATATTTTTGAACTGTGTGATTTCTTTTACTCGCCCTCATACTTTTTGTGCTCTTATTTTCATATATTTTGTTGTATATAAGCTGTAAAGGTTACAATAAATTATGGTTATCTTTGCTTTCATTTGTCAAAAAACTGTGAAAGAAATTTTATATATTATACATATATTAAAATGATACAATAATCTGTACACATCGTGCTTATAGTTAGCAATACTATATCATCCACTTAAAAATTGAAGAGGTCTCATATTATCTGTCTTTACCACAATAAAAACATGAAAAAATATAATTACTGAAAAAGCCTCATAGATTTATTGTTATATAAAAAATATATTTTTATACATAAAGATATAAAACATAGTATATTCTTTCCTTGGTTGTATCAAGTGAACTGATGAGCCTGTTGAAGGCATTCCTCATAGTCTTGCAAACTACTCTACACCCTAACACCAAGTTTCTCAGCAATAATTAGAAACTTATGGTGCACTGAGGGCAATCATGGAAACAACAAACCTCAATTGTAGTCAAATTGCTAACTAGATAAACTCATCCACACAGATTACAGGCTCAAGAGAAGAAAAATAGCTGCTCATATCCAGGCATTAAAAATTCATTACCTCAGAGTCTACTCTCCTAAACAGGATGTAAAACTTTCTACAACAAAAATATATGAAAAAGTAAGAGTAGCACACTCCCCCAAAACAAAGCAGTCTTCAGAAGCAATCATCAGAACCAGACTCAGATACAAAACATAATGTTGAAACTAACCGATAATTGAAACTAATTATGATTAATGCGATGAGTATTCTAATGGAAAACAGAAAACATGCAAGATTCAATAAAAAGTAAAGTCATCAGAGAGACTTTATAGCTCCAAATTGAGGAGTTATAAATAAAGGACAAAGTAACAGAGATAAAGATTGCCTTCCACAGATTTATTAGTAGACTTGAGATAGTCAGGAAATATGAACTTGAAGAGGGATAAAGACAAATTATGTGCATGCATTCATGCATGTTAAGTTGCTAAGTCATGTCCAACTCTTAGTGACCCTATGGACTATAGCCGGAAAGTCTCCTCTATCTATGGAATTCTCAAGGCAAGAAATACTGGAGTGGGTTGCCATGCTCTCCTCCAAGGAATCTTCCCAACCCAAGAATCAAACCTGCATATCCTGCATTGGCAGGTGGGTTCTTTATGCAAGTAGGGAAATGAAGAGAGACACATACAGTGTTTCACAATGTGCCACATATTGCTAAAGTTGTTTTGTATATGTTAAGTTATTTAACTAATAGAATTCGATAATTCTATTTGACAGGTGCTGTAATTATTCCTATTTTACAGACAAGGGTGTAAATAGTAGGTTAGTTTCCATGATTTTCCGAAGATCACATAGCTAGAAAATGGTAAAGCCAAAAACCAAACAAAGGCGAAGACCACATGATAGCTTAGGAAGTTTAACACTGGCGTAATTATGTTCTGCTCTTTGGTACTGACAAGGTCCACCATAGTGAGTATATATATGCACTTAATGAAAATAATAGCATGATTATTGGTGCCAAAGAAATCAAGTTTCTGGATCCCACTTTAGTGGGACTAGTTAGTTGACTAGCTAACTTGACAAAATTTCCTAACCTTAAATGCCTGTTATCAACTCAAGGTTTATGTCCTTCCCAAATTCATATGTGTAAATATAATCTCCAATATGATGGTAGTTTCATATGGGCCTTTAGGAAGTAATTAGGTCATGAGGGTGGGGCTCTCATGAATGAGATTAGCCACTGTATAAAAGAGATCCAGAGAACAATCTCAACCCTTCCACTATGTGAGGATACAGCAACAGAAATCCATCTATTAACTAAGAAATGGCCCCCACTGGACATCAAATCTGCTGGTGTCTTGAAGTTGGACTTCGATGCCTTCAACACTGTGAGAAAGGGTACCCATTCTATGATAATTTTCTAATAGCTGCCTGAATAGCTTAAGATATAGCCTTAGAACCCTCATCTGTACAATGGCTGTAGTGATAGCAGTTGTCTCCAAGAGGTATGATGAGAATTAAAATATTTAATCCATTTAAATTTTTACCATGGCACCTGATAAGCTTTCTGCAAAAACTATTTTTTTAAAGTTTGAACTATTATATAAGTAGTTACTTTCATACAAGTAATTTCCTTTATCTGTTTGTGATAAGGATATAGAAACAGGTTATTTGACCTACTAAAGATTTAAACAGTTAAACAGAAAAAATTCTAAATTTACTTTTTTTTAAAGCATTATGCATCATTTTTGAGTCAGAGAATTAGAAAACTGTTCACAAGTAAGACCATTGTTATGCTTGTCAGAATTATGTGAATAATTGCTTTACATTTTTACTTTAATTTGTCCACAGAGAGACAGATCTTGTCATTCTTGAGTGCAACAGTAGAGTTCAGTCGCTCAATAGTGTTTGAGTCATTTCAAACCCATGGACTGCAGCAAGCCACACATCCCTGGGGATCACCAACTCCCAGAGCTTGCTCAAACTCATGTGATCAAGTCGGTGATGCCATCCAACCATCTCATCCTCTGTTGTCACCTTATCCTCCTGCCTTCAATCTTTCCCAGCATCAGGATCCTTTCCAATGAGTCAGTTCCTTGCATCAGGTGGCCAAACAATTGGAACTTCAGCATCAGTCTTTCCAATGAATATTCAGGACTGATTTCCTTTAGGATGGACTGGTTGGATATTCTTGCAGTCCAAGGGACTCTCAAGAGTCTTCTCCAACACCACAGTTCAAAAGCATCAGTTCTTTGGCGCTCAGCTTTCTTTATGGTCCAACTCTCACATCCATACATGACTACTGGAAAGACCATAGCTTTGACTAGATTGATCTTTGTTGACAAAGTAATGTCTCTGCTTTTTATTTATTTTTTTAAAATTTTATTTTATTTTTCAACTTTACAATATTGTATTGGTTTTGCCAAATACTGAAATGAATCCGCCACAGGTATACATGTGTTCCCCATCCTGAACCCTCCTCCCTCCCCATACCATCCCTCTGGGTCGTCCCAGTGCACCAGCCCCAAGCATCCAGTATCGTGCATCAAACCTGGATTGGCGACTCATTTCATACATGATATTTTACATGTTTCAATGTCATTCTCCCAAATCTTCCCATCCTCTCCTTCTCCCATAGAGTCCATAAGACTGTTCTATACATCAGTGTCTCTTTTGCTGTCTCATATACAGGGTTATTGTTACCATCTTTCTAAATTCCATATGTATGTGTTAGTATACTGTATTGGTGTTTTCCTTTCTGGCTTACTTCAGTCTGTATAATAGGCTCCAGTTTCATCCACCTCATTAGAACTGATTCAAATGTATTCTTTTTAATGGCTGAGTAGTACTCCATTGTGTATATGCACCACAGCTTTCTTATCCATTCATCTGCTGATGGACATCTAGGTTGCTTCCATGTCCTGGCTATTATAAACAGTGCTGAGATGAACATTGGGGTACATGTGTATCTTTCCCTTCTGGTTTCCTCCATGTGTATGCCCAGCAGTAGGATTGCTGGATCATAAGGCAATTCTAATTCCAGTTTTTTAAGGAATCTCCACACTGTTCTCCATAGTGGCTGTACTAGTTTGCATTCCCACCAACAGTGTAAGAGGGTTCCCTTTTCTCCACACCCTCTCCAGCATTTATTGCTTGTAGACTTGTGGATCGCAGCCATTCTGACTGGCATGAAATGGTACCTCATAGTGGTTTTGATTTGCATTTCTCTGATAATGAGTGATGTTGAGCATCTTTTCATGTGTTTGTTAGCCATCTGTATGTCTTCTTTGGAGAAATGTCTATTTAGATCTTTGGCCCATTTTTTGATTGGGTCATTTATTTTTCTGGAGTTGAGCTGTAGGAGTTGCTTGTATATTTTTGAGATTAGTTGTTTGTCAGTTGCTTCATTTGCTATTATTTTCTCCCATTCTGAAGGCTGCCTTTTCACCTTGCTAATAGTTTCCTTTGTTGTGCAGAAGCTTTTAAGTTTAATTAGGTCCCATTTGTTTATTTTTGCTTTTATTTCCAATATTCTGGGAGGTGGGTCATAGAGGATCCTGCTGTGATGTATGTCGGAGAGTATGTAGGAGTTTTATAGTTTCTGGTCTTACGTTTAGATATTTAATGCATTTTGAGTTTATTTTTGTGTATGGTGTTAGAAAGTATTCTAGTTTCATTCTTTTACAAGTGGTTGACCAGTTTTCCCAGCACCACTTGTTGAAGAGATTGTCTTTAATCCATTGTATATTCTTGTCTCCTTTGTCAAAGATAAGGTGTTCATATGTGCGTGGATTTATCTCTGGGCTTTCTATTTTGTTCCATTGATCTATATTTCTGTCTTTGTGCCAGTACCATACTGTCTTGATGACTGTGGCTTTGTAGTAGAGCCTGAAGTCAGATAGGTTGATTCCTCCAGTTCCATTCTTCTTTCTCAAGATAGTTTTGGCTATTCGAGGTTTTCTGTATTTCCATACAAATTGTGAAATTATTTGTTCTAGCTCTGTGAAGAATACCGTTGGTAGCTTGATAGGGATTGCATTGAATCTATAAATTGCTTTGGGTAGTATACTCATTTTCACTATATTGATTCTTCCAATCCATGAACATGGTATATTTTTCCATCTATTAGTGTCCTTTTTGATTTCTTTGACCAGTGTTTTATAGTTTTCTATATATAGGTCTTTAGTTTCTTTAGGTAGATATATTCCGAAGTATTTTATTCTTTCCGTTGCAATGGTGAATGGAATTGTTTCCTTAATTTCTCTTTCTGTTTTCTCATTATTAGTGTATAGGGAATAGGAATGCAAGGGATTTCTGTGTGTTGATTTTATATCCTGCAACTTTACTATAATCATTGATTAGTTCTAGTAATTTTCTGGTGGAGTCTTTAGGGTTTTTTATGTAGAGGATCATGTCATCTGCAAATAGTGAGAGTTTTACTTCTTCTTTTCCAATTTGGATTCCTTTTATTTCTTTTTCTTCTCTGATTGCTGTGGCCAAAACTTCCAAAACTATGTTGAATAGTAATGGTGAAAGTGGGCACCCTTGTCTTGTTCCTGACTTTAGAGGAAATGCTTTCAATTTTTCACCATTGAGGATAATGTTTGCTGTGGGGTTGTCATATATAGCTTTTATTATGTTGAGATATGTTCCTTCTATTCCTGCTTTCTGGAGAGTTTTTATCATAAATGGATGTTGAATTTTGTCAAAGGCTTTATCTGCATCTATTGAGATAATCATATGGTTTTTATTTTTCAATTTAATGTGCTCTCTGGCTTGGTCATAGCCTTTCTTCCAAGGAGCAAGCATCTTTTAAGTTCATGGCTGCAGTCACCATCTGCAGTGGTGTTGGAGCCCCCCCAAATAAAGTCTCTCACTGTTCTCATTTTTTCCCCATCTATTTGCCATGAAGTGATGGGACCAGATGCCATGGTCTTCGTTTTCTGAATGTTGAGCCTTAAGCCAACTTTTTCACTCTTCTCTTTCACTTTCATCAAGAGGCTTTTTAGTTCCTCTTCACTTTCTGCCATAAGGGTGGTGTCATCTGCATATCTGAGGTTATTGATATTTCTCTCTGCAGTCTTAATTCCAGCTTGGACTTCATCCAGTCTGGCATTTTGCATGATGTATTCTGCATATATAACAGTTATTTGAAAAAATACTATTCGTTTGTAATTTTTCCTTCATTGGAGGCACTCTTTTAATTCTGGCAGCCTTCCATACAATCAAACTTTTGCCTATTACCTCTTTCCTTTTAAGAATTGACAGGTCTTGTCAATCTTCTAAAATCAAACGATTGAAGTAAAGGAGAACAATTTAAAATGGGATAATATCTTAGAAAATTTTAAAAATAAAAGACTGGAAGACTGATTGAAATAAGTTAAAAACACAGAAGACCTGTGTTGTCTGAAAGGAAAAGAAAAAAAAAGAAAAATAAGAGAAATAACTGTAGTATAAAGCATGGAGACAAGAGTAAATAGAAAAAGAAGAAAAAAGGGAGAATATATTATATACATAGAGATAAAATACTATTTGTTGTTATTTACAAAACAGGACTATTAACTTACTTATGCAAAAAAAGATAGTAATGGAGGCTACTTCCTCTAAATTTATTTTTAATAATTTTCAATTTTAACAGTAAAATTAAAGAGATAAAATACTAAACAAAATGTTAAAATACAAATTAATACAAGTGTCTGACTGGTGTCCAATTTTTAAGGTCCTTATATTGATATTCTGTTATATTATCTCTGATCAATCTCTGGAACTTATTTTTTACAGTTGTCAGTTATCACTGTTGGGAATTTAGGGATGAATTCTGAAAGAGACTTAGAGATTTCCAATGGGGATTCATCAGTCTGAAAGTAGCTGGTCAGAAGATGTCAAAAATGACTTGCAACAGAGTGAACACAGGCCTTGAAAATGATGCTATTTCAGAGCACAAACAAAACCTAGACAGATCTATGGAAACGTAAACTTCCTAGAAATAGTGGGAAGGGGAAGTTTGTAAAAAATTTAGATTTTTAGTGACATTAAAACTTTCTAAACTATTGTGATGTTAGACATTAAAATAACCTTCATTTACTGCTCATATTGCATTTTGTTAAATTCTTTTATTGCCGTATGACCTTTACTTGTGGTGTGCTCAGCCATGTCTGACTTTTTGTGACCCTATGGACTGTAGCCCACCAGATTCCTCTGTCCGTGGAGATTCTCCAGGCAAGAAAACTGGAGTGGGTTGCCATGCCCTCCTCCAGGGAATCTTCTCAGCCCAGAGATCGAACCCAGTTTTCCCACACTGCATGAGGATTCTTTACCTTGTAAGCCACTAGGGAAGCTCAACTTTTATTTAAACAATACTATACGTTAGTTATTTTTATTATTTTTATTTTCTAGATGACAGTGCTTGTCTGTTGCCATGAAGTTAGTTAATGACACTTCCAAACGCAATGCTACCCAGTCTGCTTCCAGAGGCTTAACTCTCATTAACTCTCATTAACTCAAAGACCTGAGTATTCAGGTTCACGTGACTTTTATAAGAAAAAAACTCTAACAATTTTAAAACAGAATATTTGAAGTCCAGAGCCCATGACTTACAAAGCACCATCATACAGTGATGTGACAGACCTAAATGATTATTCAAGTTGAACTTGAAAAATTGCAATTTCTTGAACCACACTGGTTAAAAATGACTACCATTCTTCAGGGTAGTAAATTAATTGTAAAAATGTAGACTAATTGTAAAATTCCCCTAATTCTTCCACCATCTCTGTATTCGAGCCCTTTCCATTGTTATTTTCAAGTTGCTCCTTTTAAAGGGTGATGTCTGTTCTTCCACCCTTGCAATCCAAGCCATTCTCATTACCTATGACGAGGACTCTCTCAGTGACCAAATTCTAGGCCCCATTATCATGCATGTCCTCAAGAGCCCAGTTTTAGCAAGAATCCCATCAAGCTGATTTAACCAGAATCCCCAAACCTCAATTTTTAATCAGTGTCCTCATCCTGCACCCTTTCCCATGAGATATGCAATCACCTATTAGGTCAGTTTAGTGAGAATTGCCCTCAGTTCAGTTCAGTTCAGTTTCTCAGTCATGTCTGACTCTCTGCAACCCCATGGACTGTGGCACACCAGGCTTCCCTGTCCATCACAAACTCCTGGAGCTTGCTCAAACTCATGTCCATCGAATTGGTGATGCCATCCAACCATCTCATCCTCTGTCATCCCCTTCTCCTGCCTTCAATCTTTCCCAGCATCAAGGCCTTTTCCATTGAGTCAGTTCTTTACATCTGCCCTACCCTCTTAGTAATCCAGCTACCAATTCCCCACCCAAAATTTGCTCTTTGGCTATAAATCTGCTTGTTGTATTTAAAGTTGAGTTCAGTATCACTGCCCTACTACAAAACTATACTGCATTAATCTCTATACCTATCAAGATATTCCTGAATAAATTCAGCCTTACCATTTAATGGGCTTCCTGGTGGCTCAGTGATAAGGAATCTGCCTGCAATGCAGGAAACATGGGTTCAATTCCTGGGGTGGGAAGATCCCCTCGAGAAGGGAATGGCAACTCACTCCAGTATTTTTGCCTGGACAATCCATGGACAGAGGAGCCTGGCAGGCTACAGTCCATAGGGTCACAAAGAGACAGATCCAACTGAAGTGACTAAGCAGCAGCAGCAGCTACTATTTAACAGTATCATGACTAATGTTTTACCTGTGAGTTGACCAGTAAATAGAAGTAGAAGTGTGCCCATTCCAATCCTAGATCACATGATGCCTCATGAACAGCTCTTCTTTCAAAAATTTGTCTTGGCTCGCCTGCTGGTAGTGTGTGAAAGACACACAGAAGGGGCATCGGTGGTACCAGTTGAATTCATTCTAAATCAGCAGAAACACCCAGATGACTCATAGATATGAGAGCAAAAATAACTGTTTATTGATGTTTGTCACTAAGATTTTGTAAATTTTTCTTTCTATGGATTATTGTACCGAGATAAGTGATGCTTTAGGTGGGAGAAGTTGTATATTGATACTAGAATCTGTATCTTTTGGTGGGTCTGGCATAAAATAGTTCCAGTAAACTGTACATAAATCTTTACAAACTGTGGATTTAGTTTTTTTTCTATAAGCCTTTTCATCATATTTATATGTTTTCTACACAGAATAATTTTTTTTTGTGTGTATATATATATATATATATATATATACACACACAAACATATATTTCATGTACATATATACATGGAATATATATGAGTTTTTTATTTGTTTTTCCATATGTATATGTATCAGCTATGTTCATCTACAACTTAGAACTGTATTATCTAATAAAATTTTATACAACAATCTTACTTAATCATAGTATAACGCCTATTCTCTTTCTCCCACAGTCACACTATTCTAACAATCATTTGTGAGTGATTTTCCCTTAGAACTAAAAATTACATATTGTTAGAATTACAATTACATTCCTGTTTCTTTTGTTTGATTTTAAGCTATTACAGATTTTCCATGAAACTGCACAACATAATTTCCTTTCATATTTAATGGTCATACTGTTTTCCATTTTACTGATATGCCATAGTTTACTTAAACATTCATTGACTGTTAACCATTTAGTTTGTTATAGCACTTTCCTGCAGTGCAAACCTTCACACACGTCCTTAATACACCTGTAAAATTCAAAGAAAAAGTTCATCAGAATGAAATCAGCATTCGAAATGCAGCTATAGTTTCAGTTCTACATAGATTAGTAGTCACCAAAAATTCCTAGTCTAGCTATGTCTTCTATTATACTGCCTTATTTCTTAATTAACGTTTTTCTTGAATTTTTATAGCTTTCTATGATCTTTAAAAAAAATTATAGTTGATATACACGACACCACCCTTATGGCAGAAAATGAAGAGGAACTAAAGATCCTCTTGATGAAAGTGAAAGTGGAGAGTGTAAAAGCTGGCTTAAAGCTCAACATTCAGAAAACGAAGATCATGGCATCCGGTCCCACCACTTCATGGGAAGTAGATAGGGAAACAGTGGAAACAGTGTCAGACTTTATTTTTGGGGGCTCCAAAATCACTGCAGATGGTGACTGCAGCCATGAAATTAAAAGAGGCTTACTCCTTGAAAGAAAAGTTATGACCAACCTAGATAGCATATTCAAAAGCAGAGACATTACTTTGCCAACAAAGGTCCGTCTAGCCAAGGCTATGGTTTTTCCAGTGGTCATGTATGGATGTGAGAGTTGTACTGTGAAGAAGGCTGAGTGCCGAAGAATTGATGCTTTTGAACTGTGGTGTTGGAGAAGACTCTTGAGAGTCCCTTGGACTGCAAGGAGATCCAACCAGTCCATTCTGAAGGAGATCAGCCCTGGCATTTCTTTGGAAGAAATGATGCTAAAGCTGAAACTCCAGTACTTTGGCCACCTCATGCGAAGAGTTGACTCATTGGAAATGACTCTGATGCTGGGAGGGATTGGGGGCAGGAGGAGAAGGGGATGACAGAGGATGAGATGGCTGGATGGCATCGCTGACTCGATGGACATGAGTCTCAGTGAACTCCAGGAGTTGGTGATGGACAAGGAGGCCTGGCGTGCTGCAATTCATGTGGTCATAAAGATTCGTACACGACTGAGCGACTGATCTGATCTGATCTGATTGTGTTTTAGGTGTACAGCATAGACATTCAGCATTTTTTTTCTTCAGATTCAGTATTTTTAAGAGAGTAGATTTTTTTTTTTTTAGGCCACACCCTACAGTTATGCAGGATCTAGTTCCCTGATCAGGGATTGAATCCTTGCCCCTTGCATTGGGAACATGGAGTCTTAACTACTGGACTGCCAGGGAAGTTCCAATATTCATTACTTTTGCAGGTTATACTGCATTATACTTTATTACAAGATAATGGTTAGAGCCACCAGGGAAGCCCCATAATTACTCATACTATACAGTATATCCTTGTTATTTATCTATTTTACACATGTAATTTATTTCTGCTAATCCTGCATCCCTAATTTACCTCTTCTACCCTCCCCCCTTCCCTTTGGTATCCCTTCCTCTCTCCGTGCAAACCCTTAAGAATTAGTCATCTTTCTTATTCCCTCATAATTTTACCTATTATGGAATGCCATATAGCTGGAATTACACAGAATGTAGTCTTTTCAGATTAACTTCTTTCATTAGCAATATGTATTAAAGATCCTTCTTGTCTTCATGATAGTTGATTTACTTTTAGTGCTGAATAATATTTTTTGTACAAATGTACTGCTGTGGTATTCTCCACTCATCCATTGAAGAACATCTTCGTAGCTTCCAAGTTTTTCCAACTATGGATAAAGTTGCTCTAAACATTAACAGCCTGGTATTTGTGTGGTCATAAGTTTTCAACTCATACCAAGTAGTATGATTAGTATTTTAAGAAACTGTCACACTGTCTTCCAAAGGTGCATCATTTTACATTACCACCTGCAATGAATTAGTACCATTATTATTACAATTATTATTAATTATTATTAATTATTTTCTATTGCTGCATATCCTTGCCAGCATTTGGTATTGTCAGTGTTCTGGATTTTGGACCCATAGTGGTATCTCACTGTTGTTTAATTTTAAATTTCCTGATGACACATGTTAACCATCTTTACATATGCTTACTTATCATCTGTTTATCTTCTTTGGACATTGGACATATGTCTGTTCCAATCTTCTGCCCATTTTTAATTGAGTTTTTTGTTTTCATTTTGTTGAGTTTTAAGAGTTCTTTTTTATATTTTGGATAGCATTCCATTACTAGATATGTCTTTTGAAAATAATTTCTCCCAGTCTGTGGCTTGTATTTTCATTGTCTTAACAGTGTCTTTCACAGAGAAGACATTTTAATGAAGTTTAATGAAGTTCAACTTTAATAAAGTTCAACTTTAATGAAGTTCAGTGTATCATTTTTTTCCCACAGATTTTGCTTCTTTGTTTTCAAGAAGTAATTGCCTCATCCAAGGCCATCTAGATTTTTTTCTTATGTTATCTTCTAAGAGTGTTATAGTTTCACATTTTAAATTTAGGACTGTGATCTATTTTGAGTTAATTTTTGTGAAAGGTGTAAGATCTGTATCTCAATTCATTGTTTGAATGGTTGCATGCAGTTTTTCCATCACCATTTGTTGAAAATTCTATTGTGTTCCCATTGTGTGGCCTTTGCTCCTTTGTCAAAGTTCAGTTAATGATATGATATTTCTATTCTTTTTAAATTTTTTTTCTCCTTTATAATAAATATTCTTTCATACGAATTTTACAATCATTCTCAGAAGTTTAGAAAGGAAGAAATGAAGCTTATTGTGTTTTCTCATCCAGACATGTGGAATATTTTAAGTTTTTCTGATCTTGTGTCTTTAAATAAGCTGTTATAGTTTATGTCTTCAGATCATCTACCTTTTATGTCAAATCTAATCTTTGTATTTTTTGTCATTGTTACTTTTTGTCATTGTTGTGGATGATCTGTTCATATCAGTTTTTAACTGATTTTCATGAATAGAAAAAAACAAATATTCTATATTTTAATCTTATAAACTAGAAAGTTACTTAATTTTCATAGTCTTTTTACATAGTCCCTTGGATTTTTCACTTGATGCACCATATTATCTGCAAATAAACATAATTATATTTCTTCTCTTCCAATATTTATACATAATATTTAATTGTATTTTCTTACTGCATTTGTAAGATCTTCCAACTAATGTTGAATTATAGTGATCATAGAGGATACCCCTAAGTTGTTCTTAATTTTTAATGGAAATGACCTCAGAAATTCAACATTTATAATAAAGTTTGATTGTTTATTTTTTATTGTGTAACCTTTATAATTTTAACTGTGCCTTTTATATTTACTTGAGTTAGACTTATTTTAGTGATGTCAGGGGATTTTATGAAAAGGTTTTTTGGCATTTATTTATATAATAATATATTTTTATTGTAATAATGAAATACATTTATAAAAATCAATGATGTTTCCAATTTTGCTACATTTTATATCATTTTTGATATACATTTAAACTGTATTTTGTATTATTTTTGATAAACATTTGAATTTTATGTTTTAGTATTTCATCAAATTTTTGTCATCAACATGAATGGGTAAGGTGAAATTTTATTTTGGTTGCTATTGTGGAAGGATGAAATTCCAGTCATAGCCATGCTGACAGCAAAGAATGATGGACAAGATAATAACCATATTTTCTTCAACTCTATGAAAGAAAAACAGATGCAAAAATGTCTTAATGAATTTAATTCCAAAGAGATCTGGGCCCTTCATATGTGACCAAATAGCAATGACTTCTCTCAGTCATGTAACACTCTAAATTTAGTATGGTTCTAGGGGGTTGGGGGGTATAGAAGTGGTAAGTGTGTCATATATAAAAAGAGTTTATAAGGTAGAGAAAAAAAACAGTCCAACATTTCAGTATATGCTATATAATTGGAATCTAAACGATTTTCAAACACAAACACTGCTTAGTCTAGCAGTTCAACCATTCTCCGTCTCATACTGGGAATTTTGCTAAGTAAATTTTAGTGGGAGTAAAGTGTAAAATCAAATAAACATGTTATAATATTGGGCAATTTAGTAATACTTATATTCCAGGGCCTTGCTGAAGTTGAATCTAAATTTGAGTCAAAACTGAAGTTATCACTGAACTTATTACAAGCTCAAATACTGACAAGATCAAACATCAGCTTCTCAGCAGGGGAAGTTGTATGTTGGATTTAAGGGCAATGAGAGAACTCCTTAACCTCATTTAAAACCACAAGGAAACACTATCTAGTTAAAACAGTAGCCTAGAGCCTGCTCGGCACACCTTTTGAACTTAAATGATTATTCTCTTACCCTAGTCACTTGACAGAGAAAAGAGTTTTCATTTTCTAGTTAACAACAAATATGTTATAGTTCAGTCTCTACTGTTCTTCAGTAGACAATGGCCAGCATAGAAGCAAAACCTAAGAATTGTAATAAAGTAGAAAATTGTGAAATAAAAAATGGTAACAAAAGCAGAACTACATATGACACTGTTGTCGTTCGCTTGCTCAATTATGTCTGACTCTTTGTAATCCCATGGACTGCAGCAGGCCATAATTCCATGTCATTCACCATCTCCCGGAGCTTGCTCAAATTCATGTCCACTGAGTCAGTGATGCCATCCAACCATCTCATCCTCTGTCCCCTTCCCCTCCTGACTTCAATCTTTCCCACCATCAGGGTCTTTTCTAATGAGTCCCCTCTTTGCATCAGTCAGTCAGTTCAGTCACTCAGTTGTGTCCGACTCTTTGCAACCCCATGGACTGCAGCACACCAGGCTTCCCTGTCTATCACCAACTCCTGGAGCCTCCTCAAACTCATGTCCATTGCATTGGTGATGCCATTCAAGCATCTCATCCTCTGTCCACCAGTTCTCCTCTCACCTTCAGTCTTTCCCAGCATCAGGGTCTTTTCCAATGAGTCAATTTCTCGCATCAGGTAGCCAAAGTATTGAAACTTCAGCATCAGTCTTTTCAGGGGATTCACAAGGCCTGTGAGAGGCCAAATTACTTTTATATAACTCAGCTAAATCAGCATATCATGAAAGACTAAATGCAGATACAGATAAGAGGATCCAATTGTCTTCTATTAAACTATACATTAAGATTTATAAAAATGCAAAAAAAATCCCACACTAATGCTATTTTCTGTAAATATAACTATTTTTCATAAAATGTTTTATGCTTACATATAATAAGTTTATTAAATAAATATTTTATGTAATTCATTTAACATATATTACAATATCACTAATATGACTCATATAAGCAAAAAGCTTTTGCATCCCCAATAATTTTCAGTAAGCGCTGGAACCAAAATGTTTAAGTGCCACTAAACTAAATAATTTTAAAAGAAATGGGAATTGTAGCATTTGGATTACATTGGAAGGTGAATAATAATGGCAGTTTTATTAAGGAATGACATCACAGTTCCATTCATTTGTTTGTGTACTAATGATTTACTATTTTACTTTACCCAAGAAAGTCATTTGAATTTTATCTGTGATTAAGTTTGGTGCTCTGTTTGGAGCCAGAGGGGATTCACCTCCAATTACAGTTCCACCACTTGCTAGCTGTGAGAAGCTTAACAAGTTAACTTCTCTAAACTTCAACTTCTTATTTGCAAGCGGGGACAATAAATGACTAGTATGGTTACTATCAGGATGCATATATGTAAAACTGTGCCATTTTCTGTAAGGTAACACATGATCAATAAAATTTTATCAATAATTGAGATAACAGGAACAATGAATAACCAAAGAAGTGTCTGGACATAATATTCTTTTCCATTGAGTCAGAAGATGAAATTGGTAATAAAAGAGTTCTTCAGTAGGTTTTTTTTTTAATCATATATGTAAGTTGCCACCAATTCTGAATAAAAGTAAAGCTGTCTTAAGTGTCTACCCTGCACTTCTGACAAATATGCAACATAACACTCACTTGTAAAAATCTATTTGCCTAGTAACTGCCACATTTTGTAATGCAATATCCTCCAAGAATATTATTACAAATTTTATTCAGGTTCATCAACAGTTTTGGATCTCCTCTTCATCCAGGCACATAGGAGGACTTGTGCCCACCATCCTCCCTTTTAAAGATAGGCATGACCATGCAGCTTGCTTTGTTCAATAAACATGAGTAGGGTTGATATACATCACTTTTTTTCTGGAAGAATAAAATCTAGCATTCTATTCCCTTTTTACCTTTTTTTTTTTTTAAATATCTATGGCTTCTCATAAGTGAGAAATAAGTCTTCATTGTCCTAACACACTGAAATATAGAAGTTGTTGAAGTAGCATAACCATGTCTATGTTATTGACTGTCAAACTAATTGCAATAGTGTCACAGG
Organism: Bos grunniens; assembly: GCF_055505025.1. Classification (NCBI taxonomy): domain Eukaryota; kingdom Metazoa; phylum Chordata; class Mammalia; order Artiodactyla; family Bovidae; genus Bos; species Bos grunniens. The sequence goes on from NC_141194.1 coordinate 134,299,221, forward strand.
GATACTTACCACCATAATGGTCCAATATCAATTAATGTACCTCTGAGCTACAAATAATATACTCCTCTGCTTCTCACCTGAGATGGATAATCTATTCAGTACAATATTGACACTATAACCTTTTTCCATTGGAAATATCCTCTGAATATAGTGAAGCTTTTCAAAACTTTCATTTTTCAATTACTTTTTATCTTTTCTAGCAGGCAATATTTTAAGTAAAGTAGGCTAAATTAGCCCTTCTAACTTTGCTTCTCCACTCTCATCACAGCAATAAAATGCACAGTTAAAATTCATTCTCATGCATGTGTAAGGCTTAGAAAGATTAGTGAATAATAGACTCCAAATAAGGAGCTTTTGAACATTAATCCACCAAGAGTTTAAGTTGGAAAATGTATCATCTTTTGAGCTATTGGGCCTAATATTTAGATAGATAGATTTGTATGGATTGTATAATAGTTGGAAAGCCATGTGGGCCAAGGTGGATTAAGAACTAATTTTCTCCCACCATCTGGTGTATTCACTTTTATTGTAGAAAACAGTCTATGCTATTGTACTGTTCAGCACAATCCTTAAAAACTTCTTCTCTCCTTGCATTTAAAAAATGTCTACTTCACCTGGTGTGTTATTATGATAACAGTGGGGATTTTAATCTTTATCCATTGTGAAAATATGGTCAGCAAACACACTGTGTATGATTTGACTGGCAAGAAATACACAAGGTTTTTTTCTTTCTTACATTATGAAAAAGAAGTGTATATATCTGGGGAGCCTAGTACCAAGGATGCTTGGTTGTTTACATGTGGAAGTGTCTGGGCCAGAAGCTTTATAATGGCTATATCAGAGTGGAGAAAAAAAATAGAGGGACATAGATTGGGAACTGGGAATAAGTTTAGGAAGTCAAGCAGAAAAAGAGAAGTTTTGGTGCTATGATTCATTCAGTTCAGTTTAGTCACTCAGTCATGTCTGACTCTTTGCAACTCCATGGACTGCAGCACACCAGGTCTTCCTGTCCATCACCAGCTCCCAGAGTTTACTCAAAGCCATGTCCATTGAGTTGGTGATTCCATCCAGCCATCTCATCCTCTTTCATCCTCTTCTCCTCCTGCCTTCAGTCTTTGCCAGCATCAGGGTCTTTTCCAATGAGTCAGTTCTTCACATCAGGTGGCCAAAGTATTGGAGTTTAAGCTTCAGCATCAGGCTTTCCAATGAATATTCAGGACTGATTCCGTTTAGGATGGACTGATTGGAACTCCTTGCAGTCCAAGGGACTCTCAAGAGTCTTCTCCAACACCACAGTTCAAAACCATCAATTCTTCGGTGCTCAGCTTTCTTTATAGTCCAATTCTCACATCCATACATGACTACTGGAAAAACCATAGCTTTGACTAGATGGATTTGTTGACAAAGTAATGTCTCTGCTTTTTAATGTGCTGTCTGGCTTGGTCATAACTTTTATTTCAAGGAGCAAGCATCTTTTAATTTCATGGCTGTAGTCACCATCTTCAGTGATTTGGGAGCCCCAGAAAATAAAGTCTGTCACTCTTTCTGCTGTTTCCCCATCTATCTGCCATGAAGTGATGGGACCAGATGCCATGATCTTCGTTTTCTGAATGTTGAGTCTCAAGCCAACTTTTTCACTCTCCTCTTTCACATTCATCAAGAGGCTCTTTAGTTCTTCACTTTCTGCCATAAGGGTGGTGTCATCTGCATATCTGAGGTTATTGATCTGATTAATTATAGACCATATAATGATCTACTGATTCATTAGAAAACTCTTAATACCATATTGAACACATGCACATTAGTTTTTTTCCCCAGGCCTATTAAGATATAATTGACTTTGAATATTATACAAGTTTGAGATGTATGATGTGGTAATTTTATAAACGTATATGCTGTAAAATGGTACTGCAAAAAGATTAGTTAACACCTCCATCACCTCACATACTTACAGTTATTTTTGTGGTGAGAGGTTTCATTATCTATTCTTAGAAACCTTCAAATATGCAATACATTTAACAATAGTTACGTTACATATCCAGAACTTTTTCATCTTATGACTGGAGGTTTCTATCCATTAGCCAAACTTACTCCATTTCCTCCACTACCCAATCCCCTCCCTGGATAACCACCAATCTGACCTGTTTCCATGAGTTCAACTTTGTAGATTCTACAAATAAGAGGTAAGTATTTTTATCATTGTCTTTCTCACTTTTTTCATTTAGCATAATGACCTCAAGTTTCATGCATGTTGTTGCATATGACATGTTTTTTTAATTCTTTTTAAGAGAATGAAAAATTTGGCCTAAAGCTCAATGTTCAGAAAACTAAGATCATGGCATCTGGTCCCATCACTTCATGGGAACTAGATGGGGAAACAGTGGAAACAGTGGCAGACTTTATTTCTGGGGGCTCCAAAAGCACTACAGATGGTGATTGCAGCCATGAAATTAAAAGACGCTTACTCCTTGGAAGGAAAGTTATGACCAACCTAGATAGCATATTCAAAACCAGAGACATTACTTTGCCAACAAAGGTCCGTCTAGTCAAGGCTATGGTTTTTCCTGTGGTCATGTATGGATGTGAGAGTTGGACTGTGAAGAAAGCTGAGTGCTGAAGAATTGATGCCTTTGAACTGTGGTGTTGGAGAAGACTCTTGAGAGTCCCTTGGACTGCAAGGAGATCCAAACAGTCCATTCTAAAGGAGATCAGCCCTGGGATTTCTTTGGAAGGACTGATGCTAAAGCTGAAACTCCAATACCTTGACTCATTGGAAAAGACTCTCATGCTGGGAGGGGTTGAGGGCAGGAGGAAAAGGGGACAACAGAGGATGAGATGGCTGGATGGCATCACCGACTCAATGGACATGAGTTTGAGTGAACTCCCGTAGTTGGTGTTGGACAGGGAAGCCTGGTGTGCTGTGATTGATGGGGTTGCAAAGAGTCGGACATGACTGAGCGACTGAACTGAACTGAACTGAAGCCTGGTAAAATCATTATTAATAATACATAGTCCATTATGATACATTCTAAATAGTCCACTATTCTACATTGTATCTATATCCCACGTCCAATGTAAGACAAACCCAAGTAAGATGGTAGGCTCTAAGAGAGGGCATCAGAGGGCAGACAGACTGAAATGCAATCACAGACAACTAGACAATCTGATCACACGGACCACAGCCTTGTATAACTCAGTGAAACTAAGCCATGCAGCATGGGGCCACCCAAGATGGACGGGTCATGGTGGAGAGGTCTGACAGAATGTGGTCCACTGGAGACAGGAATGGCAAATCACTTCAGTATTCTTGCCCTGAGAATCCCATGAAGAGTATGAAAAGGCAAAAAGATACGACACTGAAAGATGAACACCCAAGGTCAGTAAGTGCCCAATAAGCTACTGGAGATCAGTGGAGAAATAAATCCAGAAAGAATGAAGGGATGGATCCAAAGCAAAAACAACATTCAGTTGTGGATGGGACTGGTGATAGAAGCAAGGTCCAATGCTGTAAAGAGCAATATTGCATAGGAACCTGGAATGTTAGGTCCATGAATCAAGGCAAATTGGAAGTGGTCAAACAGGAGATGGCTAGAGTGAACGTTGACATTCTAGGAATCAGTGAACTTAAATGGATGGGAATGGGTGAATTTAACTCAGATGACCATTATAACTAATACTGTGGGCAAGAATCCCTTAGAAGAAATGGAGTAGCCATCATGGTCAACAAAAGAGTCTGAAATGCAGTAATTGGATGCAATCTCAGAAACAACAGAATGATCTCTGTTCGTTTCCAAGGAAAACCATTCAATATCACGGTAATCCAAGTCTATGCCCCAACCAGTAATGCTGAAGAAGCTGAAGTTGAACAGTTCTATGAAGACCTCCAAGACCTTCTAGAACTAACGTCCAAAAAAAAAAAAAATGTTCTTTTCATTATAGGAGACAGGAATGCAAAAGTAGGAAGTCAAGAAACACCTGGAGTAACAGGCAAATTTGGCCTTGGAGTACAGAATGAAGCAGGACAAAGGCTAATAGAGTTCTGACAAGAGAACACATTGGTCATAGCAAACACCCTATTCCAACAACACAAGAGAAGACTCTACACATGGACATCACCAGATGGTCAACACCAAAATCAGATTGATTATATTCTTTGCAGCCAAAGATGGAGAAGCTCTACACAGTCAGCAAGAACAAGACTGGGAGCTGACTGTGGCTCAGATCGTGAACTCCTTATTGCCGAATTCAGACTGGAATTGAAGAAAGTAGGGAAAACCACTAGGCCATTCAGGTATGACCTAAATCAAATCCCTTTTGACTATACAGTGAAAGTGAGAAATAGGTTTAAGGGACTAGATCTGAGAGACAGAGTGCCTGAACTATGGACAGACATTCATGATATTGTACAGGAGACAGGGATTAAGACCATCCCCGAGAAAAAGAAATGATAAAAAGCAAAACGGCTGTCTGAGGGGGACTTACAAATAACTGTGAAAAGAAGAAAAGCGAAAAGCAAAGGAGAAAAGGAAAGATATACCCATTTGAATGCAGAATTCCAAAGAATAGCAAGGAGATAAGAAAATCTTCCTCAGTGATCAATGCCAAGAAATAGAGGAAAACAATAGAATGGGAAAGACTAGAGATCTCTTCATGAAAATTAGAGATACCAAGGAAAATTTCATGCAAAGATGGACTCAATAAAGGACAAAAATGGTATGGACCTAACAGAAGCAGAAGATATTAAGAAGAGGTGGCAAGAATACACAGAAGAACTGTACAAAAAAGATCTTCACAACCCAGATAATCATGTTGGTGTGATGGCTCACACTAACCTAGAGTCAGACATCCTGGAATGTGATTCAAATGGGCCTTAAGAAGTATCACTACGAACAAAGCTAGGGGAGGTGATATAATTCCAGTTGAGCTATTTCAAATCCTGAAAGATGATGCTGTGAAAGTGCTGCACTCAATATGTCAGCAAATTTGGAACATTCAGCAGTGGCCACAGGGCTGTAAAAGCTCAGTTTTCATTCCAATCCCAAAGAAAGGCAATGCCAAATTGCACTCATCTCACACACCAGTAAAATAATGCTCAAAATTCTCCAAGCCAGGCTTCAGCAATACATGAACCGTGAACTTCCAGATGTTCAAGCTGGTTTTAGAAAAGGCAGAAGAACCAGAGATCAAATTGCCAGCATCTGCTAGATCATTGAGAAAGCAAGAGAATTCCAGAAAAACATCTATTTCTGCTTTGTTGACTATGCCAAAGCCTTTGACTGTGTGGATTACAGTAAACTGTGGAAAATTCTGAAAGAGATGGGAATACCAGACCACCTGACCTGCCTCTTGAGAAATCTGTATGCTGGTCAGGAAGCAACAGTTAGAACTGGACATGGAACAACAGACTGGTTCCAAATAGGGAAAGGAGTATGTCAAGGCTGTATATTGTCTCCATGCTTATTTAACTTATATGCATCATGAGAAATGCTGGGCTGGAGGAAGCACAAGATGGAATCAAGATTGCCAGGAGAAATATCAATAACCTCAGATATGCAGATGACACCACCCTTATGGCAGAAAGTGAAGAGGAACTAATGAGCCTCTTGATGAAAGTGAAAGAGGAGAGTGAAAAAGTTGGCTTAAAGCTCAACATTCAGAAAACTAATATCATGGCATCTGGTCCCATCACTTCATGGCAAATAGATGGGGAAACAGTGGAAACAGTGGCTGACTGTATTTTTTGGGGCTCCAAAATCACTGCAGATGGTGATTGCAGTCATGAAATTAAAAGACACTTACTCCTTGGAAGGGAAGTTATGATCAACCTAGACAGCATATTAAACAGCAGAGACATTACTTTGGCAACAAAGGTCCGTCTAGTCAAGGTTATGGTTTTTCCAGTAGTCATGTATGGGTATGAGAGTTGGACTATAAAGAAAGCTGACCATTGAAGAATTGATTCTTTTGAACTGTGGTGTTGGACTCTTGAGAGTCCCTTGGACTGCAAGAAGATCCAATCAGTCCATCCTAAAGGAGATCAGTCCTGGGTGTTCTTTGGAAGGACTGATGTTGAAGCTGAAAGTCCAATACTTTGGCCAACTGATGCGAAGAGCTTACTCATTTGAGAAGACCCTGATGCTGGGAAAGATTGAGGGCAAGTGGAGAAGGGGACGACAGAGGATGAGATGGTTGGATGGCATCACCGACTCAGTGGACATGGGTTTGTGTAGACTCCAGCATTTGGTGATGGACAAGGAGGCCTGGTGTGCTGTGGTTCATGGGGTCTTAAAGAGTCACACACGACTGAGTGACTGAACTTAACTGAACTGATTATATGTGAATGAACACTTAGGCTGTTTTCATGTTTTGGCTATTATAAACAATGCTGCAGTGAACATGAGGTTGTATGGATCTCATCAGGATAGTGACTGTATTTCTTTCAAATATATTCCCAGACATGGAATTGCTGCATTGTATGGTAGCTTTCTTTGTTATTATTTGAAGAACCTCTGTACAGTTTTCCAGAGTGACTTTATCATTTTACTTTTCCGGTAGCAGTGTATAAAAAGTTCCTTTTCTCTATATCCTGGTCATCACTTGCTATGTCTTATATTTTTGATAATAGCCATTTAAACAGATATAAGGTGATCTTCTGATGTTTATTAATATTTATATTTCTATGATGATTAGTGATGTTGAATATATTTTCATGCATCTGTTTGCCATTTAAATATATTCTTTGGGAAAATATCTGTTCAAGTGCTTTGTCCATTTTTATACTTGAATATTCACAGGGTTTTAGTTTTTTACTCTTGAGTTATGTGAATTCCTCATGTATTTTTGATGTTACCCTCTTATCAGATATGTGGTTTGCAGACATTTTCTACCATTCCATAAATTGTCTTTTGATTTTGTTGATTATTTCTTTTGCTATGTAGAAGCTTTTTACTTTGATGTTGTCCCACTTGTTTCTTTTTGTTCTTTTGGCTTGTGCTTTGTGTCTTATCTAGAAAATTATGGCCAGAACCCATGTCAAAGAGCATTTCCCCTGTGTTTTCTTCAAAAGAGTTTTATGGTTCAAGTTTTATATTTAAATTATTACTCCATTTCAAGTTGATTTTTGTGAATGATGCAAGATAGGGGTCTAATTCATTTTTTTGCCTGTGATTCTAGTTTCCTCAGTACCATTTATTAAATAGACTGACACTGCTCATTGAGTATTCTTCATGCCCTTGTCAAATATTAGTTGATGATGTATGCATACATATATATATTTCTTAGCTCTCAATATTGTTTTGTTTCAACTGATACAAAAGAAATACAAAGGACTATGAGATTAATCTGAATAATATACCAATAACTTGGACAACCTAGAAAAAATGAATAATTTCCTAGAAATGTATAAACTACCAAGGCTGAATAATGAAGAAATAGATAATCTGGACGCCAATATTCAGTAAGGATATTTAATTGGTAATAAAAATGCTCCAAACAAGGAAAATTTTAGGACTACATGGTCTCACTGGTGAATTCTACCAAATATTTATAAAAGAATTTACTCTAATTCTTCCAAAATATTTTCCAAATTTTTGAGGAGAGAATACTCCCAGATTTATTTTATGAAGCCAGTATTACCCTGATACCAAATCCATATAAGGATACTATAAGAAAAAGAAACAGCAGACCAATATCCCTGATGAATATAGATGCAAACATTTAAAAAAAAATATTAGTAGACCGAATTCAAGAAATCATTAAAAGGCTTATACACCATGGCCAAGTGGGATTTATCCCAAAGATGCAAGAATAGTTTAACATGTGCAAATCAGTAAATGTAATATACCATATTAGGAGTATAAAAGACAAAAAAAAAAAAAGTATGGTCGTCTGAATAGAATCAAAAGAAAGCATATGATGAAATTCATGATACAAATTCACAACAAATTGTACATAGAAGGAATTCAAGTGAATATATAACTATTGAAATTTTGTGTAAATGTATAACATAGGGAGGGCTTCCCTGGTGGCACATTAAGAGAAGAATCCACCTTCCAGTGCAGGAAACATGGATTCAGTCCCTGGGTTGAGAAGATCCCCTGGAGAAGGAAATGGCAACCCACTCCAGTATTCTTGCCTGGAAAATCCCATGGACAGAGGCGGGCTGCAGTCCATGAGGTGACAAAAGAGTCAGGTATCACTTACCCACTATTCAACAATAATACAGGAAATGTATGAATATTGTGTTATATGGCAAAAAGAATTAAAAAAGTAAATGCATAATAGATTTACTCAAAATTATAATTGTATATCTTCAGAATATATTTGATATTTCCAGAATTTTTGCTTATACCTAGGCTAAAATAGCGTTATGTAAGCAATGACATCTATTAAGATTTTGAAAATGAGTACAAATGAGCTCATTTTTTTCTGGATTAATGATTTTCACTTTATTTAAAGGACAGCATTGGAAATGTGAATGATTCTTTCCCCATTTTCATAGTCAGCAGAACAAAGTGTCCAGGGGCAGCTATGCTTCAGTCAAAAATCTACCAGTCACTTCCGTTAGCCATTCTTAACAGGATTTTCATTATCCATTAGCATGGTTATACATTATCATATGACACTGATGTGAATCTGGATATAGAAAGAAGAGTAGTGATCCTCTTTTTTACAAGGAAATATAAAGATAACTCTGATAGTTACAACATAATTCCTCTGAGAGTTCAATGGTAGCATGCCCATATTATTGTGACAGTCGTTAGCACCCTTATGAGTGAGAAAAATATAGACAGAATTTTTAAGTTAAAGGAATAAAAAGCTTTATTTTGTTAAAGAAATTAAGTATTTGCTGAAATCTTTAAAACTAATCATAATGACTTTTTTTTTTTGGGGGGGGAAGCATGATCTATATACAATGAAGAGTGCTTTAAAAAGCACAGGCCTTAAATTTGTCAGGATGTGGCTTCACAGATTTCTTTCTCCCCTTTACAAAGAAATTCTGAGAACTTAATTGGTGGTCATTCAATTAATCAGACTTAACAGTGCACATATGCTAGCGTCCATCTGCTGAAAGCTGTCATCAAGTGACATTGCCTTGTAACTGGATTTCAGAATTATTTGGCATGCCTGCAACATAGCCCACCTTCTGTTCCAGGCTGTAAAATAGACGCTTAAATTTTTTCCTTTCTCTTGATGATAACAATTTATATTACTTATGTACCAGAGACTTTTCATTTATTCAGATTCTTTGATCATTCACTGTTTGCTGGGATTAAAACTTTCTCAGAAGACACAGGAATTTCTGTGTCGATTTTCCACTTTTGTGACAATCATAGAACAAAAATGTACGTGCTTTCCTCAACTCTCAGCCTTTGTGATTTGTGTTAGTGTTAGTAAATGATAAAGAATCAAGTAAGAAGATAAGGGTGAGTTTAACAAGATTTATTTCTAGATTCCTTTGATGCTATCTCTTGGCTAAGAGTCCGTCACCAGTAAAAGGAGATTTTATTTCCTGCCTTTAGGTGTAAAATAAGGAGCTTTTTCTGCACTTACTGCTGCTTAATTGCCTTCACTCAAAATAATTTTTATGACAAAAGGCATATTTTGGGATGATGTATTCTGGTTCCTTTAAATCATTCTACTTGAGACAATATATTAATCTTCAATATATAGTGTTACTTACATATATTGCTTGACCACTACAAGTAAATTCCACTTACCCAAGATTTTACCTCCCACTCCCTATCTTGAAAACATCAAAAAAGACACATAGCATAGTTAACAAGTAAAATAGTTCTGGTGATGTACCTGTCCCAAGGAAAATATAAGCAATATTTTTGGGTACAGTAAAACAAAACATATTAAAAAGCCAATATATCCAAGAAAATATAAGGCTACTGTTTGGGACACATTTATTGGTAACTGAAAATAAAAATAAAGCAAATTTACTCACCTCCTGTTTTGCTATTTTCTCTATTAAGGAGGATCAACTTAACTCTGGTGAAGATGGAATATATTAGTACATTGAGTAAAAAATTAGAATAGGAGACTATTAATATGAGACTCTAAGTGAGAAATTGTGTGTTCCAAATGAATTCAAGCCTCCTTGTTAACTGATGTTATATGCAGGGATATTGATATTTCAGAATATGGAGAGAAACACTGCTGACAATATCTGAAGACTCAATGGAGAGGCAAGTTATTCTATTAAAAAAAAATCAAATCAGAAAAAAAACTTTAATTCTAAAATGCAAATGAGATCATTCCTACAATTATAAATTGCTAAGAATATAATAGCAAAGCTTGCTTTTAATTCCAACAGAAAAGCACTAACCACAGATAGGAAATTCATTCAGGTTAGCAGAGGTAGACAAAAATAGGTCCCAACTTATTTCATGTAAAAATTCAGAAAAGTTAAGTACCTTGCCCTACATTACGGAGTTTATAAGTGGCAGACAGAATTCACATATCTGTCTGATTTCAGAGCTTTCACAATTATCTATTGCCACATACAGTTTTTGATAAATATCCAACCAAAATCCTAGGTTGGATTATTGAATGTGTAATTTTTTATGAGAATAGTGGTCATTAGAACCACTAATAATAATACAATGATATCACATTGACAGATAAATAAATATATAAATTTTTCTAAACTGTAATGATTAATATATTGATTTAAGCCTTGATAAAGGAAGTAGTCAGACAAATGGATGCTTTATTCTATGTTTTATTGATGATGCGAATCCAGTTATATAGTGTGCTAATCAAATTGGCAGATGGCACAAATCTAGGCCAATTATATTAACAGGATGTCAATATTTGAAACAAGGATTTGTAAATACTGAAGGAATTGAGAACACCACACCCCAAAATATGCCACTCTGGCATATTGACCTATTTTGAGTTAAAGTCACTTGAAAATTAGCAAATACAAAAAAGCTCTGACCTTCCTTCTTCTTCTTATAGTAGGAGGTAACATTCCATTAAAAAAAAAAAAAGTTTTCCCTATACCAGAAAGATAATGACATTATTATCATCAAGAATGAGGTGTTGAAACTGAGAAAATTGTTTGGAGATCTTGTTAAAAGAATTGTTATCTTCCTTTAGCCTTCACACATAGTTTAGTACTCACTTTTGCACAATTGCCTTTCTTTGTTCAACCTAATATAAAAGGAAGCAGATTTTACTTCATCCTTGGGTCTTCATCCTTTACGACGGCTCCCATATTATATAGAATTTACATTAAATAAACTCATATTCTTTTCTCCTGTTGATGTGTTTTATATCAATTTAATTCTCAGGCCCCATGAAAAAGAACTCTGATAAACTAAAGGTAGATGTTCGCCTCCCCTACAATGTGATTCAGTTTAACTTGATAGATCTCTACATTGTTATCCAACCAATCTATACTTGAGTAATTTACAAGAAACTCACCATTTTCTGATGTTTCCTCTTTTAACCATGGTTGTTTTATTCTTTCAATGAGGAAAGTATGGCTTGGTTTCTTACAACTATTTAACCAATTAATCTTTATTCAGTGTAGTGGAAACAGTGAAAATCTGTATATATTTTAGGAACATACAGGCAAGTTTTAAAAAGTGCTTGAATGGTTGAAAATATCAGCTGAATTAAGGAAGCATATTCCCCTGTTTTAAATAAAATGTTTGAATTTCTTTTCACGAGTGCTGTTAATAACTAAAATATAGTACAGAAAATAATAAGTATACAGAATAATTGGATTAATGTTGTAAGAGATCAATCCTGGATTATTGGATGGAACATATTCACGACTCTCTTAGTAGTTCCAAAGAAATAACTACTATTAGATTTCTGTTTAGTTAAGAATGACTGACTATCAATGTCAGATATAATTTTCAAAATAAAACTTGCAATGGTGAAGTTAATTCTAGTTATAATTTAGATTCAACTTTATTAAGGAATAATTTGTATATAATAAAATCCACTCTTTGTAAGTGTAGAATTCAATGTGTAAGTAGTGAAACCATTGCTATAATCAAGATGTAAGACATTTTCATCACCCCTACATCCCCTCCTGACTAGTTCCTCAACTAGAACTGCTATAAAGACAAGTGAATGTGATTCTTAAAAAAAGCAAATATGTAAAGTAATTTGCTTCCAATTAAAATAAATAAATTTATATTTTTTAAAAAAGCAAATAGATTTTCTATAAGTAAATAAATATATGTATATATAAAAATGATATGAATATATGTGAAAGTGAAAGTGAAGTCGCTCAGTCATGTCTGACTCTTTGCGACCGCATGGACTGTAGCCTACCAGGCTCCTCCGTCCTTGGGATTTTCCAGGCAAGAATACTGGAGTGGGTAGCCATTTCCTTCTCCAGGAGATCTTCCTGACCCAGGGATTGAACCTGGGTCTCCCACATTGTAGGCAGACGCTTTACCATCTGAGCCACCAGGGAAGTCCATAATGTATGTAAATATCTATAAATCAACATCTATCTCACACCAAAATGTAATGAATGAATTAAATAAGACTAAACAAAGCAGAAGAAAATATTAATGAACTGAAAGATTTGAAGTTATTTACTAAAAATTAGAGCAGAGACATTATAGCTATAAAATATGAGACATTAGGATATAGTATTGACTGACTTCTGAGAGATAAGACACAGATTCTTTTCTTAATCTCAATGTTTTTAGTCTGCTCCAAATATATTGGAGAAAGTAAAAATTTCCTCAAAGTCTTAGAGTAGGACAACAAATTTGTTGTATATATTGTATTACCTGAGAATTACCTTCAATTATAGCATTGGTTCTAGGGGAAAAATGTATTCCAAGTTAAAAATAGCTGAAATGCATTGAAATTTTGTAACAAAAAATCATATTTGATGTCATGACACATACTTGCTGTATATATACATTTCTTTATTATTTCTGTTGGTATTCTTTTGTTTCATACTCATACTTTCATCCACAGTACTATAATAATTATAATCTCTAAATGGAATAACAAATATAAGAATATTCTTTATTGTGATACCATGTATATTTCCTTATTTGAACCATTCTTTTCTGTTGTTCTGAAACAAAAATATAAATCCCATGATTTACATATTTCTTCCATCAATGTTTAAATACAGTATGAAAAATTACAAGAGATTAACTTCTTTAAGACTCTGAAGGTGAAATAAAGAAATCCATCTCCCATTTTTAATGTTTTTAAATCTCTGAATAAGTATCAAAAGATAGAAGTTATTATAGTTTAAATTTTATGAAGAAATATTGCTTACTTCAAGGATTTTGAATATAATTTTTTTCATTTAGTATACTATCCTGAATAAAGACTTCTTTTCAGTGTATGAGAATTGTTCCTCTACTCTGATCAATTTAATTTGCCTTCAATTAGATTCAATTATGATTGTATCTAACTCATCATTCTAAGTTTTAAAAATATGCTTTTGAAATCCTTCAGTTTATTGTATCTCTAATTCTTATTTGAGATTCCAGAATACATAAAGCACTTCGAATAGAACTAACTTTAAAACTTAGAGTTCACAAAATATATTAAAACCTTGATTAATAGATGCCTAAGAAATACTGTTTAAATGCTCTACTGAAGTGACAATTACGCAAAAAACCCATTGTTTTACATTTTATTATTTAAAAGTTTTATAAAATACCTGTGTCTACTTTGTTTTTACCTACTATATTAAAGTGATTTTAACGAAATCTCTCTTTTAAAACACTACAGTGCTTCAGGGTCATCTGTTAGCATAGCAGTTCATAGTGTGGATGAGTTTATATGTTAAAGCTGCAAAGACTAAACCATCTGTATACTAAATCTGGAGCATCTCCTGAAAGTTACCTATGAATTGTATTTTTTGTCATTAACATGCTATCAGTAGTATCTTCCAGATAGGTTGAAATGTCACAAATCCTGATTATTTGAGAGTTACAGTGAACTGGATTCTAGCTAATTTATATTAGTACAGCTAAAAATATCTAAGTTGTGTGAAGTGTAGGCCCCTAATAACAGTATCAAAATCATAACCCATCAGTCGTTCTTTTGTGTTACATAGGATAATGCAATACCTCTGGTAGATCATATGCAAAGTGAAAATGAAAGTTGCTCAGTCATGTCTGACTCTTTGTGACCCCATGGCCTATATAGTCCATGAAATTCTCTAGGCCAGAATACTGGAGTGGTTAGCCTTTCCTTTCTCCAGGGTATCTTACCAACCCAGGGATCAAACCCAGGTCTCTCACATTGAAGGTGGATTCTTTACCAGCTGAGCCACAATGTAAGCCCAAGAATACTGGTGTGGGTAGCCTATCCATTTTCCATGGATCTTCCCAACCTAGGAATCAAACCAGGGTGTCCTGCATTGCAGGCAGATTCTTTACCAACTGAGCTATCAGGGAAGCCCATCATATGCAAAAGTGGCCTTCTAATTCTTCCTATTCCTCTAAGTGCATGCCACTTCTCTCATGAAAATGTAGTCTATTTCCTTTTCACATGAATCTGGAATGGGTGTGTGACATACTGTGAACAACTGAATATGATAGAATTGATATTATGCGATGTCTGGGCCTAGGCCTTAAGAAGTCCTTAAGAATTTGCATTTTCTCTCTTAAAAACTAGTTACCCTAAAAAGATATCTGGATAACTGAGTGGAGGAAACATATGTGAGAAAGAAGCCTATCCAAATTTTAGTTGTTCTAGCCATCCTAGCAAAGTTGCCATAACTTTGAGTGAATTCATCTTGGATGTTGGCTTCAGTGAAGACCCTGGATGAATTCAATTTGCAGAAGTACATCTACACACATGTTGTCAAGAAGTGTACAACAAGATTGGCCCAAAGTTGTAAATCAACTATTCTTTAATTTAATAAAATTTTAAAAAGTGCACAACAAAGACAAGATGGCTCACAGAATCATTAGAAATAATATTCTTCTGAATTTTAAGTCATGATGTGTTAAGTGTTTTGTTATGCTGGCTGAGGAGATTACTGATCAGAAATTTGAAATTGTCAAATATCTTACTTTAAGAGAGTATGATAAAGTCTTACAAGAGAAAGGTAAACTAAGTAAGGAAAATTAATTATGACCCAGAACAATCTCTCAAGCAGGCAAAAAAATTTCTTAGTAAGAAATGACACAGGTCCTAGTGAGACCAGTAAAACTTAGCCTAAAAATCAAGATAAAATCAAATTGTATAGCTGTAAAAATCTTTGTCAAGACTTCGACAATATTTGTTTGCTCCCCTTCCTTAGATAAATTCTCTAATGTTGTCCCACAGCAGCCTGCCACTTTCACAGTAGAGAGAAGTAAATCTAAGAAAGAATTATGATTGTGGCATAAGATGATTTAAAATAAACTTCACTGAAAACCCACAAAAGTTTTAAGAGAATTATACTTGAAACAGCATCCTGGACTAAAAGTATAGAGATAGTTCAAAATAAGACCCTGTCTACAAATTTTCTATTGGCAATAAAAAGATCATACCTTATGGAAAAATAAAGACTTAAAGAGTAGAGCCAAGAACTACTAAGAACAGTGGATTAAGAAACTATTTCCATAAAATTACAAGTGGACCTTAATCAAGGAACATCTTCTGTCAACAAGAAGGGGAAATTCATTGTATGTCCCTGGCACAATTTCCTATCTTTTGAACAAACCAGTGTACCAGTGTGCCTTTTTTCAAATCATGTACATTAAACTGTGATCATTATTATTTTAGCTGTGTGTTACCTTAGTATGTTGGGTGTCAGGGGCCAAATACTTGTTTTAGTTCATAGGTTTCCAGAACAAGACTTTTCTTGCTTAAAGAGCTTTATCTACTTCTGAACATAATGCTGATAATGAAACCTTCGATTTTGTACTGATGTCATAGCAAGAAATGATATTGGATGGAGTGGAGAATAGGAATTAGTGTATTTTGCATCAGGGAGATATGTGGATTATTGTGTCCTGAGGGTGTATTGGGATGTTTGCAAAGCTGCCACTAATATTTCTTCCCATACTTTTACATTTCTTCTCCCTCTCTCTCAAAAGATACATTCTCTTTGCTTTTCCTTAAAGTGTGGGCTTGCTGTTGTGACTTGCTTTGACCAATAAAATATGAAAATTATGCTCTGAGATTTCCAAACCCAGTCCCTAGAAAAGATCTTGTAGCTTCCATTTTCCACCCGTTGAGATTCAGCACCATGTAACAGAACTCAAGTAAAACTACTGGATGGTGAGACAACACAAAGATAAAAAGGATAACTGGCTGATATCTATTCTAGCTACCCTAGCTGACTTGCCATATAGGTGAGTAAAATTGTTCTAGGCATCCCAAACCCAACTCAACTCACAGATAAATACAGCTCCAGATGAAAACATACAGCATGTAAACAGCCCAGTTGATTTTAGGCAACCCAGAAAATTGTGAGAAAAGTGTTCATTTTAAGCCATAAAGTTTTAAAATACTATTATGTAATAATATACAACAGAGACATTCCCTTTTTTCAAAATTTATTTTTTGCTGTGCTAGATCTTCATTGGTGCATGGGCTTTTCTCTAGTTGTGGCGAGCGGGGGCCTATTCTCTAGCTGTGGTGTGTGGGCTTCTCATTGTGGTGGTCTCTCATTGCAGAGCATGGGCTCTAGGGTGCGTGGTCTTCACTATCTGCAACATGTGGGCTCAGTAGTTGCAGCTTCCAGGCTCTAGAGTACAGGCTCAATAGTTATGGCACACTGGGCTTAGTTGCTCTGCAGCTTGTGGGATCTTCTCGGATCAGGGATGGAACCCACATCTCCTTCATTGGCAGGCAGATTCTTTACCACTGAGCCACCAGGGAAGAGACATTCTCTTTTTAATAGCCATGAATAAGATGGTGGGATATGTTTCTAAAGAGAATTAGTGTGACAGATTTATTTATGTGAGAAGTTTTAATTTTTCAATATTTATTTTCTCTTTGTATATAGGAATATTATGCTCTGATCAAGGTATTGTTGACAAATGAAGCTATTCTAAAATTGTATAATCACTGGTGGCATGATTCTTTGAATCATTAAAAGCAAGCATTCAAATGTTTTGATAAATATTGGTATGTTCACCTGATGTAATAATTAGTCCATGCATATTTAATTCTAATTACTTCAATATTGTTCTATGAATAATCATATTGTTATTTAAAAACGTGTTTGGGGATTTAAAATGATGAAACACTACTCAGATTCAGTTTAGACTTTCATCATGATAAACAAAAGAAATTGTTTCACTGTATAATTTTATCAGTTTCAGTTAGTAAAATAGATGTACAAAGAATATGATGTGTAAATTATTAATAGGCCATTAACTCTTTTAACCATGGAAGGGCAAATTACACAAATTTCTATTTCATATTATAAATGCTAATGGGTGCTAAACTGCTCTATTTCATTTTTTCAACCAAAACTTAGTGCTATGTGCAGGAGTAGGATTCTGTTAGGTAAAGTGAGTGATCTCCAATAGAGAGTTGATTCTTGTATACCAGATTGTTGTTGTTCAGTCACTAAGTTGCATCCAACTCTTTGTGACCATATGAACTGCAGCACTCCAGGCTTCCCTGTCTTTCACTATCTCCCTGAGTTTGCTCAAATTCATGTCCATTGATTCAGTGATGCCAGAGAGAGCTTCCAAAGTCAGACTAAAATATTATGTGGAGGGCTCTAGGAAAGTTATGTTTTTTAAATCTTTTATTTGATGATATGATGACAGTGATGATGATTATGATGACGATGATTTGAGGAAAAATTACTCAGAAATGAGAAAAGAAAAGGCAGGTATATTTTCATATGGTTGGTCTTGTCAAACTATGTGAAGTTCCATCATAGGAAGAACTTGGCCAGATACATGGACACAGGGTAAAATTGATAGAAGTGTCAGGCAAGTAGGAGCATGATGAAACAGAGACAAGATGATGCAGAAAATAAGCTTCATTTCTTAATAATTTTTACAAATGCTTACCCTCCATGTGACATGGAGATTTGTTGCTTGAATAAAATAAAGGATGTCAAATTATACATGATTTTCAAAAATAAAACATTATATGCTTGTGAAGTTATTACTCTTGTTTATTGAGTGCATCAAACAGAGATTTTAATTCATTCATTTAAAAAAATATTTATTGGAAATTCAAATCCTGGGTCAGACACTGGAAATTCTACATATTAAAGACACTGATGCCATCAGAAATTCTCAGTCAAGTAGTAGATATAATAGAAATATGTATAGTACTTTCCAATGTACTCAGGGTTTTAACAGGTAATAATATGTCATATTGAACAGTGATTCTTCCTGGGATATTTAGTATATGATACTTATATTATTGAAACTTGAAGGACGACTAGTCTTTCACAAAGCAGAGATGAGAAGGGGAAAAGAAGGCCACAAAAGATGTGAAAAAATGGTGAGGAATTCAGTTTGGCTTTGGTCAGTTATTTGTATGGGCAAGTAGAAAAATGTAAGGCTAGAATTTAAAAGGACATTTAATGCCTTGCTAAGAATTTTGGATTTTAATTTATCTTTCATAAAATAAGATGAGCATTTTTTTCACAAATACAGTGAAGAATTTTAGAGAAAATCAAGCTGAAAAATATTTATTCAATGATAATTTTATTCTCTATTGCTTTTCATGACACTGTTTGGCATAGGAGGTAATTCAATAGAAGTCCTGCCATATCTTTGTATTACTAAAAATTACTACAGAAAAATTTAATTCATTCATATTTATGAATAACCATTGATACCTCTTAATCCAAAGCATTTTTCTTTGTTCCATAAGAGTTACACAGGTGAATCAATCCTGTAGGAAATTTTCTACAAGTGTTTTCTACATTTCTAGAGAATATAAGATATGTACAATAAATATAAAGTAGAGAAATAGGTGTGATTTCATTGGTACAGATTAAAACCTATGTAAAACCAATAAAGAATAGTTCCTTCTACAGGATTTTGGGGAGGCTGGTGAAAAATACCCTATTGGTCATTTTATCACATTTCAGATTTTGCTTATTTCATGCAATATTTTTGGAGGGACTTAGACGAATGGATACATATAGATCTAGAAGCTATCAAACATTTTTGGTAAAGGGCCAGATACTCAATTTTAGACTTTATGAGACAGATGGTCTGTTTTGAAACTTCAGAATTTCATGGGCACTATAATTTGAATTTCACATAATTTTAACACGTCACAAAATACTGCTGTGTGTTTTTTGTCACCATTTAAAATTTTTAGAACATCCTTTGTTGTGTACTATGTAAAAATAGACAATAAAATAAATTTAGCCTATAGTCTGTGGTTTGCTGACTCCTGAATGATTTAGTTCATTCCTTTTTACTGCTGTATAGTATTCCATGCTTAGTATTTCTCCATTGTACATAGCTCAGAGAGAAATAACTGATTCATTGGCCACTCTGTCTTCAACTATATTCTCCAAAGTAAACCAGTTTAAATCCTTCATAATCATATAAGAGATTCATTTTTCCACCTTTGTACCCATGCTCTGTGCTCTTCAGCATGTGTATTTTCCTGAAACTCATGTCTAAGAAAACAGATAAATTCAGGTTTGCTTTATTATTTTATTTTGCAGCCAAAGAATCACAAACTTAGAGAGCATTTATACATGTAGTACAAATCACTTTTATTTTTTAAAACCACTTTTAAGTTGTCAACCTGTTTCAGCATTTCTGAAAATGTTGTGCACATGTGAAGCAAACAAGGATATTCTGTTACATAAACACAAAAAATCAAGGGGCAGAACTAGGGAATCATACACATGCATACATACAAATGCACATCACATATATGTTTATTTTAGTTTCTATGTGTATATGTTGAAACCCATGAGATTCTTAGATGCTGAAAATATATGTCAGTCTGTACTTTCAACATTAATACCCTCCATAACCTACTTGGGATATAATATGTTAAATCTCTTCTCTGCATTGGCACTCACATGAATGTTCTCTTTACCTTGATCAGAGCCCTGATATTCTAATACTCTACATTATGGCTTCTCACCTCAGTCCACCTACTCCAACTACTACATTGCTCTGTACTACTTAATACTTTTATATTTTAACTGTTCAGTAAGAGTTGGACTGAACTGAACTGAACTGAAAAGAAGGCCAGGGTAATAAACATAAATTTAATTGCAATTCCAATTCGCCAGTTAACAAATTTTCATATATTATTTCATTATTCAGATTTCTTTTCATATGAACTGCCTGTTCTTACATTTGACTATTTTTATTTTTAATATAAATTTATTTATTTTAATTGGAGGCTAATTACTTTAAAATATTGTATTGGTTTTGCCATACATTGATGTGAATCTATTCAGAAAACTGCTGAAAGAAATTAATAAGATACAAAGGAAAGGAAAGAAAATCTGTATTCATGAATTGGAAGACATAGTATTTTTAAGATGACAATACTGTCCAAAGTGATATACAGATGCAATGCAATCCCTATCAAAATCTAATGACATTATTTTGCAGAAATAGAAAAATTCATTCTGAAATTCACATGACATCTCAAGGGACCATGAATAGCTGTAACAATCTTGAAAATGCCAGATTTGGAGATATTGCACTTAACTTCAATTTTTTTACAAATATACAGTAATCAAAAATGTGTTACTGACATAAAGACTAGACAAATGGTATAGAATAGAGAGTCAAGAAATAAACTCTTACATACAAGGTTACATTATCTATCCTGGAGAATTGTCTGTGTGTAGTTAATAGAGTATGTTCTGATGCTACTGAATGGAACAGTCTTTGCTTCTGTTTGTTCCAATTGGACTATACTGTTGTTTAACACAGTTGTCTCCTTACTAATTTTCTGCCTAAATAATTTATCTACAGTTAAAAGTGAGATACTGAAGTTCCCTACTCTTTCTGTATTGCTGTCTATTTCTCCCATCAATTCTGCTAATATTTGCTCTAAATATTTAGTTTCTCCAATATTGGGTACATATACATTTACACTTGTTATATCCTCTTTATGAATTGACCTTCACTTCATAGTGACCCTCTTTGATTCTTGTAACCAATTTTGACTGAGAGTCCATTTGATACATCAGATCAAATGGAAGTTGGGGCTTCTCTGGTAGCTCAGCTGGTAAACAATCTGCCTGCAGTGAAAGAGACACTGGTTCGATTCCTGGATTGGGAAGATCCCCTAGAGAAGGGATAGGCTACCCACTCCAGTATTCATTGACTTCCCTGGTGGCTCCAAAGAATCTGCCTGAAATGTGGGAGACCTGGGTTTGATCCCTGGGTTGGGAAGATTCCCTGGAGGAGGGCATGGCAACCCAGTCCAGTATTGTCTAGAGAATCCCATGGACAGAGGAACCTGGTGGGCTACTGTCCATGGAGTTGCAGAGTCAGACACGACTGAGTGACTAAGTACAGCACAGCAAGTATATCCAATTCTGCTCTCTTTGGTTATCTTTTGCATGGATTTTTTTTTTTTTTCTGTTGCTTCACTCTCAGGCTATGGTTCCCTAAAGATAAGGTGAATCTTGTAGGCCACACACAGTAGGGATTTTTAAAAATCCATTAATTTACTCCATATCTTTGGATTAGATAACTGAATTCACTTACATTTTAAGTAATTAATGATATTAATATGTAAGGACTCACTATTTTCTGTTTTGTTGTTTCTTTGTTCCTTTCTTGCTGTCTTCCTTTTGTGATTTGTTGACTATTTGTAGTGGAATGCTTTGGTTTCCTTTTCTTTAACTATTGTGTGTCTAGTAGAGATTACTGTGAGACTTATATCCAACATCTCATAGTTATAACAGTAGCAAATTAACTTCAATTGCACACAAAAACTCTAAATTTTACTTCTCTTTGCCCAGGTTTTATTCTACTGATGTTGTGTTTTCCATCTACTCATGTGATATATTTCTTTGCACTGATCACTGAGGAAGACTTTCTTTTTTATTTTATTATTTTTTTATATTAATTAATTTATTTTAATTGGAGGCTAATTACTTTACAATATTGTAGTGGTTTTTGCCATACATTGACATGAATCGGCCATGGATGTACATGTGTTCCCCATCCTGAACCCACCTCCCACCTCCCTCCCCCATCCTATCCCTCAGGGTCATCCCAGTGCACCAGCCTTGAGCACCCTGTCTCATGCATCAAACCTGGACTGGTGATCTCTTTCACATATGATAATATACATGTTTCAATGCTATTCTCTCAAATCATCCCACCCTCACCTTCTCCCACAGAGTCCAAAAGTATATTCTTTACATCTGTGTCTCTTTTGCTGTCTTGCATATAGGGTCATCGTTACCATCTTTCTAAATTCCATATATATGTGTTAATATACTGTATTGGTATTTTTCTTTCTGACTTACTTCACTCTTTATAATAGATTCCAATTTCATCCACATAATTAGAACTGATTAAAATCCATTCTTTTTAATAGCTGAGTAACATTCCATTGTGTATATGTACCACAGCTCTCTTATCCATTCATCTGCAGATGGACATCTAGGTTGCTTCCATTTCTCCAAAGAAGACAAACAGATGGCTAACAAACACATGAAAAGATGTTCAGTATCACTCATTATCAGAGAAATGCAAATCAAAACCACAATGAGGTACCATCTCACGCCGGTCAGAATGCTGCTATCGAAAAGTCTACAAACAATAAATGCTAGAGAGGGTGCAGAGAAAAGGGAACCCTCTTACACTGTTGGTGGGAATGCAAACTAGTACAGCCACTATGGAGAACAGTGTGGAGATTCCTTAGAAAACGAAATAGAACTGCCATACGACCCAGCAATCTCACTGCTGGGCATATGCACAGAAGAAACCAGAATTGAAAGGGACACGTGTACCCCAGTGTTCATCACAGCACTGTTTACAATAGCCAAGACTTTATCTCTCCTTGCTGCTCTTTGGAACTCTGCATTCAGATGGGTCTATCTTTCCTTTTCTCCTTTACCTTTAGTGTCTCTTCTTTTCTCAGCTATTTGTAAGGCATCCTCAGGCAACAATTTTGCCTTTTTCATTTCTTTTTTGGGGGGATGGTCTTGATTTATTTAACTGCTTATTTAACATATGCAGAGTACATCATGCAAAATGGTTGGCTGTGTGAAGTACAAGCTGGAATCAAGATTGCCCGGAGAAATATCAATAACCTCAGATATGCAGATGACACCACAATTATGGCAGAAAGTGAAAAGAACTAAAGAGCCTCTTGATGAAAGTGAAAGAAGAAAGTGAAAAAGTTGGCTTAAAACTCAACATTCCAAAAACTAAGATCATGGCATGCGGTCCCATCACGTCATGGCAAATACATGGGGAAACAATGAAAACAGTGAGACATTTTATTTTGGGGGGCTTCCAAAATCACAGCAGCTGGTGACTGCAGCCATGAAATTAAAAGACGCTTGTTTCTTGGAAGAAAAGCTATGACCAACCTATACAGTGTACTAAAAAGCAGAGACATTACTTTGCCAACATAGGTCCATCTAGTCAAAGCTATGGTTTTTCCAGTAGTCATGTATGGATGTGAGTTGGACTATAAAGAAAGCTGAGTGCCAAAAAAATGATGCTTTTGAACTGTGGTGTTGGAGAAGACTCTTGAGAGTCCCTTGGACTGCAAGGAGATCCAACCAGTCCATCCTAAAGGGAATCAGTCCTGAATATTCACTGGAGGGACTGATGCTGAAGCCAAAACTCCAGAAGATGAGATGGTTGGATAGCATCATTGACTCAATAGACATGAGTTTGAGTAAGCTCCAGGAGTTAGCAATGGACAGGGAAGCCTGGCGTGCTGCAGTCTATGGGGTTGCAAATAGTCAGACATGACTGAGCCAATGAACCAAACTGAAGTGATGTATGCATTAACAAATTATTTCATCTACAGTTATTTTTAATCCTTTTGTCTTTTATGTCAGAGCTAAAATTGATTCACCTACCATGATTACAGAATTAGAGCATTCTGAATTGATATATTTATATTTACCAATGAATTTATCATTTCATTGGGATAAAAAAAACATGTTTTGTATTACTTATTTCCTTTTTAAAATTTATTGTTTATTTCATGGCCTAGAATATTTTCTCTCCTGGAGAATGTTTCATGTGTACTTGATAAAAATGTATATGATGCTGTTGTTGAATGAAATGTTTTATTAGATATCTATTAGGCCTAGTTGGTTTATTGTGTCACTCAGTTCAGTTCAGTGGCTCAGTCGTGTCTGACTCTGTGAGACCTAATGGACTGCAGCACACCAGGCCTGCAACCACAGGGACTGCAGCACACCTGTCCATAATCAACTCCTGGAGTTTACTCAAAATCATGTCCATTGAATCGGTGATGCCATCCAGCTATCTCATCCTCTGTCATCCCCTTCTCCTCCTGCCTTCATGATCTTTCCCATCATCAGGGTCTTTTCCAATAAGTCAGTTCTTCGCATCAGGTGGCCAAAGTATTGGAGTTTCAGCTTCAGCATCAGTCCTTCCAATGAATATTTAGGACTGATTCCCTTTAGGATGGACTGGTTGGATCTCCTTGCAGTCCAAGGGACTCTCAAGAGTCTTCTCCAATACCACAGTTCAAAAGCATTAATTCTTCAGTGCTCAGCTTTTTTATAGTCCCAACTCTCACATCCATACACGACTACTGGAAAAAACATAGCCTTGACTAGATGGACCTTTGTTGGCAAAGTAATGTCTCTGCTTTTTAATGTTCTGTCTAGGTTGATCATAACTTTTCTTCAAAAGAGTAAGCGTCTTTTAATTTCATGGCTGCAGTCACCATCTGAAGTGATTTTGGAGCCCCACCCAAAATAAAAAAAAAAAAAGTCTGTCACTGTTTCCACTGTTTCCCATCTATTTTCCATGAAGTGATGGGACCAGATGCCATTATCTTAGTTTTCTGAGTGTTGAGCTTTAAGCCAACTTTTCACCCTCCTCTTTCACTTTCATCAAGAGGCTCTTTAGTTCTTTTTTGCTTTCTGCCATAAGGGTGGTGTCATCTGCGTATCTGAGGTTATTGATATTTCTCCCGGAAAATTTGATTCCAGCTTGTCCTTCATCCAGTCCAGCATATCTCATGATGTACTCTGCATATAAGTTAAATAAGCAGGGTGGCAATATACAGCCTTGATATACCTCTTTCCCAATTTGGAACTAGTCCACTGTTCCACGTCTAGTTAACTGTTGCTTCTTGGCCTGCATACAAATTTCTCAAGAGGCAGGTAACATGGTATGGTATTCCTATCTATTGAAGAATTTTCCACAGTCAAATTTTTGGTGTAGTCAATAAAGCAGACGTAGATGTTTTTCTGGAACTCTCTTGCTTTTTCAATGATCCAGTGAATGATGGCAATTTGATCTCTGGTTCCTCTCAGTTCAGTGCAGTCAGTTCAGTCACTCAGTCATGTCTGACTCTTTGTGACCCCATGAATCGCAGCACGCCAGGCCTCCCTGTCCATCACCAACTCCCGCAGTTCACTCAGACTCATGTCCATCGAGTCAGTGATGCCATCCAGCCATCTCATCCTCTATCGTCCCCTTCTCCTCCTGCCCCCAATCCCTCCCAGCATCAGAGTCTTTTCCAGTGAGTCAACTCTTCGCATGAGGTGGCCAAAGTACTTGAGTTTCAGCTTTAGCATCATTCCTTCCAAAGAAATCCCAGGGCTGATCTCCTTCAGAATGGACCAGTTGGATCTCCTTGCAGTCCAAGGGACTCTCAAGAGTCTTCTCCAACACCACAGTTCAAAAGCGTCAATTCTTTGGCACTCAGTCTTCTTCACAGTCCAACTCTCACATCCATAATCCAGCTCGAACATCTGGAAGTTCATGGTTCAAGTACTGTTGAATCCTGGCTTGGAGAATTTTGAACATTACTTTGCTATCGTGCGAGATGAGTGCAACTGTGTTGTTGTTTGAGCATTTTTTGGCATTGCCTTTCTTTTGGATTGGAATGAAAACTGACCCTTTCCAGCCCTGTGGCCACTGCTGAGTTTTCCAAATTTGCTTGCATATTGAGTGCAGCACTTTCACAGCATCATCTTTTGGGATTTGAAATAGCTCAGCTGGAATTCTATCACCTCCACTAGCTTTGTCCGTAGTGTTGCTTTCTAAGGCCCACTTGACTTTGCATTCCAGGATGTCTGGCTCTAGGTGAGTGATCACACCATCGTGATTATCTGGGTCATGAAGATCTTTTTGTACAGTTCTTCTGTGTGTACTTGCCATCTCTTCTTAATATCTTCTGCTTCTGTTAGGTCCACACCATTTCTGTCCTTTATTGTGCCCATCTTTGCATGAAAATTTCCCTTTTTATCTCTAATTTTCTTGAAGAGATCTCTTTTCTTTCCCATTCTAGTCCCCTATTTCTCTGATGAACTTCTACCTTTGTCCTGTTATTGAAAGTTCAGGATTAAAATCTCCAGTTATATTTTTAATTATCTATTTTCCATTTTTATCCCCTTTAGATTTATGTATTTACATAGTTGTTAAAGATTTCTGATGTATCAGCCTTTTTATAGTTCTAAAAATATCTTTTATCTCTAGTAACTTTTTAAAAATTTTATCTAATATTATTATAGAAGCAACTTTATTGAGGTTACTGTTTGCATCGTATCTTTTTCTGTCCTTTTACTTTCAATCATTGTCTTTAAATCTCAGTCTCTCTTCTTGGATATCATATAGGATCATCATGTTTTATCTAGTCTAACAATGTCTTTTGATTGGATTGAATAATATATTTACATCTAAAATTTTGTTGACATGCTTTGATATTGTCTGCCATTATATATACATATATTTTTTTTCTATTTCATTCATACATTTTTTGTCCCTCTAATACTTCTTCACTGTTTTCTAGTGTGGCATTTAAAATCCTTAATGATTTTGTTCACTGTTTTATTTGAATTATCTACATAGTGGTTTTTCTGTGGCTTACATTATATTAGGTTGGCCAAATATTTTTTGTAGCACCTTATGGAAAAACTCAAATGAACATTTTCGCTAGTGCAATATATACTTTCACTTACCACAGTGAGTTTCAAATTTATACTAAAAATTCCAGTGGGATATGTAAATATCACTCCTCTATAGTGAACCTTTAGATAATATAGTAACTTTGAGGACTGGCTCCTCACAATCTCTGGGCTTTGTTACTGTTTTTTGCTGTTTAAATTTAGTGGTTTGGCAGATTATTTTTGCCATATATTTTCCTCCTACAGTGTTAAGCTTCTGATGTTGCTCCTCAGAGGGGTGTAATTTTTGTTGTACCTACAGTCACCCTGTATATCAGTGGTTTGGGCAGGCCCCTTTTTGACTCTGTATCTTCTCAAGTTCTCTGCTTTTCCACCAGGGAAAATCTTTGAATCAAGACTCTGGAGTTAGGGTTGGAGTCAATGATGAACTTCGTTCTGAGTGACACCCCAGCATTATGAACTGAACACCAGTGGGGCTGGCAGTGAGAAATATGCTCAGTTTTCCTTTCCATGCCTCTTCATATGCAGAGCCACAGCTTGTTCAAGACAACTATCCTGTGTGTGTGTGTGTGTGTGTATACACACATATATATATAATTTCAGTAGAATTTTAGGAAAGTCATCCAACTAACCTAAATTACCATATTGAAAATCTTTGCTTGAGAATTAGTAGCATTAGCAGATTCTCATCTGCTTGTAAGACCAAAGGAGTTGGTTTTGCCTAGATATTAGGGGTTGAGTAATTTGAATATAAAGCCTAATATCCTCACCTTTCATTCTTTTGTTAATCATATATTATCTAATTTTTATCACCTAATAGAGTTTCAGACCTTAAAGTGTATATTCCAATTTTTAATTGAAAAAAAAAAATGCCACTGGTGCCTATGGTTTGGTGTTTCATTTCTCAAGGAATTTCTGTGCATTTCCCACTTTCCATGTATTTTGATTTACTAAAATTAGTTGCTTAAAATTATGTAATCAGATATTCCTAACACTAGATACCAGACACATACAGCAGGCATTGAAAAAGAGATCCATTTGTTATACTGTATACTTTTTTCTGTTACCTGTTGTATATCCATATAAAAATATTTCTCATTATCATAAATATTTTCTTTAAACAAGCTCAGTAATTAAAGACTGCTTTTATAGGACAACAGATTATTTTATCACACCAAAACATAAGTAATCCCATCCATATTTGTAGCATCAATGTTATGTCAGTGGTTTCTTCAAACTGTTGGTGCTTTTTAAATGCTTTGTGAAAAATATACCTGCAAAAATGATGTATGTTGTTAAAAATTTTACCTTGATTACTTAATCCTTTTTTATATTCCTGCATATACTTTTCAATCATTTTTGATAGTTTCCATAAGATATTTTCAAACAAAATGATCAAAAGCAAATACATAATCATGCAAAACCAAAATGCAAAGATAATTATGAAAATTTCATCATAATAACTGTTCACATATATGTGATGCCAAATAGATGGGGAAAAAATGGAAACAGTGACAGACATTATTTTCTTGTGCTCCCAAATCACTGCATGTGGTGACTGCAGCCATGAAATAAAAAGATGCTTGCTCCTTAGAAGAAAATCTATGACAAACCTAGGCAGCATATTAAAAAGCAGAGACATCATTTTGCCAAAAAAGGTCTCTATAGTCAAAGCTATGATTATTCCATTAGTCACATACAGATGTCAGATTTGGACAATAAAGAAGGCTGAGTGCCGAAGAATTGATGATTTTGAACTGCAGTGTTGGAGAAGACTCTTGAGAGTCCCTTGGACAGCAAGGAGATCAAATCAGTCAATCCTAAAGAAATCAACCCTGAATATTCATTGAAAGGATTGATGCTGAAACTGAAACTCCAATACTTTGGCCACCTGATGGAAAAACCATCTCATTGGAAAAGACCCTGATGCTGGGAAGGAATGAGAGCAGGAGAAGGGAGTGACAGAGGAAGAGATGGTTGGATGGCATCAGCAACTCAATGTACATGAAACGGGGAAACTCAGGAAGATAGTGAAGGACAGGGAAGGTTGGCATACTACAGTTCATAGGGTCACAAAGACTCAGACATGACTTAGCGACTGAACAACAAACTTATCATTTGTATCACTAAGAATCCAGTTCAGATAACAAGCTGGACATTTCAAATATATGTGGTTTAACATAAAGAACTATTCCCCCAGGTAAGGGAAGACAATAAAGGGATGATAAGATAACACCAAAATCAGTAACATAAGAGACAGTTACCACTTATAAGAATGGGAAGAAAAAAAGAATAAAAAATGATTGTAGTAGAACTTAAGAGCTTAGAGGAAGAACTCTGAAATTTTGGCACTTGTTAACCAAGAAGAGATTATGTGTTAACAGGTGGTCATACTACTAAGGAGAGTGTGGCTTAATGAGTGCTTGGACAACATTAGGGCCTGGCACAGGGTATGAGGGAACACAGGAGGCTATTCTCTGACTGCCAAAGAATAAGAGCTGACTGTTGTAAGAAACTGTGAAGGTACATTCCAAGGCTAATCTTGGAGAAACTGAAAGATGAAAACTGGAACCCATTGATTGTTGCTACTATAGCAATGTTATAGGAACTGGAAACCAAAAGAGTGAAAAAAAAGTGTTTCCAGTATCTCTACAATACCTCCCTATGGTAATCAAAGAAATCTCAAGAAAATCTATTCTATCCAGCACTGTCCAGAAATTAACCTAACTTTATACAAGATGTTAGAGCTGGACATGGAACAACAGACTGGTTCCAAATCGAGAAAGGAGTATGTCAAGGCTGTATTGTCACCCTGCTAATTTAACTTATATGCACAGTATATTGTGTGAAATGCCAGGCTGTATGAAGCACAAGCTGGAATCAAGATTGCCCGGAGAAATATCAATAACCTCAGATACACAGATGACACCACCCTTATGGCAGAAAGTGGAGAGAAACTAAAGAGCCTCTTGATGAAAGTGAAAGAGGAAAGTGAAAAAGTTGGCTTCAAATTCAACATTGCAAAAACTAAGATCATGGCATCCAGTCCCATCATTTCATGGCAAATAGATGCAGAAACAATGGAAACAGTGAGAGATTTTATTTTGGGGGGTTCCAAAATCACTACAGATGGTAACTGAAGCCATGAAATTAAAAGATGCTTGCTCCTTGGAATAAAGCTATGACTAAACTAGACAGTATACTAAAAAGCAGAGACATTCCTTTGCCAACAAAGGTCCGTCTAGTCAAGGCTATGGTTTTTCCAGTGGTCATGTATGGATGTGAGAGTTGGACTATAAAGAAAGCTGAGTGCCAAAGAATTGATGCTTTTGAACTGTGGTTTTGGAAAAGACTGCTTTTGAACTTTGGTGTTGGAGAAGACTCTTGAGAATCCCTTAGACTGCAAGGAGATCCAACCAGTCCATCCTAAAGGAAGTCAGTCCTGAATATTCATTGAAGGGACTGATGCTGAAGCTTAAACTCCAATACTTTGGCCACCAAATGCAAAGAACTGACTCATTTGAAAAGACCCTAATGTGGGAAAGATTGAAAGCAGGAGGAGAAGGGGACAACAGAGGCTGAGATGGTTGGATGGCATCACCAACGCAATGGACATAAGTTTGAGTAGGCTCTGGGAGTTGATGAACAGGGAAGCCTGGCATGTTGCAGTCCACTGGGTTGCAGAGTCAGACATGACTCAGCAACTGAAGTGAACTGATACAAGATGTTTCTTCAGAATGTTATAAAATATTAGCAAAGAGCCTAAAATAAAGCATGTAAACTATGGGAAGACTATTTTTAGAAGGGAAGACAATTTTCTAAAATTGATCTAATACTGCAGTAGGAAAAAATAATCCCAATGGGGACACCTGTCCACAGGAAAACACCATACTGGAAAATTATCAGGAAATATAAATTATCCCCCAAAAGACAATTTTGAACAAGTTAGTGTGTATTCATGGCTTACCATATAATAATTCATATTATAATGTCATGATAATCAAAGTATATTGGTTTGAAGTTGATGAGAATAAATAGCACAACTGGACAGAAAACAAACCTTAGAAATATTTACAGACTCATTAATGGAAAATTAGTATAAGATAGACAAAATCCTTCTAATCAGTTATTATTGTAACAGCAGAAAATAAGATGAAGTATATTTTGTATGGGCTTCCCAGTTGGTTCAGTGGTAGGGAATCTGCCTGCCAGTGCAGAAGGCACAGGAGACTCTGGTTCAAGCCCAGGTTCGGCAAGATCCCCTGGAAAAGGTAATGGCAACCCACTCTAGTATTCTTGCTTGGAGAATCCCATGGACAGAGGAGCCCAGTGGGCTACAGTCCAGGGAGTTGCAAAGAGTTGGACATGACTTGGCGACTGAACAACAACAATAGTGCACTGATATTCTTATTTAAGTACAATATACATATGGAAAAGTGCATATGTTATAAGTATACCATGCAGAATTTTCAGAAATGGAACACACTTGTATAACCAACTCCCAGATCAACAAACACATCAAGAGTAGTCCAGAAGTATTACACTCCCTGCTGCTGCTGCTAAGTCGCATCAGTCGTGTCCGACTCTGTGCAACCCCACAGACGGCAGCCCACCAGGCTCCCCCGTCCCTGGGACTCTCCAGGCAAGAACACTGGAGTCGGCTGCCATTTCCTTCTCCAATGCATGAAAGTGAAAAGTGAAAGTGAAGTCGCTCAGTCATGTCCGACTCTTAGCGACCCCATGGACTGTACCCTACCAGGCTCCTCTGCCCATGGGATTTTCCAGGCAAGAGTACTGGAGTGGATCGCTACTCCCTACCAATCACTAACCTCCTATAAAGGTAACCAACACTGTGACTTGTAACAATGTCCATGAATTTTAGCTGTTTTGTATTTTACACAAATGTGATCAGATGACATTGAAGGAGTTAGGCATGTAGTACCCCAAGGCATGCAGCTTTGGTATGCTGATTATTCTGAGTTGAAGTCCCTTGAAAGATACAAATGTAGGGTGAGAATTTCTCTCAGCTCCCTTTATCTGCCTAAAGACAAATCTTCCAAAGGAACTAAATGTTTATAAATCCTCTCCCTGGGAGTCAGGGAAGACTGACTTTTAAGAGAAGAGACCAGAAGCTGACAACACAGAGACAAAGTATCATTCTTCTAGGGGCCCACTCATCTTTCTTAAAAATAATTTACTCTCCTTTTAATTGGACTATAGTCCCCTTCTTCTGTCCCTTCCTTCCCCTTTTAAGGCAATATATAAGCTTTTAAATATCACCACTTTCTTTTGGTGGGGGGAGTATTCACTTATTTTCCTGTGATGCCCCTGTGAATGTAATATTACAAAATTATAA
The DNA here is from genome assembly GCF_055505025.1 of Bos grunniens. Taxonomy (NCBI): domain Eukaryota; kingdom Metazoa; phylum Chordata; class Mammalia; order Artiodactyla; family Bovidae; genus Bos; species Bos grunniens. The sequence continues at coordinate 134,331,578 of NC_141194.1, forward strand.
ATATGTACGCCTTTTCTCCTATCAATCTGCCTGTTATTGATCTTGGGTGGCCTTACCCTGCAGCGGCTTGAAGTTGGATTTCAGTTCCTGGCCAGAGACTGAAGTCAGGCTGCGGCAGAAAGAGCCCTGAATCCTAGCCACTAGGCCACTGGGGACAATGGCCATGATAAGGCCCTGGTCTGTCAGCTTTGTAGAAATAATTTTCCTCAAAGAGATGGAAAGTAGTGAAACAAGAAAATTGTTTATTAGGAGGGAAAGAGTTCATGTGGATAGACAGACAGGCAGACTTAGAGAGTCACACCCCCCTGATAGTTTAAATCACTTATATGGGGCATTTCTGCTAGGTTTCCCCTGGCCAATTATCTTGCTTTGGGTGATTCTGAGTCTGTATTAGGTTTACCTCAGGGTTCTCCACTGTGTGCACATGTGCATCTCTTAGACAAGATGGATTTCAGTGAAGAGGCCTATGGGTAGGTTGCCATCACTCCAAGTTTGTCTCTCCATGTGTAGTCGGGAAGGTCTCCTTGATCTCAAGAATGAGAAGTATGTGATCTCTTTTATTAGGCCTCAGCTTCTCCTCTTCTTTGTATTAAAGTATCTGTCTATGGGGGACAAACTTTAGTATTGCTGTAGGCTGAATTGTATCTCCCCCAAATTTGTATGTTGAAGTCCTAACCATTGGTGGGATAGTAGAGATGGGGCCTTTGGCGGTAATTAGAGGTAGATGTGATCATGAGAGTGGGACCTTATAGTGAGATGGCTGGTGACTTTATCAGAAAAAGAACAAAGAAAAAGATTACTATTTCTTCACTATATGTTGACACAGTCAGAAGGTCAGTTCAGTTCAGTCACTCAGTCATGTCCAACTATTTGAAACCCCATGAACTGCAGCACACCAGGCTTCCCTGTCCATCACCAACTACCAGAGCTTGCTTAAACTCAGAACCACTGAGTCGGTGATGCCATCCAACCATCTCATCCTGTCATCCTTTTATTCTCCTGCCTTAAATCTTTTTCAGCATCAGGGTGTCTTTCAATGAGTAAGTTATTCACATCAGGTGGCCAAAGTATTGGAGCTTCAGCTTCATCATCAGTCCTTCCAGTGAATAGTCAGGGTTTATCTAATTAGCATTGATTGGTTGGATCTCCTTGCAGTCCAAGAGACTCTCAAGAGACTTCTCTAACACGACAGTACAAAAGCATCAATTCTTCGGTGATCAGCCTTCCTTATGGTCCAACTCTCACATCCATACATGAAAAACCATAGCTTTGGCTATATGGACCTTTTTTGGCAAACTAATGTCTCTGCTTTTGAAAGGCTGTCTAGGTTTGTCATAACTTTTCTTCCAACGAGGAAGCGTCATTTAATTTCACATCTACAGTCACCATCTTCAGTGATTCTGGAGTTCAAAAAAATAAAGTCTCTCACTGTTTCCATTGTTTCCCCATCTATTTGCCATGAAGTGATGGGACCAGATGCCATTATCTTAGTTTTATGGATGTTAAGTTTTAAGCCAGCACTCTCCTCTTTCACTTTCATCAAGAGGCTCTTTAGTTCTTCTTTGCTTTCTGCCATAAGGGTGGTGTCATCTGCATATCTGAGGTCATTGATATTTCGCCCTTCAATTTTGATTCCAGCTGGTACTTCATCCAGCCCAGCATTTAGCATGATGTACTTTGCATATAAGTTAAATAAGCAGGGAGACAATACACAGTCTTGATGTACTTTGTTGCATGTCAGGTTCTAAGTGTTGCTTCTTGACATGCAAACAGATTTCTCAGGAGGCAGGTAGATGGTCTGCTATCCCCATCTCTTTAAACATTTTCCACAGTTTGCTGTGATCCACACAGTCAAAGGCTTTGGAGAAGTCAATAAACCAGAAGTAGATGTTTTTCTGGAACTCTCTTACTTTTTCAATGATCCAACAGGTGTTGGCAATTTGATCTCTCTTCCTTTGCCTTTTCTAAAGCCAGCTTGAATATCTCAAAGTTCTCGGTTCACTTATTGTTGAAATCTTGCTTGGAGAATTTTCAGCATTACTTTACTAGCATGTGAGATGAGTGCAATTGTTCGGTAGTTTTAAAATTCTTTGGCCTTACCTTTCTTTAGGACTGAAATGAAGACTGACCTTTTCCAGTCTTGTGGCCACTGCTGAGTTTTCCAAATTTTCTGGCATATTGAGTGCAACACTTTAACAGCATCATCTTTGGGGATTTGAAATAGCTCTGCTGGAATTCCATCACCTCCACTAACTTTGTTCATAGTGTTGCTTCCTAAGGCTCATTTGACTTCACCTTCCAGGATGTATGGCTCTAGGTGGGTGATCATGCCATCATGGATATTTGGGTCATGAAAATCTCTTTTGTGTAGTTCTTTGGTGTGTGGTTGCCACCTCTTCTTAATATCTTCTCCTTCTGTTAGGTCCATACCATTTCTGTCCTTTATTGAGTGCATCTTTGCATGAAATGTTCCCTTGGTATCTCTAATTTTCTTGAAAAGATCTCTAGTCTTTCCCATTCTATTGTTTTCCTCTATTTATTTGCATTGATCACTGAGGAAGATTTTCTTATCTCCTTGCTATTCTTTGGAACTCTCCATTTAGATGGATATATCTTTCCTTTTCTTCTTTGCCTTTTGCTTCTCTTCTTTTCTCAGCTATTTGTAAGGCCTCCTCAGACAACCATTTTGCCTTTTTGCATTTCTTTTTCTTGGGAATGGTTTTGATCATTGCCTCTTGTGTACAGTCATGAACCTCCATCTATAGTTCTTCAGGCACTCTCTGTCAGATCTAATCCTTTGAATCTGTTTGTCACTTCCACTGTATAATTGTAAGGAATTCAATTTAGGTCATACCTGAATGATCCTATGGTTTTCTCCACTTTCTTCAATTTAATTCTGAATTTTGCAATAAGGAGTTCATCATCTGTGCCACAGTCAGCTCCCAGTCTTGTTTTTTATGACTGTATAGAGCTTCTCCATCTTCAACTGCAAAGAATATAATCAATCTAATTTTGACATTGACCATCTGGTGATGTCCATGTGTAGAGTCATCTCTTGTGTTGTTGGAAGAGGGTGTTTGCTATGACCAGTGCATTCTGTTTGCAAAACTCTGTTAGCCTTTGACCTGCTTCATTTTGTACTCCAAGGCCAATTTGCCTGTTACTCCAGGTATGTCTTGACACCCTACTTTTGCATTCCAGTGCCCTATAATGAAAGGGACATCTTTTTTTGGTGTTAGTTCTAGAAGGTCTTGTAGGTCATCATTGAACCGTTCAACCTCATCTTCTTCAGCATTACTGTTTGGGGCATAAACTTGGATTACTGTGAAATGGAATAGTTTTCCTTGGAAATGAACAGAGATCATTCTGTCATTTTTGAGACTGACCCTAAGTATTGCATTTAGCTCCATAAACCAAGGTAGATTGGAAGTGGTCAAAAAGGAGATGGCAAGAGTGAACATCGACATTTTATGAATCTGTGAACAAAAAAGGACCAGAAGGGGTGAATTTAATTCAGATGACCATTATATCTACTGCTGTGGGCAAAAATCCTATAGAAGAATCCTATAGAGAATCCCAGGGATAGGGGAGCCTGGTGGGCTGCCGTCTATGGGGTCGCACAGAGTCGGACACGACTGAAGCGACTTAGCAGCAGCAGGAGCATTACATTTTTTTTTTTTTATTATTATGATGGCTACTCCATTTCTTCTACTGGTGATAGAAGCAAGGTCTGATGCTGTAAAGAGCAATATTGCATAGGAACCTGGAATGTCAGGTCCATGAATCAAGGCAAATTGGAAGTGGTCAAACAAGAGATGGTAAAAGTGAACGTCGGCATTCTAGGAAATCAGCGAACTAAAATGGACTGGAATTGGTTAATTTAACTCAGATGACCATTATATCTACTACTCTGGGCAGGAATCCCTTAGAAGAAATGGAGTAGCCATCATGGTCAACAAAAGAGTCCAAAATGCAGCACTTGGATGCAATCTCAAAAACGACAGAATGATCTCTGTTCAATTCCAAGGCAAACCATTCAATATCACAGTAATCCAAGTATTTGCCCCAACTAGTAATGCTGAAGAAGCTCAAGTTGAATGGTTCTATGAAGACCTACAAGACCTTTTAGAACTAACACCCGAAAAAGATGTCCTTTTCATGATAGGGGACTGGAATGCAAAAGTAGGAAATCAAGAAACACCTGGAGTAACAGGCAAATTTGTCCTTGGAGTATAGAATGAAGCAGGGCAAAGGCTAATAGAGGACCTCTCCCACGTTGAAGGTCAGGAAGGGCAGCAGTGAGGAGATACCCCTCGTCCAAGGTAAGGAGCAGTGACTGCGCTTTGCTGGAGCAGCCGTAAGAGACACCCCATGCCCAAGGTAAGAAAAACCCAAGTAAGACAGTAGGTGTTGCAAGAGGGCATCAGAGGGCAGACACACTGAAACCATACTCACAGAAAACTAGTCAATCTAATCACACTAGGACCACAGCCTTGTCTAACTCAATGAAACTAAGGCATGCCCGTGGGGCAACCCAAGATGGACAGGTCATTGTGGAGAGATCTGACAGAATGTGGTCCACTGGAGAAGGGAATGTCAAACCACTTTCTTGCCTTGAGAACCCCATGAACAGTATGAAAAGGCAAAATGATAGGATACTGAAAAAGGAACTCCCCAGGTCAGTAGGTGCCCAATATGTTACTGGAGATCAGTGGAGAAATAACTCCAGAAAGAATGAAGGGATGGAGCCAAAGCAAAAACAATACCCAGCTGTGGATGTGACTGGTGATAGAAGCAAGGTCTGATGCTGTAAAGAGCAATATTGCATAGGAACCTGGAATGTCAGGTCCATGAATCAAGGCATGATGATGCCTGGAGTAACAGGCAAATTTGGCCTTGGAATACAGAATAAAGCACGGCAAAGACTAATAGAGTTTTGCCAAGAAAATGCACTGGTCATAACAAACACCCTCTTCCAAGAACACAAGAGAAGACTCTACACATGGACATCACCAGATGGTCAACACCGAAATCAGATTGATTTTATTCTTTGCAGCCAAAGATGGAGAAGCTCTATACAGTCAGCAAAAACAAGACCAGGAGCTGACTGTGGCTCAGATCATGAACTCCTTATTGCCAAATTCAGACTTAAACTGAAGACAGTAGGGAAAACCACTAGACCATTCAGGTAAGACCTAAATCAAATCCCTTATAATTATTCAGTGGAAGTGAGAAATAGATTTAAGGGCCTAGATCTGATAGATAGAGTGCCTGATGAACTATGGAATGAGGTTCATGACATTGTACAGGAGACAGGGATCAAGACAATTCCCATGGAAAAGAAATGCAAAAAAGCAAAATGGCTGTCTGAGGAAGCCTTACAAATAGCTGTGAAAAGAAGAGAAGCAAAAAGCAAAGGAGAAAAGGAAAGATATAAACATCTGAATGCAGAGTTCCAAAGAATAGCAAGAAGAGATAAGAAAGCCTTCCTCAGTGATCAATACAAAGAAATAGAAGAAAACAACAGAATGGGAAAGACAACAGATCTCTTCAAGAAAATTAGAGATACCAAGGGAACATTTCATGCAAAGATGGGCTTGATAAAGGACAGAAATGGTATGGACCTAACAGAAGCAGAAGATATTAAGAAGAGGTGTCAAGAATACACAGAAGAACTGTACAAAAAAGATCTTCACGACCAAGATAATCACAATGGTGTGATCACTGACCTAGAACCAGACATCCTGGAATGTGAAGTCAAGTGGGCCTTAGAAAGCATCACTACGAACAAAGCTAGTGGAGGTGATGGAATTCCAGTTCAGCTATTTCAAATCCTGAAAGATGATGCTGTGAAAGTGCTACACTCAATATGCCAGAAAATTTGGAAAATTCAGCAGTGGCCACAGGACTGGAAAAGGTCAGTTTTCATTCCAATCCCAAAGAAAGGCAATGCCAAAGAGTGCTTAGACTACCACACAATTGCACTCATCTCACATGCTAGTAAAGTAATGCTCAAAATTCTCCAAGCCAGGCTTCAGCAATATGTGAACCGTGAACTTCCTGATGTTCAAGCTGGTTTTACAAAAGGCAGAGGAACCAGAGATCAAATTGCCAACATCCGCTGGATCATAGAAAAAGCAAGACAGTTCCAGAAAAACATCTATTTATGCTTTGTTGACTATGCCAAAGCCTTTGACTGTGTGGATCACAATAAACTGTGGAAAATTCTGAAAGAGATGGGAGTTCCAGACCACCTGATCTGCCCCTTGAGAAATCTGTATGCAGGTCAGGAAGCAACAGTTAGAACTGGACATGGAACAACAGACTGTTTCCAAATAGGAAAAGGAGTACGTCAAGGCTGTATATTGTCACCCTGCTTATTTAACTTCTATGCAGAGTACATCATGAGAAACGCTGGACTGGAAGAAGCACAAGCTGGAATCAAGATTGCCAGGAGAAATATCAATCACCTCAGATATGCAGATGACACCACCTTTATGGCAGAAAGTGAAGAGGAACTAAAAAGCCTCTTGATGAAAGTGATAGTGGAGAGTGAAAAAGTTCACTTAAAGCTCAACATTCAGAAAACAAAGATTATGGCATCTGGTCCCATCACTTCATGGGAAATAGATGGGGAAACAGTGGAAACAGTGTCAGACTTTATTTTTTTGGGCTCCAAAGTCACTGCAGATGATGACTGCAGCCATGAAATTAAAAGACGCTTACTCCTTGGAAGGAAAGTTATGACCAATCTAGATAGCATATTCAAAAGCAGAGACATTACTTTGCTAACAAAGGTCCATCTAGTCGAGGCTATGGTTTTTCCTGTGGTCATGTATGGATGTGAGAGTTGGACTGTGAGGAAGGCTGAGAACCGAAGAACTGATGCTTTTGAACTGTGGTGTTTGAGAAGACTCTTGAGAGTCCCTTGGACTGCAAGGAGATCCAACCAGTCCATTCTGAAGGAGATCAGCCCTGAGATTTCTTTGGAAGGATCGATGCTAAAGCTGAAACTCCAGTACTTTGGCCAAGTCATGCGAAGAGTTGACTCATTGGAAAAGACTGTGATGCTGGGAGGGATTGGGGGCAGGAGGAGAAGGGGACGACAGAGGATGAGATGGCTGGATGGCATCACTGACTCGATGGACATGAGTCTAGGTGAACTCCAGGTGTTGGTGATGGACAGGGAGGCCTGGCGTGCTGCGATTCATGTGGTCGCAAAGAGTCAGACACGACTGAGCAACTGAACTGAACTGAAAGGGTAGTAGAGTTTTGCCACGAGAATGCACTGGAACAAGTATTTAATCCTTTTTATTTTCTTTTTTTCATTTTAGCAATTCACATGGGTGGTTAGTGGTATATTCTTGTGATTGTAATTTGCAATTCCTTGATAATTAATGAGCTTGAACACCTTCTCACATGGTTAATATTTATTTGCGTATCTTCTCTTGGGAAGTGTCTGTTTAATTATTTTGCCCTCTTTCCTATCCATTTCTTTTACCTGTCTCTTTCATGATTCATTTTTTAAGGTTATATTTTAGATAATCATTCTTTGTTAGATATATTAAATCTGATGATATGAGAGAATAGCATTGAAACATGTATGTTTCCAGACGGAAAATGGATGACTAGTGTGTGTTTGATGCATGAAGCAGGGCACTCAAAGCCGGTGCTCAGAGACAACCCAGAGGTATTGGGTGGGGAGGGAGGTGGGAGGGTGGTTCAGGATGGGGTGGCACATGTGCACCCATGGCTGATCCTTGTCGATGTGTGGCAGGGGCCACCACAGTGTTGTGAAGTGATTGTCCTCCGATTTTAATAAATAAATAAATTTTTTAAAAAGGCTAACTTTTCCCATCCTGAATATCTTTTTATTTCTGAGTTGCATCTTTTGATAAATAGAATGTCTTAAATATATTTGCATGTATGTTTATTTCCCTTTATGATTAACAAATTTTTGCACTGTTAAGTGCAAACATTTGCACTTAAGCAAATGTTTAAGAAACATTTACTTACTCTAAGTCACAAAAATGTTTTCTTATTATTTTCTCTAATATTTTTATTGTGATGCATCTAATATTTAGACCAAGTAAATTGGGACTGTGTTTGTATATGTGGTGAAATATAGAAACCTTTAATAAAGAAATATACCACACAGTTATCAAGACAGTATGGTACTGGCACAAAGACAGAAATATTGATCAATGGAATAAAATAGAAAGCCCAGAGATAAATCCACGCACATATGGACACCTTATCTTTGACAAAGGAGGCAAGAATATACAATGGATTAAAGACAATCTCTTTAACAAGTGGTGCTGGGAAATCTGGTCAACCACTTGTAAAAGAATGAAACTAGACCACTTTCTAACACCATACACAAAAATAAACTCAAAATGGATTAAAGATCTAAATGTAAGACCAGAAACTGTAAAACTCCTAGAGGAGAACATAGGCAAAACACTTTCCGACATACATCACAGCAGGATTCTCTATGACCCACCTCCCAGAACATTGGAAATAAAAGCAAAAATAAACAAATGGGACCTAATTAACCTTAAAAGCTTCTGCACATCAAAGGAAACTATTAGCAAGGTGAAAAGACAGCCTTCAGAATGGGAGAAAATAATAGCAAATGAAGCAACTGACAAACAACTAATCTCAAAAATATACAAGCAACTCCTACAGCTCAACTCCAGAAAAATAAACGACCCAATCAAAAAATGGGCCAAAGAACTAAATAGACATTTCTCCAAAGAAGACATACAGATGGCTAACAAACACATGAAAAGATGCTCAACATCACTCATTATCAGAGAAATGCAAATCAAAACCACAATGAGGTACCATTTCACACCAGTCAGAATGGCTGCGATCCAAAAGTCTACAAATAATAAATGCTGGAGAGGGTGTGGAGAAAAGGGAACCCTCTTACCCTGTTGGTGGGAATGCAAACTAGTACAGCCACTATGGAGAACAGTGTGGAGATTCCTTAAAAAACTGGAAATAGAACTGCCTTATGATCCAGCAATCCCACTGCTGGGCATACACACTGAGGAAACCAGAAGGGAAAAGAGACACATGTACCCCAATGTTCATCGCAGCACTGTTTATAATAGCCAGGACATGGAAGCAACCTAGATGTCCATCAGCAGATGAATGGATAAGAAAGCTGTGGTACACATACACAATGGAGTATTACTCAGCCATTAAAAAGAATTCATTTGAATCAGTTCTAATGAGGTGGATGAAACTGGAGCCTATTATACAGAGTGAAGTAAGCCAGAAGGAAAAACATAAATACAGTATACTAACGCATATATTTAGAATTTAGAAATTTAGAATTTAGGAATTTAGGAATTTAGAAAGATGGTAACAATAACCCGGTGTACGAGACAGCAAAAGAGACACTGATGTATAGAAGAGTCTTATGGACTCTGTGGGAGAGGGAGAGGGTGGGAAGATTTGGGAGAATGGCATTGAAACATGTAAAATATCATGTAAGAAACGAGTTGCCAGTCCAGGTTCGATGCAGGATACTGGATGCTTGGGGCTAGTGCACTGGGACTACCCAGAGGGATGGTATGGGGAGGGAGGAGGGAGGAGGGTTCAGGTTGGGGAACACATGTATACCTGTGGCGGATTCATTTTGATATTTGGCAAAACTAATACAATTATGTAAAGTTTAAAAATAAAATAAAATTAGAAAAAAAAAAAAAGAAATATAGTATTCTTTTTTTATTCCGTGAGAATAGCTAAGTGACCCAGTACTCTTTTGGATTTTGATTGTATTGCAATGAATCTGTTGATTAATTTGTGGAAATTTGAGAGTTTAATATTATTAACTCTCAGTACACAGATTCCTCCATTCATTTTGGTATTTTAAAATTTCTCTTACTAATATTTATATTTTTCAATTTAGCATTCTTATGCATCACTTAATAGATTAGTGTTCATGGTCGTATAATTTTCTCTTGACCTTTGTAAAACAAATTATTTTTATTGAAGTATATTTGCTTACAATACATATTGAATAGCTGTTTACAATATTATATTAGTTTCAGGTTTAAAACCTATTAAATATTTTTATATATTATGCTCCTTTTTAAGTATTATAAAATATTGGCTATATTTCCTGTACAATATAATATATCCTTCCAGTTTGTTTATTTTATACAAAGTAGTCTGTGCTATGTATAAAATTTTGTATGTTGACCTTATATTGAATATCCTTGCTAAATTGCCATAGATTAATTTTGAATTTTATGTACAGTCATTTTTTCTGAAATTCTGAGTGTTTTCTTTCCTTCTCTCTAATCCACGTGCCTTTTACTGTTTACACTGCCTTATTGCAAGGGAATGAAACAGCCAATAAAATGTAGAGTAGAAGATATGATAGCACATGCATGTGCTTGTTCTGTTTTCTATATCGGGGAAAAGTTTTCATTATATCATGTTAAGTATGATGAACATGGTAGATTTTTATAAAGATACTTCATCAGATTAAGGAAGTTCCATTCTATTTCTTGCTTGCTAAGATTTGTTTGTTTTGTCTTTTATTTATAGTTAATGGGTTGTGATTTTTTTCAAATGCAGATTTTTAAAATTTATCCTATCACTTTTCTACTATGTTCTGTTAATAAGGTGAATTGAATTACTCTGACAGATTCTCAAGTGTTAAATCGTCTTGCATACTTGGGGTGAATCATATGTGATAATGATACATATAAATATACACATATTAAACTTGCATATATGTTGTCATGTATATTTGTATTTATACTCTTGGAAGATATTTGTCATATTTATTTATTGTAATATACATTCAGATTGTGACAATTTGCAGCTCCTTGAGAGACATATATATTAGTAATTATAATAATGTATTGTTTATTTTGTAATATGTATAGATGGGCTATGTACCAAATAATAGAACAAAAAGGTGCTAATAGAGAAAAGCAACATAGGTGCAATGATTCTCTATCTCATTGGAAGTAAGTCATATAAATCTGAACTTGATCCTGTTTAGGTGCATATGCTAAGTCCTAAAACAATATACTAAGAATATAACTAAAATATATATAGTAAAATTCATATAGGAATGAAAATGTTATAGTATGAAACATTTAATGGAAAATATTGTATGATCCACTTATATGAGGATCTGGATTGGGCAAATTCATACGCACAAAAAGTAGAATAGAGTTTACCAGGATCTTGGGGCTCAGGAATGGGGCATTATTGTTTATGTGATATAAGTTTGTAAATTTGGAATAATGAAAAATCCTGGAAATGTATGTCAGCTATGTTTACACAGCATTATGGATGTGCTTAAGGTCACCAAATTATACATTTAAAATGGATAAAATGGTAAATTTCATGTTAGGTATATAACAACAAAATAAAATGTAAAATGTCATAAAAATGAATAAGTACTGATACAGGCTACAATATGAATGAACCTTGACAGCAATGTTCTAAGTAAAAGAAGCCAATCACAAAAGACCACATATTATATGATTTCATTTCTATGAAATGTCCAGAAGAGGCAAATCTATAAAGACTGAAAATAGATTAGTTCCTAAGGGCTTGGAGAAATGGAGGAATAGTGAGGTGATAATTAAAGCAAATGAGGATTTTCTTTTTGGTGATACAAATGTTCTAAAAGTGACTCTAACAATGGTTTCACTTATCTAGGAATATTCTAAAAACAATTAAAAGCTATTACATTTTAAGTGAGTGAATTAAAAATCAATAGCATATACTGAAGTGTGCTTCATTGGTAATTTCTTGCACAACAGTTGTTACATTTTTTTGACTTCTGCAACAAGAATTTGGTGAAATTCCAGTGTTCTCTCCCCATTTCTGATAAATAAAAGGGTTTATATATATCACTGTTTGCTTAAAGTTGTTTCTGTAATAAAAATAAATATAGGTAAGACAAAAAATGTAAAATGATGGAAATATAACATTCAAAACAAATAATAATTAAAAGAAAGCTAGAGTAGCTATACTAATATCATACTAAGTGCACTTAAGGAAAATTTCAAGGGATAAAGAGGGCCATTATGTAATAATAAAATGAGGAATACATCAAAAGACATAAGAATTCTAAATGTATTTGACCCAATTTGTAATGCTTCAGGATTCATTAAGAGCAACTTTGTAGGATTTTAAGGAGAGATAGATAATTTCAAAATTTTCAATTAACAATTAAATGCTATACCATACATATTATATAAAACAAGGAAACAGAAAACCAGGAAGGATATATAGAAGGTCTAGTGAACATTACCAGTCAACTTGACCTAATTGATATTTATAAATATCAGCAAAATGATTCAGTTATACATAAGTGTGTATACAGTTTTTGAGATTGTTTTCTCTTATAGGCTACTGCAAAATATTGAGTATAATTCCTTGTGCTATAGAGTATATCTTTTTGGTTATCTCTTTTGTATACAGTGTTCTTGCCTGGAGAATCCCAGGGACAGGGGAGCCTGGTGGGCTGCCATCCATGGGGTCGCACAGAGTCAGACATGACTGAAGTGACTTAGCAGCAGAAGTGACTTAGCAGCAGCAGTTTTTATTTCTTAGTACCATACGCCTAATGTTACCCTCCCCTCTTCCCTCTCCCCACTGATAACCACTAGTTTTTTTTTTATATCTGTGAGTCTGTTTCTGTTTTGTTATATACATTCATTTGTATTATTGTATAGATTCCACATATAAGTTATATCATACATTATTTGTCCTTCTCTGTGTGACATGTCACTAAGCATAATATTCTCCAGATACTAATATATCTGCATTATTTTATGACTGAGTAATATTCTATTATATATATATATATATATATATATATATATATATATATATATATATATACCACATTTGTGTGTAGATATATAACACCACATTCTCTTAAGCCAATCATGTGTTGATGGACACTTAGGTTGCTTATATATCTTTGCTATTGAAAATGGTGCTGCTTTGAATATTAGGGTGCATTTATCTTTTCAAATTAGTGTTTTCGTTTTTTCTGTATATGTACTCAGGAGTGGAATTGCTAGAACAAATGAGAGCATTATTTTTAGTTTTTTTTAGGAACCACTATGCTATTTTCCATAGTTTTTGCACCAATTTACATTCCCACCAAGAGTGTAGAGGGGTTCCCTTTCTCCATATGCTAGAAACATTTGTTATTAGTTGATTTTTTGATGATAGCCATTCTGATAGGTGTGAGGTGATATCTTACTCTTGTCATGATTTGCATTTCTGTAATAATTAGCAAAAAGTAAAATAACATAAAAAGACAACCTATGAAATGGGAGAAAATATTAGCAAGTGGTATGAGTGACAAGGAATTAATATCCAAAATATATAAACGGAGGGCTTTCTTGGTGGCTCAGATGGTAAAGAGTCTGCCTGCAGTGCAAAAGACCTGGGTTCAGTCCTTGAGTCAGGAAGATCCTGTGGAGAATGAAATGGCAACTCACTCCAGTATTCTTGCCTGGAGAATTCCATGGACAGAGGCACCGGGTAGGCTACTGTCCATGAGGTCATAAAGAGTCAAAATATGACTGAGCAACTAACACACACACACACACACACACACACATATAAACAGCTCATCCAACTCAATATCAAGAAACAAACAACTCAGTCAAAAAATGGGCAGAAGACCTGAGTAGACATTTTTCCCATGAAGACATACAATGGCTAACAGGTGAATGAAAAGATGGTTTTAAAAAATACCAAACAGGTAGACTAGAGATTTTGGTCTATATAGTCAAAGTTATGATTTTTCCAGTAGTCATGTATGGATGTAAGAGTTGGACCATGAAGAATGCTGAGCACCAAAGAATTGATGCTTTTGAACTATGGTGTTGGGGAAGACTCTTGAGAGTCCCTTGGACTGCAAGGGGATCAAAGCAGTCAATGCTAAAGGAAATTAACCCTGAATATTCATTGGAAGGACTAATGCTGAAGCTGAAGGTCAAATACGTTGTCACCTGATGCAAAGAGCCAACTTATTGGAAAAGACCCTGATGCTGGAAAAGATTGAAGGCGGGAGGAGAAGGGGATGACAGAGGATAAGACAGTTGGATGGCATCATCAATTCAATGGACATGAGTTTTAGTAAACTCTGGGAGACTGTGGAGGACAGGGAAGCCTGGCGTGCTGCAGTCCACGGGGTTGCAAAGAGTTGGACATGACTGAGTGACTGAACAACCCATGTTTTTAATAGATGTGCCTTCTTTTCTCTCAATTCTTTCTGGGATGAGGGGAAATTGTAGAATTCTGTGTTTCCTCTCTTAATCCCAAAGACCCAGCTGGGTGCCAAGAGTCATCCACTCCTTTTCCTACTCCTTGGCCTGATATGTCAAAGTATTGGGTACAGCACCACTCATCTCCCTCACTCCTGAAGGAAATGTCTTAGGATTGCACACCTTCTCCCGACCCCACAGTGTCATACCATGTGCTGAAAGCCATGTCTTTTTCCCCTAGGGTAGTGTAGGTGGTGTTATGGTAAAGAACCCACCTGCCAATGCAGGAGACATAAGAGATGCGGGTCCAGTCGCTGAGTTGGGAAGATCCCCTGAAGAAGGAAATGGCAACCCACTCCAATATTCTTGCCTGGAGAATCCCATGGACAGAGAAGCCTGGCAGGCTACAATCCATAGATTCGCAAAGAGTCAGGCACAATTGAAGCGACTTAGCACACACAGTGTACCGAGACGCCAAAACGATGAGTGCAAACTATTTTTTCCTATCTCTCCTCAAGAGGCAGTTGGACTGTTGTTCACCTCATCCTGTCTAGTAGAACTGGCTGCAGAGATCTATATGTTGTTTGCAGGGTATGGGGAGTACCAGGTGCAGTGGTGCACAAGTCACTGGCGATGGGAATGCATGGAGTGCCATCTGTAGGGATATGCTGGGAAGTTGTCAAGATCTACATGTCATTCAGTATAAGCCATTGCTCCTTTTCTTTGAGCTCAGTTGCCTTCAGACGATCAGATACTCCATCTATGCCAATTTTTCTAAACATTTTTGGTGTAGAGATATTGGAGTGGAACTTTTGGGAAGTTCCCCCAAAGAATTGGAAAGCTAGATTCTCACATCACTCTTTCTTCCTCCTGTAGTCAAAGTCGCAGATTGGGGACTCTACTTTTAGTACTGAACTGTGCTGGCTTGGAGGGAAAATGACAGGGGTGAAGTGGAATTGATCTTCTTGCCCTTTCCATGCAACTAATCCCAGGTTTTGTGCTCCACCAGAAATGGTGACTGCAGCCATGAAATTAAAAGATGCTTACTTCTTGGATGGAAATTTATGGCCAACCTAGACAGCATATTAAAAAACAGAGATATTACTTTTCCAACAAAGGTCTGTCTAGTCAAGGTTATGGTTTTTCCAGTGGTCATGTATGGATATAAGAGTTGAACTATAAAGAGAGCTGAGCATAGAAAAATTGATGCTTTTGAACTGTGGTGTTGGAGAAGACTCTTGAGAGTCCCTTGGACTGCAAGGAGATCCAACCAGTCCATCCTAAAGGAGATCAGTCCTGGGTGTTCACTAGAAGGACTGATGTTGAAGCTGAAACTCCAATACTTTGGCCACCTGATGCGAAGAGCTGATTCATTTGAAAAGACCCTGATGCTGGGAACGATTGAGGGCAGGAGGAGGAGACGACAGAGGATGAGATGTCTGGATGGTGTCACCGACTCAATGGACATGAGTTTGGGCGGACTCCGGGAGTTGGTGATGGACAGGGAGGCCTGGTGTGCTGTGGTTCATGGGGTCGCAAAGTGTCAGACACAACTGAGCGACTGAACTGAACTGAGTGTGTTAGGACCTTTTAACTGAACTCTGAAGTGCTCTGAAGTTTGGTTGGCCAAAAGTTCATTTGGATTTTTCCAGAAAATCTCAAACCCAACAATTTTGCCCATGGATAATTGTTATATTGATGTCTCTGTGGGGGTGGGAGCAACGGCTGGACATCTTGATGACATTATCTTCCCATCTAAAAAATGCTTTGAATGTGAATTGAAATATTACATCTCAAAATTTGTGTGACACATAGGATGAGTTTTATACTGCTTTAGTGAAACATAATTCATGTACCATATAATTCATCCTTTTAAAGTGTTCAGTGTTGTTTAGTATATTCACAGAATTATACAACCATCACCACAATCATTTTGAGAACATTTCTGTCACAGCGGAAAAGAACCTCATATCCATTAGCAGTCACTACCATTTCCTTCCTCTCTCCAGCCCTGTAATTTTAACCCTATTGCAAAGTTTAGTTTTCTAGTTTGATTCAGTCATGATTGCTATTCCTTATGCTTTTTTGCCATCTTGATTTTATACTTGAAAGTTTATGTAAGTACATATCATAAATGTGTGAAACATTTCCCTAAGGATTTTCTAAGTATGTGTGTGCCTGTGCTTTCTCCTGGTTATTGACCAGTATGTGAAGAATTATGAGGTCAGGTCTGATTTTTTTTTTTAATCACTATATAAGGCTTGGTTTTTCTTTGTTTGATGGAATGAAGAATTTTTCCCTATTACTTAAAGTTCAGTATTTTTAGGAATATATATTATTTATAATGTATTTGATGTAAAATATATACACAAACTATAATGTACTATACATATATAATATATACACATAATATATCCTATATATTATTTAACTTGTATATAATTTATTATATATATATGAACTATATTATATATGTTACATATAAACTATATAAAGTATTAAATAGATAATATTTTGCATATCATAATATAGAGATTATAAAATACTATGCATATATAGGATACTACCCACTTAATGCATTATATAGTTTACATGTAACATAGGCATTGTAGTCATAAATATATCATAAATTGTATAAAAATTGAATAATGAATTCAATTCTATATTTTGTAAATAATACAAATATTGTATATAATACAATATTTTGTATATACATGATAAAAATACATATTGATCTACAGATCTATATTTATACATGCTGTGTAAATATTTTTCTGGGACATTATTGTACTTTCCATTAGAAGGTCCAAGACTTTTTTTCATAAATTATGCTTAAAAATACATTCATTTCATCCTTTTCTCTTATATTTAAGTTTATCTTGTACTACCGTTTTGAATATATTGAAGTTTTTCAGGGTCAGCTGTTGACTAGAGTTTTTCCTTGTAAAAGAGAATGGATGGTGTTCCAGGTTTTTAGTACTTTTTCTTGTTATCTAGACTCATGTTTGTGTGTGTGTGTGTGTGCAGTAATTTAGATGTTAGTTCTCTGCAAGCATCTTGAATGGTTCACAATATCTAGGATGGTTCACAAGAACAGGCAGCTTTTGAAAATTTGACTCTTGTGTGTTCAAGCCTGTTTTCTTTTCATGAAATCAAAGTGTGTGGTTGGTGTTGAAGAAAAATAATATTCAAGCCACTCGTTAAAGGTAGTAAGGCAGATTTTATTCAGGACTATTAATAGAGACCACTGCAGTGGGATTTTACAATAGAGAAAAATTGGGTTCAAATCCCATTACATGGGCATGGGTAAGTGGGAATTTACAGGTGAGCAGCAGGCTGCAGGGTAGTTATTAGAAAATTACTAAGAGGAAACATCAAGAGTAAGGGGGTTCTGGCTAATCCAACCCAATAGGTTTCTTGCTAAGCATTGGCTAGGTTGATCAGAAATCCCTTGAGGTATGGTAGAGAATTAGGATCCAGATCAGGTATCAAGGATGATCAGATATCAAGGCTAGGAGGTTCTGGTAAAACTGACTTAGAAGGATTCTTCCTCAAAGTAGATTTTACAATGAATTGCAAAGATGGGCCTAGGAGAAGGTTTAGGAGTCTGACCAGAGTTTGGTCAAGCAAAGAATCTTTGCCATTGGAAAACTCCATCATCAAGTGATAAGTTCTTTTCCCATTGCTCTATAAAAAGATATTTTGATCCTACATTCCACATGTACCCCCACTTTGGGCAAATATATATTATTATTTATTTCTTACATCAACAGCCATCAGCAGTTTCTCAACCTGACTTCTCTTGTACCTCTGCTAGAACTCCACTGCTTTCAGCAGCATTTTTAGACCTTGTGCATTTGTGTTCCCATATGTTTCCTTGTTCCTTTTTTTTTGCTGTTTCCTAGTGATTTCTGAGAGAAATAGAAAATTGTATTGTATACTGCCATGTTCATGTTCAAATAGAAGTCATACTATGTCTTAATATTCTTTAGTATTTTTCTTGAAATGCATATACAATTAGGGGGCAAATATATATGCAACTTTTAAGTGATAAATTTGTCCATAGCATATTTCTTCAATTATTAAAGCCTTTTTTCATTCTGCTCTGTAAAGTTTTTTAGTGTTCCTTCTAAAGAACTGCATATTCATTGATGAGTTTCTCTCCTTCCCTATGCTAACATTTTTTGACTCCAGATCCCTGAATGTGCCCTCATTTTTTTGAATCAAAAATGTTCGTCTATTAATCAACATTATATTTTTTCCTGTCTTTCTGTGCAATCATGGTTTTTCATATACTGTCATCAAAACATCAATAATTCCACAAGATAAAGCAGTAGAGAATGTGGACAAATTTTTAATGGGATACCATGAGAAAGCACACCTTACTTTCTGACCAGCAAGTAGGGAACCAATTCTTTTAATCCCATCAATGGGAAAGTTCTGTGAGTATTAGTAATATAAGCTAAACCAAGGAACCTTGCTTCTGTCACATCTATGTCCCTGAACTAGTGCCTATTTTTCATGTTTTTAAATGCTTTATAGAGCAACTTGAATTAGTACTTTGTAAAGGTCACCACTTACATTTGCTTTTTTAAACCCCATTCCTCTTATGTGAGATGAGCATGTGTTTCTGCCAAGCTTTGATTTTCTGTGACAAGCATGGAAGAATGCCTTGCTAATTAGAGAGGTTTACATATTCCCTAATATTCTATCATCTATTACGTTGATCTGAGACATTTTCTGGTTGAATAAATACCTGAATATTGAGCATACTGAGGGAAAGCCATTTTTCTACTTGAAAAATCTGAATATTTACACAGTAGAGATAACATCACATATCTACAGATTCCTTTCTAGTCCAGTTTTAATAACTGTATGTGGTGTTGGTGGTGGTTTAGTCGCTAAGTCGTGTCTGACTCTTGCGACCCCATGGACTGCAGCCTGCCAGGCTCCTCTGTCCATGGGATTCTCTAGGCAAGAATACTGGAGTGGGTTGCCATTTCCTTCTCCAAAAACTGTATGTAAAAACTACTAAATATCAAAAATAAGAAACAGACCCCAACGTGATTAAGTTTGTAGATTTTGACTTCTTTTAACCTTGAGAAACA
This sequence comes from Bos grunniens, assembly GCF_055505025.1. Taxonomy (NCBI): domain Eukaryota; kingdom Metazoa; phylum Chordata; class Mammalia; order Artiodactyla; family Bovidae; genus Bos; species Bos grunniens. The sequence continues at coordinate 134,350,956 of NC_141194.1, forward strand.
TTTTCTCTTGGCATTCAATACACCAAACACTCATTAGTAGGAAATTTCATACTTGATAATTTAATATAATTTGGACAGAGGTTCATCAAAATTTGAACTAATTATGATAAACTGCTTATATTTTCATTCATTTATTTACTTTTGGCTGTGCTGGGTGTTAGTTGCTCCATGTGGGCTTTCTCTAGTTGTGGCGAGTGGGGGCTACTCTCTGGTTGTGGCACACAGGCTTCTTACTGCAGTGGCTTCTCTTTTTGTGAAGCACAGGCTGTAGGGTGCACAGGCTTCCAGTAGCTGCAATATGAGGGCTTAGTAGTTGTGGCTCATGGGGTTAGCTGCCCCATGGCATGTGGGATCCTCCCAGTCTAGGGATCGAACTTGTGTCCCCTCATTGTAAGGTGGATTCTTAACCATTGGACCACCAGGGAAGCCCAAAATTGCTTATATTTTGTTGAAATTAAGATTCTCTCTTGGAGTTTGTAATATTAAAATAGATAGATTTACCTTATATATTGAGAATAAATAAAATGAATTATATAGAAATTTGTAATTCAAAAATTTCACTAATTGTTATTTGTCTGTATTCATGGATATTTTATTAAATGTCACTTATACTTTTGTGTCTGGTATTTGTGTGCATTATATAGTTGGCAATTTTACACTTAATCACACAGTTCAGGAGACAAAGAGCATATGAGAAAACATCTTTTAATGTAATATCTACTTCAGGGTAATTTTACATTCTTTGAAACAGTTTAGCTAAAAACAAAATGAGTGGAAAAATCATACTTATGTTACATTTCATTTATTGTATTTGTTTCTTATGGAACAAAATAATTTTTAATTTTCCAGAATAATTATAACAAATTGGTTTCATGAAAGTACATCTGCATGTCACTATCAGATTCAGAGTAGTAGTTTAAAATTTTTTTGGCTCTGTTGCTGACCCCCTAGGTGACCTTAAGCAAGTAATTTACCCCTCTGCACTGCTGATATCCCTCTAGGGATAAGGTTAATCATATTTGCCATCTATTTACCTCACAGTTGGATTAGGGAGGTGATCATTGGAAAGTGCTTTTGGAAGCTAAATGAGAAATAAATGCCAATCATAAGTTTATACATTATATGTGAGCTACTGATAAAGTAATAAAAACAGTTTCACCCATTTTAAACCACTCACGAAAAACATGATTATGGATAGACCTTTGGTATAATCCTCTGCAATAGTGGATAACTTTTCTTACTTCTTTAAAGAATTCCACTCCAAACTATTCAGAGGAGAAATAATTGAATTGCACATTATCAAAACAACTGCCTGCAATATTCAATCAAGAATTATTTGCAAATTTTTCTTTTGTAATTTCAAAGAATTCAAATAACTTATGTGAAGTAGCCTGGCTGTTGGGTTACATAAAGAATTCTTCCCTGCTCTTAAGACAGTTGTATGTGAATTTGAAGCAACAGTTGTTTTTAAATTTTTTTTCTTGTTTATTATTTTTCAACATTTTATGGAAATAATTTCACATTGATTTTCCCATCAAGGACTTGTATCCTCTGGTTCTCAGAAATAAATTGAACATAAGATTACTTTTTAAAACTACCTATTCTTAAAATAGTACATAATTATATAAATAGCTATAATATAGTAATAATAATTTGATAATTTGGATGTTTGAAATGTATCTTATTTCTTTAAAACTGTGCCAGGGGAGTCTTGATTAGAGAGGGTTCAGTTCAGTTCAGTCACTCAGTCGTGTCCAACTCTTTGCAACCCCATGAATCGCAGCACGCCAGGCCTCCCCGTCCATCACCAACTCCCAGAGTTCACTCAGACTCATGTCCATCGAGTCAGTGATGCCATCCAGCCATCTCATCCTCTGTCATCCCCTTCTCCTTCTGCCCCCAATCCCTCCCAGCATCAGAGTCTTTTCCAATGAGTCAACTCTTCGCATGACTTGGCCAAAGTACTGGAGTTTCAGCTTTAGCATCATTCCTTCCAAAGAACACCCAGGGCTGATCTCCTTCAGAATGGACTGGTTGGATCTCCTTGCAGTCCAAGGGACTCTCAAGAGTCTTCTCCAACACCACAGTTCAAAAGCATCAATTCTTTGGCACTCAGACTTCTTCACAGTCCAACTCTCACATCCATACATGACCACTGGAAAAACCATAGCCTTGACTAGACGGACCTTTGTTGGCAAAGGTCTGCTTTTGAATATGCTATCTAGATTGGTCATAACTTTCCTTCCAAGGAGTAAGTGTCTTTTAATTTCATGGCTGCAGTCACCATCTGCAGCCCAAAATAAAGTCTGACACTGTTTGCACTGTTTCCCCATCTATTTCCCATGAAGTGATGGGACCGGATGCCATGATCTTCGTTTTCTGAATGTTGAGTTTTAAGCCAACTTTTTCACTCTCCACTTTCACTTTCATCAAGAGGCTTTTTAGTTCCTCTTCACTTTCTGCCATAAGGGTGGTGTCATCTGCATATCTGAGGTTATTGATATTTCTTCCGGCAATCTTGATTCCAGCTTGTGTTTCTTCCAGTCCAGCGTTTCTCATGATGTACTCTGCATAGAAGTTAAATAAGCAAGGTGACAATATACAGCCTTGACGTACTCCTTTTCCTATTTGGAAACAGTCTGTTGTTCCATGTCCAGTTCTAACTGTTGCTTCCTGACCTGCATACAGATTTCTCAAGGGGCAGATCAGGTGGTCTGGAACTCCCATCTCTTTCAGAATTTTCCACAGTTTATTGTGATCCACACAGTCAAAGGCTTTGGCATAGTCAACAAAGCAGAAATAGATATTTTTCTGGAACTCTCTTGCTTTTTCCATGATCCAGCGGATGATGGCAATTTGATCTCTGGTTCCTCTGCCTTTTGTAAAACCAGCTTGAACATCAGGAAGTTCACGGTTCACATATTGCTGAAGCCTGGCTTGGAGAATTTTGAGCATTACTTTACTAGCATGTGAGATTGTGCGGTAGTTTTAGCATTCTTTGGCATTGCCTTTCTTTGGGATTGAAATGAAAACTGACCTTTTCCAGTCCTGTGGCCACTGCTGAATTTTCCAAATTTTCTGGCATATTGAGTGTAGCACTTTCACAGCATCATCTTTCAGGATTTGAAATAGCTCAACTGCAATTCCATCACCTCCACTAGCTTTGTTCGTAGTGATTCTTTCTAAGGCCCACTTGACTTCACATTCCAGGATGTCTGGTTCTAGGTCAGTGATCACACCATCATGATTATCTTTGTCGTGAAGATCTTTTTATACAGTTCTTCTCTGTATTCTTGCCACCTCTTCTTAATATCTTCTGCTTCTGTTAGAGAACGTATATATATTTTATTTTAAAGTAACTAAATTTATTTTTAGTTGTTTTCCTTATAAATGACTACCTTTCCATTTAGGTTTATTTAAGATTTAATTTCATGCATCCTATTATACCTTAGTTCATTCCAAGTTTATTAGTCAACGTTGAAAAACCCCTAGTACATATGGACAGAACCAGACTTGGAACATCAATAAAGTTTAGATTTCAAGTCTTTGATATATGTATTTTCTTAATAGGTACAAATGATTCCTTAGGTATTATGCTCTAAGCAGTGTTGATTCATGCTCATTTTATTTTATTGAACAATTTCCTAGCATATTGACTTAATTTCCTTCTAATCTGTGTAATTACTTCCAGGGGAACATGCGCTAGCAGAAAGAAGTTAGTCAAGTTCTTCTAAGTCCTGAGGATTATTCTGGTCTCGAACTTCCTCTGAATGCTAAGGTATCAGTTACCAATGTTTCCCTTCTCTTTCTTCACTTATAATTTTTAAACACCACTTGGCACTTCTGTTTAAAAACTATGTAAATTTTAATGGACAAACCCATTTAGGCTAGAAAGCTCCATTAGAAAACAAAAATAATATCTTTAAATTTTGTATAATGGCTACAACTCATTCTCTTAACACCTATTTCTTCATTAAGGTAATCCAGCATTTAAAACAAACATTTAAAATAACTTTAAAATATGTGCTAAAATGATTTAAAGGACTGTTATAAAGTTATTATCCAAAAATAGCTATTTCATTGACTTTTCATTCTTTCATGTGCTATGAGTGCACAATAAAAGGAAACAGTAAAGAACAAGATTGACTATGAGTTGCTTCAAGAAGGGTAAACATGATTTGCATCAGATTGAGGCGTCGAAAGCCTGGTCACATGGAGGAAAATAACATGGTGAGAGATGTGGAGATAAAACTGAATAGGATGTGTGAAAAATATGAGCTCTTTTTCCCTAAAACCATTGTAGGAAATTCATATTATATTTTATTATACACATTAGAATATAGATTTCTGTGTGTTTTTTTTTAATTACTCATGCTTTCTGTTAATGTTATTTTCTCTCTCAGACACTGATGTTGTGGGTTTCACATTTGGCAAATTTGCTATATGATATTTATTAAATTGTAGTCAAGAGTCAAATATTTATATTGGAGTTTTTAATATATGTGATTCGGATAGAATCTGCATTTACACAATACCTTTCTTCCCAAAGAATTAATGCATCTATCCTCTGAAAAAGTAGATAATTAGTGGTTTTAATCTGCTTTTCTTGCCAGTGTTTAACTCATTAGTAAGTATTTGTGATTTCATCTTTAAAAGTGCATGAAAATTAGGTCATCCATAAAGAGTGGAATAGAATGATTAATTTTCATATGCAGAAATCAGACAAAACAAACCTCGAAAGAGTCACGTGATTTTGTCTCTTCACTTTACCTTTGGAGAAAACAGTTGTTACCTTTGAAGAAAACAATTGTGTCCTTTAGAGTGAATTCTCTTTTATTATAGTTAATTACACACTTTAAATGACAAAATTCCATTTTAAGAAAATTATATAAAATAGTGGCTTAAATTCCCATTTATATTCCACTTTGCATATGCAAGGATGGAATCAGTGATATTAAATTGAGAGCACTTCTCTTTAACTCTTAATGGGGAAAAAAGCATTTTTTTTATCATGTTATTATCTTCATATTTGCTTAGTTTGGCCTTCCCTGTGGTAGAATTTCAGAGATCCAAGTAACTAATAGAGTAGGAAGAGAGTCAGAGCCATTTCCTTTAGTATATATATTTATTTTGAAATATTTGTTCCATGACCTCTTCTGCATAGATTAATAGACCTCTTTCCCATGCTAAAGGGTAAAAAATAAGAATTCAAAGTCTAACTTTATATTTCAGCTTTAGTAGTGTTACAAAACTGATTGTTGTTTGCAATGGCTGTATTAGACCTTATGTTCTCCATAAGCATGGAAATATATGTGCGTGTGTATGTGTGTTCAGTCACTCAGTCATGTCTGACTTTTTGCTACCCCATGGACTGTAGCCCTCCAGGCTCCTCTGTCCATGGGATTTGCCAGGCAAGAATACTGGAGTGGGTTGCCATTTCCTTCTCCAGAGTATCTTCCTGACACAGGGATTAAACCTGTGTCTTCCACATTGGCAGTCAGATTCCTTACCACTGAGCCACCTGAGAAGCTCCTTTATGGAGATATACACATTCATTTAATTCTAAGCCTTGGAACTTTGGTAAAATATTCAGTAGTGCCTCATCCAAATATAAATGAAAGAAAAATACGCATTGAAGTTTTTTGGAGTTGTTCTCCCCTCTCATTTTCTAAAGAAACAAAACTTTACTTGCTCTGGTAATTAGCAAGATCCAGCGTTAGGATCAACAATGGTTAGAACTGGATGTGGAAAAACACACTGGTTCAAAATTTGGAAAAGAAACATCAAGGCTGTGTATTGTTACACTACTTATTTAACTTCTATGCAGAGGACATCATGTGAAATGCCAGGTTGCATGAATCACAAGCTGGAATCAAGACTACCAGGAGAAATATCAACAACCCCAGATATGCAGATGATATCACTCTAAGGGCAGACAGTGAAGAGGAACTAAACAGCCTCTTAAAGAAGGTGAAAGAGGAGCATGAAAAAGCTGACTTAAAACTCAACATTCAAAAAACTAAGATCATGGCATCCAGTCCCATCACTTCATGGCAAACAGAAGGGTGAAAAAATGGAAGCAGTGACAGATTTTATATTCTTAGTGTCCATAAACACTGTGGGTGGTGACTGCAGCCACAAAATTAAGATGCTTGCTCCTTTGAAGAAAAGCTATAGCAAACTTAGACAGCCTACTAAAAAACAGAGACATAACTTTGCTGACAAATGTCCATATAGTCAAAGCTATGGTTTTTCCAGTACTCATGTACAGATGTGAGAGTTGGACCATAAAGAAGGCTAAGCACTAAAGAATTTATGCTTTTGAACTGTGGTGATGGAGAAGACTCTTGAGAGTCCCTTGGACAGCAAGAAGATCAAACCAGTCAATCTTAAAGGAAATTAACCCTGAATATTCATTGTAAGGACAGATGCTCAAGCTTAAGCTCCAATAATCTTTGGCCAATTCGTTGGGGAAAAATGATGCTGGGAAAGATTGAGGGCAGGTGGAAGAGGGGGCAATAGAGGATAAGATGGTTGGATGGCATCACTGACTCAACGAACATGAATCTGAGTAAACTCTAGGAGATAGTGGAGGGCAGGGAAGCCTGGCCTGCTGCAGTCCACAAATGGTCAGACATGACCGAGTGACTAAACAAGAACTGCATGTTTGGTGCTGGCAAATGTAGTGATAAATTATGTGAAGAATTACCCAAATAGAATTAACAGGGGTATACTCATAGGATATTGCATTTGCCTCCACTCACACCATTATTCAAAATGGTTTTCTTTTTTCATGTTAACTTGGAGATTTAGTGTTTAGGTGCCAGACTGGGGGGGAATTCTAAATCTAAAGATATAGATATATCTATAGAGACATAAATATGAAGTTGTCTTATACATCTAAGATTACGGATATGATAATATTTTGAGAAAAAGAATTCTTGCTGTAGGTTAGTTTTCTTTGCTTGTTCATCTGCTGCTGCTGCTGCTGCTGCTAAGTCGCTTCAGTCGTGTCCAACTCTGTGCAACCCCATAGACGGCAGCCCACCAGGCTCCCCTGTCCCTGGGATTCTCCAGGCAAGAACACTGGAGTGGGCTGCCACTTCCTTTTCCAATGCTTGAAAGTGAAAAGTGAAAGTGTAATCGCTCAGTCGTGTCTGACTCAGCGACCTCATGGACTGTAGCTCACCAGGCTCCTCCATCCATGGGATTTTTCCAGGCAGGAGTACTGGATTGGAGTGCCATTGCCTTCTCTGTGTTCATCTGCAGGGGAAAATATATATGTCTAATAGTTCCCATACTTTGATTCTGGTCATCTGGTAACTCTGGCTGAGTATCTCTCTGTCTCTTCTTAGTTCCTGGGAGTGAGAATGTAATTGGCTCAGACTAGATCATCTGTTTACTCCCAGTTCAACTAGTCATGGTTGAGGGCCTAGGGAGACACACAGTTACAGGGAGTCTGACTCTCAAATTCTGTGAATGATAGAAGAGATTCCAGACAAGTTGAATTATGTGCTAAGTAATAAGTATGCAAAAATTTTTCTAATAGTACAGAAAGATAGTAATGGTAATAGCAGTAATGACAAGTATAATTTTAAAAACATTTTTATTATAGATTTCATATTGCTTTGTTGATATTGATATAATAATGACAAACCTATTTTACTAGATTTTTTTATTCTGGTAAAATATATATAATATAATTCACCATTTAAACAATTTAAATTATATCATTCAGTGGCATTAACTGCTTTCATTTCATTATCACTCTCAAACTTTATCACCTTTCCACACTGAAACTCCATGTCCATTAAATATTAGTTCAGTTACTCAGTTGTGTCTGACTCTTTGCAACCCCATGGACTACCACACAGAGTATTGACTCCTCTTAAATTCCTCCACCCAGGTGCTGACAAATACCAACTGTCTTTATGAATTTGACTACATAAGGTACCTTATACAAGAAGAATTGTATACCTGGCCTCTTGGGTTTGGCTTATTTCATGGTTAAGGTTTGTCTATGTTGTAGCATTATATCAGAACTTCAGCCCTTTCTTTTAAGACTGAATAATATTCCATTGTATGTATATCATGTTTAGTTTATTATCTGTCAGTGGACATGTGCATCATTTTCCCATTTTGACTAAATAAGACTGGTATTAACATTGATGTACAGATAGAGGTCAAGTCCTTGCTTCCAATTGTTTTGAAATAAATAAACAGAAATGGAATAGCTAAATCATAGGATAATTTTATGTTTACTTATTTTGGGAACGTCACAAAGCTCTTCACAGTGGCTGTACCATTCTACATTGCTATAAGCAAAATATTGGGATTCCAATTTCTCTACATCCTTGACAAAACCTGCCATTTTGGGGGTATTTTTTGTTACTTGTTTGTCTCTTTGTTTGCTTTTGAAAATAGCAATCCTAATGGGTGTAAAGGGGTATCTCATTAAGGTTTTGACTTGTGTGTCCCTAATGATAGCTGATGTTGAACATTTTTTCATATGTGTATTTTGCATCTGTGTATCTTCTTTGGATAAATTACTATTTATGTCTTTTACCCATTTTAGATAGCTTTTTTCTTTTTGTTAATTTGTAAGATTTCTTTACATAGTCAGGATATTAATTATCAGCTATTACTGGTAAACATTTTCTCCCATTTTGTAGGTGATTTTTTCCCTCTAAAGGTAGGGTTTCTTGATCAGGAAAAGTTTTTCATTGTGATTAATTGTAATTTATCTAATTATTCTTTTGTCATCTCTGCTTTAGCTATCATATCCAAAAAATCATTACCAAACTCTAAAGTTCTGAAGCTTTTGCCTGAGTTTTCCTCTAACAGATTTAAAGTTTTAGTTCTTACCTTAATCCCTATGATCTATTTTGATTCAATTTTTGTATATCATGCAAGGAAAGTGTCTAACTATTCTTTTTCATGTGGGTATCCAGTTTTCCCAGCATATTTTATTGAAAAGACTGTCATATCCCCATGGAATGTTCTTGGAACCCCTGTAATTTGACAATACATACAAGAGTTTAGTTGGGGGCTCTCTATTGTATCTTATTGGTTTATACATCTCTGTTTATGCCAGTACTACAGTGTTTTAGTTACTGTAGTTTTGTGATAAGATTTGAAATCAGGAATGTGAGACCTCTTAGTTGGTTATTTCTTTCAGGATGGTACTGGCTATTTTGGGTCCTTTGCAATCACATATAAATTTTAGGATGAATTTTCTATTTCTGCAAAAATGTTCCTGGGATTTTAATAAGAATTATATTGAATATATAGATAGCTTTGTGTGGTGTTAATATCTTAACAATATTAAGTCTTCTAATTCATGAGCATGGGATGTCTTTCCATTTACTTCCTAAGGTACATGAAGGATTTTTCTGTGTGCCAGAGGATATAGGTAGTGGTTTTAATTTAATAAAGCCTGAATTGCTGTGAGATCTTTTTAAATATTCATTTGATTATAAGTTACATTGATTAGGTGAGATCATTCTTGCATAATTTTGCAGAAATTAGTTACTGATTTGCAAAAAAAATAATCTTTCCTGTACCACCTGTTATAACAGTGGCCTATTATACTGATAATTTTATGTTATATATTCTAATGATGGATCATGGTAGAGAGGTCTGACAGAATGTGGTCCACTGGAGAAGGGAATGGCAAACCACTTCAGTATTCTTGCCTTGAGAACCCCATGAACAGTATGAAAAGGCAAAATGATAGGACACTGAAAGATGAACTCCCCAGGTCAGTAGGCACCCAATATGCTACTGATGTTTAGTGGAGAAATAACTCCAGAAAGAATGAAGGGATGCAGCCAAAGCAAAAACAACAACCAGTTGTGGATGGGACTGGTGATGGAAGCAAGATTCGATGCCGTAAAGAGCAATATTGTATGGAACCTGGAATGTTAGGTCCATGAATCAAGGCAAACTGAAGGTGGTTAAACAGGAGATGGCAAGAGTAAACATTGACATTCTAGGAATCAGCGAACTAAGAAGGACTGGAATGGGTGAATTTAACTCAGATGACCATTATATCTACTACTGTGGGCAGGAATCCCTTAGAAGAAATGGAGTAGCCATCATGGTTAATAAAAGAGTCTGAAATGCAGTACTTGGATGCAGTCTCAAAAACGACAGAATGATCTCTGTTTCCAAGGCAAACCATTCAGTATCATGGTGATCCAAGTCTGTGCCCCGACCAGTAACGCTGAAGAAGCTGAAGTTTAACAGTTCTATGAAGACCTACAAGATCTTCTAGAACTAACACCCAAAAAAGATGTCCTTTTGATTATAGGGGACTGGAATGCAAAAGTAGGAAGTCAAGAAACACCTGGAGTAACAGGCAAATTTGGCCTTGGAGTACGGAATGAAACAGGCCAAAGGCTAATAGAGTTCTGCCAAGAGAATGCACTGGTCATAACAAACACCCTCTTCCAACAACAAAGAGAAGACTCTACACATGGACATCACCATATGGTCAACACTGAAATCAGATTGATTATATTCTTTGTAGCCAAAGATGGAGAAGCTCTATACAGTCAGCAAGAACAAGACTGGGAGCTGACTGTGGCTCAGATCGTGAACTCCTTATTGCCAAATTCAGACTGAAATTGAAGAAAGTAGGGAAAACCACTAGACCATTCAGGTATGACCTAAATCAAATCCCTTTTGACTATACAGTGAAAGTGAGAAATAGATTTAAGGGACTAGATCTGAGAGACAGAGTGCCTGATGATCTATGTATGGAGGTTCATGACACTGTACAGGAGACAGTAATCAAGACCATCGCCAAGAAAAAGAAATGCAAAAAAGCAAAATGGCTGTCTGAGGAGGCCTTACAAATAGTTCTGAAAAGAAGGGAAGTGAAAAGCAAAGGAGGAAAGAAAACATATACACATTTGAATGCAGAGTTCCAAAGAATACCAAGGAGATAAGAAAGCCTTCCTCAGCGATCAATGCAAAGAGAGGAAAACAATAGAATGGGAAAGACTAGAGATCTCTTCAAGAAAATTAGAGATACCTAGGGAACATTTCATGCAAAGATGCACTCAATAAAGAACAGAAATGGTAGGGACCTAAAAGAAGCAGAAGATATTAAGAAGAGGTGGCAGGAATACACAGAAGAACTGTACAAAAAAGATCTTCATGACTCAGATAATCACGACTGTGTGATCACTCACCTAGAACCAGACATCCTGGAATGTGAAGTCAAGTGGGCCTTAGGAAGCATCACAACGAACAAAGCTAGTGGAGGTGATGGAATTGCAGTTGAGCTATTTCAAATCCTGAAAGATGATGCTGTGAAAGTGCTACACTCAATATGCCAGCAAGTTTGGAAAACTCAGCAGTGGCCACAGGACTAGAAAAGGTCAGTTTTCATTCCAATCCCAAAGAAAAGCAGTGCCAAAGATGGCTCAAATTACTGCACAATTGCACTCATCTCACACACTAGCAAAGTAATACTCAAAATTCTCCAAGCCAGGCTTCAGCAATACGTGAACCATGAACTTCCGGATGTTCAAGCTGGTTTTAGAAAAGACAGAGGAACCAGAGATCAAATTGCCAGCATCCACTGGATCGTTGAAAAAGCAAGAGAGTTCCAAAAAAATAAAATCTATTTCTGCTGTATTGACTATGCCAAAAAAGCCTTTGACTGTGTGGATCACAATAAACTGTGGAAAATTCTGAAAGAGATGGGAATACCAGACCACCTGACCTGCCTCTTGAGAAACCTGTGTGCAGGTCAGGAAGCAATAGTTAGAACTGGACATGGAACAACAGACTTGTTCCAAATAGGAAAAGGAGTACATCAAGGCTGTATATTGTCACCCTGCTTATTTAACATATACATCATGAGAAATGCTTGCCTGGAAGAAACACAAGCTGGAATCAAGATTGCCCGGAGAAATATCAATAATCTCAGATATGCAGATGACACCACCCTTATGGCAGAAAGTGAAGAGGAACTAAAGAGCCTCTTGATGAAAGTGAAAGTTGAGAGTGAAAGAGTTGGCTAAAGCTCAACATTCAGAAAACAAAGATCATGGCATCTGGACCCATCACTTCATGGGAAATAGATGGGGAAACAGTGGAAACAGTGTCAGACTTTATTTTTTGGGACTCCAAAATTACTGCAGATGGTGACTGCAGCCATGAAATTAAAAGACGCTTACTCCTTGGAAGGAAAGTTATGACCAACCTAGATAGCATATTGAAAAGCAGAGACATTACTTTGCCAGCAAAGGTCCGTCTAGTCAAGGCTATGGTTTTTCCCTGTGGTCATGTATGGATGTGAGAGTTGGACTGTGAAGAAGGCTGAGTGCCGAAGAATTGATGCTTTTGAACTGTGGTGTTGGAGAAGACTCTTGAGAGTCCCTTGGACTGCAAGGAAGTCCAACTGGTCCATTCTGAAGGCGATCAGCCCTGGGATTTCTTTGGAAGGAATGATGCTAAAGCTGAAACTCTAGTACTTTGGCCACAACCTGCGAAGAGTTGACTCATTGGGAAAGACTCTGATGCTGGGAGGATTGGGGGCAGGAGGAGAAGGGGACGACAGAGGATGAGATGGCTGGATGGCATCACTGACTCAATGGATGTGAGTCTGAGTGAACTCCAGGAGTTGGTGGTGGACAGGGAGGCCTGGTATGCTGCGATTCATGAGGTCACAAAGAGTCGGACACGACTGAGTGACTGAACTGAACTGAACCCTCTCTAATCAATACTCCCCCCTCACAAATTTTAAAGAAATAAGATACATTTCAGATATCCAAATTATCAAATTATTTTTACTATATTATAGCTATTTATATAATTATGTACTATTTTAAGAATAGGTACTTTTAAAAAGTAATATTATGTTGAATTTATTTCTGAGAATGGACTCAACGGACATGGGTTTGGGTGGACAGGGTGATGACAGTTTGGTGGACAGTTGGGGAAGGACAGGGAGGCGTGGCGTGCTGTGATTCATGGAGTCCCAAATGGTTGGACAAGACTGAGTGACTGAACCGAACTGATTCTAATGATATAGGTGAATTGAATAGATAAAACATATTGAAAATGTTGGCCAAATAACTATTTCAGTAATATTAAAGTTTAAAGGGAAACAACATAACTTCTTCTGGTGCTGACACGTGTGGTCATAATTCCATAACTGTGTATCACAATTTGTCTTGGAGTATGATAATTTTATAGAGCACTCTTTTCTCTCCCATTTTGGATTCATTAGTGGTGAAAAAGATAGATATAGAGCTACTAAAAATTTGCTTTATAAAGATCCCAAGGGAAGGAGGCTTTCTTGATAGAATGCACTGCTGTATGAATTCTCTGCATCTCTATCTCTAGAAAAGAGCTGAGTTGCTAGCCAAGCTCTAAAGTGGGTTATATAGTTCAATGGAGTGGAATCACATAAACTCCTGAGTGGATTATTAGCTGACTGGACTAAAGTCACTACATTATAAGAACCATTATACATACTCACACATATGCGCATAAATGCACATACTACTTTTCCAACAAAATGTCCATGAGGCATCAACAGACTCTGAACAGACCATGTGATGTTTGAAATGGTGTTGAGGGAAATTGATTGAAGTGGATTTGAAAATATTTAATCCTTTTTGGAGAGTATTTTTATCATCTTCTCAATGTAAAAACTTTACTTTGTGTATAGAATTCGTTCAGTATTTTGAAGGCTGTCTTTTTATAATGATATTCTTATAGTAATTTAATTGATCTATGTTTTGTTTCTTGAGGGAGGTTTGTTTTTGATCAATACATGTAAGAATTCCATTCAGCCCTATTACTTTGGCTTTTAACTTTATACACAATACTTTTGGCTTTATAAAGAATAGAGATGTAAACAAAACAAAAAGACAGCCTATGGAATGTGAGAAAATATTTGCAAATAATTGTGATCAACAAGGGGTCAATTTACATAGTATACAAACAGCTCATATAAATTAGTATTTAGAAAAACAAACAACCCATTTAAAAAATGGGCAGAAGAACTGAATGGGCATTTTTCCAAAGAGAAAATGCAGATGGCCACCAGAGACATGAAAAAATGTTCAAAATTGCTAATCATCAGGAAAATGCAAATCAAAACCACAATGAAATATTACCTTACACCTGTCAGCATGGCTATCATCAGAAAGAACACAAATAACATGTTGGTGAGGGTGTGGAGAAACAAGAACCCTCCTTCACTTTTGGTAAGACTATAAATAGGTGAAGTCATTGTGGAAAATAGCATGAAGGTTTTTCAGAAAACTAAAAATAGAACTACCATATGACCCAACAATTCCACTCCTGGATATATGAAAAAAAAAAGCATAAATATTAATTTGAAACCATTCATGCTCCCCATGCTGTATTCACAGCAGCAATATTTACAACTGCCAAGATATGGAAGCGCCCTAAGTGTCCATAAACAAATGAATGAATAAAAAAGATGTAGTATGTATATGTACTTACATACATACACCATGGAGTAGTACTAAGCCATAAAGAGGAACAAAATTCTGCCATTTATAGAAACATGGATGGACTTGGAGGGTATTTTGCTAGTGTAATAAGTCAAAAAGAGAAAGACAAATAGTGTATGATATCACTTACACATGGATTGTAAAAAATTACAAAGTACTATTGAATATAACTAAAAAGAAGCAAATTCACATACATAGAGAACAAACTAGTGGTTACCAGTGGGGAGAGGAAAGGGAGGAAGGGCAATATAGGGGTAGGGATATAAACTATTAGGTAGAAAATAAGCTACAGGATATATTGTACAACATTGGGAACATAGCCAATATTTTATAATTATAGATGGAGTATAAACATAACAACTTGTGAATCACTATATTATACACCTGTAACATATAATATTTCACAGCAACGATACTTCAATAAAAAATAATAAAAAAGGACATCAAAAATTAATATTACATCTCTTTTTTACTTTTAGTTTTCTGTTTTTGGTCAGATAAACATACTATATTTCCATTAAATTCAAATCATATTTTATCACTAAGTGGAAAATATCATTTTCTCCATCTTGTATGTGGAACTAAATATCTTCTGCATATTGAAACTGAGGAAATTTCAGGGATGTGGCCTCCTGTTTATCCCTCATAGGTTATTGTGTGTTAATTTCCCTTCTATCTATCTATACACACAAATGTGGTACAGTGTTTTGTTTCTTTGATTCTATATCTAGTATCATGTGCAGCAATGATTAATTATTCTCTTCAAAGTTTTAAATATCATATTGGCAGAATCATAATGGTAGTTAAAAAAAGGTAAATTCATTTAAATGCAGATTATTTTCATCACAACCCCAAAATAACTTTGTCCAAAATGGAAAACATTTATATCCATTCTTTTATAAGTTAATACAAACAATTCCCCAGCCTTATGTATATGGAAGGAGGTTTTCTGTAGATTAAAAAATTTATTTTCACAGGAGTATATTTAAAGTCACAGAAGAATGGAATCTCAGAGTTCAAAGACAGCAGAGTGGTTCTCTATTCAAGTATTTTACCCAGTTAAAAATTCACTTTATGAATCAACTTTCAAAATCGTTAAGTAAAAACCCTGATGTACTTGTTGTCATCTAAAAAACTGAAAATATGGCTAAAACAAATGAAACAAGACTATTTCTTAACTCTGATGATTAACCAAAGCCACAGAACAAACAGACATGGTCTATCCAGTATAAACTATTGACTCTCAGTAAGACAGCAAGATCTGACATTTTAATTTATGTCTATTTCTTTTACTTATCCTTCCTAGGCTAACTGGTGCAGTAGCCAAAAGCTTCAGACAATGGAGAGATCCGACCTCTTTTGAAGTTCTCTTAAAAGCACCATCCCTAGAGCAAAATAAATATTTCATACAAAATTATTGCTCCCTGGAAAGTCAGCATTCTCAAATTCTGGTTACTGTTTTATTTGATTCAGTTATCCAAACAGTAACAAAATCTGGGAACATTCTGGCTGCCTGACTGATTTCTGATAGGGCAAAATAGAACCTCGACAGAAGTTTAAAAGGATGTACTGGAAAACTAATAATGACAGAGAATGTTGGGAAGCTCTGACATATTTCTGGCAATCTAGTAGAATTCACTTATGCAGAAAGCTCTGCACATACCTAGTAAAATCCTATGAAGGAAAAATTTCTCAGTCACTCACCTCTGGATGGTCTTGAGACCCTATGCAAGCAGGAAGTGAAATTTAAGTGTCTTGAAAACTTCTTGAAGTTTATGAGTGCTCTCTCTCAGATACATCCCCTTGGGAAAAAAGTAGAAGATATAAGGGAAAGGTATTTAAGCAAACATGATTCATTCATGCCTTACTGCTAAATTTTGCTGAGACAAGTGTGGTCTTTAAGAAACCCACACTTAAAAATAAAACAAGAACTTTACAGAAAAATTGGCAGGGCACTCAATGGCTACACACTGCCAGGAATACATAATATACTTTAATAGCCCAATATTGTTTATTGTTGCTTAGCTAATAAGCAGCAGTAAGAAAGTAGAAAACAAGAACAAACCAGCAACAACAACACATTTGGAGGCAGGCAGGTGGAAAAACTTGATATAGGCTTGTAATAATATATTATTTAAAACATCTAGTTTTCAGCCAATAAATAAAAAACCCTTAAAGAAACAGGACCACTCTCACCTTCTCCCACAGAGTCCAAAAGACTGTTCTGTACATCTATAGGCAGACACTCTTCTAAGCACTTTGCACTTGAACTGTTTCAATCCTCACCCAACAGCCCTCAGGCGGGGACAATTACTCTCCTTATTTTACCAATGAAAATCCTGAGGCACCCGAAGTTACCCAGCTAGTAAGTATCAGATCTGTTATTCCCACCTCACCTGCCTGGCTCCAGATCTGTATTCTTAACCACTTGGGTGTGTTGTAGATCAGAGACTGTGTCTATTCTGGCTTCTAGATTCATCTCTTCAGGAAAGAGACAATGCAACTGAGCAAAGCATCTGTACTTGTGTAGGTTTCTGAGGAAGAAAGTTATCGGGAGTGAACAGTGAACAGTGACCAATGTTTGCAGTCAGAAGGAACAAATGACAAATACATGAGCCCGAGATTGTTTTCTGTTTCTGCCATAGTGGTTAATGAGGGAGGTTGGTCGTAGTGGAAAGAACATTAAGTCAGGAAGCAAGAAACATGGATTCAGGACACAGCTCTGCCACAAAGATATCCTGGGACTTTGAGCAAGTTTGTTAAATTCACCTCATCTTTCTCTCTCTCTCTCTTTTTTTTTTTTTTTTGGCATATTCCATGTTTTTCATTTTATTTCTGGCAGTTGTATAGAGTACAAGCTGACAAACTGACCCATGGCCCAAATATGACTGTCACCCATTTTTGACAATAAAGTTTTACTGAGACATGGCCACACCCACACACAAAAAAAAGAAACAGGAAAGTATGTTACATAAAAAAGGAAAAAAGTAATCAATAGGAAAAGTCCCTGAAGGACCCAGATTTTGTACTAAGTAAATAAGACTATATCAGCTATTATAAATATTTTCAAAGAACTAACAGAAATCATGTCTAAAGAATTCAAGGTTAAGT
This sequence comes from Bos grunniens, assembly GCF_055505025.1. Taxonomy (NCBI): domain Eukaryota; kingdom Metazoa; phylum Chordata; class Mammalia; order Artiodactyla; family Bovidae; genus Bos; species Bos grunniens. Next base: position 134,368,571 of record NC_141194.1, read on the forward strand.
ATGGGAACAAAGTAGAAAATATCAATAAAAGGATAGATATTATAAATAAAAGAATAAATGATACATTCTGTAGTTGAAATAAAAATGTACTAGAGGGGTTTAAAAATAGATATGAACTGGCAGATAAAAAATAATCATACTTGAAAATTGGCCAATAGAGAGTATGCAGTCTGAAGATCAAAGAGAAAAAAAAAGTATTTCAGGAATGAAGGGAGCCTCAGAAACCTGTGGGATATCATCAAGCATAATAAAGTACAGGTGATTCATAGAAGGAAAAAATAAATTGAACAGGACAGAAAAAATACTTAAAGAAAAAATGTATGAAAAATTTCTAAATTTTAAGTAAACTATTAACTCACACATTCCAGAAGCTTAATGATCTCTAAGGAAGAAAAACTTATAGATCCACACCTAGACACATCACAGATTAATGAAAATCATAGATGAAGAGAAAATCTTAAAGTAGCAAGAGAAAAAAACTATCATGTGAAATAGATCCTTTAATAAGATTAGCAGATGAATTCTTATGAGAAAACATGGAGACCAGAAGGCAGATCCAACCAGTCAATCCTAAAGGAAATCAACCCTGAATATTCATTGGAAGGACTGATGCTGAAGCTGAAGCTCCAATACTTTGGCCACCTGAAGCAAAGACCTGACTCATTTGAAAAGACCCTGATGCTGGGAAAGATTGAAGGCTGGAGGAGAAGGGGACGACAGAGGATGAGATGGTTGGATGGCATCATCAAGTCAATGGTCATGAGTTTGAGCATACTATGGGGAATAGTGAAGGACAGGGACTCCTGGTGTGCTGCAGCTCGTGGGGTCGTGAAGAGTCAGACACAACTTAGTGACTGAACAATGGAATAAGGCAGTTGCATGATATTCAAGGTATTTAAAGGAAAAGATTTTTAGTCAAGAATTCTATACCCAGCTTAAATTTCTTTCAAAAATGAAGAGAAATTAATACATTTCTTGGTAAACAAAAGCTGAAAGAATCTGTCACTAGTAGAGCTGCCTTACCAGAAATACTAAAGAGAATCCTTGAGGCTGCAATGAAAGGACAGTGGGCTTTAACTCAGAACCATATAAAGAAATAAAGTGAAATAGTATAGGTAACTACATAGGTAAATTAGACAACATACACGTATGTTTTGCTGGAACTATTTTTCTTCTCTTGCAACTTTTAAAAACAATTTCATGAAATAATCATTATACGATATATTGATGCTCAAAGAAACATAAGTTTTAAAAAATATGTTAAAACAAAAATAATAGAAAGATATGTACTATGCAGTCTTTATAAGAGAGCTAGAATGGCTAAGCTAATACCAATCAAAATTGACTTGAAAACAAATATATTTGTTACAGAAAGTTAATGACATATAATGATAAGAGAATCAATCCACCAATAAAATATAATTACGAACATATTACGTACCTAACAACAAAATCCCAAAATATATGAAACAAAAACTGACAGAATTGAAGGAATAAATAGAAACATCAACAATAATAGTTGGAGAATTCCATAATAATGGGTGGAAACCTAGGCTGAAGATCAACAAAGAAATAGAAGACTTGAACAACACTAACAGATGTTTATTCAGTGTTCTACCAAATAACAGCAGTATACACATTCTTCTCAGGCCACATGAAACTTTCTAAAGGATAGAAATATGCTAGACTCTAATATTATCCTGAAAATAATTTAAATGATTTGAAATCAATGAAATATGTTCTCCAGCCAACAATGAAACTAAATTATAAGTCAACAACAAAAACTTAGGGAAAATTACAAATATGTAGAAGATTGTAAAGCTACTTCTAAATAGCCAATTAATCAAAGAAAAAAATCAAGAGAAAAGTTAGAAAATAATTTGAGGAAAGTAAAAATGAAAACATGACACCCCAAAACTTCTGAAATGCAGCTAAAATAGTTTAGAGGGAAAATTATATTTGTAAACACATAAAAATGAAGAAAGATATAAAATAAATAATCTAACCTTCCATCTTAAGGAAACAAAGAAAATCAAACTTAAGCAAAAGCAAGGAAAAGGAAGGAAATGATAAATATTTGAGTGGGAATAAATGAAATAGAAAATATAATCAATCAAACCAAAATTTGGCATATTGAACAGCTTTACAAAATTTACACACTTTACATAGACTGACCAAAAGAAGGGAGAAAGAACTAGACTCATACCAAATTACTAAAATCAGGAATGAAAGAGGGGACATTCACTGCTGTAATGACCTTACAGAAGTAAAATGGATATAAAGGAATGGTTTAAACAACTGCATTCCAGAAATCTAGATCATTTAAATCAAATAGAAAAGTTCTGAGAAAGACACAAGCTATCTGAAGAGACTAACAAGTAGAAAATAAAAAACCAAAGAGATCAAATTAGTAATTTTTGAAAATCCAATAACGACATTATCAGGAGCAAATTGCTGTGATAAGAAAACAGCTATTTTGAGTTGTTGCCTATGCATTTAACAGTATGACAATCCTGCTTACACCCAGAACCTGGCATTTAGAAAGGACCTGAGCTTAGGATTCCCATCACATATTCCTGCTTTGATTTTCCCGAGGCACCTTTAAATAACCATTTAAGGTTGAGCCCCCCAAAAGTTAGTGATCTGTGTCCCAACTACCTTATAAGTAATAGGTGATTGCTACCCTGCTCTCCATTTCCTGCTCACTGTTGATGTGGGATGGGAGACTCCCTTTCCCCTGGCTTATTTCCTCTTCATTTCCTCCTACCTTCCCCATCATTCTGAGATTTTTGTAAGTAATAAATCTTGTGACTTTACTCTCTTTATGTGGGTGTACTGAACCTGTTCAGTTCAGTTCAGTCACTCAGTCATGTCCAACTCTTTGCAACCCCAGGGACTGCAGCACACCAGGCCTCCCTGTCTATCACCAACTCCCAGAGTTTACTCAAACTCATGTCCATGGAGTCAGTGATGCCATCCAACCATCTCATCCTCTGGTGTCCCCTTCTCCTCCTGCCTTCAGTCTTTCCCAGCATCAGGGTCTTTTCCAATGAGTCAGTTCTTTGCATCAGGTGGCCAAAGTATTGGAGCTTCAGCTTCAGCATCAGTCCTTCCAATGAATACTCAGGACTGATTTCCTTTAGGATGGACTGGTTGGATGTCCCTGCAGTCCAAGGGACTCTCAAGAGTCTTCAACAACACCACAGTTCAAAAGCATCAATTCTTCAGCACTCAGCTTTCTTTATAGTCCAACTCTCACATCCATTCATGACTACTGGAAAAACTACCTTTCATCTAAACAGCCCTGGGGTTTTCATTTCTGCAAAGTGTTACTGAACCAAATATGAGTCTGTTCATTCTCAGAGAGTAAAGCCAATCTACTGACACCAATTGTGGTGAAACATTTACTGCAGCATTTATTACAGGCTAGGCAGTTAATGCTCAAAATATCAGAACTCCTAATTCTTCTGATTAGTTGTTGGTGAGGTAATTGAGAATCAACAAAATAGACCTTCTTGTTTCAACTGGTCTGGCATCTACATGTGTTTGTGGTCAGCATGCAGTTAACTCCTTCCATCTGTTGGAGCTTTTATGATCTGCAAAACAGCTCAAAGGACATGGCTCAGAATATTACCTATAGCTCTTGAGGAGGAACTAAAGGTCCTTGACTGTGTTTAATGGCTCAACTATTATTATTTTGTCTTGCTTAACTGTTTTCCTTTGTTCTTGTTGTTCCTTTGTTTCCTTTGTTTGAATGAGAGCCATTTCTCATTGCTCTGATTAAATGAATTATTTGGAACTCTGGGAAGGCCTTGGAAGCTTACGTTTTTATGCAAACAAGAGGCAGGCAGAGAACTTGGTGGAGGGAGTCAGTCCCAGGAGGCCGCATAAGGTTCTGTTTGTTTACAACAGTGGGAGCTCGAATGCTGAGGAAACCACCTTTGTACCCTCGCACAAATTCTTTAGCTGCAACTAGCTGACTAACTTCTCCCAGACCTCTCAGTTGAACCACTGTTTGTTGCCTGTCTAAGATGTTGCTTTTTGCTTCTGAGTATTGCTGCTGCTAGGTATTACTGCATATTCCCTAATACTGTGAAAGGTCAGATTCCCCTGCAGAGACAGATTGGCAAGCCCCAGTCTGAAGTGGGTGAATTTCCCATTAATCTAATCTGTAGTGTCAGGTCTGGAAATTATCAGCTATATTCATATGTGAAAGTCCTTGTCCTGAGCCAAAGTGAGCTAACCAGGATGGTAGGGCTCTCTGCCTCCTTCTCGCAGGCAGGGCCTGGAGTAGGGTAGCGGTGGGGATTTCAGGCTCTCAGGTCCTGGGAGCCAAGCAGACTTCCTCTAGATTAGCGCTACAAGCGACATACAAGTTGAGGATGAGACAACATTCATACCAGGTGATCCCTCCCACTATTCATCTACCAAAATGTCTGACACCAGTGTGGCCAAAAAACTGAGACAAAAAATTATACTGTGATAGAAGTGCAAGGTTTTCCAGAAAAAATTTGTCCAAAGGAGGGGGGAGAAGGGAGCTTCTCTTAAATAAAAGGTCATTCTGTTACGATTCATTTAAATTTCAGATACAGTACAATAGGCATTAGATTGCTTCTATGCTGTAACTAAACATGAAAAAAAGAGAATCTTTCTGAAGACCCAAATCCTGTTTTCTGGTACAGGTAAATGAACCCCACTTCCCCCTGAACTAGAAACACAGTATAGGAGCTCTAGGAGATATGGTGGCATATGACTAAATTTTCTTTAACCAAGACTACACATGTGCCTCCAACCTTTACTGTTTATGGAGATTTATAAATATATATACATATGCTATTTATAAATACATATATGTAATTTAATTTGCAAATTAACACTGCTATATGTTATACATAAAGTTGTTAAGAGAGTAAATTCTAGTTCTCATCACAAGGAAAAAACTGACTTACAGTTGTGGATACTTTTTGTCTGCTCTGGAAACTGGACCTGAATGGGTACAATTAACCTCACAAATCCCCATTATCTCTCTCACTCCATCTTTTACTACTGTCCTCTCATTACTTAAATATAGCCACAATGATATTCATTCTGTACCTGCACCACACCAGACAAATCACACTTCAGGGTCTTTGCACTTGCTATATCTAGAATGTGCTTCCCCTAGTTGTTAACATGCCTCATCCTTTCACCTTCATTTTTCACACAAAAATTTCTGCTCCATATATAAAGCCTGTCCTGAGCACTTTACTAAGAAGCCTATAAAATTAAACTTGCTTGCCTCTTTACCACGCTTCAGATACTTTCTGTCTCCTTCACTATTTCATTTTGCTCAATAAAGTTTATCATGATCTAATACACTACATATTTTACTTATCTCATTATTCATGGTCTATCAAACTGTTCCTCTCCCAGCTATATTTGCAGGAATATGTGCACAAGTGCACACCCACCCACATATATATATATATATATATATATATATATATATATATATATATATATGTTAGAATGTAAGCTCCATAAGAGCAAGAATTATTGTTGACTCTTCACTGCTTTACTACCCGTGCTTAAAACAGTGCCTGGTAGATGATAGTCCTTCAAAAGTTATTTGTTGAAGATACAGATAAATTTTGAAATCTTGGCTGTAAGATTTGCAGCACTATAATAGGACCATGGGAGATCCCACGTGAATTTTTTTCTGGATCTGCTTTTTAAGAATTCACTTTGGAAATCTTAATCCTTTCACTTCCCTTCACATCACCAACGTCTTTTGAGGAGTCTTGCATATCTCTATTCTACAGGACTTTTGTACCTCAGGCTGTAGAAACAACTGTTGTCAACATAGGGTCTTTCATCTCAAAGGCAGGAGGTTAAGCAGTGTTTAAAAAAGAAAGAAGAGTGTAACTCCTGTTTAGGTCTCACTGATACATGTCCTTAACAGGTAGTAATAGAAAAGATAACAGGACATTGAGTCCATTTTTATCTGGCATCCTAATGAGGAACACTAGATTCATTTGATTAATTGAGGATTATTTTTCCTAGGTCTCAGATTTTCTTGTCTGTGTGATCCTCCCACCAAGCTTATGATGACTATTTTTCAGAAAGAGAATGTACTCTATAAAAATATATGCAGATTCTCTCACTTAGAACAGTGAATTTTAAAATTAATACTTAAGATGTTAAGTATTTTGTTTCTTGTTTTTATATTGTTTTGCTCGATTCTCAATGTAGAACTTTGGTGGGGGCTAGGAAACATATTGGATAGAATGGGAAAATTTAGTATCCAGATGGGTAGAGGTAGTATATCAATTGGTATTTCAATTCTTTTCTGTAACATAGATTTTAATTTCTTTTTTTAATTTTTAAATAATTGTAGGTTCACAGGAAGTTATAGATGAATGTACAGGGAGGCCCCATGTAACCTTCATCCAATTCTGTCAATGATAATATCTTGCAAACTAAAATATAATACCAAAACATGGAAATTGACACTACTAAAATCCAGAAAGCTTATTTACATTTTACCACTTTTACATGCCCTCATTTAGGCATTTATATATGTGTGTTTATAGTTTAATGTAATTTTCTCACATGTCCATTCATGTTACCACGACCATGATCAAGATACAGAAGTGTTCCATCAGCAACCACAACTCTCCCTTTTGCTTACTTAACCATTTGTTAAAACATGTGTGGTCCAAAACAATTCTGTGTCCTAGACTTACCCTTATTGCTACCAGTTTGCAATCTCTTTTATAAGTGATTTGTTGTTGTTCAGTTGCTAAGTCATGTCCCAACCCCATGAACTGCAGAATGCCAGGCTTCCCTGTACTTTACTATCTCCGAGTTTGCTAAAACTCATATCCATTGAGTCAGTGATACCATACAATCATCTCATCCTCTGTTGCCCCCTTCTCCTTCTGTCCTCAATCTTTCACAGCATCAGGGTTTTCTCTAATGAGTCAGCTCTTCACATCAGGTGGCCAAAGTATTGGAGGTTCAGCTTCCACATCAATCCTTTCAATGAATATTCAGGGTTGATTTCCTTTAGGATTGACTGGTTTGATTTTCTTGCAGTCCAAAGGTCTCTCAAGAGTCTTCTCCAGCACCACAGTTTGAAAGCATCAATTCTTTGGCTCTTAGCCTTCTTTATGGTCCAACTCTCTCATCCGTACCTGACTTATGGAAAAACCATAGCTTTGGCTATACAGACCTTTGTCAGCAAAGTGATGTCTCTGATTTTTAATACTCTGTCTAGGTTTGTCATAGCTTTTCTTCCAAGGAACAAGCGTCTTTTAATTTCATGGCTACAGTCACTGTCCACAGTGATTTTGAAGCCCAATAAAATGAAATCTGTCACCATTTCCATTGTTTCCCCATCTATTTGCCATGAAGTGATGGGACAAGATGCCATGATCTTAGTTTTTTGAATGTTGAGTTTTAAGCCAACTTTTTCACTCTCCTCTTGACCTTCATCAAGAGGCTCTCTAGTTCCTCTTCTCTTTCAGCCATTAGGGTGGTGTCATCTGTGTATCTGAGGTTATTGACATTTCTCCTGGCAATCTTGATTCCAGCTTGTGCTTCATCCAGCCCAGCATTTCACATGATATACTCTGCATATAAGTTAAATAAGCAGAGTGACAATATACAGCCTTGATATACTCCTTTCCCAATTTTGAGTGCTTTCAAAGATAGTTTTTCTTTTTTAAAGTTTTATGCTGAACTTCTCCACTCTTCCCTGGTGGCTCATATGGTAAAGCATTTGCCCGCAATGCAGGAGACCCGGGTTCAATCCCTTGGTTGGAAAGATCCCCTGGAGAAGAAAATGGCAACCCACTCAAGTACCCTTGCATGGAAAATCCCATGGACGGAGGAGCCTGGCAGGCTACAGTCAATGGGGTCGCAAAGAGTCAGACACGACTGAGTGACTTCACTTTCTTTTCTCCACTCTACTACATCTCCATGGGATTTAGGCCAATGTGACATTAGATAGTAAATCAAACACAAAAACCTCATGATAAGAACTGTTCTCTTCTCAAAACCATAGGCCTTCAGATAGCTAAGGTTTGGTAAAAGTTAAGCTTATTGCTCTCTCTCTTCCTTTATAATGTTCTCTAGACCTACCAGTGCCCCATGCAAATTAACTGAGCTCAAGAAAAGTCCACTGATACACTAGACAAATCAAAACATTTCTTTTTTTTTTAATTTTATTTTATTTTTAAACTTTACAATATTGCATTGGTTTTGCCAAATATTGAAATGAATCCGCCACAGGTATACATGTGTTCCCCATCCTGAACCCTCCTCCCTCCTCCCTCCCCATACCATCCCTCTGGGTCGTCCCAGTGCACCAGCCCCAAGCATCCAGTATCGTGCATCGAACCTGGACTGGCGACTCGTTTCATATATGATATTATACATGTTTCAATGCCATTCTCCCAAATCATCCCACCCTCTCCTTCTCCCACAGAGTCCAAAAGACTGTTCTATACATCAGTGTCTCTTTTGCTGTCTCGTATACAAGGTTATTGTTACCATCTTTCTAAATTCCATATATATGCGTTAGTATACTGTATTGGTGTTTTTCTTTCTGACTTACTTCACTCTGTATAATAGGCTCCAGTTTCATCCACCTCATTAGAACTGATTCAAATGTATTCTTTTTAATGGCTGAGTAATACTCCATTGTGTATATGTACCATAGCTTTCTTATCCATTCATCTGCTGATGGACATCTAGGTTGCTTCCATGTGCTGGCTATTATAAACAGTGCTGCGATGAACATTGGGGTACATGTGTCTCTTTCCCTTTTGGTTTCCTCAGTGTGTATGCAAGCAGTGGGATTTCTGGATCATAAGGCAGTATATAATGTATATACACATGTATCTATTGTTTTTCAAGTTCTTTTCCCATTTAAGTTATTACAGAATATTAAGCAGAGTTCCCTGTGCTATTCAGTAGGTGCTTGTTGGTTATCTGTTTTATTTTTTATATTTTATATGAGTTTTAAAATTTTTTAAATTGAAGTGTCACTAATTTACAACATTGTATTAGTTTCAAATGTACAACAAAGTGAATCACTGATATATATATATATATATATATATATATTCTTTTTCAAATTCTTTTCCATTTTGACTTAAAGCAAGATATTGAGTATAGTTCCCTTGTTGTTTAAAAGCTTTTTATTTTGTATTAAAGTATAGCCGATTAACAATGTTATGATAGTTTCAAGTGAATGGCGAAGGGACTCAGCCATACATACGCATGTATCCATATACATGTATCTATTCTCTGCCAAACTCCCCTCCCATCCAAGCTGCCACAATATTAAGCAGAGTTCTATGTGCTCTATTGTAGGTACTTGTTGCTTATCTGTTTTTTCTAATTAATTATTTTTAAATAATTTATTTTAATTATTGTAATTGGAGGATAATTTATTTACAATATTGTGGTGGTTGCTTATCTGTTTTAAAAACACCAGTGTATGTATGTGAATCCCAACCTCCTAAACTATCCATCCCCCCAACCCATCTCCCTGGTTTGTTCTCTAAGTCTATGAGTCTTTTTTTATTTTGTAAATAAGCTACTTTGTATCATTTTTCTTTATATTCCATATATAAACAATATAATATTTCTCTTTCTCTGTCTGACTTACTTCCCTTAGTATGATAATTTCCAGGTCCATCCATGTTGCTGGAAATTGCATTATTTTATTCTTTTTTATGACTGAGTAATATTCCATTGTATATGTGTCACTTCCTTATCTGTTCATCAGTTGATGGACATTTAGATTGCTCCCATATCTTGGCTATTGTAAACAAAGCTGCAATGATCATTGGGATGTATGTATCCTTTCAAACCATGGTTTTCTCCAGATATATGCCCAGGAGGGGAATTGCTGGTTCATATAGTAGCTGTATTTTTTGTTTTTTAAGGAACTTCAATACTGTTCTCCATAGTGGTTGTACCAACTTACATTCCCACCAACAGTGTAGGAGGGTATCCTGTTATTCATACCCTCTCCAACATTTATTGTTTGTAGACTTTTTGATGATGGCTATTCTGACTGGAGGGCTTCCCTAATGGCTCAGTCTGTAAAGAATCTGCCTGCAATGCTAGAGTCACAGGTTTGTTCCCTGGGTTGAGAAGATCTCCCGGAGAAGAGAATGGCAACCCACTCCAGTATTCTTGCCTTGAAAACTCCTTGGACAGAGGAGACTGGTGGGCCACAGTCCATGGGTTGCAAAGAGTCAGACACGACTGAGGGACTAACACACACATTCTGACTGGTGTGGGGCAATACCTCATTGTAGCTTTGATTTGCATTTCTCTAATAAGTCGTGTCATTGAGCATATTTTCATGTACCTCTTGGTTATCTGTATATCTTCTTTGGAAAAAATGTCTATTTAGGTCTTCAGCCCATTTTTTTATTGGTTTATATATATACATATATATATATTGAGCCACATGAGCAGTTTGTAAATTTTGGAGACTAATCCCTTGTCAGTCACATTGTTTACAAATATTTTCTCCTATTCTGTGAGTTATCTTTTGTTTTGTTTATGATTTCCTTGGCTGTGAAAAAGGTTTTGAGTTTATTTAGGTCCCATTTGTTTATTTTTCTTTTTATTTCCATTATTCCAGGAGATTGAAAAATATATTGCTGCAATTTATGTCAAAGAATGTTCTGCCTATGTTTTCCCCTAAAAGTTTTATAGTATCTGGTCTTACATTTATATCTTTAATCCATTTTGATTTTATTTTTGTGTATGGTGTTAAAGAATGTTCTCATTTGTTTTACATGTAGTTGTCCAGTTATCCCAGCACCATTTATTCAAGTTACTAACTTTTTTCCATTGTATACTCTTGCCTCCTTTGTTGTAGATTAAATGATCATAGGTTCATGGGTTTATTTCTGGCTTTCTATCAAGTTCCATTGATCTTTATTTCTGTTTTTGTGCTAGTACTGTACTATTTTGATGACTTTGTAGTATGGTGTGAAGTCAGGTACTCTGATTCCTCCAGCTTCATTTTTCTTTCTCAGGATTGCTTTGACTATTCAGGATCTCTACATACAAAAAAAAAATTGTTGTTGAAATTTATAAACCTCTAGCCAGACTCATCAAGGGAAAAAAAAAAAAAAGGATAGGACTCAAATCAACAAAATTAGAAGTGAAAAAGTAAAAGTTAAAATGGACTCCACAGAAATACAAAGGATGATAAGAGACTACTATAAAAAACTATACACCAATAAAATGGGCAATCTAGAGTAAAGGAGCAAATTCTTAGAAAGGTACAACCTTCCAAGACTAAGCCAGGAAGAAATAGAAAATATGAACAGACCAGTCACAAGTATTGAAATAGAAACTGACTTTAAAACTTCCAACACACAAAAGTACAGAACCAGATGGCTTCACAGGCAAATTCTATCAAACATTTAGAAAAGAGTTAACACCTATCCTTCTGAAATTCTTCCAAAATATTGCAGAGGAAGGAGCATGACCAAACTCATTCTCAATGAGGCCACCATCACCCTGATACTAAAATCAGAAATGGTAACACAAAAAAGAAAATTACATGCCAGTATCAGTAATGAACATAGACACAAAAATCCTCAACAAAATACTAGGAAGCCAATCTAATAATACATTAAAAGGATCACATATCATGATCAAGTGGGATTCATCCCAGGGATTCAAGGTTTTTTCAACATTTGCAGATAAATCAGTGTGATATAACAAACTGAAGAATAAAAGCCATATGATCATCTCAGTAGATGCAGAAAAAGCCTCTGACAAATTTCAGCACCCATTTATGATAAAAACTCTCCAGAAAGGGCATAGGGGGAACATTGCTCAACATAATGAAGACCATATATAGCAAACCTACAGCTAGTATCATACTCACTGGTGAAAAACTGAAATCACTACCTGTAAGATGAGGAACAAGACATGGGGATTCAATCCCTGGGTTGGGAAGATCCCCTGGAGGAGGACATGGCAACCCACTTCAGTATTCTTGCCTGGAGAATCCCGTGGACAGAGGAGCCTGGTGGCCTACAGTCCACAGGGTCTCACAGAGTAGGACATGACTGAAGGGACTTAGCACACACGCACCCAGCATGCATAGGCTAATCAACTATACCAATTTGCTCAAAACTTAGGAGTTTTATGGAATGCAGAAATTTGTGTTTTAAAATTGGGACAGTCCTGGGAAAACCAAGACAATTGGCTACCCCTAAGGTATATGATGAAAGACTGTCTTGTCTAGTGTAAATTCAAAATTCTAGAATTTTATTAGCCCTCTAACATTAAAAAGTGCATTTAGAGAACTGGCTAATATCTGTGATTCTCTTCCTAAATTTACTTTGAGGTTAAGTACACCAATGCCATTCTCTATTTAGATAATAAATAATATGTAATTTCTTCCTTGGGAGACTTTCTGAAGGATACTTTAAAATTAATTGTGTGTACTGAATCTCAGAGAGTGACTGACTGAAAGGAACTGATGTAATCAACAGTCCCCTAGTTGGTACATTGTAAGAAGAGTTAAGGGTTTCCCTGATAGCTCAGTTGGTAAAGAATCTGCCTGCAATGCAAAATGTCAAAGAAGTCTGTGTTAGGAGCCTGGGGGGTGGGGGAAAGGGGAATACTAATTCTTGAATAGAAAAGGGAGATAGAAATTTCTCTACAAGTTTGATTCTGATTTAAGTAACCGTCATCCACTCAACATACTTTCCATGCATATTACTGTGAAATGAATATATTTATTTATTTTTTATTTTTATTTTAATTGGAGGCTAATTACAATATTGTATTGGTTTTGCCATACATCAACATGAATCCACCATGGGTGTAGACATGTTCCCAGTCCTGAACCCCCCTCTCACCTCCCTCCCCATACCATCCCTCTGGGTCATCCCAGTGCACCAGTCCCAAGCATCCTGTATCCTGCATCGAAACTGGACTGGCAATTCTTTTCTTATATGATATTATACATGTTTCAATGCCATTCTCCCAAATCATCCCACCCTTGCCCTCTCCCACAGAGTCCAAAAGACTGTTCTATACATCTGTGTCTCTTTTGCTGTCTCTCATACAGGGTTATCGTTACCATCTTTCTAAATTCCATATATATGCATTAGTATACTGTATTGGTGTTTTTCCTTCTGGCTTACTTCACTCTGTATAATAGGCTCCAGTTTCATCCACCTCATTAGAACTGATTCAAATGTATTCTTTTTAATGGCTGAGTAATACTCCATTGTGTATGTGTACCACAGCTTTCTTATCCATTCATCTGCTGATGGACATCTAGGTTGTTTCCATGTCCTAGCTATTATAAACAGTGCTGCAATGAACATTGGGGTACATGTGTCTCTTTCAATTCTGGTTTCCTTGGTGTGCATGCCCAGCAGTGGGATTGCTGGGTCGTATGGTAGTTTTATTTCCAGTTTTTTAAGGAATCTCCACACTGTTCTCCATAGTGGCTGTACTAGTTTGCATTCCCGCCAATAGTGTAAGAGGGTTCCCTTTTCTCCACACCCTCTCCAGCATTTATTGCTTGTAGACTTTTGTATCGCAGCCATTCTGACTGGTGTGAAATGGTACCTCATTGTGGTTTTGATTTGCATTTCTCTGATAATGAGTGATGTTGAGCATCTTTTCATGTGTTTGTTAGCCATCTGTATGTCTTCTTTGGAGAAATGTCTATTTAGTTCTTTGGCCCATTTTTTGATTGGGTCATTTATTTTTCTGGTATTGAGCTGTAGGATTTGCTTGTATATTTTGAGATTAGTTGTTTGTCAGTTGCTTCATTTGCTACTATTTTCTCCCATTCTGAAGTAAAATACAGCTCTGGAAATTGCACTTTCTTCCTCTCCAAATACACTAAAAACTATGTTGATTTATAGCTCAGTTACTCTGAAGCATCCTATAGTTTTAAGTTCGAACAAATCCTGCATGTAGTAACTCTGGTTCTACCTACTCTACACCTCTATCCCATATCCAAATCATCCCAAAGAATCCTAACCCCACAAGAGAGATATAAAAATAGACTATATAGAAAGGAAAAGAGAAATATGTTACTTAAAGAAATAATTGTTTTTTTTATTCTTTCAGAACTCTAACAAGTTGTGCTCACTTCATTATACCTGGAGAGGCCTCTGTGGAATTTGTCTGGGAATTTTCTTCTGGTCATTTCCTTTTATTCATTTCCTGTACCGTTCTCAGCATCATAGGAACAACTTTTGTTCTAATCATTCATTCTTTAATTATAGCAAGTTAACAGTAAAACTAGGCTTTCCCATTTCATTCCTTAAATTTGTCCAGGAAGGATAAAAATAGCCTGCTTTGAATATTCTTTGCCATAATATGTTAAAAACTGATTTGTTAAAGCTTTCTTTTTCTATCTATGATCTTTATGTTCTGAAATATCGTGTTTATTACTAAAAAATAGGTAGAAAATGCATTGCATTTTTAATACAGAAAGGTGTTAAATGTCAAGTATTTCTCAAAATAGTTTTCAAGGCAGCAATTTTCCTTGATTAAGAATCTAGGTTTTGAATCCTTGTGTGTGAGTAATTCTGTTATGAACTATAACTTCTTTTCATTTGCCGGAAATTATTTGAGAATAATAACCAGTTTATAAGTTCCATGGCTGTATTTGGTCATGACTCTAAGGTTTGGTTTTTGTTTGGTGAAATAATTTCAATTACATGTTGGCTAAGTCATAAAAATTAAAAGTATTTTCAATAAACTTACATTTGGGTAGAGATCTCTAAAAGCTATTGTTTTTTTTGTTTGTTTGTTTGTTTTTGTTTTTTTTATTTTTAAATTCATTTTTATTGCAGTATAGTTGCTATACAATTTTTAGTTTCTCCTGTACAGCAAAGGGATATAAAAGCTATTGTTAAAGTTTAAACTTTATGGTTCGTGCATGATTTGCTCTATGAATAGTAAGTTCTCAACTAGCTTTAAAAATATTTTAAGCATAGAAAAATTTCTTAATCTGTTTAGTTATTCATTTCTATGGCTATGGAATAAGCTATCATTTTATATTATTTTCACTTTTTTATTTAAAATGATATGTAAAATTTTAACATTAATACTTCATAGGTACTGAAAATATAATTTGATTCATGTATCTAATTTTTTAATTGATAAATAAAGATTTAAATATTGACAAACATGTTGAAAAATGAAATTTTAATCACTAATAGAATTTAGATTTTATATCTCAAAAATGATAACTGCAAAAATGTTGAAATATGGAAAAGTAAATAAAATATTCTTTTCTTCGGTATGTAGCTTTTTCATATTGACTTCTTTCACTTAGTAATATCTGCTTAAGTGTTCTGTATGTCTTTCCATGGCTTGCTAGCTCATTTCTTTTTAGAGCTGAATAATATTCTATTGTCTGGGTGTATCACAATTTATCTATTCACCTACTAAAGGAAATCTCTATTGTATCCAAATTTTGGCAGTTTTCAGCAGTCATGAATAAAGCCACTATAAACATCTGTGTGCATGTTTCTATATGAACATGTTTCCAAGTTGGGCAAATACCAAAGGCTGAGACTGCTGCATCAGATGGTAAAAGTATGTTTAATTTTCCAAGAAGCTACCATTTTGCATTCCCACCAGCAATGAATATGAGCTAATGTTGGTTCACACCTTCACTAGCATTTGATTTTGTCAGAGTTCTGGGTTTTTGACATTTTAATGTGTGGTTGTATCTCATTGTTGTTTTAATTTACATTTCCCTGTTTACATGGGATTTGGATTATCTTTCCATATGCTTGTTATCTGTATATATTTGGTGTGGTGTCTTTGCCACATTTTAAAATGGGATTATTTTCTTATTGCTGAAATTTAAGAGTTCTATGTATATTTTAGATACAAATCCTTATCAGGTATGTCTCTGCAAATAAGTTTGTTCTATTTTTCATTTTTCTCTTTTTTAATTCTATCTACTTGTGGGTTACTTAAACATTTTCTAGAGTTTGATTTTTTATTAATGTCTATTGTCCTTGAGTTTAACATCGTATATGGCTTTTGCAGTAGTTATTATTGGCATTACGTGTATATAATTTTTCATAATCTATTGGTATATTTTTACTTATTTTGTGTGAAGTGCATATACCTTCACTTCCTTTACTCTTCCCTGTTTAAATAATAATTTTCTTAAATATGTCTTCCACATAAATTTATTTTTTTATTGAAGTAGAGTTGATTTACAATGTTTCATTGTCTATCAATGAAAAGTGATTTTCATTGATTTGGCATACAGCAAAGTGATTCAGTAGTTACACACATACATTCTATTTCAGATTATTTTCCAGTATAGGTTATCACAAGATATTAAATATAGTACCTTGTGCTATACAGTAGGTCTTTATTGTTTATCTATTTTATATATAGCAGTGTATATCTGTTATCCCAAATTCCCAATTTTTCCCTCTTACCTCTTTCCTATTTGGTAACCATAAGTTTATTTTCTATGTCTGTGAGTTTATTTCTGCTTTGCAAATAAGTTCACTTGTGTATTTTTTTTTTAGATTCCACATATAAGTGATACTAAATGACATTTATCTTTCTCTGTCAAACTTACCTCAATTACTATGGTAATCTCTAGGTCTATCTGTGTTGTTGCAAATGGCGTTATTTCATTCTTTTGGCTGAGTAATAGTCAATTATATATACATATATAATGTATGTATTATATAAATACATTGTATAATTGTAATGTATGTATTGTATACATACATTGTATATATGTATGTATATAATACATACATTATGTATGTATATAATACACACATTATGTATGTATTATATAATGTATATATTCATATATATAATGTGTTTTATATATATATTCAATATATATGCATGTATATGTATATACACACATTCATCTGTTGATGGACATTTAGCCATGTCTTGGCTATTGTAAGTAGTGCTGCTATGAACTTTGGGGTATATGTCTGGCATTTTTCACTGAACTGGAATTAAAAAAAATAATAAGCTTGTTTGAAAACAAAAGAAATCCCAAATAGCAAAAACAACCTTGAGAAAGAAGAGAGCTGAATGAATCACATTCCTTGACTTTGGACTATGCTACAATGTTTTATTAATCAAAACAGTACATGGTACACACACAAAAACAGATATATAGGTCAATGGCACTGAATAGAAAGCTCAGAAATAAACCCATGCAGTATGGAAGGTCCTTAAAAAAGCAAAAATACAGCTACTATATTGATTCAGCAATTCCACTCCTGGCTATGTATCCCTAAAAATGAAAATTCTAAACAGAAAAGATACATGCATTCCAATGTTTATGGCAGCACTATTTATAACTGATAAGACATGGAAACAACCCAGGTACCCATAAACAGATGATTGGTTAAGGAGACATGGTAGATAGATAGATACATAGGTAGATATAGACATATCACTCAACCATTAAATATAATGAAATATTGCCATTTGCAGCAACATGGATAGGCCTTACTATACTTAGTGAAGTAAGTCAGACTGAGAAAGATCAGTATTATATTTGCACTTATATGTGGTATCTAAAAATAATACAATATGTGTGCATCCTGAGGATGCAAATATATAATATAATACTGATCTTTCTCAGTCTGGCTTACTTCACTAAGTATAGTATTCTCTAGGCCTATCCATGTTGCTGCAAATGGCAATATTTCATTCTTTTTAATGGTTGAGTAATATGTCTATATCTATCTATGTATGTATCTATCTACCATGTCTACTTAACTAATCATCTGTTTATGGGCACCTGAGTTGTTTCCATGTCTTATCAGTTATAAATAGTGCTGCCATAAACATTGGAATGCACACATGTATACCTGTGGCAGATTCATTTTGATATATGGCAAAACCAATACAATATTGTAAAGTTAAATAAAATAAAAATTTTAAAAAAAGATAAAATCTAACAATAGTTCAAAGCAATGCTTCCGTTTTAAACTCATATGTGTCTTTCAATGTACCCTTGAAAAATGTGATGGGAAACCTGGGACGCTAAATGTCATATTTTGGTTGAACAGCAGACTTTTTATATTCATAACTAAATAAATCACTTATTTAGTAATAAAAAATAATAAAATGTGAATCTGTATACAAAATAGATAAAAGACTCACAGATGTGGGAAAAAAAAAAAAAAAAACATGTTATTTACCAATGGAGAAAAGAGCAGGGGAGGGATAAACTAGGAGCATGGGATTAACAGATAAAAACTACTATACATAAAATAGATAGGCATCACAGATTTACTGTATGGCACAGGGAATTATATTCAACATCCTGTAGCAACCTATAATGGAATATAATTTATAAAAATAACTGACTCACTTTGCTGTACTCTTGAAACTAATACAATATTGCAAGTCAGTTATACTTCAACATTTAAAAATTGTCTAGCTGAATCTTCTTACTGGTTTATGTGAAGGTCAGTGATTTCTGTCCATGATAAGCAAATGCTCAAGTCATGTTTCTCCCTGATAGTACCTATATTATTTCAGAAATCAGTTTGGTTGAGTTCCCTGAGACTTCTGTGGTCAGACAAGATCAAGACATCAAAAGATTTGCCCTTTGCCCATGTTTTTGTGAGTGATGCTCTTTCAAACTCTCTATATCTCTGATTAGAAGCCACACTTAACAGAGTTTTTAATTTCATTGATATTGTTTCCTATTCTATTAGTATTACATGGCTGTTTTCCACACCAACTCAGGTGGCACTAGTGATAAAGAACCTGTCAACCAATGCAGGAGACATAAGAGACTTGGATTCAATCTTTGGACTGGGAAGATCCCCTGGAGAAGGAAATGGCAGCCCACTCCAGTATTCTTGCCTGGAGAATCCCATGGACAGAGAAGCCTGGTGGGCTACAGTCCATGGGGTCACAAAGAGTTGGACATGAAAAATGACTAACATTTTCACTTTCTTTCAATTTGTTTTCAATGTTCTTTTTTATTTCTTTAAACATTTAACAGATTTTTTGTTGTGTTATTTTTGGTAATGCAAAAACTAACAGTATACTTGGGACTTCACTCTTGATTGTTTTCATTGACTTTTTCATGTTTTGAACTGCTTTCTTTTGTGTTTTGTAATTTTTTATTGTGCTTCATATTTGGGCAAATTTAGATTGTGGAAACTAGGAATTCCCTAGTTTCTGTGATTGATTCCTTTAAGTGTTTTGTTTGTTTGTTTGTTTTTTACCTATCTCCCTAGGGTACTATCAACTCAAGACATTTTTAAATTATTTGATGGTTATAGGTATAGTGAAAGTAAAGTCGCTCAGTCATGTCCGACTCTTTGTGACCCCATGGACTGTAGCCTACAATGCTCCTCCATCCATGGGATTTTCCAGGCAAGAGTACGGGAGTGGGTTGCCATTTCCTTCTCCAGAATATCTTCCCAACCCAGGGATTGAACTTGGGTCTCCCGTATTGTAGGCAGATGCTTTACCATCTGAGCCACCAGGGAAGATGGTTATAGGTATATTATACCATATATATCTAGTATACTCCTGAATTACACATCTATGTGAGAATAGTCTACGTAAAATTTCTCAGTGAATATATTTTCTCTTTTGAACTCAAGGGTTCTGTATTTTGTCTTTGGCTAATTTTCATTTTTATTTTAAACTGACTTTTCTACTATAAAGACTAGTAGAAATATAGTAGAATACTTTTATAACATTTTTAAGGGGAGGTTCAGCAAATTATGGCTCACATCTGAATTGTAGCTAAATCCAGCTTGTGAAAAATGGTTTTTATATTTTGAAAAGTCATATAAAGACAAAAATCAGAGAAGAAAAATATGTTACAATGACCATATGTGACCTACAATATCTGAAGTATTTACTATCTGACCTTTCTGAGGAAAAAAATCACTGACACTTGATCTTAAACCCAAGAGTCATTCATGAAAAAAGCAAAACAACTTGATCTAATTAAAATTTTAAAATTATGTTTGATAAATGATAATAAAGTCAGAGTTTAAAAAGTTATAAAATTGGAGCAAATATTGATTAAAAAAGAAGATTTAATAATAGATGAACATACTTCTTGGGACTTCCCAAGTGGCTCAGTAGTATAGAATCTGCCTGCCATTGCAGGAGCTGCAGGATCCCTGGGTTGAGAAGATCCCCTGGAGAAGGAAATGGCAACCCACTTCAGTATTCTTGCCAGGATAATCCTGTGATCAGAGGATTCTGGGAGGCCACAAAGAGTCAGACACAACTGAGCATACATGTATGAACATAGTTCTTATCAAGAGAATGTAAATGTCTTCTACAAATCAATGAAATAATAGTCTTTTTAGAAAGCAAATGATAACATACATAACATTTAAGATGCATATATGCTTTGAGCTAGCAATTTAACTTTTAGTAATATTTGACAAGTGCTAAGGTTATATTAGCAAAGATATTCACTGTTGAATTGTTTATACCAATGAAAAGCTTCAAGAAACATGTGAGAAATAATTCACTAAATTATCAAACATCTGACATTATGCAATAATTACATCTATAATTTAACGGGGATTTACTGTAATCCTAAAACACAAACGATTTACACGCATTAATTCATTCAGTGCTTATGATCACCAAAGTGAAATTTGCTGTCATATTCATATTCTCCAGTATGTAGGAATGAAAACTGTCTCAATGAGGTTAAATAACTTGCCATAACCCACACAGGTAATGAGTAGTTATCAAGTATTCTAATCTAAACATTCTGATTTCAGATTTCTCACTCTTAATGACTTTGCTATATTGCTGCTCCATGTAATGCTATCTCATTATTAAAAGAAAAATATAAATCTGTATATAACATGCAAAAATCTTTAGGTATATTTTAACACAATAAAAATAATCACAGGGCACTATATATGTTTTAAAAACTACACCTCACCTCATGGAGATATATATATAGATAGATAGATAGATAGATACACATATACATACATATATATACACCCATTGATATAATGTATATAATGTATACAAATGTATATAATGTATATAAACAGAATAATGTATACTAGACTATTACCTCTTGAGAAGAGTGTTGTGGGCAGTTAACTGTAGGTGGTATTAACAAAGTGGGGAAAAGCTCAAATGTAATGTACTTATGTGTAAAAATCACTATTGCTTGAATTTGTCTAGTGAGAATACAGTAATAGAAGTATTGGTTAACAAAGAGGAATAACAGTGTGGACTTTTTGTAACAAAATCTTATTTACCTTTATACTAGCATTTTAATAAGAGCCTTTGAACTTAATAAAGTGATGAGTGCTTAAATGCAAAATGATACATCAGTGACCTTTTTAAGCAGTTCAGTATGGCAAATTGAGGATTTGGAAATGGTCACTTGGCTTACAATTAACAACCTCCTTAAAACTTCAGTGAAATACTTGAATCTAATGGAAATTCCCATCTCTGTCTTATTGCAGAAGCATCACACCATTAGCTTCCTAAAGAATTTCTCAGGCTTAACTATGCTTCTTTGTCTTTTGCAAGGAGAAAAAAAAAATCTTTGTGGAGGGCAAAGACTGTAGATGCTATCATGCTACCTATTTAAAAATGGAGTTGAATTTCTCAGATTTTTTTTATCATTCTAGTATCATACATGCATAGCAAAATATCTAGCAGAATATTGTACAAAATGTTTGATATTAAGCATAACATTTAGTTTGGTTATTCAAATAATTTGGAGAAATAGCTGAAAATAACATTTATAGATACAGGTATAAAGCAGTACACAAACCATGGCTAATAACCCACTGTACTTCTGCTTCAGAGTTTTCAAAGAAATTTTCTGACCAGTCTTACTTGTAGAAGATGAAAAAAGAAAACTATAACTTATTTACAGTACAGTCTTAAGATTAAAGAAGTAGTAATATATTTTGAAAGATTAATATTCTATTCATTGTTTTTAAACTGATTATTTCTTAATTAACCTTTTTCATAATTTTATTTATTTATTCATTTGGCTGTGCTGAAGCTTCATTGATGCAATGGCTTTTCTCTAGTTGCAGAGAGCAGGGACTACTCTCCACTTGCAGTACAGGGGCTTCTCATTGTGGTGGATTCTCTTGTTGCAAAGCACAGGTTCTAGAGTGCTCAGGCTTCAGTAGCTGTGGTGTGTGGACCCAGTAGTTGCAGTTGCTGGGTACTAGATCACAGGCTCAATACTTACGGCACATAAAGCTTAGTTGCTCCACAGCATGTGGTATCTTCCAGGATCAGAGACCAAACCTATGTCTTTTGCATTGGCAGGCCAACTATTTACCTCTGAGTGACCAGTTCAGTTCAGTTCAGTCACTCAGTCATGTCCGACTCTTTGAGACCCCATGAACCACAGCACGCCAGGCTTCCCTGTCCATCACCAAACTGCTGGAGCCACCCAAACCCATGTCCGTTGAGTCAGTGATGCCATCCAACCATCTCATCCTCTGTCATCTACCTTCTCCTCCTGCCTTCAGTCCTTCACAGCATCAGGGTTTTTCTTCAAATGAGTCAGCTCTTTGCATCAGGTGGCCAAAGTATTGGAGTTTCAGCTTCAACATCAGTCCTTCCAATGAACACCCAGGACTCATCTCCTTTAGGATGAACTGGTTGGATCTCCTTGCAGTCCAAGGAACTCTCAAGAGTCTTCTCCAACACCATAGTTCAAAAGCATCAATTCTTGGGCGCTCAGCCTTCTTTATAGTCCAACTCTCACATCCATACATGACTACAGTATGTGACCAGGGAAGCCCCCAAATGGTTATTTTTAATATTTAACCAATATACATTGTTTATAAGAAGTTGAATTCTGTCTAAGTGCAAGTTATTATGCTGAGCTCTGAGTAAAAGAAAAGGCACTATCTCCTTCCAGAAGAAACTGTTATCCTAAGAAAACATAGAAAATAAATATGTAAATATTGGGTTGAGCAAAAAGTTCGTTCAGGTTTTTCAAAATATTTTATGGAAAAACCCAAATGAAATTTTTGACTAACCCAATAAATGGTCAATCTTTTGAGTTAAAATATCCTAGGAAAACATTTTTTCGAAGAAAGCAGACAACTCAGCATGGAATATGTGGCAAAATTTTGAAATGTCATAAATTTAGATAGACTTTAAATAATTTTTGAAACTCTATTCATGAGGGAGATATAAGAAAAAAGGAATATCATGATTAAAGTCACAGAAAACTTAATAGAATAGAGTATATTTAAGGAAGAGTGAATATTATTGTAGTGCATAAATATGTGTTTGTGTGGGGGGTATATAATAAGCAGGGAATGAAAAGTATATTATAAGAATATGAGGAATAAAATATAGATTGAGTAAAATTGTGTTCATTCTTTTATGCCATGCTAAGAAAAAAATTATATTGTAAAAAATAGTGAAATGTTTCAACCATAGATTTTGCAATAATGAATATGGAATTTAAAAGGAACACTGATGGTAGAAAAGACTAGTAAGACATTTCTTTAGTTAAGAAAACCAGTTTGAGGACTACTACAAAAGTCAAGGAAATGGCAACCCACTCCAGCATTCTTGCCTCGAAAATCCCACAGATGGAGGAGCCTAGTAGGGTACAGTCCATGGGGTCGCAGAGTCGGACATGACTGAGCGACTTCACTTCACTTCACAAAAATCGAAGCAATTTTTTAAAAGTGCGAATACATTCAGAGTTATATACATGAAACAGATTTATCTGGTGCCCTGAAATTCTGTTTTTATTTTAATAATTGCAGAATCTTACAATGAGAAACTCTAGGGACAGTAAATAAAAGGAGAGGAAATTAATGACTGCCCATTTATTCATTTATTTAAGGACAGAATTATTAATGCAAATGACAGAAAGTATAAACTCATATCAATTATTGCATTTGTTTATAGTTAATATGCTTAATTCTCCAGCGCAGTTTTAAATTTGCAGAGAATATAGAGTTCCAGTACACTTCCTGTTGACCTAAAATAAATAGACTACCAGCAAAATGGGTTTTGCAAACTGGAAAATTCTTATAGAGATGGGAATACCAAACCACCTTACCTGTCTCCTGAGAAACCTGTATATGGATCAAGAATCAACAGAACCATGGAGCAACTGACTGGGTCACAACTGGGCAAGGAGTATGACAAGGTTGAATATTGTCACCCTGCTTATTTAACTTCTATGTAGATTACATCATGCAAAATGCCAGGCTAGATGAATCACAAGATAGAATCAAGATTGCCTGGAGAAATATCAGTAACCTCAGATATTTATATGATACCATTCTAATGGCAAAAATGAAGAGGAACTAAAGAGCCTTTTGATGAAGGTGAAAAAGCTGGCTTAAAATCCAACTTTCGAAAAACTAAGATCATAGCATCCAGTTCCATCACTTTATGACAAAAAGAAGGGGAAAAAGTACAAGCAATGACAGATTTTATATTCTCAGGCCCCAAAATCCCTGTGGATGGTGAGTGCAGCCATGAAATTAAAAGACACTTACTTTTTGGAAGGAAAGCTATGACAAACCTACATAGTGTATTAAAAAGCAGAGGCATCACTTTGCCTACAAAGGTCCATATAGTCACAGCTATGGTTTTTCCAGTAGCCATGTATGGATGTGAGAGTTGGATCATAAAGAAGGCTGAACATCAAAGAATTGATGCTTTTAAATTGTAGTGCTGGAGAAGACTCTTGAGAGTCCCTTGGAGTGCAAGGAGATTAAACCAGTCAATCCTATAGGAAATCAACCCTGAATATTCATTGGAAAGACTGATGCTGAAGCTCCAGTACTTTGGCCACCTGATGCTAAGAGCCAACTCATTAGAAAAGATCCTGACACTGAGAAAGACTGAAGGCAAGAAGAGAAAGGGACAACAGAGGACAAGATGGTTGGCTGCCATCACTGATTCAATGGACATGCGTTTGAGCAAACTCTGGGAGATGGCGAAGGACAGGGAAGCCTGGGGTGCTTCAGTCCACGGGGTCACAAAGAATCAGACACAACTTAGCAATTGAACAAAATGGGCTTACTCAGGATCAGCAGAGAATTATGATTTAGCCTCTGCAAGTATAGTGAATGATGTGTAAGTCCCTCATTGGCAAGTGAAGAGAGAAAAAGAGACTTTCACTAGAGGCTGTGTTTGAGCAGAGATGTGGGTACCTACATAGGCAGCACATTGACCCTCAGGGTTTCTCCTCCAGCAATATGGGAACGGAATATACCCTTCATAGAACAGTTGGCTATTGAGCAGAGAGAAAATCCCACCTCATAGTTGGTGTAAATTCTGGGTCCTCCATCTCCAGGTTTACCCCTTACCAAGGTGATAGCTACCAGTGCACCCTGAAGAAATAGTATATTGTGTCCACATCAAATCCATATCTCCCAAAAAAGGTATTAGGAATACACAGACTATATAATATAGAAACACTCCCGCATAAGAACACCACTTCAGAACTTCAGTAGGTACTTGTTTAACTTAAATTCATAGAGGAAGAGAAAGTTAAGTAAAATTTAAACAGAAATAAGCAATGTACTGGGTAAGGATTCAAAATATTGGTAATAAAAAATGTTGTCTTAATTAAGAAAAATAATTTATATGAACAGTGAATGTGGTCTCCTGCATTGGAGGTGGATTCTTTGCCAGCTGAGCCACTAGGGAAACCCAAGAATACTTGAGTGGGTAACATACTATCCCTTCTCCAGTTGACCTTCCTGACCCAGGAATTGAACCAGGGTCTCCTGCATTGCAGATGGATTTTTTACCAGCTGAGCTAGCTGGGGAGCCCCAACAAGGGACTAGAAGATCTACAAAAGACCCAATCAGAAGTGAATCATTCAATAGCTAGAATTTTAAAAGAATAAATACATATCAGACTTAGTGATACAGGAGAATGAATAAGTGATCTGGAATGTAGAATAATGGAAATAGTTCAATAAGAACATTGTAAATAAAAATAAAAAAAGAACACAATTTAAGGATTCTCTAGGATAACCTTAAACATCCCAACATTCACGTTACAGGAGTTCCAGAAGGAAAAAGAGAGAAAGGGAAATCAAAAACTATTTGAGGAAGTTATGCCTGAAAATTTTCCAAACCTGAAAAGAAAACAGATATCCAGGTACAGGGAGCAAAGTCCCAAAGTGAGCTCAAAGAGAACTGCAACAAGACATATGATAATTAAAATGTCAAAATTAAAGATAAAAGGAGAATCCTGAAGGCAGTAATACAGAATCATACAGTATATAAAGAATGATATAGTATATGAAGAATCATATACAAGGGTATCGCCATAAGGCTATCATTTGATTTCTCTGCAGAAACTTTGCAGAGAAGCTACCAGTAACATTTGGAAGCCTCAAAGTATTAATCAAAATTGGCTTACCACTCATTTCTGTTAGAAATGTTAGAGCTATAGCGATTCAATTCAATTTTAAGAAAATTGAGTTTTGGAATTTCAAAAGTTTTTCATAATGACCATATTCTAAATTAGCTATGGGCAGGTCTGTTCATTCAGTTAGAAATGTGCATGAGGAAAATCTAAGGTGTTCAAACTTAAATTTGACTTGAGTCCCTATGAGAGAGTGCCCTCAAAATGTTTAGATATCTGGGATCCTATTTCTCAGAGATTTTTTTTCCTCTAGATTAAAATAGCAATATTCAAACAGCTTGAAAAGCTTATAGTTCAAACAGCTCTATTTGAATAGCTTTTAACTCAAATACCCTGCAGTCTTAATACTAGCCAGTTCTAAGGGAACAGCTTGGTCCTGGAGGAGTCAGGCGGCATGCTTCTCAGCCAGCTTGCTAAGAAGAGCTCCTCCTCCACAGAAATGGACTCATGGCTGAACTGGAAGTTTCAGTGAAGCAACTCCTTTTTCTGAAAGAATGGGTGAAAGGCTTTTCAGCCAGTTTCAGTTGAAACGATCTGATTTCAAAATTAGACTAAAGTGCCAAACAAGCACTTGCATACATAACAAAGCCTTAACCAGAAACATGAAACCTTAAAATAGATGATGAATAAAGCCTGGACAGCTTCAAAGGCAAAAGGGAAGACTTAATCCAGAAAAAAAAGATATGCCTTCAAACTCCAGGGTTAGTGAGAAAAGCAGTGAGCAACAGTGGGTTCAGTTGTGGGTACCATCTATTTGCTCATCAGCTCTTGAGCAACTGAAAGTCTTTTCTGGTGCCTGCACTGGCCACTAAAATGTTGACCTAAAACAAACAAACTGCTAGTTATTTCTCTAGCAATGAGCTTATATTTGATCAGCTGAGAATTGCAATTTGAGGTCTGCAATCGTGGTGAGCCACCTGTGAGTGCCCACATGACAAGGGAAAGATAAGGATAACTCTCTTATACAGAGGAAAGGAAGTGTGGAGGGCTGTAGTAAGCAAACACTTCATGGCTTTTCATTGGCTGAGTTGTTGCCAAAAGCCTTGTTCAGTTCAGTTCAGTTCAGTCGCTCAGTCATGTCTGACTCTTTGCGACCCCATGAACCACAGCATGCCAGGCCTCCCTGTCCATCACCAACTCCCGGAGTTCACTCAAACTCATGTCCATCAAGTCGGTGATGCCATCCAGCCATCTCATCCTCTGTCGTCCCCTTTTCCTTCTTCCCCCAATCCCTCCCAGCATCAGGGTCTTTTCCAATGAGTCAACTCTTTGGATGAGGTGGCCAAAATACTGGAGTTTCAGCTTCAGCATCAGTCCCTCCAATGAACACCCAGGACTGATCTCGTTTAGGATGGACTGGTTGGATCTCTTTGAAGTCCAAGGGACTCTCAAGAGTCTTCTCCAACAACACAGTTCAAAAGCATCAATTCTTCGGAGCTCAGCTTTCTTCACAGTCCAACTCTCACATCCATACATGACCACTGGAAAAACCATAGCCTTGGATTTACTATTTTGTGCTGTACATTCTATAAGTATAAAAAAAATACATAGTGAGATATATGCTCCAGTGCAATATCATATTGTATATTTTCAGTACCATAAAAAATCTTTCAAATGATTCATCCCTCCCTCTCACCCTACCTTCAACCTCAGGCAATCCCTGATCTTATCACTTCTCCCTAGTTTTGCCTTTTCCAGAATGTCATGTAGTTGAAGTCACACAGTATGCTGTTGTTGCTGTTGTTGTTCAGTGGCTCAGTCATGTCTGACTCTTTGTGACCCCACGGACTGCAGTATGCCAGGTTTTCCCTGTCCTTCACCGTCTCCTGTAGTTTGCTCAAACTCATGTTCATTGAGTCAGTGATGCCATCAAACTATCAGTCACACAATTTATAGCCTTTCAAATTGGCTTCTTTTACTAGTAATAAGCATTAAGGTTTCACCATATCTTTCATGGTTTGATAGCTCATTTCTTTTTAGCACTGAGTATTATCCCATTGCCTGGACTTATAACAGTGTGCTTATCCATACACCTATTGAAGGACACATCGGTTGCTTTCAAGTTTTTACAAATCTAAGTAAAGCTGCTGTAAGCATTTGTGTACATGTTTTTGTGTGGATACAAGTTTTCAACTCATTTGGATAAATACCAAATAGTACAACTGCTGGATCAAATGGTATATTTAGCTTTGTTTTAAAAACCTGCCAAAATGTCTTCTAAAGTAGATTACTATTTTGTATTCCCATCCAGTAGTGAATGAGTACCCTTATTGTTACACATTCTAGCCACTATTTGGTATTGTCAATGTTTTGGATTTTAGCCATTCCAGTGGGTTTGTAGTGGTATCTAACTATTATTTTAATTTTAAATTACTTGATGTACTATGATGTTGAATATCTTTAGATATGCTTATTTTCCATCCATATATCTTATTTGTTGAGGGGTCTGTTGAGATCTTTTGCCCATTTCTAAATGATTTGTTTGTTTTCTTATTGTTAAGTTTTAGGATTTTTTTTTTTTTTTTTTTGGTATATTTTGGGTGCAACTCCTTTATCTTACATGTGTTTTGCAAATACTCTCGCCTTCTCCGTGTCTTGTCTTTTTATTCTAACAGTGTTCTTAATAGGGCAGAAGTTTTTAATTTAAATGAAGTTCAAACTAGCCTTTTTATCAATAGAGCATCCTTTGGATATTGTGTCTAAAACATGACCACCAAATCCAAGGTGACCTAGATTTTCTACTGTTATACTCTAGAATTTTATAGTTTTGAGTTTTCCATTTAGTTCTGTGATCCATTTTGTGAAAGGTATAAAATTTGTGTGTAGATTCATTTTTGTAATTCAAATATTTCCAAAACTGTTGCTATAAAATAAGAATGCCATTATAAGGATGAAATTGGCAGATATTACAAAGTGATAAATCTCATCCAAATGATATTTGAAATAATATTTAAACCAAAACCAAAGAGACAAATAAATAACAAGAAAAGGAAGAGTCTTGTACTTTAGGAAAAGAATGTGGTATTCATGTATAATGAAGAAAAGTATAACTACTCAGTTCCTACTATGTTTCCATCTTCTCAGACAAAATGAATTAGATTCAGATCAGAAAATATGTAATCAGCAATGGTAATAGAAAACTGCATCCAGTGATATGTCAGACTATAAGAGGGTACCTGGCTACCATCCTTATCCAAATAAATTACTGAAGAAAGTTGTGAACAAGTTTAATAATTACATCACCAAATCTGCCAGAATTTTTTCATCATTGTGAAGAATATGAAAAGGATTGGAAGGCTGAATATGGGAAAACATGGTCTTTATTTTTCATGAGAAAAAAGAGCATTTCAATGACGTCTCTTGATTTCAGTAAAATTATAAAATCAATAATTAAGTAAGTTGTTGACAATTATGAAATTATATTAATGACCACTAATTAATACATCCATTTGGTTTTTTATTTAATTTAATTTTTATTGAAGGATAATTGCTTTATAGAATTTTTTTGTTTTCTGTCAAACCTCAACATGAATCAGCCATAGGTATACATATATCCCCTCACTTCTGAACTTCCCTCACATGTCCCTTCCCATCCCATCCCTCTAGGTTGATATAGAGCCCCTGTTTGAATTTCCTTAGCCATACAGCAAACTCCCGTTGGCTATCTATTTTACATATGGTAATGTAAGTTTCCATGTTACTCTTTCTATGTATCTCACCCTCCCCTCCCCTCTCCACATGTCCACAAATCTGTTCTCTATGTCTGTTTCTCCATTGCTGCCCTGTAAGTAAATTTTTCAGTACTGTTTTTCTAGATTCCGTATATATGCATTAGAATATGATATTTATTGTTCTCTTTCTGACTTATTTCACTCTGTATAATAGGTACTAGGTTCATCCACCTCATTAGAACTGACTCAAATGTGTTCCTTTTTATGGCTGAGTAGGTTCCTAGGCTAATACATCAGAGAAATATAGCAATAGACATAGTATGTCTGTATTTCATCATAGTCTCGATGTGTCCTTCTGGAAAAGATGAAACTGTCTAGGCTAACTGATAATAATGTTAGGATCTCTAACTCACTGGGACAGTGCTAATTTCTGATTCCCTATCAACCTAGAGTACATTCACCAATGCCATAGACATCTCTCCTACTAATAACTTATAGCTTCTACAAGGGAGAATATTGATAGCATTCAGTTATAATTTGTGTATAACATTAGAATGAGAAAAAAGACTACATATGTTAAAACCAAAAAATACATCTTCATAGACTTGAACACAAGTCAAATTTATTAGAGATATATGTAAAGTGCTACAGTTATATCAATAACTTTTATTTATGCACATGTTTGAAAAACCTGGTTATATTTGTCTAAAAATAAGAGTCTTTTGGTCGGGTGCACATTTTGCTGACTTCACATATTTGAAGGACTCCATGAGTACCAGCAGAAATAAGTGGCTAGGGGCATAAACAGTGTCCCCCTAAAGAAGAAATATTTATCAATTAGAGCTGTGTAGGGTTGGAATGGGCTACTTTGAATGGCTGTGTGTTCAATAAAGCTGAGATATTAAATAAGCTAGAAAACTATGTATTATTATATTGGGAGGAAACTTAATCGTTCAATGAAAGATTCAATTGTCTAATCATAAATGTCCCTTCTGACATTGACTTAACAGTATTTTTTAAAGTATGCAGTTTTTTGTTGGAAAACCAACTCAAAGTACTTTGAAATGCATATTCATAGCATGTAAAATCTTCTCCACTTTGTTTTCAAAACTGGATTCTTACAATTTCCATAGTTGCAGATTAACCACACACTAGTATAGGCAGGCAAAATCAGTTCCCTGCTGTTTTCTGATAAAGGAAAAATTCTTTATTAATAGTGGAATATTCTCTTTTCATTGTTTTTCTAGGTATTGTTGTATGGTACAATGGTTAATTGCCTGGCTATTTTATTTTGCATTAGCCTGAACACTGCTGTTTAATAAGACAATGGCTTACATTTTAACAATTGCAATCCTATTCATTGAGTTGGAGGCACATTTGCATGCTGACAATAAATGAGGGACAAACAAGAGTTTGTTTGAAGGCTGAACAGGAAACAGAAACAGAAAGTGTAAAGTCAATAATTAAAATCATTACTTATGTGCCACTGAGGATTTATTTTCATTGGCAATAGTTATTATACCAAGTTGATGATTCTTGGAAAAATAGTTTTCTATTTTCTGAGACAGATGTTGTCATAATTTACCCTGGCAATCTCTTAATCCTCTAGCAACCATAAGATTAATATCCATTAGTGAACAATCATGCTTAAGTTGATATAAACTGAATAGAATATTTAATGGATAGCTGATGTTCTAGCTGTGAATGTTCAGTTCTATTTCTCAGTTGTGTCCAAGTCTTTGCCAACTCATGGACTGAGGCACGCCAGGCTTCCCTGTCTATCACCAACTCCTGGAGCTTGTTCAAACTCATGTTCATCAAGTCAGTGATGCCATCCAACCATCTCATCCTCTGTTGTCCCCTTCTCTTCCTGTCTTCAATCTTTCCGAGCATCAGGGTATTTTCCAATGAGACAGTTCTTCGCATCAGGTGGCCAAAGTATTGGAGCATCAGCATCAGTCCTTCCAATGAATATTCAGGGCTGATTTCCTTTAATATTGACTGATTGGATCTCCTTGCAGTCCAAGGGATTCTCACCAGTCTTTTCCAATACCACAGTTCAAAAGCATCTGTGAACGTTAGCACATTATATAAACAGTTTTTAAAACAGAGTATTACACTTGTGTTCATTTCTCCCCTTTCCCAAATTTTCTTTTCCCAAAGAATATTTCCCAAAATATTCTTTACTGTTCTGATAATCACATATGATGACTGAGAATAAAAATATTAAATTAAAACTACCAAATTTTATTATAATTTAGAGATTACCATAATTGCAATAGTATGTCTGACTATCAGTGCCTTTGCAACATTTCCCCAGACTAACTTTTACACACCCTGAAAGTCATTGTACCAGGACTGTCAGAATTTATCTCAATCGTTTTAACCTAGCTTTGTACCTTCACTCTTTTTTTCCCTCTTGAATAACTGTAATTGTCATCAAATTCCTTCACTCATCAAAAAAATACATTGAGTAATTTAACAAAAATTCTTTAGTGTAGATCAAATTTCTATTCTTGATGATGGTCTTGTTCACACTACTTGCTTGGATTCTGACTTCTTGTATCTTAGTCTAATTACTAAGACCTGATATAATTCATCTTGGCATATGACCCAACTCTAACTCTGAACTATGAAATTTTCAAGTCTTATTTTCTCACCTATATATATATTAATTTTCTATTGTTGCTGCAACAAATTGCCACAAACTTGGTGAATTAAAGCTGTGCAAATATTTTATCATTCTATACTTCAAAATTCTGACATGGGTCTCACTGGGCTAAAATCAAGTTTTTTCAATACTGCATTCTTTTCTGGAGGCTCTAGGGGCAAATCCATTTACTTTTCTTTTCCAGCTGCTGGAGGCTGTCTGCATTCCTTGACTTATGGATATCTTCCTCTATCCTGTCCTCAAAGCCAGCAACCATAGGTTGAGGTCTTCTCACATCAAATCACTTCGAACTATACTTTTGCCTCCCTCTTCTGCTTTTAAGGATGCTCCTCATTTGTTTCCATCCAGACAAACTAGCATAATGCTGTCTTAAAGTCAAATGATTAGCAACATTAATTCCATCTGCAGTCTTAATTGCCCTTTACGATGTAACCTAGCAAATTCACAGGTACTAAAGATTAGGATATGTGCATATTTGGGGGCCATTATTCTTCCTACCACCATTACAATAAATATCTGAATTTCACTTCTGATCAACATTGAACTGGACTTACCTTCCCACCTAAAATAATTTAAAATTCAGATAAAATATATGAAACAATAATTTCCAGGTCAAGTAGAACAGGACAGTAATTTCTAAAAACAGGGTAAGGAGACAAGGTGAGCCTTATAATTGTCCCAGATTACTGCCTAGAAACAGTTTAAAAGTTTCAGTGCAGGGATCAGAAACCCAGACAAAGCCTGGCAATCTCTTTGAGTTGAGGAGATAGAGCCACAAGTCTGGGAAGACTAACACAATTAAAGTTTTTCTGCTGAGTACTATTTTAGTGCATGCATGTGAGGAAACTACCTGAGGTCAAGTAAATAAACAACCAAAAAAAGCCAGGGAAATAATACTATTAATTCACTTTGGGAATAGTTCTTGTTTCCACAAACCAAAGTTGGAAACCTCATAATATATGGGGCATTAGAAATAATACTCAGAAGGGTATTTTCTAAGTAGGGAGACAAAATTAACACTAGATAAAGGTTTCTGTGGTCCTAGCTAATAAACTCAAAGTCAAATCCCCAAAGGAGAAACTATTTCCAAGTAACATAATGGTGTCCAAGATGAATGCTAAACTATATTTATTGGGATACAATGATTTCCAGTACTCAGTGGCAAAACAAAATCACAATATCAGATATTTAATAAAAAGTTGCAGTGCATGAAAAGAAGTAGGAAAATATAACACCAAAAAGGAAAAACTGATAGAAGCAGTCTCATCAATGATGGAAATTATATAATTAATATACAAGGACATGAAAATAATTAATATTGAGTATATGTTCAACAAGTAGGGGAAAGATCGAGTATGTTTAGTAGATGCATGAAATATATATAAATACCCACATAAAACTTCAAGAGATAAAAAATACAATTTATGGAGTTAGAAAATAATTGTATGAGATTATGCAGTTTAGACACAGCAAAAAAATCTGTAAACTTGAAGATAAAGCAACTGAAACTATCCAAATGAAAAGCTAAGATGCTACATGATCTGACTTTAAGTTATATTTTAAAGCTATAGTAACTAAAACAGTGTGGTACTGGCATGAAAATAGATACATTAATCAATGGAACAGAGTTGAGAGTCCAAAAGTCAACCCAGGCATATATGGTTAACTATTTGACATGGGAGTCAAGAACACTTGGTGAAGTAAAAACAGTCTTCTAAATAAATGACACTGGGGAAGTTGGATATTTATATGTAAAAGAATGGAAGTAGACCCTATCTTATATCATACACAAAGATTAACTCAACATGGGTTGAAGACTTAAATATAAGACCTGAAATCATAAAACTAGAAGAAAACAGAGGTCAGGCTTCTTGAAATGGGTCTTGGCAAAGATGTTTTGGATGTGACACCCAAAACACAAGCAACAAAAGCAAAAACAAACAAGTAGGACAATACCAAACTAAAATGCTTCAGAGTAAAAGAAACCATAAACAAAATGAAAGGAAACCTATGTAATAGGAGAAAGTATTTGCAAATCATGTATTTTCTAAGAAGTTAATGTCTAAAATATGTAAACAACTTATACAAAATGATAATAATAATCATTTGTTTAAATGGGCAAAGGACCCATGTAGACATTTTTCCAAATAAGATATTCAGATGTCCAACAGGCATATGAAAAGGTGCTCAGCATCACTAGTCATTCAGTTCAGTTCAGTTCAGTTCAATTCAGTCGCTTTCCGACTCCTTGCGACCCCGTGAATCGCAGCACACCAGGCCTCCCTGTCCATCACCAACTCCCGGAGTTCACACAAACTCATGTGCCTTGAGTTGATGATGCCATCCAGCCATCTCATCCTCTGTCGTCCCTTTGTCCTCCTGCCCCCAATCCCTCCCAGCATCAGGGTCTTTTTCAATGAGTCAACTCTTTGCGTGAGGTGGCCAAAGTATTGGAGTTTCAGCCTCAGCATCAGTCCTTCCAATGAACACCCAGGACTGGTCTCCTTTAGGATGGACTGGTTGGATCTCCTTGCAGTGCAAGGGACGCGCAAGACTCTTCTCCAGCACCACAGTTCAAAAGCATCAATTCTTTGGCGCTCAGCTTTTTTCACCAATCATTAGGGAAATACAAATTAAAACCACAATGAGTCATCACTTCACACTCATTAAAATGGCTGTTAGACAAGAGATAACAAATAATGACAAGGATGTGGAGAAAAGAAAACCCTTGTGCACTGTTGATGGGGATGTATGTTGGTGCAGCCACTATGGAAAACAGTATGGAGGGTCCTCAAAAAATTAAAAACAGAGCTACTATACTATCAAGCAATTCTACTTCTGGGTATATACTGAAGGAAACAAAATCTCTATGACACAGAGACACCAGCACCCCCACATTTACTTTTTACAGTAACCAAGACAGAAACAACTTAAATGTCCATCAACAGATGAATACAAAGAAAATGTGGTATATATGTACAATAGGATACTATTAATCCATTAAGAAAAGGAAATCCTGTTATTTTCAACAAGATAAACAGACTTTGAATCATCCTTGGGGCTCAGATGGTAAAGAATCTGCCTGCAATGTAGGAGACCTGGGTTTGATCCCTGGGTCAGGAATATGCCCTGGAAAAGAATATGGCAACCCACTCCAATATTCTTGCCTGGAGAATTCCATGGACAGAAGAGCCCATGGGGTCACAAAGAGTCACACAGGACTGAACAACTAACACACACAGACAGACTTTGAGGGTAGTTTGCTAAATCAAATAAGTCAGACAATAAAAGTGCTGTGAGTTTTATTAGCAAGGAGAACATGTAAAATTGTCATTAGAGATATTACAGAAATTTACTAGTGAAAAAATACTTAGTAGGTTTTCCAGAGAGTATCAAAGGCTCACTTGAAGTCTGTGTTCTTTTCAGAGAAGTGCTTAAACACCACATTTTATATAGCTCTGCATCCTTGTTTCCTATAGCTACCATAACAAATTAACACAAATGTAAGTGATTTAAAACAGTATGAATATATTATCTCACAGTTCTGGAGGTTAGAAGTTGAGAATGGGTCACACTGGGCTAAAATTAATGTTTTAGCAGAGCCATATTCCTTCCTGGAGACTTTCTGAGCTTTTATGAAATTTCTAAGTCTGTGATAACAAATTACCACAAACTTAGTGGCTTACAGCATTACTCATCAGGGCATAGACTTGGATTACCGTGATATTGAATGGTTTGCTTTGGAAACTAATAGAGATCATTCTGTCATTATTGAGATTGCATCCAAGTACTGTGTTTCAGACTCTTTTGTTGACCATGATGGCTACTCCATTTCTTCTAAGGGATTCCTGCCTGCAGTAGTAGATATAATGGTCATCTGAGTTAAATTCACCCATTCCAGTCCATTTTAATTTGCTGATTCCTAGAATGTCGATGTTCACTCTTGCCATCTTCTGTTTGACCGCTTCCAATTTTCCTTGATTCATGGACCTAACATTCAAGGTTCCTATGCAATATTGCTCTTTATAGCATCAGACCCTGCTTCCATCAGCAGTCACACTCACGACTGGGTGTTGTTTTTGCTTTGGCTCTGTCCCTTTATTCTTTCTGGAGTTATTTCTCCACTGATCTCCAGAAGCATAGTGGGCACCTACCATTGGAGGAGTTCATCTTTCAGTGTCCTATCTATTTGCCTTTTCATACTGTTCATGCGGTTCTCAAGGCAGGAATACTGAAGTGGTTTGCCATTCCCTTCTTCAGATGTGTGGGCCACATCTTCTCAGAACTCTCCACCATGACCCGTCTGTCTTGGGTGGCCCTACACAGCATGGCTCATAGTTCCACTGAGTTAGACAAGGCTGTGGTCCATGTGATTACTTTGGTTAGTTTTCTGTGAGTGTGGTTTTCAGTCTGTCTGCCCTCTGATTAAGAAGGATAAGAGGCTTATGGAAGCTTCCTGGTGAGAGAGACTAACTGAGGGGGAAACTGGGTCTTGTTCTGATTGGTGGAGCCATGCTCAGTAAATCATTAATCCAATTTTCTGTTGATGGGTGAAGCTGTGTTCCCTCCCTGCTATTTACCTGGGGCCAAACTATGATGGAGGTAATGAAAATACTGGTGACCTCCCTCAAAAGATCAGATGCATGTACTGCTATGCTCAGTACCCCTAACCTTGCATCAGGCCTCCACCAACCCACGCCTCTGCCGGAAACTCCTGGACACCCACAGGAAAGTCCAGGACAGTCTTTTATGGGGTCACTGCTCCTTTCTTCTGGGTCCTGATGCACAAAGTTCTGTTGTGCCCTCTGAGAGTCTATTTCCCAGTCCTGTGTAAGTTCTGGCAGCTCTATGGTAGGGTTAATGGAGACCTCCTCCAAGAGGGCTTATGCCATACCCAAGTGTGCTGCACCTAGAGCCTCTGTCCCTGTGGCAGACCACTGCCCACACATACCTCCACAGGAGACACTCAAACACAGTTCTGTGTCAGTCTCTGTGGGGTCCCTGGGTCCTGGTGCACTCAAGGTTTGTTTGAGCCCTCTGAGCATCTGTGGCAGGAATGGGGTTTGATTCTAAATGTGAATTCGCCCCTCCTACCATCTTGCTGGGGCTTCGCCTTTGCCCTTGGATGTGGTCTATCTCCTTACGGCCACTCCAGTGCCTACCATCTTACTCGGGTTTCTCTGACCTTGGACTTGGCCAGTCCAGTGAAGAACAGCTGCCGCTCCTGACCTTGGACGTGGGGTATCTATTCACAGCTGCTCCAGCAAAGTGTACCTGATTCGACAGTGGAAGTAAGAAATAGATTTAAGTGATAGATCTGATAGAAAGAGTGCCTGATGAACTATGGACAGAGGTTCATGACATTGCAGAGGAGACCGGGATCAAGACAATCCCCAAGAAAAAGAAATGCAAAAAGGCAAAATGGCTGACTGAGGAGGCCTTACAAATATCTGTGAAAAGAAGAGAAGCAAAAAGCAAAGGAGAAAAGGAAAGATATACCCATTTGAATACAGAGTTCCAAAGAATACAAGGAGAGATAAGAAAGACTTCCTCGGTGATCAGTGCAAAGAAATAGAGGAAAACAATAGAATGGGAAACACTAGGGATCTCTTCAAGAAAATTAGAGATACCAAGGAAACATTTCATGCAAAGATGGGCTTGATAAAGGACAGAAATGGTATAGACCTAACAGAAGCAGAAGATATTAAGAAGAAGTGTCAAAAATACACAGAAGAACTGTACAAAAAAAGATCTTCATGACCCAGATAATCATAATGGTGTGAACACTCACCTAGAGCCAGACATCCTGGAATGTGAAGTCAAGTGGGCCTTAAGAAGCATCACTATGAACAAAATTAATGGAGGTGATGGAATTTCAGCTAAGCTATTTCAAATCCTGAAAGATGATGCTGTGAAATTGCTGCACTCAATATGCCAGCAAATTTGGAAAACTCAGCAGTGGCCACAGGACTGGAAAAGGTCAGTTTTCATTCCGATCCCAAAGAAAGGAAATGCCAAAGAATGCTGAAAGTGAAAGTGAGGTTGCTCAGTCGTGTTCAACTCTTTGCCACCCTATGGACTGTAGCCTACCAGGATTCTCCATCCATGGAATTTTTCAGGCAAGAGTACTGGAGTGCGTTGCCATTCCCTTCTACAGGAGATATTCCTGACTGAGGGATCGAACCCAGGTCTCCCACATCGTAGGCAGATGCTTTACTGTCTGAGCCACCAAGGAAGTCCAAGAATGCTCAAACTACAGCACAATTGCAGTCATCTCACACGCGAAGGTGATGGCATCCCACTCCAGTACTCTTGCCTGGAAAATCCCATGGACGGAGGAGCCTGGTAGGCTGTAGTCCATGGGGTCATGAAGGGTCAGACACGACTGAGCGACTTCACTTTCACTTTTCACTTTCATGCATTGGAGAAGGAAATGGCAACCCACTCCAGTATTCTTGCCTGGAGAATCCCAGGGATGGGGGAGCCTGGTGGGCTGCCATCTTTGGGGTCGCACAGAGTCAGACACGACTGAAGCAACTTAGCAGCAGCACACGCTAGTAAAGTAATGCTCAAAATTCTCCAACCCAGGCTTCAGCAATACATGAATGGTGAACTTCCAGATGTTCAAGCTGGTTTTAGAAAAGGCAGAGGAACCAGAGATGAAATTGCCAACATCCACTGGATCATCGAAAAAGCAAGAGAGTTCCAGAAAAAAACATCTATTTCTGCTTTATTGACTATGCCAAAGCCTTTGACTGTGTGGATCACAATAAACTGTGGAAAATTCTGAAAGAGATGGGAATACCAGACCACCTGATCTGCCTCTTGAGAAACCTGTATGCAGGTCAGGAAGCAGCAGTTAGAACTGGACATGGAACAACAGACTGGTTCCAAATAGGAAAAGGAGTACGTCAAGGCTGTATATTGTCTCCATGCTTATTTAACTTCTATGCAGAGTACATCATGAGAAACGCTGGGCTGGATGAAGCACAAGCTGGAATCAACATTGCCAGGAAAAATACCAATAACCTCAGATATGCAGATGACACCACCCTTATGGCAGAAAGCCAAGAAGAACTAGAGAGCCTCTTGATGAAAGTGAAAGAGGAGAATGAATAAATTGGCTTAAAACTCAACATTCAAGTCAATGTATGGCAAAACCAAAAAAAAAAAAAGGAAAGAAAAAAAAAAAAACTCAACGTTCAGAAAACTAAGATCATGGCATCTGGTCCCATCACTTCATGGCAAATGGGGAAATAGTGGCTGACTTTATGTTTCTGGGCTCCAAAATCCCTGCAGATGGTGATTGCAGCCATGAAATTAAAAGATGCTTACTCCTTGGAAGTAAAGTTATGACCAACCCGTCCAGCATATTAAAAAGCAGAGACATTACTTTGCCAACAAAGGTCCGTCTAGTCAAGGCTATGGTTTTTCCAGTGGTCATGTATGGATTGTGAGAGTTGGACTATAAAGAAAGCTGAGCACAGAAGAATTGATGCTTTTGAACTGTGGTGTTGGAGAAGACTCTTGCAAGTCCCTTGGACTGCAAGGAGATCCAACCAGTCCATCCTAAAGGAAATTAGTCCCGGGTGTTCATTGGAAGGACTGATGTTGAAGCTGAAACTCCAATATTTTGGCCATCTGTTGTGAGGAACTGACTGATTCGAAAAGACCCTGTTGTTCGGAAATATTGAAGGTAGGAGGAGAAGGGGAGGACAGAGGATGAGATGGTTAGATGACATCACTGACTCAATGGACATGAGTTTGGGTAAATTCTGGAGTTGGTGAAGGACAGGGAGTCCTGGCGTGCTGTGGTTCATGGGGTCACAAAGAGTCAGACACGACTGACCGACTGAACTGACTGAAATGATTCATTGGAAGGACTGATGTTGAAGCTGAAACTCCAATACTTTGGCCACCTGATGCGAAGAGCTGACTCATTGGAAAAGACCCTGATGCTGGAAAACATTGAAGGCGGGAGGAGAAGGGGATGAAAAAGGATGAGATGATTTGATGGCATCACTGACTCAATGGACATGAGTTTGAGTAAATTCTGGGATGGGGAGGCCTGACATGCTGCAGTCCATTGGGTCACAAAGAGTCAGACAAGACTGAGCAACTGAACTGAACTGAACTGTAGTGGCTTACAAAGGAGACAAATTTTTCCTTTATATTCTGGATGCCAAAAATCCAAAATCAATGTGTCCGAAAGGGCCACCGTCACGTTCGAACTCTAGGAGAAAATCCTTCCTTGCTTCTTTCAGCTTCTGGTATGTTAACATGTTCTTTGACTTGTAGCTATATCACTCCAGTCTTTGCCTTCATCCTTAATTGCTTTCTCCTCTGTTTTCCATACTTCTGTCTGTCTCAAATATCCCTATTTCTTTCTTTAAATTTCTATTTTTATTTTTTAAATAATTTTATTTATTTTTGGTTGTACTGGAGTTTCACTGATGCACGGCTTTTCTCTAGTTGTTGTGAAATGGGGCTACTCTCTAGTTGAGATGTGTAGGTTTCTCATTGCAGTGGCTTCTCTTGTTGCAGACCACAGACTGTAGGGTATGTGAGCTTCAGTGGTTGCAACACGTGGTCTCAGTAGCTGTGGTACATGGACTTAATTGCTCCGCAGCATGTGGGGTCTTCCCAGATCTGGAATTGAACCCATGTGTCCTGCCTTGAGGCAGATTCTTATCCATTGAGCCATAATTGAAGCCCCTCCTTTTTTCTTTTTCTTTTTTTTAATTTTATTTTTAAACTTTACATAATTGTATTAGTTTTGCCAAATATCAAAATGAATCCACCACAGGTATACATGTGTTCCCCATCCTGAACCCTCCTCCCTCCTCCCTCCCCATACCATCCCTCTGGGTCGTCCCAGTGCACTAGCCCCAAGCATCCAGTATCATGCATCGAACCTGGACTGGCATCTCGTTTCATACATGATATTTTACATGTTTCAATGCTATTCTCCCAAATCTTCCCACCCTCTCCCTCTCCCTCAGAGTCCATAAGACTGTTCTATACATCACTGTCTCTTTTCCTGTCTCGTACACAGGGTTATTGTTACCATCTTTCTAAATTCCATATATATGCGTTAGTATACTGTATTGGTGTTTTTCCTTCTGGCTTACTTCACTCTGTATAATAGGCTCCAGTTTCATCCACCTCATTAGAACTG
The DNA here is from genome assembly GCF_055505025.1 of Bos grunniens. Classification (NCBI taxonomy): domain Eukaryota; kingdom Metazoa; phylum Chordata; class Mammalia; order Artiodactyla; family Bovidae; genus Bos; species Bos grunniens. Next base: position 134,410,513 of record NC_141194.1, read on the forward strand.
ATTCAAATGTATTCTTTTTAATGGCTGAGTAATACTCCATTGTGTATATGTACCACTGCTTTCTTATCCATTCATCTGCTGATGGACATATAGGTTGCTTCCATGTCCTGGCTATTATAAACAGTGCTACGATGAACATTGGGGTACACGTGTCTCTTTCCCTTCTGGTTTCCTCAGTGTGTATGCCCAGCAGTGGGATTGCTGGATCATAAGGCAGTTCTATTCCCAGTTTTTTAAGGAATCTCCACACTGTTCTCCATAGTGGCTGTACTAGTTTGCATTCCCACCAACAGTGTAAGAGGGTTCCCTTTTCTCCACATCCTCTCCAGCATTTATTATTTGTAGACTTTTGGATCGCAGCCATTCTGACTGGTGTGAAATGGTACCTCATAGTAGAAATCAAAGAGGACACTAATAGATGGAGGAATATACCATGTTCATGGATTGGAAGAATCAATATAGTGAAAATGAGTATACTACCCAAAGCAATTTATAGATTCAATGCAATCCCTATCAAGCTACCAACAGTATTCTTCACAGAGCTAGAACAAATAATTTCACAATTTGTATGAAAATACAAAAAACCTCGAATAGCCAAAGCAATCTTGAGAAAGAAGAATGGAACTGGAGGAATCAACCTACCTGACTTCAGGCTCTACTACAAAGCCACAGTTATCAAGACAGTATGGTACTGGCACAAAGACAGAAATATAGATCAATGGAACAAAATAGAAAGCCCAGAGATAAATCCACGCACATATGGACACCTTATCTTTGACAAAGGAGGCAAGAATATACAATGGATTAAAGACAATCTCTTTAACAAGTGGTGCTGGGAAATCTGGTCAACCACTTGTAAAAGAATGAAACTAGAACACTTTCTAACACCATACACAAGAATAAACTCAAAATGGATTAAAGATCTAAACGTAAGACCAGAAACTATAAAACTCCTAGAGGAGAACATAGGCAAAACACTCTCTGACATACATCACAGCAGGATCCTCTAGGACCCACCTCCCAGAATATTGGAAATAAAAGCAAAAATAAACAAATGGGACCTAATTAAACTTAAAAGCTTCTGCACATCAAAGGAAACTATCAGCAAGGTGAAAAGACAGCCTTCAGAATGGGAGAAAATAATAGCAAATGAAGCAACTGACAAACAACTAATCTCAAAAATATACAAGCAACTCCTACAGCTCAACTCCAGAAAAATAAATGACCCAATCAAAAAATGGGCCAAAGAACTAAATAGACATTTCTCCAAAGAAGACATACAGATGGCTAACAAACACATGAAAAGATGCTCAACATCACTCATTATCAGAGAAATGCAAATTCTTTTTTCTTTATAAGAACGTTTGTCTTTGGAATTGGAGACCACTCAGATAATGCAGGATAATCTGATCTCAAATTTTGTAGTTTAATTGCATCTGAAAAATTATATTTCCCAAGTAACATTTAGTTTACACATTGTAAAGGGATTTTACATAGACATGTCTTTTGGGGGGCCACCATTTATCCCAATATGGACACAATTTTTTTCTTATATTTTTCAGCTTTTGTATGCTGAGTTCTTTGTCTCATAGTGCCTTTCCATCTTCAAAATAAAAAAATGGATAATTGAGTCTCCCTCATACTTTATGACTCTGACTCTGATTTTCCTGCTTTTGCATATAAGAACCCTCGTAGTTACATTGCCTTCCCACCCCATCCTGGTAATATCACTTTCATCCTGATATAAAAGTATAACATTTCCCTCTCAAAGTCACTTGATAAGCAACCTTAATTACCTAATTTAAGTTCAAGGGAATAGAAGTTGGATGTTTTGAGAGAACAACTATTCTGCCCACCACACTATAGAAAGTAGAATTACCCTTTGTTCATCAGAGATGCATATTTTCCCATATTTTTCATAAGTCTGTTCAATGTTCATAATAAGAAAATAAGGTGCCTTTTATTTCCATTTAAGTTATTATCAAGTTTAATTCTAAAGTGTCTGTACAATGTTGGTGTTATTCTCTCTGTAAGAAAGCAGAGACTGTTTATTAATTTTAATCACATTTGGATTTCATCATGTATAACTTTGTGCTCAACTTGCTAATATTTACTCATGTGCAGAGTATTTTTCTTTCCTTGGAAATGAAAATAAGTCAAAGGATGTTGACTGGATTATATTGATTTAATTATATTTTTCTTACTATAGTCAAATAAAATTTTTTAAAATAATAACTTAGAAGTCATATTGGGGGTTTTAATTATAAAAGTTTTTGCAAAAGAAAAGTCAAATGTTTGTCTTGGTCTATGGAAATGGAAATGGGCCGAATTTTTTGTTTCTTTGTTCTATTTTTATTTTCATGCTCTTATTAATGGTAATCTTATGTTATTCAAGCAAATGTAATTATTACTGGTGTTGCTGTTGATTTTTCATAGCGTTATAGTTCATACCATTACATACCATTTTTTCTTCCAGTTTTATTGAGATACAGCTGACATAGAGCACTGAATAAGTTTAGGGTATACAGCATAATGATTTGATTTACATACATTATGAAATGATAACCACAATATGTTTAGTGAACATTTATCATCTCATATAGATAAAAGATTAAAGAAATAGAAAAACATTTTCCTTGTGAAGTTCACTCTTAGGATTTACTCTCTTAACCATTTTCATACGTACCACACAGCAGTGGTAACTGCAATCATCATGTTGTAGGTTACATCCCTAAGTACTTGTTTATCTTATCCCTGGAAATTTGTGTTTTCTGATCACCTTCACCCAATTCCCACTCCTCGACCCCTCTTTCTGGAAACCACAAATATGATCTCTTTTTCTATGAGTTTGTTGGTTTGTTTTTGAAGAATCCATTAGTGATCTTTTAAAGGTAGAATTTTAAAAACTCCTGGACTAGGTTTACTTCAGTAAATATGGAGTTTGATCATTTAATAGAATTTTATATTCTACTTATAGTATAATGGGAAATATTCAAAATTGATTCACTGAAATATTTTTCTTAAGTTATTTCCTGCATTTTATTAATCCAAAGTATAAAGTTTACTGATGTTATCAGTTTAACAATAATCTAAAAAATTTTTTTGTAAAATCAGGTATGTCTATAATCAATTACATTGAATGCATGATGATGAAAATAGATATGAGATATATGTTTAATCAATAAAGGTGTATTTCCTGATTTAGTGATATCACTCCAAAATGCTGAGCACCAAATGAATCATAAATCTGAGAAAGATCAAGTCACAGTTGAACATATATTACCAAAACACAAAGTACATAGAGGATGAAATAATAAAATAACTAAGTTAGAATCATTCAGCAATCTATTCAATAAATATATTTTGAGCATGTTATGCATGATGGGTATAATAGATCAAATAAGCAAATAAATCTAATGCAGTTTGGTATATGCCACTGTAGAAGATATGCAAACTCCTGAGAGTGTACATCTAAAGCATTCTAATTCCTAGAATATGAAAACACTGTAGAAGATATAATCCTCCAATTTTTTCTTCAATAAGTTCTATAAAGTTAAGTGAATTATATATGTATTAGCATACAAACACAACAATAAGAAATCAAATACTATACAGGATTTGGAATATAAATGCTAAAAAGATTTTGAAAAAAATAAAGGTCACTGGAGCAGTGAACTAAAAGAATTTGAGCAGGACCCTGATGAAAGAGTTGGCCTTCAGTGAGTGGAAGTGTAGTGCAAGAATATTATAGTCAGAGTATACAACATGGAATAGAGGAACAGCAACGAAAATGGCAGCTAAGGGGATGGGGAATAAGAAAGAGGCACAGTGAAGACTAGAACAAGAATTTTGTGGAAGGGGATAGTATGTGATGAGCTTGATTTAAAAAAAAAAATAGTGGGCCAATATTGTGAAGTGTTGGAGATTTTTGGTTTGTTCAGGTCATTTATAATGAGCTCTTGGGTCGACCATAAAAATACAGCTCTAAGATCTCGTACTACAGAGAATGTAATAGAAGATTCCAGGAGCACCTAAAGGTGGCTGCCAGTGAATGACTGAATGCCACAGTGATACTAAGGCAGATCCATTCCTATGAGATGTAGGACTAATCTCACAGGGCAACTTTGGTCTCAGGATACTGTATCAACCTGACCTTAATTTTCCTAAAACTGTGTTGCAGTCTGAGACTCTTCATAGCTAATTCTTTTCTTCAAAAAGGCCAGACTTGCAGTGAAGAGTAACAGTTCTTTCCCTCTTCTCTAGCTTCCTGTCTCAACTTCCCCATGCTCCCACAGGACTTTATGGCAATAAAATTTCTTGCCCTTTGGATAACATGACTTATAAATTCTTAACCTGGAAAGTGCAATAATGAAAATGAGATTTTATTAGGACTAAAATTGTAATGCTATACCAAAAGAAGTGAAAAGTAAAGCCCTGGAAATTGGGAAAGTATGGATTTATTTAAGAGCTATGTGAGATGATAGGAAATTCAAATTTGACAACACATATGGCAAGAAACCTGTGTTATGAAGATTCCCCAGGAGGAGGGCATGGCAACCCACTCCAGTGTTATTGCCTGGAGAATCCCCATGGACAGAGGAACCTGGCAGGCTACAGTCCATGGGGTTGCAGAGGCAGACCAGACTGAGCAACCAAGCACATCACAGATGGCAAGAAAACAATAAAACAGGTATGATGTAGAACTATTTGCTCTGATAAAAAGAAGCAATACATATATCCAATCAAGGATTTCCTTCCAAAATACATAACGAACTTCTTCAAATCAGTTTAATAAGACTGTTCAAGTCAGATTAGCTTGAACAGGTTCTTCCCTATAGATGATTCCAAATCTCCAATAAACATATTAATATGTAGTCAGCATCAATTAGTTATCAAAGGGATGCTAATTAAAATCTGAGGAACTATTAAATGCTTGTAATAATGCTGAATTTTTTTAATTTAAATTTATTTATTTTAGTTAGAGGCTAATTACTTTACAATATTGTATTGGTTTTTCCATACATCAACATGAATCCTCTACAGGTAAAAGCAGATAGATAGTATCAAGTTTTTGTTAAGATGTAAGACAATCTGATTTCCTGTATACTCCTGGTAGTGTAAACTGGTACATTCACTTTGGCAATGGCTAATATAGTTGACTATATGTAAACTCGCTAGTCCAGGATTTCCATTTCATTCCTGGTATATTAATTCTCATTGCTGTGTAGTTTCTATTATTTGAATATACTAAAGATTATGTATTCATTCTACTGTATGTATATAAAGGCATATAAAGTTTGAAACCAAGGGGAACTAATCTGTGAAGCTAAAAGTAAACACAGTGGTCATTCTTGGTTGAGTGTGCTCCAATGCTGTTGAAAATATTATATTTCTTGGTTTGAATGATGGTTATCCATTTATTCACTTTGAAAATTCATATAATTATATGCTTATGATTTATCCATCAATAAAATATTGTATGTTGTGTGTTATACATGCATATTGTACTTATATATAAAGGGAAATTTTAAGATAACAAAAAGTTATAGTCTTGTGGATTAGACAGTTAAGAATTTGCCCGCAATGCGGAAGACCCGGGTTCGATCCCTGGGTCAGGAAGATCCCATGGAGAGGGAATGGCATCCCACTCCAGTATTCTTGCCAGGAGAATTCCATGGACAGAGGGGCCTGGTGGGCTACAGTCCATGGGGTCGCAAAGAGTCGGACACACTTTCCAAACTAAAATGTTCACATTATTCTTGTTCTATCGATCTTACTGTATACAGTTTTACTGTTGGATTTGTTCAATGTTTTTTTATTTTATAGATTTATCAGGTTAAATAGGATTTGACTTTCCCATTATAGAGCAGAATCCTGAGCACTAGGATAATCTTCATATTCATTCATGGATCTCTCCTTAAACAGAAGATACCTTGGTCCCAAAAACTTTGGTCATTGCTCTTGTATCTCCATTTCTTGTATGAAGGATGCACCAATACACACATATTCCATGTTTGTGTGTGCTAGGTTGAAAATTATATGTATTTTTAACTTCCCAATATTATCACCTTAAATTTCCACTATTATGTTTTAATTAATAAGACTTTTTAATTATTTAAAATTTTTATTAACAGGTGCTTACAGTTTGTTGACTTTTTTGAAAAAATCAAGCGGTAAACTTTTATTACAAATTAGAAATGAGGTTTTTAAAAATATCAAACCTTGACCAAATATTAAACAATATTAAACAATTAAAAAACCTTTAAAGGTATATAAAGAAAAACCAGGCTCTTCGGAAAAAAAAAAAAAAAACACCTTTTTTATTAACAAAAAGAAATGTCTTTATCTAAAAATAATAAAAACTCCATGCTAAATAGATAATGCAGACAGTTCTAGTTATCTGTTCAATGGACAAAAAGCAAGAACTTATGATCTTCTGTTGCAATATTTTGTTCATTTCTAATTGCTGGAATTTGATGTTAATTACTTCTTGTAGAATGACTAAACTAAACGATGGTAGAGATGATAGACTGTCATTGACTCAGCTCCGTCCTGCTCAGTCTAGAAAGCAGACAGATTCTTAGCTTATGGGTCAGCTGCTGTTTCTTTCCCATCTCCTGGTTGAGTGTCTGTATCAGTAACTGAGGTTGTGGCAGTACCAAGGTTGAGGTGGCTGCTGACTTTGGGCCTCATCTTGATTTTCCTTATTTTCTTCATTGCTGTCCTCTCTGGTCTGTGTTTGGCGAGGACAGCCTCTGTAGAATTGTGATCTAGGTATAACCCCATAGTTTATTCTGTCTCACTGGTCTACCTTGTTCTCTTGCACCCTGGTTTTCAGCAGCCTCCATCACTTCTCCCTGCACAGGATGGTTGGAATGCTGTAGTCATTGTCCATAGGGTCTCCATACGTACTAAAGTGGGAACCTTCGCCTGCCATAGGGCCCTGGCATTCAGGAGCATTCTCCAATCTCTCATTCTCTTCCTCATTCTCACTGTTCTGCTAATTCTGTTGATAACTGGGTGGACATGGATAGCTTCCCTAATGGTTATGGTCTGCTATATTTACTGCCTGGTGATGGAACTCCACCAGGACCAGTAACATCTGCTGCCTCCACAACCTTTTCTCCTTCAACAACATCAGACTCCACACTCTCTCCATTTCCTACTCTGCAAAGCTACTTCCTGGGGCTATTTTTCTTTATGGGGTTTGCTGTACTAATATTGATACATTTTCCTTGGTGGCATTCCTGTTGGTGAAACCATATCTGTTTCTTACATTGAACCATTTAACAGTTCCTTCAACCTTCATTGTGATGACCTTGTCGCCACTGATATATGAGCCTGCCCAGGCCACTGCTTCTTGCATGACTGCCCATTTGACATGGTTTGTGTCCTCTGTGCTGAGGGCAGGGCAGCAGGCAGCTGTTGGGTCAGCCTCTCACTGTTCATGGTTGCGATGATGACTAGGACCAACTGTGGCAGCTGGGGTTCCTCCCGGTTTGTTATGATAACAAGGTGGCAATGTGGGCTGCTCAGGACTTTCTGGGGTCGTGCTCTTCAAATTTCAGTGAAACAGTTGTCACTACACTGTCATTCAAGGACTCGCCATTTGCCCTAATGAGCCATTTTCACATCTTTGCTATGAAGGTTCTAGATATAATTTAGATTCTGACAATGAGCTGCACCAGAAATAGACTTATAGAGCAGAAGAGTAAAAGAAGTTGTTTGTCTTTATTGCAGTAGGCAGCAACTGTTGATATTGCATTCACCAGACCTGCCTAATTGTAACAGTCAGCAAGAGTTCTTTCCTCCCTGTAAGTCACAAATGTCAGAGCTCCAGGGAAAGTGTGACATTTTCAGATGTTTCCTACACTGTCCTTACCAAATTTATTTTCAGTTCAGTTCAGTCACTCAGTCATGTCCGACTCTTTGCAACCCCATGAACTATAGCAGCCAGGCTTCCCTGTCCATCACCAACTCCAAAAGCTTGCTCAAACTCATGCCCATTGAGTCGGTCTCATCCTCTGCCATCCTGTTCTCCTCCTGCCTTCAATCTTGCCCAGCATCAGGGTCCTTCCAATGAGTCAGCTCTTCGCATCAGGTGGCCAAAGTATTGGAGTTTCAGCTTCAGCACCAGTCTTTCCAATGAATATTCAGGACTGATTCCCTTTAGGATAGACTGGTTGGATCTCCTTGCAGTCCAAGGGACTCTCAAGAGTCTTCTCCAACACCACAGTTCAAAAGCATCAATTCTTCAGCACTCAACTTTCTTTATAGTCCAATTCTCACATCCATACATGCTGCTGCTGCTACTAAGTCACTTCAGTCATGTCCAACTCCGTGTGACCCCATAGATGGCAGCCCACCAGGCTCCCCCGTCCCTGAGATTCTCCCGGCAAGAACACTGGCATGGGTTGCCATTTTATTCTCCAATGCATGCAAGTGAAAAGTGAAAGTGAAGTCACTCAGTCCTATCTGACTCTTAGTGACCCCATGGACTGCATCCTACCAGACTCCTCCGTCCATGGGGTTTTCCAGTCAAGAGTATTGGAGTGGGTTGTCATTGCCTTCTCTGATGACAACTGGTAAAACCACAGCTTTGACTAGACAGACCTTTGTTGGCAAAGTAACATCTCTGCTTTTTAATATACTGGTCTAGGTTGGTCATAGCTTTTCTTCCAAGGAGCTAGTGTGTTTTAATGTCATGGCTGCAGTCACTATCTGCAGTGATTTTGGAGCCCAAGAAAATAAAGTCTCTCACTGTTTCCATTGTTTCCCCATTTATTTGCCATGAAGTGATGGGACTGGATGCCATGATCTTCATTTTCTGAATGTTGAGTTTTAAGCCAAGATTTTCACTTTTCCTCTTTCACTTTCATCAAGAAGTTCTTTAGTTCTTCTTCACTTTCTGCCATAAGGGTGGTATCATCTACCTATCTGAGGTTATTGATATTTCTCTCCACAGTCTTGATTCCAGCTTGTGCTTCATCCAGCCTGGCATTTCACATGATATTCTCTGCATATAAGTTAAGTAAGCAGAGTGACAATATATAACCTTGATGTACTCCTTTCTCTATTTGGAACCAGTCTGTTGTTCCATGTCCAGTTCTAACTGTTGCTTCTTGACTTGCATACAGATTTCTCAGGAGGCAGGTCAGGTGTTCTGGTATTCCCATCTCTTTAAGAGTTTTGCACAGTTTATTGTGATCCACACAGTCAAAGGTTTTAGCATAGTCAATAAAGCAAATGTAGGTGTTTTTCTGGAACTCTCTTGCTTTTTCTATGATCCAGCGAATGTTGGCAATTTGATCTCTGGTTCCTCTGTCTTTTCTAAATCCAGCTTGAACATCTGGAAGTTCATGTACTGTTGAAGCCTGGCTTGGAGAATTTTGAGCATTACTGTGCTGCACTCAATATGCCAGCAAATTTGGAAAACTCAGCAGTGGCCACAGGACTGGAAAATGTCAGATTTCATTCCTATCCCAAAGAAAGGCAATGCCAAAGAATGCTCAAACTACAGCACAATTGCACTCATCTCACACGCTAGTAAAGTAATGCTCAAAATTCTCCAAGCCAGGCTTCAGCAATACGTGAACTGTGAACTTCCAGATGTTCAAGCTGGTTTTAGAAAAGACAGAGGAACCAGAGACCAAATTGCCAACATCCACTGGATCATCAAAAAAGCAAGAGAGTTCCAGAAAAACATCTATTTCTGCTTTATTGACTATGCCAAAGCCTTTGACTGTGTGGATCACAATAAACTGTGGAAAATTCTGAAATAGATTGGAATACCAGGCTACCTGACCTGCCTCTTGAGAAATTTGTATGCAGGTCAGGAAGCAACAGTTAGAACTGGACATGGAACAACAGACTGGTTCCAAATAAGAAAAGAGTACGTCAAGGCTGTATATTGTCACCCTGCTTATTTAACTTATATGCAGAGTACATCATGAGAAACACTGGGCTGGATGAAGCACAAGCTGGAATCAACATTGCCAGGAGAAATATCAATCACCTCAGATATGCAGATGACACCACCCTTATGGCAGAAAGTGAAGAGGAACTAAAAAGCCTCTTGATGAAGGTGAAAGTGGAGAGTGAAAAAGTTGGCTTAAAATTCAACATTCAGAAAATGAAGATCATGGCATCTGGACCCATCACTTCATGGGAAATAGATGGGGAAACAGTGGAAACAGTGTCAGACTTTATTATCAGGGGCTTCAAAATCACTGCAGATGGTGATTGCAGCCATGAAATTAAAAGACGCTTACTCCTTGGAAGAAAAGTTATGACCAACCTAGATAGCATATTCAAAAGCAGAGACATTACTTTGCCAACAAAGGTCCGTCTAGTCAAGGCTATGGTTTTTCCAGTGGTCATGTATGGATGTGAGAGTTGGACTGTGAAGAAAGCTGAGCACCGAAGAATTGATGCTTTTGAACTGTGGTGTTGGAGAAGACTCTTGAGAGTCCCTTGGACTGCAAGGAGATCCAACCAGTCCATTCTGAAGGAGATCAGCCCTGGGATTTCTTTGGAAGGGATGATGCCAAGGCTGAAACTCCAGTACTTTGGCCACCTCATGCGAAGAGTTGACTCATTGGAAAAGACTCTGATGCTGGGAGGGATTGGGGGCAGGAGGAGAAGGGGATGACAGAGGATGAGATGGCTGGATGGCATCACTGACTCGATGGACTCGAGTCTGAGTGAACTCCGGGAGTTGTTGATGCACAGGGAGGTCTGGCGTGCTGTGATTCATGGGGTCACAAAGTGTCAGACACGACTGAGCAACTGAACTGAACTTGCTAGCATGTGAGATAAGTGCCTCTGCCAGAGACTCCTGGACCCTCACAGTCTTGAGGGTGAGGGACCTTCACAAAACTTGACCCACTGGAGAAGGCAATGGCAAACCACTTCAGTATTCTTGCCTTGGGAACCCCATGAACAGTGTCAAAATTTGCTTTAGTAAATCTGAAATATGCTGGTGCTCTGCAACTGACTTCCAAGCCTAGCAATGGTTTTAAGCACTTAATTCCTTGTATTAAATCCCTTTTCAGAAGAAATACCTAGAATGATTTTTATATCCCATATCATGCTGATATAGTCTCAATATTATAATGTTGTAGGAAATAACTATTTTTAGCAAACATAACTACTCCAATTACATTTTCTTAGGTGAATTGTTGAATTCAGCAAGTACATGTGCTTTTATTGTTTTTAAAGTTCATTTTTACCCTTATATCAGCTTACATTGGGGCTTCCATGGTGTCTTAGTGGTAAAGTATCTGCATGCAATGCAGGAGCCACAGGAAACACGGGTTTGATCTCTGTGTCCTGAAGATCCTCTGGAGAAGGGAATGGCTACCCATTCCAGGATTCTTGCCTGGAGAATTCTATGGACAGAGCAGCCTAACGGGTTGCAGTCTGTGGGGTCACAAAGAGTCAGACACGACTGACTAATACTTTCACAGCTTATGTTAGGGCACATGTAAATTAAAATTATTAATTGATCATCTACAGCCATGCCTCTGAGTATTATAGGTTTAGTTTCAGACCACTATAAGAAAGCAAATAGTATAGTAAAGTGAGTCAAACAATTTTTTTGGCTTCCCAGTGCATATAAAAGTTATGTTCATACTGTACTGTAGTCTATTAGGTATACAATAGCATTATGTGTAAAAAATTTATATACCTTAATTATAAAGTAATGCTGAGGGGGAAGGATAAACTAAGAGTTTGGGATTAATATATACACACTACTGTATATAAAATAGATTACCAAGAAGGACCAACTGTATAGCACAGGGACCTATGCTCAGTTTTCCATAATAACCTATAATGAAAAAGATTATGAAAAGGAATATATTTAATAAAAATTATATGTATAATTGAATCACTTAGCTGTATATTTGAAAAATAACACAATGTTGTAAATTAACTACACTTCAATAAAAATAATACTGCTGTTGGAAAAATGGTCCTATACACTTACTTGAGGAAGGGTTGTCACAAACCTTCATTATGTAAAAAGCACTATCTATGAAGAGTGATAAAGCAAAGTACATTAAAACAAGATACGCCTGTTCTATCTTCTTAACATTGTTCTATGTCCTGGTGTTATAAGAATATTGTATAACATACTTTATGCTTACAATATATTATAAATTATAACCCTTGGTTTGGCAACTAAGACTTCTTTTGTTATAAGGACACTTGGATTAGGTAAAAGATTGTCTTATTTTATTCCACACTATAACCTGTCATATTGTAAGAATTGATTGCATTATAAACTTTACCATTTACTTAATAAACATAATTTCCTTCTATGTACAAAAATATATATTTGTTTGCAGAATTACAAAGAGGAATGCAAAGTGGTCTATTTCCCAATGCACACACAATCCAAATGACAAGGATAAGCATAGTCATGGCAAATTATAATGAGTTTAGCTTATGTTGAACTCAACATAGAAGTATTAAAAAATAGCAAACTATGATAGCATAACCAAAGGGTTTCTTTCTGCATCAAGAGTTTAATAAACCTTGACATTTGAATAGAAATGTTGTCTGCCCCTAATTTGAATTCAATCAAGGCTAACAAGGAAGAAGGACATTTTGGATATACAGAATAGCTAGAAAATAATATAAATGCATCAAAATAAAAGCACTCTTAGGTAATTAAAAATATTACATGATACTGGAGTATAAATTTTATGCTATCAGGATGAGTTTGAATTTTATTCTCTAGGCAATCAGAAGCCAACAAAAGAGAGTTCTCAGTGGAAAACATGATCAAAGTTGAATTTAGAATTTCAGTGGTAATAGGAATTATGGAATAGAGGGGAGAATAATAGGTGTTCTGAAAATACCAATATCCTTCCTTTTCCTTGTCCTTAATGTCCATTTTGCAAAGGTGATGCTGTGTCTTTGACATAACTGCTGGAGTGTAAGCGCTTGACATTAAACTTTTAAAATTATTGATTGTAATGTAAGTGTCTGATGTTAAGTTTTTGATTGCCAAGGAATCCATTTCAAAGGCATCCATCTCAAACATATTGTCAGCTATATGACATAGCTCAACTAAATGAAAAACAAGGCTGCCCCACCATGAGATTTTCCTTTTAGAAAACTTTGAGTAACCTAGGTTTACCGAGAGTGATCTCTATTTTTCCTTCCCATGCTCTAATTCCCACTCTTATGCTTAAATTCTCCAATAAAGAGTGAACATGTGAAGTCTTAGGCATCCCTCTTTTGGACACCAATAAAGGCAAAGCTCAAGGTTGGCATGCTTTCTCTCTCTTTCTCCATGACTTTGCTATGTGGCCCTTGAGTGTGCCATGTACCTTCCAGGACCTCTGTCTGAGTAATACATATCTTTTTTCCCAGAAGTTCCTTGATGGCTTTTTTGCTGATGTGCATCTTGCAATCAAAACAAGAACTGCAAGAGCCTGTCCAGCCACAACACTGACTTTGGTTGGGAAGCTATCTGTGGGAGATCCCATAAGTACATCAAACATTCTTAGCCAATAGTGTCACTATTGATATGCCGAGAATGACAGTAAAAACCTGGCTTATAACAAAAATGAGGTACTTAACAACTGAAGTTCTTCAGAAGTGAAAATGAAAGTGAAAGTGGCTTAGTCATGTCCGACTCTTTGCGACCCCATTGACTACACAGTCCATGGAATTCTCCAGGCCAGAATTCTTGAGTGGGTAGCCTTTCCCTTCTCCAGGGGATCTTCCCAACCCAGGGATCGAACCCAGGTCTCCAGGATTGTAGGCAGATTCTTTACCAGCTGAGCCAGAAGGGAAGTTCTTCAGACAAGGGTCCAAACCAATCTTTCAAAAGTTATATTTTTTTGAATTCTGCTATGTATAATAAGAAATATTAATGCATGACTTCATGAACTCATACCTGGTTAGTTACCTTAATATTATAATTTTAATGTTTTGTTTTTTCAAAAAAGCATGCCCATAATTTGTATAGTTGGTCTAAATTCTACCCATTTTTATGTTTTGTCTAATGATATTGTTGATCAATTTACTTTTTGAATAAATTTGGCCTATTATCAAATCCCCAATAAGCAGTAAGAACTGAGAAATCCTCCAAGCTAAAGTGAAGCATTAGCAATAGGGTTTCAAACCTAAAATGGTTTATGACAGACCATTTTATATTTAAGAAAATCAATGTAAAAGTGTCTAGTAAAAGCTAGCTCATTACCTATATTTCTCCAATTTTTCAAGGACAAATATAATGTCTCTGATATTTTTCCCTTATTATTCTTTCTTTGGCTGTCTTTTTTGTCATTGAACAAATTTTGCTGGATCCCAAGGGATGAAAAGTTCATTTTAAAGTCAAATATATAAGCTGTAATTAGGTTCAGGACTTTATTTCTTTAATGAAAAAACTGAGGTCACAGTATAGTTCTGGTTTATCCTTATGGATAAAGATGTTAAGATCCCTTCTTATTAAGTTTTGTGCTTTTTTGATCACATTCAAGAAACAAACAAAAAATTCAATTATTTAATCACTGTGTCTTTTTCTATGATGGAGTAATGGAACCATCATATTATTCCTGTTTTTATTATCCATCTTCCTATGTTCTATTATGACTGAATAAATGACAAAGTTAAAAACAATACTTTTTGTTCAATACCTCTGAGTGTCTTTGAATGCCATACTTTTGCACCAAACTAAACATTACTTTGGCCACCTCATGCAAAGAGTTGACTCATTGGAAAAGACCCTGATGCTGGGAGGGATTGGGGGCAGGAGGAAAAGGGGACAACAGAGGCTGAGATGGCTGGATGGCATCACCGACTCAATGGACATGAGTTTGAGTGAACTCCGGGAGATGGTGATGGACAGGGAGACCTGGCGTGCTGCAATTCATGGGGTTGCAAAGAATTGGACACGACTGAGTGACTGAACTGAACTGAACTGAAACATTACTCTTAAAATTTATTATATTCCCAAAACAGGGAAGTTTCTCATAAGGAAATATTTAAAGAGTTCTAGTTTCTCAAATTACCCTTGGATTGACTAGTGAGTAAAAACCAATGTTCTTGACTCACTGGGTTTTAATTCTCTGTCAGAGTTATCTCCAGAGAACTGCATTTCTACATCTAGGGAGACTCTTGCTTGTCATTCTTAATTGAGAACAGCAGCCCAAGTAACACAACAGTGTAAAGAAAGAGCATCAGTAAAAACGTCACATCACTATGAATTAAAGTAAATGGATTTACTAGCTATCAGTGCATCTGTCAGGACATTGCCAGTCTTGACTCACATATCATATGTATGAACTGTTGATCATGGTTGATTTTTCCTGATACAATATGTACACCAACAATTATAGCAATTGCCTGCACAATGTAAAATCAGTTGGCAAAAGCTGTAATAAAAATTGTGTTATACTACTGTAAGTATGTGCATACAGATTAATTGGACAAAACAGCAATTATAGAAGGACAAAGAGAAGTTAATTATTTATTATATGATAAATAGAGCATACCAAATTGGAATGAAAAAAAATTATTATCCAGTCAAGTATCTTAGGATAAATAGTGATTTAGGAAACATACATTTAATTTCTATAACTGCATCTGTACGTTTACTTCATTTTTTTTTTTTTTTTTACTTCAATAGGTACTTGATGGACTAAAGCAGTACTTTAAAGCTAGGAGATACATGTCAGAATAACTTTTTCAGCTCTCTCAAAATATGCATTACAGCTGTATTCACTTGAAAAATTTGGGCAAACTAAAATATCAAACATAGAAGATGTTATATATTGGTACATCAAATTAAAAGACTGTAATGGAAAAGATATAAGAATAACACCTAATTTTATTGATATGAAAAAACATCATAATATGGTATTGAGAAAATTGACCAGGATACAAAATTACATGTGTAGTATACCAGAGGTGGGAAGTAAAAGAGAGAGAAGAATTAGAGAAAATATACCACAAAACAATAACAATTATTCCTAGATACTGGAATTAAAATAGATTTTCCTATTTCGTTTACTCTGTTACCTTTGCTTATCTATATTTTCTAATTCGTCTTCCCTTGGTACATACTTATTTTGCATTAATAATATTATCAAAGTTAGAAGAATGACTGAGTTATGTATTATGTGTTATATATAATAATTATACATAAATAGGGCTTCCCTGATAGCTCGGTTGGTAAAGAATCTGCTTGCAATGCAGGAGACTCCAGTTCAATTCCTGGGTCAGGAAGATCCCCTGGAGAAAGGATAGGCTACCCACCCCAGTATTCTTGGGCTTCCCTTGTGGCTAAGCTGGTAAAGAATCCACCTGCAATGAGGGAGACCTGGGTTTGATCCCTGGGTTGGGAAGATCCCCTGAAGGGAAAGGCTACCCACTCCAGTATTCTGGCCTGGAGGATTCCATGGACTGTACAGTCCGTGGGGTCACGAAGAGTGGGATGTGACTGAGCAACTTTCACTTTCATACATAAATAATGCATTAAATTATATTTAATGTGCAATTTCATATTATGTATTAGGGTTTCCCCAGTGACTCAGATGGTAAAGAATCTGCCTGCAATGCAGGAGACACAGGTTCAATCCCTGGGTTGGGAAGATCCCCTGGAGAAGGAAATGGCAACCCACTCCAGTATTCTTGCCTGGAGAATTCCATGGAGAGAGGAGCCTGGAGGGCTACAGTCCATGGGGTCACAAAGAGTCAGACAGAACTGAGCGACTAACACACTAATATTATATATTATTTATATTCTGTATTATATGTTATATATTTCTATACTACTGTAAATTTTATTCTGTGTTATATATTATAATTTCTAAATTGTATCATATAATTTATATAATTTCTATATTATATATAATATATGTAATTTCTACAACCAGTTCTATTTCACCTAACATAATTATTTTTACTTACCTTTCTTTTTACTGTGTCAGCATGATATAAATACAACCTGTTGAAAAGTGAAAATTGAAAAATCCAGTCAACTGTGCCTCTTTTCCACACATTTCTTTCTGTGAAGTGAATTAACTGAAAGATTGGATGACTTGTAGAAATAATGATAGAATACATTGAATGGTAAATGAAAACTATATCTGTCAAACTATAATCATTATAGATCTTTAGAATTGCAAAAGAATTTAGACATCATATACTATAATCCTATCTTCCAGGAAATGAGAAAACTGATTAATCAGTAGTCTTTTTGAAATATAGTATGGACTTTGAACATGTATTTCTCAAAAGACTGTATAAGAAACAGTGGAAACAACAAAACAAGCCATACAAATTAAGAAGCAAACCACTGAAACACCAGCTACAATGTTCTGGCAATTCTTTCCAGGTCTATGTAATTTTGGATTAAACTAAACTGTCCCTTTAGAGATAGGGTATAAATCAGACCTAAGGAGTTGTTTTCAAAAGGAAAGGCTGATCATCTTTTTCTCCATGGCTTATCCTCATTCTTAAACTTGTACAAAAATTTCTGAGCCTCATAGAAAAACTGTCTTCATTGATACGGTGGTCAGATTTCCAACAAATTAAAATTCTCAAGTAATTCACTTAGAACTAAGGCAATGGGGAAAAAGAAAAGATCCACAAGTTCCAAAATCTTATGGAAGAAGACTCTGCCCATAAAACAGAAAGAAGCACAATGTACTGAAATTTCATTGAGGTGGTAGATTGAAGGCAGAATCACCATGATGATATCACAGGCATGCAGAATTAGAATAGAAAGTAAAATCAATATAGAAAGTTTTGTTGTTATAAAACAATTGTCACAGTGGTAAAGAATCTGCCTGCAATACAGGAGACAAGGGTTACATCCCTGATCTGGGAGGATCCCACATGCCAAGGAGCAACTGAGCCTGTGTACCACAACTACTGAGTCTGTGCTCTTAGTGCCCAGGAACTGCAACTACTGAAGCCCAGGCACCCTAGAGCCTGTGCTCCACAATAAGAGAAACCACCTCAATAGAGTAGCCCCTGCTTTCTGCAACTAGAAAATAGCCCATACAGCAATGAAGACCCAACACAGCCAAATTAATTAATTAAAAAAATTGTCTATTACCATTCAAACTGCATCCATTTTTGTAATCAAAATTTATGATTATTTTTAAATTTTATTTATTTATTTATTTATTTATTTATGTTGTTGTTGTTCAGTTGCCCAGTCATGTCCAACTCTTTGTGACCCTATGGGCTGAAACAGAGGCTTCTCTGTCCCTCTGCATCTCCTGAAGTTTGCCCAAGTTCATGCCCTTTGCATCAGTGATGCCATCCAGCCATCTCATCCTCTGATACCCTCTTCTCCTTCTGCCCTCAATCTTTCCCAGCATCAGGGACTTTTCCAATGAGTCAGCTGTTCACATTAGATGACCAAAACACTGGAGTTTCAGCTTCAACATCAGTCCTTCCAACAAGTATTCAGGGGTGATTTCCCTTAAGATTGACTGGTTTGATCTCCTAGCTGTCCAAGGGACTCTCAGGAGTCTTCTTCAGCACCACAGTTTGAAGGCATCAGTTCTTCGATGCTATGCCTTCTTTATAGTCCAGCTCTCACAACTATATGTGACCACTGGGAAGACCAGAGCCTTGACTATAGAGACTTTTGTTGGCAGAGTAATGTCTCTGCTTTTCAACATAATGTTTATGTTTGTCACAGTTTTCCTGTCAAGAAGCAATTGTCTTGTAATTTCATGACTGCAGTCATCATCTGCAGTGATTTTAGAGCCCAAAAAGAGGAAATCTGTCACTACTTCCACCTTTTCCCTCTCTATTTGCCATGAAGTAATGGGGCCAGATGCCATGATCTTCTTTTTTTTTTTTTAATATTTAGTTTTAAGCTAGCTCTTTCACTTTCCTCCTTCACCCTCATCAAGAGGCTCTTTAGTTCCTCTTCCTTTTTTTGCCATTAGAGTGGTAGTATCTGCATATCTGAGGTTGTAGATATTTCTCCCACCTATCTTGATTCTAGCTTGTAACTCATCCAGCCCAGCATTTCTCATGATGTGCTCAGTGTATAGATTAAACAAACAGAGTGACAGCAGACAGCCCTGTCGTACTCCTTTCTCAATCTTGAACCAATCAGTTGTTCCATACAGGGTTCTAACTGTTGCTTCTTGACCTGCATATGGGTTTCTCAAGAGACAGGTAATATGGTCTGGTATTTCCATCTCTTTCAGAGCTTTCCACAGTTTATTATGATACACACAGTCAAAGGCTTTGGCATAGTAGATGAAAGATAAGTGGATGTTTTCCTGAAATTCCCTAGCTTTCTGTATGATACAGCGAATGTTGGCAATTTGATCTCTGGTTCCTCTTCCTTTTATAAACTGAGCTTGGACATCTGGAAGTTCTTGGTTTGCATAATGCTGAAGCCTAGCATGCAAGATTTTAAGCATGACCTTACTAGCATGGGAGATGTGTGCAATTGTCCAATAGTTAGTACATTCTTTAGTACTACCCTTCTTGGGAATTGGGATAAGGATTGATCTTTTCCAGTCCTGTGGCCACTGCTAGGCCTTTCAGATTTGCTAACATATTGAATCCAACACCTTGATGGCATCATGCTTTAGGGTTTTGAATATTTCCACTGGAATTCCATCACATCCACTAGCTTTATTAACAGCAATGTTTCCTAAGGCCCACTTGAATTTGCTCTCTGGAATGTCGGGCTCTGGGTGGCTGACCACACCATTGAAGTAATCGGGTTCTTTAAGATCTTTTTATTTATACCTGATTTATATTCTCACTAGACTTTCTTTCATATGATAACTTCCCCATTATTTTGTTTTATCTCTCAGTTTATATTTATGTCTTCAATTTTTTTTCAAGATAAGTAGATAGTTTATTTTCAAATTTCTTACATATTACAACTTCATTTCTGTTGTCGTCATTCATTAAAGCAACTTGGTTGGTAGAACTGCTTGTGCTCCAAATTTTATCGGCTCACATTCTCTGAATATTTCTTTGTCTTGCCCAGAATGTTTCAAGAGAATAAATCTGATGACAGCTTGATTCTTATTTTTTTTGGTTTGAACCAATTTGCTTTTCAGGTCTTAATGCATAAACAATTGTTTTGTAAATATTTGAAATATTTTATTTTTCCCATATGTGTCCATATGTGGGCCATTTTCTCTTGAATCCATGGGTGTATGGTGATTGTGGCTTATTGATTGTAAAGTATTTTTGAGCACTGTTGAAGTAATTCTCGTATGAAAACAAATAAATTAGGATGTAGCCTTTAGCCATTGAACGATGATCATTTTTTCTGGGAAGGATTGATGCAAGGTTAGAACCCTATTTTTATCAGTTGCATGTGTGAGTCATCAACTCATTACATGTGCCTAGTGACAAAGGATAGTGAGGAAAAATGTTTATTTTTAGTTTTTATTCATGTAAAGCTCAAACTGGGAGTTTCTTCTCACATTATCTTCATTATTACTACCGTATATCATCTCCACTGCATCAGAAAATATTTTCTCTTAGGCATTTTTAGCTTTTGAAGTTTAAAGATTGACTTTGGAAAGAAGGTGCTGTACTGAGGCTCTGTAAATATTTAGAGTTTACTGTTTTAGGTTGAGACTAATTCAGTGATTTGATGTTGCAGGTATGAATCTGTCTGATATCCAGTTAGTGTCTGTCTGTCTTATAATGTGTCAGGGTAGATAAGTAGGCCCATTATAAAGACTGAAACATTAAAAATGTCAATATTAATAAAGTCCAGAAACTGAACATATGTCATTATTATGTGTATTCTATATACCCTAATTTGTATGAGTCTGATAGAAGATGGATGATGGGAACTGGTTGCAAAAATCTACAAGTTAATGAAATTAAACTGTATTGTTTGTGATGGATGAAGTCTCAGTTACCAGGTGTTTAATAATAATATAGATAATGCAAACACTGAAAAGGGATTCTGGTTTAATTATGTATTTTCTGTGTAGCTTTACTAATGAATTTAATTGGTCTCTGGGAGATAGCACAACTGAAATGTCAAAAAGCACTTTTTAGCCTCCCAATCCAAAGTAGAATGGCACTTTAAATAACAATCCTGAGTAATAGTAAAAGAAATAATATTAGAAAGATTTATTGAGATAAATATATGCAATTGTAACTGAAGCATCATATCATATAATTCTGTACATCATCTGTGTATATAAACTATGAGAATTAATTATTTGTATTTACTTTTCTTGATAATTCCCTGTTTTGAGTTTGATATATTAACACTTAAAAAAATATCAGGAGTATGCTGTTTGCTGTCCTCTAAGCCATATGCTTTTTAAACATCCCTATTAATAATTTTTACTTTTTTAAGTTTGATATATGCCAGCTATCTTGGTTGTTTTGGGTTGCTGTAACAAAAATTCCATGGAAACACTTATTTCTTTTTTTTTTTTTTTTCTTGTTCCTGATTTTATTTTATTTTTTAACTTTACAATATTGTATTGGTTTTGCCATATATCAAAATGAATCCGCCACAGGTATACATGTGTTCCCCATCCTGAACCCTCCTCCTTCCTCCCTCCCCATACCATCCTTCTTATAGTTCCAGGTTAATTGTCTGGTGACGGTTAACTTCCTGGTTCACAGATGGCCGTCTTCTTGCTATATCCTTACATGTTGAAGAGGGAGAACTCTGGTCTTTTCAGTCTCTTATAAGGGAGCACTGTTCCCATTTTTGAGGGTTCCGCCCTCATGACTTAATTACCTCCCAAATGTTCCAGCTCCAAATACAAGCACACTGGGGACTTAGGCTTAAACATATGAATATTGGGTGAAAACAAACATTCAGAGCATAGCACCAGCAAACTAAGGTATTTCATAAATTATGATTGCTATATTACTTTTTTCTAAAATTTATACATAAATGTTGGGACAAATGTAGAGGTTTTTCTCTACTTACATGCCAATATTGGAAATTTTATCCATATTTTCACCATGATTTGGGCAATAGAGGATTTTTCCCCTACCTTCTTAAATGTTGTCTGTGCATGAGGCTTGAAGGAATATTGATGCTTTCTGGGTTAGACTTTGTATGAGAGATGATTACTGAAAATCTGACAGACTGATTTTTAAAAATTCAGCAGATACATCAACATGAATCCACCACAGGTGTACATGTGTTCCCCCCAAAAAAAATAAATTAAAAAAAATAAAATAAAATAAATTAAATAAAGAGAGTTGGAACTGGAAAAAAAAATTCAGCAGATAGAAACACCAAGCAAAAATCAGTGGTATATATATATTTTTTTTATTCATTTTTGGTTGTGCTGGGTCTTTGTTGCTGTGTGGGCTTTTCTCTAGTGGTGAGCTGGAGTTACTATCTAATTGTAGTGAATGAGTTTCTCATTGCAGTGGCTTCTCTTGTTGCGGAGTGGGGACTCTATGGTGTGTGGGCTCAGTAGTTGCAGCTCCTAGGCTCTAGAGCATAGGCTCAGTAGTTGTGGCACACAGGCTTAGCTGCTCAGCAACACGTGGGATCCTCCCGATACAAGGATCGAACCCATATCTCCTTCCTTAGCAGGCAGACTCTCCACCACTGAGCCACCAGGGAAGCCCCAAGTCAGTGATCTTTTACATGCAATAAAATATTGCCACATTTGTGCTATAGAAGGCTTTCCTGGTGGCTCAGCTGGTAAAGAACCTGCCTGCAGTGTGGGAGACCTGGGTTCGATCCCTGGGTTGGGAAGATCCCCTGGAGCAGGGAAAGGCTACCCACTTCAGTATTCTGGCCTGGAGAATTCCATGGACTGTACAGTCCATGGGGTTGCAAAGAGCCAGACACGATTGAGCGACTTTTACTTTCACTTTGAGCTATAGAAAGGACCTGCCTGATATAGAGAACAGACTTGTGGACACAGGCGAGAAAGGAGAGGGTGGGACAAATTCAGAGAGTAGCATTGAAACATATACATTATCATATGTAAAATTAGATAACTAGTGAAAATTTACTGTATGATGCAGAGAGCTCAAACCCAGTGTTCCCTGGTGGGATAGGGTGAGAGGTATGAGGAAGGTTCAAGAGGGATGGGACACACATATACCTATGGCCTGATTCATGCTGATATATGGCAGAAACCAACACAATATTGTAAAGCCATTATCCTCCAATTGCAGAGGAAGGTAAACTTCCAAACTCATTCTATGAGGCCACCATCACCCTAATACCAAAACCTGACAAAGATCCCACAAAAAAAGAAAACTACAGGCCAATATCACTGATGAACATAGATGCAAAAATCCTTAACAAAATTCTAGCAATCAGAATCCAACAACACATTAAAAAGATCATACACCATGACCAAGTGGGCTTTATCCCAGGGATGCAGGGATTCTTCAATATCCGCAAATCAATCAATGTAATACACCACATTAACAAATTGAAAAATAAAAACCATATGATTATCTCAATAGATGCAGAGAAAGCCTTTGACAAAATTCAACATCCAAAAATAAACAAAATTTTTTAAAAGTAAGTGTCTGCCTTACTGAGACACCGATATCTGAGTTGAAAGGGAATGGACAGATCTGCTTTCATGGGATACAAATACATTCCAAACACACGTTACTCAGAAATGCAGTTATTAAAACACTGAGCCAATTTTGTATCAGGACAATAGTCCAGTTTTTTACAAAGCAAGTCCACTCATTCTGTGATAGAAAAGGTTGAGAATGAAAATCTGGCTTGGCTAAGACTTGTCTAATGCCGCCTTCCTTAGTATGCACATCACATCCTGCCAGCTGTAGCAGGGAGCAAACAGTTATCACACAAACGAGCATCCTTGAAGCCAGAATAAAAACGCTGCTACTCTCCATCTAAACTAGTTTTATAAACGGAAGATAAAATAAATAGGGACAAGAAAAAAGACAGACGGAGAATGAGGAAAGGGGAGAATGAAATAACCCTTTTCTAAGAAGGCAACAACCAATAGAATTTTTTTTTTTTTTTTTTACCATTTTCTACTAGAAAAAATAAAATAAGTGTTATCTCAACCACTAAACAGAAGAGCCAATGACTAGGGTTCCAAGCTGTGAAAGGAAGTAGCAACTTATACCAGGTACAAATTCCTTTCTGTCTCCTCTTTAATTTTTCTAAACCATGATTTCTCTATTAAAATCCTAGTACTGACTTCTAGAGATCTGGTGTCTGTCCTCTACCTGTTCCTGAGTGAAAAAGCCCTTGGGGAAACTTCATTACTAATGACCTTTAGGATATTTATTGGAAAGGAGAGGAGGCAGTGCAATAAAAGGAGGCAGTCTCTACTTCTATTTTCTTGAGCAGAGGTCTGTGGAACATTAGGATGCAGCTGACAAAACTGCAGCTGTTGCCTATCTATGAACTCGTGTCCCAAATTAGTAAAAATTAGCTGTTTTGCAATTATAGAAACAGCTGTTCTGCTTATTTAGGAATACTGTTGCAATAGCTTTTATAAAACCTATCACCATATGTTTTGTTCTGTACAATAGGTGAAAGTGGCTGAGGGTACTCAGACATGCTACAACTTAACATATTGTTTTTGTTTTCTGAATACGTTACATGTATTTCATTCACAGTTTTTCAGCACTGAGTTTCTTTAGTGGCAGTTGTTTTTCTTACAAAAAAATCGATGTCTTTCCCTTTTTCTACTGTATATATTTAACAATGTATGCTTTTTCCATTTCCTGTACCTATTGGGATTTGAATGTGGAAGGCATTCTTGAATTTATTCATTTTACTGTGCTTCATTTATAAAATTCTTAGATAGTGAATAATTTATTAAAATTCTTAATTTGAGAGAGATTTTTTTTTTTTTTGGAAAAAACCCATCTTTCGGTTTATTGAAGGAGGAAAAGGGGGTAAGATGGGGGGGCAATAAAATGCTTTTGCTTCATTTATAAAGAGCTAGATTTCAGGAGGCCCCTTCTCAAGGAGGAGGGGGCCACCTCTCCCTCAACTACAAGCAGCAGCAAAGCCAAGCCAAGGAGGGGAGAGGGAAACCAGAGGGGTCAGGGGACCCCAAACACCCCCTCGGACAGAAGGTTTCTCCCCCCACCCTCAATGCATCTACCCCAGGGGACCCATCTGGGATAAGGAAGTGGGTATGTACACAGGTGAGGGAGGCACAGGCCTGGGTAGGGGAGGGAATAATTTATCCACAGCAGCGGTGGGTGGCAAGGGGTGGAGGGGGGCGGGGGTGGATGGGCAGTAGACTGGTGGCAGTGGTGGCCTAGGGGTCCCGTTCTTTCTTAACCTTGATGTCTCCAGCAAGGATGGTGGCGATCTCTCCCTGCATGAAGGCCCAGGGGACAGAGGAGCCCACTAGCGGGCACTTGTCTCCACTGGGGCAGTAAACCTCTCCAGCAGGGCCCTGAGCCTTGATGAATTCGCGGGAGCAGGGAAAACAAAACTTATGTCCCGGCACTGAGGGGCACTGGACAAAGTGGGTGTCTTCCAGACGCTCCCGGCAGAGAGTGCAGCACAGGGGGGCCCCAGGGGTTGCCCGGGCGCCACTACCACCCCCGCTAACAGCTTCCGCCCCTGCTGTGGGGCTCACTTCTGCCTCACCGTTGCGGGCCACTAGACGATGCTGGGCTGGAGGCGGGGCCGTGGAGGAGGCGGCGGGGCTGGCACCCCCGGAACGCACAGGGCCCCCACTCCCGGCAGGGTCCTTGGGGGAGTGGCCCAGGGCCTCGGCCACGTTCTTCAGGGCAGCAATGGGGGAGGGCACACCAGGGGTATCAGCGGAGAATGGGCCACCGGGTGCCACCCAGTGCCGCTGCTGCTGCTCCTCTGTGGTCATCTTCCCAGCTGCCTCGCCCTCGGGCTCAGGGGAGGCCTTGCGACGGCGTGGAGTGGGAGCCAGATTCCGGTATGGGGCTCGTGGGGGAGGGCCGCAGAGGGCTGCAGGGGCCGGCTCTGGATACTGCTGGGGCAGGGCCTCCGCGGGAGCTGGCTCGGGGAAGCTGTGGACCCCATCCGTTAGCAGCTCCCCCAGCTGGCGCCATTCCCCAGAGCCGTGCCGGCGTTCATATTCGAGGTACTTGAAGCCTGATGAGGCCAGCGCCTTGCCCGGCTCGCGCAGAGCATCATGAAACATCTGGCGAGCGACGGCCAGGACTCCCGCGTACACGTTGCCAGAACCACAGGGGTATTCGGTGAAGAGCTTCAGCTCGAACTCGTAGCCTGGCGGGCGGGCAGTAGCATCGAAGGCGAACACACGTCCCACCAGCCCATGATCCTTCTTGAAATGGACATTGAAAGGGGCGCAGGCGGACAGCGCCAGCAGTTGTTCCCGGACGGCTTTGGGGCGCCCGTGCCATTCCTCTGCCCGGCCCCTCATGGCCTCGTTCAGTTCTGCAAGACAGTCCGCATTCCTCTGTTGCTTCTCCTTCTCGAAATCGGAGCCGAAAGCTGGACGGGCAGGACTCAAGCCGGGTGCCAGCGTCAGGCCTCGGCTTCCCAGGCCAGACACTGCAGCTGCTAGCAGCCCGGGGGGCACCAAGCCGGGCATGGAGCCAAGCAGGGCCCTTCGCGCCCCCTCCGCCACAGCCTCTTCACGGCCCAGCCCATTGGCCAGGCAGGACCCCAGGGTGTACTCCAGGGCGGGCGAGGGCAGGGGGAGGCGGCCCGACGATGTGGCCCTGTCATAGCGGTCCTGGCCGGAGACAGCGCCGCCTGTCCCCGACGGCTGGGGCTGGGCCTGTGGAGGCGGCAACTGAGGGCCCTGTGCGGCGGCGGCAGCCAGGTCCTTAGTGGCCGGGTGGTTGAGGGCCGGGGGCCCAGGCGAACGGCCCTCGGGGAGCACGTGGCTGTGCTTGAGCTGGCGGGCGGCATCAATGAGCAGCTCGATGCGATCCGCGCCCCCAAAGTTCACGCATCCGCGGCACTAATTTGATAATTTGATATTTGATTAATTTGATATTCATTTTTTTCTTAGCTCTCTTCTTATTTCTCATATTTAACTTGATTTGTATACTTAATTTCGCTCAAGCCTTCACTTTCTGTATTAGATTTAGGTTTAGATTTAGTAAATTTAGATTTAGATTTAGTAAATCTGCATTTACTAAAATGGAATCTAAAAAAAAATGATACAAATGAACTTATTTACAAAACAGGAACAGACTTAGAGAACAAAGAACTTATCATCACCAGAGGGGAATGGTGGGGTAGAGGGATAGATAGGGAGTTTGGGACTGACAAGAAAAGAATTGTAAATTACTATATTGTGCACTTGTAACGTATATGATGTTGTATACTACACATCAATAAAAAAGAAAGTGAAAAAAATTAATAAAGTTATGCTTCCTCTCACAATGAGTGGCTATTTTATGTTAAAATGTCTTTGAATTGAGCTTAATAAGATCCCTGTTTTCAAAAGTGGGATTTCAAACACAGTCATGATAGCTCACCCAAGTACTAATATAAAAAATTTATAGTAATTTAATGCATTATTATGAATGATCCATCTTAAAGAGTCTAACATCATGTTTGCAGTGTAACTGTTTTGATTCATATGACTGTAGAGAGATTTATACCATATATAAAGGAGGGCAATCCATTTAATGTGTGAATAAAATTAAGAATAAAATTCTATGTGAGGGAAATTCTCTAGTGGACCAGTGGGTAGGACTCTTGTGCTTTTACTACCATGGCCCAGGTTAGATCCCTGGTCAGGGAACTAAGATGCTACAAACCACGGGGCACAGCCACACAAAAAATTATGTGTGTTTTGTGATAACACTATGAAGTGAGGTTTTTGTTTTTATATTTGTCTTTGTAACTCAAGAATGAAAGTCAATATTCATTTTGCTACAAATTTTGTGCATACATAGGACTTATTTAGATGCATACAACTTTTAAAATACACTTAGGCTATTATCACCAAGAAACCAGTCAGTACAAGCAGTGCAGCATTAGTTTTTTTTAGTTCATTGTGATCAATTAATGTTTTCAACACAATGATTGCTAAATAAAGTAGCAGTATCCCCATAGAGGTGGCTTTTACAATTGAATTATGCATGTGCTATAGTCCTTTCTCCCAATAAGAAACAGAGAATTTATAAATTTTAAATGTAAAACATAATTTGATAAATAAACATCTCATATTTGGTGTATTTAAAGGAAGCAGCACCTAGCATATGTGTGTAATAGAAAGATATAGCATTCCACGTGACTGTTTTATTGTTCTTGGACTGTTCATTTATTCTTGCACTGTTCATTTATTTATTTTTGAATTATCTGCCTTAATGAAAGATAGTGATGGCTCATATAAAATTGGATGATGGATGTTGTTCATTCACATTGTATTTGGTGCTGGAAGGGCCTTTTATTCTTCTGTTCAAATATGGATTCTGGGAATTCCTGACAATGCAGTCCAAAAACCAATCTCACAGAGAAGAAAAAAAAAAAATCAGTAGATAGCTTCTGCATCTTTTGTTTTTCACTCAGCCTCTTCTCTTGCCCTTTCCTTTATGCAGGACCTGATTTCATGTCCAGTACAAGAGAATCTCACAATTTGTACAATACCACATATACTGCTCTAATTGCCATTACATTTCTGTCAACTAGTCAGGAAACCTCAGTTGTAACATTTCAGGTAATAAGGATCATTATCTTCCTTTGGACTCCTTTGAACCTTTCTGACTACAAGTCAATTGTTCTATGTTGAGAAAAGTCAGATTGCATAGCATATTAAAGTGCTTTGGTTCTAAAATCAGAAAAACCTAGTTATGAGTATTAACTCTCAAAGATACACAAGTTGCTTACTTTCTGTGAGCTGAGTTTCTTCTACACAAAATGGGAGTAATAACAGCATTACCTCCTATGGTTGTGGCAATTCACTGAGCTAATGTACCCACAAAAGCTAAGCTCAAGTGACTTAAAAATAGTTCAGTTCAGTCGCTCAGTCATGTCCGACTCTTTGCGACCCCATGAACTGCAGCGCGCCAGACCTCCCTGTCCATCACCAACTCCCGGAGTTCACTCAAACTCATGTGCATCAAGTCGGTGATGCCATCCAGCCATCTGATCCTCTGTTGTCCCCTTCTCCTCCTGCCCCCAATCCCTCCCAGCATCAGGGTCTTTTCCAATGAGTCAACTCTTCGCATGAGGTGGCTAAAGTATTGGAGTTTCAGCCTCAGCATCAGTCCTTCCAGTGAACACCCAGGACTGGTCTCCTTTAGGATGGACTGGTTGGATCTCCTTGCAGTGCAAGGTACTCACAAGAGTCTTCTCCAACACCACAGTTCAAAAGCATCAATTCTTCAGCACTCGGCTTTCTACACAGTCCAGCTCTCACATCTGTACATGATCACTGGAAAAACCATAGCCTTGACTATACAGACCTTTGTTGGCAAAGTAATATCTCTGCTTTTTAATATGCTATCTAGATTGGTCATAACTTTCCCTTCAAGGAGTAAGCGTCTTTTAATTTCATGGCTGCAATCACCATCTGCAGTGATTTTGGAGCCCAGAAAAATAAACTCTGACACCATTTCCACTGTTTCCCCATCTATTTGGCATGAAGTGATGAGACCAGATGCCATGATCTTCGTTTTCTGAATGTTGAGCTTTAAGCCAACTTTTTCATTCTCTTCTTTCACTTTCATCAAGAGGGTATTTAGTTCCTCTTCACTTTCTGCCTTAAGGGTGGTGTCATCTGCATATCTGAGATTATTGATATTTCTCCCGGCAATCTTGATTCCAGCTTGTGCTTCTTCCAGCCCAGCGTTTCTCATGATGTACTCTGCATAGAAGTTAAATAAGAAGGGTGACAATATACAGCTTTGACGTACTCCTTTTCCTATTTGGAACCAGTCTGTTGTTCCATGTCCAGTTCTAACAGCTCCTTCCCGACCTGCATACATGTTTCTCAAGAGGCAGGTCAGGTGGTCTGGTATTCCCATCTCTTTCAGATTTTTCCAGTTTATTGTGATCCACACAGTCAAAGGCTTTGGCATAGTCAGT
This sequence comes from Bos grunniens, assembly GCF_055505025.1. Classification (NCBI taxonomy): domain Eukaryota; kingdom Metazoa; phylum Chordata; class Mammalia; order Artiodactyla; family Bovidae; genus Bos; species Bos grunniens. Next base: position 134,440,481 of record NC_141194.1, read on the forward strand.
AAAGCAGAAATAGATGTTTTTTCTGAAATTCTCTTGCTTTTTCCATGATCCAGCAGATGTTGGCAATTTGATCTCTGGTTCCTCTGCCTTTTCTAAAACCAGCTTGAACATCTGGAAGTTCATGGTTCATGTACTGCTGAAGCCTGGCTTGGAGAATTTTGAGCATTACTTTACTAGCGTGTGAGATGAGTGCAATTGTGTGGTAGTTTGAGAATTCTTTGGCACTGCCTTTCTTTGGGAATGGAATGAAAACTGACCTTTTCTAGTCCTGTGGCCACTGCTGAGTTTTCCAAATTTGCTGGCATATTGAGTGCAACACTTTCACAGCATCATCTTTCAGGATTTATAATAGCTGAACTGGAATTCCATCACCTCCACTAGCTTTGTTGGTAGTGACGCTTTCTAAGGCCCACTTGACTTCACATTCCAGGATGTCTGGCTCTAGGTGAGTGATCACACCATTGTGATTATCTGGGTCATGAAGATCTTTTTTGTATAGTTCTTCTGTGTATTCTTGCCACGTCTTCTTAATATCTTCTGCTTCTTTTAGGTCCATACCATTTCTGTCCTTTATCGAGTCCATCTTCGCATGAAATGTTCCCTAGGTATCTCTAATTTTCTTGAAGAGATCACTAGTCTTTCCCATTCTGTTGTTTTCCTCTTTTTTTTTTTTTGCATTGATCACTGAGGAAGGCTTTCTTATCTCTCCTTGCTATTCTTTGGAACTCTGCATTCAAATGGGAATATTTTTCCTTTTCTCCTTTGTTTTTCACATCTCTTCTTTTCACAGCTATTTGTAAGGCCTCCCCAGACAGCCATTTTGCTTTTTTGCATTTCTTTTTCTTGGGGATGGTCTTGATCCCTGTCTCCTGTACAATGTCATGAACCTTCATCCATAGTTCATCAGGCACTCTATCAGATCTAGTCCCTTAAATCTATTTCTCACATTCACTGTATAGTCATAAGGGATTTGATTTAGGTCATATCTGAATGGTGCAGTGGTTTTCCCCACTTTCTTCAATTTAAGTTTGAATTTGACAATAAGAAGTTCATGATCTGAGCTACAGTCAGCTCCCAGTCTTGTTTTTGCTGACTGTATAGAGCTTCTCCATCTTTGGTTGCAAAGAATATAATCAATCTGGTTTCGGTGCTGACAATGAAAATAGTTACAACCCAATAAATGTTAGCTATTTTTATTATTATTAACTCTCACCTACAAATCCTAATTCTAGCTTTCATATTGTGGCAAAGTTAACAAAATCCTGAATGAAATCATGTATAAACGTGTTGATAAAAATTTGCAATTAAGGTTGGTCTTCAGAGCGTTCATAATGGAGATAATCTAAATTTTCTGCATGCAATCAAAAAGTCATCTATAGGATATATATTTGCATATCTATATACATATGCCCATATATACAAAGGTACTTACAAATACCAGAACGAGAGGATATAATAAAGTGGAAAAGTCAAGAGAATATATTGTTGGGGGACAGAGTGAGGCACTCCACCCATGGCAAAGGTCATGAGGAAGGAGGCTCGACATACGCAAAGGTGGGATCGAGCCTCAGGAGTCCCCCTGGAAATCCTCGAGCATCTACCCCCATAACCAGAGCCTGCCTGCTTTACTACATTGTGCTCCCACCTACACCTCTGACTTTACAGGGGCTGTCCCCCACCACCTCTTTCAGAGAAGGAGTTAACCTAGAGCTCCAGTTAATAAAAACTCGTGGGCGTGACAAGAGTGTTTTAACCTACAAACTCCTCTGAAGTTTCTCTAGCCTGCCTGACAGGCTTGTCTGGCCACATGTGATTGCTCACAGCCTCCCAACCGTGAGAGGCACGAGATGCTTTAAACCCTCTAAAAACAGGTTCTTTAGAGAAGTTAGAAAACTATTAGTATAAGTATAGTGGGCTGATTAGAAATTGTATTGATGAAGGGTTTTTCATTTGTTGAGCCAATGTTTGTTGCTAAGTCTCCACATCCCCTGCCCTTACACACATTAATGAATATATAGAAGAAATAAGTATTAACCTTTGATATTAATCACGTTAGACCTTAGGCTAAGTAAATTCTTTCCTTAACTAAAACCCACTACACCCTCACCCTATAGGAATGTAACTTTATTTGGGTGGCGTCTGTTTTGAGAATAATCACCCCTGGAGAAATAAGTGTCCTGGTTGACTGACCACTGTCACAAGGAGAGGGTCATAAATTGTCAGCAGGCCCCCTGGCCAGAAGATGATGTAACACCCCTAAGACCTCTGTATACATTTGTATGAAGCACCTGACTTTGATAAAAGTCAGGACTGCTGACCCTGCGTGACTTTTGCATAACATCTCAATGTATAAAAGTAGACCATGGAAAATAAAGAATTGGGATCAGTTTCTCAAAATACTGGTCTCCCCATGTTGCTCTCTCTCTCACTCTGGCTGAGTCTCCATCTGGAGCGCGGAACCCGCCATGCTTACTAATTATGCCTGGGCTTCTAAGATCCGACCAGGGAGGCCTCAGTGTCTCCTCTCCTTCGGGAGAACAGAAGAACGCCTGCGGCCTACGTAAGTGGTGCAAACTTCTTGTCTTGAAGTTTTATTGGTCTCCCGCATAAACCAAGCTACTCAGCCTCTTTTCTCCGCTGAATTTTCCTACTGAGCTATCCTCATTCTATTACTCTTTACATCTCTAATTAATATCTAATTGAAGCTATTGTATCCTGATCCTCGCCGACGCCGTCCCCGCTTCAAATACCCTGGATCAGCCAGGGCTGGACCCTGGCAATATACCATCCCGTATCTATGAATTTTAGTCTTCTTTGACATTAATTTATTGAGAAATAGCTAAATATCTGTGAAGTTTTCCTGTACCTTGACTTCATTTGCTTGAAATCTAGGTTCTCTTGGCTACTGATCAATTTGTGCTCTTTATTACTAATTTGATGTATACATTCCAACTGAAGTTTAACTGAATAATAAAGCATATATACTAGTTGCACTTTTAACAGTGGTTTTTAATGAATTGGTCACAGTATGTTAATAATCAGGACAATTGCAGACCTCCAGGTAGGGTGATGGAGGAGCTTTGTGAGATCTGTAAGAAGTTTTTCAATTAATATCATGTAAGTCATTGGAAGGACTGATGCTAAAGCTGAAACTCCAATACTTTGGCCACCTCATGCAAGGAGTTGACTCATTGGTAAAGACTCTGATGCTGGGAGGGATTGAGGGCAGAAGGAGTAGGGGATGACAGAGGATGAGATGGCTGGATGGCATCATTGACTCAATGCACATGGGTTTGAGTGAACTCTGCGAGTTGGTGATGGACAGGGAGGCCTGCAGAAGGAGAAGGGGATGACAGAGGATGAGATGGCTGGATGGCATCATGGACTCAATGCACATGGGTTTGAGTGAACTCCGTGAGTTGGTGATGGACAGGGAGGCCTGGCACGCTGCAATTCATGGGATCGCAAAGAATGGGACATGACTGAGAGACTGAACTGAAACAATGGACCAATACACTTATATACATGGTCACATATACCTATTTTATCTGTAGGTGTGCCATCTTAATATGTTAAATTGCTTAAATAACATATAGTAAGGTAGAAGTAATGCTAGTATATTTCTTATCAAACAATTGGAAATATTCAAAAGAAGATCATCAATTTTTTATTTTTATTTTTACTGTTTCAGATGACAAAAATTTTGGAATATTGAAGAATGGTATAAAATAGAGAGATTTAATAGCTTCATGTTTTGGTAACTATGTCTGATAGATGCTCTTCTGTTCTCTGTTTTAATGCCATAAAAAATAGGCAGAAAAGCTGAATTATGACATTTGGGGGACCCATTTTATTCTTTAAAAAACTTGCAATATCAGGTAAAATATTTCGTCTGATAGCTCATGCAAGTTTAGCTAATAAAAGTGTAATGAAGAACTCACTAGGCTGAATGGACTTTCACAGTCTATATTATTGATCAATAGGAAGTAAAATAGTGAAATTAGTTTTATCTTTGAGGAAGCCAAAGTTGAAAACATGGGACATATTTCACTTCCTTGAAAGGAGAAAAGTGATGTAAGAATAAAGAAGAATTTATATATTGAGAATATTATTGTTTAACTTATATGTTACCTGATTCTTTTGAAAAAATAAATAGATGCAATGGAAGTGCTTATGCATCCTGAAAATGAACAAGTATGATGTTTTTTCAATATTGTTTCATGCACATTTATGAAAAAGGCATTGTATCTCTTGAATGGAAATTGTTGTTTTTTCAGATTTGCTTTTGGAAAGAACTTGAAAGTTCTTCTGGTAGATTTTCTTCCATGACTTAAGTGATCCATTGCTCTACATGCAGTATATATATTGGTTAATTTTCCTAAGCATGTACTGCTTTTCATAATGAAGTCACTCAGTTTATCTACCAAATTCAGTGTAACTTTTTAATCCATTATAATTGTAAAAATTCCAATTAACTTGTAGATAACTTAAAATATTCTCTAAAATTCAATTGCCTAGAATTTTGCAAGATATATTACCTGTATACTGAGGTGATATGTCTTCTAGTAAATAATCATATTGTGGTGCAGAAATTCGGCAATAGAGATTGTCCTGCTAGGTTCCCCATGTTTGAAGAATTATATTTATTCTTTCCTTTACATATATTGGACAATCCCTTTGATGCAGACACAAACTACTTGTGCAGTATAAGGGGAAAGCATAGCCCTCACAAAGTTGAGTATTTTGGACAAATTTATTGAAGCAAATGTTCCCATTTCCATGTTCCACCTCTTCATCATTTAAGTATGAATTAAGTTTAAGTAAAAAGTATGTTTGTACTTAAAACATAAAGTAAGTTTGCCCCATATGGGCTGAAAGATTACATTATCTATTTGTTAAACGTGAAGCTGGGCTTAAAATAGGGTACATTGCTGAGAATCATGAATCAACTTCTGACTGGTCTACTTTCTCACACTGAAAATTAACATTCTATTTCACTACTCTAACGGTAATATTTATGTTAATAAAAACAACAACTGGCTTTTCCCCGTGATCACAATTCTTATTCAAGAAGGATTAAAGAAGAGTTCCCTTAATTTTCATATTGCTTGTATCTATTTTGTATAATAGAGGAGAGTCCTATAATACAGCTTAAATGAGACCTAGGAGAGAAATTAATTGGGCTTGCTGAGTACCTTGTAAAACATAGATAGAAATCTAAGACTCAAAGATCCATATCAATGACATATTTCCATGTAGAAGGCTCCATGTTATAAGTTTTGCCAGTCAAAGAAAGAAATGACATTGGAATAATTTTTAAATGACTAATAAATTTATTAGTAATCATTTCTCAATCACTCGATATAATTATACTATTGTGAAAGTAAATAAGTGTAGGGCTATTTTTCTGCACACCAATCTACATATAGGAAAATCTGAAAAGCATTGATGTTCAAGGAAGAATGCAGTATTCATCACTGGTTTTTAAGTATTTCCACTGTTGATGATAATATACGAACCCTATCATTTGTCTGAGTATTTGAAAATAATTCTATATATAATGTTATAAAAGTGACAGAGATAGAATTGCTATAGTTTTTGAAAAAGGAAAGTAATGATGCTGGCAAAGACATGGAGAACCTGGAACCTTCATATATTGCCAGTGAATCCTCAATAAGTTCAACACAGAATTTACATATGACTCAGCAGTTTCACTTCTTCTTTCCTATGTTGGAGTCTTAACCACCATTACCTCCAAATGTGATCTTATTTCAAGAAACAGTCTACACAGGTAACCAAGTTAAAAATGAGGCCATTAGGGTGGACTTGAATCCAGTATGACTGGTGCCCTTATGAGAAGGAGAAACATGGACATGGACATGCACATAGGGAAAATGACATGTGAAGATGAAGGCAGAGATAGGAGTGATGCTTCTATAAGCTAAGGAATGCCACAGATTACCAGAAAGCCACCAGAAACTAAAGTAGAGTCATGGAATAGATGTTTCTATTTTTCAAAAGAAAACAACTCTGGTAACATCTTGATCTCTGACTTCTAGCCTTCAAAACTGACAACACATTTTTTTTTATTTGCTGGAGCCATACAATTTTTAATACTTTTTTACAGTACAGCAACCCTAGAAAACTCACACAGCACCCAAGAATTTAAAACATATATTCAAACAAAAGCTTGCATGGAATGTTCAGAGCAGCAGTATCTACCATAACCAAAAGGTAGTAAGTGTCAGTAAACCAATGAATGGCTTAAAAAGATGTGGTATATCTACACAATGGAATTTTATTCAGTCATAGAAAGAAATTAAATACTGATACATGCTAGAATATGGATGAACTTTCAAAGTGTTATTATGTTAAGTAAAGGAAGCCAGGCACAAAAGGTCACATGTATGATTCCATTTGTGTGAAATATCCAGAATAAGCAAATCCATAGAGACAGAAAGCAAATTAGTGACCACCAAGGTTGGAGGGAGGAATGAATGCAAAATGTCTGCTTAATGAGTATAGTTTTTGTTTTTGTTTTTTTTTTTGGGGGGGGCAGATAAAATTATTCTGGAATGTGATAATAGTTGCATAACATTGGAAAATACTAAAAGTCACTTGGATTGTACACTTTAATATTGTGAATCTTATGTGAATTTTACCTCAATTAAATAGTGAGAGCTATATTTCAGGCATGGGAATCTGAATTTTATTGTTTTTCTGAGGCAGGAAATAATATAGATATTGCAATTCAAAAATCAAGGTTTTAGCACTGCAATTTAGGGAGACAATCATCCTTTTACTAGTAAACTGAGATAATTTTATATGAAAGTCATTGAAGAAAAACATTGAATCCCCTAGTGTCATTTTTATTATCATTTTTCTCATCTTAAGAGCAATTATAAAATAGAAGTATGAAAAATTATGTTTATGGGTTTCTCATTTCAGTTGACTTAGTATTATTTATGACTTTTTTGTGAGATGACCTTTGTTTTCTATGTAATATGTATGACAGAATATTTATTTTATAGCTCAGATGAGTCATAAGAAAGTGAACAACAGGAATTTATTACATTTAATTGCTGGGCCCTTAGCTATTCTTGCCTAAAAATCACTCTATTCGAAATCCAAGTTTTGTCAGTGGTATGGATTGTCAGTAAGTTTCTTGAGTTAGTCAACTCCTACTATGTATCTAATTCATGATTGAATTAAGTCATCCCTGAACTAAAGTGTGTGTATGAAAAACTACCACACACTATCACACCTTATTATTCATCTTTAGCTTGAATACTTCCAGTGAAGGGAAACTCATTAGCTCTTGAAAAAAATCCTTATTATTTTTGATAGTTTAGGCTATCAGAAAGTTTTCCCCCTTCAAATTCTATTAATTTGTCATAGTTCTGTTATGTAAGATAATATGGAATGCATGTAATCTTTATTTCATACATAATTAGGAGTGAGAAGCAGTCTGAATTTTTTACTAACTTCTTACCTACTTCATTACTCCATTACATCCTAGAAATATATTCAGAAACGCTGCACGCCACCCTACTTGCTGCATTTCCCTTCAAGTATTCCTCTATGCCACTTGACAAGGAGATGCCTACCTCCTTCATAGATTTTCTCTGTACTTGCTAAGACATATGCTGCATCCTTACTGTTCCGTGTAAAGTGAGATGTGTACTTTGAGTCCATTTCTATGCAAAAGTCTGAGGAGTTTTCTCAGTTATCTTCAAAATGAATTGGACCCTTTGATAGCAGGGAGGGAGGAATACTAAATTATTCAAAAATTAAATGTGTGATATTACGCAACCAGATAAATAATTATAAGAAAAGAATTGGGGCTCGTGAAATTGTTTTTAGTCATTAAATACCAAGCATTGCTTTATAGCATTCTGTTTCAATTATTTAATAAATCTATTGGGAAAATTTTTAAATAGTATATAAAGACTGGATTTGAAATAATATTATTGTATCATGAGTGTAGAGTAGATGGTGATATAAATGATAGAAATGCTGTGTTTATAGTTTATTGTGTCAGCAAATTTCCTAATAGACCTCAGCAACTTCTCAGAGTTGTTCTAGCAATCATTCCGATTTTACAAAACCTTCTCCTAGCACTTGATGAATTCCAAAATTGGTTTTATCATTGTCATTGTCATTGGCTTGTTGGTTGCTAACTAATATGAGACATATGCATTTGGATTTATATGCTATTGAATCATGGCATTAGAAGAAACCCTAAAATTCCACCTTGTACTTTTGCTTGCTCCTAGACATCAGATAGAACAAAAGTAATCTTCAGAAACAGAGGATTCAAGGAAAAAGATTTAGTGAAAAATCACAAACATACATTGGTTTTGATTTTTAATAGATTCATACATTGTTAACTCTGTTTTATCCACAGGCATTTATCCAATTACATAGAAATTCTCTTCTCCACAGATAATCCAAAGCAAGGACAGTTCATTAATGGTAGCCAAATTTGGTTGTAAAAAAGCAGGAGGTAGTTTTCAATGTAGATTTAATTGACTAAAGTCTCCTTTGTGACAGCTTGATACAAAATTTAATAATATTTCATACACTTTTCTTATTATTCATTGTTGGCATTTTAATAATGTCTTTTGTTTCCTGTCTCTCCCATGTACCTTTAGACTCAATTAAATGCATTCATCAGCCTATTCACCTTAGGGTTTACTCTTTCAGTTTCATGCTTTTTTAGCTGGGAGCTTATGAACTATCATTTATAATTTTGTTTATATTCTCTTCACTATGCTGCTGAGCTTTGTTTACAGCTTTCAGTAGTTTCTACACCTACTCAACACTTCATGCTCTTACTGTTTCTTTTCACCATCTTTATCAGTAATTTACCATAAGTGTCATCACTTTCAAATGAGACATGTATTAGGATAAGTGTAATTTCTATCTTGTTGTTTCTATAGTTACTCAATAATTTTTATCAATAATCACAATAATCAATGCCATAACTATAACTTATAATTTTTGATCATGCTAAAAAATCTACATAGTTCCTCATGTTCTATAAGCTAGTTGATGACTTTAAAAGAAATCAAACTCTGTATCCAAAATTCTTTAAACTTTTTATTTGAAGCTAAACATGGGATTTCTTACTCAGCAGAAAGGCATTACAATACTCATTTGTTTCTTTCATTATTCCATTAAAATTTATTTAGTGTCTTCTATAGTTCAGATACTGTACAATACAATAAAGATTTATTGTGAGCAAAACAGACATAGTCCCTGTAATCACACATGTCATCTTTTGCTTGGAAATAAACAAGAAATATATGTGGGATATAATAAATATTAAGATTCAAATATGCTGATGGTAGTATATAGGAGGACTATCTAAGTTTTAGATTATAGAATGAATTTACAGTCATGAGTGTATAATTTGTATACAGTAGTAGGCTAAAAATTAGCCATGTAAATATGTGTGTATGTGTGGATTTGTGTTGCCTTGCATTTATCAAATTGCTCCTTCTAAACCAAAAAACCATAAACTAAAAACTCACCAATAATAGCTAAAGCACACTACAGCTAATCCAGAAAGTTTCCAAATTTTCATGAACTGAGTATGATTGTACTATGTAGTTTTGCATCAGTGAAGCTTCATTTTATTGCATTCTATTTGCATTGTTTTCCCCTCTGTACAAACCTTCACTGATTCTAGTAGTAGTAGTGTCTTACATTTATATAATGCTTTCAAGAATTTCAGAATATTTTAATATCTCTGATCTCATTTTACTCTTAAAGTAACCTTCGTATATGGTAGATTGTGTTATCTCCATTTGATAAATGAGGAAATAGCAACTCAGGAGACTTATAGGGAGGACCAAATAAATTGATGGTGGAATTGAGATTTGGTTACTCACATGCATTGAGTATTCATGTACCTAGGGTAGCTTTAGATGTATGCTTTCCATAATGTGCAAAGCCCATAACTCTTCCCCTTGGAGAGTTCTTATTAGAAGAGTTAGATTTTTTCCTTTTTTTGAAATGAGAATCTTCCATGACCTGGAGCTCATAGTACTTCTGTGGCCAGAGAGTGAAGATGATCCTTAATTTCATCACAGCTAAGATACAAGTATATTAGCAGCTGCTGATATCCTCATCATTGTACATACATGCATGATTTTCTGTGTTCTCTTCTTTGATTTGGGCTTCCCAGGTGGCTCAGTGATAAAGAATCTGCCTGCCAATAAAGGAGATGTGGATTTGATCCCTGGGTAGGCAAGATTCCGTGGAGAAGGAAATGGCAACTGACTCCAGTATTCTTCCCTGGGAAATCCCATGGACAGAGGAGCTTGGTGGGCTACAGTCCATGGGGTCGCAAAAGAGTCAGATGCAACTTAGCAACTAAACAACAACAGCAACAATATCCTTTCCTTCATTAAACTATCTGGATCAGGGTTTACAGTCAAACAATAAATGTTACCAAAGCATGAGTATACTACTGATTCATAGAAAGCTAAGGATAGCTTTTTAAAAAAATGAGAACTGACAGTAGAGGACAATGCCCCTTTTAGAAGCTGCAATAAAACAAAGAGGATGAGAAGAAACCCATATCAACAGAGAGAGTTAATGCTTTTACATTTAAGAAGAGACCCCTTCTGTACCCATGTTACTAGCAATACTAAGTTTGTGCTTAAGCAGAAACAGTCTACCAGTGTTAACACCTTGGACTGTGAAGGTAAAGCTGAAGGCCAAGGCAAAGTGAAGGTTAACAAAATTAAATCCTGATGAATCAAATATCTTCTTACTATTTTTAATGCAAATAAAATAAATTAACAATAAATATTAAAATGTTTGTAATAAGAGAAAATTCTGCACCATAAGGTGGAACAACCCCAAATACATAGAATTTGTCAGCATTCAACATGAATGACATACATTTACTATGGTTGATAATTCTAGTTGCCATGAAGGTCATTTAGTGTGTCTATTCTCAAGAAAATGTAATGCATAACAATTTTGAGGCTACTCCTTTCATTCTTAAGGGAGAATCCTTAGATAATTTATGTTGATTTAATTATCACTTATATGTGCCCTAGAATTGGAATTATCCAGGGTTACCTAACACCATTGACATATTCCATCACCACTTGTAATTTTAAGTAACAACTTTATAGGAAATTACTCTGCCCAAAAGGAACTTAGATGGGATATGATACAACAGGCTTTCTTTCTTCTGCTACAATGACCTTTCAGCCTATATAAGACTAATGCACTTGTTTCAATTTCTTTAGTATAGAAATAGAAATAGGAAAATTTAATATCAAAATTATGATGGGATGGGGAGAAAAAGAAAGTATGCATTTTTACTTCCCCTTCAGTTCAATGTCATTGTTCAGTCGCTCAGTCATGTCCAACTCTTTGCAATCCCATGCACTGCAGTATGTCAGGCTTCCCTGTCCAAGTTCCCTAAGTTCATAAGGGAAGATATCTAATAATTTATGCTTTCTCAGTGAAAGCCTTTCCCATGAATACTTTCTCCGCTCCAACTGTGGCTCTCCTCCTTTCAGTGTTGTACTCATATCTTCAAAGCATTCTTTTATTCAAGTATTTCAGTCATAAACACTATCCCTATCCTTGAGAAAATCCTGCCCCTTTCCAGAGGCAGAAAAGAATGTCTCTGATCCTGACCAAATCCTACAGTTTGAGGTTTTAATCGTGTCTTACTCTGTTCCAGCTACTGTAACAAAATAACACAGACTGGGTGGCTTATAAACAACAGAAATTCTTTGCTCACAGCTCTAAAGGCTGAAAGTCTGAGGTCAAGGTGCCAGAGTAATTGGGTGAAGGCCTTTTTCCAGGTTCCAGACCTGTCATTGTGTCCTTGCATAGCTGAAGGAGCTAGAGAGCTCAGAGGGTCCCCTTTTATAGAAGCACAAATCCCATTTATAAGGACTCTACTCTCATGACCTAATCACCTCCCAAAGACCCCGCTTCCAAATACCATCATATTGGGCATTAAGATTTCAGTATATAAATTTTGTAGGGACACGGACATCCAAACCATAGCAAGCAGTAATCCCATATTCCTCAGATGGCTTTAGCTGGATGGGAATTAGTAGTTCTTTCTGAGATTCTCAGTGATTATTTTATTTTCAGTACCTCAAGCAGTGAAAATTCTTAGCCGGATAGTTATTTTATTATTTGGCCTATTAAATGTGTACATCTCTGAAGGTAAACATTTTTTTCTTTCTTTTTGTAAGAAATAGCCCAATCTTATAACATGTTGAAGAAAAAAATATCCTATAAGCAAGATTTTGGTTCTGTCATGAAGTAAATGTCTCTCTTACAGAGCTAGGAAATAACTTTTTTGCCTGAAGTAATCAGAAAAGTGTCATACAAGTTTCTTTATTTCCTCGGGGAATGCTGCTAGCCTCAACTCAGTGTTTTTCATAAAACTGAGGAGTGGCAAGTAGAGTTCTTTGCGATCGTTCTTACCACACATCATCTCTAAAACTCAAGTACCTATAACAATAAAGAAGAATCAGCAAATCTATGTTATGCCTAATTTTACAGACCAGTTCAGTTCAGTTGCTCAGTCGTGTCCTACTCTTTGTGACCCTATGAATCACAACAGACCAGGCCTCCCTGTCCATCACCAACCCCCAGAGTCCACCCAAACCCATGTCCATTGAGTAGGTGATGCCATCCAACATCTCATCCTCTGTCATCCCCTTCTCCTCCTGCCCTCAATCTTTCCCAGCATCAGGGTCTTTTCCAATGAATCAGCTCTTCGCATCAGGTGGCCAAAGTATTGGAGTTTCAGCTTCAGCATCAGTCCTTCCAATGAACACCCAGGACTGATCTTGTTTAGGATGGATTGGTTGGATCTCCTTGCAGTCCAAGGGACTCTCAAGAGTCTTCTCCAACACCACAGTTCAAAAGCATCAACTCTTCGGTGCTCAGCTTTCTTTGTAGCCCAACTCTCACACCCATACATGACCACTGGAAAAGCCATAGCCTTGACCAGATGGACCTTTGTTGGCAAAGTAATGTCTCTGCGATGGCACACGAGCACACATGGCTGCGACAGCGCACGAGCATGGCCGAGAGGAGCTACCCCACGCCTGAGGTCAGGGGTGGCTGCCAGGAAGAGCTACCCCACCTCCAAGGTAAGGAGCAGCAGCTGCAGTTTGCTGGAGCAGCCGAGAAGAGATACCCCACATTGAAGGTAAGAGAAAACCAAGTAAGACGGTAGGCACTGAGAGAGGGCATCAGAGGACAGACAGACTGAAACCACAATCACAGACAACTAGCCAGTCTGATCACATGGACCACAGCCTTGTCTAACTCAATGAAACTAAGCCATGCCATGTGGGGCCACCCAAGAGGGAGGGGTCATGGTGGGGAGGTCTGACAGAATGTGGTCCACTGGAGAAGGGAATGGCAAACCACTTCAATATTCTTGCCTTAGGAACCATTTTACAGATAGACTCACCTAATTAAGTCCTTAGATTAACTCTAAGGACTGTTAGGGCTAGAAAGTTTTTCAAGAGATAATCAAGTCCCAAATTATCTTTAGATATAAAAATGCTGAGGCTTAATGAAGAAGTGACTTGTCCAGTTGTCTCAGCCAGAAAATTTTATATTTCACAAGCATATGCTAAATTGTAAGTCCTGAATTTACTACCAGGAGCCCATTTCATCCAAACTATATTCTCACCTCTGTTAGCTAACTGTAGAAGTGTGCTTAAATTTCTTATTTAATCAGTAAGTTGTGACTGCAACTATTTTGCAACCCCATGGACTATAGTCCGCCAGGTTCCTCTGTCCATGGGATTTCCTAGGCAAGAATACTGGAGTGGGTTGCATTTCCTTCTCCAGGGGATCTTCCCAACCCATTGATCAAAGCTATGTCTCCTGCATTGGCAGGCAGTTTCTTTACCATTGAGCCACCAGGGAAGCCCCAGTGTGCTTAAATAAACAGTTTTAAATGAATGGTCCCACAGCACTACCATAAATTACTTGACACTTAATATTTTATAGCTAAACACACATTTTCCATATTCCACATATACTTAAGGGTAAAAATGTTGAGAAGTTTTCAAGATGGACATTAAGTGAATTAAAGATATGCTGATGAGCAATGATTTTAAAAATCATCTAGAGAATGGGAAAATAATGGGAACATTTGAATTTATTACGTATTTTCATTCTATAGAATAGCGATTACCAGAAGAAAGTACAAATTTATTTCTTCCATTGTATGTGATTTAAATTTAGTTTACAGAAATTTATGCTTTAAATCTTACCTATCTGGAAACAAATACAAAATTAACCCATGAATTATATAATTATAATGAGTGCTCATTTAATACCCATGGTGACTGTGATGAAACTTAAAAATATTTAGAAAAAATAGAATTTTTATGTTTAGAATGTGATCTCAGAGCCTTGATCAATGATCAAGATAGAGAATAAAGAGGGAATAAAAGACATTCTATTCTTTAGAACAAAAGAGAACCATATGGCTATATGTTAGGAAGGTAGTCAGTTTGCCAAAGAGCTGTATTATTTGCTGAAGGAAATACCTTTTTAAGTTCATTCTTCACAACTTAAATTAATGGAGTTTATATACAAGAGCTCATAATAAATTCCATTTTGGAAGAGCAATAATTTCATGTGGCCATTTTCTTAGTATTTTTGTTATGGTAAAATATTGTTCTAAAAATATAAGCTAGGCTTAGGTGACTAAAAAGAAAAAAAAGTAGAGTAATCTTGTAAGTAGTAGGACATATCCATTGCAAATTTGAAACTGGACTTTAAAACAAACATTAAAGAAATTCATGAAATTCTAAAAAGATTAAACTCATGCAAAGGTGGTAACTGTAAAAAATAATTTTAATATACTACCTTATGAATATGTATCTTGCACTACAATCTCTCAGTCTCTCATCCTTTCTGTCTCTGTCTCTCTCCACTCTCCTTTTTTTTCTCTTTTTTTGAATATTCACTAGGTTAAACTGGGTTTTTTTAAAGGGTTTTGGCATATCTTTTTAATATCTTCACTGCTGCATGTAGGCTTCCTCTAGTTGCAGAGAGCAGCGGCTACTCTCTAGTTGCAATGCATGGGCTTCTTATTGTGGTGGCTTCTCTTGTTACAAGAACACAGATTCTAGGGCACACTGGCTTCAGTAGTTAGTGCACATGGGCTCAGAGGTTGTGGTACACAGGCTTAGTTATCCCGTGGCGTGTAGGATCTTACCAGAAAAGGGATCAAACCAGTGTCCTCTGCATTGCAAGGTGGATTCTTAACCACTGGGCCACCAGGAAAGGCTTTTATATATCTTTTTAAACTTGAAATCATTAGGGAAATTTGGTGTTTTCATGCAGTGCATTTAAACCTCAAAAAAAAATATTAGAGCTGCAAATCTATAAAGGAAAAAGAGACAAATATATGCAGTATGTAAAAAAAGTTATAAGAAAATTTGAACTTGGAAGGCATGATAGAAATAGGAAACCAATAAAAAGAAAAAGATTGGTTGATTAGAGTTAGTTCCTGAAGATTAAATGCTGTATTAGAATTATTTCATTTACATCCTTCCAACATGGTTATGTGTGTCCAAAAAAAGTAACATAGTTTGGTTTCCATGTAAGATGTATAAGGCAGAAGGACTACTGCTATCATAATTAACAAATAAGAAAATTCAGATAATCTAAAATATCATTTATTTTCTTGATCTCATCAAAGAGTTGATGACACAGGGCAAACATGGAAAATAGGGCAGAGGTCTGAATTCCAAAGAGACACAAACCTTTCCCAAAAAAAGGGACCCAGGACAGAAAGTCTATCCCCTGAGGGAGAGCAATCCTGCTCAGGGGCTGGAAATGTAGGTTGTAGGTAGAAGAGAGGGCTGACTACAAAGTAGCAGAGAGACCAACTTGTGATTATGAAAGTGTTCTAAATCTTGACTATGTTAGAGGTTGCATTATTATATGTGCTTGTCAAGATTCATAGAATTATATCTAAGAAGAGTGAGCTTTAGTACATGTAAATTATACTTCAATAAACTGAGTTTTGATAAAATGTACTAAAATAATTTTAATACTATTATAATATGAGTTGTAAAATGTTATAATAGTATTAATAATTATTTATTATTAAAATAAGAATTAAGAGGCTGAAGAGTGAAGAAAAATAAGAATGAAAAGTGAAAAGCTGGCTTAAACTAAACATTCAGAAAACTAAGGTCATGGCATCCAGTCCCATCACTTCATGGCACATAGACAAGGAAACAATGGAAACAGTGAGAGACTTTATTTGGGGGGCTCAAAAACCACTGCAGATGGTGACTGCAGCCATGAAATTAAAAGACACTTGCTCCTTGGAAGAAAAGCTATGACCAACCTAGACAGCATATTAAAAAGCAGAGACATTATTTTGCCAACAAACGTCCGTCTAGTCAAAGCTATGGTTTTTCCAGTAGTCACGTATGGATGTCAGGGTTGGACTGTAAAGAAAGCTGGGCAGCAAAGAATTGATGCTTTTGAACTGTGGTGTTGGAGAAGACTCATAAGAGTTCCTTGGATTGCAAGGAGATCCAACAAGTCAATCCTAAAGAAAGTAAGTTCTGAATATTCATTGGAAGGACTGATGCTAAAGCTGAAATTCCAATATTTTGGCCACCTGACCTGAAGAACTGACTCATTGGAAAAGACCCTGATGCTGGGAAACATTGAAGGCAGGAGGAGAAAGGGATGACAGAAGATGAGATGGTTGGATGGTATCGCCGACTCTATGGACATGAGTTTGAGTAAGCTCCAGGAGTTGGTGATGGACAGGGAAGCCCGGCATGCTGCAGTCCATGGGGTTGCAAAGAGTTGGACATGACTGAGCAACTGAACTGAACTGAAAGCTCACTCTTTTTAGATATAATTCAATGAATTTTGGCAAACACATATAATAATGCAACTTCTAACAAACTTTGAAGAGGTTTCAGCAAATACCGTGTGTGTGTATAAAATGAGTTAATTCTTAGAAATCATAAATTTTAATTTTGTTTTATATAGTAAAGAGATTGGAATATACATTCTTGATTGGGAAATTAGTTCAACTGATGTTTGATAAGCAACTTACATTAACAAAGCTGTTTACCATTTATCAAGTGCTTCCATCTCTCATTAAATACACAACTGGGATATGTTTACAACAGAGGATATTGTATTGTACCAGGATCTTAATTTTAAAAAGTGACTGAATGATGGCATAAGCTAATTCCATTGAAAGAAAAATTTAAAAACAGTTTCCTAAGAAATGACAGACACAGCGGACCATGCAGGAGCACACAAGACTTATCATATGAAGGAGTCAGTAAGTAGAGGAATTGGGATTCTGCCGTATGACTATGACGTGACTCACGATGTGACCTTATGATGTGACTAGGTGGAGACGTCTCTTATTGCAGCAGTCCCCATATTTTTTGGCATTGGGGACCGATTTTGTAGAAGACAATTTTCCATGGACTGGTGTGGGAGGGGTGGTTTCGGGGTGATTCAAACACATCCCATTTGTTGTGCACTTTATTTCTATTGGAGAAGGAATGGGCAACCCACTCCAGTCAGTATTCTTGCCTGGAAAATCCCATGGACAGAGGAGCCTGGCGAGCTATAGTCCATGAAGTCACAAAGAATTGGACATGACTGATTGACTAACACACTTATTTCTATTATCATTACATCAGCTCCACCTCAAAGTGAAGATATTAACAATTTTGGTCATTAAATCTGGCACTGTGACCTAGTGAACTTATGGAGAGGTTGGGAATAATTGATGTCAAATAGCCAATACAGAACTTAGAAACATGTTTAATACAGACAGCTGTTATTTCTACTTAAACTGAGGCTTACACACATTAAACCATTTGCTTAGAAACAGACACAAAACCAAGAGCAGAGCCACTTTTGAGACCTCTTCAACAAGTTTCAAGTTATCCGCCCCAGAGACACACATACAAATCTACATGTAATAAGAACAAGCATTTTGATAAAATTAATTTTAAAAATGCAAGTATACTAGGCACTATTTGAGATCCTGGAAATGAAATACTGAAAAAAATCTCATTTTGCATTGCAGGCAATAACTAAATTGACAATAAAGGACTCAGTTTCAGGGAACATGTAATCTTTACATTACCAACACTATGTTTGCCCCAACCAGTCTAAGAAGCTCAGATAAAAATATTCATTGTTTAAAATGCATCTAGGGACTTCCCTGGCAGTCTAGTGGGTGAAACTCAGTGCTTCCATTATGGGGTGCATGGGTTTGAATACTGGGTGGGGAACTGTGATCTCACATGCCATACAGTCAAATAAATAAAAATAAAATCCATCTATTTCAAAATCATATAGGTATCTTCTTTTTTCTATAAGAAGAGGAAATAACTTTTAGATCATTTATAATAATGACAATGACTAGTTTTTATAGTTTTTTAGTTTTTATATGCCTGGGCCAACAGGCACTCTTATAAATACTATAGTTATAATACCTCCCTTAATCCTCACAAAAATTCTCTGAGTTATATACTGTTATTTTAGGCTTTTTATAGATGTGAACCAAGAGGGATAAAATATTATTTAAATAGATATAGAGTTGAGATTTGAACCCAGGAACTCTGTATCAGTCCTTATTCTTAACTATTACATTAAATGGCAGTTATAGAATTCTCAAACAATATAAACTTGGGGTCACTGAGAATCAATACAATGAAACTTGAAAAGTAATGTCCCAAGGCAACTTAAATCTATTGTTTATTTTAGAGAAGATGAAGACATTAAGCCCCACAAAAATCTCTCAATGGGATGATAGATTGAGCACTAACAAATAGTGTGCATGCTTTGAGAGGTAATATGGCTTGGTGGAAAGAAAACAGGGCTTTGGGTAACATAAATTGTATTCCAGATTCTCATTTATTAGGTCTATGGTTTTACAAGCTACTCTAGTCAAGTGGGCCTTAGGAAGCATCACAACGAACAAAGCTAGTGGAGGTGATGGAATTGCAGTTGAGCTATTTCAAATCCTGAAAGATGATGCTGTGAAAGTGCTACACTCAATATGTCAGCAAATTTGGAACACTCAGCAGTGGCCACAGGACTGGAAAAAGTCAGTTTTCATTCCAGTCCCAAAGAAAGGCAATGCCAAAGAATGCTCAAACTACCGCGCAATTGCACTCATCTCACACGCTAGTAAAGTAATGCTGACAATTCTCCAAGCCAGGCTTCAGCAATATGTGAACCGTGAACTTCCAGGTGTTCAAGCTGGTTTTAGAAAAGGCAGAGGAACCAGAGATCAAATTGCCAACATCCGCTGGATCATCGAAAAAAGCAAGAAAGTTACAGAAAAACATCTATTTTTGCTTTATTGACTATACCAAAGCCTTTGACTGTGTGGGTCACAGTAAACTGTGGAAAATTCTGAAAGAGATGGGAATACCAGACCACCTGACCTGCCTCTTGAGAAACCTGTATGCAGGGCAGGAAGCAACAGTTAGAACTGGACATGGAACAACAGACTGGTTCCAAATAGGAAAAGGAGTACATCAAGGCTGTTTATTGTCACCCTGCTTATTTAACTTCTATGCAGAGTACATCATGAGAAACGCTGGCCTGGAAGAAGCACAAGCTGAAATCAAGATTGCCAGGAGAAATATCCATAACCTCAGATATGCAGATGACACCACCCTTATGGCAGAAAGTGAAGAAGAACTAAAGAGCCTCTTGATGAAAGTGAAAGAGGAGAGTGAAAAAGTTGGCTTAAAACTCAACATTCAGAAATCTAAGATCATGGCATTTGGTCACGTCACTTCATGGCAAATAGATGGGGAAACTGAGGGAACAGTGGCTGACTTTACTTTTGGGGGCTCCAAAATCACTGCAGATGGTGACTGCAGCCATGAAATTTAAAGACACTTACTCCTTGAAAGCAAAGTTATGACCAACCTAGACAGCACATTAAAAAGCAGAGACATTACTTTGCCAACAAAGGTCCATCTAGTCAAGGCTATGGTTTTCCAGTGGTCATGTATTGGTGTGAGAGTTGGACTACAAAGAAAGCTGAGCGCCAAAGAATTGATGCTTTTGAACTGTGGTGTTGGAGAAGACTCTTGAGAGTCCCTTGGACTGCAAGGAGATCCAACCAGTCCATCCTAAACGAGATCAGTCCTGGGTGTTCATTGGAAGGACTGATGTTGAGGCTGAAACTCCAATACTTTGGCCACCTGATGTGAAGAGCTGACTCATTGGAAAAGACCCTGACGCTGGGAAAGATTGAGGGCAGGAAGAGAAGGGGATGACAGAGGATGAGATATTGGATGGCATCACCGACTCAATGGACATAGGTTTGGGTGGTCTCCAGGAGTTGGTGATGGAGAGGAAGGTCTGGCGGGCTGGGTTTCATGGGGTCACAAAGAGTTGGACACGACTGAGCAACTGAAATGAATTGAACAGATGTCTGAGAGAGTTATATCCTCTGCTTTGCTCTTTTTTCTCAAGATTGCTTTGGCATTTGGGTTCTTTGTGGTTCGAAATAAATTTTAGTATTATTTGTCCTAGTTTTGTAAAAAATGTTCTGAATATTTTGATAAGAATTACATTAAAACTTTAGATTGCTTGGGTAGTATGGCCATGTTGCTGCTACTGCTGCTAAGTCGTTTCAGTCGTGTCCGACTCTGTGTGACCCCAGAGATGGCAGCCCACCAGGCTTCCCCGTTCCTGGGATTCTCCAGGCAAGAACACTGGAGTGGGTTGCCATTTCCTTCTCCAGTATGGCCATATTAATACTATTACTTCTTCCAGTCTAAGAGCATGAGATATCTTTTCCCTTATCACTTTTAGTTTCCTTCATCAATGTTTTATAGTTTTCAGTATATGGTTTTTTCACCTCGGTTAAGTTTATTCTTAGAGTCTTTTTTGGATGCATGTATAAATAAGATTTTTTTTTTACTTCCTCTTCCTGATATTTCATTACTAGTTCAGAGAAATGCAAAAGGTTTCTCTAAATTAATCTTGTATTGTGCAGCCTTGATGAATTTATTTATTCATTCTCATATTTTCTGGCTTCTTCATGGCTTCTAGATGGCCACCTTTTTGCTGTGTTCTCACATGCTCTTTTCTCATTGTGTGTGTGTGTGTGTGTGTATGTGTGTGCACATGTATGCACTGGAATTGTAAGAGAAAAGGAGAAAGGAGAGGAGAGGAGAAGAGACAGGGAGACACACACACACACAAAGAGGAAGCTAGGTCTTTGATGTTTCTTCTTATAAGGACACTAATCCTCTCACGAGTGTCCCAGACTTATGATCTTGTCTAATCTTACCTAACATTACCTCCCTAAATTCCCATCTCCAAATACCAAAAATTGTGAGTTAATGATTCAAAATATGAATTTTGAAGGGAAATATTCCACCCATAAAAAACCAAAAGCCAAAATCTTTTCATCACTTTTTTCTTATTTGTGTGTTAAAACATAGAGCTTTTGACATAAATATTTCAGTTGATGAACTATGACAGGATATTTTGAAGCTTGAATTATTTTAAATATATTTTTATTTACATATTTTACTTTGTGTATTGACTTCTAAAATAATTTTATTAGAATGAATCATCACTTTGAAAATCAGGATGACTCTTCAGCAGAAAACTACTTAAATGCTGTGTCTGTAGAGATTTGGAGCTCAAAATACATCAATATGGATTTTAAATCTATATGAAAACAGAATATATGGCTTTAAAAAACGTATTTATTTGGCTGTAGTTGTGGCATGTGGGATCTTTGTTGCATCACACAGGATCTTTTGTTGTGGTACACAGACTCTCTAGTCATGGCACATCAGCTCTGGAGCATATGGGTGCAGTGGTTGTGGCACAAGAGCTCTGCAGCATGTGGGATCTGAGTTCCCCCAGCAGGGATCAAACCCACATCCCCTGTACTGCAAGACAGATTCCCAACCACTGGAGCACCAGGGAAGTCCCATCTGTGTCTTAATCATTTGTTTTCCAGAGTTACAGGGTATCTACATTCCTGTTTGTATTTACTTTGGTGAGTATATATCAAGCATAAGCAGATATGTAGAATATGCCTATAGATGACCTCCATTTCCCCACATATTTAATGTAATATCTGGTTGTTTACTCTCTTTACTAGAGACTTTACATTTTCAGAGTCATTGTTGCTTGATTATTTTTCTCATCATGGAAAACTGATACATGATTTTTACTTGTTCTTCCTAAAAGTTAATTGATCTATAATACTGATATGGAGACTGACAACTGATCATAGAAATAATGGTCATTGGTCAAAATAACAAACAAATAACCTAGAAACCCAATTTTAGCAGAAACACCATTTAAAACTTTGTGGATTTTTAAATAGCTCTTAAAATAAACTATAAACACATTAATTTGAATTTGAAAACCAGTTTCTTTCCAGAAAATATGTAATTTTTCTCTTGAATCACTTTTCAACATCAGAAAGCCACTCGATGTATACCAGGCATATATTAGGATTGATTGGCTTGAAAAGTAGTTAGTTTGGTACTTTTAAATAGATGCAGTTATTTATAGAAGATGAACTTCCACTTTCCTTGTGTTATGAAAGAAGCTGAAGTGCCATTGAAAACCACTCGATGGCCTTGGATAGAAACCATCATAGGAGCAAAGCTGAGGGAAGTTGGCCTGTGACCAGTGTCTGAGCCAGTTTTGCTGCTGTTAGGAAATATCTCTTGGAAGCCAGTGATGGTAGATGCAGATGCGGTTCATTGGAAACAATCCATGGCATACTTTGATCAGTGGTTTTAAATGGTTGCTGATTTCAAAGTGCCTCCTCTCCTAAAAAAAAAAAAAAAAAAAAAAGAGATTGGTTGGCACTAAAGAGCAAGGCTACAGCTCATCCAAGAGAAGACCAAAGGGATCCACACTGAAAAGCTGCTGATGGGAGAAGATCCCTAAAAGACCTTGATCCATATTCAATCTTTTTTTTTTTTTTAGATGTCCATCAAAATATCAGATTCTCAGAATTTCAACTATGGAATGTATGATTACAATTGGAGAGAGACGGCCAGATTTCCTAAAATAAATGAATAAATAAAAAATATACCTAAAAATAAATGAATAAATAAAAGCGGAGCAGAGGAAGATGAAAAATTGCTGAGTAGACGAGGTCAGTCAGTGCTTATTTGAATTCAGGACTGAATTATATCTCATATCATTAATGTATATTCTAGGATTAGTGACATCTCATTGAGAAAGGATATCACTCTTTTTATATACAAATGTCATGAATAAATAATACAAAAGTTTACAAAGTAAGAAAATGTTCTGTGAATTTTGCTTGTGTGGCTAATAGAGATTGCAGATATGGTAAATGAGAGACTTAGAAAAAATGTTTACTTTTAAGCTACCCATATGGTTTTGCTTCTTTTAATCGATATAGACATATGAGATGGCTGATCCACGTTAAGTAGGCCACCTGGAACTGCTGAACAGTTTTACTTGCTTTTCTTTCCTTTTTCTGAACAAAGTAAATCAATAAAAATGAGCATAAAATCAGAGAAGATAGCTTCATTACCATAGTATCCAAGTTTAGAACCCAAGGAAATAGAAATACATTTTTATCTGTGTGTGTTTGTATATACATACAGTTGTCCCTTGGTATCTGTGGGGGATTCTTTCAGGACTCCCCGAGGATACCAAAATCCATGATTACTCGAGTCTCTTGCATAAAATGGTGAAGTATTTGCATATAACCTAGACACATTCTCCTGTATACATTAAATCATCTCTAAATTACTTATAATACCTAATACAATGTAAACGCTATGTAAGTATTTGTAAATACAATGTAAATGCTATGTAAATATTTGCCAGTGTACTGCAACTGAAATTTTTGTTTTTTGGAATTTTCTGGAATTTTTAAGAAGTATTTTGATCCACAGTTGATTGGATCCATGATTGTGGAACCTGTAGATAGAGCCAACTGCATGCATATATTTGTACATATATAAATGTATATATACATCATTAAATATATACATTTATATTTCCAATGTTGGAGAAAATAAATATTAAGCATTCAATTTGAGTCATAAGTGACAGCAATATGAAGCTCCTTTCAATTCCTAAAAGAGTTTTAAAATATACATTTCATAGCTATATTAACCTTATATAAGGAAGAAGGGAATTAATGGGGATGAGTTGGCAAAGGAGATGAGGAAAGTGGCAGCTGTACAATTTTAATATTTTTCAAAGTATGAAGAGGTAAACGTCACCTCATTTACTAATATCCATTTATTTATTCAGAAATATTTATTGAGTACTTAAGATATGCTGTTTACTGGTCTGGCATTGATGACACAACAACAAACAAATGGAGAATTTCCTCATTTTCATGAAGCTTAAATTTTATGAAGATAAATAAATACTGAATATTTTAATATATGTGAGATAATGACGAAGAAAGATAAGGCAGGAAAAAGGAAACAGATTGCCAATGGAAGGTATGGGAATTGGGAGTGCAAGTTTTGCGAGAGTAAATAGGAAGTCCTTTCTGAAAAGGTGACATTTGAGAAGCTACTTGAAGTGAGAGAGCAAATCCTAAAGCAATGTGAGAAAAAGTGACATAGGCAAAGAATGCATTATGTGCAATGGCCCTGAAGAGCTGGCTAGGTATATTCAAGGGATTTCAAGGAGGCTAGTGACTGGTGTCAAGTGAACAATAGAAAGAATGGTAAAAGATCAGGTAATACAGGTAGTGGAAGACCAGACTATGTAGGACACTAAACACAAAAACATAAACTTTGTGTTTTGTTCTGAGTTAATTTGTAATGCATTGGGGATTCTGTGTAAAATAGCAATATGATATGTATTTCATAGAAGCAACTTTGGCTGCTGTGTGGAGAATGGTAAATAGATGGGATAGACTTTGTTCTTTTTTTATTTTTCAAGATGGTTTTGCCTATAAAGGACCTTGAAATTTCCAGTGAATTTAAGATTAGATTCTCTGTTGCTGCAAAAAGTTCAGCTGGAATTTATATAGGAATTTAAATAAATTTTTAGATTGCTTTCAGCTGTATTGAAATATTTTTAAAAATATTTATTTATTTGCCTGCTTCAGGTCTTAGTGGTAGCATGTGGGCTCATATTTTTAGTTCTGGCATGTGAACTCCATTCATACTGTTTTACCTTTTCATACTGTTCATGGGGTTCTCAAGGCAAGAATGCTAAAGTGGTTTGCCATTCCATTCTCCAGTGGACCACATTCTGTCTGAAAAGGCAAAATGATAGGATACTTAAAGAGGAACTCCCCAGGTCAGTAGGGGCCCAACATGCTCCTGGAGATCAGTGGAGAAATAACTCCAGAAAGAATGAAGGGATGGAGCCAAAGCAAAAACAATACCCAGTTGTGGATGTGACTGGTGATAGAAGCAAGGTCCGATGCTGTAAAGAGAAATATTGCATAGGAACATGGAATGTCAGGTCCATGAATCAAGGCAAATTGGAAGTGGTCAAACAAGAGATGGCAAGAGTGAACGTTGACATTCTAGGAATCAGCAAACTAAAATGGACTGGAATGGGTGAATTTAACTCAGATGACCATTATATCTACTACAGCAGGGAGGAATCCCTCAGAAGAAATGGAGTAGCCATCATGGTCAATAAAAGAGTCTGAAATGCAGTACTTGGAGGCAATCTCAAAAAAGACAGAATGATCTCTGCTCGTTTTGAAGGCAAACCATTCAATATCACAGTAATCTAAGTCTATGCCACAACAGTAACACTGAAGAAGCTGAAGTGGAACAGTTCTATGAAGACCTACAAGACCTTTTAGAACTAACACCCAAAAAAGATGTCCTTTTGATTATAGGGGACTGGAATGCAAAAGTAGGAAGTCAGGAAACACCTGGAGTAACAGGCAAATTTGGCCTTGGAATACGGAATGAAGTAGGGCAAAGACGAATAGTTTTGCCAAGAAAATGCACTAGTCATAGCAAACACCCTCTTCCAACAATGCAAGAGAACACTCTACATATGGACATCACCAGATGGTCAACACCGAAATCATATTGATTACATTCTTTGCAGCCAAAGATGGAGAAGCTCTATACAGTCAGCAAAAACAAGACCAGGAGCTGACTGTGGCTCAGATCATGAACTCATTATTGCCAAATTCAGACTTAAAATTGCGGAAAGTAGGGAAAACCACTAGACCATTCAGGTATGACCTAAATCAAATCCCTTATGATTATACAGTGGAAGTGAGAAATAGATTTAAGGGACTAGATCTGATAGATAGAGTGCCTGATGAACTATGGACGGAGGTTCGTGACATTGTACAGGAGATGGATCAAGACCATTCCCATAGAAAAGAAATGCAAAAAAACAAAATGGCTGTCTGAGGAGGCCTTACAAATAGCTGTGAAAAGAAGAGAAGCAAAAAGCAAAGGAGAAAAGGAAAGATATAAGCATCTGAATGCAGAGTTCCAAAGAATAGCAAGAAGAGATAAGAAAGCCTTCCTCAGCGATCAATGCAAAGAAATAGAGGAAAACAACAGAATGGGAAAGACTAGAGATCTCTTCAAGAAAATTCAAGATACCAAGGGAACATTTCATGTAAAGATGGGCTCGATAAAGGACAGAAATGGTACAGACCTAACAGAAGCAGAAGATACTAAGAAGAGGTGGCAGGAATACACAGAAGAACTATACAAAAAAGATCTTCACGACCAAGATAATCACGATGGTGTGATCACTCACCTAGAGCCAGACATCCTGGAATGTGAAGTCAAGTGGGCCTTAGAAAGCATCACTACGAACAAAGCTCATGGAGGTGATGGATTTCCAGTTGAGCTATTTTAAATCCTGAAAGATGATGCTGTGAAAGTGTTGCACTCAATATGCCAGCAAATTTGGAAAACTCAGCAGTGGCCACAGGACTGGAAAAGGTCAGTTTTCATTCCAATCCCAAAGAAAGGCAGTGTCAAAGAATGTTCAAACTACTGCACAATTGCACTCATCTCATACGCTAGTAAAGTAATGCTGAAAATTTTCCAAGCCAGTCTTCGGCTATACATGAACTGTAAACTTCCAGGTGTTCAAGCTGGTTTTAGAAAAGACAGAGGAACCAGAAATAAAATTGCCAACATCCAATGGATCATCGAAGAAGCAAGAGAATTTCAGAAAAACATCTATTTCTGCTTTATTGAATATGCCAAAGCCTTTGACTGTGTGGATCACAATAAACTGTGGAAAATTCTGAAGGAGATGGGAACACCAGACCACCTGATCTGCCTCTTGAGAAATTAGTATGCAGGTCAGGAAGCAACAGTTAGAACTGGACATGGAACAACAGATTGGTTCCAAATAGGAATAGAAGTACGTCAAGGCTGTATATTGTCACCCTTCTTATTTAACTTATATGCAGAGTACATCATGAGAAACACTGGGCTGGAAGAAGCACAAGCTGGAATCAAGATTGCCAGGAGAAATATCCATAACCTCAGATATGCAGATCACACCACCCTTATGGCAGAAAGGGAAGAGGAACTAAAAAGCCTCTTGAAAAAGCTGAAAGAGGAGAATGAACAAGTTGGCTTAAAACTCAACATTCAGAAAACGAAGATCATGGCATCTGGTCCCATCACTTCATGGGAAATAGATGGGGAAACAGTGGAAACAGTGTCAGGCTTTATTTTGGGGGGCTCCAAAATCACTGCAGATGGTGACTGCAGCCATGAAATTTAAAGACACTTACTCCTTGGAAGCCAAGTTATGACCAACCTAGACAGCACATTAAAAAGCAGAGACATTACTTTGCCAACAAAGGTCTGTCTGGTCAAGGGTATGGTTTTTCCAGTGGTCATGTATGGATGTGAGATTTGGACTGTGAAGAAAGCTGAGTGCTGAAGAGTCAATGCTTTTGAACTGTGGTGTTGGAGAAGACTCTTGAGAGTCCCTTGGACTTCAAGGAGATCCAACCAGTCCATTCTGAAGGAGATCAGCCCTGGGATTTCTTTGGAAGGAATGATGCTAAAGCTGAAACTCCAGTACTTTGGCCACCTCATGCGACGTGTTGACTCATTGGAAAAGACCCTGATGCTGGGAGGGATTGGGGGCAGGAGGAGAAGGGGACAACAGAGGATGAGATGGCTGGATGGCATCACTGACTCGATGGGCATGAGTCTGAGTGAACTCCAGGAGTTGGTGATGGACAGGGAGGCCTGGCGTGCTGTGATTCATGGGGTCACAAAGAGCCGGACATGACTGAGCGACTGAACTGAACTGTGAACTCCTAGTTGCAGCATGCAGGATCTAATTCTCTGTCCAGGGGTTGAACCTGGACCTCCTGCACTGGGAGCACAGCGTCTTGGCTACTGGGCCACCAGGGAAGTCCCTTTATTGACATCTTAATAATATTAAATCTCCCAGTCCATGAACATATAATATGTTTATATTTATTTAGGACTTTGTTGTTTGTAGTGGAAAATTCTTACACTTAAACTTTTTAAAGTATCTTTTAAAAAAGATATGATTATAAATAGATTTAAAAGTTTTTTTTTCTTTCTGATTATTCATTGGTATTGTGTACAAATATAACTGATTTGTGTATATTCTTCCTGTATCCAATAGCTTTGTTGAAATTGTTTATTATATCTACTACATTGTGTGTGATCTTTAGTTTTCTATATATATGATCATTACTTCTATAAACAGACAGTTTAATTATTTATTTTTGATCTGAATCTTATTTTTCATGTTATTACTTTATGGCTTTGGCTAGAACTTCGAGTAAAATGTTGAACAGAAGTGGCAAAAGTGGACACTGTCCTTTTTTCTGACCTTAGGGGGAAATATTTCAGTCTTTCTCCATTGAATATGATGTTAGCTGTTTTTTATAGATGCCCTTTGTGAGGTTAAAAAAGTATCCTTCTATTCACAATGTTTTAAGTGTTTTTTTTACAATTTAAATGTGTAGGATCTTGTCAAATGCATTTTTTTTCTAATTTTATTTTATTTTTAAACTTTACATAATTGTATTAGTTTTGCCAAATATCAAAATGAATCCGCCACAGGTATACATGTGTTCCCCATCCCGAACCCTCCTCCCTCCTCCCTCCCCATACCATCCCCCTGGGCCGTCCCAGTGCACCAGCCCCAAGCCTCCAGCATCGTGCATTGAACCTGGACTTTTGTGTGTTTTTTGAGATGATTTTTAAATTTGTTCTGTTAATACAGTATATTACATTGATTTTGCTTTGTATGTTGAACCACACTTGCATTTCTTGGTTAATCCCAATTGTTCATGGTGTTAAGTCTTTTTCATATCCTTAATTTGGTTTGCTAGCATTTTCTTGAGGATTTTGCAATTCAACAGGATATTGGTCTTTGGTTTCCTTTTCCTATGATGGTATCAGGCAATTAGTGGCCCGGTAGAATGAATTAGGAAATATCCTGCTCGCCTCTATTTTGTGAAAGAGTTTCCAAAGGCTGTTTTTTTTTTTTTCCTTCAAACATTTGGTAGAATTAACCAGTGAAGTTGTATGGAACTGAACTAAAAAATTAACAATGTGCTTTAGAGTGAAAAACACAGAGTAAGACATTTTTCTTATTTAAAATGATACATTTTAATAAAAATGATAAATTCTGTACAATTATTAACATTTTTTACATAATACCTCTAGAATTTGGGGTTGCCTGTCCTTTACAGAGATAATGAAGTGGCATGAAATACAATTATTGACTGTAACAGAATATCACCCAATGTCTGATAAATTTTCTTTTTGCTCTCATTTTAGGGGTATTTCATATATACTGAGAAGTTGTATACAATTTTAGAGGACTAAAAGAAATGAAATAAATACCAACTCACAAAGCTGGCATTCAATATGATTTTGCTAAAAGGTTGATTTGTGACTGAACCCAGGTTCAGCTGCTTGCCACTCAAATGTCAGTAGAAAAGAAAGGTGCTTTAATCAGAAACCAGCAATCTGGGGAGAAGGTGGACTCATGTGCAAAGACCAATTTCAAAGATTCTGCTCAGCCTTGACAGTTTGTGAAATGAAAAGTGGAAGGAAGACTCTCAGTGAATCATCAAGGCAGGAGGTTGAGTTCTGCATCCTTCTCCATTGTGTGCAGATTGATTCTCTCTTCAGATGTTATCTTGTCTCCATGATTTGCCTTGTAGGATTCCTTAGTGGGGCTATTGCAGTCACTAGACAGCTAGTCGTTTAAAAAAATTTATTTACTTTTGATTGGTTGATGATTGGTTTGCAATATTGTTTTGATGTCTGTCATACATCAACATGACTTAACCCTAGGTGTACATATGTCCCCTCCAACACAGGAAACTCAAACTGGGGCTCTCTAATAATCTAGAGGGCTGGGAATGGGCAGGAGGTGGGAGGCAGATTCAAGAGCTAATCATTTTTAAACTGCTTAATTCTCTATTCTTTCATTTTATCTAGGAAAAGAATCAACAGGTTAGACAACACATGGCATGTATTCAGGAGAGCGTAAGTCCAGAGTTAGTTTCAATGGCTTAGTGATCTCATTCGTATAATTAGGCTCTTTTAAGGTTAGAGGGGAACAGAAATGGACAAACCAAAAAGGCACTTTTGGATATGCCAATAAGCTATCCAAAAAATACTCAGCATAACCTCAATTTTTCTGAAATTTCCATTTATCATGGTCTTCAATCTTATACTCACTAATCAGTCAATCAGCAACATCATTCTAGCCAGCCTACATTATTTCTACTTAAACACAAGTAATTCATGCATTTTTGCATAGAAACACATTAATTTGGTAATATACCTCTAAATGACTCAAAAAAAAAAAAATAGAGAATAGCAGTGACTGTCCCTATTCAACTAGCTTCTAAATTCTGTTAGATCTTAATAAATCTGTGAATTAATGAAAAGATATGCTAATAAATCTGTGAAATATTAAAGCCAGACATGCAAATCTTTGTTCCTGGCCCTGAAGTCATAGAAAGACGAATAATAGCTGCAGAGGGCATTAAACCATGTTTAAGAGGAAGCTGCTATTTGAGGCATGCAACAAAAGATTTACACTTACCACTTCATAATTCCTGTTCAAAACCTAATCCAAAGAGTGGAGTAAAAAGTAAATCAAAGGAATTTAAGTTTATTGCTTAATGTAAGTATTACTGTAACCAAAAGGAGGGGGCAGGCTGTTCTCTGATCAAAAGCCAATAAAGAGACAAGATTGATAGAAAGGAAAGTTTGCTTTACTTCAAATGCCAGCATGGTGGGCAGGGGAGGGGGGACTCCTATCCAAAGGCTGACTTCTCCCGCACTAACAATCTGTGGACAAGAGTTTTATAGATGGAGGGAGGGGGGTTAAGGGGTACATGCAGAAACAGTACAGTCATCTCTGACAGTCAACTTGAAATTGGTCATGTGGTGGTATGACCAACATCATCTTGATTGCTTAAGGTAGAGTTAATCTCTAGTTCGAGGGGTGGTTTGTTGCTATATCTTTGAGGCCAGTTCTCAGGACTGTGGCTACTTTTGTCATGGCTACAGTCTGGTCTTCATGTAGTTAACTTCTTCCAACTGCTGAAGATTTCAGTATCTATAAGACAGCTCAGGATATGGCTCAGAATATTATCTATAGTCCTTGAGAAGGAACTAAAGTCCTTGACTACGCTTACTGACTAAACTATTATTTGGTCTCCTTTGTTTTCCTTTGTTTCTGCATTTTCTCTGTTCTCTTATTAAAACTATTCTTTGGCTAAAGTTTTTCCACAAACAAAAGTCAGGCTGAGGATATGGTCGAGGGGTGGGCGGGCAAGGACCATAGTGTCTTGCTCTGTTTCATTAACACACTCAATTTTTTCTTCTACCGTCTATCTTTTTCCTTTCCTAACCTCTAATATAGAGGAGTGGATATAAATGTATGATGTTTTCCTTAAACTTCCCCTTTGTACCTAGCTCCATTCTGTGTTCAAACACTATGCCACAATTGCTAGAATAAACCACTTTGACTTGGTCCAACCAACCCTTAACAAAATTTGTAAACCAGGAGGTTTATTTTCATTGTCTTGTCAACTTGCTTTCTATCCTTGACTTCTCATTCAATTCTTAATTTTTTTGTCATCATGTCACCTGATTGTACCTTAAAGCTAACGAATAAAAGTTTCTGCCAATATCTGTTTGCTGTAGATAAAGCTGGAAAGTTTAAGCATTTTTGCTGCTTAAAAGTAATTTTCTATGTCTCATAAGGTATTTCACTTCAAATTAGATAAAAAATTATATGTCAGTTTCTGTGTTAAGATGTTATTTGTGATAGTAACTGAGACATATTGGCAGTTTATCAAAGAAAACACCTTTCACCAGGGGTTCTTATTTAGGGTTCACAGATCTCTTATAAAATTCAGAATGTTCATAAACCTGGGTGGTGGGAACAAATAAAATCTCCATTTTCTCTGCAAAGGCACTGATAAATAGCATTTTCTTCTATTGTAAAAATTGACAACAGTCTAACACATTATTAGGACTGGGATTGCCTCAGTGACAGAAAGATGAATATTGTTCACGTTCATTGAAGTTGTTACAGATAAATGCCACTGATGTTCATCACTTATTAAAAATTCTGATACAATAAGTCCCCTACAATACGAATCTTCAAGTTGCGAACTTTCAGATGTGAATGTATGTTTGCATGTTCAGCTATGTAACTTTGTTCACGTGTCTGGCATACATTGTTATGTACATGCATGCTCTACAAGTGGTTGGGATTTTGTGTACTGTATTATACAGCATGGTTACTGTGCAAAGAAGGAGCAGGCTAATGAAAAAATGATGAAACTGGAGGCCCACAGAAAGGATGAAGAGAGAGAAGAGGAAGAAGTAACTGAAGAATGAAAGAGAATCATGACACAGGAAATGGCAAGGGGCTTTTCTTTATCTGAGGAGACACTGTTAATTTTTGAGGTACAGGACCCAAATGTAGAATGGTTAATGAAGGTTGCAGCAGCCGTTCAGAATGCAGCCCAGTGCTACCATGTCACCTATGATGAGCAAAATGAACAACTGCCCAGTTATCATTTGCTTTTTCAAGACGGTAGATAGAATTAAATACAGCAAAGAACCAGAATCTAGGCCATGAAAATCAGGTGCCAGTGAAATTGGACCTTGGCTTCTGTCTACTATTGCTGACAATCAGTTAGCTATATCATTTCCCATCTCTTCTATGGCCTCCATTCAAAAACCCTTCTTGCCTGTTCACAAGATGCCAGCCACTGTATGCCAGCTGTTATATTATCAGTTTAGTTCAGTCGCACAGTCGTATCCACCTCTTTGTGACCCCATGGACGGTGGCATGCCAGGCTTCCGTGTCGATCACCAATTCCCAGACCTTGCTCAAACTCAGGTCCATCGAGTCGGTGATGTCATCCGACCATCTCATCCTCTGTCATCCCCTTCTCCTCCAGCCGTCGATCTTTCCCAGCATCAGGGCCTTTTCCAGGGAGTCAGTTCTTCGCATCAGGTGGCCAGAGTGTTGGAGTTTCAGCTTCAGCATCAGGCCTTCCAATGAATGTTCAGAACTTACTTCGTGTAGGACTGACTGCTTGGAGCTGCTTGCAGTCCAAGGAACTCTCACGAGTCTTCTCCAACACTCAACTGTTCAAAAGCATCAATTCTTTGCTGCCCAGCTTTCTTTACAGTCCAACCCTGACATCCGTACGTGGCCACTGGAGCAACCACAGCTTTGACTAGACAAAGCATTACTGTCTCTGCTTTCTAACATGCTCTCTAGGTTGGTCATAGCTTCTCTTCCACGGGGCAAGTGTCTTTTAATTTCATGGCTGCAGTCACCATCTGCAGTGGTTTCGGAGCCCAAGCAAATAAAGTCTCTCACTGTTTCCATTGTTTCCACATCTGTTTGCCACGAAGTGATGGGGACCGGGTGCCGTGATCTTAGTTTTCTGAGTGTTGAATTTTAAGCCAACTGTTTCACGCTCTTCTTTGACCTTCATCAGGGAGGCTCTTTGGTTCCTCCTCCCTTTCTGCCTTAAGGGCGGTGTCGTCTGCGTATCTGAGGTTATTGATATTTCTCCCGGCAGTCTTGATTCCAGCTTGTGCTTCATCCAGCCTGGCATTTCGCAAGATGTACTCTGCCTTTAAGTTAAATAAGGAGGGTGACAGTATACAGCCGTGACTTAATCCTTTCCTAATTTGGAACCAGTCCATTGTTCCACGTCCAGTTCAAACTTGCTGCTTGACCTGCATACAGATTTCTCAGGAGGCAGGGCAGGTGGTCTGGTATTCCCATCTCTTTCACAATTGTCCACAGTCTGTTGTGATCCACACAGTCAAAGGATGTAGTTACACTGTACTACTCTACTCTCCAAGGTACTGTAAAATTAAGAGTTTGCTTTGTATGCATTGCGTGAAAATTATTATACGCCGATTACGGTACAGAACTATACAGCTTGATTGTGTTAGTAGGGTATCTAGGCTAACTCTGTTGTCCTTATGAACAAGTTGGACTTACGAAATCACCCTTGGAATGGAACTCACTCTCGTATGTAGGGGGCTGACTTTAGTAGATTCACTGTTACAGGTTTTCAAGCAAGTTAGTTGCTATGTATGCATTATCATTATGTCACACCTTGGAATATTTTGATAAGGATGTCAATAAATATCTTCCATTGCCATTCCATGTATTTTATTTATGCATTTGTACATTCTTGCCCTCGCACTCTCTCTCTCTCTCTCTCTCTCTCACACACACACACACGTGCACGCGCACGCACGCACACACACACACACACACACACACACACACAAGCATGGGCGCATGCACTCAAACAAATGTGCTCTCGGGTAGAAGTCTAACACAGGCACAATGACTCCTCTCTGGTCCCCGGGAAAGCTTCCTGTGGTCGCCCGGGGACCTTCTGTGTCCTGAGGCCCGCTCCCACCCTGCCTGGCCTCAGGGCTGCACCGCCGGGCCTTTTACTCCAAGGCTGGTTAGCAATCACCTCCGAGAGAAAGTCTCCCCCGCACCGAGCCCAGGCAGCTTCCGACCGACCGAGGCTTATTCAGGCAGCCTGGTGAGCCAGGAGAGCTCCCTGAGGGTCGGCCGAGGTGGGCCTGGCCCACCACAGGTGCGTCATGGCCGTTTCCCCGACTTGGATCCTGGCGTCTCCAGGGTGACCACCCAGCAAAGTGCCTGGTGGGGGACACAGTGCATCTTGGACATTTACAGGGTTTTGTCCCCAGCTCCCAGCCAGGTTTGTGGGTGGGGTTTCCAGGCGCAGAGCTGCCACGTGCGCGTAGGGCCCCGCCCCCGCGCTCAGCGCCTGCAGCCGCGTGCCACGCCGGCTGACGTGCATTGACGTGCGTGACGTGCGTAACCCACGTAACACGTAACCCGGGGACGTATGTTTCCCAGCAGCTGCGGTCGGACCCTCGTGGCAGCTGGGGCGGCAAAAGCCGGATCCTTCCGTCCACAGGGGCCTCACCTCCAGGGTCTCCCAGCCGTACAGTGGCTCAGAGGTACTTAAATGTTTCTTTTGTTAGTTTCGCCACGCTTCTCTTGGGGTCCGCTGGTCCCCCGCTCCTGGGAAAGCTGGGGGGAGGAGTAGAGGCCGGCTCTAGTTGTCTGCGCCTGAGGCTGGCCGTGTGGGCTTGGAGTTTGGCACGGCGTTGGTTTTAGCATCTCCTCAAGTCACCGCTTGTTTACCGTGGCGGTCGGGTTTTCAAAACTCCATATCTGAAACGGTATTTAGAAACCAGGAGCAACGACGTGACCGCAGAACTTTCTCCCGAATTCGTGCGCGGCCTCTGTAAGGTAGCGCTTTCAGGAGAGCTGAGCTTGTGGTAGGCTGGTGTTTGGAAAGTTGTTCTCTTAGGCGTGCCAGTGGAGTGGCTGCCTTCAAAAGCTTCCCGGGCGAGGTCTTCGCCCAGACGCGTTGGGACCTCCCTGGCCCCGTGCGCTGGCCCGGCCGCCATGCTACAGAGGGTCGCCACGTCCCTGCGCATGTGCGCATGGCGAAGGCAGCCAACGCAGGGACAGCCCAGATAATGAAACCCACAGGGGGCAAAGAGAAGCGTTCCAGTGGAAATCCCTGTGCTTGCTGGGTACCCCATGTGGTCCCCGATATAATAATTAGGAGCAGGCGTGTCAGCAGATAAGTTGCCCCCTGCTTACAAAACCACTACTCACGGATGTTGCTAAAAAGGAAAGTTGCCTTTAGTCACAAACCCAGCAATCTGGGGAGGTGGCGGGCGCATCCTCCCTCCCCCCCAAAACCACCTCTGAAACTTGTCTGCTCACCGTGGAAGTTTTTAAAGAGAAACCGGGAAGTAATCTCCGTCCATCATTGGAACTAGGGGATCAGAGTTGTCACCACCCCTCTCTGCAGGCTTGTCAGCTCCTGGTGATGTTCTGGACATTGTCTGGGTCACACAGTTTGGTCGCATAATTTGTTTAGGTTAGTGAAGGGGAAGCTAGGGAAGCGATCTGGTCATCTGTTCATTTCTACTTCTTTATGGAAAGAACCAACACGGTAGACAAGGTATTGGGTGAATCATGCTCAGTCGTGTCCACCTCTTTGCGACCCCATGGACGGTGGCATGCCAGGCTTCCCTGTCCATCAGCAACTCCAAGACCTTGCTCAAACTCAGGTCTATCGGGTCGGTGATGCCATCCGACCATCTCATCCTCTGTCATCCCCTTCTCCTCCAGCCGTCGATCTTTCCCAGCATCAGGGCCTTTTCCAGGGAGTCAGTTCTTCGCATCAGGTGGCCAGAGTGTTGGAGTTTCAGCTTCAGCATCAGGCCTTCCAATGAATGTTCAGAACTTACTTCGTGTAGGACTGACTGGATGGATCTCCTTGCAGTCCAAGGACCTCTCACGAGTCTTCTCCAACACTCAACTGTTCAAAAGCATCAATTCTTTGCTGCCCAGCTTTCTTTACAGTCCAACCCTGACATCCGTACGTGGCCACTGGAGCAACCGCAGCTTTGACTAGACAAAGCAGTACTGTCTCTTGCTTTCTAACATGCTCTCTAGGTTGGTCATAGCTTCTCTTCCACGGGGCACGTGTCTTTTAATTTCATGGCTGCAGTCACCATCTGCAGTGGTTTCGGAGCCCAAGCAAATAAAGTCTCTCACTGTTTCCATTGTTTCCACATCTGTTTGCCACGAAGTGATGGGGACCGGGTGCCGTGATCTTAGTTTTCTGAGTGTTGAATTTTAAGCCAACTGTTTCACGCTCTTCTTTGACCTTCATCAGGGAGGCTCTTTGGTTCCTCCTCCCTTTCTGCCTTAAGGGCGGTGTCGTCTGCGTATCTGAGGTTATTGATATTTCTCCCGGCAGTCTTGATTCCAGCTTGTGCTTCATCCAGCCTGGCATTTCGCAAGATGTACTCTGCCTTTAAGTTAAATAAGGAGGGTGACAGTATACAGCCGTGACTTAATCCTTTCCTAATTTGGAACCAGTCCATTGTTCCACGTCCAGTTCAAACTTGCTGCTTGACCTGCATACAGATTTCTCAGGAGGCAGGGCAGGTGGTCTGGTATTCCCATCTCTTTCACAATTGTCCACAGTCTGTTGTGATCCACACAGTCAAAGGATGTAGTTACACTGTACTACTCTACTCTCCAAGGTACTGTAAAATTAAGAGTTTGCTTTGTATGCATTGCGTGAAAATTATTATACGCCGATTACGGTACAGAACTATACAGCTTGATTGTGTTAGTAGGGTATCTAGGCTAACTCTGTTGTCCTTATGAACAAGTTGGACTTACGAAATCACCCTTGGAATGGAACTCACTCTCGTATGTAGGGGGCTGACTTTAGTAGATTCACTGTTACAGGTTTTCAAGCAAGTTAGTTGCTATGTATGCATTATCATTATGTCACACCTTGGAATATTTTGATAAGGATGTCAATAAATATCTTCCATTGCCATTCCATGTATTTTATTTATGCATTTGTATATTCTTGCCCTCGCACTCTCTCTCTCTCTCTCTCTCTCTCACACACACACACGTGCACGCGCACACACACACACACACACACACACACAAGCATGGGCGCATGCACTCAAACAAATGTGCTCTCGGGTAGAAGTCTAACACAGGCACAATGACTCCTCTCTGGTCCCCGGGAAAGCTTCCTGTGGTCGCCCGGGGACCTTCTGTGTCCTGAGGCCCGCTCCCACCCTGCCTGGCCTCAGGGCTGCACCGCCGGGCCTTTTACTCCAAGGCTGGTTAGCAATCACCTCCGAGAGAAAGTCTCCCCCGCACCGAGCCCAGGCAGCTTCCGACCGACCGAGGCTTATTCAGGCAGCCTGGTGAGCCAGGAGAGCTCCCTGAGGGTCGGCCGAGGTGGGCCTGGCCCACCACAGGTGCGTCATGGCCGTTTCCCCGACTTGGATCCTGGCGTCTCCAGGGTGACCACCCAGCAAAGTGCCTGGTGGGGGACACAGTGCATCTTGGACATTTACAGGGTTTTGTCCCCAGCTCCCAGCCAGGTTTGTGGGTGGGGTTTCCAGGCGCAGAGCTGCCACGTGCGCGTAGGGCCCCGCCCCCGCGCTCAGCGCCTGCAGCCGCGTGCCACGCCGGCTGACGTGCATTGACGTGCGTGACGTGCGTAACCCACGTAACACGTAACCCGGGGACGTATGTTTCCCAGCAGCTGCGGTCGGACCCTCGTGGCAGCTGGGGCGGCAAAAGCCGGATCCTTCCGTCCACAGGGGCCTCACCTCCAGGGTCTCCCAGCCGTACAGTGGCTCAGAGGTACTTAAATGTTTCTTTTGTTAGTTTCGCCACGCTTCTCTTGGGGTCCGCTGGTCCCCCGCTCCTGGGAAAGCTGGGGGGAGGAGTAGAGGCCGGCTCTAGTTGTCTGCGCCTGAGGCTGGCCGTGTGGGCTTGGAGTTTGGCACGGCGTTGGTTTTAGCATCTCCTCAAGTCACCGCTTGTTTACCGTGGCGGTCGGGTTTTCAAAACTCCATATCTGAAACGGTATTTAGAAACCAGGAGCAACGACGTGACCGCAGAACTTTCTCCCGAATTCGTGCGCGGCCTCTGTAAGGTAGCGCTTTCAGGAGAGCTGAGCTTGTGGTAGGCTGGTGTTTGGAAAGTTGTTCTCTTAGGCGTGCCAGTGGAGTGGCTGCCTTCAAAAGCTTCCCGGGCGAGGTCTTCGCCCAGACGCGTTGGGACCTCCCTGGCCCTGTGCGCTGGCCCGGCCGCCATGCTACAGAGGGTCGCCACGTCCCTGCGCATGTGCGCATGGCGAAGGCAGCCAACGCAGGGACAGCCCAGATAATGAAACCCACAGGGGGCAAAGAGAAGCGTTCCAGTGGAAATCCCTGTGCTTGCTGGGTACCCCATGTGGTCCCCGATATAATAATTAGGAGCAGGCGTGTCAGCAGATAAGTTGCCCCCTGCTTACAAAACCACTACTCACGGATGTTGCTAAAAAGGAAAGTTGCCTTTAGTCACAAACCCAGCAATCTGGGGAGGTGGCGGGCGCATCCTCCCTCCCCCCCAAAACCACCTCTGAAACTTGTCTGCTCACCGTGGAAGTTTTTAAAGAGAAACCGGGAAGTGATCTCCGTCCATCATTGGAACTAGGGGATCAGAGTTGTCACCACCCCTCTCTGCAGGCTTGTCAGCTCCTGGTGATGTTCTGGACATTGTCTGGGTCACACAGTTTGGTCGCATAATTTGTTTAGGTTAGTGAAGGGGAAGCTAGGGAAGCGATCTGGTCATCTGTTCATTTCTACTTCTTTATGGAAAGAACCAACACGGTAGACAAGGTATTGGGTGAATCATGCTCAGTCGTGTCCACCTCTTTGCGACCCCATGGATTGTAGTTTGCCAAGCTCCTGTTTCCAGTGGGTTTCCCTGGCAAGCATACTGGATTGGTTTGACGTTTCCTTCTCCAGGGATCTTGTCCACCCAGGAATCCAACCCACGTCTCTTCTGTGTCCTTTAGTGGCATCTGGATTCCTTATTACTGCAGTCACTTGGAACCCTGTTTTGTGTGACTGAAGATTACAATGATTGGCTTGGGCAGGATTTGAGTACAGCATTGGGGTGGCTGTTTTAAATTGTTGTTAAAATACATCTTTTCTAAAGTGATTAAAAAGAGGAAGCTTCCTGCTGAAGGCAGTTTCCTGCAAAGATCTGCTAACATTACTATCACATTGAAGAGTGTGTGTGGATTGGCTGGGCTTAGAAACCACCACTCTTTACAAGTGTTTTGAAATAAATTTTCCTTCCTTGGGAAGTTGAGGTACATGTGAGGGAGGAGTGGCCCTTTATCTGGAAGCTCGTAGACTGGTTCTTGCAAGGTGGGGAAAGAGATAAAAGCCTGAACACCTCCTCAGCTGAGCTCTGTAAAGCGGGGGAGGGAAATTACAAGAATCGCCAATATGGTGCTCACATACACATGCACTCGCATGGTTGTCGGCCAGCGAAATATTTTCTACATGAATTCTCATTTATTATTAACACTTCAAAGAATGTCTCTGATGTGATCTATCAATGAGAAATAACATCCCTTATCCGCCTAGACACACAAAATTCAACACATTTTTTGGCTGTGTTAGGTTGTGTTTAAGACGTGAAGAAGAGTTTATGTCAGTAGACATTTCTTCAGATCTTTGCTTTTTAGCTTAATTCAGGTGATCATTGCAGTGTGTTCATTCCCTGAATTCTCAAATGACACTGTTTCAAATTTACTCAGCATAGGCAGGTTAATGTGAATTGTTCCCGCACAAAGGAGGAACATAGCATAAACCAAACAGGCTGTATCATTGATTATCAGCACCTTTTCAAGGCTGAAGTGCTGCCTATAAAAAGTGTTATTCTTAGAAGGGATCCCTGGCTTTCACCAGATTCCAGTGCCCAAGAAAGGGTTAAGATCTCTGATTCCAGTGCCCAAGAAAGGGTTAAGATCTCTGGTTAAATCGAAGTAGTACATCTCTTTGCGCATGCTCAGTACCTCAGTTTTATTGGACTTTATATCTCAATGAACTGTAGCCGGCCAGGCTCCTCTGCCTATGGAATTTTCCAGGCAAGAATACTGGAGTGTGTTGCCATTTCTTTCTCCAGGGGATCTTCCCTTCCCACGGTTCAAACTTGCATTGGCAGATAGATTTGTTATCACTAGTACCACCTGGGAAGCCTTAGTACATCTCTTTGGTGATATTTCAAATGTCATAGAGAATACAAAGAAGGGACAATGCATGGCAGAGACTTCCTTTACTTATTCTGTCCACGTGAAATACACATTAGATTCACCAAGTGTCCTTCTATAAAAAAGACTGATATATGAGTGCTACGTCATAGATTTTGATTGAATTGGTCTGAGATTCAACTTGAACATGAGAGTTTTACAATAATGTCTAGGAAATTCTAAAGAGCAGTGAATACTGATAAAAATTAATCTAAAGAAAACACTGGTGCACAAATATTGGACCAGCAAATGGTTCTTTATTGTAGGTGGGAGATATTTGTGTGTTAAACACACACACAAGCAAATATATATATATATATATATATATATATATATATATTTGAAAGAGTATGGTTGTAAGTCTTAATAAGAGCAGCTTAAGATTTTGGTTGTAAACAATAAAAGTAAAATGCATAACTTTTTACTTAACCTTAAGATACTCTTAAACTTCAGAGGTTTTGCATGCGGTAAAATAAAATTTTAAGATAATGTTTTCCAAGATATCTTTGGGGTTAGCCGGATCACTCACTGATTTTTAGCGTATTAAAAAGCAGAGACATTACTTTGCCAACAAAGGTCCGTTTAGGCAAGGGTATGGTTTCTCCAATGGTCATGTATGGATGTGAGAGTTGGACTATAAAGAAAGCTGAGGACCGAAGAATTGATGCTTTTGAACTGTGGTGTTGGAGGAGACTCTTGAGAGTCCCTTGGACTGCAAGGAGATCCAACCAGTCCGTCCTAAAGGAAATCAGTCCTGAATGTTCATTGGAAGGACTGATGTTGAAGCTGAAGCTCCAATACTTTGGCCACCTGATGAGAAGAGCTGACTCATTGGAAAAGACCTTGATGCTGGGAAGGATTGAGGGCAGGAGGAGAAAGGGATGACAGAGGATGAGATGGTTGGATGGCATCATGGATTCAATGGACAGGGGTTTGGGTAGACTCCAGGAGTTGGTGATGGACAGGGAGGCCTGGCATGTTGCAGTTCATGGGGTTGCAAGAGTTGGACACTACTGAGTGATTGAACTGAAGTGACTTAATTTTAACAGTAAAATATCTCATTTAAAATTAGTTTTATATTGTGGTTTAGTTGATTTAAAATTCCGTGTTAATTTCTGATGTACAGCAAAGTGACTGTTATACATACATCCTTTTTCATACTCTTCCATTATAGTTTATCACATGATACTGATACTGAATATATTTCCCTGTGCTGTACAGTAGGACGTCCTTGTTTATCTACTGTATATATAATTGTTTGCATCTACTAATCTGAAACTCCACATCCATCCCCTGCCCTTTCCTCCTTGGCAACCACAAAGGAAGAACATAACATAGACCAAACACAGTATGTATCATTGATTATCAAGAGCTTCTATGTGAATCTGTTTGTGTTTCGTAAATAAATTCATTTGTGTCATATTTTCAATTCCACATACAAGTGATATCATGTGGTATTTGTCTTACTCTTTCTGACTTAGTATGGTAATTTCTAGTTCCATCCGTGTTGCTGAAAATGCCATTTATTTCATTCTTTTCTGTGTTCGGGTAATATTCCATTGTGTATGTATACCATATCTTTTTTATCCACTCATCTGTTGCTGGACATCTAGGTTGTTTCCATGTCTTGGCTGCTATGAACATAGTGGTGCATGTATCTCTGTGAATTACAGTTTTGTCCCAATGTATGCCCAGGAGTGGGATTGCTAGATCATATCACAACTCTATAATATATCTCTTTAAAAGATAAAATAACTAAGTGACTATGGCACCCAGTTGAATTTTATTTTAATGGGAGTATGGTCAGCTCTTCACAACTTGATTATAGTCCGTTTAATTTGACAGGTTCCTATGGGGAGTAAGTACCCATAATGGGTATAAATATAAATAGATGGACAGGTAGATAAATAGATAATAGGATCCAATTGTAATTGTTATACATCAGAGGAATACTCAAGGGTGAATTTTAAAAATGTGAAGGCTAAGAACATTAAAAAGAGTAGAAGGCACTGACAAGGAGAAACGAATATTGAATAAGCATGCATGTGTTCAGTGCTACATGCTCTTCCTTAATTTAGTTGTAA
The DNA here is from genome assembly GCF_055505025.1 of Bos grunniens. Taxonomy (NCBI): domain Eukaryota; kingdom Metazoa; phylum Chordata; class Mammalia; order Artiodactyla; family Bovidae; genus Bos; species Bos grunniens. Next base: position 134,483,813 of record NC_141194.1, read on the forward strand.
AATCCATTAAGGCTTATTGAGAAATACTTGTCAAGTGCTTTGAAGTCTTTGGCAGCTGCCATTATGTAAATGCAAGGGAGGATTTTGACTTAGAAAAGATGCTATAAATTCCATACTCAGGATACATTTTACCAAATCATTGTTCAGCTCAGGGTTAAAAATAAATTAACAAATAAGGATTTTAATATAAATGTTTTTATTCTCTAAAATTTAAGTAAGAGAAGTCTCATCTCTATTCATAATAAATAATTTACACCTGCATTATATATGCCACCCATACTTTCTGCCACTCTGACACTTCTTTGTAATGGAAGTTTTCACTCACTTATTCTAGACAGACTTTTATGGAGGTACAGAGGTACAAAGTACAGGAGCAGATGGAGCATGCTTTTACTATAGAGTCATTTGGCCTCCAAAGTATCTAAAAGGGATATATCTTGCTGGTCAGACAATCCATACAAGGAAGAATATTGTCAAATCTGAGCTGCTGCACCACTGTGCTTTTTTGTAATCTGGGATTAACAAAATTGAGAAAAATGGATAATTAAAAGTTACAAAATGCAATTCTAAACATTTAAAACAAATTTTGTAAACATAGATATTGAAGTAAAATTTGGTAAACTAGAAGAAGTAACTACCAAAAATGTACAGCAAACTGTATTCTGAATAGTACAAAATCATGGAAATATTTATTTAAATAACAAAATAGTAGAAACTTAAATCCCAGGTTGTCATATAAGTTTTGATCCAAAAATGAGAAGTAAATTTGACAGTAGAAATTGCTAATCATTGAATGTTATATATCTGAAAATTTTTGTATAAATCTGTTGTTTACACATTCAGACATCCTTGGAATTCTATTATAGTCTCAATATTTAGGTATATATGTATATCCCTTGGTAAAAATATGAATTCAACCAGGTTAACTTTATAAAAAATTAATGATTTTTCAAATTATCATCCTACATTTAATAGTTTCTTATATTTTATTATAACAATGTAAAAGGAATAAAAGTAGTTATTAAATTTGAGATTTTAAGCTCGGAAAACACCATATTACTATGTGACTGAGTATTGTTTAAAGTAGATGATACTTTAATACACCCAATAGAAGTTAAAAAGTAAGTGTTGGGTGAAAGTCGTATTTCTGTGAAAACTTCACAAGCACTTGGGCATCAAAGAAAACATTCTTTTCTAATTTGTCTTCATATATTCTCTTTGGACAAAAAGGCTACTTTGAAGGGATAAAACAAGAAATGCATTTTTGGTAGTAGACTCATAACAAACAACAATCATAGGAGGGAGATACAGCAGATCAAAGAAGAAGAATGGTTCATTCAGAATATATGAAATGGAATGGAATGGAATAAAGCTGTCCCAAGTTGAGGATTTGCTCACAAACCTTAGTGTTGGCTCTATAATAAACAGATCCTGTTTTCATCTTAATATGTTGACTCATTAAATTGCCTTACACAAAGTTTCTTGAAGTTTTACTTCTATATAATTCTGTTTCTGTGATCTTACCTATAGTTTACAGACAGAATTAACTTAATAACTTAGTAGTTTAAAGACAGAATTAACTTTATAACTTAGTAATTACCCAGATAATTCTATTGACTTCTAGTTTTGAAAATTTGGTTGTGCCATATATTTCCAATTACAAATAGAATCAAACTAGGTGATTTAATTGCAATAATCCCAGGAAGTTAAAAAATACACAGTGAATTGCCTTAATCTTCACTGCACTGTGCACCACTCTTCCCATAAGTATGCTGGTTTAAGTTTCTCATTTTGTGATATTTTGTTATACCAGTAATAGAAAACTAATACAGCAAATCCCAAATCCCAGTGGCAAGGCAAAAAGACCTTGCCACTTCTTCCATCACCCTCTTCAAGTTCTAAGGTACTATAAAAACAAATACAGCACTATTTATTAATGAGACTGCCTTTCCCCCATTGTTACTCTTGCCTCCTTTGTTGCAGAATAATTGACTATAAACATGTGGGTCTATTTTTAGGCTGTCTGTTCTTTTCCATTGATCTGTGTCTGTTTTTGTGCCAGTGCCATACTGTTTTGATTAATATTAGTTCAGTTCAGTCGCTCAGTCATATCCGACTCTTTGCGACCCGATGAATTGCAGCACGCCAGGCCTCCCTGTCCATCACCAACTCCCGGAGTTCACTCAGACTCACGTCCATAGAGTAAGTGATGCCATCCAGCCATCTCATCCTCTGTCGTCCCCTTCTCCTCCTGCCCCCAATCCCTCCCAGCATCAGAGTCTTTTCCAATGAGTCAACTCTTCGCATGAGGTGGCCAAAGTACTGGAGTTTCAGCTTTAGCATCATTCCTTCCAAAGAACACCCAGGACTGATCTCCTTTAGGATGGACTGGTTGGATCTCCTTGCAGTCCAAGAGTCTTCTCCAACACCACAGTTCAAAAGCATCAATTCTTCGGTGCTCAGCTTTCTTCACAGTCCAACTCTCACATCTATACGTGACCACTGGAAAAACCATAGCCTTGACTAGACGGACCTTTATTGGCAAAGTAATGTCTCTGCTTTTGAATATGCTGTCTAGGTTGGTCATAACTTTCCTTCCAAGGAGTAAGCGTCTTTTAATTTCATGGCTGGAATCACAATCTGCAGTGATTTGATTTTGGAGACCAAAAAATAAAGTCTGACACCATTTCCACTGTTTCCCCATCTATTTCCCATGAAGTGATGGGACCAGATATCATGATCTTCATTTTCTGAATGTTGAGCTTTAAGCCAACGTTTTCACTCTCCTCTTTGACTTTCATCAAGAGGCTTTTTAGGTCCTCTTCACTTTCTGCCATAAGGGTAGTGTCATCTGCATATCTGAGGTTATTGATATTTCTCCCAGCAATCTTGATTCCAGCTTGTGCTTCTTCCAGCCCAGCGTTTCTCATGATGTACTCTGCAAAGAAGTTAAATAAGCAGGGTGACAATATACAGCCTTGACATACTCCTTTTCCTATTTGGAACTAGTCTGTTGTTCCATGTCCAGTTCTAACTGTTGCTTCCTCACCTGCATATAGGTTTCTCAAGAGGCAGGTCTGGTATTCCCATCTCTTTCAGAATTCTCCACAGTTTATTGTGATCCACACAGTCAAAGGCTTTGGCATAGTCAATAAAGCAGAAATGGATGTTTTTCTGGAACTCCCTTGCTTTTTCCATGATCCAGCAGATGTTGGCAATTTGGTCTCTGGTTCCTCTGCCTTTTCTAAAACCAGCTTAAACATCTGGATGTTCACGGTTCACATATTGCTGAAGCCTGCCTTGGAGAATTTTGAGCATTAGTTTACTAGGGTGTGAGATGAGTGCAATTGTGCAGTAGTTTGAACATTCTTTGGCATTGTCTTTCTTTGGGATTGGAATGAAAACTCACCTTTTCCAGTCCTGTGGCCAATGCTGAGTTTTCCAAATTTATTGAGTGTAGCACTTTCACAGCATTATCTTTCAGGATTTGAAATAGCTCAACTGGTATTCCATCACCTCAACTAGCTTTGTTCATAGTCATTCTTTCTAAGGCCCACTTGACTTCATATTCCAGGATGTCTGGCTCTAGGTGAGTGATGACACCATGGTGATTATCTTGGTCGTGAAAGTCTTTTTGTACAGTTCTTCTGTTTATTCTTTCCACATGTTTTTAATGTCTTCTGCTTCTGTTAGGTCCATACCATTTCTGTCCTTTACCGAGCCCATCTTTGCATGAAATGTTGCCTTCGTATCTCTAATTTTTTGAAGAGATCTCTAGTCTTTCCCATTCTGTTGTTTTCCTCTGTTTCTTTGCATTGATCGCTGAAGAAGGCTTTCTTATCTCTTCTTGCTATAGCTTCCTAGTATAGAACAAAATCAGGGTGCGTGATACTTCGAACTTTGTTCTTCTTTCTTAGAATTGCTTTGGCTGTTTGAGGTCTTTTGTGGTTCTATTCATATTTTAAGATTATTCTAGTTTTGTGAAAAAATGCTATTGGAATTTTGATGGGGATTGAATTGAATCTGTAGATTGCTTTAGGTAGTTTGGGCCCTTTAACAATATTGATTCTTCAAATCCAGTATATCTTCATTTGCATTGTCTTTAATTTCTTTCGTAAATGTCTTAGAGTTTTCAGAGTGCAGGTCTTTCACATTCTTGGTTACATTTACTCCTGGTTATTTTATTCTTTGTGATACAATTGTAAATGGGATTGTTTTTTCATTTTGTTTCCTGACAGATGTTACTGTGTGTGTGTGTGTGTGTGTGTGTTTGTGCATGCATGCTCAGTCATGTCTGACTCTTTATGACATTGTGGACCATAGCCTGCCAGGCTTCTCCATCCAGGAAAGAATACTGGAGTGGGTAGCCATTCTCCTAGGGGTCTTCCTGACCCATGGATCAAACACATGTGTCTTGCTTCTCCTGCATTGGCAGGCAGATTCTTTACTTCTAGTGCCACCTGAGAAGCATAGGTGTTAATACTACATAGAAATGCAACAGATTTCTGTGTATTTATTTTTTTCCTAAAACTTTACTTAGTTTATTTTTTAGTTCTAATAATTTTTTGGTGGAGTCTTGAGGTTTTCTGTCTATAGAATCATGTAATATATGATTCTTTTAATGTATTGTTGAATTCTGTTTGCTCATATTTTGTTGAGGATTTTTGCATTAAGATCATCAAGGGTACTGGCCTACAATATTCTTTTTTTGGTGATATTTTTGTCTCCTTTTGGTATTAAGGTAATCCTAGCTTCAGAAAATGATTTTGAAAGTGTTCCTTCCTCTTCATTTTTGGGGAATAATTTGAGAAGGGTAGGTATTAACTCTTTTTAAATATCTTAACAGCATTTGCCTGTGAAGCCACCTGTCCTTGGACTTTGATTTGTTGAGAGGTTTTCTGATTCAGTTCCATTTCTAGTAATCAGTCTTTTAAGATGCTCTGTTTTTTCAATATTTAGTCTTAGATTATGTTCCTAGAAATTTATCTAGTTCTTCTAGGTCGTCTAATTTGTTAGCATGTACTGATTCACAGTATTCTTTATGATCTCTTGTTTTTTGTGTTACTGATTGTAATATCTTCTCTTTCAATTCTGACTTTATTTGAGGTCTGTCAATTTAGCTCAATTGGTAAAGAATCAACATTCAATGCAGGAGACCCCAGTTTGATTCCTAGGTTGGGAAGATGTGCTGGAGAAGGGACAGGCTACCCACTCCAGTATTCTTGGGCTTCTCTTGTGGCTCAGGTGGCAAAGAATCTGCCTGCAATGTGGCAGACCTGGGTTCTATCCCTGGGTTGGGAAGATCCCCTGGAGAAAGGAAAGGCTACCCATTGGCATGCAGGTGTGAGTAGTTGCTGCACATGGGTTCAGTATTTGAGTTTTGCAGGCTTAGTTGCCCCACAGCATGTCAGATCTTCCCAGACCAAGGACTGGACTGGTATCCCCTGCACTGCAAGGTGGATTCTCAACCACTGGACTACCAGAGAAGCCACTGAAACAAATTTGAAAGGAAAACAAAAAGAATTTGTAGAATGAAAAAATTAACCCATTTAATTTAGAAAGACCATGGAGGGAGGCCTTACAAAGTAGATTAAACACAAATGATGAGAAAACTGTTAAAATGAAATAAAGTCTGAAGAAACTATAAAAAAAAAATCAACACAGTAAGAGAAAAAAAAGAAAAATATGAAAGGTGGTTTAGGAAAAACTTAGAAGAGTGGTAAATTATGACTTGACATATTAAATCAAGAGTATCAGAAGGGGAAAAAAGAGTGCCAAGGAAACATCAAGAGAAGATGGCAGAGAATTTCCCAAAATGTATCAATAACACCAATCTAAAGAGCCAGAAAACTACAGTTTAGGAGAAGAATAAAATATATCTGTATTACATTAAAAGTAAAAAAAAAAAAAAAATGATAGCATCTTAAAAATAGCCAGAGAGAATATAGATAACTTACAAAAAGTGACAAGTATGCTGACTTTTCAAGAGCAGTAAGTGAAGCCAGAAGGTCATGAAATAATATCTTTATCAAAATGAAAGACAATAACCTTGTCAAGTTAGAGCTGTAGAGGCATTGAAACTATTTTTCACAAATCAAGGTAAAGTAAATTAAGATTTTCAGGTAACAAACTGAAACTTTTAAGGAACATTCTTCAAGTAGAAGAAAAGTAATCATAGAAGATACTTTAAAGAAATACAAAGAATAAGCAAAACCACCATAGAAATGGGTAAATCTTTGTTCATTCGCTAAGTCATGTTCTACACTTTGCAACCCCACGGACTGCAGCATGCCAGACTTCCCTGTCCTTCACCATCTCCCTGAGTTTGCTCAGACTCATCCATTGAGTCAGTGATGCCATCCAACTATCTCATCCTCTGTTGCCCCCTTCTTCTGCCCTCAATCTTTCCCAGCATCAGGATCTTTTACAATAATTCAGCTCTTTGCATCAGGTGGCCAAAGTATTGGCTCTTCAGCATCAGTCCTTAAAATTATCAAGTAATATTTTCGATTTCCACTTCTACGGTTAAAAAAAGGAAACACTGGGAAATAATATATAATTTGAAATTGGAATTATTGGAATAAAACTATTTTGTCAGAAAAAGTTTAAAGATATTAATTTTAGATACTTTTAAGCATACGAAAATTTTTGTGGTCGGCATTTAAAGAGTAGTAATAGTATATATTTAAACAACACATAGTTTAAGGATACCATCACCGTAAGTTTGTGTCACACTGTCATAAAACTATAAAGAAAGGAAAAGGAATAAGTTACGCAAAATTCCAGGCAGTGATTATTCTTGATGGGATGAAGGAGGAACCCATCAGACCCAGATACAAAAGGGTCTTTAAAATACCGGCAATATTACATTTCTTTGCTGAGTATTATTTACAAGTGTATTTATTTTATTTTTGTTTATAAAGCAAAAATCACACATACATGTGATATATATAATCTGTGACAGATTCCATATAAAATACATATAAAATGTAGCACTGTGTGTAAGGAAATACTTTGCAGACTGAGAGTTGCATAAATTGCTCCATATTGACTTCCAAATACATGTAAATAAGATGGTGTCTGTTTCCAATCACTTCATGCGTTTCTAAAAATTAGTTACATGCATTAACCCAATGTATTAAAATAGAGAACTGGCTGCCACAAGTGCAATCAAAATACAAATTAATTATCTCTTACAATCACTTGTCTTCTTTCTTTCACTGTAATTTTGTCTTATAGAATTTTATATAAATGAATTCATACAGTATCTTGCCTTTTATATTTTACTTATTTGATGAAGCATAATGTCCTTGACATCCATCCATGCTTTTATGTGTTTTAATATTTTATTTCTTTTGACTGAACAGTATTCTTTAATATGGATATAGCACAGTCTGTTTATCCACTTAGCAGCTGATGGATTTTTGGATTGTTCTATGTAGGAGATTATTCCAGCTATAAATACTGTGTATAAATTTTTGTGTGGACTTATGCTTATTCTGGGACAATACTAAGAATGTGATTTCTGGGTCACATGTATACGTTTACATGCTGCACATACAGTGTATACATGTAGAGTATATGTTTAGTGGCTTAAGATACTGTGATGTTTTTCAAAGTGACTATACCATTTTGCATATTGATCACCAGTGTATGAGAGCTCCAGTTATTCTCCATTGTTGTCAACACTTGATATTATTAGGTGTTTTAATTTTAGTGATTCTAATGTGCAGTAATATCTCATTGTGATTTTAAACATCTCCCTAATGGCTGTTGATGTTGAACATATTCTTTTATGCTTTTCTGAGCTTTTAAAATTTTCTTTTATGAAATATGCATATAAATATTTTCTCATCTTATCCTTGAGGACAAAATGTTCTGTATATATTCTGATTTCATTTCTTCTTTGACCATTGGTTAGTTTAGAGTGTGTTGTGTAATATCCACATACATGTGAATTTGCCAAATTTCTTTTACCGGCTTCTGATTTCATTCCATTGTGGTCAGGGAATATGCTTTGTATTGTTTTATTCATTTAAAATGTGTATGTTATTGCCTAGCATATGCTCTATCCTGTAAAAATGTTCCATGTGTGCTTGCGAAGAATATATTCTGCTACTGTATTCTGCTATAATTGGGTGGTATGTTCCATAATGTCTGTTAGGTCTAGTTGACTTATAGTCTTGTTAAAATCTTCTATTTCCTTGTTTTATCCTGCATAGTTGTCCTATTGATTATTGAAAGATAGGTGCTGAAGTCTCCTGAGTGAAAGTTACTCAGTTGTGTCTGACTCTGTGACCCCATGAACTATACAGTCCATGGAATTCTCCAGGCCAGAATACTGGAGTGGGTAGCCATTTCCTTCTCCAGAGGATCTTCCCAACCCAAGGACTGAACCCATATCTCCTGCATTGCAGGTGGATTCTTTACCAGCTGAGCCACCAGGGAAGCCTACTAATACTGTTAAGTTGTTCATTTCCCTCTGCCTTTCTTTCAGTTTTTTTCTTCATGCATTTTGGTCTTTTTTTATTGGGTGCATTTATATTTGTAATTGTTTTATATTACTGATTAATTGTTTATCATTCTAAAATGCCTCATTTTATCTCTAACCTTTACAGGGTTGTGTTTTTTTTTGTATTAAAATAGCCAATCCAGATTTCTTATGACTGTTTTCCCATGATATATATTTTTAATCCTTTTACTTTCAATGTGTTTGTGGCTGTTTCCTCTATTAGTGAGGATAATGATACCTAAATTTGTCCTTATAAGCTTGTAAAAGATTAATAATTATTAATTATTTGTGTCAAGTGGGAAAATAACACCACCAGGCAAAGGCAGATGGTTAAGTGAGCTATGCATTCCAACAACTGTTTTCAATTTGTTCCACAATATTTCAGTGCTATGATACTGAGGAAGTGAGCAGTTTTCAAGAAAGAACAATGCAAATTTAGAAAACCACAGCACAGCATTCATTCTCTCCATAACTGTCTTATTGACCCAGATTGCATTAACAAGTATAAATGAGTCAAAAATACAAAGATTATATTGAAATGCCCTATGTATTTATATACTCTGTGAGCTTATAGTACAAACTTGTGCTTGAGAAGTATGTGAGATATAAAATACATCTACTACAATTAAAAACTCTATTAAATGGCACAACCCAATGCAAATATTTTATTCAATTAAGGTAGTTTTAGTAATAGGCAAATGTGTGTCTCTTGCAAAACAATAATAACAACATAAGTCATCTTTCTTTATGTTCAGTTTGTCTTTATTCCAAAGTCCCACTCACATTGTTTTTAATCAGCAGCTGAACCAACTGAAGTGAAAAGCAGGCAGCATGAATAACACTAGTTCTTGCTGCATTCTCTACACAGCATCCAAATTCCTTCCAGATTCTCCAACAGGATGATTGGGTGAATGTGCCCCAGAGACAAGTTCCATAAAATAAAGTACTAACATAGTAACGTACCCAGCTCAAAGTATGCCCTGAAGTCCTGAAACTGAACATAAATCAAGCTATTTAAATAGCCGCCTTTTAAACAGTGGGATAATCTGGGTTAAAAATGTAACCATACATTTGTCTCTGGCAGAGAGCTGATTGATGAAGACAAAAATAAATATGCCTAGAGAGCTAAAGCAGCTGAGGACCACTGATTCCATGATTCCAGTCACTGTAGAATCTGAAAATGTCTGTGTAACTGTATTCTTCATGGATATTTATGTGTCCTAGATTAAAAGTGATCAATGGCTGATTCCTGCAGGATTCCTGTCATTGAATAACCATGAACAAATATATTTGCCTTCTCTGCACACAATTCTTCTGCCAAAGACTTAACCATTAATGGACTTACCTAATGCCATATCCAGCATCGTAGTATTCTAAATGGCATTACTTACAATCAAGGAACTCATTTATCAGCAAAAGAAATGTGGCAGTTGTCCATGCTCATGGAATTCACTGATACTACCATGTTCGCTACCATCTTGAAGCAACTGAAATACAACTGTGGAACAGTCTTTTGAAGACACAGTTACAGTACTAGAGAGGTGACAGTATTGCAAGGCTGAGGCAAGGATGTGGTGTATGTGTTTTGAATTGGTGTCCAGTACATAGTGCTGTTTTTCTCATAAGCAGGATTCATTGATTCAGGAATCAGAAGATGAAAATGGTACCGTTGACTATTACTTCTAGTGACCCACTAGCAAATTTTTTGTATGATCCTATGCCCTGCTGCCCCTTCCATGGTGGAAGAAATCTAATGTGATCAATTTACCACCAAGTAGCTTGCTGATGCCTTAGAGCATGGTGCCACATTGAGGACTCAGTTTTGGTCTGTTGCTGGCAGATTAAACACATCAGTGGCCATAGCCAGGACAGCCTTGGTGCATGCTTATCATCCTGATGCTGCCACCATAGCTACTTTGTTATTGAGCCCATTGGACAGTGACAGGGTAACTAGAAGAAAAAGCTAACTGGTATTCATAGGATGAGTTATGATATCCATTTGATTATTAAAATTCTCCTCTGCTGAGGTCATGTTTTGGTGAGCATTCACATGGCACATGGATATGGACACTTAAATTTTTTTGTTTCTGTCTGTGTTGGGTCTTCATTGCTGCATTCTGTAGTTGCAGTGAGCAGGGGCTACTGTTCATTGTGGTGCACAGGCTTCTCATTGAGGTGGCTTCTCTTGTGGAGCACAGGCTCTGGGGTGCACAGGCTCCAGTAGTTGTGCCTCGTGGGCTCTGTAGTTGGAGCTCACGGGTTCTAGAGTGTGGGCTCAGTAGTTGTGGTGCACAGACTTAGTTGGCCTACAGCATGTGGTATCCTCCAAGGTCAGGGGTCTAACCCATATTCCTTGCATTGGCAGACAGATTTTTAACCATCACACCAGTTGTTTCCTGTTCAGAGAGGTATATCCACATGCCTTTTCCACGGAGTTTCTTGTCACTAATTTTCCAATGTGTTTAAATTACACACCATTCAGGCAAACCATTTGCCACAGCCCATGAGTTCATATTTATTCACATATCTAGCCACTTCTCCTTCCAAGCAAAGCGAATAATTAGGTGTAATGATTGAAGTTCTGCCCAACTGGAGGATTTCCCTTCACCACTCTCCTCAATTGATACCACAGAAAAAGGCTGTAATGCCAAGACTGTCCAGTTTAAGGTAGTACTTGCATATCATGCAGTCATCTGTAACTTAGACTCTAGTCTTCTATCCTCTTCCAGCTGACTGTAGAGAACTCCTCATGAAGACATAGATTCAGACTGGGAGAGAAAAGGCAGTGTAGCAACAGTGGAAATCATGGGCATTTGGGCTACTTCTTCATGTGACTTATGTGTGCCTTCAAGGCGTGCTTGGACCAATCCTGTATTTGATCTCCATTCAGTGATGGATTGCTGCTATGCATTCCCAACTTCTTAGCTTGATAGGTCAAATAACACCTAGTTCATGATGGGCAGTTAAGTTAGAATGGTAACTTGTTGAATCTTGGTTAAGCAATCAGGTTTTACTAAGGTGTAGTCGCAAAGGTCAAGAACTTTTTTCCAAAAGGAGAGTAGTTATCCACAAATTATGGCAGGACTTTGCTCCAAAATTTTGAGAGCCTACCTCATGATTTATCTATAGGGTCCTGTCAAAGACCCCTAAGAGCATCCCTATCTGTCACTACCACTTCAAGCACCATTGAATATGTTGGCTCATATGGCCCAAGTGGCAGAGCAACTTGCACAGAAGCATGGACCTGTTGTAGAGTCTGCTCTTGTTCTGTGCTAGTGGTAAGTTTCTTCAGTCTTGTCCAACATGTTGCAGCCCCTCAGACTGCAGTCCACCAGGCTCTTCTGTCCATGGGATTCTTCAGGAAGAATACTAGAGTGGGTTGCCATTTCCTTCTCCAGGGATCTTCCCAACCCAGGGATTGAGCCCATGTCTCTCTTGTCTTCTGCATAGGCAGGCGGGTTCTTTATCACTAGCACCAACTGGGAAGCTATGTGCCACTTCTCTTCCATTCTGAGCCCCACTCAAAATCTATCAGCTTTCCAAGTCCCTTGGCAAATGGGCCAGAGTAAGACACCTGAATGGGGAACATTTTGCCTCCAAAATCCAAAGTGGCCTACTTGTCATTGTGCCTCTTTTTTGGTCATAGAAGGGGTCAGATGCAACAGTTGTCCTTCACTGTCATAGTTCAGGCAGCTATATAACAGACTAGTATAGACTCTGTGGCTTATCAACATTAGAAAGTTATTTCTCACTACCCTGGACGCTAAGTCCAGCTTCAAGGTGATGAAAGATTTGGTGTCTATTGACCATCTTCTCTCTGTATTGTTACAGAGAAGAAGGGGCAAGGGAATTCTCTGGGGTCTCTCTTATAAGGACAATAATCCCATTCATGAGGCTTCCACCCTCATGACCTAATCAGCTATTAATCACCTTGCCTCCAAATATTACCACATTGGGGATTAGATTTCAACATGCGAATTTTGAGAGGACAAAATATTCAGTATATATGATTCACCGTAGAAGGGATGTCTCAGCATGCCTGTTAACTCACTGCCCTAGATTCTTCACTGAGGTAAAGAGGCCCTGACATTTTTTTGGATTTATTTTCCACTCTCTGACATGCAAATATCTTAGCATTAAGTAAATAGCTAATTCTTGATAACTCTGTCCAGTAAGCATAATGTCATTAATGTCATGAATAGATGTGATATTGAAGCTGAATCTGGCTTCTGTACCCCCACACCTAATTTAAATTTCAGAAACAGTTTTGGATGAAGTAGAAAAGAGTAGCTTTATTGTTTTGCCAAGTAAAAAGGGCCACAGTGGGCTAATGCCTTCAAAATAATGCCCTCAAAACTGTCTCCCCCAACCTGAAGGAGGTAGAACTTTTTATATCAATGATTCAAAGAGGGTGTAATCAGCTCATGGACATTCTTCTGATGAGTTGGTAACGAGGTAAGTGGGAGCCAGCATCACCAAACTTCTAGTTCCAGCCTGTTTGGGGTCTATGTGCTTGTGGGCAGCACACAGTTAACCTCTCTCACCTGGTGGGGGTTTCAGTATTTGCAAAACAGCTCAAAGATATTGTTATGTATATTCCTTGCTGGGGAACCAGGACCTTGCCCCCAAGGCTGTACTTGTCCCACATCCCCTCCCTTCTCTAATTAGCAACTGTTTGAACATGCCTCAGAAGAGGTCCTGAAAGTTGAATGAAGCCTATTTCCTGTAATTAAGAAATGGGGGACCCAGAAAGGCTTTTGTGCTCGGGAGCCCCACAGGGTCCTGTTGTTTCATTATCTTATTGGAGGAAAATGTGATCAAGATCGCTGAGAACTAAATTATGGCATAGGGCTAGGGAGTTGCTATATCCCTGAAATAGAACATAAAGGTATATTGCTAGTCTTGCCAGCTGTAACCAAACTGTTTCTGATGGACTATATGGACAGGGATGGATAAAAAGGCATTTTCCAAATTAGTAGCTGCAAACCAGGTACCAGGGGATGTTTTACTCTGCTCAAGCAATAAAACTACATCTGGCACAGCAGCTGGAATTGTAATCACCACCTGGTAAAGCTTAAAATAGACCACTGTCATTCTACAAGATTCATATGACTTGTATAGCCAAATAGGAAAATTGAATGGAAATGTGGTGGAAATCACTACCCCTACATCTTTCAAGTTTTGATGGTGGCACTAATCTCTGTAATTCCTCCACGAATGTGGCATTGCTTAGGGCTCACTATTTTGCTAGGTAGAGTTACTTCTAGTGACTTCCATTTGGCCTAATCCACCACAGTAGTGGTAGTTTGAACATTCTTTGGCATTGCCTTTCTTTGGGATTAGAATGAAAACTGACCTTTTCCAGTTCTGTGGCCACTGCTGAGTTTTCCAAATTTGCTGGCATATTGAGTGCAGCACTTTCACAGCATCATCTTTCAGGATTTATAATAGCTGAACTGGAATTCCATCACCTCCACTAGCTTTGTTTGTAGTGATGATTTCTAATCCCCACTTGACTTCACATTCCAGGATGTCTGGCTCTAGGGGAGTGATCACACCATAGTGATTATCTGGGTCATGAAGATCTTTTTTGTATAATTCTTCTGTGTATTCTTGCCATCTCTTCTTAATATCTTCTGCTTCTGTTAGGTCTGTACAATTCTTCTGTGTATTCTTGCCACCTCTTCTTAACATCTTCTGCTTCTGTTAGGTCTGTACCATTTCTGTCCTTTATCGAGCCCATCTTTGCATGAAATGTTCCCTTGGTATCTCTAATTTTCTTGAAGAGATCTCTAGTCTTTCCCATTCTGTTGTTTTCCTCTATTTCTTTGCATTGGTCACCGAGGAAGGCTTTCTTATCTCTTTTTGCTATTCTTTGCAAGTCTGCATTCAGATGCTTATATGTTTCCTTTTCGCTTCTCTTTTCTTTTCACAGCTATTTGTAAGGCCTCCCCAGACAGCCATTTTGTTTTTTTTGCATTTCTTTTCCATGGGGATGGTCTTGATCCCTGTCTCCTGTACAGTGTCACAAACCTCCATCCATAGTTCATCAGGCACTCTATCAGATCTAGTCCGTTAAATCTGTTTCTCACCTCCACTGTATAATCATAAGGGATTTAAGTCATACATGAATGGTCTAGTGGTTTTCCCTACATTCTTCAGTTTCAGTCTGAATTTGGCAATAAGGCGTTCATGATCTGAGCCACAGTCAGCTCCCGCTCTTGTTTTGTTGACTGTATAGAGCTTCTCCATCTTCGGCTGCAAAGAATATAATCAATCTGATTTCGGTGTTGACCACCTGGTGATGTCCATGTGTAGAGTCTTCTCTTGTGTTGTTGGAAGAGGGTGTTTGCTATGACCAGTGCATTTTCTTGGCAAAACTCTATTCGTCTTTGCCCTGCTTCATTCCATATTCCAAGGCCGAATTTACCTGTTACTCCAGGTATTTCTTGACTTCCTACTTTTGCATTCCAGTCCCCTATAATGAAAAGGACATCTTTTTTGGGTGTTAGTTCTTAAAGGTCTTGTAGGTCTTCATAGGACCGTTCAACTTCAGCTTCTTCAGCATTACTGGTTGGGGCATAGACTTGGATTACTGTGATACTGAATGGTTTGCCTTGGAAATGAACAGAGATCATTCTGTTGTTTTTGAGATTGCATCCAAGTACTGCATTTCAGACTCTTTTGTTGACTATGATGGCTACTCCACTTCTTCTAAGGGATTCCTGCCTGCAGTAGTAGATATAATGGTCATTTGAGTTAAATTCACCCATTCCAGCCCATTTTAGTTTGCTGATTCCTAGAATGTTGACGTTTACTCTTGCCAAAGAATGCTCAAACTACCGCACAATTGCATTCATCTCACACGCTAGTAAAGTAATGCTCAAAATTCTCCAAGCCAGGCTTCAGCAATATGTGAACCGTGAACTTCCATATGTTCAAGCTGGTTTTAGAAAAGGCAGAGGAACCAGAGACCAAATTGCCAACGTCTGCTGGATCATTGAAAAAGCAAGAGAGTTCCAGAAAGACATCTATTTCTGCTTTATTGACTATGCCAAAGCCTTTGACTGTGTGGATCACAATTAAACTGTGGAGAATTCTGAAAGAGATAGGCATACCAGACCACCTGACCTGCCTCTTGAGAAATCTGTATGCAGGTCAGGAAGCAACAGTTAAAACTGGACATGGAACAACAGACTGGTTCAAAATAGGAAAAGGACTATGTCAAGGCTGTATATTGTCACCCTGCTTATTTAACTTCTTTGCAGAGTACATCATGAGACACGCTGGGCTGGAAGAAGCACAAGCTGGAATCAAGATTGCCGGGAGAAATATCAATAACCTCAGATATGCAGATGACACCACCCTTATGGCAGAAAGTGAAGAGGAACTCAAAAGCCTCTTGAAGGCGAAAGAAGAGAGTGAAAAAGTTGGCTTACAACTCAACATTCAGAAAACGAAGATCATGGCATCTGGTCCCATCACTTCATGGCAAATAGATGGGGAAACAGTGGAAACAGTGTCAGACTTTATTTTCAGGGGCTCCAAAATCACTGCAGATGGTGACTGCAGCCATGAAATTAAAAGACGCTTACTCCTTGGAAGGAAAGTTATGACCAACCAAGATAGCACATTGAAAAGCAGAGACATTACTTTGCCAACAAAGGTCCGTCTAGTCAAGGCTATAGTTTTTCCAGTGGTCATGTATGGATGTGAGAGTTGGACTGTGAAGAAAGCTGAGCACTGAAGAATTGATGCTTTTGAACTGTGGTGTTGGAGAAGACTCTTGAGAGTCCCTTGGACTGCAAGGAGATCCAACCAGTCCATTCTGAAGGAGATCAGCCCTGGGTGTTCTTTGGAAGGAATGATGCTAAAGCTGAAACTCCAGTACTTTGGCCACCTCATGCAAAGAGTTGACTCATTGGAAAAGACTCTGATGCTGGGAGGGATTGGGTGCAGGAGGAGAAGGGGACGACAGAGGATGAGATGGCTGGATGGCATCACTGACTCGATGGATGTGAGTCTGAGTGAACTCCAGGAGTTGGTGATGGACAGGGAGGCCTGGAGTGCTGAGATTCATGAGGTGGCAAAGAGTCGGACATGACTGAGCGACTGAACTGAACTGAGCTGAACCACAGTAGCCCTCATATTACAGGTCAGGAAATCAATATGAGGTTTCTGCCAGCTGTTGAGTGTTTATTCCAGTTGTGCATCCACTGGGACCCACTGGGAGATGGATCAGAGCTAAAATTTCGCTGATCAGCTGATCATCATAATCCTCTACTCTGAATGGTCGATTGCAGTGATGTTTTAGGTCCCCGCAAATTAGTGTTCTTTGAGACCTATGATCTTATAGTCCACAAAAGTTTTGATTATTTTCTTTTACCCAGTGCAGTTACCCTGTAACAAGCCATTGGTTCCTTTGGGGCGGGCAGGGAGAAACAGGGTATATAATTTTGGTAGTGTACTGGTATCCTTCCTTAAGGGGACCTTGCCTCTTCTTCATTCAAGGAATTCTGGGTATGTTAAATAGCTCAAGACTGGGAATTGACTTAGGAACCAGAACTCTGTTTTTATCATCCAGTTTAGACTTCTGTTAACTTAACCTAGAATTTTTTTTGCTTACGTGGCTGAATTGATTTAGTAGGCTTCAATCTATTTTGATGTTATTTCGATGCTACAGGCACCATGACAGCAGCATAGGTCTGCGTAATTCAGACTATTTTGATAGCTGCTTTGTCTCTACTGTCCATTATAGCAACAATACTTACCTTGCTTTTGGTGGCCAACTGCTGCATGTTCACTCTTGCCACCTGGCGTCCAGTTACTTCCATTTGGGATTGGAAGTTCTTTCCCAATCCCATTGTAGTCTGATGAAAAGGTCTTGCCTACATAGAAGAGCAATTACAGAGCTCTTCAAGGATACTGAAGCCTCCCTCAGAAATTTGCTTCTCAGCATTTTGATCAAAGGTGTGTCCTCTCAACCCTACCTGTGTAGGTGAATAGGTCTTAAGTAACTACTTTAACATTCAAATCTCCCTAAACCTTTGAATTCCTCTCTGTACATTAAAATAAGACAGATCTGACTTTTCTAATTCACTCAGTGTGGTCCACCTTTTGGTCTGTGTTTCAGCCAACCGACTAACCAGTTGGGCCCTTTCTAACTCCCTGAGCTACAGCATCAAATGCAAAATTTCTGCTTAGTGAGCCCATGTCAATAAATCCTGCCTTATACAATATTAAATTTCTTCCATCATTATCCCACACCTCTATATTCTATCCATTCTCACACATGTCCCTGAGATCTGTCAGTATGTATCAGAAAAGCAGTGCTTTTGGTGTGTAGCACACATCTTCATGGGTCACAAAGTACACTTCATCTTTCAGTTCAGTTCAGTCACTCAGTCGTGTCTGACTCTTTGTGACCCCATGAACTACAGCACGCCAGGCCTTCCTGTCCATTAACAACTCCCGGAGTTCACTCAGACTCACGTCCATCGAGTCAGTGATTCCATCTAGCAATCTCATCCCCTTTAGTGATGTGCTAAAACTTGAGTCTAGTTAAAAGTCTAGAGGCAGCGAGGGCTGGTAAAGGTGGATCCTGAGAAGAATAAGCATTGTATTGTAGGGTACCTGTCTCAAAGGAGGCCAACGCAATTTCCTCAGTCAATGAGAAGTTAATCCCCTCAGATAGTGATGGAGAGACCTCTCCCAATGGGAGTGGGGAAACTGTTACGGTCTTAGGGGAAGCACACTGACTGAAACTGCCCACCCTGACCAAGCACCATAGTAACTATTTATTTGCATGAGTTGTTTCATGACAGGAGGTCCTGGTAAGGAACACTGAACTAATAAGCCACCACCAACAGGGAGAGTTCAGAAATGGTCAAAAAGTGACACCACATGTCCAACTACTTCACACAATCCTTCACGCTGGCATCTTGGCTAAACAAGGTGTGGACCACCAGAAAGGACTCTGAGCCAAAATGATTGGCTGAAGACAACCAGGAACCTCTGAGACTGCAGGCCACATGGCAGAGCAGTTCTCCTGGGTTCCCTTACCCTTCTGCTCTCTGCCTAGGCACCCTTTCCCAGTAAAATCTCTTGCTATGTCAGCATGTGTATTTCCTTGGACAGTTCATTTCTGAGTGTTAGACAAGAGCCCACTTTTCAGGTCCTGGAAGGGGTCCCCCTTCCTGCAATAGTCAGAGTGGGGAGTCCTCTTCCACTGGCAAAAACTTAACCAAATTTAGGGTCTTAGTGTCCTGAGTTTCATCCATATGAGTTTTCCTATATATCTTCATTCTAAATTAAAGAATTCACTGTTCTCTTTACTATAGATTCTATATGTATTTGTATCTATTATATGTGTATATATATATATATATATGTCCATCTAATATATGTGTGTGTATGTAGAGAGAGATGTATTATAAATAATTAGCTTATGCTGTCATGATGACTGAGAAGATTCAATATCTGTAGTACATGATGGGGGCCCAGAAAAGCCAATTGTATAGTTCCAGTCTGAGTATGAAGGTATGTTTAAGTTCCAGTCTGAGTCCAAGACCAGAGAAGATCAGTGTCCTGGTACAGCACAGTTCTTTCCCAATCCCAGTGTTTTCATTTTAACAATAGAAAACCCTGTGAGGTGATAGTCCAATTTGCATTGTAATTTAGCTAGTCTCCAAGTGAGGTTCTGTTTTTGAATTTTAGCAATCTTAGCCCTCAGGCTATAGGCAGTAGTGGTTTACCTCAGGGCACACATTGAAGATTTCAGATTATTTATGTCAGCGGTCCCCAGTCTTTTTGGCACTAGGGACCAATTTCCTGGAAGACAATTTTTCCATGAATGAGGGTGGGGCCCGGGAATGGTTCAGATGGTAATGCAAGTGATGGGGAGTGGCAGATGTAGCTTCACTCACTGGCTTGCTGCTCACCTCCTGCTTTATGGCCTGGTTGCTAACAGGCCACTGACTGGTATTGGACCATGGCCCAGGGGTTGGAGACCCTTGATTTATGTGATTCTTGAGCTTGAAGTTTGAATCACTGAACTCTTCCTTGTCTCTTTGTCCATTCTCTATATTGACATTAGAGAATGACAGGAAAAGCCACTCAATCTGGCTTTATTCTTTAGTTTTCTGAAGATGTTTTATAATACCATATATAGTCACCCAACTTCTCGCTTCTTATAATTGGTTGACTAAGAATATCTAATGGTTATATTTTGTGTGTCTTTACTGCCAGATCACACCATGGATAATCACTGTTCTCTTTACTACAGATTATATATTTATATCTCTATATCTATTATATTATGTATCTATATGTCTATCTCTCTCTATATATATACAGAGAGAGCTGTATTATAAAGAATTAGCTTATGCTGTCATGGTGACTGAGAAGTCTCAAGATCTATAGTATGTGATGGGGACCCAGTAAAGTCAATAGTATAATTCCAGTCTGAGTCTGAAGGTATTAGAACCAGTACAACTGATGGTATAAGTTCCAGTTGGAGTCCAAGGCCAGAGAAGATCAATGTCCCAGCCTAATGACAACCAAAGAGCAAGTTGTCTCACACAAACATTTTGTTTCATTAAGTCTTTTAACAAATTGGCTGAGACCCATCACATTAGCGGAGGAGGCAATGGCAACCCACTCCAGTACTCTTGCCTGGAAAATCCCATGGGTGGAGGAGCCTGGTAGGCTGCAGTCCATGGGGTCATGAAGAGTTGGACACAACTGGGCGACTTGACTTTCATTTTTCACTTTCATGCATTGGAGAAAGAAATGGCAGAAGCACATGAGAATAGAATGCTTTTTATATGAATATTAATGCTTGCTGACTGTTAGGTACTGTGTGGAAAATTGATCCCCCTTCCCAGATTTGGTGAGACATAATTGATATGTAACACTGTGTAATTTTAAAGTGTACAATGGGATGATTTGACACACATATTTATCACAAAATAATTTTCAGAATATGGTTACTTAACACACCCATCCCTTCATATAGTTACAGGTTCTTGATGTGTTGTGAAAACATTTAAGATTTAATCTCTTAGCAACTTTCTCAAGTATATAATACAGTACTGTTAACTGTAGTTGCTATACTGTTCATTAGATTCTCCTATCTTACTCAACTTATAACTGGAAGTTTGTATCTTTTAGCCAACATCTCCCTGTTCCCCCCACCCTTTCACCATTGTCCTACTTGAGCTGTATAATTTTTTTTTAAGATTCCACATATAAGGAAGATCATATAGTATTTGTTTTTCTCTAACTTACGTAGCATAATACCATCCATGTTGTCACAAATGGCAGGATTTTCTTCTTTATTATTCCTGAATAATAGTCTGATGTATATATGTATATACTATATGTGTGCACATATATATATGTATATATGTACATGTACGTATATATTCTATTTTTTTATCCATTTGTCACCGATGGACACTTTCCATGTCTTGCATGCTGTGACTAATGCTGCAAGAACATGGATGTGGTAATAACGTTTTGAGATCCTGATTTAGTTTCTTTCAGATGTATACCCAGAAGTGGGCTTTTTGCAAATTATGAAATTGAGACCTAGAAAGTTAAAGAATTTACTGAAAATTACACAGATAATGGTAAAACAGAGTTATGCATCTAACTGAATCTTTACTTTCAACTGCCAACCTATAATATTACAAATTCTGTTTTCCCTTTAAATAGCTCGTTAAGCTGCCCAAGTTTCATTAATCAATGAATAGTTCAGTGTTTTAATTTACAAGAAGTGTTTACATTAAGTCTTTACTTTAATCCTAATAATTATTCAGTTTCACTGAAAAAGGACTAGTAAAACATAGATGAAGTAAAAGTGACAGTTTCCCCTTAATCTCACCAATGCTGATGAGTTAAATTCTCTGGATTTCATTTTCTCCATCTAAATCTTGGATTAATGTCTGCTTATTTTTATTGCCATCTTCTTATTAAAATCGGTTAAGTATTAATAAATTAAGTGTAAATATTAATACCAATATTAATACTATTTAAATAATATTTTCATATTCCATTAATAAAATATTATTAAATATTAATTTGAAATTAATCTGTGTTTGAAACTTTCATAAATACTACCTTGTTTAGTTATTTCACACAACAGACACAGACAAACTCACATACAGTTGTGAATTATATATTATTAAACAGTTAAGGAAACTGAGTCACAAAGGTTTAGAATTACTGAACTAGAAAGATGCAAAGTGGGGTTCAAAATGAAGTCTCCTGACACCATGAAATACATACTTTCCTACACATTATACTGAGTACAAATTGCAGCTGGCTATTGAAAAAGACTGTAGGCTGAAAACAATACCTATTGTGAGATGGGTGATAATGAGAGAATAGTGTTCTGTAGCTTCAATTTGGTTAAAGGGGAAAAAAAAACCTTTTGAGCCATATGTTAGAGTAGGCTAAATCATGGAAGGGCTTCCCTGGTGGCTCAGTGGTAAAGAATCCACCTGTCAGTGCAGGACATAGGAATTCAATCCCTGAGTCGGGAAGATCCCCTGGAGAAGAAATGGCAACTCACTCCAGTATTCTTGCCTGGGAAATCCCATGGACAGAGGAGCCTGGTGGGCTACAGTCCATGGGGTCATAAAGAGTTGGACACTACTTAGTGACTTAAAAACCACCATAGACCATGGTAAAATATTAAAATATGAACTGGCTCAATAAATATGTAGTTCATTTCATGCTTACCTAAGAGTCCAGGAAAGGTTCAGGTTTGTCAGTTCTGCCTTTTCTATAACTCAATTTCTAATGTTACCCAGGAGATTGCTTTTCAGGTGGCCAGAAAGAAAAAAAGAACATGGAGAAAACACATTAGCTTCTTAAGGGCCTTGGCCCGGAAGTGACACAGATCACTTCTACTCAGATGCCATTGGGGATAACTAGTCTTGTGACCACACAAAACTAGTAGTGGTCACAACTTGCTGGCTGGATATTTGTTGCCAAGGTAGAATTGATACTAAAATGTAAGAAATTAGATTGAGCTGGACACATAACTACCTAATAACCACTGGAGATCATTCCTTGATACTTAGTTCAACAATAACCTAAAATGGATTGTTTATGAGGGTATTTTTTGTTGTTGTTGTTATATGAGGACTATTGGGCCAATATTCACTGAAGTGATAACTCCAGCAGATATATAGTATGTGTATGTGTGTATAAGAGCAGATATACCTAAGGTAATTGCAGATGAGAATAAACACAGTAAAATTATATAAGTTCCATTTTTGACACCTTCCAAAGGCTCTTAAATAGCCACTCACTCCTAATCATTCTCAAATGAAAAATAAATAGAATTGTAATTGTTGTTAGGATAATTTACTGATCATAATAAATGAGAAATGAATAGAATAATTTACTGTTTATAGATTTATAATCAAAATCAAATGAGAACAGTTGTTTGTTTTTTATTGAAGTCTTCAGCTTCCAGGCAATCAGAAGAGAAAACTTTAGCATGTCAGGACAAAAGGCACTTAGCTACATCTGTTATCTTTGTAAACTTTTGGTTTCTTTGTTAGAAAGGCCTTCACAAAAGAAGGCAGCTTAGAAATCAACTAAACCTCTCTATTCTGATTCCAAAGGTTGAAAAAAATCAATGAAATGAAGTGTAAATCTCAGATTTTGGCAGGTTAAATAAAGTAATGCTTTTTTGCATGCTGCTGAAAAAAAAGCACTTTTAAGAAGATGTACAGTTACCACTTTAACTGTAAAATAAAATTGGTTATTTGATCATTTATATAGACCTGAATCACATATAGAATGATACGGAGTAAAAAAACTTTTACCTTATACTCTGCACTCTAAGTGATCCAAATATTATTATATTTTCTTACCTCCTCTTTAAGGTCAGTGAATTAACAAACATATTGCCTATTTGTAGGTGTTGTATGAACAAGGACAGTGTCTTTTTATCAATATGCCACTTGTGATGGTTTGCTAAATTTACTCGATGTTTTTAGTTACCATATTAGAGTCCTAAATGTGAAAAGCACACAAGAAAAATGAAGCTATATAGCTTGCTTTTCTCTGTATATTTCTCAATCAATTAAATAATTCTAAGAGGAAACTGAAATCACTATTTCGGTTGCTTATATCACTAAATTATTATGTTGGTTGAACTTGCTTTGTAAAAAATATGAAGGTCTTATGACTTGTTGGAATGCTTAAATTATATTTAGAGAACAAATTTGATGTGATTGTGATTATTAAAGATTTAACCTTAAATTAAAAGAGTTTAATAGACTGTCATAGGCACAAGTAGATGTGGATAACTCCTTTCTTTTAAATATTTAATTATATAATTACTGGGTCACAGAAGTTTTACAGTTATTTTTATAACTCTAAAATATCGTTACCTGAGAAGAATGAATGAATTGTAACTGACCAACCTATGTAGCTCCAAAGGGTAAAGGCCATTATGCAACTGGACAATAATATTAGATTGTCTCCCTTAAGCTATATGAATAGACATGTTTCATTCATCAGTATTTTAAGCCTTTTCAGGTACAAAGAGTCTACAATGTATACAAGTTAGAACTGAGAGAATATCATTATTCTAACATTTCAGTAACATACATATATAGACAGCAAACAGATTACTTCAGTTTTCTTGAATATATTTATTGGCAGTTCAGTATTAACTTAGAGAAACAAAGATGAATAAAACACAGATGAAAGGGATGAATACACATCACTATTGTTTGCAAATAAACAATGCAGCCAGTCTCCACAGGAAAATGATTGCATATAAATTGCATTTATACATTGGGCTAAGAAAAAGATTTTTCTGTTGTGCATTTTAGTAGATACAGATCTTACGGATTTTTCTTTTTCTTTTTTTTTTTTTTTAATTTTATTTTTAAACTTTACAAATTGTTTTAGTTTTGCCAAATATCAAAATGAATCCGCCACAGGTATACATGTGTTCCCCATCCTGAACCCTCCTCCCTCCTCCCTCCCCATACCATCCCTCTGGGTCATCCCAGTGCACTAGCCCCAAGCATCCAGTATCATGCATCGAACCTGGACTGGCAACTCGTTTCATACATGATATTATACATGTTGCAATGCTATTTTCCCAAATCTTCCCACCCTCTCCCTCTGCAATAGAGTTTCCATAAGACTGTTCTATACATCAGTGTCTCTTTTGCTGTCTTGTACACCAGGTTATTGTTACCATCTTTCTAAATTCCATATATATGCGTTAGTATACTGTATTTATGTTTTTCCTTCTGGCTTACTTCACTCTGTATAATAGGCTCCAGTTTCATCCACCTCATTGGAACTGATTCAAATGTATTCTTTTTAATGGCTGAGTAATACTCCATTGTGTATATGTACCACTGCTTTCTTATCCATTCATCTGCTGATGGACATCTAGGTTGCTTCCATGTCTTGGCTATTATAAACAGTGCTGCGATGAACATTGGGGTACACGTGTCTCTTTCCCTTCTGGTTTCCTCAGTGTGTATGCCCAGCAGTGGGATTGCTGGATCATAAGGCAGTTCTATTTCTAGTTTTTTAAGGAATCTCCACACTGTTCTCCATAGTGGCTGTACTAGTTTGCATTCCCACCAACAGTGTAAGAGGGTTCCCTTTCCTCCACACCCTCTCCAGCATTTATTATTTGTAGACTTTTGGATCGCAGCCATTCTGACTGGTGTGAAATGGTACCTCATAGTGGTTTTGATTTGCATTTCTCTGATAATGAGTGATGTTGAGCATCTTTTCATGTGTTTGTTAGCCATCTGTATGTCTTCTTTGGAGAAATGTCTATTTAGTTCTTTGGCCCATTTTTTGATTGGGTCGTTTATTTTTCTGGAGTTGAGCTATAGGAGTTGCTTGTATATTTTTGAGATTAGTTGTTTGTCAGTTGCTTCATTTGCTATTATTTTCTCTCATTCTGAAGGCTGTCTTTTCACCTTGCTAATAGTTTCCTTTGATGTGCAGAAGCTTTTAAGGTTAATTAGGTCCCATTTGTTTATTTTTGCTTTTATTTCCAGTATTCTGGGAGGTGGGTCATAGAGGATCCTGCTGTGATGTATGTCAGAGAGCGTTTTGCCTATGTTCTCCTCTAGGAGTTTTATAGTTTCTGGTCTTACATTTAGATCTTTAATCCATTTTGAGTTTATTTTTGTGTATGGTGTTAGAAAGTGTTCCAGTTTCATTCTTTTACAAGTGGTTGACCAGATTTCCCAGCACCACTTGTTAAAGAGATTGTCTTTAATCCATTGTATATTCTTGCCTCCTTTGTCAAAGATAAGGTGTCCATATGTGCGTGGATTTATCTCTGGGCTTTCTATTTTATTCCATTGATCAATATTTCTGTCTTTGTGCCAGTACTATACTGTCTTGACGGTAAAAGCAGTCCTAAGGGGAAAGTTCATAGCAATACAGGCACACCTCAAGAAACAAGAAAAAAGTCAAATAAATAACCTAACTCTACACGTAAAGCAACTAGAAAAGGAAGAAATGAAGAACCCCAGGGTTAATAGAAGGAAAGAAATCTTAAAAATTAGAGCAGAAATAAATGCAAAAGAAACAAAAGAGACCATAGCAAAATCAACAAAACCAAAAGCTGGTTCTTTGAAAGGATAAATAAAATTGACAAACCATTAGCCAGACTCATCAAGAAACAAAGGGAGAAAAATCAAATCAACAAAATTAGAAACAAAAATGGAGAGATCACAACAGACAGCACAGAAATACAAAGGATCATAAGAGACTACTATCAACAATTATATGCCAATAAAATGGACAACGTGGAAGAAATGGACAAATTCTTAGAAAAGTACAACTTTCCAAAACTGGACCAGGAAGAAATAGAAAATTTAACAGACCCATCACAAGCATGGAAATTGAAACTGTAATCAAAAATCTTCCAGCAAACAAAAGCCCCGGTCCAGACGGCTTCACAGCTGAATTCTACCAAAAATTTAGAGAAGAGCTAACAGCTATCCTGCTCAAACTCTTCCAGAAAATTGCAGAGGAAGGTAAACTTCCAAACTCATTCTATGAGGCCATCATCACCCTAATACCAAAACCTGACAATGATCCCACAAAAAAAGAAAACTACAGGCCAATATCACTGATGAACATAGATGCAAAAATCCTTAACAAAATTCTAGCAATCAGAATCCAACAACACATTAAAAGATCATACACCATGATCAAGTGGGCTTTATCCCAGGGATGCAAGGATTCTTCAATATCTGCAAATCAATCAATGTAATACACCACATTAACAAATTGAAAAATAAAAACCATATGATTATCTCAATAGATGCAGAGAAAGCCTTTGACAAAATTCAACATCCATTTATGATAAAAACTCTCCAGAAAGCAGGAATAGAAGGAACATAACTCAACATAATAAAAGGTATATATGACAAACCCACAGCAAACATTATCCTCAATGGTGAAAAATTGAAAGCATTTCCTCTAAAGTCAGGAACAAGACAAGGGTGCCCACTTTCACCATTACTATTCAACATAGTTTTGGAAGTTTTGGCCACAGCAATCAGAGCAGAAAAAGAAATAAAAGGAATCCAAATTGGAAAAGAAGAAGTAAAACTCTCACTATTTGCAGATGACATGATCCTCTACATAGAAAACCCTAAAGATTCCACCAGAAAATTACTAGAAATAATCAATGACTATAGTAAAGTTGCAGGATATAAAATCAACACACAGAAATCCCTTGCATTCCTATACACTAATAATGAGAAAACAGAAAGAGAAATTAAGGAAACAATTCCATTCACCATTGCAACGGAAAGAATAAAATACTTCAGAATATATCTACCTAAAGAAACTAAAGACCTATATATAGAAAACTAAAACACTGGTGAAAGAAATCAAAGAGGACACTAATAGATGGAGAAATATACCATGTTCATGGATTAGAAGAATCAATATAGTGAAAATGAGTATACTACCCAAAGCAATTTGTAGATTCAACGCAATCCCTATCAAGCTACCAACAGTATTCTTCACAGAGCTAGAACAAATAATTTCACAATTTGTATGGAAATACAAAAAACCTCGAATAGCCAAAGCGATCTTGAGAAAGAAGAATGGAACTGGAAGAATCAACCTACCTGACTTCAGCTACATTTTTAAAAATAAAACTTTCTGCAAACCAAATGAAGAAAGTGACAAGTGAAAATTAGAAAAACATAAAATTACTTTCAGCTTGATTCAGAGAAGAAGATGTACTGCCTGAATTCATATTAAAAAATAGTTTTACTAAATCATTCTCATTACTCATTATATTTTATTCTGATTTTCTGGTTTTTCTTAAGTCAGTATTCATAGTTTATACCTCTCTAAGAAGGATGCTGAAACTGAAACTCCAGTACTTAAGGCACCTGATGCAAAGAACTGACTCATTGGAAAAGACCCTGATGCTGGGAAAGATCGAAGGCGTGCTGTAGTCCATGGGGTTGCAAAGAGTTGGACATGACTGAGCAACTAAACTGACTGAACTGAAGAATGTTCCCATTTCACCTCATTGGTGAAATTTGGTTGCATGCAGTTATTCATAGTGTTAATTCATAATCTTTATTTTTATTAAGTCATTATTTTGTCTTCTGTTTCATATATGGTTTTAGTTGTGAGTCTTTATCTTTGTTTCTTGATCAAACTGCAGGTTTGTAAATCTTTTTTGTCCTTTCAAATAACGAACATTTGGTTTCATTAGTTTTCTCTACTGTTTCTCTGGTATCTATTTCTTTAATTTCTACTTTAATCCTTATTATTTTCTACCTTTGCTTGTTATGAGTATAGCTCACTCTTCCTCTTCACATGTCTGAGGATGACCGATTACGTTGTTAAGATCTTGCTTCGTTTTTAATATAGTACAGCTCTAAATATACCTTTGAGCACTATGTTAACTGCATCCTTTAAGGTTTGGTTTGTTGTGATTTGTTTTGCTTCATCTCAAAGCATTTTATAATTTTTATTATGGTTTCTTTTTTGTCCTGTTGGTTATTGAGTAGAATGTTTGCTTCCACAAATGTATGAATTTCTCAAATCTCTTTGTATTATTAATTTTCAGTTTAACTCTGCTGTGGCTTGTTTCATGGTTTAGCATATGATCTACCCTAGAGAATGTTCTATGTGCACTTGAGAGGAATGTTCTGCTGTTGTTGAGTAGAGTGCTCATCAGGTGCATGTTAAGTCTAGTTCTGTTTCTTGATTGTTCAAGTCTTCTATATCTGTACTGATCTTCTGCCTCGTTCTTTAATCCATTATTGAAAGTGGAGTGGTCTCTTTTATTGAACAGTCTATTTTCCCCACAATTGTCAACCTTTGTTTTATGTATTCTGGTGCCCTACTGTTCAGTATGTATATTTTTATAATCATTATAACTTTCTAATGTATTGACACTTTTTTCATTATAAATTTTTTTCATTTCCTATAATAATTTTGTTTCTTAAATCTATTTTAACTTATAATTAGTTTAGCCATTCCAGCTTTCTTATAGTTTCTCTTTGCAGGATACATATTTTTCCACCTTTTTATTTCCAACTCAATTTTATCTTTGGATACAATATGTCTTGATAAAATGTCTAAGTAGTGTCATATAGTTGAATCTGTTTTTTTAATTTTTAATATAGTTTAACAATCTCCATCTTTTTTGCCTCATTTAATCTATATTCACAGAGTCGGACACTACTGAGTGACTTTCACTTTCAATCTATTCTCATTTAATCTTGTTCTTTATAAGTTGAATTTATGTTTACCGTTTAATTGTTCTTTTTATATCTCAAGTCCTTTTTGTTCTTATATTCCTCCTTCAGTACTTTTCTTGCATTAAGTGAATATTCTCTAACTCAAGATTTTGATTCCATTAAAGAACTTTTCCTATATTTCTGAGGATTTTTTAAATAGTTGCTTTACGTTGTGCCATATGCATTTTAAATTCTGAAATCTACTTTAGGTTTATACTAACTTAATTTCAGTGAGATATAGAAAGTCATTCTTATTTAGCTGCATTCCATTTTCCCCCTTTTTGTGCTTATTTTTATACAAATTACATCTATATATGTTACAAACCTAGATGTATATTGGGGTATTATTACTTTTGAAAATTGCATGTCTGTTAAAATGATAAAGGAGAGGAGATACACATTTATAAGACTTGTTATATTTAACTTAGTATTTACCATTTTGGATTCTCTCTATTGGTTCCTGTGTATTTAAGTTAACATTTATTATCATTTCTTTACTCATTGCATCTTTGCCTTCATTTACTCCTGTGCTGTATTGTCACTTATATTGCATTTCTATGTGCTATAGGTCCAACAGTATAATTATATATTGTTGTATACATTTTGTTTATTACATGAGTTAAGAATAGAGAAGAAATGGACATTTATTCTCTTTCATTATTGCCTCATTTATCTGATATTCTGTTCATTTTTCTTCATCCTGTGGTCTCTCTTCTTTAGATAGTATAATGGCTATCAATCTATATTTGTTGATTTTTCTTTTGCAATCAGATTCTACTATTGAGCCCTTTTAGTTAATTTTTTATTTCATTCTTATAATTTCCAACTCCATGATTTCCATTTGGTTCCTTTGTTATAATATCCATCTCTTAATTGGTAAGTCTCTGATGAAACATCGTTATCCAAACTGTCTTTACATCTTTTAAGCATGATTTCCTTTAATTATTTGCATATATTTAAATTAGCTACTTTGAAGTATTTATTAAAATAACTGTTTCAGGCAGTTTCTGTTGAGTCATGATTTCTTTTTTCTTTGCCTGTCTCATAATTTATTGCAAACTGGGTTTTTTAGATAATATAGCAACTGTGGATAAAAATTCCCCTCCACTCCTTTCCAGAATTTGTTTTTTTTTTCTGTTTTATTATTTACCTAATGACTTGGAGGACCATTTAAATGATGTCTATTTCCCCCAAGCATGAGAGATACCCACATAATCACACTGAGATGCACCGTTGTTTTAGTATGGCTCTCTGCCTCTTTGTCCCTGGTATCCTCTGTTCAGTGGTCTGTTTCATTTGGGAGTAATCGAGTTTCAGTAATTACCAGGGGTTTGCCCTATTGTTTTCAACAATACAATACCCTGGGGCTTAAGTTATTCAATACTTTTTTTCCAATTGAATTTGGACAGAGTTGATCTTGATGTCTGGTGAGAGTCTTCTCTTGTGTTGTTGAAAGAGGGTGTTTGCTATAACCAGTGCGTTCTCTTGGCAAAACTCTATTAGCTTTTGCCCTGCTTCATTCCGTACTCCAAGGCCAAATGTGCCTGTTACTCCAGGTGTTTCTTGATTTCCTACTTTTGCATTCCAGTCCCCTGTAATGAAAAGGACATCTTTTTTGGGTGTTAGTTCTAAAAGGTCTTGTAGGTCTTCATAGAACCATTCAACTTCAGCTTCTTCAGTGTTACTGGTTGGGGCATAGACTTGGATTATTGTGATATTGAATGGTTTGCCTTGGAAATGAACAGAGATCATTCTGTCGTTTTTGAGGTTGCATCCAAGTACTGCATTTCAGACTCTTTTGTTGACCATGATGGCTACTCCATTTCTTCTAAGGGATTCCTGCCCGCAGTAGGAGATATAATGGTCATCTGAGTTAAATTCACCCATTCCACTCCATTTTAGTTTGCTGATTCCTAGAATGTTGACTTTTACTCTTGCCATCTCCTGTTTGACCACTTCCAATTTGCCTTGATTCATGGACCTAATGTTCCAGGTTCCTGTGCAATATTGCTCTTTACAGCATTGGACCTTGCTTCTGTCACCAGTCCCATCCACAACTGAGTGTTGTTTTTGCTATGGCTCCATCCCTTCATTCTTTCTGGAGTTATTTCTCCACTGATCTCGTAGCATATTGGGCGCCTACTGACCTGGGGAGTTCCTCTTTCAGTATTCTGTCATTTTTCCTTTTCATACTGTTCATGGGGTTCTCAACGCAAGAACCATGAACTTCCAGATGTTCAAGTTTGTTTTAGAAAAGGCAGAGGAACCAGAGATCAAATTACCAACATCTGCTGGATCATTGAAAAAGCAAGAGAGTTCCAGAAAAACATCTATTTCTGCTTTATCAACTATGCCAAAGCCTTTGACTGGGTGGATCACAATAAACTGTGGAAAATTCTGAAAGAGATGGAATACCAGACCACCTGACATCCCTCTTGAGAAACTTATATGTGGATCAGGAGGCAAAAGTTTGAACTGGATATGGAACAACAGACTGGTTCCAAATAGGAAAAAGTATCAAGGCTGTGTACTGTCACCCTGCTTATTTAATTTATATGCAGAGAACATCATGAGAAACGCTGGGCTGGAAGAAGCACAAGCTGGAATCAAGATTGCTGGGAGAAATCTCAATCACCTCAGATATGCAGATGACACCACCCTTATGGCAGAAAGTAAAGAGGAACTAAAAAGCCTCTTGATGAAAGTGAAAGTGGAGAGTGGAAAAGTTGGCTTAAAGCTCAACACTCAGAAAACGAAGATCATGGCATCTGGCCCCATCACTTCATGACAAATAGATGCAGAAACAGTGGAAACAGTGGCAGACTTTATTTGTGGGGCTCTAAAATCACTGCAGATGGTGACTGCAGCCATGAAATAAAAAGAGGCTTGTTCCTTGGAAGAAAAGTTATCACCAATAGATGCAGAGAGAGCCTTTGACAAAATTCAACACCCGCTTATGATAAAAACTCTCCAGAAAGCAGGAATAGAAGGAACATACCTCAACATAATAAAAGCCATATATGACAAACCCACAACAAACATTATCCTCAATGGTGAAAAATTGAAAGCATTTCCTCTAAAGTCAGGAACAAGACAAGGGTGCCCACTTTCACCATTACTATTCAACATAGTTTTGGAAGTTTTGGCCAAAGCAATCAGAGCGGAAAAAGAAATAAAAGGAATCCAAACTGGAAAAGAAGAAGTAAAACTCTCACTATTTGCAGATGACATGATCCTCTACATAGAAAACCCTAAAGACTCCACCAGAAAATTACTAGAGCTAATCAATGACTATAGTAAAGTTGCAGGATATAAAATCAACACACAGAAATCCCTTGCATTCCTATACACTAATAATGAGAAAACAGAAAGAGAAATTAAGGAAACAATTCCATTCACCATTGCAACGGAAAGAATAAAATACTTCAGAATATATCTACCTAAAGAAACTAAAGACCTATATATAGAAAACTATAAAACACTGGTGAAAGAAATCAAAGGAGGACACTAATAGATGGAGAAATATACCATGTTCATGGATTGGAAGAATCAATATAGTGAAAATGAGTATACTACCCAAAGCAATTTATAGATTCAACGCAATCCCTATCAAGCTACCAACAGTATTCTTCACAGAGCTAGAACAAATAATTTCACAATTTGTATGGAAATACAAAAAACCTCGAATAGCCAAAGCGATCTTGAGAAAGAAGAATGGAAATGGAGGAATCAACCTACCTGACTTCAGGCTCTACTACAAAGCCACAGTTATCAAGACAGTATGGTACTGGCACAAAGACAGAAATATAGATCAATGGAACAAAATAGAAAGCCCAGAGATAAATCCTCGCACATATGGACACCTTATCTTTGACAAAGGAGGCAAGAATATACAATGGATTAAAGACAATCTCTTTAACAAGTGGTGCTGGGAAATCTGGTCAACCACTTGTAAAAGAATGAAACTGGAACACTTTCTAACACCATACACAAAAATAAACTCAAAATGGATTAAATATCTAAACATAAGACCAGAAACTATAAAACTCCTAGAGGAGAACATAGGCAAAACACTCTCTGACATACATCACAGCAGGATCCTCTAGGACCCACCTCCCAGAATATTGGAAATAAAAGCAAAAATAAACAAATGGGACCTAATTAACCTTAACAGCTTCTGTACATCAAAGGAAACTATTAGCAAGATGAAAAGACAACCTTCAGAATGGGAGAAAATAATAGCAAATGAAGCAACTGACAAACAACTAATCTCAAAAATATACAAGCAACTCCTGCCTCTCAACTCCAGAAAAATAAATGACCCAATCAAAAAATGGGCCAAAGAACTAAATAGACATTTCTCCAAAGAAGACATACAGATGGCTAACAAACACATGAAAAGATGCTCAACATCACTCATTATTAGAGAAATGCAAATCAAAACCACTATGAGGTACCATTTCACACCAGTCAGAATGGCTGCGATCCAAAAGTCTACAAATAATAAATGCTGGAGAGGGTGTGGAGAAAAGGGAACCCTCTTACACTTTTGGTGGGAATGCAAACTAGTACAGCCACTATGGAGAACAGTGTGGAGATTCCTTAAAAAACTGGAAATACAACTGCCTTATGATCCAGCAACCCCACTGCTGGGCATACACACTGAGGAAACCAGAAGGGAAAGAGACACATGTACCCCAATGTTCATCGCAGCACTGTTTATAATAGCCAAGACATGGAAGCAACCTAGATGTCCATCAGCAGATGAATGGATAAGAAAGCAGTGGTACATATACACAATGGAGTATTACTCAGCCATTAAAAAGAATACATTTGAGTCAGTTCTAATGAGGTGGATGAAACTGGAGCCTATTATACAGAGTGAAGTAAGCCAGAAGGAAAAACATAAATACAGTATACTAACGCATATATATGGAATTTAGAAAGATGGTAACAATAACCCGGTGTCCGAGACAGCAAAAGAGACACTGATGTATAGAAGAGTCTTATGGACTCTGTGGGAGAGGGAGAGGGTGGGAAGATTTGGGAGAATGGCATTGAAACATGTAAAATATCATGTATGAAACGAGATGCCAGTCCAGGTTCGATACACGATACTGGATGCTTGGGGCTAGAGCACTGGGATGATCCAGAGGGATGGTATGGGGAGGGAGGAGGGAGGAGGGTTCAGGCTGGGGAACACATGTATACCTGTGGCGGATTCATTTTGATATTTGGCAAAACAAATACAATTATGTAAAGTTTAAAAATAAAGTTAAAAAAAGAAAAGAAAAGTTATCACCAATGTAGACAGCATGTTAAAAAGCAGAGACATTACTTTGCCAACAAAGGTCCATCTAGTCAATGGTGTGGTTTTTCCAGTAGTCCTGTATGGATATGAGAGTTTCTATAAAGAAAGCCGAGTACCAAAGAATTGATGCTTTTGAACTTTGGTGTTGGAGAAGACTCTTGACCTGAAAGGAAATCTAACCAGTCCATCCTAAAGGAAATCAGTCCTGAATGTTCATTGGAAGGACTGATGTTGAAGCTGAAACTCCACCTGATGTGAAGAGCTGACTCATTTGAAAAGACCCTGATGCTGGGAAAGATTGAAGGCAGGAGGAGAAAGGGACAACAGAGGATGACATGGTTGGATGGCGTCACCGATTCAATGGACATGAGTTTGTGTAAACTCAAACAGTTAGTGATGGACAGGGAGGCCTGGCGTGTTGCAGTCCATAGGGTCACAAAGATCAGACACAACTGAGCGACTGAACTGAACTGAGTATTATCAAGAAGTATGATTGTTGGATCACATAGTAACAGTACATTTAGTTTTATAAGAAACTGCCATATTGTCTTTCACAGTAGGTATAGGATTTTGCATTCATATTAGGAATGAATGACTTCCTTTCTCTCCATGTCATCCCCGGCATTTGGTGTTACCAGTGTCTTAAATTTTCGCCATTCTTATATAAGTCTTAGTGATTTCACATTGTTGCCTTAATTTTCATTTCTCTAATTACATGTGATTATGAACATCTTTTTACATGCTTATTTGTCACCTATCTTCTTTGGTTAGCTGCCTGTTCATATTTTTAGCCTATTAAAAATTATTGGAGTATAGTATATTTACAGTGTGTTAATTTCCGGTGTAAAGCAAGTGCATCAGTTATATACATATACATATAGTATATTTACAATGTGTTAATTTCAGGTGTAAAGCAAGTGAATCAGTTATAACATATACATATATCCACTTTTTTAAAAATATTATTTTCCCATTTGTATAGGCCATTACAGAGTATTGAGAAAAGTTCTCTGTGCTATACAACGGGTTCTTATTAGTTATTTGTTTTATATATGATAGTACATATATATGCCCAACTATCCCAATTTTTCCCTCCCCTCCTTTATCCTCTTGTGACCATAAGTTACTTGTGTGACTCTACTTCTGTTTTGTAAATAAGTTTGTTTATACCATTTTTTTAAGGATTCCATATATAAGCAATAGCATATGACATTTGTCTTTCTGTGTCTGACTTACTTCACTCAGTATGAGAATCTCTAGGTCCATCCATGTTGCTGTAAAATGGCATTATTCCATACTTTTTAATGGCTAAGTAATATTCCATTGTGTATATATACCACATACTTTTTATCCATTCCTCTGCTGATGGAAATCTAGGTTGCTGCCATGTCCTGGTTATTGTAAATAGTGCTGCAGTAAGCTTGGGTGCATTTATCTTTTTGAATTATGATTTTCTTTGGATATATGCCTTGGAGTGAGGAGGGCATGGCAACCCACTCCAGTATTCTTGCCTGGAGAATCCACATGGACAGAGGAGCCTGGTGGGCTATATATATAGTCCATGGGGTTGCAAAGAGTCGTTCATGTCTGAGTGACTATGCATAGCACAGTGCATGCTTAGGAGTGGGATTGCTTGGTCATATGATAGTTCTGTTTTTAGTTTTGTAAGGAACCTCTGTACTGTTCTCCATATTGGCCGTACCAGTTTACATTCCCACCAACAGTATAGGAGGGTTCCCTTTTCTCCACACCCTCTCCAGCATTTATTGTTTGTAGATTTTTTTTATGATGGCCATTCTGACTGCTATGAGTTGATATGTCGTGGGTTCTATGTACATGTCTCTAATAACTTGTGATGTTGTGTATCTTTTTTTTAGCCCATTTTTTAATGAAAGTAATTTTTTGAATACTTTATTTCCTGGATTGCGTCTTTGGTGTGGTATCTAAATATTTATAACCAATTCCACTGTTACCAAGACTTTTTCGTTATTTTCTAGAAGTCTTATACTTTTTGCATTTTAGATCTGTGAGTAATTATTAGTTATTTTTGTAAAAGTTGTAATGTCTGAGTCTAGATTCATGATTTTGCAGGTGGATATCCAGTTGTTTCAGCAACATTTGTTGAAAAGACTACCTTTCCTCTATCATTTCCTTTGTTCCTTTTTCAAATGTAAGTTGACCATATTTTTAAGAGTCTACTTCTGGGCAATCTTTTCTATTCCATTGATATATTTTGTCTCTTCTTTTACCAGTGCCACTCTGTCTTTATTATTATAACTTCATACTTAAGTATTGAAGTTGTATAGTTTTAATACTCTCATTTGTTTTTCTTCAAGATTTTGTTGGCTTTTCTGTTTCTTTTTGTCTTTACGTTTAAATTTTAAAATAAATTTGTCAATAGCCAAAAAATTATTTCCTTGGATTTTGATTGGGATTTCATGGAATGTATAGATAAAATTTGAAAGACATCTTGAAAATACTGTGTCTTCCTAGTCATGAACATAGAATATCTCTCAATTCGTTTTTCATTTTGTTCTTGCCATTCACATATTGATCTTACATTTATTTTGTTGCATTTATAACCAAGTATTTCATTTTGGAGAATGATGATTTCGTGTGTTATTATGTTTTTAATTTCAGATGCCACTTGTTTACTGCTGGTATTTAGGATAATGACTGACCTATGTTTTTAATTTCAGGTGCCACTTGTTTACTGCTGGTATTTAGGATAATGACTGACCTCTGTATATCAACCTTATATCCCTAAATTACATTAATTGTTTTTAGTTCTAGTTTTTCATCAATTCTTCTAGATTTCCTACATAGGCGGTCATGTCAACTGTGAACAAAGACAAGTTTTGCTTCTTCCTTCCCATATACCTTTTATTTCCTTTTCTAACTGCATTAGCTAGATCTTCTTAGACAATGTTGAAAATGGTAAATGAGGACATCCTTGCCTTGTTTTTGTTTCAATTTTCTCACCATTCAGTATATTAACTGTTTGTGGATGTTGGCATATTGAGATGTTCATTGTTGTTTTGAGATACTCTTCGTCATGTTGGGAAAGTTCCCCTTTATTTCTAGTTTATACATTGGACTTTGTCGTGATTTTTTAAAAATTTTTTTATGTAACCATGTGCTTGTTACTGTGAAATATTACATTAATTTACCTTTGTTAAGCCAGCCTTACACAAATGTAATGAATTCAACTTCATCATAACATGTAACTATTTTTTACATATTGTTGTGCTTGATATGCCAATATTTTGTTGAGGTTCTTTTTTTTGTTTCCATCTGTGTTTATGAGAGTTATTGCTATGTACTTTTCTTTTCTTGTATTGTCTTCTGTGGTTTTGATATTAAGGTAATGGTGCTTTCATAACATGAGTTAGGAAGTAGCCCCTCTTCTGTCTTTTGGAAGAAACTGCTGAGTATTAGAATTTCCACCTTAAATATTGGGTAGAATTCAACAGTGAACCCATCTAGCTCTGATGTTTTGTTTTGGAAGGTTATTGTTTACTAATTGAAGTTTTAAATAGATACAGGTCAATTCATATTGTGCAGTTCTTTTGTGAGCTTTTCTGGTTGTTCAGTGTCTAAGTTGTATCTCTTTGTGACCACATTAACTGCAGGTAGCCAGGCTTCCCTGTCCTTCAGTATCTCCTGGAATTTGCTCAAATTCATGTCCATTGAGTTGATGATGCCATCCAACCATCTCATCCTCTGTTGTCCCCTTCTTCTTCTGACTTCAGTCTTTGCCAGTATAGATTCTATCTTTAAAGGAATTGGTCTGTTTAACTAGGTTATCAAATTTGTGGCCATAGCATTATTGATCGTATTCCTGTATGTCTTTTAAATGCCCATGCAGTTTTTAGTGAAGTCTCCCCTTTCATTTCAGATAGTACTTCTATTTTTTTAGTTAACCTGGCTGAGTTGAATGAATTTCATTGATCTTTCCAGAGAGTCAACTCTTGGTTTTATTTTCTCTATGGACTCCCTGTTTTAAATTTCACTAATTTATGAACTAAATCTTTTTTTCTCCTTACTTTGGATATAATTTGTTCTTCTTGGCCTAGTTTCCTAAAGGTGAAACTTAGATTACTGGTTTTTAGCTCATTCTTGTTTTGTAATATATACAGCCAATTCTATGAATTCCCCTCTAAGCATTGCCTCACACAAATTTTGATGAGTTATGTTTTCATTTTTCTAAGTTCATTCACTCAGTTGTGTCCGACTCTTTGTGACCCCATGGACTGCAGCACGCCAGGCCTCCCTGTCCATCACCAACTCCGGAGTTTACCCAAACTCTTGTCCATTGAGTCGGTGATGCCATCCAACCATGTCATCCTCTGTTGTCCCTTTCTTCTCCTGCCTTCAATCTCTTCCAGCATCAGGGTCTTTTCAAATGAGTCAGTTTTTCACATCAGGTGGCCAAAGTATTGGAGTTTCAGCTTCAACATCAGTCCTTCCAATGAACACTCAGGACTGATCTCCTTTAGGATGGACAGGTTGGATCTCCCTGCAGTCCAGGGGACTCTCAAAAGTCTCTAACAAGTTCAAAAGCATCAGTCATTTGGCGCTCAGCTTTCTTTATAGTCCAACTTTCACATCCATACATGACTACTGGAAAAACCATAGCCTTGACTGGCCGGACTTTTGTTGGCAAAGTAACGTCTCTGCTTTATGCTGTCTAGGTCAAATTTTTACATTACTCTTATTCTGTGATCCACGTGTTACTTGAAATTGTGTTGGTTAATTTCCAAGTATTTTGAGATTCTCCAGCTATCTTTGTGGTTCATTTTGAATTTAATTCCAGTTTTTGCCTGAGAGTATATGTTGTAGGACTTTTATGCCTTTAAATATGGTAAGGTATGTTTTATAACCCAGAACCCATAGTGAATGTTCCATGTGATCTTGAGAAGGATGTGCATTCTACTGTCATTTGATGAAATAGTCTATGTTAATTAAATCTGGTTAACTCATACTGCTCTTCAGTTCAACTATGTTCTTACTGTTTTTCTGTCTGGTAGACCTGTATATTACTGATAGAGAAGTATTGAAGTTTCCAATTAAAAGAGTGACTTCATCTATTTCTCCCTGCAGTTCTAGCAGTTTTTGCCTCATATCATCTGATGCTGTTTTTAGGTAGATACACACATCAAAAATTGTTCGGTCTTCCTGAAGAATTGATCCTTTAACATTAAGTAATGTCATTCTTTATTCTTGATAATTTCTTTTGCTTTGAAGAAACTGTCTTTGAAATTAATATGGATACTATAACTTTCCTTTGATTAGTGTATCTTACTATTCAATATATCTTTCTTCATCCTTTTACTTTTAATGTATGTGTCTGTATTTAAAGTGAGTTTATTGTAGACAACAGAGTTGAGCCTTGTTTTATAATCCACTTTGACAATCTCTTTTTTAATTGGTGCATTAGACCATTGACATTTAAAGGGATTATGGATGTAGTTGGATTAATTTCTTAACATATGTTACTGTTTTCTATTGTTGATCTTTTCTTTCTTATTTTATCTTTACTGTTTCTGTCTTTTGTGGTTTTAACTAAGTACTTTGAACAATTCCATTTTATCTCTTTTATATTAACAGTACTTTTTTATAGTTCAAAATTTAAAATGTACATTTATGACTATTCAATTTCAAAATTTAAATATACTGCTTAATAGGTAGTGCAAGTACCATATTTATTTCGTTCTTCCATCCCTTATACTATTGTGGTAATTCATTTAAATTTGTTGCTGCTATTGCTTTATTTTTTTTGGCCGTGAAACATGCAGGATCACCGTTCTTCAATCAGGGATCAAACCTGTGCCTCCTGCAGTGGAAGTGTGGGGTCCTAACCATTGGACTGCCAGGAAATCCCCCCTATTATTATCTTGAAAACACTGTTGTCTCAGATTAACTAAGAATAAGAAAAATGAAATCGTTTATTTATCTTCACTTTCTCTAGTGCTCTATCTTTATGTAGATCTAAATTTCTGACTCATTATTTTCTTTTTCTCTGAGAAAATTCTTTTAACATCACTTGTGAAACAAATGTACTGCAATGAATTTTCTTAATTATTTACTTGTCTGAGAATGTCTTTATTCTTCCTTCACCTATGAAAGATAATTTTGCAGGATACAGCATTCTGCTTTTTTTTTTTTTAACTTTAAATATCCACTCCATTCTCTTGCTTGCATGATTCCCAAAGAGAAATGAGATATAATTCTTATCTTTGTTCTTCTAGGTAAGGACTCTTTCCTACTCCCACCCTATTTTCTTTCAAGAGTTTTATTTTATTATTGATTTTCTGAAGTTTTGAATATCATGGATATGCCTCAGTTCTGTTCAGTTCAGTTGCTCAGTCGTGTCTGACTCTTTGTGACCCCATGAATCACAGCACACCAGGCCTCCCTGTCTATCACCAACTCCCAGAGTTCTATCAGACTCACGTCCATCGAGTCAGTGATGCCATCCAGCCATTTCATCCTCTGTCGTCCCCTTCTCCTCCTGCCCCCAATCCCTCCCAGCATCAGAGTCTTTTCCAATGAGTCAACTCTTCGCATGAGGTGGCCAAAGTACTGGAGTTTGAGCTTTAGCATCATTCCTTCCAAAGAAATCCCAGGGCTGATCTCCTTCAGAATGGACTGGTTGGATCTCCTTGCAGTCCAAGGGACTCTCAAGAGTCTTCTCCAACACCACAGTTCAAAAGCATTAATTCTTCAGTGCTCAGCTTTCTTCACAGTCCAACTCTCACATCCATACATGAACCACTGGAAAAACCATAGCCTTGACTAGACAGACCTTTTTTGGCAAAGTAATGTCTCTGCTTTTGAACATGCTATCTAGGTTGGTCATAACTTTCCTTCCAAGTAGTAAGTAAGCATCTTTTAATTTCATGGCTGCAGTCACCATCTGCAGTGATTTTGGAGCCCCCCAAAAATAAAGTCTGACACTGTTCTCATTGTTTCCCCATCTATTTCCCATGAAGTGATGGGACCAGATGCCATGATCTTCGTTTTTTGAATGTTGAGCTTTAAGCCAACATCTTCACTCTCCTCTTTCACTTTCATCAAGAGGCTTTTTAGTTCCTCTTCACTTTCTGCCATATGGGTGGTGTCATCTGCATATCTGAGGTTATTGATGTTTCTCCCAGCAATCTTGATTCCAGCTTGTGCTTCTTCCAGCCCAGCGTTTCTCATGATGTACTCTGTGGATATGCCTAGATGTAGTTTATTTAAGCAGTTCTCTTGTTCGGTGTTCTTTTAGCATCCTGGATCTATGGTTTGGTTTCTGACATTAATTTGGGAAAATTATCAGCACTATTACTTCAAATATTTCTTATGTCTTCAAATATTTCTTCTGTTCCTTTCTCTCTTTTCTTTCAGGTTTTCCTATTACCCATATCTTTTAACTTTGGTAGTTTTCCTACAGTTCTTGGATATTCTGTTCCATTTTTCAGTCAATTTTCTTTTCGATTTTCTGTTAAGATTCTGTTGACATAAGGTTCTGAGAGTCTTCTTACAACTGTGTCCATAAATATCATAAATGTATCAAAGATATTGTTCATTCTAGTTATAATGTTAGCATTTAATTCTTTCCTAGAATGTCCATCTTTCTGTTTACATTACTCAATTACTCTTGTGTGTTGTCTAATTTTTCTATTACAGACCTTTGCATATTAATTATAGTTATTTTAAATAGCTTCTCTGATATTTCCAACATTCTTTTCATATTTGTCTGTGGTCCTGATGTTTGCTCTGTTTCTTAAAACTGTGTTTTTTGCCTTCTAGTATGTAGTTGTTTATAGAAAGCTGGACATTATGTAGTACATTAAAAAAAAATTGGGAAAGAACTAAACAGACATTTCTCCAAAGAAGACATACAGATGGCTCACAAACACATGAAAAGATGCCCAGCATCACTCATTATCAGAGGAATGCCAATCAAAACCACAATGAGGTACCATTTCACGCCAGTCAGAATGGGTACTGTCCAAAAGTCTACAAGCAATAAATGCTGGAGAGGGTGTGGAGAAAAGGGAACCCTCTTACACTGTTGGTGGGAATGCAAACTAGTACAGCCACTCTGGAGAACAGTGTGGAGATTCCTTAAAAAATTGGAAATACAACTGCCATATGACCCAGCAATCCTACTTCTGGGCATACACACTGAGAAAACCAGAATTGAAAGAGACACATGTACCCCAGTGTTCATCAGAGCACTGTTTATAATAGCCAGGACATGGAAGCAACCTAGATGTCCATCAGCAGATGAATGGATAAGAAAGCTGTGGTACATATACACAATGGATTATTACTCCGCCATTGAAAGGAATACATTTGAATCAGTTCTAATGAGGTGGATGAAACTGGAGCCTATTATACAGAGTGAAGTAAGCCAGAAAGAAAAACACCAATACAGTATAATACTGCATATATATGGAATTTAGAAAGAGGGTAACAATAACCCTGTATTGGTGACAGCAAAAGAGACACAGATGTATAAAACAGTCTTTTGGACTCTGTGGGAGATGGCGAAGGTGGGATGATTTGGGAGAATGGCATTGAAACATGTATATTATCATATGTGAAATGAATCACCAGTGCAGGTTCGATGCATGATACAGGATGCTTGGGGCTGGTGCACTGGGATGACCCAGAGGGATGGTATGGGGAGGGAGGTGGGAGGGAGTTTCAGGATGGGAAACACATGTACACCTGTGGTGGATTCATATCAATGTGTGGCGAAACCAATACAGTATTGTAAAGTAATTAGCTTCCAATTAAATAAATTTATATTAAAAAATTGTGGTAAATGGACTTTCAGTAATAATGCTGGTAAGGTGCAGGGAGAAAGAAAGTGTTCTATAGTCCTGTGATTATCTCTCAGTCTTTTAGTAAGCTTGTGCCCCTGGACTGTGTAGTTCAAAAGTGCTTCCATTCTCCCACCTCTTTAGGCAGTTCAATGGAATGGATTACGGGGCTGGCATTATTTCCCTTTCCCCCCTTGCAAAGCAAGATTCTGGAGTTGGATATTTCCTTTCCCCCTGGTCAGTTATGCTTTTTGTTGTTGCTGTTAATATCCGTTTCTTTTGGGGAGCTACACTGTACAACAAGCAGAACTTCCCTGGCCAGGGATTGAACCTGTGCTGCCTACATTGGAAGTGTGGAGTCTAAACCACTGGACCACCAGGGAAGTCACAGTTAGGCTTTGATAAAACTCGAAGAGATTGGACTCTACTAAAATAGTTTCTGTTTTGAGGGTAGGCTTTGTTAAGAGAAAAGAATGCTTTGGTATGTTTTTAAAAATGTATTTTCTCCCCTGCCCGCCAGAATCATGAGGAAATTTTTCTCTCATCATAACTGTGAGAATTTAGGAGAGTCCCTCACAAAGAGTCGGGCACGACTGAGCGACTGATCTGATCTGATCTGATCTGGCAGTAAAACACAAAAGTGTGGGAATGCCCCCCTAAGACTGGCAGCTCATAGAGTTTTCAACTCTCATATTTGCTTACAATGAACCTCCAGCCATTTTCAAACTATAGTTTAAGTTTTCCTACCCTAGTACTGGTTCTTATTTATTTTTCTGCTCATGGATGTCTGCTTGAAAAATCATGATGTTCTTAGATCTGAAAAGAGTTGTTGGTTTTCAGTTTTTCAGTTTTTTATTTGTTGGTTAGTGTGGAGTGATAACTTCCAAACTCCTTTCATGATGAACTGGAGACCAGACATCAAAGTACTTTTTGGTCTTTAGGAAGCATACTCACTTCCTAAGTCATCA
Source organism: Bos grunniens (assembly GCF_055505025.1). Classification (NCBI taxonomy): domain Eukaryota; kingdom Metazoa; phylum Chordata; class Mammalia; order Artiodactyla; family Bovidae; genus Bos; species Bos grunniens. The sequence continues at coordinate 134,528,215 of NC_141194.1, forward strand.
TGCTTTGTTTACTGAATCTTATAGCTATCAACTGTCAGCCAGTTAATTAGTTTGCTTTTTGTGTCTGTCTCTTAAACTAGAAAGGTATTGCATGGAAACATGGACTTGTTTGTCTTCTTAACCTCTGTATTCCTTTCATCTAATACAATGACTAGTACTCAGTTCAGTTCAGTTCAGTCGCTCAGTCGTGTCCGACTCTTTGCGACCCCATGAATCGCAGCACGCCAGGCCTCCCTGTCCATCACCAACTCCCGGAATTCGCTCAGACTCGAGTCCATCGAGTCAGTGATGCCATCCAGCCATCTCATCCTCTCTCGTCCCCTTCTCCTCCTGCCCCCAATCCCTCCCAGCATCAGAGTCTTTTCCAATGAGTCAACTCTTTGCATGAGGTGGCCAAAGTCCTGGAATTTCAGCTTTAGCATCATTCCCTCCAAAGAAATCCCAGGGCTGATCTCCTTCAGAATGGAGTGGTTGGATCTCTTTGTAGTCCAAGGGACTCTCAGGAGTCTTCTCCAACACCACAGTTCAAAAGCATCCATTCTTTGGTGCTCATCTTTCTTCACAGTCCAACTCTCACATCCATACATGACCACAGGAAAAACCATAGCCTTGACTAGACGGACCTTTGTTGGCGAAGTAATGTCTCTGCTTTTGAATATGCTGTCTAGGTTGGTCATAACTTTCCTTCCAAGTAGTAAGCATCTTTTAATTTCATGGCTGCAGTGACCATCTGCAGTGATTTTGGAGCCCAAAAAAATAAAGTCTGCCTGCCACTGTTTCCGCTGTTTCCCCATCTATTTCCCATGAAGTGATGGGACCAGATGCCATGATCTTTGTTTTCTGAATGTTGAGCTTTAAGCCAACTTTTTCACTCTCCTCTTTCACTTTCATCAAGAGGCTTTTTAGTTCCTCTTCACTTTCTGCCATAAGGGTGGTGTCATTTGCATATCTGAGGTTATTGATATTTCTCCTGGCAATCTTGATTCCAGCTTGGGCTTCTTCCAGCCCAGTGTTTCTCGTGATGTACTCTGCATAGAAGTTAAATAAGCAGGGTGATAATACACAGCCTTGACGTACTCCTTTTCCTATTTGGAACCAGTGTGTTGTTCCATGTCCAGTTCTAACGGTTGCTTCCGGACCTGCATACAGATTTCTCAAGAGGCAGGCTGTCTTAATTATTTTGTAAATGAATGGATGAGTGAGTCACCGAATTATAAGGTCAATCTATGACTTTGTGTTTGTGTGATTCTGTGATTGGGTTTGGATTTTCCCACTTGTTTGTTTTAGACATACACATTTCTTAATATTCTTTTGAAATAGAGGTTCATCAGTATTTGGGCCAGTATCAATAATAGGAGTTGAAAGTCTCTCAGTCTCTTGCTGTCCATTTAAGCAGAATTATCTGTAACAGTCAGCTTTGGATACAGTCTCTGTTGGATTCATAAGTAAATGCAAAGCCAGGAAGCAGTGTGGGACAGATTTAAAAAGTAAATACCAAAATAAAGGTTATTGTTACATGGCACTGATGGATTTTAGATAACCTGATAAGCCTTCTACTGCTTCCTGAGAGTGCATTCATCTCTAACTTTAAAAGTCTTGAAGGCTACACACTGATAAGAGATTAGCATTGTGATTTTGGGCACAGTCTGTTGATAAGTTTCCATTCACCTATTATTTAGCAGCCTTTCCAAACACTGACCTTTTCATTATCATTGTAGTTTTCTTGCTTTTTGTTTGTTTGTTTTCCCCAGGGTTTGTGATTCCTAATGCTGTTTATTTAGAATGGTTTCTGGACACTCTGCATGGCATATATAAAAATGTAAGAAAAGAGATTAAAGTTGTAATAACTTCATATAGTTTAAAAATAAAAGATGCCGATAATTCATTTTTTCATAAACACTGCCTTATTGTAATATAAATAATTTTAGGAATTGTGAATATTTGAATAATCAATCTTGAGAAATTGTATCTAAAATTGTAGTGATGATCATCATCTCTTTTAGACTTTAAGTATCAACCCTTCTTTAGAAATGAAGTTAACTTGGTTTCTAACTCCTTAAGAGCAGTATGTCTTGCATATTACATGTGTCCTAATCTACAATTCACAGTTAAGAACAAATATAGGCTCAGCTCATGAACTATATTTTTCTTTTTCTATCAAATTTTTTGTCATCAAGTTTATTGATTACTCTTTGGCCATTACAAGTATGGGACAGAGTGCTGTCACTCATTAATTCTCTCGTAGTTATCTAAGTGTGTCCTGACAAAATTGTTTATGAGCATATCAGTTTTGGATTTTCTTCCATTTTGATGACCTGTAATGTAACAATTGTTTATTATCCGTGAACCAGCCTGACTGAATTGACCCTACAAGCCCTAGTCCAGCTATTGTTACATGTTTTCTCTGGGTTGCTTGGTTTAACAAACAGCCCCTTGTTATTCAGGGCTTAAAAAAAAAAACAAATATGCATTTCTTATTTATGTTACTTTAGGGTTTAAGGTACCTTGTTACTCTGTTGCACTCCCTTGAGTTTTGTTAGCATATGTTGGCCTTATTAGACTTCACTGGGCCTTTCATGCTGGGCTCAGTTAGGTTTGAGAACAGGTGTCTCTGCATTTTTTTCCATTCAGAAATTTGCACTAATGTATCCATTACCTTGGACATCGTATTCTAATGATTGAGGGCCATATCTTTTAATGATTGAAAGCAAGAAGGCCACAGGCCACAATGGATTTTAAAGCTTTTGTTCACATGCAGCAGTTGCTGCATGGCCATGACTAAACTCAATAGGGCAGGGAATACAAGGCAAGAAGAAGCATGGAAGAAATGATAGTGAATGTTAGTTCAATCTGCTACAAAATATTACTTCACCAACATACACCTTTTTATTCCTAACTTTTATCCCATAACATGGATAATGAATAACTATTCAGTTGCCAGTTATGACATTATATTCAAATATCAAGAATAAACAACAGATATTTTTCTTTCCTAACCATCAGAAATATCATTGATTGGGTAGTACTTTGATCAGGTACTTCCATGGTAGCCCAGTGGCTAAGACTCTGGCTCCTAATGCAGGGGGCCAGGGTTCAGTCCCTGGTCAGGGAACTTGATCCCACATGCCACAACTAAGACCCAGTAGAGCCAAATAAATTAAAAATATTTCTTAAAAAGAAAAAAGGACTGTCGTTTATTAATACATCTTTTTAAACCTATTAGTTTTCAGCTTGTAGCCTCTTGAGTAGTGTGTTTTACATATTTTGTTTTGACTAAATTCTTAGCTAATTTTTTTTTAATTTAGAAAAGACAATTTTGTAAAATTAGAAACCATTTTAGACCATTCAGCTGATATGACTATTTTGAAAATGTCATTAAGAATTAGATAAACATGAATGTTAATAAATCTGAAGCAGTAGTTGATTGATAAATTGTATTATCTCTTTATCCAAATATATTGCTTGAATATTTCACTTGGTTTTGATTTTAAAATGTGCCCAAGACTATATGGCTTTCCTCAACTATCACTTGGATCTATTTTGATAGAATGTATCATAATATGGTGTATAAAACTTGGAGTTGGAAATTAGGTATGACCCTATAGTCATTAGTCATCCTTTAACATTTGATGTAACAGTGAATTAGTTTTTCCACTTTTCTCTTTCATAGTTTCCTTTTTTTAAAAGCACCACTACTACAAAAAGGAAAACTACAGGCCAATATCACTGATGAACATAGATGCAAAAATCCTTAACAAAATTCTGGCAATCAGAATCCAACAACACATTAAAAAAATCATACATCATGGTGAAGTGGGCTTTATCCCAGGGATGCAAGGATTCTTCAATATCTGCAAATCAGTCAATGCAATATACCACATTAACAAACTGAAAAATAAAAACTATATGATTATCTCAATAGGTGCAGAGAAAACCTTTAACAGAATTCAACATCCATTTATGATAAAAAACCCTCCAGAAAGCAGGAATAGAAGGAACATACCTCAACATAATAAAGGCTATATATGACAAACCCACAGCAAACATTATCCTCAATGGTGAAAAATTGAAAGCATTTCCCCTTAAATCAGGAGCAAGACAAGGGTGCCCACTCTCACTTCTAAAATTGTTCAACATAGTTTTGAAAGTTTTGGCCACAGCAGTCAGAGCAGAAAAAGAAATAAAAGGCATCCATATTGGAAAAGAAGTAGTAAAACTCTCACTGTTTGCAGATGACATGATCCTCTACATAGAAAACCCTAAAGACCACCAGAAAATTATTAGAGCTAATTAATGACTATAGTAAAGTTGCAGGATATAAAATCAACACACAGAAATCCCTTGCATTCCTATACACTAATAATGAGAAAACAGAGAAATTAAGGAAACAATTCCACTCACCATTGCAACAAAAATAATAAAATACTTAAGAATATATCTACCTAAAGAAACAAAAGACATATATATAGAAAACTATAAAACACTGGTGAAAGAAATCAAAAAGGACACAAATATGATGGAGAAATATACCATGTTCATGGATTGGAAGAATCAATATAATGAAAAGAGTATACTACCCAAAGCAATCTATAGATTCAATGCAATCCCTATCAAGCTACCAACAGTATTTTTCACATAGCCAGAACAAATAATTTCACAATTTGTATGGCAATACAAAAAACCTTGAATTGCCAAAGCAATCTTGAGAAAGAAGAATGGAACTGGAGGTTGATTAACCTGCCTGACTTCAGGCTCTACTACAAAGCCACAGTGATCAAGACAGTATGGTACTGGCACAAAGACAGAAATGTAGATCAATGGAAAACAAAATAGAACGCTCAGAGATAAATCCACACACCTATGGACACCTTATCTTTGACAAAGGAGGCAAGAATATACAATGGAGAAAAGACAATCTCTTTAACAAGTAGTGCTGGGAAAACTGGTCAGCCACTTGTAAAAGAAGGAAACTAGAATACTTTCTAACACCATACACAAACATAAACTCAAGATGGATTAAAGATCTAAATGTAAGACCAGAAACTATAAAACTCCTAGAGAAGAACATAGTCAAAACACTCTCTGACATACATAACAGCAGGATCCTCTATGACCCACCTCCCAGAGTATTGGAAATAAAAGCAAAAATAAACAAATGGGACCTAATTAAAATTAAAAGCTTCTGCACAACAAAGGAAACTATTAGCAAGGTGAAAAGACAGCCTTCAGAATGGGAGAAAATAATAGCAAATGAAGCAATGAACAAAGAAGTAATCTCAAAAATATACAAGCAACTCCTGCCGCTCAATTCCAGAAAAATAAATGACCCAATCAGAAAATGGGCCAAAGAACTAAACAGACATTTCTCCAAAGAAGACATACAGATGGCTAACAAAGACATGAAAAGATGCTCAGCATCACTCATTATCAGAGGAATGCCAATCAAAACCACTATGAGGTACCATTTCACGCCAGTCAGAATGGCTGCTGTCCAAAAGTCTACAAGCAATAAATGCTGGAGAGGGTGTGGAGGGAAGGGAACCCTCTTACACTGTTGGTGGGAATGCAAACTAGTACAGCCACTCTGGAGAACAGTGTGGAGATTCCCTAAAAAACTGGAAATAGAACTGCCATACGACCCAGCAATCCCACTTCTGGGCATACACACTGAGGAAACCAGAATTGAAAGAGACACGTGTACCCCAGTGTTCATCAGAGCACTGTTTATAATAGCCAGGACATGGAAGCAACCTAGATGTCCATCAGCAGATGAATGGATAAGAAAGCTGTGGTACATATACACAATGAACTATTACTCAGCCATTAAAAATACATTTGAATCAGTTCTAATTAGATGGATGAGACTGGAGCCTATTATACAGAATGAAGTAAGTCAGAAAGAGCACCAATACAGTATACTAATATATATATATATATATATGGAGTTTAGAAAGATGGTAACAATATCCCTGTATATGAGACAGCAAAAGAGACACAGATGTATAGAACATTCTTTTGGACTCTGTGGGAGAGGGTGAGTGTGGGATGGTTTGGGAGAATGGCACTGAAACATGTATATTATCATATGTGAAACGAATCTCCAATTCAGGTTCAATGCATGATTCAGGGTGCTCGGGGCTGGTGCACTGGGATGATCCTGAGGGATGGGATGGGGAGGGAGGTGGGTGGTGGGGTTCAGGATGAGGAACACATGTACACCCGTGGTGGATTCATGTCAATGTTTGGCAAAACCAATACAATATTGTAATTAGCCTCCAATTAAGTAAATTTATATTAAAAAAGCCTCCCATTTGATAGCAAAAACAAAAAACACCTCTACTAAACATCCAGTCATATATAGCACTATACTGGCAGACACATACAAACACACACACACACAAAGCAATGAGCATATACACAAGGTTGTGTGTGTGAGAAAGAGAGTAAAATAAATTCTTATCCCATGAGACCATTCCTGGTCTTGTCCTTCTCTTACAAGTCTTCCCATGAATTTTCTGGTTGCTGTGGTTCAGCATAAGGTATAACAGGACAAACATAAGAAAGAAATATCTGTGCTTGAGTACACACAGAAGAAACTAGGACAGCTGTAAAAGTGACTAATGTTAATAATTTGGAGCTATTCAACTCTGTCAACCAAAGGAAAAGTAATTCTCTTTCTTCTCTGAAAAGGCATAAGAGCCCATCTGTGTAGAGTTCACACAGTCTGCTTCTTTCTGAGGAGTCCAGGAATAATGTTCAGTAGAAAGCCCACCAGTCCCATTTACTCTGCATGAAAGGCTACTGAATGCCACCAGACCTGCCATGAGTGACATTTTGCTCCTCATTTAATCACAGCAAGAGTCATTTTCACACAGCAAGGGATAGAAAACTTTCAAACTAATAAAAGCATACTTCCAAAGAAATTTGCAAGAACAATTGAAATGACTAGTAGAAATTATCCAATAAAATAATAGTAAAGCTATAAGCAGAAACCACAGGACTAAGATCATTGTTTGTCAACAGGGTATGTGAGACTCTTCACTTGAGACATAAGGACAAGTCCTAATACTGAAGACAAAATCTTAATTGGAAAGAGCCAACAATAAGTGAAAAATATTTAAAGGAACTTAAAATACATTACTAAAGCAAACCATTAAATTATTTCAGTGCTTGTTCTCCGTTTTGACCAATTTAGTATATTTGCCTCACAGAATTTTGGTAATAGCCATCCTTTTCTTTTTCTCTTTATTTCTTGCTTTTCTTCCCATATATTTTTTATTGAAAGTTTTATGTGAAGTGAATGAATAATCACATACCAAGAAAGAGTTCATCATTGATATATTTTCAGTTGCTCCCTTATAAAATCACCCATTGAATATATTCAGAAGTTGAAGTACTGGACAGCATAGATCCAGCAAATGTACTTATTTAACCATTCCCAAAAAAGATGGAAACTACTTTCCTCAGAAAACTATCTTTTTTTGGTCTATCTTTCCTGCAGCTCAGTTCCCTCATTAGCTTTTTACTTAAACTTTTAAGAATTTTTAGATAATTGTATATTCTAACACAGTTGTAAGAAATAAAACATAGACACCATAAAACATAGAAGCACACATTACCCACTTCCCCTCAGTGATAACATCTTACAAAACTATAGTACAATACCACAACCACTATATTGTCATAAATAAAATTCATCTGACTTGTTCAAATTTTCTTGTTTTACCAGTACTTATTAATGTGTATTCATGTTTAGAATTATGTAGGGTTTTTTTTTTTTTTTTTTGCCTACAAACACAATGAATACAGAATGTTTCTATGAATACAAGGATCCCTGATGTTGCCCTTAAATAACCAAACACACACATACATCCTTTCCTCTACCCTACCTTAACACCTGCTAGTCAGTTTTCCATTTCTATAAACAATGCATTTTATAAGGATATTTCAGAGAAAATGGTACCGTAAGGAACTCTGAAAATCTGCCTATCCTTAAAAGTAATAAAAAAAAACAAAGCAAACAGAATTAACTGTTTGGAATGTTAACCAAAACCTTGTAGTGATCCATTTAAGAAAAATGACTATCAGTAAGAACAGTGAGCTTTAAAGAGTTTAAATTCAGTCTAGTCTGATCCTATACTCCGCATAAGTATCATTGAAAGTAACACACAGTCACATTACTGGAGGGAGAAAAATGGAACTTAGTCTCAAAGATTTGTTTTTATTTGATTTTGCTGGTGGTTCCCTGAAAGACCACATGAAAATATTAGTATTACTTTGCCTAAGTCAGAGCTGATACAGTGCTCAATCACTATATGGGGATGTCTGTTGAAACTTTTGCAGACAAATATTTGAATCACCTATGTTTAAAGTGATGAATAACAACAGAAAAACAGAGTAACCAAAAAACTTTGGAAGAAATGTTGGGGAAAAAGATTACATAAGGGCTTTTAAAAGTTCTAACATGTTTCTGAGAATCTAGAGGACAATAACAAGACCAGGGTTGTGAACATGCTTAGGAAACACTTGAGAAGACTCTAAGCTCTCATCTCTGGTTGACCTTGAAGGTCTGTGCAAACATGAAGTGAACATTGAGGCAGAGGTGTTACTTCCCAGCTGAGCATCAAAAGAGTGGCTCAGCTTGCACAAAGAACCTTTGCACAAAACCCAAGAGAGATTTTGCTTCCAGGAGTCTTAAGGAAGTATATGAAGTTGACTGGAAGGCTAATAAATTGAAGACTTCTATGGCCAACCAAGAGTAAAGACTTACAGAATTAGTTCAAAAAGTTACAAAACAACAAAAAGCAACAAAAGCAGAGCTTGAGTAGAAGAGAGACTATCACCACAGGAGTTTTTGCTTTATAATAGTCAAAATACCTGGCTTTCCATAAAAACTTGCTTAAGACTGCAAAGAAATAATATGTCATACATGAGAAACAAAAGCAATCAACAGAAACTATCCCTGAAGAAACCTAGATGTTTGATATATTAGAGAAATAATAAATAATCAGTTTAGTTCAGTTGCTCAGTCGTGTCCGACGCTTTGCAACCCCATAGACTGCAGCACGCCAGGCTTCCCTGTCCATCACCAACTCCAAAAGCTTGCTCAAACTCATGTCCATTGAGTCGGTGATGCAATAAAACTCTGTCATCCTCTGCTGTCCCCTTTTCCTCCTGCTTTCAATCTTTGCCAGCATCAGGGTCTTTTCCAAGGAGTCAGTTCTTTGCATCAGGTGGCCAAAGTATTGGAGTTTCAGCTTCAGCATCACTCCTTTCAATGAATATTCGGGAGTGATTTCGTTTAGGATGGATTGGCTGGATCTCCTTTCAGTCCAAGGGACTCTCAAGAGTCTTCTCCAACACCACCGTTCAAAAGCATCAATTCTATGGCACTCAGTTTTCTTTATAGTCCAATTCCATACATCCATACATGACTACTGGAAAAACCATAACTTTGACTAGATGGACCATTGTTGGTAAAGTAATGTCTCTGCATTTTAATATGCTGTCTAGGTTAGTCATAACTTTTCTTCCGAGGAGCAAACGTCTTTTAATTTCATGGCTGCAGTCACTATCTGCTGTGATTTTGGAGCCCAAGGAAAAAAGTCTGTCACTGTTTCCTCATCTATTTGCCCTGGAGTGATGAGACTGGATGCCATGATGTTAGTTTTTTGAAGGTTGAGTTTTAGGCCAGCTTTTTCACTCTCCTCTTTCACTTTCATCAAGAGGCTCTTTAATTCCTCTTCATTTTCTGACATAAGAGTGGTGTCATCTGCATGTCTGAGGTTATTGATATTTCTCCCGGCAATCTTTATTCCAGCTTGTGCTTCATCCAGCCCAGCATTTCTCATGATGTACTCTGCATTTAAGTTAAATAAGTAGAGTGACAATATACAGCCTTGACGTACTCCTTTCTTGATTTGGAACCAGTCTGTTATTCAGTGTTCAGTTCTAACTGTTGAAACCTGCATAGAGATTTCTCAAGAGGCAGGTCAGTTGGTCTGGTATTCCCATCTCGTGAAGAATTTTCCAGTTTATTGTGATCCACACAGTCAAAGGCTTTGGCATAAGTAGATGTTTTTCTGGAACTCTCTTTCTTTTTCAGTGATCCAACGGGTGTTGGCAATTTGACCTCTGGTTCCTCTTGCTTTTCTAAAACCAGCTTGAACATCTGGAAGTTCGTGGTTCACGTATTGCTAAAGCCTGGCTTGGAGAATTTTGAGCATGACTTTACTAGCGTGTGAGATGAGTGCAATTGTGTGAGAGTTTGAGCATTCTTTGGCATTGCCTTTCTTTGGGATAGGAATGAAAACTGACCTTTTCTAGTCCTGTAACCACTGCTGAGTTTTCCAAATTTGCTGGCATATTGAGTGTAGCACTTTCTTTTTTTTAATATAAATTTATTTATTTTAATTGGAGGCTAATTACTTTACAATATTGTATTGGTTTTGCCATACATCAACATGAATCCACCACAGGTGTACACGTGTTCCCCATCCTGAACCCCCCCTCCCACCTCCCTTCCCATACCATCCCTCTGGGTCATCCCAGTTCACCAGCCCCAAGCAGCCTGTATCATGCATCGAACCTGGACTGGTGATTCGTTTCACATATAATATTATACATGTTTCAATGCCATTCTCCCAAATCATCCCACCCTGTCCCTCTCCCATAAGAGTCCAAAAGACTAGTCATCTGTGTCTCTTTTGTTGTCTCTCATACAGGGTTATCGTTACCATCTTTCTATATTCCATATATATGCATTAGTATACTGTATTGGTGTTTTTCTTTCTGGCTTACTTCACTCTGTATAATAGGCTCCAGTTTCATCCACTTCATTAGAACTGGTTCAAATGTATTCTTTTTAATGGCTGAGTAATACTCTGTTGTGTATATGTACCACAACTTTCTTAACAATTCGTTTGCTGATGGACGTCTAGGTTGCTTCCATGTCCTGGCTATTATAAATAGTGCTGAGTGCAGCACTTTCACAGCATAATCTTTTAGGATTTGAAATAGCTCAACTGGAATTCCATCATCTCCACTAGCTTTGTTCATAGTGGTGCTTCCTGAGGCCCACTTTACTTCACTTTTCAGGATGTCTGGCTTTAGGTGACTGATCATATCATCATGATTATGTGGGCCATGAAGATCTTTTTTGTATAGTTCTTCTGTGTATTCTTCCACCTCTTCTTAATATCTTCTGCTTCTGTTAGTTCCATACCATTTCTGTCATTTATGAAGCCCATCTTTGCACAAAATGTTCCCTTGGTATCTCCAATTTTCTTGAAGAGATCTCTAGTCTTTCTCATTCTATTGTTTTCCTCTATTTCTTTTCATTGATCACTGAAGAAGGCTTTCTTACCTCTTCTTGCTATCCTTTGGAACTCTGCATTCAAATGGGTATACGTTTCCTTTTCTCCTTTGCCTTTTGCTTCTGTTTCCACAACTATTTGTAAGGCCTCTTCAGAAAACCATTTTGCCTTTTTGTGTTTCTTTTTCTTGGGGATGGTCTTGATCCCTGCCTCCTGTACCATGTCACGAACCTCCATCCATAGTTCTTCAGGCACTGTGCCTATCAGATATAATCCCTTGACTCTCTTTCTTACATGCACTGTATAAGTGTAAGGGATTTGATTTAGGTCATACATGAATAGTCTAATGTTTTTCCCCACTTTCTTCAATTTAAGTCTGAATTTGGCAATAAGGAGTTTGTGATTAGAGCCACAGTCAGCTCCCCATCTTGTTTTTGGTGACTGTGTAGAGCTTCTCTATCTTTGGCTGCAAAGAATATAATCAATATTATTTCATTATTGACCATCTGGTGATATCCATGTGTAGAGTCTTCTCTTGTGTTGTTGGAAGAAGGTGTTTGGTATGACCAGTGTGTTCTCTTTGCAAAACTCTCTTAGCCTTTGCCCTGCTTCATTCTGTACTCCAAGGCCAAATTTGCCTGTTTTTCTAGGTATTTCTTGACTTCTTCCTTTTGCATTCCAGTCCCCTATAATGAAAAGTACATAACTTTTGGGTGTTCTAGAAGGTCTTGCAGGTCTTCAAAGAACCATAAAACTTGAGCTTCTTCAGCATTACTGTTCGAGGCATAGACTTGGATTACTCTGATATGGAATAGTTTGCCTTGGAAATGAACAGAGATCATTCTGTCATTTTTGAGATTGCATCCAAGTAATGCATTTTGGACTCTTGTTGACCATGATGGCTACTCTATTTCTTCTAAGGAAGTCCTGCCCGCAGTAGTAGATACAATGGGCATCTGAGTTAAAGTTACCCTTTCCAGTCCATTTTAGTTTGCTAATTCCTAAAATGTTGATTTTCACTCTTGCCATCTCCTGTTTGACCACTTCCAATTTGCCTTGATTCATGGGCTGAACATTCCAGGTTCCTATGCAATATTGCTCTTTACAGTATCAGACTTTACTTCCATCACCAGTCCCATCCACAATTGGGTGTTGTTTTTGCTTTGGCTCTATCCCTTCATTCTTTCTGGAGTTATTTCTCCACTGATCTCTAGTAGCATACTGGGCTCCTACTGACCTGGGGAGTTCATCTTTCAGTGTCCTATCTTTTTGCCTTTTCATGTTGTTCATGGGGGTCTCAGGGCAAGAATACTGAAGTGTTTTCCTGCTCCCTTGTCCAGTGGACCATGTATTGTCAGAACTCTTCACCACGACTCATCCATCTTGGGTGGCCCTACCCGACATGGCTCATAGTTTCATTGAGTTAGACAAGGCTGTGGTGCACGTGATCAGATTGGTTAGTTTTTTGTCATTATGGTTTTCATTCTGTCTGCCCTCTGATGGAAAAGAAGAAGAAGCTTATGGAAGCTATCTGATGGGAGAGACTGAGAGGGAAAGTGGTTCTTGTCCTGAAGGGCAGGGTCATGCTCAGTAAATCTTTAATCCAATTTTCTGAACTGAACTGTGTTTTTTGTTGATTGGTAGAGCTGTGTTCCCTCCCTGTTATTTACCTGGGGCCATAGTTTCAGTTGAGTCCTGTCAGACTTTTTATGTAGTACAACATGCTAGGCTTTCCTGTCCATCAAGAAATCCCAGAGTTTACTCAAACTCATGTCCAGTCAGTCAGTGATGCCATCCAACCATCTCATCTTCTGTCGTCCCCTTCTCCTCTTGCCCTGCTCCAGCACTGCCGCACAGCCACCCACTCCAGTGCCACTGCACTGGTTTGTTTCATTCTTTTGACTCCACTTGAATTCCTGCTAGATTCCTGTTGATAACTTGTGTGATGGAAGTCACTTCTTTGTGCGGCTGTGTGATATTAGGTGACCTTTCAGGAATTCTAAATCTTGTAGTGGTAGGTTTCTCCCCTAGTCTATTTCAGAGATCTGGTAATAATGGGTTTAACACTCTTTTTACTTATGCTTCTGGGGAAGAGAAGAAACTTCCTGGGTCAAATTTTTCTGTAGGATAGAAGTCGGAGGCAGCAGTGTCTGCTACTTAGTGGATGGTTGGGAGTACCCAACACTGGCTAACTGCCATGGGGTAGAAGCCTGAGAGATGCTGGGTTTAGATATTTCTCCATCACTGTGTGTGATGGAGTGATTCCTCTTTTTCAGGAGACTTCTGTCTTGGGTCATCTTCTGCTGTTGCTGGAGCATCAGGAGACACCAGGTCTGCAGGTGCTGCTAGTAGTGAAACAGGTGTCAATCTGCTGCTGCCAGGTTTGGAGCAGGGGATGAGTTCACCTGCACAGTTTCTGTTATTGCTGATGTTCTGGGCACAGTGACAGCACTGCTGCTGGGTATGGGTATTCCCATTAAATCCCTGCTATGCTTTCCCTTTGCAAGTTCTTTGGCCAGAGGAAACAGGCCTTTTTGTTTGACGTTTTAAAGGCAAAAAGGAGTTAACCTATCCAGTAAGAATTGTACATCTTTAGAACTCAAAATAATATACAGGAAGAGTCATACATGGGTGTTAAGAAGATGTTAAACATAGCAAGTGTCATATTGTGTCAACAGCCATGTACTATATACTCAGCACTGTGCCAGGTGGTATGTGTACATTTAAGAGGTGGATCTGGGAAAGGGAATGGCAACCCACTCCAGTATTCTTGCCTGAAGAATTTCATGGACATAAGAGCCTGGCGGGCTACAGTTCATGGAGTCACAAAGAGTTGGACATGACTAAGAGACTAACACTCACAAAGAGGTATATATTTATGTATTTTCGTATTCATGCATTTTTAAAATTCATTTATGTGTATTCCATTTTGAATTTGTAACATAATGCTTTCATTGGCTATCTTTCATTTCCTTTACCAAGTAATCTGATTTTGTTTATCGGAAATAGACTCTATAAAACAGTAATAACAACTATATATGTATTGCTGTATCTATATGCTTATTTATATACATATATCTGTATGTTGCATAGACATCTCTGTCTGTTGTATATAATATGGTATGTATATGAGAAGTAGGTAGGTATTGATATATAGTTATATAAAAAGATTCCTAAGTTTATCCATCCATCTGTTATATCAGTGATTTTTCAGCAGAAAAGGAAAAATTATTTCTTCCTGTAAATCTGAAATTTATCTATTGCAGATAAATGAGAATATTTTGTTCTGAGTGAGTGAGTGAAAGTAACTCAGTTGTGTCTGACTCTTTACGACCCCATGGACTGTAGCCCACCAGGCTCTCCTCTGTCCATGGGATTCTCCAGGCAAGAATACTTGACTGGGTTGCCATTCCCTTCTCCAGGGGATCTTCCCAAACCAGGGATTGAACCGAGCTCTCCCTTTTTATCTTCTTTTCGTTTTGCTTCCTTTTGGTCTTTACCCTACAGGAATCTTTGGAAACGGTGTGTATGTGTAATAACAACATCTACTATACCTCTTCATTTTCGCTTAGGCTGGATTTGAAGAGCCAAAACAGGAAAATACTTAAGGAGACCTGGGACTCTCACAGAGAAGTAAATTAGAGCTCCTGTTTCTTTTAGCTGCTGTTCTTTATTATTATTTTTTAAATGTAATGTCTCCTTTTATAAACTATCATCATTTCATACTATAAGAAAGTAAAATCACTAAAGGGAAATAACCTTATGAATCTGCTGAGTGTGGAGAGAAAAGGCCATGGTATAGATGAATGGATTAATAGGGAGACACCTAACTCTAGGAGTTTACAGTTGGTAAAAACTCAGGCTTTGTTGTATAATAAATACCATTATGTGTTACACAACAAAGGTCCTTCTACTCAAGGCTATGGTTTTTCCAGTGGTCATGTATGGATGTGAGAGTTGAACTGTGAAGAAAGCTGAGCACCGAAGAATTGATGCTTTTGAACTGTGGTGTTGGAGAAGACTTTTGAAAGTCCCTTGGACTGCAAGGAGATCCAACCAGTCCATTCTGAAGGAGATGAGCCCTGGGATTTCTTTGGAAGGAATGATGCTAAAGCTGAAACTCCAATACTTTGGCCACCTCATGTGAAGAGTTGACTCATTGATAAGACCCTGATGCTGGGAGGGATTGGGGGCAGGAGGAGAAGGGGACGAGAGAGGATGAGATGGCTGGATGGCATCACTGACTTGATGGACGTGAGTCTGAGTGAACTCCGGGAGTTGGTGATGGACAGGCAGGCCTGGTGTGCTGTGATTCATGGGGTGTCAAAAGAGTCAGACATGACTGAGTGACTGAACTAAACTGATGTGTTACATAATGACTGGTATTGATGGCTTGCAATGACACAAGGATAAGCAATCCTTCAAAATCAAGTATAAATATAACAAAAAAAGCAATATGGAAAAATTCAGAAATGTCCAACTATTGCTATTTCTTGGGTGACTCTACTGATCAGTAGTTGGGTTCCCCAACAAAATGTGAGAACAAGAGAATTTTAGAAAGCAGCAATTTTAAAGTAATGAAAGCTATGCAAAATACCCTGCAGTTCTTCATTATATACTTCATAAGTATGTAAAAAAAGAATTGTAGCCTGTTAATTCATAATTCTGGAAAATATTTTTCCATGCAGTGAATCTAACTGGAGTTGTAGCCTTTCCCTTCTCCAAGAGATCTTCCCAACCCAAGAATCAAAGCGGGGTCTCCTTCAATTTTGTTCTATGTATAAGCATATTCTACTAATGTACTCACTTGTATTAGCTACACCGTCAGTTGTCTTTGTTAAGCATCTAAAAGGCTTCGAGTTAGCCTCAATCACTTAGTTCTTGTTTTAGGCTCTTGCATCTTACACTGTTCCTTTTCAGCTTTTAAACAAGAAATCATTTATCTCACTTAAGTGAGTGAGGAGCCTTATACTCAACCTCTTTCAGAGAATGTGTATATTTCTTTAATCATACAAGTGATATTTTGAATATCTACCAGTTTTTTTGACTCAGTGCTAGGACTCTTATCTGAAAAAACATCACTGCTGTTAAATCCTTTTGTTGTATTATAAAATGGAAGGTAGAGATCTTTACTTCTTACTTTGGGGTTAAATCGAAGAGTCATTTTTGTACTACTAATTTGAGATAATCAGTTCAGTTCAGTTCAGTCACTCAGTCGTGTCCGACTCTTTGCGAACCCATGAATCACAGCACGCCAGGGCTCCCTGTCCATCACCAACTCCCAGAGTTCACTCAGACTCACGTCCATCGAGTCAGTGATGCCATCCAGCCATCTCATCCTCTGTCGTCCCCTTCTCCTCCTGCACCCAATCCCTCCCAGCATCAGAGTCTTTTCCAATGAGTCAACTCTTCGCATGAGGTGGCCAAAGTACTGGAGTTTCAGCTTTAGCATCATTCCTTCCAAAGAAATCCCAGGGCTCACCTCCTTCAGAATGGACTGGTTGGATCTCCTTGGAGTCCAAGGGACACTCAAGAGTCTTCTCCAACACCACAGTCTTTTGGACTCTGTTGGAGAGGGAGAGAGTGGGATGATTTTGGAGAATGACACTGAAACATGTATAATATCATATATGAAATGAGTCGCCAGTCCAGGTTCAATGCATGATACTGGATGCTTGGGGCTGGTACACTGGGATGACCCAGAGGGATGATATGCGGAGGGAGGAGGGAGGAGGGTTCAGGATGGGGAACACATGTATACTTGTGGTGGATTCATTTTGATATATGGCAAAACCAATACAATATTGTAAAGTTATAAAAATAAAAAAAAACCAAAAGCATCAATTCTTCGGCACTCAGCCTTCTTCACAGTCCAACTCTCACATCCATACATGACCACTGGAAAAACCATAGCCTTGACTAGACGGACGTTTGTTGGCAAAGTAATGTCTCTGCTTTTGAATATGCTATCTAGGTTGGTCATAACTTTCCTTCCAAGGAGTAAGCGTTTTTTAATTCCATGGCTGCAGTCACCATCTGCAGTGATTTTGGAGCCCAGAAAAATAAAGTCTGACACTGTTTCCACTGTTTCCCCATCTATTTGTCATGAAGTGATGGGACCAGATGCCATGATCTTTGGTTTCTGAATGTTGAGCTTTAGGCCAACTTTTTCACTCTCCACTTTCACTTTCATCAAGAGGCTCTTTAGTTCCTCTTCACTTTCTGCCATAAGGGTGGTGTCATCTGCATATCTGAGGTTATTGATATTTCTCCCGGGAATCTTGATTCCAGCTTGTGCTTCTTCCAGCCCAGTGTTTCTCATGATGTACTCTGCATATAAGTTAAATAAGCAGGGGGACAATATGCAGCCTTGACGTACTCCTTTTCCTATTTGGAACTAGTCTGTTGTTCCATGTCCAGTTCTAACTGTTGCTTCCGGACCTGCATACAGATTTCTCAAGAGGCAGGTCAGGTGGTCTGGTATTCCAATCTATTTCAGAATTTTCCACAGTTTATTGTGATCCACACAGTCAAAGGCTTTGGCATAGTCAATAAAGCAGAAATAAATGTTTTTCTGGAACTCTCTTGCTTTTTCCATGATCCAGCGGATGTCTTCAATTTGTTCTCTGGTTCCTCTGCCTTTTCTAAAACCAGCTTGAACATCAGGAAGTTCATGGTTCACATATTACTGAAGCCTGGCTTGAAGAATTTTGAGCATTACTTTACTAGCATGTGAGATGTGTGCAATTGTGTGAGAGTTTGAGCATTCTTTGGCATTGCCTTTCTTTGGGATTGAAATGAAAACTGACGTTTTCCAGTCCTATAGCCACTGCTGAGTTTTCCAAATTTGCTGGCATATTGAGTGCAGCACTTTCACGGCATCATCTCATGTGAATTACATCTTAATAGAGCTGTTTTGTTAAAAAAAATAATAGTTTTATTCAATTAGTAGTTTTACATTAGCACATTTATCTTTTTCAGTTTGGCAAGAATTCCTTTTTTTTTTTTTTTTTTTAACAAAACAGCTCTATTAAGATGTAATTCACATAACATCAATTAACTTTTAAAGTGGATGATTCAATATTTTTTAGTACTGCAATTGACACTTGAGCAATATTGGGGTTAGGGTTGCTGAATGTTCCCCCAAGTTGAAAATCCAAGTATAACTTTACAATTGGCCTTCTGTATCCCTGTTTCTGTCAAGGATAGTGTAGTTCTATAGCACCTGTTTATTAAAAAAATTCCATATACAAGTAGACTCATTCAGTTCAAATCCATGTTTTCAAGGGTTAACTGTATATTCACGGAGTTGTACAACTATCACCTCTATCTAATTTCAGAGCATTTGCTTTATTCTAAAAAAAAAAAATCCATACCCATTAGCAGTTTTTTCCTGTAAAATATATGGCTTTTTGGACATTAACACATTTCTGTTTGACAAGAATTTAGATATGTTTTGTGATAATGAGATATAAAATATTTCTTAAGCATAAGAAAGGATACCAACATTTTGGTATACTAACATACACCAAATTTTGGTGTTCTTAATAATTAGTTGTGACTTTTTAAACAAAAATTTAAAAAAAATCAACGGATTATTTTTGGCTAGTCTTTAAAATATGGGTTTGTTCATGCATTTTATTATAGAATCCATGGGTAGGGAATACACAAAGCATTTCTTGTATATTTGCAAATTTCCGTATACACTGACTTTCTTTTTAAGGGCTCTGATACCTATTCTGGGCTTCCGTGGTGGCTCAGTGGTAAATAATACACCTGTCAATGCAGGAGACATAGGTTCAATCCCTGGGTCAGTAAGATCCTCTAGAGAAGGAAATGGCAACCCACTCTAAGCATTCTTGCCTGGAAAATCCCATGGACAGAGGAGCCTGGCAGGCTACAGTCCATAGGGTCACTGAAGAGTAAGACACAACTTAGCGACCAAACGACAACAAATACCATTCCAAAATATTCAAAAACAGTTATGAATTTATTATAAGAAAAATCCCCGCTCCAAACATCTCCAGCTAAATTTTGACAGAAGATAAAGTTGTCATATTAAAAAGAAAGAAATTTGGACATTACACTAAATTCTAAATTTAATCAGTAACATACTGGGGTTTTATAAGAATTTGCTGAAAATATTTTCTGAAGTTTTACATTCCCATTTTACACATTCCATAATGTGTAATATTTAGAGTAAAATAATCTTGGCCTAGAGTCTTTTTTGTGTGAAGATATTGATAACAAAATTTATTTATTTAATAGATATAAAGCTACTTAGATTTTCTGCTTCATATTTAGTCAACTTTGGCAGGTTGTACTTCTGTAATAAATGAGAGTTCTATTGCTCCACATCCCAGAGGATACAGTGTTGTTGGAATGGTTATAGTTTCACCATTTCAGTGAGTATTTTGTTCTTGTGAATTTTCACTTTGTAATTTCTAAAGGTATTGAGAATTTTTCACATGCATATTGGAATGTCTTTTCACGTGCATATTGTGAAATGTCTTTTCAAGTATTTTGACATTAAACAAATACTGGATTTTGTTATTAAGTTGTTGAGCTCTTTATACATTGTGTATAGAAATCTTTTGTCATATGTAAGACTTATGAATATTTTCTCCCAGTTTCTGACTGTTTTTCCAATTACTTAGTAGTGGATTTTGGAGAGTATAAATTTTTAATTTTGATAGTCTAATTTAATTTTTTAATGTTCACTGTTTCTTTTCTAAGAAATATTGTTTCATCAGGGATGGAAATTTTTTCTCCTGTTTTAATAAATATTATAGATTTTCATTATATACATTTTCATATATCTTTTAGAATAACCTTGTAAATTTCTACAGAAATAGTCACAGTGATTTTAATCAAGAACACATTAAATCAGTAGGTCAATTTGGGGGCAATTCTATTTTATAAACAGTGAGTCTTCCAACTGATGATGGTTTTAATGAAATTGTATATCACAATTAAGTTTTAACTTTTGTTCACAGCATATATAAATAAAATTTGATATTGGCCTTGTTCTGCTAAATTTACTTACCACCTTTTATAGATTATTGTAGAATCCTTAGGATGGTCTATATATATGTGCTCATACCATCTCTGAATAAACAGAGTTTACCTGTTCCTTCTCTAGCAATATGCCTTTTATTTCTTTGTCTTGCCTTATTTCACTAAGAGGCCCTTCAGTAAAATGCTAAATGGAAATGGTGAGAGCAAATAACATAGTCTTGGTCCTGATCTTAGGGGAAAAGCATTCAGTGTTTGCCATGAAGTTTGAAATTTCCGTAAGTTTTTCATAGATGCCCTTTTACAGGTTGAGAAAACCTCTTCTGTTGCTCTTCTATGTGTTGAAAGTTTTTGTTTGTTTTGCTTGATTGTTAATAGATTTTGAATTTTATTGAATGCTTTTTAAGCATTATTTGATTAAAATGTATTATTTCTCTGTTAATACTGTATGTTACATTTTTTCATATTAAGCTAACCTTATATTCACATATATTCAGTTAAATAATAACGTAGGAAGGCAATTTGCAATTTTATTAATGAGGGATAATAGCCTGTAGTTTTCTTTTTCTTATTTGTTTGTCTGGAATTTATATCAGGAAAATCTTCTCTTAAAAAAGTGTTGGGAAATATTTTCTCTTCAACTAATTTCTGAAAGAATTTATGGAATATTAGCATTATGGCAACTATGAATATCTGCTAGAATTTACTGGCAAAATCATCATGACCTGGAGTTTTCTATATATGAAAGATTTTTATAAAAAATTATTTTTTTAATATATAAATCCAAGAGTTTTTATTTAGATGAACTTTGGTAAGCTGTATTTTTAAAAAATTTGTTTATTTAATGAAACTCATCAAATTTATTGTCCCACTATTGTTCATAGTGGTATCTTATTATCCTTTTAAGAGTGGGAAATTTATAAAACAATTTTTCCATGTTTTATTCCTGATAATGGTAACATGGTAAAGTTGAATTCTTTCTCACTCTATATCAATTGTCTGACTACCTTTCCGTTTATTGATCATATTTGGATCATATATCTAATTTACCTATATATTGTTCAATCACTAAGTCCAATCGCAAAGACCACAAAGACTTGGGTCTTTGCGATCCCATGGGCTGCAATATGCCAGGCTTTCCCATACTTCAGTATCTCCCAGAGTTTGCTCAAACTCATGTCCATTGAGTCAGTGAAGCTAGCCAAACATCTTATTCTCTGTTGACCTCTTCCTCCTGCCCTCAATCTTTCCCAGCATCAGGGTCTTTTCTAATGAGTCGACTCTTTGTGTTATATGGCCAAAATAATGGAACTTCAGTTTCGACTTCAGTCCTCCCAGTGAATATTCAGGGTTGATTTCTTTTAGGATTGCCTGGTTTGAACTTGCAGTCCAGAGGACTCTTAGGAGTCTTCTCCAGCACCACAATTTTAAAGCATCGATTCTTTGGTGCTCAGCCTTCTCTATGGTCCAAGTCTAACATTGATACATGACTACTAGAAAAATCATAGCTTTGGCTATATGGACCTATTTTGGCAAAGTGATCTCTCTGCTTTTTAGTATACTGTCTAGGTTTGTCATAGCTTTCCTTCCAAGGAGCAAGCACCTTTTAATTTCATGGCTACAGTCATCACCCACAATGATTTTGAAGCCCAAGGGGGAAAAAAAAATCTGTCACTGTTTCCCCTCATCTGTTTGCTGTGAAGTGATGGGACAAGATGCCATGATCCTGGTTTTTAGAATGTTGAGTTTCAAGGCAGCTTTTTCACTCTCCTCTTTCACCCTCATCAAAAGGCTCTTTAGTTCCTCTTAACTTTCTGCCATTAGAGTGGTGTCACCTGCATATCTGAGGTTATTAATATTTCTCCCGGAAATACTGATTCTAGGTTGTGATTTATCCAGTCCAGCATTTTGCACAATGTACTCTGCAAAGAAGTTAAATAATCAGGGTAACCATATACAGGCTTGGTGTACTCCTTTCCCAATTTGGAACCAGTCCATTGTTCCATGTCTGGGTCTAACTGTTGCTTCTTGACCTGCATACAGGTTTCTCAGGGGTCAGGTAAGGTAGTCTGGTATTCCCATCTGTTTCAGAATTTTCCACAGTTTGTTATAATATACTCAGTCAAAGGCTTTAGCATAGTCAGTGAAGCAGAAGTAGATGTTTTTCTGGAATTCCCTTGCTTTTATATGATCCAAAAATTATAGAAATTGGAAATTTAATTCTGGTTCCTCTTTTTTTTCTAAACCTTGTACAATTGTAAGTTCTCAGTTCACATACTGCTGATGCCTAGTTTGAAGGATTTTTAGCACTATTTTGCTAGCATGTGAAATGAGTGCAGTTGTGCAGTAGTTTGAACATTCTATGGCATTGCCTTTCTTTGGGATTGCAATATAAACTGACTTTTCCAGTCCTGTGCCACTGTTTTCCAAATTTGCTGTCATATTGCGTGCAGCATTTTAACATCATCTTTTCAATAAAGTTTTATTAATTGTATTATTACTGTTTTCAAATAATTAGCTTTTGGTTTTTTCAGTTTTCTCCACTTTTTGTCCATGTTCTATTTTATTAAATTGCACTTGAATGTTTATCTCTTTTCATCAACTTAGTTTTGTTGAATTTATTATCCATTCTCTAACTTCCTAAGTTATAGAAGCCAAGGTTATTGGTTTTAAACACTGTCATATGCTAATATATACATTTAAACCTAATACTTTTTTCTCAGTCCTGCTCCAGCTGCATCCGATAAATTTTTGTATGCTGTGCTTTCATTACTTATTTCATAATAATTTCTAACTTCTTTTTGATATTTCCCCTTTTCTGTGCTTACTTAGATTCATACTTTGTAATTTCCAAATGTTTGGGGGTTTTCCAAATATCTTTTTATTATTGATTTCTCACTAGAGTCCGTTGTAGTGGAGAATATTTGCTCTTTCAGTCCTTTTCTTGTCATTGAGACTAGGTTTATGGTGTAACATACAGTCAGTCTTGGTCAATGTTTCATATACACTTGTAAATAATATTTATTTTGATATAATTGAGGAGAACATTTCATAAATGGGAATTAAGTCATGTTGTACAATTCTTTTATAATTGATCTTTTTTAATTTATTTTAATTGGAGGCTAATTACTTTACAATATTGTATTGGTTTTTCCATATATCAACATGAATCGACATAATTGATCTTCTGTCAGTTAATTTTGTCAATTTTGTCAGTTAGCCCAAGGAGTTAATATTGACATCTCTAAGTACAAAATGTGGATTTTCAGTTTTGTCAGCTTACTCTATGTTAATTTTAAGCTGGTATTAAGTACATCTCTTCTAGTTTTTTAATGTCATTTTTATGAATTCCTTCATCATTATGAAATGTCCCTGTTTGTGACTGTTAATATCCTTTATACTGAAATGTAATTCCTATAGCCATTTCTCCTCTCTTGTGATTAGTAGATCTGTATTTTCATGCTGTATATTTTTCGATCCATTTATTTTAAAGGAATCTTTGCCTTTAAAATTACCATGTTTCTTTTATACCACATATATTCAGGACATTTACACTACAGAATCATTTAAATGTTGAAATGTTTGTTTTAATCCAGTGTCTTATTTATTTATGACCTCATTTTCCATTATTTCCTTCCTTTCCTGATTATTCTTTGAGTGTTTTTGGCATTTCATTTATTTCCTGTTTTCTTATTTTTATATATCATCATTTATTTAATCTTTGCAGTATTCATCTTGAAGTTTAGCTCAGCTGGTAAAGAATCTGCCTGCAATGCAGGAGACCCCAGTTCAATTCCTGGGTTGGGAAGATCGCTTGGAGAAAGGATAGGCTACCCACTCCATTATTGTTGGACTTCCCTGATGGCTCAGATGGTAAAGAATCCATCCTCTTGTAATGCGGTTTGATCACTGGGTTGGGAGGATCCCTTGGAGAAGGGAATGGCTACCCACTCCAGTATTCTTGCCTGGAAAATCCATGGACAGAGGAGCCTGGTAGGGTCCATGGGGTCTCAAAGAGTCAGACATGACTGAGTGACTTTCACTCACATTAGACAGTCTATCTTCATGTGAGATGGTTACCACTTAACTTGTAATATTCCAAAGCTTTATTTGTCCAATTTTAATTTGTATTCTTATATATTATGAACAAATTGTTATCATATGATTATTTTATTTTATTATTATCATTATTCCCTTCTTTTGTGACTACAGTTGCCTGTTATTTTAGATTGCTCGATATTGTCTCACAATTTACTGAAAATATGTTAATTCATTCCCATTAAGTTTTTTGTGTGCTTCAGTGTTGAAGTTTTTATTGACTTGTGTTAAGGCCACTAATCTATGCTTTCACAGTTTGTGTAGTTCTGCTATGTCTATGCAGTGAAATGGTTCATTTAAGTTCGTATTTTTCAGCTTCACCATTTCAGTCTTTAGTATGTAGCATCCATTTTTCTACTGTGCTCCTTATTACATTTACTTTTTAAAAATTAATTTATTTTCATTGGAGCTTAATTAATTTACAGTATTGTAATGTTTTTTGTCATACACTGACATGAATCGGCCATGGGTTTGTATTTGTCCCTCATCCTGAACCCCGCTCCATCCCCATCCCATCACTCAGGATTGTCCCAGCACACCGGCTTTGAGTGCCCTGTTTTATGCGTTGAACTTGGACTGGGGACCTATTTCACATATGGTAATATACAGGTTTCAATGCTATCCTCTCAAATATCCTACCCTTGCCTTCTCCCAGAGTCCAAAAGTCTGCTCTTTATATCTGCGTCTCTTTTGTTGTCTTGCACATAGGGTCATCATTACCATCTTTCTGGATTCCATATGTATGCATTAATATACAGTATGGGTGTTTTTTTTCTGACTTACCTAACTCTGTATAATAGGCTCCAGTTTCATCCACCTCATTAGAACTGATACAAATGTGTTCTTTGTAATAGCTGAGTAATATTCCATTGTGTTTATGTACCAAAGCTTTCTTATCCATTCACCTGTTGATAGAGATCTAAGTTGCTTCCATGTACTAGCTATTGTAAACAGTGCTGTGATGAATATTGGGGTACATGTTTCTCTTTCAGTTCTGGTTTCCTTGGTGTGTACACCCAGCAGTGGGATTGCTGGGTCGTATGGCAGTTCTATTTACAATTTTTTAAGAAATCTGCACGCTGTTCTCCATAGTGGCTGTACTAGTTTTCATTCCCACAATAAGTGTAAGAGGGTTCCCTTTTCTCTGCACCCTCTCCAGCATTTATTGTTTGTAGTCTTTTGGATAGCAGACATCCTCACTGGCATGAGATGGCACCTCATTGTTGTTTTGATTTGCATTTCTCTGATAATGAGTGATTTCATGTGTTTGGTAGCCATCTGTATGTCTTCTTTGGAGAAATGTCTGTTTAGTTCTATGGCCCATTTTTTGATTGGGTCATTTATTTTTCTGGTATGGAGCTACATAAGCTGTTTGTATATTTTTGAGATTAATTCTTTGTCAGTTGCCTTGTTTGCTATTATTTTCCCCCATTCTGAAGGCTGTCTTTGCGCCTTGCTTATAGTTTCCTTCATTGTGCAAAAGTTTTTAAGTTTAATTAGGTCCCATGTGCTTATTTTTGCTTTTATTTCCAATACTCTGGGAGGTGGGTCATAGAGGATCCTGCTGATTTATGTTGGAGAGTGTTTTGCCTATGTTTTCCTCTCGGAGTTTTAAGTTTCTGATCTTACATTTAGATCTTTAATTCATTTTGAGTTTATGTTTGTGTATGGTGTTAGAAAGTGTTCTGGTTTCATTCTTTTACAAGTGGTTGACCAGTTTTCTCAGCACCACTTGTTAAAGAGATTGTCTTTTCTCCATTGTATATTCTTGCCTCCTTTGTCAAAGATAAGGTGTCCATAGGTGTGTGGATTTATCTCTGGGCTTTCTATTTTGTTCCACTGATCTATATTTCTGTCTTTGTGCCAGTACCATACTGTCTTGATGACTGCAACTTTGTAATATAGTTTGAAGTCCTCCAGGTTGATTCCTCCAGTTCCATTGTTGTTTCTCAAGATTGCTTTGGCTATTTGAGGTGTTTGTGTATTTCCATACAAATTGTGACATTATTTGTTAAAATTCTCTAAAAAATACCGTTGGTAGCTTGATAGGAGGGAGAAGGCAATGGCACCCCACTCCAGTACTCTTTCCTGGAGAATCCCAGGGACGGGGGAGCCTGGTGGGCTGCCATCTATGGTGTCGCACAGAGTCAGACACGACTGAAGTGACTTAGCAGCAGCAGCAGCTTGATAGGGATTGCATTGAATCTATAGATTGCTTTGGGTAGTATACTCTTTTTTACTATATAGATTCTTCCAATCCATGAACATGGTATATTTCTCCATCTATTTGTGTCATCTTTGATTTCTTTCATCAGTGTTTCATACTTTTCTATATATACGTCTTTTGTTTCTTTAGGTAGATTTATTGCTAAGTATTTTATTCTTTTCATTGTAATGGTGAATGAAATTGTTTCCTTAATTTCTCTGTTTCCTCATTGTTATTATATAGGAATGCAAGGGATTTCTCTGTGTTAATTTTCTATCGTGCAACTTTACTATATTCATTGATTAGCTCTAGTAATTTTCTGGTGGTGTCTTTATAGAGTTTTCTATGTAGAGGATCATGTCATCTGAAAACAGTGACAGTTTTACTTTTTCTTTTCCAATCTGGATTCCTTGTATTTCTTTTCTTCTCTGATTGCTATGACTAAAACTTCCAAAACTATGTTGAATACTAGTGGTGAGAGTGGGCACCATTGTTTTATTCCTGAGTTTAGGGCAAATGCTTTCAATTTTTTAACATTGAGGATAATGTTTGCTGTGGATTTATCATACATGGCTTTTATTATGTTGAGGTATGTTCCTTCTGTGCCTGATTTCTGGAGGGTTTTTATCGTAAATGGATGTTGAGTTTTGTCAAAGGCTTTCTCTGCATCTATTGAGATAATCATATGGTTTTTATCTTTCAGTTTGTTAATGTGGTATATCATATTGATTTGCAAATATTGAAGAATCCTTGCATCCCTGGGATAAAGCCCACTTGGTCATGATATGTGAGCTTTTTAATATATCGTTGGATTCTGTTTGCTAGAATTTTGTTGAGGATTTTGCATCTATGTTCATCAGTGATACTGGCCTATAGTTTTCTTTTTTTGGAGCATCTTTGTCTGGTTTTGGGATTAGGGTGATGGTGGCCTCATAGAATCAGTTTGGCAGTTTACCTTCCTCTGCAATTTCCTGGAAGAGTTTGAGTAGGATCAGTATTAGCTTGTCTCTTAATTTTTGATAGCATTCAGCTGTTAAGCCATCTGGTCCTGCGCTTTTGTTTGTTGGAGACTTTTTATTTCAGTTTGATTTCCATGCTTGCGATGGGTCTGTTAAGATTTTCTATTTCTTGCTGGTTCAGTTCTGGAAGGTTATGCTTTTCTAAGAATTCATCCATTTCTTCCATGTTGTCCATTTTATTGGCATATAGTTGTTGACAGTAGTCTCTTATTATCCTTTGTATTTCTGTGTTGACTGTTGTGATTTCTCCATTTTCATCTCTAATTATTTGATTTGAATCTTCTCCCTTTTTTTTCTTAATTAGTCTGGTTAATGGTTTCTCTATTTTATTTATCTTCTTAAAGAACCAGCTTTTAGTTTTGTTGATTTTTGCTATAGTCTCATTTGTTTCTTTTTCACTTACTTTTGCCCTGATTTTTGTGATTTGTTTTTTTGTACCAACCCTGGGGTTCTTCATTTCTTCTTTTTCTAGTTGCTTTAGTTGTAAATTTAGGTGATATGATTTTTCTCTTGTTTCTTGAGGTAAGCTTGCATTGCTATGAACATCACCCTTAGCACTGCTTCTTACTGAATCCCATAGGTTTTGGGTTGTTGTGTTTTCATCTTCATTTGCTTCTGTGCATATTTTTATTTCTTTTTTGATTTCTTCTGTGATTTGTTGGTTATTAAGAAGTGTGTTGTTTAGCCTCCATATGTTTGAATTTTAGTAGTTTTTTTTTTTTTTTTCTTGTAATTGACATCTACTCTTACTGCATTGAGATCAGAAAAGATGCTTGGAATGATTTCAATTTTTTTGAATTTACCAAAGCTAGATTTATGGCCCAGGATGTGATCTATCCTGGAGAACATTGCGTGTGCACTTGGGAAAAAGGTGAAATTCATTGTTTCGTTTTGAAATGTCCTGCGGATATCAATTAGGTCTTTCTGGTCTATTGTATCATTTAAAGCTAGTGTTTCCTTGCTAATTTTCTGTTTAGTTGATCTATCCGTAAGTGCGAGTAGGGTATTAAAGCCTCCAACAATTATTGTGTTACTGTTAATTTCCCCTTTCATACTTGTTAGCATTTGCCTTACATGTTGCAGTGCTTCTATGTTGGGTGAATATATATTTATAATTATTATATATTCTTGGATTGATCCTTTGATCATTATGTAGTGTCTTTGTCTCTTTTCACAGCCTTTATTTTAAAGTCTATTTTATCTGATATGAGTATTGCTACTCTTGCTTTCTTTTGGTCTCCATTTGCGTGAAATATCTTTTTCCAAGCCTTCACTTTCAGTCTGTATGTGTCCCTTGTTTCGAGGTGGGTATCCTGAAGACAACATATATAGGGGTCTTGTTTTTGTATCCATTCAGCCAGTCTTTGTCTTTTGGTTTGGGCATTCAACCCATTTACATTTAAAGTAATTATTGATAAGTATGATCCCATTGCCATTTACTTTGTTTTGGGTTTGAGTTTATAAACCTTTTCTGTGTTTCCTGTCTAGAGAAGATCCTTTAGCATTTGTTGGAGAGCTGGTTTGGTGGTGCTTGAATTCTCTCAGCTTTTGCTTGCCTGTAAAGCTTTTGATTTATCCTCCATATTTGAATGAGATCCTTGCTGAGTACAGTAATCTGGGTTGTAGGTTTTTCTCTTTCATCACTTTAAGTATGTCTTGCCATTTTCTTTTGGCCTGAAGAGTTTCTATTGAAAGATCAGCTGTTATCCTTGTGGGGATTCCCTTGTGTGTTATTTGTTGTTTTTCCCTTGCTGCTTGTTTTTTTTTTTTTTTTTTTTTACTATATGTTCAGTATTTTTTTTTCTTTTCTTTTTTTTTTAGTTCAATTTTATTTTATTTTTAAACTTTACAATATTGTATTAGTTTTGCCAAACATTGAAATGCATCCACCACAGGTATACATGTGCTCCCCATCCTGAACCCTCCTCCCTCCTCCCTCCCCATACTATCCCTCTGACTCGTCCCAGTGCACCAGCACCAAGCATCCAGTATTGTGCATCGAACCTGGACTGGCAACTCGTTTCATACATGATATTATACATGTTTCAATGCCATTCTCCCAAATATTCCCACCCTCTCCCTCTCCAACAGAGTCTTTTAATATTTGCTCTTTGTGTTTGATCTTTGTTATTTTGATTAATATATATCTTGGGGTGTTTCACCTTGGATTTGTCCTGTTTGGGACTCTCTGGTTTTCTTGGACTTGGGTGGCTATTTCCTTCCCCATTTAGGGAATTTTTCAACTATTATCTCCTTGAGTATTTTCTTATGGTCTTTTTGTGTTGTTCTGGGACTTCTATGATTCAAATGTTGGGGCGTTTAAGATTGTCCCAGAGGTCTCTGAGGTTGTCCTCATTTCTTTTGATTCTTTTTTCTTTTTTCCTCTCAGCTTCATTTATATTCACCATTCTATCTTCCACCTCATTTATCCTATCTTCTGCCTCAGTTATTCTACTGTTGGTTCAATCCAGAGTGCTTTTGATCTCAGTTATTGCATTATTCATTATTGATTGACTTTTTTATTTCTTCTAGGTCCTTGTTAAACATTTCTTGCATCTTCTCAGTCCTTGTCTCCAGGCTGTTTATCTGGAACTCCATTTTGTTTTCAAGATTTTGTGTCATCTTTACTATCATTATTCTGAATTCTTTTTCAGGTAGACTTCTATCTCATCCTCTTTGGTTTGGTGGGCATTTATCATGTTTCTTTACCTGCTGAATATTACTCTGCCTTTTCATTTTGTTTAGATTGCTGTTTGGGGTGCCCTTTCTGCAGGCTGGAAGTTCATGATTCCTCTTTATTGTGGAGGTTGCTTCCTGTGGGTGGGGTTGGACTAGTGGCTTGTCAAGGTTTCCTGGTTAGGGAAGCTTGCATCTGTGTTCTGGTGGTTGAAGCTGGATGTCTTCCCTCTGGAGTGCAGTGAAGTGTCCAGTAGTGAGTTTTGGGGTGTCTGTGGGTTTGGTGTGACTTTGGACAGCCTGTATTTTAATGCTCAGGGCTCTGATCCTGCGTTGCTAGAGAATTAACATGGTATGTTTTGCTCTGGAACTTCTTAGCTCTTGGGTGGAGCTTGGTTTCAGTTTAGGTATGGAGGCTTTTGCATGAGCTCTTGTTGATTAATGTTCCCTGGAATCAGGAGTTTTCTGGTGTTCTCAAGTTTTGGAATGATAGAGGAGACCAGGCCGAGAAGCGGGGAGCCAAAAGGGGAGAGCCGAATCTAGCCAGTAATCAGTTCACTAAGTGTTCTCCACAGCCAGGAACACCCAGAGAGATTCACAGAGTTTAGTAGAGAAGAAAAGGGGGAGGGAAGAGATAGAAGTGACATGGGGGAGAAAAGGGAGAGACAAAAGGGGAGAGAGCAATCAAGCCAGAAATAACACCCCTAAGTGAAAATGGATACTGAGGATTAGATTCTTAAAAGTGCAAAATTGATAACAAAAGCAAAGAAGCAAAGATTAAAAATCTAGAGTAGAGGTTAGACTCTTAAAAAATAAATTAAATTAAAACAGAATATTATATTAATATAAATATTAAAACTGGAGAACAAAATCAATAACAAAAATTATTAAAAATATGTATATGAAATTTGATTAAAAATAGTCTTTTTTTTTGCACGGTAATAGTATGTTATAAAAAAGAAATTAAAAGAGTAATAGAGGGATGGTACGGGGAGGGAGGAGGGAGCGGAGTTCAGGATGGGGAACATGTATATACCTGTG
The DNA here is from genome assembly GCF_055505025.1 of Bos grunniens. Classification (NCBI taxonomy): domain Eukaryota; kingdom Metazoa; phylum Chordata; class Mammalia; order Artiodactyla; family Bovidae; genus Bos; species Bos grunniens. The sequence continues at coordinate 134,559,585 of NC_141194.1, forward strand.
GCAGATTCATGTTGATGTATGGCAAAACCAATACAATATTGTAAAGTAATTAACCTCCAATTAAATAATTCTAAAAGAAAAAAAAGAACCTACAGTTAAAAAAATAGAAAAAGAAAATAGTAAAAATATATCTAGGAATTTCTCTGGAGCTGTTGTGGGCAATGTGGGGGTCAGTTCAGTTTCAGATAGTTCCTTGTTCCAGCTTGTACTTTTTCTCAAGGTCTATAGGCCCCTTCCAGTGCTTCAGTTCAGTTCAGTCACAGTCATATCTGACTCTGCAACCCCATGGACTGCAGCACACCAGGCCTTCCTGTCCATCGCCACCTCCCGGAGTTATTAAAATTCACGTCCATTGAGTCAGTGACACCATCCAACCATCTCATCCTCTGTCGTCCCCTTCTCTTCCCACTTTCAATCTTTCCCAGCAACAGGGTCTATTCAAATGAGTCAGTTCTTTGTATCAGGTGGCCAAAGTATTGGAGTTTCAGCTTCAGCATCAGTCCTTCCAGTTAGTATTCAGGACTGATTGATTTCCTTTAGGATGGACTGGTTGGATCTCCTTGCAGCCCAAGGGACTCTGAGGAGTCCTCTCTAACACCACTGTGCAAAAGCATCAATTCTTCGGCCCTCAGCATTCTTTATAGTCCAACTCTCAAATCTATACATAACTATTGGAAAAACCATAGCTTTGACTAGACAGACCTTTGTTGGCAAAGTAATGTCTCTACTTTTTAATATGCTGTCTAGGTTGGTCATAAGTTTTCTTCCAAGGAGCAAGTGTCTTTTAAGTTCATGGCTGCAGTCCCCATCTGTAGTGATTTTGGAGCTCAAAAATAAAGTCTGTCACTTTTTCCACTGTTTACCCATCTATTTGCTATGAAGTGATGGGACCAGATGCCATGATCTTAGTTTTCTGAATGTTGAGTTTTAAGCCAACTTTTTCATTCTCCTCTTTCACTTTCCTCAAGAGGCTCTCTAGTTCTTTGCTTTCTGCCGTAAGGGTCATGTCCTCTGCATACCTGAGGTTATTGATATTTCTCCCAGCAATCTTGATTCCAGCTTGTGCTTCTTCCAACCCAGCTTTTCACATGATGTACTCTGCATAGAAGTTAAATAAGCAGGGTGACAATATACAGCCTTGACATACTCCTTTTCCTACTTGTAACCAGTCTGTTGTTCCAGTGCTTAGTCAATAGTAACTACAGTGTTTTAATCTTTTGCACCTGTCACTTCCAGAGAGGTTCCCTCTTCTTTGTTTATTTTGGCTTCCTCTGTTTGCAAGTCTTTTCAATATCTGATTTCTGCCCTGACACAAGGGGGCGAAGTTGGTCACTTATTTAGGCTCACTTTTTCAGTTGTATTGTGGGGAGGGAAGAAAACTGCTAACAAATATCAGTGGCGTGTGTGAAGAGTGCTTGCAGTGTATGGGCCACACTGGGTTTGCCCCAGCTCATGGCGGCTTGTGCTTTCCCATTCTACACTGCTCAGGCTCCAGGTTGTTCTGCAGGGGTACTGTCAAAAGTGGGCCCTGCATTTCATGCACTTCCCAGGTCTGAGTTGCTCAGGTTCAGGTTCTCGGGCATTCCACAAAGGCACAAACTCGGTTGGGCATGCGTTTTGTCCCCTTCCCAGGTTCGAGCAGCTCAGGTGATCAGGTGCTTGTCAAGCACACTGTCCCAGGTGCGCCATGTGTCTTAATCACCTCCCCGGTCCCCACCACTCGGTTTCCCAGGTGTGCCGTGAGAGCACCGTCTCAGGTGTGCTGTGTGTCTCCTCTGGGGAACAGATCTCAGGCTTTGACCCTCCTGGCAGATGTCAATCATTCAGAATCCCAGGAAGACCTAGCAACTGGGAGCCTGTTACAGTTTGGTGGAGGATGCCGATCTCTGGGGCCGACATTTCCCCTTGCCTTCTGGTTCTGTCTATAGAGTGTCTTCCTGCCTCTCTGCCTCTGGTGACTGGGGGCGGGGCCTGTATGCAGCAGGCTAGCTCTCCTTTGGTATTTGCTCAATCCTTTGTTCTGTGAGCAGGCCAGGCTGTGGGGGAGTTCTTTCTCTCTCTTTTTTTTCTCTCTGGCTATCCCACAGTTTGGGTTGCTATCTCACATTAGTACCCTCAGATTGTTCTCAGGGCATTCAGGCCTGGTTCTTACCCTGAGCATGCAGCCCACACCTCCCTGTCCAGCCTCTCATCGCTGGTGTCGGATGTGAGCATTTGGACTACTTCTCCGCTAGGAGTTGCGGTTAGGCGGCTATTCTGTGTGTTTGTTTTTTTTTCCCTCCTGGTTATGTTACCATCTGAGATTCCAAAACTCCCCACAGACCGGCCTGTGAGAGGATTTCCTGCTGTTTGGCAGCTTCTCATCCTTCAGGACTCCCTCCCCAGGATGGGTCTCAGTCCCTAATTATTTTGTCTCTCTTTTAGTCTTTTATATTTTGTCCTACCTCGTTTCAAAGAGAATGGGCTGCCTAGTTCTGGGTGCCTGGTGTCCTCTGCCAGTGTTCGGAAACTGTTTTGTGGAATTTGCTAAGCATTAAAATTATCTTTTGATGAATTTTCGGCGGAGGGAGGGGGAAGTGATCTTCCCATCCTATTCCTCAGGCAGCTTGAGCCCACCCCCCTACATTTACTTTTAAGTATTCTTTTAATTGAAATATAGTTGATTTGAAATATTAGTTTCAGGTGTAAAACATAGTGATTGAGTTTTTGATACATTATATTTCATTTAAAGTTAGTATAAAATAATGGCTGTATTCCCCTGAGCTGTACAAATATGTTCTTGTTCCTTACTTTTTAAACATAGTAGTTTGTGTCTCTTAATCCAATACACCTATTTTGTGCCTCTCACTTCCCTCACACTACTCTTAACCACTAGTTTCTATATCTGTGAGTCTGTTTCTGTTTTAGTATATACATTGTGTATACAATTGTGGTAGTTTGTGTGTTTCTAGGAATTTGTACATTTCATTTATTTTTAAAATTGTTGGCTTACATATGTCACTATCATTCTCTTACAGTCCTTTATTTTCCTGTAAGTTCAATAGTAGTGACCTCATACATTTTTTTTTTTAAACTGAAGTATATTTGATTTATAATGTGTTAATTTCTGACAGGAAAGTGATTGTCACATATATTCTTAATTTTTTTCCCATTATGGTTTATCATAGGAATTTGAATATAGTTCCTGTGCTGTACACTAGCACCTTGTTGTTTATCCATTCTATATATAATACTTTGCATCTGCTAATCCCAGACTCCCAATCTGTCCTTCCCTACTCGATCTCCCTCTTGGCAACCACATGTCTGCTCTCCCTCTGATTCTGTTTTGATTTCGTGGATAGTTTCATTTCTGTCTTATTTTAGATTCCCCATATAAGTAACATCATATGGTATTTATCATTCTCTTTCTGACTGACTTCATTAGTATGATGATTTTAGTCATTTGAGGCTCTCTCTTTTTGTAGTCAGTTTCACTAAATATCTTAAAAATTAATTTTATGTTTTAAAAACTCTTGGTTTTATTGATTTTTCTCTGTTGTTTTCCTGTTCCCTATTTATTTATATAACTATAATTTAAATTATTTCCTTCCTTCTGCTAGCTGTGAATTAGTTTGCCCTTCGTTATCTAGTTCCTTAAGGTATAAAGTTAGGTCACTGATTTGAGAGTTTTCTTCCTTTTTAATGTAGGCCTTTATAGCTAAAAGTTTTATTATCAGCATTGATTTTGATGCATCCCATAATTTTTACTGTGTTGTGGTTTTGTTATTTTCTTTACAAAGTGTTCTATAATTCGTCTTGTGTTCACTTCTTTGACCAATTGGTTATTTGTGTTCTATTTGTAGACTTTCCAGCTTTCTTCTTTCTTTCTAGTGTTATTCAGTTGTTCAGTTCAGTTCAGTCGCTCATTCGTGTCCGACTCTTTGCGACCCCATGAATCGCCGCACGCCAGGCCTCCCTGTCCATCACCAACTCCCAGAGTTCACTCAAACTGAGGTCCATCAAGTCAGTGATGCCATCCAGCTATGTCATCCTCTGTCGTCCCCTTCTCCTCCTGCCCCCAGTCCCTCCCAGCATCAGAGTCTTTTCCAATGAGTCAACTCTTTGCATAAGGTGGCCAAAGTACTGGAGTTTCAGCTTTAGCATCATTCCTTCCAAAGAACACCCAGGGCTGATGTCCTTTAGAATGGACTGGTTGGATCTCCTTGCTGTCCAAGGGACTCTCAAGAGTCTTCTCCAGCACTACAGTTCAAAAGCATCAATTCTTCAGCACTCAGCTCATAGTCCAACTCTCACATCCATACATGACTACTGGAAAAACAATAGCCTTGACTAGACGGACCTTTGTTGACAAAGTAATGTCTGCTTTTGAATATGCTGTCTAGGTTGGTCATAAGTTTTCTTCCAAGGAGTAAGCGTCTTTTAATTTCATGGCTGCAATCACCATCTGCAGTGATTTTTGAGCCCCCAAAAATAAAGTCTGACACTATTTCCACTGTTTCCCCATCTATTTCCCATGAAGTGATGGGACCAGATGCCATGATCTTAGTTTTCTGAATGTTGAATTTTAAGCCAACTTTTTCACTCTCCTCTTTCACTTTCATTAAGAGGCTTTTTAGTTCCTCTTCACTTTCTGCCATAAGGGTGGTGTCATCTGCATATCTGAGGTCAGAGAAATTTTTTTTTTCACTTCACTATTTCTAATCTTGTTGGTATTTATTTTGAGTTTTAATTTATGATCTACCCTGGAGAAAGGTCAATGTACACTACTGAAGAATATATATTCTGCTGTTTGAGGATAAGAGGGAGTGCATGTATATATATGTCTGTTAGGTCTAGTTGATATATAATATTGGTCAAGTCCTCTATTTACCTAGTGATATTCTGTCTAGTTCTTATGTTCATTACTGAAAGTGGGTATTGATTTCTCCAACGAAACTTTTCTATTTCTCCATTCAGGTGTCAGTTTAACTTCATATATATTGAGGCTTTGTTGTTAAATTTATATAGTTTATACTTGGCATGTGATTTTGAAGGATCAACTCTTACCAATATATAATGTCCTATTTTTATCTCATAACAATTTTTTATCTCAATGTCTATTTTCAGTTTTGTCTGGGACTACTAGTAAAGACACCGCAGCTCTCTTAGTTACTGTTTTCATTAGGTATCTTTTTCAATCCTTTAATTTCAGTCTCTTTGTGCCTTTATAGCTAAAGTGAAAGTCTTAAAGACTAGGATATTATTTATTTACCAACCACTGGCTTTCAAAGGATGTTTTCAATCCATTCACTTAAAATAACTGCTGATAAGGAAGGACCACTTCTGCCATTTTGCTATTTTCTATTTACCTTGTATATTTTTCTTTTCGTTAATTGCTCCATTTTTGCCCTCTTTTGTATTCTGTTGATATTTCAAGTGTATTGTTTTTACTCTCTTTGCATTTAATTCTGTATATGTTGTAAGTATATAGTGATTACTCTGGGGATCACATTGAACATTTTTAATTAATAACAATCCAATTTGTATTCATGGCAGTTTAGCCTCAGTAGTATACAAAACCTCTGCTTCTACACAGCTTCTTTCGCTTCATGTTGTCACTGCCATAAATTACATCTTTAAACATTGTATTTCTATTAACAGAGATTTATAGTATTGTTTGATTGGTTTGCATTTTAAATAATACAGGAAAAGAAAATGGTGTTACAGGCCAAAAACATAATAACACTGACTTTTATATTTACCTGTGATGTTACCATTATTAGAGTTCTTATTTCTTTATATGCTTTTGAGTTAAAGTGTGGTCTTCTTTCACATAAGCCTGATGAATTCTCTTTAGGATTTCTTACAGTACAGAGGTACCTGAAACAAACTTCAGCTTTCATTTATACGGAAGTGTCATAATTTGTCCTTAATTTTTAAAGTATACTTTTTCCATATCTAGAATTCTTGGCTGGCAGGTTTGTTGTTGGCGTTTTTATTTTCAGCACTTTAAAAATGTCATCCTTCTTCTTTATAGCCTTCATGTTTTTGATGAAAAATTGGCTGTTAATCTTACTGAGGATTCTTGTATATAACGAATGTCTTCTTTCTTGCCAATTTTGAACTTCTCTTCTTTGTTTTTTTCTTTCACCAGATTGATTATAACGTGTCTCAGTGTGGATCTCTTTGTGTTTATCCTTTCGAGTTTTTGAGCTTTGTGGATGTATAGATTTATCCATAGATTCATGTGGGAAGCTTTTAGCCATTATTTCTTCAAATAGTTCTTCTAACCCTTTCTCCTCCCTTTCTTCTTCTGCAACTCCCATTATGTGCATGTTGGTATACTCAGTGGTATTCCACAGATATCTTTAGGCTCTGTTTTATTTTCATTATTCTTTTTTGCTCCTCAGCTAAATCTCATTTGATCTTTCTTCGAGTTCACTGATTCTTTCTTCTGCCTGATCAGATGTCTGTTGTCACCCTGTAGTGAACTTCTTTATTTTACTTATTGTACACTTCATCTCCAGAATCTCTGTTTGGCTCTTCTTTATAATTAGTATATCTTTACCAATATTGTCTCTTTGTTGATACATGCTTTTCACAATTCCTTTTAGTTCTTTGAATATATTTGTAATAGCTGATTAAATTATTTATCTATTAAGTGGCTGGACTTCCTCAGGTTTAGTTTCTGTTAATTTTTTACACATATGTGAATGAGCGACACTTTCTTTTCTTTCAGTGTCTCATTATTTTTTTCCTGAAAATGTACTTATTCACATGATAATGTGTTAACTTTGTAAATCAAATTCTTTCTGCTCTCTGTGGATTGTTATGCTGCTTTTTGTACATTATATATATTTTTAGCACTTGTTCTAACCTATTTTTGTCAAGACAGTGAGTTCAGTTTCTAAATAACCAATAGGATATATACATATTTTATCGTAAATTTTAAAAATTCATATTTTCCTACTGCCTCAACATCTCCACAGATATACTGCCTACATGACCCAGTATACCAGTGTGAGAAGGCTGGCCCTTGTCACAAATTCCCTTTCTTATCTTCCCCTGATTGTGATCTAGTGTTACACAGATGTTATTCTGTGAATTACAATTTCTTCTCTCCTTTGCTCAATGAGACATCAGTCCTTTGCTCGAGTTTGCCCTCTCTCAGCCACAGTCAAATAAATGCCCTGAGGCAGAAAATCAGGACAATAGAGGCTCATCTCATTTGTCTTGATTTTCTCATGGATCATAGTCATGCACTGTTTTCAAATGCCTGAAAAATACTTGCTGCTTATATTTTTGTCAATTTACTAGTATAACTATTTATGTGTAAGTTATTGATGATCTCAAGTAGAAGTACCTGATTAAAAAATCATGGAAGATTATTTAAAATTACTTTCATTTGAAGTAACAGTTTTAAAGCAAATAGATTATAGACTCCTTCATTTATATCAAGGTAGGTCCGTCTAGTCAAGGCTATGGTTTTTCCAGTAGTCATGTATGGATGTGAGAGTTGAATTATAAAAGAAGCTGAGTGGCAAAGAATTAATGCTTTTGAACTGTGGTGTTGGAGAAGACTCTTGAGAGACCCTTGGACTGCAAGGAGATCAAACCAGTCTATCCTAAAGGAAATCAGTCCTGAATGTTCATTGGAAGGACTGATGTTGAAGCTGAAGCTCCAATACTTTGGCCACTTGATGCAAAGAGCTGACTCATTTGAAAAGACCCTGATGCTGGGAAAGATTGAAGGCGAGAGGAGAAGGGAACAACAGAGGATGAGATGGTTGGATGGCATCACCAACTCAATGGACATGAGTTTGAGTGAACTCTGGGAGTTGGTGATGGACAGGGAGGCCCGGTGTGCTGCAGTCCATGGGGTCGCAAAGAGTCGGACATGACTGAGCAACTGAACTGAACTGATCTACTATCAGAACATAGTGTTTTTACATATAAATGGCAAATTATATCAAAGGACTCTGAATTATTAAAAAGGTCACAGTTTGACAGCAAACAAAGCTCTAATAATGTACATATACAGTTTCAACCAAAAATTCCAACTTCATCTGCAGAAATTTACCTCCATGGTAGGATGCTTACAAGTTTGAACTTTTAGAAAAGCATTAAGTATTATTATATAGTATGAAAAATTGGCTTCATCCTCTTGGATTGCCTCTGAAAGTTTTAATTATTCAACAATTTCTTAGAAAAACCAAAAAACTACCTTTGAAAGTTATGTTTTGCCCTGCAGTTCAAAATAGGTGATTAAAATAATATCTATTAGTGTTATTGCTTCATAAACCCAAAGTAAAAATGAAAATCACTCACTTGTGTCTGACTCTTTGCAACCCCATGGACTATATAGTCTATGGAATTCTCCATGCCAGAATACTGGAGTGGGTAACCACCCAAATGTTGGTATATTTCATATTATGCTGGTTTATTTAGTTTAAATTACTCTAAATCATAATTATTATAAAGTGCCAGTATGAGTAGCCCAGAAGCAGGCAAATTTGTGTTCATCATGTTTTATTATTCATAATGTAGTTTGTCAGTGCCATTAAAAATATGTGTTTTAATTATTACAGGTATCAAATAGGTATTCTGAAAATTAATAAAAGCATATCAGAAGATACTTTTAAGATTTTTAAAGTATATCTTAACTTTCAAGGACTACCTCTTCTTCATTTTTCAGTCATGCAACATTTATTTAATGAGTGGAAACTATGAGTCAGACATTTTTCTAGGTTTTGAGGATATAACAGTGAAGATCAACTATCCTTTGTATGCATACAGCTTACATTTTAGCAGGGAAACAGATGATATACAAATTATACATTATGAAAGTGTTAACTGCTAAGATGGAAATAAAGCAGAGTAACAGAATAATATGACTATATGTATAGAACATCTATATTATAGTACAAATGTGGGTCATGTTGGCAGTTCAATTTTCAACAAAAAATTCATTTGCTTCAATTGATTTCCTCTTATCTATTTAATACAGTTGTTGTTGCCTGTTAGTAGGACATTATGTGCTTGGATTTCATAAATATGTGCAGACTGTATGGTTACATTTTTTCAGTGTTCCTTAATATGTCTTATAAAAATACTTTTCTCAGAATCACAAAAATATTTACACAGTGAATAATTTTTGTCTGCCATAGATTGCAAGTTGGAACCTTACTAATACATTTGCACGACTTTTTCCCTCTATAAACAGATTCAGTCTTTGCTTTAAGGCAGAGTTGTCAAATTGCTAAGAAAAACCTTCAAAAATGAGAAGGAGAGAGACAGGTGAGGGGAAGTATTGTATTTTTCCCCTTTCCATTCCTAAACGTTTTATTTTCTTGAGAGAGGGATGGAAGGGAGAAGGAGAGAAGAGAACAGGAATGTGGAGGAGAGTGAAGGAGAAGAGCGTAGGAGGGTTTGTGTATGTGTGAGAGACAGAATTTATAAAGTATTTTTAAACCTAGGAATTCCACATATAAGAAAGAATACAAAGCACTATGAAACAGGAAATTTGACCAAAAGAATGACTACTGTGTGAAACTGGTCAGAGATAGGAACCATCATCCTTCAAGGTTCAGGGTATCCAGGAGCATGTGGGTCCCATAAATGTCAGTTTTGGCCTGAAAGTCAGAGCAGGGGTAGACAACAGCAAAAGGAGTTAGACAAGGCCAGTTAAAGCAAATCATAAGGAATATCTGAAAGAAATTACATCATATAATAATATACACATACATACAAATTTATCTTTAAAAGATGATTAGGATTTGAAAAGATGGAGAGAAAGGGAGATTATTATATTATTTATTTGGGTGTGTTGGGTCTTAGTTGTGGCATGCAGGATCTTTGTTGCTTTATGTGGGATCTTTCCTTGCAGTGCAGAAATTCTCTACTTGTGGCACATGGCCCATAGCATCTGCTTCTCATTTATGGAAAAGATACGGACGTGGTATTTTTAAAGGGATTCCACTGATCTAAAGATTATTCTGTTGAGTAGTAGCACTGTACTACTAATAATAATTCTTCCAAGCAATGAACATAGGATGGCTTTCTATTTATTTATCTTCTTTAGTTTATTTCAGTAATGTTTTGTTGTTTTGAGTATATATGTCTTCAACATCCTGATGAGTCTGGCTCTTGCCCAATAGCCTTTGTGTGAGTTTTGATGACCAACCATAGTAATTGCATAGGTTTTATTGGGCAGGTTTCATGGGGAGAATGCTGCCCTCCGCACACCAGACTTCATGCACAGCCAGTGAATTAATCTGAGGGAAATTGCAGTCAAAGACTCAAGTCCATCTGGCCTCTGATAGTGGTCTTCACATATTTGCATTCCCTGGCAAGTGTCCTCATTCCTAGGTGTATCTTTATCTGAGGCCACTGGCTGAGGTTTCTATATGTATCTCTATCAAGATCTCCTTATCAGGGAAAGAGTAGAAAACCTTAAAGACACTTTTCCTTATTCTAACTCAGTACTCAGAATGTTTTTACTGCTACCCATCCTTCTCTTCCTTCCCATGGCCATTGGTTCCACAAAACTGAAGGACCCTTTTGTGCCATGGTCCCTCAAGAATGGGATCACATCTTTGTCTTTGCTGGGCCACCTGAGCCTTGATGAGTGTGCCATTCCATGGGGAAGAAAGAGTAAGGGGAAATTCAGTGTTTTCTTAGACTAGGTTCTTGTTCCATCACAACGTGAGATTTCACTGTTACTTTCATTTCAGCTATTGCTTTATATGGCTACTCTGAAAACTGACAGATCAACTCTTTCCAGCTCAGCTGAGCTCCTAACACCTCCTTGTTTAAAAGTATTCAAGTATTTTATTATTTTCAATGCTATTGTAAATGGATTCGTCTCCTTAACTTTACGTTTGAATTATTCAGTGCTCTTCTACAGAAATACAACTTATATTTAGATGTGGATTCTGTGCCATGCAAATTTGCTGAACTTGTTTATTAGCGCTCCTAATTTTTGTGTGGGTTTTTAGGATTTTCTACATGTAAGATCATTGCATCTGTGAATAGAGGTACATTCAGTCCTTTCTTTTAGCCTATGTATATTTCATTTCTTCCATAATTTTTATGGTTAGACTTCTGCTATATTGTCAAAGTGGCGAGAACAGTCGTCCATGTCTTATGCTGCTGCTGCTGTTGCTAAGTTGCTTCAGTCATGGTTGACTCTGTGCAACCCCATAGATGGCAGCCCACCAGGCTCCCCCGTCCCTGGGATTCTCCAGGCAAGAACACTGGAGTGGGTTGCCATTTCCTTCTCCAGTGCATCAAAGTGAAAAGTGAAAGTGAAGTCGCTCAGTCATGTCCGACTCATAGCGACCCCATGGACTGCAGCCCACCAGACTCCTCTGTCTATGAGATTTTCCAGGCAAGGGGACTGGAGTGGGTTGCCATTGCCTTCTCCATCCATGTCTTATAGTGGGTCTTAATTATTTCATTACAGTGATGTTAACTGAGTGTTCATAGACGCTGTTTATCATGTTAAAGAAGTTTCTTTTTAATTCTAGTTAAAAAGATTTTCTTTATCAAAAGGAATGTTGGATTTTTGTCAAGTGCTTTTTCTGTTTCTATCGAGATGATAATATGTTTTTGAGTGTATTCTGGTTATTAATTGATTCTTATTATTAATCAGTTAATTGATTATTCTGGTGTATTAATTGATTTTCATATATTTAATCAACCTTGTATTCTTGGGATAAATTATACTTGGTCCTGGTGCTTAATTCTTTTATATATTGCTAGGTTTGGTTTGTTAGTATATTTTTGGTGAATTCTGCCTCTATATAAGACATTAGTCTTTTGTTGTACTTTCTTTTGGTATTTGTGTGTAATTTTGGTATCAGCGTAATTACAACCTCATAGTAAGAGCTGGCAAGTATTCACTTTTTAATTCCTGGAAAGTTTCATGAAGAATTAGCATATACTCTTCTGTGAATGTTTGGTAGAAATTATAAATGTAATGATACAGGCGTGGGCTTTTCTATATTGGAAGATTTTTGTTACTTGAATCTCTCTACTTTTTACTGGTCTATTCAGATTTTCTATTTTTGAGTCAGTTTTGGTAGTTTGCATGTTTAGTTTTTCGTTTTGATCTAGGTTGTCTCTATTAACATACAAATATTTATAATGTTACCTTATAATCCATTTTGTTAATTCAGTAGTAACATTCATACCTTCGTTCCATTAATTTTAGTAATGTCATACTTTTCCATTTTTCTTTTTCACTTTATCTAAAGGTTTATTAATGTTGGCGATCTTTTAAAAAATCTAATCTTTGGTTGGTTTGATTATCTCTTTATTATTTTTTATTTGAATTATCTACATTCTAGTCCTTTTTGTTTCCATCCTTCTGCTTGCTTTATGTTTAGTTTGCTGTTTTTGTAGCATCTTAATAAAGGTTAAATTTATTATGGTGAAAAGCACGTAACAGAATTTATCATCTTAATGATTTTTAAGTGTACAGTTCAATAGCATTGTATATTCATATTGTTGTGAAACATCTCCAGAAAATTTTCATATAGCAAATCTTAAATTGTATACTCAGTAAACAAAAACTCCCCTCAAACCCTGGTGAGCATCATTCTACTTTCTATGAATTTCACTACTTCAGATACCTCATTAAACTGTAATCATGCAGTATTTATATTTTGGTTGAAAGCTGGGTATTTTGACTATGATAATCTGGCACTTCTGGAAATCAGATTTTCCTCTCTTCTCTAGTTTGTTGTTGATGCTTGTAGCAGTCGTGTTTTGTTTTGTTCTGTGATTTTATGAACAAATTTCATAAATTCTAGATTGTTTGTTTTATCTTACTACTGAAGCCCCTTTTCCATTAGTGGTGAGCTGATTACTGAACAGAGATTTTCTAAATGTCTCGAGCTTGACTCTGCATGAGTGTTGAGGCATACCTTAAGTGCTCAGCAAGGAGTTTACAATTCTGTCTTAACCATCAATTCATATTTGCACAAGCCCTGAAGTTTACCAATAGGTAGGTGCTTAGAACCTTCTCACATATGAGCATGTACCCAGTCCTGGGCATACATATGAACTTTTAGACTTCCAGGAATATGTGAAACCTTTTGAAGTCCTTAGTTCCAAAGCCTCTCTTTTCCCTAGCTTTATTGATCAAGATTTTGGCTAGTTTTTGCCCACACTGGTATTAGTTAACTCAAGAAGTAACAGCTAATACATTTGCTTTTTTTTTTTTCTTCTAATTTTATTTTATTTTTAAACTTTACATAATTGTATTAGTTTTGCCAAATATCAAAATGAATCCGCCACAGGTATACATGTGTTCCCCATCCTGAACCCTCCTCCCTCCTCCCTCCCCATACCATCCCTCTGGGTCGTCCCAGTGCACTAGCCCCAAGCATCCAGTATCATGCATCGAACCTGGACTGGCAACTCGTTTCTTACATGATATTCTACATGTTTCAATTCATTCTCCCAAATCTTCCCACCCTCTCCCTCTCCCACAGAGTCCATAAGACTGTTCTATACATCAATGTCTCTTTTGCTGTCTCGTATACCAGGTTATTGTTACCATCTTTCTAAATTCCATATATATGCCTTAGTATACTGTATTTATGTTTTTCCTTCTGGCTTACTTCACTCTTTATAATAGGCTCCAGTTTCATCCACCTGATTAGAACTGATTCAAATGCATTCTTTTTAATGGCTGAGTAATACTCCATTGTGTATATGTACCACTGCTTTCTTATCCATTCATCTGCTGATGGACATCTAGGTTGCTTCCATGTCCTGGCTATTATAAACAGTGCTGCGATGAACATTGGGGTACACATGTCTCTTTCCCTTCTGGTTTCCTCAGTGTGTATGCCCAGCAGTGGGATTGCTGGATCATAAGGCAGTTGTATTTCCAGTTTTTTAAGGAATCTCCACACTGTTCTCCATAGTGGCTGTACTAGTTTGCATTCCCACCAACAGTGTAAGAGGGTTCCCTTTTCTCCACACCCTCTCCAGCATTTATTATTTGTAGTCTTTTGGATCGCAGCCATTCTGACTGGTGTGAAATGGTACCTCTAATAGATGGAGAAATATACCATGTTCATGGATTGGAAGAATCAATATAGTGAACATGAGTATACTACCCAAAGCAATTTATAGATTCAATGCAATCCCTATCAAGCTACCAACAGTATTCTTCACAGAGCTAGAACAAATAATTTCACAATTTGTATGGAAATACAAAAAACCTCAAATAGCCAAAGCGATCTTCAGAAAGAAGAATGGAACTGGAGGAATCAACCTGCCTGACTTCAGGCTCTACTACAAAGCCACAGTTATCAAGACAGTATGGTACTGGCACAAAGACAGAAATATTGATCAATGGAATAAAATAGAAAGCCCAGAGATAAATCCACGCACATATGGACACCTTATCTTTGACAAAGGAGGCAAGAATATACAATGGATTAAAGACAATCTCTTTAACAAGTGGTGCTGGGAAATCTGGTCAACCACTTGTAAAAGAATGAAACTGGAACACTTTCTAACACCATACACAAAAATAAACTCAAAATGGATTAAAGATCTAAACGTAAGACCAGAAACTATAAAACTCCTAGAGGAGAACATAGGCAAAACACTCTCCGACATACATCACAGCAGGATCCTCTATGACCCACCTCCCAGAATATTGGAAATAAAAGCAAAAATAAACAAATGGGACCTAATTAACCTTAAAAGCTTCTGCACATCAAAGGAAACTATTAGCAAGGTGAAAAGACAGCCTTCAGAATGAGAGAAAATAATAGCAAATGAAGCAACTGACAAACAACTAATCTCAAAAATATACAAGCAACTCCTGCCGCTCAACTCCAGAAAAATAAACGACCCAATCAAAAAATGGGCCAAAGAACTAAATAGATATTTCTCCAAAGAAGACATACAGATGGCTAACAAACACATGAAAAGATGCTCAACATCACTCATTATCAGAGAAATACATTTCCTTTTAAATATTTTTGACAAATGTCTCCTCCCCCTTGGTAGCTGCTTTGGCCATTAAAAAGTTTTGTTAGGCACAATAAAGACAGGTCCTGTGATAGATACAGTCCTTCAGAGACCCATAAAATGAGTCAAAACCAACAATCACATTTTTTTTTTTTTGAGAATATGACCCATTTTGGTCTCTCAGTATCCCTGTATAATTTTCCTTGTATAATCAGTACAGGGATTATACCTGTACTGGTAATCCCAGCTATTGTCTTCAAGTCCATTGCCATACTGAAGAGATGGAGATGGTTACCAGGATGAGTCAAAATACCATGAAGTTCTTTTTTTTTAAATCGAGTTTTTAATTGGAGGAAAATTGCTCTCCAAATAAGACATAAATATGGCCAGTAAACACATGAAAAAATGCTCAACATCACCCAAATGCAAATTAAAACAACAGTGTGGTTACCTCACACCAATTGAAAAGGCCATCATCAAAAAAATCTATAAACCTTAAATGCTGGAGAGGATGTGGAGAAAGGGGAACCCTCCTGCACTGTTGGTGAGAAGGTAAATTGATACAGCCACTATGGAAAACAGTCTGAAGATTCCTTTAAAAACTAGGAATAAAACTGCATATGATCCCACAATCCCACTACTGGACATATACTCTGAGAAAACCATGAAATTCTTTTACTAAGATTCAGCTATATTTTCTTAAGTGTTCACCTCTGTGCTAAAAGTTTTGGTTTAGAATCTACAGTTCCAAAAAAGTTTGGTTTAAAAACCTACAGATCCAAAAAAATTTGATAGTTTTGTCACTTGATTTGCGGAAAGATGTAGACTTTCAGATTTTGATCATTTGCCATTTTTGCTGCTGTCATTTAAAAAATAGACTGTGTGTCTTTAGTAAAATGCTGTGTGTATATATATGTGTGTGTGTGTGAGTGCGTATATATACATCTTTTGACACTTGTTTCTTTTACCATCTGATATTTTCTGGTTCATATATTTTTGATAAATTCCTCAATTTCTAGTCTGCTAATAATACTATTCCTCATGCTATAGTGCTGTTACCAATTTATTAATTTTTCATGCCTCATTATTATTACAAAGCATTTTGGAGAAAGTGTATGCTCAGTCCACAATCTTGAACTGAACACCTAATGCTATTGAACATGGTGGCAATATACAGAACATAACAAATAATAGAAGAAATTAGAGATATCCTTTTATTAGTACTAGATTAAGTACTGTTTTAGTATAGTAAAAGCCCTTTTATTGTTTATTGTTTATTATTCCCAGACATTTTTTAAATGAGGGAAATGTGCTGTTTTTAATCAAATACCTATTCAGTATTTAATAGCTGACCATATTTTTGTCCATTTTCTTCCTTGATCTAATAAAGTGAAGGATTATATACTATTTTTAACACCTCAGTTTGTACTAGTCAGTGTTGTAGTATTTCTTTCAGTTTCTTTCAGTATTTATTTTTCTGGGACTTACTTTGAGATTTTGGTGTTTATAAGTTGAGATTGTTTTGAAATTAACTTTTTAAAAAAGTGATCACTAAAAACTTTTATTGTGTTAGGATAGGTTTATACAACACTTTGGAAATCTATTAAGTAGAATAAAAGATCAGTGGCATTACTGTGAAGGGCAGGGGGCCTTGAAAACTAAGGGTGGAGCTCATATGCCATGTTTTTACTACCTCAAAATTTGTTTTTTTAATATGTTTAAAAATGAAACATTGAAAAATAAGTAACATGAATTTAAATAACCTGCTCTTTTGAAACTTTGGAAGCACCCATGTTTTAAAAAGTTTGTCAAATGCATTGAGCCTAATTTCATCATTTTAAAAAAGTGTTCTAGGTTATTCGTTTATTCAGGCTTTCTAATCTTTGTCTATTTGCATTTTCATGGGAAATGTTCGACATAGGTTAGCATATATTTACACATCTTATTATTCTTGTAAAAAATGCCGTTTCTATTTTGCTTGATTTCATAGTCATTTTGTGTGATATTTAGATTTTCTCTACCTTTCAAAAGATTTTTTTATTGAATAACATTGGTGTATAACATTATGTAAGTTTCATGTATACAACATATATATTGCTACTTATATATACCCTACAGTGTGCTCACCACCAAAAGCATTTCCATCATCTATCACCCTACAGTTGAACACCCTTTAGCCACTTATCCAACACTCATCCTACCCCTTTCCTTCTGGTACCCATTACTCTGTTCTCTATATCTACATGTTTATTTTTGTTTGGTTTGTTCATTTATTTTTTGTTTGGTTTTATATTCCACTTATGGAGTGAAACTATATCATATTTTTCTTTCTCTGTCTCACTTATTTTACTTAGCATCATATACTCAAGGTCCATTGATGTTAGTATTTTGTTTTGATTTTATTGTTTTGAAAAGAAAAAGAATCATCTCTTAATTTTTAGTATGCTTTAATTGTTGCAATGGAGAATAGGGTAGATTCCAGAAAAGGGGATTGTTCCCAAAAGAAGCAAATTTTTCTTTGAAAAGTCAAAAAAAAATGATCTCACAACACAAATGGTATATAAAATATTGTTTATTGTACTAAGTCTGTGGGATCTTAGTTTCCTGACCAGGGATTAAACCCATGCTCATTGCAGTATGGAAGCATGGTGCCTTAACCACTGGGACCTTCAGGGAATTCTCAAGTTATTTTTTAAAGTATAGTTGACTTTCAATGTTATTAACTTCTGCTATACAGCAAAGTGATTCAGCTTTTTATATTTTGCATGTATATATATACATATTGTTTAGTCGCTAAGTTGTGTCTAACTCTTGTGAGTCTATGGACTGTAGCCTGTCAGGCTCCTCTGTCTGTGGAATTTCCCAAGCAAGAATACTGGAGTGGGTTGCCATTTATTCCTTCTCTAGGGGATCACTACTTATTAGAAAAATGCAAATCAAAACTTTTTATATTCTTTTCCATTATAGTTTATTACAGAATATTGAATATAGTTCTCTGTGCTATATGGTAGGACCTTGTTTATCCATTCTATATACAATAGTTTGCATCCACTAAACCCAAACTCCCAAACCATGTGTCCCCCACCCCACACCTTGGTACTTATGCTGAGTGAAGTCAGACAGAGAAGGACAAATATCACATATTTCTCATATATGGAATCCTTTAAAAAATGGTAGCCTTGAACTTATTTACAAAACAAAAATGTAGTCATAGATGTAGACACCAAACTTACGGTTACCAGGGGGAAAAGGAGGGGTAGGGATGAATTGGGATTGACATATGTATACTACTATATGTAACTAATAAGAACCTACTGTATAGCAAAGGAATCTCTACTCAATACTCTATAACATCCTATATGAGAAAATCTTAAAAAGAGTGAATATATGTATAACTGATTCACTTTACAGCAGAAAGTAACACAGCATACCATTGTTAATCAGCTATACTCCAGTACACATTTTTAAATTAAAAACAAAATAAGATTAGGGACTTCCCTGATGGTCCAGTGGTTAAGAGTCTGCCCTGCGTTGCAAGGGATGAGGGTTGATCCCTGGTCTGGGAACTGAGATCCCACATGCTGCAGAGCGACTAAGCCTGCACACTGCAACTACAAGCCCCTGTGTCACAACTAGACAGTCCATGCACCACAGTGAAAGATCTTGCATGATGCAGTGAAGGCCTCATGTGCTGCTACTAAGATCCTACACAGCTAAATAAGTAAATATTTAAAAAAATTTTCTCTCTGTAACCTAACCACATGGGGTAGATATTAGATTGCCAACTACTTAGTAGTGGCATATGCAGAGATGGTTTCTTTAGAAGAGCTGGGTCATTTTCTTGGGGAGTGATGCATTACAACATTATTCCTGGCTATTTCATGTAACAACAGTGTTTAAGAAATCTGAGCACTCTAATGGTTCTAATTCATATTAAATAATTATCATCATCCTATCTGGATTGCTGTAAGATTGTGAACTAGGCTGAGAAACACAGGCAATTTCTCATTCTAATTACTTTGTAAAGAATGCGGAAAAGGACTCATGGTTATTTGGCTTGGGAATTAACAAATAATGCAGATTGCTTGGATATGCCGTTTTCCTTTGTGACTGACTTCTTTCTCATTAAAATGTAATAATGCTAATGCAATGAGCAATTTAAGGAACTGCACTTAAAATATTTCATTTAGTACTCAAAATTTTTACTTCATCTTAAAATTTTCAAAATGTAGTTGAAAAACTTCTAGCATAGTAAACAAGTGATAAAAATCAGCCAAATAAATGATTTTTACTTAAGAGGTTCTGTTAATTAACTGTGAAGAAAATTTTCTCTTTGATTTACCAAGAAATTCCCATGTGACTATTGTGCTCTTGATCAAAGTATATGGATGACTTATGAACAAGGTGACCCCCTTCTTTTCTGCTTGAATCTGTGCATGTATATCATTGTGGAAAACCACCGAGTAGACCTCATTATTTAGTGGTTCTCATAGCTATTCTTATTCTAGTTAAATGAGTTACTGGCTCTCAAAAGAAAATACAGTATTATATAGTTATTTCTAAGGCAATATGCCAGGTCACTCCTTGAACTCTACATAGAAGAGAGTTAATAATAATTATTGGCTCAGTGGTAAAGATTCTGCCTGCAATGCAGAAGACTCAGGTTCAATCCCTGGGTCAGGAAGATTCCCTAGAGGAGGACATAGCAACCCACTCCAGTATTCTTGCCTGGAGAATCCCATGGACAGAAGAGCCTGGTGGGCTACAGTCCATTGGGTCACACAAAGTCGGACACGACTGAAGCAACTGAGCGTACACAATAATTTTCTACACCAGCAACTTTATTTCTAAAGAAAATCAGTCATTGCAATTTCCTAGACTCAGTAATTTGCCAAGTAACTGGTTCCCACCAGCAGCCTCCAGAAAAATTTAATATCTAGATTTACTAATAAATGTTGAAAACATCAAAAGCTAAAGCCAGGAACACCACTAGTTGAATGTTCTTGTTACAATACAGATTCTAGAATCCAGTCACCTTAGAATCATATCCCAACTTCACAACTATGTAACCTTAGGCAATGACCTTGTTTCTCTGAGTTTCCTTATTGGAAAAATAGGATAATATCAATCAAATAATTATCTCAAGGATTGAATCCAAATATTTCTTGATGCTTGGGGCTGGTGCACTGGGACAGCCCAGAGGAAGGGTATGGGGAGGGAGGAGGGTTCAGGATGGGGAGTAGGGGTATACCTGTGGCGGATTCATTTCGATATTGGGCAAAACTAATACAATATTGTAAAGTTTAAAAATAAAATAAAATTTTAAAAAAATGTACAACATTATAGCATAAAATGAATCTTCCACAAATGATAACACGGCTGCTGCCACTGATGGTGCAGTTTGGCAGTTTTTTATAATGCTTTTGGGTATTTAATAAAGACTCAACAGGAATGTTTATATCAGTTTTATTTCTAATACTCTGTATCTGAATATCAATCAACAGATCGTTGACCCAATTGTGTTACCTCCATTGAATACAGTAGAATACTCCTTATCAATAAAAGGGATCCAAGTACTAATAGAAATAGTAATATGGATGAATGGATGAAATACTACATACCATGCACTGCTTGAAGTGAGTGTTCATCACACAGGCATATCTGACTCTTTGCAACCCCATGGACTGTAGCCCGCAAGGTTCCTCTGTCCATGGGATTCTCCAGATAATAATACTGGATTGGGTAGCCATTCCCTTCTCCAGGGGAACTTCCTGACCCAGGGATCTAACCTGGGTCTCCTGCATTGCGGGCAGATTCTTTATCATCTGAGCCATCACGGAGTTCCACCATGCACTGCTTACTTCTTATTGTGCAATTCTACAAGCAGATAACTACAAATAATTCCCAAGCTAATCCAGCCATTTTATCAATACCTAGGCTTCCTCTCTCTCTCTCTCTCTCTGTGTGTGTATATATATATATATATATATGTATATGTATATGTATATACACACACACACACATATATACACACATATAAACATACATACATGTAAATGCTTCTCATATTTTGATGCTAATTTCCAATTTTCCAGTTGTTAAAGGTAAAAGTCGTGTCCCTCAATATCTGTTGAGACATGATATCCTTCCTTCTAGGTATCTGACACATTTAATTATCCTATACATTTCCTTTCTCTTTTATCACTCTCTATGTATTATCTCAGCCATCAAATGTTAAGCATGCTTGTATCTCTCCCACCATAATTACAATCAAGCACATAAAATATTTCATCAATCCCATTTGTCTGCCTAAATTTTATCTTTTTCAAATTTCTGAAACAAGTGCTTTTTTTTGAGTGCACTGTGTACACTAGAGTCAATAGACCCAACAAAGTCAAAATCAGTTTATATACACACATATTCAAGTATAAATATATAATTATAGTGTAATATATATTATAGATATCTATATCTCTAGATATCTGTGAGATATGTATGGCTTACAATGTGTCACAGGTGTAAAGAAATCCACCTGCCAAGCAGGAGCCATGGGTTCAATCCCTGGGTCAGGAAGATCCGCTGGAGAAGGGAATGGCAACCCACTCCCAGTATTAGCAACCCAACTTTCCAGTATTCTTGCCTGGAACATCCCATGGACAGAGGAGCCTGGAAGGCTACAGTTATGGGGTCACAAGGAGTCAGACACAACTGGGCATCTGAGCGTGCATGCATGAGAAATATATATACTCAGATTATTTATTTGGCATGCTAGAGACCCAGTAGAGCTGATTGTGTAATTCCAGTACAAATTTAAATAGGAGAGCTGATGCTCTAAATTCTAGTTTGAAAGTCAGCAGGATTTTTCAGTTCTACACTGAAGGCGCAAAAGATCCATGTCTCAGCACAGGCATGATGGGATCACTCTTACTCAGCTTTTGTGTCCTATTGAGATCTTTAGTTGGTTGGATGAGGCTCACACACATTAGGGAGGGCAATGTGCTTTACTAACTCTACTGATTCAGTGTTAATCTCATTCAGAAATAACCTCAGAAGGATTTCCCTTCTGCTCCAGTGGTTAGGAATCAACACTTTCACTACTGTAGCCCAGGTTTGATCACTGGTTGGGGAACTAATATCATGCAAGCCCCGTGACATGGCCAAACACAGAATATTATTATTTGAGCAAATGTATGGGTACCCTGTGGCCTAGTCAAGTTGACACATACAATTAACCATCACAAATTTAACCCTTGTCAATATGGCACCTATTCAGAGCCTTAAACCATACTTAATCTCTATGCAAAAGACAAATACAAGGTAATACTTTAACCTAATATGATATAACTTATCTTGAGTATAACTGGAAACATACAAAATCTTTCACAAATAGGGGAGGTAAAGTTATTGAGTGATGGTTACTCATGTCCTTGATATCCTGTTACTTAAATAACTATAAATATTATGATAAAAATCTACATATTGTGTGTAACATAAGAAGAGAAAAGAGAGAAAACAATTGCTAGATAGATAAAGATATACACACAAGTGTCCTAACAAAATAAGAAGTGAAGATTTTAACTGTCAGATTTTAACTATCATGACTATTTTCTCCTTATTTTTCCAGTGTCCATTATGTATTCCCTATGCTTCTAGCAAGCCATTCACCTGGTCATAGGCTTTACTGGTGGCTCAGACTGTAAAGAATCTGCCTGCAATGCAGAAGAATTGGGTTTGGAAAGATCTCCTCGAGAAGGGAATGGCAACTCACTTCAGTATTCTTGCCTGGAGAATCACAAGGACGGAGGAGCCTGGCAGGCTACAGTCTATAGGGTAAGTCAGACACAACTTAGCAACTAACACTTTATTTTTCACCTAGCCATGGTTCTTTACTTAGGGCAGGGACCAAAACCATAACTCCAAGAGATTCTGGGTATTAGTAGTTCTGCCTGTATTGGGTTATTATGGTTTTTTTATTGACATTAATCACAAGGCATGGTGACACTAAGAAATACTCTTAAGATCTCCCATATTCAGACATATTCTTCCTTGCCTTTGTTGTGGAGTAGTAGTCCATTTTCTCCTTGGTAGTCAGAAAGTATCACCCCAGCTAGCAGTTACTCCCTCCTTTTCCTGTTCATTCAGACACATGAGGAGACAAAAATGACCGGGTGGTATTCTTAACTTTCATTTCAGTGGAGTCGCTGTTGTGTCTCCTGGCGGAAGGATTCTTCCCTTGGGAGCTAAGAACTCTAGGCCAGCAAAGCATAAAGTCACAAGAAGCAAAGATTTTGAGGTGATACTGGGGCTCACTTTGTTATTGAGAAAAGCAAGTTACTAGGTGAAGTAAATGCTAGAAGTTCATCCCAATCAGAAAATTTCCTTTCACTACTATCCTTCAGGAAAGCACTATAGCTGCCCTCTTACAGGCGATGCCTGCATATCATGCGGAAACATCTATAAAACAGGCCCAAGTCTTCTCTTCCTTAGTCCACTGACCATTGGAAACACCTCCATGAGATCAAGAAGCAGGCAGAGAGAGAGAGAAGGTAGTATAGCAGAAATGGGGTCCCAGAAGCATTTGAAACACTTCTTCATGTAACTTATTTGTGCCTTGATGGCCTGTCTAGCTTGACTTATATATAGGATTTCCACCTGATGAAGGAGTGCTCATGTGCATGCCCAAATTTACAGTGCAGTGAGTCAAATAACACCCAGTTCAGATGGGTAGCTCAGGTTATCCGGTAACTTAGTGGCCAATGACCAAGTATTCATTTTCTATTAAAGCCCTGTAGCAGGCCCATAACTTTCTCCTCAAAAGGGAAGTAATTATCCACAGAAAATGGTGGCATTTGCTCCAAAATTCAAGGAATCTTCTCTGCAGTTCACCTATAGTAGCCTACTAGAGGCTCCTAACAGCCTCCCTGTCTTCCAGTGACACTTCAAGCACCATTGGACCTGAGGGATCATATTGCAAAAGTGCAAAACAGCTTGCACAGCAGCCTGGACCTGTT
This sequence comes from Bos grunniens, assembly GCF_055505025.1. NCBI lineage: Eukaryota > Metazoa > Chordata > Mammalia > Artiodactyla > Bovidae > Bos > Bos grunniens. The sequence continues at coordinate 134,583,572 of NC_141194.1, forward strand.
GCAAAACCTTTTTTTATTCAGAGCCCCACAAAAATATAGTAGCTTTTAGGGTGGAGAGTGAAAAAGTTGGCTTAAAAGCTCAACATTCAGAAAACGAATATCATGGCATCAGGTCTCATCCCTTCATGGGAAATAGATGGGGAAACAATGGAAACAGTGTCAGACTTTATTTTTTTGGGCTCCAAAATCACTGCAGATGGTGACTGCAGCCATGAAATTAAAAGACACTTGCTCCTTGGAAGGAAAGTTATGACCAACCTAGATAGCATATTGAAAAGCAGAGACATTACTTTGCCAACAAAGGTCCGTCTAGTCAAGGCTATGGTTTTTCCTGTGGTCATCTATGGATGTGAGAGTTGGACTGTGAAGAAGGCTGAGCACCGAAGAATTGATGCTTTTGAAGTGTAGTGTTGGAGAAGACTCTTGAGAGTCCCTTGGACTGCAAGGAGATCCAACCAGTCCATTCTGAAGGAGATCAGCCCTGGGATTTCTTTGGAAGGAATGATGCTAAAGCTGAAACTCCAGTACTTTGGCCACCTCATGTGAAGAGTTGACTCATTGGAAAAGACTGTGATGCTGGGAGGGATTGAGGGCAGGAGGAGAAGGGGACGACAGAGGATGAGATGGCTGGATCGCATCACCGACTCGATGGACGTGAGTCTGAGTGATCTCCGGGAGTTGTTGATGGACAGGGAGGCCTGGCATGCTGCGATTCATGGGGTCGCAAAGAGTCAGACATGACTGAGCGACTGAACTGAATTGAACTGAATAAGTTAGAAAAACACTCCAATCAGGACTTTCTTCTCCAAAATCCAAAGAGGTCCATTAGGCATTGCACCTCATTTTTGGCTGTAGGAGAGTCAGATATAACAACTTATCCTTCTTGACATGCTCCACATCACCGGATTCCTAGAAATTTTACTGAGGTAGAAAGACTGAATTTTGTGGGATTAAACCTTACCTTCTGACACACAAATGTTTCAACAGTAAGATTAGAATAGTTCTTCTTGGTTGCTCATTGGGTCCCATCAGCATAATGTCATTGATGTAATGGACCAGTGTTACATCTTGGGGAAAGGAAAGGCATTCAATATCGCTGTGAACTAAATTATGACATATGGGTGGATAGTTGATATACCCCTGCATTAGGACAGAGAAGATATATCTCTGGCCTTGCCTGTTGTATGCAAACTACTTGTGCTGATCTTTATTGACAGGGATGGATAAAAATGCATTTGCCAGATCAGTAGCTGCATACAAGGTACCAGGGGGTATGATAAATTGCTCAAACAATGAAACCACATCTGGTACAGAGGCTGCAGTTGGAGTTACCACCCAGTTAAGCTTACAGTAATCTGTTGTCATTTTCTAAGATCCGTTCTCTTCTGCACAGGATAATTAAGCAGGTATAATGGACATGTGGTAGGAATCAGCACTTCTTATCTTTCAAGTCCTTGATTGTTGCACCAACTTCTTCAGTCCTTTCAGGAGTGCAGCATTGCTTTTCATTATTATTTTGCTGCATAGAGACAGTTCTAATGGCTCCCATTGGGCCTTTCCCACTATAACATCCCTCACTGCACAGGTCAGGGAACCAATATGGGGATTATTCCAGCTACTGAAGTTTTCTATTCCAATTCTGCATTCCAGAACAGGAAGAGTTCAAGGATCACTGAGCCCACCAAAAGATGAAATGAGGTAAAATTATTTTACCTCCATAAACCCCTACTCTTTGGTGGACCACAGTGACATTTCAGGTCTCCTGAAGTTAAGACTCTGTTTTATGATTTAAGTTAGACTTTTGCTTACTTGATCTAGAACTTTTATGACTATAAGATCAAGTAATAATTTAGTAGCCTTCCTAACAGGTCTACAGAAGTCATGATCAACTAGCCAGTGTCATTGGTCTGTGAAAATCAGATGATTGTTTGCTGCTTTGACTCAACTGTCCAGTATGGTAACCACACCATCTTGCCTTTAGTGGTTAAGTGTCACCACATGACACTGTCACCCTGGGATCTTAGTACTCCCATTGCACTTAGGTTTCCCAATTCACTGATTGTGTTTCCCACTGAAAGGTCTGGCCTACAGAGAAGACCACAGGACTTTTCAAGGATACTGGGCTCCCCTCACAAGTTTCTTTCTTAGTCATGGTGAAAGGTATGCCTTTTAGACCCTCCCACTGTGGATGAGTAGTTCTTATATGACAAATCCGTTCTAACATTTCAATATCCCTATGCCCTTGAGTTGGTTCCTCTACATTAAGGTAAGTCATGTCTAGCATTTCAAACTCAAACATGGTGGGACGTCTTTTGATCCATGAATCAGCCAAACAGAGCCCTTTCTAATTCTTGATACTGCACCATTCAATGCAGAATCTCTGCTTTGTGATTCTGCTTACATATATAAATTTAGTCTGTACAACTTCATGTTTCTCTCACCATTATTCCACTTCCATAGTATCCATTACTACACAAATTTGAAAATTCAAGCAGTTCTGTTGGAGTATAGCACAAAGTCTTATGGGTCATACTTTGTATTGACACCTTACCTTCAGAAGCCTGGTGAACTTGAGTCTAGTTACAGATCTAGATGCAGAGAGGAGTATTGCGGGTGTCTTGAGAAGATTCAGCATTGTTTTATAGAATAACTACACTAGAGGTGCTCCCAATGGCAAAGAAGATTCATTAGGATTTAGGACTCCATGTCCCCAGCTCCATCAGTGTTCTCCTATATGTCTGCATTCCAACTTTCAAGGCCCTAGTCCTTCCCCATCAATTCTCTCACTTTAACATAGTCATCCTATGAGGCTGGGAGTTTAAATTGTGTTATAATACAGCTAGATGCAGATGAGATTCTGGGGTTGCTTTTCAGCAACTACAGGATGTATCTCCTTAAGAGATACAAGATTTAAGATTCAGAGATTCAAGCAATAGAATTATATGGCATTTGAACTCAGAATTCAAGTCCTTGAGCTCATTCTTTTTTTCCCAAATTTGTTCAGAGACATTAGGAGTAAGCAGCCAGTCTCCCTATATTAGTTTGTCAAAACTGCTCAAAATATCATATACACACTCACCTAGTTCCTTGCTTTTAAGTGGTTGATTAGGGTCAACCAGTTCTAATGTTCTGCATTGCTAGATCATAGACTGTCAGTGCTCTGTTTACTTCCAGAAATAGTCATTAGCATCTATAAATCTACTGAGGTTAGGAATCCAATTCCAGAAACTCTCAAGTCAAAGAACTCAAATTCCATTCTTGGACAACTCAGTACTAAAAGCGGTACCAGTTAGATTTCTCCATAATAACACTGCCTTAAGAGAGAGAGTGTGTGTGTCTGTAGAGAGACAAACAGACAATATACTAAGCAGTATACTGAGATCTACTAACCAATATGCTAAGACTTGGGAAGTAGAGACTAACAGCCTGGAAAGATGTGAGGAGCTATCAGTTTAACAACTCTTGAGGAATTGAATCCTGCCAAGAACTATGTAAGTGGACTTGTAAGTGGATCTTTGCTCAATCACATCATCAAATAAGAATGCAGCCCCTGCTGACACCTTGATTGCAGCCTTGTAAGACATTCTGAAACAGAGGGCTCACCTGCAGGGTACCTGGATTCCTAAACCATGAATATACTCTGAGATAAAGAATGCATGTTTTTTTAAGCCACTAAGTTTTAGGGAGATTTGTTTTGCAGCAAGAGAGAATTAATACAAGGCCATATGCCAGTATGCAGTCTTGAATTAACATTTGTTTTGTCTGAGAAAACTTAAATAGAGAATTTATTCTAAAGAAGTCCAAGTTTGATACTGCCCCCATGGAACTGGTTAAAACAAAGGCAAATTTCATCTAGAGGAACACAGCTTCAACATAGGGCTCAAAAAGTCTTACAGATGAAGATATAAGAAACATGAACTTATAGATAAAACAGAAAATCTTGAAACAAGCCCTAAGAATTAGATTAAATAGAAAAAATCAGAATAACACTTTACCAATGTTTCAGAGAAGGTCTTAGATACTGTAATTTTTAAAAGAATAAAAAATCGTAGAACTGAAATAGTTAATTGTGGAAACAAAACAACAGAAACTGGTCAAATATTGGGTTAGACATACCTGAAAATATAATCAGCAAAATGAAAAATAGAATTACTTAAAATGAAAAACAATCAATGAGCTTAAAAATAATATGAAGGAATATTTAAGAGATGTAGATAAATAAAAAGGTCAGTATATACTGAAAGAAGATGCAAATGGAGAGAACTGGGTAGAAGCAACATACTAAGAGCTAAATTTTGAAAAATTAGCTCCTTTTAATTTCCAAACTCCTTACTACAGAGAAATTGAAATAAATGAATAAAATTAATTTTAAGGTTTTGAGGAAAAAGACCTATTCAACAACAATTTGTATGCAACTAAACAATAATTAGGGTCAATCAAAACATTTTATAGACAGTATAAAAATTATTATTCATAAGCTATCATTAAAAGAACTATTAGACATATTTCAGGTGGATAAAAATTGAAGCAAATCTATTAGGATGCAAGAAACAGTGGTGTACAAATAATAAATACATTGAGTAGATTTGTTATATGCCTTGCCTATAAAAAGTAAGTAATGATAAGACAAGTATAAGTGGTTAATGGAAAAAGTAAAATTCAATGATATAAACTACATTATTTTTGCACATACCTGAACAGTAGATAGTGGTAATTTCTATATGTCATGCTATAGTAAATCATCAAGGTTTCTCATAAACTGAGGTGATTGGCTTGGGAATTCTTAATGTTTCTGGCCTCCCTGAGTACCTATGGTATTGATCTCTCAACACATTTATATAGATTTCTTAACCATACCATTTTCCCAAGCACAACATTTGGGAATCTCTGATCTAGACAAGTATAACCAACAAGATGCAGGTAGATCATGCCTGGAGTTAAATCCTATTGTATTTCTATTGTAAATGGGATGGTAGATACAGTAAAAAGAATTAAAGTATCCTTGTTAAAATATTGAAAGTAATGATAAAAAAATATAATGTAGAATACTTAAATAGATAAAGTAATTTGGCTGAGGTTAACATATAAACACTACTTTGTATAAAATAGATGACCGCCAAGGACCTACTCTATACCATAGGGGAACTAGACTCCATATTATGTAATAATCTATAAGGGAAAAGAATCTGATAAAAGAAATATATACAACTGAAATACTGTGCTGTATTACCTGAAGCATACATGACATTATAAATCAACTACACTTCAATAAAATTTTTTTTTAAAAGAACTTTGGTTAAAAATTAAATAAGGGGAGAGGATAATTATACAGCAACAAATCAGTATCTCAAAATCAACAAATATCAAACTGAGTTTTAAAATCCCTGGAAGAGGAAATGGCAACCTGCTCCAGTATTCTTGCTGAGATAATCCCATGGAAAGAGGAACCTGGTGGGCTACAGTCCATGGGGTCACAAAGAGTCAGACACAGGTGAAGTGACTGAGCACACATATTATTTAAAATATAAAAATATTATTTAAACTATGAGATCATAGAAATGTGAAAGAAATCATAAAAACACATAACAAATAATTACAAATAACAAGAAACAGGGTCCTGATGTTAATATCAGATAAAATAAACATGAATGAAAATCATTACTCAGAATGTGATTATTAGTGCTAACAAGCTATTAAAACAATGAACTTGTTTATATTCAGTGATATATATAAGCTTAAAATATATAAAGATAAAATTGATTATGAACAGGAAGTTATAAATCTACAAATATTAAATGAAGATTTAATGTGAATTTCCAAATGATTTATTCATTGTGCAGTTTAAAATAGCAAGGTTTATGGAAAATACAAATAATTTGTAATTTAGTTAATATAGAAACTGCAACTGCCATTTACAGAATTAGAATTCATAGAACACTTCCATTAGTAGCCACAGAGAAAACTCAAACCAGATTTGTTACCATATGGACAACAACACATTAAATTAGAAGCTGATAACAAAATACAGCCATATTTTCCAAAATCAAAACATGTAAAACACTCATTTATATAAATGACTCATGGAATGAAAAATAATAAGGAAAATTTGAGTATCCAAATGAAGCTATAATTAAAACACTATATATAAAATCTGAACTAGAAGAAAATTACCTATCAAATTACCAAGGGCATTTTTCACAGAACTAGAACAAAAAAAACCTTAAAATCTATATGGAGGCACAGAAACCCCAAATAGCCAAAGTAATATTGAGGGGGAAAAAAATGGAGTTGGAGGAATCAGGCTCTCTGACTTCAGACTAGACTACAAAGCTATAGTCATCAAAATAGTATGGTACCAGCACAAAAACAGAAATATAGATCAGTGCAACAGGATAGAAAGCTCAGAAATAAACCCAGGCACCTATGATTGATTAATCAATTACAAAGGGAGCATGACTACACAGTGATGGAAAGACAGTATTTTCAACAAATCGTGCTGGGAAAACTGGAAAACTACATGTAAAAAAAAATGATCTTTACCATCATATACAAAAAATAAGCTCAAAATTCATTAAAGACAGAAACGTGAGATTCAACACTATAAAACTCCTAGAGGAAAACATAGGCAGAATACTCTCTGACATAAATCATAGCAATATATTTTTTGATCCATCTTCAAGAATAATGAAAGTAAAAACAAAGATAAACAAATGGAACCTACTTAAACTCAAAAACTTTTGCAAAGTAAAGGAAACAACAAACAAAACGAAAAAGCAACCCACAAATTATGAGAAAATATTTTCAAATGATGTGGCTAACAAGAGATTAGTCTCCAAAAGTTACAATCATGTGGCTTAACATCATCAAAACAAATAACCCAATCAAAAAATTGGCAGAAGTGCTTCCCTGGTAGTTCAGTAGTTAAAATCAGCCCTGCAATGCAGGGGACACTGATTTGATCCCAGTCTAGGAAGATCCCATGTGCCACAGAGCAGTGAAGCCCATGTGCCACAAGTACTGAAGCCCTTGTTCCTAGAGCCTGTGCTGTGAAACAAGAAGCCCACACACCACAACTAGGGAGTAGACCCCAGTTGCCACAACTAGAGAAAAGTCCATGCATAGCAATGAAGACTCAACACAGCCATAAATAAATACTTTTAAAAAAATGGGAAGAAGACCTAAATAGACACTTCTCCAAAAAAGACATTCAACTGATGATAAGCACATGAAAAGATGTTCAACATCACTAATTTTTAGAGAAATGCAAATCAAACCTACAATGAGGTAATTACCTCACACTAGTCAAAATAGCTGTTCTCCAAAAATCCACAAGCAATAAATGCTGGAGAGGGTGTGGAGAGAAGGGAACCCTCGTACACTATTCGTGAGAATGTAAATTGGTACAGCCACTATGGAGAACAGTTTCAGTTCAGTAGCTCAGTTGTGTCCAACTCTTTGCATCCTCACGGACTGCAGCATGGCAAGCCTTTCCCTGTCCACCAATTCCTAGAGATTACTCAAAATCATGTCCATCAAGTTGGTGATGCCATCCAACCATCTCATCCTGTGTCATCCCCTTCTCCTCCTGCCTTCAATCTTTCCCAGCATCTGTGTCTTTTCCAATGAATCAGTTCCTTGCATCAGGTGGCCAAAGTATTGGAGTTTGAGTTTCAGCATCAGTCCTTCCAATGAATATTCAGGACTGATTTTCTTTAGGATGGACTGCTTTGTTCTCTTTGCTGTCCAAGGGACTCTCAAGAGCCTTTTCCAACACCACAGTTAAAATGCATCAATTCTTCCGCACTCAGCTTTCTTTATAGTCCAACTCTCACATCCATACATGACTACTGGAAAAACCATAGCTTTGACTAGACCTTTGACTAGACTGACTGTCTAGGTTGGTATAGTATGGTGATTCCTTAAAAAACTGAAAAATAGAGCTACCATATGGTCTTGCAATCCCAGTTCTGGGCATATATCCAGAGAAAAACATGATCTGAAAGGATATGTGGAAACCAGTGTTCACTGCAGCACTGTTTACAATAGCCAAGACATGAAAGCAAACTAAATGTCCATTGACAACAATGGATAAAGAAGACGTGGGACATATATACAATGGAATATTACTCAGCCCTTAAAAAGACTGAAATAATAATGCCATTTCCAGCAACATGGAAAGACCTAGAATGTGTCATACTGAGTGAAGCCAAAGAAAGAGAAATATGATATATCCCTTATATGTGGAATCTAAAAAGTAATGGTACAAATGAACTTACTTACAAAACAGAAACAGACTCAGAGAACAAACTTATTGTTACCAGGGAGGAAAGGTGGGGTTGAAAAGGGGTATGTTGGGAGCTGGAGATCGACATGTATACACTGCTATATTTAAAATGGATAACCAACAAGGACCTACTGTATTGCACAGGGAACTCTGCTCAATGTTATGTGGCAGCCTGATGGGAGGGGAGTTTGAGGGAGAACTGATACATATGTATAGCTGAGTTGCTGTGATGTCCACTTGAGACTATCACAGTGTTGTTAATTGGCTATATTGCAATATAAAAAGTTAAATAACCTTAAAAATAGATACTGATGCAAAAAAACAAAAATAAATTAAAATCAAAATTAACATAAAAATAACATCTTAATACATTGAAGTTGATAAATTAGAGAGTAGCTATAAATTCATAATATTTTTTATTTATGAAAATTAAAACTATAGACTTTTTTGAAGAAAACAGATGAAATAATATATAAGGTAGTATATTACTATAGCTATATTTTGGATTTTTAAAACTCAGCACACTGAATAACTGTACATGAATATCTTGAATAATACATATGTAACAGTATAACCTAGAAAAATGTCATTTAATAAAACTGAACAAATCAACTTGAATATATGACTTGGTAAGTTTCTACCAGAATTATCTTTCTTTAATTAACAGCTTTATACTGTGAACAAAATAATAGAAGTCTGGACACTGGTGAATGAATAGGCAAGAAGATTCTGAACAACACTTCATATTTGAATGAAAATAAGGGGGTTACCATCATGATGTAATAGAGACTGGATTCACCATCCTTCTGGAAATAATTGACCAATGGATTAAATTTATGAAATAATTTTTAAGACACTTGATGTTATGCATTTAAGGGTCTCATCTACTTGAGGTGAGCTATATATTTGTAGCAGCTTTTGGGAGAAGATTTCCAGGAAACTGAGGAAAAGAAGTCAGACAAGCCCAATGAACCTTCTGCACTGAGTATATGAAACAGGCTATGTGATGGGACACAAAAGGCCTAGAGTTTGCAGGACACAATTCAAGAGTGAAGAGAGTAACAGAAAAGCAACTCCAGATCACTGCAGAAGGTCTCATTCAATTAAACTCAGTCAACTCATGAGCATGTGCTTCTGAGGAAGTGACCCAAGACCAGAAGTGAACCATACAAAAGAATTAGAGGAAACAGCATTCAGAACTCATACAGGGCCAGGAATAATGCCTGTTTCTTTCAGCCAAACTGGAAAGCTTCATGAAGATTCATGGCTCACTGGTAGAGTACAGATGACGAGTCTTACCTGCATAGGAGAGAAAATACTTAGCCCAAGACTGACCACTGTCCTGGTTTTGCCTAATAAATCTTAAAAGAAAGTCCTGAAAGATTAAATTGTTTTCAGGTAATTTAGCTGTGTACCAGAAGGAAGGTGGAGATTTTTTTGGAATTAAAAGTGTCTAGAACTCAACAAGGTTAAATCCACAATGGCTGGCATGCCATTAAAAAAAAAAAAAGCATGAAACAGAAAGGTATATCCCAAATTAGAACAGAAATTAATAAACAGAAACCAATCCAGAAATGACACAATGACAAAGTGCTTAGAATTAGCAAAAAAGGACATAACGATGATTATAATTTCAGTCTTGAAGAAGTTAGAGACATCAAAGATATGTGAAAGTTACTTAGTTGTTTACAACTCTTTGTGACCCCATGGACTATATACAGTGCATGGAATTCTCCAGGCCAGAATACTGGAGTGGGTAGCCTTTCCGTTCTCCACGGGATCTTCCCAACCCAGGGGTCGAACCCAGGTCTCATGCATTGCAGGTGGATTCTTTACCAGGTGAGCCACCAGGGAAGCATGGCATAAATCAAATTTACACAGATAAAAACTCCAAAATATGCTGAATGGATTAAGGGCATATTAGATGATACAGAAAGAAAGATTTGTGAATGTGGAAATATTCAATGCAAATATTCAATGCAAATTATAAAAGAGAAGATAAACCATAAAATGACGAGAAAATCAGTGAGCTGTGGGCAAGGTCAAAAAGTCAATTACATGTGTAATTAACATCCTCAAAAATAAAACAGTTAAATGTCAAAAAAACTTATTGAAGGAATAGTGGCAGACAATGTCTTAAATTTGATGAAATGTAATCTAATCAGTTCAATATACACCTGTAGTCATATCAATTATTTTATGATTCCTAGGAAACGACAAGAGGTAGCTGTAACAGAGATTTATTTGGGTGGTGGTTTGATAAGATTCCTTATGATAGGAAGTCTCTCACAGTAGGGAACCTTCCAGAAACTTTTGGATCATTGCTCAGAAGAAGAGGGATAGGGGACTCACAGAGGGGAGGGAAACAGAGAGCTTATAGGTGATGTCACTCAGCAGCATGGCAGCGAATCTCTAGGGTCAGAACTCTGAAGGCAACAATGGTTTGGGACCTTTTATAGTCTCAGGGTTTGACAAATCTGTGGCTAGCAGATGTTGGGTTCAGCTGAAGTCTGGATTACTAATTCTGATTACTAATCCGACGACTAATTACTGACCACTGTCCTGATTTTTTAAGTCCTGAAAGATTAAATTGTTTTCAGCTAATTTATCTATGTACCAAAAGGAAGGTGGAGATTTTTTTGGAATTTAAAGAGAAGTTTCTAGAACTCATCAAGGTTAAATCAACAATGGCTGGCTTAAAGTATGGAATTTTTTTAGGGATGGTTTCTTCATATTTTGCTCAGCATTAAGTGTTATTTCAGATTGGAAATTTGACACTTACATTGTGGTAACACTGGAATTCACATCCAGTTCTCCAGGATTTTCTGTGGTATTTTTTAAATCACTTAAACTGTGGTATTAACATTTGAGACTTTGCTAGACCATTTTTACAAAGGCTATTTCTTACTGAATGTAATCACTGAAGTCTCTATTTTCATAACTTACATTTAGGGAATATTTTAGTAAAAATTTTCTTCAATGCCACAAGCTATAACAGAACAAACAAACCAAAAAAAAAGAAAAAGAAACAAAAAGACTCAGTTACCTCTTCTAGTCTTTGCAAATTGCCTCTTTTCTGGAGCCCAACATGAAAGCTTGATGTCTACTCAAGTCCTTTTTGAGCGTGTATCTCAGCTTTCCGAGTTTTCTCAGCCATATATATGGCTGGTGTTGAACATCCTAATTCCACAAAAAGCCTCACTCTAGTTCCTTAGGTGGTCTGTTGTATGTCTCTGCCCATAATATCTTGCCTCAGGTTTCTGTGGATTTATTGTCCTCTTGCAGCTTTTATGAGAAGTGCCTGCTACTTATCCCACCTGTGACCTGAGTTGGGAGAAGTAGAAATGAATGCTTTGCTTCAGGTATCCCCTAAACATGTTAGAACAGATGTATACAATAATCTGCAAATAAGATCAGCCAGTTCTCTCTGGTTTAAGAGAAGGAACTGGGAACTAGCGTGGTCCCACTTCAAGACCAAGACTGACTCCACACCAGAAGAATGTGGGGAAAAGTAAACATACAAATAAAATTTTCTATCATTTTGGAGGATGTTTTTTTCTGATTGAGTGTTCACTTGGTTTCTATAAACCTTTGAGTGTTCTCCAGAAATCTGAGAAAGATGGCTCAGAGAGCCCTGCTTGTTTTGTGTTTTTCCAGAGGGAGAATAAGGTCTTGGAAATTTGTAGTACCCCCATTTTTCTGACCACCCGTACTTTTAATATATCCCAGATCTGTAGTGAAAATCCACATTCACTCAAGTGTTGGTCCTTCTTTTAAGGATTTGTGAGGTGAAAGTGAAAGTCACTCAGTCATGTCTGACTCTTTGGGATCCCATGGACTATACAGTCCATGGAATTCTCCAGGCCAGAATACTGGAGTGGGTAGCCTTTCCCTTCTCCAGGGGATCTCCCCAACCCAAGGATCGAACAGGTTTTCTGCATTGCATGTGGATTCTTTACAATTTATTAAACTTTTCAAAAACTTTTTCAATTTAAAACTTTTTTGTATTGTTTCCTATTTCTTTTTTTGGCTGTGCTCTACAGACAGCATGTAGGATCTTAGTTCCCTGACCAGAGATGGAACCCATGCTCCCTACATTTAGCACACTCTTAACCACTGGACTGTCAGGGAAGTCCCTCTTTGATTTCTGATTGTAGTTTGTTATCCCCTTCCATCTCCTTACTTTAGATTTCTGAACAATTATTTTTATAGCTTCTTAAGTTGGAGACTTAGATAATTTATTCTAGATATTTATTTTCCTGAATGTTCATTTCTTTCGTTATTACTCATTTAAATAACTTATCTAATTTTACTGTGATTACTGACTTTATGGGTTATGTAGAAGTATGTTCCTTAGTTTTAAACTTTGTCTATTTTTTGGATTTTTTTCCCCTAGTAGGAGATTAAATTCCATTCCAATCAGACTGTATACTTACAATAAATTTATAACTTGTCTTATGGCCATGTATGATGTCATATAAATGGAATCATATCACATATAGTCTTTCGGATCTGGCTTCTTTTATCAAAGTACATTTAAAATTTATCTAAATTGAATGAATTACTAGTTCCTTATTTTTATGGCTAAGGAACATTCCATTCCATGTATGTAATAAGGCTTATGTATCCATTCACCTTTTGAAAGGCATCTAAGTTCTTTCAGTTTGGTTAAATTTTTGAATAAAACTTCTATATATATGTCCAAGCTTTTGTATTAACATAATTTACATTTCTCTTGGAAAATCCTTAGGATTTGGATTGCTAGACATATGTTATGTGGTTATTTAACTTCATAAGTATCTGCCAAACTGTTTTCTAAAATGATTATAACATTTTACATTCTTACCAGCAGTGTGTGACATTTCCGTTTTTCTGCATTCTCTCCAAAACTTTGTATTTCAAGTTCTTGTTTACAGTTTTATCCATTACAATAGGTGTGCAGTGATATCTAATTGCTTCTGGTTCCATTTTTCCAAAATGGTGATCAGCATAGTTCTTCACTAGGGAGTGAGGTATCTTTATAGTCATACCAAAATAGCTAAAATTAAGAAAACTGACAATTCCAAACTTGGTTAAGATGTAAAAAAAAAAAAAAAAAAACTGGGACTCTCATTACGCTGTTTTGGTTGTTGGAAATAGTACAAACACTTTGGGAGGGAAACCTATCTTGGCACTAGATACTGAAGCAAACAATATTCCTATTTATGCTGCAATACAGCAATCCCACCCCTAGAGAAACAAGTGCTTACGTGCCTGTACTTTGAAATGCAAGTATAAGAAATTCATAGCAAAGTAGTTTATAATATACCCAAACTGGAAATAACCACATGCCCATCAAGAATAGAATTAAATAAATTCTGGTCTATGAACACATCGATTACAAAGGATAAAATTCCTGCTATACATACTACTATCAGTGAATATCATAGATACTTATTTGACAGAAACCAAACACAAACTATGCACAAATTAGTACATACTCTGATTTCTTTTTACATAATATTTAAGAAAAGGCAAAACCAATTTATGGTGACAGAAATAAGAACAGTGGTTGGCTGTATAGTGGGTGATTGATTTAAAAGGGGCATAAGAGGGAATTCCCTGGCAGTCCAGTGGTTAGGACTTTACACTGGGGGAGCTAAGATCTTGAGAGCTGTGAGGCACAGCCAAGAAACTGGATCCGATTATACAGAGTGAAGTAAGCCAGAAAGAAAAGCACCAATACAGTATACTAACACATATATATGGAATTTATAAAGATGGTAACAATAACCCTGTGTGCGAGACAGCAAAAGAGACACAGATGTATAGAGCAGTTTTTTAGACTCTATGAGAGAGCGAGAGGGTGGGATCATTTGGGAGAATGGCATTGAAACATGTATAATATCATATATGAAACGAGTTACCAGTCCAGGTTCTATGCATGATACTGGATGCTTGGGTCTGGTGCACTGAGACGACCAAGAAGTATGGTACGAGGAGGGAGGAGGGAGGGGAGTTCAGGATGGGGAACACATGTATACCTGTGGCGGATTCATGTTGATGTATGGCAAAACCAATACAATATTGTAAAGTAATTAACCTCCAATTAAAGTAAATTTATATTAAAAGAAAAAATAAAAAAATGAGACATAAGAGAACTGTATGGAATAATAAATTGAAAAGGGTAGTAATTATGAGGTTATATGCAGATGTAAAATTTGAATCTATATAATTAAGATTATACACTGAAATATTACCCAGCCTTAAAAAAGTGAAAATTTGCAATAATATGAATGGACCTGAAGGGTATTATGCTTAGTGAAATAAGTCAGAGAAAGATATATACTGTATGTTATCATTTGATGTGGAATCTAAAAAATGAAGTAAATGAAAAAATAAAAGCAGAATCACAGATATAGAGAAAAGTCTAGTAGTTAACAGTGGGGCAAGACAGGGATATGGGATTGAAAAATACAAATTAATATGTACAAAACAAATAAGCTACAAAGATATTGTACAGTGCATGGGATTTAGCCAATATTTTATAACAGTAAGTGGAATATAATCTATAAAAATATTGAATGTTATATATGTGAAACTAATATAAATTAACTGTACTTGAGTAAAAATAAAAATCACAAAACCTCAAAAAAATAAAAGATATATACAGATTAATACACCTCACTGAATGCATTTACATGTCTTTTTGTTACTGTTACCTGACTTGTTTGCTTTAGACTTGTTTATTAACCTAAAAACAGCTTTTATTTATTTATTTTTTTGAGAGTATCCAATAGTCATATTTTAATCAGTAACCCATTTGCTAGCATCAAATGTACATAAAAATAATAGGAGAAGTAGAACAGGATTATTAGCAATATGGAAATACAGATGCAACCAACTGAAATTGCTGGCCTATAAAGTTGAATAGTTTTTGGCCTATAAAAATGAAATGAATCTGAGGGCTTAAATTAATCTGAGGTCTTATATATAAATTTAGCTATAAAACAGAGTGTAAAATAATTTTCTGGAAAATATATTTTCACTTATTAGATGAATGAAATAGTTATGAAATCAGGGCCTTGAGAAAGAAACACAGTCTTATTTTCTTACAATATAATTTCCTTCCCTGTAGTAGCTGAGATTTGAAAATTCTGAAAAATATAAAGCTGAGAATTGTTGGTGTCCAAATCATGTTGGAGAGGCCTCAGGTAAATATAAAGAAGTTATGGCTATAGTTAGAAGGAACTAGGAACGATAGTGATTTGAAAGCAGGTGATTAAAGTATCAATGTAACGAAAGTTTCTCACTTTTGATGTATTCAGTTTAAGCTAGAATTTTAAGATAATTTTTGATAAACCTTCAATTTAACTAACATCTTATGGAAAAAACCCAAATGAACTTTTTTTTTCTTTTTTTTTTTAAATTTTATTTTTAAAATTTACAATATTGTATTAGTTTTGCCAAATATCGAAATGAATCCGCCACAGGTATACCTGCGTTCCCCATCCTGAACCCACCTCCCTCCTCCCTCCCCTACCCTCCCTCTGGAGGTCGTCCCAGTGCACCAGCCCCAAGCATCCAGTACCGTGCATCGAACCTGGACTGGTGACTCGTTTCATACATGATATTATACACGTTTCAATGCTATTCTCCCAAATCTCCCCACCCTCTCCCTCTCCCACAGAGTCCATAAGACTGATCTATACATCGGTGTCTCTTGTGCTGTATTTTTGTCTAACCCAATATTAATAAAGAATTATTGAGTAATGTCAATATCATGGCATCATGAAATGCTCCCTTTTTCTCTCCTTTTCAGTCTATAACCATTAAAACAGCTATAACTCAACAAAGATGCCTCTACCCAGGACTCTGGACAGTTCTACACATCTGTACATCTACAGGTAGGTGGAGTGGAAACATAGAAGAGGTAGAACAAGTGGAGCAGTTGAGACAGTGCCTGTTATCCTGGGCTCCCAGCTGCAGTGGCTGAGCCTGTAGCCCCAGAGAACCTAGTAGCATCAGGGAAGGCAACACACAGATAACCAGCCTTTCAGCTGAAGTGGTGTCCACAGCCACAGAGAACTAACTGAACATAGGGGCAGTAAAACCTGTGACCCTGTCCCATCAGCCATAGAGGCACCTATGACTCTGGCTCTGCAATACTGCCTACAGTGGTGGCACCCATGAACCCAACAACCCTAGTCAAGGCAGAGACACCTTTGACCCTGGCTCCCCACCCCTCATGATGGGAGAGTATACAACTCAGGATACTGGATCCAGTACAGTATACAACTCAGGATACTGGATCCAGTACAGGTTCCCACCATCCTGGTGCCCCAGGCAGCAGTGCCAGTTACACCAGTAGCGGCAAGGCATCTGTGACTCCAGAGGCACAATCAGCAACATTGAGGGGAGATAACTCTGAAAGAGTCCTTGTAGGGTGAAAAGCTTCAATTCTCAGGTATAACCAGAGGTATACTAACCTGTTGAATTCTTAGAATCAAGAAAGAAGAAAAAGGAGGAGAGGAAGAGAAGGAAGAAAGGTGTTCATTACTTCAAATGCATCAGCAGAGGAACAACATCAAGTAAGATGAAGAACCACACTAACATTGTATCACAAGAAGAAAATGACATTTCCCAAGAAGCGGTGTAAATGGAATTTTGCCATGTAACTGATAACAGAATTCAAAGTAACTGTCATGAAGAAACTAAGTGATATACAAGAAAACGTAGAACGAAAACCTAGAAAGGCAGTTCAGTCAGATCATGAATAAAATTAACAGAAGGAGAAACTGAAACTCTTAAACAGTATGCGTGCTCAGTTGTCCGTTTAGGCCAGGCTATGGTTTTTCCAGTGGTCATGTATGGATGTGAGAGTTGGACTGTGAAGAAAGTTGAGCGCTGAAGAATTGATGCTTTTGAAGTGTGGTGTTGGAGAAGACTCTTGAGAGTCCCTTGGACTTCAAGGGGATCCAACCAGTCCATCCTAAAAGACATCAGTCACTGGAAGGACTGATGGTGAAGCTTAAACTCCAATACTTTGGCCACCTTATGCGAAGAGTTGACTCATTGGAAAAGACTCTGATGTTGGGAGGGATTGGGGGCAGGAGGAGAAGGGGACGAAAAAGTACGAGATGGCTGGATGTTATCACCGACTCGATGGACATGAGTTTGGGTGAATTCCGAGAGTTGGTGATGGACAGGGAGGCCTGGTATGCTGGGATTCAAGGGGTCGCAAAGAGTCAGATACAACTGAGTGACTGAACTGAACTGAACTATGCTCAGTTGTGTCCAACTCTGCAACCCCATAGACTGCATCCCACAAGTCTTCTCTGTCCATGGGATTTCCCAGGCAAGGATACTGGAGTGAGTTTCTATTCCCTATTCTAGGGGATCTTCCTGACCTAGGGATCGTACCTGCATCTCCTGTGTCTCCTGCATTGGCAGGTGGATTCTTTACCACTGAGGTACCTGTGAATCCCTAAAAAAAAAAAAAAAAAAAAAAAGTACCAAATTATTAAGTTGAAGAACCCACCAAAATGAGATGAATAATGCATAGAAAGCATTGTACATAGAAAAGACCATGTGGAAGACAGAATCAGTGAGTTCAAAGGTAGAACTCTAGCAGTGACCCACGTAAAACAAAAGAAAGAAAATCTAAAAAAATGAAGAAATAATGAGAACTACCCAACTCTTAAAAAGGGAAAAATTAAGATAATGGGTATCCCAGAAGAAGAAAGGTAGAAGGTAGTGTAACAGCATTCATTTAAAGAAAAAATAGGTGAGAACTTCCCAAATATGGGGAAGGAACAAGATATAGAATTTCACGAAACCAAGACAATACCTAATTACCTCAATGCAAAAAGACCTTCCTCAAGATACATTAAAACTATCAAAACTCAATGACAAAGGCAGAATTTTAAAGTCAGCCAGGGGGGAAAAATGGTAACCTACAAAGAAACTCCTATTAGGCTATCAGCAGATTTCTCTGTAGTCAAGGAGAGAGTGGAATGACGTACTCAAAATACTAAAAGATAAAAATTGTCAACCAACAATACACTATTTAGCAAGATGCCATTCAGCTATGAAGAAGAAATAAAAGCCTTTCCCAGAAAAACAAAAGCTGAGGGAGTTTGTCAACCCCTAGACCTGCTTTACAAGACATGTTGAAACCAGCTCTTCTATCTGAAACAAAAAGGCAAAGGCACATAAAGCTTTGAGTAAGGTGATAGAATTGGGCATTTTCAACTCCATATTAGAATGGGCTGTTAAGCAGTTAATTATAGCATGAAGGTTAAACAGAAAAGATAGTAAAAAATAATTACACCTACTGCAATTTGATAAAATCAAAAAGGGATACATAATGTGAGATAAGAGCATAAAAGGGAGAAGAGAAAAAGGATGAAAATCAGACAAAGATAAGATGCTATCAGCAGAAAAGGACTATTTTGTCTATGAGACATCTTAAAAATACCTCATGGCAACCACAAAACATAACATCTATAGCACAGACACAAAAAAAGAGGAAACTGAGAAAAACAGAAAACTACTAACATAAAATGGTAGAACACAAAAATAAACGAGTTATAGAGCAATAAGAAAACAAGAAGACTGCTACCTCATGCCATACACAAAATAAAGTGGACTAAAGACTTGAATATGGCGTATGAAACCATAAACTCCTAGCAGAAAGCATAAAGAGTACATTCTTTAACATCAGTTTAGCAGTACCTTTCTGGATGTCTCCTCATACAAGGGAAGCAAAACCAAACATAAATAAGTGGAACCTACAGCAAATTAAATGGTTTCTGCACAGCTCAGGAAACCAAAACATAATCAAAAGACAACCTACTAAAAGAAAATACTTGCAAATCATAAATTTGATAAGATTTAATGGCCAAAATCACTTCATGGGGAATAGATGGGGAAACCGTGGAAACTGTGTCAGACTTTATTTTTTTGGGCTCCAAAATCACTGCAGATGATGACTGCAGCCATGAAATGAAAATACGCTTACTTCTTGAAAGGAAGGTTATGACCAACCTAGAAAACATATTAAAAAAGCAGAGACGTTACTTTGCCAACAAAAGTCCATCTAGTCAAGGCTATGGTTTTTCCAGTGGTCATGTATGGATGTGAGGGTTGGACTGTGAAGAAAGCTGAGCGCCAAAAAATTGATTGCTTTTGAACTGTTTTTGGAGAAGACTCTTGAGAGTCCCTTGGACTGCAAGGAGATCCAACCATTCCATTCTAAAGGAGATCAGCCCTGGGATTTCTTTGGAAGGAATGATGCTAAAGCTGAAACTCCAGTACTTTGGCCACCTCATGCAAAGACTTGACTCATTGGAAAAGACTCTGATGCTGGGAGGGATTGGAGGCAGGAGGAGAAGGGGACGACAGAGGATGAAATGGCTGGATGGCATCACCGGCGTGATGGACATGAATTTGAGTGAACTCTGGGAGTTGATGATGGACAGGGAGGCCTGGCGTGCTGCAATTCATGGGGTCGCAAAGAGTCGGACATGACTGAGCGACTGAACTGAACTGAACTGAATGGTCAAAATATATAAAGAACACATGTAAGTGAATAACAACAACAACAAAATCCCAATTTTTAAAAAATGGACAAAGGACCTGAACAAACATTTTTCCAAAGACGACATATGATAGTTCATTGGGCAAATGAAAGGATGTTCAACATCCTTAATTATTAGAGAAATGCAAATGAAAACCACAATGAGCTATTGCTTCACAACTGTTGGAATTCTATTATCAAAGAGGTAGGAAACAACAAATGTTGAAGAGGATGTGGAGAAGAGAACTCTTGTCATTTTGTGTTTACTGCAAGGCAAATGGCTCTGCCAGTTGGGACTACAATTTATCAAGCTGGCAGAGTGACAAATTTCATTGTTGTAGAAAATTTTATCATATATTCAGTTCTGAACAGTACATATGAAAGAGAGGTGTGAGCAGGCAGAACTTACCAATAAGGTCTTCATAACTTGAACTTACCAATACTGTAATGACACTGGCCCAGGAGACAGAGATCATTTGGTTTCCTCGAACCTGGAGCATATCTCCCTGAAAGATTTATCTGCCTCACCTGCCACCAAGGGTCCCTGAGTTCAGGATCAGATATAATACCACAAAACAGGATCTCCCTATGAAAAAAAAAATTGTCACTCACACCTCTCTTCCATATGAACTGTTCAGAACTGAATATATGATAAAATTTTCTACAACAATGAAATTTGTCACTCTGCAAATAAAGTAGGATGTTGAAGGATTAATTCTTAAAATTATACATTAATAGCTTTAACTTCCAGCTAATTCTGCCCCATAAGAAGGATGTTAAGACAGTCACCAGTTTATGGTAAAATAGTGATATATCCACAAGTGACTTCTGAACTAAAGTTGTTTAATATGCATGTTTGTTGATGCAGTATTGTCACCCAGAAAATCACTCTGCCAGTAATAGCTTCCAGTAGATGTAGCCTTGGTCCTCTGAGACACTGGTCGCCAGCTTCAGTGTACCAATATTGGGAAAAGTAGTCATATATTAGAAATATTTGTGCAAAGAATTGGTGAACAAACCATAATTAGAGGGAAACCCAAAACATCATATGACTAACATTAAAACATAATTTTTAGAAACATTTGTAGTAAGATAACTTTATATTAACAAAGCTATGGATATCTGTGAAGAATACATTAGTTTATTAATCATGCAGAGAAGGTCAGATGAGAACTGAATATGGGATGGACTGTGTTACTCTTAATCATCCCTAAACTTTATGTCTGAGTTTATATGTATATATGTTTTGAAATTTAAAGAAAAAATTTATTTTTAGATCAGAAAATCAATTTTTAGGGTCTTTTTTTTGGCAGTGTAATAGTAGGTTATAAAGTGAAAATTAATGGAGTAATAGGGGACTTAAAAATATGTATTTTTTAAATTTAAAAAATTATAATAGTAAAAATATATCTATGACTTTTTCTGTAGAGCTGTTGTGGACCGTGTGGGGTCAGTTCATTTTCATATAGTTCCTTGGTCCAGCTTGTACTTCTCAAGGTCTATAGGCCCCTTCCTATGTAGTTGGTGCTAACTTTTTAATCTATTGCACCTGTCACTTCCAAAATGGTTCCCTCTGTTTTAGCTTCTGTCTGCTGGTCTCTTCAGTGTCTAATTTCTGCCCTGACACAATGGGGACAGTGGTGGTCACTTTTTTTAGGCTGACTTGTTCAGTCATGCTGTGGGGAGGGAGGAACACTGCAAACGAATATCACTGGCATGTGCTCACAGTGTCTGAGCTGCATTGGGTTTGCCCCCACTCATGGCGTGTGTGGTTTCCCAGTCTACACTGCTCAGGATCTAGATTGTTATGCCAGGAACTGTCTAATGCGGGCCCTGGTTTGCATGCACTTCCCAAGTCTAAGCCGCTCAGGTTCTCGGGTACTCCACAAAGGTGCAGACTTGGTTGGGCCTGCGTTTTGTGCCTGTCCCAGGTCTGAGCAGCTAAGGTGACCAGGTGCTTGGCTAGCACAGTTGCCCCCAGTTGAAGGCTGCGGCTTATAGCCTTCCCCGTCCCAGCCCCTTGGTTTTCTGGGTGTACAACAAGCACGCCTTCTCAGGTGTGCCATGTGTCTCTTCTGGGGAGCTGATCTCTGCCTGAGACCCTCCTGGTGGATGCTGACCATCCAGAATCCCAAGAAGTCTTGGTTTTACAAGGAAATCTGCTTGCAGTTTGGTATAGGATGCCTCTTTGGGGCTGTGATTGCCCCCTTCCAGCTCTGGCTCCCCTCGCCTGCATGTCTCCAGTGGGGGATGGGCCAGTCTTAAGCCAGCTAGCTCTGCTCAGTCCTTTGTTCTGTGAGGGAGCCTGGCAGTGTCTTAGGTTAAGCCTTTTCACGGGATTGTTATCTCACAATCTGGGTTGCTATCTCTGGCTAGTTCCCTCAGATTACCCTTGGGGTATTCAGGCCCAGTCCTTACCCAAAGCACTGCAGCCTGTGCCTCCCTGTCCAGTCCCCACTTGCTAGTGATGGATGTGAGCATCTGGGCTGCGGCTCCACTGGGAGTTGCTGTTAGGCACATAATCTGTGGGTTTTAATTATTTATTCATTTTTCCTCCCGGTTATTTGCCCTCTGAGATTCCAAAGCTCGCCACAGACCCACCAGAGAGAGTGTTTCCTGTTGTTTGGAAACTTCTCTCTTTTTTAAGTCTCCCTTCCCAGGACAGATGTCCATCCTTACCTCTCTTGTCTCTCTTTGTATCTTTTATATTTTGTCCTACCTCCTTTCAAAGACAATGGGCTGCCTTTCTGGGTGCCTGATGTCCTCTGCCAGCATTCAGAAGTTGTTTTGTGGAATTTGCTCAGCGTTCAAATATTCTTTTGATGAATTTGTAGGGGAGAAAGTGGTCTCTCCATCCTATTCCTCCGCCATTTTAGGACTGCCTGAAAAACAATTTCGAAAAGATTAACTTTTCCAGAAAGCTGTAGCTTCACAATGTACTGAGTCTATCATGTTAAAACATGCATTAGGCACAAATACATAAACTATGAAACAAGCCACTGTTCTTCAACAATCTGAGCAAAGAAATGCCTAACAAACAACATGGATGGATGACTCACAAAGGATGGGCTCTTTTTACTTTAAGCACCATAAAAAATGGGGGGAGCAGAAATATATGAGTGTGTTCAGTTATATACACTGAATTGAACGTTTGGTACTAGGAATCAGAGCATTATGTCATACAGCATTAGCACATATTATAAAAGTGCGTAGTGTCAAAAGAATAGAAACTCGCAGCGTTCAAAAGCAGCTTTCTCAACTAAGCAATAAAACACTCGACAGTTTGTCTCTGTTGTCTATCACTGAATACAATGGTAGAAACTTTGAAATGAAAAAAGGAGCTATAATTCCTTTTATTTTCTGTATTTAAAATCAAACAGAAAACAAACATAAATTTTGTTGTACATGAACATTTACAAAGTACATTGTTTGTACAGGAGAGGATTAAGACACAAAATGTGTTTAAAGAGAATCAAAAGTGGTTGGGTGCAAGCACCTCACACAGCTTTCCAATGGTACTCAGGGAGAGCAACTGCATAATTGCTGGCAATAAACAAAGTTGTAGAGTTCTCTACTTGGTATTTTAGGAAATCATGAAGATAATTCATTAAGTAATAAAGCAAGGCTCTTCTCATCCAGAAATGTATAGGCCAACACTGCTCCAATTCTTACAAACAATCTCAGGAGATTTGAGGCCCCATACACCTGGGACATGGATGCATCAGGGCAGTCGACAAGGATCTCAGCATATGTTGCCTCTCAAATTTGTAAAGGAGTTGAGTGTCCAGCATCACATTGAAGTACACCTTTATCCCGGCCAAAACTCATTGATTGCATACTCCTTATTACCTATGCTTCTTCAAGATTTCTTGTATTTTGTATAGTCCTGTAAAATGGAGGGCTTAACTGGTGGCTTAGCAGTAAAGAATCTGCCTTCAAGCAGGGGCTAGAGGAGAAATAGGTTCCATCCACAGGTCAGAAAGATCCTCTGGAGAAGAGCATGGTAATCTACCCCAGAATTCCTGCAGGGAGAATACCATGCAGAGAGGAGCGTGTTGAGCTATGGTCCAAGGGGTGGCAAAGAGTTTACACTACTGAAGCTACATACAATGCATGAACCAAAATGGAATCAACATTCGTCTTTATGGCAAATTGTAGCTACTTCATTTCATAAAGGAGAGGCCCATGCAAGCACAGCACTCTCTCATCTCCTGGGAATTTAGACTCTGGGCCCTGCTTCCAGAACACTGATAAGAGAATTGCTGCTGCAGCCTTCTCCTCCCACCAGCATTGACTAATGCCCCCTACTCGCTCCCCGACCCAGCTGAGGGTTAGATGCACCATCAGGCATTGCCAGCTATACGTCTTGTGCCCAATTTGGCAGCGGCCGCAGACCACCCAGCATCCGGACCTACAATATTTTGTTGGGGACCTCAGTATTTCGTCAAAAGGAGGAAGACGACTGAGACAATAAACTTGACCTTCAAGGATCAGATAGTAAAGAAACATTTTTGGGGCAGGAGCGACAGAAGACCTAGGTTTGATCCCTACATCAGCAAGGTCCCCTGGACGAGGCCATGGTAAACCCCTCCATCATTCTTGCCTGGAGAATCACATGGGCAGAGGGTCCTGGTGGCCTACAGTCATGGGGATGCATCAAGTCAGATGCGACTTAAGCTACGAAACACACTCACACTACATTGGAATCCACATTCTTCTTGACAGATAGATGAAGGAGCTGGTATTGGCCGGGTACTTAGGCGCCATTCATCAACAAGCAACCATTTCAGTTTTTAGGAATCGTGACTTTGACTTCAGCTCTACTCATGAATGTTTCCACTCTTTCAAGCATAGGATCTACTTGAGGCCTTCTGCGGCAACGAGGATGCAGTGTCTCAATGGGACTGCCACCATCTCCAGTCTTTGGTTGTTTTCTTGTCCTTTTCAACTTTTGTCTGCTGCATCAAACCAGGCTTCTGGCCACCTCGCCTGCTTCTTCCTGACTGTTTCTTTGAAGTTCTCCTTGCTTCTGCAAATTCATAGCCACAGGCTTGAGGACTCTGCTTTCTGGAACCCATTCCAACCACTGCAATGTGTGAAGTATGTCATTTGGTTGTCTTCTATGGCAACTTGTAACTACTTCATTTCAAAGAAGAGGCCCATGCTACAACAGCAGTCTCTCACACTCCTTTGAATTTACGCTCCCGGTCCTGTTTCTGCACCATTGATAAGAGATTCACTGCATCCTACGCCTCCTCCCAACAGACCTGACTACTGTCTTTACACTCTCCCCGACCCAGCTGTGGGTTGGATGCGCCATCAGGCATCACCAGCTGTACGTCTTGGGCCCCATTTACCAGCGACAACAACCACCCAGCATCTGGACCTAAAATATTTTGTTGAGGATCTCAAAACTTCGTCAGAAGAAGGAAGACAACTGAGACAATAAACATGGTCCTCCAAGGCTCAGAAAGTAGAGAACCGTTTTTGGAGCAGGAGTGACAGGAGACACAGGTTTGATGCCTAGGACAGCAAGGTCCCATGGACAAGGGCATGGTAAACCCCTGCATTATTCTTGCCTGGCGAATCGCATGGACAGAGGTACTGGTGGCCTACAGTCACGGGGATGCATCAAGTCAGATGCGACTTAAGCTTGGAACCACGCTCGCACTAGAATGGAATCCACGTTCTTCTTGACAGATAGAAGAAGGAGCTTGTTTTGGACGGGTACTTAAGCCCCAGTCATCAGCAAGCCACCGTTTGCGTTTTTCAGGCATCGTGACTTTGACCTTCCGCTGTACTGGTGAATGTCTCCTTGCGTTCAAGCCTAGGATCAACTTGAGGCCTGCTGTGGCAACGAGGATGCGGTGTCTCACTGGGACTGCCGCCATCTCCAGTCCTCGGTCCTTTCGTTGTCCTTTTCACTGCAACGTTTGTCTGCTGCGCCGCACCAGGCAGCCCCTCGCCTGCTGCTTCCTGACGGGCTCTTTGAAGTTCTCCTTGCTTCTGTAAATTGATAGCCACGGGCTTGAGGACTCTGCTTTCTGGAACCTATTCCAACCACTGTCATGTGTGAAGTATGTCATTTGGTTGTCTTCTATGGCAACTTGTAGCTACTCCATTTCCTAAAGAAGGGGCCCACGAAAGCACAGCGCTCTCCCAGCCTCCGGGGAATTTGGGCTCCTGGCCCTGCTTCTGCACCACAGATAAGAAAATCATTGCTGCAGGAGTCTCCTTCTCCCACCAGACCTGACTACCGCGTCTGCTCTCTCCCCGACCCAGCTGTGGGTTAGATGTGCCGTCAGGCATCGCCAGCTGAACGACTTGGGCAAGATTTGCCAGCAACGGCAGACCACCCAGCACCCGGACCTGCGGTGTTTTGTTGAGGATCTCAGTGTTTCGTCACAAGGAGGAAGACGCTGAGACAATAAACTTGGTCCTCGAAGGCTCAGTCGGCACAGAACCGTATTTGGAGCAGGAGTGACAGGAGACAAACACAGGTTTGATCCCTAGGTCAGCTAGGTCTCCTGGACAAGGGCATGGTAAACCCCTGCATTATTCTTGCCTGGGGAATCGCATGGACAGAGGTACTGGTGGCCTACAGTCACGGGGATGCATCAAGTCAGATGCGACTTAAGCTTGGAACCACGCTCGCACTAGAATGGAATCCACGTTCTTCTTGACAGATAGGTGAAGGAGCTTGTTTTGGACGGGTACTTAAGCCCCAGTCATCAGCAAGCCACCGTTTGCGTTTTTCAGGCATCGTGACTTTGACCTTCCGCTGTACTCGTGAATGTCTCCTTGCGTTCAAGCCTAGGATCAACTTGAGGCCTGCTGTGGCAACGAGGATGCGGTGTCTCACTGGGACTGCCGCCATCTCCAGTCCTCGGTCCTTTCGTTGTCCTTTTCACTGCAACGTTTGTCTGCTGCGCCGCACCAGGCAGCCCCTCGCCTGCTGCTTCCTGACGGGCTCTTTGAAGTTCTCCTTGCTTCTGTAAATTGATAGCCACGGGCTTGAGGACTCTGCTTTCTGGAACCTATTCCAACCACTGTCATGTGTGAAGTATGTCATTTGGTTGTCTTCTTTGGCAACTTGTAGCTACTCCATTTCCTAAAGAAGGGGCCCACGAAAGCACAGCGCTCTCCCAGCCTCCGGGGAATTTGGGCTCCTGGCCCTGCTTCTGCACCACAGATAAGAAAATCATTGCTGCAGGAGTCTCCTTCTCCCACCAGACCTGACTACCGCGTCTGCTCTCTCCCCGACCCAGCTGTGGGTTAGATGTGCCGTCAGGCATCGCCAGCTGAACGACTTGGGCAAGATTTGCCAGCAACGGCAGACCACCCAGCACCCAGACCTGCGGTGTTTTGTTGAGGATCTCAGTGTTTCGTCACAAGGAGGAAGACGCTGAGACAATAAACTTGGTCCTCGAAGGCTCAGTCGGCACAGAACCGTATTTGGAGCAGGAGTGACAGGAGACAAACACAGGTTTGATCCCTAGGTCAGCTAGGTCTCCTGGACAAGGGCATGGTAAACCCCTGCATTATTCTTGCCTGGGGAATCGCATGGACAGAGGTACTGGTGGCCTACAGTCACGGGGATGCATCAAGTCAGATGCGACTTAAGCTTGGAACCACGCTCGCACTAGAATGGAATCCACGTTCTTCTTGACAGATAGATGAAGGAGCTTGTTTTGGCCGGGTACTTAAGCCCCAGTCATCAGCAAGCCACCGTTTGAGTTTTTCAGGCATCGTGACTTTGACCTTCCGCTGTACTCGTGAATGTCTCCTTGTGTTCAAGCCTAGGATCAACTTGAGGCCTGCTGTGGCAACGAGGATGCGGTGTCTCACTGGGACTGCCGCCATCTCCAGTCCTCGGTCCTTTCGTTGTCCTTTTCACTGCAACGTTTGTCTGCTGCGCCGCACCAGGCAGCCCCTCGCCTGCTGCTTCCTGACGGGCTCTTTGAAGTTCTCCTTGCTTCTGTAAATTGATAGCCACGGGCTTGAGGACTCTGCTTTCTGGAACCTATTCCAACCACTGTCATGTGTGAAGTATGTCATTTGGTTGTCTTCTATGGCAACTTGTAGCTACTCCATTTCCTAAAGAAGGGGCCCACGAAAGCACAGCGCTCTCCCAGCCTCCGGGGAATTTGGGCTCCTGGCCCTGCTTCTGCACCACAGATAAGAAAATCATTGCTGCAGGAGTCTCCTTCTCCCACCAGACCTGACTACCGCGTCTGCTCTCTCCCCGACCCAGCTGTGGGTTAGATGTGCCGTCAGGCATCGCCAGCTGAACGACTTGGGCAAGATTTGCCAGCAACGGCAGACCACCCAGCACCCAGACCTGCGGTGTTTTGTTGAGGATCTCAGTGTTTCGTCACAAGGAGGAAGACGCTGAGACAATAAACTTGGTCCTCGAAGGCTCAGTCGGCACAGAACCGTATTTGGAGCAGGAGTGACAGGAGACAAACACAGGTTTGATCCCTAGGTCAGCTAGGTCTCCTGGACAAGGGCATGGTAAACCCCTGCATTATTCTTGCCTGGGGAATCGCATGGACAGAGGTACTGGTGGCCTACAGTCACGGGGATGCATCAAGTCAGATGCGACTTAAGCTTGGAACCACGCTCGCACTAGAATGGAATCCACGTTCTTCTTGACAGATAGATGAAGGAGCTTGTTTTGGCCGGGTACTTAAGCCCCAGTCATCAGCAAGCCACCGTTTGCGTTTTTCAGGCATCGTGACTTTGACCTTCCGCTGTACTGGTGAATGTCTCCTTGCGTTCAAGCCTAGGATCAACTTGAGGCCTGCTGTGGCAACGAGGATGCGGTGTCTCACTGGGACTGCCGCCATCTCCAGTCCTCGGTCCTTTCGTTGTCCTTTTCACTGCAACGTTTGTCTGCTGCGCCGCACCAGGCAGCCCCTCGCCTGCTGCTTCCTGACGGGCTCTTTGAAGTTCTCCTTGCTTCTGTAAATTGATAGCCACGGGCTTGAGGACTCTGCTTTCTGGAACCTATTCCAACCACTGTCATGTGTGAAGTATGTCATTTGGTTGTCTTCTTTGGCAACTTGTAGCTACTCCATTTCCTAAAGAAGGGGCCCACGAAAGCACAGCGCTCTCCCAGCCTCCGGGGAATTTGGGCTCCTGGCCCTGCTTCTGCACCACAGATAAGAAAATCATTGCTGCAGGAGTCTCCTTCTCCCACCAGACCTGACTACCGCGTCTGCTCTCTCCCCGACCCAGCTGTGGGTTAGATGTGCCGTCAGGCATCGCCAGCTGAACGACTTGGGCAAGATTTGCCAGCAACGGCAGACCACCCAGCACCCAGACCTGCGGTGTTTTGTTGAGGATCTCAGTGTTTCGTCACAAGGAGGAAGACGCTGAGACAATAAACTTGGTCCTCGAAGGCTCAGTCGGCACAGAACCGTATTTGGAGCAGGAGTGACAGGAGACAAACACAGGTTTGATCCCTAGGTCAGCTAGGTCTCCTGGACAAGGGCATGGTAAACCCCTGCATTATTCTTGCCTGGGGAATCGCATGGACAGAGGTACTGGTGGCCTACAGTCACGGGGATGCATCAAGTCAGATGCGACTTAAGCTTGGAACCACGCTCGCACTAGAATGGAATCCACGTTCTTCTTGACAGATAGATGAAGGAGCTTGTTTTGGCCGGGTACTTAAGCCCCAGTCATCAGCAAGCCACCGTTTGCGTTTTTCAGGCATCGTGACTTTGACCTTCCGCTGTACTGGTGAATGTCTCCTTGCGTTCAAGCCTAGGATCAACTTGAGGCCTGCTGTGGCAACGAGGATGCGGTGTCTCACTGGGACTGCCGCCATCTCCAGTCCTCGGTCCTTTCGTTGTCCTTTTCACTGCAACGTTTGTCTGCTGCGCCGCACCAGGCAGCCCCTCGCCTGCTGCTTCCTGACGGGCTCTTTGAAGTTCTCCTTGCTTCTGTAAATTGATAGCCACGGGCTTGAGGACTCTGCTTTCTGGAACCTATTCCAACCACTGTCATGTGTGAAGTATGTCATTTGGTTGTCTTCTTTGGCAACTTGTAGCTACTCCATTTCCTAAAGAAGGGGCCCACGAAAGCACAGCGCTCTCCCAGCCTCCGGGGAATTTGGGCTCCTGGCCCTGCTTCTGCACCACAGATAAGAAAATCATTGCTGCAGGAGTCTCCTTCTCCCACCAGACCTGACTACCGCGTCTGCTCTCTCCCCGACCCAGCTGTGGGTTAGATGTGCCGTCAGGCATCGCCAGCTGAACGACTTGGGCAAGATTTGCCAGCAACGGCAGACCACCCAGCACCCAGACCTGCGGTGTTTTGTTGAGGATCTCAGTGTTTCGTCACAAGGAGGAAGACGCTGAGACAATAAACTTGGTCCTCGAAGGCTCAGTCGGCACAGAACCGTATTTGGAGCAGGAGTGACAGGAGACAAACACAGGTTTGATCCCTAGGTCAGCTAGGTCTCCTGGACAAGGGCATGGTAAACCCCTGCATTATTCTTGCCTGGGGAATCGCATGGACAGAGGTACTGGTGGCCTACAGTCACGGGGATGCATCAAGTCAGATGCGACTTAAGCTTGGAACCACGCTCGCACTAGAATGGAATCCACGTTCTTCTTGACAGATAGGTGAAGGAGCTTGTTTTGGCCGGGTACTTAAGCCCCAGTCATCAGCAAGCCACCGTTTGCGTTTTTCAGGCATCGTGACTTTGACCTTCCGCTGTACTCGTGAATGTCTCCTTGCGTTCAAGCCTAGGATCAACTTGAGGCCTGCTGTGGCAACGAGGATGCGGTGTCTCACTGGGACTGCCGCCATCTCCAGTCCTCGGTCCTTTCGTTGTCCTTTTCACTGCAACGTTTGTCTGCTGCGCCGCACCAGGCAGCCCCTCGCCTGCTGCTTCCTGACGGGCTCTTTGAAGTTCTCCTTGCTTCTGTAAATTGATAGCCACGGGCTTGAGGACTCTGCTTTCTGGAACCTATTCCAACCACTGTCATGTGTGAAGTATGTCATTTGGTTGTCTTCTTT
Source organism: Bos grunniens (assembly GCF_055505025.1). Lineage (NCBI taxonomy): Eukaryota > Metazoa > Chordata > Mammalia > Artiodactyla > Bovidae > Bos > Bos grunniens. The sequence continues at coordinate 134,614,447 of NC_141194.1, forward strand.
GGCAACTTGTAGCTACTCCATTTCCTAAAGAAGGGGCCCACGAAAGCACAGCGCTCTCCCAGCCTCCGGGGAATTTGGGCTCCTGGCCCTGCTTCTGCACCACAGATAAGAAAATCATTGCTGCAGGAGTCTCCTTCTCCCACCAGACCTGACTACCGCGTCTGCTCTCTCCCCGACCCAGCTGTGGGTTAGATGTGCCGTCAGGCATCGCCAGCTGAACGACTTGGGCAAGATTTGCCAGCAACGGCAGACCACCCAGCACCCAGACCTGCGGTGTTTTGTTGAGGATCTCAGTGTTTCGTCACAAGGAGGAAGACGCTGAGACAATAAACTTGGTCCTCGAAGGCTCAGTCGGCACAGAACCGTATTTGGAGCAGGAGTGACAGGAGACAAACACAGGTTTGATCCCTAGGTCAGCTAGGTCTCCTGGACAAGGGCATGGTAAACCCCTGCATTATTCTTGCCTGGGGAATCGCATGGACAGAGGTACTGGTGGCCTACAGTCACGGGGATGCATCAAGTCAGATGCGACTTAAGCTTGGAACCACGCTCGCACTAGAATGGAATCCACGTTCTTCTTGACAGATAGATGAAGGAGCTTGTTTTGGCCGGGTACTTAAGCCCCAGTCATCAGCAAGCCACCGTTTGCGTTTTTCAGGCATCGTGACTTTGACCTTCCGCTGTACTCGTGAATGTCTCCTTGCGTTCAAGCCTAGGATCAACTTGAGGCCTGCTGTGGCAACGAGGATGCGGTGTCTCACTGGGACTGCCGCCATCTCCAGTCCTCGGTCCTTTCGTTGTCCTTTTCACTGCAACGTTCGTCTGCTGCGCCGCACCAGGCAGCCCCTCTCCTGCTGCTTCCTGACGGGCTCTTTGAAGTTCTCCTTGCTTCTGTAAATTGATAGCCACGGGCTTGAGGACTCTGCTTTCTGGAACCTATTCCAACCACTGTCATGTGTGAAGTATGTCATTTGGTTGTCTTCTATGGCAACTTGTAGCTACTCCATTTCCTAAAGAAGGGGCCCACGAAAGCACAGCGCTCTCCCAGCCTCCGGGGAATTTGGGCTCCTGGCCCTGCTTCTGCACCACAGATAAGAAAATCATTGCTGCAGGAGTCTCCTTCTCCCACCAGACCTGACTACCGCGTCTGCTCTCTCCCCGACCCAGCTGTGGGTTAGATGTGCCGTCAGGCATCGCCAGCTGAACGACTTGGGCAAGATTTGCCAGCAACGGCAGACCACCCAGCACCCAGACCTGCGGTGTTTTGTTGAGGATCTCAGTGTTTCGTCACAAGGAGGAAGACGCTGAGACAATAAACTTGGTCCTCGAAGGCTCAGTCGGCACAGAACCGTATTTGGAGCAGGAGTGACAGGAGACAAACACAGGTTTGATCCCTAGGTCAGCTAGGTCTCCTGGACAAGGGCATGGTAAACCCCTGCATTATTCTTGCCTGGGGAATCGCATGGACAGAGGTACTGGTGGCCTACAGTCACGGGGATGCATCAAGTCAGATGCGACTTAAGCTTGGAACCACGCTCGCACTAGAATGGAATCCACGTTCTTCTTGACAGATAGATGAAGGAGCTTGTTTTGGCCGGGTACTTAAGCCCCAGTCATCAGCAAGCCACCGTTTGCGTTTTTCAGGCATCGTGACTTTGACCTTCCGCTGTACTGGTGAATGTCTCCTTGCGTTCAAGCCTAGGATCAACTTGAGGCCTGCTGTGGCAACGAGGATGCGGTGTCTCACTGGGACTGCCGCCATCTCCAGTCCTCGGTCCTTTCGTTGTCCTTTTCACTGCAACGTTCGTCTGCTGCGCCGCACCAGGCAGCCCCTCGCCTGCTGCTTCCTGACGGGCTCTTTGAAGTTCTCCTTGCTTCTGTAAATTGATAGCCATGGGCTTGAGGACTCTGCTTTCTGGAACCTATTCCAACCACTGTCATGTGTGAAGTATGTCATTTGGTTGTCTTCTTTGGCAACTTGTAGCTACTCCATTTCCTAAAGAAGGGGCCCACGAAAGCACAGCGCTCTCCCAGCCTCCGGGGAATTTGGGCTCCTGGCCCTGCTTCTGCACCACAGATAAGAAAATCATTGCTGCAGGAGTCTCCTTCTCCCACCAGACCTGACTACCGCGTCTGCTCTCTCCCCGACCCAGCTGTGGGTTAGATGTGCCGTCAGGCATCGCCAGCTGAACGACTTGGGCAAGATTTGCCAGCAACGGCAGACCACCCAGCACCCAGACCTGCGGTGTTTTGTTGAGGATCTCAGTGTTTCGTCACAAGGAGGAAGACGCTGAGACAATAAACTTGGTCCTCGAAGGCTCAGTCGGCACAGAACCGTATTTGGAGCAGGAGTGACAGGAGACAAACACAGGTTTGATCCCTAGGTCAGCTAGGTCTCCTGGACAAGGGCATGGTAAACCCCTGCATTATTCTTGCCTGGGGAATCGCATGGACAGAGGTACTGGTGGCCTACAGTCACGGGGATGCATCAAGTCAGATGCGACTTAAGCTTGGAACCACGCTCGCACTAGAATGGAATCCACGTTCTTCTTGACAGATAGATGAAGGAGCTTGTTTTGGCCGGGTACTTAAGCCCCAGTCATCAGCAAGCCACCGTTTGCGTTTTTCAGGCATCGTGACTTTGACCTTCCGCTGTACTCGTGAATGTCTCCTTGCGTTCAAGCCTAGGATCAACTTGAGGCCTGCTGTGGCAACGAGGATGCGGTGTCTCACTGGGACTGCCGCCATCTCCAGTCCTCGGTCCTTTCGTTGTCCTTTTCACTGCAACGTTTGTCTGCTGCGCCGCACCAGGCAGCCCCTCGCCTGCTGCTTCCTGACGGGCTCTTTGAAGTTCTCCTTGCTTCTGTAAATTGATAGCCACGGGCTTGAGGACTCTGCTTTCTGGAACCTATTCCAACCACTGTCATGTGTGAAGTATGTCATTTGGTTGTCTTCTTTGGCAACTTGTAGCTACTCCATTTCCTAAAGAAGGGGCCCACGAAAGCACAGCGCTCTCCCAGCCTCCGGGGAATTTGGGCTCCTGGCCCTGCTTCTGCACCACAGATAAGAAAATCATTGCTGCAGGAGTCTCCTTCTCCCACCAGACCTGACTACCGCGTCTGCTCTCTCCCCGACCCAGCTGTGGGTTAGATGTGCCGTCAGGCATCGCCAGCTGAACGACTTGGGCAAGATTTGCCAGCAACGGCAGACCACCCAGCACCCAGACCTGCGGTGTTTTGTTGAGGATCTCAGTGTTTCGTCACAAGGAGGAAGACGCTGAGACAATAAACTTGGTCCTCGAAGGCTCAGTCGGCACAGAACCGTATTTGGAGCAGGAGTGACAGGAGACAAACACAGGTTTGATCCCTAGGTCAGCTAGGTCTCCTGGACAAGGGCATGGTAAACCCCTGCATTATTCTTGCCTGGGGAATCGCATGGACAGAGGTACTGGTGGCCTACAGTCACGGGGATGCATCAAGTCAGATGCGACTTAAGCTTGGAACCACGCTCGCACTAGAATGGAATCCACGTTCTTCTTGACAGATAGATGAAGGAGCTTGTTTTGGCCGGGTACTTAAGCCCCAGTCATCAGCAAGCCACCGTTTGCGTTTTTCAGGCATCGTGACTTTGACCTTCCGCTGTACTGGTGAATGTCTCCTTGCGTTCAAGCCTAGGATCAACTTGAGGCCTGCTGTGGCAACGAGGATGCGGTGTCTCACTGGGACTGCCGCCATCTCCAGTCCTCGGTCCTTTCGTTGTCCTTTTCACTGCAACGTTTGTCTGCTGCGCCGCACCAGGCAGCCCCTCGCCTGCTGCTTCCTGACGGGCTCTTTGAAGTTCTCCTTGCTTCTGTAAATTGATAGCCACGGGCTTGAGGACTCTGCTTTCTGGAACCTATTCCAACCACTGTCATGTGTGAAGTATGTCATTTGGTTGTCTTCTTTGGCAACTTGTAGCTACTCCATTTCCTAAAGAAGGGGCCCACGAAAGCACAGCGCTCTCCCAGCCTCCGGGGAATTTGGGCTCCTGGCCCTGCTTCTGCACCACAGATAAGAAAATCATTGCTGCAGGAGTCTCCTTCTCCCACCAGACCTGACTACCGCGTCTGCTCTCTCCCCGACCCAGCTGTGGGTTAGATGTGCCGTCAGGCATCGCCAGCTGAACGACTTGGGCAAGATTTGCCAGCAACGGCAGACCACCCAGCACCCAGACCTGCGGTGTTTTGTTGAGGATCTCAGTGTTTCGTCACAAGGAGGAAGACGCTGAGACAATAAACTTGGTCCTCGAAGGCTCAGTCGGCACAGAACCGTATTTGGAGCAGGAGTGACAGGAGACAAACACAGGTTTGATCCCTAGGTCAGCTAGGTCTCCTGGACAAGGGCATGGTAAACCCCTGCATTATTCTTGCCTGGGGAATCGCATGGACAGAGGTACTGGTGGCCTACAGTCACGGGGATGCATCAAGTCAGATGCGACTTAAGCTTGGAACCACGCTCGCACTAGAATGGAATCCACGTTCTTCTTGACAGATAGGTGAAGGAGCTTGTTTTGGCCGGGTACTTAAGCCCCAGTCATCAGCAAGCCACCGTTTGCGTTTTTCAGGCATCGTGACTTTGACCTTCCGCTGTACTGGTGAATGTCTCCTTGCGTTCAAGCCTAGGATCAACTTGAGGCCTGCTGTGGCAACGAGGATGCGGTGTCTCACTGGGACTGCCGCCGTCTCCAGTCCTCGGTCCTTTCGTTGTCCTTTTCACTGCAACGTTTGTCTGCTGCACCGCACCAGGCAGCCCCTCGCCTGCTGCTTCCTGACGGGCTCTTTGAAGTTCTCCTTGCTTCTGTAAATTGATAGCCACGGGCTTGAGGACTCTGCTTTCTGGAACCTATTCCAACCACTGTCATGTGTGAAGTATGTCATTTGGTTGTCTTCTTTGGCAACTTGTAGCTACTCCATTTCCTAAAGAAGGGGCCCACGAAAGCACAGCGCTCTCCCAGCCTCCGGGGAATTTGGGCTCCTGGCCCTGCTTCTGCACCACAGATAAGAAAATCATTGCTGCAGGAGTCTCCTTCTCCCACCAGACCTGACTACCGCGTCTGCTCTCTCCCCGACCCAGCTGTGGGTTAGATGTGCCGTCAGGCATCGCCAGCTGAACGACTTGGGCAAGATTTGCCAGCAACGGCAGACCACCCAGCACCCAGACCTGCGGTGTTTTGTTGAGGATCTCAGTGTTTCGTCACAAGGAGGAAGACGCTGAGACAATAAACTTGGTCCTCGAAGGCTCAGTCGGCACAGAACCGTATTTGGAGCAGGAGTGACAGGAGACAAACACAGGTTTGATCCCTAGGTCAGCTAGGTCTCCTGGACAAGGGCATGGTAAACCCCTGCATTATTCTTGCCTGGGGAATCGCATGGACAGAGGTACTGGTGGCCTACAGTCACGGGGATGCATCAAGTCAGATGCGACTTAAGCTTGGAACCACGCTCGCACTAGAATGGAATCCACGTTCTTCTTGACAGATAGATGAAGGAGCTTGTTTTGGCCGGGTACTTAAGCCCCAGTCATCAGCAAGCCACCGTTTGCGTTTTTCAGGCATCGTGACTTTGACCTTCCGCTGTACTCGTGAATGTCTCCTTGCGTTCAAGCCTAGGATCAACTTGAGGCCTGCTGTGGCAACGAGGATGCGGTGTCTCACTGGGACTGCCGCCATCTCCAGTCCTCGGTCCTTTCGTTGTCCTTTTCACTGCAACGTTCGTCTGCTGCGCCGCACCAGGCAGCCCCTCGCCTGCTGCTTCCTGACGGGCTCTTTGAAGTTCTCCTTGCTTCTGTAAATTGATAGCCACGGGCTTGAGGACTCTGCTTTCTGGAACCTATTCCAACCACTGTCATGTGTGAAGTATGTCATTTGGTTGTCTTCTTTGGCAACTTGTAGCTACTCCATTTCCTAAAGAAGGGGCCCACGAAAGCACAGCGCTCTCCCAGCCTCCGGGGAATTTGGGCTCCTGGCCCTGCTTCTGCACCACAGATAAGAAAATCATTGCTGCAGGAGTCTCCTTCTCCCACCAGACCTGACTACCGCGTCTGCTCTCTCCCCGACCCAGCTGTGGGTTAGATGTGCCGTCAGGCATCGCCAGCTGAACGACTTGGGCAAGATTTGCCAGCAACGGCAGACCACCCAGCACCCAGACCTGCGGTGTTTTGTTGAGGATCTCAGTGTTTCGTCACAAGGAGGAAGACGCTGAGACAATAAACTTGGTCCTCGAAGGCTCAGTCGGCACAGAACCGTATTTGGAGCAGGAGTGACAGGAGACAAACACAGGTTTGATCCCTAGGTCAGCTAGGTCTCCTGGACAAGGGCATGGTAAACCCCTGCATTATTCTTGCCTGGGGAATCGCATGGACAGAGGTACTGGTGGCCTACAGTCACGGGGATGCATCAAGTCAGATGCGACTTAAGCTTGGAACCACGCTCGCACTAGAATGGAATCCACGTTCTTCTTGACAGATAGATGAAGGAGCTTGTTTTGGCCGGGTACTTAAGCCCCAGTCATCAGCAAGCCACCGTTTGCGTTTTTCAGGCATCGTGACTTTGACCTTCCGCTGTACTGGTGAATGTCTCCTTGCGTTCAAGCCTAGGATCAACTTGAGGCCTGCTGTGGCAACGAGGATGCGGTGTCTCACTGGGACTGCCGCCATCTCCAGTCCTCGGTCCTTTCGTTGTCCTTTTCACTGCAACGTTCGTCTGCTGCGCCGCACCAGGCAGCCCCTCGCCTGCTGCTTCCTGACGGGCTCTTTGAAGTTCTCCTTGCTTCTGTAAATTGATAGCCATGGGCTTGAGGACTCTGCTTTCTGGAACCTATTCCAACCACTGTCATGTGTGAAGTATGTCATTTGGTTGTCTTCTTTGGCAACTTGTAGCTACTCCATTTCCTAAAGAAGGGGCCCACGAAAGCACAGCGCTCTCCCAGCCTCCGGGGAATTTGGGCTCCTGGCCCTGCTTCTGCACCACAGATAAGAAAATCATTGCTGCAGGAGTCTCCTTCTCCCACCAGACCTGACTACCGCGTCTGCTCTCTCCCCGACCCAGCTGTGGGTTAGATGTGCCGTCAGGCATCGCCAGCTGAACGACTTGGGCAAGATTTGCCAGCAACGGCAGACCACCCAGCACCCAGACCTGCGGTGTTTTGTTGAGGATCTCAGTGTTTCGTCACAAGGAGGAAGACGCTGAGACAATAAACTTGGTCCTCGAAGGCTCAGTCGGCACAGAACCGTATTTGGAGCAGGAGTGACAGGAGACAAACACAGGTTTGATCCCTAGGTCAGCTAGGTCTCCTGGACAAGGGCATGGTAAACCCCTGCATTATTCTTGCCTGGGGAATCGCATGGACAGAGGTACTGGTGGCCTACAGTCACGGGGATGCATCAAGTCAGATGCGACTTAAGCTTGGAACCACGCTCGCACTAGAATGGAATCCACGTTCTTCTTGACAGATAGATGAAGGAGCTTGTTTTGGCCGGGTACTTAAGCCCCAGTCATCAGCAAGCCACCGTTTGCGTTTTTCAGGCATCGTGACTTTGACCTTCCGCTGTACTCGTGAATGTCTCCTTGCGTTCAAGCCTAGGATCAACTTGAGGCCTGCTGTGGCAACGAGGATGCGGTGTCTCACTGGGACTGCCGCCATCTCCAGTCCTCGGTCCTTTCGTTGTCCTTTTCACTGCAACGTTTGTCTGCTGCGCCGCACCAGGCAGCCCCTCGCCTGCTGCTTCCTGACGGGCTCTTTGAAGTTCTCCTTGCTTCTGTAAATTGATAGCCACGGGCTTGAGGACTCTGCTTTCTGGAACCTATTCCAACCACTGTCATGTGTGAAGTATGTCATTTGGTTGTCTTCTTTGGCAACTTGTAGCTACTCCATTTCCTAAAGAAGGGGCCCACGAAAGCACAGCGCTCTCCCAGCCTCCGGGGAATTTGGGCTCCTGGCCCTGCTTCTGCACCACAGATAAGAAAATCATTGCTGCAGGAGTCTCCTTCTCCCACCAGACCTGACTACCGCGTCTGCTCTCTCCCCGACCCAGCTGTGGGTTAGATGTGCCGTCAGGCATCGCCAGCTGAACGACTTGGGCAAGATTTGCCAGCAACGGCAGACCACCCAGCACCCAGACCTGCGGTGTTTTGTTGAGGATCTCAGTGTTTCGTCACAAGGAGGAAGACGCTGAGACAATAAACTTGGTCCTCGAAGGCTCAGTCGGCACAGAACCGTATTTGGAGCAGGAGTGACAGGAGACAAACACAGGTTTGATCCCTAGGTCAGCTAGGTCTCCTGGACAAGGGCATGGTAAACCCCTGCATTATTCTTGCCTGGGGAATCGCATGGACAGAGGTACTGGTGGCCTACAGTCACGGGGATGCATCAAGTCAGATGCGACTTAAGCTTGGAACCACGCTCGCACTAGAATGGAATCCACGTTCTTCTTGACAGATAGATGAAGGAGCTTGTTTTGGCCGGGTACTTAAGCCCCAGTCATCAGCAAGCCACCGTTTGAGTTTTTCAGGCATCGTGACTTTGACCTTCCGCTGTACTCGTGAATGTCTCCTTGCGTTCAAGCCTAGGATCAACTTGAGGCCTGCTGTGGCAACGAGGATGCGGTGTCTCACTGGGACTGCCGCCATCTCCAGTCCTCGGTCCTTTCGTTGTCCTTTTCACTGCAACGTTCGTCTGCTGCGCCGCACCAGGCAGCCCCTCGCCTGCTGCTTCCTGACGGGCTCTTTGAAGTTCTCCTTGCTTCTGTAAATTGATAGCCACGGGCTTGAGGACTCTGCTTTCTGGAACCTATTCCAACCACTGTCATGTGTGAAGTATGTCATTTGGTTGTCTTCTATGGCAACTTGTAGCTACTCCATTTCCTAAAGAAGGGGCCCACGAAAGCACAGCGCTCTCCCAGCCTCCGGGGAATTTGGGCTCCTGGCCCTGCTTCTGCACCACAGATAAGAAAATCATTGCTGCAGGAGTCTCCTTCTCCCACCAGACCTGACTACCGCGTCTGCTCTCTCCCCGACCCAGCTGTGGGTTAGATGTGCCGTCAGGCATCGCCAGCTGAACGACTTGGGCAAGATTTGCCAGCAACGGCAGACCACCCAGCACCCAGACCTGCGGTGTTTTGTTGAGGATCTCAGTGTTTCGTCACAAGGAGGAAGACGCTGAGACAATAAACTTGGTCCTCGAAGGCTCAGTCGGCACAGAACCGTATTTGGAGCAGGAGTGACAGGAGACAAACACAGGTTTGATCCCTAGGTCAGCTAGGTCTCCTGGACAAGGGCATGGTAAACCCCTGCATTATTCTTGCCTGGGGAATCGCATGGACAGAGGTACTGGTGGCCTACAGTCACGGGGATGCATCAAGTCAGATGCAACTTAAGCTTGGAACCACGCTCGCACTAGAATGGAATCCACGTTCTTCTTGACAGATAGATGAAGGAGCTTGTTTTGGCCGGGTACTTAAGCCCCAGTCATCAGCAAGCCACCGTTTGCGTTTTTCAGGCATCGTGACTTTGACCTTCCGCTGTACTCGTGAATGTCTCCTTGCGTTCAAGCCTAGGATCAACTTGAGGCCTGCTGTGGCAACGAGGATGCGGTGTCTCACTGGGACTGCCGCCATCTCCAGTCCTCGGTCCTTTCGTTGTCCTTTTCACTGCAACGTTCGTCTGCTGCGCCGCACCAGGCAGCCCCTCGCCTGCTGCTTCCTGACGGGCTCTTTGAAGTTCTCCTTGCTTCTGTAAATTGATAGCCACGGGCTTGAGGACTCTGCTTTCTGGAACCTATTCCAACCACTGTCATGTGTGAAGTATGTCATTTGGTTGTCTTCTATGGCAACCTGTAGCTACTCCATTTCCTAAAGAAGGGGCCCACGAAAGCACAGCGCTCTCCCAGCCTCCGGGGAATTTGGGCTCCTGGCCCTGCTTCTGCACCACAGATAAGAAAATCATTGCTGCAGGAGTCTCCTTCTCCCACCAGACCTGACTACCGCGTCTGCTCTCTCCCCGACCCAGCTGTGGGTTAGATGTGCCGTCAGGCATCGCCAGCTGAACGACTTGGGCAAGATTTGCCAGCAACGGCAGACCACCCAGCACCCAGACCTGCGGTGTTTTGTTGAGGATCTCAGTGTTTCGTCACAAGGAGGAAGACGCTGAGACAATAAACTTGGTCCTCGAAGGCTCAGTCGGCACAGAACCGTATTTGGAGCAGGAGTGACAGGAGACAAACACAGGTTTGATCCCTAGGTCAGCTAGGTCTCCTGGACAAGGGCATGGTAAACCCCTGCATTATTCTTGCCTGGGGAATCGCATGGACAGAGGTACTGGTGGCCTACAGTCACGGGGATGCATCAAGTCAGATGCGACTTAAGCTTGGAACCACGCTCGCACTAGAATGGAATCCACGTTCTTCTTGACAGATAGATGAAGGAGCTTGTTTTGGCCGGGTACTTAAGCCCCAGTCATCAGCAAGCCACCGTTTGCGTTTTTCAGGCATCGTGACTTTGACCTTCCGCTGTACTGGTGAATGTCTCCTTGCGTTCAAGCCTAGGATCAACTTGAGGCCTGCTGTGGCAACGAGGATGCGGTGTCTCACTGGGACTGCCGCCATCTCCAGTCCTCGGTCCTTTCGTTGTCCTTTTCACTGCAACGTTTGTCTGCTGCGCCGCACCAGGCAGCCCCTCGCCTGCTGCTTCCTGACGGGCTCTTTGAAGTTCTCCTTGCTTCTGTAAATTGATAGCCACGGGCTTGAGGACTCTGCTTTCTGGAACCTATTCCAACCACTGTCATGTGTGAAGTATGTCATTTGGTTGTCTTCTTTGGCAACTTGTAGCTACTCCATTTCCTAAAGAAGGGGCCCACGAAAGCACAGCGCTCTCCCAGCCTCCGGGGAATTTGGGCTCCTGGCCCTGCTTCTGCACCACAGATAAGAAAATCATTGCTGCAGGAGTCTCCTTCTCCCACCAGACCTGACTACTGCGTCTGCTCTCTCCCCGACCCAGCTGTGGGTTAGATGTGCCGTCAGGCATCGCCAGCTGAACGACTTGGGCAAGATTTTCCAGCAACGGCAGACCACCCAGCACCCAGACCTGCGGTGTTTTGTTGAGGATCTCAGTGTTTCGTCACAAGGAGGAAGACGCTGAGACAATAAACTTGGTCCTCGAAGGCTCAGTCGGCACAGAACCGTATTTGGAGCAGGAGTGACAGGAGACAAACACAGGTTTGATCCCTAGGTCAGCTAGGTCTCCTGGACAAGGGCATGGTAAACCCCTGCATTATTCTTGCCTGGGGAATCGCATGGACAGAGGTACTGGTGGCCTACAGTCACGGGGATGCATCAAGTCAGATGCGACTTAAGCTTGGAACCACGCTCGCACTAGAATGGAATCCACGTTCTTCTTGACAGATAGGTGAAGGAGCTTGTTTTGGCCGGGTACTTAAGCCCCAGTCATCAGCAAGCCACCGTTTGCGTTTTTCAGGCATCGTGACTTTGACCTTCCGCTGTACTGGTGAATGTCTCCTTGCGTTCAAGCCTAGGATCAACTTGAGGCCTGCTGTGGCAACGAGGATGCGGTGTCTCACTGGGACTGCCGCCGTCTCCAGTCCTCGGTCCTTTCGTTGTCCTTTTCACTGCAACGTTTGTCTGCTGCACCGCACCAGGCAGCCCCTCGCCTGCTGCTTCCTGACGGGCTCTTTGAAGTTCTCCTTGCTTCTGTAAATTGATAGCCACGGGCTTGAGGACTCTGCTTTCTGGAACCTATTCCAACCACTGTCATGTGTGAAGTATGTCATTTGGTTGTCTTCTTTGGCAACTTGTAGCTACTCCATTTCCTAAAGAAGGGGCCCACGAAAGCACAGCGCTCTCCCAGCCTCCGGGGAATTTGGGCTCCTGGCCCTGCTTCTGCACCACAGATAAGAAAATCATTGCTGCAGGAGTCTCCTTCTCCCACCAGACCTGACTACCGCGTCTGCTCTCTCCCCGACCCAGCTGTGGGTTAGATGTGCCGTCAGGCATCGCCAGCTGAATGACTTGGGCAAGATTTGCCAGCAACGGCAGACCACCCAGCACCCAGACCTGCGGTGTTTTGTTGAGGATCTCAGTGTTTCGTCACAAGGAGGAAGACGCTGAGACAATAAACTTGGTCCTCGAAGGCTCAGTCGGCACAGAACCGTATTTGGAGCAGGAGTGACAGGAGACAAACACAGGTTTGATCCCTAGGTCAGCTAGGTCTCCTGGACAAGGGCATGGTAAACCCCTGCATTATTCTTGCCTGGGGAATCGCATGGACAGAGGTACTGGTGGCCTACAGTCACGGGGATGCATCAAGTCAGATGCGACTTAAGCTTGGAACCACGCTCGCACTAGAATGGAATCCACGTTCTTCTTGACAGATAGATGAAGGAGCTTGTTTTGGCCGGGTACTTAAGCCCCAGTCATCAGCAAGCCACCGTTTGCGTTTTTCAGGCATCGTGACTTTGACCTTCCGCTGTACTCGTGAATGTCTCCTTGCGTTCAAGCCTAGGATCAACTTGAGGCCTGCTGTGGCAACGAGGATGCGGTGTCTCACTGGGACTGCCGCCATCTCCAGTCCTCGGTCCTTTCGTTGTCCTTTTCACTGCAACGTTCGTCTGCTGCGCCGCACCAGGCAGCCCCTCGCCTGCTGCTTCCTGACGGGCTCTTTGAAGTTCTCCTTGCTTCTGTAAATTGATAGCCACGGGCTTGAGGACTCTGCTTTCTGGAACCTATTCCAACCACTGTCATGTGTGAAGTATGTCATTTGGTTGTCTTCTTTGGCAACTTGTAGCTACTCCATTTCCTAAAGAAGGGGCCCACGAAAGCACAGCGCTCTCCCAGCCTCCGGGGAATTTGGGCTCCTGGCCCTGCTTCTGCACCACAGATAAGAAAATCATTGCTGCAGGAGTCTCCTTCTCCCACCAGACCTGACTACCGCGTCTGCTCTCTCCCCGACCCAGCTGTGGGTTAGATGTGCCGTCAGGCATCGCCAGCTGAACGACTTGGGCAAGATTTGCCAGCAACGGCAGACCACCCAGCACCCAGACCTGCGGTGTTTTGTTGAGGATCTCAGTGTTTCGTCACAAGGAGGAAGACGCTGAGACAATAAACTTGGTCCTCGAAGGCTCAGTCGGCACAGAACCGTATTTGGAGCAGGAGTGACAGGAGACAAACACAGGTTTGATCCCTAGGTCAGCTAGGTCTCCTGGACAAGGGCATGGTAAACCCCTGCATTATTCTTGCCTGGGGAATCGCATGGACAGAGGTACTGGTGGCCTACAGTCACGGGGATGCATCAAGTCAGATGCGACTTAAGCTTGGAACCACGCTCGCACTAGAATGGAATCCACGTTCTTCTTGACAGATAGATGAAGGAGCTTGTTTTGGCCGGGTACTTAAGCCCCAGTCATCAGCAAGCCACCGTTTGCGTTTTTCAGGCATCGTGACTTTGACCTTCCGCTGTACTGGTGAATGTCTCCTTGCGTTCAAGCCTAGGATCAACTTGAGGCCTGCTGTGGCAACGAGGATGCGGTGTCTCACTGGGACTGCCGCCATCTCCAGTCCTCGGTCCTTTCGTTGTCCTTTTCACTGCAACGTTTGTCTGCTGCGCCGCACCAGGCAGCCCCTCGCCTGCTGCTTCCTGACGGGCTCTTTGAAGTTCTCCTTGCTTCTGTAAATTGATAGCCACGGGCTTGAGGACTCTGCTTTCTGGAACCTATTCCAACCACTGTCATGTGTGAAGTATGTCATTTGGTTGTCTTCTTTGGCAACTTGTAGCTACTCCATTTCCTAAAGAAGGGGCCCACGAAAGCACAGCGCTCTCCCAGCCTCCGGGGAATTTGGGCTCCTGGCCCTGCTTCTGCACCACAGATAAGAAAATCATTGCTGCAGGAGTCTCCTTCTCCCACCAGACCTGACTACCGCGTCTGCTCTCTCCCCGACCCAGCTGTGGGTTAGATGTGCCGTCAGGCATCGCCAGCTGAACGACTTGGGCAAGATTTGCCAGCAACGGCAGACCACCCAGCACCCAGACCTGCGGTGTTTTGTTGAGGATCTCAGTGTTTCGTCACAAGGAGGAAGACGCTGAGACAATAAACTTGGTCCTCGAAGGCTCAGTCGGCACAGAACCGTATTTGGAGCAGGAGTGACAGGAGACAAACACAGGTTTGATCCCTAGGTCAGCTAGGTCTCCTGGACAAGGGCATGGTAAACCCCTGCATTATTCTTGCCTGGGGAATCGCATGGACAGAGGTACTGGTGGCCTACAGTCACGGGGATGCATCAAGTCAGATGCGACTTAAGCTTGGAACCACGCTCGCACTAGAATGGAATCCACGTTCTTCTTGACAGATAGATGAAGGAGCTTGTTTTGGCCGGGTACTTAAGCCCCAGTCATCAGCAAGCCACCGTTTGCGTTTTTCAGGCATCGTGACTTTGACCTTCCGCTGTACTCGTGAATGTCTCCTTGCGTTCAAGCCTAGGATCAACTTGAGGCCTGCTGTGGCAACGAGGATGCGGTGTCTCACTGGGACTGCCGCCATCTCCAGTCCTCGGTCCTTTCGTTGTCCTTTTCACTGCAACGTTTGTCTGCTGCGCCGCACCAGGCAGCCCCTCGCCTGCTGCTTCCTGACGGGCTCTTTGAAGTTCTCCTTGCTTCTGTAAATTGATAGCCACGGGCTTGAGGACTCTGCTTTCTGGAACCTATTCCAACCACTGTCATGTGTGAAGTATGTCATTTGGTTGTCTTCTTTGGCAACTTGTAGCTACTCCATTTCCTAAAGAAGGGGCCCACGAAAGCACAGCGCTCTCCCAGCCTCCGGGGAATTTGGGCTCCTGGCCCTGCTTCTGCACCACAGATAAGAAAATCATTGCTGCAGGAGTCTCCTTCTCCCACCAGACCTGACTACCGCGTCTGCTCTCTCCCCGACCCAGCTGTGGGTTAGATGTGCCGTCAGGCATCGCCAGCTGAACGACTTGGGCAAGATTTGCCAGCAACGGCAGACCACCCAGCACCCAGACCTGCGGTGTTTTGTTGAGGATCTCAGTGTTTCGTCACAAGGAGGAAGACGCTGAGACAATAAACTTGGTCCTCGAAGGCTCAGTCGGCACAGAACCGTATTTGGAGCAGGAGTGACAGGAGACAAACACAGGTTTGATCCCTAGGTCAGCTAGGTCTCCTGGACAAGGGCATGGTAAACCCCTGCATTATTCTTGCCTGGGGAATCGCATGGACAGAGGTACTGGTGGCCTACAGTCACGGGGATGCATCAAGTCAGATGCGACTTAAGCTTGGAACCACGCTCGCACTAGAATGGAATCCACGTTCTTCTTGACAGATAGATGAAGGAGCTTGTTTTGGCCGGGTACTTAAGCCCCAGTCATCAGCAAGCCACCGTTTGCGTTTTTCAGGCATCGTGACTTTGACCTTCCGCTGTACTGGTGAATGTCTCCTTGCGTTCAAGCCTAGGATCAACTTGAGGCCTGCTGTGGCAACGAGGATGCGGTGTCTCACTGGGACTGCCGCCATCTCCAGTCCTCGGTCCTTTCGTTGTCCTTTTCACTGCAACGTTTGTCTGCTGCGCCGCACCAGGCAGCCCCTCGCCTGCTGCTTCCTGACGGGCTCTTTGAAGTTCTCCTTGCTTCTGTAAATTGATAGCCACGGGCTTGAGGACTCTGCTTTCTGGAACCTATTCCAACCACTGTCATGTGTGAAGTATGTCATTTGGTTGTCTTCTTTGGCAACTTGTAGCTACTCCATTTCCTAAAGAAGGGGCCCACGAAAGCACAGCGCTCTCCCAGCCTCCGGGGAATTTGGGCTCCTGGCCCTGCTTCTGCACCACAGATAAGAAAATCATTGCTGCAGGAGTCTCCTTCTCCCACCAGACCTGACTACCGCGTCTGCTCTCTCCCCGACCCAGCTGTGGGTTAGATGTGCCGTCAGGCATCGCCAGCTGAACGACTTGGGCAAGATTTGCCAGCAACGGCAGACCACCCAGCACCCAGACCTGCGGTGTTTTGTTGAGGATCTCAGTGTTTCGTCACAAGGAGGAAGACGCTGAGACAATAAACTTGGTCCTCGAAGGCTCAGTCGGCACAGAACCGTATTTGGAGCAGGAGTGACAGGAGACAAACACAGGTTTGATCCCTAGGTCAGCTAGGTCTCCTGGACAAGGGCATGGTAAACCCCTGCATTATTCTTGCCTGGGGAATCGCATGGACAGAGGTACTGGTGGCCTACAGTCACGGGGATGCATCAAGTCAGATGCGACTTAAGCTTGGAACCACGCTCGCACTAGAATGGAATCCACGTTCTTCTTGACAGATAGATGAAGGAGCTTGTTTTGGCCGGGTACTTAAGCCCCAGTCATCAGCAAGCCACCGTTTGCGTTTTTCAGGCATCGTGACTTTGACCTTCCGCTGTACTGGTGAATGTCTCCTTGCATTCAAGCCTAGGATCAACTTGAGGCCTGCTGTGGCAACGAGGATGCGGTGTCTCACTGGGACTGCCGCCATCTCCAGTCCTCGGTCCTTTCGTTGTCCTTTTCACTGCAACGTTTGTCTGCTGCGCCGCACCAGGCAGCCCCTCGCCTGCTGCTTCCTGACGGGCTCTTTGAAGTTCTCCTTGCTTCTGTAAATTGATAGCCACGGGCTTGAGGACTCTGCTTTCTGGAACCTATTCCAACCACTGTCATGTGTGAAGTATGTCATTTGGTTGTCTTCTTTGGCAACTTGTAGCTACTCCATTTCCTAAAGAAGGGGCCCACGAAAGCACAGCGCTCTCCCAGCCTCCGGGGAATTTGGGCTCCTGGCCCTGCTTCTGCACCACAGATAAGAAAATCATTGCTGCAGGAGTCTCCTTCTCCCACCAGACCTGACTACCGCGTCTGCTCTCTCCCCGACCCAGCTGTGGGTTAGATGTGCCGTCAGGCATCGCCAGCTGAACGACTTGGGCAAGATTTGCCAGCAACGGCAGACCACCCAGCACCCAGACCTGCGGTGTTTTGTTGAGGATCTCAGTGTTTCGTCACAAGGAGGAAGACGCTGAGACAATAAACTTGGTCCTCGAAGGCTCAGTCGGCACAGAACCGTATTTGGAGCAGGAGTGACAGGAGACAAACACAGGTTTGATCCCTAGGTCAGCTAGGTCTCCTGGACAAGGGCATGGTAAACCCCTGCATTATTCTTGCCTGGGGAATCGCATGGACAGAGGTACTGGTGGCCTACAGTCACGGGGATGCATCAAGTCAGATGCGACTTAAGCTTGGAACCACGCTCGCACTAGAATGGAATCCACGTTCTTCTTGACAGATAGATGAAGGAGCTTGTTTTGGCCGGGTACTTAAGCCCCAGTCATCAGCAAGCCACCGTTTGCGTTTTTCAGGCATCGTGACTTTGACCTTCCGCTGTACTCGTGAATGTCTCCTTGCGTTCAAGCCTAGGATCAACTTGAGGCCTGCTGTGGCAACGAGGATGCGGTGTCTCACTGGGACTGCCGCCATCTCCAGTCCTCGGTCCTTTCGTTGTCCTTTTCACTGCAACGTTTGTCTGCTGCGCCGCACCAGGCAGCCCCTCGCCTGCTGCTTCCTGACGGGCTCTTTGAAGTTCTCCTTGCTTCTGTAAATTGATAGCCACGGGCTTGAGGACTCTGCTTTCTGGAACCTATTCCAACCACTGTCATGTGTGAAGTATGTCATTTGGTTGTCTTCTATGGCAACTTGTAGCTACTCCATTTCCTAAAGAAGGGGCCCACGAAAGCACAGCGCTCTCCCAGCCTCCGGGGAATTTGGGCTCCTGGCCCTGCTTCTGCACCACAGATAAGAAAATCATTGCTGCAGGAGTCTCCTTCTCCCACCAGACCTGACTACCGCGTCTGCTCTCTCCCCGACCCAGCTGTGGGTTAGATGTGCCGTCAGGCATCGCCAGCTGAACGACTTGGGCAAGATTTGCCAGCAACGGCAGACCACCCAGCACCCAGACCTGCGGTGTTTTGTTGAGGATCTCAGTGTTTCGTCACAAGGAGGAAGACGCTGAGACAATAAACTTGGTCCTCGAAGGCTCAGTCGGCACAGAACCGTATTTGGAGCAGGAGTGACAGGAGACAAACACAGGTTTGATCCCTAGGTCAGCTAGGTCTCCTGGACAAGGGCATGGTAAACCCCTGCATTATTCTTGCCTGGGGAATCGCATGGACAGAGGTACTGGTGGCCTACAGTCACGGGGATGCATCAAGTCAGATGCGACTTAAGCTTGGAACCACGCTCGCACTAGAATGGAATCCACGTTCTTCTTGACAGATAGATGAAGGAGCTTGTTTTGGCCGGGTACTTAAGCCCCAGTCATCAGCAAGCCACCGTTTGCGTTTTTCAGGCATCGTGACTTTGACCTTCCGCTGTACTCGTGAATGTCTCCTTGCGTTCAAGCCTAGGATCAACTTGAGGCCTGCTGTGGCAACGAGGATGCGGTGTCTCACTGGGACTGCCGCCATCTCCAGTCCTCGGTCCTTTCGTTGTCCTTTTCACTGCAACGTTTGTCTGCTGCGCCGCACCAGGCAGCCCCTCGCCTGCTGCTTCCTGACGGGCTCTTTGAAGTTCTCCTTGCTTCTGTAAATTGATAGCCACGGGCTTGAGGACTCTGCTTTCTGGAACCTATTCCAACCACTGTCATGTGTGAAGTATGTCATTTGGTTGTCTTCTTTGGCAACTTGTAGCTACTCCATTTCCTAAAGAAGGGGCCCACGAAAGCACAGCGCTCTCCCAGCCTCCGGGGAATTTGGGCTCCTGGCCCTGCTTCTGCACCACAGATAAGAAAATCATTGCTGCAGGAGTCTCCTTCTCCCACCAGACCTGACTACCGCGTCTGCTCTCTCCCCGACCCAGCTGTGGGTTAGATGTGCCGTCAGGCATCGCCAGCTGAACGACTTGGGCAAGATTTGCCAGCAACGGCAGACCACCCAGCACCCAGACCTGCGGTGTTTTGTTGAGGATCTCAGTGTTTCGTCACAAGGAGGAAGACGCTGAGACAATAAACTTGGTCCTCGAAGGCTCAGTCGGCACAGAACCGTATTTGGAGCAGGAGTGACAGGAGACAAACACAGGTTTGATCCCTAGGTCAGCTAGGTCTCCTGGACAAGGGCATGGTAAACCCCTGCATTATTCTTGCCTGGGGAATCGCATGGACAGAGGTACTGGTGGCCTACAGTCACGGGGATGCATCAAGTCAGATGCGACTTAAGCTTGGAACCACGCTCGCACTAGAATGGAATCCACGTTCTTCTTGACAGATAGATGAAGGAGCTTGTTTTGGCCGGGTACTTAAGCCCCAGTCATCAGCAAGCCACCGTTTGCGTTTTTCAGGCATCGTGACTTTGACCTTCCGCTGTACTCGTGAATGTCTCCTTGCGTTCAAGCCTAGGATCAACTTGAGGCCTGCTGTGGCAACGAGGATGCGGTGTCTCACTGGGACTGCCGCCATCTCCAGTCCTCGGTCCTTTCGTTGTCCTTTTCACTGCAACGTTTGTCTGCTGCGCCGCACCAGGCAGCCCCTCGCCTGCTGCTTCCTGACGGGCTCTTTGAAGTTCTCCTTGCTTCTGTAAATTGATAGCCACGGGCTTGAGGACTCTGCTTTCTGGAACCTATTCCAACCACTGTCATGTGTGAAGTATGTCATTTGGTTGTCTTCTTTGGCAACTTGTAGCTACTCCATTTCCTAAAGAAGGGGCCCACGAAAGCACAGCGCTCTCCCAGCCTCCGGGGAATTTGGGCTCCTGGCCCTGCTTCTGCACCACAGATAAGAAAATCATTGCTGCAGGAGTCTCCTTCTCCCACCAGACCTGACTACCGCGTCTGCTCTCTCCCCGACCCAGCTGTGGGTTAGATGTGCCGTCAGGCATCGCCAGCTGAACGACTTGGGCAAGATTTGCCAGCAACGGCAGACCACCCAGCACCCAGACCTGCGGTGTTTTGTTGAGGATCTCAGTGTTTCGTCACAAGGAGGAAGACGCTGAGACAATAAACTTGGTCCTCGAAGGCTCAGTCGGCACAGAACCGTATTTGGAGCAGGAGTGACAGGAGACAAACACAGGTTTGATCCCTAGGTCAGCTAGGTCTCCTGGACAAGGGCATGGTAAACCCCTGCATTATTCTTGCCTGGGGAATCGCATGGACAGAGGTACTGGTGGCCTACAGTCACGGGGATGCATCAAGTCAGATGCGACTTAAGCTTGGAACCACGCTCGCACTAGAATGGAATCCACGTTCTTCTTGACAGATAGATGAAGGAGCTTGTTTTGGCCGGGTACTTAAGCCCCAGTCATCAGCAAGCCACCGTTTGCGTTTTTCAGGCATCGTGACTTTGACCTTCCGCTGTACTGGTGAATGTCTCCTTGCGTTCAAGCCTAGGATCAACTTGAGGCCTGCTGTGGCAACGAGGATGCGGTGTCTCACTGGGACTGCCGCCATCTCCAGTCCTCGGTCCTTTCGTTGTCCTTTTCACTGCAACGTTCGTCTGCTGCGCCGCACCAGGCAGCCCCTCGCCTGCTGCTTCCTGACGGGCTCTTTGAAGTTCTCCTTGCTTCTGTAAATTGATAGCCACGGGCTTGAGGACTCTGCTTTCTGGAACCTATTCCAACCACTGTCATGTGTGAAGTATGTCATTTGGTTGTCTTCTTTGGCAACTTGTAGCTACTCCATTTCCTAAAGAAGGGGCCCACGAAAGCACAGCGCTCTCCCAGCCTCCGGGGAATTTGGGCTCCTGGCCCTGCTTCTGCACCACAGATAAGAAAATCATTGCTGCAGGAGTCTCCTTCTCCCACCAGACCTGACTACCGCGTCTGCTCTCTCCCCGACCCAGCTGTGGGTTAGATGTGCCGTCAGGCATCGCCAGCTGAACGACTTGGGCAAGATTTGCCAGCAACGGCAGACCACCCAGCACCCAGACCTGCGGTGTTTTGTTGAGGATCTCAGTGTTTCGTCACAAGGAGGAAGACGCTGAGACAATAAACTTGGTCCTCGAAGGCTCAGTCGGCACAGAACCGTATTTGGAGCAGGAGTGACAGGAGACAAACACAGGTTTGATCCCTAGGTCAGCTAGGTCTCCTGGACAAGGGCATGGTAAACCCCTGCATTATTCTTGCCTGGGGAATCGCATGGACAGAGGTACTGGTGGCCTACAGTCACGGGGATGCATCAAGTCAGATGCGACTTAAGCTTGGAACCACGCTCGCACTAGAATGGAATCCACGTTCTTCTTGACAGATAGATGAAGGAGCTTGTTTTGGCCGGGTACTTAAGCCCCAGTCATCAGCAAGCCACCGTTTGCGTTTTTCAGGCATCGTGACTTTGACCTTCCGCTGTACTGGTGAATGTCTCCTTGCGTTCAAGCCTAGGATCAACTTGAGGCCTGCTGTGGCAACGAGGATGCGGTGTCTCACTGGGACTGCCGCCATCTCCAGTCCTCGGTCCTTTCGTTGTCCTTTTCACTGCAACGTTCGTCTGCTGCGCCGCACCAGGCAGCCCCTCGCCTGCTGCTTCCTGACGGGCTCTTTGAAGTTCTCCTTGCTTCTGTAAATTGATAGCCATGGGCTTGAGGACTCTGCTTTCTGGAACCTATTCCAACCACTGTCATGTGTGAAGTATGTCATTTGGTTGTCTTCTTTGGCAACTTGTAGCTACTCCATTTCCTAAAGAAGGGGCCCACGAAAGCACAGCGCTCTCCCAGCCTCCGGGGAATTTGGGCTCCTGGCCCTGCTTCTGCACCACAGATAAGAAAATCATTGCTGCAGGAGTCTCCTTCTCCCACCAGACCTGACTACCGCGTCTGCTCTCTCCCCGACCCAGCTGTGGGTTAGATGTGCCGTCAGGCATCGCCAGCTGAACGACTTGGGCAAGATTTGCCAGCAACGGCAGACCACCCAGCACCCAGACCTGCGGTGTTTTGTTGAGGATCTCAGTGTTTCGTCACAAGGAGGAAGACGCTGAGACAATAAACTTGGTCCTCGAAGGCTCAGTCGGCACAGAACCGTATTTGGAGCAGGAGTGACAGGAGACAAACACAGGTTTGATCCCTAGGTCAGCTAGGTCTCCTGGACAAGGGCATGGTAAACCCCTGCATTATTCTTGCCTGGGGAATCGCATGGACAGAGGTACTGGTGGCCTACAGTCACGGGGATGCATCAAGTCAGATGCGACTTAAGCTTGGAACCACGCTCGCACTAGAATGGAATCCACGTTCTTCTTGACAGATAGATGAAGGAGCTTGTTTTGGCCGGGTACTTAAGCCCCAGTCATCAGCAAGCCACCGTTTGCGTTTTTCAGGCATCGTGACTTTGACCTTCCGCTGTACTCGTGAATGTCTCCTTGCGT
Source organism: Bos grunniens (assembly GCF_055505025.1). Lineage (NCBI taxonomy): Eukaryota > Metazoa > Chordata > Mammalia > Artiodactyla > Bovidae > Bos > Bos grunniens. Next base: position 134,636,845 of record NC_141194.1, read on the forward strand.
TCAAGCCTAGGATCAACTTGAGGCCTGCTGTGGCAACGAGGATGCGGTGTCTCACTGGGACTGCCGCCATCTCCAGTCCTCGGTCCTTTCGTTGTCCTTTTCACTGCAACGTTCGTCTGCTGCGCCGCACCAGGCAGCCCCTCGCCTGCTGCTTCCTGACGGGCTCTTTGAAGTTCTCCTTGCTTCTGTAAATTGATAGCCACGGGCTTGAGGACTCTGCTTTCTGGAACCTATTCCAACCACTGTCATGTGTGAAGTATGTCATTTGGTTGTCTTCTTTGGCAACTTGTAGCTACTCCATTTCCTAAAGAAGGGGCCCACGAAAGCACAGCGCTCTCCCAGCCTCCGGGGAATTTGGGCTCCTGGCCCTGCTTCTGCACCACAGATAAGAAAATCATTGCTGCAGGAGTCTCCTTCTCCCACCAGACCTGACTACCGCGTCTGCTCTCTCCCCGACCCAGCTGTGGGTTAGATGTGCCGTCAGGCATCGCCAGCTGAACGACTTGGGCAAGATTTGCCAGCAACGGCAGACCACCCAGCACCCAGACCTGCGGTGTTTTGTTGAGGATCTCAGTGTTTCGTCACAAGGAGGAAGACGCTGAGACAATAAACTTGGTCCTCGAAGGCTCAGTCGGCACAGAACCGTATTTGGAGCAGGAGTGACAGGAGACAAACACAGGTTTGATCCCTAGGTCAGCTAGGTCTCCTGGACAAGGGCATGGTAAACCCCTGCATTATTCTTGCCTGGGGAATCGCATGGACAGAGGTACTGGTGGCCTACAGTCACGGGGATGCATCAAGTCAGATGCGACTTAAGCTTGGAACCACGCTCGCACTAGAATGGAATCCACGTTCTTCTTGACAGATAGATGAAGGAGCTTGTTTTGGCCGGGTACTTAAGCCCCAGTCATCAGCAAGCCACCGTTTGCGTTTTTCAGGCATCGTGACTTTGACCTTCCGCTGTACTCGTGAATGTCTCCTTGCGTTCAAGCCTAGGATCAACTTGAGGCCTGCTGTGGCAACGAGGATGCGGTGTCTCACTGGGACTGCCGCCATCTCCAGTCCTCGGTCCTTTCGTTGTCCTTTTCACTGCAACGTTCGTCTGCTGCGCCGCACCAGGCAGCCCCTCGCCTGCTGCTTCCTGACGGGCTCTTTGAAGTTCTCCTTGCTTCTGTAAATTGATAGCCACGGGCTTGAGGACTCTGCTTTCTGGAACCTATTCCAACCACTGTCATGTGTGAAGTATGTCATTTGGTTGTCTTCTTTGGCAACTTGTAGCTACTCCATTTCCTAAAGAAGGGGCCCACGAAAGCACAGCGCTCTCCCAGCCTCCGGGGAATTTGGGCTCCTGGCCCTGCTTCTGCACCACAGATAAGAAAATCATTGCTGCAGGAGTCTCCTTCTCCCACCAGACCTGACTACCGCGTCTGCTCTCTCCCCGACCCAGCTGTGGGTTAGATGTGCCGTCAGGCATCGCCAGCTGAACGACTTGGGCAAGATTTGCCAGCAACGGCAGACCACCCAGCACCCAGACCTGCGGTGTTTTGTTGAGGATCTCAGTGTTTCGTCACAAGGAGGAAGACGCTGAGACAATAAACTTGGTCCTCGAAGGCTCAGTCGGCACAGAACCGTATTTGGAGCAGGAGTGACAGGAGACAAACACAGGTTTGATCCCTAGGTCAGCTAGGTCTCCTGGACAAGGGCATGGTAAACCCCTGCATTATTCTTGCCTGGGGAATCGCATGGACAGAGGTACTGGTGGCCTACAGTCACGGGGATGCATCAAGTCAGATGCGACTTAAGCTTGGAACCACGCTCGCACTAGAATGGAATCCACGTTCTTCTTGACAGATAGATGAAGGAGCTTGTTTTGGCCGGGTACTTAAGCCCCAGTCATCAGCAAGCCACCGTTTGCGTTTTTCAGGCATCGTGACTTTGACCTTCCGCTGTACTCGTGAATGTCTCCTTGTGTTCAAGCCTAGAATCAACTTGAGGCCTGCTGTGGCAACGAGGATGCGGTGTCTCACTGGGACTGCCGCCATCTCCAGTCCTCGGTCCTTTCGTTGTCCTTTTCACTGCAACGTTCGTCTGCTGCGCCGCACCAGGCAGCCCCTCGCCTGCTGCTTCCTGACGGGCTCTTTGAAGTTCTCCTTGCTTCTGTAAATTGATAGCCACAGGCTTGAGGACTCTGCTTTCTGGAACCTATTCCAACCACTGTCATGTGTGAAGTATGTCATTTGGTTGTCTTCTATGGCAACTTGTAGCTACTCCATTTCCTAAAGAAGGGGCCCACGAAAGCACAGCACTCTCCCAGCCTCCGGGGAATTTGGGCTCCTGGCCCTGCTTCTGCACCACAGATAAGAAAATCACTTCTTCCGCCATCTCCTTCTCCCACCAGACCTGACTACTGCATCTGCTCTCTCCCTGACCCAGCTGTGGGTTAGATGCACAGTGAGGCATCCCCAGCTGTACATCTTGGGCCCTGTTTTGCCGGTGTCTGCAGACCACCCAGCACCCAGACCTGCAGTGTTTTGTTGAGGATCTCAATATTTCATCACAAGGAGAAAGATGACTGAGACAATTAACTTGGTCCTCCAAGGCTCAGATGGCACAGAACCGTTTTTGGAGCAGAAGTCACAGAGACACAGGTTTGATCCGTGTGTCAGCAAGGTCCCCTGGAAAAGGGCATGGTAAACCCCTCCATGATTCTTGACTGGAAAATCGCATGGACAGAGGGTCCTGGATAGAGAGAGAGAGCCATGTTCCGGAGGACTCTGCTTTCTGGAACCCATTCCAACCACTGTGGTGTGTGAAGGATGTCCCTTGGTTATCTTTAATGGCAACTTGTAACTACATTTCATAAAGAAGAGGCCCTCACCAGCACAGCCTCTCTCGTCCTACTGGGATTTTAGGGTATGGGTCCTGCTTCTGTAGGGCTTCTAAGAGATTCACTACCGCTGCCACCTTCTCCCACCAGCCCTGACTACTCCCCCCTGCTCTTTCCACCACCCAGGTCGGGGTGAGACATGTCGTCAGACACGCCGTCAGGCATCACCAGCTCGACACCTTGGGCCTGATTTGCCCTCATCTGCAGCCTGCCCAGCACCCAGACCTGCAATATTTTTTTGATGACCTCAATACTTGATAAAATTTAGAAGATGACTGAGATAATTAATTTGGCCGTACAAGACTCAGATTATTAAGAATCTGTTTTTAATATGGAAGACCTAGTTAAGTCCCTGGGTCAGGAAGATACCCTCCAGAATGGAATGACCACCCAGTCCAGTATTCTCGCCTGGAGAATTCCATGAACTCACATGCATGCTACAGTCCTTTGAATCGCAAAGATTCAGACACGACTGAGTGACTTAACACTTTTACTTTTTCAGGTTCCCATTACCAAGGAAATGTGCATATTGTACCTACAGCATATGAGCTTCTCCAGAGAGAAAATTATTTTTCCATCATACTTGGTTACCTGAATTTATCTGTGTCTTTAATCATTCTTTTCTTTCCATTTTACATAAATAGGTAACATATCTCTTTTGTGAAGTTATATATGTAAAAGTTAAAAAATAATAATAATATGAAAAATGTTTACTGAGCACCAGGATGTGTTTCATTGGATTTTTTTCCCATTTTTTTCATTTTCTCCTCTTAATGGTCCTGTGGTATAATTATTGTTTCCATTTTATTTATTTATTTATTTAAAATAAATTTATTTTAATTGAAGGCTAATTACTTTACAATATTATAGTGGTTTTGCCATACACTGACATGAATCCACCTGGTATACATGTGTTCCCCATCCTGTAAGACTTAAAACATTTAAGAGATTTCTGAATTCTTAGAAATATTCAATGGTGAACCAGAAGAAAAACCCAGGTATTCTAGTTTCCAGAACCTGTGGTCTTGTGTGTTAAGTCATAGTGATAGCAATCTCTATCGTATTTTTTCTCTTACCTTGAGCTGTCAGTTATGGGTTTTCCCTCTAGTAACCATATCTTCAATATCCCTAAATTTGCACATTCCCTTCAGTCTATAACTATGCCTAATTTTCCATTAAAATATTGAAAGTGTTCAAGATGGCTGAGTAGAAAGACATGCACTCATCTCCTCCTGCAAGAGCAACAAAATTGCAAATACCTGTTTAACATTCAGTGACAGGTGAATGCTGGAACCCACCAGAAAAGGATACCACATGTTCAAAGACAAAGAAGAAGCCACAGTGAGACAGTAGGAGAGGCACAATCACGATGAAATCAATTCCCATACTTGGCAGATGAGTGACCCACAGACTGGAGAACAATACCAATCAAGTTCTTGCACTATTGTGAAGGTTCTGAATCCTGTATCAGGCTTCCCAGCCTGGAGATCCAACAAAGGATCAAGGAATCCCCCGGCAATCTGGCCTTGAGGGCCAGTGGGATTTGATCATTGGACTTCCTGAGGACTGAGAGAAAGACGGCGGTGAGGGCACAACCAAAAATTTTATATGTACCATGACCCAGAGGAGAAGAGCAGTGACCCCCACAGGAGACTGGACAAAAACTGCCTGCCAGTGTTGGAGGGCCTCCTGTGGAGGCATGCGTCAGGTGTGGCTCACCACAGGAAGGGGGCACTGGAAAGTCCCCTTTGGTGTAAACCCTCTTGGAGTTCACCAGTAACCCTACCATAGAGCCCTTCAGACCTCAGGGCTGGGTCTCCTCAGGCCAAACAACTACCAAGGAAGAAGTGCAACCCCATTCATCAGATTATTGGATTAGAGCTTTACTGAGCAAGGCCCTGCCCAATAGAGCAAGACAGTTTTTCCCTTTGCCAGTCCCTCCCATCAGGAAGCTTACACAAGCCTCTTAGCCTCATCCATCAGAGGGCAGATGGAAGAAGCAAGCAGCAGCATAGTCTCACAGCAGCTAAAACAAAAACCATATTACAGAAAGTTAATCATGATGAAAAAGAATGTTATGTCCCCTTTGGCTAAGCTGGGAAAGCACTTGCCCCCAATGTGGGAGACCTGGGTTCAGTCCCTGGGTTGGGAAGATCCCCTGGAGAAGGGAAAGGCTACCTACTCCAGTATTCTGTCCTAGAAAATTGCATGGATGGTATAGTCCATGGGGTCTCAAAGGGTTGGACAGGACTGAGCAACTTTCACTTTTCTCAGATGAATGGACAAGATGAAATCCCAGAAAAACAACTAAATAAAGTGGAGATAGGCAACCTTCCAGAAAAAGACTTCAGAATAATGATTGTGAAGATGACCCAGGATCTCGGGAAAAGAATGGAGTCAAAGACTTTGAAGATGCAAAAAATGTTTACCAAAAACCTAGAAGACCTAAAGAACAAACAGATAACTAATACACTAAAAGAAATCGAAAGCAGAATAACTGAGGCAGAGAATTGGTAAATGACCCAGAGGACAGAATGGTGGAAATCACTGCCACAGAACATAATATAGAAAAAGAATGAAAAGTAAACAGCCTAAGAGACCTCTGGGAGAACATTAAATGTACCAACATTTGCATTATAGAGGTCTCAGAAGGAGGAGAGAGAGAGAAAGGACCTGAAAAAATATTTGAAGAGATAATAGCTGAAGAATTCCTGAACATGGGAAAGGAAATAGTCAACCAAGTCCTGGAAACAGAGTCCCAGGAAGGATAAACCTAAGGAGGAACACACCAAAAACACAGAGTAATCAAACTGACAAAAATTAAGGACAGGTAAAATATTAAAAGCAACAAGGGAAAAATGACAGATAACATACAAGGGACTCCCATCAGGCTATCAGCTGATTTCTCAACAGAAACTCTACAAGTCAGAAGGGAATGGCATTTAAAGTAATGAAAGGGAAGAAGCTACAATCAAGACTAGACTACCCAGCAACATTCTACTTCATATTTGATGGAGAAATCAAAAGCTTTCCCGACAAGCAAAAGTTAAGAGAATTCAGCACCACCAAACCAGCTTTACAACAAATTACTAAAGGATCTTCTCTAGGCAGGAAACACAAGAGAAGGAAAAGACCTACAGAAAATAAACCCAAAACAATTAAGAAAATGGTAATAATATCATGCATATTGATAATTACCGTAAATGTAAATGGATTAAATGCACCAAACAAAAGACATAGATGGACTGGGTGGATGCTTGCACTTACTACATGACTCTACTTAACCCCCCCCCCCAAATTGTATGTAATTATTTTACATTGTTAATCATATTCCTACTGTGGCTTGCAATTGTACTTATCTTTTATTTTTTGTTTGGCTGTTGATTGTGAAAACTGATAAATATCTTTTACTGTTGTGATTATGTAACCGTTACTTAATATCATTGTATTATGATTGGTCAACAGAAAAATAATAGAACTCAGGAACTAATGGAAACATCTGTAATCACATTTTAAAATCCAGATGCATATCAGAATTATCTTGAATTTTTTTGAAAAATACAAATGCTCAAGAATTGCTTTTTTTTTTTTCCTCCGGAGCTCCAGATACGTTTCCAATGAGTGGTCATGTTGAAAAACAGCTATACTATATGGTAATCTTTTATCTAGTTTGTTTCAGTTTTTCTATTTCATATTCAGTGTTCCCATTTTATTTAGTTTATGTTCTCTGATTTCTCCATCTCTTTTTGATGTTTTCTCAAGCCTTTATCAAGTGTAGTAGAAAAGGTTTTGTATATATAGAAAACTTAGAATTTTTGCCAAAGTTATGACATTTTGATTCCACTTGTTTGACTTAGTATGACTAGAATGCTAGATTTCTAATTTAAAAATAGATACATAACAACAAAGGTTTTCTGTATGGCATAGGGCACTATAGTCAATAGCTTGTAATAACCTATGATGGAAAATAATTTCAAAAGTAATATATGTGTTTGTATAACTGAATCATCTTGCTGTGTACCTGAACCATTGTAAGTCAACTAGAATTCAATAAAATATATATTTGAAAAAAAGAATAAGCAGGTGAAAGAGGAGGAGGAAAAAGAGAAGAAACCTCTCAACTTTGTTTCTCTTTAACTTACTGATATATTTCAGTCGTACAAACTTCTTAAAAAAAAAAGACTTCTCAAGTCTTGTCTCCAGTTTTTAACATACTGATTATTTTTCAGCCCACTCAAAATTAGTTTTGATCTTCAGTTCCTGAAAATGCTTACTCTGAAGTTAATCAATGACTTCCCACTTGTCTAATCCAACAGTTCTTGATTATACTTTATTTTACTTGACACATATTTAACATTTGCCATGGTTGCCATTTTCATGTACATCTCTCTTGGTTTTGTACAGAACCATTTTATTTTAGTTCTATTTCTTACTTCAATTCTCATTATTTCAATTCTCACCTATATTCTACTTAGGTTTCACTTTTATTGTAAATTCCAGGACTATAAATCTTCCTAAATCTGTATTTAACATGTTGCCTCCAACACCCTTCTAACTGTGTCTCATAATTTTTCATCTAGACAACTGTAAGCATTTCCTACCTACTCATGTTCTCCCCTTGTATATGGTCATCCTAAATAGCCTTTCAAAATATAAGTATGTTAATATCAGTCACCTGCAGAAACCTTCAGTGACACTTACCACATACATATTAACCTTTATTTTATTTTATTTTATTTTTTACATATTAACCTTTAAACCCTTTAGTATGGTACCTTGGAGTATTGGCAGATTGGTCTCTCCCATTTTTTTGGCTCAATCTGTCAGCACTATCCTGCATATATGGCACATTACTGTTGTACTCCGTTATTTTGAAATCCCAGAATGCACTATGTTATTTTACATCTTCAAGCTTTTAAAAATTCATTGTGAATAACTGAAATGTTATCCTTTATCCTTCCATATGCCTATTAAATAGTTTTTTTTTTAATTTTATTTTATTTTTAAACTTTACAATATTGTATTGGTTTTGCCAAATATCGAAATGAATCCGCCACAGGTATACATGTGTTCCCCATCCTGAACCCTCCTCCCTCCGCATACCATCCCTCTGGGTTGTCCAAGTGCACCAGCCCCAAGCATCCAGTATCGTGCATCGAACCTGGACTGGCGACTCGTTCTATATACGATGATATACGTATTTCAATGCCATTCTCCCAAATCATCCCACCCTCTCCCTCTCCCACAGAGTCCAAAAGACTGTTCTACATCAGTGTCTCTTTTGCTCTCTCGTATACAGGGTTATTGTTACCATCTTTCTAAATTCCATATATATGTATTAAATACTTTTTATCCTTTAAGAAGCACCTAAAATGTGATCAGTAAAGTTTAATGTATTTTCTCAATGAAATATCCTTGATCCTTCTAAGTTCTTGTAACATATACTCACATCTATATATAATACACACTATAAGGTTTTTACATGTATCTTCCACTATATCTGAGACCAGAGAGAGAGGTGTATCTTTCTCATGTGAAACTCTCTAGAGATTTTTTTTTTTACTTTTTTTAAAATTTTATTTTATTTTTGAACTTTACATAATTGTATTAGTTTTGCCAAATATCAAAATGAATCCGCCACAGGTATACATGTGTTCCCCATCCTGAACCCTCCTCCCTCCTCCCTCCCCATACCATCCCTCTGGGTCGTCCCAGTGCACTAGCCCCAAGCATCCAGTATCGTGCATCGAACCTGGACTGGCATCTCGTTTCATACATGATATTTTACATGTTTCAATGCCATTCTCCCAAATCTTCCCACCCTCTCCCTCTCCCACAGAGATTTCTTAATTTAGAGTCTAAGAAGTAAAAAGGTGCTGGGTTATGGAGGTTAATTGACATGGTTCTTGCTGCCCTGGTTGCTCTAGCGGTAAAAAATCTCCCTGCGGTGTAGGAGCAGTCAATCCCTGAGCGAGGAAGATCCACTGGAGGAGGAAATGGCAACCCACTCCAGTATTCTTGCCTGGAGAATGCCATGAACAGGAGGAGCCTCGTGGGCTATAGTCCTTAGAGTTGCAGAGAATCGGGCATAACTGAAACAACTTAGCATGCATTACTTTAAGATCAGATAGCTAAAAATAATGACTGCGAGTGCAAGAAGATTTAAAAGTATTATATTTTAAGAAGTGAAGCAATGTGAATGTACGGCAAAAACCACCACAATATCGTAATTAGTCTTCAATTAAATTTTTTTTAAAGTGAAGCAATAGAAGCTTAGCATTTTTATAGTCTGTTTTAATTAAATAATCTTTGCCACATTAAAACCATTCTTCCACTTTATTTAAGGAAATTATTCTTTTCCCAAAGAATAGGGGGGGAATTGTTGCAAACACTCTCGCAGCTTTCTTGTAAAATCAACAGATGGGAGGCCGATGGAACGTGGGATGAATGCAATATCAAAACAACTGCTGAGGTTAATGCTATACCCCGGGAGCAGTAGAAGTTTTGCTCTAATTCTAAGATGAGTTTTATGAATGTATATGTCATTGAAAGGAGAACTTTGAATTATCTGCACATCATTTACAATATGTTTAGAAATTTTTTTCAGGATTAAGTAAGTAATTTTCCTTACACCATAGTCAATTTAACTGTAAACGAATACACAAAACATTTTAGCTTATTTTCTCTCTGTAGCTTTTTAGTTGCCAGTCCAGGTTCGATGCACGATACTGGATGCTTGGGGCTAGTGCACTGGGACGACCCAGAGGGATGGTATGGGGAGGGAGGAGGGAGGAGGGTTCAGGATGGGGAACACATGTATACCTGTGGCAGATTCATTTTGATATTTGGCAAAACTAATACAATTATGTAAAGTTTAAAAATAAAATTAAAAAAAAAGAAGCTAAATAATTTTGCATCAGTCAAACCAGTGAAAGAGTGAATGCTGATTTGTAAATATAAGAACATTTTTGCCTAAAAGTTTATCCTTTGGAGCTTGGGATTAACATATATAAAATAGATAACAACAAGGACCTGCTATATAGCACAGGGAACTATACTCAATATTTATAATCTAAGGGAAGAGAACCTAAAAATATATGTATAAGAGAGTCACTTTGCTGTACACCTAAATCTAACACAACATTGTAAATCTACTACAATAAAAATAAAAGCCATAAAATTCCCTCTAAAAATGTTTTTTACGCTTATGTCAGTCAAAATTTTCATTTTATAAAATTCAAAATATTATAATGGCTCTTACCTTATGCATGTTTGCAGCCTGGACAATTAATCACCTATTGACTGATTTTTCTCACTAGACTCTAAGCCTCTTGTGTCTCCTTTTATCCTGCTGTCATAGTAACACTTCCTTGCATATAATCCTCCTCTGGCTCATCAGTGACTCCAGGATGAAATTTTCTGGTCATAATTGCTCCAAACCTATTTTTCCAGCACTGGATTCCCATTTATCTTCTCTATATGCTCTTGCACAAAACTTGCTTTGCCTGACATGTAATGTACTGTTACACATTACTTAGTCTTTGCACATATTTGTCTCTCTGAAAGGAAGCCCTTTAGTTTCTCCTATCAGTCGTAACTTATTAAAATCTTCAGCTAAATATGGCCTCTTTTTGAAGCTTTTCCCAATTCTTACAGGCAAAATTCATACTCTTTCTACCTTCCAAAGTCATTGTGAATGTCTCAGATGCAACATCTTAGCACATAATATTATTTGGTGTTTGATGCTTTTCTAAGATTGTGAGTTCCCTGTGGGTAGGAACAAGGACTTCTGTACAAGTTTCTGTCCCAATTCGTTTTCAAGTAGCTAATTCGATGAGATAACCCTAGCTAAAGGAGCCAATGGTACTGTTATTTTATTACTATATGCTTTCCTCTTGCTTTGTTAGGCCCCATATAATTTCAAGGGTCTAAAGGAATAAGTCAAATGATATTCAGGCAGATTGTGAGAGTCCCTCTGGGTAAGGCAGGGCAACTCTACTGCAAAGTGTATACTATAGTTTGCCTAAATTACTCCTTGTATATGTATACAAATATTTTATTCAGCATCTATCTTCTAGCATAAATTTTATTCTCATTTTAAGAACCAGTTTAATCTGTAACATTGATACTTTCACTTAAGATCCACATTGGTATATTGATAAGCAAAATACATATCTTGTGTCCTAGAAAATATGGGAGGTGTTGCTCCTTATCACGCTGGCAAATCACAGTAACCTAAACTTTATATTTGTCTACCTAATGAGAATATTGATTACATAAGGGCAACTGTAGATGGACTAGCTATATTTTTTCAAGTTTTCAGAGACTGTGCAGCTTTTTTGTTAAACTGTTGATATATATTTATATAAGATGTGTTTATATATGACTTTAAAGATAAATATAATTATATAACTATATTAATATATATTTCATATATTTTTAGTTGCTAATATCCACAACAGAAGTAAGTTTGTTTTAAATTAAAAATAAATAAAAAAGATAATCTCCAAATACAATTCCAAATTGTAAAATGTCTTTCTTTCCCCCTCTCTTCGTCTTTTCTTTCCTGTCTCTTCCTTCTGTCTTACTTTCTTCTCCACTGTGGCTGTTTTAAATAGATAACAGAGTAATCTTCAGTGGGGAGGGAGAGGGAAAAAAAACTACTAATTTATTTATTTTTATTTTATTTTATTTAACTTTACAATATTGTATTGGTTTTGCCAGATATCGAAATGAATCTGCCACAGGTATACATGTGTTCCACATTCTGAACCCTCCTCCCTCCTCTCTCCCCATACCATCCCTCTGGGTCGTCGGAGTGCACCAGCCCCAAGCATCCAGTATTGTGCATCGAACCTGGACTGGCGACTCATTTCATATATGCTATTATACACATATTAATTTAAACCCTAAAGTAATGGTAAGAAATAGCTTAACTGATTTTTCCAGCTGGATCAATAAATTGCTGTGTGAACACCTTATTTTGTACTCTATTTTCCATTTTTTTACTGCCTTTCATAATGGTTGGAGAATTACAAAATAAGGTAACATACACCTTTATTATTTTTTAGCTGTGCTAATAATTTTAAGTCAATAATAGTGAGCACCTACAATGCACTCTGAAAAGAACTTGACAAAGATGAAAATATAAGCTGTCTCCTCACTATAGGAATTCTGAACCTAAGTGTACTTAAGAAAACACATACATTGCTATAGCACAAAGTCAACTGCAGTGAGAGTCACAAGATACTTATCAACAGCTACTTGAGATGTATTTTTGGGCCGTTTCTTCTATGGGGTTTTATTTATTTAATAAAAATTATTTCTTTGTGAGTGACACCAACATTCCTTTTAATTTTTTAATGAATTGTTTCCCTCCACCTGGTATTTGAACTCTCGAGTTCTGTCTTGGACTTTCTGTTTCACCCTACCAAAAATGTATGTGATCTCATCTACTCCTATTGTGTCAAAATATTGTTGCTATCTTAGTTCTCTGAATTAAGAGTGGGGTAAAGTATTCAAAGAATTTGTGAACATCTCTATTTAAACATCTTACGGATATCTCAATATCTGCATATTTCAAAATTCAGCTGATAAAATGCTAAAAAATAAAATTCATCTTCCCATTTTCCTATTCTAGTGATAATAGAGGCTTCTCCTTGGATACCTCTAACCTATTGTTTTCCCGAACCTTAATGGTTTTATTCCATGTGACCCAAACACTCATCTTGGGTATTATTTCAAATATGTGTATTTCAATTTTGACTTTTTCTCCATTCACACTACCATGATCCTTCTATAAGACAACAACATCTTTGCTCTGCACTGCTGTGATAACACTGTGACAAATATTCTGACTTCTGTCTTTGCTCCACTACAGTTCATTCTCTGAACTGCAGCCAGGGTGATATCTTTAAATGTAAATCTGATTGAGTCACTCATAAGTTTCCATTACTCTAAGGAAATTATTTTTTAAAGAATTATCAGTAAGGATTACATGTACTGGCTTCTGTTTTTCAATTTTATCTTATATCACTCTTCCCAGGTTTCTAAAGATAGTGGTCTCCTTTCAATTTCTTGAAAATACCAAGTTCCTTCCAACTTCAGGGTCTTTGCAATGCTGCTCCAATAAGCTGAATACTGTTCCCCCATTCTGTTTCCCTAATTCCAATTACATTTTTAAGTTTCTCCTTAAATGCCTTTTTCCTTAAATTTTCACCCCCTCTCTGATCCAAATTAAGTCCTTCATTAAGTTCTCTGATAACCTCAAACACCAGCATCGTCAAAGCCTTTAAGTGTGGTTTCTAATTTGTACACCCATTCATTTGATACTTGAACTCTGAAGTGAACTTTGTTTTTTACCTCAGCACTCTTTCAATATGAAGACTTATTCCACATCTCTGATTTTGATATTAACTACTACTCTTTAGCATTTTATCCTAGGGTTCAGAGAACTTCCCTACTGTCCTAATTAACAATCCTATGTGATCTGAACCTGAAACTTTTCAGATCATTTCCATGTTATTTCACAAGAACTCCTCCAGAAGCAATATACATCCCTTACAATGATGGAGTTGGCATCTTTCTGCTAGCTTGGTCCATTTTACTATCATCTCTCACCAAGATTATTGTAGTTCCTAACTGCTTTTTCTACTTTTAGTCTTGCTTTTCCCCAAGAATTGTTTATACCGCAGTCAATGTAACCTACTTGAAAAGCAAAACTAATGTGACATTCATTTATCTGAATTAAACCTTTCAGTGTTCTGTCATTGAACTTACATATTTCAAAGTCTTCAAAATAAGGGCTTACAAGGCCCTTAATAATCTGGTGTCTACTTCTTTTCATCACATATCTGCCTAACACATAACACCACCTTTTGCTAACATATGTAGTCTTCCACTGCTTCCCCTTTTATTTGCTCTTTTTCTGAATGATTTCATCTAATTTGATGGTTTTAACTACCACCTCTATATTGACAACTTCAGAATATTGCTTTGGAAGAGATGTGGATTGATTTAAGAGAGAACGGTTTTGAGGACTGGAAGAATGGGTTCAGGTCTATTGTAACACCACCATCTTTCCAATCACCCAAGTCACCTAAGATAAGCACATAAAAATCTGTGTGCCGTTTTATACTTCGTATTTCCCCAAATCTCATAGTCAAAAAATCACTTAGGTAACAGATGATTGGGGGCTTAACCAGATTGATATTGATAGAAATGGTAATTAGTCACATTAAAGGAAAATAATTATACGGTAAATCAGTAAGATTTGTTGATTGAGAGGGAGAAACATTCAAGGATCATTTCCAGATTTCTAGTTGGGGTGTCTGAATGACTGGTGGTACCATTTAATAGGGAAGGCAGGATAAGCATCGTTTTAGTTGTTAAGCTGTGTTTAATTATTTGTGTTGTAGGGTCTAAGATAACATTGGCCTTCCCAGGAGGAGTTATTCAGCAGGAAGTTAGCTATATAATTCTGAAACTTGGGGTAGAGATCTGTTTTGTAACTATAGACACTGTGAGTTAGATGTGATGGTTGGTAAAATAATCATGGGCTAGATTACTCATGGAAAGTATGCAGATTGAAAAGAGTCCTTCTCTAGAGATAAACATCAATATTTACGAGGTCCATGGAATAAGAACAGCCCAGGAAGAAATCAAAGAAGAAAAAAATCAGAAGAAGAAATACAAAGAGTATATTATAATGAACATAAAATGTAGTGACAAGTTTCAAGAAGTAGGTTCTGAACAAGAGTGTCAAATGTAGCCTAAAATAGAATAAGGTGGTTGAAATCTGCCCATTTTGTCTAGTATTTAGGAGGTCATTGAAATGTCACAAACATTTCCCAAGAGAATAGTTATGTGAGAATCCTAAATGTCATGGTTTAGGTCATGAATACAAATTGAGAAGAAAAAGAATAATGAGATTGGTTAACAAGAGGTGGGATACTAGGTTAAGGGATAATTCATTTATTCATTCAACTAAAATTTATTTATTTCCTGTGGTGTGGCAGGTGTTTTTCTAGGCCTCTGATATACTTCAGTGAATAATTTTAAAAAAGAAAAATATCCTGGCCCTTGTAAAACTTAGATATTATCATGAGAGATGGACAACAGACATACTAAATAATGTATATAGTATATTATAAAGTTAAATATATGAAAAAACTGGAATAACCAGGTGTGCTGCAATGGTCATTTTTTTAAGTATAAAATGCTCAATGCTACTACAAAAAAAAAATCTCAGTTTACACATACTATAATGATATACTGGTCTTTGGATTCATAAAATTTTAGATCTGAAAATTAGGAACATAAAGGCAGGGGTTGAAGCTCAGGAAATTATTTTTTGAACTAGCAATTATATTAGACCTTTCATTTTTATTGTTCATAGTTTATACTTGCTTACTTTTGACAGTATTTGAAATTGTATGTTATGTCATAACACATTTATAATAACTTTTTTAATTTCTTTTTTTAAATTTTATTTTATTTTTAAACTTCATAAATTGTATTAGTTTTGCCAAATATCAAAATGAATCCGCCACAGGTATACATGTGTTCCCCATTCTGAACCCTCCTCCCTCCTCCCTCCCCATACCATCCCTCTGGGTCGTCCCAGTGCACCAGCCCCAAGCATCCAGTATTGTGCATCGAACCTGGACTGGCAACTCATTTCATACATGATATTATACGTGTTTCAATGCCATTCTCCCAAATCATCCCACCCTCTCCCTCTCCCACAGAGTCCATAAGACTGTTCTATACATGAGTGTCTCTTTTGCTGTCTCGTACACAGGGTTATTGTTACCATCTTTCTAAATTCCATATATATGCATTAGTATACTGTATTGGTGTTTTTCTTTTTGGCTTACTTCACTCTGTATAATAGGCTCCAGTTTCATCCACCTCATTAGAACTGATCCAAATGTATTCTTTTTAATGGCTGAGTAATACTCCATTGTGTATATGTACCACAGCTTTCTTATCCATTCATCTGCTGATGGGCATCTAAGTTGCTTCCATGTCCTGGCTATTATAAACAGTGCTGCAATGAACATTGGGGTACACGTGTCTCTTTTTCTTCTATTTAAGCCTAGAAAATAAAATAATTAAAAGAACAATACACTAGATTTTAACCCTGGAATATACAGGCATACCTCAGAGATATTGCAGATTTAGTTCCAGACCACTGCAATAAAGTGAGTCACACATTTCTTTTTTGGTTTTCCAGTGCATATAAAAGTTATGTTTGTACAATATTGTAGTCTATAAAGTGTGCAATAGCACTATATCTGGAAAAAACAATGTGCATACCTTAATTTAAATATCCTTTATTGCTAAGAATGCTAGTAATAATCTGTGCCTTCAGCAAGTCATCAGCTTACTAGCTGGTGGAGGGTTTGAAATATTGTGAGAATTACCAAAATGTGATACAGAAACATAAAGTGAGTAACACTGTTGGAAAAGTGGTACCAACAGACTTGTACAATGTTGCCACTAACCATCAATTTATTAAAAAAAAACTATCTGCAAATAAAATATCAGTCATGTATCTATATACAAACAAAATGAAAAAAAGCTCATTACAATAGCAACAAAAGGAGTAAAATACTTAGGAATAAACTTAACTGAAGAGATGGAAGACCTGTATACTGATGAAAGAAAGAAGACACAGATAAATGGAAAGGCATCCCATGTTTAAAGACTGAGAGACTCCATATTGTTAAAATGTCCATACTACCCAACGTGATCTAAAGATTCAGTGTAATTTCTTACAAATACTGTAATGGCATTCTTTACAGAAATAGAGAGTCTTAAAATTCAGATGAAACCACAAAAGCCCCCAAAAGCCAAAAGAATATTGAGCAAGAAGAAAAAAGCTGGAGTTATTGCATTGCCTGGTTTCAAAGCCACAGTAACCGAAAGAGTATGGTACTGGCAAAAAGTCAAGACATACAGGCCAATGGAACATAATAGAGAGCCCAAAAATAAATCCACATATTTATAGTCAACTGATCTTTGACAAGGATGCCAGGGAGAGAGAGACAAATACCACATTATCTCACTTACGTGTAGAATCTAAAATAGTCAAAGTCACAATGGCAGAGGATAGACTTGTGGTTTTCAGGGACTGGAGGAAGAAGAAAATAAGCAGATATCAAATAAGGAGTACAAAGTTTTAGTTATGAAAGATGAAAAATGTATGGCTATCTAATATAAAATAATGTGACTTTTTAACAATATTGTATACTTGAAATTCACTAAAGAGGTTATATCCTAAGTGTTCTACACACACACACACACACACATAAAGAAAATGGTAACTATATGAGGTGATGACTATGTTAATTAGCTTGTGTTTGGTCAATATTTCTCAAAGTTTTTATATTAAACATATAAATGAATCAAATTGTATACTTAAAATATATACGGTTTTAACTGTCAATTATATCTCAGTAAAAATTTGAGTAACATAAATAAGAGAATAATGGGGAATAAAAGTAGTAATTGCTTTTACCTAAAAGCCTGGGGAAGGTTTCACAGAAGAAATCATAAAAGAGGTTGGCAAATCATAAAAAGGGGACAGAAGTATGTTTCCAGTAGAAAGACAGCATAGGCAAAAATAAGAAAGCATGAAAAATATATAAAAATGCCAAGCTATCTAGTGTGGATGGAGGACATGATATACTGTGAATGATTAAGCTGCAAAGAAAGATTGAGATGCCAAAAATAAGGAAGAGATTCATTAGTCTAACATAACACCATATTACATTCTTGAGTCATTGGGTGGAAGACAGATTATGTCATTGAGAGACAGACAGACAGAGGAGACATATCTGGTAGAAGAGTGTACTTGCAAGTAAAAAGTAAACTATGCAGTAGAAAGTTAAGGGGTTATTGCAAAATCAAGTATACCAAAGAACTGCTCTGGTGACAAATATTTTTGATTAAGAAAAAGGAATAGATTCTCAGTAGAATAGACATTATTGCATGTTTCTCTCTTTTTTTTTTAAAACTTTACATAATTGTATTAGTTTTGCCAAATATCAAAATGAATCCGCCACAGGTATACATGTGTTCCCCATCCTGAACCCTCCTCCCTCCTCCCTCCCCATACCATCCCTCTGGGTTGTCCCAGTGCACTAGCCCCAAGCATCCAGTATCGTGCATCGAACCTGGACTGGCATCTCGTTTCATACATGCTATTTTACATGTTTCAATGCCATTCTCCCAAATCTTCCCACCCTCTCCCTCTCCCACAGAGTCCATAAGACTGTTCTATACATCACTGTCTCTTTTGCTGTCTCATACACAGGGTTATTGTTACCATCTTTATAAATTCCATATATATGTGTTATTATACTGTATTGGTATTTTTCCTTCTGGCTTACTTCACTCTGTATGATATACACAATGGAGTATTACTCAGCTATTAAAAAGAAAACATTTGAATCAGTTCTAATGAGGTGGATGAAACTGCATGTTTATTGATAGCTCAGTAGTTGAGGACACTGTGCTGAGATCATATATAAGTTTAGTCTCCATGAAGTGGATACAAGATATTAACAGCTTCTGTCCACTGTCAAAGATTGCAGTTTTAACTTCAGACAGAATGTGTCATCTATTAAAAACGGAGTCAAGAGACCTGACCCCATTAGCTCAAAAAGCAGTATTAAAGACAGTGAAATGTTTATGAATCCACATATCTAGCTTTAACCAGATATATACCTTGTATCATAAAGTTGATCTGAGATGCCTGAAGACAGACAAGTTTGGGAGTCAGAATGGTATTAGTGATACGAGTGTTAACAATTCATATTATTCTCAATGTACTTTGTTTCTGGATTATTGTTTTGAAAACTCCACATCTCTTAGGTTGCGTCTACAAGTTGACACTTGAATTATCTCCCTGAATATGCACTATCTACAGAATTTAGTTCAGGCAGGGGTTGAAACATAGAAAAACAGTTTAAATTATTCCTGTCATTGAATGATCCTTGGTTTTCTTAAGTCTTCAGTCCCTTGCTATTCTTAAATTTATGGCAGGTTTAGGCGCTGATGCTCAACATCACTTATTATCAGAGAAATGCAAATCAAAACCACTATGAGGTACCATTTCACGCCAGTCAGAATGGCTGCGATCCAAAAGTCTACAAGCAATAAATGCTGGAGAGGGTGTGGAGAAAAGGGAACCCTCTTACACTGTTAGTGGGAATGCAAACTAGTACAGCCACTATGGAGAACAGTGTGGAGATTCCTTAAAAAACTGGAATTAGAACTGCCTTATGATCCAGCAATCCCACTGCTGGGCATACACACTGAGGAAACCAGAATTGAAAGAGACACATGTACCCCAATGTTCACTGCAGCACTGTTTATAATAGCCAGGACATGGAAGCAACCTAGATGCCCATCAGCAGATGAATGGATAAGAAAGCAGTGGTACATATACACAATGGAGTATTACTCAGCCATTAAAAAGAATACATTTGAATCAGTTCTAATGAGGTGGATGAAACTGGAGCCTATTATACAGAGTGAAGTAAGCCAGAAAGAAAAACAGCAATACAGTATACTAACGCATATATATGGAATTTAGAAAGATGGTAACAATAACCCTGTATACGAGACAGCAAAAGAGACACTGATGTAAAGATCAGTCTTATGGATTCTGTGGGAGAGAGAGAGGGTGGGAAGATTTGGGAGAATGGCATTGAAACATGTATAATATCATGTATGAAACGACTCACCAGTCCAGTTTCGATGCATGATACTGGATGCTTGGGGCTGGTGCACTGGGACGACCCAGAGGGATGGTATGGGGAGGGAGGAGGGAGGAGGGTTCAGGATGGGCAACACATGTATACCTGTGGCAGATTCATTTCGATATCTGGCAAAACCAATACAATATTTTAAAGTTTAAAAATAAAATTAAAAAAAAAGAAAATATTACTTATAAACATAACTTAAAATATCTTACAGAAGCTTAGAAATATAATAGGCTTAGCAAAGAAATTATGATCATAGAGAGTAATTTTTACTGTGATTAGGGCGAAGGCAAGGATAGCGTTATTTATTGTGTTTATTGTGTGTATGTGCATGCGCATGTGTGCTGCAGTGTATATACTATCTGTAGAGTCGTTTTCAACATTTCTTTGTGATATACATCTAGAATATCCTCTACTAGGAAAAAATCTCAATGCTATTACTAATATTCTGGTGAACATGAAGTTATAATTAATACTTTATTTATCTGTTCACTTATTCAGTAAACATGTATTGAAAAACTACCCTCTAATGGTGCTGTGTTGAATACACAGTCCCTCTTCTTAGTAAGTTTAGTCCATTTCAGGAAGTTAGTACAAAACACAATTAATACATAAGAAAAATATGATAAGTGATATAGAGATTCAAAAAATTCTATTGGGGATATAATATATGATATAAATATAATATGTAATAAACATATAAAATTATTTGGAGGAAAAGACACTACAAAGCATGTCAAAAGTGTCAAAGCATGAATAAGATTTATATGGAGGGTGAAGCAACAGTAAAGAAATGAATGAAAAATGTTGAGACTGATCATCAACAGTAAGATCCTGAAATGAGAAAGCATAAATTGCTTTCCTATTGTGGTGAATGCATGACAATACGCTATTAAATTCAAAAAAACAAACAAGCGGTCTGCTTAGGGTCCTGTCTCTCCTTTACCTGTCACGTATAACTCATTACTATGCATTACACCTGAGCTTTCCAGGTGGCTCAGTGTTACAGAATCTGCCTGCCTATGCAAGACATGCAGGAGATGCAGGTTCAATCCCTCGGTCAGGAAAATCCCCTGAAGAAGGAAATTGCAACCCACTTCAGTATTCTTGGGGGAAAGCAATGGCACCCCACTCCAGTACTCTTGCCTGGAAAATCCTGTGGACGGAGGAGCCTGGTAGGCTCCAGTCCATGGGGTCCCTAAGAGTCGGGCACGACTGAGCAACTTTCACTTTTCACTTTCATGCATTGGCGAAGGAAATGGCAACCCACTCCAGTATTCTTGCCTGGAGAATCCCAGGGACAGAGGAGCCTGGTGGGCTGCCGTCTCTGGGGTCACACAGAGTCGGACACGACTAAAGTGACTTAGCAGCAGCAGCAGTATTCTTGCCTGGAAAATTCCATGGACAGAGGAGCCTGGTGAGCTACCATCCATGGGGTCACAAAGAGTCAGACATGACTGAACACACATACAAGCATTATGTACTGAAATATCCTTTGAGTCCATATTCTTCTCTATAAGTCCACTCAGTTCAGTTTAGTCACTCATTCGTGCCTGACTCTTTGTGACCCCATGAACCGCAGTACGCCAGGTCTCCCTGTCCATTACCAACTCCCGGAGTTCACTCAGACTCTCGTCCATTGAGTCAGTGATGCCATCCAGCCATCTCATCCTCTGTCGTCCCCTTCTCCTCCTGCCCCCAATCCCTCCCATCATCAGAGTCTTTTCCAATGAGTCAACTCTTTGCATGAGGTGGCCAAAGTACTGGAGTTTCAGCTTTAGCATCATTCCTTCCAAAGAACACCCAGGGCTGATCTCCTTTAGAATGGACTGGTTGGATCTCCTTGCAGTCCAAGAGACTCTCAAGAGTCTTCTCCAACACCACAGTTCAAAAGCATCAGTTCTTCGGTGCTCAGCTTTGTTCAAAAATTATTTTATCTCTAGGATATACATATAATCTGCATTACATTGGACATTATCAGTTTATGATTATTTTCTTTATGTAAATATCAGTCCTGCAAAATTCACTCTCAAATAGTCCTAATGATAATCCAAATCTGGCAAATTTTAAATGTTCTGTGTGTGCCTACCAGAAATCTGCATTCCAAAGCTATAGGGTTCAGTGCATTTAATTCATTTTAATCATGTTATTCAAATCTTCTGTATACTTAGTGATATTTTAATATTTTACTGTTTTTATTTCTTTCAGTTGCAAGGAGTGTTCTTTTATTCTCCCATTGTGGGAGGTGAGAAGAAAATATGGACTAGGAAAAGATGAGGGGGGAAAAAGCCCTGTGTTGTTGAATCTAAATTAAAGATAAACTACTATGTATAAAATAGGTAAGCAACAAGGATATATTGTATAGCATGGGAACTACAGTCATTATCTTGTAATAACTTTTAGTGGAGTATAATCTGTAAAAATACTGAATCACTATGCTGTACACCTGAAATTAATATGATATTGTAAGTCAATTATACTTCAATTAAAATTTAATTAACTGATTAATTTAATGGACTACAAGTGCTCATACCCTGGTAGCAGAGAACATATCTAGCAGCTAGATCTTGGTTTCTAAATACTATTCTCCACCTGGAATGCCTAGGAGAAATGTCCTATTCCAGTTTCTGGGAAGGGAGAATATGTGAATCTGAAACATATTGTGGAAAAAAAGACACACAAGGAAATACTTAGAAATAAATTGGGTTTTGAAAAAAGGAGATAGGATAATCTTCGAAAAGATCCCATATGTCAAGTTTGGGGCAAGTTAACATTAAAAAGGAAAATGACAGTTTGGCATTAATGGACTATGAAAATGAGTGAAAAGCTAATTAGCCAATATGAATACCCACTCAAGAAGAAACAAAAGAATGAAGGGAAGGAGGGAGGGAGAGGGGAAGAAGGCAGAAATAAAGAAAAGAAAGAAAAAGAAAAAGGAGAGAAAAGGAGGGGGAAGAAGGAAAGAGATAAAGAATGAAAGAAAGTGGTAATACATACAAAAGGCAGTAAATATAGAATGATAGAATTATGATGACTACAAGGAGATCCAACCAGTCCATCCTAAAGGAGACCAGTCCTGGGTGTTCATTGGAAGGACTGATGCTGAAACTGAAACTCCAATACTTTGGCCACCTCATGCGAAGAGTTGACTCATTGGAAAAGACCCTGATGCTGGGAGGGATTGGGGGCAGGAGGAGAAGGGGACGACAGAGGATGAGATGGCTCGATGGCATCACCGACGCGATGGACATGAGTTTGAGTGAACTCCGGGAGTTGATGATGGACAGGGAGGCCTGGCATGCTGCGATTCATGGGGTCGCAAAGAGTCGGACATGACTGAGCGACTGAACTGAACTGACTGACTGACAACACCAATGCAATGGTTTCGGAAGAATTCATCAACAAATGTAAAAAACAAAAACAAAAACCTGTGAGTAAAATGTTGCTGGAAAACAGGTATTTCCATACTCCCAAAGAATCCTTTCAAAGATGATTAATCACAAAGAAAAATGTATAGTTTTATTATGAATAGATCTAGCTTTTAGAAGTTTTAGTAAGTAATCAAACTTGGTATAACCAATAATTTTAACTATCTCATCTTATGTGTCCCTGATGCAATGACATGAGATACACAGCATAACCTATGTAAATAGATTTTCCAAAATTATTTACTTGAGTACAATTATGAGGAAGCAGTCTGACACATATTATACAAGAGTATTCCAAAAGGTCAACATTGTGACAACCAACCAACAACAAAAACAACTGTTCTAGACTTAAAGATATTAAGCAGACATGACCAAATGCAACATACAGATCTGGGCTGTACCTTAGATTGAAAAAAAATAGACATCTTTGAAACAAATAGGAAAAATTAAATTTGTACTGTATGTTCGATAATGTATTTGAATTAATAATTTCCATGGTGTGAAGAGTTTGGGGATAACATATAGCTTACTTTCAAGTAGTTCAAACAAAAATATAGATAACATACATATTCCACACCTTATCACACAGAGAAAGAGCTAGAAATTGAGATAGAGACTGGGGGGCGGGGGGGATGGAATTTGACAATTGGTGAATCTGTGATCTATGTATGATTGTTGTACTCTTCTTTTAAAGTTTCGTTTTGTTCAATATTTTTCTGAAATAATGTCTGTTTTCAAGTCTTTGTTAGATAATTCCAGCATCATTTCCATTTCAGCATTTGTACTCCCATTGTCTTTTCCCATTTAAATTCTCTCTTTGTATGCTGGCTAATTTTGTATTATTTCCTAGACATTTTGAATATTATGTTACTGTGGGTCTTGTTTAAAGTCTGTTGGATAATGTTGAGATTTTTGTTTTATCAAGCAGTATCCTTATTAATTTCAGAGAGGGATTTCCAACCTGCCTTTTGTTTTCTTGATTCTAATGTCAGTTCAGTTTTCAAGGCCTTTACAGTTCTATTTAGACCCACCATGTGTGTGTGTGTGTGTGTTCCACCCAAAGCTCATTTTGGGACCTGGATGGTGATCTGTTTGTCAGTTCAGGTCTCAATGTCTTTGGCATACTGAATAGTGTTAAGATTTATCTCTGAATACTATAGAATGAGCCCAGGGATTAGTTAACAATTAAGGCACTTCCTAGTTGCTTAGGATTACCTTTTAAGTCTCCTGGCTAGAATGCCATAGCTTTAATTACACCACTGTGTCATGCTCACAATACACTTTCTTTGGGTGTTTGAAGTTTCCTGTCTTGAACCAGAACTAGACAGCTTCTCCTGAATCTTTCTGATTGTTCTCTGCTGTCCACTTCACTGTTCCCTACGCAACTAAATAGAATATCAAAGAAATAAATGTAAATCTATTACCAGTTCAAGTGGAACTTTTAATTTCCATCTCTTCCCCATTCTGCCTGCTATTACTTACTTTTTGTTGTCCTCAAACATCTAATTTAATTCTGTCTAGGATTTACAATTACATTTAGTGGGAGAGCAAAGTGGTATGTACTTACTCTGTCTTATTCAAAACAAGAAACTGCATTTGTATGTGTGTGTGTGATTTTTTAAAAATAAATGTTTATTCCACTAGATTGCGATTTCATGATGGCAAGATCCTTTTGTTTGCTCTTAATTTTATACCCAGTTTTATACCCTTATATGTGCTGTGCTTAGTCGCTTAGTCATGTCTGACTCCTTGTGACCCCATGGACTGCAGCCTGCCAGGCTCCTTTGTCCAAGGGGATTCTCCAGGGGTTGCCATGCCCTTCTCCAACAAAATCTTATATGGCTCTATCTCATTTCAGGCTGTTATAACAAAGTATCTTAGGCTGAGTGGCTTAGGAAAAACAAATGCTTATTTCTCACAGTTCTAAAAGCTAGACATCCAATATCAGGGTGCTAACATAGTCACATTCTAGTGAGGATTCTCGTCTGGGTTGCAGAAGGCTGTTTTCTTGCTATGTCCTAACATGGTGGAAAGGAGAAAGATAGCTCTCTGGCCTCTTTTTATAAGGGCAATAATCCCATTTATGAGGGTTCTGCCCTTAGACCTAATTACTTCCCAAAGTCGTCATCTCCAAATACCTTCACATTGGGGAATTAGATTTCAACGTAAGAATTTCTGGGGGGACACAAACATTTAGTCCATAATAAGCTCTTCACTTATTTCTCTTTTATATTTCCAATAAAGTTTCATTGTTGTTCTTGTTTTATAGATTTTACACATTTCTTTTTAAATTTATTCCTGGCAAACTTATATTGTTGTCCACAAAGGCCCTCTTATCTGTAGGTAATTGTTAAGATCAGTGTTCTTTGGGAGGAAGACAGCAGAAAAACTCCTATTCCCCTATTTTGTTGATATCATTCTTGTTACTATTGTGAATTGAATTTGTACTTTCTCAGTAGTTATTGCATATTTGTAAAAGAATTCATATTTTACCTATATTGATTTTCTTTCTGGACACTTTACTGGTGTTTTTATTCCTAATCAATTTTCAGCATATTCTCTTAGGTTTTATAGGCATACAATCATAATGCCAGCCACCAGTATATTATTTTACCATTTTTTCTAATAGTAAGGTGAATTGTAGCTGTGTGTCTTATTACTGTTTTCTAATAGCCTGTCTGGAATGCTGGTTTCCAACTAACAGGCCATATCAAAAAACACCTGAATGGTTTTGATAACTGCTATCTTTTTTCAACATAACTTTAATAAAATATTCAACCTTAGGATTCATTCTACCATGTCTCTCATTTATGTCCCAGTTTACCAGTTCCTTCTTGATATTGCTTTCTTCATAACCTAGCCTTACCCAAACTGAAACATCTCAGTTGCATTGTTCATCCATTTTGCCTAATCTATCATCCCTCAACACAGAAAACATAGTAATACTTTAAAAAAAATAGTTTATTTAAATATTTTCACACAAGGCTTTATAATAGGAATCACTGTTTTTTCTTTGGAAAAATACATGAATAAGCTATGAACAAGCTGTATGTAGGTAGGGTGATGTCCAAATTACATCAAGTGTACAGAAATGTCTAAGTTGTATTGCATAAAAACTGAATGGAAGTGACTGAGGTGTTAATGGTAGTATGAATTTGTTAATTTTGTTATCATAATTAACAAAATTAATAATGCTAATTTTCAGAAACAAAAGCAAGGGAAAGGAGAAAGGAAGTATCATGGTTAATTTTAGGTGTCAACATGTCCAGACAAAGGAATTTCCAGATAGCTGGTAAAACATTATTTCTGGATGTGTCTGCTAGAGTGTTTCTGGTAGACTGAATAAGAAAGATTGCCTTTACCAGTATGTGTAAGCATCCTTCAATCCAATGAGGGCCTACCTAGAACAAAAAGCCGGGGGAAAGGCAACTTGACTCTTTGTCTTTGCTTGAGCAGGGACATTCTTCTTCTCCTGCTCTTAGATATCACTGGTCTTGGTCCTTGGGCTTTTGGTTTTGTCCTTATACCACTGGTCCCTCAATTCTTGGAACTTTATATTTGAACTAGAATTCATACTATTGGCTCCCCAGTTCTTAAGGCCTTCAGAGTTGGACTGAATTACACCACTGGCTTTCTTAGTTCCCCAGTTGGCAGATGGAAATTTTCATTCTCCATAACCATGTGATCAAATTCCTATAATGAATTTCCATACATATGTATATATGGAGATTGGTGAATCTTATCAATCTACATTTGTTTCTGTAAGTAATGAATCTATCATCTATATATAATTATATATATATATTTGTGTGTATATATATTTTTTGTATATATATATATATATATTTGTACATATCTTGTATGGTTCTTTTTCTTTGGAGAACTTTGACTAATACAAGAGGTTCTAGTAACAAGGCATATTGGCTAAAATCTGTAAAGTGACCAGTGAAGTATCTGATTGTAAGGTGGACTGATGCTTTTAAGAACAGGTGTATTATCACAAAATTGTACTCGCAGACATGCCTTGTGTGAGAGATTTGAAGGAGATCAATGGAAAAAAAAAAAACAAAAAACAAACCTTTTGTGTGATGGGTAAGGTAACACAAAATGTAAGATCCTAAGAATAGCCATAGATATTAAAAGTCAGAAAGTACAGAGAGATAGAAGGAGAGGCAAGTAAAAGAAAATAAGTCCTTGGGATTTCTAAGCTCTGTGTCAAAAGGCACTTGACTTCCCATAAGATGTGGCCAAGCCTCTAGCCACTACTTCATCTTCTCCCAAATGTAGTTTTGAATTACTTTAACACCTTAAACTTATTTTCTGTATCTTTCAGCCAAGTGTCTTGCACAGAGTGCATGCAGATTGTGCATTATTTCAATACTTTATGGAATCTACTTAGGGGATTAGCAGGAAAATGCCAATAATAACAAGTAGAAAATTAAAGGTTACACAATAAACCATATAAAGTATTAGAGATATTTAAAGAAGAGAAATATTTCATCTTCTTTGCAAGCACAGTAAAGGTTTCACAAAATATTTTGCACTTAGTGGTTTGAAATAAGGTTGCATAGATTTTTGTTATTTAAATTACAGAACAGTAATTCTGATAAAGGAAAAGCAGGAAGGAAGGCACAGTATTAAGAAGGTGAGGAGTAAAGGTTTAGGTGTTCAAGAAACCATCAATAATTCTACTTAGTGGAAATATAAGGTATGTTTAGTATATCTATTCAGAGGCCAGGCAAATATGAGAAAAGTCTGGCAAAGTGAAAGATACTAAGAACTGGTTCCATCTACCCTACAACAAAGGAATGGGCATATGACACTGGAAAGCATTCAAATTCACAAAGTTTTGAAACATCATATAAGCCAGACAAATCACATCTTCCAGCTGGACTTAACCCATAGATTTTTTTAAAATATTAGAACACATGAACACAACTGAACATATGGCTTGTCCATAATGACTGCAGATGAAGGCATGTAGTGCTTATTTATTAGGTAACAAAGGGCCATGGAGTTACTGAGCAAGAGAATAATAAATTAATCAGCACTGCTTTCAAGAAACTGCATAGAACAAAATGGAATAGGCAGAGATTTACTGGATTAGGAGGCTAGAAGACTAACATGTGGTCCAGACAAGAAATAGTGAAAGGCTGAACTAGAGCGGGTGGTAGCAGTGGAATACAAGGGAGAGTATGGAAGTAAAAGGCACTGTAAAGATTGCATTTTTAAGCTGTAGACATCCAAATGTTTATCATTTGTGGAATTGATTAAATACTCAAGCATATGTTCATAAGCAGAATATTATATAGCCATTAAAATATATTCCACCTTTTATGCATTTATATGCAAAGGTTTCCATAGCACATTGCTGAGGAAAATTCCAAGCTTAAACAAATTGATAATATGCTCTAATTCATATAAAATATTGTTGAAATCTATAGACAATTATAGATAGATTCCTGGAAAAATATGAAACCAAATTGCTTCTCTTTTAAATTCCTTGAATTTCTCTGCAGTAGCATATATCATCTTTGTAATCAGGAAACACCAAGTCATTTTCATTCTTGGAGAAAGAATACTTTAATTATAACACAATGTGAAAAGTATTACATGGATATAAGCACATATTCGGGCTTCCCTGGTGGTTCAGTTCAGTCGCTCAGTCATGTCCAACTCTTTGCAGCAAGCCAGGCCTCCCTGTCCATCACCAACTCCTGGAGTTTACCCAAACTCATGTCCATTGAGTCAGTGATGCCATCCAACCATCTCATCCTCTGTCATCCCCTTCTCCTCCTTCAATCTTTCCTTCAATATTTCCCAGCATCAGGGTCTTCTCAAATGAGTCAGCTCTTCACATCAGGTGGCCAAAGTATTGGAGTTTCAGCTTCAGCATCAGTCCTTCCAATGAACACTCAGGACTGATCTTCTTTAGGTTGGACTGGTTGGATCTCCTTGCAGTCCAAGAGACTCTCAAGAGTCTTCTCCAACACCACAATTCAAAAGTATCAATTCTTCAGCACTCAGCTTTCTTTATAGTCCAACTCTTACATCCATAGATGACTACTGGAAAAAACCATAGCCTTGACTAGATGGACTTTGATGGCAAAGCAATGTCTCTGCTTTTTTTTTTTTTTTTTCTATTTTATTTTATTTTTTTATTTTTTAAACTTTACATAATTGCATTAGTTTTGCCAAATATCAAAATGAATCTGCCACAGGTATACATGTGTTCCCCATCCTGAATCCTCCTCCCTCCTCCCTCCCCATACCATCCCTATGGGTCTCTGCTTTTTAATATGCTGTCTAGGTTGGTCATAACTTTCCTTCCAAGGAGTAAGCGTCTTTTAATTTTATGGCTGCAATCACCATCTGCAGTAATTTTGGAGCCCCCAAAAATAAAGTCTGCCACTGTTTCTACTGTTTCCCCATCTATTTGCCATGAAGTGATGGGACCAGATACCATGATCTTAGTTTTCTGAATGTTGAACTTTAAGCCAACTTTTTCACTCTCCTCTTTCACTTTCATCAATAGGCTCTTTAGTTCTTCTTCACCTTCTGCCTTAAGAGTGGTGTCATCTGCATATCTGAGGTTACTGTTATTTCTCTTGGCAATCTTGATTTCAGCTTGTGCTTCATCCAGCCCAGAGTTTCTCATGATGTACTCTGCATATAAGTTAAACAAACTTGGTGACGATATACAGCCTTGATGCACTCTTTTTCCTATTTGGAACCAGTTTGTTGTTCCATGTCCAGTTCAGCAGTAAATAATCGGCCTGCAATGGAAGAGACATGGATTCAATCCCTGGGTAGGGAAGATCTCCTGGAGGAGGGCATGGCAACGCACTCCAGTATTCTTGCCTGGAGAGTCCCATGGACAGAGGAGCCCCAAGTGCTTCAGCCCACAGGATCACAAAGAGTTGAACATGACTGAAGCGACTTAGCACACAGGCGTGCAAGCATGTGTTCATGGGGTATTGATAGGTTGAGAAGAAGTAAGTCAGGATAGAAAACTTCCAGCTGAGTTGATCTTAGAAGAATGAATAAGAGACCATGAGATAGAATTTGAAAACAAAACTGCTCCAGATAGAAGTTTTATAAAAACAAGACTAAAAGGAACAGAAGTCTCTGAGATCTTGAAGCAGAATCTTTACTCTAGAGAATTATTAAATACAATCCTTTAAAGAACACCTCAATCTTTTAGAACATCTGAAATAGAATATATTTTATAAAATTTGTACTAGAACAAAATTGTAGTACAAATCAACGTGCACTTGTGATGGAATCAAGTTTCAAGGAACTTGAATGGTAAGAAAACAAAACCCAATTCCATTTTTCAGAAACGTCATTTTCTCCATGTCAAGAAACATGTCTATTAACACTGGATTAAAAAAAAAAGTCACATCATTAGGATATTACCAAACTTTGCATTATGGCAGAAATGGTACAAACTGATAAATCTTAGTGATAAGTAGATAAAGAATCCAGAAACTAACTGGTGATTTCACAATTTAGCTAATGAGAGATGAAAGGGAAAGGAATAAAGAGAAAGGGAGTGTCACAGCAGTTGGCAAGCTTGCAACCATTCAATCAAGACATGCCAGTGATATAAATCAGTTGTTATGCTGACTTTCACACTTAGGAATATGAAAAAAGTCACTATAATCAACTTAGTAAACCACAGTCACATTTCTGTTAACAAAACATATGTAACTTTATACAATTTATAAAATGAACCCTTTGGAATCCTCCTACAAGGTTGGTGGGGATGTAAATTGGTGCAGCCACTATGGAAAACAGTATGAAGGTTTCTCAGAAAACTCAAAATAGAGCTACCATATGATCCAGCAATCCCAGCCCTAGGTATATATACACATAAAACTATAATTCAAAAAGATACATACACCCCTATGTTCATAGCAACACTATTTACAATAGCCTAGACATGGAAACAACCTAAATGTTCACTGACAGATGAATGAATTAACAAGATATGATATTATATATATATATATATATATATATATATATATATATAAAACAGAATGCTACTTAGCCATAAAAAAGAACAAAATAATGCCATTTGCAGCAACATGGATGGACCTGGGGATGATCATACTAAGTGAAGTCAGAAAGAAAAAGACAAATACCATATGGTACCACTTAATACGTAGAATCTAAAATATGACACAAGTGAACATATCCATGAAACTGAAAATGCCTTATGAACATAGAGAACAAACCTGTGGTTGCCAAGGGGGGAAGAGGTTAGGAAAGGGATGGGGTAGGAGGTTGGGGTTATCAGATGTAAACTTTCATATACAGAATGGAAAAACAAAGTCCTACTGTATAGCACAGGAAACTATATTCAATATCCTATGATAAACTATAATGAAAAAATATTTTAAATTGTGTGTGTGTGTGTGTGTGTATATATATATATATGGGTGAGTTGCTTCACTGTACAGTGGACATTGATGCAATATTATACATCAACTATACTTCATTAAATGAAATAAAAAGAACCCCTTTGTTTAAAATTGCATGTAAACATACTTTATTCATCTCTTGCCATTAATGCCATGACTTTGAACTATTTAAAACAAGATATGTGCATCACAGTTTTTATTTGTACATATATATTAATTTTACATATATATTATATTTGTTTTATAGGTATTTTTCAATTAATTGTTATTTATTTATCCTGTACTCTCACCCATATTTACAGCTGAATTCTCCAATAGTCCTAGTCCAAGTGAAAAGCAACCTTGCGTAGAAATGCAGCTCCAAACACATGAAACTGCCCATCTTAATGTCTTTATAGACTTAAAAGCCAGAGCATATACACCCTGGAATACTTCAACCTCTATATCATAAGTACTTTTACTGTAATTATTATTCAAAGTTTTAAATCACACTAATTCTCTTGCTCTTACTGCACTTGAATTTAAATAATTGTACTTCATTTTCTTCTCTGATACTTCAAGTTTCATAATGGCATGGATCTTGACTATTCTTGTCTAATACACAGTAGGTATTTGATAAATGAATGAATTTTTGTATTATTATCATTATTTATCTTAATGTTTTCCTACTATGTAACAATCATTATATTAAGCACTGCTATTCTAAAACTTGTGAAATACCCAATTTGGGTGAATTTTATACATGATAATATAGAGTGAAATATAAGAAAAGTTTCTGATTTAGTAAGATTGAATCATTTTTAGACTGTATTTCCTGATCCTTTACAGATGGCACTAAAAGTCTTTTCTGACAGACGTCTTTTTTTTAATTTATTTATTTTAATTGGAGGCTAATTACTTTGCAATATTGTATTGGTTTTGCCATACATCAACATGAATCTGCCACGTGTGGTGATTCACTTGACATATGATATTATACATGTTTCAATGCCATTCTCCCAAATCATCCCACCCTTGCCCTCTCCCACAGAGTCCAAAAGACTGTTCTATACATCTGTGTCTCTTTTGCTGTCTCGCATACAGGGTTATCGCTACCATCTTTCTAAATTTCATATATATGCATTAGTATGCTGTATTGGTGTTTTTCTTTCTGACTTACTTCACTCTGTAAAATAGGTTCCAGTTTCATCCACCTCATTAGAACTGATTCAAATGTATTATTTTAATGGCTGAGTAATACTTCATTCTGAATATGTACCACAGCTTTCTTATCCATTCGTCTGCTGATAGACATCTAGATTGCTTCCATGTACTGGCTATTATAAACAGTGCTGTGATGAACATTGGGGTACACGTGTCTCTTTCCCTTCTGGTTTCCTCAGTGTGTATGCCCAACAGTGGGATTGCTGGGTCATATGGCAGATCTATTTCCAATTTTTTAAGTAATCTCCACACTGTTCTCCATAGTGGACACCCTCTCCAGTATTTATTGCTTGTTGACTTTTGGATAGCAGCCATTCTGACTAGTGTGAAATGGTACCTCATTGTGGTTTTGATTTGCATTTCTCTGATAATGAGTGATGTTGAGCATCTTTTCATGTGTTTGTTAGCCATCTGTATGTCTTCTTTGGAGAAATGTCTGTTTAGTTCTTCGGCCCATTTTTTGATTGGGTGGTTCATTTCTCTGGAATTGAGCTGCAGATATTGCTTGTATATTTTTGAGATTAATTCTTTGTCAGTTGCTTCATTTGCTATTATTTTCTCACATTCTGAAGGCTGTCTTTTCACCTTGCTTATAGTTTCCTTTGTTGTGCAGAAGCTTTTAATCTTAATTAGGTCCCATTTGTTTATTTTTGCTTTTATTTTCAATATTCTGGAAGGTGGGTCATAGAGGATCCTCTGTGATTTATGTCGGAGAGTGTTTTGCCTATATTCTCTAGGAGTTTTATAATTTCTGGTCTTATGTTTAGATCTTTAATCCATTTTGAGTTTATTTTTGTGTATGGTGTTAGAAAGTGGTCTAGTTTCATTCTATACAAGTGGTTGACCAGTTTTCCCAGCACCACTTGTTAAAGAGATCGTCTTTTCTCCACTGTATATTCTTGCCTCCTTTGTCAAAGATAATGTGTCCATAGGTGCATGGATTTATCTCTGGACTTTCTATTTTGTTCCACTGATCTATATTTCTGTCTTTGTGCCAGTGCAATACTATCTTGATGACTGTGGCTTTGTAGTAGAGCCTGAAGTCAAGCAGGTTGATTCCTCCAGTTTCATTCTTCTTTCTCAAGATTGCTTTGGCTATTTGAGATTTTTTGTATTTCCATACAAATTGTGAAATTATTTGTTCTAGCTCTGTGAAAAATACTGTTGGTAGCTTGATAGGGATTGCATTGAACCTGTAGATTGCTTTGGGTAATATACTCATTTTCATTATATTGATTCTTCCATTCAATGAACACGGTATATTTCTCCATCTATTAGTGTCCTCTTTGATTTCTTTCACCAATGTTTTATAGTTTTCTATATATAGGTCTTATGTTTCTTTAGGTAGATATATTCCTAGTATTTTATTCTTTTTGTTGCAATAGTGAATGGAATTGTTTCCTTAATTTCTCTTTCTATTTTCTCATTACTAGTGTATAGGAATTCAAGGGATTTCAGTGTGTTGAATTTATATCCTGCAACTTTATTCATTGATTAGCTCTAGTAATTTTCTGGTGGAGCCTTTAGGGTTTTCTATGTAGAGGATCATGTCATCTACAAACAGTGAGTATTTTACTTCTTCTTTTCCAATTTGGATTCCTTTTATTTCTTTTTCTGCTCTGATTGCTGCGGCCAAAGTTTCCAAAACTATGTTGAATAGTAGTGGTGAAAGTGGGCACCCTTGTCTTGTTCTTGACTTTAGGGGAAATGCTTTCAATTTTTCACCATTAGGATAATGTTTGCTGTGGGTTTGTATATATAGCTTTTATTATGTTGAGGTATGGTCCTTCTATTCCTGCTTTCTGGAGAGTTTTTATCATAAATGGATGTTGGATTTTGTCAAAGGCTTTCTCTGCATCTATTGAGATAATTATATGGCTTTTATTTTTCAATTTGTTAATGTGGTGTATTACACTGATTGATTTGCGGATACTGAAGAATCCTTGCATCCCTGAGATAAAGCCCACTTGGTCATGGTGTATGATCTTTTTAATGTGTTGTTGGATTCTGATTTCTAGAATTTTGTTAAGGATTTTGCATCTATGTTCATCAGTGATATTGGCCTGTAGTTTTCTTTTTTTGTGGCATCTTTGTCAGGTTTTTGTATTAGGGTGATGATGGCCTCATAGAATGAGTTTGGAAGTTTACCTTCCTCTGCAATTTTCTGGAAGAGTTTGAGTAGGATAGGTATTAGCTCATCTCTAAATTTTTGGTAGAATTCAGCTGTGAAGCCATCTGGACCCGAGCTTTTGTCTGCTGGAAGATTTCTGACTACGGTTTCAATTTCCATGCTTGTGATGGGTCTGTTAGATTTTCTATTTCTTCCAGTTTTGGAAAGTTGTACTTTTCTGAGAATTTGTCCATTTCTTCCAAGTTGTCCATTTTATTGGCATATAATTGCTGATAGTAGTCTCTTATGATCCTTTGTATTTATGTGTTATCTGTTGTGATATCTCCATATTCACTTCTAGTTTCATTGATTTGATTTTTCTCCCTTTGTTTCTTGATGAGTCTGGCTAATGGTTTGTCAATTTTATTTATACTCTCAAAGCACCAGTTTCTGGCTTTGTTGATTTTTGCTATGGTCTCTTATATTTCTTTTGAATTTATTTCTGCCCTATATTTTAAGATTTCTTTACTTCTACTAACCCTGGGGTTCTTCATTTATTCCTTTTCTAGTTGCTTTAGGAGTTCAGTTCAGTTCAGTTCAGTTCAGTCGCTCAGTCATGTCCGACTCTTTGGGACACCATGAATCGCAGCACGCGAAGCCTCCCTGTCCATCACCAACTCCCGGAGTTCACACAGACTCATGTCCATTGAGTCAGTGATGCCATCCAGCCATCTCATGCTCTGTCGTCCCCTTCTCCTGCTGCCCCCAATCCCTCCCAGCATCAGAGTCTTCCAATGAGTCAACTCTTCAC
The DNA here is from genome assembly GCF_055505025.1 of Bos grunniens. Taxonomy (NCBI): domain Eukaryota; kingdom Metazoa; phylum Chordata; class Mammalia; order Artiodactyla; family Bovidae; genus Bos; species Bos grunniens. Next base: position 134,672,488 of record NC_141194.1, read on the forward strand.
ATGAGGTGGCCAAAGTACTGGAGTTTCAGCTTTAGCATCATTCCTTCCAAAGAAATCCCAGGGCTGATCTCCTTCAGAATGGACTGGTTGGATCTCCTTGCAGTCCAAGAGACTCTCAAGAGTCTTCTCCAACACCACACTTCAAAAGCATCAATTCTTCATTGCTCAGCTTTCTTAACAGTCCAACTCTCAACATCCATACATGACCACAGGAAAAACCATAGCCTTGATAGACGGACCTTTGTTGGCAAAGTAATGTCTCTGCTTTTCAATATTCTACCTAGGTTGGTCATAACTGACCTTCTAAGGAGTAAGCATCTTTTAATTTCATGGCTGTAGTCACCATCTGTAGTGATTTTGGAGCCCCAAAAAATAAAGTCTGACACTGTTTCCACTGTTTCCCCATCTATTTCCCATGAAGTGATGGGACTGGATGCCATGATCTTTGTTTTCTGAATGTTGAGCTTTAAGCCAACTTTTTCACTCTCCACTTTCACTTTCATCAAGAGGCTTTTTAGTGCCTCTCCACTTTCTGCCATGCCTGAGTTTTCCAAATTTGCAGGCATACTGAGTGCAGCACTTTCACAGCATCATCTTTCAGGATTTGAAATAGCTCAACTGGAATTCCATCACCTCCACTAGCTTTGTTCGTAGTGATGCTTTCTAAGGCCCACTTGACTTCATATTCCAGGATGTCTGGCTCTAGGTCAGTGATCACACCATCGTGATTATCTGGGTCATGAAGATCTTTTTTGTACAGTTCTTCTGTGTATTCTTCCACCTCTTCTTAATATCTTCTGCTTCTGTTAGGTCCATACCATTTCTGTCCTTTATCGAGCCTATCTTTGCATGAAATGTTCCTTTGGTATCTCTGATTTTCTTGAAGAGATCTCTAGTCTTTCCCATTCTGTTGTTTTCCTCTATTTCTTTCCATTGATCACTGAAGAAGGCTTTCTTATCTCTTCTTGCTATTCTTTGGAACTCTGCATTCAGATGCTTATATCTTTCCTATTCTCCTTTGCTTTTCACTTCTCTTCTTTTCACAGCTATTTGTAAGGCCTCCCCAGACAGTCATTTTGCTTTTTTGCATTTCTTTTCCATGGGGATGGTCTTGATCCCTGTCTCCTGTACAATGTAATGAACCTCAGTCCATAGTTCATCAGGCACTCTATCTATCAGAGCTAGGCTCTTAAATCTATTTCTGACTTCCACTGTATAATCATAAGGGATATGATTTAGGTCATACCTGAATTGTCTAGTGGTTTTCCCTACTTTCTTCAATTTAAGTCTGAATTTGGCAATAAAAAGTTCATTGTCTGAGCCACAGTCAGCTCCTGGTCTTGTTTTTCCTAACTGTACAGAGCTTCTCTATCTTTGGCTGCAAAGAATATAATCAATCTCATTTGAAAAGGTCAGTTTTCATTCCAATCCCAAAGAAAGGCAATGCCAAAGAATGCTCAAACTACCGCACAATTGCACTCATCTCACACGCTAGTAAAGTAATGCTCAAAATTCTCCAAGCCAGGCTTCAACAATATGTGAACTGTGAACTTCCTGATGTTCAAGCTGGTTTTAGAAAAGGCAGAGGAACCAGAAATCAAATCACCAACATCCACTGTATCATGGAAAAAGCAAGAGAGTTCCAGAAAAACATCTATTTCTGCTTTATTGACTATGCCAAAGCCTTTGGCTGTGTGGATCACAATAAACTGTGGAAAAGTCTGAAAGAGATGGGAATACCAGACCACCTGATCTGCCTCTTGAGAAATTTGTATGCAGGTCAGGAAGCAACAGTTAGTACTGGACATGGAACAACAGACTGGTTCTAAATAGGAAAAGGAGTACATCAAGGCTGTATATTGTCACCCTGCTTATTTAACTTATCTGCAGAGTACATCATGAGAAACACTGGAGTGGAAGAAGCACAAGGTGGAATCAAGATTGCCGGGAGAAATATCAATAACCTCAGATATGCAGATGACAGCACCCTTATGGCAGAAAATGAAGAGGAACTAAAAAGCCTCTTGATGAATGTGGAAGAGGAGAGTGAAAAAGTTGGCTTAAAGCTCAGCATTCAGAAAATGAAGATCATGGCATCCGGTCCCATCACTTCATGGGAAATAGATGGGGAAACAGTGGAAACAGTGTCAAACTTAATTTTTCGGGGCTCCAAAATCACTGCAGATTGTGACTGCAGCCATGAAATTTAAAGACACTTACTCCTTGGAAGGTCAGTTATGACCAACCTAGATAGCATATTGAAAAGCAGAGACATTACTTTGCCAACAAAGGTTCGTCTAGTCAAGGCTATGGTTTTTCCAGTGGTCATGTATGTATGTGAGAGTTGGACTGTGAAGAAGGCTGAGCGCCGAAGAATTGATGCTTTTGAACTGTGGTGTTGGAGAAGACTCTTGAGAATCCCTTGGACTGCAAGGAGATCCAGCCAGTCCATTCTGAAGGAGATCAGCCCTGGGATTTCTTTGGAAGGAATGATGCTAAAGCTGAAACTCCAGTACTTTGGCCACCTCATGCGAAGAGTTGACTCATTGGAAAGGACTCTGATGCTGGGAGGAATTGGGGGCAAGAGGAGAAGGGGACGACAGAGGATGAGACGGCTGGATAGCATCACTGACTCGATGGACGTGAGTCTGTGTAAACTCCAGGAGTTGGTGATGGACAGGGAGACCTGGTGTGCTGGGATTCACGGGGTCGCAAAGAGTCGGACACGACTGAGTGACTGATCTGATCATTTTCTTCCATAAGGGTGGTGTCATCTGCATATCTGAGGATATTGATATTTCTCCAAGCAATCTTGATTCCAGCTTGTGCTTCTTCCAGCTCAGCGTTTCTCATGATGTCCTCTGCATATAAATTAAATAATCAGGGTGACAATGTGCAGCCTTGACGTACTACTTTTCCTATTTGGAACCAGTCTGTTGTTCCATGTCCAGTTCTAACTGTTGCTTCCTGACCTGCATACAAATTTCTCAAGAGGAAGGTCAGGTTGTCTGGTATTCCCATCTCTTTCAGAATTTTCCACTATTTATTGTGATCCACACACCACACATCTTTAAGTGTAGAGTTACGTTATTTATTTGACTTTTTTTCTTGTTTCTTGAGGTATGCCTGTTCTATTAACCTTCCCCTTAGCACTGCTTTTACAGTGTCCCACAGGTTTTGGGTTGTTGTGTTTTCACTTTCTTTCATTTCTATGAATATTTTGATTTCTTTTTTGATTTATTCTGTTATTTGTTGGTTATTCAGCAGCTTGTTTTTCAGCCTCAATATGTTGGAATTTTTAATAGTTTTTCTCCTGTAATTGAGCTCTAATCTTACTGTAATGTTGTCATAAAAGATACTTGTAATGATTTCCATTTTTTTGAATTTACCAAGGCTAGATTTATGGCCCAGGATGTGATCTATCCTGGAGAACGTTCCGTGTGCGCTTCAGAAAAAGGTGAAATTCATTGTTTTGGGGTGAAATGTCTTATAGATATCAGTTAGGTCTAACTGATCTATTGTATCATTTAAAGTTTGTGTTTCCTTGTTAATTTTCTGTTTAGTTGATCTATCCATAGGTTTGAGTGGGGTATTAAAGTCTCCCACTATTATTCTGTTATTGTTAATTTCCCCTTTCATACTTGTTAGCATTTGTCTTACATATTGTGGTGCTCCTATGTTGGGTGCATATATATCTATAATTGTTATATCTTCTTCTTGGATTGATTCTTTGATCATTATGTAGTGTCCTTCTTTGCCTCTTTTTACAGCCTTTATTTTAAAGTCTATTTTATCTGATATGAGTATTGGTACTCCTGCTTTCTTTATTTGCGTGGAATATCTTTTCCCAGCCCTTCAATTTCAGTCTGTGTGTGTCCCCTGTTTTGAGGTGGGTCTCTTGTAGACAACATATATAAAGGTCTTGTTTTTGTATCCATTGAGCCAGTCTTTGTCTTTTGTTTGGGACATTCAACCCATTTAGGTTCAAGGTAATTATTGCTAAGTATGATCCTGTTGCCATTTACTTTATTGTTTTGGGTTCGAGTTTATACACCCTTTTTGTGTTTCCTGTCTAGAGAAGATCCTTTAGCATTTGTTGGAGAGCTGGTTTGGTGGTGCTGAATTCTCTCATCTTTTGCTTGTCTGTAAAGCTTTTGATTTCTCCTTCATATTTGAATGAGGTCCTTGCTGGGTACAGTAATCTGGGCTGTAGGTTATTTTCTTTCATCACTTTAAGTATTTCCTGCCATTCCCTCCTGGCCTGAAGAGTTTCTATTGAAAGATCAGCTGTTATCCTTATGGGAATCCCCTTGTGTGTTATTTGTTATTTTTCCCTTACTGCTTTTAATATTTGTTCTTTGTGCTTGATCTTTGTTATTTTGATTAATATATGTCTTGGGGTGTTTTGCCTTGGGTTTATACTGTTTGGGACTCTGTGGGTTTCTTGGACTTGGGTGATTATTTCCTTCCCCGTTTTAGGGAAGTTTTCAACTGTTATCTCCTCAAGTATTTTCTCGTGGTCTTTCTTTATGTTTTCTTCTTCTCGGACTCCTATGATTCGAATGTTGGGGCGTTTAAGATTGTCCCAGAGGTCTCTGAGATTGTCCTCATTTCTTTTAATTCGTTTTTCTTTTTTCCTCTCTGATTCATTTATTTCTACCATTCTATCTTCTACTTCACTAATCCTATCTTCTGCCTCCATTATTCTACTGTTGGTTCCCTCCAGAGTGTTTTTAATCTCATTTATTGCATTATTTATTATATATTGACTTTTTAAAATTCATTCTAGGTCCTTGTTAAACCTGTCTTGCATCTTCTCAATCCTTGTCTCCAGGCTATTTATCTGTGATTCCATTTTGTTTTCAAGATTTTGGATCATTTTCACTATCATTATTTATAATTCTTTATCAGGTAGATTCCCTATCTCTTCCTCTTTTGTTTGGTTTGGTGAGCATTTATCCTGTTCCTTTACCTGCTGGGTATTCCTCTGTCTCTTCATCTTGTTTATATTACTGCATTTGGGGTGGCCTTTCTGTATTCTGGCAGTTGGTGGAATTCTCTTTATTGTGGAGTTTCCTCACTGTGGGTGGGTTTGTACGGGTGGCTAGTCAAAGTTTCCTGGTTAGGGAAGCTTGTGTCGGTGTTCTGGTGGGTGGAGCTGGATTTCTCTCTGGAGTGCAATGAAGTGTCCAGTAATGAGTTATGAGTTGTCAGTGGGTTTGGAGTGACTTTGGGTAGCCTGTATATTGAAGCTCAGGGCTGTGTTCCTGCTTTGCTGGAGAATTTGCATGGTATGTCTTGCTCTGGAACTTGTTGGCCCTTGGGTGGTTCTTGGTTTCAGTGTAGGTATGGAGGCATTTGATGAGCTCCTGACGATTAATGCTCCCTGGAGTCAGGAGTTCCCCGGTGTTCTCAGGATTTGGACTTAAGCCTCCTGCTTCTCGTTTTCAGTCTTATTTTTACAGTAGCCTCAAGACTTCTCCATCTATACAGCACCGTTGATAAAACATCTAGGTTAAAGATGAAAAGTTTCTCCACAGTGAGGGACCACTCAGAGATGTTCATGGAGTTATACAGTGAAGAGAAGAGGAAGGATGGAGAGAGAGGTGGCCAGGAGGAAAAAGGGGCGAATCAAAAGGAGAGAGACAGATCCAGCCAGTAATCAGTTCCCTAAGCTTTCTCCACCGTCTGGAACACACAAAGAGATTCACAGAGTTGGGTAGAGAAGAGAAGAGGGAGGGAGGAGATAGAGGCGACCTGGTGGACAAAAAGGAGAGTACAAAGGGGGAGAGAGCACTCAAGCCAGTAATCTCGCTCCCAAGTAAAAATGGGTACTGAAGATTGGGTTCTTAGAGGTACAAAATTGATAACAAATACCAAAAAGAAAAGATTAAAACTCCAGAGTTTGGATTTTCAAAAATACAATATTAAAAAAAAACAGTCAGAAAAATTATAATATATATATATATATATATATACATATATGAAGTTTGCTTTAAAAAACAGGGTCTCTCTTTTTTTTGCAAAGTAATAGTAGGTTAATAAATGAAAATTAAAGGAGTAATAGAAGACTTAAAAATCTTTTAAAAATTAAAAAGACTTTTGGATCACAGCCATTCTGACTGGTGTGAAATGGTACCTCATAGTGGTTTTGATTTGCATTTCTCTGATAATGAGTGATGTTGAGCATCTTTTCATGTGTTTGTTAGCCCTCTGTATGTCTTCTTTGGAGAAATGTCTATTTAGTTCTTTGGCCCATTTTTTGATTGGGTCATTTATTTTTCTGGAGTTGAGCTGTAGGAGTTGCTTGTATATTTTTGAGATTAGTTGTTTGTCAGTTAGAAAAGGGAACCCTCTTACACTGTTGGTGGGAATGCAAACTAGTACAGCCACTATGGAGAACAGTGTGGAGATTCCTTAAAAAACTGGAAATAGAACTGCCTTATGATCCAGCAATCCCACTGCTAGGCATACACACTGAGGAAACCAGAAGGGAAAGAGACACGTGTACCCCAATGTTCATTGCAGCACTGTTTATAATAGCCAGAACATGGAAGCAACCTAGATGTCCATCAGCAGATGAATGGATAAGAAAGCAGTAGTACATATACACAATGGAGTATTACTCAGCCATTAAAAAGAAAACATTTGAATCAGTTCTAATGAGGTGGATGAAACTGGAGCCTATTATACAGAGTGAAGTAAGCCAGAAAGAAAAACACCAATACAATATACTAACGCATATATATGGAATTTAGAAAGATGGTAACAATAACCCTGTGTACGAGACAGCAAAAGAGACACTGATGTATAGAACAGTCTTATGGACTCTGTGGGAGAGGGAGAGGGTGGGAAGATTTGGGAGAATGGCATTGAAACATGTAAAATAGCATGTATGAAACGAGATGCCAGTCCAGGTTCGATGCACGATACTGGATGCTTGGGGCTGGTGCACTGGGACGACCCAGAGGGATGTTATGGGAAGGGAGGAGGGAGGAGGGTTCAGGATGGGGAACACATGTATACGTGTGGCGGATTCATTTTGATATTTGGCAAAACTAATACAATTATGTAAAGTTTAAAAATAAAATAAAATTAAAAAAAATAAAATAAAATGATAAGAAAAAAAATTAAAAAGAAATAAAGAATGATAGTGAAAATATATCTAGGACCTTCTCTCGTGCTTTTGTGGGTATTGTGGGGTCAGTTCATTTTCGGATAGTTCCTTGATCCGGCTTATATTTCTCAAGATCTATAGGCCCCTTCCTATGTAGTCAGTACTAACTACAGGGTTTTAATCTATTGCACCTGTCACTTCCAAGGAGGTTCCCTCTCTTTTAGCTTCTTCTTTTGCTGGTCTCTTCAGTGTCTAATTTCCACCCTGACACAAGGGGGCAGTGGTGGACACTTTTTAGGCTCACTTGTTCAGTCGTGCTGTGAGGAAGGAGAGACGCTACAAACAAATAACACTGGTGTGTGCTCACAGTGTCTTGGCCACACTGGGTTTGCCCCTGCTAATGGTGTGTGTGCTTTCCCTGTCAACACTGCTTAGGCTCTAGGTTGCTCTGCTGCGAACTGTCTGAGGCTGGCCTTGGGTTGTATGCACTTCCCGGGTCTAAGCCTCTCAAGTTCAGGTACTTGGGTAGTCCTCAGATGTACAGACTTGGTTGGGCCTGCGTTTTGTGCCCTTCCCTGATCCGAGCATTTCAGGTGACCAAGTGTTTGGCGAGCACGGTCGCTGCGACTTATAGCCTCCCTCATCCCTGCTGCTTGGTTTTCTGGGTGTACAACCGGCGCACCTTCCCAGGTGGATGTTGACTGTCCAGAATTCCAGGAAGTCTTAGTTAGCAATGAAGACTGCTTGCAGTTTGGTCGATAATGCCTCTCTGGGGCCACGATTGCCCCTTTCCAGCTCTGGCTGCCTGTCACTGGAGGGTTATGGTCTGCAGCCGGCTAGCTCTGCTCAGTCCTTTGTTCTATGAGCAGGCCTGGTGGTGTCTTAGGTTAGGGCTTTTCACGTAGCTCTAGTCAGTCCTTTGTTCTGTGAGTGGGCCTGGCGGTGTTTTAGGTTAGGGCTTTTCGCATGGTAGCTATCCCACAGTCTGCTTTGCTATCCCAAGTTAGTTCCCTCAGATTGCCCTTGGGGCATTCAGGCCCAGTCCTTACTCTAAGTAATGCAGCCTGCGCCTCCCTGCCCAGCCCCCGCTTACTAGTGGCAGATGCAGGCATTTGTGCCGCTTCTCTGCTGGGCGAGTTACTGTTGGGCACATAATCTGTGGTTTTAGTTATTTATTTATTTTTCCTCCTGGTTATGTTGTTCTCTGTGGTTCCAAGGCTTGCCACAGACTCGGCAGTGAGAGTGTTTCCTGGTGTTTGGAAACTTCTCTCTTTTTTAAGACTCCCTTCCCAGGACGAGCTCTGTCCCTACCTCTTTTGTCTCTCTTTTTGTCTTTTATATTTTTTCCTACCTCCTTTCGAAGAGAATGGGCTGCTTTTCTGGGTGCCTGATGTCCTCTGCCAGCATTCAGATGTTGTTTTGTGGAATTTACTCAGCGTTCAAATGTTCTTTTGATGAATTTGTGGGGGAGAAAGTGGTCTCCCCGTCCTATTCCTCCACCATCTTAGGACCACCCTCTGATAGACATCTTAAAGATTATCCTAAGATTTACAAAGAAAAATAATTTAGAAAATATATTGTGCTACTCTGCATTTTAAGTGAATATATTTTCCTTAGCTCTCTAAAGAGTTCATGAATGCTTTCCCTGACTCATGGAACAGATATAACTTGACAGTGAACTGTGCAACGTACTGTACATTTTGGAAGAATTGTCATGAAATCAAGTGCACAGAGTGCCACAACTCCAACAGTTGTGGAATTCCATCACTGAACTTATGTCCCATTAATATCCCAACAACAGCTTGGAGAGTCAACAGGCACAAAAATGTGATTACATCAATGAAACTGAAAAACTTGTTTCACTAACATTGTTTCCTTAAATAGATTTTCATTTAAGCTCTCTAGTCAAAATTATCACAATAGTTTTTATGTTTGTGCTTGACTGCAGAAGTAGGTGCTGGGAATTAATTTTATTCTTAGAGATTATTTTCCAAGACCATAGATTAGCAAAGAGATGCTTTTTTTTTTAATGTTTGGATTAAGTGTTTGCTCAGCCAATCTTTTTCTTTCACCTGATCTCTCAGAAGGTTGTTACTCTAATTGCATGAATGGCTATTTTATGAAAGATTGACAAAGTCAGCATGTAACAAAATGTCTTCTGTAAGATCTTGAATTAGCTGAATGAGTACAAGGCAATGTTGACATAATAGAATTATCTTGTCATTATCTCTGCTCTTCTGTATTTGGAATAGTGTATTGAGTAAAACTAGCATAAGTCCTTTCAGAAATAAAAAATAAACTTACTACTTCATATAAGTGGATATATGCTGTCTTCCTCAAGGCATGTTCACCAGCTCATATTTCACCTATAGTTGCTCATTAGACAGCAAAAATATTAGATGATGCTTTGGAGGAATGTACAAAGAAGTATTTGGTGAGGGGCAAAAAAGTTAAAAGATTTATAGAAATAATGGTAGAAGAAAGGATGGATGGCTGGTAGAGAGAACTTACAATTTGGACATTGACAGATAGATATACCTATGAAACATGTCATTTGCATTCTGTTGTGTTTACTGGATAAAACTGATTACAAAAAGAAAATCATTGATAAGAACAGTAAGCACCCTAAAGGCCATGGACAAAGATGTCGAGGTAGAAGAAAACTGTCCTCTACCTTTCAAAGATCTTCTGGCTGCTCTAGGAATTAAACTGACATTATACAGATTAACAGGAAAAAGAAAATCTAATTTTATACATGTAGGAACCCCACATACGTAAGAATGTCAGAGACTCCACATATAAGACAGACTCAGAGATAGAATGGAAAAATTAGATATACATACTACCCTGTGGTAAGGAAGGAGGAATTTGGGGGCCTCAAGGACAGAAGGATCATTCTCAGAACAGATGTTGGGTACTTAGATGTTTGCCATGCCATACAGATTGAGCCATTTAGATAAAGTGTGTCACCAGAAATTATTTTCTGGGAAAAAAAAATCCCCCATTTAAATTATTCTAGGTTGGTAAGCAGTAGTCTCTCATAAGCCTGCATGGTCTCAACCGCCTTTTGCTCAGAAAAATTCACATGGCACAGTAGTACATCTTGAGGAGGGCTGTTCTGAAGCACTACAAACACATGAATACTGAAGTCATCCAAGACGATATCTAAACATCCAAGACTGAGAAACTCACTACAACCTTCAATAGGTAATAGTGTGGGGCATACCTGGGATAATGATTTGGTAGTACACACTATTTCAAAGCTAAGGAAGAATATGCACTAAATGTTAAACACACTTGAAGAATTTTGAATTTTATAATGAAGAATGTTGCCTCAGACATCTTCCTACATATAGTTTGGTACAATTTTTATTTTGGTACCTCTTCCCCAAACTAATTTTCAACTCTATCATAGTTGTGTATCACTTCAATCACACATTTATATAAAGAAATCTCTAGAGCCAGAGTGTAGAGAACCCATTTTAATGGCAGATAGTAAGATCTTAATCTTTAGAAAACGCTATTGATTTTTTTTTTTTTTTGGTATGTCAGTTTTCAGGCCAGTCTCAAAATGGTTATTTCTAAGGACATTAAAGGGCTCTGCCAGAAAAAGCACAGCAGTGTGAGAAATAGGAAGAGACAAAGGAAGTGACAATGATTGTTTAAAAAACCCACAGGCCCCTTTGATAGAACAAATTCAATATAAGCAGCAGAATGATAGCATCTCCCTAACCCCTTATTTATAACAAGTCCCTTGATAGATAGCAGAAACCTTTAATATGTCAGCCCATGGCAAAGAAAACATTCTCAAATCTATTATTTTGCAACAAAAAAATAGTCCAGCTTTAGTCAAAGGGAAACTATGAAAGAACTGTCCCCTGACAGTAGTCCTCTTTAGAGAGCAAAAACTAAAAGTGACTGGGAGAGACACTGTGTATGTGTGTGTGTCCACACCCACACTCATGCAGGTGTCTGTGCATTCACAGGCTCTGATGAGAATGACTTGATAAGGCACAGGAAGAAAGAAGATTTAAAAAATTGTTTGGTTATAAAAGAACAGTTAAGTGAAAAAAATTGCTTATGACCTAGTGGTAATATTTTTAGGATAATATTATGTTACAGAAAGAGACTAAATTAAACAAAAAATGGTGTAAAAAAGGAAGAAAAAAAGAGAGGCTGAAATTGAGTAAATAAAATGACCCTGTCCTTTAACAGGTAGCTCTCTGGTTTATTGAAAATTTATATATTTGGCTTTCGCTACCTCTACCTAAAATGCTATACTTTGAAAAGAACTGTACAGATAAGGATTTCCATGTTGCTAGTGAGGACAAGTCTGTTAGCATCTTTATTTCATGTGCCTCTTTCAGAAAAGTTTTTCATTGTTAACCAATAGGTAAATTCAGTGTTTCACATTTTGACTATGATTATAAAAGTGTAGGAAAGAATGATTTGGAGAGGACCAAGGACATGATAATGTCCTGAAAACAATAAGACAGTACTAAGATTGCAGGAAAAAAATGCAGGACACACAGTTATATTTGAATTTCAGATAAACAATAAGTACCATTGCACATAACATACTAATGCTATAATATTATTATCTGAAATTCAGATTTAACTGGGTCTTCTGTATTTATTTGCTAAATCTGGCACCCTAGGCATAAGATGAGGTAAATAAGAGAACTGAATTAATTAGAAATATGAGAGGGGAGCATTGATTTTTAGCATGGAATGACCCCATGGTATGTGCTGACTCATTTCTATCCACATAAAGATCAGTTACAGTGGACAGAGACTCATATTTAATAGTATAATTTTACATTTATTCATGCAATTACATGATACATTTACTCTGGCAATGATACAGTTCATACAATCATATGGTACATTAATCATACAGTCTTCATGGCCTTAATGGCTATTTTTATCAAAAATTAATTCCATAATAAAGTTTAGTTTTGAGAGCCAAGATACTATGCCAGACCAAATGGAAGTTGGCAGCCTCTAATTACATCATAGAGTTTGAATGGTATTAAAGAAATTTTTTTTTTATCAGTATCTGTCCTCTTTGCTAAATTTGACATTATTAATTACCTCCAGTACTTTACTGAAATACCTTGTCTCTCCAGCCAAGCTTGCTCTCTTCCTAGGCAGATTTAATTGGGTAGTATATTCCTAAGATTGTCAAATATACAACTTATAAAAAAATTCTTCTACTTTCCTTTCAGCCTTCACATTTCCTAATTTAACACTCATTTTAATAAAAAAAATCTTACATAGCTTTCTTCCTAAAGTGTTGATGCTGGAAGTACATCCAGGTTTTAATTCTCTACTTTGCATTTATACTGTTGAATTTCCTTGAATTTTCCTATTGTATTCCTTGAACTTTCAATTATGCAGTAAAATTCTTACCTCATTAGGCATTTTTCTTGATTATCTCAAACAAACAAAAGCTGTCACTACCCTTACTGTGGAGGAATATGTAATGAGATGTTTGACTCATTTTATATGAGGAAAAAGTATATTAGACTATTTAAGTATAATTGGCTGTCTATAGGAACTTGGATAGAATCCCAGGGACGGGGGAGCCTGGTGGGCTGCCATCTATGGGGTTGCACAGAGTCGGACACGACTGAAGTGACTTAGCAGAAGCAGCAGCAGCAGGAACTTGAATGACCTTAGCTACTTTCTCTCATAACAATACATGGCTGAAGTAATTTATGTTCTTGGTTTAGTGCCAGAGGGTCAGATTTATTGGAAGATCCCCTATACCAAACCACTCCAGTCCCACTGGCTTACTAAAAATGCCCCCCTTGGGTAAACAGTAGCAAACTATTATTGAACACCCACCCAGCTTCTGTCCTCAACTATGGAAAACTCACAAATTAGGACCAAGGAGAAAGCATGAAAAAGGCAAATTCAGGATACTTGATTTCTAGTTAGATCATTCTATAAATATAAACTGCATCTGTGTGCATGTTCAGTCATGTCTGAAACTTTGTGATCCTATGGGCTGTAGTCTGCCAGGTTCCTCTGTCTATGGGATTTCATAGGCAAGAGTGCTGGAGTGGTTTGCCATTTTCTCCTCCAGGGGATCTTCCCAACACAGGGACTGAACCCACATTTCCTGTGTCTCCTGCATTGCAGACACAGTCTTTACCATAAACCAACCAGGAAGTCCATACATCTAGACTGTATTGTTGTGGTAACTGGTACATACTCACATATAGATAGAAAGTGCTAAGTCATCAGCTCATATTTCATGTGTGCTCTGTCATGTCTGACTCTTTGCCACCCCATGGACTGTAGCCCACAGGTTCTTCTATCCATGGATTTTAAAAATTTATTTATTTTTTATTGAAGGATAATTGCTTTATAGAATTTTGTTGTTTTCTGTCAAACCTCAACATGATTCAACCATAGGTATACATATATCCCCTCCATTTTGAACCTCCCTCCCATCTCCCTCCCCATCCCACCCCTCTAGGTTGATACAGAGCTGCTGTTTTGAGTTTCCTGAGACATACAGAAAATTTCTGTTGGCTATCTATTTTACATACAATAATGTAAGTTTCCATGTTACTCCTTCCATATACCTCACCCTCTCCTCCCCTCTCCCCATGTTCATAAGTCCATTCTCAATGTCTGTTTCTCCATTGCTGCCTTGTAAATAAATTCTTCAGTACTGTTTTTCTATATTCTGTATGTATGCATTAGAATGAATGGATAAAGAAGTTGTGGTACATATACACAATGGAATATTACTCAGCCATAAAAAAGAATACATTTGAGTCAGTTCTAATGAGGTGGATGAAACTAGAACCTATTATACAGAGTGAAGTAAGTTATAAAGAGAAAGATAAATATCATATTCTAATGCATATATATGGAACCTGTCTATTGAATTTTTCAGGCAAGAATACTGGAGTCAGTTGCCATTCCCTTCTCCAGAGGATCTTCCTAATCATTGGTCATTAATTCATCATGTAAGTTTATATGATAAAACCTAAAATTCACTGTATCTGATATGTATCAGTAGGCCAATGAATGCAGCACTTCTCAAAATGTAATGTGCTTAAGAATCACCTGGAGATCTTGTAAAATGTCAGGAAGCACTATAGTGGCCTAGGACAAAACCTGGAGACTCAGAATTGCTAACAATTTCCTTAGTGGTGTGGTTGGTCCAAAGACCACATTTGGAATAACAAGGATCTAGAGCCACTGCTGTTCAATGGAAATACAATGCAAGCCCATGTGTAACTTAAAATTTTATAGTAGTCACGTACAAAAGTAAAAAAAAAAAAAAACAGTTGCAATTAATTTTATTAATATGTTTAACCCAATATGTCCAAAATGTTATTTCAATTTTTAATGTATATAAAATATTGATAAGCTATTTAACTTCCTTTTACCTTTACACTAAAGTCTTCAAAATCCAGTGTGTATTTTACCCTTACAGTACATCTCAGTTTTGACTAGTTATATTGCAAATGTTCAATACCACAAGTTGTTGTGCTCAGTCGCTTCAGATGTGTCCAAATCTTTGTGAACCTGTGGACTGTAGCCTGCCAGGCTGGAAGGCAAGAACACTGGGATGGGTTGCCATGCCCTCCTCCAGGGGATTTTATTGACCCAGGAATCAAACCCATGTCTCCTGTGTCTCCTGCACTGCAGGCGGATTCTTTACCCACTGAGCCACCTGGGAAGCCCACATGTTGTTGAAGTGAAGTCAAGTGAAGTCAAGTCACTCAGTCATGTCCGACTCGTTGTGACCCCATGGACTGCAGCCTACCAGGCTCCACAGTTCATGGGATTCTCCAGGCAAGAGTACTGGAGTGGGTTGCCATTTCCTTCTCCAGGGGATCTTCCCGACCCAGGGATCAAATCTGGGTCTCCCGCATCATAGGCAGACGCTTTACCATCTGAGCTACCAGGGAACCCTACTATATTGAATAGCACAGATTTAATGCTCAAAATTCTCCAAGCCAGGCTTCAGCAATATGTGAACCGTGAACTTCCTGATATTCAAGCTGGTTTAAGAAAAGGCAGAGGAACCAGAGATCAAATTGCCAACATCTGCTGGATCATGGAAAAAGCAAGAGAGTTCCAGAAAAACATCTATTTCTGCTTTATTGACTATGCCAAAGCCTTTGACTGTGTGGATCACAATAAACTGTGGAAAATTCTGAAAGAGATGGGAATACCAGACCGCCTGATCTGCCTCTTGAGAAATTTGTATGCAGGTCAGGAAGCAACAGTTAGAACTGGACATGGAACAACAGACTGGTTCCAAATAGGAAAAGGAGTACATCAAGGCTGTATATTGTCACCCTGCTTATTTAACTTCTATGCAGCGTACATCATGAGAAACGCTGGACTGGAAGAAGCACAAGTTGGAATCAAGATTGCCAGGAGAAATATCAATAACCTCAGATATGCAGATGACAGCACCCTTATGGCAGAAAGTGAAGAGGAACTAAAAAGCCTCTTGATGAAAGTGAAAGTGGAGAGTGAAAAAGTTGGCTTAAAGCTCAACATTCAGAAAACGAAGATCATGGCATCCGGTCCCATCACTTCATGGGAAATAGATGGGGAAACAGTGTCAGACTTTATTTTTCTGGGCTCCAAAATTACTGCAGATGGTGACTGCAGCCATGAAATTAAAAGACGCTTACTCCTTGGAAGGAAAGTTATGACCAACCTAGATAGTATATTGAAAAGCAGAGACATTACTTTGCCAACAAAGGTTCATCTAGTCAAGGCTATGGTTTTTCCTGTGGTCGTGTATGGATGTGAGAGTTGGACTGTGAAGAAAGCTGAGCGCTGAAGAATTGATGCTTTTTTTCTTTTTTTTTAACTTTATTTTATTTTTAAACTTTACATAATTGTATTAGTTTTGCCAAATATCAAAATGAATCTGCCACAGGTATACATGTGTTCCCCATCCTGAACCCTCCTCCCTCCTCCCTCCCCATACCATCCCTCTGGGTCATCCCAGTGCACTAGCCCCAAGCATCCAGTATCGTGTATCGAACCTGGACTGGCAACTCGTTTCTTACATGATATTTTACATGTTTCAATGTCATTCGCCCACATCTTCCCACCCTCTCCCTCTCCCACAGAGTCCATAAGACTGTTCTATACATCAGTGTCTCTTTTGCTGTCTCGTACACCGGGTTATTGTTACCATCTTTCTAAATTCCATATATATGCATTAGTATACTGTATTTATGTTTTTCCTTCTGGCTTACTTCACTTTGTATAATAGGCTCCAGTTTCATCCACCTCATTAGAACTGATTCAAATGTATTCTTTTGAATGGCTGAGTAATACTCCATTGTGTATATGTACCACAGCTTTCTTATCCATTCATCTGCTGATGGACATCTTGGTTGCTTCCATGTCCTGGCTATTATAAACAGTGCTGTGATGAACATTGGGGTACACGTGTCTCTTTCCCTTCTGGTTTCCTCAGTGTGTATGCCCAGCAGTGGGATTGCTGGATCATAAGGCAGTTCTATTTCCAGTTTTTTAAGGAATCTCCACACTGTTCTCCATAGTGGCTGGACTAGTTTGCATTCCCACCAACAGTGTAAGAGGGTTCCCTTTTCTCCACACCCTCTCCAGCATTTATTATTTGTAGACTTTTGGATTGCAGCCATTCTGACTGGCGTGAAATGGTACCTCATAGTGGTTTTGATTTGCATTTCTCTGATAATGAGTGATGTTGAGCATCTTTTCATGTGTTTGTTAGCCATCTGTATGTCTTCTTTGGAGAAATGTCTATTTAGTTCTTTGGCCCATTTTTTGATTGGGTCGTTTATTTTTCTGGAGTTGAGCTGTAGGAGTTGCTTGTATATTTTTGAGATTAGTTGTTTGTCAGTTGCTTCATTTGCTATTATTTTCTCCCATTCTGAAGCCTGCCTTTTCACCTTGCTAATAGTTTCCTTTGATGTGCAGAAGCTTTTAAGTTTAATTAGGTCCCATTTGTTTATTTTTGATTTTATTTCCAATATTCTGGGAAACCCTAAAGATTCCACCAGAAAATTACTAGAAATAATCAATGACTATAGTAAAGTTGCAGGATATAAAATCAACACACAGAAATCCCTTGCATTCCTATACACTAATAATGAGAAAACAGAAAGAGAAATTAAGGAAACAATTCCATTCACCATTGCAACGGAAAGAATAAAATACTTAGGAATATATCTACCTAAAGAAACTAAAGACCTATATATAGAAAACTATAAAACACTGGTGAAAGAAATCAAAGAGGACACTAATAGATGGAGAAATATACCATGTTCATGGATTGGAAGAATCAATATAGTGAAAATGAGTATACTACCCAAAGCAATTTATAGATTCAACTCAATCCCTATCAAGCTACCAACAGTATTCTTCACAGAGCTAGAACAAATAATTTCACGATTTGTATGGATAAACAAAAAACCTCGAATAGCCAAACGATCTTGAGAAAGAAGAATGGAACTGGAGGAATCAACCTACCTGACTTCAGGCTCTACTACAAAGCCACAGTTATCAAGACAGTATGGTACTGGCACAAAGACAGAAATATAGATCAATGGAATAAAATAGAAAGCCCAGAGATAAATCCACGCACATATGGACACCTTATCTTTGACAAAGGAGGCAAGAATATACAATGGATTAAAGACAATCTCTTTAACAAGTGGTGCTGGGAAATCTGGTCAACCACTTGTAAAAGAATGAAACTAGACCACTTTCTAACACCATACACAAAAATAAACTCAAAATGGATTAAAGATCTAAACATAAGACCAGAATTGATGCTTTTGAAGTGTGGTGTTGGAGAAGACTCTTGAGAGTCCCTTGGACTGCAAGGAGATCCAACCAGTCCATTCTGAAGGAGATCAGCCCTGGGATTTCTTTGGAAGGAATGATGCTAAAGCTGAAACTCCAGTACTTTGGCCACCTCATGAGAAGAGTTGACTCGTTGGAAAAGACTCTGATGCTGGGAGGGATTGGGGCAGGAGGAGAAGGGGATGACAGAGGATGAGATGACTGGATGGCATCACTGACTCGGTGGACGTGAGTCTGGGAGGCCTGGTGTGCTGTGATTCATGGGGTTGCAAAGAGTCAGACACAACTGAGTGACTGAACTGAACTGAACTGAAACCATTTAAAATAGGTGGCAATGTGCTGTCTTCTTCATCAATAAGAGAGGCTTTGCATTTCCTAAAATTTTGTTACATTGATGGAAAGAAATTCATTCTTATGTACCAATTGAAACCACGATCACTTTTTACCTTATTTTAAGATTTCCATGTTTTTGTTTTGTTTTGTTTTCAATTTTCCATGGAACTAGAAAACAAATGTGTCTTAGGTTGTTCCAAAAGTGATTGCAGTTTTGGACTGTGAATTTAAAATCATTATAACTAGGCTCAAACGCATCTTTTTTAATCAAAATAGGAACCATTACAATAAACACATTTTTGTCAATGAGAAATAAATTGGTTTATTCCTGTAGCATAAAAGTGTGTGCTTCGACACCTGATGAATACTTGGAAAGCATTTTCTGCATCCTGCTGGTTGTGGAAACGTTTTCTCTGCAAAAGGTTGTCAAAATGCTTGAAGAAGTGGTAGTTAGCTGGTGAGAGGTCAGGTAAATATGGCAGACGAAACAAAACTTCACAGCCCAATTCGTTCAACTTTTGAAGCATTGATTGTGCAACATGCAGTTGAGTGTTGTTACAGAGAAGAATTGGGCCCTTTCTGTTGAATAACGTCGGCTGTAGGTGTTGCGGTTTTCAGTGCATCTCATTGATTTGCTGAGCATACTTTTCAGATGTAATGATTTCACCAGGATTCAGAAAGCTCTGATGGATCAGATGGGCAGCAGACCACCAAACAGTGACCATGACCTTTTTCTTAATGCACATTTGGCTTTGGGAAATGCTTTGGAACTTCTTCTTGGTCCAACCACTGAACTGGTCATCACTGGTTATATAAAATCTACTTTTTGTCACATGTCACAATCCACTTGAGAAATGGTTTGTTGTTTTGCATATAGTAAGAGAAAATGACACTTCAAAATGATGTGTTGTTTTTTTTTTTTTTTTTTAATTTTGGGTCAGCTCATGAGGCATTCACTTATTAAGCTTTTTCACCTTTCCAATTTGCTTCAAATGCTGAATGAACATAGAATGGTCAACGCTGAGTTCTTATGCAACTTCTCATGTGGTTGTAAGAGGATCAGCTTTGGTGATGGCTCTCAATTGTCATTGCCAACTTCTAATGACCGGCCACTGTGCTCTTTATCTTCAAGACTCTCATCTCCTTTGCGAAACTTCTTGAATCACCACTGCACTGTACGTTTATTAGTAGTTCCTGGGCCCATGCATTGTTGATGTTAGAAGTCGTCTCCACTGCTTTATGAACCATTTTGAACTTGAATAAGAAAACTGCTTGTTTTTTAACATCATTTCCATAGTCCAAAATAAATATAAACAGCAAGTGATAAATCATTAGCAAAAAAAAAGCAATAAATGTGCATTAAAATGATGTGTAACATAACCATATTTATTAAGAATGTATTCCAATATTGAATGGCAAATTTCAACATTGCAAAAACCACAATTATGTTTGCACCAACCTAATAGTATCTTTCTTATAAAAAAATTCACTTCAAACACTTTTTAAGTTTCCTATATATAAACTAATTATCTCGATAACCCTTTGAGGTAGATATTACTTTTATCAACTTCACTTTAGAGTTGAGGAAAAGTGAGGAAAGGAGATGTGGAGTAACTTTCTTGAAATCACACACATAGTAAGTGGCGTAATGAAGTTCAAACTATGGCAGTCTGTCTTCAGGGTTCTTTATTTTGACTATTATATTTGCTTACACATCTGGAGAGCATATTCAGTTCATTAATTGAGGTGCAACACTATTTGATGGATACATTTGCATGCTGGGAAGACATTCCATCAAATAGACTTGAGTATGTTAATGCAACAAGTTGGATTTTACACAAATATGTTTATTTATTGTTTATGTGGAAGCTGCCTCTATTTGTCTTAGATAATTCAATGCTAAAGATGATCCATTGTAATTAGAATTAAATTCCTGCCCAAGAAATTTGATCAACTATTTTCTACCTTTACTTTTGTTTTGATTCAGATTATATGATGCCACAGTCAAGTCAAGTACTAGTGGTTAAAAAAACAAACAAACCTATCTATCCGGATCATGATGGTGATATAGGATGTTTCTGGTTTCAGTCCTCTTCACACGAAGACAAACTACTAACTATCCATAGAAAAGACACCACTGTGAAAACCCCAGGGTTGAGGGTGAACCGTTCCTACTACCCTGCCCCAGACCACAGAGACCAAGAAGAAATGCATCAGAAGGTTAAAAGGAATGACTACACTCTGACCCCATCACTTTCTCTCCTAGAAAAGCACAGCAAAATACTGGGAGGGCCCACTTGGGCTTATGTTTCCTCCAGTGGGGAAAAGAGAGCCCAAGGTGGCCAGCTAGCTCCACCATGATCAAGTGGGATTCATCTCTGGAATGCAAGAGTGTTTCAACATATGAAAATCAAAAAACATAATGCATGACATAAATAGAATGAAAGTATACTGTATTGGTGTTTTTCTTTCTGGCTTACTTCACTCTGTATAATAGGTTCCAGTTTCATCCACCTCATTAGAACTGATTCAAATGTATTCTTTTTAATAGCTGAGTAATACTCCATTGTGTATATGTACCACAGCTTTCTTATCCATTCATCTGCTGATGGGCATCTAGGTTGCTTCCATGTCCTGGCTATTATAAACAGTGCTGTGATGAACACTGGGGTACACGTGTCTCTTTCCCTTCTGGTTTCCTTAGTGTGTATGCCCAGCAGTGGGATTGCTGGATCATAAGGCAGTTCTATTTCCAGTTTTTAAAGGAATCTCCACACTGTTCTTCATAGTGGCTGTACTAGTTTGCACTCCCACCAACAGTGTAAGAGAGTTCCCTTTTCTCCACACCCTCTCCAGCATTTATTGCTTGTAGACTTCTGGATCGCAGCCATTCTGACTGGCGTGAAATGGTACCTCATAGTGGTTTTGATTTGCATTTCTCTGATAATGAGTGATGTTGAGCATCTTTTCATGTGTTTGTTAGCCATCTGTATGTCTTCTTTGGAGAAATGTCTATTTAGTTCTTTGGCCCATTTTTTGATTGGGTCGTTTATTTTTCTGGAGTTGAGCTGTAGGAGTTGCTTGTATATTTTTGAGATTAGTTGTTTGTCAGTTGCTTCATTTGCTATTATTTTCTCCCATTCTGAAGGCTGTCTTTTCGCCTTGCTTATAGTTTCCTTTGTTGTGCAGAAGCTTTTAAGTTTAATTAGGTCCCATTTGTTTATTTTTGCTTTTATTTCCAATATTCTGGGAGGTGAGTCATAGAGGATCCTGCTGTGATGTATGTCGGAGAGTGTTTTGCCTATGTTCTCCTCTAGGAGTTTTATAGTTTCTGGTCATATGCTGAGATCTTTAATCCATTTTGAGTTTATTTTTGTGTATGGTGTTATATATGTTATATATGGGATTTAGAAAGATGGTAACAATAACCCTGTGTACAAGACAGCAAAAGAGACACTGATGTATAGATCAGTCTTATGGACTCTGTGGGAGAGGGAGAGGGTGGGGAGATTTGGGAGAATGACATTGAAACATGTATAATATCATGTATGAAACGAGTCGCCAGTCCAGGTTCGATGCACGATACTGGATGCTTGGGGCTAGTGCACTGGGACGACCCAGAGGGAGGGTGTGGGGAGGGAGGAGGGAGGAGGGTTCAGGATGAGGAACACAGGTATACCTGTGGTGGATTCATTTCGATATTTGGCAAAACTAATACAATATTGTAAAGTTTAAAAATAAAATAAAATTTAAAAAAACATAAAAATAATAATAAAAAAATAATAAATAGAATGAAAGAAAAAGTATGATCATTTCAATAGATGCAGAAAAAGTACTTGACAAAATTCAACATCCCTTTAAGATAAAAATCATAACAAATTGTGTATAGAAGAAATGCTTCTCAACATAATGAAGACCATATATGACAAACCCACAGCTAACATTATACTCAATGGTGAGAGGTTCAAATCTTTTAACACCAGGAGCAGACATTATTCCTATTCATAGTTCTGAAATTTCTAGCAATCAGGTATGAACAGAAGGGAAAATTAAATTGTCTCTATTTGCAGATGATATGAATATAATATAAAAGAGCGTAAGTGAAGTGAAAGTCACTCAATTGTGTCCAACTCTTTGTGACCCCATGGACTATACAGTCCAGTCTATGGAATTCTCCAGGCCAGAATACTGGAGTGGGTAACCATTCCCTTCTCCAGGGGATCTTCCCAACCCAGGGATCAAACCCAGTCTCCCGCATTGCAGGTGGATTCTTTACCAGCTGAGCCACAAGGGAAGCCCAAGAATACTGGAGTAGGTAGCCTATCCCTTCTCCAGCGGATTTTCCTGACCCAGGAATCAAACTGGGCTCTCCTGCATTGCACTGCAGGTGGATGCTTACCAACTAGTCAAAGCTATGGTTTTTCCAGTAGCCATCTATGGATGTGAGAGTTGGACTATAAAGAAGGCTGAGGGGGTGAAGAATTGATGTTTTTGAACTGTGGTATTGGAGAAGACTCTTGAGAGTCCCTTGGATTGCAAGGGGATCAAACTAGACAATCCTAAAGGAATTCAATCTTGAATATTCATTGGAAGGACTGATGCTGAAGCTCCAATACTTTGGGCACCTGATGTGAAGTGCCAACTCATTAGAAAAGGCTCTGATGCTGGGAAAGATTGAAGGCAGGAGGAGAAGGGGACGACAAAGGACGAGATGGCTGGATGGCAACACCGACTCAATGGACATGAGTTTGAGCAAGCTCCAGGAGATTGTGAAGGACAGGGAAGCCTGGCATGCTGAAGTCCATGGGGTTGCAAAGAGTCAGACATGACTGAGTGACTGAACAATAACAACCACCATAAGATAGACTCTAGTATAAGTTTTGTGGAAATAACTTAGTTTTAGGAACCCGAGCAAGGGCTTCCCTTCAGATATGACACTTAGGCCAAATCCAAAAGGATGAGTAGAGTTAACCAAACCTAGAAGGAAAGGCACATCTGAAATGTGTTCTAGCAGAGGGAATTGCATATTAAACTGTTGTTTATTATCTCTGCTGAATGAGAATCATAGTTGTTTGCTTTTTGTTTGTTTTTAGCCCACAGGTAAAACCAACAGTAAAAAGATACAAATGGTTGTGTTTCACTTTGAATCACTGAAAACAGCCATGTCAACCTGAGAGAGATTACCAATTTCAGTTTATCAAATAAGGTGGTTTAATTTTCCAAAGCTTGGTATTTAGCTAATTGTATGGAGTCCACAGGTATATCATATTGCAAAAGTCTCCTAATCTGTGCTTGATTTCACAGTGGATACTAACAGAAATGTAATGCTTATTTTATTGGAATTCTTCAGTTGCTACGATATAAAATTGATGTTTATTTCTAAAATAGATTTGGGCTTTTTATTGTGGATTTTTTAAAAATTTTTTGGATTTTTTAAAAATTTTTTGGATTTTTAAAAAATTTGTGTGTGTGTGTGTGTGTGCACGCGTGCTCAGCTGCTCAATTGTGTCTGACACTTAGCAACCCCAAGGACTGTAGCCCACCAGGTTCCTCTCTCAATGGGATTTCCCAGGCAAGAACACTGGGGTGGGTTGCGATTTCCTCTTCCAAGGGATGTTCCCAACCCAAGGACCAAACCAGCATCTTCCTGTGTCTCTTGCATTGGTCGGCAGACTCTTTACCACTGCACTACCTGGGAAGACGTATTTTGTGTGTGTATATATATATAAAAGAGCTAGCATAAAATATTGCTAGTATGTTAAGTGAACTCTAAGATTATGCTGATTTTTACTAATAACTTTATTTTTATTTTTTTATTATTTTTTTTCCTTTTACTAATAACTTTTTAAAGAAGTATCATTATATCCATTTTCACAGATGACAAAGTTAAGATTCAGAAAGATTAATCAATTTGTTCAAGGTCACATAGCAGGTAAGAATTAGAACCAAGATTTAAAGCCAGGACTGAACTGAGTCAAAACTATATTAAATTGTGTATTCCACACATATTTTACATATATATATACACATATAACACAAACATATATATGTAAAAATATATATGATAGAAATACTCAATGTATCGCTATATTTGTATAGACATGTATATCAATAGACTGTAGATCAATAGATTAATAGGAGACAGAAATAATGCAAAAATCATTATGTCTCTTGCTCTGGATAGCATAGGCTATTGAAGGAGGAGCAAGAGGACACTCATTTTTGGCAATATGTCATATCATTAAATAACATTAAAATTGCATGTAAAGATAAGCTTCCCCAATCTTGAAGTCTTATACTAGTAAAGTTGGTAGAGTTGGATGTTGAACTCAAAGTTTTTGATTGGTAAACTAAGGTTGTTTCTCTGTACTTCATGGCTTCCAAGGGCTTCTTCATTCTTTATTTCATATCCATCCATCAGCAAATCAGCCTGAATTTTGAGAAGAATACATTCAAGAGAAATGTCTGGCACAGTATTTTATATATTAATGATTTACTTAAGCAAGTAAATTCTGATTCAACTGAAAAATTTAAAACAGTTTGTAGAAGGAGAAGGAAATCCTGTTATTTGCAACAACATAGACAGAGTTTGAACCAGCCTTGGGGTTCAGATGGTAAAGAATCTGCCTGCAATGTAGGAGACCAGGGTTTGATCCCTGGATTGGGAAGATCCTCTGGAGAAGGGAATGGTGACCCATTCCAGTATTTTTGCCTGAAAAATCCCATAGACAGAGGACCCTGGTGGGTTACAGTCCATGGGGTCACATAGAGTCAGACACAATTCAGTGACTAACAATTTCACTTTCAGTATGTGAAATACTTTTATAAATATAAAGATGACATGGATTTAATAACTGATAAAAATAATAATGAAATTAAATAACAATAAATAATTGAGGATTTTTAAAACTGTATTCAAAGTTAATCTAAATCAAAAATTTAAATTGGAATTTAGTAATGATTTTGTTTGAATATACATTTCATTTAAAGGTTAAATAAAAACTGGTATATAATCAAGATCATATGACATCCCAAATCAAAAGTTGAGAAAACCTACTTGAGATCTGGTTTGGAACATTTAATATTAATGGAAAACTGACACTAGAAAATTTAATCTAAAGGTCAGTTATATCTCACAGTCAAATCGGAAAATAATCCAAATTTAGACCCACTATTCTCATATGAATTATAAATGGTATTATTTATCCAGTACTTTTTGAACCAATATGTCTTAAATTTCATGGATAATGACTTTTTATACTAGTTTTTCTATACAAAGGTCTTCCTCAGTTTCACAAAATGGGTTTATCATCTCAGTTTCTCTTAGCATTGTAGTAGTGATTCTTACTACTGTTATAGAAGTTTCATTTTAATCTTTTATCCTATTGAAAAATTACTTTTAAAATCTAGATTGAATTGTTGTTATAACTGGTACATCCTCACAGGTAGAGAGAAAGTGCTAAGTTAACAGTAACTCATAACTCAACTCATAACTATTAAGCTACATAGCAACTAAGTTAACAGTAGCTCAGCTCATAACTCATAACACAACTTATGTGTGCTCAGTTGTGTCTGACTCTTTGAGAAACCATGTACTGTAGCTCACCAGATTCCACTGTCCATGGGATTTCCCAGGCAAGAATACCTGTGTGGATTTCCATTTCCTCCTCCAGGGGATCTTCCTGACACAGGGATCGAACCCAGGTCTCCTGCATCTCCTGCACTGGCAGGTAGACTCTTTACCACTGCACCACCTGGGAAGCCCCAAGCTGACAGTAGATAAATACTAATCAGCCTTCCTTCATTTTTTGGAAAGAAAAGATTTTGTACACATGGGTCTGAAACAAATGAGAGAACTAAAAAGCCACAGAATTGAAAAGCTACAGAAATTTTAAGGGTTTCCTTGCTTTTCTAATATCACTTGACTCAATCTGTATTATTTATACAATGAAAATAAGCAATTATAATATAATCCTGTCACATATCAAACACTGGTACATGCCTAAGGCAAGAATACAGAGAACTGTACAAAAAAGTTCTTACTGACCCAGATAACCATGGTGGTGTAGTCACTCACCTAGCATCAGATACTCTGGAGTGTGAAGTCAAGTGGGCCTTAGGAAGCATTATTACAAACAAACCTAGTGGAGGTGATGGAATTCCAGCTGAGCTATTTCACATCCTAAAAGATGGTGCTATTAAAATGTTGCACTCATTATGCCAGTAAATTTGGAAAACTCAGCAGTGGCCACAGGACTGGAAAAGGTCAGTTTTCATTCCAATCCCAAAGAAAGGCAATGCCAAAGAATGTTCAAACTACCGCACAGTTGCACTTATTTCACATGCCAGCAAGATTATGCTCAAAATCCTTTGAGCTAGGCTTCAGCAGTACGTGAACTAAGAACTTCCAGATGTACAAGCTGGATTTAGAAAAGGCAGAGGAACCAGAGATCAAATTGCTAACATACGCTGGATCATAGAAAAAGCAAGGAAATTCCAATAAAACCATCTACTGCTTCATTGACAATGCTAAAGCCTTTGACTATGTGGATCACAAAACACTGTGGAAAATTCTTACTTAAAGGGATGGAAATACCAGACCACATTACCTGCCTCCTGAGAAATCTATATGCAGGAGAAGAAGCAACAGTTAGAACAGGACATGGAACAACAGACTAGCTTCAAATTGGGAAAGGAGTACATCAAGGCTGTATATTGTGACCCTGCTTATTTAACTTAAATGTAGAGTACATCATGAGAAATGCTGTACTGGATGAAGCACAAGCTGGAATCAAGGCTGCCAGGAGAAATATCAATGACCTCAGATATGCAGATGACACCACTTTAATGGAAGAAAGTGAAGAGGAACTAAAGAGCCTCTTGATGAAGGTGAAAGTGGAGAGTGAAAAAGCTGGCTTAAAACAACATTCAAAAAACAAAGATCATGGCATCTGGTCCTATCACTTCATGGCAAATAGATGGGAAAATGTGGAAACAGTGTCGGATTGCATTTTCATAGGCGCCAAAATCAATGTGGATGGTGACTGCAGTTATGAAATTAAAAGACACTTGCTGCTTGGAAGAATAGCTATGACAAACCTAGACAGTGTATTAGAAAGCAGAGACATCATTTTGCTGACAAAGGTCCTTATAGTCAAAGCTATGGTTTTTCCAGTAGTCATGTATGGATGTGAGAGTTGGACCATAAAAATGTTGAGCACCAAAGAATTGATGCTTTCTAACTGTGGCGCTGGATAAGACTCTTGAGAGTCCCTTGGACAGCAAGGAGATCAAACCATTCAATCTTAAAGGAAACAAACCCTGAATATTCATTGGAAGGACTGATGCTGAAGTTGAAGTTGCTCAGTTGTGTCCGACTCTGTGATCCCATGGACTGTAGCCTACCAGGCTCCTCCATCCATGGAATTTTCCAGGCAAGAATACTGGAATGGGTAGCCTTTCCCTTCTCCAGGGGATCTTCCCGACCCAGGGATCGAACCTAGGTCTCCCACATTGCAGGCAGACTCTTTACCCTATGAGCTACCAGGAAACTGAAGGTGAAGTTCCAATACTTTGGTCACCTGATGCGAAGATCTGACTCATTGGGAAAGACCCTGATTCTGGGAAAGATTGAAGGGAGGAGGAGAAGGGGACAACAGAGGATGAGGGCTGGATGGCATCACTGACTCAATGGACATGAGTTTGAGCAAACTCAGGGAGATCATGACGGAAAGGGAAGCCTGGTGTGCTGCAGTCCATGGGGTTGCAAAGAGTCAGACAAAACTCAGCAACTGAACAATAACACCTCTTAACCCAAATTTCTTGGCTTAAAACCCATCCGTCTCACAGGTCAAAGAGGGATGTGAAGAGTGTTTTTACCCTTCTGTACTTAAAATATATTTTGAATTGTAGTCCTTTTTTCCCATCATCAGTTACTTATCTCACTATTTACTTGAACAGAAAATTTATTCTAGGGTGTTGAAGACAGAATTTTTACACGGGTTAACCCCTATGGGGTAAAAATGAGGTAAGAGCCTCATTGCTTTAATGTTAACAGAACTCTAGTGATGACAGGAGTGAACCTTTTTGACAGAAGATGATGTTTAAACAGTTCTTACCAATCTAGATTTTCAGCATGCATCAAATTCTCCATGTTTCCCACACTTTCCTTTTATTCTGCCTTTCCTGTTTTTGCTAATTATGAGTCCTTCCTACCAAGTACACTGGGTTGTTTTTGATTCTTTCTTATTATTACTCAATGCTTGAACATTATTAAGACCTGCTTCTTTAACCTTTATGATGCCTTTTTCCCCTCTGATCTAGTTTTCATCTCTACAGCCACCCCTCTTTATTGAGAATAAAATTTCTCTTCTGTAAACCACTACTTAAGTCTTCCTGTTTCTGAGTTCTTCATTTTAAATATCCTTGTACTAATCAGTTCAAGCTTCATCAAGTAGAGCAGAGACCAGGGCATTCTCCTGCTCGCTAATCTTCTCTGTTCTTTCCTAGTCATGAATCCTTTGTTGTCCCTCTTCTGAACTCCCATGAAGTGTTTTAATCTCTTATACCACACACAACACTGCATTATTGTGCTTTGCGTACATATTTCATCTTTCTGCTGCAGTGGTAGGAAAATTGTCTTTTACACAGTAAGAATTTGTTAAGTATTGTTGACTAGATGAATCTATGGATAAATGTATACTCATTATACAGATATTATTGTTTTTCTTTTATTTAGATAACTTCTGTGAAACTTGTCTTGTGAACCTATATTACTAATTATGAAATCTAGACAGTCTGGTAAACATATAATAATCTAAAATTAAATCCTACATGTAAGCTAAGCAGATATGAAAAGTTATTAGGATCCCTGTAAAAGGACTTTATCCAGTTCTCACTTCACCTCCTCCAAAAAGCTCAAACTTCTGTGGAAGTCAGTTCTGAAGATTTATTTAGGTATATGAGGGGTTTCTTACAAACTCAGAACCAAAAGTAACAGACCTCATGCTTTTTGTTTTGTTTTCCTTAATATTGACAACATTGACCATTTACATTTGCTGTGCACTTAATTTGATTGTGGGAAACAAATCTTGACTTTTTGGCTAGTAGATAATTAAATTTCTTATTTTTTAAAGTTTCAAGTACAACAATAATTAGATTTGTGATTATAATACCAATGTTAATACTTTAAAGCCACAGAAAATAAGCATATTCTTTTTGAGTAAAATGTCCTATAGTTTTCTGAGTTAGTTCATTTTCCAAAGAGACTAGCTCATTACAATAGAGAGCCACGTATTAAGAGAATTCCTTATGAATAAATATTGTCCTCAATTTCAAAGGTCCTTAACTGGAGGATGAGCTTCAAAACACTAATGAATCATGTGAAACTGTATATAGGCATATGTATATCTGTGTTACCTCACCCCAGTGTAGGATAAAAAGTCATAATTTCTATCACATTTTCAAAGGGTTTTATGACCTACACATTGTTAGGAATTATCCAAAAACAAGACATTTTGGAATTTTGTTTATAAGGACCAATGCAGGAAATATAGACTAGAAATATACATCTCTACCAGAGTGTAGTGAGTTAAAAATGCATATTAAGCACAGAACTTAATAATTATCTCAGCCAACCATCTGGTCAATATGGAAGTCCTGTGATTGAGTCTGCTCTCACTATTGTGTCACTCATTAATTTATTCCATGTCTATTCTTGGCATGCATATCCTTCATTAGGCATTGGGTATTCATAGAGGAAGAAGAAAAAAGGTAAGTGGTGCTTTGTCTTCACTGATTCCATAAAGTGCCTCCACACATAAGATCATCTTTTCCTACTTTCCGAACCTAAGTTGATTAATTAATTCAGTGTTTACATACCACAAAGCCTGTTTTGTGGGAAGAAAATTAAACAAATTTTAAGAGACCTAATAGTACAGTGAACTGAAGAAACATTTTGTTTCATCATACTCTCCCGTACTTCTTAGAAGAACCTATAAATTAGCCTATGTAAGTATGCTCTTATGAGAGCCCATAGGGATATTACTAATGAGTAACTCCTCAATAGTCTATGTCTAAGATATTTTAGTGGGTGCCAAAAAAAAAAAAAAGAAAAAAGAAAAAAGAAACTTAACTGGCTCTCATTATATAGTGCTTCTTTTTTTTTAATTTTATTTTATTTTTAAACTTTACATAATTGTATTAGTTTTGCCAAATATCAAAATGAATCCGCCACAGGTATACCCGCGTTCCCCATCCTGAACCCTCCTCCCTCCTCCCTCCCCATACCATCCCTCTGGGTCGTCCCTGTGCTCTAGCCCCAAGCATCCAGTATCGTGCAGCATCTCGTTTCATACATGATATTTTACATGTTTCAATGCCATTCTCCCAAATCTTTCCACCCTCTCCCTCTCACACAGAGTCCATAAGACTGTTCTATACATCAGTGTCTCTTTTGCTGTCTCATACACAGGGTTATTGTTACCATCTTTCTAAATTCTCTATATATGCGTTAGCATACTGTATTGGTGTTTTTCCTTCTGGCTTACTTCACTCTATATAATAGGCTTCTATAGCCAAAATAATCTGGGAAGTAATCACCAAATTGAAATAATAAAAAGCAAAGTCACCCTTACGAATTTTCTCGCTGGATTTAAAAGTAATGTTACAGACTTATACAAGCATATTGATGTCAAAACTAAGGTAAAGAGAAGCAATACTAGTGAAGTCTTCCTCCATGCTTTGTTTACCCTAAAGGGATCTATTATTTCCTATTAAGGTTGGACATTTAATCATTAAAAATGCAATTCTTACTAGTGCTTCTATGCTATGCTCATTCTTTATTTCATAATAAAAATTATTTTTCTTTTCCCAAACCTTTTTTCCTATCAAGAACAATTCAAGACATCTTCTTCAGGCCACAATAATTCTTTTCTCCTTAAGATCCTCTATGTTTTTGTTCTTTAGTCACTAAGTTGTGTCTAACTCTTTGCAACCCCATGGACTATATAGCCCATCAGGCTCCTCTGTCCACGGGACTTCCCAGGCAAGAATACTGAAGTAGGTTGTCATTTCCTTCTCCAGGGGATCCTCTCGAACCAGGGATCAAACCTGCATCTCCTGCATTGGCAGGCAGATTCTTTGCTACTAAGTCATGAGGGAAACAGATTCCCTGTACCACTTATAAATATGCCACATTATGCAATAAATAATATCAATTTTTCTCAAGTAATTTTAAATATTCTTTTATTCAGACACTCTGCAAATATTTAGTAATCTGCACCTATATGTAATAAACTACTTTTAAAATTTGAGGTATAGCAATATGCCAAATAGTATACTCATTCTCTCTGTACATACCTTCGAAAGAAATCAAGGAGACAATAAAAGTATGGTTAAGAATATCCTCTCTGAGAGGTAATATTTGAGAAGAGACCTATAGGATGTAGGGAAATAAACTTTATGGTTATCTAAGCAAAGACACTGCAGTGCTGACTTAAAGAAAACACAACATAAGAGTTGTGAGTTTAAGTTTTATTAAGGGTCTTACTATGGGCTATAGCCTGGGATACAGCCACTCAGTTAGCTGTGAGACTTTGAAATTGCTCTGAAGAGGTCGGGGAGAAGCCAGGTTGTCTATGACTTTTGGCCAGGAAATACATGCAGTCAAACATAGAACTTGCTAAGGAATTACTCTAGTCACAAAGAACAGATAATCTCAAGTTAATGATTTTAGTGCTTTTCTATGTGTGGGAAGTTTCAAGAATCTGGGGTCATTAAAATTCTTCTTGAAATATACATTGAACTATCCTTAGGGCCCACTTGCCCAAATCACAGAGTGCCTTATCATGCTTTTCATCCTGAATTCCTCTCAGGATACATTGTTGGTCAGCAAATGCAGTGGGTTATGACTTAACCCCTGTAGAACTAGGTGGTGATCAACACACTTTGTCTTAGTGATCCTAATTTTCCTGTCTCCACAGCATCATGTAACCATCTTCAACCTATCATTTCTACTTGCCATTTACCCACAATTCAGTCAAGTTCAATTCTTATTTAATCTCACTCCCTTCTCCACCTCAAGTCCAGGCCTACTGTCTCCCAAATACTTCCATATGGAAGGTACCAAAATTAAAACTGTAGGTTAATCATTCACCATTCTAATGAATTTCTCATAAAATATTAAGGGCCAATTCTTTGTCCACCTTATACAAAGAGCCAACTCACTGGAAAAGACTCTGATGTTGGGAAAGATTGAAGGCAGAAGGAGAAGGAGATGACAGAGGATGAGATGGTTGGATGGCATCACTGACTCAATGAACGTGAGTTTGAGCAAGCTCTGGGAGATGAAGGACAGGGAAGCCTGGTATGCTGCAGTCTATGGAGTTACGAAGAGTTGGGCATGACTGAGGAACAAACAACAACAACAATTAAGGGCTAAACCCAATGGATACTTTTCAGTCCTTGTTTTGTTGCTGTTTATTTGCTCAGTTATGTCAGACTCTTTTGTGACCCCAAGGACTGTAGCCTTCCAGGATATCTGTCCATGGGATTTCCTAGGCAAGAATACTGGAGTGAGTTGTCATTTCCTTCTCCAGGGGATCTTCCCAACCCAGGGGTTGAAGCCGTGACTCCTGCATTGCAGGTGGATTCTTTACCACTGAGCCACAAATTACTCTATTTCTCTACTATATTTAGAACTAGTGACTCCTTTATCTTCTTGAAACATTAGGTCATTTGAAAGTGTAGCAATGATGAGATGTAAATGTTCCTACTGCCACTAGCTCTTTCATTCAGAACAGAAGTATATGGGATCAGGAAAAAGAGCCTGAATTGTTCTCACAGCATAATGTTGCCAGAAATCTAAATTGTTTCCCACCTAGATACCTTACTTCTGCTAGCTGGTTGTTCCATGTTTTAATACATACCAGAAATCAGATTTCTACTGATTCCCTCCAGGAAAAAGCAGAAGAAAACTGCAACAGGCAGTAGCACTTATGAAGAGTTAGATAACCACATGATCTATTAGATTCCTTATCCCCAGTGAAAAATGGCTTCTATGTTTTCCTGCAAAATGCATCCCAGGTCTTCTCTTTACTCCTTCCCACTACACTGCATGAAGATACTCCTACCAATATATTCTGTAAAATAAGACAATTTCTACTCTGAAAAAAAGTTACATTTGCATTTAAGACAACCTACTGAGTGGGAGAAAATATTTGGAAGTAATGCAACCAACAAGGGATTAATTTCCAAAATATATAAACAGGTTATACAGCTCAATATAAAACAAATGGGCAGAAAACCTAAACTGACATTTTTTCAAAGAAAATTTATACACAACCAACAGGCACATGAAAAGATGCTCAAATCACTAATTAGAGAGATGCAAATCAAAACTATAATGAGGTACCACTTCACTCCAGTCAAAATGGCCATCATCAAAAAGTCTACAAATAAATGCTGGAGAGGGTGTGGAGAAAGGGAACCTTCTTACACTGCTGGTGGAAATGAAAATTGGTACAGCCACTATACAGAACAATAGGGAGATTATTTTAAAAACTAAAAATAGAGTTGCCATATGATCCAGCAGTCCCACTCCTAGGCACATATCTAGAGAAAACTGCAATTTGAAAAGAGGCATGCCCCCTGATGTTCACTGCAACACTTTTGACAGTAGTCAAGACATGGAAGCAAAGCAAATGCCCATCAACAGATGAATGGATAAAGAAAATGTCATATATACATATATAATGAAATATTACTCAGCCATAAAAAGAATGAAATAATGCCATTTGCAGCAACATGGATGGACCTAGAGATCGTCATACTAAGAAAAATAAGTCAAAGACAAATATTTTATTTCTTATATGTGGAATCTAAAAAAAGATACAAATGAACTTATTTACAAAACACAAATAGATCCACAGACATAGAAAACAAACTTATGGTTACCAAAGGGGAAGGGGGAAGGAATAAAGGTAAGAGCTTGAAATTAACACATACACACTATTACACATGAAATAGATAACCAACAAGAACCTATTGTATAGCACAGATAACCATACTCAGTATTTTTTAAGAATCTGAAAATGAATATTTATCAGTATAAATCACTCTGCTATACACATGGAACTAATACGAAATTTTAACTCAACTGTACTTCAATAAAATATTTTTCCCTCTAAGTATTTGAAATTAAGAAATGTTAATTATTTTTTTCCAGAGTGACTATAACATTATATTCCCTACTTAGGAAGTATTAATTGTTAATAGCTTTATTTCCCTAATCTAGGAATATTATGTTAGGAGATACCAACTCAAAAAAAAGGAAATAAAAAGTGAATTGTGAGATCATACCCCCTGTTAACTCCACATTTTTAAAGAATGGCTAATGCTATTTTAAGATTAAATATGCATTTGAACATTTTTAGCTTGAACCCTTGACTTTTTATACATTTAATTTGCAAATAGCTACCTGCAGTGCAGGTGAGAGTTTTATTTTTTAAATAGGTCATGTTTAGCATTCATAAAAAATACTTTGTTTTTGAACATGAAGTCATATGAACTGGCAATTTCCATAGAAACAACCGGGATAAATAGGTAATTATCTGTAAGTATATGTATAAAAAGTCCTTTCTTATGTTTTATTTACTTAGGGGCTCTAAGTATCTCCCATAAAAACTAAAGGACATATACTTTATATCTTCTAAAGAGAAAGATATCACCTTTAAAGTCTCATTCTAATTGATTTTTTGATTTTTTAAAATCTAAATAATTCTTTTCAACAAATGGATATAAATCCAGCTGATCTATTTTATCTAAAGAACACTGATTCTAGACTGAGACTGACCCTAAAAATCCAAAGATATATTGCTTGACTTCAGTAGAACATTTTGTGTTCATAAAACTTATTTCAAACTTTGAAAGATGAATACTGTATTTTCTTTAAGTGACCATAAAATTATATTATTATATGAAAATAGTTGTTAAACCTTACTGTATCACTTGGGTCATTTTAAGTATCTTTTTATTTAATCTTCAGTACAACTGAAGGTCACTCTTTTTTTAAAGTTTTACTCTTTAATCCCTTTAATATGATTTCCTGCTGCTCAGATTATTCATTTAACAGTTAGGTATCATCTTGACCTTGACAGCAAGTAGATTTGATTTTAACTACCAACTTCCAGAGACAGATGATGGTTACTTGAGGTTTTACACTCACAAGGACCATAAAGCCATTAATATTTAGAAATAGCATTGTGTTCAATTAATGATATCTTCCATGGTCAAATAGGAGAATTTTTTTGTGTATATACAGGTCTTGGTATTGATTTATTCTCATCCACTAGATTGTAAGGGTAGAGATATTTCACACCTTGGTATCATTCACAGTACCTAATATATAGTAGACATTCAATAAATAAGTAACATTCTCCTATTCACAAATCAAGATTTTCTATAAAATCAGTCTCTTTTCATTGGTTCCTGTTTTAATACAGAGTTTAGTAAAATATATAAAAGAGCAGTTTCTTCTATTTTAAGCCTGAGTTGTTTGATTATATCCAGAAGCAGTGCAAATATAACAAATACTATTGCAATTTGGAATTACAAATTAATAAAATCTTAGAATTATTGTACTTGTTTTAAAAAGTAACCATCAAATCCCTAAAGGAATGATAATTATAATAATTATAATACATTAAGAGGATATGTGTTCATAAGCACAATAAAAATCAACTCATTAATTTCTCACATATATCTGTAAAGTGCGTGCTATCGATATACCTACAGAGATGTTAAATGAGTTGCCTAAGGTCACGTAGTTATCAAATGGCAGAAGAGTTGGAGTTTTGTGTTTATGATTATAAGCTTTTTGTCAACTTACTTAGAAAAATAAGGGGAAAAAAGCAGTGAAAATAGTAAGGTAGAAGGGACCATGGGAGTAGCCAGCCACAACAGGAAGAGTATTTTATCACCAACAATGTTCAGAAATGCTGACATATGGTGATAGTAAAAGTTGACTGATTTTTAGTCTGATTGTTTTTAAATTCTCTTCAAGTACAGCATCCTCTTATTCGTTGTGTTCATGGCAGACTATCCTCACCCCATCCTGTGCTCTACTCCATGCTGTTTGGCAGAACCTTGAAAAAATTAAAGATTAAAATGACTAAAACTGGTACCTGTTCTCCTGATTATGCTGTTTCTAGAGCAGCTTGTTCACCAGGCTGAGAAAAGTCACTCTATTGGATCAGTAGAAAAACAAATACCAGACTACACAGGGCATTATGAGCTGGGGGTGGCCTATTCTGAGCTCTGAGCCAAAGAGTATGAATACTCTTTTACCAAACTGAGAAGATTAAGGCAAAAAGCAACTTGGAATCATATCTCACCCTCTCGTGAATTCCTCTCTCCCCAATCCCAGTGAAGAATGACTTAATATTACTCTGAAAAACTTTAAGGAAATAATCTCCCAACAAATAAAATAAATGCTTTCATGAAAAATCTGTCAGGAAATATATGCACAAAAATAAACAAGTGAGATTTTGAACTGTGGTGTTGGAGAAGACTCTTGAGAGTTCCTTGGCCTGCAAGGAGATCCAACCAGTCCATCTTAAAGGAAATCAGTCCTGAATATTCATTGGAAGGCCTGATGCTGAAGCTGAAACTCCAATACTTTGGCCACCTGATGTGAAGAACTGATTCATTTGAAAAAACCCTGATGCTGGGATTGAAGGCAGGAGGAGAAGGGGATGGCAGAGGATAAGATGGTTGGATGGCATTACCGACTAAACGGACATGTGTTTGAGTAAACTCTGGGAGTTGGTGATGGACAGGGAGGCCTGGCGTGCTGCAGTCCATGGGGTCACAAAGAGTTGGACACGACTGAATGGCTGATCACAGATATGCAGATGACACCACCCTTGTGGCAGAAAGTGAAGAGGAACTAAAAAGCCTCTTGATGAATATGAAAGAGGAGAGTGAAAAAGTTGGCTTAAAACTCAACATTCAGAAACCGAAGATCACGGCATGTGGTCCCATCACTTCATGGGAAATAGATGGGGAAACAGTGAGAGACTTTATTTTCTTAGTCTCCAAAATCACTGCAGATGGTGACTGCAGCCATGAAATTGAAAGACGCTTACTCCTTGGAAGAAAAGTTATGACCAACGTAGATAGCATATTCAAAAGCAGAGACATTTCTTTGCCAACAAAGGTTCGTCTAGTCAAGGCTATGGTTTTTCCTGTGGTCATGTATGGATGTGCGAGTTGGACTGTGAAGAAAGCTGAGCTCTGAAGAATTGATGCTTTTGAAGTGTGGTGTTGGAGAAGACTCTTGAGAGTCTCTTGGACTGCAAGGAGATCCAACCAGTCCATTCTGAAGGAGATCAGCCCTGGGATTTCTTTGGAAGGACTGATGCTAAAGCTGAAACTCCAGTACTTTGGCCACCTCATGTGAAGAGTTGACTCATTGGTAAAGACTCTGATGCTGGGAGGGATTGGGGGCAGGAGGAGAAGGGGACGACAGAGGATGAGATGGCTGGATGGCATCACTGACTCAATGGAGGTGAGTATGAGTGAACTCCGGGGAGTTGGTGATGGACAGGGAGGCCTGGCATGCTGCGATTCATGGGGTCACAAAGAGTTGGAGACGACTGAGCGACTGAACTGAACTGAATTGAGTGGCTGAACTGAATTGAATCATCATTATCCATATAAGTTAAAGTGGGTATGTATGTACCATTTTATTTGAGGAGCTCTGGAAAAGGCCTTCCCTTTGCCTCTACCAAAATAATCTTTTCACAGATGGATGTAATCCTGTTAAAATATTTAAATGCAAATTATATTAATCACATGCTTTTAGCATCATTCATTTTGAAGCATATATACATTTCCACACACTTGAGGAGGAGAGTGTGGGATAAGAGAATTCCCCTTGATTTATATAATTCATCCCTTTGCCCCAACTTGTCCCAATCATCTATATTTGGTCCTCAAACACTATGTCAGGGATCACAAACTCAAAGGCTCACAAGGAAATAGAACATAATGGAGTGAAATGAGCTGGGAAGGGTGTTTGGAAAATTAAAGTGCTTACCTCATCTCTCTTTAGTATCTGGTCTTCACTTTTGGCTGATTGCTGACATCTGGAAACGTGAGGTCAGTGTTGCTCAATCTTTTAAATTTTCGAGAGAGGCTAGAAATTCAAACTTGTAGTCACTCTCTGAATTTTTAAACACTGAAGTTGTGTTAAAAATGATTAGAACACTAGTCATAATTATTATTTAGTAATAATAATTATTTTCCATTATTATTAGTGGCAGAACAATACATGCCTGTAAGCTGCCACTTTGCTCCCTTTATCAAGTTTATATATAGTCCAGCTGTCCACTTAGTATTTAAGAGAAGGCTATTTCCCCTAATTAAAAAAAAAAAAGTATTTTCTGAATCCTATATTGGTGTTGCTTGCATTCTTTTCCCTTAAATAAGAAGTACAAAAGGGGATGCATTTTTATTTAGTATGATTATATGGAGTCAGTTTTTATTCTTTGAAATCCCATCTTAGATTATGTCTAGATATCTAGAAGAAAATAAATGTGCATTTATTTATCTGAATATTTCATCTATATGATACTTGAAAACATCAGCATGATTGAATATTCAATATTTATCAGTCATTTGGCATCATATAGCCATAAATATAGTTTGATACTTAATGTTCCCTTTTGTTATGCATTTTGGATCATTTTTCCTTGAGAATTCCAAACTTTTTATATATCTAAGGGAATTAATTTTTTACATTTCAGATCTTTTATTTACTTCATTTATTCCAGTTACCTTTCACAGAGTGTCATCCCGTTGCTGCTCATCCTTTACTTGATTAAAGCCTATAGCTTATCCCAGAAACAAGTCTGCCTCTACCACAAAAACAAGGATTATATTAGACTGAACTATATGAAATTATTATTTCTATAGGTCAAAATGTCAAATGTCAGCAATTTCATATGGTTTATCATAACTGAAAAATATTATTTCCTTGGGCCAGATTGATGCCAACATCAATCTAAATTTAAACTCAATTGTTAAACTTTAAAATATTGCTAGACAAACCTCAACACAATGCATCCTCATTCTTTATTGGCAATGGTACTAAAAAGTACAAAACCAGTGTTTTATAGTTTTCTATATATAGGTCTTTAGTTTCTTTAGGTAGATATATTCCTAAGTATTTTATTCTTTTCGTTGCAATGGTGAATGGAATTGTTTCCTTAATTTCTCTTTCTGTTTTCTCATTATTAGTGTATAGGAATGCAAGGGATTTCTGTGTGTTGATTTTATATCCTGCAACTTTACTATAGTCATTGATTAGTTCTAGTAATTTTCTGGTGGAGTCTTTAGGGTTTTCTATGTAGAGGATCATGTCATCTGCAAATAGTGAGAGTTTTACTTCTTCTTTTCCAATTTGGATTCCTTTTATTTCTTTTTCTGCTCTGATTGCTGTAGCCAAAACTTCCAAAACTATGTTGAATAGTAATGGTGAAAGTGGGTACCCTTGTCTTGTTCCTGACTTTAGAGGAAATGCTTTCAATTTTTCACCATTGAGGATAATGTTTGCTGTGGGTTTGTCATATATAGCTTTTATTATGTTGAGGTATGTTCCTTCTATTCCTGCTTTCTGGAGAGTTTTTATCATAAATGGGTGTTGAATTTTGTCAAAGGCTTTCTCTGCATCTATTGAAATAATCATATGGTTTTTGTTTTTCAATTTGTTAATGTGGTGTATTACATTGATTGATTTGCGGATATTGAAGAATCCTTGCATCCCTGGGATAAAGCCCACTTGGTCATGGTGTATGATCTTTTTAATGTGTTGTTGGATTCTGATTGCTAGAATTTTGTTTAGGATTTTTGCATCTATGTTCATCAGTGATATTGGCCTGTAGTTTTCTTTTTTTGTGGCATCTTTGTCAGGTTTTGGTATTAGGGTGATGGTGGCCTCATAGAATGAGTTTGGAAGTTTACCTTCCTCTGCAATTTTCTGGAAGAGTTTGAGCAGGATAGGTGTTAGCTCTTCTCTAAATTTTTGGTAGAATTCAGCTGTGAAGCCGTCTGGACCTGGGCTTTTGTTTGCTGGAAGGTTTTTGATTACAGTTTCAATTTCCGTGCTTGTGATGGGTCTGTTAAGGTTTTCTATTTCTTCCTGGTCGAGTTTTGGAAAGTTGTACTTTTCTAAGAATTTGTCCATTTCTTCCTCGTTGTCCATTTTATTGGCATATAATTGTTGATAATAGTCTCTTATGATCCTTTGTATTTCTGTGTAGTCTGTTGTGATCTCTCCATTTTCGTTTCTAATTTTATTGATTTGATTTTTCTCCCTTTGTTTCTTGATGAGTCTGGCTAATGGTTTGTCAATTTTATTTATCCTTTCAAAGAACCAGCTTTTGGTTTTGTTGATTTTTGCTATGGTGAAAGAAATCAAAGAGGACACTAATAGATGGAGAAATATACCATGTTCATGGATTGGAAGAATCAATATAGTGAAAATGAGTATACTACCCAAAGCAATTTATAGATTCAATGCAATCCCTATCAAGCTACCAACAGTATTCTTCACAGAGCTAGAACAAATAATTTCACAATTTGTATGGAAATACAAAAAACCTCTAATAGCCAAAGCGATCTTGAGAAAGAAAAATGGAACTGGAGGAATCAACCTACCTGACTTCAGGCTCTACTACAAAGCCACAGTTATCAAGACAGTATGGTACTGGCACAAAGACAGAAATATAGATCAATGGAACAAAATAGAAAGCCCAGAGATAAATCCACGCACATATGGACAGCTTATCTTTGACAAAGGAGGCAAGGATTAAAGACAATCTCTTTAACAAGTGGTGCTGGGAAATCTGGTCAACCACTTGTAAAAGAATGAAACTAGAACACTTTCTAACACCATATACAAAAATAAACTCAAAATGGATTAAAGATCTCAACGTAAGACCAGAAACTATAAAACTCCTAGAGGAGAACATAGGCAAAACACTCTCTGACATACATCACAGCAGGATCCTCTATGACCCACCTCCCAGAATATTGGAAATAAAAGCAAAAATAAACAAATGGGACCTAATTAAACTTAAAAGCTTCTGCACATCAAAGGAAACTATTAGCAAGGTGAAAAGACAGCCTTCAGAATGGGAGAAAATAATAGCAAATGAAGCAACCGACAAACAACTAATCTCAAAAATATACAAGCAACTCCTACAGCTCAACTCCAGAAAAATAAATGACCCAATCAAAAAATGGGCCAAAGATCTAAATAGACATTTCTCCAAAGAAGACATACAGATGGCTAACAAACAAATGAAAAGATCCTCAACATCACTCCTTATCAGAGAAATGCAAATCAAAACCACTATGAGATACCATTTCACACCAGTCAGAATGGCTGCGATCCAAAAGTCTACAAGCAATAAATGCTGGAGAGGGTGTGGAGAAAAGGGAACCCTCTTACACTGTTGGTGGGAATGCAAACTAGTACAGCCACTATGGAGAACAGTGTGGAGATTCCTTAAAAAACTGGAAATAGAACTGCCTTATGATCCAGCAATCCCACTGCTTGGCATACACACTGAGGAAACCAGAAGGGAAAGAGACACGTGTACCCCAATGTTCATCGCAGCACTGTTTATAATAGCCAGGACATGGAAGCAACCTAGATGTCCATCAGCAGATGAATGGATAAGAAAGCTGTGGTACATATACACAATGGAGTATTACTC
This sequence comes from Bos grunniens, assembly GCF_055505025.1. Taxonomy (NCBI): domain Eukaryota; kingdom Metazoa; phylum Chordata; class Mammalia; order Artiodactyla; family Bovidae; genus Bos; species Bos grunniens. The sequence goes on from NC_141194.1 coordinate 134,714,569, forward strand.
AGCCATTAAAAAGAATACATTTGAATCAGTTCTAATGAGGTGGATGAAACTGGAGCCTATTATACAGAGTGAAGTAAGCCAGAAGGAAAAACATAAATACAGTATACTAACGCATATATATGGAATTTAGAAAGATGGTAACGATAACCCTGTATACGAGACAGCAAAAGAGACACTGATGTATAGAACAGTCTTATGGACTCTGTGGGAGAGGGAGAGGGTGGGAAGATTTGGGAGAATGGCATTGAAACATGTGAAATGTCATGTATGAAACGAGATGCCAGTCCAGGTTCAGTGCACCATGCTAGATGCTTGGGGCTGGTGCGCTGGGAAGACCCAGGGGGATGGTATGGGGAGGGGGGAGGGAGGAGGGTTCAGGATGGGGAGCACGTGTATACCTGAAATTTTTTTAATCTTAAAAATGAAATTAAAGAAAAAAAAAAAGAAAAAAAAAATCATCATTCATCCAAATTGACCTTCAAAAAAAATAAAAAAATTAAAAAAAGTACAAAACCTATTAATTTTTCTTTATAATTTATATCCTTAATGTCCTATCTTTTCCATGTTTACCATTTTATCTTAGTCTGGAGGGTCCCAAAGCACCTGAAGTCTAAAATTCTAGGGTTGATACTTAATTGATTTGCTGTCTCCTCTCTATGATTAAACATTGGGACCACATATGACTTCTCCCCAAAACATCCAACCAACTCTGATTCTTCTTACACTATAGTCAATTTTGAGATGTATCACAAGTAATTCTTTACTAATATGGAAGTACAATTTACATATGACTTAAATAATCCATTTGACTAGATTCATAATTATTCATATAACAACATTCTCACTGGTTCAGAAACACTATTTTACATGGAAGAGAAGAGGGTGGAGCCAGAGCTCTTACTCTGGGAGTTAACATGTATCGCTGGATACACTTATGTGAATGCACTGTTCACCTGAATACCATCCATCTGATGCTACCAAAGAAAAAGGTTTGAGAACTGAAGTGTTACAAGTTAACACCACAAAAGCTTCAACTTGCCTTTCATAGCTTTCTATAACTGGACCTATTTCAGCACATAAATTTCTTAAATAAAACCTCTCCTTTAGCTCAGCAGGGCAATTTACCTTCCTAAGAATAAGCAATATGCTCTCCTGCTCCTACTCTAGGTATGGAAAATAGTTTCTTATCAGAAATGCAAACTCTTATTATTTGGTAGTAGTGGCCTAAAGCATTGTTAAAACTAGGATAGGCAGAAAAGGAATGTCAGATGAGAATTCTTCCAACTATATCCTAGTTTCCTGAAATTCCCTTTTCTTTCTCTGTCAAAAGTAATGTTATTTTGGTCTTAAATACCTGCTTTTAAAAAAAACAAATTTACTCATCATATACTAGGAATTCATTTTCATTAGCCTAAGGAATATTTATCTATAAACACTAATTTTACATTAGTATGTTTGTGGTCTTTACTCTTAAATATGGAAATCCCTTTCCTTGTTTACACTTGATATTGCTGAAAATAGACCTTTATTTTTTTAAATAGAGTGAAAGACAAACTTTAACCAAATAAATCCAAGTGATTATAAATTTTAAATTACTGGGTGATTTAATTATGCCAATTTACTGTGTATAATTTAGCTTTCCACAAATGAATGCACAAGTCAAACATTGATCTATTTTATATTAAATACATTCTCTCTGAAATGTGCTGTCAAGTTAGAATAGTTTAGTGAAATTTTCCTTTAAAAAAGTAAAATGCTGTCTCGTACACAGGGTTATTGTTACCATCTTTCTAAATTCCATATATAGAACAGTCTTATGGACTATATGGGAGAGGGAGTGGGTGGGAAGATTTGGGAGAATGGCATTGAAACATGTAAAATATCATGTATGAAACGAGATGCCAGTCCAGGTTCGATACACGATACTGGATGCTTGGGGCTAGTGCACTGGGACGACCCAGAGGGATGGTATGGGGAGGGAGGAGGGAGGAGGGATCAGAATGGGGAACACATGTATACCTGTGGTGGATTCATTTTGATATTTGGCAAAACTAATACAATATTGTAAAGTTTAAAAATAAAATAAAATTTAAAAAAAAAGTAAAATGCTAAATATACTCTGTATGTGGCCACTTGGAAAAGAAGCCACATTTTCATTCTTAATGAAAATCCCTTCAAACAACTGAATAGAGTTCATTCTCATTAAAAGCTCTTCAGCCTAACCTCTGCTCAAATGCAAAGAATGGTATTTTTGAAAGTTGTCCCTTTTTATTGTGATTTTGCATTGCTGTAGTAAATACAGATTGCTGAAAAGCTCTAAAGTTGCTATTGGAAGAGTCCAATTAAGTTTGGCTTAATTTGCGTATAAAAGGCAGCACTCCAGTCCATACTAGCGCTGCCTATAAAGGAGTGGTTTATATTTTCCTCTTAGAACAGATTTTGACAGAGGTTTTTTCCAAGTGAATACTGTAATCAGAGATGGTTTATTGGAATGAGTCTTTAGTAATCATTTCTGGCAGGTACAGGTACAGTACAGCACTTGAGCAGTGCTGCACTTTTTTTTTTTTTAATTTGACATTTCATTTATGTTTGACCATTTTCATCTGGGAGAAATGATGGAGTGGCACAAGAGTTTTTTTTTGAAGATGGTAGAAATAATACCTTTCAGTATTGCCTCATTATAGAGAGAATGTTCTAGTTACAGTCGTTGATCCTTTTATATCTAGGGAAAACTTGAAAAACTGTTTTACATAACCTAAAAGTGCTTTTTAGTTAAAAAAGGCTGCTATAACAAGATGTTTTGAGTGCCCTGGATTATCCTGTTTTTAAATTCACTTGGGATTTCATCTTCTTTACAACATTCTCTTCTAGGAATTTTTTATTTTAATTGTATTTGTCTGATATTAACCAATACAATATTAATAAACATGTAAAGTGAGTCCTTAGTTGTATCTTTGTTTCTTGGACTGTCTTCTGTAATTTCTCTGCAGTTGGTTACAAAGCTATAATCAAGACATGATAATGAAAAATAATTTAAAGTCCTAGTTTATGTCATCCTAGCATGCTTTATTTCTGATATCATGTTCAAGTACACGTTCTTCTTATCTTAATACATTTCTATCTAGTTGGGTTGACAAATTCTGACATATAATGATATAGATAAAGCACAGAATTAATGTCTGAAAAGTACTAATTTCAGCTCTTTTTCTAGGAATTATTTTTCTAAATTTTGTATATATACTTATTTATTGACTCCCTCTCTATTATTTCTGACCTTTAGAACATAATTCGTTTAAAGAAGTAGAAATTGACTCACGTACGGTCATCATTTTTCAGTATTTTTGTTTGCTTGTGACAATATGCAAAAGATAACACTAAATCTAGAACTTTCTGAGTGGAAAATAATTTCAAAGAATGGTCGTATTTGTTATTTTTTAGACTATGGTTTTGTTCTCTTATCAAGGCAAAGGGGAGAATATGTTATGAAATTTTGTCATCATAAAAATGTTTTAAACTTTAAAATTTACATCAGATTTACTGAATTTAAACATTCCAATAAACTAGTTTATTGAGTCAATTAACTCTCTGTTAGGAAGATTATTTACATATTGTTGTTTGTGTATTAGACTTAAAGAGATGGTAAGAATAATCATCCAAACCGACCTGCTGACATTTAAAACATCTTGAATAGACATCCTTTTTGCCCTTATCATAATTAAAGTGAAGGCTAAATGCCTTGGTAAACTAATACAGTACTTTATATTCATAATATATGAATGCCTATAGTCAAACTTTTAATTAACAATCAATGCAGACACTTGCTTTATTCTAAGAATTGAGATTGAAATGACACTCTTTAGGAACTTATGGCCCAATGGAGAATTCAAACACGTAAATAATTATAATACAGTGGGAGTAGGCTATAAAAGGTGAGAATCCCTAAAATCATGTAACATTAAACAAGAGGGAAGAAGACTTCTATGTGTGAGAAAACAGTTAAACAACCAAAAGAGGGGCTGAAGGCCAAATCTTTGGCAGCAGAGATGGTTCAATAGAATAAGATATTGAGGAGTTAGAATTGAAAATGCTTGGTAAATTACTGAGTGTAGAGAGTGAGAGAGAGGTAAGTATGAAGGAAAACTTCAAGATTTTTAGCTATATAAAATGGTTCAATGGCACTATCCTTAACCAAAGTATGGACAATGGGAGCTGGAGCTACTTTCAGGAGATTGAAAAGTTAAGGAATTTGTTGGAGTAGCCTATCAGACAAGCATAAGGGGATTTCAGCAAGAAATTGAAAACACATGATTGAATATTAGAAGTTTGAGTAATGAAGACATGGAAAATATAACAGAAAAAAATAAAGACTTTTGGAGAGGATGAGAATGCCCAGAAAAAATAAGTGATAAGAATAATTAGATGGAATCTTAAGACCATCGGTGTTTAAAATGTGGTTAGAAGAGAAATTCAATAAAGGAAACTGAGAAACAGACTGAGTACAGGGAAACTGAGAGGGGAAAAATGTATAAATAAGAAATAGTTTTAATGTAGTTATAAGGGTCATCATAGTCAAACGCCACAAATGAGTAAGGAAAGAAATATTTTAAAAAGCAGACCATTAATGAAACTTTCTCTAGCACTTCAGTAAAATAGAAGATGGAAGACAGACAATATTGATTTAAAGTGTTTGGTCAAATACAAAGAATTAAGAAATTTTAAAGTACTTAAGCAAATATGTCAGATAAATTTTTACATAAAAATCATAAATATGATAACAAAATAACTTGAAGATCCCAAAAATATGAGCCAAAAATGAGATGGGATACTATCCAAAAGTTTAAAAAGGAATGGAAAAAAATGAAACGTGAGAAGCAAAGAGATACAGATTATAAACTCATGAGAGACAAAATTTATGTATATATATTTATATTCTAAATATGTATCTATATTTATGAAGCATACTATCCCCATAACCTTTTCTGACATTGTGAAATGAATTCAATACCAGCATGGATTGCTGCTGCCATTGTCAACTGGTACAATCTTTTAGACATTCATGTGATAATTTCTATGAAAACTATAAAATATTCATATCTTTTGACACTCTAACTCAATTTTTAAAAATCTACCATAAAGGAATTATCCAAAATGTACTCCAAATATGTATTAGGGTTATTCTTCTGAGAAGTATTTTCAATGCTGAAAAAGTGGAAGCTAAATGCTCAACAATAAAAATATGTTATTTTAAACAATGTCTTATCTAATAGATGACTTGCCAGAAAATCATTAAAGATTATGTTCATAAAAATAGCAGTAAAGAAATGTATTCTCTATAATATTAAATGGAAAAGTGTACAAAATTATGTTAACAATGATTTTAACTATGTGAAATATACTGCTGTAATAATAGGTTTTACCCCATGTGTCAGCAATTATTTTTTAATGGAAAGGGCCAGATAATAAATATTTTCAGTTTTTTGGACCACACAGTCTCGGCTGCAACTGCTTAACTTTCCCATTATGATGTGAAAGCAACCATATATAACACATAAGTAAATGGTTGTGCTGTCTTCCAATGAAACTTTATTCACAAAAGCAGGTGGTAGACTATAGTTTAGTAGGCACCAAACAATTAGTTTTCTAAAACTACAGATAATATTTTACTTTTTGTCTTCCTATTTTATAAAAATAATTTTAAAAAATCAAAAGTAAATGGCAGGATCAAGATGGCAGAATAGGAAGATGCTGAGCTCGCCTCCTCCTGACAAACACATCAAGATTGCAACTACATAGAGAGCAACTCTCTCTGAGAATCACTTTAAGACTAGCAGAATAGTTCTTCTACAAATAATGTTATAGGGAAAGAACCATATGAACTCTATTTGGAATGGAGGGTAAATGGTACAGTTGGGACCTACACCCTGGTGGGTAAACCTGAAGAGGATGGTCATATCACAGGCTCAGGGATCTTGAGTAGGAGTAAAGGAATCCAAATCTCACATTAGGCCCTCTAGCCTTAGGGTCTGGCATCAGAAACATGAGCCCCCTTGGCTCACTGGAAAGGCAGTGGGGCTTACTGGAGGGCTGTAGGAAATTGAAATCTGCTTTTGAGAAGTACACTTATAGATTTACTTACCCTCAGGTCTAGTATAGAGGTAGCATATTGAAAACTACCTGGTACTTTGGCCAGAATACCAGGACTACTCCCTAATTCATCCTCCAGCCCACACCAGGTTCAGGCTCCAGTCCTTCCAGCTCTGGCACTACTCCCTGCCCAGGTGGAAATCACCACTGCACCTTGGGAGAAGCCAAGATTTCTACTGGGCTTCTGTTCTCGGGGCCACAGCCCTACCTCTGGGTCAAGGCGAAGGCAGCTATTAAGCTGGGGAGAAGCCTAGGCCTTTTGTTCCAGCCACTCTGGTTCTGGCACTGTCTCTAGCCAAAGGGGAAACCACCATCATGCTAAGATAAACTTATCTTGATTCAGACTGTGGCTCCAGCTCTTGGGGCCCTGGCCCCACAAATGACAGGACATTCGAGTACCACTGAGGCTGGAAGAAGTCACAGCTCTGATCAGGCTCCCACTATGCCTCTCTAGTTCCAGCCACTTTTGTTGTTGTTCAGTCACTCAGTCATGTCCAACTCTTTGTGACCCCATGCACTGAAGCATGCCAGACTTCCCTGTCCTTCACCATCACCAGAGCTTGTTCAAACTCATGTCCATCGAGTCAGTGATACCATTCAACCATCTCAAACTTTGTCATCCCCTCTCCTCCTGCCTTCATTCTTTCCCAGCATCAGGGTCTTTTCAGTGATTCAGTTATTCACATAAGGTGGCCCAAGTATTGGAGCTTCAGCATCAGTCCTTCCAATGAATATTCTGGATTGATTTCCTTTAGCATTGACTGGTTTAATCTCCTTGCAGTCCTAGGGACTCCCAAGAGCCTTCTCCAACACCACAGTACAAAAGCATCAATTCTTCGGTATTCAACCTTCTTTATGGTCCAACTCTCACACCCATACATGATTATTGGAAAAACCATAGTTTTGACTAGACAGACCTTTGTTCACAAAGTAAGGTCACAACTTTTTAATATGCCATCTAGGCTGGTCATAGCTTTTCTTCCAAGGAGCAAATGTCTATTAATTTCATGGCTGCGGTCACCATCTGTAGTGATTTTGGAGCCCAAGAAAATAGTCTGTCACTGTTTCCTTTTTTTCCCCATCTATTTGCCATGAAGGGATGGGACTGGATGCCACAATCTTAGTTTTCTGAATGCTGAGTTTTAAGCCAGTTTTTTCCACTGTCCACTTTCACCTTCATCAAGAAGCTCTTTAGTTCGTCTTTGCTTTCTGCCATAAGGGTGGTGGTGTCATCTGCATATCTGAGGTTATTGATATTTCTCCTGGCAATCTTGATTCTAGCTTGTGCTTCATCCAGCGTGGCATTTTGCATGGTGTACCCTGCATATAAGTTAAATAATCAGGGTGACCATATACAGCCTTGATTTACTCCTTTCCCAATTTGGAACCAGTCCATTGTACCATGTCAGGTTCTAACTGTTGCTTCTTGACCTGCATACAGGTTTCTTAGGAGACAGATAAGGTGGTCTGGTATTGCTATCTCTTTAAAAATTTTCCACAGTTTGTTGTGATCTACATAGTCAAAGAATTTAGCATAGCAGTGAAGCAGAGGTAGATGTTTTTCTGGAATTCTCTTGACTTTTCTGTGATCCAACAGTTGTTGGCAATTTGATCTCTGATTCCTCTGCCTTTTCTAAATCCAGTTTGAACATCTATAAGTTCACAATTCACATACTACTGAAGTCTGGCTTGGAGAATTTTGAGCATTACTTTTCTACTTTCTAGCTCAACATTCAGAAAACTAAGATCATGGCATCTGGTCCCATCACTTCATGGCAAATAGATGGGAAAACAGTGGAAACAGGGGCAGACTTTATATTTTTGGGCTCTAAAATCACTGCAGATGGTGACTGCAGCCATGAAATTAAAAGACACTTACTCCTTGGAAGGAAAGTTATGACGAACTTAGACAGCATATTAAAAAGCAGAGACATTACTTTGCCAACAAAGGTCTGTCTAGTCAAGGCTATAGTTTTTCCAGTGGTCATGTATGGATGTGAGAGTTGGAGTATAAAGAGAGCTGAGTGCTGAGGAATTGATGCTTTTGAACTGTGATGTTGGAGAAGACTGTTGAGAGTCCCTTGGACTGCAAGGAGATCCAACCAGTCCATCCTAAAGGAGATCAGTCCTGGGTGTTCATTGGAAGGACTGATGTTGAAGCTGAAACTCCAATATTTTGGCCACCTAATGCGAAGAACCAACTCATTGGAAAAGACCCTGATGCTGGAAAGATTGAAGGCAGGAGAAGAAGGGGACAACAGAGAATGAGATGATTGGATAGTGTCACCAACATGATGGACATGAGTTTGAGTGGGCTCTGGGTGTTGGTGATGGACAGAGAAGCCTGGCTTACTGCAGTCCACGGGGTCACAAAGAGTCAAACACGATTGAGCAACTGAACTGAAATGAAAACAGTTCATCACAACCAAACTGCCCGTATAGGAATTGTTACAGAATCTAAGAAATAAGAAAATATATAAACAATCTCACTGGTAAAGGTAAATATATAGTAAACAGAGTGGACCAACCACTTAAATAAGTTAATACAAAGGTGAAGAGACAAAAATTATAAAATCAATCATAACTACAATAAACAATTTAGGAATACACATACAGATGCAAAGTATGACACCAAAATAAAAATATTGTGGGGGATGGGGGTAAAAATTTTAGAACTTTTAGAATGTGCTTGAATTTAAATAACTATCAGTTTAGAACAAGTATGATTATAGATACAGATGGATATATAGATTAGACTCATGGTAACTAGAAAACCTACAAAAGATGCACAAAAAACAAAGAGAAACAAGTACAAATATAATACTAAAGAAAATCAAACTATAAGGGAAGTAACCAAAAGAAGAAAATAACAGAAAACTACAGAAATATCAAACAGAAAACAAGTATCAAAATGGCAACAAGTACATACCCTGTTTCCTTTACTTATGTGAAGAGTACATCACCTGAAATGCCAGGCTGGATGGATCACAAGCTGGAATCAAGATTGCTGGGAGAAACACCAACAAACTCAGATATGCAAATGATACCACTCTAAATGCAGAAAGTGAAGAGGAACTAAAAAGCCTCTTGATGAGGGTGAAAGATGAGACTGGAAAAGTTGGCTTAAAACTGAACATTCTAAAAACAAAGATCATGGCACCTGGCCCCATCACTTCATGGCACATAGATGGGGAAAAACTAGAAGCAGTGACAGATTTTATTTTCTTGGCCTCCAAAATCACTGCTGATGGTGACTGCAGCCATGAAATTAAAAGACACTTGCTCCTTGGAAGGAAAGCTATAACAAAACTAGACTGTATATTTAAAAGCAGAGACATCACTTTGTTGACAAAGGTCTGTCTAGTCAACTATGTTTTTTCCAATATGGATGGATATGAGTGTTGGACCATAGATAAGGCAGAGCACCAAAGAATTGATGTTTTAGAACCATGGTGCTGGAAAAGACACTTGAGAGTCCCTTGCCTGCAAGGAGATCAAACCAGTTAATCCCAAAGGAAATCAATCCTGAATATTCATTGGAAGGCATGATGCTGAGGCTCCAATACTTTGGTCACCTGATGCAAAGAGCCAACTCATTGGAAAAGATCCTTTTGCTGGGAAAATTTGAAGGCAAAAGGTGAAGAGGGTGGCAAAGCATGAGATAGTTGGATGGCATCACCGACTCAATGGACATGAATCTGTGCAAACTCTGGGAGATAGTGAAGGACAGGGAAGCCTGGCAAGGTGCAGTCCATGGGGTTGCAAAGAGTCAGACATAAATCTGAGTCAACAACAACATACCTATTAATAATAACATTAATAATACATGCTCTATACAAAAGACATGGCTGAATGGATAGAATGAATCAAAAAGAAAGATCCATCTATATGCTACTTAAAAAGACTCACTTTAGAGCTAAAAACACATATAGCTGAAATAGTGAAGGAATGGAAAAACATACTCAATGCAAATGGAACAAAAAGAAACCTATGGTAGCAATACTCATGTCCGACAAATTAGACTTTAAAACAAAGTATATAAAAAAGGCAAAGAATGGCAATATATAATGAAAAAGGGGCAATTCAAGAATAGGATATAACATTCATAAACATATATGCACTGAATATAGGAGCACCTAAATATATAAAATATATACTAAAAAAAAGAAGTCAATAGCAATATTAGCAGCAAACTTTAGTACCCAAATTATAGCAATGAATAGATCATGCAGACAGAACAATCAATAAGGAATAAGTGGCCTTAAAATGACAAAAAATACCAGATGACTTACTAGACTTCTACAAAATATTCCATTTCAAATCAGCAGAATACACATTCTTTTCAAGTGCATATGAAACATTCTCAAGGATAGATCATATGCTAGGCTATAAAACAATTCTAAATACATTTAAGAAGATTGAAATTATATCAAACATTTTCCCAATCACAGTGGTATGAAACTAAAATCAATCACAGGAAGAAAGATGTGAAAAACACAAACACAGGGAAACTAAACAACATGCTATTAAAAAACCAGCAGGTCATAGATATATAAAAGAGGAAATTAAAAAATACCTTAAGATGAATAAAAATAGAAACACAACTTTCTCACGTCTATAGGACACATCAAAAGCAGTTCCAAGAGGGAAGTATAGCAATACAGGCCTATCTCAGAAACAAACAAACAAAAAAATGGAAAGTTATCCTATGTTCATGAATTGGAAACATTAATATTGTTAAAATGTCTATACTATTCAAAGCAATCTACAGATTTAATACAATCCCTATCAATATACCCAAGACATTTTCACCGACTGTGTTAGTCACTCAGTCGTGTCCGACTCTTTGCAACCTCATAGACTGTAGCCCGTCAGGCTTCTCTGTGCATGGAATTCTGCAGGCAAGAATACTGGAGTGTATTGCCATTTCCTTCTCCAAAGGAACTTCCCGACCTAGGGATCGAACTCTGATCTCCTGCCTTGCAGGCAGATTCTTTACCGTTTGAGTTGGAATAAATAATCCTAAAATTATTATGAAATCACACATGATCCTGAATAACCAAAGCAATCTTCAGACAAAAGAACAAAGCTGAAGGTATCATGCTCCTTGACTTAAGACTATACTACAAAATTACTGTAATCAAAAAAGTATGATACTGGCACAAAAAGAGACACTCAGATCAATGGAACAGAATCGAGAGCTCAGAAATAAACACACATACCTGTGGTCAATGAAGATGATACAAAAGAGGGAAGGATATACAGCAGGGGAAAGCCAGCCTCTTCATTAAGTGGTGCTGGGAAAATTTGACAGCTATGTGTAAAAGAATGAAACTAAAACATTTTTCATACCATGTACAAAAATAAACTAAGATGTATTAAATAACTATATGTAAGACCTGAAATCATAAAATTACTAGAAGAAAGCATAGGCAGTATGTTCTTTGATATCAGTCTTAGCAATAATTTTTGGATATGTCTCCTCAGGCAAGAGAAATAATAGAAAAAATCAACAAGTGGGACCTAATTAAACTTAAAAGCTTTTGCACAGCCAAGGAAATCATCAGCAAAATGAAAAGTCAACCAACAGAATGAGAGAAGATATTTGTTAACAGTATGACTAATGAGGAGTTAATATCCAAAGCATAAAAAGAAATCATACAATTCAGTATCACAAAAACAAACAACCTGATTAAAAATCAACAGAGGACCTAAATAGACTTTTCTTTTTTTTTAACCACAGAATACATGCAAATGACCAACAGGGACAAGAAAGATGCTTAAAATCATTAACCATAAGGGAAATTCAAATCAAAATAATGAGATGCCACATCACACCAGTCAAGTGGCTGCTGTCAAAAACATAAGAAATAACAAGAGTTGACAATGATGTAGAGAAAAGGGAACCCTTGTGCACTATTGGCAGGAATATAAATTGGTATAGCCTTTATGGAAAATAGCCTGAAGCTACCTCAAAAATAGAATTTCTATGTGATCTATAAACCTCACTCCTAGGTATTTATCTGTAAGAAAAAAAAAAAAAAAAACACGAAAACACTAACACAAAAAGATACATGTAACCAAATATTCATGACAGCATTCTTTACAACAGCTATGATATAGAAGCAACCTAAGTGTGTGCAAAAGATGAATGGATAAAGAAGATGTAGTATATATAAACAATGCTATATTACTCAGACATAAAAAGGAATGAAATTTTGCCATTTGAGACAACATGGATGGATCTGAAGGGAATTATGACCAGTGAAATAAGTCAAAAAAAGAAAGACAAATGCTGTATGTTTTCACTTATTACGGAATCTAAAAAATAGAACAAAGGAATAAATATAACAAACCAGAAACAGACTCCCAGTTATAGACAACAGTTCAGTTCATTTGCTCAGTTGTGTCTGACTCTTTGCGACCCCATGAACTGCAGCATGCCAGGCCTCCCTGTCTATCACCAACTCCCGGAGTCTACTCAAACTCATGTCCATCGAGTCAGTGATGCCATCCAACCATCTCATCCTCTGTCGTCCCCTTCTCCTCCTGCCTTCAATCTTTCCCAGCATCAGGTCTTTGATGATGAGTCAGTTCTTCGCATCAGGCAGCCAAACTATTGGAGTTTCAGCTTTAGCATCAGTCCTTCCAATGAATATTCAGGACGGATTTCCTTTAGGATGGACTTGTTGGACCTCCTTGCAGGGACTCTCAAGAGTCTTCTCCAACACCACAGTTCAAAAGCATCAATTCTTTAGCGCTAAGCTTTCTTTATACTCCAACTCCCACATCCATACATGATTACTGGGAAATCATAGCCTGGACTAGATGAACTTTTGTTGGAAAAGCAATTTCTCTGATTTTTAATATGCTGTCTAGGTTGGTCATAACTTTCCTTCCAAGGAGTGTCTTTTAATTTCGTGGCTGCAATCACCATCTGCAGTGATTTTGGAGCCCCCCAAAATAAAGTCTGTCCCTGTTTCCACTGTTTGCCCATCTATTTGCCATGAAGTGATGGGACCAGATGCCATGATCTTAGTTTTCTGAATGTTGAGTTTTAAGCCAAATTGTTCACTCTCCTCTTTCACTGTCATCAAGAGGATCTTTCATTCTTCACGTTATGTCATCAGCGTATGTCATCTGCATATCTGAGGTTATTGTATTTCTCTTGATTCCAGCTTAAGCGTCATCCATCCCAGTGTTTCTCATAATGTGCTCTGCATATAAGTTAAATAAGCAAGGTGACAATATACAGCCTCGATGTACTCCTTTCCTGATTTGGTACCAGTCTGTTGTTCCATGTCCAGTTCTATCTGTTGCTTCCTGACCTGCATACAGATTTCTCAAGAGGCAGGTCAGATGGTCTGGTATCCCCATCTCTTTAAGAATTTTCCACAGTTTGTGGTGATCCACACAGTCAAAGGCTTTGGCACAGTCAATAAAGCAGAAGTAGATGCTTTTGTGGAACTCTCTTGCTTTTTCAATGATCCAACGGATGTTAGCAATTTGGTCCCCCTGCTTTTTCTAAAACCAGCTTCACATCTTAAAGTTCATGGTTCACATACTTTTGAAGTCTGGCTTGGCAAATTTTGAGCGTTGTTTTTCTAGCGTGTGAGATGAGTGCCATTGTGCAGTCGTTTGAACATTCTTTGGCATTGTCTTTCTTTGGGATTGGAATGAAAACTAGCCTTTTTCAGTCCTGTGGCCATTGCTGAGTTTTCCAAATTTGCTGACATATTGAGTGCAGCACTTTCACAGCATCATCTTTCAGGATTTGAAATAGCTCAACTGGAATTCCATCACCTCCACTAGCTTTGTTTGTAGTGATGCTTCCTAATGCACACTTGACTTCACATTCCAGGATGTTTGGCTCTAGGTGAGTGGTTACACTATCGTGATTATCTGGGCCATGAAGATCATTTTTGAATAGTTCTTCTGTGTATTCTTGCCACCTCTTCTTAATATCTTCTGCTTCTGTTAGGTCCATAATATTTCTGTCCTTTATTGAGCCCATCTTTGCATGAAATATTCCCTTGGTATCTCTAATTTCCTTAAAGATATCTCTAGTCTTTCCCAATCTTTTGTTTTCCTCTATTTCTTTGCACTGGTCACCGAGGAAGGCTTTCTTATCTCTCCTTGCTATTCTTTGGAACTCTGCATTCAAATGGGTATATCTTTCCTTTTCTCCTTTGCTTTTCACTTCTCTTCTTTTCAAAGCTATTTGTAAGGCCTCCTCAGACAGCCATTTTGCTTTTTTGCATTTCTTTTCCTTGGGGATATTCTTGATCACTGTCTCCTGTACAATGTCATGAACCTCCATCCATAGTTCATCAGGCACTCTGTCTATCAGATCTAGGCCCTTAAATCTATTTCTCACTTCTACTGTACAATCATAAGAAATTTGATTTAGGTCATATCTAAATGATTCCATGGTTTTCCTTATTTTCTTCAATTTAAGTTTGAATTTGGCAATAAGGGGTTCATGACAGTAAGCTCTTGGTCTTCTTTTGTTGACTGAATAGAGCGTCTCCATCTTTGGCTGCAAAGAATATAATCAATCTGATTTCCATTATTGACCATCTGGTGATGCCCATGTGTAGAGTCTTATCTTGTGTTGTTGGAAGAGGGCATTTTCTGTGACCAGTGCGTTCTCTTGGCAAAACTCTGTTAGCCTTCGACCTGCTTCATTCTGTACTCCAAGGCCAAATTTTCCTGTTACTCCAGGTAACTCTTGACTTCCTACTTTTGCATTCCATTCCCCTATAATGAAACGGACATCTTTTTTGGGGTGTTAGGTCTAGAAGATCTTGCAGGTCTTCATAAAACCATTCGACTTCAGCTTCTACAGCATTACTGGTCGGGGCATAGACTTGGATTACTGTGATATTGAATGGTTTGCCTTGGAAACAAACAGAGATCATTGTGTCATTTTTGAGATTGCACCCAAGTATTGCATTTTGGCCTGTTTTGTTGACTATGATGGCTACTTCATTTTCTTCTAAGGGATTCTTGCCCACAATAGTAGATATAATGGTCATCTGAGTTAAACTCATGCATTCCATTCCATTTTGTTTGCTGATTCCTAAAATGTCGACGTTCACTCTTGCCATCTCCTGTTTGACCACTTCCAATCTGCCTTGATTCATGGACCTAACATTCCAGGTTCCTATGCAAGCATGGAAGAGGTTCCTACCTAGCAGGATGGTAGGCAGCATAGCAGTGGCTGCATGGTGCTGGAGCAGCTATGAGAAGATATCCCAAGTCCAATGGCAAAGGACAAGCCCCAGCAAGATGGTAGGAGGGACAAATTTGCATTTAGAATCAAACCCCATTCCTGCCAGAGATGCTCAGTGGGCTCAAGCAAACATTGTGCACACCAGGGACCCCACAGTGACAGAACTGTGTTTGAGTGTCTCCTGTGGATGTGTGGGTCAGCAGTGGACTGCCTCAGGGGCAGGCTTTCTGGGTACAGCAGACTTGGTTATGGCATAAGCCCTCTTGGAGGAGGTCACTATTAATCCCATCATTGAGCTGCCAGAACTTACACAGTACTGGGAAACAGACTCTTGTAGGGCACAGACAGAACCTTGTGTGCACCAGAACCCAGGAGAAAAGAGCAGTGTCCCCACAAGATACTGACCCAGACTTGCCCAGGAATGTCCAGGAGTCTGCAGCAGAGGCGTGGGTCATGGTGGCCTGCTGCAGGGTTGGGGGCACTGAGTGTAGCAGTACATTCATGGGTTCTTTTGAAGAAGGTCACCATTATCTTCATTACCTCCACCATAGTTTGGCCCCAGGTAAATAGCAAGGAGGGAACATAGCTCCTCCCATCAACAGAAAGTTGGATTAAAAATTTACTGAGCATGGCCAGGCCTATCAGAACAAGACCCAGTTTCCCCCTCAGTCAGTCTCTCCCATCAGGAAGCTTCCATAAGCCTTTTATCCTGCTCCATCAGAGGGGAGACAGACAGAAAACCACAATCACAGAAAACTAACCAATCTGATCAAATGGACCACAGGCTTGTCAAACTCAATGAAACTATGAGCCATGCCATGTAGGGCCACCCAAGATGGACAGGTCATGGTAGAGAGTCCTGACAAAACGTGGTCCACTGGAGAAGGAAATGGCAAACCACTTCAGTATTCTTGCCTTGAGAACCCTATGAACAGTATAGAGAACAACCTGATAGTTACTAGAGGGGAGAGGAGATGGGGAGGCTAGAAATAGGTAAATAGCATAAAAAGGTACAAACTGTTAGGTATAAAATAAATAAGTTACAAAGATATAAGGTACAGCCAATATTTATTAATAGCTTTGTATGGAGTATAATATATAAAAATATTGAATTACTATGTTGTATAGTTTAATACAATATTTGAATTAAATATAATTCTATAAAAAATCAAAGAAAATATTTTCAGAAGTCTATGTGATGATAAGAACATAGGGGAAAAAAACTATTTTGGGGAATAGTATATAGTCAAATGTAAGGGGACGACCATAGAAGGCAATTGCAACCCACTCTAGTACCCTTGCCTAGAAAACCCCATGGACGGAAGAGCCTGGTAGGCTCACTAAGAGCCAGATACGACTGAGCGTCTTCACTTTCACTTTTCACTTTCATGCACTGGAGAAGGAAATGGCAACCCACTCCAGTGTTCTTGCCTGGAGAATCCCAGGGATGGGGGAGCCTCGTGGGCTGCCGTCTATGGGGTTGCACAGAGTCGGACACGACTGAAGTGACTTAGCAAGCAAGCAAGGGGACGACAGAGGATGAGATGGCTGGATGGCATCACCAACTCGATGGACATGAGTTTGAGTGAACTCCAGGAGTTGGTGATGGACAGGGAGGTCTGGCATGCTGTGATTCATGGGGTTGCAAAGTCAGACACGACTGAGCGACTGAACTGAACTGAAGAGTAATATACATATGTATACACAGGCAATTATTATAAAGATTTAACTCATTGTACAAATTCAATAGAAAGAGGAAAAATAGGAAGTCACACTTGTCATCCCCAAGTCCAGCCCATGTGCTATAATTTGAATTATTATACTTTATTCTTATGAAATTTTAAATGTTAGCATTATTAGGGAACATCCTATGTAAGTGTATTTCTATCTACTGCATTATTTTTGGGCTTCTCTGGTAACTCAGATGGTAAAAAAAAATCCATCTGCAATACAGGAGACATGGGTTCAATCCCTGGGTTGGGAAGATCTCTTGGAGAAGAGAATGGCAATCCACTCCAGTATTCCTGCCTGGAGGATCCTATGGGCAGAGGAGCCTGGTGGGCCACAATCCATGGGATCACAAAGAGTCATACATGACTGAGCAACTGAGCACACACACATCCATCCATTATTTTTATCAGTGACATAATATTTAATTGTATGAATAAGATATAATTCATTTAATAATTCTTCTACTATGGCCAATTAGGACAGATTGCTTCTATATGTATTACATTTATTTTAGGATAGGGAATATTCAAGCATGTGTAGGCTGATAAGGGCTTCTCAAGTAGCTCAGTGGTAAAGAATCCACCTGCCAGTGCAAGAGAAACAGCAGATGTGGGTTAGATCCTTTGGTTGGGAAGATCCCCTGGAGAAGGGTATGGTTACCCATTCCAGTATTCTTGCCTGGAAAACTCCATGGATAGAGGGGTGTGGTGGGCTACAGTCCATGGAGTAGCAAAGAGTCAGACATGACTGAGCGACTGAACACACATGCATGCATAGACTGATAAATAGTAAATTGAGGGTATAAGAAATAGTAAATATTGATGGAGAGGGAACTAAAAGGTCAGAGGGGGTAAGTGCAAGTGAAAGAAAATAATGAACTTATCTGAGAAAGGAAGAAAACAAGTAGGTTTAAAATGGAGGAAAACAATATTGAGTTAATTTCTTTCTCTATTTTCTTTTAGAAAATATTATGCTAGGATTGAGGGTATGGAACTTGAGGAGAAGGTGAAGTTCAAAACAGCTTCCAGGGACAATGGAAGCAGGACATAAAATAATCACTCAGCTGCATTGACAATTCAGCAAACACATTCTGAGAGGTAGTGCTGATATGTGGAAGGAAGAAAATCAGTGATTTAGGCACATAAAAGAAATGAGAACAAGACGTCTTTCGATGTGGATTGAAATGTTGCTCTATATTTTATAGTAGGTTTTTGATTGAGATTGTGTTTCAAGATTTTTTTAATGACTAAGATTGTGTGTTAAATAAAAGTAAGCAAAGTATTCTTTTTTAAAAAAGACTTGAGAATGAAAATGGAGTTTAAATAAAGGGGTAGATAATCTACAGGAAAAATTGGCAGTAAAGAATCTGCTCTAATTTCTGACCCCATTTCTGACTGAGATTAATATTATAAAATGGCTGATGAGACTGTAAGAATAATGCAATTAATCTCAGCTTGCTTCCTAATTTTGCTTGGATTATGTATTTAAAATAAATTTGTGAAGACTTTCATTAAAATTTAAGATTGTAAATTTATGCTAAACTGTCTAAAATTTGTACTGGAGACAACCTGCACATTCCTACAGTACAACCCTACAGGCCAGTTGTAAAGCATTGTTAATAATTAACAAAAAGAATTTATTCTATGTTCAAGAAATACTATAAAGAATCAACAGGAATAGGTTACCAGCTAGAATCTTATGTGTGTGTATAGGAAGGAGAAAATGGAGGGAGTAAACAATGGTTGGGAGAAGGCAATGGCACCCCATTCCAGTACTCTTGCCTAGAAAATCCCATGGATGGAGGAGCCTGGTAGGCTGCAGTCCATGGGGTCGTGAAGAGTCAGACACGACTGAGCCACTTCACTTTCACTTTCCACTTTCATGTATTGGAGAAGGAAAT
Organism: Bos grunniens; assembly: GCF_055505025.1. NCBI lineage: Eukaryota > Metazoa > Chordata > Mammalia > Artiodactyla > Bovidae > Bos > Bos grunniens. Next base: position 134,733,579 of record NC_141194.1, read on the forward strand.
GGCAACCCACTCCAGTGTTCTTGCCTGGAGAATCCCATGGATGGAGAAACCTGGTAGGCTGCAGCAGCCTTAGCAGCAGCAGCAAACAATGGTTACTGTTAAGAGTAATAGGGATATTTTAAGGAAGGAGAGGCTTTGGGAAAAGATCTAATTTTGAATCTCAGGATAACATATTTTGTATATTGAAATAAACTATTATTCTAATTTTACTAATTATTCTACTTCTAGATTGTGATTTGTCTAAATTCAGTTTCCACAGATAATTTCAGAGAAGTGTTTCTCCCACGCTAATGCTATACTAAGTTACTTCAGTCATGTCCGACTCTGTGTGACCCCATAGACAGCAGCCCACCAGGTTCCCCCGTTGGGAACTTCCAAAGCAATATCTTAATATTTCTGCAAATTTCTAGGAAGGAATGTTTACATTGGCAAGATTGCCTCCAGCTCCCTATTACCTTTGTTAGACAATTGTTTTCTGTTAGGAATGTTGAATTTTTTTCTTCCCTTTTATTTTCTTCAAATTGGAATTATCTTCCCTCAAGTGTCACACTCATAAACGCCTTTACAATACAAACTTTAAACATTAGATAAGATTTGTTAAATAATGAGTCATGTAGATATTCCACAAAATTTGAAATCTCCCCTCCTCTTTTCTATTGTGTTTTCATCCATTCCCAAATTTCTGATCCTTTCAAACATAAAACATATGGTTGCTATTTTTGTCTTGTTTCTCCTAAAACATGCTTTTCAAATGTCACCACTTTTCCCATCAAGCTTTATGAAGTATTACTAAACAATGCACCCAAAGAAATTTTGTTTCCATTTATTTAAAAACAATTTCTCATCACACTGTATGTGCAACTTTAAAGCACTTGCCTATATTTGAGCTTGTTTCACATTTCTCTCTCTAGTATCATTGTAGTAATAACATTTTTTTCTCCATTATCCTTTAAAATCTTATTACTGACATTTAAGCAATTGCATTCTTCCATTTTGTTATCCTACTTTCTCAAATATTTGCAATGAAGACATAGAACGAATGACAAATGTAACACTGAATAGTGTGAATTATAAAAATCTATCTAAGTATTTTAAGAATAATCCATGTTTGCATTTAACACTCTACTCTTACCTCTGCTCATGTTCATTAGAAAGATGGAAGCTCAATGACAAATATTTATGTGATTTGATTTAAAATTTTTGTCTGATAATCATTGTGCCTAACAGCACATAGATTCCTGTTCAGGGTAAAGGTGTAACTGTGGTTACAACAGAAAGCTAAACTAATAGTCCATATGTGGATAACCTGTGACTTTGTCATTTAAATCTGAGCTCTGCATAAATAATTTAATAAATGAGAATAAGTTATCTGATAGCAAATAGACAAAAAAAAATTATTCATTAGGGACATACTTTGGGAAGGTTTTTCATGAACACTGGACTTTCTCTTACCAGAACTGAAAGGACATGCTATGTGATAATGGAAGTTAAATACAGACTTGAGTTTCCTGAAGATACTTCTCTGTTTCTTTGATTAGTTAATGCTGCAATTGTGAGCCCTGTGCTAATTCACCAGTAAAGCCAGTTGGCCTTAGAATTTTCTTCACCAAAATAAAATAATATTTAAATTGAAATAGGGCTATTTAGATTTTCTACTTCCTCTTGAGTTAGTTTTGGTAACTTACTTCATTCAGGATATTTGAACATTTTATTTAGGTTCTCAAATTTAGTGCATAATATTGTTCACTGTATTACCTCCTTAATTTTTTTTTTAACATTGGTAGCAATGTTTCCCCTTTCATGACAGATGTTAGAAGCTTATGTAATTTCTTTTGCTTTATACGTTTAACTAGAGTTTAATCATTATGTCGAAATTTTCAAAGAACCAGTTGTGAGTTTCATTGTTTCTATTTTTTGCCTGTTACCTATTTCAATGATTATCACATTTTTCTTGTTTCCTTCTTTCAACTTAATTTAATTAGGCCATGCTCTTTTGTTTTTTTAACATCCATTACCTAGAAGATTAAAATATTGATTTTGGGGGTAATTTTTCTCTAATATAAGCATTTAAAGCTTGAAACTTTCTTCAACCCTGCTTTAGCTGCATATATTAAACATACTACATTCTCAATTTATTATGTTTAAAATATTTTATTAATTCCCTTGAGACTTGCTCTTTGTCCCATGGGCTATTTAATGGAAGTGTATTGCTTAATTTTCAAATAATTGAGAATTCCCACAGATTTTCTATTATTGATTTCTAGTTTAATTCCACTTTTATAGAAACAATTTTTGCATGATTTAATTTCTTATATTTATTGAGATCTATTTTATACCCAGTCTATCTACCTTTATGAATAGTCTGTGCCCTTGGAAAGAAAGTTTGTCTTTTGCTGTTGGGTAGGTTCATCTAGTCAAGGCTATGGTTTTTCCAGTAGTCATGTATGGATGTGAGAGTTGGACTGTGAAGAAAGCTGAGCACTGAAGAATTGATACTTTTGAACTGTGGTGTTGGAGAAGACTCTTGAGAGTCCCTTGGACTGCAAGGAGATCCAACCAGTCCATTCTAAAGGAGATCAGTCCTGGGTGTTCATTGGAAGGACTGATGCTAAAGCTGAAACTCCAGTACTTTGGCCACCTCGTGCGAAGAATTGACTCAATGGAAAAGACTCTGATGCTGGGAGGGATTGGGGGCAGGAGGAAAAGGGGACAACAGAGGATGAGATGGCTGGATGGCCTCACCGACTCAATGGACGTGAGTTTGAGTAAACTCCAGGAGTTGGTGATGGACAAGGGAGGCTTGGTGTGCTGCGATTCCTGGGTTCACAAAGAGTTGGACACGACTGAGTGACTGAACTGAACTGAACTGAAGATATCCTATGAAAGTTAAGTTATTTTATAGTGTTACTTAAGTCATAAATTCATATCTTTTCTCTTAATTACTTAGAGAGAAGTGTTGAAATATTCAACTATAATTGTGGATTTATTTATTCTTTTTGTGCTGAAAGTTTTTGCTTCACGTACTATTGAGTCATGTATTAGTTGTATGGGCATTAAGAGCATTTTAATGACTTTTTAGTGAAATGATTCCTTCATCATTATGAAATATTTATCTTTATTACTAGCAATAATCATTGTTTTGAAGTCTATAATGTTTGAGATTAATACAGCTACTCCAACTTTATGATTAGTGTTTATTTGTACTATCTTTTAAAAATTCTATGAAAGTGCTAGTTGCTCAGTCATGGCTGACTCTTTGCAATCCTGTGGACTGTAGCCTGCCAGGCTCCTCTGCCCATGGAATTTTCCAGGCAAGAATACTGGAGTGGGTTTCCATTCCTTTCTCCAGGGGATCTTCCTGACCCAGGAATTAAACCTGTGTCTCCTGCATTGCAGGCAGATTCTTTACTGTCTGAGCCACTAAGGAAACTATATTTCCTTTATATTTAAAAATGAATTTCATGTAGACAGAATAAGGTTTATTTTGCTTTTTTCTTTATCCATCATATAATCTCAGTCTTTTAACTAGATATTTATTCATGCATGTAATATATTTATTGATACTGTTGGTTTAAATCTACTGACTTTTCTATTTACTCTATTTTTCTTTGACCCAATCTCTCTATTTGTGCTTTGGTTTTTATTACATTATATTATGATGTGACCAAATATACTTATCTGTTTTCTTGGAGTATCTAAAGCTCTGTTAATCTAATACAGTGCAATTTGTATGTCTTATGTCATTATTTTTTTTTTCTATAAATTTCACTTGTTTATTTTTGTTATGTGTTCTATTTTATTCATTAAGTTTCTGTTTTCCAGTAAATACTTGAACATATTGATTACATTTTCAATGGCATATTTGCCAATATTTGCTAATAGTAGAACCTCTGTAATTTCTGGATATGTTTATAATAAGATCTCTACTGCTAATGAAACACATTTTTCTTCTCCTATTTATAAGTTATTTATTGGATTTATAGACATTTTTACCTTAATATTTGTGAGTCAGAATTTGTTGTATTCATTCAAAGGGTGCTGGTCTTTGTTCTGGTAGGTAGTTTAGTTACTTGGAAATAAATTTGATCATTTTAGGGATTATTTTTTACTAGGGAAGATCCAGAATATTTGATAGTATAAGGTTCATTTACTACCATCACTAAAATGTAATCTCTGTGGGTTTTCTACTAAATGCCTTGTGTATTCTAAGGTTGAAATCTTAAATGCTCCATGGACCTACCTGAGCTTGTAGAATTGTTACTCTTACTCCCCCCTAGTATATTTCTCCCAGGAAGTGATTATATTCTCAACCTCTTGCAATTTCTCCAAGTGTTTGTACAAAATGGATTCAAGTAAAACAGCTGAGGTGACCCTTATACTAGTTTGTAGAGTTCTCTTTCTTTGTTGGTTCCTTCTCTCTGGAATTCTGTCCTGCAACTTCTAGTTATTGTGGTCTCTCCAAATACCAATCTCTATCCCCACAATGCTGTGAGAATTTAGGGGTCTGTTTTGGTTCCCCCATCTGTGGCATGGTCTGGATTACCTCTAGGCTAAAAGCTAAAGTAAAAGCATGTCTCACCTTGGATGTTTCCATTTGCTCAGGACCTACAATCCTGTGATATCTGTTTTCTGATGTCAGTGATAACTGTTTTCCAGTCTTTTACATACCTTTGTCTAGTTTTCAAGGTAGTCCAAATTCAAAGGCAAAGTGAGAACCGTTATTCTCTTATGGTTTATAAACACACATATTTTAATAATGTCACTCTAAAAGTAAGCCATCACTATGGAAGATACTTAGTTGTCTTATAAGCAAAGAAGGAGTGGATAATACACACTAAGTCCTATAAAGGATTTGTAATTTGCTTAATGTCACATAGGTAGCAAATGATGGAGTAGAGTTTAAAAATCAGTCAGTCTGGAGCTCATGTTTTTAACCAAATTAGCTATTCTATTAACTAGATTTGTAATTTATTCAGAAGGGTAAGTTATCAGATAACCCTTTAATGCTCAGTAAAATAGTGAAGTTTTTAAACTTTCCTTTATACTAAATAACCAGATTTCCAGCTGAATGTTATTATTATATTATGTCACTAATCTAAAAGGAAGATTTCAACTTGCTTTTGAAAATGTGAAGGTAAGCATTGTTTCTAAACTGGAAACCCTCAATCATTCATTCATTCAATAAAGATGTATTGATCTTGGCACTGTTCTAGTATGCTGATGACAATATCCCTATAGAAAAAAGATTTTTTACAATAACTAATCAGCAAGCTAAAAAATTCTATAAATCCCACAGTCATTTCTTGCAAAGTCAAAACAAATGAGATTGTATGCATTTTTAGGGTGTGGACAAGGGCTAAATTCTTTGTATCCTTTAAAACAGCTAGCCTAGTCATAACACAAGCTCTGTAAATATTTAATATTACAATATTAAAATTAATTGAAAGGCAGTTAGGGAAGAAGTTTTATTTTCAGCATATTTTTTGCTTCTATTTATTTGACTTGCTTAGAAAACTAAGGATTCTGCCTTTTTTCCTCTAAAATGCAGTAGTTATTATATTTTTAATGCTAAGTAGTGACAAATTATATCTGATATTTGTCCGAGTGACCATTTTACTTAAGTAGTAAAAAAGTACTGAAAAAGAAGGCTGTGTAAGAGTATCCAAGACTTTTCTGGTGATATTTAACCTCTGTATTTTTTATTCAGGGCACTGCCTTACCTAGAGTCATACCCATAGACGTTCAACGTTCATTTGAACACATTTTCTTCATTAAACTTGTTCCAGAACTGCATGGTTATTATATTTTGCTCATTTCTAAATTGCTAATTTATTGTTTGTGATCTATTGACAGTAGAATAAATGCAATTTTTCTGATTGGTTGCAAGAATTAAACCATAAAAAAGGTTAAGAATTAATTTCAGAATACACATACTGGATTCTTCTAATGTGTGACTATAGGTATTTGTTAACTCAAAATTCAGCTCTCTTTCACAACATGGCTGGATTAGAAAGATTGAATTTTGAATAAGAATGACTTTAAGACAGTAGTTAACACTTACAGTATTAAATTATTGAGGTAGCTGTTTTTTCTGTGCCTCGATCATCTTTCCAGTATTTTTTACAATGAACATTAATTTGATATTTAGGCATACACATATATGTGTGTGTATACATATATATATATATATATATATGTATACACACATATATGTATATGATTAATGGAAACAAAACAGAGAGCATAGGAAAATATATCAATCCTTGATTTCCCATCTTATTCACAGCATTTTAGAGTTTAAAAGGAAGCATCTACTTCAAATCATAATTTATATTCAAAGTGCCTGATGTTCAGAGATTACCCAAACTAATATGTAACCAGTCAGTCAGGACTTCTGATTCACAGTCCAGGATTTTTCCATCAATTTGTACTGAATGTTTTCTTTGCCTTTTGCTACTCATGAGACATCAAAATCATCCTCTCTTTCAAGGCTTCAAAAAAAATGTCTGATTAACCTGCTGTGCTAATGTGAGAAACAGTTTTCTCATATAGGAGTTTACACCTCATTGACAGTTTCCCATGGGAGTCTAAAGTGGAGTTGATTGAAAAAAAAAGGAAGCAGAATGTATATGGGATTGAGGCCAGTGGAACCAGAAGTACTGTTAGGGAGAAAGGGCTACTTGAAAAATATTGTAACTGGTTCAGATGGATTGGTGAAGCAAGACAAAGAGGAATGATTCAGGCTGACAGAAAACGGACTGTTTTTGAAAAGAGCATATAATGACAGACAAAGACAAAGTAAATCCATTTCCAATGAAAGAAGTCAGATACTTCTAACATATTTTAATTAAAATCTGCTATTATTTATTTCCCATAATATTGTGACCTCATGAAAAGACAATAAATTTGGGGTTTAAAAACTTACTTCTAATAATGATAACTCCTATGAACTAGATCTCAGTGGGATTTTTTTTTTCCTGTTTGCTTGTTTTGCTCTTTATTTTTTATTTAAATTGATCAGTTTCACTGGACATATTGTTTTTAAAAGGACCAATTCATTGTTTCCCAACCATAGTTCACAAACAAAAGATACACTCTAAATCTCTAATTTCTCTAATTTTCATTCCTGGGATAAGTATGACCGAAAGAATACAAACATGATATAAAGAGAATGGGACAAGACAGTGGAGTAGAAAATTTTTGAACTCATCTCCTCCCATGAGAACAATAAAATCACAACTACTTGCTGAATGACCGTCAATAAAAAAGACTGGAAGCTATATCCAAAGACAAAAGAAAGCACAAGATGGTACAAAGGGTGCACTTGTGATATAGTCAAATCCCATACCATGTTTGTGGGGGGACAACCCACAAACTGTAGAAAAATTATACCTCAGAAGTACTTGCACAAGCGTGAGAGTTTTGAACCTCACATCAGGCTTCAAGTCTGGAGTCTAGCATGGGGAGGAGTCACCCCCGGGGCATTTGGCTTTGGAGGCCAGCAGGACTTGATCAGAGGAGCGCCATAGGGCTGGGAGAAACAGAGACTCCATGCTCGAAGGGTGCACACAGGGTCTCATGTGCACCAGGACAAAGGGCAAGAGCAATGACTTCATAGGCAGCTCAATCAGATCTACCTGCTAGTCTTGGAGGGTCTCCACGGGAGGAAGTGGTTGGCTGTGGTTCTTTCTGGGGACATAGGAGATGGTGGCCAACAAATCTAAGAGTATTCTTCTGAAGACTGGACATTTTGCTTAGGTTATTAGCACCAAGGCCTGGCCCCACCCAACAGCCTGTAGGCTCCAGTGCTGAGATGCCTCAAGCCAAACAACCAACAGGGCAGGAATGTAGTCCCACACATTAACAGACAGGCTGCCTAAAAACTTCCTACATCCAGAACCACCCCTAGACAAACCCTTAGACACGGCCATGCTCACCTGAGAGCCAAGATCCAGCACCACCCACTAATGAGCAGGCAGCAGCCACTCCCACTAGGAAGGTGTACAAGCCTTTAGACTAGCCTCACCCACTATGGGGAAGACACCAGAAACAAGAAAACTAAAATCCCACAGCCTATGGAACTGGTTCCACAAACACAGGTCAGAACCCACGTTGGGACCAACTGGTCCCTGGCCTTTGGGGGACAAAAGGGGAAACTGGTCCCTGGCCATTGGGGGACAAAAGGGGAGTGTACTTCTGGGACACATAGGAGATTCCCTACAGAGGGCCAATTCTAAGGTTGAGAAGCATAACTAACCTTCCACATACATAAAAATACAAACAGAAATTCAGACAACATGAGATGGCAGAGGAATAAAACCCTAGAAGAACAATTAAGTGACATGGAGTTAGGCAATCTACCCAAGAAAGAGTTCAGAGTAATGATCATAAACATGATCCAAGAACTTGGGAAATTAATGGATGCAAAGAGTGAGAAGTTACAAGAAGTTTTTAATGAAAAGTTAGCAAACATAAAGAGCAATCAAACAGAGTTGAAGAATACAATTACTGAAATGAAAAATACACTAAATGGAATCTATAGCAGAATAAATGAAGTAGAAGAATAGATAAATGAGCTAGAAGATAGAGTAGTGGAAATCACTTCCACAGAATAAAGAATGAAAAGAATAGCTAGAACATAGAAGCAACCTAGATGCCCATTGACAGATGAATGAATAAAGAAGCTGTGGTACATATATACAATGGAATACTACTCAGCTATAAAAAGGAACACCTTTGAATCTGTTCTAATGAACTGGGTGAAACTAGAGCCCATTATACAGAACGAAGTAAGTCAGAAAGAGAAATATAAATATTGTATACTGACACATACATGTGGACTCTGAAGAAATGGCACTGATGAATTTATTTTCAGGGCAGCAATGGAGAAACAGACATACAGAACAGACATATGGACAAGGTGGGAGAAGAGGAGGGAGAAGGGGAGATGTATGGAGAGAGTAACATAGAAATTTACAATACCGTGTGTATAACAGATAGCCAATGGGAATTTGCTGTGTGATTCAAGATACTCAAACAGGCGCTCTGCGACAGGCTGAAGGGTGGGGAGGAGAGGGAGATGGAAGAGAGATTGGGAGGGAGGGGACATGTGTGTACCTATGGCTGATTCAAAAAACCACAAAATTCTGTAAAGCAATTATCCTTCAATTAAAAAAAGAGAGAAACCTCTGGTATGTGAAATGCACCAATGTTCTCCCAGAAGGAGAACAGAAAAAGGGTCTAAGAAAACATTTGAAGAGCTAATAGCTGAAAACTTCCCTAACATGGAAAGAAAACAGTCACTCAAGTCCTATATAGGGAAGGCGCCAAGATGGCGGAGGAGTAGGACGGGGAAAACACTTTCTCCCCCACAAATTCATCAAAAGAGCATTTAAACGCCGAGTAAATTCCACAAAACAACTTCTGAATGCCGGCAGAGGACATCAGGCACCCAGAAAAGCAACCCAACTCCTCGAAAGGAGGTAGGAAAAAATATTAAAGACAATAAAAGAGACAAAAGAGGGAGGGACGGAGTTCCGTCCCGGGAAGGGAGTCTTAAAAAGAGAGAAGTTTCCAAACACCAGGAAACCTTCTCACTGCCGAATCCGTGCCGAGCTTTGGAAGCACAGAGGACAACATAACAGGGAGAAAAAATAAATAAACAATTAAAACTCACAGATTGCGAGCCCTACGGTAACTCCTCCAGCGGAGAAGCAGCGCAGACGCCTGCATCCGCCATTAGCAAGCGGGGGCTGGGCAGGGAGGCGCGGCACGGGCTGCATCGCTTAGAGTAAGAATCTGGCCCGAATACCCTGAGCGCTATCTGAGCGAAATAATTTGGGCTAGCAAACCAGACTGTGGGATATCTACCATGCGAAAAGCCAGCCCTAACCTAAGACACCGCCAGCCCGCGTACGGAACAAAGGACTAAACAGAGGTAGCCGGCTGCAAACCTTCCCCCTCCGCTGACAGGCAGCCAGAGCTGGAAGGGGGCAATCGCAGCCCCAGAGAGACATTATCTATAAAACTGGCTTCTTTGCTAACTAAAACTTATTGGGGGTCTGGACGGTCAACATCTGCCTGAGAAGGTGCGCCGGTTTTACACCCAGATAACCAAGTGGCGGGGAGGCGATAAGTCGCAGCATTGGCGCTCGCCAAACACCTCATCACCTGAGCTGCTCGGACCTGGGAAGAGCACAAAACGCAGCCCCAGCTGAGTCTGCGCCTCTGAGGACTACCTGAGTGCCTGAACCTGAGCGGCTTGGACCTGGGAGGTGCATGCAACCCAGGGCCAGCCTCGGATTGTTCCCGGCGGAACAACCTAGAGCTTGAGCAGTGTGGGCAGGGAGGCTACATGCGCCGTGAGCGGGGGCAGACCCAGTGTGGCTGAGGCACTGCGAGCGCACGCCAGTGTCATTTGTTAGCAGCATCCCTCCCTCCCTCCCCATAGCGCGACTGAACAAAGAGAAGAAATACAGCTCCACCCACCAGAACACCGACACAAGCTTCCCTAACCAGGAAACCTTGACAAGCCACCTCTACATACCCACACACAGCGAGGAAACGCCACAGTAAAGAGAACTCCACAAACTGCCAGAATACAGAAAGGACTCCCAAACTCAGCAATTTAAACAAGATGAAGAGACAGAGGAATACCCAGCAGATAAAGGAACAGGATAAATGCCCACCAAACCAAACAAAAGAGGAAGAGATAGGGAATCTACCTGATAAAGAATTCCAAATAATGATAGTGAAATTGATCCAAAATCTTGAAATTAAAATGGAATCACAGATAAATAGCCTGGAGACAAGGATTGAGAAGATGCAAGAAAGGTTTAACAAGGACCTAGAAGAAATAAAAAAGAGTCAATATATAATGAATAATGCAATAAATGAAATTAAAAACACTCTGGAGCCAACAAATAGTAGAATAACAGAGGCAGAAGATAGGATTAGTGAATTAGAAGATAGAATGGTAGAAATAAATGAATCAGAGAGGATAAAAGAAAAACGAATTAAAAGAAATGAGGACAATCTCAGAGACCTCCAGGACAATATTAAACGCTACAACATTCGAATCATAGGGGTTCCAGAAGAAGAAGACAAAAAGAAAGACCATGAGAAAATACTTGAGGAGATAATAGTGGAAAACTTCCCTAAAATGGGGAAGGAAATAATCACCCAAGTCCAAGAAACCCAGAGAGTCCCAAACAGGATAAACCCAAGGAGAAACACCCCAAGACACATATTAATCAAATTAACAAAGATCAAACACAAAGAACAAATATTAAAAGCAGCAAGGGAAAAACAACAAATAACACACAAGGGAATTCCCATAAGGATAACAGCTGATCTTTCAATAGAAACTCTTCAAGCCAGGAGGGAATGGCAAGACATACTTAAAATGATGAAAGAAAATAACCTACAGCCCAGATTATTGTACCCAGCAAGGATCTCATTCAAGTATGAAGGAGAAATCAAAAGCTTTTCAGACAAGCAAAAGCTGAGAGAATTCTGCACCACCAAACCAGCTCTCCAACAAATACTAAAGGATATTCTCTAGACAGGAAACACAAAAATGGTGTATAAACTCGAACCTAAAACAATAAAGTAAATGGCAACGGGATCATACTTATTAGTAATTACCTTAAACGCAAATGGGTTGAATGCCCCAACCAAAAGACAAAGACTGGCTGAATGGATACAAAAACAAGACCCCTACATATGTTGTCTACAAGAGACCCACCTCAAAACAGGGGACACATACAGACTGAAAGTGAAGGGCTGGAAAAAGATTTTCCATGCAAATTGGGACCAAAAGAAAGCAGGAGTCACAATACTCGTATCAGATAAATTAGACTTTAAAACAAAGGCTGTGAAAAGAGACAAAGAAGGTCACTACATAATGATCAAAGGATCAATCCAAGAAGAAGATATAACAATTATAAATATATTTCCACCCAACATGGGAGCACCGCAGTATGTAAGACAAATCCTAACAAGTATGAAAGGAGAAATTAACAATAACACAATAATAGTGGGAGACTTTAATACCCCACTCACACTTATGGATAGATCAACTAAACAGAAAATTAACAAGGAAAAAAAAAAAAAGAAAACATTTGAAGAGCTAATAGCTGAAAACTTCCCTAACATGGAAAGAAAACAGTCACTCAAGTCCTATATAGGATTAACCCAAACAGGAAAACATCAAGACACCAAGTAATCAAACTGAAAACATTAAAAGCAACCAGGGAACAGCAACAAATAATATACAAGGGAGGCTCCATAAGTCTATCAGCCAATCTTCAGCAGAAACTCTGCAGCCAGAAAAGAGTGGCATGATATATTTAAAGTGATGAAAGGGAAAAACCTACAACCAAGAATACTCTACTCAGTAAGGCTCTCATTCCAAATCAATGGAGAAATCAAAAGTTTTAAAGCAAAAGCTAAGAAAATTCAGCACCACCAGCTTTACAACAAATGTTAAAGGAACTTCTCTAGGCTGAAAAGAAAAGGCCACAATCAGAAACAAAATTATGAAATGGGAAAGGTCATTGTCAAAGGCAAATATACAGTAAATGTAGGAAATCATCCATACATAGGTACAATATCTAAATCAGTAATTATGAGAGGAAGAGAGTATAAATGCAGGATATTTGAAATGCATTAGAAATTAAGAGATAAGCAACTTTACACAATTACATATATATGTGTATATGCATATATGTGTATATGCTTCCCAGGTAGAACTAGTGGTAAAGAACTTGCCTGCTAATGCAGCAGACATAAGAGTCATGGGTTCAATCTCTGAGTTGGGAAGTTCCCCTAGAAGAAAGCATGGCAACCCAATCCAGTATTCTTGCCTGGAGAATCCCATGGAGAGAGGAGCCTGGCTGTATATGGTCCATAAGATTGCAAAGAGTCAGACACAACTGAGTAACTATCACTTTCACAAACACACACATATATATGGAAAGAGAGAATGCTATATCAAAACTTCATGTTAACTAAAAACCAAAAGTCTATAGTAGAAACACATACACACACAAATATAAAGAATCCAAATACAACACTAAAGAAAGTCATCAAATTACAAAAGAAGAAAACAAAAGAGGAAAGAGAGAACAAAGATGTACCAAAACAATTAATGAAATGGCAATACATATATAACTACCTTAAATGTAAATAGATTAAATGATCCACCCAAAAGACATTGACTGACTGACTGGATACAAAATAAGATCCATATATATGCTGTCTACAAGAGACCAACTTCAGATCTAGGGACACATACAGACTGAAAGTGAGATGATAGAAAAAGTAATTCCATGCAAGTGGAAATCAAAAGAAAGCCATGGTAGCAATGCTCGTATCAGAAAAAAAAAAAAAAAAACACAGATTTTAAAAGAAACTGTCACAAGAGACAAAGATACTACATAATGATCAAAAAAATTATAACAGTTGTAAATACATATGCACCAGCATAGGAGCACCTCAATATATAAGGCAAATTCTAACAGCCATAAAAGGAAAAATCAATGGCCACACAGTGATAGTGGGAGACTTTAACACCGTACTCTCATCAACAGACAGTTCATTCATATAGAAAATCAATAAGGAAACACAGGCCTTAAATGACACATTAGACCAGATAAAATTAATGTTTATATAGCATTCCATCTTAAAGCAGCCAAATACATTCTTTTCAAGCGCACATGGAAAAATCTCCAGGACAGATTACATACATGTTGGGACATAGCTCATATAGCTCAATATCAAAAACAAACAGCAAACCCAAAAAACCCAATCCAAAAAAAAAAAAAAGAGGGCAGAAAATATAGACAGACATATTTTCAAAGACATATAGATGGCAAAATGGCACGTGAAAATATGCTCCACATTGCTAATTTTTAGAGAAATGCAAATCAGAACTAGAATGAGGTATCACCTCACACTGGCTAGAATGACCATTGTCTAATAGTCTAGAAATAATAAATGCTGGTGATCAGATCAGATCAGTCACTCAGTTGTGTCCTACTCTTTGCAACCCCATGAATCGCAGCAAGCCAGGCCTCCCTGTCCATCACCAACTCCCGGAGTTCACCCAGACTCACGTCCATCGAGTCAGTGATGCCATCCAGCCATCTCATCTTCTGTCGTCCCCTTCTCCTCTTGCCCCCAATCCCTCCCAGCATCAGAGTCTTTTCCAATGAGTCAACTCTTCGCATGAGGTGGCCAAAGTACTGGAGTTTCAGCTTTAGCATCATTCCTTCCAAAGAAATCCCAGGGCTGATCTCCTTCAGAATGGACTGGTTGGATCTCCTTGCTGTCCAAGGGACTCTCGAGAGTCTTCTCCAACACCACAGTTCAAAAGCATCAATTCTTCGGCGCTCAGCCTTCTTCACAGTCCAACTCTCACATCCATACATGACCACAGGAAAAACCATAGCCTTGACTAGACGGACCTTTGTTGGCAAAGTAATGTCTCTGCTTTTGAATATGCTATCTAGGTTGGTCATAACTTTCCTTCCAAGGAGTAAGCATCTTTTAATTTCATGGCTGCAGTCACCATCTGCAGTGATTTTGGAGCCCAGAAAAATTAAGTCTGACACTGTTTCCAATGTTTCCCCATCTATTTCCCATGAAGTGATGGGACCGGATGCCATGATCTTTGTTTTCTGAATGCTGAGCTTTAAGCCAACTTTTTCACTCTCCACTTTCACTTTCATCAAGAGGCTTTTGAGTTCCTCTTCACTTTCTGCCATAAGGGTGGTGTCATCTGCATATCTGAGCTTATTGGTATTTCTCCTGGCAATCTTGATTCCAGCTTGTGTTTCTTCCAGTCCAGCGTTTTTCATGATGTACTCTGCATATAAATTAAATGAACAGGGTGACAATATACAGCCTTGACGAACTCCTTTTCCTATTTGGAACCAGTCTGTTGTTCCATGTCCAGTTCTAACTGTTGCTTCCTGACCTGCATACAAATTTCTCAAGACGCAGATCAGGTGGTCTGGTATTCCCATCTCTTTCAGAATTTTCCACAGTTTATTGTGATCCACACAGTGATGGTGTGGACAAAAATGAACTCTCCTATACTGTTGGTAGGAATGTAAACTGGTACAGCCACTACGAATAACAATATGGAGGTTCCTTAAAAAAATAAAAATGGGCATACACACTGAGGAAACCAGAAGGGAAAGAGATATGTGCACCCCAATGTTCATCACAGCACTGTTTATAATAGCCAGGACATGGAAGCAACCTAGATGTCCATCAGCAGATGAATGGATAAGAAAGCTGTGCTACATATACACAATGGAGTATTACTCAGCCATTAAAAAGAATACATTTGAATCAGTTCTAATGAGGTGGATGAAACTGGAGCCTATTATACAGAGTGAAGTACGCCAGAAAGAAAAACAGCAATACAGTGTACTAATGCATATATATGGAATTTATAAAAATGGTAACAATAACCCTGTGTACGAGACAGCAAAAGAGACACTGATGTATGGAACAGTCTTATGGACTCTGTGGGAGAGGGAGAGGGTGGGAAGATTTGGGAGAATGGCATTGAAACATGTAAAATATCATGTATGAAACGAGTTGCCAGTCCAGGTTCAATGCACGATACTGGATGCTTGGGGCTAATGTACTGGGATGACCCAGAGGGACGGTATGGGGAGGGAGGAGGGAGGAGGGAGGAGGGTTCAGGATGGGGAACACATGTATACCTGTGGCGCATTCATTTTGATATTTGGCAAAACTAATACAATTTTGTAAAGTTTAAAAATAAAATAAAATTGTAGTTGGAAAAGAAATAAAAATAGAGCAACCATATGATTATGCAATTCCACTATCTTGGCATATATCCAGAGAAAAACTATAATTTGAAAAGATACATACACTCTAATGTTCACAGCAACACTATTTAAATTAGCCAAGACATGGGAGCAACCTAATGTCCATCAAAAGATGAACAGATAGAGGATGTGGTGTATATAAATAATGTAATACTACTCAGTCATAAAAAGAATAAAACAATGCCATTTACACCAACATGGATGGACCTAGAGATTGTCATACTAAGTGAAATAAGCCACTAGAGATTGTCATACTAAGTGAAATAAGCCAAAGACAAATATCATATGATATCACTTATATATGGAGTCTAAAAAAAAAAAGATACCAATGAACTTATTTACACAAGAAACACATGGAAAACAAATGTTTCGTTACCAAAGTGAAAATGAGGGAGGGATAAATCAACAGTTTGGATTAAAATATCTACACTACTGTCTGTAAAATAGATAACTGACAAGTACCTACTATATAGCATAGGGAACTATATTCAATATCTTGTAATAACCTATAATGAAGAGAATATAAAAAGAATATATATGTATATATAAAATGAATCACTTTGCTGTTTCATTTGAAACACAACACTATAACTCAAACATATTTCAATAAAAATTTTAAAAATAAAATTAGAAAAAAAATCCTGATATTCAATATATTTTCAAATACTGCTCCAAATTTTCACTCAAACCTCAAAGTGACAAGTAGACAGTTTCCAGGGTCCAGAGCACATTTACAAAATATAAATTATTAAATAAATTCAAATACTTGAAATTCTAAACTGACATTTTTAAAATGAAATACCTAAGCAAGAAAATGCAACTAAATATCATCACAGAAAAGCACTTTTATTTCTGGAATATTAAATTCTATTTCATGTCACATAAGTGTAGAATATTGTTTACCTTATTTGACTTCACTGAAGAAAGTAAATTTCAAGACAGTGAAATTATAATGAGAAATACTAATTCTTGATGGAAAACTTTCTAATATCTATTATACTCCTGGCATTCCAAGAAGGACACTGCACATAACTTACCTATTTCTTGATAACTCAAGATGAACATTAAAAGCAACCTTTATTGTACTGTGACAAATTGTGACAAATTATGTCAAATTAAAGTTCACTACTATCTTTTAGTTATTCTATTCCTATCATTGAAGTAACATTTTGAGCTATTACTTCTCTTGCTGCTGTTATAAAGGCCTTAACAGTTTCCTCCAGTTTCTCTCTGGTTTATTGCTTCTAATGTTCTCTGAGCCAGAAAACTAGGTTACCAATCTGCCTATTAAAGCAAAGTCACTATGTCTCTGAGAAAGATTGTTTTGACTATTTCAGTAATTTATAATTTTATCCCTTATTTTTTGTTTCTATGTTCTTAAGGGTTGAGGCTATACTTTAATTTTCTTTGAACATTTATATGACATTCTGATGAATTTGTGTATTAGATAGTTTTATATAAATGAAAGCAAGTCTTGCACTTAAAGAAAAAGTGTTCATTTTAGAAACTTTACATTGTAAAAGCCAATAGTTAAACTTTGAGGTGGGGGGTATAATGGCAATTTGTTCCTATCAGAAGATAGAATTATCCTTCAAGGTTGAGTGGATATAATTGGCCATCATACAACTCTCTTGACAAATAGTGCCTTCAGGCAGTGTGGCTGTAATGATTGTTCAATTACATACTTTTGGCTTTCAAATGACCAAAGCCATTATTATGCATCACATTAATAGATATACAGGCATATTTTAATCACATGGATAAAATATTTTTCTTTGGAAGATGAGTTTAGCTTTGAAATTAAGCTGTATTGTAATTACCTGTAATTTTTAGTAATTGTAATTTAATTCCCTGTAATCTAATAATGATGATTACTCTCTAATCAAATAATTTTACCAAATGCAAGCTCTGTCATCCAACTGAACTGAAATAAGACTGATCCCTGTTGATTTCAGTAAAATTGGTAAAAAAAAAAAAAAGGATTTTTGCTAAAATAAAAGTTGTGTATTTCTAAAACACAACATCTAGGATTTGAGATGAATTGGCTCACTACAGATGTTGACTGCAGCCATGAAATTAAAAGACACTTACTCCTTGGAAGTAAAGTTATGACCAACCTAGATAGCATATTCAAAAGCAGAGACATTACTTTGCCAACAAAGGTTCGTCTAGTCAAGGCTATGGTTTTTCCTGTGGTCAGGTATGGATGTGAGAGTTGGACTGTGAAGAAGGCTGAGCGCCGAAGAATTGATGCTTTTGAACTGTGGTGTTGGAGAAGACTCTCGAGAGTCCCTTGGACAGCAAGGAGATCCAACCAGTCCATTCTAAAGGAAGTCGGTCCTGGGATTTCTTTGGAAGGACTGATGCTAAAGCTGAAACTCCAGTACTTTGGCCACCTCATGCGAAGAATTGACTCATTGGAAAAGATTCTGATGCTGGGAGGGATTGGGGGAAGGAGGAAAAGGGGATGACAGAGGATGAGATGACTGGATGGCATCACTGACTCGATGGACATGAGGCTGGGTGAACTCTGGGAGTTGGTGATGGACAGGGAGGCCTGGCGTGCTGCGATTCATGGGGTTGCAAAGAGTCGGACACAACTGAGCGACTGATCTGATCTGATCTGAGGGTACACTGAGTACATAAAAGTTCAAAGTTCTTAAATGTTGGCATATTTATAAACTTATTTGGCACATATGCTTTCATCTATAAAATTATATTTAAATCTAGAAACATATCCTTAACAAGAAACATTCTTACACTAAGTTTAATGTTTTGTGTTATTATCATCCCTTATACATATAATAGAGAGTCTATTTTCTCTTAATCACACTCTCACACTGAGTAAGTTAGTTAACACTATTGTTTTTTACTTTGTATTTCTATAGGATTAATGTCCATTATTCTTAAAGGGTATTATCCTATGGAGTCCATCATAACAGTATCATCTTAAGTTAAAATGAGAAATGGTTTGCCATACTTATCATTGCAAGCCTGGAATCTGTGACATATTAATTTTATTTATGTAAAATTTGGAATTCAGAATTTGTTATTTATGGAAATCATGCAATTATCAGTGAAAAATAATTACAGTGTATTACAGAATTGTAGTGCAGAAGCACAAACAAGCTGTTAATTAAAGAAATGGAAAACTGAGGCAGGAAACCAAAGATGCAGTCAGTGGCTTTTTAATCAGGGAAGGCTTTATATCTGAGGTTCTCCAGCAAATTGAGGCCAACTTTATTATTTTTTAAAAAGCAAAGTGAAACAAATGTTATCTGGAAAATCCTCTTTAATACTTTGACTTCTAGATAGAAAAGAATTTTGGTTAGAATATCCAGAAAAAAAAAATAGAGCAAAAGATATACTATCAAGTTTTCAACTATTTGAACAAGTTTCTCCGAGTTTTCTACTTTGCAATGGCTACATTTAGATTCCTGGCACTTGTTTGTGAAGTGTCTCAATTTACTGACGAGTTATATTACTACATTATATACATTTAAACATTTTCCTATCCACTCTCTCATTCAAGAAAAATAATTATTTTTGCTCCCCAGGATTTAAAACTTAAATTCAACTGGGTTTATAAAGCTAGTTTGGTTCATGAGCGAACTTTTTCTGAAATGATGGACAAGCTCTATACAGTCAGCAAAAACAAGACCTGGAAATGACTGTGGCTCAGATCATGAACTCCTTATTGCAAACTTCAAACTTAAATTGAAGAACATAGGGGAAACCACTAGGCCATTCAGGTATGACCTAAATCAAATCCCTCATGATTATACAGTGGAAGTGACAAATTGATTCAAGGGATTAGATCTGATAGACAGAGTGCCAGAAGAACTATGGATGGAGGTTCATAACATTGTATAGGAGGCGGTGACTAAAAACCGTCCCCAAGAAAAAGAAATGCAAAAAGGCAAACTGGTTGTCTGAGGAGGCCTTACAGGCCTCCCTGAGAAAAGAAGGGAAAGGCAAAGGAGAAAAGGACATATACACTGATCTGAATGCAGAGTTACAGAGAATAGCAAGGAGAGATAAAGACTTTTTAAGCAAACAATGTAAAACAATGCAAACATTCTATTGATTTTTCCTCTGAAAACAATATAATGGGAAAGATTAGAGATCTCTTCAAGAAAATTAGAGATAACAAAGGAACATTTCATGCAAACATGGGCACAGTAAAGGACAGAAATGGTATGGACCTAACAGAAGCAGAAGATACTAAGAAGAGGTGGCAAGAAAACACAGAAGAACTATAAAAAAAAGATCTTCAGTTAGCTCAGTCATGTCTGACTCTTTGGTACCCCATGAACCATAGCACACCAGGCTTCCTTGTCCTTCACAGACTCCGGAGCTTGCTCAAACTCATGTCCATCAAGTTGGTGATGCCATCCAACCATCTCATCTTCTGTCGTCACCTTCTCCCCCTGCCTTCAATCTTTCCCAGCATCAGGGTCTTTCAAATGAGTCAGTTCTTCCCATCAGGTGGCCAAAGTATTGGAGTTTCAGCATCAGTCTTTCCAATGAATATTCAGGACTGATTTCCTTTAGGATGGACTGGTTTGATCTCCTTGCATCCCAAGGAACTCTCAAGAGTCTTCTCCAAGCCCACAGTTCAAAAGCATCAATTCTTTGGCACTAAACTTTCCTTATATTCCAACTCTCACATCCATGCATGACTACTGGAAAAACCATAGCTTTGAAGAGACGGACCTTTGTTGGCAAAGCAACATCTTTTCTTTTTAATATGCTGTCTAGGTTGGTCATAGTTTTTCTTCCAGGGAGTAAGCGTCTTTTAATTTCATGGCTGCAGTCACCATCTGCAGTGATTTTGGAGCCCCCCCAAAATAAAGTCTCTCAGTTTCCATTGTTTTCCCATATATTTCCCATGAAGTGATGGGACCAGATGCCATGATCTTAGTTTTCTGTATGTTGAGCTTTAATCCAACTTTTTCACTTTCCTCTTTCACTTTCATCAAGAGGCTCTTTAGTTCTTCACTTTCTGCCATAAAGGTGGTGTCATTTGCATATCTGAGGTTATTGATATTACTCCTGGCAATCTTGATTCCAGCTTGTGCTTCATCCAGCCTGGCATTTCTCATGATGTACTCTGTGTAGAATTTAAATAAACAGGGTGATAATATATAGCCTTGACGTACTCCTTTTCCTATTTGGAACCAGTCTGTTGTTCCATGTCCTGTTCTAACCGTTGCTTCTTGACCTGCATAGAGATTTCTCAAGAGGCAGGTCAGGTGGTCTGGTATTCCCATCTCTTTAAGAATTCTCCACAGTTTATTGTGATCCACACAGTCAAAGGCTTTGGCATAATCAATAAAGCAGTAGTAGATTTTTTTTGGAATTCTTGTTTTCTCAATGATCCAGCAGATGTTGGCAATTTGATCTCTGGTTCCTCTGCTTTTTCTAAATCCAGCTTGAACATCTGGAAGTTCCTGGTTCACATACTGTTGAAGCCTGGCTTGAAGAATTTTGAGCATTCCTTTGCTAGCATGTGAGATTAGTGCCATTGTGCAGTAGTTTGAACATTCTTTGGCATTGCCTTTCTTTGGGATTGGGATGAAAACTAGCCTTTTTCAGTCCTGTGGCCACTGCTGAGTTTTCCAAATTTGCTGGTATATTGAGTGCAGCATTTTCACAGCATAATCTTTTAGGATTTGAAACAGCTCAACAGGAATTCCATCACTTGCATGAGCTTTATTCGTAGTGAAGCCTCCTAAGGCCCACTTGACTTCTCATTTCAGGATGTCTAGCTCTAGTGGGTAATCATACCATCATGATTATCTGGGTCATGAAGATCTTTTTTGTATAGTTCTTCTGTATATTCTTGCCACCTCTTCTTAATATCTTCTGCTTCTGTTAGGTCCATACCATTTCTGTCCTTTATTGTGTCCATCTTTGCATGAAAATTTCCCTTGATATCTCTAATTTTCTTGAAGATAAATTCTAATGATCCAGATAACCATGATGGTGTGATCACTAACCTAGAGCCAGACATCCTGGAGTGTCAACTCAAATGGGCCTTAGGGAGCATCACTAGGATCAAAGCTAGTGAAGGTGATGGAATTCCAGCTGAGCTATTTACATTTCTAAAAGATGATGCTGTGAAAGTGGTATATTCAATATGCTAACAAATTTGGAAAACTCAGAAGTGGTCACTGGTTTGAAAAAGGTCAGTTTTCATTCCAATGCCAAGGAAGAACATTGCCAAAGAATGCTCAAACTACCACACAATTGCACTCATTTCACATGCTAGCAAAGTAATGCTCAAAATAATCAAGCTAGGCTTTAACAGAATGTGAACTGAGACCTTCCAAATGTACAAGCTGGATTTAGAAAAGGCAGAGGAACCATAGATCAAACTGCCAACATCATTGGATCACAGAAAAAGCTAGAGAATTCCAGAAAAACATCTACTTCTGCTTTATGAAAGTTAACATCGCTCAGTCGTGTCTGACTCTTTGCAACCCCATGGACTATAAAGTCCATGGAATTCTCCAGGCCAGAATTCTGGAATGGGTAGCCTTTCCCTTCTCAAGGGGATCTTCCCAAACCAGGGATTGAACCCAGGTTTCCCATATTGCAGGCATATTCTTTACCAGCTGAGCCACAAGGGAAGTCCGAGAATACTGGAGAGGGTAGCCTATCCCTTCTCCAGCGGATCTTCCTGATCCAGTAATTGAACTAGCGTCTCCTGAATTGCAGGTGGATTCTTTACCAACTGAGCTATAAGAGAAGCCTCAATAGCTTGAATAAGCTAAAACCTCTGATGTGTAGATCACAACAAACTGTGGAAAATTCTTAATGAGGTGGGAATTCCAAACCACACTACCTGCCTCCTGAAAAACCTGTATCCAGGTCAAGAAGCAAGAGTTAGAAGCAGATTTGGAACAACAAACTGGTTCAGATTGGTTCAAAATATACATCAAGGCTGTATATTGTCAACCTGCTTATTTAACTTATATGCAAAGTTGTTGTTGTTCAGTTGCCCAGTCATGTTAGACTCTTTGTGACCCCATGAACTGCAGCATGCTAGGCTTCCCTGTATATGCAGAGTATATCATACAAAATGCCACGCTGGACGAAGCACACACTGGAATCAAGATTGCAAGGAGAAATATCAATAACCTCAGATGCAGATGACACCAACCTTATGGAAGAAAGTGAAGAGGAATTAAAGTCTCTTGGTGAAGGTGAAAGAGGAGAGTGAAAAAGCTGGCTTAGAACTCAACATGCAAAAAAAACTAAGATCTTGGGATTCAGTCCCATCACTTCATGGCAAATAAATGGGGAAACGAAACTGTGACAGATTTTTTTTCTTGGGCCCCAAAATCACTGTGGTTTGTGACTGCAGCCATGAAATTAAAAGACGTTTGCTTCTTGGAAGAAACTCAGTGACAAACCTAGACAGCATATTAAAAAGCAGAGACATTACTTTGCCTACAAAGGTCTGTCTAGTCAAAGCTATGGTTTTTCCAGTAGTCATGGATATGAGAGCTAAGCACCGATGAATTGATGTGCTTGAATTGTGCTGGAGATGACTCTTGAGAGTTCTTCGGATTGCAAGGAGATCAAACCAGTCAATCCTAAAGAAAATCAACCCTGTATATTCATTGGAAGGACTGATGCTGAAGCTGAAACTCCAGCTCCCATACTTTGGCTACCTGATGTGAAGAGCAACTCATTAGAAAAGACCCTGATGCTGGGAAATATTGAAGGTGGGAGGAGAAGAGGATGACAGAAGATAAGATGGTAGGATGGCATCACTGACTCAATGGACATGAGTTTGAGCAAACTCTGGAAGATGGTGAAAGACAGGGAAGCCTGGGTTGCTGCAGTCCATGGGGTTGAAAAGAGTCAGACAAGACTGAATAACTGAACAACAAAAAGTGAAAGTGTTAGTCGCTCAGTCATGTCCATCTCTGCGATATCGATCTTTCAACCCAGGACCAGGGATTGAACCTGGGTAAGGGCCCTTCATTTTAAAATAGAACATATTCAGGACTTCTTGAACTGTGTTGAGAGGGTGAGTTACAAGATGAGTGAAGGAACATTCCATTCTCAGAAAAAGAACTTTTCATATCCTATCTCACCTAAATTATATACTGAGAATTTGCTTCCCTTAAAAAAAAGAAATTAATTCTTGTCTTATACTGTTTGCTAAATGAATATTTAAATTATTTATCTAAATCATATATAGTTCTATAATTTAAAGGACTGCAAATACAAACACACACATACACACACTTTATTGACTGAATTGTATTTCCTCATGATTCATATGTTGAATCCCTAACCCCAGTACCCTAGAATGTGGCATTATTGCTGATGTGGCTTTAAAGTTAATTAAGGTTAAATGAGATCATATGGGTAAACCTTACTCCAATATAATTTGTATTCTCATAAGGTAAAATTTGGGCAAATGAAGAGACACTGGGGATGCTTGAGCAAGAAGAAAGGCAATGTGAGGATGCAGCAGGAAGGTAGCCATCTGCAAGTCAAGGATAGAGACCTCAAAAGAAACCAAACCTCCAGAACTGTAAGAAAATAAACTTCTGTTGTTTTAAGTCAAATCAGTCTGTTATTTTATGGAAGCCCTAGCAAACTATATATATGTGTGTGTGTGTGTGTGTGTGTATACGTGAATATCTATACACACACATATATACATATTCCACCATATTCCATCATTGTGTACTTTTATGCAGTCTCCTGCCAACTGATAAAGTAATATCTTTCAAAAAGATTTTCAATCCATATGTCCCCTCCCTCATATGTATACCTATGGCTGAGTCCATTCTGAAGGAGATCAGCTCTGGGATTTCTTTGGAAGGAATGATGCTAAAGCTGAAACTCCAGTACTTTGGCCACCTCATGCGAAGAGTTGACTCATTGGAAAAGACTCTGATGCTGGGAGGGATTGGGGGCAGGAGGAGAAGGGGATGACAGAGGATGAGATGGCTGGATGGCATCACTGACTTGATGGACGTGAGTCTGAGTGAACCCCAGGAATTGGTGATGGAGAGGGAGGCCTAGCGTGCTGCGATTCATGGGGTCGCAAAGAGTCGGACATGACTGAGCGACTGAACTGAACTGAACTGATGGCTGATTCATGTTGATGTTTGGCAGAAACCAACACAATTCTGTAAAGCCATTATCCTTCAATTAAAAAATAATTAAAAAAAGATTTTCAATCCAATGTATTATGATGATAATCTCTATTGACAGAAGCTCTTCAGAAAGTAATATATATTACTTGGCAAAGGTAAATTATAATTGTCATTTCAACTCCTAGGTAAATACCCATGAAAAACTCCTGCACATGTACACAAGGAGACATTCATACACTGCTTATAATAGCAAAAAAAAAAAAAAAAAAAAGTCAATTTAAAACCCATATGTAGAGGTCCATATAAGTTTATGGTATATGGATACAAAGACATATGTTTAAATTACTAAAATAGGTCTGTATGAATCAAAATAAATATATATTAAGAACATAATGTTAAGTGAAAAATCAAATTGCACAATGATACAAGCAATATAATTCCATCAACATATATTTAAAATGTACAAATAAAACCCAATAGTATAAGTTGCTTACTAATATAAATTAGAATTATAAAACATTTACAATAGTGCTGTGCTCCTATGATGGTAGGAGAACTGGACTGAGGGAAAAAACAAGTGGTTTTAAACAATGTTCTCCTTGTTAAATACATATAATATGAAATAAAAGATGAAAAATCTTTTCATTAGTATTAAATTTGTTGATTGAAAGTTATATCATGAATGTTTGTTGCAGTTTTAACATATTTTTGCACAAAATTTAGCTAATATAAGGTAAAGTGGAAGTTGCTCAGTTGTGTCCAATTTTTTGTGACCCCATAGACTGTAGCCCACCAGTCTCCTCTGTCCATGGAATTTTCTAGGCAAGAATACTAGAGTGGGTTGCCATTCCCTTCTCCAGGAGATCTTCCTGACCCAGGGATTGAACCCAGTTCTTCTGCATTACAGGCAGATTGTTTACCATCTGAGTCACCAGAGAAGCCCAAAACACAAAAATGAATCCTAACAGAATGATTATATTATGTACTTTTAGAAACATGGATATGTTAAAGGAAGTGACTGAAATAAGATACAATGGAAGAAACTTCCTTTAAACCTTGAATTTTCAGTTTCTGTGACTATGTTCTAGACATTGTTATGCTATTTACATGCGATTGACCTCATTTAAAAAAAAAAACCTTAAAAATGATCAATGTAAATATGACATTACTTAAGATTTAATAGCTATTTTTGAGACCACTTCCTGAAAATGTTTTTGTTGTTTTCTGTCATTTCTTGAGAATAAGAAGGAGTTTTTTTGGTGTGTTTTAAATTCTAACATTTCTTTTGTGGTTTGATTGATCTTTGAGTATAAAGACAAGCCCACTGAAATGTATAGACAGGCAGGAACTGTTGAGCAGAAGAATGAGCCCTACTGGGAATTTCACAGCTAGTTTCTACTAGGTAAGCACATGATCTTCTAAATTTCTCATGGATGAAAGTAATGCATGTAATACACTAAGCCTTTCCTGAAGTTTAAAATTAGAGTTGATGTTGCTTAAAATGCAAGATTTGCAGTCTACATCAAAGTAAGTTGGTATTGTAGTAATTTACCAACCTTTACAAAATCGATACGGTCATTTCTAGCCTATCTAGCTCTCCCAAATTTTGCATTTTTGACATTTTTGCAAAATTATCTCCTAGCATCTCTGTAGTAATTCGCATTGATTGCAATGCACTCGATCAGAGACAAAGCAATAAACTGTAGGTCCTGATGCTGCTAAAGTCAGCAAATAAGCCAGTTATGGTTTCATTTTCTATTTTCATTTTCTAGCTTTTTTTAGGCTCCCCCCCCTTTTTTTTTAAGTTTTGCATCAAGGTATTTTTATGCTCTTGAACTTAGAAACCATCTTCACACCAGGCTTGGCTAAACCATCTAAGCTAACTTCATTATCCCAAATGTTAATAATTGCATTTCAATAATGGCTTTCATTAAAGTACCTCCAGGCACTTAACACACATCAATTAAGGTACAGCACGCCTCTGTAAAGCAGGTCAGGATTATTATATCCTCTGAGACACAATGAGGTTACTGACTGAAGGTCATGGAGCAAATTAACAACCAAGTAAGTGGTAGAAGACCACAGTTAAAACTAAAGTCTTGTTTTCACTCTTAAAATTATATTTGGTTTTCTAAATGCTATCTGCATCTTGTTCTCCTTTAATTATAAACGAAGTGGAAATTTAATACTTCAAATACTATGAACTTAAAATGCATAACTACAGGTAGTTTAACCAATTCAAATCTACAAAGATTGATCAATTTATGTCTAAATTTTAAACACTGCTTGGGCTTTATACTCCTGTTCGTGACAAATCTATTCCAAGCCACTTGGATTTTAAATATTAATGCTGATGTTTATCCTTATGTATAATTTTCTCATAAGTCCTCTAAGGAAGATTAAATATCTATGAGTTAAATTACTCCCTACAGAAGCCAAATCAGTACTCATAATTATACAGTGAATAGCTGATCACTATCATACCCTGGAAGGAACTAAAATAGATAATAAAGAAATAATTGTTTCTTGATAGAGTATTTGGTAGTACCTATTTGGAAAAGAATCTCCCTTTGACAGATATTTAACTTGGGACACTAGACCAGTTTTCAGAGAAACTCAGCTGCAAAAGTTTTGGTAAGAGAAACTAAAATGATAGAAAGGTTAGTGAGACACATACATACTCAGGCAACAGTGTTAGGACTTGTGAGTCTAGGTAGATGAAAGCTGTGCAGATATGTTAAAATATGGTCAAGGAGCATGTGGCAAAATGTGTTCTGGGCCTTGAAACAGGACCAATCCATTTCTTGGATTTTCTAAAGGGCATCTTAGAACCATAGAAAATATCCATTTAAACATCAGGCAATAGCCATATGGTGAATGTGTGAATCTCCCAAAAATGGCACTACCAGAAGTTATAAAAGCTTCAAAATTATGTAGATATATTCCATAATGATAGTTAAAATTTATTTATAAGTTGCTGGATTAAAGATGTTTCAGAAAGACAACCCCATTATAGAAGTTACTGTTCATTTTAAACAGATGTTATCTGGGTTATTTGTGGAGCTTTTGTCCCTGAAACTAGATAATGAATATCGATTCCAACTGTATGATTATCCATAGACCACTTAAGTCATTTTAATAAATCACTTGGTCCCGAACCATGTTGAGGCAAAAATGCACCATTTTCCCTGACAACTGATGGCCTGTTTCATTACCCAACCTTTCAACTTCCATATAGCATTTCTGTTATAGCAAGGACATAATATATGCTTAAGGGTTAAATATCAGAGCTATACTTGTAGATAAACAGACTTCTAAATCTTTGTATGTCCATTCACTGTAAATCACTGATTAATTCAATAATTTATTATTCTCTCTTGGACGTTTCCTTATGCTGTGCTTTTTTTTTTTTTTTTTTGCTTTAGCCTTTTCATTAATTTCTCTGAAAAAAAAATCAGTGAAGAAAGAGGGAAAATACCTTTTAGCAGGAAAACTTAAAAGGGTAGAAAATCTTAATGCAGAACATAAGACTGAAACATATCATGTAGATGAGTACATTAATGATGAAGTAATTTAATTCCTAAAAGTCCATTTTGCCCAAATGGTTTCCTTTGTATTTATTTAATTTCAGAGAATCTGGTCAAGGTGGATATGACAGACTCTGGACTCTACATAGTTCTCACCTAATCAGCACTAGCCATCTTGTGAATTGCCTGTTTGCTATTTTCCTATTACAGACAAGGGTGGTAATGTGGGTAGGTAATCAGTTCAGTTCAGTCACTCAGTCGTGTCCGACTCTTTGCAACCCCATGAATTGCAGCACGCCAGGCCTCCCTGCCCATCACCATCCGGGAGTTCACTCAGACTCACATCCATCAAGTCAGTGATGCCATCCAGCCATCTCATCCTCTGTCGTCCCCTTCTCCTCTTGCCCCCAATCCCTCTCAGCACCAGAGTCTTTTCCAATGAGTCAACTCTTCACATGAGGTGGCCAAAGTACTGGAATTTCAGCTTTATCATCATTCCTTCCAAAGAACACCCAGGACTGATCTCCTTTAAAATGGACTGGTTAGATCTCCTTGTAGTCCAAGGGACTCTCAAGAATCTTCTCCAACACCACTGTTCAAAAGTATCAATTCTTCAGTGCTCAGCTTTCTTCACAGTCTAACTCTCACATCCATACATGCTGCTGCTAAGCTGCTAAGTCACTTCAGTCGTGTCCGACTCTGTGTGATCCCATAGACGGCAGCCCAACAGGCTCCCCCGTCCCTGGGATTCTCAAGGCAAGAACACTGGAGTGGGCTGCCATTTCCTTCTCCAATGCATGAAAGTAAAAAGTGAAAGTGAAGTCGCTCAGTAGTATCCGACTCTTAGCCTACCAGACTCCTCCATCCATGGGATTTTCCAGGCAAGAGTACTGGAGTGGGGTGCCATTGCCTTCTCTGCACATTCATACATGACTACTGGAAAAACCATAGCCTTGACTAGACGGACCTTTGTTGGCAAAGTAATGTCTCTGCTTTTCAATATGCTATCTAGGGTAGGTGATAATACCTACTAAATTTCTACTCTTTCGAACTCACTTCCTGTGGTGGATTCATTTTGATATTTGGCAAAACTAATACAATTATGTAAAGTTTAAAAATAAAAAAATTAAAAAAAATTTCATATGGAAAGGTTGACTCACATTTTCTGGGCCAGTAAATATGAAAAAAAAAAAAAAAAACATGGGGTAACTCTAAAACTAAATTCTAAAATAAAAATCAACATTACAATGTGAGCTTTTAAAATTTAAAACAGAGCTGACTAAAAATTCAGTGATATTGTAACATTAAAAAATAAATGTTTATCATGAAGTCACACAGAAATCAAGAAAACCTACTAACCATCCCAGGAAGAAAGGGGGTACTCAATAGCATACTTATGGCAAGTGCAGTTTTCCATCTTCTATTGCATGCTAGTTGAGCAAACCAGTGTGGGTTGAATAAAGGACATGGAGGGAGGGGCGTTGGTAAACATGAGTACTGCTGATTCTTGATGATTAATTTTGAACTTTATTACTCTTGTAGTGTTCAGGCAGTTATTTTATAAACACCAAAGAGTGCAAAGGAAGATACCAAGAAGAGCTGCATATTAACATTAAGGAATGTTAATTGGATTCCTTATTTTTTATATAACCTAAGAAAATCTTGCATTCTGGCCATTACATGAAGATAAAATGACATAAAGGAAAGGCTATAGAAACTGTAGAACTGAAAATATTAACTCAGATTTGCTTCTCTAACTCTATTTGAGCATCCTTTAAGTAGAAAAGAAGGAAGTGGTATATTCAATTAAAAAAAAAAAAAGAGAGAGAGAGAGAAATTGGTCTTTTCACTGACTGGAATTGAGAAAATACAACTAAAATTAAAATCTTCATTTTATTGCAGATAACTACAGCACATGGAGGTGAATTTTTAAATAAATAAAAGCATAAACTATAACAACATAGACAAAATAACTATTTGAGCTGCTGGGCAAAGTTGCAATAAATGAAGCAATGATTTCTCAGACCAGGAGAACTCTTATTCTACTACCTCTCTTAGGAAATGCTGCTGAGATTTCTGCTAGCTACCAAACTAGAAGAACATCTGAGATTTGATTGAATAATTTTATAACACACACACACACACACACACACACACACATACATATACACACACAATTCTTTAGGGAAGTCAGCGTGACCAGGATGGTGTCATGCTTAGAATTGATGTACTGAAGTGCAAAGTGAAAATCTCTTGTTGAACACAGTTTCCTTGACACAGAAATTACAAAAGGGTTGAATCTCTGTAAAGTAGAGCAAAAATTGGCTCCTGCTTCTAAGGTCCATGTGTACAGATGATGCTAATCACATCACAGGGCTAAAGCTTGACAAACTGACAGGAAATATGATTCCAGAGTGTTTCACACTGGAAAGTAGAAAAATCCAATACCAAAAATCACCATACAGAGATGGCAAAGTCACAATCCTTGCTTCCAAAGTACTTACATTTTAGAGAAAGGGAACAATATAAACACATAAATAGTTACTCTGAATACAAGGAAATATTACTCATTTAAAATGAATTATGCCAAGTGTTGTGCACGTAAATGAAAGGAAGTTATTAACTGTGATGACCATTAATAGTGGTTTCATTGAAGAGATGGTACTGAAACAATTGAGATGGGCACTAGAAATATGGTTTGGAAGTAACAAGCACATAAGATGAATCTGGGGTATGAAGATTAAAATGAAATATGAAAAGAGGAGGAAAAATTCAACCACTATACAACATCTAATAATTAAGGGTGAATAAAGGCAGAGAACTTAGAAAAGTAGAAAGAGAAGATATGATGAAATAGAATGTGAGCTAGAAGCGAAACCTATCTTATAAAAGAAGGTGTGGGGAAAGGAGAATACTAAGAAAAGTGTGTGGTAATCAAATTCTGGTGAGAGATAATCAAAATGCAGTAAGTAAAGTTGGCTGATGGGTTTGGTAATGAGCTGATGTTTATTCCATGAGGTTAATAAACGGGCATCTAGTAAAGAGATATATAAATGTATGTGTGTAGAGAGACAATGAAAAATAGTTTGAAAGTTATGGTTTCTTGAAAAAGTGTTCTAATCATTGTTTTTCAATAGCCACATTTGAAAATTATTAGGCTGAACAGTAAAGCCTAGAGGCAGAGGAAGACACATATACATTCAGAGATTCAAGGAGATGAGATATGAGGGTATATGGATCAACAGAAAAAAAGACAATTCTTCTGAAGTGGAATGGAGGGACAAAAGATTGAAAGAATACATGGAGGCATTTGAAAAAGAGTTGAGAGAGCTCAGATTGGATGGTTTCTTTCTTCTTAGTGAATGTGAAAACAAGGAGAGCAAATTCAGCTGCAGTTTGAAAAGAGTGAGAAAGATTCAAAACATTGACAGGGAGGGTTGAGATAATTAGAGGTAAGTAAAATAACTGAAAAACATTGTTAGGACTTGTCTGGGGAAAGTTGATGTGGATTTGATCATTGAAGATTCACTGATTTCTAACCAACTTTGTGTTCACTCACCTGGGATCAAGAGCAAGGTACATGGCATCTCATTTGACAAAAGTTGGGAAATCAGCCAATGAAGGGAGGTGTGTGAAAGCAGAAATGATTTCAAAGAGTAAGAAAATAGAATGTGAGAAAATGGTAGACTGGGTAGAGTGTGAGTGAAGGACCAAAGGATATTTTGGTTTAGAGGGAGAGAAAAGCCTTAGTCTGAATTGTAGATGAGGAAAAGTTATCATTGTTGTCCCAAGAGAATGAGGGTACATTCAAGTAGAAGTATACATCTTCAGAGGAGAGCTAAGGAATTATAGTACCAAACAGTCACATGGATTATGCAATGTGAAAATTATGTAACCTTGAATAGGAATCTGTGTAAAAGGAAACATTATTAGAAACAAATTTTTTTTTTTTAGAAACAAATTTGTGTGAAGGACCTAGAGTGGGTAATACCAATAGGGAGGATGAGAAGCTGAAGGTGTACTTGAACTATAGTGTGTTTCAAAGAAGGAATTGTAGTGCAAGAAGGTGATGAAATAATGGAAGGTAAGCAGCTGATATAAGTGAGAAGACTGAACTGCTCTTTTGGCTCCGAGAGGAGATTTAGCAGATTCTCTTCAAAGAAAAAATCTAATGTATTGAAGATATTATTCCATATAAATATTATTAGATTCATTAGTTATTAGTCATATGGGAATATGCAATCTACTTGAATAATGTGTGTGTGTGTATGTGGTGTCAGGGGTTCAGTTTCATCTTCCTTCACATTAATATCCAGTTGAATCAGCTCCATTTATCAAAAAGTGTTTTGTTTTCTTACTTATCTTCCATGCCAACTTTGTAATAAAAAAAATGCATGTATTTATGGGTTTGTTTCTGGACTCTCAACTCTGTTACACTTATATTTCTATATTTGAAACAATACCATGCTGCCTTAATTACCTTTGGTTTATATAGCCTTTATGTAGGCTTCCCTGGTAGCTCAGGTGGTAAAGAATCTGCCTGCTATGCAGAGGACCCCAGTTCAATTCCTGGGTCAAGAAGATCTTCTGGAGAAGAGATAGGCTACCCACTCTAGTATTCTTGGGCTTTCCTGATGGCTCAGCTGGTAAAGAATCTGCCTGCAATGAGGGAGTCCTGGGTTTGCTCCCTGGGTGGGGAAGATCCCCTGGAGAAGGGAAAGGCTACGCACTCCAATATTCTGGCCTGGAGAATTGCATGGACTGTATAGTCCATGGGGTCATAAAGAGTCAGACACAACTGAGCAACTTTCACTTTCTTTCACTTTATAGTAATGTATTTGCTAAAAAGTTTGTTTTAGTAGTGATTTATTTGACACCTACTAAATTACATCCTCCTACATTGTTCCCACCATCTGAGCAACCAGGGAAGCCTAAGAATACTGGAGTGGGTAGCCTCTCCCTTCTCTAGGGGATCTTCCTGACCCAGGAATTTAACCAGGGTCTCCTGCACTGCAGGCAGATTCTTTACCATCTGAGCTACTCAGTTCACTTCAGTCGCTCAGTCATGTCCGACTCTTTGCGACCCCATGAATCGCAGCACACCAGGCCTCCCTGTCCATCACCAATTCCCGGAGTTCACTCAGACTCACATCCATCGAGTCAGTGATGCCATCCAGCCATCTCATCCTCTGTCATCCCCTTCTCCTCCTGCCCCCAATCCCTCCCAGCATCAGAGTCTTTTCCAATGAGTCAACTCTTTGCATGAGGTGGCCAAAGTACTGGAGTTTCAGCTTTAGCATCATTCCTTCCAAAGAAATCCCAGGGCTGATCTCCTTCAGAATGGACTGGTTGGATCTCCTTGCAGTCCAAGGGACTCTCAAGAGTCTTCTCCAACACCACACTTCAAAAGCATCAATTCTTCGGCACTCAGCCTTCTTCACAGTCCAACTCTCACATCCATACATGACCAAAGGAAAACCATAGCCTTGACTAGATGGACCTTTGTTGGCAAAGTAATGTCTCTGCATTTGAATATGCTATCTAGGTTGGTCATAACTTTCCTTCCAAGGAGTAAGTGTCTTTTAATTTCATGGCTGCAGTCACCATCTGCAGTTAATTTGGAACCCAAAAAAATAAAGTCTGACACTGTTTCCCCTGTTTCCCCATCTATTTCCCATGAAGTGATGGGACTGGATGCCGTGATCTTCATTTTCTGAATGTTGAGCTTTAAGCCAACTTTTTCACTCTCCACTTTCACTTTCATCAAGAGGTTTTTTAGTTCCTCTTCACTTTCTGCCATGAGGGTGGTGTCATCTGCAGTCCAAATTTAATGTTATTACTGATATATATGTGTTTAAGTCTACCATCTTGCTATGCTAAGTCATTTCAGTTGTGTCCGACTCTGTGTGACCCCATAGATGGCAGCCCACCAGGCTCCCCCGTCCCTGGGATTCTCCAGGCAAGAACACTGGAGTGGGCTGCCATTTCCTTCTCCAAGGCATGAAAGTGAAAAGTGAAAGTGAAGTCGCTCAGTCGTGTCCAACTCTCAGCGATCCCATGGACTGCCTCCTACCAGGCTGCTCCGTCCATGGGATTTTCAAGGCAAGAGTGCTGGAGTGGGGTGTCATTGCCTTCTCCAAAGTCTACCATCTTACTTTTGGCCTATTTTTTTCTTCCTTATTTGATATCTCTTTTTCTTTTTGTCATTTGCAATCCAAATGAAGTCAACCTGATTCCAGTCTTCCCCCTTTTAATTTTATTGTTATAAATTATAAATACTGATGCATGTAATGAATACTCATTAATATTTTCAAATATATGTACCCTTTTCATTGCCTTCCTAATTGCCAAGTTGCCATCCAGTAACATTTTCCTTCAGCATAAAGTAACCTTTGTACAAGTCTGCTAGTAACTAAATTATCAATTTTTGCTTTTAAAAGTCTGTATTTCAGCTTGTTGAAACCTGTCTTTCTTGGTATAGAATTCTATGCATGCAATTAAGTTCTGTAAGCACACTGACACTATCTTTGCATTATATTCTACCTTCATTGCTGTTGTTCCTTGGAAATTATTTTTTTCTCTTAAAACTTTTAAGATGTTTTTTTCAGTCATTGGTTTATAAAGAGTTTTATGTTCATGTTCTTAGGTGTTCTTTCCCTGTATTCTTATTAGGGTTCATATGGATTATTGTATCTGCATCTTGATGCTTTTCATAAATTCGAGAATTTTCATCCATTATATTTTAAAATATACTCAGACCAATTATCTTCCTTCCCTTTCAGTGACAATACTTACATATAAAAGCTTTTAACTCTCTCCTAGCCATGTATTTTCTCTGACTTCATAATGTATATATATATATATATTTTTTTTTTCATCTACATTTTCTAGTTTTCTAATTATACAACCAGCTATCTTTAACATTTTAGTAAAATCATACATTAATTTCTTACTTTCACTTGTTATACTTCACTCTAAAATTTCCATTATTTTTTTCCATCCTTCAATTCTTTGCCAAAATTACCATGTCTTTAACCAAATTAAGCTATTTGAAACTTTGATATCTAAATTGTCTGGAGCCCTAGTGGGTCTGCTTTTCTTGTGTGATTTTGATGTTCTTATTATTGTTCATGCTTATCTCATGTGCCTGGTTATTTTGATTTAATGAATTAATTTTATATGAAAAAATATAGAACTATTTTTAAGACTTGGGTGGTATCTTCAAGAGATGATTAACATTCAGATTTGTAATGAGGCTGGTAGTACTCACAATCTCCTTATTTCAGTTTTAAAGACTTAAAAAATCTGAAGTTGGGTTCTTTTAACTTATTGGGAATGGTATGGTTGGTTGGCCAGTCACCTTTTAGCTGACAAGTGACCCCAAATTATGCATTAATCAGATTAGGTAATCAATAGTTCTTGTTATATTCTGAGCATTATCTTCTTCCCCCAGTGGAATCCACAAATGTTCATACAGGCAGAAGAAATGCCATATTTGCAGATAACCTCTATGAGTTTTCTTTCTCAGACCTTGACTCCATATTTTTTCACTGCCAGTTATCTCTCATAAATGTAAAACATATGTTTTAGAATCCCCATTTTCTATTTTCTCATATTTATTATTAAAATAACTGATTTTGTCATTACTATAAGTGAAATTCAAATAATCTAACTTTTACAGTAGAAATAATATACTGCTGCTGCTGCTGCTAAGTCACTTCAGTTGTGTCCGACTCTGTGCAACCCCATAGATGGCAGCCCACCAGGCTCCGCCATCCCTGGGATTCTCCAGGCAAGAATACTGGAGTGGGTTGCCATTTCATGATTGTTAAAGTTAAATTAGCCTAAATTAGTGTTCTATGTCAGGCTATCTTACAGTATTTAAGGTAAACTAGAAAAGTATATTGTTTTTTTAAAGGACTCTTATGAAGAAACTATTCTAGAAATCTAAAAAATGACAAGGAAGGGCTGACGGAGGTGCTTGGGATAAAAAACAAAAAGGACCAAAAAAAAAAAAAAATCCCAAGTTATAAAATGGCAAAATGAAATGCACATCAATAATCACATTTTGTGAATTATCTTTAAAAATCTATTAAAGACTCATATTTTTAAAAAAGGAGCAAAAAGACCTTACTGTATTCTGCCAACAAGGCATGCCTTTTATATTACAAAGAAATACACAGAAAGAAAGAAGAATGAAAAAACTTGTATCATGAAAAAAGTAATCACAGAGGCTGGAGTTCATAGTTTAATGACAGATAAAATAGACCAAAACAAAGTTTTAGAACTAAAGAAGGATGTGTCATAATGATAAAAAAGAAACTTATCAGGAAAACATAATGAGTATATTAACTACACATATGCCTTTTAAATGTTTCTTAAATTACATGAAGTAAAATTGACAATATAAAAGGGAGAAACATTCTACATTTGCAGGAGTAGGTTTTATATGCATTTCTCAGTAATTGATATAGTTAGAGAAATTCCATAAGGATGTAGAATACCAAAATAGTGCTATGATTACTTTAACCTGATCAACAAACTTCAGAATACATGCTTTACAAGGACATACATATTTGAACAATATATGAGGATGGGGAGTGTGGCGTGCTGCTGTCCATGGGGTTGCAAAGAGTCGGGCACAACTGAGAGACTACAACAACAATAAAATAAATTATATTGAACTTTAAAACAAGTATCCATGCATTTAAAAATATTAAATACAAAGTACTTTCTAACTACAACAGAATTAAAACAGAAGTCAATAACAATATCCAGAAATACCCCACATATCTAAGAGTATAAGCATCATGTCGTACATGCTAAGGCACCTCAGTGGTGTCCAACTCTGTGACCCCATGGACTATAGCCTGTCAGGGTCCTATGTCCATGGGATTCTCCAGGCAAGAATACTAGAGTGGGTGTCCATGCTCTCCTCTAGGGTATCTTCCTGGCCCAGGGATTGGACTCATGTCTCTTAGGTCTCCTGCATTGGCAGGTGGGTTCTTTACCACTAGCACTACCAGGAAAGCCCATAAGTTAAAGAACTGTGAATAAGCATCACAGTTCTATTTAAATCACGAGTCAATCACAAAATTAACATATCAAAATGAGTAGGATTCAGCTAGAGCAGTGTTTAGAAATAAAATTTTAGCTTTAAATGCTGAAAGAAGCCCTTAGAAAAAAAAATTTCAGTTTAAGTGCTTTTGTTAGTAAAGATAAAATATGTTACCAATAGCCTATGGTTCAAATTAAGAAAGTTTAAAACAGAAGAGCAAAGTATACCCCAAAAAGTAGAAGGAAGGAAATAAAAATTAGAACAGAGATCATTGGCATAGTTCTTTATGTAAATAAATTATTGTCATAATGATAAAAATTATATAAAAAGAACAGAAAAATGATAAACTCCTAGGTGAAGTTTTCTCAATTGCAACATTTAATATATTTATTTTTCATCTCACTTTTAAAACAATTTATTTTTCTCATGTTGATTGAGATATAATTCACAAATACCTTTCATAACAATTAGGCCATTTTTTATATTTTATAACATTATGCATATTTTTCCAAGAAAAAAAATAGGGCCCAAATCAATAGAATGAGAAACGATTGGTTGAAACAACATACTTGCAAATATGGAGAAGGATATAAAACTGGAATGTTGATCAGACATAGAGATCAGACTTGTGGTTGCTGGGTTGGATGGGGGACAGAAGGAAAGATTGGGATTTGGAATTAGCAGATGTAAACTATTATATATAGAATGGATAAACAACAAGGTCCTGCTGTATAGCAGAGGGTACTATATTCAATGTCGTGTGACAAACCACAATGAAAAAGAGGTTATTGTATAGCAAATTGAATCACAACATTGTAAATCAACTGTACTTCAATACAATTAAAAACAACAACAACAAAATCTAATTATTGCTTCAGCTTCACTCAAATACTACAACTAGTCAAAGGATACAAAGTAATCTATATTTATACATAACTGTTCTCAAGTTTCCTCACAGCACTTGTAAGTGGAAAGACTGAAGCAAGATAGGGGTTGTTTACACCTCATAAACTCAGGATGTTTGACTCCCAAAAGGTGATGGCTTCTGTTGTGAATCCCTTGTTACTTGTATTAGAAGATGCCTTGTGTGTGTCTGTGTGTGCATGTTCATTCATATCAGACTCTGCAACCCCATGGACTGTAGCCTGCCAGGCTCCTCTGTCCATGGGGATTCTCCAGGCAAAAGTACTGCAGTAGATTGCCATTCCCTTCTCCAGGGGAACCTCCTGACCCAGGGATCCAACCCATGTCTCCTGTGTGGGCAGACAGATTCTTTACCACTGAGCCTCCGGTGGAAACCCCAGAAGATATCTTAACATATGCTTCAAATAACCCGGGTATGTTTGGAAGCATACATGTGTATGGATGAAACAAAACTGGTCATTAGTTAAGTGGTTTTTGCTGGATGATGAAAATGGGTGCTTTCTTTATGTCCTCTCTACGTTTGGATATGTTTTAAATTTTTATAATACACATAAAGATAAAAAAGAAGCTCTTAAGGTTTGACTTAAAGGAATTAGTAACAAAGTACATTCCACGTATTAAGGCTGTGATTAAACAATTTAGACACTCAAAATTATGAACATCTTAATTCTGGAAGACAGGTTGAAAGATAATAGTGTAACTAGGAAATATATACCTGAATTGCCATTTATTTAACCCTATGTTCCAGTACTAGAGAAGTAAAAAATACAAGAAACCAAGGACTGTATAAAATATCTAACATTCTACTGGAAGTAACAGAAAAAATATTAAAGAAAGAAATCACAGTGTCAGAATTCACCCATGAAGAAAAATAAGGCAGGTTTAAAAAACAGGATAGCAGCCTAGAGGTTTGGGGGAAATGGAATCAGATGCCACTTTAGATAAGTCCTCTCTCAGATGGGGAAGTTAACAAGATACAATCTATTGAGGATTAGTTGGCCAAAGCTAGTAAAGGTCTGTTTAATATTGAACTCTCTCCCTTTTCCCTTGGGCTGCAATTCAAGTAGAAACACAAGAAAAGAGCAGTATGCAAAATAAAGAGTAAACATGAGAAAACAAAAATTACAGAAAAAGAAACATCTGAAAGCATGTGTTGTAATTGAAATTGCACTACTTCACTGATGTGGTTATCCCATACAACATATGTTGCAAAAGGGCTTCCAAGATTTTTATTATACACTAACTTATCCCACTGTGCTTCCTTCTGCAGTAACACCCAATCACAGCACAGCAGGATACACACATTGGCTACAACATTCTCTCGCCCTGTCTTTGGGTTAAAAATAGGAACCCAAAGAGTTGTATATATCTAGATTTCACAGATTACTAACAAATGTGTCTACTGATAGTACTATGCTCTCCTCTTTGTTTAGCCTTCTCATGAAGAGCTGAAAAACTTTGCACTTTCTGGCAATGGGAAGCAGTGAACATATAAATAGTGTATCAAGAGTAAACACTTCTAAATATTAAAGATGTGTAAATTTCTTATTTGGTCCAATATGTGTAGGAAGACTTATTTATCTTGTAGAATCAGTTAGAAAAGTCAATATTTACATGTATACATCAAATAATATAAAAAGTACATGCAATGTGTTGTGTTATGCCACACAGAGAGAAAACTAAATAGAAACACTTGATACATGAGTTAATTTCTATCACATCAGCATTGCTTTGCCATCATATCATATTTACTGCATAGTACCCCACTCAGAGAAAAGAATCACTATACTTTCTTGCTAAAAGAGTATAATTCAAATCAAATAGTACTTACAGAGGAAGAAACCAGTTGTTGGATGGATGTGGGCAGATGAAATTTTCAACTTACACCTCTCTGAAACAATGGAGAAATAAATTTTGTACCCATTGGTGGGTGACCACTATTTCTGTTCTGTTAGATTTATATAGCAGAGGCCATGATGCTTCTCCTAGAACGCCCCTTCAGGAATGAACTTTCCCCTGACTAGCACTCTGTTGTCAGCCCTCTTTGGAGATTGCCTCAGCTGGAAGATATTGCCCCACCCAAGATTCACGTACTTTTGGCAGCCTACATCAAATTACTGATCATTGTGAAGATATAAAGCCTCAGCCTGTTTGCTTCTCTCTGGAATAATCTGGAAGGGCAGTATCAGCTCTAGAGTTCTCAAGGAGGGCCAGCTAAGACCTTATTTGGTCACAGCTCAACTTATTCTTTCCATTCAATGCTCCTTTCCCACCTCTTGTTTCTACAGGTGTTGATTCTAAGAGCACTGATTAACATCTTATCTTGTAAATCCTGCCTCAGAATCTGCTACCTGGACATCTCAATCTGTGATATGTTATGGGAAGGATATTACATGATACTTAATGCTAGATTGTTCAAATGTTTTATATTATGTATTAGTCTCAAACCTTTGTATCAGTTCAGTTCAGTTCAGTCGCTCAGTCCTGTCCGGCTCGTTCCAACACCATGAATTGCAGCACACCAGGTCTCCCTGTCCATCACCAATGCCCGAAGTTCACTCAAACTCAAGTGCATCGAGTTGGTGATGCCATCCAACCATCTCATCCTCTGTCCTCCCCTTTTCCTCCTGCCCCCAATCCCTCCCAGCATCAGAGTCTTTTCCAATGAGTCAACTCTTTGCATGAGGTGGCCAAAGTACTGGAGTTTCAGCTTTAGCATCATTCCTTCCAAAGAACACCCAGGGCTGATCTCCTTCAGAATGGACTGGTTGGATCTCCTTGCAGTCCAAGGGACTCTCAAGAGTCTTCTCCAACACCACAGCTCAAAAGCTGCAATTCTTTGGCATTCAGATTTCTTCACAGTCCAACTCTCGCATCCATACATGACCACTGGAAAAACCATAGCCTTGACTAGACAGACCTTTGTTGGCAAAGAAATGTCTCTGCTTTTCAATATGCTATCTAGGTTGGTCATAACTTTTCTTCCAAGGAGTAAGCGTCTTTTAATTTCATGGCTGCAATCACCATCTGCAGTGATTTTGGGGGCCCAAAAAATAAAGTCTGACACTGTTTCCACTGTTTCCCCATCTATTTCCCATGAAGTGATGGGACCGGATGCCATGATCTTCATTTTCTGAATGCTGAGCTTTAAGCCAACTTTTTCACTCTCCACTTTCACTTTCATCAAGAGGCTTTTGAGTTCCTCTTCACTTTCTGCCATAAGGGTGGTGTCATCTGCATATTTGAGGTTATTGATATTTCTCCCAGCAATCTTGATTCCAGCTTGTGCTTCTTCCAGCCCAGCGTTTCTCATGATGTACTCTGCATATAAGTTAAATAAGCAGGGTGACAATATACAGCCTTGACGTACTCTTTTCTTATTTGGAACCAGTCTGTTGTTCCATGTCCAGTTCTAACTGTTGCTTCCTGACCTGCATATAGGTTTCTCAAAGGGCAGGTCAGGTGGTCTGGTATTCCCATCTCTTTCAGAATTTTCCACAGTTTATTGTGATCCACACAGTCAAAGGCTTTAGCATAGACAATAAAGCAGAAATAGATGTTTTTCTGGAACTCTCTTGCTTTTTCCATGATCCAGTGGATGTTGGCAATTTGATCTCTGGTTCCTCTGCCTTTTCTCAAACCAGCTTGAACATCTGGAAGTTCACGGTTCATGTATTGCTGAAGCCTGGCTTGTAGAATTTTGAGCATTTCTTTACTAGCGTGTGAGATGAATGCAATTGTGCGGTAGTTTGAGCATTCTTTGGTATTGCCTTTCTTTGGGATTGGAATGAAAACTGACCTTTTCCAGTCCTGTGCCCACTGATGAATTTTCCAAATTTGGTGGCATATTGAGTGCAACACTTTCACAGCATCATCTTTCAGGATTTACAATAGCTCAACTGGAATTCCATCACCTCCACCAGCTTTGTTCAAAATGATTCTTTCTAAGGCCCACTTGACTTCACATTCCAGCTCTGTATAGACAACCACAATATTCCACCAACCAGGCAATTTCTTAAGTATTGTGATTAATCATAAACACACATTAATCCCAGCCTTGTTATTACATTAAGAATTATCATGGGGGAATCTATAAATATACGTAGACCTTATTCTTACTGCTGCAATATCATTCCTAAAGCCTGATAGGGCAATAATATAATTCAGAGCAATGGAAATTTGGAAATCTTTACTAAGTATAACAAATTCCTGTTCATACTTTATATCGTCTGAATGTTTGTGTTCCTCTAAAATTTGTATGTTGAAATCTCAGTGCCCATTGTGATGGTATCAGAGATGAGGTCTTTGGGAGGTGATTAGGTCATGACAGTATAGCAGGCATGAATGGGATCAGTGCTCTAATAAAAGAGAGTACATAGAGCTTCCTGGCCCCTTAACACCATGTGAAGACACAGCCAGAAATGTGTCTACAACCAGGAAAAGGGTCCTCACCCAACCAGGCTGCCACCATGATCTTGGATTTCTAGCCTTCACAACTGTGAGAAATAAATTCTGTTATTTATGTTTCCCAGTTTCTGGTATTTTGTTATAGCATCCTAAACAGACTAAGATAATATTATATAGAAAATTATTCTTCTGGAGGTGCATTTAAAACGTGTCATTGTGACCATGATTCTCCAATGTTCTTATTTTCATTGACTTGTGAAATATAGGCAGTTTCTATTACAACTAGTTCTAAATAAATTGTAGCATATTTTTCTACAAATAATATATATTAAACACCTAATCTTTAGTATTAAGGCTGGCAGTTGAAATATTCATTCTGAAAAAAATCATTATGTGATTGTATCTGATTAAATTTTTATTGCATAATTCCAGACTTGTGAAACTATGGCATTTTCTTCCTCTGAGTTTCAATTGTTAGAGAAAATACTTTGAAATGCCCTGTTTCACAATGTAGTGTATTTCAGCACCTATGTTCTGTTAATTAGCCAACCATCTGTGTTTTGAAGGGTGTTTTAACTTTTCACGTGGTAATGTTACAAAAACTTAAAGAAAGCGTATATTTTTTTACAATAAATTTCCCGGTATAACCAGCTTTTTTGCTACATTGCCTGAAATTAAAAACCTGTTTGACTTTAAAATATGCAGCTACAGAATTAACTATTCTCAGTATGTTATTTTACTGAATAATATTCATCATCCCAAATCCTAAAAAGATTGAGGCAGTATTAGCCTAAATGATAATCGACATACCCACATGGTGGATAGAGGTTTTTTACTATAGTATGGAGGACATTATTCTTAACAAGGAAATAACTATATAGCAAATTGATCAAAACAGACTTGTTCTTTTCCCTTTCTTTCAACAGGAATGATAGATTTCTCTTCTGTTTCCATCATGAAGCTCTAAAATCCACTATGGTCAAAGAGGAAGTTTGAGATGAGTCCAGTGATATGCTGGAGCCAACTCATACTGATTTACAAGTACCAAGTCTGTGCTTCTATTCCCAACTCTATGTTTAGTGAGACAACAAACTGACATGGTAGTGGGCATATATACATACTAGAAATTGGGAAACAGTGTAAACCCAAACTTGCATTCCTAAGAGAGCCAGTTGTTAAACATTTACCAGCACACCACTTTAATTCCTGTACAGCCAGTAGTATACTAGTGAGCCAGCTGTCTGAAATGAGTATAATCAACTTTCTTAAGCTGGTGTGTGTTACCTCTAGCAGGCCATTGTATATAACTCCATTGACACCATTTATATAAAAACTGAGAAATTATACACATGGCTCTTTTTTTATGAAGGAAGTTGGCATTTTATCAACATAGTAAAAAATTAAAATATCCAAAAAACATCATTGTTTTTGTAGTAAGTGTAACTGAGTAGCACCCTATAGGGTCCTCCTGGGATAGACCTGCCCCCGCAATGTCCTTCAATTGTCTGTTTGTAGAAAAACCTGAGCTACTTAGGCCTTCCCCAAGTTCCAAAGAATAAATTTAATCAGAGAATTGAAAATATTCAAAAACAAAGGAAAACAGTCAGGCAAGGCAAAATAATAACAGTTTAGCCATTAGACAAAGTCAAGGACCTTAAGTTCCTCCTCAAGGGATATAGTAATATTCTGAGTCATATGCTTTGATATGTTTTGCAGATACTGAAACCCTTACCAGGTGGAAGAATTTAACTATGTGCTGACCACCACAGCACGTAGACCTCAGAGCAGTTGGAACCAGAAGGCTGATGACTGACTCCGGATTACCGCAGTTCAGTCGCTCAGTCGTGTCTGACTC
The DNA here is from genome assembly GCF_055505025.1 of Bos grunniens. Classification (NCBI taxonomy): domain Eukaryota; kingdom Metazoa; phylum Chordata; class Mammalia; order Artiodactyla; family Bovidae; genus Bos; species Bos grunniens. The sequence continues at coordinate 134,778,347 of NC_141194.1, forward strand.
TTTGCGACCCCGTGGACTGCAGCATGCCTGAACTCCCTGTCAAACACAAACTCCCGTAATTACTCAAACTCATGTCCATTGAGTCGGTGATGCCATCCAACCATCTCATCCTCTGTCGTCCCCTTCTCCTTCTGCATTCGACCTTTCCCAGCATCAGGGTCTTTTCAAAAGAATCAGTTCTTCACATCAGATTACCTCATCACCAACAAATCAGAAGAATGTCCATAAGCTGATTACTCTCACTCACCCTATTTTTAAAAACTTTTCCCTCAAATATATTGGGGATTTCAACTATTTTGGGCCTTAGGAGCCTGGACTCCTTGCTTCATGCCTGCAATAAATACTTCCCTTTCCTTCACCACAACCTGGTATCAGTAGATTGGCTTCAGTGTGAGCAGGAGAGCAAATCCAAGTTTGGTTCAGTAAGGATGTAGTGTACTCATTTCTTAGGATACAGATATTCTTCCGGATAAAAATTTAGGAAGTCATTCAGATCAGAACAGATCAGTCGCTCAGTCGTGTCCAACTCTTTGCGACCCCATGAATCGCAGCACGCCAGGCCTCCCTGTCCATCAACAACTCCCGGAGTTCACTCAGACTCACGTCCATCGAGTCAGTGATGCCATCAAGCCATCTCATCCTCTGTCGTCCCCTTCTCTTCCTGCCCCCAATCCCTCCCAGCATCAGAGTCTTTTCCAATGAGTCAACGCTTCGCATGAGGTGGCCAAAATACTGGAGCTTCAGCTTTAGCATCATTCCTTCCAAAGAAATCCCAGGGCTGATCTCCTTCAGAATGGACTGTTGGATCTCCTTGCAGTCCAAGGGACTCTCAAGAGTCTTCTCCAACACCACACTTCAAAAGCATCAATTCGTCAGCGCTCAACCTTCTTCACAGTTCAACTCTCACATCCATGCGACACCACAGGAAAAACCATAGCCTTGACTAGACGGACCTTTGTTGGCAAAGTAATGTCTCCGCTTTTGAATATGCTATCTAGGTTGGTCATAACTTGCCTTCCAAGGAGTAAGTGTCTTTTAATTTCATGGCTGCAGTCACCATCTGTAGTGATTTTGGAGCCCAGAAAAATAAAGTCTGACACTGTTTCCACTGTTTCCCCATCTATTTCCCATGAAGTGGTGGGACTGGATTAGGAGTGTAGAAATGATTGCATAGTTATTTGATCTAAATCTCTTTTCTGATTTTGGTATCTTTTTCAGTTATTATTTTTTAGTATCTTCTAGCATTCGGCAGAGGAACCAGAGATCAAATTGCCAACATCCGCTGGATCATGGAAAGAGCAAGAGAGTTCCAGAAAAACATCTATTTCTGCTTTATTGACTATGCCAAAGCCTTTGACTGTGTGGATCACAATAAACTGTGGAAAATTCTGAAAGAGATGGGAATACCAGACCCTCTGACCTGCCTCTTGAGAAATCTGTATGCAGGTCAGGAAGCAACAGTTAGAACTGGACATGGAACAACAGACTGGTTTCAAATAGGAAAAGGAGTATGTCAAGGCTGTATATTATCACCCTGCTTATTTAACTTATATGCAGAGTACATCATGAGAAGCGCTGGACTGGAAGAAGCACAAGCTGGAATCAAGATTGCTGGGAGAAATATCAGTAACCTCAGATATGCAGATGACACCACCCTTATGGCAGAAAGTGAAGAGGAACTCAAAAGCCTCTTGATGAAAGTGAAAGTGGAGAGTGAAAAAGTTGGCTTAAAGTTCAATATTCAGAAAACGAAGATCATGGCATCTGGTCCCATCACTTCATGGGAAATAGATGGGGAAACAGTGTCAGACTTTATTTTTTTGGGCCCCCAAAATCACTGCAGATGGTGACTGCAGCCATAAAATTAAAAGACGCTTACTCCTTGGGAGGAAAGTTATGACCAACCTAGATAGCATATTGAAAAGCAGAGACATTTCTTTGCCAACAAAGGTCTGTCTAGTCAAGGCTATGGTTTTTCCAGTGGTCATGTATGGATGCGAGAGTTGGACTGTGAAGAAATCTGAATGCCAAAGAATTGCAGCTTTTGAGCTGTGGTGTTGGAGAAGACTCTTGAGAGTCCCTTGGACTGCAAGGAGATCCAACCAGTCCATTCTGAAGGAGATCAGCCCTGGGTGTTCTTTGGAAGGAATGATGCTAAAGCTGAAACTCCAGTACTTTGGCCACCTCATGCGAAGAGCTGACTCATTGGAAAAGACTCTGATTCTGGGAGGGATTCGGGGCAGGAGGAAAAGGGGACGACAGAGGATGAGATGGCTGGATGGCATCACTGACTTGATGGACGTGAGTCTGAGTGAACTCCGGGAGTTGTGATGGACAGGGAGGCCTGGCATGCTATGATTCATGGGGTTGCAAAGAGTCGGACACGACTGAGTGACTGAACTGAACTGAGAATTCATTAGTTAATGACTTCATCCAAGTTTTAATATATAGTGTTTATTAGCACAGCCCTTAAAATGTTTTGTGCTTGCTTCTCTGGTGGCTCAGATGGTAAAGAGTCTGCCTGCAATGCAAGAGATCCAGGTTCAGTCCCTGGGTGGGGAAGATCCCCTGGAGAAGGAAATGGCAACCCACTCCAGTACTTTGAAGAGTAAATGGAAATTTTCTGTCCTGGAAATCCCATGGACGGTGGAGCCTGGTAGGTTACAGTCCATGGAGTTGCAAAGAGTTGGACACGACTGAGTGACTTCACTTTTTTAAATATGTTTTACTTTCCATTATGCTTTCTTCTGTGAACCATGTTTTTTTTTAAAATAAGTTTCTGAGCAGTCCTAAGATAGCAGAGGAATAGGATGGGGAGACCACTCTTTCCCCCACAAATTCATCAAAAGAACATTTGAACACTGAGCAAATTCCACAAAACAAATTCTGAATGCTGGCAGAGGACATCAAGCATCCGGAACGGCAGCCCATTGTCTTCGAAAGGTGGTAGGACAAAATATAAAAGATAAAAAAAGAGACAAAAGAGGTAGGGACAGTGATACATCCTGGGAAGGGAGTCTTAAAAGAGGAGAAATTTTCAAACACCAGGGAACACTCTCACTGGTGGGTCTGTGGGAAGTTTTGGAATCTCAGAGGAAAACATGACCAGGAGGAAAAATAAATAAATAAAACCCACAGATTATGTGCCTAATGGCAACTCCCAGCACTCACAGCTGCCACCAGCAAGCGGGGGCTGAACAGGGAGGCATGGGCTGCATTGCTTAGGTTAAGGACCGGGCAGGAATGCTCTAAGGGCAATCTGAGGGAACTAACATGAGATAAGAACCCAAACTGTGGGATAGCCAGAGAGAGAGAGAGAGAGAGAACTATTCTGTGAAAAGTCCTAACCTAAGGCACTTCCAGGCCCACTCATAGAACAAAGGACTGAGCGAATACCAGAGGTGAGCTAGCAGGCTGTGGACTGGTTTATCCCCCGCTGGAGATAGGTAGGCGGGGGGCAGCCGGAGCCAGAAAGGGGCAATCTCGGCCCCAGAGAGGCATCCTCCACCAAACTGCAAGCAGGGTCCATTGCTAACCAAGACTTCTTGGGATTCTGGATGGTTGACATCTGCCAGGAAGGTCCCAGCCAGAGATCAGCTCCCCAGAAGAGACACACGGCACACCTGAGAAGGTGTGACCACTGTGCACCCAGAAAACCTAGTGGCTGGGACAGGGGAAGGCAATTAGATGCACCCCCCACCTGGGGGAGACTGCGCTCACCAAGCACTTGGTCACCTGAGCTGCTCAGACCTGGGAAGGGCACAAAGCACAGGCCCAACTGAGTCCACGCCTTTGTGGAGTACCTGAGAACCTGAACCTGAGTGGCTTAGACCTGGGAAGTGCACGAACCCAGGGCCCGCCTGAGACAGTTCCCTGGTAGAGCAACCTAGAGCCTGAGAAGTGTAGACCATGAAAGCACACATGCCTTGAGTGGGGGCAAACCCAGTGTGGCTGAAACACTGCAAGCACTCCTCACACACGCCAGTGATATTTGTTTGCAGTGTTCCTCCCTCCCCACAGCATGACTGAACAAGGGAGCCTAAATAAGTGACCACCTTTGCCCCCTTGTGTCAGGGTGGCAATTAGACACTGAAGAGACCAGCAAACAGAAGGAGCTAAAATAAACAGAGGGAACTGCTTTGGAAGTGACAGGTGCAACAGATTAAAACCCTGTAGTTAACATCGACTACATTGGAAGGGGCCTATACATCTTGACAAGTAAAAGCCGGATCAAGGAACTATCTGAAACTGAACTGACCCCACACTGTCTGCAACAGCTCCAGAGAAAGTCCCAGATATATTTTTACTATTTCATTTTTTTAATTTTTAAAAATATATATTTTAATTTTAAGTCCTCTATTACTCCTTTAATTTTCATTTTTATAATCTGCTATTACCTTGCAAAAAAAACCCCTATTTTAAAAGCAAATTTCATATATATATTTTATAATTTTTGTGACTTTGTTTTTTAATATTGTAATTTTGAGAGTCTAACCTCTACTCTAGGTTTTTAATCTTTGCATTTTGGTATTCGTTATCAAATTTTCTACCTTTAAGAACCCAATCTTCAGTACCCATTTTTACTTGGGAGTGTGATTACTGGTTTGATTCCTCTCCCCCCGCCTTTTGACTCTCTTTTTTCTCCACCAGGTCACCTCTATCTCCTCCCTCCCTCTTCTCTTCTCTATGAACATCTCCGAGCGGTCCAGACTGTGGAGAACACATAGGGAATTGATTAATGGCTATCTTGCTCTCTCCCCTTTTGATTCCCCCTCTTCTCCTCCTGGTCACCTCTATCTCCCTCCTCCCTCTTCTCTTCTCTGTGTAACTCTGTGAACCTTTCCGGGTGTTCCTCACTGTGGAGAAACTTTTCATCATTAACCTAGATGTTTTATCATCCGTGCTGTATAGATGGGGAAGTCTTGAGGCTACTGTAAGAATAAGATGGAAAACCAGAGGCAGGAGGCTTAAGTCCAAACCTTAGAACACCAGAGAACCCCTGACTCTAGGGAACATTAATCAATAAGAGCTCATCCAAAATCCTCCATACCTACACTGAAACCAAGCACCACCCAAAGCCAACAAGTTCCAGAGCAAGACATACCACGCAAATTCTCCAGCAACACAGGAACATAGCCCTGAGCTTCAATATACAGGCTGCCCAAAGTCACACCAAACCCATAGACATCTCAAAACTCACTACTGGACACTTTATTACACTCCAGAGAGAAGAAATACAGCTCCACCCACCAGAACACTGACACAAGCTTCCCTAACCAGGAAACCTTGACAAGCCACCCGTCCAACCCCATCCACAGTGAGGAACCTCCACAATAAAGGGCAACCACCAACTGCCAGAATACGGAAAGGCCACCCCAAACACAGCAATCTAAACAAGATGACTAGGCAGAGACATACTCAGCAGGTAAAGGAACATGATAAATGCCCACCAAACCAAACGAAAGAGGAAGAGATAGGGAGACTACTTGAAAAAGAATTCAGAATAATGATAGTAAAAATGATTCAAACTCTTGAAAATAAAATAGAGTTACAGAAAAATAGCCTGGAGAAAAGGATTGAGAAGATGCAAGAAATGTTTAACAAGGACCTAGAAGAAATTAAGAGTCAATATATAATGAATAATGTAATAAATGAGATCAAAACACTCTGGAGGGAACCAACAGTACAATAACAGAGGCAGAAGATAGGATAAGTGAGGAAGAAGATAGAGTGGTAGAAATAAATGAAACAGAGAGGAAAAAAGAAAAAACAATAAAAGAAATGAGGACAACCTCAGAGACCTCTGGGGCAATGTTAAACGCCCCAACATTTGAATCATAGGAGTCCCAGAAGAACACAAAAAGAAAGACCATGAGAAAATACTTGAGGAGATAATAGTTGAAAACTTCCCTAAAATGGGGAAGGGAATAGTCACCTAAGTAAGTCCAAGAAACCCAGAGAGTCCAAAACAGGATAAACCCAAAGTGAAACACCCCAAGAAACATATTATCAAATTAACAAAGATCAAACACAAATAACAAATATTAAAAACAGTAAGGGAAAAACAAATAACACACAAGGGGAGTCCCATAAGGATAACAGCTGATCTTTGAATAGAAACTCTTCAGGTCAGAAGGGAATGGCAGGACATACTTAAAGTGATGAAAGAGAAAAACCTAAAACCCAGATTACTGTACCCAGCAAAGATCTCATTAAAATATGAATGAGAAATCAAAAGCTTTACAGACAAGCAAAAGCTGAGAGAATTCAGCACCACCAAACCAGCTCTCCAACAAACGCTAAAGGATCTTCTCTAGACAGGAAACACAGAAAGGGTGTATAAACTCCAACCCAAAACAACAAAGTAAATGGCAATGGGATAATACTTATCAATAATGACCTTAAATGTAAATGAGTTGAATGCCCCAACAAAAAGACAAAGACTGGATGAATGGATAAAAAAACAAGACCCTTATATATGCTGTCTACAAGAGACTCACCTCAAAAAAAGGACCCATACAGACTGAAAGTGAAGGGCTGGGAAAAGATATTCCACAAAAATAGAGACCAAAAGAAAGCAAGAGTAGCAATACTCATATCAGATAAAATAGACTTTAAAAGAAAGGCTGTAAAAAGAGGTAAAGAAGGACACTACATAATGATCAAAGGATCAATTCAAGAAGATATAACAATTATAAATATATGTGCACCCAACATAGGAGCACCACAATATGTAAGGCAAATGCTAACAAGCATGAAAGGGGAAATTAACAATAACACAATAATAGTGGGAGACTAATACCCCACTCACACCTATGGATAGATCAACTAAACAGAAAATTAACAAGGAAACACAAACTTTAAATGATACAACCGACCAGTTAGACCTAATTGATATCTATAGGACATTTCACCCCAAAACAATGAATTTCACCTTTTTCTCAAGTGCACATGGAACCTTCTCCAGGATAGATCACATCCTGGGCCATAAATCTAGCCTTGGTAAATTCAAAAAAATGGAAATCATTCCAAGCATCTTTTCTGACCACAAAGTAGTAAGATTAGATATCAATTAAAGGAGAAAAACTATTAAAAGTTCCAACATATGGAGGCTGAACAACACATTGCTGAATAACCAACAAATCACAGAATAAATAAAAAAGAAATCAAAATATGCATAGAAAGGAATGAAAATGAAAACACAACAACCCAAAACCTATGAGACACTGTAAAAGCAATGCTAAGGGGAAGCTTCATAACAATACAGGCTTACCTCAAGAAACAAGAAAAAAGTCAAATAAATAACATAACTCTACACCTAAAGCAACTAGAAAAGGAAGAAATGAAGAACCCCAGGGTTAGTAGAAGGAAAGAAGTCTTAAAAATTAGGGCAGGGATAAGTGCAAAAGAAACAAAAGAGACCATAGCCAAAATCAACAAAGCCAAAAGCTGGTGCTTTGAGAGGATAAATAAAATTAACAAATCATTAGCCAGACTCATCAAGAAACAAAGGGGAAAGAATCAAATCAACAAAATTAGAAACGAAAATGGAGAAATCACAACAGACAATGCAGAAATACAAAGGATCATAAGAGACTACCTTCAGCAACTATATGCCAATACAATGGACAACTTGGAAGAAATGGACAAATTCTTAGAAAAGTACAAATTTCCAAAACTGAACCAGGAAGAAATACAAAATCTTAACAGACACACAACAAGCACGGAAATTGAAACTGTAATCACACAGAAATCCCTTGCATTCCTATACACTAACAATGAGAAAATAGAACGAGAAATTAAGGAAACAATTTCATTCACCATTGCAATGAAAAGAATAAAATACTTAGGAATCTATAAAACACCGATGAAGGAAATCAAAGAGGACACAAATAGATGGAAAAATATACCATGTTCATGGATGGGAAGAATCAATATAGTGAAAATGAGTACACTACCCAAAGCAATCTATAGAGTCAATGCAATCCCTATCCAGCTACCAACAGTATTTTTCATAGAACTAGAAAAAATAATTTCACAAATTGTATGGAAATACAAAAAACCTCAAATAGCCAAAGCAATCTTGAGAAAGAAGATTGGAACTGGAGGAATCAACCTGCCTGACTACAGGCTCTATTACAATGCTACAGTCATCAAGACAGTTTGATACTGGCACAAAGACAGAAATATAGATCAATGGAACAAAATAGAAAGCCCAGAGATAAATCCACACACCTATGGAGACCTTATTTTTGACAAAGGAGGCAAGATGGAGAAAAGACGATCTCTTTAACAAGTGGTGCTGGGAAAACTGGTCAACCATTTGTAAAAGAATGAAACTAGAACACTTTCTAACACCATACACAAAAATAAAGTCAAAATGGATCAAAGATCTAAATGTAAGACCAGAAACTACAAAACTCCTAGAGGAAAACAGGCAAAACACTCTCTGACATACATCACAGCAGTATCCTCTATGACCCACCTCCCAGAGTCATGGAAATAAAGGCAAAAATAAACAAATGGGACCTAATTAAACTTAAAAGCTTTTGCACAACGAAGGAAACTATAAGCAAGGTGACAAGACAGCCTTCAGAATGGGATAAAATAATAGCAAAGGAAGCAACTGACAAAGAATTAATCTCAAAAATATACAAGCAACTCCTGAAGCTCAATTCCAGAAAAATAAATGACCCAATCAAAAATTGGGCCAAAGAACTGAACAGACATTTCTCCAAAGAAGACATACAGATGGCTAACAAACACATGAAAAGATGCTAAACATCACTCATTATCAGAAAATGCAAATCAAAACCACAATGAGGTACCATTTCACGCCAGTCAGAATGGCTGCGATCCAAAAGTCTACAAGCAATAAATGCTGGAGAGGGTGTGGAGAAAAGGGAACCCTCTTACACTGTTGGTGGGAATGCAAACTAGTACAGCCACTATGGAGAACAGTGTGGAGATTCTTAAAAAACTGGAAATAGAACTGCAATATGACCCAGCAATCCCACTGCTGAGCATACACACCGAGGAAACCAGAATTGAAAGAGACACGTGTACCCCAATGTTCATCACAGCACTGTTTATAATAGCCAGGACATGGAAGCAACCTAGATGTCCATCAGCAGATGAATGGATAAGAAAGCTGTGGTATATATACACAATGGAGTATTACTCAGCCACTAAAAAGAATACATTTGAATCAATTCCAATGAGGTGGATGAAACTGGAGCCTATTTTACAGAGTGAAGTAAGCCAGAAAGAAAAACACCAATACAGTATACTAATGCATATATATGGAATTTAGAAAGATGGTAACGATGACCCTATATGCAAAACAGCAAAAGAGACACAGATGTATAGAATAGTCTTTCGGACTCTGTGGGAGAAGGTGAGGGTGGGATGATTTGTGAGAATAGCACTGAAACATGTATATTATCATATATGAAACAGATCTCCAGTCCAGGTTTGATGCATGAGACAGGATGCTCAGGGCTGGTGCACTGGGATGACCCAGAGGGATGGGATGGGGAAGAGGTGGGATGGGATGGGGAAGAGGTGGGATGGGGGCTCAGGATGGGGAACACGTGTATACCCGTGGCTGTTGCATGTCAATGTATGGCAAAACCACTACAATATTGTAAGGTAATTAGCCTCCAATTGAAATAAATAAATTAAAAAAAATAAAGCAAGTTTCTACATTATTGTGTATTTTGTTTAGTTCTTGTCAACCTTTGTGTCCTGTTGATCTAATTTATACATTTAAAAATCATATCTATATGCTTAAAACTACATGATGGTATAAGTTTCTAGTGAAATGATTCATTTATCATTATGCAATACACATATCTGTGTATTTTTTGCTTATTTTTAATAGAGTTATATCAGCTTTGTTATGGTAGTACATATTTGGACCAACTTTTTCCAACCCTCTATCATTCATATTTGCCTTTCTGTGTCATTATTTTAAGTGTTCTTTTCCTCTATGATGCAATTAAAAATTGAACACACATCTGAGAAACTCTCAACTGACTCTTTAATCTAGTTATTTTATTGCAATTTCTAATATAGTGTGGACTTATATCTAACATCTCATTTAGTTATTTTTATTTACTAAAAAACCTTTAGTTTTTCACCTTTTAGTAATTTGGAAAGTTATACATTCTCTTTTCATTATTTTTGTGGCTACATTAAATATTTAAAATATATTAGTGATTCCACATTTTAAAATTAATCATTCAGTTCTCATAAAGCCTTGATTAATAGAAGGCTCTTAGAATACTTTTACACCTATCACTTTGTTTCATAATTGTTAGTTCTACCTTTTCAAAAAGTTCCCTATATGATCTTTATTGTTGTATACTTACTATTTTTTTTGTGTGTGCACATGCTCAGTCACTCAGTTGTGTCCAACTCTTTTTGTGACCATGTGGACTGTACCCCGCCAGGCTCCTCCGTCCATGGGATTTCCTAGGCAAGAATACTGGAATGAGTTGCTATTTCCTCCTCCAGTGGATCTTTTTGACTCAGGGATTGAACCCACGTCTCTTGCACTGGCAGGCAAATTCTTTACCACTAAGCCACCAGTTCATACTTAATTGTACTTATGTATTTGCCATTTTCTTTACTCACAATTCTTACCATTGCTTCCCTCTTTCTTCTTCCTAAAATACATACTCTAGGCCAAGTAATTTCAGCAAGAGTCTATAAGTGGTAAATTTCCCCATTTTTATTTGGAGATGTCTTTATTTTACCTTTACTACTTAAGGACAATCTACCTAGAAATAAAATTCTGAGTAATTTTCTTCTGTACATTAAAAATATTGTTCCATTTTCTTTGGTATTTTCATTTGCTTGTTTCCATAAGTCATCCGAAGTTAAAATTGCTATAAAACTTTACTTTCTGTCTTCTCTTTAGGTGAATTTTACACTTTCTTTTTGCCCTTGAATTTCTTCAAATTCAGTGTATTGTGTTTATATACAGATTTATTTTTATTTATCCAATTTGAGTAATTTTTCATTAATTTTGGGACTCATATCTTTCATTAATTATGGGGATTATCAGCTATCTTACATTTGAATATTCACTTGTTTTTCTTCTTTCTGCTCTCTAGGTCTTCTCAATCCACAGTCATTGTCTCTTTACCATTTTTTTCATATTTTCTATCACTTTATCTGTGTTACCTTACTAAAACTTCAGATCTATGATGCAGTTCACTAATTCTCCCTGCATCTGTGTTCAATCTTCTTTTTATCCAATCATTGAGTTGTTTTTTTTTTTTTTTTTTACTTTGAGTATATTTTTCGAAACTCTATAAGTATCTACTGCATATTTTCTTTTTTCATGTAAATCTCTTCTCATGTATTGTGTGAACTTTTCATGATGTTTTAATCTTGTTTTAACGCACATCAATTTTGTTTTGGTAGTTGTATTATCTCAAAAAGATGGGGTGTTGAGCTTCTTGGTGGTTTTATAAGGCAATTATTCACTTGGTTTGAGAAGTTTACTGTGTGTTTCATCTCTGGTAGATGTGAAGAATGTTACTGCTTCCCTCAGCCAGTGAATACAGGTTTCTTTGTTTTCAAATCCACTGTGAAGAGGGAGAATAATTCTTTCAGATCCCCATATTTATTCAGTCATGCTAGTTCTACTTATTTGTGTTATCACTGTGTTCCCCCAGCATGCACATACACAGGAACAATTATATATATATATATATATATACACACACACACACACATATTGGCTCAGATGGTAAAGAATCCACCTGCAATGTGGGAGACTGTGGGTTCAGTCCCTGGTTTGAGAAGATCCCCTGGAGGACCGTATGGCAACCCGCTCCAGTATTCTTGCCTGGAGAATCCCCATAGACAGAGGAGCCTGGTGGACTATAGTCCATGGGGTTGCAGAGTTGACCATGACTGAGTGACTAAGCACAGCACAGATGATTTATATATACATATACTTTTTTCCTTTTTCTCTAGCCAAATGAAATGTATTTAATTTCCTAGAGCAAGCCTTGTTCTTTTTTGTCTCTGGTTCTTAGTCGATGGTGTTTGTCTTTGGAATGCTGGGTGGTGTAACAAAATACCAGAAAGAGAGACAGAGCGCGCGCATGCATGCAAGAGCATGTGCACCGTCCTCTTCTTATAAAGGCATAAATGCGAGTTCTAAAATTATGACATAATCTAAACCTAATTACTTCCCAAAGGTCCCATCTTTAAATATCATCATATTGGGGATTAAGGGTTCAACATATGAATTTTAAGCAGACACAAATATTCAGCCCATAACAGTATTACCTTATACTAAATCATTCTTTGCCGACTTGTTTTCCTACTCATGACTCCTACTCATGCAATAGACCTCAACTCTGATATTACCAGACCGCTTCTTCAAAACTGTGTTGTTAGCCTTATAATTTACAATCTAAACCATGTACTTGCATTATCTTTTCTATTAGATGACATAAAGGACCATGTTTAATTAGTTCATAATGTATCTGCAACACTTAGTACACTATTGATTAGCAGTTGGCACTTGAAATATTTCAGAATGAATTTTTTGTATCTTATGTGTGATAATTTATGACCAGACATTTAAGTAACTCTATTCTTCTCTTGAAAATATTATATGGGCTTTCCTCTGTCCCAAAGAGAAAAGAGTTTCTCTCTCTCTCTCACACACACACAGAAAGAGACCAGGAATAGACAGGAAGATGTATCAGAAGAGACTAAATTAACTGGATAAAGCAATGGAATGTGCCTTGATATGTATGATGACTCCCAACCCCCCCTTTTTTAAAAATGGAAGCAGGGAAGGGCAAGAAAGGAGAGAGGAAGTATGTAGATGTGATTGATTTGTAGGGAAGGTGAGGGAAAGATAATACAGTATTATTAGCCTCTGGCCTATGAAGAAGAATAAAGTTATTTCATGAGATTGAGAAAAAAGATAGGAGCTTTATAAATGGTGTTTTGGAATTCATGCTTTGCTATGTAGGTGGTTATTTGAGCTGGGGCATACAATAAAAGCTTTCACAAGAAGCCTCTGAGGGCTCAGGTGAGGTGTTCCTCTGTCCTCATGGATGTATTATATTTTAGAGTAGAAAATCTGAGCGAGGTGTTGAATCAAGCCAGGTTTGTAACTTAGATGTAGGATAAAAGTAAAGGGATAGTGAGTTGAGTTGCACTTAATTATTTTAAGAAGTTCCCGGAAATGGTGTGATTTCAACAAGAAAGGAATAAACAGTGAAAAAATACATCCTTTGTATTCAAACTCCATAAAGGCTTTCACTTCAGTTCAGTTCAGTTGCTCAGTCGTGTCCAACTCTTTGCGACCCCATGAACGCAGCACGCCAGGCCTCCCTGTCCATCACCAACTCCCAGAGTTCACCCAGACTCAAGTCCATTGAGTCAGTGATGCCATCCAGCCATCTCATCCTCTGTCGTCCCCTTCTCCTCCTGCCCCCAATCCCTCCCAGAATCAGAGTCTTTTCCAATGAGTCAACTCTTCGCACAAGGTGAAAGTACTGGAGTTTCAGCTTTAGCATCATTCCTTCCAAAGAAATCCCAGGGCTGATCTCCTTTTGAATGGACTGGTTGGATCTCCTTGCAGTGCAAGGGACTCTCAACAGTCTTCTTCAACACCACAGTTCAAAAGCATCGATTCTTCAGTGCTCAGCCTTCTTCACAGTTCAACTCTCACATCCATACATGACCACAGGAAAAACCATAGCCTTGACTAGACGAACCTTTGTCGGCAAAGTAATGTCTCTGCTTTTGAATATGCTATCTAGGTTGGTCATAACTTTCCTCCCAAGAAATAAGCGTCTTTTAATTTCATGGCTGCAGTCACCATCTGCAGTGATTTTGGAGCCCAAAAAAATAAAGTCTGACACTGTTTCCACTGTTCCCCTTTAGAAAAGTCAAAACATCTTATGGGGGATGCTAAAGATAACTATGCATCAATGAGCTGAATATAATCACTTATGAATTTAAAAATTATTGCTGCATATTACCAATAAATAAAACAACCATTAAATGTTTTAGCTTTTGAAGAATGAGGGAATAACACCCCAACTCAAAATTAAATGTGTGTGTTTACTTGAGCACTTTAGTCTGTTTATCAATATTTCACCAGCATTATTTTAATGGTGCTAGTCTTTGGAGCTAAAATCTTCTGTTGTTTTTACGCCAATAATTTAAGGTATTTCTGTTATAAGGCTTAAATATGAATAAGGGAGTTCAACAAAAAGTTCATGAATATATTTACTTATTCAGTTCAATTTAGTCGCTCAGTCATGTCCAGCACTTTGCGACCCCATGAATCGCAGCACGCCAGGCCTCCCTGTCCATCAACAACTCCCAGAGTTCACTCAGACTCACGTTCATCGAGTCAGTGATGCCATCCAGCCATCTCATCCTCTGTCGTCCCCTTCTCCTCCTGCCCCCAATCCCTCCCAGCATCAGAGTCTTTTCCAATGAGTCAGCTCTTCGCATGAGGTGGCCAAAGTACTGGAGTTTCAGCTTCAGCATCATTCCTTCCAAAGAAATCCCAGGGCTGATCTCCTTCAGAATGGACTGGTTGGATCTCCTTGCAGTCCAAGGGACTCTCAACAGTCTTCTCCAACACCACAGTTCAAAAGCATCAATTCTTCTTCAGCGAGCAGCCTTCTTCACAGTCCAACTCTCACATCCATACATGACCACTGGAAAAACCATAGCCTTGACTAGATGGACCTTTGTTGGCAAAGTCATGTCTCTGCTTTTGAATATGCTATCTAGGTTGGACATAACTTTCCTTCCAAGGAGTAAGCATCTTTTAATTTTATGGCTGCAGTCACCATCTGCAGTGATTTTGGAGCCCCAAAAAATAAAGTCTGACAATGTTTCCGCTGTTTCCCCATCTATTTGCCATGAAGTGGTGGGACCAGATGCCATGATCTTCGTTTTCTGAATGTTGAGCTTTAAGCCAACTTTTTCACTCTCCACGTTCACGTTCATCAAGAGGCTTTTTAGTTCCTCTTCACTTTCTGCCATAAGGGTGGTGTCATCTGCATATCTGAGGTTATTGATATTTCTCCCGGCAATCTTGATTCCAGCTTGTGTTTCTTCCAGTCCAGCGTTTCTCATGATGTACTCTGCATAGAAGTTAAATAAGCAGGGTGATAATATACAGCCTTGACGTACTCCTTTTCCTATTTGAAACCAGTCTGTTGTCCCATGTCCAGTTCTAACTGTTGCTTCCTCACCTGCATACGGATTTTTCAAGAGGCAGGTCAGGTGGTCTGGTATTCCCATCTCTTTCAGGATTTTCCACAGTTTATTGTGATCCACACAGTCAAAGGTTTTGGCATAGTCAATAGAGCAGAAATATATGTTTTTTCTGGAACTCTCATGCTTTTTCCATGATCCAGAGGATGTTGGCAATTTGGTCTCTGGTTCCTCTGCCTTTTCTAAAACCAGCTTGAACATCAGGAAGTTCACGGTTCACATATTGCTGAAGCCTGGCTTGGAGAATTTACTTATTACCTGATTAATAACTATTATCAACCCTAGAACATACTATTATATTTATCAGAAAACCTTCAAACTGGGGGACCAACAACCACAATTTTGTGAGGATTGAAATTGAGAAAATCTCAGAATACAGACCCTGGGACAAAGTAGTCAGATGAGCAATCAGCCTAGGATTTATTTTTCTTATCTGCCAATTATTAGTTATGTGGCTTTTTTCTGTGCCTCAGTTTCATCATCTGTAAATGAGGATAATAATAATTCCTACTTAATGGAATTACACATTAGAGATTACATGAGCAAATGCATTAAAGTACTTATCACAATACCTGGTAAATGGGTAGCATTTAATAAATACTAATGAAGGAGAAATCAGACAGAACAGGTTCCATCTTCAAAGCAGGACACAATCTTGGGCCAGACTGTGGACTTTGAGCTATATGCCCTGTATCTATGGAAATGACATACAAACTAGAAATCAGAACCCCCACCCCAGATGGAAGAGCCCCAGGGCTCGTACCTAGACCCTACATTGCCTAAGAAAAATACCCTGATTATCTGTGTAACCGAATAGAATCATAAATTCTATTATGCTTATTGGGGTATGACCACAGGCCTACTGATAATTGTCCACTGTTAACTACCTAGGCTTAAGGCATACGAATCATGGGTTTAAGGCATACGAATCATTGGTTAATTTTGATTGCATCTTTCTTTTCGTTTGTTCAGACTAGTTTCAGAGAATTTGGAGAGGTGGGTTTGAGCACGTACACTTAGGGTATATAAAGTTTTCACAAAAACTGGTCAGGGTCCTTGGCTAAGAGGAGACTCTGCCTTGGGCCCATTGGTGTAATAAACTGCACTCCACTATCTGCATTGTCCTTCTGAGTGAGTTTGTTTCCCAGAATGCTTGGCTACAACACTAATAGCTATCAACATCATCATCATCACCATCATCTTGGTTTTTTTGAAGAAAGAGGAGGTGCAGGATTTAATAAAGGTATACTTTCCAGGTATCCTACCCCTGGAGAAGGAAATGGCAACCCACTTCAGTATTCTTGCTTGGAAAATCTCAAGGACAGAGGAGGCTGGCAGGCTACAGTCCATAGGGTTGCAAGAGTCAGACATGACTTAGTACTATCTTTCTTTCTTGCAGTTTACAAAGAATTAATGATATGATTATGAAGAGAAACTTCATATTGATGCTATTTTTCCATTAAAAAAAAAAACTAGGGTAACACCATCCATAAAGTAAAAAGATAGCCCACAGAATGGGAGAAAATATTTGCAAACCATACACTGGATAAATAGCTTCTATCCACAGTGCATAAAGAACTCTTATAATTCAACAACATAAAGACAAATAGCACAATTTCTTCAAAATGAAGAACCTGAAGACATTACTCCAAAGAAAATATACAAATAGCCAATAGGCACATTTTTTTGACACCAATATTCATCAAGGAAATGCAAATCAAAATCACAGTGAATCCCCTTAGACTGGCTAGACTGGCTAGAATAAAAAAGTACAATAATCCAAATACATATAATTATACACCACAACCCTCAACCAAGTGGGATTTACATATGCAAGGTAGATAAATATTCAAAGACCAATTAATGTAACCTATCACATCAAAGACTAAAAAGGAAAAATAACTTGATTATATCAACAGGGTAGAACAAGCATTTGACAAAATCCAACACCTATTTATAATAAAAGTTCTTAGCAAACCGGGAAGAGAAGGGAACTTCTTCACCTTGATAAAGAATGTCTACAAAAACCCTGCAGCTAACATTATATTTAATGGTGAGAAACTCAAAGCTTCCTCATTAATATCAAGTATGAGACAAAAATATTGTCTCTCACTTCTTCTTTTCAAAATTGTACTAGAAGTTCTAGCTAATGTAATAAGACAATTGAGGGACACAAAATGTATATAGATTGGGAAGCAAAATATAAGACTGCTTTTGTCTACAGATGCTGTGATTGTCTATGTAGAAAATCTGAAAGAAGCAACACAAAGAACCCTCTTGGAACTAATAAGTTATAGCAAGGTTTCAGGATACAATGTTAATATACAAGGGTCAGTCATCTTTTTATAGACCAGCAGTGAACAAGTGGACTTTGAAATTAAAAATATGAAATCATTTACATTAGCATCCCCCAAATGTAATACTTAGGTAAAAATCTAACAAGATATATACAAAATATGTGAGGGAAACTACAAAACTCTGATAACAAAAATTAAAGAATAAAATACATGAAGAGACATTCCATGTTCATAGATAGGAAGACACAGTTCCTATATTGTCAAGACATCAGTTCACAGAGTCAATGCAATGCCAATGAAAATCCTATTGAATTACACTGCGGTTATCTATCAACTGATTCTGAAGTGTATATGGAGAGGTAAAGACTCAGAATAACCAACATAATACTAAAGGAAAAAAGCAAAATTGGAGGACTGACATTACCTAACTTCAAGACTTACTATCTAGTTACAGTAATGAAGACAATGTGGTATCAGTGAAAGAAAAGACGAGTTGATCAATGGCACTTAAGTAGACGTGCATAAATATAGTCAAATGATCTTTGATAAAGAAAAAAAGGCAATATAGCAAAGAAAGTCTTTTCAACAAATGGTGCTAGAACAATGAGACAACCATATCCAACAACAAAAATATCTTGACACAGACTTTTTACACTTCACAAAATTAACTCAAAACTGAATACAGATCTAAATGCAAATTGAAAAAGTATAAAATTTCTAGAAAATAACATTAGAAGAATACCTAGAGGACCATAGATATGGTGATGGCTTTAATATACAATACCAAAGATATAATCCATGAAAGAACCAGTTGATAAACTAAACTTTTACATCACAAATGAACACTGTTCTGCAAAAAGCAATGTCAAGAGAATGAGAAGACAAACCACATACTGGGAGCAAACATTTGCAAAAGATATATTTGAGAAAGGACTGTTATCCAAAATAAACAAAGAACTCATAAAATTCAATAATAAGAAAACAACTTGATTAAAAACTGGGCTAAAGACCTTAACATACACCTCACCAAAGAACATATGCAGATGGCAAATAAACAATGACAAGATGCTCTATATCATATGACATCACTAAATTCAAATGAAAACAATGAAATATCATTTGATATCTATTAGAATTAGTAATATCTAGAACACTGGAAACACCAAATCCTGGAGGAGATGGGGAGCAAAAGAAGCTCTCATTCATTTCTGGTGGAAATGCAAAACAGTAAAGCCACTTTGGAAGACAGTTTCTTACAAAGTTAAAATAGTCTTGTTATATGACGTTGCAGTCACACTCCTCAGTATTTATCCAAAAGACATGAAAATTTATGTCCAAACAAAAACCTGTACATGGATAGGAATAGAAGTTTTATGCATAATTGCCAAAACTTGAAAGCAATCAAGATGTCCTTCTGTAGGTGAAGATAAACTGCAGTACATCCAATCAAATATTGTTCAGTCCAAAAACAAATGAGCTATCAAGCCATTAAAAGACATGGAGGAAACTTAATGCATATTAATAAGGAAAAAAAGCCAATCTGAAAATATACATGCTGTTTGATTCCAACTATACACAGATTGAAAAAGATTAAACTATGGAGACAGTAAAAAGATCAGTGCATTGGGTAGGGGATGGATTAAGGGGGGGGGATGAATAGGCAGATTACAGAGCATTTTTAGGACAGTGAAAACACTCCATATGATACCACAGTAATAGACATGTCATTACACATTTGTCCAAACTCATAATGACACCAAGGTGAACCTTAAGGTAAACTGTGGATTTTAGGTGATTGTCATGTGTCAATGTGTGTACATCTGTTGTAACAAATGAACCAGTCTGGTGAGTTATAGTGATAATGAGGGAGGCTATGCATGTGTGGGGACAGAGGATTTATGGGAAATCTCTGTACCTTCCTGAAATTTTGCTGTGAACCTTAAACTGCTCTAAAGGTAGTCTTAAATTTTTTTTTAATGGTTTGACAAGAACAACTGCTGTCCAGAATGCAGGAAAACCTCAATCTTCTTACACTGCTGGTAGAAATGTAAAACATCAAAGTTACTCTGGAAAGCAGTTTGGCAGTTCCTCAAATAATTAAATATAGATATTGCTCAGTAATTCCCCTCCTAGATATAAAACCCAAGAGAAATCAAAACATATGTCCCCATACAAACTTGTACATGAATGCTTACAGTACTGTTATTCATAATAGAAAAAGGTGGAAGCAACTCAAGTGCCCATTATCAGTTTAATGGATAAGAAAGTAATAAATCCTTAAAATGGAATATTATTTAGTCCTCAGAAGGAATGAAGTAATTGTTATTAAAAGATGCTACAACATGTATAAACCTTGAAAACATCATGCTAACTAAAAGAAGCCAGGCACAAAAGACCGT
Organism: Bos grunniens; assembly: GCF_055505025.1. Taxonomy (NCBI): domain Eukaryota; kingdom Metazoa; phylum Chordata; class Mammalia; order Artiodactyla; family Bovidae; genus Bos; species Bos grunniens. The sequence goes on from NC_141194.1 coordinate 134,798,322, forward strand.
ATAGTATATGATTCATTTTAAATGATAGGGCAAAACAGAGTAATCTATAGAGAGCAAAATAGTGGTTGCTGAGGGCTAGTTGGAGGAATGAAGAGATATGTAGGTGACAGCTAAAGGGTTTGCATTTTCTTTTTGAGCTGATAAAACTGTTTTAAAATTGAATATGTTGAATGTATCTGTGGATAGACTGAAAACTATGGAATTGTACACTTTAAAAATATGAATTTTATGGTGTGTGAATTAAATCTCAATAACTAGAAAGTAGGACAAGGAATGAGGAGAATGATCTGTCAATGGAAACCTCATTAAATGTATTTAAAATCATTATTATTGCTATTATCCTTCAATAGGAGACCTAAGTCATCAAATAGTGGGGATAGTGTTGCCTAAATTATGACCCATTTTTGCAAATCTGTGCTTCAAGAAAAGAAACTTAAGTTCTGAAAAAGGAGAACTATGTTCTCCTACATAGTTCTCTCTACACTTCATTCTTTTGATTCAACATACTATACTTAAGGTAGTGACTTTCTACATATAAAAATTACATCATCTATAAATTCATCCTACATAAATCAGTGATAAATCATTTTACACAAATCAGAAATCAGAGATGCAAAATGACTCAAATTGTCTACACTCAAGGATAGAGTCTAGAATATAGTACTTATCACAGTATTACATAAACAGGATTTGAGAGAGGGTGTTGTCTTTGTAGCACTGAATTTAATATTATTTAATTGGTCCTAAACCTTATGTCCCAGAGAAGGCAATGGCACCCCACTCCAGTACTCTTGCCTGGAAAATCCCATGGATGGAAGAGCCTGGTGGGCTGCAGTCCATGGGGTTGCTCAGAGTCGGACATGACTGAGCGACTTCACTTTCACTTTTCACTTTCATGCATTGGAGAAGGAAATGGCAACCCCCTCCAGTGTTCTTGCCTGGAGAATCCCAGGGACGGGGGAGCCTGGTGCGCTGTCGTCTATGGGGTCACACAGAGTCAGACACGACTGAAGCGACTTAGCAGCAGCAGCAGCAAACCTTATGTCCACAAGTGTAGTATGCATGACCTTAGAAAGGTTAAATGTGAAGTTAAACAATTTTGAAAGTATAGAAGTTAAGTATATACCTCTTCTTTTCTAATGAAACAATGATTAGAAATAGAAAAAAAGAGGCAAACTTATAAATGCAAGCAGAAAAATTTACAAAAGTAATTTTTAACTTTGGTTTCTGAGTAATTACATTTATTGAACAGACATTCAGTTTAAATATGCACCAACCCAGACAATAACTATGCTTTAGTTACAGATGTTACATTAGCTATTTCCTCTCCGATAAAAAAAAAGAAAATGGAAAGAGAATTATTTAAAGGAAGAAAAAATTGTTTAGTATTTATATGTGAATTAAGAATTGCCCTTAAAATGCCTATGTATGAGTTGATACATTATGCAGTATTTTGATATGCTGTGGCCACTTTAAATCAGTTTTTATAAGTGTAAGTTTGTGTTGGGATTACATGCCATAATGTCATAATTAAATTCCATAATTTCATAACATAATTTATGTTCCTACTACATGAGTGCAGACTTTATACATTTGTTCAATCCCTTCAATATCTTTTGAAAGTCTACAGCATCCAATTGCATGCTATGTGTACTCAGTCCTCTAAGTCATTTCCGACTCTTTGCGACTCCATGGACTGTACTTCATCAGGTTCCTCTGCCCATGGAATTTTCCAGGCAAGAATACTGGAGTGGGTTGTCATTTCCTTCCCCAGGGGATCTTCCTGACCCAGAGATTGAACCTGCATCTCCTTCATTGGCATGCGGGTGGATTCTTAACCACTGCACCGCTTGGGAAGTCCTTGCATGTTATACCTCCTACAATATGCAAATATATTATTATTTTAGCAAAACATATCTAACCAAACACAATTTCTGGGGAAGTTAAGGAAATCTAAAAGCATACATAAATAAGGTTAAAAACTATTCTAGCCAGGGATTCTTTAATTACTAGGGAAAAAAATAATGCTTATTTGAATGAACATTACTGCAAAGAAACAGAAAATAGAGGAAGTTTTCAGAAATTATAACTAGACTTCTGATATGGTCTGTAAGTTAGACTGTGTTTGGTGTGTTCTATGCTCTCTCTTTTCTGTATATATGCAGTCCGTGCATCTTTCTGCAGAAGAACTTTCTCTATAGGGCTCTCAATTTTGATATTCCTTGTGGTTTGGTATTGCTTGTGGTTTGGTATTGCAATGATTATTTGTCTCTGGCCCATATCTATTTGATCTTATGCCCAAGTTCAAGTATCCAACACCCTTTCACTAAATCTATCTCTGTACCTAAAATTCAAATTTTCTTAAGAAAGAAAATCAGATCTCAGCTTGGATCAGGTGGATAGCCTTGGGACAAACTCCATGGCCAAAGCAATAATACACGACATGCAAGCCTACCTCTTCTCATTTGTGTTTCTGTCAAATAATCTAAGGATGAGGTGTATATGAAAATAATAATAGACATCTTTCATCTAACTATGTATGAGACTAGAATATGGAAATGACCAGCAACTATACTGCTGTATTCTCCCCTTTTCTCCATTTTTACACAAGGTGCAATTTTGAAACAAAAGCTACCAAAATTAAAGATATGTGTATATGTCTGTATGTATATACATGTGTATATATCAGTGTTTTGTATTTGTTTCATTTCATTTCATTCTTCAATTGAAGAATAATTTCAATTCTTAGAAATTATGGACAAAACCTGCCAAATACTGGGCCTGGTATTTGAGTCAGAGTAAGAACTTAGACTTATTTGGAAAACATTCCTCACAAAATGTACATTTGGTTCTCCTCCACATTTCAGATATCTGATTCTTAGCACATCTTAAAGGGTCTGTTACTTCATTCAGATATACTACTTTTGTCCATTGCTCTTGCATTTGTCTCTCTGGGACTTAATTTTCTATAGATATACTGCCAGCAAATCTACAAGGGAGTATGGACAAAGATGAATCAGAAATATATGCTGGTTTAACACTGGAAGATGTGTTCTTTGATGACCCAAATAATAATTTACCCAGAGTATCCTAGCTTAGCTTTGACCCTAAAACATTCCATAGGCTGCAGGTTGTGTTGGGTGCATCAGCCTGTTCTTGGCTGTTGGGGAGTGGAAAGGGTTTGATAATGAACCTGCTATAATACATCATGCTTGTTTCTATTCCAGTGCCTTTGCTCATGTTGATTTCTTTGCCTGGAATTTCCATCCTCTTTCTCATTCAAGGCCCTCTACAAATTCAGTTCCTTTATGAATCCTCTGAATCCTTGCTACAAACTTTTGTCCACAAGTCTCTCACTGTTTTCTCTTTCTAAGTATGACTAAACTATAATGTCCCTTTTAACACTAAATCACATAGTAGTCTTTTAAGTTTTTCTAGGGCCTGAATTTATGTCTCTCTCTCTAAATCTCCCCTCTGTATATCTCATTCCTTTCTCTCTTAATTTTCTGTGCCAGGAAGCTAAAGACAACAAATATATCCTGAATATGTACTATATTCCAGAAAATGTGCTTAGAGATTTACATGATTTATCGCAGAATATATGTTGGATAGTCACCAAATTAAATTGAATTTAGTTAAAAATTATGTACCAAGTGTTTCCTTAAAAGAGATGGAATTTTATTTTAACTATATGTTATGAACTGAATTGTTTCCCCCTGGCAGTCATAAGTTGAAGTTCTAATTGACTGTATTTAGAGATAGCACTTTTAACAAGGTATATAAGGTTAAATAAGGTCAAAGAGTGAGGCCCTAATCCAATAGGACTACTGTCCTCATAAGAAGAGAAAGAGACAGCAGGAGTGCGCGCCCTCAGAGAAAGGTCATGCAGAGGACACAAAGAGAAGGCAGCCAATTGCAGGTCAATGAGAGAGGCCTCTGGAGAAACCAAGCCTGCCAACATCTTGATCTGAGACTTCCAGCCTCCAGAACTATAAGAAAATAAACTTCTGTTTTGTAAGCCTCCCAGTCTGGGGTATTTTGTTTTGTAGCCTTAGATGAAAAGTACACTATGCTAAAGATAAATAATTATACAGAAAAGCCAATTATTTTTAGTATTTTTCAGTAGGTAATTTCTTATCTCTTGGGTGAAGTTTAAGATTCATTTAATATAATCATTCTTAATACTATTTCAAGAAAAGACATTTGGAACACCCACCTATCTTTGAAACATAGCTTATTGTTGTCTGTATAGATAAAAAGAATATCTGTTGATTTCAGTATAAAATAAATAACCATAAGAGCTGATGGTATGAGTCTTCCATACACATTTACATTCAAGCCCAAGGACACAAATAGATTTTTGATGGATTTTTATATTCAGTCCAAAATATCTGTTGAATAACATTAGAGCTGTGACAACAGCAGCAATGTCAGCCATTTCTGTAGTGCCAGAGGGAATCTCTACCTGTCACTCAAGTTTTTGGACTGGACTGTCCACCTCAGGACTTCCGGGTCAGGTTGTTGAATGCTTTTGTCAAGTTTTTACATTATTTAAATTTATTATACGTTGATAACAAAATTAAGAAATCCTGCTACATGTGAAAAGGGAAAACATCCTGCAAATAAAAATAAATTATGCCTCTTATAGATGTCTGGACATTTGAAATCTAAAAAAATTACTTATGTGTACATTTTATACAGGAATAAACACATAGCATATGCACCACATAATCAGATTAATAACATAGAACCACATAAATTCCAACTAGATTGACTAATTTGACAGAATTGATCAAACAAGCAAATAACTATCCAGGTAGGAAGACAAAGAGATAAAGAGACACAGAGACAGAGATATTTTAATTTTATTCATTACTAAGTTCAGTTGAAAAGCATGAGCTGGTGCATGTGTAGACATGACTTCTAAACAATAATTTGAGGGGCTATTATTCTTGCCCTTTAGAATGAATATAAGAAATATGTAGGTGTAATTCACCCCTCCACCAAGGTAGGCATAACCTTGCCACTTTTATGCTGACTTCCTAAGATATAGAAGTTGTTTGGTGACAGTCACACCTCCTCTGTGAGGTACTGCATTTGAAGATTGCATTGTCCTTCAACATGACTATGAATATTGGACAGTGATTGAATGTCGTCTGGTGCTTATTAATATGCATGTTGTCATTTGTCATCTCAGTCATCACTGACACTTTGTCATTTATGTTACTGTAAGCATTATATCTACCCTGAGTTGCTAGATTTCAGGCCCTTCTCTCTTGCTTGCAAACTCATCGAAAATACAGGTTACCATCTTCAAGAATCCATGCTGATAAAAAAGGTAGGTTTAAGGTTGTTTGACTCATTCTATACTTTAATAGAGAACTACCAAAATTATAAGGAAAAAAAATGATATATTTTGAATGCTTTCCCATTTAAATATATTGTGTCTAAGTGTACTGATTACCATGTGAAAAGGTTAAATTTTCTTTCTCAAAGATAGCTAAATATATTAAAATAAGATAGTATTTGTAAGTAAAAGAGCTCTCATATTTATTATTTCACTTTATGATCATAATGTGTACTTGAACAATGATAAATAAGTAATACCATCTATGTAGGTAGGGAAACTGAGGCTCAGCTATTTTAAGTGATTATCCTATGAACATAGTTTTGTAATGTGAAAACTGATAATATATCCCAGGCCTTCATATCTTTGGTCTGATGTTTCTCTTCAACATTTCTGTATTTAAACTCAGCCTATTATTTCTTTGATTGTCTTAATATTTGTTTGAGATTATACAACAGAACTTGTTTTCGTCTGTTCAGTATTCCATACCCTTCTCCCCTCTAAAAGTATACTGATTTTTTTTTTAAACAATTATCAACTTTCCAGCATATAATCATGTATTTCATGGGAAGCTGCCTAATCTCTACTTCTAAATGGTGTATAAAATTTGGATCAATTCACTCATGATAACTGTATCTTTGTTGCCAGTGTCTGAATTAAGAATATACAAGTGACCAATGACATATGAAGTCCTCTGAAGGGCTTCTGAAAATATTTTCCTCATCCCTAAGAAAACAACACATGGAAAAGGTAGCCATTTCACCTGAATGTTTCCATATCTGGACTGATGACAACTTTTATAGCCATTGTACTATACGACTGGAAATAAAAACAATTCTAAGTTCAAACTAAAAAATTACAGAGAACTGATAGTACAACTACTTAACTCTGTCTTACTTTTAAATCTTGTTATATAACAATGCTTTTATAATTAAAGCCAATGTGAATAAAAATTTTGTATTATTTTTATTCAACACATGACTGATTCATAGAAACTCTACCGAAGTGTACTTTTCAAGCAATAAGAATAAGTAATTATTGAGTGTTGCAAGCATTGTTTTGAAGCATCACTAAAGAATTGCCGTAAGAACCACAGAATGTACCCGAAAGACCATCAGAGAGAAGATCATAATCTTACATTTCCCAAAGTATGTTCCATTGAACATATTTTATATGGGAGTTAGGGATGGACAGAAGCAGGACAGTATTTCCATATCAGACAAAATTTAGAAAAAAAAATACGGGTTAAAATATTTCTGTACTGAGTTTACAAATTCCTTTACTGAGTATATCTTACAACCACATGATTGTGTACACCAGGCCTTCCTGTCCATCACCAACTCCCAGAGTTTACCCAAACTCGTGTCCATGGAGTTGGTGATACCATCCAACCATCTCATCCTCTGCCATACCCTCCTCCTCCTGCCCTCAATCTTTCCCAGCATCAGGGTCTTTTCAAATGAGTCAGCACTTCGCATCAGGTGGCCAAAGTATTGGAGCTTCAGCTTCAAAATCAGTCCTTCCAATGAACACTCAGGACTGATCTCCTTTAGGATGGACTGGTTGGATCTCCATGTAGTCCAAGGAACTCTCAAAGTCTTCTCCAACACCAGTTGGAGCATCAGTTCAAAAGCATCAATTCTTCAGCACTCAGTTTTCTTTATGGTCCAACTCTCACATCCATACATGACCAATGGAAAAACCATAGCCTTGACTAGATGGACCTTTGTTGACAAAATAATGTCTCCGCTTTTTAATATGCTTTCTAAGAAGTAAGCATCTTGCAGATGCAATCACCATCTGCAGTGATTTTGGAGCCCCCCAAAATAAAGTCTGACACTGTTTCCACTGTTTCCCCATCTATTTCCCATGAAGTGATGGGACCAGATGCCATGATATTAGTTTTGTGAATGTGGAGCTTTAAGCCAACTTTTTTACTCTCCTCTTTCACTTTCATCAAAAGGCTCTTTAGTTGTTCTTCACCTTCTGCCATAAGGGTGGTGTCATCTGCATATCTGAGGTTATTGATATTTCTCCTGGCAATCTTGATTCCAGCTTATGCTTCCTCCATCCCAGCATTTCTCATGATGTACTCTGCATAGAAGTTAAATAAGCAGGGTGATAATAGATAGCCTTGACGTACTCCTTTTCCTATTTGGAACCAGTCTGTTGTTCCATGTCCAGTTCTAACTGTTGCTTCCTGACCTGCATATAGGTTTCTCAAGAGGCAGGTCAGGTGGTCTGGTATTCCCATCTCTTTCAGAATGTTCCAGTTTATTGTGATCCACACAATCAAAGGCTTTGGCACAGTCAATAAAGCAGAAATAGATGTTTTTCTGGAACTCACGTGCTTTTTCAATGATCCAGCAGATGTTGGCAATTTGATCTCTGGTTCCTCTGCCTTTTCTCAAACCAGCTTGAACATCTGGAAGTTCACGGTTCACGTATTGCTGAAGCCTGGCTTGGAGAATTTTGAGCATTACTTTACTAGTGTGTGACATGGGTGCAATTGTGTGGTAGTTTGAGCATTCTTTGGCATTGCCTTTCTTTGGGATTGGAATGAAAACTGACCTTTTCCAGTCCTGAGGCCACTGCTGAGTTTTCCAAATTTTCTGGCATATTGAGTGAGCACTTTCACAGCATCTTCTTCCAGGATTTGAAACAGCTCAGCTGGAATTTCATCACCTCCACTAGCTTTGTTCATAATGATGCTTCCTAAGGCCCACTTGACTTCACATTCCAGGCTCTCTGGCTCTAGGTGAGTGATCACATCATTGTGATTATCTTGGTCATGAAGATCTTTTTTGTACAGTTCTTCTGTGTATTCCTGCCACCTCTTCTTAATATCTTCTGCTTCTGTTAGGTTTCTACCATTTCTGTCCTTTATTGAGCCCATCTTTTCATGAAATGTTCCCTTGGTATCTCTAATTTTCTTGAAGCAATCTCTAGTCTTTCCTATTCTATTGTTTTCTTCTCTTTCTTTGCACTGATCACTGAAGAAGGCTTTCTTATTTCTCCTTGCTTTTCTTTGTTTAGTTTGTGGTTAAACTTACTTAACCACAGAATATCGTGTGCATGGGTGTGTGGTGTTGTGGGATAGTGTTCTCAGAAATATATTTTAGGAGAATATGATGACAAACTAAAATTCAGAATAGGGATAAGACTCTTCAGCACTTTCAGACACCTTCAAGTAAGATTTAAAATTAGCATCCTGAATTGCTGATTTTCTGGTCAAGATTTCAATCACATGATTTACTTTAACAAACTATATAAAATATGGTTCCTACTCAAATACAGAGTTTTAGTTATACATATTTGATGGTAATGTTGGAATTTTAGGGAGTATTTATACATAAAAAAACAAAAACTTTAAAAACAGGAAGCATATTGCAAAGGATATAGACTTGAAGTCATACATAACTGGGTGACTATACTTATATCAGACAAGATAAAGTCTCAGTTAAAAACAATAACAAGAGAGCTTCCCATTCAAGATGGTGGAGTAGAAGGAGATGCACTCATCTCCTCCTGTGAGAGCACCAAAATTGCAATTAGCTGTTCCACAACCATCAAGAGGAGGACGCTGGAACCCACAGAAAAAGATACCCCACAACCAAAGACAAAGAAGCCTCAGTGAGATGGTAGGGAGCAATCAACATAAAATAAAATCCCATACCTGACAGGTTGGTGACCCACAGACTGGAGAACCATAATACCAAAGAAGTTCTCACACTACTGTGAAGGTTCTGAACCCTATATCAGGCTTCCCATCTTGGGGATCTGTCAAAGGGACTGGGAATCTCCAGGGAATCTGGTCTTGAGGGCCAGCCAGATTTGATTATAGGCCTTCCAGAGGACTGAGGGAAACAGACAGTCCAAACATTGAGGACACAAGCAAAATTTTGTGGGCATCAAGATCCAGCGGAGAGGTCTTGGACTGAATAAAACTACCTACAACCAAAAATACCTATTAGTGTTGGAGGGTCTCCTGTGGAAGTGTGGATTGGCAGGGGCTTACAACAGGGAAGGGGGCACTGGAAGGTCCCCGACATCACCAGATGGTCAATACTGAAATCAGATTGATTATATTCTTTGCAGCCAAAGATGGAGAAGCTCTATATAGTCAGCAAAAACAAGACTGGGAGCTGACTGTGGCTCAGATCATGAACACCTTATTGCCAAATTCAGACTTAAATTTAAGAAAGTAGGGAAAACCACTAGACCATTCAAGTGTGACCTAAATCAAATCCCTTATGATTATACAGTGGAAGTGAGAAATAGATGTAAGGGACTAGATCTGATAGTTAGAGTGCCTGATGAACTATGGACTGAGGTTTGTGATATTGTACAGGAGACAGGGATCAAGATCTTCCCCATGGAAAATAAATGCAAAAAAGCAAAATGGCTATCTGGGGAGGCCTTACAAATAGCTGTGAAAAGAAGAGAAGTGAAAAGCAAAGGAGAAAATGAAAGATTTTGAAATGCAGAGTTCCAAAGAATAGAAAAAAGAGATAAGAAAGACTTCTTCAGCGATCAATGCAAACAAATAGAGGAAAACAACAGAATGGGAAAGGCTAGAGATCTCTTCAAGAAAATTAGAGATACCAAGGGAACATTTCATGCAAAGATGGGCTCGATAAAGGACAGAAATGGTATGGACCTAACAGAAGCAGAAGATATTAAGAAGAGGTGGCAGGAATACACAGAAGAACTGTACAAAAAAGATCTTCACAATCAAGATAATCACGATGGTGTGGTCACTCACCTAGAGCCAGAGAGCCTGGAATGTGAAGTCAAGTGGGCCTTAGGAAGCATCATTATGAACAAAGCTAGTGGAGGTGATGGAATTCCAGTTGAGCTGTTTCAAATCCTGGAAGAAGATGCTGTGAAAGTGCTCACTCAATATGCCAGCAAATTTGGAAAACTCAGCAGTGGGCACAGGACTGGAAAAGGTCAGTTTTCATTCCAATCCCAAAGAAAGGCAATGCCAAAGAATGCTCAAACTACCACACAATTGCACCCATCTCGCACACTAGTCAACTAATGCTCAAAATTCTCCAAGCCAGGCTTCAGCAATATGTGAACCGTGAACTTCCTGATGTTCAAGCTGGTTTTAGAAAAGGCAGAGGAACCAGAGATCAAATTGCTAACATCTGCTGGATCATTGAAAATGCATGAGAGTTCCAGAAAAACATCTATTTCTGCTTTATTGACTATGCCAAAGCCTTTGACTGTGTGGATCACAATAAACTGTGGAGAATTCTGAAAGAGATGGGAATACCAGACCACCTGACCTGCCTCTTGAGAAACCTATATGCAGGTCAGGAAGCAACAGTTAGAACTGGACATGGAACAACAGACTGGTTCCAAATAGGAAAAGGAGTATGTTAAGGCTGTCTATTGTCATCCTGCTTATTTAACTTCTATGCAGAGTACAACATGAGAAACGCTGGGCTGGAAGAAGCACAAGCTTGAATCAAGATTGCCAGGAGAAATATCAATAACCTCAGATATGCAGATGACACCACCCTTATGGCAGAAGTGAAGAGGAACTAAAGAGCCTTTTGATGAAAGTGAAAGAGGAGAGTAAAAAAGTTGGCTTAAAGCTCAACATTCAGAAAATGAAGATCATGGCATCTGGTCCCATCACTTCATGGGAAATAGATGGGGAAACAGTGGAAACATTGTCAGACTTTATTTTTTTGGGCTCCAAAATTACTGCAGATGGTGATTGCAGCCATGAAATTAAAAGACACTTACTCCTTGGAAGGAAAGTTCTGACCAACCTAGACAGCATATTGAAAAGCAGAGACATGACTTTGCCAACAAAGGTCCATCTAGTTAAGGCTATGGTTTTTCCAGTAGTCATGTATGAATGTGAAGAAAGCTGAGCGCGGAAGAATTGATGCTTTTGAAGTGTGGTGTTGGAGAAGACTCTTGAGAGTCCTTTGGACTGCAAGGAGATCCAACCAGTCCATTCTGAAGGAGATCAGCCCTGGGATTTCTTTGGAAGGAATGATGCTAAAGCTGAAACTCCAGTACTTTGGCCACCTCATGTGAAGAGTTGACTCATTGGAAAAGACTCTGATGCTGGGAGGGATTGGGGGCAGGAGGAAAAGGGGATGACAGAGGATGAGATGGTTGGATGGCATCACCAACCTGATGCACGTGAGTTTGAGTGAACTTTGGGTACTGGTGATGGACAGGGAGGCCTGGCGTGCTACAATTCAGGGGGCTGCAAAGAGTCAGACACGATTGAGTGACTGAACTGAACTCTTGGAGTTCACCATTAACCCTACCATAGACCCTAGGGCTGAGTCACCTCAGGCCAAACAACTACCAGGGAGGGAGTGCAACCCCACCCATCAGCAGATAATTGGATTAAAGCTTTACTGATCAAGGCCCTGCCCATCAAAGCAAGACCCAGTTTTTCCCATTGCCATTGCCTCCCATCAAGAAACTTAGACAAGCCTCTTAGCCCCTGACAGGCAAAAGGCACACAAAAGAAGCAAGAGGAAGCATAGTCTCACAGTGGCTAAAACAAAAGCCATATTACAGAAAGTTAATCATGATGAAAAAGCAGAAACTTATGTATTAGGTAAAGGGACAAGATAAAATCCAAGAAAAACAACTAAATGAAGTGGAGCTAGGCAACCTTCCAGAAAAAGAATTCAGAATAATGACTGTGAAGATGATCCAGGATTTCAGGGAAAAAAAAAAAAAAATGGAGGCAAAGATTGAGAAGATGCGACAAATATTTACCAAAGATCTAGAAGAACTAAAGAACAGACAAACAGAGATGAATAATACACTAGAAGCAATCCACAGCAGAATAACTGAGGCAGAAGAATGGATAAATGACCTGGAAGACTGAATGGTGGAAATAACTGCCAGAAAACAGAATATAGAAAAAAAAAAATGAAAAGAAATGAAGATAGCCTATGGGGCCTCTGCGACAACATTAAATAGACCAATATTTGCATTTTAGGGGTTCCGGAAGAAGAAGAGAGAGAAAAGACCTGAGTATCTACTCGTAGATATTATATTATATGCTCTACTAGTTTCTGGGTACAGAAATGAATATTACATGGCCTCTGCCTTCATTAAAAGTAATGCCAAGTTGGAGACCTTAGGGTAGACACTTTGCACATTTTAAGTTTAACTATGTGTTTTAGCCAGTTTGGGCTGTTATAATAAATTTCCAGAGACTGGGAGACTTAAACAACAAACATTTATTCCTCGCAATTCTGGAGGCTGGAAGTTCAAGATTTAGGTGCCAATATGATCAGGTTTTTGGTGAATGCATGTTCTTGGATTACAGAGGGCTTATTTTAATGTCCTTATATGGTGAAAAGAGAGTTAGCTAGTTATTTGGTGTCTTCTGGTAAAGACACTAATTACATTCCCAAGGGCTCCATCCTCTCATCTTAATTACTTGACAAAGGTGCTTAGGATTTCAATATATGAATTTTTGAAGAACTCAAACATTCAGTCCATTTCAGTGCTTGTGAGACAAAGGAAAATGCCAACTATATCTAAATCTTATGGGAATTGATTAAGGGAAGTAGAGATTTATCAGTGACCACAAAATTAGTATATAAAACAGTAGAAAAGAGAAGATGCACTGAAGAAGAGCATGTAGAATGAGAAAATGAAAAAGCACATGATCTTGGAAAATGTCAATATTTGTGGGTCAAGCAGGCAGGATATGGATGTACTATGATTCTTTATTTCTGTTGTTTGTTGTTATTCAGTCACTAACTCGTGTCTGACTCTTTGTGACCCCATGGACTGCACAGCATGCCAGGTTACCCTGTCCTTCACAATCTCCCAGAGTTTGTTCAAACTGACATACAATGAGTTGGTGATGCCATCCAACCATCTCATTCTCTGTTGCCCTCTTCTCTTCCTGCCATCAATCTGTCCCAGCATCAGGGTCTTTTCCATGGGTTGGTTCTTCCCATCAGGTTGTCAAAGTATTGGAGCTTCAGCTTCAGCATCAGTCCTTTCAATGAATATTCAGAGTTGATTTCCTTTAGGATTGACTGGTTTCATCTCCCTGCAATCCAGGGGACTCTCAAGAGTCTTCTCTAGCACCACAATCTGAAAGAATCTATTCTTCAGCACTCAGCCTTCTTTATGGTCCAACTCTCACATCCATATGTGACTACTGCAAAAACCACAGCTTTGACTATATGGGCCTCTGTTGGCAAAGTGATGACTCTGCTTTCTAATGATTTTATTTTTTTATAATGATTCTTTATACAGAAATACAATTTTTTAAAATCCTGTAGGCATAAAAGGGTTAATCTGAAAAAATAAGTACATAACTATATATGATGTAGTATTTATACCAAATGTCTCATAAAGGTAAATCCTAAAGTACGATTAGCTTTAAAAGGGACCAATTAACATCACTAGATCCCTGGGGCCCATGTTGCATCTATATCCAATGAATAAGACCGATTTTTACAGTCAAGGAGGCTGAAAAATTAAAACAAAATCTTAAGTCCGTTAAATTGTGACATTTATAAGACTCAGATAAATAAGTAAAGAATGTGTTCAATGGATCTTAAGAGTGTGTAACTTTAAGACCTTCAATCATTTGTGAAACTATTTTAAATTTCTGATACAAAGAAACACAAAATTCTTAAGGGCTTCCCTTGTAGCTCAGTCAGTAAAGAAACACAAAATTCTTATTAAATTACCACCCTAGACATAATCTTATTCTTTTTGAGTCAACTTGGCTTCCCAGGAATCAGTTATCTGGCTATAAATAAGATTTTTATGCATTTATATTTGGTATATATTTTTGATAGACTCATAAATTCATAGTATATTATCCATTCTGAATCCTTATGCATACATTCCAATTATTAGTAATACTTTAAGTGCTGTTAAATATTTTAGAGTACTTTAAATTGGATTATCAGATGAACACAAGGACATTTTTGTGAATATATGTTAAATTATTTAGTGGAATTAGCATTTAAAATATTATTAGAATACATGTTAATGTCCTTGGATATTTATCAAAGAATAAGCTACTTTCAGGTCCTCAGGTATTTGATATGTTCAAATTCCATTTTACATATTGAGTATTCCTCACTCTCATAATTATCTACCTAGATTTACACTCTGTCTACAGAAAATATTCTAGGAAATAATACTAGAAGTCATTTTAACATTCCAGAACTAATAAGAGAGTTGCTTTAAAGATCTGTTTGAAAACTGATATACACTTGGAGCTATTCATTCAGAGACACTCATACAGAGCCTCACAGTTATGAGGAATTATGCTTGTTGCCAGGGATCTCCATTCATGGGAAAAATGGGTTATAGGCATTATTTGTTTCTTCTTGCTTTCCGCCCCCCCCCCCCATTTTTAAATATATAATCAAAATCAACAAGATATTTTGGATGATTTGCATTTTCAAAGTGGTATAACTGAATCTATGATGCCCCAGACCTATATTAGAGAGTCCTAGTTTAGAGTCTTTAGAATATAATGTCCCATAATTTAATTAAAATCCAGGGAATTGCTTTATTGCTAAATCACCTTAATTTTATTGCTCTCTTTCTCGAGTTTGTTACATTGTTTACCAAATAATGCAATAAAGCAATGGAAGTTCATTACTGTGTCCTATAAATAATAGAATAAAATGTGAAATAGAGCAATAAAAATGATCAATAGAAAAATAATTTAATTATAAATGCCAGTATATTTTAACTATTTATGCAATATGCTTTTGAAAAGCAAACAGCTAGAAAGCTGTACTTGGGGGCAATTTGCATACTAAAATTTGAGGCATATCCTTTGGAAGAAAAACATGTGAAATTTATTTCTGATTTGAACATTAACAGCATTGCTCCATGAATAAAAATGACTAAATGACTCTAATAGTTCATTTATTTTTCCCCCTTTTGGGCTATTAAATAATGGGAGTACATGTAATGCATTTAAAATACTAAAATTCTGAATAGGTGGACCAGTTTTATAATATGCAATAGATACCAAAATTATAATACCAGAAATGATTTGAATCATGCTAATTAATAATATATAAATTTGGACAAAAAAAGAGCTGAAATTAATCTGTCACTGATACATGGCATTGCAGTGTATCTATACTTCATACCTATATCTATAAACACATACATATATCTATATACACAATAGTATACTGTCTTATACATAACATTATATATTACAGTATATAGAATATAGCATACAGTAGAGTAGAAGGCAATGGCAACCCACTCCAGTACTCTTGCCTGGAAAATCCCATGGACGAAGGGACCTGGTGGTGGGCTGCAGTCCATGGGGTCGCTGAGAGTCGGACACGACTGAGCGACTTCACTTTATTTTTTCACTTTCATGCATTGGAGAAGGAAATGGCAACCCACTCCAGTGTGCTTGCCTGGAGAATCCCAGGGACGGGGGAGCCTGGTCGGCTGCTGTCTATGGGGTCACACAGAGTCAGACACGACTGAAGTGACTTAGCAGCAGCAGCAGCAGCAGAGTACTACTATATACAATAATTACTGTTGTTCAGTCTGCAAGTTATGTTTGACTCTTTGCAACCCCATGGACTACAGTATGCCAGGCTTCTCTGTTTTGCACCATCTCCTGGTGTTTGGGCTTCCCTGGTGACTCAGATGGTAAAGAATCCGCCTGTAATGCAGGAGACCTCTGTTTGATCCCTGGGTCGAGAAGATCCCCTGGAGAAAGGCATGACAACCCACACAAGTATTCTTTCCTGGAGAATTCCATTCCTGACAGAGAAGCCTGGTGGGCTATAGTCTATGGTGTCGTAAAGAGTCAGACACAACTTGGAGACTAACACTTTCACTTTTCATAGTACTACTATATACCATAATAAAGAGTACTATTATAAAACATACTATGTAAACACATATTACATGTATGCTTTGTTATCTTCTTGAATGATATTTCGTTAAATGTTTGAATTTAGAAGAGGCATGGAACAATTGTTGAGGTGGAGACCTTTATCAAAAGGTCTTTACCAACACCTCTATCAAAAGATACTAATCATCCTTCAAGAGATTAAAAAAAATAAGTATACATATAAACTTGAAAAGAAATGTAAGAAGTGTAAATACTGTTTCAATCATTTTGAGATTTTTTTAACTCTGGAAACGGTAACTCAACAAGAGAACAGTCCTATTTTTTTGTTCCGTATGGTAGGATGAATCTTTTTAGCCTAGAAATAATGAATATGCTAAACAAAAATGTTTTAATTTTATCTCTTGGTTAAAGAAATTCTACTAAGAAAATATGTGTTGTATATGCATAGATCAAATTACACACATACACACACACATATATGCATATGATCAATGAATTGAAGCCTTCTTTCTCCCTATTTCTCTCTCTCTCTCTTCATTCTTTCTTTCAGGTTTTCCACTAGTTGTTCATTTCTTACTGAAACTTAGAAACAGTGACCTGAAATAGGTAAGGTTTATTTACAATTGTCTTTGTAGAATGCAGGATTGGATAGGCCCAGGCACAGACATTTGTATTTAGTTCTTCCTACTACATTTTCTACAATAGAAGCTAATGTTTACATATTGAATCTACAGGTGAAAGGCCTTTTACCAGTTGAGGAAAAAACAGAACCACTTCATCAAAGGAAGTATATTTTCAAGTGAAGGGTATATGCATTGAAGAGTATTTATATCTTGAAATATTTAGGAAGCACTTTGATTCCATATGCTGCTGGAAAATCCTGAAAACTTTTTGTCCATGGAACATCTTTAGAATCTCTTGTCGTTTTGAAGCAAAATACTTCAACATCCATATGTAAAAAGTCAGCCACTTCACTTTGATCTAGTTGTTTCTATTTTATATCTCTGACTACAAAGATGTATCTTGTTACCAGATTAAAATATGATATATGGGAAAGTGGGAGGAGGAAGATGGCAGAGGAATAGTACGGGGAGATCATTTTCTCCCCCACAAATTCATCAAAAGAACATTTGAACGCTGAGTAAATTCCACAAAACAACTTCTGAATGCAGGCAGAGGACATCAAGCACCCAGAAAAGCAGCCCATTCTCTTTGAAAGGAGGTAGGAAAAAATATAAACGACAAAAAGAGAGACAAAAGAGGTAGGGACGGAGCTCTGTCTCGAGAAGGGAGTCTTAAAAAAGAGAGAAGTTTCCAAACGCCAGGAAACACTCTCACTGCCGAGTCTGTGGTGAGCCTAGGAACTACAGAGGGCAACATCAGTTCAGTCGCTCAGTCGTGTCCGACTCTTTGTGACCCCATGAATCGCAGCACGCCAGGTCTCCCTGTCCATCACCAACACCCGGAGTTCACTCAGACTCATGTCCATTGAGTCAGTGATGCCATCCAGCCATATGAGCCTCTGTTGTCCATTCTCCTCCTGCCCCCAATCCCTCCCAGCATCAGAGTCTTTTCCAATGAGTCAACACTTCACATGAGGTGGCCAAAGTACTGGAGTTTCAGCTTTAGCATCATTCCTTCCAAAGAAATCCCAGGGCTGATCTCCTTCAGAATGGACTGGTTGGATCTCCGTGCAGTCCAAGGGACTCTCAAGTCTTCTTCAACACCACAGTTCAAAAGCATCAATTCTTTGGCTCTCAGCTTTCTTAACAGTCCAACTCTCACATCCATACATGACCACTGGAAAAACCATAGCCTTGACTAGACAGACCTTTGTTGGCAAAGTAATGTCTCTGCTTTTGAATATGCTATCTAGGTTGGTCATAACTTTCCTTCCAAGGAGTAAGTGTCTTTTAATTTCATGGCTGCAGTCACCATCTGCAGTGATTTTGGAGCCCAAAAAAATAAAGTCTGACAATGTTTCCACTGTTTCCCCATCTATTTCCCATGAAGTGATGGGACCAGATGCCATGATCTTCGTTTTCTGAATGTTGAGCTTTAAGCCAACTTTTTCACTATCCTTTTTCACCTTCATCAAGAGGCTTTTGACTCTTCACTTTCTGCCATAAGGGTGGTGTCATCTTCATATCTGAGGTTATTGATATTTTTCCTGGCAATCTTGATTCCAGCTTGTGCTTCTTCCAGCCCAGTGTTTCTCATGATGTACTCTGCATAGAAGTTAAATAAGCAGGATGACAATATACAGCCTTGACTTACTCCTTTTCCTATTTGGAACCAGTCTGTTGTTCCATGTCCAGTTCTAACTATTGCTTCCTGACCTGCATACAAATTTCTGAAGAGGCAGGTCAGGGGATCTGGTATTCCCATCTTTTGAAGAATTTTCCACAGTTTATTGTGATCCACACAGTCAAAGGCTTTGGCATAGTCAATAAAGCAGAAATAGATGTCTTTCTGGAACTCTCGTGCTTTTTCTATGGTCCAGCGGATGTTGGCAATTTGGTCTCTGGTTCCTCTGCCTTTCTTTCTTTTTTTTTTTAATTTTATTTTTAAACTTTACATAATTGTATTAGTTTTGCCAAATATCAAAATGAATCCGCCACAGGTATACATGTGTTCCCCATCCTGAACCCTCCTCCCTCCTCCCTCCCCATACCATCCCTCTGGGTCGTCCCAGTGCTCTAGCCCCAAGCATCCAGTATTGTGCATCGAACCTTGACTGGCAACTCGTTTCTTACATGATATTTTACATGTTTCAGTGTCATTCTCCCAAATCTTCCCACCCTCTCCCTCTCCCACAGAGTCCATAAGACTGTTCTATACATCAGTGTCTCTTTTGCTGTCTCGTACACCGGCTTTTTGTTACCAGAAGTTCACGGTTCACTTATTGCTGAAGCCTGGCTTGGAGAATTTTGAGGATTACTTTACTAGCGTGTGAGATGAGTGCAACTGTGTGGTAGTTTGAGCATTCTTTTGCATTGCCTTTCTTTGGGAGGGCAACATAACCAGGAGGAAAAATAAATAATTAAAACCCACAGATTATGTGCCCAACGGTAACTCCCCTAGTGGAGAAGCAGCGCAGACGTCTGCATCCGCCACTAGCAAGTGGGGCCTGGGCAGGGAAGTGCGGGCTGCATTGCTGAGAGTAAGGACCAGGCCTGAATGCCCCAAGGGCAATCTGAAGGAATTAACTTGGGCTAGCAAACCAGACTGTGGAATAGCTACCACATGAAAAGCCCTAACCTAAGACACCACCTGGCACAATCCCTGGTAGCTCAGACAGTAAAGCATCTGCCTACAGTGCCGGAGACCCGGGTTTGATCCCTGAGTCAGGAAGATCCCCTGGAGAAGGAAATGGCAACCCACTCCAGTATTCTGGCCTGGAAAATCCCATGGACTGAGGAACCTGGTAGGCTACAGTACATGGGGTTGCAAAGAGTCAGACAAGACTGAGCGACTTCACTTTCAAGACACCGCCAGGCCTGCTCACAGAACAAAGGACTGACTAGAGCTATGTGAAAAGCCCTAACTTGAGTCACCACCAGATCTGCTCACAGAACACAGGACTGAGCAAAGCTAGCCGGTTGCAGACCATACCCCTCTGGTGACAGGCAACCGGAGCCAGAAGTGGGCAATTGCAGCCCCAGAGAGGCATTATCTACCAAACTGCAAGCAGGCTTCGTTGCGTACTAAGAGTTCTTGGGATTCTGGACGGTCAACATCCACCTGAGAATGTGCGCTGGTTGTACACCCAGAAAACCTAGTGGCAGGGACAAGGGAGGTGATAACTCGCAGCGACCACGCTCGCCAAACACCTGGTCACCTGAGCTGCTCGGATCAGGGAAGGGCAGAAAACACAACCCAACAAAGTCTGCACCTCTGAAGACTACCTGAGTACCTGAACCTGAGTGGCTTAGACCTGGGAAGTGCACACAACCCAGGGCTGGCCTCAGACAGTTCCCTGCAGAGCAACCTAGAGCCTAAGCAGTGTTGACAGGGAAAGCACACACGCCATGAGCGGGGCCAAACCAAGTGTGGCTGAGACACTGCGAGCACATGCCAGTGTTATTTGTTTGCAGTATCCCTCCCTCCTCACAGCACGACTGAACAAGTGAGCCTAAAAAAGTGTCCACCACCGCCCCCTTGTGTCAGGGTGGAAATTAGACACTGAAGAGACCAGCAAACAGAAGAAGCTAAAACAGAGGGAACCTCCTTGGAAGTGACAGGTGCAATAGATTAAAACCCTGTGGTTAGAACGGACTACATAAGAAGGGGCCTATGCTGCTGCTGCTGCTAAGTCTCTTCAGTTGTGTCCGACTCTGTGTGACCCCAGAGACGGCAGCCCCCCAGGCTCACCCATCCCTGGGATTCTCCAGGCAAGAACACTGGAGTGGGTTGCCATTTCTTTCTCCAATGAATGAAAGTGAAAAGTGAAAGTGAAGTTGCTCAGTCGGGTCTGACTCTTAGTGACCCCATGGACTGCAGCCTACCAGGCTCCTCCGTCCATGGAATTTTCCAGGCAAGAGTACTGGAGTAGGTTGCCATTGACTTCTCTGAGGGGCCTATAGATCTTGAGAAATATAAGCTGGATCAAGGAACTATCTTAAAATGAACTGACCCCACACTGCCCACAACAACACCAGAGAAAGTCCTAGATATGTTTTTACTATTTTTACTATCGTTCTTTATTTTTTTTAGTTTTTTTAATTTTTAAGTACTCTATTACTCCTTTAATTTTCATTTTTGTAACCTACTATTACTTTGCAAAAAAAAAAAAAAGAGAGACCCTATTTTTTAAAGCAAACTTCATATATATATTTTATAATTTTGAGACTTTTTTTTCTTTAATATTGTATTTTTGAAAATCCAACCTCTACTCTAGATTTTTAATCTTTGCTTTTTGGTATTTATTATCAATTTTGTACCTCTAAGAACCCAATCTTCAGTATCCATTTTTGCTTGGGAGTGAGATTACTGGCTTGACTGCTTTCTCCCCATTTGGACTCTCCTTTTTCTCCACCAGGTCACCTCTATCTCCTCCCTCCCTCTTTTCTTCTCTACCCAACTCTGTGAAGCTCTTTGTGTGTTCTAGACGGTGGAGAACACATAGGGAACTGATTACTGGCTGGATCTGTCTCTCTCCTTTTGATTCCCCTCTTTATCCTCCTGGTCACCTCTGTCTCCTTCCTTCCTCTTCTCTTCTCTGTATAACTCTGTGAACATCTCTGAGCGGTCCAGACTGTGGAGCACACATAAGGAAGTGATTACTGGCTAGCTTGCTCTCTCCTCTTTTGATTCCACCTCATCTCATTCGGGTCATCTTATCTCCCTCCTCTCTCTTCCCTTCTCCATGTAACTCTGTGAACCTCTCTGGGTGTCCCTCACTGTGGAGAAACTTTTCATCTTTAACCTAGATGTTTTATCAATGGTGCTGTATAGATGGAGAAGTCTTGAGGCTATTGTAAAAATAATACTGAAAAGCAGAAGCAGGAGGCTTAAGGCCAAATCCTGAAAACACCAGAGAACTCCTGACTCCAGGGAACACTAATCGACATGTGCTCATCAAACGCCTCCATACCTACACTGAAACCAAGCACCACCCAAGGGCCACCAAGTTCCAGAGCAAGACACACCATGCAAAGTCTCCAGCAGCACAGGAACACAGCCCCGAGCTTCCATATACAGGCTGCCCAAAGTCACTCCAAACCCATTGACATCTCATAACTCATTACTGGACACTTCATTGCACTCCAGAGAGAAGAAATCCAGCTCCACCCACCAGAACACCGACACAAGCTTCCCTAACCAGGAAACCTTGACAAGCCACCCGTACAAACACACCCACAATGAGGAAACTCCACAATAAAGAGAACTCCACCAACTGCCAGAATACAGAAAGGCCACCCCAAATGCAGCAACATAAACAAGATGAAGAGACAGAGGAATACCCAGCAGGTAAAGGAACAGGATAAATGCCCACCAAACCAAACAAAAGAGGAAGAGATAGGGAATCTACCTGATAAAGAATTCTGAATAATGATAGTAAAAATGATCCAAAATTTTGGGGAAAAAAAATGGAATCACAGATAAATAGCCTAGAGACAAGGATTGAAAAGACGAAAGAAAGGTTTAACAGTTATCTAGAAGAAATAAAAAAGGGTTGATATATAATGAATAATGCAATAAATGAGATCAAAAACAAGCTGGAGGGAACCAACAGTAGGATAACGGAGGCAGAAGATAGGATTAGTCAGGTAGAAGATAGAATGGTAGAAATAAATGAATCAGAGGGGAAAAAAGAAAAACAAATTAAAAGAAATGAGGACAATCTCAGAGACCTCTTGGACAATGTTAAACGCCCCAACATTCAAATCACAGGAGTCCCAGAAAAAGAAGACAAAAAGAAAAACCATGAGAAAATACTTGAGGAGATAATAATTGAAAACTTCCCTAAAATGGGGAAGGAAATAATCACCCAAGTCCAAGAAACCCAGAGAGTCCCAAACAGGATAAACCCAAGGCGAAACACCCCAAGACACATATTAATCAAAATAACAAAGATCAAACACAAAGAACAAATATTAAAAGCAGCAAGGGAAAAACAACAGATAACACACAAGGGGATTCCCATAAGGATAACAGCTGGTCTTTCAATAGAAACTCTTCAGGCCAGGAGGGAATGGCAGGACATACTTAAAGTGATAAAAGAAAATAACCTACAGCCCAGATTACTGTACCCAGCAAGGATCTCATTGAAATATGAAGGAGAAATCAAAAGCTTTACAGAGAAGCAAAAGCTGAGAGAATTCAGCACCACCAAACCAGCTCTCCAACAAATGCTAAAGGATCTTCTTTAGACAGGAAACACAAAATGGGTGTATAAACTCGAACTCAAAACAATAAAATAAATGGCAACGTGATCATACCTATCAATAATTACTTTAAACATAAATGGGTTGAATGCCCCAACCAAAAGACAAAGACTGGCTGAATGGATACAAAAACAAGACCCCTATTTATGTTGTCTACAAGAGACCTACCTCAAAACAAGGTACACATACAGACTGAAAGTGAAGGGCTGGGAAAAGATATTCCAAGCAAATAGAGACCAAAAGAAAGCAGGAGGAGCAATACTCATATCAGATAAAATAGACTTTAAAACAAAGGCTGTGAAAAGAGACAAAGAAGGACACTACATAATGATCAAACGATCAATCCAAGAAGAAGATATAACAGTTATAAATATATATGCACCCAACATAGGAGCACCGCAATATGTAAGACAAATGCTAACAAGTATGAAAGGGGAAATTAACAATAAAAGAATAATAGTGGGAGAGTTTAATACCCCACTCACACCTATGGATAGATCAATTAAACAGAAAATTAACAAGGAAGCACAAACTTTAAATGATACAACAGACCAGTTAGACCTAATTGATATCTATAGGACATTTCACCCCAAAACAATGAATTTCACCTTTTTCTGAAGCACACACGTAACCTTCTCCAGGATAGATCACATCCTGGGCCACAAATCTAGCCTTGGTAAATTTAAAAAAATGGAAAACATTCCAAGTATCTTTTCTGACCACTATGCAGTAAGATTAGATGTCAATTAGAGGAGAAAAACTATTAAAAGTTCCAACATATGGAGGCTGAACAACATGCTGCTGAATAACCAACAAATCACAGAAGAAATCAAAAAAGAAATCAAAATATGCATAGAAAGGAATGAAAATGAAAATACAACATCCCAAAACCTGTGGGACACTGTAAAAGCAGTACTAAGGGGAAGGTTCATAACAATACAGGCATACGTCAAGAAACAATAAAAAAGTCAAATAAATAACCTAACTCTACACCTAAAGCAGTTAGAAAAGGAAGAAATGAAGAACCCCAGGGTTAGTAGAAGGAAAGAAGTCTTAAAAATTAGGACAGAAATAAATGCAAAAGAAACAAAAGAGACCATAGCCAAAATCAACAAAGCCAAAAGCTGGTGCTTTGAGAAGATAAATAAAACTGACAAACCATTAGCCAGACTCATCAAGAAACAAAGTGAGAAAAATCAAATCAATAAAATTAGAAACAAAAATGGATAAATCACAACAGACAACACAGAAATACAAAGGATCATAAGAGACTACTATCTGCAATTATATACCAATAAAATGGACAACTTGGAAGAAATGGACAAATTCTTAGAAAAGTACAACTTTCCAAAACTGAACCAGGAAGAAATAGAAAATCTTAACAGACCCATCACAAGCACGGAAATTGAAACGGTAATCAGAAATCTTCCAGCAGACAAAAGCCCATGTCCAGACTGCTTCACAGCTGAATTCTACCAAAAATTTAGAGAAGAGCTAACACCTATCCTACTCAAACTCTTCCAGAAAATTGCAGAGGAACGTAAACTTTCAAACTCATTCTATGAGGCCACCATCACCCTAATACCAAAACCTGACAAAGATCCCACAAAAAAAGAAAACTATAGGCCAATATCACTGATGAACATAGGTGCAAAAATCCTTAACAAAATTCTAGCAATCAGAACCCAACAACACATTAAAAAGATCATACACCATGACCAAGTGGGCTTTATCCCAGGGGTGCAAGGATTCTTCAGTATCTGCAAATCAATCAATGTAATACACCACATTAACAAATTGAAAAATAAAAGCCATATGATTATCTCAATAGATGCAGAGAAAGCCTTTGACAAAATCCAACATTCATTTATGATAAAAACTCTCCAGAAAGCAGGAATAGAAGGAACATACCTCAACATAATAAAAGCTATATATGACAAACCCACAGCAAACATTATCCTCAATGGTGAAAAATTGAAAGCATTTCCCCTAAAGTCAGGAACAAGACGAGGGTGCCCACTTTCACCATTACTATTCAACATAGTTTTGGAAGTTTTGGGCACAGCAATCAGAGCAGAAAAATAAATAAAAGGAATCCAGATTGGAAAAGAAGAAGTAAAACTCTCACTGTTTGAAGATGACATGATCCTCTACATAGAAAACCCTAAAGACTCCACCAGAAAATTACTAGAGCTAATCAATGAATATAGTAAAGTTGCAGGATATAAAATCAACACACAGAAATCCCTTGCATTCTTATACACTAATAATGAGAAAATAGAAAGAGAAATTAATGAAACAATTCCATTAACCACTGCAACAAAAAGAATAAAATACTTAGGAATATATCTACTTAAAGAAACAAAAGATCTATATATAGAAAACTATAAAACACTGGTGAAAGAAATGAAAGAGGATCCTCTATGACCCACCTCCCAGAATATTGGAAATAAAAGCAAAAATAGACCATGGGACCTAATTAAAATTAAAGCTTCTGCACAACAAAAGAAACTATAAGCAAGGCGAAAAGACAGCCTTCAGAATGGGAGAAAATAATTGCAAATGTAGCAACTGACAAATAATTAATCTCAAAAATATACAAGCAACACCTGCAGCTCAACTCCAAAAGAATAAATTACCCAATCAAAAAATGGGCCAAAGAACTAAACAGACATTTCTCCTAGAAGACATACAGATGGCTAACAAACACATGAAAAGATGCTCAACATCACTCATTATCAGAGAAATGCAAATCAAAACCACAATGAGGTACCTTTTCATGCCAGTCAGAATGGCTGCTATCCAAAAGTCTACAAGCAATAAATGCTGGAGAGGGTGTGGAGAAAAGGGAACCCTCTTATACTGTTGGTGGGAATGCAAACTAGTACAGCCACTATGGAGAACAGTGTGGAGATTCCTGCCATATGACCCAGCAATCCCACTGCTGGGCATACACACCGAGGAAACCAGTATTGAAAGAGACACGTGTACCCCAATGTTCATCACAGCACTGTTTATAATAGCCAGGACATGGAAGCAACCTAGATGTCCATCAGCAGATGAATGGATAAGAAAGCTGTGCTACATATACACAATGGAGTATTACCTAGCCATTAAAAAGAATACATTTGAATCAGTTCTAATGAGGTGGATGAAACTGGAGCCTATTATACAGAATGAAGTAAGCCAGAAAGAAAAACACCAATACAGTATACTAATGCATATATATGGAATTTAGAAAGAGGGTAACGATAACCCTGTACATGAGACAGCAAAAGAGACACAGATGTATAGAACAGTCTTTTGGACTCTGTGGGAGAGGGAGAGGGTGGGATGATTTGGGAGAATGGCATTGAAACATGTATAATATCATATGTGAAACGAATCACCAGTCCAGGTTGATGCATGATACAGGATGCTCAGGGCTGGTGCGCTGGGATGACCCTGAGGGATGGTATGGGAAGGGAGGTGGGAGGGGGCTTCAGGATGGGGAACATGTGTACACCCATGGCATATTCATGTTGATGTATGGCAAAACCAATAAAATATTGTAAAGTAATTAGCCTCCAATTAAAATAAATAAATTTATATTAAAATAAATAAATAAAATATGATATATGACAGTAAAGTGAAATGACTTCTCCA
The DNA here is from genome assembly GCF_055505025.1 of Bos grunniens. Classification (NCBI taxonomy): domain Eukaryota; kingdom Metazoa; phylum Chordata; class Mammalia; order Artiodactyla; family Bovidae; genus Bos; species Bos grunniens. The sequence continues at coordinate 134,825,074 of NC_141194.1, forward strand.
AGAGTTACCTTATAGTTAGGTTTGAAGCTAAACTCACAGTTTTTGATCTCTAAGAATCTTAATGTTGAGTGCTCTCTTTTCTATAGCATACTGTTCTTATTCCTTATCACAAATTCATCCTCTTTAATAACAAACCCATTTTAAAAAAACAGCATTTGAACAAAAGAAGAAACCTCCATTATATACCAAATTAGATTTGGATGCTATATGAGATATTAATCTCTATATAAATAATATATAATTTATTTTCAATGTTTCCACCATCAGATGAATAATCAACAGTAATGACTAACTTTACACACAAAGCTTTGCACCAATGTTATACAGGTAAGATATTAAAAGTAGAAATGATAAGATTGGTGACCCCATGAATCTTGTAATCTAAGGAGATTTAACATGCATGCAAATGTTCCTATATATTATAGCATAAAAAGGAAAACATAATCAAGTGCAAAGTATTAATAAGAATACCCAAATTGTATCTATCTCTTACATTTAACTAATGCCATGTTTTAGAAACTGTGACAGTGACTGGGGATACAATAGTGAACAAATTGTATATAGCACTTACGGCTGAAGAGTTTACAGTTTTGAAAAGAACAACAGCAAAAAGAAATCTTCACAAAAGAGTGTGATGGGAAGGAATGCACAATATTCTGTGAGAGCACTAGCACAGGTAGTCAATATTTGGGGTGAGTCAGAGAGGCTTTCCACAGAATAAATAGTATATATATAAGTTTTACCACAAATAGGTTGACTGTTTTCAGTCAAAATGTCAATTAAAAAAACTATACACAAAGTTCTGAAGGCAAGAGAGGAACAGATAGAAATATGGCTGCAGAGAAGAGTAGATGGAAGGTATCTGTGGATGACTTTAGAGAGAAAGGAAGCTAACTGAAGTGCTTAAATGCTTAAATATTAACAGACCTTTTGGTTTGAACCTTGAATCCAAAACAAACTAAATGTATACTAGCAACATTCGTTGGATCATAGAAAAAGCAAGAGAGTTCCAGAAAAACATCTACTTCTACTTTATTGACCACTGTAAAGCCTTTGATTGTGTAGACCACAACAAACTGTGGAAAATTCTCAAAGAGATGGGAATACCATACCACCTTACCTGCCTCCTGAGAAATCTTTATGCAGGTCAAGAAGCAATAGTTAGAACCGGACATGGAACAACAGACTGGTTCCAAATTGGGAATGGAGTACGTCAAGGCTGTATATTATCACCCTGCTTATTTAACTTCAATGCAGAGTACATCATGTGAAATGCCAGGCTGGATGAAGCACAAGCTGGAATCAAGATTGCCAGGAGAAATATCAATGACCTCAGATATGCAGATGACACCACCCTTATGGCAGAAAGTGAAGAAGAACTAAAGAGCCTCTTGATGAAAGTGAAAGAAGAGAGTGAAAATGCTGGCATAAAACTCAACATTCAAAAAACTAAGATCATGGCATCTGGTCCCATCACTTCATGGCAAACAGATGGGGAAACCATGAGAGACTTTATTCTGGGGACTCCAAAATCACTGCAGATGGTGACTGCTGCAAAAAAATTAAAAGACCCTTGCTCCTTAGAAGAAAAGCTATGACAAACCTAGACAGCATATTAAAAAGCAGAGACATTACTTTGCTGACAAAGGTCCATCTAGTCAAAGATATGGTTTTTCCAGTAGTCATGTATGGATATGAAGATTGGACTATAAAAAAAGCTGAGCACTGAAGAATTGATGCTTTTGAACTGTGGAATTTGAGAAGACTCTTGAGAGTCCTTTGGGCAGCAAAGAGATCAAACCAGTCAATCCTAAAGGAAATCAGTCCTGAATATTCATTGGAAGGACAGATGCTAAAGCTGAAACTCCAATACTCTGGCCACCTAATGTGAACAATTGACTCATTTGAAAAGACCTTGATGCTGGGAAAGATTGAAGACAGGAAGAGAAGGGGATGACAGAGAATGAGATGGTTGGATGGCATCACCGACTTGATGGACATGAATTTGAGCAAGCTCTGGGAGTTGTTGATGGACTGGGAAACCTGGTGTGCTGCAGTCCACGGGGTCCAAAAGAGTTGGACACGACTGAAGTACTGAACTGAACTGAACTATCTGTTTTTATCTGCAATGTGGTAATAGTTTTATCTACTGTATAGTTTTGATGAAAGAACCTAAAACCATATTGGATTCAAAAGAGTAGGCACATAGTAAGCAGTCAATAAAAAATAGTTATTTTTAAAGGGTTTCTCATCTCCATCACTGGGATTTTGACCTACCCTATTCCAAAAGAAATCAAGGGAATTTTTCTTTTAGCTTCTTTATAATATCGTTTTTTGATGATCATTGCTGATCTTCGCATTTAGAGCACACTTTTTAGTCATATGTGTCATACTGGAGATAATTTCCATTGATTTATTGCAGGAAATATTAAGTCTTATTGGTACCAAATATTTATGTCTAAACTGTGTATTTGACCCTTAAAGAGAGTTGACAGTGTATATGCTGCATTTTTCTATGACCTGCCAGTTTTCTAAAACTCTCCTATATTCTTCTAAATGATTTTGGTATGTTTTGGTAAACAATAGATAGCTATTGCCTAGGTGTGAATTTTTCTGATGAGACTGCAGAGAAAAAAAGGAAATAATTTGTCTTAAAATACTCTGAGAAATTACTAGTTCCCTTAAAACTCTACCATCAATAAACTCCTCATCCTTCTTATTGTATGTATCAATATCAATAATAATAAGGATTCTATTACTGAGATTTTGCCAGTGCTGCTTATAATCAATATTGAGATTGAGACCTATCCAAAGGCTAGAAAAATTAACTAATTACTAATTATTTGCTGAATTCCTGAAAGACATTAAGCATATATCCAGTGAAGACAAAAAGGAGTTAAAGTGTTTCATCTTGGATCAGCCTAATCATTTATTTTTAAACAGTCTGTCTCATACTGAAGCATAAAAAACTTAGAAGAATCTTTGATAATTTTCATTCATGATAATAGAAGGAAGGCAATGGGCATCACTCAGGTTGAGACAAGAGTTAACACCAAAGACAAAGAGAAAGACTACACAACCCTATAAGTAAAATCTCACCACCTCAGGTGACAGAGTTTTAAGGGAGGATTGCTATTGTCTGAGCTTCCCTGGTGGCTCAGACAGTAAATAATCTGCCTGCAATGCAGGAAACCTGGGTTTGATCCCTGGGAAGGGAAGATGCCCTGGAGAAGGGAATGGTTACCCGCTCCAGTATTCTTGCCTGGACAATTCCAAGGACAGAGGAGCTTGGTGGGCTACAGTCCATGGGGTTGAAAAAAGTTGGACACAACTGTGCAACTAACACTATCTTGCTACTGACTAGTACTTATCTTTCCTTTCACCTAGAAATGAAATGTTAACTTCTAAAAATATTCAAAGGGTACTGATGATCTTACAAGTCGACAGGTAAACTGCTATGCTGAGGGATATCTGTCTCAATATAAACATCAAGGATGAAGAATAATGTCTTCAAATGGTTTAAATAAAAATAATATGTACAGTGGATAAGAAAATAGACTTTAGAATTAGTCGGGTTTAATCTGAGATTTCCCAGTTTACTAGCCTACTTTCTTCGCTGTAAACTATGAATAATAAAGTCACTTGCTTCTTAGAATAGTTTTGTACACTAATGCTATGCTATGCTATGCTAAGTTGCTTCAGTCGTGTCCTACTCTGTGCGACCCTGTAGACGGCAGCTCACCAGGCTCCCCCGTTCCTGGGATTCTCCAGGCAAGAACACTGGAGTGGGCTGCCATTTCCTTCTCCAATGCATGAAAGTGAAAAGTGAAAGTGAAGTCGCTCAGTCATGTCCGACTCTTCGCGACCCCATGGACTGCAGCCCACCAGACTCCATCCATGGGATTTTCCAGGCAAGAGTACTGGAGTGGGGTGCCATTAAATAAGATCATAAATGCAAGGTACCTATCAGAGTACATGAGAGACAATATGTAATAGACATTCTTTTTATTACTTTAAAAAAGAATGACTTTGAACAAATAGCTAAATAGACTAATACCGTTATCTGGGTCAGTGCATAGCTGTTCAATCTGGCTCAGGCAAAATATGCTTATGGGCCAACAATCAGCAAATGGCACCTCTAGTTTCAGGAAAAACATTATTTCCACCCACCAGGACACTTCAGTGTCAGTATTCTAAGGGGAACCCTAACCATACTAGATCTGGGAATTCAGCTAGACTGATTCTGTTTTCATCATGTGTGGACTGGGTAAGAACTCAGAGCACTAGAGGGATATGCGATATTTATAAGTTGACAACCAAATATTAGAATTCTGATGCTCCAGAACTCTTACTAATGATAAGAAAGGTAGCCAATAGTGAGTCACAGGCCTGCTGGAAGAAAAGCTAGATGACAGGGTGGTCAAATGAGCAAACTACACAGATATAGCACCATAGTTTAGAGTATGAATTTGGAGTTATTTGGGGGTCCTTCCTAACCCCCAAATCATCCCTTACTGGTTTAAAATTGCAACTGTCCATTATTAGCTGTGTGAATACAGGCACACCACTTAAGCTCATCTATAAAATGGAGAAGATCATTGAAGTCACTGCATAGGTTTCTGGGGAAGATTACAATGAGATTCCATGTGAAAAATATTCTTGTGTCTGGTACATATTAAGTACACAATAAAAGTTATTATTGAAACACATACACAGAGATACATGCATACATGGGTGAATCTAGCTTCATAGTTGGTATAGAAAAATATAAATAAATAAAGCTACCCACAGCCCTTCCCATTTGTTTCTTGAGGAGAGAGCAGCAGGAAATAGAAATAAAAAGTGGAAAGAGAGAGAAGAAAAGATTATAAAATTCAAAATGCTGGAAAGAAAGTGTGGTTGGCTCTCAGTAGTAGGGAGAGAATATGAAACTAATAAAAGAACCCAGGTGTTATATTCCATTCTATTCAGAAAACCATCCCCTCTGTGCTTGATTCACCTGCTCCCTGCTCATCTCAAGCTTTGGTAAACTCATGGAGAACAGCTAGCAGATGGTCCAGGCTGACCTCCAAAAGTCATGAATTTATAAAGCTACATGGAGAAATTGAAATGCAACAAAACTCTAAATAGGATTCTTTTAAGAACTAGCTGTTGAAATGGCTCAACTTTCACGTCGCTGTCTCCTGCTAAGATTTCTATTGAACTCTGAATAATGGAAATTTAGAACCCCCGGATGTGTTTATTGATAACAATGAAAAAAAAGACTCAGTTAACTCTGTAAAGCAAAGACGAATATCAAGATATGGTTATTATTTTCTATGTCTATGCAGCATTTCAAATCATTTCATCCCTGTTTGTATAACCACATTAATACAGGCAAGGCCATCCAATTAAAAAGATGTCAGCAATTAACACTACTCCAGTTTCCAGCAAAACACAAAGTCAACATGTGCATGACGACTAAACCAATTTTATCTAGACAACTAGGCACGTTTATCAAGTGAGTTAACCAGTCACACTGTGTTTCAATTTTTTGGTTTTTTTTTTGTTTTTTTTTATTCCTACACAAGGGAGCCCTTCTAGGATACAGCAAAAGGCATTCATCAAAGTTAGGAAAGGACAAAAATGAGGGCAAAAACTAATGGCTTCAAATGATGCACAAAGGGAATTTTGCTTCACGTCTGAATTTATCTCAATGTTAAAATCAAGTTCATTAATATATTCCTAAGTCAAATTATTATATATGTTCAGTTCAGTTCAGTTCAGTCACTCAGTCGTGTCCGACTCTTTGCGACCCCATGAATCGCAGCACGCCAGGCCTCCCTGTCCATCAGCAACTCCTGGAGTTCACTCAGACTCACGTCCGTCAAGTCAGAGATGCCATCCAGCCATCTCATCCTCTGTCGTCCCCTTCTCCTCCTGCCCCCAATCCCTCCCAGCATCAGAGTCTTTTCCAATGAGTCAACTCTTCACATGAGGTGGCCAAAGTACTGGAGTTTCAGCTTTAGCATCATTCCTTCCAAAGAAATCCCAGGGCTGATCTCCTTCAGAATGGACTGTTGGATCTCCTTGCAGTCCAAGGGACTCTCAAGAGTCTTCTCCAACACCACACTTCAAAAGCATCAATTCTTCGGCGCTCAGCCTTCTTCACAGTCCAACTCTCACATCCATACATGACCACAGGAAAAACCATAGCCTTAACTAGACGGACCTTTGTTGGCAAAGTAATGTCTCTGCTTTTCAATATGCTATCTAGGTTGGACATAACTTTCCTTTGAAGGAGTAAGCGTCTTTTAATTTCATGGCTACAGTCACCATCTGCAGTGATTTTGGAGCCCCCAAAAATAAAGTCTGACACTGTTTCCCCATCTATTTCCCATGAAGTGATGGGACCAGATGTCATGATCTTTGTTTTCTGAATGTTGAGCTTTAAGCCAACTTTTTCACTCTCCACTTTCACTTTCATTAAGAGGCTTTTGACTTCCTCTTCACTATAAGGGTGGTGTCATCTGCATATCTGAGGTTATTGATATTTCTCCTGGCAATCTTGATTCCAGCTTGTGTTTCTTCCAGTCCAGTGTTTCTCATGATGTAATCTGATATAAGTTAAATAAGCAGGGTGACAATATACAGCCTTGATGTACTCCTTTTCCTATTTGGAACCAGTCTGTTGTTCCATGTCCAGTTCTAACTGTTGCTTCCTGACCTTCATACAGATTTCATGTATTGAGCACAAAATTTCCATATACTTAGCATCCAGTCCTCCAAAAGTTATCCATCTTGTTGAGGAAAAAAATAGAGATGAGAACAGATATGTAAGCATTAGAATGTTTAGCATTGCTTTTAAATGTTATATATGAAATGAAAAATGAGGTTATAAGTTCAAATTTTAATGATTGAAGATGTTTTAGAGAGGATGTTAAACTGGGTTTGGGGGGTAAAATTGTAAGCTGTGGAAAAATGTCAAATAGTGTCATTTCAGGTGTTTAGGCCAGCATGAGCAAAAAGATACAGATGAAAAAAATACCATAGTGTTTTATTTAAAATTTCTAAGAGAAAATTTATATTATGCATAATCAAAGCGAAAGCTAGACACACAAGTTGATATTGCCTGTGAATTCAATCATTTATCCATTTATTCAACATTCCTTCATTCAATAAAATAATTTTCAGCTAAATTTTATTTTATTTTATTTTTTTAATAATTTAATTAGTATACATGTGTTCCCCATCCTGAACCCTCCTCCCTCCTCCCTCCCCATACCCTCCCTCTGGGTCGTCCCAGTGCACCAGCCCCAAGCATCCAGCATCGTGCATTGAACCTGGACTGGCATCTCGTTTCATACATGACATTTCACTTGTTTCAATGCCATTCTCCCAAATCTTCCCACCCTCTCCCTCTCCCACTGAGTCCATAAGACTGTTCTATACATCAGTGTCTCTTTTGCTGTCTCGTATACAGGGTTATCGTTACCATCTTTCTAAATTCCATATATATGCATTAGTATACTGTATTGGTGTTTTTCCTTCTGGCTTACTTCACTCTGTATAATAGGCTCCAGTTTCATCCACCTCATTAGAACTGATTCAAATGTATTCTTTTTAATGGCTGAGTAATACTCCATTGTGTATATGTACCACAGCTTTCTTATCCATTCATCTACTGGTGGACATCTAGGTTGCTTCCATTGGTGTTTATAATGCCAGAAACGTCACCAGGGTTCTGAAGATCCCTACCAAAACCATCTTAAATTATAGAGTTTATGGAAAACTGACTCTTGTGTTGCCACTGACACAAATGTCTAAGAGACTATTCATGACTTAATTATGAAAATTTGTCACTTTTTTTGCAGTCTTGAAATCTCTGCAGGTTTTGACAATGATGCTTCTTACTGTTCTTTTTGAAATTTTCTTCTCCTTTGGCTTTTAACACAATATACTTTAAGTTTTCCATCTATTATTGGTAGTTTATCAATTATCCAGGTATCAACACTCTTCTCTAATTTCACTACACATATTCTATTGGTCATCCTGTCTATTCCAGCTGTGTGACACTTAAAGGGAGAGATGTCATTAGTTTTGTTCATTGCTAAATCCCCAGGATCAGTGATAGACAAAGAGTAAGGACTCATTAACTATTTGTTGAATATATTGATAAAAAATCTTCAAGTTGAACTCCAGGAGTTGGTGATGGACAGGGAGGCCTGGCGTGCTGCGATTCATGGGGTCTCAAAGAGTCAGACACGACTGAGCAACTGAACTGAACTGAACATTTGTACTGGTTATTTCCAAATATACTTTTCCAACCTCTTTACTGAACTCAAGGCCTATATCCCAAACTGTCTAATGTAATTTCTTCAACAAATATTGAGTGTTTATTGTGATAAAGCAATGATCTGGACTATAGTGATATAATGAATAAGAGAAAAGTACCCTTTCTTTATGGAATTTACGTATTAAGCATAGGACTTTTCTTAATAATAGGAAACACAGATGCAAAAGAAAAGGTCTAAATTTTGGTTCTGATTGAGATTATTTTGGGAGATATGAACTATTGTGAAGAAGTATGCTCTTAAACTTTAGATTCCTCATTTGTAAAATGACTCATGGTGTTTTAAGGATGAAATGAGATAATATAAGCAATACAACTAGACTTTAAAGACTCAGTGGTCATTAACAATTATTGGCAATTTAAAAACATTATTTTAATTGGTAAAATAGTGCAAGAATAAATGCAACACATTTTTAATATATTTTTATTTGGAGGATAATTGCTTTACAATGTTCTATTGAATTCTTCTATACAATAACATGAATCAGCCTTAAGTACATATATGTCCCCTCCCTCTTGAGTCTCCCTCCTACCCTTCACCCTATCCCACCCCTCTAGATTGTTACAGAGCACCAGGTTGAGCTCCCTGTGTTACACAGCAACTTCCCACTAGCTATCTATTTTGCATATGGTCAGTATCATTTTTCCAGGTTCCATATATATATGTTAATATACAGTATTTGTTTTTCTGATTTACCTCACTCTGTATAACAGGCTCTAGGTTCATCCTCACTACATCTACCTCACTACACCATCTCACTGCACCACCTTACTCCATCTCACTACAACTGGCTCAGACTCATTACTTTTTATAGCAGAGTAATATTTCACTGTATATACATACCACAACTTCTTAATGCATTAATCTGTTGATGGACATCTAGGTTGCTCCATGTCCTAATTAATGTAAATAGTGCTGCAATGAATACTGGGGTACATGTATCTTTTTGAATTATGGTTTTCTCAGGGTAGTTGCCCAGTAGTGGGATTGCTGGGTCATATGGTAGTGTTACTCCTACCATAAAGTTTTTTAAAGGAGTTTTTTAAAGGACTCTCCATACTGTTCTCCATTGTGGCGTATCAGTTTACATTCCCACAAACTGTGCAAGAGAGTTCTCTTTTTACCACATCCTTTTCAGCATTTACTGTTTTTAGATTTTTTTAAAATAGATTTTTTGATGATGGACATTCTGACTGGTGTGAGGTGATATCTCATTTTAGCCTTGATTTAATGCAACACATTTTTATAACTCATCTTTATTCTATTCTCTATATATTACTAGACTATTTTCATTCTCTTTTAGTACAACTCTTCCATTAAGTCAAAAAACATTTCATTTATATACCAGACGCTGTCCTGTGTGCTTTGGCAGTTAAAGGCAAGTAAGGTTTCATCCTTCCTCTGAAGAAAACTGGATTCTGGTAGAGGTCAGAGACAAACTATAGATTCCCTTTTCATTCAGATTCTTTTTCCTGTATAATACACATAGAACCATTTATTTAATCAGCCCTTTGATTCTGACTGAGCATCTCAATGTTCTAGGCATTGTGCTAAGTACTCAAGTTACAGAACTAGACAAAAATAGATCAACATCTGCTCTTCTAAAGCTTACATTATAATTAAAAACCTACTAAAATATGTTAGACAGTAGTGAAGAAAAATAAATCCAGGTAAGAATTAGATCATTTTTTTCTCTAATTTGTCCTTGAATTCAAAACACAGAGTTGATCTGTATATTCCACACCAGCTCTTCCATTCCCATTTTCCTTTGGGGGACTATTTTCACTTTGGGGGACTGCTTCTCCAAAAGCATCACATATGAGCTCTCCCACTGAGCCTCCAAAGTTTTCTGGGGGTTAAAATTTATCAAATGGATGCCTGGATAGAATAGATAGATGGATAGATGAACAAATTAGTTAAATAAATGGATAGACAGGTAGATAGATGATGATAGAATGCATGCAATAATCACTATAACAAAGGAGTAGCTGCCCAAATATCTGGAGTAGTAGAAATAAAACCAAATTAAATAAATGGGACTTAAAAGCTTTTGCACAACAAAGGAAAGCATAAACAAAACAAAACAAAAAGGCAGAATATTTGCAAATCATGCAGCTGACAAGTGATTAATCCCCCAAATTTACAAACAGCTTATGCAGCTCAATATCAAATAAAAAACAACAATACCAAAAAAAAAGCAATCAAAAAAGGGGAAGAAGACCTAAGTAGACATTACCCCAAAGAACATATATGGGTGGTCAACAGGCACATGAAAAGATGCTCAACATGCCTAAGTATTAGAGAAATGCAAATTAAAACTACAATGAGATATCACCTCACACCAGTCAGAACAATCATCATCAAAAAGTCTACCAAAAAATGCTGGAGAGGGTATGGAGAAAACTGTTCATGGGAATGTAAATTGGTACAGCCACTATGGAGAACATGGTGGAGTTTCCTTAAAAAACTAAAAACAAAACTACCATATGATCCAGCAGTCCCACTCCTGGGCATATATCTGGGAAAGCCATACTTGGAAAAGATATATGCTGTGTTCATAGCAGCACTATTTACAATAGTCAGGACATGGAAGCAACCTGAATGAACATTTACAGAGGAATAAAAAAAAAAAAAAGATGTGGTACACATATACAGTGGAATATTAGTTATAAAAAGGATGAAATAATGCCATTTGCAGCAACATAGATGAAACTATTCACACTCAGTGATAAGTCAGACAAAGAAAGACAAATATCATATGATATCACTTACATATGGAATAAAAATGGTAAAATGAACTTATTTACAAAACAGAAATACAGACAGAGATGTAGAAAACAATCCTATAGTTACAAGGAGGAGGGAGGAGAGAGAAAGTGAGAGAGGGATTGACGTGTTACACACTACTATATATAAAAATAGATAGTAAGGACCTACTGTATAGCACAGGGAACTCTACTCAAAACACTGCAATGACCTGTATGAGAAAAGAATCTAATAAAGAGTGTATATATGTATATATATCACCGATTCACTTTGCCATACAACAGCAAGTAACACAACACTGTAAAGCAGCAACTATGTGTGCGGGTTAAGTCATCTCAGTCATGTCTGACTCTTTGTGACCCTATGGACCGTAGCCCGCAAGGCTCCTCTGTCCATGGGATTTTCCAGGCAAGAATACTGGAGTGGGTTGCCATGTCTTCCTCCAGGTGATCTTCCAGACCGAGGGACAGAACTTGTGTCTCTTATGTCTCTTGCATTGGCAGGTGGGTTCTTTACCACTAGCACCAGTTGGCTCTATACTCATTTAAAAACAAAAAACAAAACGTGGTTCAAAAGGATACATGTGCTCTATTCTACCTCAATGTTCACTGCAGCACTGTTTACAAGAGCCAATATATGGAATAAACCTAAATGTTCATCAACAGATGAATGCATAAAGAAGATGTGGTACATATATACAATGGAATACTACTCAGCTGTTAAAAATGAAATAAAGCCATTTGCAGCAACATGGACGGACCTGATGAGTATCATACTAAGTGAAGTAAGTCAGAGAAAGACAAATATATGGTATTGCTTATATGTGGAATCTAAAAAAAAGATATGTATGAATTTATTTACAAAACAGAAACAGGATCAAGATACAGGAAACAAACTTATGGTTACCAAGGAAGAAAGGTGGGGGGAGGGATAAATTGGGAGTTGGGATTTGATGCATACACACTACTGAAAACAGATAACCAACAAAGATCTTCTGTATAGCACAGGGAACTCTGCTCAATATTCTGTAATAACCTATAATAACCTAAATGGGGAAAGAATTTGAACAAGAATAGATATATATATAGGTATAACTGAATTACTTTGCTATACACCTGAAACTAAACATTATAACTAAACTATACTATAATATAAAATAAGAATTAACAAAAAAAATATAAAGAAAAACACCATGATTTACTTATCAAAAAAGAAAAATAGGCTGTGTGGGCCATTCTGTCATTGCTGAAACTACTCTATTTTGTTGTAGACTGTAAGCAGTAATAAACAATAGGTAAACTGGCAAATGTGGCTGTGTCTGTTCTTGACCACTTAGCCACCAGAGAAGCCCATTACACCTATAGTCTTCCCTATTGTTCTAATGTATCTCCTTGAACAGTTAAAAGAACTGCACACTTAACCTAGCAAAGTTATAAGATGATGACCTTCTCGTAATCCTTGGAGAATTTTACTTAAGAAGGGCAAAGTAAATAAAGCTGATATGTATGTGTGTGTGTATGAAACTTTCTCAGTCATGTCCAACTTTTTGCTACCCCATGGACTAGAGCCCACCAGGCTCCTCTGTCCATGGAATTCTCCAGCAAAGTATACTGGAGTGGGTGGCTTTTCCCTTCTCCAGGGGATCTTCCCAACCCAGGGGTTAAACTGAAGTCTCTTGTATTGCAGACAGATTCTTTACCATCTGAGCCACCAGGGATGTATGTATAAAAATATATAAACAGACCCACACAGCCTAATTTTTGATAAGTAATATGCAGTATTTTTGTCTGTTTTTAATTTTTATTTTATATTGGACTATAGTTGATAGCCCTGGAGAAGGAAATGACAACCAACTCCAATATTCTTGCCAGTAGAATTTCATAGGCAGAGGAGCCTGTCCATGGGGTCGCAAAGAGTCAGACACATCACTCATAGTTGATTTACAGTGTGTATATATATATATGATTGTAATAAGATACTTAATTTCTATTCTACAATTTTTTCGGTAATTTCACTTTTGTGGAAACTAAACTCTTCCAAAAGAGTAAGAAAGTAAATATAGCTCCTGAATGGGATGCAGAAAAGCTCTTAAGGAAAGAAATCATCTTGAAATGAAGAAAGAAGGAAAAAGCCATAACGTTTTTATTAGCAGAAACACATGCCTACTAATAGTTACCTCAGATAATGGCTATTCTAATGAATGGAAGCAAACTGCCTAGATTTTTTTTTTTTAATTTTCAGATTTATTGCAACAGATAAGCACTAACAATGATCAGATAAGCACGTATCATCTGAGCTTTGCATGAAAATGTCTTTTATGCTTAATAAAGGGAAAAAGTAACACAATTTTGGAGTATTGTGAACTACCTAGAGATGTTAGGTATAATTATTTCTGTGCTTTTTCTTCTATAAAAATGTGCAGTCTTGTTTTAAATATAACACTGGAGATTTTAAAAGTTGCACCATAAATGGATTAATTTAATTGCCATTCATGGAGATCTTACTAAATATAATTTTCCTATAATATATGCAGCATGAGGGCAAGAATTAGACCTTTTTGTTCACTATTTCCCCTGAGCTTAGAATGATTCCTGGCAAATGGTAGGTACCTGATAAGTACTTATAAAGTGGAATAAGGAAGGAAGAATAGAGGGAAGAGAGGGAAGAAGGGAAATAATATACTGTGGAGTTAATGTAACTTTCAATCCATATCTTATATATGCAAAGTATTTATTCCTCTGTAGTTCTTTGTCAGGTCAATAGTGGATAAGGCTTTATGTTTTCTGGCTTATTGTAAAACTATGCATTGCGTGTGTTCTTGCTAAATTGCTTCAGTTGTGTCCAACTCTTTGCCACCCTAGGGACAGTAGCCCACCAGGCTCCTCTGTCCATGGGATTCTCTGGGCAAGAATACTGGAGTGGGTTACCATGCCCTCCTCCAGGGTATCTTCCTGACCCAGGTTTTGAACCCATATCTCTTATGTCTCCTGCATTGACAGATGGGTTCTTTACCACTTATTCCATCTGGGAAGCTCCGGTAAAACTATAAATAGCCACAATCAAAAGGTTCTCAAACAATCAGAACTTTAAAAAAAAAACAAAAACTCATCATAGATCTCAATGACTTGAATTTACTGAGGCTGCTTTTAGAAAAGGTTTATTTTTGTATCCTTTTCTTCTGATAAAATTTTCTCTCTTTAAGAATGTAAGCATAAGCATGTTTTACAAATGTATATAGCACATAATCACTCTAATAGTGACATAAAACATTTATCTCACATCAAAATAACCTGTGAACCATTTTGTAGTAAATCCTCATGTATTGCCTCCCATTCTTGAAAACCACTGACAGCTTACCGTCTCTGTAATTTTGCCTTTTCCAAAATGTCATATAAATGGAATCATGTAGTGTGGAGCCTTTTGAGTTTACTTCTTTCACTTATCATAATGCTTTGAGATTCAGCCATGTTGTTATAAGTATTTCATCTCTTTTAATTGTTGTGCAGTATTCCACTGTATGACTATACCACAAAATGTATTTTATGCACCAACTGGTGTACTTTGGGCTTGTTTCTAGCTTTTGACCTGTGAGTAAAGCTGCTAGGGATATTTTCAAACAACTCTTTTTTTTTGACATACATTTTAATTTCACTTAATTCTAACTAGGAGTAGGATTGCTGTGTCACATGGTATATGTATGTTTTACATTATAATAGATTACCAAAAATATTTCTTAAAGAAGGTGTACTCTTTTGCATAGGAGAAGGCAATGGCACCCCATTCCAGTACTCTTGCCTGAAAACTCCCATGGACGGAGGAGCCTGGTAGGCTGCATTCCATGGGGTAGCAAAGAGTCAGACACGACTGATCGACTTCACTTTCATGTTTCACTTTCAGGCATTGGAGAAGGAAATGGCAACTCACTCCAGTGTTCTTGCCTGGAGAATCCCAGGAATGGGGGAACCTGGTGGGCTGCCGTCTATGGGGTCGCACAGAGTCAGACATGACTGAAGCGACTTAGAAGAAGAAGCACTCTTTTGCATGGTCATCAGTAATGTATGAGAACTCTAATTGTTCTGCCCCTTCATCAGTACTTCCCAATGTCAATTGTTTTTATCTTTAGAAATTCTCAAGATACCTCACTGTAGTTTTAATTTGCATTTCCCCACTGATTGAACATGTGCTTATTTGACATTCATATATATTATGTGATGAACTGTGCATTGAAATCTCTTGTTTGTTTTTTGTTGTGTTGTTTGATTTCTTGTTATTGACTTATAAGAGTTCTTTTCATATAATGAATACAAGACCTTTCTTCGATATGTGTTGCAAGTACTTTTCCCAGCTTGTGAATTTTCTTTCAGTTTCTAAACAGAGTCTTTGGAAAAGCAGAACATTTTACTGTTACTAATATCCAATTTATCATTTATATTTTTTGTGACTCATGCCCTCCATGTAATATCTAAGAAATCTTTGTAAAACATCAACTCACAAAGATTTTCTTCTATGTTTTCTTCTGCAATCCTTTATCAGTTAATAGAAAAATAGGGCCTCCAATTTTTTTTGTCTGTCTGCATTACCATTATTATACAGGCCTATGAAGCATTCATAATTTTTAATAATGCATAATGGATAAGAAGCTCTGATATTTACTAGGGTCCTTTTTGAATCCTTTTGTATTTTCAGCTTATATGAAATCAATATTAAATATGCATTGAATATTACATTTCATATTTGTTAAATTTTACTTAATAAAATTTATATTACACATTAATGATTATTTATGTAAAATTTAAGGAGCATTAATAGACCTATAAAGTTCATGAAAAGAGAGGCAATCATTCTGTTTTATTCTTCTTGACAATATTCAGAGCAAATTTAAGGCAATTTCAGTTAGGATAAACTAGAATATTATGAGGTCACAAGAACTCCTTGATGGTTACTTTGGAACTCAAATTTTTTTTAAACTGATTAGGTTTTTTATATATTTGATTCCAGTCAGGTACACGTGCTACTGCCTACACCCAGAATTATTTTCTTGTTACTTTCTTTAGATTTGCTCTATTTCTTCACCATTTTGTTCCCATGTATTTTTCAACATAATTGCAGAGACTTTGGGGCCAATCAGGCTGTGGTGGAAAAGCCTAATATTTCTTTTCCTCTGAATCATCTTGTCAACTGGAGGAATTTATTGGATGATAGTTCTTATAGGTCTTCATAGAACTGTTCAATTTCAGCTTTTTAGCATTACTGGTCAGGCCATAGACTTGGATTACTGTGATATTGAATGTTTTGCCTTGGAAACAAACAAATCATTCTGTCATTTTTGAGACTGCTTCCAAGTACTGCATTTTGGACTCTTTGTTGACCATGATGGCTACTCCATTTTTTCTAAGGGATTGTTGCCCACAGTAGTAGATATAATGGTCATCTGAGTTAAATTCACCCATTCCAGTCCATTTTAGTTCGCTGATTCCTAAAATGTTGATGCTCACTATTGCCATCTCCTGTTTGACCATTTTCAATTTGCCTTGATTCATGGACTTAACATTCCAGGTTCCTATGCAATACTGCTCTTCACAGCATCAGACCTTGTTTCCATCATCAGTCACATCCACAACTGGGTGTTGTTTTTGCTTTGGCTCCATCTCTTCATTCTTTCTGGAGTTATTTATCTACTGATCTTCAGTAGCATATTGGGCACCTACCGATCTGGGGTAGGTGTCATATCTTTTTGCCTTTTCATTCTGTTCATGGGATTCACAAGGCAAGAATACTGAAGTGGTTTGCTGTTCCCTTCTCCAGTGGACCATATTTTGTCAGAACTCTCCAACATGACCCGTCCATCTCAGGTAGCCCTACATGGCATGGCTCATAGTTTCATTGAGTTAGACAAGTCTGAGGTCCATGTGATTAGATTGGTTAGTTTTCCCTGAGTGTGGTTTTCAGACTGTCTTCCCTACCATGGAGAAGGATAAGAGGCTTATGGAAGCTTCCTGATGAGATAGACTGACTGACAAGGAAACTGGGTCTTGTTCTGATGGGCAGGCCGTGCTCAGTAAATCTTTAATCCAATTTTCTGTTGATGGGTGGAGCTGTGTTCCCTCCCTGTTATTTACCTGGGGCTAACCTATGGTGCTTTGCTGGAGCAGCCATGAAGAGATACCCCACGCCCAAGGTAAGAGAAACCTAAGTAAGACTAAGAAAACTAAGTAGGTGTTGCAAGAGAATGGCAATGAAACATGTAAAATATCATGTAGGAAACGAGTTGCCAGTCCAGGTTCGATGCACGATGCTGGATGCTTGGGGCTGGTGCACTAGGACGGCCCAGAGGGATGGTATGGGGAGGGAGGAGGGAGGAGGGTTCGAGATGGGGAACACATGTATACCTGTGGTGGATTCATTTTGATATTTGGCAAAAGTAATACAATTATGTAAAGTTTAAAAATAAAATAAAAAAAAGAAGGATATAAAACATAAAAAAAAAAAAAGAAAATTCTTAAAGAGATGGGAACACCAGAACACCTGACCTGCCTCCTGAGAAATCTGTGTGTAGATCAAGAAGCAACAGTTAGAACTGGACGTGGAAAAATGGACTGTTTCCAAACTGTGAAAGGAGTATGTCAAGGTGAAACATTGTCACCCTGCTTATTTAACTTATATGCAGAGTACATCATGCAAAATGCCAGGCTGGATGAAGTACAAGCTAGAATCAAGACTGCTGGGAGAAATATCAATAACCTCAGATATGCATATAACACCACCTTTATGGCAGAAGTCAAAGAGGAACTAAAAACCTCTTGATGAAAGTCTAAGTTGGCTTAAAACTCAACATTCGAAAGACAAAGATCATGGCATCCAGTCCCACCATTTCATGGCAAATAGATGGGGAAACAATAGAAACAGTGAAACTTTATTTTCTTGGGCTCCAAAATCACTGCAGATGGTGACTGCAGCCATGACGTTAACAGATGACTGCTCCTTGGAAGAAAAGCTATGACAAAACTAGACAGCATATTAAAAAGCATAGATATTACTTTGCTGACAAAGGTCCAGATAGTCAAAGCTACAGTTTTTCCAGTTGTCATGTATGTATGTGAGAGGTGGATCATAAAGAAAGCTGAGCACTGAAGAACTGATGTTTTTGAATTATTTGAGAAGACTCTTGAGAGGACCTTGGACTGCAAGGAAATCAAACCAGTCCATCCTAAAGGAAATCAGTCCTGAATAGTCATTGGAAAGACTGATTTGAAGCTGAAGCTCCAATAGTTTGGCCACCTGATGTGAAGAATTGACTCATTGGAAAAGACCCTGGTGCTGGGAAAGATTGAAAGCAGGAAGAGAAGAGGATGACAGGATTGAGATGGTTGAATGGCATCACCGACTTGATGGACATGAATTTGAGCAAGCTCCGGGAGTTGGTGATGAACAGGGAAGCCTGGTGCATTGCAGTCCATGGGGGTCACAAAAAGTTGGCCACAACTGAGTGACTTTCACTTCCCAATAGTAATATTACTCCTATGAAAATTTAGAAATATCTTAATTAAAGTAATAATAATAATAATTGTAATGGTGACACAGATTTTTAGGGCACATAGATTCTCAGAGAATGTTATGAAGAGATCTAGAGTTGTCTTGGTGGCTAAAATGACAAAGTCCTGTGAATCTAAAAATATTTTTCCTTTAGGTCCATCAGTTTGAATTGATGACAATAGTTAGTATTTTAAAAAGAGGACCTAGAACTGTGTCCACAAGAAGTAACCCACGGCAACTTTTATGCTGCCAAATTTTGATTAGTGTGTAAAATATACCTTTCCTCCTATTAAGTGAACGTGGTCTTACAGAAAGTTTTATCAGATATAAAGTCAAACCAAATAAATAATAATTACACATTTTTTTAAACATGAAGATATTTTGTCTTGTTTGAATACAGGACAGTGAGATCAGGGCCTTAAACACCTTTAAACAAAAACTAACAACATGCCTAAAATCCATGAAGTGAATAGTGCAATTAATGGAGCTGCTCTGCCAAATATTGTGAGACATCATATTGCTGTAGTAGTGATATTATCACAGTTATACATTGTTTGTTCAATATTGTTTTGGATTTTTTTAAATATTTTTAATCCCTTCATGAATGCCACTGATTTTTTTTTACCAATATTACACTGTAAACAAAAATTAATTTGCCAGTCACTGGCTCATAACAGCTTTTTGGAAATAGATCTTATCATTCATATGCATCCAAGGACAGAATTTTTTCTATTGATATTTTACAATTTTTTGACTGACACACCAAGTCACCTGTGTTTTTGTTGTGAATAATATAACTGGTACATTGAAAAGAGCATAGTAGGTGGTGAGACATCTGAGATTATCTTTTGTCTGCCTTTTACACATTGTACTTAATTGACTAATCTATGTCTGAAAATGGACAAGTCAGTATAATATGATAATGTTAAACTTTATTCTTCACTTTTGCATTATTTTTGGCTCCAGATGAAATGAGGACTTGTTTGTGGAGTCTTGTGTAAATATTCTATTGATTTGGAAGAAATTATTCATCTTTCCTTTACGTAGTGGGTGACACAAAAGCATTAAGAAGACTGAAAGACACTATCAGGGAAAGAGCAAAATCACAAAGTACTGCTTTGTTGAATAAAAATAAGCCTTTATTACCATTTGGAAAAGAACATGAATTAGGATAAAATTTCTTGTCACTCAAAGGATGATAATAAAACTAAGCTAGAGAAATAATAGTCAGTGATGAAACTTATGACTCACATAAACATCAAATATAATAGCTATTAGCCTTTGTGTCACTTGCTTTTTGAATCAGACTCATAACTTTCACTTTCATTTATTCCAGTTTTCTTTCATATTATTTATTGTGAATAAAATTATTAACTTAAATTGTTCGAATTAGGACTAGGATATAGGGCTAGTCACTAAAAGGTAAATGACATTTACGATTTATAAAGAAAAAAGGAGGAAATTGGGTAAGTTAAAGTATATGTTGGTCAGAGTAGCCAAAACGGCACCCTTAAAATAAATTCAACTCTATATCTTAAAGGAGATATAGATGTGTTCATATATTCAGTAAATTGTTTGAAAATCTGTTTGTCTTGAGTTACCAAATTTCTATTACTAGGGTTCAAAATGTAGAATATTTTAAATAATAATTAAATTTCAGATCACTTTAACGGATACTATTATTATGTTAAACTACATGATGACTTAGTTTGAAAATTGTCAAGGGAAATTCATATTATGCACATAGATTCATATCAAATCAACAGTTCTGACCAGAATATATGTTTCTCCATAATAATGGTTCCACACTTGACTACTCTTGACACAATGTCATACTTAACAACACATTGTGGCTGACTTGAAAGAAACATCCCAAGTTTATTTTTAGGCTTTTAGCAAAAATCTCCTGTAGTCTAGTCTGCTGTGTCTTGAATAGTGTGTGTAGGCTACTCTTGAGAGCAAAAGAGTAGAAATAAAATGCACTCATTCATTTGGCCTCAGCCAGTCAAAATTTGAGATCCACTGACCTTTTTTGTAAGGTCAGCTGGTTAGTGTGAAGAAATGTCTCCAGCTTTTCCTTCAGAGATGTCCCTTGTGGCTCAGATGGTAAAGCATCTGCCTGTAATGTGGGAGACCCAGGTTCAATCCCTGGGTTGGGAAGATCCTCTGGAGAAAGAAATGGCAACCCACTCCAGTACTCTTGCCTGGAAAATCCCATGGATGGAGGAGCCTAGTAGGCTACAGTCCATGGGGTCGCAAAGAGTTGGACATGACTGAGCGACTTCACTTCACTTTCAGAATCTACTGTTTATCATCCCATTGTTCCAACACATTAGTATGTATTGCAGCCTATCTCCTCAATATATGAGGCAAAGAAACAGCTCATCTTTAGGCAAAAGAAATCCCAAAAGACTGTTCTCTATATTACTTGAATTATCATACAGCTGAATTTACCTAATCCAAGTAAATCTAGATTTAGGAGGTTATACTTTATTTGATCATTAGTCCCTTGCATATATCCAGTAAAATATGCCTAAATATGGTAGTCCAAGAAAAGAACTTGGAGAAAACGCTTCTGCAATTAATCAAGATGATGTCCTTATAATAATGAGCTTTCTGTATTAATTACATTCCAAAATTGTACCCCCAAAGCCCATAATTTGAACATTTGACTTTCCATTTGTAAGTCTAATAATATCTGAAAGTTCAAACTCTCCTTCTACAGGAATAAGGAAATAAGTTTTAATAACATATAAAATATTTTAATATAGCAAGCTTTGCATCTGTTTCCATATAGACTTTGAAATTCTCTACTAGAAACTAATGCATATTCAAAGTAGGAAATCAGGAAAAGGTATCATTTGAAAAACAGTTTTTTGGACTTCTCTAGTGGCACAGTGGATAAGAATTTGCTTGCAAATGCAGGGGACACAGGTTCTATCCCAGGTCCAGGAAGATTCCACATCCCACTGAGCAAGTAAGCCCATGCACCACAACTATTGAAGCTCATTCATTGTAGGTCCCATGAGCCTCAACTACTGAGCCTGCATGGTGCAATTACTGAAGCCTTCATGCCAAGAGCCTGTGCTCTGCAACAAGAGAAGCCACTGCAAAGACAAGCCCATGCACCATAACAGAATAGGCCCCACTTGCTAAAACTAGAGAAAGCCTGTGCAAAGCAATTAAGACCCACTGCAGCCAAGAATAGATCAATAAATAAAAAGAAAATAGTTTGTCTAAACACATCTGATCAAATTTTACTGGGCTGATATAAAATATAGTAATGAATCGTGTTCACTTACATGAGTTTTGCTTCTGTCTCCTAACCCAGAATAAATGCATGCAATAACATTGAGCATCTTAGAAAAGACAGAAGCCAGGAAATTTGAAATCAATGAAATGAGAAATAGAGAGGTTGTAGAATTATAGTTTATTGGGGAAAGTGCTTATCTAGTTATGCTTAAGAAAAGATTACTTTCTTTAGGGTAAATATGTAATACAGAAAGAAAGGGCCAAGATTCAGAACTGTTTACTTAATTATTCAGTCTAGATATGATTATCAAGTTAAATATTTACTAATCTCCTACTGTGTGTCAGTTTTCATGGTTTTTAGTCTTTTAAACTTGAGCTAGACTCTTTATCTCTTTGTACCACAATTTAAACAACAAACAAACAACCAGGAGAAAACCCTAGTGGGTAGGAAAAAACAAAACTTAAAAAGATGAGGCCCTATAAGCATGAAAATCTATAAGCAATAACATTATTTCAGAATATATAATTTGCGTTGATTTTTCACATAAGATTTGAATTATAGGGAAGCCTAATGTGCTGCAATCCACGGGGTTGCAAAGAGTTGGACACGACTTAGCAACTAAAAAATAACAACAACAACACCTATATGCTTTTAATGCTAAGATGATGCATTATATGAGTGAAATTAATTTGTCATTGCTAGTTGAAGCAACAAAACATGATGTCATGAAAGATCACTGTTTATAAAGTAGCTACTAATGGCTCTAATAGGCAATACTTGATCTGTAGTTTTTTATGATAATTAATTCATTTAACTTAATTTCTTTATTCCAAAATATCTTTGAATTGCATAACAGAGGTCAAGCCTTTTAATGGATTTATATGGATCAACCTTTTTGCATGGCCAAATGGCATGTAGAATTTGAAATAAAAATTTAAGTGTGATAATAATTCATAGTTTTTATAAAACATCACCTCTAACAGGACATTTAAGCCACACAATTTTTAGCAAAGCCAAAGGCAAATAATAAATACTTCAGAATTTACAAAATGCACTTTAAAATAGTATCAATACATCACTCACGCATAACTGCTTAATGTTCTTGTTTTGTTATCTAGTGAAGAAATAGGTTGGAAACAGTTGATTTTATAGCATGAGAGCTTCCTTGACCAATGTTTTTGGAAACTACAAGTAGAAATACATTAGTGAGTCTTGAAATAAATTGAATAGGCTGCAACCAGCAGTAAAAAAAATAAATAGAATAAAAAATATCAGCGAGCATTGCACATGATAGTTCCATTAAAATATTTTTCAGAGTGTGTGTGTGTTTATACAGTCTATATAAAATGTATTTTCACTATTTCTTACCACAAGTCAAAATAAAAACAGGCTGGAAAGTCACTGGTTGAGGCTACATAGAGCCAATTCCATTATCTATAGACCCATAGCTAGGGAAATGTGACCTCAGCACACAGGGAAAGACGGTTTTATAAAGACCTTTCAGGCTTGGTCTTGTCCATTTTTAGAATAGTGACAGAACAATGAAAGGGAACGTGAGGTGGGTGTGCTCCAGGGGTATCAAATCATTTCCAAATAGTCAAGAGATAAAAGTCACATTTTGAATGCTCTTTCAGGGCTGTCTTCACTCACTGAAACCACTCATTTCTGTGGGGACAGTTGGGTGGCAATGGCAGCAATTCTGTCATTTACAATATAAATACATCTGGGATCCCTTGATAATAAAGAAGATGCCCTGTGTCACCTTAATTTATATCACTGCTAATTAAAAAAATAATTTGTTGTCTAAAAAGCTGGCATATTTGGGATGGCACTGCTTCCTGTGGATTGAACCAATTAGCAGAACTGTTACTATCTGCAAATGTCTCCACTATTTCCCATGTGTACATCTCACAACTTTATGTTTTTTTGTTTTGTTTTGTTTTACTGATAAATCAAATCCTGTGTGTTACCCATTTCAAACCGAAATAAAATCCCCCACTGAGCCATTTCATTTTTCTTGTATAGCTACAGCTATTTTGCGTTTCTTGTAGAACAAAAAGTTCTCATAGATTTTTAATGCAATAATGTGAATGGAATCAATGATGACTTCATTTGGTAAGCTTGAAGAAATACCTTGATACAGCACCATGTGCTGCTTGGGAGAGAGTAAAATAAGCCAACTTTTACAAGTAAACTACATGAGCTGATTTTCCTTTTAGCATAATTCTTTTCTAATTGTATCTTGCTGTCATTAAAATTTGACATTTTCTTATTGCTCTACCAGGAAATATGACCATTTTTAGTTCCTCTGGACAACAAATCAGTTGTGCTTACTTAAAAACTGTTTATCTGTATCTAAAGCATATGCGAATTAACAGACTGCCTTTTTTACAGCCTGTCTTTTTCAATATGAGGTTCAATGCCTACTGCATTTTCATTTAGTATCACACGATTGATTGTTCTCCAGTTGTTCCATATGTATTTATCAAATAACTCCATTTTTCTTCCTTTCCATGTAACTCTCTCAGAACCTCACACAATCTTGGCCTATAGTAGATTTTTATTGCTTGTAACATTGTTTCCAATTCACACGTACTTGGGATAGCCATTGCTTATATGGCAGAATATAAATTTATTTCCCTATAGGAAAGATGTCATAGAAAAGGACCAGTAACCGAACATTATGATAATTTGTTCATCTGCTTTAGTGAGGTTTGGAGACATAATGGTTTATGATAAAAAAGGCCTTAGTAGAACACTTGGTTTGAGGCCTCACATGTGCTGTCCAGAAAGCACCTGAGACCCACTAGTGTCTCCTACCTATCCTCTCCTATCCTTCGGAGTTATTGTAAAGCCAAAATGAAATTAAATAGGTGAGGGTACTCAGTTGACTGTAATCATCTATAAATGTCACTGGTTATCATTGCCTGGTTATAAACTGCCTGCAGTGGAAGAGACTCTGGTTCAATCCCTGGGTCAGGAAGATCCCCTGGAGAAGGAAATGGCTACCTACTCCAGTATTCTTGCCTGGGAAATCCTATGGACAGAAGAGCCTGGTGGGCTACAATCCATGGGGTTACAAGAATTGGACACGACTTAGCATCTAAACCACCATCATTGCCTCACCTTCTGCATGTGAATCTGTGTGAATTTATTTAAATGCTCACCTTCCTCAGTTTCTATTACTCCTTTTTCCTCTAGAGCAATGAAGATGACAAGGTGATCCAAATATACAGCCAACTTTTTACTATCCATGAAGAATTTAGCCATGGTATCCTCTTTCATAACTAGCTTTGATATTGTGAGATGGGCTGCTGGAAGTCAGATTAAATCAGAAATAGGTTAGAAATGGAAAAAAAAATAAGTCTGAGGATGTTCACATATGTTGAATATTACTGATTATCAAGCTGATTATGCTTAGTTTAGGAGGTCCTCAAATGCAGCATGAACTCACTAAATTCTAAGAATGCATACTGTTGCTTTTGACTAGAACTTTTTCTTCTCTTCCCCATGCCATCCTTCTGCCATCAGCTGGCGAATCTCTAATCATCCTTCAGTTATCCACTTAAAAACACTTACTACATGAAAATTTTCAGGACAGATTAAGTCTGTTTCAGGGGTCTCTTTAATGTAATTTTATACACTTTTGTATTATAAGTCCCTGTGTACCTATCTCTGTCACTCATTATACTATAAGGACATTGTTGTTGTTGTTCAGTCAGTCAATTGTGTCTGACTCTTTGTGACCCTATGGACTGCAGCACACCAGGCTTCCCTGTCCATCACCAACTCCCAGAGCTTGCTCAAACTCATGTTCATCAAGTTGGTGATGCCATCCAACCTTATTATTCTCTGTCGTCCCCTTCTCTTCCTGCCTTCAGTCTTTCCCAGCATCAGGGTTTTTTCCAATGAGCAGGTTCTTCACATCAGGTGGCCAAACTATTGGAACTTCAGTTTCAGCATCAGTCTGTACACTGAATATTCAGGATTGATTTCCTTTAGGATGGACTGGTTTGATCTCCTTGCAGCCCAAGGGACTCTCAAGAGTCTTCTCAAACACCACAGTTCAAAAGCATCAGTCCTTCAGCGCTCAGCCTTCTTTATGGTCCAAATCTCATACCCACACATGACTACTGGAAAAACTATAGCTGTGACTAGACAAACCTTTGTCAGCAAAGTAATGTCTCTGCTTTTTAATATGCTATCTAGGTTTGTCATAGCTTTTCTTCCAAGGAGCAATCATCTTTTAATTTCACAGCTGCCATCACCATTTGCAGTGATTTTGGAGCCCAAGACCTCCATATCATGACTATCTCTTCACCAATGTTTACCAATAACCCCTGGAATCATGACATTGCCATGAACATTGTGGTAATAATTGTACTGGATCCTTGCCCTAGTCCTTAAAACTAGGACAATATAACTCTGATTTCTAGGCTCAGCTCTGAATTAGATTCTATTAGCAAGTATGAGTGCCTGAGTGACTGTAAGCCGCTCAGTCGTGTCCGACTCCTTGCGACCTCATGGACTGAGCATGCCAGCCTCCTCTGTCCATGGAATTCTCCAGGCAAGAACACTGGAGTGGGTATCTGTTCCCTCCTCCAGGGGATCTTCCCAATCCAGGAATCAAACCCAGGTCTTCCACATTGCAGGTGTATTCTTCACCATCTAAGCTACCAGGAAAGCCCAGGAATGCTGGAGTGGCTAGTCTATCCTTTCTCCAGGGGATCTTCCTGACCCAGGAATTCAACTGGGATCTCCTGCATCACAGGCAGATTCTTTACCAGCTGAGCTACCAGGGAGTACAGTCATCATTTAATGAATACTTTGGTGACCAAGAAACCAATCAGACTTGCCACTCCAGCCTTGTAACTTTTACTGACATTTTCCTATTTTCCTTTTAACCAACAGTCTTCCTCCTATAAACTTGGCCTGTCTTTATTTTATGCTAAGTCCCTAACTTGGAGTCTAGACCAAGGTGTACCTTACTCTGCTTTAACATTCTAAAGGCTGAAGCCCTATTGAGGTTGGATATCAACTGATCCAAGTCCATCCTGAGTTCCACTACTGGACTGCCTACCTGGATTCATGGTTATTAAATTATCCTTACATAATGTTCTTATTTTGGGTATTACCCACACTTTTTTGAAGTCTCCTGTTGGCCCTCTTTGATGACAGTTGCCCATTATTCTAGGATTCCTCTCATCTTCTCCTGCTAGATCTGCCTTGAGCTGTTGTGTAAATTCCAGTTAATGTTAAAACTTTGGTCTATAGTCAAGTCCTGCCACAAGCAATCCATAAGCCTTATATTTGAAAAGAAAATTTACTTGGAACTTTTGAGCACTTTCTGTGGGGTTGTATGAAATAATAAACAGGAAGAGGAATTCAGTTATTTGGATAAGAGATACTTGATACTACAATTGGGTATATTTCTTACTCATAGACTATAAGAACATTTCTTATTCATTTCATAGTGCCCACTATTATCTTCACAATAGAGACAGACAGCAAAATTAATCATTAAGGCTCTTAGTGTTTTAGTGGGCCAAACAACAGCACCTTATTCATCTTCTGTAGCATTTGGAATCAATTAAGAAATGTATTCAGGAGTAAGAGAAAACCAGATCAAAATGTCAATATTTTTGTCAATTAAAAGCTATTCAATTAAATTGGAGGATGCAACTTACAGTTATAACTGCTTGATAGCCTCCACCCAAATCACTGACACTTGCCTACCCACTCACAGCTTTGAGTAACTGCCATCCATTCACTTCAGGGACAGGGTCATTCTCTCTAGGTTTATCATATGACCTAGAGAGAACAAGAATGTACCTTTTCTGAGGGCAGGCCAAGCCAGAGAAAAGATAGAAGAAAGAGTCAAATAAAATAACCACTTCTCTTCCAAAAGGAGTGGGGAAAGAGTGTCATCTTATAAAGGAGAGATATTGCCATTGCTCTTAAAGGTGTCGATGTGCATAAAACTCTTTCACTGAAAGATGTTCTGCCATGATGGCCACAGAAGCAATTTACAAGAATTAAATAGGAAGCAATTTAATGCATGGCTGTGGGGACAGGCTGACCTAGGTTCTTATGTGGGCTGTGCCATTTACCAGAGCATTTAAGCTCTCCAAGCTTTTATTCCTACATCTGTGAAATAAGGAATGTGTGCCTACTGTCTCTATTGTTTGTGTAAATAAAATTAACCATTTTATTTGTTATCTTTAAAGCCCCCACACATGAAAGGTGATTATTACTTTCACAGAAAGCACAGATGGGGAACTCCACAGCAGAATAAATCTCTAAGAAAGCAAGAGAGATATGCTCATATTTTCTAATAACTGTCAATATATTTGGTTCACTGGATCATATAGTCACATCTTATTTGTATCAGGGCAAAAACAGATACTTGAGTGCAATCATTATGCCACCTTCAGGCATCTTTCTTAGAATTCTTTTAAAAATAAACTTTGCTTCTTATCCCTCCAACAGTCATTAATCAAATCATTGATTGATGCTTGAAATAGTGCAGGTGCTGCTATTACATATTCATTATTAATCAAATTATTTATTCAGCCCAGTAGATTCTATACACACAACACAATCTTCAGCATCCCATCATGCTATCCAGAATCTGAAATTTATCATAGTAATATTCAGATACATTTTATTAGGGTTATATGAAATGCAAATTCTCAAAATTAAGAGTCCCAGAAGCCTAACTTCTCTACTTTTACTTCTTAAGAACATTGGTTGCCTTTTGGACTCTGTGGGAGAGGGAGAGGGTGGGAAGATTTGGGAGAATGGCATTGAAACATGTGAAATGTCATGTATGAAACGAGATGCCAGTCCAGGTTCAATGCACGATGCTGGATGCTTGGGGCTGGTGCACTGGGACGACCCAGAGGGATGGTATGGGGAGGGAGGAGGGAGGAGGGTTCAGGATGGGAACACATGTATACCTGTGGTGGATTCATTTTGATATTTGGCAAAACTAATACAATTATGTAAGGTTTAAAAATAAAAAAAAAAGACGAAAAAAAAATAAATTGCATGATGAAACTCAAAAAAATAAATAAATGCAATCTTTAACACATTTTCAAATAAATTTTTGTTCCATTTTATTTATTTTTATTTTTATTTTTTTTTTTGTGTGTGTAATAAAGTTTTATTAAAGTATAAAGGAGATAGAGAAAGCTTCTGACATAGGCATCAGAAGGGGGTAGAAAGAGTACCCCTGTTCCATTTTAAATAATGAGATTAGATTTTAATATTCAGATTCAGATTTTTTAGTATCATCATCCTAGAGTGATTCAGGGACAAAATCTTCAGGATGATCTGGTTTAATGCCCTCCATTTTCAGACAAGAAAACCAGAAACTTAGAAGTAACTTACTCAAGATTACAGTGTGCAGAAGAATCTGGTCTGCTGATGTCTATATTCTTTCCATGGCTTCCCAATGTGGTAAGGGTTATTGACTGAGCTGTTCAAAAATACTATTTGTGATGTAGAAATAGCAGGAAGACCAATATGCTGAACTTGATAAGGTGAAGTATTTTAAATTCTATCAGGCCAAGTTTTAACTGATGAGCACAATCTGGTAAAGCACATATTAATATGCACATGGTAAGGTGCCCTGAATAAAGTAAGTGTTTAATAAAAATGTTTTGAGGACAATTTTTATCCTCTTATGCTGTAGTTGTATCTCTAGCATGTGGGACCCCCAAGCCATCCAGGCAGAGTGTAAATGCATATGCAGATTCACTGTATTTATATCAAGCATAAATATAAGTATGCTTCTTGAGAAATACCTTAATGCTAACATTTTACTGCAAGTGAATCTGCAGAACTGTCTCCAGAAATGAAATGAAGAATGCACTGGATTCTTCATATGCACATCATATGTTAAAATAAGAAAAAAATTAAATAAATTGACTTTTCAAAGAGCAAATTTCTAAAAATAGCCACTAATTTGCTTGCATAGAGCTTAAAATATATCATCTGCCTCTTCTTTGTATTTAATCAACATCTATTGAGACTAGTTTGACTTAGAGCCCATTACTGAGTGTCATGGGAAGATAAAAATAAAATCAACACATCCTTTATGCTTAGAAAGTGTGCTCTTTACTTATAAATCTATATTGTACGTGGGGAGGAGGAGAGACTGCCCCATAAAACTTTTAAAGTAAGTTAAGTCTCCTGTTATAATTTACCATAATTTCCTTTGGCTTCATTTCTGTTTACTGAAATTACTCCATTACCAGTGAATGTCTAACCACCATGAACATTTTATTTTATTATTGTTAACATTATTAAATATTTAAAGCCTAAAAATTACAGAGTATAATATAATACCCAAGTATCCAATATACAGAATTTAAAACATCAACCTCATAGAGCAAGATCAAATAACTTACTTATGAAATACCCGAGGAATACTAAATACTGAATAAATATTGATATGATAATATCATCTTCATTTGCTGTGTTTTCTTTTGATATTTTAAAGAAGAAAGGAAACCTTATTGTTACAGTTGATATTCCCATTGTAATCTTCCTCAATCCATGTTTTTATAAATTACCACATATGTATGTGCATTTTCATAAATAATATAAAATTCTTTGAAGTTCTATATTATATCATGATATTATAAACTGATATAATTGACTATTATATCATTTATATTATAAATATCATATATAAATGATATAATATTACAATATAATTCTATGTTTTTAAAAATAATCATGTTCTTGCTATCTGAGCAGGTTAAACAGATACATAGTTGATTGATATATAGATGATAAGTTGTTGATTTATTTTAAAAATTGTATAGTATTCCATCCTATGCATTGGTCTGCTACTGGTTAATACTATTAGTACTATCATTTTTTTTCATATTTTGGCAGTCTATCATCATTAACACATATCTGGATTGTATTTCTACCAGTCTTTTACTAGATTATTTAATAATTTTACTTGTGATTATTATGTAATTAGATTCATCTCTACTATATTTCCTGCCATATGAATTGATCAAGTTTTTATCATAGTTTCATACATTTTTTCTTTCCTTTACTTGTCTGAAATTTGTATTTCTATTATGTTAGTGGTGTCCTTTTCATTTTAACATGTGTGCTTAACTAAAAACACTATAATGAATCAGTATCTATATCCTCTTTCCCACAAAGATCTTAGTATACACTGAATCAAACATCTCTTGCAAGTTTTCAAACTATTGTTGTCCAGTATTTTAAATGTATGTTGCTTTTAAACTCTCCACCTATCATCATTATTATTGATTATCACTTTAAAATATTTATTTATGTATTTATTTGGCTGTGCCAGGTCTTACTTGCAGCCCAAGGGATCTTCCATCTTTGTTGCAGCATGCGGGATTGTTAGTTGTGGCATGCAAACTGTTAGTTTTGGAATGTGGGTCTAGATCACTGACCAGGGGTCAAACTCAGACACCTTGCACTGGGAGCAGAGTCTTGGCCACTGGATGACCAGGGAAGTCTCCAAGGAATTATGTTGTATCAGGTCTCTGAAAACATTCCATTTTCTTCTGACATGCATTGCTGTTGATGAGAAGTCTTACATGAGTCTGATTAGAGTTCCATTGGAAATAAGTGTTTTTTTCCTCTGGTAAGCATTAAGATTTGACTTTTATACTTCTCATTTTTACCACTTAAGGAGTCTAGATGTAAGTTTATCTGGGATTTTATTTAGTACTTACTGCAGTCCTTAACGGAGAAGGCAATGGCACCCCACTCCAGTACTCTTGCCTGGAAAATCCCATGGACGGAGGAACCTGGTAGGCTGCAGTCCATGGGGTTGCTGAGGGTCAGACATGACTGAGCGACTTCACTTTCACTTTTCACTTTCATGCATGGGAGAAGGAAATGGCAACCCACTCCAGTGTTCTTGCCTGGAGAATCCCAGGGACGGGGGAGCCTGGTGGGCTGCCTTCTACGGGGTCGCGCAGAGTTGGACACGACTGAAGCGACTTAGCAGCAGCAGCAGCAGCAGTCCTTAAGGTTAAGCAGTTTTGTCTTTCCTCAGTTCTGGGAAATTCTCAAGCAACTATTTTTGGAAAGTTGTCTCTTTCTCATCTTTATTCTCTCTTCTGGAACTCTGGTTAGATATTTCTTGACTTGATCTTTTTGAATATTGTCATCCACATTGAATGGATTTCTCTCTTATTTCTTCTATTTCTTTGATGCTCTGTGCTGCAATCTGGCTAAGCTCCTTAGATCTATACTCTATTTCAATAAGCTCTTTTTCAACTATGTCTAATCTACTTTCCTATCTTCCTCACATTATTTATGCCTGTATTTTTATTTCAAGAATTTCTACATGGTTGTTATTTTTGCTTTCATGTTCTGATATTGCTATTTTCCTTTAACTCTTGATTATTTTTAAAATACTTGAAAGACTATTTCAATCTTTTTTATTATGTATGGTTCACAATGTGTTACTTTCTATGTTTATTTTTATTTTCTTACTCTCTCTTAGTGATTTGTCTCCATGTGTAATATGCAATTTTAATTGTAACCTCATTTTCTGAATAACTGTTTTTTATGGGATTTTTGTATGCCCTGGACAGTGCAGATTTGCTTCAAGCAGTTTCATATTTACTTCCATTGAGCCTATAGAGGTCTCAATGTTTTTGAGGCCACCTTTATATTACTTTATTGGTTTTCATTCTTCTTGTACAGTATGAACTGTATATTTTTCCATGTGTGGCACTGGCTTGGGGTTATAATTCCTTGCTGGTGATTTTTTTTAAATAACACTTTCAAGAAGGCCAACTTTCTTACTAAGTCCCTAGGCTAGTGGATTGAGACTTTTTAATGCCTATTTTATAGCAATATGGTTCCTAGTTTCTTTTAGAGAACTTAGTTCAAGTTCTAAACTACTCAGAAATCCAAAACCTTGCTTGTCTCATTTATTTATGTAAGTATTGAAAGAGAAATGTCTACGCAATATTCTTGGATCTATTAATCCATTAGGTATTTGAATTCCACTCTCATGATCCATATACCTCTGGCCATATAAGTAACAAACATTTAAATCCAATCTGAGCTTCAGTTCTACTTTTATTAAGTGCTTTATAGCTATTTCTACCTTGATGTTCACCAACACTTAAAACTACATTTCTAAAAACAAATTTTTTCATATGTCAAAAAAAAAACCTTGTTAATAGGCATATTTCATTTTACTTCAGTTTATTGTGCATTGTAAATATTGATGGTTTTTTGCTTTGTTTTGCTTTTTTATAAATTGAAGGTTTGTGGTAATTAAAGGCATGTTTATTGACACCATTTTCCCAACAGCATTTGCTCACTTTGTGTCTCTGTGTCACGTTTTGGTAATTCTTCCAAAATTTCAGACCCTTCACCAGAAAGAAAAAAAAAAAAAAGATTATTGGCTTATTGAAGGCTCAGATGATGGTTAGCATATTTAACAATAAAGTATTTTCATAAGGCATGTAAATTTTTTAGATGTAGGCTATTGCACAATTAATGGACTATGCTGCTAAGTCGCTTCAGTTGTGTCCGACTCTGTGCGACCCCATAGACGGCAGCCCACCAGGCTCCACCGTCCCTGGGATTCTCCAGGCAAGAACACTGGAGTGGGTTGCCATTTCCTTCTCCAATGCATGACAGTGAAAAGTAAAAGTGAAATTGCTCAGTCGTGTCCGACTCTTAGCGACCCCATGGACTGCAGCCTACCAGGTTCCTCCCTCCATGGGATTTTCCAGGCAAGAGTACTGGAGTGGGCTGCCATTGCCTTCTCCTAATGGACTATAGTACAGTGTAAAAAATAACTTGTATATGCATTGGGAAACCAAAAAAATTGCGTAACTTGCTTTATTGTGATGGTCTGGAACAGAACCCACAATACCACCGATATGTGCCTGCACCTTCATAAATTTCCTACAGTCAGCCCTTTACTGTAATGCTGCGTCTGCTGCGCTAAGTTGCTTCAGTCATGTCCAACACTGTGTGACCTCATAGAGGGCAGCCCACCAGGCTCTGCCATCCCTGGGATTTTCCAGGCAAGAGTACTTGAGTGGGTTGCCATTGCCTTCTCCAATGCATGAAAGTGAAAAGTGAAAGTGAACTCACTCAGTCGTGTCTGACTCTTAGCGACCACATGGACTGCAGCCTACCATCTCCATCCATGGGATTTTCCAGGCAAGAGTACTGGAGTGGGTTGCCATTGCCTTCTCTGTTACTATAATGCATACCAGAGCAAACATATCAAGCCAAATATGTCACAAGCCAAAATTAGAATTTTGTACTACATAAGGCCTTCTGCTCTTAAAGACAAATTAAAATCCTAAAATACAATTTATTTAGATATACATTTAGTTGATATATTTTTGTGATGTTGTGATTTATAAAATTCTTTTTTTCATAATTTAGTACAAGCTTAAATCCAACAAGTCTAGACAGAATTCATTCCACTAGATTTTCATCTTCATTTTGTTTGAATTAATTCATGAGAACTGTGCTCCTATTATAAGTGTCAGAACTTTCTCTTTTATTCATATTCTCTCTCATTTGTCATAAAATGAAATTAAAATGTATCTAAATAGTCAACACTTGTATCAACAGGTGCAACTGTATAGACATAGATGAAGATGTCACCTAAACTAAATTACTGGCTGGCAGGTAGCACCAGCATGTGACAATTAATAATTATTATTTGTCAACTGATACACAAGTCCAAATTAGGCAAAGGAAAGACATTTTAGAGTGTCAATGTTGAGTATATGAAAGTGAGGACTACATGCAGACTAAGTGTAACAAAGCCAGCAATATTTCCTTTTTGGTATTTATGAATGTGTTTTATGAATCCCCATGTTATACCTTTCCCACTGTCACAGTAAGCTCAGGATCTTGTGATCACTTATGGAGGCTTATAACTCACCTCAATGATGCCAAAGTATTCATCTCACAGGGCTCAAAATGCCCCTCATTTTCTCATGTTTATCTTGTTTTCATCCCGTTATCCTCAGAGAAAATACGGTCCTGCATTATGTCAACCACTGTCCCTGCAATGCTTATCAGAATTATATGCTTCTTTGAAACACTATTTCAAATTCTGCCTGTTCTATGAGGCTTCCCCTTACTATGTTAACCTGAAATAATCTCTCACCTCTCACTTAAGTATTATGCTACTTGTTTCACACACATCATTATATTGCCTTGCATAGTGATGAGTATGTGATGATAAAGGCAAAAATTCCATGGCAAATTTCATGGACCACTAGAATTCTGTCAACACAACAGCCTTTATAAGTACTCAGAAGCTGACTTATTCTGTAGACATATTCAAATCATTGCAAATGTCTATTTATTATTCTCAAATAGATTGTAGTTTGCAATTGATCTTAGCATTACAACCTTAGTTTTTAATACAGGACTCATGAGATACTATGTGACATGTCTTTGTCTCAAGCATACTATTCTTTTGAAGCTTTTATCATACACCATGATCTATCTCAACACCAGACCTTTCTGCATGCCATCCTTCTTAGAACCTATCCTTCACAGATTCTAACATTTACTTGTGTGATTTCTAATCATACTTCATATTTCAGTTTAAAATTTCTTCTTCAGGGATGCCTTCCCTGGGCTCTAGGATTAGCTTTGTTGTTGTCACTGTTTTACACTTTCATAGTATGCTACAATTTTACTCTACAGTGTATTTCATAACCTGAGTGTATGGACCAGTGGTGACTAATATAAACACTATCCAGTAAAGATTTCTAATCTTTATTACTCCCAAAATTTAGGGTAAGAGAGGAATCATATGTTCTGGACATATTCTGTCCAGAACAACTCTAATTAAACTCTATTATCTTCCCATAATCTTTAGCACCTATAAATTCCTAGGATGATCCTGGTTTTCTAAACCTATAGAATTTTCTTTATAGTCATGTCATTCTATGTAAAACCTCTTGGTCTCTTAATCTTTCTCCCCCATAGTATGTGCAGCTCTGCATAGTCAGTTTGTCACCAATATATAACTTACTGGAGTGGTATACAATTCCTTATGAGCCCATGGACTGTGGTTCTTATTCTATTCTAAGTGCTTTTTTTCTTAATACTCTACTTACAAAACAAGTGATGCATTTTTAAATTTTTGCCTGTATTGGGAGAAGGAATGTTTATGAATGCCTACATTTGATAATATGTATTTCATTAAGCATTTAAAAAATTTTTAACTAATACCTGTATGCCTAAATGGACTTCTTTCTTTCACTTTCTTATGCCTAAATAGAGGGTCAGCTCTAAGTGAGTAAAGAATGTTACCTAGTTTTGTTCAATGTTCTGTCTCCAGGACCTAGTGCTATATTTTGCACACAGATTTGCTAAATAAGTCTTTGTCAAATAAATGAATATTGAGCAAAAAATCAATAAAATCACAATTTGGCAGCAATCTTGACAACTAAATTATTGAGTGGAGGTTTCAAAGTTGAGTGTGGAAGTTTAGGAGGGATGCAGAGGAAAAGTAATAGCGAATATGGATGAATAAAGGAATAGTAAATTAATCCATGGAATATAAGCTATTGCCCCTGTATTGAAGAGCTTGTAGTTTTCCTTACTCTTTAACATTTATTACCTAAATTAAGATACAGTGTTAGCCTCGATGGAATAAGAGTTTTGGGAGAGAATGGATACATGTACGTATGGCTGAGTCCCTTTGCTGTCCACCTTAAACTATCATAACATTGTTAATCAGTTAAACTCCAAATAAGATGGATTCAATACAGTCTTGTGCCAAAACAGAAAGATAAATCAATGGAACAGGATAGAAAACCCCGAGATAAACCCACATCAGTTCAGTTCAGTCACTCAGTCATGTCCGACTCTTTGTGACCCCATGAATCGCAGCACGCCAGGCCTCCCTGTCCATCACCAACTCCCAGAGTTCACTCAGACTCACGTCCATCGAGTCAGTGATGCCATCCAGCCATCTCATCCTCTGTTGTTCCCTTCTCCTCCTGCCCCCAATCCTTTCCAGCATCAGAGTCTTTTCCAATGAGTCAACTCTTCGCATGAGGTGGCCCAAGTACTGGAGTTTCAGCTTTAGCATCATTCCTTCCAAAGAAATCCCAGGGCTGATCTCCTTCAGAATGGACTGGTTGGATCTCCTTGCAGTCCAAGGGACTCTCAAGAGTCTTCTCCAACACCACAGTTCAAAAGCATCAATTCTTCGGCGCTCAACCTTCTTCACAGTCCAACTCTCACATCCATACATGACCACAGGAAAAACCATAGCCTTGCCTATGGTCAATTAATCTATGACAAAGGAAGCAATGATATATGATGGTGAAAAGACAGCCTCTTCAATAAGTGTTCCTGGAAAAACTGGACAGCTATATGTAAAATAATGAAATTAGAATACTCCCTAACACCATACACAAAAATTAACTCAAAATGGATCAAAGACCAAAATGTAAGGCTGGACTCTTAGAGGAAAACATAGGTAGAACTCTCATTGACATAAATCTATTTTGACCCACCTCCCTGATCAATGAAAACTAAAAATAATCAAATGGGACTGAATTAAACTGAAAAGCTTTTGCACAGCAATTGAAAGTGAAAGTCATTCAGTCGTGTCTGACTCTTTGTGATCCCATGGACTACACGGTCTATGGAATTTTCCAGGCCAGAATACCGGAGTGGGTAGCTGTTCCCTTCTCCAGGGAATCTTCCCAACCTAGGCATCAAACCCAGGTCTCCCACATTGCAGGTGGATTCTTTACCAGCTGAGCCAACAGGGAAGCCCAAAATTATATTAATTAAGTGAGTGAGTGTGTGAAAGTTGCTCAGCTGTGTCCAACTCGTTGTGACCCCATGGACTATTGTCTTCCAGGTTCCTCTGTCCTTGGAATTCTCCAGGCAGGAATATTGGAGTGGACAGCCTTTCCCTTCTCTAGGGGATCTTCCCAACCCAGAGATTGATCCCAGGTCTCCTGCATCGCAGGCAGATGCTTTACCATCTGAGCCACCAGGGAAGCCCTAAAACTTAATATTGTTACTATGATAGTGGTGGTTGTGGTTTTATTACTAAGTCATATCAGATTCTTTTGACCCCATGGACTGTAGACCACCAGGCTCCTCTGTCCATGGGGTTTTCTGGGGAAGAATGTTGGAGTGGGTTGCCATTTCCTTCTCTAGGGTATCTTCCAGACCCAGGGATGGAACCCAGATCTCCTGTGCTGAAGGAAGTCTCCTTCATTGCAGGCAGATTCTTTACTGATTGAGCCACAAAAGAATCCTCCTGCAATGTGGGAGACATGGATTCTATCCCTGGGTTGGAAAGAGACCCTGGAGGAGGGAACAGCTACCTACTCTGGTATTCTGGCCTGGAGAATTCCATAGACTGTATAGTCCATGGGGGTCACAGAGCACTGGACATGACTGACTGACTTTCACTTTTACTACTTTGCACAGCAAAGGAAATCATAAACAAAAAGACAGTCCTCAGAATAGGAGAATATATTTGCAAATGAAGCAACTGACAAGGGATTAATCTCCAAAATATACAAACAGCTCATGTAGCTTAATATAAAAAAATAAATAATCCAATCAAAAATTGTGGGAAAAGCCTAAATAGACATTTCTCCAAAAAGACGTACAGATGGTTAACAAACACATGAAAAGATGCTCAATATAGCTCATTATTAGAGAAGTGAAAATCAAGATTAGAATGAGATAGTCATTGGTCAGAATGTGTGCCTGTGCATGTGTGTGCATGCTCAGTCATTCTGACTCTTTGTCACTCCATGGACTGTAGCCCACCAGGCTCCTCTGTATCTGGAATTTTCCAGGGAAGAATACTGGAGCAGGTTGCCATTTCCTTCTACAGGTGAACTTCCTGACCCAGGGACTGAATCTATGTATCTTGCATTGGCAGGCAGGTTCTTTACCAGCTGAGCCAGAATGGCCATCATCAAAAAATGCACAAAACAATAAATGATGGAGAGGATGTAGAGAAAAGGTAACCCTCCTACACTGTTGGTGGGAATGTAAATTGGTAGAGCCATTATGGAAAATATTACAGAAGTTCCTCAAAAAGCTAAAAACAGAACTACCATATGACCCAGAAATCCTACTACTGGGCATATACCTGGAGAAAACCATAATTCAAAAAGATGCATGTAACCCCAATGTTCATTTCAGCATTATTACAATAGCTAGGACATAGAAGCAACCTAAATGTCCATCAACAAAGGAATGGATAAAGATGTGGTACATATATACAATGGAATATTGCTCAGCCATAAAAAGGAACGAAATTGTGTCATTTGTAGAAACATTGATGGACTTAGAGACTGTCACACAGAGTGAATCAGAAAAAGAAAAACAAATATTCTATAATATTGCTTGTATGTGAAATTTAGAAAAATGCTACAGATGAACTTATTTGCAAAGCAGAAACAGAGACATGGATGTAGAGAACAAATTTATGGATACCAAGGTGGGGGTGTGGGAAGAATTAGGAGATTGGGACTGACATATATACACTACTATGTATAAAATAAATAACTAATGAGAGCCTGCTGTATAGCACAGGAAATTCTATGTAATGCTCTGTGGTGACCTAAATGGGAAGGAAATCTACAAAAGAGGGGATATGTGTATCTGTGCTTTCCTGGTAGCTCCGTGGCAAAGAATTCACCTGCTAATGAAAGAGACATACATTCAGTCCCTGGGTTGGAAAGATCCCCTGGACAAGGAAATGGCAACCCACTCCAGTATTCTTGTCTGGGAAATCCCATGGACAGAGAAGCCTGGTGGGTTATAGTCCACGGGGTTGCAAGAGTCAGATACGACTTAGAGACTAAATAACAACAATATATGTATATGCATAACTGATTCACCATGCTATACAGAAAGAATGAACACATTGTAAAGTAGCTATACTCCAATAAAAATTAATTTTAAAAATGAGTAAGTTCTATAGGTACTACACTAGGCTTATAGTTAACAATATTTTATTGTGTACTTAAAAGTTTTTTGAGGGTAGATCTCATGTTAAGTGTTCTTACTGAAATAAAGTAAAATAAAACAAAATTAAATAATAAAATATAATGAAAATCTTAAAAACATTCAACATTACCAAAATAATTCATTCAGCTTTATTTTCTCATATAATTCATTTATTCATTTTATTTTTTGTCTAAAATTTTGTTTTCCACTTTTTTAGTTCTAGAATTTATGTTTTATATTTGTTTTAAAATAGTGGGGTTAAATGTTTCCTGTATCTTGGTGTATAGGATTTGCGCTGTATTTTTCTTGAGCATATTTTTAAATTATAAAGAAATTGGTATAAAAGGTAAATGTAAAGTTATTAACACCGAATTATCATATATATATATATATATGTGCATATTTGCCTGATGTTCTATGATCTAACATGTTGTCATATGGAGTTTTATCTTTATGCATTGCTTTCTAACAACACTGAATTAAAGCAAGAGGAGTTTGTATGCATTTTCTTTGGCTCTTTACTAACTGAATCTTTCAAACTGTCTCTTTACTTTGGTCAGTGTGGCTAGTTTAAATGTCAATATATAGATACATATATCTTTATAAATATATATTACATATGTGTATATATATATATATATATATATATAGAGAGAGAGAGAGAGAGAGAGATAGGGAGAGGGGGAGACTTATAGTCAATGGTCTTGCAAACATTCCTGATTTAGAGTATTCTAAATCCACATTTCATTGAAGTGCTTCTTTTTGCATGTTGGTTGTTAGGTTGCATTTGTCAAAATCTTGCCAGTTTCTTTCTGTGTATTGTTGAGATAGGGCCCCCATCAGACACACAGGCCCTGAGCTAATTAGCAGAGCTTTGTTCTTCACTGCTCATTCCCTCAAATTCTCTACAGGAAAGGAAACTTATGAACACTTTGTGAAATTCAATCATATATAGGATAATTATATAATAATAGTAAATACGCTGCAGAGATTTTTAATAAATTTTAGACATAATACACCAATCTATACATCAATAACTGGTAAAGGGACAATCACCATGAAAGTAGCTGGGGTAATATCCATGATGTCAAGTCACTGAATGTTCTTCTACTCAACAAAATTCAGAAAAGTAAGGTGCTCTATGGCCCACTGAGCCAATGCCAGTTTGATCTGACCCTTATTTTCTGGAGCTAACATTAATACCTGAACATTTTATGCCTAGGAACTTTCTCATCTTTTGAGATAATAATAACAATTTACCATGGGGCTTTTAAAGTTATTATATGATAGTAATGGGACACAAAATAGCATTAAGAGTATTACATGAAATTATTAAGTTAATGCATACTAATTGCTTGGCATGGTAAATTGAATACACAGTAAAAGCTTAACAAATATTAATATTAGTCATTATTGCTTTCATGTTGTTTCTGCTGCTGTGTGGTTATTGCTACATTTATTGTCATATTCAGTGAAAAATTCCCATGTAAGAAAGTAAATGACATTTATAACATAGGTAGAGTGACTGTGTTCTTGCCTGGAGAATCCCAGGGACAGGGGAGCCTGGTGGGCTGCTGTCTCTGGGGTTGCACAGAGTCAGACACGACTGAAGCAACTTAGCGGCAGCAGCAGCAGCAGCAACAGCAGCAGAGTGAATGTATTTCCTCACCCATGGCCTATGTTGATTGCATGTATGGAAAAAGCCAAAGACTATATTGGAAAATCCTTGACAAGTAGGCTCATTAGGTGGAGAACATAATGTCAACCCATTTTATAAATACCTTCAGGCTCAGGATTAGGTAGTTAGGGTTCAGTAGTCCTAGAGATTGTTCACAGATTTGCAATTTACTTTGACCTGGAAAAAGCATCAATTCAATGGTCAAGATGTTAAAGTTGTACATCCATCCTTTGATATAGTTCCCCTGATTTGTCATTTGATGTATAGAGACAAGACAGTGACTGTTTGGATCCTAATTCATATGTACATCTGAGTAACCAACTCTGAGTTCATTTGCTACTGATGAGAGGGTCTTGAAAAGCTTTTGCTGCATGTGAATATTATGCATGTGAATATTATTCACATGCTGCATGTGAATATTATTCTCTATGTAACACTGTCTTTCAATTATCTTAGCAACATTTCCAGGATTAGAATTCTACCAAAACAATTTTTACTCAGGAGAGAATCAAATTAGCACACTTGTTAGGTCTTCTTTCTTACTCTTACTACCAAAACTTGACCCCATGGACTATACAGTCCACGGAATTCTCCAGGCCAGAATACTGGAGTGGGTAGCCTTTCCCTTCTCTAGGGAATCTTCCCAACCCAAGAAC
The DNA here is from genome assembly GCF_055505025.1 of Bos grunniens. NCBI lineage: Eukaryota > Metazoa > Chordata > Mammalia > Artiodactyla > Bovidae > Bos > Bos grunniens. The sequence continues at coordinate 134,867,308 of NC_141194.1, forward strand.
TGAACTCCAGGCTCCCACATTGCAGGCAGATTCTTTACCAGCTATGCCACAAGGGAAGCCCAAGAATACTAGAGTGGGTAGCCTATCCTTTCTCCAGCGGATCTTCCTGACCCAGGAATTGAACTGGGGTCTCCTGCATTGCAGGTGGGTTCTTTACCAACTGAGCTATCAGTGAAGCCCGAGTTTGAGTTTATTTGTCTCTAAAATATACATTTAATTAAAACTTCCAGAAGGGAACTATCTTTATAATTTTAGATAATAGGCTTTCTTATTACCTCTAGGAAGAGTCTTTCAGTGCACCTTAATATGGACGTAAAAACTTTCCTTCTTTAAGGAAGGTTTTTTTTTTCCTTTTAATACATCTGTCTCATCAAATTTTCAAATTCATATGGTATATGAAACAACAGTTATTATATGTAATGAGAACAACTGATGAAAATCCTCTGAAATTAGATAGTCCAAGTCTTTTAAACAAGACCTGCACACAGTTCTAGATCTGTCCTTCAGTTCTGAAAAAAATTGAGTCCCTTTTTGGATAAAGTGGTTATCACAGAGTCCCTAAATAACTTTCTATCATTTTGTCTGCAAAAGCATTTTCTTAAAATGAGATAGCTTTATGAACCTACAGAGTAAGGTGAAAAGCTCCCATAAATTCAGTAACATTAGTACAGACAGAAATTACAATACTTCAGTTACTGTCAGGAGCCAATCGGAAAACATAAATTAATCTCTCTGACAATCCTGTTATGGGGAGAGGCAGTTTTCATTTGAAGTACTTGCTGACAAGGCTGCAACTTTATTAATACAAAACATGTCATTTAGCCTTAGGCTCCACATTTTGGCAGCTGAACAAAATGCAGAAGAGTTTGCAGCTGCCTTTCACTATTGTACCGAGGCAGTTTTCAAGCACATCTCAAGTTTCCAGTGTGTGCATAGCTTGCTGTGTTGAATATGTGAAGGGTAGTAAAGAAATCACAGGCACAACCCATGGCTTTGAGGAGTTTACAGCCCAATTGAGGAAAGAAGATGCAGTCCAAGAGAAAAAGAAAACGGAAGAAAATTTCGAAGCAGTATGCCAACAAGTGCAAACCAGATACAAAACAAACACAAACTATCTTTGTAAAGGAAAATGTGTGTTGATCGTGCAATAATAAGGCTGCATTTGGGTGATATTTTTAGGTATGCAATTCTGTATCTATTTTACTCTACCCTTTCTGATGTATACAGGATATCACACAGGAAGCTGAATGATGAACCAGAAAAGATGGAGATATGTCATCTAGACACGAATTCATACTACTTGTACTCTGTAGCATTTTTCATCTTAGCCATTCTTTGTCAAAGCCCAAGGCCAGGCCTGCCTCTCACTTGTTTCTCTCTAAAAACTGGACAATAACCAGATCTATAAATTTTGCCTCTCCTTTTCATATTCAGTTTATACGTCTTAAAGCCTTCTACCCTAATTAGATTTGAAACTATGGGAAAGTGTTTTCTGACCCTGACTTTCCAGGTAAAAGGCACATATTTCTTTAATTCAAGAGGTGCTGGACTTGTCTGGTGGAACAGCAGATAGGAATCCATCTGTCAATGCAGGAGACACGGGTTCAATTCCTGGTCTGGGAAGATTCTACATGGTGCGGAGCAACTAAGCCTGGGTGCCACAACTATTGAGCCCGTGCTCTAGAGCTCGTGAGCTGCAACTACCAAGTCCACATGCTACAACTATTGAAGCCCATGTCCTAGAGCCTGTGCTTTGCAATAAGAGAAGCCACCACAACAAAAAGCCCATGCACCACAATAAAGACTAGCCACCACTCACCACAACCAGAGAAAGCCCTCGCACACTGAAATTTGGAAACCTGAGCTGAAAATCCCACTAATAACTAAATAACCACAAAGCATCTATGCTTGGAGAGGAGACTGATGACAATTTAATCTTAAGATAAAAGTGAAATAAAATGGCCACCCTGGGCAAAAACAGACAATAACACAGAAACAGTGGTAAAGCTCTTTGAGGGAATACAGATAAAATCTGAATTGAGCATGTGCAATTATGAGAATGTCTGTATCTTACAGTAATATAAGCATAAACATATAAGATATGAAAAAAGGGGGTTGGCAGAGATATGAAAAACAGTTAGGGCCATGGATACAACTCTTATGGCTGTCAGAGCTGGGGTATGAACCCAATTGAGCCTGATTCCAAATCCTATACTCTGAACATCTATACTGTGTTTTTGTTCAAACTTTTGCTTCTTCCTAGAATGTCCTTTCTCTCTATCTTTGCCTGTGAAAACCCTATCCTGTCTTCAGCACCATAACACCTTACCCAGGCACCTGGGGCTATCCCACTCTGACAATAACAACTGATACTTTCATTTCATTTGGGGAGCTTGGAAGTATACTTCCCAGGGCTCTTTTGCTAGAAACCTCACAGGCCCTGGGGTCCTCATTCCCTGGAAAGCAGTCCACATTCCCTGGGAGGCCCAGATAAAGGAAGGTCTTTCCAGGGCAAAGTGAGGCCTGGGTATCAGTTGGATCAGCAAAACTTTATTTGAAAAAACATACTTCAGGACCGTATCCTGTATCTCTTCAATCAGAATCTTTGGCTCCAGGCAGAGGAATTTCCAACAAACACTCCAAGATAATTCTGATGTATAATAAATTTTGAGAACCAGTAATTCCAGTTCTTCTAGAGAGCTGACCAATATGCTAAGCCTTTGTTCATTTCAATGCTTTCATGTCATTAAGCCAGTACAGCTGACTAATTCTCCGATTCTTTTCTTTAGCATTAAAAAAGCAGAGTTGTGAAACGTAATTACTTCATCTAGGGCAAACATCACTAAACAACACCTGCCATCTCTCCTCTGTTCAGCTGTCCCACTTATGGGTCCCTAGTTACATTAGTTTTATAAAAAATTCTTAGGAAAGATCAACTGAAAAATATTCACAAAAAGAAAAACAAAACAAAAATCAGTTGAACTATCAGCTGAATATAGAATTCCCCAGTCATAATTCATAGGGAAACAGACATTATATTGCAAATTAAAATTCCAAGTGATGAATTTAAGAATTCTAATAATCCAGATTTTCACACATTCTAAGGATATAAATGCAACTGATTGCAGTTTGTGTAAATATTCTTCTAATTTTTTATAACAAAGGAAGAAATTTAAAATTTTGTTTTGGAAATGGGGAGAGGAATTACTAATCTTAAAATCACAATGGACTGAATAACTGTTGCCAACAAACATCCCTTAATTCTTAGAACCTTAATGCAGCTGCCTCCTCTTTCCTGTTGGAGGAAAGTAACACATTTTTCCTGGGGCTGCCAACTACCTCCATGACATGCATGCATTAATCAGATCAGATCAGATCAGATCAGTTGCTCAGTTGTGTCCGACTCTTTGTGACCCCATGAATTGCAGCACGCCAGGCCTCCCTGTCCATCACCAACTCCTGGAGTTCACTCAGACTCACGTCCATTGAGTCAGTGATGCCATCCAGCCATGCATTAATCGTCCCCCAATATTATATTTATTCAAATTTTTGCAGCTACGCTTATTCGACACAAATATACATGCACACATATCCTGTTATGATGACTTGGTACTTTATTACAGATTCATAATTAATAGTTTGGTCTATTAAGTGTTCTGAACTTCAATTTACTATATTGTTATATCAGAATTTTTCATACAGTATTTGCAAGTTAGCCCCCATGAAAGACAGAAAAATAGATCAAGGTGTTGAATGGGAGAATTTGAGGAAGGTGATCAAAGGTACAAACTTCCTGTTATAAGATAAATAAGTGCTGGAGATATAATGTACAACATGATAAATATAATAACATAGCTGTAAAATGTATTTGAAAGATGCTAAGAGAGTAAATCCTAAAAGTTCTAATCACAAGAAAAAAATATTTTTTCTATATCTAGGAGGTAATGGATTCTAACTAAACTTGTTGTGGAAAGCATTTCATAATATATGTATATCAAGACATTATGCTATATACCTTAAACTTATATAATCTATATGTTAATTATATCTAAATAAAACTGAGAAAATAATTTGCTGCAATAACATTTTGCTTTTGTCAAATATTTTTGAAGATTTCACAGATTATATCCAATTGGATGGAATATAATTGGTTATATGAACATTTAACTTACATCTTACTTGAGCTATACACTGAAAAAAAGTGTTGAATGAAGTAAATGAGTTAATCTAGATCAGCAGTCCCACACCATTTTGTCACCAGGGACTGGTGGTCTCCAAGAAGACATTTTTCCATAAACTGAAGAGGGGTGGTTTTGGGATGATTCAGGTGTATTGCACTTATTATGCAATTTATTTCTATTATTATTACATAAGCTCCACCTCAGATCATCAGACATTAGATCCTGGAGGTTGGGGACCCCTGATCTAGAACATTAAAGACAGAGGACAAAAGAGCAATCAAAAACTAAAATCATTTTGCCTGATTTATGCCATATCATCTTTTCCTCCTTCCTTAAGTCACACAAAATTGTAGATGTAGTTTCTACAACTAAAAATAAAAATAAATTCTAAAAGTAAAAATGGTTCAGATGGTGAAAGAAAAGAGATCTACGGTGAGATCAGTAGATGCTTGCCTTAATTTAAAAAAGAAAGAAAAAAAGAAAAACTATTATTTTTATTTATTTAATTTTATCTTTATGTTTCCAAGTTTTAACTTGATATCTGAAAGTATCAGTACAGCTAATTATCTTTTTATGTACTTGGATTTAACAATTTTGTTTCTGTCATGAATTTAATTATATTTACAATGTGTATTACTTTATTCTTACTAATCACTGGTAGATTCTGCTGTTTTCATGTTGGATTTTCATCATACTCTTTTATCAAAGAAGTGAAGAACTGATGCTACAGTCTATATATTAAAATCCATTTCAATGAACCATTAACAAATTTCTGCATAAGTAAGCATGCATTTTAAATGACAGAAAAACAATAGAGTTGCCCAAGGGAGTCATAGAATTAGACTATCTGTGCACATTAGAATGCTAGAATTTTATGACCCCCACACAATTAATTTTTTTACAAGGGAAATTTATAGACTCCATTTTGGAAAAACTAAAATTTAACAAAAAAAAGCAGTCAGCATGAAACTAAGTACTGAACTAGACAAATACAATAGGAACTAAAACTACTTCATGGATTATAATTAAAACATTTTACAAATAGTCTATTTCATGAAATAATACAGTAAAGCTTTGAAATTCTTTTTGAAATTTAAGATTATTTGAACCTGATAAAATTTGGAGAACTATCATTCATAGCAGAAATTAAATACCCCCAGTTGTTGTAGACTCCTTAATATTTAGAAGAGGTACTATGTGATTGTGGGATGATTGAAACTATTTCCTTTTTAATGGTAAGGACAATAAAAGTAATGATGACACAGAAAGTTATAGCTCTGAGGAGCTCTTGCACACATTATCTCATTTGAACAAACTGGTGATACAAGTCTTAATGGTTACATTTTATACATGAGAAAGTTCAAGGGACTTGTAACTGGTTCAGAGTCACATTGCTAATAAATGGTGAAAATGGAAATCAAATTCACATCTTCCATGTCTACTGTACCATATGGATCAGGAATGCCACACCATCACTCTCAATTTTAAATTCACTTTCTCATTCATCTTCACCATCATTATTTTCTTCGGCGAGGTTTTTCTGCTCCACTTACAAATAGCTGTGAAAAGAAGAGAAACGAAAAGCAAAGGAGTAAAGGAAAGATATACCCATTTGAATGCAGAGTTCCAAAGAATAGCAAGAGGAGATAGGAAAGCCTTCCTTAGCCATCAATGCAAAGAAAGAGAGGAAAACAACAGAATGGGAAAGACTAGAGATCTCTTCAAGAAAATTAGAGATACCAAGGGAACATTTCATGCAAAGATGGGCTCAATAAAGGACAGAAATGGTAGGGACCTAACAGAAGCAGAAGACATTAAGAAGAGGTGGCAAGAATACACAGAAGAACTGTACAAAAAAGATCTTCATGACCCAGATAATCACGATGGTGTGATCACTCACCTAGAGCCAGACATCCTGGAATGTGAAGTCAAGTGGGCCTTAGAAAGCATCACCAGGAACAAAGTTAGTGGAGGTGATGGAATTCCAGTTGAGCTACTTCAAATCCTGAAAGATGATGCTGTGAAAGTGCTGCACTTGATATGCCAGCAAATTTGGAAAACTCATCAGTGGCCACAGGACTGGAAAAGGTCAGTTTTCATTCCAATCCCAAAGAAAGGCAATGCCAAAGAATGCTAAAACTACCGCACAATTGCACTCATCTCACAAGCTACTAAAGTAATGCTCAAAATTCTGCAAGCCAGGCTTCAGCAATACGTGAACCGTGAACTTCCTGATGTTCAAGCTGGTTTTAGAAAAGGCAGAGGAACCAGAGATCAAATTGCCAACATCCGCTGGATCATCAAAAAAGCAAGAGAGTTCCAGAAAAACATCTATTTCTGCTTTATTGTCAATGCCAAACCTTTGACTGTGTGGATCACAATAAACTGTGGAAAATTCTGAAAGAGATAGGAATACCAGACCACCTGACCTGCCTCTTGAGAAACCTATATGCAGGTCAGGAAGCAACAGTTAGAACTGGACGTGGAACAACAGACTGGTTCCAAATAGGAAAAGGAGTATGTCAAGGCTGTACATTGTTCCACTGCTTATTTAACTTATATGCAGAGTATATCATGAGAAACGCTGGGCTGGAAGAAGCACAAGCTGGAATCAAGATATAAATAACCTCAGATATGCAGATGATACCACCCTTATGGCAGAAAGTAAAGAAGAACAAAAGAGCCTCTTGATGAAAGTGAAAAAGGAGAGTGAAAATGTTGGCTTAAAGCTCAACATTCAGAAAACTAAGATCATGGTATCTGGTCCCATCACTTCATGGGAAATAGATGGGGAAAAAGGGGAAATAGTGTCAGACTTTATTTTTTGGGGCTCCAAAATCACTGCAGATGGTGATTGCAGCCATGAAATTAAAAGACGCTTACTCCTTGGAAGGAAAGGTATGACCAACCTAGATAGCATGTTAAAAAGCAAAGACATCACTGTCAACAAAGGTCTGTCTAGTCAAGGCTATGGTTTTTCCAGTGGTCATGTATGGGTGTGAGAGTTGGACTATAAAGAAAGCTGAGCGCTGAAGAATTGATGCTTTTGAACTGTGGTGTTGGGGAAGACTCTTGAGAGTCCCTTGGACTGCAAGGAGATCCAACCAGTCCATCCTAAAGGAGATCAGTCCTTGGTGTTCATTGGAAGGACTGATATTGAAGCTGAAACTCCAATACTTTGGCCACCTGATGCAAAGAGCTGACTTATTTGAAAAGACCTTGATGCTGGGAAAGATTGAGGGCAGGAGAAGAAGGGGATGACAGAAGATGAGATAGTTGGATGGCATCACCGACTCCATGGACATGGGTTTGGGTGGACACCAGGAGTTGGTGATGGACAGGGAGACCTGGCGTGCTGCGGTTCATGGGGTTGCAGAGAGTTGGACACAACTGAGTGACTGAACTGAACTGATCAACAAGGAACTTCTAATTTCAAGTCAGCCATAAACTGTGCCTTCATGGGTTCCATAGTGTCAGATCAGGTGAATATTTTTAGTCATATCTCATTCCTGCTGTACATAAGACACTTGATTCATTCTGTTACAAATCTAATTATTTGTACCAGATTCTTACTCTTCCTGGTATCGTTCCCCAATGTGGAATATTTTTTCAATGTAATATTTACTACTTACAGAAATGATCTAAATCAATTAGAGAAGGGACTAAATTTACACATCAGTCTTCAACATCACTACAGAGAATACAAATAAACTGATGTTTTACATTCCAATGTCATTTGACAATCCATTCAATTTTAAATATAGAGTTATTGTTTTGTTACAAAGTGTTTTATTTATGAAAACATTAAGTTTATAAAATTTATACAGAATTTATTATCAGTAAGTAATTAATCATTTAAGAAAACTGAGATATATATGCAGCAATTAGCATGTATATATGTATGTATGTATATATATATACACATATATATATATATACACATACACACATATAATTCACCATTTTAATGCTGAAAGTCTTTTCATTAACAAACAAAATCAATATAGTGTCCATTTATCTTCTATTTAAATTGCAATTACAATTTGGTCATTCATACTCACTGTAGCATTCTTTTCAACATTCCTAATCATAATATTAAATATACTACTTACCTATTTTTAATTCCATAATTTTTCTGGAGAATTACAGTATTATGGAATTATGTAGTAGTCTTGTAACATGAAGTAAAGCAAAATAGGGTCATAAATCTCATTTCTAATTATAACATACTCTGCATAATTAAATGTTTGGTTAATTAAGCAAATAGATATTAGGTTTACTACTATGCAATGTATTTTAAGTGCAATAAGTTATGATCTAAATTTTGGCAATTGGCTGCTATTTCTCTAATATATAATACCCTTTGGTTAATCTAGGATAAAATGCTAATTTGTAATGATAAGTTTAAAATGACTTGTGTTCACAAGATCAGATCAATATTTTCTCAAATATATGTCTCAGATTACCACATAAAGATACTTTGCTTTTATAATTAATCAACTGCATTATTTTTATATTTTTAAAAATTCCAATTATGAATAGGAATTATTTCTAACATACAGAAATCTTGGGGATTTTCACCCAAATCATCTTTCTACTTATCAAATATTTTCAGTATTTTGAGAGAGATATTCTTTCAGACCATCTAAAATCCTCAAATGCCTTCAGCTATGTGTTTAATAGTGCTATGTAGGGAAATACTCCTTCACAGGTACAAAAATAATCTTAGATGAATCATTCCTGTTTTTACTTAAACAAATAAAAGTGAAACTTGCTGTCTATTGGGGATCTTAGAAAATTCAAAAGTTTTAAAAATTATTTAATTATTTTAAGACCCTGATGCTGGGAAACATTGAGGGTAAGAGGAGACAGGAGCAACAAAGGATGAAATGGTTGGATGTCATCACCAACTCATTAGACACGCAAACTCCGGGAGGTAGTGGAGGACAGGGGAGCCTGGCGTGCTGCAGTCCATGGGATTGCAAAGAGTCGGACATGACTTAGAGACTGAACAACAACAATTATTTTTATAGTAGTAGCTTCTTTATTTGACGTGAATCATGAATTAGAATTCAGAGAGATATGTCTATCTCAAAAATGTTAAAACACTCTGACTAGCCCCTGATGTTGGTAATAAAAACCAATTACTTGCAAGTTTGGTACATTCAGTTCCAGAACTGGTAATAACTAAATATGCATGTGTGTACCTGCTCAGTTGCTAAGTTGTGTCTGACTCTTCTGCGACCCTAGGAACTGTAGCCTACCAGGTTCCTCTGTCCATGGAATTCTCCAGGCAAGAATACTGGAGCAGGTTGCCATTTCCTTCTCCAGGGGATCTTCCCACTCAGGGATCAAACCTGCATCTCCTGTATTGGCAGGAAGATTCTTTACCACAGAGCCACCAGGGAAGGCCAATAACCAAATATAGCAATATATTACATGACTTAGCAACTGAACAGCAACAATTAATTACTCTGTCCTAGTAGTGAGTGGTATTTGTTTTGAATCTACAGCTGTGTACCATATATCATCACATGTCTCTGGGCTGATCAGAAGAATCAGTCTTCATTGTGCTTCTAAATCCTATTTACTTAGCTTCCTTATTGTCTCATCTTTACAGTTATCTTTTGACAGTGTTTATCTCTAAATGCTGGTCATGGAAAAGAACCAAATCCAAAGAAGCCAATCTGATATCAGCAATCATATTACTTCCTGTAAACACATAATATTGTTGAGAGAACATTTTCCTAGACTTGTGAACTTGAAATTTACACGAAAATACTGAGATGGGTAAAGGAAAATAACTAATATTTTACTGGGTACTGAAAATTCCTTCAGAAGTCTTTAAAATAGTGATATAAAACAAAATTTAAATTATTTACATATATAAGTTTTAATCCTATGGCTCTCAAATTTTTTCTTGCACAAAAATCACTTGAGAAGCTTGTTTGAAATGCAGTTTTGTTTTATCAAAGATCAAAATTATGAGACTGAGACCTAGGGACTTGTGTTTATAACAAGTTATTCATGAATGACTCTAATGTTTTTTATCTGTGGTTCAAATTTTCACTACATTTGAAATCAGCAAGCTATGGTGTTCACAATCATTCTCTTCGGTTTACTGAAGCTTCAGGAAATGTAAATAGATGTTGCAAATGTAGACAAGAGTATTCATTTAAAGAGCTACGATTAAAATGTTCTGCCTCATTTTTAGTCAGGTATGGCCTATTTTCCTATCAGAGCATAAATGAATGAATATGGACCTTCTAAGTCACAGATGCTACTGGAGAAACAGCCCCAGAAGTAGTCACTGCGGGATATTTTACTCTGGTGGCTAAAATATAGCATCCATGAGTATATGGTAATAGAATTTTGTGCTGCAGGCATGCACTTAGTAATGAATAAAAGGTCTAGATAAAGTATCTGGATATAACAATGGGTAATTAGAGCACAGTAATGGGAAATTTGGGGCAAGCAATACCTCAAAATCATGATCAGTAAGCAGTAGACATCAGTTAGGTATGTTTTATGGGAAAAGAGTCTTGAATTTATAACAGGACAAGGAAATAGGCAAACTACTAGAAAATAAACTATTACAAATCCATCCACATATGTATCATCATTTTCATTACAAGAACCTGCTACAGATGTGATGACCCATTCTAAACTTATTGTATTTTTCTGTAGCATCCATCACATCATTTTGTGCCTTATTTTTTCCCTCTCCGCATATAACCACTGCCTTTCAGTACTCTTTCTCTTGCCAGTATGTTTAGGCCCTCATTAAGCTCACTGTTCTGAAAACCAGGGATAAAGCAATATCCATCTATGTAACAGGCTAAAAAACTGTATTTTCAAGTCCATATTCCAGAATAAGAATTATTCATATTCATAAGAGTAGACTAGAACAAATACAGACCTTTTTTGGTCTTTTGTCCATACTCCTCAGTTTGTCCTCCTCTTGACATCTCTGGCCACTTCACTTGCTTTTCATTTTTGTCTTCACTTCCTTCTTCTTATTGCACATGCCATTTCCTCTCACATAGTTTTCTATTTTAACTGAGCTTTACTATTTTGACAAAGCATAACTCGACTGTGTTTTAGTTTTCTACTGCTGCATAGCAAATTACCATAAACTTAGTGGTTTAAACAATACAAGTTCTTTATCTTACAGTTTCCATGGATAGGAGTCTAGGCATTGAATAGCTGGGTCCTCTGCTCAGGGCCTTACCGGGCTGAAATCGAGGTATTGGTCAGAGATTGTGTCTTATCTAAGGCTCAGGTTTCTTTCCAAGCTCATGTGGTGGTTGACACACTCCATTTCTTTTCAGCTCTAGAACTCATAAAATGCATAAAGGCTGCATTTTCAAAACCAGGATGACCAGACCCTTTTGATACTTCATCTTCTTTTAAAGCTTCCTCTGAGACATCAAGGCCATGGAGTATTAGCTTCCTTCTGTTTAGCATCCTAATCAAAGGAGTAATATCCAATCATATTCACAATTTCTACCCACATTCGAAAGGAGGTAATTATGTGGGTCATATATATTGGAAGTAAGGATTTTGTGGCTCATCTAGAATTCTAAGTAGCACAGACTGTTTCATATAATTATTCTCCTAGTTGGCAGGGAGCTCATAGGCTTTTCTTGCCCAGTTCTTAGGAGGAGAGTACCTACTCAGCTCATCTTTCTTCTCAGGTAGGATGCAGGAATTGGGCAGCCCATGTCCCCATGGGGTATCCACAAATGTATCCACACCTGAAGGTATTGAACTTCTAATCTGATTTGAGGGGTTTCCATTCTAACCATCAGATAAAAGCTTCCCCAACTCATCTTGAGGCTTCTCTGGTGGCTCAGAGGGTAAAAAATCTACCTTCAATACGAGAGACCCAGGTTCCAATCCTAGGTCAGAAAGATCCCCTGAAGAAGGGAATGGCAACCCACTCCAGCATGCTTGTCTGGGGAATCCCATGGACAGAGGAGCCTGGTGGGCTACAAGTCCATGGGGTCACAAAGAGTCAGATACAACTGAGCAACTAACACTTTGACTTTTTTCCTCATCTCATCCAATGACAGGAACATATAATTTGTGTCTGAACATACTAGTGAAAGTAGCAGTTGATAACATTAAACCTACAATGCTGGACCTCAACAGCATTTTTGAATCTGCTCTTATCAATTTTTCTGATTTTCCAGGTTTTATCCAGAATAATTTGCTATCCTAACTTTTAAAATAAAATTGATAGGCTGTCCATTTTATTTTAATCCTTGAAAAGAAGCCTCCACTACCCTCTATTTCATTCTATTTCTCTAACTTTCATTTTCTATTGCCCTGAGTGTTTTCTAAGTATCTATGATTTATTCTGTATGAATTTTGGAGTTATCTTTAGTAATCATATTTATATCTGAAATAAATAAGTTTTAATTATTTTAATCACATAAATTAAACATCCAAGTTGATAACATGTTTTACTGCATATAAAACCTTATTTTGCATATTAATACAAGATAATACAGAATAGTTATAAATATGGAACACTGATGTTCATAAATTCATCATGATTATTCTGTTTCAAATTAAATTCACATACAGTTCTTATTTCCTGTAGTGAAATTTTATAAATTTATTTTGTTTTTCGTTAGAGATCACTGATCATTTTATGAAGAGATGCTTGTTAAGAAACCTATGCAATATGCTTTGCAGTTTACATGTACAGAGTTTCACTTTGAGCACAGCTACAGAAAAAAAATAACATGTCAAAAAAAAAAGAGGAAAATACAATACAGTCATATATGGTCCATTTTTAAATTATTTTGCAGTAGTTAAGCCATGGTATTCTCTAACTGTGCCCTATGCCATACATCAATTTTATGGTTACCTATGAGAAACGCTGGGCTGGAGGAAGCACAAGCTGGAATCAAGATTGCCAAGAAAAATATCAATAATCTCAGATATGCAGATGACACCACCCTTATGGCAGAAAGTGAAGAAGAACTAAAGAGCCTCTTGATGAAAGTGAAAGAAGAGAGTGAAAAAGTTGGCTTAAAGCTCAACATTCAGAAAACTAAGATCATGGTATCCAGTCCCATCACTTCATGGGAAATAGATGGAGAAACAGTGGAAACAGTGGCTGACTTTATTTTTCTGGGCTCCAAAATCACTGCAGATGGTAATTGCAGCCATGAAATTAAAAGACACTTGCTCCTTGGAAGGAAAGTTATGACCAACCTAGACAGCATATTAAAAAGCAGAGACATTACTTTGCCAACTACGGTCCGTCTAGTCAAGGCTATGGTTTTTCCAGTGGTCACGTATGGATGTGAGAGTTGGACTATAAAGAAAGCTGAGCGCCAAAGAATTGATGCTTTTGAACTGTGGTGTTGGAGAAGACTCTTGCGAGTCCCTTGGTCTACAAGGAGATCCAACCAGTCCATCCTAAAGGAGATCAGTCCTGGGTGTTCATTGGAGGCACTGATGTTGAAGCTGAAACTAATACTTTGGCCACCTGATGCAGAGAGCTGACTCATTTAAAAAGACCCTGATGCTGGGAAAGATTGAGGGCAGAAGGAGAAGGGGACAATAGAGGATGACATGGTTGGATCGTATCACCGACACAATAGAGATGGGTTTGGGTGGACTCTGGGAGTTGGTGATGGACAGGGAGGCCTGGCGTGCTGTGGTTCATGGGGTCGCAAATAATTGGACACGACTGAGCAAATGAACTGAACTGAATGACTTAAAACACAGTTTTCTTCCTGGAGCAGTGAGAGCTGAACTTTTAAAAATAATAAGACAATTTGTCTCCAGTGTAGGTGTGGGTCGGTGGTGGCCTGCTGGAGGGTTAGAGGCACTGAGTGTAGTAGTACATGCATGGGATCTTTTCAGGGAGGTCACTATTATCTTCATTACCTCCACCATAGTTTGAAAACAGTGAAAGTGAACTCACTTTGAGACCCCATGGACTGTAGTCTACCATGTTCCACTGTCCATGGGATTTTCCAGGCAAGAGTACTGGAGTGGATTGAACCCAGGTCTCCTGCATTGCAGGCATATGCTTTACCATCAGAGCCACCACGGTGCTAGTTTTGCCCATAGTTTGGACCCAGGGAAACAGCAGGGAGGGAACACAGCTCCACCCATCAACAGAAAATTGGATTAAAGATATACTGAACATGGCCCTACCCATCAAGACAAGACCCAATTTCCCCCTCAGTCAGTCTATCTCATCAGGAAGCTTCCATAAGCCTCTAATCATTCTCCATCTGAGGGGAGATAGACTGAAAACCACACTCATGGAAAACTAACCAATCTAAGCACATGGACCACAGCCTTGTCTAACTCAATGAAACTATGAGCCATGCCATATAGGGCCACCCAAGATGAATGGGTCATGTTGGAGAGTTCTGACAAAATGTGGTACACTGGAGAAGGGAATGTCAAATCACTTCAGTATTTATGTATTTGCCTTGAGATATTTGCCTTGAGAACTCCATGAACAGTATGAAAAGGCAAAAAAGATAGGACACTGAAAGATGAACATCCCAGGTTGGTAGGTGCCCAATATGCTACTGCAGATCAGTGGAGAAATAACTCCAGAAAGAATGAAGAAACGGAGCCAAAGCAAAAACAACACCCAGTTGTGGATGTGACTGGTGATAGAAGTCTGATGCTATAAAGAGCAATACTGCATACGAACCTGGAATGTTCAGTCCATGAATCAAGGTAAATTGGAAGTGGTCAAACAGGAGATGGCAAGAGTGAACATCAACATTTTAGGAATCAGTGAACTAAGATGGACTGGAATGGGTGAGTTTAACTCAGATGAACATTATATCGACTACTGTGGACAAGAAGCCCTTAGAAGAAATGGAATAGCCATCATAGTCAGCAAAAGAGGCCAAAATGCAGTACCTGGAAGCCATCTCAAAAAAGACAAAATGATCTCTGTTCGTTTCCAAGGCAAACCATTCAATATCATGGTAATCCAAGTCTATGTCCCGACTAGTAATGCTGAAGAAGCTTAAGTTGAATGGTTCTATGAAGACCTACAAGACCTTGTAGAACTAAGACCCCAAAAAGATGTCCATTTCATTATAGGGGACTGGGATGCAAAAGTAGAAAGTCAAGAAACACCTGGAGTAACAGGCAAATTTGGCCTTGGAGTACAGAATGAAGCAGGGCAAAGGCTAACAGAGTTTTGCCAAGAGAACGTACTGGTCATAGCAAACACCTTCTTCCAACAACACAAGAGAAAACTCTAAACATGGACATCACCATATGGTCAATATTGAAATCAGAATGATTATATTCTTTGTAGCCAAAGATGGAGAAGCTCTATTCAGTCAGCAAAAACAAGACCGGGAGCTGACTGTGGCTCAGATCCTGAACTCCTTATTGCCAAATTCAAGCTTTAATTGAAGAAAGTAGGGAAAACCACTAGACAATTCAGATATGACCTAAATCAAATCCATAAGGATTATATAGTGGAAGTGAGAAATAGATTTAAGGGACTAGATCTGATAGACAGAGTGCCTGATGAACTATGGACAGAGGTTCATGACATTATAAAGGAGGCAGAGATCAAGACCATCGCCAAGAAAAAGAAATGAAGAAAAGCAAAATGGCTGTCTGAGGAGGCCTTACAAATAGCTGTGAAAAGAAGAGAAGAGAAAATCAAAGGAGAAGAGGAAAGATATATATACCCATTTGAATGCAGAGTTCCAAAGAATAGCAAGGAGAGATAAGAAAGCCTTCCTCAGTGATCAGGGCAAGAAAGAGAGGAAAATAATAGAATGGGAAAGACTAGAGATCTCTTCAAGAAAATTAGAGATACCAAGGGAACATTTCATGCAAAGATGGGCTCAATAAAGGACATAAATAGTATGGACCTAACAGAAGCAGAAGATATTAAAAAAGAGATGATAAGAATGCACAGAAGAACTGTACAAAAAAGATCTTCATGACCCATGGTGTGATCACTCACCTAGGGCCAGACATCCTGGAATGTGAAGTCAAGTATGCCTTAGGAAGCATCACTTTGAACAAAGATAGTGGAGGTGATGGAATTCCAGTTGAACTATTTCAAATCCTGAAAGATGATGCTGCAAAAGTGCTGCACTCAATATGCCAGCAAATTTGGAAAACTCATCAGTGGCCACAGGACTGGAAAAGGTCAGTTTTCATTCCAATCCCAAAGAAAGGCAATGCCAAAGAATGTTCAAACTCCTGCACAATTGCACTCATCTCACACTCTAGCAAATCAATGCTCCAAATTCTCCAAGCCAGGCTTCAACAGTACGTGAACTTTGAACTTCCAGATGTTCAAGCTGGATTTAGAAAAGGCAGAGGAACCAGAGATCAAATTGCCAACATCTACTGGATCATCGAAAATGCAAGACGGTTCCAGAAAAACACCTACTTCTGCTTTATTGACTATGCCAAAGCTTTTGACTGTGTGGATCACCAGAAACTATGGAAAATTCTGAAGAGATGGGAATACCAGATCACTTGACCTGCCTCTTGAGAAATCTGCATGCAGGTTAGCAAGCAACAGTTAGAATTGGACATGGAACAACATACTGGTTCTAAATAGGAAAAGGAGTATGTCAAGGCTGTATACTGTCACCCAGCTTATTTAACTTATATGCAGTTACATCATGAGAAATGCTGGGCTGGAGGAAGCACAAGCCAGAATCAAGATTGCTGGGAGAAATATCAATAACCTCAGATATGCAGATGACACCACTCTTATGGCAGAAAAGGCAGAAGAACTAAAGAGCTTCTTGATGAATGTGAAAGAAGAGAGTGAAAAGTTGGCTTAATGCTCAACATTCCAAAAAATAAGATCATGGCATCCAGTCCCACCGTTTCATGGCAAATCGATCGAGAGACAGTGGAAACAGTGGCAGACTTTATTTTGGGGGGACTGCAAAATCACTGCAGATGGTGACTGTAGACATGAAATTAAAAGATGTTTACTCTTTGGAAGAAAAGTTATGACCAACCTAGACGGCATATTAAAAAGCAGAGACATTACTTTACCAACAAAGGTCCATCTAGTTAAGGCTATGGTTTTTTCAGTAGTCATGTATAAATGTAAGAGGTGGAATATAAAGAAGCTGAGCACTGAAGAATTGATTCCTTTGACCTGTGGTGTTGGAGAAGACTCTTGAGAGTACCTTGGGCTGCAAGGAGATCCAACCAGTCCATCCTAAAGGAAATCAGTCCTGAATATTCATTTGAAGGACTGATGTTGAAGCTGGAACTCCATTATTTTGGCTACCTGATGCGAACAACTGACTCATTTGAAAGACCCTGATGCTGGGAAAGATTGAATGTGGGAGGTGAAGCAGATGACAGAGGATGAGATGGTTTTATGGCATCCCTGACTCAATGAACATGAGTTTGAGTAAACTCCAGGAGTTGGTGATGGACAGGGAGACCTGGTGTGGTGCAGTCCATGAGGTCGCAAAGAGTTGGACACGACTGAGCTACTGAACTGAACTTGAAATTCAAGTAGGAAAATTCATTGATTATGCTGCTTCTTTATCAGAACATTCACTGCAATACTGGTTTATTTTTGAGTTCCTCCTAGGTAAACTTTTCTTGGTGTGGGAAAGGCAATAATCACTACCATTTACTGAGCACATACATAGTACTAGATCATATATATATATATATATATATATATATATATGTATGTATGTATATTATTTCTAAGTCTTACAACTACTCTGCAAAGTTGATATTAATATTCCAGTTTTAAAGAAAAGGAAATCAGGACACATTTATTTGTCAAATGTCATTGTATTAGAAAGTTCTGAAAGCCAGAATTCAAATCCAGGACTCTCTGACCTTAGGTTCCCACTGCATTCCACTGCCTGAGCTTTTTCTAATTAGCTCTCAGCCTGTAACCACACCATTCCTCTACCAATGTTAAAGGATAATGGCAATTCTTCCACTTTTCTTGAATGTAGTAAGCAGGGAACTGTGGAGGACTTGAGTTACACTGTTTGCTTGCTCAGAGACAGGATGCCACCAGAATGTTATCGCTGCCATAGCTTTCCAATTTTCCACCATTGTTCCGTTCCTATTATCAATTTTCCAGCTTTCAAATAAAAATAATCTTTCAGACAGGTTTCTTGGTACAGTGTCAAATGTTATCTTCTCTCATCACCTCAGACTGAAACTAAATGTGTATGGAGTGGAAATCCTCTAAACAGAGGAACTATTTGCTGAAAAGAGTTTTCATTTTTAGCTGCAGTTTCCCTTCAGTATTATTTCATTTTTATTTTGCAAATTTACTTTGCTTTATCACAAAGCTCATAGGAAAAATGGGATGGTAGGGAAGCTCTTGTGTCATCCAGCACTGCTATAGAGGAAAGTATTCTGTTTAAGCAGATATTCTTACAGCACTTTAAAGAGTACTGGGTAAGTGTGTAAGAAATGTTATTAGTCATGAAGTTAGAATTTAAAAATCCAACAATTCCTCAGTAAAAATCCCTCAAACAACTTTCATGTAAAATCTCCTGGATTTAAACAAAACTGCATAAATCCTGTGAGGCAGAGTTGCTTATATTTACAGAAGTCAAATCCACAATTATTACCTGACTACATATGTTTTTGCCCAAGGGAGACCTAGAAGAATCCATTCTAGATATACTTGAAGTCAATAACGAATATGTACTCTTCTTTCTCTACTTCCTTCTCCTTTAACAATCTACTCTCCACTCTCAGCTCCTTTTTCATATCTTTTCATCATTCCTTTCTCTCTTTTCAAAATGAAAGGATCATAATCAGTTTGTTAAGCTTTTGATTGACTGGCTCTTTATACTTCAACTCCATGATGCACTTAGAAGTTTCAAGAATTAACAAGAAAACATAGATTATCTACTGATTGAAACATTTGGCTTGAAAAGTGGGCAAGTGGGAGGTGAGACAAGGGGCATGTGGCTCAAATCACACCAGCCAGCAAGCAAGTTCCGAAGATCAACTTAATAGATCTCTTCGTTATTTGGATGTTGGAGTGTGGAGTAGTGTTAACCACACAGTTGTAGAGGGTCTCTCATTTTCTCTGCACTCTCAGTCAACAGTTAGTGAGCTCTATCATACAGAGGTTACATCTTGATATTGATCTATAGGAAAGGATTTGGATTTTCATTCTCTGGACACAGAATATGTGATACTGATGGGAGAAATGAGAGTCCAGTGAGCTTTCCATATCTCCAATTTAAATACCCAGTGAAACATGAAGGTTTGAAGATTTTGTTGTTGTTGTTTGTTTTTAACAACAACAACAAAAAAAAAAAACTCCTGAGAGAAAAGCAACTTCATGTGGAGGAGTCTTCAGTATGTTCAGTAGTCTTCAGTATGATCCTTTCACAAAGGATCCATAAATGCTTACTCTATTCCAGAAAGTAGCATTATAGTAGAGCATTTATGGGGTGAGCTTTCTGGCTTCTCTGACTCTGAAAAAATGGGCAATGTAAAAATTAGGAGAAAACTGGAGGATGAATGCCTTTCCTGACCTCTTATGTTCTACTGTACTTTGTCTATGCTGCTGCTAAGTCACGTTAGTCGTGTCCGACTCTGTGCGACCCCATAGATGGCAGCCCACAGGCTCCCCTGTCCCTGGGATTCTCCAGGCAAGAACACAGGAGTGGGTTGCCATTTCCTTCTCCAATGCATGAAAGTGAAAAGTGAAAGTTAAGTTGCTCAGTTGTGTCTGACCTCTAGCGACCCCATGGACTGCAGCCCACCAGGCTCCTCCGTCCATGGGATTTTCCAGGCAAGAGTACTGGAGTGGGGTGCCATTGCCTTCTCCCGTACTTTGTCTACAGTAAACCTCAAAAATCTTTTAACTGGACTTTTGGAAAAGATAGGTATGTGTTACTTCCACCACATCACTAGGTCTTAACTAAGAGTAAAATATCAAAACCATGTGTTAAGATTTTTCAAAATAGGCATTATTTGGGCCCCAACCCAAACATACTGAATCATAATCTCCAGAGGTTGGTTCTTAATATGTGTATTTTTAGCAAAGCACTCTAAGTGATACAGTCAGTAGATTTCTACCTAAGAAATAGCTACTATGCTAGATAACTCATTAAAAGAGATATTACACCTGTTTTCTTTAGAAGCTGGGTAACAGTTTTTCTGAGATAGAAACACAAGAATAAGACTTTAGACACTAAGATATATACATTTTAAGTTAAGTACTGTTAAGTATAGGCTTCTCTGGTGACTCAGTGGTAAAGAACCCATCTGCCAATGCAGGAGATGTGGGTTCAATCCCTGGGTTGGGAAGAGCCTCTGGAGAAGAAAATGGCAACCTACTCCAGTATTCTTGCTTGGGAAAATCCCATGGACAGAGGAGCTTGGTGGGCTACAGTCTATGGGGTCACAAAGAATCAGATACAACTGAGTGACTAAACAACTGTTAAGTATGCTTTCAAGAATGAACATCAGTTTGCATTCTCAGTAGTGGTGCATGATGTTTCCTATTGCCCCCAAATCATTGCCAACCGTTAATAATATGCCAAATATACCTCAATAAAGCTGTCAAAATATTTTGGGACAATTTTCATCATTTTAATTTATTTTTCTATTTTCAGGAGAAAAAAACAAGGTATGAATAGATATTATTAACACATGTTTATTGAATGTTTGCTAGAATTCAACTGTTAAACTTATCTAATTCTGGGGCCACTGGCAGTGGCAGGCAATTTTTATTATCAACATCTGTCTCCTTCAGGTTTTGGGATTGGGAAAGGGAGTCCAAATTCCAACTAGTGTCTTATGTTATTCAAGAGTAGAATTATCTAATATACTTTATATCCTTCAAGTAACTGTTATGTTATAGATGTAGTAGAAGTTCCATAAATTTTAATAGGTAAGTAAATGAATGAATTAATAAAGTTTTTAAATATAGAAAATGTGTGATGCTTGATGGAGCAACTGGTATTTTTCCAGGGAAACATAAACTCAATCCAGATGCTTAGAAGAGATGATTACACAGTCTCTGGGTCCATATCAAGTAATTTCTAGCACATTAAGATAATGTTCCCAAAGCATGGAGAATATTCCCCACGTTGCCAAGCTATGTGATTCTGCATAGACTCACAGAAATATTGTTTTCAGGCTACAGAAGATGGGAAGAGTATCCAGGAATCATCTAATCCAGTTGTAACAATTGAAGCTGACAAATGGCTATACCATACTAAACAGGTGATTGTCTCTCCTTTTCCACAGGCATCTTAAGGTGATGGAACAGCTTGGTTGACTGTTTTCCAGTTTTACTTTAATTTTTATGTTGTTTATTTTAATCATACTGATGGTTGAAAAGATCTTAAAATATACACATTTTGTGAATTCCCCTAGTCTTCCCCTTTAAAGAATTGTACATATTTCAGATGTATGCCCCACAATATTATTGAACAGATAAAATGTCTATTGCCAGGGTTCCTTTTCTTTCTGATTAAACTTTTTTTTTAAGCTTATTGAGGTATTATTGACAAATAGAAACTGTATATATTTAGGTTGTACTACATGATATTTTGATATATTATACACTGTGAAGTGATTACCATGGTGAAGATAATTAACATGTCTATCTCCTCACTTGGAAGGAAAGTTATGACCAACCTAGATAGCATATTCAAAAGCAGAGACATTACTTTGCCAACAAAGGCTGTAGTCAAGGCTATGGTTTTTCCGGGGGTCATGTATGGATGTGAGAGTTGGACTGTGAAGAAGGCTGAGCACCGAAGAATTGATGCTTTTGAAGTGTGGTGTTGGAGAAGACTCTTGAGAGTCCCTTGGACTGCAAGGAGATCCAACCAGTCCATTCTGAAGGAGATCAGCCCTGGGATTTCTTTGGAAGGAATGATGCTGAAGCTGAAACTCCAGTACTTTGGCCACCTCATGAGAAGAGTTGACTCATTGAAAAAGACTCTGATGCTGGGAGGGATTGAGGGCAAGAGGAGAAGGGGACGACACAGGATGAGATGGCTGGATGGCATCACTGACTCGATGGAGGTGAGTCTGAGTGAACTCCGGGAGTTGGTGATGGACAGGGAGGCCTGGCGTGCTGCGATTCACGGGGTCGCAAAGAGTCGGACACAACTGAGCGACTGATTTGATCTGATCTCCTCACTTACGATTTGTGTGTATGTGGTGAGAATATTTAAAACCTACTCTCAGGAAATTCAGAGTATATAATACAGCATTATTAACTATATTCACCATGCTATAGATTAATCTCCAGAAATTCTTCATGTTGCATAACTAAAATTTTATTCCCTTTGACCAACATCTTCCTATTTCCCATATGCTCTAGCTCCTGCCATTCACCTCCCTGCTTTTATGAGTTTAACTTTTTAAAAAGCCAGGTCATGCAGTATTTGTTACTCTGTGTCTGGTTTATTTCACATAGCATAATATCCTTCAGGCTTATCCATCATGATTCATGGCAGGAGTTCCTTCTTTGTAAGGATGAATAATATTCTATTGTGTATTATATATATACATATATACACCACATTCTAATCATTCATCTGTCAAAGAACACCTAGATTTTTTCCATAGCTCCATTATTATGAATAATATTTCAGTGTACATGGAAGTGTAGACATCTTTTTGAGATAGTGATTTCATTTCCTTTTGGTATATACCTAGAAGTGAGACTCCTAGATCATGTGGTAGTTTTATTTTTAATTTGTTGAAGAAACTCCATATTGTTTTCTGTCTGTCTGTCTGTCTCCGTACTTTCTATACTGGTTTACATCCCCACCAATAGTTTATATTCCCCCACATTCTTGCCAACACTTGTTATCTTTTGTCTTTTTGATAATTAAGCATTCCAACAGGTATGAGGCAATATCTAATCATTTTGTTTTTCCTTTCAGATTTATCAAGACAAAGTTGACATATAACCTTGTCTAATATTAAGGTGTATAACCTTGTGATTATGTATATATATATATAGATATATAGATATATAGATATATATACACATAGGCTTCCCAGGGGGCTCAGAGGTAAAGAATCTGCCTGCCAATGCAGGAGACACAGGTTCAATCCCTGGCCTGGGCAGATCCCTTGGAGGAGGAAATGGCAACCCATTCCAGTATTTTTGCTGGGAAAATCCCTGTGGACAGAGGAGCTTGGCAGGCTACAGTTCATGGGGCCACAAAGAGTTGGACATGACTGAAGTGACTTAGCACACATATATATGTAAATATATAAATATAAATATATATTGCAAAATGATTAATGAGAAAAGGTTAAAACATCCATCACTTCACAAAGTTACAGTTTTTTAAATTGTAGTTTCTAACTTGCATTCCTTTGATCATTAGTAATGTTGAGCACCTTTTCCTATAAACATTAGCCATTTATATGGCTTCTTCAGAGAAATGTCTATTTAGGTCATTTGCCCATTTTAAAAATCATGTTATTTGGATATTTTGGTTTATTTTTGTTGTTTTGGTTTGGTTTCTCTTGTTGTTGTGGGGTTGTTTCTTTTTGTTTTCATTGAGTCGTTTGAATTCCTTATATATTTTGGGTTTAACTCCTTATCAGATGTATGATTTGAAAATATATTCTCCCATTCAATAGACTGTCTTATCTCTCTATTTATTGATTCCTTTGCTGTATAGAAGCTTTTTAGTTTGATGCAATCCCACTTATCTATTTTTGCTTTTATTTTCAGTGATTTTGAGATCATTGTCCAGGCCAAAGTCAAGAAGCATTTTTCCTAAGTTTTCTTCTAGAAATTTTACAATTTCAGGTCTTATGTTTAATTCTATAGTGCATATTGGGTCTACTTTTAGTTCAATTTAATTATTCTATGCATTAATATCCAGTCTTCCCAACACTATTGAGACCATTCTTTATCCATTATGTGATCTTGACACCCTTGATGAAGACTGTAAATGTGTGGATTTATTTCTGGGATCTTTATACTGTTTCAGTGGTCTATTTGTCTGTTTTTATGTCAGTAACATACTGTTTCGATCACTTTAATTTGGAACATATTTTGAAATTTGGAAGTGTGATGCCTCCAGCTTTGTTTTTCTTATTCAAGATGCTTTGGCTATTCAGTCTTCGGTGATTCCATATACACTTTAGTATTGGGTTTTTTTTTGATTTCTGTTAAAAATGTCATTGGAATTTTGATGGGAATTATATTGAATCTCTAGATTGCTTTGGGTAGTATGTATATTTTAACAATATAAATTTTATCAATCCATGAACATAGGATATCTTTCCAATCACTAATGTCTTTTTCAATGTCTTTCATCAATATTTTATAGTTTTCAGTATACAGATCTTTCACCACATTGGTTACATGTATTCCAAACTATTTTGCTAACTTTTATGCTATTGTAAATAGGATTGATTAATTTCTTTTTTGGATAGTTCATTGTTAATGTACATAAGCACAACTTATTTTTTCAAACATGTATTTCTTTATTTATTTAACTGCATCAGCCTTAGTTGTGACCCCTGGGCCCAGTATTTGTGGCGCAGAGGCTTAGTTGCCCCAAGGCATGTGGGATCTTAGTTCCCTGACCAGGGATGAAACTCATGTCCTCTGCATTGCAAGGCAGATTCTTAGCCATTGGACTGCTGGGGAAATCCCATTTTGTATATTGATTTTATATTATGCAACTTTACTGAATTTATTAGATCCAACAGGTTTTTTGGTGGAATCCTTAGGGTTTTCTATGTGTAAGATCATATCATCTGCCAGTAGAGACAGTTTTACTTCTTTCTTCCTAGTTTGAATGTCTTTTCTTTTTCTTGTCTAACTACTCTAAGATTCCCAGCACTATGTTGAATAGAAGTGATGACAGTGGGCATCCTGTCTTGTTCATAAGTGTAAGTGTTAGACGCTCAGTCACGCCTGACTCTTTGTGACCCCATGGACTGCAGCCTACCAGGCTCCTCTGTCCATGAGATTTTACAGGCAAGGATACTGGAGTGGGTTGCCATTTCCTTCCCCAGGGGATCTTCCCAATCCAGGGATCGAACCTGGGTCTCCTGCACTGCAGGCAGATTCTTTACCAACTGAACTACAAGGGAAGCCCATCTTACAAGAAAAGCTTTTAGCTTTTCACTGTTGAGTATGATGGTCACTGTGGGCTTGTCATACATGGCCTTTATGGCATTGATGTACATATTTTCATACCTAAATTTTTGAGAGTTTTTATTAAGAAAGGACATTGAATTTTCTCATTTTTTCTGTATCTATTGCTATGACTATATGATTTTATTCTTCCATTGTGTTAGCCTGGAGTATCACACTTACTGATTTGCGTATGATGAATCATCCTTGCATCTCAGGATTACATCCTAATTCATCATGGTGTAAAGATCAATGAACTCTCTCTATACTTGATTTTCATGTGATGCTTTTGTTATTGGAGAATGAGAAAGAAAGAGAGACAGATGGAGAAAGAGACAATCTTTATCTCTGTCACTTCACATTATAATCTCTTCTCATATTTAAGAAGGTATGAAGTGACTTTTCTACCTCACTATGTGGAGCCAAGTTTTTAAATACAATACCAAGTCTTTGAATGCCAAGTTTGGTTAAGTGGATTTCTATATGTTTTATTTTTAAACCTTTGAAAAGGAGCTTTAAATTGTTAGCCAATTCCAAACTGCACCACTTCAAACTAAAGTAGAACCAATTAAGACAGAATGCAAAGTCAATCCAAAAATACAATTAGCATTGCATCCAGAAAGAGATTATGCTATAAACAAGAAGTGTTAACAAATGACACACTAAAATTTTATAAGAAGAAGAGAGATAGACTGGCCATGAGGTAAACATAGTAACTTTACAAAGTTGCAATATAAGTATAGGGCACCAAGGTTGATATTTTATAATGATATATTAACTTAAAAACATTATTTTAGAATTACTATGCTATAGAACAGTTGTACATCCATGTAGACTTAGAGCTTTGGAAATATATTTCGAAACATGTATGCAACAGTTCAAAGACTTCAAGGGAAATCTTTTATTTTTATTATTATTTTTTAACAAGTGTTTTATTTATTTATTTACTTTATAATATTGTATTGGTTTTGCCATACATCAACATGAATCCGCCACAGGTGTACACGTGTTCCCAAGGGAAATCTTTTAGAAATCAAATTATTACAAGTAGTAGGATAGTAATTAAGATAAAAAGAAGGAAGAAAAAGAAAAGGAGAGGTGATGGAGGGGAATGAGGAAAAAGAGGAACAGGAGGACAAGGAGGAGGAGGAGCAGAAAGCTATACTGTATTTAAATCAGGATGTATAAAGAAGTAATATGAATAAGAAGAAAACTACTAAGATATCTGAACCGGTGTTTCATAAAATAAGACAACTACATGGTCTCCAATAATAAATAAAAATTAATTACATAAATTTTAAATTACACTCAAGCATTATAACTCAGCTGTCAAACTGAAAGAAATTAAAGAGATTTGACAATATTAAATATTAAATGTTGGCAAGAATAAACAGCAAAAGGAATTATTGTATAGTTCTGGTGAAAGTATAGTTTGGTACAAATACTTTGGGAAACTGACATTATCTAATAAGTTTTAAGATACACATATGCATGATTTAGCAAGTCCATTCTTAATTATATTATACCCAGAGAAAGTCACATATTTAAGTGCATCTGGACATATGTACAATAATACTGATAATAGCCTTTTTGTAATAACCTAAAAATGGGAATAATCCTATGTTTATCAACAAGAAAATAGATAATATTGATATATTCATACAGTAGAATACTATACAAAAATGAGAATGAACATACAATGCTGTCATGGATGAATCTCATAAAGACAATATCAAACAAAAGAAGAAAAAAGAATACAGCAAATTTCCAATTATATTTATATTTCAAAAACAGGCAAAAACAAACCATATTATGTAGGGATGTATACATATCTGGGAAGGTTATAATTTATAGTAAAGAAATTAGGGACAGTGTTATACCTCTAGGGAGGAGTGATGCTTTGATAAGGAAGGATCAGATATTGGGAGCAGCTCTGGGGTATTTTAAAACTCTACTTTTTTACCTGTGCTGTGATTAGTTATTGCTTTGTAAATATTTGTTAAGTTGTATCAAGATTGCCGGGAGAAATATCAATAACCTCAGATATGCAGATGACACCACCCTTATGGCAGAAAGTGAAGAGGAACTCAAAAGCCTCTTGATGAAAGTGAAAGTGGAGAGTGAAAAAGTTGGCTTAAAGCTCAACATTGAGAAAACGAAGATCATGGCATCCGGTCCCACCACTTCATGGGAAATAGATGGGGAAACAGTAGAAACAGTGTCAGACTTTATTTTTCTGGGCTCCAAAATCACTGCAGATGGTGACTGCAGCCATGAAATTAAAAGATGCTTACTCTTTGGAAGGAAAGTTATGACCAACCTAGATAGCATATTCAAAAGCAGAGACATTACTTTGCCAACAAAGGTTCGTCTAGTCAAGGCTATGGTTTTTCCAGCGGTCATGCATGGATGTGAGAGTTGGACTGTGAAGAAGGCTGAGCACCGAAGAATTGATGCTTTTGAACTGTGGTGTTGGAGAAGACTCTTGAGAGTCCCTTGGACTGCAAGGAGATCCAACCAGTCCATTCTGAAGGAGATCAGCCCTGGGATTTCTTTGGAAGGAATGATGCTAAAGCTGAAAGTCCAGTACTTTGGCCACCTCATGCAAAGAGTTGACTCATTGGAAAAGACTCTGATGCTGGGAGGGATTGAGGGCAAGAGGAGAAGGGGGTGACACAGGATGAGATGGCTGGATGGCATCACTGACTCGATGGACGTGAGTCTGAGTGAACTCTGGGAGTTGGTGAGGAACAGGGAGGCCTGGCGTGCTGCGATTCATGGGGTCGCAAAGAGTTGGACACGACTGAGCGACTGATCTGATCTGATCTTTATGTTTTATTGACTATTCTTTGTATTTTAAGAGTGAGAACGGGGAGATGAAAAAGTAAGAGTACATTTGTAGACAATTTGTTCAAAGATATTTTCTTTAAAGAAGAGCAGACGTACACGGTGATAGCTGAAGTCATGTACAAGATCAAGGAAAGAATTTATTAAGATAGGAGGGATTGTGACATGTCTATAGGCTATTGGCAATGTAGCAGGAGAGGTGAAGCAATTTATCATGGAGTAGGAAAATAAAACTGAACAATTTCAAGAAATCAATGAGAAAAATTTCACGTTGATGAGACAGGTAAGACCTAGTACATAATGTAATAATTGTCTTTATCAAAATGCAAGGATAGTTCATCCACAGTAATATGATAAAATTGTAATGGGGCACAGAAGAAAGCAGTTTAGTAGATTTAAATTTGGGATTGTTGGATGCTTCTTCTTCTCACTGCCTCAATTTCCCTGTAAAATCACAAACAATTTCATCATCTGAGATGGAAGAGGTTTGGAGGAAGTGATAGACATTTCAAGTGAGATAAGTCATCCATACACATGAACAGAAACAATTGACTAAGAAAACACAGTAGGATTGTCAGGTTCATTTGAAATTAATATTATAATTTTCACGTAATAAAAGCAGTCACATTCCTGGATGTTTTCTAGTCATGACATTGTCTTCCTACAGTTTATTATTAAATAGAAAAGACAAGACATTAAACCAGCACTTATCTAAGTCATCTAACCAAAAAATTCATGTGTTAAAGAGTCTATATCTCATAAGAATACCCAATGGTGGAAATTTCTAGCATTGTTTTTGCTTCTTAAATGTTACCACTTAAGTTAGAAAAATATATTACTGAAAATAGCACTACTTCCCAAGCTTTGGCTTTTCTTCCACTTTTTAAAAATTACACTCTTTAGGTGATCTCATCCAACCTTATGTCTTCAATCACCACCAACACACAGAATAAATTTGAAGTTTCAAAACTCATCCTATTCCTGTGTCTCTATCTCAAAGATTAGAAATATCACTTACCCAGTAATCCACTGGGATGACCCAGAGGGATGGTATGGGGAGGGAGGTGGAAGAGGGGTTCAGGATGGGGAACACGTGTACACCTGTGGAGGATTCATGTTGATGTATGGCAAAACCAATACAATATTGTAAAGTAATTAGCCTCCATTTAAAATAAATATATTTATATTAAAAAAAAAAAAACTAGGACAACATCTAGGACTCCTGTTTTCTCCATCTCTGCCTCCAATCAGTAAATCAGGATGGTTCTAACTCCATAACATTTCTAGAATTAGGACAAAGTATAATCACGTTGATTAATTAAGAAGCTATGTAAATAACATAGGAAAGAGAGAATGGTAGTTTGAACTAAGATGAAAAATTAAAGAGACCCAGAAGAGGTAAATTCTTTCATTCTTTGTGAGCAGATTCAAGAGGTGTAGAACAATTCCCAAGACTTGATAACTGATGTGATATGGAGGCTAAAGGAGAAGAAACAGTCTAGAAAGACTCTAAGTTTTCTGGTTTGATGTTACTACATGGGTGGACATGCCATTCATAGGTAGGGACTATTGGGAAGGGTCCTGGATATCTTCAGATGGTGGACATCATTAATTTGGTTTTGTATTATGTTGAGTTTGAAATGACAAGAAGACATACTAAGGAGACAGTTGGATATACTATTTGGCACTCAAAGAAGTCTGAAATGAAGATATTAATTTTTAACCATTTAAGTCTTAGAATAGATGAGATTATTTTGGAAGGGAGTAAAATATGAGAAAAGAAGAGGGCAAAAAATCAAGGGTTGAAGAACACCACTTATTAAGACCCAGGTAGCCAGGAACGAGTCTGTAAAACTGAGATGGAAGAGCCATATAAGAAGAACACCAACAGAACACTGTGTTTTGTAAGCCAAAGAAGATAATGTTTCAAGAAATAATAAATATGCAACAGTCTCAAATGTTACAGAGAAGTCAAATGAATTGAGGACCAAAAAATGTCTATTTACTTCATGATCTAGAAGTCACTGGTGATATTAAGCAAAACATGTTGGGTAGAATCCATATTGGACAAGTCAAAAATGAGCAGGAATTGAGGAAATTAAGGCACTTTCCCCTTTGGGAAGTTTGGTTGTAAAAAGAAGAGTGGTGATCATAAACTTAAAGATACCTCTCCTTTCTTTGGTAGATTTCTCAAGTAGTGATACTGAGATGAAGGTATATAAAATATAAGTATCAGGGTTCATCCAGTTTAGTACTCTGTCAAATGGTATAAATGAAAGACAGAAGGCAAGTGAGTTTGGAGTTTTCGTGAGTGTTATTAAAATTATGAACCATGGAATCAAAGCTGGATGTGGAGGAGAGTAAATAAAAAAGAGGTCTGATGGAATGGGATGAATTGGAAAGATTACTGAATTGTGCGCCATGGAAGTGAAGTTTTGTTTAGATAGCAGTGATGGTGGGGTGGCAGTTAGAGGGAATGATAAGATCTAAGGTATGAGTATGAGAATGGGTGGCTGAAAGAAAATTGAGAACTCAATGAATATAAGTTCAAGGAACTGAGGCACATGGTAGTCATCAAGAGTAATGTCTGAAATAGAGATGGAAGAAAAACTGTAAGCCATATCACAGACTCTTTAATAAGTACAATGCAGAGTAAGTAGATGGGAACTGGGTAGTCTGTGTCTCAGAGGAGCAGAAATTTTTGTTGTTGTTCAATTTTTCTGTTTTCAAGATGTTTGGAGCCTTTAGGTCTCAAAATGTCAAAGGGACCCAGGGGAAACACCCAACCTCCAGAGGCATACGGAGAATGAGAGGGAAACATAGAACATCTTTCAGAAGGATTGTAGGGTCAGGCAGCCTAGCTGTTAGGGGTGAGCTTGATTTTATTCATGGAGGGGACTCTTGGAGAAGTAGTGGAAAATAAATAAAAAGTTGTTTTGGCAAAACTGCCCTTCTGCACCCTGGACAAAATACATGTGATGCTGGATCCATAAATTTTTGGAAGTAATCTAATTCAATCCAAGCATCAGTTCTCTGAATCTCCTCCAACAACACACACCCTTTCTTCCAAAACAGTGGTCAGGAGCTTTCTCCTTTCTTCTCCCTCAGCACCTCATACAATTTTTATTATAGCAATTATCACATTACTGTAATTATCTGTTTCCCCCACTAGACTTTAAGTTTCTCTAGGGCAGTCAGATTTAGACTCTATTTTACTTTGTGTCTCAGGGGCCCAACAACTAACACTGCAAATTGATGAATGAATAAGACATCCATTAGTAGGAATTAGTTCATCTAATTAATCCATCACTACTCATTCCCACTGAGATTAGAAAGTGGTCAAGGGATGAAACTGCAGCACTAACAAGCTTGTAGTGGGTGGAGAGGTGGAAGTGGGGGGATAATGGAAAGGCCTTTTAGGCCTGGAAGATGAGAGAGCTGGTTTCTTATCTCTTTTCTGCCACTTACCAGCTACAAGATTTTGAATGTCTTAGGGATCATATGGTAGCTCTAATTTCTTCATCTATAAAATGTGCAGGAATAGACTAAATGCTGTCAAAGTCGAGCCTTCATGCAACATCTAGAACTATCATTTTGGTAAAAGCTGGCTTACACTGGAAAGTTAGAAGGATTAAGCAGTTAGCTTAGTGTTTGAAGACAAGATATTTACAGGTTTTTTTTTTCTTTTAATGCGATTAACTTAAAGGCTACATAACTCACTTTAGTCTAAAGTATCTTAAGTAAATGTTATATTGAATAATGAACAATTGCTGTGAATAAAAGGGTTTTTTATGTATTGTATACACATTTTTTTTACTCAATTTAAAGTTGATCATTGCTGCTGCTAAGTCACTTCAGTCGTGTCCGATTCTGTGTGACCCCATAGACGGCAGCCCATGAGGCTCCCCCATCCCTGGGATTCTCCAGGCAAGAACACTGGAGTGGGCTGCCATTTTCTTCTCCAATGCAGGAAAGTGAAAAGTGAGAGTGAAGTGGCTCAGTCATGTCCGACTCTTAGCAACCCCATGGACTTCAGCCCACCAGGCTCCTTCATCCATGGGATTTTCCAGGCAAGAGTACTGGAGTGGGTTGCCATTGCCTTCTCTACAGTTGTCTAATTCAAGAGGGCATGTAACAGAAAATCAATGCCTGGGATATATGGACAACTGTATTATTTGATAAGTTCTCTGCTCTACCATGGATTCAGAGGTTCTGTCCTAGAGACTATAAGAAATGAAGTCATACCAGATATAGTTCACAGAACTAGCCATCACTGCTACTGCTGCTGCTAAGTCACTTCAGTCGTGTCTGACCTTGTGCGATCCCATAGACGGCAGCCCACCAGGCTCTCCCATCCCTAGGATTCTCCAGGCAAGAATACTGGAGTGGGTTGACATTTCCTTCTCCAATGTATGAAAGTGAAAAGTGAAAGTGAAGTCACTCAGTCATGCCTGACTCTTAGTGATCCCATGAACTGTAGCCTACCAGGCTCTTCCGTCCATGGGATTTTCCAGGCAAGACTACTGGAGTGGGTCGCCATTGCCTTCTCCAGCCATCACTAGAAGTCTGGTATAATCTGTATAATCATAAGGGATTTGATTTAGGTCATACCTGAATGGTCTAGTGGTTTTCCCTACTTTCTTCAATTTAAATCTGAATTTGGCAATAAGGAGCTCATGATCTGAGACACAGTCAGCTCCTGGTCTAGTTTTTGCTGACAGCATAGAGCTTCTCCATCTCTGGCTGCAAAGAATATAATCAATCTGATTTCAGTATTGACCATATAGTGATATCCATGTGTAGAGTCTTCTCTTGTGTTTTTGGAAGAGGGTGTTTGCTATGACCAGTGTGTTCTCTTGGCAAAACCCTGTTAGCCTTTGCCCTGCTTCATTCTGTACTCCAAGGCCAAATTTGCCTGTTACTCCAGGTGTTTCTTGACTTCCTACTTTTGCATTCCAGTCCCCTATAATGAAAAGGACATTTTTGTTTGGGGGGGGTGTTAGTTCTACAAGGTCTTGTAGGTCTTCATAGAACCATTCAGCTTCCTCAGCATTACTGGTGGGGGCATAGACTTGGGTGTACTGTGATATTGACTGGTTTGCCTTGGAAACGAACAGAGATCATTCTATCGTTTTTGAGATTGCTTCTAAGTACTGCATTTTGGCCTCTTTTGTTGACTATGATGTCTACTCCATTTCTTCTAAGGGATTCTTGCCCACAGTAGTAGGTATAATGGTCATCTGAGTTAAATTCACCCATTCCAGTCCATCTTAGTTTGCTGATTCCTAAAATGTCAATGTTCACTCTTGCCATCTCCTGTTTGACCACTTCCAATTTACCTTGATTCATGGACCGAACATTCCAGGTTCCTATGCAGTACTGCTCTTTACAGCATCGGATTTTACTTCCATCACCAGTCACATCCACATATGGGTATTGTTTTTGCTTTGGCTCTGTTTATTCATTCTTTCTGGAGTTATTTCTCCACTGATCTCCAGTAGCATATTGGGCACCTACCGACCTGGGGTGTTCATCTTTCAGTGTCATGCCTTTTCAAACTATTCATGGGTTTCTCAAGACAAGAATACTGAAGTGGTTTGCCATTCCCTTCTTCAGTGGACCACATTTTGTCAGAACTCTCCTCCATGACCTGTCCATCTTGGGTAGCTCTACATGGCATGGCTCATAGTTTCATTGAGGTAGACAAGGTCGTGGACAGTATATTAAAAAGCAGAGACATTATTTTACCAACAAAGGTCCATCTAGTCAAAGCTATGGTTTTTCCAGTGGTCATGTATGGATGTGAGAGTTGGACTGTAAAGAAAGCTGAGTGCTGAAGAATTGATGCTTTTGAACTGTGGTGTTGGAGAAGACTCTTGAGAGTCCCTTGGACTACAAGGAGATCCAACCAGTCCATCCTAAAGGAAATCAGTCCTGAATATTCATTGGAAGGACTGATGCTGAAACTGCATTATTTTGGCCACCTGAGGCAAAGAACTGACTCATTTGAAAAGACCCTGTTGCTGGGAAAGATTGAAGGCAGGAGGAGAAGGGGATGACAGAGGCTGAGGTGGTTGGATGGACATGAGTTTGAGTAGGCTCCAGGAGTTGGTGATGAACAGGGAAGTCTGGCGTGCTGCAGTCCATGGGGTCACAAAGAGTCGGACACTACTGAGTGATTGAACTGAACTGAGAAGTCTAGTAACATCTAGATTACCATTTGAAGGAGTTCCAGCAGGCTTTAAAGTGGAAAGCTTTATTACTACAACAATACCACTTTGTTTCTCTTTTTATTTAAATTTCATCATAACAAATATTCCTATGCCACATGTGTTTATTGTTTAGCAAATACAGGCTCAATTCCAGTGAGTACATTCTCTTCCTCAGGGTCGATGGGCTTAAAAAGTAAAACATTTTTGCCAAATATAAAAACTAATACAATTATGTAAAGTTTAAAAATAAAATAAAATTTAAAAAAAAAAGAAAAAAAAACTGGAAAAAAAAAAAGTAAAACATTACTGTTTTGTACTACATAACACATCCCTATATAAATAGTAGTGGGGCTTCCCAGGTGGCTCAGTGGTAAAAAAAATCTGCCTGTCAATGTAGGAGACACAAAAGATGTGGGTTTGATCCCTGGCTTGGAAAGATCCTCTGAAGTAGGAAATGGCAACCTGCTCCAGTATTCTTGCCTGGGAAATCCCGTGGACAGAAGGAGCCTGGCTGGCTACAGTCTGTGGGGTCACAAAAGAGTTAGCCTCAACTTAGCGAGTAAACAACAACAATATAATACTAGTAGAAAATGTATTTCAAGCAAAAGAAAGAAGAAATAAAGGAAGGGATGGAGACAACCTATCACTACCACCAAAATTCCTCCTTACCATTCAAGTACTGAGGAGTTGGGGAGAAAGTTTATGGAAGGACATACGGTGTCAAAATAGGTTATTGGGTTTCATTATGCAAACACAGTATTGTGGGTAACAAATAGTGACCTCAGGAATTGAAAGCCTTAGTATTCTTGAAATATCTAAAGTCTTCTTTCCCATTTACTGGTGTGTCCAGAAAATTAGCCACTTTGTATAGGGCTACTGTCAAGAAATATTGCTTCTGAACTTTTGGGAATCAAAGCTTTAGTATTTATCAATAGCCATGGAAATGTTCAAGTCCTGCCCTCCAGAAATTCTAACTGTGCTAACCTAATCAAAGAAGATCATGCAGCATAATGAAAATATAACTTGCAGCAAAATATTTTTGAAATTATATAAGTGAAAAAGAGACCAAATTTTCTCAATTACTAATAAGTGATTAAGTAACAGCACTACATTCATGATGGAATATTATACAGCTCTTAAATGATGCATTTGCTCATTTGTTTATTCATTTATATTCCACATCTTTCAAAAATGAACTTGAATGTGTTTATATAAATATAGCCAGTATAATAGTAAAAAAAAAAATGCCCTCTTCATTAAAATTAACAATAAAGACTATGTTGCAATGGTATAATTTTTAATGGAAAATTATATAAAGTTGCATATGCAACTGGATTATATGTATAACTAGAAAAATACTGAAAAGAAAATATTAATAGTGATTTTGGTATAACAGATTATTAATGAATTTCCCCTCTTTTTCCTTTTCCCCAAATATTTTTACAGCTTATATTGGAATATATATATGTTCCAATATATGTATCCACATATAAACAAATTTGTTTTCAACTGAAGAATGACATCTTAAAAGTACAAATTGAGACTATAGTAAATGAAAGAAGTTTTAAATGTCTTGTTTCTTATGCTCTTATCAGGTCAAGGTCAGTTCTCATTAATCTATGAACTTTTAAAGATTATATCTAGCCCATACTTAGTTGCGGTGATCCCCCACATTAAAAGCAGTTACTGATAGGGTAAGACTTACTATTGTCAGTTTATTGTTTTCTGTCTTGTAACTTTTTTGCTCCTTTCCCCCCTCTCTTGATGTCTTTCTATTTCATTTACTTTTCTGAAGTGACATGCTTTGATATCTTTCTCTTTTTCTTTATGTACCTTCTATTCATATACCTTTGCGGTTACCATAGAGCTTACATAAAATATTTTTTTTTTGATCCACTAATTACTTTATTAAAAGTAAACCAAAATTTTAAACAAGTAACAACCATATACAAAAATAAACTCAAAATGGATTAAAGATCTCAACATAAGACCAGAAACTATAAAACTCCTAGAGGAGAACATAGGCAAAACACTCTCTGACATACATCACAGCAGGATCCTCTATGACCCACCTCCCAGAATATTGGAAATAAAAGCAAAAATAAACAAATGGGACCTAACTAAACTTAAAAGCTTCTGCACATCAAAGGAAACTATTAGCAAGGTGAAAAGACAGCCTTCAGAATGGGAGAAAATAATAGCAAATGAAGCAACCGACAAACAACTAATCTCAAAAATATACAAGCAACTCCTACAGCTCAACTCCAGAAAAATAAATGACCCAATCAAAAAATGGGCCAAAGAACTAAATAGACATTTCTCCAAAGAAGACATACAGATGGCTAACAAACACTTGAAAAGATGTTCAACATCACTCTTTATCAGAGAAATGCAAATCAAAACCACTATGAGGTACCATTTCACACCAGTCAGAATGGCTGCGATCCAAAAGTCTACAAATAATAAATGCTGGAGAGGGTGTGGAGAAAAGGGAACCCTCTTACATAAAATATTTTATAGTTACAATAATCTTTTTGAAGTTGACAGCAACAACTTCAATCACATAAAAAACTCTACTCTTGTACTTTTCCCTGTCCACACATATTTTATGTTATTGGTATAAAAAATAACATCATTTATTTAGTGCATGGGTGTGTGTGTGTGTATATATATATATGTGTGTATATATATATATGTATATATATATATAATGCTAATGGTATACTATATATACTATTTACATACTCTGTATTGTACATACATTATTTTAACTATTGTGGTTATATTTATACATTTGTCATTTTGCTTATTCATCAGAAGGACTACAAGGGAAGTGAGGAATGTCCTTTCAATTATAACATACTGTGCTGAAGAAAAGGAATATGGCAAGTGAGTACCATGAATTTTCTTACAGGTTTTAATAGAGCATGGGGTAAAGAAATCATTTGTTTCTGCATTTGTCACAGAGGAAAATTTTTAGTGTATTCTTGAGTGTGTTATTGAGTTGAGGTCCCTGTGTAAAGAAGGGGAGTATGGGGCTTCCTCTTCTGCCATTTTGCCCTGTAATTATTTAAAACTTCTTAGAGTGTAAAGCCATTTTCTTTCTTGAAAATGGGAAAAAATACACCTCTAAATTGACACCTAAGAAATTAGATTGCTGTATATTTATAATGAGCAAAATATTTTTTTCTGTAATGAGAAAGAAAGGAACTATAAATATATGCCAGGCTGACATTCTCATGTAATTAAAAAGGGCAGAACTGTTGCTTTTCTTCACCTTGACATTTTCAAAACAAAATCAAGTTTTGTTTTGAAAAGTCATCCCCTGAATTGTTTCTATCTAATCATTGGAATATCTGTTTCCTGAGTGCCACTGCCCTCCACACTTCCTCCCCACTCATTTAATTATTTAACAGAAATATAACACCTCAGTATTTTAACCACAAAATATTAAATATTTGACTTTCACATGTTGTAATGACCAGTTACATTTTAGGCCAGCCATATTGACTTTCAGGAAAAACTGTTTTCTTCACAAAAAGCTTATTTAAAAGTTATCTGCCTTGTGAATCAACACTACCATTTTGTAATCATACAGCATTCTGGAAAACACTAAAAGCATGTGGCTTAATGTTATGAGAAACAGCCATGGCTTCCTTTATACTAAAATTTAAAGTTGAGTAGAAATTTGCAGGGTATTACTAGTTAATATGTATTCAATACATATGAATACTATCATATATATTTCGATTTTACTTTTTAAATAATAAAATCCTAAGGGGAAATACACTACTGTCTCTAGATATAGATGATTGTGACTTCAGATTATGGTCCAGAGCATAAGTCATGCTACTTATGAATTTGGTATTGTTCTCAGGCTGCCATGTTGAATGTTAACTAAAATACATACTAAAACAACTTTTGCCTTAACTTTGTAATAATACTTTATAGGTAAACAATAGAAGAGACTCTTAATACTTTAGATTCAGGTTCAGTATTTTAGAGTGTCTATTATGTATCTGATCCTGATTATAGTAGTCAAAAAATGTTTGTATGAGAAAATGAAAAGCATAGTGTAAAAATAGGTAAACTTATTTATGAATATGTTGTTGCTTTAATTACTAAGTTGTGTCTGACTCTTTAAGACTCCATGGACTGTAACTCACCAGGCTCCACTGTCCATGGGATTTCCCAGGCAAGAATACTGGAGTGGGTTGCCATTTCTTTCTCCAGGGAATCTTCCCAACCCAGGGATCCTACCCACATCTCCTGCATTGCAGGGGGACTCTTAACCACTGAGCCACCTGGGAGGACTTTGAATGTATGTACCTTAAATTATTTAATATTACCCAAATAATTAATTGAAGAATAATTGTTAGAAAAAAAGACACTATGAGATTTAAAGCACTCTAAGACAATAAACAAATTACTAATTTAAGCATTTTATAATGTGCAAAGTTAAATATAAGCAAGATGATTTTAGGTAAACTTACAAATTAAAATGTTCCAGATCGTTTTTAATTACTTACAAACAAAAATATATTATTTATCTTTTTACTTAGAAAATTAGAGTCATCCAACTAAAATTTCCTTACTACCTGCCAGCCTCTGGCAACTAACATTCTTTCTGTCTCTTCAATTTGACTTTTCTGGTTACTTCATGTAACTGGAATCATGTGATGTTGTAATTTTATGACTAGCTTTTTTCACATTAGGACAACGTCTTCACTGTTTCTCTATGTTGCAACACGTGACAGAATTCCCTTTCTTTTTAGGGCTGAATAATACTCCAATATTATATACACCTCATTTTCTTTTTACATTCATCCATCAATAGATACTTGGCTTTTTCTACCTTTTAGCTACTGTAAATAATGCTGCTATGACCACAGGTGAACAACATTATCTTCAAGGATATGCTTTTAATTATTTGGGGGCACATACCCAGAAACGGAATTGCTAGATCATATAGTAATTATATTTTTAATTTTTTGAGGAACCACCATACTATTTTCCAGAGCCAGCTACACCATTTTATATTCCCACCAGCAATGTACAAAGGGTTCTAGTTTCTACACATCTTTGCAAACACTTTTTATGTACTATTTTTTACAATAAACACCCTAATGGATGTGAAGCAACATCACATTGTGGTTTTGATTTGCATTTCCTCAGGGATTAGTGATACTGAGCATCTTTTTATGTGCTTATCAGTCATTTATAAATGTTTTCTTCAGGAAACCATCTATTTAAATCTTTGGCCTATTTTTTTACTTGGATTGTTTGTTTTCTCTGTTGACTTGTAGAAATTATTTATCCTGTGTATTAATTCTTGATCAGATATATGAGATTTTTCCCATTCCACGGGCTGCCTTTTCATTCTGTTCCTAGTGACCTTCAATGTACAAAATTTTTGATTTTGATAAATTCCACTGTATCTACTTTTTTCTTCTGCTGCCTGTGCTTTGGTTTCATATCCAAGAAATCACTGCAAAATCCAATGTCATGTAGCTCTTTCTTATGTTAACTTTCAAAGCTCTTACATATAAGTCTTTGACCTATTTCAAGTTAGTTTTTATATATGGTATAAGGTCAGGGTTCTACTTCATTGTTTAGCATGTGGATATCCAGTTTTCCCAATGCCATTTGTTGAATTCTTCCTTAAGTTTCTTGAATGTACAAAGTTAACTCCTGCTTCAGGGCCTGTGTATTTATAGCCTCTTCCACTTGAAAAGCTCTGATTCTATATATTCATGAGGTTGGTTCCATCTTATCATAAAGGTTCAATTCAAATATTTCATCCTCACATAAGCCTCCTGTTTTCAAAAAATCCCTTGATCACCACCCAAGGATATCTCTATTAAATTACCTTATTTCATTTTGTTCATCAAATTTTTCACTGTCAAATTTTTTATTTATTCAGATTTGTATAGTTTCCTCTATCCTCCCTTCTCCCTGTCTTTATAGAAGGTAAGCTCCATGAGATCAGGGACTCTGCCTATCTCCTTATTCCCTATATAACTAGTGACAACAAGAGACTGGAAACCATAGGAGAGCAATAAATGTTTGTTGAATTATAATTGTCAATAATAATCTATAAACTGTTTTGCTGCTTCAGCATTTGTCCTAGGCTGTTTAAGTCAAATGAATCAACATTGCATGGAGAGTCACGATATTATTCAAAATGTGCATTCACACTTATCTTTCATAGAGTAAAAAAAAAGTCTGTTTTATCATCAAAGCAAAATTCAAGTAACAAAATATATAATACAAAGGAAGGTAGTTACTATTTCCTTTCCACTGTGTCTCTTTTCTTTTGTCCCATTACTTTTGAAGAAAATGCCATATGCTGTAAAGTTTAATGGGATGGCAAAATGACTTGAATACAAATTGGTCTGCCTGACTTGGAAAATACATCATTTCGTGTTGTAGCTTTCTGAAAGATGTTTGGAAAGTGTTTTTGTATATTTACTAGAAATACTAATTTAAATTGGGCTATATTTCTCAACAGGGTGCAGATATGATTTTCAGCCAGAACAGTTATCAGAGTATATTGTTTCAGGCTATTTATTCAAGAAGAGAGAATAGAGGACAATTCTCCAATGGGAGTGAAAAAGTTGCATAATGATGTCATAAAACATTAACTTAACAGTAGGAAATAGCACTTATGATCCACTGTAAGTTCTGTTCTCTTGGGTTTAATCTTTTTTTACAACCATAGTAAATCCAATAGACACATAATTTCTTTATTGAGTCAGAAATTGTATTTGTTTTCAAAAACTAGCAATCTTCTACTAACACAAAGCAAACACAGACCCACAGACCATACATACACAAAATACATGAAATTTCGAGCATATTTTTAAAATATTCTGAGCATTTTTCCCTTTGGTAATTATTTAGACATTATGAACTGAATATATGCTCCTGTTGACTCTCAGAATACCATGATGTGTGTAAACTTTGAAAAAATACTAGATGTAGAAACATTATGTTACTCTCTTACCAAATGGGTATATAAGAAATGGTGAAGAAGTTTTCAGTCTCAATGAGAAAATGGCCTGATCATCTGAGTCCCTTCAAAGTGGAATGATGCACAAATGTGCTGTCTCTATTTGCCTTACAAGTTTTTCCAAGTGATAGCACAGACTCTCTTGTTCTCAGAAATACAAGGATCCCTTATATTTTCAAGGTAAGTTTCTCTGCAAGTCTGAGTATCACAAATATTAAATTTCATGTTATCACTAGAAGATATCCTCGGATTCTTAAATGTTTCAGTACTTTAGTAAAGCCCTCATTTACACAATAGCTAAAAATAATATTTTACCCTTCAATATTTAAAATTTATTTTACTTTATTATTCACAATGCTTAATTTCTCCTTAAAAGAATTGACTTCACCTCACCAACACTTCCAGTGCCTTAATTGATTGCTAATTTTAGATAATCCATAACCCTACTGTTTTGGGCTTCCCTGGTAGCTCAGCTGGTACGGAATCTGTCTGCAATGCAAGAGACCTGGGTTTGATCCCTGGGTTGGGAAGATCCCTTGGAGAAGGGCATGGTAACCCACTCCAGAATTCTTGCCTGGAGAGTCCCCAAGGACAGAAGAGCCTGGCGGGCTACAGTCCATGGGGTCACAAAGAGTCAGACACAACTGAGCACAGCACAGCACAACCTTACTGTTTTAGCTCTTTTATTTTTGTTTTGCTGTCAGTGGAGATGGAAGACAGATATATAGTGTTCTCTATATAACAGACTTCCATATACTTGAAACCCATTATTAAGTTTCTCCTCAGTCTTCTCTGTCTCAGCCCAAATAAGCTTAGTTCTTTCCACTTATTCTCATGAGTCTTAATTTCTCAAATTTGAAATACTTTCAGAATCCTTTTAATTATATCTTTGAGTTTTCCAAACCTATATCATCTTTAAAAAATGTTAAATGATATATTTTGCCAAAGCATATTTTTAGTACTATAACTACAGAGCTTTGCCAAGTGGTTACAAATCTACAGGTTGTTAACAATATATGTATATTCAGTCGCTGAAAAGGAGTTTTATCGTCCTTTCCATCCTTTTAGTGCTTCCCAGGTGGCACTAGTGATAAAAAACCCGCCTGCCAATGCAGGTGACATAAGAGCCATGGGTTTGATCCCTGGGTCAGGAAGATTCCCTGGAGGAGGGCATGGCAACCCACTCCAGTAATCTTGTCTGGAGAATCACATGGAAAGAGGAGCCTGGCAGGCTACAGTCCGTAGGGTCATAGAGAGTTGGTACACAACTGAAGCAACTTAGCATGACTTAGCACACATGTATCTTTTAAATGAACTCAATTATGTCAATTATTCATCTTGAAAATTACTTAGCTAGCTCTAGTGATATGAATAGACATTCACTTGGTTCTATGCATTATTTCTGAATCAGAAGAGATTTAAACCTGCCTTACATACATGCTCCATTTCACACAACTTATCAGTACTAAAGACATTATTAAAGAATACTGTAAATAATTATATTCTAGATAGTATTTGACTATAGTAAAATAATTTTCTTTATTATGAACATAAACACATGATCATAAACTTTACAAATAAGTATACTTATTTGTAGGTTTTGGAGAATGGATAAATACATCTCCTGAAGAGTTGTTTAAACAGACAATGGTGAAATTATATTCTTGAGAATAATTCTCAGTAAAATGTGTTCATCAACAAAGACATTGTCTTAGTCCTGGGAATGCTACCATTATGTGTTTCTAGGGTTAAATGTAAAGTGAAAAAAGTGAAAGTGAGGTCACTTAGTCATGTCCAACTCTTTGTAACCCCATGGACTGTAGCCTACCAGGCTCCTCTGTCCATGGGATTTTCCAGGCAAGAGTATTGGAGTGGATTGCCATTTCCTCCTCCAGGGGATCGTCCCAACCCAGGGATTGAACCCAGGTCTCCTGCATTGCAGGCAGATGCTTTACCATCTGAGCCACCATGTGCTATAAACGTTAGGGTTAAATGTAAAGATTTATTAAAACAGAATTGGTAACACCACAGTTCTTGGTCTGTCACCTAGTCAGCCAATTGATTTTGTAAGTGGTATTCACTAGTTTGCCTGCAGGTATGGTTGCCTTCATTAGAAAAGAAAACAAAAGCACAGAAAGAGTAACTCCCAGGAAACATGTGACCCCTATAGACTGGCCAGTCATCTCATAATGCCTCCCTGAAGTCACAAGAGTAAGTCAGTAAGAAAGTGCAGATGAGTCCACTCATCCAGTAGTTCAAAGGCCAACAAAAAATTAAGCTGCACTATAAGATGTTTACTCCTGGGAAGGAAATTTATGACCGACCTAGATAGCATATTCAAAAGCAGAGACATTACTTTGCCAACAAAGGTCCATCTAGTCAAGGCTATGGTTTTTCCTGTGGTCATGTATGGATGTGAGAGTTGGACTGTGAAGAAGGCTGAGCGCCGAAGAATTGATGCTTTTGAAGTGTGGTGTTGGAGAAGACTCTTGAGAGTCCCTTGGACTGCAAGGAGATCCAACCAGTCCATTCTGAAGATCAGCCCTGGGATTTCTTTGGAAGGAATGATGCTAAAGCTGAAACTCCAGTACTTTGGCCACCTCATGTGAAGAGTTGACTCATTGGAAAAGACTCTGATGCTGGGAGGGATTGGGGGCAGGAGGAGAAGGGGACGGCAGAGGATGAGATGGCTGGATGGCATCACTGACTTGATGGACGTGAGTCTGAGTGAACTCCCGGAGTTGTTGATGGACAGGGGGGTCTGGTGTGCTGCGATTCATGGGGTCGCAAAGAGTTGGACACGACTGAGCGACTGATCTGATCTTATCTGATTGGAGATTCACTAACATGGAAAGGTAGCTTTTTTAGTATGGAAAAATGGCATGGAGCTGTGAAGCCATCTAAATGGAATACAAATCCCAATCCTGTCATTCACTTATGCTTTGGGAAAATTTCTTAATTCTCTTCCCTCACTTTTATCTTCTGTAAAATTGGGATGAAATAGTTTCTTATCATAGTGCTGCTATGGTGATTCAAGTTAATAATTACTGCAAAGCTTTGGGAGTAGCATGTGATCCATAATACAAACTATATGGAATTGTTAAATAAAAATTCTTGCAAGCTGTGCAGTTATGCTTCTGAGCAGGAATATCTC
The DNA here is from genome assembly GCF_055505025.1 of Bos grunniens. Taxonomy (NCBI): domain Eukaryota; kingdom Metazoa; phylum Chordata; class Mammalia; order Artiodactyla; family Bovidae; genus Bos; species Bos grunniens. Next base: position 134,911,844 of record NC_141194.1, read on the forward strand.
ATAGATAGAAGCTCCATAGCTAAAGGTCACAATGGTCACATAGAACATCAAAAATGAAGGGAATTTTAGAACTCTTTAGTTGAATACTTGGCAAAATACTTTTTAGCACCTAGATCCTGTTTTTAAATGAGACTTTTTCAGATACCCAATTTATGAAATAGATAAAAGCAGAGTTGCTTTAAGAATGGTACTCTCTTTCAGTCTTGGCAGCTGTAAAGGTCTGATTCCGCTTAAAAACAAGAGGCCCATAAAATGTACAACACTGGGACCAAAATGCACTTGGTAAACTTTTAGTAATTATGATCTGTCAATGTAAATTCATCACCTGTACCACTCTGGTGGAAGATGTTGATGATAGGGAGCTATGGATGTATTGGAACAGGGAGTATACACAAAATCTCTACCTTTCTCTCAATTTTACTGTGAACATTAAACTGTTCTTAAAAATCTGAATAAAAATATATAAAGGTTCACTTAAAAAAAAAAACAAAAGAAACATTCTATATTAATAGATTACACTCTAGGTGCTATCATTCAAATAAGTAGCTCCCAAGAAATGCAAACAGTCAGATTTGATGATGTATTCTCTCCAGTTTGCAGTAGAGCATTCTACAATTAGTTTAAGTGTCTGTCTCCCACAAATCTGGAGCCCACAATGAGTTTTCAGTCATCTGATCAGAGATCAAGCCTCCCCAAAGGAAATGTTTTCCATTTCCTGGCTTAATTCAGTGGCTTTTGGTATTAATTCATTCACAATGCTGTACAGCCCCCACCACTATCCAATTTCATTAACCTGAAAGAAAACTCTGCACTCATTAGTCACTCCCCTCCCTCCACTCTCTCCCTCCTGTTCCTGGCAACCTCTCATCTGCTTTATTTCCTTATGGATTTGCCTATTCTGGACACTTCAAATAAATGGAATCATACAATATGTGGCTTTGCTCTCTGGCTTCTTTGAATTAACATAATATGTTTTGGAGTTCATCCATGTTTCAGCATTTTCATTCCTTCTAAGGGATACATAATATTCCATTGTATAGCTATACTACATTTTGTTTAGCAGCTGATGGACATTTTTCTTTCCCTCACTTCTGGGATATAATGAAAAATGGTGCTATGAACATTTAAATACAGGTTATTTTAGGAATATATGTTTTCAGTTATCGCAGGTATTTACCTAAGAGCACAGCACAGACTCATATGGAAATTGTATTTTAAATTTTAATGAACAGCCAAAGTTGTGTTTTCTACAGCAGTTCTATCATTTTATATTCCTACCAGCAAGTGTTCTAATCTCTCCACATCCTCATCAACTCTTGTTATTTTTTAATGACTAATCTAATACATTTGATATAATATCTCACAGTGGTTTTAATTTGTATTTCCCTGATGACTAAAGATACAATGCTTCCGAATTGTGGTGCTGAAGACTCTTGAGAGTTCCTTGGATAGCAAGGACATCAAACCAGTCAATCCTAAAGGAAATCAACCCTGAATATTCATTGAAAGGACTGATGCTGAAGCTCCAATACTTTGGCCACCTGATGCAAAGAGCTGACTCATTGGAAAATACCCTGATGGTGGGAAAGATTGAGGGTAGGAGGTTTGGAATAGGGTGACAGAAGATGAGATGGCTGGATGGCATCACTGACTCAATGGACATGAGTCTGAGCAAACTCCAGGAGACAGTGAAGGACAGGGAAGCCTAGTGTGCTGCAGGCCATGGGGTCACAAAGAGTTGGACATCACTTAGTGACTGAACAACAATGACTAAGGATGCTGAGCATTTTCAATGTGATTATTGGTCATATATTTATATTTTTTGGAGAAATTTCTTTTCAGCTATTTTGCCAATATTGCCCATGTTCTAGTTGGATAGTTTTTTTTTTTTGTTCCTGAGTTGTAAGTAGTTATTATATTTTCCAGACACAGATCATGACTATATATATGGTTTTGAAATATTTTCTCACATTCTGTGGATTATCTTTTCACTTTTTAAATAACCTTGTATGCACAAAAATTTTCAATTTTGATGAAGCCCAATTTACATGTTTTATCTTTTGTTGCTTGTGATTTGGGCATCATAGCTATGTGCACATTGCCAAATTCAGGAATATTAAAATTTACTACTGTTTTCTTCTATGTGTTGTATACTTTTAGCTCTTATATGTAGTTCTTTGATCCACTTTGCATTATTTTTTAAAAATGGCATGAGGTACAGGTCATGATTTTGCAAGTGAATATCTAGTTGTTGCAGGACCATTCCTTGAAAGGACTATTCTTTCCCCATTAAACTGTCTTGGCAACCTTGTTAAAATGAACTCGAGAAGGATATATGGATTTTTGGACAATTCCATTCCACTGATCTGTAAGGATATCCCTATGGCAGAAATACACTCCTTTGATTACTGTAGCTTTGTTCCAAGATTTAAAATTAGGATAGGTGAGATCATCAACTTTTTTTCTCTTTTCCAAGATTGCTTAGGTAACTCAGATTCCCTTGCAATTCCATATATATTTCAGTATCAATTTGTCCAGTTTCACTAAAAATATGATTGAGATCAATATCTTATTGTATCTGTAGCTCATTTAAGGGAGTATTGGTATTTTAACAATATTATTTCAATCTAGTAAACATGGAATATTTTCCTATTAATTTAGGTCATTTTTAATTTATTTCAACTGTTTTCAGCATGTGAGACCTGCATCTATTTGGTTAAACTTATTCCTAAGTGTTTTGTTCTTTTGCATCCTGTTGTAAATGGATTTGTTTTAGTAATTTCATTTTTGGATTATTCATTTCCAGTATATAGCAATATAAATGATTTCTGTATGTTGATCTTACATTCTGCTCCTTTGATGAATTTATTAGTTATAATACTTTTCTAGATTCCTAGAATTTTTATTATGCATTCTCATGCCACATGCAAATAAAGACCATTTCATTTATTTATTTTAAATTCATTGTATATATCATTTATTTTCCTTTACTAATTGCCCTAGTTAGAACTTCCAGTACAATGTTGAATAGAAATGGCAAGATTCAACATCCTTGTTTTGGTAACCCTCTCTGGAGTACAGCTTTCCACCTTTCACCAGTGAGTATGATGTTAGATATGGCTTTGACAATTTATTTATTTATTTTTATTGAAGGATAATTGATTTACAGAATTTTGCTGTTTTCTGTCAAACCTCAACATGAGTCAGCCATAGGTACAAATATATCCCCTCCCCTTTGAACCTCCCTCCCATCTCCCTCCCCATCCCATCCCTCTAGGTTGATACAGAGCCCCTGTTTGAGTTTCCTGAGCCATACAGCAAATTCCCATTGGCTATCTATTATACATATGGCCTCTTGAGAAACCTATATGCAGGTCAGGAAGCAACAGTTAGAACTGGACATGGAACAACAGACTGGTTCCAAATAGGAAAAGGAGTACGTCAAGGCTGTATATTGTCACCCTGCTTATTGAACTTCTATGCAGAGTACATCATGAGAAACACTGGACTGGAAGAAACACAAGCTGAAATCAAGATTGCCAGGAGAAATATCAATAACCTCAGATATGCAGATGACACAACCTTTATGGCAGAAAGTGAAGAGGAACTAAAAAACCTCTTGATGAAAGTGAAAGAGGAGAGTGAAAAAGTTGGCTTAAAGCTCAACATTCATAAAACAAAGATCATGGCTTCTGGTCCCATCACTTCATGGGAAATAGATGGGGAAACGGTAGAAACAGTGTCAGACTTTATTTTTGGGGGCTCCAAAATTACTGAAGATGGTGACTGCAGCCATGCAATTAAAAGACGCTTACTCCTTGGAAGAAAAGTTATGATGAACCTAGATAGCATATTGAAAAGCAGAGACATTACTTTGTCAGTAAAGGTCCATCTAGTCAAGGCTATGGTTTTTCCAGTGGTCAGGTATGGATGTGAGAGTTGGACTGTGAAGAAGGCTGAGCGCCGAAGAATTGATGCTTTTGAAGTGTGGTGTTGGAGAAGACTCTTGAGAGTCCCTTGGACTGCAAGGAGATCCAACCCGTCCATTCTGAAGGAGATCAGCCCTGGGATTTCTTTGGAAGGAATGATGCTAAAGCTGAAACTCCAGTACTTTGGCCACCTCATGTGAAGAGTTGACTCATTGGAGAAGACTCTGATGCTGGGAGGGATTGGGGGCAGGAGGAAAAGGGAACGACAGAGGATGAGGTGGCTGGATGTCATCACCGACTCGATGGACATGAATTTGAGTGAACTCTGGGAGATGGTGATGGACAGGGAGGCCTGGCATGCTGCGATTCATGGGGTCGCAAAGAGTCGGACACGACTGAGCGACTGAACTGAACTGAACTGAATGTAAGCTTCCATGTTACTCTTTCCATAGATATGGCTTTTTAAAATAGATAACCTTTTGGACTCTGTGGGAGAGGGAGAGGGTGGGATGATTTGGGAGAATGGCATTGAAACATATATAATATCATATATGAAATTAGTCTCCAGTCCAGGTTTGATGCACGATACTGGATGTTTGGGGCTGGTGCACTGGGATGACCCAGAGGGATGGTATGGGGAGGGAGGAGGGTTCAGGATGGGGAACACGTGTATACCTGTGGTGGAATCATGTTGATATATGGCAAAACCAATACAATATTGTACAGTTAAAAAATAAAAAAAATAAAAGAACCTTTATCATGTTGGAAAATTTCCTTGCATTGTTATTTTGTTGAGAGTTTTCATCATGCTAGGGTGTTGGATTTTGCTACATGCTTTTTTTTTCATGTATTGAGATGATCATTCGGTGTTTTAGTTTCTTCATTTTATTAAAATAGAGTATTACATTGATTGATTTTTGCATGTTGGAATACCTTGTATTCCTGAGAAAATCTAATTCGTTCATGCTTTTAATACACTATTGAATTTAGTTTCCTAGTATTTTTGTTGAATACTTTTGCATTTATACTCATAAGGGATGTTAGCCTATCATTTTCTTTTCCTATAAGATCTTTGCCTGGCTTTAGTATGAGGGGAATTGGGGCCTCATATAATGAGTTAGTAAGGGTTCTTTCCTTTCAATGGTAGGGGCAGGGGTAAGAGTTTGAAAAGGATTGCTGCTAATTCTTTAAATGGTTGGTAGAATTTACCAGTGAGGTTCTCTGGTCCTGGGCTTTTCTTTGTTAGAATTTGAGATTATGTATTCAGTCTCTTATTATTGGTCTATTCAGATAGTCTATCTCTTCTTCAGACATTTGTGGTAGTTTGTGTGTTTGCAGGAAATTACCCACCTAGGCTATGTGATTTACTGGATTGGATATCTACACTTGTTCACATCATTCTCATACAGACTCCCTTTTTCTTATGTCATGTTGGCAGTTATGATTTTCAGTTTGTCTACTGTCTACCCAAATATTTATCCCTCGCTTGATGAGACAGAGGCTAATGAACTTGCCTTTACATATTTTCAACAATCACCCCCCAGGGTAGCCACTTCAGCCATGCTAACTTACTGAGGTAGGTGAAATAAAAGCAAGCCCTTTGAATAGGTCCTTCAGGATGATATTAGACAGATCAAATAAATAATCACAATTCTTGGAGTATATTGCATTCTCTCCTTCCATCACTAGGAAACTCTACCAGGATGTGGTCAGAGTTTTTTAAGGCTATATCATCAAGCTGAAGAAGGCAGAGTAGGGTTAGGGTAGGCAATAATCCCATAAAGCACTGTTAATGAAATTCAAGTGTTTAGGTTTTCTCTTGATTAAGCGTTTTTCAGGTTGCTATAAACTTTTGATTAATTTCCAGAGTTCTGCTAAAGGTCATTATGGCAGTTTATGCAAGTTAATTCTCTGCTTTTGTAGAACAATGAGCTATTGGAGTTCCCTACTCTCCCATTTTTTGCTGACGTCACTGGCAATCTACTTTTAAATAAGTCGTATATTACTTTAATAGGGCCTAGAGACCTATGTGTAATAATGGTACCATGTTAAGAGGATGAAATTTGAGAATAATCACTGCTGTAACTTCTTATCTGTGCTTAATCATGGCATTAATTAAATTAAATTTTGTTAATTTAATTAGCACCCCCTGTGTTTAACTGATTCTGCATTCCTATAACAAGGAAATTGTTAGAAATGGCTTTGTTCTAATTAGCTTTAAAAGGACATCAAAACCTCATTTTCATGTCAAAAAATTATCACCTTGAAACATTTAAGGTGGCCAACTTAGATTTGTTAATGTGCATGACTGCAAAATTTCCAATTTGTAACAAAAATGTAAAAGTATTAATTTGTATAAACACCTCAAGTCTACACATTCAAGATAACATGGAAAATAACAAGTATTCAGAAACTCAAACTAAAGCACTGCATTTACTTTGAGCACCTATATTCAACCCAAATATGATTTCATGGAGAAGGAAATGATTCTGAGCCAATTGTTTTTGTTATCTGTGTAATAGTACCACAAACAATGAGTTGACCAAGCCAACATCTAAATGAAACACAATTTTTCATTATAACTTTATTTTTACTGAAGTATAAACAGGCATTCCTAAAACTTTATTAATAACAGTTATGCAAATTCCAGTCTGGATAGTTTTTTGAATCTAAAAGGATAGCTATGTTTTATTTCATTTTCAGAACTAATTTATCATAAATATTCTGATTTACCAAAAAATGTAGCAATATATCTCTTTTGAGCTCAGACTTTATTGCTCCTTCAGTTAATAAAAAGTTCTTGTTTGCATTTGTATAACTCAGTTATTACATGTACCTCAGTTTCTCTACATAAAGTGTATGTGAAAGGAACCTATAAGGAAAAACACACACACACACCTTCACACTGATTAAGCTTTTCTTATTGATAGTAACATAGCCTTTCCTTTAGAAGCCATGTTTAACCAACTCTCACATGCTGGCTATTTAAAATATGTTTGGAAGTTTCTCACGCATGCAAGAAATGATCTTGCAGAGACCTGTCCTGTATTGATTAAAAGCACAGACTCTGAAATTAACCAGATCTGGATTGGAACCTCAATTCCACAACTAACAAGTTGTGTGACCTCAGGGAATTTAAATAAATTCTCTGTTTCTTAATTTTCTCAACTGTCAAACATCAAGACATGATGGGAGAACTAGCTCTCAGAAATTTTTTATGCTATTAAATGTTTCCACCTGAGGATACAACTTAGTGAAGTAAACATAAACCTTGAAGCCAAACTGCTAAGGAGATTCCAAATATTCAAATATCATTGATATCTGCTTCTTAGGTCCATAAAACATGCATGCAATGATCTTAGCACATAACTCCTGTCTCATAAATATCAGTTCTTTTTTTCCACTCTTCCGTTTGTATAAGTATATACTGCCATTTTCACTGTGGATTCAGATTTTCTGCCACAACACGGAGTAACAATTAATTGAGATTGTATATCAGTTCAGTTCAGTTCAGTCGCTCAGTCGTGTCCGACTCTTTGCGACCCCATGAATCGCAGCACGCCAGGCCTCCCTGTCCATCAACAACTCCCGGAGTTCACTCAGACTCACCTCCACTGAGTCAGGGATGCCATCCAGCCATCTCATCCTCTGTCATCCCCTTCTCCTCTTGCCCTCAATCCCTCCCAGCATCAGAGTCTTTTCCAATGAGTCAACTCTTCGCATGAGGTGGCCAAAGTATTGGAGTTTCAGCCACAGCATCAGTCCTTCCAAAGAACACCCAGGACTGATCTCCTTTAGGATGGACTGGTTGGATCTCCTTGCAGTCCCAGGGACTCTCAAGAGTCTTCTCCAACACCACATTCAAAAGCATCAATTCTTCGGCACTCAGCCTTCTTTACAGTCCAACTCTCACATCCATACATGACCACAGGAATAGAGCCCTATATATAGAAGTTAAATACCATTTTTTGATGATGAAGAGGATAACATTAACAATGGTAAAGATACTAAATGTGCTTTTCAATAGAGATTGGAGGGAAAAACTAGTAAATGGCTGCTTTAAAGGAGTAAGACAAATACTTAGGAAATAGAATGTAATGGATCACAAGATTTGGAGAGTGACAGAAGAAAACAAGATAGAACTCAACTAAATGTTACAAAGGAAATGGCTTCAAATGTTTTCTTTCTGTAAAGAACAAAAATGTCATTTCCAAGATTTTCACACTTTCATTGGGCATACTTAAGCTTATACTCAATTCCTGTTTTACTTTCCAAAACTCTAAACTTTTCTTACATCAGATGAAATGTTCTATTGTGAGTGAGAAAGGCATAATTTGAGAACAAATGTTAATCAACTGCACTTTGTTTGAGTAAAGCAATGTACTTCTAGCAACAGAATGCTTCTAATTTGGGGATAGTACCCTTAATGAGAACCAAAAAAAAAGTGATGAAGAGAATATTGAAAAATAATTTATGCAAAATAAGTAGTATGTGGACATTTCAGTTCAGCTCAACTCAAATGTAGGACAGGAAGAAATCCACAGATATAAATTAAGCGTTTATGGGAACTTTTTCCCAGATATATCTGCTAATTCTGAAAGTTCAACTGAAACACAAAACTGAGCAGTTCTTTCAATACACTCACTGATCCTATTATTAATAGAGTTATTAATAATGATGATTAGGGCCTTTCAAGGAGTAAGCATCTTGACCGAAGAATCTGAGGAACTATATCCAATGAGGAAGAAAGAACTATAAATGGATCACTCCTCACAGAGACTAAACTCAATTTCTGAATCATATCAATCCTAGTTGGGTAAACAGATAAAGATTTGCTAGTTGTTCTAGCTAGTCCCCTATTGAAGTACTATAAATAAGTATATAATTCCTCTAAGGAGATAGATATTTATCAATATCTTGCAGAGTCTCAGATTATCTAACAACTTTTGAAACATAATATATGAAATCCAATCAGAAATTGCCAAGCACATAAGTAGTTATACTCTGTGATCAAAAACTAAGACACATACTACAAAATAATAATAAACTCATGGATTATCCAAATAATGGAATTTTTATGTATGGAGTTTAATATAAACAATAGGACAATAAAATATTGATAGAACAGAATACTGAGAATTTTAACATAGTACTAAAAACTATAAATATGAACTAAATAAATCACACAAATATGAAGTAAAATAACTCAAGTAAAAGATGCAGTGAACAGGCTAGACAGCAGATAAGACTGCAGAGGAGAGAATTAGTAAACTGAAAAATAGATCCAAAGAAAATATCCAGAAACAAACTTGGACAGATAAAAGGGAGGAAAATGTTGAAAAGGCATTAATTTTATATGATGATTGAATACCTAGAAGGAAGGGAGAGAGAGAAACTGTCACCAAGAAGAAGAGCCTAAAGAGATATGATGACTAAATAAAATGTCATACTCTGGATGGGATACTGGAACAAAATAGGTCAGACTTTAAATTGTTACAACAATTTATAAGAATCTTCAGCATTGTATGCCAAAGTTGGAGATATACATACCCTATAATGCAGTTATTCCACCCCTACATATATACCTGACACAATGAGTTACTATTTTTGCCAAAAAATAACAAGGTCAAGATGCTTCAAATCAGTACAAATCACAACAGCCCCAAAATGGTAACAAATGCTCATCAACAATATAATGGATAAATATATGTCAGTATAACCACAGAGTATGATATTAGTAATGAAACTGTATGAAGTACTTCCATACGTAACAATATAAATAGATCTCAAATCATTACACTGCTGAAAGAAGGGAGACATAACATAATACATACTTTACATATTTTATACAAGGCTTAAAATTACAGAAAAGTCTATTTTTTTAGTAGGCAGGATAATGGTTCCCTTTGATACATAAAGTGGGGAGAGTAGAAAGGAAGGACCTCAATGGGGCTTCCAGAACACTGGCAATAGTATTTCTTTTTCATAGTAGTGGATACATGGTTTTACATGGGAGTTACAATGAGTTGTAAATTGGGGATTTTTGTACTTCTCCAAATGTCTTCAGTTAGTTCAGTTCAGTCGCTCAGTCCTGTCTGACTCTTTGTGACCCCATGAATCGCAGCACGCCAGGCCTCCCTGTCCATCACCAACTACCGGAGTTCACTCAGACTCATGTCCATCGAGTCAGTGATGTCATCCAGCCATCTCAACCTCTGTAGTCCCCTTCTCCTCCTGCCACCAATCCCTCCCAGCATCAGAGTCTTTTCCAATGACTCAACTATTTGCATGAGGTGGCCAAAGTACTGGAGTTTCAGCTTCAGCATCATTCCTTCCAAAGAAATCCCAGGGCTGATCTCCTTCAGAATGGACTGGTTGGGTCTCCTTGCAGGCCCAGGGACTCTCAAGAGTCTTCTCCAACACCACAGTTCAAAAGCATCAATTCTTCGGTGCTCAGCCTTCTTCACAGTCCAACTCTCACATCCATACATGACCACTGGAAAAACCATAGCCTTGACTAGACGAACCTTTGTTGGCAAAGTAATGTCTCTGCTTTTGAATATGCTATCTAGGTTGGTCATAACTTTTCTTCCAAGGAGTAAGCATCTTTTAATTTCATGGCTGCAGTCACCATCTGTAGTGATTTTGGAGCCCCCCAAAATAAAGTCTGACACTGTTTCCACTGTTTCCCCATCTATTTCCCATGAAGTGATGGGACCACATGCCATGATCTTCGTTTTCTGAATGTTGAGCTTTAAGCCAACTTTTTCACTCTCCCCTTTCACTTTCATCAAGAGGTTTTTTAGTTCCTCTTCACTTTCTGCCATAAGGGTGGTGTCATCCGCATATCTGAGGTTATTGATATTTCTCCTGGCAATCTTGATTCAAGCTTGTGCTTCTTCCAGCCCAGAGTTTCTCATGATGTACTCTGAATATAAGTTAAACAAGCACAGTGACAATATACAGGCTTGACGTACTCCTTTTCCTATTTGGAACCAGTCTGTTGTTCCATGTCCAGTTCTAACTGTTGCTTCCTGACCTGCATACAAATTTTTAAAGAGGCAGGTCAGGTGGTCTGATATTCCCATCTCTTTCAGAATTTTCCACAGTTTATTGTGATCCACACAGTCAAAGGCTTTGGCATAGACAATAAAGCAGAAATAGATGTTTTACTGAAACTCTCTTGCTTTTTCTATGATCCAGCAGATGTTGGCAATTTGATCTCAGTTTCCACTGCTTTTTCTAAAACCAGTTTGAACATCAGGAAGTTCATGGTTCACAAACTGTTGAAGCCTGGCTTGGAGAATTTGGAGCACTACTTTACTAGCATGTGAGATGAGTGCAATTGTGCGGTAGTTTTAGCATTCTTTGGCATTGCCTTTCTTTGGGATTGGAATGAAAACTGACCTTTTCGAGTCCTGTGGCCACTGCTGAGTTTTCCAAATTTTCTGGCATATTGAGTGCAGCACTTTCACAGCATCATCTTTCAGGATTTGAAATAGCTCCACTGGAATTCCATCATCTCCACTAGCTTTGTTCATAGTGATGCTTCCTAAGGCCCACTTGACTTCATATTCCAGGATGTCTGGCTCTAGGTCAGTGATCACACCATCATGATTATCTGGGTTGTGAAGCTCTTTTTTGTACAGTTCTTCTGTGTATTCTTGCCACCTCTTTATAATATCTTCTGCTTCTCTTAGGTCCATACCATTTCTGTCCTTTATTGAGCCCATCTTTGCATGAAATATTCCCTTGGTATCTCCAATTTTCTTGAAGAGATCTCTAGTCTTTCCCATTCTGTTGTTTTCCTCTATTTCTTTGCATTTGTCACTGAGGAAGGCTTTCTTATCTCTCCTTGCTATTTTTTGGAACTCTGCATTCAGATGCTTATATCTTTCCTTTTCTCCTTTGCTTTTTGCTTCTCTTCTTTTCACAGCTATTTTTAAGGCCTCCGCAGACAGCCATTTTGCTTTCTTGCATTTCTTTTCCATGGGGATGGTCTTGATCCCTGTCTCCTGTACAGTGTCACGTACCTCAGTCCATAATTCATCAGGCACTCTATCTATCAGATCTAGGCCCTTAAATCTATTTCTCACTTCCACTGTATAAACATAAGGGATTTGATTTAGGTCATACCTGAATGGTCTAGTGGTTTTTCCTACTTTCTTCAATTTAATTCTGAATTTGGTAATAAGGAGTTCATGATCTGAGCCACAGTCAGCCCCCATTCTTGTTTTTGTTGACTGTATAGAGCTTCTCCATCTTTGGCTGCAAAGAATATAATCAATCTGATTTCGGTGTTGACCATCTGGTGATGTCCATGTGTAAAGTCTTCTCTTGTGTTGTTGGAAGAGGGTGTTTGCTATGACCAGTGCATTTTCTTGGCAAAACTCTATTAGTCTTTGCCCTGCTTCATTCTGTATTCCAAGGCCAAATTTGCCTGTTACTCCAGGTGTTTCTTGACTTCCTACTTTTGCATTCCAGTCCCCTATAATGAAAAGGACATCTTTTTTGGGTGTTAGTTGTAAAAGGTCTTGTAGGTCTTCATAGAACCATTCAACTTCAGCTTCTTCAGCGTTACTGGTTGGGGCATAGACTTGGATTACTGTGATATTGAATGGTTTGCCTTGGAAATGAACAGAGATCATTCTGTCATTTTTGAGATTGCATCCAAGTACTGCGTTTCAGACTCTTGTTGACCATGATGGCTACTCCATTTCTTCTAAGGGATTCCTGCCTGCACTAGTAGATATAATGGTCATCTGAATTAAATTCACCCATTCCAATCCTTTTTAGTTCGGTAATTCCTTGAATGTCGACGTTCACACTTGCCATCTCTTATTTGACCGCTTCCAATTTGCCTTGATTCATGGACCTGACATTCCAGGTTCCTATGCAATATTGCTCTTTACAGCATTGGACCTTGCTTCTATCACCAGTCACATCCACAACTGGATATTGTTTTTGCTTTGGCTCCATCCCTTCATTCTTTCTGGAGTTATTTCTCCACTGATCTCCAGTAGCATACTGGGCACCTACTGACCTGAGTACTCTTTCAGTATCCTATCATTTTGCTTTTTCATACTGTACATGGCATTCTCAAGGCAAGAATACTGAAGTGGTTTGCCATTCCCTTCTCCAGTGGACCACATTCTGTCAGACCTCTCCACCATGACCCGCCCATCTTGGGTGGCCCCATGGGCATGGCTTAGTTTCATTGAGTTACACAAGGCTGTGGTCCTAGTGTGATTAGATTGACTAGTTTTCTGTGAGTATGGTTTCAGTGTGTCTGCCCTCTGATGCCGTCTTGCAACACCTATCGTCTTACTTGGGTTTCTCCTACCTTGAACTTGGGGTATCTCTTCACGGCTGCTCCAGCACAGCACAGCCACTGCTCCTTATCTTGGACGAGGGGTATCTCCTCACCACCGCCCCTCCTGACCTTCAACGTGGAATAGCTCCTGTCTTACTTACCTCCAACTTTCTCTTGAACTCAAAGCACGGGAAAAATAATTTTTTACACAATGTGATATTTTATCTAGACAGCAACCTAGACAGCATATTAAAAAGCAGAGATATTACTTTGCCAACAAAGGTCTGTCTAGTCAAGACTGTGTTTTTTCCAGTAGTCATGTATGGATGTGAGAGTTGGACTATAAAGAAAGCTGAGCACCAAAGAACTGATGCTATTAAACTGTAGCATTGGAGAAGACTCTTGTGAGTCCCTTGGACAGCAAGGAGATCCAACCAGTCCATCTTAAAGGAAATTAACCCTGAATATTCATTGGAAGGACTGATGCTGAAGCTGAAACTCCAATACTTTGGCCACTTGATCCGAAGAACTGACTCATTTGAAATGACCCTGATGCTGGGAAAGATTAAAGGCAGGAGGAGAAGGGAATGACAGAGCATGAGATGGTTGGATGGCATCACCAACTCAAGGGAGATAAGTTTGAGTAAACTCTGGGAGTTGATGATGGACAGGGAGGCCTGGCGTGCTGCAGCTCACGGGGTTGCAGAGAGTCGGATACAACTCAGCTACTGAACTGAACTGAACTGATATTTTATCTATCATTAAAAGCAAATTACTGATGACAAAGCATGTAGACAAATTGTCTCCAAATTAAAGTCCTTTTGATAGCCTATGTTAAACATCCTTCCTTATTGTTTCAGGTCAAAATAACAGGTGGGTGGATGCATGTATAATAAATGGGCCAATTTTCAATTTCTGTATATAACTGTGGAATTTTACCTTTAAGTCACCTACCAGATAACATTATTATCCACATGGCTGTGCTGATGCTTTTGACAATGTTTGTATGTAAAGTGATTTACCCACAGTATGTATGTAAAGTGATTTATCCATGGGACTTATCACTTTTACTGGATTCATGTTTCACTTGGGAATTAGGAAAGAAGAGGAAAAACAAAACAAAATGGTGGTTTAGTATAATCTTTGAGTGCCCCAAAGTAAATAACCAGGAATAAGATGAAAAATATTGAAAATTAACTATAAAGTGCATTTGTTCATTAGTGTAATTTCCTTTGGCTACAGTGTCTACAAGATAGCTGCTGTTGTCTCTGGATAAAAACTGAAGATATTATTTTATATTTTCAATGATTAACTTCCTGAAATAAAAGGGACACTGAGATAATTTTAGTCATTAAAATTTTTTTTTGCATGTGAAAATAAGTTCCAGTGCATAAATTTACATTTTCTTTAGGAATGAGTCTTGGAACCATGTACAACATTTAATATCTCATTAAGACAAAGGGTCACAATAGATTGCAGATTATACTGTAAATTATACTGATCATTGCACCTAAATAGCCCACTAGGCTCCTCTGTCCATAGAATTCTCCAGGTAAGAATACTGGGGATCTTCCCTACCCAGAGATGGAACCTGCATCTCCTGCATTGCAGGCATAATTCTTTACCATGTGAGTCGCCAGGGAGGCTTGGTGAAGCAAGAAGTCCAGGCCAAATGGCAACATAGCTATTTTGAAGATTTATAGCACAACTTGTAGTTCATTATTTCTTATGGAGATGGTAAATATTAAAATAAAAACAATATCTCATATTTTAAGTATAAACCTTATCTCAATTCAAACACAAAATAATTGAAGAAAAGATACTGTCCATTAGTATTTATTCAATGACCTTTCTTTCACAGCCCTTATCCAATATATATTGTCAAAATAAAAACTGGAAGGTATATTTCATAGTAAGTTAGGAAAAAACTCAAAAAATCTTATTATTTTGAACTTTACTAATTCCAGTGCATGGTCATTTTTTCTCAAGAATTTATTTACATCTATTTATGTCATCTTTGATTTCTTTCATTAGTGTAATAATTTTCTGTTTACAGTTCTTTTATCTCCTTAGGTAAGTTTATTCCTAGATATTTAATTCTTTTTGTTGCAATGGTGAATGGGATTGATCTCTTAATTTCTCTTTCTGATTTTTAATTGTTAGTATATAGAAATGCTAAATTTCTATATACTAAATAGCAGGGTATTTCCGTGTATTGATTTTGTATCCTGCAACTCTGCTAAATTCACTGATTAGCTCTAGTAATTTTCTGATACTATCTTTAGGGTTTTATATGTACAGTATCATGTCATCAGCAAACAATCAGAGCTTTACTTATTCTTTTCCAATCTGGATTCCTTTTATTTTCTTTTTCTTTTCTGATAGCTGTAGCTAGGGCTTCCAGAACTATGTTGAATAATAGTGGTGAAAGTGGACACCCTTGTCTTGTTCCTGATCTTAGGGGACTGCTGTCCATTTTTCATCATTGAGAATAATGTTTGCTGTAGGCTTATCATATATGGCCTTTACTATGTTGAGGTAGGTTCCTTCTATGCCCATTGTTTGAAGAGTTTTAATCACAAATGGGTGCTGAATTTTGACAAAGGCTTTTTCTGCATCTATTAAGATTATCATATGGTTTTTATCTTCCAATTTTTAATATAGTGGAAAAATCACAGAAGTATTTATGTATCTATCTATAAAAATATACAAGAGTGACTATCACAATTAAATGAGATAATGTAGTAAGTGTGCATTAAAAATTAGCTATTAATTATTATTACTCAAAATTATGGAAGCATGATAACTGAGAGAGGCATGCTGATGATACTTAAAAAAAACTAGATTATTTGCATAATCAATATTCACATTATTAAAATCCAAATAATATTATCAGCAGCATAACTCCAGTTAATATTCTGATGAAATGCAATAGTTGTATTCTACTCATAATATACAAATCCTTTTAATGGATGGATCATAGGTAATACCAATGGTTTACATCTCCCTGTCAATGCAATACATAGTTATTTTTCAAAATATGCTTACTGAAATATTCTCTGGATTTTGGATTGATGTACTAACATTATTAGAAAAAAAAAACAACTCCGTTTGTACCCAACTATCCTATGCCCACTCCCATTTGTAGATGCTTCATGGCAATATTTCACATTAAATGTGCTCAAATTAAGCATTCAAACTATAATAGCACTTTTCCTTTTGGACATATATTTCACTTCAGCTTTCTCTTTTTTTCTTCCATTGCATTACATTCAGTTATTACCATTGCCTCCTGGCTCCATCATACACTATTTGTGTGGCCTTTGGTAAGTTGCTTAATCAATCTGAGCTTAGTTTTTTAGTTTCTCAAAAAAGACAAATTAATAGTATTTAACTTGCAAATACATGATGGGAAATAAATGTCTTAACTTTTGAAGTGTTTAGCATAATACCTGGCACAAAGCAATTATGCAAGAAATATTATGGTTATTATTTAACAATTCCCTCTAGGATCAGCCCCACATTATTGGTGAACAATATCAATCAGAAACTAGCATTATTTGCTGAACATTTACTGGGAGATTTTTGCCATATTTCAGTAAGGAAATTTTGTCTGAATGAAAGGTAGAAGTCTGAGTGGGGGTAGGTGGTACCTCTCTGACATTCTGTTCTTAGGAGTAATTAGAGATGACTGAGGGAATTGAGAACTGTATTTTCTAGTTCTACGTACTTTTGTCACAAAGAGGGAATGAGAACAGAATCTTCTGGAAGGGGGCCATATGATGGATGGAGACCAATGAAAGAGTATCATTGAGTGGTTTAACTAGAGAATCAGGTGAGATAAATAAAAAACAAAGTAGAGTGACTAAATAATACAGTAGGTTAAAAAATATGGCTCTGTTGTTTAATAGTTTTGAGATCTTAGACAAGTTGTTTAATCTCTGTAAGTCTCATAATTTAAAAAGTAAATAATAATATTATTTATTTTAATTGGCTATTAAAATAATGAACAAATAATGTATTCCATGTGCAACACTTTTCATATATTAATTCAACAAAATACCAACAATATAACTTATCACTTCATTCCATTGACCCATTAAAGAAGTCAGCGTCCTATTAACATATACTATTGTCTCACTAATCGAAACCCAGCCTCTTTCTTGGAAATCCCTAAGACAGTCTGACATTAGAACATGTAAGATATTGCATTTATCTAATAAATTTAAATATAGACTATCAATAACGTAATTCCAAATTATATTTTTGTTAAAATACATTTTGTCAAAGGACTTCAATTAATATGCCTAACATTGGTAGTAATATTTGCCTAATTATTTGAACAAAATAATTTTGTTCACTGCTCTATATCCAGCAAGTAGAACAGTGCCTAGTACATAAAAACCCACTGAAAATATTCACTCAGACTGATTTCTCTCTAATGTATATAAATAAACAATTTCAAAGAACAAATAGATAATAATCCTGTGGAAATCCATAAGTTTCTAGCAAATTAGATGAAGTTACTAACAGAACACTATGTGTGTATCAATAATATATATATGTGTGTGTAAGAAATAATAAATATCAATAAATTTTAGATACCTGTTGACCCATATTTGAATTCCTGGAACCAAATTTAAAGTGGAAAAAGGGTTACCCATACCTCCAACAACTGATTCAACCTTCAGCCCTTCTCCCTCCCTGAGGTCATTGCTAGGGCTGAAAATTCTAACCCTGTAACCTTCAAAGTTGGTTCCCTGGCAACCAAAGACACCTTGTTAACATAAAAAAAGACTCATTCGCTACTCTCAAAACTTAGGACCTAAGTCCAAGGGGTTTTTAGGAGTTCTGTGCCAGTCACTGAGATGAAGACCAACTATACATAAATGACAATATCACAACTCAACATTATCATTCATTACTAAAATATATAGCAAATCTCTATGTATGTCTTTACGAATTCAGATATATAAAAAACACTAAAGAGAATGCAGGTAGATAGATGACAGTGACCTTAATTCAGAAAACTGAGTGACTGCTAAGCGATTCAGTAAAATTTCTGCACAATGATAACTTACCTTAAGAGCAGTTTTACAGAGAAAGCTCCATTCTTCTGAGTAAAAGTTGGCATTTACCATAGAGGAAGTTTCTCTAGCCCACACTCCTTCAGTTCATTTCAGTTCAGTCACTCAGTCTTGTCTGACTCTTTGCGACCCCATGAATTGCAGCACGTCAGGCCTCCCTGTTCATCACCAATTCCTGGAGTTCACTCAGACTCACAACCATCAAGTCAGTGATGCCAGCCAGCCATCTCATCCTCTGTTGTCCCCTTTTCCTCCTGCCCTCAATCCCTCCCAGCATCAGCATCTTTTCCAATGAGTCAACTCTTCACATGAGGTGGCCAAAGTACTGGAGCTTCAGCTTTAGCATCATTCCTTCCAAAGAAATCCCAGGACCGATCTTTAGAATGGACTGGTTGGATCTCCTTGCAGTCCAAGGGACTCTCAGAGTCTTCTCCAACACCACAGTTCAAAAGCATCAATTTTTAAGCACTCAGCTTTCTTCACAGTCTAACTCTCACATCCACACATGACCACTGGAAAAACCATAGCCTTGACTAGGTGGACATTTGTTGGCAAAGTAATGTCTCTGTTTTTTTAATATGTTTTCTAGGTTGGTCATAACTTTCCTTCCAAGGAGTAAGCGTTTTTTAATTTCATGGCTGCAATCATTATCTGCAGTGATTTTGGAGCCCCCGAAATAAAGTCTGACACTATTTCCACTGCTTCCCCATCTATTTCCCATGAAGTGATGGGACCAGATGCCATGATCTTAGTTTTCTGAATGTTGAGCTTTAAGGCAACTTTTTCACTCTCCTCTTTTACTTTCACTGTTGTAGCCACGTGTTCTGGGAAACAAAGTCACTCAGAACGACAATACAGATAGTGGAGTGCAGTTTATTACACCGGCGGGCCCAAGGCAGAGTCTCCTCTTAGCCAAGGACCCTGACCAGCATTTGCGAAAATCTTTTATACCCCATGTGTATGTGTCTGAACCCATCAGTCCAAATTCCTTGAGACTTACATAAACCAAGGAAAATACAATCCCAATAACCCCATGATTCATGTGCCATGTGCTCATGTGCTCAAACAGTCAAACAATTAGCCAATAATCAATAAACCTGAGGTTTTTCTCCAATAGATTGAGAAAAATTTATGGCCTGTCTGGAGGAAGGGGTGATTAGTGTATGTTTTCTCTTAGGGGATGAGCAACCTAGATATGATCTTCAAGGCTCCCCTGTCTGGAGGGGGTCTTATCCTTCTGTTGTTGTTCTCATAGGCACTAAACACAGAATTCAGAGTCCATTGGAAAGGTGGCTGAGCATGATCAGCATGAACAGGCCAAAGATGGAGTCCAGGCCCTATTAATTCCTTCTTCATCATCAACAGGCTTTTTAGTTCCTCTTCACTTTCTGCCATAAGGGTGGTATCATCTGCATATCTGAGGTTATTGATATCACTCCTTAGATACGTACTATTTACTGTGTATCCTCGCATAGATCTGGTCTTTTACCATAAGTATTGGGTCCTTCAAAACAGAAAGACACAAGGGAGATGTGAATTATTTTTAATATGATACCTGTATATTATTTTTTAAGATTTGTTTTAAAACATGTAAAAATCTAGAGGTGTGAATATTACTCATAAACAATTTTCCCACTTCACAAACTAAATGCATTAAGTTATGGCAACATATTGTTCACTCTAATCTTTCTCATTATTTTATTCTATAACATGGATAAATAATGACTAGCAACTATGATGATGACTTATTGAGAGGGTAACAGGCAGGAAGGCCGTGTCTCCAAATGCAGGAAATAGGCTGCAAATGTCAGACATTGTTTATCTCTCTCTTAAGCGGTAGGAGGAAGCAAACTAGTGTTATATTTTTTCCCTTTCTCTATACAAATATAAAAAGAGTCTTCTCTTAAAATTTTGTGTTGCCATAAGGACACCAGGTTCCACCTGAACTTAACTTTTCTCAAACCTTGAGCTAACCAATGCATTTTTCTTATAGAAATGTTTGTCTTCAACTATGTTAATGTACTATGCATTTACCCTAGACTCTATCTTCAAGTCAAGACTAAAGGCTCAGAACCTACTTGACAAACCAGTATGTTATACTCATACATTGTTCTACTGATCTATGTTAATGAAACTATGTATTTGTATGGAAATCTGCCTTTCTTCAAGATTCACGTCAATCTTTTTACGGCACAGATGACTCACCTGGTGCCATTCTCTGAAGTTTGAGACATTTCCTTTCTTTAATTAGCAGTCTGCTAGTGGCTATGTAATATTCAGCTAAAGACTAGCAGGGGGGTACTCTTTCTGCCCCCTTCAGATGTCTATGTCAGAAGCTTTCTCTATCTCTTTTATACTTTAATAAAACTTTATTACACAAAAGCTCTGAGTGATCAAGCCTTGTTTCTGGCCCTGGATTGAATTCTTCTCTGGAGGCTAAGAATCCTGGCATCTTTCGTGGTTCAGCAACAACCTTTCATCATCAAGAAAAGTTCCTTATGTCAGGTTAGCAGAAGTGAGGAGGAAAACATTACTTTATGATGGTTAACAAAAAAGCTAGTTGAAAAGTGAAAATCACATGAATTTAGAACCCACTTTTGACCTATGTGGTCAACTCTTTTGAGTATTTTAATAAGTGAGTTTATCATTCTGGCATAATGTTGAATAAGAGAGAATTTCAGTAAACTACAATTAAACTTCAATTAGCCAAAATGTTCATCTATTAAGAATATTCTGGCTATTCAATATTTCTTAGGAAAATAATCTTAACTCCAAAAACTTTTGGTGAAGACTATTTCAATATGTCTGCACGTTTTGGTACATTTGCCAAATCATGTAGACAACATATTTTGACATTCTTGATGATTGGAGGACTTATGGTTTCTCTGTCTCAATAAACTAAATGCCTGTATTATTTGAAGAGATGGTACAAGAGGCTGAACTGAGTGTATTTAGACTCTTAGACCTCTCTGGTATGCTTTTGTTTAATTTGTAAAAATATACTTGCATCTAGCTTGTATGTTTATTATAAATTTTAATTTAGACACATATATAAAAACCTATATGAAAATCTATTAAAATATAAGGTATGTGTTCATTCAATAACAATTATTGAATACTTAAGTGTGCCAAATACTATGCTAGTTATTTGTATTAAGTATGAGCATGTGCATATATTTTAATATTTGCCTTTTAGTCAGAAATATTGCCAGAATAGCATAATTACAATAAGGAATTAAAGTTTATTTCATCATGGTTAACTAAAGGTTTTACTGTACTTTCAGATGGTAGTAATGTTAGTTTTTTAATCTATAGACAAAGAAGTAAAAAGACAAATAATGTATAATATCACTAATATGTAGAAACTAAAAAATACAACAAGCTAGTGAATGGAGAAGACTCTTGAGAGTCCCTTGGACAGCAAGGAGATCCAACCAGTCCATCTTAAAGGAAATCAACCCTGAATATTCATTGGAAGGACTGATGCTGAAGCTGAAACTCCAATACTTGTGGCCACCTGATGTGAAGAACTGGCTCATTTGAAAAGACCCTGATGCTGGTAAAGATTGAAGGCAGGAGGAGAAGGGGATGACAGAGGATGAGATGGTTGGATGGCATCACCGACTCAATGGACATGAGTTTGAGTAAACACTGGGCTTTGGTGATTGACAAGGAGGCCTGGCATGTTGCAGTCAATGGAGTTGCAGAGTCAGACACAACTGAGCGACTGAACTGAACTGAGTGGATATAACCAAAAAAGCAGACACAAATATAGAGAATAAACTAGTGGTTACCAGTAGGAAGCAGGGAGAAGAGGCAGGATAGAGGTGGCAGAGTGGGAGGTACAAACGACTGGGTATAAGATAGGCTGAAGGATATATTGTACAATACAGGGAATGTAGTCAATGTTTTGTAATAACTGTAAATGGAAATTGGATAAAATTTTTAAAAATTCTCTATCTTTAGATCTTGAGCAGTCTTTAGTCTTCCCTGGGGAAGTGTACCATCACAATTTATGACTTCCTCAGATTTTTGTCTGAGTATCTTTAGATTCTTACAAATTGCAAATACAGATGCACACATGGATATAGACTACATCTATATATTATTACAAGTAACTTCAATTACTATCTAATATGAGATACTATATCAGAGATGTAGCCTGCATATCTACCATATATATGTTTACTAGATCAATCTCTAATCTATAAATTGACTCTGTCAATGAACAATATGTCATTATTATACCACCTGAGATCTGCTACTTTTACTTTGCCTATGAGAAGGAAGAGGCTATGAAGATTTTAATCAATGAATGAATGAATAAGTGTAGCCTTAGTCCACTTGCCTCAGTTTCTTGAATTACGTCTACTTACACGGTAGAGAATAAAGCTTTAGTGGATTATTTTTATGTTCATTAGAAAATAGAAGGGTTTGGGTATTTTGCACTTGTAGTAGATGACAAAATGATCACAGATTCTTTGCATCCCTGTCACCACTATCCTTCTCTACAATGAGACTTTTATAGCTCCTCTCATTAAGAGCTGGCACTTATCTGAGTTTGGTCACATGGCTTGATTTGATTAACAGGACATTAGCAGATATAACACAAGCCAAGGCTTGGAAACTGCTGTTCCCAATGCTCTAGAGAACACTGCAACTATCACCATGTGAAAGAACCTGGTTGATAATGAACACATGGCAAGCTTCCTTTATCACACCTGGTGACAGGCAGACAACT
The DNA here is from genome assembly GCF_055505025.1 of Bos grunniens. Classification (NCBI taxonomy): domain Eukaryota; kingdom Metazoa; phylum Chordata; class Mammalia; order Artiodactyla; family Bovidae; genus Bos; species Bos grunniens. The sequence continues at coordinate 134,934,914 of NC_141194.1, forward strand.
GCTAGACATGTGAATGAGGATATCAACCTCTAGCTAACTACAAATATTTAAGAAAATATAGTTTACAGAACAGAGAAAAAAATCCCAGCTGTATATACTAAGCTGAAATTAACTATCCACAAAATTTTAAGGAAATAAATAAGGTGTTTCTTTAAAACATTCAGTGTTAGGTTGTTTGTTCAAAAAAGTGAATTAGTAAAAGTCTATATGCTTAAATCAATACTTTTTGATACTTTCATGGGCATATGAATTACCTTAGGATCTCATTAAATGCAGATTGTGATTCAGCAGGTGTGGAGAGGCACCCAAGATTCTGCAGTTTTAATGAGTTTCAGAAGATGATGATGCTACTGGTCCATTGAACACATTTTCATTAACAGGGGCCTCTGTGATAGGAGATATAAAACTATTAATAAAAATATGAAATGTTCTTATCAATGATGTCCATGACTCTGATCTATAAAGTCATTTTGAATTTAAATAAATCTATATTATCTTCCCATCTAATCACCTAATAGATAACAACATCCACCTTAAACACAACACACACAATCTGATGCACACTCCTGCACACACACTCTTCACTTCACTGTCAGAATGCAGTGAACATACAGAGTACCATCAGAGTAGAAGGCTAGAAAACAATAGTAGCATGCAAATAAAATAAGTAATAATTAACTGACAGCAGAAATATTTCAGGAAGTAAATTTGCTTTGCAATAAATTTTATTTAAAGACTTGTTTAAATATCTAAACTTTAAGCAATTAGAGTCCCTGCTCTCATTGAGCTTGCCAAATAGTACTTGGTTTGAGGGTATATAGAATCACAGTTTCATTCACTCGTTTATCCTAAATGAATAAGGCACTGTATTTATAAAGCTGAAAATAAAATTCCCTTGCAGGTATTATCATGGAAAGAAATGAAGACTGCTGCTGCTGCTGCTAAGTCCCTTCAGTCGTGTCCGACTCTGTGTGACCCCATAGACGGCAGCCCACCAGGCTCCCCCGTCCCTGGGATTCTCCAGGCAAGAACACTGGAGTGGGTTGCCATTTCCTTCTCTAATGCATGAAAGTGAAAAGTGAAAGTGAAGTCGCTCAGTAGTGTCCGACTCTTCGTTACCCCATGGACTGCAGCCTACCAGGTTCCTCCGTCCATGGGATTTTCCAGGCAAAAGTATGGGAGTGGGGTGCCATTGCCTTCTCCAAATGAAGACTGATTAGATCTCAACTAATTACTGCTCTCAGTATTGTACAACTCAAACCAAAATTAAAAAAATCCTAGGGGATATCCCTAGCTGGTTTTGCTGCACCCTACAGATACATACTAGAGTGTGCTATTTGATAGCTTTAAATTTTGCATTTTGAAAATTGCTTTAAATAAATTTGAGATAGAAAGGATCAGACAAAAGTTAATGTTGACATAAATTCAGCTCTTTCTGGGCTAAGTCAAAGTTCAATTGGATGATGCTTAAGATCATTCCAATATTACAAGGTGAGATTTCATGAATTTTTTGAAGAGGAAATTGTTTAACTACAACAATATGTGATGTATAGAAATTATCGCTAGTGGTATTCATTAAGACCTTTACAAATACAACAAATAAGGAGGCAGTTTTTATGTGGAAGAATATCTTATTGTGGTTTTACAAGTTCTTTTTTATTCATAAAATAAAGGCATACTTACTAAGAATGATTTTTAAGATAGTTTAAAAGTATATGATGGTTTGTTGTTTAGTCACTAAGTCATGTCTAACTCTTTGCGACCCTATGGACTACATAGCTCACCAGAGTCTGCTATTCATTATATTTCCCAGGCAAGAATACTGGAGTGGGTTGCCATTTCCTCCTCCAGGGGATCTTCATGACCCAGGGATCAAACCCACATCTCCTGTTTGGCAGGAGAATTCTTTATGGCCGAGCCACCAGGGAAACTCATATGATGATTTACCCCTCTATAATTAGACTAATTATAATTAGACATAATAATGTTCTTTATGGAATCTCCACACTGTTCTCCATAGTGGCTGTACTAGTTTGCATTCCCACCAACAGTGTAAGAGGGTTCCCTTTTCTCCACACCCTCTCCAGCATTTATTGCTTGTAGACTTTTGGATTGCAGCCATTCTGACTGGTGTGAAATGGTACCTCATAGTGGTTTTGATTTGCATTTCTCTGATAATGAGTGATGTTGAGCATCTTTTCATGTGTTTGTTAGCCATCTGTATGTCTTCTTTGGAGAAATGTCTATTTAGTTCTTTGGCCCATTTTTTGATTGGGTCATTTATTTTTCTGGAGTTGAGCTGTAGGAGTTGCTTGTATATTTTTGAGATTAGTTGTTTGTCCATTGCTTCATTTGCTATTATTTTCTCCCATTCTGAAGGCTGCCTTTTCACCTTGCTAATAGTTTCCTTTGTTGTGCAGAAGCTTTTGAGTTTAATTAGGTCCCATTTGTTTATTTTTGCTTTTATTTCCAATATTCTGGGAGGTGGGTCATAGAGGATCCTGCTATGATGTATGTCGGAGAGTGTTTTGCCTATGTTCTCCTCTAGGAGTTTTATAGTTTCTGGTCTTACGTTTAGATCTTTAATCCATTTTGAGTTTATTTTTGTGTAAGGTGTTAGAAAGTGTTCTAGTTTCATTCTTTTACAAGTGGTTGACCAGTTTTCCCAGCACCACATGTTAAAGAGATTGTCTTTAATCCATTGTATATTCTTGCCTCCTTTGTCAAAGATAAGGTGTCCATATGTGCGTGGATTTATCTCTGGGCTTTCTCTTTTGTTCCATTGATCAACATTTCTGTCTTTGTGCCAGTACCATACTGTCTTGATAACTGTGGCTTTGTAATAGAGCCTGAAGTCAGGTAGGTTGATTCCTCCAGTTCCATTCTTCTTTTCCATTCTTCTTTCTCAGGATCGCTTTGGCTATTTGAGGTTTTTTGTATTTCCATACAAATTGTGAAATTATTTGTTCTAGCTCTGTGAAGAATACCGTTGGTAGCTTGATAGGGATTGCATTGAATCTATAAATTGCTTTGGGTAGTATACTCATTTTCACTATATTTATTCTTCCAATCCATGAACATGGTATATTTCTCCATCTATTAGTGTCCTCTTTGATTTCGTTCACCAGTGATATTTGGCAAAACTAATACAATATTGTAAAGTTTTAAAATAAAATAAAATTTAAAAAAAGTTAAAAAACAAACAAACAAAAAATAATAATGTTCTTTATGTAGAGATTTTAACCCTACATCCCCAGCACTGCTACCATTACACATATATACAAACAAATATACTTAGTTAATAATAAGGACATTTTGTTATTCTTGTTGTTCATTTGCAAAATCATGTCTGACTCTTTGCAACCCCATGAACTGCAGCACACCAGGCTTCCCTGTCCTTCACTATATCCTGGAATCTGCTCAAATTCATGTCCATCAAGTCAGTGATGCCATCCAACCACCTCATCCTCTGTAGCCCCTTTCTCCTCCTGCAATCAATCTTTTTCAGCATCAGGATCTTTTCCAATCAATCGGCTCTTTGCATAAGGTGGCCAAAGTATGAGAGCTTCAGCTTCAGCACCAGTCCTTCCAGTGAATATTCAGGGTTGATTTCCTTTAGGGTTGACTAGTTTGATCTCCTTGCTGTCCAAGGGAATTTCAAGAGTCTTCTCCAGCACCACAGTTAGAAAGCATCAATTCTTTGGTGCTCAGCATTCTTTATGGTCCAAGTCTCATATCCATACATGACTACAGGAAAAACCATAGCTTTGACTATAAGGATCTTTGTCAGCAAAGTGATATCTCTGCTTTTTGATACACTATCTAGGTTTGTCACAGCTATTCTTCCAAAGAGCAAGTGTCTTTTAATTTTGTGGCTGCAGCCACTGTCAGCATTGCTTTTAGAGCCCAAAATGAAATCTGACACTGTTTCCACATTTTTCCCATCGATTTGCCATGAAGTGATGGGACCCGATGCCATGATCTTCGTTTTTTGAATGGTGAGCTTTAAGCTAGCTTTTTCACTCTCTGATTTCACCTTCATCAAGAGGCTCTTTAGTTCCTCTTCACTTTCTGCCATTAAAGAGCCTGTAAAATCTCATATCAGTTTTTTTGAGATATAATTCACATACTAAGCAATATGTGGCTAGCTGTGGTGGCTCAGACAGTAAAGCATCTGCCTGTAATGTGGGAGACCCGGGTTCAATCCCTGGGTCAGGAAGATCCCCTGGAGAAAGAAATGGCAACCCACTCCAGTACTCTTGCCTGGAAAATGCCATGGACAGAGGAGACTGGTAGGCTGTAGTCCATGGGGTTGCAAAGAGTTGGACATGACTGAATGATTTCACTTTCACTTTCATTTTTCAAGCAATATACCCACTAAGTTGTATAATTCTGTTGTTTTATATATCATATTAACACTTGAACTAAGAAAGAATATAACAAAATTTGCCATTTTAACCATTTTCAGTGTGCAATTCAGTAGCATTAATTACATTCACAATGTTGTGCTATCATCACTATTTCAAAAATTTTTCATCATCCCAAACAGAAACCATATAGCAGTTAAACCCTAAATCTCTATTCTACCCTGCTCCAGGACCTAGTAACCTCTAATCTACTTTCTATCTGTGTGAATGTGTCTATGTGAGATGCTGCATATAGGTAGATTCATAAGATATTTGTCTTTTTGTGTCTAGCTAATTTCAGTTAGCATGTCTTCAAAATTTATCAATGTTGTGGCATGTATCAAAGTTTCATTGTTTTTTTATGGCTAAATAATATCCTATTGTATCTTTGTAGCCATATTTTACCCATTCATCTGTTGATGGACATAGGTTGTTTCTAACTTTTTGCTGTTGTGAATAATGCTGTGTCACTGATGTACAAGTATCTCTTTGAGACTCTGCTTTCACTGCTTCAGGTAATGAAAGGAGTATTACAGAGTCACAGGGTAATTCTATGAACAGCTATTTGAGGAACTTCCATATTGTCTTATACAGCTGCTATACCATTTTATATTCCTATCAGAAATATACAAGGGTTTCAATTTCTCATCTTTTTCACCAACACTTGCTATTTTTTGTGGTTAATTAAAAAGAAAACATATAAGCAGAAAGTAACAGAACATTGTCAATCAACTATACTTCAATTAAAATATATTTTAAAAAATCAACAAAGTTTTAAGTGTACAATATTATTAACTATATGTGCATTGGTTTACTACATATCTCTGGAACTCCCTCATCTTGTATGACTGAAAGTCTATAACCATTCAACAGAAACTTCTGTTTCCTGTCCTAGCCCCTTGACAACCACCATTCTACAGTCTACTTCTATGACTTTGTATAATTTATATACTTGATTTAATTCTAATCAAGTCATATTCATCCTTCTGTTACTGGCTTGTTTCAGTTAATGTCCTCAAGGTTCATCTAAGTTGTAGCATACGTAGGATTTCTTATTTTAACCTTGAAATATGTATATACTTCTATAAAATAGGAAGATGTGGAAATATATCTCCTTTGGGGACCTCCATGATGTATATGCTGTGCATCCATTTGACATGTATGTTGCTGTTCCACAGGTTATATTTATTGTCATTCATTTACCTTACTTGCTTCATTTTACTTTATTTTATTTAAGTTCTACTTACTTTTCTTCATTCTTTATTCTCCTCAAACTCAATAATTCCAATTGTCCTATCTTCAATATCATGTTATTTTTCTCCTGTATGCTTAAATACGCTTTGAATTCCTCCATTGAAAAATTTAAAAATTTTGTTTATTTTATGGCTGTACTGGGTCTTCTTTGCTTCATGTAAGCTATCTCTAATTGCATCAAGTAAGGGCTACTCTCTAGTTATGGGCTTCTTACTGCAGTGGCTTCTCATGCAGAGCATGGGCTCTAGGCACGTGGGCTCAGTAGTTGTGGCATGAGGGTTTAGTTGCCCTGTGGCATGTGGGATCTTTTGGGATCAGGGATCGAACCTGTTTCACCTCCATTGGCAGGCAGACTCTTAACCACTGGACCACCAGGGAAGTCCCCTCCACTGAAGCTTTAATTTCAGTTACTGTCTCTACTTTTCATCTCCACAATTTTTTTATTTGATTCCTTTTTATAAATTCTCTGTTTTGATATTCTCATTTTGGTCATACATCAATTTGCTTTCATTTATTTTGGGGGGACCATGTTTTACTTTAGGTCTTTGAGCATATTTAAGACAGTTATTTTAAAATCTTTTAATGGCAAGTCTGATATTCCTAAGAGATGATTTTTATCAATTTATTTTGTTACTTTCAATGGGCCAAATGTTCCTGTTCTTTGTCTGCCTTGTGATTTTTTTGTCAAAAAGTAGACATTTAAATATTATAATGTGCCATGGAAATCATATTCTCTCCATTCTCCAGGGTTTGTTTTTGTTGCTGTTGTTGCTACAGGCTTTAGCAGTCTATTTATTTAGCTACTTTTCCAAACTCTTTTTGCAAAGCCTATATTCATTGTCACATGTGATAACTGAAGTCTCTATTCTTTTAGCTCAAGTTCAACTAATGCTTTTTGACAGAAATTTTCTTGAATCCCAAGATCTTAAAGAAAAAGAAACAAAAACAAAATATAAAGGTAAGCACCTCTCCCAGTGTTGGCAGATTTCTCTTGCTGAGGGATTCCCTTAACAGTCAGCCAGTCTTTCACCAAGTATAGGAATCAGTCTGAGGTGAAAGCTAAGGGTCTATTGTGCTATTTTTGAGTACAAACTCTGCCCTTGACATGTATGTGGCTTGTGAAATCTTCTCATATACACAACTGGTTTTGATTTTCCTAATTTCTCAAAGAATCTTTACCAGGTTTTACTGGGCCTCGTGTGTGTCTACTGTATATTTGGACCAGTTATCTTTTGTCTCAGACATCATTCACTTATGAGTTCACCTTGCAGCACTTTTCAGCAATTTCTGCCAACTTTTCCAGCTTGTGTTCCCAATTTGCTGAAATAGAAAAGAGTGCCTCACATCATTCCTTCAGGAAGCCCTTGGACATATTAGAACAGATGCACAAAATAATGTGCAAATAATATCTGATCTGCGCCATCTAGAACTAGGGACAAGGCTACTCCCACAGTGGGACACAGGCTGGAACTGCTTTAAAACTGCCAGCATATAAGGTTGGGGGTTGGGCAAGGGCAGGTAAAAATGCCACAAAACTTTCATACTATTTTCAAATTGCCTATTTAAGAAATTCAGTGCTTTCTTGGCAACTATAAAACTTTGTTTTCCAGAGTATTGAAAATGTTCATTCTGACAGTTTCTGCCATGTGTTGATGTTTCTGTGAGGGAGTAAGAGCATGGAGCTGCCTGTTCTGCCATTTTGCTGATGTCATTTTCCTACATGATTTTAGTTTGTGCTTCAAGTATTTATGATTAAATAAGCCATATCAAGCTAAAGTGTTTCTACCAGATGTAAAAAATACAGAAATAACAGAACTAAAACCACCAAGTCAATAAGTAGTTTTTATAAGAGTTTCACCTCAGTTCAGTTGCTCAGTCATGTCTGACTCTTTGCAAACCAATATACTGCAGCATGGCAGGCTTCCCTGTCCATCACCAACTCCTGGAATTTATTCAAACTCATGTCCATTGAGTCGGTGATGCCATCCAACCATCTCATCCTCTGTTGTCCCCTTTTCCTCCTGTCTTCAATCTTTCCCAGCATCAGGGTCTTTTCCAGTGAGTCGTTCTTTGTGTCAGGTGGCCAAAGAATTGCAGCTTCAGCTTCAGCATCAGTCCTTCCAATGAATATTCAGGACTGATTTCCTTTAGGATGGACTGGTTGGATCTCCTTGAAGTCCAAGAGACTCTCAAGAGTCTTCTCCAATACCACAGTTCAAAAGCATTAATTCTTTGGTGATCAGCTTTCTTTATAGTCCAACTCTCACATCCATATACGACAACTGGAAAAACCATAACTTTGACTAGACAGATCCTTGTTGGCAAAGTAATGTCTCTGCTTTTTAATATGCTATCTAGTTTGGTCAAAATTTTCTTCCAAGGAACAAGCATCTTTTAATTTAGTGATTTTGGAGCCCCCAAAAATAAAGTCTGCCAGTCTCCATTGCTTCCCCTTCTATTTCCCATGAAATGATGGGACCAGATGCCATGATCTTAGTTTTCTGAATGTTGAGTTTTAAGCCAACTTTTTCACTCTCCTCTCTCATTTTCATCAAGAAGTTCTTTAGTTCTTCTTATCTTTCTGTCATAAGGGTTCTGTCATCTGAATATCTGAGGTTATTGGTATTTCTCCCGGCAATCTTGATTCCAGCTTATGCTTCATCCAGCCCGGCATTTCTCATGATGTATTCTGTATATAAATTAAATAAACAGGGTGAGAACATATAGCCTTGACATACTCCTTTCCTGATTTGGAACCAGTCTGTTGTTCCATGTCCAGTTCTAACTGTTGCTTCTTGACCTGCATACAGATTTCTCAGGAGGCAAGTCAGGTGGTCTGGTATTTCTGTCTCTTGAAGAATTTTCCAGCGTTTGTTGTAATCCACACAGTCAAAGCCTTTGGCATAGTCAATAAAGCAGATGTTTTTCTGGAACTCAGAAAACACAGAGTAGAGAATAAACAAATATTCTACTTGTGTTTGCTGCTGCTGCTGCTGCTAAGTCGCTCAGTCATGTCTGACTCTATGCGACCCCATAGATGGCAGCCCACCAGGCTCCTCTGTCCCTGGGATTCTCCAGGCAAGAACACTGGAGTGGGTTGCCATTTCCTTCTCCAATGCATGAAAGTGAAAAGTGAAAGTGAAGTCACTCAGTCGTATCCAATTCTTAGAGACCCCATGGACTATAGCCTACCAGGCTCCTCCATCCATGGGATTTTCCAGGCAAGAGTACTGGAGTGGCTTGCCATTTCGTTCTCCAACTTCTGTTTGAGTCATGGGTTTCTCAGTTTGAATTTTTGTGGATATTACTTTATTCTATTTATTTTGTTATTTTATTAAGTATATTAAGTCAGAAATTTGAAAATGATACATATTTCTTATTCCTATCAGTTGATTTCTGACCATTTGACTTACAGTGAGTGCTGGGAAATTTATCAACTATAAACAACTATTTTATGCAGAAGCATTTCTGAGAGAAAAAAAAAAGGCACTTTATTTAAATTAAAAACCATTCAAGTACCTAGTATGTATCAGGAACTATCTGAGATGTTTCACAGACTATATCACATTATCATATTTATCTTCATCACGACTTTACAACTTTACAGAAATTTGTTATTAAAGAAGTTATGCGACCTTCCCAAAGTTACTCAGCTGGTAAATTAGAAAATCACATTTACACCAGGTTTTCTAACTTCAGTGCTAATTTCCATTCTGCAGTTCCATGGTTGACTGTTATTTTCTTAGCTGTTTTTAAAGTGGTTTTTAATATGACATTATGAAATCATGTAGAGAAATGTGAAAATGAGAATATCAATTTAAGAAGAGTCTGATATTTTAAAATGAAAATATATGCAGTGGTGGGGTGGGAGGGAGGGAAAAGGACAGAAGAGTGGTATTTTGTTTTCAATATTGTCCGTTGTCATTTATACAGAACTCACAAACTATATCTTGTTAATTTCACTTTTTGTTATTTTCCTATGGATATTTTTGTAAATATTTACAATATCATTTAAAGGAACAAAAGTAAAAAAATGAGCCTAAAGAGTCAAGACTGCATAACTATGTAATACAAATATATCCAATTTATCAGTCACAAACTCTTTAAACTGACAAACCACTATTACTTAACCACTTTTTGCCACCAACAAAATCATAGTCGTTTCTGCTTCTACCACTGTAAAGACCATTTACTTGTATTTTGTCAGGTAGGCTAAACCAAAATGACAGCAAGGAAGAAAAATGCCCATGCACAGTGGGAAAAGAATGATATGATAATTGCGAATGAGTAGTATATTAGCCAACGTTCCTGCCATTCTTGCCCCCTTGAACTTTGCTAATCTATTATTATCTCTCTTCTGTGTTGAGCTTAGACTTCAGCTAAGACTCTCTCAACATAGATCTGCAGACAGCACACTCTGGTATAGGATATCATTTACAGTTCTATAATACCAATATCTACTGCTTTATAGGCCAACATAATTCAGTGTAAAATTCATTCTATTTCCACTTGAAATTCTATCACAAATCTGGAACTCATTATACAGAAAGAAGAAAAAGAAAAAACCAAAATGAAAAACAAAACAAAAAAGAACAAAGCCTGTGCTAAAAGATGTTAACAATTTTGGGGACAACTGTATGGGCCTTGCAGTCTATTGGCAGATCTTGTCTGATAATACTCTGCTGCCAATAGATTAAGACCCATGCTTCCTTTCTTTCCACTCACTGTTTTTTGAAGGACTTCATACTAACTCCCTTTGCTCAGTGTCTAACATGAAATTCCTCACCTTATTTAAATATTAATAGAGCCACTACACTCCTTTTGCTTAAATTGAAGAAAGTAGGGAAAACCACTAGACCATTCAGGTATGACCTAAATCAAATCCCTTATGATTATACAGTGGAAGTGAGAAATAGATTTAAGGGACTAGATCTGATAGATAGAGTGCCTGATGAACTATGGATGGAGGTTCGTGACATTGTACAAGAGACAGGGATCAAGACCATCCCCATGGAAAAGAAATGCAAAAAAGCAAAATGGCTGTCTGAGGAGGCCTTACAAATAGCTGTGAAAAGAAGAGAAGCAAAAAGCAAAGGAGAAAAGGAAAGATATAAGCATCTGAATGCAGAGTTCCAAAGAAGAGCAAGGAGAGATAAGAAAGTCTTCTTCAGCGATCAATGCAAAGAAATAGAGGAAAACAACAGAATGGGAAAGACTAGAGATCTCTTCAAGAAAATTAGATACACCAAGGGAACATTTCATGCAAAGATGGGCTCAATAAAGGACAGAAATGGTATGGACCTAATGGAAGCAGAAGATATTAAGAAGAGGTGGCAAGAATGGAAAAGAGACACTGATGTATAGAACAGTCTTATGGACTCTGTGGGAGAGGGAGAGGGTGGGAAGATTTGGGAGAATGACATTGAAACATGCAAAATATCATGTAAGAAACGAGTTGCCAGTCCAGGTTCGATGCACAATACTGGATGCTTCGGGCTAGTGCACTGGGACGACCCAGAGGGATGGTATGGGGAGGGAGGAGGGTTCAGGATGGGGAACACATGTATACCTGTGACGGATTCATTTTGATATTTGGCAAAACTAATACAATTATGTAAAGTTTAAAAAAAAAAAGAATACACAGAAGAACTGTACAAAAAAGATCTTCATGACCCAGATAATCACGATGGTATGATCAATGACCTAGAGCCAGACATCCTGGAATGTGAAGTCAAGTGGGCCTTAGGAAGCATCACTATGAACAAAGCTAGTGGAGGTGATGGAATTCCAGTGGAGCTATTTCAAATCCTGAAAGATGATGCTGTGGAAGTGCTGCACTCAATATGCCAGCAAATTTGGAAAACTCAGCAGTGGGCACAGGACTGGAAAAGGTCAGTTTTCATTCCAATCCCAAAGAAAGGCAATGCTAAAGAATGCTCAAATGACCACACAATTGCACTCATCTCACACGCTAGTAAAGTGATGCTCAAAATTCTGCAAGCCGGGCTTCAGCAGCACATTAACTGTGAACTTCCAGATGTTCAAGCTGGTTTTAGAAAAGGCAGACTAACCAGAGATCAAATTGCCAACATCTGCTGAATCATTGAAAAAGCAAGAGATTTCTAGAAAAACATCGGTTTCTGCTTTATTGACTATGTCAAAGCCTTTGACTGTGTGGATCACAATAAACTGTGGAAAATTCTCAAAGAGATGGGAATACCAGACCACCTGACCTGCCTCTTGAGAAACCTATATGCAGGTCAGGAAACAACAGTTAGAACTGGACGTGGAACAACAGACTGGTTCCAAATAGGAAAAGGAATATGTCAAGGCTGTATATTGTCACCCTGCTTATTTAACTTATATGCAGAGTACATCATGAGAAATGCTGGGCTAGAAGAAGCACAAGCTGGAATCAAGATTGCTGGGAGAAATATCAATAACCTCAGATATGCAGATGACACCACTCTTATGGCAGAAAGTGAAGAGGAACTAAAAAGCCTCTTGATGAAAGTGAAAGAGGAGAGTGAAAAGGTTGGCTTAAAGCTCAACATTCAGAAAACGAAGATCATGGCATCTGGTCCCATCACTTCATGGCAAATAGATGGGGAAACAGTGGAAACAGTGCCAGACTTTATTTTGGGGGGCTCCAAAATCACTGCAGATGGTGATTGCAGCCACAAAATTAAAAGACGCTTACTCCTTTGGAGGAAGGTTATGCCCAACCTTGACAGCAAATTCAAAAGCAGAGACATTACTTTGCCAACAAAGGTCTGTCTAGTCAAGGCTGTGGTTTTTCCAGTGGTCATGTATGGATGTGAGAGTTGGATTATAAACAAAGCTGAGCACCAAAGAATTGATGCTTTTGAACTGTGGTGTTGGAGAAGACTCTTGAGAGTTCCTTGGACTGCAAGGCGATCCAACCAGTCCATTCTAAAGGAGATCAGTCCTGGGTGTTCTTTGGTTGGAATGATGCTAAAGCTGAAACTCCAGTACTTTGGCCCCCTCATGCGAAGAGTTGACTCATTGGAAAAGACTCTGATGCTGGGAGGGATTGGTGGCAGGTGGAGAAGGGGATGACAGAGGATGAGATGGCTGGATGGCATCACTGACTCGATGGTCATGAGTCTGAGTGAATTCTAGGAGTTGGTGATGGACAGGGAGTCCTGGCTTGCTGCACTTCATGGGGTCGCAAAGAGTCGGACACGACTGAGTGACTGAACTGAACTGACACTCCTTTTGCATTTATAATTCAAAGTCACTATTGAGTTGGAACTGTGTTAACAGGGTAAGATTGAGTTATTCCTAGATTTTAGAAGAACATACATTTTAGAAGGCTAGTATAGCTTTATTTTTGTACAGAGTTTTAAGTATGAACAACTAAAGATTAAATATTTGACTTTACCATCAACATGAAATGTTACTTTTAGTCAGCAAAAAAACAAACAATATGATATCCCCCATTTCCCTTTGTTCCAATCCACCATGATGCTTTCCAATGCCAGAAGTGCAGTAATGCCTTCTGTACTATGGCTAGGAGTTCAAGATATTATTCAGAAAGAAGCCATGCACACTACTTCAATATGACCACCACCAACACTAAAATATTGTCAAGGATACTTTGAGGCACAATAAAAAGTAATGTAACTCTAGGCCAATGAACAGGAAACCAGAAGAATCACCCAAGAGTATGAATATAAGTTCAGAGAATAAGGTCACATCTACATGGTGGTAACACAACACACCACTCTTGTGGTAGTAAATATTCTACTTTACTTCTTGATAATGATGATATAAACTGTGGATGTTTGTTCACTCTGGTTATATTCACCTAAGTGTGTGAACCCCTTTTCTGCTCAAGTCAGAAGCCCAGTAAGAGACCTGTGAAGCCAAAACATTCAGTTGTCCAATCCCCTTCTTACTCCTAGCACTAGTCAGATTAGCTGATTTTATATTCCTTTTTAATTCTGTGACAGTTTCTCAGCAGTTCACAGAGCTCATGACCAATAGTCTGGCTGGGCTTTGGGCTCTCAGGGGATCCTGGAAGTAACACATCACAAGCTAAGATGTCTTCTCACTGTATGGCACATTTCTATCTGGCTAAAAAGATTGTTTGCATCGTATTCTGCCCTTATCCTCCAAAATGCTCTCTACTAGCCACACATTGGCAGGGCTTTGACAGTTCTGAGCCAGAAGGCACAGCTCTCGAATAACTTTTCATAGACAACAGCATCTAGGTCAGTGGTTGCCCTTCCATGCTGATGATTTTTCACTCGGGTAGCTAAAGACCTGTTCAAAAGGTGAAGACTCAGCCGGGCTGCTACTGGGGTTCTTTGTCCCACTCACTCTTACTCCCTTGTGCCTTTCTATCATGTTTCAGAGGAAGGTATTGAGATTCAGCTCTGATGCAAAGTAATAGAAGAGTCTACAGTACCTAAGAGAGTCAAAGGACTACTAATGATACACTGTGTACCTTTGAGCACTTTATGGCTTGATGATAAGAAATGGTGGAGGTTTCTGGAGTACTCAGAGACTTTCTGCTCCTTAGGCAGATGTGGTTCTTTTGATTCCTACTTTTTATTTCTTCTTAATAACACATATTTGGTTGTTTGTCTTTCTTTCTTTAGAAAGAACAAGCTTTATTATTTAGTGGCCTATAATTTGACCACCAAATCATGTTATGGAATAAAAATAATAATAGTAATGCATATAGAGATATAGAAAATCTTAAATTCTGGGTTTAACAGCACATAATGAAAAATGGAATGTTTGCTTCTCTCTTAATGGTAATGGGCTTCTCATGTGGCTCAGCTGGTAAAAAGAATCTGCCTGCAATGCGGGAGACCTGGGTTCAATCCCTGGGTTGGGAAGATCCCCTGGAGAAGGGAAAGGCTACCCACTGTAGTATTCTGGCCTAGAGAATTCCACGGACTGTATAGTCCATGGGGTCGAAAAGAGTCTGATACGACTGAGTGACTTTCACTTACTTACTTAATGGCAAATTTATATATGTATAATATCTAGATATATACATACATTTTTGTTTATATAAAAAGGATCACTGATAGCTCTGTTTGTTTTCATTAAATATTGAATGGAATTTAAGATGAAGAAAAGTAATGAATGCAGTTAACATCCATATTCCTACCATTCAATTTAAAGAAAACAACAAAAACCTGCATTAATATCAATGTCGCCTGTGTGACATTGAAGCAACTCATGTCCTTTCTTGCCCACTCAGAGTCTCAGAATGCTGAATTCTATATGTGCTGTCCCACACTTTTCTTTACAGATTTTCATCTTTTTCCTTAAACAACTCTGATTTTTTTGTTTGTTTTTTGAAACTTATATAAAGCATTATACTGTAGGAACTTTCCTGTGACTTCTTAATTTCTTAAACATCATTTCTTTTTTGCTTAACAGTATGACAGTGAGATAATTCATGTTACTGTGTAGCTGCAGTATATTTTATTAATACAACACAACTTATTTAACCCTTTTCTGTTGACAGGCATTTGATCTGTTTCTGGTTTATTTTTTCTGCCCATAGAAACAATGCTCATACAAATGCTCTTATATGTATCTCCTGGTGGACAGGGGTAAGACATTTTCTAGGGTATATGCCTAGGAGTGGAATGCTTAATCCAATGCTCATTCACACATTCAAAATTATTGTGCAATATTAAATTATTTTCCAAATATCTGTAGCAATTTATATTCCAAACAGCAGTGTATAAATGTATAGATTTATTTCACATCCTCAGCAACCTGGATAATGTTAAATCTGACATTTTTGCCTCCTTGATGGATATGATACGACATCTTCCAGTTTTAATTTGCACTTTCCACTTTCTATTGAGATAGAACATCTTTTAGGATGTGTGTTTGCCATTCAATTTTCCTTTATTGGGAAGTGCCTGTTCAAGTCTCTTGTCCATTTTTTCATAAGGGTGTTTGTCCTTTTCTTATTGATTTATGGGTGGTCTTTATATATACTAGATACAGTCCCCTTTTGGGTGATATATGTTGCAAATGTCACCCTTCTTCAGTTTCAATTTTATCTTCTCATTCTCTTACTGGTGACTTTTCATGAACATGGCTTTTTTATGAAATTTTGATTTAGTTTGATTCAAATACATTTTCCTGTAGGTTAGCAATTCCTGTGTTCTTCCTAAAAGTATCTTTTCCCACCAAAGTTTCTACAGATATTTGTTTTTATCATCTTCTAAAAGATGTATATTTTGCTTTTCACAATTTTATCTATGTACTGCCTAAATAGATTATTGTGAATAGTGTAGGTAGGGACCAAGATTTATTTCTTTTTCATATAACTATGCAATTGAGCCAGAATTATTTATTAAAGATGCTATCTTTCCTCTTGATGCCTTAATCAATCTATCTCTATTTTTCCATATAATCTCCTTCTGATATCTGTTTGTCTATCAAACATCAAATCCATACCACCTTTCATTGTATTAAATCCAAAGCACCTTAACTGCAGCTTAATAGTAAGTCTGCACACTGAGTAAAATAAGTCCTTTGACTAAACTCTTCTTCCAGAATGCTTTAGTTATTTTGGCCCTTGTCATTCCTATATAAATTTTTGGATCATCTAGTCAAAATGTAAAGTACATTTTCTTGTTTCCTGTGAAGAGTTTTTATATAATATGAATACAGGTTTTCTGCCAGATAAATGTCTTTTCAACATACTCTCTAGTTTACCTCATGTATTTTCTCTTTGTGGTATCATCTGATGAATAGAATTTGCTCATTTTAGTATGATAAATTAAAATTATTTTTTCCATTTTTAAATTTTACAAGTTTTGTGCCTTCTATGTTTTCTCTTACCTGGGTTAACAAACTCATTTTTCTATATGTTTTATAAAACTTATCCTGTTGCTTTTTCACATTTAAAGCTTTTATCTACCTGAGATCAATTTTTAAAATGCATGGTTTAAACATAGGTCTGAATTAAAAAAAAAAAAAAAAACACATGGTCAAGCAATTGTCATAACATTATTGAAAAGTCTATCTAATCTTGCCAACTCATTATACATTAAATCTCCATTTGTATATGGTTCTGTCCCTGGATTCCCCATTCTGTTCAGTTCATCAGTTTGTCAAAGTTCACCACTGACTTAAACTAATATGATATAGTTTTAAATTACTGTTTGATACTGGCATTGACAAATCTTCCTATCATGTTTTTCTTCTTTATGTGTTCTGGCTATTTTTGGACATTTGTCTTTGAATACAAAATTTTATTTTTTTATTATTTTTTTTTTGAATACAAAATTTTAAATCAGATTAAGTTATACCAAAATAACCTGTGGGTATTTTTTATTGGAACTGCATTGAATTTAGAAGTTTTCAAAATTTGGACTCTGTGTCCTAAACGAATTGGCTCTGCATTCCAGGAGCTAATACAGAGCATCATCAAGGCAGGGATTTTGATTCTTTGTTCACTATTTTATTCCATGTGCCTAAAATAGTGCTTAGTGCATAGTGCATGCGTGCTCAGTCATGTCCAACTCTTTGTGACCTCATGGACAGTATAGCCAGCCAGGCTCCTCTGTCCTCTGTCTCCTCTGGAATTTTCTAGGCAATAATAATGGAGTGGGTTATCATTTTCTACTCCAGGGAACCTTCCCGACCCAGGGATAGATCCCATGGCTCCTGTGTCCCCTGCATTGGCAGACAGATTCTTTACCACTGCGCCACCTGGGAAGCATGCTTAGTGCATAGAGGGGACTCAACAAACAATTGAGTTGAACATTGAAGGAAAGAATAACTCTACAGATAATTCTGGGGAGATTTAGTATCTTAATGCTTTTCAGTCTTCTGATCCATAAACATGTTGTATCTCACCTGTATTAGTCTGCCCAGGCTGCCATGACAAAATACCACCAGGCTTGGCTGCTTATTTTCTCACAGTCTGGAGGCTGGAAGTCCCAGACCAAGGTGCCATCAGGACTGCTTTCTGGTGAGGCCTTTCTTCCTGGGTTGCAGGCAGCCATCTTCTTGCTTTCTCTTTACAGGGCCTTTTCGCTATGTGGATGTCTGGAGGGAGAGAGGGAACACGTGAGAGAGATAGGTTTTTGAGATTTCTTCTTCTTACAAGGATGCCAGTCCTATGGTATCCTGGTCTCACCCCTAAGATCTCATTTAATCTTAATTTATTTTTAATGTCCCTGTGCATAAAAATACTCATATTGGGATTAGGGATTCCACACAGTAATTTGGAGAGGGAACATAATTTAGTCCATAATACCATAATTTAAATCTTCTTTAGTCTCTGAAAGAGATGGGAATACCAGACCACCTGATCTGCCTCTTGAGAAATTTGTATGCAGGTCAGGAAGCAACAGTTAGAACTGGACATGGAACAACAGACTGGTTCCAAAGAGGAAAAGGAGTACGTCAAGGCTGTATATTGTCACCCTGTTTATTTAATTATATGCAGAGTACATCATGAGAAACGCTGGACTGGAAGAAACACAAGCTGGAATCAAGATTGCCGGGAGAAATATCAATAACCTCAGATATGCAGATGACACCACTCTTATGGCAGAAAGTGAAGAGGAACTAAAAAGCCTCTTGATGAAAGTGAAAGTGGAGAGTGAAAAAGTTGGCTTAAAGCTCAACATTCAGAAAACGAAGATCATGGCATCCAGTCCCATCACTTCATGGGAAATAGATGGGAAAACAGTGGAAACAGTGCCAGACTTTATTTTTGGGGGCTCCAAAATCATTGCAGATGGTGACTGCAGCCATGAAATTAAAAGACACTTACTCCTTGGAAGGAAAGTTATGACCAACCTAGATAGCATATTCAAAAGCAGAGACATTACTTTGCCAGCAAAGGTTCGTCTAGTCAAGGCTATGGTTTTTCCTGTGGTCATGTATGGATGTGAGAGTTGGACTGTGAAGAAGGCTGGGCACCCAAGAATTGATGCTTTTGAACTGTCGTGTTGGAGAAGACTTGAGAGTCCGTTGGCCTGCAAGGAGATCTAACCAGTCTATTCTGAAGGAGATCAGCCCTGGGATTTCTTTGGAAGGAATGATGCTAAAGCTGAAACTCCAGTACTTTGGCCACCTGATGCGAAGAGCTGACTCATTGGAAAAGACTCTGATGCTGGGAGGGATTGGGGGCAAGAGGAGAAGGGGACGACAGAGGATGAGATGGCTGGATGGCATCACTGACTCAATGGACGTGAGTCTGAGTGAACTCTGGGAGTTGGTGATGGACAGGGAGTCCTAGCGTTCTGTGATTCATGGGGTTGCAAAGAGTCGGACACGACTGAGCGACTTATCTGATCAGATCTGATCTTCAATAAAGTTTTATAATTTTTTCATGAAGGTAGATTTCTAGTAAGTATAATTTATATTTTGGTATATGTGTAAATATATTAAAAGTTATATTTTTTCCTGTTAGTTTTTGGTATACAGAAACCTAACTTGGTTTTGTATGGATATTTTTATATCCAGCCACCTTGCTGAACTTTGTACTTGGTTCCATGATTTATCTTTAAATTATTTTGAATAGTCTACCTGTAGATCACATTTTCCTTTCCAATCCTTATGACTTTATTGTTTTGACTTCCGTTACTGATTAGAATCCTCAGTGCAATGTTGAAAAGAAAAGGTGATAATAAGCACTTTTCTCTAGACATTGTAGCCAGTAAACTGTAGAATATATTCAGTGTGCAATAACTATTAACATATACCTACACAAATTATATTTTTAATACTTCAACCTTAAATATTATGTTTGCTGTTGATTTTGTGGATATTTTACTTGTTAAATTTTTTGTTTGTTTTGTAAAGTTTTTGCCAAACATGGATGTTGAATTTTAACAAATGATCTTTATCTAGAGAATTTGTTGACTTTTCTTACAAATATGCTAAAGAAGCAAATTATATTAATTAATTTTAAAGTTATTACAACTGCTCTAAAGTATCACTAATATAGTTTACCATTATGGTGGCATTGTTTTATTAGCAACATCAGTATAGGCTTATCTAGTCTTCTTTCAGAGTTCATCATCTAAATTTCCCATTATGGTTTGAGAAATAAGCCATGTCATGATCCAGGTTATACTATATTCACGCCAAGTTTCAGCTTCCCTTCACTTTGTTTTACAATTTGTTTCTGACCACTCACTCTCTAATTCTTACCTTATGAGAAAATAACTTTTTCATTAAGTCACTATATATAGCTTTATTCAATATACAAAAACTTTATTTCTTCCTCATAAGAGAGAAAAATCTAGAAATGGCCAACAGTACTTTCTCCTCACATTAAAACTGTAGAAAAAACAGTTCTGTTTTCAAAATGACTTCTATTTCAAAAGTCCCAAGGGGAGGGAGTTTTGTTAAGGGTAGAAGGACAGGTGACACAAATTAAATGGAATCAAGGAATACATTGAAATAACATTTGGAGAAGTACCTTTCTTTTCTGTTGTTAGCTAGAACAACAACAAAAAATGATGACCTTCATTGATAGAGCTGACATGAAGTAAAAATGCTTTCATTTCCTTTTTCACCCTGAAAGTTTTTTATCAGGGCACCTAAATGCATTTACAAATGATGTCTATTGGCAGGGTTGAACTTTTAATTCATGTTTTTCCCTGCTCGTTTATAATCAGCATTGTCATCTAGAACTTATTATTTTAAATATCAAATTAAATAATTTTATTTAACTAAAAACTTAAAGTTTTATTTTTAATATGACATAGATGTCTTGGGGTTTATGCAGTGTTTATAGCAATTAAAAATGTGTAATTTCTAATGGAATGTGTTAATACAGTCTATTTACAGATAATTTTTTCCATTCAATTAAATGTAAGGATTCAGAGATCTTTTAATTTTAAACATACTGTGTGTCAGAGATTTTAACTGATGTCTGACCCTGCATTATTTTCTTATTGTTTTTATATGAACATAGTTTAGCTCTCTTATTTGGGGACCAGTGGTGATAATAACTGGTTTCTTGTATGCTTTTTATGACTGTGCATTACACTAGATGTTTTATTTACACTTTTAAGCTACAAGAAAATTCTGTAAGGTAGATTATATTTAATAATTTCATATGAGAAAAACTGAAATGCCAAGAAGTTATGTAGCCTGTCCAAGGTTATATAGCCAGCCAATAAGTAGCACACTGACATTCAAGGGCAAGTTAATCTATTGCCAAAATCTGGCTAGAAATAGTTGAAGACAGAAAAGAGATAACTGTTTTAATACTTATTGACTGTTTCATCAAATATATATTTAACACCTAAGGTGGTAGTGTGTGTGTATAATAGTTATGTGGGTAAAACCATTTTACCTAGGGATACATAACTGAGACATTAGAAACATTAAGGTAGATGACAAAATTATTTTTATTTTTTTCAATCCTTCTTTTGGGGCAGGGTCTATACTCGGTGTTTAACATACACTATCTCACTGGAACTACAGAAAACTCTTTCAGGAAACTACTTTTATTTCTTTCTAAAAACTGAGGAAATTATGACTAAGAGGAGTTAAGAAACTTGTTTTCTTCTACAGAGCTCATAAATGCTCACATAGGGCTTGACTCATTCCTAACCAATTATTCTAAATCATCCAGACTTTTCATGTATATTTAATACTATAGGTATTTTCTAATATTAGAGTCTAATATTAGAACACAGAATCATATATCTTGAAAATATCTTAATGATCAGAATTATGTATCTTGAAAACATCTTAATGATAATCTATTTTAATTCCTTCATAGCAGAGTCAGGACTCAAGGCTTCCAATGCTCAGGTCACTGGTAGGTCCCTGGCACCCTACTGCATCTCTGCATCAGGCCAATATATGCTTGGTCTGTCACTATTTAAGATTGTTGAAGAGAATGCTCTCCAGCAACTTGGCTCATCTATAATCCACATTTTGTCCCAACATTTCCATCAAAAGAATATATAAATATATTATTTTGTATGCAAGGGATATATGCCATGGCAAAATTTCATGGAAATCCAAGTTAGCCAAGGGTGATATTTAATCACTCAGATGTAGTCCGAGTAGTATTTTCAGAATTTGCTTATAATCACTGTCACTTGTTTCTGTGTTCTCTCTTTATGACAGAAATGAATAGCAAAAAAATTTTCTTGAGGACCATATTATTTCTCATTTGGTTGCAGCTTACCAAAAGACATTTTTAAAAAGGTGTCTAATTTTATGTTAACCCTAAAGCTTGAGGAAGAGGGAGTGATGCCAATATTTTATTGTATATTACTTCACTGTGAATTCCTAATGATGGTTTCAATATGAAATGAAAAAAAGTAATCTGCATAGCCCTAAATTTCGATGACTACTACCTTTGAAATCTTCTTATACCACCTTTCTGTTTGCCACCCAAATCCCACCAGATTATAAAAACACCCCTTTAAAAAGTTAACTTCCTTTATTAATGAGGAGAAAGGTTGTTGCAATAAAATTCAGAAAGAGAATTATGAGGCAATGCTTGATTTCCATGATCCAGCCTGAATCTATTGAAAGAAGTAGTGAAACACAAACATGTATGTTTGTGTATGTGTATGAATGTGTTGGCAGTGATGAGCTGGAGTAAGCCTTAATAATTTGATTTTTATCTTTTTCTTAAAAAAGAGAAATATTAAAAAGGATTTAAACAAAAATAAATGTAGTGTCATTACCTTATCTTTGACAAAGGAGGCAAGAATATACAATGGAGAAAAGACAAGCTCTTTAACAAGTGGTCCTGGGAAAACTGGTCAAGCACTTGTAAAAGAATGAAATTAGAACACTTTCTAACACCATACACAAAAATAAACTCAAAATGCATTAAAGATCTAAATGTAAGACCAGAAACTATAAAACTCCTAGAGGAAAACATAGGCAAAACTTTCTCTGATGTAAATCATAGCAGGATCCTCTATGACCCACCTCCCAGAGTCACGGAAATAAAAGCAAAAATAAACAGGGACCTAATTAAACTTAAAAGCTTTTGGACAATGAAGGAAACTATAAGCAAGGTGAAAATACAACCTTCAGAATGGGAGAAAATAATAGCAAATGAAACAACTGACAAAGAATTAATCTCAAAAATATACAAGCAACTCCTGCAGCTCAATTCCAGAAAAATAAGCGACCCAATCAAAACATGGGCCAAAGAACTAAACAGAGATTTCTCCAAAGAAGACATACAGATGGCTAACAAACCCATGAAAAGATGCTCAACATCACTCATTATCAGAGAAATGCAAATCAAAACCACAATGAGGTACCATCTCATGCCAGTCAGAATGGCTGCTATCCAAAAGTCTACAAACAATAAACGCTGGAGAGGGTGTGGAGAAAAGGGAACCCTCTTACACTGTTGGTGGGAAGGCAAACTAGTACAGCCACTATGGAGAACAGTGTGGAGATTCCTTAAAAAACTGGAAATATAACTGCCATATGACCCAGCAATCCCACTGCTGGGCATATACACTGAGGAAACCAGAACTGAAAGAGACACATGTACCCCAGTGTTCATCACAGCACTGTTTACAATAACCAGGACATGGAAGCCGCCTAGATGTCCATTGGCAGAGGAATGGGTAAGAAAGCTGTGGTACATATACACAATGGAATATTACTCAGCCATTAAAAAATGCATTTGAATCAGTTCTAATGAGGTGGATTAAACTGAAGCCTATTATACAGAGTGAAGTAAGCCAGAAAGAAAAACACCAATACAGTGTACTAATGCATATATATGGAATTTAGAAAGATGGTAACGATGACCCTATATGCGAGACATCAAAAGAGATACAGATATAAAGAATAGACTTTTGGACTCAGTGGGAGAAGGCGAGGGTGGGATGATTTGAGAGAATAGCACTGAAATATGTATATTATCATATGTGAAATAGATCGGCAGTCCAGGTTCGATGCATGATACAGGGTGCTCAGGGCTGGTGCACTGGGATGCCCCAGAGGGATGGGATAGGGAGGGAGGTGGGAGGAAGGGTCAGTATGGGGAACACATGTACACCTATGGCTGATTCATGTGAATGTATGGTAAAAACCACTACAATATTGTAAAAGTAATCAGCCTCCAATTAAAATAAATTAAAATATCAATCTAAAAAAACCTCTTTGAACAGTATATAATACAAGCCACACAAATTTGGTGCTTAAAACAATATTTTATATGGGCAGGGAATGAAATATAATTATGTAGAGTATTTACTGCTGATATTTCCAGTATTAATGTTATATCTTATGATTATACCATGCCATATATAACTGACTAAAAAGGACTAGAGACTAGTGTCTGGAAATAGGGAGCAGTTATTAGCTCACTCATTAATTAGGGCTCCATTTGCTATTCTATCATGAACTAATAATCATTAGTTAGCTTAATTAACTCTCTATACCTCATTGAAACCTGACACCCTGGGAATATACTGGATAAAGTGGGTCCATGCTCATGAAATCCCAATAAAACACTGTTATCTGCAAAACTATAATTTTATGTGTACATGACTGCTTTCAAAAAAAAGACTATAAACTTATAAAATACAAAAGAAAGAAGACCATCCAGGGCACACTACAATTATGTATGCCAGAGATGATGAAGACGTGAAAAAAAGATCATAACAATGAAGTAGTGGATCTGAGAGAGGTTTTTCATTGATAATATGATTATTAATATGATTCTTATTAATGAATTTGATAATATACATATTTTTATGATCCAAGTTCACTGTGGGAAATATATCTACAAATTTATTTTGTTAATGGGGTGCCTACTGCTCAAGAAGACTCTATACTTGGGCATCACCAGATGGTCAACACCGAAATCAGATTGATTATATTCTTTGCAGCCAAAGACGGAGAAGCTCTATACAGTCAGCAAAAACAAGACCAGGGGCTGATTGTGGCTCAGATCATGAACTCCTTATTGCCAAATTCAGACTTAAATTGAAGAAAGTAAGGAAAACCACTAGACCATTCAGGTATGACCTAAATCAAATCCCTTATGTTTATACAGTGGAAGTGAGAAATAGATTTAAGGGACTAGATGTGATAGATATAGTGCCTGATGAACTATGGAATGAGGTTCGTGACATTGTACAGGAGACAGGGATCAAGACCATCCCCATGGAAAAGAAATGCAAAAAAGCAAAATGGCTGTCTGGGGAGGCCTTACAAATAGCTGTGAAAAGAAGAGAAGCGAAAAGCAAAGGAGAAAAGGAAAGATATAAACATCTGAATGCAGAGTTCCAAAGAATAGCAAGATGAGATAAGAAAGCCTTCCTCAGCGATCAATGCAAAGAAATAGACGAAAACAACAGAATGGAAAAGACTAGAGATCCCTTCAAGAAAATCAGAGATAACAAAGGAACATTTCAGGCAAAGATGAACTCGATAAAGGACAGAAATGGTATGGACCTAATGGAAGCAGAAGATATTAAGAAGAGATGGCAAGAATACACAGAAGAACTGTACAAAAAAGATCTTCATGACCCAGATAATCATGATGGTGTGATCACTGACCTAGAGCCAGACATCCTGGAATGTGAAGTCAAGTGGGCCTTGGAAAGCATCACTATGAACAAAGCTAGTGTAGGTGATGGAATTCCAATTGAGCTATTCCAAATCCTGAAAGATGATGCTGTGAAAGTGCTGCACTCAATATGCCAGCAAATTTGGAAAACTCAGCAGGGGCCACAGGACTGGAAAAGGCCAGTGTTCATTCCAATCCCAAAGAAAGGCAATGCCAAAGAATGCTCAAACTACCGCACAATTGCACTCATCTCACATGCTAGTAAAGTAATGCTCAAAATTCTCCAAGCCAGGCTTCAGCAATATGTGAACCGTGAACTTCCTGATGTTCAAGCTGGTTTTAGAAAAGGCAAACTAACCAGAGATCAAATTGCCAACATCCGCTGGATCATGGAAAAAGCAAGAGAGTTCCAGAAAAACATCTATTTCTGCTTTATTGACTATGCCAAACCTTTGACTGTGTGGATCACCATAAACTGTGGAAAATTCAGAAAGAGATGGGAATACCAGAGCACCTGATCTGCCTCTTGAGAAATTTGTATGCAGGTCAGGAAGCAACAGTTAGAACTGGACATGGAACAACAGACTGGTTCCAAATAGGAAAAGGAATACGTCAAGGCTGTATATTCTCATCCTGCTTATTTAACTTCTATGCAGAGTACATCATGAGAAACGCTGGACTGGAAGAAACATAAGCTGGAATCAAGATTGCCGGGAGAAATATCAATAAGCTCAGATATGCAGATGACACCACCCTTATGGCAGAAAGTGAAGAGGAACTCAAAAGCCTCTTGATGAAAGTGAAAGTGGAGAGTGAAAAAGTTGGCTTAAGGCTCAACATTCAGAAAACGAAGACCATGGCATCCGGTCCCATCACTTCAAGGGAAATAGATGGGGAAACAGTGCAAACAGTGTCAGACTTTATTTTTCTGGGCTCCAAAATCATTGCAGATGGTGACTGCAGCCATGAAATTAAAAGACGTTTACTCCTTGGAAGGAAAGTTATGACCAACCTAGATAGCATATTCAAAAGCAGAGACATTACTTTGCCAACAAAGGTTCATCTAGTCAAGGCTATGGTTTTTCCTGTGGTCACGTATGGATGTGAGAGTTGGACTGTGAAGAAGGCTGGGTGGCAAAGGATTGATGCTTTTGAAGTGTGGTGTTGGAGAAGACTCTTGAGAGTCCCTTGGACTGCAAGGAGATCCAACCCGTCCATTCTGAAGGAGATCAGCCCTGGGATTTCTTTGGAAGGAATGATGCTAAAGCTGAAACTCCAGTACTTTGGCCACCTGATGCGAAGAGCTGACTCACTGGAAAACACTCTGATGCTGGGAGGGATTGGGGGCAAGAGGAGAAGGGGACGACAGAGGATGAGATGGCTGGATGGCATCACTGACTTGATGGACGTGAGTCTGGGTGAACTCCGGGAGTTGTTGATGGACAGGGAGGCCTGGCATGCTGCGATTCATGGGGTCACAAAGAGTCAGACACGACTGAGTGACTGATCTGATCTGATCTGACTGTTCAAAAACAAACAAAACAAAAACAAAAAGGCCACACAGAGAATAAAAATAACAGAATGAATTATCTACAAATAGCACAACCTGTAGACAAAATTGTACAAACTTCAGTTTTGCTTTAAACTTAATTTCATTTTTATCAAAATTAGACATTCACAGAGTCTAAAAAGTCAAATTGTTCCATGTGATCATGATGGAAAAGAAATTGAGCAGTTTCCTTCCCTTTCCCTCCTTGTAACTGATCCCTCTTCACCAGATAAAGGTTTTCAATTCTTAGCTATGACTTCCACAATAGTAAATACCATGTCTGTCTATACTACTAGAATTCATTTAAAAAAAATTTTTATATTACTTGTTGATACTTTATTATGGAAGATGAGGATTTAGTTTTAACTTCTCTACCTCGGAAAGCATAAACTGTCCTCTTTCTCTGCTTCATTATACTTAAATCAGTATTTTCCATTGCATTCATTCTTTCTGTAGATTGTTATGACAATGTTTTATTTTCCTTGGAATTAAAAATGGCCTCTTTTTTATGTCCCTGATCATCTGTGAACCTATACATAGTCCATAACTACACTTTCTTTTAATAATGCTAATCTCTTTTCAGTATATATGGATATGACCAACCTAGACAAAACTATGATAAACCTAGACAGAATATTAAAAAGCAGAGACATTACTTTGCCAACAAAGATCAGTAGAGTCAAAGCCATGGTTTTTCCTGTAGTCAGGTATGGATGTGAGAGTTGGACCATAAGGAAGGCTGAGCGCCAAAGAATTGATGCTTTCAAATTGTGGTGCTAAAGAAGACTCATGAGAGTCCCTTGGACTGCAAGGAGAGCAAACCAGTCAATCCTAAAGTAAATCAGTCCTGAATATTCATTGAAAGGACTGATGCTGAAGTTAAAGTTCCAATACTATGGCCACATGATGCAAAGAGCTGACTCATTAGAAAAGACATACTGGGAAAGACTGAAGGCAGAAGAAGAAGGGGATGGCAGAGGATGATGTGGTTGGATGGCATCACCAACTCAATGGACATGAGTCTGAGCAAGCTTCTGGATATGGACAGGGAATTTTGGCATGCTGCAGTCCATGGGGTCGCAGAGTTGGACACAACTAAGCAACTGAACAATAACAACTTTCCTATATTCAGACATAGCAAATAATCTGATTTCTTCTTCTTTCCTGTCTTCCTACCCTTCCTTTTCCTTCTTTTTCCTTCCCATCCTTCTAAATCTGGAAGGCATTACTCCTGGATCCTTCTGTCCTCTGCTACAATCTGGACTACAACATAGTTTTTATGGAGTTCCCTTTGCCATCATCCTGGAAATTGATCTCAAAATTCACTTTGATTCTCCTACCCTTGCATTCCATATCTTAGGTAACATCACTATTTTGGGGAGTATATTCTAAAACTGTTCTGGTTTCTTTTACCTTTTTTTCAATTTTGTTGAGAAATAATTGACATACATCACTATATAAGTTTGAGGCATGCAGAAATAATGGTTTTATTTACATATTTTGTTAAATGATTACCACAATAGGTTCAGCTAACATCCATCATCTCATAGAGCTAGTAAAAAGAAAGAAACATAGAAAGGGATTTCTTGTGATAAGAACACTTAGAATATACTCTCTTAACAACGTTCCTCTATATCATGCAGTGGTGTTAACTGTACTCTTGGTGTACATCTCCAGTACTTATTTATCAGCCAAAAGTTTGTACGTTTTGATCACTGGCCTCCAGTTTCCCATCCCTCACCCTCTGCCTCTGGCAACCACAATTTTGATCTCTTTTTTATGAAATTTTGTTGTTTTTGTTTTAGATTTCACATATAACATAAATGAAATCATACTGTATTTGTCTTTTTCTGTCTAAATTATGATACTTAGCCAAACACCTTCAATATCTATCCATGATGTACTAAACAGTAGGATTTCCTCATTTTTTATGGCTTAATAATATTCTATTGTGTATGTATGTTTAAACATATATATAAATCATATATATAAATATATAAATCACATATAATATATATATATATTAATTCATATATAAAAATAAATCTTCAATATCCATTTATCCACAATGGAAACTTAGGTTGTTTCTATGAACTGGTTATTGTAAATAATGGTGTTATGAACATAGGGGTGCAGGCATATTTTTGAGTTGATGGTTTTGTTTCCTTTGGATATATTCCTACAGGCACAATTGATGAATCAAACTGCTTCCTGGAAAAGGTCAAGAGATGTTCTTTGTTAATTTGTTTTCATGTCTTAAAATGTTGTTATTCTAATGTTACCCCTGATTAATAGTATGATTGGGTATTGAATTTTATACTATAAATGACTTTTCCTTAGGATTTTAAAATCTATCCTCCTTGGTCCTCTACTCTTCAGTACTACTATGGAGAAATCTGCTATCACTCTGATTTGTGATCTTTTGAATGGGACCAAAGTGTGGTTCCCTTTCTGTAACCTTAAGGATTATCTCTTTATCTTTATTATTAAAATGTAGTAATATTTGTCTTGCTTTGATTATATTATCATTCATTGTAATGGGTGTTCAATGAAGCACTTCAGACTAGAAAATCATATTCTTAAGATCTATCAAATGTTCACAAATAAATAATTTATTTTTCCTTTTATTTTCTTTGTTATCATAATCTTTCTTTCCTTCCTCCCTTCTTTTATAAACTGTGAAGAATCAGTTCAACTTTCTTCTCTCTATATATATTCAGTTCAGTTCAGTTTAGTTCAGTCGCTCAGTCATATCTGACTCTTTGTGACCCCATGGACTATCCAGTCCATGGAATTCTCCAGGCCAGAAACCAGAGTGGATGGCCTTTCCCTTCTCCAGGGGATCTTCCCAACCTAGGGATCAAACCCAGGTCTCCTGCATTGTAGGTGGATTTTTTATCAGCTGAGCCATAAGGGGAGCCCAAGAATACTGGAGTGGGTAGCCTATCCCTTCTCCAGGAGGATCTTCCTGATCCAGGATTGAACCGGGGTCTCCTGCATTGCAGGCGGAATCTTTACCAACTGGGCTATTAAATGCATATATTTAATGTAATATATAACATAGTAGTTATTTAATCTGACAAAAATGAGATTATATCCTCATATATATTCTCCTGACTCTCCAAGAATAAAATTGATATTTAAAATTTAAAAAAATTAATTATTAATTTTTTTCTGCAATTGCTGTTTAATTATTGACTGTAATTTCATAATTTTCTGGAATTCCCTTGCTTTCTCTATGATCCAAGGAATGTTTGGAGTTTGATATCTGGTTCCCCTGCCCTTTCTAAACCAAGCTGTACATCTAGAAGTTCCCAGTTCATATAATGCTGAAGCCTAGCTTGAAGGATTTTGAACATAATCTTACTTGTATGTAAATTGAACACAATTGTATGGTAGTTTAAATATTCTATGGCATTGCCCTTCTTTGGGATTGGAATGAAAACTGACTCCAGAGAAACATCTACTTCTGTTTCATTGACTACACTAAAGCCAATGACTGCATGCATCACAACGAAGTTTGGAAAGTTATTAAAGAGATGAGAATGCCAGATCACCTTACTTGTCTCCTGAGAAACCTGTATGTGGGTCAAGAAGCAACAGTTAGAACCTTACATGGAACAGCAGACTGATTCAAAATTGGGAAAATAATACAAGGCTGTTTATTGTTACCCTGTTTATTTAACTTATATGCAGAATGAAAAGTGAAAGTGAAGTTGCTCAGTCATCTCTGACTCTTTGCGACCCCATAGGCTATTGCCTACCACGCTCCTCCATCCATGGGATTTTCCCGGCAAAAGTGCTGGAGTGGGTTGCCATTTCCTTCTCCAGAGGATCTTCCAGACCCAGGGATCAAACCAGGGTTTCCCGCATTGTAGGCAGACGCTTTACCATCTGAGCCACCAGGGAAATGAATACATCATGACAAATGTCAAACTGGATGAATCACAAGCTGGAATCAAGATTGCCAGGAGAAATATCAACAATATCAGATATGCAGATGATATTGGAAGAAAGTGAAGAGCAACTAAAGAGCCTCTTGAAGAGGGTAATAAAGGAGAATTAAAAATTAGGCTTAAAAGTCAACATTCCAAAAACTAAGATCATGGTATGTGGTCCCATCACTTAATGGCAAACAGAAGGGGAAAAGTGGAAGCAGTGACAGATTTTAGGCCTCCAAAATCACTGCTGATGGTGACAGCAGCCAAGACTTAAGACATTTGCTCTTTGGAAGGAAAGCTATGACCAACCTAGACAGCATATTAAAAATCAGAGACATCACTTTGCCAACAAAGGTCCATATATTAAAACCTAGGATTTTTCCAGAAAATGTGAGATGTGAGAATTGGACCAAAAAGAAGGCTGAGCACTGAAGAATTTGTGATTTTGAATTGTGGTGTTGGAGAAGACTCTTGAGAGTCCCTTGGACTGCAAGGACATCAAATAAGCCAATCCTACAGGTAATCAACCCTGAATATTCATTGGAAGGACTGATGCTGAAGTTGAAGTTCCAATATTCTGGCCACGTGATGGGAAGAGCCGATTCACTGGAAAAGACCCTGATGCTGGGAAAGATTGAAGGCAAAAGGAGAAGATGGCACAGAGGATGAGATGGTTAGATATCATTAATGACTTGATGGACATGAATTTGAGCAAACTCCAGGAGATAGTGAACAACAGGGAAGCCTGGTGTGCTGCAGTCCATGGGGTCGAAAAGAATTAAACACGAGTTAGTGACTAAACAACAATCACTTTCATAGTTAAAAGGAGATCCTAAAACTTGATTGGAAGGGCTAGGTACATTCTTGGGACTTATTGATTATAGTGTATAACTGTATGGTGATCCTACTGATATGGTTTCATAGACAGATTTCCAACACCCAGTTCCTCAAGCTTTCTTTTAGCCTGAAAATTAACCTGTATTATACTTTGCATTTTAATACAGATGACTATGAGCCAGCTTTAAAGTTACTGAAAGAAAACAATATGAAATCTAAAGAAAGAAATAGATTTTGTCCTTGAATAACTAAACATTATTTTAATAATTATTTACATATGTGAGTATGTTTCTGTGTTTATATGTACATATATATGTCTGTGTGTGTATTCATTAGTACAATTGAGACAAAGAACTAGAAAGTATACATGCTCTAGTTTTACAGAGAATTAAACCAGGGTTTGAAGGATGCAATGACTTTCCCAAGTCACAAGCAGATCATGTGACTCCCAGTTCAGTGTTTAGTCCTATATTATTAATTTAATTAATCGATTTAATATACTAAATAAGAGTAAAACATTGAGTATGCAAAATAAATTATAGGACATGAAATATGAGTAAGGCTATTTTGTGTTATGTAGTCACAATCTCAAATGAAAATTTTACCTTCCATTTTAGTGTAACTGTTGAGCAGCATTTCATCAGGAACAGATATATGGGCTTCCCAGGTGCAGTGGTAAAGAATCCTCCTGTAAATGCAGGAGATGCAAGAGATGTGGGTTCAATCTCTGAGTTGGGAAGATCCCCTGAAATAGGAAATGGCAACCCACTATAATATTCTTGCCTGGAAAATACACGGACAGAGGAATCTGGCAGGCTACAGTCCATAGGGTCACAAAAACTCAGACACAACTGAGTGACTGAGCACTGAACACAAACATACAGATTTGAAAGGAAAAAAAAAAAAATAGTAGTGATAATCTCTTTGATCTGTGAGAAATTTCTTTTAGACCAAATCATGTTAGCTTAGGACAACATATATGAATGGGGCTAGGATCAAGTCTAAAATAACAAAGCTTACCATTTTCACACTAGTAAGATTGCTTTAATTGAAATATACAGGGATTAACAAAAGTTGTATTTTTGTTTTATTTGTGTTTGTTTTTTTGTGATGACCACAATGCCTCCAGTTAAACTCTGGTTCCTACCAAACTAGATAAATTTGGAAAAACCCAGAAGTGTTAGATCTGCGTGCCTGTATATGTATATAGCACTCATATCTAGACGGATAAAATCTTAAAATAGTTTAGGGGTTTTCCACACCAATATCTACTGACATGTTCCTTTTATGTACATGAAGGCATCTAGATTCAGTTATCTTTATTATGTAGAGGTTTCTGCTTTTTCTAAATATGAAACTTGATTTGGGACACTGACCCTGATCTAGTAGATCTTGAAGAGAGGGTCATGGTCTGTATGACACAGCACATCATATTTTACCTACAGACTGAATATGCAAATATTTAAAATACTGTCTAGAATACAGTATTGAATAGAAGTTTTGAAATGCTGGATTTCCCTCTTTTTTCTGTATATTTATCTTTTTTTTTTTTCCTATCAGACTGTTATCTCCCCAACATTTGAATCCTGGTGGTGCAAATATCACATGGTGTTGAGTATGGCACATTTCAGGCACAATACTGAATAGGAGCTTATAATATTACTGCACTATTTCATATCATGATCTTATTGTATGAAGTTATATTTCTCAGACAGATTTGGACCTGCAGTCTTTGTAAAAGCATAGAATAAATGAACCTATATGAGAATTCTCAAAATACTGTTATTTACATGAGAGAAAAGCCACATATAAAACAAGCTTTCTGTAAATGCATTGCAGTGCTAAAAGATTGTTTAAAATTAATAGGTTTTGAGCTTCTTTAGGTCAGAGAACATGCCTTCCACTTTATGGATAACTCCCTGGTACCTAAATACACATTATGTTCTTGCACAGCTTAATAAATGTTCAATTGATTGATCGTTAACTATTTCAGCCCTTAAAAAAAAAATACTGAACTCTTCATTTCTCAAGTTAGTTTTCTTCCTCTCATATTAACACGTTCTTGCTAGAAACCTAACATTTTATGCAACACATTACTTAGATTTGAAAAAGGAAATATCATGAACACAGTGAAGAAAAGTTGGGACATTAAATTTTGTGAATCTAGTTAGTAAAGATTTTTTGATAGAATAAAGCCAAGGCAGCTATTTCTGATCATATTCAGTCCTTGCTTCTCCTTTCTTAACACAGTTTATTTTACATGAACTTCCCAAGTGCCTTGATGAAAATACTTTTCAGTTGCCATTGGTTTCAAACATGCTTGTTTGTCTCATTTTACTGAAATTTCAGTCTTGAATGACATGTTTACAAGAGATAAGAGCCCCCCAAATTGCTTCTTTTTTCTTGATTGTGTGCCAGCAGTGTTGCACAAAACAGTGAATAATCTGACACTCTGGCCCTTTATGACTAGAAGCTCAGTAAAAGAAATTCTGTGCTTGTTAAACATGTACTAGGGTTAACAAGTACAAAGTGTTCAGGTATGAGGAGAATTTGCCCAAGGACTCATTATAACTGTTTTATTTCATGCATGCCTTATAGTATTTTGGCCTTAGGGCTTCACATAAAAGCAAATTTTTATGTGTAGGCAATAGATAACTTCAATTGATAAGGTATATACATTGAACATCTGCTATTTTAGAATCCACTGATAATATAAAGTGGTTATTTCATTCAAGTAGTTCAAAA
This sequence comes from Bos grunniens, assembly GCF_055505025.1. Classification (NCBI taxonomy): domain Eukaryota; kingdom Metazoa; phylum Chordata; class Mammalia; order Artiodactyla; family Bovidae; genus Bos; species Bos grunniens. The sequence continues at coordinate 134,969,192 of NC_141194.1, forward strand.
TCTAGAAGAAGAAACAAAGATATAGGTTAAAAAAAATTATTGGGTAAGCAATTGCTTGAAAGCAGAACTTGAACAGTAATATAAAAAAATACAGAAAAAAGTATAGTAAGAGGCAAGAGAATAAAGCAATTAACTTCAAGGAGCAAGTCTTAAAGGAGGATGTAACTTTGGGATTGTTCTTTGAAAAACCGATATGGTCTTGATCAACAGAGACTGAGCAAAGAAGGATATTCCAGGGAGACAGGAAAGCATGAGCAAAAGCGAAGAGCCAAACAAGTACTGTCCAATGTACCTGGAGCAGAGGAGAGGGTAATCAGAATACAGGCTGAAGAAGTAGGTTGAAAAAGATGACTGAGTTTCTGAATGCCATGGAGAGGAATTTAGATATTATTCAAAGCAAACAGGTTTAGATAAAGTGAATGGTATAATCAATTTTGAATGTTAGGAAGCTTACTATGATTGGAGCATTATGGTTTAGAACAAGTAGAAACTGGAGGCAAAGCAGGATATTACAATAGACTCCAAGCATGAAGGAAAGATATAACAAACTTTGACAGTGTATTAAAAAGCAAAGATATCACTTTTCTGCCAAAGGTCCATATAGTCAAAGCTATGGGTTTTCCAGTAGTCATGTCTGGATGTAAGAGTTGAACCATAAAGAAGGCTGAGTGCCAAAGAATCGATGCTTTCACATTGTGGTGCTTGAGAAGATTCTTGAGGGTCCCTTGGACAGCAAGGAGTGCAAACCAGTTAATCCTAAAGGAAATCAATCCTGAATATTCATTGGAAGGACTGAAGCTGAAACTCTAATATTTTGGCCACCTGATGTGAAGAACCAACACATTAGAAAAGATCCTGATGCTGGAAAAGATTGGTGGCAGAAGAGAAGGGGATGACAAGGGATAAGATGGTTGGATGGCATTGCTGACTCAATGGTCATTAGTTTGAGCAAACTCTGGGAGATGTGAAGGACAGGGAAGCCTGGCATGCTGCATGCAGTCCACGGGGTCGCAAAGACATGATATAGCAACTGAACAACAACAATGAAAGAAGGACATGAATTAGGGTGAAAGGAATGAATAGAAAAAAGGATGAATGAAAAGTATTGTACAGCTGAAATCAATAGGAAGAAGATGTAGTCAGAAAGTCAATACCAACACAACTACCCTAGGGAAAGGCAACACAGAGAATACAGAAGAAACTGGACCAGATGCCAAACCATTGTGGGTGAATTGAATGAAATGAAATTGAACAGCTTTGGCAGAAGCCACTAATCATTAAATGTCAGTCCATATGACTCTAAGACAAGTCCTTCAAATTAAGATCTGGTGAATTAGTGGTATGCCCTACATAGATTTAAAAGATGGCTGGGCTGAGGAAGGAGACAAGTGGCAGAGTAGAAAGACTTGAGCTCCTTCCTCTCACGAAAACACAAAAAATCTCAACTAACTGTCAAACAGTCATTGACAAAAAAAAAAAAAAAAAAACTGGAACCTACCAAAAAAGATATTCTATAGCCAAAGACAAGCTACAACAAGATGGTAGGAGGAGCACTTTCACAAAATAATCAAATGTCATACCTGCCAGTGGGCAACCCACAAACTGGAAAGTAATTATATTGCAGAGGTTCTCCAACAGGAGTCAGAGTTCTGAGCCCCACATCAGGCACCCCTGCCTAGAGGTTGGGCATTGGGAGGAGGATCCCTGAAAGCATTTATATCAAAGGCTAGTGGGACCTGAGTGCAGGAGCTCCATTGGATGGGGAGAAACAAATTCCACCCTTAGAGGGCAAAGACAAAGTTTCATGTTCACTGGGACCCAGGGTAAACAGTGATGCCATAGGAGCCTGGGCCAGACCTACCTTCATTCAGGTCTTGGAAGGTCACCTGAGGGAGTGGGAGATGTCTGTGGCTCACTGTGAGGGTGAAGACACTGGTGGCTGAAGCCCCAGGGAATATTCATTAGCATGAGCTCTCCTGAAGAACACAATTTTAGCACTGAAACCTGGCCTCACCCAACAGCATGCAGGCTTTAGCACTGGGATGTCTTAGGTCAAACAGCCAAGAAGTTGGGAACATGGCCTTATCCATCAAGAGACAGGCTGCCTAAAGCTGTCTTGAGCTTTCAGCTGCAAAAGAAACTCAAATTCTTCCCAAAAACTGCAGAAGAAAGAACATTCCCAAGCTCATTCTACAAAACCACCATTACTCTGATACCAAAATCAGACAAAGATATCACACAAAAAGATAATTACAGGCCAATAACACTGATAAACATATACACAAAAATCCTTGACAAAAGACTAGCAAACAGAATCCAACAACATTAAAAGGACCATACACCATGATCAAGTAGGGTTAACCTAAGGATGTAAGATTCTTAAACATATCCAAATCAATCAATGTGATATACCATGTTATCCAGTTGAAAAGTAAAAATCATAGGATCTTCTCAATAGATACAGGAAAAAGCTTTTTAACAAAATTCAACACCCATTTATGATAAAATCTCTCCAGAAAGTGGGCATATGGGAAAATACCTCAACATAATAAACACCATATACGACAAGCCCACAGCTATCGTCATACTCAATGGTGAAAAAATTGAAAGCATTTCCTCGAAGATCAAGAACAAGACAAGGATGCCCACTCTCACTACTTTTGTTCAACAAAGTTTTGGAAGTCTCAGTCACTGCCATCAGAGAAGAAAAAGAAAGAAAAGGAATCCAAATTGGAAAGAAATAAAACTGTCACTGTTTGCAAGTGACATGATACTACACATACAGAATCCTAAAGATGCCACCAGAAAACCACTAGAACTCATCAATGAATTCAGTAAAGTTGCAGGAAACAAAATTAATACGTAGAAATCTCTTATATGTCTATATACTAAAAATAAAAGATCAGAAAGAGAAAGTGAGTAAACAGCCCTATTTCCCATCATATCAAAAACAATAAATTACCAAGAATAAATCTACCCAATGAGCCAAAAGACCTGTACTCTAAAATCTAGAAGACATTGATGAAAGTAATTGAAAAGGACAGAAACAGATGGAAAGATATATACCACATTCTTGGATTGGAAGAATCAATATCATCAAAATGACTATACTATCCAAGGCAATCTACAGTGTCAATGCAATCCCAGATGGTAAAGAATCTTCCTGCAATGCAAGAGACCCGGGTTCAATTCCTGGGTGGGAAGATCCCCTGGAGGATGGAATGGCTATCCACTGTAGTATTCTTGCCTGGAGAATTCCATGGACAGAGGAGCCTGGCAGTATACAGTCCCTGGAGTCACAAACAGTTGGACATAACTGAGTAACTAACACTGTCACAATCAAAATACCAATGGCAATTTTCACAAATATAGAATAAAAAATCTTAAAACTTGTATGGAAACACAAAGACCCTAAATATCCAAACCAATCCTGAGAAAGAAAAATGGAACTAGAGGAAGCAGAGTCCCAAACTACAGAATATTCTACAAAGTTACATTAATCAAAACCGCAGGGTACTGGTGCAGAAACATAAATATAGGTTAATGGAAAAGGATAGAAAGCCCAGAACTAAACACATGCACAGAGTCAAGGAGGTAAGAATATACAATAGAGAAAATGTTTCTTCAATAAGAGGTGATAGGAAAACTGGACAGCTATATGTAAAGGAATGAAATTGGAACATTCTCCAACAACATTCACAAAAATAAACTCAAAATAGATTAAAGAGCTAAATATAGGACTTAACACTATAAAACTATTAAGAGGAAAACATAGAACATTCTGACATAAATTGAAGCAATGTCTTTTTAGATTCACCTCTAGAGTAATGAAAAGAGAAACAAAAATAATCAAATAAAATCTAACTAAGCTCTGAAGCTTTTGCACAACAAAGGAAACCATAGATAAAACGAAAAGACAGCCCATAGAATGGGAGAAAACTTTTGCAAAGAAAATGACTGACAAGGGATTAATCTCCAAAATATACAGACAGTTCATACAGCTCAACATTAAAAAAAAAAATGAAAAAATGGACAAAGATCGAAATAGCTTTGCAAGGAAGATATACAGATGGTCAGCAGGTACTATAAAAGATGCTCAACCCTTAATTATTAGAGAAAAGCAAATCAAAACTACAATAAGCTATCACCTCACACCAGTCAGAATGGCTATAATCAAAACATCTATAAACAGGATGTGAGGGTGATCTGGTTGTGACATCTATCACCCATTGATTGCCAGGGTTGATTCAGCTTATCTGGCTGGCTAGGTGGGTGACTCCTTCCTTCCTCACTGCTCCATGCACATCTCTCCCGAAGCTGTGCACTTGGTCAAAGAGGACAACTATCCCCAATAGAGGAGGACTGATTTCAGTCAAAGGTATACCAGAAGCTGTGCCCCCCTGCTAGAACATCCGAACAAAAGTCTACAAACAATAAATGCTGGAGAGGGTGAGGAGAAAAGGGAACACTGTTGGGAATATATTGAATAAATCTGTACAACCATTATGAAGAACAGTATGGAATTTTCTTAAAATCAGAAAACCACATGATCCAGCAATTACACTCCTGGGCATATATCCAGGAAAACCATAATTTTAAAAGATACATGCACCCTGGTGTTCATTGTAGCACTATTTACAATACCCAAGACATGGCTATGTACTATGCTTAGTTGATCAGTCATGTCCTAGTCTTTGCGACCCCATGGACTGCAGCCCACCAGGCTCCTCTGTCTATGGGGATTCTCCAGGCAAGAAAACTCGGGTGGGTAGCCATGCCCTCTTGCAGGGGATCTTCCCACCTCAGGGATCAAACTCAGGTCTCCTGCATTGCAGGTGGAGAAGCAACCTAAATATCCATTGACAGAGCAATGGATAAAGAAGATTTGGTACATACATCAAAGGAATATTGTTCAGCCATAAAAAGGAATGAAATAATGCCATTTGCAGCAACATGGATGTACTTAGAAATGATCATACTAAGTGAAGTAAACCAGACAAAGAGAATACCATATGATATCAATTGTATGTGGAGTCTAAAAAAAATGATACAAATGAACTTATAACAAAAAAGAAACAGACTCACAGGCATGGAAAACAACCTTAGGGTTACCAAAGTTGAAAGATTGGAGGGGAGAAATAAGAAGCTTGGTTTTAACATATACACACAGCTATAACCAACTGTTGCTGCTAAGTCACTTCAGTCATGTCTGACTCTGTGCGACCCCATAAATGGCAGCCCACCAGGCTCCACCGTCCCTGGGATCCTCCAGCAAGAATACTGGAGTGGGTTGCCAATTCCTTCTCCAATGCATGAAAGTGAAAAGTGAAAGTGAAGTCGTTCAGTCATGTCCGACTCCTAGCAACCCCACAGACTGCAGCCTACCAGGCTCCTCTGTCCATGAAATTTTCCAGGCAAGAGTACTGGAGTGGGTTGCCATTGCCTTTTCCGGCTATAACCAACTAGGACCTACCATATAGCATAGGTAACTTTACTCAACATTCTGTAATGGCCTATATGGAAACAGATTTTTGAAAAGAATGGATACATGTATATGTATAACTGGATCTCTTTGTGTACACCTGAAACTAACACAACATTTTAAATCAATCAAAATCCCACATAAAATAAAAATTATATTTAAAAAAACACCTAAAAAAGACATCTAATAAACTGCAACATTACTTGTATTCATATCTTTATGGTATGGGGACAATTTTGTTTGAAAATATGTTTTACTAGGAATAAAACCACCATATGACCCGGCAATCGCACTCCAAGGCATATACACTGAGGAAACTATAATTAAAAGACACATGTATTCATTGTTCATTGCAGCACTATTTACAATAGGTAGAACATGGAAGCAACCTACATGTCCATCGACAGATAAATGGATAAAGAAGTTGTGGTATCTAGACACAATAGAATATTACTCAGCCCTAAAAAGTAACACAGTTGAGTCATTTCTAATAAGGTGGATGAACCTAGAACCGATTATACAGAGTGAAGTGAGTCAGAAAGAGATAAATTCTGTATTCTAATACATAGATACAATATCTAGAAAAATGGTACTGAAGAATTTATTTATAGGGCAACAGTGGAGAAAAAGACATAGAGAATAGACTTATGGACATGGGGAGAGGGGAGGAGAGGGTGAGATGTACTGAAAGAGTAACATGGGAACTTACATTACCATCTGTAAAACAGATAGCCAATGGGAATTTGCTGTATGGCTCAGGAAACTCAAACAGGGGCTCTGTATCAACCTAGAGGGATGGGATGGGGAGGGAGATGGGAGGGAGTTTCAAAAGGGAAGGGATATATGTATACCTGTGGCTGATTTATGTTGAGGTTTGACAGAAAACAGCAAAATTCTGTAAATCAATTATCCTTCAATAAAAAATAAATTAATTAAAAATAAGAAAATATGCTTTAAAAATCAGTGAATTAATGAAAAAGTACATGAGAAATATTTTCATATAATCTTAAAGTTTCAGATATTACTTAAATAAATCAAATTCAAATCATCCTGGGCTCTGTATGTGCAAAAATTAAGTAGTGGTCATGGCTGGGAAATTTTGCCAGAAAATCAGAGGTTTGGCAGTGAGTTCTGAACATATGCAAGTGTTTTTTTTTGCTTTTCAAGTGTGAATCATTTTGTGTATAAAATCAGAAAAAGAATTTTCTGCAGCCTAAAGCTCTTTTTTTCTCCATACCACTGAGGGATATGTGGAGAGCTGCTAGGCAGAATTAAGGATTGGGGAGTTTTGGATAGAGGTTACAGACTGTGCAAATAGAGTAGGTATTTATAATTGCATTACAATCACACTATTCGCTCCTGGGGCACATTTGTGCCCTATTCCCGAGTTATTAAAATTCTGTAATTAGAATTCACTATTACAGACTATGGTGTCAAGACAATAGTAAAGAAAGAGTCGTACCCACAGCTGCAGGGAATTATAGTTCTAATTGGAGTAAAAACTTTTTTTCTTGAGAAAATACTATAGGTATGATTAGAAGGCATAAAGTAAAGGGCAATTGGCATAATTCAATATTTACCCTGCCATAGTCACAATCAGATGGCAATTGGCGTCAGAAAAGTGTGACATTTCTCTTGTAGACAAGAGTGTTTTCTAGTAAGCAGTGACTAATTCTGTTTCTAATGCATACCTACTCAATCATATGTAATGGGAGGAAAAGCCTGCATTATTAGTTATTAATGCTCAATGTTAAAGAAGAAAAAGAGAAAAGAAAGTGCCAAAATTTCAGCAGAGTGGCTCATGCGAAAGTCAGTGTTCCTGGACAAACATTTCTTTTGTATAGCTGTCCTCCAAGCAGTGACTCAGAGATCTAAGTTCCTTGTATTTAGTGGTTCTGCCATTCTAGTTGGCCTCCACAAAATACTATGAACCAGATAATGTACCTTCAGACAGCTTATGAAATGAGAAGGGGTGTGTGTGCGTGCGTGTGTGTTTGTGTGTGTGTGTGTTGGGGAGAGAGAGAGATCATGAAAGCTCATATATGTTTTTAGCAGTACAGTCTGTAACTGACACATATCACTGTTCATATTCCATTGGCCAGAGCTAGTCATATACCACTACCTTTCTCTTGTGTGTACAAGAGAACTGGGAAATAGATTTTTGTATGTACAGGAAGATGAGGAAATGGTGTAGAGATTGGATTTCCAGCACATCACAATAGGACATGGTTTACATGAAATTTAATTATATCCAGTGGGGAAAGCACAAAGTGCTTCTCCTTAAAGAGGAAGATTCTAGTATAACAACTACAAGGGTTATTTTGTGGATTAAGATTGAACTATTTTCACATTAAAAAAAAAAAAAAAAAAGCTATCAACGAATTCCTCTGTCAGATACTTCAGCTAGTGTGATGGTTCTATGGTTAAATGAGGACACTCAGCTGGGAATTTAGATATTTAGTATTGTCTTAACTTTATCAATAAGTAGTTTAACGATTTTTGGTATAGTCCATAGCTATTCCAGTCTCTTCCATCTGTAGAGTGAAATTACCAATTCTAGCCTTTATATTTTCCAATTTATACAAGATCCCTTTGATAGACCTAAAAGTAAAAGTAGCACAACACACATAATATATTCACTTTATCTGCCAAGTTAGACTAGCTCCTGTGCTTTCTGTATTTTCTGTCAACTCTGATTTCTCTCTGAGTTCCCTCTTATTGTGCAAGAATAGTTGTTGAATAGAATATGATTGGCTGACAGAGAGGATTTATGATAATTTCCATCTGTTTTTTTCTTTTTCTTTGCATTACTCCAGGGTAGACAAATGAATACAGAAGAAAGATATTTCACAGGCCATGTCTACTGAGAGATGCTGAAAATAATAAATAAGAGGCAGAAATAAATTTTGCTTCAACAATTCCTAGTTTAATCTGTAGTTCTTTTATGATAAAAATAAACCTTTTAATATTGGAAAAAATAGAAAAAAATTGGATCCAAAAGTGTAATAAAAATGGACTCTCTACCTCAGTCCTCTTCTTCCAGCTTATTTCTGCTTTACTTTCATGCAAATATCTTCATTAAGCAGGTAGCAGAGTTTCATATTAGTTTGTTACTAATATAAAATAGACAGAGTTACTAAATAAGAGAAATTAAGGTAGTGTAAGAATAGGGATTGGTAACAGAAGACAAATTAATAATTGGCCTCTTGAGATGGGGGTCCTTGCTTACTTTTTCCAAATGTTTCAAATACATTCTGTGTTATGAGTTTTTCATTTGATTCTAAGACTGAAATAGAAGAACTTTCTATAAGGTAAAAATAATTTTTAAAACCACAGAGAAGCCAAGCAACTGAATAATATTGGTCTTCTCAAAATTATCAATGCAAGAGAAACACAGTAAACTTAATAAAATTTGCACTATTTCCATCAGTTCAATAAGTTAGAACATACAATTATTAAGCATCAATTACCAGTTAATAGCTACACAAACATTATTACTAATCAATATTAAATATATCAGGTATTGCTAATTCACTGGTGTGAGTGGGTGATACATTTCTTGAGGGTGAAGATAGAGCCTCTTAATACAACTTGGTAATTCAGTCTAATCAGTATTATTTATTGAACACCTGTTAAATGTGTGGGCTTCCCTGGTGGCTCAGCTGGTAAAGAATCTGCCTACAATGCAGGAAACCTGAGTTCGATCCCTGGGTTGGAAAGATCCCATGGAGAAGGGAATGGCTACCCACTCCAGTATTCTGGCCTGGAGAATTCCATGGGCTGTGTAGTCCATGGGATTGCAAAGAGTTGGACATGACCGAGCGACTCACTTCACTTCACTTGAATGTGTAACATTACCCAGTGATGCTAGAGAAATACACAAGAATTATACAAGAAATATACAAGAAACAAAATATTGTCCCTATCTCAGTTAACATTATTAAGGAGATAAAACTTACCTTTAAAGAGTGTTTAAATAAAACTCTAAAACAATAGTAAATACATTCATCCAAAAGCACTGGTAGATTATTTTAAAGTAGAGAGATGAATGCACCTTAAAGAGATGGTGAGGAGTGCTAATAGATTGTTGGGATTTTTCTTGTGGATAACATCCTAGGCAGAGCAAGAATGGCATGACAAAACGTATAGAATATATAACTTGAGGGGAAAAATGAGTATGTTGACTAGAACTATGAATTCTTACACATTAGACCAATAGAGAAAAATGATCTAGAATATAGTTTCTATGGTCTGAATGTTTGTGTCCAACTTGTCCCTTGCAGATTCATATATTGAAATCTTAATTCCTTATGTACTGGTAGTAGTAGACTGGACTTTGGGGAGATGTTTAAATAAGTCTTAAGGTTTGAATTCTCACGAATGAGACTAGTGTCTTACTAAAGAGCTTCCAAAGAGATCCCTATTTTCTTCCACTTTGTGTGGACACAGACAGAAGACACTTGCTATGAACAAGGAAGAGGGTCCTCACCAGAGAATGAATGCTGCTGCTGCTGCTGCTGCTAAGTCGCTTCAGTCATGTCCGACTCTGTGCCACCCCATAAATGGCAGCCCACCAGGCTCCCCCGTCCCTGGGATTCTCCAGGCAAGAACACTGGAGTGGGTTGACATTGCCTTCTCCCAGAGAATGAATGAGACCACTATAAACTTCATCTTGGGCTTCCAGCCCTCAGAACTATGAAAAAAAAGTTTCTGCTATTTAGTAGTTATTGAGTCTGCAGTACTTTGTTATAGTAGCATGCAGGGACTAAGACAGTCAACTATGACAGTCAGGCTGAGATTTCAGACTTAATTTTATAGGAAATTATAAGATTTATGTACATAGGAATTCCATCATGAAATTGACACTTGGGACAACTGTATAGCATCAAATTCTACTCTTATACATACACCTATAACTAATGAAACAGGCTGAAATCCCCCCTTCCATTATTGTATTCTATTTTTCACTTTATAGTTCTTGTGTTTTCTGATTGGAGCAACCTAGGGAAGAAAGTAAATGCATAAGTATGGTGGATAAGAGACTGCTGCTTAGACCAAAATGACTGTTTTTTCATTCATGCTCCTACACTTATTGGCTGAGTGATTTTGGACAAACAAGGGAACATTTCATGCAAAGATGGGCTCGACAAAGGACAGAAAAGGTACGGATCTAAGAGAAGCAGAAGATATTAAGAAGAGGTGGCAAGAATACACAGAGGAACTGTACAAAAAAGATCTTCATGACCCAGATAATCACGATGATGTGACCACGAACCTTGAGCCAGACATTCTGGATTGTGAAGTCAAGTGGGCCTTAGAAAGCATCAATATGAACAAAGCTAGTGGAGGTGATGGAATTCCAGTTGAGGTATTTCAAATACTAAAAGATGATGCTGTGAAAGTGCTGCACTCAATATGTCAGCAAATTTGGAAAACTCAGCAGGGGCCACAGGACTGGAAAAAGTCAGTTTTCATTCCATTCCCAAAGAAAGGTAATGCCAAAGAATGCTCAAACTACCACACAATTGCATTCATCTCACACGCTAGTAAAATAATGCTCAAAAATTTCAAAGCCAGGCTTCATCAATATGTGAACAGTGAACTTCCAGATGTTCAAGCTGGTTTTAGAAAAGGCAGAGGAACCAGAGATCAAATTGCCAACATCTGCTGGATCATGGAAAAAGCAAGAGAGTTCCAGAAAAACATCTATTTCTGCTTTATTGACTATGCCAAAGCCTTTGACTGTGTGGATCACAATAAACTGTGGATAATTCTGAAAGAGACGGGAATACCAGACCACCTGACCTGCCTCTTGAGAAATCTGTATGCAGGTCAGGAAGCAACAGTTAGAATTGGACATGAAACAACAGACTGGTTCCAAATAGGGAAAGGACTATGTCAAGGCTGTGTATTGTCACCCTGCTTATTTAACTTATATGCAGAGTACATCATGAGAAACTGCTGGGCTGGAAGAAGCACAAGCTGGAATCAAGATTGCCAGGAGAAATATCAATAACCTCAGATATGCAGATGACACCACCCTTATGGCAGAAAGTGAAGAGGAACTAAGAAACCTCTTGATGAAAGTGAAAGAGGAGACTGAAAAAGTTGGCTTAAAGCTCAACATTCAGAAAACTAAGATTATGGCATCTGGTCCCATCACTTCATGGGAAATAGATGGGGAAACAGTGGAAACAGTGTCAGACTTTATTTTTGGGGGCTCCAAAATCATTCAGATGGTGATTGCAGCCATAAAATTAAGACACTTACTCCTTGAAAGGAAAGTTATGACCAACCCAGATAGCATATTAAAAACCAGAGATATTACTTTGCCAACAAAGGTCCATCTAGTCAAAGTTATGGTTTTTCTAGTGGTCATGTATGGATGTGAGAACTGGACTGTGAAGTAAGCTGAGCACCGAAGAATTGATGCTTTTGAACTGTGGTGTTGGAGAAGACTCTTGCGAGTCCCTTGGACTGCGAGGAGATCCAACCAGTCCATCCTAAAGAAGACCAGTCCTGGGTGTTCATTGGAAGGACTGATGCGGAGGCTGAAACTCCAATACTTTGGCCACCTCATGCAAAGAGTTGACTCATTCGAAAATATCCTGAATCTGGGAGGGATTAGGGGCAGGAGGAAAAGTGGATGACAGAGGATGAGATTGCTGGATGGCATCACCAACTCGATGGATATGAGTTTGGGTGAACTCCAGGAGTTGATGATGGACAGGGAGGCCTGGCATGCTATGATTCATGGGGTTGCAAAGAGTCGGACACGACTGAGCGACTGAACTGAACTTAACTGAACTATGCCTCACTTTCCTTGTTTGTATAGTAGAGATGATAATAACAGTATTTATATCATAGTTTTGTTGTGAAGATTGGAATTCCAACTATTCAGCAACTTTTTAGAGTTTTACAATAATTGGCATATAGTAAGTACTTTATAAAGTTTGGTTATTATCTTTATTAGGACTTCCCAAGTGGTATGGTGGTAAAGAATCCACCTACCAATACAAGACACACAGAAGATGCAGGTTCGATACCTGGGTCAGGAAGATCCCCTGGAGTGGATAATGGCAACCCACACCAGTATTCTCCCCTGGGAAATTCCATGGACAGAGGAGCCTGGTGGGCTACAGTCCATGGCGTCGCAAAGAGTGAGACACCACTGAGCATGGATGCATTATCTTTATTATTGTAATGCCTTTTGCCAAGAGTGTATGTGGCCATCAGTATTTACAAAGTGGTTTGAGTCATGTCGTTACAAATGCATCTTTTCAAATTAAAGTTAATGAGTTGAGAAAAGAAACTCTAAGCCTTATACCAAAGATGATGATGTGTATTATAAATAAGTCAATGTGAAAATATACAGCAGATGTTTCAATAAACTAAGATCAATCTAGAGAATATAATCAATTCCCATTTTAACTCAGCTGGTTTTTATATATTTGGGTATATTCAGTTCGATCAGTAAGTTGTTTTTTTTTAAAGAATTTCTGTTGTGACAGCTAGTACTACATATCTACATTTAGTGATAAGCGAAACAACTGTCAGGTTATGTGAAGACAATGAGGATATATAACCATTTAACTTGGAAGCTGTCAGTTCTTTTCAACTCAGCTGCCTTCAGCAACATTCATAAATCACTTCCTTTGTGGCACACACAGAGCTAGCTGTTGAAAAACCAAACATGACTAAACATGGCTCCTACCCCTCAGCAACTTGGGAGGAGTGATGAATTTACACCTTGGGTATGTATACGTTTCAGGAAACCATGATACCAATAAGAATCAAAACAGTAAATAACATAAAGACCGAAAGCAGGGAGCATAGTAAAACAATTAGATTTTATAAATATTTGTCATATTTACTATTACATAATTATCCTGTGGGAATTTAGTATCAATAAAGAGAAAGGTAAATATCTGTCCATCTTAAATATGATACCCTATAGATGACTAAATATAATGAGGAAAAATGAGTGAAACGGGAAAAATTCTCCATAGAGGTCTTCAAGTCTTAGGGAAATAGAAGTGATTACTAATACACTTTTTAAGCCATGGCCAGGTGGACAGAACAGAAGAGAAGAGTTAGTCTCAATACTGCTAGCCTTAAATATTATTAAAATTAAAGACTCTGGAAGATTTCATGAACATAAATGTTTTATAGCAAGAATCTTAAGTAGCAAGAATCTTAAGTTGCAAGAAAAGTGGCCATAAAGAACATACCCATAGGGAAAGCCAAATGAAATATGAAAGAGAATAACATAATAATAGACCAGATGTAAAGAGGTGACGCAGATAACTAAGCCTTCTGTCTGCCAAACTTTATTCAAAGAATCATCTACTGAAATGTCCCCATAGCCCCTGCTCTGTGAGTATCCTGTGAAAGCTCTGATTGGCTTCACTGAGAAAATCCAATTCCTTAGATAATTCTGCAACAGTTAATTATGTTGCCTGTCCAAGCACCTGGACCAAAATGGAACACCACAGCATGGACTTCTGCACATACTAATCTGTGGGTAGGAAAAACTATATCACTTGGCATGGGATTAGAGCAAACAACAGTGACAATCTATATTTTGTAAGGAGCAAGATGAAGGAGAGGAGGAAGTGATCCAGGGTTTCCAGCATGCTTAATTCTGTTCCAGCTAACTAGAGGGACCTGATTTGGGGAACAAGCATTGTAAGATATTTGTGTGCATGTGTGCATGCTGTATGTGTGAAAAAAAAATGTGAAAAATACATGAGATCAGGTATATACAGATTTGTTAAAAGTAAATGATACCAGGTATAAATGCATCTGTCATAGGCCCTTGAACATGGACAATATCTAAAGCAATTATGCACTAGCAATAAAACAGAAGCTAACAGAACACATTAGAGAAAGACTTTCCCACTAAAAAATAATTTCAGATAAATAAAGCTTGCCCTTTTCTGGACCAAAACAATGAAATATTATTCATATTGAGAAAGATATTTCTAAAATATTTACCAAACACCAACCACATCAAGTCATTGTTATGGGAGCTGTAAATATAGCAGAGAACAGGAAGAAATGATATTCCTACATTTGCAAAATGTATGTTCTAGTGAATAGATGATTGGGAGTAAATACACTAAGGTAATAAATAAATGAATATATGAGAAAACATAGTATGTGGTAAGTGTTATGGAGAAATGAAAACAGTGTAATGTAAGATAGTAGCTAAATAGCAGAGATGGGAAATTTGCCTTAGAATGAATGGTCAAAGAAGGCCAAGATGATAATTGAATGAGACCTGAAGAATAGAAAGGAGCAATGGAGGAGAAAGCATGAGCTGGAAAGGCTAACAGGGACCAGATCATGCAGGGCCTTGCAGGTTAGGTTAAGCAATAGAAATTGTCAACTCATCTTTGACAAAGGTACAAATAAACTAAATTGGGGCAAAAATAGACTCTTCAACAAATGGTGCTGAAACAACTGATGTCCCTATGCAAAAAATAAGTCTAGACAAAGACCTTACACTTTTCACCAAAAATAGCTCAAAATGGATCACAGACATAAATGTAAAACACAAAACCATAAAACTGATAGAAGAAAATACTGGAAAAAACCTAGATGACCTTGGTCTTGGTGATGACTTTGTAGATGCAACACCAAATGCACTACCCATGAAAGAAATAACTGATAAGCTGGACTTCATTATAATTTAAAACTTCTGCTCTGCAAATAACAATGTCAAGAAATTGAGAAAAAAGCCACAGACTGGGAGCAAACACAGTTTAACCTTGAACTACACAGGTTTGAACTGCATGGGCCCACTGACAGGCAAATGTTTTGCAACAGTAACTATGACAGTACTGCAGGGTTCACAGTTGGTTGACTCTGTGGAGTGCCAATTCTAAATTATATGGAGATTTTCAACTGTGTGGGAGGTTTGGTGTCCCTAACTTCTGTGCTGTTTAAGGGTCAACTGTATTTGCAAAAGACACATCTGATAAAGGACTGTTAGCCAAAATACTTTGCCAAAAAAACTCCATAATATGCAATAGTAGAAAAAGCCAAACAACCCTTTTAAAAATGTCCCAAAGACCTCAACAGATACCTCAAAGATGGTATACAGATGGCAGATAAAAATATGAAAAGATGCTCCACAACATAGGCTGTCAAGAAAATGAACATTAAAACAACAGTGCAATACCACTACATACCTATCAGAATGGCCAAAATCTGGAATACTGACAACATCAAATGCTGATGAGGACATAGGGCAATGAAAACAATCACTGCTGGTGGGAATGCAAAACAGTACAACTACTTTGGAAGATAGGTTCGCCATTTCTTAGAAAACTAATCATACACTTAGCATATAAGCCAGAAATCATATTCCTTGGTATTTACCCAATGGAGTGGAAAACTTATGTCTATACAACAACTTGTACATAGATGTTTAGAGCAGCTTTATTCATAATTGTCAAAACTTGGAAGCCACCAATATATCCATTAGTAGGTGAATGGATAAACAAATTATGACACTTCCAGACAATGAGATATTACCCAAAGATATGAGCTATCAGGCCATGAAAAGACATGGAGGAATGTAAATGTATACTTCTAGCTGGAAGAAACTAATTTGAAAAATCTATGTAATGTGTGATTCCAACTATATGACATTCTGGAAAAGTAAAAACTATGGAGACAGTAAAACATTCAGTGAATATCTAAGGGTTCAGGGTGAAGGGAAGAATGAATAGGCAATACACAGATGATTTTTAAGGCAATGAAAATACTCTGCATGATATCCTAATTATGGACACATGTCATCATACATTTGTTCAATCCCTTAGAATGTGCAACACCAAAAGTGAACGGTAATGCAAACTATGAGCTTTTGATGATGAGGATGTTGTCAACCTCAGTTTATCAATGTTAACAATTGCAGCATTCTAATGAGTGATGTTGACATAGGGGAGCCTGTGGAGGGGGGGATACATGAGAAATATCTGTCCGTTGTCCTAAATTTTGCTGTATATTTAAAACTGCTCTAAAAATAAAGTCTTAATAACAATAAAAAAGGAAAGTCTTGTGTTTTATGAAATGTCACTGTGATTTCTATGTAGAGAATGGATTGAAGTAGGGCAATAGTGAAAAGAGGTTGCTGCAGGGATTTAAATAAAGAGAGAGATGGATTGGGCTTGGGAGTTACCACTGCATTTGGAGAAAGACCAAACGGATTTGGATGTATTCTACATGCTGAACAGATAAAAGGTGCAATGGTAAATATGTTTGGGGAAGGGTGTGAGGGGAGATGAGGAAAACAGAAAACCTTAAGCCCTCAGTTCAGTTCAGTTGCTCAGTCATGTCCAACTCTTTGCAACACCATGAACCACAGCACACCAGGCCTCCCTGTCCATCACAAACTCCCAGAGTCCACCCAAACTCATGTCCATTGAGTTGGTGATGCCATCCAACCATTTCATCCTCTGTCATCCCCTTCTCCTGCCCTCAATCTTTCCTAGCATCAGGGTCTTTTCCAATGAGTCAGCTCTTCGCATTAGGTGGCCAAAGTATTGGAGTTTCAGCTTCAACATCAGTCCTTCCAATGAACACCCAGGACTGATCTCCTTTAGGATGGACTGGTTGGATCTCCTTGCAGTCAAAGGGACTCTCAGGAGTCTTCTCCAACACCACAGTTCAAAAGCATCAATTCTTCGGTGCTCAGAAGTCTTCAGAGTCCAGTTCTCATATCCATACATGACCACTGGAAAAACCATAGCCTTGACAGATGGACTTTTGTTGATAAAGTAATATCTCTGCTTTTTAATATGCTTTCTAGGTTGGTCATAATTTTCCTTCCAAGGAGTAAGTGTCTTTTAATTTCATGGCTGCAATCACCATCTGCAGTGATTTTGGAGCCCAGAAAAATAAGGCCAGCCACTGTTTCCACTGTTTCCCCATCTATTTCCCATGAAGTGATGGGACCAGATGCCATGATCTTCGTTTTCTGAATGTTGAGTTTTAAGCCATTTTTTTCACTCTCTTTTACTTTCATCAAGAGGCTCTTTAGTTCTTCACTTTCTGTCATAAGGGTGGTGTCATCTGCATATCTGAGGTTATTGATATTTCTCCCGGCAATCTTGATTCCATCTTGCGCTTCTTCCAGCCCAGCATTTCTCATGATGTACTCTGCATATAAATTAAATAAGCAGGGTGATAATATACAGCCTTGACGTACTCCTTTTCCTATTTGGAACCACTCTATTGTTCCATGTCCAGTTCTAAGTGTTGCTTCCTGACCTGCATACAGGTTTCTCAAGAGGCAGGTCAGGTGGTCTGGGATTCCCATCTCTTTCAGGATTTTCCATAGTTTATTGTGATCAAAAGTCAAAGGCTTTGGCATAGTCAATAAAGCAGAAATAGATGTTATTGTGGAACTCTTGCTTTTTTGATGGTCCAGCAGATATTGTCAATTTGATCTCTGGTTCCTCTGCCTTTTCTCAAACCAGCTTGAACATCTGTAAGTTCACAGTTCACAAACTGTTGAAGCCTGGCTTGGAGAATTTTGAGCATTTCTTGACTAGTGTGTGAGATGACTGCAATTGTGCGGTAGTTTGAGCATTCTTTGACATTGCCTTTCTTTGGGATTGGAATGAAAACTGACCTTTTCCAGTCCTGTGACCACTGCTGAGTTTTCCAAATTTTCTGACATATTGAGTGCAGTACTTTCATAGCATCATCTTTCAAGATTTGAAATAGCTCAACGTGAATTCCATCACCTCCGCTAGCTTTGTTCATAGTGATGCTTTGTAAGGCTCACTTGACTTCACATTGCAGGATGTCTGTCTCTAGGTGAGTGATCACACCATTGTGATTATCTGGGTTGTGAAGATCTTCTTTGTATAGTTCTTCTGTGTATTCCTGCAACCTCTTCTTAATATCTTCTGCTTCTCATAGGTCCATACCATTTCTGTCCTTTATTGAGCCCATCTTTGCATGAAATGTTCCCTTCATATCTCTAATTTTCTTAAAGATATCTCTAGTATTTCCCATTCTATTTTTTTCTCTAATTTTTTGCATTGATCACTGAGGAAGGCTTTCTTGTCTCTCCTTGTTATTCTTTGGAACTCTGCATTTAAATGGGTATATCTTTCCTTTTCTCCTTTGCTTTTCTCTTCTTTTCACAGCAATTTGTAAGGCCTCCTCAGGCAGCCATTTTGCCTTTTCACATTTTTTTTTCTTGGGGATGGTCTTGATCACTGTCTCCTGAACAATGTCACGGACCTCTGTCCATAGTTCATCAGGCACTCTATCAGATCTAGTCTCTTAAATCTATTTCT
The DNA here is from genome assembly GCF_055505025.1 of Bos grunniens. Taxonomy (NCBI): domain Eukaryota; kingdom Metazoa; phylum Chordata; class Mammalia; order Artiodactyla; family Bovidae; genus Bos; species Bos grunniens. The sequence goes on from NC_141194.1 coordinate 134,987,996, forward strand.
CACTTCCAGTGTATAATCATAAGGGGTTTCATTAGTTCATACCTGAATGGTCTAGTGGTTTTATCCACTTTCTTCAATTTCAGTCTGATTTGGCAAGAAGGAGTTCATGATCTGAGCCACAGTCAGCTCCCGGTCTTGTTTTTGCTGACTGTATAGAGCTTCTCCACCTTTGGCTGCAAATAATATGGTCAATCTGATTTTGGTGTTGACCATCTGGTGATGTCCATGCATAGAGTCTTCTCTTGTGTTGTTGGAAAAGGATGTTTGCTATTACCAGTGTGTTCTCTTGGCAAAACTTTATTAACTTTTGCCCTGCTACATTCTGTACTCCAAGGTCAAATTTGCCTGTTACTCCAAGTGTTTCTTGACTTCCTACTTTTGCATTCCAGTCCCCTATAATGAAAAAAAAAAAAACATCTTTTTTGGGGGGTGTTAGTTCTAAAAGGTCTTGTAGGTCTTATAGAACTGTTCAACTTCAGCTTCTTCAGCATTAACTGGTCAGGGCATAGACTTGGATTACCATAATATCAAATGGTTTGCCTTAGAAACAAACAGAGATCATTCTGGCATTTTTGAAATTGCATCCAAGTACTGAATTTTGGACTCTTTTTTGACTATGATGGCTATGCCATTTCTTTTAAGGGATTCCTGCCCACAGTAGTAGATATAATGGTCATCTGAGTTAAATTCACCCATTCCAGTCCATTTTAGTTCTCTGATTCCTAAAATGTCAATGTTCACTCTTGCTATCTCCTGCTTGACCACTTCCAATTTGCCTTGATTCATAGACCCAACATTCCAGGTTGCTATGCAATATTGCTCTTTATAGCATCGGATCTTGCTTCCATCACCAGTCACATCCTAACTGGGTGTTGTTTTTGTCTTGGATCCATCCCTTCATTCTTTCTGGAGTTATTTCTCCACTGATCTCTAGTAGCATATTTGGAACCTACTGACCTGGGGAGTTCATCTTTCAGTGTCCTATCTTTTTGCCTTTCATACTGTTCATGGGGTCCTCCAGGCAAGAATAGTGAAGTGGTTTGCCATTTCCTTCTCCAATTGACCACTTTTTGTCAGACCTCTCCACCATGACCCACCCATCTTGGGTGGCCCCACGCGGCATGGCTTAGTTTCATTGAGTTAGCCAAGGCTGTAGTCCATGTGATCAGATTGGCTAGTTGCCTGTGATTGTGGTTTCAGTCTGTCTGCCCTCTGATGCCTTCTCTTAGTGCCTACCATCTTGGGTTTACTTTGGACGTGGGATAGCTCCTCTCAGCCACTACTCCTGACCTTGGATGTGGAGTCTTAAGCCCTCAAAAAACATTAGTTCCCTAATGGCCTTCCTTTGTTTTGAGTACTAAACACTTAATATAGGACAGGAATGTAACAGCTATTCAGTGAACAAGGAATGCATGCATCAATGTATCCTATATATTTTAATTTTCAAGCCATTTTATTTTTTTCCCCTTTTCTTGGCTGTTATTATTAAGTTGTGTGAGAAATCAGGCTTTACTGTAATACTTGGTTTTAAGTGATGACACTTAGCAATACTTGAGGAACCACTGGATACTGCATTCAACGTTTTACTAGAGTCACTCTTTATGTTTTATATGGCTTATGTTTTGACAACATTCAGTGAGTGAGCTGGGAATTAAATTTAGACTAGGATTAAGTTTTCCTGGACAAAGAGCTGTCATCAACAAATTGAACCACTATAAAAACATTCCTTAACTTTGTTACTCCATTTACTCATCTAAATAAAGGGAAAAATACTAATTCTGTATCTGAAAGGATCACTGCATGCAGTATTATAAATGTTTTATGAAATAAATTGAGTAAAATCACTCTGCAAATGTACATGAGTAATAGAAATAACCACTTTAATTCTTTTTTTTTTTTTTTTTTTGCAAATTGACTGATTTTGAGCAGTTCAGCCATTGCTTTTCTCTTTGAACATTTCTCTTCACATCTCTATTCCTATAATGATAACTTTCCTACTTTGTGAGTGAAGAATTTCTCTGGGTGTCATAGGTTGGGAGTAGTATTTCCTTGTCTGATGTTCTAATGGATCAGGTCTGATGAAAGCTTCTTGAGGCACTCTGTGTTCACTTTTGTATCATCAAGGATTCTTTCTCTCTAATGTCCTTTCTTGTGATGCATGGCAAGAAGAACTTCCTTTTAACCAGTGTGACAATGAATAAAATAATAAACATAACTACTATCTCTATGATAATTTTTCTGTCATAAGCAATTACCATCACTGAATAATTGTAGTGTTTTCAGCACCATACCTACATTAATTAAATTAAATCTCACTTAGGACCTGTAAAATCAGTATCTAAAAAGGCACTTCTTCATTTTTACAGCTAAGGAAACCAAGGCTAAGTGAGATTGTGTAACTGATTTATGTAGTAAAAGCGCTGATATTCAAACACAGGGCTGTCTGATAATAAAGTTTACTGTCTTTCCAAAAATCATATCTGGGCATTTTGATATATAAGCTATTACTCTAAACATTAATCTGTAAATCATGAAAATAAAACAGATCTCATTTATGAATGATCATTTAAGAACATAAGGAATACATTCATATTCAGAAAAGCCAAAAGTTACATGCTTATGTTTACTTGTAGCCTCTATGACAGAAGTTTTCAAAGTGTGATCCCATCAAACACTGGTGTCCTAAAAACACCACCAGTGTACTATGTTGCTAATCAAATAAGTGATTAGCTTTCCTAATCCACAGAAAAGTCAGATTAATTAATAAAATTTCTTCCTTTTGGATATTTCCCCTGTATATCTTTCTGGAACTTGCAGCACTTGCAATACTAGTGAATGATCAGCTTGTTTTGGTCTTTTTATATCTACCTCTGCCCTTCTATGTTTTCCACTCTTCAGAGTAACTTTTTAAAGAGAAACTCTTACTTAAAATCCAGCAGTAACTTCCCATTGTTCTTGGGCTAAGTTCATAAACCCTAACCCATTCCTCTCTCTGAAAACTTAATTTTGTACTCCTCTTCTCCAGCCTCACTGGGCTGCTCTCATTTTTTGAAATCTGTCATGCTTCTCATAGCCCAAGGCCTTCATACACACTGTTTCTTCTCCCTAAAATGTCTCATTCCTTATTTATTTGATTAATGCTTATCTATTCTTAAGGTTTCAGTTTTAACATTCTTTTCCTCCCATGGACTGTAGCCTTCCAGGCTCCTCTGTCCGTGGGATTTCCCAGGAAAGAATAATAGAGTGGGTTGCCATTTCTTGCTATTTCCTCCTCCAGGGAATCTTCCCAACCCAGGGATCGAACCCATGTTTCCTGTGTCTCCTGCTTTGACAGCCGGGTTCTTTACCACTGAGCCAGCTGGGAGAGTCCCAAAGGGTTTTCTTAATGTATATCATTTGTTTATAACACATTACTGTAGTTTAAGAACTTATAGCTATTTTTTTTTAATCTGTCTTCCATGTTATACTATAATCTCCATGAGAACAAGGAGCATTCATTGATGCGTATCCCTTCATTCCCAGTGCCTATCATATGCCTGGTACATAACGGGAATTCAGTACATATTTACTGAGTAAATAAATGAGATACAGGAAAGAACAATGAAAAGATCAGCTCTATCTAATTTACATTCTTCAATAGTCCTTTTCTAGTGTTTGTGTATTTCAAGTAAAAGGACACACTTTATGTGAAAGCATCAAAGAGAAATAGCAAATTAATGCAGGTATCATCAGTGTATTTTGTACAAAAAGTTCTACTTGATTAACGCAAATCATTCCCATGGGTAATGCAAATGTATTTAGAAATCCTTAAGTATAAACATACGTTTACACACACTGTAGTTTTTAATAGGGTCCCAGACAGAGCAGAAATGCTTCAGAGTATCAAAAATTAATGAACAGAGCATTATTCAAATCAACAGAAGATTGCCAAACTGCAAGATCATATCATAAGGAGAATTTTGTAACTAATATTTGTTATGTGCTTACTATGTATTTGGTTCTTTTCTGTACAAAAACCTAATATTCACAAGTATAACAATTATTATCTACTTGTTATAGATGAGGAATCTGAAGCTCTGATAGGTTAAATAATTAGCATAGGCGCAAGAGATTCAAAATTGTTTCAAATTCCAAAGCCTATGTTCTTCTCAATATACCCTGTTGACTCTCTTGACCTCTGCATTTGCTCATTATTATTTTATACTATGCCCACCAGCTAATAGCTGATGGAGCCACAGTATTTAGGTACAAATTATAATAACTAGTAAATAATGTTTTATCTCAACATTTAGTTGGGATATTAGAAGAGATATCATGCTATTGTATGTAAAGACTTTATACCATAAAAATGAAAATAATACTAAAATGAACATACATGTTTAATGCAATTCTAATTACAATTCCAGAATTATACATTAGTAAATTTTCTGATTATTAGAAACAAAAATAATTTAAGGTTCATTTGGAAGAGTAACTGACAACAATAACCAAGAAAAATAAAAAGATCAGTGAGTAGTCACTTGCCCTACTGGATGAGAATATTCTATTAATATACTATAATCAAATCAATGTGGTATTGATAAAGAAAGAGAGAAATACATCAGTGGAAAAGAGAAAAGAATTCAGAAACAGATGCTCGGACATACAAGAATTCACTATAATACACAGATAGGATTTCAATTGAGTGTTAGAAGAATATTTAATATATATCATAAGCACAACTGGATAGTAATTTGTAAGAATATAAATTAAAATCCTATTTCCCAATATCAAAATAAAAAGAAATATTAAAGTCAATGGGAAATAAATTTAAAATTTCTTAAGATATGTATGAGGCTAAAAATGTAACCTAGGGATTCTTGTTCTCTAAGAAGTCTTTCATCAAAGTAAGAAACCTAAAATCTGCAAAAGGAAAACAAAATAAGCATTCCAATTTATGAAAAATTAATAACTTTTATAAGGCAAAAAGCAGAGGAGGCAATGGCGACCCACTCCAGTACTCTTGCCTGGAATATCCCATGGACAGAGGAGCCTGGTAGGCTGCAGTCCATAGGGTCATGAAGAGTCGGACACGACTGAGCGACTTCACTTTCACTTTTCATTTTCATGCATTGGAGAAGGAACTGGCAACCCACTCCAGTGTTCTTGCCTGGAGAATCCCAGGGATCGGGGAGCCTGGTTGGCTTCCGTCTATGGGGTCGCACAGAGTCAGACACGACTGAAGCAACTTAACAGCAGCAGCAGCATAAGGCAAAAATGCATTAAACAAAGTAAATAAATAAGAAATAAATTTGGAAATAAGAAATTTGATGACAAGAAAAGGTGCAGCATCTACATCATTGCTTCTCAAAATTTAAGGAGTATTACTTAGGGACCTTATTAAAATGCAGATTCTAATACAGTAGATCAGAGATGGGGCATTTCCAATCAACTCATAGGTGATGCTAATACTGACACTAAAAATTTGTCAAGAGAAAAGAAGCATCCCCATGGGAAAAAATAGACAGAGTATGCAAAGGCAATTTAGAAGCAAAAACTCAAATGACCAACACATTTCAGAAGATGCTAAAATCACTAATAGTGAAATACATGTAACCTTGTGATATGAGCTTTCATGCATTATTTTTTACTTGGCAAAACAAGAGAAAAGGAAAAAAAGTTCTTTTATGATGAGAGGGATATACAGTAAAGGACTGTTTTCATAAAATGTAGGCTTTGAATTTGAATTATCAGAACCCTTTGTAAAAGTTATTTAATAAAACTATCAAATTTTTAACTATACATATCTTTCAAAGTCTCCCTTGTAACTCAGTTGGTAAAGAATCCACCTGTAATGCTGGAGACATGGGCTCGATCCCTGGGTTGTGAAGATCCCCTGGAGAATGGAAAGGCTACCCATTCCAGTGTTCTGGAGAACTCCAAGGACTGTATAGTCCATGGGGTTACAAAGAGTTGGACACATGACTGAGCGACTTTCACTTTCACTTCAAGGTCACAGCCCCACTACTGGGAATTTGACTTACTGTGTTAAAACCAACCATATGGAAAATGTACATACATATATGTTTGCTGCAGCACTGTTTATAGAAACAAAGAATAAAAAGAAAAGGGAACACTTAAATTTACTTATGTTATTAGATAAAATATGAAGCAGCTATACTTATAAATATAACCATTAAAATAATGAATTAGTGCTATACTATTTGAGATGAAATAATTTTCATAAGTTATTATTGGACAGGAAAAGCAAGATGGGACTCTAACAGGAACAAAGCCATTATGTGTATGTGTGTGTGTGTGTGTATACACACACACACACACACACACACTAAGACATTAATTCTTAGTTATATGTTGATGTTAATACACATGCACTACTGTGTTAATGCAAGAATTCATTCCCGCTAACATACAGTTTATTTAGTGATAGGTAAAACAATCAGGGACAAACACTAGCTATCTGTGTCAATGTTTACAAATCACTTTTCTATCATACAAACAGTCTAAATGGTTGGAGTTTGAAGGAAAGCAACTTGTAGAAGAATAAAATAGGAAAATGATTGCACCCCCCCCCAAACCTATCAAAGAATAGTGTAATGTCATTCACAGGAAATTGCATAAAAGGGTGAATATGTACACTAAAACAGAAAAAAATAATAGAACTGTACCTATCAACCTGTAGATATCAACAGGATATAATAAGTGAAATTAGAGAGTTGTTTATAAAAAAAAAAAGAAAGTTGTTTAAACACACACACACACAGTCTTAAAAGCAAGGGCAAAAGAACTATACAGTTAATATCAATTATAAGTTACCTCAGGGACAAAGTCAGTGGGAAGAAGGGATGGGAAAATAATTTCTCATGACAAAATAAAATAGGCTACATCTTTATAAAATGGATTATGTTTTCATTCTAATGGGCAAGTTGGCTATTTAAATACATTCTACACTAATTTTTTAAGACAGATAATGATCCACTAATCCATTATCTTTTTATGATTCTCAATATTCCTATATGGCTCTGTATCAAATGATAAATGCCTGGAGAAAGGCTATATCCCTAACAGTTCAGTCACTCAGTTGTGTCTGACTCTTTGCGATCCCATGGACTTCAGCACGCCAGGCTTCCCTGTCCATCACCAACTCCCGGAGCTACCTCAAACTCATGACCATCGAGTTGGTGATGCCATCCAAACATCTCATCCTCTGTCATCCTCTTCTCCTCCCCACTTCAATCTTTCCCAGCATCAGGGTCTTTTCCAATGAGTCAGTTCTTCACATCAGGTGGCCAAAATATTGGAGCTTCAGCTTCAGCTTCAGCTTCAGTCCTTCCAATGAATATTCAGGACTGATTTCCTTTAGGATTGACTGGTTGGATCTCCTTGCAGTCCAAGAGACTCTCAAGAGTCTTCTCCAACACCACAGTTCAAAAGTATCAATTCTTCGGTGCTCAGCTTTCTTTATGGTCCAACTTATATCCATACGTGATTACTGGAAAAACCATAGCTTTGACTAGACAGACCTTTTTGGCAAAGCAATGTCTCTGCTTTTTATTATGCTGTTTAGATTTGTCATAGCTTTTCTTCCAAGGAGCAAGCATCTTTTAATTTCATGGCTGGAGTCACCATCTGCAGTGATTTTGGAGCCCCAAAAATAAAGTCTGTCAGTGTTTCCATTGTTTGCCCATCTATTTTCCATGAGGTGATGGGACTGGATGCCATGATCTTAGTGTTTTGAATGGTGAGTTTCAAGTTAGCTATTTCACTTTCCTCTTTCACTTTCATTGAGAGGCTCTTTAGTTCCTCTTCACTTTCAGCCATAAGCGTGATGTCATCTGCATATCTGATATCACTATAAAATTGTCTAATTACAAAATTAAAAAAAATACTTTTATTCATTCTGTAAATGGTATTTTATTTGTTGATTTTATTTTCCTAAATATTAATATAAACCTATATAACTTTTCTACTCGAGGCAAAATCACATGGAGAAACATAAGGAAATAAAAGTCAGGTGACCTGGATTCTAGTCCTGTCTCTGCCACTGTATGACCTTTAAACATTTCAATAAAGAAAAGGAAAAAAGGGCAGCCTAGAAATAACTGGGATTATCAGAAACATGACACTAAACAAATATGTCTAATTCATCATGTTGTTATGCTTTGAACCCAGATGTGTTCAAATAATCCTTTACAGCCCAAGGAGCCACAACCAATTGGACAGTTTGCCCAAGAAATGAAATTTTTTTTTTGTCATTCTATATAACAACTAATTTTTTTCTATCTCTACTTCTCAAGAACTGACCATTGTTCTTTATTATCTTCCTTACTGATGTGTCATTCCTCCACCCTTTGTCTTTCCTTTGCAACATCATTGTTTAGTATACACTAAACATTCATGAAATACTTAAATAATCCAGATCACTATCACCAAGGAAAAAGAATCCATATCTTGTCATCCATATCTTTCCACTTATCCTCACCCTGGATTCCATCTACTTGTTTCTTTAAAAAAAAAATAATTTATTAAAGTATAATTGAAAAACAAAAAGGTACACATTTTTAACATATACATCTTGGCCATGGGAGAAACTACACCTTATATTGGATGTTAATTTAAAGCATATAGAGCCACCTGGAGAATCTTACCCCAGACCTACAAAGTATTGCCACCTAGAAAACACTGTAACTGAGTTTTCAAAAACTCAAAATGGATTAAAGATCTAAACATAAGACCAGAAACTATAAAACTCTTAGAGGAGAACATAGGCAAAACACTTTCCGACATACATCACAGCAGGATCTTCTATGACCCACCTCCCAGAATACTGGAAATAAAAGCAAAAATAAACAAATGGGATCTAATTAAAATTAAAAGCTTCTGCACAGCAAAAGAAACTATAAGCAAGGTGAAAAGACAGCCTTCAGAATGGGAGAAAATAATAGCAAATGAAGCAACTGACAAAGAACTGATCTCAAAAATATACAAGCAACTCCGGCAGCTCAATTCCAGAAAAATAAACGACCCAATAAAAAAATGGGCCAAAGAACTAAATAGACATTTCTCCAAAGAAGACATACAGATGGCTAACAAACACATGAAAAGATGCTCAACATCACTCATTATCAGAGAAATGCAAATCAAAACCACTATGAGGTACCATTTCACACCAGTCAGAATGGCTGCGATCCAAAAGTCTACAAGCAACAAATGCTGGAGAGGGTATGGAGAAAAGGGAACCCTCTTACACTGTTGGTGGGAATGCAAACTAATACAGCCACTATGGAGAACAGTGTGGAGATTCCTTAAAAAACTGGAAATAGAACTGCCTTATGATCCAGCAATCCCATTGCTAGGCATACACACTGAGGAAACCAGAGTTCAAAGAGACACGTGTACCCCCGTGTTCATCGCAGCACTGTTTATAATAGCCAGGACATGGAAGCAACCTAGATGTCCATCAGCAGATGAATGGATAAGAAAGCTGTGGTACATATACACAATGGAGTATCACACAGCCATTAAAAAGAATACATTTGAATGAATTCTAATGAGGTGGATGAAACTGGAGCCTATTATACAGAGTGAAGTAAGCCAGAAAGAAAAACACCAATACAGTATACTAATGCATATATATATGGAATTTAGAAAGATGGTAATGACAACCCTCAATGCGAGACAGCAAAAGAGACACAGATGTATAGAACAGTCTTTTGGACTCTGGGTGAGGGAGGGGGGGATGATTTGGGAGAATGGCATTAAAACATGTATAATATCATTTAAGAAATGAATTGCCAGTCCAGGTTCGATACAGGATACAGGAAGCTTGGGGCTGGTGCACTGGGATGGCCCAGAGGGATGGTATGGGGAGGGAGGTGGGAGAGCGGTTCTGGATGGGGAACACATGTACACCCATGGCAGATGCATGTTGATGTATGGCAAAACCAATACAATATTATAAAGCAAAAAAATAAAATTAAAAATTAAAAACAAAAACAAAAAAATCACAAAAGGCCATTCCACTCTTCTACCAATCCAGCTGCTTCAGGATGGTAGGAACAATGGTAAGACCATTGAATTTCAACATGATAGGCCTATTGCTGCAATTCATCTACTCTGAAGTACGTTCCTTAACCAAAAGTAATTCTGTCTGGAATACCAGGATGGTGCATAAGGCACCATCAAGTACACATCTGGCAGTTTTTACAGAAGCACTGTGTTTAGGGAAGGTAAATCCAAATACAAAGTGTCTATTTCAGTAAAAATCAGGCAATTCCTCTTCCATGATAGAAGTGACCCAATATAATCAACCTAACATCAGGTCTGATCACCCTGAACAGTCCATATTAGAGACTCAGTGTTGGCCTCTGCTGCTGCTGCCGCTGCTGCTTAGTCGCTTCAGTCGTGTCTGACTCTGTGCGACCCCATAGACGGCAGCCTACCAGGCTCCCCCATCCCTGGGATTCTCCAGGCAAGAACACTGGAGTGGGTTGCCATTTCCTTCTCCAATGCATGAAAGTGAAAAGTGAAAATGAGGTCGCTCAGTCGTGTCCAACTCTTCACGACCCCATGGACTGCAGCCTACCAGGCTCCTCCGCCCATGGGATTTTCCAGGCAAGAGTACTGGAGTGGGCTGCCATTGCCTTCTCTGGTGTTGGCCTCTACCACCAGCAAATTGGGCACTCAGCAGTAGCTATAGTCAGGACAACCTTGGTAAATTGAAGTACATGTTGCTGAGCCCGTGATAACCTCCACCCCTGCCATTATGACCATTGTTATAAGCTCACTTGGTAATGACCAGGAAAGCTGGGGAAAGAGTCCAACTGCTATTCTTAGAAGGTGATATCCTACTCACTTGATGATTAAAATCCTTTTCTGTTGAAGTCACTCATTAGTAGCACTCACATAGAACACAAATATCTTCATGTTGTTATTGTTGCTTTGCACATTCACAAAAGTCTATCCACATATCTTCACCCTAGACCTCCTTGTTACTAATTTTCCAATCATGTTTTAAATCCCTACCTACCCAGACAAATCACTTTCCATAGTCAATAAATGGGAATATACTTGTGCTTCTGGCAATTTCTCCTTCTTTGAAAATTAAAAACAAAGTGACCAGCTCAAAGCTATGCACACTGGGAGGATTTCCCTTCACCAGTGTTCTTCAGGGATGTCTCAGAAAGGTGCTGTACTGCTGTATCTGTCCACTTTCAGGTGATGCCTGCACGCCATAAAGAACCATCTGTAAATCAGGCCTGAGTTTTCTCTTACTGAGTCAACTAATCATGTGGACTCCCCATGAGGCCATAGATTCTGGCTGGGTGAAAGAACAATATACAGCAGGGGAAGGGGCCATAGGCATTAGGGTCACTTTGTAATATAATTAATTGTGCCTTCACAGTCTGTTCAATCCTGATTTTGTACTGGGTGGGCCAAAAAGTTCATTTGGGTTTTTCTGTAACATCTTATGAAAAACCCAAACAAAATTTTTGGCCAGCCCAATATATGTCACTTCCATTTGATGATGGAGTACTGCTGGCTTGGTGGCTCATAAAACACCTAGTTCATGATGGGCAACTTAGATAACTTGGTTGCTCATGGCCAACCATTCAATCTCTACAAAGATTCAGCAGCAAGTCAAAAGTGGTTTCTCAAAAAAAAAAAAAAAGTAGTTATCCAGGAAGATGACAGGATTTTGCTCCAAAATTCTAAGAATCTATTCATACTCAAGGATTCATTGACAATGGGACATATTTTTATCTGCCACTGACACTGCAAGCACCATTGGATCTCCTGGATCAGACAGTCCAAGTGGCAGAGCAGCTTTCATGAGAGCCCGGATTTATTGGAAAACCTGCTCTTGTTCTTGAAAACTATGAGATTTCATGGAACTCAGTAAATGAGCCAGAACAGCACATCCCAATGAGAATATGTTGTCTCAAATAGCCAAAGAGACTGACTAGGAGTTAAGCCTCTTTTTAGTTGTAATGGCTTGTGGAAGGGAAAGAAGATCAAGTCCCAATCATTTCTGTGATGACACTGAGCTGCAGAGCTGATACACTCCTGAAACAAAAGAATGGAGGTACATTGTTGGCTTTGTCAATTGCAAGTCAACGGCTTCTAGTGGCCTTTATTATGAGGTGTGGAGAAAAACAAAAACAAAAATATTTACCAGATCAATTCAACAGCTGCATATCAGGTGCCAAGGTATCTGCTAATTTGTTCAAACGATAATATCACATCTGGTACAGCAGCTGCAATTGAGTCACCACTTGAGTAAGTTTATAATAATCTACTGTCATTCTCCAAGATCCACCTGTTTTCTGCAGGCCAAACAGGTGAGTTAAATGGAATGTGGTAAGAATCACCTTCAAGTCTTTGATGGTGGGACAGATCTCTACAATCCCTCCTGGAATGTGGTATTGCTTTTGTTTTCCATTTTCCCAGGAAGAGGAAGCTCTAAGTGACTTCCATTTGGCCTCTCCTACCATAATACCCTCACTCCACATGTCACGTAACTAATATGGATATTCTACTAGTGCCGAGTATCTTTACTCCATGTTAGCATTCTAGAACTAGAGAACTAGAGGACAGGTTGCAGACCCCCTGGCCCAGTGTGTGACTGATTTAAGCTGACGGTCCACTGAGTACCTGATCTATATAAACTCCTAATTTCACTGATGTGGCATACAAACATGTTCAGTCTCCTGGAATTATTATCAGTTCAGAGCCACCATGTATTAATCCCATTAGTGTCTGACGATTTTCTTTTTCTCAATCTGTAGTTTCCTACAAGGTAATTACCTCAGGTTCAGTTCAGTTCACTTAAGTCACTCAGTCGTGTCCGGCTCTTTGTGACCCCATGGACTGCAGCACGCCAGGCCTCCCTGTCTATCACCAACACCCGGAATTTACCCAAACTCATGTCCATTGAGTCAGTGATGTCATCCAACCATCTCATCCTCTGTCATCCCCTTCTCCTCCTGCCTTCAGTTTTTCCCAGCATCAGGTTCTTTTCAAATGAGTCAGTTCTTCACATCAGGTGGCCAAAGTATTGGAATTTCAGATTGAGCATGAGTACTTCCAATGAATATTCAGGACTGATTTCCTTTAGGATGGACTGGTTGGATCTCCTTGCAGTCTGAGGGACTCCCAAGAGTCTTCTCCAACACTACAGTTCACAGGCATCAATTCTTCAGCTTTCAGCTTTCTTTACAGTCCAACTCTCACATTCATACATGACTACTGGAAAAGCCAAAGCCTTGACTAGACAGACCTTTGTTGGCAAAATAATATCTCTGCTTTTTAATATGCTGTCTATGTTGGTCATACTTTTCTTCCAAGGAGTAAACCATTTTAATTTCATGGCTGCAGTCACCATCTGCAGCAATTTTGGAGCCCCTCAAAATAAAATCTGTCACTGTTTCAACTGTTTCTGCATCTATTTTCCGTGAAGTGATGGGACCAGATGCCCATCACTTAGTTGGGATCTAAGATGGGATCTTAGTTTTCTGAATGTTGAACTTTAAGCCAACCTTTTCACTCTCCTCTTTCACTTTCATCAAGAAGCTCTTTAGTTATGCTTCACTTTCTGCCATAAGGGTGGTTGTCACCTGGATATCTGAGGTTATTGATATTTCTCCTGGCAATCTTGATTCCAGCTTGTGCTTCTTCCAGCCAAGCATTTCTCATGATGTACACTGCATATAAGTTACATAAGCAGGGTGACAACATGTAGCCTTGACGTATTCCTTTTCCTATTTGGAACCAGTCTGTTCTTCCATGTCCAGTTCTAACTGTTGCTTTCTGACCTGCATATAGGTTTCTCAAGAGGCAGGTCAGGTGGTCTGGTATTCCCATCTCTTTCAGAATTGTCCACAGTTTGTGGTGATCCACACAGTCAAATGCATTGGCATAGTCAATAAAGCACAAAGAGATGTTTTTTCCTGAACTTTCTTGCTTTTTTGATAATCCAATGGATGTTGGCAATTTGATCTCTGGTTCCTCTTCCTTTTCTAAAACCAGTTTGAACATCAGGAAGTTCACGGCTCACGAACTGTTGAAGCCTGGCTTGGAGAATTTTGAGCATTATTTACTAGCATCTGAGATGAGTGCAATAATGCAGTAGTGTGTGCATTCCTTGGCATTGCCTTTCTTTGGGACTGGAATGAAAACTGACCTTTCCCAGTCCTGTGGCCACCGCTAAGCTTTCCAAATTTGCTGGCATATTGAGTACAGCACTTTTACAGCTCCACTCATCAACAGAAAATTGGATTAAAGATTTATTGAGCATGGCCCTGCCCATCAGAACAAGACCAGATTTCCCCTCAGTCAGTCTCTCCCATCAGGACACTTCCTTAAGCCTCTTAATCTTTTCCATCAGAGGGCAGACAGACTGAAATCCACAACCTCAGAAAACTAACCAATCTGATCACATGGACCACAGACTGTCTGACTCAATGAAACTATGAGCAATGCCGTGTAGGGCGACCCAAGATGTTTGGGGCATGTTGGAGTGTTCTGACAAATTGTGGTCCACTGGGGAAGGGAATGGAAAACCACTTCAGTACTCTTGCCTTGAGAACCCCATGAGCAGTATGAAAAGGCAAAAAGATAGGACACTGAAAGATGAACTCCCCAGGTTGGTGGGTACCCAATATGCTACTGGAGATCAGTGGAGAAATAACTCCAGAAAGAATGAAGAGACAGAGCCAAAGCAAAAACAATACCCAGTTGTGGACGTGACTGGTGATAGAAGCAAGATCCAATGCTATAAAGAGCAATATTGCATAGCAACCTGGAATGTTAGGTCCATGAATCAAGGCAAATGGGAAGTGGTCAACAGGAGATAGCAAGAGTGAACACTGACATTTTAGGAATCAGAGAACTAAAATGGACTGGAATGGGTAAATTTAACTCAGATGACCATTATATCTACTACTTCGGGCAGGAATCCCTTAGAAGAAATGGCATAGCCATCATAGTCAAAAAAGAGTCCAAAATTCAGTACTTGGATGCAATCTCAAAAACGACAGAATGATCTCTGTTTGTTTCTAAGGCAAACCATTCAATATCATGGTAATCCAAGTCTATGCCCCAATCAGTAATACTGAAGAAGCTGAAGTTCAATGGTTCTATGGAGACCTACAAGACCTTCTAGAACTAACACCCAAGAAAGATATCCTTTTCATTATAGGGGACTGGAATGCAAAAGTAGGAAGTCAAGAAACACCTGGAGTAACAGGCAAATTTGACCTTGGAGTACAGAATGAAGCAGGGCAAAGGCTAATAGAATTTTGCCAAGAGAACGCACTGGTCATAGCAAACACCCTCTTCCAAAAACACAAGAGAAGACTCTACACATGGACATCACCAGATGGTCAAAACTGAAGTCAGATTGATTATATTCTTGCAGCCAAAGATGGAGAAGCTCTATACAGTCAGCAAAATCAAGACCAGGAGCTGACTGTGGCTCAGATCATGAACTGCTTATTGCCAAATTCAGACTTAAAGTGAAGAAAGCAGGGAAAACCACTAGACAATTCAGGTATGACCTAAATTAAATGCCTTATGATTATACAGTAGAAGTGAGAAATAGATTCAAGGGATTAGATATGATAGACAGAGTGCCTGATGAACCATGGACAGAGGTTTGGACATTGTACAGGAGGCAGAGATCAAGTCCACTCCCCCCCAAAAAATGCAAAAAAGCAAAATGGCTGTCTGAGGAGGCCTTACAAATAGCTGTGAAAAGAAGAGAAGCCAAAGCAAAGGAGAAAAGGAAAGATATACCTGTTTGAATGCAGAGTTCTATAGATTAGTAAGGAGAGATAAGAAAGTCTTCCTCAGTGATCAATGCAAAGAAATAGAGGGAAACAATAGAATGGGAAAGACTAGAGATCTCTTCAAGAAAATTAGAGATAACAAGGGAACTTTTCATCCAAAGATGGGCTCATTAAAGGACAGAAATGGTATGGACCTAACAGAAGCAGAAGATATTAAAAAGAGAGCAAGAATACACAGAAGAACTATATAAAAAAGATCTTCATGACCCAGATAATCATGATGATATGATCACTCACCTTGAGCCAGACATCCTGGAATGTGAAGTCGAGTGTTCCTTAGGAAGTATCACTATGAACAAAGCTAGTGGAGGTGATGTAATTCCAGTTTAGCTATTTCAAATCCTAAAAGATGATGCTGTGAAAGTGCTGCACTCAATATGTCAGCAAATTTGGAAAACTCTGCAGTGGCTACAGGACTGGAAAAGTTCAGTTTTCATTCCAGTCACAAAGAAATTTCCTCAGTGGAGGCCATTATACAAGTTCTTTAGGCAAACCATGGTTATACTTCTCAGACAAGGGTAGAAGATTTGGCCGAGATAACTCATCAGAATTTGATGGTTTAATATCCCTATTCATTGGAATCTGTCCATAGGCTCCCGTTCCAGTTTTCATGATTCTTATCCTTCCAAATTAATGCTCCTGATTTAAAATAAGAGACTTTACAATGTTGGGAATACAAATTATGCCATGCATCCACTAAGAGAATGAGAGTCTGGATTTGGTTTTCAGCAATCTTGGACCTGATACTAAAAGCCATGAATATTTTCTTCAAGGAAGTCACAGAAGTTCTCAGGTAATTTTATGTACTGCTTGTACTGCTTGAACTGAAAATTCGAAGCCCTGAGCTCACACTTTACCCCTTCATTTCCTGCAATGCAGGCAGGAACAACAAGACAATCTCATCATACTCATTAGTTTCACAAAAATGTTTTAAGGGATCAATATGTGGTCACCCAGAACTTTATTTTTTTTAAGTATTTGATTATGATTATCCAACGGTGATATTCTGCAGATCTCCATTGCCACATAACTATCAGTGTCTAATGCTGTCTTTACCAATGAAAACAGTCATTATTGCTTTAAAATCTAATCATATTTGAAAACCAATACTGGAAAGTCCATAGTACACACCCACACACACCCCTGTACATATGAACATGCAGAGAAACAGAGACAGAAATATCAATAGAAAGAGATTTATCTTAAGAAATTATCTGTGATTAAAACATCTATAACTGTTACCCATCTTAATTGTAAAAATAATCTCACAAAGACCTCTAGAACTCTTACCATATGGACCTAAGTTGGCTTCCAGCGAGTTTCCTCTTTCTGAAGGAAAGATCTGTATCTCTCACATTTTATATCCCCTGTAGTACCTAAAAGAGTGTTGAAAGTGAAAGTTTTAGTTGAACAGTAGTGTCCAACTCTTTTGGATCCCATGGACTGTAGTCCACCAGGACCCTCTGTCCATGGGATTCTCCAGGCAAGAATACTGGAGTGGGTTGCCATTCCTTTTTCCAGGAGATCTTCTCAACCTAGGATGGTACTCAGGTCTCCCATACTGCAGGCAGATCCTTTACCATTTAAGCTATCAGGGAAGCCAAAAACAGTGTTGAGTATATAATAATTGAACAGAATTTTTTATTAACAGTGTGACTACACAATATTTTATTTAAACATGTTACTGTTAATAGAACAGAATTGCTTCCCCTCAGCATCCCACATGCCATGTCTAAAAATTTTATATACACTTAATGGAACCTCCCCCTCAAAATGGACCCTGGTGGGAGTGCATGGGGAAGAAGAAAGGAAATTTTCTAGGATGGCAGGAATCATTCCATTTGGTCTTATTACACATTCAATGCTTACAAGATGCTGAAAAGCTGCCTGAACCAAATGAAACAGTTTTGTTCTTTTGGTGTGCGCTAAATCCCTAAACTCATCAGTCCCAGCATCTCCATTCTCCTATGCCAAGGCAGAAGCCTCAATAATGAAGCTGAGCAAGCAGCATGGAGTTTTCTGTCACAAAAGGCAATTTCTGGCTCTCGCAAAGCAAATACTTTGCAAAGGTGCAGGTGTGTCTGCATTTACCCCGTGGGATCAGCTAGTTATTTGCAATGTTACTTGAATCTCTGTCAGTTCTAGTTGTCTAAACTGTACTAGCAACTCAGTTCACTAGAATAGGGCAACTCCACAAATTCAGAAGTTTCAGTAGCTGTAGAATGTTAGATGTCACTCCAAATCTCATTGTATTTAAAATTGCTTGGGAGCTTGTCAACACTGCAAATGGATAATATAACATCTTTGTGCTTAGTGGCTTCCATGGAATATTATCAATGCCATGTTGTAGATTATTGGAGCACATCTGGCATTTGAGTTTCTATCGACAAAATTGCAAACACACCATGCACTGAGATCTCAGCTTCAATACTGGCCTCCTGGGAGAATATTTGAAAATAACCCTTCTTCCTCCCAGTGTAAAGCTGTCACTCAACTATCTAAGCTGACTTATCCCTCCAGAAAAGTTGAGAATAAAACTGAGAAATAAAAAGTTTCCAGAGGTGATTATTCCATGGGTAATCACACTGGTTAGTGCAAGAATACTGAGATGCCTGGGGGCGGTGGGGAAGGTGGTTCTCATGGTCAGTATTACACAATATATGGCCTCGTGCCACTGGTAGTGAAGAGTAGTCTCCAAAAGTGCAATACTTGTTCTTTATGCATATCCACAAAGAAATGTACTTCAAAATACTTAACACATGTATATGTTGCCCTATACATAATTATTATTTCCTCATGGGCAGAAAGAATGTCACTACTAAATGAGTGTATTCAGTTATAGTCACTCAATCTTACAGAGATGTTTCAATGCTCTAAGTAATGAATTCAGTACTAAGAATATTCTAAATTGCATCATTACCTGTTACTTTTGAAAAACACTTTATATCAAGGCACTAAGCAATGCTAAGAAGAATAATGTGATGGAGTGACAAACTATAACCATTTTACCATGTGTCTAGCCATTTGGATAACAAATATAAGTCAATATTGTACTTGCCCATGTGTTGTAAAAGGCACAGGCATTTCATATCTATAATGATAATATGCCATCTAGTCCCCTTGTGTTCTTATTAGTTCAATGCTATTTGACTAAATATACTTAGGATTTGAAGATAGTAAATATACCCCTGTTGTTGAAACTTGTAAGTATTAAAAAATGTTATTTTTATAAATATGCGCAGTGCTGTGCTTAGTCACTCAGTTGTGTCCGACTCTTTGTGACCCTATAGACTGTAGTAGCCCACAAGGCTCCTTTGTCCATGGGGATTTTCCAGGAAGGAATAGTTCACTAATTCCTACTGATGAATCAGGGTACAGAGTTAACACTTTGGTTTACATATCTAGAATTAGGACAGATTCCCTGGTGGCTCAGCTAGGAAAGAATGCAGGAGACAAAAGAGACACAAGTTTGATCCAAGTGTCAGGAAGACCCCTGGGAGATTAAAATGGCAACTTGTTCCAGTATTCTTGCCTGGAGAATCCCATGGACAGAGGAGCCTGGAGGGTTACATACAGTCCATGGTGTCTTAAAGAGTTGGACATGACTGAGCTGAAAAACTCGCTAGCTGATAAAATATCTAGCACTGAGGCTAAGGCTAATATTGGGAAGTTTAGGACCTTCATTACATGTTAACCAATGCTGCTGCTGCTAAGTCGCTTCAGTCGTGTCTGACTCTGTGTGACCCCATAGACAGCAGCCCACCAGGCTCCCCCATCCCTGGGATTCTCCAAGCAAGAACACTGGAGTGGGTTGCCATTTCCTTCTCCAATGCATGAAAGTGAAAAGTGAAAGTGAAGCCGTGTCTGACTCTTAGTAACCCCATGGACTGCAGCCTACCAGGCTCCTCCATCCATGGGATTTTCCAGGCAAGAATACTGAAGTGGGGTGCCATTGCCTTCTCCGATGTTAACCAATACTAGTAGGTAAACAGAGATTTCCAAGTTAATGAAAAGTTTTTGTAATACTGTATGCAGGAGATACTAAAGCATTAGGCTCTCTATAAATGATTGGGGAATATACACATACAACTGATATATCAGTTCAGTTCTGTTCAGTCACTCAGTCATGTCCAACTCTTTGCAAGCCTGTGGACTGCAGCACACCAGGCTTCCCTTCCATCACCAACTCCCAGAGTTTACTCAAACTCATATCCATTGAGTCAGTGATGCCACCCAACCGTCTCATCCTCTGTCGTCACCTTCTCCTCCTGCCATCAATATTTCCCAGCACCAGGGTCTTTTCAAATGTGTCAGTTATTCGCGTCAGGTGGCCAAAGTATTGGAGTTTCAGATTAAGCATCAGTCCTTCTAATGAATATTCAGTACTGATTATCTAGGATGAACTAGTTGGATCACCCTGCAGTCCATGGGACTCTCAGGAGTCTTCTCCAATACCACAGTTCAAAAGCATCAACTTTGGCAATCAGCTTTTTTTATAGTCCAACTCACACATTCATACATGACTATTGGAAAAACCAAAGCCTTGACTAGACAGACCTTTGTTGGCAAAGTAATGTCCCTGCTTTTTAATATTACCTTTAGGTTGGTCACAACTTCTCTTCCAAGGAGCAAGTGTCTTTTAATTTCATGGCTGCAATCACCATCTGCAGTGATTTTGGAGCCCAAAAAATTAGTCTGTCACTGTTTGCCCATCTATTTGCCATGAAGTGATCAGACCAGATGTCATGATCTTAGTTTTCTGAATGTTGAGCTTTAAGCCACTCTCCTCTTTCACTTTCATCAAGAGGCTTTTTAGTTCCTCTTCACTTTCTGCCATAAGGGTGGTGGCATCTGCATATCTGAGGTTATTGATATTTCTCCTAGCAATCTTGATTCCAGCTTGTGCTTCCTCCAGACCAGCGTTTCTCATGATGTCCTCTGCATATAAGTTACATAAGCAGGGTGACAGTATACAGCCTTGACGTACTCCTTTCCCTATTTGGAACCAGTCTGTTCTTCCATGTCCAGTTCTAACTGTTGCTTCCTGACCTGCATATAGGTTTCTCAAGGGGCAGGTCTGGTGGTCTGGTATTCCCATCTCTTTCAGAATTTTCCACAGTTTGTGGTGATTCACACAGTCAAAGGCTTTGGCATAGTCAATAAAGCAGAAATAGATGTTTTTCTGGAACTCTCTTGCTTTTCCGATGATCCAGTGGATGTTGGCAATTTGATCTCTGGTTCCTCTGCTTTTTCTAAGTCCAGCTTGAAACATTTGGAAGCTTACGGTTTATATACTGTTGAACCCTAGCTTTGAGAATTTTGAGCATTACTTTGCTAGCCTGTGAGATGAGTGCAATTGTGCAGTAGTTTTAACATTTTTTTGCATTGCCTTTCTTTAGAATTGGAATGAAAACTGGCCTTTTCCAGTCCTGTACCTTTCCTGCTACAGGAACTGCTGCGTTTTCCAAATTTGCTGGTGTATTGAGTGCAACACTTTCACAGCATCATCTTTTAGGATTTGAAATAGCTCGACTGGAATTCCATCACCTCCACTTGCTTTGTTCGTAGTGGTGCTTCCTAAGGCACACTTGACTTCGCATTCCAGGATGTCTGACTATAGGTGAGTGATCATACCATTGTGACTACCTGGGTCATGAAGATCTTTTTTGTATAGTTCTTCTGTGTATTCTTGCCACCTCTTTTTAATATCTTCTGTTTCCGTTAGGTCCATACCATTTTTGTCCTTTTTTTTAATATTTTATTTTATTTTTAACCTTAAGACATTGTATTGGTTTTGCCATATATCAACATGAATCCGCCACAGGTATACACATGTTCCCCATCCTGAACCCTCCTCCCTCCTCCCTCCCCGTACCATCCCTCTGGGTCATCCCAGTGCACCAGCTCCAAGCATCCAGTATCCTGCATCGAACCTGGACTGGCGACTCATTTCATATATGATACTTTATTGTGCCCATCTTTGCATGAAATGTTCCCTTGGTATCTCTAAGTTTCTTGAAGAGATCTCTAGTCTTTCCCATTCTATTGTTTTCCTCTATTTCATTCCACAGTTCACTATTCACTTATCTCTCCTTGCTATTTTTTGGAACTCTGCATTCAAATGGGTATATCGTTCCTTTTCTCCTTTGTTTTTGCTTCTCTTCTTTTCACAACTATTGGTAAAGCCTCCTCAGACAATCATTTTGCCTTTTTGTATTTCTTTTTCTTGGGGATGATATTGATTGATCCCTGCCTCCTGTACAATGTCACGAACCTCTGTTCAGAGTTCTTCAGGGACTCTGTCTATAAAATATATACTTAAGATTGATACAGTTGACTTGTAAAACTCTAGTAAGTATAAATAAATTTGTATAATTGCACAAAAAATGAGCTACATATGTGAAAAGATAAGGTGTTTTAGAAATTAGTAAAGAATGGCAGTGCCTAGTTAAGAACAGAGCAGTAAAACAAGAGTCAAGAGTCTAGGAATCTGATCCTAGTTGTCTGAACAATAGGGGTCTCAGTTCCTCATTATATAAATAATTTTGACACTAGCTATCCTATATTACCAAAGAATGCTCAAAATACCACACAACTGCATTCATCTCACACTTAGCAAAGTAATGCTCAAAATTCTCCAAGCCAAGCTTCAGCAATACATGAACTGTGAACTTTCAGATGTTCAAGCTGGTTTTAGAAAAGGCAGAGGAACCAGAGATCAAATTGCGAACATCTGCTGGATCATCGAAAAAGCAAGAGAGTTCCAGAAAAATATCTATTTCTGCTTTACTGCCTATGCCAAAACATTTGACTGTGTGGATCACAATAAACTGTGGAAAATTCTGAAAGAGACGGGAATACCAGACCACCTGACCTGCCTCTTGAGAAACCTATATGCAGGTCAGGAAGCAACAGTTAGAACTGGACGTGGAACAGACTGGTTCCAAATAGGAAAAGGAGTACGTCAAGGCTGTATATTGTCACCCTGCTTATGTAACTTATATACAGAGGACATCATGAGAAATGCTGGGCCGGAAGAAGCACAGGCTGGAATCAAGACTGCTGGGAGAAATATCAATAACCACAGATATGCAGATGCCACCACCTTTATGGCAGAAAGTGAAGAGGAACTAAAAAGCCTCTTGAGGAAAGTGAAAGAGGAGAATGAAAAAGTTGGCTTAAAGCTCAACATTCAGAAAACTAAGATCATGGCATCTTGTCCCATCACTTCATGGGAAACAGATGGGGAAACAGTGGAAACAGTTTCAGACTTTATTTTTTTAGGCTCCAAAATCACTGCAGATGGTGATTGCAGCCATGAAATTAAAAGACGCTTACTCCTTGGAAGGAAAGTTTTGACCAACCTAGATAGCATATTAAAAACCAGAGATATTACTTTGTCAACAAAGGTCCGTCTAGTCAAGTCTACGGTTTTTCCAGTGGTCGTGTACGGATATGAGAGTTGGACTCTGAAGAAAGCTGAGTGCTGAAGAATTGATGTTTTTGAACTGTGGTGTTGGAGAAGACTCTTGCGAGTCCCTTGGACTGCAAGGAGATCCAACCAATCCATCCTAAAGGAGACCAGTCCTGGGTATTCATTGGAAGGACTGATGCTGAGGCTGAAACTCCAATAGTTTGGTTACCTCATGCCAAGAGTTTACTCATTGGAAAAGACCCTGATGCTGGGAGGGATTGAGGGCAGGAGGAGAAGGAGATGACAGAGGATGAGATGGCTGGATGGCATCACCAACTCGATGGACATGAGTTTGGGTAAACTCCGGGAGTTGGTGATGGACAGGGAGGCCTGGTGTGTGGCTATTCATAGGGTCACAAAGAGTCGGACATGACTGAGCAAGTGAATTGAACTGATCCTATACTACAAGGTGTTGAGATGATCAAATGGGACAATGTATTTCAAAGTGTTTTGAGAAACGAAGTGCTGTAAAAATGCAAGGAATTATTACACTGAATACTTAGGAGAAGTCAGATTGACTAGTGTCAAAAGTGTGACTAACAAAAATACTAATAAACTGAAAATCCCTATAGTGGTAAATATTGAACTGTCAATACAGAATTAAGTCTTCCAACTGAATTTTATGTCTCTGTAGTGCTCAACAGATTTCAGAAAGACAGATAGAACACCTAAATTGTCTTGAAGTGGAAAATAGTAAGTGCTATCTAAATTTTAAATGTCATATTGTATGATTTACAAGATCAAGTTAGACTTTACTTTCAATCAATTCAGTCAGTCTTCTTAATTGATCATCTGTTGGTTTGGGTGTGCATATTACAGTGACAAAGAACAATTTGATTTATCTTATGTACGTCTGTGACCTGTGACAAATAATATAGCATCAAATGGTATGTTTGTTAAAATCTGACAGCAGAACACAATATAAGCAGTTCACATCACCTAGTTTGAAAGCAGTACAGTAGAGTTCTTTACAAAGCACCAATTTCTTATATAAGAAAATGTAGAGGCAATGGGCAATGCTAGTAATAATTCAAAAGTATTTTAAGCAGGGTTTATACAGTTTATTAGTAATTTAAAAACTGATAAATATTGGTAGAAATTGACCTAGCAGACACTGAAGACAATGGAGGATAAATTCTTTGACTTCCCTAGTGATCCAGTGGTTAAGACTCCATGCTTCCAGTTGCAATCTCTGGTCAGGGAACTAAGATTTCACATGCTACATAGTGTGGCCAGAAAATAAGAATACTCTCTTGTTTGTGCTATTAAATTATACCTATGTTCATTTATTTGATCAGCTATTTAAGTTTATTCCTGTTAGAACTGGACATGGAACAACAGACTGGTTCAAAATAGGAAAAGGAGTACGTCAAAGCTGTGTATTGTCACCCTGCTTATTTAACTTATATGCAGAGTACATCATGAGAAACTGCTGGGCTGGAAGAAGCACAAGCTGGAATCAAGATTGCTGGGAGAAATATCAATAACCTCAGATATGCAGATGACACCACCCTTATGGCAGAAAGTGAAGAGGAACTAAAAAGCCTCTTGATGAAAGTGAAAGAGGAGAATGAAAAAGTTGGCTTAAAGCTCAACATTCAGAAAACTAAGGTCATGGCATCCAGTCCCATCACTTCATGGGAAATAGATGGGGAAACAGTGGAAACAGTGTCAGACTTTATTTTTGGGGGCTCCAAAATCACTGCAGATGGTGATTGCAGCCATGAAATTAAAAATGCGTACTCCTTGGAAGGAAAGTTATGACCAACCTAGATAGCATGTTCAAAAGCAGAGACATTACTTTGCCAACAAAGATCCGTCTAGTCAAGGCTATGATTTTTCCAGCGGTCATGTATGGTTGTGAGAGCTGGACTGTGAAGAAAGCTGAGCGCCGAAGAATTGATGCTTTTGAACTGTGGTGTTGGAGAAGACTGTTGAGAGTCCCTTGGACTGCAAGGAGATCCAACCAGTCCATCTTAAAGGAGATCAGTCCTGGGTGTTCATTGGAAGGACTGATGCTGAGGTTGAAACTCCAATACTTTGGTCCCCTCATGCAAAGAGTTTACTCATTGGAAAAGACCTTGATGTTGGGAGGGATTGGGGGCAGGAGGAGAAGGGGACAACAGAGGATGAGATGGTTGGATGGCATCACTGACTCAATGGACATGGGTTGGGAAGACTCCAGGAGTTGGTGATGGACAGGGAGGCCTGGTGTTCTGCAATTCATGGGGTTACAAATAGTCAGACACGACTGAGCAACTGAACTGAACTGAATCCCCAAAATATCTAGCTTCATTTTGAAACATAAATGATGTGTTTGAAGAAGTTCAGATATAGAAATGTACATTTTATATTAAGTTTATGTATATTTTATATAAACTAGAAAGACTGAATCTTCAGTATTTAGAATAGGATGTCTCATCACCAGAGGGTTATGTATTTTTTTTTTAAAGTTCTTGTTTCTCTTTCTACTGGGATTTTCATTTCCTGTTGTAGAGAAGAAGAAATTTCTGATTGATTTAAGGTGCTGACAGTTGAATAGGTGGCTCAATATTAAAATGGATCAAAACAATTGCATTATTCAGTGTAAAAAAATGACACAGATAAACTACTCTCTAGGAAAAACTATAAGGGATACAATTTATACCAACTTTTGTGGTTTATATTTGTTTTCTATAGAAGGAAAATCACTTTATTTTACTGCTGGTTTCTCATACTTGAAATAAAACTTGTCAATTTTTAATACCAAGCATTGTTCTAAAATTTATTCTTCCCATTCTATTAATATGTGGGGCAGATCCTCCATTTGTAAGGCATCTCATGCCCTTAATTAATGAAAGGTATCGGCAGTGGTCTGGGGCATGAAAATTCAAAGACACTCTAAGATGCACATTTTAAAATAAGATATTGAAACTTTTAATGCACCCAAAAACATGCTAATGTCCCTTTATTAGATCAAGGTATATCAAAACAAAGTTGGAATGATGGTTGTGTAGGATCTTGTCTGACCTACTGCATATACATAGAATTTACTGTTTTTGACTGAGCTTAACCAAAAATACTGAATTAAGTATTTCTGCATATTAAACACATAATATTTTTAAAATTTTTACAACAGTTTGATATAAGAATTATTCTTTCTTTCCAGTTTCATTGAGAAATAATTGACATATATCACTGTATAAGTTTAATGTGTACAGCGTAATGGTTTGATTTATATATATTGTGATATGATCATCATAATACTCCTATGGTCTTATGATAGGGGTACTATGGTCAGGTTAACTATGGTCAAGTTCTTACTAGTTTAAGTTTCAGAAATGAATGGATAGGATTCTGATTTCAAATCTTTTGGGTGTATGCCCAGAAGTGAGGGGTTTCCCTGGCATCTCAGACAGTAAAGATTCTGCCTGCAATGCAGGAGACCTGGGTTAAATCCCTGGGTCAGGAAGATCCCTTGCAGAAGGGCATGGCAACTCACTCCAGTATTCTTGCCTGGAGAATTGCAAGGACAGAGTGGCATGGCAGGCTACAGTCCATGGGATCCCAAAGAGTTGGGCACAACTGAGTGATTATATGGTAACTCTATTTTTAAAGTTTTGAGGAATCTCCACAGTGTTTTCCATATTGGCTGCACTGATTTACATTCCCATCAGCACTGCACAAGGATCCTTGTTCTCCACATCCTCACCAAGAATTGTTACCTCTTATTGTTTTGATAATAATCATGTTAACAGGCATGAAGTGATAGCTCATTAAAGTTTTAATTTCCAAGGTGATTAGCAATTGAAGCTTCTTTTTTTTAAATTTTATTTTATTTTTAAACTTTACATAATTGTATTAGTTTTGCCAAATATCAAAATGAATCCGCCACAGGTATACATGTGTTCCCCAACCTGAAACTTCTTTTAATATCATTTGTATGTCTTCTTTGGAAAAATATCTATTTGAATCATTTGTATACATTTTAATACATGCTTTTGCTACTGAGTTGTCTGAGTATTTTGGATATTAATCTTCTGTCAGATATATAGTATGCAGATATTTTCTTTCATTCTTCAGGTTGTGCTTTCATTTTTTTTGATTGTTTCTTTTTCTGTATAGAAATTTTTAATTTGATTTAGGCTTTTTCTCTGTTTCCTTTATTTTGGCTGCACTGTGTGTCATATAGGATCTTAGTTCACTGACCAGGGATTGAACCCACTGGACCACCAGGGAAGTCCTCCCCTATGTTTTCTTATAGGAGTTTTACAGAATCGGGGCTAAGGGGTCTTTTTAATCCACTGCAATTAAACTTTTGTGAGTGGTGGAAGACAGCGATCTAATTTTATCATTTGCATGGAGATACCCAGTTTTCACAATATAATTTACTAAAGATAATCCTTTCCTCATTGAATATTCTTGGCTCAGTTGTCAATTAGTTGAAACTATATGCTTGGGTTTATTTCTGCATTCTTGATTCTGTTCCACTGCTCTATGTGTTTGTCTTTATTCCAGTGCCATATTGTTTTTATTATTATAGCTTTGTAACATAGTTTGAAATCAGGGAGTATGATGCTTCCAGCTTAGTTCTTCTTTCTCAGAATTGCTTTGGCCATTCATGATATTTTGTGATTCCATATGAATTTTAGGATTATTTTTAAATTTTTGTGGAAAATGACATTGGATTCATGATAGGGATTGCATTGAACCTATAGATGGCTTTGGGTACTATTAATATTTAAAACATCTTAACTCTTTCCAACATGAACATGAGGTCTTTCAATTTACTTGCATCTTCATTTTAATTCATTAACATCTCATAGTTCTCAACATATGGATCTTTCAACTCCTTGGTTAAATTTCTTTCTAAGATTTTTAATGATCTTGATGCTAAGTGGGATTGTGTTCCTTCATTTTACAAATAGTTCATTGTTAATGTGTAGAAATGCAACTGATCTGTATGTTGATTTTGTATTTTTCAACTCTACAGAGTTCATTTATTAGTTCTGATAGCTTTTTGAAAGAGTTTTTAGAATTTTCTATATATAAGATCATGTCATCTGCAAACAAAGACAATTTTACTTTAACTTTCCTATTTAAATGTCTCTATTTCTTTTTCTTGCCTAACTGCTCTGATTAAGACTTCCATCACTATTTGAATAGTAGTAGTGAGAGTGGGCAGCCTATCCTTGGTTCCTGATTTAAAGGAAAAGTTTTAAATCTTTCACTACTGAGAATGAGTAACAAGAGAATTTCAGAAAACATCTACTTCTCCTTCAACGACTACACTAAAGCCTTTGACTGTGTGGATCACAACAAAGTGTGGAAAATTCTTCAAGAGATGGGAATACCAGACCACCTTACCTGCTTCCTGAGAAACCTGTATGCAGGACAAGAAGCAACAGTTAGAACTGGACATGGAACAATGAACTCGTTCCAAATTGGGAAAGGAGAATTTCATGGTTGTATATTGTCACCCTGCTTATTTAACTTATATGCAGAGTACACCAAGCTAAATGCTGGGCTGGATGAAGCACAAGCTGGAATCAAGATTGCCAGGAGAAATACCAATAACCTCAGATATGCAGATGACACCATCCTTATGACAGGAAGTGAATAGGAACTAAAGAGTCTCTTGATGAAAGTGAAAGAGGAGAGTGAAAAAGCTGGCTTAAAACTCAACATTCTGTAAACTAAGATCACGGCATCCACTTTCATCACTTCATGGCATATAGATGGGGAAACAATGGAAACAGTGACAGACTTTATTTTCTTGGGCTCAAAAATCACTGTAGATGGTGACTGCAGCCATAAAATTAGAAGACGCTTGTTCATTGGAAGAAAATATATGATAAACTGAGACAATGTATTAAAAAGCAGGGACATTACTTTGCCAACAAAGGTCTGTCTAGTTAAACCTATGGTTTTTCCAGTAGTCATGTATGGATGTGAGAGTTGGACTATAAAGAAAGCTGAGCGCTGAAGAATTGATGCTTTTGAACTGTGGTGTTGGAGAGGACTCTTGAGAGTTCCTTGGACTACAAGGAGATCAAACCAGTCCATCCTAAAGGAAATTAGTCCTGAATATTCATTGGAAGGACTGATGCTGAAGCTGAAGATCCAATACTTTGGCCACCTGATATGAAGAGCTGACTCATTTGAAAAGACCCTGCTGCTGGGAAAGATTGAGGCCAGGAAGAGAAGGGGACAATAGAGGATAAGATGGTTGGATGGCATCACCAACTCAATGGATATGAGTTTGAGCAAACTCCACAAAATAGTGAATGGCAGGGAAGCCTGGCATGCTACAGTCCGTGGGGCTGCAAAGAACCAGACAAGACTGAGCAACTGAACAACAACAACTGACAACAATGTTGACTTTGAACTTGTCATATATAGCCTTTATTGTGTTGAAGTGTGTTCTTTCTATACACAATTTGTTGAGCATATTTTATCAGAAAAGGATATTATATTCTGTTAAATGCTTTGTCTGCGTCTATTGTGATGACCATAAGATTGGTATCCTTTATCTCGCTGATGTAATGTGTCACATTTATTTTTGTGTTTAAAAATCTTTGCATCTCAGGGATAAATCTAAATTGATCATGCTGTATGATCCTTTTAATCGATTACTTAATTTCGTGTGCTGCTGCTGCTGCTACTAAGTCACGTCAGTCGTGTCCGACTCTGAGCGACCCCATAGACGGCAGCGCACCAGGCTCCCCCGTCCCTGGGATTCTCCAGGCAAGAACACTGGAGTGGGTTGCCATTTCCTTTTCCAATGCATGAAAGTGAAAAGTGAAAGTGAAGTTGCTCAGTCGTGTCCAACTCTTCGTGAACCCATGGACTGGAGCCTACCAGGCTCCTCCGTCCGTGGGATTTTCCAGGCAAGAGTACTGGAGTGGGTTGCCATTGCCTTCTCCGAATTTGGTGTGCTAGTGTTAAGAATTTTTGAATTGGTATTGATCAGAGATACTGGCTTGTACTTGTTTTGCTTTTTGTTAGTGTCTTTATCTGACTTTGGTATGAGGGTAATACTGGCCTCATAAAATGATTCTGAAAGCACTCCATTCTTTTCAATTTTTTTTTAATTTTATTTTATTGTTAAACTTTACATAATTGTATTAGTTTTGTCAAATATAAAAATGAATCCATCACAGGTATACATGTGCTCCCCATCCTGTACCCTCCTCCCTCCTCCCTCCCCATACCATCCCTCTGGGTCGTCCCAGTGCACTAGCCCCATGCATCAAGTATCGTGTATCAAACCTGGACTGGCATCTCATTTCATACATGATATTTTACATGTTTCAATGCCATTCTCCCAAATCTTCCCACGCTCTCCCTCTCCCACAGAGTCCATAAGACTGTTCCATACATTAGTGTCTCTTTTGCTGTCTCATACACAGGGTTATTGTTATCATCTTTCTAAATTCCATATATATGCGTTAGTATACTGTATTGGTGTTTTTCCTTCTGGCTTACTTCACTCTGTATAATAGGCTCCAGTTTCATCCACCTCATTAGAACTGATTCAAATGAATTCTTTTTAATGGCTGAGTAATACTCCATTGTGTATATGTACCACAGCATTCTCATCCATTCATCTGCTGATGGACATCTAGGTTGCTTCCATGTCCTGGCTATTATAAACAGTGCTGCGATGAACATTGGGGTACATGTATCTCTTTCCCTTGTGGTTTCCTCAGTGTGTATGCCCAGCAGTGGGATTGCTGAATCATAAGGCAGTTCTATTTCCAGTTTTTTAAGGAATCTCCACACTGTTCTCCATAGTGGCTGTACTAGTTTGCATTCCCACCAACAGTGTAAGAGGGTTCCCTTTTCTCCACACCCTCTCCAACATTTATTATTTGTAGACTTTTGGATCGCAGCCATTCTGACTGGTGTGAAATGGTACCTCATAGTGGTCTTGATTTGCATTTCTCTGATAATGAGTGATGTTGAGCATCTTTTCATGTGTTTGTTAGCCATCTGTATGTCTTCTTTGGAGAAATGTCTATTTAGTTCTTTGGCCCATTTTTTGATTGGGTCATTTATTTTTCTGGAGTTGAGCTGTAGGAGTTGCTTGTATATTTTTGAGATTAGTTGTTTGTCAGTTGCTTCATTTGCTATTATTTTCTCCCATTCTGAAGGCTGTCTTTTCACCATGCTGATAGTTTCCTTTGATGTGCAGAAGCTTTTAGGTTAATTAGGTCCCATTTGTTTATTTTTGCTTTTATTTCCAATATTCTGGGAGGTGGGTCATAGAGGATCCTGCTGTGAGGTATGTCGGAGAGTGTTTTGCCTATGTTCTCCTCTAGGAGTTTTATAGTTTCTGGTCTTATGTTTAGATCTTTAATCCATTTTGAGTTTATTTTTGTGTATGGTGTTAGAAAGTGTTCTAGTTTCATTCTTTTACAAGTGGTTGACCAGTTTTCCCAGCACCACTTGTTAAAGAGATTGTCTTTAATCCATTGTATATTCTTGCCTCCTTTGTCAAAGATAAGGTGTCCATGTGTGCATGGATTTATCTCTGGGCTTTCTATTTTGTTCCATTGATCTATATTTCTGTCTTTGTGCCAGTACCATACTGTCTTGATAACTGTGGCTTTGTAGTAGAGCCTGAAGTCAGGTAGGTTGATTCCTCCAGTTAGAAAAAGTTTGAGTAAGACTGGTGTTAATTCATTTAAATGTTGGGTTCAAGTCACCTGTGAAGCCATTTGGTCCTGTGATTTTTCTCTGTTGGTAAGGTTTTTATTATTAATTCAACCCCCTAATTATTCATCTGTTCAGATTTTATATTTCTTGATGATTAAATCTTGGTAAGTGGAGGATTCTAGGAATTTGTCAACATATAATTGGTTTTAGTAGTCTCTTATGATCCTTTGTATTTCAAGGTATAAATTAATAAAGTTTCCAATTTCATTTATAGTTTTATTAGTTTGAGTTCTCTCTTTTTTTGTGCACATCTTTTAATTGTTTCTGAATTTTGTTTATTTTTTCAAAAAACTCGGTTTTACTGATGTGTTCTATTATTTTTCTGGTTTCTATTTTATTTATTATTGCTCTGATCTTTGTTATGTCCTTCCTTTTGGTAACTTGGGCTTTGTTCTTTGTCTAGTGCTCTAAGGTATAAAGTTGTATTTTATTTAAAGTCATTTTTAAACTTTATGTAGGAATTTATCACTATAATCTTCCCTCTTTGAACAACTTTTGTTGCATCACATACATTTTGGTAGCTTATGTTTCCATTTTCATTTGTTTCAAGATTTAAAAAAATTTCCCCTTTGATTTCTTCTCTGACCCATTGGTTATTCAGGAGTGTGTTGTTTAATTTCCACATGTTTATGAATTGTCTTGTTTTCCTTCTGTTACTGATATCTAGTTTCACATCATTGCAGTTAGAAAAGATACTTTGTATTAGTTAAAACTTCTTAAATTTGCTAGGCTTTGTTTTGTGACCTTACATAGGTTCCATACTGAAGAATGTTTGTGTGCCCTTGAAAATGTATATCTACTGCTGTTGGATAGAGTGTTCTGATAATGTTCATTTGGTCTCAAATATAATTCTAGTCTGCTGTTTCCTTAATGGTTTTCTGTCTGCATGATCTATCCATTGTTGAAAGTTGGTTATTGAAGAGCAAAGTTATTATTGTATTGTTATCTATTTCTCACTTCAGATCTTTAAGTATCTGTGTAATATATTTTGGTACTCTGATGTTGGGTGCATATATATTTACAATTGTATCCTCTTGATGAATTTGCCCTTTTTCAATATACAATGACATTTTCCCCCCTTGTTACAGCTTTTGACGTAAGTCTCTTTTGTCTGTAAATACAGCTACTCCTGTTTTCTTTTGTTTCCATTTGTGTGGAATATTTCCTTCTACTCCTTCACTTTGATCCCATGAGTGTTCTTGAAGCTAAAGTCTCTTGTAAGTAGCACATAGTTGGGTCTTATATTTTATGCATTCAACAACTCTATGCCTTTTGATTGGACAGTTAAACCATTTACAGCTTTCATAATTTTTGACAAGTGTGAATTTGCTGACGCCATCTTATTAACATTGTTTTCTGGCTGTTTAGTAGGTCCATTGTTTCTTCCTTCCTGTCTTGCTGTCTTTCTTTGTGAACTAATAATTTCCACTGTGGTGTGCTTTGATTCCCTTCTCTTTATCTTTTGTGTAACTACTATAGGTTTTGCTTTGTGATTACCAAGATGCCTTAATAAATTATCTTACAGTTAAAACAGTCTGCTTTAAGTTGAAAATATCTTAACTTCAATAGCATGCAAATACTCTACCCTTTTACTTCTCCTTCTACATTTTTGATATCCTAGTTTATATTTTTATTCAGTGTTGTAGTTGTTGTTCAGTTGTCCAGTCATGTCCAACTCTCTATGACCCCATGGACTACAGCATGCCAGGCCTCTCACCGTCACTCGAAGTTTGCTGAAGTTCATATACATTGTATCGGTGATGCCATCCATCCATCTCATCCTCTGATGCTCTCTTCTCCTCTTGTCCTCAATCTTTCCCAGCATCAGGAAACTTTTCAGTGAGTCAGCTGTTTGCATCAGTTTACCAAAATACTGGAGTTTCAGTTTCAGCATCAGTCCTTGCAATGAGTATTCAGGGTTGATTTCCCTTAAGATTGATTGGTTTGATCTCCTTGCTGTCCAAGGGACTCTCAGGAGTCTTCTCCAGCACCATAGTTCAAAGGCATCAGTTCTTCCACACTCTGCCTTCTTTATGGTCCAGCTCTCACAACCATACGTGACCACTGGCAAGACCATAGCCGTGACTATATATGGACCTTTGACATCAGACTAATGTCTCTGCTTTTCAACACAATGTCTAGGTTTATATAGTGTACCCATTAACAAATTAATTTAGCTATACTATTTTAATACTTTTGTCATTTAGCCTTTATACCCCAGTTGAGTGATTAACACAATACCATATTACAATAATGGTGTCATCTGAATTTGACTCTATACATACCTTTACCAGTATGATTTATATTTTCACATTTCCATGTTATCAAATAGTGTCCTTTCATTTTAGTTTAATAACAACTTTCAGTATTTTTTGTAACTCAGGTCTAGTGGTGATTAACTTCCTCATCTTTTACTTGCCTGAGAATGTCTGTATTTCTCCTTTATTTATAAAGAACAATTTTGACATATCAAGTATTTTGTGTTGGTAGGTTTTTTTTCTTTCAACATTTAGAATATATCATCCTTCTCTCTTCTGGTTCTTGAATATAAGCCTGAGGCAGGATGACTTGGTGGGATTTTTAAAACACAAATTGCTAGGTCCCACCATCAGACAATGTTATTTAGGTGGGTCTTAATTATTCCATCTCCTGTGAATTTGTAGTGAGAGAGGGAGGTTGAGATGGGTCTCAATAATGTTTATGTCTAATAACTTTCCAGGTGATGCTACTGCTGCTGGTCCACACTTTGAAATCCACTTCTTTAAGTCTGTCAGAAATTTCTTGCCTAGAAAAGTGAAGTGAAGTGAAGTGAAGTAGCTCAGTCGTGTCCGACTCTTTGCGACCCCATGGGCTGTAGCCTACCATGCTCCTCCATCCATGGGATTTTCCAGCCAAGAGTACTGGAGTGGGTCACCATTTCCTTCTCCAGAGGATCTTCCTGACCCAGGGATTGAACTCAGGTCTCCCACATTGTAGGCAGACGCTTTACCATCTGAGCCACCAGGGAAATCCTAGCAAAGTAATGTTGGTTATTCTGGTTTCAAATCCAAATTCCTAGTGGTTAACCTCTCTCTGATTTCTCACCTTCAGTTATTAGTGATTCCTCTACTTTCCCCAATTTTTTCTAAGGTAAAAGTGCAGATCTGTGCTTGTTATAGTACAAGATACCAAGTTTCTTCCTCTGATTCAGTAAATTTAGTGATGGACCCAGGAATTTGTATTTTTAAGAAAGGCTTTAAGTGTTTTTCTTCAACAAGTTTAAAAACATGAAGGAACCTGGACTGGTGACTCGTTTCATATATGATATTACACATGTTTCAATGCCATTCTCCTAACACTGAGACACTGTTTGAATAAATAAATAATTGAATAAATACAAACATAAAAAGAAGGGATATATATATTTTATCTTCCTGATTAAAGATGGAAACTATAAAAAAAAAAAAAAAACATGAAGGAAAATTTAGCTTATTTTGAGAGTAAAGTAATTACCCTAATTAAGTGATGAACATTTAATCTATGATGAAAACCATTTTCTGGTTTCTTCCTCTTCCTCTACAGGAGGAATTCTTAACCTCCTGTCATGCCATTCATCTCTTTGGCAGTTTGGTGAAGCCAAGAGATCCCTTCACAGAATAATACTTTAAAATTCATAAAAGAAAATACAAAAGATTACAAAGGAAACCAACTGTACTTAACGGAGTTATCAAAATATTTAAAAACAAACATGTTTTATGGCAATATATTCACTTCATTATTAATGCATTAAATAAAATACCTAGCAGTGGGTCCAATAACTACCACAACTTCAAAGTAATGATGAACATAATGATTTCAGTGATACTGAATAAACTTGAATGTTATATAATATTTATGATTTATATTGATGAGCAAGTTGAGATTCTGATAATACCACTTTGGGCTGTTGCCAACATTCATAACCTGAGGAAATGCTACATATCAATGAGAGGTTAGTGAAAATAAAACATAATTTTTGTAACCCAAGTTCAAGGATTTCTTGACCCTGATTTTAAGAAATTTTGCTTTATAATTTTCTTCCTGAAATCTTTCAAACATGTCTTTACAGAAAGGTAGGGCTAGATGAAGTTTGCAGGATTTAGAGGACAGACTGGGTTCCAGTTCCAGTTCAGTCACTCAGTCTGACTCTTTGCGACCCCATGAACCATAGCATGCCAGGCCTCCCTGTCCATCACCAACTCCCGGAGTCCACCCAAACTCATGTCCATTGAGTCAGTGATGCCATCCAACCATCTCATCCTCTGTCATCCCCTTCTCCTCCTGCCCTCAATCTTTCCTAGCATCAGGGTCTTTTCATATGAGTCAGCTCTTCATATCAGGTGGCTAAAGCATTGGAGTTTCAGCTTCAACATCAGTCCTTCCAATGAACACCCAGGACTGATCTCCTTTAGGATGGACTGGTTGGATCTCCTTGCAGTCCAAGGGACTCTCAAGAGTCTTCTCCAACACCACAGTTCAAAAGCATCAGTTCTTCAGCGCTCAGCTTTCTTTATAGTCCAACCCTCGTATCCGTACATGACCACTGGAAAAACCTTAGGATTGACTAGATGGACCTTTGTTGGCCAAGTAATGTCTCTGCTTTTCAATATGCTGTCTAGGTTGGTCATAACTTTCCTTCTAAAGAGTAAGTGTCTTTTAATTCATGACTGGAATCACCATCTGCAGTGATTTTGGAGCATATTCACTTAGAGAGGGTTTTGTAGGACTGTATCCAACAGTGTTCAAATGACTGATAATTTTCCTGTTTGTGGAGTTCTCACTGGGTGTTTCTGGGGCCCAGCCAGATAGAGAAAGAATAGTCTTAATTGGTATCAAGAACGACTAACACCACTGTTTTCTTTTATTAGTTGGCTCTGCCTGAATTTCTTTTAGAAGTTTTGCAAACTTATCCCTGCATGTCTTCTTTTTCTGGGCCTATCTTTTTCAGAACCTGAACAGCAATATTGTGTATGTGATAGTGTATCTTGGATTGAGGGCTGCCCTCTTGGCTTACATTCTTCTACACCTTTGAGGGTAAATAAGTCCTAGCTGGATTGTTAGTGTTTGAAAAAAGGCAGGTATCGCTAAACACAACTCAGGTGATCTTCTAGCCCATTCCTAGTCTGCAAAAACAAAAATTTGAGGGTAGCTGAGATAAACCTTGGCTTTCTCTTTGGCTCAGCGGGTAAAGAATTTGCCTACAATGCAGGAGACACAGGAGACATGGGTTCAATCCCTGGGTCAGGAAGATCCCCTTGAGGACAGCAAGGTAACCCACTTCAGTATTCTTGCCTGGAGGGCTACAGTCCAAAGGGTTGCAAAGAGTCTGACATGACTGAGTGACTACACACACACACATGAGATGAATATAGAATTTTCTCTCTTTCACTCTCTTCATCCATGTAGCAATGCACTTACTTTTTAGTCAGAAATAAAATATAGTAAACATAAAATGAAGGAAATGACCTAACACGTCCTACACTGCAATCATTTTTTAAGTACAATAATCCTTGGGTATTCATTGGGGGTTGGCTCCAGGACTGCAGAACCAACTGCAGTCCACAGAACTTTATCTGTGGACTGCAGATAAAGTCCACAAATACTCAAGCTTCATAGTTGACTCTTCATATCCATAGGTTCCACATCCACAGATACAGAGTGTTGACTGCATGTATAAAAGGAGAGAATCATGATTATGAGCAACTGTCCCTGCTGTTCTTCTCCTTATTCATAACAGTACTCCTACACAAGGTATTTGTTTGAATAAGAAAAATATTCAAAGAACACTTTCCTGAGGTTCTTTACCATAAACAATGCTTTACATGTTATATTGTATCAGTTAGGCAGAGAAATCACTCTTACACAGATAAGCACATTTATTTTTTATATGCCACCCACCCCCATATAAGTAGATTGCTATGTCAAGAACATCTTGGACAGGGATACATTAAACTTGGACCAAGGAGTTCATTGTTTTTAATTATAAAAATAGAATATTCATTCTTTTCTACTAAGAGCCTGGCTGGGCAGTAATTTGACTAGAAACTGTCAACAAATGCTGCTCTGTAACATTCTACAAAATTCAGTTGCCATGGCAACTGGATCCCTATGGACAAGAAAGAAAGAAACATATGGTTGGGCAACAGTCTTACTTCAAGAAGCCTAAAACCTATTTACAGGGTCATCATTCTTTCTGAGAGAAGGAACATACTTAAAACCAAAGGTATCTTTAATCAAATATTCCAACGGAGTGTTGAAAATGTTACTTTTTACATATATGAAAAAATAACAGGAACAAAAGTGTGGAGCTTTAAAATTTTCAGGATGTTTCATTTTCAGAAATCAAAAGAAACCAAGGAAAAGTTCATATACAATTAAAAGTGCATTGAATTTTACCTATTTATTCTTCCTCTATATTTAAAAGTATTCAAGTGATATTTATGAAGTACCTACTTTGTGCATTAGAAGATAGTAGGCTTGTTGGTTCACAAAATGTTCTTGTTATTCAGTTGCTTATGAGTTATTAGAGCAGATAACTGCATAAACAAATAACCACTGGAAATTGAATAATATAAAACTATAATTAACATAGTAAAGTCATAAATAGCATTATAGGAGCATAGAGAACTTAATTAGGTGATCTTTTCTCTATAGTCCCATTGAACTTTGCCAGTTCCACAAGTAACATAGTTATCACACTGTATTACAGTGCCTTACACATAGTGCTTGGCTAACAAATATACATTGCTTACTAACCATTTTGTTGATCTTCATATATATTTATATCTATTTGCCCACTAGATTATAATCAAATTATACTCTAGATTACGGCAGTTAGAGCTTAGCATTGTGCCTAAATACATCATAAAGTGAAAGTGAAGTGATTCAGTTGTGTCTGACTCTTTGTGACACCATGGACTGTAGCCTACCAGGCTCCTCCATCCATGGGATTTTCCAGGCAAGAATACTGGAGTGGGTTGCCATTTCCTTCTCCAGGAGATCTTTCCAACCCAGGGATTGAACCTGGGTCTCCCGCATTGTAGGCAGACACTTACTGTCTGAGCCACCAGGGAAGTCCAAATGCATCACAGACCTCCAAAGATAAATACATGTGTGAATAATTTTGAAGATTGGATTTTTTGGGTCTTGAAGAATCAATACTTATCTACTCCTATAAGTAGGATATCGACAGATATCTCAAGCTTTTCTATTTCAATCACTCTGAATTTTCCAAAAAAGATGAAATGGGTAAATTATCAAATTACTATTCAATCTCACTACTTCCTATCAAAGTTTTTGCCCTTTTGGATATTCAAAGAGTAGTAAAATATTATCTGTTTAATAAAAAGTCTAGAGGCTTTACCATCCACTAACTATAGATAATATACTATGGTATGCTAAGTCGCTTCAGTCATGTCCGACTCTGTGCGACCCCATAGACAGCAGACCACCAGGTCCCCCATCTCTGGGATTCTCCAGGCAAGAACACTGGAGTGGGTTGCCATTTTCTTCTCCAATGCATGAAAGTGAAAAGTGAAAGTGAAGTTGCTCAGTCATGTCCGACTCTTAGCAACCCCATGGACTGCAGCCCACCAGGCTCCTCCGTCCATGGAATTTTCCAGGCAAGAGTACTAGAGTGAGGTGCCATTGCCTTCTCCATACTATGGTATAGATAATAATAAAATATGT
Organism: Bos grunniens; assembly: GCF_055505025.1. Lineage (NCBI taxonomy): Eukaryota > Metazoa > Chordata > Mammalia > Artiodactyla > Bovidae > Bos > Bos grunniens. The sequence goes on from NC_141194.1 coordinate 135,027,725, forward strand.
TTTATTTCTATAGGGAGAATCGTAAGAAGAGCAAGAAGTTTTACTAATTAATGTCAAAATCAGGAATGGAACTCAAGTATTTCCATTTCCACTCCCATTAATAATGTTACATTACCCTTGTCATCTAAAATCCAAATTTTGTTCGCAAAACCTTGAGTCTTAGTTTCCTCTTATGCAAAATGGGGGTTTGAACTAGTGATCACTAATTTTCTGTACAACTCTGATGGACTGTGATTTTCAGTTTAAACTGACAAATTTTGCAGGAGAAAAACATGTAAAATTACCATCTATTTATATGTCATCAATAAAACTTAGTATTTAGTATACCATTCTTTTTAAAGCACGATAAGTGGAATAGATCTGGGTTCTGTTTTAACATTGTGGTATCTACGAAGAAAGGTTTTGCTAAATAAAAGTATAAACAGGTGTTGGGGGTAATAAGACTATTTAGATTAGCACTGTCCAATAGAATCCACCCCTCTAAACACATGTACAGCCTTACACTCACATATGTATATGTGTTTCTTTGACTGGTAAACTCATCCATTTTTCAAGTTTCAATGCAATTGTTACTTGCTCTATGTATAGTAGCCCTATCCAGTAGAACTTTCTGTGACAAAGGCAATGTTCTATGTACTGTAAAATACAGTAGACACTAGCTACATGTGGCTGTTGAGCACTAGAAATGCAGTTAGCGCAAATGAGGAACTGAATGTTAATCTTACTAATCTTAATATGAATAACTACATGAGGCAAACATTGGATAGCTCAATTTTAGACTATTCAAAAGAAGAAATGTTTCAATGACCTTAAATATTTCCCTTCACAAGGAAATGTTAATTATAAACCATTAACTATTCATCACATCAGTCAGAAAAGTGTAAATAGTGTATGAATTACTTCCTGCACTTGAAAATAATCAAATTGCATTACTTTAAAATTATTTAGAATTCATAACTTTCACTATTTAATAATTGTTTTCCTCTATTTCAAGAAAATGATAATTCTTTATCCTGGGTTTTACTTGATGGTTTTAAATACATTATTATATCCCGATTTTCATATGATATTCACAAAGTCTAGGAATATAGATAAGTAAAATATTTTCTTGATTCTACAGATGAAGAAATTGAGAACCAGGAAGAGTTGTTCAGGAAAATAGGACTTCAATTTGCAGAGCTACAATCACAAACTAGGGCCTCTAATTTTTAAAACATAGACTCTTTTTCTATTACAATCTAAGTTAAAATAGTGAGTATGTTGGTAAAACTCCACTTAAAATTCATGAGGACCTTTTTGTTATTAAATTCCCAACGAAGATATTCTAGTTGCCACATTAATCAGCAATTACAAAACTGAGCTAAAAAAGGAGAGAGAATGGGAATGAGAATGAGAGAGTAATTTTAAACCATTTTAGCAAATTTTTTTTTTTCTAAAGTCACGAATGAGATTGTTTAGACAGAGCAGAACAGTACACTAATATCTCTGTTATTTGATTTAGGAGGTACTGTATTTTTAAAGTATAGTTTCAGATTGGCAGTAAGAATACCACAGGTATTTTGCAGTTGAGAGTTTACAAGCATTTAGATAGGATTTAATACAAGGTAGTGTCGCCTGCTGTGTTCACTTTCTTGGAGGGTGTGGAGGGTAGAAAAGTGTTGAGTAGGTCACAAGTATGTATTTGACCAATTTGAATTCCATGTGGATGACACACTACATAAATCTAATTTTCTTGTATTTATACAAATGTTTCTTTCACTGACAATTATAAAGCTCTGCATTATTATTCACCTATGGAGTGTTCCTCAAGGAAGTCGCTTCCCCAAAATGTGGTGCCATGGTCTCCCTAGATAGACCAAAGTGACAGATGTGTCTTTGTGCCCACCTTCTGCTCCTGCAAGACTTTTTACAATGTTAGAATGCTCAGTTACTTCAGTCATGTCCAACTCTTTGTGACCCCATGAACTGTAGCACACCAGGCTCCTCTGTCCTTGGGATTTCCCAGGCAAGAATACTGGAGTGGGTTGCCATTTCCTCCTCCAGGGGATCTTCCCGACCCAGGGATCGAACCTGCATCTCTTGTGTCTCCTGAATTGGCAAGTGGATTCTTTACCCACCGAGCCACCTGGGAAGACTTTTGAAGGTGATGTTAATTCTTTCGCTTTTAATATAGGAATAGCATATGAATATAATGGAGATTTTAGAAAAGTACAGTTTTCTACAATTACTGATAGAAAATTCTGGAAGGACACGTGGATAAACTTCTACAAAACTGTGGAGATGCAATTTCCAAAGTAGTTTAATTAATTAGACTCCAAACTCCATCTTTAGAAGTATACTGATTAAAAATATATCTGCTAAAATATTTGGATAAGGCATGATTACAAACAAGGTATGAAAAATAAATGTAGCCTAAGTCACTGGCATTAATTTTGTAACTATTCCTTCTCTACTTTTGCCTGAAATTCTTAGGAAATGCCACAAATGTATAGTCTGAATGTTCAATGTCTTTGGGGACTGATAAGAGTTACATAACACTTATTGTTCTGTAAAATGAAGATTCTAATACATTCCTGCATGCTTTCTATGGGGACTAAATGCTAAACATGTTGTAGGTTCTTATTAGTGGTCATTTATAAGAGTAGCTCTACAGAAGTAGGTCTCATGAAGAGAACCTCAGTAGTAAAAATTTTATATAGCATAGCATATAAACTAGGGCATTGACTTAGCACAGTTTTTGGAGGCATGCTTTGCTGAATGTTCAAATACTTTTTTTCATAGGTTTCATTGAAATCGTTCCACAGGATTTCACTTACTGCCACTAGTATGCCAACAGATTTATTTTGTTCATTTTTATAATTGCTTGTGGAATCATTGTTTGGGTTAAACTTCTATGCTCTCTTTAATCTTCAGCCCAAATAATTGTGCTCCTTTGTAAAATCCAGAAGCACTGAAAAAATGCTGGAAAACAAGTCCCAGTAAGCTACATAGAAAATCCAGTTTTCCTTGTGTCCCATGTAGATATGGTACAAGACAAAATACTTTTCAGTCTTGCATTTACTGTTCAGTGTGACTCTCATGGCTGTTTTTATTTTTACTTTTCTTTTTTTTTTTTTCATTATGAGGCAGTACAATGTAGAATCAGTCAAGTTCAGGTTCTAGTCCCTGGCTCCTTGTACCTTGTTAGATTTATGACCTTGGCAAGTTACATAATCTTCCTTGGATCTCAATTTCCTCATCTATAAAATGGAGAGAATAATAATACCTACCTCATAATGTTGTTGTAAAGACAAATGAATATATGCACATGAATATCTTAGCATAGAACCTGTCATTGGATAAATGGTAGTTGTTTTAACTTAATGGAAAGCAAATGATGAAGTTTGTATGTTGTGACTTGCTTTTGTACAGTATTTCAAGGAGTAATCCCTTTCACTCAGTCAGCTTTCAGTGGTTACTTGCAATACTTCAAAAATTTTGTTAAGTGCCACAGAAGTATAGAAAGATGAGTAAGGCTTTCTGTTTGCTCTGTCTATAAAGTTCTTCCTCCAGATGGTTGCCTATCTAGCTTTCTCACATCTCAAGTACTTTATCAACGTTCACTTTATTGAGGCTTGTTTTGATTACTGCATTTAAAATATCAGCATTCTCTTCTAATTTCCTGCTTTATTTTTCTTTAAAAGATTTATCACCATTTAACATGCGCAGATTTTATTTATTTATTGTATGTTTCCCCCCTCAGAAACAAGGTTTATCTTAGGTTTTGCATAGGTGTATTCCCAAGGAACTTCCCTGGTGGCTCAGACAGTAAAGAATCCACCTCCAATGCAGGAGACTTGGGTTCAATCCCTGGGTTGGGAAGATCCCCAGAAGAAGGGTATGGCAACCCACTCCAGTATTGTTGCTTGGAGAATCTCCATGGACAGAGGAGCCTGGCAGACTACAGTCCATAGGGTTGCAAAGAGTGAGACCCGACTGAGTAACTAAGCATAACCAAGACCTAGATCAGTGCCCATATGAGTCATATGTCTTCACCCTTCCTTCTCTGTATGGCCTACTGACTTTATTCATCCCCAGTGTTTTAGCTTAGAAGATTAGGCCTGGCTTAATGGATCACTGTACTATGGAACAAAGGTATCAATAATACTAAAACGGTTACAGAATTCTGCACTAACAGCTACATTATTGTATTCAAGCCTTACATATAAAATACTAATCTTTTGTTTTATCAAAAACATTTCAACATTTTATTATCTTAATAAAGGAACAGAGTTGTACCTGAGAATAATATTGGGCTTTCTTGGCATAATAGTGCCGAATTATAACGATACAAATGCACGATATTGTTATTATAACTAAACAGTAATTCCCCCAATTTCTAAGAGAGAAAAAAGTACTTTCTTTTTAGTGTTAACTGTGCTGGATGTTTTTCTATTACCTTTCCTCTTTTATTTGTTGTAATTTGCTCTTTTAATTACCATAGGGCAGAAACATGTGTGCTGTCCTGGCACACCTTGTACCACTGAACTCTTCCTTAAAGACTGATAACACCACAGCCAAATTTGAGAACTATTCTGTAAGTCTTTTTCCAACTTAAAAGCCTTTTCTTTCTCTGTCTTCTTGCCCATGATCAATTATGTGCTTGCTAAAAAGCCAGGTGGCTATCATTTATATTTTGAACTGTCTTGAAGGGAGCCTTGAAGGGAGCCAATATGGTCTTTGGCAGAAAGTAAGAGTAGACTGAAGATCCACTGAATCACCAAAATTGCCTGGGTTACTTTTAGTTACTTATTTCAGAAAGATAACATCTGAAGTTAGTCATTCTAATAATTACTGAGGCATAATTATATTTGAATCTAACATTGAAAGAATATTTAAGAAAATATTAAAATGGCATTGCCAGTTATCATTATTAATCTTTAGACACAGATTGGGTTTCGTATCACATATATACAGATAGTGAACTATAAGTTGTTTACATGGGTTATAGTGAAATGACTGAAATAAACAGTATCTTTAGTTTTGGGAATATTCAAATTTTTCTGTCAATAACTGGCTCTTGTGGTCATGTGTGTTGATCTTTTCCCAGTAGCATGTCTTCTTGTGGAGTCATTCAGAATGCTCTGTTTTCTATCATCAACAACTACATCAAGATCATATCAAAATCTGGCTTACAAAGGTAAATGCATTTTCAAGGCACAAATACCTTCTCACCTGATAGATGCTCTGATCACATCATTTTATGGTGCATCTTAAACTTCTCTCAGAATATTCAAGGAAGCCTGCAGAGTTAGAACATGTGATTTCTCTATAAGAATTCCTTTGTCATGCTTCCTACCCAGAATTTTTCTGCATTATACTATTTAGCTAGCCTAAAATATTACACTGTTTTCTTGTCACAAGTGCCCCCAATGTGTTTTAGTGTGAAAGTGCTGCATGTAGAATATTTAGAACATTCGCTTTTTAGAATCAGAGTTAGGTAGATATTTAAATGGAGAAATAAAATTGTTCTGTATATATGTAAGCCAATTAAGATGTGAAGTGTTCATTCTTGAAAGTACTGTCTGCTGTTTTCTTAAAAAAAAAAAATGTCTACCCTTCAGTAGTTTTCAAATAGTTCTCAAATAATAATAGACTAAAGACAACTTTCTCCCCACTTTCTTTGACATGTATGACAGAACAAGTTATTTCCTTGATAAATGTAGTGCAATCCATTCGTGTCTAAACCTTTACTTTTCATGCCACATGTAAAATATGTTACCTTCTATCTTTTGCCTTTTGAATCACAAATTGGGATCATTGGTTGAATTAATTTCCTTTCAAATATCATTAATCTACACAAAAAAAGAGTTGAGTGTGGACAGCTTATCAACTTTATACCAGCATGACTGTATTTATTTATTCACTCACAAAGCTCTATAAGGACACTTGTCTACTGTTACTTCAAATATGGAGCAAAGAACAGCTCCAAATACACACATTACCAGAAGTTTTGAGAACATAATGAGGGGAGATCCTTACTTGTCTTTAACGAAGAACCACTGAACTGAATGTACTTTGTTTACAAGAGCATGCTTACAAGAGCAGGAGACTATGAGTGATTATCAGCATATAAGCACACAGGTAAGACCTGCATTGCAGGAGACACAGGTTCGATCCCCAATCCAGGGAGATTCCACATGCCATGGAGTCACTAAGCCCATCCACCACAACTATTGAGCTGTCTAGAGCCCACATGCCACAGCTACTGAAGCCCATGCACCTAGTGCCTGTGGTCTGCAACAAGAGAAAGTGAGACGATGAGGCATCCATGCACTGCAGCTAGAGAAAAGCCCACACAGCAGTGAAAACCAGCATGCCTCCCTTCTCCCCCCAAAAAAGAGAGTGACCTGTCTTGTATATAATACACTTTGCCTGAATAAAACTACAGATTATTCCCCATGGCTACTGCCTTCTCTGGTCCACATGTGTCTGTTACCTGTTGTCTTCGGGCAACTTTTGTTTAGTCATTTCCTCTGTGCTTTAAAAGTGTTAATTGTTTTCTTCTTCAACTAACATATTCTCCAGGGTTAGTGAACCAAAAAGGCACCCTCTGACATTATAGTTTAGTATTCTGTTACTTTGAGAAACCCTCACTTCATGGGGAATAGATGGGGAAACAGTGGAAACAGTGTCAGACTTTATTTTTGGGGGCTCCAAAATCACTGCAGATGGTGACTGCAGCCATGAAATTAAAAGATGCTTACTCCTGGGAAGGAAAGTTATGACCAACCTAGAGAGCATATTCAAAAGCAGAGACATTACTTTGCCAACAAAGGTCCGTCTAGTCAAGGCTATGGTTTTTCCTGTGGTCATGTATGGATGTGAGAGTTGGACTGTGAGGAAAACTGAGCACCGAAGAATTGATGCTTTTGAACTGTGGTGTTGGAGAAGACTCTTGAGAGTCCCTTGGACTGCAAGGAGATCCAACCAGTCCATTCTGAAGGAGATCAGCCCTGGGATTTCTTTGGAAGGAATGATGCTAAAGCTGAAACTCCAGTACTTTGGCCACCTCATGCGAAGAGTTGACTCATTGGAAAAGACTCTGATGCTGAGAGGGATTGGGGGCAAGAGGAGAAGGGGACGACAGAGGATGAGATAGCTGGATGGCATCACTGACTCGATGGACGTGAGTCTGAGTGAACTCCGGGAGTTGGTGATGGACAGGGAAGCCTGGTGTGCTGCGATTCATGGGGTCGCAAAGAGTCAGACACAACTGAGCGACTGAACTGAACTGAACTGAGTGACTAATTAATTACCTTTAAATTTCCTCAATAATATATGCTAGAATCTGCTTTACAACTTACAGAGAAGTTTCTGATCCGAAGGAAATACTGTTATTTGGGGTCTTGAGGGCATAGATCTTATTAATGTTGGACAATTTTTATGAAGTCCAGGCAAATGAGAAAAGCCTTCATCTTTACAGTAACTTTTAACTCATTTTATTAGTTAATTTTAACACGAACTAATTATGCCTACAACTTGTATTTAGTATAGATGAACATGTAGTCTGGAGTTTCAGATTTATATATACTTTATTTATATTTAAGTGGAATAATTTAATGCAACACCAGTAGACGATGGAATCTTATCATGGGAAGGGGCAAAAGTGCTTTGACAGAGAATCAATTTTTAGTATAAGCTTTAAAAGAGCCACAGGTGTCCTGATGCTTTACAGAGAGAAAATTAAACAAGTCCATGCAAAAGCACTAAAAAGAATAGACAAAATTCATTTTCTATAAAATATGAAAATGGAATACGTTGGGTATGCTCTGATTGTGACTCACGGTAATCAGTTTCAAATATGGAGTCCAAATTGACTTCTTCTCTGCGACAATCTGAATTTTGTGGTCTACCACTATTCATAGAAATCATGTCTTTACTCATTTCTTATTAGAGAATTTTACTGAAGTCTTATATAAAGTGGAGTCAGGAAAGAGTTAATATACCAAAAATACCATGCAAATATTTAATTCATTCTGATTCCTCTGAACACAGAGCAATTAATTATAATTTTAGGGTTAGAAGAAAAGATAGAGACAACTCTCATTTTATGAGAAGGCTACAGTCAGGATAAAACTTGTCCAAGGTCAAATATTAAGTGGGGATTAGGACTTGAGTGTGAGTTTGGTTACTCTTAGTGTTTTTCTCCTACACTGATATATTTCTTGATATTATTCTGGGACTCAAGTCCTTTATCTTCAGAATAATAACCATAACCATACTTATATTATGGGGTTATTTTGAAGATTAAATGTAATAACAAAAGTAATGCACTCAGTATAGTCCCTGTAATATAATAATGGAAAAATATAGATTTACTGGGCTTCAGTAAGGCCATAGAGTAAATTGCCTGTATAATCACATTGCTTAAAATTGTGTTTTAGTTAAGCCATAGAATCCTAGAATTTTGGTTCCCAGCCAAGTGAAATGCAATGCTGTAGGCTGGTAAGATCACTCAAATCCAAGCCATACTTGGAAATTTATCCCAGGCACAAAACTTTTCTTTCCTTTTTTGTAATCAAACATCACCAATGGCATACAGAAGAATAGTATTCAATTATCCCACTCAGAGGGAGTGGGGTTGTAGGGTGTGTGATCAGCTCAAGCCCAGTTCTCTGACTGGTTGATGGCAGGTTGCAGGGGTTAACATTATCCAAATTTAGGGGTCATTAGGCCTGGGACTGTGTGCTCAGGATCATCAAGTAGTTAATTTCTTCCACTTGATGGTGGATTTTTAGTATCTGAAAAACTCAGGAAATCTGCTGTAGATACTATTACCTGGGTACTTCAGAGAAAAGCTACAGCAGAGGACATGGGGAGAGGCCTGTCCCAGGAAAGCCCCATATGGTCCTGCTAAGTTACAAATCTTCTTATCAGATTCTTACCCTAAAACAACTCATGATTCCTTTCTGGATAAATATTTTTTAACTCCGATCAGGATCAGTCACTGTTACTGCCAGGCAATTTTTAACAACCTGGTGGCTTTTTGTCTTTATTAGCCCCTGACTCTTTCTCTTATCATGAACATTCTCTAAGGGTTACCTGAATCTTTGTCTCTTGAATGCAATTCTTAAGACCTCACATATACTCTTTTCCTGTTAAAAAATTATCCTATCCAGAAAGATTAAAAGCAAGAATAGAATAACAGAGGCTGTGCTCAAGAGTGCTGGATTTACCTCTGGAAGCAAGAGAGAAAGAGGAGACTCAGCCAATAAGATCTTAGTTCAATTTTACAGAGTTAAGTTCATATATTTGACATGTAGGTTTGGTGTTCTGGCATGCTTCTTTCCAGATTCTATTTCTTTTTCTAGGAATATTAATAATAATCTCTAAGCTTTTGAGTGTCAATGACTTGTTTTACTATCTTTTAATCACAATACTTTGTACAGTGCTCAGATAGAGTAGGGACTTAATTAATTTTGAATGAATATATGAATAATTCTGGGCTTCCCTGTTGGCTCAGACAGTAAAGAATCTACCTTCAGTGCAAGAGACCAGGGTTCAATCCCTGGGTCAGGAAGATCCCCTGGAGAAGGGAATGGCTACCCACTCCAGTACTGTTGCCTAGAGAATCCCATGGACAGAGGAGCCTGGTAAGCTACAGTCCATGGGGTAGCAAAGAGTTGGAAAAATTGAGTGACTTTCACTTGCATGTGAATAATACTAACACCACTATTACTAATAAAAATAATATTGGCTATGCCATATCATGTCATATTCATAAATAAACCCCACCACTTTATAGGGTGTAATAGCAGGACACTTTTTATGTCAGAAGGCTATATCCAACAAGTTAGTCTCTTGTCCTTATTTAGTGAGCTCTTAGTGCTTGCAAGATACTGTGCTACATACATTATATATATTCTCCCTAATCATCAGAAATTCTTATATAATCTTGCACATGAGAAAACAATACTCTAATTAGTTAAGGTCACAGAGCTAGCAAGTGATCACCACATTTGAATTCAATATTGTCTTATATCAACGCTCAAATTGCTTAATATTAATATTTGCTTTGTTTCAGTCTTTCTCCTTTATGCCCTTTCTTCCTTCCTCCCAACATATAATAAGCACCTAATGTGTGTCAGATACTGTTTTAGGCAGTCTCTATACTCTTCATTGTCCACTTGCTTTATAGTTGCTCTATACTTTAGTATTCTGTGCTTTTTACACATGATCTTATTTGATTCAACCTTCTACTCTATTTTTAAAAAGGAAACAACTTACACTCAGAGAAGTTAACAAATCCAAGATCATAGAAGTCTTAAATGAGGTGCTAGGACATAAAACATGATTGTACTTCCCCCCCCCCAGTGTATTACATGATTGTAAAACCATGGGAAGAGCCAAGGCTTTGAGTTCAGACAGACCTGAGCTTTAATCTTCACTCCTGTACTTAATAAATGTGAGATACTGAGCAAGTTATTTAAACTCTCTGAAACTCAGATTCCTCGTAATAGTGGTTGTAGTCAGAATTACAATAATAGTCACTTCATTTTAAAAAATCACAAAAGTACATAGGCATTAAATAAATCCCTCCCTATTATCAATCATTATGAGGATTGAAGACAGTAAATATAAAGTGCCAAAAGCAGTACCTGCAGGCAAAGTAGGCAGCAAAGATTTAGGCACTGGGTATTACTATACTAGGAAAGGATTTTCATACTTAGAAGAATATAAATTTGGAGCAAATAAAATAGGGTACTTTTTTCTTACACATACTAGAAAATATACAGATTTTCCTTAGTTTATGATGGGGTTACATATTAAAAAATTCACTGTAAGTTAAAATATCATAAGTCCAAAATATATCTAGTGCACTTAACCTACCCAAACACCATACCTTAGTCTAGTCTACATAAAACACGCTCAGAACACTTATATTTGCCTACAGTTGAGCAAAATCATCAAATATAAAGCCTATTTTATAATAAAGTCTTGACTACCTCATGTAACATACAGAATACCATACTGAAATGAAAAAAAGAATGCTTGTCTAGGTATAAAAAGGAAAAAGACATAACGTTGAAAAATGAACTCCCCAGTTTGGTAGGTGCCCAATATGCTACTGGAGAAAGAAGAAATAACTCCAGAAAGAATGAAGGTATGGAGCCAAAGCAAAAACAACACCCAGTTGTAAATGTGACTGGTGATGGAAGTCCAATGTTGTAAAGAACAATATTGAATAAGAACCTGGAATCTTAGGTCCACGAATCAAGGTAAATTGAAAGTGGTCAAACAGGAGATGGCAAGAGTGAACATCGACATTTTAGAAATCAGTGAACTAAAATGGACTGGAATGGACAAATTTAATTTGGATGACCATTATATCTACTACTGTGGGAGAACATCTCTTAGAAGAAATGGAGTAGCCCTCAGAGTCAACAAAGAGTCTGAAATGCAGTACTTGGATACAATCTCAAAAATAGCAGAATGATCTCTGTTCATTTCCAAGGTAAACCATTCAATATCACAGTAATCCAAGTTTATGCCACAACCACTAATGCTGAAGAAGCTAAAGTTGAATAGTTCCATGAAGACCTACAAGACCTTCTGGGACTAACACTAATAAAAGATATCATTTTCATCATAGAGGACTGGAATGTAAAAGTTGGAAGTCAAGAGATACGTGAGTAACAGGAAGTTTGGCCTTGGAGTACAAAATGAAGCAGGGCAAAGATTTACAGAGTTTTGCCAAGAGAATGCACTAGTCATAGCAAACACCCTCTTCCAACAACACAAGAGATGACTCCACACATGGACATCACTGGATGGTCAATATCAAAATTAGACTGATTATATTCTTTGCAGCCGAAGATGGAGAAGCTATATAGAGTCAGCAAAAGAAAAAAAAAAGACTGGGAGCTGACCATGGCTCAGATCATGAACTCCTTATTGTAAAATTCAGACTTAAATTGAAGAAAGAAGGGAAACCACTAGACCATTCAGGTATGAAAGAAAGTAAAAGTGAAGTCGCTCAGTCGTGTCTGACTCTTTGAAACCCCATGGACTATAGCCTACTCCTCCCTCGATGGGATTCCCCAGGCAAGAGTACTGGAGTGGGTTGCCATTTCCTTCTCCAGGGGATCTTCCTGACCCAGGGTTTGAACCCGGGTCTCCCACATTCCAGGCAGACGCTTTAACCTCTGAGCCACCAGGGAAGCCCTAAATCAAATCCTTAATGATTATACCCTGGAAGTAACAAACAGAATCAAGGGATTAGGTATGATAGACAAGTACTTGAAGAACAATGCACAAAGGTTTGTGATATTGACCATCATCAGGAGAAAGAAATGCAAAAAGGCAAAATGGTTGTCTGAGGAGGCCTTACAAACAGCTGAGAAAAGAAGAGAAATGAAAGGCAAAGGGGGAAAGGAAAGATATACCCATCTGAATGCAGAGTTCCAAAGAAAAGCAAGGAGAGATAAGAAAGCCTTCCTCAGTGATCAATGCAAAGAAATAGAGGAAAGGAATAGAGTGGTAAAGAGTTGAGATCTCTTCAAGAAAATTAGAGATACCAAGGGAACATTTCATGCAAAGATGGGCACAATAAAGGACAGAAATGGTATGAGGCAGAAGACATGAAGAAGAGGTGGCAAGAATACACAGAAGAACTATACAAAAAAAAAAAAAAAAAACCTTAATGACCCATATAACCATGATGGTGTGATCACACACCTAGAGCCAGACATCCTGGACTGTGAAGTCAAGTGTGCCTTAGGAAGCATCACTATGAACAAAGCTAGTGGAGGTGATGGAATCCCATCTGAGCTATTTCAAATCCTAAACGATAATTGTGTGAAAGTGCTACACTTAATACGCCAGCAAATTTGGAAAACTCAGCAGGGGCCGCAGGACTTGAAAAGGTCAGTTTTCATACCAATCCCAAAGAAAGGCAATGCCAAAGAATGTTCAAACTACCACACAATTGCACTCATCTCACACTCTAGAAAAGTAATGCTCAAAATTCTCCAAGCTAGGTTTCAACAGTACATGAACTAAGAACTTCCTGATGTTCAAGCTGGATTTAGAAAAGACAGAGGAACCAGAGATCAAATTGCCAACATTTGTTGTATCATATAAAAAGCAAGAAAGTTCCAGAGAAACACATATTTATGCTTTATTGATTACACTAAAGCCTTTGACTGTGTGGATCACAAGAAACTGTGAAAAATTCTTTAAGAGATGGGAATACCAGATCACATTACCTGCTGCCTGAGAAATCTGTATGCAGGTCAAGAAGCAACAAGTTAAACCAGACATGGAAAAACAGACTGTTCCAAATTGGGAAAGGGGTATGTCAAGGCTGTATATTGTCACCCTGCTTGTTTACCTTATATGAAGAGTACATCATGCGAAATGCTGGGCTGGATGAAGCACAAGCTGGAATCAAGATTGCAGGGAGAAATATCAATAACCTCAGATATGCAGATGACACCACCCTTATGGCGAAAGCAAAGAGAAACTAAAGAGCCTCTTGATGAAAGTGAAAGAGGAGAGTGAAAAAGATGGCTTAAAATTCAACATTCAAAAAACTAAGATCATGGCATCCATTCCCATCACTTCATGGCAAATAGATAGGGAGACAATGGAAACAGTCACAGACTTTATTTTCCTGGGCTCCAAAATCACTGCAGATGGTGACTGTAGCCATGAAATTAAAAGATGTTTGCTTTTGGAAGAAGAGTTATGATAAACCTAGACAGCATATTAAAAAGTATAGAACAGTCTTATGGACTCTGTGGGAGAGGGAGAGGGTGGGAAGATTTGGGAGAATGGCAATGAAACATGTAAAATATCATGTAGGAAACGAGTTGCCAGTCCAGGTTCAATGCATGATGCTGGATGCTTGGGGCTGGTGCACTGGGACGGCCCAGAGGGATGGTATGGGGAGGGAGGAGGGAGGAGGGTTCGGGATGGGGAACACATGTATACCTGTGGCGGATTCATTTTGATATTTGGCAAAACTAATACAATTATGTAAAGTTTAAAAATAAAATAAAATTGGAAGGAAAAAAAAAAAAGCAGAGACATTACTTTGCCAACAAATGTCCATATAGTCAAAAGTGAAAAGTGAAAGTCGCTTAGTCCTGTCCGACTCTTTGAGACCCCATGGACTATAGAGTCCATGGAATGAATTCTCCAGGTCAGAATACTGGAGTGGGTAGCATATCTCTTCCCTAGCAGATCTTCCTGACCCAGGAATTCAACCGGTGTCTCCTGCATTTCAAGCAGATTCTTTACCAACTGGTTTATCAGGGAAGCCCCATATAGTCAAAGCTTTGGTTTTTCCAGTAGTCATGTATGGATGTGAGAAACATAAAGAAAGCTGAGCGCCAAAGAGTTGATGCTTTTGAACTGTGGTGTTGGGGAAGACTCTTGAGAGTCCCTTGGACTTGGACTGCAAGGAGATCAAACCAGCTAATCCTAAAGGAAATCAGTCCTGAATATTCATTGGAAGGACTGATACTGAAGCTGAAGCTCCAATATTTTGTCACCTTATGTGAAGAACTGACTCATCAGAAACTACCCTGCTGCTGGGAAAGATTAAAGGCAGGAAGAGAAGGGGATGACAGGATGAGATGGTTGGATGGCATCACTGACTCAATGGACATGAGTTTAAGCAAGCTCTAGGTGTTGGTGATGGACAGGGAAGCCTGGCGTGCTGCAGTCCATGGGGTCGCAAAGAGTCAGACACAACTGAGCAACTGATCTGAAATGAATGTGTACACAAGAGTTTTGTGTAGGTTTTTCACTCTCATGACTGGGAGCTGTGGCTCATTGTGCTGCCCAGCAACATGAGAGAATATCACTAGCCTGGGGAAAAAAAAATCAAAATTTGAATTATGTTTTCTACTGAATGTGTATCACTTTTCTACCATCCTAAAGTTAAAAAAAAAGTAAAAAAAAAAAAAAACATGAAAACAAAACTCACCTGATTCAAAGAACTGAAAGAACTGACTCACTGGAAAAGACCCTGATGCCGGGAAAGAATGAAGGCAGGAGGAGGAGACTACAGAGGATGAGATGGTTGGATGACATCACTGATTCAATGGACATGAGTTTGAGCAAGCTCCAGGAGTTGGTGATGGACAGGGAAACCTGGTGTGCTGCAGTCCATAGGGTCCAAAGAGTCGGACATGACTGATTGACTGAACTGAACTGAAAGTCAGAAAATCATAAGTCAAACCATAGTAAAGTGGAGACAGTCTATATAATGTTCATTACCCTTAGAGGCAGAAATATAAAGATCAGGTCCAGACAAATTCTTCAAAAGCAGTTATTCAGGAAAACAAGGAATTGTTGTGAGGGGTTTTCTAGCCCTTAGTATCACAAAGGATAATTGCCACTTTCTTCAGTATATACTTGTACCCTGAAAAAAATAAATAAATAAAATCCTGAACCAGGCAGTCTAATATTTTACTAAGGAAGATGAGAGGGGGCAGTTTTGAGATTATATAACTGAATCCTAATGAGTTTCCTAGATTACTGTTTAGAATTTTCTAAACCAAATTTCAAAAAATCTGTGATCCTTTGGGATGCACATAGGCTATTCTGTGATTTCAAATGCTGCTTGGTAATTTTCCTTCTTCAATTTATGATGGGGTTACATCTTGAAAAATACATTGTAAGTAAAAATATCATACAGTAGAAGTTATGAGCTTTCAAGACAGCCCAAAAAATTCCAGGGATATAGATATGTGTGGTTCTCACCCTGTTTTCCTCTGTGTTGAGGAATAAAAAAGGCAATGTTCATGCTTAAAGACAGATTTCTTAAACACATGGAAATATTTGAAAATACTTAGTTAATTGATTCCCTTCATTCAGCATAAAATTTAAAGCTCAAATAAAATATGAATCATTTTTTATTGATTCCATAAAGTATGGAATCATTAAGATTTGTTAGCTATGTAAGGAACAAAGTTGTGGATTTTGTAAATTGGCTCTTCTTACCATATAGATAACCAATTTTTGTGTTCATATGATCTAACAGAGGTTTAATTTCAGCTGAGTGCTTAACTTTTCCAGGCCTTTACTGTTGGTTTGGGCAAATGTAGGGATAGATAGTGAATGAAGCTAGCTGTCATGTTCCTAAAAAGGAGCAATGAAGATAACAGAAATATTGACCTTAATATTTCTCTATAATGAGCATATCTTTTGTGAGTCAGCTATACCATCTTTGTCAGTACCTGCACTGAGATTTCATCATGGCCACTCATTTATTTTCAGCCTTAGAATTTTCTAAAATTTTTTCAGATGCAGCAACATATGTGAGAAGGATTAATTTGAAACCTACACATATGAGTAGTTAACCAATACAGGTCTCAATTTCTTCATATTGTGTTAGAAACCAGGAAAAACTCATAAACCATAAAGTCCAAAGCATGAGAATAAAGAAGCTTTCACTGACTGGAAGTGAAATCAGAAGAGCAAGGATAATGTAATGTTTTTTACGTAAAAGTGAAATTACTCAATTTAATGTATTGTTTTCTTTCTGACATTATATGTCTTGCCTATTCTTTAGATGTCAAAATGTTATTAGTTTTCTGAAATGGTGGTAATACTCAGTATGCTTCTCTCATGTTATTATCTGATCAAAAAAATTTGACCAAAAAGAAAGAGGTAAAAAAGAAAAAAAATTGACAACCTAACATAGGTCTTATTTTTTCCTTAAAAAATAAATTCAGAATAGAGAGCCCAGAAATAGGCCCTAATAAATATAGTCAACTGATCTTTGATGAATTAGTAAAGACAATACAATGGAGCAAAGACAGCCTTTTCAACAAATGTTGCTGAAACAATGGAATATTCCCATTTAAAAAAAATGAATCTAGATACAGACCTCAGACATTTCACAAAAATAATTTAAAATGGATCACAGATCTAAATATAAAATGAATAACTAGAAAAGTTCTATAAGATAACATTAGGAGAAAATCTAGATGACCTTGGGTATAGTGATACTTTTTTAGACACGATACCAAAGGCATGATCCATAAAATAAGTCATGCAGACTTCATTAAAATTAAATACTTCTGCTCTGCAAATGATAATGCTAAGAGAATGAGAAGACAAGCCACAGACTGGGAATAAATATTTACAAAAGACATATATGATAAAAGACTATTATCTAAAATACACAACATTCCTCAAAACTCAACAATAAGAAAACAAACAACCCAATTTAAAAGATGTGCCCAAGACATTAAGAGACACCTCACTAAAAAAAATACACAGATGGCAATAAACATATGAAAAGAAGCTCCACATCAGAGGTCATCAGTGCAATGAAAATTAAATGACAATGAAATACCACTACACACCAATTAGAATGGCAAAAATCCAGAAAACTGATGGCACTAAATGCTGGTAAAGATGTGAAGCAACACAAACTCTCATTCTACCTGGTGAAAATGAAACACACACACACACACACACACACACACACAGAGTATGGCCAGGTTGGAAGACAATCTGTTGATTTCTAACAAAACTAAACATACTCTTACTATACAATTGAGCCATCCTACTCCTTGGTATTTACCTAAAAGAGTTGAAAACTCATGTCTACACAACAACCTGCAGATGGATGCTGACAGCAGCTTTATTCATAATTGCTGAAACATGGAAGCAACCAAGATGTCTTTCATAAGGTGAATGGATAAACTGTGGTACATACAAACAATGTAATACTATTCAGTGCAAAAAATAAATTACCTGTCAACCCATAAAAAGACAGGGAAGAAACCTAAATGGGATTCCTTGATGGTTCAGATGGTAAAGAATCCACTTGCAATTTGGGAGACCTTGGTTTGATCCCTGGGTTGGGAATATCCCCTGGAGGAGGGCATGGCAAACCACTCCAGTATTCTTGCCTAGAAATGCCCATGGACAGAGGAGCCTGGCAAGCTATAGTCCATGGGGTCACAAAGAGTCAGACACAACTGAGTGACTAAGCACAGCACAGAACATGTGAAAAAAGTCAATCTGAAAAGGCTACATAGTGTGTAATTCCAATTTTATCACATTTTGGAAAGGGCAAAACTATGGAGACAAAAATATCAGTGGTTACCAGTAGTATATGTGTGTATGTGGGGGGGTGTGAAGATGAAAAAGCAGAACACAGAGCATTTTAATGACAGTGAAAATACTCTGTATAATATTTTAATAATGGATTTATGTCATTATACATGTATTCAAACAGTAAAATGTACAACAAGGGCAAACTAAGATAAACCATGGACTATGAGTCCATGGATTAGGGATTGTTGATTACGATGTATCAATGTAGGTTCATCCTTGATAAAAAATGTACCATGCTAGTGAGTGATGTTGATTATGGGAGATGCTATGCATATGTGGGGACAAGGATTATACGGGAAATCTCTGTACTGGTCTCTTCATGTTGTTGTAAACCTTGATTTGCTCTAAATCCTAGTCTTAAAAGTATTCAATATTTATGTATATTGCATCTTACCTAAAGAAATAAGATAAACTTACTGCTCTGTGAAACATAAAAGCCTAGGTGTAGAGATTCAAAAATGCTAATGACATATCATTAAAATACCGGAAATATTGAAATCATTTCAGTACTATATAATTTAGATATCACTAGAACCTCAGTAAAATAGAATAGGGTCTACATCTATACTTGCATCTGAATTGAGGAAAACATGAATATAAATAAAGTGAGTTAAAGGAACAGCAGAATTTGTACAAATTCTGAATTAAATACAATTCTTAATGAAATAGAGTTTTATTACTTTCCAGTACATTAAAAAAAAAAAAAAAACTTTAAACTCATGACTAGCAAATTGTTACCAAGTAGAGGAACTGAGGAACTGACTTCTATGGATAAATGACCCATTTATAATTAGCATATTAATTATACATAAGTAAATGAATGCCCCTGAAATGGTTGCACCAGCTTAAATATACACCCCCTGCAGATTTATTTCCAACTATAAAATCTACATTCAAGATGATAATACTTAGGGTATGGGGCATTCTGGTTAATTGAGATTTCTAATGAACTGGGAAAAATCCTAAACTTCTCATTTTGATTTGCCCTGATCCTGGGGATGTTTCAGTTGAGTTCATTTTCCTTATTAAATGTGGAATATTTTGTTATACTATTTGAAACTACAAGACTGTGGATCATTATTACAGAAGACACTGAGATACAAAAAAATGGATACATGATACAGGATGAATGTTGACTGAATTTAAAACACATTCTTTTGGAAGACTTTTAGTTCCATTTTAAGTAATTTTCTGATATCAACTCACTGTGATTTCAGATGCCCCAATATACTTCTGAAGATGTTAATTAATTGAGGTTATAGGGTTCAACTTGGTGGCTTTATTATATATTCTGAGGCTGGACAAAGAATGTCTGAATTGCAAGTTAATTTTAATTTTTGCAAGGTTTAAAAACTAGAAAAGTACACAGAAATAAATAGCAAAATCCAACTGACCTGACAAAGTTAATGGATGATAGTATTTGTCAGTTTGATTCAGATACTTTGTTATAAAGCAGTAGAATATTTCAGATCAAGTTGAGATTCCTCACAGTTCTATTTATACCACTTCCCCATGGCAACCAACATCATGTGCAAATATGGTGGTTTATAGATATATCAGATATGTATCATTCTAGAATACATATGTTGTTGTTCAGTCACTAAATTGTGTCTGACTCTATGTGACCCCATGGATTACAGCATGTTAGGCTTCCCTGTCTTTCCCTATCTTCCAGATTTTGCTCATTCATATTGCTTGAATCAGTGATGCCATCCAACCATCTCATCCTCTGTCATCCCCTTCTCCTCCTGCCTTCAATCTTTCCCAGCATCAGGGTCATTTCTAATGAGTCAGTTCTTCCCATCAGGTGGCCAAAGTATTGGAGCTCCAGCTTCAGCATCAGTCCTTCCAATTAATATTCAGGATTGGTTTACTTTAGGATTGGCTGGTTTTATCTCTTTGCTGTCCAAGAGACTCTCAAGAGTCTTCTCCAGCATCAATTGTCCCCTTGAAAGCATCAATTCTTTGATGCTCAGCCTTCTTTATGGTCCAACTTTCACATCCGTACGTAACTACTGGAAAAACCATAGCTTTGACTAGATGGACCTTTATTGGCAAAGTGATGTCTCTGCTTTTTAATACACTATTTTTGTCATATCAGTCCTTCAAAGGAGCAAGTGTCTTTGAATTTTATGGCTGCAGTCACTGTCAGCAGTAATTTTGGAGCCCAAAAAAATAAAACCTGTGATGGGGCCGAATGCCATAATTTTACTTTTTTTAATGTTGAGTTTTAAGCCAGCTTTTTCACTCTCCTCTTTCACCTTCATCAAGAGGTTCTAGTTCCTCTTTGCTTTCTGCCATTAGGGTGGTATCATCTGCATATCTGAGGCTTTCAATATTTCTCCCAGCAATCTTGATTCCAGCTTGTGATTCATCCAGCCTGGCATTTCATGATATAGTCTGCATAACAGTTGAATAAACAGGGTGACCATATATAGCCTTGTCATACTCTTTTCCCAATTTTGAACCAGCCAGTTGTTCTATGTAAGGTTTTAACTTGCTTCTTGACCTGCATACAGGTTTTCAGGAGGCAGATAAGGTAGTCTGGTATTCCCATCTCTTTAAGAATTTTCCATAGTTTGTTGTGATCCATATGGTCAAAGGCTTTCATGTAGTCAGTGAGGCAGAAGTAGATATTTTTCTGGGACTCCCTTGTTTTCTCCATGATCCAACAAATGTTTGCAATCTGATCTCTGATTCCTTTGCCTTTTCTAAATCCAGCTTGTACATCTGGGAGTTCTCGATTCACATACTGCTGAAGCCTAGCTTGAAGGATTTTGAGCATAACCTTATTAGCATGTGAAATGAGCCAAACTGTATGGTAGTTTAAACATCCTTTGGAATTGCCTTTCTTTGGGATTATAATGAAAATGACCTGTCCAGCCCTGTGGCTACTGTTGAGTTTTCCAAGTTGATGCCATACTGGGTGCAGCACTTTAACAGCATCATCTTTTAAGATTTGAAATAACTTAGCTGGAATTCCATCATCTCCCCTAGTTTTGTTCATAGTGATGCTTCCTAAGGCCACTTGACCTCACACTCCAGGATCTCTGGGTCTAGGTGAGTGACCACACAATCATGGATATCTGGGTCAGTAAGGACTTTTGTATAGTTCTGTATATTATTGCCACCTGTTCTTAATCTCTTCTGCTTCCATTAGGTCCTTGCTGTTTCTGTCCTTTATCATGCCTATGGTGCATGAAATGTCCCCTTGATCTCTCCAGTTTTCTTGAAGAGATCTCTAGTCTTTCCCATTCTATTATTTTCCTCTATTTCTTTGCACTGTTCATTTAGGAAGGCCTTCTTATTTCACCTTGCTATTCTCTGGAAATCTGTGTTCAGTTGGGTATATCTCTCCTTTTCTCCTTTGTCTTTTGCTTCTCTTCTTTCCTCAGCTATTGCTTCTCTTCTTTCCTCAGCTAATTGGAAAGCCTCCTTAAACACCTACTTTGCCTTCTTGCATTTCTTTTTCTTTGGGATGGTTTTGGTCATTGCCTCCTGTGCAATGTTATGAACCTCCATCCATAGTTCTTCAGGCACTCTACAAAAACTAATAGCTTGAATCTATTTGTCATCTCCACTGTATAATCATAAGGGGTTTTATTTAGGTCATAACTGAATGGCCTAGTGGTTTTCCCTACTTTCTTCAACTGAAGCCTGAAATTGCAATAAGGAGTTGATGATCTGAGCCACAGTCAGTTCCAGGTCTTGGTTTTGCTAACTGTATAGAACTTTTTCATCTTTGGATGCAAATAATATAATCAATCTTATTTTGTATTGACCATTTGATGGTGTCCATGTGTAGAGTTGTCTCTTGTGTTGTTGGAAAAGGGTGTTTGCTATGATCAGTGTGTTCTCTTGGCAAAATTCTGTTAGTCTTTGCCGTGCTTCATTTTGTACTCCAAGCCAAACTTGCCTGTTTTTCCAGGTATCTCCTGACTTTCCACTTTTGCATTCCAGTCTCCTATGATGAAAAGGACACACCTTCATGGATCACAACCTTGCCATGTAAAAGGGGCTATGAACTCAGTGAAGCCATGAGCCATGCCGTGCAGGGCCACCCAAAACAGACAGGTCAGAATAAAGAGTTCTAACAAAATGTGGTCCACTAGAGGAGGGAATGGCAAACCACTCCAGTATTCTTGCTGTGAGAACCCCATGAACAGAATATATATACACACAAGCATATACATGCATGCATATATACATATGCAAAAAGTATATACTATCATATTCTTCTTTGGGTCACTTGTTGAAGTTAATGTAAATTGTATCTATTGCACTACATTGCATTTTTTTACTCAATAGTAGTTTTACTATTTCTCAGTATTAATATAGAAAATTATAGTTTTGATATGTATGATCCTATTGTCATTTTCTTAATTGTTCTGGGTTTAAGTGCATGTATGCACTTCCACCTACCACATCACTTTAATAATTCCTCAAATTGTATGCAATTATTTTATATTGTTAGGTTAAACATGCTCCCATTGTGGTTTGCAATTGTAATGATTTTTATTTTTGCCTGGCTATTGACTGTGAAAACTAATAAATGCTTTCTACTGTTATGATTTTTGTTTAATACAATAACTGTATCATGATTGGTCAACAGAAAATAATAGAATTCTGTATCACTAAAAGTACCAAAAAATAAAATTCTAGTTTATTCAATATTACAATTAAATTTTGCCTGAAATATACATAGGAAAATATGCACAAACTCTAAGTATACGTATTAATTTATTCATGAATATCACTGCCTGACTATAATGCAATTATTTATCCAATCTCCCAATGATAAAAATTTGCCTTGTTTCCAGAGTTCTGCTTTTTACAATATTTGAATACACTTCCTTATGTGTCTCCTGATAAGCATGTGTAGGTTTTCCAAGAGAAGTCGAACTGCTGAGTTACGGAATATACTCAAAGTTAAGATGTTCTGGTGAATATTTCATGTGCTCAGGCCCTATAAAACTGATACATGTTTACCTGTTCTGTTTACCTTGAGGCTTTTCTGGTTATAAAGCCATTTTAAAACATTTTGGTTTCAGAGCCCTTCACTTTATGGGTAATGTGCTGTCAAACACTACAACCAAGCACAGGAGTCCTGTGTCTGGAGGGAAGGTAACTACTTTGCCCTAGGAAGCCTAGCTCCTGCTGTGCGTATCCGTGGGACAGAGCACCCGAATCTCCTCCTGTGGGAGAGACAGATCTGTGGAACCACAAGCCCTGCTGTGTATATCCGATTCTGATCCAAATCTTAGTTTTATTCTATTTCTTCTTCTGGCTTGGTTTCTTTCTTCATTTCTGGCACCCTGAGATTTCCTTCTCTTGATGTTGAACTCAGTTATATATCTCAAAATCATTGTGATGTGGGTGGGAGGTGATGTAGAATGGGGTTAGAGTGTGTCCTGCTGTGTCAGCTCAGTCTACCCTATTGACTGGAAACAAATCAATGGGTGTTTACAAATTAAATTTTCCTTTCTAAAGCAGTGGCACAGGTGGCGCTTGGCTTTATTGACACTCTGCTAAAGAGGGCACAACATTGTGAAGAGAAAGAGAGGCCAAAGAGGGCAGTTTTGTGAGTTGAATAAATCCCGCTGACTTTTCTGTACCAACTGGTGGAGTTGGTGAGCAGGAGGAGTGTAGTCAAACAGATATGTGTACTACATATGACAGTTTTAGGGAATTAGATGGCTTCCATAAATGAATTGTACGCAAAACTTCGATGTACCTCTTTAGCTACTTTTAAATATTTCTTTTTGGAGATGCAGTTGTATGATTTTTTGACCATTTAATAAATAATTTCCTGGGCATGATTTAACCTTAATAGTAAACAATCAAGATTGTGCTTATCAGGACCTCAGATTTTTACTATACTGGGTAGGACCATTTGCCCCTAAACTAAATAGCTTTTGATACCTGGGTTTCTCAGACTAGGATAGACAACTCAAATAATGCTGCTGCCTTTTAGTTTGCTGTCAGGTAACCCTGTATTTTTTTCAATGTGCCTGCTTCTAGATTCAGCACATCACTTTCTAAACATGGTGGGCTGAGAAAATAAAGATGAGTGTTGATCTGAATATAGGCCAAGATGGTCCATTTGGCTGTAAGACATTTTCTAGTCAATCTATTACTTGAATTTTATTATAATGGACATTGACTCGTTTATTTATTCATCTACTTTTGCTACTTAGTGATGAGATTTGCCTTTTTTTCTGAAATCCTGTCCTTTTATCTAGTTAGATGAATTTGTAATATAAAATCTAAACATTCTGCATATATGTTTATATGCATGTACATAGGAACAAGCTTCTGAGTCCTGAAATCCCAATGATGTCATAAATCTAGAAAACATACCCTTTTCCTGTTAGTTGTTACTTCTAAGGGTTTGATTAAATTTAATTTTAAAATTTTGCCATGGACACATTATAGGTTATGCCAAGTAACTCAGTTAAATATTTTAATGAATAAATTTTATACAGATTTTGAGTGAGAAATGGAATAAATAAAACAAAAGGTCCAAGAAAAATATGTTTTGAAATATAGGATATTTTCTCTTTCAAATATCAGTATTTTGAAAAGAAGACAACACCTTAAAATAGTTTTCACAGGTTACTATTCAGAAAAGTCTTTTGAGTGTATCAAATTTGCCCTTTTTGAATATGAGCTATGAGTTGCTTTTCTGAAAATATATTTCTCTATTTTTTAAACCAAAATCTCAAAATATATTTTTTAGTTTGAGCTTTTCTTTTAGCAGAAGTTCAAGCTTTTGCTTCTGCATTACTATTTCACATGTGCTACAATGGACCATAGTCATTTTTATTGAAAAGGACAAAGAACAAATAAAAGAGAACATTTATGAACTGTTATAAACTGTAGTATTTATTTAGATCATTTCAGCACTGAAGACTTCCTTTTTGTCCCACCAGTATTTTTATCTTATTTTTTTCTATTTAAAAGAAAATATCCCTGAACAGCACTTTTCAGTGTCCTCATCTGTGCTAAGCAATCATTTTGTCTTTCATCAGCCACTTAGGGTGATACTCTGAGGATACACAATGCCAGGGTTCTGCCTCCATGGCAAGCACCAGATTGTCTTGATCCCTCATTGGATTGTAAAATTAAAGTACCATTAATGTTTTATTATTTAAAACCTGCTTAATTAAATATAATTGAATAATTTAACAAATATCTATTGAACATCTTCTATATGCAAAACACTTTGTTAGTGTAATTCTCTTTGTACACTTAAGTACTTTCTACTTTTTGTAGATTTGTCCTCTATGTATCTCTTTTTCTCTCTACTTCTATTTCATCCCTGCTTCAGGGAAGTTACTGGAATACACACGAATGATGTTCTCTGAATTGTTTGAAGAGTACTGTTCTTGTAACCTTCATTACCAATTTTGATTACCAAGATAGATCCAATTGATGAAGCCATAGGTCAATGATAGCAACTTGTTTGGAAGGATGGCTGAACCAGTAACTGACAAGCTTGGCTTTAAATGTTCCTTTAAACTGTGTTTGTCAGTGCCTCATAACAGAGACAGAGATTAATAGTGTTTTAATTGTCACTATAACTCAAAGGGATCAACCCAAGGATCTGAGAGAAATATTAGGCCAAACTTTTATTGTGAGAAAAGAGAAATAATTCAGTTAATAATAGAGTTGGCATTTATTTGATTTATATTTATATTCTCTCAAGGTTCTCCACCCTCCTTAGATGGTGTATAATAAAAGGAGGCAGTATTCATGTTAAAAGGAGCTGAGTTTATAAACTAGTAAGGAAAACTGATCAGACCACTATATTCTAACTTTTAAAATACAATTAGTTCATCATTCAGCTTTGCAGTTATAATTAATGTAGCTTAATTTTCTTCAACTAAATCTTTTCTTGCCATTTGTATGGTTCAAATTGGTAGGAGCCTGTCTCTGTATTTTAGCACAAGTGTATGAAATTTCAATCGATTTAAGAGTGTTTGACCAGTTAAATGTTGCCTGAACCGTTATTAGCATTTTATTTTATTTTTTATGGGGGAAAATCAATTTTGTTATTAGCATTTTAATTGGTTGCATTATGGGGAAGGGTTGTTCTACTGCATTTCCCCCACACTTTCATTCTTACATAGCTTTCTAATGGCTTAATGGTCCATCTGGATCATTTACTCTACAATAGTTTAATTCTATTTGCTAGTTTTGTCATCTGTAGATTTCCAATTTAAATATTTAGAAACATCACATGATGCCATATTGCTTAAGTGGTTTAGTGTAATTGTTTTGCAAGCATGAATGAAACATGCCTCATGTCTTATTTTTATAAAATTTAAATGGAAGTTAATTTATACAGAAGAATAATCAAACCCCTGCAGATATATGTTATCATTCAGATATCCAGCTCTGCATGGGACATCAAACACGAACAACTGAAAAATATGCTTTCCTTTCACCCTGCTGCTGTTGTGTTTCATATTTGTGTATAAGATGGCTCATCTTACACAGAGTTTCCTAATTTCTTATTCTCAGATGATAGGAAAGAAATTCAAGGGTATCAAATGCCACATGTTTCTTGGATTTTTCTGGAAAAGCGGGGTTAATCTTGTATTTGAAAGTAGTAATAAAAATACCCAAGTTGCTTGCTGTATTGTCCAGATAAATAAGTCTTCATCAAGGAAACACACACTTTGTATCCTGGTGCTAGAACAATCCAGCAAATAATCCAACTCTGATACATTAATTCTAACAGAATGAGTTGGATGAATGTGATAAAATACAGTAGGGCATTAATGAAAAAGGGATATGATTGTTTGCCTCAAAAATTTACAGATTGTTATGTAGGAAAGAACTAGATTATTTTTTCTTTTTTTAAAAATATAAATTTATTTATTTTAATTGGAGGTTAATTACTTTACAATATTGTATTGGTTTTGCCATACATCAACATGAATCCACCACAGGTATACACATGTTCCCCATCCCGAACCCCCCTCGCTCCTCCCTCCCCACACCATCCCTCTGAGTCCTCCAGTGCACCAGCCCCAAGCAACCAGTATCATGCATTGAACTTGGACTGGCGATTCATTTCATATATGATATTATACATGTTTCAATGCCATTCTCCCAAATTATCCCACCCTTGCCCTCTCTCACAGAGTCCAAAAGACTGTTCTATACATCTGTGTCTCTTTTGCTGTCTCACATACAGGGTTATCATTACCATCTTTCTAAATTCCATATATATGCATTAGTATACTGTACTGGTGTTTTTCTTTCTGGCTTACTTTACTCTGTACAATAGGCTCCAGTTTCATCCACCTCATTAGAACTGATTCAAACGTATTCTTTTTAATGGCTGAGTAATACTCCATTGAGCATATGTACCACAGCTTTCTTATCCAATCATCTGCTGATAGACATCTAGGTTGCTTCCATGTCTTGGCTATTATAAACAATGCTGCTATGAACATTGGGGTACACATGTATATACCATGTTCATGGATCAGAAGAATCAATATAATGAAAATGAGTATACTACCCAAAGCAATCTATAGATTCAATACAATCCCTATCAAGCTACTAACGATATTTTTCAGAGCTAGAACAAATAATTTCACAATTTGTATGGAAATACAAAAAGCCTCATAGCCAAAGCAATCTTAAGAAAGAAAACTAGAACTGGAGGAATCAACCTGCCTGACTTCAGGCTCTACTACAAAACCACAGACATCAAGACAGTATGGTACTGGCACAAAGAAAGAAATATAGATCAATGGAACAAAATAGAAAGCCCAGAGATAAATCCATGCACCTATGGACACCTTATCTTTGATAAAGGAGGCAAGAATATACAGTGGATCAAAGACAATCTCTTTAAAAAGTGATGCTGGGAAAACTGGTCAACCACTTGTAAAAGAATGAAACTAGAACACTTTCTAACACCATACACAAAAATAAACTCAAAATGCACTAAAGATCTAAACATAAGACCAGAAACTATAAAACTGCTAGAGGAGAACATAGGCAAAACACTTTCCGACATACATCACAGCAGGATCCTCTATGACCCACCTCCCAGAATATTGGAAATAAAAGCAAAAATAAACAAATGGGACCTAATTAAACTCAAAAGCTTCTGCACAACAAAGGAAACTATAAGCAAGGTCAAAAAACAGGCTTCAGAATGGGAGAAAATAATAGCAAATGAAGCAACTGACAAACAACTAATCTCAAAAATATACAAGCAACTCCTGCAGCTCAATTCCAGAAAAATATATGACCCAATCAAAAAATGGGCCAAAGAACTAAATAGACATTTCTCCAAAGAAGACATACAGATGGCTAACAAACACATGAAAAGATGCTCAACATCACTCATTATCAGAGAAATGCAAATCAAAACCACAATGAGGTACCATTTCACACCAGTCAGAATGGCTGCGATCCAAAAGTCTACAAATAATAAATGCTGGAGAGGGTGTGGAGAAAAGGGAACCTTCTTACACTGTTGGTGGGAATGCAAACTAGTACAGTCACTATGGAGAACAGTGTGGAGATTCCTTAAAAAACTGGAAATAGAACTGCCTTATGACCCAGCAATCCCACTGCTGGGCATACACACTGAGGAAACCAGAATAGAATTAGACTATTTTTTCATTCTCTCAGTGGCAGAATTAGAAGCGATAGGTCACAGATATAACAGAAAAAGAAAAAAAAAAAAAAACAACAAAACTGTAGATTCTGTAACATAAACTGTTTCAGTGGCATGAACTGCTTAACAATAAGCTGATTTTCCACAAAAGGGATTGACTACACATTGCTGAATCTGTTTAATTAGAGACTTAGTTTCCTCATGGTAGCAGATATACAGTGAATTTAACTATTGTGAGAGGACTGGGCCAGATAACTGTTAATATAACTCTTCAATCTAGAGAAGACATGATTTCTGTAGTTTTAAAAACAACCAGATGGATTGGAAGAATCAATATAGTGAAAATGAGTATACTACCCAAAGCAATTTATAGATTCAAAGCAATCCCTATCAAGCTACCAACAGTATTCTTCATAGAGCTAGAACAAATAATTTCACAATTTGTATGGAAATACAAAAAACCTCGAATAGCCAAAGCGATCTTGAGAAAGAAAAATGGAACTGGAGGAATCAACCTACCTGACTTCAGGCTCTACTACAAAGCCACAGTTATCAAGACAGTATGGTACTGGCACAAAGACAGAAATATAGATCAATGGAACAAAATAGAAAGCCCAGAGATAAATCCACGCACATATGGACACCTTATCTTTGACAAAGGAGGCAAGAATATACAATGGATTAAAGACAATCTCTTTAACAAGTGGTGCTGGGAAATCTGGTCAACCACTTGTAAAAGAATGAAACTAGAACACTTTCTAACACCATATACAAAAATAAACTCAAAATGGATTAAAGATCTCAACGTAAGACCAGAAACTATAAAACTCCTAGAGGAAAACATAGGCAAAACACTCTCTGACATACATCACAGCAGGATCCTCTATGACCCACCTCCCAGAATACTGGAAATAAAAGCAAAAATAAACAAATGGGACCTAATTAAACTTAAAAGCTTCTGCACATCAAAGGAAACTATTAGCAAGGTGAAAAGACAGCCTTCAGAATGGGAGAAAATAATAGCAAATGAAGCAACCGACAAACAACTAATCTCAAAAATATACAAGCAACTCCTACAGCTCAACTCCAGAAAAATAAATGACCCAATCAAAAAATGGGCCAAAGAACTAAATAGACATTTCTCCAAAGAAGACATACAGATGGCTAACAAACACATGAAAAGATGCTCAACATCACTCATTATCAGAGAAATGCAAATCAAAACCACTATGAGATACCATTTCACACCAGTCAGAATGGCTGCGATCCAAAAGTCTACAAATAATAAATGCTGGAGAGGGTGTGGAGAAAAGGGAACCCTCTTACACTGTTGGTGGGAATGCAAACTAGTACAGCCACTATGGAGAACAGTGTGGAGATTCCTTAAAAAACTGGAAATAGAACTGCCTTATGATCCAGCAATCCCACTGCTGGGCATACACACTGAGGAAACCAGAAGGGAAAGAGACACGTGTACCCCAATGTTCATCGCAGCACTGTTTATAATAGCCAGGACATGGAAGCAACCTAGATGTCCATCAGCAGATGAATGGATAAGAATGCTGTGGTACATATACACAATGGAGTATTACTCAGCCATTAAAAAGAATACATTTGAATCAGTTCTAATGAGGTGGATGAAACTGGAGCCTATTATACAGAGTGAAGTAAGCCAGAAAGAAAAACACCAATACAGTATACTAACACATATATATGGAATTTAGAAAGATGGTAACGATAACCCTGTATACGAGATAGCAAAAGAGACACTGATGTATAGAACAGGCTTATGGACTCTGTGGGAGAGGGAGAGGGTGGGAAGATTTGGGAGAATGGCACTGAAACATGTGAAATGTCATGTATGAAACGAGATGCCAGTCCAGGTTCAACGCACGATGCTGGATGCTTGGGGCTGGTGCACTGGGACGACCCAGAGGGATGGTATGGGGAGGGAGGAGGGAGGAGGGTTCAGGATGGGGAACACATGAGAAATAAAGGAATAAAAAATTAAAAAAAATAAAAATAAAAAAATAAAAACTAAAAAAAAAATAAATAAACATGCATGGAATATGTTAAAAAAAAATAAAAATAAAAACAACCAGGAAAACCAAACACAAACAGGAACCTTCAGAGCATTGGTGATATGCAATAGCTAATGGGATACTTCCCTGCATCCTGTTCGTAGTAATGTTGAGAAGCCCAATATCTGCTTTCAGACAACGTCTCATCTGGCTTATGTCAATGCATGGGGTTTTCATCATATTGTTTACTTCTTTGGAAACTTCTGGGTGCATGCACATTTGACCTGAATGCAGGAAGGAGAGTTTCTAATGAGTTGTGGAGCATTCAGAAGGCATTTAGTTTACTATACAAAAATCCTATCTTACCACAAAGTTGAGCATGACACCTTACATAGTGCCATGCAATGATCCCTCTTTGTTTGTAGGTAAGTACAAACTCTTCTAATGAGATCTGATTGAATTTATAAGCAGATTTGAACCTACCTCTCAAATCTCAACTCCTATTGCTTATGCTCCAAATCAAGCTATTTGTCATTCTTCCAATATTCCTCATTCTTCCATATCTCTGTGGCTTCAAACACACTATCCTCCTACTAAGAATGTGAATTTACCTTTCTTTGCTTAGGGAATACCTGATCATCCCTCAAGACTCCCGTCAGATACAAAATTTTCTCTGAGGGCTTTCCTGATCTGCTGGGTAAACTTAGTCACACCCTCTTCTATTTTCTCATAGAATTTTACAAAATCTCAACTCTAATACTCAAACTTGTTGTGTGAAGTTTTAAATTTTTAAGTATATTTTCTAGTCCTTGCCATTGGACAACATTTGACTGCTTTTCAGTCTATTATACCGAGTTCTTCAGGGCCAATGAATAGTGTTTCAGTCATCCATTATATCTTCAGTGTTTAGTGCATAGCCCCACAGAATGTAGATATTCAGTTATTTTTTGTTGGATATTGTATGTTTAGGAGGAATATTCTAATTGATAAATTTGTTGATTGACCAGAACATGCATAACCTTATAAGCAGGAAATATAGGGACATGTCCAATACATTGTGTCCTACTGAAATTCTGGCTGTATCCATTAAACAGAGTGCTTATGTTGGACAAATACCTGGAAGTGGAAGAAAGCAGAGAGTGAGGAACAAACAAACAAACAATAAAAAGCCTAGAAAGAGACAAAGGGACACTGAAATGAAGGGTTTAAATTAACTTATCTGTGAAACAGAAGCAAAACTCACAGATATAAACAACAGACTTGTGGTTGCCAAGGGGGAGGGGGTGAGAGAGGGATAGAGTGAGAGTTTGAGATTAGCAGATGCAAACTATAATATATATAGGATAGATAAACTGTATACCACAGGGAATCATATTCAATATCCTATGACAAACCATTATGGAAAAGAATACTGGGGCATATTATACAGAGTGAAGTAATTCAAAACTAAAAACACCAATACAGTATATTAGTGCATATATATGTAATTTAGAAAGAAGGTAACAGTGACCCTATAAGCGAGACAGCAAAAGAGACACAGATATAAAGAACAGACTTTTGGACTCTGTGGGAGAAGGCAAGGGTGGGATGATTTGAGAGAACAGCATTGACACATGTATATTATCATATGTGAAATAGATCACCAGTTCAAGTTAGATGCATGAAGCAGGCAGTGCACTGGAACAACTCTGAGGGATGGGATGGGGAGGGAGGTAGGAGGGGGGTTCAGGATGCGGGACACATGTACACCCATGGCTGATTCATGCCAATCTATGGCAAAAACCACTACAATATTGTAAAGTAATTAGCCTCCAATTAAAATAAATTAATTTTTTAAAAGAGTATATGTGTGTGTGTGTGTGTGTGTGTGTGTGTGTGTTAGTTGCTTAGTCATGTCCAACTCTTTGCGACTCCATGGACTATAGCCTGCCAGGCTCCTCTGCCCATGGGATTCTCCAGGCAAGAATACTGGTTGGAGTGGGTAACAATTCCTTTCTCCAGGGAATTTTTCCAACCCAGGGATTGAACTCGAGGTTCCTGCACTGCAGGCAGATTCTTTACCATCTGAGCCACTAGGGAAGCCCATATATATGTGTGTGTGTGTATATATATATGTGTGTGTGCATGTGTATATAACACACACATAAAACTGACTCACTTTGTTATACAGCAGAAACTAACACAACATTGTAAATCAACTATATTTCAATGAAATAAATGGTTTTTAAATGAAAAAAAAAATTCCACAGAAGAAATATTTGGGCATGCCCAGGTTCTGAGGACTACTTTTTTTGAAGCTCAAACCTAGAGTGAAGTTTTCTATTCATAAAGAAAGGTTAATACTATTTTGTGGGTTGTTGGGAAACTGACAAATACTTGATTTCTGTGTACTAGGAATTATAAGTTCAGGACTTCCTTAAGAATTATGTTCAATTGCTAAAATTAAATCAAAATCATAATTCTGTTTTGCCTTTCTCACAGTCATACTTTTTGACTCAGAATTAGTAGTGACTAAGTAGATGCATATTACAAATACCCAGAGATTAACACTGTTAAAACATGACTTCAAACTTGCTTATCTGCTCAACTCTAAGTTAACACATTTTGGTATCTCTCCCTCTCGACACAGAGTGTCAATCACATTGAATGACATACCAAGATAAAAGCATCACTACCTTGGCAAGAACAAATAAACACAGAAAGACTTCCAAAACATCAAGCTGAATGCAGGGCTATTCTATTATATATTTGTTTAATCAAAAGATGTTATTTAAACTGTATGCTGCCTCTGCTCTATAGAGACTGGGGCATTGTTAGAAGTGTCATAACAACTCTTGTCATTATTTTGGTAGGTTTTTTATTCATAATTTCCAATTACTGGAGACAAAGGACACACCTGGCATATTATTTCATGTGCAAAGTTTTCCATATTTAAATATATTTTTATATTTCCTGAAGAACTGAACAATTTAAATTAATTCTATAAACTGCATTTATTTATTTACACTTGTATTTGAGATGGAAATGTATGAAGGTCATGATGATTTTACTTTCCTGGAGACTAAAACTTGCAGGGGGGTGGGGTGCAGGTGAGATAAATACACATTTGAGAAAGAAGCCAAAAGGCTAGAGAATAAAACTGAATCATCAACAATTAATGTCTTGTAAAAGTTCTCATTTTATTTTTCACGTTTAAATACAATGAAACATTTGCATACTTACAAAGTGATAGTAACCAAGCTCAGCTTATTATTTTGGGAGATAGAGAAATGAAGAAAACTTGATTCCTCTTTTCAAAGTTGTGCTGTTGACAAATCAGCATATTTTTCTAACTTAATTATTTACATCAGATGCTCATAATATGCTAGATGTAGCAAGGATTATGCTATGGCTACAAAGAATTCTCTCACTCTTCATTAACCAGGTACTTCTCAAAAACATGGAAATCTTCCATCATAATATTTCCTTATCATAAAATAGGGTATAAACGAACTGATAAGTTATAAATAGATCATTTTGGACAAGTCTTCTTTATTAATTTTTGGTACAGAGTC
Organism: Bos grunniens; assembly: GCF_055505025.1. Classification (NCBI taxonomy): domain Eukaryota; kingdom Metazoa; phylum Chordata; class Mammalia; order Artiodactyla; family Bovidae; genus Bos; species Bos grunniens. The sequence continues at coordinate 135,062,074 of NC_141194.1, forward strand.
TTAATTTTTTCTAATTTGTCTATGAACAGAACACAAGACCACATTTTTTCTCACAAGAGCTAAGTAGGCTATTTTCAGTTACTACACATCTAGTGAGGAAGCTAGGGATCAAGTTATTTCTCCAGTAGGCAGTTCTCCTTTTTATTTTCTTTTAACAGCCATTGTTCCATATTTTAAAAAGAGCATCCTTAAATTAGGTCAGATAGTATCAAGTTGGCTATTTTTCAAAGAGAGTCTAGGGAATCTGCCCTGACCAATATTCTGTTTGTATCACAGATTCCAGATGGTAGTAGCTGATAAATTTCCTCTGTGATAGATTAAGTATATTTCTTGATTAACACTGTTATGAATATATTAAAATCACATAGATGAGTTGAAATATTACCTCTGTCACCTACTAGTTAAGTTTCCTTGGATGAGTCATTTACCCACTGTAAGTCTCAGATTCTGTGTCTTTAATTTTTCTTTGGCAATACCATTTTAGCATTTAAGTTAACATCAAGTTAAAACATCAAGCACAATTTCTGGGATATATTGAATACTCAAAAAATGTCAGTTTCCTTTTATCCCTCTGATCTGTATGAGTATGTCCAATTTTGTTTTAGTTTTTGGTATCACACTGTTTCCTTAACTTTTGGGAGCCATCTTGAAAATATATAACTTTTGTTCAAGGGACACTGGCCAAAAACTATGAATGTCTCAGCGTAAAATCATGCCACCACTGGAGACATGAATATATTTCTTACTGATAGTAAAATTCTAATATATTTTTCAAGTATTTAAGGTAATATGATATTGGTGACATGGTTTGGAGAGCAATAATTGAATATTTGACTCAAATCCTTACTAGGCGGCCTATTAGAGACATGCCACATAGCTAGGAAAAGTCACTTAAATATTAGATGCCTTGGTCTCTCCAATCTTAGAGGCAGGAATAATCCTTGTTCACTGAAAACATAACATTTGCATTTTATAGTCTAATAAAAAACTTCCTAGGATATTAATATTGTTATTATTTTAGAAAGCATTTGGTAACATGTAAGCCCTTTCCAAAATAATAAAATTATAGGAATTTTTCAAGATGAACATATAATGAACTCTTCATAACAAAAGGCTTTATATTACAAGACAAAATTTGTCATTGAGTGGAGGGAAAGCATCATTGTAGTCATACAAAACATACTTGTTAGACTTTATTACAATTCTTTTTATAATAAGAAAAATACACTGAACATTATAAAATATTTGTAAAGAAAAATGGCCAAAATGATTTTCTTAGAAAGGAAGCATTCTAAATTCTACATTAACAAGTTATTAAGTAATCCAATATTATCCTGAAGACCTGGGGTGAGGGATTCAGAGAAAATACTATACACATTCCCTACCTTTAAAAAATCTGAAATCTAATTAGAGAAAGAAAGCTAATATGCATGAAACAACAGCTTATAAAACCAGATCGGATACAATTCAGAGCTAAGCTAAGTAGTACGAACTCATAAGTATTACACAGGTTCTGAGAAGAAAGAGATGACTTATCTCCAGAGTAACTGAAGATGTACTCAAGAAAGGGGTGGAATCTCACCTGGACTTTAACAAAAATGTGGAATTTGTATAGGCAGAAGAAGGTTTATTTATATAACAGACCACAATTATTATACAAGCAAAGTATTTGGTGAATGAGCATGGCACATCAGCGAGAAATAAAACAGAGGAAACATTTCAGTGAGGATGAAAGCTGTAGAATTATATTAGAACAGGTTTAAACTATGAAACACAAGCAGAGTTATTTGGACTTGATGTCATAGGAAACAATATAGAAAGTATGCCGTGCTAGAGATTTCCCAGATGTGGACTATGGGAGACTAGGTCCAGGAATATTTAAAAGGAGCCTGTTGTAAGCATGAAATCACTCCTTGAAGAAAGAAACCGAGAGGACTTAGTAATTGAACACAAAGTTAAGATTTTTTAATGGTGATAATTTATGCATTTCAGTTTATAGAATAAACGTCCATGATGTCTATGTGGAGAAGGCAATGGCACCCCACTCCAGTACTCTTGCCTGGAAAATCCCATGGATGGAGGAGTCTGGTGGGCTGCAGTCCATGTCGCGAAGAGTTGGACACAACTGAGCAACTTCACTTTGACTTTTCCCATTCATGCATTAGAGATGGAAATGACAACGCACTCCAATAATCTTTTTTTTTTTTTAAACTTTACAATATTGTATTGGTTCTGCCATATATCGAAATGAATCCGCCACAGGCATACATGTGTTCCCCATCCTGAACCCTCCTCCCTCCTCCCTCCCCATACCATCCCTCTGGGTCGTCCCAGTGCACCAGCCCCAAGCATCCAGTATCCTGCATCGAACCTGGACTGGTGACTCATTTCATATATGATATTATACATATTTCAGTGCCATTCTCCCAAATCACCCCACCTTCTCCCTCTCCCACAGAGTCCATAAGACTGTTCTATACATCAGTGTCTCTTTTGCTATCTCGTATACAGGGTTATTGTTACCATCTTTCTAAATCCCATATATATGTGTTAGTATACTGTATTGGTGTTTTTCTTTCTGGCTTACTTCACTCTGTATAATAGGCTCCAGTTTCATCCACCTCATTAGAACTGATTCAAATGTATTCTTTTCAATGGCTGAGTAATACTCCATTGTGTATATGTACCACAGCATTCTTATCCATTCATCTGCTGATGGACATCTAGGTTGCTTCCATGTCCTGGCTATTATAAACATGTGTTGTTATGAATATTGGGGTACACGTGTCTCTTTCCCTTCTGGTTTCCTCAGTGTGTATGCCCAGCAGTGGGATTGCTGGATCATAAGGCAGTTCTATTTCCAGTTTTTTAAGGAATCTCCACACTGTTCTCCATAGTGGCTGTACTAGTTTGCATTCCCACCAACAGTGTAAGAGGGTTCCCTTTTCTCCACATCCTCTCCTGCATTTATTACTTGTAGACTTTTGGATCGCAGCCATTCTGACTGGCGTGAAATGGTACCTCATAGTGGTTTTGATTTGCATTTCTCTGATAATGAGTGATGTTGAGGATCTTTTCATGTGTTTGTTAGCCATCTGTATGTCTTCTTTGGAGAAATGTCTATTTAGTTCTTTGGCCCATTTTTTGATTGGGTCATTTATTTTTCTGGAGTTGAGCTGCAGGAGTTGCTTGTATATTTTTGAGATTAGTTGTTTGTCAGTTGCTTCATTTGTTATTATTTTCTCCCATTCTGAAGGCTGTCTTTTCACCTTGCTTATAGTTTCCTTTGTTGTGCAGAAGCTTTTAAGTTTAATTAGGTCCCATTTGTTTATTTTTGCTTTTATTTCCAATATTCTGGGAGGTGGGTCATAGAGGATCCTGCTGTGAGGTATGTCGGAGAGTGTTTTGCCTATGTTCTCCTCTAGGAGTTTTACAGTTTCTGGTCTTACGTTTAGATCTTTAATGCATTTTGAGTTTATTTTTGTGTATGGTGTTAGAAAGTAGTCTAGTTTCATTCTTTTACAAGTGGTTGACCAGTTTTCCCTGCACCACTTGTTAAAGAGATTGTCTTTGATCCATTGTATATTCTTGCCTCCTTTGTCAAAGATAAGGTGTCCATATGTGTGTGGATTTATCTCTGGGCTTTCTATTTTGTTCCATTGATCTATATTTCTGTCTTTGTGCCAGTACCATACTGTCTTGATGACTGTGGCTTTGTAGTATAACCTGAAGTCAGGCAGGTTGATTCCTCCAGTTCCATTCTTCTTTCTCAAGATAGCTTTGGCTATTCGAGGTTTTTTGTATTTCCATACAAATTGTGAAATTATTTGTTCTAGCTCTGTGAAGAATACTGTTGGTAGCTTGATAGGGATTGCATTGAATCTATAAATTGCTTTGGGTAGTATACTCATTTTCAGTATATTGATTCTTCCAATCCATGAACATGGTATATTTCTCCATCTATTAGTATTCTTGCCTGGAGAATCCCAGAGATGGGGGAGCCTGGTGGGCTGCCATCTATGGGGTCGCACAGAGTCCGACATGACTGAAGCGACTTAGCAGCAGCAGCAGCAGATGTCTATGTACTTTTCAAAATAATGTTACCTTCAATTAGAGGATACTCCCAGAAGACTGTAGAAGTGCCTCAATCACAGTAATGTTAGCTGAAGAGTAGCACAAGATAGTGTTCTTTTGCATAAGATTGAGATAAATGTTTTCATGCATTTGTGGGGGAAAAAAATAATATGCTGAAAAAAAATCAAAACTAGTCATTAGATATTTGCAAATGCTCACTATTTGATGTATTTCTTGCTAATTTTTCTATTATTAAATGTATCCTGATCTATCCCCTAATCTTTATTTCCAGTTTTAATTTAGAACACTTCACTCAAACCTACTGTAAGTAAAAACCTTGGAATGTGCCTCTTTTAGGGCAACAGTACATCAAGCCATCCCGACATCAAGACCTTTCCAATTTCTTGCAGCTGTCAGTGGCTTAATTCTGTCTAAGCCAAGGGCTGTTATCCACCTGATTCAGATAATCAAAAGAATAGTATTACCTCCCCTTCTGGCCTACAATAATCTAGCAGTGCCTTTTGTTTTGATTTTTTAATTCAAATGAATTACATAATGTTTTCGTCTTGGCCAGACAAGGTAATTAAAGTAACTGGTCTGTCTCCACTTCAGTGTGAAACCCAAATATCTTGATTTTGAGATCAGAAAAAAAAAAGGACCACATTCTTGTTCATGAACAAATATTTTCTTCTAAAATACATTGCTGCTACTGGCCAAAGTAGGTTTCATTTTAAATAAAATATAATGCTTTTCTTAGTAATATTATTCTCTTTTGGAACAACTTACCTTTGATTTCTTTTAACTCTTTGCTGTATCATAAAACACAAGTTATTACAAAGTTCCTACCATCTGTATCATCTGGAATATTGGCCCTCATATTTGATGAAACCTAATTTTCTTCTCAATGTAATATGCTTATTATATTACCAGATTAGTTCACTCAGTAATATTTATTGAGAACATACTATGTGTCAGGTTCTCTGCTACAGTCTGAAGAGATAATGGTAGACAAGACAGGTCAGGCAGAAGCCTTATAGAAATACCAAACCTACTGGATGGCAGACACACCTTGATATGGATACAAAGAAGCACCAAACTTCAGTACAGCTTTCATCAAAGACAGTAGAAGACATATGAGCATTCAGAGCACAGGGGGCTAGTATTTGTTGTTACTAAAGCCTAATTTTATTGCAAAACACTTTTCAGAAAGGCCTGATAGCTCCATAAAATATTTATATTCTGACACATTTTGAATAGCAAACAATTTTTTACAACCAAATATAAAGTGGTTAAATCTACTCATAAAGATAAAGCAGCCTCAGTTAAGCCAAGAAAAGCCAGAGTATCAAACACTTCAAACTGTCAAATGCTAATTACATATTGAGAACAGAAGAGAGTCCGTTGGATATGTTGACCCTGTATACAATGGCTTTCAGCATAGTTATGGTATCCTAAAGCCAGATTCAGAGATAAAGAAGATTGTGCATGGTTAACAAGGACTGAAGCTAAATATTTAGAGAAGTTCTGCAGAGCAAACAAAAGACACTTCTAGAATGGGTGATTAAGGTAAGTAAATTTAGTTTCTGTTTGTTGTTCTTTTAATTTTTTTTTTTTGATGTTCATATTATTTTATTTTTTTATTTTTAATTTTATTTTATTTTTAAACTTTACATAATTGTATTAGTTTTGCCAAATATCAAAATGAATCCACCACAGGTATACATGTGTTCCCCATCCTGAACCCTCCTCCCTCTGGGTCGTCCCAGTGCACTAGCCCCAAGCATCCAGTATCGTGCATCGAACCTGGACTGGCATCTCATTTCATACATGATATTTTACGTTTCAATGCCATTCTCCCAAATCGGGCTTCCCTGGTAGCTCAGTGGTTAAGAATCTGCCTGCCAATGCAGAAGTCATGGGTTTGATCCCTGGATTGGGAAGAATCCATGGAGAAGGAAGCGGCAACCCACTCCAGTATTCTTGCCTGGGAAATCACATGGATGGAGGAGCCTGGGGTTGCAAAACAGTTGGACACAGCTTTGTGACTAAAACCAAAATAACAAAGATAAGTTAAAAGTAAAAATCTGCTTTTATTTAAACAGGTTGAGTGCAATTTTAAGTTGGAAAAAGTATTTAGCATATTGTACATTTTCATCAAAGAACATATTGTGGAAACAACAGCCTCACAATTACAAATGTTAAACTTCACATTCTTCACAGAAAACTCAGTGGTTATCAGTTCTCTGATCTAAATGTTACATCATGGCAAAAGCTATTTAACTATGTGATAATGAAGTTGAAACTGCTTAGTTCCACAAATGAGACTGTTTAGGTAGATTAACATAAGCTACATTTTATATCCTAGATGGTACTGTCTAGAGGAACTACAGCAAGTGTAATTTGAAAATCACCATGACTTTTGAGCTACTGACTGAGATCCATTTGTTTCAAAGTCACCATTGCTTGTGAACCAGTTTATTTCAAGAAAGGAAGAGTAGTAATGAAAATCACCTTTCGTTTTTTGGACATTTTATTTAATATTCATAGATTTCTTATTTCCCTGACATAACCTACAATCTACATAATTCACCTGTTTCTACTTTCACTTCCATAATTCATCATAAGAATTTTGGTTTACTGGAATATTTTTCATTCATTAAGTGCAATATATTTCAAATATTTTAAAGTGTTGATCCTCCTATTAAGTTACTGAATTAGAAGCAGAGCTAGGTAGTATTTTATAATATTTTCTTATAAGAAAATATTTGAGGCTTGTTTCTTTGAAGTTTGAGTTCAATTCCAATTTTGAGTTAGATATCTGTACATTTAAAACTAGTTTTAAAATACTGTAGATGTGTACAACATTAAATTTAAAATGTGTTAATACTCCAAAATGCAATAATATATAGAAAAGAATAAAGGCTACTCTTAAAATTAAAGGACTATTTTACTGACTTTTCCTATTAAATTCCAAACAGTACACATATTTGCTGTGTAAAAGCATACCTATACACTATTTAATAAATTTACAATAATCCACAATTCTTCTGAAAGCGACAATGTAAAGATGAATTTATCTGTGGAATGAACTCTTAAGCCCTATTTGATCAGAACCTTTGCAATCACAGAACTTCAAAAACATGTATTATATAAACAGACTATCTACCAAACAAAATCAGTGGAAAAAATTAAAGGGCCTTCGCTCATTTTAGTTATTTCTTTTTTAAAAGCAGTGAACATAATGTAGTATATAACATTTTTACTTATAGAAAGTGTTTATTAAGTATTACTAAAAGAATGAGCAGAATGTTAAATAACATATCACCAAACATCATGTTCAAAATCGTCTCTTGTGAATGTTTTTGAGCAAATATTGTGGTGATACTGTGATGCATATGCAGGTGTAGATGTGAGATATCATTTCTTTAACACTTCATCATTTTATGACATTTTAATTTCCCAGTGAGTATGATTAATACTACTTGGAAATAATTTATCACTAACACTAATTCAAATGGTGGATCATCTTTAAAAATCAGTTGGCAATGAAACTGATATCCTGCTGATATTCTACTAGTTTAATGCATTAACATACACTTTTATTAATACCATGCTTATCCTTGTTGACAGGTATCACATTTGCTGCTTTTAAAAAGAGTGTCCCCTCCAGTTCAAAGACATCTTGGTTTTTAGAAAACCAAATTATGCTAAAGCAAGAAAATGATGCATACAAGCTTGCTCTCAGCCATATGTTTAAAGCAATCAAAAAGTTAAACTTGCATCTTTACAGTGTTTATCCTGCTATAAAAGGACTAATATAATGAATCAGATGGCACTGCAAAGGAGGAAGTTTCCCTTTTTGCCTTCATTTCCTATTAAATTTGTCTTGCAATTTCAATGACTCCAAAATCAGGCTACACGTATGAGCTGAAATCACCTCATATGTATATGGGGAATAATCACAAAGAAATCTACACTATGCATGTATATGATTTAAATATAGCAAGTTGCTTATCTTTAGAAAATAAACTTTTCTTCCTGCCTTCACCCAGAGGATTGGCCTTGAATGACCCAGAGGGATGGTACAGGGAAGGAGGTGGGAAGGGGGTTCAGGATGGGGAACACATGTACACCCATGGCAGATTCATGATTGATGTATGGCAAAACCAATACAATATTGTAAAGTAATTAGCTTCCAATTAAAATAAATAAATTTATATTAAAAAATAATCAGTATACAATGTCAAGTGCCTCTTTTCATATGACAAATGATTCTCTGAAAATGCCATATCTCCCAAATTCAGTTGCCCCTGAAGCATCCTGTATAATATGAACTATAATGCCAGGCTGCTACAACGAAAAAGGCAAAAGGAACTAGATGACAAGGTTAACCCATTTCTTTCGTGTATAACGCATTTAGGGACATTACTTTTTATGCTCATATGGCAGCCTCCCTCAGTCATATGGTATTGCCAGCTGCAATTAATCCACCAAAGGTGTCAAAAGGAATTTAGACCTGTACCCTCCCCTACAGTTTCTAGACATTGATATTAATTAATATCGTCAGTTTAAATATAAAAATCCTGGGAGGTTTACCTTTCTCCCTCAAGTTAATGCAATATGGCTCAGTTGGTAAAGAATCCACCTACAATGCAGGAGACCCTGGTTGGATTCCTGGGTCAGGAAGATCTGTTGGAGAAGGGATAGGCTACACACTCCAGTATTCTTGGGCTTCCCTGGTGGCTCAGCTGGTAAAGAATACACCTGAAATGCAGGAGACCTGGGTTCGACCCCTGGGTTGGGAAGATCACCTGGAGAAGGGAAAGGTTACCCACTCCAGTATTCTGGCCTGGAGAATCCATAGACAGAGGAGCCTGGTGGGCTATAGTCCATGGGGTTGCAAAGAGTTGGACAAGACTGAGCGACTTTCACTTTTCACGTTAATGCCAATGATATTCTTCTAATTGTGATCTCATCTTTTAGAAAAAGAAAGTGAAGTCTCTCCTTTTAACAAACATGCATTAAGTGCTTTCTATGTGCCTGGCCCTGTATTACTTGCAAAGGATAACTGAACAGTTAGGACATGGTCTCTGATCTAAAGGAGTTCTCCAATATCCAACTGTTCCTAAATCCACCTAATGATGGAGGAAAAGTACAAGGGATCAAGTTATATTGGCAAATGGCTTACTATGGGATTTATAACTATGTTACCTCTACTCAAGCTCCAACCTATTCCCAGACATAGATAATTTACCAAAGGTAACTCCCTTTGCTACAGTGCATTGCAATATGAAGGCACCTGTGAAGGGGAATCCAGTTATTGTTAGGTACCATGTTATTTTCTTCTAAACGTCATACAGCAAAGTGTATTCACACCACCTAAAGTGAATGGTAAATGGATTAGAATTCCAGAAAGCTATCTTGAATTTTAGGTTAAGACCTGAGCTGGTCATGACTCAGAGTTAAGTACATGCCACTGAGTCACAGAAAAATCTAACCATTAATACAACTGGATCTAGCCTAGCAGGGATCACAAGAGAAAGTTTGATAAGACCTAATAAGAAATAGTCACTGGGGACTTTATTTAATAAAAGCCTATGCTGTGACCATTTCTGAAAACTTACTGGAAATGTTAACATTTGGGCAATTTGAACAGACATGTGAAAGGTGGATCGTCACTGGAACTACAGTTAGCTCTTCTTTATTTATAATCCCTAAAATAAAATAGGTATGTCACACAGAAGAGAATGTTTATCTATCTACTTCCATTCTCTTTTAGACACAACATATATCTAATCTTCAAATATCCTCATTGTACAAAGGAGAAAGCTAAGGCTCAGAGAGGTCAAGTAACTTTTAAGGTCTACTTTCAGCTAGTAATTGGTGGGCCTGGGATTCTATTAGGTTGGCCTGCCAACAAGTCTCTCTATCACAGTGCAGTGAAAGGAATGGTGGTAGAGAATATTCCTGTCCTACACTTCCTACAAAAACATGAAAGACTCATCTTTGCTAGGCCTTCAACTCTCCTTTCTTGGTAAAAGAGAATTTAAGGAATAATCAGAGCTGCCCATTATTAGACATTATACCTAAACATCTGAAAAGGAATGCAGAAGATTTAGCTTGTGATAAACAGAATAGTGGACCCCTCCAAAGAAATTAACACTTCAATTCCTGGAACCTGTGAGTACATGGCTTTACATGACAAAAGGGATTTTGCAGATGTGCTTAGAGAACTTTAGATGGTGATCCCAATTTAATCATATAAGTCCTTAAAAACTGGAAGAGGAAGACAGAAGAGTGTGTCACAGAGAGACATGACAAGAGAGAAACTAAACTTGTCATTGTTGTCTTTGAAGGTGAGGGAAGAGGGACATGAGCCAAGGAATGGACAGTCTCTAGAAAATGGGAGAACCTCAACTGACAGCCAACAAACGGAAGCCTCAGTCATACAATGAGACACATGGAACTTGAATAATCATGAAAACAGATTCTCCCTTAGAGTCTCTAGAAACAAATACAACCCAGCCAGGAGTGAGACACATATCAGACTTCTGACCTACAGAACTGTTAGATAATCATTTTGTAGGCTTGAAAGTTGTGGAATTTGTGGTAATTTATTAGGTGAGTAAAAGAAAATTGAAACATAGTTATGTTTTCACACAAACTTCATCCTCCCCTATTTTAACACGCGTACTTCGCACCCTCCCACCCCTTTGATATAGTGTCAATTTGGTTAGTTCAACAGTTAATGCTTACATTAGAAGACTTTGATAAATGCTACTAATGGCTGAGTCATGGAGTATACTTTTTTTCTTTCCTATGCAACTCTTTTCTTGTGCCCACCATTAAATATCTACCTCTCTTTCAATCTCTTCTTTTTCTCTTACCATCATTCTCTTTCTCTCTGCTTGTCTTTCTACATTATATCCACTAATTTGTCTCTAAAATGCTCCCCCTCAGCTATGTAAATTTTCCATTAATGTATATAAGTACAAAAGGTATTTTATCAAGGTTAATTCTCTGGAATAAGTTTCTCCTGGAGCATTTTGAACTCTTTTTTCTAATAATAAATTTTATTGTCATATGAACCACAAAAAAAAATGTTAAGTGTAAGGCTTGGAATTTTTATCTGCTGAATATACCCATATAACTACCATCCAAAATAGGATCTAGAACATTCCCATAACTGAAGAAAAGTTCCTACATACTCTTTACTATCAATCTCTCTTCCAGTCCCATTCCTGACTGAGGCAATTTCTGATAGAATATCTATAACCAAAAATTAGATTATTATTTATATTCAGTATAAATGAACATGAACTAAATGCATTCTTTACTGCTGGGCCACTTTAACTCACTATAACACTGTGAGATTAATCCATGTTATTGTTCATTTTGGTAGTTCAATAATTTTTCTTTCTTCTTCTCCCTGCCCCAAGCTTTATTAAGATATAACTGACAAGTAACTGTATAAATTTAAGTTATTCAACATGTTGACTTCACACATTTATAAACAACATAATGATCACAACCATAGCATTAGCTATCTATCACATAATTACCATTTCTTTTTGTACTAAGAACATTTAAGATCTATTCTCTTGACAATATTCAAGTCTATGATATACTATTATTAGGTATAATGACCATGCTGTATTTAGAGTTGCAGAAATTGTTAGTCTTATGATTGGAAGTTTGTACTCTTTGTGCAATATCTCCACATTTCCACTACAACCCAGACCCTGGCAATCAGCATTTTTATGCTTTTCTGAATTTGACATTTTTAGAAATTTGACATGTCTGAAATTGAAATTTTTGATGATATTTCTGCTTATAAGTAATATTATACATTGTCTCTCTCTGATTTATTTCACTTAGCCTAATGCTCTTAAATTTTATCCAAGTTTTTACAAATTGCAGGATTTCCTTCTTTCTCATTTCTCATTGGGCTTCCCAGTTAACTCAGTGGTAAAGAATCTGCCTGCCAATGCAGGAGGTGCAGGTTCGATTCCTGGGTCAGGGAGATCCCCTGGAGAAGGAAATGGTAACCCATTCTAGTATCCTTGGCTGAGAAACCCCATGGACAGAGGAGCCTGGTGGGCTGCAGTCCATGGAGTCACAAAGAGTTGGATACGACTGAGCACATACACACACATGCCTGAATAATATTTCACTCTGTGTGTGTGTGTGTGTGTGTGTAGCAGTCACACCTTTTTTATCCATTCCTTTTTTGGTGGGCACTTAGATTATTTCCATATCTTGGCTATTGTGAATAATGCTGCAGTAAACATGGGAGTACAGTTATCTCTATGGAAATCCTGATTTCAATTCTAGTGAATATTCCCTGGGTTTGCTCGATATTATGGTAGTTCTATTTTTAATTTTTTGAGGAATCTCCATTCTGTTTCCATAGTGGCTGTACCAATTCAAATTCCCACCAACAGTGAAGAGGTCCCTTATCTCCACATCTTTAGCAATACTTTTTAGTCTCTTGTCTTTTTGATGATAGCAATTTCAACAGGTGTGAGGTGATATTTTATTTGCATTTACTCGATGATTAGTGTGGAAAAGGCAATGGCACCCCACTCCAGTACTCTTGCCTGGAAAATCCCATGGATGGAGAAGCCTGACAGGCTGTAGTCCATGGGGTTGCTAGCAGTCAGACACGACTGAGCAACTTCACTTTCACTTTTCACTTTCATGCATTGGAGAAGGAAATGGCAACCCACTCCAGTGTTCTTGCCTGGAGAACCCCAGGGATGGGGAGCCTGGTGGACTGCCATCTATGGGGTCGCACAGAGTCAGACACGACTGAAGTGACTTAGCAGCAGCAGCAGTAGATGATTAGTGATTAGAACACCTTTTCATTTATCATGTGCATGTGCCTATTATTTCATCAGGTTGTTTGTTTTTACAAATTATAAATTATAATTCATAAATTACAATTTATAAATTATATGAATCATTCACATTATGGATAATGATCCTTTATTAGAAAAATGATTGCAAATATTCTCTCCCATTCTATTGGTTGCCTTTTCATTACAACTGTTTCTTTCATTGTGAAGGAGCTTTTTAGTTTGACATAGACCCACATATTTATTTTCATTTTGTGCTTCTGTTATCATTGAAAAAACCACTGCCAAAACCAATCTCCAAGATCAATATTTTTTCCTTAAAAGTTTTATGTCTTTAAGTCTTTAATCCATTTTGAGTTCATTTTTGTGCATGGTTTAAGATGGGATTGGATTTCATTCTTCTCTTTATGGTATCCATTATTCCCAACAACATTCACTACAGAAAATATTCTTTCTCCACTGAGTATTTTTATCTCCCTTGTCAAATATTATTTGACCATGTATGATGCAGGAGTTTATTTCTGGACTGTTTATTTTGTTCCATTGGTCAATGTGTCTACATTTATGCCAGTATCCTATTGCTCTAATTACTCTAAAAATCAGGAAGTGTAATGCCTCTAGCTTTGTTCATCTCAGAACTGTTTTGGCTACTGAGGGTCTTTTGTGACCTCGAATGAATTTTAGGATTCTTTCTTCTATTTCTGTAAAAATGTTATTGGAAGCACAGCTGGGATTGCATCAAATTCATAGATGGCTTTAGGTATGAATATTTTAATATTAATTCTTATGATCTATGAACATCAGATATCATTCCATTTATTTGTGTCTCAACTTCTATGATCAAAGCCTTGAAGTTTTCAGCATAAAGATCTTTTTCTCCTTCGTAAAATTTATTTCTAATTATTTTATTATTTTTGATGTTATTTGAATGGGACTGTTTATTTCAACTTTAGATGTTTTGCTATTTGTATATAAAAACATTACTGATGTTTATATGTTGTTTTTCTATCCTGCAACTTCTCTGAATTTGTTGACTAGGTCTAGCAGGTTTTTAGTTGAGTCTTTAGGATTTTCTATATATATCACTTCATGGCAAATAGATGAGAAAAAAAGTTGAAGCTAGTGGCAGATTTTATTTTCTTGGGCTCCAAGATCACTGTGGACAGTGACTGCAGTCACAAAATTAAAAGACACTCGCTCCTTGGAAGGAAAGTCATGACAGACCTAGAGAGTGTATTAAAAGCAGAGACATCACATTGCTGACAAAGGTGCATATCACCAAAAATAGAGTCGAAGATCATATTATCTGCTAACAAAGACAATTTTACTATTTCCTTTTCCATTTGGATGCTCTGGCTAGGATATCCAGTACTATCTTGAGTAGGAGTGGTGAGGAGTGGTGACACTCTTGTAGTATTCCACAATTCAGAGGAAAAGATTTTAAGCTCTTAGCACCGAGTACTATGTTGGTTGCAGGTTTTCCCTAAATGGACTGCACTCTCTTGAGGTATGTTTGTTTCTTCTATACCCAATTTGTTGAGTGCTTTTGTCATGAAAGGATGGTGTATTATGTCAAATGCTTTTCCTGCATTATTAAGATGATGATATGATTTTTATCTTTAATTCTACTCATGTGGTTATCAAATTTAGTGACATGCATGTGTAGAACCATCCTTGCATCTGTGGGATAAGTTCCACTTGAACATATTTGCTGCTGCTGCTAAGTCACTTCAGTCGTGTCTGATTCTGTGGGACCCCATAGACGGCAGCCCACCAGGCTCCCCCGTCCCTGGGATTCTCCAGGCAAGAACACTGGAGTGGGTTGCCATTGCCTTCTCCAATGCATGAAAGTGAAAAGTGAAAGTGAAGTTGCTCACTTCCCTTCAAGTCATGTCCGACCCTCAGTGACCCCATGGACTGCAGCCTTCCAGGCTCCTCAGTCCAAGGGATTTTTCAGGCAAGAGTACTGGAGTGGGGTGCCATTGCCTTCTCCATGATCATGGTTAATGATCCTTTTAATAGGCTGTTGATTTTTTTTTAATTTTATTTTATTTTTAAACTTTACAATATTGTATTAGTTTTGCCAAACATCGAAATGAATCTGCCACAGGTATACCTGTGCTCCCCATCCTGAACCCTCCTACCTCCTCCCTCCCCACACCCTCTGGGTCGACAGTATACTAATGCATATATATGGAATTTAGAAAGATGGTAACAAAAACCCTGTGTACGAGACAGAAATAGGCTGTTGATTTTGATTTGCTGATATTTTATTGAGAATATTTACATCTATATTCATCAGGGATATTGATCTGTAATTTGTATCCCTATATGGCTTTGATATCACAGTAAGGCTGGCCTCAAAAAGTGAGTTTGGAACTGTTCCTTCCTTCACAATTTTTTGAAAGAGTTTTAAAAGGACTGGTATTAATTCTTTAAATATTTGGTAGAATTTGCCAATGAACAATCAGGTCCCAGGCTCTTCTATGTTCAGAAGTTTCCTTATTCACATTCAGCCTGTTCAGACTTTCTACTTCTTCATGATTCAGTAGCTTATTTGGAGCTTATGTGTTTCTATGGATTTATATATTTCTTCTAGGTTACCCACTTTGATAGTGTATAAATTGTTCATAGTACAGTTGACCCTTGAACAGCATAGGTTTGAACTGTATGGGTCCACTTGTATGTTATTATTTTTCAATGGTAAATACTATAATACTACATGGTCTTCATTTGTTTCAATCCACAGATGCAGAGAAACCTTGGACAGGGAAAGCTGACTCTAAATTAGTTATAGGTGTATTAACCCCCACATTGTTCAAGGGCCAACTGTAGTCTCTTCTGATCCTTTGTATTTCTGTGGTATCAGCAGTGATATCTCTTTCCTTTTTGATTAAAATTTAGGTCCTCTTTCTTTTCCTGCATTGGTGTAGCTAAAATCTGGATTTTTGGTAG
The DNA here is from genome assembly GCF_055505025.1 of Bos grunniens. Taxonomy (NCBI): domain Eukaryota; kingdom Metazoa; phylum Chordata; class Mammalia; order Artiodactyla; family Bovidae; genus Bos; species Bos grunniens. The sequence goes on from NC_141194.1 coordinate 135,077,961, forward strand.
GTAACAGAGTTTTGTGCTTTTTTTATGGGGGGGGGGGTGGTCAATGGTTGTTCAATTAGTTGTGATTTTGCTGTTTTTTTTTTTGTTTTTTTTGTTTTTTTTTTAAGAAGGAATGAGTTCATGTCCTACTACTCCACCATGTGCTGGCCCTGTTTTTTCATATTATTTATAAATGTTTTTATATTTAAAGTTGTCATTTAAACAGTATTAGTTGAATCTTGCTTTTGTCCAATGTAAAAATATCTGTGTTTAATCCATTTATATTTATGTACAAATTGACATGATTGATTTCAGCTCTGTAATTTTGCTATTTGTTTCTTATTTGTCATATCAGTGTTTTTCCTTTGTTACCAAAAAGGAAAAGAAGTACATCAAGGCTGTATATTGTCATCATGCTTATTTAACTTATATGCAGAATACATCATGAGAAATGCTGGGCTGGATGAAGCACAAGCTGGAATCAAGATTGCCGGGAGAAATATCAATAACCTCAGATATGCTGATGACACCACCCTTATGGCAAAAAGTGAAGAAGAACTAAAGAGCCTCTGGATGAAAGTGAAAGAGGAGAGTGAAAAAGTTGGCTTAAAGCTCATCATTCAGAAAACTAAGATCATGGCATCCGGTCCCATCACTTCATGGCAAATAGATGGAGAAACAATGGAAACAATGGCTGACTTTTTTGGGGCTCCAAAATCACTGCAGATGGTGACTGCAGCCATGCAATTAAAAGACACTTACTCCTTGGCAGGAAAGTTATGACCAACCTAGACAGCATATTAAAAAGCAGGGACATTACTTTGTCAACAAAGGTCCATCTAGTCAAAACTATGGTTTTTCCAGTAGTCATGTATGGATATGAGAGTTGGACTATAAAGAAAGCTGAGTGCTCTAGAATTGATGCTTTTGAACTGTGATGTTGAAGAAGACTCTTGAGAGTCCCTTGGACTGCAAGGAGATCCAAGCAGTCCAACATAAAGGAGATAAGTCCTGGGTATTCATTGGAAGGACTGATATTGAAGCTGAAACTCTAATAGTTTGGCCACCTGATGTGAAGAGCTGACTTATTGGAAAAGACCCTGATGCTGGGAAAGTTTGAGGGCAGGAGGAGAAGCGGACGATAGAGGATGAGATGGTTGGGTGGCACCACTGACTCAGTGGACATGAGTTTGAGTAAACTCTGTGAGTTGGTGATAGACAGGGAAACCTGGTGTATTGTGGTTCATGGGGTTGTAAAAAGTCGGACACAACTGAGCAACTGGACTGAACTGAACTCTACTCTTGTTTTATTTTGTGTTAGTCTACCATTTTTATATTATTCCATTGTATTTTCTATATTGTCTTTATAGTATAATTATTAACATTATTTTCAGTTTTTGTATTTGGGATTACAATGTGCACTCTTACCACAATCTATTTAGCATAAAATTATAACACTTTGCACTGCATTTTCCAGACTTTACAAATATAAGATTCTTAAAATAGTATAACTGCATTATCACTCTCTATTCTTTGTGTTAAGGTTATCATAATTTTAATTCTATAAATGATATAAAATCCACTTTGTAATAATATCACATTTTTCATTTAAAAGCCACTTGTTTCATAAGTTAATTAGTATGTCATTCATAGGGAACAGGAATACAAGTCATGCTGAACTTCTCATCAGAAACAATGGAGGCTAGAACACAGTGCAAGGGTATCATTAAAGCAAAGAAAGGTGAAAAATAAACTGTCAACTTGGAATTTAACACTCCTTGAAAATATCCTTTGAAAATAAGGATGAAACAGAGACATTTTATCAATAAATAAAATCTAAGAGAATTTGGTGTCTGCATATTTATGTTAGCAGAAATCCTAAAGATTTTTCAAGTTGAAAATAATCATTTGATGTCTAAATCAGACAAACAGAGAGAAACGAGTGGTAGATAAAACAACATTGTAGCTGATAAATATATAATACAAATTATGTCTTTTCTTAATTGTCTTAACAAGCAAATGAGAGAATGAAGACATTTTAAATAAAAATATAGCTACAAAGGAAACAAAAACTACCTAACACCATACACAAACATAAACATGAGCAAGAAACCAAGAAAACTTGTAGAATATGGGAGTATATTTTCATAATACTCTGTAAAATTCCCCAACAGGACATACAAAGCAATAATCAGAAAACAATGGATTGAATTCTATTATAGTAACAATTTCTTTTTATCAAAAGGCACCATTGGCAGAGTGCAAAGGAAAGTCACACAGTGGGAGAAAAATATAAGTAACAAACGTGCATTTATGGAACATGTGAAAACTCCTAAAACTCAGTAAGAAAAATTCAATCAGCCTAATAAGTAACATGGATAAAAGACCTGACTAAGCATTTTTAAAAGGATGCTTCAGTTCAGTTCAGTTCAGTCGCTCAATCGTGTCCGACCCTGCGACCCCATGAATCGCAGCACGCCAGGCCTCCCTATCCATCACCAACTCCCGGAGTTCACCCAGACTCATGTCCATCGAGTCAGTGATGCCATCCAGCCATCTCATCCTCTGTCGTCCCCTTCTCCTCCTGCCCCCAATACCTCCCAGCATCAGAGTTTTTTCCAATGAGTCAACTCTTCGCATGAGGTGGCCAAAGTAATGGAGTTTCAGCTTTAGCATCATTCCTTCCAAAGAAATCCCAGGGCTGATCTCCTTCAGAATGGACTGGTGGGATCTCCTTCCAGTCCAGGGGACTCTCAAGAGTCTTCAACACCACAGTTCAAAGGCATCAATTCTTCGGCACTCAGCCTTCTTCACAGTCCAACTCTCACATCCATACATGACCACTGGAAAAACCATAGCCTTGACTAGATGGACCTTTGTTGGCAAAGTAATGTCTTTGCTTTTTGATATGCTATCTAGGTTGGTCATAACTTTTCTTCCAAGGAGTAAGCATCTTTTAATTTCATGGCTGCAATCACCATCTGCAGTGATTTTGGAGCCCCCAAAAATAAAGTCTGCCACTGTTTCCACTGTTTCCCCATCTATTTCCCACGAAGTGATGGGACCGGATGGCGTGATCTTTGTTTTCTGAATGTTGAGTTTTAAGCCAACTTTTCACTGTCCTCTTTCACTTTCATCAAGAGGCTTTTGAGTTCCTCTTCACTTTCTGCCATAAGGGTGGTGTCATCTGCATATCTGAGGTTATTGATATTTCTCCTGGCAATCTTGATTCCAGCTTGTGCTTTTTCCAGCCCAGCGTTTCTCATGATGTACTCTGCATATAAGTTAAATAAGCAGGGTGACAATATATAGCCTTGACGTACTCCTTTCCCTATTTGGAACCAATCTGTTGTTCCATGTCCAGTTCTAACTGTTGCTTCCTGACCTGCATACAAATTTCTCAAGTGACCACAATACATAAAATGTAAACACACACACACACACACACACACACCAGCCATCAGAGAAATGCAAATTGAAACCACAATGAATCACATTATATACATATCCAAATGGCATAAAGGGAGAAAGACATGCAGTATTATAGTTGTTCAAGATATGGAGCAATGGGAACTCTCATAACCTACTGATGGAAAAGTAAATTTATACATCTACTTTTGAGAACACTTTTATACTGTCTATCAGTGGTGGGATACAAATAACTTATGACTCAGAAGTGATACTCTTAATAATTATACACATATTCCCATCAAGATGCATGTACAGAAATGTATATAGCAGCATTATCTGTAATAGACAATAGCTGAAAAGGACTCAAATGCTCATTAATATATATTGGATAAATTATGCCATACAAATAAAATATAACATTAGAAAATGAACTATTATTATTACCCACTTTTTAAAAATCTTCTATGAAATGATTTTGATGAAATCCTTGACCTATTAACTAGTAATATTTACTATTACATTCATATTATGTGCCAGGAAATGTTTTGATTGTGGTTTTCAGTCTGTCTGCCCTCTGATGGAGAAGGATAAGAGATTCACGGAAGCTTCCTGATGGGAGAGACTGACTGAGGTGGAAACTAGTTCTTGTTCCAATGGGCGGGGCCATGCTCAGTAAATCTTTAATCCAATTTTCTGTTGATGGATGGAGCTATGTTCCCTCCCTGTTATTTACCTGGGACCAAAATATGGTGGAGGTAATGAAGATAATAGTGGCCTCCTTTAAAAGGTCCCATGCATGTACTGCTACACTCAGTGCCCCCAACCCTGCAGCAGTCCACCACTGACCCACACCTCTACTGCACACTCCTGGTCAACGCTGGGTCAGTCTCTTGTGGGGTCACTGCTCCTTTCTCCTGGGTCCTGGTGTGCACAAGGTTCTGTTTGCACCCTACAAGAGTATATTTCCTAGTCCTGTGTAAGTTCTGGCAGCTCTATGGTGGGGTTAATGGTGACTTCCTCCAAGAGGGCTTATGCCATAACCAAGTCTGCTGCACCCAGAGCCCCTGCCCCTGTGGCAGTCCACTGCTGACCTGTACCTCCACAGGAGATGCTCAAACACAGTTCTGCCTCAGTCTCTGTCGGGTCTCTGGCTCCTGGTACACACAAGGTTTGTTTGTGCCCTCTGAGTGTCTCTGGTGGGAATGGGGTTTGATTCTAAATGTGAATTCGCCCCTCCTACCATCTTTCTGGGGCTTCTCCTTTGCCCTTGGACGTGGAGTATCTCCTCATAGCCACTCCAGCGCCATGTGCAGGCACCTGATATTTCATCTTCAGAGAGAATTGGTTTCTCCTGTCATCAACTCTGTGATTTCTAGGCTCTTACAAGGTGTTATATTACTTGTGCATCTGACTCAAAGCAAAAAGTGAGCCAGACTAAAAAGTGAAGGAAACTTGAGGGTGGAGGGAGGAGCCACTTATGAGCTGCGGTATAAAAACTATCTCTCCCATGAGGCTGTGGGGCCTCAGGGCCAGACTCCCAGCATCCTATGGAGGCTCAAGATGGTCTAGGTGGTAGGAGCACCATGTTGGGGCAAAACGTCTACTAAAGCCCTGGAGAACTTTATGCTAGTAAAGTAATGCTCAAAATTCTCCAAGCTAGGCTTCAACAGTACCAGAACTGTGAATTTCCAGATGTTCAAGCTGGTTTTGGAAAAGGCAGAGAAACCAGAGATCAAATTGCAAACATCTGTTGGATCATCAAAAAAGCAAAAGAGTTCCAGAAAAACATCTATTTCTGCTTTATTGACTATGCCAAAGCCTTTGACTGGGTGGATCACAACAAACTGTGGAAAATTCTGAAAGAAAATTCTGAAAGAGATGGGAATACCAGATCACCTGACCTGCCTCTTGAGAAATCTGTATGCAGGTCAGGAAGCAACAGTTAGAACTGGACATGGAACAACAGATTGGTTCCAAATAGGAAAAGGAGTACATCTGGGCTGTATATTGTCACCCAGCTTATTTAACTTATTTGCAGAGTACATCGTGAGAAACTCTGGGCTAGAAGAAGCACAAGCTGGAATCAAGGTTGCCGGGAGAAATATCAATAACCTCAGATATGTAGATGACACCACCCTTATGGCAGAAAGTGAAGAGAAACTAAAAAGCCTCTTGATGAAAGTGAAAGAGGAGAGTAAAAATGTTGGCTTAAAACTCAACATTCAGAAAACTAAGAAAGATCATGACATCTGGTCCCATCACTTCATGGTAAATAAAGGGGAAAACAGTGTCAGACTTTATTATTTTGGGCTCCAAAATCACTGCAGATGGTGATTGCAGCCATGAAATTAAAAGATGCTTACTCCTTGGCAGGAAAGTTATTACCAACCTAGACAGTATATTAAAATCAGAGACATTACTTTGTCAACAAAGGTCCATCTAGTCAAGGCTATGGTTTTTCCAGTAGTCATGTATGGATGTGAGAGTTGGACTAAAAAGAAAGCTGAGCACTGAGGAATTTATGCTTTTGAACCATGGTGTTGGAGAAGACTCTTGAGAGTCCCTTGGACTGCAAGGAGATCCAACCAGTCCATCCTAAAGGAAATCAGTCCTGAATATTCATTGGAAGGACTGATGCTGAATCTGAAACTCCAACGCTTTGGCCACCTGATGCGAAGAACTGACTTATTTGAAAAGACCCTGATACTGGGAAAAATTAAAGGCAGGAGGAAAAGGGGACAACAGGGGATGAGATGGTTACATGGTGTCACTGACTCAATGGACATGAGTTTGAGGCAACTCTGGGAGTTGGTGATGGACAGGGAGACTTGGCATGCTGTGGTCCGCAGGGTCGTAAAGAGTCGGACACAACTGAGCGACTGAACTGAACTGAACGGAATATTCTCAATGCTGTATATACATTATTCATTTGATGTTAAAAAAACATTGAGGTAAGCACTTTTATTGTTCCCATTTTACAGATGAGGAAACTGAGATGACATTTATGAATAATGTAGCCAATAAAAGATAAAGTTGTGATTTGAACATAACCTCTAATTCCAAATGTGATGCTTTTCTTTTTCATCTGTTTCACATTGCATAATAATACTCTAGCAAGATACACTCTTTAGACAGTGGCTACATAACATGATGCTTCAAAATGGAGACAGATTATATAGGATACACATGTAAAGTACTGCTTTATTTACTGCTTTATTCATAGTGATCAATTAATATTTTATTAAGATGGAAATAAACTGAAAATATAATTCTATATCTTGCTTGATCATCTAAATGTTACATCATAAGCATCTCAAGCTATGAAATATTTTCAGAAAGCAAGGTTTAACTTTATTATTTTTTAAATTTATGCACAGTAAAATTTGTTTGTTTGGTGTTCAAGTTTTAGAGGTTTAACACAAGCACATATCCTTATAACTACCTCCACAAAATTCCCTTGTGCTGCCTTTTTGTAGCAGAATCTTCTCTCACCTCTAAACCCCGGAAAGCACTGATCTATTATCCATCCTTAGAGTTTGCTTTTTCAGATAAATTAAATGGCATATGAATGAAATCACATAGTATGTAACATTTGTGACTTGCTTTTTTCCCCTCAGCATAATTATTTTCAGGTCCACCCACATTGTTACATGAATCAATAGTTTGTTCTGTATTATCACCATAGTTAGGCATGTTTCAAAGATATTTCTGGTGTGGCTCTAGGTCACCACAATTAAGGGAATATTAGAATAAAGCCAGTCACACAAATTTTAAAGACCCTTAGGACCTTGCTCTGGATTTGGTTTTTACTTAAGTGAATACTGTGGCTGCTCTGATTTTCTATCCAGACCACTGAAATTTTCTCCTCATCAGCAATAAAGCTGTTTTGCTTTCTTATCACTCATGTGTTCATTGAAGTAGCACTTTTATTAATAATTTCCTTCAATAACTTTTTTCTTAATATATACATGCTAAGTCACTTGTCTGACTCTTTGTGACCCGATGAACGGTGGCCTGTCAGGTTCCTTGGTTCATGGTATTTCCCAGGCAAGAATACTGGAGTGAGTTGCATGCCCTTCTCCAGGAGATCTTCCCAACCCAGGGATCAAATCCATGTCTCATTAGGTCTCCTGCATTGGAGATGGGTTTTTTACCACTAGTGAAAAATCAAAGGGAAATCAAAGCACTTTTATTAATAATTAATAAATTATTTATTAATTAATAATTTCCTTCACTAACTTTTATATATATACACACAAATATATATATATATATATATATATATATGTTGTTTCTATTTGTTTTACTGAAATATAGATGATTTACAATATTATACTAGTTTCAGGGGTGCAACCCAGTGATTCAATAATTTTATATATCATACCGCATTTAAAGTTATTCTAAAATATTGGCTATATTTCCTGTGTTATAAAATATATCCTTGTAGCTTATTTTATACATAGTATTGATAGTTTGTACCTCTTAGTCTCCTACTCTAATACTTCTCCTCCCCCTTTTCTGTCCCCACTGGTAGCTACTAGTTTATTTTCTATAAATCTGTTTCTCTTTTGTTATATTCATTTATTTACTTTTTTTAGATTCCATATATAAATGGTAACATATTGTATTTTTCTTCCCCTGTCTTATTCACTAAGCATAATACCCTTTAAGTCCATTCATGTTGTTGCAAATGGCAAAATTTTCTTTTTTAATGACTGTGTAGTATTTCACTGTATATATGTACCACATCTTCTTTATCCATTTATCTGTCAGTGGACATTTAGTTTGCTTCCATGTCTTGGCTATTAGAAATAGGGCTGCAGTGAACACTGGGGTGAATATATCTTTTCCAACTAGTGTTTCCATCTCTTGGGATACATACCTAGATGTAAAACTGCTAAATGATATGGGAGTATCTAGTTTTTTCAGGACTTGCCATAATGTTTTCAGTGCATGCCACACCAATCTACATTATATGTGCCAAGCTTGTCTTCTTTCCACATCCACATAACCAATATTTGTTATTTGTGGTCTTTTTGATGCTAGCCTTTCTGACAGGTATGAGGTGATATATCATTGTGGTTTTGATATGCATTTCTCTGATAATTAGTGATGTTAACCATCTTTTCATGTGCCTGTAGGCCATCTGTATGTCTTCTTTGGAAAAATGTCTATTCAGTTCTTTCCTATGTATTTGATTGGATTGTGCTATTTTGATATTGAGTTGTATGAGTTGTTTATATATTTTGGATATTAACTACTCCTTACTGGTCATATCACTTGCAAATATTTTCTCCCATTATATAGGTTGTCTTATTCTGAACATTCTTTGGCATGAATCATAGCAACTTTTTCTTGAATCTCTCTACTCAGGCAAAGGAAGCAAAAACAAAAATAAAGAAATGGGACCTAATTTAAAAGTTTTCACAGAGCAAAGGAAACCATTGGAAAAATAAGTTTTTTCTTGCATTCAGAACTTTAACTTAGTTAGTGAAAGAGGCCTAGATTTTGGCCTATCTTGACTTTCAATAGGTCTTCCTCACTAAGCTTAAGCATTTCTAGATTTTGATTTAAATTGAGAGACTCCTTTGACTTGAACACTTAGAGGTCACTGTAAGGTTATTAACTGACTTAATTTTAATATTTCTGCATATCAGGAAATAGAAAGGTCTGAGGAGAAGGAAAGAGACAGGGGAATGGCCAGCTGGTAGAGCAGTCAGAACACACAGAACACTTTTTGTTTGCCATTTCTTACGGGTATGTTTTGTGACACCCCAAAATAATTACAATAGTAACATCAATGATCATAGGTCCCCATAACAAATATAATATGACAAAGATTGAAAGATGTTGAGAATTAAAAATGTAACACAGATATACAAAGTGAGCAAATGCTGTTTGAAAAATGGTACCAACAGATTTGGTCAATGCAGGGTTACCATAAAATTTCAACTTGTTAAAAAAAAAAAAATGCAATATCTGCAAAGTGCAAGAAGGAAAGCCTAGTAAAATGTGTGTATACCATTATATGGGTATGAGACTGCTCATCACTCACCCGCTAAAAAAGACATGATATTAATGATTAAGACCTAATTTTTTTTTCATTTTTGAAACATATGATGCATATTTCCAGCTTATCTGCACTAAGACTGAAACAATTAAATTCCCACAACCAGTAGATGGGAATGCATTTCTTCTCCCCTTTCCAACACTATGCACCTTCTTTAAATTATCACTTTAATTGCATCCACTTGACTAATAACAGCTAATAGCTAGAGGTTTTTTCACTTATTGTTTACATGATCCAGGAAGTTTAATTAACCCTTTGCATAGATTCATTGTGCAATACTCACATTAATCCTATAAAAAAACACTGTTTACTCTTACGTTATAGATGAATAATTGATGCACAGAGAGGTTAGGTAACATATGCTAGATCATACAGACCTTAGTGACAGAGCTTGAATTTCAGCACAAAAAGTTTGATTCTGTAGTTTAGACTCTTATTCACTAAGTTATGTGGCTTAATTCCCATACTTTTTTAAGCCAAACTTTTAAAAATGTTTATTTTTCTCTTTCAGCTATCCATTCTTGTGTTTCACATATTTCCCCAAATACAGGTTTCATTGTGATTTAACACAAATATGTATTACATATATTGGCCCCTTTTCTCACATTTGTTGCCAAGTATTTTTTGCTAGCTTGCTAGTTTTTGACATAGTTTAATATATTTTTAATTAAAAAAGCATTTAACATAGTCAAAACTGATTTCACATTTAGAGATTTCTTATCTATTTTAAGATCAGTTAAATATTCATTCACCTCTCATATTTTTTATCTTAAAATTGCCTATTGAAATATATTTACTATAATTTCTATAAAATTAAAAAAAATTGTCTTTAATTTACTTTTTACAAATATAAAGAGGAAGCTTAAAATTTCTTTATTTTCTGCTAATACGTGGCATGTTAATTTCCTATTGCTGCTGTAAGAAACTGCCATAAACTTAGTGGTTTAAAATAACATAAATTCAATATCTTATATTTCTGCAAGTCTAAAGTCTGAAATGAGTCTTAGTAGGCAAAAATCAAGGTGTTAGGAGAGCTATGTTCCTTCTGGAGGCTTTACAAGAGAATTCACTCCTTGCCCTGTTAAATGGGAAGAGACTACCCAAACTCCTTCACATGGTCACCTGCCATCTTTTAAGCCAGAAAACTTGAGTGATTTTCATATTTCATTACTTTGACAATGGCTGTTTTTCTGTTTTCTACTTCCACACTTAAGGACCCTTGTAATTACTTTGGGCCCACCAGGACAATCTTCCTATTTTATGTACAGTTGCTTTGCAAACTTAATTCCCATTGGCATAATAACCCAGTATATATACATGTTCCAGGGAATAAGATGCAGACATATTCCTGCAATGAGGGGCACCTGGGTTTGATCCCTGGGTTGGGAAGATCCTCTGGAGAAGGGAAAGGCTACCCATCCCAGTATTCTGGCCTGGAGAGTTCCATGGACTGTATAGTCCATGGGGTCACAAAGAGTTGGACATGACTGAAGCTACTAAGCACAGCACATTTTTTTTTTTATCAGACTCCTGTAATCACCCTGATACTGTCCTTTTCCATTCTTTTGATGTATTTGTTTTAATAGACCCATGGCAGTTAAGGAACGCTATTGTTATTTTCTATTACAATTTTGTTTCTATATCAGTTTATAAATCTTCTAATGGAAAGAATCCTACAGAGTATTTTCTTTCACCTTTCTACCAAAGGTGAAGAATTTCACTGAGGTCAACTGATTTTATCCTGAGAGGCTTATTAAGTCCTCTTACCAGATTTTTAGCCCGAGAGCCAATTGATATTCTCATTTCTTAGGCATTTCTTAAAAAAAAAAAAAAATTTAGCTAGAATTCACTTGGTGAAGCTTGAGAATATTCTGATGGGATGTTATTTTGTCTCTAATGCCTTCTTTAATGCTATTTTCAAGTTTAGAAGAAAAAAAAAATGCAATACCTAGCATAAACAGTCACCAAAAGTCTTTGTCTCACATGATCTAAACTGCTTCATTATGATTACACCTCAAAAAGACAATGTGCCATGATTATCATTGCTTTCTCTTCCCTTCCCCCTCATGCTTTGACCTGTTTACTTTGTCTTGTTTTATTTTACTTAAAATTTTCTAAACTAATGCAGGTATGTGGATAGAATAAAGTAATTGCTTTCTTCAAAACAATATATTTGCAATAAAAGATGGTTACTCAATTTTCCCTTTGGTATGAATTCAGGTTAGTTAGTACACACCCCTCACTTTTTCTTGGTCAGAACAGGTCTCTTCCTTCTAACAAGTTGCAAGCACTTCTCTACTTCATGTAGGGAAATGAAGGGTTTATTGATATTACTGTTCTCACTCCTACTCTTCCAGAAACATTAATCAAGAAAAGATATACAGATGCTTAAAAGTACATAAAAAGACACTCAACACCACTAATTATTTCAATTCAGTTCACTCGCTCAGTCATGTCTGACTATTTGTGACTCCATGGACTGCAGCATGCCAGGCTTCCCTGTCCATCACCAACACAAGGAGCTTGCTCAAACTCATGTCCATTGAGTCAGTGATGCCAGCCAACTATTTCATCCTCTGTCAACCCTTTCTCCTCCTGCCTTCAATCTTGTCCAGCATCAGGGTTATTTTCAGTGAGTCAGTTCTTCACATCAGGTGGCTAAAATTTTGGAGTTTCAGGTTCAGCATCAGTTCTTCCAATGAATATTCAGGACTGATTTACTTTAGGATGGAATGGTCTGATCTCCTTGCAGTCCACGGGACTCTCAAGAGCCTTCTACAACACCAGAGTTCAAAAGCATCAAATCTTCGGTGCTGAGCTTTCTTAATAGTCCAAATCTCAAATCCATACATTCAGTTCAGTTCAGTCAGTCAGTCATGTCCAACTCTTTGTGACCCCATGAACCACAGCATGCCAGGACTCCCTGTCCATCACCAACTCCCAGAGTTTACCCAAACTCATAACCATTGAGTCGGTGATGCCATCCAACCATCTCATCCTCTGTCATCCCCTTCTCTTCCTGCCCTCAGTCTTTCCCAGCATCAGGGTCTTTTGAAATGAGTCAGCTCTTCATATCAGGTGGCCAAAATACTGGAGTTTCAGCTTTAACACCAGCCATTCCAATGAACACCCAGGACCGATTTCCCTTAGGATGGACTGGTCTGATCTTCTTGCAGTCCATGGACTCTCAAGAATCTTCTCCAACACCACAGTTCAAAAGCATCAATTCTTTGGCACTCAGCCCTCTTTATAGTGCAACTCTCATATCCATACATGACTACTGGAAAAACCATAGCCTTGACTAGACGGATCTTTGTTGGAAAAGTAATGTCTCTGCTTTTTAATATGCTGTCTAGGTTGGTCATAACTTTCCTTCCAAGGAGTAAGCGTCTTTTAATTTCATGGCTGCAATCACCATCTGCAGTGATTTTGGAGCCCCCAAAAATAAAGTCAGCAACTGTTTCCATTGTTTCCCTGTCTATTTGCCATGAAGTGATGGGACCAGATGCCATGATCTTAGTTTTCTGAATATTGAGCTTTAAGCCAAATTTTTCACTCTTTTTTTTTCACCTTTATCAAGGGGCTCTTTAGTCCCTCTTCACTTTCTACCATAAGGGTGGTGTCATCTGCATATCTGAGGTTATTGATATTTCTCCCAGCAATCTTGATTCCAGCTTGTGCTTCATTCAGCCCAGCATTTCTCATGATGTACTCTGCATATAAGTTAAATAAGCAGGGTGACAATATATAGCCTTGACATACTCCTTTCCCTGTTTGGAACCAGTCTGTTGTTCCATGTCCAGTTCTAACTGTTGCTTCCTGACCTGCATACATATTTCTTAGGAGGCAGGTCAGGTGGTCTGGTATTCCCATCTCTTTCAGAATTTCCCACAGTTTATTGTGATCCACACAGTCAAAGGCTTTGGCATAGTCAATAAAGCAGAAATAGATGTTTTTCTGGAACTCTACTTTTTCAATGATTCAGCGAATGTTGGCAATTTGATCTCTGGTTCCTCTGTCTTTTCTAAAACCTACTTTTTTGATGATTCAGCAAATGTTGGCAACTTATCTCTGGTTCCTCTGCCTTTTCTCAAACCTTTTCTGTGAACATCTGGAAGTTCACAGTTCACGTATTGCTGAAGCCTGGCTTGGAGACTTTTGAGCATTACTTTACTAGTGTGTAAGATGAGTGCAATTGTTCAGTTCTTTGAGCAATATTTGTAATTGCCTTTCTCTGGGATTGGAATGAAAACTGACCTTTTCCAGTCTTGTGGCCACTGCTAAGTTTTCCAAATTTGTTGACATATTGAGTGCACCACATTCACAGCATCATCTTTCAGGATTTGAAATAGCTCAACTGGAATTCCATCACCTCCACTAGCTTTGTTCATAGTGATACTTCCTAAGGGCCACTTGACTTCACATTCCAGGATGTCTGGCTCTAAGTGAGTGATCACACCATCGTGATTATCTGGGTCATGGAGATCTTTTTGTATAGTTCTTCTGTGCATTCTTGCCACCTCTTCTTAATATCTTCTGCTTCTGTTAGGTCCATACAATTTCTGTCCTTTATTGAGCCCATCTTTGCATGAAAATTTCCCTTGGTAACTATAATTTTCTTGAAGAGATCTCTAATCTTCTCTATTCTTGTTTCCCTTTATTTCTTTGCATTGGTTGATGAGGAAGGCTTTCTTATCTCTCCTTGCTATTCTTTCGAACTCTGCATTCAAGTGGGTATATCTTTCCTTTTCTCCTTTGCTTTTCACTTCTCTTCTTTTCACAACTATTATGTAAGGCCTCCTCAGACAGCCATTTTTCTTTTTTGCATTTATTTTTCTTGGGGATGGTCTTGATCCCTGCCTCCTGTACAATATCATGAACCTCTGCCAATAGCTCATCAGGCACTCTGTCTCTCAGATCTAGTCCCTTAAATCTATTTCTCACTTCCACTGTATAATCATAAGGGATTTGATTAGGTCATACCTGAATGGTCTAGTGATTTTCCCCCTTTCTTCAATTTCAGTCTGAATTTGGCAAGAAGGAGTTCATGATCTGAGCCACAGTCAGCTCCTGGTCTTGTTTTTGCTGACTGTATAGAGTTTCTCCATCTTTGGCTGCAAAGAATATTATCAATCTTATTTCAGTGTTGACCATGTGGTGATACCCATGTGTAGAGTCTTCTCTTGTGTTGTTGAAAGAGGGTGTTTGCTATGACCAATGCATTCTCTTGGCAAAACTCTCTTGGCCTTCGCCCTGCTTCATTCTGTACTCTAAGGCCAAATTTGTCTGTTACTCCAGGTATTTCTTGACTTCCTACTTTTGCATTCCAGTCCCATATAATAAAAAGGACATCTTCTTGGTTGTTAGTTCTAAAAGGTCTTGTAGGTCTTCATAGAACCATTCAACTTCAGCTCCTTCAGTGTTACTGGTCCCTATGGCCCAGGAGCGGTGGCTGAATGACAGCACAGGAGCAGCCAAGAAAATCTACCCCAGGTCCAAGGCCAGGGGTGGCAGCGAAGACAAGCTACCCACGTCTAAGGTAGGGAGCAGCGGCTGCACTTTGCTGGAGCAGCTGTGAAGAGATATCCCACATCCAAGGTAAAAGAAACCCAAGTAAGATAGTAGGTGCTAAGAGAGGGCATCAGAGGGCAGACACACTGCAACCACAAACACAGACAACTAACCAATCTGATCACACGGACCACAGCTTGTCTAACTCAATGAAACTAAGCAATGCCGTGTGGGGCCACCCAAGATGGACAGGTTATGGTGAAGAGGTCTGACAGAATGTGGTCCATGGGAGAAGGGAATGGCAAACTACTTCAGTATTCTTGCCTTGAGAACACCATGAACAGTATGAAAGGCAAAAAGATAGGTCACTGAAAGATGAACTCCCCAGGTCGGTAGGTGCCCAATATGCTACTGGAGATCAGTGGAGAAATAACTCCAGAAAGAATGAAAGGATGGAGCCAAGACAAAAACAACACCCAGTTGTGGATGTGACTGGTGATAGAAGCAAGGTCTGATACTATAGAGAGCAATATTGCATAGGAGGCTGGAATGTTAGGTCCATGAATCAAGGCAGATTGGAAGTGGTCAAACAGGAGATGGCAAGAGTGAATGTTGACATTCTAGGAATCAGAGAACTAAAATGGACTGGAATGGGTGAATTTAACTCAGATGACCATTATATCTACTATTGTGGGTAGGAATCCCTTAGAAGAAATGGAGTAGCCATCATAGTCAACAAGAGTCTGAAATGCAGTACTTGGATGCAATCTCAAAAGTGACAGAATGATCTCTGTTCGTTTCCAAGGCAAACCATTCAATATTACGGTAATCCATTCCATACATGACAAGTGGAAAAACCATAGCTTTGACTAGATAAGATCTTTGTCGGCAAAGTAATGTCTCTGCTTTTTTTTTTCTTATAAATTTTAATTTTATTGGAATATAACTGATTTACAATGGTGTGTGTGTTTCAGGTGGACAGTAAAATGATTCAGTTACACATATGAATGTACGGTATTCATTCTTTTCTAGATTCTTTTTCACACAGGATGTTGGGAAAGGAAAAACATAATAAACCAAAGGAAAATAGTTGTCAAGAATTAATAAAATATTGGGCGGGGGGTGGTAGGATAAATCAGGAGCTTGGAATGTCTCTGCTTTTTAATATACTGCCTACATTGGTCATTGCTTTTCTTCCAAGGAGCAAGCATATTTTAATTCCATGGCTGCAGTTACCATTTGCAGTGATTTTGGAGCCAAAAACCACAAAGTCTTTTACTGTTTCCATTGTTTCCCCATCTATTTGCCATGAAGTAATGGGACCAGATGCCATGATCTTAATTTTTTGAATGTTGAGTTTTAATTCAGCTTTTTCACTCTCCTCTTTCACTTTTATCAAGAGATTCTTTAGTTCTTCTTCGCTTTCTCTGGTATTATCTGCATATCTGAGGTTATTGGTATACCTCCCAGCAATCTCCCAGGGACTTTCCTGGTGGCTCAGATGGTAAAGCGTCTGTCTACAATGCGGGAGACCCAGGTTCAATCCCTGGGTTGGGAAGATCCTCTGGAGAAGGAAATGGCAATCCACTCCAGTACTATTGCCTGGAAAATCCCATGGACAGAGGAGCCTAGTAGGCTACAGTCCATGGGGTTGCAGAGAGTCGGACACGACTGGGTGACTTCACTCACCCATTCATTCCAGCAATCTTGATTCCAGCTTGTGCTTCATCCAGCCCCGAATTTTGCATGATGTACTCTGCATATAAGTTAAATAAGCAGGGTGACAATATACAGCCTTGATGTACACCTTTCCCAATTTGTATCCAATCTGTTGTTCCAGGGCTGGTTGTAACTGTTTCTTCTTTCCCTGCATACAGATTTCTCAGGAGGCAGATAAGGTGGTCTAGCATTCCCATCTCTTGAAGAATTTTCCACAGTTTGTTGTGAGCCACATCGTCAAAGGCTTTGGCGTATTCAGTAAAGCAGAAGTAAATGTTTTTCTGGAACTCTCTTGCCTTTTCAATGATCCATCAGATGTTGGCAATGTGATCTCTGTTCCTCTGCCTTTTCTAAATTTAGCCTGAACATCTGGAATTTCTTGGTTCACATACTGTTGAAGTCTAGCTTGGAGAGTATTCAGCATTACTTTGCTAGAGTGTGAGATGAGTGCAACTGTGCAGTAATTTGAACATTCTTTGCATTGACTTTCTTTGGGATTGGAATGAAAACTGACCTTTTCTAGTCCCGTGGCCACTGCTGAGTTTTCCAAATTTGTTAGCAGATTGAGTGCAGCACTTTAACAGCATCATATTTTAGGATTTGAAATAGTTCAGCTGGAATTCCATAACCTCCACTAGCTTTGTTTGTATTGATGCTTCCTAAGGCTTACTTAACTTTGCAGTCCAGGATGTCTGGCTCTAGGTGAGTGATCACGCCGTCATGGTTATCAGGTTCTGTATAGCTCTTATGTGTATTCTTGCCACCTCTTCTTAATATCTTCTGCTTCTATTAGATTCATACCATGACTTTCCTTTATTGTGCCCATCTTTGCAGGAAATGCTCCCGTGCTGTCTCTAATTTTCTTGAAGAGAGTTCCAGTCTTTCCCATTCTCAAAACTACAATGAGGTATCTATTACTCATATCAGTCAGAATGGCCATTATCAATAAGTCTACAAACACTAAAAGCTCGAGCGGGTATGGAGAAAAGGGAACCCTCTTACACTATTATTGGGAATGCAAACTGGCACAGTCACTATGGAGAACAATATATAGGGTCCTTAAAAGTCTAAAAATAGAACTATCATCAGATCAGATCAGTCACTCAGTCATGTCTGACTCTTTGCGACCCCATGAATCACAGCACGCCAGGCCTCCCTGTCCATCACCAACTCCCAGAGTTCACCCAGACTCACATCCATCGAGTCAGTGATGCCATCCAGCCATCTCATCCTCTGTCATCCCCTTCTCCTCCTTCCCCCAATCTCTCCCAGCATCAGAGTCTTTTCCAGTGAGTCAAATCTTCACATGAGGTGGCCAAAGTACTGGAGTTTCAGCTTTAGCATCATTCCTTCCAAAGAAATCCCAGGGCTGGTCTCCTTCAGAATGGACTGGTTGGATCTCCTTGCAGTGCAAGGGACTCTCAAGAGTCTTCTCCAACACCACAGTTCAAAAGCATCAATTCTTTGGTGCTCAGCCTTCTTCACAGTCCAACTCTCACATCCATACATGACCACAGGAAAAACCATAGCCTTGACTAGATGAACCTTTGTTGGCAAAGTAATGTCTCTGCTTTTGAATATGCTATCTAGGTTGGATCCATCAATCCCACTCTTGGGGCATATATTTGGAAATACACATAATTTGAAAGGAACATGCACCCCAATGTTCACTACAGCACTATTTACAATAGCCAGAAAATGGAATCAACCTAAATATCCATCAACAGAGGAATGGATAAGAGGATGTGGTATGTATATACAACAGAGTATTACTCAGGTATACAAAAGAACATAATTCATTTGCAGCAACATGTATGGATCCAGAGATTCTCACACTGAGTGAAGTTAAGTCAGATGTATTTGCTGGATATATACAAAATAAAAAAGGAAAGGAACAGAAGCAACTGAAGCAGTAGAGATGCAGTGAGGATGAATATACCTTAAACACTTAACTTAGCACAAATACATAGAGAAATATTGAGACTTAGATGTGATTATTTTATTACCTGTAATTCGTAAGTGTGACAAGTTGCTCTGATTATATATGAGATATTCAGTTCAGTTCAGTCACTCAATCATGTCCAACTCTTTGCAACCCCATGAATTGCAGCACGCCATATAGGTATACATCTACACAGATGTCTATAGATGATATCTATACATGTATATGTATGCTGCTGCTGCTGCTAAGTCACTTCAATCATGTCCAACTCTGTGCGACTCCATAGATGGCAGCCCACCAGGCTCCCCCGTCCCTGGGATTCTCCAGGCAAGAACACTGGAGTGGGATGCCATTTCCTTCTCCAGTGCATGAAAGTGAAAAATGAAAGTGAATTTGCTCAGTCGTGTCTGACTCCTAGCAACCCCATGGACTGCAGCCTACCAGGCTCCTCCATCCATGGGATTTTCCAGGCAAGAGTATTGGAGTGGGGTGCCATTGCCTTCTCCCATGTATATGTATATATGTATATATATAGAGAGATATATACACACATATATATCTATATATATCTACATGTATATCTATATATATACACATATATATCTATATATATACATATATATCTATATATACACATATATATCTATAATATATACACATATATATCTATATATCTATACATGTATCTATACATGAGTAGACATAATTATGTAAGTATATATAACTATAGATAAAACTTTATCTATATATGTATAGCTACTGAAAAAAAACAGAGACTGGCCATACATGTATGTACATATGTACATGTTTTGCATGTGTGTGTTTATATAAACATATATACATATATGAAATGAAAGCATATGTATGCACATATACAAACACATATTATGGTTACATATATAGATATTTCATTCCAATGTATTATTTTATTTTATTTTAAATTCATTTGAATTCACAGAATACTGACTTGACTTAGATATTTTAAAGGAAAATGATCAACATATGCAATCAGTCCCTCCCTTGGTGCCCAGTTTCAGTAACACTTTCCAAAGGAATTTACAAGAGAACTAATTCTTGTAGGTCAATATTGCTTGTTAAGATCTCTCACCCATTACGTTTCCATTTACCCATATACGAGCCTATGTATATGGATCAAAATATAGTATTCACTTTTAATGTTTCTGAATAAACAGATTTTTGCCTTTCCAATCACAGAGCTCTGGATTCTGAGACTTTTGAGTGGTCATTAATCAATACTGTTTTGTTCTCATCATTTCCTGAGGAAGAACCTGAAAATGTTCAGTTTTGTAGAGACTTATAATCTATAAAAACAGTTTCTTGTCTGTATTAGGCAACATTTGAAGCAATTGCTCTTTTAGAATCCTTTATCTGCTGCCCTGAAACCCCTAAGCAAGCTTTGGAACTCTGGGAGTACAGCAGTTGCTGAAATACACATAGTGTATGTGTGTATATATATATATGGCTTCTCTTGTGGCTCTGTCAGTAAAGAATCCTCCTGTAATGTAGGAGACCCAGGTTCTATTCCTGGGTCAGGAAGATCCCCTGGAGAAGGAAATGACAACCCACCCCAGTATTCTTGCCTGGAAAATCCCATGGACAGAGGATCCTGGAAGGCGACAGTCCATGGGGTCGCAAGAGCCTGACAAGATGCAGTGACTAAACCACTGTGTGTGTGTGTGCATGCGCGTGCACACTGTGCATTATCATTTATGTGTTTTCTTTTTTAGCTGTCATAAAACATTTTTCCCAAAACAGATTTTGGCACAAAATATTGTTGTATGGACTGTATATAGAGTTACACCCTGCTGCATAAACCTTATACAAATCAGTGGAATTGAACTTAGAGAGATTATTAAAAATAATAGGTTATCTATTTAGAGTCTAAAGACAAGAATCTAAATGTTTGATTATGTGCTGCAGAGGTTGATTTATCATTTCCAGATATTGGAAAAGATTTTACGTATTATTTAAAGCAGCAAAATAGTTTTGTACATTTTATTTTATATTCCTTTTTTTACTAAGCAAAGAGCACATATACTATCATCTCTCAGGTATAGATACCATGTTTTATTTAAGATGTACAATCCTGTATTGTACCTAAAGATATGTTCAGTGTTGATTTTTATCATAAAATGGGGGAAGATGTGAAGTTAGTGGTATTATTCTGATATTCTCTCAGGGAGAGTTTACTACTTGCTCATGGCTCAACTTCTGTTGTTAGTTTGGGTTTATCAGAACCAGAAAACATTATCTCTTGGCTTTGAATTTATATTTTAGAAGAGTAGTCTATAGCGGAAGCAAACAATACTATAAAGCTACTAGATCACATTCTTGCTATATTCTATTTCACAACATAGAGAATATAATGATTGTAAAAATAATAAACAGAACTACTATTCTGTTTACAATAATGTTCTAATAACAGATAATGCTCTTCTTATAACAGATAATGTTATCAGAAGTTACACAGTTGAGTAACTAGCATTTTTTATGAGCATATTTACCTTTCCACAATTGTATTATATATATTGGGAAAAGTGATTTAATATTCAAAGTCACTGAGTAGCAATTTCTTAGAAATCTGCTCATTTATGGACTGTTTAAGAAATTGATATGAAATATTTAAGTCTTGCATAGGGAATCTATAAAGTGTGAATAGAGAATTCAAGGTTAATGAATGTTCATTTCGAAAGTAAAGCTCTTACAGTACTCATGCACCAAGTACTCATACTGTTGATGGTGCATTGAGTTTATCCTCTAATTCATTTGTTGTTGATGAAAGTAGACTAACATTACTCCTTAAGATGATAATAATACAAGAGAATGGCTATCCACTCCAGTATTCTTGCCTGGAGAACTCTATGGACAGATGAGTCTGGTGGGCTACAGTCCATCGGGTCGCAAAGAGCTGGACATGACTGAGTGACTTTCATTTCATTTCCATAGGATATAAATAGATATACCCTGGATTACAAAATTACATACATGTAAGTAGGATATGTGGTTCATCTAATGTGTAGTCCTAATTCTGGTACGGACACTACAAATAGAAAGCTAATGAACTGGACTTTTTTCCTATGACTAAATGCACTTAGGTTGACTGACCATCACAATTAAAAATAACAATGAAGGTTTCCATAATACTTAGACATTTACAAAGCACTTTAATATATTTTTCATCTTATTCTGTTCTCACAGTAACTCTATTGATGTATGGTACTAATATTCCCATTTTATAGGCAATTTTATGAACTGCAATGTTTGTATCCCCTCAAATTTATATGCTGAATCCCTAACACCAAGTGTGTGCTGATATTTGCAGGTGGGATCTTGGGAAGGTAATGAGATTTAATGAGGTCATGAGGGGAGAGCCCTCATGATAGGATTAGTCCCTTTACAAGAACAAGAACACAAGGTTCAAGAGGGAGGGAACATGTATGCCTATGGATGATTCATGTTGATGTTTGACAGAAAACAACAAAATTCTGTAAAGCAATTATCTTTCAATTAAAAAATAAATCAATTTTTAAAAGTAAAGGAAAAAAAAGAAGACAAGGTGATCTCTTTCTCTGTCCATTCACAGTCACTAAGGACAGGCCAGGTGAGCACACAGAGAGAAGGTGGCTGTCTAAAAGCCAGAATATAGGAGGCCACCAGACACTGAATCTTTGGATATCTTGATTTTTTGTCTGTTGTTTAAGGCACTCAGCCTATGGTATTTTAACAGAGCAGCCCACACTCTCATAAATACCAATGTCCAAAACAGAATATTAATAAAAATGTTAATAGTTTATTAAAGCTGCATAATTCTATGTAATAGAGCCAAGATATATAGAACAGAATTGATAGTCTTGGTAAATGGGTAAATCTTTGTATTTATGAATTAATTTTTGACCAAGGTAATAAAATGAAGACATAATAGTTTTTTCAACTAATGATGCTGGGACAACTGGCTAGCCATGTTCAGAAAAATGAAGCTGGATATTTATCTCCCACCATATTCAAATTATATCTCACAGTGGATCAAAAATGTAAATATGAGGGACAAAAATATAAAATGCTTAGGAAAAACATATATGAGTAAGTCTTCATGATCTTGGATAAGGCAATGCTTTTTAAAATGTAACACTTCAAGTGCAAGGAATACATACAAAAATTGATTGAACATCATCAAAATTAAAATAACAGCTGTTCTTCAAAAGAACTATCAAGGAAGTGAAAAGGCAACTCACAGAATGGGAAATAATATTTTCAGATTTATCAGATAAAAATATTTTATGTGATAAGCATATATTATCCAGAATATATATAGAACTTGCACAATTCAACAGTAAAAAGAATAAAAACATATTAAAAATGGGCAATGTATTTGAATAAACATTCCCATAAACAAGATATACAAATAGATATTAAGCATAGGAAAAGATGATCAACATCATTAGATATCATGTTCAAGCTCAGTCAGTCAGTTGTGTTCGACTCTTTGTGACCCCATGAACTGAAGCTCACCGGGTTCCTCTATTCATGGAATTTCCCAGGCAAGAATACTGGAGTGGTTTGCCTTTCCAGGGGATCTTCCTCACCCAGGGATCTAACGCTTGTCTCCTGCCTTGGCAGGCAGAATCTCTGAGTCACCAGGGAAGCCCATCATTAGATATAAGGATAATACAAACCCAAATCTCAATGAGGAACCACTTCACACCTATTAGCATGGTTATAATAAAGAAAAAAGGGAAAATAGGAAATAATTGTTGGAGGGGATGTGGGAAAAATAGAATTCTAATACATTGCTGATGAGAAGGAAAACAATTTGTTAGTTACATGTGGTAGTGCTTCACTGTATAAATATATAATACATACATACTGTATGATTCCATTAATACAAACTGCCCAGAATAGGGAAATCCATATATACAGCACATACATTCATGGTTGCTAGGGGCTCAGGAGAGTGGGAAATGGAAATTGACTGTTTGTGAGATGAAAATATCCTGTAATGAGGAATGACTGATGCACAACTTTGCGAATACACTAAAATCTGCTGAATTGCACCATTTAAAAGAGTGAGTTTTATGGTATGTGAACTTAACCTCAATACAACTGTTAAAAATAAACTATAAGCACATGTAGGGATAATGGCAACTGACACTTGCCCCTTGTGACAGAGAGAACAATACTTGCTGCCTCTTTATTATTAACCAAGTGTGCTTGAAGTCCATTAGTGTTTTGATTACAATTCACACACACACACAAATGCATACAGCCCACACTTTTTGTGTGTTTGTTTTGGACATCATTAAGTCCAATCTTATAATACTGAAACAGCAGAAGACCACAGCTCACAATGGCATTCTTTCACATCAACGGATATATCAGTGCTTCGTAATTAAAAGCAGGCTTAAACTATGAAAATTGAAACAGCTCATATGATATGACCTACGCATCTGTCTAGAAGAATATCTATTTTTCCTTATATTATATTCCCCTACAAAGTCTCCACTTTGTAGGGGAATATGATAGTTATAAGTCTCAGGGTCAATAATAGGAGATGTGTGATGTGGTTTACATCACTGGGTTTTCCATGCTAGCCTTACTGTAACACTGGAGCCTGAGGTGTTTTGTTGATAATGAAAACAAGTAGGCTATCAGTTGATTTTATTTCCATATGAATAAAACGTGGAGTCTGAAGGGATCTTGCTTTGGGGATGGTGACTGTGACTGACATATCATCTATTTCAACAAGTCAGTTACTGACACAGAACTTCCAGGAGTTTCATTCATTTGGGGAATAAGGACAGGGGAAGAAGATTGACTAAAGCTGGGCTTCTGGAGTGGCTCCATGGTAAAAAAAAAAAAAAAAAAAAATTCCACCTACCAATGCAGGTAGACACAGGAGATGCAGGTTCAATCCCTGAGTCAGGGAAGATGCCCTGGAGGAGGAAATGGCAACCCACTCCAGTACTCTTGCCTGGGAAATCCCATGGACAATGGAGCCTGGAGGGCTACAGTACACAGGGTTGCAGAGTCGGACATGACTAAGCACACATGAATAGCTGTTACACCAGAAAAGAAAGGGGCACAGAAGCGAGAACTTGATTAACAGAGTATAATCATAGGTTTGGATTTTGTTTATCATTTCAGCAGTGCTTCCCTCTTATGGCCCATTAGCATTCCCTTGAACAAAAAAAATAGTTTGATTATTTAACATCTCCCAAGAAATTCTGGTTAAAGATCACCAATTTAAGATAGCACTTCTCAACAAAAAGTGCCTGCCCCAATCATAGGACATTTGGCAACGCCTGGAGACTTTCTGGTTATCATACCTGGGGGGAAGGTACTACTGGCATTTAGTGGTAGAATCCAGGCAATGCTGTCTAACAGCCTACAATACACAGGACAGCCCTCTACAAAAACAGATTATCTTGGCCAAAACATTAACATTCGCAAAGTTAAAAATCCTGATTTAAGGATAAAACTCACCTATTAATTATGAGTAAGAAGACACCACCCTTATGGCAGAAAGTGAAGAGGAACTAAAAAGCCTCTTGATGAAAGTGAAAGAGGAGAGTGAAAATGTTGGCTTAAAGCTCAACATTCAGAAAACAAAGATCATGGCATCTGGTCCCATCACTTCATGGGAAATAGATGGGGAAACAGTGGAAACAGTGTCACACTTTATTTTTTGGGTTCCAAAATCACTGCAGATAGTGACTGCAGCCATGAAATTAAAAGACACTTACTCCTTGGAAAGAGAGTTATGACCAACCTAGATAGCATATTCAAAAGCAGAGACATTACTTTGCCAACAAAGGTCTGTCTAGTCAAGGCTATGGTTTTTCCAGTGGTCATGTATAGATGTGAGAGTTGGACTGTGAAGAAAGCTGAGCACCGAAGAATTGATGCTTTTGAACTGTGGTGTTGGAGAAGACTCTTGAGAGTCCCTTGGACTGCAAGGAGATCCAACCAGTCCATTCTAAAGGAGATCAGCTCTGGGTGTTCTTTGGAAGGAATGATGCTAAAGCTGCTACCTCAGGCAAAGAGTTGACTCATTGGAAAAGACTCTGATGCTCGGAGGGATTGGGGGAAGGAGGAGAAGGGGATGACAGAAGATAAGATGGCTGGATGGCATCACTGACTCAATGGACATGAATCTGAGTGAACTCCGGGAGTTGGTGATAGACAGGGAGGCCTGGCGTGCTGCAATTCATGGGGTCGTATAGAGTTGGGCACGACTGAGTGACTGAACTGAACTGAACTGAACTGACAGACAGACAGGATATCCCTGGTGGTACTGTGGATAGAAATCTGCCTGTCAATGCAGGGGACAGAGGTTCAATCTCTGATCTGGGAAGATTCCACATGCTGCAGAGCAACTAAGCCCATGCCCTGGAGCCAGCAAGCCACAATTACTAAAGCCCATCCACGTTCCTAGAACCTGTGCTCCGCAACAAATCACCACAATGAGAGGGCCACACACTGCAACCAGAGTAGCCCATGCACAGCAACAAAAACCCCAGGGCAACCAAAAAAAAAAAAAAAAACCACAGAAATATTGGTATTATTTAGTATTCTTGCCATCTTTTCATTGATCTTTTTTCTCTTGTTGTTCCAGAGCCAGGGCACAACAAACATAGTGATGCACTAATTATAGTGAAAGTGTTAGCCACTCAGTTGTGTCAAACTCCTTGTGATCCCATGGATTATAGCTCAACCAGCTTCCTCTGTCCATGAGATTCTCCAGGCAAGAATGCTGGAACAGGTTGCCATTTCCTTCTCCAGGACATCTTTCCCACCCCGGGATCAAACCTGGGTCTCCTGTGTTGCAGGCAGACTCTTTACCAACTGAGCCACCATGGAAGCTATACTAATTAGAACTACTTTTAGAGCCTGTTGAAAACATTGAATCAATATAATTCACAATATGAGAATTTAGCTTTCTCTTCTTCATTTGGTCCAGTCTGACATTTTTACCATCTTTAAATAAATGTTTCCATTTAATGCATGGCTACTGTTGCTGATCCACACCCACTGCTAAAAAGCTAGC
Organism: Bos grunniens; assembly: GCF_055505025.1. Taxonomy (NCBI): domain Eukaryota; kingdom Metazoa; phylum Chordata; class Mammalia; order Artiodactyla; family Bovidae; genus Bos; species Bos grunniens. The sequence goes on from NC_141194.1 coordinate 135,104,658, forward strand.
TTGGTTCTGTTCAGTTAAACCAGGAAAAATTTTCTGTACATTTTCTGAATAACTATACCACTTTTGAACATAATACTTTGTGCACAGGACACCCACATGTAATATGATTATTGTAATTAGTAATAAATTGTATAGTACTTCATATTTTTCAAGGGTTTTGCAGTATCTCCTCACAGTAATTCCATTTGCCGAATCACTATTATCATCCCCATTTCACAGATGAGAAAATAACAGTACAGAGAGGCTAAATATCTTGTTTGAGGGTCACAGATTGGTTCAAACTAGGGCTTGGACTGAGGTTTTTATTTAAAACAGCAAGTTAATTCAAGCCTGCCAGCCTTTGTCAGTCCTTGTTTCAAAGAGATTTTTCAAATACGAAAGTCAGAGAAGCTGTATTGTCTATGAGTGGAAAGTTTCCAGGATTAATTTGTGTGTGTGTGTTATTTAAAATTTTATAATTTTAAGTGTGTTACTTCAGTTTGAATTACCTTAATGTGGAACAGTAATTAAGTCATAAATACACTGTTCAGTGGCACTGCTTTTATACTGAACTAGATTTGGATGAAGTAAAAATTAAGAATATGAAAAAAGAGCTATAATTTATGAATGTGAGAAATTGTTTAGCTACATGTCTCACATCGAAGATAAACAGCTAAGAGAAACTTTAAATTGCTTTCAATCTGTGTCCAGCCAGCTCAGTTTCTTTGTCTGATACTAATAAGATCAATGTAACACCATCAATCCCCAAATGGGTCAATTAGATATGCCATGTCCATGGACAAAATCTGCACACAGAACTCAGAACAGCTGTCTTTTCAAATAGGCTTATTGCTCACACACAGCTGTCAGCAAGCAAGATAATATGTCCTACTTAGTGCACTCAGACCCACAGAATGGAGATAATTCTTTCTTACTGATTGTTATTTCAGAAATGTCAACTGGTCATAGCAAGGACAGAAAATACCTATGCATAAACCCATCATAAAAATATAATCCTAAAATGTGAATAATAAATGTTGATATTAGAGTAATAAAGGGTGATATGTGAGGCTTGTTTGCTATGTGCATTGATCCCTATTCATCTGAGGAATCAGAATGAGTTTTCAAAAGCAATTAAAGAACAAAGGAACCTGAGCTTAGACTTAGGAGACATATATACCAGGTCAATGACTTATTGAATTGATTATAACTGACGAGTCGATCAATACGTTCTTTTCAGATTATGACTATTACATAAAATGTTATGTATAGCTGTATTTTTAAAATGCATTAACACTAAGAAGAACTTTAGTAAAAATAGCATAATATAAACATAAGAACTTATTGGATAAGGAAAAATAGTAATTACAAACAAAAAAGCAGAAAGTCTGGAGACAAAATCATAGTAAAATGCCACTGAACATCAAGAGTTCATTGTAACTGCCACAGTGTTAGTAGAAAACTAAATTTTACTATTTCCCTTGAGCCAAAGAAATGTTTTATTCTAGGTATTTGGGTAACTTTCTTTTCACTTTCTTCATCTACTTTTAAAATTGTTACCAAGAAATTGTAGGAAGAATCTGGGGGAGGGGGGATTGCAGTGAAAGAAAATTAAAATCATTTTCATAAAATTTGATGGAGATGTTGTTTTAAATTAATTACAAGATAAGTAATAATTCCAGACAGCATAAGGGTGGTACAGAGTTTCTGTCCAAGAGAAGACCCAAACAAAACTAATATTTGGCTAGAACAGCATAGTCTCTGGAAGTGAACAGAGTTGATATATAATCCAGATTCCATTACTTTCCAGTCATGAGATTTCAGGCAAGCTCATTACAAAAACCTTCTGTTTTCTTCCTTATACAGTGAAGATGATAAGAACTTCTTTATAAAGTTGTGATGAGGATTTAATGAAAATACATATTAAAATTTTAACCTTATGCCTAATGGTTGCTTAATGTTAATGTTAGCATTAATTAGCACTGATATTGGATTAATATTTGCTTTGGTGTTAGTACTGATACTGGTATTAGTTTTATCATTAGCATTACTATTTTTTGCATGAGTTATGTGATACATGAAATGAGGACATTTTATGTATTTTGAGCATTGTGTAGAATTCCCTGTTGGTTCTCATTATTCATCTATTTTGTACACAGTAGTGTATATATATGTTAATCCCAATCTCCCAATCCATCCAACCTCCCACATTCCCCCTTGATGTCCATAAATTTGTTCTGTACATCTGTGTCTATATTTCTGCTTTGAAAATAAGTCCATCTGTATCATTTTTCTAGATTCTATATATAAGTGAAATTAAATGATCTATGTTTTTGTCTTTCTGATCCACTTCACTATGTATATTACTGTTAATATTAGTACTAGTACTATTTCTCCTTTCCTTACTTATAATCAGTGTTTCCAACTTGGGTGGGATTAGACAATAAGTTGGACATTTAGTCCAAATGTCTCATAGCACAAAAATCCCCTCTAAAATAACATTAGCAGATGGTATTTTGAAACAAAATATTGAATTTTATAATAATCCTTGTCAAATTTTATTTTGTTGATTTTCTTTTATGGTAGGGCACTATTTCTCTAAAATCCAGAAATAATTAAACATGGCATTTAACAAAAAGGAAAAATGAAAATGCAGTTGACATACAGAAATGAAAATCACCAGTTCTGATGTAAACCTATTACTAACACTGAAAAAAAATGAATAAACTAAATTTTATACAATTATTTGTCTTTAAACCAATGATTAATCTTAAGTTTTTCATCTCAAATGGTCTTAAAATTATGATCTCTTTTAAAAATGTTTCACTATTACATTGCTTGTGCCTGCATTATATCATTTTTTGAAGGTTAAAGATGGGAACACATGTATACCTGCGGCGGATTCATGATGATATATGGCAAAACCAATACAATATTGTAAAGTTAAAAAATAAAATTAAAAAAATTTAAAAAAGGACATTCTTTGCTAATGTTCACAAAATGGCCTTTTCTCCTTCTCTCTCTCACACTTTATCAAATATGCAGACTTCTCTAAATGCAAAACAACTTGCTGAAGATTTCATATTAACATGAACTCTTATTTATTGATATTTTCTCTGCTAAGTATTGTGTTATTAGTGTAAAGTTTTATATGTGAGATTTTATGGACTGAATATTTTCCCCCAAAATTCCAGGTTGAAACTCTCAACCCCAGTGGGATGGTATTTGGAAGTGTGGTCTTTGATAGGTAATCAGGGGCTAGATTAGGTCATTATGGGAGGCCTCTCATGATAGATTATCTTTTATAAGAGGAGAAGGAAACAGGAGAGCTCTCTTTCTCTGCCATGTGAGGATACTGCAAGAGGGTGGCCATCTGCAAACTGGAAAGAGGCCCTTACCAAGAACTCAAATCCGCTGGTGTTTAGATCTTGAACTTCCCAGCCTCCAGAACTGTGAGAAATAGATGTCTCATTTTTAATCTACCCACTTTATGGTATTTCATAACAGCAGGCCAATCTGACTAAGAAATTAATACTATGAAAGGGGTGCTGTTGTAATAAACACCTAAAAGTATAGAAGCTGCTTTGGAACTAGATAACAGGTAAAAGCTAAAAGTGTTTGGAGGTGCCCTCTGGAAAAACCTTACATTTCAAGGAAAGACCATCTGTGTTAAATAGTAGCAAAAAAAATTTAGCTCGATTATGTGTGTGTCTTAGTATTTTGTGCAAGGTGGAACTAGAAGCAATGAAATTGGATATTTAGCTAAGATTTCAAAAAAAAAAAAGACAAAGGTTGATGGAGCAACTTGGTTCTTCCAGACTGCTTACAGTAAAGAACAAAAAGAGAAAAATGAAAGGAAAACAAAAATTTTAAACATAAAGAAACCAAAACTTAAAGACTTGGAAAATCTTGCCAAAAATTGAGAAAGCATTCTTCTGGAGAGAAGACTAACCGAAAGTGGGGGAGAGTAACAATTTGATAAGTAGATTAGTATGAGTGTGAACCAGAATAGAACCTAACCAAGCCAAAAGACTGGAAACACTGCCAGTTTGAACTGAATGATATAGAGATAGGATGGAATGAAGGAACACTGCCAGACTTCTTTTTTTTTTTTTTTTTTATCAAAAGAAATGTTTATTTCCCCCCATCTTTAGAGCTATTTTACTACTAATCCTACAAAATGTTTGATTTTACCAGCACTGTATTGCTTTCACTGAGAGATTAACTACAACACTCTGTAAAGGACTCAGTCACACCTTATCATTTTGTTCACCTCAATTTTGCTGCAAAGGCTCCTGCTACTGTGACAAATAAGACTGCTAGTAGCTGGAGTTGCATTCAACAGGAAAATAAAGCTATCCATCTGTGCACTTGTGCTATTCTTCAAGAAAAGAGAATGGCCCCAAAGGTGGCAAGTAAACTATTATCAACACTATCTCGTTAGTGTCAGCAGACCAGAGATTATCCAACCAAAGCCAAATATGCATTGCCAGCTAGGGCTCTGACAGTGACAGTGCCACCCCAATGGATCAGGGAGGCAGAGCATCTGGTCAGAGGATTATTCTTGAGGCTTAAGATCTCACTGAATTTGACTTCTCAGCTGTTGGGATTTGCCTAGGACCCATCACTTCTTCCTTAAATCTCTCTTTTGGAATGGAAATCTTTAGTCTATGCCCCACCATTGTATTTCTTTTTTCCTTCTTTTTTTTTAAATATAAATTTATTTATTTTAATTGGAGGCTAATTACTTTACAACGAGATGCCAGTCCAGGTTCAATGCACGATACTGGATGCTTGGGGCTAGTGCACTGGGACGACCCAGAGGGATGGTATGGGGAGGCAGGAGGGAGGAGGGTTCAGGATGGGGAGCACATGTATACCTGTGATGGATTCATTTTGATATTTGGCAAAACTAATACAATTATGTAAAGTTTAAAAATAAAATTAAAATTAAAAAATAAATAAATAAATTTAGATTGAAGTTAAAAAAAAATACAATATTATATTGGTTTTGCCATACACTGACATGAATCCACCACAGGTGTACATGTGTTCCCCATCCTGAACCCCCCTTCCACCTCCCTCCCCATCCCATCCCTCTGGGTCATCCCAGTGCACCAGCCCCGAGCATACTGTATCATGCATCGAACCTGGACTAGTGATTCATTTCACATGTGATATTATACATGTTTCAATGCCATTCTCCCAAATCATTCCACCTTCACCCTCTCCCAGAGTCCAAAAGACTGTTCTATATATCTGTGTCTCTTTGCTCTTTTGCATACAGGGTTATCATTTCCATCTTTCTAAATTCCATATATATGTGTTAGTATACTGTATTGGTGTTTTTCTTTCTGGCTTACTTCATTCTGTATAATAGGCTCCAGTTTCATTCATGTCATTAGAACTGATTCAAATGCATTCTTTTTCATGTCTGAGTAATATTCCATTGTGTATATGTAACACAGCTTTCTTATCCATTGATCTGCTGATGGACATCTAGGTTGCTTCCATGTTCTGGCTATTATAAACAGTGCTGCAATGAACATTGGGGTACAAGTATCTCTTTCAATTCTGGTTTCCTCTGTGTGTATGCACAGCAATCGGATTGTTGGGGCATATGGCAGATCTATTTCCAGTTTTTTAAGGAATCTCCACACTCTTCTCCATAGTGGTTGTACTACTGTGCATTCCCACCAACAGTGTAAGAGGGTTCCCTTTTCTCCACACCCTCTCCAGCATTTATTGCTTGTAGATTTTTGGATAGCAGCCATTCTGACTGGTGTAAAATGGTAGCTCATTGTGGTTTTGATTTGCATTTATCTGATAATGAGTGATGTTGAGCATCTTTTCATGTGTTTGTTAGCCATCTGTATGTCTTCTTTGGAGAAATGTCTGTTTAGTTCCTTGGCCCATTTTTTGATTGGGTCATTTACTTTTCTGGAATTGAGCTGTAGGAGTTGCTTGTATATTTTTGAGATTAATTCTTTGTCCTTGCTTCATTTGCTATTACTTTCTCCCATTCTGAAGGCTGTCTTGTCAGCTTGCTTATAGTTTCCTTTGTTGTGCAAAAGCTTTTAAGTTTAATTAGGTCCCATTTGTTTATTTTTGCTTTTATTTCCAATATTCTGGGAGGTGGGTCATAGAGGATCCTGCTGTGATTTATGTCAGAGAGTGTTTTGCCTATGTTTTCCTCTAGGAGTTTCATAGTTTCTGGTCTTACATTTAGATCTTCAATCCATTCCCAGTTTATTTTTGTGTATGGTGTTAGAAAATGTTCTAGTTTCATACTTTTACAAGTGGTTGACCAGTTTTCCCAGCACCACTTGTTAAAGAGATTGTCTTTTCTCCATTGTATATTCTTGCCTCCATTGTCAAAGATAAGGTGTTCTGAGGTGCATGGATTTATCTCTGGGCTTTCTATTTTGTTCCATTGATCTATATTTCTGTCTTTGTGCCAGTACCATACTGTCTTGATGACTCTGGTTTTGTAGTAGAGCCTGAAGTCATGAAGGTTGATTCCTCTGGTTCCATTCTTCTTTCTCAAGATTGCTTTGGTGATTCCAGGTTTTTTGTATTACCATACAAATTGTGAAATTACTTGTTCTAGCTCTGTGAAAAATACCATTGGTAGCTTGATAGGAATTGCACTGAATCTATAGATTGCTTTGGGTAGTATACTGATTTTCACTATACTAATTCTTCCAATCCATGAAAATGGTATATTTCTCCATCTATTTCTGTCCTCTTTGATTTCTTTCACCAGTGTTTTATAGTTTTCTATATATAGGTCTTTTGTTTCTTTAGGTAGATATAATCAAACTACCGCACATTTGCACTCATCTCACACACTAGTAAAGTAATGCTAAAAATTCTCCAAGCCAGGCTTCAGCAAAACGTGAACCGTGAACTTCCAGATGCTCAAGCTGGTTTTAGAAAAGGCAGAGGAACCAGAGATCAAATTGCCAACATCCACTGGATCATCCAAAAAGAAAGAGAGTTCCAGAAAAACATCTATTTCTGCATTATTGACTATGCCACAGCCTTTGACTGTGTGGATCACAATAAACTGTGGAAAATTCTGTAAGAGATGGGAATATCAGACCACCTGACCTGCCTCTTGAGAAATTTGTATGCAGGTCAGGAAGCAACAGTTAGAACTGGACATGGAAAAACAGACTGGTTCCAAATAGGAAAAGGAGTACGTCAAGGCTATATACTGTCACCCTGCTTATTTAACTTATATGCAGAGTACATCCAGAGAAGGAAATGGCACCCCACTTCAGTACTCTTGCCTGGCAAATCCCATGGATGGAGGAGCCTGGTAGGCTGCAGTCCATGGGGTCACTAAGAGTCAAACATGACTGAGGGACTTCACTTTCACTTTTCACTTTCATGCATTGGAGAAGGAAATGGCAACCCACTCCTGTGTTCTTGCCTGGAGAATCTCAGGGACGGGGAGCCTGGTGGGCTGCCATCTATGGGATCGCACAGAATCAGACACGACTGAAGCAACTTAGCAGCAGCAGCAGCAGCAGCAGAGTACATCATGAGAAACGCTGAGCTGGACAAAGCACAAGCTGGAATGAAGATTGCCGGGAGAAATATCGATAACCTCAGATATGCAGATGATGCCACCCTTGTGGCAGAAAGTGAAGAGGAACTAAAAAGCCTCTTGATGAAAGTGAAAGAGGAGAGTGAAAAAGTTGGCTTAAAGCTCAATATTCAGAAAACTAAGATCAAGGCATCTGGTCCAATCACTTCATGGGAAATAGATGGGGAAACAGTGTCAGACTTTATTTTTCTGGGCTCCAAAATCACTGCAGATGGTGACTGAAGCCATGAAATTAAAGGACACTTACTCATTGGAAGGAAAGTTATGACCAACCTAGATAGCATATTGAAAAGCAGAGACATTTCTTTGCCAACAAAGGTCCGTCTAGTCAAGGCTGTGGTTTTCCCTGTGGTCATGTATGGATGTGAGAGTTTGACTGTGAAGAAAGCTGAGTGCCAATTGATGCCTTTGAACTGTGGTGTTGGAGAAGACTCTTGAGAGTCCCTTGGACTGCAAGCAGATCCACCCAGTCCATTCTGAAGGAGATCAGCTCTGGGTGTTCTTTGGAAGGAATGATGCTAGAGCTGAGACTCCAGTACTTTGGCCACCTCATGCGAAGAGCTGACTCATTGGAAAAGACTCTGATGCTGGGAGGGATTAGTGGCAGGAGGAGAGGGGCATGACAGAGGATGAGATGCTTGGATGGCATCACCGACTCAATGCACATGAGTCTGAGTGAACTCCAGGAGTTGGTGATGGACAGGGATGCCTGGCGTGCTGCAATTCATGGGGTCGCAAAGAGTCGAACATAACTGAGCAACTGAACTGAACTGAACTGATTCCTAAGTATTTTATTCTTTTCGTTGCAGTGGTGAATGGAATTGTTTCCTTAATTTCTCTTTTTGTTTTCTCATTGTTAGTGTATAGGAATGCAAGGGATTTCCCTGTTTTGATTTTATATCCTGCAACTTTACTATATTCATTGATTAGCTCTAGTAATTTTCTGGTGGAGTCTTTAGGGTTTTCTATGTAGAGGATCATGTCATCTGCAAACAGTGAGAGATTTACTTCTTCTTTTCCAATCTGGATCATTTTATTTCTTTTTCTGCTCTGATTGCCCTGGCCAAAACTTCCAAAACTATGTTGAATATTTTTGCAAGTGAGAGTGGGCACCCTTGTCTTTCTCCTGATTTAAGGGGAAATGCTTTCAATTTTTCACCATTGAGTATAATGTTAGCTATGGGTTTGTCATATACAGCTTTTATTATGTTGAGGTATGTTCTTTCTATTCCTGCTTTCTGGAGGGTTTTTATCATAAATAGATGTTGAATTTTGTCAAAGGCTTTCTTGCATCTATGAGACAATCATATGGTTTTTATCTTTCCATTTGTTAATGTGGTGTATTACATTGATTGATTTGTGAATATTGAAGAATCCTTGCATACCTGGGATAAAGTCCACTTGGTCATGATGTATGATCTTTTTAATATTGTTGGATTCTGTTTGCTAGAATTTTGTTAAGGATTTTTGCATTTATGTTCATCAGTGATATTGCCCTATTGTTTTCTTTTTTTGTGGTATCTTTGTCAGGTTTTGGTATTAGAGTGATGGTGGCCTCATAGTATGAGTTTGGAAGTTTATCTTCCTCTGCAATTTTCTGGAAGATTTTGAGTAGGCTAGGCGTTAGGTCTTCTCTAAATTTTTGGTAGAATTCAGCTGTGAAGCCGTCTGGTCCTGGGCTTTTGTTTGTTGGAAGATTTCTGATTACAGTTTCAATTTCCATGCTTGTGATGGGTCTGATAAGATTTTCTATTTCCTCCTGGCTAAGTTTTGGAAAGTTGTACTTTTCTAAGAATTTGTTCATTTCTTCCAAGTTGTCCATTGTATTGGCATATAGTTGCAGATAGTAGTCTCTTACAATCCTTTTTATTTCTGTGTTGTCTGTTGTGATCTCTCTATTTTAATTTCTAATTTTATTGATTTGATTTTTCTCCCTTTGTTTCTTGATGAGTCACCACCATTGTATTTTTGGAAGCACATAACTTGTCTGGTTTAAAGGTTTACAACAAGAGGGAAACTGGTCCCAGGATGAATCTTGAGTCTTATCCAAATCTGACTTAGATGATATTTGGATGAGACTTTGGATTTAAATGCATGAAAGAGTTAAGAGATTGGGGGTGCTGAAATACAGTTCATGTATTTTATATTTGAAAAGGGCATGAATTTGGGGGGGCTCAGAAATAATGACTGATGACTGTACACATGGACATCACCAGATTTTCAACATCAAAACCAGACTGATTATGTTCTTTGCAGACAAAGATTGAGAAGCTCAATACAGTCAGCAAAAACAAGACCTGAAGCTGATTGTGGTTCATATCATGAGCTCCTTATTGCAAAAATTCAGGCTGAAATTGAAGAAAGTAAGGAAAACCACTAGGTCATTTCATTTCACTTCAGTTCAGTTCAGTCGCTCAGTCGTGTCTGACTCTTTGCGACCCCATGAATCGCAGCACGCCAGACCTCCCTGTCCATCACCAACTTCCGGAGTTCACCCAAACTCATGTCCATTGAGTCAGTGATGCCATCCAGCCATCTCATCCTCTGTCATTCCTTTCTCCTCCTGCCCCCAATCCCTCACAGCATCAGGGTCTTTTCCAATGAGTCAACTCTTTGCATGAGGTGGCTAAAGTATTGGAGTTCCAGCCTCAGCCTCAGTCCTTCCAATGAATACCCAGGACTGGTCTCCTTTAGGATGGACTGGTTGGATCTCCTTTCAGGTATGACCTAAATCAAATCTCTTATTTTATAGTGGAGGTGACAAACAGATTCAAGGGATTAGATCTGGTAGACACAGTGCCTGAAGAATTATCAATGGAGACTTGTAACACTGTACAGGAAGCAGTGACCAAACCATCCTAAAGAAAAAGAAATGCAAGAAGACGAAGTGATTGTCTGAGTAGGCTGTACCAACAGTTGAGGAAAGAAGAGAAGTAAAAGGCAAGGGAGAAAGATGTACCCAACTGAATGCAGAGTTCCAGAGAACAGCAAAGAGAGACAAAAAAAATAAATAAATAAAAAATTTCTTCAATGACCAATGCAACTAAATAGAGGAATACAATAGACTAGGAAGGGCTAGATATTTCTTCAAGAAAATTGGGGCTGTAAACGGAATATTTCATGCAAGGATGGGCATAATAAAGGACAGAAATGATAAGGACATAACAGAAGCAGAAGAGATTAAGAATAGGTAGAAAGGATACACAGAAGAACAATACAGAAAAAAAAAAAAAAAGGTCTTAATGATCCAGATAACCACAATGGTGTAGTCATTCATCTAGAGGTCATTCAACCTGGAGTGTGAAGTCAAATTAGCCTTAGGAAGCATTACTATAAACAAAGCTAGTGGAGGTGATGGAATTCAAGCTGAGCTATTTCAAATCCTAAAAGATGATGCTGTTAAAGTGCTGCAACCAATATGGCAGCAAGTTTGGAAAGCTCAGCAGTGGCCACAGGACTGGAAAAGGTCAATTTTCATTCCAATCCCAAAGAAGGTCAATGCCAAAGTATGTTCAAACCACTGCACAATTGTGCTCATTTCACAGGTTAGCAAGGTAATGCTCAAAATCCTTCAGCCCAGGCTTCAACAGTGCACAAACTAAGAACTTCCACACGTACAAGCTGGATTTATAAAAGGCAGAGGAATCAGATATTAAATTATCAACATCCACTGGATCACAGGAAAAGCAAGAGAGTTCCAGAAAAACTTCTACTCTTGCTTCATTGATTATACCAAAGCCTTTGACTGTGTGGATCACAACAAACTGTGGGAAATTCTTAAAGAGATGGAACACCAGACCACCTTACCTGCCTCCTGAGAAATCTGTATGCAGGTCAAGATGCAACAGTTAGAACCAAACATTAACAATGGACTGGTTCCAAACAGGAGAAGGAGTATGTCAAGGCTGTATGTTGTCACCTTGCTTATTTAACTTCTATGCACAGTACATCATATGAAATGATGGGCTGGATGAATCACAGTCTGGAATCAAGATTGCCAGGAGAAATATCAACAACCTCAGATATGCAGATGATACCACACTAATGTCAGAAAGTGAAGAGGAACTAAAAAGCCGCTTGATGAAGGTGGAAGAGGAGAGTGAAAAATATGGCTTAAAACTCAACATTCAAAAAACAAAGATCATGGCATCTGGACCCATCACTTCATGGAAAAGATGGGGAAAAATGGAAACAGTGGCAGATTTTATTTTCTTGGGGTCCAAAATCACTACAAACGGTGACTGCGTCCATGAAATTTAGGTGCTTGCTCATGGAAGAAAAGCTATGACAAACCTGGATGGCATATTTGGAGTTGAACCAAAGAAGGCTGAGCACAAAGGAATTGATGCTTTCAAACTGTGGTGCTGGAGAAGACTCTTGAGAGTCACCTTTGACAGCAAGGAAATCAAACCAGTCAATCCTAAAGGAAATTAACCCTGAATATCCATTGGAAAGACTGATGCTGAAGCTGAAGCTCCAATACTTTGGTCACCTGATGTGAAGAGTCAACTCACTGGAAAAAACCCTTTCCTGATGATAGGAAAGGTTGAGGGCAAGAGGAGAAGGGGGCAACAGAATATGAGACGGTTGGATGGGATCACTCACTCAATGGTCATGAGTTTGAGTAAACTCTGGGAGATAGTGAAGGACAGGGAAGCCTGGTGTGTGGCAGTCCAAGGGGTCTCAAAGAGTTGGACACAGCTTAGCAACTGAACAACAAAAACAATGGGGAATCCATTCACCTGGTATGAATTTCCTTGGTTCTCATCCAGATTCAAGTAGTTGAAGTGTAATTATAGTGTTGCAGATAACCTGAATATTGCCATTACAAGACAATTATGAAAAACTATAAAATGCTTTAAAAATAGTAATGCATTTGCAGGTATGCAACTATCATATATATTATACTATGTATGTACTATGGTATATTTGAATTATTACTGCATAAAATATTGGGGTCAAAATATTTAATACATCATGATTTAACAAAATTATGATCAGATTTAATAAAATGATTTTACATGTCCTACTTTATGTAACAAATTACATAAAGTTCTGCTTTCTGTAATCTCTGCCTTAATTTTATAGTAACAAATAGAAATAAGAGTGCCTTAATAAACCATTCCATTTAGAACCTCTTCTAATGAGGAACTTAAACAGTAATTCTGAGACAAATGTATGTGGATATGTATGAGTACATTTGCCAGAGTTGTTCTCTAAGCATGATTAAGTGTAAGCTGATGAACACTTGAAACAAAATGATGCATTTACATAGAATTTATACTCACAGTACACCATCTTGTCCTCACAGTGACCCATTTTGCAAGTAAGAAGCTTTGATGTAGATTAAGAAACTTGCTCAAGTTTACAAATACTGTTGCTGTTAGGGCTCATGTGCTTCCTGATCTGTGGCCAGTGCTCCTTTCACTCTATTTCCAAGAAACTCATAGTTCATTATTTTTTCAAGTCTTACTAAATTCATCTGAAAGCTACCCACTCTCAATTTTACAAAATGTCGTATTAATCAATTCTTTATCACAACCATAAGAAGGCTTTTGAAAAATTTTGGATGATAACTTGAAGAGGATTTTTAAAGGAACACAGAAGTATTTGACATTCAAGAAAAAAAAACTTGTCAAGTGTTACAGAGATTTCTGCACAATTTATTTAAATTTTATTTTATTTAACTTTACAATACTGTATTGGTTTTGCCATATATCAAAATGAATCCGCCACAGGTATACATGTGTTCCCCATCCTAAACCCTCCTCCCTCCTCCCTCCCCATACCATCCCTCTGGGTCATCCCAGTGCACCAGCCCCAAGCATCCAGTATCGTTCTGCACAATTTTTGAAGAGACTCTGAATTTAACTTCTACAAGCACATGGGGAATGAGAAAGACTTTACACTTTCTACTGAGCTATTGTTATGACTTGCATTTTCTAAACTATATTAACTACCTTGACCCTATGTAGGTGTTCATTAATGAAAAATTAGCAAGGAATCCTCACAAATTATAAGTACATAAGAATAGTTCCTAATGTGTTCAACATAATCAGTTATTGTGCTGTGAATGTACTGCAATAGAAATCAAAAGTGATTGGAGAAATCAAAAGGAGATTGGAGTTGCAACTCTTTTTTTTTCACTGATATTTTATTTATTTTTATTTATTTATTTTCTTTCTTTTTTTAATATAAATTTATTTAATTTAATTGGAGGTTAAGTGAGTTTTTTCAAGGACAAGCGTTTTCTTAAAATTCAAATAAGCAGAGCATTTTTCAATCATTATGCTAAAGGAAGAAATAAATACTTCTAAAATAAGCAGATATTGGCTGAAATGACAAAAGAAGCAAAATGGGCAGCTCAGGAAAACCTAGATGGGAATTTTCTCTATAAGATCACAGACACTTGAAAAAATTCAGTTGAAGTTAAACAATTTCTACCCAGTACCTTGGGTTTCCCTGGTAGCTGAGATGGTAAAGAATTTGCCAGCAATACGGGAGACCTGGGTTCAATCCCGGGGTTGGGAAGATCCCCAGAGGAGAAAATGACAACCCACTCCAGTATTCTTGCCTGGAGAATCCCAGGGACAGAGGAGCCTGGCAAGCTACAGTCCATGGGGTCGCAAACAGTTGGACATGACTAAGCAACTAAGCACAGCACTCATCTAGTACCTACTATGTGCAAAAGAATAAAATAAACATTTATTTTCTGCTTAAAGTGTGCCAAACAACACTAGAAGCCTCATTATTAGTATTAGCACTAACATTAGTATTTATTAATACTCACAACTCTGGGAGGTAGGTAGCATTATCCTGTTTGTATATCGAGAAAACTGAGGCTCAGAGAGGTGAGGAAGCAAGGTGTTACCAACCTTCAAGCCTCTCATGTTGCAAGCAGTAGGTATTTTAATTTTTAGTTTTCAAGTAGTGAACCTGAGATCCAGGCAGGTTACGTCAACTGCAAAAATTCACAAAGGTGGTGAATGCTTTGACTATAACTCCAATAGTAAAGCTAGATTGCCATTACCCACCAGTGATTTTCCAACTTCAGCATGCATCAGAATCATCTTATTAAAACAGAGGTACTGAACCAGAGATTGCTGGACTCCATCCCCAGAGTTTGAATTGAGAAGACTGGGGTGGGGCCCAAGAGTTTCCATTTCTAAGAAGTTTCTAAATTATGCTGCAGCTGCTGCTAGTCCAGGGAATATACTTTGATAACTACTCTGGGAACAGTAGTAAAGAGAACAAACAAGTATAGTTGAAGTAGAACAAACGGATTAAAAGGCTAAAAGATATATTATCAGAACAATAACAGTCAATTACAAGTTCCATATGAAAGGTAAAAGAGAGCCATTGATGGGATTTTAAGATGTTGTCATAGGGATTACAGGGATGTCATAGGGATGATAGTTGAGAGCAAGATATAAGGCTACCTACTTCTTTTAACTTTCCCTTTACTTTAACAGAAACAGAATAATGTCTTCAGACTGAAGCTAATGTTACATGGCTTTTAAATTACTCTTTTGTTTTTGTTTTGCATTCAGCATATCTTATTTTGAGCAATAGAGAGTTAACCCACTGAAATCTTTAAGGAAACCATTTTTCCTGTTTCTTTCATTTCTTTGTTTGTTGCTGTGGATTTTTTTTTTTTTTTAACCAATTTCATTTTAAGTGATAGACAGGGATTTTCCCCCTTTAATGGTAAAAGGATCAAGTAAATTGGATTTAAGATGTTTAATTAAGTCAGTTCACAGACAAATGGACTTGATGAGTGGCAGGTTATTGTGGTGTGATCCATGAGAAACAACTGCAATTAGACTAAATGTGTGGACGTAAGATTGAGATTTTTTTCAAGGTCAAGCCACAGAACTCATTTGGAAAAGAATTAACAGAATGCAGACAAAGAATCAATATGAAAACCATCTAGTGGACACATAAACAATACAATAATGCCTGTGAACTCGAGTCCACACCTATTGCCAATTGATCCTGGGGATAAATTGTGGCATGAAAATATTTTATACATAGGCATATATCTGTATCATAGTATTTCCTTGAAAAGCATTTAACTATGGTTGGAAAATATTTCAGTCTTAACACAGGGAGAAATGCACTTCTTCATTCACTGTCTGGACTACTAGAAAGTAGTTTTTATTTTTCCTTACATTAGTAGAGGATAAACTCTGTTGGAGATGAAAATAAGTTCTAAGGAAAATATTAAATAAGTAGGGGAAAAAACAACCAGGATCTAAGGCAGGATTTCTGAACTTTTGTGCTATGGCATCTGAGGGTATATGAACACCCCTTCTCAGACTAATATTCTTAATGCATAAAACAAAATAAATAGAATTTCAAAGAAATATAATGAAAAACATAAAATATTAATAACTGAATATACAATTAATATATACTAATATACATGTTTCCCCATCTATTTCCCATGAAGAGATGGGACCGGAAGCCATGATCTTCGTTTTCTGACTGTTGAGCCTTAAGACAACTTTTTCACTCTCCACTTTCACTTTCATCAAGAGGCTTTTTCATTCCTCTTTACTTTCTGCCATAAGAGTGGTGTCATCTGCGTATCTGAGGTTATTGATATTTCTCCCGGCAATCTTGATCCCAGCTTGTGTTTCTTCCAGTACAGCATTTCTCATGATGTACTCTCCATATAAGTTAAATAAGCAGGGTGACAGTATACAGCCTTGACGTACTCCTTTTCCTCTTTGGAACGAGTCTGTTGTTCCATGTCCAGTTCTAACTCTTGCTTCCTGACCTGCATACAGATTTCTCAAGAGGCAGGTCAGGTGGTCTGGCATTCCCATCTCTTTCAGAATTCTCCACAGTTTATTGTGATCCACACAGTCAAAGGCTTTGGCATAGTCAATAAAGCAGAAATAGATGTTTTTCTGGAACTCTCTTGCTTTTTCCATGATTCAGCAGATGTTGGCAATTTGGTCTCTGGTTCCTCTGCCTTTTCTAAAACCAGCTTGAACATCAGGAAGTTCACGGTTCACGTATTGCTGAAGCCTGGCTTGGACAATTTTGAGCATTACTTTACTAGCATGTGAGATGAGTGCAATTGTGCGGTAGTTTGAGCATTCTTTGGCATTTCCTTTCTTTGGGGTTGGAATGAAAACTGACCTTTTCCAGTCCTGTGGCCCCTGCTGAGTTTTCCAAATTTGCTGGCATATCGAGTGCAGCACTTTCACAGCATCATCTTTCAGGATTTGAAATAGCTCAACTGGATTTCCATCACCTCCACTAGCTTTGTTCGTAGTGATGCTTTCTAAGGCCCACTTGACTTCACATTCCAGGATGTCTGGCTCTAGGTGAGTGATCACACCATCGTGATTATCTTGGTCATGAAGATCTTTTTGTACAGTTCTTCTGTGTATTCTTACCACCTCTTCTTAATATCTTCTGCTTCTGTTAGGTCCATACCATTTCTGTCCTTTATCGAGCCCATCTTTGCATGAAATATTCCCTTGGTATCTCTAATTTTCTTGAAGAGATCTCTAGTCTTTCCCATTCTGTTGTTTTCCTCTATTTCTTTGCATTGATCGCTGAAGAAGGCTTTCTTATCTCTTCTTGCTATTCTTCAGAACTCTGCATTTAGGTGCTTATATCTTTCCTTTTCTCCTTTCCTTTTCTCTTCTCTTCTTTTCACAGCTATTTGTAAGGCCTCCTCAACAGCCATTTTGCTTTTTTGCATTTCTTTTCCATGGGGATGGTCTTGATCCCTATCTACTGTACAATGTCATGAAACTCATTCCATAGTTAATCAGTGGAAACAGTGTCAGACTTTATTTTTTGGGGCTCCAAAATCACTGCAGATGGTGACTGCAGCCATAAAATTAAAAGATGCTTACTCCTTGGAAGGAAAGTTATTACCAACCTAGATAGCATATTGAAAAGCAGAGACATTACTTTGCCAACTAAGGTCCATCTAGTCAAGGCTATGGTTTTTCCTGTAGTCATGTATGGATGTGAGAGTTGGACTGTGAAGAAGGCTGAGCACTGAAGAATTGATGCTTTTGAACTGTAGTGTTGGAGAAGACTCTTGAGAGACCCTTGGACTGCAAGGAGATCCAACCAGTTCATTCTGAAGGAGATCAGCCCTGGGATTTCTTTGGAAGGAATGATGCTGAGGCTGAAACTCCAGTACTTTGGCCACCTCAGGCAAAGAGTTGACTCATTGGAAAAGACTCTGATACTGGGAGGGATTGGGGGCAGGAGGAAAAGGGGACGACAGAGGATGAGATGGCTGGATGTCATCACTGACTCGATGGACGTGAGTCTGAGTGAACTCCGGGAGTTGGTGATGGACAGGGAGGTCTGGCGTGCTGCGATTCATGGGGTCGCAAAGAGTTGGACACGACTGAGTGACTGAACTGAACTGAACTAAATATACATGTTTCTTTGTCAGTGAGTTGGTAACAAATTAATATACTTTAGAAAAGCAAGTTAAAATTAACCTGTGTAACACTTCAGTGTGAAGGTAGTGCCTGCTTGGTTTGAATAAGGCCATTAACCTGTGGGGCAATACACATGTCATACTGGATATCCAATCAATTCTTATATTTTTATTTTCATGGTCTCAAGTGCAGAAAATGTCTGTTTGCAAAGAGATATTATTGAAAATGGAATTAAAACCTTCCCAGCTCTCTTTAAAATGCTAGGATAGGTTTCTCAAACTGAACATTACGACTGTCCAAGAACTTTTGATTTAGACTCCAATAGTAGTAAATTCTTTTGTTCTAACAATCAATGAGTTCATCTTTAGCTAGTTTAACATCTTTGATAATACAGTTTATATTAGAAGAAAGGAATGTGAATCCATGTTTTAATTTTAATGCTATTAATGTAAAATATATGTTGCAAATGTTCTGATGTGCTTTTCTGATGTTTGCAGAGTTCTCTTTCCCAATTAATGAACAGAGAATTTTACCTCTCTACTCCATTTGGGTAAAGCATTTCCTCCAGTTTAAAGTTTGCAAGAATGTTGACCTCTACTTCTTCCTTATTGGCAGCTTAGCCAAGAAAGCTTAGATATTTTATGATGCATCTGCAATGAGGACTTAAAGATGTTGAAAAATTTATATTACTCACATGGTTAAATTATCTGTCAAGTAAAACATCTAATAGGAAAAATCCTTTCTTTCAAACTGATTCAAGAGAGTTTTGTGAGTTTGGTTTTCGTTTTTAAAAAAAGTGATCTCTGCCCTTGGTTTAAACCATCACTGTAAGGCTTATCTTGGAAGCCATATAACTTCCATATGCTCAAGTAGAGCATAATATTTTCCTTCCACTTATTTGGAAATAAATCTTTAAAACTGAAGAGATTCAGAGATCTGCATCTGATCTTATTAATAATTTATGGGTCTTGATAAAACTTCTTACAGCCTTATTAACAAAGTCTTTGTTGCCAGTGCATGTTTCTGTATAAAGGAGTGAGTGACAATGACATGAGATTCTTGTTTTTCTTTTTTACTAAAGTGGCAAAACCAGATGTGTTACCAACCATTATAGAAGATCCATCTGTGCAAAGAGCATGAAGCTTTTTATCCCAGTCAAATATTTGTTTGGCAAAATAACTTTTTACTATTTCCAAACATCAGCAGCTTTTTCAGCATCCAAAAGAGACTCACGGAATAGGATTTCTTTTTTTTGAAAGTGTCAGTATGCACATCATGAATAAGAAAAAATCTGTTGGCCACCTTAAGGGATGCCTACAGCTTCATCTAGTTACACAGGCAATAGGACTATTGAAGCTGCTAATTTCCTTATCATCTGCTGCAAATATAAATCACAATATTTGTATAGGGACCAACTTCTAATCTTTTCATCTGTTCCGTCCACAAACCATCTTAATATCTTCCCATCCATGTGACTTACTAAAGTCTCTGTAATGGTGTGCAACTCCAAATACTGAGCACTCTCATGGCTGCTCTGATAGACTATCACAATTTTAGAGTAATAATGAGCATAGATGATATTTCAAAACTAAAATATGATAGGAAAATATAGGTGATTTTTATTGGTGACAAAAATCATAGGCACTACCAAAGATACTGTGGTTTGCTTTCTGCATTCACTAGGAAGGAAAACACATGGAATACCTGAAATTTACCCATGGATCTCTTAGGGACCTATAGATCTAAGCTTAAGAAACCCTTATGAAGATGGTTACCAATGGACAGAACTGTTACACAATCGCCTTTCAATTTTTTACTTATGAATGTTTCACTTTGCAATTATTCATATGACTTTTTTGCTTTTCCTAGTGGGTTTAAGTCTGGAGTGAATAGTTTTTGATTACCATGCTTATTTTTTCTATTTATCTCTAATCCTATTCTAAGATAACACTAGAAAGGGACAATTTAAGATTCCCTCCCATATTCCATTTCAGCTTCTAGTCAAGGTATATTTTAAGGAAAGGAGTCAGTGACCTCAGAGGACCATCATGAAATGTCCCAGTTAGACAAATAATGAGCTTAGAGTTGGGGGTTGAAGAAAGAGATGATAAGAATTGATGTACAGGATGCAAAATGAAAATTATCTAAATTGTTGCTATTTATTCCCAACATATTTGCTGTTAACCATGTTGCATTTTGATAATATGAAAATTATTTAATCTAAATGCAAGTAGAATATTTTCTAAATTCAAAAATTCTTAATGCAAGCACTTTAACTTTGACAAATCCCTTTCTCATTGCAAAATAGGAGTACTAATAATTCCTATATCATAGGCTTACTGTGATGATTAAATGACAGAATTAATATAAAATTCTAAGCAAAATGACTAGAAAATAGTCAGTACTCAATAAATCTTATCACTTACTATCATTATCACAATTCTTTTTTTATAGTTAGATAATATTTAAAAATCAGAGGGAAGTCATCAAAATATTTTAAACAGTTAGCACAATAAGGTTTATATTTTAGAGAAATACAAGTAGTGATATGGTAATGGTAGCTTTTGGTGATATTTATTTTTATCTTATTTTAATATCAATGTATTAGTAATGGCTATCATTATAACATTTTAATACTCTTTCAATTTTGTTTCATCAAGGACAATAACAAGACAATTACATTTATTTTAAAGACTCCTAATCCAGGGACTTTCACAGTTTTGTCGATGAAAAAAAAATTGTACTAACTACTTCAGAAATTATTGCTACTACCAGTCATATGAATAAAGGTGAAGATGACTTTAAAATAAGAATTCAGGGGAGAAACGTTACAGGAATTTGATCATCACATAAAGGAAGGCACACTGTGCATACAAATATCTAGTTTCCAGGCACAAAAAAAGAAATGATGTATTTATTTATCATATATTTGTTGAACGTTAACAAATATATGTTATTATGTTAGGAACTCATAGGTACATGGGATACATCAGTTGAATTAAAAAAAAAAGTTAAAACTTTCTGCATTCATGGAGATGATGTTCTAGTAAGGCAGAGGAAGAAGGACAATAAACAATAATCACAATAAATAAATGCCATGCTAAGCTGAAAGGAAATAAGAGCTATGGAAAAAAATAGTAAATCATAAGAAAAAAAAGAGAAATTTTGAGGTGAAAATAAAGTTATAATCCTAAACTGAGAGGTCAGGGTAGATACACTTCATTTGTACCATACATTTAGGCAAAAATGTGAAGGAAATAAGAAAGTTAATCACATTCAGAGAAGAGCATTATAGGAGAAAAAATAGCTGGTACAAAAGGTTCTACATTTTTTAATGCACCCATTATGACAGAAATAATGAAAGGATTCTATTGGGGTTGAAATAGAGAAACTAAAGGAAGAACAATGGAAGATAAAGTCAAGGAAGTAACATGGGAGTGGGAGGCAGATCATGGAAAGCTTTTGAGGCAATGGAATGACTTGAATTTTACTCTAACTTGGGACTTGTATTTTAAAATAATATTTTTGAGTGCAGTGTTGAGACTTCATTATAGAGCAGCAAGGACATAGTCAGAAAAACCAATTTACACCAAGAGAAATGAATAGGTTGGACTAGGGTGGTAGCAGTGGAGGTGTTGAGAAATGGTCAGATTCTAGATATGTTTCATAGGTTAAATAGACAGGTTTGTTGATGGATTGGATACAGAGTGTGGGGGGAAAAAACAGAGTCTGGGACAGAGTCAAGATTTCAGAACTGAGAAAGTAAAACTGTGGAGTTACCATAAACCGAGATTAAAAAAGGCCCCACCCAGGAAGACAAAGTTTGAGGACTTCTGTTTTGAATATGTTGCCTTTTACATGTCTGTTGGATTTCCAAGTGCAAATGCTTAGTAAGTAGTTGAATACAGCAGTCTGGTGTTTAGGAATGTGAAAAAGTTTATTAGGAGTCAGAAGTAATCAAATAAGATGAATGAGAAATCGCCTAATAACAACAGACAGAGGTCTGGTGCAGTTAAGGGAATAAAAGCTTAACTGGCAGTCAATTTAAAAGAAAATAAGACAAGAGTAATTTGAGGTACTATGTACCATCAACTGTTTCAAGGAATTTAGCTGCAGGTGGAGTACAAAGAAATTAGTCAGCTAGGAGGAAACAAGGAGAGCTTTTTGCTTGTTGTTAAGATGGG
The DNA here is from genome assembly GCF_055505025.1 of Bos grunniens. Classification (NCBI taxonomy): domain Eukaryota; kingdom Metazoa; phylum Chordata; class Mammalia; order Artiodactyla; family Bovidae; genus Bos; species Bos grunniens. The sequence continues at coordinate 135,126,860 of NC_141194.1, forward strand.
AAGAATAAGAGTATGCTGGTATTCTGATGAAAATAATTCATTAGAAAACAAGCAGCTAATGATGAAGAAAAGGAGGGAGTTACTGGAATATTATGTTTGAATAGGAAAGAAGAAAGGAGATTTCATGTATAGGTGAGAGACTCAGTATAAATAGGTACACAGAGTTCATGTATGAAACAAGAAGTATACTGGCCCTTAATATATGCTTGCTTTAGAGCTATGAAAACTGTTACTCATATTATCTGGCAAATAAAATTTACATGGTTTGGTTTTGAGCAAATATATATAAATATATATAGGCATAGAGACCACTTTGTGGGTATATATGGTAGCACCAGTCTATGTAAGTTTGTTTTTAAACATTTTTACTTTGGAAACTCAAATTTACAAGAGAAAACAGTATAATAAACCTCTATGTACCATTATCGCTTCAAATTTAGCATCATTTGCCAATCTTATTGGAGAAGGCAATGGCACCCCACTCCAGTACTCTGCCTGGAAAATCCCATGGATGGAGGAGGCTGGTAGGCTGTAGTCCATGGGGTCGCGAAGAGTCGGACACGACTGAGCAACTTCACTTTTAGTTTTCACTTTCATGCATTGGAGAAGGAAATGGCAACCCACTCCAGTGTTCTTGCCTGGAGAATCCCAGGGACGGGGGAGCCTGGTGGGCTGCCATCTATGGGGTCACACAGAGTCGGACACGACTGAAGCGACTTAGCAGTAGCAGCCAATCTTGTTTCATCAAAACATCTGAGTTTTTGCCAAGGGACTGTAATTCAAATACCAGATATTATATTATTTCATGCATAAAATCTTCAGCATTCACTTCTAATAGGATTTTTTTTCTTTTACATAACTACCATACCATTGACACAATACTAAATTTAAGAATAATCTTGCAATATTACCCAATTCTCAAGGCTGATAACCCTTTCTGTGCTAAGGTGCTTAGTCATTTACTCATATCAGACTCTTTGCGACCCCATGCACTCTAGCCCACCAGGCTCCTCTGTCCATAGAATTCTCCAGGCAAGAAAACTGGAGTGGGTGGCCAGTTTCCTTCTCCAGGGGATCTTCTCAATCAGGGGTTGAAGCCCTGTCTCCTGCATAGCAGGAGAGTTCTCTACCACTGAGCCACCAGGGAAGCCACAAATTTTCATTCCATCCTCAAATTTCACTGATTATCAAGCCTAAAAAGATATAGAGTAACTGTAAACTCTTAGTACTAAGTGAAAACACCAGTCTAAAAAGACTACATACAATGCGATTCTAACTTTATGACATTCTGGAAGATGTAAAACTGTGGAGACACTAAAAAAATCAGTGGTTGCTAGGGATGAGCATTAGAATAGGCAGAGCACAGAGGACTTTCAGGGCAATGAAAACACTGCGTCTTATACTCTAATGGTGGACACAAGTCATTATACATTTATCCAAACACACAGAATGTATAACACAAAGAGTGAAACCTAAAGTAAACTATATTTTGAGACATCATCATTTATCAATGTAGGTTCATTAAGTATAAGAAATTTACCCTCTGGAGAGAAATGCTGATAATGAAAGAGACTATGTATGTGTGTGGGGGGTGGGGTGTGGGCAAGGATATATGAGAAACTCTGTACCATCCTTTCAATTTTACTATGAACCTAAAATTCGTCTTAAAAATATAAAGTGCTATAAAGATTTTTCATAGATAAATGTGTTTATGTTTATTGTTTCATTATCTATGTTTATTTAACTATGTTTATTGTTTATCCTTTATTGTTTCATGATTTGAGGTTATAGTTTGGAAGACTACATCTTCTGGTTATAATGAAATTTATCCATGTTTTTTTTTAACGCTTATATAGTTTCATATTTTACGTTTAGACCTCTGATACATTTAGAATTTCTCTTGGTGCATGAGATGAAGAATTTATCCAGTTTTATATTATTTCATTTGACGATCCAGTTTTCAAATTATCCCTTATTAAAATGTTCTTCTTTAATTCACAGATTGGGGATTTTTGTCTTCATCAATATTGAATTTTCATGTAAAGTTGAGCCTTTGGGGGAACTCAATAATTTTGTTTCATTAATCTGTCTATTCAAGCATCAATACCATATTATTTTAAAAGAGGCTTTTATAACATGTTTTAAGGTCTATTAAGTTTATCCCACTTCTCATTGTTCTTTTTATCACAGTTTCATGAGGGTTTTTTTTTTTTTTTTGGTTCACTCCTCCAAATGAACTTCATAATAAATTATCTAGCTGATGATACTTTAATTGTGTTTGCATTAAAATATAGTTCCATTTTCATCAATTCAATTTCCTTAGTGAAACAGAATGAAAGATCATCAATGAAGAGTGAAGACTAGGGAGAGATATTGGAATATAATGAGAGAGAAGACGTAAAGTAGTTATCTAGGAGACAGGAGAGCTGCCCTTATAAGGCAGCATTAAGAATCCATTTGAGGTTTGTGGTCTTGAATTTACATGAATATCAGCCTATAGAGTTGTGTGTTCTTCTCCAGTTGCATTCACCTGCGTGAGTGCTAATGTGCAACAAATACATAACTGGGGTTGGTTTGGCCAGTTGAGTTTAGAGAAGGGAGAAGAAAGCAAGAAAAAACCGTAAACAAAAAAGAACGATTATAATAACTAACCATGGAATTTAATTTTATAAAGAAATGAAGATTATCAAGGGAAGATCAATGGATTTTAGGTCATGGCTAATTTGTAGTTTTGGTATTTATCAGAGGTAATGAGCTCATGGCATCAGTATGAATTATAATAAATAAAACTAAGTACAACTTTGTATATTACACACACCATTAATTGCTGTAGATGGATAATATTTTGGGGGTCATTTCAGGTAAATATGTACAATGAAAAATCTTGTTGGAAAGGAAATTATGAAAGAAATTTCATTTACAATAGCATCAATATAATAAAATATAGAGGAATAAGTTTAAACAAGGAAGTGAAAGACCAGTACAACAAAAACTACAATAAACTGCAAAAAAGAAATTAAGATGTAAAGAAATGGAAACATATCCCATGTTTCTGGATTGGAAGACCTAATACTATAAAATATCAATACTTACCGATGCAATCTACATATTTAATGTGACTCTTATCAAAATGCCAATGATGTTATGTGGTAGCTGGGATGGGAGGAGAGTTTGTGGGAGAATGAATACATGTATAAGTATGGCTGAGTCATTCTGCTGCCCACCTGAAACTAACACAACATTGTTAATTGGCTATACTCCAATATAAAATAAAAACTTTAAAAAAATTGCCAATGTTGTTTCTCACAGAAAAAAAAAAAGACATCAAATATCCAAAACAATCTTGAAAAACAACAAACTGGGAAGATTCATACTTCCTGCATTTCACAACTTTCTACATGCATAGCTATAATAATCAAAATGTTATTGTACTGGCATAAAGACATACTAGAGAGACCAGAAATAAACCCTCACAATTATAGACATATGACTTTAATTAAGAAAGCTGAAAATATTCAATAGGAAAAGGACAGTCTTCAACAAATGCTGAGAAAACTAGATACCTACACACAGAAGAATGAAGCTGTAACTTAGCCTGACACTATACGAAAATTAATTTAAAATAAAAGACCTAAACAGAAGCGCTAAACATTAAAACTGCTCCAAGAAAATACATAGGTAAAACATTATAACATGGGAATTGGGATTGATTTCATGAATATGACATCAAAATCATAGACAACAAAAGGAAAATGAGGTTGGACTATATTCTTCAGCGATCAATGCAAAGAAATAGAGGAAAACAACAGAATGGGAAAGACTAGAGATCTCTTCAAGAAAATCAGAGATACCAAAGGAACATTTCATGCAAAGATGGGCTTGATAAAGGACAGATATGGTATGGACCTAACAGAAGCAGAAGATATTAAGAAGAGATGGCAAGAATACACAGAAGAACTGTACAAAAAAGATCTTCATGACCCAGATAATCATGATGGTGTGATCACCGACCTAGAGCCAGACATCCTAGAATGTGAAGTCAAGTGGGCCTTGGAAAGCATCACTATGAATAAAGCTAGTAGAGGTGATGGAATTCCAGTTGAGCTATTCCAAATCCTGAAAGATGATGCTGTGAAAGTACTGCGCTCAATATGCCAGCAAATTTGGAAAACTCAGCAGGGGCCACAGGACTGGAAAAGGTCAGTTTTCATTCCAATCCCAAAGAAAGGAAATGCCAAAGAACGCTCAAACTACTGCACAATTGCACTCATCTCACATGCTAGTAAAGTAATGCTCAAAATTCTCCAAGCCAGGCTTCAGCAATATATGAACCGTGAACTTCCTGATGTTCTAGCTGGTTTTAAAAAAGGCAGAGGATCCAGAGATCAAATTGTCAACATCTGCTGGATAATCGAAAAAGCAAGAGAGTTCCAGAAAAACATCTATTTCTGCTTTATTGACTATGCCAAAGCCTTTGACTGTGTGGATCACAATAAACTGTGGAAAATTCTGAAAGAGATGGGAATGCCAGACCACCTGACCTGCCTCTTGAGAAATTTGTATGCAGGTCAGGAAGCAAGAGTTAGAACCGGACATGGAACAACAGACTGGTTCCAAAGAGGAAAAGGAGTACGTCAAGGCTGTATATTGTCACCCTGTTTATTTAACTTATATGCAGAGTACATCATGAGAAACGCTGGACTGGAAGAAACACAAGCTGGAATCAAGATTGCCGGGAGAAATATCAATCACCTCAGATATGCAGATGACACCACCCTTATGGCAGAAAGTGAAGTGGAACTCAAAAGCCTCTTGATGAAAGTGAAAGAGGAGAGTGAAAAAGTTGGCTTAAAGCTCAACATTCATAAAACGAAGATCATGGTATCTGGTCCCATCACTTCATGGGAAATAGATGGAGAAACAGTGGAAACAGTGTCAGACTTTATTTTTGGGGGCTCCAAAGTCACTGCAGATGGTGACTGCAGCCATGAAATTAAAAGACGCTTACTCCTTGGAAGGAAAGTTACGACCAACCTAGATAGCATATTAGAAAGCAGAGACATTACTTTGCCAACAAAGGTTCGTCTAGTCAAGGCTATGGTTTTTCCTGTCGTCATGTATGGATGTGAGAGTTGGACTGTGAAAAAGGCTGAGCACTGAAGAATTGATGCTTTTGAACTGTGGTGTTGAAGACTCTTGAGAGTCCCTTGGACTGCAAGGAGATCCAACCAGTCCATTCTGAAGGAGACCAGCCCTGGGATTTCTTTGGAAGGAATGATGCTAAGGCTTGAAACTCCAGTACTTTGGCTACCTCATGCGAAGACTTGACTCATTGGAAAAGACTCTGATGCTGGGAGGGATTGGGGGCAAGAGGAGAAGGGGACGACAGAGGATGAGATGGCTGGATGGCATCACTGACTCAATGGACATGAGTCTGAGTGAACTCTGGGAGTTGGTGATGGACAGGGAGGCCTGGCGTGCTGCGATTCATGGGGTCGCTAAGAGTCGGACACGACTGACTGATCTGATCTGATCTGACCTGATGTCAAAATTAAAAATTTCTGCACATCAAAACACACAATCAACAGAGTTAAACAGCAACCCATAGAGTGTGAGAAATACTTACAAATCACATATCTGATAAGTGAACAGAAAACTCCTAAAATTCAACAGCAAGAAAACAACTTGATTCAAAAATGAGCTAAAGACTCAAACTGATGTTTCTCCTAAGATATACAAATGGCCTATAAACATACAAAAAGATGATTGACATCACAAAGAATTAGGGAAATGCAATTCAAAACTACAATATGATACTATTTAATACTCACTAGGATGGTTACTATTAAAAAAGGAATCATAAAATAACAAATGTTTATTTGGATGTGGAGGAAATGGAATTCTTGTAACTGCCAGTGAGAATGTTAAATGGTGCAGCTGCTAGGAAAAACAGAATGGCAGTGTCTCCAAAAAATTAAAAACAAAATTGCCATATGATCCAGAAATTCTACTTCTGGGTATGTACCCAAAGGTATTTAAAGCATAGTCTCCAAGAGACATTTGCATACTCACGTTCATAGCAGCGTTTTTCACAAGAGCCAAGAGGTGCAAACAACCTAAGCATTTGATGGAGAAATAGATGAACAAAATACGGGATATAGTAATATATACAATGGAATATGTTAAAAGTAAGGAGACTTTGACTCAGAATATAAATGAACCTTGAAGATATTTTGCTAGGTAAAATAAGTCAGCCACAAAAAGACAAATGCCATATCATTCAACTTATAATAGGTACATGGAATAGTCAAATCCATAAAGATAGAATGTATAATGGTGATTGTGAGGGGCTGTAGTGAGGGGGCAATGGGAAGTTGTTTAATGGGTGCCTAATTTCAGTTTTATAAGATGAAAAGAGTTCTGGAGATAGATGGTGGTGATTAAGTGCATTCATATTATGATGAATGCACTTAATATCACTGAACTATACAATTTTAAATTAAGATGGTAAATTTTATGTGTATTATAAATTAAAATATCAGTTTCCATATGTGTGTATTTCTGGGTTCTCTTTTCATTCTACTCATCTATTGGGATATCCTACCTTGCTTACTGTACCTCATAATCATTCTTATAATCAGGTAATATTAGCCATACAACTTATTCTTCTGTTTCAAAACTGTTTCAGCTATTTTAGGTCCTTTGTACTTTTATACAGATTTTATAATTAATTTTTCAACTGTGTTAAAAAGCCTACTGGGATTTTATTGGGATTACATTGATTTTGTAATTCAGTTGGCAGAAATATATTAACAATAATCAGTCATTTGGCCAAAGAAGATAGAGTATCTTTCTGTTTAGATCTTAATTTCTCTCAGCAATACTTGGAGGTTTTCAGTATACAGGTTTAGCCGGTGTTATGTCAGATTTATTCCTATGTATTTCGTATTTTGCAATGCTATTATAAATAGTGATTTTTTTCAAATTCTGATTTCTTGCTGCTAGTATAGAACAATGTAATTAACTTCGCATTTTATTATATATCCTAAAGACTATTAGTTCTAATAGCTTTTTTTTTTTTTAGATTTCATCATGTAATCTTCAAGTGAAGACAGTTATTTATTTCTTCCATCCTGAATGCATTTTATGTTTTTATATTCCCTTACTGCACTGACTCTAACCTCTTGCATAAGGTTGAACAGAAGTGAAAGCGCTCTTCTTCAAGTCTGTACCCCTGTATGTAAAGTGTCTGTTTTTCTATTGCTGCTTTAAAATTTTTCTTTTTATCATTGACTTTGAACCAGTTGATTAAATTTTGTCTTGCTATGATTTTCTTATGGTACTTGTGCTTTGTTGAGTTTCTTAGAAACCTGGGTTTAGGGACTTCCCTAGTGGCTCAGTGGTGAAGAACTGGCCTGTCAATACAGGAGACATGGGTTCCATCCCTGATCCGGGAAGATTCCACATGCCAAGGAGCAACTAAGCCAGTGTACCACAACTATTGAGTCTGTGCTCTAGAGCCTGGGAGCAGGAACTGCTGGGCCCACGTGGCACGCATGCCCTAGAGCTCCTGCTCTGCAACAAGAGAAGCCACTACAGTGAGAAGCCTGTGCACCACAACTAGAGAGTAGCCCCTACTTGCTGCAACTGGAGAAAAGCCCACACAGTAACAAAGACCCAGCATGCCAACAATAAATAAATAAGTACAATTAGTTTTAAAAATGTGGGTTTATACTTTTCATAAATACGGAAAGTTCTGAGCCATTATCTCTTCAAATACTTTTTCCTGTTCTCCCTTCTCTTTCTTCTTCAGGAACTGTGATTAAACATGTCTCGGGCAAAATGAAGTAGTACAGTAACTCACAAATGCTCTTTGTCAATTTACTTTTAAGTCTTGTTTTCCTTTTTATTTTGGAAAGTGTCTACTGCTGTGTGTTCAAGTTTGCTAATATTTTCTTCAAGATCTAATATCCTCTGAAATCTAACCCTTGTATTTTTTCTTCATCTCAGATGTTGTAGCTTTCACTTCTCTAAATTTGATTTGGACACTTAAGAATAGTTTTTATGCTTCACTTTAACTTCCTCAATATCTACAATAGTTATAATAAATGTTCTGAAGTCTGCTAATAACACCAGTTTCAGTTCTGGTTGGTTTTAATTGCTTGATTTTTCTCTTTATTATGGACCATATAGCCTTGCTTTGATTCATACCCAACAATTATTGATTGGATGCCAAACAGTGTGAATTCTACTTTGTTAGGAACTGCACGTTTTTGTTCAGTTCAGTTCAGCTCATTTGCTCAGTCATGTCCGACTCTTTGTGACCCCATGGAATGCAGCATGCCAGGCTTGCCTGTCCGTCACCAACACCCAGAGCTTACTCAAACTCATGTCCCTCAAGTCAGTGATGCCATCCAACCATCTCCTCCTCTGGCATCCCCTTCTCCTCCTGCCTTCAATCTTTCCCAGCATCAGGGTCTTTTCCAGTGAGTCAGTTCTTCACATCACATGGCCAGAGGATTGGAGTATCAGCTTCAACATCAGTCCTTCCAATGAATATTCAGGACTGATTTCCTTTAGGATGGACTGGTTAGATCTCCTTGCAGTCCAAGGGACTCTAAAGAGTCTTCTCCAACACCACAGTTCAAAAGCATCAATTCTTCAATGCTCAGCTTTCTTTATAGTCCAACTCTCACATCCATACATGACTACTGGAAAAACCATAGCTTTGAGTAGACGGACCTTTGCTGGCAAAGGATAACAAAATGTTTTTGTAATCCTATAAATATTTTTGTACTTTGTTATGGGACGCATTTACATTACTTGTAGGAACTTCCCTCATGGTCCAGTGGTTAAGACTCTGAGTTCCCAATGAGGGGGCCTGGCTTCTAGCCCTGGTCATGCAATTAGACTCTGCAAGCCACAACTAAGACCTGGAACAGCCAAATACATAAATAACTTTTTTTTTTAAATAAATAAATTACCTAGAAACTATTTTATCCTTTTGAGTCTTGCTTTTGAGATTAGTTAGCCAAGTCGACTTAGCTCCACTTAGCTTACTCTAGCTATTACCAATACTGAAAAGAGGCCCTGAGTTGTCTGGATAGACTGAATTTTATCCCCAGTGCCCCATGAACGATGAACCTTTTCCTCTCTGCATGTTTGAATAGGCACGATCCCTGGCCCTGTATGATTGCTAAACACTGTTCCCTCTATCCTCTCAATTGGGTCTTTCCTTGCTCTTAAGTGTTTTCCTTACAAACATTGAACAATCAGTACTCTGCTCAATGCTCAAGGATGACCATACACACATTTGTAAAGTTCTCTATGTACCTCTCTCTTCTCTGTTACTCTGACAAACAATTCTATTCACCTTGATGTTCTCAGATTCTTAGCTCCCTCTTCTGAATGCAGGGAGTCTGACAGATCTACCTTGTATTCCCTCTATCTTCAACATAGCCTGGAAACTCCCTCAAGTCAGTAAAGTGGAACAAAGATGGGACTTATCTTTATCTTTTGTTTTCATTTTTCCCATCCCTTATGGATCACCGTCCTAATTTTCTTGATATCCATCACTTCTCATGTTTTGTCAGGGCTTTGTTTGATTTTCTTTCCTGTTATTTTTGGGCACATGATGTGGTGGTAAATCCAATGTCTGTTACTATATCTTGTCCAAAAATTTAAAATCTCAGTATTTGAATCCTATAACTTTAAATGAAATTAAACAATTAAATCCTCAAGCCAATCTAAAAAAAAATATTTAAAGTGCTGCCCAGACTTAAGCAGAAAATGGAACTTGCATTTTAATGATTTCTTTTAATTGGAATGACTTGTTCATTAATCCTGGAAAACAGCTATTTGTTTCGGTATCACAGAGATAATTTAAGCAATGATTAATAAATGTGAACTTAATATATCCAATGAACTATCTCCTTTGTTTGCTCTACTGGATACTAGTTAGAGAGAAATTCATCTTTCAAGTGAAAGCTCAAAATTAGACCTAATGGCAAGCCAAAGTCGGTATAAATGAAGAGCAACCCAACCCCTATGTGAAAAGTCTGTGTACTCTGCAAAACTCCCTCCCAGTTATGGCATTATATTTTTTTCCCCACAAAAAAGAAAATCTTTAATGCTATGTATCAACAAGTAGAATATGTTCTACTTTAAAATTAACCCCTTGAATAAACCCAAAGCATCAGTTAGTTTGTTCTTTAAGAGTAAATTCTACTTTTTCTCCTGTATTACATTAGACTCTTGACTTACAATTACACTGCTGAAAAAATTAAGACAAATGAATTTTGTAATAGACCTGAGTTTTTAGAACAATTTCAGATTCACAGCAATACTCAGCAGAAAGCACAGAGATATCCCATAGTTCCCCTACTGCCACATAGGCAGAAACTCTGTCATTATCAACATCCACCAACAGAGGGCACACTTATTAGCATTTACAAACCTGCATTAACTCATGATAAGTACCTAAAGTACATGGTTAATTTAGCACTCACTCTTGGCTTCCCTGGTGACTCAGATGGTAAAGGGTCTGCCTGCAATGTGGGAGACCTGGGTTCGATCCCTGGGTCGGGAAGATCCCCTGGAGAAGGAAACGGCAACCCATTCTAGTACTCTTGCCTGGAAAATCCCATGGATGGAGGAGCCGGGTAGGCTACAGTCAATGGGGTCACAAAGAGTCAGACACAACTGACTTTCTCTCTTTCTCTCTCTCTCTCTCTCTCTCTCTCTCTCTCTCTCTCTCTCTCAGTGCTATACATCCTATGGGTTTGGACAAATGGATAATGACATATATCTACTAGAGAAGGCAATGGCAACCCACTCCAGTACTCTTGCCTGGAAAACCCATGGACGGAGGAGCCTGGTGGGCTGCAGTCCGTGGGGTCGCTGAGAGTCGGACACGACCGAGCAACTTCACTTTACTTTTCACTTTCATGCATTGGAGAAGGAAATGGCAACCCACTCCAGTATTCTTGCCTGGAGAATCTCAGGGACGGGGAAGCCTGGTGGGCTGCCGTCTATGGGGTCGCACAGAGTCGGACACGACTGAAGTGACTTAGCAGCATAGTATCATCCAGACTAATTTCACATGCTAATAATCCTTTTGCTCTGTATATTTATCCCTCCCTCCTTCCTAGACCTTAGAAGTCACTGATATCTGCATTGACTCCAGAGTTCTGCATTTACTAGAATGTCACATAGTTTAAATCACATAGTGTGTATCTTTCCATATTGACTTTTTTCAGTTAGTAACATGCACTTCTCCCAATTCTTGCCTGGAGAATCCTGTGGACAGAGGAGCCTGGTGGGCTGCTGTCCACAGGGTCACACAGAGTCAGACATGACTGAAGCAACTTAGCATGCATGCATGCATTGGAGAAGGAAATGGCAACCCGCTCCAGTGTTCTTGCCTGGAGAATCCCAGGGACAGAGAAGCCTGGTGGGCTGCCGTCTATGGGGTCGCAAAGAGTCAGACATGACTGAAGCAACTTATTAGCAGCAGCAGCAGCAGCAACATGCACTTATATTTCCTCCTTATCCTTTCATGGCTTGATAGCTCTTTTTAGTGATAAATAATATTCCACTTTTGTGGTGAACCATAGTTTGTTTATACATTCACCTACCAAAGGACAACTTGGTTGCTTTCAGGTTATGGCCAATTATCAAGCAACTAGAAAGATCTGTGTACAGGTATTTTGTGGACATAAGCTTTCAACTCCTCTGGATAAATACCAGGTAGTCTGATTGCTGGATGATATTGTAAAAGTATGCTTAGCTTAGTAAGAAGTTGCCAAACTGTCTTTCAAAGTGGTTATACATTTTGTATTTCTACCAGCAATAAATGAGACTTCCTGTAGCTTTTTTTCTTATTTATTTATATGTTTTCTTGGTGTGGACCTTTTTCAAAGTCTTTATTGAATCTATTACAATATGGCTTCTGTTTAATGTTTTGGATTTTGGATGCAAGGCATGTGGGATCTTAGCTCCCTGATCAGCGATTGAAACTGTGCTCCCTGCATTGGAAGAAGTCTTAATCACTGGACTGCCAGGCAAGTCCCTGAGACTACCCATAGTTTTATAGATTCACCAACATTTGGTATTGCTGATCTTCTGCATTTTTGCCATTCTAATAGGTGTGTGTAGTGACATCATCTTGTTTTAATTTGCATTTCCCTGATGACATATGATATGGAGGACCTTTTAAGAAGCTTCTTTGCTGTCTGTACATCTGCTTCAGTGGAGTTTCAAAGTATCAACCTATTTTTAAATTGGTTGTTAGCTTTTTATTGTTGAGTTTTAAGAGTTCACTGTATATTTGGGTAACAGTCAGATGTATCTTTCACATATATTTTCTATCAGTCCATAGATGGTATTCTCATTCTATTCACACTGCTTTTACAGAGTGGAAGTTTTTAATTCTAATGAAATTCAGCATAGATTGAGCTTCTGGTGTTGTACTTAAAGTCATCACCTAACCCAGATTATCTAGATTTTCTCCTATATTATCTTCTATGTGTTTTATAGCAAATGTCCTGTGTGAGTTTGAAAATAATGTATAGTCTACTTTTGTTGCATCAAGTAGACTATCAGTTCAATTATCAGTTCAACTATCAGTCGCTCAATTGTGTCCGACTTTTTGTGACCCCATTAACCACAGTACACCAGGCTTCCCTGTCCATCACCGACTCCTGGAGTCCACACAAACCCATGTCCATTGTGTCGGTGATGCCATCCAACCATCTCATCCTCTGTCATCCCCTTCTCCTGCCCTCAGTCTTTCCCAGCATCAGGGCCTTTTCAAATGAGTCAGCTCTCCACATCAGGTGGCCAAAGTATTGGAGTTTCAGCTTCAACATCAGTCCTTCCAATGAACACCCAGGACTGATCTCCTTTAGGATGGACTGGTTGGATCTCCTTGCAGTCCAAGGGACTCTCAACAGTCTTCTCCAACACCACACTTCAAAAGCATCAATTCTTCGGTGCTCAAATTTCTTTATAGTCCAACTCTCACATCCATACATGACTACTGGAAAAACCATAGCCTTGACTAGACAGACCTTTGTGGGGAAAGTAATGTCTCTGCTTTTTAATATGTTATAGGTTTGTCATAACTTTGCTTCCAAGGAGTAAGCGTCTTTTAATTTCATGGCTGCAATCACTATCTGCAATGATTTTGGAGCCCAGAAAAATAAAGTCAGCCACTGTTTCCCTATCTATTTCCCATGAAGTGATGGGACAGCATGCCATGATCTTAGTTTTCTGAATGTTGAACTTTAAGCCAACTTTTTCACTCTCTTCTTTCACTTTCATCAAGAGGCTCTTTATTCTTCTTCACTTTCTGCCACAAGGGTGGTGTCATCTGCATATCTGAGGTTATTGATATTTCTCCCAGCAATCTTGATTCCAGCTTGTGCTTCCTCCAGCCCAGCATTTCTCATGATGTAGTCTGCATATAAGTTAAATAATCAGTGTGACAATATACAGGCTTGACATACTCCTTTTCCTATTTGGAACCAGGCTGTTGTTCTATGTCCATTTCTAACTTGCTTCCTGACCTATATACAGGTTTCTCAAGAACAGTATGAAAAGGCAAGTAGACTATAGATGTCCATTATGTCTAGGTGATTGATGATGATATATTGAGTTCAACTTTATTTTTACTGATATTCTGCCTACTTGATACATCCATTTTTGATGGTGAGGTGCTGAAATTTTCATCTGTGATACTGGACCCATCTATTTCTTCTTGCAGTTTTATCAGTTTTTGTCTCACTTATTTCATCATTCTTGTTAGGTGCATAAACTTTAAGGATTCTTATGTATCTTGGAAAATTGATCCCTTTATCATTTAAGGCACTTATTATCTCTCATAACTTCCCTTGATCTGAAGGCTGCTGTATCTGAAGTTAATAAAGCTAACCCTGCCTTATTTTGATTAGTGGTAGCATGATATATCTTTCTCCATCCATTATATTTAAAGCTGGTTTCTTGTAGACAACATAAAGTTGGGTCATTTGGGCGGACCTACCCTGTCTTCATCTTTTGATTGGTGCATTTAGATCATAGATGTTCAAAGTGATTATTGATATATAGTTGGATTATTATCTATCACATTTGTTACTTTTTTTCTATTTTTTTTTTGTTGTTGTTGTTGTTGTTCTTCTTAGTTCCTATTTTTGTCTGCCTTTTCTGGTTTTATTTGAACATTTCATATGGTGCTCAATATCCCCTCCACTTTGATTGGAAAAGATGGGTAGAGTGAGCTTGAGTTGGATATTTCTCTTCTCTCATGTGGTGGGCTAGAGCTGACTTGAGTATTTTCTTCCCCCTAGGTCAGTTAGCCTTTCCTAAAAGCCCAAGTAAGTTAAGGTCTGGTTAGTTCCTCCTAAGGGCATACACTGTTAAAAAATAACAGAATGCTGTGCATATTTCAAAATAGTTCTTTGTTCCCTCCCTTTCCAGAAGCAGGAGGGGATTTTTCTTCAATATTCATTATAAGAATCTGGTAGAATTCTAGTACAGAAAACTCACAAAAGTTTGGAGTTTTTATCTCTCAAACTTGTCTACATCGAGACTAGCAATTAATTACACTTTAGGATTTCCTACTCTGGCACTGGTTCCTATGGAGGTTTCTGCTTTTGACCTGTGAACTCACTTCTTTCACAGATCTAAGAAAAGTTGCTGATTTTTCAGTATATTTCGTATTTACTTCTAGGGTGAAGTGGTCACATCTAAACTTCTTACATGCTGGAATGGTAACCAAGAGTCTAAGGGGAATGTTTTATTGGTAACCAAGAGTCTAAGGGGAATTTTTTATTGGTGAGTCTAAAGCCATAGCATAAATGGAAAAGTTTTCTGATTCATTTAAAAGATAAAATGCTTTCAGTATAAGTTTGCTTTAGTATAATATTTTACATTCTTTGATAATCTATTATGTGAATAAGATATACCTTATAACATTCTATCAAATACAATATTGTGTTAACCAGAAGATCCCATTCTCCAACTGTGATGGAGTACCCGTGTGCAAGTGGCCATATCAAGCTTTCAGTAAATAAAAATAAGGCAATTAATCTCCTTTTCTTCCAATGGTATTGTAACAACAATAATAAAATAGCTAACACATCAGGCATTCTTAACTGCCTTATATACATCAACTAATTCTTTGTAAAGAACATCCTTGATATAGATCCTGTACACTAGTATCCCTGTTTAAAAGACAAAAAAAAAAAAAAAAAAAAAAAAACCAGAAAGATGTTAACTGTCTTGCCCATGGTTACACATTTAATAACTGACAGGAGATAAAATATGGACTTGGATAAACTGACTCCAATTTAGTGTAAAAGAAATTAAAATCCAGGTTTTGGACTCTGATTTATTGCTTACTAGCTTCATGACCTTCTGTAAATTGTATAGTCTTTATCTGCTTATTCTCATCTGTTAAATGGTAATAACCTAACTTACTGTGTCTTATTCTAAAGAGTATATATGACTGTGTGTATGCATATATATATACACACACACATAGCATTTATCACAAACCTAGATATGATATTCAATAAATAGTATATATTATCTCAAATTAGGCCTTAACCAAAAGAGTACTTTTCATTTTCTCACATTATGTTAAAAATTATTTTTAGTTTGATATATTCTAGTAGAAATTTGCATTCTTAACACATAGAAATAGGGATGATGAAAGGCAAAAAAAAATAAATGAGCAAATAAAATTGATACTATGACCTTATATTCCTCTTAGTATTATGGTACCTAGGCAATGTATCCATTAAGCAAATAGTTTAGCTGTTTCAATTTGCAGCAGGTCATATATTTAACTTTTATAGAGCTATTAATGAACTGTAAGGATAAAATTTGCATTCAGACACCTGAGGTTTTCAAATAGTTTCCAGAAATTAGGTCAAAGGCACCGGGGAACAATTTATGAAAATGCTTTCAAGCTCTTAAAGGTCTTGAGCACAGACTCAGTCTAAACTTGGAAGTTTCATCAGAAAAAAAATCTTTGAAATTTTGTTTATTGGTTCTGCAGTGTAATAAACATTGTTGGGGGGTAGGAAGAAAAGAAGGGAAGAAAGATGGAGAAGGAGGAGGTAAAACCAAAGTAGGCATGTTGATATGTATGTACTCATTACTTGGTGAACAGATAACCTTTTCTTACTAAGTAGCTTCTGTTTAACTTCCCCACAAATTTCATTTCCTTGTTCTATATATTTTCTCCTGTTGTATGTTGAATATGTAACTTTGCATTGCTCACTTGCCCTGAAAAGTGCTTAATAACTATTTGGTTACCTTTTGAGGAAAGGGGTTTGTACTTTTTCCACCTCTGCAGTGTAAGCTTCCCAGGAGCACAGTCTATATATTCCCTATGCTACTGCTGCTACTGCTAAGTCACTTCAGTCGTGTCCGACTCTGTGTGACCCCATGGACTGCAGCCTTACCAGGCTCCTCCATCCATGGGATTTTCCAGGCAAGAGTACTGGAGTGGGGTGCCATTGCCTTCTCCGATATATTCCCTATAGTCCCTGTCATTTTGTTTCACTTTCAGATTTTGTCATCAAATAGCTACCTAATCAATTTTGTAGACTAGATTGATAAGTTCAAACATCTGTAAGATTTTACGTTAAAAGTAAATTAAATGCTCCTTTGGTAGTGGATAACAATGCCAGGTACTGGGTAATTTTACCTCCACTATGCTAAATTTAATTAAGCAAGCCTAATAAAATGAAGTGACAAATCAAAGATTGTCTTTAAATAGAAAATTCCCCTACTGCATGTAAAATGTAATTTAATTTTCCAGAATTCAGAATATACACAATTCTTCAGGGAAATACTCTGCAAATGTGAGTCCCACCTATACTTTTTAATTAAGTTCCTCTACAAAGAAATTGTTTGCAGTAAACTCTTATAACCTTAGGAAGAGGAGTTGTGGTAACTTTTTGAGATTTAAAAGTTCAAAAATGTATAGAAAGAGTAGAATGCAGTTCTTAGATCTGTCATTTGGTACAAAGCCCCTGGTTTTCCACCAAAGCCTTTAAACACAGACTGTCATATCCTTTTTGAAAATCTAATTTCCGGTTGCTGCTCAAAAGTCAAATGCTCCTCCCAACTTCCATCAGGAACCTAGATTTTAAAAGACATGTTTTTGGCGGTAAGCTGGAGGAGATAGAATAGAATGCAAAATTACTTACACCTGCAGTCATTGGTCTCAATAGCAAAATCAAGTGGCTATTTAATCCACCATTCAATCTTTAGCTGCATTTTAAGAATAGCAGGTGCAACTATTACACAGTTTGAGCCCAGACTGCAGAAGATGAATACATGGACTGGAGTAAAAACTTCAGGAAATCTCCCCAGTGTAACTTAGCAAACTTTCTGCTCCTCTGGTTAAGGTAGTACAATGTCTATGCTCAATCCGCTTCATCTGGCTTAATTCTTCCCCACTCTCCTGTATGAGCAGCTATGTTGTTAAATGTATTACAACAAAAAATAAATACACAAGGCAGTAAGATTTTATACCAAACAGCTCTTACCAAACATCTCATAGACAACCATCAAGTTTTGGAGACTGTCCTTATTTTCAATATCAAACAAAAAATGGTACCTACAGTTGTCATGTATCTCAGGGTCCTTTTATAATCAAAGTAACACACGATTAGCTACTATTAATACTTCCTGTCTTTTCTGTAGTTCTTTTAAAAGCTACTTTTGAACAGGTAAAATATGCATATGATACAAAAGATAAACTCTTCTACCACCACTTTTCTTCTCTAGGAGCAACTACTTTTATTCATTTTGTAAAATAAAATAATTTGAGAAAAGAAATATTATCTATAGATGGCTTACTTTTAAGAAAGATACTCAATTGCACACTATTTTATTTTATATATAATGCATATAGTTTTATATTGGTAGGTATAGAACTACACCATTCTTTTCAATAACTGCGCAGTTTACATTGCACACAAGTATCTGAATTTATTTGAGCAGTCCCCATTGATGAACACTTTTTTCAGCCTTATGCTGCTATAAAAATGATATACTGAATATCACTGTATACTTTACAAATGTATGAACATATGTGGAAGATACATCCTTAGAAATGTATCTGTGGGGGCACAGGACATATTTTTTTTTAACTTTAATGACACATTGTTTCCTAGAGAGATGTTATAATTTATATTTCCACCAACAGTATATGAGAATTCTTTCATATCTTCACCACACTTGAAATTGTTGATATTTCGAATTTTTCCATTCTGATGATATGAGTAGTATTATAATTTTATTTTGCTGGTTATTTATTTTTTAGGCTTAAATTCATTTTTTTTTAAATCTTGCTGGTTATTAATGAGTTTAAGTACCTTTCCATATGCTTATCAGTGATTTGCTCATCTTATTACATGTCTTTTTTTTCTGCTTTGTTTTCTACACTTTTTAGATAAACTGTAGGTTTTGGAGATGAATTCAGTATTGGTATTAATATATTCTTTCACTCCAACTTTTCAGGGTAAGTTCTTAATTTTAATACAATCACAATATATTCATCTTTTCCATTAAGGCTATTGCTTTCCCTACTCATCATGAAGCTATCCCCCTATATTATCTTCCAAAAACTTTATCATATGCTTTAGTACTCAGTTCTATAATCCCCTACATCTGTATGATTTTGTGGAGAGGGAGGATATAACACAAAGATCAAGTATATTTTCCTTCCTAAAAACTCTCCATGTAGTTGACCAGCATCATTTTATGAAAAATATCACCCTCTCCCCACTGCACTGAGGTATGAACTCTGTTATGGGTTTGTTTTGCCTTCTCCATTATGTTTGACTAATCTATTATTCTATCATTGCAAGAATATACACTCTGAAGGAAAGTTATGACTAACCTAGACAGCATATTGAAAAACAGAGACTTTACTTTGTCAACAAAGGTCCGTCTAGTCAAGGCTATGGTTTTTCCAGTGGTCATGTATGGATGTAAGAGTTGGACTATAAGGAAAACTGAGCTCTGAAGAATTGATGCTTTTGAACTGTGGTGTTGGAGAAGACTCTTGAGAGTCTCTTGGACTGAAAGAAGATCCAACCAGTCCATTCTAAAGGAGATTAGTCCTGGGTGTTCATTGGTGGGAATGAGGTTGAAGCTGAAACTCCAATATTTTGGCCACCTGTTGTGAAGAGCTGAGTCATTTGAGAAGACCCTGATGCTGGGAAATATTGAGGGCAGGAGAAGAAAAGGATGACAGAAGATGAGACGGTTGGATGGCATCACCAACTCTGACTCAATGGACATGGGTTTGGGTGAACTCCAGGAGTTGGTGATGGACAGGGAGGCCTGGCATGCTGCGTTTCATGGGGTCGCCAAGAGTCAGACACGAATGAGCGACTGAACTGAACTGAACTGAACTGAAAAATGATATGATTTTCTCCATTTATTCTGATACTGTGGGAAACCAGTTTTCAAAAACTGAACAAATCCTGTATTAAACACAAACCCAGTCTACTACACTTAGCCTGCATGCCTGCTAAGTCGCTTCAATTGTGTCAGATTCTTTGCTAACCTATGGACTGGGGCCCACCAGGCTCCTGTGTTCATGGGATTCTGCAGGCAAGAATACTGTAATAGGTTGCCATGCCCTCCTCAAGAGTATCTTCCCAACACAGGGATTGAATCTGTATCTCTTATGTCTCCTGCATTGGCAGGCAGATTCTTTACCACTAGCACCACCTGTATTACCTCTTTATATCATGGAATTTGGTTTACCAATATTTTGTTTGTGTTTTTGCATCTATGTCCATGGGAAAAATTGTCATATAATTTCACCTACTCATAATGTTCTTCTTGCTGCTGCTGCTGCTAAGTCACTTCAGTCGTGTCCAACTCTGTGCAATCCCATAGACGGCAGCCCACCAGGCTCCCCTGTCCCTGGGATTCTTCAGGCAAGAACACTGGAGTGGGTAATGTTCTTCTTAAATGTCACCTTTTGCTGCATAACAATTTACACCCATGTTTAATGGGTGCATTAGTCAGCATTCTCCAGAAAAAGAGACATAATAGGATATTTTTGGAACAGATTTCTTTACAAGGAATTGGCTCCTATAAATATGAAGGAGGTTCAAAATTCCCACAATCTACTGTCTGCAAGCCAGAGACCCTGGCAAGGCAGTGACATAAATCAGTTTTAGTCTGAAGGCCTGAGAAGCAGGGATGCCAGTGGTGTCGATTTCAGCTCAGATTTAAAGGCTTAAGAACCAGAGGTTTGGAGGGCAAATGAAGACCAATGTCTCAAGTAATCAGACAGGATGAATAAAAGGGGCCAATGCCTCTTTCTCCTGTCTTTTGTTCTAGTCAGGTCCCCAATGAGTTGGGTGATGCCTACCCACCCACACTGGGAAGGGCAATCTACTGTATTTAGTCCACCATTCAAATGCTAATCTCATCTAGATACAGTCTTATAGACACACTCCAAAGTCATATGTAATCTGGGTACCCTATGACCAGTCAATTGGGTTTTGACGCATAAAATTAACCATCACAGTAGCCTAAAAAGTATTTCCCTATTATGTCACAGTATCCATAGATCAGGAATATACATGCATCTTAACTGAGTTCTCACTTTTAGAGAATTTCTCATAGGCTTCAGTCAAGATGTTAGCCAGGTTGGTAGTCATGTCAAATTTCAAGTAGGGAATGATTGGTTTCCAAGCTTACTCACTTGATGGTTGGGAAAATTTAGTTATTTTAGGGTTATTGGACTATGAACTCCTGTATGTTGCTGGTTTTTGACTGAAAACAGTCTGAGTTCCTTGGTACATAGTCTTTAGGGCAGTGTACTACATGGCAGCTGGTTGTTTCATAGTGATCAAGCTAGAGCAACAGAATATCACAAAGATATCACAGGCTTTTGCAATGTAATCTTGGAAGTACCATCCCATCACCTCTACCATATTCAATTCAAAGAAAGTCACTAGGTCCAGCCCATAGTCAACTGAATGGGATTGAACAAAAATGAGAATATCACATGGTTATGATGGCCTCATGAAACATGCTGAAAATAGTTCCTTATTTCTCAATTCTCTATAATTTTGTGTATTATTTGTATGCATCTTTCTTAGGAATAATCTATTATTGCTTAATATTGTATTATAACTTCATAAGATATATTTGTTTAAATATATCTAATATTGCTTGACATTATTTCTGTTAATAAGAATACATCCCCAAATGATTATATGTAAGATATATTTCATATTAATTATATGTTTTAAATATATTTTATAATATATATCATCGTATGTATCCCATGAAGCATTCTGGAACTGAAGTTGATAAAGTTTATTTTATATCAGGACCCCAAAAATGAAGGTCACCCCAAGGACCCAGCTCACATTACAAATCTGAGCCTAAGTCAGCCTGCAGTTAGGGAAAACACTTGTCAAGGAAACCTAACATACACCAATCACAATCCTCCCACTGAGCTTAGGTGAACTCAGTTCAGATCAGTCACTCAGTTGTGTCTGACTCTTTGCGACCCCATGAATCACAGCAGGCCAGGCCTCCCTGTCCATCACCAACTACCAGAGTTCACTCAGACTCACATCCATCGAGTCAGTGATGCCATCCAGCAATCTCATCCTGTGTTGTCCCCTTCTCCTCCTGCCCTCAATCCTTCCCAGCATCAGGGTCTTTTCCAATGAGTCAATTCTTCACATGAGGTGGCCAAACTACTGCAGTTTCAGCTTCAGCATCAGTCCTTCCAATGAACACCCAGGACTGATCTCCTTGCAGTCCAAGGGACTCTCAACAGTCTTCTCCAACACCACAGTTCAAAAGCATCAATTCTTGGGCACTTAGCTTTCTTCACAGTCCAACTCTCACATCCATACATGACCACTGGAAAAACCATAGCCTTGACTAGACAGACCTTTGTTGGCAAACTAATATCTTTGCTTTTCAATATGCTATCTAGGTTGGTCACAACTTTCCTTCCAAGGAGTAAGCATCTTTTAATTTCATGGCTGCAATCACCATCTGCAGTGATTTTGGAGCAAAAAAAAAAAAATAAAGTCAGACACTGTTTCCCCATCTATTTGCCATGAAGTGATGGGACCAGATGCCATGATCTTAGTTTGATGGCTCAAAGAATGTTGAGCTTTAAGCCAACGTTTTCACCCTCCTCTTTCACTTTCATCAAGAGGCTTTTTAGTTCCTCTTCACTTTCTGCCATAAGAGTGGTGTCATCTGCATATTTTTATTGATATTTCTCCCAGCAATCTTGATTCCAGCTTGTGCTTCTTCCAGTCCAGCGTTTCTCATGATGTACTCTGCATATAAGTTAAATAAGCAGGGTGAACTCACCTTACCCTAAAAATAGGATCTGCTACCCTTGTAAAGAAATCCCCAGGGAGAGAGGAAAGGAACAAGATAGAAGTAGGGAATTAAGAGGCACAAATTACTGTATATAAAATAAATAATCTACAAGGATATATTATTGTACAGCACAGGGAATATAGTCAATAATTTATAATAATTACAAATGAAGTATAATCTTTAAAAATTGTGAGTCGGAGGTGGTCCTAAGATGGTGGAGGAATAGGAAGGGGAGACCACTTTCTCCCCCCAAAATTCATCAAAAGAACATTTAAACACTGAGTAAATTCCACAAAACAACTTCTGAATGCTGGCAAAGGACATCAGGCACCCAGAAAAGCACCCTATTCTCTTCGAAAGGAGGTAGGAAAAAATACAAAAGACTAAAAGAGAGACAAAAAATGTAGGGATGGAGCTCCATCCCAGGAAGAGAGTCTTAAAAAGAGAGAAGTTTCCAAACACCAGGAAACACTCTCACTGCCGAGTCTGTGGCGAGCCTTGGAATCACAGAGGGCAACGTAACTGGGAGGAAAAATAAATAAAGAATTAAAACCCACAGATTATGTGCCCAATGGTAACTCCCCCAGTGGAGAAGCAGCTCAGAATCCTGCACCCACCACTAGCAAGTGGGGGCTGGGCAGGGAGGCGCAGGCTACATTAAGGACCGGGCCTAAATGCCCCAAGGGCAACTGAGGGAACTAACTTGGGCTAGCAAACCAGACTGTGGGATAGCTATCAAGCGAAAAGCCCTAACCTAAGACACCGCCAGGCCCGCTCACAGAATAAAGGACTGAACAGAGATAGTCGGCTGCAGACCATCCCCCTCTGGTGACAGGCAGTCAGAGCCGGAAGGGGGCAATTGCAGCCCCAGATAGGCGTTATCTACCAAACTGCAAGCAGGCTTCTTTGCTAACTAAGACTTCTTGGGGTTCTGGACGGTCAACATCCGCCTGAGAAGGCGCACCAGTTGTACATCCAGAAAACCGAGCAGCAGGGACAGGGGAGGCAATAAGTAGCAGCAACTGCGCTCACCAAACACCTTATCACCTGAGCTGCTCTGACCTGGGAAGGTCACAAAACGCAGGCCCAACCGAGTCTGCGCCTCTGAGGACTACCTGAGTGCCAGAACCTGAGCAGCGTAGACCTGGGAGGTGCATGCAGCCCAGGGCCGGCCTCGGACGGTTCCCGGTGGAGCAACCTAGAGTCTGAGCAGTGTGGGCAGGGAGGGAACACGCACCATGAGTGGAGGCAGGCCCAGTGTGGCTGAGATACCAGGAGCACACGCCAGTGTTATTTGTTTGCAGCGTCCCTCCCTCCCCACAGCGTGACTGAACAAGTGAGCCGTGTCCACCACTGCCCCCTTGTGGCAGGGCGAAAATCAGACACTGAAGAGACCAGCAAACAGAAGCCAAAACAGAGGGAACCATCTTGGAAGTGACAGGTGCAATAGATTAAAACCCTGTAGTTAGTACCAACTACATAGGAAGAAGCCTATAGATCTTGAGAAATATAAGCTGGACCAAGGAACTAGCCAAAAATGAACTGACCCCACACTGCCCACAACACCACCAGCGAAAGTCCTAGATATATTTTTACTATTTTTACTATCATTTTTTAAATTTTTAAAAAATTTTAAGTATTTGATTACTCCTTTAATTTTCATTTTTATAACCTACTATTACTTTGCAAAAAAAGAGACCCTATTTTTTAAAGCAAACTTCATATATATATATTTTATATAATTTTTGTGACTCTGTTTTTTTTTTTTTTTTTTCTTTAATATTGTATTTTTGAAAATCCAACCTCTCCTCTAGATTTTTAATCTTTGCTTTTTGGTATTTGTTATCAATTTTGTACCTTTAAGAACCTAATCTTCAGTACCCATTTTTACTTGGGATTGAGATTACTAGCTTGCTCTCTCCCCCTTTTGACTCTCCTTTTTCTCCACCAGGTCACCTCTGTCTCCTCCCTCCCCCTTCTTTTCTCCACCCAACTCTGTGTATCTCTTTGTGTGTTCCAGATGGTGGAGAACGCTTAGGGAACTGATTACTGGGTGGATCTGTCTCTCTCCTTTTGATTCCCCCCATTTATCCTCAAGGCCACCTCTGTCTCC
Source organism: Bos grunniens (assembly GCF_055505025.1). Taxonomy (NCBI): domain Eukaryota; kingdom Metazoa; phylum Chordata; class Mammalia; order Artiodactyla; family Bovidae; genus Bos; species Bos grunniens. Next base: position 135,151,374 of record NC_141194.1, read on the forward strand.
TTCCTCCCTCTTCTCTTCTCTTTATAACTCTGTGAACATCTCTGAGCGGTCCAGACTGTGGAGCGCACATAAGGAAGTAATTACTGGCTAGCTTGCTCTCCCCTCTTTTGATTCCACATCGTCTCATTCAGGTCACCTCTAATCCCCTCCTCCCTCTTCTCTTCTCCATATAACTCTGTGAACCTCTCTGGGTGTCCCTCACTGTGGAGAAACTTTTCATTTTCAACCTAGATGTTTTATCAATGGTGCTGTATAGATGGAGAAGTCTTGAGGCTACTGTAAAAATAAGACTGAAAACCAGAAGCAGGAGGCTTAAGTATAAATCCTGAGACCACCAGAGAACTCCTGACTCCAGAGAACATTAATCGACAGGAGCTCATCAAATGCCTCCATACCTACACTGAAACCAAGCACCACCCAAGGGCCAACAAGTTCCAGAGCAAGACATACCATGCAAATTCTCCAGCAACACAGGAACACAGCCCTGAGCTTCAATATACAGGCTGCCCTAACTCACTCCAAACCCACTGACATCTCAAAACTCATAACTGGACATTTCATTACACTCCAGAGAGAAGAAATCCAGCTCCACCCACCAGAACACCGACACAAGCTTCCCTAACCAGGAAACCTTGACAAGCCACAAGTACAAACCCACCCACAGTGAGGAAACTCAACAATAAAGAGAACTCCACAGACTGCTGGAATATAGAAAGGCCACCCCAAACACAGCAATATAAACAGGATGAAGAGACAAAGAATACCCAGCAGGTAAAGGAACAGGATAAATGCCCACCAAACCAAACAAAAGAGGAAGAGATAGGGAATCTACCTGATAAAGAATTCTGATTAATGAGAGTGAAGTGATCCAAAATCTTGAAATCAAAATGGAATCACAGAAAACAGCCTGGAGATAAGGACTGAGAAGATGAAAGAAAGGTTTAACAAGGACCTAAAAAAAAAAAAAAAAGTCAGTATATAATGAATAATGCAACAAATGAGATCAAAAACACTCTGGAGGGAAGAAATAGAATAACTGGAGGCAGAAAATAGGATTAGTGAAGTAGAAGATAGAATAGTAGAAATAAATGAATCAGAGAGGAAAAAAGAAAAACGAATTAAAAGAAATGAGGACAATCTCAGAGACCTCCAGGACAATGTTAAATGCCCCAACATTCGAATCATAGGAGTCCCAGAAGAAGAAGACAAAAAGAAAGACCATGAGAAAATACTTGAGGAGATAATAGTTCAAAACTTCCCTAAAATGGGGAAGGAAATAATCACCCAAGTCCAAGAAACCCAGAGAGTCCCAAACAGGATAAGCCCAAGGCGAAACACCCCAAGACACATATTAATCAAATTAACAAGAATCAAACACAAAGGACAAATACTAAAAGCAGCAAGGGAAAAACAACAAATAACACACAAGGGAATTCCCATAAGGATAACAGCTGATCTTTCAATAGAAACTCTTCAGGCCAGGAAGGGATGGCAAGACATAAAGTAATGAAAGAAAATAACCTACAGCCCAGATTACTGTACCCAGCAAGGATCTCATTCAAATATGAAGGAGAAATCAAAAGCTTTACAGACAAGCAAAAGATGAGACAATTCAGCACCACCAAACCAGCTCTCCAACAAATGATAAAGGATCTTCTCTAGACAGGAAACACAAAAAGTGTGTATAAACTCAAACACAAAACAATAAAGAAAATGGCAACAGGATCATATTTATCAATAATTACCTTAAACGTAAATGGGTTGAATGTCCCAACCAAAAGACAAATACTGGCTGAATGGATACAAAAACAAGGCCCCTATATATGTTTCACAGAAGAGACCACCTCAAAACAGGGGACACATACAGACTGAAAGTGAAGGGCTGGGAAAAGACATTCCACGCAAATAGAGACCAAAAGAAAGCAGGAGTAGCAATACTCATATCAGATAAAACAGACTTTAAAACAAAGGCTGTGAAAAGAGACAAAGAAGGACACTACATAATGATCAAAGCATCAATCCAAGAAGAAGATATAACAATTATAAATATATATGCACCCAACATAGGAGCACCACAATATGTAAGACAAATGTTAACAAGTATGAATGGGGAAATTAACAATAACAGAAATAGTGGGAGACTTTAATACCCCACTCACACCTATGGATAGATCAACTAAACAGAAAATTAACAAGGAAACAAACTTTAAATGATACAGTAGACCAGTTATACCTAACTGATATCTATAGGACATTTCACCCCAAAACAATGAATTTCACCTTTTTCTCAAGCACACATGGAACCTTCTCCAGGATGGATCATATCCTGGGCCATAAATCTAGCACTGGTAAATTCAAAAAAATTGAAATAATTCCAAGCATCTTTTCTGACCACAGTGCAGTAAGATTAGATCTCAATTACACGAGAAAAATTATTAAAAATTGCAAAATATGAAGGCTGAACAACACGCTGCTGAATAACCAACAAATCACAGAAGAAATCAAAAAAGAAATCAAAATACACATAGAAATGAATGAAAATGAAAACACAACAACCCAAAACCTGTGGGACACTGTAAAAGCAGTGCTGAGGGGAAGATTCATAGCAATACAGGCATATCTCAAGAAACAAGAAAAAAAGTCAAATAAATAACCTAACTCTACACCTAAAGCAACTAGAAAAGGAAGAAATGAAGAACCCCAGGGTTAGTAGAAGGAAAGAAATCTTAAAAATTAGGGCAGAAATGAATGCAAAAGAAACAAAAGAGACCATAGCAAAAATCAACAAAGCCAAAAGCTGGTTCTTTGAGAGGATAAATAAAATTGACAAACCATTAGCCAGACTCATCAAGAAACAAAGGGAGAAAAATCAAATCAATAAAATTAGAAATGAAAATGGAGAGATCACAACATACAACACAGAAATGCAAAGGATCATAAGAGACTACTATCAGCAATTATATGCCAATAAAATGGACAACTTGGAAGAAATGGACAAATTCTTAGAAAAGTACAACTTTCCAAAACTGAACCAGGAAGAAATAGAAAATCTTAACAGACCCATCACAAGCACAGAAATTGAAACTGTAATCAGAAATTTCCATAAAACAAAAGCCCAGGTCCAGATGGCTTCACAGCTGAATTCTACCAAAAGTTTAGAGAATAGCTAATACCTATCCTACTCAAACACTTCCAGAAAATTGCAGAGGAAGGTAACCTTCCAAACTCATTCTATGAGGCCACCATCACCCTAATACCAAAACCTGACAAAGATGCCACAAAAAAGAAAACTACAGGCCAATATCACCGATGAACATAGATGCAAAAATCCTTAACAAAATTCTAGCAATCAGAATCCAACAACACATTAAAAAGATCATACACCATGACCAAGTGGGCTTTATCCCAGGGATGCAAGGATTCTTCAATATTCACAAATCAATTAATGTAACACACCACATTAATAAATTGAAAAATAAAAACCATATGATTATCTCAATAGATGCAGAGAAAGCCTTGAACAGAATTCAACATGCATTTATGATAAAAACTCTACATAAAACAGGAATAGATGGAACATACCTCAACATAATAAAAGCTATATATGACAAACCCACAGCAAACATTATCCTAAATGGTGAAAAATTGAAAGCATTTCCCTTAAAGTCAGGAACAAGACAAGGGTGCCCACTTTCACCACTACTATTCAATATAGTTTTGGAAGTTTTGGCCACAGCAATCAGAGCAGAAAAAGAAGTAAAAGGAATCCAGATTGGAAAAGAAGAAGTAAAACTCTCACTGTTTGCAGATGACATGGCCCTCTATATAGAAAACCCTAAAGACTCCACCAGAAAATTGCTAGAATTAATCAATGAATATAGTAAAAGTTGCAGGATATAAAATCAACAAACAGAAATCCCTTGCATTCCTATACACTAATAATGAGAAAATAGAAAGAGAAATTAGGGAAACAATTCCATTCACCATTGCAACAGAAAGAATAAAATACTTAGGAATATATCACCCTAAGGAAACTAAAGACCTATATATAGAAAACTATAAAACACTGGTGAAAGAAATCAAAGAGGACACTAATAGATCGAGAAATATACTATGTTCATGAATCAGAAGAATCAATAAAGTGAAAATGAGTATACTACCCAAAGCAATCTATAGATTCAATGCAATCCCTATCAAGCTACCTACGGTATTTTTCACAGAGCTAGAACAAATAATTTCACAATTTGTATGAAAATGCAAAAAACCTCGAATAGCCAAAGCAATCTTGAGAAAGAAGTATGGAACTGGAGGAATCAATCTGCCTGACTTCAGGCTCTACTACAAAGCCACAGTCATCAACACAGTATGGTACTGGCACAAAGACAGAAATATAGATCAATTGAACAAAATAGAAAGCCCAGAGATAATTCCATGCACCTATGGACACCTTATCTTTGACAAAGGAGGCAAGAATATACAATTGAGAAAAGACAATCTCTTTAACAAGTGGTCCTGGGAAAACTGGTCAACCACTGTAAAAGAATGAAACTAGAACACTTTCTAACACCATACACAAAAATAAACTAAAAATGGATTAAAGATCTAAACGTAAGACCAGAAACTATAAAACTCCTAGAGGAGAACATAGGCAAAACACTCCCAACATAAATCACAGCAGGATCCTCTATGACCTACCTCCCAGAATACTGGAAATAAAAGCAAAAATAAACAAATGGGACCTAATTAAACTTAAAAGCTTTTGCAACACAAATGAAACTATAAGCAAGGTGAAAAGACAGCCTTAAGAATGGGAGAAAATAATAGCAAATGAAGCAACTGACAAAGAACTAATCTCAAAAATATACAAGCAACTCCGGCAGCTCAATTCCATAAAAATAAACAACCCAATCAAAAAATGGGCCAAAAACTAAACAAACATTTCTCCAATGAAGAAATACAGATGGCTAACAAACACATGCAAAAATGCTCAACATCACTCATTATCAGAGAAATGCAAATCAAAACCACTATGAGGTACCATTTCATGCCAGTCAGAATGGCTGCTTTCCAAAAGTCTCAAAGCAATAAATGCTGGAGAGGGTGTGGAGAAAAGGGAACCCTCTTACACTGTTGGTGGGAATGCAAACTAGTACAGCCACTATGGAGAACAGTGTGGAGATTCCTTAAAAAACTGGAAATAGAACTGCCTTATGACCCAGCAATCCCACTGCTGGGCATACACACCAAGGAAACCAGAATTGAAAGAGACACGTGTACCACAATGTTCATAGCAGCACCGTTTACAATCGCCAGGACATTGAAGCAACCTAGATGTCCATCAGCAGATGAATGGGTAAGAAAGGTGTGGTACATATACACAATGGAGTATTACTCAGCCATTAAAAATAATACATTTGAATCAGTTCTAATGAGGTGGATAAAACTGGAGCCTATTATACAGAGTGAAGTAAGCCAGAAAGAAAAACACCAATATAGTATACTAACACATATATATGGAATTTAGAAAAATGGTAACAATAACCCTCTATGAGAGACAGCAAAAGAGACAAAGATGTATAGAATAGTCTGTTGGACTCTGTGGGTGAAGGAGACGGTGGGATGATTTGGGAGAATAGCATTGAAACATGTATAATATCATATAAGAAACGAATCGCCAGTTCAGGTTCAATGCATAATACAGGATGCTTGGGGCTGGTGCACTGGGATGACCCAGAGGGATGGTACGGAGAGGGAGGTGGGAGGGGGTTTCAGGATGGGGATCACGTGTATACCCGTGGTGGATTCATGTTGATGTATGGCAAAGCAAATACAATATCGTAAAGTAATTAGCCTCCAATTAAAATAAATAAATTGATATTAAAAAATAAATAAAAATTGTGAGTCACTATGTTGTACAGATGAAAATTATATAATACTATAAATTTATTATACCTCAACACCAAAAAACCCAAGTTCCCAACCTCCCAGTCAATCATGCCAATTTCAGCACTGCTTCTTCTAACTCTCTATAAAACTCACTCTTCCCAAAAGGTTTTGGGAAGACTCAGTTCAGTTCAGTTGCTCAGTCGTGTCCGACTCTTTGTGACCCCATGAATCACAGCACACCAGGCCTCCCTATCCATCAACAACTCCAGAGTCCACCCAAACCCATATCCATTGAGTCGGTGATGCGATCCAAACATCTCACCCTCTATCGTCTCCTTCTCCGCCCACCCTCAATCTTTCCCAGCATCAGGGTCTTTTCTAATGAGTCAGCTCTCCACATCAGGTAGCCAAAGTATTGGAGTTTCAGCTTCAACATCAGTCCCTCCAATGAACACCCACGACTGATTTCCTTTAGGATGGACTGATTGGATCTCCTTGTAGTCCAAGGGACTCTCAAGAGTCTTCTCCAAAACCACAGTTCAAAAGTATCAACTCTTCAGCACTCAGATTTCTTTGTAGTCCAACTCTCACATCCATATATGACTACTGGAAAAACCATAGCCTTGACTAGATGGACCTTTGTTGACAAAGTAACGTCTCTGCTTTTCAATATGCTGTCTCAGTTCAGTTGAGTTCAGTTCAGTCACTCAGTCGTGTCTAACTCTTTGAGACCCCACGAATCGCAGCATGCCAGGCCTCCCTGTCCATCACCATCTCCCGGAGTTCACTCAGACTCACGTCCATTGAGTCAGTGATGTCATCCAGCCATCTCATCCTCTGTCTTCCCCTTCTCCTCCTGCCCCCAATCTCTCCCAGCATCAGAGTCTTTTCCAATGAGTCAACTCTTCGCATGAGGTGGCCAAAGTACTGGAGTTTCAGCTTTGGCATCATTCCTTCCAAAGAAATCCCAGGGCTGATCTCCTTCAGAATGGACTGGTTGGATCTCCTTGCAGTCCAAGGGACTCTCAAGAGTCTTCTCTAACACTACAGTTCAAAAGCATCAATTCTTCAGTGCTCAGCTTTCTTCACAGTCCAACTCTCACATCCATACATGACCACAGGAAAAACCATAGCCTTGACTAGACGGACCTTTGTTGGCAAAGTAATGTCTCTGCTTTTCAATATGTTATCTAGGTTGGTCATAACTTTCCTTCCAAGGAGTAAGTGTCTTTTAATTTCATGGCTGCAGTCACCATCTGCAGTGATTTTGGAGCCCAGAAAAGAGCCAGCCATCCTGGAATGTGAAGTCATGTGGGCCTTAGAACACATCACTACGAACAAAGCTAGTGGAGGTGATGGAATTCCAGTTGAGCTATTTCAAATCCTCAACTGTAATGTGAAATGTGAAATCTCAAATGTGAAAGATGATGCTGTGAATGCGCTGCACTCAATATGCCAGCAAATTTTGGAAACTCAGCAGTGGCCACAGGACTGGAAAAGGTCAGTTTTCATTCCAATCCCAAAGAAAGGCAATGCCAAAGAATGCTCAAACTACCGCACAATTGCACTCATCTCACACACTAGTAAAGTAATGCTCAAAATTCTCCAAGCTAGGCTTCAGCAATATGCTGTCTAGGTTGGTCATAACTTTCCTTCCAAGGAGCAAGCATCTTTTAATTTCCTAGCTGCAATCACCATCTGCAGTGATTTTGGAGCCCAGAAAAATAAAGTCAGCTACTGTTTCCACTGTTTCCCCATATATTTGCCATGAAGTGATGGGACCAGATGCCATGATCTTAGTTTTTTGAATGTTGAGCTTTAAGCTAACTTTTTCACTCTCGTCTTTCACTTTCACCAAGAGCCTCTTTAGTTCTTCTTCACTTTCTGCCATAAGGGCCCTGTCATCTGCATATCTGAGGTTATTGATATTTCTCCTGGCAACCCTGATTCCAGCTTGTGCTTCCTCCTGTTTGTAAGGCACTGTACTCCCTTAATCCATGGGCTATTTTTCCTTGAATAAGGGATATCAAACTCATTACTAGTTTTTAGTCATTTGACAGTTTTGGCAATGAGATAGGACCCAAAGACAGCTGCTGGCAATCTGGGTACAGCTCCTAGATGCAAATAGATAAAGATACACATGGAATCCTTTTGGTTCACTGCATCTTGGGCTACTCTCCAGGATTACTAGTAAGTGTCTTTCAGGTCAATCACCACATATTTTGCATTCTGAGCTCTTCGAATTCGTTCTAATCCTTCCAGGTGAAATACTGGGGTATGAGAGACTTCAGATTTTTCACGAGACATAACTGCGCCACAGCATTTGTGTTTGTGGTAAATTAGGTCCTGACAGCTCTCAGGAACTGTGCACAGGAAGCCAGAAACGTAAATCTGGTTGAATTAAGGAGGATTATTTCAACAAGGGAAAATAATGGGTACAACTCATCTGAAGAAAGTCTTCCCTAGTGGCTCAGACAGTAAAGAGTCTGCTTGCAATGCAGGAGATCCAGGTTTGATCCCTGGGTTGGAAAGATCCCCTGGAGAAGGGAATGGCAACCCACTCCAGTGTTCTTGCTGGGAAAATCCCATGGATGGAAGATCCTGGTGGGCCCCAATCCATGGAGTTGCAAAGAGTCAGACACGACTGAGCGACTAACACACACAGCTGAAGAAAGTAAGATGGTAGCTGTTAGGGGATTCACAAAGTCTAGAGGTCAGTCCACACGGTATAAACTGCTAGGGAACTTGGAGAAATACATTAAGGCAAGAAATTCAAACTGCTTTGACCAGTGACACTTCACAATCTTAGCAGGCACAAGTCAGACTATTAGAAGCCATTAGGGCATCTACCAATATAAATAGTTCTTTACCTGAAAGAAATAATAGATCTATTCCTAACAGGAATCTCGGCAGCCAATGCTGCAAAATTGGTGGGTATGACTTTAGTACTTATATACTGTTAGAAGAAACAGATTAGGATGGGAGAGTAGGAGGACAGACAGAGAGCTCATGTACTCCCACAAACATATCAAAAATACATCCACATGTGGAAGAATTCTCACTGAAAACTAACTGGAAACTGGCAGAAGGACTCCAATATGACCAAGGTTTTAAGAAAGATACACACATAATCAGGTAGCATGAGAAAAAAAGTTACTGGGTTCATACCTTTGCCCCTGGGAGGGGTCTCAAAGGAAAAGACAGATCGAAAGGGGCAGACAGCCACACTGGGGAGTGAGTGGGTCAAGCTACAGACTGAGTGACTCAGTCCTCGAGTGCTATACATAGAAGACACCCCCCCCCTCCCCCGGGCAAACTGGAGAAATGCTGGGACAGGTAAAAACACTGGAAAGCCTAGACTCTACTCATGCAGGTGTTAGCCTGCCCCCAGGCAGGACTTCCTTGATGGCTCAGAGAATATAGAATCTGCCAGCAATGCAGGAGGCCCGGGTTTGACCCCTGGTGCAGGGAGGTCCTCTGGAAAAGGGAATGGCTACCCACTCCAGTATTCTTACATGGGAAATCCCATGGACAGAGGAGCCTGGCGGGCTACAGTCCATGGGGTTGTAAAGAGTTGGGCACAACTGAATGACTAACAGGCAGGACTGAGAGAGGTCTGCCCTAGTGGTTGCTAGGTTTCCCCACAACTGCTTCACCACACTGAGCTCCATTGCCCAAACCAAGTATACACCTTAGTCCTGATCACTCCAAGCTTTGGATGCAGGGCTTCCAGGACCTAGGAAAAGACTCAACCTTGGGAGGAAGAAGCAAGCAAATCCTGGAACAGAGCCCAGGTGGGGCAATGGTGGCCATAGCTGGTGCTTACTCAAGTGGCACCCCAGAAGCAGCCTGAATTCTGATGGCAGCACGGCTTCTAGGTTTCCTGTGACAGCCTCACTCTCTGCCCCAGCCAAAGTTGAGCAAATTCAGTTCAGCTCAGTTTCTCAGTCATGTCTGACTCTTTGCAACCCCATGGACTGCAGCATGCCAGGCTTCCCTGTCCATCACCAACTCCCGAAGCCTATTCAAATTCATGTCCATCACATCAGTGATACTATCCAACCATCTCATCCTCTGCTGTCCCCTTCTCCTCCTGCCTTCAATTTTTCCCAGCATCAGGATCTTTTCCAGTGAGTCAGTTATTTGAATCAGATGGCCAAAGTATTGGAGTTTCAGCTTCAGCATCAGTCCTTCCAATGAATATTGAGGACTGATTTCCTTTAGGATGGACTGGTTGTATCTCCTTGCTGTCCAAGGGACTCTCAAGAGTCTTCTCCAACACCACAGTTCAAAAGCACCAATTCTTCGGCACTCAGCTTTCTTTATAGTCCAACTGTCACATTCATACGTGACTACTGGAAAAACATGACTAGATGGACCTTTGTTGGTAAAGTAATATCTCTGTTTTTTAATATGCTGTCTAAGTTGTTCATAACTTTTCTTCCACTCACTATTCACTCCATGCCACAGTAAAGCACTATATCTGGGGTGGTCACCATCAGGGAAAAGACACAACATGGGCCACATCTGATTGGAGCCACAGATGCCAAATTGGCCACCTGATGGGAACAGCTGGCTCATTGGAAAAGACCCTGATGCTGGGAAAGATTGAAGGCAGGAGGAGCATGGAGCAAGGGAGGATGAGACGATTGGATGACATTACCAACTCAATGGACATGAGTTTGAGCAAACTCCGGGAAATGGTGATGGGCAGGGAAGCCTGGTGAGCTGCAGTCCATGGGGTTGCAAAGAGTCGGACATGACTGAGTGACTGAACAACAACAGATGCTGACACAGGCAGAGGATCAGATCTATGCAAGCATAGGATTCCTACTTGCTTGTTCCCCTTCTTCAGAGCAAAAGTCCTGGTACAGAGACAAGGAAAAACACACATTAAAAGGAAACAGTGCCAGCTAGAGGTTGACACTGGGAGTTTCTGCTCCAATAACTTGGGATCAGACCTCACCCCTGACGGGGAGATGATGATGACTGAGCAGAAAGGAAGTCACACCTCACATCCTGCACAGGATCTAACTCCTCCATCTCCAGACCCACCGCCTACCACAGTGATAGCTGTCAGCACACTCTGAGGAAAGATGTGACTGTCTTCCACATTAAATAGAAACAAAAAGAAGAAACGAACAGAGAAGAATGAAAAGAACAACTGGAAAACAATAAAACGGCGATAAGTACATACTTATCAGTAACTACTTTAAATGTCAATAGACTAAATGTTCCAATCAAAAGACAGAGGGAAGCTGATTAAAATAAAAATGGGAAAAGCACAAACACATCAAGCCAAAATAGTATGTTGCAAGAAAAAAGAGGGGAGGGGGTCAATGATGAAATCACAGAGGAAATCAGAAAATATTTTAAGCCAAATGAAAATGGAAATATAACTTTCAAAAAAAAATCAATGAAACCAAGAGCTGCATTTTTGGAAAGATAAACATGCACACACACACACACACACACACTCTTTCTTTATCCATTCATCTATCGATGGACATAAAGGTTGCTTCCATGTCTTGGCTACTGTAAAGAGCATTGCAATGAACATTGGCATGCATGTACCTTTTCAAATTATGGATTCCTCTGGATATATGCCCAAGAGTGGGGTTACAAAATCATATGGCAGCTCTAGTTCTAGTTTTTTAAGGAACCACCATACTGTTCTCCATAATGGCTATACTAGTTTACATTCCGACCAACACTGTAGGAGGGTTCCCTTTTCTCCACACCCTCTCCAGCATTTATGCTTTGTAGACATTTAGATGATGGTCATTCTGACCAGTGTGAGGTGATATCTCCTTGTTGTTTTCATTAACATTTCCAAAGAGTTAGCCAAGTTGTGAAAGCAAAGGAAAAGTTCATGAAGGAAATTAAAAGTGCTACTTCAATGAAAATATGAGTGATAGGAAAGAAAAATAGCCCAATTACTGATATAAAGACAGTTTTATTTGTCTGGATAAAAGATCAAACCAGCCACAACATTCCCTTAAGCCAAAGCCCAATCTAGAGCAAGGTCCTAACTGTTCAATTACATGATGGCTGTGAGAAATGAGGAAGCTGCAGAAGAAAAGTTTTAAACTAGCAGAGGTTGGTTCATAGGGTTTAAGGAAAGAAGCAATTCCCATCACATAAAAGTGCAAGGTGAAACAGCAAGTGCTGATGTAGAAGCTTCAGAAAGTTATCCAAAAGATCTAGCTAAGATAATTAACGAAGGTGGCTACACTAAACAGATTTTCAGTGGAGACAAAACAGCCTTCTATTGGAAGAAAATGCCATCTAGGATTTTCACAGCTCAAGAGGAGTAGTCAACACCTTTCTTAGAAGCTTCAAAAGACAGGCTGACTCTCTTGTTAGGGGCCAGTGGAGCTGGTGACTTTAGGTTGAAGCCAATGCTCATTTACCATTCTGAATCCTAGGGCCCTTAAGAGTTATGCTAAATCTACTCTGCCTGTGATTTAGAAATGGAAGAAAAAGCTGGGACAGCAGAACATCTATTGACAACATGGCTTAGTGAATATTTTAAGCCCACTGTTGAGACCTACAGATAAGAAAAAAAAATGATTCCTTTCAAAAATATTACTGATCATTGACAATGCATGTGGTCACCCAAGATCTCTGATGGAGGTGGACAAAGAGATTAATGTTCTTTACATGCCTGGAATACAACATCCATTCTGCAGCCCGTGGATCAGGAAGTCATTTTGATTTTCAAGTCTTGTTATTTAAGAAATATATTTCATAAATGCTATAGCTGCCATAGATAGGGATTACTCTCATAGATCTGGGCAAAGTAAATTGAAAATCTTCTGGAAATCATTCATCATCCTAGATGCCATTAGGAACCCTTGTGATTCACAGGAAGAGGTCAAAATATCACCATTAACAGGAGTTTGCAAAAAGTTGATTCCAGCCCCCATGATTGACTTTGAGGGGTTCAAAACTTCAGTGGAGGAGGTTAACTGCAGTGGTGTGGAAATAACACGAGAATTAGAATCAGAAGTGGAGCCTGAAGATATGAATTAATTGCTGCAATCTCATACAACCTGAATGAATGAGGAATTGCTTCTTATGGATGAGCAAAGAAAATCATTTCTTGAGACTGTATTTACACCTGATGAGGATGTTGTGAAGACTGTGGAAATGACAACAAAGGATTTATAATGTTACAAAAACTTAGTTGACAAAGCAGTAGCAGTGTTTGAGAAGGTTGACCCCCATTCTGAAAGAAGTTCTACTGTGGGTAAAATGCTATTAAACAGCATTGTGTTCTACAGACAAATCATTTGTGAAAGGAGGAGACAATCATGAAGCAAACTTCATTGTTGTCTCAAGACATTGCCACAGCCACTCCAACCACTAGCAATAGCCATCCTGATCAGTCAGTAGCCATCAACATCAAGGCAAGACATGCTACCAGCAAAAAGATTAAGATTCCCTGAAGGCTCAGATGATGGCTAGCATTTTTTATTTTAGCAATAAAATCATTTTTAAAATTAATTGATATGCATTGTTTTTTAAGACATAATGCTATCCACACTTAAAAGACTACAGTAAACATAACTTTTATATGCACTGGGAAACCCTTGCTTTATTGTGGTGATCCGGAAGTGAATGCACAGTATCTTCAAGGTATGCCTGTATTTTTTCATGGCATATTTTTGTAGATCTTTTGCTGATTCCTCATTAGCAATTATTTATCTTCAAATAAACCAAGTTATCTATGGACGAGCAGTTTACAGGGGTTTGTGCGGCAAAGGGGCTAGTATAGTATTCTTTTACTTATGACACAGAGTTGTGTGTGTTATTGAAATCTCTACTTCTCCCCAACCAGCCATAGACTACTTCCTGTTCAATACTTCAATAAGCCTCAGCCGGGCTTCCCTAGTGGCTCAGACAATAAATAATCTGTCTGCAATTCAGGAACCCAGGTTCGATCCCTGGGTCGGGAAGATCCCCTGGAGCAGGGCATGTCAACCCACTCCAGTACTTTTACCTGGAGAATCCCATGGACAGAGGAACCTGGCGGGCTATAGTCCATAGGGTCACAAAGAGTTGGACACAACTGAGTGACTAACACGTTCACTTTCAAGCTTCCTTTTATTATTATCATTATTAACAATGTTGTGTGGCCCATGGGATATCAGTTCCCCAACCAGGGACTGAACCTAGGCCATAGCAGTGAAAGCTCAGAATCCTAACCACTAGGCTACCAGGGAACTCCCAAGCCTGGATCCTTTCAGTGCCTCATGGAATACAAGAAATACGCAGAGGTAACTCTGTTAACGACCATGCTTGCCTTTCTAAACAAGAGATTGACAAATTTAGCAATACCACTTTGAAATTCATAGCTGCAGACTCTTTCTACATGTGTTTCTTGATATCCTCTGAGTTTTCAGTATTTGGCCAGTTTTCCCCATATATCGTGGCACAGAGTTATAGAAGACATCTAATTTTACTAAAAATTGCAGGTTTTTTGTTTGATGAGAATAGTTTTGGCATGGATTTTTACAGCATTAGCCATTCTTTTATTTCTTCTAAAACTAGATGTCTAGAAGGCTCACCTTGTTTCCATTGTGCAACTGCAATACTTTAGAGAGTTCATTAACTCCCCTCCACAATTTAAAAATAATTCTCATTTGTCTCTTTATATATTATAATAAATATTAAATAACTCATTTAATTTAGGAATTTATTTTATTATTTTAATGTTCAGATTTTTTTAACATGCTAGAAACCATTTGTCAAATATGTTTCCTTCCAATAAGAGTTTTAGCTATATCATTAAAATTCCAGCTTACACAAACTTACATATGTATCCTCAGTTCATCAAGAAATGTGAAGTCTTGCAAATCACAAGTGACCTTTTCAATACTATAGATGACTTTTGCAGTATCAGCTACAGACCCTGCTTTAGTTTCTTTCTTAATATGGTCATTCAGAATAGTCTAAATGTCTGTCATCTACAAGTTTATAATGAACTCTGTGTGCTAAACACTGTGTCAAATCAGTTCATTAGCAGCTTTGCCAGTCATTTTCTCTTTTCATTGTTTCTTCCCATCACGGCTACCAGCTATGGCCTAATTCCAAAATGCCATCTAACAATATAAAATAGCTTGGAATGATGAGATTTTTAACAGATTAAAGATTTTCCTTTAATATTCTAGATGTAATCCTACTGCCAGTAACTATGGAGTCCACTACTTATATGACTATGAAAATGTCTGTGTTATTATATTAATCAATAGATAGGTAGAAATACATAGTGTGATCAGTACAGATAAATAAGATATGTATGTTCATGCATACATGAATGCATGAAAATAAAGCATGAAAATGAAGCATGCTTTCATGAAACATAAAAATAAACATCAAGCTCATAACTTTATAACTGTCTGCATAGTCAAAGCTATCTTCCCAGGTGGCACTAGTGGTAAAGAACACAGCCTGCCAATCTGGGAGACATAATAGACATGGGTTCGGTCCCTGGGTCAGAATGATCACCTGGAGGAACGCATGGCAACCCACTTCAGTATTCTTGCCTGGAGAATCCCATGGGCAGAGGAGCCTGGCGGGTTATGGTCCATATGGTCACAAAGAGTCGGACATGACTGAAGCGAACCTATGTATTTTTCTTATGGAAATGTTTGCCTTAAGCTATGTTAGTGGAGAGTGAAAAAGTTGGCTTAAAGCTCAACATTCAGAAAACGAAGATCATGGCATCTGGTCCCATCACTTCATGGCAAATAGATGGGGAAACAGTGGAAACAGTGTCAGACTTTATTTCTCTGGGCTCCAAAATCACTACAGATGGTGACTACAGCCATGAAATTAAAAGACACTCACTCCTTGGAAGGAAAGTTATGACCAACCTAGATAGCATATTCAAAAGCAGAGACATTACTTTGCCAACAAAGGTCCATCTAGTCAAGGCTATGGTTTTTCCTGTCGTCATGTATGTATGTGAGAGTTGGACTGTTAAGAAGGCTGAGCACCAAAGAATTGATGCTTTTGAACTGTGGTGTTGGAGAAGACTCTTGAGAGTCCCTTGGACTGCAAGGAGATCCAACCAGTCCATTCTGAAGAAGATCAGCCCTGGGATTTCTTTGGAAGGAATGATGCTAAAGCTGAAACTCCAGTACTTTGACCACCTCATGTGAAGTGTTGACTCATTGGAAAAGACTCTGATGCTGGGAGAGATTGGGGGCAGGAGGAGAAGGGGACTACAGAGGATAAGATGGCTGGATGGCATCATTGACTCAATGGATGTGAATCTGGGTGAACTCCGGGAGTTGGTGATGGACAGAGAGGCCTGACATGCAGCAATTCATGGGGTCACAAAGTGTCGGACATGCCTGAGTGACTGAACTGAACTGAAAGTCAAACATTTTTAACACACTATTTATAGTGACTACATTGTGTATACAGACATGTTGTTTGTTAAGTGAGTTGATCTCATGTAACACCAGAAGCTCGAGGAGTTAGTCTATAACCTTTACATCAGATTTCAAAGAAGCAAAGAATTTGGACTTAACATCAGTACCAGATTTGATGTATATTTATATTTAAGTACTGTTTACCTATGATATCAAACATGAAATGTTGCTGCCAAGAAGTTGGAGACTGCAGTGCTGGGAGGCTCACATACTAGGCTGTTATTTAAAAACAGATCTTCCTTTTCCATAGAATTTTCATGTAAGTGGTGATCCAGAAGGGTGTGTGTGTGTGTGTGTGTGTGTATATATATATATATATATATATATTTTTTTTTTTTTTTACTCTTGCCTTCTAGCTTTAAATAAGAGGGGGAAAAGTACCCAAGCACACACCCATGGAAGTGACTTATGTCTTGGGATAAGGCTGGGAAAGAAAAGAAGTA
Source organism: Bos grunniens (assembly GCF_055505025.1). Lineage (NCBI taxonomy): Eukaryota > Metazoa > Chordata > Mammalia > Artiodactyla > Bovidae > Bos > Bos grunniens. The sequence continues at coordinate 135,168,148 of NC_141194.1, forward strand.
TGCTCTGAATATTACGTTTATGAATTTGTCTGGATGTCATCCAAAATCATTGAAAAGAGCAAACAGACCTACATGCCAAATCCCAGAGTTATGTTCAAGTTGTTCAGCATACATTCCAGACTGAGAATCAATGTTACAAACAGCTACAACTGCCAGCAGATTTGAGAATAACTTGAAAACATGACATTTTGGATTTTAGAAATATTTTTCATGGCAATAGAGATGGTAAAACACATACATTTATGTAGCACACAATTTTGTCTTCTGTCAGTAATTGCTGGCTTGGGCCTCTGAGATGTCTCTATCAATCCTTGGAAACTAAAGTTAGAAGTGAGCCTTTGATGGGGGAGCAAAATTTCCATCTGTATTTTAAGTATCTAAATATTCTAAGTGCATTATTTCTGACACAGTAACAGTGACTTTTTTTTAATTAAACACTTTATTTTGAGGTAATTGTAGACTCACATGCAATTATAAGAAATAATATGGAGAGAACCTATGTATCATTTAATCAGTTTCTCCCAATGGCAACATCTTGGAAAACTACAGTACAGTATCACAACCAGGATACACATTGATATTGACACAATCAACACACAAAACAATCCCCTTACCACAAGGATCTTTGAGTTGCCTTATTATAGCTATACTTACTTTATTTCGTCCCACCCTGCTCCTAACCTTTGGAAACCTCTAATCTGTCCTCCATTTCTGTGATTTTGTCATTTCCAATTGCTTTTAGGAAATATTCTTTATTGGTTTCTCCTTCCTATCTTTCAGTCCTTTTTCTGTTACTTTTATGCAGATATCTTTCAACTAAAATACTGGAGGTTCAGTATAAGCTCCCCCTTTTCAAAGTAAATAAATGCCCAGGGAATGTAAACCAAGTGTAGGCAGAATGATCAAAAGTTTAACTGTTTATTGAGTATCATATGCAGGATACTGTTCTAGGCATTAGAGGACATAGTGAAGAAGACAGACAAGTTCCAGTTCATGTGAAACTTACATCCTAATAGGAAAAAGGCACAATAAATAAATTTTAATATAGATCAGTGGAACAGGACAGTAAGCCCAGAAATAAACCCATGTACTTATGGTCATGGACTGCAAGGAGATCCAACCAGTCCATCCTAAAGGAGATCAGTCCTGGGTGTTCACTGGAAGGACTGATGTTGAAGCTGAAACTCCAATACTTTGGCTACCTGATGCGAAGAGCTGATTCATTTGAAAAGACCCTGATGCTGGGAAAGATTGAGGGCAGAAGGAGAAGGGGACAACAGAGGATGAGATGGTTAGATGGCATTACGTGGGTTTGGGTGGACTCTGGGAGTTGGTGATGGACAGGGAGGCCTGGCGTGCTGCAGTTCATGGGGTCGCAAAGAGTCAGATATGACTGAGCGGCTGAACTGAACTTACGGTCAATTACTCTATACAAAGGGGGCAAGAATATACAATGGAGAAAAGACAGTCTCTTCAATAAGTACTGCTGGGAAAACTGGATAGTTACATGTAAGAGAATGAAATTAGAACGCTCCATAACACCTTACACAAAAAATAAACTCTAAGTGGATTAAAGACCTAAATATAAGGCCAGATACTATAAAACTCTTAGAGGAAAAGATAGGCAGAACTCTCTGTGACATGAAACATATTAGTAAGCTCTTTTTTGATCCACCTCTAGGGTAATGAAAATAAAAACAAAAACAAATGGGACCTAACTAAACTTAAAAGCTTCTGCACAGAAAAGGAAACCATAGACAAAACAAAAATGCAATCCACAAAATGGGAGAAAATATTTACAGGCAAAGCAGCTAACAAGGGATTACTCTCCAAAATATAAAAGCAGCTCAATATTAAAAAAAAAAATTGATGGGCAGAAGATCTGAGACATTTCTCCAAAGAAAACATAAAGATGGCCAAAGAGCACATGAGAAGATGGTCAACACCATTAATTATCAGAGAAATGCAAATCAAAACTACAATGAGGTATCACCTCACACCAGTCAAAATAACCATCATCACAAGGGGTGGGATGGGGGTGGGGTGGGAGCGCTGGGGTGGGGTTGGAGGAAGGCTCAAGAGGGAGGGGATATATGTATACTTATGGCTGATTCTCATAGTTGTAACAACAAAACTGACACAACACTGTAAACAATTATCATCCAATTAAAGATCTGAGGGATCTTCCGGACTCAGGAATCAAACCCAGGTCTCCCACATTTCAGGCAGATTCTTTACTGTCTGAACCATCAGGGAAACCCCTTATAATGTTGGTGTAAATGTAAATTGGTATAACCACTATGGGGAGCAGTACAGAGGTTCTTTTAAAAAATAAAATGAAAACTACCATATGGTACAGAAATCTCACTCCTAGGCATACACCCAGAGAAAACCATAATATGAAAGGTATGCACCCCAATGTTCACTGAAGCACTGTTTACAATAGCCAGGTCATGGGAGCAACCTAAACGTCCATCAATAGATGAATCAATAAAGAAGAGGTTTTATACATACACACACACACACACACACACACATACACACACACTGGAATACTATTCAGCCATTAAAAAGAATGAAATAATGCCATTTGCAGCAACATAGCTGGACCTAGAGATTATCATACTAGTGAAGTAAGTCAGACAGAGAAAGGTATCAAACATATGATATAACTCTTATGTGGATATAACTCTTATGAGTGATATGATAGATAATGATATAAATGAACAGATTTACAAAACAGACTTACAGATATTGAAAAGAAACTTATGGTTACTAAAAAGGAAACATTTGTGGAGGGGGAGGGAATATTCAGGAGCTTTGGATGAACATACATACACTACTGCATTTAAGATAGATGACCAACAAGGACCTACAGTATAGCACAGGGAACTCTAGTCAGTGTTCTGTGATAACCTATGTAAGAAAAGAATCTGAAGAAGAATATATGTATATGTATAACTGAATCACTTGGCTGTATACCTGAAACTTACACACCGGAAATCAACTACATTCCAATAAAATTAAAATTAAAAAAATAGCAAAAGAACTTAAAAAATGATTAAATGTACAAACTTTAAAGTCTTTACCCTTATGTGATATTTCTCAGTTACATGTTCATGTGTGTATATATATGCAATGGAAAATAATCTGCTAGGCTATACACTCTATGAAGGCAAATACCTTATTTGTCTTGTTTGCTTTTTGATTTAAATAAAATGATGACTGCAATGTAGTAGTTCATTATTTGTTCAACCACACTAGTTATAGTGAGCCCATACTGTAGTCATAGGCATGGTTCTAGGTACTGAGAATACAGCAGTAATCAGACAAAACTCCCTGCCCTCACAGAGCTTTGTGAATTCCAAAGGTAGTTGGCACCAAACAGGTTTTCAATAACCTGTCAACTGCTGCTATTGCTACTGTCATTATTTGTACTATTTGTAACATTTACTTCAGCTGATTCACAGATGTAATTATTGCAGTAACTCCAGAACCCAAGGACAGATGTGTGAGAAAATTCAGTGTACAATGTTGGAAATGGTAAAGTTAATATTTTATGATCTTTCCTCCCATAACCACAAGAGATGTTTTGACCTTCCTCCTGGTGACCAGTATTGTAGCCTTTCTTTTCCCAGCAGAGATGCCTAGTCTGATTATCATGCCAATGTTTGTTCTGAGCATGCCATGAGAGTGTATATAGGTTGTCATTCAAATACAGCAGAGTGCTACAGCTAGCATTGTAGAAAACAACACAAAACAAAAACAACTTGATTTATAATACATCTTTTTTTTTTTATTAAGTTACCTTTCTATTTGCTTTTAGAGATAGAACATACATTTTTCTTTGCATTTCTAAATATCTTCTAGATTGATTTTTGGGGTGTGTGATTGAGTGGATAAAGCATAGAAATTTATAGAGTGCCCAATTTTGTCTTACAGTAGACAAAATTTACAGTAGACAGAATTGTGTATTCTATAAACTTATATGTAGTTGCTGACATAAGACATAATAAATTCAATTATTATGACATAATACAATCCCCAAAGATTCCCAAATTTGAGAATTGGACTGGTACAAAGAGCACCTATCAAGGATATTTGATTGAACACATATAATAGCAAGTTGCCACTTAATACCAACACGGTTAGACATACCTCCAGGGGTGGTTTGAGGCTGTCTGTTCTTCTTTTGATGAAATGACAGTGCTTTCATCTAATAACACCTCCACCTCCAAGAGTGATATGTAATATTATTTTGTACATAAATGGGCACTCTCATCTGAGACTTTTCTCTCCTGACCCTGCTCATCCTATCTCCTCTGTTTAGGTGTTAGTTGTTTGCAGAAGTATTGTTTGAGGATTTTTCTCTCTTTTTAACCTCTCTTCTGGTGGGGACAGAAAGATTTAAGGATCAAATGTAACCTCAGGGGTAGCCCAAGCTTTCCTTTGACTGAAAGGCAGAATTCAAAGCAGAACCCAGGCTGATAGGATGACATTTCTAACTGTTTGAATTTCTGGTGGTTTATTCTATACAGATGTAAATTTAACATTATCTGGCCTTTAAAGGAAGAGCACACAAGAGCAGGACAAGACCAAACCAAAAATAGCAAAGAGAAACAGACTTCTGTGGAAATGTCTGACATTAGTAACAAAGTGTTTCATTACGATGCTATCCTAATCTTGGTACTCACCTTATGCCTAGAACCATACTAAAAAACCCTTATCTAAAATATCTGCTTCCACTGTTTCTCAAGAGATTGTCTCTTCTCATTCTATCAGTCCATCTTGTACATTTCCCTGGAATTATCTTCCTTTTTGCCTGTCATCAAGTTACTGTAAAAACAAATAAAAGCAAAAAGAAAATTAACACCTACCTTGGCTACTCAATCTGAGTTGGAGTCCTGGAGTCTGTAGTTTTAAAGCTTCCAGGTCATTCTGAGGTATAGCAAGATTGAGGAATTGCTGGAATGTAAGTAAAGTTCAAAGTCTTTGATTTCACATCCAAAGTCCAACTTCATCTGACCTTAATGTTATTATATTTACCTGAAAATACATTTTAAAATATATTTTAAAAAACAGTAAACTTCATTAATTTTAAAATCTTCTAACTGACTTGAGTGTGAAAAAAGATTTCTTTTTACTTATCCTCAACAAGACTTTCATGCAAGTCTGGTAGGATATAAAATGCTAAACTATCAATTTTCTAACAACTCAACTTTAAAAGGCAGTTTGTTTTTTTCCTTGGAATTCTAGAAGGCCTTTGGCAATAGCTCTGTATATAAAAGAAAAGAATTGAAACAATGCAATAAATGATATTACTGCAAGTAAAATCTTCATTATTGGGCTACTTAAGACAGACTATTTGCTAAAATATGAATCTATTTTGAGCATGTTTGATGGTTTATTCAAAATACTTACTGCAACAGTGAGGCTTGTTGTGAAAACCTCATTGCATTACTAAACCCAAATATATGTAAGCCAGTTCATTGTCTGTAGTCTAAAGGAAGACAAGGTGTTGACTGGAGTAAGTTATTCAAAATATTGATGGCATACAGAGAGCAAGTGATCTTAATTTATTCAAAATTTTGCTGAGTATTCAATTTCCTTATTAGTAAATTCTGAAGATAACAGAAATTTCTGATGTTTACCAATAATGCTTTCTTATTATTCTCTTTCAAATCTCAGGCCATTGCTGAAACATGAATTATTGATGGTTCATATTTTTTTTAAATTTTATATCACTTTGGCACACATAACTTAATGGTAATTGTGGCCCACAATCACACTGAATCTATATTCATGCTACATACGTGAGCTAAGCAACTCTTTAAAAGACAATTTTTTTTCTGAAATTAAAATGTCTGCTTCTATTTCTTCAACTGTAAAATGGGTACTGTATTAGTTATTAGTTGATGTGTAGAAATTACCACAAAACACAGCGGTTTAAGGCTTCCCTGGTGACTCAGTGATAAAGAAACCACATGCCAATGAAGGGGACACGGATTCAATCCCTGGTTGGGGAAGATCCTACATGCCAAGGAGCAAGTATGCCCATGTGCCACTATTGAGCCTGTGCTCTAGAGGGCGGGAGCTATAACTACTGAGCCCACATGCCACAACTACTGAAGCCTGCTCACCATAGAGCCTGTGCTGCGCAACAAGACACACCACTGCAATGAGAGGCACACACACAGCAACTAGAGAGTAGCCCCTGCTTGTCACAACTAGAGAAAGCTGGCACACCAATGAAGAACCCCGCACAATCAAAAAATCAATAAACAAATGTTCAAACAAAAAACAGTGGTTTAAAGCCACCAACATTTTTTTGTGTGAGTCAGGAATTTGGGAGCAGCTTAATTAGCTGGGTGCTTTTGGCCTAAAGATTTCTCATGAGGAGGTAACCAAGAGTGCTGGTTTCCTTGGGACTGTGGGGGTTCCCCAAATATGGAACTTTCTGTTGTAAATCTGAGACAATCTCTGGAAAACTAGAAACTAGAGGATGTAAGACTTTTAGTGTTAAAATCCAATAAGAATCTGGAAGACCTGATTTTATAATAACTAGCTTATTCTTAGGAATTCTCAAACTTTATATAGATTTCAGTGGTAGCAGAACCACTGAATCATTTCATCCTTCAATCATCTGGAATCATGCTCCATTACTTTTTCCTCTTCTTCCAAAAATTATGAAACAAATAAGCCCTAAATCAATCCCTCCTTTAAGTATGCTATCTCTTTGTACTGTATGAGCTCTAGGTAATACAAATAAAACCTCAAAGTGCTTGCAAATATCAAAAATCCTCCAGAAAAAAGTTATCAAAATTAGTTCTCTGCTAAATAATATATACCTTAACCTGCAAAGTGTAACTCCTGAAATGACCAAACAACATAGACTCTACAACAAGATTCCCATGGCTCCTTTGTCCTACAGAGTTTCCAAAATCTTACTTAGGAATACCGTATTTCAACTATCTGAAGAATAATAAATGGCAGAGGTATTCTTGGGTAAGACAAAGAAAACCTAAATTATGTAGGATAAATTAGGAGAATGAGGCAATTCAGTATGATATTACATATATTCCCATGACTATGTTTCTTTGGGATTATGTAATTTGGTTTTGTAATACTTTAGCCAATTAGGGATGAGGAAAGGTGTTTGAATATTACTTTAAAATCAACAAAATGACATATCACCAGTTAAATTACTAGTTTCCCAAATTGTGCCCTAAGGGGAAATGCATATTAGCTTGTACCCTAAGAACAGATAGTTTCAGGGGGAAACAAAAGAGATGGACCTCATTAGGATCAAAATACTATTGTCAGGGGTGGCATGGCGTGGTGGGAGTGGGAGGAAGGCTCTGTATGGTTAAAGCTGACTCACATTGTTGTACAGCATAAACCAGTACAACATTGTAAAGCAATTATCCTCCAATTGAAAAAAAAAAACAAACAAATAATATCATCAATACTTAATACCATTCTTGTACAACTGTATACACTTGCTAATGATTTATCGTTAGTTTCAGTGTTGTCTCTCATGCATTGGCTGCAATTACTTAGCTTTGACACTATATCTTACTAAAGCCATCTCTGCTGTCCTCAAATTAGGCATCAACTCTTTATTTGAAAGCAATAGTATATGGGCTGTACAAAGGAGGCCAACTCTCCAGAAGTTACTCCATATGATATAGCAGCCTATTAACTCAAGTCAAATTCTCCATTTGGACAACTGTGTTAGGATTACAAAGAGAAAATAGGTTATTTCAGCCAAGCAAAGGAACACTGACTACATTTTCCAATTTTTATAAATTGTGGTATACATCTGAAACTACATGGTTGATGGACTGGTCTTTAAAAGAAATCATTCTTGCATATTGCAACAGATCTTCAAAACTGAAAGTAACCAAGTGTGTCTCTTTCTTGCAACCTCAAACAGCTTGACTAACATAATATTTTTCTGCTATATCCTAAATGTTCCTCTTTTATTTTCTGCATCATGTAAAAAATAGTTCATGTGCCCTGTCACACAAAAATCTTTAATGGTCTTCACAACAAGCCCTCCAACAATGAAGAAACAGTTTCCTTGATGAAAGGTTCTTAATCAGCACGTGGTGTGAAAGCCAAAAATATGAGATCTGTTATTCTTGATACAGTCCTATTTTCATGCCCTCTAAATAATTCCAAAGCTCAGTATTATTATTGTGAATTATGGAAGGGATGAAACAAAAGGATAAATGCATTCATTCACCATATACAGAATGAAAAAATATTAATATTTCTATTAGCATCTAATATTTCCATCTCTGGTCCTAAAAGACATTGTAGAATTAGGACACAAAAGGGAAAAAAAATAATCCAGAAAAGGTAGTAGAAAAGGGAAAGAAATGAATGCATTTTCAATACCACTATGGTTATGATCTTCATGTAGCTCCTATTACATTTTTTCTTAATAAGCATCATAAAAACTTTTCATGTATCCCCAAATACCCTTGTCTTTCAACACATTGATTCCAGCAGTAAAAGGAATTCTAAGTCTACAGTAGCTTCAAACTACTATTTGAATAACTGAATTTCCTATCTGATTCTTTTCCAAAGGGAATAGGTGCTTGACCAGTTAGAAATTGTTTTCTTAGACAGGATGTTCTCAGAAGCCTTGGCGTGGCACATAATCACATAGCAAACTACAAACTTTCATTGAAATAGAAATAAGTTATATAAATGAGCTAGTAAGAAATCCCCTCACCAAAGGAATGCTTTCAAGTAAAAACATTACTGCTGAAAATAAATATTAGCTTTGTCATATTTCATAGTCACCTGTCTCCACTTAACTGTCTAAGGAATGAGCAAAACAAGCCCTAATGTGGCACACACTATCTCCCTTGTCCTCTGAATTATCTCTGGATAGATATAAAGAGTGAAAGATGTTAACATTCTCATCTATTAGTCAGGGCTTTATCTGGGAGGATGGATATGTCACCAACCCTGAAACAGGAAGATTGCTGAGGTTGTCACAGAGAACTTGATTACCTCGGATGTGAAACTTGCTCAATTTGTATGTTCATGAGATATACTGTCAGATTAAATACAGATGCCCCATTTGAGTACACAGGCAAAAATAATGTACACACATACGTACCATCAATCCAGATAGATTCATATTTTTTCAAAGTTTAAAGTCTATTTTAAAAGTACATGAACTGACTTCTTCCTGCTGTGTGGGTTGTATATTACTAGAAAAGGGATACAGCCCTCCTCTTGGGTACTGTTCCAAGGAAGCAATGCCATCTCAAATAACATACTGGCAAGGTAAATTTCTTTCTGGATATGGAAAACACACACAGACACACAAAAACGAGCCAGAAATCCTTTCTGTTATCAAAGCTTTTGGATAAGAAAATAAGAAAGCTAAACTATTCTGTATTGTTTTCTTCTCTCTGACCAATTCTGTCTTTACTACACCTAAGAGCAAACATAATATTGTTAATAATAAAGAAATAAAACTCTGTAAAAGTCACTATGGTTGAAGCCTAGACTGAGGTTTTGACCTTTTCAAAGCTCACTATATTAACTGCAATCTTTAATTGAAAAATATTTCTTTTTATATTGTGCGGGACTGAATCAGAGAAGGAATATGTCAAACAAATAAAATTCCTTCCCCAAAATATATCACACATTAGGAGAGAAATAGAAAACCTTTAAAAATAAATTTGAATCTTGAATGGTAGCATGAGACAGTTTGCTATTTTTATCATAATATTTTTTTAAAGTATATAAAGTCTTTATTTTCTTTGAAAATTCCAAGGGCATAGTGTTATAATCCAGAGGAAAATATTATAATCAGAAATAAGAGGTGTTCTTAATCAGGTCTATTACTGTGTATATGTTTCAGGCACTGACACAGCCATGCAGGCTGATTATGGCTGACCTTGTGTATTTGCTTCCTTATCCACCATTGTCTATTGAAAGGGAAATTGTTCCCATTTATTTCTTTGAACCTGAGGGTACAAAGGGGCTGTCTAATCACCCATGACATATGACTTTAATCCTGTTCAAGAAGGAGAGCAATTGTAAATTACACAGCATAAGAAGCACATGAGTTATGGGAAATCACTACAGTGGTGTGGACCTGTCTTTTCCAATTAGAAATTTTCTATAAAAATGTAATTGGTCAAGCATATTTTCAGGTATGATATCCCTTAAAAAGGATATAAATAATGGGGATGATGTGCTCACAGTGAGTTCAAACAAAACTATGACCCTTCTAGTTTTCCTTCTTTGGCCCCCAAGGATAGACAGGACTGTCATGCACTTTCATGAGATATTAAAACATCCATATTTGCTAAGTTTACTAATAACATCTGTTGTAATTAAGACTAGGCACCTCTATTAAATATGTTTTTAAACAAGTTATGTTTCAGCTTTACTATAAAAAATTTGTTTTGAAATTTTGACAAATGTATTTATTTATTTATTTTTTTAGAGACAGAGCTTGATAAAAAAAATAAGTGGTGTTTAAAATGTTTGCAAACTCTTTTGGGACAGTTGAAACTCTCCTGTTAGAATATAACTTTCTAACAGCAAAAGCCTTTGACTGTGTGGATCACAATAAACTGTGGAAACTTCTGAAAGGGATGCGAATACCAGACAACTTGACCTGCCTCTTGAGAAACCTGTATGCAGGTCAGGAAGCAACAGTTAGAACTGGACATGGAAAAACAGACTGGTTCCACATAGGAAAAGGAGTACATCAAGTCTGTATATTGTCACCCTGCTTATTTAACTTATATGCAGAGTACATCATGAGAAACGCTGGGCTGGAAGAAGCACAAGCTGGAATCAAGATTGCTGGGAGAAATATCAATAACCTCAGATATGCAGATGACACCACCCTTATGGCAGAAAGTGAAGAGGAACTAAAAAGCCTCTTGATGAAAGTGAAAGTGGAGAGTGAAAAAGTTGGCTTAAAACTCAACATTCAGAAAACGAAGATCATGGCATCTGGTCCCATCACTTCATGGCAAATAGATGGGGTAACAGTGGAAACAGTGTACGAACTTCATATTTCTGGGCTCCAAAATCACTGCAGATGGTGACTGCAGCCATGAAATTAAAAGACGCTTACTCCTTGGAAGGAACGTTATGACCAACCTAGACAGCATATTCAAAAGCAGAGACATTACTTTGCAAAAAAAGGTCCGCCTAGTCAAGACTATGGTTTTTCCAGTGGTCATGTATGGATGTGAGAGTTGGACTGTGAAGAAAGCTGAGCGCCAAAGAACTGATGCTTTTGAACTGTGGTGTTGGAGAAGACTCTTGAGAGTCCCTTGGATTGCAAGGAGATCCAACCAGTCCATTCTAAAGGAGATCATTCCTGTGTGTTCTTTGGAAGGACTGATGCTGAAGCTGAAACTATAATAGTTTGGCCGCCTCACACGAAGAGCTGACTCATTGGAAAAGACTCTGATGCTGGGAGGGATTGGGAGCAGGAGGAAAAGGGGACGACATAGGATGAGATGGCTGGATGGCATCACTGACTCAATGGACATGAGTTTGGGTGAACTCTGGGAGTTGGTGATAGACAGGGAGGCCTGGCGTGCTGCAATTCATGGGGTCGCAAAGAGTTGGACATGACTGAGCAACTGAACTGAACTGAACTGAATGTATAATATAAATAGGGAGTGGGCATACAGGAGATTTATGTACAATCTTTGCAATAATTTTGTAAATTTAAAAGTGTTCTAAAATTGAAAGGTGTATTTAAAAAGCTATAATAATCATGAATCAGTTATACTTCAACAGAACAGCTACAGGGCTTTCCTTACCACTCACTGAAATGCATTTAGTTTCATTTTACCATCCCCTAGCCTCTAAACCCCTCATATCCCCAGCCTCTGGTATATAGTACACTCATCAATAGGTCTATGGAGTGAATTAGAAATATGTATTTAGATATATAATTAATGATCAAATCAATGCAAAATTGTGAGAGATTTTTTAACCAGAGAAATAATATAAATTGGCAGTGCTATTTGTAATCAACTTTACACAAGTCTCAATAATAAAATGAATTTACTGAAGTTATAACAGTTACCTTTTGATCCTTCATATACACACAGATGTACACTTGAACTTGGTTTCCCCTAGAATTAAAACATTTTTAAATAGTCCTTGATGGATGTGGAAAATAAACTTCATGTTGTCTTCTATGACTCTGTCCCAAATCCTAGATACCTGGTAAGCTGCAGAGTGATAGAATGAACTGACCCTGTAGTTAGACCACTTGGATTTCAATAGATCTGTTGCTTTCTGGATGAAAGACTTTGGACAACTTATTAACCTCCATAAGCCTCAGTTTCCTCATGTGTAAAACAGAGATAATTATAGTAATGCCTCCCAGGATTACTGTGAGAATTAAATAAGTTCATGCCGGTCAAAGGTTTAAAGTATTGTGTGGCAAGTGGTAGGCAGTCATTAAATATCAGCTATTATTACTATTAAATTTAAAGAACAATTATTCTAAAAACAGCTTTCAGTTGAGCCTACTTCTTTGGATTTTTGCAGTATACAGTGTGAATAAGTTAATTGTTTTTTATATCTGATACTATGCTAATTATGCTACATTAAGGGCAAGATTATATTGATCATTATAACCAAAGTTAATTATTAGGCTAGTTATGACTGATTGCTAGAATCTAAGCTTCATGATGGCAGATACTATTTAATTTACTTCCCAGTTGAAACCTCAGCAGCTAACATCGAACTTGGTACATAGTATAGTTATACAGCATTTATAAACAACATGAACTAGGCTACACAAATCATTCAAGACTGAGCTTAAACTAAACAATTTGTGATATACTTTTAAAAGAAATCAAAGAGGACACTAATAGATGGAGAAATATACCATGTTCATGGATTGGAAGAATCAATATAGTGAAAATGAGTATACTACCCAAAGGAATCTAGAGATTCAATGCAATCCCTATCAAGCTACCAATGGTATTTTTCACAGAGCTAGAACAAATAATTTCATAATTCGTAAGGAAATACAAAAAACCTCAAATAGCCAAAGCAATCTTGAGAAAGAAGAATGGAACTGGAGGGATCAACCTGCCTGACTTCAGGCTCTACTACAAAGCCACAGTCATCAAGACAGTATGGTACTGGCACAAAGACAGAAATATAGATCACTGAAACAAAATAGAAAACCCAGAGATAAATCCACACACCTATGGACACCTTATCTTTGACAAAGGAGGCAAGAATATACAATGGAGAAAAGACAATCTCTTTAACAAGTAGTGCTGGGAAAACTGGTCAACCACTTGTAAAAGAATGAAACTAGAACACTTTCTAACACCATACACAAAAATAAACTCAAAACGGATTAAAGATCTAAAGGTAAGACTAGAAACTATACAACTCCTAGAGGAGAACATAGGCAAAACACTCTCCGACATAAATCACAGCAGGATCCTCTATGAGCCACCTCCCAGAATATTGGAAATAAAAGCAAAAATAAACAAATGGGACCTAATTAAACTCAAAAGCTTCTGCACAACAAAGGAAACTCTAAGCAAGGTGAAAAGACAGCCTTCAGAATGGGAGAAAGTAATAACAAATGAAGCAACTGACAAAGAACTAATCTCAAAAATATACAAGCAACTCCTACAGCTCAATTCCAGAAAAATAAATGACCCAATCAAAAAATGGGCCAAAGAACTAAACAGACATTTCTCCAAAGAAGACATACAGATGGCTAACAAACACATGAAAAGATGCTCAACATCACTCATTATCAGAGAAATGCAAATCAAAACCACTATGAGGTACCATTTCATGCCAGTCAAAATGGCTGTGATCCAAAAGTCTACAGGCAATAAATGCTGGAGGGTGTGGAGAAAAGGGAACCCTCTTACACTGTTGGTGGGAATGCAAACTAGTACAGCCACTATGGAGAACAGTGGGGAGATTCCTTAAAAAACTGGAAATAGAACTGCCTTATGACCCAGCAAGCCCACTGCTGGGCATACACACCGAGGAAACCAGAATTGAAAGAGACACCAATGTTCATTGCAGTGCTGTTTATAATAGTTGGGCCATGGAAGCAACCTAGATGTCCATCAGCAGATGAATGGATAAGAATGCTGTGGTACATATACACAATGGAGTATTACTCAGCCATTAAAAAGAATACATTTGAATCAGTTCTAATGAGGTGGATGAAACTGGAGCCTATTATACAGAGTGAAGTAAGCCAGAAAGAAAAACACCAATACAGTATACTAATGCATATATATGGAATTTAGAAAGATGGTAACGACAACCCTGTATGCGAGACAGCAAAAGAGACACAGATGTATAGAACAGTCTTTTGGACTCTGTGGGAGAGGGAAAGGGTGTGATGATTTGGGAGAATGGCATTGAAGCATGTATAATATCATATAAGAAACAAATCACCAGTCCAGGTTTGATGCAGGATACAGGATGCTTGGGGCTTGTGCACTGGGATGACCCAGAGGGATGATATGGGGAAGGAGGTGGGAGGGGGGTTCAGGACGTGGACTATGTGTACACCTGTGGTGGATTCTTGTTGATGTATGGCAAAACCAATACAATATTGTAAAGTAAAAAAAAAAAAAAAAAAGACAATAGAGATAAAAATAAATAAATAAATAATAGAATTGGAAAAAATACAGTAAATAAACATTGCTTGCTAAACAAATAAATAAATAAAAAATGAAAGTCTAGGCTTTATTCTTTGGTCTTAAAGTCAATTGTTCTGGCCTCTATTGTTAGTCTAGAATAATTTTTAAAAGTCTTTCCTCTATCAAAGTAATTGTTACTGTACAAATGAATAAACAGCTACAGATGGATTTTCCTTTTAAGCAGCCTTGAAAGATGCATTGAATCGGTTTAAGAATCTATTAACTTTGGATTTATTTCACATATGCCCTCTAATTGCTTCTTTCAGTGTCAGCCATACTAATATCTTCTTATTATCACTGCATATGCACAGTTTGCAAGATAAGACATTTGACTGTAGTTTAAAGTAGGGACAGAGGGGAATAAAGGAGAAGAAAACAAGTGAAATACTGAGAGATTTTAAAACGGTTTTAAATATATTTGGTTATGTTTTCAAGAGAATAAAAAAGGTCCTTTCTGCTCCATATTCCTGTAGATAAATATAATTTTTATAAAAGCAATTATAAAATATTTATTGAATGTACATATGTGTAAGGCATCATGCAAAAACTGTGTAGAGAATAAAAACATGACTCCAATATGGCCCTTTCCCTCAGTGAGCTTAACATGAAAATAAAAAGGTGGGGGGAGGGTACAATGATAGAAAAGTATATGAACAACTATAATACAAGCAGTAAAATTCTGCTTTGCTTCTAAGTTAATATTTTCAGAATCAACTTATTCCTAGAGATATCTTCCTTCTGAAGTTATCGATTAAGGCTTAGGTTTAATCAAAGGAAATATTTAGCAGACTATATATGTATATAAATCTGTTTTGATTGTCAAATACTATACTTTCTGTAACCTCTGCCTCATATCACTTTCACTTAAGTCAGAAATCTAGAAGGCAGAATCCATGAATATAATATGTCAGGATTCTAATGTATAAAACTGCATATTATAATGCAAATGCTTAACTTTTTTGGTTCTGCTATAAATATTTAATAAAATACATATATAAGGACCCCAAATGGTTTCTGTTTTCTAACTCAGAGCCAACTTTATGAAGTTTAACCTTCCCTGAAAAGTCAGCTAAAGTTAAATATACTTTGCAGATAGTTTTTCTTTTCTAAAATGTGTGTAAACTATTATTTGAATAAGAAATATAATCAGATCAGATCAGATCAGTCGCTCAGTAGTCTCCGACTCTTTGCGACCCCATGAAGTGCAGCACGCCAGGCCTCCCTGTCCATCACCATCTCCCAGAGTCCACTCAGACTTACGTCCATCGAGTCAGTGATGCCATCCAGCCATCTCATCCTCTGTCGTCCCCTTCTCCTCCTGCCCCCAATCCCTCCCAGCATCAGAGTCTTTTCCAATGAGTCAACTCTTTGCATAAGGTGGCCTAAGTACTGGAGTTTCAGCTTTAGCATCATTCCTTCCAAAGAACACCCAGGGCTGATCTCCTTCAGAATGGACTGGTTGGATCTCCTTGCAGTCCAAGGGACTCTTAAGAGTCTTCTCCAACACCACAGTTCAAAAGCAACAATTCTTCGGCTCTCAGCCTTCTTCACAGTCCAACTCTCACATCCATACATGACCACAGGAAAAACCATAGCCTTGACTAACGAACCTTTGTTGGCAAAGTAATGTCTCTGCCTTTGAATATGCTATCTAGGTTGCTCATAACTTTCCTTCCAAGGAGCCTTTTAATTTCATGGCTGCAGTCACCATCTGCAGTGATTTTGGAGCCCAGAAAAATAAAGTCTGACACTGTTTCCACCGTTTCCCCATCTATTTGCCATGAAGTGATGGGACCAGATGTCATGATCTTCGTTTTCTGAATGTTGAGCTTTAAGCCAACTTTTTCACTCTCCTCTTTCACTTTCATCAAGAAGCTTTTTAGTTCCTCTTCACTTTCTGCCATAAGGGTGGTGTCATCTATGTATCTGAGGTTATTGATATTTCTCCTGGAAATCTTGATTCCAGCTTGTGTTTCTTCCAGTCCAGCATTTCTCATGATGTACTCTGCATATAAGTTAAATAAACAGGGTGACAATATACAGCCTTGACATACTCCTTTTCCTATTTGGAACCAGTCTGTTGTTCCATGTCCAGTTCTAACTGTTGCTTTCTGACCTGCATACAAATTTCTCAAGAGGCAGATCAAGTGGTCTGGTATTCCCATCTCTTTCAGAAGTTTCCACAGTTTATTGTGATCCACACAGTCAAAGGCTTTGGCATAGTCAATAAAGCATAAAAAATGAGTTAAATACTCAAGATCTGTTTCTTTCTATTCCCAAACATAATGCACAGTTTATACACTGGCAAATTTTGTCCATTATAAAAATTTTTGTCCGCATATGCATTTCTATAAGATTCTAAGTTCCATGAGCATGGTAATATTTTTGTTTCAACTATTTATGTACAGAGGTAATTAGTAGTAGTCACCATATTTGTTGAATTAATGAATAAAAAACTTCTTATAATCCTACATTCAAAATAAATTATTCCATTTTCCACATGCTCAGGTATGTATTGTTAACATGCTATCTTGAAGATATAATTCTATATATTTTCTAATCAACTAATATTATATAGCATACATTTTCTGTTTTGCACAGTCTTCATAATCATCTGATTAACTGCATAATAATGCATTGATATGAATTTTCATATGTTTCTTTACTATTCAAATTTCACTGATATATAATGTTAGAGTGAAATTGTTTATACACAAACTCCTTTTCTCTGACACGTAATTCTTGGAGAGAATTTCCATGATAGAAGAAGAATAAAGTGGTTGTGTGCAGATAACACTTATAAAACCTGGACTAATAAAGGCTGAAGAAGGAAATGGCAAATCATTCCAGTGTTGTTGCCTGGAGAAAGCCTGGTGGGTTACAGTCCATGGGGTCACAGGGAGTCGGACACGACTGACTGACTAACACCCAATATAAAAGGAAACTATTTTTAAATTGCTGGAAAGAATCCAACAGCAAGGCAAAGTCAGTGCAGCTTCTTAAAAAACTGTACATGCAAGAGACAAGAAAGGAAAAAGTTTGTACTTTTCTGAGGGAGTTCCTCAAACCACACAGCCATGGTGAACAGAAAATTATAGCTTTATCAGTTTGACAGTTTTAACAGTTATACAGCTTTACCAGTCTTCTGTACTGACAGGTGGATTCTTTACCACTAAGCCACTTGAGAAGCCCAGGAAGCTGCTAAGAATAAAATCTGCAGTTTGATAGTACAAGGGTTTGAAAGGCCTATGAAATCTCTGTCCAGGTGGATTGAGGAAGTTCTTCTCCTGTATGAGACCAATCCATGAGGACTGGGAGAGGTGGTGTTTTCATCTACTGTGTAAATATCAACATGAACATAGAGACGTAAGGAAATGAAGACATAGGGAAACATGATCCAAACAAAGGAATAAGATAAAGCTGACCCTAATGAAACAGATATAGGAATTACAAGATAATTCAAAATAACCATCAGAAGAATACTCAGCACATCAGGAAAATAAGGCATTATCAAAATGAGTTCAGCAAGGAGATAGATGTATGGTAGACTATTATGCATGTTTAAAAAAGAAGAAAATTATTTGATATAGAACAACATGTATAAGAATCAAGGACATCATGCTAAGTGAAATCATGCAGTCACAGAAAGATAAAGACCTTCAATAGAAAGGATCCTACAGTTCCTAAAATATTCAAACTCATAGAAGCAGAATGTAGAATGGTGTTTGCAAGGGGCCGAGGGAAGGGAGAAATGCAGAATTGTTATTCAACTTGTATACGGTTTCAGCTATGCAAGATGACTAAGTTCTAGATATATGATGTGCAACAGTGTGCCTATAGGTAACAATATTTTGTTTTACACTTAAACAACTGCTAAAGGTTAGACCTCAGGTTAAGTATGATGGCCACAATTTTAAAAATATATTATATAACCAGTAATTCCAACTGAGCTATTTCAAATCCTGAAAGATGATGCTGTGAAAGTGCTGCACTCAATATGCCAGCAAATTTGGAAAACTCAGCAGTGACCACAGGACTGGAAAAGGTCAGTTTTCATTCCAATCCCAAAGAAAGGCAATGCCAAAGAATGCTAAAACTACCTCACAATTGCACTCATCTCACATGCTAGTAAAGTAATGCTCAAAATTCTCCAAGCCAGTCTTCAGCAATACGTGAACCATGAACTTTCAGATGTTCAAGCTGGTTTTAGAAAAGGCAGAGGAACCAGAGATCAAATTGCCAACATCCGCTGGATCATCAAAAAAGCAAAAGAGTTCCAGAAGAATATCTATGTCTGCTTTATTGACTATGCCAAAACCTTTGACTGTGTGGATCACAATAAACTGTGGAGAATTCTGAAAGAGATGGGAATACCAGACCACCTGATCTGCCTCTTGAGAAACCTGTATGCAGGTCAGGAAGCAACAGTTAGAACTGGACATGGAACAACAGACTGGTTCCAAATAGGAAAAGGAGTACGTCAAGGCTGTATATTGTCACCCTGTTTATTTAACTTATATGCAGAGTACATCATGAGAAACGCTGGGCTGGAAGAAGCACAAGCTGGAATCAAGATTGCTGGGAGAAATATCAATAACCTCAGATACACAGATGACACCACTCTTATGGCAGAAAGTGAAGAGGAACTCAAAAGCCTCTTGATGAAAGTGAAAGAGGAGAGTGAAAAAGTTGGCTTAAAGCTCAACATTCAGAAAACGAAGATCATGGCATCTGGTCCCATCACTTCATGGCAAATAGATGGGGAAACAGTGGAAACAGTGTCAGACTTTATTTTTCCGGGCTCCAAAATCATTGCAGATGGTGATTGTAGCCATAAAATTAAAAGACACTTACTCCTTGGAAGAAAAGTTTTGGCCAACCTAGATAGCATATTGAAAAGCAGAGACATTACTTTGCCAACAAAGGTCCATCTAGTCAAGGCTATGGTTTTTCCTGTGGTCATGTTAGGATGTGAGAGTTGGACTGTGAAGAAAGCTGAGCGCCAAAGAATTGTTCCTTTTGAACTGTGGTGTTGGAGAAGACTCTTGAGAGTCCCTTGGACTGCAAGGAGATCCAACCAGTCCATTCTGAAGGAGATCAGCCCTAGGATTTCTTTGGAAGGAATGATGCCAAAGCTGAAACTCCAGTACTTTGGCCACCTCATGCGAAGTGTTGACTCATTGGAAAAGTCTGATGCTGGGAGGGATTGGTGGCAGGAGGAGAAGGGGAAGACAGAGGATGAGATGGCTGGATGGTATCACTGACTCGATGGATGTGAGTCTGAGTGAACTCTGGGAGTTGGTGATGGACAGGGAGACCTGGTGTGCTGCGATTCATGGGGTCGCAAAGAGTCGGACACGACTGAGCGACTGAACTTAAAAATATCCATAAAGTAAAGAAAAGTTAAATAATTCCCAGATAAGAAAAAACTTACAGAACATATCACTAGCACATCTGCCCCACAAGAAATACCAAAGAAATTTCTTCAGGTTGAAATGACTCCAGAGAGTAAGCTGAATTCTCACCAAAAATAAAAATGAAAGAACAGCCGTAAAGGTAAAAACATAGGTAAATATTATGAAATAGTATTAATTTATTTATTGTTCCTATCTCCTATGGTCCCTCTGTTTTAGAAGACAAATGCATAATACAATAATTTCAAACTTGTTCTGAATTGACTGAGAATGTACATAATTTGTATAAATTATAGACAAGTATTATACACAAGTATGTGAATTTGTATAAAATACAAAAAAAATTAAATTAATCTGGTAATAAATGAAGCTAATTATTTTAATGTTAGTTGCAAATTCCAGAGCAACTACTAAAATAACTTAAAGTACAGTATTAGGATGGTGCAAAAGTAATTGTGGTTTTTGCATTGGTGAAATTTGCCTTTGATATTGGGATACATGTTAAATGAATGTGACAATGTTATACATTTTATGCACATTTCTCCCTTTATTCTTTTATAATGACTTGTTACTTGCTGTTTATTTTATATTTGTTTTAGACTATGGACATGATGTTAGACAAAAAGCAAATTCGAGTGATTTTCTTATTTGAGTTCAAAATGGGTCATAAAGCAGTGGAGACAACTGCCAACATCAACAACACATTTGGCCCAGGAACTGGTAACAAACATACAGTGCACTGATGGTTCCAGAAATTTTACAAAGGCGACAAGAGCCTTGAAGATGAGGAACACAATGGCCAGCCATTGGAAGTTGTCTGACAGTTGAGAGCCATCATCAGAGCTGATCCTCTTAGAACTACACTGAGATTGCCAAAGAACTCAACATTGATCACTGTACAGTAGTTTGGCATTTGAAGCAAATTGGGAACGTGGAAAAGCTCAATAAGTGGGTGCCCCATGAGTTGACCAAAATTTTTTAAAAATTAGCATTTTGAAGAGTCATCTTCTCTTATTTTATGCAACAAAAATGAACCATTTCTTGATTGGATTGTGACATGCGATGAAAAGTAGATTTTATACAACAGCCAGCAATGACCAGCTCAGTGCTTAGACTAAGAAGAAGCTACAAAGCCCTTCCCAAAGCCAAACTTCTACCAAAAAGGTCATGGTCACTCTTTGGTGGTCTGCTGACCATCTGATCCAAAACAGCTTTCCAAATCCCAGCAAAACCATTATATCTGAGAAGTATGCTCAGAAAAGCAATGGGATGCACTGAAAATTGCAATGCCTGCATCCAGCAGTGGTCAACAATAAGGGCCCAACTCTTCTCCTTGACAACACCCAACCCCACAGCACACAACCAACACTTCAAAAGAGGAACGAATTGGGCTACAATGTTTTGCATCATCTGCCATATTCACCTGACCTCTTGCCAAATGACTACACTTCTTTAGGTATTTCAACAACTTTTTTCAGAGAAGATGCTTCCACAACCAGCAGGACACAGAAAATGCTTTCCAATTCAGTTCAGTCACTCAGGCATGTCTGACTTTTTCTGAACCCATGGACTGCAACACGCCAGGGTTCTCTGTCCATCACCAATGCCCAAAGTTTGTTCAAACTCATGTCCATCATGTCAGTGATGCCATCCAACCATCTCATCCTCTGTTGTCCCCTTCTCCTCCCCCCTTCAACCTTTCCCAGCATCAGGGCCTTTTCAAATGAGTCAGTTCTTCACATCAGGTGGCCAAAGTGTTGGAGTTTCAGCTTCAGCATCAGTCCTTCCAATGAATATTCAGGACTGATTTCCTTTAGGATGGACTGGTTTGATCTCCTTGCAGTTCAAGGGACTCTCAAGAGTCTTGTCCAACACCACAGTTCAAAAGCATCAATTCTTCAGCACTCAGCTTTCTTTATGGTACAACTCTCATATCCATACATGACTACTGGAAAAACCATAGTTTTGACTAGATGGACTTTTGTTGACAAAGTAATGTCTCTGCTTTTTAATATGCTATCTAGGTTAGTCATAACTTTTATTTCAGGGAGTAATCATCTTTTAATTTCATGGCTGCAGTCACCATCTGCAGTGATTTTGGAGCCCAAAAAACAAAGTCTCTCACTGCTTCCATTGTTTCCATATCTATTTCCCATGAAGTGATGGGACCGGATGCCATGATCTTAGTTTTCTGAATGTTGAGCTTTAAGCCAACTTTTTCACTCTCCTCTTTCACTTTCATCAAGAGGCTCTTTAGTTTTTCTTCCCTTTCTGCCATAAGGGTGGTGTCATCTGCATATCTGAGGTTATTGATATTTCTCCCAACAATCTTGATTCCAGCTCACATCATCAAATTCAGAAGCATAGATTTTAATACTACAGGAATAAACAAACTTAAACATATTTCTCACTGTCAAAAGTGTGTTGATTGTAATGGTTCCTATTTTGATTGATAAAGATGCATTTGAGCCTAGTTATAATGATTTAAATAAACAGAGTCTGAAACCACAATTACATTTACACCAATCTAATAAAAGAAATGAAAAGGGAATAATAACAGTACACTATAAAAATTTTAAAAGAAACCAATAATGCTAGAACACAGCAACAGAAAATACAAAAGTATATAGAGAAGGAAAATAATAGCTAAATGCCAGATATTGATCCTTTCTATCAGTGGTTACATTAATTATAAATAAATAAAACATTCCAGTTAAAATACACTAATCAGCAGAAGAGATTAAAAAAAAATACATGATGCAAATACATGTTATCTACAAGAGAGGCACTTTAGTTCCAAAGCAAAACATAGGCTGAAAGCAAAATGAGGGAGAAATAATATACCACATGGGCAGTTTGCTCTAACTAGTGGTAGAAGCCAGAGCAAATACAAGTGTGAAATAATAGATTTAATGCACCATTGCTGTTTTGAGATGGAAGGATTCCTGTGCCAAGGAATATAGATCATCTCTAGAAGTTGAAAGTGGGCCCCCACTGAAAACAGGAAAGAAGTTGAGACCTCAGAATTAAAACTGCAAAGACATGAAATCTTAAACAACATAAATGAATTTTGAAGTAGATTATCCTCAAAGCTTCCATATACCTTGATTTTGGTGTTTTGACACTGTAAGCAGAGAAGCCAGCTGAGCCTGCCTGGAATTCTAACCCATAAGAACTCAGTCAGTTCAGTTCGGTTGCTCAGTTGTGTCCGACTCTTTGTGACCTCATGTACTGCAGCGCACCAGGCCTCCCTGTCCATCACCAACTCCCAGAGTTTACCCAAACTCACGTCCATTGAGTCAGTGATGCCATCCAACCATCTCATCCACTGTTGTCGCCTTCTCCTGCTGCCCTCAATCTTTCCCAGCATCAGGGTCTTTTCCAGTGAGTCAGCTCTTCACATCAGATGGCCAAAGTACTGGAGTTTCAGCTTCAGCATCAGTCCTTCCAATGAATATTCAGGACTGATTTCCTTTAGGATGGACTGGTTGGATCTCCTTGCAGTCCAAGGGACTCTAAAGAGTCTTGTCCAACACCACGGTTCAAAAGCATCAATTCCTGAGTGCCCAGCTTTCTTTGTAGTCCAATTCTCACATCCATACCTGACCACTGGAAAAACTGTAGCCTTGACTAGACGGACCTTTGTTGGCAAAGTAATGTCTCTGCTTTTTAATATACTCTCTAGGTTGATCATAACTTTTCTTTCAAGGAGCAAGTGTCTTTTAATTTCATGCCTATGGTCACCATCTGCAGTGATTTTGGAGCCCAAGAAAATAAAGTCTGTCACTGTTTCCCCATGTATTTGCCATGAAGTGATGGGACCAGATGCCATGATCTTCGTTTTCTGAATGTTGAGCTTTAAGCCAACTTTTTCACATTCCTCTTTCACTTTCATCAAAAGGCTCTTCAGTTCCTCCTCGCTTTCTGCCATAAGGGTGGTGTCATCTGCATATCTGAGGTTATTGGTATTTCTCCCAGCAGTCTTGATTCCAGCTTGTGCTTCATCCAGCCCAGCATTTCTCATGATGTACTTTGTATATAAGTTAAATAAGCAGGGTGACAATATACAGCCTTGACATACTCCTTTCCCGATTTAGAACCAGTCTGTTATTCCATGTCCAGTTCTAACTGTTCCTTCCTCACCTGCATACAGATTTCTCAAGAGGCAGGTCAGGTGGTCTGGTATTCCCCTCTCTTTAAGAATTTTCCAGAGTTTATTGTGATCCACAAAATCAAAGGCTTTGGCATAGTCAACAAAGCAGAAGTAGATATCTGGTACTCTCTTGCTTTTTCCATGATCCAATGGATGTTGGCAATTTGATCTCTGGTTACTGTCGAGGAACCAAAGATCAACCCATAGAACTATGAGCTAATAAATATGTGTTGTTTTAAGCCCCTAAATGTGTGACAATTTTCATACAGCAAGAGAAAATTAATACATTCCTTTTTTTCTAACTGCTACATATGTGTTATCATCCTTAGGAGATTCCAAGCAGCTTGAACAATAGAATTAAGTCTTATACACAGCACACAGTGGATAGCTGATAAAGATCAGAAAGAATTAACTGAATAAAATACTGAGATCCAATTATATTTGTGACTTCATTCACATGATATCTCTTACTTCCTTTACTGCAATAATGTTCAATATCCTTTAATGATAATATAATGGGTTTAAAATTATATACCTGGGGTAAAAAAAAAATCATAGATAAGAGAGGCCCCAACCATTTCAAGATTCCACTTAGGATGCAGAATATATTTCATCTCTTTTTCTGAATAATTACATAGCTTACAACACTATGAGGGAAGACAACTATTTTGTATCCATTATTACTGTTTTATAACTTACTATCCTTAGACACATTCCAACAGTAAATAAGATAAACACTATGTTTTTTCAGATCTCAATATAAGTTATAAATGTTCATAATTTCTAAAGTATCCTTATTCATTAAGCTAGTATGTTTAGTCCCAATTTACTTAAAGAGTACTCTCGAATAATTTTCAGAAGTGTGTGTGTGTGAATTTTCAGAAGTGTGTGTGTAAACACACATCCTTTCCTGAAGAAAATGTACTTATCATTAATAACTCTCTTATTTGACACTGTGCTGGGAATATTCAAGTGATAATATTGTCATGAAGTTAATATAACCCCCATCAGTTTTTAGAACAAATTAAAAGTAACTTCATATAAAGATCATGAACAATTAATAAGCAAAATCATAATTTCACAGATAGTTGCCCATCTAAAGTCATTCAGACTTAGGGAAGAAGTAAGGCTACATTAAATTTTAATCAAATTTCACAGCTGCTGAAATATATTCATGAGGTACTTGATTGACATTCCTGACACAAACAGAATAATCTATAAAAAGAGCTGTTGTATTTTAAGGTCAAGCATGTCATTTTCATCTTCCTATGTTCAAAATGTGTCATATTGAAAGATTGTAGCTGTTTCCTTATTTTCATATTCCTTTTCTTATGACTTCATCTATAGATACAACAGATGCAAATATTTAAAATTAGACTGGAATGTTATTAATATTTTAAGATATGGGAATGGGTTTTCCAGAAGTTACTTATGATCCTGCTTTTGCCAACTTGACTTATTAATCCAATATGAAAGCTTTGTATGATTAATTTTATAGTTAAAGTCTATTAATATACCTACTGCAATAATATAATAACAACATTATTACTTTATAAGCTAGTCTTAGATAATCTCTATGCTATGCTAAGTCACTTCAGTCATGTCCGACTCTGTGCAACCCCATAGACGGCAGCCCACCAGGCACCGCCATCCCTGGGATTCTCCAGGCAAGAACACTGGAGTGGGTTGCCATTTCCTTCTCCAATGCATGAAAGTGAAAAGTGAAAGTAAAGTCGCTCAGTCGTGTCCGACTCTTAGCGACCCCATGGATTGCAGCCTAACAGGCTCCTCCGTCCATGGGATTTTCCAAGCAAGAGTACTGGAGTGGGGTGCCATTGACTTCTCCATAGATAATCTCTAAGTATTCCCATTACAGACCCTACCTTCCAATATTTGTTGAGTTCTAGGTATGGAAGGAGGCAAAAAAAAATTATCTATTAATACAGGTGAACATTTCTCTATGCAAAACAATATAAGAAAATATTGATTTACTTAACAGATGTTTTAGGAAATGAAATTTGTTTTATAGAAAGATGAATTTTACTTAAAAATTTAGTTTTGCATTTAAAGAATACTTGATTCACCTTCCAAGTAAAGCAATAAGCACACTTGCATTTTATTTGATTGTGGTAAGAACAACTGACATGAGATCTACTTTCTTAAATTTTTACATGTACTAACACATTATTGCTGATTATAGGGGTGACGTTATACAGGAGATTTCTAGAGCTAATTCATCTTGCTTGACTGAAACTTTATGCCCTATTAGTAACTCTTTTATTTTACCTGACCTGGAACCATCATTCTACTTTTTGATTTTATGAATTTAATTATTTTAGACACCTCATATAAGTAAAATGATGCAGTAGTTTTCCTTCTGCTTATTTCTGTGATGCAGTATTTTTCATTCTCTCAAATATTTTGCTCTTATTTCATTTATCATAATATCTTCAAGGTTCATCTGTATTTTAACATATTGCAGAATTTCCCCCTTTTTAAGAGTGAATACTATCATATTGTATGTATACATCTTGTTTTCTTTACCCATTCACCTTTCAATAAGCGTTTAGGTTGTTTCCACATATTGTGTGTTGCTAAGGTGCTTCAGTTGTGTCCGACTCTTTGTGACCCCATATACCATAGCCAGCCAGGCTCCTCTGTCCATGGGATTCTCCAGGCAAGAATACTGAAATGGGCTTTCACTTCCTTCTGCAGTGATCAAACCCATGTCTCCTAAGGTTCCTGTATTGCAGGAGGATTCTTTATCACTAAGTCACCAGGGAAGCCCTTCTGCACATTGGCTATTGTGAACATGCTGCAAGGAACACAGGCTTACTGACATCTCTTTGAAATTGTGATTTCAATTATTTTGTATAAACACTCAAACACTAAAAAAATCTGTAGGATTACCAGATCATATGGTAGTTAGTTCAATTTTTAACTTTCTGAGGACCCTCCTTACTGCTTTCCATAGTAGCTGCTCCTTTTTTTAAATTTAATTTTCATTTTATATTGGAATATATTTGATTTATAATGTTGTGTTAGTGTCTGCTGTACAGCAAAGAGATTCAGTTATAAATATACCTATATCCATTCTTTTTCAGATTTTTCCCCCGTATAGGTTATTATAGAAAATTGAGTTCCCTGTACTATATAGCAGGTCCTTGTTGACTATCTATTTTATATGTAGTAATGTGTATGTGCGGAGAAGGCAATGGCACCCCACTCCAGTACTCTTGCCTGGAAAATCCCATGGATGGAGGAGCCTGGTATGCTGCAGTCCATGGGGTCGCTAAGAGTCGGACACGACTGAGCAACTTCCCTTTCTCTTTTCACTTTCATGCATTGGAGAAGGAAATGGCAACCCACTCCAGTGTTCTTGCCTGGAGAATCCCAGGGACGGGGGAGCCTGGTGGGCTTCCGTCTATGGGGTCGCACAGAGTCGGACACGACTGAAGTGAGGTAGCAGCAGCAGCAGCAACCTGTATGTGTTAATCTCAAACTCCTAATTTATCCCTTCCTCCTACTTTTCCCCTTTGGTAACAATAAGTTCACTTTCAAAGTCTGTGAGTCTATTTCTGTTTTTTAAATAGCTTCATTTGTATCTTTTAGATTCCACATTTAAGTGATATCATATGATATTTGTCTTTGTCTAACTTACTTCACCTAGTATAGTAATCTCTAAATCCACCCATGTTGCTACAAATGGCATTATTACATTCTTTTTTATGGGTGAGTAATAGTCCATTGTATATATGTACCACATCTTCTTTATCTATTCATCTGTTGATAGAACTGTACGTTGCTTCCATATCTTGGGTATTGTAAACAGCACTGAGGTGAACAGTGGGACTCATCTATCTTTTTGAATTATGGTTCTCTCTGGATGCATGCTTAGGAGTGGGATTGCTAAATCTTGTGGTAGTTCTATTTTTAGTTTGTAAGGAACCTCCATACTGTTCTCCAAAACAAAAAGAAATAAAAGAACTCCAAATTGGAAACAAAGAAGTAAAACTGTCACTGTTGGCAAATAACTTGATACTATACATAGAAAATCCTAAAGATGCCACTAGAAAACCACTAGAGCTCATCAGTGAATTTAGGTAAAGTTACAGGACACAAAATTAATACACAGAAATTTCTTTTATTCCTATACACTAACAATGGAAGATCAGAAAGAGAAATTAAGGAAACAATCTCAATTACATCACATTAAAAAGAAAAAAAAATAAAAACACCTAGGAATAAACCTACCCAAGGAGGCAAAAGACCTGCACTGGGAAAACTGTAAGACACTGATGAAAGAAATCAAGGATGACACAAACAGAGGGAAATATATACCATGTTCCTGGACTGGAAGAATCAATACTGTTAAAATGACTACACTATTCAAGGACATATACATACTCAGTGCAACCCCTGTCAAACTACCAATGGCATTTTTCACAAAACTAGTACAAAAATTTGTAAAATTCATATACAAATACAAAAGACCCCGAATTGCCAAAGCAAAGTCGAAAAAGGAAAACAGAGCTGGAAGAAGCAGGCTCCCTGATTCCATTTTTCATTTCTACCCACATTGTGCAAGAGTTCCAATTTTCCACATCCTCATCAGTATGTGTCTTTTGGATTTTTGATAATAGCCATCCTGACAGGCATGAAGTGGCATGTCTTTTATGAAAAAATAGTCAAGCTCTTAGTCCTTTGTTATTATCTATTAACTTCCTTTTATGGAAGATAATACATGGCAGCTTCCTCTGGTTCTTTCCTGCTTTTGTTCCTGAAGCTTAGTTATGACATTTTTGCTTTTAATTTGCTTGGCTTTCTTTTTATTGCTAATTCTTCCGTTCCTTCTCATGAACTTTCAATATAATTTCCACAGGTTTTATTACCATTCAGTTATTTTATCATTTTTATATTTTTATTCTTGTACTTATCTCTCCTGAAAATCTACACTTCTCTCCAGACTTATTGTTTTCTAAGTTTGCAAAACAACTGTCATTCTGAGACTTACTTCTGCCTTTCTCTTTTGTTGTATTTCCTCATTTCTGGGTATCATATCTTTCTATTTCTCCAAAACTCTCATGTGTGCATGTCTGTGTGCAGTACAACCTTTATTAATTCCATCAAGTGAAAGTGGCACTTATTTTTAATTATTCTACATGTTTTTAAAAATTCACAAGTTGATGAAAAATAATTTAAATATATAAAAAACCATAAACCAGCTATATAATGGGAAAACACAAGACAATGAACACTTTCCATAAGTCTGTCTCTTGAGCCACTTGCTCCAGTCTAGTTAGATTGCCTTCTAGGCCTGATGAGTGCCATTCTAGCATCTCCCTCCAGTATCATCTTGAAGAATCTTTTTACTCTTTTGTGTAACAACTGCAGTTTTCTTTAAGTCCATTCATCTTTCTTAACTCCCTCCTTTTGGAGCACACATCTTACTATCTTCTGAATATGTATTTATGAAAATGCCTTCATTCTACAATTACCTTTATTTTTTGTTTGTCAAGTATAGAATTCTAGGTTTGAATTCACTATAATTTAGAATTTTGAAGGTACTGCTCAATTGTATTCAACTCTTCGGGGTTTCATTGAGAGATATAAAGAAATTCTGGATGGTGTTAGGTGACTTTTTTATTTGCCTTTAGAGATCTGAAACTTCTATGCTGCTGCTCTTCTGAAAGTCCACAAATATGAGTATGCAGTGAGCAGACATTCACTTAAATCTGCTACATCTTTTGAGATCTAAAAACACTGAAATTCAGTTTTGTTTGTAGTGAGAGTATACAAAGAATAATGACTGCTTGTGCAGTATAAACTTTCAGGAATTCAAAACATATATCCTTTTAGCCAGTAATACTGCTTCTGGAAATCTATCTTAAGAAAACTGATCCAAAATGTAGAAAACAATCTTAAACAAATATATTAACAGAAACATTATTTATCACAATAAAACGAGAAACAATCTGTATCAGCAACAACTATTTGTGATAATTATATGATACTTTAAAGCAATTCAATTGGTTTTAAAAATAACATGGAAAAATATTACTTTTATTTAAAGGAGAAAATATTGGAAATTTTGCATCAAATGCCTCTGATGTATTAAGAAGGATTCTTTGAAATTCTCAATTAAAAAGAGTCTCATCATTTAAAAGTGAACTGTGTTTGGCTAACATTTCCATTGTCTAGCTTGGCTTCAGCAATACATGAACTGACAACTTCCAGATGTACAAGCTGGATTTAGAAAAGGCAGAGTAACCAGAGATCAAATTTCCAACATTTGTTGGATCATAGAGAAAGCAAGGGAATTCCAGAAAAAAAATCTACTTCTGCTTCATTGACTACACTAAAGCTGGGGAAAATTCTTAAAGAGATAAGAATACCAGACCATCTAACCTGTCTCCTGAGAAAACCTGTATGCAGATCAAGAAGCAACAGAACCAGACGTGGAACACCAGACTGGTTCAAAATTGGGAAAGGAGCGTATCAAGACTGTATACTGTAACTCTGCTTATTTAACTTATATGCAGAGTACATCATGCAAAATGCCAGGCAGGAAGAATCACAAGCTGGAATCAAGATTGCTGGGAGAAATATCAACAACTTCAGATATGTAGATTACACCACCCTAATGGCAGAAAGTGAAGGGAACTAAATACCCTCTTAATGAGGGTCAAAGGAGGAGAGTGAAAAAGCTGGCTTAAAACTCAACATTCAAAAAACTAAGATCATGGCATCCAGTCCCATCACTTCATGGCAAATAGAGGAGGAAAAAGTAGAAACAGTAACAGACTTTATTTTCTTGGGCTCCAAAATCACTGAGGACATGACAGTATCCATGAAATGAAAAGATGCTTGCTCCTTGGAAGTAAAGCTATGACAAATATAGATAGTGTATTAAAAAGCAGAGATGTCACTTTGCTGCAAAAGGTCCATATTGTTAGAGCTATGGTTTTTCCAGTAGTTATGTACAGATGTGAGAGTTGGACCATAAGGAAGGCTGAGTGCTGAAGAATTGATGCTTTCGAATTGTGGTGCTGGAGAAGACTCTTGAGAGTCTCCTGGAATGCAAGGAAATCAAACCACTCCTAAAGAAAATCAACCCTGAATATTCACTGGAGGAAATGATGCTGAAGCTGAAGCTTTAGTACTCTGACCACCTAACATGAAGAGCCGACTCATTGGAAAAGACCTTGATACTGGGAAAGACTGAGGGAAGGAGGAGAAGTGGGTGACAGAGGATGAGATGTTTGGATGGCATCACAGACTCAATGGACATGAGTTTGAGCAAACTCAGGGAGACAGTGAAAGACAGGGAAGCCTGGCATGATACAGTCCATGGGGTCACAAAGAGTTGTACACAACTTAACTACTGAACAACAACAACAACATCTTGAGAACACTTTTTAAAGATCTACATCTTTTCAGATAGTGTTCAGCATCATCCTCTCTATGAAAGAAAGTGGAATACTTTGGCAGTGTATATACATTATATAAAAATGCGTATATGTAGTATGTGTATGTATAATCTATTTGCAAAAGAACTATTTGCTGTTTTACCAAAAGAATTCTAGTAACTTAGAAAATTCAGAAAATTTGCCAACTTCTTTCCCAGACATTTTTTCAATGATATTCACTATGGAAATACTGCATCTTTGCCACTGTTAATGAAGATCCTGACCTAAATTCTCTAGCCAGTCAATTTGTAGAAAAGCGTATGTTCTGATCTCATTCTAGTTTTCCTTAAGATGTTCTTATGTCTTTAAATTCTATACATTTATTAAATATTTCAAAATAAATATGTGTTTTTATCCTGTGGGTTCTCTTTGGATAGGTTGATGAGTTCCTAAGTCTAGTGCTTGCTTGCTTTGTGAAATAAGACTACTGAGTTTTCAAAGCACACCCTTTAATTTTTAAAATTTAGAGATTGTTGAAATAGTGTTAGCACGTAATATATAGCATGTGCAACTTTTATAATTTCAGACCTATCCAACTCAAGCTATTGCATTAAATAGTCCTAGAAGGGATAAATATAAGAATATCTATTGTAACCATATAGAGTTTTAAAGTAGAAGCAAAAATATGTGTAGAGCTCTTATTTTACATATGTATGTTTTTTGCTTCAGTTGATACTTTCCAAGGTTCTTTTTTTTTTTAATTTTATTTTATTTTTAAACTTTACAACATTGTATTAGTTTTGCCAAATATCGAAATGAATCCGCCACAGGTATACCCGCATTCCCCATCCTGAACCCTCCTCCCTCCTCCCTCCCCTACCCTCCCTCTGGGTCGTCCCAGTGCACCAGCCCCAAGCATCCACTACCATGCATCAAACCTGGACTGGTGACTCGTTTCATACATGATATTATACATGTTTCAATGCTATTCTCCCAAATCTCCCCACCCTCTCCCTCTCCCACAGAGTCCTTAAGACTGATCTATACATCGGTATCTCTTTTGCTGTCTCGTACACAGGGTTATTGTTACCATCTTTCTAAATTCCATATGTATGTGTTAGTATACTGTATTGGTGTTTTTCTTTCTGGCTTACTTCACTCTGTATAATAGGTTCCAGTTTTATCCATCTCATTAGAAATGATTCAAATGTATTCTTTTTAATGGCTGAGTAATACTCCATTGTGTATATGTACCATAGCTTTCTTATCCATTCATCTGCTGATGGGCATCTAGGTTGCTTCCATGTCCTGGCTATTATAAACAGTGCTGCGATGAACATTGGAGTACACGTGTCTCTTTCCCTTCTGGTTTCCTCAGTGTGTATGCCCAGCAGTGGGATTGCTGGGTCATAAGGCAGTTCTATTTCCAGTTTTTTAAGGAATCTCCACACTGTTCTCCATAGTGGCTGTACTAGTTTGCATTCCCACCAACAGTGTAAGAGAGTTCCCTTTTCTCCACACCCTCTCCAGCATTTTATTGCTTGTAGGCTTTTGGATCACAGCCGTTCTGACTGGCGTGAAATGGTATCTCATTGTGGTTCTGATTTGCATTTCTCTGATAATGAGTGATGTTGAGCATCTTTTCATGTGTTTGTTAGCCATCTGTATGTCTTCTTTGGAGAAATGTCTATTTAGTTCTTTGGCCCATTTTTTGATTGGGTCATTTATTTTTCTGGAGTTGAGCTGTAGGAGTTACTTGTATATTTTTGAGATTAGTTGTTTGTCCGTTGCTTCATTTGCTATTATTTTCTCCCATTCTGAAGGCTGTCTTTTCACCTTGCTAATAGTTTCCTTTGTTGTGCAGAAGCTTTTGAGTTTAATTAGGTCCCATTTGTTTATTTTTGCTTTTATTTCCGATATTCTGGGAGGTGGGTCATAGAGGATCCTGCTGTGATGTATGTCAGAGAGTGTTTTGCCTATGTTCTCTTCTAGGAGTTTTATAGTTTCTGGTCTTACGTTTAGATCTTTAATCCATTTTGAGTTTTTTTGTGTGTGTAAGGTGTTAGAAAGTGTTCTAGTTTCATTCTTTTACAAGTGGTTGACCAGTTTTCCCAGCACCACTTGTTAAAGAGATTGTCTTTAATCCATTGTATATTCTTGCCTCCTTTGTCAAAGATAAGGTGTCCATATGTGCGTGGATTTATCTCTGGGCTTTCTATTTTGTTCCATTGATCAATATTTCTGTCTTTGTGCCAGTACCATACTGTCTTGATAACTGTGGCTTTGTAATAGAGTCTGAAGTCAGGTAGGTTGATTCCTCCAGTTCCATTCTTCTTTCTCAAGATAGCTTTGGCTATTCGAGGTTTTCTGTATTTCCATACAAATTGTGAAGTTATTTGTTCTAGCTCTGTGAAGAATACCGTTGGTAGCTTGATAGGGATTGCATTGAATCTATAAATTGCTTTGGGTAGTATACTCATTTTCACTATATTGATTCTTCCAATCCATGAACATGGTATATTTCTCCATCTATTAGTGTCCTCTTTGATAGGACACTAATAGATGGAGAAATATACCAAGGTTCTAATAGAAGAAGAAGGAATGAAGGGATAGAGCCAAAGCAAAAACAACACCCAATTGTGGATGTGACTGGTGATACAAGCAAGGCCCAATGCTGTAAAGAGCAATATTGCATAGGATCCTGGAATGTTAAGTCCATGAATCAAAGCAAATTGGAAGTGGTCAAACAGGAGATGGCAAGAGTGAACATCGACATTTTAGGAATCAGCAAACTAAGGTGGACTGGAATGGGTGAATTCAACTCAGATGACCGTTATATCTACTACTGCAGGCAGGAATCCCTTAGAAGAAGTGGAGTAGCCATTATAGTCAACAAAAGAGTTTGAAATACAGTACTTGGATGCAATCTCAAAAATCGACAGAATGATCTCTGTTCATTTCCAAGGCAAACCATTCAATATCACAGTAATCCAAGCCTATGCCCCAACCAGTAATGCCAAAAAAGCTGAAGTTGAATGGTTATATGAAGACCTACAAGACCTTTTAGAACTAACACCCAAAAAAGATGTCCTTTTCATTATAGGGGACTGGAATGCAAAAGTAGGAAGTCAAGAAACACCTGGAATAACAGGCAAATTTGGGCTTGGAGTACAGAATGAAGCACGGCAAAGGCTAATAGAGTTTTGCCAAGAGAACACACTGGTCATAGCAAACACCCTCTTCCAACAACACAAGAGAAGACTCTACACATGGACATCACCAGATGGTCAACACCTAAATCAGATTGATGATATTCTTCGCAGCCAAAGATGGAGAAGCTCTCTACAGTCAGCAGAAACAAGATAGGGAGCTGACTGTGGTTCAGATCATGAACTCCTTCTTTCCAAATTCAGACTTAAATTGAAGAAAGTGGGGGAAAAAAGTAGACCATTCAGGTATGACCTAAATCAAATCCCTTCTGATTACACAGTGGAAGTGCGAAATAGATTTAAGGGACTAGATCTGATAGACAGAGTACCTGAAGAACTATCAATGGAAGTTCATGACATTGTACAGGAGACAGGTATCAAGACCATCCCCAAGAAAAAGAAATGCAAAAAAGCAAAATGGCTGTCTGAGGAAGCTTTACAAATAGTTGTGAAAAGAAGAGAAGTGAAAAGCAAAGGAGAAAAGGAAAGATATACCCATTTGAATGCAGAGTTCCAAAGAATATAGCAAGGAGATAAGAAAGCCTTCCTCAGGGATCAATGCAAAGAAATAGAGGAAAACAACACAATGGGAAAGACTAGAGATCTCTTCAAGAAAATTAGAGATACCAAGGGAACATTTCATGCAAAGATGGCTCCATAAAGGACAGAAATGGTATGGACCTAACAGAAGCAGAAGATATTAAGAAGAGGTGGCAAGAATACACAGAAGAACTATACAAAAAAGATATTCATGACCAAGATAATCATGAAAGTGTGATCACTCACCTAGAGCCAGACTTCCTGGAATGTGAAGTCAAGCGGGCCTTACAAAGCATAACTATGAGCAAAACTAGTGGAGGTGATGGAATTCCAGTTGAGCTATTCCAAATCCTGAAAGGTGATGCTATGAACATGCTGCACTCAATATGCCAGCAAATTTGGAAAACTCAGCAGTGTCCACAGGACTGGAAAAGGTCAGTTTTCTTCCCAATCTCAAAGAAAGGCAATGCCATATAATGCTCAAACTACTGCACAATTGCACTCATCTCACACGCTAGTAAAATAACGCACAAAATTCTCCAAGGCAGGCTTCAGCGATACGTGAATTCTGAACTTCCGGATGTTCAAGCTGGTTTTAGAAAAGGCAGAGGAACCAGAGATCAAATTTCCAACATTCACTGGATCATCGAAAAGCAAGAGAGTTCCAGAAAAACATCTTTTTCTGCTTTTCTGACTATGCCAAACCTTTGACTGTGTGGATCACAATAAACTGTGGAAAATTCTGAAAGAGAAGGGAATACCAGATCACCTGACCTACCTTTTGAGAAGCCTATATGCAGGTCAGGAAGCAACAGTTAGAACTGGACATGGAACAACAGATAGGTTCCAAATAGGAAAAGGAGTACGTCAAGGCTGTATATTGTCACCCTGCTTATTTAACTTATATGCAGAGTACATCATGAGAAATGCTGGGCTGGTGAAGCACAAGCTGGAATCAAGATTGCTGGGAGAAATATCAATAACCTCAGATATGCAGATGACACCACCCTTATGGCAAAAATTGAAGAAAAACTAAAGAGCCTCTCAATGAATGTGAAAGAGGAGAGTGAAAAAGTTGACTTAAAGCTCAACATTCAGAAAACTGAGATCATGGCATTCGGTCTCATCACTTCATGGCAAATAGATGGGGAAACAGTGGAAACAGTGGCTGACTTTATATTTTGGGGCTTCAAAATCACTGCAGATGGTGATTGCAGCCATGAAATTAAAAGATACTTACTCCTTGGAAGGAAAGTTATGACCAAAAAAGACAGCATATTGAAAAGCAGAGAAATTACTTTGTCAACAAAAGTCCATCTAGTCAAGGCTAAGGTTTTTCCAGTAGTCATGTATGGATGTGAGAGTTGGAGTATAAAGAAAGCTGAGTGCTGTAGGATTGATGCTTTTGAACTGTGGTGCTGAAGAAGACTCTTGAGAGTCCCTTGGACTGCAAAGTGATCCAACCAGTCCATCCTAAAGGAAATCAGTCCTGGGTGTTCATTGGAAGGACTGACATTGAAGATGAAACTCCAATATTTTGGCCATCTGTTGCAAAGAGCTGACTCATTTGAAAAGACCCTGATGGTGGGAAAGATTGAAGGCAAGAGGAGGAGGCGACGACAGAGGATGATATGGTTAGTTGGCATCACCAATTCAATGGACATGAGTTTGGGTAAACTCTGGGAGTTGGTGATTGACAGGAAGGCCTGGCATGCTGCGGTTCATGGGGTCGCAAAGAAACAGACACGAGTGAGCGACTGAACTGAACTGAAAAGAAGAAGAAAATAGTACTTAAAAAAAAAAAATTTAAACTCAAAGAAACAGAAAACAGAATGGTCGCAGCCAGGCAGTAGGAGAAATTGTATCTGTTGTCAAATGTACAGACTTTCCATTATAATAAAAATAAGGTTTGAGGATCTAATATACAGGGTGCTGATTATAGTTAGTACTGTATTGTAAACTTGAAATTTGCTTACAGCATTATCACCAAAAAAAAAAAAATTGTGCAAGGTGATGGATGTGTTAATTAACTTAACCGTAGAAATCATTTCAAAATGTATACATACATCAAATCATCAAATACGTATTAAATGTACTACAATTTTATTTGTCAATTATACCTCAGTAAATCTTTGAGGAGAGAGGAAAAAAGAATACTACCATGATATGGCTCTATTTTCATATCAGCCGTTCTCCAAAACCTGTTACATTTATCATCTCATTTAACCTCCAAAGTAAGAATTTTTAGGATAAAATTGTAAATACCAGACTAAGATAATTTTATGGATGAGGGGGAAGGAAAGCAGAGAAAATGTAAATAATTTTACCAAGGACATATAGTTAGTAAGGGTTGGAGCAAGAATTCAAACACCAGCAATCTGACTTCAGGTTATGAACTCTTCAGGTTAGTTACCTAACTAACCTGAAGGTGTTAGAGAACAGATACCCCCAAAATAAACTAACCTAACTTTTGACTAAGAAACCTAGTGATTCAGTAAAATAACTAGTTGATTCTCCTCTCTCCAGAAACTGCTTATTTCACTCATTGTATTGAATCAACAGATAACAAATTATATATTCTGCATTTGCATTGATCACACATAAAAAACAAAGAATGGAAGGAGACAATTGGGGTTATATGGACCAATAGACATATAACATGCAGGTTGTTTAGGTAGAAGATAGTGAGAAAATGAACTGCATCTGGCAAAAATTCTATGTCTTATATTACCGTTCTCCAAGGTTGAAGCAGCAATATTTACTACTGCTTTAAATTTGTACAATTAAAGCATCTATCAGATAATTTTATATAATGATAATAAAAGAGCCAAACAAAAAAGACTAGAATGCAATAAAGTTTAGTGCTTCCAAATTTGCTGGGTTTCAGTCATCCCCTTCTTGACTTGGCAGCATATCAAGATACGTACGAACTAAGCTACAGAGTGGCTCTGCACGGCATTTCCTCTCTCCTCTGCACTCTTTGAATGCACTGGCCAGAGATTTTTTAATTTCATACATCATTTACAACTAGCTGTGTTGATTCCACAGTCATTACTGAGCTCAGCCTGAGTGCCAAAAAGGAACACACACCAACATACAGAAACGCATACTGTTGGCATTGTCACAGCGCAAAATAAACCAAGTCCACTGCACTAACTATGCCACTAACTGGAGAAGTCACAGACCTGGAATATAAAGTGTCCAAGAACTAATTAATCTTTCTACTTGTTTGTTTGCCAAGGAAAGCTGGATACGGATGTCAATTCAAAACAAGTTGCAGACGTTGTGAAAGTTATAATAAGTAGCTGAAAAACCCAAGGCAGAAGTTTCCTTAATAGCATGAGTGTCAGGTACAGGCATGCTTGATACTTATCAAATTTAACTCTCTCACTTACTAGACTCCCTGTCAGTCAACAAGTCAAATTTTAAGCTTTAGTTGAGATAATAAATGATGATGGGAAAATATTATTTACTTTGAAGCTTGAGGTTATTTTTAAAACCTTTTATTTTTCAACTGTGCTCTTCCCCATCCCCCATTCCCATTCCAGATCCTCTGTAGGGAAAGTAAAACACTGAGATTTTTGAATGGTTTTTAGTTTATGCCAGGCTATGCATACTGACATACTTTGCCCTTTGGATAAAATGTCTGTCTTTCTGAAATACATGTCTAGAGCAAAGTTAGCATACCCATGGATCAGTTAGGGTTCTCCAGAGAAACTATACCTATATATCTATATTTATCTGTCTGTTGGGAGCTTGTTTTATTTTAAGGACTGTGATTATGAAGGCTGGCAAGTCTGAAATTTGTTGGACAGGCCAGAAGGATGGAAATTCAGGTAAGAGTTAATGATGTAGTTTTGAGCCTCAAATCCATAAAATGGGCAAGAAGAGTAGAAATTCGGGCATGATTTTTATGCTGCAGTCTCAAGGTAAAATTTCTTCTTTGAGAAACCTCAGTCTTTTCTCTTAAGGCCTTAAATTGATTGGATGAGGTCCACCCCACATTATGAAGGATAATCTGCTTTAAAGTCAACTGATTCTAAATATTTTCCCAGTAATATTTAGACAAGTGTTTGACCAAACAACTGTACACCACAGCAACATAAACTTACCCAACCTAACACATAAAATTACCCATCAACCTCCAAAACACACATATGTATACCTACAAACACAGACATGCACAATACTGTCTTCATTATTACTGTGTTCTAAACAACTGAGATAATCACATTGGATATTTTTTAAAAATTTAGATAACATATTTTAGTACTGAAAATTCAATAATTATTAAACATAGAACTTTCCTTAGTGGCTTTTTTAGAAGTGTGCTCTTCCTTTCTCTGAAATTAACTGTATCACAGTTAATATGCTAGTTTATCGAGGATGAAGTAGGATGAAGGTCCCCTAGAGAAGGAAATGGCGACCCACTCCAGTATTCTTGCCTGGAAAATCCCATGGACAGAGAAGCCTGGTGGGCTACTGTCTATAGGGTCGCAAACCATCAGACGTGACTGAAGCGACTGAGCACAGAACAGGGAAGTTGATGTGTAACACAGGGAGCTCAGCCTGAAGCTCTGTGATGATCCAGAGAGGAGGGATGGGGGCTTGAAGTAGGAGGGAGGCTCAAGGGGGAGGGGAGATGTGTGTGTGTGTGTGTGTACATATTGGCTGATTCATGTTATATGGCAGAAACCAACACAATATTGTAAAAGAACCAACCTCCAATTAAAAATAAATTTTAAAAAAGGAAAAATAAGATATCATTTACTCAATACAATTTTGGAAAGAAACACTTTTGTTACACCAACATGTTTGACTGCCTAATTAATGATTACAGGCTGCAAGAAAGCCATTTTGGACAGATTTTACCTTATATTGCTTGTCATCCATGACACAGACATTCAGAGCCTTGGATGGTTTACCTATATAGTCATAAACAATGTGATGGCAGATGGATTTTTGTATCTACCACCTGCTATATTTTGATCAGCATCTGTATTTGAATGATGATTCTATAATATTTAATTAGTGGCCAGTTTCATTTATTATTGAAGTCTATGTTAACAATTTTTTTTTTTTCCTAGAAAAACCAATGCTCTATTCCCATAGGTTACCAGCTTTATCTGTTTCTCTTAGAAAACTATTTTGTACCTTTTGACCAAAATCTCATTTCTATCAATAGCAAACTGAGGCTACAATTTAGCCTAGTCTTAGGCAATTGAAACACACACTTTATTAAACCTTGGTCATGCCCATTAAAATTAATTGAGACCTTAGCCCTTTGCTGAACTCTTCGTAATGAGCTTGGAGGAAAAGATAATAAATCCAGCAAACAAGATCCTTCTTTAATGACTATGGTCCATATCATTTTTGGTTGGTTTATACTGAAATGTATTTTGTATTTCTACTTTAAATTTTTATGATTATCTTCCAGGAAATGCATACGTGCTTTTTAAAATTAAAAAAGTACTTTATGTACCAAAAAAGAAAAACACTGTTATGAAAACCCAAGCTAAAACAATTTAAAAGAATAGTACTCACATAAAGGTCAGGTTTTGCTAGTTAAAAGGACAGCCTAGCCAGTGGATTATTAAAAGCTTCATTAATAGTCAATGAATTGCTGGCTACAGTCATACTTTTGCACAACTGCTAAACCAAGGACAGAATTTATTCACCTAATTTAAATATTACACTCTCAGTGTTTGAGTGATTTCACTAGACAGGTGTATCAACTAGTATATGACAGAGTTGTCCTCCTGGATTTTGATATAATTTTATGTACAGTGATTCTACATAGGACCCAAAGTAACCTTTAATTCTATTGTGATTAAGGTATAACTAGATTTAGTTACTGATGGAGCTAGAGATTTGACACATATTGTAGGCAGAGTCTCCTAATCTCCTGTGTATATATCAGGACCTAA
This sequence comes from Bos grunniens, assembly GCF_055505025.1. Taxonomy (NCBI): domain Eukaryota; kingdom Metazoa; phylum Chordata; class Mammalia; order Artiodactyla; family Bovidae; genus Bos; species Bos grunniens. The sequence continues at coordinate 135,209,508 of NC_141194.1, forward strand.
ATAATGTATACCTGAATTCCATTAACTCCATTTATGTTCATTACAAAATTTTCAAATATATCTCTATTAAAAAGAATAAAAAACATAATGATACCACAAGAATATATGACCACATTACTGAATCCTAGGGAAAAGAAACGGTCACGTATGTAAAAGTATTCATGTATTCAACCAAGCAATTATCATGAACACATGTAAGCAACTACATGATTTTAGTAGTAGTTTATGAACACATAATATCCACTGCTCTGGTCCTGACCTTTAATATTTTCTGAAGTGATAAATTATATTTTTGTCCTTCTCAAAATAAACATGCAGCATGAGAAAATGAGAACAATGCATTGTGCTTTCCTTAGTCTGTGTTCAAGGTAATGAGAACAAACGATTGTATTATGGAATCATGTCAAAGTTTCTGTGCTGACATCAGTGATTCAATAATGTTTCTCTACTAAATTATCTCACTAATCTTAACCATAAAAATCTATTCTTCTTTTTTCACAATCAGCCTTACTATGCTACTGAAAGAGTACATATGAAATGACTCATAGCTCCTGAGAAAACCAATGAGGTCTGGATAGACAACACAACAAAGATTTTTGATATCAATCAAACAACCAGTATTTATTGAGTATCTCAAGGCTGCTTTGGGAGTCAGAATATGATCGAAGTTACACATTCCACACACATGAAAAATAAAGTTTTACTTCTCTCAAAAAATATAAAGCTAACTAACTAGGACTAAACCATATTCCTACATGACAAAAAAATCTCCCCTAACTACAGACTTGATATGCTTTATTATTTAATATATCACACAATGAAAAACAATAATGCAGCACAGTGCATCTGCACTGGATGCTTGAGCAATATTAATACTCACTGAATTATTAAACTAAGCCATGGTTTTATATAGGCACTAAGCCAAACAAAATTATGGCAATATATCTTAGATTGCTGTTTCTCAATACTGTCATTGAATAGTGTCAACAGTGTATATAGTAAATAATCAAAATACTGTAGCTATGCATTGCCTTGAGAAAAGCAAATATCTCATATATCAATAGTGTCAGAAATTTAAAGCACAAAATCAGATCAGAGTCTATGAAAGAAACAGGAATAGTGGACAATCTCAAAGTGCTCAAAATAGAAACATAATTAGCTCTATGTGTTGCTTATATATAAATGTCCTATTCAAAAATACTTTTTTGAATATATATTATATTCAAAAAAGTATTTTTGAATAGGACATTTATTGATGCTTTTGAACTGTGGTGTTGGAGAAGACTCTTGAGAGTCCCTTGGACTGCAAGGAGATCCAATCAGTCCATTCTGAAAGAGATCAGCTCTGGGATTTCTTTGGAAGGAATGATGCTGAAGCTGAAACTCCAGTACTTTGGCCACCTCATGTGAAGAGTTGACTCATTGGAAAAGACTCTGATGCTGGGAGGGATTGGGGGCAGGAGGAGAAGGGGACGACAGAGGATGAGATGGCTGGATGGCATCACTGACTCGATGGACGTGAGTCTCAGTGAACTCCGGGAGTTGGTGATGGACAGGGAAGCCTGGCATGCTGCAATTCATGGGGTCGCAAAGAGTTGGACACAACTGAGCGACTGATCTGATCTGATATATTGACTAAAAGAAGCACTTGGGTATATAAATTTAGAAAAGGAAAAAGTATATAAACTTGGCCCAAATCTTTTTTTTTTTTTTTAATGAAGACCCAGACGACCTATTCAGGTAACAAATATGTCAAAATTTCATGAATTATTTGCTTTGTTCATAGGTACATTTTTAGACGGTTTTTCACATTAACAGAAAACTAGTAGATCTAAATAATATAAATATTTGCCCATTCTTTTTCAGTTCATCTCACTGTATTGAAGACATTTAAAACAAGCAGAAGTCAAATGAAACATGCTCATTAACCTCACTCTTTCATAGTAGAAGTGATCCTGTACATTCAATAACTCTATTGTTCTCTGCATTCAGTATGGTAGCAAAATCGGAAAACTCAGCAGTGGTCACGGGACTGGAAATGCCCAGTTTTCATCTTAATCCCAAAGAAGTTAAAAGCCAAAGAATGCTCAAACTACTGCACAACTGCACACATCTCACATGTTAGCAAGGTAAATACTCAAGATCCATCAAGCTAGGCTTCAACAGTACATGAATCAAGAACTTCAAGATGTATAAGCTGGATTTACAAAAGGCAGAGGAACCAAAGGTCAAATTGCCAATATCCATTGGATCATAGAAAAAGAAAGGGAATTCCAGAAAAACATCTACTTCTACTTCGTTGACTACACTAAAGCCTTTGACTCTGTGGATCAAAACAAATAATGCAAAATTCTTAAAGAGATGGGAATACCAACCACCTTACCTGCCTCCTGAGAAATCTGCATGCAGGTCAAGAAGCAATAGTTAGAACCAGACATGGAACAATGGACTGGTTCAAAATTGGAAAAGGAGTATGTCAAGACTGTATATTGTCACCCTGCTTATTTAACTTATATGCAGAGTGCATCATGTGAAATGCTGGGCTGGATGAAGTTCAACCTGGAATCAAGATTGCTGGGAGAAGCATCAATAACTCCAGATATCCAGATGACACCACCCTTATGGCAGAAAGTGAAGAACAACTAAAGAGCCTCTTGATGAAGGTGAAAGAGGAAAGAGAAAAAGCTGTCTTAAAACTTAACATTCAACTCCTGCAGCTCAATTCCAGAAAAATAAATGACCCAATCAAAAAATGGGCCAAAGAACTAAACAGACATTTCTCCAAAGAAGACATACAGATGGCTAACAAACACATGAAAAGATGCTCAACATCACTCATTATCAGAGAAATACAAATCAAAACCACAATGAGGTACCATTTCACGCCAGTCAGAATGGCTGTGATCCAAAAGTCTAGAAGCAGTAAATGCTGGAGAGGGTGTGGAGAAAAGGGAACCCTCTAACACTGTTGGTGGGAATGCAAACTAGTACAGCCATTATGGAGAACAGTATAGAGATTCCTTAAAAAACTGGAAATAGAACTGCCTTATGACCCAGCAAGCCCACTACTGGGCATACACACCAAGGAAACCAAAACTGAAAGAGACACGTGTACCCCAATGTTCATCGCAGCACTGTTTATAATAGCCAGAACATGGAAGCAACCTAGATGTCCATCAGCAGATGAATGGATAAGAAAGCTGTGGTACATATACACAATGGAGTATTACTCAGCCATTAAAAAGAATACATTTGAATCAGTTCTAATGAGGTGGATGAAACCGGAGTCTATTATACAGAGTGAAGTAAGCCAGAAAGAAAATCACCAATACAGTATACTAACACATATATATGGAATTTAGAAAGATGGTAACAATAACCCTGTATGCGAGACAGCAAAAGAGACACAGATGTATAGAACACTCTTTTGGACTCTGTGGGAGAGGGAGAGAGTGGGATAATTTGGGAGAATGGCATGGAAACATGTATAATATCATATAAGAAACGAATCACCAGTCCAGGTTCGATACAGGATGCTTGGGGCTGGTGCACTGGGATGACCTGGAGGGATAGTACGGGGAGGGAGTTGGGAGAGGGGTTCAGGATGGGGAGCACATGTATGCAAGGGGCGGATTCATGTTGATGTGTGGCAGAATCAATTCAATACTGTAAAGTAATTAGCCTCCAATTAAAATAAATTTAAACTAAAAAAAAAAAAAAAAACACATTCAAAAAGCTAAGATCATGGCCTCTAGTCCCATCACTTCATGGCAAATAGATGGGGAAACAATGGAAACAGTGTCAGACTTTATTTTGGGGGGCTCCAAAATCACTGCAGATGGTGATTGCAGCCATGAAATTTAAAGATGCTTGCTCCTTGGAAGAAAAGCTATAACAAACCTAGACAGCATATTAAAAAGCAGAGGCTTCTCTTAGCCGACAAAGGTCCATCTAGTTAAAGCTATGGCTTTTCCAGTAGTCATGTATGAATGTGAAATTTGGACCGTAATAAAGGCTGAGCATCAAAGAATTGATGTTCGAATTGTGGTGCTGGAGAAGACTCTTGAGAGTCCCTTGGACAGCAAGTAGTTCAAACCAGTCGATCCAAAAGGAAATCAACCCCGAATATTCATTGGAAGGACTGATGCTGAAGCTGAATCTCCAGTACTTTGGCCATATGATGCAAAGAGCCAACTTATTGGAAAAGACCTGATTCTAGAAAAGATTGAAGGCAAGAGGAGAAGGGGATGACAGAGGATGAGATGGTTGGCTGGCATCACGGATTCAATGGATATGAGTTTGAGCAAATTCCAGGAGATATAAAAGGACAGGGAAGCCTGGCATGCTGCAGCCCATGCAGTCACAGAGAGCTGGACACAACTGAGTGACTGAACAACAACAGCAGCAAACTGAACTGAGCTACTGAGATTATTTTAGGAAAAAAAAAATAAAGATTACAACAAACATTTCCTGAATCCTGACCTTTTCATCATGTAAACTGATAAAATTTCCTGAGAAATTATAAAGATAATTTAAAAAGATAATTAAGAATCCAGCCTTTTCACAGTTTGTTCATTTGATTTGAAGCATAGTTCATGTTGAATGTGTCCTTAGTGATTTTCTGTTTGGATAACCCATCCAGTGCTGCAAGTGGTATTGAAGCCCCTTCCTATTACTGTATTATTGTCTATTTCTCCCTTTAGATCCATGTGTATTTGCTTAAAATATTTAGGTGCTCCAGTATTAGGTGCACATACATTTATGATTTGGATAAGGATATGGCAACCCTCTCCAGTATTCTTGCCTGGAGAATCCCATGGACAGAGAAGCCTGACAGGCTACAGTCTGTGGGGTCGCAAGAGCCAGACATGACTGAGCAACTAAGCACAGCACAGCACATTTATGATTGTTTTATTTTCCAGATGAACTGACTCCTTTATCATTGTGTAATGACCTTCTTTGTCTCTTCATACCATTTTGGCTTAGAGTCAGTAGAGCTACGTCTTTTCTCTTTTGGTTTCCATTTGCATGGAATGTCTTTTGACTCCATGTGAGTCTGGAAGCTGAAGTGAGTCCCTTGTAGGCAGCACATCAAATCAGATCAGTCGCTCAGTCATGTCTGACTCTTTGCGACCCCATGAATCGCAGCACACCAGGCCTCCCTGTCCATCACCAACTCCCGGAGTTCACCCAGACTCACATCCATCAAGTCAGTGATGCCATCCAGCCATCTCATCCTCTGTCGTCCCCTTCTCCTCTTGCCCCCAATCCCTCCCAGCATCAGAGTCTTTTCCAATGAGGCAGCATATAGTTGGGTCTTATCTTTTTTACACATCCAGCCACTCTACACCTTTTTATTGGAGAATTCAATCCACTTATACTTACAGTAATTATTGATAAATAAGAACTTACTAATGCCATCATATTGCTTTCTGGGTGTTTTATAGTTCCTTTCTTCCTCTATTGCTGCCTTTGGAATTTTTGGTTCTCAGTGGTGGTATTCTCTAATGACATTATCTTTATCTTCTGTGAATCTACTGTAGGCCTTTGCTTCATGTATACTATAAGCCTTATACAAAATATCTTATAATAACCTCACACTGATAAAACTTAACTTGGATAGAATACCAAAAATTTACCCTTTCATTACTACTTGTTATGTTAATGTCACAATTTACCCCTTTTTATAGTGTGTATTCATTAACAGATTATAGTAATTATAGTTGTTTTTAATAATCTTGCCTTTCAACCTTTATATTAAAGTGGTTGACACACCATCATATGACAGTACGAGAGTATTCTGAATTTGACTACATTTACAAGAGTGATGTGTTTTTTCATGTTACTAATTTGTGTCCTTTAATTTCAGCTTGAAAGAGGTGTCTCAGCATTTCTTATAAGGTTGGTCCATCAGTGATGAACTCCATCAGCTTTTGTTTGTCTGGGAAAATATTTGTCTCTCGTTCATTTCTAAAGGACTGCTTTGCCAGATAGAATATTTTTGATTGGCAGCTTTTGTTTGTTTTGTTTTTTTCAGCACTTTAAGTATTCTAACCTACTCTCTAAAAGGTGGCCTAAAAGCTTTCTGATGAGAAATGTGCTAAAAGCCTAAGTCTGGTTCCTTTTTAGGTTACAATCTTCTTTTCTCTTGCTGATTTTAACATTCTTTGATTTTTGAAAGATATATTTATGTAATAAAGTCACTTTGCTGTACACTTGAAACACAATATTGTAACTCATATCAGTTCAGTTCAGTCGATCAGTCGTGTCCAACTCTTTGAGACCACATGAACTGCAGCATGCCAGGCCTCCCTGTCCATCACCAACTCCCAGAGTTCACCCAAACTCTTGCCCATCGAGTCGGTGATGCCATCCAGCAATCTCATCCTCTGTCGTCCCATTCTATTCCTGCCTCCAATCCCTCCCAGCATCAGGGTCTTTTCCAAAGAGTCAACTCTTCGCATGAGGTGGCCAAACTACTGGGGTCTCAGCTTTAGCATCAGTCCTTCCAAAGAACACCCAGGACTGATCTCCTTTAGAATGGACTGGTTGGATCTCCTTACAGTCCAAGGGACTCTCAAGAGTCTTCTCCAACACCACAGTTCAAAAGCATCAATTCTTCAGCCCTCAGCTTTCTTCACAGTCCAACTCTCACATCCATACATGACCACAGGAAAAACCATAGCCTTGACTAGATGGACCTTTGTTGGCAAAGTAATGTCTTTGCTTCTGAATATGCTATCTAGGTTGGTCATAACTTTCCTTCCAAGGAGTAAGCGTCTTTTAATTTCATGGCTGCAATCACCATCTGCAGTGATTTTGGAGCCCCCAAAAATAAAGTCTGCCACTGTTTCCACTGTTTCCCCATCTATTTCCCATGAAATGATGGGACCAGATGCCATGATCTTAGTTTTCTGAATGTTGAGCTTTATGCCAACTTTTTCATTTTCCTCTTTCACTTTCATCAAGAGGTTCTTTAGTTCTTATTCACTTTTTGCCATAAGGGCGGTGTCATCTGCATATCTGAGGTTATTGATATTTCTCCCGGCAATCTTGATACCAGCTTGTGCTTCTTCCAGCCCAGCGTTTCTCATGATGTACTCTGCATATAAGTTAAATAAGCAGGGTGACAATATACAGCCTTGACATATTCCTTTTCCTATTTGGAACCAGTCTGTTGTTCCATGTCCAGTTCTAAATGTTGCTTCCTGACCTGCATATAAGTTCCTCAAGAGGCAGGTCAGGTGGTCTGGTATTTCCATCTCTTTCAGAATTTTCCACAGTACTATACTTCAATTAAAACATTTTAAAATAGGTATTTGAAAATAAATAAATAAATAGGTATTTGTCCGACTCTCTGTGACCCCATAGACTGCAGCCCACCAGGCTCCTCTGTCCACTGGATTCTCTAGGCAAGAATACTGGAGTAGGTTGCTCTGCCCTCCCCCAGGGGATCTTCCCACCCAAGGATCAAATCCATGTCTCCCTCATTGCAGGCAGATTCATTACCATCTGAGCCACCAAGGAAGACCTGATTCTTTACCAGATTGGGTAAATCACAGATCTTCATGTTTTGGGGGGCAGTTACCAGAAGACTGCTATAATCCTTTGATGATACCAAGTTTCCTTGATTTTTCATTTTCACTGAAGCCTTGCATTGCTATCTTCAAGACTTGGTTGAACAATTTTGACCTTGTTGTATTTGTAGTTGCAGCTACCTCCTCCATGCTTGACTAAATGACTTTCATCAGCCCTGCTAGGGTTTCTGAGGTTTTCTCAGACCTTCTATGGGTAGCCGTACACCACACTTCTTTCTTCCTCTTGTGGCAGAATTCTTAAGATTATACGCTCTTTCTATCCTGAACACATCTGGCCTGGTCATGACAGCCTCCTTTATGCTTTCCCAAGGGTGGAGCTAAAGCTCAATTTTATGGTCTTTCCGAAGCAGATTTGGGTGGGTTTTCTGTGTATGCTCACTGCCCCTTTGCCAAAGCTTACTTTCACTACCACCAGGACTGTGCACAGATAGCTGGCCAAAGAATGCAGCAAAGGGTGAGGCACATGGCAAGTTCATTGTACCTGTATGTCATCTGAGGGATCTGAGGATGAAGTGAACCCAGCAGTTCATGGGCAGACTTCTTGATGGAATCTGTGATGCAGTTAATAGGATCCACATCCCATTAATGCCTTCTGAGAATCCTATCTCTGCAAACCTCTTCTTGCCTCGCCCCCAACACATAGCTCACAACTCAGTATTCTGGATGGGATTACTCTGGATGGGGTGAGAGAGAACTGGACAACTTGGACACTTCTCACATAGCTGGGTAAGTCAGGAGCTCATGCGCATGCTCTCCTTTTTCCCTGAGGGAGAAATCACAAGCTGAGAAGTTCTCTCCTGGCACTCATCTGTTCCGGGAAAGCGGGGAGATGGGTAAAGTCAAATTGTTCCTCTTACCCTCTCCAATGCACCCAATCTCATATTTTTGTTTCTCCAATGAAAGGGGCTTCCCTGATAGCTCAGTTGGTAAAGAATATGCCTGCAATGCAGGAGACCCCAGTTTGATTCCTGGGTTGGGAAGATCCATTGGAGAAGGGACAGGCTACCCTGTCCAGTATTTTTGGGCTTCCCGAGAAGGGAAAGGCTGTCCACTCTAGTATTCTGGCCTGGAGAATTCCTGGGACTGTATAGTCCATGGGGTCGCAAAGACTTGGACATGACTCATATTTTTGTTTCTCCAATAGCGTGCTGGAATTGTCTGCTGGAAACCTGAGATTCCGCAAAGCTTCTCTCCTTTACAGGTGATTGTCTAAGATAATGTTCTCTAGGGGTTCTTGGACCATGGCCAAGATGGGCTGGGGCCAACTTACAGGACCACTGCAGAATCCACAGCCAGGAGTAAGGTCTAATTATGCCTATTATCTGATGTACAATTGGGCAAGACTCCTTCTGGGCCCTTTGACTGGATTTCACAGCTCACACAAAGGAACTTTTAGTCCATGGATAAATGACAAACTGTTGTTGAGGGGTAAATACAACAAGGGGTATCTTATTCAGGCATGTCAATGACATGATTTACCTCTCTCTCATTTTTGGAGGATAACAGATTTCTAGATGGTTATTACTGTTATTGCTACTGCTAATGCTATTGTTATGGTATTATATCTCTCTTCATGTTTGTATGGTTTCTAAAGAGAAGTTGAATGTAATTCTTATCTTTGTTCCTCTATAGGTAAAGAATGTTTCCCCTCTGGCTATGTTCAAGAGTTTTTCTTTATATTCCATGTTCTTTAGTTTGAAAATAATAAAGCCAGGTAGAGTTGGGGGGTGGTGGTGTTTATCTCGCATGGTGCCCTCTGAACTTCCTGGATCTGTAGTTTGTTCTCTGACATTAATTCAGGGAAGTTTTCAGTCATTATTATTTCAAATAAAATATCTCTTTGTTCCTTTCTATTTTCTCCTTCAGGGATTCCCAATACACATATTTTACAATTTTTGTAGTTGCTCAAAACTATCTGTTTTTCTCCAGCTTTGCTTTGCCTTTTTTTTTTTTTTAATTTCCATTGACATATCAGGCTTCCCTGGTGGCTCAGTGATAAAGAATTCTGTCTGTCAATGTAGGAGACATGGGTTCAATCCTTGGGTCGGGAAAACCTGCCAGAGAAAGAAATGACAATCCACTCCAGTATTCTTGTCTGGGAAACCCTATGAACAGTGGAGCCTGGTAGGCTACAGTCCATGGGGTCACAAAAGAGACACAATTTAGCAACTAAAAAAACAACTGACATATCATCAAACTCATAGATTGTTTTCTTCAGCTATATCCAGGCTACTAATAAATCCATCAAAGGTATTTTTGCTTCTTCATTCTGTTTTTGATACCTAGCATTTCATTTCAGTTCTTTGTTAGGATTTCCATCTCTCTGCCTACTTTACCCATGTATTCTTGCAGTTCACTTTATCTACAATAGCCCTTAGTGTATTAATCATCATTGTTTTAAATTTCAGGTCTGGGGGAGTGAATTCAGCATCAAGGTAGCATAAGACATGCCTTGTTTTTTTCTCACCTGCCTCAACAACAGAAATTCAGTATCCATCTATAAACAAGAGTTCCTTTGTGATTGTTGTGAGACCCAACACCATGTGCCTAGGTAGAAGAGAAAGATAAACAAATTAAGAGATTTTTTTTAAACAAATTTATAAGCCCTTAGCTAGAGTAACTAGGAAAATAAGATAAAGACACAAATAAGTGTTGGAGGGAGGAAATATTACAACCAATACCACAGAAATACAAAGGATCACAAGACATTACTGTGATCAACTACAAGCCAACAAACCAGATAATCAGGAAGTGGTAGAAATTTTCTAGAAACATATAACCAACCAAAACTGAAACATGAGGAAATAGAAAAATCAGAATAGACTAGTGATGAATAAGTATACTGAATCACTAATCAAAAACCTCCCAACACAGAAAAGCCCAGGACCAGATAATTTCCCTGGTGAAATTTACCAAACATTTAAAGAATTAATTCCAATTCCATCAAATTTTTCCAAAAAAACTGAAGAGGAGAGAATACTTCAAAACTCACTTTAAGAGGCCAGAATTACCTTGAGAACAAAGTCACATAAGGACACTATAGGAAAAGAAAATTATAGACCATTATCACTGATAAATATAGATGCAAAAATTCCCATTAAATATTAGGCCAATCGAATTCAGTAACACCTTCAAAGAACCATACTCTATGACCAAATGAGATTTATCCCTTGGATGCAAGGATGGGTCAGCATACACAAATCAATACACATGATGCAATATATTAATTAATAGGATGAGAAATGAAAATTGTATCATATCAAAAGATGAAAATTTTTTTTCATTTTTTTTAAAATTTTATTTTATTTTTAAATTTTACATAATTGTATTAGTTTTGCCAAATATCAAAATGAATCTACCACAGGTATACAAAATACATCTTTTCACTGATTAAAAAAAAACTCAACAAATTGAGTACAGAAGGAACATACTTCAGTATAATAAAGGTCATATTTGAGAAACTCACACCTAACAACATACTCAACAGTGAACAACTGACAACATTTCCTCTAAGATTAGAAACAAGAAAAGGGTGCCCACTCTCTACACTCTATGGAAGTCTGAGCTAAAGCAACCAGGCAAGAGAAATAAGTAAATGGCACCCAAAAGGGAAATAAAGAAATAAAATTGTCATCATTTGCAGACAATATAATCGTATATATAGAAAATCCTAAAGGATCTACCAAAACAACTATTAGAACTAATTCATTCAATAAGATTATTTTCACTGTGATCTATTGAAAGTCAGCCCTCAACACAAGGGTTTGATAAAGTAAATATAAAGTAAATAAAATTTAAAAAATAAAACAAAAAATAAAAATAAAATTGTTTGACACAAAATCAACATATAAAAATCAGTTTTGTTGCTACACACTAAAAACAAAGTATGTAAAAATTAAATGAACAATATTATTCACAGTAGCATCAAAAAAATAAATGCTTAGGAATAAATTTAACCAAGAGGGTGAAAGATCCCTACACTTAAACTGCAAGACTTTGATGGAAAAAAATGGAAAAAGACACAAATGGAAAGATATCCATGTTCAAGGAGAGGAAAAAATATTATTACCAAAATGTCCATATTATACAAAGCCAACTATAGATCAATGAAAGAAAATTCCAATGGCATTTTCCTCAGAAATAGAAAAGATAATTTTAAAATTTGAATAGAACTAAAAAAGTTTATTTTTTAATAGCCAAAGTTATCCTGAGTAAGAAGAATAAAGCTGGATCATACTTCCTGACATTGAATTAAACAAAAAAAATTACAGTAATCAAAACAGTATAATCCTGGAATAAAAATAGTCATACAGACAAATGGATAATAAAGAGCCTAGAAATAAAGCCCTCAATTAAAGTAAACTAATATGTGACAAGAGTCCAAGAACAATGAATGGGGAAGGGATAATATCTTCAAAAATTGGTGTTGAGAAAACTGGATAACTGCATGCAGAAAAATAAAATTGGGCCTCTAACATACATAAATTAAAAACAAAGTAGATTAAAGATTTAAATGTAACAACTGATATTATAAAACTTCTAAAAGAAAATCCAGGGAACAACTCCTTGATACTGGTCTCATTAATGAATTTTTTGGAAATTTTTATCATAAGCACAAGCAACAGAAACCAAAGTCATAAAGTGAGATAACATAAAATTAAAAAGCTTCTGCACAGCAAAAGGGACAATTTACCAAATAAAAAGGCAACCTATGGAATGGGGGAAAATATTTGCAAACCATGTAACTTATAAGGAGTTAATGTGTGAAATATATAAAGAACTTATACAGCTTAATAACAAAAAACAATAAAACAATCTGATTTTTAAAAATGGGCAGAGGAATGGACTGTTTTCCAAAGAAGATATACAAATAGCCAACAGGTTCATAAAAAGATCTAAACATCATGTATACCTGTGGCGGATTCATTTTGATATTTGGCAAAACTAATACAATTATGTAAAGTTTAAAAATAAAATAAAATTTAAAAACAAAACAAAACAAACAAAAAAAAAGATCTAAACATCACTAATTATCAGGGAAATGCAAACCAAAACCACAATGAGATATGACCTCACATCTATTAGAATGTGCTTAGGCACTCAGTCATGTCCAACTCTTTGTGACACCATGGACTGTAGCCCGCCAGGCTCCTCTGTCCATGGGGATTCTCTAAGCAAGAATACTGGAGTTGGTTGCCATGACCTCCTCCAGGGCATCTTCCCAACCCAGAGATCAAAGGCAGGTGTCCCACACTGCAGGTGGATTCTTTACCATCTGAACCACCAGGGAAGTCCTCACATCTATTAAAATAATTATCATTAAAAAGAGGTAACAAATGCTAGGAAGATATAAAGAAAAGGGAAGCCTCATGTACTGCTATTGAGACTGTAATTAGTATAGCCACTATGGAAAACAATATGGAAGCTTTATAAAAATGTAAAAATATAACTACCATATGATCCAGCAACCCCACTTCAGTATATATACCCAAAGGAAATGCAAATAGGATACTGAATAGATATCTGCACTCTCATGTTGATTGCAACATTATTCTCAGTTGCCAAGATATTAAAACAACCTAAGTGTCAACAGACGAATGGATAAATAAGTTGTGATTATAGACACATGCACCCCCACACTCACACACGAAACATACACATAGTGGAATACTATCCAGTTGTAAGAAAGATGGAAATCCTGCCATTTGTGACAACATGGATGGATCTTGAGGACAATGTGCTAAACGAAATGATTCAAAGAAACACTATGGTATCAGTTATTCGTGGAATCTAAAAACTGAACTTGTAGAAATAAATAGTAGAATGGTGGTTATCAGGGGCTGAAAGTGTGGGAAATGGGTTGATGTTGGTCAAAGAGTACAAACTTCCAGTTAAAATAACTATGTTCCAGGGATCTAGAACAGCACTGCACTGTTGTAAGAATACTGTGCATATACTTAATAGCTGCTAAGAGTAAATCTTTAATGTTTTCACCACAAAGAAAAAGAAATGGTAATTGTGTGATGTGATGGAGGTGTTGATGTCACAGTAGCAATCAATTTGCAAAATAAATGTATGGAATGAACATCCCAGACATGTCTATTTCTGATACTATCACTGTCTTTTCAAACTGTGTTTATTGCCTTTCAGTATTTCTTGTCACTATTTCTTGCTCACTAGACATAATGTCAGAGAAGGCAATGGCACCCTACTCCAGTACTCCTGCCTGGAAATCCCATGGATAGAGGAGCCTGGAAGGCTGAAGTCCATGGGGTTGCCAAGGGTTGGACAAGACTGAGTGACTTCACTTTCACTTTTTACTTTCATGCATTGGAGAAGGAAATGGCCACCCACTCCAGTGTTCTTGCCTGGAGAATCCCAGGGACGGGGGAGCCTGGTGGGCTGCCGTCTACGGGGTCACACTGAGTTGGACACGACTGAAGTGACTTAGCAGCAGCAGCAGCAGACATAATGTACTGGGTAAAAGAAACTGCTAGAAATAGGCCTTTAGTAATATGGTGGTAAGGTGTAAAAGGAAAGGATGTACTCAATATTCCTATGATTAGGTCTCAGTTGTTAGTGAGCCTATGCCTTTAAAATGTGAGCTTCACAATTGTTGCTCAGTTTTTTCCTTCCATTACGTAGGACAGGATGGAGAGAATGGGTTGTAGTTGGATATTTACCTTCTCCCAACAGGCTTCCCTGGTGATTCAGTGGTAAAGAATCTGCTTGCATTGCAAGATACCTGGTTCGATCCTTGGGCCAGGAAAATCCCCTGGAGAAGGGAATGGCAACCCGCTCCAGTATTCTGGCCTGGAGAATCCCATGGACAGAGGAGCCTGGCAGGCTATAGCCCATGGGGTTGCAAAGAGTCGGACATGACTGAACAACTAACACTTTCAAGTGTAAGACTAGAATTGACTAGAGTTAGCTATTTCCCTTGCCTCAGTTCACTTAGGCCTTGATTATATCTCAACAGATTGCATGGTCAGTCATGTCAGACTCTTTGTGACCCCATGGACTGTAGCCCATCAGATTCCTTTACCCATGGAATTTTATAAGCAAGAATACTGGAGTGGGTTGCTATTTCCTATTCTGGGGGATCTTCCTGACCCAGGGATCAAACCTGAGTCTATTGCATCTCCTGCACTGGCAGGTGAATTCTTCACCACTTGAGCCACCTGCGAAGTGCATCCCAACAGGTTAGGCTTTGGTTAACTAGTTTCTCTTGAGTGTGGACCTATTTCAAATGGTTTCTTTACCTCTCCCCTGCTGGAAACTCAAGAGGACTTTTCTCAGATAATAACTATGGGAACTTGAAGTAAACCTCACAGTTTTGTGGGGATTCCCCTATGACTAAGTGCTCCTGGAGTTAACTTTCAGAATTGTCCATGCTGAGCCTCCAGAAATTCTCAATTATAGTTCAGGTTTCTCTTCCCAGTACTGGATCATGTGGCAATTTCTGATGATGAATCTGCTCTAATAAGACTTTCTGTCTCTCTGTTATTGGGGGCAGTGGTTTGCCCTGTGTCCTTTTCTTTCTTATGGCTCCAAGAAGAGTTCATTTTTCAGTCTTCTCAGTTTTTTATGTTGTTAGGATTGAGCAGCAACTCTAAACTCATTATATGTGAAATGAAAAACAGAGGTTAGGTACAGCTTTATGTTTTAGAAGTGTTCTATTTCCTCCTTGATTTTTGACTTTGTTGTGTACATTATTGAAATTGGGTTATGAAGTCTTCAACTATTATTTTTGAATTGTTTATTTCTCCTTTTAATTCTTCTTTGTGTATTTTAAAACTTTGGTATTAAATGGATATACATTTATCATTGGTATATCTTCTTGATGGAGTGAACACCTACCAGTCTTTGTCTTAGAGATTTTTTTGTTTGATATTAGGTTAGACACCACAGCTCTTTTATTGTAAGTTTCTGCATGTTAAGTTTGTCCACCATTTTACTTTCAAACTATTTGTGTTCTTCAATCTGAAGTGTGTCTCTTGCATATACTTGGATTACGGTTAGTTTTTCTTTTATCCATTCTGCCCATCTGCACTCTTTAATTGAAGAGTTTAATCTATTACATTTAAGTTATTACTTATACAGTAATATGTATCTGCCATTTTCCCCATATTTTTATGTATGTCTCACATCCTTTTTGTACCTGTCATCCTCCATCACTGCTTTTGTGTTAAATTTATATTTTATACTGTACCTTTTGCCATCTATTTTACTGCATGTTGAATTATTTTTCTAGTGATATATTTTGAAATTTTAATTCATATCTTTTAACAACGTAGTTTAGATAAATACTATTGCAATTTCAAGATTATATAAATCTTTGCCCCAATATAGTTCTGTTTCCTTCACCCTCCTTTGTACTATTGACATAAAAGTTACACTTTCATACTTTATGTTCTCATTACCTGATTTATAATTTTTTCTATATTTGTATGTCCTTTATATCAAATAAGAGGGAAAAAGTATTACTGCCATTTATATTTACCTATATAGTTCATTACCTGTGCTGGTATTCTATTTCTTTATATGGATTCCCTTTACTATCCAGTGTCCTTTCATTTCTGGAGAAGGCAATGGCAACCCACTCCAGTACTCTTGCCTGGAAAATCCCATGGACAGAGGAGCCTGGTAGGTTGCAGTCCATGAGGTCGCTAAGAGTTGGACACGACTGAAGCGACTTAGCATGCATGCATGCATTGGAGAAGGAAATGGCAACCCACTCCAGTGTTCTTGCCTGGAGAATCCCAGGGATGGGGGAGCCTGGTGGGCTGCCGTCTATGGGGTCGCACAGAGTCAGACACGACTGAAGCGACTTAGCAGCAGCAGCAGCAGTCCTTTCATTTCAGCCCAAAATATGATGTATAGGGTACATCTCCTGACAACATATTTTCTCAGTTTTCATCTATCTGTGGATGTCTTGAATTTTCCTTCTTTTTTTTAAAGGTAACTTTTTTAGATGCAGAAATCTTTATTATGTTATTTTTCCTAGCATTTTGAGTATGTTATTACACTTTAAAAATTCAAAATTTCTGTGTGGCTTTTTATTTTATAAGGCATATTTTCTATTTTGTTGCAGGAGACATGTGTTCGATCCCTGGGTTGGGAAGATCTCCTGGAGAAGGAAATGGCAACCCACTCAGTACCCTTGCATAGGAAGTCCCATGGACAGAGGAGCCTTGTAGGCTACAGTTCATGGGGTCTCAAAAGAGGTGTACATGACTGAGCAACTAAACAACAAAAAATTCCTCTATTTATATTCTCTATATCTTCCCAACACAGGGACGGAACCCAAGTCTCCCGCATTACAGGCAGATTCTTTACCATATGAGCCACCAGGAAAGCCCATTCAGAGACATTTTTTGCACACTTGTAGTTATTTAGACAGTTTTCTTTTTAAACACATTTAAAATAGCTGAATTAAGGTTTTCATGTAATAATTTCAATATCTATATTTCCTTTGGGCAAGTTTTTACTGACTGCTGTATTACTTATGTACAGGTCATGCAGTTTTTTGCATGTCTTGTAAATTTTGTTAATAACTATACATTTTACATAATACAATGTAGAAACACTGAAAATCAGATTCTTTGCCTTCTCAGGTTTTGTTGTTGCTACTGTTTGTTGACTTTACTATTCATCTGTTTAGTAACCTTGCTGAACTTATTCTAGATTTCTTTATTTGTATCTTGTATTACCACCAAAATCATTATTCAGACACCTTAATAGTCAGCTAGTGACTGGACAGATATTTCATTAATTGTCTGGAACCAATAAACCTCTTATTCTTTGCTGATAAGCTCTGTGTGCCTTTTGGAATGTAACTGTACCACTCCCAAGGTTGGGAGTTATTATTTTTCTGGATATTAAGCTGTATTTCTTGAATAAATTTTCTCCAGACTATTCAACATTTGGTTAATTTCCACTGCTAGTTGAAAACACTGCCATAGCCACTACTTCCTGCTTGGAAAGTGCCTCAAAGTTAGCCAAGGTTGAGATTTTAAGGCCATCTCAGGACTCTCTGGGTTTGCCTACAGCCCTAAGCATAGTTCCTTGCATATACAATCTTCTATTTTCCCAGGGATATGTTGGAGCTTTTCAAAGGCTTCTATGGATATCCCATTCCCCAGTTTTTCCTTTTAAGTTTTTTGGTTAGCTTGTAGTTTACCCCAACTCTTACCTCCATCTTGGGGAGATATGATTTTATACAATTGTCACTGAATACTTTTGAAAAACATATTTAGAGAAAAAATAAAACTGTTCACATTGTGTAAGCTTTGAATCAGGTCAAACTGACAACTCTTGTGACTAGGCATTTCCCAGGAAACTGCCAGCTAGGTCAAATTATAACAACTCCTTGACAATGGGCTATTAAAAGAGCTTCAATCTCACTGATTCCTCCAGTACCTCCTAGGCTGCTGGTTTTTACTATGATAGAAGGCTGTTGCTATTCAAACTACCATGGAACAGGAGATGGGTTAGAAATAGGGAAAGATAAAATGCAATAAAGCACATTTTTCTTACTGATATCCTGCTGTTAATCTCGAATAAACATTCATCAGATTGTTGCAAATCTTTTGCTAATTGCCTGAGTTCTGAAAATGTTGATTTTGACAGTTTTTACTAGTGTTCATATTGCTTTGATGGGCATGCATGCATGCTCAGTCGTGTCCAACTCTGTGACCCCATGAACTGTAGTCCGCCAGGCTCCTCTGTCCATAGGGACTTTCCAGGCAAGAATACTGGAGTGGGTTGTCATGCCCTCCTCCAGGGGATCTTCCCAACCCAGGGATCAAACCCACATCTCTTGTGTCTCCTGCATTGACAGGCAGGTTCTTTACTACTGAGCCACCGGGAAACCCTGGCAGAGGATTTTCAAATCAAGGTTTTGGTTGTAATGAGCTCTTATTTGGAGGCTCTGGAGGAAAATTTATGTCTGAGTTCATTCAAAAATTTGCTGAGTTCAGTTTATTGTGATTGTAGGACTGATATTCCTATTTTCTAACTGACTGTCAGGCAGAAGACTCAGTCAACCACTAAAAACTGTCAAATAGGTTTGGCACATTGGTTTTCCATTTTCAAATTTGCAATGACAAATCGAATTTCTCTTGTGTATTTAATGTCTGCCCTCATATTTTGCTGTCAACCACATAAATTCATCTGTTTTTAAAAGGGCTCATGTCATTAGATTGTGCCCACCCTGATAATTTCCCTATCTTAACTGATTATACAAAGAGAGAGAGAAAGAGAGAGAGAGAGAGAGAGAAAGAGAGATCTAGCTATATGCATATGGAGAGAGAAGGAAATCTATCTAATCATGGCAGTGATACCATATGAACATGAGATCTGGGAGGGCCATTTAAAAAACACTGTGTAACACACCATCCAATTCAGAAGGTACTATGAAAGTGCTTACAATAATAATCAGATACACTAGTATGAAGCCCTTGAAAGCAGTGACTGTCTTGCTCATAATTTTAGCCTCAGTAGCTAACATACTGCCAGTTCTAGAATAGGATCTTCACAAATGTTTGTTGAATGAATTGAACTTTTCACATAGTAATAAAGAAATAGCTATGAAATTAAGGGGTACAATGACTATCACCCCTTTAATGATTATAAATAAGCCAGTAATGAACATGGTTACATACTCAAATTGTTTTTTTCACTATAACAGGAAATCAATCAAATGAAGTGTTCTATTTCATACAATATAAAAATAGATGCTAGTAGATGTACAAATCAGGAACATAGGTAGCTAGAATTTCATGGAAAAAGTCAAGAATAAATTCAACATACTATTGCCCATTATGCAGTAAGACAACATTATACATTTCAATATTTTCCTACAGTGTATATTATTATATGAAAAATTTAATAGTTATAGTCTGTAATTCTACTTTTGTTGACTCTGCTTAGGAGTTTCTTCCTAACTGCCATACTTATTGATGTTATAATAAAACTTGACCTTTGTTTTGGAAGAATTTAATTATTAAGTTTGCAGTTTGGTCTGAAAAATTCATAAAACTTTTACTCATATTTGTAGCCTTTCTAGGCATGCCTATTTTTTATAGTAACTGCCACCACATGAGAAGCACATCCTGCATCAAGCAGAATATTCTGGAATTTTTCTAAAAAATTAAAGCACCTCCTTGAAAACTACCCAAAACACATGGCAAAACATATGTAAGTACTCATATCCTGCAGCAGATGCTGTGGTTTGTTTCCCATAACCTCCTCTCTTTCTCTAAAACTGAAACATTTGTTATTCTAGCTGCTCTGAGCATTGGTGTCCAACAGCTCTCAGCTATGTTCCTTTCCAGAACTTACCTTAGGCTGAAAAGAGCTTCCATGTCTGTGGTCACTCCCATGCCAGGGATCCTTTCACATCCAATGACTGGTCGTATAAAAAGAGTATAAAAGCCTGAAAGAGTATAAAAGCCTGGTTTGACTCTTCTCAATTCAGGACAACTCTGAAAGGTCAAATCAATCCCAGAGTTCCCCAGGGGATTATCTGAGCCCTTTATTGAAACTGCTTCAGTGTTCTCTCTGCCCCATCCTATTTTTTCTACTCTTCAACATGTTGTTCCAGATTGCATAATGTAATTCTCTGAACCCAAAGTCCCAACTTGGAATCTGCTTCCCAGGTAACCTAATCATGAAGACCCCCACAGGTCTAAAGGATCAAATACCTCAATTAGCACCAAATTACACTTAAAAATTTTAGAAATTTCTCCATATAATTTTGTTGTCATGTTATTGGCTGTCATATGTTAAACTGGATTATAATCTGTATTAACAACATAATTCAAATTAAGCAGATTTAGTCCATGTATACAGTGAAGTAATAGGTGGAGAAACCATAAGAATCCATTATACCAAGTATATTAGCAAACTAAAGAAGAAGCTAAATCTAGTACTATCAATACACAGATATCTGGAGACAGTGTTCGAATTCCACCATACATGTAAATTCCCAAGAAACACACAAGTGTAGAGAAACAAGAAAGTAAAGGCAGAACATTTTACATTTCTTTTCTATGTATCACCCAGTATTTATTAGATCCATTCCACTTCCTCACCTAGTTGATGCATTCAACTGGCAAACAGCCCATCAGTACCTTTCAGTTAGTAATAACCTTGACATTGCACACACTATCTTTCATTTAAGCTCTCCAAACATAAGTGTCAATTGCATCCATCTGCCACATCCTATATTATCTGACAGTAGATTGATTTAGTGATGATCTAGCACAGTGAGTGCTGACCATACATTGTTCTTTTCCATCCAACTTTCCTAACAGCAGTTACCACTTTGTCATTCCCTCCCAGTATGCTCCCACACTTTACATCTCAAAGTCTAAATAATTTTCTATTATCAAAAGTCTTCAATGATTTCCTTGTCTCTTCCAGTCACTAAAAGGCGATAAAACCGGCACTGGAGAAGGGAAAGACAGCATCTACTTCTACATCTCCTCTTCCTACACATAAGGAGTTTGGTAATTCAATCAAAATTCAGTAAGGGAGAGGAGATCATGTTCACAATTTTGTAAATGCTGTGTCCTGGATCTCAAAGAAACTGTACATTATACTCTGGGCTTTTAAATTTAGAAATGAGGAGAATGAAGAGAGGTTAATTGGAAGAGTGCAGGTCCCATATACTCTTTTGGCCAGAAAAAAAAAAGAAAAAGACAGTGATAGAAATAATTATTGAAGAACACAGACAAAAATCATAAATAATATAAGCAGAGGATTCTGGCTTTCATGTAAGGCTGAATAATAATAGCTAGTAACAAGATGTATGGAAAAATAGAAATGTATATTATTGACTTACATTAGTGGCAGCAACTTGTTGATTTTATGTCTAGAATTCAATTTTTCTTATTTTTTTATCACAATAACACACTCATTATAGAAAATGTGTAATCTACACAAAAGTACAAAGAAGAAAAAAATCATCCATGATACCACTATTCACAGATAACCATGGTTATTATTTTTACATTTTGCTTTATATCTCTTTCCATGTATTTCCCTTAACATAGGTAAACTGTACTGTTTGCACAGATATATTCTATTTTCTTGTATCTTATATATTACTACTGCTACTACTATCTTTAAAATATGTATGTGTCAGCTACCGTGATGAGTGCTTCATTTATTTGATCCCAATTACTGATCTCAATAACATCCGGAGGTAAATATCACTATCTCAGTTATGCTGATGGGAAACACTGGACTTCAGGGAAGGAACTTGCTCAAGCTATACATAGCTAGGAGGTGGCAGGCTCTGGATTAAGGCTCAAATTTGTATGCTTCCAAAGCCTATAATAATTAAGAAATGCCTTGAAAAGTACTTGCAGTAACAGGAGCTGAGGAAAATCTTCAGAAACCCTTTGAGGGTGGTTAGTAGAAGCTTAGATTATCCTGATTTTATCTATTTATTTACTTTCAAAGACCTTGTCTCCCTTTCATTTAATCTTATTATTATCTTAAAAGTTATACATACAATGCAAGGTAAAAGAAAATAAACATGGTACTGTAAAGTGAAAATTAAATGTCTTATGCCCTGGCTCCAGCCCTTTTCTTCATAAGTAAACACTTTTAAGGGCTTCCCAGGTGGCTCAGTAGCAAAGAATCTGCCTGCCAAGTAGGAGAAGCAGGTTCAAGCCCTCAGTCAGGAAGAACCTCTGGAGAAGGGAATGGCAACCACTCCAGTATTCTTGCCTTGAGAATCCCATGGACAGAGGAGCCTGGTGGATTACAGTCTATGGGGTCTCAGAGTCAGACACAACTGAGCAAATAAACAACTATAAAACAATTTTAAACAGCTGGGATTTTAGTTATTCTGGTGATAATATTGTTTACTTTAAATAAAGGAAATCTTCCTGATACCTACTTCTCAACTTACCTATTTTTCACAAATAAAGGTTACCCATACCCTTCTATTTTTATGTGCTGTGCTTAGTCACTCAGTCATGTCCAAATCTCTGCAACTCCATGGACTGTAGCCTGCCAGGCTCCTCTGTCCATGGGATTCTCCAGGCAAGAATATTGAAGTGGGTTGCTATGCACTCCCCCAGGGGATCTTTTCAACCCAGGGACAGAACCCACATCTCTTATGTCTCCTGCATTGGCAGGCAGGGTTCTTTACCACTAGTGCTACTTGGGAAGCCAATATCTAATACCTGTTTGTACAGTATCTAATTGTTGTTTTTGCCCTGGGTGAAATGAGAGAAATCTGGAAAACTTGAAAATTTACCTCCTTTTCTCCCTTCATCCTTCTTTCATTTTTCCTTCATATAAGGGATTATATATGTATATTTTGGAGAAGGCTATGGCACCCCACTCCAGTACTCTTGCCTGGAAAATCCCATGGACGGAGGAGCCTGGTAGGCTGGAGTCCATGGGGTCGCTAAGAGTCAGACACGACTGAGCGACTTCACTTTCTCTTTTCACTTTCATGCATTGGAGAAGGAAATGGCAACCCACTCCAGTGTTCTTGCCTGGAGAATCCCAGGGATGGGGGAGCCTGGTGGGCTGCCGTCTAGGGGTCACACAAAGTCGGACACGACTGAAGTGACTTAGCATAGCATATATGTATATTTACCATGTGTGTGTGCACACACGCACATACACATACAGATATATATTTGCACACACATGTATATACACACATATACACATATATAATCACTTAGAACAAGGTAGAAAAAAAGAATTACATACACACATGAAAATCATATGGCTTGGCATGTAATAGGTCCTTTCCAGTAGAATACTTATATCCATTTTATTTTTTTTTAATTTTATTTTATTTCTAAACTTTACATATACACAATGGAGTATTACTCAGCCATTAAAAAGAATACATTTGAATCAGTTCTAATGAGGTGGATGAAACTGGAGCCTATTATACAGAGTGAAGTAAGCCAGAAGGAAAAACATAAATACAGTATATTAACGCATATATATGGAATTTAGAAAGATGGTAACAATAACCCGGTGTACGAGACAGCAGAAGAGACACTGATGTATAGAACAGTCTTATGGACTCTGTGGGAGAGGGAGAGGGTGGGATGATTTGGGAGAATGGGATTGAAACATGTAAAATATCATGTATGAAACAAGATGCCAGTCCAGGTTCGATGCACGATACTGGATGCTTGGGGCTAGTGCACTGGGATGACCCAGAGGGATGGTATGGGGAGGGAAGAGGGAGGAGGGTTCAGGAGGGGGAACACATGTATACCTGTGGCGGATTCATTTTGATATTTGGCAAAACTAATACAATTATGTAAAGTTTAAAAATAAAATAAAATTAGAAAAAATAAATAAATAAAAAAATAAATAAATAAACTTTGTATTAGTTTTGCCAAATATCAAAATGAATCCGCCACAGGTATAAATGTGTTCCCCATCCCGAACCCTCCTCCCTCCTCCCTCCCCATACCATCCCTCTGGGTCGTCCCAGTGCACTAGCCCCAAGCATCCAGCATCGTGCATCGAACCTGGACTGGCAACTCGTTTCCTACATGATATTTTACATGTTTCATTGCCATTCTCCCAAATCTTCCCACCCTCTCCCTCTCCCACAGAGTCCATAAGACTGTTCTATACATCAGTGTCTCTTTTGCTGTCTCGTACACCGGGTTATTGTTACCATCTTTCTAAATTCCATATATATGCGTTATATCCATTTTAAAGCTTTGGCATCTTTCTTTCCTATTCTCTCTTTGAAAAAAAAAAAAAAAAAAACTGTCATCCCCTCTATTCTCTTTCATTCCTGCTTTGGACTCCATGGTTTAATTCTCAAGGTTTCTTCTTTTTTCCTTATGTTTTCCATGTTTATGTTCTATGTATGTTTTATTCTGCCTTTAACTTTACATCAGCTCATGTAAACTTTTTAAAAAATAATAAAAACAATGTACTTTGGACTTCCCCGGTGGTACCATGGTTAAGAATCTGCCTGCCAATGCAGGGGACAAGGGTTTGTTCCCTAGTCCGGCAAGATCACACGTGCTGCAGCCAACTGAAGCCCGTGTGCCACAACTACTGAGTCAGCTCTTTAGAGCCCAGAGGGTGCAACTACTGAGCCCACACACAACCACTGAAGCCCATGTGCTCTAGAGCCTGTGTTTCGCAACAAGAAAAGCCACAGCAATGAGAAGGCCACCCACCACAACAAAGAGTAGCCCTTGTTCACTGCAACTAAAGAAAGCCCACACGCAGCAACCAAGATCTAGGACCATCAAAAAATAAAAACCTCTAGAATTTTTCACTGTATTTTTACTATATAGATGACCAAGTATCACTCTTCCACATTATATAATGGAGTATGTAATCAGATGCTTGCACCTATATTTAAAATCAATATATGAGATCTACAGATTCACACTGATAGGAATATTTTGTTTTGCCACATTAAATGTCACAAATTCTATTGCTGTTGTGGCATTACTGCTGAGCAATTCTTGGTAAAGTGCTGAACATAACAAAGTACAATCTTCCTTTGATTTGCACTGTAGACCCAGGCCTGGAAAATGGTATAAATTTGGAAATATGGTGTTAATTCAAATATATACACACACACACTCATATGTATGTATAAGTAAACTTACATGGAGACAATTATGAAGAGTTGTTAAGTGCTTTAAACTATAGTATTACATATTAATATAAATATTAATGTTTCTGTTATAAATTTATAGAGTATTAATGTAGACATATATTTTAAAAGTACAAAAGGTACAGCTTTATTAATTATCACTATGAACATATTTATATAAGCACCAACCCAACCAAAATCTCTTCTCTTCACCTTTCTGCTTTACATCTCAATTTTGTCTAATTTTGAGAATTACATGGATGGAATCATACAGCATGCATACCACTGTCTGTATTCTTTCACTCAATTTTACATTTTTGAGGATTGTTGTAACAGCCTACCCATTCCTAATGTAAAGATTTTCATTTTATGAATTTACAATGGATATGCTACAAGTTGTCTATTATTCATACTGTAGAAGGACATTAAAATTTTCTCCATTTTTCACCTATTAAAACAGTGGTGCTGTGATCATTCTTGCATATTCTTTTTCATGTGTATTTCTTTCATGTATATTACATAGAAGTAGAGTAGTGGGTTATAGGATATGTGTATGTTAAGCTTTAATTGATATAAGCCAAAGCATTTTCCAAAAGATTTTCTACTTTCTTTCTGTCATGTGGAATATTTCACATCCTGGCTAATAGTACTTGATCTTCTTGATTTTTAAAATCATCTTCATACTGTCTATGGAAACTGATTTGTTATTATTTTCCTTCACCATCTTAATACTTTTTTCTTTCCCTATTGCCCTGGCTAGTAGTACTTTTAGGAAAAATTTTTTCAATATTCTAATATCATAATAGTGATCATTAATGTAACTGTTATTATTCTCAGTCTGAGTGTGAAAGCTTTTAATATTTTATCATTAAGTATGGTATCTGGTATAATTTCTGACACCCTATATCAGATTAAGGAAATTTGTTTCTATTCATAGCTCAATAAAAGTCTTTTTTTAATTAATAGACTACTTTTACAACAGTTTTAAAAAAACTGAGTATAAAGTACAGGGAGTATCCTTAAACCTCACTACCATCCTGCCAAATTGTTCATATTATTTTTTTTTAATTTTATTTTTAAACTTTACATAATTGTATTAGTTTTGCCAAATATCAAAATGAATCCGTTTGATTCACTTGTTACAACTTATGAATCAATACAGATACTGATTATCAACTAAGTTAAATGTTTGCATTAGGATTCACTATGAGCTGCACAATTCTATTGGTTTTGGAAAATGTGTATTATGATATATCCACTCTTACATCATAAAGAACAGTTCACGGCCCTAACAATCCCTGTTTTCCACCTATTCCTCCTTCCTCCTCTGACACCAAACCTCTGCAACCACTGATCTTTTAACTGCCTCAATAATTTTGCATTTTGCAAAATTCCATATAGTTGGAATCATACAGTTTTTATACTTTTCAGACTCACTGCTTTCACTTAGGATGATGCATTTAACATTCTTCCATGTTTTTCATGGCTTGATACCTCATTTATTTTTTTATCACTGAACAGTACTCCATTGCATGAAAATACCACAATCTGTTTATTCGTTCACTGGAAAATATTTTGGTTGCTTCAATTTTTGACAATTATAAATAAGGCTACTATAAACATTTGTATGCATGTTTTTGTATGGACATACATTTTCAGCTTATTTGGGAAAAAGCTGGGAGCAAAATTGCTGGGTAGTAAGGTAAAATTATGTTTATCTTTGTAAGAAAGTACCAAACTACCTTCCAAAAGCAGCTATATCATTTTGCATTTCTGTTGCTGCTGCTCCACATTCTTGCCAGCATTTCATCTTCTTAGTGTTTTGGATTTTGATTATTCTAATAGGTATGTAGTGGTATCCCACAGTTGTCTCAGTTTGAAATTACATAATGGCAGGAGACCCCTGTTTGATTCCTGGGTAGAGAAGTTCCCCTGGAGAAGGGATAAGCTACCCACCCCAGTATTCTTGGGGTTCCCCGGTGGCTCAGATGGTAAAGAATCCACCTGCAATGTGGAAGACCTGGGTTTGATCCCTGGGTTTGGAAGATCCTCTGGTGGAGGACACGGCAACCCACCCCAGTGTTCTTTCTTGGAGAATCCTGGAACCTGGGGGGCTCCAGTCCATGGGGTCACAAAGAGTCAGACATGACTGAGCAACTAAGCACAGCCCAATGGCATATGATGTTGAATATCTTTTCTGTATATATTCTTTAGGAGACGGTATCTGTATATCTTCTTTACGAGATGTTTTTCAGATTTTTGCCCATTTTTTAAAGTGGGTTGTTTATCTTCTTATTGTTAAGTTTTAAGATTTCTTTATATATTTTGGATACAAGTCTTTTCAGTAAATATTTTCTTCCACTATGTGGCTTGTCTTTCCATTTTCTTAACTGTAACTTCAACACAGTAGACATTTTAAATGAAATTCACATTATCAGTTTTATTCTATACAGATCATGGTTCGGGTGTTGTATCTATAAATACTTATTGCCAAACCTGAGATTATCTAGATTTTCTCATTTTATCTCTAAGTTTTATGGTTTGGTGTTTAATATTTAGATCTATGATACATTTTGATTCAGTTTCTGCAAATTTTATAGGTCAGTTTCTAAATTCTTTTTTCTTGTGCATGTGGATGATCAGCACCATTTCTTATTGAAAAGGCTATCCTTTCTCCATTGAATTGTCTTTGCTCTTTATCAAAGGTCAGTAGACTATATGTTAGAGAAGATTTCTATGATCACCCTATAGAAAATAGAACTCCCCTCCACTACAAACACACACTGATTTTTAATTCCCCTATCCTAGTTTTCTTCATAAGCTTATCTTCACTT
This sequence comes from Bos grunniens, assembly GCF_055505025.1. NCBI lineage: Eukaryota > Metazoa > Chordata > Mammalia > Artiodactyla > Bovidae > Bos > Bos grunniens. Next base: position 135,237,563 of record NC_141194.1, read on the forward strand.
TACATAGAATATACATGTGTGTATAAGTTTATTATGTTTCCCCTACTAGCTGTCAATAACAACAGTGTCTTCAATAATACTAGCACATCTAACAGCATCTGGTACATAGTAAGTACAAAAATATATTTGACTGATTCAATAAATAATATTTAAGTTTATCAGGTCAATTCAACCACTTTTAAAATGGTGTGTGTGAGTTTGTATGTATGTATGTGTGTGTGCACATGTGCATGTTTGTGTGTCCAAAATTACCTGAGTGGATGGAACTGTCATTTGTGACGAATAAAATACAAATATGATAAAAATCTCAATAGGATAGCACTTAGCCTTTGAAAACAGACTTGATATCTTCATAAATATAGTTATAGTAAGAACCATTTAAGGACATAAAAAAAATTAGCTAACTCTCCCAACTTTATTCATTTTCCACAAAGGATCAGAGAATCAACTATTTATTGCACATAGAAACTTTCATTCACAAATAATAGTTATCTAATCACCCTAAATTATGCTGTTATAAAATAAATTGGCACTATACAAATTTTTGAGTAATATGTTTAGATCACTACCTCTCCATTCAATAGTTATAAAAATGGCTAATTCTGAAGAAACGTAATATAGTTAAACATCTTTTGACTTAGGCATAGAATCATTTCTAAAATGTTACTTTCTACATCTTTAACTTTTAATTCTTGATTTCTAAGTTTTCAACTTGATTCTGTTACAATTTGCTAGATTAAAGTATGCTATTTCTAGGTCCTAAACAGGGAAACTATAACACACTTCAAGAGTCTCAAAGTTCTAGATTTTACAAGTTTATATAAAATTCATTAAATTTGGTCACAACACTTGGCCAAATGGCAACTTTTGAAAATGCAAAACAGGACCACTATGTTTGTAATAGTTTACATCCCCCGAGTTGACCATAAAGCAAAATATATTGCTATTACCTGGCATCATAAGCAAGAAATGCCATATGCTCACAGTTTCATTTTCATTGTGCTGCTTTAGTACAAATCCCTAATTTAATACATTTGCTATTGTTTGTAAGATTATCTGTTCTTATAGAGGTACAGGGAAAGAATATATAGAGGAAAATGAGACATTATTTGATTTAAAATGGGTAAAACATTACAAGCTCTTTACAAAATCTATACAGAAGAAAACTACTGTGAAGTGTACATTTTTAGTCTCCTTGTGCATGCGTGCATGCTAAGTCACTTCAGTCATGTCTGACTCTGTGTGACCCTATGGACTGTAGCCTACCAGGATCCGCTGGTCCATGGAATTCTCCAGGCAAGAATACTAGAGTGGGTTGCCATGCCCTTCTCCAGGGGATTTTCCCACCTAGGGATCAAACTTGCATCTCTTATGTCTACCTGCATTGGCACTAGCTTTGCCTAATCAGGGACCTTTCCTACAATGTAACCTAATCATAAATCTTTGGTTTATAGTTATCATTTTCAATATGCAGTAATTATAACTTAACAATCAACTGGACCATGTATACTAGTATCTTCAGATTTCCATGAAAATGAGAAAAAATGATATAATAGACATTTATTTTTCTTATTCTGGAATTCTGCTGTGGCATATAGAACATGACTTGAAATACAAAGACAGAAAAGGTACAGTAAGAATGAAATGACTTTTATAATACTTCAATGGCTTCAGTTCAGTTCAGTTCAGTCACTCAGTAGTGTCCAATTCTTTGCAACCCCATGAACCACAGCACGCCAGGCCTCCCTGTCCATCACCAACTCCCAGAGTTTACTTAAAACTCGTGTCCATTGAGTCGGTGATGCCATCCAACCATCTCATGTTCTGCCATCCCCTTCTCCTCCTGCCCTCAATCTTTCCCAGCATCAGGGTTGTTTCAAATGAGTCAGTTCTTCACATCAGGTGGCCCAAATATTGGAGTTTCAGCTTCAACCTCAGTCCGTCCAATGAACACTCAGGACTGATCGCCTTTAGGATGGACTGGTTGGATCTCCTTGTAGTCCAAGGGAATCTCAAGAGTCTTACCCAACACCACAGTTCAAAAGCATCAATTCTTCAGTGCTCAGCCCTCTTAATAGTCCAACTCTCACATCCATACATGACCACTGGAAAAACCATAGCCTTGACTAGATGGACCTTTGTTGGCAAAGTAATAATGTCTCTGCTTTGTAATATGCTGTCTGGGTTGATCATAACTTTCCTTCCAAGGAGTAAGTGTCTTTTAATTTCATGGCTGCAATCACCATCTGCAGTGATTTTGGAGCCCCCCCCCCCCCACCAAAAAAATAAAGTTAGCCACTGTTTCCACTGTTTCCCCATCTATTTGCCATGAAGTGACGGGACCAGATGCCATGATCTTAGTTTTCTGAATGTTGAGCTTTAAGCCAACTTTTTCACTCTCCTCTTTCACTTTCATCAACAGGCTCTTTAGTTCCTCACTTTCTGCCATAAAGGTGGTGTCATCTGCATATCTGAGCTTATTGGTATTTCTCCTGGAAATCTTGATTCCAGCTTGTGCTTCTTTCAGCCCAGCATTTCTCATGATGTACTCTGCATAGAAGTTAAATAACCAGGGTGACAATATACAGCCTTGACATACTGCCTTTCCTATTTGGAACCATTCTGTTCTTCCATGTCCAATTGTAACTGTTGCTTCCTAACCTGCATACAGGTTTCTCAAGAGGTAGGTCAATGGCTTTAGTGGCTTTTATAATACTCATATCCTTTGATATACTTGTTGTACATAAGAGAATTTATCCTGAAGAAAACCCAGTTTGGACAAATATTTATGAATATGGCTTTTACAGTGGTATTGTATAGGATACCTAAAATTGGAAACATGTTAAATACCACCAGTTTTGGATTAATAAAAAAAAATAAAACATTTTGTACATGTAAGTGATATAACAAAAAATAAGGTTGAAGAATGTTTACTGATATGGGAAAATATTTACCATGTCTTAAGTAAAAATTGGCAGAAATCAACTCTTATAGTAAGATGTCAATTGCATGAATGGATACTTACACAGGTACACAATAAAAAATCTAGAAATATTGGGTTGGCCAAAAAGGTTTTTGGGTTTTTCCATACCATTTTACAGAAAAGCCCAAATGAACCCTTTGGCCAACCCAATATATATAGCCCACTTAGACAATTTTGCTGTTGTTCTGTCACTAAGTTGTGTCTGACTCTTTGGGACTCCATGGACTGCAGCACACCAGGCTTCCCTGTCCTTCACTCTCTCAAGTTTGCTCAAACTAAGTGACTGCTAATATTTTCAGCACCTTTCTCCTTCTAGGCACAAGGAAAGGGTGCACCTCCCTGTCTCCTTGAAGTGACACTTGACCATATTAACGTGATATCTGGCCAATAGAGTGAACAAAAATAACATCTGTAGTTTCTAGGCAGGAATATTTAGAAGCCAGTTCATGATTTTGCATAGTTACTTTCCCAGTTATCAAACTTTAAAGTCTCGTCTGGAGAATTTAGTATTCTAAAAAGTGGTAGAAACTCTACCAGCCTATATCTCTTGAGTGAATACTGCAGGCATAGGCCTACTGCCCATCTTTGCTTTACATTTAGCACTAGCGAGAAATAAACACTGCTGTTTTAAACCACTTGTGGGTGCAGTTTATTTGTTATTGTAAGATAATCTAACATATTCTTACTACTACAAACTATAAAATATTTTGGTAGATCCCTCTGCTTAAGACATTATGAGTATTCTTCTCTTCTGTATTCTTTCTGTTTTTTCCCAATTAAGCAGGATGAGCATAAATTTTTATGACATAATAATAATTATTAAACATTAGTAAAGAAAATGAAAAAAACTAATGAGTTCCACTTTTAACATTTATACAAAATTTATTTTAATAGACCAATCTCTTCATTTAATTCACTATTTCTAAAAAACATTTCATATGTCATTCAAGAAAATATGATTGCAGAAACTGGACTAAGATTCCTATGGATTACTGGTATGGTTAGTACCAAATTGTTATACAAAAATTTATACTGATGATGTACCACCTTTCAGGCCTTCATTGGGAAAATTAGAAATCATCAGAGCTTCAAGAAGCTTAAACTGAAATTATGAGGAACCATCTATTTCTGTTATCTTCTCTCAACATAAGAAAAGGATTTTAAACACTTGAGACTATTATCCTCAAATAGCCTTTTTTTTTTAATTTAAATAGCCTTTTAAAAATAACAAGAAAATGTCCTGTGAGAAAACAAATTCTCTCAGATCATAGTACAATAGCAGTTATAATTTATTGACACCTATTCTGTGTAAGTCATTTTAAGTTCCTCATTGCTGATCCTTGCAAGAGTTCTACAAGATTAGCATAATAATTTCCATTTCATAAAGGAAGAAACCAAAGCAAAAAGAAGTAAAGAGATTTGATCAAAGTCACAAACAAATCTAGAAATCAGTAACAACAAGAAAAGGATAATAAAGGAATAGTGGAAACAACTCTATCCATACTCATTTGATAACCTACATGAAATGGAAAAATTTCTTGAAAGATACAATCTGTAAAAACTCACACAAGAAGAAATAAACAATCTGAATAGGCCTACATCATTTGTAGAAATTGAATCGATAATCTACTTTTCAAAACAGAAAGGACTAGGACCAGATGGGTTCACTGGTTAAGTCTTCTGAGCATTTAAGAAAAAAAATTATATTAATCTTTAATATCTCTTTCAAAAGATAGAAGCAGTATTTCCTAACTTATTCTATAAGGCCAGAATTACTGTAATATCAAAATCAAATAAAGACATTACAGGAAAAGACCAGTATCTCTCATGAACATCAGTTCAGTGAACAGTGAACGTCGCTCAGTAGTGTCCGACTCTTTGCAACCCCATGGACCATACTGGAGAGTCCATGGAACTCTCCAGGCTAGAATACTGGAGTGGGTAGCCTTTCTCTTCTCTAGGGGATCTTCCCAACCCAGGGATTGAACCAAGGTCTCCTGCATTGCAGGCGATTCTTTACCAGCTGAGCCACAAGGGAAACCCAAGAATGCTGGAGTGGGTAGCCTATCCCTTCTCCAGGGGATCTTCCCAACCCAGGAATTGAACTGGGGTCTCCTGCATTGCAGGCGGATTTTTTACCAACTGAGCTATGAGGGAAGCCCCAACAGTTCAGTTTAGTTCAGTTGCTCAGTCGTTTACAACTCTTTGTGACCCCATGGACTGCAGCATACCAGGCCTCCCTGTCCATCACCAACTCCCAGAGTTTACTCAAACTCATGTCCATTGAGTCAGTGATGCCATCCAACCATCTCATCCTCTGTCGTCCCCTCTCCTCCTGCCTTCAATATTTCCCAGCATTAGGGTCTTTTCCAATGAGTCAGTTCTTCACATCAGGTGGCCAAAGTATTGGAGTTTCAGCTTCAACCTCAGTCCTTCCAATGAATACCCAGGACTAATCTCTTTTAGGATGGACTGGTTGGATCTCCTTGCAGTCCAAGGGATTCTCAAGTGTCTTCTCCAACACCACAGTTCAAAAGCATCAATTCTTTGGTGCCCAGCCTTCTTTATAGTCCAATTCCCGACCCAGGAATTAAACCAAGGTCTTCTGCATTGCAGGAGGATTTTTTTTTTTTTTTACCAACTGAGCTACGAGGGAAGCCCATAGCTCACATCCATACATGACTATTGGAAAAACCATAGCCTTGACTAGACAGACCTTTGTTGGCAACTAATGTCTCTACTTTTTAATATGTTATCTAGGTTGGTCATAACTTTTCTTCCAAGGAGTAAGCATCTTTTAATTTTTCATGAACATAGGTATATAAAATCCTCAACAAAATATTAGCAAATAGAATTCAACAACATATAAAAGAATCATATAATGTGACCAAGTGAGATTTATCCTAAATACAGAAGGCTGCTTAAACATTTAAATATCAATTAATGTAATCCATCACATCAATAAACTAAAAAATGAAAATCATATTATCACATAAATAGATGCAGAAAAACCATCCGATAAAATCTAATACCCATAATTTAAAAAAAACTCAGTAAACTATGAAGAGGGGAACTTCCACATCTTGACAATGAAAACCAAAAACACACACACACACACACACACACACACACTGTGAGAAATTAGAAGCTTTTCAACAAGAACGTCCCCTCTTACTATTCCTTTTCAATATCATAGTAATGCAGCTAATGCAAAAAAAAAAAAACAGGAGAAGAAAATCAAAAGTATACAAACTGAGAAGGAAGAAATAAAACTGTCTTTGTTCCCAAATAATGTAATTTGGGTATGGTGCTGACTTTTTTAGATAGAACACTAATAAAGGCACAATTCATGCAAAAAATTGATCAGCTAGACCTCATTCATTTAAAATTTTCTGCTTTTAGGAAGTCAATGTCAATAGCCTACGAAGACAAGTCACAGATTTGGAGAAAAATCTCTTCAAAAGATACATCTGAAGGACTATTATGTAAAATATACAAAGAACCTTCTTAAAACTCAATAATAAGAAAACTCGATTTAAAAATAGGTGAAAAATCTTAATAGACACCTCACCAAAGAAAATACACAGATGGAAAATAAACATATGAAAAGATGTCCCATATTATCTGTGATCAGGGAAATGCAAATTAAAATAATGAGATATTAAAATGACCAAAAATCCAAAGCACTAACAACTCCAAAGGCAGGTGAGGGTGTGGAACAACAGGAACTCTCATTCACTGCCAGTAGAAAGGTGAAATAGTACAACCACTTTTGGAGAAAATTTGGCAGTATTGGGCTTCCCTGGTGGCTCAGACGGTAAAGAAGCCACCTGCAGTGCAGGAGACCTGTGTTTGATCCCTGGGTTGGGAAGATCCACTGGAAAAGGAAAGAGCAACCCACTCGAGTATTCTTGCCTGAGAAATCCCATGGACAGAGAAGCCTGATGGGCTACGTCCACCAGGGTCACAAGAAAGTTGGGCATGACTGAGTGACTAAGCACTGCTGCTGCTGCTAAGTTACTTCAGTCGTGTCCAACTCTGCAACCCCATAGATGGCAGCCCATCAGGCTCTGCCATCCCTGGGATTCTCCAGGCAAGAACACTGGAGTGGGTTGCCATTTCCTTCTCCAATGCATGAAAGTGAAAAGTGAAAGTGAAGTCGCTCAGTCGTGTCTGACTCCTAGCGACTCCATGGACTGCAGCCCACCAGGCTCCTCCATCCATGGGATTTTCCAGGCAAGAGTACTGGAGTGGGGTGCCATTGCCTTCTCCAGGTGACTAAGCACACAGGCTACAAAACTAAAGGTACTCTTATCATATGATCCAACAACCATGTTTCCTGGTATTTACCCAAAAGAGTTGAAAACATGTTCAAACTAAAAACTGCACACAGACATGTATAAATTTTATTCATAATAGCTAAAACTTGGAAACAGTCGAGATGTCCTCCAGTAGGTTAGTGGATTAATAATCTGTGGTACATCTAGACAATAGGATATTATTCAGCACTAAAAATAAATGTGCTATTGAACCATGAAAAAGTATAGAGTAAACCTAAATAAGCATTACTTAGTGAAAGAAGCCAATTTGAAAGGCTAGTAGGGAAGGAGAAATATTTGCCCTCTACCCTTCCGGATTCCTTCTTGACACTGCTGTAATATAAGATTAACAAGAGAAAAACAGATTTAACATATACAGCACACAGCATGAGGGAGAAACCTAACCCAAAGTAACTCAAAATGGCAGCTTAGAATTCCAGCACATATTGCATATTCAACAAAAAACAATGTATTTGTTGACAAATGACAGGATAAAGAAAGGAAAGCAGCTTTAGGTTTCCAAGGGTGGCAAACTGTGGGAAGTAAATATATGTAAGGAGTAAGGCTTTTCCTACAGATTCCTCTGGTGCTGTCTCTGGGCTCAAAAGATTCTATCTCCAGTAAAGAAGAATTTATATCCTTCCTTTTAGGTACAAACTAGGCGGTTTTTCTGTGAGTTTCCTGCTTCCTAATTGCCTATAACACAAAATAAGTTTTACATTAAAGAGGCATACTTTGGGATAACATAGTCTGGCTTCCTTCAGCTTTTATATTATAGGATTGCAACTATATGACATGTGAGAAAAGGCAAAACTATGGAAATAGTAGTTGCTGGGGGTTAGAGGGAAGGAAGGTATGAATAGTTGGAATATGTAGGATTTTTAAAGCAGTGATATTATCTATACTATACTGGTGGATACATGTAATGTTCAATATATAGGTACTATTTGCAAAACATATAAATTAATGTGAAAACCATTGTATCAGCCAAAACTGAATTGTTATCTAATGTAAAATGCCTTTGAAACTTCAGGATACTCCATATCTTCAACCTTCCCTACTGCAGTACGTTTTAAGAATTCACATGCCAAGTCCACCAGGGAATTTTCCTGGTTGGCAGGCCACCAACCTTTTGAGTACTCTGAGCCAAAGAGTAGAAAAGCCTTATAAAGGGCAATAGGTAGAAAGTGTTTGGAATAGTGATTCAACTGCCCTGTTATACTTTGGTCTGGTTTATCTGCCTTATATTCATTTCAATATGAATTTTTAAGCTACCTTTTAAGTGTTTATCTATTAATTCTACCTCTGATAAAAGTTTTGACTGCACATTGATCTTTTGGTCAAAGAAGTGCTTGCTCCTAGTAAAATGTGACTTTGATTGTATTTCCTGGCAATACTTTAGTTTTCTAGTCATAAAATTTAAAAAATCAGTTTGAGGACATCATTTGTCTGGTACTTTTTGTCTCTCCAGGTTTCCATGGATTCTTTTAGCAACAGAGACTGTTAAGATGCGTTTACATATCATATCATGAGACAACCAACTAAAATTTACTGCAGTTACAGGAAAAGCATAAGCAATATCCCTTTGTTCTTATTCTTGCTGGGAAAGGATTTTGTGTTGGAGGAGGTCACTGAAAGGAGATGACCGCTGGTTGACCTGCAATCTGGACTCTGGGCAACCAGAGGTTCCTCAGCCCATCCATTGGGCTTGGAATGTACTCTCTGCCCACTGCTCCCATAGTAGGCTTCAAAGTCTTGAAAGCATAATGTGTTGTTGAGACCATCCGGATAGTATATATGACTGAATTTAACTAAGGCTGCTATATAAACTTTTATGACTCAGGCAGGTGGGTGCAGCAATCAACTTGTCTTGTGGCCACCCACAAGAAGCCTTACGTGTAAGTTTCTGTGCCTATAAAACTGCCACCTACCAATCTAGGGAAGGCCTGCTTCTTTCTTCAGTCTCCCCTTACCCTCTGTGTACAGGACCGGTTTCAGATTCCAAACACAGGGAACTCCCAAGGTTCAGAGTCAACACTGTGGCAGTGACAAAGAATACTTCTGGGAGCACTACTAAAGATACTCTGATTTTCAGAACATGGGATGTATGAAGAAACTTTCCTTGTTGCCAGTTGAAAACAGTGAAACAAAACAACTTCTCTCCTCTACACGCTTATGCTCAAAACAGTGTTGGGGCATTTCATCTGCTTATTTAACAAGTGTTAACCGAGTCCTAATCATGCTCCAAATACTGGAGATTGTGTCACTTTTGTGGCTTAGAAAGTTGTAATCACTATAAACCACCCTGGGATCACCAGTCTTCACAAAGCTAACACATTCCTTGTTATTGCTGTTGTTGATGATGATGCTGTTGATGTTACTGACGTCATATCACTGATCCAAGTAAAAGTATTAGCATGAGTAAATATTTTTCAACCAGTGTTTAACAAAGTTTCTTGTGATACAAATGGGAATGAAAGCATAGAATAGTGTAAAGCATTCAGAAATTGGAAAATAAAAATTTAAATATGGGAAATAGAACTTACTAGCTGTGTGATTTACGGATGTTAATTAACTCCTCTTCAATTACCTTATCTGTACATTGGTGACAGTAATGCCAGTCTTCACTCCAGTTCAGTTGCTCAGTCGTGTCCGACTCTTTGCAACCCCATGAATTGCAGCAAGCCAGGCCTCCCTGTCCATCACCAACTCCTGGACTTCACTCAAACTCATGTCCATCGAGTTGGTGATGCCATCCAGCCATCTCATCCTCTGTCATCCCCTTCTCCTGCCCCCAGTCCCTCCCAGCATCAGGGTCTTTTCCAATGAGTCAACTCTTCACATGAGGTGGCCAAAGTACTGGAGTTTCAGCTTTAGCATCATTCCTTCCAAAGAAATCCCAGGGCTGATCTCCTTCAGAATGGACTGGTTGGATCTCCTTGCAGTGCAAGGGACTCGCAAGACTCTTCTCCAGCACCACAGTTCAAAAGCATCAAATCTTCGGTGCTCAACTTTCTTCACAGTCCAACTCTCACATCCACACATGACCACTGGAAAAACCATAGCCTTGATTAGATGGACCTTTGTTGGCAAAGTAATATCTTTGCTTTTTAATACACTATCTAGGTTAGCCATAACTTTCCTTCCAAGGAGTAAGCATCTTTTAATTTCATGGTTGCACTCACCATCTGCAGTGATTTTGGAGCCCCCGAAAATAAAGTCTGACACTGTTTCCACTGTTTCTCCATGCAAGTCTTACTGGTGGCTATATTGATTAAATTAAATTACACATTAAAGTAACTTTTTTTGGCACATGAAAGATTCTCAGTAAAAAATAAATATTGGAAAGATTACTTTCACAAGAATAACTAAGAGGGTAGCCTCAAATTGCACAACAAATTGCACTTGAATTAAAACTTTAAGTATTTTCAATAAACCTATAAGCATATTAAAAGAAAACAAAGGTCAATCCTTCTAAGAGTTCTGTATGAGCAAAGGTTTCCTAAATTTTAATGAATTAAATATATCCAAAAAATAGTACATTTCATTACAATGGTTTCTAAGTTGATGGGGTCATTTGACATATATAATGGAAAGTAACAAAAAAAAATCAAAGGTAATATCTCACCACTTTCACAACTATGCCTTATGGATACTTGGAAAAATATGTCATCATTCCAATTACATAAGTAACTCTTATGAACCAACAGTAGCATTAGGTGATGCTATCATCTTGCCAACTCCAGAAAGGTGGGTATCTCTCGCTGCCTACACTAGTGATTTTACCCAAAATCATTATTTAACCTCTCTATGGCACCCCACTCCAGTACTCTTGCCTGGAAAATCCCATGGATGGAGGAGCCTGGTAGGCTGCAGTCCATGGGGTCGCGAAGAGTCAGACGCGTCTGAGCAACTTCACTTTCACTTTTTCACTTTCATGCATTGGAGAAGGAAATGGCAACCCACTCCAGTGTTCTTGCCTGGAGAATCCCAGGGTCGGCGAAGCCTGGTGGGCTGCTGTCTATGGGGTCGCACAGAGTCGGGCACGACTGAGCGACCTCACTTTCACTTTCATGCATTGGAGAAGGAAATGGCAGCCCACTCCAGTGTTCTTGCCTGGAGAATCCCAGGGACGGGGGAGCCTGGTGGGCTGCCGTCTATGGGGTCGCACAGAGTCGGACACGACTGAAGTGACTTAGCAGCAGCAGCATTCTCTATATACCCTCTTTTTTCCTATTATTTATCCTTATTCTTCACTCCAGCTATATTTCCCTCCATATCACACACTGAAAATGCCTCAAGACAAATGTTCGGATTGTGCTAGTCACAAGTGAACATGAAATGCCATATTTAGATAGAATTCATAGCAAAGCCAACTTAGAATCTGTTGGTCTCCCTTTTGATGAAAGGGTCCACCATGGTGACAGTTCATTTTTTTAGCAATATCAGAGCTAAGCAAACTATATATGGGTCACAATTTACTGAGTTGAGAATGCTGCTACAGAAAATTACCTTTGGCTACAGAGCCTGTCCCTGGTTGAATAAGTTACAAAAGATAAAATTCATGACATATGCGTACAAATTATAAAGGAAAACATTAGTCTCATTGGCTTCTTTCCAGAAAACAGGAAATCAGGAGAATGGTCTCTCTAGTTATGTTTTATGTTGCTCTGTCCCTGTGTTAGTCAAGATTCTATAAGTGACTTCACTGATGACATAATGGGAAGCCTAGCAAAGGAGAAAGGGAAAGATATATCCAACAATGCAGAGTTCCAGAGAATAGCAAGGAGAGATAAGTAAGCCTTAAGTGAACAATGCAAAGAAACAGAGAAAAAAAACAGAATGGGAAAGACTGGTGACATCTTCAAGAAAAGTAGAGATACCAAGGGAACATTTCATGTAAAGATAGGCACAATAAAGGACAGAAATGGTAAGGACATAACAGAACCAGAAGAGACTAAAAAGAGGTGGCAAGAATACACAGAAGAACTATACAAAAAAGGTCTTAATGGCCTGAATAACCATGATGGTGTGGTCACTCATCTAGAGCCAGATATTCTGGAGTGTGAAGTAAAGTGGGCCTTAGGAAGCATCACTATGAACAAAGCTAGTGGAGGTGATGGAATTCCAGCTGAGCTAGTTCAAATCCTAAAAGATGATGTTGTTAAAGTGTTGCACTCAATATGCCAGCAAATTTGGAAAACTCAGCAGTGGCCACAGGACTAGAAAAGGTCAGTTTTCATTCCAATCCCAAAGAAAGGCAGCGCCAGAGAATGTTCAAACTACCATACAACTGAATTCTTTTCACATGCTAGCAAGATTATGCTCAAAATCCTTCAAGCTAAGTTTCAGCAGTTATTTATCTTACGTAATAGGATTATGATTCAAATAGCCTTGATAGGCTGAGGTGATAAATGCAAAGGATTAAAGTTCTTCATTTTTGTTTCTACACACATACATATACATACACACATGGAAATGTGATGGTGCACAAAATAACCTGAGAGGTTTTACCTGAAGACAGCTTTCCAATGTAAAAATATTTTCACAACTGGATTGCTGTGACTTTTAGATAGCAATTTCTTTTCCTCCATTGTTGAAGCAAGTAACTACCAACAATCTATCAGGGGTGACCTCTTCTAAAAGCAACTAAATTATTTGCCTGAGGTTTTACCCACATTACCAGTTCACCAATTGAGAACTAGTGTAATAAACAGGAGCTCACCTAAGTTCCAGAGCAGTGCTCCTTCCCTACCACATTGCTGCCTCCCTAAGCAGTAACACTGCAAGTTGTCACTGCAATAGTCATTACCCAGACCCTTGCTGCTCAACCTATTTGTCTCCACTAAGGCTATCTTTTAGGCTTTCCTGGTGACTCAGATGGTGAGGAATCCGCCTGCAATACAGGAGACCTGGGTTCGATCCCAGGGTTGGGAAGACTCCTTGGAGAAGGAAATGGCAACCCACTCCAGTATTTTTGCCTGGGAAGTCCCATGGACAGAGGAGTCTGGCATCACATCGCAAAGAGTCAGACATGACTGAGTGACTAAGCACAGGCTATCTTTTAATGCAAATGACTCATATATTTCTGGTCACACACAAGCAACTGATGAATATATGCAAAAAGAATCCATGCACTTAGAGCTGTTTTTATGTGAATTTTCCCATTTCTGCCTGTGTTTCTCAATAAAAATGAAAAGCTATTAAAAATTGAACTCAAATGTTACCCTTTGTTCTCTATGCATTTCCATTTAAAAATATTTTAGTCCCCTTTTTTTCACTCACACCAGAAAGTATAAGAAATAGGAAATTGCTTCCATAAGCCTTATATTCATATACGGATTTTCACATTACAGGCTGCCATAACCTGTTATTTGTTGAATTATTGATATTCATACAATTGTTTGTAGACATTTGAATACCTACTATTGAGAAAAGGTTGAATTGATCAGAATCATCTGAATTACATATGCAAATATCAAAGAACAGCCATTTCTTGCTATTCCAGGCTAAATGACATTAAAGAGGCTTATCCTATGTTTACTTTGTGCATTTTGCAGTTCAGCCATGTTATTTGAGATCTATGTGCTCTTAAAGCAATGGAAGAAGCCTTGGCATGATGTTCACTATAAAAGGGCAACAGGGAGAAATGCTTTGCAGTTTTACATGTAACTCTTAAAAGTGGTATTTGGCAGTTCACTTTCCGTAGAAGTGAATTATTATAGTAATCACGAATGTTTTATTTTAAAGGACTCATTCACTCTTATGACACTTGTGCAAAAATGTTTTTGGAGCTTAAGTCATTCTATGTCTCCATTCTACACCACTTGTGAAAATAAGAATAATAATAATAATCTCACATTAACTTTGAAATTACCCTTCTAACCCCTGACCCCATCTCTGAACATTAAGTTCTGCATTAAGAAGAATAACAGGCATGGATGTAGGGCAAGGAAGCTGTTTCTCAGTGTAGCTCTTTTTCATGCTCCTCCTTGTGACCCTCTCTCTGAACCTCTCCACTGTGTTTACATCTCACTGAGCTTTCTTTTGATGTGTCTGAAGAGTTTGCTTCCAAGAAAAGACAGATCATCCCTGTCAGAGTCTCATCAGAAACACATAAACAAGAAGTGTAGTATTAATAACTATCATCACCTCAATAAGAAAATCTGAAATGATGTTGACTTCCCTCTTCCTCTTTCTAATATTTATATCTAGATGGGGACAAAACAACTCCTTTGCAAATGCATTTCAGCTGATTGATTTTATAGCATTGCCAGGACAGCCAAACCTGCTAAGGACCTTTTGGTTCCAAACCTTTAAGTGTAGTCCATCATATTCAACACAATCAATCAATATTCCCAGGAAAGCTGCTGCTCTCGCCTTGTCCTGGATCACAGCCCGAATGGAAAGGAGCCGAAATGTGTTCAGCCCTCTCTTTCCAACTGTTTCCAGCCCTTGGTGTTCAATCTCTCCAAAAAATCTGCTTTCTTCTACTGGGATTATTTCTAGAGGAGTGATTCAGAAAGACCCAACCTCATAAATATGATTAAGAATGAGGATGGCTTCAAGTGTCATGCCTCCTAAAAGGCACTGGCATCTTTCAGGCACTTTGGCAAATAGATGAGAGAGCTCTGTTTATTTTTTACTAGAATCCCTTCAAAGCAAGCACACCAGGATATAGTCCCTTCCCTTTTGCTCAAGCATTGAAATAGTATTCTTCTGAGCAAAAAAAAAAAAAAAAAGGGGGGGGGTTGTAAATCTGGCTTTGTGTTTGACAAAAAGTTTAATTTTAATAGCTTTTTCATTTGACAGTAATGTGGCTATCATCACCTTTTTTGTTTTTGGGTTTTTTGTTATTGTTGTTGTTGCACCACATGGCTTGTGGGATCCTCAGCCAGGAGGTGAACTCAGGCCCAGCTGTGAAGGTGCTAAGTCTCAACCACTGGACCACCAGGGTATTCCTTGTCATCAACAAATCTTATCTTTCTGCTTAATAGTGCTTTTCCCACACTTCGGGCAACCTTTGGTCCTCTTCACTCTACCTTGACTAGGATACAACAGAACACACCCCCAAAATGTTCCAATAACTTTGAGTCTTCAAAAGATGTTTGGGTCTTAATTTTTAAGCTCAGCATATCAATAGTTCTCCGGCAAAAGTAAAGCTGTTTTTCTGGATGCACTGTTTCATATTAATATGCAAAACAGGCACATTAAGAGGGATAATTCACATTGCAAAATGATAGATTCAAGGGAAGTTTTAATCTTTAAGTCAAAGTTCAACTAGTCTATTTCATGTTTGCTATAACTGAGCTATGCTCAGCTTTACCACAGTGAGGCAATATTGTGCAGTGGTTTAAAAGTATAGATTTTTTGAGTCAAGTGTAATGAAATTTAAACTCTGGCTTTTTCTTTTATTAGCTGTAAGATAAATACGTCACTTCCTCCAAACCTCAGTTTAATCTTCTGTAAAATGGAAAGAATAATAACTCAAAGGGTTAATGTTAAGATTAAAGTATTTAGTATAGAATCTTGCACTCAGTAAGTGTTCAATAAATGGCAGCTTAACAATAGAATCAAAGGAGCAAGATGCTTGTATGTAAATAAAGCAAACTCTTCATACATACTTTTCTAATTAACATACATACACATATACACAAAACCAGTAACAGCCACCATTTTATACACCCATAGACTCTGTGTGTTGGTCTCACTGTCATGTCTCTTTGTGACTTCATGGACTGTAGCTTTCCAGGCTACTCTGTCCCTGGGATTCTCCAGGCAAGAATACTGGAGTGGGGTGCCATTTCCATATACTCTAAAAATAACTATGTCAACGGATAACTTGGAAGGAGTCTAAGCGTCCTCATCATCTTCCCTCTCAACCCTGTCTCTCTCCCTTTGAGTGTTTTTAAGAGACTTTTGTGACTTGAGTTGCCACTTGATAAAGTGCCATTGCTTTTTAGAAATACCAAAAGAAATGTCACACTGTGGTTGCATGATCCCACAAAGGGGACAGAAAATGAGATGTGTCACAGGTCTGTGCTCTATCAAGTCCCAGAGAAAGGAGTTGTTATAACTGCTTCATACTCT
Organism: Bos grunniens; assembly: GCF_055505025.1. NCBI lineage: Eukaryota > Metazoa > Chordata > Mammalia > Artiodactyla > Bovidae > Bos > Bos grunniens. The sequence goes on from NC_141194.1 coordinate 135,253,955, forward strand.
TACCACTATCTTGGGAAGGGGCTGGAGGTGAAGACGATCTAAAGCAAAAAAGAAAAAACTAATACTAAAAAAATTTCTCACTAGTCTCTTGGGACTTGCTATAGTTATTGTGACAAAAATTTTTGGAAACAGGTGAAAAAGTTCATCTCAGCTTTCTTGAAAATCTGGACCATGATTTTCATGGAACTTTAGTCCTTTTGTTAAGTTCACAAAGGTGTTAAGAATATATTCATTATGGTGCCTGGTACACTTACCAAGGGACATAAGACTCAAGAGAAATGGGGGACTATATATGATTATGTATACATTTATTACACTGTCTAGAAGTGAGGGGAAGGGAAGCTGGAGAAAGGTTGATATCATCTGCACTGGAAAGGGTATGTGCTCCAGAATGCAAAAAAAAAAAAAAAAAAAGAAAGTAAAGATTAACACTGTTAATGATACAGTAAAAAGAAACTATACTACTTTATAGTGAAGGCTAAATATGAAGACCTACAAGACCTTTTAGAACTAACACCCCAAAAAATGTCCTTTTCATTATAGGGGACTGGAATGCAAAAGGAGGAAGTCAAGAATCACCTGGAGTAACAGGCAAATTTGGCCTTGGAATACGGAATGAAGCAGGGCAAAGACTAATAGAGTTTTGCCAAGAAAACACACTGGTCATAGCAAACACCCTCTTCCAAAAACACAAAAGATTCTACACATGAACATCACCAGATGGTCAACACCAAAATCAGAGTGATTATATTCTTTGCAGCCAAAGATGGAGAAGCTCTATACAGTCAACAAAAACAAGACCAGGAGCCGACGGTGGCTCAGATCATGAACTCCTTATTGCCAAATTCAGACTTAAATTGAAGAAAGTAGGGAAAACCACTAGACCATTCAGGTATGACCTAAATCAAATCCCTTATATTATATATATATATATATATATATATATATATATATATATATATAATATTATACAGTGGAAGTGAGAAATAGATTTAAGGGACTAGATCTGATAGATAGAGTGCCTGATGAACTATGGATGGAGGTTCGTAACATTGTACAGGAGACAGGGATCAAGACCATCCCCATGGAAAAGAAATGCAAAAAAGCAAAATGGCTGTCTGGGGAGGCCTTACAAATAGCTGTGAAAAGAAGAGAAGCGAAAAGCAAAGGAGAAAAGGAAAGATATAAGCATCTGAATGCAGAGTTCCAAAGAATAGCAAGAAGAGATAAGAAAGCCTACTTCAGCGATCAATGCAAAGAAATAGAGGAAAACAACAGAATGGGAAAGACTAGAGATCTCTTCAAGAAAATTAGAGATACCAAGGGAACATTTCATGCAAAGATGGGCTTGATCAAGGACAGAAATTGTAGGGACCTAACAGAAGCAGAAGACATTAAGAAGAGGTGGCAAGAATACACAGAACAACTGTACAAAAAGATCTTCGTGACCAAGATAATCACGATGGGATGACCACTCACCTAGAGCCAGACATCCGGGAATGTGAAGTCAAGTGGGCCTTAGAAAGCATCACTATGAACAAAGCTAGTGGAGGTGATGGAATTCCGGTTGAGCTATTTCAAATCCTGAAAGATGATGCTGTGAAAGTGCTGCATTCAATAGGCCAGGAAATTTGGAAAACTCAGCAGTGGCCACAGGACTGGAAAAGTTCAGTTTTCATTCCAATCTCAAAGAAAGACAATGCAAAGAATGTTCAAACTACTGCAAAATTGCACTTATCTCACAGGCTAGTAAAGTAATGCTCAAAATTCTCCAAGCCAGGCTTAAGCAATACGTGAACCATGAAATTCCAGATGTTCAAGCTGGTTTTAGAAAAGGCAGAGGAACCAGAGATCAAATTGCCAACATCTGTTGGATCATCGAAAAAGCAAGAGAGTTCCAGAAAAACATCTATTTCTGCATTATTGACTATGCCACAGCCTTTGACTGTGTGGATCACAATAAACTGTGGAAAATTCTGAAAGAGATGGCAATACCAGACCACCTGACCTGCCTCTTGAGAAACCTATATGCAGGTCAGGAAGCAGCAGTTAGAACTGGACATGGAACAACAGACTGGTTCCAAATAGGAAAAGGAGTATGTCAAGGCTGTATATTGTCACCCTGCTTATTTGACTTATATGCAGAGTACATCATGAGAAACGCTGGGCTGGAAGAAGCAGAAGCTGGAATCAAGATTGCTGGAAGAAATATCAATAACCTCAGATATGCAGATGACACCACCCTTATGGCAGTAAGTAAAGAGGAACTCAAAAGCCTCTTGATGAAAGTGAAAGAGGAGAGTGAAAAAGTTGGCTTAAAGCTCAACATTCAGAAAACAAAGATCATGGCATCCGGTCCCATCACTTCATGGGAAATAGATGGGGAAACAGGGGAAACAGTGTCAGACTTTATTTTTCTGGGCTCCAAAATCTCTGCAGATGGTGATTGCAGCCATGAAATTAAAAGACACTTACTCATTGGAAGAATAGTTATGACCAACCTAGATAGCATATAGAAAAGCAAGGACATTACTTAGCCAACAAAGGTCCATTTAGTCAAGGCTATGGTTTTTCCAGTGGTCATGTATGGATGTGAGAGCTGGACCGTGAAGAAAGCTGAGAGCACTGAAGAACTGATGCTTTTGAACTGTGGTGTTGGAGAAGACTCTTGAGAGTCCCTTGGACTGCAAGGAGATCCAACCAGTCCATTCTGAAGGAGATCAGCCCTGGGATTTCTTTGGAAGGAATGATGCTAAAGCTGAAACTCCATTACTTTGGCCACCTGATGTGAAGAATTGACTCATTGGAAAAGACTCTGATGCTGGGAGGGATTGGGGGCAGGAAGAGAAGGGGACTACAGAGGATGAGATGGCTGGATGGCATCACTGACTCGATAGACATTAGTCTGAGTGAACTCTGGGAGTTGGTGATTGACAGGGAGGCCTGACGTGCTCCGATTCATGGGGTCTCAAAGAGTAGGACACAACTGAGCGACTGAACTGAACTGAATTGAAATATAAATTAATAAATAATCATTAAAAATAAATAGACCAGCATTCACTGTGCTCGATCTGTGATATAGCTGGAGTGTATAACAATTGGTGCAGAGTAGGTGGGTAATAACTATGTGATGAATGAACAGAAACTTCAAAATTTTTTAAGGCATAATTTAGAGATTCCCTATGGAAAATCAGTTCAATAAACAATTATTGAGAACCTAGTATGTGCAGTCAATAAGGAATAAAATTACAAGTTAAAGAACCCAATCACCAGAACTCATAATCTACAATAATTAGTCAAAATCTCATTTTACTAGTATATGACTTTTTTACTTATAAACCTGGAAGTTTTCTTTATTTGCAAAATCTTAATGCATAAGTGCTTACAAGAATATCTGAACAAGAAACATCTGACTAAACTGTCACTGTGCTGCTGCTGCTGCTAAGTTGCTTCAGTTGTGTCCGACTCTGTGCGACCCCAGAGATGGCAGCCCACCAGGCTCCCCCGTCCTTGGGATTCTCCAGGCAAGAACACTGGAGTGGGTTGCCATTTCCTTCTCCAATGCATGAAAGTGAAAAGGGAAAGTGAAGTCACTCAGTCATGTCCAATTCTTCACGACCCCATGGACCACAGCCTACCAGGCTCCTCCATCCATGATATTTTCCAGGCAAGACTACTGGAGTGGGTTGCCATTGCCTTCTCCGTCACTGTGCTAAACATTGCCAAAACAACCAGCAACCCCAAAGGAATTGTGTTTTTTCATTATATTAAGGCAATATACTATTTGGGAAAGGTAAACATTATCAGGAATGAACTTGCCAGGGGAATCTATTACTTTCCAGTTATATATAGTCTGATAAAAGGAAAATAGTACAGAAACATTTTGATTCTGAAGAAGTTGAGAATCCTTTGAAAGTAATCAAATGGTCTAATTTTATAGAAGTGGATACTAAAACCTTAAAAGACCTAAAGTCACAAGTGAGTTAGAAGAACTAAGATTTAAACCCAGGGCATCTGAAACTCATTTCTGTTCTCATTCTTCTAGTCCAATCTATCTGTATGAGACATTGAGTTATTTATTGCATTTCTTTTTTTAAAAAACTTTATATTTTACATTATAGTTGATTACCACTCTAATGGTACAAAGTTAAGAGGAACTAAAAAGCCTCTTTGATGAAGGTAAAAGAGGAGAGTGAAAAAGCTGGCATAAAACTCAACATTCAAAACACTAAGATCATGGCATCGGGTCCCATCACTTTATGACAAATAGATGGGAAAAATGGAAACAGTGTCAGATTTTATTTTCTTGGGCTACAAAATCACTTTGGAACATGACTGCAGCCATGAAATTAAAAAAAAAAAAAAAACTTGTTCCTTGGAAGAAAAGCTATGACAAATCTAGACAGCGTATTAAAAAGCAGAGACATTACTTGGCCAACAAAGTTCCATAATAGTCAAAGCTATGGTTTTTCCAGTAGTCACGTACAGATGTGAGAGTTGGACCATAAAAGAGGCTCCGTGCCAAAGAAATGATCCTTTCAAACTGTGGTGTTGGAGAAGACTCTTGAGAGTCCCTTCAACTGCAGGCAGATCAAACCAGACAATCCTGAAGGAAATCAACTCTGAATATTCACTGGAAGGACGGATGCTGAAGCTCCAATACTTTGGCCACTTGATGCGAACAGCTGATCTTTGGAAAAGATCCTGATGCTGGGAAAGATTGAGGGCACAAGGAGAAGGGGGCAACAGAGGATGAGATGGCTCGATGGCATCCCTGACTCAATGGACATTGAGTCTGAGCAAGTTCCAGGAGATAGTGAAGGACAGGGAAGCCTAGTGTGCTCCAGTCAATGGAGTCTCAAAGAGTAGGATACGACTTAGCAACTGAACAACATAGTGATTAACAGTGTTGTGTTAGTTTCAGGTATAAAACAAAATGATTCAAAACAAAATATCTACTCTTTTTCAAAGCCCTTTTCCCAATTAGGTTGTTACATAAAATTGAGCAGAGTTCCCTGTGCTATACAGTAGGTCCTTGTTGGTTACCCATTTTAAATATAGCACTGTTTAAATGCAAGGGAAGGACAAGAGCTGCCAAAGATCAACTTAGTGTACCTAACCATTTTGTCTAGAGATCACTTTGAGAAGGATGACCTCATGGGCCAAATCTTGTCACAAATGTGTTTGTTAGACATACATGTTATTAAACTTTTTGTATTATTCACCAGTGTTTTAAAATTAAGAATTAACATTAACATCCCAACTAGAGGTTTCTCTTGAAAGATAAAGAGATCTGGAACACTGGGTCCTCATCCCTGCATGACAAAAATTTACTAAGGCTAAGTAGGAGATTTCACTATTAAACAGGACATGTGTGTTTCAGTTTACCATTCTCCACAACTCTCTAATGGATCTTACACAGAGCCCATTTCACTCATTTACATTTACATACATGTTCCTGGCACCCTAGTGTTTTGAGTTTGTGACTTCTCAAGTTGACTCCAAATAGAAGATTTCTTCAAGTTTGAGTGTCTTGTGGCCTCAAAGCTCTTAAATAATTAAGAAAATAAGGAGCTTGAAATATCTAACACTACAGAAAGATGGTTAAAAACTCATTCTGTTATTACTGTAAATATTTCTTCAGTGAGGTTCTTTTCTTCCTTCATTAGTTAGCAAGGGTGATTTGAGGTTTAAAAAAGAAGTATGTTAAAAAAAGATGCCCAGTAATGAAATAATTTACTGTGACATATGACACGTTTAGTAAAGAAGGATGAGGGAAATTTCACATATTTCACAAATATCGTGTGCTTTGGCTGCAAAATGTACAATGTGTAAAATGTATAAAATATTTCAGCTAAACTAATTATTTCAGGATTATAAATTGCAGCTTATATACTTATGGCATCAAAGTTTAACATAGTGCAGATAAAGACTAATACATAGCAGGTAACTAACCAATTACAAGAAGCATACAAGTATAGGCAGAGATAGCCACGTCATAAATCTAAAGCCAAGACCACCAGCCAAAAGGCAAATACATGCACTCAGTTGAGTTCAGTCACTCAGTCGTGTCCAACTTTTTGTGACCCCATGAATTGCAGCACACCAGGCCTTCCTGTCCATCACCAATTCCTGGATTTCACTCAAACTCACGTCCATCGAGTCAGTGATGCCATCCAGCCATCTCATCCTCTGTTGTCCCCTTATCCTCCTGCCCCCAATCCCTCCCAGCATCAGAGTCTTTTCCAATGAGTCAACTCTTTGCATGAGGTGGCCAAAGTACTGGAGTTTCAGCCTCAGCATCATTCCTTCCAAAGAACACCCAGGACTGATCTCCTTTAGAATGGACTATGGATCTCCTTGCAGTGCCTTGCAGTCCAAGGGACTCTCAAGAGTCTTCTCCAACACCACAGTTCAAAAGCATCAATTCTTCAGCGCTCAGCTTCCTTTACAGTCCAACTCTCACATCCATACATGACCACTGGAAAAACCATAGCCTTGACTATATAGAACTTTGTTGGCAAAGTAATGTCTCTGCTTTTGAATATGCTATCTAGGTCGGTCATAACTTTCCTTCCAAGGAGTAAGTGTCTTTTAATTTCATGGCTGCAGTCACCATCTGCAGTGATTTTGGAGCCCCATATCTTTTTGTCTACATAAAGTCATACAACTAGCTTGTCTACTTTGAAAAAACATTATTTGCCTGAAATGACTTGATAATTTATAATAGTTGTAGACCACTACAGAATTATAATTTGATCTGAAATAGAAGACATTTCTATTTTATACTTAAAAAAATTTTTTTTCAGCCAAATAATTTAAGAAGGAAAAATGATCACATGTAGTCTTGGCTTTAGTGTATCATCATCATTCCCTGACCAGATGAAAAATCTGCTTGTGCACTCCTGTTTTCCTCATCATTTGATTCTCCTTTACTGTCTTCTTCACTCAACATATACAGACTATTCAGATGGGCAAATTGACTATGTATGCTGAAATCAAATCTCCCAGTACAAAATGTGTTCTTCCTTCCATAAATAACACATAATTATGACCATAAGGAAATATACAGGCTCAGCTTTTATTTTCCCTTCTACACACATTCTCCTATGGACCTGAAGTAAGCACAGGTCGAGAACCATTATCCTGAAAAGAGGATGTTTAGAGTGTGGCAAACTTCCAAAGACACGTTTTCCCTCAAAATTAAAAGGTCTCGTGTAAGGTTGTACTCAGAGTATAGAATTATTTTCTGCTCAAGGTAATTCCAGTATGACTTTCATAATGCTTTATTTGGGGCTTTGTTTGTTTTTTTTTTTTTTTTCCCCTTCCCACCCATAGATTCCTTGAAAATTCCTTTCAAAGTTGGTTTGAAAATTCTTAAATTGCCCACTGGAGGGCCCTTGAGTTAACTGGAATATCACAACTGATGGATCTTTGTTCAAGTTCTAGAAAATCGTGCAAGGTAAATTGTAGAGAATTTAAAAGACTCAAACTAGGTTGTTTTTTTTTTTTTTTTTTTTTTAACATGTTGCTATATTTTCCATCTTCCTCTCTAAAATCACCTTTGTTTCCCAATATTTTCTTTGTAAACCTCATTATGATCTTGCTCCAGCAAAAACCCTTCATATAGGAAAGTGTTATAAGTAACTGTTGTTTAATAATTTTAACATCTCTCTAGCATTTTCTATGTGGTTGCTAAGCAATAAAGTTATGTTAGAAACTTGGACATTGAGTGTACATGATTGAATCTTCAAATAAAACTTGTCCTTTGGTGAACAGAGTATTTGATGAGGAATTATGGTGTTATGATTCCTTCCATATTAAAGAGATAAACACAAAAATAAAAAGTATCCTAATATACTTGCAATATTAAAAAAATCGAGTCTGATATTAGGTTGATGGTTATTTCCTAAAGAGGCTTATGGTTTGAAACTTTTATGACCATATGACAGTCAGCAAGGATCATTTGCCTATACTCTGTGGAGAGACCTGAAGAAAGTATCTCTGTTTTCACAAAATTTAGGTTCTGATTGGATTGTTCAGATGAACATGGAGGTATACACACATATATAAAATTAAGTAGCATTATAGTATGAAGAATAATTCTCAGAAGTTCAGAATTTTTATTACAGCATCACTGTAAGATGTTAATTCAGCCTGATGGATAATTCCAAAGCTGAAGAGCTTACCATCTCATGAGATGGTTCATGTCTTTGACATTTTTTTGGAGAATGTCTGTCTCTCATCCTAAACTGGACATGTAATGCTGGATTCTCAGCACTTAACAGTGCCTAGAAAATGGTACATACTTAATAAAATTTTGTTGAATGAATGTACTTTTTTATATCAAGTCAATAATTAATGGCTGCAATTTCTTTCCCTAGTATTACTTAGATTTTCTCTTTGGACAAACACAGAACAAGCCTGGTCTCATTTGCAGGATAGAACTTCAAATATTTGGAATAAATTCCTAAAATCATAGAATTCCAAAACTGAGAGTTACCTTATTTTCAAATTAGAGGACTCAGTCCCCAGGATATGTGCCAGGGCATAAAGGAAGCCATGAGAGAAATGGTCATATTGTTCTGCAACATCTATTTAAAAAATTCTGCATAAAATGCTTTTATATTAAAATATAGGTACAAAGTGAACTGGTATGAAAATTTTACATGAATTTGTCAAATAAAACAAGAAATTTCAATGAAATGTCATATTTGAAAAGGGCTTCTGCCATACACCCCAGCCTACACAGAAACCATAGATATTTTCCTTATTGGTTATTGGCTTGTTGGTAGAAATGTTTGAGAAGAGAGTTTCAGCAGGCTGCTGCATCGTATCAGTGAGAAAGCTGACATCCAGTGAAAAGAAGCAACTTCACAGGAGTCACAATGTATATTAATGACAAATTCCAGACTAGAATCTATGTAACATCACTCATAGCCAATAACTTTTTTTCAATCATGTGTGTAACATATTTCATGATTCTTCATTGTCCAGATTATCCTCCTGCCAGGTATATCTTAATATATAATGCTTCAAGTTATCCTTTAAACTGCCAACAAGTTCTAAGATACAAGTCAATACATGAACTCTCCTCTTCAGAAACCTTCAGAAACATTTAGTACCAAAAAGTATGGAAGTGTTCAAAACACAAAATGATGGGGGCATGTTAAAGGAGTATGGGAGACAACCTATAAAAGTTCTCAATGGAAGAAACTTTAACAAATTGAGCAGCAAATAAAATAGCAAACTATTGGTTATAACTCAAAATATGAAATATGTATGCATAAATCCATAAATAAATGAGTGAATAACTAAATGGAGACAAATCTTCCTCAAAGAAGAATTCCAAATAATATCTGTAGATACATCTCCCTCCAAGGAGTAGAGATTAACTGCCTCCTTCAGAGTGTCGATTTCCTGACTTACCTCTATAGAATAGAGAAGCCTGGCAAATACCACTGTAAACAAGAGATAAAGGTTAATACCACCACTGAAGCCACGGGGACATCACATACCCTCTTCTATGGTATGACAAGAAGGCCAATTCACTTCTGTTATATTCTTCCCCAAATCTATAACCTCAGTCTTAGGAAAAAAATATCTAACTGAGAACATTATACAAAATACCTGACCAGAATTCCTCACAACTGTCAAGGTTATCAAAAATAAGAAAAAATCTGATAAATTGTCAAAATAATTAGGAGCCTAAGGAGAGATGATGACTAAATGTAATTTGGTCTCCTGGATAGAATTCTAGATTTTTAGAAAGAGACATTATTTCTGGTGAGTGATGCTGGTAATGGGGGAGTCTATAGATGTGTAGGGGCAGGGGATATATGGCAAATCTCTGTAACTTCCTCTCATTTTTTGTTACAAATACAAAGCTGCTCTAAAAATGTCTTTCAAAGGAAATGAGGGTAGGAAAAGTGATGAAATCCCAAAGTGTGTATCACTTAGTTAATGGTAATATATCAACACCAGTTTCTTAGTATTGACAAAAGTATCTTGATAATGTATGATGTTAACATTAAGAGAAACTGGGTGGAAAGGATATGAGAAGACTTTGTACTAGTTCTGCAACTTTTCTAGAAATCTAATTTTTTGAACATTTAAAAAAAAGACAAATTCCATGAGCTTAACATTAGGAAAAATGGCAAGAATATGGAATTCTAACAGCTTGTTCTACCACAGAAACACCAAAGAATGTGAGTTAAAAACTGATTCTGTTACACAGTGAAACTTTCAGAATTCTGAGAAACAATCAATGGTTTACAGCAATCAAATGAATGCCCAATCAAGAAAGCAATGACTTAAAACATGGGAAGAGGGCTTTGTAACATTTGAACTTAGTCTTGTCCTACATTCCTCTCCAGCATGAGGGTGATTTTGGAGATGAGGGCCCATATTTCAAGTGTGGTCACCTGACTTTGGTAAGAGCAGAGTAGGCCTTGTTCCCAAGAAATTTTGTTTCTCTGTTTTGACCTTAAGGAGTTTCCCTGAAGACTGGAATAGGATTTTGCTTTTGTTTCTCTTTACTTGGAACTCTCTCAGGACACAAAAGTGGCTAAGCATAGAACTTTCCTCAAAAACACTGAAAGGTAAACAAGCTGCTGCTTCCACTGGCAAAGATTAAACTTGGGTCAGTTGCTTCTCAAAGAACCTGCATATAATGAGGACTCTAGGAAGCCAAGCACATGTCCAGAGATAGATTCATGATGGGAAAAGACCTAAGCTTTCACCGCAGCAGATTTTTAGGTTCAGTGCCAGCAGGAAGTCAAGGTTAAGGCAGTGCTGCAAAGGACCCAAATAAGCTTTAAAACACCTCCCCAACATAGAGTCAATCTGTGCAAAGACTGGTAGTGTATTTTTTTTATCTTTTTACTGTTTTATTTATGCTTTTGGCTACATATATTTAAGAGTATTTCTGTCACACCACAAGCTGACCACAAGTTAGAGTGTCCACAGAAACCATAAAAAAAGAATAACAGCCAGAAAAAAAACAGTTTTGAAAAAATCACTAAACAAACAACTACAACCCACAGCAAGCAAGGAAAATAACAGTGAAAAGTTTAAGGACCTGATTTTCAGAGTGACCGCATTATAATATTTAAAAGTCAGTTTCAACAAAAACTTACAAGGCACACAAAGAAAAAAAAATATGATCCATTCACAGGGTAAAAGAAGAAATTAACAGAAACTAACCCTGTCAAAGCAGAGGTGTTGCTGCTACTAGGAAAAGACATTAAATTGACTGCTACAACTATGCTTAAGGGGCTCAAGCAAACCTTGGACAAAGAACTAAAGGAAAATAGAAGAATGCTTCCTCAAGAACAACAAAAAAAGAATAACAATAAATATAGAAATTATAAAATAGAAGATATAATTTCTGACACTGAAAAGTACAATAACTGTAATAAAAATAAATCATTAAATGGTTTCAACAATAGATACGAGTAGGCAGAAGAAAGAATCAATGAATTTGAAGGTAGGTCCACTGAAATTAATCAGTCTGAGCAGCAGAAAGAAAAAATGAAGAAAAATAAACAACATCCAAGAGACCTATGGGATACTATCAAGCATATCAACATATGCTTAATGGGAGTCCTGGAAAGAGAGGAGAGAGAAAAAGGAATAGAAAGAACATGTGAAAACTCAATGGCCAAATACTTTCTAGATTTCATAAAGATATAAATTTATACATCCAAGAAGTTCAACATACTCCAAGCAGAATAAATGTAAAGAGATCTACACTGAGACATATTATAATCAAATGATAAAAAGAGCATCTTTAAAGTTGAAAGACCAAAGCAACTTCTCAAGTACAAGGGATCCCCAATAAGATTAACAGTCAATTTCTCACCAGACTTTGGATGCCAGAAAGCACCATGATGATATGTTTAAAATACTGGGGGAAAAAACTGCATCAAATAATTATATTCATGTCAAAACTGACTTTGAGTTATGAAAGAGAAATCAAGGTATTTCCAGATAAACAAAAGCTGAGAGAATTTGTATCTAGGTAAGCTTCCTTCAAGAAGTCCTTCAGGCTGAAATGAAAAGACATTAGGTAGTAATTCAAAGCCATGTGAAGAAAACAAGAGTAAAAGTAACTACATATGGGACTTCCCTGGTGGTGCAGTGGATAAGAATCTGCCTGCCAGTGCAGGACACACAGGTTCAATCTCTGGTCTGGGAAGATTCCACGTGCCATGAGGCAACTAAGCTTGTGTTCCACAAGAGAAGACATTGCAATGAGAAGCCCATGCACCACAATTAAGAGTATGTGTAAAATTTTAAAAAAAAATCTGTATGTACAATTTTTACAGAATAGAAACTGAAAATGCATCAAAATGTTAGGCTGAAAAAAAATCAAATAACCACAAGAAAATTCAGCTACACAAGAAATAGAAAATGAAAGTTATTAAATGTATAGAAAACAAATACAAAATGGCAGAAGTCCTTCTTTATTGGTATCTACTTTAAATATAAATGAATAAATATTGACTAAAAGAGATTGGCAGAAAGGATAAAATACCATGAACCAACCATATGCTATGTACGAGATATTCACTTCATATCCAATGTTGTAAATAAGTTGAAAGTGAAAAACAGAAAACTATATTCCATAAAAATTGTAGTCAGGAGGGCAGAGATGGCTATACTAATATTATACAAAACAGGATTTTAGTCAAAAAGTGTTACCAGAGACAAAGGATGTTTTATACTGATAAAAAGGTCAGTGTATCAAGAATATGCAACAACTGTAAACGTATGCAAACCTAACAAACAGTGCTCAAAAGCATATGAAGCAAAATTTGACAGAACTATAGTGAGAAAGAAAACAACAGCTTCATGTAATCAGAGAGTTCAATAACCCATTTATAATTGATAGATCAACCAAATGGACAATAGGTGAAGAAATAGAGGACTTGAATAACCATATACGATTAGATTTTTCACTGCTTTCAGTATTTTTCAGTGTCAGAAATTATATCTGCTTCTATTTTATAATTTTTATATTTATTATTATTCTTTTGTTGTTGTTGAGGAAGCATTCTTCTGTTTTCCTTTAGTTCTTTGTCCAAGGCTTGCTTTAGCTCCTTAAGCATAGTTGCAACAGTCAATTTAATGTCTTTTCCTAGACAGAGACAGAATCACTCCACAGAAAAATCATAAGCAACTCTTCTCAACTTTACATGGAACATTCTCCATGATAGACCTTGTGTTAACCCATAAAAAAAATCTCAATATATTTTAAAAAATTAAAGTTATACAATTTACCTTCTCTGACAACAGTGAATTTTATTGAATGAAACTAGAAATAAAATATCAGAGGAAATCCGGAAAATTAACAAATATATGAAAATTATATATCACACTCTCAAGCAAACACTAGATCAAAGAAATCACAAGGGAAATTAGAAAATATTTAGAGACCAGTGAAAACAAAACATGACATACCAAAACTTGTTAGATGCAGCAAAGGCTGTGCTTATATGGAAAAATATACTATAAAAACTACTTTAAGAAAGATGAAAGATCTCAAAAACCAATCACCAAAACTTATACCTTAAGGAACTATAAAAAGAGCAAACTAAATCCAAAACTATCAGAGGGAAGAAAATAAAAACTACAGAATGGATAGAATTTTTTTAAAAAAACTAATGAAACCAAAAGTTTGTTCTTTGAAAAGATCAACAAAATTGATAATTCTTTACCTAGAGTGACTAAGAAAAAGAGAGGAGACACAGATAATTAAAATCTGAAATTAAAATGGGGATATCACTACTGGTGTTATATAAATAAAAGGATTATAGGAAAATACTATAAACTGAAAAGCAACAAATTATATTAACCAAGATGAAATGGACAAATTTATAGAAACACACAAATTACCAAAACTGACTCAAAAAATAGATAATCTGAAACACATCTAAAACTATAGAGATTGAATCAAAAACCTACCACAAATGAAAAGCCCAAGACCAGATGGCTTCACTGGTATTTAAAGAAGATTAACAAAATCCTTCTGAAAACTTCTTCCAAAATAGAAAAGGAAGTAATTCTCTCTATTCCATGAAGCCAGCATTACCCTGATATCAAAGCCAGACAAGGACAAAACAAGAAAAATACAGACCAATATCCCTCATGAAAATATTATAGATGCAAACTCTCTATTGAACACTACCAGAGTCCAGCAGTATTAAAAGGACTACATATCATGACTAAGTGGGATTTATCCCAGAAATGCAGGGGTATTTCAACATCCGAAAATCAAACACATTAGTAAAATGGAGGTGGGGAAAAAAACCAAACACAATCTCAATTGAGGAAGGAAAAGCATCTGAGAAATTTCAACACTCGTTCATGATAAAAACCCTCAAAACCTAGGAATAAAAGGGGCCTTTCTCAACATGATAAAGTTATTCATGACAAACCCACAGCTAATATTATACTCACTAGTGGAAAAACTGAAAGCTATTCCCCTAAGCTCAGAAACAAGACTAGAAATTCACTTTCACCCTGGTATTCAACATAATACCAAGAAGTTCTAGCTAGAAAAGTTGACAAGAGGGAGAAATGAAAGTAGCTAAAACAGAAAAGAAGAAGTAAAACTAAATCTGTTCACAGACAAAACAACCTTATATAAAAAAATGCTAAAGAATTCACACACACACACCAAAAAAATAAATAAATAAAGGCTTACAGCTAAAAAATCAGTAAAATTGCAGGATACAAAATGAATATACACAAATTGATTTTTTCTATACAATGCCAATGCAGAATCAAAAAATAAAATAAACAAAACAATTCACTTTACTATAGGCTCAAAAAGAATAAAATCTTTAGGAATCAATATACAAGAATTTTACAGTGAAAAGTCCAAAATATTGTTCAAGTACACTAAAAAGATATAAAGAAGTGGAAGGATATCCTATGTTCATAAACACAAAGACAATATTATAAACTGTCAGGATTACTCAAAGTAATCTACAGATTCAATGTACTTCCAAAATATTCAATGTATTTCCAAAATATTCCATTTATCAAAAGCCCAATGGCTTTTTGTGCAGATATGGAAGTGCCAATCTTTAAATTTATGTGGAATTGCAAGGAACTCCAAATAGCTGAGACAATATTGAAAAAGATGAAAAAAATTGGAGGATTCACACTTCCTGATTTCAGTATGGACCACAAAGCTACAGCAATGACACCATGTAGTAGTAGCATAAGGATAGGCATATTATTCCATGAAACAGAACTGAAAGCCCAAGTATGTTCAGCTGATTTTCAACAAGGATGCCAAGATCATTCAAGGGTAATAATCTTTTCAATAAGCAGTGCTGGAACAACTGGATATCCACATGAAAAAATCAAAGTGTACCTATATCACACCATATACAAAGATGTACTCAAAAAGGATTAAAGACATTCATTTAATAATTGAAACTATACAAGTCTTAGAAGAAAACAATTGCAGATTTTCATGTTTTGGGTTTTGGCAAAGGGTTCCTAAATATGATACCAAGAGCACAAGCAACAAAATTTAAAAACAAAATGGACTTCATCAAAATTAAATACTTCTGTGCAAAGTATCCTATTAAGAAAGTGGAAACAAGCTACAGTAGTAAACTGAATAAACTTGTTTCTTCCTTTCTGCTCATAGCATTTTGCAGTATATCTGTTAATTATTTAATTCTGCCTTGCAGAGTGCTGGCATCCCTTATTCTTTTTTTAGTCTTTAGAACTCTCAAGTGGATTGTATATTGCAGGTGATCAATAAAGTCCTAAGTACTGATTGAATGCCAGTTTATCCTGTTTCCCAGATACTTATCATTCAGGAACACATGAAAATAATGCCTTGGTAATGAACAAATGTTCTAAGGAAAGGTACAATAAAGGCGTAACCAAATTCATTTTGGTACAGTAAGGAATACATCATAGACAAATAAACTTCAAACCAAACTTTGAAGTAAGGAAATGTTTCATTGGTGCTTAGTGGAAATGAATCTACAGTATGGAAGAGTGTGAAATGAGGTGACCAACAAATGAGACACGTGGGCTCTGATTGGAAGGAATAGAAAATCGATGGTTCCAAGCAGGAAATAAAAGGCATTTTGTTATTTAGGCAAGCCAGAAGAGATTTTTTTTTTTTCTAACAACTTGTCTATCAAATCAAAAGGATTAGATATGGTGTCATATATCTCATGGTACCATATGAAATCTACTATGTGAAATATGAATGGATATATACCATTGATAGGGCTTCCCTGGTGGCTCAGATGGTAAAGAATCTGCCTGCAATGTGAGAGACCTGGGTTCAATCCCTGGTCTGGGAAGATTCCCCTGGAGGAGGGCATGGCAACCCACTCCAGTATTCTTGCGTGGAGAATCTCCATGGACAGTGGAATCTAGTGGACTAGAGTCCATGGGGTCCCAAATAGTTGGACACGACTGAGCCACTAAGCATAGCACATACCATTGATAGGTTACATGGATCCTATAAAATGAGACAATCCACACCATATGGCAGTATCTCACAATATAATTGAACAAGTGAAATGTCAGGGTACAGATTGGTTTAGGCATATATCTACTTACTGGAAGGTTATAAATTATCCTAAAGCCTTAGTTCTAGTTTTTTAAAGATAGTATTTATGTCACAATATAAACAAATCATTTGTACACTTTACTAATGTTATTGTCATATATGGCCATCAAAATACACTGTAGTAAGTCAAAATCAGTCACTATAATTGGATGGGACTATTTTATATGTGTGTGTGTGATTAATAGACATTGCTACAGGCATGTTTGCTTAAGTGTATTATTGGTTATGAAACCTGCTTTAGCACTCTGTACCAATTGGTGTTTTTCATGATGCAGTCTGGTGATTGTCTACTGTTGACTTTTGTTGTTTTATCTTCTTTGTGTACAGGCAGAGTCTTACTGGATATCAATATCTCTATCAGCTAAATGGGGACAGTAGTACTGGCCATGACAACCTTCCTCCCCAGTCTAAAATGGTAATAGAGACATGCTAAAGCTAGATTGCTGATGGTTTCTTCCAAACTGGGTGACAAGAAAAAATTCACAACAGGCTCTTATCAATGAAGAATAACCTACAAGAATATTAAATGTTTCACTTACCCACTTAAATACTTTTCAAGCCCTTTTAACTTTGACAAGTATAAAGGAAAAAAATCTTCTTGACAATGATCAAGAGTGGAAAAACATGGATGCAATTTGGTTGCCTGCCAGATAAATGAAGGACAAACTAAATAACACCTCCATGTCATTAGAGATGATGATACAGCTTGACAAGGAGTCTGACAGTATATAAGTGTTTTTACTTCATAGAAAACAGATTGACTCTTCAGGCTTTAAAAAGAATAGAAAACAAAGATGTTTTGTTGGGAGTAAGGAAAGCTGTGGGATCTTCGCATTATTTTTGTACCTTGAACCCACCTTTCTCATATGACAGGGGTCATTCTTCATTTAATCCCCCTATACCCCTCAAAAACCTGCAACTTAGAATCCAACAACAAAAATTTTCCATCTATGGTTTAAGATAATTTAATTATCTCAAATGTCACTAAAGGAAAATATGTTAAAAGTTAAAAAAGCAGACACAAAAAAATCTACATCTAAAATTAACACAACTTGTTTTAATATATATGAACACAGCATTTACCCTGATTCATTTGCATTTGGACAGATATATGAACACAGCATTTACCCTGATTCATTTGCATTTGGATGGAACAGTGTGGTTTGCAATGCACTTTTAAATAAGCTAACTCATTTTGTCCTCACCTAGAAGCTCTGAAGTTGGACAGAGATTGGGAAATGTTAGCATTCTCATTTCACAAAAGAGAATGTGGAGCCCTAGTCCAAGGTCACGGGTGTAAAGCCTTGTACCAAGGCCATCCCTGGAACTGACTTAGATCCATTGCAACCATTGCCATGAGCCCCACTGACCTAAACCGGCCCCCATATTAGGTAAAAATACCCACCTAGAGCACCCTAACCAATCACCTAATGCCACCCTTCCAGCAGGATTTTTTCTTTGTCTTGAGGCTGTAAACATTGACTACTAACCCATAAAAGGGGTCAGCTCTCCTTTGAGCCAGTGCACTGTTCTAATAGCATCTCCTCTAATTCTGCCTCATGTCTGGCAGTTCCTTTCCAACCCGCACACAGACCAAGACAGAAGACTTCTCAGGTGAAGTGATGCACTCAAGGTCACACAAGGAAGTGGCAAAGCTAGAACTAATAAGGAAGGTCTCCAGACTCTATATCTTGTCCTTTTTTCCCCAATGCGATTGTCCCCTGCCTCAAAGTAACATATTCATATAAACATTTTACTAGAGTTTCTCAAGTGCTTTCACACATATTAGGTGGAACCATATGGAACATTACTTAACCAACTAAAATGGCAATTCCACATGGTTCAAACAAACATTGCATTTTATTTTCAGAAGGTTCCTCACTGTTCACCTACCTTTCTGTAGGCACTGCCTCTCACATCATCCTCATCCCCAAACATTTTTAACATAAGCAGGGACCACTGTTGCCAGATGCTCTCAATTTAAGATCACATGTTGTGAATTTTTAATCACTCACTCCTTTCTAATGGGTTATTTGCCCTCTTTTATCTAGATCCTTTAAGTGACTAATAAATGACTTTACGCAAGAGTTCTAATAACTGAGATGAGCAACATGTTACCTCTCAGAAAGGCATTTGACCTAGTCTTCATAGGTCATTAATTCAAAGGAGTAAATTTCTAATGAATCTCTCTACCAGTATTGGAGGAGAACGGGTGTTGCCCCTTATAACAATGTCACTGATGTCCACCAAGAAGCTAAACCTTTACTTGACCTGTATGGAAGATTTCCTCTTGTTTACTTGCACTTTTCTCTCTCCATCCTTTACTTCCTTCCCTCTTCTCTCTCTCTCCATTTTGTCTCATTCTCTCTTGATTTACCTTTTTTTCTACTATCCTTTTACCCAAAAGATTTTCCTCCCTTCCTTCCTTTCCCTCTTTCACCAGAGTAACCCTTTCTTATTTCAGGCCTTCTTTCTCATTACCGGTAAAATAATTTCACCTGTCAATATCCATAGGACAATACTTAGCCATTATAATTTTCATCTGTTCACAAGTAGTGACTATCTTCCAATTTAAAACTATTCATAGCACACCCAGTGGTCCATGGATCTATCTCTTGGTTCAACATTGTTTGTACCAGACTTGTAGACACCCCTTCTTCCAGCCTCGGACCACCCTTCAGCCTCTTTTCCAATCACATCCTCCGAGACTATCTTCTCTGCCCTCCTCAGCCTCCTGGGCCAGCCAATGCCATTTTATTTTTTGTTGTTGTTGCTTAACTGGTTATGGCTGACCCACCATGGGCACCCAGATTCGTCAGAATTATTCCACTTAGACGAAGGCCACCATCAACCATGGGCTCATCTTGAACCTGGATCTAACACTTACCTCTCTCTGGGCTTCTATTTCAATCAAGAGGTTGTGGCTCTGGAGGGGGTGGGTCACTTCTGTGAATTCACGGTGGAGAAGCTTAAGGGCGCTCAGCATCTCTTAAAGATTCAAAACTGTCGCAGTGTCCCTACCCTCTTTCAGGAGTGCAGAAGCTGTCCCAAGATGAATGGGATAAAACTCTAGACAATAAGGAAACTGCCACAGGCCTGGAGAAGAACCTGAGCCAGGCCTTTTTGGACCTGCCTGCCCTGGGTTCTGCTCGCACAGACCTCCATGCCTGTGACTTCCTAGAGAGTGGCTTCCTGGAGGAGCAACTGAAACTCATCAAGTAGATTACAACCACGCATAGCCCATACCCCAACCCCTGCAGACTGAGGGTGGGGTGGAGGGAGAGTTGAGCCAGTAATTCTTCCAAAGGTTCACCCTCAACCAGCCTAGGAGCCCAGAAACCTTAGAAGGGCCCCTCTGCATCCCCCTGAAGTCAGGGCTTCTGTCTTAAGCCTCTCCTGGCAGTCACCAGACAGCTTTGTAACTACCTTGGAGCCCTGGCCCACGCCATGGACCAAAAGGAAAACATCAAGGACAAGGCAAAAATAGCCACAACAAAACAAAACTGCATCAAATCTTTTATTTAGCACTTACTGATTGTCCCTAATTGTACTCATCGTGTTACATGCATTCATGTTTAAATTAACTTTTAAACAATGTATTTATTTTAATTGTAGGATAATTGCAATATTGTGATGGCCTCTGCCATAAGTCAACATGAATCGGTCATAGGCATACACATGTACCCTCTCTCCTGAAGGCTCCTCCCACTTTGCTCCCCACCCCATCCCTTCAGGTTGTCATAGATCATCAGCTTTGGGTTCCCTGCATTATATATTAAACTCCCACTGTCTATCTGTTTTGCATATGGTAATGTACACATTTCAATGCTATTCTCTCAAATCATCCCACCTCTCCTTCTCCCACTTGTCCAAAATTCTGTTCTTTGTGTCTCCTTGGCTGCACTGCACGTAGGATGGTCAGTACCTAGCTTTCTAGATTCCAAATATATGCGTTAATATACAGTATTTGTCTTTCTTTCTGAGGAAACCATAATTGAAAAAGAAAGATATACCCTAATGTTCATTGCAACACCATTTACAATAGGTAGCACATGGAAGCAAACTAGATGTCCATCCACAGATGAATGGATAAGGAAGTTGTGGTACATATACACAATGGAATTACTCAGCTATAAATTAGCTTTTAACTTGAGATGATTATAGAGTCACTTGCAGTTGTAACAAATAGTAAAGAGAGATCCTGCATGTAGCATTTACACATTTCCTCTAACGGTAATATCTGCCGAAAGTAGTACAAAATCACAACCAAGATATAGACATTAGTATAGTCAAGATACAGAAGATTTCCATCACAGGGATCATTCATTTTCCTCTTTTTTAGTCACACCCACACTCATCCCTACCCTCTGCCCTGTCCCTGACCTAGCGTAATCATTGATCAGTTCACCATGTCTATAATTTTGTCATTTCAAGAATGTTGCATAAATCAAATTGTTTAATAGATAAGGTTTTAGTATCAGCTGTTTTTCACTAAGTATACTTCTCTGGAGATTCATTTACATTGTTGCTTGTATCAATATTCCATTTGTTTTTATTTCCAAGTAAGTATTCCAAGGTATACCACTGTTTGTTTAACCATTCATCGATTGAAGAACAATTTGGGTTATTTTCAGTTTGGAGTTATCACAAACAAACCTGCTATAAGCATTCATGTACAAGTTTTTGTTTGAACATAAGTTTTCAGAGATAAATGTCTAGGAGTACAATTGCTAGGCCAGAGGCAGTGGCTGGCAGGACCAACCTCACGTCCAAGGAGCCATGGCTGCAGGGGCGCAGGAGGGCCTAGAGGTTGAAGGTCAGGAAGGGTGGCGGTGAGGAGATACCCTCATCCAAGGTAAGGAGCAATGGCTGCGCTTTGCTGGAGCAGCCGTGAAGAGATACCCCACGCCCAAGGTAAGAGAAACCCAAGTAAGATGGTAGGTGTTGCAAGAGGGCATCAGAGGGCAGACACACTGAAACCATATTCACAGAAAACTAGTCAATCTAATCACACTAGGACCATGCTGCTGCTATGTCGCTTCAGTTGTGTGACTCTGTGCTACCCCATAGACGGCAGCCCACCAGGCTCCCAGGTCCCTGGGATTCTCCAGGCAAGAACACTGGAGTGGGTTGCCATTTAGTTCTCCAATGCATGAAAGTGAAAACTGAAAGTAAAGTCGCTCAGTCGTGTCCGACTCTTTGTGACCCCATGGACTGCAGCCGACCAGGCTCCTCCATCCATGGGATTTTCCAGGCAAGAGTACTGGAGTGGGGTGCCATTGCCTTCTCCGACACTAGGACCATAGCCTTGTCTAACTCAATGAAACTAAGCCATGCCCGTGGGGCAACCCAAGATGGGCAGGTCATGGTGGAGAGATCTGACAGAATGTGGTCCACTGGAGAAGGGAATGGCAAACCACTTCAGTATTCTTGCCTTGAGAACCCCATGAACAGTATGAAAAGGCAAAATGATAGGATACTGAAAGAGGAACTCCCCAGGTCAGTAGGTGCCCAATATGCTACTGGAGATCAGTGGAGAAATAACTCCAGAAAGAATGAAGGGATGGAGCCAAAGCAAAAACAATACCCAGTTGTGGATGTGACTGGTGATAGAAGCAAGGTCCAATGCTGTAAAGAGCAATATTGCATAGGAACCTGGAATGTCAGGTCCATGAATCAAGGCAAATTGGAAGTGGTCAAACAAGAGATGGCAAGAGTGAATGTTGACATTTTAGGAATCAGTGAACTAAAATGGACTGGAATGGGTGAATTTAACTCAGATGACCATTATATCTACTACTGCAGGCAGGAATCCCTCAGAAGAAATGGAGTAGCCATCATGGTCAACAAAAGAGTCCGAAATGCAGCACTTGGATGCAATCTCAAAAATAACAGAATGATCTCTGTTTGTTTCCAAGGCAAACCATTCAATATCACAGTAATCCAAGTCTATGCCCCAACCAGTAATGCTGAAGAAGCTGAAGTTGAATGGTTCTATGAAAACCTACAAGACCTTTTAGAACTAACACCCAAAAAAGATGTCCTTTTCCTTATAGGGGACTGGAATGCAAAAGTAGGAAGTCAAGAAACACCTGGAGTAACAGGCAAATTTGGCCTTGGAATACAGAATGAAGAAGGGCAAAGACTAATAGAGTTTTGCCAAGAATATGCACTGGTCATAACAAACACCCTCTTCCAACAACACAAGAGAAAACTCTATACATGGACATCACCAGGTGGTCAACACCAAAATCAGATTGATTATATTATTTGCAGCCAAAAATGGAGAAGCTCTATACAGTCAGCAAAAACAACACTGGGAGCCGACTGTGGCTCAGATTATGAAATCCTTATTGCCAAATACAGACTTAAATTGAAGAAAGTAGGGAAAACCACTAGATCATTCAGGTATGACCTAAATCAAATCCCTTATGATTATACAGTGGAAGTGAGAAATAGATTTAAGGGACTAGATCTGATAGATAGAGTGCCTGATGAACTATGGAATGAGGTTCGTGACATTGTACAGGAGACAGGGATCAAGACCATTCCTATGGAAAAGAAATGCAAAAAAGCAAAATGGCTGTCTGGGGAGGCCTTACAAATAGCTGTGAAAAGAAGAGAAGCGAAAAGCAAAGGAGAAAAGGAAAGATATAAGCATCTGAATGCAGAGTTCCAAAGAATAGCAAGAAGAGATAAGAAAGCCTACTTCAGCGATCAATGCAAAGAAATAGAGGAAAACAACAGAATGGGAAAGACTAGAGATCTCTTCAAGAAAATTAGAGATACCAAGGGAACATTTCATGCAAAGATGGGCTCGATCAAGGACAGAAATGGTAGGGACCTAACAGAAGCAGGAGATATTAAGAAGAGGTGGCAAGAATACACAGAAGAACTGTACAAAAAGATCTTCATGACCCAGATAATCATGATGGTGTGATCACTGACCTAGAGCCAGACATCCGGGAATGTGAAGTCAAGTGGGCCTTAGAAAGCATCACTATGAACAAAGCTAGTGGAGGTGATGGAATTCCGGTTGAGCTATTTCAAATCCTGAAAGATGATGCTGTGAAAGTGCTGCATTCAATATGCCAGAAAATTTGGAAAACTCAGCAGTGGCCACAGGACTGGAAAAGTTCAGTTTTCATTCCAATCCCAAAGAAAGGCAATGCCAAAGAATGCTCAAACTGCCACACAATTGCACTCATCTCACACGCTAGTAAAGTAATGCTCAAAAGTCTCCAAGCCAGGCTTCAGCAATATGTGAACTGTGAACTTCCAGATGTTCAAGCTGGTTTTAGAAAAGGCAGAGGAACCAGAGATCAAATTGCCAACATTCATTGGATCATGGAAAAAGCAAAAGAGTTCCATAAAAGCATCTATTTCTGCTTTATTGACTATGCCAAAGCCTTTGACTGTGTGGATCACAATAAACTGTGGAAAACTCTGAAAGAGATGGCAATACCAGACCACCTGACCTGCCTCTTGAGAAACCTATATGCAGGTCAGGAAGCAACAGTTAGAACTGGACATGGAACAACAGACTGGTTCCAAATAGGAAAAGTAGTATGTCAGGCTGTATATTGTCACCCTGCATATTTAACTTATATGCAGAGTACATCACGAGAAACACTGGACTGGAAGAAGCACAGGCTGGAATGAAGATTGCCAGGAGAAATATCAATAACCTCAGATATGCAGATGACACCACCCTTATGGCAGAAAGTGAAGAGGAACTCAAAAGCCTCTTGATGAAAGTGAAAGTGGAGAGTGAAAAAGTTGGCTTAAAGCTCAACATTCAGAAAACGAAGATCATGGCATCCGGTCCCATCACTTCAGGGGAAATAGATGGTGAAACAGTGGAAACAATGTCAGACTTATTTTGGGGGGCTCCAAAATCACTGCAGATGGTGATTGCAGCCATGAAATTAAAAAACGCTTACTCCTTGGAAGGAAAGTTATGACCAACCTAGATAGCATATTCAAAAGCAGAGACATTACTTTGCCAACAAAGGTCCATCTAGTCAAGGCTATGGTTTTTCCAGTGGTCATGTATGGATGTGAGAGTTGGATTATGAAGAAAGCTGAGCACCGAAGAATTGATGCTTTTGAATTGTGGTGTTGGAGAAGACTCTTGAGAGTCCCTTGGACTGCAAGGAGATCCAACCAGTCCATTCGGAAGGAGATCAGCCCTGGGATTTCTTTGGAAGGAATGATGCTAAAGCTGAAACTCCAGTACTTTGGCCACCTGATGCGAAGAGTTGACTCATTGGAAAAGACTCTCATGCTGGGAGGGATTGAGGGCAGGAAGAGAAGGGGACGACAGAGGATGAGATGGCTGGATGGCATCACTTACTCGGTGGACGTTAGTCTGGGTGAACTCCAGGAGTTGGTGATGGACAGGGAGGCCTGGCCTGCTGCGATTCATGGGGTTGCAAAGAGTCAGACACTACTGAGCGACTGAACAGAACTGAATGCTAGTCACAAGTTTAGAGCTTTTATTTATTTATTTAGGTTTTTGGTTTGCCCTTGACTGACAAACTTTCCCAGAGTTGCTATACTATTTCACATTTTACTGTCAAGTATATCAGATCAGATCAGTCACTCAGTCGTGTCCGACTCTTTGCGACCCCATGAATCGCAGCATGCCAGGCCTCCCTGTCCATCACCAACTCCCGGAGTTCACCCAGACTCACGTCCACCAAGTAAGTGATGCCATCCAGCCATCTCATCCTCTGTCGTCCCCTTCTCCTCCTGTCCCCAATCCCTCCCAGCATCAGAGTCTTTTCCAGTGAGTCAACTCTTTGCATGAGGTGGCCAAAGTACTGGAGTTTCAGCTTTAGCATCATTCCTTCCAAAGAGTCGGACACGACTGAGCGACTGATCTGATCCCAATCCATAACTTACACTTTCATCCTTACAACGACTTCTTCCACAGAGCTAAATTTTTTTAATCTATAAGTTTCAATTTATCAGTTTTAACAGATGTTCCTGACGGGTATTTTAGTTTCTATAAAGCAAAAAAAATATGTATCTGTAGAGAATAGCGTGTGTATGTGTGTGTGTGTATGTGTGTGTGTTAGTCACTCAGTTGCGTCTGACTCTTTGTGACCCCGTGTACTACAGGCCTCCAGGCTCCTCTGTCCATGGAATTCTCCAGGCAAAAATACTGGAGTGGGTTCCCATTTCATTCTCCAGGGGATCTTCTGAGCCAGGGACTGAACCCAGGTCTTCTGTGTTGCATACAGATTCTTTACCATCTGAGCCACCAGGGAAGACTGGAGAATAAATTGCATACGTATAAAAAATACATTGATACTCATGTGTTGAAACACTGATGCAATTATAGTGGTAAATGCCACTTGGGTATGGTGTGTAACTCTTTTAATATGCTGCTGGATTTAATTGAATACTATGTTGAGGATTTTTACATCTATATTCATAGAGATACTGGCATATAATTTTCTTTTTTATAGTATCTTTGTCTTGTTTTAGTATCAGAGTTAACAGTAGTTTCATAAAATGAATTACCAAGTGTTCCCTCTTTAAATTGTTTGGAAGAAATTTTATGGAATTGGTTTTAATTCTTCTTTAAATATATGGTAGAATTCTACAGATTTCTGATCATGAAGATTTCTTTGGGGGCATTTTTAATTTATGAATTCAATTTCCTTAATATTTATGTTGTTATTCAAATTAAATATTTTGTATTGAACAAATTGTGGTAATTTGTATTTTTCAAGGAAGTGATCCATTTCATGTAAGTTGTCTAATTTATTTTTGAATAGTTGTTCATATTATCCCCTTATTATGTTTTTCATGTCTGCAGGGTCTTTAGTGATATCCTGTTTAATTCCTGGTGTTGGGATTTTGTATCTTATGTCTTCTTTCCATCAGTCTTGCTCAAAATTTGTAAATTTTATTGGTCTTTTAAAATAATCAACTCTTTATTTCATTTATTTTCTCTATTGTTTTTCTGTTTTTAATTTCATTGATCTCAGCTTTTTATTATTTTATTCCTTCAGCTTGCTTCAGATTTATCTTGCCCTTCTTTTTTTAGATTCTTAAGAGATTAGTTTACTACTTTGAAATGTTTTCTCTTTTCTAATGTATGCATATGTGCCATAAATTTCCCTCTCAGCACTGCTTTAATTTGTGCCACAAATTTTAACATGTTGGATTTTCATTCCATTTAATACATTTTTTATTTCCTTTAATACTCCCTCTTTGACCCAGGTATTATCTAGAACTGTGTCTGTTTCCCAAGTCTCCTGGGATTTTCCTGTTATTCTCTTGTTATTGATTTTTAGTTTGATTCCACTGTGGTCAGAAAACATTCTCTGAATGCTTTCAATTGCTTTAAAAATTTTGGTTTGTTTTATAGTCCAAAATGTGGTCTATCTTAATATATCTTCCATGAGAACCTTAAAAGAAAGTGTTTTCTGCTTTAGGGGGATGAAGTGCTCTATAAAGATCAATTAGATCAGCGTGTTTGATGTTATTGTTAAATTCTATACTCTTGTGGATTTTTTTTTCAATTTGTTATGTCAATTGTTGAGAGGGAATATTGAAGTCTCCAGGCAAGAATACTGGAGTGGGTTGCCATGCCCTTCTCAAGGTGATCTTCCTCACCCAGGGATCAAACCCAATCTCTTATGTCTCCTGAATTGGCAGGCAGGTTCTTTACCACTAGCACCACTTAGACCACTTATTTTTAAGGAAACTATTGATATCTTATAGCTTCATCTGCCATTTATTTTTTTTTCTGTTTCTTCTGGTTTTCATTTCTCTGATTACTTTTTGCTGCCTTTCTGTGTTTTACTTAAATATTTTTTAAGTAGTCATGTACGGATGTGAGACTTGGACCATGAAGAAGGTTGAGTGCTGAAGAGTTTGTGCTTTTGAATTGTGGTGCTGGAGAAGACTCTTGAGAATCCCTTGGACTTCAAGGAGACCAAACCAGTCAATCCTAAAGGAAATCAACTCTGAATATTCATTGGAAGGACTGATACTGAAGCTGAAGCTCCAATACTTTAGCCATCTGATGCAAAGGACTCATTAGAGAAGACCCTGATGCTGGGAAAGACTGAGGGCAAGAGGAGAAGGAGGCAACAGAGGATAAGATGGTTGAATGGCATCAATGATGGCATCAAAGTCCGTGAGTTTGAGTGGAGCTCAGCAAGCTCTGGGAGATAGTGAAGGACAGGGAAGCCTGGCTTGTTGCAGTTCATGGGGTCACAAAGAGTTGGACACAACTTAGTGACTGAACAACAACAAAATTTCATTTTCATCTATCAATAGTTTTTTTTTTTCTTTTTTATTATTTATTGACATTTATTTCTGGCTGTGTTGAGTCTTCATTGCTGCACACAAACTTTCTCTACTTGCAGGAAGTGGAGGGGGCTTCTCTTGCTCTAGGTTCTAGGTGTGGGCTTCAGTAGTTGTTCACAAGAGCTTATTCTCTCTGTGGCATGTGGGATATTCCTGGATCAGGGATTTAACAGGTGTCCCCTGCATTAACAGGTGAATTCTTAGCCACTGTACTACCAGGTAAGCCCTTATCAATAGTGTTTTTGAGTGTGTTTGTTTCTGTAGCTTTTTAATGGTTGCTTTTGGTATTGCCTTATATATATATATATATATATATATATATATATATATATATATATATATATATAAAACTTATCCTTGCCCCTGCTGAGCAAAGTGAGTATTCTAGTTACCCATTATGCCTTCTCTCATGCCTCAAAAGTTTAGAAGGCTAGAAGTGCCCCCTTATTGTTCCTCATAAGGCCTCCACTGTCACTAAGGGTGGTGGCCTTATTACCAGTCAGTTCAGTTCAGTCACTCAGTCATGTCCGACTCTTTGCAACCCCATGGACTGCAGAACAGCAGGCTTCCCTGTCCATCACCAACTCCCAGAGCTTGCTCAAACTCATGAGCATCAGGTCGGTGATGCCATCCAACCATCTCATCCTCTGTCATCCCCTCTCTTCCTGCCTTCAATCTTTCCCAGCATCAGGATCTTTTCCAGTGAGTCAGTTCTTTGCATCAGGTGGCCATAGTTTTGGAGCTTCAGCACCAGTACTTCCACTGAATAGTCAGGACTGATTTCCTTTAGGATGGACTGGTTGGATCTCCTCGAATTCCAAGGGACTCTCAAGAGTCTTCTCCAACACCACAGATCAAAAGCATCAGTCCTTCAGTGCTCAGATTTCTTTATGGTCCAACTCTCACATCCATACATGACTACTGTAAAAACCATAGTTTTCCTTAAAAAACTGGAAATAGAACTGCCATATGACCCAGCAATTCCACTGCTGGGCATACACACCGAGGAAACCAGAACTGAAAGAGATACGTGTACCCCCAGTGTTCATTGCAGCACTGTTTATAATAGCCAGGACATGGAAGCAACCTAGATGTCCATCAGCAGATGAATGGATAAGAAAGCTGTGGTACATATACACAATGGACTATTACTCAGCCATTAAAAAGAATACATTTGAATCAGTTCTAATGAGGTGGATGAAACTGGAGCCTTTTATACAGAGTGAAGTAAGCCAGAAAGAAAAACACCAATACGGTAAGTATACTAATGCATATATATGAAATTTAGAAAGATGGTAATGACAACCCTGTATGTGAGACAGCAAAAGAGACACTGATGTATAGAACAGTCTTTTGGACTCTGTGGGAGAGGGAGGGGGGGATGATTTGGGAGAATGGCATTAAACCATGTATAATATCATATAAGAAACGAATCGCCAGTCCAGGTTCGATGCAGGATACAGGATGCTTGGGGCTGGTGCACTGGGATGACCCAGAGGGATGGTATGGGGAGGGAGGTGGGAGGGGGGTTCAGGATTGGGAACACGTGTACACCCGTGGCGGATGCATGTTGATGTATGGCAAAACCAATACAATATTGTAAAGTAAAAAAACAAACAAACAAAAAAACAAACAAAAAAAAAACAACATAGCTTTGACTAGATGGACCTTTTTTGGCAAAGAAATGTCTCTGCTTTTTAATATGCTGTCTAGGTTGGTCATAGCTTTTCTTCCAAGGAGCAAGCATCTTTTAATTTCATGGCTGCAGTCACCATCTGCAGTGATTTTGGAGCCCAAGAAAATAAAGTATCTCATGGTTTCCATTGTTTTCCCATCTATTTGCCATGAAGTGTTTGGACCAGATGCCATGATCTTAGTTTTCTGAATGTTGAGTTTAAAGTCAGCTTTTTCACATTCCTTTCACTTTCCTCAAGAGGCTCTTTAGTTCTTCTTCCCTTTCTGCCATAAGGGTGGTGTTATCTGCATATCTGAGGTTATTGATATTTCTCCCACAAGACATTAAAATTCCTGACTCTTGCTAGGCCTCCTCTGACACCTCCTCAGCTGGGAGGAAAGAAGGATACCTCAGTACTCCCCACAGTCTCTACCGACACCACTAGATAGGAGGCTAGCTTGTTACCACCAGTTGGGGATAAAAGTCCTAGCATCTTATTCAACTTTTTTTGATACCACCACAAAGAGGGCAGGGAAGACCAGAACACCTTACATCAGCCTAGAAAGAGTGCAAGTCTAGGCTCTTCCTTTTGCTTTTGCTGGTGGGAGTGGGTCCAAAATTTTTTCTGTGGTGTTTCACTAGAGTGGTTATTGACCAAAAGTTTTCTGTCTTATTAGGCTACCCCTTTCCTGGTCTTTTGGCTAGAGAAAGCAGGCTCTATTTTTAATGTGTATGCCTGTTGATATTACTAGGTTGCTGGTTTCTTCAAGACTGTATCTTGAAAAAGTGAAGTGAAGTTGCTTAGTCATGTCCAACTCTTTGCGACTTCATGGACTGTAACCTATCAGGCTCCTCTGACCATGGGATTTTCCAGGCAAGAATACCAGAGTAGGTTGCCATTTCCTTCTACAGGGGATCTTCCCAACCCAGGGATTGAACCCGGGTCTCCTGCATTGCAGGCAGATGCTTTACTGTCTGAGCCACCAGGGAAGCTTAAAAGTAGAATTGAGGGAACTCCCTGCTATATCATTCTTTGAGTTCACAGCTTACCAGCTGATCTGGCTTCCATTCATCTCTCAGAGTCTTTTTGACTCTGAAACAGAATCATCTCTTTGTTTCACATATCATATCATATCCATAGGTTTTAAATATACTTAACAGGAAAAAAATAGTGGAAAATATATCTATTCTATCTTCTGGAAAGGAGAAGTTGTACAATCGTGTTACTTTAACTTCGCAGTAACCCTGAAAGTTTGATCCTATCACTATTCCTTAAAAAAATTGAGACCCATAGACATTACCCAGGGCTTCCCTGGTGGTGCTAGTGGTAAAGAACCTGCCTCCCAGTGCAGGAGCGGGGAAGGCAATGGCAACCCACTCTAGTACTCTTGCCTGGAAAATCCCATCGACAGAGTAGCCTGGTAGGCTGCAGTCCATGGGGTTGTGACTAGTCAGACACGACTTCACTTTCACTTTCATACTTTGGAGAAGGAAATGGCAACCCATTCCAGTGTTCTTGCCTGGAGAATGCAAGGGACAGCAGAGCCTGGTGGGCTGCCTTCTAATGGGGTCACACAGAGTCAGACACGACTGAAGTGACTTAGCAGCAGCAGCAGTGCAGGAGACATAAAAAGGCGTGGGTTTGATCTTTGGGTCAGGAAGATCCCCTGGAGGAGGACATGGCACACTCCAGTATTCTTGCCTGGAGAATCCCAAGGACAGAGGAGCCTGGCGGACTATGGTTCATAGGGTTTTAAAGAGTCGGACATGACTGAGGCGACTTAGCATGCACCCATAGAAGTTACCCAAACTGCCTGAACCTAGAAACCAACAAATGGTAAAATCGTAATTCAAATTCAGCTATGTATCATCCCAAAGCTTAGATAATTAAATGATATATTGACTTATAGGAGAATCATTGTCCTTACCCACCACAAGGTAGTGGTCCAAAGTGTTGTTGAATATGGTAGCCACTAGCCATCTACGGATAACTAAATTTCTATTCATTAAAATTAAATAAAATTTAAAATTCAGCTGCTCAGTCATACTAGATTCATTTCAAGTATTCAATAGCTATGTGTGGTTAATGGTTACTCTATTAGATGGTGTAATATAGAATATTTCCATTATTGTAAAACATTATACTGGACAGTATTGGTCTAGAGAGTATTCACACAATAAATATAAACTATGATGGATGCTTATGATAGATCCACTATAACATAGATGACAAAATGCTATATAACTGAATACTAATGTGATTTTACTCATGTAATCTAAGAAATGTTCATAGAAGATACTTCAAGAGCTATAGGTATATTTAGAAAAATTGGACAACAAGTTTTTTTTTTTTTTTTTTAATTGGCAGTCTTTGGGGGTTTTGTTTGTTTGCTTGCTTTTGTAAAGTTTTATTTTTTAATTAATTTATTTTTTATTGGAGGATAATTGCTTTACAGTGTTGTGTTGATTTCTGCCATTCATCAACATGAATCAGCCATTGGTATACACGTGTCTTCTCCTCCTTGAACCTCTCTCCCACTCCTCCATCCCACCCTGCCCCTCTAGGTTGTCACAGTGCACCAGACTGAACTCCCTGTGTTATAAAGCAACTTCCCACCAGCTATTTGTTTTACATGTGGTAATGTATATGTTTCTTCCCAAATGAAGAAACTTCTCAGGTGAAGAAGACTTCCCAGGTGGTGCTAGAGGTAAAGAATTCCTCTGCAATGTGGGAAACCTGGGTTCGATCCCTGGGTTGGGAAGATCCCCTGGAGAAGGGAATGGCAACCCACTCCAGTATTCTGGCCTGGAGAATTCCATGGACAGAGGGAGCCTGGCAGGCTACAGTCCATGGGGTCGCAAAGAGTCAGACACAACTGAAGTGACTTAGCACTCAGCACACATGTATATGTTTCAATGCTACTCTCTTGAGTCATACTACCCTCTTCTTCCCCCACTGGGACAACAGGGACTTGATTGTTTGGTTTCCTGATATATTTCCAACATCTCAAACAGGACCTCATCTCAAAAAGGACCTTGCACATAATAGATGCATAAAAAGTATTTCTAAGAAATGCCTGAATTAATAAATAAATTAGAGGGCACCGTTAACAAGTCAAACTACTACTTCTGAGCAAGTACATAGGGAAGGGAGTGAGCACGGTTTTTCAGGAAACAATAAGTATAGTCAGCACAGCATTTGGTAAAGATGTAATAGATGAGACTAGAAAGGAGTAGGAACTCCATAGATCATGGAGGGCCTTATATAATCACTAAAAGACCATCTCCAAACTCCATATATCCAAACTCTAATTAGTCCTCTTTCCCTCCATTGCATTCCTTTTCCTTCATTTTCTGTCTTTACCCAGTTAGAGTTATCAACATTAAAAATTTGAAGATCATCTTAGACATTTTTGTTATTACATCCTGCCATTAATCAATCCCCAAGTCATTTCATTCCTGCTTCTCAAATCCCTAATGAATCTACCTCTTCCTCTCCATTCACACCACTGCTACCAAGCTTCAGGACTTTGTTGCTTCTTTCTTGACTGAACCATTACAATAGCTTCCTACTTGGTTTCCTTGCCTTCATTCTCTTCTAGTCCAACCTTTACATTTTAAGATTTATCAATTGAAAAAACATCTGTACAGATAAGTACCCTGCTTAAACCCTTGTCATCATATTTAAATACTTTAGAGCTAACATACTTTTCCAGATTTATCACCAATCATCTATGAATTGTATTCCATTTCCTTTGAGAAACAGAAGCAATTGCATTCCTTGTGTGTCTCAAGCCTTTTGTATAAGCATGCCTTGTTTTTGCACAGGTGGTAACACTGCTGTAATAAATGAATTCGCCAGTTTGTCTTGAGAATAACTTATTAAGTTAATATGACTGAGCTCTGCCCTCATCAACTCTATGAAGATCTATCCTATCCCTGACTCCTATTCCTCCCATCTTTAGCCTTCAATTTTATTAAATACTCTCTCCTCCTTGGTACATAGCATCCCAAGTATATTTCCATTGTGTCATCTAGCACATTACTTTTTCATCAATGTCTTCTTTCCTCATGCATTGTGAATTCCTTGAAGGTAGTTATTTCACCTATTTTTCTTTGTATTCCCATAATGTCTCACTCAGAGGAATCTCTCAATAATAGACTCTAAGATGAATTAACTTTACTTCATATGCTATTGTGAGTCATGAAAGGATTTGAACAGGAGTGTGGCATCATAACTCTGCTTCAAGACTATTATTCTGGTAGCAGTGTGAAAAATGGGTTAGACAGAGGGTAAGTATACTAACAGTCCCTTAAATGAACAGTAAAAAAAAAAAATAGAGGTTTCAAAATGACCTTTTTCTGTTATCATTTTTTTTCTTTAAGCTTTTAATGATCATATATAATCACCCCATTAAAGACCAGAAGAGCTTAAAAAATCATGGTCTTATGAATCCTTTGCAGACGTAGCACTTAGTAAGTACAAAATTACAAAACAAGAACAATGAACCTATTTTTCTTCTATGAAGGAGTAACTGGTTTCTGTAAAGGCAGGAAATTATCCTAGGGGCCACAGAGGGAGATCAAAGGGATTACTACCACCATTAATCTTCTTAAGCAATAGCTTACTAATTAGCATCCCCAAATGAATAGCCTATGTGTAGACACACTCACATGGGAATAAAGAGATAATATTCTACCAAAAAGATAAACTATGGTCCCCAAGGGAGTAGTAAGCCTGTAGGGTTTGTGACACTACTGTATCTCTGAAGAAGTACTAACACTCGTCTGGTTAAGAAAGGTGTGGGAATTAGAAAGATCTCAGCAGCTCAGTATGAACTACTGTGCTTGGAAAAGTGGGTTTCATGTCAATGTTTATTCAGGGGAGAGGAGAAGAAGGATACTGTTGATTTTGTTATTTTTGTTTGTACATGAATGAGCTTTGTTCCCTGGGTCTTTTGATGAGTTAGGCTTTTGTGAACAAATCTATTGGGTATGCAAATAAGAGGTATGAAGTGGAATTAAGAGCTTAATATCTGTCATGTGCTAACTCTGTATTCAGGGTGAATATATATTTAAATCTTATTTTTAGGGATGTATTTTGTATATGTGTACTATACTCCATACGAATATATATATAGTATATACATGTGCTATAGTTTTAAAGAAATTGAAATTATTCCCTCCAAATTTGTTTATATTATTTTTAATGGACAATATAAATATAGAATGTTAAATGGTTGCAGACATGGATTTTTATTCTTTTGCTCCATATCTTAGCTTTAAAGGAACCTCCCTTTGGAACCTCCCTTGATTAAAACAATGGCTTTCTTATATTCCATAGTAGTATCAGTAGTTTAGTCTGAAAAACTAGGCTCTCAAAGATGAATTTTGGAAAATTTTTCTTTATATTAAGTTCGCCATAACTAAAGCCACTTCCAAGTACTATTTTAATGCTTGACCTTTAGGGTTCATAATTTTTCTGATGGGGGACATAGGGGAAATGGCTGACAGAGCCCATTCTCTACCTCCTCGACTTTTGATGACACCACACTCTATTTCACACTGGCCTCCTACAGCATAACAAAGAATGAACCCTCAATAAAGTAAACACTTGTTCCTTAGCCAGTGAGTACTCTTGAAGTTTTAATTGAAGTGAGTACAAGCATATCTTGTTTTACTGTACTTTGCAGTACAATAAAACAACTCTTTTAACTCTCAAACAAGTCTTTTAATGCTATTTTTCCAACAGTATTTGCTCACGTCACACCTCTGGGTGTCACATTTTACTAATTCTCACAATATTTAAAACGTTTTCATTATTATATTGGAGGTGATCTGTGGTAGTTGATTTTGATGTTACTATTGCAAAAAGATTATGATTTGCTGAAGGCTCAGATGATGGTTAGCATTTTTTAACAATAAACTTTTTTTTAAATTATGGGACGTACGTTGTTTTTGAGGACTTCCCTATAGCTCAGATGGTAAAGAATCTGCCTGCAATGCAGGAGACACAGGTTTGATCCCTGGGTCAGGAAGATCCTCTGGAAAAGGAAATGGCAATCCACTCCAGTCTTCTTGCCTGGGAAATCCCTTGGACAGAGGAGCCTGGTGGGCTACAATCCATGAGGTCGCAAAGAGTCAGACACAACTAAGCAACTAACACTAATACTACTACTACCACCACCACCACTACTACATTTTTAGACATAATGTTATTATACACTTAATAGGTTACCATAGAGTATAAATATAACTTTTGTATGCACTGGGAAAAAATAATTGTGTGACCTCTTTTATTATATATCTGCTTTATCATGGTGATCTGGAACCACAACTGCAATTAAGGCAAGGAAGAGACTTTAATCAGGGAGCTGGCATACCAAGAAGATGGCAGGCTAGCACCTCAAAATAACCATCTTATTGGCATCTGGATGCCAGGTACTTTTATAAATCAGAGATGAGGGGAGGTGAGGAACCAAGGTAAAAAGGCCATTAGTTTTGCGAACATCTCCTAGAATGGCAAACCTCAGGGAGGGAAAGTGTTACTTTCTTCCTTCCTGCCTGCCATCCACAGGTGGACAGGAATCTGAACAAAGGCACTTCCATTTAAGAGTCAGGCCAAGGGGCAGGGTTCTCTGAGGCAAACCATCAGGAAGGACTGATGCTGAAGCTGAAGCTCCAATCCTTTGGCCACCTGATGAGAAGAACTGACTCATTGGAAAAGACCCTGATGCTGGGAAAGATTGAAGGCGGGAGGAGAAGGGGACGACAGGGGATGAGATGTTGGATGGCATCACCAACTCGATGGACATGAGTTTGAGTAAGCTCTGGGAGTTGGTGACGGACAGGGAGGCCTGACATGCTGCAGTCCATGGGGTTGCAGAGTCAGACATGACTGAGCGACTGCATTGACTGACTTACTGCAACACCTGTTATTGACTGAAGAAAAACACACAACCTAAAAGTTTCAAGTTAAGTAATATTTACTGAGAACTATAGTCCAGGAGACAGCCTTTCAGCTCTAAGGAACTGCTCCAGAGAGGTAAGGGAGGAAACAGAATATATAGTAGTTTTTGCTTTAAAACAATGTAGTTGAACTTCAAAAGATTACTGTTAGTTCCCAAAACAGACATGGAGAATTAATGATTTTGGTGTTTTTCTATGTATTAGAAGAAGCAAGAGTCTAGGCTCATTGAAATTATACCTTAGATATTCACCTTAACTATCTAGGGCCAGTATCCTGTTTCTGTCCATCCTGAATTCCCCTGAGGGTACACTGTCATGGGGATGGTGGGGCAAGAAACTGTAGTAGCTAAAGACTTTATAGCTAGCAACATTCATTGTTTACTGGAATGGCAAGCAACATTCCATTTTCCACACTGTACTTTAGGATGGATGTTAGGAACCTTTGGCTAATTTCCTGATCACAATTTAATCCTATTCTTTGCCATCCAGATTGGCTTTCCTGAGCCGCAATTTGACAAATGCTGTTTCAGAGCAAAAGTTGTGACAACATGTCTGAGGGAAAAAAAACCTATTTATTTGCCCTTACTTCAGTTTTATCAACTGAAAAATGGGACTGATAATTAGTATTTTGATCTGCAGAAGGTTTTTGTTTTTGTTTAAATAGATAAAGCGAGACACATTTAAAAATCATATATGTTCCCTGGTAACTACACACTGTTAGAATAATTCTCAATAATAATTACTGGCTAGGGTAAATTGGTGGTAGAGAGGACTTTTAATTATGTTTAAAATTTAGAATTTCAGCATAGAGTGACTCCAACTTTAGAACCATCTGTCTATTATGCACAACCCACTGACCAAGCCTCTGAAATCAAGCAGAGCACAAACCTGTATTCACAACAAATGGGAACTGTGTGTTTGTATCTTGCCATGGTCTATTTTGAATCTTTCTCCCCAAATCCAATTATTCCAAAGATATTGTCAAGGAGCCAAATTGCCTTATTTTTCTTCCCTCCTGCCTACTTTGTGAGGTGCTGAAAAGTGGCTCTGAGCCCTAAGGGTAGGCAGCCAGAGACCTGAGAAGAGCTACAGCCACTTATAGCTGAAAACTTGTTAATTGGCCTTCAGATAATCAAGAGTTTATAGAAAATTTAGATCTATTGATACTCACTGAGTTTTACTGTAACTGCACAATCTTTGTTTTGTAGTCATCAAACCATAAAGAAAAGAAATTAGCTTTCAGAGTGGAGAAATAAATGATAGTCCAGCTTGGCTTAGGGGAATATTTTTCCTTATTGTCTTCTAATACAATACTTATCAAAAGTATCTCTGAATTAAATGAAACCCCTTAGAACATTATGAAAATTAATGATGAATTAAATGAGAGTTCAGATAAAAATCATAATGCTCTATATGAAAATACTCTACAATATAAATAAGGATCTTTATACCCATCCATTAAGAAGGCAACACAATATTTTTAATAATATTATGTATTTATTATATATTTACAGTTAACTTTTAAATGATATACGATAATAAATGTTCTGGAACCAATTTCAGTGTTTGTGTGGAGATTTCCCCACACCATAAAACAAATCTCTAACATCAGCTAATGTTAACCAGTCTGATCATAAAGAAGACAGGCTCGTCTAATGCAGTGAAACTATGAGCCATGCTGTGTAGGGCCACCCAAGACAGATGGGTCACGGTGGAGAGTTCTGACAAAATGTGGTCCAATGGAGAAGGGAATGGCAAAGCACTTCAGTATTCTTGCCTTGAGAACCCCATGAACAGTATGAAAAGGCAAAAAGATAGGACATTGAAAGATGAACTCCCCAGGTTGGTGGGTGCCCAATATGCTAGTGGAGATCAGTAGAGAAATAACTCCAAAAAGAATGAAGAGACAGAGCCAAAGCAAAAA
This sequence comes from Bos grunniens, assembly GCF_055505025.1. NCBI lineage: Eukaryota > Metazoa > Chordata > Mammalia > Artiodactyla > Bovidae > Bos > Bos grunniens. Next base: position 135,292,469 of record NC_141194.1, read on the forward strand.
CAACACCCAGCTGTGAATGTGACTGGTGATGGAAGTAAAGTCCAATGCTGTAAAGAGCAATATTGCATAGGAACCTGAAATGCTAGGTCCATAAATCAAGGCAAACTGGAAGTGGTCAAACAGGAGATGGCAAGAGTAAACATCAGCATTTTAGGAATCAGCAAACTAAAATGGACTGGAATGGGTGAATTTAACTCACATGACCATTATATCTACTACTGTGGGCAGGAATCCCTCAGAAGAAATGGAGTAGCCATCATAGTAAACCAAAGAGTCCAAAATGCAGTACTTGGATGCAGTCTCAAAAGTGACAAAATAATCTCTGTTTCCAAGGCAAACCATTCAATATCACAGTAATCCAAGTATATGCCCCGACCAGTAATACTAAAGAGCTGAAGTTTAATGGTTCTATGAAGACCTACAAACCTTCTATATCTAACACCCCAAAAAGATGTCCTTTTCATTATAGGGGACTGGAATGCAAAAATAGCTAGTCAAGAAATACCTGGAGTAACTGGCAAATTTGGCCTTGGAGTACAGAATGAAACAGGGCAAAGGCTAATAGAGTTTTGCCAAGAGAACACACTCTTCATGCCAAATACCCTCTTCCAACAACACAAGAGAAGACTATACACATGGACATCACCAGATGGTCAACACTGAAATCATACTGATGATATTCTTTGCAGCCAAGATGGAGAAGCACTATACAGTCAGCAAAAACAAGACCAGGAACTGACTGTGGCACAGATCATGAACTCTTTATTGCCAAATTCAGACTGAAATTGAAGAAAGTAGGGAAAACGCCTAAAACATTCAGCTATAACCTAAATCAAACCCCTAACGATTATACAGTGGAAGTGAGAAATAGATTTAAGGGACTAGATCTGATAGACAGAGTGCCTGAAGAATATGGACACTGCAGTGATCCACACCATCCTTAAGAAAAAGAAATACAAAAAGGCAAAATGGTTGTCTGAGGAGGCCTTACAAACAGCTATCAAAAAAAAAAAAAAGCGAAAGGCAAAGGAGAAAAGGAAAAATATAATCATCTGAATGCAGAATTCCAAAGAATAGCAAGGAGAGATATGAAAGCCTTCCTTAGTGATCTGTGCAGAGAAATAGAGGAAAACAATAGAATGGGAGACTAGAGATCTCTTCAAGAAAATTAGAGATACCAAGGGAACATTTCATGCAAAGATGGGCTCAATAAAGGACACAAATGATATGGATCTAAAAGAAGCAGAAGATATTAAGAAGAGGTGCCAAGAATACACAGAAGAACTATACAAAAAAGACCTTCATGACCCAGAAAATCACAATGGTGTGATCACTCACCTAGAGCCAGACATCCTGGAATGTGAAGTGAAGTGAGCCTTCAGTTCAGCTCAGTTCAGTCGCTCAGTCGTGTCCGACTCTTTGTGACCACGTGAATCGCAGCATGCCAGGTCTCCCTGTCCATCACCAACTCCCGGAGTTCACTCAGACTCTCGTCCATTGAGTCAGTGATGCCATCCAGCCATCTCATCCTCTGTCGTCCCCTTCTCCTCCTGCCCCTAATACCTCCCAGCATCAGAGTCTTTTCCAATGAGTCAACTCTTTGCATGAGATGGCCAAAGTAATGGAGTTTCAGCTTTAGCATCATTCCTTCCAAAGAAATCCCAGGGCTGATCTCCTTCAGAATGGACTGGTTGGATCTCCTTGCAGTCCAAAGGACTCTTAAGCGTCTTCTCCAACACCACAGTTCAAAAGCATCCATTCTTCGGAGCTCAGCCTTCCTCACAGTCCAACTCTCACATCCATACATGACCACAAGAAAAATCACAGCCTTGACTACACGGACCTTTGTTGGTAAAGTAATGTCTCTGCTTTTGAATATGCTATCTAGGTTGGTCATAATTTTTCTTCCAAGGAGTAAGCGTCCTTTAATTTCATGGCTGCAGTCACCATCTTCAGTGATTTTGGAGCCCCAAAAAATAAAGTCTGACACTGTTTCCACTGTTTCCCCATCTATTTCCCATGAAGTGGTGGGACCGGATGCCATGATCTTCATTTTCTGAATGTTGAGCTTTAAGCCAACTTTTTCACTCTCCACTTTCACTTTCATCAAGAGGCTTTTTAGTTCCTCTTCACTTAGGAAGCGTCATTATGAACAAAGCTAGTGGAGGTGATGGAATTCCAGCTGAGCTATTTCAAATCCTAAAAGGTGATGCTGTGAAAGTGCTGCACTCAATATACCAGAAAATTTGGAAAACTCAGCAATGGCCACAGGACTGGAAAAGGTCAGTTTTCATTCCATTCCCAAAGAAAGGCAATGCAAGAAATTTCTCAAGCTACAGCACAATTGCACTCATCTCCCATGCTAGTATAGTAATGCTCAAAATCCTCCAAGCTAGGCTTCATCAGTGTATGAACTGTGAAGTTCCAGATGTTCAAGCTGGATTTAGAAAAAGCAGGGGAAGCAGAGATCAAATTGCCAACATCTGCTGGATCATCAAAAAAGCAAGAGAGTTCCAGAAAAAAATTCTACTTCTGCTTTATTAACTATGCCAAAGCCTTTAACTGTGTGGATTATAACCAACTGTGGAAAATTCTTCAAGAGATGGGAATACCAGACCATCTGACCTGCCTCTTGAAAATTCTGTATGCAGGTCAAGAAGCATCAGTTAGAACTGGACATGGAACAACAGACGGGTTCCAAATAGGAAAAGGAGTATGTCAAGGCTGTATATTGTCACCCTGCTTATTTAACTTCTACGCAGAGTACATCATGAGAAACGCTGGGCTGGATGAAGCACAAGCTGGAATCAAGATTGCCAGGAGAAATATCAATAACCTCAGATATGCAGATGACACCACCCTTATGACAGAAAGTAAAGAAGAACTAAAGAGCCTCTTAAGGAAAGTGAAAGAGGAGAGTGAAAAGCTGGCTTAAAAGTCAACATTCAGAAAACAAAGATCATGGCATCTGGTCCCATCACTTCATGGCAAATAGATGGGGAAACAATGGAGACAGTGACAGACTTTATTGGGGGGGGGGCTCCAAAATCACTGCAGATTGTGACTAGAGCCATGAAATTAAAATATGTTTGCTCCTTGAAAGAAAAGATATGACCTACCTAGACCTAGACAGCATATGAAAAATTAGAGACATTATTTTGCAACAAAGGTCTGTCTAGTCAAAGCTATGGTTTTCCAGTAGTCATGTATGGATATGAGAGTTGGACTATAAAGAAAGCTGAGCACCGAAGAACTGATGCTTTAGAACTGTGGAGTTGGAGAAGACTATTGAGAGTTCCTTGTACTGCAAGGAGATCCAACCAGTCCATCCTAAAGAAAATCAGTCCTGAATATTCATTGGAAGGACTGATGCTGAAGCTGAAAACCCCAATACTTTGGCCACCTGATGCGAAGAACTGACTCTTTTGAAAAGACCCTGAAGCTGGGAAAGATTGAAGTGGGGAGGAGAAGGGGACGACAGAGGATGAGATGGTTGGATGGCATCACCGACTCAATGGACATGAGTTTGAGTAAACTCTGGGAGTTAACTATGGACAGGGAGGTTGGAGTGCTGCAGTCCATGGGGTCACAAAGACTCAGACACGACTGAGCAACTGAACTGAACTGAACTGAGCATCAGCTGGGTGTCCTACAATTCAACTCAATTCTCCTCAATTCTCACAGTATCTACCAAGAGATAGCAATAGATTCCACAGGTTAAGGGCACATTTCCACAAAACTGCCCTCTACTTCAGTGCCAATCATAAGTCTATGTTGTTACTGACTATCCTGCAACAGATTGGAGTTTCCCATTACTCCTTCCTTCCTAATGGTCCGTTTGTGGTTTAGAAAAGAACTTCCAGACATGAGGCAGAATGAGAGAAGAATAAAGTTTGTTAGAGTGGGAAATGCTCTTTGAACATTGGGAGAGCCGGACCCTTTCAGAGGCTAGCAGCCAGTTTTTATAGTCTCAAGACAGAGAAAATTCCTACTGGAATGGTGGCATTAGGTGGTTGGTTAGGATGCTGTAGGTGGATAATAGGGTGGATATTTTACCTAATACAGGGTCAGGAAACTGGCTGGTTTAAATCCAGAGGCTCATGGCAACAGTTGCTATGGGGATTGGTCAGTTCCAGAGATTTTTATCATGTGACATTGGTGTACAGTCCCAAATCCTTAGATTCAATTAATTTGGTAGAGCAACTCACAGAACTCAGAAACATTTTACTTACTCTCAGTCAGTTCAGTCACTCAGTAGTGTTCAACTCTTTGAAACCCAATGGACTGCAGCACACCAGGCTTCTCTGTCCATCACCAACTCCCGGAGCTTGCTCACACGCATGCCCATCAAATCCGTGATGCCATCCAACCATCTCATCCTCTGTCGTCTCGTTCCCTTCCTGGCTTCAATCTTTCCCAGCATCAGGGTCTTTTGAAAAGAGTCAGTTCTTCGCATCAGTGGCCATAGTATTGGAGCTTCAGCTTCAGCATCAGTCCTTCCAATGAATATTCAGGACTGATTTCCTTAAGATTTACTGGATGGCTCTCCTTGCAGTCCAAGGGACTCTCAAGAATCTTCTCCAACACCACAGTTCAAAAATATTGATTCTTCGACACTCGGCTTTCTTCACAGTCCAACTCTCACATCCACACGTGACTACTGGAAAAACCACAGCTTTGACTAACTAGATGGAGCTTTGTCGGCAAAGTAATGTCTCTGCTTTTTAATATGCTATCTAAGTTTGTCATAGCTTTTGTTGCAAGGAGCAAGCGTCTTTTAATTTCATGGCTGCAGTGATTTTGGAGCCCAAGAAAATAAAGTCTCTCATGGTTTCCATTGTTTCCCCATCTATTTGCCATGAAGTGATGGGACTGGATGCTGTATTACTGGCTTATTAAGGACTTGGCACAGTGGTAAAGAATACCCTTGCCAATGCAAGAGATGCAGGAGACACAGGTTCAGTCTCTGGGTGGGGAAGATCCCCTGGAGTAAGAAATGGCAACCCACTCCAGTATTCTCACCTGGGAAATCCCATGGACAGGGGATATAGTGAAGTCGCTCAGTCATGTCCGACTCTTTGCGACCCCATGGACTGTAGCCTACCAGGCTCCTCTGTCCATGGGATTTTCCAGGCATTAGTCCTAGAGTGGATTGCCATTTCCTTCCCCAGGGGATCTTCCCAACTCAGGGATCGAACTCGGGTAGAGTTCGATTGTAGACAGACGCTTTACCGTCTGAGCCACCAGGGAAGTCCTGGGACCTTATTGCAAAATAATGTAACTCAGGAACAGCTACATGGATAAGATGCATAGGACGAGGTATAGGAAATGATGTGACACTTCTGTATTCTCTCTAGGTGCACCACATTCCCCAAACCTCCACATGTTCAACAACTGCTAAGCTCTCTGCACCTGGTCCTCTTAGATTTTTATGGAGGATTCACTATATATGTGTGAGTGATTAAATCATAGGCCATTCCATTAGTGGTTGATCAAACTTCCAATCCCTCCTTTCTCTACGAATGTCAAGGAGGGTGGGACTGGAAATTCCAGTGTTCTATTCTTTTGCTGATTCCCCTGGCAACCAGCCCCCATCCTTAGGTGATCTCTATAAGTCACCTGAGGAACTGTAAACTCAGTTCTGGAAAGGAGCTTGTTAAGAATAACAATATACCCATGTCATTTTTATGGCTCTAAAGCTGTTTCAGGAACTGAGAACAATAGACCAAACATTATGACAAAAGTTGCTCGGACTGTTCTTGTGCCCAGGAAATTCCAAGTGTTTTAAGAGCTATGTGTCAGGTACTGTGGAAGAAGACCAAATATATATGATAAATATATTTTAGTTGATATATTATATATATGTATATATATATATATATATAATATATATTTTTTAGTAAATATATTTACTTGAATGATAAAATGTACATTTCTTATAAATCACAATAACAAAGATTGAATTGGAGCATGACCCTGTGAGACTCCAGGGTACAAATTTATGTCCCCATTTCTTGTTTGTAGGAAATAGCTTCATTCAGCTTCCATAACCTTCCCTGAGTTCCAAAGGGCAGGTTTAGTTCAGTTGCTCAGTCGTGTCTGAATCTTTGCAACCCCTTGAACTGCAGCATGCCAGGTTTTCCTGTCCATCACTAATTCATCAGAAGGCAGAAAGAGCAGGTTCAAACAGTTGCTAATCAGGGAACAACGGAGGGAACATAGAAACAAAGGAAGAACAGCCAAGTGGAGTCATTAAAGCAGGATTCTGGTTCTTCCTCAAGGAATATACATAACAATATCTTTTAGTTCTTTTGCAGGAATTAAGGTTCCCACCCAGGTGCCTGCTCAGTCACTCAATGGAGTCTGACTCTTTGCCACCACATGGACCTACCAGGCTCCTCTGCCCCCAACCCATGTGGAGGATGGTAACTTCTGGCTTAGCACAAGATTCCTGAAGATCCACTCTGTTACCTGACCACCAGCCAGCCAGAAGAAAGTCAAACACCCTGCAGCTCTCACCCCAAATTTTGCCTATAAAAACTCCCGGAAAACCCTCAGGGAGTTGGGGTTTTTGAGTATGAGCCATCCATTCTCCTTGCTTGGTCCAAACTCCTACATCTGTGTTTGACATTGTGTGTCAGGTATAGATTCTTGCACATAACAATTTAGTGATCAATTTTAAATTATTTAGATTTAAAAGAGCTTAAAATAAAATTTCCTTCATGGCATTTGCCACTGTTGGGGCTCAGGGTGGACCACCCCCAAATTTGTCACAATGGCATATTGATTGTTTCATATTACAGTTACTTATGAAATGGCCAACACAAGAGTAACACTCTGACCTTCCTCTGTTGTCTCCTGTATATAAGCAGGAAAAACAACCCTCATGCAAAAAGTGTACTCTCTGCATCACAAGAAAGACAAACACCCTTATGACCAGTGATAAGGAATTTGGACTGAGAATTCTGTTTAAACAAACCTTGTTATTTCTTTAATACCTCAAGCCTGAACTCTGTTTAGATTCTTCTTTGATTAAGCACCTCTTAGCATAGAGAACTTGGCTTCACTCATTCACTATGCTGCAAAGTCAATGTATTCACACCAAGTTGTGGGAAAAGTAAGTACAGAGTACTGCAGGCAAGAAGCAAGGGGAGAGGGAGGCTCACCGTTTTTAGACTGAAACTCCCGGGTGGTTGTCAGAGAAGGGTTTTTAAGGCAACCTCAGGCGTGGGGTTTGTAGGGTATGTGATCAACTCATGGACTTTCTTCTGGGTGGTTGTTGTTGGAGAGGCAATAGGTTCATGTTTCAAATATCTTAATTATCATCCATCTGGTTTCAACCGGTCTGGGGTCTCCTTGTTTGTGCTCAACATGTAGTCACCATCCTCCACCTGGTGGGAGTGGGGGAAGTGTGTCTTAGTTCCTGCAGAACAACTCAAAGGTATGCATCAGATTGTTATGTATATCCCTTGGGGAGAAACTGGGTCTCTGTTTTATCTCATCTTCCCTAGTACCGCAGTCCCTAAAGAATCTGCCTGCAAGGCAGGAGACCTAGGTTTGATTCTTGAGTTGAGAAGATGCCCTGGAGAAGGAAATGGCAACCCACTCCAGTATTCTTGCTTGGAGAATCCCACAGACAGAGGAGCCTGGCAGGCTAGAGTCTACGGGGTAGCAAAAGTCAGACATGATTTAGCAACTAAACCATCACCTTTCTGTCTTACCGACTTTGGTTTCTGCATTCACTCACTTCCCTAATTAGTAACTCCTTGAGTCTTCTCTTTGGAGTTAGAGAAGGCCTAGGAGACTAAAGGTTTTATCTACAAACAAAAAGTGAGAGGATCAGAGGGGCTTGGTTTCATACCCAAAACCCAAGTTTCTTTGTCCTGTCAATTCCTCACAAATTTATTCTCTGTTCAAAAATTATAAACACTTCCTGCTTTGGCCACTTCTCTATGAGACCTCTGTGCCCACGATTTAAAATTTATTTTTCTCCTATTATTTTGGCTTGTGTCCATTTTCTTTTTGGTTCATCTATAAGAACTCAAGAGAGACTGAGGGTTTGCGGGAAATTTCCCCCTTCTTGACACCACTTACACACAGCAATAAATTTTGAAAGGTTTATATTTACTTATAGATCATGGGTTAAATACCCATAAAAATTCTATGTGCATAGATGTAAAGTAATAAATGATGACCACATATTGAAAATTCATGATAATTAAATGCTTTCTTAAAATACATCATTGAACAAAGAAATAGTTTAGGACTGTGAAAACCAGAGAATTTGATAATCCCTGATTTCCTAAATTTCATACTAATTTGACACCATAATCAACTTACATTCAAAGGCCTGTAAAAGGTGTCACCAAATTAACTTTCAAGCTTATTTTCCTTAATAAATCTTCAACTTCAATTAAGTTTATTCTCCAATCATTTATTTACTCATTTATTCAACAAATGTACATTAAAATCTTTCTCTACCTCAAGTACCATGATAGGTACTTAGAATACAATATATGACAGATATCTAGGCCTCAAAGACTCTTAAGTTCTAGAGGGATAAAGAAGCATAGAATCACATAATTATAAAACAATGTGGAAGTGCAACCAGTGAGAGATGTGCAGGGTATTAGAAAAGTACAGAAGATGTGAAACAAGATGTGGTCTGTGGATAAAGAAGTGCTTTAAGAAAGGGTTTTTGGATGAAACAACCTTTGGGGATTCACAGGTGGTGCTAGTGATAAAGAACACACCTATCAATGCAGGAGACATAGATGTGTGGGTTTGATCCCTGGGTGAGGAAGATTCCCCTGGAGGAGGCATGGCTACCCACTCCAGTATTCTTGCCTAAAGAATACCATGGACAGAGGAGCCTGGAGGGCTAGAGTTCATGGAGTCACAAAGACTTGGACATAATCGAGTGACCGAGCATGCACACATGTACTGCTGTTTGCAGAAGGATTCTTAACCTCTGGACCACCAGGAAAGTCCTAAATAAAGCAATTTTCATTTTATATTCACATTAGTGGACACTGAATGAATGAATGACCTTTGATAGACTTATAAGGAAATTTAATGATTAAAAGCTTGAAAGCAAGGAAATTTATTAGTAAAATAATGCTGTAATTTACAAATGAGATTATGAAGACTGAAACTATTACAATATTATCATGGGTATAGAGGAGATGGCTTCAAGAAAGATTTGATAAGGTATTATCAAGACATATGAATAATTGAATTTGAGCAGGGCCCTCCACTGTTGACTACAAAGCAGACTAGATAATGTGTGAAACCTACTACTATAAATATCGAGAAAGGCTAAATAAAATATAAGAAGAAAATGTATTATAAGAGAATACTCTGAATGACTTTATGTCAATAAATTATATGAAATAGATTATTTCTTAAAAATAACTTTCTAAAGCTGATTCAATATAAAATGAAAAGTGAATAGAATTATAATCAATAAAGAACCTGGGGACTTCACTGGAGGTCCTGTGGTGAAGACTCTGCACTTCTACTTCAGGGAGCGTGAGTTCAGTCCCTGCTTGGGGAGCTAAGATGCCAGATGGTGCGAGTCACAGCCAAAAAAGTTAAAAAAAAGAACCAGAATCTGTAATTTAAATCTAAGGAAGCCACGCACACAGACATAGACACACATACAAGTCTCAGATAGTTTCATGAGAAAGATCTGAAACCTGTATTACATATTTTTCCCTTTTTGTGATATAATTCATATACCACAAAATCCAGCCTTTTAAAATATAGAACTCTTTATTAGTATACTCACAGAATTGTGCAACTGTCACCTATATTTAATTCCAAAATAGTTCATTATCCTGAAACAAACTGGATATCTATTAGCAGTCAATCCTCATACTTTCCTACTCTCAACTGTCATCAACCACTAATATGTTTTCAGTCTCTATGGATTTACCTACTCTGGACATTTCTCATGAATGGAATCAAACAATATATAGCTTTTTGTGATGGACTTCTTTCACTTAACAAAATGTTTTCAAGGTTTATCAATGTTGTAGCATTAATCAGTACTCTATTTCTTTTAATGGCTTAGTAATGTTCATGGGAAATAGATGGGGAAACAGTGGAAACAGTGTCAGACTTTATTTTTTGGGGCTCCAAAATCACTGCAGATGGTGATTGCAGCCATGAAATTAAAAGACGCTTACTCCTTGGAAGGAAAGTTATGAGCAACCTAGATAGCATATTCAAAAGCAGAGACATTGCTTTGCCAACAAAGGTCCATCTAGTCAAGGCTATGGTTTTTCTAGTGGTCATGTATGGATGTGAGAATTGGACTGTGAAGAAAGCTGAGCGCCGAAGAATTGATGCTTTTGAACTGTGATGTTGGAGAAGACTCGAGAGTCCCTTGCACTGCAAGGAGATCCAATCAGTCCATCCTAAAGGAGATCAGCCCTGGGTGTTCTTTGGAAGGAATGATGCTAAAGCTGAAACTCCAGTACTTTGGCCACCTCATGTGAAGAGTTGACTCATTGGAAAAGACTCTGATGCTGGGAGGGTTTGGGGGCAGGAGGAGAAGGGGATGACAGAGGATGAGATGGCTGAATGGCATCACCAACTCGATGGATGTGATTTTGAGTGAACTCCGGGAGTTGGTGATGGACAGGGAGGCCTGGCGTGCTGCAATTCATGGGGTTGCAGAGTCAGACACGACTGAGCGACTGAACATAACTGAATGTTCCATTGTTTGAATATATCATTTTTCTTCCCTTGCAATAACAACTCGAGGAATCCAAAGATCAATACCCAAAACTCATTTGCATTCCTGTGTACCCTAAGGAAGGAGAAACCATTTTCCCTCTACCTATCTGGTTTCCTGGCTGAGGCATTCCTGCAATAAAACAGATTAATAGGAGAAAAATAAACAGAAGTTTAATAAATGCATACTTTCTGTATACATGGGAGAGACCCAGGGAAACTGAGTAATTCTCCACAATGTCCTAAGCTACCATTGTAAGTACCATCTCCAGCTAAAGACAAAAGATGTTGTGGGGGAAGGGAAGCCAGTTAAGGGAAGTTATCAAGAAAAGCACAGTAAACAAGGGTAAGGCAGTTATGCAGATTTAAGTCATTGTCTTCTCTATTAATAAGAGCTTCTAGAGTTCTAATCATCCTGGTACAGAGAGAGAGAGACACATAGTAACAGATGGAGATTTCCACTATAAGTGTAAATAAATGTCTCTTACAAAAAGGTAACCTTTACTCCATTTTCAGAACTTCTCCTGTGGCTATTTCATAAAACAATCAGCTTGAAATAATCTTTATACCAAAGAGGTAGGTATTGAGATGGTATATTCTGATCCCCATCTGTACCAAGAATAAACAATAAAAATATAAATTTTTAAAGTTCTCATTTATAATGGCAACCAAAAAATACAATGTCTGGTAATAAAACTAGTATTTTTTGAAAAAACATTTTTGCATAAACATGAATATATGTGAAAATTATAAAATAAACTTAATTTCATGAAGTGTATATTACAGTCATGGAAAGGAAGACAAAATAGCATACATGACAATAGTCCCTTAATTGATTTATAAATTTAATGTAGTTCCCCTCAAAATTCTTAAAAGGATGTTTTGTCATGAAAATTGACATACAGAACTGAAAATTTATATAGTTATACAAGATATCAAGAATAGCAAATATAATTTTGAAAACCAAAGTGGATACATGCTTTATAATATATCAATATTATAAAGATCTGCTAAGAAATGCGTCATTACAAGGATAGTCATTCCCCAGTGAGCACACTATGAGGCCATTCGTATATAATGATCTGATATGTAAAAGGAAGGGCTACTTCAATTAAGTACAAAAAACATGGGCTTTTAAATAAGGAGTATTGGTACAACTAGTTATACTTAAAATATTTATGGGCTTCCCTGGTAGATCAGTGGTAAAGAATCCACTTGCCAATCCAGGAGATGAAGGTTCGATCCCCAGCTCAGATAGATCCCCTGGAGAATAAAATGACAACACTCCTTATTCTTACCTGGGAAATCCCATGGACAGAAGAGCTGGGGGCATTACAGTCCATGAATTACAAAAGAGTTGGACATGAATTAATGAGCAAACAACACAAAGAAAATATTTATATTTATTCCATATTTTAAACTACAAACATAAATCTCAAATTGAATGCAGATTTAAATATGAAAAAAAATTCACCAAACTTTTACAAAAAAAAAGATTAGAAAATATATGTGATTTGTGGGTAAAATAGATTTTGTATATAAAACACACACAAAAAAATGCTTAAATCTTACAAAGAGTAACATTTCAACTTTATTAAAATTAGGCACTTCTGTACAAAAAAGGCACAAGCAAAATTAGAAAAACACCTCTCATATTGGAAGAACTCTTTGTAATCCATCATTCTGACAAAAGGTTCTGTTTAGAATAATAAAAATACATATATATCACAAAAGAATAAGAAAAATATAAAAATTCAAAATGAAAGACCAAAGAATGTACACAGTCATTTATAAAAGAGCCAACCTTGATGGTTAATGCATATATAAAAATTAAGAAAATGCACATTAAAATAAATGAGACAGCATTTCATACACATTAGATTAAAATAGAAGTAAAATCCAACAATATCAGGTGTTTGTGGAGTTGTGAAACAATGAGACTCATGCTGCTGGTGAGTACATAAATGGGTACAACTACTCTAGAGAAGAAGTAAAATAGATAGTAATGAAAAAAAATAGTAATGATAAAGATGGACATACGAAGTAATTGTACTCCAAGTTGTTCCTTAGAAAAGCTCCTATACATGTACACATGGAGACATTTTTTGAAGAATAAAAATTGTAGCACTGGTAGTAAAAGAAAAAAAGGAAAACAAATTTCAGTCAAGAAGATAAATCATGGTATGCTTCTACAAAGGATTATTATAAAGCAGTAAAAATGATTCACAGCATATGGATCAATATCACAATTATAAGGCTGAACAAAAACACCAAATTGTAGATGTATTTGTGCAGGATAATTCTATTCTTTAAGGTTTATTTCATGTATATATTCAGAATATGTATGAATATATATGTTTATGTACATATCGCTCTGTTATGAAAGTACAAAAACATTCTTGGAAATCATGAATACTAAGTTCAAAACATTGGTCACGTCTAGAGAGGGAGGGAGAAAAATGGTACTTTGGAGGTATGTTCTTATATACATATTTCCAAGGATTTGTTTACTTAAAACAAGGACCTAAAATAAATACAGCAAAATTTTCAGTCATGACAAAGCTGACTGATAGACATATGAGTGGCTTTTATGCTATATTTTAAGCTTTTCTGTGTATCTAAAGTATTTCACAGCATTATTTTTTGAGGGGAAGGCAATTCAAGGATATTGTCAGCTTCTATCTAGGATGAGTGGATGATGTGTTTGTGACATTAGACAAAATACAGAATAAATAAAGTAGAGCATGTTTTGGAGTTAAGATGATGAATTTTGTTTTGCTTGTTTTTGATTTTAGAAGGCTTGGAAAATCTAGGAAAAGAACTCCAACAGATGTTTAATAAATATGCTCAAAGAGAATGTCAGTGCAGCAACAGGGTTAGAGATAGAGACTTTATGTTCAGAACCTGTATGGCTTTGATGAAACTACATGCTTTCATGAGAGTCCTGGGGAGAATGTGAAAAATTGAGATAGTCAGTGTTTTGAGGGAAAAGCCACAAATAAATTTTTTAAGAAATAGGTAAAGGAAATAGACACATAAAGAAGCAGGGGAAAACTGTCAGTTATTGGGAGAACCCAGATACAGTTGTTTCCCAGACATTAGTGAAGCATAGTGTGTTAAGAACAAGGAAATGGTCTACTCTCAATTAACAGAGATAACCAAGCTGATAGCAACTTAGAACTTGTATGGAGCAGCACAGATATCCTAAAAATTAGGTAAAACTGTTCTTTCTATTTTAAAGATGAGGAAACTGATGACAACAATACAAGTAATTTACCTAACCTGATACTGATCGATATGAAACACAGAGCCAAAACTCAAACACAGGTTTGAGGGCCTCCAGAGACTTAGCTTTGATAAGACCCAAGTCTCTTCAATCTCTGTATATTTAATGTCTGAATATAGTTACTGTTCAATATGTTGAATGGATGCCTGAGTAAATGGGGACATGTAAGTTGATAGAGTTTTATTTTTCTCTGGCGGTGTATATTGAGCACTTGTTGGGAAGAAAAGGTTTACATGTAACAATTATTTTCTTTGCTTGTATGACAGGTGAAATGGCATCCATTAGTATTTTGTGAAAATCATGTTTTGCAAACAATTTCTGAAAGGTATGTATTACTCCGTACTGGTTGTTTACAACATTTTCAGAATTAGAATGACCTAATGTTTTCAGTATTACTAAACAATGTGAAATATTTGTATTAAATACATTAAAATAACTTACATTCATCCGTCTTTAAGTCTTTTCTGTCAATTTATTTCACATTCTGGAAAGCTCTTGCGTCCATTAACTATCATCCCCTGAGAACAAACTACCATTATTTCTTGCCTACACTACTATTATAGCCATCCATTTTCCTGCATCAGCCACTGTTTCTTTTCATTTCTTCCTCCACAATTCAACAGAATAATATTACTGCCTAAAATGTTCCTCCAGCCCTGCCCCCACATCCAGTTATCTTCTCTCCATTTTCCTATTTGAGGCCAAATGTTGCTCCCTCAAGATAGCCCTCTTGATTCATCAGATCTACTCTATGCTTTCATAGCATCCAGTACTTCTATTTTTCATTTTGAGATAACTGTTGATCCATACATGGTTATAAGAAATAATAAGAAAGTTTCTGGGTATCTTTTACTCAGTTTCTTACAATATTAACGTTTCTCAAAAGAATGGCCAAAGAGTTTGTTCAAATAACCTGAACAAACTTTTTGGCCAACCCAACATATCTTCTGTGAAATGCATATCATTTAAGCTATGTTCAGCAATGTTAAGTAGTTTAAATGGAGTCATGGTGGCCAATGCGAACTTTTGTATTTGTGGTTTTGAAGTGTCTAGTATAGAAATGCAAGAGCCTTGGAGTGTTTTAAATCAAGCAGTGTTACTTTACATAAGGAATTTGTTTGGCAACGTCCACAAAAAACCTTTTATTCAATCATTTAAAAAGATTTTTACTGTGTATCTGGTAATTTCTAAGCACTGAAGATACAATAGCAATAAAAAAAGACTTAAACCTCTGCCCTCTGAAACTTCCATTCTAGTCTATGGAGCTAAACAATCTTCAAAAAGTTCAGTTCAGTTCAGTCACTCAGTCGTGTCCGACTCTTCGCGACCCCATGAATCACAGCAGGCCAGGTCTCCCTGTCCATCACCAACTCCCGGAGTTCACTCAGACTCATGTTCATCGAGTCATTGATGCCATCCAGCCATCTCATCCTCTGTCATCCCCTTTTCCTCCTGCCCCCAATCCCTCCCAGCGTCAGAGTCTTTTCCAATGAGTCAACTCTTCCCATGAGGTGGCCAAAGTACTGGAGTTTCAGCTTTAGCATCATTCCTTCCAAAGAAATTCCAGGGCTGATCTCCTTCCGAATGGACTGGTTGGATCTCCTTGCAGTCCAAGGGACTCTCAAGAGTCTTCTCCAACACCACAGTTCAAAAGCATCAATTCTTCGGCGCTCAGCTTTCTTCACAGTCCAACACTCACATCCATACATGACTACTGGAAAAACCATAGCCTTGATTAGATGGACCTTTGTTGGCAAAGTAATGTCTCTGCTTTTGAATATGCTATCTGGGTTGCTCATAACTTTCCTTCCAAGGAGTAAGTGTCTTTTAATTTCATGGCTGCAGTCACCATCTGCAGTGATTTTGGAGCCCAGAAAAATAAAGTCTGACACTGTTTCCACTGTTTCCCCATCTATTTCCCATGAAGTGATGGGACCGGATGCCATGATCTTCGTTTTCTGAATGTTGAGCTTTAAGCCAACTTTTTCACTCTCCACTTTCACTTTCCTCAAGAGGCTTTTTAGTTCCTCTTCACTTTCTGCCATAAGTGTGGTGTCATCTGCATATCTGAGGCTATTGATATTTCTCCCAGCAATCTTGATTCCAGCTTGTGTTTCTTCCAGTCCAGCATTTCTCATGATGTACTCTGCATATATTATATTTAATATTAAAAATAATACTTTATATTAGTTACATGGTAAATTAATAACATTTTTATATAATGGATAGAATTTATTAAAATTAATTTTGCCTGCTTCTTTTTAGTGTGATTATTAGAAAATCTGAAATTGTATAAATTGCTCCCATATATTTCTACTAGAGAGTACTAGAATCCATCACAGAGGCTGGTATGTGATTTTAAGGCTTTTGTCTTTACTTTGAGGTGGGGAACTGTTGGAAAGTGTTGATCAAAGTTTAAATTACCTACTTTCAACTTAAAAGATTATCCAGTCTATTCTGTTTTCAATGGATTATAAGGGGAGAATGGAAGCAGAGGGACCACATTTGAGAGGAAAGTATTGGTCAAAGTTTAAATTATCTAATTTCCACTTAAAAGATCACCCAGCCTACTCTGCTTTGAATGGAATATAAGGGCAAGAATGGAAGCAGGTAGACCAAATTTGAGGCCATTATACTAACTCATATGAGAAATGATGGTGGCTTGGGTCAGTTTCCTAGTGGTAGGTATGATGGGAAGTGGTCAGACTCTGGATTTATTTTGAAGAGAGAATCAATAAGATTTTGTGACAAATTGGATGATGTGGTACAGGATAAAAAGGAAACATTGAAAATTACTCCAATGTTTTGGCTTAAGTTATCAATAATGGACACAGAAAACTGCAGTTGGAAAGGTTTGGAGAAGGAGATCAAGAGTTTGGATTTGAACACATTAAGTTTGAGATGCTTATTAGACATCAACATGAAGATATTGAGTGCGCAAATGGATATAAAAGTCTGATTTTGAAGAAAAGGACCTAGATTGGAGATAACATTTGATATTTAAAGGTTTTTTGAAACTGAATGTGATGACCAGAAAGTTAGTTTAGATAAAGAAAAGGTGTAAGAAATGAACCTTGGACCTCTCCAACTTTATGAAGTTAGGAAGAAAAGAAAGCCTGCAGAGAAATTTTTCCTTCTTCTGATGCATTTTACTGCTAAAAATTGTTTTTGTTATTTAACTTCAATATGTGAAGTTATTAGACATTCTTTTTGCAGTGATTAAAGTGTGAGCCCTGCTTTCCCTGTACCCCTTTAGTTTTCAAAGGTCTCCAGCCCTTGGTCATATACTTTCATGTTCTAAAATGACCAGTAACTAATCGGAATATCTGACAAATTAATGTTAAGTGAATGATAATGATTTATTGGTTATCACATCCAGATAGCACATTGACCTTTTAAAGGGGGGCTTCAAATGTTTTAATTCAAGGATTTGGTTATGAGAGACTATTATAGGTTTATGAAGTAGATCATTTTGTGCCCTGGGTCAACCATAAGGAGTAGATGACTAATAACAGCATAATGTAGTGAAAAGAGCACTGCACTAGGGAGTCAGGAACCCCAAGTTCTATTCCCAGCTTTACCATTCATCAGCTCTCTCCATGGTTCCCCAAAGCTGATCTGAATAAAGTGATTAGTAGCTTCTGGTAAAGTTGTTACTGGTTAAAAGTAAGGGTACTGTAGAGGGCTTTCCAGTAACTATATATAATTTTAATAACTGTCCTGATTACTAAGATTACTTCCTAATTATTGCATTAAAATGGATAATAGTAGATGGTAATAGGTATAGTAGATATGATAATAGATGCCATTTTTAAAGATTTTTACTTGGCACATACAGACGCACACATACCAGTGGCAACACCTATTTATGATTTATCTATAAATCCATTTATTTATAAATGTTCCTCCTCCACGAAGTCCAAAAGTCTGAGAACCACTAATTTCAGATAGATCACTTCAGCTCTCTGATCACCAGAGAGCTGTTCTGTATGCAAGAATATATATAAATGTAAGAAAATAAAACATATTTGCCTCAATATAAAGCAATCTTCAGAGTGAAGAAAGAGAGAAGTTAATGGGAATTGGATTTCAGCTGTATCTATGAAAGTGAAGTGAAAGTGTTAGTCATTCAGTCGTGTCCAACTCTTTGCAACACTATGGACTGTAGCCTGCCAGACTCCTGTATCCATGGGATTCTCCAGGCAAGGATACTGAAGAGGGTTGCCTTTTCCTTCTCCCTCCCAACTCCCTTTTCTTTTTATAGAAGATTTCTCCTTCAACATGGGGGGAATTTGCCCTTGGTTTCCCACTGTTTCAGATCCCAAATTGCAAATCTCTCCTGATCCCAAAATAAGTCTGTCTTTGCTGGAGAAATAATTGTCAACCTTTTTGTTTTAGGTTAATGTTTTTGTGCTCTGTGTGAGAACCAGAGAAGATTCAGTATGGCTCAATGACTGATGAGCAAACAGGTGCAGTAGCCACAATTGGGACCACTGAGCTCACTGCTTTTCTCACCAACCGCAGAAACTGAAGGTATGTTTTTCTCTTGGATCTGATCCTCTGCCCTCTTTGTGTTTGAAGCTGTCCAGGCATTATTTGGATCTACTTTATGGTTTCCCCCTTTCTGGTTAAAGCCTAGCTCTGTATGCAAGTACTTGTTTGGCACTTCAGTCTGATTTTGAGATCAGAATGTTTCAATGGAAACTGCCAGAGTCCAGCTCCAGCAGCGAGGGAATCAGCCTGAAGGGGTGAACAGTGTCAGCGGACAATGATGTAGTCTCTGACTCATAGTATGGAACTACATGTTTATTTCAAGCTTCAGATTCTCTTTTATACTTTGACAAAAGCATTAGGTCAGAGGTTTGACATTTTCAGTTTTCCCCACCCAGATTTATTGTCTCCAGAAATCATTGTTGTCCTACAGAGTTCCTGCTTCAGCAATTCTCTCAGAATCGGCTTTACTATCTATTATCTACTTTCTCTTATGTGTCCTATAATTAACTTGTGATTACATTGTAACTCATGCTACATTCCTCAGTTTATTTCTTATCTTTCTAAATCCTGTTTTCCCCTAGCATCTTAAGATCACTATCTCCTAAAATGGCTTCTAGCTATTCTTAATTATTCCTAAACCCTAAGGTCAGCAAACTTCTTTTGCCATAAACATTCCCCTCACAAACAGGTCTCAGATAACAATCCTTCCCATGGCCTCAAGCTGTGGCCTACATTCTCAGTTCTCATCCTGGGACATTCTTTGTAAAGATCCTTGAACAAATGTCAATGGTTACTTTATAGATTATTTTCTGGGCACAACTGTAGAAGGCTTTGTGCTTTCTCATGCTTTTCTCAAGCATCTTAACATTCTTTCCAGCCAACTCAACCAAAGAAAGGAAAAAACAAGTCAGAATCACAAGAGCTAACTCCTTCATCCCAGGTCCGTGCCTGCAGGATGAGGAGAGGGGGTTGGGGGCTGTGCCTCCATTTTGTCAGTAATGCCTAACTGGCTCCAGAAAGGAAACCAGTTGAAAATCCTCCAGCTCACTTCTTTGGGTATGAGGGATATTTCACTGAAACTGCCAGTTCAGCTATCACCTGTTCCTTTGGAATAGGAGCCGTTCTATGTGAACTGACTGACGCCTTCGACCTGACTGCTTTAAGACCAAGTCATTCCCTTAGAGCTGGCTGGTATTAAACCTGCATGTTGTTTGAACTGTTTAGGTTGCAAGCTATTTGAATTGAGCTGTTTGAAAATTGTTCTTTCACTCTAGAGAAAAACCTCTGAGAAATGGGATTCCTGTTATCTAAGTATTTTGACAGTACACCCTCACAAGGGACTCTGCTCAATTTTATGCTTAAAAACGGTTTTCTTCATGCACATTTCTAGCTAAATGCACAGAACTGACCAAAGGTAGTTTAGAATATCAATGGCCATTATGGAGAACTTTAGAAATCCCCAAACTTAATTTTCATAAAATGGTATTGGACTATAGTCACTCAAAATTTTCCAGAACTGAATGGTATGCCAATTTCAATTGGTAACTTGAGGCTTTGAAATGTAATTAGAAGCCTAAAATTGCCTCTTCAAAAAAAAAAAAAAAAGATTTAAGATTAACTGAAGCATTAAAAGATTGCAGAAAGATAAAATGTCTCCTGAAGCCTCATGCTGCACTCCCCTGGCTTCTTTGGCTCAGACTCCACCTCCAGTGCCATCTTCCTTCCCTTGCATGTTGCTTTCACCTCTTCTATACCCTCAGTCCCCCCATGCCAATTATTTTCCCAAACTTCTTTTTCTCTCTGAAACTTCCTCCCAATCTCTTTTCTATCCTTTGAACTTGTCAGAACCTGTTTACTTGAAATTAAGTATTCTGAGGACCTAGAGATTAAACTCCTAATTTCTTTTTTTTCTAAATTAGTTTATTTTATTTGGAGGATAATTACAATATTTTGATGGTTTTTGCTATACATCAACACGAATTGGCCATAGGTGTACATGTGTGCCCCCGATCCTGAACCCCCCTCTCACATCCCTCCCCACCCTATCCCTCTGAGATGTCCCAGAGCACCGGCTTTGGGTGCCCTACTTCATGCATAGAACTCACACTAGTCATCTATTTTACATATGGTAATGTACATGTTTCAATGCTATTCTCTCAAGTCATCCCACCCTCACCTTCTCCCACTGAGTCCAAAAGTCTGTTCTTTGTTTCTATGTCTCCTTTGCTGCCCTGCAGGTAAGATCATTGGTACCATCTTTCTAAGTTCCATATATATGAGTTAATATACAGTATATACAGTATTTGTCTTTCTCTTTGTGACTTCACCCTGTATAATAGGCTCCAGGCTCATCCACTTCATTATAACAGACTCAAATGTGTTCCTGTTTATAGCTGAGTAATATTCCATTCTGTATATGTACCACAACTTCTTTATCTACTCATCTGCTGATGGACATCTATAAACCCTTAATTTCTTATATTCCCTGGACTAAATCTGAACTACCAGCCATAGTCAAATGTTTTCTCAGAGTAACTGAAGATCCTCACTGATTTGATGAAGAATTTAATACAGTCATTCAAACTTATCAGCCTGGTTTCTCTGACTTACATAAGGTAGTCCGTATGCTTGTCTGTGAAGGCCAGGCCTGGCATCGGATGGAAACTGCTAACGGAAAATCCTGATACGTTTCTAGAATTACAACTGGGAGAACACCCTGCTAATTTACTACATGATCAGGCTCATGCAATTGCTAGGCAACTTCCTAGCAGTTCCTAAGGCTTTTCCAAACCCTGTTGATTGGAATAAAATTCAGGCTTGCACATGAAAATCTGATGAATATGTTTATGACTATTACAATCAACTTCAGATTGTTTCTAAAAAAAAATCCTGGTCTTCCTTCAGATGTTGATAACACTGCAGTAGTTTTTAAGTATATGTTTACTAATGGGCTGAACTGGATCCTTCTAGTAAAAAGAATCAGAATGAAATGGGAAACTGTCCACTCCAGATTTAGTTAATCTGGAAAACCAGCTTTCTCCCACTCCAGATGGGTCACCTAAAAGAAAGACCACCAAAATTCTTGATCTTCAACTCCAGCAGCTGAAAGATCCTGTGCTATGCTGTGCTTAGTCATATCGAACTCTATGCAACCCCATGGACTATAGCCTGCCAGGATTCTCTGTCCATGGGGATTCTCCAGACAAAAATACTGAAGTGGGTTGCCATGTCCCCCTCCAGGGGATCTTCCCAAGCCAGGGATCAAACCCAGGTCTCCCACATTGCAGGTGGATACTTTACCATCTGAGCCACTAGGAAAGCTCTGAAAGCCCCTGTGTAGTTTTAGTTACTCAGTCATGTCTGACTCTTTGCTACTCTATGGACTGAAGCCTGTCAGGCTCCTCTGTCCATGGAATTTCCCAGGCAAGGATACTGGTGTGGGTTGCCATTTCCTTCTCCAGAATATATTCTGAACCCAGGGATCAAACCTGTGTCTCCCACGTTGTAGGTGGATTCTTTACCACCTGAACAACCAGGGAAGCCTCTGAAAGCCTCTAAATAAAACCAAAACTCTCCTAGTTACTGTTATTATTAAAAACAGATAGGACACTGGAATAGAGATTGTTACAAATTTAAGCTCTTCATGTGCCTTCAGCCTCTAATCAGCTTTTCCCACATCCTCCCAGTTCTCAGTGATGGGCTTCCAAGGAACTCTTCCTAGCCCTCCTTCTTAGTTGGCTTGGAGAAACATGTCTCCATATTAGGGATGAATCTCTTCTAGTCCCAGTTGACACATGAGCCACATTCTCAGTGTTCAAACCCACTAGAATAAAGCAACCCCTGCCTTGGAGTACTAAAACTGTCCAGATAGTGGGGATTTCTAATGAACCTCAAGAGGTTCCTCTCTATGAACCTATTCTCTTTTGTTTAAGGGTATTCTCTTTGAGGGTATCTACCCTTTTCTCCTTAGATCTTCCATCCCTACACAGTATTAGGCCTTCTCAGAGAAGTATCACATTGAAATTTCTTTCTGCCAAAAGGGGAAATAATTCTAGATGGAGAGTAGTCGTCAAAGTAACCAACCAAGGTGAATTAAACAACCCTTTGACATCTTCCATTTGTTCTGTTTCTGATGGTGCCAAGGCTGATTATGGAACCATTAATCCTTTAGCCTTATTGAATCAGGTGTCACTTCTCTTAGTAAAATCTCCATCTGATACTGGCAAAATCCATCAAGATTCAGATAGACACCTCAAAATCACTTTCCAGAATTGATTAATATTCTACAAGTATAGAAGTCCTTCAAGAATTAAGCCCACAGTGGAAGATTATAGGCTCAAGACATAGTTATTCTTTATATCAGCCTCTGTGACACCCCCCATTTTACTGGTGAGAAAACCTAAATGCTAATGGTGGAAATTTGTCCAGGACCATCAAACAAATAAATAATGTTGCTATCCTTCAACACTCTGTTGGTTTTAATCCTCACAAGTTTCTAACTTCCATTTGGACCAGAAGTAAATTCTTTACTATAATTGATTTACACAGATATTTATTCTTTAGTATTCCAGTTGGTAAATTTGTCCAATATGTTTTGCCTTTACTTGAGAAGAAAAAAAATAATTTACCTGTACAATGGGTGAATTTAACTCAGACAACCATTATACCTACTACTGTGGGCAAGAATCCCTTAGAAGAAATGGAGTAGCCATCATAGCCAACAAAAGGGTCCAAAATGCAGTACTTGGATGCAATCTCAAAAATAACAGAATGATCCCTGTTCCTTTACAAGGCAAACCATTCAATATCACGGTAATCCAAGTCTATTCCCTGACCAGTAATGCCAAAAAAGCTGAAGTTGAATGGTTCTATGAAAACCTACAAACTTTCTAGTTCTAACACCCAAAAAATATGTCCTTTTCATTATAGGGGACTGAAATGCAAAAATAGGAAGTCAAAAAATACCTGGAGTAACAGGCAAATTTGGCCTTGGAGTTCAGAATGAAGCAGGGCAAAGGCTAATAGAGTTTTGCCAAGAGAACACACTGGTCATAGCAAACACCCTCTTCCAACAACACAAGAGAAGACTCTACACATGGACATCACCAGATGGTCAACACCGAAATCAGACTGATTATATTCCTTACAAACAAAGATGGAGAAGCTCTACACAGGCAGCAAAACAAGACCGGGAGCTGATTGTGGCTCAGATAATGAACTCCTGATTGCCAAATTAAAACTTAAATTGAACAAAGTAGGGAAAACCCCTAGAACATTCAGCTATGACCTAAATCATTCCCTTATGATTATACAGTGGAAATGAGAAATAGATTTAAAGGATTAGATCTGATAGAGTGGCTGATGAACTATGGACAGAGGTTCGTGATGTACAGGAGACACAGACCAAGACCATCCCCAAGAAAAAGAAATGCAAAAAGGCAAAGTGGCTGTCTGAGGAGGCCTTACAAATAGCTGTGAAAAGAAAAGAAGCGAAAAGCAAAGGAGAAAAGGCAAGATATAAGCATCTGAATGCAGAGTTCCAAACAATAGCAAGGAGAAATAAGAAAGCCTTCCTCAGCAATCAATGCAAAGAATTAGAGGAAAACAACAGAATGAGAAAGACTAGCGATCTCTTCAAGAAAATTAGAGATACCAAGGGAACATTTCATGCAAAGATGGGCTCAATAAAGGACAGAAATGGTATGGACCTAACAGAAGCATAAGATATTAAGAAAAGGTGGCAAGAATACACGAAGAACTATACAAAAATGATCTGCATGACCTAGATAATCACAATAGTGTGATCACTCACCTAGAGCCAGTCATCCTGGAATACAAAGTCAAGTGAGCCTTAGGAAGCATTACTACGAATAAAACTAGTGGAGGTGATGATAGTCCAGTTGAGCTATTTCAAATCCTAAAAGATGCTGCCGTGAAAGTGCTGCAGTCAATATGCCAGCAAATTTGGAAAACTCAGCAGTGGCCACAGGACTGGAAAAGGTCAGTTTTCATTCCAATCCCAAAGAAAGGCTATGCCAAAGAATGCTTGAACTATCACACAATTGTACTCATCTCACACACTAGTAAAGAAATGCTAAAAATTCTCCAAGCCAGGCTTCAACAGTATGTAAACCGTGTACTTCCAGATATTCAAGCTGGTTTTAGACAAGGCAGAGGAACCAGAGATTAAATTACCATCATCCGCTGGATCATCAAAAAAGCAGGAGAGTTCCAGAAAAACATCTATTTCTGCTTTATTGACTATGCCAAAGCTTTTGACTGCTTGGATCAAAAAAAAAACTGTGGAAAATTCTTCAAGATATGGGAATACCAGACCACCTGACCTGCCTCTTAAGAAATCTGTATGCAGGTCAGGAAGCAACAGTTAGAACTGGACATAGAACAACAGATGGGTTCCAGATCAGGAAACAAGTACATCAAGGCTGTATATTGTCACCCTGCTTATTTAACTTGCAGAGTACATAATGAGAAATGCTGGGCTGGAAGAAGCACAAGCTGGAATCAAGATTGCCTGGAGAAAATCAATTAACCTCAGTAATGCGGATGATACCACCATCATGGCAGAAAGTGAAGAAGGACTAAAGAGCCTCTTGATGAAAGTGAAAAAGGAGAGTGAAAAAGTTGGCTTGAAGCTTAACATTCAGAAAACTAAGATCATGGTATCCGGCCCCCTCATTTCATGACAAATAGATGGGGAAACAATGGAAACAGTGGCAGACTTTATTTTGACTGCAGCCATGAATTTACTCTTTGGAAGAAAGGAGTACATTAAAGCTAGATAGCATATTAAAAAGCAGAGACATTACTTTGCCAACAAAGGTCTTTAGTCATGTATGGATGTGAGAGTTGGACTGTAAAGAAAGCTGAGTGCCAAATAATTGATGCTGTTGAATTGTGATGTTGGAGAAGACTCTTGAGAGTCCCTTGGACTGCAGGAGATCCAACCAGTCCATCCTAAAAGAGATCAGTCCTGAGTGTTCATTGGAAGGACTGATGTTGAAGCTGAAACTCCAATGCTTTGGCCACCTGATTTGAAGAGCTGACTCATTGGAAAACCCCTGACGCTGGGAAAGATTGAAGGTGGGAGGAGAAGGGGATGACAGAGGATGAGAGGTTTGGATGTCATCGCCAACTCAATGGAGATGAGTTTGGGTAAACTCCAGGAGTTGTTGATGGACAGAGAGGCCTGGCGTGCTGCAGTCCGTGGGATCACAAAATGTAGGACAGGACAGAACGACTGAACTGACTGACCTGAAAATTAATAATAATGCTTCAGGGTTCTACTGAGAGTCCTTATTTCTCACAAATTCTGAAGGCTCATAAAGATGATATAAAGTTCCTTGGAGGTTCTGCTTTATTGCAATATTTAGATGATTTGCTTCTTTGCTCTCCTTCTCAAGCCTCCTCACAGGAAGACAGGATCACTTACTAAAGCTTTTAACCTTCTAAGAAATGTAAAGTCATGAGAGAATAATTGCAATGTGTCTGAAATCAGGTTTGACATTTCGGGTATGTGATATCAGAACATGGACCTCAATAAGACCCAGATAGACTTCACTGTGTTTCCCAAAACAGAAAACTAAGAGCCAATTTTGAGTTTTTCTCAAACTAGTTGGTTGCTGAACCTGGGTTCCAAATTTCCCTTTGTGGCCTGGCCTCTGTTAATTGTTGCTGTTTAGTCATTAAGTCATATCTGACTCTTTTATGACCCCATAGACTGTAGCCTGCCAGGCTCCTCTGTCCATGGGATTTCCCAAGCAAGAATAGTGGAATGGGTTGCTATTTCCTTCTTTAGGGTATCTTTCTGATCCAGGGATTGAACCCACATCTCCTGCATTGGCAGATGGGTTCTGTACCCCTGAGCCACCTGGGAAGCCCTCTATAAATTTTACTGAAGAATAAAAATCCCAACCCAATTTTATGGGAATAGCTAGATGACATTGCTTTTAAGGTCTCATAAGTATTTGAAGAAGTCACCTGCCCTTGGGCATTCCAATTATCAGATTCCAAAGTTTATATATATCAGATTCCATATATGTATGTATGTATATATATATATATATACATACATATATATGTATGTATATATATATACATTGGAAGGAGTGATATATATGTGTGTGTGTGTGTATATAAGAAATGCCTTTGTGGTACTCACCTCAAAACATAGGGACCACCATTGACCCACGATGTAATACAACCAGCAACTGGACACTGTGGCATGGGAATACTTCCCTTCTTTTAGAGTCATTATGGCCACTGCCTTGATAGTAAAAGCCATTGAGAGAATAATTGTGGAGTCCTCTTTAGCCATTTTTGCACTTCACACAGTAGAAGCCCTCCTGAATTCTTGTCACACTCAACATTTCTCAGCCGCCTCACCTCCTATGAAATCCTTTTGTTACCTCCTCACATAACTCTTTTACACTGTAATAACCTTAACCCTGATACTCTTCTCCCTTCCATCACCAATGAAATCAATTACCACTGTGTAATGATGATGGACCACCTCTTGACTGTGCTCCTGCAACTCCTTTTGATGTTACTGAGGCAGCATTTTTTACCTATGGCTACTTTGGTGCAACAGCTAAATTATAAGCTCTTACATGGGCTTGAATTTTAGTCAAGGACAAAGCTGCCAGTATTTATACTGATAGGAGATACACTTTCAGAGTAGCTCCTGACTTCAGAATGTTATGAAAACAGCATGGCCTCCTTGCTTCCAGCAGAAATAAAATTTAAAATGACCTCTACATTTAGGAATTATTGGAAGCAATACTTTTACCTACAACTTCAGCTATTATTAAGGTTCTGAGACATTTTAAACTTGGCTTTCTGGAAGCTAAGAGAAATAACCTTGCTGGCATTTCTGCAAGGAATGCTACTCTTAAAGGAACTAGCCGCAGCCAAACTTCTGTCATGGTCCAAAGGGATATTTCCTGAAATGCTAATTTAGACAACTTGGCTAGAGAAGCCCAACAAATGACCTCATAAAAAGGTGAAACAAGATTGGAAATTCAGTAATTGTTGGTTTCATAAAAAATAGAAGAGGAAACACTGGTTTAGACCAAATAACAACCCAGTCCTCCTAGAGACTCTAAAAGTCCCACTCCTTACCACTGTACATGCATTAAACCATTGATCTACTTAAGATAGTCTTCATGAATTATTATTGGTGGGAAACATTAACAAGGACACAAAAAGTGACTGCCTCACTTGTCCCACTTCTCTGAAGTACAACCCAGAGAAGCCAGTTCGTACTGCTCCTGGACATTTTAAACCATCTAATGGGCCATTCAAAGCCTGGCAAATGCATTTCATGCAACTCCCTCCATCCTATGGATATAAATATGTTTTTGTCATGATCTGTGTTTTCACGCTGGACTGAAGTCTTCCTTGCAGACATGCTACTACCCCTTCTGTGGCGGAAGCCTTTTTGGAGATCATCACTACCTTGGGAATTCCTTTCAAACCTCATAATATCTGAGGGGCTCTTTTTTTTTTTAATATTGAGAAGCCCATTTTACTTGTCAGGTACTTTGACAAGTCTGTGTTGGTTGGTCACTTTTACAACACTTTTGCAGCATTTACCACCCTCAGTCCTCTGGCTTACTCAAAATTAAGACTCAAATGGCAAAATTTGTAGGGACTCTGCAAAAGGGAACTTGGCCAAAAGTATTTCCACTGGTCCTTCTAAATATCAGATCCATCCCATTTGGAACTCATAAACTGTCACCTTTTAAGATAGTCACAGGTTGCCCAATGTACTTTGTTCTGTTTCTTTTAAAAGGAGAGATACTTTGATATTGCAAAGACCTAATTGTTTATCTTGAAAATAACTATGTTTTGGGAGAGTGAGCTCTTCACAGTGTACCCTTAGAATATGAAGATTTTGAGCATTAAATCTCACAAACTGGAAATTTGTTCCATTGAAAAAGATACCTCCAGAAGAACTCTCTTCAACCTCATCAAAAGGATCCTATCAGATATGTCTAAGTGACCCTTGTGCCAATGAATTCCAAGGAATAGACTCTTGGATTCAATGACCCATGTGAAAAATACACTGAACCCTGAGTGGACCTGCACATCATCCAGTGACCTGAAAGTAAAGATTTTCTGAAACTGAAGCAGATGACATCTAATGAAACAACTTTCCCAAATATCTGGACCAGGTCTGTTGGAAGTTTGTTGCCAAACCTTTGATGATGACATAACACTTCAGATGATCTCCTATGATCTTAATAACACATGAACTTTAGATAAAAAGTGCCTGAAAGTTTTCCCTTCTACCCCTCCTTGTTACTAGAATGTGACCTCAATAAATTCCCAGTCTGTGCATTTTTCCTCTGACACAATTCATTACACTCAGGAAAGATCTGGCCTGGCACTGAGGGACAAAAACCAGCTGAAACCAGAAAATCTGACCCTTGATCAGTAATGTTTTCAGAGAAAGATGTTAATCAACAGGAAGAAATACACACACACACACACACACACACACACACACATATATATATATAAAAGTAATAAACAGAAATGTCAATTAGAGCTGGGAGACCAGAATGGGGAGCTCTCACACCCAACTGGGAGAAAAGAGACTCCTTCATACCAAGGACTCAGCCAAAGAAAAGCCATGGGACTCTTTGTTTACTATTACCTTCTCAACTTCCTTTTCCCTAGATAAAAGCATTTCTCTTCCCTCACCATGTGGGGGAATTACATGTGGCTTGCCATGGTTTCAGATCTCAAATTGCAATTCTCTGCTAACCTCCATAAACTCATCTTTACTAGAGGAATAACCAGCAGTCTATTGGTTTTAGGTCAACATCTTCTAAGCAAAAATTGATGACTCTTCTACCATAATAGCTGATTAGCTTCTCTTTCCCCCCTACATTGACCACTCCTACCATTATCCTGGTATTGTCCAGTCTTCAAGCCTTTCTTCACTCATAGCTTCTGACACTTCCTGTTATTTGCATAGTACCTTCTTTGGGCTTCCCTGGTGGCTCAGAGGTTAAAGCATCTGCCTGGAATGTGGGAGATCTGGGTTCAATACCAGGGTCGGGAAGATCTCCTGGAGAAGGAAATGGCAACCCCCTCCAGTACTCTTGCCTGGAGAATCCCATGGAGGGAGGAGCCTGGTAGGCTACAGTCCATGGGGTCCCAAAGAGTTGGAGGCGACTGAGAGACTTCACTTTCACTTTCACCTTGGTGTCATCTTGCTTTGGCACCTGCCACCAGAAAATAAAATCTTTATTTATTTATTTTTTTTGTATCACAGTCAACTTGATTTTATTAATTTCCATAAGATTTGGAAAGAGCTTCCAGTAACCTATCTTCAAACCTCTTGACAACTATGGCTTTACTATATATCATGAGGTGTCCTTCCAGTAAACTGAAATGGCAGCCCACTCCAGTGTTCTTGCCTGGAGAATCCCAGGGACAGGGTAGCCTGGTGGGCTGCCGTTTACAGGGTCGCACAGAGTCGGACACGACTGAAGCGACTTAGCAGCAGCAGTAGCAGCAGCATGGGGTGTCCTTCCAGTAAACTGTAGTCAAAAAGGCCAGATTATATGGCAGGTTAAAGGCATAACACAGTCATCTTATTGATGAATAATACAGCCCTTTTCAAATGACTAATAAAAGTAATGAAAGCTACTCCCAAAATACCTTAATTGGTCCATCTAGCTCATTTATGTAATGAGCCTAGCACAGCATCTGGTAAAAATGTAAGGAAGGATTTCCCTGGGCAGACTAGGAGGTCATCCAAGAGATAATCATGACTGAACTGAGCCCTATTTTATATATATATATATATATATATATATATATATATATATATATACACCACATCTTCTCTATCCATTCATCTGTCGATGGACATTTAGGTTGTTTCCATGTCCCGACTATTGTGAATAGTGCTGCAATTAATATTGGGGTATACATGTCTTTTTGAATTGTGGTTTTCTCAGAGTATATGCACAGTAGTGGGATTTCTGGGTCATATGGTGATTCTATTTTTAGTTTTCTACAGTGGCTATATCAATTTATACACCAACAATAGTACAGATGAACCTATTTGCAGGGCAGGAATAGAGACACAGACATAGAGAACGGACATGTGAACGTGGGGTGTGGGGGGCGGAGAAAGGGGAGAGTGAGATAAATTGGGAGATTGGACTTGGCATAAATACACTGTGCTATGCTGTGCTTACTCGCTGCTGCTACTACTGCTGCTAAGTCGCTTCAGTCGTGTCCGACTCTGTGCGACCCCATAGACGGCAGCCCACCAGGCTTCCCCGTCCCTGGGATTCTCCAGGCAAGAACACTGGAGTGGGCTGCCATTTCCTTCTCCAATGCATGAAAGTGAAAAAATAAGTGAAGTCGCTCAGTCGTGTCTGACTCCTAGCAACCCCATGGACTGCAGCCTACCAGGCCCCTCCGTCCATGGGATTTTCCATGCAAGAGTACTGGAGTGGGGTGCCATTGCCTTCTCCAGTGCTTACTCATTAGCCATGTCCAACTCTTCACAACCCCATGGATTGTAGCCCACCAGGCTTCTCTGTGCATGGGGATTCTCCAGGCAAGAACATTGGAGTGGGTTGCCATGCCCTCCTCCAGGGGATCAAACACAGTTTTCCCAACCCAGGGATCAAACCCAGGTTTCCTGCATTACAGGTGGATTCTTTACTGACTGATCCACCAGAAATTGAAATTATTGTCAGTTAATCAGTCATGTCCTATTCTTTGTGACCCCATGGACTGTAGCCAGCCAGGCTCCTCTGTCCATGGAATTCTCCAGGCAAGAATACTGGAGTGGGTTGCCATTTCCTTCTCCAGGTGATTTTCCTGACTCAGGGATCAAACTGGGATCTCCTGCATTGTAGGTGGATTCTTTACCAGCTGAGCTACTAGGCAAGTCCATATATACACTACCATGTGTAAAATAGACAGCTTATGGGAAGCTCCTATATAGCACAGGGAGTTCAGCTCGATGCTCTGTGATGACCTAGATGGGTGGAATAGAGGGGAGGGACATCTGAGAAGGAAGGGATATATGTATACATATAGCTGATTTACTTCATTGTATAGCAGCAACTAGGGGCTTCCCTGGTAGCTCAGCTGATAAAGAATCCACTTGCAATGCAGGAGACCCCAGTTCAATTCCTAGGTCAGGAAGATCCCCTGGAGAAGGGATAGGCTACCCACTCCAATATTCTTGGGCTTCCATGGTGGCTCAGATTGTAAAGAATCTGCCTGCAATGTGGGAGACTTGAGTTTGATCTCTGAGTTGGGAAGATCCCCTGGATCTTGGCATGGCAACCCACTCCAGTATTCTTGCCTGGAGAATCCCCATGGACAGACAATCCTGGCAGGCTACAGTCCATGACTGAGTAACTAAGCACAGCACAGCATAGCAGAAACTAACACCACACTGTAAAACAATTATATTCCAATTTTCCAGTAAATAGTGTGTGGGAGTTAGTCACTCAGTTGTGTCCAACTCTTTGTGACCCCATGGTCTGTAGCCTGCCAGGCTCCTCTGTCCTTGGAATTCTCTAGGCAAGAATACTGAAGTGGATTGCCATTTCCTTCTCCAGAAAAAAAAGCAAAACTGAGCCCTAAAGGTGGACTAGGAATCAGATAGGCATAGTTATGCTGCTGCTGCTGCTAAGTCGCTTCAGTCATGTCCAACTCTGTGCGACCCCATAGACGGCAGCCCACCAAGCTCCACCGTCCCTGGGATTCTCCAGGCAAGACTTCTGGAGTGGGTTGCCATTTCCTTCTCCAATGCATGAAAGTGAAAAGTCAAAGTGAAGTCGCTCAGTCGTGTCCAACTTTTAGTGACCTCATGGACTGCAGCCTACCAGGCTTCTCCGTCCATGGGATTTTCCAGGCAAGAGTACTGGAGTGGGGTGCCATTGCCTTCTCCGAGGCATAGTTATAGGAGAATAGAAAGAGAAGGATAGAATATTCCAGCCAGGAGGAGGAGTATGTCCAAAGATCTGAAAGCCAGAGTGTCAGCCTTTGAGTCCCATAGTTTTTTGGACTGTAAAATATAAGGGTGGAGAAAAAATTCATTGTGAAAGTTGACAAATTTAAAAATGCAAAAATTCAGTATGCAGTCATACTTGGAGGGAAGGAAAATAAATTTTCCTCTACCCTTCTTGGTTTTTGGCTGAGACTCCTTTCTTCTATAATAAAAGACAGACTAACAGGAGAAAATCAAACAGAATTTTAATAACATGGATACCTCTTGTATTCAGAACTTCCCTGGTGACTCAAACACTTAAGAATCTGCCCCTCAATGTAGGAGACTGGGGTTTGATCCCTGGCTCAGAAAGATCCCCTGGAGAAGGAAATGGCTACCCACTCCAGTATTCTTGCCTGGGAAATCCCATAGACAGAGGAACCTGGCGGGCTATGGTTCATGGGATCTCAAAGAGTTGGACATGACTGAGTGACTAAGCATGCACACACACACCTCCTGTATACATGGGAGATACCCAGGAAAATCAAGGAACTCCCTGAAATGGCCCAAGCCATCACCTTGAATACTATTTCCAACCAAAGGCAAAAGAAAGGTGCTGGGGATAGGGAATGAGGCCTGTTATATGTGGTTACCAGTCAAAGCAAACAGTGGTAATGTTGTTATGTAGATTTAAGTCTTTGTCTTCTCCATTGATAAGTTTCTAGAGATTTAGAGTCATCCTTCTCTTTCTAGTACAGAGAGGGAGACATTACAAATGGAGAGTTTTGTAATAAATGTAAATGTTCCTTACAAAAGGGTAACTTCTATTTGGTTTTCAGTCTCCTATTATTGTTGTTTTTTCAAAAATATAACTCTTCTGATAACCTTTGTCATGATAACCCTTATAACAAAGAGTCATATTCTGGGTCAGCATATGCTGCTTCCTTCATGGTCAAGTCATAATATTTGAAGGTTATTGCAAACCAAGATCATACTCTATAAAACATGCAAAGTTTTTACCTGATGTGCTTAACTTTTAAACATAGTAAAAAGCAGGCAAATAATTACTTTCATGTATAATAAATTTTCATTCTTTTGTAGTGGGAAAAGACCTATCTGAATTGCTGAAATTATGAACTATGAGATATTTTAAGAGGAATAGTTTTCAAACTTTCAAGGTTATAAGATTTTAATATATACAGTTAGTAGTCAAATATGAAAAGTGCTTTCATATAAATACTATTTCATTGTTCTAACTCTTCTACAAATTTTGTCATCTCTATAATTTTTCCTATAAACTTAATGTCTCAGAGAGTCTAATAATTTCCTGGAGCTCTCAAAGCCAAATCATGGAAGAACCAGGTCTGGAGTCATTTGTTTCAGTTCAAATTCCTTGTTTTCTTTATAGTGTTCATTGTCTCTGAAAATAATGCCCCAGATGTTCTTTGACAGTAGAGCATTTAAAGTAAAGGATTCTTTTCTTTTTCTTTCTTTCACTTTAAATTAATAAGGATGAGTAAATTGCAAACCACTTTGCTGATTGTACATGCTGAAATGAAGCAGGACCTTGTGGGGTCCTCCTAGGTACAAATTCTTTCTGTGTCCCCTGTTTCTTGTTTGTAGGGTTCATTCATCCTCCCTGTCCTTCCCTGAGGTCCAAAAGGCAGATTCAAGCTGTTGCTAGTCAGGCAAGGGAGGGGATGCAAAACTGGGACACAACTCCTACCCATATATACTATAATGTGAATGATGTCCCCCCGATGATTTTTAGTTGCAGAGCAAGGGCACATATCAACCAACATTCATGTAATTAACAACTGACATTTTCAAGGCAACTAAAATCATACTAGGGCTAAAAGTGAGTTTAGAGATCATCTAAATCCAACTACTTCACTCTGTAGATGAAGAAACTGAGGCCCACAGATTTTAGTTCATATTTATAAGATCAGAAATAAATCTTTTTGATTCTAAATGCATTGCTTTTTAC
Source organism: Bos grunniens (assembly GCF_055505025.1). NCBI lineage: Eukaryota > Metazoa > Chordata > Mammalia > Artiodactyla > Bovidae > Bos > Bos grunniens. The sequence continues at coordinate 135,326,969 of NC_141194.1, forward strand.
ACAAATTTTAGGTATAATTTTCTTTGATGGAGGAAACTAATCTCCCAGAGATGAAACTCTTACCCTAGTGAGCTAGTAACCTAGGTATTATTTTATACATGAAAAATTAATAATTTGATCTAAGAAAGAAATGAAAAGTTTTATTTGAGCCAATTTTGAGGATTATAGACCAGGAGCAGGATCTCAGAAAGCTATTCCACTCCTTAGAAATCAAGGCACAGTTATGTAAGTTTTTGAGAGAGGACAGTTGACACAATCCAGATCTAAGTATCTTTGTGGTCCCTCAAAAGATCAAGAAGGAATAATATTGAGGCAGGAAATAGATGGAGTCCAGGCTAAACAGCTAGAGTGTGTCCCCTGTGGACAGATACTCAAGATGAACAGGAAGAGTGTCTGAGCCCTTCCCAAATAAGAGACAACATAGTTCTCTTTCTTAAGATCAAGGAGACCTTCTCAACTACACATGTGCAGAAAGGCTCCTTGAGGTTAAAAAAAGGGGGGGAGGGGGAGTGATATCAATCTACTCATAGGCCTCTTCACTAGAATCCATCTTGGCTAAGAGATGCGCATGGTAGACATGGGAGAACCCTGAGATAAACCAAATACAGACTCAGAGCCAGGCAAAGCAATATGATTGGCCAGAGGAAACCAAAAAGAAATGCCCCATATAAGTGATTAAAATGACCATGAGGGCTTGACTCCCTCTCTGAGTCTGCCTGTGTGTCTGTTCACATATACTCTTTTTCCTCCTAATAAACACTTAAATTGTTTCACTACTTTTCATCTTTTTGTGGAAATTTATTTCCACAAAGCTGACCGGCTGGGACCTTGTCATTGGCCACTGGTCCCTGGTGATCTAAAGGCTGGAATTCAGCGTTCTCATTGCCATGGCCTGACTTCAACCTCTGGCCAAGAACCAATATCCATCATCAACCTGCTATAGGTTGAGGCTCCCAATATCATTGTCTTTTTTTAAATTAATTAATTTATTTTAATTGGAGGCTAATTACTTTACAACATTGTGGTCATTTTTGCCATACACTGACATGAATAAGCCATGGGTGTACATGTGTTCCCCAACCTGAACCCCCCTCCCACCTCCCTCCCCATCCCATTCCTCAGGGTCATCTCATTACACCAGCCCTGAGCACCCTGTCTCATGCATCGAACCTGGATTAGCGATCTGTTTCACATATGATAATATACATGTTTCAATGCTATTCTCTCAAATCATCTCACCCTCACCTTCCACAGAGTCCAAGAGTCTGTTCTTTACATCTGTGTCTCTTCTGCTGTCTCACATATAGGGTCATCATTACCATCTTTCTAAATTCAATATATACATGCATTAATATCCTATATTGGTGTTTTTCTTTCTGAATTACTTCCTTCTGTATAATAGGCTCCAGTTTAATCCACCTCATTAGAACTGATTCAAAGGTATTCTTTTTAATGGCTTAATAATATTCCACTGTGTATATGTACCACACTTTCTTACCCATTTGTCTGCCGATGGACCTCCAGGATGCATCCATGTCCTGGCTACTGTAAACAGTGCTGTGATGAACATCAGGGTACACATGTCTCTTTCAATTCTGGTTTCCTTGGTGTGTATGCCCAGTACTGAGATTGCTGGGTCATATGGCAGGTCTATTTCTAGGCTTTAAGGAATCTCCACACTGTTCTCCATAGTGGCTATAGTAGTTTGCATTCCCAACAATATTGTAAGAGGTTTCCCTTTTCTCCACACCATCTCCAGCATTTGCTTATAGACATTTTGAATGTAGCCACCCTGATCAGTGTGAGATGGTACCTAATTGTGGTTTTGATTTGTATTTCTCTGATAATGAGTCAGGTCACCGAAGTGAAAAAGGAAAGATATAAGCATCTGAATGCAGAGTGCCAAACAATAGTAAGGAGAGATAAGAAAGACTTCCTCAGCAATCAATGCAAAGAAATAAGAAAAAGAACAGAATGGGAAAGGCTAGAGATCTCTTCAAGAAAAATAGAGATACCAAGGGAATATTTCATGCAAAGATGGGCTCAATAAAGGACAGAAATCGTATGGACCTAACAGAAGTAGAAGATATTAAGAAGAGGGGGCAAAAAATACACAGAAAAACTGTACAAAAAAGATCTTCACGACCAAGATAATCATGATGGTGTGATCACTCACACTCACCTAGAGCCAGATATCCTGGAATGTGACATCAAGTGGGCCTTAGAAAGCATCACTACAAACAAAGCTAGTGGAGGTGATGGAATTCCAGTTGAGCTATTTCAAATCCTGAAAGATGATGCTGTGAAAATGCTGCACTCAATATGCCAGCAAATTTGGAAAACTCAGCAGGAGCCACAGGACTGGAAAAGGTCAGTTTTTATTCTAGTCCCAAAGAAAGGCAATGCCAAAGAATGCTCAAACTACCACACAATTGCACTCATCTCACACACTAGTAAAGTAATGCTCAAAATTCTCCAAGCCAGGCTTCAGGAATACGTGAAGAGTGAACTTCCAGATGTTCAAGCTGGTTTTAGAAAAGGCAGAGGAAACAGAGACCAAATTGCCAACATCCACTGGATCATGGAAAAAGCAAGAGACTTCCAGAAAAGCATCTATTTCTGCTTTATTGACTATGCCAAAGCCTTGGATTGTGTGGATCACAATAAACTGGAAAATTCTGAAAGAGATGGGAATACCAGACCACCTGACCTGCCTCTTGAGAAATCTATACTCAGGTCAGGAAGCAACAGTTAGAACTGGACATGGAACAACAGAATGGCTCCAAATAGGAAAAGGAATACATCAAGACTGTATATTGTCACCCTACTTATTTAACTTCTATGGAGAGTACATCATGAGAAACGTTGGGCTGGAAGAAGCACAAGCTGGAATCAAGATTGCCGGGAGAAATATCAATAACCTCAGATATGCAGATGACACCACCCTTATGGCAGAAAGTGAAGAGGAACTAAAAAGCCTCCTGATGAAAGTGAAAGAGGAGAGTGAAAAAATTGGCTTAAAACTCAACATACAGAAAACTAAGATCATGGCATCTGGTCCCATCACTTCATGGGAAATAGATGGGGAAACAGTGGAAACAGTGTCAGACTTTATTTTTAGGGGCTCCAAAATCACTGCAGATGGTGATTGCAGCCATGAAATTAAAAGACGCTTACTCCTTGGAAGGAAAGTTATGACCAAGCTAGATAGCATAGTCAAGGCAGAGACATTACTTTGCCAACAAGGGTCCATCTAGTCAAGGCTATGGGTTTTCCAGTAGTTATGTATGTATGTGAGAGTTGGACTGTGAAGAAAGCAGAGCACCGAAGAATTGATGCTTTTGAAGTGTGGTGTTGGAGAAGACTCTTGAGAGTCCCTTGGACTGCAAGGAGATCCAACCAGTCCATCCTAAGGGAGACCAGTCCTGGGTGTTCATTGGAAGGACTAATGCTAAAGCTGTAACTCCAGTACTCTGGCCACCTCATGCGAAGAGTTGACTCATTGGAAAAGACTCTGATGCTGGGAGGGATTGGAAACAGGAGCAGAAGGGGATGACAGAGGACGAGATGGCTGGATGGCATCACTGACTTAATGGACGTGAGTTTGAATGAACTCCGGGAGTTGGTGATGGACAGGGAGGCGTGGCATGCTGCAATTCATGGGGTTGCAGAGTCAGACATGACTGAGCAACTGAACTGTACTCAACTGAACTGATAATGAGCGATATTGAGCATCTTTTCATGTCTTTGTTAGCCATCTGTATGTCTTCTTTGAAGAAATGTCTGTTTAGTTCTTTGGCCCGTTTTTTGATGGGTCATTTATTTTTCTAGAATTGAGCTGCATGAGCTGCTTGTATATTTTTTAGATTAAGTCTTTGTCAGTTGCCTCGTTTGCTGTTATTTTCTTCCTTTCAGAAGGCTCCCTTTCTTTTCACTGTACTTATAGTTTCCTTCATTGTGCAAAAGCTTTTAAGTTTAATTAGGTCCCATTTGTTTATTTTTGCTTTTATTTCCATTACTCTGGGAGGTGGGTCATAGATGATCCTACTGTGATTTATGTCAGAGAGTGTTTTGCCTATGTTCTCCTCTAGGAGTTTTATGGTTTCTGGTCTTATATTTAGATCTTTAATCCATTTTGAGTTTATTTTTGTATATGGTGTTAGAAAGTGCTCTAGTTTCATTCTTTTACACGTGGTTGACCAGTTTTCCCAGCACCACTTGTTAAAGAGATTGTCTTTTCTCTATTGTATACACTTGCCTCCTTTATCAAAGATAAGGTTTCCATAGGTTCATGGATTTGTCTCTGGGCTTTCTATTTTGTTCCACTCATCTATGTTTCTCTCTTTGTGCCAGTACCTTACTGTCTTGATGACTGTGGCTTTTTAGTATAGTCTGAAATCAGGCAGGGTGATTCCTCCAGTTCCATTCTTCTTTCTCAAGATTGCTTTGGCTATTCGAGGTTTTTTGTATTGCCATAAAAATTGTGAAATTATTTGTTCTAGTTCTCTGAAAAATACCGTTGGTAGCTTGATAGGGATTGCACTGAATCTATAGATTGCTTTGGGTTGTATACTCATTTTTACGTGGATGATTCTTCTCATCCATGAACATGGTATATATATATCTCCATCTATTCGTGTCATCTTTGATTTCTTTAATAAGTGTTTTATAGTTTTCTATATATGGGTCTTTGGTTTCTTTATGTAGATTTATTCCTATTTTATTCTTTTCATTGCAATGGTGAATGGAATTGTTTCCTTAATTTCTCTTTCTGTTTTCTCATTATTAGTGTATAGGAATGCAAGGGATTTCTGCATGTTAATTTTCTATCCTGCAAATTTACTATATTCATTGATTAGCTCTAGTAATTATCTGGTGGTGTCTTAAGAGTTTTCTATGTAGAGGATCATGTCATCTGCAAACAGAGTTTTACTTCTTCTTTTCCAATCTGGATTCCTTTTATGCCTTTTTCTTCTCTGATTGCTGCAGCTAAAGCTTCCAAAACTATGTTAAATAGTAGTGGTGAGAGTGGGTACCCTTGTCTTTTTCATGACTTTAGGGGAAATGCTTTCAGTTTTTCACCATTGAAGATAATGTTTGCTGTGTGTTTATCATATATGGCTTTTATTATGTTGAGGTATGTTCCTTCTATGCCTTTTTTCTGGAGGGCTTTTATCATAAACGGATGTTGAGTTTTATCAAAGGCTTTCTTTGCATCTATTGAGATAATCATATGATTTTTATCTTTCAATTTGTTTTTGTGATGTATCATATTGATTGATTTGCAAATGACAGTGAAAACACGATGACCCAAAACCTATGGGATTCAGTAAAATCAGTGCTAAGTGGAAGATTCATAGCAGTACAAGCTTACCTCAAGAAACAAGAGAAAAATCAAATAAATAACCTAACTCTACATCTGAAACAACTAGACAAAGAAGAAATGAATAACCCCAGAGTTAGTAGAAGGAAAGAAATCATAAAAATTAGGGCAGAAATACATGAAAAAGAAACAAAGGAGACGATAGCAAAATCAACAAAGCTTAAAAGCTGGTTCTTTGAGAAGATAAATAAAATAGACAAACCATTAGCTGGACTCATCAAGAAACAAAGGGAGTAGAATCAAATCAACAAAATTAGAAATGAAAATGTAGAAATCACAACAGAACACAGAAATACAAAGGATCATAAGAAACTACTATCAGAAACTATATGCCAATAAAATGGACAACTTGGAAGAAATGGACAAATTCTTAGAAAAGTATAACCTTCCAAAACTGAACCACCAAGAAATAGAAAATCTTAAGAGACCCATCACAAGCACGGAAATTGAAACTGTAATCAGAAATCTTTCAACAAACCAAAGCCCAGGACCAGATGGCTTCACAGCTGAATTCTACCAAAAATTTAAAGAAGAGCTAACACCTATCCTACTCAAACTCTTCCAGAAATTTGCAAAGGATGGTAAACTTCCAAATTCATTCTATGAGGCCACCATCACCCTAATCCCCAAACCAGACAAAGATGCCACCAAAAAAGAAAACTACAGCCCAATATCACTGATGAACATAGATGCAAATACCCTTAACAAAATTGTAGCAAATGGAATCCAACAACATATTTAAAAGATCATACATCATGACCAATATCATTGTCTTTTAAGGAGTTGTCTCATTGATGCTAAGAGAATGTACCTCTTTGTGGTTGAGTAGGTATTTCTACTGATATGGGATATTTGGTAGATGTGTCATGGAGACACAAAATGCAGAGTTAGGGTGAGAGAAGACGACAAAGGGCAGAGAAAATTTTTATATTTAAACTTTTCTTGTCTTGCTGTAAAATATAAATTTTATTTTATAAATCAAATCATTAATATAGTACAGTAATGTTATATAGTGAAAGCATATCTATATATATAGATAGATATTATTATCTATAACATTTACTATTTACGTCAGTTGTTCTCAAACTTTGCCATGTGTCAGAATCACCTGGAGGATTTATTTTTTATGTTTATTTTTTGGTCACACTGTATGGCATATGGGATCTTACTTCCCCAACCAGGGATTAAATCCATGCTTCCTGCACTGGAGACACGGAGTCTTAATTACTGGACCACCAGAAAAGTCCCTTGGAGGACTTTTTAAAAACAGTTGGTTGGTCTCTACCCTTAGAGTTTCTGATTCAACTGATTTAGCATGGGATCCAATATTTGGATCAATAGCTAATGATACTAGATCAGGGACAAAACTTTGAATACTATTGTTTTAGATCAAAGTCTTCTTTTTAATAAATATTTATTTATTTATTATTTGTATCAGATCTTAGAGTTGCACTCAGAATCTTTCATTGTAGTGCATTGACTCTCTAGTTGTGGCACACAGGGTCTGTTGCATGTGGAATCTCAGTTCCCCAACTGGGGATGGAACCTGTCTCCTCCGCACTGCAAGGTAGATTCTTAACCACTGGACTACCAGCGAAGTCCCAAGATCAGAGTCTTTCAAGCCAGCTTAATTGCCACTGAAAGTTGTGTGTCCTATTAATCTTTGAGATTTATTTTTTTATCTATAAAATAATAATATGTACAATATAAGGACTTAGTATAACATGCACCAGTCTGTGTAAAAAGCTTGAAGAACCTCAGGGCAGACCTCCCTAAGATGTGTCACTTTGGCTCATGAATTATTTTGAGCTAAAGGCATTTGAGATTCTGCAGTCTCGAGAGACATTTTTGCTCCTCTTTTTACTACCTAGAATAATTTAAATAGGGGTTCTTTCCAGAATGAGAGTTATTATCAGAGATAATATTTTTCTGAGAGACTCATTTGTATGGCAGGGCAAACATCTAATTACCAAACATATGCTCTTCTTTCTGCTCTCCTGTGAATTGCCCTCCTTTCCTTTGAAGCCCCAGGGTCCCTTTCCTACTCCTCAGCTCAGGGGGGCATATAAACCTCTCTTTACTTTTCTGTCTTTGAACTCCTCAGGTATGTGGGCTTTCCATATGTAAGAAATTAAATTTGTTTTTCTCCTGATAATCTATCTCATGTTGATTCAATTATTAGAATAGCTGAAAGCACCTTTTGAGGGTAGAGGAAAATTCTTTTTGCCAACAAGTTATATCCTGGCATCTAAGAATACATGGTTATTACCATCATTATATATTTTTAAATCATTATCATTTGATTTCCTAAGCATTCAGATTCACCAAACATAGATAACTAAGTTCATCAAGTATAGCTTACTAGGGTTCCTTTGGGACTCTATTTAATAAATTGAAAGAATGATTCTTTTGATATAAAAATATTTGTAATTCTGTGCCACTGAAGGTGCTTGAAGTGGTTTCCCAGTTAAAGTCAAATTTTGGCTACCCTTCTTTCCTCCATTAAGTTTAATAAACTACCAGTTTGTTTGGTAGCACCCTTCTTTATCTTCAGAAGGTAACTGGTTTAAACTGTCATTGATTTGAGTTACTAGGGTATGCATTAATGAGGTGTTACTGTGTGTAATATGTTTAAGTGTGGGTGTCTTTGTTTAGGAAATAGAGATTTTATGGAGGTCAAATACCTTTATTGATTGTTTGACAAAAGTCTCTTCAAATGCAAATGATTCCAGTCTGGAGGTAAATAATCTCCAAGACATTTGAGCAATACATAAAAAGAAAGCCAACTCTTTTAAACCCCAAATGTCATCTGGGTGGTAAAAAGAATTTTGTTGAATGTATTCAGGGAGGAAAGTAATTTTTTTTTCCTGAGCTCTCTTTGCTACTGTGCCACTCTATATTCTCGGGCTTGCCTCCTGGCAGATTGTTTCATTATCCAGCAGTATCATTCATCTTTTTTATTAGCACCTTAAAAAAATAAACAAACAATGATTTTGTTATGTTTGACACAAGTAGTGCATTTTAATTTTGTAGGCTTGTATTATTGACTTGAAAAAAAAATCTTCAACAATTCAGACTGAAATACCACACTCAATTCTTAACAATATGAAAACACTATTCAATGTGTAGAAATATAATGGCATCTGTTATGCATATTAAATGAAGCAAGCTATTTTTGCATCTTCCACATGGAGCTTTAGATTAACTAGGAAATTTAGTATTAATTACCACTGAAAAAACTTGTCATTCAATTTTACACTCTCCATGAAACTGAGTCAACACTTCATGAAATATTCTCAGAATCATTTGATGAAGACCATACAAAAAAATGCATATGTATTAGTTAAATGATAAGGTAAATTTCAAATTTAGTAAATAAAAATTAAAGATATCTGTTGCCATCACACAGTATTTTTTCCAGCTTCTAAAGTCTGCTGCTGCTAAGTCGCTTCAGTCGTGTCCGGCTCTTAGTGACCCCATGGACTGCAGCCTACCAGGGTCCTCTGTCCATGGGATTTTCCAGGCAAGAGTACTGCAGTGGGGTGCTATTGCCTTCTCCATTCGAAGTCTAGGTTTTCTTAATATGTGTATTAGGCATGAGTAAGTATAACTAAACATAGCAAAAACTAACACTGTTGCAGGAAGGGGGACCCCTTCCAGGGCCCAAAACTGGGCTCTTGTTTAACACTTGGAAATGAATTGTCTGAGGAGACACATGTGCTGACACAGCAAGATTTTATTGGGAAAGGGCACCTGGGTGGAGAGCAGGAGCGTAAGGGAACCCAGGAGAACTGCTCTGCCACATGGCTCGCAGTCTAGGGTTTTATGGTGATGGGATTAGTTTCCAGGTTGTCTTTAGCCAATCATCCTGAGTCCTTCCTAGTGGCACACACCTTGTTCAGCCAAAATGGTTGCCAGAGAGAAGGATTCTGGGAGGTTGTCAGACATGTGGTGTCTCCTTTTGACCTTTCCCGAACTCTTCCGGTTGGTGGAGGCTTATTAATTCCGTGTTCCTTACCAGAACCTCCTGTTATAAAATGACTCGTGCAAATAGTTACTACGGTGCCTGGCCAGGGTGGGCGGTTTCAATCAATGTGCTTCCCCTAACAACATTAGTTAGATGGCAATATTTGGTTTTATTCAGCATTTTTATATCTTTTATGTTAGAGATGTATTTGTTTATTGTAATTCAGTGTTTCCTAAATCTGTGCACATATGAGAACTTTCATATTTTTTTAAATTAGTGATTTTTTTTGAGGCTACATACTAAATCTATTAAATCTCAGGCTCAAGAACCCATATTTTTGTTGTTGTTGTTCATTAGTGGTTCTATTACTATTAGCAGGTCACCGGGTATTTGGAAAATTTTATCATAATGTGTGTTTTTATTCTAAAGCCTTTATGTACAGTTTTAGTCCCTCAGTCAGATCCAACTCTTTTGTGGCCCCATGGACTGTAGCCTGCCAGGCTCCTCTGACCATGGGATTTCCCAGGCAAGAATACTGGAATGGGTAGCCATTCCCTTTCCAGGGGATCTTCCTAACCTAGGGATAGAACCTAGTTCTCCTGCATTGCAGGCAGATTATTTACTGTCTGAGCCACTCAGGAAGCCCTAAACTCTTTATATATGATCTTAAATGTGAATTTCATCTTCTGAAAAAAAACAGAAAAGCAGAAATATCAGAGATACCCTCCTTATTGTTTCCCAAAAATTGTCAGTAAAGAAAAAAAAATCAACAGAGCTAAAATAAATGACCGAAATCAAATATACTGTACATTCTTATACATATATCTTTCATAGTTCACCATTAGCTGACATGTTATCAAAATTTGACTCCCAAAGAACACTTATTTAGAAGCCAAGTTCCTGCAGTGGAGGTAGAAACAGATCTTGGCCTCCTCTTCAGCTTTTGATCAAGCCACACTTTAAGAAAAGCACCACACATAACCCAAACACTGAATGAGATTAAGAATACATTCACCAAGTAGCCTGATTATCAGCCCTCAATATATGTCAGCATTTCACTGACAGCAAAAGTACCTCCCTCATTCAGCTCTAGGGCTCCTCCCCAAAAGGGAGCAAGTCAACCTAAACTTTTGAAATTACCTCGGGATTCAGATACAAATCTAAGAGGCAAAACTTTTTCCCATGGCCTTGGTCTCTGAGGATTATAATTCATTACAAGTGTACAGAAAAAGCTACTGTAACTCAAAGGCAAAGAAAGGAAGTTCAGGATAACGCATATGATGTGGTACTACAAATTTGTAGTAAATACATTGTTTCATAAATGGTTTTAGAAAAATTGGCTTGCTATTTGAAGAAAAATAAAGCTATTTATACTATATCCAAACATAAGCACAAGTATTAAAGCTCTAAATTGAGAGATGAAAAGAGGAAGACCATCTTTTAATCTCAGAGTAGGGAAAGAGCTCTCAAGCAGTTGCAAAAGAATACACTATTAAACAGCAAACAAAAAGATATGATTATATAAAAAATGTGAATAGAAATTATGTATAGACTTCAACTTCCTTAGTTGAGCAAAGCAGCCTGATTTGGTCATTTTTGCTTTTAGCTAAACTGTTTTTACTTGTACCCCTAATCAAGCTTGGATTGCCTGGAAGATAGCTCAACTCCTCTGCATAAAAATTGAAGTTGAATGGAGTCAGAGGTGAAGGAGCTAGTGATTAGATGGAAGGAGGAAATGAGCATGAAAAGAGGGAGAAAGAAAGAGAGAATTTTAAGAAAAAGTACATATTATTCATTTTCAGATTTTCTTTCACTTGTTGCTGATATGTAATGGTCTCCTACCTACCCTTCTCCTGTCCCCTGTTACCCTTAAACCTTCTGTTCTATAATACTACTACTACATACAATCCCTGGTGGCTCAGACAGTAAAGAATCTGGTGGCAATGCAGGAGACCCGGGTTCAATCCCTGAGTCGGGAAGATCCCCTGGAGAAGGAAATGGCAACCTACTCCAGTATTCTTGCCTGGGTAATCCCATGGACAGAAGAGCCTGGTGGGTTATACTCCATGGGGTTGCAAAGAGTTGGACACGACTGAGTGACTAATGCACACACACGGACACACACACACATATACAATGACTATGGTTAAATACAAAAAATCAAGAAGAGAAGACTGTGTTTCACAGTTGGGTTTATGCAAAGTAGAAAAAAGAAAACAGCCACAAGAATCCATTTAAGTAGAATTTAAATATTCAACAAAAACAAAAAATGAGTAAAAAATGACCAAGACTGCATCATAACAAAGATATTTGGAAGAATGCAAAATTCATGACTGTATGTGGAATAGAGTTTCAAACAAACATGAATGCATGTGTGTGTGTTCAGTTGCTAAGTTGTGTGTGATCCTTTGCCATCCCATGGACTGTAGCCCACCAGGTTCCTCTGTCCATTGGATTTCCCAGGTAAGGATGCTGGAGTGGGTTGCCATTTCCTCCTCCAGGGGATCTTCCAGACCCAGGGATTGAACTGTGTCTCCTGGATTGCCAGGCAGATTCTTTGACACTGAGCCACCTGGGAAGCCCCAAGCAAACATAGATGCATCACAAAAGGACAGGGTCATCCTCAGATAACAAACTCATGTGTATGACACAAATTAGGCCAATAGGATCCTTTCTTCCTAGATTTGAATATTCAGAGTGAAGTAACACAAAAGCCAAAAGTGGCTAGTGTTCATTCATCTAAACAATAATCTCTTGTTGAGGCTGCTCCTTATATACTACTCCTCAAATCTCCAAAGTTGCTTCAGTTCTTTTACTTTTGAAGTTTATGTTGCAATCAAAAACCTTAATTAATGTACCTGTAAAACCTGCTTGGTACACCTACCCCAAATTAGTGAGGTGGGAACTACATACTTTTTATTACCAATATTCTATTTCAATTATAACTTCTCTGTTCCCATTATTTTGATGTCTCTGCCATCTAGATGTGTATCTTTTTTATTTTTCCTTATCTGTGACTTAAAAAAAACTTCTAATCATTATTTAATGTTCACAAAAGGTATTGGTACCTACTCACAGTTTTCTTCTATATCCCTGTTCCTGCTGTCATGCATGGTGAATTCTATGTCTGTGCAGTAAGTAACTACATTTTTTTTCATGCTACTTCAACCACTCACTCCCTCATCGTGAATCTTGCCATCACTAAGAACTCTTCCATTTGTGGGACAGCAAATTCAAATAACCTATTTTATAATGACTTCTTTTAATTCTCATTCTCTCTCTTCTCCCAGCTACATCGGCTCTATGATCTCATTGAATATGCCAGTCCCTTAGTACTTCATTTTCTCAGTTTATTAAGCTCTCATTAATTTCCTTTTCCACCCAATACATTCCTCCAAGACTTACCGTTTCATTTTCTTACTATCACCTTTAATTCTCTTGGCCCCTTGTCCTGCTTTTGCACCTGTCCTTCAAAATCTCCAGCCCTGGATTAATTGAAAGCTCTGCCATATTCATTGTTACACCCAAATAGTTGAAAATTGAAAGGAATTTTTATGGATTACTACCATAATGAGTTGATGAAATTTAATCTCTCCTTTTCCCTTGTTTTTGATCACTGTACTTGTCTTTGAACTATTCCTAACCTTTTCTTTAGCCTCTCACTCTATCACCTTATTTTTAGCCTATAAGCATGCTTGTCCATTCCATTACAAAGAGACCCTCTGCATATCTATCTTTCATTTGTGTGTCTTGTATTTAGTTACTAAGTCGTGTTGGTTTCTTTTGCAACCCCATAATTTTGGTTCTGAGGGCGACTCTGAAGCAAAATGATTGTGTATGTATATTAACCCTAACAAAGGTTATAAATCACAATATGATTTATAGGTTCAAGTGTATAACTTTTGAAGCCTTGTCTTTTTATACTCTTCCCTCTCAGTCTATGGAAGTCTCCTGAACACACTAGATGTAGATGTAGATGTGTGTGTGATCAGTTGTGTCTGACTCTTTGCGACCCCATGGACTGTAGCCCACCAGGCTCCTCTGTCCATAGGATTCGCCAAGCAAGAACACTGGAGTGGGTTGCCATTTCTTTTTCCAGGGGATCTTCCCAATCCAGGGATCAAACCCTTGTCTCCTGCATTGGCAGGCAGATTCTTTACTGCTGAACTGCCAGAGAAGCCCCATATCTTTTATTTACTTCTAGCCAAAATCTTCTCTCTCTTCTACAATGCCATTAACTCATCTTATGCTCTATCTTCTCCAAATAAAAAAAGATAGTCACATATTCCCCCTCAAAAAGCCTAAAATTTTGATGTAACATCCTTCAGTTATAGGAGATCATACTTATTTTATTCTATTCACTTATTGGCTTACTTTCAGAAACCATTTCAACATTGCTGCTTCTGGGGCTTAATTTGCTTAGTGTATATGGTACTGAAAGGACAGTAGTTCTCAATCAAGAATACCAAGTCAGAGCTTTCGATGGTGATTCCCAAGTATGAGTGTTTTTAAAATATAATTCAGGCAATACTGATATGCACCATTGGATAAGAAAGAGCAAGTATTTAGATACTTGAAACATCAGTAGTAAAGAATTTCAAAAGTTACTAACCATTTTTTATAAGAAAATAGAAAAAAAATAAATAATTTGCTTATTTTGATATATCACACAAGGGCTAGAGTAAAAATTTCAATTGTGGTTGCCCTGTAGTTTTCTTAACACCACTGGTAGTATGAGGAAGAGGGACAGTGCCTTACTGATACCAAACTGAGGTCTGGTTGCTTGCTGTTGAAAATCAATGCCGGAGAGGCAGCTGTTGGTAGAAAGAAAGTTGCTTTTAATCAGAACAGGAGCAATCTGGGGAGAAAATGGACCCGTCTCCCCCCCACCCCTTGGGTAAACAAACTCTGAAGACTCTGCTTCACAATGAAAACTTTTAAGAGGGAAAAAAGGAAGTAATCTCAGTTAATCATTGAGATAGGCGATCTGGGTGGTCACCATCCTCCACTGCATGCAGATTCATTGAGTTCTTGACATCTTATGATCTTTCTTCAGATGCTATCTTGTTCACAAAGTTTGTTTGCACAGGTTGGTCTCAAGATTACTGAAGGGGTAGCTAGGGAAGAGATCTGGTCATCTTTTAATTACTTATTCTTTACTTCTTTGATCTATGGAAAGAACAAATAGGTTTGCAAGGTACTGTGTGATCAAAAGACTTGAAAGTTGTTCTGGGGCCACAGATGAGTAGAGCATGGAGTTTAAGGTTAAGGTTTAAAGTTAGTTACAATAAAGCTTGATAAAGTGACAAGAGAAACAGAAACAGGTTTTCCTGCTGAGGACAGTTTCCTGCAAGGAGCTGCTTACATTATATCTTGGTATCAACCATTTGCTTGGAGATAAGGGTAGGCGGCATGATCTTTGGATTCAGACAAGCCTTAAACACATCCAACTCTAGTTATTTACCTACTTAACCATTTAGAATGTCAGTATTCTTGTTTGTAAAATGATATAGTATGAATACCTACCTCACTGAGCTATTGTAAAAATTAAATTAGATAATGTATGCAAAGTATTTAGCAAAATCCTTGGCACATTTTAATTGCTCAAAGAAAGTAACTGCTTATGGTCTTGCTGATAGTACACATACTAGGTATCTGAAGTCCTGATGTTTCCCATGTTTGCACTTAGAAAAATAATTACTATCTGTGTTGGTACTTTATAGTTTACTAAGTGTTTTAACTTATGCTATTACAATCAACCCCTGCAAAACTCCTTCAGTCAGGCATGGTATACATATTTTACAAGTTAGAAAATTTAGCCACAAATGGGCAACTCAGTTTACATAGGAAACCTGAATATGGGAGAATAGAGTGTGTTCAACTTCCCAGGTGTTGCTAGTGGTAAAGAATCCACCTGCCAGTGCAGGAGACACAAGAGTTGTGGGTTTGATCCCTGGGTTGGAAGGATCCCCTGGAGTAGGAAACAGCAACCCACTCCAGTATTCTTGCCTGGGAAATCCCATGGACAGTGGGCTACAGTCCATGGGGTTGCAAAGAGTCAGACACAACTGATAACACACACACATCTACATCTATATCTAGTGTGTTCAGGAGACTTCCATAGTCTGAGAGGGAAGAGTACAAAAAGATGAGGCTTGAAAAATAACGTACTTGAACCTATAAAGCATATTGTGATTTATAACCTTGCTTAGGGTTAATATACATACACAGTCATTTTGCTTCAGGGTTACCTCCAGAACCAAAACCAGATTGGACAAAATAACATAAATGGTTATTAAACTAATCTAAATCTCTAGGTTTACTTCTGAGATGTATAAATATTTATTAGACTTTCCCAAAACATCATCTGGTTAATGACATAATGATAGCATGTCTATTAATAGAATCAATTTCATAATATATGGAGGAGATTGATAAATGAACATCTCACCTACATCTTTCTATTTACTTAGACTATTGATTTTAGACTGTACCTGATCCTGTGTCTTTCAAAAAACCACACTTTTAGTTCATTCAATCAGCATGGGTTTTGTTGATTTCCTTCTTCTTTTTAACCAACAGGTGTTTATTTCTCTCTACCCTGCTGAGGTACGATCACTATGGAAGAGCTGCTGGACACTGTGCTCCTACAGGCTTCATATTTTCTTCCTCTGTCTTGGATTTCATCCAAAGCCAATTTTGTTTAATCTGCCTGCTGCTGCTCTAGAAGTGACATCTGTTCAAATTTATACTCTTTATCATGGCTGACATGTTGTTTGTGTGTCTGTTTACCTCAAGCCTAGTTCCAACTGCCTCTTGCCGATAATTTCTCATTTCTTCCTTCAGTCTATCATGGGTTGGTAGGCATTGTGTTTATTTATGCAACCTGATTCATATCACTTATTTTCTGGCCCTTGTACTATGTGCAATTATGTCTTGAAGGGAGTTGGAACTTACATGACAGGAAAAATATAGATTAGTGAATTGAGTAGGAATGAAAATAATTTTCCTGCTTGCTCACCTTCAGGTACCACAAAAATATGCTCCAGTAATTAGGCAACTTGACCTCCATGAAACCCAGCAAACATTTATCAAGGAATTTACCATGTACTGTCTTTGCAATGTATATGAAGAGAAATATATGGCAAAGAATGCTCAATTCCAGTTCTCTTTTTTTGAAGAGGTCCTGGCACAGGTTGAGAATGAGCAGAATAAAAATGTATCCCCATGGTAAATAAGAAATTGTGATTTTGCCACCAAATTTACTACAACTGGATCTAAGCCAATTAATTTAAGAGAATCCTTTAAAACTGAATCAAAAAATAAAGGTGAGAAAAGAGCAGACATCAGCATTCCCTGCATATCACAGTAGTGAATAGAGACTAAAATAATAAAAGAAGCAGTAGTAGGAAGGTGAATAATTGAAATTCTCCAAGGTGAATTAATTTTGAATACTGATTTTAAGAATATCAAAGAATACATTATGGATTAGTGTCAGGAGCCGCGTTAGGCATTACTGACAAAATGGAGGCATGGCCCCAACCCTCTCTCCTCATCATGCAGGCATGGTCCCGGGATGAAGGAGTTAAGTTTTGTGATTCTGACTTGCTCTTTCCTTTCTTCGGTTGAGTTGGCTGGAAAGAATGTTAAGGTGCTTATTCTTGAGAGAAGCATGAGAAAGCACAAAGCCTTCTGCAGTTGTGCCCAGAAAATAATCTATAAAGCAACCATTGACATTTGTTCAAGGATTTTTACAAAGAATGTCCCAGGATGAGCATGTAGGCTGCAGCTTGAGGCCATAGGAAGGATTATTATCTGAGACCTGTTTGTGAGGGAAATGTTTATGGCAAAGGAAGTTTGCTGAGCTTAGGGTTTAGAAATAATTAAGAATAGCTGGAAGCCTTTTTAGGAGATAGTGAGCTTAAGATACTAGGGGCAAGCAAGATTTATAAAGATAAGAAATAAACTGAGGAATGTTGTATGCAGCCCAGACATAAGCATGAGTTACAATGTAATCACAAGTAAACAGGATTCTGAGAGAATCGCTGAAGCAGGAACTCTGTTTGAAGGGCAACAATGAGACAATAATCTGGGTGAAGGGGAACTGAAAATGTCAAACCTCTGACCTAATGCCTTTGAAAAAGTATAAAAGAGAACCTGAAGCTTGAAATAAACATGTAGTCCCGTACCTCAAATCAGAGGCTACATCATTCTCCACCGACACCGCTCATCCCTTCAGGCTGATTCCTTAGCTGCTGGAGCTGGACTCCGGCAGATTAGTAATATCAAATGTAAAAACAGATAATTAGAGCAGAAACTCATGAGAAAAAGTTCAATAGGAATAATGAGTAAATGCATATAATAGTAGAGGCACATCTGAATGACAGAGAATAGAGGAGTCAGTGATGAAGAACTGTGTGGATAAAAAGCCAGATGGTAAAAAACAAACTAAACACTGACATTATTTCTCCTAAAAAAAATCTGGATGATTATTGAGTATCTCTTACATTGAATTTTTAATATGTCTAGAAAATATTCTGAGATTTCAATGACTTTCATGACATATCCCAGGCAAGAGAATCAGCCAAAGAAAGATGTGTGAGCAATATTTATTTATAGTAAAACAGTTAAGAGATGGGAATACCTGCCTCCTGAAAAATCTCTTTGCAGGTCAAGAAGCAATAGTTAGAATTGGACATGGAACAACAGACTGGTTCCAAATTGGGAAATGAGTATATCAAGGCTGTATATTGTCACCCTGCTTATTTAACTTATATGCAGAGTACATAAAGCCAAATGCCGGGCTGCATGAAGCACAAGCTGGAATCAAGATTGCCGGGAGAAATATCAATTAACCTCAGATATGCAGATGACACCACCCTTAAGGCAGAAAGCAAAGAGGAACTTAAGAGCCTCTTGATGAAAGTGAAAGAGGAGAGTGAAAAAGATGGCTTAAAACTCAACATTCAGAAAACCAAGATCATGGCATCTGGTCCCATCACTTCATGGCAAATAGAAGGGGAAACAATGGAGACAGTGACAGACTTTATTTTCTTGGGCTCCCAAATCACTGCAGATGGTGATTGCAGTCATGAAATTAAAAGAAGCTTGCTCCTTGAAAGAAAAGCTATGACAAACTTAGACAGCCTAGTAAAAAGCAGAGACTTTACTTTGCCAACAAAGGTCCATCTAGTCAAAGCTATGGTTTTTCCAGTAGTCATGTATGGATATGAGAGTTGGACTGTAAAGAAAGCTGAGCACTGAAGAATTGATGCTTTTGAACTGTGGAGTTGGAGAAGACTGTTGAGAGTCCCTTGGACTGGAAGGAGATCAAACCAGTTCATCCTGAAGGAAACCAGTCCTGAATATTCATTGGAAGGACTGATGCTGAAGCTGAAACTCCAATACTATGGCCACTTGATGCAAAGAACTGACTCACTGGAAAAGACCCTGATGCTGGGAAAGATTGAAAGCAGGAGGAGAAGGGGACGACAGAGGATGAGATGGTTGGATGGCATCACCAACTCAATGGACATGAGTTTGAGCAAGCTCTGGGAGTTGAAGGACAGGGAAGCCTGGCATGCTTCAGTACATGGGGTCACAAAGAGTCAGACACGACTGAACAACTCAACTGAATTGAACTGAACTGAAAATAGTTCCAGTTGTCTACACACTTGCATTCTGTATCAATTCTCTACCAAGGTTTCAGATATTGATATCTATTTCATTGGTTGTTTATTTAGCATGTAAGAAGGGATGCCTTTCTGAACTATGATATTATTGTAAATGTCTTAGAACCATTTAGGGGAATGCAAGATTAAGAGGAGAAAACGGAAAGTGCCTTTCTGTTCCCAAAGCTAGATTATTTCCTTTTCTTCAATGCTTCTTCCTCGATATATAATATACCTAATTTATTTTTCCATTTTAGCTTGTCTGGGCTAGGTACTGATAATATTACAGGAATTTCAGCAGTGGCAGTGAACAATCATGACACTTAGAATAATTTCTTCACTGGTGCCAGGAACACCTTTGCTGCATCTTTTTCAAGTACCATATTAATGAAATTTTCCTTTATTGAAGAACCTAGGCAGATAAGGCATTTCAAAACCTGGTCCTCTCTAATTATTTGAGAGTATGAAGATAAGTGGCACAGAGGTATAAATTATATCACCTTGAAGACAGGTAAGTTAATGGAATAAGAAACCAGATTTTAGCAGTGTAATGTTTAACTTAAGTACAGGTAAAAGGAAATTAATGCCTAAGGTGGGCACTAGTTTTGAAACAGAAACGTAATAATGGATTTGACTGATTTCCATAACTTCTCAGCAAATGTCTTTATGTCTTGAAACCATGAATTCCACAACACCTTCTGCAGTTAAGTCAGCCAGTACCTGGGAGTGGAGATGGGAAAGTTATGATACTTGAAATCATTGGTGACATTTTAAATGCTATTTTGACCTAGAAAATGGCTTCATTATTAGGGAATTCAGCAAGTAAAAGCCTTGCTAAAGATCTTATAGATGATTACTCAGTGTATAGAAAATTGTACTGTCCACCTCCTATGTGTAAGAGCCTTAGGGCATATACTCAAATTTTTGCATAGTCAAAGACTTTCCTAATTTTTAAATTTTTACTTATTAAAAATATATTGTTAAAAGAAGTGTACCATCTAGGACAATGATCTCTCTAGTGTTCTATCTCTGGGTAATGGACTCCAGGTGGGACTTGTGTTTTTTGTTTTTTGTTTTCTTTTGGTGGGGGGGTTGTTTATTTCTTTTTTTCTTTTAAAAAGCATAGTTACTACACACATGTCAACCTCAAAAACGTCCTGTTCTTCTCTTTAATAAAACTATTATAGACTTTCATTCAAATATTTAAAACATGCTTGAAGCTACTTTTTTTTACATCTAGTTAAGCAACGATTTAATAGAAAACCAGTCCTAATAGTAAGCAAATAAAGTGTTATAGTACCAGTAACTTTCTGAATCACACTGATGAGGGTTTTAATAAATTGAGAAATTGTTGTGACAATATATTTCACATCAAATTTTTGATGTAGGTATCACTTTAAACATTAATATTAGTCTGAGTTGTTTGATTATATTAATTACTCACAAACTCTACCTCACAAATAAATGTGAATATTAGATTAATTTAGATTTATCTCAGTTCTAGAGGACTTTATTTTCCCATGGTATTAGATTAGGTTTTGGTTCCCCTGAGCCGATGTGGTGATGAGTGGTCTATGTATATGTGGCTTCAGTTATTTCTTGTGAAGATAAGATTTGCATAGGGTACTTATAACTTGATTTCTTTGGTACAGACTATCATGCAGCTTAAACTACCTTTTGATGTAAAAATGCAATCTCTTTAATTTCCTTCAAGAGCAATAATTGTAGATATACTTATGTCATTTTGCTTGTTGAAACATTACTTCTTTCCTCACTTGAAATAATGAAGTACTTTTTGCACACTGCCAACCATAAAATTCAAAGGCAAAATAACGCCATTACTCTCAAAAGACTGGCAAAAGAGATTGAACAAACTGGAAGTGTTATCTTTTTGAAGATTTTCCTGCTACTGTAGGATAATGTATGCTCCTGGAGTCACTGTATATTATAAATTCAAACCTTTTCCAAACATATCAAGAGTATAGCAAATATGGCTTGTTAAGGTATAATAGTGTGTATAATATATATATATATATTCCATGTAAATTACAACATTTAAAAATGAAGTATGTGGACCATGGAACATTTACCTGAAATACAAATATTTGAATTTATTAGCACTTATTTTTTATAGGGACTTCCCTGGTGGCTCAGACGGTAAAGTGTCTGTCTACAATGCGGGAGACCCGGGTTTGATCCCTGGGTCAGGAAGATCCCCTGGAGAAGGAAATGGCAATTCACTCCATTACTATTGCCTGGAAAATTCCATTGACAGAGGAGCCTGGTAGGCTACAGTCCATGGGATCGCAAAGAGTCGGACATGACTGAGCAACTTTACCAAAACTTAATACTTTCCTTGGAATTTTTTGGAAAGTGCAAAATCCTTGTCAATGAAAAATAAGTCTAATTATACTCCTGATATTATTTTAAAATGTTTAATGTATATTCCTCTTTTAATATGTTAATGTTAAGAGAATTGGGAATTTAATGTTACTTGTTGATAACTACATTTGAATTTAGAAATTATTAATTTCTCATTTTATTTTCCCCAACATTGCTCTTTGCTACCATTCTGCATGTAAGGAAGAGGTCACATTTTACTCTATGGCTTTGTAAAAGCTACTACACTACAGTTCAGTAGCTCAGTCATGTCTGACTCTTTGCGACACCATGGACTGCAGCACTCCAGGCCTCCCTGTCCATACTACACTACACTTGAGCATTATCTCAGATTTAAAGGGGATTTGAGAATGCTGTCCAAATGAGAAATGTTCTAATAAGCTTATTTCTTAAAATATTGAATCTATCTTCTAGAGCGTTGAAAAAACATTGATCAGAAGCATAGTTAGAAACTATGAACTCTCAATAGTTAAAAAACAACAGTGCTGCCCCAGGGTGCGGGAAGGGGTTTCCCAGGTGGTGCTAATCATAAAGAACCCGCCTGCCAATGCAGGAGATGGAAGCGATTGGGATTCAAACCCTGAGTTGTGAAGATCCCTTGGGGGAGGGCATAGCAACCCATTCTAATATTCTTGCCTGGAGAATTCCATGGACAGAGAATCCTGGCAGGCTACAGTCCATGGGGTCACAAAGAGTCAGACACAACTAGAGTGACTTGCACAAATGTGTGTGGGAAATACAAGTACACTTATGCTTCCCATTGGTTCAAGACAGCTGTTAGGGGTGGACTGTGAAACTTTTGGTTTTGTGGCCCCTTACATGACACAGACATGTCACATTGTGTATGATTTATAATAAAGCATAGAAATGCCATCCACAAAATTAATTGTGTTAACACAGCACATGTTTTTATTTAACTTAGACATCTGTGGCTACAATTTTTAAAAAGCTTAACAGAATGTCAAAAATGTTGTGATATGTATATGTATGACATATTTTTGTAACGTAAATCTTATTTTACATATATTAAGGGCCATTATCATTTAATAATCATGTATATTTTCCCCTCTTCTTTTGTAAGATGTTTTCTAGTTTGAACATTTGTGGTGGTAATGGCAATAATGTGCTATGCTGTGCTGTCTCGTCAGTCATGTCCGACTCTTTGCGATCACATGGACGATAGCCCTCCAGGCTCCTCTGTCCTTGGGATTCTCCAAGCTAGAATACTGGAGTGGGTTGCCATGCCCTCCTCCAGGGGATCTTGGTGACTCAGGAACTGAACCTGTGTCTCCTGTGTCTTATGCATCCCTGGCTGGTTCTTTACGGTTGAGCCACCAGGGAAGCCCCAGTGGCAATAAAACATAAAACTTTAACATATTTATTGCAGATTGGTTTCAGATCTTTTTGTTTTCTGGAAAAAAATACAAAAAGAAAGAAAGAAAAAGAGACAGACAGAGGTATGGAGATCTGAGGAGCACAGCAGAGGAAAACGGGGAGAAAAGGGGGAAAAGTCGGACATCAGTAAAGAAAAGATATCTTTTAGTACAATTTAGCAAGAGATAGTCCTGAATAGATTGATATAGAAAGTTACTTAACCTTTCTGAGTCTCAGATTTATTTTATTTTAAAATATATTTAAGAAAATCTTTAGAATTGTTTTAGCTTTACAAAATTATTATGAAGTAGTTCATAGAATGTCATATATTCCACACCAAATTTCTTTTATTAGTAGCACTAAACTTACACTGGGCTTTCCTGGTGGTTCAGATGGTAAGGAATCTGTCTGTAATGCGGGAGACCTAGGCTCAGTGCCTGGGTTGGGAAGATCCCCTGAAGAAGGGAATGGCTACCCATTCCAGTATTCTTGCCTAGGAAATCCCATGGACAGAGCAGCCTGGCAGGCTATAGTCCATGAGACGGACATGACTTAGCAACTAAACAACAACAAACTATGCATATGCTCACCCATATACATGGTTACTTAACATAGTTTGACTTACAACTTTTCAACTTATGATTTCTTAACTTTATAATGGCATGAAAGAATACTGGAGTGGATTGCCATGCCCTCCTCCAAGGGATCTCCCAACTCAGGGATTGAACTCATGTCTTTCCTATCTCCTGCATTGGCAGGTGGGTTCTTTACCACTAGCACCACCTGGGAAGCCCCAAAAGATATATGCATTCAGTGGAAACCATACTTTGAATTTAGATCTTTTCCCAGGCTAACGGTATGTGGTACAAAACTCTCTCCTGATGCTAGGCCAGCTGCAGCTCCCAGTCAGTCATGTGATCATGAGTAAATAATCGATACACTTACAACACTTCTCTACCCACACATTCTCTTTTTCACTTTCAATGCAGTATTCGATCAATTAAATGAGATATTCAACATTTATAAAATAAAATTTAGTTAGGTGATTTTTTTACCAACTGTATGCTCAGTATTCTGAGCAACTTTAAGACAAGGTTAAGCTAAGCTATAATGTTTGGGAGGTTAGGTGTCTTGCATGCATTTTTGACTTATGATATTTTCAGTTAATAGTGAATTTTTCAGGACATAATCCCATCATAAGTCAAGGAAGATCTATATACATAAATTTTTCTATATGTAATCGTTTGTATCTCTAGTAAGTTGACTGGTAAGTTCATACTAATGTCCAGTAAGTTGACTAGTAAATTCATACTAATGGCTAGTAAGTTCATACTAATGTCTCCCAGTCAAAATCTCTACCACATGGATCATGCTAGCCTCCCTCTCCTTGCTTCTCTGTAAATTCACACTCCAATAATGAGAAACATGGCTCTTTCCACTCATTTACTTAATTGCTCAATTCCAGTATATAGGTACAGTGATTTTAGAATTGCTCACTTGTACCAAGTGGGGAAAAATTTTATCAACTAGAATACATTGCTTATCTACAGCTACAGCTTATTTTGCACTTATTCTTATAGACTCTACTCATTTCAACAGTTGCTTAAGTTAGGATCTTATTCTCCCACACCTTTCAGGGATATTGTTTCATACATTTATCATAATGTTAGATTTATTTGTCACAGTCTGCACTCCATTCTGGGATATGCTCCAACTTCCATGGATATTTTTAAAAATGAAAGTGAAAGTCACTCAGTTGTGTCCTACTCTTTGCAACCCTATGGACTATACAGTCCATGGAATTCTCCAGACCAGAATACTGGAGTGGGTAGCTTTTCTCTTCTCTAGGGGATCTTCCAAACCCAGGGGTCGAACACAGGTCTCCCACATTGCAGGCAGATTCTTTACGATGTGTTCAGTTTAACTCAGTCTGTAAAAAGCTCAATGAGTTTTCATAAATGAATAGTGAATGCAAGGTATCCACAATATCCACAATTACAGCATCAGAAAGAATAATTTTATCACATTAAATAAAAAACCTTATGCTTTACCTATTCAATAACATCTCCCCAACTCCCCCCCAAAAAACTTTGGAAATCATTTATATTTTTAGCATCTCTATAGTTTTGCCTTTCCAGAATGTCATATCATTGAAATCATGTAGTATGTAGGTTCTTGAGAATTGCTTTTTTACTTAGTAATATGCATTTGATTTTTCCAAAGCTTATTTCTTTTTATCACTGTAAGATATTCCAATGTATGGATGAATACAGTGTGTTTATCCATTCACCTATTAAAGGACATCTGGGTTGTTAACAGTTTTTGTCAATTGCGAATAAAGCTGGTATAAATATTTGCATGAAAGTTTTTTTTTTTTTTTGGTGGACATAAGTTTTTTAATCAGTTGGGTAAATACCCAAAAGTGTTATTGTTGGAATGTATAGTAAGACGATGTTTAGTGATCCAAAAATTGCCAAATGGTCTTCCAAAGTAGCTGTACCATTTTGCATTGCCATCAGTAATGAATTATACTTCTTGTTCCATGCACTTGCCGGCAACTTGCATTATTAGTGGGTTGAATATTAGCTGTTTTAATAGATGTGTTGAGTGAGTGTGTATGTTAGTCAGTCAGTTAGGTCCGATTCTTTGAAATCCCATGGACTGTATGTAACACATCAGGCTCCTTTGTCCATGGATTTTTCCAAACGAGCATACTGGAGTGGGTTGCCATTCCCTTCTCCAGGGGATCTTCCCAACCCTGGGATTGAACTTGAGTCTTTCTTAACTATCTGAGCCCCAAGGCTTGTTTTAATTTTCAATTTCCTAATAACAAATGATACTGAGCATATTTCATAATGCTTATTTGTCATCTGTATATCTTCTTTGGTAATGTATCTGTTTAGATCTATTGTCCATTCTTTAAGTAGAGTGTTTTCTTATTGTTGAGTTCTAAGGGTTGTGTGTATATTTTGGATACAAGTCCTTTAATAGACATGAGTTTTAAAATATTTTCTCCCAGTCTATACCTTATCTTTTCATTTTTAAGCCACTCTTTTCTACATAGTGGAAGTTATTTAATGTTAATAAAACTCAATATCATTTTTATCATGTATAGTCCTTTTGCATTTTGTGTAAAAACTCATCACTAAACCCAAGGTCATATAGATTTTCCTTTATGCTTCAGTTAAGAAGTTTTATAGTTTTGTATTTTATGTCTAAGATCCATTTTGGCTGAATATTTGTGCAAGCTATAAAGTCTATTTCTAGGTTCTTATTTTTGTATATGGACCTCCAATTGTTCTAGCACCATTTGTTGAAAAGATTAATTTCTTCATTGAGCTTTCTTTGCTACTTTATCAAAGATCTGTTGGCTATATCTTTTTAGATCTATTTTGGTGATATCTATTCTTTTTCATTGATCTATATTTCTACCCCTTGGCCAATACTACAGTGTCTGGAAAACTGTAGCTTTATAGGCAGGCTTGAAATCAAGTAGTAAATCTTCCCATTTTGTTTTTCTTCACTATTCTGGATCTTTTGCTTTTTCACATAAGCATAAGAATCAGTTTGTCAACATCTACAAAACAGTTTGGTGTTTTGGTATCTTGGTTGAGATATTGTTAAATATATAGATCAATTTTGGAAAAATTGACACAGTATTGAGTATTTTGATCCATAAATGTGAACCAGACAGATGCTGTTGTGAGAATTAATTGAAAAATATGTACAATATGCATTAAGCAGTGCCTGGCACAGTGAAAGCACCTGATGATGATAATGATTATACCACAATCATTACTATTTGTGGTAACACTGGATGTAATAAGGATGGCCAGAACTCATTTTGTCATATTAAGAGATAGCTTATTAATTTGCAGCTTACAATTTTTAGTGACAAGAAACAATTTTAGATGTTTTCTTATTATGTGTATGATATGTGATTACATTGAATATCATACTATATTTGGTCAAGTTTACTCTTCTTTTTAATTTTCATTTTTGATTCCTTAGTCATTCTTTCTTTCCTTTCTTCACCTTTTATCTATCAAATATTTATTGGCATTCTAGTATGGGTCAGCATTATGCCAGAACCTAAGCAAAATCCCGAGACTACAGTGTGAATAAAGTATAATTTCCATCTCCAGTTAGGAGGGTTAGTAAAGAAGACAAAAAAATAACCATCTCAATGTAACTAATAATAATACAGTAAATGCTACTAAAATCACTTGTAAAGTTCTATAAAGATACAAAGATTTTTTAATATTTATTGATTTCTTTGACTGAGCCTGGTCTTACTTGCAGCATGTGGGATCTTATTTCCCCTACAAAGGATTGAACCAAGGTCCTGGAATACAGATTCCCTGTATTGGGACTGCAGAGTCTTAGCCACTGGACCACCAGGGAAGTTCCTGGGTAAGGTTTAAATGCACAGGTTAATCAAGAAAAACCTCAGAGTATATGACTTTTTAACCAAGTCTTGGACAATAAAGAGAATTTTTCCAGGCAAATGGGAACAGCAAGGGAGTATGAAAGACCACTTGTGTGTGTGTGTGTGTGTGTGTGTACCATAAAGAGAAGTTTAATATGGTTGAATCATATGGTTTGTACATTGAGATATAAAGATATTCAGGGCACTAGATGGTCATTTTCTGTGAATGTGTGTAAGGACTTGATCACATACAAATACAAAAACAGTATTTTGTATTTTATGCTAAGGAATTTATACTTTATCCAGTAGACTATAGACAACCCTTTAAAAAATTTATGCCAGATTTGTCTTTCAGGCTCTGATTTGTTTACCTTGGCTGTAGAATGTTGGGGGCCAGAGTGAGGTACTCCGCCCGTGACAAAGGTCATGAGGAAGGAGGCTCGACATACGCAAAGGCGGGATCGAGCCTCAGGAGTCCCCCTGGAACTCCTCGAGCATCTACCCCCATAACCAGAGCCTGCCTACTTTACTACTTTGTGCTCTTACCTACACCTCTGACTTTACGGGGGGCTGTCCCCCACCACCTCTTTCGGAGAAGGAGTTAACCTAGAGCTCCAGTCAAAAACTCTTGGGTGTGACAAGAGTGTTTTAACCTACAAACTCCTCTGAAGGTTCTCTAGCCTGCCTGACAGGCTCGTCCGGCCACATGTGATTGCTCACAGCCTCCCAACCGTGAGAGGCACAAGATGCTTTAAACCCTCTAAAAACAGGTTCTTTAGAGAAGTTAGAAAACTATAAGTATAAGTATAGTGGGCTAATTAGAAATTGTGTTGGTGAAGGGTTTTTCATTTGTTGAGCCAATGTTTGTTGCTAAGTCTCCATATCCCCTGCCCTTACACACATTAATGAATATATAGAATTAACCTTTGATATCAATCACGTTAGACCTTAGGCTAAGTAAATTCTTTCCTTAACTAAAACCCACTACACCCTCACCCTGTAGGAATGTAACTTTACTTGGGTGGCATCTGTTTTGAGAATAATCAGCCCTGGAGAAATAAGTGTCCTGATTGACTGACCGCTGTCACAAGGAGAGGGTCGTAAATTGTCAGCAGGCCCCCCTGGCCAGAAGATGATGTAACACCCCTAAGACCTCTGTATACATTTGTGTGAAGCACCTGACTTTAATAAAAGTCAGGACTACTGTCCCCACGTGACTTTTGTATAACATCTCAGTGTATAAAAACAGACTCTGGAAAATAAAGAATTGGGATCAGTTTCTCGAAATACTGGTCTCCCCATGTCGTTCTCTCTCTCACTCTGGTTGAGTCTCCATCTGGAGCGCGGAACCCACCATGCTTACTAATTATGCCTGGGCTTCTAAGATCCGACCGGGGAGGCCTCAGTGTCTCCTCTCCTTCGGGAGAACGGAAGGACGCCTGCGGCCTACGTAAGTGGTGCAAGCTTCTTGTCTTGAAGTTTTATTGGTCCCCCGCGTAAACCAAGCTACTCAGCCTCTTTTCTCCACTGAATTTTCCTACTGAGCTATCCTTATTCTATTACTCTTTATATCTTTAATTAATATCTAATTGAAGCTATCGTATCCTGATCCTCGCCTACGCCGTCTCTCCTTCGAATACCCTGGATCAGCCGGGGCTGGTCCCCGGCAGGAGAACAAGATTATCCAATCCATATTTTTGAAAGAGGACTCTGAAGATTGCAGTAATAACTGGAAAATGAAGATGAGGAGCCAAGAATACTAGTTAGAAGAATTTGTAATAATCCAGGTAGAATGTAAGGACGGCCAACACACCTGCACAGTGGAAAGGAGACAAATAGAGTAGTTATTTTTGACAG
Source organism: Bos grunniens (assembly GCF_055505025.1). Taxonomy (NCBI): domain Eukaryota; kingdom Metazoa; phylum Chordata; class Mammalia; order Artiodactyla; family Bovidae; genus Bos; species Bos grunniens. The sequence goes on from NC_141194.1 coordinate 135,356,050, forward strand.
AACTTGACAACTGACTAGAGGCAGGGAAAAGGAATTGAGTCAAAACTGATTCTAGTTTTCTAGTTTGGGTAAATGGGCAGAGTATGAGTTAGAGAGGAATGAAAGAGATTACTAGAAGACTGAACTTGAGAGAAAGCAAAACGCCTTAATTGAGTAATGAAAACCTCAATGCATGGTGAGAACTTATGATCTCAGATCCACGGAACTTCAAATACTTTTAGTTACAGAAATCTCAGAAAAGATTTTAACAAAATCTAATAGTTATAAATTTTGAGAATTATAAATGCAACAAAACACACATAAATTAATGAAAGTCTATGCCCGCTATCAGAATGTCAAGGAACCTAGGAAGATAGTCACTCCATTAGATCCCTGAGCCCATTTCTATTTTAACTTTTATAATAGAGAAAAATCATACCACAACATTCCCTTTTGGTTTTGAGAAAGACTTTGAGGGTACTTTCTGAAAATGTATTGCTGAGTCTAATTGCCACTTGTGCTTTAATATGTGGTTTTTTTTTCCTTTCCTTAATGCAATTTACAGAACAAATGTCTTCACCCCCGCCACCCCAGGTAAAGCAAATCATTACATGGCAAGTGGCATTTCAATTATGTAGCATAATAAAAAACAGTATCAACTATCTAGAGAGGAAATTGAGCCTCAGAACTATTATGTCGTCACATACTTCTAGTTTAGTGCTTTTTTACTGACCACTCGAAGAATGTAAACTATCTTTGGAAAAGTCCTCTTATTGTCTTTATGTATTCTACTGTTTTCATTTCTGTGTTGAGTTTAGCCTTTTGAGATTAAAGGTAGTCTCTTTCATCTTTTTGTCATATCTTCCTAAGTAGAGAAGAAATTGGAACAGACAGCTTTAATAACTTTACATACAGTAAGGAAACTAGGCACAGGCAGAATATAAAAAAAGTAATCTAAATTTCAGCACTTTAAGTGCCAAGAGCTTGAAAATGACTAAGGTGTTATAGCTTAATAACATCTTTTTGGAATCACATTTTGCACTCAAAAAAAGAAAAAAAGAGGAGGAAATGCAACTTGTGATTTGTGGTACAGCATATTGCCCTTCTGAGGATAATCTGCTGCTTGTTCATAATTACATGCAGCTTGCTCAGAAGCAACTCCAGGTTTAAATTAGCATTTGCAGATTATTGTGATTCTAATTTACAGTAAGTGAGGTTGGTAATTAAAACCAGTTGTATCTGGTACTAAAGTGTTGTGGAAACCTACTTGGGATGTTCAAACCTAAATATTAAGAAAGGTTTTTTTAAAAGATAGGAAATTATTTTTTACTTCACTATAAAAGAAATTGTTATAAGCAATTTGAGAACAAGTGTAATGTTTTGAATTTTGTATTTGTTTTTCTTGTTTCCCTGATAGGTGTCATTTGAAGACAGATAATAGAATCCAGATTAATATGTTTTGAGCCAAATGTTCATTAAACTTATTTCAAAACACACTTGATATGAAACTTGAAAAGAAATTACAGCAGTCTCAGTTCCTCCACTCTGATCCCATCAGAGTTTAACTTTGTCCTTCCGGTGTTATCATGACCTTAGACTCCAGTGGAGACGGGGGGAAGAAGTAAGGAAAAATAAGTTTGAACTATTAGAATCTTTATGAAAAATGAGATTCAAGCTGTCCCAAACTGCATAACCACTGCATTAAAATGACTCCTACCTTATTTGGTGAATAAATCCATGCTTTTGATAAGAAGTCTAATTGGATGGTGTTTATATATTTAGGGCTACAGTGAGATGCCATCAAAAACATGGAGATAAGGTAAATAGAGTTTGCTTGGAAAAGCAAAGTGCAAAATCAGCACCTACTGGATAAGAACAGAGATAAGCGAAGTCACCTAAGGGAGAAAGAAACTGGCTGTCAGGGCTTTAAGACCAGATTTTGTAATGTTCTAAAAATAAATGAAAAAATTAGGGCTTTGTTTTTTCCCCTACTTATATATTTTCATTGGGCATTGACAATACCTGATCTCTTCTAATCAGAAGGAACATTCAGTACAACCTTTCCTCAAATAAAACAGAAATAAACAGGTACGTATTTTGCATCAATAGAAATACTGCACTGAAAAGCAATCCCTTTTTGAGCCACACATGGACTACAGAATGGTAAAGAGACTTAAATTTGATGGGCTTGTTGTCTTTGGGTCAGAATTAAGTTTTCAGAGTGAGGAATACAAAACACCAGGTAATAATATCAATTATTAATATACATATTAACTTATTTTATCCCCATATTGATCCTATGAAGTAAGTAGTTACCAGGTCCATTTCACAAAGTGAAGAAGAAAGAGACTAAGTAACTTGCTCATTTTAACCCAGCCATTCAGTGATAGAAGCAGAATTGGAACTGAGATACCCTAGCTATAGAGACTGTATTCCTAATTGTCATGTTACTTTATCTCCTGGCCTACTAACTTGTACACAGTACAACATGAATGTTGATAAATGAATCTAATATGATGGTTTGCTTATATGAGATACATTGTAGCTTTCAAGGCAATTTCCTATCACATTGTTTATGGTTTCATTTGTTTGCGGAAATCTGTTGATATGCAGGGGAGGTGTCTTCACTTTGCATTTAACAGACGAGAAAGCTGAGAGCTTGGCTGTTGGATTACCAAAAAAAAAAAAAAGTTTAGTACTGTCTTGGAGAACTGAAGGTAAGATGCGGGGAAAGATATTTAAACAAATAAGAACAGAAATTTTGATAAGAGTTCTGATGATAGGTGTAATGATCTAAACAGTAATATCAATTGTTACTATTTCTAATAACAGGGGATATGTTTGCTTTGTTTCATGCTTTTCTTATTGCTCATCCTTGAGGTAATTTGAAAGAAAAATTTGTTGGTTTCCTAATATTGAACCAGTTATTGGGAGGATGGAGAAACTGTCAACTGAGAAATGAACATCAGGAGTAAAATTTAAAATAGGGATTAAATTCCTTAGCTTAGGTTGAAGTGGGTTTAATTTGAGGTTCTCTGGAATATCCAGATGGAAGGTTTGGCAGGCAGTTTGAAATACAGATCTAGTGTATATTATGATTCATTATTTTAATAGTTCTGGGAGTGAGTCAACTCATTAAGAAATAAAAAGAGGGCAGAATCTTGAAGATTAAGATGTTTTTAGGGAGAAGGAGTGTGGACAAATCTATGACTGAGACAGGAATCAAAGAAGGGCAAAGAAAATATATGGCATGGTCATGAAAACCAAGTAATAAAAATAGTCCAAGGGGAGAGAAGTTAATGGTGCCAAGAGATTAGGAGGATATAGACAAGGGTGAATCCATTAAATATCATCATCTCCCTCATTTCATTGAGAACGAATATGGCAGGAGTTGTATTTGAAGAGCGTGAAGTGTTCCTAGGTATGGTCTGGAAGTAACATTGGAAATAAGGAGGACCACTTCTTCCTGTTTGTCCTAGGAAAAGCAGCAGCCTTCTTTAGAATATGTAGCCCAAAAGTGGCATTGTTAGTAGAGCCAGATTTTAATTAAGTCAAAGGAGTGTTAAAAGTTTGAAGGAACACACTAAATATTTAATAAAGTTGTCAGCATCAAAATGGGGGACCTTGAGGAGAACAGAATAAATGTAATAAATAAAAGAACCAGAAGGGGAAGTGAAACTAAAAAGTAGTATTGAGATGAATTAAAATGGCTACTAGCTACCTTAGGTTACACCATTCAATAACTAGATTTTTAGGTGTTTCAATAATTTAATTTGATGCATATGATTCAAGATAGTCCCATATCGCACTGAATTTCCTCTCTATGTAATATGCTAAGCATTAAGTTGAAATATGCTTAGAACCATGGGAAATTACCTTTCTGAATTAGTCCCTCATGGGCCCAGAAGATTTATAGTATTTCTGAAGTTGTCATTTGTGAAATTAAGAAGTCATGAGAATGTGACTTTAATTTTTAAAAATTCTTTAAGTTGAGATCAAACTAAAATAAATTATAAAGGAGAAAACATAGAATTAAATGTATGGTTGTTGTTGTTGTTTAGTCTCTAAATTGTGTCCCACTCTTTTGCAGCCCCATGAACTGTAGTCCGCCAGGCTCCCATGTCCATGGGATTTCTCAGGCAAGAATACTGGAGTGGGTTGCCATTTCCTCCTCCAGAGGATCTTCCTGACCCAGGAATCAAACTTGCGTCTCCTGCATTGCAAGCAGATTCTTTATCGCTGAGCCACCAGGGAAGCCTAAATGTATGGTTGCTGCCTTTCAAAATTTGCTTGAATATTTCCTTCACAGATGCTAAAATTTTGGACTTTAGAGATATGGATTTGCTTTATACACTTTTGAAGGTAGTACCAGCCAACCCACAGCACTATTTTGATTCCTAACATTGTAACATAGAATAAAATAAATATAATTTATATGCTTATGTTCATTAGTCTGTTACATCATTTAAACCTGAGAATTCAATTAAGAACCCTTTCAGAATGATTTAATTGGAACTAGGTTTTTCAGTTTGCATTTTCTTGAAAAAATCAGATCATTTCTGAATATATATCAAATAACATCATTTTATATGATATTTTTCAAGTACATATTTCAAGTAAACACCCCTCTGTGGTAATATAAACTGTCATAAATCATATTTCTGAAAGTTACATGCACAATATATCATTAAATATGGGCACACAAATAAGTAAAGTGCATGGTTTATTTATGTAATTATTCAGGAAATTCAACATTGGTTTCTAGTGCAATAAAAAAGAATGTTGCCAGAGGATATAAAGCACACTGCTCCATCAGGAGTGTTGCTTTAATCTGGAAGCAGCTATAATTTAAGAACTGAAGGTTGAGACTCTTCATACATCTGCTAAAGATCATTTCCCTATTGGTTTTGGTTAACAGACTTTGTTTTGGCTTGGAGAATTATAATACCCATAACAGATCTTCTTAATCCTTCTTTTTAATCTTTATTTTTGTCTAAACAGTACCAATGAGTTGTGCCATTCTATTTTATAATTATACCTGCCATTAGAAAGTGATAAATGGTGGGAATTGGAAGTTGGATGTTTTTTCCTCCCTAATTGATTCAAATACAGGCTACATCAGATAAAATTAGAAAAAAATTCAGCATTTAAGGTGTTATGATAAATTACTGATTGAAAACTCCTTACTCATGTATAATTTTTTTTTTTCATGAACGAATACCACTGTTCCTTTTGTGTCCTATAAAAATGTAAAGCATTCACTGGAAATAGACTGGATTACTCTTTGGGTAACTATGTAAGCAGAACTTAGAAACTACCTCAGAAATGATCATTCTTACTATATTTAATTGCTATATTGTGCATTTGTTGATGTTGCAGGGTTTAACTACATACTAGTCTCAATTTTTATGTAATTTTTTATAAGGATTCTGTCCAAGGCAGGCCTTTGTTCAGCGGTTGAATAAAGATAATATTTTTTTCCCAGAAAAACAAATATTTTATCCCATCTTATTTAAACATGTATCTTCTCTACCTCTGACTGGAAAATAATCTGGCATAGATTTAGGTTCAATCATATTTCAAAAGTATTCCAGACAAAGATCATTACACATATCTCTGAAGAGTATGGCTTATCATAGACAAGTGTGTTTCTATGGACATTCAAAATGAAATAGCAATACAGGGTCAATCAACAAGGGCCAAGTTAGTTGGCCATTGTAGGCTTGATTTAGTATAATATTAAATTAGTGAATGTTCAATAAGTAGCAATTCCACTTGGTTACCACTAGTCCACACGTTCAGATCAGTCATGCTACTATCCATGTTCAAATTTCAGTGAATGTGTAATGATGGATAAGAGTATCCACATATCATTTTGTCTTCTCAAAAATATGAAACTGAAACATATTTGATGTATTTAAAAGGATTTTAACATGGATCTTGGGAGAGTAAGAGTAGAGACTTGCATTTCAAATGACACTGAACAATTTGACATCTATATTTAATAACAGAGTAGAAACTCCTAAAAGATAAGGTTATGTCTTAAAGCTTTTTGTAGCTACCAAGTTCCTAGGACTCAATAAATATATTTTGATTGAGAATGTCTTGAGTGAGATTAAAGGTTTACTGGACATGAGTTCAAATGTTTCACCCAGTTCATACCAATGCATATGTATCATGCTGTGTCAAAATGAGGACAGGTGCCTTGGAGATTTTCTGTATCCTCTTACCACTCAACAGAGGGAGGCAATTTGTCAGGCATAGTTCAAGATGAAATAATATCACTGAAGTCAGTTCTTTAGTCTTAGTAGTGGTTCCTCCCTCACGCTCAGAAGTCACATTCAACTAAGACAAGGAGTCCCATGTATTATATGTGCACTATGTAAAAGGCATTATTCTAAGTATTCTTCTCACTTTAATTCATGAAAATTTAATTAATGGTACAACTTAGGGGTGGATAATGACATTTAGAGCAAACTGTGTGTGTGTGTATAGACAGAGAGGCAGAGAGATGGAAAATGTATATAAAGCAAATCATTTATTACAATGTTGGCCTGTATCATAATAAAATACATCTAACACATTTCAGTATTTTCTGTTCTATTTTTAAACTTTTGACTAGTATGAAAATAGAATGAATTGAAAACAAATATTATGATACATTTTTAAAGACAATGTATATCAAAAAGTGTGTCACAAACCTCTTGATGTAAACAAATTCTACTAAAAAGTAAAACATTTATTGAAGGTACAGTTGAAAAAAAATGGTAGCTTCAAGAAACATATTTTTCCTTGTGTTCCCTAATTTTTATTTTTTGTAATGAACATTATATAAAATTTGAAGTATGCAGAGTCACCACAAAGTCTGGACACATAGGTGAAATACAGAAAGAGTTTATTGATATTGCATTACAATATATGATAGATTAAATGACATTAAATAGTATATTCAATGTGATGTCCCTCATTAGCAATGTTTAGGTCAATGTGCTGCGCAAAATTGCAATGGATACTATACATTAATGCATTTCCATCAATCTCAGCACATATATTCATAATGTGCTGCTTTACATGATCTGTCTCTCTGATTTCCCCTGAAAACCTGTTACATTAGTATACCCTAGAAGAAGTAATCAAGTAGTTGCAATTGGTTTAAATAAATGAAGTAATATTAATCTGTATCTTCAAACTTAAGTGAAAGTTGCTCAATCATGTCCAACTCTTTGCGACCCTGTGGACTGTAGCCCACCAGGCTCCTCTGTCCATGGAATTTCCCAGGCAAGAATACTAGGGTGGGTTGCCATTCCCTACCCCAGGGGAATCTTCCAGACCCAGGGATTGGACCTGGGTTTCCTGTATTGCAGGCAGATTCTTTACCACCTGAGCCACCAGAGAAGCCTGTATTTTCAGACTTAGGGCCACTCCAAACTCCATAGATCATTTAACAAAGACCATAGGTTTATTTCCCATGTGTATTCTCTTCCTTCTAATATTTTGCTGCCTACTTTGAAATTCTTTACATAAAATATTTGTTCTTTACTATCCTTGCTATTGACATCTTTCTTTTGAGACTTCATGAGATTTTATATAATTGACCTTAAACAGAAACATGTAAGACCTGATGGCAACCATTGTGTACATTCTTCATAATGTTCATAGATTACTAAATCAATTAGGAGAAAAGTGTTGATAATGTAATGTGCTTGATCTCACTGCAAAAAGGCTGGTAAATTGAGACACTGAAGATGGTTGACTCCGTATGTATCAAAAAGTTACAAGAGACAGATAACAGCCACATCAATGTACTCTTCCATTAATTACCTAGGTGACTAGATTCATATGAAGTTATTTTCTGTTTTCTGTTTTTCCTCATGCCTGTTCTTGACAACAGGTTACAGATTACCTCAGTAATTTCCTCAATATCAGTGGTATATATAAAGTTATAAAATATAAAGTTATAAAAATATATTTTTTTAATTTAATTTTATTTTATTTTTTAACTTTACAATATTGTATTGGTTTTGCCATATATCAACATGAATCCGCCACAGGTATACATGTATTCCCGGTCAGAAAATGTATATAGATACATATGTACATGCATACTAAGTCACTTCAGTTGTGTCTGATTCTATGCAACCTATGGATTGTAGCCCACAAGGCTCCTCTGTCTATGGGATTTTCCAGGCAAGAATACTGGAATGGGTTGCCCTTTCCTTCTCCAGGAGACCTTCCCAACCCAGGGATCAAACCCAAGTCTCTTAAGTCTCCTGCATTGGCAGGTGTGTTTTTTACCATTAGCACCACATGGGAAGCCCATAGATACAAGTACCTTTTATCAAACTTATAGACTTTTTAAAGACTGACAATTTCTGGGCAGTTTAGTCTCTAAATAACTAGTTGCTTCTGCCATGGCCATTAGCAAGTAAGTAGGTTGTTTCATTTTCCTGGGACGTCACCAAAGGTCTTCAATCTGTTTTATTTCCAGGTCTAGGCTTGTGACTTATAGCTTCCAAAAGTGACAAGAATTTTATTACATGTGTTGTTTTTATACTGTTCCATGGTACCTATCCTTGTCTGGGTATCTTGTTGCATCTACTTACCTAAGGCTGGCAGTTGACAGAAAGTTGGGTAAAAAAGAAGCACTCAGATCTAGTCTGATGGAACTTCTGTGCTTTGACATTACTGCTCCTAGTGCAAAGATTTCCCTCTTCAGTATCATCTGAGGAGGGCAAATAGGATATTAATGATCAACCAAATATTCTCATTTCTGGAGAAGTGCTACAAAAAATGCCAGAACCGGGCTAACAATTTCCCTATACCACTGAATTTCTTCGTATTTTTTTTTTTTTTTTTTTTACTTTTTTTAAATTGAACTTTTTTTTTTTTATTCTTCCAATTTTATTTTATTTTTTAAACTTTACATAATTGTATTAGTTTTGCCAAATATCAAAATGAATCCGCCACAGGTATACATGTGTTCCCCATCCCGAACCCTCCTCCCTCCTCCCTCCCCATACCATCCCTCTGGGCCGTCCCAGTGCACCAGCCCCAAGCATCCAGCATCATGCATCGAACCTGGACTGGCAACTCGTTTCCTACATGATATTTTACATGTTTCATTGCCATTCTCCCAAATCTTCCCACCCTCTCCCTCTCCCACAGAGTCCATAAGACTGTTCTATACATCAGTGTCTCTTTTGCTGTCTCATACACCGGGTTATTGTTACCATCTTTCTAAATTCCATATATATGCGTTAGAATACTGTATTTATGTTTTTCCTTCTGGCTTACTTCACTCTGTATAATAGGCTCCAGTTTCATCCACCTCATTAGAACTGATTCAAATGTATTCTTTTTAATGGCTGAGTAATACTCCATTGTGTATATGTACCACAGCTTTCTTATCCATTCATCTGCTGATGGACATCTAGGTTGCTTCCATGTCTTGGCTATTATAAACAGTGCTGCGATGAACATTGGGGTACACGTGTCTCTTTCCCTTCTGGTTTCCTCAGTGTGTATGCCCAGCAGTGGGGTTGCTGGATCATAAGGCAGTTCTATTTCCAGTTTTTTAAGGAATCTCCACACTGTTCTCCATAGTGGCTGTACTAGTTTGCATTCCCACCAACAGTGTAAGAGGGTTCCCTTTTCTCCACACCCTCTCCAGCATTTATTATTTGTAGACTTTTGGATCGCAGCCATTCTGACTGGTGTGAAATGGTACCTCATAGTGGTTTTGATTTGCATTTCTCTGATAATGAGTGATGTTGAGCATCTTTTCATGTGTTTGTTAGCCATCTGTATGTCTTCTTTGGAGAAATGTCTATTTAGTTCTTTGGCCCATTTTTTGATTGGGTCGTTTATTTTTCTGGAGTTGAGCTGTAGGAGTTGCTTGTGTATTTTTTTTAAATACACAAATATATTGCATTTAACTCAGTTTTTAGATAGATGCCTATAGAAGCAAATTATCTGCAAAGAACCTCTAGAAGATATTTCTTTTAATTAGATATTTCAGTGGATTCTACTCATTATTGCATATGCTAAATTCAATGTTGAACATACTTGGCAATTTGAAGCTTTTAATAGAGGTTATATGACATGATTTGAGGTACTTAAAAGCAGAATTTCAGATGACTCCTGTACACTACTTAGGAATAGGAGAAGAAGAAGAGTAGAAGGTGAGTTTCTACTTCAGATATCAAAGAATTCATAGATAAGAGGTATTTGTGGGTTCACCAAACACTTACTGAATATCTAATGTATGTCAGGCACTCTGGTAGGTATTAGCGGTGAATAGACGAATAAAACATGGCCCTTATTTGTTTGTTATATTTCATGGTTAAGCAAGGAGGAGACAAACATGTAGAGATCACTGCAGTACAAGTGTGGCAATTTTTTCATAACAAAGTGCCACTAGAAACAGTTACTGGAGGCGGTCCTAAGATGGCACAGGAATAGGACGGGGAGACCACTTTCTCCCCAACAAATTCATCAAAAGAACATTTAAACACTGAGTAAATTCCACAAAACAACTTCTGAATGCCGGCAGAGGATATCAGGCACCCAGAAAAGCAGCCCATTCTCTTCGAAAGGAGGTAGGAAAAAATATAAAAGACAAAAAGAGAGACAAAAGAGGTAGGGACGGAGCTCCGTCCCCGGAAGAGAGTCTTGAGAGAAGTTTCCAAACACCAGGAAACACTCTCACTGCTGAGTCTGTGGCGAGCCACAGAGGGCAACATAACTGGGAGGAAAAATAAATAATTAAAACCCACAGATTACGTGCCCAGTGGTAACTCTCCCAGCAGAGAAGCAGCGCAGATGCCTGCACCCGCCTCTAGCAATTGGGGGCTGGGCAGGGAGGCGCAGCTGCATTACTGAGTAAGGACCGGGCCTGAGTGCCCCGAGGGCAATCTGAGGGAACTAACTTGGGCTAGCAAACCAGACTGTGGGATAGCTACCACGCGGAAAGCCCTAACCTAAGACACCGCCAGGCCCGCTCACAGAACAAAGGACTGAATGAAACTATGCGAAAAGCCCTAACCTAAGACACCGCCAGGCCCCCTCACAGAACAAAGCACTGAACAGAGATAGCCGGCTGCAGACCATCCCCCTCCGGTGACAGGCAGCCAGAGCCGGAAGGGGGCAATCACAGCCCCAGAGATAAATTATCTACCAAACTGCAAGCAGGCTTCTTTGCTAAGACTTCTTGGGGTTCTGGACGGTCAACACCCGCCTGAGAAGGCGTGCCTTTTGTACACCCAGAAAACCCAGTGGCAGGGATGGGGGAGGAGATAAGTCGCAGCGACCGTACTCACCAAACACCTTATCACCTGAGCTGCTTGGAACTGGGAAGGGACAAAACGCAGGCCCAACCGAGTCTGCACCTCTGAGGACTACCCAAGTGCCAGAACCTGAGCAGCTTAGACCTGGGAAGTGCATGCAGCCCAGGGCTGGCCTCAGATGGTTCCCAGTGGAGCAACCTAGAGCCTGAGCAGTGTGGGCAGGGAGGGCACATGTGCCGTGAGCAGAGGTAGGCCCAGTGTGGCTGAGACACTGCGAGCACACACCAGTGTTACTTGTTTGCAGCGTCCCTCCCTCCCCACAGTGTGACTGAATAAGGGAGCCTAAAAAAGTGTCCACCACCGCCCCCTTGTGTCAGGGCGGAAATCAGACACTGAAGAGACCAGCAAACAGAAGAAGCTAAAACAGAGAACCGTCTTGGAAGTGACAGGTGCAATAGATTAAAACTCTGTAGTAAGTACCGACTACATAGGAAGGGGCCTATAGATCTTGAGAGATATAAACAGGACCAAGGAACTAGCCGAAAATGAACTGACCCCACACTGCCCACAACAACACCAGAGAAAGTCCTAGATATATTTTTACTATTTTTACAATCATGTTTTAAAAAAAAAAATTAATTTTAAGTCCTCTATTACTCCTTTAATTTTCATTTTTATAACCTACTATTACTTTGCAAAAAAAAGAGACCCTAATTTTTTAAAGCAAACTTCATATATATATATGTATTTTTATAATTTTTGTGACTTTTTTTTCTTTTTTTCTTTTCTTTAATACTGTACTTTTGAAAATCCAACCTCTACTCTAGATTTTCAATCTTTGCTTTTGGGTATTTGTTATCAATCGTGTACCTTTAAGAACCCAATCTTCAGTACCCATTTTTACTTGGGAGTAAGATTACTGGCTTGACTGCTCTCTCCCCCTTTGGTCTCTCCTTTTTATCCACCAGGTCACCTCTATCTCCTCCCTCCCCCTTCTCTTCTCTACCCAACTCTGTGAATCTCTTTGTGTGTTCCAGATGGTGGAGAACACTTAGGGAACTGATTACTGGCTGAATCTCTCTTTCTCTTTTTGATTCCCCCCCTTATCCTCCTAGCCACCTCTGTCTCCGTCCTTCCTCTTCTCTTTTGTGTATAACTCCGTGAACATCTCTGAGTGGTTCAGACTGTGGAGCGCACATGAAGAAGTGATTACTGGCTATCTTGCTCTCTCTTCTTTGGATTCCACCTCATCTCATTTGGGTCACCTCTAACTCCCTCCTCCCTCTTCTCTTCTCCATGTAATTCTGGGAATCTCTCTCGGTGTCCCTCACTGCGGAGAAACTTTTCATCTTTAACCTAGATGTTTTATCAACAGTGCTGTATAGATGGAGAAGTCTTGAGGCTACTGTAAAAATAAGACTGAAAGCCAGAAGCAGGAGGCTTAAGTCCAAATCCTGAGGACACCAGAGAACTCCTGACTTCAGGGAGCATTAATCAACAGGAGCTCATCAAATGCCTCCATACCTACACTGAAACCAAGCACCACACAAGGGCTAACAAGTTCCAGAGCAAGACATACCACGCAAATTCTCCAGCAACACAGGAACACAGCCCTGAATTTCAATATACAGGCTGTCCAAAGTCACTCCAAACCCATTGACATCTCATAACTCATTACTGGACACTTCATTGCACTCCAGAGAGAAGAAATCCAGCTCCACCCACCAGAACACTGACACAAGCTTCCCTAACCAGGAAACCTTGACAAGCCACCTGTACAACCCCACCCACAGTGAGGAAATTCCACAATACAGAGAACTCCACAAACTGCTGGAATGCAGAAAGGCCACCCCAAACACAGCAATATAAACAGGATGAAGATACAGAGGAATAACCAGCAGGTAAAGGAACAGGATAAATGCCCACCAAACCAAACAAAAGAGTAAGAGATAGGGAATCTACCTGATAAAGAATTCTAAATAATGATAGTGAAAATGATCCAAAATGGAATCACAGATAAATAGCCTGCAGAAAAGGCCTGAGAAGATGCAAGAAAGGTTTAAAAAGGAGCTAGAAGAAATAAAAAAGCGTCAGTATATAAGGAATCATGCAATAAATGAGATCAAAAACACTGTGGAGGGAATCAACAGTAGAATAATGGAGGCAGAAAATAGGATTAGTGAAGTAGAAGATAGAATAGTAGAAATAAATGAATCAGAGAGGAAAAAGAAAAACGAATTAAAAGAAATGAGGACAATCTCAGAGACCTCCAGAACAGTGTTAAATGCCCCAACATTCACATCATAGGAGTCCCAGAAGAAGAAGACAAAAGGAAAGACCATGAGAAAATACTTGAGGAGATAATAGTTGAAAACTTCCCTAAAATGGGGAAGGAAATAATCACCCAAGTCCAAGAAACCCAGAGAGCCCGAAACAGGATAAACCCAAAGCGAAACACTCCAAGATACATATTAATCAAATTAACAAATTTCAAACTCAAAGAACAAATATTAAAAGCAGCAAGGGAAAAACAACAAGTAACACACAAGGGGATTCCCATAGGATAACAGCTGATCTTTCAATAGAAACTCTTTGGGCCAGGAGGGAATGGCAGGACATACTTAAAGTAATGAAAAAAAAATAATAACCTACAATGAAGATTACTGTACCCAGCAAGGACCTCATTCAAGTATGAAGGAGAAATCAAAAGCTTTACAGACAAGCAAAAGCTGAGATAATTCAGCACCACCAAACCAGCTCTCCAAGAAATGCTAAAGGATCTTCTCTAGACAGGAAACAAAAAAAGGGTGTATATGTATAATATCATGTATGAAATGAGTCGCCAGTCCAGGTTTGATGCACGATACTGGATGCTTAGGGCTGGTGCACTGGGACGACCCAGAGGAAGGGTATGGGGAGGGAGGAGGGAGGAGGGTTCAGGATGGGGAGCATGGGTATACCTGTGGCGGATTCATTTTGATGTTTGGCAAAACTAATACAATATTGTAAAGTTTAAAAATAAAATAAAATTTTAAAAAGGGGGGAAGAAAAAAGGGTGTATAAACTCGAACCCAAAACAATACAGTAAATGGCAATGGGATCATACTTATCAATAATTACCTTAAACTTAATGGGTTGAATGCCCCAACCAAAAGACAAAGACTGGCTGAATGGATACAAAAACAAGACCCCTGTATATGTTGTCTTCAAGAGACCCACCTCAAAACAGGGGACACATACAGACCGAAAGTGAAGGGCTGGAAAAAATATTCCACGCAAACAGAGACCAAAAGAAAGCAGGAGTAGCAATACTTATATCTGATAAAATAGACTCTAAAACAAAGGCTGTCTGTGGGAGAGGGTGGGATGATTTGGGAGAATGGCATTGAAACATGTATATCATATAAGAAATGAATCACCAGTCCAGGTTTGATGCAGGACACAGGATGCTTGGGGCTGGTGCACTGGGATGACCCAGAAGGATGGTACTGGGAGGGAGGTGGGAGGGGGGTTCAAGATAGGGAACACGTGTACACCCGTGGCAGATTCATGTTGCTGTATGGCAAAACCAATACAATATTGTAAAGTAATTAGCCTCCAATTAAAACAAATAAATTTAAATTAAAAAAAACAAAGGCTGTGAAAAGAGACAAAGAAGGACACTACATAATGATCAAAGCATCAATCCAAGAAGAAGATATAACAATTATAAATATATATGCGCCCAACATAGGAGCACCATAATATGTAAGACAAATGCTAACAAGTATGAAAGGATAAATTAACAATAACACAATAATAGTGGGAGACTTTAATACCCCACTCACACCTATATATAGTTCAACTAAACAGAAAATTAACAAGGAAATACAAACTTTAAATGATACAATGGACCAATTATACCTAATTGATATCTATAGCACATTTCACCCCAAAACAATGAATTTCACCTTTTTCTCAAGTACACACAGAACCTTCTCCAGGATAGATCACATCCTGGGCCATAAATCTAGTCTTGGTAAATTTTAAAAAATGGAAATCATTCCAAGCATTTTTTCTGACCACAATGCAGTAAGATTAGATCTCAATTAGAGGAGAAAAACTATTAAAAATTCCAACATATGGAGGCTGAACAACACGCTGCTGAATAACCAACAAACTACAGAAGAAATAAAAATATGCATAGAAATGAATGAAAATGAAAACACAACAACCCAAAACCTGTGGGACACTGTAAAAGCAGTGCTAAGGGGAAGGTTCATAGCAATACAGGCATACCTCAAGAAACAAGAAAAAAGTCAAATAAATAACCTAACTCTACACCTAAAGCAGTTAGAAAAGGAAGAAATGAAGAATCCCAGGGTTAGTAGAAGGAAAGAAAACTTAAAAACTAGGGCAGAAATAAATGCAAAAGAAACAAAAGAGACCATGGCAAAAATCAACAAAGCCAAAAAGCTGGTTCTTTGAAAGGATAAATAAAATTGACAAACAATTAGCCAGACTCATCAAGAAACAAAGGGAGAAAAATCAAATTAATAAAATTAGAAATGAAAATGGAGAGATCACAACAGACAACACAGAAATACAAAGGATCATAAGAGACTACTATCAGCAATTATATGCCAAACTCCTTATTGCCAAATTCAGACTTAAATTGAAGAAAGTAGGGAAAACCACTAGACCATTCAGGTATGACCTAAATCAAATCCCTTATGATTATACAGTGGAAGTAAGAAATAGATTTAAGGGCCTAGATCTGATAGATAGAGTGCCTGATGCACTATGGAATGAGGTTCGTGACATTGTATAGGAGACAAAAATCAAGACTATCCCCATGGAAAAGAAATGCAAAAAAGCAAAATGGCTGTCTGGGGAGGCCTTACAAATAGCTGTGAAAAGGAAAGAAGGGAAAGCAAAGGAGAAAAGGAAAGATATAAGCACCTGAATGCAGAGTTCCAAAGAATAGCAAGAAGAGATAAGAAAGCCTTCTTCAGCAATCAATGCAAAGAAATAGAGGAAAACAACAGAATGGGAAAGAATAGGGATCTTTTCAAGAAAATCAGAGATATCAAAGGAAAATTTCATGCAAAGATGGGCTCGATAAAGGACAGAAATGGTATGGACCTAACAGAAGCAGAAGATATTAAGAAGAGGTGGCAAGAATACACAGAAGAACTGTACAAAAAAGATCTTCATGACCCAGATAATCACGATGGTGTGATCACTGACCTAGAGCCAGACATCCTGGAATGTGAAGTCAAGTGGGCCTTGGAAAGCATCACTACAAACAAAGCTAGTGGAGGTGATGGAATTCCAGTTGAGCTATTCCAAATCCTGAAAGATAATGCTCTGAAAGTGCTGCCCTCAATATGACAGCAAATTTGGAAAACTCAACAGTGGCCACAGGACTGGAAAAGGTTAGTTTTCATTAAAATCCCAAAGAAAGGCAATGCCAAAGAATGCTCAAACGACCACACAATTGCACTCATCTCACACGCTAGTAAAGTAATGCTCAAAATTCTCCAAGCCAGGTTTCAGCAATATGTGAACCATGAACTTCCTGATGCTCAAGCTGGTTTTAGAAAAGGCAGAGGAACCAGAGATCAAATTGCCAATATCCACTGGATCATGAAAAAAGCAAGAGAGTTCCAGAAAACCATCTATTTCTGCTTTATTGACTATGCCAAAGCCTTGGATTGTGTGGATCACAATAAACTGGAAAATTCTGAAAGAGATGGGAATACCAGACCACCTGACCTGCCTCTTGAGAAATCTGTATGCAGGTCAGGAAGCAACAGTTAAAACTGGACATGGAACAACAGACTGGTTCCAAATAGGAAAAGGAGTACATCAAGGCTGTATATTGTCACCCTGCTTATTTAACTTATATGCAGAGTACATCATGATAAACACTGGGCTGGAAGAAACACAAGCCGGAATCAAGATTGCCAGGAGAAATATCAATAACCTCAGATATGCAGATGACACCACCCTTATGGCAGAAAGTGATGAGGAACTAAAAAGCCTCTTGATGAAAGTGAAAGAGGAGAGTGAAAAAGTTGGCTTAAAGCTCAACATTCATAAAATGAAGATCATGGCATCCAGTCTCATCACTTCATGGGAAACAGATGGGGAAACAGTGGAAACAGTGTCAGACTTTATTTTTCTGGGCTCCAAAATCACTACAGATGGTGACTGCAGCCAGGAAATTAAAAGACGCTTACTCCTTGGAAGGAAAGTTATGACCAATCTAGATAGCATATTCAAAAGCAGAGACATTACTTTGCCAACAAAGGTTCATCTGGTCAAGGCTATGGTTTTTCCTGTGGTCATGTATGGATGTGAGAGTTGGACTGTGAAGAAGGCTGAACATCGAAGAATTGATGCTTTTTAACTGTGGTGTTGGAGAAGACTCTTGAGAGTCCCTTGGACTGCAAGGAGATCCAACCAGTCCATTCTGAAGATTAGCCCTGGGATTTCTTTGGAAGGAATGATGCTAAAGCTGAAACTCCAGTACTTTGGCCACCTCATGCGAAGAGTTGACTCATTGGAAAAGACTCTGATGCTGGGAGGGATTGGGGGCAGGAGGAGAAGGGGACGACAGAGGATGAGATGGCTGGATGGCATCGCTGACTCGATGGACGTGAGTCTCAGTGAACTCCGGGAGTTGGTGTTGGACAGGGAGGCCTGGTGTGCTGCGATTTATGGGGCTGCAAAGAGTTGGACATGACTGTGCGACTGACCTGATCTGATCTGATCTGATCTGAAAATGGACAACTTGGATGAAATGGACAAATTCTTAGAAAAGTACAACTTTGCAAAACTGAACCAGGAAAAAATAGAAAATCTTAACAGACCCATCACAAGCAGAGAAATTGAAAATGTAATCAGAAATCTTCAAGCAAACAAAAATCCAGGTCCAGATGGCTTCACAGCTGAATTCTACCAAAAATTTAGAGAAGAGCTAACACCTATCCTACTCAAACTCTTCCAGAATATTGCAGAGGAAGATAAACTTCCAAAGTCATTCTATGAGGCCACCATCACCCTAATACAAAAAACTGACAAAGATGCCACCGAGAAAGAAAACTACAGGCCAATATCACTGATGAACATAGATGCAAAAATCCTTAACAAAATTATAGCAATCAGAATCCAACAACACATTGAAAAGATCATACACCATGACCAAGTGGACTTTATCCCAGGGATGCAAGGATTCTTCAATATCCACAAGTCAATCAATGTAATACCCCACATTGACAAACTGAAAAATGAAAGCCATATGATTATCTCAATAGATGCAGAGAAAGCCTTTGACAAAATTCAACACCCATTTATGACAAAAACTCTCCAGAAAGCAGGAATAAAAGGAACATACCTCAACATAATAAAAGCGATATATGACAAACCCTCCGCAAACAATACCCTCAATGCTGAAAAATTGAAAGCATTTCCCCTGAAGTCAGGAATAAGACAAGGGTGCCCACTTTCACCACTACTATTCAACATAGATTTGGAAGTTTTTGCCACAGCAATCGGAGAAGAAAAAGAAATAAAATGAATCCAGATTGGAAAATAAGAAGTAAAACTCTCAGTGTTTGCAGATGACATGATCCTCTACATACAAAACCCTAAAGACTCCGCCAGAAAATTACTAGGACTAATCAATGAATATAGTATCGTTTCAGGATATAAAATCAACACACAGTAATCCCTTGCATTCCTATACATGAATAATGAGAAAACAGAAAAAGAATTTAAGGAAACAATTCCATTCACCATTGCAACGAAAAGAACAAAATAATTAGGTATATATCTACCTAAAGAAACTGCTGCTGCTGCTGCTGCTGCTAAGTCACTTCAGTCGTGTCTGACTCTGTGTGACCCCATAGATGGCAGCCCACCAGGCTCCCCCATTCCTGGGATTGTCCAGGCAAGAATACTGGATTGGGTTGCCATTTCCTCCTCCAATGCATGAAAGTGAAAAGTGAAAGTGAAGTCGCTCAGTCGTTTCTGACTCTTAGGGACCCCATGGACTGCAGCCCACCAGGCTCCTCTGTCCATGGGATTTTCCAGGCAAGAGTACTGGAGTGGGGTAATTGCTTTCTCCACCTAAATAAACTAAAGACCGATATGTACAAAACTATAAAACACTGGTGAAAGAAATCAAAGGGGACACTAATAGATGGAGAAAAATACCATGTTCATGGATCGGAAGAATCAATATAGTGAAAATGAGTAAACTACCCAAAATAATCTATAGATTCAATGCAATCCCTATCAAGCTACCAAAGGTATTTTTCACAGAGCTAGAACAAATAATTTCACAATTTGTATGGAAATACAAAAACCTCAAATAGCCAAAGCAATCTTGAGAAAGAAGAATGGAACTGGAAGAATCAACCTGCCTGACTTCAGGCTCTACTAAAAGCCACAGTCATCAAGACAGTATTGTACTGGCACAAAGACAGAAATATAGGTCAATGGAACAAAATAGAAAGCCCAGAGATAAATCCACGCACCTATGGACCTCTTATCTTTGACAAAGGAGGCAAGAATGTACAATGGAAAAGACAATCTCTTTAACAAATGGTGCTGGGAAAACTGGTCAACCACTTGTAAAAGAATGAAACTAGAACTCTTTCTAACACCATACAGAAAAATATACTCAAAATGCATTAAAGATCTAAATGTAAGTCCAGAAACTATAAAACTCCTAGAGGAGAACATAGGCAAAACATTCTCCGACATAAATCACAGCAGGATCCTCTATGACCCATCTCCCAGAATATTGGACATAAACGCAAAAACAAATAAATGGGACCTAATTAAAATTAAAAGCTCATGCACAGCAAAGGAAACTATAAGCAAAGTGAAAAGACAGCCTTCAGAATGGGAGAAAATAATAGCAAATGAAGCAACTGACAAAGAACTAATCTTAAAAAAGTACAAGCAACTCCTGCAGCTCAATTCCAGAAAAATAAATGACCCAATAAAAAAATGGGCCAAAGAACTAAACAGACATATCTCCAAAGAAGACATATACATGGCTAACAAAAACATGAAAAGATGCTCAACATCACTCATTATCAGAGAAATGCAAATCAAAACCCCAATAAGGTACCATTTCACACCAGTCAGAAAGGCTGCTAATCCAAAAGTCTACAAGCAATAAATGCTGGAGAGGGTGTGGAGAAAAGGGAACCCTCTTACACTGTTGGTGGGAATGCAAACTAGTACAGCCACTATGGAAAACAGTGTGGAGATTCCTTTAAAAACTGGAAATAGAACTGCCTTATGACCCAGCAATCCCACTGCTGGGCATACACACCGAGGAAACCAGAATTGAAAGAGCCATGTGTACCCCAATGTTCATCACAGCACTGTTTATAATAGCCAAGACATGGAAGCAACCTAGATGTCCATCAGCAGATGAATGGATAAGAAAGCAGTGGTACATATACACAATGGAGTATTACTCAGCCATTAAAAAGAATACATTTGAATCGGTTCTAATGAGGTGGATGAAACTGGAGCCTATTATACAGAGTGAAGTAAACCAGAAAGAAAAACACCAATACACTATATTAATGCATATATATGGAATTTAGAAAGATGGTAATAATAACTCTATATGAGAGACAGCAAAAGAGACACAGATGTACAGAACAGTCTTTTGGACTCTGTGGGAGAGGGAGAGGGTGGGATGATTTGGGAGAATGGCATTGAAACATGTATAATATCATATATGAAATGAATTGCCAGTCCAGGTTCGATGCATGATACAGGATGCTTGGGGCTGCTGCACTGGGATAACCCAGAGGGATGGTACGGGGAGGGAGGTGGGAGGGGGGGGTTCAGGATGGGGAACCTGTGTATATCTGTGGCAGATTCATGTTGATGTATGGCAAAACCAATACAATATTGTAAAGTAATTAGCCTCAAATTATAATAAATAAATTTATATAAAAAAAGAAACAGTTACTGAAGCAACTACCTGGGAGCATCATAATTGAAAAGTACTGGAATTCAAAGGAATTAATATGCAAACAAATAATTAATCCTTGAATTTTCTTTAAATTATATATAGTGTTTCTAGGGAATGGAGCAGAAAATAGTCATTTCACACAAAGGAAATCACATGTACAAACTCTATATGAGTTCAAGCAAAAAAACATCCAGTGTAGTATAAGATACATGTGGTCTGGGGACCTCTGGTAGATGATATGGCTCCAAGGATATATTAAAACTTGATTGTGAGTGGCCTTAGAAGCCAAGCTATGGAATTTAAAAGTAATATTATAGGAAATGAGGTTTCTTTTTCAGTAAGGGATTGCTATAATCCAATTTATGTTTTAAGAAGATAATCATGGGGCTTAGAGGTGAGAGAAGAGTGAGAGAATACTGGCTAGAGCCTCTTTTGTACATAGTCAAGGGTTGCCCGATTAAGCAAATGAAAATGTAGGATAACCTGTTAAATTGAATTTCAGATAAACAATGGATTTTTCTCTATTATAAGTATGTCCCATGAAACATTTGAGGATATACTTATACATCATAAGATTTATTGCTTATCTGAAATTCAAATGTAACTCAGTATCCTGTGTTTTATCTGCCAGCTCTAACACAGCACAAGACACAAATGATGAGAGCCTTAGGAAAGGCGCTAGAGTGTACACATTCTAGAGATACAAGGAGAGAGAATTGACCAGACATAGTGACCAGTTAAATACTGGAGATTGGGGTGAAAGAAGGAGTCCTGGGTAACTCCCAGATTTCTAGCTCAAGAGACCTATTTGGGGATAGAATAAGTTCAATGGCATAGAAACAGTATTCAGATTTGAATGTGTTGGGTTTAAACTGCTGGAAAGATGTCCAAAGATTCTATCCTTCCTACATTATTGTAATAAAATATTATTTATTTTCTTAAGAGATGTGATAGGATATGTTTAGTGATATTTCTAGAAATTCTAAGAAAATCTTTGGGCCATGAATCATTGAAAGGAACCACTTGCACAGTAAGAACAATTTTTCCTTATGTGCATCTGTTTTGGATAGTTGTGAGGGAGGGAGTAGCAATCATTGGTCCAGACAATGCAAAAGTATTATTGGTTTATTTGTTGCATTGTTTTAATGGTCTTACTTGAAAAATACTCCCACCAGCACACCACATTAGGGATACTGTCATTCTCAATTATTTTTTTAAAGTTTGTGTTGGTTCATTAAATACAAAATCTAGGAAGCATAGTCTTAAGACTTATGCATCTAATGGTTTTATCTAATTTGTATATTTTACCCTTTCCAAAGAGACTCCCAATCTCCTCTTTTTATCTTTCTCAGGGTTTACCAGTGAGGCAGTTATGGACCCTTTCCAGGAGAGGAGAGGTACAGATTGAGATTACAGAATAGAATAGGGGTATCTGAAAGACAAAACTTTGTAGATATCAAGACAAAAATTGCAAAAGCATTTCAACCTACTTCATAATAGAAATAACTTTTAAACAGAAAATTTATCCTAAAATTGTGGACTCCCTGGACACTTACTACTCTGCAAGAAATACCCTCTTGAATTTGTATCATTATTTTTAAATTAGATGTCCATTAAGAAAAAGCATTAGCTCAGAGCAAGTGATTGCCAGTACTCAGAGCTGGGGTTTCCCATCCCTTATATAGGTAAACATAAGGGTGCCTTGGACTGTGAGAAGATCCAACCAGTCCATTCTAAAGGAGATCAGTCCTGGGTGTTCTTTGGAAGGAATGATGCTAAAGCTGAAACTCCAGTACTTTGGCCACCTCATGCGAAGAGTTGACTCATTGGAAAAGACTCTGATGCTGGGAGGGATTGGGGGCAGGAGGAGAAGAGGATGACAGAGGATGAGATGGCTGGATGATATCACCAACTAGATGGACGTGAGTTTGAGTGAACTCTGGGAGTTGGTGATGGACAGGGAAGCCTGGTGTGCTGCAATTCATGGGGTCACAAAGAATCGGACACGACTGAGTGACTGAACTGAACTGAAGGCCAGCCATTGGACATCACTTACCACCTGCTGGAGATAAGCATGTCTAGTCACTTGTTATGTACATAATGTCACTCATATTGCATCATTAGCATTTCAACAAGGATATATTGGTTAATAAATCCCAAGATTAACCAAAATGCTTGTATCATATCAATGGAGAGAGGGTTCCATTAAGAACATACACTTGTTATACTACTGCTTCTTATAATGAGCTTGGGTCTTCATAAATGTCTGTTCCCTCATTTAAACGATTAACACAGACTTGAGATTCATCACTTGCACTTGAACATTTCAACAAAAACAAATTTATACAACACATTACACAGATTTATTTCTGAATGTACAATACTGGGAAAGAAATTGCTGCTTATTTTCATTTAATTAACAATGAAGGATAAATGACATAAGCAAAGAAATATCAGCCAAAGGGGACCAAGTGTGCTTGTTGCAGCTTGCCTCATTAGTTTGTTTCCAAATATGTTCACCAGAGTGAAAAGCAATCATGTGACTAGCTGGGTGACAAAACATCTGTTGTATTAACTCCAATAAGGCTACTGGGAGTGGGTAAGGACAAACTGTTCTTATTTAATCAGATTAAGTGGAAACAGAGATAATCTGTCATTTGTGGTCTTGTCACAGGCTGCTGTTTCTCCTAAAATAATAATAATAATAACTTACAAGGTAAAGGTTACCATTTAAAGTTTTATGCTCTTTTTTTAAGTAAATGATTTCCATCTGCTTTGTAATGAATATAAATGCTGTAGCTGCAAATTGTCAAAAAAAACCCCAACTGTCCCAGCTTTTGGAAAAACACACCAGGGAGTTTGAATGTACTTGTTATCTCTAAATGAAAGTTTCCAAAAACTTTATAAGAGATTCTTTGTATAAAATATCAGCCTAATTGTTCAAGCTATTAGTAAATGCTGAAGATGAAAATAATTGAACAAATTCACATCCAAGGAAGACTATATTTAGTTAATGAGAAGCATTTCAAATGGCTATCTATGGCAAGGATAAGTTATTTATGTCATTATGTGATACCAAAATAGAGTATATTTTTACCATGGAAAACTTGACTTTTCATTAAGGTATCTTGGTAATTAAAGAAGGTGAAAAATCTCTCCCTCTCATACACACATTGTGTGTGCATTTGTATGTCAGAATGAATAAATGAATTTAGTTTTAGATAGAGAAAAGTCACTGTTATTAAAAAGAAACATTACTATTTGCTGTGATCCATTGGTAAATCAACTATTTGATCATTGCTCTAAGGAGTCTATTGTATATGACAAGGTATCATTCTTTTGAGAAAATAGATCTGTGTTTCAAAATGTCCAGAAAGCATCACTGATAGATGCTTTCCTTTGTTTCTGTTTTCTGGGTATTAATTTCACTCTGCTAGGATGTGGAAAACTTGGTATTGCTGAATGATTAATCAAGTGAAAAGATTCTATTAACTTCAATGCACTGCAAAATTAGTCTTTGAATTTTCATATTTTTGGTCATGCAACTAGCTCTAATAGAGTGTCTTAAAATTTCTTGTTCCTAAATGTAAACAAAATATACTGTGATTTTATAATTGTGAAAATGATTGAGAGAAAATTATCTTTCACTTCAGAATGTAACAATTGATCACATATCTAATACCCATATTATAAACAAGTTTTTTTTTTCTTTTCAAATTTTAAAGTTATGTATCAGTGTAGCTTCCCTCTAACCTCTAACTTTCTGATTGAACAAAGACTGAGGAATTAGTAACCCACATGTTCTACCATTTCCTCATTTTCTTTTCTATTTTGTCTCAAGCAGGTTCTGAGACACTTTAATAAAACATGACCTAGAATATGTCCTACATTGTGTATGCTCGTGTGAATCACATTTATACATATATGGAAGTGACTTCCTAATATGTTCTTTTGACATTCATTTTCTTAGCTTGAATTGTTAAATATTTCATGAATTTTACATGAATTTGCTATAGTCACAAAATAATCCAATCAGTATTGGTTCAATATCTTTGATTTTTCAGCATTAGGTTTAGCACTGCGAGGGATAAATAAAGCATTTTTACCATAAATATCTAACACAAAACAGACAATGTTTGGAAGTTCTGGGTAGGCTGACTCGTTAAATGGTATCTTCAGGGTCTTCATTGAGAAGGTACATTTTAACTGAAAGTTGAAGTAATGATGAGGTCAGCCTTGCAGTTATCTGTAGGAAGAATATTCTAGGCAGAGAAAACAACCCATGCAGAGACTCTTGAGGCAAAAATGTGACTGACTGACTTATTCAAGACAGCAAGGACATCAGTGTGGCTGGAGGGAAGCAAGCATAGAGTTAACAAAGGTGGAGATTGCTTAAGGCTTTATAAGCTCTTAGTCCCAGAGTTGCAAGTAAAGATTGTGAGTTACTGGAACCAATGCAAATTAAATCAACACATCCACAGAGAAACAGTGCACTGATTGGCTTATACTGCCTCCTGATCTCCCCTTGGATATATGGATGGAGCCAGCTTCCTAAGAACCACAAGAATACCCAGATAATTAAAAAAGAATGATAATGCACACAGCCAAAGCAATCATAAATGTCCATGAAATGGCTGAGAGATTTAAAAATATTTGCAAAATATTGTTAAGAAAACAATTTAAAAAACAAAGATTTTTACTTATTAAAATAAACTTTCACACATCAGCCTCTGCTTTGGGTTAACTGCCAAACAGAACAGTGTCTAATGGAGAAATGCCCTTCTTTAGCTATAAAACTACTCTTTCAAAGACAGTGATGTAGCTGTTTCCCTGATAGTAATTTCAATGCTCTCTCAAAGTTCACTGACCAAATAATTATGTGCAGCTAGATAACTGGATTGTTGAAGAGATGATGTTTGTATTTTGTAAGTCCAAAATCAAATAGATGACCTGATTTTTTTTACTCTTTCAGTGTAATGGCAAGACATACTCAGAGATTGTAGGTATTTTAGAAAACTATTAAAATATACCTTCAATTGTTATTGAAAATATATAGTCCTGGTATTCTAATTTCATTATAGAGCAGCTCTACTAAACAATAACAAAAGAGATATAGGGCATGTACTCTGCCCTCTTGTGTATCATTGTACAGTTATGGAAAGGGGGAAAAAATGCATGAAACTACTCTAAAACAAAATACATTAAATTTTGAGTAAAATATAGGAGAATATAAGCAATAGTGGGATCATAATGCCTATATGGCTTTAAATTTCTCACTTAGGTGAGTTTGACTTCTACTTACAGATTCCACTTAAGTCAGAATACATATGGATTAGGTAGTATACAAGGAAAAGATCATTTTTATTTTGCTGATTTTCATTTTGAAGACCAAAATCCTTTCTAAATAAGGGTTAAAATCCTG
The DNA here is from genome assembly GCF_055505025.1 of Bos grunniens. NCBI lineage: Eukaryota > Metazoa > Chordata > Mammalia > Artiodactyla > Bovidae > Bos > Bos grunniens. The sequence continues at coordinate 135,382,727 of NC_141194.1, forward strand.
TAACTCTAGAGTTCTCTTATCACCTGTCTGGAAATCGCTGCACAGTTGATGAACAGGAAAGGAATGGTCCTCATGTAGACTTTTCTTTACTAAAGGTGTAAATATATGTCACTACCAAAGTTAACTCTTCGTTGTATGACCTGCTTTATTAAGATTTATACACTTTTAAAAGAAAAATAAATAAGAGTTTGAGGTCTCAGAAATCTGAAAAAGGTCAGCCAGCCCCGAATGTTGGTTCATTTGTCTTTTCCTGCTTGTTTATGAATGAGAAGAAAGGATAGAGCACTTAAGATGGTTAAGTGGGGGAGTAATGGACAAAAAAAATAAAAATAACGAATGATCACTGAAATTCTCAAGTACACTGGAAAAATTATATTACAACTGCCAATCCCATATCTAGCTTTATTGCAAGATTATCTTTGGGGAAAAGGTCCCAATGTTAATGCCTAGTTTATGATTATTTGCACAAAATGTGGGTAGACACAAATGAAAATCTAGGACTTTATTATGTGCTGCCTATTTTACCTCCTTATTTCCTCCACTGTGTTATAGCTTGGAGTTCATTCTGATTGTAAAGTCATGGCTACTTTCTAGCTAATCTCTGTCCTCATTTCTAGGTTTTATCCTTCACAAAAAATACACACCCACGCAATTCACTTGGGCTTTTGTTTGCGTGGCATTTTATTCTCTAAATGACAAGTACAAATATTTTGATCATTCTGCTGAACTTAATTGCATATTCAATTATAAAAACAGTTCAGGAAAAACACAGATAGTTTGGCAAATAATTTTTCTGTCAGCTACATTGAGCTGAAAAAGGTGCTTGGCTCACTAGTTAGGTCAAAATTATTGAACCAATTGTTCATGGAGACATAGTTTCACCAATTTTTATGTTAAAAAGAAATAAGGAAAAATACAGCAAAATGGTGTTTCTTTTCTTAATATAAAAATGTTTTTTTTCTCACTTTTTTTTAACTACTTTAAAATAGAATTACTATGCAAATTGCATTCATATTTAAAACAGGGAAAGAATGTTACTGATAGAAGTCTGGATAAAATGTTGAGTGTAATGTATTATTATCTTATTTTTAATTCTCCCATACTGGTTAATTTATCTTTATTAATAACAGGAGCAAGTATGCACCATAAATTTTACAAGAGAATGCATTTTTAATAGTTGCCTCTCTGAAAGCCTGGGCCCCTTTGTTTTAAATGATTAATGTAATTCATATAAAATAGGGATGTCAAAGCACATGGGTTTAAGTATATCCTATCTGACTAAAATTTTGAAAATTGCAAATAAGAATTCTGTTAATTTTATGCATGTGAAAAAAGATGATATCCTTTGGACTTATTAAGTATACCATGTTTATTCAGTGTATATCCATTACTTATTTTAAGACATTTGTGCTCTGAATGAGATATATTCTATTTGCAAATTGCTCCATTTCGAAACTTCAGAGTTACTGTGTTTTGGTAGATATTATTTCTTTAGAGAATTCTTTTCCTAGAATGATGGAAAGAGTGGAAAGAAGTAAAGATATGCTTTGAAACAAACTGACTTTATTCACACCAAACAGATGTAATGTAAAAATCTCCTCTGGTATCATCTATTTCTAACATAAATTTCAGTAACTGCTCTGTAAATTTAAAATGATATCTTAGAGATTGAATCAATAAACTAAAAACTTCCCAAAGGCAAAAGCCCAGGACCAGATAATTTCACTGTTAAATTCTATCAAACAGGTAAATTAATGCCAATTCTTATAAAACTCTTCCCCAAAATTGAAAAGGTAGAAACATTTCTAAACTCATTTTTAGGAGGCCTAAATTACCTTGATACTAAAACCAGAAAAGGACACAAGAAAAACAAACAAACAATATCCCTGCTGAATAGACACAAAAATTTTCAGCAAAATATTAGCAAATCAAATTCAACAGCATAGTAAAATTATCATATATCATGATCAAGTGGAACTATTCCCTGAAATCTTTCAATGTATTTGAATTAATAAAGATAATATGCCACATTAGTAGAATCAAAGACAAAAACCATGTGATCATCTCAAGAGATGCAGAAAAAGCATTTGACAAAATACAACATCCTTTCATGAAAAAACCACTCAACATTATGGGCATAGTAGATACATACCTCAGCATAACAAAGGTCATATATGACAAGTCCACAATTGTGAAATGGTTTGGAAGAGTGCCCCCAAAAATGTCCACTCTCACCACTCCTGTTCAACATTGTACTGGAAGTTCTAGACAATCAGTCAAGACAAAGAAACAAAAGGCATCCATTCTTAAAGGAAGAAGTAAAGTTGCTTTTGTTTGCTGATGACATATTATATGCAGAAACTCCTAAAGACTCCATCAGGGGAAAAAAAAATGTAACTTAAATCAGTGGATTCAGTGAAGTTGCAAGATACCAATTCAATATGCAAAAATTACGTAAGTTTCTATACACTAACAATGAAATATCAAAAAAGAAATAAAAAAAATCCCATTCACAATAGTATCAAAGCAATAAAATATTTAAGAATAAATTTAACCAAGGAGGTGAAAGATCTATACATTGAAAGCCACAAAATTTTGTTGAAAGAAATTAAGAGGGACACACATGGAAATATGTTCCAGATTCACATATTAGAAAAATTAATATTGTCAAAATGTCTATACTACCTAAAGCCATGTATCAGATCAGATCAGATCAGTCTCTCAGTCGTGTCCGATTCTTTGCGAACCCATGAATCGCAGCACGCCAGGCCTCCCTGTCCAACACCAACTCCCGGAGTTCACCGAGACTCGCGTCCATCGAGTCAGTGATGCCATCCAGCCATCTCATCCTCTGTCGTCCCCTTCTCCTCCTATCCCCAATCCCTCCCAGCATCAGAGTCTTTTCCAATGAATCAACTCTTCGCATGAGGTGGCCAAAGTACTGGAGTTTCAGCTTTAGCATCATTCCTTCCAAAGAAATCCCAGGGCTGATCTCCTTCAGAATGAACTGGTTGGATCTCCTTGCAGTCCAAGGCACTCTCAAAAGTCTTCTCCAACACCACACTTCAAAAGCATCAATTCTTCAGTGCTCGGCCTTCTTCACAGTCCAACTCTCGCATCCATACATGACCACAGGAAAAACCATAGCCTTGACTAGACGAAACTTTGTTGGCAAAGTAATGTCTCTGCTTTTGAATATGCTATCTAGGTTGGTCATAACTTTCCTTTCAAAGAGTAAGCATCTTTTAATTTCATGGCTGCAGTCATCATCTGTAGTGATTTTGGAGCCCAGAAAAATAAAGTCTGACACTGTTTCCATAGTTTCCCCATCTGTTTCCCATGAAGTGATGAGACTGGATGCCATGATCTTCATTTTCTGAATGTTGAGCTTTAAGCCAACTTTTTCACTCTCCACTTTCACTTTCATCAAGGGGCTTTAGGCTTTAGTGAAATCTTCAAATTTCCAATGTCATTTTTCACAGAAATAGAAAAAATAACCCTATGACTTGTATGGAACCACAAATGACCTTGAATGGCTAAAGCAAACCTGAAAAAGAAAAACAAAGCTGGGGGAACAATGATTCCTGATTTCAAGCTACAACAAAGATACAGTAATCAAAACAGCATGGTACTGACATAAAAATAGGCACATAGACCAAGTAACAGAGAGCCCAAAATAAACACTTATATATATGCTCAACTAACATTTGACAAGGGAGTCAAGAATAGTCAATGAAGAAATGATAGACTCTTCAATAAATGGAATTAGGGAAACTGGATAACCACATGTAGAAGAATAAAATTGAATGCTTATCTTATACCACTCACAAAAAGTTAACTCATAATGGATTAAAGGCTTAAATATAAGCCCTGAAACTATAAAACTCCCAGAAGAAAACAGGAAAAAAGTTCATTAATATTGATTTTGGCAATAATTCTCTGGCTATAACAAACAAACAAAAAAAAAGCAGAAGCAACAAAAGATGAAATATATTATGTCATTCAATATTTTGTATATGTGAACAATAAAAAGTAGCTGTAACTTTAAAGTGAGATGATGCACATGTTTTGTTTTGTTTTTTTTTTTTTATTGGGGTTTTTTTTCCCCTTACCTTTAAATCCATCACAACAAAGCTGTTTTAAAAAAGAAAAGAAATAAAAAGCCAGAGTCGATGCACGTGTTTTTTAAACTGAAAGAAGTAAATAGGATTCTAATTTAATGATCTTTTAAAATATACTTCTTTTAGAAGTATAAAACATCTGCTGTAACACATCAAATAATAATAAATAGTATTTCCTTCTCCATTAACCCCATTCCCTTGACAGTCTGGTTTCTTCTTTCATTCTTACTTGCCCTTATTTTCACTAGACACATTCAAACACATAAACATAAAGGGGATTTTTCTGACGTGTCTCATTTTTTACTTAGATTCCCATCATTGTCTCCTAAATGGTCTCAAAGCCTCAATATGGCTTTGCTCCAGTCACTTTATCTTTTTATTTATATATTTATTTTAATTGGAGGCTAATTACTTTACAATATTGTAGTGGTTTTTGCCATACATTGAAATGAATCAGCCATGGGTTTACATATGTTCCCCATCCCTCAGGGTCATCACAGTGCTCTAGCCCTGAGCACCTGGTCTCATGCATCGAACCTGGTCTGGCACTCTGTTTCACATATGATAATATATATGTTTCAATGCTATTCTTTCAAATCATCTCACCCTCGCCTTCTCCCACAGAGTCCAAAAAAATGTTCTATACATCTGTGTCTCTTTTGCTGTCTTGCATACAGGGTTATCATTACCATCTTTCTAAATTCCATATATGTGTGTTAGTATACTGTATTGGTGTTTTACTTTCTGACTTACTTCATTCTGTATAATAGGCTCCAGTTTCATCCACCTCATTAGAACTGATTCAAATGCATTCTTTTAAATAGCTGAGTAATACTCCATTGTGTATATGTACCACTGCTTTCTTATCCATTCATCTGCTGATGGACATCTAGGTTGCTTCCATGTCCTGGCTATTATAAACAGTGCTGCGATGAACATTGGGGTACACATGGCTCTTTCAATTCTGGTTTCCTCGGTGTGTATGCCCAGCAGTGGGATTGCTGAGTCATATGGCAATTCTATTTCCATTTCTTAAGGAATCTCCACACTGTTCTCCATAGTGGCTGTACTAGGTTGCATTCCCACCAACAGTGTAAGAGGGCTCCCTTTTCTCCACACCCTCTCCAGGATTTATTGTTTGTAGACTTTTGGATAGCAGCCATTCTGACTGGTGTGAGATGGTACCTCATTGTGGTTTTGACTTGCATTTCTCTGATAATGAGTGATGTTGAGCATCTTTTCATGTGTTTGTTAGCCATGTATATGTCTTCTTTGGAGAAATGTCTGTTTAGTTCTTTGGCCCGTTTTTTGATTGGGCTTTTTTTTTTTTTCTGGAATTGAGATACAGGAGTTGCTTGTATATTTTTGAGATTAATTCTTTGTCAGTTGCTTCATTTGCTATTATTTTCTCCCATTCTGAAGGCTGTCTTTTCTCCTTCCTTATAGTTTGCTTCGTTGTGCAAAAGCTTTTAAGGTTAATTAGGTCCCACTTGTTTATTTTTGGTTTTATTCCGTGACTCTGAAGGGTGGGTCATAGAGGATCCTGCTGTGATTTATGTCAGAGAGTGTTTTGCCTATGTTTTCCTCTAGGAGTTTTATAGTTTCTGGTCTTACGTTGAGATCTTTAATCTATTTTGAATATATTTTTGTGTATGGTGTTAGAAAGAGTTCTAGTTTCATTCTTTTACAAGTGGTTGACCAGTTTTCGCAGCACCATTTGTTAAAGAGATTGTTTTTCCTCCATTGTACATTCTTGTCTCCTTTATCAAAGGTAAGGTGTCCATAGATGTGTGGATTTATCTCTGGGCTTTCTATTTTGTTCCATTAATCTATATTTCTGTCTTTGTGCCAGTACTGTCTTGATGACTATGGCTTTGTAGTAGAGCCTGAAGTCAGGCAGGTTGATTCCTCCAGTTCCATTCTTCTTTCTCAAGATTGCTTTGGCTATTCAAGGTTTTTTGTATTGCCATACAAATTGTGAAATTATTTTTTCTAGTTCTCTGAAAAATACCATTGGTAACTTGATAGGGATTGCATTGAATCTATAGATTGCTTTGGGTAGTATATTCATTTTTGCTATATTGATTATCCCGCCCCATGTACATGGTATATTTCTCCATCTATTTGTGTCCTCTTTGATTTCTTTCACCAGTGTTTTATAGTTTTCTATATATAGGTCTTTTGTTTCTTTAGGTAGATTTATTCCTAAGTATTTTATTATTTTTGTTGCAATGGTGAATGGAATTGTTTCCTTAATTTATCTTCCTGTTTTCTCATTGTTAGTGTATAGGAATGCAAGGGATTTCTGCGTGTTAATTTTCTATCCTGCAACATTACTATATTCATTGATTAGCTCTAGTAATTTTCTGGTGGAGTCTTTAGGGTTTTATTTATAGAGGATCGTGTCATCTGCAAACAGTGAGAATTTTACTTCTTCTTTTCCAATCTGGATTCCTTTTATTTCTTTTTCTTCTGTTATTGCTGTGGCTACAACTTCCAAAACTATGTTGAGTAGTAGTGGTGAGAGTGGGCATCCTTGTCTTGTTCCTGACTTTAGGGGCAATGCTTTCAGTTTTTCACCATTGAGGATAATGTTTGCTGTGGATTTATTATATATAGCTTTTTTTATATTGAGGTATGTTCCTTCTATGCCTGCTTTCTGGAGGGTTTTTGTCATAAATGGATGTTGAATTTTGTCAAAGGCTTTCTTTCCATATATTGAGATAATCATATGGTTTTTAATCTTTTAATTTGTTAACGTGGTGCATTACATTGATTGATTTGCAGATATTAAAGAATCCTTGCATCCCTGGGATAAAGGCCACTTGGTCATGATGTATGATCTTTTTAATATATTGTTGGATTCTGTTTGCTAGAATTTTGTTAAGGATTTTTGCATCTATGTTCATCAGTGATATTGGCCTATAGTTTTCTTTTTTGGTGGCATCTTTGTCTGGTTTGGGGATTAGGGTGATGGTGGCCTCATAGAATGAGTTCGGAAGTTTACCTTCCTCTGCAAATTTCTGGAAGAATTTGAGTAGGATAGATGTTAGATCTTCTCTAAATTTTTGGTAAAATTCAGCTGTGAAGCCGTCTGGTCCTGGGCCTTTGTTTGCTGGAAGATTTCTGATTACAGTTTCAGTTTCTTTGCTTGTGATGGGTCTGATAAGATTTTCTATTTCTTCCTGGTTCAGTTTGGAAAGTTATACTTTTCTAAGAATTTGTCCATTTCTTCCAAGTTGTCCATTTTATTGACACATAGTTGCTGATAGTAGTCTCTTATGATCCTTTGTATTTCTGTGTTGTCTCTTGTGATTTCTCCATTTTCATTTCTAATTTTGTTGACTTGATTCTTCACCCTTTGTTTCTTGTTGAGTCTGGCTAACTTTTTGTCTATTATATTTGTCTGCTCAAAGAACAAGCTTTTAGCTTTGTTGATTTTTGCTGTGGTCTCTTTTGTTTCTTTTGGATTTATTTCTGCACTGATTTGTATGATTTCTTTCCTCCTATTAACCCTGAGGTTCTTCATTTTTTCCTATTCTAGTTGCTTTAGGTGTAGAGTTAGGTTATTTATTTGACTTTTTTCTTGTTTCTTGAGGTAAGCTTGTATTGCTATGAACCTTCCCCTTAGCATTGCTTTTACTGAATCTCATAGACTTTGGGTTGTCATGTTTTCATTTTCATTCTTTTCTATGCATATTTTGATTTCTTTTTTGATTTCTTCTGTGATTTGTTGGTTATTCAAAAGTGTGTTGTTTAGCCTCCATATGTTTGATGTTTTAATAGTTTTTTTTTTTTTTTTCCTGTAGTTGACATCTAATCTTACTGCACTGTGATCAGAAAAGAGACTTGGAATGATTTCAATTTTTTTGAATTTACCAAGGCAAGATTTATGGCCCAGGATGTAATCTATCCTGGAGAACGTTCTGTGGGCACTTGGGGAAAAGGTGAAATTCATTGTTTTGGGGTGAAATGTCCTATAGACATCAATTAGGTCTAACTGGTCCATTGTATCATTTAAAGTTTATGTTTCCTTGCTAATTTTCTGTTTAGTTGATCTATCCATAGGTGTGAGTGGGGTATTTAAGTCTCACACTATTATTGTGTTACTGTTAATTTCCCCTTTCATACATGATTTGCATTTGCCTTACATATTGCAGCGTTCCTATGTTAGGTGCATATATATTTATAATTGTTACCTCTTCTTCTTGGAATGATCCTTTGATCATTATGTAGTGTCCTTCTTTGTCTCTTGTCACAACCTTTATTTCAAAGTCTATTTTATCTGATATGAGTATTGATACTCCTGCTTTTTTTTTTTTGGTCTCCATTTGCTTGAAATATCTTTTTCCAGCCCTTCACTTTCAGTCTTTATGTGTCCCTTGTTTTGAGGTGGGACTCTTGTAGACAACATATATAGGGGTCTTGTTTTTGTATCCATTTAGCCATTCTTTGTCTTTTGGTTGCGGCATTCAACCTATTTACAATTTAAGGTAATTATTGATAAGTTTGATCCTGTTGCCATTTAGTTTGTTGTTTTGGGTTCGAGTTTATACACCTTTTCTGTGTTTCCTGTCTAGAGAAGATCCTTTAGCATTTGTTGAAGAGCTGGTTTGGTGGTGCTGCATTCTCTCAGCTTTTGCTTGTCTGTAAAGCTTTTGATTTCTCCTTCATCTTTGAATGAGATCCTTGCTGGGTACAGTAATCTGGGGTGTAGGTTTTTCTCTTTCATCACTTTAAGTATGTCCTGCCATTCCCTTCTGGCATGAAGAATTTCTATTGAAAGATCAGCTGTTATCCTTATGGGAATCCCCTTGTATGTTATTTGTTGTTTTTCCCTTGCTGTTTTTAGTATTTGTTCTTTATGTTTTATCTTTGTTAATTTGATTAATATGTGTCTTGGGGTGTTTCACCTTGGGTTTATCCTGTTTGGGACTCTCAGGTTTCTTGGACTTGGGTGGCTATTTCCTTCCCCATTTTAGCGAAGGTTTTAACTATTATCTCCTCAAGTATTTTCTCTTGGCCTTTCTTTTTGTCTTCTTCTTCTGGGACTCCTATGATTTGAATGTTGGGACGTTTGACATTGTCCCAGAGGTCTCTGAGGTTGTCCTCATTTCTTTTAATTATTTTTTCTTTTTTCCTCTCTGCTTCATTTATTTCTACCATTCTATCTTCCACCTCACTTATCCTATCTTCTACCTCCGTTATTCTACTGTTGGTTCCCTCCAGAGTGTTTTTGGAGGGAGTGTTTTTGTTCCCTCAAGAGTTTTTTATAAATGCAATAAATCTCATTTATTGCATTATTCATTATTTATTGACTCTTTTTATTTCTGCTAGGTCCTTGTTAAACATTTCTTGCATCTTCTCAGTCTTTGTCTCCAGGCTATTTATCTGTAACTCCATTTTGTTTTCAAGATTTTGGATCATTTTTACTATCATTATTCTGAATTCTTTTTCAGGTAGATTCCCTATCTCCTCCTCTTTTATTTGGTTTGGTGGGCATTTATCATGTTCCTTTACCCCCTGAATATTTCTTTGCCTTTTCATCTTGTTCAGATTGCTGTTTTGGGGGTAGTCTTTCTGTATTCTGTCGTGTCCAACTCTTTGCGACCCCATGGACTGTAGTCTACCATGCTCCTCTGTCCATGGGATTTTCCAGGCAATAGTACTGGAGAGGATTGCCATTTCCTTCTCCAGGGGATCTTCCCGACCCAGGGATTGAACCCAGGTCTCCCAAATTGTAGACAGATGCTTTACCACCTGAGCCACCAGGGAAGCATTTCTGTATTCTAGCAGTTTGTGGTTCCTCTTTATTGTGGATGTTCCTTCCTGTGGGTGGGGTGGACGAGTGGCTTGTCAAGGTTTCCTGGCTAGGGAAGCTTGTGTTGGTGTTCTGGTGAGTGGAGCTGGATTTCTTCTCTCTGGAGTGTAAAAAATTGTCCAGTAATGAGTTTTGAGGTGTCTATGGGTTTGGTGTGACTTTGAGAAGCCTGTATATTAAAGCTGTGGGCTATGTTCCTGCATTGCTGGAGAATTTGTGCGGTATGTCTTGCTCTGAAACTTGTTGGCTCTTGAGTGGAGCTTGGTTTCACTGTAGGTATGGAGGCTTTTGGATGAGCTCTTATTAGTTAATGTTCCCTGAAGTCAGGAGTTCTCTGCTATTCTCAGGTTTTGGATTTAAGCCTCCTGCCTCTGGTTTTCAGTCTTATTCTTAAAGTAGCCTCAAGACTTCTCCATCCATACAGCACCTATGAAAAAACGTCTAGGTTAATGGAGAAAAGATTCTACACAGTGAGGCACACCCAGAAAGGGTCGCTGAGTTACATGGAGAAGAGAAGAGGGAGGGGGGAGATAGAGGTGACAAGGAGCGGAAGAGGGGGTGGTCAAAAGGAGAGAGACAGATCTGGCCAGTAATCAGTTCCCTAAGTGTTCTCCACAGCCCAGAATACCCAAAGAGATTCAGATTTGGGTAGAGAAGAGAAGGGGGAGGAAGGAGGCAGAGGTGACCTAGGGGAGAAAAAGAAGAGTCAAAAGGGGGATAGGGCAATCAAGCCAGTAATCACACTCTGAAGTAAACATGGGTACTGAAGATTGGATTCTTAAAGGTACATAATTGATAACAAATACCAAAAAGCAAAGATTAAGAATCTAGAGTAGAAGTTAGACTCTCAAAAATACACTATTTAAAAAAATCACAATAATTATAAAAAATATATACATGAAATTTCCTCTAAAAATAGGGTATTTTTTGCAAGGTAATAGTAGGTTATAAAAATGAAAATTAAAGGAGTGATAAAGGACTTAAAATTTAAAAAATCAAAAAAAATTTTAAATGATAATACTAAAGATATATCTAGGAATTTCTCTGGAGCTGTTGTGGGCAGTGTGGGGTCAGTTCAGTTTCAGATAGTTCCTTGTTCCAGCTTATACTTCTCAAGATCTATAGGCCCCTTCCAAAGTAGTCGGTGCTAACTATGAGGTTTTAATCTGTTGCACCTGTCACTTCCAAAGCAGTTCCCTCTGTTTATTTTGGCTTCTTCTGTTTGCAAGTCTCTTCAGTGTCTAATTTCTGCCCTGACTCAAGGGGGCGAAAGTAGTCACTTATTTAGGCTCACTTGTTCAGTCTTTCTGTGCTGTGGGGAGGGAGGAACACTGCAAACAAATATCACTTGTGGGTGTGGGGAGTGCTCGCAGTGTCTTAGTCACACTGGGTTTACCCCCGCTCATGGCATGTGTGCTTTCCCAGCTGATCAGGCTCCAGGTTGCTTTGCAGGGGAACTGTCTAAAGTGGGCTCTGCATTATGTGCACTTCCCAGGTCTAAGCCACTCAGGTTCAGGTTCTGGGGTACTCCTCAAAGGCGCAGACTCGGTTAGGTCTGCATTTTGTGCCCTTCCCAGGTCCAAGCAGCTCAGGTGACCAGGTGCTTGTTGAGCACACTCTCCTCAGGTGGGGCGGTGCGTCTTATCACCTCTCCCATCCCAGCTGCTCAGTTTCCTGGGTACACAGTGGGAGCGCCATTTCAGTGTGCCATGTGTCTCCTCTGGGGAGCTGATTTCTGGCTGTGACCCTCCCGGCGGATGTCAACCATCCAGGATCCCAGGAAGACTTGGTTAGCAACTGGGAGCCTGCTTGCAGTTTGGTAGAGGATGCTGTCTCTGGGGCTGAGATTGCCCCTTTCCAGCTCTGGCTATTGCCCACCTGCCTCTCTGCCTCTGGTGGTGGATGGGCTGGTCCACAGCCATCTAGCTCTCCTCTGGTATTCGCTCAGTCCTTAGATCTGTGAGCAGCCCATTAGTGCCTTAGGTTAGAGCTTTTTGTGGGAAAGTTCTGTCTCTCTCTCTCTCTCTCTCTCTCTCTGTCTCTGGCTATCCCACAGTTTGGGTTGCTATCTCACATTAGCTCCCTCAGATTGTCCTCAGGGCATTCAGGTCCGGTCCCTACCCTAAGCAATGCAGTCCACACCTTCCTGTTCAGCCCCAGCTTGCTGGTGGTGGTTGTGAGCGTCTGGGCTACTTCTCTGCTGGGAGTTGCCATTAGGCATGTAATCTGTGGGTTTTATTTATTTATTTATTCTCCTGGTTATGTTGCCCTCTGAGATTCCAAAACTTCCCACAGACCCGCTGGTGAGAGGGTTTCCTGGTGTTTGGAAACTTCTGTTTTACGACTCCCTCCCTGGGACGGGTCTCCATCCCTAACTCTTTTGTCTCTCTTTTTATCTTTTATATTTTGTTCTACCTCCTTTTGAAGACAATGGGCTGGTTTCTGGGTGCCTGGTGTCCTCTGCCAAGGTTCAGAAGTTGTTTTGTGGAATTTGCTCAGTGTTCAAATAGTCTTTCAATGAGTTTGTGGGGGAGAAAGTGGTCTCCCTGTCCTAATCCTCTGACATCTTAGGACCACCCCCCTCCAATCACTTTAAATATAAAGAATGAACTCCTTAGTTTGGCCAAGACTCTTAATGATCTGACCCCTATCCATCTCTCTAACATCCTGCCATATATAATTTTTGCCCCTTCCACCCATATTTACTTGTACCTCCTTAAAAATGTAAGTATGCTGATTTATTTCTATAGACTTTTACATCTTATACTCCTCTTACATAGAATGTGTTTTCCTCCTTCTTTGTCTAGGTTAAAGCTACTCTTTATTCAAAACTTATTTCAAACTCCTGGAATTATTTCCTGACTCACGCATCCTTTTTCCTATACTGCACTCTAGAAAACATCTAGGAAACTGAAGACTTATTATTCCCCCACAGATCACAACTCTGGTCAAAACTGTATTTTTTAAAAGTCTGATGGTTATATATTCCCATTGCCTCACTGACATACTCCAGAAATGAAACCAAGGATTGATAAATGGGAGATGCTCACTGTCCTGTATCCTTGGTAATGGGTTATTTAGACAGCATGTTGCTTGCATTAGTTTCTTACTCTTTTCATCATTCCAAAGAGTTTGGCCTGCCCAGAAGAAAGCAAGAAAACAATAAATCCAATGATTAACATTTTACAATTGAAAAAATTGAACACAAAAGGTTTAATTTCTGTTTGAGTTACAGAGCTAGTAAGTGACAAAAACCAAAATTCTACCTCTGGCAGACTGATTATAGAGCAGATGCTCTAAACCATGATAGAATATTGACTTTTACCTCTAAATGGACAATATACACACATTACACTGGAGGTGCTCACTAAATTTTGTAGTTTCTAAGCTAAGTATGACTACTACATGCATGCTTCTATAGAACTATTTACATATTTTAACAAATTCCTTTCCTTTTAGCAAATATTTATTTTTGACTATCCTATTAAGTATAAACAACTGTGCTAGTTTAGTGCTAATTTGGACAAAATAATTTCAAATTCTGGGATAGTCAAGGTGCTTAAAAAAAAAAAAACAACTCTGAAAAAAAATGAAAAAGAAAACCCCTAAGGGTTTGTGAAAACAATACTGACTCTGACATCAAACTGAATCTAAAACTAGGCTTCTCTACTTACTACCTATGTGACATTGAGTGTGCATCTTAGCCTTTTCAAGCCACTCTAAAATGATAATTGTAATAGTACCTACCCTTTTCAGTAATCCATATGTGAGAAAGTACCTAGCACCACAATTGTCAATCATTGTCAATTCTCTCTTTGAAGCACTTAATAATACTGTTTATTCTTTATAAGCATCCTTTATCTACTTTGGAGAATAAAAATGACTTCATCGTTTTTGCTGAATCACTGAATGTACTATTTCAGCATTACTACTTATCCTCATGCAAAAAAAATTGTCATTTACAAATTATTGTTATCTTGTATTTGACAAATGCTAAGGGACCTCTTAGTATTATTTAGCTCATGTAAGTTTTATATACTTGGAAAAAACTTCCATGATATTGAAACAAAGTGTTGGAAAAATGATAAAGTCACATAATGAAATTTCTACATGATACCAAAAGAGAATACAAATCATGCTTACCCTTTTTATTTTTGTTCTGAGAATTGAACAAAAAGAAGGAGATTGAATGAAACTGGAGAAAGATGTCACTGCCTATGGCTATCATGAGTTATTAAGAAAAATTGTGATGTTTCTTTTTATTTCCGTTAGTTTAGATTCTTAATAGAAGTGTATGAGAACTGTTTTTTCATCACTCTCTGTTTAACCAATGCCAGAGAATCAATAAGCCAGGCATTTGTAACAAAACAAATAAATGATGATATCACTTACCTTTGCGTATCAGGGCTGATGATTAAAAATAAACACATACATATTTGGCAGCTCTGGAATCACCTTTAGATGTTTAGATGCCTAAATATCTCAGGCAAAACATGGATTATGAATAAAGATGGCCCCTATGTATAATAATGGGAATCTCATTACAGATAACTAATACAAAGATCTTGAATGAGGGGTATCTCCTCACTGCCGCACTTTCTGACCTTGAACATGGAATAGCTCCTTTAGGCCCTCCTGTGCCCATGCAGCCACCACTCATGGGAGGTGGGGTTGCCCCTCCCGGCCGCCACCCCTGGCCTCGGGCGAGGGGTAGCTCCTCTCGGCTGCCGCCCCTGACCTCGGACAATGACCATTATATCTACTACTGCGGGCAGGAATCCCCCAGAAGAAATGGAGTAGGCATCATGGTCAACAAAAGAGTTTGAAATGCAGTACTTGGATGCAATCTCAAAAACGACAGAATGATCTCTGTTCGTTTCCAAGGCAAACCATTCAATATCACAGTAATCCAAGTCTATGCCCCAACCAGTAACACAAAAGAAGCTGAAGTTGAACGGTTCTATGAAGACCAACAAGACCTTTTAGAACTAACACCCCAAAAAGATGTCCTTATCATTATAGGGGACTGGAATGCAAAAGAAGGAAGTCAAGAAACACCTGGAGTAACAGGAAAATTTGGCCTTGGAATACAGGATGAAGCAGGGCAAAGACTAAAATAGAGTTTTGCCAAGAAAATGCACTGGTCATAGCAAACACCCTCTTCCAACAACACAAGAGAAGACTCTACATATGGACATCACCAAATGGTCAACACCAAAATCAGATTGATTATATTCTTTGCAGCCAAGATGAAGAAACTCTATACAGTCAACAAAAACAAGACCAGGAGCTGACTGTGGCTCAGATGATGAACTCCTTATTGCCAAATTCAAACTTAAATTGAAGAAAGTAAGGAAAACCACTAGACCATTCAGGTATGACCTAAATCAAATCCCTTATGATTATACAGTGGAAGTGAGAAATAGATTTAAGGTCCTAGATCTGATAGATAGAGTGCCTGATGAACTATGGATTGAGGTTTGTGACATTGTACAGGAGACAGGAATCAAGACCACCCCCATGGAAAAGAAATGCCAAAAAGCAAAACGGCTGTCTGGGGAGGCCTTACAAATAGCTGTGAAAAGAAGAGAAGCAAAAAGCAAAGGAGAAAAGGAAAGATATAAATATCTGAATGCAGAGTTCCAAAGAATAGTAAGAAGAGATAAGAAAGCCTTCCTCAGTGATCAATGCAAAGAAATAGAGGAAAACAACAGAATGGGAAAGACTAGAGATCTCTTCAAGAAAATTAGAGATACCGAGGGAACATTTCATGCAAAGATGGGCTCGATAAAGGAAAGAAATGGTATGGACCTAACAGAAGCAGAAGATATTAAGAAGAGGTGGCAAGAATACACAGAGGAACTATACAAAAAAGATCTTTGGGATGGTATGATCACTCACCTAGAGCCAGACATCCTGGAATGTGAAGTCAAGTGGGCCTTAGAAAGCATCACTATGAACAAAGCTAGTGGAGGTAATGGAATTCCAGTTGAGCTATTTAAAATCCTGAAAGATGATGCTGTGAAAGTGCTGCCCTTAATATGCCAGCAAATTTGGAAAACTCAGCAGTAGCCACAGGACTGGAAAAGTTCAGTTTTCATTCCAATCCCAAAGAAAGGCAATGCCAAAGAATGCTCAAAATACCACACAATTGCACTCATCTCACATGCTATTAAAGTAATGCTCAAAATTCTCCAAGCCAGGCTTCAGCAGTACGTGAACAGTGAACTTCCAGCTGTTCAAGCTGGTTTTAGAAAAGGCAGAAGAACGAGAGACAAAATTGCCAACATCCATTGGATCATCAAAAAAGCAAGACAGTTCCAGAAAACCATCTATTTCTGCTTTATTGACTATGCCAAAGCCTTTTGGATCACAACAAACTGTGGAAAATTCTAAGAGATGGGAATACCAGACCACCTGGCCTGCCTCTTGAGAAATTTGTATGCAGGTCAGGAAGCAACAGTTAGAACTGGACTTGAAACAACAAAACTGGTTCCAAATAGGAAAAGGAGTACGTCAAGGCTGTATATTGTCACTCTGCTTATTTAACTTCTATGCAGAGTACATCATGAGAAATGCTGGGCTGGAAGAAGCACAAGCTGGAATCAAGATTTCCAGGAGAAATATCAATAACCTCAGACATGCAGGTGACACCACCCTTATGGCAGAAAGTGACGAGGAACTAAAAAGCCTCTTGATGAAGGTGAAAGAGGAGAGTGAAAAAGTTGGCTTAAAGCTCAACATTCAGAAAACAAAGATCATGGCATCTGGTCCCATCACTTCCTGGGAAATAGATGGGGAAACAGTGTCAGACTATTTTTTGGTGCTCCAAAATCACTGCAGATGGTGACTGCAGCCATGAAATTAAAAGACCCTTACTCCTTGGAAGGAAAGTTATGACCAATCTAGATAGCATATTCAAAAGCAGAGACATTACTTTGCCAACAAAGGTCCGTCTCGTCAAGGCTATGGTTTTTCCTGTGGTCATGTATCGATGTGAGAGTTGGACTGTGAAGAAAGCTGAGCACCAAAGAATTGATGCTTTTGAAGTCTGGTGTTGGAGAAGACTCTTGAGATTCCCTTGGACTGCAAGGAGATCCAACCAGTCCATTCTGAAGGAGATCAGTCCTGGGTGTTCTTTGGAAGGAATGATGCTAAAGCTGAAACTCCAATACTTTGGCCACCTCATGCAAAGAGCTGACTCATTGGAAAGGACTCTGATGCTGGGAGGGATTGGGGGCAGGAGGAGAAGGGGACGACAGAGGATGAGATGGCTGGATGGCATCACTGCCCCAATGGACGTGAGTCTGAGTGAACTCCGGGAATTGGTGATGGACAGGGAGGCCTGGCGTGCTGTGATTCATGGGGTCTCAAAGAGTCGGACACGACTGAGCAACTGAACTGAACTGAATACAAAGAACTGTACAATGAATTGTGTATATTAATATCATTATTTTTAAAAAGTATTTATGTATTTGTGTATATGTCGTATTTGTTTTTGGTTGCATGGGTCTTCGTTGCTGCAAGCAGGCTTTCTCTAGTTATGGTGAGCAAGGGTTACTCCCTAGTTGTGGTGCATGTGATTCTCACTGTGGTGGCTTCTCTTGTTGCAGAGCACTGAGTCGCAGATACATGGACTCAGTACTTGCAGCTTGTGGACTCTAGAACATGAGCTCAGTGGTTGTGGTTCACAGCTTTAGTTGCTCTGCAGCATGTGGAATCTTCTTGGACCAGGGATCCAACCCACGTACCCTGCAGTGGCAGGTGGATTTTTAACCATTGGACAACCAGGGAAGTCCATACATCATTCTAAGTACTATGAAAGTATTGTGCCCTAAACTTAATAGTTAACAACATTTAGTGGGAAAAATGCCATAGAGAGCAACACTTTAAATATTGAAAAAACTGAACTATTGGTTATGTGTTTCACTTTTTCAGAAATAGAACATCTAGAAGCTTATTCCTTTTTAAATGTCAAGAGGACTTTGGTTCTTTCATGACCAAAGGGGCTACGTAAGGGATGTTGCACATTATATTAGGTAGAAACAATTTAGGTTGCTAGAAAAGATTCAAATAACACTGTGTCCTGTGGGAGTCTATTTTTCTCAAAGAGCATTTCATATTTTTTACTACAGCAGCTGATTCACTGACTAAATATAGTCAGGCTGGAATTTCTGTGATTCTATTTTCTTTCTCACACGGTTGCAAAATGGTTGCCACAGTTCCAGGAATCCCATTTGTATCCCAACCTATCTACATGTTTATTTAGCCAGAACTCTTTACCTGATCCTTAGGTACAAATGAAACTTATATTAAAAAGTTATTTATCTTTTACCTCATATAGATTGGAGTAAGCAGAGTATAAAGGTTTGAGAAATGTATATTGGGGAGAGCTTACCTACGTTTCTACCACAGAAATAAAACTTTTTAAGAGGTCTATATTCCTAAAAGGAATTATAGTCTCTCTTTTGGACATGCTCTTCCAATGTGGTTGATACTGTGGATAACACCCACTATGTTCTCCCATTAAATGACTCTTCGATACACTGTAAGAGAGAGATTGTGTTAGAGCATTTGCTTTATCCAATGCGGTATTCATTTCAGTTTCTGTGTCCAAATTGAATTTCAATAAACAGTATGATATGTTTTAAATATATGTATTTGCTCAATAAATAGATGAAGCATCACATTTTTAATTTATTTTTAATTGGAGGATAATTGCTTTACAATGTTATTGTGGCTTCTGCTGTACATCAATGTGAATCAGCTATAAATATACATATATCCCCTCCCTCTTGAGCCCCACCCACCTCCCCATCCCACTCTTTAGGTCATCACAGAGCACTGAGCTAAGCTCCCTGCATCACGTTGTTGATTTAGAATCTTTAGAATCTTTATGATGTCAGTATTATTTCAATTATAATTGATAAGTTGGATGGACCCTCTGAATAAGACAAATTATTGAAGTTTCAGGAAAAAAACTTTCTGTCAATTCTTAATAAAAATACAAACAGAAACAAGTGAAAATATATTTAAAATCAGAATATGCAACTGCTAAAAGAAATCTAACCCATCACTATAGTTCATTACACTTACAAATTTAGCTATGCATTAGAATCTCCAGAGATGATTTTCAAAATAAACATTATGGCTCTACTTCAGTCTGGCTGAATCAAAATTTCTGGGTGGTGGTATCAATGTATCTCTACAGTCAAGTCACCAGATGGTTCTTATGCATTGGTTTTCAGACTCATTAAATAACAAGCACACAAAGTAATGTTGCACACCTTTTAAAAACTGTCTCTATTATTTTTAATACAGTAAACTGCAAAAAAAGAGGGATACTAATAAAGGATAAGTGAACCTCAGCAGGAAAATTGATTTGAAATGAAGCAAATAATTTTATTCTGGGAAATTTGGAGCCTCCCAAATCTCAAGGTATATGATCTGATTATACACTTGTAACACTTAAGAGGAAAAATATTTTTTTTTAAAAAGAGAATTGTACTTAAGGAAATTAAAAAGTCTAGAAAGCCTTGATTTCCAGTTCATTGAAATTCAATTAGGCCACTTGTCTGAGAAGAAATTTCAGTTCAAGATCCTCAAAAAGTTCAAGTTCTCCTTGAGATTCACTGCTACACAGCTACTGTTCATCAGACAGCTGATCTTGCTGATGGGTTAATTAATCACATCAGCCCAACTGGATGGCAACAGTTTCAAATTACTCAATGGAGTGTTGTCATTGCCAATGATTTCTTATTATATACCTTGATGGAGGAGAGTTTATCATTAATGAACAAGTGGCCTCCAGAACTTGGTTAAGAGCTCTCTTAGAGACAAAAAGAATCAAATTTCCTCCCCAAATTTCTAAAATCCCCTTAATAAGATGGCCTGAAACTCAGAAATATGCTAGCAATGAACAAATGTACAATAACAACTGAAAAAATAGAATGCATTTTAAATTCTTCAGATTAAAATATTATAATGGTAATAATTTCAGATTAACAAAGTATATTCTAAATATGGATTGTTTTCCAATGTCTTCTCCTACATATACTGCTTTTCTTATACAGATAACTTTCTATCTTATTTTGACATTTTTTAACTTTCCCTGTCATTCTACTTAAAGCAGTATAGAGTTCTCCCAACATTTTAGTGGACATCAGATTTACCACGTACTTTATGCTATGCTTCAATGTGTCATTGTTTTTATTAACAAAAAAAATGAAAATAAGCCATCAGAATTTAATAAATTGGCATTCGAATTGGGCCAACCTTTATCTTTTCACCATGTCAAGTGTAAATGATAGTGACAAAGCATCAAATACATTTCAAATGATAATATTAACTATACTGATAGTGTTCAAAACTTGCCAAACTGGGTAGTAGACCGACTTATTTGTACTTTTCAAAGAGTGTTTTAGTTCCTATGCAGGTTACTAGAATTTTCAAGTTTTATTTTAACTTTTTATTCAATACAATCTCCTTAATAATTTATTGATAAATATGAAAAAATCAGAAGACAACATTTTACCAAGGCATTTTTTGCAGAAATCTGTATGTACATTATTTATTGTTATAAAGGATTTTTTAAAAATCTAAGACTCCAGTATTCTTGCCTGGAGAGTACCACTGACAGAGGAGCCTGGCAGGCTACAGTCCATGGGGTTGCAGAGTCGGACACAACTGAAGCTACTGAGCACACAAGACTCAAATAATAAAACAATAATAATAATGATAAGCATGGCAAAAATTGCTAATGCTTAGATAATGTTCTCTATATACCAGATACTGTACTGTGTCAAATTGCAAGACAGATTAAATTTTAGTCCATTATTTTACCTTGAGAGTTTCACTGAGTTCTCTAAGCCTCAACATTTCATCTGTAGTACAGGCATAATAAATATAACTGCCTCAAAAGGTTGTGATGAATAGATGTGAAAATGAAGGAAAAATGCACATTGTAAAAGCAATATGGTAGATTGTATGATGATTATGAAGATGCTGATGGTAATGTATTAACTCTGCCTTCTTTTAATTTTTAACCTGCTAATTAATCTTTTGTGTCTTTGTTATCTAGCACAGAAGCTGCAACTTTATAATTACTCAAAAACATTACATTGAACGGAGATTATATCAATGTAGAGTCAGAGAAGATTGAAATGGATTTTTCCTTTTAATAAGAAGCCAACAAGTCTACAGCCACAGGGCATAGACACCCAAATATAAACTTATTCTGCTTATAAACCTTATTCTATTTTGAAATGTATTTTCAACCTAAGTGCTAACTTTGATTTTTGCTTTATTGTACCAGCCCTCTATACCATATTTTTTGTCTTAATATTTATTTTTGGTAGGTCTTTCTTTACATTTTCAACTAATTTTCACCTTTATAAATGATTTTGTTAACAAAGGATTGAAAATATATTCAATTGAAGCATATATTCTATTAATGAATAGAGGAAACATAGTAATGCAAAACACAAAAAAATTGTTTTGTGTATATGTGTCTGTTCTTTTTGGAGGAGATGATGGAAACAATGTGACCATTGGTTAACTGGGTGATCAGAGGCTCCTCACCCCCTCCTCTGTCCTTGGAATGTCCTATGCCGTAGGAGCTGTTTGAAGGACGCAACCTTGAAAGAGGAAGGTAAGTTGTTGAGACCATTTAGATTGAATGTGTGACTGAATCCAGTTAAGGCCTCTATGTAAACTGTGAAGACTTTGACTGGCAGGTAGGGAGATCTACTCGTCTTCTGAGCCATCAAGGATAAGCCTCTTATGTAAGCTCCCTTGCTTATTAAACCCTCCACCTACCAGTCTGGGGCCCTCTGTCTCTTTCTTTGGTCCGTTCTTGCCCTCTGAGTATGGGGCCCAGTTTCGGATTTCACATGGGAACTCCAGAGGTTGCAAACCAACAATGCTATAGTTTGAGTTACTATTTTAAAGAAGATATGGGAAGTAATCAGTATCTTTGAATAAAGGGAAATACAACGTTAGCCTGTAAATGGTCTAAAAGAGGAAAAAAAATTGCTTAGAAGTCTGAAACCAGGTAAGATTCCAGCAGTGGTTTTAAAATAGAAATGTCCTATGTGTAATTCTTTTGCTAAAAACAAACAAAATAGATCTACAACCTCTTTTCAACAAATTATAAAAGACAAACCATTTGATTGCATAGAATTAATGAATTCCAACAGTTATTTATAAACTATTGATCTTTATATTATACCTAACTCATGACTAAAGTTTTAAATGAAAAAGAGAAAAACAAAATAGGGACTAATGAATCTGGGTGGAAAGATAGCAGGAGGGACAGATGAATGCCAAAGCTAGAAGAGAAATCAGAGTTGGATGTAATGTACAATTATAATTTGGATTGAGATTATTGAAGTAATATGTTCTCTTTCCATCTGGGAAAAACTAATACTAAATGAAGAGTAGTAAACTAATGGTAAATAAACAAAAAAACACTTTTTTGGCAATTCTAGATGTCTAGTAGGAATCGTAATTTATAATAAGTTCTTTTGGATGTAACAATATGTCATGGTACTACACAAAGATTAAAACCATATGATGATATATTAAAATAGAATCAACGTGATTGTTAGTAGATACACATCTAAAAATAATATTATTTCTGCCACAGGCTAAGAAACATGATATGAGATTCATATAAAATGCTGTTTGCTTTTTAAGGAGTTGATACTGATAACCACTCAAAACCTTATGAGGGAGGTCTTATTTCTATTTTAGAATGTAAGTATTCTTTTTCTTATTCAATTTGTTTTTTGTCTCCTGGCTTAAATAATCAAGTAATTCTTTTTAAAAAGAGGTGTTTGGGGAACTCTGGCATACACTGGCAACTTGCAGAAATTAATTTAAACCTAATTGAACTTCTCCCAGACATCTTAGTATCCCTTTAGAAAAGTTTCAGGGGAAAGGAGCTCGATAACATGGGCTTGCTATCTAAACAAACTCAATAAAAGGAATAAAAAAGTGTCTGGAGGGAAAAATTAAATGAGAGGAAAGTAAACCTATCAAAACAAATTTCTTTTCTCTAAATTGACATGGCAGTGTTGTTTCTTCCATTGCTCTAACCCACGAGGATCAAGCATTCGGATCAATGTCTATTTTATTGGAAGATTATGGATTTGGGGCTGTAGGATGTCTTGAGAACTTGTCTGGTCGATCCCCTTGCCTTCAGGTGAGACTATCTCTAAACTAATTTAGACAGATGAGAATTGTAATTTTAATGAATTCTAGTGAAAGTGATCCCATACCCTTTCTTTATTTATTTCTTTGTTGAGGAACTCTTATTTATTTAAAGCTAAGCATTAATGTGAGTTCTTCATCCCAGATACTGCAGCATACCTATAATAGTGCCTGATATCTTGCAGCTACTTACAAAGAATTAACTAACTAAACTAGATGAAAAGTGCTATGTCTTTTTTCCTAGTTTCCCAGGCTTTTAATTCTCTATTTTCAAAGTATGAAAGAATAATAGAATTTCAAATTTGAAGGAATCTTAAAAATATTCCCACAATTCTCAACTTGGGAGTTCTCAAACTGAACTCCAGGCTTTAAAACTACATTAAATGACAACAGCAGCAATAGCAAAAAATGCAAATATACCATAGAGAGTAGTGGGGCTTCCTTGGTGGCTCAATGGTAAATAATTTGCTTGCAATGCAGGAGTCACAGGAGATGCAGTTTCGATCCCTGGGTTGGAAAAATCCCCTGGAGGAGGGCATGGCTACCCTCTCCAGAATTCTTCCTGGATAATTCCATGGACAGAGGAGCCTCGTGGGCTCCATGGGGTCCCTGGGGTTGCAAAGAGTCAGGCATGACAGAAATGACTTAGCATGCACACACACAATGGAAAGTGCAATATGACAGGGAAAATGAATGGAAAGCGAAAGGTCTCCAGTTGAAGTGGATAGTGCTCTGGAAGCCATCAGGATAAAGCCAGAGACATCCAGAAAGTAGTCAGTGAAGATGATAATCAGTGGACAAGGCTATAGGCTTTCCTCAACCAGGTCAAACCATTGAGGCTTCCATGGGGTGAGAAACACAACTGAAGAAGTCATTAAGCATCCAGTTGGCTTCTTAGATGGCTCAGTGGTAAAGAGTCAGCCTGACAATGCAGGAGACACAACAGATACCTGTTTGATCCCTGGATGGGGAAGATACCCTGGAGAGGGAAATGGTGACCCACTCCAGTATTCTTGCCTGGGAAAGCCCATGAAGAGAGGAGCCTGCAGGCTACAGTCCATGGAGTTGCAAAAGAGTCGGACACGACTTAGCAATTAAAAACCACACCACAGGCATCCAGTAGCTACTGTCTGTGGTGTTGATTCTCAGATAGTAACAGAGAAAAATTACAGCTTGACCCTCTTGAAAATGTTTCAATGCTGAAGAAATTTAAAAATTATACTAAGATTGAAAAAAAGCTGTTTTTCTCTTACCCACCTCTAAAAATGAATGCTATGGTAGAGTTAGTTTAAAGAAAGGGATAAGTAACATACTCTGATAGATATTCATTCAATGTAGTTTTTTTTTAGGGCAATCAAATCATGGCTTTCAGTGAGTGAAGTTCTCAACCACAGTAGATGAACGTGAATTGAATAGGCATGAACACCCAGATTATCAAACAATTTTCATTATTCAAGGAGTTCACATATAAGAATTATTATAAGTATTTTATAATTTCTGTCAGTTGAGATTAAAGTAATTTTGGAGCAAGAATTTCATCTATTGTTGGGAACATAGATCAACTCAGCTATAGTCCAGGATCTAAGTATATATGGATATTTGTATAAAAATGTCCCATGATGAGTATTACATAATCTGTAATTTATATATTCAAAGAGAAGCTATCATTTCAACTTTCCTGATTTTTTTTTTTGTCAACTTTCTCATAGGAGTGAGTGGATGGGGAATAGTAAAATGTTCGAGGTGAATAAAAATGATTTAAGATCTATGTGGAAGTGACTTTCCTGGATATTCTGCTGTTAACCTGTCTCATGTCAATTTAATTCTTAGACCAGCCAGAAGAACCTAGAAAAGAAGAGGAAAATTTGTTCCTCCTCAACAAACTAGAAGGATTCAATTACCTTTAGTTGAAATGGGGCTGTTGCAATAGAAGCAGGTCTTAAAAGGCGCAGGGTGATGAAAACTTTAGTTTTGATTGTCTAACTCTGATAGGCCCAATAGACACCCAAATGAAGCTACAACTATCCATTTGAATATGAAAATAGTTTAGAAGAAGGTGAATACCCTAGGAAAATGAAAGATGGTTGCTAGGGATCATGCAAGGCTTACTTAAAGTTAGCAATTATGAATTTAAAGCAGGAACCAGTTGTGATTTTCCTCCAGCTGTATTCAGCTGCATGATTACTGTCACAGAGTAGCTGGAAGAGTGTAATGAAGTTTATATTTCACCAAGTGAATATGATGAAATAAGAAAAGAGAAAGAGAACTGAGGATCAATACAAGGAAGTGATTATGTGACTTATAAGAAATAGATATTTGGTCATTCAGACACACATATTTGGTCTTCTTCCAAATATGTCTTGGTCTTCTTCCATGATTCCTTGCTCTCAGTTCCCAAGACTCTTCCCATTTCCTGAGCAATGGGAGCATCTTTTGTCATAATATTTGTTCTCACTATTGAAATAGCTTCAGAGCCATCAAGGTGAAATGGGTGTCTTGATATTCATACCAAGTCCCTTTCTCCTACAACTGGGTTTATGTTAATAAGGTGATGTTTGGAAAACAGCTAAAGATGGAGGCTGTTTGTGAGGAGAAACAGCCCTGTGATTAGAGGGCCTCCTGGCAGGGGAGAGAGACTGGAGGTTGAATCAGTTGCTAATGGCCAGTGATGTAATCAGTCATGCCTATGGAATAAAGATTCCATTAAAACCCCACAAGGTAGACTTAGAATGTATTATGTTAAGTGAAATAAGTCAGCAAAGAAAGACAAAAACCATATGATTTCAGTTATATTTGGAATCTAAAAAACAAAATAAATTAATCAACATAAAACAGAAACCAACATAAATACAGAGAAGAAACTAATGGCTGCCAGAGAGTAGGGGAGTAGAAAGATTGATGAAATAGTTGAAAAGAATCAAGAGTTGCAGACTTTCAGCTATAAAACAAATAACAGGATGTAATGGACAGCAATAGATAATATAGTGAGTAATACTGTAATAACTTTGTACTGTGACGAATGGTAACTATATTCAGAGGGGTGATAATTTCATAATACATAAAAATATTGGATAACTATGTTGTACACCTGAAACTAATGTTGTAAGTCAACTATATTTCAAAAATCAAACAAAAAAAATGGGGTTCTGAGAACTTCTGGGTTGGTGAAGACACTGAAGTACTGGGAGAATGGCATGCCTGGAGAGGACCTAGAAGCTCTGTGCCCTCTTCCCATACCTTGTCCTATGCATCGCTTCCATCTGTTTCTGAGTTGTATCCTTTTATAATAAACCAGTGATCTAGTGAGTAAAAATATTTCTCTAAGTTTTGTGACTTGTTACAGCAAATTATTTGAACCTAGGGAGAGGATTGTTATAACTTCTTATCTATAATAGGTCCATCAGAAGCACGTGTCAAAAGCACTTCAACTTGTGATAGGCATCTGAAGTACTGGTTGGGGGGCAGTCTTGTGGGATTGAGCCCTTAACCTGTGGGACCTGAAGCTCTCTCCAGGTAGATACTGTTAGGATTGAGTGAAATTGTAAGACACCCAGTTTGTTGGTGTGGGGAACCCTCTCCCCCACAAACACACATTGGAATTGGGTGTCAGAACCAATGGATTATAAATACTGGGATATCAGGACTAAAAGACATTAAAAAGTTACGAATTTAAGCCCAATAAGAACAAAGGATTTCTGCAGATGGAGTAAAGGAAACAATAAGTTGAAAAGTTAGGAAAGAGTGGTGAGAGAGCAAGTTGCATGAAATTGAAATTAGAAAGGAGTAGCAATTCTTGGTAATGATAGAGTCTGGGATATGAGCATGAGACTAAGTGGTTGTGGTAGGATCAACATCAAGATCACTGAAGTAGACTTCAATGAAGGAGGACTTCCCTGGTGGTGCAGAGGATAAGGATCTGCCTGCCAGTGCAGGGGACAAGAGTTTGATCCCTAGTCTGGGAAGATCCCACACGTCACGGAGCAACTAAGCCGTGTGCCACAACTACTGAGTCTGTACTCTAGAGCCCACAATCTGCCACTGTTGAAGGCCAGTAGCCTAAAGCCTGTGCAACAATAGAAGCCATGGCAGTGAAGCTTGCAAACTGCAATGAAGGGTAGCCCCTACTCACTGTAACTAGAAAAAGCTTGTGAGTAGCAATGAAGACCCAGTGCAGCCAAATTAAAATATATATATATGTATATATATGTATATTATTGAAAAAAAATATTGAAGGAGAAGATTTTAAGGAACTTGGAGACTCTGCTATTGGAATGATCCTGTACACATATATTGAAACTGCCCAGAACAATTACAGGAGTGCTTGTTAGAGAGCAGTTCAGGGATTCAGGAAGTAAATTCTTAATTTAAGATGATGAGAAGGTGAGGTGTTGTGGTATAGTGGCGAGTGGTCCAGCTACCTGTAGCTGAATATAACATGAAATTCAAAACCGGGATATTTTAGGAAATTCCCTGACAGTCCAGTGGTTAGGACTCTTGTGCTTTCACTGATGTGGGCCTGGATACCATTCCCTGATAAGGGAACTAGGATCTCACATGCCACCATGTGACACAGCCAGAAAAACCAACAACAACAACCAAAACCTCAAACTGGGATATTTTAAGGATGTGAAAAGGAGAAGAATGGTCTGAAAATAGCACTGAAAAGTAAATATAACATTTATTTCACTTTCCAGGCTCAATAGTACAAGCGGTATAGAGGGAAAAAAAAAAAGCACCACTTGAGAAGCAGAGGAGGCAGTGTTCTCAAAGGAGTCAGGATTAAATCCAAGCAAAAAAGTAAAGTTAGGTCAGCATTTCTCAGTCTCAGCACTATTGACATTTTGAATTGGATACATCTTTCCCTTGTCGGGAGGGCTGCCTTGTATATTGTAGGATGTTTAAGCAGCATTGCTGGCCTCTATCCACTAGATACTTGTAGCAACATCCCCTTGATTCCCATCCTGTGACAACCAAAAATGGAGTTGATCATGGAGAAGTTGAGGATATTGGGGATTTTTAGCCAGTAAATTCACCTACTTAAGTCCTCACAGTAAAATTATTTCCATCTTTACATCTGTGTCTCTTTTGCTGTCTCACATACAGGGTTATCATTACCATCTTTCTAAATTCCGTATATATGCATTAGTATACTGTATTGGTGTTTTTCTTTCTGGCTTACTCCAGTTTCATCCACCTCATTAGAACTGATTCAAATGTATTCTTTTTTATGGCTGAGTAATACTCCATTGTGAAGTAGTTAGCCTCCAATTAAAATAAATAAATTTAAATCAAAAAAATTATTTCCATCATAGCTGACTTCTCCTATTCAAAATAATTAATGTTGATGTATGGCAAAACCAATACAATATTGTAAAGTAAAAATAAATAAAAATAAAATAAAATAAAAATAAATAAAAATGCTCCTTTGGAAAAAAATAATAATAATTAATGAAAATGAGGTAAAATGTGATGCTGCTCAAATGTCATATGCTGTATCATTTCCATTGTAAAATCATAAAATTTCCTTATGAAAGGCAAACATGGTTAATCTCAATTAAGTAAAAACAGCACATTTTCTATGTCATGACATAAGGTAGGCTCTAGTAAGTAAAGATTTACTGCAATTTACTGCAATTACTATAATTTAAGACATTGTCATCTTTCACCTGAATTTCTACAGTACCCTCATAAAACCTACCTGCATTTGATCTGACCTCTCTTCTCTACTCACACAGAACTCGGGATAAATGTACTCAGATCATGTGATGACCCAGACTAACCTCAAATGCACAGAGAATAAAAATGGAACTGCTAAGAGTGATGTGTAGCCACTATATGTTTAAGTCTTGCTTACCTCTCCAACACCTCTGAGACCACTCTTCTCTCCTCAGGCCAGAACTCCAATCATAATTGAAAATTGCTACCATAATTGTTATTATCTTCAAACAACTAAGCCCACAATTATCCCACCTCAGTACTAATTCATTGTCTATTTTCTCTGTCAGGAATGCTTTTCTGCCACATCAGCTCCTCATTACTAAGATCATAAGTAAAGTGTCACCACCTCAGAAAGTCCTTCCCTCACCACTCAATGTCAATTAGACATTGCCGCAGCCTGAGAAGGTGATTGCCAGCCACATTAATATTACCCTGTTTTAGTTCCTTCATTATGTTGTAACATCTTATGGAAAAACTCAAATGAACTTTTTGGCCAACCCAGTACTTGCCACTACCTGAAGTTGTATTTTTGGTTTATTTCTATATTTACTTGTGGAAAATATGCAGGCTCAGTGAGATCAGTAGTATATTCCCAGCATCTGACTCATAGTATCTAATTTGTAAATACTTGATGAATGAATGAATGAATGAATTTGTAAAGTAGGGCTCCTACCGTTTCCTTTGTCTCCTCTTTGTTCAATTCACTGTAATTTAAGTTTGGTTGAATTTTTAGGTTTTAATCCTACTATTAATTTACACATAGAAATCCATCTTTGGGGGTAATTCCAAATGTAATTTTGTGAAATATTGTGCTAAGTCAATAGAGGAAAGGATTGTAATTTTAATCCATTTTGAAATCATTCTGTTTACCTGTTGCCTAAGCAGGATCAAGGAGATTAAATTGGCTCTGAACAACCAGAAAACTAATTAGAGGTGATATAAAAAGTGTAACCTATCCTTTTATAATGACACTTTTAAGACTTCTATTATACACAAATTTGGCTAACATGACAATGTCTGGTTTGGCACTGTGAGGATAACATGAAATTTGAGCATTGCTTTCCTTAAGTACATTTTAATTTATTACTTAATCTGAAGGGATTGGAATGGTTTTTATATGATGTTGAGTTTTATTTCCTTAGTTACACAGAACAGTTGTGGCATACATTGTAATTAAATTTAATCTATTCTTTACTTTCATTTCATTGATATTCTCCAGCCCCAAGTCAAATAAATTATTGTTGCAGGAGATCAGGTAGGTTGTGTTTCAGTAACAACAGAACAGGCAAGTTTTCTCTCTCCTTTCCTACCACAACCCCTCAACTTCTAGAAACAGAGACAGTAAGTTTTCTTGATTTCGCAAATTATTTTCATAGGAACAATTGTCTCAGGCTCATTCAAATACAAATTTTGTGCTAATATATGTAAGTAGGCCAAGTTATAACTATTATTTGTGTAGTCTTTTCCAGTCCACCTTGCTGAAAAAATAAGCTCTCTATACATTTTTTCTGCCAGGTATCCAAACATTAGGATTATCCAAGGCTATTGCAACTCTTTTTGTTTTCTAACAGCTAATGTCATATTCATAATCTTTATTGAGAAAAAGAGTCTTTTTTGTTTTATTTTGCATTTATAAATAGGACTTGTCTATGAAAAATAACCTAGAGTTGGCAAATCCCTGTCTATAGCTAGTTCCCAGTTAGTTTAATCAAAGCAATTTATGAAAAGAAATGAAACAATTAACCAGAATCCAATTGCTCAACGTAAATGCCTTTTAACATATTTAATTGTCCCTAGATTCCACTACCGGTATTACAATTTGGCTGAGTACCTTTTTTGCTACATGCATGCCCAGTTGCTCAGTCGTGTCTGACTCTTTGCAACCCCATGGGACGATAGCCCACTAGGCTCCTCTGTCCATAGGCTCTCCCAGGCAAGAATATTGGAGTGGGTTGCCATTTCCTCCTCAAGGGGTTCTTCCTGACCCAGAGATAGAACCCGCATCTCCTGCATTGGCAGACGGATTCTTTACCACTGCCACACCTGGGAATTTTTTTACTACAAGTGTCAGAAATGATACCCATAAATACTAAAATATTTGACACAGAATCCATTGAGAAGGATCAGATAGACCCAAGTAGTCATCTTTTCATTCAATGAACAGATATTAATATTTATCTCCTACTGTGTGCAAGGAACCATGCTTAGTGCTGGAGATACAATAATAGGAAAGACAAATATGGCCCATGCATTCACAATTTCCTCTTTCACAACACTTGTGTAAAAGATTGTCCTTTTGAGGTAAAGTAAAATTACTAGTTGTGCTAACTTTTCTACTTAGCAGAAAAAATGGAAAAAGACTTACCACATATTTTCAGGTGTATATTTAATGGAGTATGTTTTATCCTTTCTATAAAGGCTAGCACTTGAAGTAACTATTATGTCTGCTAATTTATTTAAATGGAGATGGAAGTGGCAGCCCACTCCAGTATTATTTCCTGGGAAATTCCATGGACAGAGGAACCTGGTGGGCTACAGTCCAGGAGGTCACCAAGAGTTGCACATGACTTAGCGACTGAACAACAGCAATTTGTTTAAAAGGCACTCTAATGATGCCTACCAATAGCCCCCTTACATAACTCTCTCAAAATATATTTGCATTTATAACTACTCTCTGTTCATGCATTATTCTGTCTGATGTATAGAATTTATCCGCTTTCAACATTTTCCTCAGCATGGAGCATTTTTCATCACAGTGTGTCTCTACATGGAACTCTTTTCTTATATTTTGCTTACCTTTTTGAGCTATATGCTATAAAATTATACACTGATAGCAAGCCTGAAAAGAATATGTATTTTACAGTATCTCTGGTTGTTATAGAAGGGCTGAAAATTTAAATTTGCTGAGTAAAGTGTAGAATATGTAGAAAATAAATGGGTAGAAACACAGCTGTTGCAATGAAAACTGGCAGAATAAAGATACCCGCTGCATTTAGATTCATTATGAAATATTCCTGTTCCAGCTGAAATACACATTCTTTAACTAAATAAATAGCAATTTGTGTTTGGGATCATAAACCTGGAAAATAAATATCCTAATGCAGGAACAACTAATTAGAATCCAAATAACCAGAACTCTTAATTAAACATCCTTCCCAACTAATTCTTTTTTAGCAGAAATGGACAAATTTTCAAATAAACTGGTTATAGAGATTTATCCATAAAACACTTCTATTGGAATGATATGGAATAAATAAGAATTCAGTTGACTCTTTTGTACTTTCTGTGGCCCCATTAATAGTATTAGGCAAAGAAAATTTACATTTGCATCATGGCCCAAGGATATTCACTCATATCATCCAACTTTCTACCACTCCAAATTAACTGTAATAATTTTGAGAACCAACTTTATGTAAAGGTAAATTACATAGGGGAATAGTATTTATCAGACCAAACAATAAGCTTATTATTGAAATTTTTGTTCTAACTATTCACTTTTAGCCTCTTCTCTATGTAGGATGTAATTAAGAGTGTAGTTAACAATTTTAAAAAAGATATTGCTGGATAAAATGAGTTCCCTAAAGATAGCCTTTAACAATCAGAGTTAAGATTAGGGGATATGAGCAGTTGAAGACTAAAGAAAAATATCTCTAACAAAGAGAGATAACTGGGATTTGAAGCCTGAGTTTCAACTAACTATTCTAACATATAACATAAGTATATACATGTAATTATATGTATGTGTGTATATATATATATATATATACTTATAAGTATATACATATAAGTATAATGCTATGCTAAGTCACTTCAGTCGTGTCCGACTCTGTGTGACCCCATAGATGGCAGCCCACCAGGCTCCCCCGTCCCCGGGATTCTCCAGGCAAGAACACTGAAGTGGGTTGCCATCTCCCTCTCCAATGCATGAAAGTGAAAAGTGAAAGTGAAGTCGCTCAGTCGTGTCCGACTCTTGGCGACCCCATGGACTGCAGCCTACCAGGCTCCTCTGTCCATGGGATTTTCCAGGCAAGAGTACTGGAGTGGGGTGCTATTGCCTTCTCCATACTGCTCAATAATACACATATAGCATCTAAACATCATTAAGAACTAATGATGTTTATAAAACTCTACCACTAAGACACTTTAGATGTCTGTGCAGTTTAATAGTGTTTATATCATAAAATAAAGACATGCTCATTATTAAAATATTTGCAATAACAGAAAGAATAAAGCAATTGCCTACTCTTCCACCATCCAAATTACAGTTACTATCAGTATATTTTTTATGTTCTTTCAATGTTTTCCAAATATATGTGCATTTATCTCCCTAGTTATTCATTGAATATAACTAATTTCATATTTACCTTATCACATCTGGAATGAATCAAGATTCATGTTTACAAGCAACAAAAACTGAGTCTGGACAACATAAGCAGGAAAACTTAATTTATGAAAGGGTGTTGAGTAACGAATCAAATTCATTGGAAAGTCAAAGACCCTGATTCAGAATATAGACAGGAACCAGTCTCCGCTTTCCAGTAATGATAATCTGTATAAGTTATACCAACCTACTCACTGAGGATGAGATATATATCTTTTTAAAAAACATCTTAAGAGATAACAAGTAGTGAGGAGTTACTGAGAAAATAGCCAGAATAGGAGATTCCAGAGGCATAAACATAGGTTCTCAGTGCTACTTTTCCATATACTTGCAGATCTAGAAAAAAACAGTTTTAGGTGAATTGAACTGCATTATAAGTGGCCAAAAGTACTTGAGAGAAAGCTAGGCCCTCAAAAAGGGATCAGACCCCATGTATTAATATTAATTTTGTTTGCTCCATAACAATGTTACTTAAAACCTATTCATTATCGTGTAGTTTCTGTAGGTCAGAATTGTGTGTGTGGCTTAGATTAGTGTCCCTTCTCAGAGTCTCACAAGGCTGGTATCAAGATGCTAGCTGATTTGTGTTCTCATTTGGAGGTTCAGTTAGGGAAGAACCTACTTCCAAACTACCTTGGTTTATTGGCAAACTTTGTTTCCTTCCAGCTATAGAACTCATGTAAATTTTGCATTCAGACCCAGCAATGGAAAATCTCTCTGGGAAAGTTTGGATCATTTGTCAAAGGCTTCACCTTCACCTAATTAAGTCAGACCCACCATAGCCAATCTTCTTTGATGATGCAAGTTCAACTAATTAGGGAACTTATTTAAATCTGCACAATACCTTCACTTTGGCCACTTTATATTGGTTAGAAGCAAGTTGCAATTTCTGTCCACACTCAAGGGGAAGGGGATGATACAACAGTATAAGTAGCAGGAAAGTAACAAACAAAGAGTAAAACATACATAAAATCGCTGAGACAAATAGGAAGTATATAATATATAATAAGCTGGTAGATATAAACACAAATAGATGAGTAATTACATTATACATAAAAGGACAACTGATTCACATAAAACATGATTGTCAGGTGAATTCTTAAAATTAAATGCTACCATAAAAAACATAAGGAGTGTGAAAATAAAATGATGAAAAGGATAAACTAAAACAAAAATCAAAAGAAAGTTAGTGCTGTTATTATAATGTCAGACAGATTCAACTTTAAAGTAAACTTAATTAGTTAATACAGACATTTCAAAATAATTTTTAAAGATTCAGATCATCAAAAGACAAAATAATTCTATATTTCTATGAACTGAAACATCTAGCTTCAAAATATAAAAAACAAAAGTTGACAAACACAAAGAGAAATAAAGAAATGTATCACTATATGGTATCATTTTAGCTATTGTTTCTCATCAACTAATTGAATAAGTACCTATGACATTAAATAGACAAAAATTAGTCCGATTTAAACAATATGTTAACATTCAGTTTGTATATATGTCACACCACTCCAAAAGTACAGAATACATATTACTTTCAAGAACAGACAATATATATATATTTATAAAACTTGGCCACCTGCTGGGCAATAAAGCAAGTTTCAATGTATTTCAAGTTTCAACACATTTAAAATGAATGACACAATCAAACTAGGTTTTCTAATCACAATGTAGATATACTAGAAATCATTAACAAAAAACAAACCTAGACACTTCTCCACATATTTGGAATTTAAAAAATACAACTGTAAAGACAAATGTAATACAATGTTCATTGCAGCATTATTTACAATAGCTAGGACATGGAAGCAAACTAGATGTCCATTGACAGACGAAATGGTGAAGAAGCTGTGGTGCATATATACAATGGAATATTGCTCAGTTATAAAAAGGAACAGTTCTGAGTCAGTTCTAATGAGGTGGATGAACCTAGAGCCTATCATACAGAGTGAGGTAAGTCAGAAAGAGAAAACCAAATTTCATATATTAACACATATGTATGGAATCTAGAAAGATGGTACTGATGAATCTATTTGCAGGGCAGGAATAGAGATGCAGACACAGAGAACAGACTTGTGGGCACAATGGGGGAAGGAGAGGGAGGGATGAATCAAGAGAGTAACACTGAAGCATGTGCATTATCACATATAAAATAAATAGCCTGTGGGAACTTGCTTTATGTTGCAGGGAGCTCAAACCACTGCTCTGTGACAGCCTAGAGGGATGGGATGGGACAGGAGGTGGGAAGGAGGTTCAAGGCAGAGGGGACATATGTACATCCTATTGCTGATTCATGTGGTTGTATGGCAAAAACCAACACAATATTGTAAAGCAACTATCTTCTAATTAAATATAAATAAAAAACAATTTGTGTGTCAAAACATCATAATGAAATTAAAGACTAATTTGATCTAAGTAATATTCAAAACATTAAATATGAAATTCTGGGATATAATTAAAGCTATACAGAGAAGAAAATGTGCTGTCTTAAATGCATAGATCAGAAGAAAATAAATGATAGGCATATCCAACAAAAAATAGCAATTAATTTTCAACCTAAAAGTGAAAAGCAAAATGATAAAGTATTCAGAAGGCATTATTGGAGAATATATTAAGCACTTGCTAAGGAAAATTTTCTCATACATTATACAAAAGCACTCAGCATAACAAAAAAATCACCAAATTTATCTACATTAACTGTGATGTATAATTTAATTCAAAACTCACCTTAAAGAGAATGAAAAACCTAATGAAGAGTGAAAAGGTATTTATAAAACATGTAACTGACAAAGGGCCTATATCCAGAATGTATAAAAACTCCTGCAAATCATTTTTTTAAGGCAAGTAATCCAATAGAAAAAGGAGTGAAATACCCAGTTAAGTACTTCACAAAAGACAATCCAAATGGGCAATAAAGATATGAAAAACTTCTCAACCTTGTTAGTAAATCATGGGAATGCAAGTCAAACCACATCACTAGATTGGCAAAATACTTTTGAAGTGCTAAAAACATCCTGAATTTTTCCAGTGGGTGGTAGCCTGTTAGTTCTGGGTTCCTTCCCAGAACCTCCTGTTGTAAGATAACTCATGAAAGCAGTTACTATTTGGACTGGCCAGGACATGTGTTTTTGGTCAATGGATCCTATAATAGAAAGAATACATATATTGTAATATTTCATGCAATGGAATAATCAACAACCATGAGTAAGGTATAGTGATATGTTGCTACATTTGGATAATTCTTACAAATAAATGTTGAACAAAAGAAAAAGGATGCAAAATATGTATATTCTTGTATAATTTTTTTAATTTTATTTTATTTTTAAACTTTACAATATTGTATTAGTTTTGCCAAATATTGAAATGAATCCGCCACAGGTATACCTGTGTTCCCTATCCTGAACCCTCCTCCCTCCTCCCTCCCCATACCCTCCCTCTGGGTCGTCCCAGTGCACCAGCCCCAAGCATCCAGTATCGTGCATCGAACCTGGACTGGCGACTCGTTTCATACATGATATTATACATGTTTCAATGCCATTCTCCCAAATCTCCCCACCCTCTCCCTAATTTTTTTTAAAGTTCAAAAACACAAAATTAGACTATACTGTTAAGGATTCATGTATAATGATAACAATGTAGAGTAAAGCAAGTATTAATAACTGCATATCATAAAAGAGAAATCTTACTTTGCAGGGTGTGGGGTACTTAAAGTAATTTGAGAAAGGATTCATTGGTAACTTCTGGTGTGCTGTCAATTAAAAAAATTTCTTTCTTTTTTTTTTTTTTTTGCTACTGTCAATGTTTTATTCATTGATTTGGGTGGATTTTATATAGGTGCTTGCTATATAATCAATCACTATATTTTATAGTTATGTTTTATGTACTTTTCTCATGTTATATCTCACCTCAAAATTAAAAACATTTAAAACCATAAACAATAAATTGAAAGAAACCAA
This sequence comes from Bos grunniens, assembly GCF_055505025.1. Classification (NCBI taxonomy): domain Eukaryota; kingdom Metazoa; phylum Chordata; class Mammalia; order Artiodactyla; family Bovidae; genus Bos; species Bos grunniens. Next base: position 135,419,942 of record NC_141194.1, read on the forward strand.
GGAAGCCTAGGCAATATGTAACGTAACTAAACTCTCTGCATCAGTACTTTTCAAAATCTATATAGGTGATTCTATCAACATCGAGCATCAGTGTTTAGAAGAAAAAAAAGTATCTTAAGCACAGAGCCTGACATATATATGTTAGTGTCAATCAACATCTGTCCCCCTCTTAGGGTGATTGACAATTCTTTTTGTCCATCTCTGAGCACATATCCTGAAGCAAGTTATCAAAAATAATTTTTACAATGAGTTTATATATATACTTAAATTTAATAAAGAATCACTAAATAGAGAAGCTAAAAGTATTTAAGAATATTAATGAAAATGTTTAGTGTCACCCCAAGATGTTTTCTCTAACCAAACAAGTGTTTTCAGAAATAATCACTGGTTATTATTGGTGGTTTATGCTCACCAATATAATGTCTGTGCATGCTCAACCAAGTCCGACTCTTTGCAACCCTATGGACTGTAGCTGGCCAGGCTCCTTTTGTCCATGGTTTTCTTCAAGCAAGAATACTGAAGTGGGTTGCTATTTCCTCCTTTAGAGGATCCTTCCAACCCAAGGACTGAACCTTCATCTCCCATGTCTACTGTGTTACAGGCATGTTCTTTACTGCTGAGCCATCGGGGTTTTCCCACCAATGTATAGAATGCCAATGTAAAAGACAGTTCATATCTGCTTTCTTCTTAGCTTTTACTAAATTAGAATCCTCAACACTTAAAGCTTTAAGAGTTGAAGATTCTAATTTAAACATGCAATTAAAGTTAATGGAATAATAAACATTTCAATGTACAATAAAATATAGAATATATGTTTTCAGTAAAGAAAGTGTGAAAAATGGAATTACATTTTATCGAGAAAAAAGAAAAAAAAAGGCCATGAGGTTGTTGTTGTTCAGTTGCTCAGTCGTGTCCAACTCTGCCTCATGGCCAGGGTTCTCTGTCCATCATCATCTCCTGTAGCTTGCTCAAACTCATGTCCATTGAGTCAGTGATGCCATCCAACCATCTCATCCTCTGTCATTCCCTTCTGCTCCTGCCTTCAATCTTTCCCAGCATCAAGGTCTTTTCCATTGAGTCGGCTCTTCACATCAGGTGGCCAAAGTATTGGAGTTCCAGCTTCAACATCAGTCCTTCCAATGAATATTCAGGACTGATTTCCTTTAGAATGGACTGGTTGGATCTCCTTGCAGTCCAAGGGACCTTCAAGAGTCTTCTCCAACAACACAGGTCAAGAAAATCAATTCTTTGGCCTCAGCCTTCTTTATGGTCCAACTCTCACATCCATACACGACTACTGGAAAAATCATAGCTTTAACTAAATGGACTTTTGTCAGCAAAGTGATGTCTCTGCTTTTTATATGCTGTCTAGTTTGGTCATAACTTTTCTTCCAAGGAGCAAGTGTCTTAATTTCATGGCTGCAGTCACCATCTGCAGTGATTTTGGAGCCCAAGAAGATGAAGTCTGTCACTGTTTCCATTGTTTCCCCATCTATTTGCCATGAATTATGGTTAATTTTATTTGGGTGGATCATGAGAGTCAGCCTGGATATAGAAGGTGATGGGATTGTAGAAAGGAACCCTGAGGAGCAAAAAGTTCTATGCATAGTCAGGATTAACTATGTTTAGATTAAAGTTAGAACTGTTAGAACTGTTGAACTGTTACAACTGTTGTTCCATGTCCACTACAGACTGGTTTCAAATAGGAAAAGGAGTACGTCAAGGCTGTATATTGTCACCCTGCTTATTTAACTTATATGCAGAGTACATCATGAGAAATGCTGGACTGGAAGAAGCACAAGCTGGAATCAAGATTGCCGGGAGAAATATCAATAACTGCAGATATGCAGATGACACCACCCTTATGGCAGAAAGCGAAGAGGAACTAAAAAGCCTCTTAATGAAAGTGAAAGAGGAGAGTGAAAAAGTTGGCTTAAAGCTCAACATTCAGAAAACATCATGGCATCTGGTCCCACCACTTTATGGCAAATAGATGGGGAAACAGTGGAAACAGTGTCAGACTTTATTTTTGGGGGGCTCCAAAATCACTGCAGATGGTGACTGCAGCCATGAAATTAAAAGAGGCTTACGCCTTGGAAGGAAAGTTATGTCCAACCTAGGTAGCATATTCAAAAGCAGAGACATTACTTTGCCAACAAAGGTCCATCTAGTCGAGGCTATGGTTTTTCCTGTGGTCATGTATGGATGTGAGAGTTGGACTGTGAAGAAGGCTGAGCGCCGAAGAATTGACGCTTTTGAACTGTGGTGTTGGAGAAGACTTTTGAGAGTCCCTTGCACTGCAAGGAGATCCAACCAGTCCATTCTGAAGGAGATCAGCCCTGGGATTTCTTTGGAAGAAATGATGCTGAAGCTGAAACTCCAGTACTTTGGCCACCTCATGTGAAGAATTGACTCATTGGAAAAGACTTTGATGCTGGGAGGGATTGGGGACAAGAGGAGAAGGGGACGACAGAGGATGAGATGGCTGGATGGCATCACTGACTCGATGGACGTGAGTCTGAGTGAACTCTGGGAGTTGGTGATGGGCAGGGAGGCCTGGCGTGCTGCGATGCATGGGGTCACAAATAGTCAGACACGATTGAGCAACTGAACTGAACTGAACTGAAGTAGATTATTAAATAATTTAATATTATTATATTCTAACTAACTTCCCAATATCAAAATCTAGCTAAAGCTCGGTTAGCCTTCAGCTGACTCTGGAATGCTCAAAGAACCAATACAATATTGTAAAGTAATTAGCCTCCAATTAAAATGAATAAATTTAAATTAGAAGTATAAATAAATAAAAAAAATAAAAGCCTGAAAAAAATTAAAAAAAATAAAACTAAAAAACATAAAAAAGAAACATCTCTGAAACATCATAGAGGGGAATGTTAAAACTAAGTTTATTTGGTATTTTAAATTCAGAAACATTGCAAAGCAATTGAAGGTAAACTTTAGATTAATGTATAGATAGATAAATAAATATCAAGCATATAAATATTCCAAATTTATATGGAATCCTTAGCATCGGATATATCCATCAGTTATTCTAATTATTCTAGTTATTATCCTAACATGTTATATATTGCAGAAATTTCCTGCTAATTATATTGTACTCAAGTCTTTAACCATGCTATTTTAAGTTTTGTCCTTTATAGACTATCATAATTTTACAATTCTTTTATAATATGAAGATTTTCAAGAAGACTGATGAAAAGAATCTTTCAAAAGAAATGTAAGTTTATAATAGCCTTTAGATTATGCCACTGAACTGGATAACAAATGACAAACTAATGGAAAACCTGATTACTTCATGTGGATCAACAGGAATCAAGTATGTGGGACTGAATGATCAGATAAATATGATTTATAACTTTATGACTCTGGGAAATATACTAAGTTGAATTTTTGTTTTCCTGTAAAACCTTTCTTTTTATGATATGGCCTACAAGTTGATAAAGCATGCCTTTGTAAACAAAGATGAAATGTTTCTCTTTTTCTCTCTACCTGGCCCTGCCAAATTTGACTTCAGCTGGCTCTCCCTTGGGCTTGCTGGTTTATTGCAACTGGATTACAACCTGTTAAACTAATCATTGTTTTAACTTGTTCTTTGTTTCCAAATTGTTTATGCTTTTGTCTCTGTGCTACACTATGACTTTGTCAGTGTTACTAACTACCTTACTTATATCTTGTCTACTTTATAAGATTGTTGTCTCTTACGATGTGTAACCAGGCCTCCAACAAGTGTAATGATGACCAGGTGACTTGAAACAATTGATCAGATATATAGTTCTGTATGCAATCAATAATTGTAATAGTGTGATTCTAGGTATGGAAGAAACAACAATGGAAATAACTCCTGAATCATAGTAGGTTAAAAGATAGAGGATCCAGAGAACTTTTTATTACCTATCAATGGGTCTAATCCAGATATTAACACCTGGAGTGACATATCCTGGAGAAGTTTCACCTGATCTGGGATAAGCCTCTCAGTGTCTTCGGACAAAAACTGGTCATGAAATGTAGCCCAAATATGGGTCAAGTTTCTAACCATGGGGAGGGACTGAAAAATGGAGTATTTCCTGCCATGTCAGTAAACAGGTTGTCACAGTCATCAGTGATGGCAGCCCTCCAACATGAGCCTTAAGGGCACTCAGGAAGGGGAAGAGCACCAGAGATCTGGAAGCCATTAGGCTGGAGACACTACCTATGATGAACCCCAAGGGAGTTCAGGGCGTGAAAAAAACACAGGGTACTGACCCAAGAGAGCTGAGATGCATATGAAAGGAATGATTTCAGTGAACCCAGACACTTGCATCTTCCCATACATAAAAAAGTGCTAAATTCCTTACCTTGAGATACCTGATTTTATTTAACTAACAATAATTTTTTTAAAATTCAGACTACCTATCCTTTGTTGCAAAACTTCTATACGACCTGACTCTTCCCCTCATCTCCTCAGAGCAGTTCTCTCAGGTTCTGTTAAGATGTTGTCTCCTGGGCTTGAAGTCCTGAAAATTCCCACTGAATAAAACATAATACTCAGGAAACAGAATTAGAAAGATATATTTAAATTTGTTGTAGATTAGACAGTTATAGAAAATGAAAAATTATTTGTGACATTGTGTAATATATACAGGCTCTAACAGCAACAGTAACAACAAAAACCCCAGAAATACATTAATACATTAAAACCTTTCATATGGGGACTTTATGGTTTAAAATGGGAATTTTAGAATTCTTAAAATCATGATTATTTAGGTAAATATCAATTTTGTAAATCAATGTCTGCAGCAGTGAAAAGTCAATACACTTTTTAAAAATATGGCAGCTTTTTTAAAATAAATCTATGGTGAAGGATGTGATGGTATAATTCATAATGATATTCTGTAATTAACATGGGATTATTTTTCCTAGACAGCTTTCTTTCTTTCCTTCTTTTACTGCTTTGGTGTAAGGAGATAGAAAAAAAGAATGAAGTAAAAGTCACAGAGAGTTCTTTAGGACTATGAGGGTGTTTTTCCCTTTGGTTCATTTCAAGAATTGCTTAAATGTGGGAAGGTATATCTAGCTGTGACAAAGTTGATTCTTTTGTGTGAACAGAAAGACACAAGGAAAAAGTTTGTGGAGAACTTCATGGAGGAAAGCAAGTTGATGAGTGAAGAGTGATGTCTATTCAGCACCACACAATTTCTCTCAAGAGAGAATTTTATGCAATGAGTCCAATATTTTCCAACAGATGGGGCTGATGAGGCTGGTGTGGAAGATTTGGGCTGAGAGAGAAAAGAGGGAAAGGACCAGCTATGACTGAAGGATCAGCAGCATTTTTTTCTGCAGCCAGAACAGGACCTGGAGCACTGCAGTAAATATTAGTGTAAATTGTGATGCAGAGAGAAAAATAGCTATAGGGAATTATATCCCCATTGCAGCTGTCATAGAGACTGACACGTTGGTAACACAATATTTTACTCAAAAGGTGTTTGTAGGAAGACAAAACAAAACAACCAGAAAGGCAGGGGAAATTCTACAGTTTGTATGCACACAGAAGGAGACTCATAATAGGGGGTTTCAGGACATTTGTATCCCAAATATTCATTTTATTGGCATAATCATATCAACTGTTAAAAAAATCACGATTTCCATGAAATGCTTTTTTATTATTAAACAGATTTTCTCCTTATGATTATGATGAATTGCTTTTCTATCTCCTTTTATAGATGAAAATTATTTACTAATATATCATTTTTTCTGAATAAAGCTGTCTATGCTTTTGAAACCATCTATCTATAAATATTAGTTCATCAAATCTACAATATGTCTGGGCAACATCTATTGGATTTGCCATACTGCAAATTTTAAACAATTTAAATTAATACTTAATGCTTAAAGACTCATTAAGAAGTAATTTGCTGCCCAAACACCCATGCACAAGAATTTATATTGCATATTTTATTTTTCAGTATGAAAAATACAAATGAATAAGTTAATGCATAGTTATACTATAGAATCCATTCTTATTTAAAATTATGAAAATGAATGAAGTAAAGTTTCATATATGAACCTAATTATCTGACAAACATAGAATGCTGAATGAGAAAATCAAGTTCCAGAAGAACTCAGAGTCTACTTCTCTAGTTCTTATTAGGCACCTACTGTATACTTGGAACTATGCTAAGGACTTTAAATACACTATCTCACATGATTGTCATCTTTATTATCCCCATTTACAGATGATGAAATTGAGGTTCAGTAACTTACCCAAGGTCACATAGCTACTGAGTTGTGAAGCCAGGATTTGAACTCAGATCAGTCTGACTCAAAAATCTGTACTCTTACCTACCATGGAGTCAAAGCAGAACTAAAACCTACTGCTCCCAGCATTCATGAGACCTTTCTTGTCTGGGCCACTGGAGGAATCTTCTTGGAGAAAACAGACCACCACGAGCTACATAAACTACATTCACAGTCCAATGAGATACAAGCAAATTAAAATTACAAAAGTTAGTAGCAGACAATTTCTGAACTAACTATTCTAGGTTCAGGACAGTGTGGTATATATAGTCCACACATACCTACAAAAATGATTGAACACATTGCACAGCTCTAAGAGGAGCTATTCTCACAAAATACAGTATTAGTGGTGACATTGAGGTGTGACAGTCTCCAGTCACTACTGAATCAAGCACACTGGCAGGATACAAGTGTGCATTATACAATAAATAACATATTCCTTTCATAAAAGATGCATTTTCACGGAGTGTACTTTGATGGAATGTTGTTGTTTAGTTGCTAAGTTGTTTCTGACTCTTTGCAGCCACATGAACTGTAGCCTGCCAGGCTTCTCTGTCCATAGGATTTCCCAAGCAAGAATACTGGAGTGGGTTGCCATTTCCTTCTCCAGGGGATCTCCCTGACCCAGGGATCAAACTTGCGTCTCCCACATTGGCAGGCAAATTCTTTACCAATGAACCACCCGGAAAGCCCAATTTAATGTAATGCTATTGGCTTAAATCAAGGTAGTTTATAAGAAATATTTTTATGAAATAAATATGACATTTTATTAAATAATTACATTGAGGTATCAAATCAAATGACTGGAGCTAGACTGTATAAGAGTCCAGTTTTAATACTTATTAATTATGTGTCATTAGTTAACTTATTGACATCACCCTGATTCTGTTTTCTCATCTGTAAAATAGAATCTCACAAAGGTTTTGTAAAAATTAAGTGAATTGGCACATACAAAGTGCTATGACCAATGCTGAGTAGATGGTTAAGTACTGCTTAATTGATAACCTTTGTCGTTGTCGCTGTTTATATTGTTCTTTCTTTTTTAATAATACTGAACATCATCTTTATGTGAAAGACATTGTTAACTGCCCTTAGGACAAAGAATAGAATTTGAATGTCCTGAATAGTTGGTCTGTATCAAAAATGAGAGTCAAAATATTTAATAACAGGTCTGATATGGGCTCTCAACAAATCAGGAAGGGGATCAGCTATAAAAACCTTCTATGACTATCCTGGTACACACTAGTTCATTATCCGTTCTGATCATAGTCTATGAACAACACAAAGTGGAAAACTGTCTCAGAAAGCTCATAAACATTTGTGTTCAACCATAGCAAGTATTTAGCACTCCAGGGCAGGCATTTCCCTCATTTGTTCCTATTTTTAACCCCTTTCTCAAATTCTGTCTTTGCAAGTCACTGTAACCACTTTGGAAAAAGGTGTCAGAATAATTAAGTTCTCCTGTAGTATTTCAGATATATACAAAACTAGAGTGAAAGAGACCTTTGGCAGCCCAAACCTTTATGAACTTAGGGAGGAAATTAAGCTGCATATTAAAAACTCACAACAAATTCTTCAGCTCAGACTTCATATATAAAAATTTGCCTATGTGTATATGTGCATGTGTAGCTTAACAACAAATAGAAGGTGAGACAGAACAAAACTCCTAGAAAGAGAAAAATAGAAAGTAAAACAGAGGGCATCACTACTGTTGAGATTTCTCTCACAGCAAAGAAAGAGTAATTACAGTGAAATTATCTTCCTTACATTTTAATGTGATCAAATTTTGTACAGTGTATCAATAAAATAGAGAAAGAAATGGTGCATCTGACCCTTTAAAATAAACTAGATTTTAGCCTAGGACTCACGCACGTTTCTGTGGGTATCCCTTTCATGGAACTACTTGTACTAAAGAGCTAGGACTGCAGTTGTGAAAGCGATTCAGTCTTCAAGCTTCTAGAGAAAAGAAGAGCAGAAAACAGAAAGAAGTCCATTCAAGAGTAACCAAAGGAAAAGCTCAATATTGATTTAGAAGGCTCTCTATCCCAAACACAGCCCAATCTCAAAATAGCTCAATAAAGAGTTCCATCATTGTAGCTCTACATGGTAACTGTACATTTCAAATACACTAAAGTAAAATTCAAGAGTAGATTTTAAAATACAGAGCAGATTTTTTAAAATGAAGAAAATTAAGAACTAATATTTTAATATAGTGTCATTTTAATTGAAGAGGCTGCTTTTATAGCTTTCTGTTTACATATTTCACAGGGTGATTTGCAACATGACAAGTCATGGTGTGTGGGAAAGAGCCATGAACAAATAATCAGTCCGAGTTTTAAATTCAGCTCTGCCATTAACTTGGCTGTGAGACCTTGGACTACTCCTCTCCCCTTTCCAAACATTAATCTTCTTATTTGTATTAGATCAGTGATGCTTCTAATTGCTTTAATTGAGACTCACAGTAAGAAATATACTTTACAACATGCATTGTATGGGACCCAGCATAGTTTGAAAACATTATATTTGATGATTCTAGGATCCATCTAGAGCTGATACTATATGACTAAGGTTAATTAGGCTGCAGGCATCTCTCATAATCTGAATCAGATCTCTTCTGAAAATGCAGTGAAAAGTAAATTTTTGTAAAGTGGAATGCTATATTTAATTGTTTTTAATGAGAAAAATAATAACATGTTTCTAGTTCATTTGTCCAATTCTTTGCAACCCATGGATTGCAGCACACCAGGCTCCTCTGTACATGGGGATTTTCCAGGCAAGAATACTGGAGTGGGTTGCCATGCCTTCCTCCAGGGAATTTTCCCAACCCAGGGATCAAATCCAGGTCTCCTGCATTGCAGGCAGATTCTTTATCTTCTGAGCCACCAGGGAAGCCCAAGAACACTGGAGTGGACAGCCTATAGCTTCTCCAGGGGAACTTCCCTACCCAGGAATCAAGCCAGGGTATCCTGCATTGCATGCAGTTATTTACCAGCTGAGCTACAAGGGAAGCCCAGCTCATTTAGTAACCAATCATTTTCCTAAAATATTCCTAAAGTGCTGTTATATACATATATATACATATGTATATAACAGCACTTTATATACACTTTATATATGTGTACACACACACACACACACACATATATATATGTATGTATGTATGTATATATGTATATATAGGTATATATACCATCCAGGACTTTCAGGTCATTTCAGCTGTTCAGTTGTATCCGACTCTTTGTGACCCTATGAACAGCAGCACACCAGGCCTCCCTGTCCATCACCAACTCCCGGAATTTATCCAAACTCACGTCCACTGAATCAGTGATGCCATCTAACCATCTCATCCTCTGTCGTCCCGTTCTCCTCCTGCCCTCAATCTTTCCCAGCATCCGGGTCTTTTCAAATGAGTCAGATCTTCATATCAGGTGGCCAAAGTATTGGAGTTTCAGCTTCAACATCAGTCCTTCCAATGAACACCCAGAACTGATCTCCTTTAGGATGGACTGGTTGGATCTCCTTGCAGTCCAAGGGACTCTCAAGAGTCTTCTCCAACACCACAGTTCAAAGGCATCAATTCTTCGGCAATCAGCTTTCTTTATAGTCCAACTCTCACATCCATACATGACCACTGGAAAAACCATAGCCTTGACTAGACATATCTTTGTTGACACAGTAATGTCTCTGCTTTTTAATATGCTGTCTAGATTGGTCATAAATTTCCTTCCAAGGAGTAAGCGTCTTTTCATTTCATGGCTGCAGTCACCATCTGCAGTGATTTTGGAGCCCCCCAAAAATAAAGTCTGACACTGTTTCCACTGTTTCCCCATCTATTTTCATGAAGTGATGGAACCAGATGCCATGATCTTCGTTTTCTGAATGTTGAGCTTTAAGCCAACTTTTTCACTCTCCTTTTTCACTTTCATCAAGAGGCTTTTTAGTTCCTCTTCATTTTCTGCCATAAAGGTGGTGTCATCTGCATATCTGAGGTTATTGATATTTCTCCTGGAAATCTTGATTCCAGCTTGTGCTTCTCCCAGCCCAGAGTTTCTCATGATGTACTCTGCATATAAGTTAAATAAGCAGGGTGACACTATACAGCCCTGACATACGCCTTTTCCTATTTTGAACCAGTCTGTTGTTCCATGTCCAGTTCTAACTGTTGCTTCCTGACCTGCATACAGGTTTCTCAAGAGGCAGGCCAGGTGGTCTGGTATTCCCATGTCTTTTAGAATTTTCCACAGTTTATAGTGTTCCGCACAGTTAAAGTCTTTGGCATAGTCAATAAAGCAGAAGTAGATGTTTTTCTGGAACTCTGCTTTTTCGATGATCCAGTGAATGTTGGAAATTTGATCTTTGGTTCCTCTGCCTTTTCTAAAACCAGCTTGAACATCTGGAAGTTCACAGTTCATGCATTGTTGAAGCCTGGCTTGGAGAATTTTGAGCATTACTTTACTAGTATGTGCTGCTGCTGCTGCTATGTTACTTCAGTAGAGTCTGACTCTGTGCGACCCCAGAGACAGCAGCAGTGTGTGAGATGAATGCAATTTTGCAGTAGTTTGAGCATTCTTTGGCATTGCCTTTCTTTGGGATTGGAATGAAAACTGACCCTTTCCAGTCCTGTGGCCATTGCTGAGTTTCCCTAATTTTCTGGCATATTGAATGTAGCACTTTCACAGCCTCATCTTCTAGGATTTGAAACAGCTCAACTGGAATTCCATCACCTCCACTAGCTTTGCTTGTAGTGATGCTTCCTAAGGTCCACTTGACTTCACATTGCAGGATGTCTGGCTCTAGTTGAGTGATCACACCATTGTGATTATCTGGGTCGTGAAGATCTTTTTTGTACAGTTCTTCTGTGTATTCTTGCCACCTCTTCTTAATATCTTCTACTTCTGTTAGGTCCATACCATTTCTGTCCATTACTGAGCCCATCTTTGCATGAAATATTCCCTTGGTATCTCTAATTTTCTTGAAGAGATCTCTAGTCTTTCCCATTCTTTGTTTTCCTCTACTTCTTTGCATTGATTGCTGAGGAAGGCTTTTTTAAATCTCTCCTTGCTATTCTTTGGAACTCTGCATTCAAATGGGTATATTTTCCTTTTCTCCTTTGCTTTTTACTTCTCTTCTTTTCACAGCTATTTGTAAGGCCTCCCCAGACAGCCATTTTGCTTTTTTGCATCCCTTTTTCTTGGGGATGATCTGGATCCCTGTCTCCTGTACAATGTCATGAACCTCCAGCCATAGTTCATCAGACACTCTGTCTATCAGATCTAGTCCCTTAAATCTATTTCTCACTTCCATTGTATAATCATAAGTGGTTTGATTTAGGTCATACCTGAATGGCTTAGTTTTCCCCCCCACTTTATTCATTTTAAGTCTGAATTTGGCAATAAGGAGTTCATCATCTGAGCCACAGTCAGCTCTTGGTCTTATTTTTGCTGACTGTATAGAGCTTCTCCATCTTTGGCTGTAAAGAATATAATCAATCTGATTTCAGTGTTGACCATTTGGTGATATCCATGTGTAGAGTCTCTTGGCAAAACTCTATTAGCCTTTGCCCTGCTTCGTTCTGTACTCCAAGGCCAAGTTTGCCTGTTACTCCAGGTGTTACTTGACTTCCTATGTTTGCATGCCAGTCCCCTATAATGAAAAGGACATCTTTTCTGGGTGTTAGTCCTAAAGAGTCTTGTAGGTCTTCATAGAACCATTCAACTTCAGCTTCTTCAGCGTTACTGGTTGGGGCATAGACTTGGCATAACACAAAAAAATTTAAAAGGTTAATTTTTCAATTAATTAACAATGAGACTATTAGTGTTCTGTGCACTATGAGCAGTGGTGTGCTGGAGCCGTTCACAGTCTCTTGGCTTCACAGAGCCAGTTTTTTAAATTACAAGGAATATCTGAGCCAGTTGTTAAACAGTAGTTGGAAACAGGCTATGGTAGGAGTATTTACACCACAAGAATCACCAAATGCCTCATATCAAGGTTTTATCTCCCCTCCCCACCACATCCAGACCCAATTGTTAAACGTTTACCAAACTGTAATTTACAGAGCTAGAGAAAAGAAGTCATGACTCAAAAGAGTAGATGGTTGTGCTTTCACTCTTGATGAAGAGCAGTTTTGGTTGCTTTTCTTCCAATAATATCAACATTAACAATTGCTATTAGTTACCATTATAGGTATAGGTGTATGTGCCAAGAAACATGAAACTTTTCATACAATCTTTACAGCCCTTCTAGGTAGTTATATTTCTACAAAACAGTAGTTTCAGACCTTGAGAAAATAGATATATTTTGAAAACTGCCACAAGTAGTAAATGTTAGAACTGAAATTTGAACTGAGAACTGTCTGATGGTATATTCCATATACTTATTACTTTAACAAATGTTTATCTCCATCTGGAAAAATTCTACCAGTATTTCAGTGTCCTATTCGAACATAAGTCATTTCCATGAAGTCTTCTCTGCTAATAAGTTAGAAAATCACTGCTGACAGTGAGTGCAGCCATGAAATTGAAAGACACTTGCTCCTTGAAATGGAAGTTATGACAAACCTAGACAGTGTATTAAAAAGCAGAGACATCATTTCGCCAAAAAGGGTCCATGTATTCAAAGATATGGCTTTTCCAGTAATCATGTATGGATGTGAGAGTTGGACCATCAAGAAAGCTGAGTGCTGAAGAATTTATGCTTTTGAATTGTGGTGCTGCAGAAGCCTCTTGAGAGTTCCTTGGACAGCAAAGCAATCAAACCAGTGAATCCTAAGGGAAATCAACCCTGAATATTCATTGGAAGGACTGAGGACTGATGCAGAAGCTCCAATACTTTGGCCACCTGATGCAAAGACCTGACTGGTTGGAAAAAACCCTGATGCTGGGTGACGGCAAAAGGAGAAGTGGGCAGCAGAGGATGAGATGGTTAGAAGGCATCACCGACTCAATGAGCAAACTCTGGGAAATGGTGGAGGAAGGGAAGCCTAGTGTGCTACAGTCCATAGGGTTACAAAGAATTGGACACAATTTAGCGACTCAATAACAGCAACAGCAATAAGTTAGAATTGGCTTGTGATACTTTAAACTTTTATCATTATGTCTGATTTTCTGATAACATTTAACATATGCTTCTATCTGTCCAAATTGTATCTGCTTCTTACTCCCTCTCCTGTTTTGTACTCAAGAACTTTTCATAAATGGATGTAAGAATGAATGAAAGTATAGGCTGACTGCTAATGTGTATGATGTTTCTTTTTTTTTTTTAATAGCTCTTAGCATGTTTTTTATTTATTTATTATTATTATTATTATTTTTACTTTACAACACTGTATTGGTTTTGCCATACATCAACATGCATCTGCCATGAGTGTACACGTGTTCCCCATTCTGAACCCCCCTCCCACCTCCTTCCCCATACCATCCCTCCGGGTCATCCCAGTGCACCAGCCCCAAGCTTCCTATATCATGCATCGAACCTGGACTGGCGATTCATTTCTTATATGATATTATACATGTTTTAATGCCATTCTCCCAAATCATCCCCCCCTCCCTCTCCCACAGAGTCCAAAAGACTGTTCTATACATCTGTGTCTCTTTTGCTGTCTCGCATACAGGGTTGTCATTACCATTTTTCTAAATTCCATATATATGCATTAGTATACTGTATTGGTGTTTTTCTTTCTGGCTTGCTTCACTCTGTATAATAGGCTCCAGTTTCTTCCACCTCATTAGAACTGATTTAAATGTATTCTTTTTAATGGCTGAGTAATACTCCATTGTGTATATGTACCGCAGCTTTCTTATCAATTGATCTGCTGATGGACATCTAGGTTGCTTCCATGTCCTGGCTATTATAAACAGTACTGTGATGAACATTGGGGTACACATGTCTCTTTCAATTCTGGTTTCCTCGGTGAGTATGCCCAGCAGTGGGATTGCTGGGTCGTATGGCAGTGTATGATGTTTCTTCTGGGAACAATGTGAATGCTATGTGGTAATTAGATAGTGGTAATGATTACACAGTTGTGATTTAAAATGGAGAAAAGACAGTCTCTTCAATAAGTGGTGTTGGGAAAACTGGACAGCTACATGTAAAAGAATGAATTGGAACATCCCATAACATTATATACAAAAATAAACTCAAAATGAATTAAATACTAAATATAAGACTGGATACTTCAAATCTCCTTGGGAAAAACAGACAATGCTCCTTGAAATAAATGTCAGCAATATTTTTGGGGGGATTTGTCTCCTAAAGCAAAGGAAATAAAAGCAAAAATAAACAAATGGGACCTATTTAAACTTAAAAGCTTTTGTACAGCAAAGGAAACCATTGCAAAATGAAGACACACTTCTGAATGGGAGAAAATATTTGAAAATGATGTAACTGAAAAGAGATTAATATCCAATATATAAAAATAGCTCATACAAGTCAACATTTAAAAAAATAAAATAAAAATGGGCAGAAGAACTGAATAGACATGTTTCCAAAGAGGAAGTGCAAGTGGCCAACAGGCACATGAAAAGATCCTCAACATTGCTAATCACCAGGGAAATGTAAATCAAAACCACAGTGAGATATCCCCTCACACCTGTTAGAATGGCTGTCATCAAAAAGAACACAAATAGCAAGTGTTGGCAAGGATGTAGAGAAAAGAGAGCCCTTGTACACTATTGATGGGAATATAAATTGATGCAACCACTGTGGAAAACAGTACACAGGTTTCTTAAAAAAACTAAAAATAGAACTAGCACACGACCCAGAAATTCCAATCCTGGGTATATATCAGAAAAAAAAAAAAACCCACTAATTTGAAAATATACATGCACTCCAATGTTCATAGCAGCATTATTTATAATTGCCAAAGTATAGAAGCAACCTAAGTATCCATCAACAGTTGACTAGATGAGGGTGTAATGAAATACTGCTCAGCCATAAAGAATGAAATTTTGCCATTTGCAGCAACATGGATGGACTTGGAGGGTATTATGCGCTTCAAGGCAGAGAATGAAAGACAGACAGAGAAAGACAAATGCTGTATGATATCACTTATATGTGGAATCCTAAAAAATACAACAAACTAGTCAATATAACAAAAAAAGGTAGATCCACAGATATAGAGAAAGGCCAGGAGGGGCAATATGGGGTTGGGGTGTGGGAGATACAAACTATTTGGTGTAAGATTGCTTCAAAGAGGTATTGTATAACATGGAGAATATAGCTTCTAGCTTGTAATAACTCTAAATGGAAAGTAACCTTCAAAATTATGCAAAAAAAATTAATGTTTAAGTTGAATTGAAAAGTATTATTGACTCATATAGGTTAAAATGGCAAATTTTATGATATATGAATTGTATCTCAACTTAGAAATTAAGATATAAAACTTTTCCAAAAACCTGCATGTTTCCACCATATGAAATTGTCTTTTTTGTCAATCAAAATCATTAACTCAGAAATTTAATAAGGTTTATTTTATTAATGGTAAGGAGTCCTTCCCACTAATATGATAAAACCAGGTAGTTTTCTAAATAGCACTAATAATTCTAATTGTAATGAATTCTCGATTCTAAATACCATTGAATAGAGAAAAACAAATAATCTCATTTGCATTGCCCACCAATCTCATAATTTTTCTTTGTCTTAAGCTACTAGATCTTTGCTTGGTAGCTCATTTTTGGCATTACAAAAACTGAATTCCAATAATATTAAGACTCACAATGATAAAATGAGTCAAGACATACAAGATCACAGAACTTATGGGCTGAAATAGAGATGTAGACATAGAGAACAGACCTGGGGACCCAGTTAAGGGAAGGAGAGAGTGGGATGAATTGAGAGAGTACCTTTGAAACCTATAGATTACCATGTGTAAAATAGATAGCTGATGAGAAGTTGTTGTATGACACAGGACACTCAGTCTGATGTTCTGTGATGACCTAAAGGAGTGGGAAGGGGTGGGAGGTGGGAGGGAGGCTCAAGAGGGAGGAGTCATATGTATACCTATGGCTGATTCATGTTGACATATGACAGAAACCAACACAATATTTTAAAGCAATTATCCTCCAATTAAAAATAAATAAATTTCTAAAAAGCAGTGATCAAAACACACACACACACACACAAAAGAAATTTTATGCTGAGTAGCTGATAAAAATAAGAAACTCACAATCACTTACGGGTAGCACTAGTCACGAGCTCTGGTACAGTCCTGCACACCATTTGGACACTTCTAGAAAATTACAGTAAAACTTCTGTGCATTCAAGAATGTCATTATTCTGGGTAAACATAAATAAAGAATATGCTGCTCGAAGGAAAACTCAAAAAGTTTGAATTGCAAAAACTGAGAAACAAAGGCAGAGGGAAAATAAAAATACCCATAAACTGAGTTTGGGCATGGGACAGTCATTTATTGAAGGCATATTTAGCTTGTGAATTTTTCTGTTTCCATAGAGAAAATTACTCTGGGATATATTTGTTTCATTTGTTATCAAAGATGTTTTTAAGTTAAAGTGGAAAAACATAATTTCAACTTTTCAGCTTGTCTCTTGAGCAGGATGGTCAGTCATCTGATCAGTCTCCTTCATTCATTGACAGAGTGTGAAGTATGAATATTTAAGGCAGTATTACCATAGGAGAAGCACTGAAAGGGGAGAAGACATTGCATTTTTAATTATATATTTAATAAAAACTACAGAAGAAAATAAAGGCTAGTAAAAGACCATGAAGTGAAGGAAAGTCAAAGACAGTACCCTTCATCTTTGTCCTGGTGCTCTCTTACCCTCTCTTAACTCTGTATAAGATTTTCTTTAGAATGTTTTACTCTATAATCATAGAGTAGTGTGTGTGGAACAAGAGGTGTTAACCTCCTGAATTCAGTTTGTTCACATACTATGACTTACTGCTATACAGATTCAAGTGTGTTACTTTTTAAAACTTGCAACTTCCCCCAACATAAAAAGTTATTTTTAAACCCCCAAATTAACAATGTAAGTGTTAGCCCTACTTCTAGTCACAGCATTATCACTGCTTTTGTTATGATAATACTACTGAATTGCAAACTTTTTAAAGGTGATCATCACACATTCTTTAGCATCTAGGTTGGTAGTGGTTAGCTGATCTTTTCTCCAGTGATACCCATAGAATCTCTTACAGTTTCTCTTCCAGAGAGCATGCTGAGGTGACAAAGCCCTGGAATTTTACTTAAGAAGCCTGAGTTCTTGATCTGTGTGACCATTACATTCCTTGAAGACAAAATTGGATATTTGAACTAGATTATTTCTAAGTGTCTAATATATGTATACCCATTTTCTATACAGATAACACCTATCTATTAATATTTCACTTTCAATGGATGTGATTTCCTCTTCCCTAAAAATATTCAGGAAAGTACATAATTTAAGGAGATAATTATATAAAAATGAAGGTTCTTATTTCCCTTCTATATGATGTTTATCATTATCCTGAGTGGAAATTTAAATGTGATCTATTTAAAGGGGAAATGCCACATTCATAGTATGCCTTTGAACAAAATATTTCATTGCATGCTCTGGAAAAATAGGAAAATAGCTTATTGTGTGGTCGAATGCATTTGTAACTGGTTAAATGGCCAGATATTCATAATACTGATTAATTGAGGAAGGTCTCTAGTGGAATGCCTCAGGACTTTGCATTGAAACTATTCCACATTTCCTATTACCAGTGATTTTCATGAAATATTTTAAAACTACATGCCATAACTTGATATAAGGATAAAAAATATGTTACTACTTTGCAGTGAACATTTTTCAAATGACAGAGATTGTAAAAATGGACTTAAATAAGCAAAGGAGAATTTAAGGAGAGAAAAGTTAGGTAACTCTTGTGTCTAATTTTGAAGAATCACATAAAATAGAGCAAGGGAAATTTTAGCTTCCTAGCATCTTGAAGTTAAATAAGGCACAGGTGTTTCTGTTTACAACAAATTCAACAGAAGTCAAGACTATGTTGGTAGCCAAACAATCTAGTGAAGTATGGGTGAACGTCTGTCTAGATGCTACATATGTTTGATCCTGGATCCAGAAGATTTAATTATATAGTCACAATTTAAAGGAATAAGATTTCATGTTTAGTTCAGAGGGAAAATAAGTTACCAAGTAAAAGTTTATCAGTGTTTGTAGGAATACAAAGAACAAAGTGTGCTAAGTCTCTTCAGTCGTGTCCAACTCTTTGAGACCCTATGGACCGGAGCCAGGCTCCTCTGTCCATGGGATTCTCCAGGCAAGAATACTGGAGTGGGTTGCCATGCTCTCTTCCAGGGGATCTTCCCATCCCAGAGATGGAACCCAGGTCTCCTGCTATGGCAGCAAGGTTCTTTATCACTAACGGCACCTGGGAAGCCCACGACAAACAATAATGGTGTGTCAAATTTTAAGGAATATATGTATTTGATGTTATATTTCAAATGAAAATAACTGAATACTTTCCACTTAGTGATGGTGTAATATCTAGGTATAGAGAGCAGCCCCTGGTGCAGTACTATGCTGTGAATTTACTGAAGGTTGTCTATGGAGACCTGGAAGGAAGTTGATACCAACATGTGACTTCACTCTGCACACAGTTTCTAAGTGGTCAAGTATGTTAGGGCTGTTCCTCCAATCTATGCCTTTGCAATTGCACTTAGGATAAAATCCAAGCTCTGCATGGCCACAGGTGTCTGCATAGTCTGGACCTGCTTACCTTTCCTACCTCACTTGGTGTTCTTCTTCTTTTCACAACCCTTTAATCCTGGTGGTCTTGGAATATATCCAAAGTGCAGTACAACTCATTTAATGTACCTAAAACAGATTGAGAATGCCTGTAATATGTAGCTCATGTGTGCAAAAAATGCAGCTCAAGTAACATTGGTGTAGCTTTGTCTAGGAAAGATTAAGAAATTTTATAAATACAACATCAAAGTATTATTTATGCAGTTATAGTTATAATCATCAAATTTCACCACAGCTTTCTCAAAGTCAGGACTTCTAAGTAAACCAAATTTAACTTTAAAAGATTTTACCCATAACATCTTTCCATTGAAAATATGACAAATCATGGATAATATTTATCACATGGATCAGTGACAAAAAATTATTAATTTTTGTTCTATTAGTGAGCATGATAGACTGAACTAAAATGCCTATATCATTCATTTAAAATAAAATCTTCCTAAATCCCTGGAGTTGAAGGTCTAGATAGACTGAAAAGGAATATAGGAAGAAAAGAAATTGAAGATACAGTATTGTGGCATGGTTTTGATTAAAGTGAACATTTTCTAAGCTTTGTAGTTAACGAATCTTGCATATGGACATTATAGTTGCTCTTAATCTGCTTTCAGAATACTGATGCAAATATTAAAAAATAATGAACTAACAAGATTGTTTGTTAATGCCACATAAAAGAGCTAATTACACATTTTCTGCCTATAGCTAAACCCAAGAGACATTGTCTAAGAAATTTTTAAATAAGCTTCTTCACTAGAAACGTGAATACAGCTGAGTGGCATGATGAATTTCCATTTAAGGACCTCAGTGATAACTCACCCTTTAAAAAATAATAATAATAAATACAGAAAAATACAGCATGTTAAAGGTATTCAGGGAGCAAAGTTATTTTGCTCATGCAAAGTGACTCATTAATATATTTATACATGATATTCAACATATGCTATAAATGGTAGATTTCATACTGAACTATATTTAGTCCATATTTGTGGGCTTATTATATTGGAAGATTGCTGTGAATTTCAGTGTTTTTTTTTTAATATTTCAATACTGTCAGTCATAGCAGTAATTTTCTGAAGTATGTTTGAAATGTTAGCCTAGTGTTTGAGTTTTAGGGTTTTAGTTATATTTCTACATTATTCTCACTGAAAAGTTTTTTTTTTTTTTTACACAGGTGCAAAAGAAATGCTTCATACGACTTTTACTTTGTAGAAATACCATTAAAGCAACTGCCTTTTGTCAATTATATTTTTAATTTAGTTTTTCATATGAATCCATTTTCTATGCCTAATGGTAGCTTTTTAGCAGATAATTTGTATTTGAGAGCCTGCTGGTCTTTGGTCATGTACTGGACATATTGAAATGACAATTATTTTTAAAATTCTATCATCATCGACATTGTGGTTTCTCTAAACTATGCTCATGCTTTTTAATGATTTTCCAGTCATATTGAATATGAATATATTCGGACCCATTGGTTAATAACCTGAACCACAGCTAGTAGCTGCTGCTTCTATGAACAAATCAGAAAAAGTATCCACTCCAGGTGGACAAATTAGAAAAAGTTACCTTTCTTCAAGTGTACTGTTTAGCAAGTAGGATAGTACAAACTGAATTTCAGTCCCTGCTTTTACCATTTTGGCTAGACACCCTTGTGCAGTATACAAACTGTAGGATCATATCCTTGGTGGGCTTGCTCTTAATAGTCACTTTAAAGTGTAATTATCAGACAAGTCATAGAAAACAATTTATACTGAGTATGTTGCTGTCAGGGTTAGGTTATGTGCAGCTTTAAAATGCTTAAGTCATTCATACTTGTCTTAACTTCCTATTTTTAAATTGCTCACATTCAACAGGAAACAGGGTAGAATGAAAAGACATTGAGCCAAAAATTGTGATAATCTGAGCACCTTTGTTCCTGCCTGGATCAGAAACATGACTCACCTACATGCTTCTGAAATTTTTCTGGCTACAGTTAACACGTGTGGGTCCAGGCTGTTGAGATTAAAACAAGGATCATTGTAGTTCAATGGAAAATCAAGAACTTTGCAGTTAGAAAAGATGGAAATATTAAAGGGTTGTTAAACTGAACTAAAGAGCCTCTTGATGAAAGTGAAAGAGAGAGAAAAAGTTGGCTTAAAACTCAACATTCAGAAAAATAAGATCATGGCATCTGGCCCTATCACTTCATTGCCAATAGATGGGGAGACAATAGAAAAGTGACAGACTTTATTGTTTTGGGTTCCAAAATCACTGCAGATGGTGACTGTGGCCACGAAATTAAATGACACTTGCTCCTTGGAAGAAAAGCTATGACCAACCTAGACGGCATTTTAAAAAGCAGAGACATTACTTTGCCAACAAAGGTCTGTCCAGTCAAAGCTATGGTTTTTCTAGTAGTCATGTATGGATGTGAGAGTTGGACTATAAAGAAAGCTGAGCACAGAAGAATTGATGCTTTTGAACTATGGTATTGGAGAAGATGCTTAAGAGTCCCTTGGACTGCAAGGAGATCCAACCAGTCAATCATAAAGGAAATCAGTCCTGACTTCATTGGAAGGACTGATGCTGAAGCTGAAACTCCAATACTTTGGCCACCTGATACAAAGAACTGACTCATTGGGAAAGACCCTGATTCTGGGAAAGATTGAAGGTGAGAGGAGAAGGGAATGACAGAGGATGAGATGGTTGGATGCCATCACCGATGGGGTGGACAGGGAAGGCTGGCATGCTACAGTCCATGGATCATGAAAAGTCAGACATGACTGAGTGACTGAACTAACTAACTATACCTACGTGCATGACGCTGGTTTAGCAGACCTGTCTGCATTTGACTCTTTGTCTGAGCAAACCTGCCATATAGGTCAGGTCCCATTTTCTGTTCAGGGTCCTGATTCCTAGCTCCTCACCTCTTTGCACTGACCTCCCACCCTCAACTCATTGACACACAATGTCTTGGGAAGACAAGTATCAGCTAAATAACAAATCTTGGCTAAAACCACTGAAGTAGGGCAGTAGGGCCTCATTTCACAAAAGATCAAGAAACCATAATTTGCAAAAGTAGAGTGATCCTGAGTTAGTCTTATTCTTTGACATGAAAATGAAAGTGAGAGTGTTAGTTGCTTCATTTGTGTGTGACTCCCTGCGACCCCATGAGCTGCAGTCCACCAGAGTACTCTGCCCATGGAATTCCCCAGGCAAGAATACTAGGGTGGGTTGCCATGCCCTCCTCCAGGTAGTCTTCTCAACCCAGGGATTGTACCTGTGTCTCCTGCATTGCAGGCAGATTCTTTACCACCTGAGCCACCAGGGAAGCCTAAACTCTTTCACAGAAACCTCTATAACTATTCCCATTACATATGATTTTTTTCTCACTTTCTCTGAGTACTCATTCATTTAAAATTATAACGCAAAATATATTATTCTGCTTTCTATTATACAATTGTTTCATTAAAGTGCAGAGCTGAAAGAGACTGTAGAAATCATATATGATTTCCTTTTTATCACAACTCCTGAATTTTGCTATATGGGACTTCCCTGGTAGCCCAGTGATTAGGACTTCACCTTTGCTCCCTGATGGGAAAGTTAAGATCTCACATGGCTTGCAGCCAAAAGAAACCAAAACCTTAAAACAGAAGCAATATTGTAACAAGTTCAATAAAAAAATGGTCCATATTAAAAAAATCTTTAAAAAATAAAAAAAGATTTCTTTACAAAACTAAAAATGTTTATAATTATAAAAATTCAAAAATATAGATAAGCAAAGAGAAGAAACTTGATCATACTGTTACATATGTTTGAAATTTTCATTTTAAATGCATATAAACATTTTCATTTTTTAAATTATAGTTCTCTGCTATTGTTCTGATGTGGGCATTATGTTCTGTCATCTGAATGGACCACAATTTAATTGGACAATTGTCTGTTTTGAAAAGTTTAGTTTATTTCTAAATGTTTCTTACATAATGATGAGATGAGCCTAATCATAAAGTTATAAATTCTTGGATAAAAGAACATTACAGTTTTAAAGAATTTGTTTAATATTGTAACATGCTCTCACTAAATGTTCTCCCACTTATATTCCTATGAATAGTGTATGAGGGCACACGTATGCCCAACCTTCCCCAACAAAGGATATAATCATGTGAAAGAAACTTTGCCAATTATGACAGAGAAAAAATGTATTTTTAAAATTTATACTTACAAACTTATGATTTTATATGTTTACTAGCTATTTTAATTTTTTCTCTTGTAAATTGCCTGTAATGTCATTTATTCATTTTATATGAAGATATATACTTTTTATTTTGACTAACAAAATTTTTTTAATAACACTTAAACCTTTCTGTAGATATCCTGCATATTTTCCCCCAAGCTTTTCATTTGCTTTTAAATTCTGTTTATAATAATTTTGACACATAGATCATTTAATACTGTCATCTGTTTTGATTTCTGACATTATCATGAGATCACAATTCTATAAATATTATTTCACTTATATTCTCTTCTAGTATTTATGGGCATTTTTATTTTCTTATTTACATTTATATCTTTAATACATTTGAAACACATTTTGAAATATGGTATAATAAGATTCTGACACTGCCACTAAGTCACATGTTGTTCTTGGTTAAATCACTAAATCTCTTGAATCTCAGTTTTTGTAAACTGATAACCTATCAGACCAACAGAAGAGGTGGAAATTCTAAATACAGACACATGACCACAAGAGAAATCCTTCTACTATAAAGTGTATGTCTTCTATCACTGAAGATAAGCAAACGTTTTCTTAGTAATGAGTCACTTCCACAGGTGTCTATTTGGTTTTAATTTTATGTAGCATCCAGTGGAGAGCTATTCATACAATGTGTCTTCCAATAATGCACATTGAATGACTTTAGTCTTCAAGGCCATAGATTCTGTGTTTTACACTCTGATTTTTTTTTTTTTTTTTCAGTTTGGCTTAATGAGCCTCAGACCCAAGACCTAAGGTCTCTTACCAGTTTCCCAATTAAGGGTTGATTAACCTTTGTAAGCTTCACTGCTGGCTATGTTAAAAGGATAACACTATCAAGTTAAATAGAGAAGGTATCATTTAGGCATTGGAATCGGCATTTTCCTTATATAACTTCACTAACTTTACTTCATATCAAATACTTGAGGAGAAATGAGCTTTTACACTGTCTTGAAGTGATATGTACATGGATTTATTTGACTAGTGATGTTTGCAGTATTAATGAATCATGAAGTTGAACAATTTGAGAGGCACATACATTGCAACTGGTTTGTAAAAATGCCTAGCACTGAACCGATAAAGTTTATATGAAGTCTGAAGGATTGTTTATGAACTATGTCATGTCATTCTGTTAAATTGGGGTCATCTGTGATTTTACTGAGAGTTTTCATTAGACTCTCTCAACATATTTTTAATTGTGAAACATTATATTTGATTATTTTCCTTCAGGTGTGACTTATTACTGACACAAGATTTTAAATATTGTTCTATTTATGGGTAATCAACTTTTTAGTTGGGGCATTAAATAGTATCTTCAACACATTGATTGTAGAGTAAATTGCTAATAGCTACTAAGCACCAATGAGCATTAACACAATGTGTGAGGATTTTACACCTGAAGGAGGTATAAATATGCCCACTGAGAAAAATAATAGATTATTTGGTTTCTGGATGAAGTATGATTAACAAACCAACAACTTCACCTCATAAAACTATCATTTAATGGGCAGAGTGAAAAGGCAAAATTAGAAAAAGATCAGTGTACCTTGCTAGAGGGAAAAAGTTTAAATTTAGAAAGAAAAACAAGCTTGGGGTCTGATATATCTGAGAACTTGAAGACAGAATGCTCTTTTGTGAGCCTAATTCATTTCATACCCACTTCGCTAATAAAGTAACCTGGATGATGGTGAGTTTGCTTGTCAAGACCAGTTTGGGGGATTGATGAAACCTAAACCAGAAAGGGCTTCCAGTTTCACATAGGCAACATGAGATTGGCTGCTATCTAAAGAGAGATGATATTTATAGAAAGGAATGGCGTAGCGGAGATAGATTCATTTTAGGAAGGCTGGTTAGTGTTTCTCTAATCATCTCATCCCCACCCTCTCAAATATGTGGCTCCTACACAGGGCCCTTTCTGTCATGAAACACTTAATCCATATAACTTCCTTCCTTTCAAACTGCCTCTTTCTGTCTCCCCTGGATTGTATTTTCCCATATCCAAATGTATTACTTTTCCCACAGTATTTTCAATATGCAGCTGCTGCCTCTTCAAAAGTACTTCATCTCTTCTCAACTGACAGTGGCCCTGCCCCTCTCTATTTTTAATCCTCTTTCTCCATCTGTTTTTCTCTTCTCACATGCATAAGTGCTATCTGTCAACCCCCATGTACCCATGTTGCTTTGCTTCTGAGTCAAAGCTTTTACAGTTAGAGTGTTAGATGAAGTCTGTTATAAGTATATATTTCCCAATAAATCATACAATTAAACATGCTTAGACAGACGAAGCCCTTTATGATAGGAACAATGGAGTTTTGTGCTTTATTCAGAGTTGAGAAAAATGTGGTCAGTTTTGTTGTTGTCGTTTGGTCACTCAGTCATGTCTGACTCTTTGCAACCCTATGGACTATAGCCCACCAGGCTCCTCTGTCCATGGGATTTCCTAGGCAAGAATACTGGAGTAGGTTGCCATTTCCTTCTCCAGGGGATCTTCCCAAACCAGGCATCAAACCTGCATCTCCTGCATTGCAGGCAAGTTCTTTACCACTGATCTACCAGGAAAGAACTGTGGTCAGCTTACCTCCCTAAAATATTGTGGGACATTACTTCATTCTCATAAAAGCAATAGTATCATCACTTCAGGAAACTGAGTTCCACAGATAGTTTCTTTGAGAAATTGGGATACTGAGAAAGTCTTTCTGAATGGCAAAGGTGGGTGAGAAAGCATATGTATTTAATTAGTCTTTGGTAAGAGTAGCACCTTCTCAAACACTTAAGAATATGACTGCATGATGAAGCACAATTTTTCTCACTTCTCAAATCTAGACTTGATTGGATAAATGCTATACATTTCCATTATTACAAGAAAAAATGAATATCATCACAGAGAAACAGATGGGTTCTTTCACTTAATTTAGTCTCATTACTTGCTCTTTCTGTGGGAATATCACTCAATCCAGCTCATTATAAAGAAGACATGCAACATTTTGTGCTAGCTATAGAATTAACCTATGACATGACATAGTGTTCTTGATCTGTGTAAAATTTCTTTTAACTCTTGTTTTGGCCCATTGATCTTGAAATAGAGTCATTTTACATAGTTCTGTATTAGTGCCTTTAAAAATCTACACCTCTCAATAGCACTTGCTAATGTAATGCCATTGTTACAGCACAGTTTTGGAGAAGGAAATGGCAACCCACTCCAGTATTCTTGTCTGGAAAATCCCATGGATGGAGGACCCTGACAGGCTACAGTCCATGGGGTCTCAAAGAGTTGGACACCACTGAGTGACTTCACTCAGTCACAGTACAGTTTAATAATTATGGAAGGATATATATATATATATATATAACATTTATTAGCAGTCATGAAATAAACTACTTGTTCCAGAGTAGATGAAGATAGTACTATGATCTCAACTTTAAGTCTCTAATGAAAATGAATTCTTTGGTCCTGTTTAGTGTTTGTTATAATAATTCTCAGAAAAACAAGGTGTAATTTTAATGTTACTTTGGTTTATGAAAGACTATAAGCTTTAAAAATTTTATAATTTGAACCTTAACCTTTTCCATATTCTACTGTTTGATTGGTTGCATGTGTACCTTTCAATCAGGCTACAGAAGTTGTAAACAGTAGAAAATAGAAATGGCTAATGAATCACACTTTGGGACACAGAAAAGGTAAAAGTTGTACAGTTTTTTATTATATTCTAGGAGAAGGCAATGGCAACCCACTCCAGTACTCTTGCCTGGAAAATCCCACGGACGGAGGTGCCTGGTAGGCTGCAGATCATGGAGTCGCTAAGAGTCGGA
This sequence comes from Bos grunniens, assembly GCF_055505025.1. Classification (NCBI taxonomy): domain Eukaryota; kingdom Metazoa; phylum Chordata; class Mammalia; order Artiodactyla; family Bovidae; genus Bos; species Bos grunniens. Next base: position 135,447,015 of record NC_141194.1, read on the forward strand.
CACAACTGAGCAGCCTCACTTTCACTTCTCATTTCACGCATTGGAGAAAGAAATGGCAACCCACTCCAGTGTTCCTGCCTGGAGAATCCCAGGGATGGGGGAGCCTGGTGGGCTGCCATCTCTGGGATCGCACAGAGTCGGACAGGACTGAAGTGACTTAGCAGCAGCAGCAGCAGAGAATATATAGGATATTAAAATTCTAATGCTACAGTCTTGTGACAAAGAATATAATGAGGACAATAAATAATAAACAGTACATCATGAATCTTCTCTTGACAATGATGATAACTTGCAATAGGAAATACTTAACCCATTCTCATTACTATCAGGAGAAAAAGGCTACTTTTTTGATGTTTATCTTTCTTCCTGGCACTTAGAAGCTATATAAACCACAGAAAAGAAAAAGAAAACATATATATATTCAAAAGTATTGAATATATTGAATTATATGCACTTTCCAGAATGAATAGAATATTTTGGTATAGGATTAATTTTAGCTTATCTTGCACCAGAATAATTTAAAATACCCATTTCAAGGCAAATCATGTGTTTAAAAATTGGTGTTTTGCAGTCATTGAGGATGCTGGAACCTATGATAATAAAGTAATTCCATACAGAGGCTCTGAATAAGCAAACATATTTACATTTCACTTACATTTAACAACAGGATCCCTGTTGATATTTGATATTTGTGTTTACTGAAACTTGTTATATAGGCATAGAGCTCTGCATCAACTAAAGAAAATGTGTTTCTCCTATGGCACAGCAGTATAAAGAAAACTTCAGTGCCTCAATTTGATAATAGTTATTTTTTGTTTCATACGATAGGTGTTCAGTTTTTTGAAATGTAGAAAATAATACACAGAGGGTATTAGGAAAGAAAACAGAGAGCTTAAAAAGAGCAGACTGTGTTGGTGGCACTTTCTTGTTAGAGTGAATTTGTCATGGATTGTGGTAATTGTAGGCAAAGTCTTTCTGAGCCTTTATAGGAGCTACTTCTTTTGAGAAGGAAAATGTGTCCTATTCGGCTGTCACTTACCACACCTTTTGGCAACTCTCCAGAGATGCTGCACCGCCGTTGACACAACAACTTGATTTCCTGTCAAAATATCTTTTAACATTTGACTCAAAAGATATTTTTGAGGACTCTAAGCATGCCCAACTCTTCTGTTCATTAAGGCCGAAAATCCAATAAGTGTTTAGTACGCTGGGACTCAGCTACCTCAGAGTGAGCAGCTGTCAAATGATTTGCTGAATACTTTTGCTCAACCCACCACAGTGAATTGATGGAACTGTGCCAGCTTCTGGATGTACAAAGTGAGGGGAATCTTAGCAAGAGCTATCCAAATGCTCCTTTAAGCCTTGCACTACCACCTGGACATTTAGAACAATCCATTGTGAAACAAATGGAGAAAAGAAACTTCATGGATTCATGAGCCCTTTTCCTCAGAGTGGTGAAGAACCCCCTATTGGTGTGAAGAACACATTAATGGTTTTGATTATAGGTTAGGTGTCTTTTTAGGCTTCCTGGTGGCTCAGGTGTAAATAATCCACCTGCAATTTAGGAGGCCTGGGTTCGATCCCTGGGTCAGGAAGATCTGCTGGAGAAGGAAATGGCAACCTACTCCAGTATTCTTGCCTGGGAAATCCCATGGACAGAGGAGCCCCGAGGGCTGCAGTCCATGTGATCACAGAGTTGGACATGACTGAGCAACACTTTGAACACTTTAGGTGTCTGTGGATTTTGACAGCCTTTAACTGACTGCTTACATCACCTCCATCATCAGCTTTGTGCATAACAAATACTTATTGGAAGAATCATACTCTACAGATATTTCTAATTTAGTGTTTCTTCAGAGACAGTGGCAGTATGTTTAGGACCAATGCCTGAATGACATTGTATAGAGGTCAGGACGGCCATCCTTCCTCCCTGCATGCTGTGCCCATATCTTTGCCACTTGAACTTGAAGAAGCTCCCATCTGGGCTTTTGATAATCTCGGAGCCATCATGATAATGGGATGTTGTAATGCATTATGAAGAGTATAAACATTGTAGCATCAGAGAAAATAATTCCATAGAAGTGAAACATTTTCATTTGCCTTTAAAAGTTCTGAATATATAGTTCAGAAGAATGGGTGAAGGGCTCAGCTTGCTTTCATCTTGTGCCTGGACTTCTATCAAGCCAGCCCTATCTATACTATGTACTTGCACTGGTGAAATGTTGAGAGACAAACACTGGTTCATGCTTGAAGCAATGATGTAGAACTCTTCCAATGAAATGTTGGCCCCATTATTTTCACCTCAGTCTTATCTTTTAGCATTTGTGCATTTTTCTCTATTATCTGGACTTGGGTCTACCTTTTGGACCTTATCTTCATTAACCCATTCTACACTGAGCAACCCCCATAGCTTTAGGTGGGTAGGAATTATCTGCTCCAGACTTGGCCAAGTCTAACAAGAACCCAACCACCTTCTCCCATAGTCACAGCTGCAAGTTAGTGGTGGGGATTCAACTAAGCTATTTAGAAAACACTGGCACATAACTGCTTTCATTTCCTTAAAAGGTGAAAACGAAATCCAAGGCTTTGGCTCCCAGAGTGGCATTTTGAAAAATAATTCACAGTATTTCAAAGTTTAGAATCTTTATTGAATTTCCAAGTATGTAAGGCACATTAGTGCCTGTAAAGAGGGTAGAGGGTTTCAAATATAAAAGCTTAAATGAGTAACTTTCATCAATTTTTTTCCAACATTTTTTCCCCTCCTTCCTTTTTTTTCTTTTTTTCTGCTATCAGTTGTTCTCTCTATTTGAGGATGCAGGAGCAGGCATTCCCCAAGAAGGGAAATCGGCAAAACAGGAAGGCAGTGGAGGACCAAATATTGGGGGAGGAGCAAAAGCCATAGGCATAGCCAGAAACGGATTGAAACTCGGAGGTCGAGGAGGAATAAAGCAATGAGCAGTAGTGCGGGAACCTAAACCTGTAGTGCTGGAGGCCAAGGGCATAGGCCTTGGCCAGTTCTTCACAGGGTGCCGCGGGCCTCCCAGTGGGAAAGAAACACGAGCCAACCTCTCCTTTCCCGTCACTCTCGTGCTTCCTGGAGGCAACTCCATCATTATCCCCGATCTAAGGGTCGAGATGTGTGTAGGGCCTCTTACTTGAGGGCCCCTGGATGGAAAGAATCCTTGACCCCGTGGCAAAGCCACATATAACCCTGCATTGCTGCCACCTCTCTCAGTGCCCCCATTGCTGACCTTTGTTCCCCCCACCATCAGTGCGGGAGGGCTGCCAGAGAATTCCTGGGACACGTTGTTAATAGAATCTTGCCCGCTCTGCCTCCAGCCTGCCGGTCCCTCAGAGCTATTTACTTCTCCTGTTGCTAGGGGCTCTTCCGCAACAGCAGGTGGTGGCCCATACGGGGGTTTGAGAGCTCTCGAGCCATCGACAGGAATGCAAGATCCTGTTCTCTCTGAGGGGCGCTCCAGTCGCTCTCTTGCCAGATCGCTCAGCACCTTGAAGGGCGGTCTCAGCGGGACTCCAGGGTGGCCCCAGGACCCTGCATCATCCTTCGGGCACTGGAAGGGCAGGCTGGGCCTCGGCTCCCGGTTCCCGTTTTCAGCTGCAGCTACTGCTGTGGGTGAAGGGGCGTGCCCTCCAAGGCTTGCCAAAACAGAAATCAATCAGTTAATAAAAATGACAATGTGGTGACCAGAAAATATCTGAAATACGTGATGGATCGAACTCGCTGGGGAATGAAATATACCGTGGGAAAGGGAGAGCCTGATCTCCTCCCGGGTGTAGTCAGCAAACACTTGTTCAATTCACTTGCCCTTCATCAGGCGGCCTTTTGAGATTCAGGCTTTGGGGTTTCCCTTTATGGCTGACCTGTGGCTCCACCCCGTTCCCTATATTCCCACCTCCTCAAGGCTGGATAAACACCAGGAAGCTGAGGAAACACCAGTCCTTTCCGTCAAAGCAGGATATATGATCCACTAAAACCCATCATTTAGATTCTGACAGGAGTGCTCTGGAAAGTCTTATGAGGGAAAACTTTTTTTTTTTTTTCTTCCACATAAGTCTAAGAAAGCTTAGTTATGTTAACAGACACTTCCGTTTGTTTCTCTTTCATGAAGCATCATTCAACATTTATACCTCTTGTGTTAAAATTTTCTTTCATTCAACCCACACCACACCCCAGAGTAAGAATTTCTTTATATTTAAACACCAAACTTTAGACTAAGGATTTGCAATTTTTTTGTTTCAAAATTACATTTAAAACTCCAGTGTTCTTAGTACCTGAATTTATATCTTTCACGCTTTTGTCTGGGATCCCTTTCTACATCCCCAGCAACCCACTTGGCCCTGTCACTCTTAACACAGGAAAACAATTCAAACTGCCTTTTGACTTCAAATTAAACAATTGCACCCAGTTTTGTACTTACACATTTTCAATGCAAGCCATGGAGGAATTTGATCAGGAAAGCCTTCTTGAAGTGATGGAGAAAACCAGCTGAATGCCCACGCAGACCAGCTCAGTCTGGAGAAATGACTGGTGCTTCTTCCTTAGAGCAGCTTGGCAGGTCGAATGAAGCTGGGAACCAACTGGTTCTTTCTAGATTTGGAGTCCTCTTTCTGAGGTTACCAATTGCTAGGGAAGGGAGGGAGAAAGGGAGATGGGAAGAGGAGGAGGGGAGAATTCTGTGACACTCCTCTAAAGCTAAATGTATGATTCCTTTTCGCACAGTAGTAGATGAACTTAAGGGCATTCCCTGCTTTAACCCTGTTGCAGCCCAGATGGAAACACATTGCAAGATGATTTTAGAAGACTCATGGTGGCATGGCCTTTTGTTAAGAATTCTTTCTGAAGTTTTATTTAGAAAAGGTAGTCATCACATCTCTTCTTCCAGGTTGAAATGACAAGCACTGAGTAGAGTACCATGTCTAATCTTGTAATTTAAATTTCCACTATTAACTTGGAGAAGAATGGAGGGTGGGGGGGATAAATTGCTTTGCAATCTGAGTTTTCTTGTGAAGATGAAACAAGAGGAACGCTATAAGAAATTCCTCTAAGAATCGTATAGGCTTTTAGTTTTTAGTTCCTCAACTTTCAGTTATTCCCTTTATCCTAACTTTCAGTTTATTGGCTCAGTATGGTGTATGTGTGTGTTTGTGTGTATGTGTAGACATATTTCCCAGACTAGAGCTCTGGAAACTTGTCTGCAAGTGAAAGGGGAGATAAAAGTCATAACAGATAGCATCAATTTACAAATATTAGCTCAGATTTTTGCCTTATAACTTTTTTTGCATAATGTACTTTCTGTTCTTCTGGCCTAAATTTCATCCCCCTTCCTACCTTAAGCAAGAATATTTTCTCAGCTTTTATTTTCTGCCAATGATCTACAGATTAATTGCTCTGAAATTATGATGACCTTCCCCTCATCTAAAAGTACTAATCTTGCTTTAAGATAAAGCCCCAAACTTGGCCCACTTACTTAAATTCACCTAAGATTTGTGCTGTTCTAACTAGGCTTCAAAGATCTTAAAATAACTTTCTTTATTCCAAATATCAGAATCTGCTGTATATGCTGCTGCATTCCAACAATAACACATGTGTGTGTGTGTGTGTGCTTGCATATGTTTCAATTATCTGTGGAATGTATGTGTGCATGCATGTGTATGTATGCACTGCTACTAACAGTCACTTCTGGGAAGCAACAAACTCATAATAGAAATTTTGAGTCTCTAAGTCCACACCTTCCTGCCAGGGCACCTTGTCCCTGTCTATACACTATTGAGTTTTCTTTATCTCATTGAAAGATGAAAGCAGCATGTTTCCAAAACTTCTCCCAGAGGAATCTGTTCACTTGCCTAGCATGGTTCACTGTTAAGAAAGCTTGATTCCCCAGATTCTGTTTCTGTTTTTCTTTAGCTTATTGTTTCCTTGTCCTTATATAAAAGAAAACTTATTATTAGCAATATAATTGTGATAGAGCGTTAAAGCCCTTTTAACACTTCCCAGATCAGTGGGAGTAATGAAACTTGAGCTAATGCCTGCTAATAGTTGGTAAGTCATATTTATATAGTTTATGTTTGAGAGCTTGCATTTTTTTCTGAATAATAGCAAGGAATCCACAGGAAATCCTTTTATTATTATCAAAATATTGCAATCATTGGCTGTTTTTACCTAAAAATGCCTATTTAGTAAAATATCACCTTAATTGGATTACATGAGAATGAAATGTAATATAGACGCCAAATAGCTGGGCATAGTGATAAAACCAATGGCACCTTAGAATTGTCACAAACCATAATAGGTATTATATATTTATGGATTCTAGCTCAGATTTTTGCCTTGCAACTTATTTGCTTTTATACAATGAATGTTTATTGAATACCTTCTGCATGCATTCACTATTTGGTTTAGTGTGGATTATACAACAAAAGTTAAATACAAAATTGGTAGTGACTTCAAGGAATATTCAAACTTTCTGCGGAGAGAGAAAAACATCTATGTAAGAAGAATGCAATAAAAAAAGAATAGATGCAGACTATTAGCTGTCATTTTCCACAATGGAAATTCAGAAGAAGAAACTAATTTTAGGTAAAAGTAGTTGTGAAATAGTTCATGTGGTATTGGGGTTTGAGTTGTGTTTTGAAGGGTGTGTACATTATACAAGGGCAGAGGAGGAGATGGTATTCCACGCCAAGAACAGGCATGGAAGTAGGAATGAAAGGGAAAATTTGGAATTTTGTAGTTTACTTTTAATCCAAACTGGGCTCATATTTGGCAGAAATATAAATATAAAGAGCCAATTGGACCCTCTAAAGATAGTAAGATCATCCAGATAATTAGTAAAGTTGTACCAGCAGGGAATATTTGAAGGCACTCAGGTTTTATAAAGGCAAAATAGGAATCATCTCAAAACTGACTCTTTGACACAAAGCTGTTAGGCTACTTTAGTTATCCACTGAGCTCTGAGAATGAAATAATAAAGTGTATGTATGTGTGTGTGTATGTAAATATATATATACATATATATATATATATATATATATGTATATATATATAGGCTTCCCTGGTGGCTCAGAGGTAAAGCGTCTGCCGGCAATGCAGGAGACCTGGGTTCGATCCCTGGGTCGGGAAGATCCTCTCGAGAAGGAAATGGCAACCTACTCCAGTACATACATACGTATTTGGTTTTTTTAAATAACTGTTTTGGGGAGGGAAAAATGGGTAATGAAAGTTGAAGATTTGCCAGAAAGTAACTTAGTTGTGAAAGTGGCTAAGTTCTAAATGCCTTTCATTACCCATCACCTCTGATTTCATGAGACAACTCTAGATATTACTCACATATCTCTCAAAAGATTTTGAGGACTTTATTGAAATGATAAGTGAGAACCATACAAGGATATATTTACTTCTGTCCAGCAATTATGAGGTCATTAAAAATGTGGTTGTCCTGCCAAAATGACGTTGCTGGTTGTTTTCAAAGAAATTTCACAGATGTGTAAGTGCAGACAGAGTATCATTTAAAATTCATCATTTCTCTCTCACTAGAAAAAGAATCCAGGAGATGGAAACATAAGGATGATTTTCTCTTTTTCCATCAGACTAATAAGGAGGTGATGAAGAGATTGTCATGCTGATCTCTGGGGAGACAGTTGTCAAAAGATGCCATCCATGAACTCCCTTTCAAAATATAATGTAGCTATGCCTGTGGAAAGCTCTCAGTTTAGGATGTCTAAAAGTACTTCAAGAAGATAGACCACATACTTTTAGGGATCTGTTGCTATTTAATTCAGTGTATTAATAAGCATGAGATTAATGAAGGCATGGCACTACCCTAGAATGGGCCAGACAGAATTATTCAGTTGCGTAACTATAAGCAGTACTCCTGTCCTCTCTGCCCCCAGCTGTCCTGCAAACTCTGTGTGGTAAGTGACAAGGGTGAACAGGTGATAATGAGATTATGTCACTACCCATACTGGCAAAAGCAACTGACAGTGCATGCCTCACTGTTGGACCTATTTGTATGAAGATCAATAGGCTATTATTGCTTTTCCCAAGTTCTTTGCTCCAGACTTCTAAAAAAAATTGTTTTAAAACACGTCATTTATGGCAATGACTCCAAAACAAGTTATTGTCTTGTAGAAATCAGAAGCTATCAGAAATTCCTTCAACATAGATCACTCTAATTTTTCTTGATATCCTGAGAGTCAGAATTAGAAATTAAATAACAGTAGGGCATGCCAGATGAGAAAATATGAGGAAGGAAAAAGAAACAGATTTTTCTACTACTTACTCTGTGCCAGATATTTGATATATTTTGTCTCATTTAATAGTCACAAGTTTTTAAGACAGTTACTATTATCGTATCCATTTTATAGATGAGGATAAAGACAGCTGGAGAAGTTAAAGTAGTTGTTTCCAAGGTCCGGGAGATGGTGAAGGACAGAGGAGCCAGGTGTGCTGCAGTCCATCCCAAGGAGTCAGACATAACTGAGCAACTGAACAACAACAACAACAAAGCTAGTAAACAGCAGACAATATTGAGACACAGGCAAACTGACACCAGAACCCCTATTTCTTTCATTCAACCACACGGCCTCAGGACTATAGCTGTATGTGCATCACATAAGTGGCTCAGATCAAAACATGTGTACTGGATCAGAGTTTAGTTTATTTAACAGATATACGTACTGACATCCATCCTAATATAGTTCCACAATGAAGAAATCATCCAAATCGCAATACATCTCAGAAATGCAGTCCATGCAGAAATGCAGCAAACAATTGAAGATTACATATCTGCTGGTAGTTCAGCAGAAGGATGATGACTGAAAAGCCTTTCATGGAGCGATTGAGGTTGGTGACAGAGAAAAGAACTTAGCTATAGGACAGCACTGAGTGACTATTATTAATGAATTCATTTTAATAGTATTACCAGTGTTAAAATTATATTGATTTTGAGTTCTCAAATTGCAGATATAGGGTTACTCATACTATTTCTATGGCAGTAAGGTGTGGTGGGACTGAGCTTATAATCATGGTTAAGTCATCTGGTTTCTAGTATTGGAGCAAGTGTGAAAACAGAGTTAATTGTGTGCGTGTATGGGGTGGGTGGGTGTGAGTGTGTTGAGTGAAGTGGGGTGTTGGGAGGGTAGAGTTGTACAAGTGAGCTATTATTAATGATAACTCTGGAGAATACCTTTATGAATTAGGAAAATATATTGCTTAAAAAGTAAAATTAATGCATTTTATGTTCACCTTGGTATATATTATAAATTTAAGATATAAACATGGACTAATAAGTAAAATGAGGAAAGTTAATGAAAAACGTTGCTTTGCAGTAACCCATTAGACCATAAGTTTATAAATACACACACATAAATATATATGCAAACAAATTGAAGGCATACTTAATTTCTTGAGTACTCGGTTTAAAAAGCAAAAGCTATTTTAGATTAATTTCTTTCTGCTTATAATTAAGACTATGTAAATCCATGCTGAAAACATTTTATCAAGCTTTATTAAAAATGAATCATATGTGCCAACCTGTGAAAGGCTTTGGCTCTGAAATCAGAGGAACACAGACTTGGGTTGAAATCTCAGCTTTGCTACTTATTGGCTTTGTGACCTTGGGCAGGTTGCTTAACTTCCCTGAACTTCATTCTCCTCATTTGTAAAGTGGGATTATAAAGAGAATTATATTAAGTCAGATGTGAAAAGTAACTGTTACAAACTAAGTGACTAAAATATAATCTCTTTCTTTGTGCATATTTGACTCAGTTTTCACATATGTAAAATGAGGATGATGAGACCTCTTAGCTATTTCAGGGCTGTTGAGAAAATTAATTTGATAATTATATGAAATTGTTTTGCAATGTATAAATCACTTTACATCTGTGAGTGCTAAGTCACTTCAGTCGTGTCTGACTGACTTTGTGTGATCCTATGGACTGTAGCCTGCCAGGCTCCTCTATCCATGGGATAGAGGCAACAATACTAGAGTGGGTTGCATGCCCTCCTCCAGAGGATCTTCCCGTCCCAGGGATCAAACCTACATCTCTCATGTCTTTGGCACGGGGTTCCTTACCACTAGCACCACCTGGGAAGCCCCAAATCACTTTATATATGTAGGCTGATATAACCATGGGTGATATTTCAGGGAAAGAAGACTCTGGAGACACATTTTAAATATCACTGTGTAAATAGTCACCTATTTCATCTACCTGTAAGGCCATTTTTCATTTCCTGAATCATTAAGGTGGAGAGGATTAACCACAATTAAAAAAAAAAAATCTCCACGGTGTATAATGCTTTCAACTTTTCAAATGGTGATACATGAATCTCACGCATTGTTGTATTTAATGCAGTAGCTGTGTTAGAATAAAGAGTCTTCATTTTTGTATTTGACTATATGTTTAATTGAACTTCAGAATCTTGTATTGCACACCAGGAGCCATTGAAAGCCCCTGTGATGATTAGAATGAAAAGTCTTAACAAAAAGAAGATTGTTTGGTTTCCTGATAGTGCAGATTTGATTGATTGATTCTCTGAGCGATTTACTACTTTAGACAAAAAATTCACTTTTTTCCCCCACTCTAGTAGTTGCACCCCACCCTCACCCCTACCACAGCCACACACACACGCACACACACACACACACACCCCTCAAGTGGTCAAATAAAGAGCCTGCTGGAGAAAATGTAACATTTTCATAGACTGATTATAATTCAGTGTGCAGGAAAATTTGCTGATGAAACTCAAAATCAAAATAATAATGAAGTCCATCTCTAGATACCACTTTAAAATCTTGCCTGAATTATGCTGTCTGCCTGTTGCCAATATAAGTGTGTGTTCAAAGATCCTGGTTAATCACAAGTGCTCAAGAGCTATCTATTTGCCTTTATTTTTGAAGTATTTCAGATCCTCCACTTCCAGCTTTCAAAGAAATGTACTGATATGTGGATACTCTTCTTAGGGGGAGAGTTCATTAGAAAAAAAGATCCAATTCTGGAGGGCCAGGTAATGGGAAAGTGTCTCTTCTAAGATTACTAAAAAATAATGGAGGGATCTCACTCAGGTATTAAAGTTTCTACAGCCCGATAGTAGTATCTGAATCAAAGTAATGAGTCCTTCCGGAGGTACTGGGTGATTCTGCAAATGGCCGAACCAGAGCCAGTGGAAGTATGGGTTGTTGCATAGTCTGGGTGACCTGTTGACTTATTTGTCTGTGGTTTCTAAATTTTACTGAGTAACAGATTCATCTGGGGATCTTATTAAAATAGCAAGTTTCCAGTCTCCACCTCTAGGATTCTGATTCAGTTGATCTGTAGTGAGGTCCAGTTATCTGCAGTTTAAATCCTTAATGATTCTGATGTGGAGGTCTTTGGATTACAATAGAGAAATACTGACTAGATGGCCTTTTAACCTTGAAGTCTAGCTTTTTAAGGACAAATCCAGCCTTTAAGTGGATACTCGTATCTTCTAGGTCTAACCAACTGCCTACAGGAGCACTTGAGCAAAATACCCTTTTGACCATACCCTATGCCTTCAGTTCCTTTTTGATTCATAAACCTCCAAATACTTCAATTAGTTTCAAACAAATGTGTTGAGTTTAGTTCATCTAGAGCAGCAGTTCTGAAAGGGTGGTCTGGGGAAAATTGAGGTCCCCAAGATCCTTCCCCAAAGTCCACGAGGTCAAAATATTTTCATCATTATATGTGCGTGTGCTGTATTAAGTCATTTCAGTCATGTCTGACTCTTTGCACTCCTACGGACTCATCTGTCCATGGGATTCACCAGACAAGAATACTGGAGTGGGTTGCCATGCCTTCATCCAGGCGATCTTCCTGACCTAGGGATCGAACCTGCATCTCTTATGTCTCCTGCACTGCAAGCAAGTTCTTTACCACCAGTGCTACATAGGAAGCCCTTTCATCATTATATGAAGACATTATCTGCTTTTTTCACTCTCATTCTCTCACGAGTGTACAGTGGAGTTTTCCAAAGGCTGCATGATACGTGATGTCATTCCTTTGAGATTAATGAAATATGTGCTTCTATATCCTGTGTTTTAAAACTTCTTCAGTTTTAATTTCTAATATGGTAATTATTGGTAGATTTAACCCACCCAAACAAAATCTCTTTGGAGTCCTGAATAGTTTTTAAGAGTATTAAGTGGTACTAGACCAAAAGGTTTTAGGATTTATGTCCTATTTAACCAAAGTTTTAAAATGTGCATCAGTTAATATAAATGATGAAGTTGCTACCAAGCCTCAAGGAAATTGCAAACCTGATTAAAAGATTCAGATTCTTTTTTTGGTCTCTTCTGATAAATCCTTCAGATAGAAATCAGTACAAAACAAGTTAAAAATTCTTGACTCATTGAATGTCTCCTGTATTAACAATACTATATAAGCTACTGTAAATGAGATACAAATATGTTCTGACTTGAGCAGCTTATTGTCATTTAGGGAAAATAAAAGTAAATTGTAACAGGTGAATATCTAACTGTGGAATGTTTCCATATTTTTTTTTAGAACCTAATCAAAAGCAAAGATGTGTGAGAGGTAAACAGTCTAATCACAGTGGGCTCAGAAGAGGTAGAACCACAGCTCTACTTTGAGGGATGAATGAGATTTGAACGGGAAAAAAAGGCTCCCAAATCAAATTCATTCCTGAAACCTACTACAGATAGAATTTCAGGGGATTTTTGTTTTCATTCCTTATCTTTCTGTATTTTTTTTTTTTTAAAGAACGTGATTTTACTAAGCAGCAACATTATTCTAAAACAAAAATATATCAGAGATCTAAAGTAATATCCAGACTGTTTGAGCTTAAAATAAGCTGAAACTTTTGCCTCAGGGTCTTAGAAATTAAGGAGTTGTTTTTCCAGTGAAATTAACCCAGATAATTGTCACAGACCTTTTACTCACCTTTGGCCTTTGGCTAAGACCATATAGAGAATTGTTACCGTTGCATGGCTTCAAAATCATATTTTCCTTTTGTTTTCACTCTGTGAAGCCACCTCATTTTTATATGCCTCTGGGTATTTTTTCTTTGGTTGTTTTCTTCTTCCCTTTTGTGTGTGGGGGGGACTCTGTTTTATGTATTTTTAACTGGTCAGATTATTTTGGACTGAAGGCTATGTACTGAGACTCAAGTGCCTCTAGGGAGCTTCAGCTAACATTACATATGGAATGTCCAGTTGCTGGATTGCTTGTGCTTACAGCTTTGTAGGACCACTGGGAGGTTTTCCAACTGCTCTGGAAAGAAACCAAAGTCTTTTCTCTATTCAGTGCTGACAGTGACTTGCAATTTGCTTTAAATTCTCCTCTGATGACATTTTGTATTATATCAGCAGTACATAAAAGCAGTTGTTTCTGTTTTTACTAAATTCATCAGACTTTTATACTGGAGACAAAAATATCCTCCATGACTATATTTAGATCCTTTCAGCTTTGTTGTGAATGTTCTAGAAAGATTTTCCCAAAGATCTTGGCTACCCAGTTAAAAGAAGACAATTTCTTTGTATGCATCTACTATGCATTCTATCACACAATTGTTTGATTTCTATAAGATTAAAATAACAAGTTTAATTTTCTGCTGTGTCCACCTTGTATTTCCAAGAAATTTTCACTGTGATTTTAGGAGACTTGGGGAAACAGTAGGGGAAGTAAGTTTTAATTATGAAAATATAAAAAATATCAAAGGGGGTTGCATACCAGATACATTTTACGAAAGTTCACACTGCTTTTCAATATTTACTACTTGTCATCAAATTAAGTTTCAGATTATATTTAGTAAGAAGATTACAACATTTAAACAAATAATAACTTTACTCAGCAAAACCTAATTATATTTGTTTAGTCTTATGCTTTGGATCACTCACAGGAGAGAGATTTGGAATCACCGGTATAGGGTTCTCAGTATTCATTATGTCAAACACCCTATTATTTGCTAACAGAAGCTACATTTTCTACTCTGAACTACCTTCCAAATCCAAGCTAAGATGTAATATACATTAGCAAAGCCTTTTCTTCCTGGTGGCTTAGATGAATTCATAGATGATGCTACTCAACTTTCTGTTATAAAAAAAATTACAGTGCAAAATTAAAGATTTTGGGGAATGTAATGTAATTTATAAGAGCTGACGCATTTGAAAAGACCCTGATGCTGGGAAAGATTGAGGGTGGGAGGAGAAGGGGACAACAGAGGATGAGATGGTTGGATGGCATCACCGACTCAATGGACACGAGTTTGGGTAACTTCGGAGTTGGTGATGGACAAGGAGGCCTGGCGTGCTGCGATTTATGGGGTCGCAAAGAGTTGGACATGACTGAGCAACTGAACTGAACTGAATGTAATTTATATATAAATTCATTGCATAGCAATTACCTGATGACAAAACCAATGCTATAGTCTTCGAAACTTAAAAGGAGCAAAGAGAATTTTTTAAGCAAGTGTGCCATTACATTTCATCCCTGTGAGCTTAATACGTGAATTAACATATAATAGATATATTCCATATATCTGTCAAATAGTTAAAGGGCACCTATCTTTGGTTAAGTACCTCACCATTGGTTGGTTTGTTGTTAGGTATATGTTTTACATACATACTTAGTTAATTTCAGAACCCAGAAGCAGTGATGCGAAATAAAAACTAAACACTTAGTGTCTAAAAAGTTAAACATACTAAAGGAGATTATGCCAAGATTATTATTTGACCAAACAAAAGACATCTTAAGAATTCTTCTTTGGAGAATGTGAAATAATGTATGGTATACTATTATTGGGCTATAACTGCATTCTCCAGAATTACAAAGTCTGCTGATAAAGACCTTCCATGCTTGCAAGTCAGAGAACACAAATCTATTGTCATTTTTGCTGAAAACATGCTTTTAACCAAAGTCTCTGGAACTGCTCACTCCTGCACACACATCTATTGAAGATTATTTTGAAAAAGGTGCCACTGACTTTAAATAGCTCATACTACATCATGTGCAAGTGCAAGAGAAGGAAGAAGATGAAAGGTAAATGAAAGGCGATATTCAGTTGTAAAGCTCTCGCTTTGTTCTAACCCTTCTGTTCTAAATATGCACCTATCTTTTGCTTTCTGTTATGTGTAAGATCAGATAGGATATAGAAGGTAGTGAGAGAAAATGATAAGAAGCACAGAGGAAAGCAGCCTCTACTCAAAGAGAAAATGTCAAATGTCTATCTTCTGAGACTTTTGCAGGAGACAAAAAATAATGTCTGGTCAAAGGCCAAGCTCCATAAATGTTTATTCTGTTGTTTATATGTTTTGTTTTATTCTGAAATTTAAAACAACTCTGTAAAAGCTACTGAATCACAAAGGGAGAACTGACAACTGCCAGAAGGTCAAACTGATGACAAGTACTATGAAGAAGCAATTTATAACCACCTAATTTTTCCAATTTCTGATCTATTGACATTTTATTTATGATGGAACTCCAGCTAATACTGTGATGTTGTTTTACTAATTGTGAATTCTAGATGTGATTTTAGATAACATTTGGTATTTCCAATCCCCTTTTTAATGCTACTTATCAATTCTTCCCTTTTTAAAAGAGGCAAGTAGAAAAGAAGAACACCTTTAACTAAATGATTAGAATCATGGGAATTACCAGTTGTAATTAATATTCTAGCAAGCAAAAGATAAAAGCAGAAATGTTCTAATTTATCTAGGTAGGAAGCTGTTGAAATTTTCACTTACCATGTCTGAACGTAATGGTTAAGAGTAATGGCTCAGGAATTACCTATGTGCCCTTAGCTAGGTTATTTATCTTCCTTGAATGTCAGCTTCTTCACCTATAAAATAAGGATAATAATATTGCTAACTTTATGAGATTGTTGTGAGAATTAAATAAAATAATGCCTGTAAAATACCTAGCACTGTGCCTGGTAAATAATAATTATTCAATATACTTGTTATATCATTTAGGAAGAGGGTTCCCAGATTAATGTAATTAATATAGCTATGAGAATAGCATTTGTTTTTGTTATTGAGAATTTGGGAGTGTTAGCTATCAACAACTGTGGGTGGATATCTTGAGGAGAACACCTTAGAACATTTTAGAACATTCTCTATGTCCCAATCCTAAAGAAATGAATAGTATGGAATAGAGAATATAAAGTTTAAAAAAAATCAGAGAAAATTATCTATCAAAATAAGGATTCTGACAAGGTACACAGATTACAAAATGGAGTTGAAGAATTTGTTTTCTTATAAATTGACATTATCTTTCTCTTTTGAATGTTTCTTATTGGGGATATAGATCATTTTCTAGACTGAGAAGTAATGATCATTCAGACATAGTGATGAGACTGGGTTAGAATCTAAACTGATCTAGTTGGAAGGATTTCATTATGCTTAATTTCTTACTGTTTTATTCTAATGAAGCTTTTTCTGTTTTTCTGCTCTTGTTTTCCCCTCAACAAAGGTGAGCTACCCTTCCTTCTCTCTAATCAATCATAATTGATTTCTCAACATTAAGTCATCACTGGGTGTATCCAGGCAAGAATACTGGAGTGGGTTACCATTTCCTTCTGCAAGGGGTCTTCCCAACCCGGGTTTGAAACCAGGTCTCCTACATTACAGGCAGACTACTGATTGAACCACCAGGGAAGCTTTATAAAATGCACTATGTGAAAAAGGCAGTATGCCAATTTGAGTTATATCAAAAATTGATTAGAAAAAATGGACTTAGAGAAGAGGGAGTATGTTCTAGTCTTAGTTATGCTACTAACTCTTTCATGTAAATTGGAATGAGCCATTTTATCCCTCTAAACTTGATTTCCCTGTCTATAAAATGAAGGAATTTAATATAGTCATCTTTCTGTTTTTATGATTCTAGAAGCTGAATTCAAAATTCATAGGGTTCATTATCAGATGAAATTAGGTATACTGCTATTCAGACCATGTTTGTTGTAAGCCTGTTACCTAGTCCATTAACATCTTTAATATAGCTTATTGATAGATTTGGACTTTAGTTCTGTCTCCAAAATGAGAAAGTGTTACAATATAAATGTTTATGTCCCTCCCTAATTCATATGCTGAAGACCTAACACCCATGGTAATGGTATTAGAAGGTGGGATCTTTGGAAAGTGATTAGGTCATCATGAGAGGGATTAGTGCCCTTATAAAAGAGGTCTCAGAGATCTAGCTCATCCCTTACACCATGTGAGGACATAGTGAAAACTTGGCAGTCTTCAACTTAATGGAGCAGCCTCATCAGAACTCCATCACACTCAGCACCTTGCTTTTGGACTTCCAGCCTCCAAAACTGTGAGAAGTAAATGTTTGCTGTTTATGAGCCACATAATCTACAGTATTTTGTTATAGCAGCCTGAATGGACTGAACTAAAAAGATATGTGTCTCTCTATTATCAAGAGAGAAAAGACAAACAGTTAATTATTATCAAAGTGCTACCCATAATCTCCCCATATAAAACTTTTGATGAACACACTTAAGCTAAATATAGTACTTAGTGAATAATCTTTTGCCAATAAAACTGCTAAATAGTGCATTCTGATGGGTAAGACCTGATGAATGACAGTAAGTTAACTCTTGTGAACTCTCTGAACAAACTCAGGCAAAAGATTCATATTTCTCTCACAGATGAACAAGAAATTAAAATATTATTTTCTAGTCATCCCACCAAAAATATGTCTATCTACTGTTTGACAAACTGCTTACTTGATTCTTCAACTAATATCCTACATGATAAACAGTTTGACTCTTTCTCTTTTTATTTTTAAATTCTCTTTTGTTCTTTCTCTTTTTTGTCTTACAGCATGCTTAATTCACTATTTACCTTTCACATTTAGAAAATGCACAAATATATTTACAGAAGCTGAACTTTTTACTGAGATCTTAAAATACATCTTTAGCATTCCATTTGATGTTTTGACAGTTGTATACATCTATGTAATCACCATCTAAAACAAAATGTAGAGGAACATTTTCATCATTCCAGAAGTTTCTTTCATGTCCCTTTCCAGCTTATTCTCCCTCCACTCAGAGGCAGCTGCTTTCTAATTTCTATCATTGAAGACCACTTTGCCATCACTAAAATATTATTTAAATGTAATCATTAGGTATGCACTCCTTTATGCCTAATTTCTTTGTTTTTAAGACTTATCCAAACTAATGCTCATTTTATTAGTACATTCCTTTTTATTGCTGAATAGTTTCTCATAATATGGAAGTAACATGTGTTGTTAATCAATTCTTCTGTTGATGGACCTTGGGGTTGCTTCCATCTGGGGGCTATTATTAATAAATGTGTTATGAAAATTGTTGTACAAAGCCTGTGTATGTATATATGTGAGTTTATTTTAGTATAGAATTGAAATTGCTTTTGGATGAAAAGAGAGGAAGGCTCATGTCATGTATAGTGGTAACAATAAATGAAAGAAATTAGGCTCCTTATATTAATTTCAAACAAAGTACACTTAACAAAAAATAAAATTATTAAGGATAAAGATGGAATTACATGATGATAAGGGGTCAACTTGCCCCCAAATAGCAAGCCATAATGTGTACACATCTAACAGAGCATGAAAATATATGAAGATTAATTCATAGAACTGCAATAAAAAATAGACAAATTCATTGTTATAGCGGGGAACTTAAGCAGCACTCTTTCAGTAACTGATAAATCAAGCAAGCATAACATCAGTAAGCATACAGTTGACCTGAAAAGAATCCACCTGCCAATACTGGAGACACAATAGATGTGAGTTCAATCCTTGGGTCAGGAAGATCCCGTGGAGTAGGAAATGGCAACCCACTCTAGGATTCTTGCCTGGAAAATCCCATGGACAGAGAAGCCTAGTGGGATCCAGTCCATGGAGTTGCAAAGAGTCAGACACGACTGAGCATCTGAGCATGCGCACGCGCGCACGCACACACACACACACACACACAGTATACTCCAACTAACACTAGCATAATATTCTTTTTAAGCTCACAAGGAACATTTAGAAAGATCATGTACTGTGTCATAATACTCATTTTAACAAATTTTAGAGAATATGAATCACACAAAGTCCTCAGAGTATATCAGAATTAAATGATAAATTGATAACAAAAACATAAAAAGAATACTGCCAGATATTTTGAAATTAAACACATTACTTCAATATTTCAATCAATTTAACAAATGAAATATGTATCAAATAATGTCTCAGGAGAAATTGAAAATAATTTTAGCTAGTGTACTTGAACACAACATTGTAAACAACTATACTTCAATATAAAAATAATAATAATTTGAACTAAATGAAAACATAACATCAAAAGTTGCAGGATGCAGCTAAAGCAGTGCTTACACATGAAGTTATAGCATTGAATGCATATATTAGTAAAGAAGACTGATCTAAGATCAATAAACTTATCTTGTACCTTAGGAGGCAAGAGAAATAAGAAGAATTGAAGATTAGAGCAATCAGAAGGAAAGAAACAATAAAAATTGTAGAATTTCAATAACATTGAAAGCAGGAACATGATAGAGGAAATCAATGAAAATAAATGCTGCTACTTTGAAAAGATCAATATAATGGGTAAACCTCTAGCCAAGCTAACCCAGAAGAAAAGTAGTCACAAAACAATAATATCAAAAATAAAGTCATTACTAATACCTTAAAATTAAAATAAAAGTACTATGTACAGGTTTATGCTCACTAGTTTTATAATTTGATGAAATTAACCTTTGAAACTACTCTTTGAAAGACACAAACTACCAGTGCTCACAAGGAAAAAATTGATAATTTAAACAGGCATATATCCATTAGAAACTTGAATCAAAAATGAATAAATTACCAAAAAAGAAAGCCTTCATCTTATACAGTTTCATTGAGCAATTCTACCAAATACTATGAAAGAAATAATAACAATTTCCCACAATCTCTTCCAGATGATACAAGGAAAGGGAACATTTCCTAACTCACTTGATGTATGAGGCAGACATTACCTGTAATAAACCACATAAATAAAATGCATAGACTGCTACTTATCATGAGCATAGATGCAAAAATCTTCAGCAAATTATTAGGAAATCAAATCCAGCATGTCCACAAATAATTTTGCACCATGCTTATTAGAATTTACTAGTTTTTTTTTAAGTTTGTTTCAACATTTCAACATCAATCAATGTAATTCAACACATCAATGCATTTAAGAATCATGTAATCATATAACTGACACAGAAAAAGCATTTGAACAAATCCAATATCCATTCTTGATAAAGTTTCAACATAGAATAGAGAAAAGTGAAAGTGAAAGTCTGAACGACTTTTTGTGACCCCATGGACTATACAGTCCATGGAATTCTCCAGGCCAGAATACTGAAGTGGGTAGCCTTTCCATTCTCCAGGGGATCTTCCCAACCCAGGGATCGAACTCAAGTCTCCCACATTGCAGGTGTATTCTTTACCAGCTGAGCCACCAGGGAAGCCCAAGAATAATGTAGTGGGTAGCCTGGCCCTTCTCCAGGGGAACTTCCCCACCCTGGAATTGAGCCAGGGTCTCCTGCGTTGCAGGCAGATTCTTTACCAGCTGAGCTACCAGGGAAGCCCAGTTCATTTAGTAACACTAATCATTTTCCTAAAATACTCTTAAAGTGCTGTTATATACCTATAGGTATATACACCATCCAGGACTTTGGCATAATATAAAAAATTTAAAAGGTTAGTTTTTCAATTAATTAACAATGAAACTATTAGTGTTTTTGTGCACTATGAGCAGTGGTGTACTAGGATAGAAAGGAATTTCCTTAGTTTAATTAAAATAAAAAAATAAACAAAACTCTATAAGCTACTTAATGGTGAGAAAATGATCTTATAAACCTAAAATTGAGAATAGAGTGTAAAAAAAAAATGAATGAACTCTAAATGCACATTTTTAAGTTAAAGGAACCAGTCTAAGAATGCTACATACTTTTTGATTCCCATTATATGACATACAGTAGTCAGAAAAATCAGTGGTTACCAGAGGCCTGCAGGGAGGAGAAAATTGAATAGGCGAAGCATAGAAAATTATTGAGAATAGAGGAACTATTGGATATGATATTGTAAGTGTGAACTCATGACACTACTTTTTTGTCAAAACTCTAACCATAGGAGTTAACATAATGTATGCATATTTAAAAAACATCCTTTATGAGGTCAAGGAAATCCCAGGGTGGAAGGCAGAAAGTGACAAAACCAGCTAACTATATTACAAATATATGAAATGATCTCACTGGAGGAGGTGAGAAAATAAGTTGCAGACTTAAGTAACTGTAGAAATGAGTGGAGTTTTAAAGGCATATTTAGGTATTTGTATACATATTGTTTATTATCCACATATATATCTTTTTGCTTTGTAACTGAATGATCTCGAGGAGACAGTAGTGTGCAGTGGCTTGAATAAACTTTATTTTCCTGTCTAGAAATTGAACCTGAGTAGCCCAAGTGAAAATCAGGAATCTTGGCCACCAGTCCACCAGGGGCTAGAGGTTAGAAGCAAAGTTTCCCTGGCTCTTGTCCCCACTGAAAAATGAATTTCTCAAGGAGGAAAAAAACTGTAAAAACAGATTTATTATTAGAGACATAACACAACAAGTGGGAGAGCACACAGAGAAACAGTTTAGTTAAGATAGAAGCAAGACCAAGATGCATGCCCAAAGAGAAAAGGTATGAACATCCTCCCTAATGAGGAGAAGCACAGTAAGAGGTGGTTAAATCATTTAAGTAGGGCAGTTCTTCTGGGTCTCTGTTTACTTTCACCCAATTATATTTTTACATACCTGACCTGTCTTAGGTCCCTCTCCAATATGAGCGTGCATCTTTTAGCCAAGACAGATTCCAGTGCAGAGGCCTATGTGAAGCTTCACAACCCTCCTTATGGGGTGACACCCCCTCCCTTTTGACCCCACTTTCTCCTCATGTGTCCTCTGAGAGGTCTCCTTGACTTTGAGAATGATAAATACTTGATCTCTTTATCTTTTATCCCAGCAGCACTCAGCTCCTCCTTGCTCCCATCATTATCTTTGTCTTGGAGTATCTGTCTATAGGAGACAGATTCAGCTGCTCAGCCTAGGGCCCATCCATTTCCTGCCTCATGAGAAGAAGCAATAACACGCTAGTAGCAAAGAGCACATGTAGTATCCAGATCTTGTTTTCTAAGATCATTCTTCAATGAGGGAACCAGGTTCCCTTGAAGACAGAGCTGCATGGAGACTGGGTCAAGAAATGTTCAGGATCAGACTGGATCATCTTATACTGCCATAAAGAAAGGAAAGGTCAAAAGTACAAAGCAGAGAAAACTAAAAACTTTACATAATGCCATCATGACAGCTCACATTTTCCCCATCAGGGTAACAATAGCCAGATCACAGCTTCATTCTTAGTTTACAACAATTAGTTTTATGCCATTTTACTGAGTGCATCTCCACTGCATAAAAAGAATGCTAAGAAAGAAATGTGTTTAACCTTCTACTACAGAAGCAAATCCAGCATCTTCATGAGCAGGTGTGGGTCAGTGATTTTGTCAGGTAGTATCGCAGGTTTAATATCATGTTAATTATAATTGCTTTATTATCTTCACTTTAGCATTTATGAATAAACATTGTTCAATATTTAAGTTGGAGATGTGAAACACGTTGACTATGAAGAGAAAATCTGAGAAAAGGAAAAATGCCAAAAATATGTTTAAATGCAATGCCTCAAGAATACAAAGGATTGCTTCTATCTTACTCTTGGTCCCAGAGGAACAGCAAGAATTGGTAAAGGATGACGAGGCCTGAAGCACGAGCTGCTCAAGCAGGTGGCAATCAGGAAACAGTCCAATGTGAAGAAGCCAAAAGCAGATGGCAAAGATCAGCAGATGTTTGGGAATGACTGTGAGATCTGTCCGAGGAACACCAAGACTTAGTCAGGCAAAGTTCTTTGATGCACTCTTCTTACATTTTCAGGAGAAATCTTATTTCTTTGTTTTAAACATGTCATTTTCAACAGACAAATACTGTTATAGACATGCTGGCACTTTAACAGACAGCTTCAGACTAGGGTGAGGCAGCTTGGGTGCAATATTTAAGGATATTCATGCTCTCAGGGTCACAAAAGAGTCAAACTTTAACTAAGAATGAGTGTTTCATTGAACATGCACCCTGCGCACCATATTGGCCTCACTGTAGTCTGAGTCTGGTTTTAAAAATTGACTTTCCTGTGATAGATGTTATCTGACAACTTAAGAGAAGGCATATAACATTATTTGATAGTTCTAAGTAAGTTTTTGGTCACTGTGCATTTTTTGTAAAACATTCCACTAGGTGTTTCTAGAATGTTATGGAAGAAGGAAAATGCAAGCATTTGGGGGAACAAAGCATGTATATGAAACATAAAGGCAGCAAGCATCTAAATATCACATGAAACAAATGGCGAACAATAGCAAATTTATGTTTGGGTACTGGCAGGCTAAAATTCCACACAATAGTACTTGATAATAGAGATTCACTGAGCGAATGGGCATTTAAAATTTGTATATCAGCTTCAAACAGTGTGTATTTTATTTCTATATCAGCTCATGAATGTGTGTAGAGTTTCAAGTGAATTTCTTGCTTTAAGACAGCTGTGGGTTTGTTTATTTCCTTTTTTAAAATTCCAACTTAAAATTAATATATGCACAGATTTGATTTGCTGTAGATAAGGATTGATTTGTTTAACTAGGCCCCCATGAGAAACAGTAATACTACACAGAGAGTGGAGAAATATTTGTATTAGTTTCACTTGAGATCATACTCCATTACTTGATAAACAAAACTATGTGTTCTAATCTTTTTTGGACATTGCTTACTGAGGCTTTCAGTCACACAATTTTATAGTTCTAAGGCTGAGCTTTCATTTTTTTAAAATCACTGTTAGAAGTCCAAAAGAAGGCTAAGAACATGAATAGATATATTCTCAGGAGAATGGATACAGGAAATCTAGTAATATATTTTAAAAAACCAATGAGTAATTGAACAATAGAAGGAACAGAGAAGTTAAAACTATGTTATGTGTGAGAGACAGCCAGAGACACAGAGACAAAAAGAGACAGAGAGAGAATAATTTTCACTTAAATACATTTATCTCTTTTACCCTGAAGTCAGAAACCTCTTATTTTTGTAACCTCTTTGGGAGCCCAGGTTTCTGAATGCTTCTTCTTTTCTCACCTTCCCTTTACTCATGGATAACCTCAAACAATATTTAGCCCTTGGAGATTTGGAATTGCTCATATTTCTGGGTTTGTCATCACTCCACTGAAATTCTCTCTCATTAGTCTCTTCATGTTCTTTCAATGCCAAATCTTCGATTAGGTGCTAACCCTCATGCTATAGCTAGCACTCTTATCTGGAAGTACAGTATGCTTGTTATGGCAAAGCTTTGCAAGACTATTCACTTGCTGAAGTATCCCTTTCATGTATGGTTGCCAGTTCAAATATGGGACATCAAGACTTATTTGACTTGCAGATAAATATTGCAGGGGACATTATATAAAAAATTATTATTTTGCTGAAATTCTAAATAAATAGGGTATTTTAATTAAAATTTTTTGCTTGACCCACCAATCTTACTTCCAGGTAAAAGAGGAGAGCATTAATGTAGGACTTATGTGCATATCCTACTTTCACAAATCTTATTCCGTTTAATCTTCATAACAACTTTGTGATGTATGAATAATCACCCCCAATTCATAAATGAAGAAAGAAGCTCAGAGATTTGCACAAGACCATAAAACTAATAGCTGGCACATTCAGGGTCCAACTCTTGCTCTGCTATGAAACACAGTAAGCTTTTCCCTTGTTAAGGCTGCTTCTCTCTCAGCCTTTCCTGTTCTCCTTGCATAATAGAAAACAGATAAAAGGAAGGTTGGATCTCCTTATGCAATGTGAGTTTCAAATCCTTCTTCTCTATTTAAAATTTAAAATATGAGAATTTTCAAGCATTCACACAGGTAAAGAGAATATTACAGAAAACTCCCATGCACACATCACCCTGCCTGAACAATTATCACCAGTCTCCTTTCATCTGTTTATTGTCCCTGTTTTTTCCAGCAAGTATAAGACATCATGGCACTTAAGCTCTTATCTATTATTTTCACAAACTTGGTCCGTAGTTAAATAGTTGACTAAACCATTCTTACTCAACATATACTAGCGATGTCTTTATTCCTAATTACTCTCTGTTCCCTTCTGTCAGTCTAATTACTTACTTAATTTGGGATTAGATTTCCCTTCCAAAAGTGGCACTCTTTAGCAATTGGAGCTATTTAAGATTAGCTCTCCTCTCTAAAACTGCTAGTCTCTTGTGAAAACTTTACTAAATCTAACTTTGCTTTCTGAGAATTTAAAAAACATTATTAAATATACAGAATCACATACACAATAGCACATCTTTAAAGAAATGTTTCCAAATCATGACAAGATAATATACAGAGAAGTTGGTTTAGTGGTACCCAAGCAATTCCAAAACTTATTGAACACTCTAGGTTTGAAAGTAAGTTTCTATTTTGGATATAGTAGTGAAATTAATTTCTTTCCTTCTACCTTTACAGAAATGAACAGAATTTTGGCCTTAAATGTACTGTGGAAACATGTTACCAGCCATACACAGTTAGAAGCAGTGTCTGTAGGGAAAAAAAAAAAAAAAAAAACTGGTCTCCATCCTTAGTAGAGCATAGTTAGAATAATGTTAAAGTGGAATCAAGTTAGCCATCATATAACTCCAGTACTGTATCACCCGCCACTGTGCTAAATCAGAAAAAAAGGATAGGGGAGGGGGTAAAATGTACATTTTGCAGAATGCTTAGACATTCTTTAATAAATAAAGTTAATGCTGTCATTAGTGGCAACTCTAAGCAAAACTTTTATCTTTTTTTTCCTATGGATAAGCACTCTTTGGGGAGATGAATATTGCTGCAGTCATATTGTGCTTTCAGTTAATGAGATGTGGGTTCTATTTGTTAGAGTTTTATGGTAATGAAGCTTATAATTTACTGACAAACTGGCTTGCTTTCAAAACATTCTCTTATTGCACTTTTTTTCCATCAGAAACATTGATGTGCTAATTTGTATGTTTATGGCAGCAGATGTGCACCTTCACTAAAAGGCTGCCAGAGAAGAAGGAGATAGGACAGGAGAGAAAAGGAAGAAGGGGAGAGGTGTTCAGAGTATGCACTTGGTAATAAAATCCATACACAAATGAAAAAATGGCACAGTTTAGTTGAATCATCCGTGAGCTCATTAAGTATGTTATCTGAAATATCAAATATTTATCACTAAAATTTGGTTGAGTTATAGATATGTATGCTAAGTGCCAAATCCTTTTATCCAGTGTGAAAACTGAAGGACAAAATTTGTCATTTAAAATTCAATAGCTATAACAGGAAGTCATTAAATATAAACTAGGTGAAAAACACTTTCCTCCCTTAAAAGGGCAGAATATATTTTCTAAGTAAGGCACATTGCAATTATTACCAGTGGCTTTACAGTACAGTTTTTCTGAGTTCTAGTTTTTATCCAGCTCTGAAATTTTATGACTCAGAGGGGTAAAATTATTGCTCCCAACTTGCGACCCCACTTCTGTTACTGCCAGCTAAGTGAGGTGTGTAACAGGAATCATGGCATCATAAGACTTCCTTTTGTAGAAATTGAAATATTCTAATCACATGTTTATAATTTGTAATAGAGGATATAAAACCATGATGATTTTGCAGACACCTCATTAAATACAAAACAAAGCACTGATCTCTGTGTAACACATGTAATGAGAAACAAATGAAGAGAGAGTAAGCTGTTTACAGTGCTTTCCATCTTCATGAGTTACGAAACAAGGAGGAGACTGAAATGCAAAACATGGATTCACTGAGGGCTAAAAACTACCGTTTGAGAGGCACTTGTTGAAAATCCCAATGACTTTAAAAAGTAGCTCCTAGAAGGTTCATCTTAGTTAGTTGAAGAAATTGAACATAAAAATCTAAGAAAAAAGCACTCTGTCCTACATTTATGCTCAGATGCTTTTGGGTAGGTATGCAACCAAATAATAAATTCATTTTCTATGAGTTTCTGGACACTTCAGATCCATAGGAAACAGAGTGATTGAAAAGTTTCGTAACATTTACAACAGACATAGTCTTTGCCCTCAAAAACCTTGTAATCTATCTGGAGAGACAAAATAATTGTATAAGAAGTACATATGAGTATAGTAATAAATGTCAAGAATTTGAACAATGAATTTCTTATATGAGAATACAATTTAACCAAAGCAGGGTATTTAATGATACGAACAGTTCTCATCTTTTTTTTGTTCTTAAGCATCGACTTCTTATTAAGACCCCATCCAAACATATATATTTATTACATGAGATGTTTTTGAGATCCTGCTTTATGTAGCATCTGTCAGAGAGTAAACATTCAGCATTTATTTCTTAAATTCATCACATTATTTCAGAATTTGGTAGCTATGCAAAAGAGCAAGCACCATTTCAACAATTAACATGATTTAATTCTCTATAAAAAAATTTAAAAACTGACATTGCAACGAAAAGAATAAAATGCTTAGGAATAAATCTACCTAAAGAAGCAAAAGACCTGTATATCAGTTCAGTTCAGTTCAGTCACTCAGTGCTGTCCGACTCTTTGTGACCTCATGAATCGCAGCACTCCAGGCCTCCCTGTCCATCACTAACTCCCTATATATAAAAAACTATAAAACACTGATGAAAGAAATCAAAGATGACACAAATAGATTGAGAAATATACTGTGTTCATGGATTGGAAAAATCAATATAGTGAAAATGAGTATACTACCCAAAGCAATCTATAGATTCAATGCAATCCCTATCAAGCTACCAACGGTATTTTTCACAGAATTAGAACAAATAATTTTACAATTTGTATGGCAATGCAAAAAACCTTGAATAGCCAAAGCAATCTTGAGAAAGAAGAATGGAACTGGAGGAATCAACCTGCCTGACTTCAGACTATACTACAAAGCTACAGTCATCAAGACAGTATGGTACTGGCACAAAGACAGATATATAGATCAGTGGAACAAAATAGAAAGCCCAGAGATAAATCCATGCACCTATGGACACCTTATATTTGACAAAGGAGGCAAGAATACACAATGGAGAAAAGACAATCTCTTTAACAAGTGGTCCTGGGAAAACTGGTCAACCACTTGTAAAAGAATGAAACTAGAACACTTTCTAACACCATACACAAAAATAAACTCAAAATGTATTAAAGATCTCAATGTAAGACCAGAAACTATACAACTCTTAGAGGAAAATATAGGCAAAAAACCCTTTGACATAAATCACAGCAGGATCCTCTATGAACCACCTCCCAGAGTAATGGAAATAAAAGCAAAAATAAACAAATGGGACCTAATTAAACTTAAAAGTTGTGCACAACGAAGGAAACTATAAGCAAGGTGAAAAGACAGCCTTCAGAATGAGAGAAAATAATAGCAAATGAGGCAACTGACAAAGAATTAATCTCAAAAATACACAAGCAGCTCCTGCAGTTCAACTCCAGAAAAATAAATGACCCAATCAAAACATGGGCCAAAGAACTAAACAGACGTTTCTCCAAAGAAGACATACAGATGGCTAACAAACACATGAAAAGATGCTCAACATCACTCATTATCAGAGAAATGCAAATCAAAGCCACAATGAGGTACCATCTCACACTGGTCAGGATTGCTGCTGCCAAAAAGTCTACAAACAATAAATGCTGGAGAGGGTGTGGAGAAAAGGGAACCCTCTTACACTGTTGGTAGGAATGCAAACTAGTACAGCCACTATGGAGAACAGTGTGGAGATTCCTTAAAAAACTGTAAATAGAACTGCCTTATGACCCAGCAATTCCCACTGCTGGGCATACACACTGAGGAAACCAGAATTGAAAGAGACACATGTATGCCAATGTTCATCACAGCACTGTTTACAATAACCAGAACATGGAAGCAACCTAGATGTCCATCAGCAGATGAATGGATAAGAAAGCTGTGGTACATATACACAATGGAATATTACTCGGCCATTGAAAAGAATGCATTTGAATCAGTTCTAATGAGGTGGATGAAACTGGAGCCTATTATACAGAGTGAAGTAAGCCAGAAAGAAAAACACCAATACAGTATATTAACGCATGTATATGGAATTTAGAAAGATGGTAACGATGACCCTATATGTGAGACAGCAAAAGAGACACAGATGGAAACAACAAACTTTTGGACTCTGGGAGAAGGCGAGGGTGGGATGATTTGAGAGAATAGCATTGAAACATGTATATTACCATATGTGAAATAGATTGTCAGGCCAGGTTTGATGCATGAGACAGGGTGCTCAGGGCTGGAGCACTGGGACTACCCTGAGGGATGGGATGGGGAGGGAAGTGGGAGGAGGGTTCAGGATGGGGAACCCATGGCTGATTCATCTCAATGTATGGCAAAAACCACTACAATATTGTAAAGTAATTAGCCTCCAATTAAAATAAATAAATTATTAGTTTTTTAAAAAGTTGAAAAAGTTTCTGCCCTCATAAACACCAGATAGTTGAAACTCTTTGAATGGGATGCCTGTTTGCATCCTAATGTTTGCTGATAATGTTATAAAGTGTTCTCCTCCTCTTTTTACTCCCCCTTTCCTTCCTTCTTTTAAAAAAACTTCATCTTACCCACTTAAGGAGGAATGTAGACCTTCTCTACTCCTATCCCCCCATTTAAGGCTATTGATTGCAAGAGAAAAACAGACATACAATTAGTATAGCATAGTTTTTATTATTTTCTTAATTAGAAATTAAGAATTCAACATATGACATTTTAGAATAAAAATAGAAACCTATACTTAAAGGTGGGCTTCCCAATGGATAAGAAAAAATAGAATCTATCTCTCTGTTGTTTACCATGATAGGAAATAATAGTAATAATTATTATAATAAATGTGAGTGATGATGGCAAAATGAATAATAGTTAATGTTTATTGAAAACTTCCTACATATCAGGCATTGTTCCATGTGATTTATGTTCAATTTTCATATCAACTCTATGGATTAGATGTCATTATTGTCACCCCTATTTTATAGATGAGAAAGCTGAAGTGCAGAGGGCTTAAGCCCTCTGTATATTACTTAAGTAATATACTTAGAGTTGCTGAGGAAGAGAAGAAATACTTTAGAGAGAGGGTAGTATATGAAAGGGGCTTCCCTGGTGGCTCAGATGGTAAAGATGAAGACAGAGGGGAGGTCACTGGGGTTTAAGATGAGGATCATGGGTGTTTACTTTGAGATATTCATAATGTTGTCACCCAATGACCTGTGTTTGCCTTAAAAATATTAAGAACTAGACATATTCTCCGAATGCCCTTAATGGTTCCTGTTATCTATCTAAAACAACCTGAGGTCCCTATCACCACTTCAGGGATAGCCAGGAAGCCCAGTACTCCTTATTTGTGGAAAAGGACACCCTCCCCTGGACAGTGTTGGAAATACACTGGGCTTTATGATGTTCAAGCAGGAGAAAATTAAAGATGGCCAAGTAGGGACAAAATTATGGAGGCATTTGAATTTAGGTATAGAGGAAAAATTAAAAGTAGTACCCTGAAAACTGAGCTTTATACAACTAATCTGATAATTGAATTTAGAAATAAAAGAGGAGAAATGAGAGAAAGTGAGATTAGTTACAAAACTCTTGGATTACCATGAGGAAAAAAAAATTATAAAAGAGGAATAGGACCATGAACTTGGGGAATATTGGTGATATTGTCTAGATATCACATCTCACGATAACGTCTGAAGTCCTGATGTCTCTGTTTTCTAGCCTATCAACAAATGCAAAGTACAAGTGTCAATTATTTTTTGTTCTTTTCACTGTATTGTGTTCTCCCACGTATAATGCTTTTATGTGATGACAGGTAAGTTCATTATCTTTGATTCACATCATATAGTGTGACTTCTCTAAGAAAACCTAAAAAATGTTCTACCTAGTCAGAAGATAGGCTCTTCACTTAGTGCAGAACATCTCACCTTAACAAAATAGTCTTAAGTATTAAACTTATAAGTCATATGTATACAAGATTTTTATTCATGTAATTATTGGGAAATAGCTCCATATTGACATGTTCTGAAAGCCCTGAGGCTTTTACATCAAATACATTAACCTAAGAGTGATACTGAATTAAAAATATAATAATGTAATTTGTAATAAAGTGTTACTTTTACTACTGAAAAGTATTGCAAATTCACATTATTAAACATAAGATGAAAGAGTTTTTAATTTGGATACTCATTTTTATGTGACTACAGTTACAGTAATGTTAAACATTAATTAATATATATTTTATTCAAACCTACATTTTGCAGTAGAGTGAGGAGAGATTTAGGAGATGCGATGAAAGGGACTTAAGTGGGACACAAGAAAGTAGGATTGTATATCCAACTATACCACCAACTGTGAGAACTTGGGCAAGTCATAGCACCTCTGAACCTTGTCTTCTTTGTTTTTTAAAAGAAAGGGGTTGGCGTAGGTGCTGTCTAAGTTTCCTTCCAATCCTAGTGTTAAATAAGCATCTTGAAATTCTGCTTGGATGCATTAAATGTTCTTTTTTTTAAAGCACTTTACTTAGTTACCCCAAAAATAGTACGATTTAGATAACACTTAAACTTTGAAACAGAAATGAAAGCTTCAATGTTTATGTATTATCAAATTTCTGAGTGTCCCCATTCCTGTCTGAGCACTGATTCTTGGGACATGCTTTTTTCTCTGATAACCATTGTATGGCCACAGTAAAACCTTCTTAAGGTAATTGTTAAGGGTTTATTGACCAACAGGAGAATATGTCTTGGTTTATTGACCAACAGGAGAATGTGTCTTGGCAGAGATGTGAATCATAAATATTTAAATTAAAATAGACTTTTTGTATAATCTGTACAGCCAAGTCACTCAGCAGAGCATTATGACATGCATCATTAGCCCTTTGAAACTTGTGAAATAAAAAAGACTAATAAATGAATGGCCTGAAAAAGGAAATGGGCACCTGTTTCATGGTTTTAACCCTTTCAACTTTCTTCTTTGGCTCTTTGAATTATTATTTCTTAACACTGTGTAGGAAAATAAGCACTAGATTTGGAGACTGAAGGCTTGAATTCAAATTTTCTTCTTTGTACCTACTGACTAAATTCTAATTTTCCACTGTATAGTTATACAGTGGATGGAAATGATGAAGCCACCTTTACCTACTTCATAAGATAGTTGCAAATAAGGAAGTTGTTGGAGATTAACAGTGGACAAAACTGTCGTTTGATCTGAGAGCTGGACCTGGGCAATCAGATGTTCCTCACCCTCTACCCTGTCCTTGGAATGTATATTCTGCCCACAGTTCCTTCTGTTGGAGTTACTTCAAGAACACAGCCTTGAGAGAGTCAGGTGTTATTTGTTATTCAGACCATTTGGACTATGTATGTGACTAAAACCAGTCAGTCCTAAAGAAAATCAACTCTGAATATTCATTGGAAAGACTGATGCTGAAGCTTAAGTTCCAATCCTTTGGCCACCTGATGCAAAGAGCTGACTCACTGGAAAAGACCCTAATTTGGGGAAAGACTGAGGGCAGGAGGAGAAGGGGGCAACAAAGGATGAGATGGTTGGATGGCATCACTGACGCAATGGACATGAGTTTGAACAAACTCTGGGAGAGAGTGAAGGACAGGGTTGCCTGGTGGGCTACAGTCCATGGAGTTGCAAACAGTTGGACACAGACATGACTGAGGGACTGAACAACAGCAAAACCTATTAAGTCCTCTATTTAAACTCTTAAGATTCTGGAAGGCTGATGCAGAGATCTACTCATCTTGTGGTCACCTAAGATAAGTTGGTATGTAATTTCCCTTGTTTATTAAAATTTCCACCTGCCAATCTGAGGTGGGCGGCCTCTTTCTCTTGTCTCTCTCATGTATGGGAACAAGTTTCAGATTTCACCCAAGGAGCTCTTGAAGTCTCAAACCAACAAAAGGGTTTTATAAGCTGTGAAAAAAAATATCATAATGCAATATATTAGTAACTCTGATCTTTGTTAAGGGATTATATGTTGACTATATATATGACAGATCTTAAAGAGCTGCCAACAAAATGTTTTGATTTTCTTGAAAGAAACAAGATATTGAACTATTACCATCTTGATATAAAGTATCTCTGAAAAATTATTTATCTGCCTATGAATTTTCAAACATCCTAATATATAAGCCTTCACTTGGAGATTTTAGAGTTTATAAAACATAATCCTGGAACAACACAGATTTAAAATGTTGGAATAAACAACAAATGGACAGAAGACCTAAATAGATATTTCACCAAAGGAGACATACAGATGGCCAAGAGGCACATGAAAAGATGTTCAACATCAATAATTACTAGAGAAAGTCAAATCAAAACTACAATGAGATATCACCTCATTCTAGCCAGAATGGCCATCATCAAAAAATCACTGGGATGACCCAGAGGGATGATATAGGGAGGGAGGTGGGAGGGGGGTTCAGAATTGGGAACACGGAAATGGCAACTCACTCCAGTGTTCTTGCCTGGAGAATCCCAAGGACAGGGGAGCCTGGTGGGCTTCCGTCTCTGGGGTTGCACAGAGTCGGACATGACTGAAGTGACTTAGCAGCAGTAGCAGCGGCAGTACACCCATGGCAGATTCATGTTGATGTATGGCAAAACCAATACAATATTGTAAAGTAATTAGTCTCTAATTAAAATAAATAAATTAAAAAAAAAGAATCTATTAAAAAAAATCCACAAACAATAAATACTGGAGAAGACATGAAGAGAAGGGAACCCTCCTACACCATTAGTGAGAATGTAAATTCATATAGCCACATTGTAAATTCATATAGCCACATTATGTAAATTCATATAGCCACATGAATGTAAATTCATATAGCCACATTAGTGAGAACATAAATTCATATAGAGAACAGTATGAAGGTTCCATAAAAAAATTAAAAATAGAGCTAGCATATGACCTTGCAATCACACTCCTGAGAATATATTCCAGAGAAAGACATGATCCAAATTTGATGCATGCATCTCAATGTTCATTGCAGCACTGTTTATAATAGTCAAGTCATGGAAGCAACCTAAATGTCTGTCAACAAAAGAGTGGATAAAGAAGATGTGGTGCATATATACAATGGAATATTACTCAACCACTAAAAAGAATGAAATAATGAGATTTGTAGCAACATGGATGGACCTAGAGATTGTCGTACTGAGTGAAGTCAGACAGAGAAGGAGAAATATCACATGATATCCTATATGTGTGGAATCTAAAAAGAAAAGATACAAATGAACTTACGTAACAGAGAATCACAGACTTAGAAAACAAACTTATGGTTGCAGGGGGGAAGGTTGGGGGAAGGGATAGTTAGGGAGTTGGGGTTGAATATGTACACACTGCTCTGTTTAAAATGGATAACTAACAAGGACCTACTGTATAGTATAAGAAACTCTGCTCAGTGTTACATGGTAGCCTGGATGGCAGGGGAGTTTGGGGAAGAATGGATACATGTATACATATGGCTGAGTCCCTTCATTGTTCAGCTGAAATTATCACAACATTGTTTGTTAACTTACTATAACTCAATAAAAAATAAAACATTTTAAAAAATAAAATTTTAAGACGTTCAAAATGTTGGATTAAAGCATTCAAATATTTTTTTTTTCCAGTCACTCTAGGTTTGCGTATTCAAGAAAGTCTTCATTTCTCTGGTCAAGGAGCTATCTATGAGTGAGCATGCAATAGCACTCATGTTAGGGGGAAAAAAAATGAATAGTCTGCATTATTTACATTCTTTGTTAGTTTTCCAACCTCAGGCTAGGTTATGGATGAACAGGACATTATTGGTTTGGAAAAATATATATTGATGCAGTCAAGTAAGACAGAGTGTATGTTTTTACAAAGGATAATATTGCGATATGAGAGAACTTTTTAATTGTAATTACGAACTTAGCACCCTCTAGGACAAACATGTCCCAATTATCTCATTTTGTGCTTCATCCATTATGCAACTCTGTCAAAAGAACTCTCTGTTCCTCCAAGGCAATTGATTAACATTGACTAGTTTTTCCTCACTTGCAGTTCAAAGTAATGTAGTGAGATTAACAACACAATTATTTGCAGTGGGTTGAGTCTGTTATTCAATTAAAATAAAAGCTCTCCATGAAAAGCAGCTTGTTTGTACAAACACAGTGGAGTAGAACTGATTCTTGAATTTTAATTTATGGAGAAGTAATTCCTTTTTTATATAAGATAGGAGAATGGTTCTTTTACCATCAGTGTTGTTTGTGTGTGTGTGTGTGTGTGTGTGTGTGGTGGTGGTGGTGTGGAATAAGAGGAAGATAGGGCAATTTTGCTTCACAAACTTTTTTGTAACAGAATTTGCTAATTTGACATGGTAGTATAAGCTTGAAATTGTCCTAAATTATTGTGATGTGAGCCTGCGGTGCGTAATTATTTCTTTAATCATTATGCTACTAATTGCAGTCTATATTTTTTGAGGAAAAAGAGGGGGCAAAAGAACGATAAAATAAGAATGAAATGATTAAAAGGAAATACTGTTACAATTTCAATTGCTATACTGTTACTCAAGTCAATACAAGTACTTGAGATAATCTTTTCATGCTTCCTCTCATGTCACATTCAAAAATCTGCATGTTAATTGTGCTTGCACATGTTTACCTGTAAATGTTAGGGCTTCCCTGGTGGCTCAGATGATAAAGATTCTGCCCGTAGTATAGGAGATCTGGGTTCGGTCTCTAGATCAGGGATCGATCCCTGGGTCGAGAAGATTCCCTTGAGAAGGAAATGGCAACCCACTCCAGTTTTCTTGCCTGGAAAATCCCATGAACAGAGGAGCCTGGCAGGATACAGTCCATAGGATCGCAAAGAGTCAGACACAACTGAACAACTAACATTTTCACTTTCACCTATAAATGGTAATAAAAAGTTAGTATGTACTTCCCAGAAAGTGAACAGATTCCAGAAGGTTTTAGAGATGCTTTGATGAGGTTTTTCTTCCCAAAAGTTAAATTTACACTTTAATTATGTTTTTTTCTCTAAATGCCATCACACATGAACAATGAGATTCTAGTTGTTTGAGGGGAAATAATGCTTTATAATAACTGCCTTTGGTTGACAAGTTAAGCAATTGATACAT
The DNA here is from genome assembly GCF_055505025.1 of Bos grunniens. Classification (NCBI taxonomy): domain Eukaryota; kingdom Metazoa; phylum Chordata; class Mammalia; order Artiodactyla; family Bovidae; genus Bos; species Bos grunniens. Next base: position 135,483,287 of record NC_141194.1, read on the forward strand.
TTTTAATTATAACACCTTGGAGCTTTTAAAGAAGTATTGTGGCTTTAAGCGATGAGAAACCTCTGAAGCAAGACTTTCTATTGCTTTTTGTCAGGTTGATATAAAGTTGCCTGAGGCAGTGCTACTGGCCAAAAAACAATTTGAGTAGATTAAAAACCAAGGCAGATGGGCTTCTATAAATTGAGAGTGATCAATTCATAGATAGTTTTCATTGTAACTAGTTTTGACCATTATTTAATGTGTAATGTATTATTTAACCAAGCTCTTTTATTATTGGCCTGTTTTTATAAATTCCTTATTTTTTTTCCTTTAGTCACAGACTTTATTATTTGAATATTTGTGACTATGACTCTATACAGAAATTTTAGTTTCTTACAAAATTCTACATTTCATATTGCTAGGTCACTTCACCCCCCCTATTTTATGCCACATTTCCATCAAGAGGTATTTCTCCAAATCACAAACTGTCTGATTGTGTGTTTATTGTTGTTGTTCAGTTGCTAAGTTGTGTCTGACTCTTTGCAATCTCATGGACTGTAGCCCGCCAGTCTCCTCTGTCCCTGGGATTTCTGGACAGAGGATACTGGAGTGGCAAGAATATTGGAGTGGGTTACCATTTCCTTTTCCAATGAATTCCTTATTAATGACTCAGGAAGAGCCAGATGATCCTATGGAAGAGCTACAGTTAACAAGTGAAAATAAATCTTAAGGTGTGCTTGCTAAATCTTTCTCTCTTGCATATATATCATCTCTGATATGTTTGTGTATATTATATATAGATATATAATATATATCTATATTATATATCTATATATAATATAGATATTTATAAGGTATGCATACAATATGCATCTATTTTTCCACTGGGTAAATGCCACTTTATGACACAATCCTAATTGAATCTATAATCTTTCTTAAAAGCCTTGAAGACTGTGAAAACAATGTAGGGAAAAGTTAGAAGTAACCCAGTGTAGTAATGAGAAGGTAGTCATGCTTCACTGACTTTCTTAAAGTACGGATATTCCCTGGATATACTAAAAAGGGTAGCTTATAGGAAATAGAAAAGAAGGTTGTGTCACAAGAAATGGAATTGTAATTGGAGTACCATTTATTAAGGCAAGAAATCATAATGTACATCTTTGCTCTAATTAGTATCCCAGCACTAGGAAAAAATATGATGTAAAGTTTACCTTTAGAGCTTACAGCATGCTCTTCTAGTATCTCTTCCATATTCTTCAGAAGAGTCCTGTTTCTGTATCCTCAATGGACAACTAATATCTTTTACTTTTCAACCAAATTCAATCCTTATCAAAACATGCTATGAAGGAAAAAACTAAGAAATATTTTTTTAATTACTTTACAATATTGTATTGGTTCTGCCATACATCAACATGAATCTGCCACGGGTGTACACGTGTTCCCCATCCTGAACCCCCCTCCCACCGCCCTCCTCTAAAATATTATTCATTTATTTTTATTCCTTTATTTGAAAATATTTATTAAGAGCTTATTAAGTGTCAAACTAAGCAGGGGTATAGTGAGGTCTAAAAGCTTACAGGATTGAGACCTCCCTGATGCTGCAATGTTTAAGATTCTGAGCTTCCACTGTAGGGGTTGCAGGTTTGATCCTTGGTCAGGGAACTAAGATCTTGCATGGAACAGCCAAAAAATAAAATAAAAGCTTACATAATTTTGATAGATCCACTTTGCAAAGAAGACTCCAAAATTATAAATAAAAAATCACACGCAGGGCTTTGAAAGGGACCTATGCAAATGAGAGTCCCTGAAGTTTAAGTTTCATTAGCTTCATAGCAGTAGTTCCAACTCTGGTGCTAGTGATACAAGAGTAACACAATAGGCAGAAAGTTCTGTCTTCATGAAACTGATATTCTAATGGAGGAGGTACAAAATAGACAAGTATATTCAATGATGTCAGATATAAAGAAAACTGATAGTGGTAAGAGGTTTGCAAGTGGTGGGTTGCTGTTTTAGATAAGATCCTCAGAAAGTATATCTCAAGAAAGTGACATTTGAGCAGAAGTCTTATTGATTTAAGGGAACAAGCCATGGTTATAGGCAAAGAGTACAGAAAGTGCAAAAGCCCAGAGATGAGAGTGTGTTTGGCCTGTTCCAAAGAATATTAAAAAAAAAAAAAAATAGGGTTATGGGTGAGTCAGGTCAAGGTAAGCCTTTTAAGCTATCATGAAGTTTAGGTTTGTTTCCAGTGATGGAAATTTTCCAGAGATGTAAAACCATTAGAAGTCTGGACCAAGAAATGCCCTAGTTTACACTCTGGCTCCTTTTCAGTATGAGGCATAAATTCCGATGAGGCTTAAATTATTACTTCTCAAGTAGTTATTCCAGTATTACTGGGACCAGAAGCCCTTTGATTATTGCAATTAGAGTTCCTTTTTGACCTAAGAACAGAGCCCTTCTCTAAATTTGAGACTACCCTTGGTGCCCTAGCCACCTCCAGTTGCTACCATACATTAATTATAGATTTTGTTATAAATTAAAATCATTGTGCTCCACATCTGGCTGTCATATCTCATTGTCTACCTATGTGCCAAGATCTTTTGACACTAACTACCCACTTAAATATACTTCAATCTTCTCCCTGATGCTTCATCTCCTGAAGTTATTTTACTATGTGGCCTATCTTAATATGCATCCCAGCCAGTGCCCCTTACTGTTTTTAATTCACAGTCTATGAAATTCAAGTGATGATACAATTGTTCAAAAAATGGAAGACCTAAAAGTGATACAAGAAACATGTGTGTGTGTGAGAGAGAAAGACAGAGAGAAGGATGTGATTATATAAACATAATACTAATTAATTAGTATTATGTGCGCTACTACTTACAATTTATGCCTATTTATTCTGAAAACAATTCATGAATGCCATTAAGTATACTTCAGATTAAGTTGGTCATAAGTCATTTGACTAAAATAGTAACCAGTATATATACATACATACATACATACACACACACACACTCAGACTTCTTAGTTTCTTATTCATGTACTAAAGTTGCTTTTCCATAAGTTAAACAAAATAAAGCAATTAATGGTCTCAGATGGTATCAACATATCTGAAGGATGACACAATTTCTTTTGGGAACCCAGGCTGGATTGTGTTGATTCTTTCAGTGAATAGAGTTCCTTGATTTGGTTGGTGCTAGTCTATCTTTAGTTCTTACAAAATCTTAAAGAAGATCAGTTGCATAAAAAGTACACTATTTTGTTTATCTAAGGAGTGGTTTCTGGAATTTATTTTATGATTTTGTTTCAAGCTGTTTTACATTTTATGTGGCAATTCTTTACTTTATAAAAGCAATAATTACATAGATAGTTCTGGGGAGCTTGTTATGTTAATTGCATTATTGATTTGTAATAAAAAGAAAAGAGAAATGCAGTTATTACTTGCAGTGACAGAATAGAGTACCAATTTCTACTGCCATCACTGAAGCTAAATCTAATTACCAAAGAAGGTGAATGTTGCAATGGAGTGGGATAGTCTCTTCAACAAATGATGCTGAAACAACTAGACATATACATGCAAAAAATAAATCTAGATATTGGCCTTAAACCTTTCACAAAATTAATTCAAAATGGATCATAGACCTAAATGTAAAATATAAAACTATAAAACTCTTAGAAGATATAACATAGGAGAAAAACTAGATGACCTTAAGTATGCTATTGCCTTTTTAAATACAAGACCAAAGGCACAGCAAGAAAGAAATGATGAACTAGCTGGACTTGACTACAATTAAGAACTTCTGCTCTGTGAAAGACAGTATTAAGATACTTAAAAGACAAGCCACAGTCTAGAATAAAATATTTGCAAAAGACAGATCTGATAAAGGACTTAAATCCACAATATACAAAGAACATTTAAAACTCAAAAATAAGAAAACAAACATCCTGATTAAAAAAGTGGACCTAAGACTTTAAGAGGGCTTCCCTGGCAGCTCACTGGTAAAGAATCCCCCTGCCAATGCAGGAGACACAGGAGACGTGGTTTAGATCCCTGAGTCGGAAAGATCTCCTGGAGGAGGGCACGGCAACCCACACCAGTATTCTTGCCAGGAGAATCCCATGGACAGAGGAGTCTGGTGGGCTACAGTCCATGGTGTCGCAAAGAGTTAGACATGACTGAGCAGGCATGCACGCTGCTAAGACTTTAACAGACACCTCATGGAAGAAGATACACAGATAAATACCCGGATAAATAAGCACATGAAATGATGTTCCATGTTATTTGTTATTAGGAATAAACAAATCAAAATTATGAGATATCACTGCACATCTATTATGAGTAGAATGGTCAAAGTCCAGAACACTGACAACACCAAATTCTGGGAAACATGTGGAAGAACAAGAACATTCCTATACTGCTCCTAGGAGTGAAAAATCATATGACCACTTTGGAAGACAGTTTAGTGGTTTCTTACAAAACTAAACATTCTTACCATAAAATCTAGAATTCACACTCCTTGGTATTTATCCAAAGGAGCTGAAAACAGGTTCACACACACACACACACAAACCTATACATGCACGTTTATAGCAGTTTTCATCATTACCAAAACTCAGAAGCATCCAAGACGTCTTCAGGAGGTGAATAGATACACTGTGGTACATTCAGACAACAAAACTTCACTCAGCACTAAAAAGCAATGAACTCTCAAGCCATGAAAAGATATGGAGACCTGGAGGAACCTTAAACAGCATATCGCTAAGTGAAAGATGCCCATCTGAAAAGGCTATCTACTGGGTGATTCCAACAATTTGACATTCTGGAAAAGGCAAAACTATCAAGATAGTAAAAAGATCCATTGTTGCCATGGGTTAATTGGTTATGAGGGAAGAATAGGTGGAGCCCAGGGTATTCTTAGGGCAGTGAAAATACTCTGTGTGATATTATTATAATGCATATGTCATAATATTTTATCCAAACCCATAGAATGCACAACACCAGGAGTGAACTCTAAGGTAAACTATGAATATTGAGTGATCAGGATGTCATTCTTACTAAAAAAAAAAAAAAAAAAAGTACTATTTTGGTGAGTAATGCCAATAATGAAGGGAGCCTGTTGATAATATTGATAATGAAGCACATGCATGGAAGTAGGGGATATATGAGAATACTCTGTATTTTCCTCTTAATTTTATTGTAAACATAAAACTGCTCTAAAAAAATAGTCTTTAAAAAAAAGTGAATGTTACATTGATTCAGATAATGTGAACTGAATGTGGTAATATTCTGCTTTCATGCATGATATATCTATAAAAAATCTTATGGAACCCCTTTGAAAGAACTGATTTTTGACTATTCTAGCCTTAAATTATTAAATTGGAAAATCTTCTGTAAATTTTTCTAAATGTGTGGAGCAGGTTCAATTATCCAGTGTATTGGTTTCCTATAGACATAGACATCAATTTGGTATCAACCAGTAATGATGTACTTGGACATATCAGTTAAGCTCAGTTCAGTTCAGTGGCTTAGTCATGCCCAACTCTTTGCAACCTCATGGACTCCAGCACAATAGGCTTCCCTGTCCAACATCAACTCGTGGAACTTACTCAAACTCATGTCCATCGCATCAGTGATGCCATCCAACCATCTCATCCTCTGTCATCCCCTTCTCCTCCAGCCTTCAATCTTTCATAGCATCAGGGTCTTTTCCAAGGAGTCAATACTTCACATTAGGTGGCCAAAGTATTGGAGCTAAAGTATCAGCATCAGTCCTTCCAATGAATATTCAGGAGTGATTTTCCTTAAGATTGACTGGTTGGATCTTCTTGAAGTCCAAGGGACTCTCAACGGTCTTCTCCAAAACCACAGTTCAAAAGCATCAATTCTTTGGCACTCAGCTTTCTTTATAGTCCAATTCTCACATCCATACATGACTACTGGAAAAACCAGAGCTTTGACTAGATGAACCATTGTTGGCAAAGTGTGCCTCTGCTTTTTAATATGCTGTCTAGGTTGGTCATAACTTTTCTTCCAAGGAGCAACTGTCTTTTATTTTTTATTTATTTATTTTTTAACTTTACAATATTGTATTGGTTTTGCCATGGATCAACATGAATCCGCCACAGGTATACACGTGTTCCCCATCCTGAACCCTCCTCCCTCCTCCCTCCCCATACGATCCCTCTGGGTCATCGCAGTGCACCAGCCCCAAGCATCCAGTATCCTGCATTGAACCTGGACTGTCTTTTAATTTCATGGCTGCAGTCACCATATGCATTGATTTTGGAACCCCAAAAAATAAAGTTTGTCACTGTTTCCAAGGTTTCCCCATCTATATGCCGTGAAGTGATGGGACTGGACACCATGATCTTAGTTTTCTGGATGTGGAGCTTTAAGCCAACTTTTTCACACTGCTCTTTCACTTTCATCAAGAGGCTCTTTAGTTATTCTTCACTTTCTACCATAAGGGTGATGTCATCTGCATATCTGAGGTTATTGATATTTCTCCTGGCAATCTTGATTCCAGCTTGTGCTTCATCCAGCTCAGCATTTCACATGATGGACTCTACATATAAGTTAAATAAGCAGAATGACAATTTACAACTTTGAAGTACTCCTTTATTGATTTGCAACCTGTCTGTTGTTCCATGTCCATTTCTAACTGTTTCTTCTTGACCTGCAAACAAATTTCCCAGGAGGCAGGTCAGATGGTCTGGTATTCCCATCTCTTTCAGAATTTTCCACAGTTTATTGTGATCCACACAGTCAAAGGCTTTGGTATAGTCAATAAAGCAGAAGTAGATTTTTTTTTTCTGGAACTCTCTTGCTTTTTCTATGATCCAATGGATGTTGACAATTTGATATCTGGTTCCTCTGACTTTTCTAAACCAGCTTGAATATCTGGAAGTTCACAGTTCATGTACTGGTGAAGCCTGGCTTGGAAGATTTTGAGCATTACTTTGCTACTGTGTGAGATGAGTGCAATTGTGTGGTAGTTTGAACATTCTTTGACATTGCCTTTCTTTAGGATTGGAATGAAAACTTATCTTTTCCAGTCCTGTAGCCACTGCTGAGTTTTTCAAATTTGCTGATATATTGAGTGCAACACTTTCACAGGACCTTCTTTTAGGATTTGAAATAGATCAACTGGAATTCCATCACCTCCACTAACTTTGTTCGTAGTGATGCTTCCTAAGGCCCACTTGACCTTGCATTCCAGGATGTCTGGCTCTAGCTTAGTGATCACACCATTGTGGTCATGAAGATTTTTTTTTATATAGTTTTTCTGTGTATTCTTGCCACCTCTTCTTAATATCCTCTGCATCTGTTAGGTCTACATCATTTCTGTCCTTTATTGAGCCCATCTTTGCATGAAATGTTCACTTGCTCTCTCTAATTTTCTTGAAGAGATCTCTAGTCTTTCCCATTCTATTGTTTTCTTCTAATTCTTTGCATTGATCACTTAGGAAGGCTTTCTTACTTCTACTTACTATTCTTTGGAACTCCGCATTCAAATGGGTATATCTTTCCTTTTCTCTTTTGCTTTCACTTCTCTTCTTTTCTCAGCTCTTTGTAAGGCCTCCTCAGACAACCATTTGCCTTTTTGCATTTCTTTTTCTTGGGGATGGGCTTGATCACTGCCTCCTGTACAATGTTACAAACCTCTGTTCATAGTTCTTCAGGCACTCTGTCTATCAGATCTAATCCTTTGAATCTATTGAGGTCATACCTGAATGTTTTAGTGGTTTTTCATACTTTCTTGAATTTCAGCCTGAATTTGGCAATAAGGAGTTCATGATCTGAGCCACAGTCAGCTCCCGGTCTTGTTTTTGCTGACTGTATAGAGCTTCTCCATCTTTGGCTGCAAAGAATATCAATAATCTGATTTCCATTATTGACCATCTGGTGATGTCTATGTGTAGAGTCTTCTCTTGTGTTGTTGCAAGAGGGTGTTTGCTATGACCAGTGATGGCAAAACTCTGTTAGCCTTTGCCCTACTTCATTCTGTACTCCAAGGCCAAATTTGCCTGTTATTCCAGTTATCTCTTGACTTCTTACTTTTGCATTCCAGTCCCCTATAATGAAAAGGACATCTTTTTTTTTGGTGTTAGTTCTAGAAGGTCTTGTAGGTCTTCATAGAACTGTGCAACTTCAGCTTCTTCAACATTAGTGGTTGGGGCATAGACATGGATTACTGTGATGTTGAATGGTTTGCCTTGGAAACGAACAGAGATCATTCTGTCATTTTTGAGATTGCACCCAAGTACTGCATTTTGGACTCTTTTGTTAACTATGAGGGCTACTCCATTTCTTCTAAGGGATTCTTGCCCACAGTAGTAGATATAATGGTCTTCTGAGTTAAATTCACCAATTCCAGTCCATTTTACTTCATTGATTCCTAAAATGTTGATGCTCACTCTTGCCATCTCCTGTTTGACCACTTCTAATTTGCCTTGATTCATGGAGATAACATTCCAGGTTCCCATGCAATATTGTTCTTTACAGCATTGAACTATACTTCCATCACCAGTCACATCCACAAGTGAGTATCGTTTTTTGCTTTGGCTCCATCTCTTCATTCTTTCTGGAGTTATTTCTCCACTGTTTTCCAGTAGCATATTAGGCACCTACTGACCTGGGGAAATCATCTTTCAGTGTCGTATCTTTTTGCCTTTTCATACTGAAGTGGTTTGCCATTCCCTTCTCCAGTGGACCACATTTAATCAGAACTCCCCACCATGATCCATGCATCTTGGGTGGCCTTACATGGGATGGCTCATGTTTTCATTGAATTAGACAAGGCTGTGGTCCATGTGATCGGTTTGATTAGTTTTCTGTGACCGTGGTTTTCATTCTGTCTGTCCTCTGATGGATAAGGATAAGAGGCTTATGGAAGCTTCTTGATGGAAGAGACTGAGAAGGAAACTGGGTCTTGTTCTGATAAGCTTGGGGCCATGCTCAGTAAATCTTTAATCCAATTTTCTGTTGATGGGTGGGGCTGTGTTCCCTCCCTGTTGTTTGACCTGAGGTTAAACTATGGTGGAGGTAATGAAGATAATGGTGACCTCCTTCAAAAGATCCCATGCCCCTACTGCTGCACTCTGTGTTGCTGACCCTGCACCAGGCCTCCACCAACGTATACCTCTGCCAGAGACTCCTGGACACTCATGGGCAAGTCTGGGTCAGTCTCCTGTGAGGTCACTGCTCCTTTCTCTTGGGTCCTGGTGCACAAAAGATTTTGTTTGTGCCCTCCAAGAATCTGTTTCCCCACTCCTGTGAAGTTCTGGTGGCTCTATGGTAGGGTTAATGGTGACCTCCTCCAAGAGGGCTTATGCCATACCCAGGTCTGATACACCCAGAGCCCCTGCCCCTGCAGCAGGCCACTACTGATCCATACCTCCACAGGAGACACTCAGACACTCAAAGGCAGGTCTGGTTCAGTCTCTGTAGTCTCCTGGTGTGCACAAGGTTTTGTTTGAGTCCTCCATGTGTCTCTAGCGGGTATGAGGTTTGATTCTAAATGCGATTTTGCCCCTCCTACCATCTTCCTGGGGCTTCTTCTTTGCCCTTGGACATGGGGTATTTTTTGGTGGGATCCAACATTTTCCAGTTGACAGTTGTTCAGCAGCGAGTTGTAATTTTGGAGTTCTCACAGGAGAAGATGAACTCACTCATGAGCGACTGAGTGGAAGTCACTCAGTCATGCATGCCTGACTCTGTCTATGGAATTCTCCAGGCCAGAATATTAGGGTGGGTAGCCTTTCCCTTCTCCAGGGGATCTTCCCAAACCAGGGATTGAACCCAGGTCTCCCGCATTACAGGAGGGTTCTTTACCACCTGAGCCACAAGGGAAGTCCTGAAAGTGAAAGTTGCTCAGTCATGTCCAACTCTTTGGGACCCCATGTACTACACAGTCCATGGAATTCTCCAGGCCAGAATACTGGAGTGGGTAGCCTCTCCCTACTTCAGGGGATCTTCTCAACCAAGGGATTGAACCCAGGTCCCCCACATGCAAGCAGATTCATTACCAGCTAAGTAACAAGGGAAGCCTTTGGACATATCAGTCTTTTCTAAATCTGACAGAGGAACAATAGATTGCTTTTCAGATCTGAGCTGTCATAAAATTTAATTAAGAATGGAATCAGTTATATCAAAGTAAGAGATACAAGTGCTACCTTGTGAGCTATTTAGAGTATTTAGCATAAGATTAGGCAAAGCAGGTAAAAACATTTTGCTAAAAAACACAATAGTTTAGCCTTAGTTCTGGTTTCTAAATCTGAATTGGCACATGACTTATTGCACTGATAAGAATCTGGGTTAAAAAGGTAGTTCAGTTCAGTTCAGTCACTCAGTCATGTCTGACTCTTTGTGACCCCATGAATCTCAGCACGCCAGGCCTCCCTGCCCATCACCAACTCCCGAAGTTCACTCAGACTCACGTCCATCGAGTCAGTATGCCATCCAGCCATCTCATCCTCTGTCGTCCCCTTCTACTCCTGCCCCCAATCCCTGCCAGCATCAGTCTTTTCCAATGAGTCAACTCTTCGCATGAGGTGGCCAAAGTACTGGAGTCTCAGCTTTAGCATCATTCCTTCCAAAGAAATCCCAGGGCTGATCTCCTTCAGAATGGACTGGTTGGATCTCCTTGCAGTCCAAGGGACTCTCAAGAGTCTTCTCCAACACCACAGTTAAAAAGCATCAATTCTTCTTCAGTGCTCAGCCTTCTTCACAGTCCAACTCTCACATTCATACATGATCACAGGAAAAACCATAGCCTTGACTAGACGGACCTTTGTTGGCAAAGCAATGTCTCTGCTTTTGAATATGCTATCTACATTGGTCATAACATTCCTTCCAAGGAATGAGCGTCTTTTAATTTCATGGCTGCAATCACCATCTGCAGTGATTTTCGAGCCCAGAAAAATAAAGTGTGACACTGTTTCCACTGTTTCCCCATCTATTTCCCATGAAGTGATGGGACCAGATGCCATAATCTTCGTTTTCTGAATGTTGAGCTTTAAACCAACTTTTTCACTCTCCACATTCACTTTCATCAGGAGGCTTTTGAGTTCCTCTTCACTTTCTGCCATAAGGGTGGTGTCATCTGCATATCTGAGGTTATTGATGTTTCTCCCAGCAATCTTGATTCCAACTTGTGTATCTTCCAGTCCAGAGTTTTTCATGATGTACTCTGCATATAAGTTAAATAAGCAGGGTGACAATATACAGCCTTCACATACTCCTTTTCCTATTTGGCACCAGTCTGTTGTTCCATGTCCAGTTCTAACTGCTGCTTCCTGACCTGCATACAAATTTCTCAAAAGGCAGGTCAGGTGGTCTGGTATTCCCATCTCTTTCAGAATTTTCCACAGTTTAATGTGATCCACACAGTCAAAGGCTTTGGCATAGTCAATAAAGCAGAAATAGAGGTTTTTCTGGAACTCTCTTGCTTTTTCGAAGATCCAGCAGATTTTGGCAATTTGATCTCTGGTTCCTCTGCCTTTTCTCAAACCAGCTTGAACATCAGGAAGTTCATGGTTCACATATTGCTGAAACCTGGCTTGGAGAATTTTGAGCATTACTTTACTAGCGTGTGAGATGAGTGCAATTGTGCGGTAGTTGAGCGTTCTTTGGCATTGCCTTTCTTTGGGATTGGAATGAAAACTGACCTTTTCCAGTCCTGTGGCCACTGCTGAGTTTTCCAAATTTGCTGGCATATTGAATGCAGCACTTTTACAGCATCATCTTTCAGGATTTGAAATAGCTCAACTTGAATTCCATCACCTCCACTAGCTTTGTTCGTAGTGATGCTTTCTAAGGCCCACTTGACTTCACATTCCAGGATGTCTGGCTCTGGTTAGTGATCACACCATCATGATTATCTGGGTCATGAAGATCTTTTTTATACAGTTCTTCTGTGTATTCTTGCCAGCTCTTCTTAATATCTTCTGCTTCTGTTAGGTCCATACCATTTCTGTCCTTTATCAAGCCCATCTTTGCATGAAGTGTTCCCTTGGTATCGCTAATCTTCTTGAAGAGATCTCTAGTCTTTCCCATTCTATTGTTTTCCTCTATTTCTTTGCATTGATCCCTGAGGAAGGCTTTCTTATCTCTTCTTGCTATTCTTTGGAACTCTGCATTCAGGTGCTTATATCTTTCCTTTTCTCCTTTGCTTTTTGCTTCTCTTCTTTTCACAGGTATTTGTAAGGCCTCCCCAGACAGCCGTTTTGCTTTTTTGCATTTCTTTTCCATGGAGATTGTCTTGATCCCTGTCTCCTGTACAATGTCACAAACCTCATTCCATAGTTCATCAGGCACTCTATCTATCAGATCTAGGCCTTTAAATCTATTTCTCACTTCCACTGTATAATCATAAGGGATTTGATTCAGGTCATACCTGAATGGTCTAGTGGTTTTCCCTACTTTCTTCAATTTAATTCTGAATTTGGTAATAAGGAGTTCATGATCTGAGCCACAGTCAGCTCCTGGTCTTGTTTTTGTTGACTGTATAGAGCTTCTCTATCTTTGGCTGCAAAGAATATAATCAATCTGATTTCTGGAGAAAAAACTCTAGAAAGAATGAAGGGATGGAGCCAAAGCAAAAACAATACCCAGCTGTCGATGTGACTGGTGATAGAATGAAGGTCCAATGCTGCAAAGAGCAATATTTCATAGGAACCTGGAATGTCAGTTCCATGAATCAAGGCAAATTGGAAGTGGTCAAACAAGGATGGCAAGAGTGAACGTCGACATTCTGGGAATCAGTGAACTAAAATAGACTGAAACGGGTGAATTTAACTCAGATGACCATTATATCTTCTACTGCGGGCAGGAATCCCTCAGAAGAAATGGAGTAACCATCATGGTCAACAAAAGAGTCCGAAATGCAGTACTTGGATGCAATCTCAAAAACGACAGAACGATCTCTGTTTGTTTCCAAGGCAAACCATTCAATATCAGAATAATCTAAGTCTATGCCTCAACCAGTAATACTGAAGAAGCTGAAGTTGAACGGTTCTGAAGACCTACAAGACCTTTTAGAAGTAACGCCCCCAAAAGATGTCCTTTTCATTAAAGGGGACTGGAATGCAAAAGTAGGAAGTCAAGAAACACCTGGAGTAACAGGCATATTTGGCGTTGGAATACGGAATGAAGCAGGGCAAAGACTAATAGAGTTTTGCCAAGAAAATGCACTGGTCATAGCAAACACCCTCTTCCAACAACACAAGAGAAGACTATACATGGACATCACCGGATGGTCAACACCAAAAAAGGTATTAGGAATGCAAAACAGAGAAATTCAGCCTACTAGCACATCTAGTTCTATGTATTAGGAATGTGCATAATAATGCCAGAAAGAGAACTAATGATAACAGCCACATTTTTCAACTATTGTGATCCCATTAAGTGTTTATTTTAATATTCATATCATCTACATATATTATTTTAATGTATTAAAATGACCAGTCAGTTCAATTTGTTACATCCCACCCCAAAAGATATTCAATTAAAACATCTGTAAAACCAATTTGAGGAATATTTCTCTCTGCTATGTAATTTAATTTTATAAAAATATCAGTTTAGTAACCTAATATAGAGACAGCTTGAAAAGTGATAATTTAATATATTGCCCACTTTCCTACATCATGCATTTCAGTATATGCAGCTGCTGATACAGTTGTCTCAATTTTTTTTTCCGTGAAAATTCTTCTAAGTACAAGAGGAAGATTTATATTTTTAGTGACCTGGCAGCATAATAAACTATCTCTAAAGCAGACTTCTACAGGTGGATTTTTGACAGGATGTCTATTTTCAATCAGTACATATCATATAAACATGAATATTTCCTTGTATGCAGCTCTATTCATAAGTATATTAATAACACACTTTAGTGATGTAAATTTGAAGTTGAGATACAGCCAGCTAAGTTTTTGTGGGTATCTTTTGTCTTTGGCCATCTAACTGTATTGTCTGATTATGACCAGTTAGCAACAAAATGGATCATGTGCTAATAGGTGTGACTTGGTTTGAAAAATGTGAAAAGTAATTTTCCAAGACAAATCTGAGTTTTGAATTTTCAAGATAAACTAAAAGAGGAATTGTTAAAAGTATTGCAAAGCTCAACTGATTCTTCTGAATGTTTGAGTCACAGTTGACCTCGATTCTCTTCAAATTTCTCTTTCAAAATAGTGCCATATCTACCACTGTTTGGTGTTGCTTCATGTTAGCTCCAGTCTAATAAGCAATTATAGAGAATGAAGTGGCAATAGTAGTGCATCTTATAGGAGACAAGTCAGAATACCATGCATGAGAATGTCAGGCAATGGAACCAAGTGCCTCATTATCAGTAAGCCTGAAGTTATATTCCCAGTACTTTTCCTGATATTCTGTTTCACCTTTTGCAAGTTGTTTTTGTCTCTCTGTCTTATATCCAGTCTTAGAAAACAAGGATAGCAAATAGTCCCTTCTGATGTGAAGGGTTGAATAAAAATAAAGATGTCTTTCAAATTTATCCTTACATGTTGAACTAAGTAGCCTGGAAGATTTACCATGCTGTTGTTAATTATAATGAGTAATTATTTTTACTAACCACTGTCACTAATCCATGGTCATAGAATATACTTGTGTAGTTAGCATGCGAAGGATTGCAGTTTAACTAAAATATGAAGGGGTTTCAAATATGGCAATAAAAAGTGCATATATGATAGTCCTTCTATGGGAAATGACCTATTTGTTCATAGACTTGCCAATCAGTTGGTCTAAATGAAGAGAGAGTTTTAGGGTCATAGTAAACCATTTATTACTATTGGCTCTGATATTAAATGAGCAAGGAAGACAAATCCTTATACAGGTGGAAATTAGTTTCACGCTCTTCCTCTGCTTTTCAAATCATCAAAACCAAGTCCTCAAAGCCTGACTCCTTCACATGTACTTTCTAATGGATTTCAGTACTATTTTGGTTTTGTGTCTTAAAAATATAGCTTCACATTTGTAAGACAAAATGTGCTGGCAATTCAAGTGGCTTTAAAATGAATATTTGCCTATGAGGTGGCTTTTTTTTTTTTTCTGGTACCCCATTAACCCATGTCATCCTAAAATGTGCAGTAGTGGTCTCAGACACTGGCTTTTTCATACACAGGTTATTTAAAGATTCCTAGAAAAATGTGTGGTTTTTGCAAATGCTTATCATACCAATACAATAAATTTAGCCAGGCTAGAATGCCCTTATGCTTATAATGCTGACTATTTACTTCTACTTTTCCTCCTCTTCTAGTCTCACCAACTCCTATCAATACTCTACATGGGGAGGAACAAAATTAAGGGACATTTATGGAAATATAGGAATACCCACGGAAGGTATTTGAAAAACCTGTACCTCTGGAGTGGCTGCAATGATATTAAAGCCTTCCAAAATTCCATTATGATTGCAAGTATTATGTAATTTTCATTTCTTCAGTCCATAAATGAGTTTTTCCTATGTCAGTTTTCACCAAAAGTTAAACTGTTTGCATCCATCATTGGTAGTTTTATTGATTTAAGATCCAAAAGGATACACAGGGAAGGAAAGGGATAATGAGAGCATTGCATATGAGTCTAAACTTTTCAACGAAGAATGTTTTAATGAACCTATATAATAAGAAATAAGCAGAAGATGAGCATGGTATATAATTGGATCTTAAATGACTGGTCTTCATGGTACATTTTTAGAGAAGAAAGAAATATTTAATACATGCTCAGAAATCATAATTAGGTACTTGGGTTTGGCAAAGGCAGATTTACTATTTGAGGCTTCTAGGCGCTTCTGAGAATATTTGAACCAGAAGGAGACATGCAAGGCAGTCCATTTGATGGAGGGGTCTTTGTCATCATTTAAGAAGGGAAGTAAAAATGAAGACTCATGGCTGGCTCTCCAAATTTAAAATTTCAAGTATTAAGTATGACAACCAACAGTACTGTGGGTTCCAGAAAAATATGAACATTTCCAAATTATTATTATCATATTTTATAATCAATTATTAAACATATTTTAACTAAAGCTTTTAACTATTTATTGTTTTGTAGTTCACACTTACATGGATCTTTAACGAATTAATATTTCTTATATACAGACTATGACATTTGATTCTGAAACCCTTATAATTTCCATTGTCATTTGCCCTGGTATCATCTCATCATCACTATAAGTTTTTGAGAAGAACACTGTGTGTATTGTTCACGAATTCCAGGGAAGGATTTCAACTACCTGAAGAATTATCAAAGATCATTACAATGCCAGCCACCAGATACAGAAGTCCAAATGATTCTTCTCACTGCATCTTGGTATCAGAGTTGCCAAGGAAAACAGCACAGTCAAATACTGGATGGACAAAGCCTTTATTCACCTAGAGAAAAGACAGGGCAAGATCAGCTCCAACAGTGAACAGCAGTTCCCCAGGGGTAGCATATGGCCAGGCAGCTAGTGAAAAGCAATGGGCCTACTGGCAACACTCATTCTTCAGTAGAAGGACAACTCTCCCTTCCAGTGGAGTCTGAAATACTGAAAGCTGAGAGTGTGCCTGAGTACTCAAGTACTCACCTAAGCAGAACAAAAGAACAAATAGGTATTCCCATACGAGGAGTTGGGCTTCCTGGTGGCTCAGCAGTGAAGACCTGGCCTGCAATTCAGGATACTCAGGAGATGCAGGTTTGACCTCTGGGTTGGGATGATCCCCTAAAGAAGGGAATGGCAACTCACTCCAGTATTCTTGGCTGGATATAATCCCATGGACAGAGGAGCCTGGCAGACTACAGTCCATAGAGTCGCAAAGAGTCAGACACGACTGAAGTGACTGAACATACATGCCAGCATACAAGGAGATAATAAGTCCAGCAGAGACTGTGTGGGCTCTTTGTTGGATAGGAAGTGTTCCAGGCCCAGGCAATATGACTGAATAGGGGTCAAAACACTGTGCACTAGAGACTGCCTTTTCCAACCATAATCAACCTGGCCTCAACACAGGAGACTTGGTGCCACATACTTAGAGAATCTCACAAATTCAATTAATAACTCACATATAGTTTAGATAGGTTAGTTTTTAAACTACATGTGTAGAAGAAATATTTTCTAAGTAAATTAATTGTATTAATTTCTAAGGTAATTAACTAAACTTAATTGAGTATGTTTAGAATGGTCAAGAAGTTTTCCAAAGATTCTTGGGTATGTCAGTGTGCTTTTGGACACCTAACATATTAACCACAAACGATTTTTATATATTGGCTAAAACCCAACATAGTATATAATATCCACCTTTTAAAAAAACAAGCTTTGAATCTTGAAAATGCAAGTACTTCTTTATTGATTAACATGACAGCTTAATGCTTATAATTTATGAGACTATGTTGATTACTCTATAAGAGACTGTGGGGTGACACAAAAATGAGTAAGACATAACCTCCAGACTCAAAGAACTTGTGGCTGAAAGTGAGGCTTCTTTTAATACAGAGTTCAAATGTAATCTCCCTCTTGTTGCAGATGCTACATGACTCGGCTGCTTTACAGCTGCAGACTAAAATCAATTGATATTTACAGTAATGGAAGAACAAAAGACAAATCCATGCTGTTTTGTAGATGTCTGTTTTCAAGCCCTACATGATTCCATAAGAACATCTACCCTGAGTGAGGCCAGAGTCTTTTCAGGACCATGGTGCCAGTATCAGCAAATGCACAGCCCTGTTTCTTCTACTTAAGTGCATCCTCCTCTTCTGTTTGTGAAAGTGAAAGTAGCTCAGTTGTGTCCGATTCTTTGCCACCCCATGGACTATACAGTCCATGGAATTCTCCAGGCCAGAATACTGGAGTGGGTAACCTTTCCCTGTTCCAGGGGATATTCCCAACCCAGAATTGAATCCAGGTCTCCCGCATTGCAGGCGGATTCTTTACCAGCCGAGCCTGGTAAAAAGCATCTGGCTGCAATGCAAAATACCCGGTTCCATCTCTGGATCAGGAAGATTCCCTGGAGAAGCAAATGGTGACCCACTCCAGTACTCTTGCCTGGAGAATCCCATGGATGGAGGAGCCTGGTAGGCTACAGTCCATGAGGTCACAAAGAGCTGGACACGACTGAGTGACTTCATTTTCTTTTCTCCTTCTGTTTGTGTGAATGACATTTTACTCCTCTTCTTGCTTTGCTAAATTGCTGAATCTTCTCCCATTAACTGTGGCTACCAGTTATCAACTGACCACCATTCAACAATCCGTAGTGTCTCTTAGTACATGGAACAGATGACTAAAAACAGTAATCCTGTACTGTTTTTAACACGAATAGTACAAGAGTAGACGAGTTAATTTTTCCACTAAAAAGTCATTGTATTGCAGTTCCTTTACAACATACAGTTTTTGTTGCTTGTTTTATTTTAATAAATTTGTTGCTTTTCTTGGCTTTTGGTTGAATGATAACTTGCTCCTTCCATTTTTTAACAGGACCATAGGATTGTAATAGCGGGTGCACAGCTATTACTTTGAGACCCTGCACGCAGTGGTTTGAAGTCCCACTCTGCCAGACTCCTAGCAGTATTCTGGGCAGAGTGCGGTGAGAGGTGGCAGGTTCTTTCCAGACCCTCCGGCCTTAGGACTGCCAGGTGAGCTAAGGCCCCCAGGGACATGCTGAGGGCTATGCACTGCAGAGCTCCAGAGCCCTTGCCTTGGGCAGCTCACTAGCCGGGCCCAGGCCTTAAAGCAACTGGAACTTCAAGCTCATCCCCACATCCATGACCTAATGGCAGCAGCAGTCTCCTGGAGTGTATGGATACTGCCATTAAGGTAAGAGCTTCAACCAACTTCAGTTTTTCCATTCATGTTTCAAAACTCAGTACATCTTAGGTCAGTTGTCTACCCCTAGGAGCTGGCCTGAGGTCAGAGTTAAGTTGTAAGGAGGTTACCATCATTACATCTGCTCCCCACTCTGTGGTTGGGCTATTGTCAAAGCAGGGCAATTGTGAGCTGGGGATTCACCTGACGGCCTTTTGCTACAACATGTATTCCTACTGATCCTATACAAATGATTCTTTCCAGGTTAAATGAAAAGCCTGAAGGCTGGCTGGGTCTTGGGTACCTGGTTCCCTTGGGGATGACGGCTGGGCAGGGTCTGGGGACCTGACCCTGAGGGTGTCACCAGCTGACACCTGCCTCTTCAGCTGGGCCTCGGCACTGGTGGGAGGACCCAGCCTGGGTGCTGGATGAAAGCTCCCCTCCTCTTGGTTGGGGCCTAGAACTCTGATGGCTTTGCTAAAAGCTTTCCGGGTGTTCCAGGGGATTTGGGAAGCACCAGACATCCTGAAAGATGATGCTGTGAAAGTGCTGCCCTCAATACGCCAGCAAATTTGGAAAACTCAGCAGTGGCCACAGGACTGGAAAAGGTCAGTTTTCATTTCAGTCCCAAAGAAAGGCAATGCCAAAAAATGCTCAAACTACCGCGCAATTGCACTCATCTCACACGCTAGTAAAGTAATTCTCAAAATTCTCCAAGCCAGGCTTCAGCAATACGTGAACTTCCAGATGTTCAAGCTGGTTTTAGAAAAGGCAGAGGAACCAGAGATCAAATTGCCAAAATCTGCTGGATCTTCAAAAAAGCAAGAGAGCTCCAGAAAAACATCTATTTCTGCTTTATTGACTATGCCAAAGCCTTTGACTGTGTGGATCACAATAAACTGTGGAAAATTCTGAAAGAGATGGGAATACCAGACCACCTGACCTGCCTCTTGAGAAACCTATATGCAGATCAGGAAGCAACAATTAGAACTGGACATGGAACAACAGACTGGTTCCAAATAGGAAAAGGAGTACGTCAAGGCTGTATATTGTCACCCTGCTTATTTAACTTATATGCAGAGTACATCATGAGAAATGCTGGGCTGGAACAAGTACAAGCTGGAATCAAGATTGCTGGGAGAAATATCAATAACCTCAGATATGCAGATGACACCACCCTTATGGCAGAAAGTGAAGAGGAACTCAAAAGCCTCTTGATGAAAGTGAAAGAGGAGAGTGAAAAAGTTGGCTTAAAGCTCAACATTCAGAAAACTAAGATCATGGCATCTGGTCCCATCACTTCCTGGGAAATCGATGGGGAAACAATGGAAACAGTGTCAGACTTTATTTTTGGGCGCTCCAAAATCACTGCAGATGGTGACTGCAGCCATGAAATTAAAAGACGCTTACTCCTTGGAAGGCAAGTTATGACCAACATAGATAGCATATTCAAAAGCAGAGACATTACTTTGCCAACAAAGGTCCGTCTAGTTAAGGCTATGGTTTTTCCAGTAGTCATGTATGGATGTGAGAGTTGGACTGTGAAGAAAGCTGAGCACCGAAGAACTGATGCTTTTGAACTGTGGTGTTGGAGAAGACTCTTGAGAGTCCCTTGGACTGCAAGGAGATCCAACCAGTCCATTCTGAAGGAGATCAGCCCTGGGATTTCTTTGGAAGGAATGATGCTAAAGCTGAAACTCCAGTACTTTGGCCACCTCGTGTGAAAAGTTGACTCATTGGAAAAGGCTCTGATGCTGGGAGGGATTGGGGGCAGGAGGAGAAGGGGACGACAGAGGATGAGATGGCTGGATGGCAGCACTGACTCAATGGACGTGAGTTTGAGTGAAATCTGGGAGTTGGTGATGGACAGGGAAGCCTGGCGTGCTGCAATCATGGGGTCGCAAAGAGTCGGACATGACTGAGCGACTGAACTGAACTGAACTGAAACGTCTGTCTCCTTGCATGGCCCTTCAGTAAACCTTTCTTTGCTCCACACTTCGACATTTTGGTATTGTTTGACCTTACTGTGTCTCGGGCATTCGGTAACGGGATCAAAGAACTTTATACTGTATCTGGAAGTGAAACTGCACAACTCAGATGGCACTCAAATCTGCATGCTGGACACCACCTGGCATAAACCCAGATTAGGAGTTGAACACAGTCTCTTATTTGAGATCATTTACCTGGTCTCAGAACTTAATGAACCTCAGGTTCTTCTACAAATATTTTAAATTTGAGGATAATCGTTTTCCAGTGCTGTGTTGGTTTCTTCTATACAACAATGTGAATCAGCCAGAAGTATACATATATTCCCTCCCAACCCCCCATGCCACCTCTCTAGGTCATCACAGAGCTCCAGGTTGAGTCCCCTGTGTTCCCAGCAACTTCTCACTAGCTATCTATTTTACACACAGTGGTGTATATATGTCAATGCTACCCTCTCAATTCGTCCCACCCTCTCCTTTCCCTGCTATGTCCACAAGTCCATTCTCTATGTCTATGTCTTTATTACTCCCCTGCAAATAAGTTCATCAGTATGATTTTTCTAGATTTCATATATATGCATTAATATACAATATTTGTTTTTCTCTTTCTGACTTACTTCACTCTGTATAACAGGCTCTAGGTCCATCCATCTCATTAAAACTGACTCAAATGCATTCTTTTCTATGGCTAATAATATTTCATTGTATATATGTACCACATCTTCTTTATCCATTCATCTGTTGATGGACATTTAGGTTGCTTCCATGTCCTGGCTATTGTAAATAGTGCTGCAGTGGACATGAAGGTACATGTGTCTTTTTGAATTATGGTTTTCTAAGGGTATATGCCCAGTAGTGGGATTTCTGGGTCATATGTTAGTTT
This sequence comes from Bos grunniens, assembly GCF_055505025.1. Lineage (NCBI taxonomy): Eukaryota > Metazoa > Chordata > Mammalia > Artiodactyla > Bovidae > Bos > Bos grunniens. The sequence continues at coordinate 135,504,925 of NC_141194.1, forward strand.
AATTCCTAGTTTCTTTAAGGAATCTGCATACTGGCTGTATCAATAGTGACTGGTGGGAGTTTACATTCCCACCAACAGTACAAAAGAGTTCCATTTTCTCCACATCTTCTCCAGAATTTGTTGCTTATAGATTTTTGATGATGGCCATTCTGACAGGTGAGGTGATACTTCATTGTAGTTTTGATTTACATTTCTTGTGAAGCTCAGGTTCTTGATTTCTCATGGCAGAAAGAATTCAATGAGAGACAAAGTGATAGGTAAGCAATGGATTTATTTAGAGAGATACATATTCCATAGATAGAATGAGGTTTGTCTCAAAAAGCAAGAGGCCTTGGGGAGAAAGACACTCCACAGACAGAGGGGCTGGATAATTTCATTGGCTAAAGAGTGGGAATATTATTCCAATTATTTCAGGGAAGAGGTGGGCATTCCCAGGAATTAGGCCACTGCCCACTTTTTGACCTTTTATAGTTAACCTCAGACAGAGAAGGCAATGGTAACCTACTCCAGTACTCTTGCCTGGAAAATCCCATGGACGGAGGAGACTGGTAGGCTGCAGTCCATGGGGTCGCTAGGAGTCGGACATGACTGAATGACTTCACTTTCACTTTTCACTTTCATACATTAGAGAAGGAAATGGCAACCCACTCCAGTGCTCCTGCCTGGAGAATGCCAGGGACAGGGGAGCCTGGTGGGCTGTTGTCTATGGGGTCGCACAGAGTCGGACACAACTGAAGGGACTTAGCAGCAGCGGCAGCAGCAGTTAAACTCAGAACTGTCATGGCACTGGTGGTTGTGTCATTTAGTATGTTAATGTATTAGAATATGCATACAATGAAGCTCAAAGTCCACTGGAAGTGGAATCTTCCACCATCTTGGACCAAGTTGGTTCTAACCAATTTTTGTCATGTCCTATGATATGTCATTCTTTTAAAGGCTGTGCCCTGCCCCCTTCCCTTCTGTCTCAGAAGGGACCTTAAAGAACATATAGCTGATTCTCTTCGTTTTATTTTATTTTTTTAAGTTTATTATTATTATTATTTTTTTTTTTTTTACTTTACAACATTGTATTGGTTTTGCCATACATCAACATGCATCCACCACGGGTGTACACGTGTTCCCCATCCTGAACCCCCCTCCCACCTCCCTCCCCAAACCATCCCTCTGGGTCATCGCAGTGCACCAGCCCCAAGCTTCCTGTATCCTGTATCGAAACTGGATTGGCGATTTGTTTCTTATATGATATTATCCTTGTTTTAATGCCATTCTCCCAAATCATCCCCCCACCTCCCAAAGAGTCTAAAAGACTGTTCTATACATCTGTGTCTCTTTTGCTGTCTCTCATACAGGGTTGTCATTACCATCTTTCTAAATTCCATATATATGCATTAGTATACTTACTGTATTGGTGTTTTTCTTTCTGGCTTACTTCACTCTGTATAATAGGCTCCAGTTTCATCCACCTCATTAGAACTGATTCAAATGTATTCTTTTTAATGACTGAGTAATACTCCATTGTGTATATGTACCACAGCTTTCTTATCCATTTGTCTGCTGATGGACAGCTAGGTTGCTTCCATGTCCTGGCTATTATAAACAGTGCTGCGATGAACAATGGGGTACACGTGTCTCTTTCAGTTCTGGTTTCCTCGGTGTGTATGCCCAGCAGTGGGATTGCTGGGTCATATGGCAGTTCTATTTCCAGTTTTTTAAGGAATCTCCACATTGTTCTCCATAGTGGCTGTACTAGTTTGCATTCCTGCCAACAGTGTAAGAGGGTTCCCTTTTCTCCACACCCTCTCCAGCATTTATTATTTGTAGACTTTTGGATCACAGCCATTCTGACTGGCATGAAATGGTACCTCATCGTGGTTTTGATTTGCATTTCTCTGATAATGAGTGATGTTGAGCATCTTTTCATGTGTTTGTTAGCCATTTGCATGTCTTCTATGGAGAAATGTCTATTTAGTTCTTTGGCCCATTTTTTGATTGGGTCATTTACTTTTCTGGAATTGAGCTGCAGGAGTTGCTTGTATATTTTTGAGATTAGTTCTTTGTCAGTTGCTTCATTTGCTATTATTTTCTCCCATTCTGAAGGCTGTCTTTTCACCTTGCTTATAGTTTCTTTTGTTGTGCAGAAGCTTTTAATTTTAATTAGATCCCATTTGTTTATTTTTGCTTTTATTTCCAGTATTCTGGGAGGTGGGTCATAGAGGATCCTGCTGTGATGTATGTCAGAGAGTGTTTTGCCTCTAAGAGTTTTATAGTTTCTGGTCTTATGTTTAGATCTTTAACCCATTTTGAGTTTATTTTGGTGTATGGTGTTACAAAGTGTTCTAGTTTCATTCTTTTACAAGTGGTTGACCAGTTTTCCCAGCACCACTTGTTAAAGAGAATGTCTTTTCTCCATTGTATATTCTTGCCTCCTTTGTCAAAGATAAGGTGTCCATAGGTGTGTGGGTTTATCTCTGGGCTTTCTATTTTGTTCCATTGATCTATATTTCTGTCTTTAGATTGAGAAATATACCAAGTTCATGGATCGAAGAATCAATATAGTGAAAATGAGTATACTACCCAAAGCAATCTATAGATTCAATGCAATCCCTATCAAGCTACCAACGGTATTTTTCACAGAGCTAGAAAAAATAATTTCACAATTTGTATGGAAATACAAGAAAACCTCGAATAGCTAAAGCATTCTTGAGAAAGAAGAATGAAACTGGCGGAATCAACCTGCGTGACTTCAAGCTCTACTATAAAGCCACAGTCATCAAGACAGGATGGTACTGGCACAAAGACAGAAATACAGATTCTCTTCATTTTAGAAAATGTAAAATTGAAGGAAAGAGAGAGAAAGAGAAATAGAGACAGAGAGGTAAAGAGATTGAAACACACGCTCAAGGCAGAGCAAGGGCCAAATTATATCTCCCAATGCAGAGTCCAGTGTACTTTTCTCCAGTGCATGACTGGCTTTCATTTTGCCGTGAGATTTATAAATAATGAATAAGGCTGGCTTCTCAAACACATTAAATATAACTACTGAAGTCTGAGTTACACTTACTTTTTGGGTAGATGCTGGGAGAATGGATTAGAAGGCTGTCTATCTACCTATTTATTTTAATTGACTGAAGTATAGTTGACTTACAGTGTTTTATTAGTTCAGGTGTACAACATAGTGATTCCATATTTTTATACATTATACTCCATATAAAGTTATTACTAAATATTGGTTATATTTCCTGTGCTGTACATCTTTGTAACTTATCTATTTTATATATAGTAGTTTGTAACTCTTAATCCCCTTTTCCTATCTAGCTACTCCCCCTATCCTGCTCCCCACTGGTAACCAATAGTTTGTTCTTGGTATATGTGAATCTGTTTCTTTTTGTTACATTCATTCATTTGTATTATTTTTTAGATTCCTCAAATAAGTGAAAGCATGTAGTATTTGTCTATCTCTATCAGATTTATTTTACTAAGTATAATACTCTACTTGTTAATCTATATTGTAACAAATGGAAAAAAATCACATTCATTTTATAGTTGAATAATATTCCATTGTGTAAGCGTATCACATCTTTTTTATTCATTCATCTGTTATAGGACACTTAGGTTACTTCTATATAATGACCATCATAAATAAAATGCCACTATGGACATTGACGTGCATATATATTTTCTAATTAATGTTTTTAATTTCTTTGGATATATACTCAAGAGTGGAATTGCTGGACCATAAAGTAGTTCTAGTTTTATTTTTTTTGAGGAAACTCCATACTGTTTTACATAGTGCCTGCGCCAATTTATGTTCCCGCCAACAGTGCATGAGGATTCCCTTTCATTCACATCCTTACCAACATTTATTATTTCTGATCTTTTTGATAATAGCCATTCTAAAATGTGTGAGGCAATATTTTATTGTGCTTTGATTTGCAACTCCCTGGTGATTAGTGATGTAGAACATTTTTTCATGTACCTATTGGCCATCTGTATGTATTTTTTTAGAAAAATATCTATGCAGGTCATTTGGTTATTCTTTGAATTGGACTTCATTTGTTTTGCTATTGACTTATACAAGTTCTTTGTATATTTTGGATAGTAACACTTTATCAGATAGATGATTTGCAAGTATTTTCTCCCATTCTGTTTGATGCCTTATCATTTTATTGTTTCTCTTGTTGTGGGAATAGTTTGATGTGTTCCCACTTGTTTATTTTTGCTTTTATTACTTTTATTTTGGTGTCAAATTAAAAAAAAATCTATCATTAAGATCTATGTCAAGAAGCTTACTACCTAGGTTTTCTTCTAGGAATTTTGCTGTATCAGATCTTACATTCAAGTCTTTACTCCCTTTTGACCTAATTTTTGTATACGGTGTAAGATAATTGTCCAGTTTCATTCTTTTGCAGTGGCTGTCTTATTTTCCCAACAGCATTTATTGAAGAGACTGTCCTTTCCCCATTTTACATTCCTGCCTCCTCTGTCATTAATTAATTGACCATGGGTGCATGGGTTTATTGCTGGGCTCTGTGTTCCATTCCCTTCATCTTTGTGTCTGCTTGTGTGCCGGAACCATGCTGTTTGATTACCGAAAATTTATAGTGTAGTTTAAAGCCAAGGAGTGAGATACCTCCAACTTTGTTCTTTTTTCTCAAGATTACTTTGGCTATTCAGGGTCTTTTCTGGTTCTGTATGAATGTTAGGATTATTTGGTCTATTTCTGGGAAAGTGTCATGGATTACATTAAATCTGGAGATTGCTTTGGGTAGTATAAACTTTTTAACAATATTAATTCTTCCAATCCATAAACATGGGATATCTTTCCACTTATTTATATCATCCTCAGTTTCCTTCATAATGTCTTATAGTTTTCAGACCATAGGTCTTTCACCTCCTTGGTTAATTCTTTTCCCTGTTAGTTCATTCCTTATGTGATTGTAAATGTGATTTGCTTTCTCTTTCTGATAGTTCATTATTAGTGTATAGAAAAACAACATATTTCTGTACACTAATCTTTTATCCAGAAACTTTACTGGATTAATCTATTAGTTCTCATGTTGTTATTATTTTTTTTTTTTTTGGTAAAGACTTTAGAATTTTCTGTATATAGTGTCATGTAATCTGCAAATGGTGACAGTTTTTAATTTCTTCCCTTCTAATTTCTATGCCTTTATTTCTTTTTCTTGTCTGATTGTTGTGTCTAAGACTTCCAATACCATGTTAAAAAGTAGTGGTTATAGTGGTCATCCTTGTCTTGTTCTTGATTTTAGAGAAAAAGCTTTCTTTTTTTCACCATTGAGTATGATGTTAGCTGTGAGTTTGTCATAAATGGATTTTATTATGTTGAAATATGTTCCCTATATACCCACTTTGTTGAGAGTTTTTATCATGAATGAGTACTGAATTTTGTCAGATGTTTTTTCTGCATCTATTGAGATGATCATGTGATTTTTATCCTTCATTTTAGTAATGTGGTGTATAACATTGGTTGATTTGCTGATTTTAAAAAGTGTATTTATTTATTTTTTTGGTTGCCTCAGGTCCTAGTTGCAGCACATAGGATCTTTGTTGTAGCACATGAGTTTAGTTGCTCTGAAGCATGTAGGATCTTAGAACCCCAGCCAGGGATTAAACCCATGTCCCTTGCACTGCAAGGTCGATTCTCAACCACTGTACCACCAGCGAGTCCTGATTTGTAGATTTTGACCCATACTTCCATTCCTGTAATGTCTCACTTTATCATGGTGTGTGATTCCTTTTATATATCATTGGATTTGATTTGCTAATAATTCTTGGTGACTTTTGCATCAACATTCATCAGGGATGTTGGCTTGTAATTTCTTTTTTATTTTGGAGTGTTTTTCTCTGGTTTTAGTATCAGGGTAATGTCGACCTCACACAGTGACTTTGGGAGTATTACCTCCTCTTCATTTTTTGGGAATAATTTGAGAAGAATAGGTATTAGCTCTTCTTTATGTTTGGTAGAATTCCCCTAGACTTTCATTTGTTGGGAGTTTTTTTTTTTTTTTATAATGTTTTTTTTTTTTTAAAGCAAATTTATTGAGATATAAAAGCGTGCAATAAACACAATAAGTGTACAACACGGTCTAGTTTTATGTATGTATAAACCCACGAAACCATTTTTACATTCAAGATGATGAGTTTTCTATTACCTCCCAATGGGAGTTTTTTTGATTACTGATTTAATTTATATAATAGTAATCAGTCTATTTGGATTATCTATTTATTCCTAATTCAGACTTGGAAAATTGTATTTTTCTAGGAATTTATCCATTTCTTTTAGGTTGTCCGATTTGTTGGCATATAACTCTTGATGCAGTATTCTTTTATGATTGTATTTTATGATTGTATTTCATGATGTCAGCTGTTTTTTCTCCTCTTTCATTTCTTATTTTGTTTATTTGGGTGGTGGTCACCACCTTATCAGGAGGTGGGTCCAGACCTCAGAGGCTGGGGCAGGAGCCTGAGGAAGCTGGGCTTCTTCCTGGCATGATGGCAGTTTCTGTCTTGGTTGGGGGCATGTCCACAACTTTGGGGGTTGGATCTATACTTATGATCTGGCTCTGGATCTCTGCCTTGTTCAGAGATAAAGCTACACTTCTGAAGTCTTTGCCCGAATAGATGCAGGGCTCTAGCCTGATCTGGCTCAGTTCCTTTCTTGGCGTACTCTTGTACAGGGTGGCAGTGCAGCCCAAACTGGCTGGCTTCACTTCTTCCCCAGGGTGTGTGTGTGTGTGTGTGTGTGTGTACAAACCCAAAAAGATCTCTGTTCTGGCCAGAGGATTGAGCGCTGGTGCAGGAGAGGCTGGAACAGGAACCTGCTGTGCACTGACATGCATGCTAGAGTGGTCCTGGCAGTCTATCCAGAGCACCAGGAAGTTTTCAATCTGCTGCCTATGTGCTGGGACTGGGAGCATGCACTCTTCAAGAGCAGAGTCATAGTTTCTTAGAACTCTCTGGTAAGCCCCACTGGTTTCAAATCAGGTAGTGGGTCTTATTTTTTTGGTATCTGGACTCAAGTTTGGGGTGCTTAATATGGGCCTCAAACCTCTCATTCCTTAGGAATGATCTATGAACTTGTGAGATTCCCCTCTTCTTCTGTGTCCACCACTGGGGTATGGGTTCCAACCAGATGACTTTCCCTCCCTTCCTTTCAGACTTTGTATCTTTATTTGCAGCCTTGGTTGTAGAAGGGCTGTTCTGATAGTCCCCGGGTCAATTTCAGTGAAAGTCACTCTATAAATAATTGTAGGTTTGGTGCGTTTGTGGGGGAAGGTGAGCTCAGGGTCTTCTTAGTTCACCACCATGATCCTGCCCACTCTGGAGGGAATTTTAGAAAGACACTGAAAAAAAGTTAAGATTTTGACAAGAATCTAAGCATAAGGTAGATGTAGTATATGGTTTCACTTCTTTGTCCCTTTTATTTACATACCATAGAAATTAGGTGTGGTTAGTTCTGTAATTCTGTGCAAAGGGCAGTTTAACCTCCTTGCTTATTGCCACCCTAGATATTACAAATTCTAATTTCCACAGTCTATTCCATTTTGCTATTAACTGCTACTGATATTATTATACAACTCTGGCTATGCAGTGGGGTCTTTGGAAATCTGTTCAATGAACTATTTTCAAATGCAAGTCCAGGGTCCTGCCTCCCCTACCAACAGAATTTCTAATGAGTTAAAGCTAATCTTTGAACCACTTAAATTAAAATAGGTGCTTCAAGGCAAAGATGAAATTTTTTCATGAGGTATTTCAAGGTCCCATTATGATCATAAAGTCTTTCTTAGATAGGCTCTACTTAAATAAAGCCTGCCACTTAACCATCAAAGCAGTACAAATTCTTTTCTTCAATTACTACTCATTCCACCCTTCCCTTCCTCATTTTCAAATTGTATCCCGCTCACTACAAAGCCTCATTTCACCCAGAAACTCTTCTTTAGATAGCTTTGGGCTAAACTAATATGTATTGTCCAAGAGCCTGACATCTTGCTGTCTTTACTGATATTCTGCTTCCAGAATATGAAACTACTATTAAACATTTCATTTTGTAATTTTCAGTCTTAGTAGCTGTTAAGTTCTATAAAAGAAAAGAAATGTTTCAGTGGTTTGTGTAGGAGAAACTAAGAGAATTACTGACCAATTTTCACACATCTCAATAGAACAGGTAGCTGAAAAATATCCTTTTCTTTTGTGGAGATTGAAAGAGTGGTGTTATCAACGCTAATGAGAATTGTTCTGGTTTCCCAGAGACATCTTGAGACCGCTTGAGGAAAAGAAATCTTCTGACTTTCTAAGACACAAATTATCTTGGTGTGAGTTTTACATGAATTAGGGATCATCTTTTTGCTATGCTGTACCTTTAATAGTATGTGAACCGAGAAATTCCAGATATACAAGCTGGATTTAGAAAGGGAAAAGGAACCAGAGATCAAATTGCCAACATTTGTTGGATCATACAGAAAGCAAGGGAGTTCCAGAAAAATATCTACTTCTGTTTTATTGTCTACACCAAAGCCTTTGACTGTGTGGATCACAACAAACTGTGGAAAAGTCTGAAAGAGATGGGAATACCAAACCTGTCTCCTGAGAAACCTGTATGCAGGTGAAGAACAGTTAGAACCAGACATGGAACAATGGACTGGTTCCAAATTGGGAAAGGAGCATGTCAAGGCTTTATTTTGTCACCCTGCTTATTTAAGTTATATGCAGAGTACATTATGAGAAATGCTGGGCTAGATGAAGCACAAGCTGGAATCAACATTGCTGGGAGAAATATCAATAACCTCAGATATGCAGATGACACCACCCTTATGCCAGAAAGCAAAGAATAACTAAAGAGCCTCTTGATGAAAGTGAAAGAGGAGAGTGAAAAAGCTGGCTTAAAACTCAGCATTCCAAAAACTAAGATCATGGCATCTGATCCCATCACTTCATGGCACATAGATGAGGAAACAATGGAAACAGTGACAGATTTTATTTTCTTGGGCTCCAAAAGTCACTGCAGACAGTGACTGCAGCCATGAGATTAAGACACTTGCTCCTGGAAGGAAAGTTATAACACCCATAGAATATTAAAAAGCAGAGACATGACTTTGCCAACAAAAGTCCATCTAGTCAAAGCTATGGTTTTTCCAGTCATCATGTATGGATGTGAGAGATGGACCATAATGAAGGCTGAGATCTGAAGAATTGATGCCTTCGAATTGTGGTGCTGGAGAAGATTCTTGAGAGTGCCTTGAGATCAAATCAGTCAACCCTAAAGGAAATTAGTCCTGAGTATTCATTGGAAGGACTAATGCTGAAGTTGAAGCTCCAATAATCTGGCCATCTGATATGAAGAGCCAACTCACTGGGAAAGACCCTGATGCTGAGCAAGATTGAGGGCAGGCGGAGAAGGGAGTGACAGAGGATGAGATAACTGGATGGCATCACCGACTCAATGGACATGAGTTTGAGCAAACTCCAGGAGATAGTGAAGGACTGGGAAGCCTGGCATGTTGCAGTCCAAGAGTCACAAATGGTTGGACACGACTTAGTAAGTGAACAGCAACAATAACCCTTAATAGAGAAGCTTTCACACTTTCTGTGTTTGAAATGGAAAATGGAGTATAAAGATTTCAGCCATTTAGGTCTAGTCACTTTCTCCCTCTCTGTTCCCCTTCCTGATTTGTTTTCCCTTTGAGAACAAATAAGAAATATAATGCAGTTGACCAAACCAAGTTGGCCTGAGAAATGAGAGGAAGAATGGAATTGGGAGAGGTTGGGGGGAAATGACATCATAGCAAGAAAAAAATATAGATAAAAAAAGGAAAATCTCTTCTCAGTCATGAAGGAGGAGGGCTCAATGTAGCAACTTAGAGGCCCTAGTCTTTACCTTGACATTAGCATCATGAAGTGTGCTATAGGACAGGGGTCCTGTACTTTTATATATAAATTCATAATACTTTTGTGCTCAAGTCTCTGGTCCGTATTTAAATCCCTAACATGAATGAAGGATGTAGCATCCTGAGCTAGCTGGAAAATTTTCAGAAAAACAGAAGCTCAAGCCTTTTAAAGATTTGGTAGTAATAGGCCCTATATGTAGTTATCACCTCTATAATTTTTCACTTAAAAAGGAAATTTAGGAAATAGATGATCTTTTCTTTTGAGTGATAGCTGTATTTTTATTTTTTATTATTATTTTTTTATTTTTAAAAATATTTATTTAAAAATTTCATTAAGTATAATGTGAAGATCTTCAGCATGGGCCAAAAGTATGTTTTCTCAACTTTCTGTTCTTCCTCATTGGAATTCACCTTCTCTTTCTTTTTTGTTCCAATCCGTATATCATTTCTTGAGTCATAACAGCTGGGTTGTTTAAAATGCCCTATGAGTAGACATAAGTACTGCTAATGATAGGACAGACTCTGGCAAGTGGCAGGAGATGGGGTTGATACCTCACTACACTTTGATTCTTGTGTCCTTCATTACATTGTGCATGCATGCCTGCATGCTAAGCTACTTCAGCCATGTCTGACTCTTTGTGACCCATTACTGTATTTTTAAAATTTCCAAGAGCAAAGAACCTGCTTGGGTTTTGGAGCTTTAATTCCAGCTCCATTTATTAATTAAATGGCCCTGGACAAAGCATTGGGTTTCTGCACCTACATTTCCTCATTTGTCAAAGGAGAATCTATTTTACAGTAATCAGTGGGCATGATACTTCTATTTGAACTAAAAAAAATAAGGGCATGATACTTCTATTTGAACTAAAAAAAATAATCAGAAGATAAGAAGGATGGTATATAAGAGACAGACACCTTTCTGAGACCCTCAAATATTCCACAAATATGGTCATTCACTCTGCTTGCTCTGGCAGCACTTATATAGAAAAAAAAAAAAAAATAGGGACTACTAGAGGTGAGGTTGAATGAACTGGAAATACAAGAAGAGAACCCAGATGTTATTATACCATAGGCAGAGAGGCTCTTAAAAATTCTTTCACAATAACCCACAGCAGCACTGACTAAGGACTTGGAGTGGGAAATGTACTATACATAATGTTCTGCAGAGTGGCACTGGGATAAGTTCTTTTAGGGGTTGTGGTCCTAACAAGCTTTTAAAATGGTAATGGAAGCAAACAGTAATCCAAATAATAATAAAAAAAAAAAACTAAAAAAATAATAGATAACAGTAAATAGTTTAAAGAATATGTAGTTAATTATTCTGGAAAGAAATAATAGCTCAAATTTATTGAGCACATACTGTAGCTTAGGCACTGAGCTATACTGTTATCTTCCCCATCTCTTATATAGTTCTAAACAAGCCTTTTCATGGATAAAACTAACAGCAGTGGATGTAAGCCATCTCTTCTTTTTTGTGTAGGTCCTTTAAAGGAAGCCCTTTACTTTGTTATCTTATATGAATCTAGGTACCAAGTACATGAGCAATGAACAAAAATTTAATGGGATCATCAGGGACCTTACCAAATACAAATCTCATATACAAGAGAAGAGAGAAGACAGTAAGGACATCAGAGAAAGTCCTAAAGTAGAAGTAAGAAAGAACACAAGAGACTCTGTCTACATGGGTAAAGAATGCAATATTGCAGGTGGATGAAAGGAAGGTTTGACAAATGTAAGGATTTTACATTGCAGCTGCACTTTTCTTCAAAGTGTTTAAGAGCAGCATAACAACTCTAGACACAATGACTTTATTTTTTAATTAAATTTATTTATTTTAATTGGAGGTTAATTAGTTTACAATATTGTATTGGTTTTGCCATACATCAACATGAATCTTCCATGGGTGTACACGTGCTCCCCATCCTGAACCCCCCCTCCCACCTCCCTCCCCGTACCATCCCTCCAGGTCATCCCAGTGCACCAGCCCCAAGCATCCTGTATCCTGCATTGAACCTGGACTGGCGATTCATTTCTTATATGATATTATACATGTTTCAATGCCATTCTCCCAAATCTTCCCACCCTCTCCCTCTCCCACAGAGTCCAAAGGACTGTTCTATACATCTGTGTGTCTTTTGCTATCTCGTATACAGTGTTATTGTTACCATCTTTCTAAATTCCATGTATATGCATTAGTATACTGTATTGGTGTTTTTCTTTCTGGCTTACTTCACTCTGTATAATAGGCTCCGGTTTCATCCACCTCATTAGAACTGATTCAAATGTATTCTTTTTAATGGCTGAGTAATACTCCATTGTGTATATGTACCACAGCTTTCTTATCCATTCATCTGCTGATGGACATCTAGGTTGCTTCCATGTCCTGGCTATTATAAACACCACTGTGATGAACATTGGGGTACACCTGTCTCTTTCAATTCTGGTTCCCTTGGTGTGTATGCCCAGCAGTGGGATTTCTGAGTCATAAGGCAGTTCTATTTCCATTTTTTTAAGGAATCTCCACCCTATTCTCCATAGTGGCTGTACTAGTTTGCATTCCCACCAACAGTGGAAGAGGGTTCCCTTTTCTCCACACCCTCTCCAGCATTTATTGCTTGTAGACTTTTGGATCACAGCCATTCTGACTGGCATGAAATGGTACCTCATTGGGGTTTTTATTTGCATTTCTCTGATAATGAGTGATGTTGGGCATCTTTTAATATGTTTATTAGCCATCTGTATGTCTTCTTTGAAGAAATGTCTAAAATTCAACATCCATTTATGATAAAAAAAAAACTCTCTAGAAAGCAGGAATAGAAGGAACATACCTCAACATAATAAAAGCTATATATGACAAACTCACAGAAAACATTATCCTCAATGGTGAAAATTTGAAAGCATTTCCCTGAAAGTCAGGAACAAATCAATAGTGCCCAATTTCACCACTACTATTCAACATAGTTTTGGAAGTTTTGGCCACAGCAATCAGAGCAGAAAAAGAAATAAAAGGAATCCAAACTGGAAAAGAAGAAGCAAAACTCTCACTGTTTGCAGATGACATGATTCTCTACATAAAAAACCCTAAAGACTCCACCAGAAAATTACTAGAGCTAATCAATGAATATAGTAAAGTTGCAGGATATAAAATCAAGATACAGAAATCCCTTGCATTCCTATACACTAATAATGAGAAAATAGAAAGATAAATTAAGGAAACAACTCCATTCACCATTGCAATGAAAAGAATAAAATACTTAGGAATATATCTACCTAAAGAAACTAAAGACCTATATATAGAAAACTATAAAACACTGGTGAAAGAAATCAAAGAGGACACTAATAGATGGAGAAATATACCATGTTCGTGGATTGGAAGAATCAATATAGTGAAAATGAGTATACTACCCAAAGCAATTTATAGATTCAATGCAATCCCTATCAAGCTACCAACGGTATTTTTCAGAGCTAGAACAAATAATTTCACAATTTGTATGGAAATACAAAAAACCTCAAATAGCCAAAGCAATCTTGAGAAAGAAGAATGGAACTGGAGGAATCAACCTGCCTGACTTCAGGCTCTACTACAAAGCCACAGTCATCAAGACAGTATGGTACTGGCACAAAGACAGAAATATAGATCAATGGAACAAAATAGAAAGCCCAGAGATAAACCCATGCACCTATGGACACCTTATCTTTGACAAAGGAGGCAAGAATATACAATGGAGAAAAGACAATTTCTTTAACAAGTGGTGCTGGGAAAACTGGTCAACCACTTGTAAAAGAATGAAACTAGAACAGTTTGTAACACCATACACCAAAATAAACTCAAAATGGATTAAAGATCTAAACGTAAGACCAGAAACTATAAAACTGCTAGAGGAGAACATAGGCAAAACACTCTCCAACATACATCACAGCAAGATCCTCTATGACCCACCTCCCAGAATATTGGAAATAAAAGCAAAAATAAACAAATAGGATCTAATTAAAATTAAAAGCTTCTGCACAACAAAAGAAACTATAACCAAGATGAAAAGACAGCCTTCAGAATGGGAGAAAATAATAGCAAATGAAGCAACTGACAAAGAACTAATCTCAAAAATATAAAAGCAACTCCTGCAGCTCAATTCCAGAAAAATAAACGACCCAATCAAAAAATGGGCCAAAGGGCACAATGACTTTAAAACACATCACAGTTGAACAGTAAGATGGGAGAGACTTGATGGAGGGACTCTCAACTGGAGGGTTTTGGATATTAATACTCGCTTTGAAAGAAGACAAAACTTACATAAGAAATGGTAGATTCTTATCATATTAATGCAGCCTATTTTTTTAACCATATAAGAAGTATTATGGTAGGTTCCTATCAATAATGAATATGTGTCGAGAAATGCTGATCATCTGTTTTTATTTATTTTATTTTCCTGTATGGTCTTTGGAAATGTTAAAAATGACGATTTCAATCACTGTATTTTCCTCCTGTATACTCTCTAGGAAAGGGGCTATTTAAATGCAAAACATTATCAGCAGCATTTTCCAAAACTTTTTAAGGGGTGAAATAAGGATTTAGGAAATAGCATAGTGACCACAGACTAAATAAATTATAGAAAGCAAATCACTCATTAGAATAAATTTCAAGTTGGAAGGATTTTAAGAAGGAACTAAGAAACAACATTGAATGTACTCTAATGTGTCATGGTGTGCATTGAACACCTTACAAATATTATCTCATGTAATCCTTATATTAACTCCATAATGTAGGTAATATTCCATCCTCAGTTAATTCTATAATCGTATCCAAGATTATAGAATTATTTAGTGACCAGAGTGTACTATGTCTACTGCATTTGCTGCTGAAACTACAAAAGCAGTTTTGTTGAAATGGATACAGGAGTGCTACATTAATCTCAAAAGGATGCCAGAGTTTCCTCACTCCAGGCTGTTTTTTTATACTATCCCTTCCCACAGGCTATACACAAAGAGTACTCAAATTATCACACATAAGAGACCCTAACTCCCCTCTCTGTATAAAGTTTTAATCAGAGTCGGTTTATAGTTAGTACTTTTTTTTTTTTTTTGAATAATGTCATTCTTAGGAAGAGTAGTGAGAAATTTTCAATAATAGAGGTGTCACACATCTACTTAGGCCAACAAGAGCACAGAAATTTTTATGGGAAGCACAATAGAAGGATTTATCAAAAGGGCATTTCTGAAGCTAAAAGTTCAGTGCTTACTTTTTCAGCTAAAATTATTTAGGAGCTTTCTATATCACTGGAATTCAACTAGCATAAAGTCTCACTTTAGTGAGTAAAGCATTAAAAACCTGCTGGATTATTTCTGGAAGAGTTTATATTAATAAAAGGTGGTTAGGTTCTTCATATCAATCATATAGTTACCTTAAGACTGGGATGAGTTGATGTTGAGGCTCAAAAATAAATCCCTCTTGAAGTAATCATATTTCTTTTTTATGTAGTTCTTATTTTTTTTAATAAATAATACATGACCATGCCTTAAAAAGTCAAAATAAGAAAAACAGCAGTCTACCTCCCTACCCCATCTGCACCCTCAAGTACCATTCCCTAGACTAATAGCTTTCAACTCTTTTAGATGTTTCTTTTGACACTTATCTTGCTATTTCTGAATAGCATGCTAATACTTGCAGTTTTTAATTTTTAGTTTTAGATATTATCTCTTGACTTAATATTTGAAGAATTCTCTTAAGCATATCTTAAGCATCACTTTTCACTTGTTTGAGGCTTTAATGAGATATAATTCTTTTTTTTAACCATTTTTTAAATTTAAACTTATTTATTTTAATTGGAGGCTAATTACTTTACAATATTGTATTGGTTCTGCCACACATCAACATGAATCCACCACAGGCGTACACGTGTTCCCCATCCTGAACCCCCCTCCCGCCTCCCTCCCTGTACCATCCCTCTGGGTCATCCCAATACACTAGCCCCAAGGATCCTGTATCGAGATATAATTCTTAGATTGAAAATTATTTTTGTTTTGGATTTTGAAAATATTTTACCAACATCATCTGCCATCCAGTGTTACTGTTGAGAAAATGTATTCTTGTTTCAGAGCCTCTGTATGTTACTTTGTTTTCTATTTGTTTTATTTCCTTCAGGGAAGCTTGTAGGATCTTCTCAGCACCTCAGTTCTCTGAAATTCCACAGTAATGTGAGTTTGTCTATGTTTTCTTTCATTTATTATATTTTGTTGGCACCTTTATTCTGGAAACTCTTGTCCTTCATTTATGGGAAATTCTATTTCATTGTTTTGTTAATAACTTCCTGCCCCGTGATTACTTTTCAGGCTTTTGTGGCAATTCTATTATGAAGTAGGACCTCCAGAACTGATCTGGTTTTCTGTCTTTTCTGTTGTTTCCAAGGCCTGACATTTTACCTGCTTTCTGTGCAGTTTCATCAACTTCTTCCAACCATTCATTAATGTTTTTCATTGTTCTGTTCATGATGGTAATGATGATGATGACGTTCTGTTTTGCTCCCTGTATTATCTCTGTTTCCTCTAAACTCCCTTTTTTGTTTGTTTGTTTTGGTCTATTTCTCATTTTAGGAGTTTTAATATTTAGGAATGAGGCCCTGTACAGCTGATCGCAGTGTGTATATGTGTATTATCTTTCCTTGGTAAACCAGCCCAGGCAGAATCCAGCCTCCAATCCTTTTCTTGGGATTTTAATCTTGGTTGTCAGTGCTCTAGAAATTGACAGACACAGAAAGGGCTGAGAGAATTCCATACTCAGGATGTAGATTCCAAGATAATATCCTGGTTTAAATTGTGGTATTCTCATTCTTAGTGATCCACAGGTCTAGAATCCCCTTGTTTCAATCCTCCCCATTTTATGTTGGAATGGGGAGTAGATCTGTAGATTTGGAATGGGAAGTCTTGGTGCTCTTTACACAGATCATCAAATATTCTGCTTCTCTCTCTCTCTCTTTTTTTTTTTTTTTTGAACCATGCCCACATCCAAACCTTCAGAACTACCTAGAGATTATAATTTCTGACCCTTCTTAGGTTCTGAAAACAAATGTACTTGTTTCATTGCTCTCCTCTATCACATTCCTTCGCTCCTCTCAGAGACTTAGCTTTCAGCTTTCTAACTTCTATTGTAACTGTTACTACTCCTCAAGGTTATTTGCATTTCTCCTTTATTGTTTTTGTTCTCTTTTTTCCTTCAGTATTATGATTTTTATTTAATTTTCATTATTTTAAAACATATAATTGGCCATGGTTAACCACATGTCACCATCTTTATTCTCCCCTTTTGTAGAGCAAGTATTTTGTCACTCAGTTTGTATTTTTTTAAAGAATAAATGTAAATCTTAGAAAACTTCTTAAAAATATTGAAACAAATACACTTCTATCAGACTTTTAATATGCTCTATATTTTATCTAAATTAAAATGATCTATATCCCTCTAAATAGGCTTACTGGGTAGCTCAGTGGTAAAGAATGTGCCTGCCAGTACAGGAGACACCGGTTCGATCCCTGGGTCAGGAAGATCCCACAGAGAAGGGAATGGCTATCCATTACAGTATTTTTGCCTGGAGAATTCCATGGACAGAGGAGCCTGGTGGGATACAGTCCATGAAGTTGCAAAGAGTCAGACATGACTTAGCAACTAAACAACAATGACAATATCCCTCTAATGTCATCAATGGGTGCATTTTCTCTTCACAATCCCAACAAGACTACCAGAGAAAATATTGCTGGCTCATCTGATGTGCTTGTAGAACATGCAAGAAACAGATACTATACAGAGCATGATATGTTCTGTTTTTAACATGCTTCACAGTTGTAGAGTAAGATTGGAGGTGCTTGCTGGAGGGACTCTAACCTAGAGGGTTTTGTATACTAAGACTCAGTTTTAAATCTCACTATGGTAATTTACATCTTAGCTCGGCCAGAGGAACTTAAGAATCACCCTGCACTGGCATTTATTGCAAACACATTTTCTGTATGAAGGATTTCAAAGCTCTCCTCTAGAAATATAGGTGCATACACAACTGGCCATGAAGGCTCCTGTTTGTGTCGTTTGGTAAATCCTTTTCTTACAAGACGTCTAGTCTGCACTGTGCTGTGCTTAGTTGCTCAGTCATGCCTGACTCTTTGTGACCCCATGGACTGTAGCCCACCAGCTATTCTGTCCATAGGGATTCTCCAGGCAAGAATACTGGAGTGGGTTGCCATGCCCTCCTCCAAGGGATCTTCCCAACCCCGGGATAGAAGCCATGTCTCCCACATTGCAGGTGGATTCCTTAACGTCTGAGCCACCAGGGAAGCCCAAGAATACTGGAGTGGGTAGCCTATCCCTTCTCCAGGGGATCTTCCCAACCCAGGAATCAAGCCAGGGGCTCCTGCGTTGCAGGTGGATTCTTTACCAGCTGAGCTACCAGGGAAGCCTGACCTTTACTCTGTGTGCTGTGCTTAGTTGGTCAGTTGTGTCTGACTCTTTGTGACCACATGGACTGTAGCCCGCCAGGCTCCTCTGTTAATGGGGATTCTCCAGGCAAGAATACTGAAGTGGGTTGCAGTGCCCTCCGCCAGGGGATCTTCCCAACCCAGGGATTGAACCCAGGTCTCCTGCATTGCAGGCAGATTCTTTACCATCCAAGCCACCAGGGAAGCCTGACCTTTAGTCTGCACCTCAGCAAAAACTATCTGGGCAGTATATTTTCATGTTAAATCACAAATTTGAACCATTCCTTAGACCTGTTTGTGCTGTATGTATTTGCATGAAATATCTTTGTTCAGAACTCTTACCTATGCTATTTTTTTTAAAAAAAAAGGATGTTTGGAATAAAACTGCATTTCTAGAGTTTTAGTTTATCCTGTCAGAAGCCTTTAATATACATAACTGTGGAGGGAATCATGGATACATTTGGCATTGTTTTTGAGAAGATTGTACATTCAGAACCAAATTCTTCTGGCAGGAAATACTTACCTCTCACTTGCACCAGAGAGATTCTCTTATACAGCTATCTGAATAAGGAAATCACAAGGATATTAATAAAATAGAGTTTAGTGTAGCATAAGCAGGGAAGCAATGTGGAGACACTTTTTAGAACAGAAAACTTCATACCTGAGACCATTCTCTTTGGTACAGAAAGGAGAACACTGCAAGAAGATGTTAAAAATATATCTTTTATATTAAGTTTTTTAAATACTTCATATATCTTAAAGTTTAATAGCACAAGTGAATGAGAATGTATTGAGAAACTCATCAACTATTGAAAAGACGTTTTAAAAATTTAGTATAAGACTATTTCTATTTGTTAATGAACAAATAAAAGGATTAGGAATATTGAACTATTTATGCCTCTGGCTCCACCCCTGCCTGTGAACACATTTGGCTTAAAATGAAGGGACAGATGAACAGATGAATCCCTTTATGAAAATCAACTGTAGGCCAGAGAAAGCTTTGGTTAGAATAAATACTGACATCTGCAGATGGAGTGAACTGCAGGGCAATGTTTAATATATCTCAGCTTTTCTTGTTTAACATTTATTGAGATTCAGCAACGTGCTGGCGGCTGTTCAGAATGTGAGCACAACAGGGTTTCCTCTCTTCAAGAATGGAGCAAAAAAATATTTCCTGGTTAGTTAAGGAGAACTTTGATATGAACATAATTTGTATGCCTTTGCCTGCTGAATTCAGGAAGCCCAGATTTATAAGATCATATGAAGTTAACAAGTAGATGAGCATCCACTGCATTCTTACTGTGATGGTGGAATACAAGAAAAAAAAATGGTCTTACTAAGGAAACAGAGATTGATGTAGTGAATAAAATGAAAGATGGTGTATCAGAGATTAAATAAGGCAAGTATTAAAGGAGGGCAAAGAAGGGAGAAGTAACTGCGAACTGGAATATGCAAGAGAGAAGAGTTAGGATGGAAATTAAAATAGACTGGCTTTCTAATATTCAGGGCACTGTGGACCCACACCTCCACTGGAGACTCCTGGACACTCACAGGCAAGTCTGGCTCAGTCTTTTGTGGGGATACTCTTCCTTTCTCATGGCTCCTGGTGCACATGAGGTTTTGTTTGTGCCCTCCAAGAGTCTGTTTCCCCAGTCCTGCGGAAGTTCTGTAATCAAATCCCACTGGCCTCCAAAGTCAAATTTCCTGGGGGTTCTCAGGCCCTTTGCTGGATCCCCAGGTTGGGAAATCTGTTGTGGGTCCTAGAACTTTCTTAACAGTGAGAGAATTTCTTTGGTATAATTGTTCTGCGGTTTGTGGGTCATCTGCTAGATGTCTGTATGGTGGAGCTAATGGTGACCTTCTACAAGAGGGCTTATCCCACACACTACATGACCCAGATCTGGTGCAGCCAGAGCCCCTATCCCCACAGCAGGTCACTGCTGACCCATGCCTCCACAGGAGACACTCAAACACTCAAAGGCAGATCTGGCTCACTCTCTGTGGGGTCTCTGGGTCCTGGTGTACACAAGGTTTTGTTTGAGCCCTCTGAGCATCTCTGGTGGGTATGGGGTTTTATTCTAAATGTGATTTTGCCCCTCCTACCATCTTGTTGGGGATTTTCCTTTGCCCTTGGATGTGGGTTTGTTTTTTTGTTTTTTTTTTTTTTTTTTGGTGGGATCCAACATTCTCCTGTTGATGGTTGTTCAGCAGTGAGTTGCAATTTTGGAGTTCTCTCAGGAGAAGATGAGCACACATCCTTCTACTCCACCATCTTGTTAGGTCAGGAGCATTGAATACAATAGTGCCAGCACAAGTCCTTTTGAAGGAGGTCACCATTACCTTCATTACCCCTACCATAGTTTTGCCTCAGGCCAAACAACAGGGAGGGAACATAACTCTGCCAATCATCAGAAAATTGGATTAAAGATTTACTGAGCATGCCATACCCATCAGAACAAGACCCAGTTTCCCCCACAGTCAGTCTTTCCCTTCAGGAAGCTCCCATAAGCCTCTTATCCTTATCCATCAGAGGGTAGACAGAATGAAAACCACAATCACAGAAAACTAACCAAACTGATCACATGGACCACAGCCTTGTCTAACTCAATGAAACTATGAGGCATGCCGTGTAGGGCCATCCAAGACAGACAGGTCATAGTGGAGAGTTCTGACAAAATGTGGTCCACTGGAGAAGGGAATGGAAAACCACTTCAGTATGCTTGCCTTGAGAACCCCATGAACAGTATGAAAAGGCAAAAAGATACAACACTGAAAGATGACCTCCCAGGTTGGTAAGGGCCCAATGTGCTACTGGAGAAGAGTAGAGAAATAACTCCAGAAAGAATGAAGAGATGGAGCCAAAGCAAAAACAGCACCCAATTATGGATGTGACTGGTGATGGAAGTAAAGTCTGATACTGTAAAGAACAATACTACATAGGAACCTGGAATGTTAGGCCCATGAATCAAGATAAATTGGAAGTGGTCAAACAGGAGATGGCAAGAGTGAACATCGACATTTTAGGAATCAGTGAACTAAAATGGAGTTGAATGGGCGAATTTAATTCAGATGATCATTATATCTACTACTGTGGGCAAGAATCCCTTAGAAGAAATGGAGTAACCCTCATTGTCAACAAAAGAATCTGAAATGCAGTACTTGGATACAGTCTCAAAAATGACAGAATAATCTCTGTTCGTTTCCAAGGCAAACAATTCAATATCACAGTAATCTAACTCTATGCCCCAACCAATAATGCTGAAGAAGCTGAAGTTGAATGGTTCTATGAACCTACAAGACCTTCTAGAACTAACGCACAAAAAAAGATATCCTTTTCATCACAGGGGACTGGAATGAAAAAGTAGGAAGTCAAGAGATACTGCGAGTAACAGTCAAATTTTGCCCTGGAGTGCAGAATGAAGCAGGGAAAAGGCTAAAAGAGTTTTTCCAAGAGAACGCACTGGTCATAGCAAGCACCCTCTTCCAACAACACAAGGGATGACTACACATGGACATCACCAGATAGTCAATAATGGAAATCAGATTGATTATATTCTTTGGAGCTGAAGATGGAGAAGCTCTATAGAGTCAGCAAAAATACAAGACCAGGAGCTGACTGTGGCTCAGATCATGATCTCCTTATTGCAAAATTCAGACTTAAATTGAAGAAAGTAGGGAAAACCATTACCCATTCAGGTATGACCTAAATCAAATCACTTAAAATTATACAGTGGAAGTGACAAATAGATTCCAGGGATTAGATCTGATAGACAGAGTGCCTGAAGAACAATGGACAGAGGTCTGTGACATTGTACAAGAGGCAGTGATCAAGAACCTCCCCAAGAAGAAGAAATGCAAAAAGGCAAAATGGTTGTCTAATGAGGTCTTACAAACAGCTGAGAAAAGAAGAGAAGCTAAAGGCAAAGAAGAAAGGAAAGATATATCCGTGGTCAGAGTTGGAAAGAATAGCAAGGAGAGATAAGAATGCCTTCGAAAGTGATCAATGCAAAGAAATAGAGGAAAACAATAGAATGGGAAAGAATAGAGATCTCTTCAAGAAAACTAGAGACACCAAGGGAATATTTCATGCAAAAATGGGGACAATAAAGGACAGAAAAAGTATGGACCTAAAAGAAGCAGCAGATATTAAGAAGAGCTGGCCAGAATACCCAGAATTAAAAAAAAAAAAAATGTTAATGACCCAGATAACCACAGTGGTATGACCACTCATGTAGAGCCAGACATCCTGTAGTGCAAAGTTAAGTGGGCCATCAGTTCAGTTCAATCGTTCAGTCATATCCGAATCTTTGCAACCCCATGAATCACAGCAAGCCAGGCCTCCCTGTCCATCACCAGATCCTGAAGTTCACTCAAACTCATGTCCACTGAGTCAGTGAT
The DNA here is from genome assembly GCF_055505025.1 of Bos grunniens. NCBI lineage: Eukaryota > Metazoa > Chordata > Mammalia > Artiodactyla > Bovidae > Bos > Bos grunniens. The sequence goes on from NC_141194.1 coordinate 135,527,682, forward strand.
GTCATCCAGCCATCTCATCCTCTGCCGCCCCCTTCTCCTCCTGCCCCTAATCCCTCCCAGCATCAGGATCTTTTCCAATGAGTCAACTCTTCACATGAGGTGGCCAAAGCATTGGAGTTTCAGCCTCAGCATCAGTCCTTCCAATGAACACCCAGGACTGGTATCCTTTAGGATGGACTGGCTGGATCTCCTTGCAGTCCAAGGGACTCTCAAGAGTCTTCTCCAACACCACACTTCAAAAGCATCAATTCTTCAGCACTCAGCTTTCTTCACAGTCCAACTCTCACATCCATACATGACCACTGGAAAAACCATAGCCTTGACTAGAAGGACCTTTGTTGGCAAAGTAATATCTCTGCTTTTTTAATATGCTATCTAGGTCGGTCATAACTTTCCTTCAAAGGAGTAAGCGTCTTTTAATTGCATGGCTGCAGTCACCATCTGCAGTGATTTTGGAGCCCAAAAATATAAAGTGTGACACTGTTTCCACTGTTTCCCCATCTATTTGCCATTAAGTGATGGGACCAGATGCCATGATCTTAGTTTTCTGAATGTTGAGCTTTAAGCCAACTTTTTCACTCTCCTCTTTCACTTTCATCAAGAGGCTCTTCAGTTCCTCTTCACTTTCTGCCATAAAGGTGGTGTCATCTGCATATCTGAGGTTATTGATATTTCTCCCGGCAATCTTGATTCCAGCTTGTACTTCTTCCAGCCCAGTGTTTCTCATGATGTACTCTGCGTATAAGTTAAATAAGCAGGGTGACAATATACAGCCTTGACCTACTCCTTTTCTTATTTGGAACCAGTCTGTTGTTTCATGTCCAGTTCTAGTTGTTGCTTCCTGACCTGCATATAGGTTTCTCAAGGAAGCATCATTATGAACAAAGCTAATGGAGGTGATGGAATTCCAGTTGAGCTATTTCAAATCTTAAAAGATGATGTTGTGAAAGTGCTGCACTCAATATGTCAGCAAATTTGGAAAATTTAGCAGTGGCCACAGGCCTGGAAATGGTCAGTTTTCATTCCAATCCCAAGGAAAGGTAATGCCAAAGAATGTTTAAACTACCACACAATTGCACTCATCTCCCATGATCTCAAAGTGATGCTCAAAATTCTCCAAGCATGGCTTGAACAGTACATGAACAAAGAACTTCCAGATGTTCAAGCTGGATTTAGAAAAGGCAGTGCAACCAGAGATCAAATTGCCAACATCCATTGGATCATAGAAAAAAACAAAAGAATTCCAGAAAAACATCTACTTCTGCTTTACTGACTACGCTAAATAATTTGATTGTCTGGATCATAACAAACTGTGGAACATTCTTAAAGAGATGGGAATACCAGACCACCTTACCTGTCTCCTGAGAAATCTGTATTCAGGTCATGAAGCAACAGTTATAACTGGACATAGAACAATGAACTGGTTCTAAATTGGGAAAGGAGTACATCAAAACTGTATATTGTCACCATGCTTACTAAACTTACATGCAGAGTACATCGTGCAAAATGCCAGGCTGGATAAAGCACAAGCTGGGATCAAGATTGTCGAAAGAAAAATAAGTAACCTCAGATATGCAGATGACACCACCATTATGGCAGAAAGTGAAGAGGAACTGAAGAGCCTCTTGATGGAAGTGAAAGAGGAGAGTGGAAAAAAGAAAATGAAAAACTCAACATTCTTAAACTAAGATCATGGCATTAGGTTCCATCACTTCATGTCAAATAGATGGGGAAATAATGGAAATAGGGAGAGGCTTTATTTTCTTAGGCTCCAAAATCACTGCAGATGGTGACTGCAGCCATGAAATTAAAAGATGCTTGCTCCTTGGAAGAAAAGTTATGACCAACCTAGACAGAATCTTAAAAAGCAGAGATGTTACTGTGCCAATAAAGGCCCATCTAGTCAAAATATGTTTTTTCAGTAGTCATGTATGGATGTGAAAATTGGACCATAAGGAAAGCTGAGCACCAAATAATTGATGCTTTTGAACTGTGGTGTTGGAAAAGACTCCTGAGAGTCCCTTGGACTACAAGATAAAACCGGTCAATCTTAAAGGAAATCAACTCTGAATATTCATTGGAAAGACTGATGTTGAAGCTGAAACTCCAATACTTTTGCCACATGATGTGAAGAACTGACTCTTTTGGAAAGACCCTGATGCTGGGAAAGATTGAAGGCAGGAACAGATGGGGACGACAGAGGATGAGATAGTTGAATGGCATCACCGACTCCCTGGACATGAGTTTGAGCAAGCTCTGAGAGTTGGTGATGGACAGGGAAGCCTGGCTTGCTGCAGTCCATGGGGTTTAAAAGAGTCAGACATGATTTGGAGACTGAACTGAACTGAAGTCGAATATGCAGCCTATCGTACTCTTAAATTACAGCATTTAGACCATGAAAATGTAGCTAAGATATATTAGGTAAAACAAAATTTAAAAAAAAATGTTTTCAGGGACTTCCCTGGTCATCCAGTGGTTAAGAATCCACCTTGCAGTACAGGGGGCATGGATTTGATCCCTTGTGGGGGAACTAAGATCCCACATGCCTCAGGGCAAATAAGCCCAGGTGCTGCAACTTCTGAACCCACGCCACAATGCAAGAACCTGTGTGCCCACAACTGGGACCGAATGAAGCCAAATAAATAAAGTATTTTAAAAAGAAGTTTTCAAAGAGTATATTTACTGTGGTCTCATTCCTATGGAAGTAAATTATATCTATGAAGAATATATTCCAATGTGTTAACAGTGATTACACCTATTGAAAAATTATAAGATACTGAAAATTTTCAAATCATGTATTTCCATGTAACTTATTTTTTAAACAAATGTGATTTTCTCTAAGAATCAGAAGACAGTGAGATTACTTCAGACTTCCTGGTGTCTCACTTCTCCCTAAATTTCAAAAGTATCTGCAGTCCTGGATGCAATTTTGCTGGGTATATCCTGGAAATCAGAATTCCTGGACCAGGTTTTTGTAATTAGAAAATAGGAAAAGGCATGATGCAGGAGATACTAAAAGTTAAATAGAGACTATCATGAACAACTTTATCTTAATAATTTTGAAAACATGGGTGAAACGAAAGAAATAAAATTTCTGAAACTGATGCAAGAAAAATACAACATTTTATTCATCTTATGCTATTATTCATGGAATACAATCAGTATTTAAAACTCATGACACAAAACTCACTAAACTGAGGTATTTTTATGAGTATGTTCTATCAAACCTTAAGAAATTGGCGGGGGAGTGGGGATTGGAGGCAGGTGGTTGAAAGATAAAGTTCCACTTATAAGTAAGCACAAGAAATAAAATACAGAATTTGATAAATATATAGTTAATATTGCTGTATGTTTTATATGAATGTTGTTAAGACAGTAAATCCTGAATTCACATAAGAAAGTTTTATTCCCTTTTCTCATTTCTTTTTTCTTTGTTAAAACATTATATGAGAAGATGGATATTAGCTCAGCCTATTGTGGTAACCGTTTCACAATATATGTAAATTAAGCCATCATGCTGTACACCTTGTGCTCAGTATGTTTGTGCTTAGTGCTCAATTGTGTCCAGCTCTTTGTAACCCCATGGACTGTAGCCCACCAGGCTCCTCTGAACATGGAATTTTCCAGGCAAGAATACTGGAGTGGGTTGCTATTTCCTTCTCCAGGGAATCTTCCCAACCCAGGGGTTGAACCCGTGTTTCTTGTGTCTCTTGCATTTCCACTGTATCACCAGGAAGGCTGTACACCCTAAACTTATACAACTGTGTATGTCAATTATTTCTCAATAAAACTGGGGGAAAATAAGTGAGGGGAAAATTCCAAACCAATTTTATTTTTTAAAAAAGCAGTACAATTTGTATACCATCACAAGGGTAAAATGAAAAAAGAAAATGTATTGGACCCCCATATTCATTAACATTAATGCAAAAATTCCCACTAAGTTATTAGTGCTTGAATTTTGGCATGTATAAGTTAGTCAAGCCATTATAACCTTGTTGGATTTATTCCAAGAATGATAGTTTGACTCAACATTAGAAAATCTACTAATGCATTGTACTACATTTACATATTATGGAGGAAAAAATATATGATTAACTCAATAAAGGCAGAAAAAAATTGGTAGAATTCAACATCCATTCATAATTTTAACATAATTTAGCAAACTAGAAAGGGGAAGAAACTTCTCAAACTTTAGAAAATAAAGGTATCTACAAAATCTACAGCACAGCTGGTTTGGAAAACAGTTTGGCAGTTCCTCAAAAAATTAAATATAGAATTGTCATATGACCTGGGTATACATCTGAGAGAATTGAAAATATATATTTGGGCAAAAACCTGTACAATAATCATTTATAGCAGCATTATTCAAAAAAGCCAAAAAGTAGAAATATCCTCAACATCCATTAGCTGATGATTTGATTTTAAAATAATGGTATATCTATATAATGAAATAGTATTCATCAATAAAAACTGATAAATTACTGATACTTGATGCAACATGGGTAACGTTTAAAACATTATACCAAATGAAAGAAGCCAGACACAAAATGCCCCATATTATATTATTCTGTTTATGTGAAATGTACAGAATAGGCAAATCTATACAGACAAAAAATAGATCAGTGATTTCCAGGGATTGAGGGTTGGGAGAACTGTGAGTAAGGGGTTTATGTTTGAGTGATGAAAATATTCTCGAGTTAGAAAGTGGCAATGGTTGTACTCTCTGAATATACTAAAAGGCACTAAAATATATACTTTAAAAGGGTGGATTTTATGTTACATGAATTATACACGAATAAAATGTTTTAAAAATCTGCAACAGACACCATAATCTATAGTGAAGTGTTAAAAGCATTCCCTTTAAAATCAGGAATAAGATAACATGCATCCTATAACCATATCAATTTAACATAGTACTGGGGGCACTAGATAGTGCATTTGGAAAAGATAGAGAAAGAACATATAAAGTTAGAAGAAGCGAAGTTTCATTATTGCCCAACAGTATGAATGTTTCTATGGGCTTCCCAGGTGGCTTAGAAAGTAAAGAATCTGCCTGCCAATGCAGGATACACAAGTTTGATCCCTGGGTTGGGAAGATCCCCTGGAGAAGGGAATGACGATCCATTACAGTATTCTTGCCTGGGAAATCCCATGGACAGAGGAGCCTGGTGGGCTACAGTTCATGGGGTCAAAAAGAGTCGGACACAACTGACCAAATAACAACAACAAGTAAATGTTTATATAGAAAACTGAAAAAATTCTAAACAATAATTGGAAAAAGTAAAATTATTACAATGTAAAGAAAAATGTTCAACAGTTGGTGCCAGAACAACTGGACATCCATACGCAAAAGAGAGAGAAAGAAAGAAATGGATCTTATACCTTTCATAAAAATTAACTCAAAATGAATCATAGGCCTGTTTGAAAACACAGAACTATAAAACTCCAAAAGATAATGTAGGAGAGAATATAGATGACCTTGGGTTTATCAGTGACTTTAGATACAAGAAGCATGATCCGTGAAATAAAAATAAGTGATAAACTTTGATTCATTAAAATTAAAAACCTCTGCTCTGCTAAAGGCAATGTCAAGAGAATTAAAAGACAAATTACAAACTAGAAAATATTTGAAAAAGACATATATGATAAATGACTTTAATTCAAAATGTAAAATCTCTTAAAATTCAACACTGAAACTAACAATCCAATTTTTAAAAGGGCTGAAAACCTTAGCAGACACCTCACCAAAGAAGAAATACTGATGACAAATAAGGATATGAAAAGATGCTCCATGTCATACATCATTAGGGAAATGCAAATTAAACAATGAGATACCACTACACACCTATTAGAATGATTATAATCCAAAATTTGATAACACTAATTGCTGGTAAGGATATAGAACATCAAGAACTTTCATTTACTGATGGCGGGAATGAAAAGTGGCATTGCCACTTTGGGAGACAGTTTGGCAATTTCTCACACAACTAAACATAATCTTATCATGGCATATAGCAATCATACTTCTTTGCATTTACACAGAGGAGTTGAAAACTTCATGTGTGTGTGCTAAGTCACTTCAGTCATGTCTGACTCTGAGACCCTGTGGACTGCAGTCCACCAAGCTCCTCTGTCCATGGGATTCTCCAGGCAAGAATATTGGAGTGGGTTGCCATGCCTTCCTCCAGGGTATCTTCCTGACCCAGGGATCAAATTTGCATTCCTGTAGTTCCTGCATTGCAGGTGGATTCTTTACTACTGAGCCACCAGGGAAGCCCATAGAAAACTTCAGATCTGTCGCTTACTTGTGACCCCATGAACTGCAGCATGTCAGGCTTTCCTGTCCATCACCAACTCCTGGAGCTTGCTCAAACTCATGTCCATTGAGTTGGTGATGCCATCCAACCTATAGTTTGGTAGAAAACTTACATATACAGAAATACCTGTACATGAATGTTTATACCAGCTTTGTGCATAATTGCTACAACTTAGAAGAAATCAAGATGTCTTTTAGTAGGTGAATGGAAAAATAATTTGGTGTATCTTGACAATGGAATACTATTTAGCACTAATAAAGAAATGAGCTATCAAACCACACAAAAACATGAAAGAAGTTTAAATACATATTGCCAAGTGAAATAAGCCAATTTGAAAAGGCTGTTTGCCATAATTCCAACTATATGACATGATGAAAAAGACAAAACTGTGGACATAGTACGAAGATCAGTGGTTACTAGGACTTCAGAGGAAAGGAGGGAGGAAAAAATTCATGGGATTCAGGGAATTTTAGGGCAGTGAAACTTTTCTGCATGATTCTGTAATGGGGTATATATGTCATTATACATTTGCCAAAACTCATATAATGTCTAATACACAGTGAATTTGAATGTAAACTATGGAACACTATGTTAATAGTAATGAACCAATATTGACTCATCAATTGTAACCAATTGATTCCAACTATATGACATGATGGAAAAGACAAAACTTTGGACATAGTATGAAGATCAGTGGTTACTAGGGCTTCAGAGGAAGGGCTTCAGACACTGCAAGTGGGGACTGGACAAGGAGGTGCAGGCTGCATTGCTTAGGGTAAGGACTGGGCCTGAATGCCTGGAGGGCAATCTGAGGAACTAACATGAGATAGCAACCCATACTGTGGGATAGCTATCCCGCAAAAAGCCCTAACCTAAGACACTGCCAGTCCTGCTTATAGAACAAAGGACTGAGCAGAGCTAGCTGGCTACTGACTGGCCCATCCACTACCTGAGACAGGCAGGCAAGGGCAGCCAGAGACAGAAGAGGGCAATCACGGCCCCAGAGAGGCATCCTCTACCAAACTGCAAGCAGGCTTCATTAATAACTAAGACTTCTTGGGATTTTTGACGGTTGACATCCACTGGGAGGGTCACAGCCAGGGATCAACTCCCCAGAAGAGAGACACGGCACACCTGAGAAGGTGCACTTGTTGTACACCTGGAAAACTGAGTCGCTGGGACAGGGAGGCAATAAGACGTAGCCTCCAACTGAGGGCGACTGCGCTCACCAAGCACCTGGTCACCTGAGCTGCTCAGACCTGGGAAGGGCACAAAATGCAAGCCCAACCAAATCTCCTTTGTGGAGTACCCAAGAACTTGAACCTGAGCGGCTTAGATCTGGGAAGTGCATGCAACCCAGGGCCCGCCTCAGACAGTTCCTGGAAGAGGGAACTAGAGCCTGAGCAGTGTAGACTGGGAAAGCACATACGCTGTGAGTGGGAGCAAATCCAGTGTGGCGGAGACACTGCGAGCACTTCCCACACATGCCAGTGATATTTGTTTGCAGTGTTCCTCCCTCCCCACAGCACAACTGAACAAGTGAGCCTAAAAAAAGTGACCACCACGGCCCCTTTGTGTCAGGGCGGAAATTAGACACTGAAGAGACCAGCAAACAGAAGAAGCTAAAATAAACAGAGGAAACCGCTTTGGAAGTGACAGGTGCAAAAATTAAAACCCTGTAGTTAGCACCAACTACATAGAAAGGGGCCTATAGATCTTGAGAAGCACAAGCCGGATCAAGGAACTACCTGAAAATGAACTGACCCCACACTGTTCACAACAGCTCCAGAGAAAGTCCTAGATATATTTTTACTATTATCATTTTTTAAATTTAAAAAGTTTTTTAAGTCCTCTATTACTCCTTTAGTTTTCATTTTTATATCCTATTACCTTGCAAAAAAAAAGACCCTATTTTTAAAGCAAACTTCACACACACACACACACACACATATATATATAATAACTTTTGTGACTTTGTTTTATTTTTTAATATTGTATGTTTTTAATTTAAATTTATTTATTTTAATTGGAGACTAATTACTTTACAATATTGTATTGGTTTTGCCATACATCAACATGAATCCGCCATGGGTGTACACGTGCTCCCCATCCTGAACCCCCCTCCCACCTCCCTCACCGTACCATCCCTCTGGGTCATCCCAGTGCACCAGCCCCAAGCATCCTGTATACTGCATCAAACCTGGACTGGCGATTAGTTTCTTATATGATATTATACATGTTTCAATGACATTCTCCCAAATCATCCCACCCTCTCCCTCTCCCACAGAGTCCAAAAGACTGTTCTATACATCTGTGTCTCTTTTGCTGTCTCGTATACAGGGTTATTGTTACCATCTTTCTAAATTCCATATATATGCGTTAGTATATTGTATTGGTGTTTTTCTTTCTGGCTTACTTCACTCTGTATAATAGGCTCCAGTTTCATCCACCTCATTAGAACTGATTCAATGTTCATCGCAGCACTGCTTATAATAGCCAGGACATGGAAGCAACCTAGATGCCCACCAGCAGATGAATGGATAAGGAAGCTGTGGTACATATACACAATGGAGTATTACTCAACCATTAAAAAGAATGCATTTGAATCAGTTCTAATGAGGTGGATGAAACTGGAGCTTATAATATTGTATTTTTGAGAATCTAACCTCTACTCTAGATTTTTAATCTTTGCTTTTTGGTATTTGTTATCAATTTTGTACCTTTAAGAACCCAATCTTCAGTACCCATTTTTATTTGGAAGCGAGATTACTGGCTTGATTGCTCTTTCCCCCTTTTGACTCTCCTTTTTCTCCACCAGGTCACCTCTATCTCCTCCCTCCCCCTTCTCTTCTCTACCCAACTCTGTGAATCTCTTTGTGTGTTCTGGGTTGTAGAGAACACTTAGGGAACTGATTATTGGCTAGATCTGTCTCTCTCCTTTTGATTCCTCTTTTATCCTCCTGGCCGCCTCTGTCTCCTTCCTCCCTCTTCTCTTCTGTGTGTAACTCTGTGTAACTCTCCGTGTATCCCTCACTGTGGAGAAACTTTCATCAGCCACCTAGATGTTATATCATTGGTGCTTTATAGATGGAGAAGTCTTGAGGCTACTGTAAGAATAAGACTGAAAACCAGACGCAGGAGGCTCAAGTCCAAATCCTGAGAACACTAGAGAACTCCTGACTCCAGGGAACATTAATTGACAGGAGCTCATCAAAAGCCTCCATACCTACAATGAAACCAAGCACCACCCAAGGACCAACAAGTTCCAGAGCAAGACATACCACGTAAATTCTCCAGCAACACAGGAACATAGCCTTGAGCTTCAATACACAGGCTGGCCAAAGTCACACCAAACCCACTGACATCTCAAAACTCACTAATGGACGCTTCATTGCACTCCAGAAAGAAGAAATCCAGCTCCACCCATCAAAACACCGACAAAAGCTTCCCTAACGAGGAAACCTTGACAAGCCACCCGCCCAACCTCACCCACAGTGAGGAACCTCCACAATAAAGAGGAACTACAAACTGCCAGAATACAGAAAGGCCACCCCAAACACAGCAATATAAACAAGAAAAAAATGAAGAGAAATACTCAGCAGGTAAAGGAACAAGATACATGCTCACCAAACCAAACAAGAGAGGAAGAGATAGGGAATCTACCTGATAAAGAATTCCAAATAATGATAGTGAAAATGATCAAAACTCTTGAAAACAAAATGGAGTTACAGATAAATGGCCTGGAGACAAGTATTGAGAAGATGCAAGAGAGGTTTAACAAGGACCTAGAAGAAATAAAAAAGAGTCAATATATAATGAATAATGCAATAAATGAGATAAAAAACACTCTGGAGGGAACAAACAGTAGAATAATGGAAGCAGAAGATAGGATAAGTGAGGTAGAAGATAGAATGGTAGAAATAAATGAAGCAGAGAGGAAAAAAGAAAAAATAATTAAAAGACATGAGGACAACCTCAGAGACCTCTGGGACAATGTTAAATGCCTCAACATTTGAATCATAGGAGTCCCAGAAGAAGAAGACAAAAAGAAAGACCATGAGAAAATACTTGAGGAGATAATAGTTGAAAACTTCCCTAAAATGGGGAAGGAAATAGTCACCCAAGTCCGAGAAACCCAAAGAGTCCCAAACAGGATAAACCCAAGGCGAAACATCCCAAGACACATATTAATCAAATTAACAAAGGTCAAACACAAACAACAAATATTAAAAGCAGCAAGGGAAAAATAACAAATAACACAAAAGGGGATTCTCATAAGGATAACAGCTGATCTTTCAATAGAAACTCTTCAGGCCAGGAGGGAATGGCAGGACATACTTACAGTGATGAAAGAGAAAAACCTACAGCCCAGATTACTGTACCCAGCAAGGATCTCATTCAAATATGATGGAGAAATCAAAAGCCTTACACACATGCAAAAGCTGAGAGAATTCAGCACCACCAAACCAGCTCTCCAACAAATGCTAAAGGATCTTCTCTAGACAGAAAAGTGAGAAAGGTATATAAACTTGAACCCAAAACAACAAAGTAAACGGCAACGGGACCATACTTATCAGTAATTACCTTAAATGTAAATGGGTTGAATGCCCCAACCAAAAGACAAAGACTGACTTAATGGATACAAAAACAAGACCCCTATATATGCTGTCTAGAAGAGATCCACCTCAAAACAAGGGACACATACAGACTGAAAGTGAAGGGCTGGAAAAAGATATTCCATGCAAATAGAGACCAAAAGAAAGCAGGAGTAGCAATACTCATATCAGATAAAATAGACTTTAAAATAAAGGCTGTGAAAAGAGACAAAGAAGGACACTACATAATGATCAAAGCATCAATCCAAGAAGAAGATATAACAATTATAAATATATATGCACCCAACATAGGAGCACCACAATATGTAAGACAAATGCTAACAAGTATGAAAGGGGAAATTAACAATAACACAATAAGAGTGGGAGACTTTAATACCCCACTCACATCTATGGATAGATCAACTAAACAGAAAATTAACAAGGAAACACAAACTTTATATGATACAATGGACCAATTATACCTAATTGATATCTATAGGACATTTCACCCCAAAACAATGAATTTCACCTTTTTCTCAAGTGCACATGGAACCTTCTCCAGGATAGATCACATCCTGGGCCATAATTCTAGCCTTGGTAAATTAAAAAAAAAAAGGAAATCATTCCAAGCATCTTTTCTGACCACAATGCTGTAAGATTAGATCTCAATTAGAGGAGAAGAACTAATAAAAATTCCAGCATAAGGAGGCTGAACAAAAAGCTGCTGAATAACCAACAAATCACAGAAAAAATAAAAAAAAAATCAAAATATGCATAGAAATGAATGAAAATGAAAACACAACAACTCAAAACTTATGGGACACTGTAAAAGCAGTACTAAGGGGAAGGTTCATAGCAATACAGGCATATCTCAAGAAAAAAGAAAAAAGTCAAATAAATAACCTAACTCTACACCTAAAGCAACTAGAAAATGAAGAAATGAAAAACCCCAGGGTTATTAGAGGAAAGAAATCTTAAAAATCAGGGAAGAAATAAATGCAAAAGAAACAAAAGAGACCATAGCAAAAATCAACAAAGCTAAAAGCTTGTTCTTTGAGAAGATAAATAAAATTGGCAAACCATTAGCCAGACTCATCAAGAAACAAAGGGAGAAGAATCAAATCAAAAATTAGAAATGAAAATGGAAAGATCACAACAGAAAACACAGAAATACAAGGGATCACAAAAGACTACTATTAGCAACTATATGCCAATAAAATGGACAACTTGGAAGAAATGGACAAATTCTTAGAAAAGTACAACTTTCCAAAACTGAACCAGGGAGAAGTAGAAAATCTTATCAGACCCATCACAAGCATGGAAATTGAAACTAATGAGAAATCTTCCAGCAAAAAATAAATAAATAAATAAATAAAAGCCAAGGACCAGATGGTTTCACAGCTAAATTCTACCAAAAATTTAGAGAAGAGCTAACACATATCCTACTCAAACTCTTCAAGAAAATTGCAGAGGAAGGTAAACTTCCAAACTCATTCTATGAGGGCACCATCACCCTAATACCAAAACCTGACAAAGATGCCACAAAAAAGAAAACTACAGGCCAATATCACTGATGAACATAGATGCAAAAATCCTTAACAAAATTCTAGCAAACAGAATCCAACAATATATTAAAAAGATCATACATCATGACCAAGTGGCCTTTATCCCAGGGATGCAAGGATTCTTCAATATCCACAAACCAATCAATGTATACACCACATTAACAAACTGAAAGATAAAAACCATATGATTATCTCAATAGATACAGAGAAAGCCTTGACAAAATTCAACACCCATTTATGGTAAAAACCGTCCAGAAAGCAGGAATAGAAAGAACATACGTCAACATAATAAAAGCTATATATGTCAAACCCACAGCAAACATTATCCTCAATGGTGAAAAACTGAAAGCATTTCCCCTAAAGTCAGGAACAAGATAAGGGTGACTACTCTCACCACTACTATTCAACATAGCTTTGGAAGCTTTGGCCACAGCAATCAGAGCAGAAAAAGAAATAAAAGGAATCCAGATTGGAAAAGAAGAATTAAAACTCTCACTGTTTGCAGATGACATGATCCTCTACATAGAAAATCCTAAAGACTCCAACAGAAAATTACTAAAGCTAATCAGTGAATATAATAAAGTTGCAGGATGTAAAATCAACACACAGAAGTCCCTTGCATTCCTATACACTAACAATGAGAAAATAGAAAGAGAAATTAAGGAAACAATTCCATTCACCATTGTAATGAAAAGAATACAATACTTAGGAATAAATCTACCTAAAGAAATCAAAGATGTATATATAGAAAACTATAAAACACTGGTGAAAGAAATCAAAGAGGACACAAATAGATGGAAAAATATACCATATTCATGGATGGGAAGAATCAATATAATGAAAATGAGTATACAACCCAAAGCAATTTATAGATTCAATGCAATCCCTATCAAGCTATCAACGGTATTTTTCAGAGAACTAGGACAAATAATTTCACAATTTGTATGGCAACACAAAAAAACCTTGAATAGCCAAAGCAATCTTGAGAAAGAAAAATGGAACTGGAGGAATCAACCTGCCTGACTTCAGTCTCTACTACAAAACCAGAGTCATCAAGACAGTATGGTACTGACACAAAGACAAAAATACAGATCAATGGAACAAAATAGAAAGCCCAGATATAAATCCACACACCAATGGACACCTTATCTTCGACAAAGGAGGCAAGAATATACAATGGAGAAAAGACAATCTCTTTTAACAAGTGGTGCTGGGAAAACTGGTCAACCACTTGTAAAAGAATGAAACTATAACACTTCTAACACCATACACAAAAATAAACTCAAAATGAATTAAAGATCTAAACTTAAGACCAGAAACTATAAAACTCCTAGAGGAAAACAGAGGCAGAACACTCTCTGACATAAATCACAGCAGGATCCTCTATGACCCACCTCCCAGAATATTGGAAATAAAAGCAAAAATAAACAAATGGGACCTAATAAAACTTTAAAGCCTCTGCACAACAAAGGAAACTACAAGCAAGGTGAAAAGACAGCCTTCAGAATGGGAGAAAATAATAGCAAATGAAGCAACTGACAAACAACTAATCTCCAAAATATATAAGCAACTCTTTCAGCTCAATTCCATAAAAATAAACGACCCAATCAAAAAAAAAAATGGGCCAAAGAACTAAACAGACATTTCTCCAACGAAGAAATACAGATGGCTAACAAACATATGAAAAGATGGTAATAGCCAGGACATGGAAGCAACCTAGATGTCCATCAGCAGATGAATAGATAAGAAAGCTATGGTACATATACACAATGGAGTATTACTCAGCCATTAAAAAGAATACATTTGAATCAGTTCTAATGAGGTGGATGAAACTGGAGCCTATTATACAGAGTGAAGTAAGCCAGAAGGAAAAACACCAATACAGTATACTAATGCATATATATGGAATTTAGAAAGATGGTAACGATAACCCTGTATACGAGACAGCAAAAGAGACACTGACGTATAGAACAGTCTTATGGACTCTGTGGGAGAGGGAGAGGGTGGGAAGATTTGGGAGAATGGCATTGAAACATGTAAAATATCATGTATGAAACGAGATGCCAGTCCAGGTTCAATGCACGATACTGGATGCTTGGGGCTGGTGCACTGGGACGACCCAGAGAGATGGTATGGGGAGGGAGGAGGGAGGAGGGTTCAGGATGGGGAACACATGTATACCTGTGGTGGATTCATTTTGATATTTGGCAAAACTAATACAATTATGTAAAGTTTAAAAATAAAATAAAGTTAATTAAATTAAAAAAAAAGAAAAGAAAAGATGCTCAACATCACTCATTATCAGAGAAATGCACATCAAAACCACCATGAGGTACCATTTCACGCCAGTCAGAATGGCTGTTATCCAAAAGTCTACAAGCAATAAATGCTGGAGAGGGTGTGGAGAAAAGGGAACCCTCTTCCACTGTTGGTGGGAATGCAAACTAGTATAGCCACTATGGAGAACAGTGTGGAGATTCCTTAAAATACTAGGAGTAGAACTGCTGTATGACTCAGCAATCCCACCGCTGGGCATACACACTGAGGAAACCAGAATTGAAAGAGACAGATGTACCCCAATGTTCATTACAGCACTGTTTATTATAGCCAGGACATTGAAGCAACCTAGATGTCCATCAACAGAAGAATGGATAAGAAGGCTGTGGTACATATACACAATGGAGTATTACTCAGCCATTAAAAAGAATACATTTGAATCAGTTCTAATGAGGTGGATGAAACTGGAGCCTATTATACAGAGTGAAGTAAGCCAGAAGGAAAAACACCAATACAGTATACTAACGCATATATATGGAATTTAGAAAGATGGTATATGTGAGACAGCAAAAGAGACACAGTTGTATAAAACAGTCTTTTGGACTCTGTGGGAGAGGGAGAGGATGGGATGATTTGGGAGAATGGCATTGAAACATGTATATTACCATATGTGAAATGAATTGCCATCCAGGTTTGATGCATGAGACAGGGTGCTCGGCGCTGGTGCACAGGGATGACCCAGAGGGATGGGATGGGGAGGAGGGGGGGAGGGGGTTCAGGATGGGAAACACATGTACACCAGTGGCAGATTCATGTCAATGTATGGTAGAACCACTACAGTATTGTAATTAGCCTCCAATTAAATAAATTTCTATTAAAAAATAAAAATAAAAAATGTATATTAAATTTCAAGATGCACTGGCATTAAAAAATATATAAAATATTCTTTCAAGGAACCAGACATAAGATCACTAAACAGAAATTATATTACAGTTCTATACATTAACAACAAATATAAAATGACATTGAACAAGATACCATTTTCATTGTTAAATAATGCTATTAAAACCCAAGAACAAATATAACAAAAGATATGCACAGCCTTTGCATAGAAATTGATAAATACTATTAAAAGACTTCAATGATAGAGGATTCAGAGTCTTAAATAGATCGATTATTTGAAAAATAGTAGTATTTCTCAACTCTGCATGTATATTAAAATTTCCTTGTAGATGTGAAAAATCTCTGTGCTTGACTAGCCCTCCACCTCTTAAGGTGAAATAAAACAAATAAAGTTTTTTTTGAACACAAAATTTGTAGTGGACAATCAATTATAATTCAAAATACGTAAAGAAATTTCCAATTCTGAAAGAAGATGGTCTTTTTTTTTTTTTTTTGATTAGTTGAAAGACAAAATAGGGATAAGAGGAGACACAATGTCCATAAACCTGAAAATATGTTTAACTTTTAATCAGAGAAATTCATATTAAAACTACAGTACAATAGTTTTTTTTCAACATGAACCTGATTGAGCTAAATTTTAATATCTGACAACAGTTAATGTTAGCAATGATGTTGAGAAATTGAAATTCTCATCCAGAGCTGGATTATAAATTATTACGCCCACTCTGGAAAATAGTTTGGCATTACCTATTAGGGCATGATCTTCCCTGGTAGCTCGACTGGTTAAGAATCCACCTGCAATGCAGGAGATACCAGTTCAATTCCTGGGACAGGAAGATCTGCTGGAGAAGAGATAGGCTACCAATTCCAGTATTCTTGGGCTTCTCTGGTGGCTCAGATGTTAAAGAATCTGTCTGCACTGTGAGAGACCTGGGTTCAATTTCTGGATTGGGAAGATCTCCTGGAAGACGGCATGGCAACCCACTCCAGTATTCTTGCCTGGAGAATCCCCACGAACAGAGGTGCCTGGCAGACTACAGTCCATGGGTTGCAGAGTCGGACATGACTGAGAGACTAAGCACAGCACAGCACATTAGGACCTATCCTCAACTTAGTAATTCTTACACTCCTTAAAATATTTCCTCTCTGGAAAAACTCTTATATATTTCTGTTAGGAGTCATATAGTAGAATGCCAGTAGCAACAGTTATGGAAAAAATAAACCCCACAAAGTTCTGTCAATGGTAAGATAGATATACTGTGGTATTTTCCTATACAAGAAAATAATATACAACAATGACCACAGATGCATTCATCAACGTACATGAAATTCAAAAACAACAATGCTGAAATATAAAAAAGAAACCAAAATAATACAAACAATATGGTTTCATATATAAAAATTTTAAAACATGGGCAAACTTCAGTGCTATATTTTTAGATATGCATAAAAATGTGATAAAATAGCAAAGAAAGGCAATGAAATAATTAGCACAAAACTTAGGATGGTGTTTACTTCTGGTGAGGAGAGAGATTAAAGCAAACAGGGGACACACAAAGGATTACAATGACACTGATGACATTGTATTTCTTAAGTTAACAGACACAAGCTGTTCATTCTATAATTTTTTTAACATATTTAATCCTTTGAAACTTGTTAAACCTTTCCTTTTTTCATATGCTTATATTTCTTTTTGTAAATTTTTCTAATGTACATTTGAGAAACCAGATCATTAATCC
The DNA here is from genome assembly GCF_055505025.1 of Bos grunniens. NCBI lineage: Eukaryota > Metazoa > Chordata > Mammalia > Artiodactyla > Bovidae > Bos > Bos grunniens. Next base: position 135,545,078 of record NC_141194.1, read on the forward strand.
TCTCTTTGTGCCTATTTTTCTGTTAACCTCATTCAATAAGTTTTTGATTTTGATTATTATATTTTTCATTTCTGTAATTTCTGTTTAATTTTCAAATAGGAATTACCTCTTTTTATAGAGTCCAGTTCACTGCTACATTTTTTAAATTTTGGATTTTATTTCCATGACTATAGTAAGCAGAGTTGCTTTACAGTCTAAATCTGATAATTATAATGATGTCATATGCCTCACCATTGATTATTTTCCGTGCATTTTATTTGAAAATATGTTTTTAGAAACCATTTTATACATAGAATGACATTATCTATCTCCAGAAAGAAATTACTTTCCTCCTGCCTGACATCTGGGATCACTAGTACTTCAAGATCAACATATTAAGTGTTAGAGTACTACCCACTCACTATCTTAGAGTGCAGCTCTTAGGAGTCCCAGAATAGAGTAGGAGATTTTACATTAGGGTACCGTTTGTGAAGAAGTCTCTACTAACAAAGATATTTCCTTACTCAACTACTGTAATGCTTTTCTAGCTAGTATCCCTGTCCCCTTTGTTTTCAACATTGCTGCCTCAGTAACCTTTTCAAAAAAATATTTGATCACGTCTCTTTCTGTCCAAATTTTTCTTTCATTTGCAAGAAAATTTCTAAACTTTTTAGCAAAATCATTCCTTTTCTGGTCCTAACTTGCCCTTTCAATCTCATCTCTTGCTCTTAGTGTCTCATCACCGTGCTCTACAGTTACATGGAACTTGTCAACTCTCTCTGAGCACACTATGTTCTTTCAAGTGTCTTCAACTGCATGCTCTTTATCTAGAGTGTCCCTGTGCACATTCTTCACCTTGTGAACTCATTACTTAATACCCCACTCAAATTCCCTTCCTTTTAAAAATCTTCCCTAGCTTCCAGGAAAAATTAGTTGCTCCCACTTCCAGATATTCCTAGTACTACAATAAAATTGAAGCAAATATTTTTGAAAAGCAATTGGAAAATATGTGTCCAAACGTAATAGTCACATAAACTGTTATAGAAAACTTCCATCACTAGAAATGTATTGCACAACAATATACACAAAGCTTTTCATTAGAGTATTGTTTGTTTTGAAATAGCAACCACTTGAAATACAACACAATGCACAAGAGAAGAGATGGGTTAAGCAAGTGTGGCTTATATCCATGCAATAAAATGCCACTTAGTTATTAGAGAGAGTGAGAAGTGGGTACTGATCTGGAAAAATCCCCAAGTTATTCAGAGAGAAAAAAAATCAAGATGCAGAGGAATGGGCACACCGTGTGTGTTTGTGTGTGTGTGTGTGTGTGCATACATGGAAAAATTTTTTGGAAAAAATATAAGAAACTGTGAACAGACAGTGTTTGCCTTTGGGTAAGGGGACTGAGTATTTTGGGGTCATAGTACCACTTTTTATTATAATTCCTTTTATACTGCCTGGATTTATTTTATTACATGAATTTTTCTTTTTTAATACCAAAGTTTTTTAAAATGAGAACTCTCGTACCCTTTAAAACTGAAAATCCTACTTTTGCCCAAAAATCCTATTACTTTTTGGGCTTCCTAGATGGCTCAGTGGTAAAGTATCCTCCTGACAATGTAAGAGACATGGGTTTGATCCCTGGGTCAGGAAGATGCCCTGGAGGAGGAAATGGCAACCCACTCCAGGATTCTTGCCTGGGAAATATCATGGACAGAGGAGCCTGGTGGGCTGCAATCCATGGGTTTGCAAAGAGTCGGACACAACTGAGCGACTGAGCATTCATTCATTCACACTTTATTTTATCTGCTTATACACCAGGTTTTCTCACTTATTGTGAGCAACTTAAGAATAGAACCCTTATTATTCATCATCATATACTCAGTGCCTAACACAGTGCCTGGTGATAATTGGCACTCAGGTAACTGAATAAAAGGAAGATTAGATATTGATTGCTGTAATGGATGGATGAAGGAATGAATGCATGAATAAATGAATGAATAGATGGTAGATAGCAATGTCAAGTTCATGAAAGGACAGCACTCAAATAGTTCTTCTTCAGACACTTGCCTATGGTTCCTAATGCACGTTTTGTGAATCCAGTGTGATAGGAAATTTAGGAAAAATACAATTGCTTTATATTCAGAGGTCACCTATCTGATGAAGACTACAGAATGATATTAATTATGCACAAGAGTAATGAAGTACATTTCACCCTAGACTGCATCAAAAGCAAGTCACTGTGAAATGAACTGAATGATTTAACAACACCCAATGCATAAAAGCTCCTCCTCACCTTAAAGGTCTTCAGGACAACCTCTTAATTTGATTTTTGTTTTGTTGTGCTATCTTCATTTTATGGTCTTTAGTTCTCCTTATTACAAATGTAATTTTTAAGGGTCAAATTAATTTAATTTCACTTTGGCTTTGGGATGCTTGAATGCAAGGTTGTGAAAACCACTAGCTTAAAACAGGTGCTCTTCAAAACTTTCTGCCAAGCCTTCCTAAGTCACTGGGACATCTACAGGAAACAGTGTGAGCCAGAGAGCTCACAGCTATGCTGGAACATAAGAAGAAATTATAGATGTCTCACATACTGTACCAACATTGGAAAATGACATTGTCTTTGCTCACACTGAATTCCCCTGTATGTCTGCAACCTGCATGGTTTGTTTTGCCCTTATTTTTTACCTTTCAGAATTTTGCCTATATTTCAAGACACAACTCAAATCCACTTTCATCTTTGGCATTTTTCCTTACTGTCTCAGCCAGAATTCTCTCTCCTTCCTCTAAGTCACTTATTTAGAAGTGAACATATCTTGTCTTGAATGTCATACTGTATTTACCTCCTTGACCATCCACTTCCTCAAGTGAATCATGAGCTCTTGGAGCACAGGGAACACGTGCCACACTGCTTTATATCCCCATCCTCTTCTGCATTCCATCCTAAGGAGTGTTGCTGTACTTTTGTGGAGTCATGGACAAGTTTGAGAATTTGATGAAAACAGACTTATGGGGAAACATGCTGATGCAGAGTCAAACTTTCCATACCATCCCAGGAGGCCAGGGGTATATCATCTAGCACATGTTCAATTAATGTTGCTTACAATTAAGGAGGCAACATCAGCTACATTGATGAGCTTAGGGTTAAACTCGGGATTGTATCTCAGTACTGCTGTTTTATTAACTGTGTTACCTAGGACATATTACTTACCTTTTCTATGTCTTGTTTTTGTGATATGTGAATAATAATAGCACTTCCCTATAGGAAACATTGTGAGCAGAAGAGTTCACACTTATGGTAGATTAGTAAGAAGAAGTCACCTGAGTAAAATCAAATGAAAAAAAAAGAGACTAGAAATAAAATCCGCACTGAAGACATGAGAATAAGTCACTAGCAGTTTCTACTGAATACATAAGGATGTAGTAAAAACACCTATGCCAATGGGAAACAGGAATGAAAATGGAAATTTAGCATGGTGCTTGGCTTACAGTTTGCACTTAGTTAATCTTTTCCCCATATTCATACAATTAAATCCATAGTGGAGCCAGGATTCCAATCTGAGTTTGTCTGACTTACTGGAACCAGGCAGATCAAGATACAGATACTGTACAGATTTCAACATTTCCTAGCCATTTGACCTTGGCCAGATAAGTTGGATGGTCTCCAGTACAATACACATTTTGTCAACTAGCACATACAGTATTTAGTACCTTTGTTGTGTGTAGATAGAATTAGAGAAAGTACCTGAGACAACAAAAAGGAGTAGAAGGAACACATAGTTTCTGTCCTCAAGGACTTTACAATCTCCTTGGGGAAAGAAGATACTCAAGTGATAAATAATAAGTAAGGCTTAATAAGTGATGTGTAAATGATCCGTGAAGGCTGTAGCCTGTGAATCAAAGGAAGCAGGCAAGGCCATCTGAAAAGGCTAGCTGGGCTCACAGGGGCAGGCAAGGCTCTGCCAATGGTCTTAGCTCTATATCTTTATGCATTCTGTAGAGGATGCATTACCCACTTATTTTCATATCCTTAGCATGGATTTCATTGTTAGTTTCTTATCATTTTTTTCATTTCATCTTACTCATCTTCTGACATTGTCGCCTAGGCTCAAAGCTGAGTAAACTGCTGCCTTGACGAGTTATCACAAAACATGGCAATGTATATTGACTCTCTGTCAAACATCATAGAGATCTTTTAAATTGCTTTGATGACTTATAAGTCTCTATTTAGTTGAGTCTAGTTTTGTGGTATGATGACTAGGTCCTTATACTCGGAATGGAATGTACAGATTTTCTAGAATAAGGTGAAACATTTTGTCAGTTTCAAAGAATCTAACTCTCCCTGATTCTGTCCTGATTAGAGAAAAAACACTTTCTGCCTGCCAGCAGACACAGATGAATAGATGGAGGCAATATGGATAAACCCCCATTTTCTATTCCCATTCATGCAATTGAATTAAAGACAATTCTTGAGACTTTGGATATAAGATTTAAATGAGTAATTGGAAAGGTAGCCCTTTAGGAAAGGAGACTTATAAGGTGAACATTGTCCAAAAGGAGACTGGGAGCATCTACATAAAATCCTCTCATCTTTACTCATATAAAGTCTGTTTTTTTTTTTTTTTTTCCTTACTGAATTTGCTATTTTCTTTGTCTCTCAATCTATGCTAAAGTCTGTTAATCCAGTCTGCAAAACGGTTCTCTTGTATTGTCGTTATACATGCTGGTCCTCCTGCCTGGAATGTCTACTCTTTGCTTATTTAACTCTTTATTCCTTGGCTCTTGGCTCAACAGATATCTTTTCAAGGAAATCCTCCCCGACTCCCATGGGTATGTCAATACAACTATTATAAACTCAAATTACATATATAGCTTTCCTTCACAGCACTTGGAATAGCTGCAATTTATGTCCCTGCAACTATTTTATTAATGTCTGTCTTATCCCTGTTATAAGTGCATGAGGGCAAGGACCTGAGCACATAGGATAGTACCTGGTGAAGTATGAACTTGGTGCTCAATAATCACTTGGTGAGAGAAGGAATGTCTTTCAATTTTTCCTAGTTAAATCATATTAAGAATTTACTAGTAAGATGTAGCCACATGCTATGCTTTAAGGAAACTCAATGTACACAGATTGAAGCTTCATTTGTGAAATTAAGAACAAGTTAGCAATGGAGGGTTGTTTACTTGTTTGTTGAAAGTTAGCATTAATCAATTCTTATGGTATCTACTATTCTGGATTGTGCTATATATGAGAAGTGTTTAATGAGTATTCAATATCGTAAACCCAAGAGCTCAGTAACTGTAGAAATACAGCTCTCTACATTTAAGTAACTTCTTGTCAGTGTTTGGGATCTTAAATATATTAAAAAAAATAGTACCAGAAATTAAGTTCAGTTCAGTTCAGTCGCTCAGTTGTGTCTGACTCTTTGCGACCCCATGGACTGCAGCACTCCAGGCCTCCCTGTCCATCACCAACCCCCGGAGTTTACCCAATCTCATGTCCATTGAGTTGGTGATGCCATCCAACCATCTCATCCTCTGTCAACCCTTCTTCTCCCACCTTCAATCTTTCCCAGCATCAAGGTCTTTTCAAATGAGTCAGTTCTTCGCATCAGGTGGCCAAAGTAGTGGAGTTTCAGCTTCAACATCAGTCCTTCCAATGAATACTCAGGACTTATCTCCTTCAGGATGAGCTGGTTGGATCTCCTTGCAGTCCAAGGGACTCTCATAGAAGTAAGTTGGCATTGCAGGTGAAATTAATACATGCATTTAAATATGCAAATAAGAGACTTTTGCTAGTCAACAGGAGCCGTGAGATTTAAATTGTTATTTGAGTTTAAGCTGTCTTTTTTCACTCTGCCATGAAGATAGATTTGTTCATAAAGGTGACTAAATCACCTTGCACAATCCCTTCAGTTCAGTCACTCAGTCATGTCCAACTCTTTGTGACCCCATTGGACTGGAGCATGCCAGGCTTCCCTGTCCATCACCAACTCCTGGAGCTTACTCAAACTCACGTCCATCAAGTCAGTGATGCCATCCAACCACCTCATACCCTGTCGTCCCCTTCTCCTCCTGCCTTCAATCTTTCCCAGTATCAGGGTCTTTTGTAGTGAGTCAGTTCTTCGCATCAGGTGGCCAGTGTATTGGAGTTTCAGCTTCAGCATCAGTCCTTCCAACGAATATTCAGGACTGATTTCCTTTAGGAGAGCACAATCCCTGACGTAGAGTAAATGCCTCTCTCTCTCCATCTGTCCATCTATTGCTCTAGCCCTAGCTCTAGCTCAATCATCTCTAACTCCATATGGAATATATGTGTCCAAACACATAGTACATACATTGAAAAGTTCATCAGATGGAAATTAGGCAACCTGGAGGAGGGCATGGCAACCCACTCCGGTATTCTTGCCTGGAGAATCCCCATGGATAGAGGAGCCTGGAGGGCTATGGTCGATGGGGTCACAAAGAGTCAGACATGATGGAGCAACTAAGCACAGTACAGCACAGGCTCAGCTCAACCAACAATCAACTGTGTGATCTTAGACACAGCGTTTACTCTCACGCTGTCAAATTTAAATAATATCTGTCAAATTTAAATAATCACACCTAACTGTTATATGAAGAACAAATGAAATGGCAAATGTGAAAATTTTTTGAAAAGTTAAAAGTGTCATTCAAATGAAAGTGTAATGAAGGACCTGTGCTATGAGTAGCAGAGTACAGACTAGGCTGCATAGAGTGGTTTTTTTTTAAATTTATATTTATTTATTTTAAATGGAGGCTAATTATTTTACAATATTGTATTGGTTCTGCCACACATCAACATGCATCCGCCATGGGCGTACATGTGTTCCCCATCCTGACCCCCCCCCCACCTCCCTCCCCGTACCATCCCTCCGGGTCATCCCAGTGCACCAGCCCCAAGCATCCTGTATCGAACCTGGACTAGTGATTCATTCCTTATATGATATTATACATGTTTCAGTGCCATTCCCCCAAATCGTCCCACCCTCTCCCTCTCCCACAGAGTCCAAAAGACTGCTCTATACATCTGTGTCTCTTTTGCTGTCTTGCATACAGGGTTATCGTTACCATCTTTCTAAATTCCATATATGTGCATTAGTATACTGTATTGGTGTTTTTCTGGCTTATTTCACTCTATATAATAGGCTCCAGTTTCATCCACCTCATTAGAACTGATTCAAATGTATTCTTTTTAATGGCTGAGTAATACTCCATTGTGTATGTGAACCACAGCTTTCTTATCTATTCATCTGCTGATGGACATCTAGGTTGCTTCCATGTCCTGGCTATTATAAACAGTGCTGCGATGAACACTGGGGTACACCTGTCTCTTTCAATTCTGGTTTCCTCGGTGTGTATGCCCAGCAGTGGGATTGCTGGATCATAAGGCAGTTCTATTTCCAGTTTTATAAGGAATCTCCACACTGTTCTCCATAGTGGCTGTACTAGTTTGCATTCCCACCAACAGTATAAGAGTGTTCCCTTTTCTCCACACCCTCTCCAGCATTTATAGCTTGTAGACTTTTGGATCGCAGCCATTCTGACTGGCATGAAATGGTACCTCATTGTGGTTTTGATGTGCATTTCTCTGATAATGAGTGATGTTGAGCATCTTTTCATGTGTATGTTAGAGAAATGTCTGTTTAGTTCTTTGGCCCATTTTTGATTGGGTCATTTATTTTTCTGGAATTGAGCTGTAGGAGTTGCTTGCATATTTTTAAGATTAATTCTTTGTCAGTTGCTTCATTTGCTATTATTTTCTCCCATTCTGAAGGCTGTCTTTTCACCTTGCTTATAGTTTCTTTTGTTGTGCAGAAGATTTTAATTTTAATTAGATCCCATTTATTTATTTTTCCTTTTATTTCCAATATTCTGGGAGGTGGGTCATAGAGGATCCTGCTGTGATTTATGTCAGAGAGTGTTTTGCCTATGTTCTCCTTTAGCAGTTTTGTAGTTTCTGGTCTTACATTTAGATCTTTAATCCATTTTGAGTTTATTTTTGTGTGTGGTGTTAGAAAGTGCTCTAGTTTCATTCTTTTACAAGTGGTTGACCAGTTTTCCCAGCACCACTTGTTAAAGAGATTGTCTTTTCTCTGTTGTATATTCTTGCCTCCTTTGTCGAAGATAAGGTGTCCATAGGTGCGTGGATTTATTTCTGAGCTTTCTATTTTGTTCCATTGATCTATATTTCTGTCTTTGTGCCAGTACCATACTGTCTTGATGACTGTGGCTTTGTAGTAGAGCCTGAAGTCAGGCAGGTTTATTCTTCAGTTCCATTCTTCTTTCCCAAGATTGTTTTGGCTATTCGACTTTTTTTTTGTATTTCCATACAAATTGTGAACTTATTTGTTCTAGTTCTGAAAAATACTGTTGGTAGCTTGATAGGGATTGCATTGAATCTGTAAATTGCTTTGGGTAGTATACTCATTTTCACTATATTGATTTTTCTGATCCATGAACATGGTATACTTTTCCATCTATTAGTGTCCTCTTTGATTTCTTTCATGTATTTTATAGTTTTCTATATATAGATCTTTAGTTTCTTTAGGTAGATATATTCCTAAGTATTTTATTCTTTTCGTTGCAATGGTGAATGGAATTGTTTCCTTAATTTCTCTTTCTATTTTCTCATTGTTAGTGTACAGGAATGCAAGGGATTTCTGTGTCTTGATTTTATATCCTGCAACTTTACTATATTCATTGATTAGCTCTAGTAATTTTCTGATGGAGTCTTTAGGGTTTTCTATGTAGAGGATCATGTCATCGGCAAACAGTGAGAGTTTTAATTCTTCTTTTCCAATCTGGATTCCTTTTATTTCTTCTTCTCTGATTGCTGTGGCAAAAACTTCCAAATCTATGTTGAATAGTAGTGGTGAAAGTGGGCACCCTTGTCTTGTTCCTGACTTTAGGGGAAATGCTGTCAATTTATCACCATTGAGGATAATGTTTGCTGTGGGTTTGTCATATATAGATTTTATTATGTTGAGGTATGTTCTTTCTATTCCTGCTTTCTGGAGAGTTTTTATCATAAATGTATGTTGAATTTTGTCAAAGGCTTTCTCTGCATCTATTGAGATAATCATATAGCTTTTATTTTTCAATTTGTTAATGTGTTGTATTACATTGATTGACTTGTGGATATTGAAGAACCTTGCATCCCTGGGATAAAGTCCACTTGGTCATAGTGTATGATCTTTTTAATGTGTTGTTGGATTCTGATTGGATTCTGTTGGATTCTGAATTTTGTTAAGGATTTTTCATCAGTGATATTGGCCTGTAGTTTTCTTTTTTGGTGGCATCTTTGTCAGGTTTTGGTATTAGGGTGATGGTGCCTTCATAGAATGAGTTTGGAAGTTTACTTTCCTCTGCAATTTTCTGGAAGGGTTTGAGTAGGATAGGTGTTAGCTCTTCTCTAAATTTTTGGTAGAATTCAGCTGTGAAGCTGTCTCGACCTGGACTTTTTTTTGCTGTAAGATTTCTTATTACAGTTTCAATTTCCATGCTTGTGATGGGTCTGTTAAGATTTTCTATTTCTTCCTGGTTCAGTATTGTAAAATTGTACTTTTCTAAGAACTTGTCCATTTCTTTCAAGTTGTCCATTTTATTGGCATATAATTGCTGATAGTAGTCTTTTATGATCCTTTGTATTTCTGTGTTGTCTGTTGTGATCTTTCCATTTTCATTTCTAATTTTATTGATTTGATTTTTCTCCCTTTGTTTCTTGATGAGTCTGGCTAATGGTTTGTCAATTTTATTTATCTTTTCAAAGAACGAGCTTTTGGCTTTGTTGATTTTTGCTATGGTCCCTTTTGTTTCTTTTGCATTTATTTCTGCCCTAATTTTTAAGATTTCTTTCCTTTTACTAACCCTGGGGTTCTTCATTTCTTCCTTTTCTAGTTGCTTTAGGTGTAGGTTAGGTACTTTATTTGACTTTTTTCTTGTTTCTTGAGGTATGCCTGTATTGCTATGAACTTTCCCCTTAGCACTGTTTTTACAGTATCCCACAGGTTTGGGGTTATTGTGTTTTCATTTTCATTCGTTTCTATGCATATTTTGATTTCTTTTTTTATTTCTTCTGTGATTTTTTGGTTATTCAGCAGCGTGTTGTTCAGCCTCCATACGTTGCCATTTTTAATAGTTTTTCTCCTGTAATTGAGATCTAATCTTACTGCATTGTGGTCAGAAAAGATGCTTGGAATGATTTCCATTTTTTGAATTTACCAGTGCTAGATTTATGGCCCAGGATGTGATCTATCCTGGAGAAGGTTCCGTGTGCACTTGAGAAAATGTTGAAATTCATTGTTTTGGGGTGAAATGTCCTATAGATATCAGTTAGGTCCAACTGGTCTATTGTATCATTTAAAGTTTGTGTTTCCTTGTTAATTTTCTGTTTAATTGACCTATCCATAGGTGTGAGTGGGGTATTAAAGTCTCCCACTATTATTCTGTTATTGTTAATTTCCCGTTTCATACTTGTTAGCATTTGTCTTACATATTATGGTGCTCCTTCATTGGGTGCATATATATTTATAATTGTTTTAGCATTTGTTGGAGAGCTGGTTTGGTGGTGCTGAATTCTCTCAGCTTTTGCATGTGTGTAAGGCTTTTGATTTCTCCATCATATTTGAATGAGATCCTTGCTGGGTACAGTAATCTGGGCTGTAGGTTTTTCTCTTTCATCACTGTAAGTATGTCCTGCCATTCCCTCCTGGCCTGAAGAGTTTCTATTGAAAGATCAGCTGTTATCCTTATGGGAATCCCCTTGTGTATTATTTGTTGTTTTTCCCTGCTGCTTTTAATATTTGTTGTTTGTGTTTGACCTTTGTTAATTTGATTAATATGTGTCTTGGGATGTTTTGCCTTGAGTTTATCCTTTTTGGGACTCTCTGGGTTTCTCAGACTTGGGTGATTATTTCCTTCCCCATGTTAGGGAAATTTTCAACGATTATCTCCTCAAGTATTTTCTCATGGTCTTTCTTTTTGTCTTCTTCTTCTGGGACTCCTATGATTCGAATGTTGAAGCATTTAACATTGTCCTAGAGGTCTCTGAGATCGTCCTCATTTCTTTTAATTAGTTTTTCTTTTTTCCTCTCTGCTTCATTTATTTCTACCATTCAGTCTTCTATTTCACTAATACTATTTTCTGCCTCCAGTTATTCTACTATTTGTTGCCTCCAGAGTGTTTTTTATCTCATTTATTGCATTATTCATTATATATTGAATCTTTTTTATTTCTTCTAGGTCCTTGTTAAACCTTTCTTGCATCTTCTCAGTCCTTGTCTCCAGGCTGTTTATCTGTGATTCCATTTTTATTTCAAGATTTTGGATCATTTTCACTATCATTATTCAGAATTCTTTATCAGGTAGATTCCCTATCTCTTCCTCTTTTGTTTGGTTTGGTGGCATTTATCCTGTTCCTTTACTTTCTGGGTATTCCTCTGTCTCTTAATCGTGTTTATATTGCTGTGGTTGGGGTGGCCTTTCTGTATTCTGGCAGTCTCTGGAGTTCTCTTTATTGTGGAGTTTCCTCGCTGTGGGTGGGCTTGTACGGGTGGCTTGTCAAGGTTTCCTGGTTAGGGAAACTGGTGCTGGTGTTCTGCTGGGTGGAGCTGGATTTCTTCACTCTGGAGTGCAAGGAAATATCCAGTAATCAGTTATGAGATGTCAGTGGGTTTGGAGTAACTTTGGGGAGCCTGTATATTGAAGTTCAGGGCTGTGTTCCTGTGTTGCTGGAGAATTTGCTTGGTATGTCTTGCTCTGGAACTTGTTGGCCCTTGGGTGGTGCTTGGTTTCAGTGTAGGTATGGAGGCATTTGATGAGCTCCTGTCGATTAATGTTCTCTGGAGTCAGGAGTTCTCTGGTGTTCTCAGGATTTATACTTAAGCCTCCTGCTTCTGGTTTTCAGTCTTATTTTTACAGTAGTCTCAAGACTTCTCCATCTATACAGCATGGTTGATAAAATATCTAGGTTAAAGATGGAAAATTTCTCCACAGTTAGAGACACTCAGAGAGGTTCACAGAGTTACATGGAGAAGAGAAGAGGGAGGAGGGAGTTAGAGGTGACCCGAATGAGATGAGGTAGAATCAAAAGAGGAGAGAGCAAGCTAGCCAGTAATCACTTCCTTATCTGCGCTCCACAGTCTGGACCGCTCAGAGATGTTCATGGAGTTATACACAGAAGAGAAGAGGGAGGACGGAGACAGAGGTGGCCATGAGGATAAAAGAAGAATCAAAAGGAGCAAGACAGATCCAGCCAGTAATCAGTTCCCTAAGCATTCTCCACTGTCTGGAACACACAAAGAGATTCACAGAGTTGGGCAGAGAAGAGAAGGGGGAGGGAGGAGATAGAGGTGACCTGGTGGAGAAAAAGGAGAGTCCAAAGGGGTAGAGAGCAGTCAAGCCAGTAATCTCACTCCCAATTAAAAATGGGTACTGAAAATTGAGTTCTTAAAGGTACAAAATTGATAACAAATACCAAAAAGCAAAGATTAAAAATCTAGAGTAGAGGTTGGATTTTCAAAAATATAATATTAAAGAAAAGAAAAAAAAAGTCACAAAAATTTTACATATATATATATATATATATATATAAAGTTTGCTTTAAAAATAGGGTCTCTTTTTTTTTTGCAAAGTAATAGTAGGTTATAAAAATGAAAATTAAAGGAGTAATAGAGGACTGAAAAAAAATTTTTAAGTAAAAAAAAAAAAAAAAGAATGATAGTAAAAATATATCTAGGACTTTCTCTGGTATTGTTGTGGGCAGTGTTGGGTCAGTTCATTTTCAGATAGTTCCTTGGTCCGGCTTATATTTCTCAAGATGTATAGGCCCCTTTCTATGTAGTTGGTACTAACTACAGGGTTTTAATCTATTGCACCTGTAACTTCCAAGGCTGTTCCCTCTGTTTTAGCTTCTTCTTTTTGCTGGTCTCTTCAGTGTCTAATTTCTGCCCTGACACAAGGGGGCAGTGGTGGAGACTGTTTTAAGCTCGCTTGTTCACTCGCACTGTCGGGAGGGAGGGATGCTGCAAACAAATAACACTGGCGTATGCTTGCAGTATCTCAGCCACACTGGGTCTGCCCCCGCTCATGGCGCATGTGCTCTCCCTGCCCACACTGCTCAGGCTCTAGGTTGCTCCTCTGGGAACCGTCTGAGGCCGGTCCTGTGCTGCATGCCCCTCCCAGGTCTAAGCTGCTCAGGTTCAGGCACTCAGGTAGTCCTCAGATGCACAGACTCGGTTGGGCCTTCATTTTGTGTCCTTCCCAGGTCTGAGCAGCTCAGGTGATGAGGTGTTTGGTGAGCCCATAAGGTTGCTGTGACTTATTGCCTCCCCCATCCCTGCCACTCGGTTTTCTGGGTGTACAACTGGCGCACCTTCTCAGGCGAATGTTGACCATCCAGAACCCCAAGAAGTCTTAGTTAGCAAAGAAGCCTGCTTTCAGTTTGGTAAATAATGTCTCTCTGGGGCTGCAATTGTCCCCGTCTGGCTCTGGCTGCCTGTCATCGGAGGGGGATGGTCTGCAGTGGGCTAGCGCTGTTCAGTCCTTTGTTCTGTGAGTGGGCCTGATGATGTCTTAGGTTAGGGCTTTTCGTGTGGTAGCTATCCCACAGTCTGGTTTGCTAGCCCAAGTTAGTTCCCTCAGGTTGCCCACAGGGCATTCAGGCCCTGTCCTTACTCTAAGCAATGCAGCCACGCCTCCCTGCCCAGCCCCCACTTGCTAGTGGCGGGTGCAGGTGTCTGTGCTGCTTCTCCACTTGGGGGAATTACCACTGGGCATGTAATCTGTGGGCTTTAATTATTTATTTTTCCTCCCAGTTATGTTGCCCTCTGTAGTTACAAGGCTCGCCACAGATTCAGCAGTGATAGTGTTTCCTGGTGTTTGGAAACTTCTCTCTTTTTAAGACTCCCTTCTTGGGACGGAGCTCCATCCCTACCTCTTTTATCTCTCTTTTTGCCTTTTATATTTTTTTCTACCTCCTTTCGAAGACAATGGGCTGCTTTTCTGGGTGCCTGATGTCCTCTGCCGGCATTCAGAAGTTGTTTTGTGGAATTTACTCAGTGTTTAAGTGTTCTTTTGATGAATTTTTTGGGGAGAAAGTGGTCTCCCCATCCTATTCCTCTGCCATCTTAGGACCTCCCCCCATACACAGAGTGTTAATTTCAAACAAAATGAAGAGACTGAGGTTCATTCTCTGTAAGTTCAGCTCACATCAGCTAACTTGAGTAATCATCCTCTCATCCGTCAGCAGGGTTCCTTATAGCATTGAAAGAACCCTATAAATTTCTCACTTCTCCTCTTGCTCCACTTGCTGAATCAGCCTTTGTGAAAATATCCCCTCCAGTGTATAATATTTTGAAGAAACTTCCAAGAAAACTCTGTACCCAAAGAGTGCTGATTCAGCACAGCAAATGAGGTGACAAAGATGTATTTGGAACATTTCATTGACAGGTACCTGGTCCCACCAAGCCTATGCAATAAGAAGGTAACTGTTTGGACAAAGGAGGCATATTGCTTACAAATCACTATGTATGTTTTCTGCATTTGGAAGCACGTGTCACGTAGAACACAAAGGCATCACCATGTTTTAAAGGCACTATCTTGTGCATTCCAATAGTCAATATTTAATTCATGGCACATAGTAATCCCCTCTCCTTCTTCTTATGCCTCCATACATAATACAACAGCTTCTAGAGAATGTACCCTATAGTGTTATATGTCACTGTGCCATAGGGCATGAAGTAGGAAGGCACCCTTTTCTATAATGCATAAAAAGTAAATCAAAACTATTCATAGGCATGATTGAAGACAAATAATTCTCTCTGACTTATAAAAATTATTATGCTGCAACTGCTTTACTCCCACACCTGGAGTTTTGACTGGCAGAGCCTTACATTTGGTGATTCTAATCTTTAGTAACACAATGCTTTCCTGAATCGTGTTCACACTTATTAATTTCCAGACACAGAAGGAAATTTAAAGTACTATTTTCAAAGATCTCACAATGTGACAAGAACACATGTGCCAGTAATAGGTGGTAGATTGTGGATGGTAGTGTTAGAATGCAATCTGAATGATCCTTCTTCAAACAAGCTTGCAAAAGAAAGTCACATAAAATAATTAGACAACATAAGTAGCTTTCTTATATTTTCCCTGGATACCACAGATATTTATCTTTTTCAAAGCAAATAAAATGCAGTCTAGTTAATCATTAAATTGAAGTAACAAATCAGCTCTCTTATAAGCATCAAATCTGAACTTTCACACAGGTAGCTGGCTGGAAAGAAAGAAACACTTTTTTATTTTAAAATCATATTTTCATGTCTTTCCTATTCAAATGATCCAATTTCTCATGGAGTGAATAAAACAGATTTGCTGTAAGTATCTAAGGAAAATAAGGAAAAGCCTGAGGAGAATAAAGTTAAATACTTTTGCCAATATATTTTAACACTCATTGAAATATGTGTAGTGTTTCTATCAGGTTGATTTTCATGCAAGCTCTGAAAGTCAGCCAATACTTAGAATCTGCTAGAACTGGAAGAACATTTGATTGTCCATCATTCCGTCTCTGTTCCCATCTGTCTGTGAAGTCTAATGATTGTTGTGAAAGAGATCACAGCTGTTTTTCATCTTCTTTTTGAGGCATACAGTTTTATTCAGACTTACTATTATGTATTTTCATTTCCTGAAGTTATAGAAGCAACTTAGATGGAGTCATTTCCAGATGGAAAGGCAGCTATTCTTTCCTCTGAGGCACAGTTGATGCCTATGATGCCTATTCCAAAAGTCTTATTTTGATAACTGGCATGTAGATGGGCTATTTTTGACCTTCCTTCTTTATTTTTCAGTATCCATTTTCTCACTCATCCTAGCCCTCAGTTTTGACCTTCTCAGTTAAGCACCTTTCCCAGATCTATATCCTTTGTTGTTATAATCTCCCATCAGAATTTTCTGCTCCTACAAGTCTTCCCCTTCCCCATGCCCCCACTCCCTGCCCTGATTACAACAAGCCATAGAATCTGGGAATTGCCAGATTAAAATCAACACAATTATATAAATTGTGTAAAGTTTATTAATACAAGTAATGGGTTAATATATTACTCATCCCAGGAATATTGCATTCAAACAAGAATTCCCCAGTGGAATTATTCCTCAATCACACAATCTTAGAGTCCATTGTCAAGTGTGAAGGATTATGCCACTCAAAATATAAACCCACTAACAGGAAAGTTGCATGAACATTCTTACCAGCAAGAGAAATAGTTTTTCATAAAAGGATAATGTTTCTAGAAATTTGTGACTTCAAAATAAGAATGTAAATGCTAAGTTAGAACAAGTGGTCTTGTATAACAAATCAATACATATTCTAATGGAGAAGTTTATATCAATCAGTTCAGTTCAGTCACTCAGTCGTGTCCAACTCTTTGAGACCCCATGAATCACAGCACGCCAGTCCTCCCTATCCATCACCGACTCCCAGAGTTCACTCAAACTCATGTACGTAGAGTCGGTGATGTCATCCAGCCATCTCATTCTCTGTCATCCCCTTCTCTTCCTGACCCCAATCCCTCCCAGCATCAGGGTCTTTTCCAACGAGCCAACTCTTTGCATGAGGTGGCCAGAGTATTGGAGTTTCAGCTTCAGCATCAGTCCTTCCAATGAACACCCAGGACTGATCTCCTTTGTGATGGACTGATTGGATCTCCTTGCAGTCCAAGGGACACTCAAGAGTTTTCTCCAACACCACGGTTCAAAAGCATCAATTCTTCGGTGCTCAGCTTTCTTCATATTCCAACTCTCACATCCATACATGACCACTGGAAAAACCATAGCCTTGACTAGATGGACCTTTGTTGGCAAGGTAATATCTCTGCTTTTCAATATGCTATCTAGGTTGGTCGTAACTTTCCTTCCAAGGAGTAAGCATCTTTTAATTTCATGGCTACAGTCACCATCTGCAGTGATTTTGGAGCCCAGAAAAATAAAGTCTGACACTGTTTCCACTGTTTCCCCATCTATTTTCCATGGAGTGGTGGGACCAGATGTCATGATCTTAGTTTTCTGAATGTTGAGCTTTAAGCCAACTTTTTCACTCTCCTCTTTCACTTTTATCAAGAGGCTTTTTAGTTCCTCTTCACTTTTACTTTCTCTTCACTTTCTGCCGGTCTTCCCTGGTGGCTCAGATGGTGAAGCGTCTGTCTGCAATGAGGGAGACCCAGGTTTGATTCCTGGGTAGGGAAGATCCCCTGGAGAAGGAAATGGCAATCCACTCCAGCACTCTTGCCTGGAAAATCCCATGGATGGAGGAGCCTGATAGGCTACAGTCCATGGGGTCACAAAGAGTCAGACAACTGAACGACTTCACTTTCACTTTCTGCCATAAGGGTGGTGTCATCTGCATATCTGAGGTTATTGATATTTCTTCCAGCAAACTTGATTCCAGCTTGTGCTTCTTTCAGCCCAGCATTTCTCATGATGTACTCTGCATATAAGTTAAATAAGCAGGGTTACAAGATACAGCCTTGACATACTCCTTTACCTATTTAGAACCAGTCTTTTGTCCCATGTCCAGTTCTAACTGTTACTTCCTGACCTGCATATAGGTTTCTCAAGAGGCAGGTCAGGTGGTCTGGTATTCCCATCTCTTTCAGAATTTTCCACAGTTTATTGTGATCCACACAGTCAAAGGCTTTGGCATAGTCAATAAAGCAGAAATAGATGTTTTACTGGAACTCTCTTACTTTTTCGATGATCCAGCAGATGTTGGCAATTTGATCTCTGGTTCCTCTGCCTTTTCTGAAACCAGCTTGAACATCTGGAAGTTCATGGTTCACGTACTGCTGAAGCCTGGCTTGGAGAATTTTGAGCATTACTATGCTGCCTCATTGTTATGCAGATAAAACCATATCAAATAGTTCTAACAGAATAAAATATGTAAGTACCTCAAAGACTACTAATCTCTTCTCTTGAGCTATGTATTCACCCAATTACAATTTTTTTTTCAAACTAGCATCACAAAGAATACAATTTTAATCCTAACAAGAAGCCTTTTGACACAGAGTTTTTCGTTACTTATATAAATAAGTTCTATGCTTTACTGTTTTTTTGTTTTGTTTTGTTTTGTTTTGTTTCTTAAAGTGGAACAAGTTGTATAGAAGGAGTTATCTTAACTTCTGATTAAGAAAACTCAGTTGAAATGATTTTAGCATTCTGGAGATGCTTCCAGATTAGGAGATGGTCTGCAAAGTATGTTGTTTTTGTTGTAGGTAAGCCATGTCCAGCTCTTTTGTGACCCCATGGACTGCAGCCCTCCAGGTTCCTCTGTCCATTGGATTCTCCAGAGAAGAATACCGGAGTGGGTTGCCATTTCCTCCTCCAGGGGATCTTCCTGATCCAGGGATCAAATCTGTGTCTCCCGCATCTCCTCCATTGGCAGGCAGTTTCTTTACCACTGAGCCACCAGGAAAGCTCTCTGGGAACTATAGTTTAATTGTTAAAATAATGTACTTTTGCGGGAGTTAATGTACACTGGGAATCTGTTTAAATTTAAACTTTTCTACCCAGGACAGATGGTCACTATAGATACAAGGTTAAGCTATTTTCCCATCTGATCTAAATTTGTTTTTGTGGGATTTTTATCTGTTAGTGATTTGGGATTTCTAGAGGCACCAGAGAAGCTAGTTTGAGGCAGGTGGTAAGAGAAACTAGGTGCTAAAGTAGAAGGCACCGTTAGTTTAGACTCAGAATTTTACTCAAATCTTGGCTGATATTTTTTCTCATGGTGTGATTTGGGGCAATAATTTCCACTTTTGAGCAAGTTTCTTCTTCTTTAAAACAAAAAGGGTTGTAACAACCAAATGGTAATCTGTTCATATGCATTAAATGGGAAAATATATGAAATATTTGTAATAGAGTGATCAATGTACAATGGGTACTCACAATATAATCTTTACTTTCTAACCCCTCATTTTCATTTTTATTAGCTCATTCAAACTGAGGATTCTTATGCCACTATCTGAGAGCTTTAGGATCAGCTTTTCCTGTTAAGTGCAAGACAAAATCAGTGTTATTATTAGAATTAAAAGAACAAAATAATCCACAATAGATTTATAGGTGAATACAATAAAGATCAAGTTAGCTTGAGAGATGGTAGCAGAAGAAGTGTACTGGAAATCTCTCATAAGTGTTTCCTCAATGTTGTATCTTTGTTATTATCTCCAAAGTGTATTAGCTTCTTATTGAGGTGACATTGCACTAACCTTAAAGAGGTGAATCACATGGGTTCAGTGGACAGGAGGTAAAGTATAATAAAAATGTGGTCTAGTGATAATTTGGCTCAAGGCAGAGGCTCAGGGTGCTCACAAAAACCACACTGAGAGAGCAATCAAAATGAAAACTGAGTCTGACACTTGTGAGGTAATTAGGATTGGCAAAACTGAGTTCACCTTTTATTCATAGGCTCTTTTACAGCCTTCTGCTATTTAAAGACATTCGTGGCCTGAAATGAGATTTTTCAGGTTCAACCTCCCTGATTCACTGTCCATGGTGTTTTTAAAAGAGACATGAGACTATAGCAGCTTTTCTGTGGTGCTGGATCAAACTCAGATTGACATAGATGCTACTTCCTTCAAGGGGTATTTCAGCCATTGGGAAGATGATACAGCTCAAGAGCTGGTTTCTGAAAGATCATAATCAACTGTCACATACTCAGGAACCAGGCTCCAGAGAAAGTCCTTATTCTGTAGTTCTCATCTGCTGAGGTCAGTTTCTCTATTTACATGGATCATTTCTCCTTTCAGTGAGGTTTTTATATGTATAGTATATATCTGAATAAATGGATACAAAATATTATGGCATCCAATAGAGACAACTGTTGGAAATATTGGAATGTAACTAAAACTATCTTCTCCACCTAATACATATATATATATATATATATATATATATATATATCTTTATAATGATGTAATGCTATTATGTAATGTCATAATGATTACTGATGTAACATCAATAATATATCTGAAATTCTTCATTCACCACCCTCACCAAACCTGACAACCTTCAACGCTTAATGAGCACTTTACTAAGACATAGGCTAATTAGGCTATAGGGAGATAGATTCTAGCCTTGGATTAAAAAAAAATCAATCTTCCTCTAATATCTGTAGCCTTCAGATCAATAGTTCACTTAACATCTGAGGATGCGTAAAATGAGCTAATATTTCTTTACATTCACCACTTACTGGGATACCTTAGGATAGATAATATAATTATTTTAATGTTAGAAATATAAATTTATTTTTAATTTTAGAGATAGTTTACCATGTGGTTGATAAATTGATTGGCTATTTAAATTTTGTCATAACTCAAGTAGGATGAGAGTAAGAATAAAGCCCCTGGCCTTCACAAGAATTAATTTGAAAAGTTTCTATGTTTCGTTTCCTATTCAGTGTCCCATTGTGCCTTCAACTTCTGCCATGAGATTAGAACAATTTATAGATACCGTTAGACCTCAGAGTGATTCCGAGAAGTTAAAGCTGAATGTAGTACTTCAATAAACCACTATAATAAGATATTTTATTATTATGGTTCTAAATGTCCTGCAGTGTAAGGTAATTCAGATATAAAATAATTAAAGGCAATTAAAGGCCATTATACTAAGGATTACTTTATGCTAATGACACAGAGATCACTTGCCTCAAGAAAGAATTCCCTCTAAAATCACCCAGGAAGGAAACTGAAGTAGGTGATGCTAAGAGAAAGAGGCTTTTTTTTTTTTTTTTTTTTAAGATAAGTGACAGGGAACACATTGACAATATCTCCAAATGGGGGAAACCAATAACTTTTTTCAAATGTTTCCACTGATGATATCTCAAATTGTTTTTCATTGATGGTCTGAATCAAGGGCAACCTGAGCTCAAGTGTGAAATAAATAGGTTCAGAAAAAAATATTTCCCTGGAGCCCCTGGGTCTAAAGGTGACCTAGAGATGAAGACCATCTTTTCCCCTCTCACCAGGATCTGGAACTCAGTCACACCTAGCTGCCAACAGAAGTGAATCATTCATTCCTCAATAAACTTTTATTGAAAACTTAGCTGTTCCAAGGTAGCCATTGCCTTCTCCAGGGGATCTTCCCAACTCAGCAATTGAACCCAGGTCTCCTGCATTGCAGGCAGATTCTTTACCATCCTAGCCACCAGAGAAACCCAGGGAGACAGTTTAATTTAATAATAATAAAATAATAATAGGAAACCAGTCTTGAACATTTTATTCTATTTTTTTTAACCTTGCTTTCCTGAACTTTAAAATGGAGTTGATAGCAAAACCTCCCTCACAGGATTACTGTGACTTTGAGTTAGTATATATAAAACACTTTCAACAGTGCTTACTATTATTATATTATGGACAGAGAATGTAGCCTGCAATTCCATTTTCTCCATTCAGTTTGGAGAAAATCAGGAAGCATTCTGTGCTATGGATACTGGCCCTAAATAGTTGAGATGTATATCTAAGGAGTAACTTCAGTGGGCTCAGATTCTTGAATCTTTGCTAAATAGAAAATCACTAAAATCATTAACGTGAGATACCTGGGGTGTGTGTGTGTGTGTGTGTGTGTGTGTGTGTGTGTGTTTGTGTATGATTAGCAGTAATCTTTTGATGTCTGGCTACACTTTTTTTTTTTTCCCCAGCAAAAAAACTCCTATATATCCTGGCTCTTCCCTTAACTCTTCAGAGCTCCTCAGAGCTATCTGAGGGTGTCTTTCAGACTAAAATCCTCAGTAAGATCCCTGAATATAACTTAAATCAAAACTATTGTTTTTGTTCAGTCTCTAAGTTGTGTCCCACTGTTTGTGACCCCATGGACTGCAGCATGTCAGGCTTCTCTGTCCTTCGCTATCTCCTGCAGTTTGCTCAAACTCATGCCCATTGAGTCAGTGATGCAATTCAACCATCTCATCCTCTGTCATTCCCTTCTCCTTCTGCCCTCAGTCTTTACCAGAATCAGAATCTTTTGCAATGAATCAGCTCTTGCATCAGTTGGTCAAAGTATTGGAGCTTCAGCTTCAGCATCAGTCCTTCCAATGAATATTCAAGGTTGATTTCCCTTAGGATTGACTGGTTTGATCTCCTTCCTGTCCAAGGGACTCTAAAGAGTCTTCTCCAACACCACAGTTTGAAACCATCAATCCTTTGGTGCTCAGCCTTCTTTATGGTCCAACTCCACATCCATACATGACTACTAGAAAAACCATAGCTTTGACTATATGGACCTTTGTTGGCAAAATGATGTCTCTGCTTTTTAATACAACGTCTGGGTTTGTCATAGCTTTCTTCCAAGGAGTAGGTGTCTTAATTTCATGGCTACAGTCACTATCTGTAGTGATTTTGGAGCCCAAGAAAATAAAATCTGTCACTGTTTCTGCTTTTTCCCTTTCTATTTGCCATGAAGTGATGGGACTGAATGCCATGATCCTAGTTTTTTGAATGTTGAGTTTTAAGTCAGCTTTTCCACTCTCCTCTTTGACCCTCATCAAGAGGCTCTTTAGTTCTTCTTTTGCTTTCTTTGTCATTAGAGTGGTATCATGTGCATATCTGAGGCTGTTGATATTTCTTCCAGCGGACTTGAATTCAGCTTATAATTAATCCAGCTTGGCATTTTATATGATATACTCTGCATATAAGTTAAATAAGCAGGGTGACAATATACAGCCTTGACATACTCCTTTCTCAATTTTGAACCAGTCTGGTTTTCCATGTCTGGTTCTAACTGTTGCTTTTTGACCTGTATACAGGTTTCTCAGGATACAGGTAAGGTGGTCTGGTATTTCCACCTCTCTAAGAATTTTCCACAGTTTGTTGTGATCCACGCAGCTATTAGATAGTGAATTTTTCTTCAGTCAACAATGTTCTCTATACATTTCAGCTGTTTTTATTGCAGTATTCTAATACCTATTCCTTACCAGGTCCTTAGTTGAAAAAACATAGCTATTGAGGAGTGGGAGCGAAACTATGCATTTTTTTCCTTTTGCAACTTTTCCATCAAGAATCATTCATTTAACCATCAGATTTTTATTGTGTTCTTGCTATATGTCAATCATTGATCTAGGAATAGGTACAGAATATTCAATGATAAACAAGACAAATAAGACCGTTGCTCCCATGGTTTTCCCACTTTAACTGAGGGAGATAGACAATAAATAAATGTGATATTTTTAACCAATAACTGCTCTGAAGTGATACGTTATGAAGAAAAAAACAGGCAATCAGGATAGAGAATGTTATGCATGGCATAATATTAAATTAGGAGGTAAAGGAGAGCATATATTACCATAATTTCACTCAGTCATTGGATATCTACATTGTGCAAGGCACTGTTCTATGTTTTAGAGATAAAACATTGAATGAAGCAAACAAGGTCCTTGATGTCACACAGCTTATGTTCTCATCTTGGGGCAGGAATTCAGACAAATAAAACAGTGAAGAGATTTTAAAAATCAGTTAGTAATCACTGTATGCTATAGAGAGTGGGAATGGGATGAAGAGTGACTAGGAGACTATTCAAATTAGATGACCATGAAGGTCTGATTAGGTGTCACTTACTTGTGACCTTATAGACAAGGAACTATCCTTGCAAAAATCTACATGTTTTATAGGTAGAGAGAATCCAAAGCGCACAGATTCTGAGTTCAAAATGATATTTACATATTTGAGGAAAGAAAACACAGAGAGCTTGGGTAAAAGGCTTTACAGGGCATGGTTTAGAGTTTGGAGTTTATTTTTGGTATATTGGGCACACATTGGGAGTCTTTTAAGCATAAGCATGACAAAATCTATTTTACTTAAAAAAAAAGAAAAAACACTCTGACTCCTGAGTGGAACATATACTGTGGAAGGTGAATAGTGGCAGCAAGGAAACATATTAGGATGTGACTGCAATGGTGTAGGTAAAATATAAGAGAGGCTTAGATTATGTTGGTGACAGTGGGTGCAGATAATTAGATGGATTTGAGATATATTTTGAAAGAAGAGCTGGTAGTATTTTATGATAAACTAGAAGGAGTAGACTTTTGAAACATAAAGGGATCAAGGGTGTTTCCTGAATTATTTAGCCTGAGTAACTGGGTGGAAGGTGGCCATATTTGAGATCCAAATAGAGTTGTCAAATAAGGAAAAGATAACTGTAACATAGATCTGTAGCTTAGGACAAATGTCAGAGATAGAGAGATTTGGAAAGTCATTGGCATATAAGCACTATTTTAAGTCTTGGCATTGAATATGACCATCTAGAAAGACAGTTTAGAAAGTATAAACCTATTCCTGTCTTATGACTCATTCAGAGTATTGGTAATTGGCCAGCCATTGAATGTCATATGACATGTTCATATTAAAGTGTTGATGACTGACCATAAAACTATTAATACTAAGGTGTTGATTATTAATTATACCCAATCTTTTCATCTTTTCATTTTTGTTGTAGCAAGATGTATCCCATAGAAGCTACCCCAATGCTGAAATTTTCCAGCCCAGTGTCATACAGATTGGCCTTCAATTTACTGGTGGTGATAGTGGTGGGTTTAGGATCCCCCTAAGCTAGCCACCTATGCTGTGCCATTGATCCATAATGGGCCATTCTCACAGAAGACCCACATGATTTGTTCCTAACTTCATGCAGAATTTGGGACTTAGAAAAATGCTCCCTCTTTCTATTTGATTTTTGTATTTGTGCCTTGATCTTACCCTCTTCTTTGTACCAAAAGTGGAGCCAGTTGTCAGGCATTGACATCTTGTCATGAAAACATTTGTCACCTCCCTGATTGTCTCCTTTGAAAATGTATCAGTATGTCACTTATTTATTTATTTTCTGATATTTGAACTACTGAGGTTATCTTTATAATGACTTAAAAGTGGATATGCAGCTATTTACTTCCTTTCACTCTGTGAAATCTCCCAAAATGAGTGGCCTAATTTTCCTTTGGATGGAATATATGTTACTTATTCTTAATTTGAAAAGATTGTGAAGTGTCTCGATACTCACCTATACGTATGCTGATGGAGTTTTATTTTACGATGTGATGTATAATTCAGTGTGATATATAATGTAGTGAGGGATCCTATTGAAAAAAATAGATATAGAGAGATGACAGAGAGATTTAAATTCAGAGTTCTCTTGATGACACTGTATCATAAGAACAATATTCAGCTTATTATATTTTTTAAATTGCCTGCAATTTTCATTTTAACTATGTAGTTTTGCTTTTGGCAGTTTGACATCACTGATATTATTTTTAGATAGATTTTATATTTAATGTTATTTTTTTTCCAGTCAGAGATTTCAGCCAGAATATGAGAAATAGCTTCTCTCCTATTTCATTTTTTCTTCTCCCCAAATAGGTTTGATTTCATTACAAAAATGTATCTGTGATTAAATTTCTCTTCTTGGGAGAGACAATAGGAAACTTTTCGCCTCTTCATTGAAAGCTTGATCCAGAAGGCACCCAGGGTTGTTCCTTTGCAGTATTCCCTGCTTTGTCTTTCCCAAAGCCTTATTCTTGGTACAAAAAAATCCTTCTTCTTCCCTGATCTATCAGTGATTCTTAGATAAGTGCCACCTCGCATCTTTCTATATCCCACATCTGACACCATCACCGTGCTGAAAACCAATGTGAGACACAACCTGAAAATGAAGTGAGATGCGCACTTAAAAGGTGGACTTTTCAGGGAAGCCCAATGTTGTAGTCCTTTAAATTTGGTGCCAAACTTCTCTCTGGTTACTGCTCAATTGTGGTATGGTTATAGGGAAATAGGGATGAGATTGGTTAGTGAGATTTGTAAGAGCAGCCCCTATCAACTCAAAAGAAATCTGTCAGCTGCCAGTGTGACAAATGATGTTCTGGAAGTCATTACACACTAACCCCAGAGAATTAAGTTTTCCAGGGAAGTAAATTTTATTGTCCCCCAACCACATATTTAGAGAAATAATATAGCTACAAGGCCTAAAAATACAAAGCTTGTCCTGCTGAGAGCTCAGTGGATAAAGTAAGGAGTCATTCTAACCCTGCTTTTGCAAGTCTGAAAACATCTACAGGGTTAAGATGTGTTATGAGGTTCTTAAAACATTTTAAAATCCTTATTCATTCTAGGAATAAATGAGTACTTTCAGAGAAGCAAACAATAACTGGACCCTTTAACTCCAAGAAGATTAGAGTTTGGCAAACTTAATTAATGGTAAAATTATCTGTTCATTTTGTCACCCATTTTCCCCACAGCAAGCCCCTAAATATTGCCATATCTGAGCTTTCTTGTTCTTGTGATTAAACTCAGTTTTAAGTCCTATGACCTTCTAGTATAAGGATTTTACATATTAGGGACAAAAATGACACAAACTACATAAAATTATACTTCAGAAAGGACATATATTCTTGAAGAAAGGCATTTAATTTTGTAATAATCTCCCACTTCCAAAGTCAGCCATGCACTAATGTTGATCATTCATATTATTGATGAATATGTGTGTCATTTTTTTCTCCACAAATCAAAATGCTAGTGAGTTTATTGCCTTTTTTGCTCATCTAACTATTTGTCTGGATAAAAATGTCCCCATGGTTGTGACATACTTTTTGTTGAAGTCTTTTCAATTCTGTGTTCACCTATAAAGTAGTAGGCTCAACTAATGTTAGCCTATCTGTTTTCATCTCTGATAAATGTTACCTAAAATTCATTTATGTGTTTAGGAACATGGTGACAAATTAGTGGTATGCTCTTGATAAATCTCATATACAGTATGGCAGCATATGAGTCATTCTTATAAGTGGTGTAGGCTTTATTGTCTTACATGACTTATGCTTATAGCCATACATAAATCACACAGAACCACCAGAGGAATTTTAGTGTTTAGTCATAATAAAAGAAGAGATTTCACAGATTGTCTGCATCAAGTCCGAAGGAGGTCATAGAAGGAAAGGATTTTCAATAAATAGTTGGTTTCTACTTCATGTCAGCTAATGATAAGTAATTCTATACAAAATTTGAACAAGGAAACTTTGTTTTGTCTTAAATATACTCCAGGTCTGTGAAATAGAGCTTCTGAGAAACTTGGGAAGGTTTCCCTTAGGGTTTAGTATTATAGGCTTTTGGTTTAGGGAAGGGAAATAATGCTTGTCTTTATTTTAGTGTTAATTCAGCTCAATCAAGGGTTCATCAGTTCATTTGTTCAACAAACATTTATAGACAAATATTGGTGAATTTTTCACCCCAAAATACTTCATAAACAAAGTAAAAAAGCTAAAGCAACTAATAGAAAAATAGTATAAAGTTGTTTTTCACTCTTTTATTTAAATCAGGTAAGAAGGAAAAAGAAAACCCTAATTTCTGTAATATAAAAAAGCTTTTACAATTCTCTTAGTGGAAGATAACTTAGTTTTTGAAATTTGCAAAGAATTTAAAATTTTTATACTATTTGATTTAGCTAATTCCACTTTAGAAATCTATCCAGCCAACATACTTGCACAAGTTTGAAAAAATTAATTTTTTATTGTATTTTCATTGTGCCTTTGCTTGTAAGAGCTGAACAATGAAGCAAACTACATGCTCCTTAAGAAGTGAATAAGGGGAATTTAAATGATGGTGGTACATCCATACAACGGATACTGAAATGTTATTTTTTAAAATGTTATATCTATATTTGGTTTTAAAAGTAAGCTACATCTATATGTGCTGATATGAAAGATGACCAAAATATATCATTAAATTAAAAACAAGCTGCAGAAGTATTGCTATAATATTATACTATTTATTTAATATGGATATGAATGTATTATTCTGGGATATACATTCATAAACTATATCTGAGATTTAGAAGTGAGATGTGAGAAAGAGGGAGAGGTATATTTACCTTCATTTTTAACCCCCTAGATTGTTAAAAAATGTTTGCCTTGTGCATAATAAATATGACATTTGAGAAGTTAGAATAAAGGTGAAAATAGAGAAAATGAACTAACAT
Source organism: Bos grunniens (assembly GCF_055505025.1). Taxonomy (NCBI): domain Eukaryota; kingdom Metazoa; phylum Chordata; class Mammalia; order Artiodactyla; family Bovidae; genus Bos; species Bos grunniens. Next base: position 135,573,086 of record NC_141194.1, read on the forward strand.
CTATTGAGTATTCACTATTTCTCATGCACTTTATTTTTTAAATATATGTCTCTACTTTAATCCTTTCAACAACACTTCAAGGTAAATGTTAATTTCCCCATGTCACAAATGAGGAAACTAAAGGCTAGACAAGTTATGTTATTTGATTGGTGTCACATAGCTAGTTAGTGTTAATGAGACTAAATATGGAAAAATTTGCAATAAGAGTAGCAACCTAGTACAGCCACTATGGAGAACAGTGTGGAGATTCCTTAAAAAATTAGAAATAGAACTGCCTTATGATCCAGCAATCCCACTGCTAGGCATACACACTGAGGAAACCAGAAGGGAAAGAGACACGTGTACCCCAATGTTCATCGCAGCACTGTTTATAATAGCCAGGACATGGAAGCAACCGAGATGTCCATCAGCAGATGAATGGATAAGAAAGCTGTGGTACATATACACAATGGAGTATTACTCAGCCATTAAAAAGAATACATTTGAATCAGTTCTAATGAGGTGGATGAAACTGGAGCCTATTATACAGAGTGAAGTAAGCCAGAAGGAAAAACATAAATACAGTATACTAACGCATATATATGGAATTTAGAAAGATGCTAACAATAACTCTGTATACGAGACAGCAAAAGAGACACTGATGTATAGAACAGTCTTATGGACTCTGTGGGAGAGGGAGAGGGTGGGAAGATTTGGGAGAATGGCATTGAAACATGTAAAATATCATGTAGGAAACGAGTTGCCAGTCCAGGTTCGATGCACGATGCTGGATGCTTGGGGCTGGTGCACTGGACGGCCCAGAGGGATGGTATGGGGAGGGAGGAGGAAGGAGGGTTCGGGATGGGGAACACATGTATACCTGTGGCGGATTCATTTTGATATTTGGCAAAACTAATACAATTATGTAAAGTTTAAAAATAAAATAAAATTAGAAAAAAAAAAGAGTAATAACAATAACAACCACTAATGTTCTGCACCAATTATGTCAAAATGTATTATATATTTGTATTTCCAATCTCAAAAATTAGCTAACTCTCATTTATAATTAATTAAACTGGAATCCAAAGAGGTTATGTAATTTATTGAAGGTAACAAGGTTGATATTTGAACATAGTTTAAATTCAAACCCCGGTCCTTTCCACTGCCCTATATCATTTTCCATACATAAGGTGCCTAGAAACAGATATGTGAAACAAGAACACAAATTAGTCTCCTGAAATAGTCAATGTGAGAAATTATCAAGAAGAGAAAAAATACATGAACAAGGTTTAGAAGGTAAGCTCAGTAAGACATGGTGAGCAACTAGACATTATGGCCCATGTAAAAGGAAAAGTCAAAGATGATCATGAAGTTTCTAGGTAGTTGGTGATAGTATTTGCCTATACAGGCGGCTGCGACCACTGCGCTAAGCGCAGGAGGCTGCGACCGGTGCGCTAAGCGCAGCCGAGAGGAGCCACCCCACGTCCGAGGTCAGGGGCAGCGGCCGAGAGTGCCAGACTGCGACGGCACAGGAATGGCCAAGAGGAGCTACTCTGCATCCAAGGTCGGGGGGGCGGGTGGGGTGCTGCCAAGAGGAGATACCCAGCGTCCGAGGTCAGGGGCGGTGACGAGAGGAGTTAACCCACGTCCAAGGTCAGGGGCAGTGGCCGGGAGGAGATACCCCACACCCCTAAGCCGGAGGCCAGGGGCAGCGGGCAGTAGGAGCTACCTCATGCCCCCACGCCCGAGGCCAGGGGCGGTGGCCCGGAGGACCAACCCCACGTCCAAGGAGCCATGGCTGGATGGGCACAGGAGGGCCTAGAGGAGCTATCCCACGTTGAAGGTCAGGAAGGGCAGCGAGGAGATACCCCTCGTCCAAGGTAAGGAGCAATGGCTGCACTTTGCTGGAGCAGCCGTGAAGGTAAGAGAAACCAAACCCAAGGTAAGAGAAACCCCAGTAAGATGGTAGGTGTTGCAAGAGGGCATCAGAGGACAAACACAATGAAACCATACTCACAGAAAACTAATCAATCTAATCACACTAGGACCACAGCTTTGTCTAACTCAGTGAAACTAAGCCATGCCTGTGGGGCAGCCCAAGATGGGCGGGTCATGGAGGAGAGATCTGAAACAAAGTGGTCCACTGAAGAAGGGAATGGCAAACCACTTCAGTATTCTTGCCTTGAGAAACTCATCAATAGTATGAAAAGGCAAAATGATAGGATGCTGAAAGAGAAACTCCCCAGGTCAGTAGGTGCCCAATATGCTACTGGAGATCAGTGGAGAAATAACTCCAAAAGGAATGAAGGGATGGAGCCAAAGCGAAAATAATACCTAGCTGTGGATGTGACTGGTGATAGAAGCAAGGTCCGATGCTGAAAAGAGCAATATTGCATAGGAACCTGGAATGTCAGGTCCATGAATCAAGGCAAATTGGAAGTGGTCAAACAAGAGATGGCAAGAGTGAACGTCAACATTCTAGGAATAAGAGAACTGAAATGGACTGGAATGGGTGAATTTAACTCAGATGACCATTCTATCTACTACTGTGGGCAGGAATCCCTCAGAAGAAATGGAGTAGCCATCATGGTCAACCAAAGAGTCCAAAATGCAGTACTTGGATGCAATCTCAAAAACGACAGAATGATCTCTGTTCGTTTCCAAGGCAAACCATTCAATATCACAGTAATCCAAGTCTATGCCCCAACCAGTAACACTGAAGAAGCTGAAGTTGAACGGTTCGATGAAAAACTACAAAACCTTTTAGAACTAAAACTGAAAAAAGATGTCATTTTCATTATAGGGGATTGGAATGCAAATGTAGGAAGTCAAGAAACACCTGGAGTAACAGGCAAATTTGGCCATGGAATACGGAATGAAGCAGGGCAAACACTAATAGAGTTTTGCCACAAAAATGCACTGGTCATAGCAAACACCCTCTTCCAACAACACAGAGAAGACTCTATACATGGACATCACCAGATGGTCAACACCGAAATCAGATTGATTATATTCTTTGCAGCCAAAGATGGAGAAGCTCTATACAGTCAGCAAAAACAAGACCAGGAGCTGACTGTGGCTCAGACCATGAACTCCTTATTACCAAATTCAGACTTAAATTGAAGAAAGTAGGGAAAACCACTAGACCATTCAGGTATGACCTAAATCAAATCCCTTATGATTATACAGTGGAAGTCAGAAATAGATCTGATAGATAGAGTGCCTGATGAACTATGGACTGAGGTTCGTGACATTGAACACGAGACAAGGATCAAGACCATCCCCATGGAAAAGAAATGAAAGAAGGAAAATGGCTGTCTGGGGAGGCCTTACAAATAGCTGTGAAAAGAAAAGAACTGAAAAGCAAAGGAGAAAATGAAAGATATAAGCATCTGAATGCAGAGTTCCAAAGAAAAGCAAGGAGAGATAAGAAAGCCTTCCTCAGTGATCAATGCAAAGAAATAAGAGGAAAACAACAGAATGGGAAAGACTAGAGATCTCTTCAAGAAAATTACAGATCCCAAGGGAACATTTCATGCAAAGATGGGCTCGATAAAGGACAGATGGTACGGACCTAACAGAAGAAGAAGATATTCAGAAGGGGTGGCAAGAATACACAGAGGAACTGTACAAAAAAGATCTTCACAACCCAGATAATCACGATGGTGTGATCACTCACCTAGAGCCAGACATCCTGGAATGTGAAGTCAAGTGGGCCTTAGAAAGCATCACTACGAACAAAGCTAGTGGAGGTCATGGAATTCCAGTTGAGCTATTTCAAATCCTGAAAGAAGATGCTGTGAAAGTGCTGCCCTCAATATGCCAGCAAATTTGGAAAACTCAGCAGTGGCCACAGGACTGGAAAAGGTCTGTTTTTATTCCAATCCCAAAGAAAGGCAATGCCAAAGAATGCTCAAACTACCACACAATTGCACTCATCTCACACGCTAGTAAAGTAATGCTCAAAATTCTCCAAGCCAGGCTTCAGCAATACATGAACTGTGAACTTCCAGCTGTTCAAGCTGGTTTTAGAAAAGGCAGAGGAACCAGAGATCAAATTGCCAACATCCACTGAATCATCAAAAAAGCAGGAGAGTTCCAGTAAAACATCTATTTCTGCTTTATTGACTATGCCAAAGCCTTTGTGTGGATCACAATAAACTGTGGAAAATTCTGAAAGAGATGGGCATACCAGACCACCTGACCTGCCTCTTGAGAAACCTATATGCATGTCAGGAAGCAACAGTTAGAACTGGACATGGAAAAAAAGACTGGTTCCACATAGGAAAAGGAGTACGTCAAGTCTGTATATTGTCACCCTGCTTATTTAACTTCTATGCAGAGTACATCATGAGAAACGCTGGGCTGGAAGAAGCACAAGCTGCAATGAAGATTGCCAGGAGAAATATCAATAACCTCAGATATGCAGATGACACCACCCTTATGGCAGAAAGTGAAGAGGAACTAAAAAGCCTCTTGATGAAAGTGAAAGAGGAGAGTGAAAAAGTGGGCTTAAAACTCAACATTCAGAAAACGAAGATCATGGCATCTGGTCCCATCACTTTATGGGAAATAGATGGGGAAACATTGAAAACAGTGTCAGACTTTATTTTTGGGGGCGCTCCAATATCACTGCAGATGGTGGCTGCAGCCATGAAATTAAAAGACACTTACTCTTTGGAAGGAAAGTTATGAGCAACCTAGATAGCATATTCAAAAGCAGAGACATTACTTTGCCAACAAAGGTCCTTCTAGTCAAGGCTATGGTTTTTCCAGTGGTCATGTATGGATGTGAGAGTTGGACTGTGAAGAGAGCTGAGTCCTGAGGAATTGATGCTTTTGAACTGTGGTGTTGGAGAAGACTCTTGAGAGTCCCATGGACTGCAAGGAGATCCAACCAGTCCATTCTGAAGGAGATCAGCCCTGGGACTTCTTTGGAAGGAATGATGCTAAAGCTGAAACTCCAGTTCTTTGGCCACCTCATGCAAAGAGTTGACTCATTGGAAAAGACTCTGATGCTGGGAGGGATTGGGGGCAAGAGGAGAAGGGGACGACAGAGGATGAGATGGCTGGATGGCATCACTGACTCGATGAACGTGAGTCTGAGTGAACTCCGGGAGTTGTTGATGGACAGGGAGGCCTGGCGTGCTGCGATTCATGGGGTCGCAAAGAGTCGGACACGACTGAGCAACTGAACTGAACTGAGCTGAACTGGTCTACCCCTCAAAATAATCTAAGTAAGTTGCTTATAAAAGTTAAGCTCCCACTATTTGTCCATACTGATTTGCCTCTGTGGGTTTTAACAATTGTTTCAGAGTAATGCATGATAACAGAGATTCATAGATTATTAGGAAGATGAGTCCTTGTGAACTGAATAAATCATTTTAACTATGTTTCTGATCAACTGGCTATAGATCATAGAATCCAGTGATCCCCTCCTTGGATCCTTGGCTCACAGAACACAGGGAATTTCTTATTTATGTTTTTGTTGTCATTGTTCAGTCGCTAAATCATGTTCGGCTCTTTGTGACCCCATTGACTGCAGCACACCAGGCTTTACTATCCCTCACCATCTCCAGGAGCTTGCTCAAATTCATGTTCATCGAGTCAGTGATGCCATCCAACCATCTCATCCTCTGTCATCCCTTTCTCCTCCTGCCTTCAATCTTTGCTAGCATCAGGGTCTTTTCTAATTAATTGGTTCTTTGTATCAGGTGGCCAAAGTACTGCAGCTTCAGCCTCAGCATCAATCTTTTCAATGAACATTCAAGGTAGATTTCCTTTAGGATTGACTGGTTTGATCTCCTTGCAGTCCAGAAACTCTCAGGAGTCTTTTCCAGCACCACAGTTGGAAAACATCAATTCTTCAGTGCTCAGTCTTGTTTATGGTCCAACTCTCACATTTGTACATGACCACTGGAGAAACTGTAGCTCTGATTGCTATATAGTTGAATTGTTTTAGCTTTAACCCTTGTACATAAATATATTGTAGAAAATGAAGAAACAGGGGCTCTAAGGTAAAAGTATTTCACCTTAACTGAGCACTCTTCATATCATGGCACAAAACAAAGGCTGTTCTATTAACTGCAGTAGGGGTCTCCTCAACAAATATTTCCTTTCAGAACAAAAATTTAAACTTTTGCTTTTTATTTGACATAGTCCATCATTCTCTCAAGCTTAATGTTCTATACCAAAGATGATACTTAGAGCTTTCCTGAAGATCTTCTGAATAGTGTGAGAATTGAAGTGGATCCGTCTTTCTCCTAGGAAAGCTCTTCCAGTTCATTTCATTGAGTCAGTTTTTCTTGACCTAATTCTCACTAGGATCTTACTTAAATCTAAGCCCTCTAAGGAGAGGTTATAAATACCTAGAAGTTATGTTTAAGCCTTGAAAGTGAAAATGAAGTCGCTCAGTTGTGTCCAACTCTTTGCGACCCCATGGACTGTAGCCCACCAGGCTCCTCCATCCATGGGATTCTCCTGGCAAGAGTACTGGAGTGGGTTGCCATTTCCTTCTCCAGGGGATCTTCCTGACCCAGGGATCAAACCCGGGTCTCCTGCATTGTAGGCAGACGCTTTACCATCTGAGCCAGCAGGGAAATCCTGTTTAAACTTTGGTTATAGTTTAATTGTACATATATCAGATACAAATGTTACTGTTATTGTGGGATGGAACTTACATTTGCTAAATATGCTTACTATCATATAAAACATTCTTTTTACAAAACTGTATTTGAACACATCATGTCTGGGATTGTTATTACATATTTTAAGGCAAATCAATGTTATGCAGTAGGAAGAGTGTGGGCTTTGGAAATAAACAAGCCTGGTCTGGAGTCTCAGCTCTATCACATAATGGTTCTGTGGTCTTAAGAAAGTTACTTATCCTTCCAGGTTTAATTTTCCTTATTGATATAATCATGGCACCAGAGGCTCATTCCTCAGCCCCCTGTCCATACAAACATACTCACTTCAGATCAGATCAGATCAGATCAGTCGCTCAGTCATGTCCGACTCTTTGCGACCCCATGAATCGCAGCACGCCAGGCCTCCCTGTCCATCACCAACTCCCGGAGTTCACTCAGACTCATGTCCATCAAGTCAGTGGTGCCATCCAGCCATCTCATCCTCTGTCGTCCCCTTCTCCTCCTGCCCCCAATCCCTCCCAGCATCAGAGTATTTTCCAATGAGTCAACTCTTCGCATGAGGTGGCCAGAGTACTGGAGTTTCAGCTTTAGCATCATTCCTTCCAAAGAAATCCCAGGGCTGATCTCCTTCAGAATGGACTGATTGGATCTCCTTGCAGTCCAAGGGACTCTCAAGAGTCTTCTCCAACACCACAGTTCAAAAGCATCAATTCTTCGGCGTCAGCCTTCTTCACAGTCCAAGTCTCACATCCATACATGACCACAGGAAAAACCACAGCCTTGACTAGATGAACCTTTGTTGGCAAAGTAATGTCTCTGCTTTTCAATATGCTATCTAGGTTGCTCATAACTTGCCTTCCAAGGAGTAAGCGTCTTTTAATTTCATGGCTGCAGTCACCATCTGCAGTGATTTTGGAGCGCCCAAAAATAAAGTCTGACACTGTTTCCACTGTTTCCCCATCTATTTCCCATGAAGTGGTGGGACCGGACGCCATGATCTTCGTTTTCTGAATGTTGAGCTTTAAGCCAACGTTTTTACTCTCCACTTTCACTTTCATCAAGAGGCTTTTGAGTTCCTCCTCACTTTCTGCCATAAGGGTGGTGTCATCTGCATATCTGAGGTTATTGATATTTCTCCCGGCAATCTTGATTCCAGTTTGTGCTTCTTGCAGTCCAGCGTTTCTCATGATGTACTCTGCATATAAGTTAAATAAACAGGGTGACAATATACAGCCTTGATGAACTCCTCTTCCTATTTGGAACCAGTCTTTTTTTCCATGTCCAGTTCTAACTGTTGCTTCCTGACCTGCATACAAATTTCTCAAAAGGCAGGTCAGGTGGTCTGGTATGCCCATCTCTTTCAGAATTTTCCACAGTTTATTGTGATCCACACAGCCAAAGGCTTTGGCATAGTCAATAAAGCAGAAATAGATGTTTTTCTGGAACTCTCTTGCTTTTTCTATGATCCAGCGGATGTTGGCAATTTGATCTCTGGTTCCTCTGCCGTTTCTAAAACCAGCTTGAACATCAGGAAGTTCACTGTTCACATATTGCTGAAGCCTGGCTTGGAGAATTTTGAGCATTACTTTACTAGTGTGTGAGATGAGTGCAATTGTGTGGTAGTTTGAGCATTCTTTGGCATTGCCTTTCTTTGGGATTGGAATGAAAACAGACCTTTTCCAGTCCTGTGGCCACTGCTGAGTTTTCCAAATTTGCTGGCATATTGAGGGCAGCACTTTCACAGCATCATCTTTCAGGATTTGAAATAGCTCAACTGGAATTCCATCACCTCCACTAGCTTTGTTCATAGTGATGCTTTCTAAGGCCCACTTGACTTCACATTCCAGGATGTCTGGCTCTAGGTGAGTGATCACACCATCGTGATTATCTGGGTTGTGAAGATCTTTTTTGTACAGTTCTTCTGTGTATTCTTGTCATCTCTTCTTAATATCTTCTGCTTCTGTTAGGTCCATACCATTTCTGTCCTTTATCGAGCTCATCTTTGCATGAAATGTTCCCTTGGTATCTCTGATTTTCTTGAAGAGATCCCTAGTCTCGAAAACAGAAAAATAAGCAAAGAAGTATTAAAACATAAGATACACTCTACTTTTATTGATTCTCCATTACAATTTGTCCTTGAACTTTGAAAAAATTTATTTTGTTTCTATTTTTTTAAATTTTGTTTTATTTTTAAACTTTACATAATTGTATTAGTTTTGCCAAATATCAAAATGAATCCATCACAGGTATACATGTGCTCCCCATCATGAACCCTCCTCCCTCCTCCTTCCCCATACCATCCCTCTGGGTCGTCCCAGTGCACTAGCCCCAAGCATCCAGTATCGTGCATTGAACCTGGACTGGCATCTCGTTTCATACATGATATTTTACATGTTTCAATGCCATTCTCCCAAATCTTCCCATCCTCTCCCTCTCCCACAGAGTCCATAAGACTGTTCCATACATCAGTGTCTCTTTTGCTGTCTCGTACACAGGGTTATTGTTTCTAAATGTAATGTGAGAGAGGCCTTTTAAATGTCCATGTCACTATTCATTCACAAATTAAGCTTTTAGTGTACTTATTAGAACCCGGTTAAGAATATAAAGAAATTTACATCATGGTGCTCAATGTGTGCGAGCAGTTTAAGCCTATGAATAGCGAGACATTTTAATATAATGTCTTAAATAATGTTATTAAATATATTATTGCCATCATACTGTTGGCTGGAAAATAAACCTAGTCGTATGATTGAAATGCAACTATTCAAAGATTAAAAATGATTGCTTTTTTTCCAGGTGCAATTTGGAAACAGAGTTAACTGCCAAATGCCAGAAAGTACAAACCGTTGTTGTACAGTTTAAAAGATTTTTTTTTTTTGCCATCAATATAGAACATTTCATTTGAAGAAAAAGATGGTGGGACTTTCCTGGTGGTCCAGGGGTTAAGACTTCACCTTCCATTGCAGGCAGTGCAGCTCTGGTCCCTGGTTGGGGAGATAAGATTCCACCTGCCTTGTGGCTGAAAAACCAAAATATAAAATAGAAACAATATAGTAACAAATTAAATAAATGCTTTAACATGGTCCACATGAGAAAATCTTTTAAAAAACTGGTAATGGAAAATAAAATTAACACAGAATTTTATTCTCAACATTTATAAAAATTTCTAATATTCCATTTGTTCTTTTACTTCTTGCTGTTTAGGCTGTCCATTTGATTGGCTGGTTTGCTATAAGTACTTCTCATATACAACTAACAAAAAGCTTAAAGGCTGTTGATTTCTCTGCAGTTTTAGACTTATGAATGTGAGGGGGTATAGAGCTTTAATTTAAAGATAGTGCATTAATTTGAAATTCTTGTCTTAGCCTGCAAAATAGAACACTAATATTAAACTGAATCACAGTTGGATCTTAAAAGGATTGTTGTTTTGGCAGATGGGTTCCTTACAGAATACAAAACCAAAAAAGGTATTTTAAACTTTAACAAAACAATTGTTTGATATAATCTTCAACTAGGAGAAGGGAGTATGTAAATAAATGCTGCTGCTGCTGCTAAGTCGCTTCAGTCGTGTCCGACTCTGTGTGACCCCATAGACGGCAGCCCACCAAGCTCCGCCATCCCTGGGATTCTCCAAGCAAGAACACTGGAGTGGGTTGCCATTTCCTTCTCCAGTGTCTGAAAGTGAAAAGTGAAAGTGAAGTCGCTCAGTTGTGTCCAACTCTGTGCGACCCCATAGATGGCAGCCCACTAGGCTCCTCCGTCCATGGGATTTTCCAGGCAAGAGTACTGTAGTGGGGTGCCATCGCCTTCTCCATTGTAAATAAATACCTGTAATCAAAAAGATCTCAGTTTTTGTCCTCCATTAAATAACTTGTAAAGCAACACAATCATCTCCAGAGAGTCATTTGGTTTAATGCAGGAAATTATTATTAGTTAAGCTATAATGGTAGAGGAGAAATTGAAGGAAATAACATTTAAGTGAGTGAAATAATAAAGCATTAAAAAATAATTGCACTATATCTTCATAGGTGTTTCCAGATAATAATGCCTTATAATTTTCAGATGTTGTAAAACAAATACATCAATCATTTTTCAGTGCAGCATGCAGCTACCTTCTAGAATTTAGAAGAATTTTAAATGTATAAAGCAACTACATGTAACAATTAGAAGCAATAAAAGAATGCCATAGGCAGTTAGAGCACACTAATGGACAATTGTTGTACACATGCCAATCCAACATCATTTTCTTTCATCTTTGGAAATACTGCTGTTGAAATGCTTACCATTCAACTGCAGATTTATTCATTCTAAACATATCAATTTTAACATTTTATTTATTTATTTATTTATCTTTTAACTTTACAATATTGTATTGGTTTTGCCATATGTCAACATGAATCCGCCACAGGTATACATGTGTTCCCCATCCTGAACCCTCCTCCCTCCTCCCTCCCCGTACCATCCCTCTGGGTCATCCCAGTACACATCAATTTTAAAGACTATATCATGTTTAAAATGTTTTATCCAAATTCAAATTTTCAAATGTAAATTCTTCAAATTTTATTTATCTGTCTTTAAACTCAGAATCTTGAATTGGGTCTTATTTATATTTTAACTAGTTAAAATGTCCTCATTTCCAAAATGTGCTCAGATTTAGCTGGACAAAGCATGGGTGGGGAAACATGAAAAGTTCCATTAGATTTAATAATACATTTCAGGTTTATAAAGCTTAAACTTTCTTTAAAAAATAATCACCACACATATGTTGAATGTGCATTTGGATTTGTGTGATTTTCTTTGAAACTGATGAGCTAGGTTAGTGATAGCAGTTTAATAAAATATAATGTGTTTGCATACATGAAATTGCTTTATGTAATTAATTCTTAAATTGATAACATCAGGATCTCTAATCAAACTCTCCAACTTGTACTGGCTTACACTTGATTTGCTTTAATATGGACTTAAAAAAAAAAAGTCTTTTCTTTTAAAAAAAAAAGAAAAACTATTGTGACTCCATTTAGAGCTGCCTGGCAACAGACAGGTAGGAAGGATTCCGAATTACTATTTTTCATTACTGGAAGGTCCCTTGGGACTACATTGGAAAAAATTTTGTCTACCCCAGATAAGAGTCTCCTGGTAGTTGTGCTCAGCAGCCCAGAATCATCGTATTGCAGCTATTGAATAGTTCCATACCATACGTTTCAAAGGATGGAAGATATATGTTACATTCCAAAGAATGGTGATGAAGAGCAGTAATATGCTAATGATGGAAAGTGGGAAATGTAAGAGATTAAATTATGTAGGATGAACAGTACCTTAGAATGGGAAAAATTACATAAGCCTCAGATGTGTTTGCTCTAGCCATATTGTCTGTTCAACACTAGATTGTGCAATTTCTCTTCACTATTAAACCAACCTTTGAATTCATAGGGCACATAAGCACATTTAAGAGAGAGAGTGATAGAGGCTAGTTAGCTTCTTTTTTGGCTCACGGTTAGTACATGCTCTATCCTGAGAAGTCATATTCAAAATTGATCTAGAGTAAGATTAACTAGAACCTGATTAATGTCTGTGGTTACCACTACAATTTTTTAAAAAATAAAACAAGATTCTGAATATAGTATCTTTAAAATAAGGAAATAAGGGGGAGAAGTGTATTTTTTTTTCATCTTGAGGGAGGGCCCTCCTCTTATAAGATAAAGCAACCAGAATATGCTCATTCTTGAAGTGGCTAAATAAGATATATGACATATGTTATCCACATGCACTTAACACGGAGTATAGTTTGTCAAAGAATGATGACATAGCTCTAGGGTAGGAGTAAGACCTTTAGAGCCCCAAAGCACTAAAAATAAAATTGTTCCCCATTTCCATCTCTGATATGTAATTAAAAATGAGTTTAAGGAAGTCCCATGGTGACTACCTAGATGATACGAAATTATTTTTAACAAGTGTTTTGGTGACTCTTTTGTTGGTGCCTTTAGCATGTGTATCTGCCTATTAGATAATTCAGTATTTAATTCTTAATATTACAGCTCAGTAGACTATGACCAGGCCAACTGTTCAGGTTAAGGGATAGAGTGAAAATGTGGGAATAGAAATATTTTCCATCGGATGTGCATGAATGCCTCGCTGATAAGCTGAGAGTTAAATGAAGTGAGAGAGTTAGCCATATGGGTAACTCAGGAAGGGTTTCCTAAGCCTCAGTTCAGTTCAGTTCAGTCACTCAGTCGTGTCCGACTCTTTGTAACCCCATGAATTGCAGCACGCCAGGCCTGTCAGCCTGGTGGGCTGCAGTCCATGGGGTCGCTAAGAGTTGGGCACGACTGTGAACGACTTTACTTTCACTTTTCACTTTCATGCATTGGAGAAGGAAATGGCAACCCACTCCAGTATTCTTGCCTGGAGAATCCCAGGGACAGAGGAGCCTAGTGGGCTGCCAACTATGGGGTCGCACAGAGTCGGACACGACTAAAGTGACATAGCAGCAGCAAGCAGGCCTCCCTGTCCATCACCAACTCCCAGAGTTCACTCAAACTCATGTCCATCGAGTCAGTGATGCCATCCAGCCATCTCATCCTCTGTCGTCCCCTTCTCCTCCTGCCTCCAATCCCTCCCAGCATCAGAGTCTTTTCCAATGAGTCAACTCTTCACATGAGGTGGCCAAAGTACTGGAGTTTCAGCTTTAGCATCATTCCTTCCAAAGAACACCAGGACTGATCTCCTTTAGAATGGACTGGTTGGATCTCCTTGCAGCCCAAGGGACTCTCAAGAGTCTTCTCCAACACCACAGTTCAAAAGCATCAATTCTTCGGCACTCAGCTTTCTTCACAGTCCAACTCCCACATCCATACATGACTACTGGAAAAACCATAGCCTTGACTAGACGGACCTTTGTTGGCAAAGTAATGTCTCTGCTTTTGAATATGCTATCTAGGTTGGTCATAACTTTCCTTTCAAGGAGTGTCTTTTAATTTCATGGCTACAGTCATTCAGGAGCCCCAAAAAATAAAGTCTGACACTGTTTCCACTGTTTCTCCATGTATTTCCCATGAAGTGATGGGACCAGATGCCATGATCTTAGTTTTCTGAATGTTGAGCTTTAAGCAAACTTTTTCACTTTCATCAAGAGGCTTTTTAGTTCCTCTTCACTTTTCTGTCATGAGGGTGGTATCATCTGCATATCATTCTTAGGGAACAGCAATTGTAAAAGTTTTATGGAGCCTATTTGAGATGATTGAGAATAGCAAGTGGTGAGAGTGAACAAGAAGAATGAGGGAAGAAATTTCAGGTAAGAAAAGCAATATGAAAAAAGCTCAGAGGTAACAGATGGCTCTCTGGCATCAGACTTTCTTTACTTCTGAAGCCAGACAGCCACCCTTAAAGGCCACTCAGACTCTTCAGTCTGTAGCTAAACCCATGTCAGTATTATCTGTATAAACATAGTTTTTTGATCTCTCTGAAGGTCACTGGGTAGATTGGGAACAACAGGGAACCCAGATGGCCAACATAAGTAACCTAAGGTTTACATGAAAGAGAAAAATGGACAAAAGCTAGCATTCTGAAAACAACAAGGCAAGTTGAAAAAAGACACTCTTTTGCTTTTTATGCACATGGCAAGAAATGCTGTGCTATCAATTCATAAAACTCACAATATGATTGTAATTATGCATAAGGTATACAGAAATTGATGGATTCTATTACAATACAAAAACTTGGGGAGTATCACACAAAGGAGACTAATCAATAGTAGAATCCATTGACAACACTGATATAGAACACATTTTTATTATCTCACAATGTTATTTGAGTACAATGACATATGGACATGATCAGTAGCTATAAGTCCAGAAAACAAGATTGAATGTATTATAAAATATTAGCAGAATCTATGGTCATATCATAGCCACAGCAGAGTAGTGAATTTACCATTTTAAAGCATCATCAGATAATCAGTTTGTCCAATTTTTGTCTTCACTTAATTGGGGACTGGATGGATCAAACTGACTAATTGCTCAGATTTAGAAGGTGTTATATAACATTATGTTAACATTAATCATGCCAAGTTCAAACAACTGGTGAAAACTGGTCAATGAAGTGATTTTAAAAAGTCAAATTGATTGACATTGTGAAGTTATAACCTAAATACCATCTTCCTCGATAGCTAATGTGTTTCAATAAAAAACATATTCACTTATGCAGATAAAAGCATGTATCTTTTGTTTTCCTTCTTGTATAAAGAATCTAGCACTGTCCTATAAAACCATCTTATATAATGCTTTGTACTTTTCCAACACTTTTATATGTATTTACCTTTTCAATGAGATCTCAGTGACCTTCCTATTTAAATGAAAGCCCTACTCCCCTTGTCTTGCTCTGCCTTGATTCCACACCTAGAGTCCCCTAACCATGCTTTATTTTTCTGCATACACTTATAACTTTCTACTATACTATATCAATTACATGTTTAATCTTTATTTTCTTCCTCCCCCATTTAATATATAAGCTCAATGGCAGCATGACTTGGTGAGTTGCCAGATGTCACAGGGAAAATTAGTGACAGTGAGAGCAAACTAAAGCATAGCATCCTGAACCTATATTTCCCCTAGAGAATCCAACGTCTATTTTGGCAATCATTCTCAATCTGGATACATATTGGAATCACCTCTGATGCTCTAAAAAATTATAATGTCTAGAAACTCCCCAAGAAATCCTGATGCAGATTCATTCTCTTGCCTCAATACATTCCATTTTTCAAACAAACATTTCAACAATATGGTGGATGGTATCAGATGGGACTGGATTCAAATCCTACTATCTGTTTTATCATAACAAGTTACTCAGCCTGTAAACCTGTTTCCTCAGCTCTCAAATAGGGATAATAGTGCCAAATTTGCAGGAGAAATGCAAGATCAAATAAGATAGTGGATATGAAAGAGTTTGACAAATAATATACATTCTCTATTCTACCAATTGCTACAATTTATATTTAAAATATTGCAGACAAGTATCACTCCTCCCTTTCTCTATGTGTTTTCTATGTCATACCATTTTTGTTCCTTAATTTCTTTTTTTTGTGTCTATTTTTTTCAAATGTGCTGTTTTAATTCCCTTCTAATTTCTTTTACTGTATATTAAAATTTTTCCTTACTAGATACTTTAAATTATTAAGTATTTATACATTGTATTATATCTATCTATAATTTAAGTTAATAGCAACTTAATACACACAAAATTTGCTCATATATAGCTCCATCCCTCCATTTTTATGTTTTTATAATCACAAAGTACTTTATTCTTCGTGTGCCATTAAAATAGATTAATACTTGTCTCTATGCATTTGTCTCTTAATTTATATGGAAGAAAGAGGAGCTATAATCCCAAAATATTATAATAGTTTTTCATATTTGCCTATATGAGTATTCTTTTCTTCTTCATATGGCTCCAAGTTACTGTCTAGCTCCATTTCATTTCAGCCTGAAGGACTCCCTATAGCATTTCCTATAGGGTAGGCCTACTAATGGCAAGCTCACTTGGCTTTGGTTTCTCCTTCATTTTTGAAGATCAGTTTGTGTATACAGACTTGCTTTTTATTGTTATTGTTGTTGCTGCTGCTGCTGCTGTTGTTTTATTCAACACTTTAAGTACATTGTCTCACTGCCTTCTGACCCCATAGTATTTCTGGTGATAAATTAGCTCTTAATCTAATTAAGGATTATTGGTATAATAATAATTATCAAAATTATTATTTGAGTTTCTTCTTTTTTGCTGCCTGGAAGATTCTCTTTGTCTTTCAAAAATTTGGTTTTAATGTATCTTGGTGTTGTTCTCTTTAAAGTTTTCCTAGTTGAATTTCATTGGATGTATAGGTTCATGTCTTCCATCAGATTGTGATATTTTGACTACTGTATCTTTAAATGTTTTTCTTTTTTTTTTTTTCCGTCTTTCTCCTCTTCTTCTGAGACTCTAATGGTTTATATATGGATATGTCTAATGGTGTCCTACAAATCTTATAGGCTCTAT
This sequence comes from Bos grunniens, assembly GCF_055505025.1. Taxonomy (NCBI): domain Eukaryota; kingdom Metazoa; phylum Chordata; class Mammalia; order Artiodactyla; family Bovidae; genus Bos; species Bos grunniens. The sequence goes on from NC_141194.1 coordinate 135,589,735, forward strand.
TTTTTTTTATTCTTTTATCTTTCTACTCAGGCTGAAAAATTTCAATTGACTTATTAAGTTTGCTGATTTTTTCTTCTGCTTGGTCAAATCTGATGTTGAATCCCTTTAATATATTTTTTCCATTATTTATTTGCCATTTTAATTATCTATTTAATTGAAGGATAATTTCTTTACAGAATTTTGTGTTTTTTTGTCAAACATCAACAAGAGTCAACCATAGTACACGCATGTCCCCTGCTTCCCGAATGTCCCTACCATCTCCTGCCCCATCCCACACTTCTAGATTGTCACAGAACCCCTGTTTCAGTTCCCTGAGTCATACAGCAAATTCCCATTGGTTATCTATTTTACATATGGTATTATAAGTTTCCAATCAGACATAGAGAACAGACTTTTAATATATATTTTTTAATTATTTTACTTTTCAACTCTAGAATTCCTATTTGGTTCCTTTATATCATTTCTATTTCTTTATTGATATTCTCTATTTAGTAAAATATTTTTCTCCTTTTTACTTTTTATTCTTTGTCTATTTCTTCCTTTAGCTCTTTGAATGTATTTATAACAATTGATTTAGTGTCTTTGTGTCCTGATACAAAGATCCAACTCATTGGAAAAGACCCTGATGATGGGAAAGTTTAAGGGCAGGAGGAGAAGCGGGTGACAGAGGAGGAGATGGTTGAATGGCATCATCAACTCAATGGACATGAGTTTGTGCAAACTTCAGGAGACAGTCAAGGACAGGGAAACCTGGTGTGCTGTAGTCCATGGGGTCACAAAGAGTCCAACATGACGTAGTGACTGAACAACAGTAATGTCTTTGTATAGTAGTTTCAACATCTGAACTTCCTCAAGGACAGTCTCTGTTAATATATTTCTGCCTATAAATGGACCAAATTTTTTTTTTCATGTTTCAAAAAATTTTTGTTAAAAAGTAATCATTTTGAATACTATAATGTAGAAACTCTAGAAATTAAATTCTCCCCTTTCTCCTGGGCTGTTATGTGCTATTTTGTGATTTTTGGATGTCTGTTTGGTGAATTTTCTGTATTAATTTTGTAAAATCTGTAATCTTTATTGAATGTGTTCACTGAAGGATCTGTTCCATTAGTTTAATATCAGCTAGTGATTTGACTGATAACTTGATAGTCTTAGAAGAAAGAAAAAAAAGAAAGAAAGAGGGAGAAGGAAGAAGGGAGGGAGGGAGAAAAAGAGGGAGGGAAGAAGGAATAAAGAAAGAAGAGAAGGAAAGAAAATAATGAGAACAAAAAGAAAAGGAAAGTTAAAAATAGAAACTTCCTAGTGTTGGGTCTGTATTGGAGAATTCCTTAATGCTTAGCCAGACAGTCAGCCAGACAGTTTACAACTCTGCCTTAGCTATGACTTCTTGCTTGCATGGTAAGGTAAGTCAGAGTTGAGTGCTTACTGTCTTCTCAGGTGTTTTGGAGGATGTTTCTGTCACTGGCCATGCCTTTGTCCATCTTCATTCCCTAGGATATGCAGATATTTTTCAAAGCCCTTATTCCTGGAAACATGTTTATCTCTACCTTGTTTCCTCCCAAGGTTTTTGGTCTGTTTTCTATTTTGACTGTTGTTCTTTGCCCTTATCAACAGTGGCTAATAAATTTACTTTATGCTGTTCAGAATGCTGCCTCAGTTCAGGTAAGGTTTTGTGGCAGATTAATGTAAGCCCTTAGACCCATCTCGTAGAGAGCCACTGAAGTGAAATGAAGTTGCTTAGAGCCACTGAAGTGAAATGAAGTTGCTCAGTCGCGTCCGACTCTTTGCGATCCCGTGGACTGTAGCCTACCAGGCTCCTCCATCCACGGAATTTTCCAGGCAAGAATACTGGAGTGGGTTGTCATTTCCTTCTCCAGGGGATCTTCCCAACCCAAGGATAGAACCCAGATCTTCCACATTGCAGGCAGACGCTTTACCATCTGAGCTACTGGAGAAGCCCCTAGAGAGCCACTGCTGCTGCTGCCGCTGCTGCTAAGTCACTTCAGTCGTGTCCGACTCTGTGCGACCCCATAGACAGCAGTCCACCAGGCTCCCCCGTCCCTGGGATTCTCCAGGCAAGAACACTGGAGCCACTAGACAGATCAAAACATGGGAATAGAATTCTTTGAGAATAAGTTCTGTGTGACTTCCTCTGATACCAGTAATCTGCAACAGGAATAAGTTCTGTGTGACTTCCTCTGGTACCAGTAATCCGCAACAGGAATATAGGTAGTTATCTTCAAAGTAGAGTGCAGAATGGGGAATGTTAACAGGGTAAGTTAAAATATCACAGAATTCTCACTTGAAATCATCACTTTATTTTTCTTCATTGAGTACTCCCCTGGTTGTTGCAAGTTTTTTTGTTTTTTTGTTTTTTAATTAAATTTCCAAGTTCTGAGTAACTGGATTCTGACAGTTTTCCAGCTTATTCATTCTGATTATGAAGGGATAGACTTTTGGGTTTTCCTACTCTGCTATTTTCAGTAACTTCATTTGATAAGAATCACTTTCAATCTATAGATTGGTTTGAATAGAATTTCCATTTTCACAATGTGAGCCTCTAAATAAGGACTGTGAATTTTCTCTCATTTCATTGAGACCATCTTTAATTTCTCTTAGCAATGTTTTGTAACTCTCACCTAATAAATCAGTCCTTTTGTTAAGCTTATGTCTTAGTATTTTTTCTTTTTCATTATATTTTGAATGAAATTATTTTCCTATTTTTATTTTCAGATAATTTATTGCTAGTATATAGAAATACTTTTGATTTTTATACTTGTATCCTGAAAATTTTATAAATTTATTTTTAGTCCTAATTGTATGTATGCATGAGAGTGTATTTTTTAAGGATTTTTTAAAATATAAAGAATCATACTAATGAATACTGCTTTTTTCTTTCTAATCTTCATACTTTTTTATTTCCATTTCTGTTTCTTTTCTGTCTTTTTTCTGATTGGACTAAGTAAAATCACCACTATAATGTTGAATAGAAGTGACAGAAGAAGACATTTTTGTCATCTTTATTTTGTTATCAACCTTAGGCAGCATGCAATCAGTCTTTCACCATTAAGCATGATATTGGTTGTAAGTTTTTAACAGATGCCTTTTCTTGTGTTAACCAACTTCCCTTCATTTTCTAGTTAGTTGAGGTTTTATTATGATTTAGTGTCAGATTTTGTCAATTTTTTTCTCTTTATTGAGAAAATAATGTGGTTTTGTCTTATTTTATTAAAAATATATATTACATTGTTTTTCTGAGGTTAAAACAGTCTCATATTCCAGGGATTACTGGTAATTCTATGTATTTTTTTTAATCTTGTGGATTCAGCTTTATAGAATTTTGTTTAGAATTTGTGTCTGTATTTTACTATTTGTTTTCTATATGTTTTACATCCTTTTGTTGCTATGTTTTCTCTTTAACTGACTTCCATTTTGTTGCATAAATTTGTTGTTGTTGTTGTTGTGTTACTTTAATTCCAATTTAATATTCTATTTGTTTCCTTTTAATATTTTTTTTCAGTTGTTTTTCTACTATCGGGTGTACGTCTTAGTTGGCCTAGGCTGTCATAACAGAATACCATATAATGAGTGGCTTAAACAACAGAAACCTACTTTCTCATAGTTCTGGAGTATGGACGTCTGAAACCAGGATACCTGCATGTCTGGGTTCTGGGGAGAGCATTCTTCCTGGCTTGCATACAGTCATTTTCTCACTGTGTGTTCACATGGTCTTTCCTCAGTGTGTGCACAGGGTGAAAGAGTTAAATATCTCTCCCATCTTCTTTAAAAGCCACTAGTCTTATTGTAGTAGCACCTTACTCTTATAATCTCATTTTATCTCAGTCATTACAAAAATTACTTCCCTATCTCCAAATATAGTCATATTGGTGGTTAGGGCTTTATCACAAGAATTTGGAGGGGGCGCAGTTTAGGACATAGTGGTTTGCAATATTCCTTTATACTTATTACAATTTACTTAAGATTGATGCTAACTTAATTTCAGTAAATGTATATAGTTTTCTCCAATGTAGCTCCTCTGTATTATTGTCATATATATGTTTATATATTATAAAGCCAATGACTTAGTTTTATAGTTATTGCCTCATACAATTGTCATTACAAGTAATTATGATAAGAAAAAGTAAATCATACATTCATACTCTTTTATATTTACACAGTTACCTTTACCAGTGCTTTTTATATCTTTGTGTCATGCTATTTCTTTTTATCTTGAAGGACTTCCTTTATTATATTTCACAAAGCAGATCTGGTAGGTACAAATTCTCTCAGTCTGTATTTATGCAGGAATGTCTTTTTTGAATCTTCATTTTAGAAAGAAATTTTTGCTGGATATAGAATAGTTGTCAGGCAATATTTTTCTTCCTGTACATTGACTATGTCAACTCATTGCTCCTGGCCTCCATTGTTCCTGATTAGAAGTAATCTGTAATCTTACTTTGGTATGTAATAAGTTTTTTCTCTTTGCCCCATTAACAGCTTTTCTGTGTCATTGTCTTTCTTTTCTCTTTTCTTTTTTCCATTTCTAGCCCCATTTCTAGCCATGCATCAGGTAGGATCTTAGTTCCCTGATCAGGAATCAAACCTGCATCCCCTGCAGTGGAAGCATGGAGTCTTAACCACTGGACTGCGAAGGTAGTCCCTGTGCCTTTTTTTTATTATTATTAACTTTTATTGGAGTATAGTTGTTTTATGAGGTCCTAGTGTCCTTGTCTTTCAACCCCTATTTACATATCTCTAGGCATGAGTCTATTTATGCTTATATTATTTTGATTCAGTTGAGTTTCTTGGATGTGTAGATATTTTTCCTCAAATTTGTGAATGTTTTGGTTATTATTTTATTCAACTATTATTTCTGCCATTCTTCTCATTCTAAGAATTTCATTATGCACATGATGGTATGGTTTCCACTTCTCCTCGACCAATCCTTGTAGGCTGCAAGCAGGAACCCCATCCTCTCCCTGCAGTTTTCATCCTTGGCTTCACACTGGGATCACCCTGGTGCCCTTTGAACCACTAGGAACTGATTGAGACCATCCTCAGATGTGTTGGTTTGACTGGCTGGGATGCCTGGGCATCACGATTGCTTCTAATTCCCCAAATGATTCCAGTGGATGGCCAAAGTTAGGTGCGACTGCTGTAGTCCCCCATATAATACCCCAAACCCCTATCCCTGCCTGGAGGCCCTGTCCTCACCCACACAGAATCCCCAGCCCTCGCCCCTGTAGCTAACTCTGCCCTCAACCTGACCCTCACCTCTTTGGTCCTCCACCCATCAGTGTGTTGATCCTCATTTGCTCTCTCCCTCAGATTGCTGGCAAAAGGGCAGGGACCCAGTGTACCAACTGCCAGACAACCACCACTGCATTGTGGCGGAAAAACGCCAACGGGGACCCCGTGTGCAATGCCTGCAGACTCTACGACAAGCTACACCAGGTACCCCGGGGCCCTTGGAGCCTCCCTCCTCTCCTTCCTCCCACTTCCCTTCCTTGCCCTCCTGCCTTCTCCATTAGTTATCTTCTTCCTTCTTCCTCGACCCACCCTCCTCCATCCCCCATTCCCTCCCACCCCTCCCTCCAGCTCTCCTCCCGCTACTGCCTCCCTCCTGCCCCCTCCTCCCTTGGCCATCAGCTAATCTCCACTCCCCTGCCCTAGACCAGGGGCAGATTCCATCAACCTGAGAGGCTTTCCCAAGCTCAGAGCCTCACAGCCTCAGGACTCTTGAGGACAGACAACACCAGTGCCGCATCAGGGGCGCACTCCCTACTCCTCAAACCAGTTCCCTGTCCTTAAGAAGTAGGGTGGAGAGGGCATCCCTGGAGGAGTCCCAGAGGCAGGATGTGGAGTTGAGAAACACCCACGGCCTCCCTCTGGGCAGGTGAACCGACCACTGACCCTGAGGATGGATGGTGCCGAGACTCGAAAGCGTAAGGCATCTGGGAAAGGGAAAAGGAAACGGGCATCGAGCCAAGGAGCTAGAAGAGCCACAAAAGGAACATCTGGCAGCTTCCTGGTGGAGGCTGGGGGCAGCAGTAGCAGGAAGTGTGGGGTGGTGACCTCAGGCTTGACACTGGGGCCACCTGATACTGCCCATCTCTGCCAAGGCTTGGGCCCCGTGGAGCTGTCAGGGCCTGTTAACCGCATACATCGTGCCTTTCCCAGGACCCCTGTTGGGCTCACCCACAGGCTCCTTCCCCAAAGGCCCTCTGCCTCCCACCACCACCACCACTGTGGTGGCCCCACTCAGCTCATGAGGGCACAGAGCACGGCCTCAGGGCAGGGTCTGGTGTTCTTTCCCCATTTCTAGCCAGCAGTGTGTCCCACTCAACCTTCTGGGACCCAGAAAAACCTTGGGCTGGATCTTCAAAACTTCTGTAAAATAAAACCACCATTGTCCTGAAAATGGAGGTGTGAGTCTGTGTGGGACTGGGGTGTGTGTGTTTATCTGTGTCCACATCAAGGCTCTGTTCATCCTTCTGTATTTTCTGTTCTTTGTATTAGATATTCCTTACTGCTTTATCGTCAACTCCAGTGATTCTTTCCACTGTTCAGCTCAAATATGCTATTGAGCCATTCTAGTGAATTTCTCACTTCAGTTATTGTACTATTCAAATACAAAATTTGCATTTGGTATTTTTAAAATAAATTTTGTTTTTATAGTAATATCCTTTATTGAGTCATTGTCAACACAGGTTCCCTTAATTTTTAAAGCATAGTTTTCTTTATTTCTTTGAACGCATTTATAATATATGCTTTGAAGTTTCTTCTACTAAGTTCAACATCTGAACAACATTAGAGACAGTTTCTCTTGACTACTATCCACCTCCCTTGCCACGGCCGCCAAGTATTGGTCCTATTTTCCTGTTTATTTGCATGTCATATAAAGTTTTGTTGAAAACTGATTATCTTAGAAATTTTAGCCTAGTTGTCTATGAATTTGGATCCCTTCTATGGACTTTTTGTTGTTACTAGTTTTCATTTGTTTGTTCTATTTGGTTACTTGCCCAAGCTAATTCTGTAACGTCTGTATTCATTGATGTCTCTGCTCAATTTTTTTATGGTGTGTTTTAATTTTTTAATTTAATTTTATTTTGAATTGGGGGATAATTTCTTTACAACATTGTGATGGTTTCTGCCATACATCAACATGAATCAGCCATAGGCATACATATGTCCCCTCCCTCTTAAACGTTCCTCCCACTTCCTTCCCCAACCCACTCCTATAGGTTTTATCTTTTAAAAAGTATTTTATTTTTTTTTAAAAAATATTGTTTTCATAGGAGATTATCTCTGTGCCAGCATAACTTAATGGTAAATCAGTGGTTGATCAAATTTTATGTTTAATATTTTTAAATTAATGAAATGTCCACTCTTTGCTAATATATCTGAGTGTTGATTGGGGTACACATTCAAATTTCAGGCAGTGAACAAGTCAGTACTTGTAAAGTCAGTTCTTTCTGGGTACACAAAGCTTCATTTTCAGCTTAGGATGAGAAGCCTTCCCTGATTGTTTGTCAGCAAGGTTACAGTTGGCTTTGACAATACCTCTGGGCATGAGTTTTTATTCTGTTTGCTCTAAATCTAGAGAGCTGCCTTCCAGCATGAGACTGACTAGTCTTCATAGTCTACCTTGCACTCGTAGAGCTCTCAAAAATGGATCTGGGGCTTGAAGATTGGTAGAGCGCAGGTTAAAAGCCATGTATTCCTATTGTCCTTATTAAGATTTAGTTGTTTTTCTTGAATAAACTTTTTTCAATATGCTATATATGTTTGGTCAATTTCCAGAGTCCTGAAATACTTGGTTTTGATAAATTTGTCCAGTTTCATCACTGCTTTCTACTGAGCTCCTGACTTTGCCATTCTACAAGTCAAGTAGCATACGTCTTCTTGTTCCATTTGAAGGACAAAATGATGAGTTATTATCAAATGGTTATTTCAACTTAGTGGACATGACTTGATTGAATAATTTGTCATAGTGGTTAAGAGTTAGTATAGCAATTGATTTCTATATTCTCCATTTCTGCATATGAATATCTAAAATTTCATTGTGGTTTCACACATTTCAGACCTTATAATGTTATACCCAAGGATATTTTTGGCAACAAGAATAACTTATAGGCCTTTATAAAATATGTCTTCTTTTCCAAGACTTCCAAGATTTTGTTTCTTTGCTTTTTTTTTTTTTTTTTTTTTTGCTGTGTTGCTGTAGGCTTGGAGAAATATCTGACACTCTAAGAATTTGCAAATATGTAGTTGGAACTAAAATATGCAAGGCTTTTTAAAATCTTCTGCCAAATTTTGCTACTTCAGTCCATAAAAAGTTGAAGGTAATAATTTAATAATAATACTAATATAAAGCTAAAAGGGATCCTACTGTTTTCATAGTCTAGAAAGCATCTTCTGCTAGTAAGTCTGTCCATGAAAAACTTTTAAAGAACCAATTAGAATGTTATAGCCTAGAAAACTTTCCACACTACAATGGATATAGTATGAAGGAAAACTGAAAATAAATCTGGAAACAAAGATTAAAAAAGTAGGCTTATTTAGGCTCTTCAGGTATTGCTCCAGCATTTTTCCACATAGAAATAGCCTAGTTCTACATTGTTGTATTGTTTTTAACGTGAGAGTCTGGACTTATTATTTATTTCCTGTTAAGCTGGGTATTCTTTGGAAGGACTGATGTTGAAGCTGAAACTCCAGTACTTTGGCCACCTGATGCGAAGAGCTGACTCATTTGAAAAGATCCTAATGCCAGAAAAGATTGAGGGAGAGAAGAGAAGGGGACAACAGAGGATGAGATGGTTGGATGGCATCAGCGACTCAGTGGACATGAGTTTGAGTGAACTGCGGGAGTTGGTGATGGACAGGGAGGCCTGGTGTGCTGCGGTTCATGGGGTTGCAAAGAGTCGGACACAACTGAGCGACTGAACTGAATTGAACTGAGCAGTGAACAAATTGCTCTAGAAACAATGGATCATTTTTTTGTAGGGGAAAATAGTTTGCAGAAAGAAACTTTTAACATAGTAATTCTAAAACGAAAAACACAACCAACCTGTTTGTATTGCCCACTATAACTGGTGAAGCCAATTCAAGAAAAAATAATGAAGACTTTATTTCAAACTAATTAATGAAAGTCCATTTCTGGGCCCCTTAATTCTACTTTTTATTCCATATTATCTATGTGGCTTTAACTTTCACTACTAGGTGCGATTTTTCTAATTGTGAGTGAATGACATTTTGAATTTTAGAATTACAGAGTTATCACTGTTATCCATTTAGTTAAGAAAGCTAACATATGTAAACGTCTATGCCCTCCACCATGGACAATTGTAAAGCAATCTTTTTCAGGGGAATGGTTAAAACAAGATTTCTATTTCCATTCCAGATGAATGCCTTTTAAGTATAGGGCACCTTTAATAAGCTCTCAAGAAATCATGACTGTAGGTGATTAAGGAGATTTTTAAGGTTTGTAGTTCAAAGTTGTCAAACTAAACTATAATATGGGAAAATTTCTCTCTCTCTCCCTCTTTCTCTCTCTCTCTCTCATAGCATGATTGTGTGTGCTCAGTCGTGTCCAACTCTTTGCAACCCCAGGGACTGTAGCCTGCCAGGCTCCTCTATCCATGGAGTTTTTCAAGCAAAAATACTGGAGTAGGTTAACATTTCCTATTCCAGGGGATCTTCTTGACTCAGGGATCAAACCCGAGTCTCTTGCATCTCCTGAACTGGCAGGCGAATTCTTCCCCACTGCACCACCCGGGACGCCCTCTCATAACATAGGGGCTAACCATTTTGCCTCTGTTTCTGTCTGCCATGTAGCCCTGCCTTTGTCTCTCACTGGCTGTATTAACTTCTATCTCAGCTTTCCTCCTCTGTAAAATGAGGAAAATAGTACGTACCTAACACGTAGACTGTCATGGCATCTGGTCCCATCACTTCATGGGAAATAGATGGGGAAACAGTGGAAACAGTGTCAGACTTTATTTTGAGGGGGCTCCAAAATCACTGCAGATGGTGACTGCAGCCATGAAATTAAAAGACACTTACTCCTTGGAAGGAAAGTCATGTCCAACCTAGATAGCATATTCAAAAGCAGAGACATTACTTTGCCAACAAAGGTCCGTCTAGTCAAGGTTATAGTTTTTCCAGTGGTCATGTATGGATGTGAGAGTTGGACTGTGAAGAAAGCTGAGCACCGAAGAATTGATGCTTTTGAACTGTGGTGTTGGAGAAGACTCTTGAGAGTCCCTTGGACGGCAAGGAGATACAACCAATCCATTCTAAAGGAGATCAGTCCTGGGTGTTCATTGGAAGGACTGATGCTAAAGCTGAAACTCCAGTACTTTGGCCACCTCATGTGAAGAGTTGATTCATTGGAAAAGACTCTGATGCTGGGAGGGATTGGGGGCAGGAGGAGAAGGGGACGATAGAGGATGAGATGGCTGGATGGCATCACCGACTCGATGGACATGAGTTTGAGTGAACTCCAGGAGTTGGTGATGGACAGGGAGGCCTGGCATGCTGCGGTCCATGGGGTCGCAAAGTGTCAGACACAACTGAGTGACTGAACTGAACTGAACTGAACACATAGACTCATTGATTAATATATTGAGTTTGCCAAAAAGTTCATTCAGTTAGTGAATACATTGTTCAATAAAGTTCTTGATGAATATGAAAAATACATCTTTTAACTGAAAACTGAGTGAACTTTTTGATCAGCACTATACAAGGAACTGACACATGGTAAGTGCTTTGAAAGTATGTGCTGTTCCTGTGAAATAATCCTTTTAATTTGGTGTTATTTGCACTACAGATGAAGAGCATGCCCTATAGATATCAATCTTAGTAAAACTGTATAAATGCCATTTTGACATAGAGGTTAGATATCCAAAGTGTTTTAAAACAAATACAAGCAATTTGAGTCTTCAGTAAATCTGACCAAGTAACAATATCAAAAGTCCGTTTTGAAGTGTAAGTAATACAGGTGGCCTCTCTATGCTGAATATACTAACTGAAATTTACTAAATGTCTATTTGACATTATGTTTTGTGACTTAGACACACTGTTTGAAAATACACTTAACATTTAAATGGTCAATTTAATCAGCCTTCAATCTGTTTATTACAAAGATCTTAAACCAACAACTCAACTTAGCTATTTTTCCAACTAGGGGAAAAAAAAAACTATTTACCTGATACCTGGAAGAGTACCTAATAGATAGTAGGAATTTAATAGTTATTAAATGGATGGATGGAAGGATGGATTCAATTTGAAGTCAATGTAGACAAATTCAAAGTTTTATTTATGTCAGCATGTTATGATAAATTCAAAGTTGATTTTATATATAGAAGTTAAACCAGTGATAATTCATTTCCATAGAAGTCAGGTCATAGAAAAATGTATGAAACATATACTTTTATCAGTTCAGTCTTGCTTTTTGGCAAAGATGATATGAGGGAGATGAGAAGCAAGACCCAGTGATTTGACAGAATACTTTTCTAGAAGTTGCACAGTATAGTCACATTATAGATGCAGCTGAAGGAACATACTACAACTATTTTTATTCTGTATTATCCATCTCCCTCGAAGCTGAATGTCCCAAATATTCCCATTTTGGCATGGGTCCAAAAAGAGAGTTGTCATGTCGACTTTAAGCCAATATACTATGTCAAGAATGTCATCAGTTATGTGACCACAATTTCGTGTGTCTACAGTGATGTGAATGTGACACCTCTTAACTTACTTGCAATCATCTATTACTCTGGAACACGCAGCTTCATAAAGTCCTGAATTAATCTTCAGGGAGAAGAATGCCTAATAAAGAACACAATAATGTGCAGCAGCTCTGGCAATAAATTTGATGAAAGGTTTTCTGAAAGCCACAGCAAAGGGTAAATGAGTCCACTTATTAGCTCTGTGTTGGTGTTATTTATGTTCTGTGACCCACAGGGAGATGAGAGATTTTATTTTGCTGCCAGGGCTGCCTTCCCAGGGCTTCAGCATGCTGATGTGTTGGAACCAATGTTTGTACACTAAGTGGGAAAATTTTTTCATCTTAAGAAATGTCCTTTCTTGAAACAAGAGTTTTACCGAGTGTTGTTTTGTTGTTGTTTCGGTTTGGTCTGTTTTTTAAATTTCAATCTTAGGTTCTTGGAGTTTGGGAACCATGGTGTATTTTTGGTGGCTTGGAGGTTTGGGATAGAATTATAAGTGAAAATGAGCTTATCACACATGGGATTTTTAATGATACTCTGTGAAGTATATTTGAGGAGAAGATCATCGAAGTGAATAAAGTACAAGTTTTGTTAGATATTTTCCAATAGGTTTCTGTTTGGTTTTATAACAATTCATTGTCTGAGAACTAGAAAAGGTGCCATTTATTTTTACTAGTTTCTATTGGGTATGTGTGCATTCAAATTTTGAATTTGTTTTATGGTTAACTTTTGATTGGATCCTTTTCAGAGTTGAATTGAAGAAATGACTATGGTTTATTGCTCTTATGTTCATAATTGAGCTCATTTCATGGCACCATTGAATAAGGACAAAAATGAACCAGAAAACTTTGGCTTTACATCCCTTAACCTTTAATGAATTTTCATTCATCATTTCTCTTCATTTCCAAACCCATAAATACCTAGGGTCCTTAACACCGTTCCCTGAATGTTGTGTTCTTTCTTTTCATTATTGTCAGCACTGCCTTCAGCTGATCTTTGTGGGTTTCGTTTATTATTGTTCTTGCTATAGGCACTTTTGAGAAAATAAAGATGATGCCCATTGAGGCTTTACCTGAGTATTTGAATTTGTATTTTATGATATTACTTTTCTCTTTTGATATTACATTTTAATTATGTAGCATTCTGAACTCAAGAGTTGGAGAAGAGAGAAAAAGTGAGATGAAATGAATATGGTTATTTTTGTTAATCATTATGGATCAAGTTTTCATTTTTCATTAATCCCCTACATCACCTGTATGTCCCATTCTTGATGTGAAATCTCAGAAGCCAGTCATATAACTTAGCCAAGAAAAATTCAATGCTGTTTAATTTAAAATATAATTCAAGTGATAGATCATTCATAGAACATTTGAAACTGAAATATTTGTCCTACTCTAGAATAAATACTTGGAGCTGTGAGAATTTAAAAAAATTAAAGAAAGAAAGGTGTACAACCTCAAGAAAGAAGAAGGCACCGAGTAATTCAGTGTTTTATTGTTACAAAATTCTAAAATTTACATGTGTTTCTCTCCATGGAAGCAAATAAAGCTCTCTTCAAAGTTTAATTTATTGACATTTACTGACTCAATCAACAAATAAATATTTAATGCCAGTTTGTGTAAGGCACTGTTCTACATAATACAGAGGAGAATAATTCATGGCCTCCTGCTCTCAAGAGGTTTACAGTCTGTAAACATAGGAAAAAACAATCTTAATATGAAGTAAAATTCAATATAGGTTTAAACAAGGCTAGTGGCACAAGCGATTTTCTATTAAAAATATAAGGGAATGAGGAATTCAGTATAAGAGACTAGAAAAGACATTCAAAAGCTGTTATATTTGGAACTGAAAAATAAATAGTTCGTTAATTCAGTAAGTGAAAAGTTGGAAGAAGGTCATTTTTTTCTGGAGTGAATAGAAGAAGAAAAGGCACAGAGGTGAAAATACATATCATGCTGAGTAGTTACAAGTGGATTCTTTGAGATAGATTCGATGGGACTAGCAACCAATCAGCACTTTGGCAGTGAAAAGAAAGTGAGAGATAAAACCTTGTTTTGAGGCTAGAAATTGGGTCAAGAGTAGGATCTTCAGAGTAAATGAAATAATTGCCGATTAATTGGCATACTGGGAAGAGGGAAGCAGCTATTGACTGTTGCAGCATCACCTTGTGTTTTATTGCATTGACATAAATGTTCAGTTTTGAAGGGATATAGCATTTCTATAATACCACTGTTCTTAAAAATTATATGAAAAATAAATTAGTTGGAGAATACGGAAAAGACTGAATCTTTGAAATGGGCAATGGCCTTCTGTCTGGTTTAGGAAAGAAATTGTTTTATCAGTATTTTCTACACCAAGTTCTTCATAAGGCTTACATGGGGTGAATGTCTTATTACTGCTGCTCATGGCCCTATCTTTAATATATAAGTAGCACTGAGTCTTCTAAAGAATGTTCACTGCAAGATCCTCTAAGTAGAATTTTACAAGTAGACTTTTTTTTTTTTTGCACAACATCTCACAGAGCAAGTGTTCCATAGAGACTATTTAGGGAAACATAGTCTTATATAAATATTTTTTTAAAAAACCTGCCTAAAAGACTTACTAACTCTATGATATTCTCCAGCTTGAAAGTTTCATTCAAAAAATATGATGGGTACAGTACTGTAATTCCCACCCTGAAGTTAACATATTTTTTGCATCAACCATTTTATGGGTAACAGGTATAACATTTTTACTATATTCATGCTGCTTAAAGCTCCTAAAGAAGAGCTGGAAGTAAAATGATTGAAGTTCTTAGTTCTGCAAAATTTGATGACTCCCTGGTGGAATTAATTTCCAAAGAGACTGGATATCTAGTATCTTATCTTTCTAGCAAATTAGAAACATCCAGGCCAAAAGCTTATGAAAATGAAAAACTGTAGGAAGAAGAGTATGGAGAATGTTTATTTAGAGTTTGTGTTTCTAAATCTGTTGTGTATAGCAAAAGGAACGGTGATTTTTAAAAAGTTTCTACTTGTGTGGTCCTTTCGTCCTGGTCAGTGTTTGTTTCATTTTCTTCAGATCTCTGTAGTTTTAAGCCACTGAAGTTTTGGTTAAGTTTGGTGGAGAGTAGTGTGTCATCAGGAGAAGGCAATGGCACCCCACTCCAGTACTGTTGCCCGGAAAATCCCATGGATGGAGGAGCCTGGTAGGCTGCAGTCCATGGGGTCGCTAAAAGTCAGACACAACTGAGTGACTTCACTTTCACTTTCCACTTTCATGCATTGGATAAGGAAATGGCAACCCACTCCAGTGTTCTTGCCTGGAGAATCCCATGGACAGAGAAGTCCAGTAGGCTGCAGTCCATGGGGTCACACAGAGTCGGACACGACTGAAGCGACTTGGCAGTGTGTCATCAAAATGTAAGACTAATCAGTTAAGTTACTGCTTTTGATTCATGTTAAGAAGTATGAAGTTTATTTAACAAGAAAGTGGGATAACAGAAGACAATGTATGCCAACTCTCAATACTCCTAGCAAACAGTTGAATAGGGAGTCCACCATGGAAACTGAGGTCACAGGGTATTTAAAATGACTTCTTTTTGGCATGTTTAAGATTTTGGTATCAGTCAATCTGCCTAGTGCGACTCCTAGACTAAAACTTTATCTTGAAACCAAAAAGCCTAGCCATAGCTATTTTCTGTGGTGCTAATATACGTAATAATAAGGCCTTGCACACACCACCCTTGTTGCAAATAAATTAACATAATTGATGAAAATTTGCTTCTTAAAATCATAACTCACCAATATCATCACTCATTGCTCAGAGATGTCAAGGTACACAAGTGAAGATGCTCTTCTTAATGGCTTAGGACTGTGCTATCTTCTTTAGCACTTCAATAGGAAGTATTGTTTAGAGGATGATACCTCATATGTAGTAATATTCATGCCTGAATATATATATATATATATATATATATATATATATATATATAAAGAAAGAGAGGAAATAAGAGGAGGAAGGGGGAGGGAGGAGAGAAGAGAGACACAGAGACAAAGAGAGAGAATGCACTTGAGATTAATTTTGGACAGTTCATGCAATGACCCTTCAATGATGGTTCTCTGTGATTGCATGCATGCATGCTAAGTTGCTTCAGTCATGTCTGACTTTTTGCAACCCTATGCACCGTAGCATGCCAGGTTCTCTGTCCATGGGATTCTCCAGGCAGGAATCCTGGAATGGGTTGCCATTTCCTTCTTCAGGGGATCTTCCCAACCCAGGGATTGGCAGGCAGGTTCTTTACCACTAGCACCACCTGGGAAGCCCTATGTGATTAAACCAGATTTAACATTCCTAGTTGTATACGAAAAATCAAGTGACAGAGTTTCCATTATAAAAGAAGAACATAACATGAAGATAGAGAGTCCCTGACAACATGTTAACATAACACAGGAAATAAGGTTCAAAATATTTGCAGAATCATTCACTACATAAAGCATAGTATCAATCAAGATTAACGTTCTGGAAGCTGTACATATATATGTATACATATACAAAAGTAGTCCTGCCCAAAGCGGCTTACATTTAGAGATATAGAGCCTTAAATTAGAAACATTTTGGGTACAAAATGGTTTGTAACTCTTGGAATCACGGTCTAACACATTCATAAAAATATATAGTTATAGATTTCCAAGGTATTCTTCTGGAATGGGAATGCTGTCAGGCATAATTAGCATCATTTGAACTATGTTTGTCTACATGTGTGTGCGTGCTAAGTTGTTTCAGCCGTGTTCGACCCTTTTGGACAGTGGAGTCTGGCAGGCTGCAGTCCATGGGATTCTCCAGGCAAGAATACTGGAGTGAGTTGCCATGCCCTCCTCCAGGGGATCTCCCTGACCCAGGATCAAATCCATGTCTCTTACATCTCCTGCATTGGCAGTTTTTTTTTTTTTTCTTTTTACCATTAGCATCACCTGGGAAGCTCACTTTTAAATAAGAAATATGCCAGCTTCTCCACAGAAGAAAAGAAATTTGAGACCTTGAAGAACCCAAGTAGGCTCTTGCAGGAAAGTTTACTGAATGTGACATATTTGGTGGAGAAAGTTGTTAACAATATGAGAAATGGGGCTATAAATGAGTCCAATATATGTATGTATGTATATTAGTCGCAAAGTCGTGTCCGACTCTTTGCGACCCCATGGACTGTAGCCCACCAGGCTCCTCTGTCCATGGGATTCTCCAGGCAAGAATGATGGAGTGGGTTGCCACTCCCTTCTCCAAACATCCCTCCTATTGAGAGGGTTATTTGATGTTATCTGTCAATTCAAAATTAACTTTCTCCCTGTAATTTTCCAGAACTTACTGGAAATAATTATTTTAGAATTCAATGTATTATGTCTTTGCCATTGAACCAACAAAGTATAAATGTAGAGAAATATTTAAGTTATTCCTTAGCTTCTTCTTTCCATGCCTTCCCCCTATTTTATTTATCCCTCTCCACCCTCCTTTTTGTTTTCCCTTCTCCTTTTCATTCTCTTCATTTAACAGAAATGAAACTGTAATTTCTGTAATTTTTACAGAAACTGTAATTACCACTTTTTGAACACAGACATTGGTATAAGTGTTTGTAGGTATTCTTCATTCATTTTAAAAATACATATTGAACACTTCTAAGACACAGAAACCTTTCTAGGAAACAATATCCTTGCTTACATAGAGCATATGTTGTACTTGAGGAAGGGGATAAACATGTAATGGAACAAGATAATTATACATTATATTAGATGCTGTAAGGGATGTAAACAGGGTGATTATATAAGAATTAAGAAAGACCATCTTGAGAAAGTGATATTTGGACTGAGATTAAAAAAAAATTAGCTATACAAAAATCTGGGGTTAAAACATTCTAGGCATAAGATACAATGGAGTTTAGGTTGTTAGAGAGGGAGGCCTGTTTGGATAGAACTCACTGAAGAAGAAGGCTCCCCTGGTGTCTCAGACGGTAAAGCATCCATCTGCAATGTAGAAGACCAAGGTTTGATCCCTGGGTCGGGAAGATCCCCTGGAAAAGGAAATGGCAACCCACTCCAGTATTCTTTCCTGGAAAATCCCATGTTTAGAGAAGCCTGATGGGAGAATCATATGAGAAGATGGAGAAGTAGTCAGGATCTTGATTACAGAAACCCTGTAAGCAGAAGTAAGAAATGATCCTGAGAGCAATGAGACTCTATTGCATATATTCTATGCAGGGAAGAGATATAATCTGATTTGCATTTTAAAACTTTGTGGGGAGAATGGATACTAAGGGTCAAGAATGGAATTAGGGAAACCTATTAGGAGGTTATTGAATCCAGCTGTGGTGCTGGAGAAGACTCTTGAGAGTCCCTTGGACAGCAAGGAGATCCAACCAGTCCATTCTAAAGGAGATCAGTCCTGAATATTCATTGGAAGGACTGATGCTGAAGCTGAAACTCCAATACTTTGGCCACCTGATGAGAAGAACTAGCTCATTTGAAAAGACCTTGATGCTGGGAAAGATTGAAGGCAGGAGGAGAAGGAGATGACAGAAAATGAGGTGGTTGGATGGCATCACTGACTCAATGGACATGAGTTTGAGTAAGCTCCAGAAGTTGGTGATGGACAGGGAAACCTGGCGTGCTACAGTCCATGGGGTCACAAAGAGTCAGACACAACTGAGTGACTGGACTGAACTGAACTGAATTCATTTAGAGTTCTGTATTGGATTATAATGATATTTGTGTGTATATGTTTGTGTGTGTGTGTGTGCTCAGTCATGTCCTACTCTTTGCAACTCCATGGACTGTAGCTCACCAGGTTCCTCTGTCCATGGAATTATCCAGGCAAGAATACTGGATTGGGTTGCCATTTCCTATTCCAGGGGATCTTCCCAAACCAAGGATTGAACCCAAGTCCCCTGCATCTCCTGCATTGACAGGCTGATTCTTTACCACTACATCACCTGGAAAGGCCCTATGATGGTAGTTATTGAGAAGTGAACTGACTGGGGACTTGTTTTGCAACCAAAGCCACAGGACTTGGTATTGCATTGGATGTGGAGAATAAAGGAAATAAGGTATTGTAATAGGGAAGAACAATTGCTTGGCAGTTGCTACTTTAGCCAAGTTCTGAGTGCAGAAAATTGAAATAGATAGACTAGTATATTAGAGGTGATGATGTGAACACATTTAATCCTTATAACAAAGCCAGGGATTATTACCATTAAACAGATGAGAAAATTGAGGCTCAGAGAGATTAAGTAATTCATTAAATGTCACAAAAATTGGTAGAGGAAGATCAAAACCAGAGCCTCCTTGACATCAAAGATTCCTGCCCTTAATCACTATCTATCAGGAATTTAGGCTTAGAGAAGAAAAACACCAGGATTTGAATAATTTAGTCTGTTGTATCCATGCTACCAAAGTTCACTTAATAGAACTCATAAGATACCTACTCCAAAACCAAAACAGGTCATTAAACTGGCCTTTAGAAATTGGTAGACTTCAAGGGGATGCTGGCAGTATTCAATGTATTGACTTTTATTTCACAAAAGGCAACTTCTTCTAAGTCGTATTTCCTGCTTCGATGGTGGAAGTAGGGCTGCCTGACATTCTATGGCATTGAATTCCAGTTTTAAGTTCTTTTTGCGACTAGCAAACAGTTATTGACTTCAAGCCTGTGCTAGTACATTACAGAGAACATAAACCTCTTTTTTTTACAGTTGATATTTCACCTTATGATTTTGGAGATGTGCCTGCCTATCCACAAAGAGCCAGATGGCATTGAAGCACCGATTACTAACTACTCAAGGGCAATTCCATGCACAGAATAGAAATAAACAGAAATTGGCGAAAGAAGTCCTTCCTATCATTATAAATTGCAAGACATTCTATAATGTACTTAATTGTTGTGTGTTCACAATTATATTAATTACAAGTCTCTTTTGAGATTCTTCACAGGGTAAACCTGTGATGTTAATTATGCCACCATAGTGACAGTACTCCAGTATTTTAGACAAAAATAAATCGCTATGCTATGAACAGTCATCTGTCACTTTACACCTCAGATAATCATATGTCATCTCTATAGAAGCATTAATGGTAAAAGAACTCCCTAACTCACATATTTAGGATGATCAAATTACACATGTAATGGAATTTTGGGCTGGATATGGTTTTAATTTCAGTAAAGAGTAGATGTCTCTCAGAGGAACTTCCTGAGATAATGAAATCATTTGTGCATGATATAGAAAATTGACACTGAAGATATATCTTACAGATTTTCCCATAGTTATTGCAAAAAAAAAAAGTTTATAAAATTGTGCTTTGACCTCACAACCTAAGTATATCTGGGAATTGTACATATGAAAACAATGGCAAGAAGATCTATTTAGTGGCCTGGACCTGATTTCTACATTGAGTCATAACTATACTGGAACATAGTACATGTCAGACTACTTGGTCTACTTGTTAAAGGTGATTTGGAGTGATAGCAACTAATAGTAATTGAATGCCAGCCACTAGGCAGAGAGGAGCCTTCTGTGTTTATCTTAACTAATTACCACCACAGCCATACAAGTTCAGTATTAATAATCCTCATTTTACACAGAAGGAGTAAATAATATGTATAGACTCCCACAGTCACTCACCATCAGAAACATAATGCAAGAGCTATGGAGATAAAAATGTAGATTGTATATACCTTGTTTGTCTAGAATCCAGTTTGATTTCACTGGATTACAAAATAAATGGCTAATAGTATGTCCTCATCTCAAACTTTTCTAAATCCCAAATTACAAAATACACAAAATAAAGTATATATGTGTATATGTATATGGGCTTCCCTGGTGGCTCAGATGGTAGAGAATCCGCCTGAAAGGCAGGAGACCTGGGTTCCATCCCTGGGTTGGGAAGATCCCCTGGAAGAGGGCATGGCAAACCACTCCAATGTTCTTGCCTGGAGAATCCCCATGGACAGAGGACCCTGATGGGCTACAGTCCATAGGGTCACAAAGAGTCGGACCCGACTGAGTGACTACGCACATATACGTATATTCAATAATGTATGTGTTTAATTTATTTATTTATTTACTTATTTGTTTTTGGCTGTGCTGGGTCTTTGTGGGCCTTCTCTAGTTGCAGTGAGTGGGGGCTACTCTCTAGTTGCGGTGCACAGGCTTCTTTTGGTGTTGGTTTCTTCAGTTGCAGTGCACAGGCTCTAGGATGCATGGGCTTCGGTGGTTGCAACTTGCAAGCTCTAGAGCACAGCCTCAGTAGTTATGGCCCTCAGGCTTAGTTTTTCCGTGGCATGTGGGATCTTCCAGACCAGGGATTGAACCCATGTCCCCTGCACTGGCAGGCAGATTCTTAACCACTGGGCCACCAGGGAAATCTGTGTTGTGTGTTTTTAATATAACATTTTCCTGAAAATATAGGTTTATTGTAGACAATTCTGAAATTTTTGAATAAAATAATAGTTAACAGTATAACCTTTTTCTTAATATCTTCTGCTTCTGTTAGGTCCATATCATTTCTGTCCTTTATTGAGCCCATCTTTGCATGAAATGTTCCCTTGGTATGTCTAATTTTCTTGAAGAGATCTCTAGTCTTTCCCATTCTGTTGTTTTCCTCTATTTCTTTGCATTGATTGCTGAGGAAGGCTTTCTTATCTCTCCTTGCTATTCTTTGGAAATCTGCATTCAGATGCTTATATCTTTCCTTTTCTCCTTTGCTTTTCGCTTCTCTTCTTTTCACAGCCATTTGTAAGGCCTCCTCAGACAGCCATTTTGCTTTTTTGCTTTTCTTTTTCTTGGGGATGGTCTTGATCCCTGTCTCCTGTACAGTGTCACGAACCTCAGTCCATAGTTCATCAGGCACTCTATCTATCAGATCTAGGCCCTTAAATCTATTTCTCACTTCTACTGTATAATCATAAGGGATTTGATTTAGATCATACCTGAATGGTCTAGTGGTTTTCCCCCACTTTCTTCAACTTAAGTCTGGATTTGGCAATAAAGAGTTCATGATCTGAGCCACAGTCAGCTCCTGGTCTTGTTTTTGCTGACTGTATAGAGCTTGTCCATCTTTGGCTGCAAAGAATATAATCAATCTGATTTCGGTGTTGACCATCTGGTAATGTCCGTGTGTAGAATCTTCTCTTGTGTTGTTGGAAAGCTGAGCACCAAAGAATTGATGCTTTTGAACTGTGGTGTTGGAGAAGACTCTTAAGATTCCCTTGGAGTTCAAGGAGACCCAACCAGTCCATCTTAAAGGAGACCAGTCCTGGGTGTTCATTGGAAGGACTGATGCTGAAGCTGAAACTCCAATACTTTGGCCACCTCATGTGAAGAGTTGATTCAGTGGAAAAGACCCTGATGCTGGGAGGGATTGGGTACAGGAGGAGAAGGGGATGACAGAGTATGAGATGGCTGGATGGCATCACCGACTTGATGGACATGAGTTTGAGTGAACTCTAGGAGTTGGTGATGCACAGGGAGGCCTGGCATGCTGCGATTCATGGGGTCGCAAAGAGTCAGACACGACTGAGTGACTGAACTGAACTGAACTGAACAGTATAACAGTGGCTGGGCACTTATTATGGATCAGATACTCTGATAATTTTTTTTCCATTGATGATTTTGTCTAATGCTCATGACAACCAGATGCAGAAGATGTTACTGTTACTTCTTTTTCACAAATGAAACAACAAAGATACAGAGAACTTAAACCTTTTTCCTAAGGCGCCACACTTTTAAGTATAGATTCAAACCCAAGCAGTCTAGCTTGAATCCACACTCTTTACCTCTACTGTGCTACTTTTATGCAATAGCCATAGAAAACTACGGACAATGTTTGGATCTATTCCCTTCTAAGTGCTTATGCTTTAAAGGTAGTTGCCAGAATTGGCTTCTAAACTCCTACTCACAATGCTGTATGAAAAATCATAAATCTCTCTCAAACCTCATTTTTTTCTAGGTTCAAATGTCTACCCCAATATATATAAGGATATCATATCACCAGAAACTCATCTATAGAATTTAGGGGAACAAAAGTAATTTTTAAAAAGTTATCATATACCTACATTTCTATCTTATACTCATAGTGCCTGACATTTGTAAAAGGCAAAAGCTCATGGCCCTGAATTTTCCGAGTTTCTGATACTCTGCTCTTCTCTGTCTATTTTTCTATCCTGTAGCACTCCCAAGGCTTTCATTAGCTCTGTGCTGCTCCTCTGCTTATGCTTCACAAAATTTTGCCTTTAGGGAGCCATTCAAACTGACATGTAGTCTTCCAGAAATCAGAATATAACTAACAAGAAGCATGATCAAAAAGTGTTTTCCCAAAGCAGGAGCTTTAATCTTCATATGGGACTTTGTCTCCAAAAAAATGCAACTTTACTAAAAGTTTGAAGTCACAAATGAGTTGGCCCTGGCCTACATTCACTGATATTAGATCTTCTGGCTCCATGTAAGAAGTTACTCATAGCACCTGTAAGATATGTTTTCAGTTTTAAATAGTAACTCTTTAAATTGAATTTTTCTCCAGTGTAAAAGCATAGGTATTTTTTTTCCAGTTGAAACATGATACTCCAAATGCTAGTGTTTATCCATTGACTACTAATTGTGGCCTTGTATTGATGCCTGTGCATTTGAGGAAGTAGGCACCTCTTCCAGTCTTACCGACTGGTTTTGGCAGGCAAAGTACTTCACCCAGTCAGCCTGTCCAGAGATTCTGGGTGGGCCCTCTGGTGGTGTCTGTAGGAAGGCTTGCTGTTGGAGTCTTTGAATGGGCAAATCTGGTGCTTGGGTAAGTAGGTGGGCATTATTTCTTACCCCTAACGACTTGACACTTTGGCAATCCAAACTACCGGTATTCAAAGTATGAACCCTGAATCAACAGCATCATCATCACCTGTGGATTCATTGGAAATGCAAATGATCAGACTACACCACACACAGCTACTATCCACCTTGCTATACTATCTGTGTTCTTTCCATCTCTGCTCTGCTGAATTACAGGTTTTTCTTATAAGAGGAACATTTTCCTATCACATTATTGCCAACCTTACCCATACAGAACTTACCAGACACCATCCTATCATGTGTCTTTCCTAGTTGTTTTCTGGAAATCAGTCTCCAAAAAGGTATAGTTGGGTGATATATTGATGATGGTATGGGGAGTACAGCTCTTGTGCTTCTTCAAGAAATGCGTATCTCCTTAATATTAGTAGTAAAAAAAAATGCTACCCAGTTTTGTGCTTCTTCTTGACTCCAGGAGAAGTCCTAAGGTGTTTGCTACTTTATTTCTGGCTGGTAAAGTTGTTCTCATTTAAGTGTCAAAGTGTACATGGGCCATCGACTTTATTTTTCAGTTCCACAGATTACATTTTTGTGAAATGTACTTCTAAATTATAAAATTAGGTTAACTTTCAACCTTACTTTTGGTGTTAACTTAGTTTCCTCCAAAACCTACTTGTGTTTTTATAGGTATTTTGTTTCTGTCAGAGTTGGCATTTCTACATTCAGTGTTTGCGCAGTTTCCTAGGTCTGATCCAAAATCTATAGCATCTGAGTCTTTGTTGAATAGAACTTGGGGATCTACATTTTACTATGATCTACAAGTATATCCTGTGTACACTAAAGTTGGATAAACCCTGGCCCAGAAGTATTTCATAGAAAGAACCTGGGAATTACAGTGCTTCCTGGCTGAAAGAACATGTTTGTTAATAATGGAGACTATTTTAATTTTATTTTTGCTTTTCATTGCATGCTGCAAGTCAAATGACATATACTAGAGGTTTATTTAAGTTTCTTATGATGTATACTTTTTGTGCTTTGAGAAGGCAATGGCACCCCACTTCAGTACTCTTGCCTGGAAAATTCCGCGGACGGAGAAGCCTGGTAGGCCGCAGTCCATGGGGTCGCTAAGAGTCAGACACGACTGAGCGACTTCACTTTCACTTTTCACTTCCATGCATTGGAGAAGGAAATGGCAACCCACTCCAGTGTTCTTGCCTGGAGAATCCCAGGGACGGCGGAGCCTGATAGGCTGCCATCTATGGGGTCGCACAGAGTCGGACACGACTGAAGCGACTTAGCAGCAGCACAGTGATTTATGGAAAGATTAGTTCTCTCTGTCTGTATGTGTATGTGAACAGGCACCTTCAAGCAGGTTTTATTTCACAACTATTCAAGTACAAAAAGCAATGGGCTAGGATCCAAGAGAATGGCCTTTACTCCTGAATATGCCTTGATTTTTCTCAATTATGTTCTTAACCCAGTTTGATTACTATCTCTCATGGCATTGATAGGAATAGGAATTGTTGAGATTACAGAAGAAAAAGAGCAGGACCTAAAGTTGATCTACATATGGAACATAGTGTCTAGCAAGAATGACAATAGAATATACTGGTATTGTATTTGTCCACATGCAGAATCTGAGGTATTGATGAAAGGGGCCTGGCAACAAATCTGATTTCTAGAAATGAGGTACAAGATGGTGACTTTATCTTCAAAATAAAGCAAGCCACCCTTATGGCAGAAAGCAAAGAGGAACTAAAGAGCCTCTTGATGAAAGTAAAAGAAGAGAGTGAGAAAGCAGGCTTAAAACTCAACATTCAAAAAACTAAGATCATGGCATCCGGTCCCATCACTTCATGGCAAATAGATGGGGAAACAATGGAAACAGTGACAGACTTTATTTTCTTGGGCTCCAAAATCACTGCATATGGTGACTGCAGCCATGAAATTAAAAGACGCTTGTTCCTTGGAAGAAAAACTATGACCAACCTAGAAAGCATACTAAAAACAGAGACAGTACTTTGCCAACAAAGATCCATCTAGTCAAAGCTATGGTTTTTCCAGTAGTTGTGTATGGATGTGAGAGTTGTACCATAGATAAAGCTGAGCGCCAAAGAATTGATGCTTTTGAACTGTGGTGTTAGAAAAGACTCTTGAGAACCCCTGGACTCCAAGGAGCTCAAACCAGTCAATCATAAAGGAAATCAGTCCTGAATATTCATTAGAAGGACTGATGCTGAAGCTGAAACTCCAATACCTTGGCTACCTAATGTGAAGAACTGACTCATTGGAAAAGACTCTGATGCTGGGAGGGATTGGGGCAGGAGAAGAAGGGGACAACAGAGGATGAGATGGTTGGATGGCATTACCAACTGGATGGACATGAGTTTGAGCAAGCTCTGGGAGTTCATGATGGAAAGGGAAGCCTGGCATATTGCAGTCCATGGGGTTGCAAAGAGTTGTACATGACTAAGCAACTGAAATGAACTGAAATGAATTTTAGCGATATATTTAATTAACCCATTATATAAAAATGTTAGCTTAAATATATAAAAATGATTAATATTTACATTTTGAACTAAATCTTTAAATATAGTTGAGGATTGCACATGTCAAATTGGATTTGCTACATTTCAAGTTCTGAGTAGCCACATGTGGCCAGGGGTGACCTTGGCCAGTTAAGTAGCAGCATAAGTGCTCATGAGAACACAGTTTGAAACGTTTTGCAATAAAGGGATGCTTTACCAAGGACTGCTCATTTTTTCAATAATGTATGGCTATCTATAAAGTTTTCAAGTTTTGCTTATTAATTCCAAATGGATATTGAGAAAAGATATATGAGAGGAAAAAGGTTAATTTTTTCCCACTAAGTCAGTTTTCATATTTTGGAAGGATTGACCATTTTGACCTCCTTACCCAATAAGATCCTCGAGGGAAAAGAAAGTCACATGTGTTTAATGGAGTCAGATAGTCTTTAATTTTAAACCATTTAAATAATAGGAAAGAGCACTGCTTATGACCTCAATCTGATTGAGTTAAATCCGTTTTGGTATCATAATTATAGCTCTTAAAGCTTCAATGCATCATAGAATGTGCTTTATAAGACTGTTTTAAAAATCCATAAGAAATCCACATTTTCACAGGTGGAGGCTGGGAGAAAGGGAATTAGATGAAAGGGGTCAAAATGTTCACAATTTCACTTATAAGATAAGTAAGTACTAGGGATATACTGCGCAACATGAAGACTAAAATTAACACTGCTGAATGGAGTATTTCAAAATTAAAAGTAAATCCTAAGAGTTCTTGTGACAAGAAAAAAAAATACTTTTTTTTCTTCTTTTGTGGTGTGTCTATATGAAATGATGAATGTTAACCAGATGTTTTGTGGAGATCATTTTACAGTATATTTGAGTCAAATCATTGTGCTGTACACCTTAAATTTACACAGTGTTGTATGTCAATTATATCTCAATAAACTGAGGGAAAACTAGAAATCCACATTTTCATTTTCCACATCTTTCTGGTAAAAGCTGAATGAAATACTGTACTGATTGTAGTGAGGGAGCCAAGAAAAATGTCAAATAGAAGTGTTCAGTTTTGAGTTTCTATGCACTTAACAGTAAATGGCAAATTCTAATCTAGTCTGTTTATTCTTCAGAGGGGTTTATTTCCAGTTATTTTGTTATTTTTGCCAATCATAGGGATAAGTCACTCTAGACCACTGTTTTCCAACTTTTTAAACTTTATAGAAATAAAATCTTGTAAATCTATTATGTTCAACAGATAAAAGCAGACATTTTCAGGAGGGATCACTTTCTGGTTTAATTTCCCCTCCTTGAGGGCATTCTGCATAACCCTAGATTTTCCTAAGCAAGATTTAACAAACACCACTTTAAACCATGAACATCTTCTCACCCATTCCTTTTAAAATCAATAGCACACATTTTCTAAGAGGTTGACATAAATTATGTTTAGAGAGC
Source organism: Bos grunniens (assembly GCF_055505025.1). Taxonomy (NCBI): domain Eukaryota; kingdom Metazoa; phylum Chordata; class Mammalia; order Artiodactyla; family Bovidae; genus Bos; species Bos grunniens. The sequence goes on from NC_141194.1 coordinate 135,617,241, forward strand.
CAGCTTATGAATAAAGCATGTGTGAATCCAAACTGCATGGCTTAAAGATGGGACAAATTGCCTTGGTCACATTAATACCTTTCTCAGTTCCATTCAGTTCAATTCAGACATGTTTTACTGGATGCAGGCATGTTCAACAAACTGTGAGGCGGTAAGAAAAATAAAGATGAATTAGACAAGGCCTGTCTTAGAAGAAAGTATCATCTGAGCAGTTTAGAAACTAATTACATAGCTAAATTATAAGGTATAGATAATCTAAATAGTCACTTAACAAATATTTACTGATGCCTAGTATATTAGAGAAAATGCACTGTGTGAGGCTGGAAATGAAAGGGTGGAAAATGGAATAAGTGCATTTTCATCCTCAGGAACCCATATCAAGAAAGAGTAAAAACTTATATCTTGGTGCGGTTCACACCTTTGGTAATTGCTATTATTATATAAAATATAAGTATACTGTTTTTTATATGTGTGGATTACATCCTCTGCATTGTTTAATCTTATGCTCTGGAAGCAACAACTTATTGCAGTTTGCTTTGTTGTGTTAGTGTTGGAAGCAGTGATTATTAATTTTTTTATATCTGTGGGAAATTGGAATGGCACAAAACCTATAATATTAAGATTCAATTGTGGGCTTGTATATTAATGGCCCAAATTTAATGAGTAGAATTAACACTTCCATAGTTTTCACATTCAACCTTGTGTTTCCCAGGAATCAAAATAAACAAAACAATCCACTGAGCACTGAAAAAGATCATGAACTTGATCCAAAAACACCTCTTTCAAGCATCACGGAACAGCCAATTGACTTGGCATTGTTTTTTAAAGTATGTCTGCTGATTTAATGATTCTTGTTAGCTGCTTTATTACAGCTGATACTGTAGTATACATGAAGCTGCAGCTAAGGAGAAGGTATATTATAAGAGGCTGATAGACTGAGCAATGAGAAGGAAAACGATAGAGATAACAGAATCGACAACTTCTTTTAAAAATTTTTTTATTTAATTAATTTATTTTTTAATGTTATACTGGAATATGTGGTAACAAACATCCCTCAGCAGCTAAGTAACTCCAGGTAGGCCTCAAAGAACAGCAACAAAGAGAAAGCATAAAAATTGAAGCCCATACAGTTTATCATCGTTTTACAGGAGTAGATCCTTAGCCCAAATAGAGCATTAATTGATGGCATATTTTAATGCATACAGGAAAAATCTGAAGGGGAAACCAGAATCCCTTATCTACTGAACTGACATTCTCCCCCAGTCTTCTCCAATTACCTTACAATAAGAAGCAGGTTCATTGGGGATTGACTAGGCACTTCAAAAAATCTCCAACTCCTCTGCTACATTTTTCAGAATGAAGGACATCTGGCAGTTGCAGCTAACATTAAGATTTAATTTAGGAAGAAAGTGGGAGAATGTCTAAGAGTGTGGTTTGATAAATTGTTATCCAACAATGTGAGGGAATGAAGTGTTTTGAGGAACCGAAAGTCTACTTACTAGATATTTATCATAGACCATACATATATCACTATTATTCATAGAATTAGGATACAAATAAAATAGATTTAGTACAGACAATATGCTGGGCATAATGCAATCTTCCCTTTTTGACTGAGGAAACACTTCAGTTAGTGTATATCTTTCAGGCTATAATTATTAATCTAAGTTCCCCCAAAATACAGCATTCCAGTTGGATTTTCCTGATTTAGACAATTTTATTTGGTTTATGAGACACAGCCAAATGAATAGGAACAAAATTTATTGAGCATAATCCATCATAATTTGTCATCTGAATACTGGGTTTCTATCTTCATGGCTATGAAACAATGAAAACATAATTTACATCAAAATGAATAGGTATACATGTATTCCTTATTGAATTAAGATTTAGCTGTACTTTTCATCATTTATATTTAATTCTAAAATATTATAATAATAACACATTTTCATTCTACTATTGACCTCATACACAAGGAGATAGTTTGCCAGTATTATGATTCACTATGCATAAAACTCAGAGGCTGTTGTAAAACCTTTAAATCACAAATCATCATGGATAAAAATGAATAGTAGACCAAAATGCAAGGTTATAAAAACTACTATCAACAAGTAAATGTCATGAAAATATAAATTATTTTTCTCCGAGTAGGGTAACAACACGAATAAGAGAACATATAATAAATAACTTGTTATGATAAATTCAGTACAATAAAACAATTCATTGAAAGCTTGTGATAAAATATTCAGTGTACAACATACATAAATATACCTTAGCACTGTTTAAAAGGCTTCTTTAACAACAAGTCACATAAATTGTCAGCAGCAATTTAAATAACTATAAGGAAAACTGAGTATAATACTTATCCATTTATCATGATTGTTTTTTAATTCAAAAAACTAGAGAGCCTTACATTTTAAAATTAGATGAAATGTTTGGAAGTCATCAATGTATTTCTGAATCTGATACTTAATACTACTTTGATTATGATGGTCTTTATGATAAACAGCAGTACTTCAAAAATCATAGCTTCCATAAAATTTTCTCTTATTCGGGAGAACCCTAAAAAGAGCAATATAGTCTTCAGCTTGACCTTCTGCCTTCTTTACTTTAATATGTTCAGATGAATGTTAAAACGATTGTCTGCAGTAAGTTAATGTTAGTCGCTCAGTTGTGCCCGACTCTGTGACCCCATGGACTGCAGCATGCCAGGCTCCTCTGTCCATGGAATTTCCCAGTCAGGGATCCTAGAATGGATTGCCATTTCTTTCTCCAGGGGATCTTCCCGACCCAGGGATCGAGCCCGGGTCTCCTGCACTACAGGCAGGTTCTTTACCTAGTGAGCTACCAAGGAAGCCCTGTAAGTATTTACTAAATCAGTTCTTGGAGGATATAGCCAACTATTTCTCAGCCTGGCCTTACCTAAAATGTACCTCGGGCTTTAAAGAGGCTAATTTCAGAGTCCCATCCCAAGCCTACTCAATGCAAATACGTAGGTAAGGAGCCTGGAACAAACTTTGATGCTGCTCAAAACAATTGCCTAAACAGACCTTTATTTTGAATACCTGGACATCCTCTTAAAGGAGGAAGTAGTTTCCACGAAGTCATTTCAACAAATGGTTTAATATATTTTTATTGAGTGTTTATTCAATAAATCAGGCAGGATAGTGGTTCTCACTGTTGCACAGATTCTGGAACTAGACTTCCTGGATTCAAAATTCTGGCACTGCCACGTACTAGCTGTTTGACTTTACCTGTGTCAATTAAGCCTTAGTTTCCCTCTCTGTAAAATGCGGATAAAAATTTACCTACTTCAAAACATGAGAATTAAAGATGTGTTTATATGTGTAAGAAGCATAACAATCCCTAAGAAAGGCAATGCCAAAGAATGTTCAAACTACCACATAATTGCACTCATCTCACACGCTAGTAAAGTAATGTTCAAAATTCTCCAAGCCAGGCTTCAGCAATACATGAACTGTGAACTTCCAGATGTTTTAGAAAAGGCAGAGGAACCAGAGATCAAATTGCCAACATCCACTGGATCATCGAAAAAGCAAGAGAGTTCCAGAAAAACATCTATTTCTGCTTTATTGACTATGCCAAAGCCTTTGACTGTGTGAATCACAATAAACTCTGGACAATTCTGAAAGAGATGGGAATACCAGACCACCTGACCTGCCTCTTGAGAAACCTATATGCAGGTCAGGAAGCAACAGTTAGAACTGAACATGGAACAACGGACTGGTTCCAAATAGGAGAAGAAGTACATCAAGGCTGTATATTGTCACCCTGCTTATTTAACTTATACGCAGAGTACATCATGAGAAATGCTGGGCTGGAGGAAGCACAAGCTGGAATCAAGATTGCCAGGATAAACATCAATAACCTCAGATATGCAGATGACACCACCCTTATGGCAGAAAGTGAAGAGGAATGAAAAAGCCTCTTGATGAAAGTGAAAGAGGGGAGTGAAAAAGTTGGCTGAAAGCTCAACATTCAGAAAACGAAGATCATGGCACCTGGTCCCATCACTTCATGGCAAATAGATGGGGAAACTGGAAACAGTGACTGACTTTATTTTGTGGGGCTCCAAAATCACTGCAAATGGTGATTGCAGCCATGAAATTAAAAGACGGTTGTTCCTTGGAAGGGAAGTTATGACCAACCTAGGCAGCATGTTAAAAAGCAGAGATATTACTTTGCCAACAAAGGTCTGTCTAGTCAAGGCTATGGTTTTTCCAGTGGTCATGTATGGATGTGAGAGTTGTACTATAAAGAAAGATGAGGGCTAAAGAATTGATGCTTTTGAACTGTGGTGTTGGAGAAAACTCTTGAGAATCCCTTGAACCTCAAGGAGATCCAACCAGTCCATGCTAAAGGAGATCAGTCCTGGGTGTTCATTGGAGAGACTGATGTTGAAGCTGAAACTCCAATACTTTGGCCACCTGATATGAAGAGCTGACTCATTTGAGAATACCCTGATGCTGGGAAAGATTGAGGGCAGGAGGAGAAGAGGATGACAGAGGATGAGATGGTTGGATGGCATCACCGACTCAATGGACAAGGGTTTGGGTGAACTTCAAGAGTTGGTGATGGACAGAGAGGCCTGGTGTGCTGAAGTTCATGGGGTTGCAAAGAGTCGGACATGACTGAGTGAATGAACTGAAACTGAAAACTGAACTGATGTTGGGAAAGATTTAGGGCAGGAGGAGAAGGGGACGACAGAGGATGAGATTGTTGGATGGCATCACCAACTCAATGGACATGAGTTTGGGTGAACCCCAGAAGTTGGTGATGGACAGGGAGGCCTGGCGTGCTGCGGTTCATGGGGTTGCAGAGTCAGATACTACTGAGCAATTGGACTGAACTGAACTGAACTGAATGCTAGCCACTAATGTATTGTCTACTAGTAGTGACTGCTAGTAATTTAGGCCATATGCTGTGGTTTGGTTTGGGGTGGGGTGGTTAAAAATGAACAGCAAGTTTTTAATAACTCATTTAACACAGGATGCAAGTAAATAGATGTACTAGTTATCTTTTGCTGCCATAATTTAAAATTGCCACAATTTTAACAGCTTAAAACGACATCCTCTTTTTTTTTTTTTTTCTCATAGTTTCTGTGGGTCAGAAGTCCAGGCACAATGTATCCCAGCTGGATTGTCTGTTTTGGGTCTCACAAGGCCAAACTCAAGTTAATCAGCGAGATTGGGCTTTATCTGCAAGCTCTGAGAAAGAATCTTGCTTTCAAGTTTATTCAGATTGTTCCAGAATTCATTTCTGTGAGGCTGTAGAAATGAGGGACTAGCTGGAGGCCACTCTGTTTTTCGAAGCTGCCTGTCTTCCTTCTCATGTGACTTTTCCATCTGCAAACCAGCATTAATGTGTTAAATCCTTCTCATTCCTAGAATCTCTCTGAGCTCCACTCTTGCCTTTCTTTTGTTTTTAAGAGCCAATGTGATTGTACTGGACCCATATTGGTAATACAGGATAATGTACTTATTTTAAAGTCAGCAGATTAGTAATGATTACATATGCAAAGTCCCTTTTCTCATATAATTTACTATATTCAAGGGAATAGCAGCAAGCAGTGGAGATCATGGTGGCCAAAATTCTGTCTACCTCAGTGAGTAATTACCATACATAATATTTAGTCTAAAGGGAATATAATTTTTTGCTGAATGGATTGGATTAATATCCCCATTCTATCATGCTTATCAGTGATCTGGGTGTAAGTTTCCCTCATCTATACTGAGAGATTGAGTATATACCAACTTCACATGACTTTTATGAAGATGTACAAGTAATAGCCAATTTAAATAGGAATAGAAAAGAGTGATTAATTCTGCCTGAAAGAACAAAGGAATACTTTATAGAGGAAATACCATTTAAGTTGGATGATAAAGAAAATCTAGGTGTGTAAGGTTGCCCCTTTTATAGCAGCCACTAGCATGTATTTAAAAATATTATATGTCAGAGGCTGTACTAAATATGCTAAATGATCAATGAATTCTATTAACCCTAGATGATACATGAAAGTGAAAAGAAAGTGAAGTTGCTCAGTTGTGTCCAACTCTTTGCAACCCCATGGACTGAAACCTACCAAGCTCCTCAGTCCATGGGATTTTTCAGGCAAGAATACTGGAGTGGGTTTCCATTTCCTTCTCCAGGAAGATTCATAGAAGATACATAGTTTTATTAACTCCACTGTAAAACATGATTTTGATCAATAGTGTTCAAATAGGTAGTGGGGGCACTTGTTGCTATCACTTGGGACACTTTCAGACAACTGTGCAAAAAAATATATATAGACAGAGAGGGAGATATACACACACAAATATATATATATATATATATATATAGAGAGAGAGAGAGAGAGAGATACACAAAAAATGTAAACTGTGTTTGCACTATCTCTAGAGGATCTAGGGCAGGGACTTGGGACTTTCAATTTTTACTTTGTGGCAAACACTATTTATTTGATCCCCCAAAGCCATTCTCTTTTTCAATAAGACTGCCCCACATTTTAGCTGGACACATGGCTGTCCAGATTAAAGACTCCATTTCTCAGCCTCCTTGACACTAGATTTGGCCATGGGACTGAGTTTCATCTACCTACATGATGTAAGCAGAAGGGTTTTGTGTAATGTCCTAGTTTGTTGTTAGGGCTGCCATTACAAAGTATCATTAACTGAGTAACTCAAAGTATAGAAATTTTCTGTCTCATAGTTCTGGAGGCTAGAAGCCCAAAGTCAAAGCATCAACAGGGTTTGTTCCTTTTGAGGAAAGTGAGAGAAGTATCTGTTCCAAACCTCTCTCCTTGGCTTATAGTGGACCACATTCTCCCTTTGTGCATGCATGTTTCTTGTCCAAATTTCCCCTTTTTATAAGAACACTAGTCATTTTAAATTAGGGCTACCCTAAGGACCTCCTCTTAACTAACATATCTGCAAATACCTTATTTCCAAACAAGGTCACATTCTGGGATGCTGGGGTTAGGGCTTCCGCATATGAACTTAGTACATAAATTAACCTGTGATGTGAATTTTCAGAAAAGTCTTTAAATGGGTCATAGAGGTACATACTTTTTTGGAACATTTCCTCCTTCCTCTGTGATAGAATACAAATGTGCTGTCCAGAGCACTAGACAAGGCATAATGAAAGTTACACATGCCAGAAAAACTGGATAGAAAGGACCTAGGTTCTTGAAGATGTGAAAGTGTTAGTCGCTCAGTTGTGTCTGATTCTTTGTGACCCCATGGACTGTAGCCTACCAGGCTCTTCTGTCCATGGGATTCTCCAGGGGATCTTCCCAACCCAGGGGGTTGAACCCGGGTTTTCTGCATTGCAGACAGATTTTTTTTTTTTACTGTCTTAGCCACCAGGAAAGCCCCCTTGAAAATGTAGAGGCAGCCTAACCATCCTTGAAATACTAACCTCCAGATTTGGTTTACAAGAGAAAGATAGAAATTCTATCTAATTTCAGTGACTGTTACTTTGAATTTTCTTTTACATGCAAATGAGCCAATCCAAGTGCATATTTTCAACCCCTCACTATGTTTTGAATTATTTTCCCACATGCATTTATTTTAATTAAAAGTATTTTTATTTTCCTTCATTTAGTAAGCTCTCCTGGTATATTAAAAACATGATTAAAAAAATTCAACTGACATTTATTAGTTCTTGGTGAAATCTGCCATGGTTTCACATCAAGACTGTTTTTATGTAAATGATTTTCAAAAATCAAATTTTCAGCAAGCTTTTTATTTTGTCTTCCTTAGGTAACTGATTTGTAAATATTTTCTCTTTTGGTGATTTTCAAATATTCACCTCATGAGAGACAGCACTTATCCATGTCATTGACATTATTATAGAAACATTTATTTTGCAGTTTAAGAGTCTTTGTAAAATGGAAAAGAAGTTATTTCTCAGTTACCTTTTCTCTTTGCCTTTGTTTTCAATTAATATGGTAAGTAGAAAACAGTATGCAATAAGAGGTTAAGGTACTGGCTGAGACAGATAAGCAGTGGGCCCTCTGTGATGTGGGTAGTGTCACCCGTGGCCTGTGGGATACCTTCTGATGTTGCAACCTTTAGCTGCTTATATAAGAAACATTTTAATTCTAAATGCCAGTGGTTCTTATCATCTCTGGGGTCATGAACCTATTTAAGAATCTGTTCAATGCTATAGATTTTCTTCCCCCAAAATGCACATACCTGAAAAAATTTGCATGCAATTTCAGGAGGTTTACTGACTCTGAAAATTCATCCAGGGACACCAGTTGACTACTCTTGCTTTGTACAATTCTGAAACATATTTCCAGGACTCATTTCCTTGTTTCATTGCTAACCTAACCTTAAAAAGTACATTTTGAAACATGATGGAGTTGTGCCAAACATAGGACACATGACATTGACATGACATTTTCTCTTATTTGGGGTCCTATAGGAATCATGAATCTTTATTTCCTTTTAAAGCATTCCTAGAAAGGACATGAGAAATGATTTGTACTAAAAATATAAATGTATTATGAGAATTAAACTGATATCCCTCCCTAAGATATTTGCCCTTTAGCAAAAGACAAGGAATATGGTGCTGAGTAAATTCTTCTCAATAGTAGATTCAGGCATCTGGGTGCAGGTGGGTGAGGTACATCATTGGAGTAGGAAGACTTTGGGGAGCCTATTAATCCTCCTGTGAATGCAGTTGACCCTTCTTTCGTATGTAAAACCCTGCCACGAGGTAGAATAGTACTTTATAATGCAGGTTTTACTTCATATATAGTGCTGTGATGGTTTTTCAATTATTTTGAGCAGTTATTACTCTAATTTATTTGAATTTTTATAATAATTAAGCCATGCCCTAATGGTGTTCTAGTGTACTTTCTTTGTAGAGATTATAAAGTCAAGTACATTTTTCATTTCAATAACATTTCCATTCAATGCTCGATACTTCAGAGTCACTGAATGCAAGATTATGTGTCTACCTGTTAGGAAGAGTTTTATTATAGAATTTCTTTTGCATAAAATTACGGTCAACTCCTCTAAGAGTCAAAATATAATAGTACTAGTCATGCTAGCTTAAAGAGAAAACATAATGATGACATTTAGGTTCAATATGTAAATGCAAAAGTATTCAATATACCATAGGATTTCAAGAATGCTCACTTGCTTTACTGATGAAAATCATTCCACTTAGAATATTCCATTTAGATTATTTTTATGATTGTTCTATTGTCATGATGCAGTAAAATGCAATGTGAATAAGTAGAATGGAAATTCTTAAACACTAGTCTTTAAAATTCAGCAGACTGCCCTTATTTACAAATGCATGCCTAGCCAATAAGAAAGGCTCTTCTTTCATGTTCTTCTTAAAAGCAGAGTCTTTAAAATATCTGCTTGGAATGTTTTATCAGTCAAGATAGGCTAAGTGATGCAAAAGAAGTAGGCAGCATCAAAATCTAAATGGCTTATAGTATTAGTTTTTTATCCTGCCATAACAAATTACCCCAAACTTGGAGACTTAATTCCAATTTATTGTCTCACTATTTCAATGGATCAGAAGTTCTGGTATAATGTAGCTGCTTTCACCAGGTTCTGACCGGGTTGAAATCAAAGTGTCAGCTGGGTCTCTGATCTCATCTGATACTTGAAACCATCTTGCAGGCTCATTCAAATCATTGGCAGAATTCAGTTCCTACCAGTTGATAAATTGAGGTCTCAGATTTCTTGCTGGCTGCCAGATAGTGACTCTCAGCTCTTAGAGATTACCTTCAGGACCTAGCATGTGGCCCTCTGACAATATAGTATCTTGCTTCTTCAGTGTCAGCAGGAAAATTTCACTCCGGTCTGCTATAGGGGAGTCTTTTTAATGTAATACATGTGTATCTCATCACCACTGCTGTATAAGGCAGCTGATCAAAGTAGCAACTATCCCGTGAGAGTCATAGGTCCTATCATACTCCAGGGACAGAATTAGACAGGACATGTACACTAGGGAGAAGGATTATTGAGAGTCAGTTTAGAAATCTGCTCAACACACTTTTTCAAGACCAATGTTGATTTTTTTTTTGCTTCCTCCAAGTCTCTTGCAGGTATGTGTGACTCTCCAGGGTAGTCATCCTTCATAGCTAGCAATCCTCACTGCTTCAGTCTTTTGGCACTGCTACATCTACATGACACTTCTTCCTCAACTGCCTTGGAAGGGAAGAAAGCACTGGAGAGATAAGAACCAGCAATTAAATATTTCCAGCCTAAAGTGATATATGTCACTCCCATTCACATTTTATCAGTCATTGAGAGTCAAATGGCTCTGCCTAACTACAACAAAGGGAAAAGGAATCTCCACATACATTTGGAAGGAGATGATAGTCAGATATTTGTAAACAGTAGAAATGCCTACTGCAAAGTTTTTATATCCATCTCAGCCCCTTTCTCATAGGTGAGTCATATATTACTGTAGGAAAAGTTCTTTTTATTCTTAAAGCATTTTAGTAAGTTATAATCTACACATCATAAAGTTCACACATTTAAAGTGTATATTCAGTGATTTTTAGTACATTTACCAGATGAGTTCTTGAATATGTAATTTTAGTAAACATTTCTTAAGTGTCTACTGTGTAAGTGACAATATTAAATCTAATGTAGAGAACAAGAAAAAAAAAGTTTTTACATTTTTGATCATAGTCTAGTTGAGGAGAAAGCGAACACATAGGAAATCAGTAGTGAGCAAGCTCAAGAATTTATACTATAAGAAAATACCCAAAACATGATTGCAAAGTGGGAAGGTAAACTGCATTAACTGAATGTCTACTATTTGAGAGCCATCAGGCCAGATGTCTTATATATACTATCTCATGTAAGCTTCATAATAATACTGTTTTCTTCATTTTGCAGTTTTGGAAGCTAAGGCTCAGAGCAGTTAAATGTCTTCCTCAATTTCATGCAGCTAGAAACTGAGTCAGAATTTACTCTCAGTTCATTCTTAATCTAAAACCCAGGTTTTTATACTACATAACATTTTCCTGTAGCACGGGCGGCTGCCCCACGTCCGAGGTCAGGGGCAGAAGCCTGGAGGACCCCTTACCCCAGAGGAGGAAGCCAAGAGGAGCTACCCCACGTCCGAGGTCAGGGGCGGCAGCCGAGAGGACCTAGCCCACGCCCGAGGCCAAGGGTGGCAGCTGGGAGGAGCAATCCCACCTCCAAGGAGTGGTGGCTGCTCAGGCGCAGGAGGGCCTAGAGGAGCTATTCCACGTTCAAAGTCAGAAGGGGCGGCACTGAGGAGATACACCTCGTCCAAGGTAAGGAGCAGCGGCTGCGCTTTGCTGGAGCAGCCATGAAGACATACCCCACATCCAAGGTAAGAGAAACCCAAGTAAGACGATAGGTGTTGCAAGAGGGCATCAGAGGGCAGACACACTGAAACCATACTCACAGAAAACTAGTCAATCTAATCACACTAGGACCACAGCCTTGTCTAACTCAAGGAAACTAAGCCATGCCCCGGGGGCCACCCAAGATGGGCGGATCATGGTGGAGAGGTCTGACAGAATGGCAAACCACTTGAGTATTCTTGCCTTGAGAACCCCATGAAGAGTATGAAAAGGCACAATCATAGGATACTGAAAGAGGAACTCCCCAGGTCATAGGGGCCCAATGCTACTGGAGATCAGTGGAGAAATAACTCCAGAAAGAATGAAGGGATGGAGCCAAAGCAAAAACAATACCCAGCTGTGGATGTGACTGGTGTTAGAAGCAAGGTCCGATGCTGTAAAGAACAATATTGCATAGGAACCTGGAATGTCAGGTCCATGAATGAAGGCAAATTGGAAGTGGTCAAACAAGAGATGGCAAGAGTGAACATCGACATTCTAGGAATCAGCGAACTAAAATGGACTGGAATGGATGAATTTAACTCAGATGACCATTATATATACTACTGCGGGCAGGAATCCCTCAGAAGAAATGGAGTAGCCATCATGGTCAACAAAAGAGTTCGAAATGCAGTACTTGGATGCATCTCAAAAACAACATAATGATCTCTGTTCGTTTCCAAGACAAACCATTCAAAATCAAAGTAATCCAAGTCTATGCCCCAAACAGTAACACTGAAGAAGCTGAAGTTGAATGGTTCTATGAAGACCTTCAAGACCTTTTAGAATTAACACCCAAAAAAGATGTCCTTTTCATTATAGGGGACTGGAATGCAAAAGTAGGAAGTCAAGAAACACCTGGAGTAACAGGCAAATTTGGCCTTGGAATACGGAATGAAGCAGGGCAAAGACTAATAGAGTTTTGCCAAGAAAATGCACTGGTCATAGCAAACACCTTCTTCCAACAACACAAGAGAAGACTCTATACATGGACATCACCAGATGGTCAACACAGAAATCAGATTGATTATACTCTTTGCAGCCAAAGATGGAGAAGCTCTATACAGTCAGCAAAAACAAGACCAGGAGCTGACTGTGGCTCAGACCATGAACTCCTTATTGCCAAATTCAGACTTAAATTGAAGAAAGTAGGGAAAACCACTAGACCATTCAGGTATGACCTAAATCAAATCCCTTATGACTATACAGTGGAAGTGAGAAATAGATTTAAGGGCCTAGATCTGATAGACAGAGTGCCTGATGAACTATGGACGGAGGTTCATGACATTGTACAGGAGACAGAGATCAAGACCATCCCCATGGAAAAGCTCTATACAGTCAGCAAAAACAAGACCAGGAGCTGACTGTGACTCAGACCATACACTCCTTATTGCCAAATTCAGACTTGAAGAAAGTAGGGAAAACCACTAAACCATTCAGGTATGACATAAATCAAATCCCTTATGATTATATTGTGAAAGTGACAAATAGATTTAAGGGACTAGATCTGATAGATAGACTGCCTGATGAACTATGGATTGAGGTTCGTAACATTGTACAGGAGACAGGGATCAAGACCACCCTCATGGAAAAGAAATGCAAAAAAGCAAAATGGATGTCTGGGGAGGCCTTACAAAGAGCTGCGGAAAAAAGAGAAGCAAAAAGCAAAGGAGAAAAGGAAAGATATAAGCATCTAAATGCAGAGTTCCAAAGAATAGCAAGGAGAGATAAGAAAGCCTTCCTCAGTGATCAATGCAAAGAAATAGAGGAAAACTATAGAATGGGAAAGACTAGAGATCTCTTCAAGAAAATTAGAGATACCAAGGGAACATTTCATGCAAAGATGGGCTCAATAAAGGACAGAAATGGTATGGACCTAACAGAAGCCGAAGATATTAAGAAGAGGGGGCAGGAATACCCAGAAGAACTGTACAAAAAAGATCTTCATGATCCAGATAATCACGATGGTGTGGTCACTCACCTAGAGCCAGACATCCTGGAATGTGAAGTCAAGTGGGCCTTAGAAAGCATCACTGCGAGCAAAGCTAGTGGAGGTGATGGAATTCCAGTTGAGCTATTTCAAATCCTGAAAGATGATGCTGTGAAAGTGCTGCACTCAAAATGCCAGCAAATTTGGAAAACTCAGCAGTGGCCACAGGACTGGAAAAGGTCAGTTTTCATTCCAATCCCAAAGAAAGGCAATGCCAAAGAATGCTCAAACTACCACACAATTGCATTCATCTCACACGCTAATAAAGTAATGCTCAAAATTCTCCAAGCCAGGCTTCAGCAATACGTGAACCATGAACTTCCAGATGTTCAAGCTGGTTTTAGAAAAGGTAGAGGAACCAGAGACCAAATTGCCAACATCCTCTGGATCATCAAAAAGGCAAGAGAGTTCCAGAGAAACATCTATTTCTGCTTTATTGACTATGCCAAAGCCTTTGACTGTGTGGATCACAATAAACTGTGGAAAATTCTGAAAGAGATGGGCATACCAGACCACCTGACCTGCCTCTTGAGAAATTTATATGCAGGTCAGGAAGCAACAGTTAGAACTGGACATGTAACAACAGACTGGTTCCAAACAGGAAAAGGAGTACGTCAAGGCTGTGTATTGTCTCCCTGCTTATTTAACTTCTATGTAGAGTACATCCTGAGAAATGCTGGGCTGGAAGAAGCACAAGCTGGAATCAAGATTGCCGGGAGAAATATCAATAACCTCAGATATGCAGATGACACCACCCTTATGGCAGAAAGTGAAGAGGAACTAAAAAGCCTCTTGATGAAAGTGAAAGAGGAGAGTGAAAAAGTTGGCTTAAAACTCAACATTCAGAAAACGAAGATCATGGCATCTGGTCCCATCACTTCCTGGAAAATAGATCGGGAAACAGTGAAAACAGTGTCAGACTTTATTTTGGGGGGCTCCAAAGTCACTGCAGATGGTGACTGCAGCCATGAAATTAAAAGACGCTTACTCCTTGGAAGGAAAGTTATGTCCAACCTAGATAGCATATTCAAAAGCAGAGACATTACTTTGCCAACAAAGGTCCATCTAGTCAACGCTATGGTTTTTCCAGTGGTCATGTATGGATGTGGGAGTTGGACTGTGAAGAAAGCTGAGCACCGAAGAATTGGTGCTTTTGATCTGTGGTGTTGGAGAAGACTCTTGAGAGTCCCTTGGACTGTAATTAGATCCAACCAATCCATTCTGAAGTAGATCAGCCCTACGATTTCTTTGGAAGGAATGATGCTAAAGCTGAAACTCCAGTACTTTGGCCACCTCATGCGAAGAGTTGACTCATTGGAAAAGACGCTGATGCTGGGAGGGATTGTGGGCAGGAGGAGAAAGGGATGGCAGAGGATAAGGTGGCTGGATGGCATCACTGACTCGATGGACGTGAGTCTGAGTGAACTCTGGGAGTTGGTGATGGACAGGGAGGCCTGGTATGCTGTGATTCATGGGGTTGCAAAGAGTTGGACATGACTGAGCGACTGAACTGAACTGAATATTTTCATAGCGACAGATATTAACCCAGTGGAGTGCAGTCTATCTGTGAGTATACTGGTAGAACATCATTTTGAAGAAAGGGTTAGACATAAGTTGATACTTTGTTGGTTCCTGTGTGTGTGCATGTGCGTGCACACATGCACACATTTTTGGCTACATGTATATTAACCACACCTGACTTACCTTCAATAAAATAAACATTATAACCTCAAACAACATCTGGACAATCTCGAGTCCTTCCATTTACTTTTCTGTTATAAAGCATTGGCATATTTATTTGTTCAGTCAGAAAATATTTACAGAGAACAGCCTATGTCCCCTAGTACCTACTCTGTTATATCCTGAGATAAATACAGTTTGAATTTTTTATCAAGAAATTCCTACAATAAAGATCATATAAGGTGAGTAATGGAAATTCATAGTGCTATTGAAGCTAAGTAGTTAAAGGTAGTTGGTACTTCCAGGCAGACCAAGGAATGCTTATGAAAAAATAATGTAAGAAGGGAACATGAAAAGTAAGTAAAAGTTTTTGGACAGAGAAGAGTATAGAAAGTGCCATTTATGTAGCAAGAATGTCATGATCAAAGTAGCAGAAACAGGAAAGCAAAGAGAGTATTAGGGAAAATATAAACCATCAAGGTTTCTGGAACATGGGGAATATAAACCAGAGTAGTGGAAGATAATAGAAGGCTTTGAATGGAACTCTTTGGCAAGAGTTTTATAACTTTCTATTGATGTCAAGGCACTTATAATAACCTCTAAGGAGGAAAGAAGAGATCCAAAAATTAGGGAAGAGAATTGAACTCAGCATCCTTCAACATGAAGTTCATGGAATGAACTTCGTAATTATTTTGTAAACTAACCCTGAGTCTTGAGGAAGGAGGGTATTCCTCTGGCATTATAGGCTTGATGTTATATTGATGAAATTTTGTGCCTCTGATATAGATATAGGGATTGGTAAGAAATTAAACCTCATAATGTGAAATATGTCTGAATTTTTAGATACTTGGGGAGATCCAAATTGTAATCTGAAATGTGAGACCTGCTCTTACTTGCAAGGCTTACCTCTTTCATGTAGCTAGCAGAAGAAACCATCTTGAGGAGAACACACTTCTGACACACAGGAGATATCTGAAGGTGTGCATTCTACAAGACATGTAAAGAAACTTGGGACTTGTTTCTTCAGGAAGAAGTAGCATATCCTGGGGGTGGGGGGCAGGCAGGAGCGGGACTTTTTCAAAGAAGACATTCATCAAGATACAGACTATGGGAAGAAGGACAAATGACTGACATGAGGAAGTATGTAGTGGTCATGTGGAATACCCCAAATATTCAGACGGAAGCTGAGCGTGGAAGAATTGATGCTTTTGAACTGTGGTGTTGGAGAAAACTCTTGAGAGTCCCTTGGACTTCAAGGAGATCCAACCAGTCCATCCTAAAGGATATCAGTCCTGGGTGTTCATTGGAAAGACTGATGTTGAAGCTGAAACTCCAGTACTTTGGCCACCTGATGTGAAAAGCTGACTCATTTGAAAAGACCCTGATGCTGGGAAAGATTGAGGGCAGGAGGAGAAGGCGATGACAGAGGATAAGATGGTTGGATGGCATCACTGACTCAATGGACATGGGTTTGGGTAGACTCCAGGAGTTGGTGATGGACAGGGAGGCCTGGCGTGCTGCAGTTCATGGGGTCGCAATGAGTCAGACATGACTGAGTGACTGAACTGAATTGAAGGTCTCAAGCATTGTTGCATGATACAAAGGGAAGAGGTAGCTACACTAGATGCATAATACCCACATTTCCACCCCCTTTTCTCTGTATAGCAAAGCAAAGCAAAGTGAAGTCACTCAGTCATGTCCAACTCGTTGCGACCCCATGGACTGTAGCCCACCAGGCTCCTCAATCCATGGAATTCTCCAGGCAAAAATACTGGAGTGGGTTGTCATTTCCTTGTCCAGGGGATCTTTCCAACCCAGGGATTGAACATGAGTCTCCCACATTACTGGCAGATGCTTTACTGTCTGAACCACCAGGGAAGCTCTTCTTTTTGCCAAGATTGTGTGTATATGGAAGAGAGAAGCAAAAGAGGCTGCTCCCCTCTCTGCTACAGTCACTGACAGTTGTCAGAAACAGCATCATTGTGTACTGGAGGGTGGTAAGTGTTTCTGTCTTCACACAACATCCCTGTTAGAAAACAGTTTCTCCCAATCCTGGCTTTGAGGCTAGATAAAGATAACTTAGATACCTTATGTGACAAAACAGAAAAACTTACCACACTGGTTTAATTTGTGGTAGCTCTTGTACTCTCTGTGAACTTTGGCACATTTCTTGGCTAAATCTGAACCGAACTATGCCTGAGAATTGAGCTAGGAGTGACTCCCATCCTGATTACCAAACTTATCAGCATGCTGCCAGAAGACAAAAGGGACCTACCAAAAACAATAAAGGTGCTTATATAACCTCTTGTAGTAAGAGGGATTCAGTAAAAAGAAACTCTCACATTGACAGTAAAACTCGGGCTCTGAGTTGCACCATTTGAGAGTAGATATTCAATGTAGAAATTTGGCATTTTATAGTATCGCCTACACTTCCCAGTCTAATTCCTTTCATTGGGAGAGGGTGGACCATAGGCAGTTTCACTCATATTCTGTAAGCACTCATATTCTGACAAATAGTTTTGGGTTTGTTTGTTTGAAGAAATTCAGATCAATTCTTGCTATAAAAGTCAAATCTTTTCCTAGATGTTGAGATTGATTTAGAGACCTAGGCAAGCATAGACAGGCTAGTGGCTGTTTCTTTGTCTTGGATTGAAGGTATATGGTAGATGGCAGGGGAAGACAGTATGGTCCGTGGTTGACACAGCTACTAGATATGGAGGATAAGGAATGCTTCCAGAGTTTATAGCTTGATGACATTAAGGGGGTATGCCAGAAATGGAATTATTTACAATTTGAGAAATGATGAAGGATCACAGAGTGTTTGAAACATACTCTCTAGGTGGTATTAGTGTAAATGTGTATACTCTTCTTTTGGTAAATTGTTTTATTGCCTAAGAATAAGTCTTTGATGGTGTAGAGAACTCCAAGGAAGTGCTCATGACTTTTTTTTGACAACCCAGAAGGAGTTATTGGAAAAGACCTCTTAATATGAAACAATATGGTGACATTATTATGGAAGGCTGTAGAAAAGAATGCTGCAGTTTTATGAACATCCTGAGAATCCTTCTAGCAATTTTACTACAAATTCAAAAAGATTTAACTGATTCAGGTAGAGGAGAAAAAGGATTAAGATAAATTTAAGTCCGTAGATACTTGCAGGCCAAATAAATTGGCCAATATTTTATCTTAGACTGACCTCAATCTTAGTGGCTGAGGGATAAGAGCCATTGAAACACTGACTGGGGTGCAGGTGGCAAATGCAAAGGTGAAGCACGTTGATCCTCAGTTCCAGAGAATGCCATGGGAAGCCTGTCTTTTTTGGTTTGCTTTTGTTCTCCCATGAGCAAGTGGTTATTTAATGGTAAGCTGTGTGCTCCTGGAAGGTTACTCCCTAATATGAATTTGATTTTGATGTCTTAATTATTGAATACTGGGCAGATTTTGAGGGTATGGTGTTGCTTTCTAACATGGCTCATGGGTTCATTTGCCTGATAACCCTTCAAGTAGACTGCCCTTGTTGCATTGTTCTTTTGTTTTCTTTTGTTTTGTTTTAATATAAGTTGTGGTTAAGGATCCTGGAAATCACCTAGAAATCCATTATCAAGAGAATTTGACTGACTAGCTTCAGAATTCCCTTAGATTTGTTGAACCCTTTACTGACTGCAGTGGGTGAAATAGGAGGTAAGAGAGCAGTGACTTAGACAACAAAATCTCCATCCTTTCCTTCTCTTCCTTTTCTGAACTAAACAATCACTTCAAATGTAAATCAATTTAGCAGTCACAGTTTCTGTAGCATAACTACATTTGTATCATTTATCTCTATCTGGCTCTCTATCTCTATATAAAACTGCTTATATTCCAAGGTAGGATACAAGAAATAATTAATTCTGAAGTAAATAAATAATGTTTGCTTAAATAATTAATTTAAAATTATCTAATTTCCTCAAAAAGATATGTTATTCATACCCCGCCCCCCCCCCTTTTTTTTTGAAAACTCTGGCTGCTATGCTCTACTTTTGTTTTATTTCAGTTCAGTTCAGTTCAGTTGCTCAGTCATGTCTGACTCATTGCGACCCCATGAACTGCAGCACACCAAGCCTCCCTGTCCATCACCAACTCCCAGAATTCACCCAAACTCATGTCCATTGAGTCAGTGATGCTATCCAACCATCTCATCTTCTGTCATCCCCTTCTCCTCCTGCCCTCAATCTTTCCCAGCATCAGATCAGATCAGATCAGTCGCTCAGTCTTGTCCAACTCTTTGCGACCCCATGAATCGCAGCATGCCAGGCCTCCCTGTCCATCACCAACTCCTGGAGTTCACTGAGACTCACGTCCATCGAGTCAGTGATGCCATCCAGCATCAGGGTCTTCTCAAATGAGTCAGCTCTTCACATCAGGTGGCCAAAGTACTGGAGTTTCAGCTTCAGAATCAGTCCTGGAGTTTCAGCTTCAACATCAGTCCTTCCAATGAACACCCAGGACTGATCTCATTTAGGAGGGACTGGTTGGATCTCCTTGAAGTCCAAGAGACTCTCAAGAGCCTTCTCCAAAACCACAGTTCAAAAGCATCAATTCTTCAATGCTCAGCCCTCTTTATAGTCCAACTCTCACATCCATACATGACTACTGGAAAAACCATAGCCTTGACTAGACAGACCTTTGTTGGCAAATAAATGTCTCTGATTTTTAATACGCTGTCTAGGTTGGCCATAGCTTTTCTTCCAAGGAGCAAGCATCTTTTAATTTCATGGCTGCAGTGATTTTGGATCCCAAGAAAATAAAGTCTGACACTGTTTCCATTGTTTCCCCATCTATTTACATGTAGTGATGGAACTGGATGCTATGGTCTTAGTTTTCTGAATGTTGAGCTTTAAGCCAACTTTTTCACTCTCTTCTTTCACTTTCATCAAGAGGCTCTTTAGTTCTTCTTCACTTTCTGCCATAAGGGTGGTGTCATGTGCATATCTGAGGTTATTGATTTTTCTCTCCGCAATCTTGATTCCAGTTTGTGCTTCATCCAGCCCAGAGTTTCTCATGATGTACTCTGCATATAAGTTAAATAATCAGGGTGACAATATACAGCCTTGGTGAACTCCTTTTCCTATTTGGAACCAGTCTGTTGTTCCATGTCCAGTTCTAACTGTTGCTTCCTGACCTGCACACAGGTTTCTCATGAGGCATGTCAGGTGGTCTGGTATTCCCATCCCTTTCAGAATTTTCCAGAGTTTATTGTGATCCACACAGTCAAAGGCTTTGGCATAGTCAATAAAGCAGGAATAGATGTTTTTCTGAAACTCTCTTGCTTTTTCGATCATCCAGCAGATGTTGTTCTCTTTACTAATGCTAATTTTCCCTGTTTTCCAAATGGAAACAATTGACTTCTGTAAAGATTGAAATGGTGCTAGCAGTCAGTTGGTGAAATGATTCCTTGAACTAAATTCAGCTTATAGAAAATTCCAAAAAAGAAAGAATAAATATGGTTTTAAAGAGAATCAAAGAATTAAAATCTATCTTTGTGTCTCACATGAAGAGGAATTCTGTGTCTGCCTATGCTAATGCCATCAAAGTGAAACCTTTTGATTGTTCAAAAACATTGCACAACTCTGTATTTACACATATAATAAAGGTCAAAACTGTAACTTGTTATCAGATGTCATTTTATTTGAACAGCCAAAGGAGAGACAGTTTATCTTATTGAGCCTTTCTACTAATTTGCTTTCCTGAATGTGGAATGTGTGAGGTACTATATAATTTCATTTGAGCAGCTGCAGGAGAAAAGCAACCAAACGAAAAAACTTGGCAACTGAGTGTGTAACTTGCTTGGAAGTGCATTAAGGTTTTTGAGCCAGAAGAATAACTGAGTGAATTTACAATAATCTTGATAGGAAGCTGATTACTTGGAAAGAGAATGGGCTCTGGAGTTACAAAGAAATGGATTCATATCTTGCCTCTGTCATTTACAGAGTGAATAACCTTAAGAAAGTTAATTAATCCAGTACTTTTAAACTTTCAGGTTTCAAGAAACAGTAACATAAAAAATAGTTTGGGTCCCAACTAAATAACATTTGGTCCCAACTTTTTATTTCACTATATAAATTTACAACTGTCGTTGTTCAGTGTCCAACTCTTGAGGCCTTGTGGACTATAGCACGCCAGGCCCCTCTGTCCTTCACTATCTCCCAGAGTTTGCTCAGGCTTATATCCATTGAGTTGCTGATGTTCTCTAACCATCTCATCCTCCGCCACCCCTTCTCCTATTGCCTTCAAGCTTCCCCAGCATCAGGGTCCTTTCCAATGAGTTGGCTCTTCACATCAGATGATCAAAGTTATTGGAGCTTCAGCTTCAGCATCAGTCTGTCCAATGAATATTCAGGGTTGATTTCCTTCAGGATTAACTGGTTTGATCTCCTTGCAGTCCAGGGGACCCTCAAGAGTCTTCTCCAGGGCAATAATTTGAAAGCACCAATTCTTAAACTTTCAGCCTTCATTATGATTGAACTCTCACATCGAAACATGACTACTAGAAAAAACATAGCTTTGACTATATAGACCTTTGTCAGCAAAGTGATGTCTCTGCTTTTTAATACACTGTATAAGTTTGTCATAGCTTTCCCTCCAAGGAGCAAGTGTCTTTTAATTTCATGGCTGCACTCACTGTCCACAGTGATTTTGGAGCCCAAGCAATGAAAATCTGTCATTTCTTCCTCTTTTTCCCCTTCTATTTGCCATGAAGTGGTGGGGCCAGATAACATGATCTTTTGGTTTTTTTCTAATGTGGAGTTTCAAGCCAGCTTTTTCACTTTCCTCTTTAACCTTCACCAAGAGGCTGTTTAATTTCTCTTCATTATCTGCCATTAGAGTGGTATCATCTGGATATCTGAGGTTGTTGATATTTCTCCTGTCAATCTTGATTCCATCTTGTGATTCACCCAGCCTGGCATTTTGCATGATGTACTCTGCATATAAGTGAAATAAGCAGAGTGACAATACACAGCCTTGTCATACTCCTTTTCCAATTTTGAACTACTCTGTTGCTTTATGTCTGATTCTAACTGTTGCTTCTTGACATACATACAGGTTTCTCAGGGATAGGTAAAGTGGTTTGGTATTTCCATCTCTTTAAGAATGTTCCACAGTTTGTTGTGATCCACACAGTCAAAGGCTTTTGTGTAGTCAATGAAGCAGAAGTCGATGTTTTTCTGGAATTCTCTTGCTTTCTCTATGATCCAATGGATGTTGGCAATTTGATCTCTTGTTCCTCTGCCTTTTCTAAACCCATCTTATACATCTGCGAGTTGTATATCTGAAGCCTTGCTTGAAGGATTTTAAGCATTACCTTGATAGGATATGAAATAAGAGAGCAATTGTATAATAGTTTGAACATTCTTTGACATTGCCCTTCATTGGGATTGGAATGAAAACTGACCTTTTCCAGTTCTGTGGCCACTGCTAAGTTTTCCAAATTTGCTAATGTACTGAGTACAGCAATTTAAAAAGCATTATCTTTTAGGATTTTAAACAGTTCAGCTGGAATTCCGTCACCTCCACTAGCTTTGATCATAGTAATGCTTCCTAAGGACCATTTGACTTGATACTGCAGAAATCTGGTTCTAGGTGTGTGACTGCACCATCATGGTTGAGTCATTAAAACCTTTGTTGCATAGTTCTTCTGTGTATTCTTTCCACCTCTTCTTAATCTCTTTTTCTTCTGTTAGGTCCTTATCATTTCTGTCCTTTATTGTGCCCATCCTTGCATTAAATGTTCCCTTGACATCTCCAATTTTCTTGAAGCGATCTATAGTCTGCCATTATATTGTTTTCCTCTATTTCTTTGCATTGTTCATTTAAGAAGGCCTTCCTATCTTGCTGTTCTTTGGAACTCTGCATTCAGTTGGGTATATCTTTCCATTTATCCCTTGCCTTTTGCTTCTCTTCTTTCCTCAGCTATTTATAAAACCTCCTCAGACAACCACTTTGACTTCTTACATTTCTCTTTCTTTGGAATATTTTGGTCACTACCTCCTGTACAATGTTACAAACCTCTGTCTATAGTTCTTTAGGCACTCTGTCTGCCAGACCTGATCCTTTGAATCTATTTGTCATCCCCACTGTATAAGGGATTTGATTTAGGTCATACCTGAAGGGCTAAGGTTCTCCCTACTTTCTTCAATTTAAGCCTGAATTTTGCAATAAGGAGCTGAAGGTCTGAGTTACAGTTTTTGCTGACTTGTTTTTGCTTTTTGCTGACTGTATAGAGCTTCTCCATTTTTATCTGCAAAAAAATATAATCAATTTGATTTAAGTATTGACCATTTGGTGATGTCCACATGTAGAGTCATCTCTTGTGTTTTTGGAAAAGCATGTGTGCTATGGCCAACATGTTCTCTTGACAAAAATCTGTTAGCCTTTGCTCTGCTTCATCTTGTACTGCAAGACCAAACTTGCCTGTTATTCCTGGTATCGCTTGACTTCATATTTTTGCATTCCAACCCCCTACAATTAAAGGATACCTTTTTTGGTGTTAGCTCTAGAAAGTCTTATAGGTCTTCAGAGAATCATTCAACTTCAGCTTATTCAGCATCAGTGATTGGGGCACAGACTGATTTTAATGTGATTCTGAATGGTTTGCCTTGGAAACGGACCAAAGTCATTATGTTCTTTTTTGAAGTGCACCCAAGTACTGCATTTCAGACTCTTGTGTTGACTATGCAGACTATTTTGTTTCTTCTAAGGGATTCGTACACACAGTAGTAGATATAATGGTCATCTGAATTAAATTCCTGTCCATTCTAGTTCACTGATTCCTAAGATGTTGATTTCACTATTGCCATCTCCTGCTTCAGTGAGTTTAAGTGATAGTCGCTTAGTCATGTCTGACTTTTTGTGACCCCATGGACTGTAGCCTGCTGGGATTCTCTGTCCATGGAATTTTTCAGGCAAGAATACTGGAGTGGGTTGCCATTTCCTTCTCCAGGCCATCTTCCCCACCCAGGGATCAAACACAGGTCTCCATTGCAGGCAGATTCTTTACCATCTGAGCCATCAGGGACCACCTCCAATTTACCTTGATTCATGGACCTAACATTCCAGGTTCCTATGCAACATTGTTCTTTACAGCACCAAATTTACTTTTATCACCAGTCATATCCACAGCTGAGAATCGTTTCTGCTTTAGCCCAGTTACTACATTCTTACTGGAAAGTGAAGTGAAAGTGAAGTCACTCAGGCATGTCTGACTCTTCGCGACCCGATGGACTGTAGCCTGCTAGGTTCCTCCGTCCATGGGATTCTCCAGGCAAGAATACTGGAGCTGGTTGCTATTTCCTTCTCCAGGGGATCTCCCTGACACAGGTACCGAACCCGAGTCTCCCACACTGCAGGAAGACTTTTTACTGTCTGAGCCACCAGGGGCTCCTTCTTACTGGAGTTATTAGTAATTGCCCTCCACTGTTACCCAGTAGCATATTGGACACCTTCCAACCTGGGGGCTCATCTCCGGGTTATCTTTTTGCCTTTTTGTGCTGTCTATGGGATTTTCCAGACAAGAGTATTAGAGTGGGTTGCCATTTTCTTCTCCTCTGGACCACGTTTTTTTAGAACTCTTCCCTACGACTTGTCTGTCTTGGGTGGCCCTGCCTAGCATGGCTCATTGTTTCATTGAGTTGTGCAAGCCCCTTCACCATGACAAGGCTATAATCCATAAGGGGAAAAGTTACAATAAAACCCCACAAATAAGCATATGAAGAATTATGAGTTATCATCACCATCTATGGCCAATGCCTACCCGATACACATTTCCACTTCTGCATATGTAGAATCTCATTTTTGTTCAGAAAAGCAACAAACCAGCTAAAATGCAACATTTAAAAGTCTCCTTTGTACCTAGGAAGAGTCATAAGTCACAGTTCCGAGCAATGAGACATAAGGGGAAGTCTTCAGGGATTTCTGGAAGACTTCAGCATTCCTGTTATAAGATTAGGAAGTCTGTATCTCCTAGTTGCTTTCCTCTTTTTTTTTTTTTTTTTTTTCACTTTTTGCCATGAGGCAGGATGTTGGGCACACATTTTATTACCATGAGATAGACATAAGAATTAAAGTCATATGCTAAGGAAGTCAGAGGATGAGGAGAAGATGAAAAGGAGCCTGGATTCCTAATGGCATTGTGAGCCACCTTATCAGATTTGGATTACCTACCATAGGTCTGCTCATGAGAGAAAAATACTTCCTATATTTATTTATTTTTTGGGGGGGGGGAGTGTAAATTTTATTTATTTATTTATTTTTATTATTTTTTACTTTACAATATTGTATTGGTTTTGCCATACATCAACATGAATCCACCATGGGTGTACATGTGTTCCCCATCCTGAACCCCCTCCCACCTCCCTCCCCATCCCATCCCTCTGGGTCATCCCAGTGCACCAGGCCCAAGAACCCTGTGTCATGCAACGAACCTGGACTGGTGATTCATTTCACATATGATAATTTACATGTTTCAATGCCATTCTCCCAAATCATCCCACCCTCACCCTCTCCCACAGAGTCCTATTCTATAAGACTATTCTATACATCTGTGTCTCTTTTGCTGTCTTGCATACAGGGTTATCATTACCATCTTTCTAAATTCCATACATATGCGTTAGTATACTGTATTGGTATTTTTCTTTCTGGCTTATTTCACTCTGTATAATAGGCTCCAGTTTCATTCACCTCATTAGAACTGATTCAAATGTATTCTTTTTAATGGCTGAGTAATACTCCATTGTGTATATGTACCACAGCTTTCTTATCCATTCATCTGCTGATGGACATCTAGGTTGCTTCCATGTCCTGGCTATTATAAACAGTGCTGCGGTGAACACTGGGGTACACGTGTCTCTTTCAGTTCTGGTTTCCTCGGTGTGTACACCCAGCAGTGGAATTGCTGGGACGTATGGCAGTTCTATTTCCAGTTTTTTAAGGAATCTCCACACTGTTCTCCATAGTGGCTGTACTAGTTTTTCCATCTTCAGAATCCTGTCAGAGCATTTTTAGTCCTATGCTACCTTGGTTTTGGAGAAGGAAATGGCAACTCACTCCAGCATTCCTGCCTGGAGAATCCTGTGGATGGAGGAGCCTGGTGGGCTGCTGTCCATAGGGTCGCACAGAGTCAGACATGACTGAAAGACTTAGCAACAGCAACAGCAGCACCTTGGTTTGTTTTCTCTCTCCTACTTGAGTTTTCTCCCACTTCAGGATATTTCTCTCAACTGGGCAACCCCCTCAGGACTTTTCTAAATACATGTTCCTCTTGATGCTTCCTAACTTGTATTCTCATGGGCTAAGAAATAATGAATATGTCCTATGCCACTTGTTCCTTGAAACTTTGTCTTTCCTTGCTTGAGAATTTTATAGGTTTTGTGTAATGTGAAACAGAATGGAAGAAAGCATCCTTTTTATGAATTCTTTCCCTGAAGGATTAGGATCTGTGTTGAGAGTTGAATGCTGCTCTCTTATTTCACTTATCCTTTAACGCATTCCCAGCTGAGTTGTATTTCAAAGATCATTTTATTTTTATATTTTGATGGTATATTATTTAGAGAATAAAAATTTATGACTATTATAGCTTCACTATGCACTGTATTCTTTGTCCAAGAGTTTAAATTATATTCATTGCCTGGGTTCATCTTTTTTATCTTTAACTCTATTTTTTAAGTATAATAGTGTGAACCTCTTTTGATTATATATGGTTGATATATCTGTGCCTAACATCTAATTTTAACTTTCTCATACTGTTTACTTTAGAAATGTATCTTACAAATATCATATAGATGAATTTGTCTCTAAATTCAATCTGAGAAGTTTTAATAAGGTAATTCATTTAAAATTTACTTTTGAAACTGAAAAAAGCTTGTTCTTATTTTTATCATTATACGCTTTCTCTCATATCTATTCTTACTAGAAAATATTTGCTTTATATTCTATTCCTTTATCATCTGAAAAGTATGTATTTTGTTTTTATTCTTAATATTAAGTGTGGGATAATTCATTTCACTGCCTTGAATCTCACAGGAAGAGTCAAGCTGTTGTCTGTTAAGCTCCTTCTAAAGGTTACTGGGGCTTCCCTCATAGCTCAGATGGTAAAGAATATACCTTCAATTGCAGGAGACTTAGGTTCGATTCCCTGGAGAAGGAAATGGCAACCCACTCTAGTATCCTTGCCTGTAAAATCCTATGGACAGAGGAGCCTGGCGGGCTGCAGTCCATGGAGTCACAAAAAGTTGGACACGACTGAGTGACTAACACTATGCACTAAAGGTTATTGGGTAAAATCTTGACTGATGTTGAACTAGGAAAGAAACACCCCTGGATGAATATCAGCTGAACTCTGAAACCAAAAGTGTTAATATCATAGTAGTCAGGGCCTTTAAACTTTCTCTTCCTTCCTTCTACAATCTCATTCGCCAGATTGTCTCCTGAAGTGGCAAACCCATAAATATAGGCTTAAATAGAGTAAGTGTGGTAGTGGAAAAATGGATAAAATACTAAATCTATTTCTAAAGCTCTAAATCAGTCAATGAGTGTCAAATTGTTGGAAACAATTAATTTAAAAACAATAATGCCCAAGGTAGACTACTCTCATAGTTCTTCCATGCTTATCTTTCTCCTGTGTTTATTTAACATTCTCAGATACAAGGTAACACCTCCTGGTTCATTTACTAAAGTCACAATATATATATAATAGAGCTCAAGATAACTAAGAATTGGAGAATGGAGTATGGTTGCTCTTAGATTCTTTATCTCCAACCTCCAAACAAAGAAGCTACTGTGAAATAGATGTTTTCCCTTCTAGAATGATTCCATCATTCTCTGCCCCAGGGCTTCATTTAAACTTTCTTTAATTAGAAAGTACTCCTATTGTGTGATAGAACTTTGACTACCATTTCTGATCTGTTGTTATATTGCATCACTTACTGTACCTTTATTACTTATTCAATGGGAAGCTTGTAGAATGTGAACATGTAAGTCCCCTAAAACTGTTAAACAAGGAAACTATTTTGTCAGATTTTCAATTTATAAAGAACATTCTGGCAGTACTGTAGATCAATTCCAAGAAGTTGGGATTAGAGAAAAGATTGGTTAGAAAGCTTTTTCAGTAAAACAAAGATAATTAAATTGTGACTCAATGATACTCTAATGAAGGTGGGAAGGAGAGGGCAGATCTGAGAAATTTTAGAGAGAAAATTAACAAAAAGTTGTAATATATTGGATGCATTGAGGAGTAAATATAGATTGGTACTAAGGATGACTCCAGATTCTTTCTCTTGAAAGATAAGGAAAATAGAAGGGTCAATGACTGAAATATGAAATACACAAGGAAAGGTAGGCTTAAGATGAAAATGATCAATGCCATTTCAAATATATATTTGAAGTAGTTTTAGGTGCATTTGAAATTCAATTGAATACAGTTAATACATAATTGGACTATAAGGGTCTGAAGATCATAAAAGAAGTTAGGTGTAGAGATAAAGAACTTAGGTGTCATTACCTTTTAAGTGACAGCTAAAATCACAGAAATAGGTGAGATCACAGAGTGAGATTTTTGTAAAAATGGCAAGTGGGTTAGGAGAAATCCCTACAATCCTTATTTATACAGAGACAGGTGGAAATGATAAGAAATAATAGGAGTGTAGAAAATAGCCCAAGGTGTCGAAGAGAAGAGTGCACAACACAATGGGGAGATAACAATATGGGGATGGAATAGTCGACAGTTAGTTATACAAATGCAGTAAGTTTCTAAAATTCACAGAGCTGAATACTTATGATTTTGCATTCTGTTCTCTCTCTCTCGTGTATATATATATATATATATATATATATATATGTAATTTAAATATAAATTTATACTAAAATTATTATCATCCCATATGGTTCTTGATGAAAGGGAAGGGGTTAGACTTGCTGAAGTCAATGGTCACTAGAACTGAAATTTGTGTTATTATTATCAAGGAAGAAAGTGAGAAATGGATATAAGGTAGCTAACCAATAGGTTCTGTTATTCATCCAGGTAAACAATAGAGTTTGGTTAAAGTAGCTTGTTAGACTTAACAAAAGAAAAAAATAAAATTAAGTAAATTAAAAATTTTTTTTCTAATTTAGTAGCACTACCTTTAGGTAAACAATTGAGTTAGACCTCTAACATTTTTACTGCATGTAAAAGAAATTAAGATAATTATCCTACAATAAGAAAGATGTCATCTAATTCACCATGTCCCTGATTCTTCACTCTATCAGAGTCAATAACTAATATTGTATAATGATCCTTATACTATCCTGAAATGGAATTTATGATGTAGGATACTTTCACACATAATTTTTAAAATGCAATGTCCCAATTGCAATACAAAGGAGAAATAAAAGTGAACTAATTTTTGAAAATATAATATGCATTTTAATATATAAATGCTGAGGAATGGCTACATAGAAGCTCTAATCAAGGAGTAAGATACTTGCATATACTTATAATTAATACATTTGGTTTTAAAAGTAGGAGATGTAGCAAAACCTAGTCCTTACAACAAGTACAGAAAAATGATAATGAGGAAATTTATGCAGATGCTAAATTAAAAACTAGTGTCAGGATAAGCAATAACAAAGCACAGTTACGGGTATATGAGGAAACAAATTAAGAAATAGTCTTTATTAAAGTAGAGATAATATGTTCCCCCAAATTACATATTGTGAAAGTGGAGAAATCTAGGAACTATGTTATTCTTGCAAATTAGCTGAACATTATAGATGAGGGGTATAAATCTTTTTGACATAAATCTTTATGACATGGCACATGGTAGGCATGAAGTAACAGCAAAACAATACTGTATCCCCATTTGTTGTCCTTGTGTTAGTCACTCAGTCATGTCTGACTCTTTGCAACCCCATGGACTATAGCCCCCCAGGCTCCTCTGTCCATGGAATTTCCCAGGCAAGAATACTGGGATGGGTTGCCATTCCCTTCTCCAGGGGATCTTCCCCACCCAGGAATTGAACTCGGGTCTCCTGAATTTTGCAGGCAGATTCTTTAACATTCCCATTTAGAAAATCCTAACACGTCAAGGTACAAGTTCTTTCTCTAGTATTGTTCAGTCATCCAATCATGTCCGACTCTTTGAGACTCCATGGACTGCAGCATGTCAGGCCTCCCCATCCCTCACCATCTCCCAGAGTTTGCCCACGTTCATGTTCATTGCATCGGTGATGCCACCCAGCCATCTCATCCTCTGCCCTAATCTTTCCCAGCATCAGGAACTTTTCCAACAAGTCATCTGTCACATCAGATGACCAAAATATTGGAGCTTCAGCTTCAGCATCAGTCCTTCCAGTGAATAGTCAAGGTTTATTTCCCTTAAAATTGACTGGTTTTATCTCTTTGTTGTCCAAGGGACTTTCAGGATTCTTCTCCAGCACCACGGTTTGAAGGTATCAATTCTTTGACATTCTGCCTTCTTCACGGTCCAGCTCTCACAACCATACATGACCACTGGGAAGACCATAGCCTTATATGGCCCTTTGTTGGCAGAATAATGTCTCTGCCTTTCAACACACCATCTAGATTTGTCATTGCTTTCCTGCCAAGAAGCAATCATCTTCTCATTTCATGGCTGCAGTCACCATTCACAGTGATTTTGGAGCCCAAGAAGAGGAAATCTGTCACTACTTCCACCTTTTCCCCTTCTATTTGCCATGCAGTAACGGGGCTGGATGCCATGATCTTGCTGCTGCTGCTGCTAAGTTGCCCCAGTCGTGTCCGACTCTGTGCGACCCCCTAGACGGCAGCCCACCAGGCTTCCCCATCCCTGGGATTCTCCAGGCAAGAACACTGGAGTGGGTTGCCATTTCCTTCTCCAATGCATGAAAGTGAAAAGTGAAAGCGAAGTCACTCGGTTGTACCCAACTCTTAGCAACCCCAAGGACTGCAGCCCACCAGGCTCCTCTGTCCATGGATTTTCCAGGAGAGAGTACTGGAGTGGGGTGCCATTGCCTTCTCCTGCCATGATCTTAGTTGTTTAATATTTAATCTTAATGGCTCTTTCATTTTCCTACTCACCCTCATCAAGAGGCTCTTTAGCTCCTCTTCGCTTCCTCTCTCTAGTACTTGAAGAAATTTTGGAGATGTCGACTAGTATCTCTGTTAATAGTATCATAGTAAAATTTTAAGAAAATAATATAGAAATAAATAAATGATTTCAGTATTTATTTTTCATGTTATGGATTGTATATTCTTGTCTGCCTGTCATACAAGAGATGCAGGTTCAACCCTTGGGTTGGGAAGATCCCCTGGAGTACGGAATGGCAACCCACTCCAGTATTCTTGCCTAGGAAATCCCATGGACAGAGGAGCCTGGCAGGCTACAGTCCATGGAGTCGCAAAATAGTTAGACATGACTTAGTGACTAAACAACAACAGCGAGGAACATCCTTGTGTTAGGAAAATAAAAAAAATGTGTAGGTGGACTCCCAACCTCTGGTCCAGTGGATGGATCCTCTGGTCCAGGATTTTAGAAGACATCATTCTTGTTTTAACAACAAAGGAAAAGCTGAATAAACTAAACATCAGCAAGCTTTCTTAGATCCATCAGAGAATTGAGATCACAGGGAAAAATATTGACCCCAAAATTGGAGAAACAGAGGAGGATCACAGCTCATAGGACAGGAGCCCAAGCTTAGAAACCTCTGCAGGGAACAGTAGCGTAGTACCAATTTAGTGCACTAAATTTTTCTTTAAAAATCTAGTAAAATAAAAGTAGCATCTTCAAGAAATCTGAAAATAAAGCAAGAGTTCCTAAAGAACAGTAAAACAAAATTAGTCGCAAAATAAGCCAAATGTGTGTGTGTGTGTGTTTTCTCTCTCACCCTACTAATTGTAATTTTCAAGAAGCATTTCAAGGTGGTACTTATAGTTACCATATAATGAGAGACTGCAAATCTTCTCTACAAAAAAAGCAATTACAGAGCTGGAAAAAAAAATGGACAGAAAAACCATTTCCATGCTCTGTAAATCTACCAATGCTTTATAATTTTGGAAGCATGTATTGTTGAAACACTGATGAAATTTGAGTAAAACAGTGGAAATCTGTGGTGTTCTGGCCCACGCCTGTGTTCAGTTGAGGCAGGAGTTCTGCCAGGACAGGGCAAGCCATAAGGACCAACATTTCTTTTCTATGATAGTAGGAATATCATATTTGATACTTTCAGAGTATGATATGTTCAGAGGCAGGGAATCAGGGTAGGACCACTGACTCAACTAGCCTAAGGCTTCTGTAGTATGTGGGGCAAGTATATTCCTGGATGAAGATGCATGCATGAGAAGTGGGGATTAGATTTCTCTGATAATCCCACATAATCCTGATCAACTTTGAGGCTGCACATAGGAGAGCCAAAAGAGCCAGTGGAATCTATGTGACCAGGCAGGCTTAGAAATGGTCTGAACGTTGAATGTGCTCACTTACCCATACACAGATCCATTGGCAGAAGATGGAATTTTGCTGTTTCAAGGTAGTCATCATATCCTCTGTAGAATCTAACCATTTAGCTATTCAGATATAGGAAGTCCCCTAGGATGTCAGAATTTAAAAGAAAAACAAGAATATAGACACATTTATTTTAAAAATTAAGTTGAATGACAGTATCCATAAATAACAGGGAACACAGATTTCATAGATTTAATCTAGGCAAGTTATTAAACAAGTAAATGGCAACAATAAAAAAATATTTAGAGGGAAAATCAAAATGCAAATTTCTTATAATATCTAAAACATCTACTTTTTAACAAAAATTTTGAGACATTCAAAGAAACAAACAAACAAAAAAACTACCCCAGATTTAGGAAAAATTCAATCAATAGAAAATTTTATGACTGTACCAGGATGCTGGATTTAGCAGACAAGTACTTTAAGGCAGCAATTATCAACGTGTTAAAACATCTTTTAAAAAAGCACATTTAAATAATTAAAGGAAAATATGACAATGATTCAACATATAAAAATTCTCAAGGATCTAGAACTATATAAAAAGAGGAAAATGGAAATTGTGGAATTGAAAAATATAGTAACTGAAATGCAAAATTTTAGCAAAATTCAACACTAGAATACAGATAACCGAAGATTTAGTGGACTTAAGGATAGATCAATAGATATTATCCAATATGAAAAACAGAGATAATATGGATGACTCACTATGCTGTACACCTGAAATTATCCTCCAAACTAGTAAGACTAATAGATTATTTCAACAAAATCAGAGAACACAGCATCCCTTTATAAAATCAATTGTATTTCTATATACCAGTAACAAACAGTCATCAGATCAGATCAGATCAGATCAGTCACTCAGTCGTGTCCGACTCTTTGCGACCCCATGAATCGCAGCACGCCAGGCCTCCCTGTCCATCACCAACTCCCGGAGTTCACTCAGACTCACGTCCATCGAGTCAGTGATGCCATCCAGCCATCTCATCCTCTGTCGTTCCCTTCTCCTCCTGCCCTCAATCCCTCCCAGCATCAGAGTCTTTTGCAATGAGTCAACTCTTCGCATGAGGTGGCCAAAGTACTGGAGTTTCAGCTTTAGCATCATTCCTTCCAAAGAAATCCCAGGGCTGATCTCCTTCAGAATGGACTGGTTGGATCTCCTTGCAGTGCAAGGGACTCTCAAGAGTCTTCTCCAACATCACAGTTCAAAGGCATCAATTCTTCGGCACTCAGCCTTCTTCACAGTCCAACTCTCACATCCATACATGACCACAGGAAAAACCATAGCCTTGACTAGACGAAACTTTGTTGGCAAAGTAATGTCTCTGCTTTTCAATACGCTATCTAGGTTGGTCATAACTTTCCTTCCAAGGAGTAAGCATCTTTTAATTTCATGGCTGCAGTCACCATCTGCAGTGATTTTGGAGCCCCCAAAATAAAGTGTGACACTGTTTCCACTGTTTCCCCTGTTTCCCCATCTATTTGCCATGAAGTGATGGGACCAGATGCCATGATCTTCATTTTCTGAATGTTGAGCTTTAAGCCAACTCTTTCACTATCCACTTTCACTTTCATGAAGAGGCTTTTGAGTTCCTCTTCTCTTTCTGCCATAAGGGTGGTGTCATCTGCATATCTGAGGTGATTGATATTTCTCCCGGCAATCTTGATTCCAGTTTGTGTTTCTTCCAGCCCAGCGTTTCTCATGATGTACTCTGCATAGAAGTTAAATAAACAGGGTGACAATATACAGCCTTAACGAACTCCTTTTCCTATTTGGAACCAGTCTGTTGTTCCATGTCTAACTGTCAAGCAAAAAATCCCATTTGCAATAGTCTCAGGAGAATAAAATACTTAGGAATAGATTTAACTGAACATTTCAAGTTCATGGATTGAGCAATTAGAGATCATCTGAAGGGCAATTCTGTCCAAGTTGATCTAGAAATGCAACAAAAATTTAAAATCTTAACAAGTTTCTCATAGAAATTGACAAGCTGATCCTAAAATTCAGATGGAAATGCAAGAAACCAGAATAACCAATACAACCTTGAAGAAGAAAAGCAAAGTTTGAAGACTTACACTTCTTTATTTCAAAACCTGCTCTGTAACTATCATAATCCATAAAATATGGTACCATCACTATTATAGACATGCAAAAGAGTTGAAAGTCTACAAACAAACTCTTATATTTATGAACAATGGGTATTGGACAAAGGTGCTGAAGCAATAAAATGGGAAAAGTATAGGCTTTTTAACAAATAATGCCAGGACAATAACCACATACAAAAATGTAAACTTAGACCCTTATCTCACACAGTACACAAAAGTTAATTCAACTTGAATAATATAACATCCGCTGGATCATGGAAAAAGCAGGAGAGTTCCAGAAAAACATCTATTTCTGCTTTATTGACTATGCCAAAGCCTTTGACTGTGTGGATCACAATAAACTGTGGGAAATTCTGAAAGAGATGGGCATACCAGACCACCTGACCTGCCTCTTGAGAAATCTGTATGCAGGTCAAGAAGCAACAGTTAAAACTAGACATGGAACAACAGACTGGTTCCAAATAGGAAAAGGAGTACGTCAAGGCTGTATATTGTCACCCTGCTTATTTAACTTCTATGCAGAGTACATCATGAGAAACGCTGGGCTGGAAGAAACACAAGCTGGAATCAAGATTGCCGGGAGAAATATCAATCACCTCAGATATGCAGATGACACCACCCTTATGGCAGAAAGAGAAGAGGAACTCAAAAGCCTCTTGATGAAAGTGAAAGTAGAGAGTGAAAAAGTTGGCTTAAAGCTCTACATTCAGAAAACGAAGATCATGGCATCTGGTCCCATCACTTCATGGCAAATGATGGGGAAACAGTGGAAACAGTGTCACACTTTATTTTGGGAGCTCCAAAATCACTGCAGATGGTGACTGCAGCCATGAAATTAAAAGACGCTTACTCCTTGGAAGGAAAGTTATGACCAACCTAGATAGCATATTGAAAAGCAGAGACATTACTTTGCCAACAAAGTTTCGTCTAGTCAAGGCTATGGTTTTTCCTGTGGTCATGTATGGATGTGAGAGTTGGACTGTGTCTTCAGGCTGAGTGCCGAAGAATTGATGCCTTTGAACTGTGATGTTGGAGAAGACTCTTGAGAGTCCCTTGCACTGCAAGGAGATCCAACCAGTCCATTCTGAAGGAGATCAGCCCTGGGATTTCTTTGGAAGGAATGATGCTAAAGCTGAAACTCCAGTACTTTGGCCACCTCATGCGAAGAGTTGACTCATTGCAAAAGACTCTGATGCTGGGAGGGATTGAGGGCAGGAGGAGAAGGGGACGACAGAGGATGAGATGGCTGGATGGCATCACTGACTCAATGGACGTGAGTCTGAGTGAACTCCGGGAGTTGGTGATGGACAGGGAGGCCTGGCGTGCTGCGATTCATGGGGTCGCAAAGAGTCGGACACGACTGAGAGACTGAACTGAACTGAACTGAACTGAATATATCTAAATGTGAATGCTGAAACAATATAACATAGAACAAAATATTCATAATCTTGATCTGACCAAAAATTGTTTAAGTACAACACCAAAATCATGGTCCATAAGATTTTTTAAAAATCATAAATTAGACTTCACAAAGGTGAAATGTGTTTTTCCTTCAAAAGAAACCATTAAGAAAATGAAAACTGTTGTCAAAAACTGGTTTAAAAAAACATTTTCAAATGATTTATCTGTTAGTAAAGGTTTTCAAATAATGTATCTAATCATATGTTATATTTAGAATATGTAAAGAACCCTTAACACTCAATACAGACAACACAATTCAAAAATGAACAAATGATTTGAATAGGCATTTTACTAAGAATATAAACTAATGGCTATTAACCATATTTAAGAAAGCTTGACATCACTAGCTATTAGAAAAAGCAAAATACTACCACAGTAATATACCATTTCAGGCTCTCTAGTCATGTCCGACTCTTTGTGACCCCATGGACTGTAGCCTATCAGGCTCCTCCGTCCATGGGATTTTCCAGGCAAGTGTGCTGGAGTGGATTGCCATTTCCTTCTCCAGGGGATCTTCCAGACCCAGAAATTGAACCCGGGTCTCCCACATTGCAGGCAGACACATTACCGTCTGAGCCACAATGCCAAAGGATAAAAAATGATAGACAATATCAAGAATTGGCAAGGATATGGAAAAACTAAATCCCTCATGTATTGTTGGTGGGAGGATAAAATGGTACAGTCACTTTTGAAAAGAGTTTGATAATTCCTTAACAATTTCACGTAAGCTTACAGACAACTTCCTAATTCCGTACCTAGGTGACCACCCAAGATAAATTGAAACCTATATATATGCAAAAAACATATATGTGCATTTTCATAGCATTATAGTTTATAATGGGCTTTCCGGGTGGCACTACTGGTAAAGAACCTGCCTGCCAATGCAATAAATTCTGGTTCAATCTCTGGGTCGGGAAGATCCCGTGGAGGAGGAGGGCATGGCAACCCACTCCAGTATTCTTGCCTGGAGAATCCCATGGACAGACAAGCCTTATAGGCTACAGTCCATAGGGTCTCAAAGAGTCAGACATGGCTGAAGTGACTTAGTATGCATAGATGCATGGTTTATAATAGCCCCCCAATGGACACAGTCCTAATATCCTTCTGCTGTTGAATAAATTGTAGTGTGTATTAGTTGCTTAGTTGTGTCTGACTCTTTTGCAACCCCGTGGACTATAGTCTGCCAGGCTCTTCTTTCCATTGAATTCTCCAGTCAAGAATACTGGAGTGGGTTGCCATTTCCTTCTCCAGGAAATCTTCCTGACCCAAGGATCGAACCCAGATCTCCTGCATTGCAGGCAGGTTCTTTACTATCTGAGCTATAGGGGCTTCCCTGGTGGCTCTAAAGAATCCATCCGCAAAGAGTCAGACACGACTGAGCAACTAAGCACACGTTGAATAAGTTGAATACTGGCACATGCTATAACATGAATGAACCTGAAAAACATCATATAAAAGTAAAAGAAGCACAGTGCAAAAGAGCACATTCAATGACTCTATTTATTTTAAATGCCAAAGCATTGACTTCAAAAGAATTCTGATCAAAAGGAAAAACATTTTTGTCTTTTTCTTTAATTTCATATCTATATGAGGTCATGGATGTTCATTAAACTTATTGTGGCCATCATTTCAAGATGTATGTAAGCCAAATCATTATGCTGTTCACCTTAAACTTTCACAGTGCTGTATGTTAATTATATCTCAGTAAAACTAGAAGGAAAAATTGTCAAGGCAGGGAAATTTTATAGATATAATAAGTAGTTAAGTAGTTACCTAAAGATGGAAATGAATACAGATTTTAACTCTAAATGGTAATAAGAGAACTTGATGAAATATCAAAACTTGATTATGGTGAGGGTTGCACAAGTCTGAAAATTTATAAATTTATTAAATATAATTGAACCATAGCCTTATTAAAGTTAAATTTTATGAT
The DNA here is from genome assembly GCF_055505025.1 of Bos grunniens. NCBI lineage: Eukaryota > Metazoa > Chordata > Mammalia > Artiodactyla > Bovidae > Bos > Bos grunniens. The sequence goes on from NC_141194.1 coordinate 135,655,289, forward strand.
ACATAAATTATACTTTAATAAAGCAGTTAAGAAGTGCGTAAGGATTATGTTTAAGGAGTAACAGTTTGAAATGAAAGCCAAAAATATTATTAAGCACCAACGACTATTCAAGGTATTAAAATAGGAAGTCAGAGGATATGCTGTTAGACCTTCACTAAGCCAGTGCTTTAGTAAACCTACCTTTATTCACCTAGCTATACTTAAATGTGTTTCTAGTTTTCATGACCTTCTCTACTTTGCCATAAGCGTATCCACAAAGTATTAGATGGAGGAGAAAAAAGCAAGGTCACTCACAGTGAAGCAGCTCGGAGGGAAAAAAGAGGAAGGAAGGAAAAGAGGGAGAGACCAATACATTTCAGTAAAATACTTCAGTTTTTCAATGGTAAAGAACCCGCCTGCCAATGCAGGAGATGTGGTTTCGATCCCTGGGTTGGGAAGATCCCCTGGAGAAGGAAATGGCAACCCACTCCAGTATTCTTGCCTGGAGAATTTCATGGACTGAGGAGCCTGGCAGGCTATAGTCCATGGGGTTGCAAAGAATCAGACAACTGAGCCAACTGAGCACTCACAGCAAATTATGGTCGTCAAGTATGTGGACTCTGGAGCCAGTCTGTGGAATTCATAATACTGTCTCTCACATTTACTAGTATTATGACACTGGACTTCGCTGCACCTCAATTTCTTTACCAATAAAATGGAAAAATAATGTATTAAATTCTTCCTAGGGTTGTTGACGGGATTAGACAAGTTAACACGTGCATAGAAATTTCAACACTAGGTAACTCAGCATAGAGTAAGCACCATACTCCAGTTACCTGTCATTAATCTCTAGAGAATAAAACTGACTTAGCCAATCACTGTTTCCTTATTTGCAAAATGAGGATGATAATAATAGTATCTATTTCATAGCTGTGTTATGAGGTTAAATAATTGATGCAAAGTTTTTAGAATGTCTTGTATACATTAGTGATTGTTACTTCTATTTTCAGAGGGCTCTAGGTACATAATTATTTTCCCTTTGTCTTTATCTTTCCAATAGCTCTTTCATTTAGTTTGCATCTTGTCATATTGGGCAGAATTTCCTAGCCATTATTAACTAACTTTTATTGTTCCTAATGTAATGAGATTATTGTTTCATAGAAAGTATGGGGTTGTCCACTGACTTCAGAGCTATTATCTGTTACAGAGTATTGTAAGTATTCTTTCTTTAGTATTGGATATGAAATGAAATTTATCAAATACTAAAGTGTCTGCCAATAGTACCATACCAAATTTAATCTCCTAACATGAGAGATTTTTTAACATTAAGTCATCCTTAAATTTGTTAGAGAAAGCATTTTTATAAATTATATTTTCAAAAAGTAAGCATTTCTTTAAGTGAGTTTGTCAAATGTGTGGCCTAAGGTGAAAGTATAACTCTGAAGTCAGATGCTTGTATTTTGTGCAGCTTATATTTTTCCTTTTAGGGAAGTTACTTAACCTAGCTTTGCTTCAGTTGTCTAACATCTAAAATGTTGCCTATTTTGTAGAATGTTTGTGAATATTAAGTGCACTATCCCCTAAGGATTTACCACACACCTGATACATAATAAAAATTGTGTTTGTAATATCTATTCATGTCTCATATCATTGTTCTATGTATGTTTAACCTATATAAAATGAATCATTTTCCCCATTCCGGGATTTGTTGTTTTAAATTCATCTTCTTATATTAATATTTCTTCTGTTTTATTTAGCTTTGACATTAAAAATAATATTTTCTACTTTTGTGCTTAGCTTTTTATATGTAGTCTTTATAAATAGTCTTCTGTATCCTTGATTCCATTAAGTCTTATTTTCTACACTTCTATAAGCCATACTTTCAGAATGCCTCTGCCATCCTAGATTTTGAGTCCAGGATATAAGTAATAATATTGAAATATATAAATTTTGTTCTCAATAAATATATATTGAAATATATTGAAATATATTGAGCTTATATATGATATATCTGTGCATGCATGCTCAGTTGCTCAGTCATGTCCAGCTCTTTGCGACCTTATGGACTGTAACCCACCAGACTTCTCTGTCCATGGGATTCTCCAGGCAAGAATACTATATCGGGTTGCCATTTCCTCCTCCAGGAAATCTTCCTGACCCAGGGATCAAACCTGCATCTCCTGCATTGCAAGCGGATTCTTTATCACTGAGCCACTTGGGAAAACTTAACATATATCTACTAATAGGAATTTTTGTTTAATTTGCCCAATATAACGCAGCTGCTTTATTATATAATTATATATTAAAGTAAGAGAATAAGAACCCTTACCTAATGTATATGTTCATTAATTGTGTACATTGAAAATGTAAATATATTCTGTATTAAGAGTCTTCATTTAGTAATATATGAAAGTTTTGCAAACCAGTCAATCTTAAGGGAAATCAACCCTGAATATTCTTTGGACAGGGAGGCCTGGTGTGCTGTGGTTCATGGGTTCGCAAAGAGTTGGACACAACTGAGCAACTGAACTGAACTGACTCTTTGGAAAGACTGATGATGAATCTGAAGCTCCAGTATTTTGGTACCTGATGTGAGTAGCCAACTCATTGGAAAAGTCCCTGATGCTGGGAAAGATTGAGAGCAGAAGGAGAAGAAGGTGTCAGAGGATGAGATGGCTGGATGGCATCACTGATGCAATGAACATGAACTTAGGCAAACTCCGTGAGATGGTGAGGGACAGGAAGGCCTGGCATGCTGCAGTCCATGGGGGTAGCAAGGAGTTGGACATGACTGGGTGACTGAACAACAACCAAAACATTTTGCTGCTCTGTCAACTTGGATGACTTATGTGTGGTGGTTGGAAAATATTATATTTTACTATAACTACTCAAATGGAAGCCTAGTTAGATATTTCTTTCTGTATGAGTGGATATAAATATCTTAAGTTTAAGAAGACAATTTCTCTCTGTGTGACCCTTCAGATTCTGTAAAACTATTTGAGCTCAAAAATTTTAAATGTACTCACAGGTCCTACTGAATTAACAAGCCAGAATTTCAATTTTGACTACAACAGCTGTCTGTGCTTAAGCCCCTATATTCTTACTGAGATTTAGACATTAGCCACCTCTAGTTTCTTTAGAATAAATACATCTAGTCATTATTTTTTTCTTGAAGAAATATCAGTTTCTCTGTAAAATATGACCTTTTACTCTCACTTTTCTGATTTCATACTAAAGAAATATGTATCCTCTTAAAGAAGGGAAAGACAATCATGACATTAAAAATAAATAGGTGGATTCATGTCAATGTATGACAAAACCAATACAATATTGTAAAGTAATTAGCCTCTAGTTAAAATAAATAAATTTATATTAAATATAAATAAATAAATATTTAAAAGGGTGAGCAAGATTTCTAACTTGTATTAAGTAGTTTACTTATATTACTGTTACTTTGTGCTCAACCTAGCCTGACATTTAAATAAGTTACTAGTACAGGAAGTTAGACAATTCATGATTAAGTCTCAAGCACATGCAATTTATAGGGTAGCATTACAGAATGACAGAATTTCATTTTCTAAGTTTATTATGCAAGTGGCTTTCTGGGGATACTTTTCTGCATTGTTTATAGAAAATCAAGTTGAAGAGAAGATACATTTTTTGTACTTCTTATTTTTCAATATTACTTTGCTATGTTAATAAAGTATAACAGATCCCTAATTGCCTAGCAACTAAGCCTAATGGGATATATCTCCTTTATTTTCTTCCTTCTTTTCATCTAGCTATCCTCGCTTCCTTTCTCTATTTAATTTTCTCTTCCTTAGACTAGTATTAAGATTTTGTATTCATGTATACTGTTTTGTTTTCCTTACTTTTGTTTCTAAATTATATGTAAGATTATAATATTTGGTTCATGAAATTTCATGACTGCCCATATTTCTCACCCTCTGCTTCATGGATCAGAGCCTTGTCATGGCTAAAGGGCTTGCATTACTCAATGAAGCTATGAGCCATGCCATACAGGGCCACCCAAGATGGATAGGTCATACTGAAGAATTCTGACAAAATGTAGTCCACAGGTGAAGGAAATAACAACCCACTCTAGTATTCTTGCCTGGAGAACTCCATGGACAGTATGAAAAGGCAAAAAGATATGACACTGAAAGATGAGCCCCCTAAGTTGGAAGGTGCCCAGTATGCTACTGGGAAAGAGCAGAGGGTAATTACTAATAGCTTCAGTAAAAATATGCTTCCCTGGTAGCTCAGTCAGTAATGAATCTTCCTGCAGTGCAGGAGACTCAGGTTGACCCTTGGGTTGGGAAGATCCCCTGGAGAAGGAAATGGCAAACCACTCCAGTATTCTGCCTGGAAAATCCCATGGACAGAGGAGCCTGGTGGGCAACAGTCCATGGGGTTGCAAAAGAGTTGGACATGACTTAGCAACTAAACCACCACCAGTAACAATGAAGTAGCTGAGCCAAGGCAGGAACAACACTCATCTGTGGATGTGTCTAGTGGTGAAATAAAATCCAATGATGTAAAGAATAATATTGCATAGGAACCTGGAATATTAGGTACATGAGTCAAGGTAAATGAGAGGTGGTCAAGCAGAAGATGGCAAGAGTGAACATCAACATCTTGGGAATCAGTGAACTAAAATAGACAGGAAAGTGTCAATTTAATTCAGATGACCATTATATATACTACTGTGGGCAAGAATCCCTTAGAAAAATGAAGTAGCCCTCATAATCAGCAAAACAGTCTAAAATGCAGTACTTGGGTGCACTCTCAAAAATGACAGAATGATCTTGGTTCGTTTCCAAGGCAAACCATTCAGCATCACAGTAATCCAACTCTATGCCCCAACATCTAATGCCAAAGAAGCTGAAGCTGACTGGTTCTATGAAGACCTACAAGACCTTCTAGAACTAACACTGAAAAAATATATGCTCTTCATCATAGGGGATTGGAATGCAGGAGAAACAATGGAAACAGTGAGAGACTTTATTTTCTTGGGCTCCAGAATCATTGCAGACAGTGACTGCAGCTATGAAATTAATAGACACTTGCTCCTTGGAAGGAAACATGACAAAACTAGACAGCATATTAAAAAGCAGAGACATCACTTTGCCGACAGAGTTCCATATAGTCAAAGCTATTTTTCCAATAGACATGTATGGATGTGAGAGTTGAACCATAAAGAAGCCTGAGCACTGAACAATTGATGTTTTCAATTTGTGGTGCTGGAGAAGACTCTTGAGAGTCCCTTAGGCAGCAAGGAGATCAAATCAGTCAATACTAAAGGAAATCAAGCCTCAATATTCATTGGAAAGACTGATACTGAAGCTGAAAAACTCTGGCCACCTGATGCGAAGAGCTGACTCATTGGAAAAGACCCTGGGAAATATTGAGGGCAAGAGGAGAAGAGGGAGACTGAAGATTAGATGGTTAGATAGCATCACTGACTCAATGGACACAAATTTGAGCAAACTCCAGGCGATAATGGAGGACAGAGAAGCCTGTCTTGCTGTAGTCCATGGAGTCACAATGTCCTACTCGGACATGAATTAGCAACTGAACAACAAGACCATATTTCTCACCATCAACAGATAAAACATTTTTAGAATAAAACACAAGTAAATTGGTATTCAACTAGTCAAGCTCCTTTTGCTAACACATCATTATCTTTCAGTTATAGATTAAATATTTGTTTCCTCCCAAAATAAACATGTTGAAATCCTACACACAGGTGTGATGGTATTAGGTGGTAGTGCCCTTGGGGTGTGATTAGATTATAAGGTTGAAACTCTCATGAGTGGGATTAGTGTTCTTATGAAAGAAACTCCAGAGAGCTACCTCACTCTTGCCCTGTCAGGAATTGTCTATGAACCAGGGAGCAGGTGCTCTCCAAACATGGAATCTGCTTCCTCCTTGATCTTGGATATCCCAGCCTCCAGAACTATAAGAAATAAATGTTTGTTGCTCAGTCACCCAGTCTATAGTATTGAATAGTTTCTTATGCAGCCCAGAATAAAACTATATATAGTAATTGTACATATATTCTTTATTTCTACCTTATAATAGTAAAACTACTTAGTAGTCTTTTACTATGCAGATGTAAATAGCTCTTTCCTTCATACTAAGGTGAGGGACAGGGAGGCCTGGCGTGCTGCAATTCATGGGGTCGCAAAGAGTCGGACATGACTGAGCGACTGAACTGAACTGAAGGGAGTAATTTTCAAAGAGATTATGTGATATATCAGTTCACAGAGCTAGAACACAGGCTATCTGTTTTTAAATCCAATGTATTTCCTCAAACAATAGTATTTTCTCTTACAGTCAATAGCATATCAACAGGTATGAGAGAGTTGGGTGAAAAAACATTTAAGTGTTTCTTTCTTATAAAGACTTACTGTATGAATGGGGTTTGTAAATCTGTACCAGGGAGAATATATTATACAGTACTTATCATCTCTATTCAACTTCAGAAACTTTTTTTCTGTGGTACATCTGTTAACTTGTCCAGAAAATGATTTTTTCTAGAATATATTTCAGTAAACACTGCACAAGGCCAATACTCTCTATGAGGCATTATCTTACAGATGTGTGGTACTTTGCAAAGAATATTCATAGTTTTTTTGAATTCATAATTCTATGAATGAATATCCATAATTTCTATCTTTAAAAATGGTTATCCTCAGTATAACCCTATGATAAATTCTGTACTCATTACAACCTTCTGATGAAGTAAGAGATGGCTTACAGTTGGGACATGGTAAGAACAATGAATTTTTTTCCAACATCAGCTGGACATTTTTAAACTGAAGTATAGTTGATTTAAAATGTTACTTTGAATAAACAAGCAGACATAGAGAATAGACTTCAGGCACAGCAGGAAAAAGAGAAGGTGGGACAAATTTTGGAGTAGCGTTGACACATACACAGTACCATGTGTAAAATAGATGTCTAATGGGACGTTGCTGTATGACACAGGGAGCTCAGTGCAGTACTCTGTGACAACCTAGAGGTATGGGATGGGTTAGGGGTGGGGGGGAGGTTCAAGAGGGAGGGGGCATATGTATACTTATGGCTGATTCATGCTATTGTATGGCAGAATCTAACACAATATTATTTAGCAATTATCCTTCACTTAAAAATAAATTTAAAAATATTATTTTGAGGTATATAGCATAGTGATTCAGTATTTTATAGATGATACTGCATTTAATGTTACTACAAAGTAATGTTTGTCCCTGTCCCAATCTTGTACCTCTCCCCACCCCTCTCCCCACTAGTAACCACTTGTTTGTTTCCTATACCTGTGAGTCTGTTTTCTGTTTTGCTGTATATATTTGTTTTATTTTTAGATTCCATCTATACAGTATTTGTCTTTATCTGACTTACTTCACTTAGTATGATAATCTCTAGGTCCATCTACATTGCTGTGAATGGCAGGATTTCATTTTTTTATATATATCCCATTATATATATATATATATATATATATATATATATATATATATATCTCACATCTTCTATATGTATTTTTCTGTTGATGTAAATGGGTTGCTTCCATGTCTTTGCTATCGTTAATAGTGTGCTAAGAACATCGGTGTGCATGTATCTTTTTGAACTGGGTGTTTGCATTTTTTGGATCTGTACAAGGGAATGGAACTGGTGGATCATATGGTAGTTCTATTTTTAGTTTTTGGGAAACCTCCATACTGTTTTCCACATTGCCTGCATCAACTTATATTCCCACAAACAGTGTACAAGTGTTTCCTTTTCTCCACACCCTTGCCAATATTTGTTATTTATAGACTTTTGATGATAGCCATTCTGATAGTTCTGAGATATCTCACTGTGGTTTTGATTTACATTTCTCTAATAATTAGCTATGTTAAGCATCTTTTCATGTGCCTGTTAGCCATCTGTGTGTTTTTGGGAAAATGTCTATTCAGCTCTTCTGCTAATTTTTTTTTAATATATATATATTATTTTTTTAATTTATTTATTTTAATTGGAGGGTAATTACTTTACAATATTGTATTGGTTTTGCCATACATCAACATGAATCTGCCACGGGTGTACACGTGTTCCCCATCCTGAACCTCCCTCCCACCTCCCTCCCCATACCATCCCTCTGGGTCATCCCAGTGCACCAGCCCCAAGCATCCTGTATCCTGCATCGAACCTGGACTGGCGATTTGTTTCTTATATGATATTATACATGTCTTCTGCTCATTTTTTAATCAAATTGTTTGGATTTTTTTTTATATTGAGTTGTATGAGTTGTTAATATATTTTGGATATTAACCCTTGTCAGTAGTATTATTTATAAATATTTTATCTCATTCAGTATGTTGTATTTTCATTTTGTAGGTAGTTTCCTTTGCTGTGCAAAAGCTTTTAAGTTAAGTAGGTCCCATTTGTCTATTTTTGCTTTTGTTTCTTTTGCCTTAGGTGACAGATAAAAAATTATGGCTATGGTTTATGTTAGTTTTCTGCCTATGCTTTCTTCTAGAAGTTTTATGGTTTCAGGTCTTACATTTAGGTCTTTAATCCATTATGAGTTTATTTTTGTATATGGTATGAAAAAATGTTCTAATCTCATTCTTTTACATGTAGGTGTGCAATTTTCATAGCACCACAAATTGAAGAGACTGCCTTTTCTCCATTGTATATTCTTGTCTCCTTTGTCATAAATTAATTGACTACAGGTATGTGGTCATATTTTTAGGCTCTCTATTATTTTCCATTGATCTGTGTGTCTGTTTTGTGCCATTATTATGCTATTTTGATTGCTATAGCTTTATAGTATAGTCTAAAGTCAGAGAGAATGATCTCTCTAGCCTTGTTCTTTCTTCTCAGGCTTGCTTTGGCAATTTAGGGTCTTTGTGTTTCCCTATGAATTTCAGGGTTATTTCTTCTAGTTCTGTAATAAATGTCATGGGTATTTTGAAATGGATTACATTAAGCCTGTAGATTGCTTTGGGTAGTATGGGCACTTTAACAATATTAATTCTTTCAATCCAAAACATGGGATGGCTTTCCATTTATTTGTATCATCTTCAATTTCCTTCATCAGTGTTTTAGTTTTCAGAATACAAGTCTTTCACCTCCTTGCCTAGGTTTTTCCCAGGTATTTTATTCATGTTGATATGACTTTAAACAGAAGTTTTTGCTCTCTCTTTCTGATAGCTTTTATTATTAGTGTATAGAAAAGCAACAGATTTTTGTATACTAAAGTATCTTGTATCCTTCTGCTTTGTTGAATTCACTTACTAGTTCTAATAGATTTGTGTGTGTGTGTGTGTGTGTGTGTGTAGACTTTAAGGTTTTCTTTATATACGATCATGTTATCTGCAAATAGTGATGGTTTTACTTCTTCCTTTCCAACTTAATTATATTTTCTTTCTTTTTCTTGTCTGTTTGCTCTGGCTAAGACTTCCAGTACTATGTTAAATAGAAGTGAGACTGGGCATCCTTGTCATGTTCCTTTTTATAGGAAAGGCTTTCAGCTTTTCACCGTTGAGCATGATGTTAGCTGTGGATTTGTCATAAATGGCCTTTATGATGTTGAGATATGTTTTGTCAGTATCCATTTTGATGAGCATTTTTATCATGAATAGATGTTGAATTTTGTCAAATGCTTTTTTTGCATCTTTTGGGAGGATTATGTGATTTTTATTCTTCAATTTGTTAATGTGGTATATCAGATTAATTGATTTGTGAATATTGAGCCATCCTTGCATCCTAACTGCCACTTGATCATGATGTACGATCCTTTTTATATATTGATGAATTTGGTTTCCTAATATTTTGTTAAGGATTTTTGCATCTATATTCATCAAAGATATTGGCCTGTAATTTCCTTTTTTGTAGTGTCTTTGTCTGTTTGGTATAGGGTAATGGTGGCCTTATAGAATGAATTTGAGAGTGCTGTTTTCTCCAATTTTTGGAATAGTTTAAGAAGGATAGGTATAAATTCTTCTTTATATGTTTGGTAGAATTTTCCCATGAAGCTTTTTGGAGCTGGATATTTCTTTGATGATTGTTTAAATAGTAATCATCCATAAACTGCAGTATTTCAATAGAATGCAAGAAACAATGAACAATACACATTCCCTTGAGCATTCTTCAGTCCTTATTGTAATTTTTATTAGTTAGGTATATTAATAAAAATGAAAATCACATTACATATTTGTAGTACATAAAACTACACATTTTTTCATGAACCTTTGAGGTTCAGATAATTATAGTAGGTTCTGTGATCTCATTTTGTTTTCAAATATCTTGTGAGAAATGTCCTATTATTTCATGAGTTACATTTTTATTTTTTTCATCATTATTGAGGTATAATTGACATGAAACACAAGCTGGAATCAAGATTGCTGGGAGAAATATCAATAACCTCACATATGCAGATGACACCACGCTTATGGCAGAAAGTGAAGAAGAACTAAAGAGCCTCTTGTTGAAAGTGAAAGAGAAGAGTGAAAAGTTGGGTTAAAACTCAACAGTCAAAAAACTAAGATCATGGCATCTGGTCCCATCACTTCATGGCAAATAGATGGGGAAACAGTGGAAACAGTGACAGACTTTATTTTGGGGGGCTCCACAAAATTATTTTGAAATTCATTTATGCAATTATGTGTATGAATATCTCATTCATTTTTATTGCTTAGTAGTATTCTATTATATGTACATACCAGAATTTTTTTTAATCCATTCAGTTTTCATGGACACTTGGATTGTGTCCAGTTATGGGCTGTGCTTAGTCTCTCAGCTGTGTCTGACTCTTTGTGACTCCATGGACTGTAGCCTGCCAGGCTCCTCTGTCCATGGAATTCTCCAGGCAAGAATACTGGAGTGGTTTTCCATGCCCTCCTTCAGGGGATCTTCCCAACCCAGGGGTCAAACACAGGTCTCCCATATTGCAGGCAGATTCTTTACCATCTAAGCCAAAATTTTGGATGCTAGGCTTCTGCATTATGCAAACTGAGAAATTCCAGATATCAGAGCTGTGTTTAGAAAAGGAAGAGGAATTAGAGATCAAATTGCCAACATTTGTTGGATTATAGAGAAAGCAAGGGAATTTCAGGGGGAAAAAAAAAAAACATCTATTTCTGTTTCATTGACTACACTAAAGCCTTTGACTATGTAGGTCATGACAAACTGTGGAAAGCTCTTAGAGAGATGAGAATACCAGATCATCTTCCCTGTCTCCTGAGAAACCTTATGCAGGTCAAGAAGCAACAGTTAGAACCCTGTATGGAACAACTGATTGGTTCAGGATTAAGAAAGGAGTATGACAGGGCTGTCCACCATCACCCTGTTTAACCTATACACTGAGCACATCATGAGAAATGCCAGGCTGGATGAGTTACAAACTGGAATCAAGATATGTGGGAGAAACATCAACAACCTCAGATGATACCACTCTAATGGCCAACAGCAAAGAGGAACTAAAGAGCCTCTTCATGAGGGTGAAGGAGGAAAATGAAAGAGCCAGCTTAAGATTAAATATTAAAAAAAAACTAAGGTCATGGCATCTGGCCCCATTACTGCATGTCAAACAGAAGGGGAAGAGGTGGAAGTAGTGACAGATTTCCTCTTCTTGGGCTCCAAAATCACTGAGGACAGAGACTGTGGCCAAGAAATCAGGGGACAATTGTTCCTTGGCAGGAAAGCGATGACAAACCTAGACAGTGTGTTGAAAAGCAGAGACATTACTCTGCCAGCAAAGGTCTGTATAGTCAAGGCTCTGATCTTCCCAGTGCTCACATACAGTTGTGAGAGCTGGACTGTAAAGAAGGCAGAATGTCAAAGAATTGATGCCTTCGAACTGTGGTGCTAGAGAAGACTCCTGAAAGTCCTTTGGACAGCAAGGAGATCAAATCAGTCAATCTTAAGGGAGATCAACCCTAAATATTCACTGGAAAGACTGATGCTGAAGCTGAAGCCCCATTATTTTGGTCATCTAATGTGAACAGCTGACTCATTGGAAAAGTCCATGATGATGGAAAAGATTGAGAGCAGAAGGAGAAGAGGGCATCAGAGGATGAGATGTCTGGACAGCATCAGCAATGCAATGAATGTGAACTTGAGCAAACTCCGGGAGATGGTGAGGGACAGGGAGACCTAGCCTGCTGCAGTCCATCGGGTCGCAAAGAGTTGGTCACTACTGGGCAAGTGAACAACAACATGGCTTATTATAAATAAAGCTGCTGTAACCATTTATCCATAAGTCTTTGTGTAAATATATGATGTAACTTCTCTGGGGTAGTTACCTTGATGTGGAAGAACTGATTTATATGGTAAGGGTATGCTTAACATTACAAGAAATTATGAAGCTATTTTCCAAAGAGGCTGCACTAATTTACACTCCCAGAAGGAAATGGCAACCCACTCCAGTGTTCTTGCCTGGAGAATCCCAGGGACAGTGGAGCCTGGTGGGATGCGGTCTATGGGATCACACAGAGTTGGGCACAACTGAAGTGACTTAGCAGTAGCAGTAGGAGTGTTTTGGTTCCTCTGTATATTCCTCAGCACTGCAAATAGTATTTATAATTTTAGCCTTAATGCACTGACTAGAACTTTCAGTTCACTGTAAATTGAAGTCGCTCAGTTGTGTCTGACTCTTAGCGACCCCATGGGCTGCAGCCCACCAGGCTCCTCCGCCCATGGGATTTTCCAGGCAAGAGTACTGGAGTGGGGTGCCAATGCCTTCTCCATAAATTGAAGTAGTGAGAATGGACTTTTTTCCTTTTTATCTGGTCTTAAAAGAAAAGCATTCAGTCTTTCAGTATTAAGTATGATGTAAGCTTTAAGTTTTTTGTCAAAATACATAAGGTTGAGGAAGTTCTGTTCTATTCCTGTTTTACTAAAAATTTTTATCATGACTGGGTGATGTTTTTTGTCAAATACTTTTTCTTCCTCGATTGAGATGACCATACTTTTTTTTTTTTTTTTTTTGGTCTTTAAATATCTTAATTTACATTGGTTTTCAAATGTTAAAATAACTTTGCATTCCTAGGATAAACTCCTCTTGGGAGGGCTTCCCCAGTGGCTCTGGAAGCAAAGAATCCACCTATAGTGCAGGAGACCTGGGTTCGATCCCTGGGTTGGGAATATCCCCTGGAGGAGTGCATGGCAACTCTTTCCAGTATTCTTGCCTGGAGAATCCCCATAGACAGAGGAGCCTGGTGGTCTTCAGTACATAGGGATGCAAACAGTCACGCATGACTGAGTTACTAAGTACACAGCACAGCAGGGAGGGTTATATTCTCTTTTAAGTGTATTTCTGGATATAATTTGCTAAAATTTTGTTAATGAAATTTGTGTTTATGTTTATTAGAAATGTTGTTCTGTGATTTTATTTTATTATAATGTATACTTTTGGTGGGCTTCCCTGGTGGCTCAGAGGTTAAAGCGTCTGCCTCCAATGCGGGAGACCTGGGTTCGATCCCTGGGTTGGAAAGATCCCCTGGAGGCGGAAATGGTAACCCACTCCAGTATTCTTGCCTGGAGAATCCCATGGATGGAGAAGCCTGATAGGCTACAGTCCATGGGGTCGCAAAGAGTCAGACACGACTGAGCGACTTCACTTCACTTCACTTCATACTTTTGGTATCAAGGTGGTACTGACTTCATGAGCTTTGGAGATGTTTCTTCTTCACTTGTCTAGAAAAGTATGTGTAAAATTAGCATTATTCCTTCCTTAAATATTTGGCAGAGTTACCAATAGTGCTATTTTGTCCAGGAGGTTTTCAGTTATTTAGAAAATAAATAACATACTTCTAAATAACCCATGGGACTAAGAATAAATAATAAAATATAGACATCATTTTTATCTGAATGACAATGAAAATAGAACTTATCTAGTTTTGTAGGCTGCAACTTTAAGGAAATGCATAGCACTAAATATTTATATTAGAAAGAAAGAAAGGTTTCAAATCAACAACCTCAGATTCCACCTTAAAATTAGAAAAGAACAAAATAATTAAATAGTACAAAATATTGCATTGTGTCCTTCACCCAGATTCCCCAAATGATAATTCTTTACCACATTTGTTTAGTCACTGGTTCTTTCCCCTCCCCTTCTCCCTTCAACATTTTGGAGTAAACTGAATATATTTTGCCCCTTTACCTTTAAATATTTCAGTGGTAATTGCCTCCACTTCTCAAAGAGAGAGAGAGACAGAGACAGACACAGAGATGGAGAGAGGGAGAGAGAATTCTGTAACCACAGTACAATCATAAAAATCTGGAAATTAACACTCACCTTGTTTGGTCATGGGTTTCCCTGGTGGCTCAGATAGTAAAGAATCTGCCTGCAATGTGGAAGACCCAGGTTCAATCCCTAGGTAGGGAAGATTCCTGGAGAAAGGAATGGCTAACCACTTCAGTATTCTTGCCTGGAGAATTCCAAGACAGAGGAGCCTGATGGGCTACATTGCATGAGATTGTAAAGAGTTGGACAAGACTGAGCAACTAACACTTTCATTTTCACTTTGGTCATTGCCATTGTCCTCCTGATGTCCAAAAACCACTCAAAGATTGCACATTTAGTTGCCTATGTCTTTAGTTTCCTTTAATATGGAAAAGGGGATGACAGATGATGAGATTGTTGGATGCCATCACCGACTCAATAGACATGAGTTTGACCAAGCTCCACGAGTTGGTGATAGACAGAGAAGCCTGGTGTGCTGCAGTCCATGGGGTTACAGAGAGTTGGACACAACTGAGTGACTGAATTGAACTGAACTGAATACAGAAAATACTATTTTTGATTATTTTCTCACTTTTTTTTTTTGTCAAGTCAGAAACTGAAAACTTCGGTTCAGTTCAGTCTCTCTGTCATATCTGACTCTTTGCAACCCATGGACTGCAGCACACCAGGCCTCCCTGTCCATCACCAACTCAGAGAGCCTACCAAAAGCTTAGCAGAATGTTTAAGTAATTTGCCAAGGTCACAGTTGATAATTGCTATGGCCAGGGTTGAATTATCTTTTAACTCCTTCCTAGTACTATGTTTCCACTGAGATATATTGGGGTGTGTGTGTGTGTGTGTGATTCTGTTCCATAGGTTTCTCAACTTTGTGCCCAATGGCAGCCACCTTATCTTACCAACCCCATCACCTAAGGCAGTGCAGTAAAAACAGTACTCATTTACTTTTGTCCACATTTGACTATAGATTAACAAAGTGACCTACATGATTGCAATATGACCAAATTTTAATTAGAATTCTTTTCATGTGGGTGATGAGAGTTAGCTTCCTTTTCTTTGATATAATATTAAAATTAATATTCTTAACAGAAAAGATCCTTGGTAAAATAGCTTTATATGTGTATCAAAACACAGTTTGCTAACAAAGGGACTATTACGGGTGTGTGTCCAATGTCTTGTTACTTGACTTAAAATAATTACATTTCACTGAAGAAAAATTGTTTGCTTTAAGGAACTTACCTAACTGAGAAATTGTCCTTGTGAGTGTTAATAGGTGTGGTTTCATTGACATTTCAGATGTTATTTTTTCAAATGAAGTTGACTTTTCTATTACTGAAATGAAGATTTTTTTTTTCCCCCAGCTGAGCAATGCGTTGGGAAAAGATGTTTGAAATTAAGCAGTCATAAGCAATTTATTATTGAGAAAGAAAAAGCTCTTTAAAGTACTTCAGTTCATTCTCCACACAAATACATAACCCATGCAAATTCAAACTTTCTTGCAATTCAAGTTAAGTTCTACAGTGGAGGAATAAGCCTCTTAACAAGATTGAATTTGCTATTGTGCATGTTACAAGCTGAACAAACACAGATTGGGGAAGGCTCTGTTCACTCATGTGCCTCCTTTAAAAAAACAAATACCAGTTTAATATAAATGGAAATGAGGGCAACATTAGTGTGGACACAAATCTTGATCCATTGTAACCTAATAATGAAAGCCATACTTTTTTGAGGTTGAATAAATGGATAACATCATACATTTTAGAATCTGAATGATCACCGTTTAACTAAGATTTTCTTCTTTTTGAATTTTACTTTGCATGCTGGGATAATGATAAACTCTAGCACTGAAAGTCTTGAATGCTGATATGCACAACTAAAATAAGATGATTAGAAATAATGATGAAAAAATCATATGCAGATTATAAAACAAAATTTGCAGACCAGATTTGTAAAATTCTGTATTTATAATCTTTATATTATAAAAACACCACACCTAGTGATTATATTCAAACATTTGTAGATGTACTCGCACTAGCTTCAAAGGTGTGATCATAACAGCATTATTATATAACTTTTGTGAACAGGCAGAACTGTAATGTTTCCCTTAATTTGGGGGATGATTATCTCTGAAGAGTACAGGAAGAAAGCTTGTTTATGACTCCAAAGAAAATAGTTTATATTATTGTGTCTTAACAGCTTTTAAAAGCTCTTAAAAGTTATAAATCAAAATTAATTAGCTGCTCTGATTTGTAAACAGTAAAACTTTCATTTCTAAAAAATATTTTCTTATCTTTCATAACTCATAAATAACATCTTTAAGATGTTATTTAAAAAAATAATTATTGGAGTACAGTTGCTTTACTAGAGCCAGACATCCTGGAATGTGAAGTCTAGTGGGCCTTAGGAAGCATCACTATGAACAAAGCTAGTGGAGGTGATGGAATTCCAGCTGAGCGATTTCAAATCCTAAAAAATGATGCTGTTAAAGTGCTGCAGTCAACTTGCCAGCAAATTTGAAAAACTCAGCAGTGGCCACAGGACTGGAAAAGGTCAGTTTTCATTCTAATCCCAAAGAAAGGCAATGCTAAAGAATGTTCAAACTATTGCACAATTGCACTCATCTCACATGCTAGCAAAGTAATGTTCAAAATTCGTCAAGCTAGTCTTCAACACTACGTGAACCAAGAACTTCCAGATGTTCAAGCTGGATTTAGAAAAGGCACCATAGATCAAATTGCCAACATCCATTGGATCATCAAAAAAGCAAGAGAGTTCTAGAAAAACATCTACTGCTGCTTCAATGATTATGCTAAAGCCTTTGACTGTGTGGGTTACAGCAAACTATGGAAAATTCTTTAAAGAGATGGGAATACCAGATGAAGAACACCAGCTAAGAGTGGACAGGAGTACCTGACCAGTGGAAAACGTTATATATAGAACCACACAAAACTCGGTAGGATGAAGGAACTAGGGGGAAAAACAGGAGTGTTAGTAGGACTGGACCTGCCCTCAACGAATGGGGGAAATGAAGCAGAGGTCCAATCCCCACATTGGAGCAACTGAGTCAGAGGAGAAACATTTAAGGCTGAGAGTGAAACAGATAATCTGTGGCAGCCTAAATGGTATGAGAATCAGACAGTCCTTGCCACAGCCATACATACCCCGGACAGGGATGCCGGTCCCCTGGAAGGCATAGTGGCTGGGAACTGGAGTTTAGGGACTGTGGAGCAATCCCAGGGCAAGGGCTGCTTTTGACTGAAGTGAGACGGATTGAAGGGATGTGAGGGAGGAGATTGTGATGGGAAATGCCTGTGGATGAAAGCTGGGCAGCCGTGGAAGCAAGGCAATACTGCTAAGTCACGTGTAGTGGGTGGAGCCATCATAGCCATCAAATTCAAACCACAATTGAAACCCAGAAGCAGTGTGGCTAGATCAGATCAGTCGCTCAGTCGTGTCTGATTCTTTGCAACCCCATGAATTTCAGCACACCAGGCCTCCCTGTCCATCATCAACTCCCGGAGTTCACTCAGACTCACGTCCATCCAGTCAGTGATGCCGTCCAGCCATCTCATCCTCTGTCGTCCCCTTCTCCTCTGGCCCCCAATCCCTCCCAGCATCAGAGTCTTTTCCAATGAGTCAACTCTTCGCATCAGGTGGCCAAAGTACTGGAGTTTCAGCTTTAGCATCATCCCTTCCAAGGAAATCCCAGGGCTGATCTCCTTCAGAATGGACTGGTTGGATCTCCTTGCAGTGCAAGGGACTCTCAAGAGTCTTCTCCAACATCACAGTTCAAAAGCATCAATTCTTTGGCACTCAGCCTTCTTCACAGTCCAACTCTCACATCCAAACATGACCACAGGAAAAACCATAGCCTTGACTAGATGAACCTTTGTTGGCAAGGTAATGTCTCTGCTTTTAAATATGTTGTCTAGGTTGGACATAACTTTCCTTCCAAGGAGTAAGTGTCTTTTAATGGCATGGCTGCAGTCACCATCTGCAGTGATTTTGGAGCCCAAAAAAAATAAAGTCTGACACTACTTCCACTGTTTCCCCATCTATTTCCCATGAAGTGATGGGACCGGATACCATGATCTTCGTTTTCTGAATGTTGAGCTTTAAGCCAACTTTTTCACTCTCCACTTTCACCTTCATCAAGAGGCTTTTTAGTTCCTCTTCACTTTCTGCCATAAGGGTGGTGTCATCTGCATATCTGAGGTGACTGATATTTCTCCCGGCAATCTTGATTCCAGCTTGTGTTTCTTCCAGTCCAGGGTTTCTCATGATGTACTCTGCATATAAGTTAAATCAACAGGGTGACAATATACAGCCTTGACGAACTCCTTTTCCTATTTGGAACCAGTCTTTTGTTCCATGTCCAGTTCTAACTGTTGCTTCCTGACCTGCATATAAATTTCTCAAGAGGCAGGTCAGGTGGTCTGATATTCCTATCTCTTTCAGAATTTTCCACAGTTTATTGTGATCCACACAGTCAAAGGCTTTGGCATAGTCAATAAAGCAGAAATAGATGCTTTTCTGGAACTCTCTTGCTTTTTCCATGATCCAGCGGATGTTGGCAATTTGATCTCTGGTTCCTCTGCCTTTTCTAAAACCAGCATGTATAGAACAGTCTTATGGACTCTGTGGGAGAGGGTGGGAAGATTTGGGAGAATGTCATTGAAACATGTGAAATGTCATGTATGAAACGAGATGCCAGTCCAGGTTCAGTGCACGATGCTGGATGCTTGGGGCTGGTGCGCTGGGAAGGCCCAGGGGGATGGTATTGGGAGGTTGGGAGGGAGGAGGGTTCAGGATGGGGAGCATGTGATTTAAAAAAAAAAAAAAAAAAGAATAAAAAAAATAAAATAAAATAAAATAAAACCAGCATGAACATCAGGAAGTTCATGGTTCACATATTGCTGAAGCCTGGCTTGGAGAAGTTTGAGCATTACTTTACTAGCGTGTGAGATGAGTGCAATTGTGTGGTAGTTTGAGCATTCTTTGGCATTGCCTTTCTTTGGGATTGAAATGAAAACTGACCTTTTCCAGTCCTGTGGCCACTGCTGGGTTTTCCAAATTTGCTGGCATATTGAGGGCAGCACTTTCACAGCATCATCTTTCAGGATTTGGAATAGCTCAACTGGAATTCCATCACCTCCACTAGCTTTGTTTGTAGTGATGCTTTCTAAGGCCCATTTGACTTCACATTCCAGGATGTCTGGCTCTAGGTCAGTGATCACACCATCGTGATTATCTGGGTCGTGAAGATCTTTTTTGTACAGTTCTTCTGTGTATTCTTGCCATCTCTTCTTAATATCTTCTGCTTCTGTTAGGTCCATACCATTTCTGTCCTTTATCCAGCCCATCTTTGCATGAAATGTTCCCTTGGTATCTCTGATCTTCTTGAAGAGATCCCTAGTCTTTCCCATTCTGTTGTTTTCCTCTATTTCTTTGTATTGATCGCTGAAGAAGGCTTTCTTATCTCTTCTTGCTATTCTTTGGAACTCTGCATTCAGATGTTTGTATCTTTCTTTTTCTCCTTTGCTTTTCACTTCTCTTCTTTTTACAGCTATTTGTAAGGCCTCCCCAGACAGCCATTTTGCTTTTTTGCATTTCTTTTCCATGGGGATGGTCTTGATCCCTGTCTCCTGTACAATGTCACAAACCTCATTCCATAGTTCATCAGGCAGTCTATCTATCAGATCTAGGCCCTTAAATCTATTTCTCACTTCTACTGTATAATCATAAGGGATTTGATTTAGGTCATACCTGAATGGTCTAGTGGTTTTCCCCCACTTTCTTCAATTTAAGTCTGAATTTGGCAATAAGGAGTTCATGGTCTGAGCCACAGTCAGCTCCTGGTCTTGCTTTTGCTGACTGTATAGAGCTTCTCCATCTTTGGCTGCAGAGAATATAATCAATCTGATGTTGGTGTTGACCATCCGATGATGTCCATGTGTAGAGTCTTCTCTTGTGTTGTTGGAAGAGGGTGTTTGCTATGACCAGTGCATTTTCTTGGCAAAACTCTATTAGTCTTTGCCCTGCTTCATTCCGTATTCCAAGGCCAAATTTGCCTGTTACTCCAGGTGTTTCTTGACTTCCTACTTTTGCATTCCAGTCCCCTATAATGAAAAGGACATTTTTTTGGGGTTAGTTCTAAAAGGTCTTGTAGGTCTTCCTAGAACCGTTCAACTTCAGCTTCTTCAGCATTACTGGTTGGGGCATAGACTTTGGTCCTTGTGATATTGAATGGTTTGCCTTGGAAATGAACAGAGATCATTCTGTCGTTTTTGAGATTGCATCCAAGTACTGCATTTCGGACTCTTTTGTTGACCATGATGGCTACTCCATTTCTTCTGAGGGATTCCTGCCCGCAGTAGTAGATATAATGGTCATCTGAGTTAAATTCACCCATTCCAGTCCACTTCAGTTCGCTGATTCCTAGAATGTTGACATTCACCCTTGTCATCTCTGTTTGACCACTTCCAATTTGCCTTGATTCATGGACCTGACATTCCAGGTTCCTATGCAATATTGCTCTTTACAGCATCGGGCCTTGCTTCTATCACCAGTCACATCCACAGCTGGGTATTCTTTTTGCTTTGGCTCCATCCCTTCATTCTTTCTGGAGTTATTTCTCCACTGATCTCCAGTAGCATATTGGGCACCTACTGACCTGGGGAGTTTCTCTTTCAGTATCCTATCATTTTGCCTTTTCATACTGTTCACGGAGTTCTCAAGGCAAGAATACTGAAGTGGTTCCTAGGAACCATAATAAAACAATTTGGATTAATTAAAAATCTGCCTGATTGATTAGGATATTTGAACTAGTACGTGATTGTCACTGCTAATATTCTGGGCCTACCAGTGCTACCGCTGATTCACACACGTCCTCATGATACAATTTGACAATTTCAAAGCATTGCTGAAGTTATGATACTACAGCATGCATATCCTAATGGACTTTTCTGATGCTCAGGTTCCCTCCCTTGCCTCAGGGGCTGAAACAGCGGTTCATTTCCATGCTTCTTATTACCTGAGATAAATTTCAATGCTACAACAAGGCACTTTGGTAACATGTTTTCATTAGGCTGCAGAGAAATGTTCATGCACCAATACATTCAAACTTCATTTAAAAATGTAGCCAGTATGGCAAAAACCACCATAATATTGTAAAGTAATTAGCCTCCAATTAAAATAAATTAATTAATGAAAAAATAAATAAAAATGTAGACTGGCTACCAAACAGAACTTAAAAGTAAAATGCAAATTAAGCCAAACAAAAGAAAACTAGAAATCACACCAAACCATAAATATTAGCCACCAGAGATCTGGTAGTCTTTCTCACTCAGATCCTGACATTTTGAACGATTAATCCATATACATCTATATCTAGGACAAGAAGATAAAGCTAACCTCATGCCTCTTATTTTTCCAACTTGATTTTCTAGGACCAATAAATAACAGTTATATTCTTAATAGTTTCTCATTCAGAGTTCTTTTCTGAGAACAAGCCAAGGGCTAATTTTGGGGGAAAAAAAACAAAAACAAAAAAAAAAAACAGGAGTCAAAGTTTTACTTTAGGGATTCTTGATCTCATTGGTAGTTAAGCTCATCTTCTAACCATTTTTCATCAATTTCTTCTCCTAAGTCTCAACTTCTCTCAGTCCACTGTATCCTGGCCTCTAATGTTACCCTTAGTTAGGTGCCCTCCACCGTGTAACTAAATTTAACCTCTGACCTGATAGAGGAGTAATTAAAAGACATAATACTTTAGTCTTAAAAGTAATAACACTTTAGTCCTACAAATCTTGGCATTCAAGATAAATATAAAAATAAAAACAAAGAGCACAAAATCCTAACACTAACATAGCAACTGTTTTAACTCAGGTAGGTTGGGTTGCCTTTCACCCTGAGACATTTTTACATCATTTCACTCATAGTTTAACCTATCAGTTTCTATGTTATATTATAATTATTTTCATACTTTCATAGTCTTGATGATTAGTATTATAATATACTTTCTCTTTTAACATTCTAATCTACCAAAATTTATTAAGTCACTTCACTAAAGGTAAATAATTATGACCAGTACAGTCTTCTATAGGTAAACAGCTCAATGGATACTTTAATGCACATATTTTTTCTGATTCTTTTTTGAAAAGAAGAAATAGCAGTGGAGTTACTGAGTCAAAGGATGTGTATATTTTGTGGTGTATAGCTCACATTGCCATATTTCTCTTTAAGAGATTTATTCCAATTTGTAATGCCACTCCAGTTGACATACATTAACACCTTACCAATATTACTTATTATGATTATAAACATGTTTGTACTTTCACAAAATACCAAGATGGCATCTGTTTAATTACACTTAGTGACAACTCATGTTTTCTAACCTGTTCAATCATTAATTTTCCATTATGGGGAATATCTGTTCAATTTTTTTGTCTTTTTCTATTGAGAACTTGATGTTGTTCTTATCAATCTGAATACTTTATATGTCATAAACTCAAACAGGGTGTTGGAGGCAGTGCAAATATTTTCCAAAATTTCTAGCTGATTTATAGTTAGTTCCCATTTGATTAATTTTTATACTTTTATTTATTCTATGTATTTATTTACTTTTGACTGTGCTGGGTCTTCCTTGCCACGCAGACTTCTCTCTAGTTACAGCAAGCAAGGGCCACTCTGTAGTTGCGGTGCTCAGGCTTCACATTGCAGTGGCTTCTTTTGTTACAGAGCACAGGCTCTAGAGTGCACAGGCTTCAGTAGTTGCCGTACATGGGCTCATGTAGTTGCAGTTCCCATGCTCTAGAGCACAGACTCATAGATGTGGTGCACAGGCTTAGTTGTGCTGCAGCATGTGGGGTCTTCCTGGACCAGGGATTGAACCTGTCTCCAGTACTGGCAGGTGGATTCTTTACCACTAATCTACCAGGGAAGCCCTTGTTTAAATTTAAGTATCTGAGTCCTTGTTTAAGATTCTTTTGGGTATATACTAAAGAACAGAATGGCTGGATCATATGCTAGTTGTACGTTTAGATTTTCAAAGAGCTGCCAAACTGTTTTCCACAGTTTGCGCATCTTGTGAGATCTTAGTTCCCTGGTAAGGGACTAAGCCCACACTACCTACAATGGAAGGTCAGAGTCTTAACCACTGGACCACCAGCGAAGTCCCCTTTTTTGATTGCTTATTGCTGGTATACAGCCATAACTGATCTTTACATGTCATTTTATACCATGTAAATTTTCTGAATTAATTTACTAGCTCTATTAGCTTTCTTGTGGGTTCTTTGAAATTCTCCATGTATTTTTTTCACCATATCATCTGTGAATTGAGGTATTTATAGTCCATCCTTTTCAATTTGGATATCTTTTATTTGTTTTTATTGTCTAATTGCTCTGTCTAGGACTTCCAGCACAATGCTGAGTAATAGTGGTCAAACAGATATTTATGTCTTGTTGCTGATTTTAGAGGAAAAGTTTTAATCCTTTCATCACTGAATGTAATGTTAGCTGTGTGTGTTCTTGAATAGTCATGATTTCAAATATTTCTTTGCATTTTCCACAGCATCTAGTACAAATTTAGGCAAATAGCATGCACTCATTAATTGAATATTTACTTAATTACAGGGAGGCCTGTCGTATTGCAGTTCATGGGGTCACAAAGAGTCAGACACAACTGAATGACTGAACTGAACTGAACTGAACTCATATCTGCCTGTAGCTGGGATCAGTGCTAAGACTATAGAAATTGAATGAACTGTGCAGATTTCAGCATGACTGGTTGGGAGGGAGGGAGAGACAAGAGATGAGACCTGAAAAGTGGGCAGGTATCAGATCTTGATCTTTATATTTTATTCAAGAGATTTATGGACTTTATTCTAATTGCTTTGGGATATCATTAAACAGCTTTAAGCAAAGCATTAATGTGCTCATTCATGGATATTAAAACTATCACTTTATCAACAATGCCAGTGGTATCTTTGAACACTTGGAAAAGACTGTAAAGTCATCATTGGATCTGGCATCTGGAAGATCATTGGTTCAGTTCAGTTGCTCAGTTGTGTCCGACTCTTTGCAACCTTACGGACTGCAGCACACCAAGCTTCCTTGTCCATCACCAACTCCCAGAGCTTGTTCAAACTCATGTCCGTCAAGTTAGTGATGCCAGCCACCCATCTCATCTCTGTCATCCCCTTCTCCTCCTGCCTTCAATCTTTCCCAGCATCAGGGGCTTTTCCAATGAGTCAGTTCTTCAAATCAGGTGGTCAAAGTATTGGAGTTTCAGCTTCAGCATCAGTCCTTCCAATAAATATTCAGAGTTGATTTCCTTTAGGATTGACTGGTTGGATCTCCTTGTGTCCAAGGGACTCTCAAGAGCCTTCTCCTACACCACAGTTCAAAAGCATCAATTCTTTGGCACTCAGCTTTCTTTATAGTCCAAATCTTACATCCATACATGACTACTGGAAAAACCAAAGCTTTGACTAGATGGACCTTTGTTGGCAAAGTAATCTCTCTGCTTTTTAATATGCTGTCTAGGTTGGTCATAGCTTTTCTTCCAAGGAGCAAGCGTCTTTTAATTTCATGGCTGCAGTTACCATCTTTAGTGATTTTGGAGCCCAAGAATATAAAGTCTGTCCCTGTTTCCATTGTTTCCCCATCTATTTGACATGAAGTGATGGGACTGAATGCCATGATCTTAGTTTTTTGAATGTTGAGTTTTAAGCCAGCTTTATCACTCTCTTCTTTGACTTTCATCAAGAGGCTCTTTAGTTCCTCTTCACTTTCTGCCATAAAGGTGGTATCATCTGCATATCTGAGGTTATTGATATTTCTCCCTGTGATCTTAATTTCAGCTTGTGCTTCATCCAGTCCGGCATTTCACAAGATGGACTCTGAATATAAGTTAAATAAGCAAGGTGACAATACACAGCCTTTACAGACTCCTTTCTCAACTTGGAACTGGACCATCATCCCATGTCCGGTTCTAACTGTTGCTTCTTCACCTGCATACAGATTTCTCAGGAGGCACGTAAGGTGGTTTTGTATTCCCATCTCTTGAAGTATTTCCCACAATTTGTTGTGATCCACACTGTCAAAGGCTTTAGTGTAGTCCGTGAAGCATAAGTAGATGTTTTTCTGGAACTCTCTTGCTTTTTCTATGATCCAGTGGATGTTGGCAATTTGATATCTGGTTCCTCTGCCTTATCTAAATCCAGCTTAAACACCTGGAAGTCCTTTGTTGAAGCCTAGCTTGTAGAATTTTGAGCATGACTTTGCTAGCATGTGAGATGAGTGTACTTGTGTAGCAGTTTGAACATTCTTTGGCTCATCACCTCCTGTGAGAACTCCAAAACTGCAACTAACCACTGAACAACCATCAACAAGAGAATGTTGGATCCCACCAGAAAAAGATACCCCATGTCCAAGGGCAAAGGAGAAGCCCTAACAAGGTGGTAGGAGGTGCTAAATCACATTTAGAATCAAACCCCACAACCATAAGAGATGTTCGGAGGACTCAAACAAAATTGTGTGCATACCAGGACCCAGGGACCCCACAAGAGACTGAGCCAGGCCTGCCTTTGAATGTTTGAATGTCTCCTGCAGAGGCATGGGTCTCCAGTGACCTGATGTGGGGATAGGGGCTCTGGCTGCAGCAGACCTGGAAGGTGTGGCATGTGAACCCCACCTTAGAGCCACAGAGGAGACAACCCACAAACTGGAGAAAAATGATACCAAAGATGTTTTTGCACTGTTGCAAAAGTTCTAAGGCATGCAACAGATTTCCCAACTTGGGGATCTGGCAAAGGGACTGAGAACGCCCAGGGAATTTGACTTGAAGGCCATTGGGATTTGATTACAGAACTTCCATAGGATTGGGAAAACAGACTCTTGGAGGGCACAAACAAAATCTTGTGCTCATCAGGACCCAGAAGAAAGGAGCAGTGACCCTACAAGAGAGTGAGCCAGACTTGCCTGTGAGTGTCCAGGAGTCTCAGGTGGAGGGATGGGTTGACAGTGGCTGCCCTGGGGTCACAGGCACTGAATACAACAGTCCTTGCATAAGTCCTTTTGAAGGAGGTCTCCATTACTACCATTACCCTACCATAGGGAAGGGACACAGCCCCACCTATTAACAGAAAATTGGATTAAAGATTTACTGAGCATGGCCCCAAAAGGCCCAGATTCCCCCACAGCCAGTCTCTCCCATCAGGAAGGTTCCACAAGCCTTTTATCCTTATCCATCAGAGGGAAGACAGAATGGAAACCACAATTACAGAAAACTAACCAACCTGATTACTTGCATTACAGCCTTGTCTAACTCAGTGAAACTATAAGCCATGCCATGTAGGGTCACCCAAGACGGATGGGTCATGGTGGAGAATTCTGACAAAACGTGGTCCACTGGAGAAAGGAATGGCAAACCACTTCAGTATTCTTTCCTTGAGAACCCCATGAACAGTATGAAACGACAAAAAGATATGACACTGAAAGATCATTGGTTACTATGGCCAAAAACAGTCATTTCAGTATAATGGTAAAATTTGAAGGAAAATGTGGGCAAATCGAACAGACTGATCTTTCAAGTTTAGCTTTGAAATATAGGACTAATAAGGAACATGTAGTGTCAAGAATGGAGAAGTAAATGGCTACTCACTCCAGGATTCTTGCCTAGAAAATCCTATGAACAGAGGAGCCTGGTGAGCTACAGTCCATAGGGTCTCAAAGAGTCAGAAACGACTTAACAACAAAGCAATTGTCTCAAGTAAGTTTTATTTGGTTGCACATTTGTTTGTTTTAAGATTAGAGAGACTTGAATATATTTAAATATATTCTGGAAGTGCAGATATATATATCTGCACTGGAAGGCAGATTCTTTACCACTGAGCCACCTAGGAAGCCCATATAACCATAGTACAACCACCAAAATTAATAAGTAGGCATTCATTGGTGACAGCTTATCCATGTACCCATTTCAAATTCCATCAATTGTTCCAATAAGATCCTTCATTAATCCCACATAAAGGATCCAAATGGGATAGCTCATTGGACGGGGGTGGGGGGGATCTCTTTAAAAGAAGCTGAAAAGACAGAATATTTGAGTTTCAGTGAGGTTTCTACGGCTTTCCTTGTGGTTCAGCTGGTAAAAAATCTGCCTGCAATACAGGAGACCTGGGTTTGATCCCTGGGTTGCAATCTTCCCAGAGGATCCCAGAGGTTCCTAAAGCAGCAGGAGTGGCTTAAATCTATTAATAGACACACTCAAATACTACCAAAATGCTCATTATTTAATGAATAATCTACAATTAAACTGGAAATGTTCGTATTTTTAGAAATATTTTCAGACTTAAAAAAGTATCAAAGAAGTATAATTTTTTTTTCTTGAGTCATTGGAGAGCACATTGATGCCATGTTACCTAGGAATACTTTGATACCTATTTTCTAGAAATACACTCTCTATATAACCATAGTGCTTTGCTTTGTTCTAAGTCACTTCAGTTGTGTCCAACTCTTTGCAACTCCATGGACTGTAGCCCACCAGGCTCCTTTGTCCATGGAATTTTCTGGCAACAATACTGGAGTGGGTTGCCATTTCCTTCTCCAGGGGACTGAACCCGTATCTCTTGTGTCTCCTGCACTGGAAGGCAGATTCTTTACCACTGAGCCACCTAGGAAGACCATATAACCATAGTACAATCACCAAAATTAATAAGTAGGCATTCATTGGTGACAGCTTATCCATGTACCCATTTCAAATTCCATCAATTGTTCCAATAAGATCCTTCATTATTCCCACATAAAGGATCCAAATGGGATAGCTCATTGGAATATGCATATGAATTCCTTTAGTTTCCTTCAATCTAGAA
Source organism: Bos grunniens (assembly GCF_055505025.1). Lineage (NCBI taxonomy): Eukaryota > Metazoa > Chordata > Mammalia > Artiodactyla > Bovidae > Bos > Bos grunniens. The sequence goes on from NC_141194.1 coordinate 135,683,375, forward strand.
CAATTTCTTACTCTTTTCTCACTTTCTTAACTTTGAGACTTTTGAAAATCACAGGCTAGTTATTTGGTAAAATATACCTCTGTGTCTCATGTTCCTTTCTGGTTAGATTCAGGTTATGCATTTTTGGCACAAGTATTACAGAAAGGAAGCTGTATTTTTCTCAGTATATCTTATATCTTATAAGGTGGTGAATTTAATTTATCCTTTAATTGGTGATATTCAGTTCAGTTCAGTTCAGTCGCTCAGTCATGTCTTTGCAACCCCATGAATTGCAGCATGCCAGACCTCCCTGTCTATCACCAACTCCCAGAGTTCACTCAGACTCATGTCTATCGAGTCAGTGATGCCATCCAGCCATCTCATCCTCTGTCGTCCCCTTCTCCTCCTGCCCCCAATCCCTCCCAGCATCAGAGTCTTTTCCAATGAGTCAACACTTCACATGAGGTGGCCAAAGTACTGGAGTTTCAGCTTCAGCATCATTCCTTCCAAAGAAATCCCAGAGCTGATCTCCTTCAGAATGAACTGGTTGGATCTCCTTGCAGTCCAAGGGACTCTCAAGAGTCTTCTCCAACACCACAGTTCAAAAGCATCAATTCTTTGGCACTCAGCTTTCTTCACAGTCCCACTCTCACATCCATCCATGACCATTGGAAAAACCATAACCTTGACTAGACAGACCTTTGTTGGCAAAGTAATGTCTCTGCTTTTGAATATGCTATCTAGGTTGGTCATAACTTTTCTTCCAAGGAGTAAGCATCTTTTAATTTCATGGCTGCAGTCACCATCTGCGGTGATTTTGGAGCCCAGAAAAATAAAGTCTAACACTGTTTTCACTCTTTCCCCCTCTATTTCCCATGAAGGGATGGGACCAGATGCCATGATCTTCGTTTTCTGAATGTTGAGCTTTAGCTATCATCAATTGGTGAAATTCATGTCTGCCAGATATCTCTGCTGTAAAGTTACTTGTTCCTTTTATATTTTTTTATTTTATTTTTTAACTTTACAATATTGTATTGGTTTTGCCATATATTTAACATGTATTTTTGAGGCAATACTTTGACATCTGCATATCTCTCTTCTCACTAAACATTCACTCATAAGTTTTAGCATCACTGAAGGCTTTTGCCTAGATTATCACAATGACGATTGCCAAGTGGTGACTTTCTAATTCCATCCTTCCTTCTACATTTATTACTTACCATTACAATCTATGGTAGAGCTTTTTCCTCCCTTCCTTCCTTTTCTTTATTTCATCCTTTCTATGTTAATATGGATCATTGATTATTTTATTTATTTTGCTTTATCTATTTATTTATGATTGCTAATTTTAAAGCTAACATTGTCCCATTTATGGCAAGTAGGAATGCCTGCAAGATAGCATCAATGTCTTTTTGAGATGCCCAAAATTCTTTAATTTTTCTTACTTTCTGACACAATGGGATGTTTCATGCTCATCTTGTACTTTTTTCTGACCCATCAATCCCTCCATTGGAGAAGAAAATTGCAAGCCACTCCAGTATTCTTGCCTGGAAAAGTCCATGAACAGAGGAGTCCATGGGGTCACAAAAAGTCAGACACAACTGACTGACTTAATCCCTCCATTACACTTAGGAGCCTTTTTTTTTTTTTTTTCTTTTTTTTTCCCCTTTGGAAAGTAACATTAGAGACCAAGATATGGGCCATCAATAGCTCATTGCTCTTAGAACTTCTCACTGGGCAAAATTTTATCTATCTATATCTCTATAGCTAAATATTTGCATATTTAAAAGTTTAAAACCATGGATTCTTTCCAGTACATCCAATTCTAAAACGTCACCACAGCATTCATTTTTAGCCTTTCTTTTCTTTTATTTTGTTATATTTATTGGATTAGCCAAAACATTTATTCAGGTTTTTCTGTAACATCTTATGGTGAGAAATCTAGGTTTTGTTAACCCCTATGTATGTACATATTTTTCTAGTCTACCTGTATGAAACCAGCCTGGGACTGTTTTTATCAAAAAAAGAAAAAGAAAAGAAAAGAAACCAGCCTCCCAACTCTGCTAAGCCTCAGGCTTGTTTCCTGGTGTGGGCCCTGAAACTCTCTGGAACAGTCCCCCCTCACTAAGCATGCCTTCTTCATGCAAACACCAAGAAATATTGTTCTGCATTTTTCAGAAAGGAATGAAGGAGGAAAATCAGGCTATGCATGATTTTGAGTAGAGAATAATTAACTTACAGACTTAGGATATTTCTCTAGGATTTTGGGTTCAGTTCAGTTCAGTCACTCAGTCATGTCCAACTCGTTGCGACCCCATGAACCGCAGCACGCCAGGCCTCCCTGTCGATCACCAGATCCTGAAGTTCACTCAAACTCATGTCCATCGAGTCGGGGATGCCATCCAGCCATCTCATCCTCTGTCGTCCCCTTCTCTTCCTGCCCCCAATCCCTCCCAGCATCAGGGTCTTTTCCAATGAATCAACTCTTCCCATGAGGTGGCCAAATTATTGGAGTTTCAGCTTCAGCATCAGTCCTTCCAATGAACACCCAGGACTGATCTCCTTTAGAATGGACTGGTTGGATCTCCTTGCAGTCCAAGGGACTCTCAAGAGTCTTCTCCAACACCACAGTTCAAAAGCATCAATTCTTTGGCCCTCAACTTTCTTCACAGTCCCACTCTCACATCCATACATGACCACAGGAAAAACCATAGCCTTGACTAGACAGACCTTTGTTGACAAAGTAATGTTTCTGCTTTTGAATATGCTATCTAGGTTGGTCATAACTTTCCTTCCAAGGAGTAAGCGTCTTTTAATTTCATGGCTGCAGTCAACATCTGCAGTGATTTTGGAGCCCAAAAAAAATAAAGTCTGACACTGTTTCCCCATCTATTTCCCATGAAGTGATGGGACTGGATGCCATGATCTTCGTTTTCTGAATGTTGAGCTTTAAGCCAACTTTTTCACTCTCCTCTTTCACTTTCATCAAGAGGCTCTTTAGTTCCTCTTCACTTTCTGCCATAAGGGTGGTGTCATCTGCATATCTGAGGTGATTGATATTTCTCCTGGCAATCTTGATCCCAGCTTGTGCTTCTTCCAGCCCAGCGTTTCTCATGATGTACTCTGCATATAAGTTAAATAAGCAGGGTGACAATATTCAGCCTTGACGTACTCCTTTTCCTATTTGGAACCAGTCTTTTGTTCCATGACCAGTTCTAACTGTTGCTTCCTGACTTGCATATAGGTTTCTCAAGAGGCATGTCAGGTGGTCTGGTATTCCCATCTCTCTCAGAATTTTCCACAGTTTATTGTGATCCACACAGTCAAAGGCTTTGGCATAATCAATAAAGCAGAAACAGATGTTTTTCTGGAACTCTCTTGCTTTTTCCATGATCCAGCGGATGTTGGCAATTTGATCTCTGGTTCCTCTGCCTTCTAAAACCAGCTTGAACATCTGGAAGTTCATGGTTCATGTATTGCTAAAGCCTGGCTTGGAGAATTTTGAGCATTACTTTACTAGTGTGTGAGATGAGTGCAATTGTGCTGTAGTTTGAGCATTCTTTGGCATTGCCTTTCTTTGGAATTGGAATGAAAACTGACCTTTTCCTGTCCTGTGGCCACTGCTGAGTTTTCCAAATTTGCTGGCATATTGAGGGCAGCACTTTCACAGCATCATCTTTCAGGATTTGAAATAGCTCAACTGGAATTCCATTACCTCTGCTAGCTTTGTTCATAGTGATGCTTTCTAAGGCCCACTTGACTTCACATTCCAGGATGTCTGGCTCTAGGTCAGTGATCACACCATCATGATTATCTTGATTATGAAGATCTTTTTTGTACAATTCTTCTGTGTATTCTTGCCACCTCTTCTTAATATCTTCTGCTTCTGTTAGGTCCATACCATTTCTGTCCTTTATCAAGCCCATCTGTGCATTAAATGTTCCCTTGACATCTCTAATTGTCTTGAAGAGATCTCTAGTCTTTCCCATTCCGTTGTTTTCCTCTATTTCTTTGCATTGATCACTAAGGAAGGTTTCTTATCTCTCCTTGCTATTCTTTGGCACTCTGCATTCAAATGGGTATACCTTTCCTTTTCTCCTTTGCTTTTTGCTTCTCTTCTTTTCACAGCTATTTGTAAGCCCTCCCCAGACAGCAGTTTTGCTTTTTTGCATTTCTTTTCCACGGGGATGGTCTTGATCCGTCTCCTGTACAATGTCACGAACTTCCGTCCATAGTTCATCAGGCACTCTATCTATCAGATCTAGTCCCTGAAATCTATTTTTCACTTCCACTGTACAATCATAAAGAATTTGATATAGGTCATACCTGAATGGCCTAGTGGTTTTCCCTACTTTCTTCAATTTAAGTCTGAATTTGGCAATAAGGAGTTCATGATCTGAGCCAGTCAGCTCCCGGTCTTGTTTTTGCTGACTGTATAGAGCTTCTCCATCTTTGGCTGCAAAGAGTATAATCAATCTGATTTTATGTTGACCATCTGGTGATGCCCATGTGTAGAGTCTTCTCTTGTGTTGTTGCAAAGCTAAGCACTTTCCAAAGCTAGGATTTTAGGTTAGAGAATGTAAAACAGCCAATCACAATGTAGGTCAAAAGGACATGATCCCAGGAATGACACAATTAATTACCCAAATTAGAAAAATAAAGCAGTTAAATCCTGCAATATTTTTGAACTTGTGCTCTTTTCTTTTTTTTTTTATTTTTTTAATTTTATTTTATTTTTAAACTTTACATAATTGTATTAGTTTTGCCAAATATCAAAATGAATCCATCACAGGTATACATGTGCTCCCCATCCTGAACCCTCCTCCCTCCCCATACCATCCCTCTGGGTCGTCCCAGTGCACTAGCCCCAAGCATCCAGTATCGTGCATTGAACCTGGACTGGCATCTCATTTCATACATGATATTTTACATGTTTCAATGCCATTCTCCCAAATCTTCCCACCCTCTCCCTCTCCCACAGATTCCATAAGACTGTTCCATACATCAGTGTCACTTTTGCTGTCTCGTACACAGGGTTATTGTTAGCATCTTTCTAAATTCCATATATATGCGTTAGTATACTGTATTGGTGTTTTTCCTTCTGGCTTACTTCACTCTGTATAATAGGCTCCAGTTTCATTCACCTCATTAGAACTGATTCAAATGTATTCTTTTTAATGGCTGAGTAATACTCCATTGTGTATATGTACCACAGCTTTCTTATCCATTCATCTGCTGATGGACATCTAGGTTGCTTCCATGTCCTGGCTATTATAAACAGTGCTGCGATGAACATTGGGGTACACGTGTCTCTTTCCCTTCTGGTTTCCTCAGTGTGTATGCCCAGCAGTGGGATTGCTGGATCATAAGGCAGTTCTATTTCCAGTTTTTGAAGGAATCTCCACACTGTTCTCCATAGTGGCTGTACTAGTTTGCATTCCCACCAACAGTGTAGGAGGGTTCCCTTTTCTCCACACCCTCTCCAGCATTTATTATTTGTATACTTTTGGATCGCAGCCATTCTGACTGGTGTGAAATGGTACCTCATAGTGGTCTTGATTTGCATTTCTCTGATAATGAGTGATGTTGAGCATCTTTTCATGTGTTTGTTAGCCATCTGTATGTCTTCTTTGGAGAAATGTCTATTTAGTTCTTTGGCCCATTTTTTGATTGGGTCATTTATTTTTCTGGAGTTGAGCTGGAGGAGTTGCTTGTATATTTTTGAGATTAGTTGCTTGTCAGTTGCTTCATTTGCTATTATTTTCTCCCATTCTGAAGGCTGTCTTTTCACCTTGCTGATAGTTTCCTTTGATGTGCAGAAGCTTTTAAGGTTAATTAGGTCCCATTTGTTTATTTTTGCTTTTATTTCTGATATTCTTGGAGGTGGGTCATAGAGGATCCTGCTGTGATGTATGTCAGAGAGTGTTTTGCCTATGTTCTCCTCTAGGAGTTTTATAGTTTCTGGTCTTATGTTTAGATCTTTAATCCATTTTGAGTTTATTTTTGTGTATGGTGTTAGAAAGTGTTCTAGTTTCATTCTTCTACAAGTGGTTGACCAGTTTTCCCAGCACCACTTGTTAAAGAGATTGTCTTTAATCCACTGTATATTCTTGCCTCCTTTGTCAAAGATAAGGTGTCCATATGTGCGTGGATTTATCTCTGGGCTTTCTATTTTGTTCCATTGATCTATATTTCTGTCTTTGTGCCAGTACCATACTGTCTTGATAACTGTGGCTTTGTAGTAGAGCCTGAAGTCAGGTAGGTTGATTCCTCCAGTTCCATTCTTCTTTCTCAAGATCGCTTTGGCTATAGATTCAATGCAATCCCTATCAAGCTACCAACAGTATTCTTCACAGAGCTAGAACAAATAATTTCACAATTTGTATGGAACTTGTGCTCTTTTCTAAGCATTTTATTTTGGGTTAGTGATAAATAGAAGGACTTCAAATTAAGGTACATGTCCTAGTTTTGAGAAACATATAGTCTAACAGGACAAAGATAAAAACATTTATTTATCAAAAATTTATCAATAGACTACTGTGTATCAGGCAGTTTTCTAGACTCCGAGGAAACAGTGGTAGATAAGGTAAATCTAAGTTCACTGTTGGTCTGGGGTTATATTCTAATGAGAATAGACCGACAGTAAGCAAAGTAGTTATACCTTCCTGTGAGTGCTGTGAAGAAAATGAAAGTGTGATGTGTTAATGACTGGGTAACTAACTGAAATAATCAAGAGAGCTCTCCCAGAAGATGACATTTAACCAAGGGAACTCAATGGCAAGGAGGAGCAGGTCCTGTAAAGATTGCAGAAAATAACATCCCTGGCATAGGAGACAGCTAAAGCAAAAAGTCTGAAAGACATGAATGACTTTGGTGGCAATGTAATTAAAGAACATAAAGAAGGAAGTGTGGATAGACTGTGATACATTCTAAAGAGGCAGACAAAGGTCAGACTGTGTAGGGCTTTGTAAACCAGAGTAAATTTGGATTTTACTCTAAATAAAATGGGAAGTCACAGGAAGTCTTTAAGCATAGTATAGTAAATGTTCTAATAGAGATATATGGAGGGTGATTTGAAAACACAGCCTAGGGTGGGAGTGTAAGGGCAAGCAAAACTTGAAAAGATGATGAGTTAAACAGAGTTAAGTCAGAGAGTGAAATTGTGGAGGAGGGAGGCAAAGGGGTCTGTGTATATGTTTGGAAGAGGGTTCTGGTATATTAGATGCAGAAATAATATTTCAGGGGAAAGAATGAAGTTAAGGAAACTCTTTAAAACAGAAAACACTATGGTGCATGTTAGGAAGAGCAAGTTGTGTTGGAAAACAAAGGAGGAATGAAATAATAGCCAATGAGCTGAAAAATCACCAAACCTACAGATATCATAAATGAATCAAGAGATAATGAGGTCCTGAATTAGGGCTACAGAAATGGGGATAACACTGGAACAAGAAATTGGTTTAAGAAACATTTTGTGTATAATATTGTTGAGTTGCTAGTTTATTGGATGTCAGAGTCAGAGAGAGAAAAGGAGCACCCAAGAATGACATGTGGGTTTTTAGGCCCAGGTGACCATACAAAGATCATAAAAATGTTAATCTGGCTTATGTATTCTTGATGGGATTATGAGTGATTTTTACTTTCTTTTTTACATCTTCTAACAATGGGTGCAATTTTTACTAGTTGTCATGGATTCCGTGGTAAAACATCCAGAGTCCCCCCCGCGCTCTTCAGGCCTGTGGCTCTATTTACCCAGCTGCCTTGTAGTCAGATTAAAGGTGCTACTTTTCCCAAGGTTGCAGTTTTTCTGGAAGCCTCTTGCCTCCAATGACTCGTTGACGAAGAGGTTACCAAGGCTGGGCAACCTTGCCTCCATCTGGGATACTTGTTAGGACCATCCCAGCTCCAGAGCTCCCTGTGAGGTTGGTTAAGGCCCCTAGTGCAACTGCATGAGAGTTAACTACTCCCTCTGTCCAGTCCCCTTCCTTCACTCACTCACAGATACACTTCCCAATAACCATCTGCATGCAAGTAACTATCTGAGTCTGTTTCCCAGACTATGGTAAACCATGACTTCCCTAATATGAACAACAATTCAACAACAATGAATCCATCTTTATTTTGGAAAATGAAGATGCTTGACACCGGGGGAAAGATACTTTGATTTTTTTTTAAAGTCACTGTAAGTAATAGCTTCTGATAAGAATCCCTTTAAAAATGATGGACGTTTTGAAGAGACACTCTATAAAGACAGAATATGCTTTAAATTGTTTGTAAATGAAGTGGTATTTTGTACTGCTGTACGTGTCTAAATGCCTATTAAACTCTATGGATAAATTTGCATGTATTTGAGAGTAAGATTAGACTTTTCTGAATAGGCTAAAGATCATCATTTTCATTTATTACATATTCTCTATGGTAATTAACAACTGTTGGGCATATGACTTGTTAAAAATAATCATTATCCATAATACTATACAGTGTCTCTACCTCTATTCACAATTCTTTGTGCTTATTATTCATTACCCTTAAGCACATTGGAGTAAAGGAGTTTGGAATAAACTTCCTTGTATTATAACAAAAGGCTCTTGAGGGTGCACATTGCACATTTCCACTAATAAGGATTTAATCAACCCTTACACTTTTTTCCCTGCTTATTATAACATCAAGCAACCTGTAAGAATGCCAAGAAGAATAGGAGATGTTTGTTGAATTTTCATCAGCTAGTCTGCCAGTTAGAAAGTTGATAGCTTACCTCAAGTGACATCTGTAAAGTGAAAGCAAAATTAATTACAAATCTTCACTTCTGGAAGATAGACAAACACGTCTTTTCTTATCGTGTCTCTGACAAACATCTGCCTTCTGTGTATGAACAATGGGTATAAGAGAAATACTATTTAAAACAAAAATTATACACAGACATATACACACACCATGAAAAGACAAGTTAATTAGAATATACTTACTTTGTATATTTTAAGAATTGTTTATTAATGTCAGAAATGGCAAAAAATTCTTGTTACTGACTGAAAATAAATGGTAGAGAATACAGAAATTGTTGTTAATCTGTTTCCCTACATAATTAATAAATTCTTAATTACCTGGGAGAAGAAATTATGTATTTCATCACATTAATTTCAAAAGAAATTATTTAAAGTAATTTGTATTCTATTTTCTGGAACTAAAATAGCAATTTTCTTTGCTTATATAAATAATATGGTCATATTATGAAATGTTTTGATATAGAAAAAGTATAAATTTTAAAGTAAAACTTACTTCAAATTCTAACTCCTAGATGTACAGTGTTAACTGTTTTGTGTCTATCTTCTCATGAATATGTTCTATTTATGTATCTATCTACCTACATGCTGCTGCTTCATCGCTTCAGTTGTATCTGACTCTGTGTGACCTATGGACTGTAGCCTGCTAGGCATCTCTGTCCACGGAATTCTCTAGGCAAGAATAGTGAAGTGGATTGCCATGCCCTTCCTCCAGGGGATCTTCCTGACTCTGGGATTGAACCAGGTCTCCCACATTGCAGGTGGATTCTTTACCGCCTGAGCCACCAGGGAAGCCCATCTACCTACATGTCTATACACAAATATCTAGCTGTAATGAGTAATACTAAATTTACTATTTTAAATAGACTTTTTTTGTACTTAAAAAATCATAGACATCTTTTCCTGTCAATAAACATTCAACTACAGTCTAACTTGGAATGGCTGCATACTTTTCCATTATATGTCATATTTTATTCAAATGATCCCCAAATAAAGATTTGAAGATTATTCTAAGTTTCATAATGTACAAAAACTTCATATAACTACAATATAATAAATATATAGATGTAGATGAATAGATACATAAATAGATAGAGGCTTGTGTGAACATCTATTGACTCATCTCTTTAGAATACTTTGTTACATGTGGAATTTTAGGGTCAAAGGATACACTTTATACCAGATTCCTTCTATTCACCCATTCATTCACTTATTTTGCTTATAGACATATGATTTTTTAAGTAAAAATTACTTACAATGAAATGTACAAATCCAAATTGTACAATGCAATGAGAGTTGACAAACGCCAATACCCACTTAGCTCATACCCTTACAAAGACATAGAACATTTCCTCAACCCAGAAAGTTCCCACATGTCCCTTCTTCCCAGTAAATCTTACCACATAACACAGGCAATCATTTTCCTTTTTTCACTATAGGTTACTTTTGCTTCTTCTACAACTTTGTATAAACAAATCATATTATATATTCTTTTTGTTCCCAGATTCTTTCTTTCAGCTTAATGTCACTGAGAGGCATACTTATTTCTGTGTAATAAGTAGCTTTTCCTTTTCATTGTGGAATAGTATGCCATTGTGTGAATAAAGTAAAATTGTTTATCCATTCTCCTACTGATGGACATTTGGGGTGTTTCCCTATGATTTTTAAATGAATAATCTAAACATTTCTTTTAATTGTAGTAGGGCATCTGTATGAAGAAAAATTACTCAAATCATGGTTTCATGCCTTTTCTTTTGTTTCTGGTTTACTTTGCTAAACATAATCAGTTGTGAGATTCATCCATGTTGCTGCACTAAGTTATAGTTTATGCATTTTCTTTAGTATTTTTTTAAAATTTTATTTGTGTTTTATGGTACATATACACAATGGAGTATTACTCAGCCATTAAAAAGAACACATTTGAATCAGTTCTAATGAGGTGGATGAAACTGGAGCCTATTATACAGAGTGAAGTAAGCCAGAAAGCAAAACACCAATACAGTATACTAACACATATATATGGAATTTAGAAAGATGGTAACAATAACCCTGTGTACGAGACAGCAAAAGAGACACTGATGTATAGAACAGTCTTTTGGACTCTGTGGGAGAGGGAGAGAGTGGGATGAATTGGGAGAATGGCATTGAAACATGTATAATATCATATATGAAAAAAGTCGCCAGTCCAGGTTCAATGCACGATACTGGACGCTTGGGGCTGGTGCACTGGGATGACCCAGAGGGATGGTACAAGGAGGGAGGAGGGAGGAGGGTTCAGGATGGGGAACACCTGTATACCTGTGGTGGATTCATTTTGATATATGGCAAAACCAATACAATATTGTAAAGTTAAAAATAAAATAAAATTAAAAATAAATAAATAAATAAAATTTTATTTGCACTTTAATAAAAAGAATTTATTTTGTGTGTATTTGCTCCTAGGTTCTGCTTTTTAGTACTTTTCAGCAGCTCATATATGGGCTTCCCTGGTAGCTCAGCTGGTAAAGAATCCACCTGCAATTCAGGAGACCCTGATTCGATCCCTGGGTTGGGAAGTTCCACTAGATAAGAGATAGGATATCCACTCCAATATTCTGCCAGGCTATCCACTCCGCTATTCTTCCAGGCTCCTCTGTCCATGGAATTCTCCAGGTAAGAATACTGGAGTGGGTTGCAATTTCCTTCTCCTGGGGATTTTCCTAACCCAGGGATTGAACCTGGGTCTCCTGCATTGCAGGCAGATTCTTTACCGTCTGTACTTTAGATACCTCATATAAGTAGAGCCATACAGCATTTGTCCCTTCGCAACTGACTTATTTAGCATAATGTCCTCGAGCTTTATCCAACATTATAGCATTATATATTTATGCCGAATTTTGTCCATTCAACTATTGATGGACTTTCAGTTTTTTTCCCCCTTTTGTCTATTTGAATAATACTGCAATGGACATGGATGTACAATATTGTTCAATACTCTGATTTAAATTCCTCTGGATATATACCCAGAAGTGGAATTGATGTGTCACGTGACAATTCTACTGTTCATTTTTGAAAAGCCATGATCCCCTTTTCCACAGTAGTTGAACCATTTTATATTCCCACCAACAATGCACAAAGATTTCATACTGTAGCCAACACTTATTGCTTTCAGTTTATATGTCAGGCAAATCCCGGATAAGTTAGAACTCCCTCTGCTCCCTTTAGTTCAAGAGAAGGAATTAGAAACTGGGCCGCCTCCAAATCAAGATGGTGCAGAACCAAGGAAGGGGTAGGGTATGGTGAGCTGAATAACATGCCAGAACATTTCGTATCATTCAAATTCTGTTTTTTAATTGATTGGGCATTTACTTGGTTGGTGCAGATCTTTGATTGTTTTACAGAGTTCCTATAAAGTTACTTTAGCCAGTTTTAGTTTTGTTTACTTGTTTCTGTTTTATTTTATTTTTAATGTTTCCAAGGGGAAATGAGGACTTGGAGCTTCCTAGTCCACCATTTGGCTGATGTCACCTCTGAATCATTAATTTTTAAACAGACTCCATCTAAACTTGAAGTTTCACTTATGATTTGACTATTCTTTAATTATTCAAAAGATGCTTCTGAATCTTGCTGAACCTGAGAGGCATCATTGTCAATATCAGTCCATTATGGACATCAGCAGGCTCCTTGACAGGTCAGACTTATTTTAGCCTAATATATCCTCCCTACAACTTTTAGTACTTTTAAAATAACTCCAATAAAATTTTTAAGAAAGGATCTAATATCTATCACTTGTATCTTTGTGTTAATATAATATTCTTTTCTAATTGTTGGATACAAAGTTTTTGTTTCATGTTAAAAGAACATCAAATATTGATGAGCTACTTAGAGGTAGATGAAATCACACCATTTAGGTGATTGACCTCTTTCCTAAGTACGAGGCATAGCTACACTCACAACTTACCAGCACATGAGTTGGTTCATGAATTATATGTTTTATGAATATACAGAAGAAAAGAAAATTATTGATGAAATTATGGCTTTGAAAATTGGTATTTCTCTCTCAGTCATGGTCAGGTGAGTTGCTGCTATTGTCCAAATCATTCTTCCGTATTTTCCAGTACCTATATTCATATAACCAAACAGACTATGTCAGTTTGCCACCTGAACTGTACCATTTATTAACATGCCTGCATTGGAAGTTCACCAACTGGGGCCAGAAATTAGAATATGTATAAAGGGTCTCTCCATATTTCACCCAACTCTGTTCTAAAAATGACTTCTCCATAGTCTATGTTCCTTTCTTTGGCAAGCCTCCAAGGACCTTAGAATCTTATGCTATCTATTAAAGTCCATGGAGAATCTCATACACCCAGCTCTTAAGTTCTATCAGCAATCTTTTACCAGGGTAATTTTGCATAAAAATCAAACAGTACAATAAAAATAAGCATAAAATAAAGCCTATACATATGAAATCAGCCATTAAAATTAATTTGGAGCTATATCTTAAATACAAGTGCCATCTTAATAGTGTTCATTTCTCAACCTATGGAATTTGGCTAGTTAGCCTTTGTACAATCATATAATAGAGGTGATGTTCTGGATTAATTCTGAATCTTGTAATAATTGATATGTTCTGAGAATATTATACTGTACCTGATTATTAATCCCACATCTAAAAATAAAGATTTTTTTCTGCAAGTTTTCTGGCCAATAGCATCATATTATCTAATTGAGATACAGTACTCAGTTTGTCAAATCTAAGTATTTCAAGTCTACTAGAGTGAGTTTTAGTTTGGGCTAAATTACACTATCGATTTAGTAATTTGGTTTTAATTAGTTATATTCACTTAATTGTTTCTAGGTCTGTCATGACATTTAAAAATGGGGTTGTGGAAATTTATTTCACACTTTGAAGGCTTTAGTATGTCTTTTTTTAAAATTCATCACTTCCACTCTGAAACTTTGTGTTGAAGCTTTAGTAAAATGAATCTCTCTCAATTGATTTTTACATGTAGGTTTGTTTTAAAGAGTGAGCGCCCTCAACAAATTTCTTCAGCCATGTACATAAAAACTGTCATGTGTTGCAGTATAAGAATAGAGTCATGTAAATTGTGTACAGTGATCAGTTTTCTAGATTTTTTTCTTCTTTATTTTTTTAAATTTTATTTTATTTTTAAACTTTACATGATTGTATTAGTTTTGCCAAATATCAAAATGAATCCGCCACAGGTATACATGTGTTCCCCATCCTGAACCCTCCTCCCTCCTCCCTCCCCATACCATCCCTCTGGGTCGTCCCAGTGCACTAGCCCCAAGCATCCAGTATCGTGCATCGAACCTGGACTGGCAACTCGTTTTTTACATGATATTTTACATGTTTCAATGTCATTCTCCCAAATCTTCCCACACTCTCCCTCTCCCACAGAGTCCATAAGACTGTTCTATACATCAGTGTCTCTTTTGCTGTCTCGTACACCGGGTTATTGTTACCATCTTTCTAAATTCCATATATATGCGTTAGTATACTGTATTTATGTTTTTCCTTCTGGCTTACTTCACCCTGTATAATAGGCTCCAGTTTCATCCACCTCATTAGAACTGATTCAAATGTATTCTTTTTAATGGCTGAGTAATACTATGAGTGAGATGGTTAATGTTTTGTGTCACCTTGAATCATACTAAGCTCAGATGTCTGTGGTTAGGCATTATTTCTGGGTATGTCTCTGAGGGTGTTTCCTGAAGAGATTAGTATTTGAATTTGTAGACTGTTTTTGCTTTGCTCTTCCCTATGTGGGTGCAGATTATGCAATCTTTTGTGGGTCTAAATAGAAGGAAAAGGAAAAGAAGGGGACATTATCTCCTTTCCTACCTGTGTGCTTGACCTAAAACAGTAGTCTTCTTCCTGCCTTTGTACTGGGATTTACACCATCAGCTCCCTGGATTCTCAGGTCTTTGGGCTCAGATCATAGTTACACCACTGGCTTTCCTGGGGTTCCAGTTTGCAGACGCCAGATAGCAGATCATGGGATTTCTCAGCCTCCAAAATCATATGAGCCAATTCCTTGGTAATAAATTCTTCTCTCTCTCTCCACACACATACACACACACACACACACACACACACACACACACACACAATTGGTTCTGTTTCTCGGGAGAACCCTGAACAATACAATGAGGGAGCAGTATTTCAATTAATTATCTTTGCTTCATACAATACTCCTCATCTCTTATCACTGTCACTGTTATTATTTATCTATGCAAGATGCTGAATATTAAGCAAAAAATTTAGGTATGATACATAATACAGTTTCATACTGTCCCTGACATTTGTCTTAGCTTTTTCTCATCTGCTGGCAGAACCACAAATGACAAGCAATTAAGCTTTCTGCTTTTTGTGTTTTCACACTTGCTATCCTTGTAATATGATGTGTTTTACGTAAATTCCCAAAACCTATGTCATAATCCTACCCAGGAAGAATGTTGGAAGACCAAAGCATGACTGACAGAAACTAATTATTTCCCAAACTGTCCTGTGGAAAAGAGTTTAATAAAAAACCAAGTTTGGAAAACTCAGATTAAAGTAAAGTAGATTTCCTTTGTGAAAGACTTGTCAGGGGCTTTACTTAGATCACATGCATTGTGAATGTCTCCAGATTGAATACTGTGTACATCTATTTGCCAAATGTGTTTCACTGCAGGACACACATATAGACTATATGCAAAGCATCTCACAATAATTGTTTAAAATACACTTTAGAAATTCTTGCACAGAAAAATTTGAATGCTTTTTTTAGTGGACTGTTTGTTTCCCCTAAATTCATATTTTATAACCTTAATTCTTATATAATGGTACTAGGAGGTGAGACCTTTGTGAGGTAACTAGGTATAGATGAAATCTTGAGAATGGAGATCCCATGATGAAATTAGTGCCCTTTTAAGAAGAGAAAGAGGCAGGGGAGGTTCTTCATCACCCCATGTGATAACACAGAGAGAAAGCCACTGTCTGCAATCCAGGAAGACAGTCTGCACCAGAACCTGACTATTATGGTATCCTAAATTCAGACTTTAAACGACAAAAATTAAAAGATGAAATTAAAACGCCCTTGCTCCTTGGAAGAAAAGCTATGGCAAACCTAGAGAGCATATTAAAAAGCAGAGACATTACTTTGTCCGTATAATCAAAGCTATGATCTTTCCAGTAGTCATGTATGGATGTGAGAATTGGACCATAAAGAAGGCTGAGTGCCAAAGAATTGATGCTTTTGAATTGCGGTGCTGGAGAAGACTCGTGAGAGTCCCTTGGACAACATGGAGCTCAAACCAGTCAATCCTAAAAGAAATCAACCCTGAATATTCGAAGCTCCAATATTTTGGCTACCTAATGCAAACAGCAAACTCATTGGAAAAGACCCTGATGCTGGGAAATATTAAGGGCAAAAGGAGAAAGGGGCAGCAGAGGATGAGATTGTTGGATGGCATCATAGACTCAATGGACATAAATTGTAGTAAACTCCAGGAGATAGTGGAGGCAGGGGAGCCTGGCGTGCTGCAGTCCATGGGGTCACAAAGAGTAAGACACAACTTAGTGACTGAACAACAACAACAAATCAGGCTTTTAGCCTCCAAAATGTGAGGAATAAATTTCTTTTGTTTAAGCCACCCAGGCTATGTGATTCTGGTATTTTGTTATGGCAGCCTGAACAACTGAGATAGTGCAGTTGAGGTAATTGGGATAAAACTAAATTTTCGGTTCATCTCTGACCCTTACTGGCAATCTAACACTATCTCTAAGTCTGTCACCTCATCTCTAGAGTAGGGACAGAAATATTCAGCCTTCAGGATTTTTGTGAAGACTGTATATACATAGCTTATATCAAGTGATCAATAAACGATAGCTACGATTATGATTATTCCCTGTTATTCTGGGTTTCTCTTACTCCAACTCAAAGTTTAAAGAGAATTGAAAAATGTACAAATTTATGAATTAGGCTACTCAAACTGGAAAATTTTGTACAAAAGACTATATCCCCGTGGATCCTTTTAGAGAGGGCAATTACTCAAAATCTATTGCCGTAAAGTTGGATCCTGCATAGTTAACCTTGGAGCACCCAGGCTGGTAATAGATCAGCTGCAAGTATGATCAATACCTAGAGATAAGCCTAAGTGAGAGCTTACTCTCCTGAGCTTACTGCTTTTTCAACAAACATTGGCTGCTTACCAGGTCCAACTGGATCATGTGATGTGTTAGATGCATTAGGAAGGCATTCCACTGAGCTCTAACACTCCAAGAAAGCTTCTTGCACTGGACCCCCAAGGACCATTTCTGAGTGATGAAATATAATTTTTATACCCATAGTACTCCAGAAGAGCCTCACAATATCCTATTTCTGGTCCTAGTTGAAAATAATGCTCATAATTCATTTCTTTTTCCTGAAAAACTGTATTCACATTTGGTCAGTCCTTTTGTTTCATGTTTTCAGATTTGGATAATTATGCCTCTTCGTATAATTGCTTTGTAAGGCCTACCTGACAATTCAGTCTAGTACCTTAACTGTAAAGAATAAATATATCAATGCCAATTTTTTGACATTAAATAAAGTGATAAAACCATGCTTGAAGCATTTATTCTACAACATACTTTTCTTCTAAAATATCATGTTTTAAAAACCTAATCTTATAAGGTAAAAGCATTTGTTCTAGGCATGGTTAGGAAAAAAAAAATTAATGAGTAAATTGGGTCAGACTCTGTCTTTGGAGAACCTGTAATTTACTATTTTCATCTTTTCATATGCAGTCAACATAGCTATTGAAAGACAAAAGTATGTTGTGCTTGATGTATTATATTTTCCAGATTTACATGCATTCTCTCCTAACACCTTTTTGACTCATCATCTATATATGAAATTATGTGTGTATACATATGTGTATGTGTGTGCAGAAAGAAAAATAGCTACATAGATAGATAGCGAGATAGATTCCTGCTTCTTATTTTCAATTAATTTCTCCACAGTACAGCATTTTCTTATGACGGTAATTAGTTTCTCTTAAAACCACGAAGTTAATGTGAGAAAATACTACTGATAGGGTCTCTAATTTTTTCAGTGAAATAACAATGCTTAGAGGAGATTTAGACAAGTGATAATGGGAAAATGTACATGTATTTACAAGAAATTAACAGTGACTAAATTGAAACATATGCTAAATGTCAGTCTGCTCCTCCAAAATACATTAAAATAAAGAATTTGGAGATAAATGTACCAATTTTAGAAAAAAGTATAGTAACCAGAAGTCTTGTTGTTCATTTCCCAATCAGCATTTATTGCAGTACACTGCGGTGTTACTTAACTCTACTCACTGCCACTTTTTCCCACAAATCAGGGTTTTAAAAATTCCATTATGGACTAACTATAGTGAATGCATATTACGTTCATAGTAGTTAGTATGTATTACATAAAATTACTGAAGCTGAGAATCTCACTGTCCTAGCTTATTCTTTGACTCTAATACCTGTCTTTCCATGGACTGACTTACCTTTATCATTGTACTTTCACTTGGTCCAATCAGCTGAGACCAGGAGAACAAGGACATATGATAAAAAGCTATATCAGCAAAAGGCTTCTTCTAGAACAAGAGCTCTGGGTGAGGCAGGTTGCCATTAAAGGTACTGTGGGAAGGCAGGTGCCATGAACCATCTCTTACTCCTCTCTTCAGGATAATTTGTTGTTGTTCAGTTATTAAGTCATATCCAATTCTTTGTGACCCTATGAACTGCAGCACACCATGCTTCCCTGTCCTTCACTATCTCCTGGAATTTGCTCACATTCTTGTCAGTTGAGTCTCTGATGCCATCCAACCATCTCATCCTCTGATGCCCCCTTCTCCTCTTGCCCTCAATCTTTCCCAGCATCAGGGTCTTTTCCAACGAGTCAGTTCTTCACATCAGGTGACCAAAGTATTGGAGCTTCAACTCTGCTGATATGTATGGCACTATAATTCTATAAAGTAGGAATTAGGGAAAGTCCAGTAGTCCCCCCCCCCCTTATCCACTGTTTCACTTTAGTCTCAGTTGCCCATGGTCAATTGTGGTCTGAAAATATTAAATGGAATATTCCAGAAATAATTCATAAATTTTAAATTACATACCATTCTGAATAATGTAATGAAATCTTGTGCTACCCATCCCCATCCTGCCCAAGACATGAATCATCCCTTTGTCCAGCTTATCCCATCTGTTAGTTGCTTAGTGGCCATCTAGCTTACCAGATCACCTGTCACAGTAGTGCAGTGCAGCAACCCTTATTTTATTTAGTAATGACCCCAAATCACAAAAGTAGTAATGCTGGCAGGTCGGATATTCTCTTATTGTGCTTAATTTATAAAGTAAACTTTATCATAGGTATGTTTGTGTAGAAAAACGTAGTATATATAGAGTTTGGTACTATCTGCAGTTTCAGGCACTGGGGGTGTTGGAATGTATGCCCTCTGCCTAAGGGGAGACTGTTGTATATGGAAAATAATACTGAAATATTACATATTACTTTTTGCTTCTTACTATTTGAAACTGTTAATTGTGCTGTCTTTTAGATTTTTGAAATGACCAAGACTGACTTGACATGTCTAAAAAACTCTCAGCAAGGGGAATCAGATAGTTGGATAAGAATTCAATATATTTTAACTTTATCCTAACAGTTCTCAGTACATGATATAAGTTTTTTGGATGAGTTGTACATTTAGCTTTTACTATGTTCTACCTTAAAAATAAGAGAAGTATTTCTTAATCTTCAAAGAAATAAGACAAACCCTCACTATATCACTTGCTTTTATAAGCAAAAGTTCAATAGAGAATACATACTATAGCCTGTGCATGGTCATGAAAAACAAGCCAAGATACATGTCAGTCAAGGCTCTTTCACCTACTAGCTATATGAATTTGATGAGTTATCTTAAATTTACTATACTTCCATTTCTAATGCTTCCATTCCTAATACAATTGCACTCATCTCACACACTACTAAAGTAATGCTTAAACTTCTCCAAACCAGGCTTCAGCAAGTTCACTTCTGTGAACTTCCAGATGTTCAAGCTAGTTTTAGAAAAGGCAGAGGAACCAGAGATCAAATTGCCAACATCCGCTGGATCATTGAAAAAGCAAGAGAGTTCCAGAAAAACATCTATTTCTGCTTTATTGACTATGCCAAAGCCTTTGACTGTGTGGATCACAATAAACTCTGGAAAATTCTGAAAGAGATGGGAATACCAGACCACCTGACCTGCCTCCTGAGAAATCTGTATGCAGATCAGGAAGCAACAGTTAGAACTGGACATGGAACAACAGATTGGTTCCAAATAGGAAAAGGAGTACATCAAGGCTGTATATTGTCACCCTACTTATTTAACTTATATGCAGAGTACATCATGAGAAATGCTGGGCTGGAGGAAGCACAGGCTGGAATCAAGATTGCCAGGAGAAATATCAATAATCTCAGATACGCAAATGACACCACCCTTATGGCAGAAAGTGAAGAGGATCTAAAGAGCCTTTGGATGAAAGAGAAAGAGGAGAGTGAAAAAGTTGGCTTAAAGCTCAACATTCAGAAAACGAAGATCATGGCATCCACTCCCATCACTTCATGGTGAACAGATGGGGAAACAGTGGGAACAGTGGCTGACTTTATTTTTCTAGGCTCGAAAATCACTGTGGATGGTGATTGCAGCCATGAAATTAAAAGACACTTACTCATTGGAAGGAAAGTTATGACCAACCTAGACAGCATAATAAAAAGCAAAAACATTGCTTTGCCAACAAAGGTCCGTCTAGGTAAGGCTATGATTTTTCCAGTGGTCATGTATGGATATGAGAGTTGGACTATAAAGAAAGCTGAGTGCAGAAGAATTGATACTTTTGAAGTGTGGTGTTGGAGAAGACTCTTGAGAGTCCCTTGGACTGCAAGGAGATCCAGCCAGTCCATCCTAAAGGAGATCAGTCCTGGGTGTTCATTGGAAGGACTGATGCTGAAGCTGAAACTCCAATAATTTGGCCACCTCATGCAAAGAACTGACTCATTGGAAAAGACCCTGATGCTGGGAAAGATTGAGGTCAGGAGGAGTAGGGGACAACAGAAGATGAGACAGTTGGATGGCATCACTGACTCGATGGCCATGGGTTTGTGTGGACTCTGGGAGTTGGTGATGGACAGGGAGGCCTGGCATGCTGCAGTTCATGGGGTCGCAAAGAGTCGGACACGACTGAGCGACTGAACTGAACTGAACTGAACATCCCTAATATGTTCAATGGGAGAGATAATCCAGGGCTCCAGTTGTTGTGGTAGGTATTAAATGAAATAATTTATGTAAAGCACTTAGCATAGTACCTGTCTTACTAATACATTCAGTAAATAACAGTCCACTAGACGACATCTCTAAGCAGTGAGTACAAGACTATAAATTGAGGTACCAAAGGAAATATAAAACAGTAAATTTGTCTATTATTTAAAAATTATGTTTATACACACTGATATGCAATTTTAAATAAATGTAAATATGTAATCATATCATATATGTTGTGTTTGGAGGGTATTTATGTCTTTCCTTTTTGCTTGCCCCATCCCTATCTCTTTCTCTCTCCTTCCCCCATATCATCTCCCTTTCATATTATTATCATCATATCATCATCCACCACACACAAGTAAACTCCAGGTACCTCATGCTAAAATACTAGTATACATCTGCATTGCATTAATCCATTAAATCTCTTTTACGTCTCCTCAAGAAAGTATAAAATATATGGGCATAGTATTTTGTGTATATCATATTTAAGTAAGCAGACAAATATCAAGGATGCCTTCTTGGATTTTGTTTTTAATTGTGGGAAGTCCTTTGCCTACTACTGGAAGTCCTGGGAGGGGGTGAAAGCACTCTTTTAAACACTTCATTTGGACCTACTAAAGAAGCAGCTGGTCAGTATATTAACCTCAATCATCTAACCTGCACAGTTAGAAGGAAGACTGACCATTCTCAGAAAGAATCCTGATTCCAGGACCTCACTGAGGTTGTTAGGTTGCAGCCTCCTTAGGTACATTTATGGGGGGAGGGGGGGTCTGCAATGCTAAATGTTTTCTTTCTGCTCAATTCTATTAGGTGCCTGACAGTTGTGCACAGTGAGGTGAGAGCTGCCCAGGAGAAAGAGTGGCACTTGACTAGGTTTTCCCCTGCCCTAGCCCCCACATGTTCTAAAGGCCTCTGTCAAGTCAAGAGGCCAGGCTGCACAGTTGTAAGCAGAGTCCAATGTGTCAGTGTTAGTTGTTGTTCAGTTGGTCAGTTGTGTTTGGCTCTTTGTGACCCCATGGACTGCAGCACACCAGGCTGCCCTGTCCTTCACTATCTCCTGAAGTTTGTTCACACCCATGTCCATTGAGTCAGTGATGCTGTCCAACCATCTCATCCTCTGTTGTCCCTTCTCTTCCTGCCCTCAGTCTTCCCCAGCATCAGGGTCTTTTCCAGTGATTTGGCTCTTCGCATCACATAGCCAAAATATTGGAGCTTCAGCTTCACCATCAGTCCTACCAATGACTATTCAGGGTTGATTTCTTTAGGATTGACTGCTTTGATCTCCTTGCTGACCAAGGGCCTCTAAAGAGCCTTTTCCAGAACCACAGTTCAAGAGCATCAGTTCTTTGGCACTCAGCCTTCTTTATGGTCCAACTCTCACATCTGTACATGACTACTGGAAAAACCATAGCTTTGACTATAGGTCAGTGTTAGACCTATTGACAAAGGAGTGCTGATAGTTTCTTTTAAAATTTTTCTATCTTAACAAATTTTATTTGTTCCATGATTTATTTTCTCATGATTTTTAAATTTTTATTTTGAGATAATTTTAGATTCACATGTAATGGTAAGAAATAACACAGAGATTCAGTCTATACTTTACCCAGTTTGCTCCCATGAGAAATTCTAGTAGCATATCGGTACCAGAATACTGGCATTGACAGCGATGATTTAGAACATTTCCATCACTACAGAGATACCTACTGCAGCCCTGTTATGGACACAGCCACTTCACTCCCAACTCCCACTTCATTTAACGCTTGGTAACTAATTTGTCTATTTCTATAAATTGGTCATTTCAAAAATGTTATGTAAATGGAGCCATACAGTTTTTAACCTTTTGACATTTGTTTTCTTCATTCAACATAATTTCCTCAAGATTCTTCCTTTACATGTATATGTATGGCTGAGTTCTTCACTGTCTGGCTGAAACTATCAGAACACTGCTAATCAGCTATACTCCAATACAAAATAAAAAGTTAAAAAACTAAACCTTTTCCACCAAAACATTGTTCATTGTTCCCTTATTCTGAACCACATAAAAATATCTAAAATTTTTTTCAATATAAAATTCAACTTCAAAAAATGATTCATTCAAGTTAGAGCATGTATCAGTAGTCTATTCTTTCTGTACTGCTGAGTCATTATCGATGATATAGATGGACTACAGTTTGTTTAACCATCCGTCTCATGAAGGGCAATATCTAATCCATGTTGTTTCCAGACTTTGGCTATTATAACTAGAGCCAAAGTCTGGAAACAACATGGATTAAAATGTTTGGTGTGTGTATTTCTATGTTCTTTGTTCTGTTTGCTATGTCTATAGCTCTGCTAATATCATACTATCTTAATTACTGTAAATATGTAGAGTGATTCCTCTTACGTTTCTCTTGTATTCAAGATTGTTTTATAGGGACTGTGCCTTTCCATATAGATTTTAGAACAAGTTTAGTTATGTCTCCAAAATACCTTGCTGAGATTTTGATAGAAATTGCATTAAAACTACAGATACGTTTCTGGAGTATTGACATCTGTACTATGTTGTGTCTTCAAAAATATAAACATATCATGTACCTAGATCTTAACTGATTTCATGCATTAGTATTTTTTCTTTTTAACCATACATCCTATACATATTTTGATAAGTTTATATGGAAATATTTCATTTTATCTTTATGATTTTAAATGGTACTGTGTTCTTAATTTTGGTTTGTATATGTTAGTTGTTGGTATACATAAATATAACCAGATTCTGAGAATCCTACAACCTTGTTGAATTCAATTATCAGTTCTAGGAATTTCTTCTCGTAGATTCCTTAGGACTTTCTACATACACAATCATTTCATCTGCAAATAGGAACACATTTATTTACTTATTTCCAATTTTTAGGCCTTTTATTTATCTTTCCTTATTAAACTGGGTAGAAATTCTAATACTGTACTGGATTAAAGCGGTGAAACCAGAAACCCTTGCCTTGTTTCTTTTCTTAGAGGTAAAGCATCTAGCTTCTCACCTTTCAATAGGATGCTTGTTGTAGGTTTTTATAAATATTCTTTACTAAGTTGAAGAAGTTCTTTTCTATTCTGAGTTTGCTGAGAGTTTTTATCATGAATGGTGGTTGGATTTGGTCAACTGTTTTTCTGTCAGTTGATAAGATTATGTGGTTTTTTTTTTTCATTGTACTTTTGATACGTTAGTTTGCACAGGATTTCTGATGTCAAACCAGACTTGCATACCTGGAGTAAATCCAACTTGATCATGGAGTCGCTCTTGTTTGGCACTTACAAATTTAGGATTGTAATGCCTTCTTTGTGGATTGATCCTTCTAGCATTATATAATGACTCTCTTTGTCTTTAGTAATTTTCTCAACACTGAACTTCACTTTTTCTGATGTTAATATAGCTTGTATTTTTCATGACTAATGCTTGTATTATTTTTCTATCCTTTTATTTTCAATCTATTGATGTCATGTTTGAAGGGAGTTACTTATAGAAAACATATTTTTGAATCATGTTTTCTTTTTAATTCATTCTGCCAATCTTTGTCTTGTGATTAATGTATTTAGCATTACTATAAAGGCAGCTAGTGGAGGGGATGGAATTCCAGCTGAGCTGTGTAAAATCCTAACAGACAATGCTGTTTAAGTGTGGCACTTAATATGTCAGCAACTTTGGAAAACTCAGCAGTGGCCACAGGACTGGAAAAGGTCAGTTTTCATTTCAATCCCAAAGAAGCACAACGTCAAAGAATGTTCAAACTTCCACACAGTTGTGCTCACTTCGCATGCTAGCAAGGTAATGCTCAAAACTCTTCAAGCTAGGCTTCAGCAGTACACGAACCGAGAACTTCCAGATGTACAAGCTGGGTTTTGAAGATGCAGAGGAACCAGAGATCAAATTGCCAACATGTGTTGGATCATGGAGAAAGCAAAGGAGCTCCTACTACTGCTTTAGTGACTACACTAAAGCCTTTACTGCGTGGATCACAACAAATTGTAGAAAATTCTTAAAGAGATGGGAGTACCAGACCACTTTACCTGTCTCCTGAGAAACCTGTATGTAGGTCAAGAAGCAACAGTTAGAACTGGACATGGAACAATGGACTGGCACCAAATTGGAAAAGGAGTTATGACAAGGCTGTATATTGTCACCCTGTTTGTTTAACTTATATGCAGAGTAGATCATGCAAAATGCTGGGCTGGATAAATCACAAGCTGGAATCAAGGGAGGGAGGGAAGTGGGGAGATGGAGGGGGGAGGGAGGGAAGAAATACCAACAACCTCAGACATGCACATGATACCACTCTAATGGCAGACAGTGAAGAGGACTAAAGAGCCTCTTGATGAGAGTGAAAAGGCTGGTTTGAAACCCAGCATTCAAAAAACTAAGATCATGGCATCTGGTCCCATCACTTTATGGCAAACAGAAGGAGAAAAAGTAGAAACAGTAACAGATTTTATTTTCTTGGGCTCCAAATTCACTGCAGACGGTGACTGCAGCCATGAAATTAAAAGATGCTTGCTCCTTGGAAGGAAAGCTATGAGGAACCTAGATAGCATATTAAAAAGCAGAGACATTACTTTGCCAACAAAGGTCCTTCTAGTCAAAGCTATGTTTTTTCCAGTAGTCACATATGGATGTGAGAGTTGGCCCATAAAGAGAGCACTGAAGAATTGATGTTTTTGAACTGTGGTGCTAGAAAATACTCTTGAGAGTCTCTTGGACAGCAAGGAGATCAAACCAGTCAATCCTAAAGGAAATCAACCCTGAATATTCATTGGAAGGACTGAAACTGAGCTGAAGTTCTAGTACTCTTGCCACCTGCTATGAAGAGCTGACTCATTGGAAAAGGGCCTGATGCTGGGAAAGATTGAGGGCAGGAAGAGAAGGGGGCTGCAGAGGATGAGATGGTTAGACAGCAACACAGACTCAATGGATATGAACTTGAGCAAACTCTGGGAGACAGTGGAGGGCAGAGGAGCCTGGAGTGCTGCCGTCTACGGGATCGCAGAGTAGTACACAACTTAGGGACTGAAGAACAACAACGTGTATATTAATTAAGCTGCCTCTACCATTATTACATACACTAAAAGTTTGTGAACCTGTTCTCTACACTCTCTGTGCCATTTCACACATGGTTACTTCTTTCAGAAATGTTCTTTCCCCGCACCCACACCTGTAAATACAAAAATGCAGCTATCTCTATGAAGCAGTCCCTGCTCTCATTTTCACCACCACCAGCCCATGCAAGGGACATGTGTTGCTATGAGATGAATAATATGCGAGAAATAATCAGAACTGGGGTGTAGAGGAGTGTTGGGGAACACTGGAATGAAGCAGCTGGACTACAGTGGTGGAAAGGACCCATGGTTTGTACTTGGAACTTGCGCATTTCAGCTAACATTGCAAAAAAAAAAAAAAAGTGAGGGCAGCAGGGTGAAAAATAAACAGGGCAGGGGAAAGAAGAATGAAGCAGCAACAGAGTAGCTCCAATGGGCTCCCCTGATAAGTCAGAAAGGCAAATCCATCTCCCCGTGTATCCTCCCTCCCCACAAGCATCAGGCCTATAAATATTTCTGTTAGGAGGAGGGGTGTTTCTGCAAATGGCTACCAACCACCAGCCTGCTTCGGAGAAGGCGATGGCACCCCACTCCAGTACTCTTGTCTGGAAAATCCCAGGCTCCGCTGTTCATGGGGTTGGGAAGAGTCGGACACGACTGAGCGACTTCATTTTCACTTTTTACTTTCATGCACTGTAGAAGGAAATGGCCACCCACTCCAGTGTTCTTGGCTGGAGAATCCCAGGGACGGGGGAGCCTGGTGGGCTGCCGTCTATGGGGTCACAGAGAGTGGGACACGGCTGAAGTGACTTAGCACTTAGCATAGCACCAGCCTCCAGGCGCCATGTTTTTAACTGTGTAACTAAATGAGCCTGCCTCCGTAGGAGGCTGCCAGGGGGCTGGCTGCTCTGAGGAGGCCAAGAAAAGTATGGAACACCCACCTCCTAAGAATAAGCCTTCGCTCTGAACACTTATACTCTCATTTGTTCTTGTGGTCGCCTCCATCCCGAAAGCTCTTTATCTCCATGTTTGCTTGTGAAAATCTTGCCCATCCCGCAGGACCTCTCCCACGCACCAGCCCCCCAGCTGGCTCGTCCCCCCCGCTTCTGCACCCCTCCCACCCCCCCGCCACGTCGGGAATCCAGGAGCACTGGTTCCGGGTGAATTTCAACCCCTGCCCCGAGGCTCCATCCACCCCTCCTTCCTGCCCCCTTTTGACTCCTCCCAGCCCGCCGCGTGCTACCTGGCCTCCCACGTCCGGCCCTCCCGCCGCCTGCGCCCCCTTGCGCTCGGCCCCCGCGTCGTCCTCGTCCCAAGTCGACTTCGCTCCCGCAGCCCTCACCGCAGGCAGCATTTCCCACCTGGAACCGCGTCGCCGCCGCCCTCGCTGCCGCGCGCCGCCCATGCTCCGCTCGCCTGTCCGCGACTCCTCGCCCGGCTCGCCAGCCCTGTCTTCCCACGCCGCCCCCCGCCCGCCGCCCGGCATGGCCCCGGAGCAAACAGGTAACAAGAAGCGGGAAGAGCCCGCGCCCCAGAAGGCCGCAGAGGGCTCGTCGTCGCTGAGCTCGTCGTCGCCGGGCTCGTCGTCGCCGGGCTCGGCGGCGGTGCACGCAGACGGCCCGCAGCCTCCCAAGAAGCCCAAGCGGATGGTGGTGCGGCGCTCACTGGTGGACTACCTAAGGGGGCGCGAGGTGGGCGCGCCAGGCCGCGCCGGGCTCTCAGGCTTCGATAGCGAGCTGCATGGCTTCGCGGTGCGGAAGCTGCCAGAGCTGCTGCGGGAGCGCGAACTGTCCTTGGGCACCGTGGACAAGGTGTTCGCGTCGCAGTGGCTGAACGCCAGGCAGGTGGTGTGCGGTACCAAGTGCAACACGCTCTTCGTGGTGGACGTGCGGTCCAGCCAGGTAACACGCATCCCCCTCATACGGGATCGTCGGCACCCGCCGGCCCGCGCCCAGCCGGGCTGCGGCATCCATGCCGTCCAGCTGAATCCCTCCAAGACACTGATGGCCACCAGGGGTGAGAACCCCAACAGCCTGGCCGTCTACTGGTTGCCAACGCTGGATCCCTTGTGCCTGGGCGACCACGGCCACAAAGACTGGATCTTCGCCATCGCCTGGATGAGCGACACGGTGGTGGTGAGCGGCTCCCGCGATGGCACCTTGGGCATCTGGAAGATAGACCCCGACGTATTCCGGCGCAATGCTGCAGGGCTCTCCGTGTGTGCCCACATCCGTCCCGCGGAAGTGGAGGATGTCCCCAGGGCCGCCACCAACCGACGTAACTCCAAGGTGCGGGCTATGGCCTTCAGCGCCAAGAGGCAGGAGCTGGGAGCCGTGACCATGGATGGCTACTTCCACCTGTGGAAAGCCCAGAATACCCTGTCCAGGCTGTTGTCCATCAGGCTGCCTTACTGCAGAGAGAACGTGTGCCTGACCTTCTGCGGTGAGTTGTCCCTGTACGCGGTAGGCTCCCAGTCCCATGTCTCTTTCCTGGACCTGCGCCAGGGTCACCAGAGCATCCGGTACCTGTGCTCCCACGAGGGCAGCACGGGTGTGCGCTCCCTCAGCTTCTATGAGCACATGGTCACCGTGGGCACCGGCCACGGCTCTCTGCTCTTCTATGACATCCGCGCGCAGAAGTTCCTGGAGGAGAAGGTCTCGGACAGCCAGCACTCCTCTCCGCGGCCCACAGGGCGGAGGTTCAGGCTGATTTGTGGCAGAGGCTGGCTCAACCAAGATGACCTGCAGATGAACGACCTCAGTGCCTTGGGCGAGTTGCCCAATGCTCTCTACACCCATTGCTACAACTGGCCGGAGATGAAGCTCTTCGTTGCTGGCGGCCCTCTTCCTTCAATCCTCCGTGGGAACTATGCAGGCCTCTGGAGCTAGGGATGGCCGCCCTGTCCTCAAAGTGCCCAGATTTACCTTCCAGTCCCCTCCCACTTTTCTCCTATGCCCTGTGGTTGTGCTTTTGAGTCTGTGTGGCTTTTATCTTTCAGATTAAAAAACTCCAGTTTACCTCTGCTTAGGGTATTAGGCGAAGAGAGATGGCGACCTAGAGAGTGAGTTACCCTTCGGTCAGTCAAAATTTGGCTTTAACACTTTTATACACCTGGCCAATAGTGTCGTTTTAAATTATACAAAAAAATTTTGATGAATTCTTAGTTCTGTTTACTGTTTGAGTCATTTATGTATTCTCTCACTTTAATGCCTGGCAGTCACGGTTTTACAATTGTGTATATTTTCTTTTTCTGTTACCTGTATTATGATAATACTGTTTTGGTCGTTTTTCTTCACAGATAGATGGTATATTGAGAGTATTTTTTTTTTTTAAAGAGTTTGTACATGTGTTCTGGAAAGCTGGCTGTAGTATTATAGTGTTGTTCCAGTGGGAAGGTACATGCCAGTTTCTAGATTACCAGGTTTTGGAAGCATTCCATTTGCAAATTGTCATCTTCATGTTTGTAGTTTGTAAATTGTTGGTGCTAAACATGCTGTTTAAAAACGTCATTCATGGTGAAAACAAGATTGTCATACAATCTTGGGTTTTTTGGTACCAAAATCTCAATTGGTCAGAACACTTTAGGAATGCAAGGGTTCTGCTGATTGACTTTTCAGAAGTAATCTAAACACCCATTCTCTCTTTTAAGTTTTCCTGACCTGTTGTTAAATAGATAACGGAATATATATTTTCTCGCTTTTTGCCTTAGTAGTATTAACACTTGTGAGTATATGTGAATGTTTGTTGTTTAAGGTACTTGCACAGTTTCAGTGCCATCATTCAAAATGGGTTCCATGTATGAAAATGTAGAATGTATCACAGGCTAGGTAGAATGTATACTGGTCCTGATCCCGGGTATAGAACTGGATATTTTTGCTTTTGCTGTTGTCAATACCAAATACTATACTTGAACATGCTTTAAAATTTCTACTTCCGCTTAACAAAGTCATAGAAAAAAACCGCAAAGAAGGAAAATGAACCCAGTCCCTACTTCTGAAAAAGACTGTTAGCTTGTAAAGTTAAATTTGTTAAGATTTTATTTTGTCAAGTTCAAAGATTCTTATCTGAAGTAGAATAAACAGATTGTTAAAAAGTTGTTGTGATGTTACGACTCTCAATACAGTAATACGCGATTATCAAGGATACAGGATGTTTATTCTAAGAAGATGGGCCAGAAAGTAAAAGTAAATGCCATTAGGTTGAAGAAAAGTACTTTGGAGCATAGACCAATACAAAACATGGTTTGTTAGGAAAACAGATTGTACTTCTGCCTATGTGGGAATACTGGAAGTGAGAAGAGAGACTGGCCTTTCCTCACAACTGGCCAGGTTGTGCTGCTGATCGTGCATTAGTGTTGTGGCATGTCTGTTTTTCCTTAAATACTTCGGCACTCAGATGTTGCCTTGGTGTCCATTACATGCTGTTCAATTGAAAATCTGAGCCAATTGAGTAATGTAATGAGTGATCCTAAAAGTAAGTTAAGAAATACAGTGGGGAAAAGCAGTTTTTGTTTACAGAGATTATGTTAACAGGGTTGTATAGTTGTTATATTGGAGAAGGAAATGGCCACCCACTCCAGTGTTCTTGCCTGGAGAATCCCAGGGACGGGGGAGCCTGGTGGGCTGCCGTCTATGGGGTCACAGAGAGTGGGACACGGCTGAAGTGACTTAGCACTTAGCATAGCACCAGCCTCCAGGCGCCATGTTTTTAACTGTGTAACTAAATGAGCCTGCCTCCGTAGGAGGCTGCCAGGGGGCTGGCTGCTCTGAGGAGGCCAAGAAAAGTATGGAACACCCACCTCCTAAGAAAAAGCCTTCGCTCTGAACACTTATACTCTCCTTTGTCCTTGTGGTTGCCTCCATCCCGAAAGCTCTTTATCTCCATGTTTGCTTGTGAAAATCTTGCCCATCCCGCAGGACCTCTCCCAAAGCCCCAGGGGACTACGCCGAAGCACCTGCCTCTGGAACTGAGAGTTGAGAACAGCACCAAAGTGCAGGAAGGGAGCTGCCCCTCCCCTTGACTATTCCTCTCCACGTTTTCCGGGCTCTGAGTTACAATCACGCTGGCACCTCCGACCTAAACACACAGGCACATATATTTGGTTGAGTCTGTCTAGGTTCAACCAGAAGCTGATTGGCTGCTGTCTGATGGTTGGCCAAATACCCCGTATTATTTAGTGGGGATTCAGGACAGGCCCACTTGGCCAGTTTGGGGTCCTGGAGCCAGGCCCCCAGCACATCCCAGGCTCATCGCACACAACCCCACAGGCGAAGTGCCCTCCCACGCACCAGCCCCCCAGCTGGCTCGTCCCCCCCGCTTCTGCACCCCTCCCACCCCCCCGCCACGTCGGGAATCCAGGAGCACTGGTTCCGGGTGAATTTCAACCCCCGCCCCGAGGCTCCATCCACCCCTCCTTCCTGCCCCCTTTTGACTCCTCCCAGCCCGCCGCGTGCTACCTGGCCTCCCACGTCCGGCCCTCCCGCCGCCTGCGCCCCCTTGCGCTCGGCCCCCGCGTCGTCCTCGTCCCAAGTCGACTTCGCTCCCGCAGCCCTCGCCGCCGGCAGCATTTCCCACCTGGAACCGCATCGCCGCCGCCCTCGCTGCCGCGCGCCGCCCATGCTCCGCTCGCCTGTCCGCGACTCCTCGCCCGGCTCGCCAGCCCTGTCTTCCCACGCCGCCCCCCGCCCGCCGCCCGGCATGGCCCCGGAGCAAACAGGTAACAAGAAGCGGGAAGAGCCCGCGCCCCAGAAGGCCGCAGAGGGCTCGTCGTCGCTGAGCTCGTCGTCGCCGGGCTCGTCGTCGCCGGGCTCGGCGGCGGTGCACGCAGACGGCCCGCAGCCTCCCAAGAAGCCCAAGCGGATGGTGGTGCGGCGCTCACTGGTGGACTACCTAAGGGGGCGCGAGGTGGGCGCGCCAGGCCGCGCCGGGCTCTCAGGCTTCGATAGCGAGCTGCATGGCTTCGCGGTGCGGAAGCTGCCAGAGCTGCTGCGGGAGCGCGAACTGTCCTTGGGCACCGTGGACAAGGTGTTCGCGTCGCAGTGGCTGAACGCCAGGCAGGTGGTGTGCGGTACCAAGTGCAACACGCTCTTCGTGGTGGACGTGCGGTCCAGCCAGGTAACACGCATCCCCCTCATACGGGATCGTCGGCACCCGCCGGCCCGCGCCCAGCCGGGCTGCGGCATCCATGCCGTCCAGCTGAATCCCTCCAAGACACTGATGGCCACCAGGGGTGAGAACCCCAACAGCCTGGCCGTCTACTGGTTGCCAACGCTGGATCCCTTGTGCCTGGGCGACCACGGCCACAAAGACTGGATCTTCGCCATCGCCTGGATGAGCGACACGGTGGTGGTGAGCGGCTCCCGCGATGGCACCTTGGGCATCTGGAAGATAGACCCCGACGTATTCCGGCGCAATGCTGCAGGGCTCTCCGTGTGTGCCCACATCCGTCCCGCGGAAGTGGAGGATGTCCCCAGGGCCGCCACCAACCGACGTAACTCCAAGGTGCGGGCTATGGCCTTCAGCGCCAAGAGGCAGGAGCTGGGAGCCGTGACCATGGATGGCTACTTCCACCTGTGGAAAGCCCAGAATACCCTGTCCAGGCTGTTGTCCATCAGGCTGCCTTACTGCAGAGAGAACGTGTGCCTGACCTTCTGCGGTGAGTTGTCCCTGTACGCGGTAGGCTCCCAGTCCCATGTCTCTTTCCTGGACCTGCGCCAGGGTCACCAGAGCATCCGGTACCTGTGCTCCCACGAGGGCAGCACGGGTGTGCGCTCCCTCAGCTTCTATGAGCACATGGTCACCGTGGGCACCGGCCACGGCTCTCTGCTCTTCTATGACATCCGCGCGCAGAAGTTCCTGGAGGAGAAGGTCTCGGACAGCCAGCACTCCTCTCCGCGGCCCACAGGGCGGAGGTTCAGGCTGATTTGTGGCAGAGGCTGGCTCAACCAAGATGACCTGCAGATGAACGACCTCAGTGCCTTGGGCGAGTTGCCCAATGCTCTCTACACCCATTGCTACAACTGGCCGGAGATGAAGCTCTTCGTTGCTGGCGGCCCTCTTCCTTCAATCCTCCGTGGGAACTATGCAGGCCTCTGGAGCTAGGGATGGCCGCCCTGTCCTCAAAGTGCCCAGATTTACCTTCCAGTCCCCTCCCACTTTTCTCCTATGCCCTGTGGTTGTGCTTTTGAGTCTGTGTGGCTTTTATCTTTCAGATTAAAAAACTCCAGTTTACCTCTGCTTAGGGTATTAGGCGAAGAGAGATGGCGACCTAGAGAGTGAGTTACCCTTCGGTCAGTCAAAATTTGGCTTTAACACTTTTATACACCTGGCCAATAGTGTCGTTTTAAATTATACAAAAAAATTTTGATGAATTCTTAGTTCTGTTTACTGTTTGAGTCATTTATGTATTCTCTCACTTTAATGCCTGGCAGTCACGGTTTTACAATTGTGTATATTTTCTTTTTCTGTTACCTGTATTATGATAATACTGTTTTGGTCGTTTTTCTTCACAGATAGATGGTATATTGAGAGTATTTTTTTTTTTTAAAGAGTTTGTACATGTGTTCTGGAAAGCTGGCTGTAGTATTATAGTGTTGTTCCAGTGGGAAGGTACATGCCAGTTTCTAGATTACCAGGTTTTGGAAGCATTCCATTTGCAAATTGTCATCTTCATGTTTGTAGTTTGTAAATTGTTGGTGCTAAACATGCTGTTTAAAAACGTCATTCATGGTGAAAACAAGATTGTCATACAATCTTGGGTTTTTTGGTACCAAAATCTCAATTGGTCAGAACACTTTAGGAATGCAAGGGTTCTGCTGATTGACTTTTCAGAAGTAATCTAAACACCCATTCTCTCTTTTAAGTTTTCCTGACCTGTTGTTAAATAGATAACGGAATATATATTTTCTCGCTTTTTGCCTTAGTAGTATTAACACTTGTGAGTATATGTGAATGTTTGTTGTTTAAGGTACTTGCACAGTTTCAGTGCCATCATTCAAAATGGGTTCCATGTATGAAAATGTAGAATGTATCACAGGCTAGGTAGAATGTATACTGGTCCTGATCCCGGGTATAGAACTGGATATTTTTGCTTTTGCTGTTGTCAATACCAAATACTATACTTGAACATGCTTTAAAATTTCTACTTCCGCTTAACAAAGTCATAGAAAAAAACCGCAAAGAAGGAAAATGAACCCAGTCCCTACTTCTGAAAAAGACTGTTAGCTTGTAAAGTTAAATTTGTTAAGATTTTATTTTGTCAAGTTCAAAGATTCTTATCTGAAGTAGAATAAACAGATTGTTAAAAAGTTGTTGTGATGTTACGACTCTCAATACAGTAATACGCGATTATCAAGGATACAGGATGTTTATTCTAAGAAGATGGGCCAGAAAGTAAAAGTAAATGCCATTAGGTTGAAGAAAAGTACTTTGGAGCATAGACCAATACAAAACATGGTTTGTTAGGAAAACAGATTGTACTTCTGCCTATGTGGGAATACTGGAAGTGAGAAGAGAGACTGGCCTTTCCTCACAACTGGCCAGGTTGTGCTGCTGATCGTGCATTAGTGTTGTGGCATGTCTGTTTTTCCTTAAATACTTCGGCACTCAGATGTTGCCTTGGTGTCCATTACATGCTGTTCAATTGAAAATCTGAGCCAATTGAGTAATGTAATGAGTGATCCTAAAAGTAAGTTAAGAAATACAGTGGGGAAAAGCAGTTTTTGTTTACAGAGATTATGTTAACAGGGTTGTATAGTTGTTATATTGGAGAAGGAAATGGCCACCCACTCCAGTGTTCTTGCCTGGAGAATCCCAGGGACGGGGGAGCCTGGTGGGCTGCCGTCTATGGGGTCACAGAGAGTGGGACACGGCTGAAGTGACTTAGCACTTAGCATAGCACCAGCCTCCAGGCGCCATGTTTTTAACTGTGTAACTAAATGAGCCTGCCTCCGTAGGAGGCTGCCAGGGGGCTGGCTGCTCTGAGGAGGCCAAGAAAAGTATGGAACACCCACCTCCTAAGAAAAAGCCTTCGCTCTGAACACTTATACTCTCCTTTGTCCTTGTGGTTGCCTCCATCCCGAAAGCTCTTTATCTCCATGTTTGCTTGTGAAAATCTTGCCCATCCCGCAGGACCTCTCCCAAAGCCCCAGGGGACTACGCCGAAGCACCTGCCTCTGGAACTGAGAGTTGAGAACAGCACCAAAGTGCAGGAAGGGAGCTGCCCCTCCCCTTGACTATTCCTCTCCACGTTTTCCGGGCTCTGAGTTACAATCACGCTGGCACCTCCGACCTAAACACACAGGCACATATATTTGGTTGAGTCTGTCTAGGTTCAACCAGAAGCTGATTGGCTGCTGTCTGATGGTTGGCCAAATACCCCGTATTATTTAGTGGGGATTCAGGACAGGCCCACTTGGCCAGTTTGGGGTCCTGGAGCCAGGCCCCCAGCACATCCCAGGCTCATCGCACACAACCCCACAGGCGAAGTGCCCTCCCACGCACCAGCCCCCCAGCTGGCTCGTCCCCCCCGCTTCTGCACCCCTCCCACCCCCCCGCCACGTCGGGAATCCAGGAGCACTGGTTCCGGGTGAATTTCAACCCCCGCCCCGAGGCTCCATCCACCCCTCCTTCCTGCCCCCTTTTGACTCCTCCCAGCCCGCCGCGTGCTACCTGGCCTCCCACGTCCGGCCCTCCCGCCGCCTGCGCCCCCTTGCGCTCGGCCCCCGCGTCGTCCTCGTCCCAAGTCGACTTCGCTCCCGCAGCCCTCGCCGCCGGCAGCATTTCCCACCTGGAACCGCATCGCCGCCGCCCTCGCTGCCGCGCGCCGCCCATGCTCCGCTCGCCTGTCCGCGACTCCTCGCCCGGCTCGCCAGCCCTGTCTTCCCACGCCGCCCCCCGCCCGCCGCCCGGCATGGCCCCGGAGCAAACAGGTAACAAGAAGCGGGAAGAGCCCGCGCCCCAGAAGGCCGCAGAGGGCTCGTCGTCGCTGAGCTCGTCGTCGCCGGGCTCGTCGTCGCCGGGCTCGGCGGCGGTGCACGCAGACGGCCCGCAGCCTCCCAAGAAGCCCAAGCGGATGGTGGTGCGGCGCTCACTGGTGGACTACCTAAGGGGGCGCGAGGTGGGCGCGCCAGGCCGCGCCGGGCTCTCAGGCTTCGATAGCGAGCTGCATGGCTTCGCGGTGCGGAAGCTGCCAGAGCTGCTGCGGGAGCGCGAACTGTCCTTGGGCACCGTGGACAAGGTGTTCGCGTCGCAGTGGCTGAACGCCAGGCAGGTGGTGTGCGGTACCAAGTGCAACACGCTCTTCGTGGTGGACGTGCGGTCCAGCCAGGTAACACGCATCCCCCTCATACGGGATCGTCGGCACCCGCCGGCCCGCGCCCAGCCGGGCTGCGGCATCCATGCCGTCCAGCTGAATCCCTCCAAGACACTGA
Organism: Bos grunniens; assembly: GCF_055505025.1. Taxonomy (NCBI): domain Eukaryota; kingdom Metazoa; phylum Chordata; class Mammalia; order Artiodactyla; family Bovidae; genus Bos; species Bos grunniens. The sequence goes on from NC_141194.1 coordinate 135,719,931, forward strand.
TGGCCACCAGGGGTGAGAACCCCAACAGCCTGGCCGTCTACTGGTTGCCAACGCTGGATCCCTTGTGCCTGGGCGACCACGGCCACAAAGACTGGATCTTCGCCATCGCCTGGATGAGCGACACGGTGGTGGTGAGCGGCTCCCGCGATGGCACCTTGGGCATCTGGAAGATAGACCCCGACGTATTCCGGCGCAATGCTGCAGGGCTCTCCGTGTGTGCCCACATCCGTCCCGCGGAAGTGGAGGATGTCCCCAGGGCCGCCACCAACCGACGTAACTCCAAGGTGCGGGCTATGGCCTTCAGCGCCAAGAGGCAGGAGCTGGGAGCCGTGACCATGGATGGCTACTTCCACCTGTGGAAAGCCCAGAATACCCTGTCCAGGCTGTTGTCCATCAGGCTGCCTTACTGCAGAGAGAACGTGTGCCTGACCTTCTGCGGTGAGTTGTCCCTGTACGCGGTAGGCTCCCAGTCCCATGTCTCTTTCCTGGACCTGCGCCAGGGTCACCAGAGCATCCGGTACCTGTGCTCCCACGAGGGCAGCACGGGTGTGCGCTCCCTCAGCTTCTATGAGCACATGGTCACCGTGGGCACCGGCCACGGCTCTCTGCTCTTCTATGACATCCGCGCGCAGAAGTTCCTGGAGGAGAAGGTCTCGGACAGCCAGCACTCCTCTCCGCGGCCCACAGGGCGGAGGTTCAGGCTGATTTGTGGCAGAGGCTGGCTCAACCAAGATGACCTGCAGATGAACGACCTCAGTGCCTTGGGCGAGTTGCCCAATGCTCTCTACACCCATTGCTACAACTGGCCGGAGATGAAGCTCTTCGTTGCTGGCGGCCCTCTTCCTTCAATCCTCCGTGGGAACTATGCAGGCCTCTGGAGCTAGGGATGGCCGCCCTGTCCTCAAAGTGCCCAGATTTACCTTCCAGTCCCCTCCCACTTTTCTCCTATGCCCTGTGGTTGTGCTTTTGAGTCTGTGTGGCTTTTATCTTTCAGATTAAAAAACTCCAGTTTACCTCTGCTTAGGGTATTAGGCGAAGAGAGATGGCGACCTAGAGAGTGAGTTACCCTTCGGTCAGTCAAAATTTGGCTTTAACACTTTTATACACCTGGCCAATAGTGTCGTTTTAAATTATACAAAAAAATTTTGATGAATTCTTAGTTCTGTTTACTGTTTGAGTCATTTATGTATTCTCTCACTTTAATGCCTGGCAGTCACGGTTTTACAATTGTGTATATTTTCTTTTTCTGTTACCTGTATTATGATAATACTGTTTTGGTCGTTTTTCTTCACAGATAGATGGTATATTGAGAGTATTTTTTTTTTTTTTTAAAGAGTTTGTACATGTGTTCTGGAAAGCTGGCTGTAGTATTATAGTGTTGTTCCAGTGGGAAGGTACATGCCAGTTTCTAGATTACCAGGTTTTGGAAGCATTCCATTTGCAAATTGTCATCTTCATGTTTGTAGTTTGTAAATTGTTGGTGCTAAACATGCTGTTTAAAAACGTCATTCATGGTGAAAACAAGATTGTCATACAATCTTGGGTTTTTTGGTACCAAAATCTCAATTGGTCAGAACACTTTAGGAATGCAAGGGTTCTGCTGATTGACTTTTCAGAAGTAATCTAAACACCCATTCTCTCTTTTAAGTTTTCCTGACCTGTTGTTAAATAGATAACGGAGTATATATTTTCTCGCTTTTTGCCTTAGTAGTATTAACACTTGTGAGTATATGTGAATGTTTGTTGTTTAAGGTACTTGCACAGTTTCAGTGCCATCATTCAAAATGGGTTCCATGTATGAAAATGTAGAATGTATCACAGGCTAGGTAGAATGTATACTGGTCCTGATCCCGGGTATAGAACTGGATATTTTTGCTTTTGCTGTTGTCAATACCAAATACTATACTTGAACATGCTTTAAAATTTCTAATTCCGCTTAACAAAGTCATAGAAAAAAACCGCAAAGAAGGAAAATGAACCCAGTCCCTACTTCTGAAAAAGACTGTTAGCTTGTAAAGTTAAATTTGTTAAGATTTTATTTTGTCAAGTTCAAAGATTCTCATCTAAAGTAGAATAAACAGATTGTTAAAAAGTTGTTGTGATGTTACGACTCTCAATACAGTAATACGCGATTATCAAGGATACAGGATGTTTATTCTAAGAAGATGGGCCAGAAAGTAAAAGTAAATGCCATTAGGTTGAAGAAAAGTACTTTGGAGCATAGACCAATACAAAACATGGTTTGTTAGGAAAACAGATTGTACTTCTGCCTATGTGGGAATACTGGAAGTGAGAAGAGAGACTGGCCTTTCCTCACAACTGGCCAGGTTGTGCTGCTGATCGTGCATTAGTGTTGTGGCATGTCTGTTTTTCCTTAAATACTTCGGCACTCAGATGTTGCCTTGGTGTCCATTACATGCTGTTCAATTGAAAATCTGAGCCAATTGAGTAATGTAATGAGTGATCCTAAAAGTAAGTTAAGAAATACAGTGGGGAAAAGCAGTTTTTGTTTACAGAGATTATGTTAACAGGGTTGTATAGTTGTTATATTGGAGAAGGAAATGGCCACCCACTCCAGTGTTCTTGCCTGGAGAATCCCAGGGACGGGGGAGCCTGGTGGGCTGCCGTCTATGGGGTCACAGAGAGTGGGACACGGCTGAAGTGACTTAGCACTTAGCATAGCACCAGCCTCCAGGCGCCATGTTTTTAACTGTGTAACTAAATGAGCCTGCCTCCGTAGGAGGCTGCCAGGGGGCTGGCTGCTCTGAGGAGGCCAAGAAAAGTATGGAACACCCACCTCCTAAGAAAAAGCCTTCGCTCTGAACACTTATACTCTCCTTTGTCCTTGTGGTTGCCTCCATCCCGAAAGCTCTTTATCTCCATGTTTGCTTGTGAAAATCTTGCCCATCCCGCAGGACCTCTCCCAAAGCCCCAGGGGACTACGCCGAAGCACCTGCCTCTGGAACTGAGAGTTGAGAACAGCACCAAAGTGCAGGAAGGGAGCTGCCCCTCCCCTTGACTATTCCTCTCCACGTTTTCCGGGCTCTGAGTTACAATCACGCTGGCACCTCCGACCTAAACACACAGGCACATATATTTGGTTGAGTCTGTCTAGGTTCAACCAGAAGCTGATTGGCTGCTGTCTGATGGTTGGCCAAATACCCCGTATTATTTAGTGGGGATTCAGGACAGGCCCACTTGGCCAGTTTGGGGTCCTGGAGCCAGGCCCCCAGCACATCCCAGGCTCATCGCACACAACCCCACAGGCGAAGTGCCCTCCCACGCACCAGCCCCCCAGCTGGCTCGTCCCCCCCGCTTCTGCACCCCTCCCACCCCCCCGCCACGTCGGGAATCCAGGAGCACTGGTTCCGGGTGAATTTCAACCCCCGCCCCGAGGCTCCATCCACCCCTCCTTCCTGCCCCCTTTTGACTCCTCCCAGCCCGCCGCGTGCTACCTGGCCTCCCACGTCCGGCCCTCCCGCCGCCTGCGCCCCCTTGCGCTCGGCCCCCGCGTCGTCCTCGTCCCAAGTCGACTTCGCTCCCGCAGCCCTCGCCGCCGGCAGCATTTCCCACCTGGAACCGCATCGCCGCCGCCCTCGCTGCCGCGCGCCGCCCATGCTCCGCTCGCCTGTCCGCGACTCCTCGCCCGGCTCGCCAGCCCTGTCTTCCCACGCCGCCCCCCGCCCGCCGCCCGGCATGGCCCCGGAGCAAACAGGTAACAAGAAGCGGGAAGAGCCCGCGCCCCAGAAGGCCGCAGAGGGCTCGTCGTCGCTGAGCTCGTCGTCGCCGGGCTCGTCGTCGCCGGGCTCGGCGGCGGTGCACGCAGACGGCCCGCAGCCTCCCAAGAAGCCCAAGCGGATGGTGGTGCGGCGCTCACTGGTGGACTACCTAAGGGGGCGCGAGGTGGGCGCGCCAGGCCGCGCCGGGCTCTCAGGCTTCGATAGCGAGCTGCATGGCTTCGCGGTGCGGAAGCTGCCAGAGCTGCTGCGGGAGCGCGAACTGTCCTTGGGCACCGTGGACAAGGTGTTCGCGTCGCAGTGGCTGAACGCCAGGCAGGTGGTGTGCGGTACCAAGTGCAACACGCTCTTCGTGGTGGACGTGCGGTCCAGCCAGGTAACACGCATCCCCCTCATACGGGATCGTCGGCACCCGCCGGCCCGCGCCCAGCCGGGCTGCGGCATCCATGCCGTCCAGCTGAATCCCTCCAAGACACTGATGGCCACCAGGGGTGAGAACCCCAACAGCCTGGCCGTCTACTGGTTGCCAACGCTGGATCCCTTGTGCCTGGGCGACCACGGCCACAAAGACTGGATCTTCGCCATCGCCTGGATGAGCGACACGGTGGTGGTGAGCGGCTCCCGCGATGGCACCTTGGGCATCTGGAAGATAGACCCCGACGTATTCCGGCGCAATGCTGCAGGGCTCTCCGTGTGTGCCCACATCCGTCCCGCGGAAGTGGAGGATGTCCCCAGGGCCGCCACCAACCGACGTAACTCCAAGGTGCGGGCTATGGCCTTCAGCGCCAAGAGGCAGGAGCTGGGAGCCGTGACCATGGATGGCTACTTCCACCTGTGGAAAGCCCAGAATACCCTGTCCAGGCTGTTGTCCATCAGGCTGCCTTACTGCAGAGAGAACGTGTGCCTGACCTTCTGCGGTGAGTTGTCCCTGTACGCGGTAGGCTCCCAGTCCCATGTCTCTTTCCTGGACCTGCGCCAGGGTCACCAGAGCATCCGGTACCTGTGCTCCCACGAGGGCAGCACGGGTGTGCGCTCCCTCAGCTTCTATGAGCACATGGTCACCGTGGGCACCGGCCACGGCTCTCTGCTCTTCTATGACATCCGCGCGCAGAAGTTCCTGGAGGAGAAGGTCTCGGACAGCCAGCACTCCTCTCCGCGGCCCACAGGGCGGAGGTTCAGGCTGATTTGTGGCAGAGGCTGGCTCAACCAAGATGACCTGCAGATGAACGACCTCAGTGCCTTGGGCGAGTTGCCCAATGCTCTCTACACCCATTGCTACAACTGGCCGGAGATGAAGCTCTTCGTTGCTGGCGGCCCTCTTCCTTCAATCCTCCGTGGGAACTATGCAGGCCTCTGGAGCTAAGGATGGCCGCCCTGTCCTCAAAGTGCCCAGATTTACCTTCCAGTCCCCTCCCACTTTTCTCCTATGCCCTGTGGTTGTGCTTTTGAGTCTGTGTGGCTTTTATCTTTCAGATTAAAAAACTCCAGTTTACCTCTGCTTAGGGTATTAGGCGAAGAGAGATGGCGACCTAGAGAGTGAGTTACCCTTCGGTCAGTCAAAATTTGGCTTTAACACTTTTATACACCTGGCCAATAGTGTCGTTTTAAATTATACAAAAAAATTTTGATGAATTCTTAGTTCTGTTTACTGTTTGAGTCATTTATGTATTCTCTCACTTTAATGCCTGGCAGTCACGGTTTTACAATTGTGTATATTTTCTTTTTCTGTTACCTGTATTATGATAATACTGTTTTGGTCGTTTTTCTTCACAGATAGATGGTATATTGAGAGTATTTTTTTTTTTTTTAAAGAGTTTGTACATGTGTTCTGGAAAGCTGGCTGTAGTATTATAGTGTTGTTCCAGTGGGAAGGTACATGCCAGTTTCTAGATTACCAGGTTTTGGAAGCATTCCATTTGCAAATTGTCATCTTCATGTTTGTAGTTTGTAAATTGTTGGTGCTAAACATGCTGTTTAAAAACGTCATTCATGGTGAAAACAAGATTGTCATACAATCTTGGGTTTTTTGGTACCAAAATCTCAATTGGTCAGAACACTTTAGGAATGCAAGGGTTCTGCTGATTGACTTTTCAGAAGTAATCTAAACACCCATTCTCTCTTTTAAGTTTTCCTGACCTGTTGTTAAATAGATAACGGAGTATATATTTTCTCGCTTTTTGCCTTAGTAGTATTAACACTTGTGAGTATATGTGAATGTTTGTTGTTTAAGGTACTTGCACAGTTTCAGTGCCATCATTCAAAATGGGTTCCATGTATGAAAATGTAGAATGTATCACAGGCTAGGTAGAATGTATACTGGTCCTGATCCCGGGTATAGAACTGGATATTTTTGCTTTTGCTGTTGTCAATACCAAATACTATACTTGAACATGCTTTAAAATTTCTAATTCCGCTTAACAAAGTCATAGAAAAAAACCGCAAAGAAGGAAAATGAACCCAGTCCCTACTTCTGAAAAAGACTGTTAGCTTGTAAAGTTAAATTTGTTAAGATTTTATTTTGTCAAGTTCAAAGATTCTCATCTAAAGTAGAATAAACAGATTGTTAAAAAGTTGTTGTGATGTTACGACTCTCAATACAGTAATACACGATTATCAAGGATACAGGATGTTTATTCTAAGAAGATGGGCCAGAAAGTAAAAGTAAATGCCATTAGGTTGAAGAAAAGTACTTTGGAGCATAGACCAATACAAAACATGGTTTGTTAGGAAAACAGATTGTACTTCTCCCTATGTGGGAATACTGGAAGTGAGAAGAGAGACTGGCCTTTCCTCACAACTGGCCAGGTTGTGCTGCTGATCGTGCATTAGTGTTGTGGCATGTCTGTTTTTCCTTAAATACTTCGGCACTCAGATGTTGCCTTGGTGTCCATTACATGCTGTTCAATTGAAAATCTGAGCCAATTGAGTAATGTAATGAGTGATCCTAAAAGTAAGTTAAGAAATACAGTGGGGAAAAGCAGTTTTTGTTTACAGAGATTATGTTAACAGGGTTGTATAGTTGTTATATTGGAGAAGGAAATGGCCACCCACTCCAGTGTTCTTGCCTGGAGAATCCCAGGGACGGGGGAGCCTGGTGGGCTGCCGTCTATGGGGTCACAGAGAGTTGGACACGGCTGAAGTGACTTAGCACTTAGCATAGCACCAGCCTCCAGGCGCCATGTTTTTAACTGTGTAACTAAATGAGCCTGCCTCCGTAGGAGGCTGCCAGGGGGCTGGCTGCTCTGAGGAGGCCAAGAAAAGTATGGAACACCCACCTCCTAAGAAAAAGCCTTCGCTCTGAACACTTATACTCTCATTTGTCCTTGTGGTTGCCTCCATCCCGAAAGCTCTTTATCTCCATGTTTGCTTGTGAAAATCTTGCCCATCCCGCAGGACCTCTCCCAAAGCCCCAGGGGACTACGCCGAATCACCTGCCTCTGGAACTGAGAGTTGAGAACAGCACCAAAGTGCAGGAAGGGAGCTGCCCCTCCCCTTGACTATTCCTCTCCACGTTTTCCGGGCTCTGAGTTACAATGCACGCTGGCACCTCCAACCTAAACACACAGGCACATACATTTGGTTGAGTCTGTCTAGGTTCAAGCAGAAGCTGATTGGCTGCTGTCTGATGGTTGGCCAAATACCCCATATTATTTAGTGGGGATTCAGGACAGGCCCACTTGGCCAGCTTGGGGTCCTGGAGCCAGGCCCCCAGCACATCCCAGGCTCATCGCACACAACCCCACAGGCGAAGTGCCCTCCCACGCACCAGCCCCCCAGCTGGCTCTTCCCCCTGCTTCCCCACCCCTCGCCCCCCCCCTCGCCCCCCCCCGCCCCCGCCACGTCGGGAATCCAGGAGCACTGGTTCCGGGTGAATTTCAACCCCCGCCCCGAGGCTCCATCCACCCCTCCTTCCTGCCCCCTTTTGACTCCTCCCAGCCCGCCGCGTGCTACCTGGCCTCCCACGTCCGGCCCTCCCGCCGCCTGCGCCCCCTTGCGCTCGGCCCCCGCGTCGTCCTCGTCCCAAGTCGACTTCGCTCCTGCAGCCCTCGCCGCCGGCAGCATTTCCCACCTGGAACCGCATCGCCGCCGCCCTCGCTGCCGCGCGCCGCCCATGCTCCGCTCGCCTGTCCGCGACTCCTCGCCCGGCTCGCCAGCCCTGTCTTCCCACGCCGCCCCCCGCCCGCCGCCCGGCATGGCCCCGGAGCAAACAGGTAACAAGAAGCGGGAAGAGCCCGCGCCCCAGAAGGCCGCAGAGGGCTCGTCGTCGCTGAGCTCGTCGTCGCCGGGCTCGTCGTCGCCGGGCTCGTCGTCGCCGGGCTCGGCGGCGGTGCACGCAGACGGCCCGCAGCCTCCCAAGAAGCCCAAGCGGATGGTGGTGCGGCGCTCACTGGTGGACTACCTGAGGGGGCGCGAGGTGGGCACGCCGGGCCGCGCCGGGCTCTCAGGCTTCGATAGCGAGCTGCATGGCTTCGCGGTGCGGAAGCTGCCAGAGCTGCTGCGGGAGCGGGAACTGTCCTTGGGCACCGTGGACAAGGTGTTCGCGTCGCAGTGGCTGAACGCCAGGCAGGTGGTGTGCGGTACCAAGTGCAACACGCTCTTCGTGGTGGACGTGCGGTCCAGCCAGGTAACGCGCATCCCCCTCATACGGGATCGTCTGCACCCGCCGGCCCACGCCCAGCCGGGCTGCGGCATCCATGCGGTCCAGCTGAATCCCTCCAAGACGCTGCTGGCCACCGGGGGCGAGAACCCCAACAGCCTGGCCGTCTACTGGTTGCCAACGCTGGATCCCTTGTGCCTGGGCGACCACGGCCACAAAGACTGGATCTTCGCCATCGCCTGGATGAGCGATACAGTGGTGGTGAGCGGCTCCCGCGACGGCACCTTGGGCATCTGGAAGATAGAACCCGACGTATTCCGGAGCAGCATCGCCTGGCGCAATGCTGCAGGGCTCTCCGTGTATGCCCACATCCGTCCCGTGGAAGTGGAGGATGTCCCCAGGGCCGCCACCAACCCACGTAACTGCAAGGTGCGGGCTGTGGCCTTCGGCGCCAAGAGGCAGGAGCTGGGAGCCGTGACCATGGATGGCTACTTCCACCTGTGGAAAGCCCAGAATACCCTGTCCAGGCTGTTGTCCATCAGGCTGCCTTACTGCAGAGAGAACGTGTGCCTGACCTACTGCGATGAGTTGTCCCTGTACGCGGTAGCCTCCCAGTCCCATGTCTCTTTCCTGGACCTGCGCCAGGGTCACCAGAGCATCCGGTACCTGTGCTCCCGCGAGGGCGGCACGGGTGTGCGCTCTCTCAGCTTCTATGAGCACATCGTCACCATGGGCACCGGCCAGGGCTCTCTGCTCTTCTATGACATCCGCGCGCAGAAGTTCCTGGAGGAGAAGGTCTCGGACAGCCAGCACTCCTCTCCGCGGCCCACAGGGCGGAGGTTCAGGCTGATTTGTGGCAGAGGCTGGCTCAACCAAGATGACCTGCAGATGAACGACCTCAGTGCCTTGGGCGAGTTGCCCAATGCTCTCTACACCCATTGCTACAACTGGCCGGAGATGAAGCTCTTCGTCGCTGGCGGCCCTCTTCCTTCAAACCTCCGTGGGAACTATGCAGGCCTCTGGAGCTAAGGATGGCCGCCCTGTCCTCAAAGTGCCGAGATTTACCTTCCAGTCCCCTCCCACTTTTCTCCTTTGCCCTGTGTTTGTGCTTTTGAGTCTGTGTGGCTTTTATCTTTCAGATTAAAAACTCCAGTTTACCTCTGCTTAGGGTATTAGGCGAAGAGAGATGGCGACCTAGAGAGTGAGTTACCCTTCGGTCAGTCAAAATTTGGCTTTAACACTTTTATACACCTGACCAATAGTGTCGTTTTAAATTGTACAAAAATTTTGACGAATTCTTAGTTCTGTTTACTGTTTGAGTCATTTATGTATTCTCTCACTTTAATGCCTGGCAGTCACGGTTTTACAATTGTGTATATTTTCTTTTTCTGTTACCTGTATTATGATAATACTCTTTTGGTCGTTTTTCTTCACAGATAGATGGTATATTGAGAGTATTTTTTTAAAAAAAAAGAGTTTGTACATGTGTTCTGGAAAGCTGGCTGTAGTATTATAGTGTTGTTCCAGTGGGAAGGTACATGCCAGTTTCTAGATTACCAGGTTTTGGAAGCATTCCATTTGCAAATTGTCATCTTCATGTTTGTAGTTTGTAAATTGTTGGTGCTAAACATGCTGTTTAAAAACGTCATTCATGGTGAAAACAAGATTGTCATACAATCTTGGGTTTTTTGGTACCAAACTCTCAATTGGTCAGAACACTTTAGGAATGCAAGGGTTCTGCTGATTGACTTTTCAGAAGTAATCTAAACACCCATTCTCTCTTTTAAGTTTTCCTGACCTGTTGTTAAATAGATAACAGAATATATATTTTCTCGCTTTTTGCCTTAGTAGTATTAACACTTGTGAGTATATGTGAATGTTTGTTGTTTAAGGTACTTGCACAGTTTCAGTGCCATCATTCAAAATGGGTTCCATGTATGAAAATGTAGAATGTATCACAGGCTAGGTAGAATGTATACTGGTCCTGATCCCGGGTATAGAACTGGATATTTTTGCTTTTGCTGTTGTCAATACCAAATACTATACTTGAACATGCTGTAAAATTTCTACTTCCGCTTAACAAAGTCATAGAAAAAAACCGCAAAGAAGGAAAATGAACCCAGTCCCTACTTCTGAAAAAGACTGTTAGCTTGTAAAGTTAAATTTGTTAAGATTTTATTTTGTCAAGTTCAAAGATTCTTATCTAAAGTAGAATAAACAGATTGTTAAAAAGTTGTTGTGATGTTACGACTCTCAATACAGTAATACGCGATTATCAAGGATACAGGATGTTTATTCTAAGAAGATGGGCCAGAAAGTAAAAGTAAATGCCATTAGGTTGAAGAAAAGTACTTTGGAGCATAGACCAATACAAAACATGGTTTGTTAGGAAAACAGATTGTACTTCTCCCTATGTGGGAATACTGGAAGTGAGAAGAGAGACTGGCCTTTCCTCACAACTGGCCAGGTTGTGCTGCTGATCGTGCATTAGTGTTGTGGCATGTCTGTTTTTCCTTAAATACTTCGGCACTCAGATGTTGCCTTGGTGTCCATTACATGCTGTTCAATTGAAAATCTGAGCCAATTGAGTAATGTAATGAGTGATCCTAAAAGTAAGTTAAGAAATACAGTGGGGAAAAGCAGTTTTTGTTTACAGAGATTATGTTAACAGGGTTGTATAGTTGTTATATTGGAGAAGGAAATGGCCACCCACTCCAGTGTTCTTGCCTGGAGAATCCCAGGGACGGGGGAGCCTGGTAGGCTACAGTCCATGGGGTCGCAAAGAGTTGGACACAGCTGAGCAACTTCACCTTCTTTCTTTCTCTAGTTCCTTTTGGAGAAGGAAATGGCAACCTATTCCAGTGTTCTTTCCTGGAGAATCCTATGGACAGAGGGTCCTGGTGGGCTACAGTCTATGGGGTTGCAAAAGTCGGACACTACTAAGCAACTAACACACATATAGTTCTTATATGCGCTTCCCAGCTGACACTAGTGGTGAAGAACTAGCTTGTCATTGCAGGAGATGTAAGAGACGTGGGTTTGATCCCTGGGTTGGGAAGATCCCCTGGAGAAGGAAATGGCAACCCACTCCAATATTGTTGCCTGAAGAATCCCATGGACAGAGGAGCCTGGAAGGCTACAGTCCATGGGGTTGCAAAGAAGCGAATTAGCATAGTTGTTATATAGCAATAAAATGTATTTGTATGCATTTATGTGTCTCCAACTCAGTTGTAAATGTCTTAAGAGCAGAGAATATAACTGTCATTTTTATATTCTCAAATTTCTCCGCTAATGCCTAGTAAAATCATAGGCAATCAGTAAATATTTACCGAATGAATGTACTTGCCTCTAGAAATCTAAAGTTCAATGCATAAATACATAAAATTTTGGCTGTTAAATAATATGGAATCCTGTTGTATTTTCCTGTCTTTTTACCGTAAGTGAAAGTCACTCCATCGTGTCTGACTCTGTGGCCCCATGGAGTATACAGTCCATGGAATTCTCCAGGCCAGAATACTGGAGTGGGTAGGTGTTCCCTTCTGCAGGGGATCTTCCCAACTCAGGAATCGAACCAGGGTCTCCTGCATGGCAGGCGGATTCTGTACCAGCCGAGCTACCAGGGAAGCGTCCCCGTCCCCTGCTTTTTTTTTTTTTTTTTTTTTTTTTTTACCATAACATTTACCCTAATTCATTTCTGGTGAGACCATGGTGCTTATCCATTCATAAGCTTTCCATATGTGATACCAGAAGATAAAGGAAAATGTATACGTTTTAGATGCCATTGGAATTATGTATTTTCACCTGCAGATACTTATATTTGAAGATTTCTTTAAAATACTTTGCTTTTTACAAAGCTAAGTTTTGAAAGATCTTTTTTTGTAGGCAGTTTCTGTTTTTCCTTTGTGTGTGTATATTTACTAAAAACTTCTTTAGATATTACCCAAAAACTTCACCTAAGTACTCACTGCCTGTCTTCTTGTAGGTTATAGGGTATTTTTATGGTTCTTCATCATTGTTTGGGGACATTGGGCGAACATTTTCGGAGGAAATGACACTTTCTATGTGAGGTGATATTTTAAACAAATAGAAGGAACGTCTCCCAATTTTTTCCTGTTGCTTAGCCCTTAACTTCATCACTGACTCCCTCAGTGTTCTCATGATTTAGGGTGTTATCTCCTTCATGTCAGATCACATGGCTGGCCCTTAAAAAACTAGATAGCCTAACTCTGTATTTATATTAGTAGAAGTTTAATTATTTTAAATATTTTCTAGTTCCGGGTAAATGCGATTTACTGGAGTACAATTAACTGTGTAACCTACAAGGGTGAAATAATTAAAAAAGTAACCATGCCAGCATTTCAAGAAACACATACATACAGTTTGCTTAAAACAAGGGAGTACATGGCTGTAAGTACAAACTACCTATCACTGTTGCCTGGAAAAATTAGTTAACTTATAACAATACATAAAAAAGTTTAATTCCATTTATCCCTAACTACATATTCCTCCCCAAGCTTGTTGCCGACTCAAAAAATATGTGTTCCTCCCCTTTACTCTCTAGATGAGATAATTTCTAAATTTTCTTTAAAAAGGAGAGAGAATTTACTAATCAAGGATATCCACTGAAATAAACTGAGATGACTACTCTGGAAAAAATTCATCTGTTAAATACACTGTAGCTTAAATGATAAACAAAATCGAATTCTCTGGAGTTTGATTTTTTATCTGACTGTACTGCATGTTGAACAAGTTGTCAAAATTTTTCCATTAATTGCCAGTTTATAGTCATATTAGAAAGCAATTCATAAAGCCCCCCTGCCTCCCAGATGTTTTACTGACAGCTTCCTCATCTCTGCTTGGGTAACCCAACTATATTAAACATGTCACTATATGAGCTGCTCAGGAATGCAGTTCAGTGAGAACAACATGTACTTAAGTGAAAGCTGCTGCTGCTGCTGCTGCTAAGTCGCTTCAGTCCTGTCCAACTCTGTGCGACCCCATAGACAGCAGCCCACCAGGCTCTTCCATCCCTGGGATTCTTCAGGCAAGAACACTAGAGTGGGTTGCCATTTCCTTCTCCAATGCATGCATGAATGCTAAGTCGCTTCAGTTGTGTCCGACTCTATGCGACCCTATGGACAGCAGCCCACCAGGCTCCTCTGTCCACAGGATTCTCTAGGCAAGAATACTGGAGTGGGTTGCCATTTCCTTCTCCATTTAAGTGAAAGAAAGGCTGCAGAGTCCATAGGTGTTTAAGGGATGCTATTTTAAGAGCTGCTGAAAAGGGTTGCCTGAAAGTATTTCCCCTTCTTGGCCGGCTGCAAACCCAGAAACATTGAGCATTGGAAGGTGGCATCATTAAAGGACAGTGTGTTTACAGGAAGTTGCCATGACCCTCAAGTCTCAACTCAGACCTACCGAAACAATTTACTTCCAAAAACACCATTTTATCTGAGTGTTTTCAAATTAATCCATTCAGACACAAAAATGAGAGCAACAACAAAACAGGACATCTGCCATAAAGGTTGATGATACAGCTGAGGTGAAAGATACCTGATTCACTAGTTGTAAAAATTCGCTAATGAAAAGAAAAGGTAAATAGAGTATTAAGGATATTTACTAAGTACTATGAGAAAATGGGAAAAATAAGAATGAATTCTGCTAGAAAGGACATGAGGAGCTCCCAGAAGATAGAATACTAGAGCTGGGTCTGGAAAATAAAATAACGGTGGAGAGGGAATATTGGTTTGAAAGTATATTGTGAGTGCCTGGAATGTACATACATACTAGAATGTTACAGTTGGACCTGGTACAATTTGAAATGTGTGTGGAGTTTCTAGATAGGAATGGCTGGTTGGTAGTTAGAAATACAGTTCTGAAGCTCGTAAAAGAAGTTAAGGCTAGAGATACAGATATAGACAGAAATGGTACTTGAAAGAGACTGAGGGGTGTAGGATCTCAGAAGTTAGGTCTTCTGATTCTCATTCCAAAACTCACCCATATATATAGATGTGCAGACCTATATGCATTACTACATGTCTGGTGGGCTTCCCAGCTGGCTTAGTGGTAAGGAATCCACCTGCCAGTGCAAGAGATGTGGGTTCTATCCCTTACTCAGGAAGATACCCTGGAGTAGGAAATGGAAACCCACTCTAGGATTCTTGCCTGGAAAATCCCATGGACAGAGGAGCCTAGCAGGCTACAGTCCATGGGGTCACAGAGTCAAACACGACTGATTGTGCACACATGCACATGCACACACACACACACACACACACACACACACACACACACACAGGTATCTGGCACATACTAGGCAATTAATGACTTGTACATGGATGGCCAATGAATGTTTGTTTTGTGGATATTAAACACTACGTCGTCCCCCCCCCTCCAAAATAACATTTCATCATTTCTCTTGGTAATGATCAATTTTTAAATTTCCCCAGTGCAATCATATTGACCAAAGATGATCGGGGAAGTCTACCAAAGGTTGCTGTTTTAAGTAAAGAAAAATCTATATTTTGGTTAGATGTTTTTACATCCTTTCTAGAATGTAGGTCATTCTACAGCTGGGCAAGAAGAAAAATAAATATTGATGATACTTTCCGTACAAATGACTTTTTTGTTTTTCCATTTTGGAGGTACAGTTCACTGAAGCAAACACATTGATGATGTCAATGAGAGTTATGGTGCTATTTTCACCTTTTCTAATGCCATTATTGTGCCATTCTCTGTTTCAACCTAAGGCATTCATGTTTCATGTTGATTAAATTTTAACATCTAAATTGCCCTTTTATGTCACGCACAAATGATAAACTTGAATATTCCAGTCAGAGGGCAGCAACTTTAGTTTCCTCTAAGCTCCTAGTAAATTCATCAAATAATATCCCCCAGCACCTTAGATATGGTTCATTGTTTTTCCTGCTTCCTTACTAACCCAGAGGTACAGGATTGAGTGTGACTTTTGTTTTTGAATTATGCCATGTATGACTAGAAGTAGACCCTGTTTTACACAATAGATGACATTCCTGGACTTATGTACATGAAGCACATTCTTAAAAATGGAATCACATATTTCCTCACTGATTAACATTATAATTTTAGAAGTGTCATCTTGATTATGGATTGATTTCCAATTGACAGTGGTTTCTAACATGTTGCCACTGCCTCCACCTCTGAGACAAGTACTTCAAGTCCTCAAATAAATGCTAAGTGATGTAATGGAACCCCCTATTTCAAAGAATATGAAGGCATACTTTCAGAATGTGATAAATTAAGTCTTATTTCATTTGCATAGAAAATAGGGTTTCTTAAAATAGGACATCCTGTAATTTGATTTGCTCTGTATACATTTATCACCAGCCAGAGAAAATTCTACATCTTTATATGTTATGCCTAACAGCTTCCTTCTTTTTCTCTGGCCTTTCTTTATGACTATTACCCTAAGAAAAGGTGTTTGGCTTATTGCAACTCCCAGGGGATGATAAATAATGCTTTGTTTTTCCTTACTACTTTAAACTTTTAAAAACTTTGGATATTTAAGTCAGTTTTTTAAAAGATGGCTTCAGCAGCATCATGTGAAGTCTGACTGTCCCTCCAGAAATAATAATATAAAATGTTTCCTTGGTTGCCTTCTTAATGATCAGGGATTTTCTTAATTTTTTTTTCCACTCTGGTAAAACACACACAACATACAATTTATCATCTTACACATTTTTAAGTGTACACTTCAGTACTGTTAAGTATATTTGCATTGTGCAACTAATCTCCAGGACTTTGACATCTTGCAAAACTGAAACTCTATACATACTAAACAAAATTTTTCCATTCCTACCTCCCCACTAACTCCTGGCAACTGCCATTCCACTTTCTCTCTGAGTTTGACTATTCTAGCTAGCTCATATAAGTAGAATCAATCAATATTTACCTTTTTTGTAAGCTAATTTATTTCACTTAATAAAATTTCCTTAAGGGTCATCCGTGTTGTATCATGTCAACACTTTCTTCCTCTTAAACACTAAATGGTATTCCATTGTCTGTATATACTACATTGTACTTATCCATCCATTTGTTGATGGACACTGGATGGACTCTTGGCTGTTGTGAATAATGCTGCTATGAACCTAAGAGTCTTCTAGACTCTGCTTTCAGCTATTTTGGATAGATACCAAAAATGCAAATGCTGAATCTTATGGTAATTCTGTTTTTGATTTCTGTTTTCCATAGTAGCTATACCATTTTACATTCCTACTAACAGTGCACAAGTGTTCCAATTTCTCCATAGCTTCAACAACATTTATTTTCTGTTTTTCTTTTTCTTAAACAGTGACATCTTCATGGGGTGTGAGGTGTCAGGGGCTGTTTTTAAACTCATTTCAATTTATAACTGATTATACAAACATCCCAGCCCAACCCTTAAGTATTAATAGTATGCTACATGTGGAACAGAATATAAACCTATGATTATTTTGGGGAGGAATCATGAGTTAGGGGCAAGGGAGTTTTGAAATATATCAAACATATAGAAAATCTGTTTTCTTTATATATTTTTTCTTTAAAAGGTCTACTAGGTTGGATAATTTGAAATTTAGAGTTTGAATTACCACTTGAAAAAATTCTCAATACATTTAATCGCTAATTTATTTATTTGAACACATCTAATATTCCTAACTAGATGTAAGGGAAAAGTTATACCTTAATTGTTATCATTGGTGTTATCATTTCAAGGGAAATACCTATAGTAAAATTTAGTTTCAGAAGTAACTGGTAATTATATTCTGCCCAAGGATATAAGTTTCTTACAATTGACCTTAGCCTAAAGTTTCTTAGGCGTGTCTTGGGAAACAAAGTAAGTTATAAATAGAGGAAATGTCACTTTCAGTGGCAGTTGATGGAGCAAAACATCATAGAAAGTTTCAACACCTGAAACGAATTTTAAACTCAGAGTGTACTGCTAGAAAATCTGTTTTAAATAATGGATGAAACAAACTACCTCTTGCTATCCAGTCTGTTCTACAGGTCAGATTACATAACCAACAAGAAGCTATTGAACCTCTCAGTATATAACTGAATATTTTCAGCAAGTAACTATTCTAAAATGGCCATCTTAAAATATTGTGTATTTGGAAAGATCTAGTCTCCTTCTAGACCCTTAAAATTTTGCTGCTTTTATTATCAGAAAAGTATATTGGAATATATAAAGGTGGAATGCCAAGAAATTTTTAATCTCTTCGATTGGCCATCTATATTTACAAATCTTGCAGCGTTTCAAAATGGCTAGCAGCTTTTCCTGTTCTAAAGATCTCTTTAAAGCCAATCCCCAAATTTTATATTTTATCACACTTCACTCTCACTACTGATTTACTCATATATTTCTAATATTGCAAGCATTTTGCAAAACCATGTTTTAAATGTTGAATCTTTACTCCTCAATAAAGTGCATGGCATAATAAATGCCTGATATATTTTGAACAAATTGATTTGTAAATGAGATTTATTTGGCTTTCTTGATGGGTAGGAGCATCTCACTTCGTTATAAATGAGAACTGTAACATCTGTGTGTGTGTGTGTATACATATATATATACATATATATATATATATATATATATATATATATAAAATGAAGTTTGATATTTTTCATATACACTCTTCTAGATATTCTTGCTAAGATTCTTTTTACCTTCAAGACTCGGTATATTGGATTAAGAGATGGGATTCTCCTTAGTATATTCTAATTAGTGGGTGCTAGACATTCTTTTGAACTCACTGTAATGGACCACGCACAATCACGCCGGCTGCTGCGACAGACCGCTCAGAAGCATGGCCTAGAGGAGCTACCCCTCGACCAAGGTCAGGGGCAGCGACCGAGAGTGCCAGGCTGCGTCTGCAGAGGAGGGGCCGAGAGGAGCTACCCCACGCCCGATGTCAGGGTGGTGGCTGAGAGGAGCGAGGTCAGGGCAGCAGCTGAGAGGAGCTACCCCAGGTCCAAGGAGCGGCAGCTGCGTGGGTGCACAAGGGCCAAAAGGAGCTACTCCACGTTCAAGGTCAGGAGGGGTGGCCGTGAGGAGATGCCCCTCGTCCAAGGTAAGAGAAACCCAAGTAAGACAATAGGTGTTGCAAGAGGGCATCAGAGGGCAGACACACTGAAACCATAATCACAGAAAACTAACCAATCTGATCACACGGGCCACAGCCTTGTCTAACTCAATGAAACTAAGCCATGTCGTGTGGGGCCACCAAAGACGGGAGGGCTGTGGTGGAGAGGTCTGACAGAATGTGGTCCACTGGAGAAGGGAATGGCAAACCACTTCAGTATTCTTGCCTTGGGAACCCCATTAACAGTATGAAAAGGAAAAATGACAGGATACTGAAAGGGGAACTCCCTGGGATGGTAGGTGCCCAATATGCTACTGGAGATCAGTGGAGAAATAATTGCAGAAAGAATGAAGGCATGGAGCCAAAGCAAAAACAATACCCAGTTGTGGATGTGAATGGTGATAGAACCAAGGTCCATTGCTGTAAAGAGGAATAATGCATAGGAACCTGGAATGTCAGGTCCATGAATCAAGGCAAATTAGAAGTGGTCAAACAGGAGATGACAAGAGTGAATGTTGACATTCTAGGAATCAGTGAACTAAAATGGACTGCTGCTGCTGCTGCTGCTAAGTCGCTTCGGTCGTGCCCAACCCTGCACGACCCCATAGATGGCAGCCCACCAGGCTCCCCCGTCCCTGGGATTCTCCAGGCAAGAACACTGGAGTGGGCTGCCATTTCCTTCTCCAATGCATGAAAGTGAAAAGTCAAAGTGAAGTCACTCAGTCGTGTCCAACTCGTAGCGACCCTATGGACCGCAGCCTACCAGGCTCCTCCATCCATGGGATTTTCCAGGCAGGAGTACTGGAGTGGAGTGCCATTGCCTTGGGTGAATTTAACTCAGATGACCATTATATCTACTACTGTGGGCAGGAATCCCTTAGAAGAAATGGAGTAGCCATCACGGTCAACAAAAGAGTCCGAAATGCAGTACTTGGATGCTATCTCAAAAACGACAGAATGATCTCTGTTCGTTTCCAAGGCAAACCATTCAATATCACAATGATCCAAGCCTATGCCCCAAACAGTAACGCTGAAAAAGCTGAAGTGGAACGGTTGTATGAAGAACTACAAGACCTTTTAGAAGTAACACCCAAAAAAGATGTCCTTTTCATTATAGGGGACTGGAATGCAAAAGTAGGAAGTCAAGAAATACCTGGAGTAACAGGTAAATTTGGCCTTGGAGTACAGAATGAAGCAGGGCAAAGCTAATAGAGTTCTGCCAAGAGAATGCACTGGTCATAGCAAACATCCTCTTCCAACAGCACAAGAGAAGACTCTACACATGGACATCACCAGATGGTCAACACCGAAATCAGAGTGATTATATTCTTTGCAGCCAAACATGGAGAAGCTCTATACAGTCAGCAAAAACAACACTGGGAGCTGACTGTGGCTCAGATCATGAGCTCCTTATTGCCAAATTCAGACTTAAATTGAAGAAAGTACGGAAAACCACTAGATCATTCAGGTATGACCTAAATCAAATTACTAATGATTATACAGTGGAAGTGAGAAATAGATTTAAGGGACTAGATCTAATAGATAGACTGCCTGATGAACTATGGACAGAGGGTTGTGACATTCTACAGAGACAGGGATCAAGACAGTTCCCATGGAAAAGAAATGCAAAAAAGCAAAATGGCTGTCTGGGGAGACCTTACAAATAGCTTTGAAAAAAAGAGAAGGGAAAAGCAAAGGAGAAAAGGAAAGATATAAACATCTGAATGCAGAGTTCCAAAGAATAGCAAGAAGAGATAAGAAAGCCTTCCTCAGCGATCAATGCAAAGAAGTAGAGGAAAACAACAGAATGGGTAAGACTAGCGATCTCTTCAAGAAAATTAGAGATACCCAGGGAACATTTCATGCAACGATGGGGTCGATAAAGGACAGAAATGGTATGGACCTAACAGAAGCAGAAGATATTAAGAAAAGGTGGCAAGAATACACAGAAGAAGTATACAAAAAAGATCTGCATGACCCAGATAATCACGATGGTGTGATCACTCACCTAGAGCCAGACATCCTGGAATGTGAAGTCAAGTGGGCCTTAGAAAGCATCACTACAAACAAAGCTAGTGGAGGTGATAGAATTCCAGTTGAGCTATTTCAAATCCTGAAAGATGATGCTGTGAAAGTGCTGCCCTCAATATGCCAGCAAATTTGGAAAACTCAGCAGTGGCCACAGGACTGGAAAAGGTCAGTTTTCATTCCAATCCCAAAGAAAGGCAATGCCAAAGAATGCTCAAACTACCGCACAATTGCACTCATCTCACAGGCTAGTAAAGTAATGCTCAAAATTCTCCAAGCCAGGCTTCAGCGATATGTGAACTGTGAACTTCCAGATGTTCAAGCTAGTTTTAGAAAAGGCAGAGGAACCAGAGATCAAATTGCCTACATCTGCTGGATCATGGAAAAAGCAAGAGAGTTCCAGAAAAGCATCTATTTCTGCTTTTTTGACTATGCCAAAGCCTTTGACTGTGTGGATCACAATAAACTGTGGAAAATTCTGAAAGAGATGGGAATACCAGACCTCCTGACTTGCCTCCTGAGAAATCTGTATGCAGATCAGGAAGCAACAGTTAGAACTGGACATGGAACAACAGATTGGTTCCAAATAGGAAAAGGAGTACACTGAGGCTGTATATTGTCACCCTACTTATTTAACTTATATGCAGTACATCATGAGAAACGCTGGGCTGGAGGAAACACAGGCCAGAATCAAGATTGCCAGGAGAAATATCAATAACCTCAGATACGCAAATGACACCACCCTTATGGCAGAAAGTGAAGAGGAACTAAAGAGCCTCTTGATGAAAGAGAAAGAGGAGAGTGAAACTTTGGCTTAAAGCTCAACATTCAGAAAATGAAGATCATGGCATCCACTCCCATCACTTCATGGCGAACAGATGGGGAAACAGTGGCTGACTTTATTTTTCTAGGCTCGAAAATCACTGTGGATGGTGATTGCAGCCATGAAATTAAAAGACACTTACTCATTGGAAGGAAAGTTATGACCAACCTAGACAGCATAATAAAAAGCAAAAACATTGCTTTGCCAACAAAGGTCCGTCTAGGTAAGGCTATGATTTTTCCAGTGGTCATGTATGGATATGAGAGTTGGACTATAAAGAAAGCTGAGTGCAGAAGAATTGATACTTTTGAAGTATGGTGCTGGAGAAGACTCTTGAGAGTCCCTTGGACTGCAAGGAGATCCAGCCAGTCCATCCTAAAGGAGATCAGTCCTGGGTGTTCATTGGAAGGACTGATGCTGAAGCTGAAACTCCAATAATTTGGCCACCTCATGCAAAGAACTGACTCATTGGAAAAGACCCTGATGCTGGGAAAGATTGAGGTCAGGAGGAGTAGGGGACAACAGAAGATGAGACAGTTGGATGGCATCACTGACTCGATGGCCATGGGTTTGTGTGGACTCTGGGAGTTGGTGATGGACAGGGAGGCCTGGCATGCTGCAGTTCATGGGGTCGCAAAGAGTCGGACACGACTGAGCGACTGAACTGAACTGAACTGAACATCCCTAATATGTTCAATGGGAGAGATAATCCAGGGCTCCAGTTGTTGTGGTAGGTATTAAATGAAATAATTTATGTAAAGCACTTAGCATAGTACCTGTCTTACTAATACATTCAGTAAATAACAGTCCACTAGACGACATCTCTAAGCAGTGAGTACAAGACTATAAATTGAGGTACCAAAGGAAATATAAAACAGTAAATTTGTCTATTATTTAAAAATTATGTTTATACACACTGATATGCAATTTTAAATAAATGTAAATATGTAATCATATCATATATGTTGTGTTTGGAGGGTATTTATGTCTTTCCTTTTTGCTTGCCCCATCCCTATCTCTTTCTCTCTCCTTCCCCCATATCATCTCCCTTTCATATTATTATCATCATATCATCATCCACCACACACAAGTAAACTCCAGGTACCTCATGCTAAAATACTAGTATACATCTGCATTGCATTAATCCATTAAATCTCTTTTACGTCTCCTCAAGAAAGTATAAAATATATGGGCATAGTATTTTGTGTATATCATATTTAAGTAAGCAGACAAATATCAAGGATGCCTTCTTGGATTTTGTTTTTAATTGTGGGAAGTCCTTTGCCTACTACTGGAAGTCCTGGGAGGGGGTGAAAGCACTCTTTTAAACACTTCATTTGGACCTACTAAAGAAGCAGCTGGTCAGTATATTAACCTCAATCATCTAACCTGCACAGTTAGAAGGAAGACTGACCATTCTCAGAAAGAATCCTGATTCCAGGACCTCACTGAGGTTGTTAGGTTGCAGCCTCCTTAGGTACATTTATGGGGGGAGGGGGGGTCTGCAATGCTAAATGTTTTCTTTCTGCTCAATTCTATTAGGTGCCTGACAGTTGTGCACAGTGAGGTGAGAGCTGCCCAGGAGAAAGAGTGGCACTTGACTAGGTTTTCCCCTGCCCTAGCCCCCACATGTTCTAAAGGCCTCTGTCAAGTCAAGAGGCCAGGCTGCACAGTTGTAAGCAGAGTCCAATGTGTCAGTGTTAGTTGTTGTTCAGTTGGTCAGTTGTGTTTGGCTCTTTGTGACCCCATGGACTGCAGCACACCAGGCTGCCCTGTCCTTCACTATCTCCTGAAGTTTGTTCACACCCATGTCCATTGAGTCAGTGATGCTGTCCAACCATCTCATCCTCTGTTGTCCCTTCTCTTCCTGCCCTCAGTCTTCCCCAGCATCAGGGTCTTTTCCAGTGATTTGGCTCTTCGCATCACATAGCCAAAATATTGGAGCTTCAGCTTCACCATCAGTCCTACCAATGACTATTCAGGGTTGATTTCTTTAGGATTGACTGCTTTGATCTCCTTGCTGACCAAGGGCCTCTAAAGAGCCTTTTCCAGAACCACAGTTCAAGAGCATCAGTTCTTTGGCACTCAGCCTTCTTTATGGTCCAACTCTCACATCTGTACATGACTACTGGAAAAACCATAGCTTTGACTATAGGTCAGTGTTAGACCTATTGACAAAGGAGTGCTGATAGTTTCTTTTAAAATTTTTCTATCTTAACAAATTTTATTTGTTCCATGATTTATTTTCTCATGATTTTTAAATTTTTATTTTGAGATAATTTTAGATTCACATGTAATGGTAAGAAATAACACAGAGATTCAGTCTATACTTTACCCAGTTTGCTCCCATGAGAAACTCTAGTAGCATATCGGTACCAGAATACTGGCATTGACAGCGATGATTTAGAACATTTCCATCACTACAGAGATACCTACTGCAGCCCTGTTATGGACACAGCCACTTCACTCCCAACTCCCACTTCATTTAACGCTTGGTAACTAATTTGTCTATTTCTATAAATTGGTCATTTCAAAAATGTTATGTAAATGGAGCCATACAGTTTTTAACCTTTTGACATTTGTTTTCTTCATTCAACATAATTTCCTCAAGATTCTTCCTTTACATGTATATGTATGGCTGAGTTCTTCACTGTCTGGCTGAAACTATCAGAACACTGCTAATCAGCTATACTCCAATACAAAATAAAAAGTTAAAAAACTAAACCTTTTCCACCAAAACATTGTTCATTGTTCCCTTATTCTGAACCACATAAAAATATCTAAAATTTTTTTCAATATAAAATTCAACTTCAAAAAATGATTCATTCAAGTTAGAGCATGTATCAGTAGTCTATTCTTTCTGTACTGCTGAGTCATTATCGATGATATAGATGGACTACAGTTTGTTTAACCATCCGTCTCATGAAGGGCAATATCTAATCCATGTTGTTTCCAGACTTTGGCTATTATAACTAGAGCCAAAGTCTGGAAACAACATGGATTAAAATGTTTGGTGTGTGTATTTCTATGTTCTTTGTTCTGTTTGCTATGTCTATAGCTCTGCTAATATCATACTATCTTAATTACTGTAAATATGTAGAGTGATTCCTCTTACGTTTCTCTTGTATTCAAGATTGTTTTATAGGGACTGTGCCTTTCCATATAGATTTTAGAACAAGTTTAGTTATGTCTCCAAAATACCTTGCTGAGATTTTGATAGAAATTGCATTAAAACTACAGATACGTTTCTGGAGTATTGACATCTGTACTATGTTGTGTCTTCAAAAATATAAACATATCATGTACCTAGATCTTAACTGATTTCATGCATTAGTATTTTTTCTTTTTAACCATACATCCTATACATATTTTGATAAGTTTATATGGAAATATTTCATTTTATCTTTATGATTTTAAATGGTACTGTGTTCTTAATTTTGGTTTGTATATGTTAGTTGTTGGTATACATAAATATAACCAGATTCTGAGAATCCTACAACCTTGTTGAATTCAATTATCAGTTCTAGGAATTTCTTCTCGTAGATTCCTTAGGACTTTCTACATACACAATCATTTCATCTGCAAATAGGAACACATTTATTTACTTATTTCCAATTTTTAGGCCTTTTATTTATCTTTCCTTATTAAACTGGGTAGAAATTCTAATACTGTACTGGATTAAAGCGGTGAAACCAGAAACCCTTGCCTTGTTTCTTTTCTTAGAGGTAAAGCATCTAGCTTCTCACCTTTCAATAGGATGCTTGTTGTAGGTTTTTATAAATATTCTTTACTAAGTTGAAGAAGTTCTTTTCTATTCTGAGTTTGCTGAGAGTTTTTATCATGAATGGTGGTTGGATTTGGTCAACTGTTTTTCTGTCAGTTGATAAGATTATGTGGTTTTTTTTTTTTCATTGTACTTTTGATACGTTAGTTTGCACAGGATTTCTGATGTCAAACCAGACTTGCATACCTGGAGTAAATCCAACTTGATCATGGAGTCGCTCTTGTTTGGCACTTACAAATTTAGGATTGTAATGCCTTCTTTGTGGATTGATCCTTCTAGCATTATATAATGACTCTCTTTGTCTTTAGTAATTTTCTCAACACTGAACTTCACTTTTTCTGATGTTAATATAGCTTGTATTTTTCATGACTAATGCTTGTATTATTTTTCTATCCTTTTATTTTCAGTCTATTGATGTCATGTTTGAAGGGAGTTACTTATAGAAAACATATTTTTGAATCATGTTTTCTTTTTAATTCATTCTGCCAATCTTTGTCTTGTGATTAATGTATTTAGCATTACTATAAAGGCAGCTAGTGGAGGGGATGGAATTCCAGCTGAGCTGTGTAAAATCCTAACAGACAATGCTGTTTAAGTGTGGCACTTAATATGTCAGCAACTTTGGAAAACTCAGCAGTGGCCACAGGACTGGAAAAGGTCAGTTTTCATTTCAATCCCAAAGAAGCACAACGTCAAAGAATGTTCAAACTTCCACACAGTTGTGCTCACTTCGCATGCTAGCAAGGTAATGCTCAAAACTCTTCAAGCTAGGCTTCAGCAGTACACGAACCGAGAACTTCCAGATGTACAAGCTGGGTTTTGAAGATGCAGAGGAACCAGAGATCAAATTGCCAACATGTGTTGGATCATGGAGAAAGCAAAGGAGCTCCTACTACTGCTTTAGTGACTACACTAAAGCCTTTACTGCGTGGATCACAACAAATTGTAGAAAATTCTTAAAGAGATGGGAGTACCAGACCACTTTACCTGTCTCCTGAGAAACCTGTATGTAGGTCAAGAAGCAACAGTTAGAACTGGACATGGAACAATGGACTGGCACCAAATTGGAAAAGGAGTTATGACAAGGCTGTATATTGTCACCCTGTTTGTTTAACTTATATGCAGAGTAGATCATGCAAAATGCTGGGCTGGATAAATCACAAGCTGGAATCAAGGGAGGGAGGGAAGTGGGGAGATGGAGGGGGGAGGGAGGGAAGAAATACCAACAACCTCAGACATGCACATGATACCACTCTAATGGCAGACAGTGAAGAGGACTAAAGAGCCTCTTGATGAGAGTGAAAAGGCTGGTTTGAAACCCAGCATTCAAAAAACTAAGATCATGGCATCTGGTCCCATCACTTTATGGCAAACAGAAGGAGAAAAAGTAGAAACAGTAACAGATTTTATTTTCTTGGGCTCCAAATTCACTGCAGACGGTGACTGCAGCCATGAAATTAAAAGATGCTTGCTCCTTGGAAGGAAAGCTATGAGGAACCTAGATAGCATATTAAAAAGCAGAGACATTACTTTGCCAACAAAGGTCCTTCTAGTCAAAGCTATGTTTTTTCCAGTAGTCACATATGGATGTGAGAGTTGGCCCATAAAGAGAGCACTGAAGAATTGATGTTTTTGAACTGTGGTGCTAGAAAATACTCTTGAGAGTCTCTTGGACAGCAAGGAGATCAAACCAGTCAATCCTAAAGGAAATCAACCCTGAATATTCATTGGAAGGACTGAAACTGAGCTGAAGTTCTAGTACTCTTGCCACCTGCTATGAAGAGCTGACTCATTGGAAAAGGGCCTGATGCTGGGAAAGATTGAGGGCAGGAAGAGAAGGGGGCTGCAGAGGATGAGATGGTTAGACAGCAACACAGACTCAATGGATATGAACTTGAGCAAACTCTGGGAGACAGTGGAGGGCAGAGGAGCCTGGAGTGCTGCCGTCTACGGGATCGCAGAGTAGTACACAACTTAGGGACTGAAGAACAACAACGTGTATATTAATTAAGCTGCCTCTACCATTATTACATACACTAAAAGTTTGTGAACCTGTTCTCTACACTCTCTGTGCCATTTCACACATGGTTACTTCTTTCAGAAATGTTCTTTCCCCGCACCCACACCTGTAAATACAAAAATGCAGCTATCTCTATGAAGCAGTCCCTGCTCTCATTTTCACCACCACCAGCCCATGCAAGGGACATGTGTTGCTATGAGATGAATAATATGCGAGAAATAATCAGAACTGGGGTGTAGAGGAGTGTTGGGGAACACTGGAATGAAGCAGCTGGACTACAGTGGTGGAAAGGTCCCATGGTTTGTACTTGGAACTTGCGCATTTGAGCTAACATTGCAAAAAAAAAAAAAAGTGAGGGCAGCAGGGTGAAAAATAAACAGGGCAGGGGAAAGAAGAATGAAGCAGCAACAGAGTAGCTCCAATGGGCTCCCCTGATAAGTCAGAAAGGCAAATCCATCTCCCCGTGTATCCTCCCTCCCCCCAAGCATCAGGCATATTAATATTTCTGTTAGGAGGAGGGGTGTTTCTGCAGAATGGCTACCAACCACCAGCCTGCTTCGGAGAAGGCGATGGCACCCCACTCCAGTACTCTTGTCTGGAAAATCCCAGGCTCCGCTGTTCATGGGGTTGGGAAGAGTCGGACACGACTGAGCGACTTCATTTTCATTTTTTACTTTCATGCACTGGAGAAGGAAATGGCCACCCACTCCAGTGTTCTTGCCTGGAGAATCCCAGGGACGGGGGAGCCTGGTGGGCTGCCGTCTATGGGGTCACAGAGAGTTGGACACGGCTGAAGTGACTTAGCACTTAGCATAGCACCAGCCTCCAGGCGCCATGTTTTTAACTGTGTAACTAAATGAGCCTGCCTCCGTAGGAGGCTGCCAGGGGGCTGGCTGCTCTGAGGAGGCCAAGAAAAGTATGGAACACCCACCTCCTAAGAATAAGCCTTCGCTCTGAACACTTATACTCTCATTTGTCCTTGTGGTCGCCTCCATCCCGAAAGCTCTTTATCTCCATGTTTGCTTGTGAAAATCTTGCCCATCCCGCAGGACCTCTCCCAAAGCCCCAGGGGACTACGCCGAAGCACCTGCCTCTGGAACTGAGAGTTGAGAACAGCACCAAAGTGCAGGAAGGGAGCTGCCCCTCCCCTTGACTATTCCTCTCCACGTTTTCCGGGCTCTGAGTTACAATGCACGCTGGCACCTCCAACCTAAACACACAGGCACATATATTTGGTTGAGTCTGTCTAGGTTCAAGCAGAAGCTGATTGGCTGCTGTCCGATGGTTGGCCAAATACCCCGTATTATTTAGTGGGGATTCAGGACAGGCCCACTTGGCCAGCTTGGGGTCCTGGAGCCAGGCCCCCAGCACATCCCAGGCTCATCGCACACAACCCCACAGGCGAAGTGCCCTCCCACGCACCAGCCCCCCAGCTGGCTCTTCCCCCTGCTTCCCCAACCCCCGCCCCCCCCCCCCCCCCCCAACGTCGGGAATCCAGGAGCACTGGTTCCGGGTGAATTTCAACCCCCGCCCCGAGGCTCCATCCACCCCTCCTTCCTGCCCCCTTTTGACTCCTCCCAGCCCGCCGCGTGCTACCTGGCCTCCCGCGTCCGGCCCTCCCGCCGCCTGCGCCCCCTTGCGCTCGGCCCCCGCGTGTCCTCGTCCCAAGTCGACTTCGCTCCCGCAGCCCTCGCCGCCGGCAGCATTTCCCACCTGGAACCGCGTCGCCGCCGCCCTCGCTGCCGCGCGCCACCCATGCTCCGCTCGCCTGTCCGCGACTCCTCGCCCGGCTCGCCAGCCCTGTCTTCCCACGCCGCCCCCCGCCCGCCGCCCGGCATGGCCCCGGAGCAAACAGGTAACAAGAAGCGGGAAGAGCCCGCGCCCCAGAAGGCCGCAGAGGGCTCGTCGTCGCTGAGCTCATCGTCGCCGAGCTCGTCGTCGCCGGGCTCGTCGTCGCCGGGCTCGTTGTCGCCGGGCTCGTCGTCGCCGGGCTCGGCGGCGGTGCACGCAGACGGCCCGCAGCCTCCCAAGAAGCCCAAGCGGATGGTGGTGCGGCGCTCACTGGTGGACTACCTAAGGGGGCGCGAGGTGGGCGCGCCAGGCCGCGCCGGGCTCTCAGGCTTCGATAGCGAGCTGCATGGCTTCGCGGTGCGGAAGCTGCCAGAGCTGCTGCGGGAGCGCGAACTGTCCTTGGGCACCGTGGACAAGGTGTTCGCGTCGCAGTGGCTGAACGCCAGGCAGGTGGTGTGCGGTACCAAGTGCAACACGCTCTTCGTGGTGGACGTGCGGTCCAGCCAGGTAACGCGCATCCCCCTCATACGGGATCGTCGGCACCTGCCGGCCCACGCCCAGCCGGGCTGCGGCATCCATGCGGTCCAGCTGAATCCCTCCAAGACGCTGCTGGCCACCGGGGGCGAGAACCCCAACAGCCTGGCCGTCTACTGGTTGCCAACGCTGGATCCCTTGTGCCTGGGCGACCATGGCCACAAAGACTGGATCTTCGCCATCGCCTGGATGAGCGACACGGTGGTGGTGAGCGGCTCCCGTGACGGCACCTTGGGCATCTGGAAGATAGACCCCGAAGTATTCCGGAGCAGCATCGCCTGGCACAATCCTGCAGAGCTCTCCGTGTATGCCCATATCTGTCCCGCGGAAGTGGAGGATGTCCCCAGGGCCGCCACCAACCCACGTAACTGCAAGGTCGGTGCTGTGGCCTTCAGCGCCAAGAGGCAGGAGCTGGGAGCCGTGACCATGGATGGCTACTTCCACCTGTGGAAAGCCCAGAATACCCTGTCCAGGCTGTTGTCCATCAGGCTGCCTTACTGCAGAGAGAACGTGTGCCTGACCTACTGCGATGAGTTGTCCCTGTACGCGGTAGGCTCCCAGTCCCATGTCTCTTTCCTGGACCTGCGCCAGGGTCACCAGAGCATCCGGTACCTGTGCTCTCGCGAGGGCGGCACGGGTGTGCGCTCCCTCAGCTTCTATGAGCACATCGTCACTGTGGGCACCGGCCACGGCTCTCTGCTCTTCTATGACATCCGCGCGCAGAAGTTCCTGGAGGAGAAGGTCTCGGACAGCCAGCACTCTTCTCCGCGGCCCACAGGGCGGAGGTTCAGGCTGATTTGTGGCAGAGGCTGGCTCAACCAAGATGACCTGCAGATGAACGACCTCAGTGCCTTGGGCGAGTTGCCCAATGCTCTCTACACCCATTGCTACAACTGGCCGGAGATGAAGCTCTTCGTCGCTGGCGGCCCTCTTCCTTCAAACCTCCGTGGGAACTATGCAGGCCTCTGGAGCTAAGGATGGCCACCCTGTCCTCAGAGTGCCTAGATTTACCTTCCAGTCCCCTCCCACTTTTCTCCTATGCCCTGTGTTTGTGCTTTTGAGTCTGTGTGGCTTTTATCTTTCAGATTAAAAAACTCCAGTTTACCTCTGCTTAGGGTATTAGGCGAAGAGAGATGGCGACCTAGAGAGTGAGTTACCCTTCGGTCAGTCAAAATTTGGCTTTAACACTTTTATACACCTGGCCAATAGTGTCGTTTTAAATTATACAAAAAAATTTTGACGAATTCTTAGTTCTGTTTACTGTTTGAGTCATTTATGTATTCTCTCACTTTAATGCCTGGCAGTCACGGTTTTACAATTCTGTATATTTTCTTTTTCTGTTACCTGTATTATGATAATACTCTTTTGGTCGTTTTTCTTCACAGATAGATGGTATATTGAGAGTATTTTTTTTTTTTTTTAAAGAGTTTGTACATGTGTTCTGGAAAGCTGGCTGTAGTATTATAGTGTTGTTCCAGTGGGAAGGTACATGCCAGTTTCTAGATTACCAGGTTTTGGAAGCATTCCATTTGCAAATTGTCATCTTCATGTTTGTAGTTTGTAAATTGTTGGTGCTAAACATGCTGTTTAAAAACGTCATTCATGGTGAAAACAAGATTGTCATACAATCTTGGGTTTTTTGGTACCAAACTCTCAATTGGTCAGAACACTTTAGGAATGCAAGGGTTCTGCTGATTGACTTTTCAGAAGTAATCTAAACACCCATTCTCTCTTTTAAGTTTTCCTGACCTGTTGTTAAATAGATAACAGAATATATATTTTCTCGCTTTTTGCCTTAGTAGTATTAACACTTGTGAGTATATGTGAATGTTTGTTGTTTAAGGTACTTGCACAGTTTCAGTGCCATCATTCAAAATGGGTTCCATGTATGAAAATGTAGAATGTATCACAGGCTAGGTAGAATGTATACTGGTCCTGATCCCGGGTATAGAACTGGATATTTTTGCTTTTGCTGTTGTCAATACCAAATACTATACTTGAACATGCTGTAAAATTTCTACTTCCGCTTAACAAAGTCATAGAAAAAAACCGCAAAGAAGGAAAATGAACCCAGTCCCTACTTCTGAAAAAGACTGTTAGCTTGTAAAGTTAAATTTGTTAAGATTTTATTTTGTCAAGTTCAAAGATTCTTATCTAAAGTAGAATAAACAGATTGTTAAAAAGTTGTTGTGATGTTACGACTCTCAATACAGTAATACGCGATTATCAAGGATACAGGATGTTTATTCTAAGAAGATGGGCCAGAAAGTAAAAGTAAATGCCATTAGGTTGAAGAAAAGTACTTTGGAGCATAGACCAATACAAAACATGGTTTGTTAGGAAAACAGATTGTACTTCTGCCTATGTGGGAATACTGGAAGTGAGAAGAGAGACTGGCCTTTCCTCACAACTGGCCAGGTTGTGCTGCTGATCGTGCATTAGTGTTGTGGCATGTCTGTTTTTCCTTAAATACTTCGGCACTCAGATGTTGCCTTGGTGTCCATTACATGCTGTTCAATTGAAAATCTGAGCCAATTGAGTAATGTAATGAGTGATCCTAAAAGTAAGTTAAGAAATACAGTGGGGAAAAGCAGTTTTTGTTTACAGAGATTATGTTAACAGGGTTGTATAGTTGTTATATTGGAGAATAAAATGGCCACCCACTCCAGTGTTCTTGCCTGGAGAATCCCAGGGACGGGGGAGCCTGGTGGGCTGCCGTCTATGGGGTCACAGAGAGTTGGACACGGCTGAAGTGACTTAGCACTTAGCATAGCACCAGCCTCCAGGCGCCATGTTTTTAACTGTGTAACTAAATGAGCCTGCCTCCGTAGGAGGCTGCCAGGGGGCTGGCTGCTCTGAGGAGGCCAAGAAAAGTATGGAACACCCACCTCCTAAGAATAAGCCTTCGCTCTGAACACTTATACTCTCATTTGTCCTTGTGGTCGCCTCCATCCCGAAAGCTCTTTATCTCCATGTTTGCTTGTGAAAATCTTGCCCATCCCGCAGGACCTCTCCCAAAGCCCCAGGGGACTACGCCGAAGCACCTGCCTCTGGAACTGAGAGTTGAGAACAGCACCAAAGTGCAGGAAGGGAGCTGCCCCTCCCCTTGACTATTCCTCTCCACGTTTTCCGGGCTCTGAGTTACAATGCACGCTGGCACCTCCAACCTAAACACACAGGCACATATATTTGGTTGAGTCTGTCTAGGTTCAAGCAGAAGCTGATTGGCTGCTGTCCGATGGTTGGCCAAATACCCCATATTATTTAGTGGGGATTCAGGACAGGCCCACTTGGCCAGCTTGGGGTCCTGGAGCCAGGCCCCCAGCACATCCCAGGCTCATCGCACACAACCCCACAGGCGAAGTGCCCTCCCACGCACCAGCCCCCCAGCTGGCTCGTCCCCCCCCCGCTTCTGCACCCCTCCCCCCCCTGCCACGTCGGGAATCCAGGAGCACTGGTTCCGGGTGAATTTCAACCCCCGCCCCGAGGCTCCATCCACCCCTCCTTCCTGCCCCCTTTTGACTCCTCCCAGCCCGCCGCGTGCTACCTGGCCTCCCACGTCCGGCCCTCCCGCCGCCTGCGCCCCCTTGCGCTCGGCCCCCTCGTCGTCCTCGTCCCAAGTCGACTTCGCTCCCGCAGCCCTCGCTGCCGGCAGCATTTCCCACCTGGAACCGCGTCGCCGCCGCCCTCGCTGCCGCGCGCCGCCCATGCTCCGCTCGCCTGTCCGCGACTCCTCGCCCGGCTCGCCAGCCCTGTCTTCCCACGCCGCCCCCCGCCCGCCGCCCGGCATGGCCCCGGAGCAAACAGGTAACAAGAAGCGGGAAGAGCCCGCGCCCCAGAAGGCCGCAGAGGGCTCGTCGTCGCTGAGCTCGTCGTCGCCGGGCTCGTCGTCGCCGGGCTCGTCGTCGCCGGGCTCGGCGGCGGTGCACGCAGACGGCCCGCAGCCTCCCAAGAAGCCCAAGCGGATGGTGGTGCGGCGCTCACTGGTGGACTACCTGAGGGGGCGCGAGGTGGGCGCGCCGGGCCGCGCCGGGCTCTCAGGCTTCGATAGCGAGCTGCATGGCTTCGCGGTGCGGAAGCTGCCAGAGCTGCTGCGGGAGCGCGAACTGTCCTTGGGCACCGTGGACAAGGTGTTCGCGTCGCAGTGGCTGAACGCCAGGCAGGTGGTGTGCGGTACCAAGTGCAACACGCTCTTCGTGGTGGACGTGCGGTCCAGCCAGGTAACGCGCATCCCCCTCATACGGGATCGTCTGCACCCGCCGGCCCACGCCCAGCCGGGCTGCGGCATCCATGCGGTCCAGCTGAATCCCTCCAAGACGCTGCTGGCCACCGGGGGCGAGAACCCCAACAGCCTGGCCGTCTACTGGTTGCCAACGCTGGATCCCTTGTGCCTGGGCGACCACGGCCACAAAGACTGGATCTTCGCCATCGCCTGGATGAGCGACACAGTGGTGGTGAGCGGCTCCCGCGACGGCACCTTGGGCATCTGGAAGATAGACCCCGACGTATTCCGGAGCAGCATCGCCTGGCGCAATGCTGCAGGGCTCTCCGTGTATGCCCACATCCGTCCCGTGGAAGTGGAGGATGTCCCCAGGGCCGCCACCAACCCACGTAACTGCAAGGTGCGGGCTGTGGCCTTCGGCGCCAAGAGGCAGGAGCTGGGAGCCGTGACCATGGATGGCTACTTCCACCTGTGGAAAGCCCAGAATACCCTGTCCAGGCTGTTGTCCATCAGGCTGCCTTACTGCAGAGAGAACGTGTGCCTGACCTACTGCGATGAGTTGTCCCTGTACGCGGTAGCCTCCCAGTCCCATGTCTCTTTCCTGGACCTGCGCCAGGGTCACCAGAGCATCCGGTACCTGTGCTCCCGCGAGGGCGGCACGGGTGTGCGCTCTCTCAGCTTCTATGAGCACATCGTCACCATGGGCACCGGCCAGGGCTCTCTGCTCTTCTATGACATCCGCGCGCAGAAGTTCCTGGAGGAGAAGGTCTCGGACAGCCAGCACTCCTCTCCGCGGCCCACAGGGCGGAGGTTCAGGCTGATTTGTGGCAGAGGCTGGCTCAACCAAGATGACCTGCAGATGAACGACCTCAGTGCCTTGGGCGAGTTGCCCAATGCTCTCTACACCCATTGCTACAACTGGCCGGAGATGAAGCTCTTCGTCGCTGGCGGCCCTCTTCCTTCAAACCTCCGTGGGAACTATGCAGGCCTCTGGAGCTAAGGATGGCCGCCCTGTCCTCAAAGTGCCGAGATTTACCTTCCAGTCCCCTCCCACTTTTCTCCTTTGCCCTGTGTTTGTGCTTTTGAGTCTGTGTGGCTTTTATCTTTCAGATTAAAAACTCCAGTTTACCTCTGCTTAGGGTATTAGGCGAAGAGAGATGGCGACCTAGAGAGTGAGTTACCCTTCGGTCAGTCAAAATTTGGCTTTAACACTTTTATACACCTGACCAATAGTGTCGTTTTAAATTGTACAAAAATTTTGACGAATTCTTAGTTCTGTTTACTGTTTGAGTCATTTATGTATTCTCTCACTTTAATGCCTGGCAGTCACGGTTTTACAATTCTGTATATTTTCTTTTTCTGTTACCTGTATTATGATAATACTCTTTTGGTCGTTTTTCTTCACAGATAGATGGTATATTGAGAGTATTTTTTTAAAAAAAAAGAGTTTGTACATGTGTTCTGGAAAGCTGGCTGTAGTATTATAGTGTTGTTCCAGTGGGAAGGTACATGCCAGTTTCTAGATTACCAGGTTTTGGAAGCATTCCATTTGCAAATTGTCATCTTCATGTTTGTAGTTTGTAAATTGTTGGTGCTAAACATGCTGTTTAAAAACGTCATTCATGGTGAAAACAAGATTGTCATACAATCTTGGGTTTTTTGGTACCAAACTCTCAATTGGTCAGAACACTTTAGGAATGCAAGGGTTCTGCTGATTGACTTTTCAGAAGTAATCTAAACACCCATTCTCTCTTTTAAGTTTTCCTGACCTGTTGTTAAATAGATAACAGAATATATATTTTCTCGCTTTTTGCCTTAGTAGTATTAACACTTGTGAGTATATGTGAATGTTTGTTGTTTAAGGTACTTGCACAGTTTCAGTGCCATCATTCAAAATGGGTTCCATGTATGAAAATGTAGAATGTATCACAGGCTAGGTAGAATGTATACTGGTCCTGATCCCGGGTATAGAACTGGATATTTTTGCTTTTGCTGTTGTCAATACCAAATACTATACTTGAACATGCTGTAAAATTTCTACTTCCGCTTAACAAAGTCATAGAAAAAAACCGCAAAGAAGGAAAATGAACCCAGTCCCTACTTCTGAAAAAGACTGTTAGCTTGTAAAGTTAAATTTGTTAAGATTTTATTTTGTCAAGTTCAAAGATTCTCATCTAAAGTAGAATAAACAGATTGTTAAAAAGTTGTTGTGATGTTACGACTCTCAATACAGTAATACGCGATTATCAAGGATACAGGATGTTTATTCTAAGAAGATGGGCCAGAAAGTAAAAGTAAATGCCATTAGGTTGAAGAAAAGTACTTTGGAGCATAGACCAATACAAAACATGGTTTGTTAGGAAAACAGATTGTACTTCTCCCTATGTGGGAATACTGGAAGTGAGAAGAGAGACTGGCCTTTCCTCACAACTGGCCAGGTTGTGCTGCTGATCGTGCATTAGTGTTGTGGCATGTCTGTTTTTCCTTAAATACTTCGGCACTCAGATGTTGCCTTGGTGTCCATTACATGCTGTTCAATTGAAAATCTGAGCCAATTGAGTAACGTAATGAGTGATCCTAAAAGTAAGTTAAGAAATACAGTGGGGAAAAGCAGTTTTTGTTTACAGAGATTATGTTAACAGGGTTGTATAGTTGTTATATTGGAGAAGGAAATGGCCACCCACTCCAGTGTTCTTGCCTGGAGAATCCCAGGGACGGGGGAGCCTGGTAGGCTACAGTCCATGGGGTCGCAAAGAGTTGGACACAGCTGAGCAACTTCACCTTCTTTCTTTCTCTAGTTCCTTTTGGAGAAGGAAATGGCAACCTATTCCAGTGTTCTTTCCTGGAGAATCCTATGGACAGAGGGTCCTGGTGGGCTACAGTCTATGGGGTTGCAAAAGTCGGACACTACTAAGCAACTAACACACATATAGTTCTTATATGCGCTTCCCAGCTGACACTAGTGGTGAAGAACTAGCTTGTCATTGCAGGAGATGTAAGAGACGTGGGTTTGATCCCTGGGTTGGGAAGATCCCCTGGAGAAGGAAATGGCAACCCACTCCAATATTGTTGCCTGAAGAATCCCATGGACAGAGGAGCCTGGAAGGCTACAGTCCATGGGGTTGCAAAGAAGCGAATTAGCATAGTTGTTATATAGCAATAAAATGTATTTGTATGCATTTATGTGTCTCCAACTCAGTTGTAAATGTCTTAAGAGCAGAGAATATAACTGTCATTTTTATATTCTCAAATTTCTCCACTAATGCCTAGTAAAATCATAGGCAATCAGTAAATATTTACCGAATGAATGTACTTGCCTCTAGAAATCTAAAGTTCAATGCATAAATACATAAAATTTTGGCTGTTAAATAATATGGAATCCTGTTGTATTTTCCTGTCTTTTTACCGTAAGTGAAAGTCACTCCATCGTGTCTGACTCTGTGGCCCCATGGAGTATACAGTCCATGAAATTCTCCAGGCCAGAATACTGGAGTGGGTAGGTGTTCCCTTCTGCAGGGGATCTTCCCAACTCAGGAATCGAACCAGGGTCTCCTGCATGGCAGGCGGATTCTGTACCAGCCGAGCTACCAGGGAAGTGTCCCCGTCCCCTGCTTTTTTTTTTTTTTTTTTTTTTTTTTTTACCATAACATTTACCCTAATTCATTTCTGGTGAGACCATGGTGCTTATCCATTCATAAGCTTTCCATATGTGATACCAGAAGATAAAGGAAAATGTATACGTTTTAGATGCCATTGGAATTATGTATTTTCACCTGCAGATACTTATATTTGAAGATTTCTTTAAAATACTTTGCTTTTTACAAAGCTAAGTTTTGAAAGATCTTTTTTTGTAGGCAGTTTCTGTTTTTCCTTTGTGTGTGTATATTTACTAAAAACTTCTTTAGATATTACCCAAAAACTTCACCTAAGTACTCACTGCCTGTCTTCTTGTAGGTTATAGGGTATTTTTATGGTTCTTCATCATTGTTTGGGGACATTGGGCGAACATTTTCGGAGGAAATGACACTTTCTATGTGAGGTGATATTTTAAACAAATAGAAGGAACGTCTCCCAATTTTTTCCTGTTGCTTAGCCCTTAACTTCATCACTGACTCCCTCAGTGTTCTCATGATTTAGGGTGTTATCTCCTTCATGTCAGATCACATGGCTGGCCCTTAAAAAACTAGATAGCCTAACTCTGTATTTATATTAGTAGAAGTTTAATTATTTTAAATATTTTCTAGTTCCGGGTAAATGCGATTTACTGGAGTACAATTAACTGTGTAACCTACAAGGGTGAAATAATTAAAAAAGTAACCATGCCAGCATTTCAAGAAACACATACATACAGTTTGCTTAAAACAAGGGAGTACATGGCTGTAAGTACAAACTACCTATCACTGTTGCCTGGAAAAATTAGTTAACTTATAACAATACATAAAAAAGTTTAATTCCATTTATCCCTAACTACATATTCCTCCCCAAGCTTGTTGCCGACTCAAAAAATATGTGTTCCTCCCCTTTACTCTCTAGATGAGATAATTTCTAAATTTTCTTTAAAAAGGAGAGAGAATTTACTAATCAAGGATATCCACTGAAATAAACTGAGATGACTACTCTGGAAAAAATTCATCTGTTAAATACACTGTAGCTTAAATGATAAACAAAATCGAATTCTCTGGAGTTTGATTTTTTATCTGACTGTACTGCATGTTGAACAAGTTGTCAAAATTTTTCCATTAATTGCCAGTTTATAGTCATATTAGAAAGCAATTCATAAAGCCCCCCTGCCTCCCGGATGTTTTACTGACAGCTTCCTCATCTCTGCTTGGGTAACCCAACTATATTAAACATGTCACTATATGAGCTGCTCAGGAATGCAGTTCAGTGAGAACAACATGTACTTAAGTGAAAGCTGCTGCTGCTGCTGCTAAGTCGCTTCAGTCCTGTCCAACTCTGTGCGACCCCATAGACAGCAGCCCACCAGGCTCTTCCATCCCTGGGATTCTTCAGGCAAGAACACTAGAGTGGGTTGCCATTTCCTTCTCCAATGCATGCATGAATGCTAAGTCGCTTCAGTTGTGTCCGACTCTATGCGACCCTATGGACAGCAGCCCACCAGGCTCCTCTGTCCACAGGATTCTCTAGGCAAGAATACTGGAGTGGGTTGCCATTTCCTTCTCCATTTAAGTGAAAGAAAGGCTGCAGAGTCCATAGGTGTTTAAGGGATGCTATTTTAAGAGCTGCTGAAAAGGGTTGCCTGAAAGTATTTCCCCTTCTTGGCCGGCTGCAAACCCAGAAACATTGAGCATTGGAAGGTGGCATCATTAAAGGACAGTGTGTTTACAGGAAGTTGCCATGACCCTCAAGTCTCAACTCAGACCTACCGAAACAATTTACTTCCAAAAACACCATTTTATCTGAGTGTTTTCAAATTAATCCATTCAGACACAAAAATGAGAGCAACAACAAAACAGGACATCTGCCATAAAGGTTGATGATACAGCTGAGGTGAAAGATACCTGATTCACTAGTTGTAAAAATTCGCTAATGAAAAGAAAAGGTAAATAGAGTATTAAGGATATTTACTAAGTACTATGAGAAAATGGGAAAAATAAGAATGAATTCTGCTAGAAAGGACATGAGGAGCTCCCAGAAGATAGAATACTAGAGCTGGGTCTGGAAAATAAAATAACGGTGGAGAGGGAATATTGGTTTGAAAGTATATTGTGAGTGCCTGGAATGTACATACATACTAGAATGTTACAGTTGGACCTGGTACAATTTGAAATGTGTGTGGAGTTTCTAGATAGGAATGGCTGGTTGGTAGTTAGAAATACAGTTCTGAAGCTCGTAAAAGAAGTTAAGGCTAGAGATACAGATATAGACAGAAATGGTACTTGAAAGAGACTGAGGGGTGTAGGATCTCAGAAGTTAGGTCTTCTGATTCTCATTCCAAAACTCACCCATATATATAGATGTGCAGACCTATATGCATTACTACATGTCTGGTGGGCTTCCCAGCTGGCTTAGTGGTAAGGAATCCACCTGCCAGTGCAAGAGATGTGGGTTCTATCCCTTGCTCAGGAAGATACCCTGGAGTAGGAAATGGAAACCCACTCTAGGATTCTTGCCTGGAAAATCCCATGGACAGAGGAGCCTAGCAGGCTACAGTCCATGGGGTCACAGAGTCAAACACGACTGATTGTGCACACAT
Organism: Bos grunniens; assembly: GCF_055505025.1. Lineage (NCBI taxonomy): Eukaryota > Metazoa > Chordata > Mammalia > Artiodactyla > Bovidae > Bos > Bos grunniens. The sequence goes on from NC_141194.1 coordinate 135,759,784, forward strand.
GCACATGCACACACACACACACACACACACACACACACACAGGTATCTGGCACATACTAGGCAATTAATGACTTGTACATGGATGGCCAATGAATGTTTGTTTTGTGGATATTAAACACTACTTCGTCCCCCCCCCTCCAAAATAACATTTCATCATTTCTCTTGGTAATGATCAATTTTTAAATTTCCCCAGTGCAATCATATTGACCAAAGATGATCGGGGAAGTCTACCAAAGGTTGCTGTTTTAAGTAAAGAAAAATCTATATTTTGGTTAGATGTTTTTACATCCTTTCTAGAATGTAGGTCATTCTACAGCTGGGCAAGAAGAAAAATAAATATTGATGATACTTTCCGTACAAATGACTTTTTTGTTTTTCCATTTTGGAGGTACAGTTCACTGAAGCAAACACATTGATGATGTCAATGAGAGTTATGGTGCTATTTTCACCTTTTCTAATGCCATTATTGTGCCATTCTCTGTTTCAACCTAAGGCATTCATGTTTCATGTTGATTAAATTTTAACATCTAAATTGCCCTTTTATGTCACGCACAAATGATAAACTTGAATATTCCAGTCAGAGGGCAGCAACTTTAGTTTCCTCTAAGCTCCTAGTAAATTCATCAAATAATATCCCCCAGCACCTTAGATATGGTTCATTGTTTTTCCTGCTTCCTTACTAACCCAGAGGTACAGGATTGAGTGTGACTTTTGTTTTTGAATTATGCCATGTATGACTAGAAGTAGACCCTGTTTTACACAATAGATGACATTCCTGGACTTATGTACATGAAGCACATTCTTAAAAATGGAATCACATATTTCCTCACTGATTAACATTATAATTTTAGAAGTGTCATCTTGATTATGGATTGATTTCCAATTGACAGTGGTTTCTAACATGTTGCCACTGCCTCCACCTCTGAGACAAGTACTTCAAGTCCTCAAATAAATGCTAAGTGATGTAATGGAACCCCCTATTTCAAAGAATATGAAGGCATACTTTCAGAATGTGATAAATTAAGTCTTATTTCATTTGTGTAGAAAATAGGGTTTCTTAAAATAGGACATCCTGTAATTTGATTTGCTCTGTATACATTTATCACCAGCCAGAGAAAATTCTACATCTTTATATGTTATGCCTAACAGCTTCCTTCTTTTTCTCTGGCCTTTCTTTATGACTATTACCCTAAGAAAAGGTGTTTGGCTTATTGCAACTCCCAGGGGATGATAAATAATGCTTTGTTTTTCCTTACTACTTTAAACTTTTAAAAACTTTGGATATTTAAGTCAGTTTTTTAAAAGATGGCTTCAGCAGCATCATGTGAAGTCTGACTGTCCCTCCAGAAATAATAATATAAAATGTTTCCTTGGTTGCCTTCTTAATGATCAGGGATTTTCTTAATTTTTTTTTTCCACTCTGGTAAAACACACACAACATACAATTTATCATCTTACACATTTTTAAGTGTACACTTCAGTACTGTTAAGTATATTTGCATTGTGCAACTAATCTCCAGGACTTTGACATCTTGCAAAACTGAAACTCTATACATACTAAACAAAATTTTTCCATTCCTACCTCCCCACTAACTCCTGGCAACTGCCATTCCACTTTCTCTCTGAGTTTGACTATTCTAGCTAGCTCATATAAGTAGAATCAATCAATATTTACCTTTTTTGTAAGCTAATTTATTTCACTTAATAAAATTTCCTTAAGGGTCATCCGTGTTGTATCATGTCAACACTTTCTTCCTCTTAAACACTAAATGGTATTCCATTGTCTGTATATACTACATTGTACTTATCCATCCATTTGTTGATGGACACTGGATGGACTCTTGGCTGTTGTGAATAATGCTGCTATGAACCTAAGAGTCTTCTAGACTCTGCTTTCAGCTATTTTGGATAGATACCAAAAATGCAAATGCTGAATCTTATGGTAATTCTGTTTTTGATTTCTGTTTTCCATAGTAGCTATACCATTTTACATTCCTACTAACAGTGCACAAGTGTTCCAATTTCTCCATAGCTTCAACAACATTTATTTTCTGTTTTTCTTTTTCTTAGACAGTGACATCTTCATGGGGTGTGAGGTGTCAGGGGCTGTTTTTAAACTCATTTCAATTTATAACTGATTATACAAACATCCCAGCCCAACCCTTAAGTATTAATAGTATGCTACATGTGGAACAGAATATAAACCTATGATTATTTTGGGGAGGAATCATGAGTTAGGGGCAAGGGAGTTTTGAAATATATCAAACATATAGAAAATCTGTTTTCTTTATATATTTTTTTCTTTAAAAGGTCTACTAGGTTGGATAATTTGAAATTTAGAGTTTGAATTACCACTTGAAAAAATTCTCAATACATTTAATCGCTAATTTATTTATTTGAACACATCTAATATTCCTAACTAGATGTAAGGGAAAAGTTATACCTTAATTGTTATCATTGGTGTTATCATTTCAAGGGAAATACCTATAGTAAAATTTAGTTTCAGAAGTAACTGGTAATTATATTCTGCCCAAGGATATAAGTTTCTTACAATTGACCTTAGCCTAAAGTTTCTTAGGCGTGTCTTGGGAAACAAAGTAAGTTATAAATAGAGGAAATGTCACTTTCAGTGGCAGTTGATGGAGCAAAACATCATAGAAAGTTTCAACACCTGAAACGAATTTTAAACTCAGAGTGTACTGCTAGAAAATCTGTTTTAAATAATGGATGAAACAAACTACCTCTTGCTATCCAGTCTGTTCTACAGGTCAGATTACATAACCAACAAGAAGCTATTGAACCTCTCAGTATATAACTGAATATTTTCAGCAAGTAACTATTCTAAAATGGCCATCTTAAAATATTGTGTATTTGGAAAGATCTAGTCTCCTTCTAGACCCTTAAAATTTTGCTGCTTTTATTATCAGAAAAGTATATTGGAATATATAAAGGTGGAATGCCAAGAAATTTTTAATCTCTTCGATTGGCCATCTATATTTACAAATCTTGCAGCGTTTCAAAATGGCTAGCAGCTTTTCCTGTTCTAAAGATCTCTTTAAAGCCAATCCCCAAATTTTATATTTTATCACACTTCACTCTCACTACTGATTTACTCATATATTTCTAATATTGCAAGCATTTTGCAAAACCATGTTTTAAATGTTGAATCTTTACTCCTCAATAAAGTGCATGGCATAATAAATGCCTGATATATTTTGAACAAATTGATTTGTAAATGAGATTTATTTGGCTTTCTTGATGGGTAGGAGCATCTCACTTCGTTATAAATGAGAACTGTAACATCTGTGTGTGTGTGTGTATACATATATATATACATATATATATATATATATATATATATATATATAAAATGAAGTTTGATATTTTTCATATACACTCTTCTAGATATTCTTGCTAAGATTCTTTTTACCTTCAAGACTCGGTATATTGGATTAAGAGATGGGATTCTCCTTAGTATATTCTAATTAGTGGGTGCTAGACATTCTTTTGAACTCACTGTAATGGACCACGCACAATCACGCCGGCTGCTGCGACAGACCGCTCAGAAGCATGGCCTAGAGGAGCTACCCCTCGACCAAGGTCAGGGGCAGCGACCGAGAGTGCCAGGCTGCGTCTGCAGAGGAGGGGCCGAGAGGAGCTACCCCACGCCCGATGTCAGGGTGGTGGCTGAGAGGAGCGAGGTCAGGGCAGCAGCTGAGAGGAGCTACCCCAGGTCCAAGGAGCGGCAGCTGCGTGGGTGCACAAGGGCCAAAAGGAGCTACTCCACGTTCAAGGTCAGGAGGGGTGGCCGTGAGGAGATGCCCCTCGTCCAAGGTAAGAGAAACCCAAGTAAGACCCAAGATGCAAGAGGGCATCAGAGGGCAGACACACTGAAACCATAATCACAGAAAACTAACCAATCTGATCACACGGGCCACAGCCTTGTCTAACTCAATGAAACTAAGCCATGTCGTGTGGGGCCACCAAAGACGGGAGGGCTGTGGTGGAGAGGTCTGACAGAATGTGGTCCACTGGAGAAGGGAATGGCAAACCACTTCAGTATTCTTGCCTTGGGAACCCCATTAACAGTATGAAAAGGAAAAATGACAGGATACTGAAAGGGGAACTCCCTGGGATGGTAGGTGCCCAATATGCTACTGGAGATCAGTGGAGAAATAATTGCAGAAAGAATGAAGGCATGGAGCCAAAGCAAAAACAATACCCAGTTGTGGATGTGAATGGTGATAGAACCAAGGTCCATTGCTGTAAAGAGGAATAATGCATAGGAACCTGGAATGTCAGGTCCATGAATCAAGGCAAATTAGAAGTGGTCAAACAGGAGATGACAAGAGTGAATGTTGACATTCTAGGAATCAGTGAACTAAAATGGACTGCTGCTGCTGCTGCTGCTAAGTCGCTTCGGTCGTGCCCAACCCTGCACGACCCCATAGATGGCAGCCCACCAGGCTCCCCCGTCCCTGGGATTCTCCAGGCAAGAACACTGGAGTGGGCTGCCATTTCCTTCTCCAATGCATGAAAGTGAAAAGTCAAAGTGAAGTCACTCAGTCGTGTCCAACTCGTAGCGACCCTATGGACCGCAGCCTACCAGGCTCCTCCATCCATGGGATTTTCCAGGCAGGAGTACTGGAGTGGAGTGCCATTGCCTTGGGTGAATTTAACTCAGATGACCATTATATCTACTACTGTGGGCAGGAATCCCTTAGAAGAAATGGAGTAGCCATCACGGTCAACAAAAGAGTCCGAAATGCAGTACTTGGATGCTATCTCAAAAACGACAGAATGATCTCTGTTCGTTTCCAAGGCAAACCATTCAATATCACAATGATCCAAGCCTATGCCCCAAACAGTAACGCTGAAAAAGCTGAAGTGGAACGGTTGTATGAAGAACTACAAGACCTTTTAGAAGTAACACCCAAAAAAGATGTCCTTTTCATTATAGGGGACTGGAATGCAAAAGTAGGAAGTCAAGAAATACCTGGAGTAACAGGTAAATTTGGCCTTGGAGTACAGAATGAAGCAGGGCAAAGCTAATAGAGTTCTGCCAAGAGAATGCACTGGTCATAGCAAACATCCTCTTCCAACAGCACAAGAGAAGACTCTACACATGGACATCACCAGATGGTCAACACCGAAATCAGAGTGATTATATTCTTTGCAGCCAAACATGGAGAAGCTCTATACAGTCAGCAAAAACAACACTGGGAGCTGACTGTGGCTCAGATCATGAGCTCCTTATTGCCAAATTCAGACTTAAATTGAAGAAAGTACGGAAAACCACTAGATCATTCAGGTATGACCTAAATCAAATTACTAATGATTATACAGTGGAAGTGAGAAATAGATTTAAGGGACTAGATCTAATAGATAGACTGCCTGATGAACTATGGACAGAGGGTTGTGACATTCTACAGAGACAGGGATCAAGACAGTTCCCATGGAAAAGAAATGCAAAAAAGCAAAATGGCTGTCTGGGGAGACCTTACAAATAGCTTTGAAAAAAAGAGAAGGGAAAAGCAAAGGAGAAAAGGAAAGATATAAACATCTGAATGCAGAGTTCCAAAGAATAGCAAGAAGAGATAAGAAAGCCTTCCTCAGCGATCAATGCAAAGAAGTAGAGGAAAACAACAGAATGGGTAAGACTAGCGATCTCTTCAAGAAAATTAGAGATACCCAGGGAACATTTCATGCAACGATGGGGTCGATAAAGGACAGAAGTGGTATGGACCTAACAGAAGCAGAAGATATTAAGAAAAGGTGGCAAGAATACACAGAAGAAGTATACAAAAAAGATCTGCATGACCCAGATAATCACGATGGTGTGATCACTCACCTAGAGCCAGACATCCTGGAATGTGAAGTCAAGTGGGCCTTAGAAAGCATGACTAGGAACAAAGCTAGTGGAGGTGATAGAATTCCAGTTGAGCTGTTTCAAATCCTGAAAGATGATGCTGTGAAAGTGCTGCCCTCAATATGCCAGCAAATTTGGAAAACTCAGCAGTGGCCACAGGACTGGAAAAGGTCAGTTTTCATTCCAATCCCAAAGAAAGGCAATGCCAAAGAATGCTCAAACTACCGCACAATTGCACCCATCTCACATGCTAGCAAAGTAATGCTCAAAATTCTCCAAGCCAGGCTTCAGCAATATGTGAACCGTGAACTTCCAGATGTTCAAGCTGGTTTTAGAAAAGGCAGAGGAACCAGAGATCAAATTGCCAACATCTGCTGGATCATGGAAAAAGCAAGAGAGTTCCAGAAAAGCATCTATTTCTGCTTTATTGACTATGCCAAAGCCTTTGACTGTGTGGATCACAATAAACTGTGGAAAATTCTGAAAGAGATGGGAATACCAGACCACCTGACCTGCCTCTTGAGAAACCTATATGCAGGTCAGGAAGCAACAGTTAGAACTGGACATGGGACAACAGACTGGTTCCAAATAGGCAAAGGAGTATGTCAAGGCTGTATATTGTCATCCTGCTTATTTAACTTATATGCAGAGTACATCATGAGTAACACTGGGCTGGAAGAAGCACAAGCTAGAATCAAGACTCCCAGGAGAAATATCAATAACCTCAGATATGCAGATGACACCACCCTTATGGCAGAAAGTGAAGAGGAACTAAAGAGCCTCTTGATGAAAGTGAAAGAGGAGAGTGAAAAAGTTGTCTTAAAGCTCAACATTCAGAAAACTAAGATCATGGCAGCCGTTCCCATCACTTCATGGCAAATAGATGGGAAAACAGTGGAGACAGTGGCTGACTTTATTTTTGGGGGCTCTAAAATCTCTGCAGATGGTGATTGCAGCCATGAAATTAAAAGACGCTTTCTCCTTGGAAGGAAAGTTATGACCAACCTGGACAGCATATTAAAAAGCAGAGACATTACTTTGCCAACAAAAATCCATTTAGTCAAGGCTATGATTTTTCCAGTAGTCATGTATGGATGTGAGAGTTGTAGTATAAAGAAAGCTGAGTGCTGAAGAATTGATGCTTTTGAACTGTAGTCTTGGAGAAGACTCTTGAGAGTCCCTTGGACTGCAAGGCGATCCAACCAGTCCATCCTAAAGGAGATCAGTCCTGGGTGTTCATTGGAAGGACTTATGCTGAAGCTGAAACTCCAATAGTTTTGCCACCTCATGTGAAGATTTGACTCATTGGCAAAGTGTTGACTCCCTGATGCTGGGAGGGATTGGGGGCAGGAGGATAAGGGGACGACAGAGGATGAGATGGCTGGATGGCATCCCCAACTTGATGGACATGAGTTTGAGTGAACTATGGGAGTTCGTGATGGACAGGTAGGCCTGGTGTGCTGTGCTTCATGGGGTTGCAAAGAGTCGGACTCAACTGAGCTACTGAACTGAACTGAGTAACATGTTTTTTGCTCCAAAAAATTCCAAGAAAGTCAGACACATCTCCACTCACTTTCAGTAATATTATTGCAGTGAAATTAGGTATTCACCATATTAATTTACAAATTTGTTGTTCAGCATCATATTGTGTATAGTACTTTGTGTGTATGTGTTCTCAGTCACTCAGTCATGTGCAACTCTTTGTGACCCCATGGACTCCAGGTTTCTCTGTCCATCCAATTCTCCAGGCAAGAATAATGTAGCAGGTTGTTATTTCCTACTCCAGGGGATCTTCTCCATCCAGGGATTGAACTGGCATCTCTTGTGTCTCCTGAATTGGCAGGTGGATTCTTTAGCCCTACAAATAGGAATGACACACTGGCATATAAAAGCTTTGTCTTTTTCACTTTTATTGACCCGTTTTTGAGAAAATTTTGATTAGGAGTAACACTGGGAGCAAACATTCCATTGAGTTTGACCCTTTATAAATGTATGTTTCCATTCTGCATGAAGTAATTGCAATGTTTTTGTTTTTGTTTTTTGCGGGGAGGGGGTGGTGTTTCAATACAGGACAAGCATGAAGTGACTGAATCCATAGAAGAAAAACTTCCTTCAAACCCAAACTATTATGGCAATTGGAAAAGTGGTATTTTCACTTTTGTCACTTGGTTTTGTTATTTCTACAAATTTAACAACATTATGGGTAATTCCTTGGCTGCAGAGTAGTTTGGACTCTCTGCTTTCAATGCCCAGTGCCCAGGTTCAATCTCTGGTCCAGGAACTAAGATCCCACAAGCCACATGGCTCTGTGAATAAAAAATAAACAAAAACATGAATCATTGTATCAAATCCTACCAGGTGATCAGTTTATTCCTTGAGTATTAGTTGTAATTTCTTTGAAATAAATTTTGATTCAAGGCACTGAATAGTATCTCCAACAACAAGTTTGGGAAATGTTGGCTTAGATTATCTTCAAGACTCTTTTATGTCATGCAGCCATTACTAACCCATTTACAAATGCCTGTAAGCTCATATAGCATCATCTCATCTCTCAAATTTCTATCATTACTCACTGTGACATCACTCAGGCTTTGAGACACAGCTTTGTGTAGGAATTCCCTAGGTATTTCTGTCCATTATGCTAAAATGCCTCACCAAGCATCTGACATCTAAGAGTGGTTTACTCCCTCAAGTGAATTGAAAAACATTGTTTCAGATCCCACAGCTCAGCATTAAATAGCCCCCATTGTGTAACAACTGTCTACTAGATTTGTTTTATATTAGATATTAAATAAAGGTATTATTTACTGTTCTATGTCAGTTGTACTTTCAACATCTTCCTGGAATCATAATTTTCTAAAAATAAGATGACATATTTTAATGAGATATAGAGTTATTAAAATTGTAAAGTCCATTTGTGAATAGGAGCCAGAAGTTAGTGAAAAAAATAGGAATGCTTATGTATGTAGGGCTTCCCAGGTGGCACTAGTGGTAAAGAATCTGCCTGCCAATGCAGGAGACACGGTTCGATCCCTGGGTCAAGAAGATCCCCTGGAGAAGGAAATGGCATCCCACTCCAGTAATCTTGCCTGGATGATCCCATGGACAGAGGAGCCCGGTTGTGGGTGGGGGGTGGTGGTACTTAAATACTACATTGCTTCTATTTAGTTACTATTTTGGTTTTGAACTTGCCTTCCCTTTTCTAAGCTGGTTGAGATCTTCCAAAACTGTGTTTCCATTACTCATTAATTAGCTACCATTTTTTGATTCTTGAATGAAGTGTTTGGGATTAAGAAAATGTTTATAGATGTGTTTTTCTGGTAAGCGAGAGAGGAGTCAAAGAACCAAGAAATTTTTGCAGCATTCTTATGTTATTGAACTTGTATCTTCATTCCAGAGCACACATGGTGTGTTGTGAATATTGTTTCAAATAGTGATTTCTTTACCATTATTACCACTTAGACGTTTCCTTTATTATTTCTACCCAGTTCTGTTTATTGGACGTATATAACGATAATGAATTTTCCTTCCATCAGCATCGTCGTCATCACTATTTTAAAATATATACTCCATTTCCCCATGGTAGTAACAGAATTGAAGGAAATACTTTTAACAGTTCTTATTGCGCTGATGAAACCAGTAACAGTTCAGTCAGTTCCTTAGCAGCAGAAAGACATCTACTCAACCGAGGTGAGCCTCTTGTTAAGTATGCAGAACTACAACTTTAGAGTGTAAGCTTTATTTGGTAGCTGTACCGGAGATTTGTGAGGAGTTAGTGATGGCCGGAGGAGCCTGGTAGGCTGCAGTCCATGGGGTCGTGAAGAGTCGGACACGATTTCACTTTCACTTTCACTTTTCACTTTCATGCGTTAGAGAAGGAAATGGCAACCCACTCCAGAGTTTTTGCCTGGAGAATCCCAGGGACGGTGGAGCCTGTTGGGCTGCCGTCCGTGGGGTCGCACAGAGTCGGACACGATTGAAGCGACTTAGCAGCAGCAGCAGCAGCAAAGGTATGAGTTAATCCATATAGAAAAGGTTTATGTACTCAGCAGGGCAACAAAAAATGATACAGGACTTTATGCAGTTAAATTGGTTTTCATCTCAACAACCTCAAAATTAAAAAGAAAAGGACCGTAGCAAGAAAATAACTTGCAAAGGAAGGATCATTCAAAGAACAAATATTATGATCATATCTAAGTTAAAAAATTATTAAAATGATTTATGGAATTATGCTTTTAAAACATAAAAGTAGTCATGGTCTAATGGATTTGGAGATATAGAAAATGGCTAAAACATGGTAGTAATTAAAAATGTTTATCATTTTCCAACAGGTCATTGCTAGTCATGGCTTCTTTCCCAGACATTCCTTCTTTGTATGTGTCTTTAGTTTCTCTTAAGAGGGTAAATGAGGATGATTTTTTAAGTATCTTAAAAAAAAAAAAAAAAAACATGCCTCAGGCAAATATACAAACTACATTTTATTTCTCTATGGTTTATTTTTTTCAAATATCTTTAAAATATTGTCTGTGATCCTATCAGATGAGCAGCTTATTAGTTTCCTTTGTGTTTTTAACTGCAAATAGAAATAAAAGCCACAATAAATTTTGAATCATTTATATTTTCCTACAAGTTAGAAGTAAAAATGGATGCAAGAAAAAATGGAGTTTAAGTTTAGTGAATCTTTGACACTAGCTTCCTTTGTGGAGGTCAGTGTTTCTTCAAACATATTCCTGAAACTAGCTGCACTAAAGTTACCCAGGATTTTACCAAATCAAACCGAAGAAAAGAGAATGCAGATTCCTGGCTGGGCCCAGAAGTTCTCATTTAAACTATGGATGTCAGAGATTTGGACGCCTTTTAAAATTTGGGAATAATTGCTTTTAGCAGTTGAGCTTTCAATTATCTGGTCTTTGAGTCATTTTGCTCATTACTTTTTTTTTCCAGTATTTACACTGAAGTTTCATTACACATATCAATTAGTTGTCTATTGGAGTAAATGTATAGCATCTATAGTTAAAGAAAAAGATTGAGAATTATGTTTATAAACATTACATACAATAATAAGGATTGAGCTTAACCTCTAAACATAATCAACTAGAAAACAATTGTTTTCAGACATTAATCAGGTAATTCAGATTGTTAATGAGAAAAAGGAAATAAAATGAAGCTTATGTTTACCCTGTGTTTCTGCATTGAGGAAATTTCTGGACCATGGCACAGGGAAGGGGAGCATAAATGGAAACTGATTTGTTTGCTCATTACTTTTTAACCTGAGCAAACTGCATGGAAGAGAGCCAGCTATGATTTAAATGCTTAAATTCATTTTAGACTCAAGCTTTGGCTGTCATGTTCTTATTCCTCCTTGCTAGTGAACAGACTAGAGAATTTATCTCAGCTAATGTTGCTTATGCATCCTCAGAACCTGGAAAAGTACCTGGAACATAGTATGCTGTGCTGTGCTGTGGTTAGTCACTCACTCATGTCTGACTCTGTGACCCCATGAACTGTAGCCCACAAGACTCCTCTGTCCTTGGGAATTCTCCAGGCAAGAATACTGGACTGGGTTGCCATGACCTCCTCCAGGGGATCTTCCCAAGATAGGGATCAAATCCAGGTCTCCCATATTGCAGGCAGATTCTTTACTATCTGAGCCACCAGGGAAGCCCAGAACATAGTATATGTTCAATTAATTTTAACTCTAAGAATAAGAAAGCTCAAAATTTAAATAGTACATTTCATTCTTCTAAAATACAACATAATGTGGCTCCATCACTCTGTATATTTGACTTCACTGACAAATGTTATTTGATTTGATGAGTATCCATTTTTTCTCAATAATGTAAATCTTAGCATCTCACATAGATTTATATGTGTATCAGGATTGATTTACATAATAAAATGCTCTGCTATACATTTACACTTATGGAGATTTTTAAAGACATTTGCTTTATTTCCTTTGGATTTAAATTTCTTAAGACAATTATACTTCATATAAAAGCCAGTTTTACATTTTAAAAGCTGTATAAAATTTTCTACACTTATTTCTATCATCCCATGATACTCATTTTAAAATGTGTGTCTCCAGAAACATAATAGGCCCCTTACAAATAGAAAAGCATCTGAACTTTGAAGAATGCTTTAGAAAAACTCTCCATCTCCTTTATACCTAGCAGTGGAGTAAGAGTATGTTCCCATAAGTAGTACTTTATGATTGACAAAATTTCTATGCAGTGAACTTTAATTTTCTAATATTCATCATAGTCTATAGCTGGGTTGTATGACAATAGAAGGATTGTTTTGAATATAGGGTACCTGTTTTATCCTGCTTAAAAAAAACTCACAAATTTGTATTTTTGTTAAGCAATATAAGCTACTTAAAAATGTTTATTGAAATATAATGCAAAAAAATTTCACAAATCACAAGTCATAGCTCAAAGAGTTCTTGCAAATTCAATGTATCCTTGTAAATCAACCAACAACCAGTTCATCAAGCAGAACAATATGAGCACATCAATACCCCCATGCCTTCTCCCAGTCACTCCCACCTTCCTATTATCAAAAGGGACTGCCCTGATTGATTTATAATGCCACCAGTTTTGCCTATATTCGAATTTGATAAAAATGGAATAGTGTGTGCTCTTTTGTGTCTGGCTTCCTTCACTCATTGTTATGTCCTTGCTGCTGCTGCTGCTGCTGCTGCTGCTAAGTCACTTCAGTCGTGTCCGACTCTGTGTGACACCATAGACGGCAGGCCACCAGGCTCCCCCATCCCTGGGATTCTCCAGGCAAGAACACTGGAGTGGGCTGCCATTTCCTTCTCCAATGCATGCATGCATGCTAAGTTGCTTCAGTCATGTCCAAGTCTGTGCGACCCTATGGACAGCAGCCCACCAGGCTCCTCTATCCACAGGATTCTTTAGGCAAGAATACTGGAGTGGGCTGCCATTTCCTTCTCTATTATGTCCTTGAGGTCTTGAATTTTGTCAGATGTATCTATTTATAAATAATCATATAATTCTTTCCTTTATTCTGTTAGTATCATGTTCAGTCAGTTCAATTCAGTTCAGTTGTGTCTGACTCTGTGACCCTATGGACTGCAGCACGCCAGGCCTCCCTGTCCATCACCAACTTCTGGAGTTTACTCAAACTCATGTCCATTGAGTCGGTGATGCCATCCAACCTTCTCATCCTCTGTCGTCCCCTTCTCCTCCCACCTTCAATCTTTCCCAGCATCGTGTTACAAGCAATTGTTTATTTTTTAGTATTAAATCAATTTTCCTTTCCTGAAATAATCTCCTCTTGATCCTTTTGTATTATCTATCCATACGTTACAGGGTATGAATTTATTACTATTTTATATATATTTATATTATTAAGAGATAGAAGTCAGTAATATTTCTGTTCTTACCAGTTTGTGTATCAAGCCACGTTGGCTTTATAAGATGAGGGAGTGGTTCTTTTTTTTCCTATTTTCTGGGATATATGGGATACGTTTGCTTAAATACTGATAGACTTCATCAGTACAGCTCTCTAGCATAGTATTTTTGTAGGAAGTTTTACAGATTCAGTTTATTTATGAAATCTAAATGTTTTAAGATTTTCTAGTTCTTCTTATGTCAATTTTATGTTATTGCAGCTTCCAAGTATAGTTTGTCCATTTCATCTAAATTTAGAAATATATAAAATTACTTATAATAGTCTCATATCTTTTAATTTGTATTCAAGGTTTAAGTTATATAAAGTACTCCAATAACAGTATATTAACAGTACATACAAAGGGCTGACTCATTGAAAAAGACCCTGATGCTGAGAAAGATTGAGGAAGAGAAAGGGACAACAGAGGATACGATGGTTGGGGTAGCATCACTGACTCAATGGACATGAGTTTGCACAAACTCTGGGAGATAGTGAAGGACAGGGAAGCCTGGTGTTCTGCAGTCCATGAGGTCACAAAGAGTTGGACACTACTTAGAGAATGAACTGAACTAAATCAAACAGTACATCCATACAGACATACACAAACATGTGTGTGCATATTTATGTGTTGTGCATATATACACACATACACATGCACACAATTTATTATAATACAGATTGTTTCCAACTCTCATGCCACAATGCTCCTTTTCCCTGATATTTGATTTTTATCACCACATGTTAATTTTGCCTATTTTTAAGCTTCATGATTGAGTCATATGGAATGGATTTTTTTGTCTCATTTTTCTCACTCAACATTATATCTTTGAGTTCCATCCATACAGTTGCATGCATCACTAGGTTTTTTTTTTAATTTCTGTGGTAATATTTCATTGTAGTAATATAGCACATTATACTTGTGATGGACAGGGAAGCCTGGCATGCTGCAGTCCGTGGGATTGCAGAGAGTCGGACACGACTGAGGGACGGAACTGAACTGATTTACCCATTTACTGTTGATGGATATTTTTTCTAGTTATTCACTACTTTGTATAAAGTACTATGACATCTTTGTACATATTTTATGGTGGGCATCAACTCTTATTTATGCTGAATGTATACTCATGAGTGGAATTGCTGTATTGTAAAGTAGGCTTATGATTAGCTGCAATAGGTATTAACCTTTTTGTTTTTTTAAGTCGTACTATTTTATAGTTCCATCAGTGAATTCAGAAGAGAGTTCTAGTTGATCCAAATTCTTGCCAAGTGTTGGTAGTCTTGGCCTTCTGTTCTGATCTGTGTGCAATGAAACTTCATTGTGGTTTTCATTAGCAGTACTCTGAGCAGTAAGAATGTTTATTACCATGTCACCTGCTTGTTTTTCATTTTTTCCTCTTTTGTCAACTATCTCTTTGATTCTTAACCTATTTTTTAAAGTAGGGTTTCCCTTTTTCTCATTTATAGAAGCACTTTTTTCTAGATATGAAAGTGAAAGTGAAGTAGCTCAGTCGTGTCCGACTCTTTGCCACCCCATAGACTGTAGCCTACCAGGCTACTCTGTCCATGGGATTTTCCAGGCAATAGTACTGGAGTGGATTGCCATTTCCTTCTCCAGGGGATCTTCCCACCCCAGGGCTTGAACCCAGGTCTCCTGCATTGTAGACAGACGCTTTACCATCTGAGCCACCAGGGAAGTGCAAATATGTGTATTCTGAAAAATCTCTTAATTCATAGGTTGCCTTTTCTTTATTTTCTTATCAGGATTTTATGATAAACAGAAGTTCTGACTTTCAATGAAGTGAAATTTAGCAACTAAAAAATTCTATAACTAGTGATCTGGTGTGCTGACAAGGAATTCTTTCCTTATTCCAAGTTCAATAAGATATTCTTCTGTTTTCCTCTTTAAGTTTTCTTCTTTTAGCTCTCATATTTAGATATATGATCAAATTCCAATTATGGTATTGAGTTTATTTTCATCGATATAGATATCCAATTAACCAAGTACATTTTATTTCTTTTATGAATTGCAGTGGAGTCTATGATGAAAGTCATCTGTAGGGATCAGTTTGTGGATTTCATTCCATAATTTATTTGCTGCCTTTGCACTAGTACCAAACTGTCTGAATTACTTTTATTCATAGTAAATCTTGAAATTTGGCAGTGTAAATCCTCCAGGTTTATTCTTTTCTGCAATATAACTTTGGATATTCTTGAAGCTTTTCATATCTATATTTTGAGAAACAATTTAAAAAGAAATCTGGGTATTAATTCAAGTTGTATTAAATCTATGAAATATTTGGGGAGATTTCACACATTTATAAGTGTGAGCTTTTTATTCCAGGAGCATAATATGTTTCTTTCTTTATTTAAAATCTTAGTAATATTTTATAGTTTTTAGTACAATGGCACAACTTCCCTTAAATTTCTTCTTAGGTAATTTACATTTTAATACTATTATAAAGGACACTTAAAAACTTTAATTTTCCATTTCTTTAATGCTAGTATTTAGAAATACAATTGAAAGTTGTATACTGGCCTTGTATCCAAAGAAATTGCCAAACTCTCTTCTCATTTCTAATACTTTTTATATAGGAACTTGTGGATTATCTTTGTACTCAGTGATATCATCTGAGAATAAAGACAAATTTCATTTTTCTTTTCCAATCTCAATCAATACCTTTTATTTCTTTGTCTGGTTAATTGCATTAGGTAGTACCTTCAATACAATGTAGACTAGCATGGTGATAGTAAATACACACCTCTAGTTCTGAAATTCAGGGGAAAGTTTATAATACTTCATCATTAAGTATGATTCTTACTGTATTTTTGAAGATAATGCTTTTCTAATTAAGAAAGTTCCCTTATATTTCTAGTTTGCTATGATTTTTAAAGACTCTTGGCTGAGTATTGAATTTTGTCAGTATATATTATGCATCTCTCTAGAATTATCATATGATTTTTTGCAGTGAATTTTATTGGTTTTCAAACATTAAACTTTACATTGCATTTCTGAAATAAATCATTGGATATGATTTGCTAATGTTTATTAGGGTTTTTATTTTTCTGATACATACTTCAATTACTTAATTTTGTTGTTCACATTGTTCATATCCTTACTGATTTACTGTCTGTTCATACTGTTGATTATTGTGAAAGTTGTGTTCCTATTTTACAGCATGGTAGTAGACATATCTGTTTTCCTTTTGAGCATTATCAATTTTTTCTTTTTATAAATACTTTAATTTATGTTATCTAAAGAATATACATTTGAATTTTTATATTTTTCTGATGAATTGACTATTTCACTATTTTTGAAATTTCCTTTTTATCCAGTTTTACTGATAAATAATTGACAAAGTTGTCAACATGATGTTTGATTTAAATAAATTATGAAAGGATTATCACAATCGATTTAGTTAACATCCATCATCCTATATAGGTACCATAAAAATAATAGAAAAAAAAATTCTTGTCATGATGAGAACCCTTAAGGATCTACTCTCTTAACATTTTTCCTATATATCATACAGCTATGTTAACTATAATCATATTATACTCTATGTCCCTAGTACTTATTTACCTTATTACTGAGAATTTGTAAGTTTTTACCACTTTTATCCAATTCTCTACATCCCTCTCCCCCACCTCTGGTGACCATAAATCTGATCTTTTTCTATGAGTTTGGTGTTTTTGATGTTTATTGTGTTTTGTCTTGCTTTCAGATTCCACATATAAGTGAGATCACATAGTATTTGTCTTTCTCTGTCTTACTTCACTTAGCATAATATTGCCTTCAAAATCCATTCTTATTGAGACAAATGGTAGGATTTCTTCATTCTTTATGGGTGAGTGATACATATACACATACACATGCACATATGTGTGTGTGTGTGTGTGTGACAGCTTATTTATCCATTTAGCTATCAATGGATGCTTAAACCTAAGTGTCTATATCTTGGTTACTAATGATGCAATGAACATAGGGGTACAGATATCTTTTGAGTCAGTGTTTTTGTTTCCTTTAGATACAGTCCTCAAAGTGGAATTGTTGGATCATATGGCAGTTCAATTTTTAATTTTTTGAGAAACCTCCATACTGTTTTCCATTATGGCTGTACCAATTTACATTCCCATCAACAGTGTACAAGGGTTCCCTTTTCTCCACAGCCAGGCTAGCAGTTGTTATCTCTTGTCTTTTTGATAATAGTCATTCTAACAGGTATGAGGTGATATGTCATTGTAGTTTAGATTTGCATTTCCCTGATGATTAGTGATTTAGAACACTTTTTCATGTACCTGTTGGCCTTTGGAATATCTTTGGAAAAATGTCTATTCAGGTGCTTTGTTTATTTTTAAGTGGATTATTTATGTTTTTATGCTTTGTTTGCTATTGAGTTGTATGTTGTTGTTCAGTTGCTAAGAGATGTCTGACTCTCTGCAACTCAATGGACTGCAGCACGCTAGGATTCCCTATCTATCACTATTTCCCACAGTTTGCTCAAACTCATGTCCATTGTGTCGATGATGCCATCCAACCAGCTCATCTTCTGTCACCCTCTTCTCCTCCTGCCTTCAATCTCCCAGCATTAGGGGCTTTCCCAGTGAATTGGCTCTTCGCATCAGGTGGCCAAAACTTCAGCTTCAGCATTAGTCCTTCCAATGAATATTCAGGACTGATTTCCTTTAGGATTGACTGGTCTGATCTCCTTGCTGTCCAAGGGACTCTCAAGAGTCTTCTCCAGCACCACAGTTCAAAAGCATCAGTTCTTCAGCACTCAGCCTTCTTTATGGTCCAACTCTCACATCCATACATGACTACTGGAAATACCATAGCTTTGACTGTTATAGGGACCTTTGTCGGCGAAGTCATGTCTCTGCTTTTTAATATGCTGTCTAGGTTGGTCATAGCTTTCCTTCCAAGAAACATGTGTCTTTTAATTTAATGGCTGCAGTCATCATCTACAGTGATTTTGGAGCCCAAGAAAATAAAATCTGTCACTATTTCCACTTTTTCCCCTTCTATTTGCCGTGAAGTGATATGACCAGAAGGCATGATCTTATTTTTTTGAATGCTGAGTTTTAAGCCAGCTTTTTCACTCTCCTCTTTCACCTTCATCAAGAGGCTCTTTAGTTCCTCTTCACTTTCTGCCATTAGAGTAGTATCATGTGCATATCTGAGGTTGTTGATATATTTCTCCCAGCAATCTTGATTCCAGCTTGTGATTCATCCAGCCTGGGATTTCACAGGATGTAATCTGATTATAAGTTAAATATGCAGGGTGGCAATATACAGCCTGGATGTTCTCCTTTCCCAATTCGGAACCAGTCCATTGTTGCTTCTTGACTTGCATACCGGTTTCTCAGGAAGCAAGTAAGGTGGTCTGGTACTCCCGTCTCTTTAAAAGTTTTCCACAGTTTGTTGTGATCCACATAGTCAAAGGATTTAGCATAGTCAATAAAACAGAAATAGATGTTTTTCTGGAATTCCATTGCTTTCTCTATGATCCAATGGATGTTGGCAATTTGGTCTCTGGTTCCTCTGCCTTTTCTAAATTCAGCTTGTACATCTGGAAGTTCTGGTTCATGTACTGCTGAAGGCTAGCTTGAAGAATTTTGATCATTAGTTTGCTAGCATGTGAAATGAGTGCAGTTGTGTGGTAACTCGAACATTTTTTTGCATTGCCTTTCTTTGGGATTGGAATGAAAACTGACCTTTTCCAGTCCTGTGGGCACTGCTGAGTTTTCCAAATTTGCTGACATATTGAGTGCAGCACTTTCAAAGCATCATCTTTTAAAATTTGAGATAGCTCAGGTGGAATTCTGTCACCTCCACTAGCTTTGCTTATGGTAATGCTTCCTAAGGTCCACTTGACTTCACATTCCAGGATATCTGGCTCTAGGTGAGTGACCACACCATCATGGTTATTCAGGTCCTTAAGAGTTTTCTTGTATAGTTCTTCTGTGTACTCTTGCCACCTCTTCTTAATCTCTTCTGCTTCTGTTAGGTCCTTGCCATTTCTGTCCTTTATTGTGCTCATCCTTACATGAAATATTCCCTTGCTATCTCCAATTTTCTTGAAGCAATTTCTATGCTTTCCCATTTCTATTGTTTTCCTCTATTTCTTTCATTGTTCACTTAAGAAAGCTTTCTTATCTCTCCTTGCTGTTCTCTGAGTATATCTTTCCCTTTCTCCTTTGCCTTTTGCTTTTTTTGTTTTCTCAGCTATTTATAAGGCCTCCTTTGACAACTACTTTGCCTTCTTGCATTTCTCTTTCTTTGGGATGGTTTTGGTCACCACCTCCTGCACAGTGTTACAGACCTCTTTCATAGTTCTTCAGGAGCTCTATCTACCAGATCTAATCCCTTGAATCTATTTGCCACCTCCACTGTACAAAGGATTTTATTTAGGTCATACCTGAATGGCCTAGTGATTTTTCCTACTTTGTTCAATTTAAGCCAGAATTTTGCTATAAAGTGCTGATGGTCTGAGCCACAGTCAACTCCAGGTCTTCTTTTTGCTGGCTGTATAGAGTTTCTCCATCTTCAGCTGCAAAGAATATAATCAATCTGATTTCAGTTGACCATCTGATGATGTCCATGTGTAGAGTCATCTCTTGTGTTTTTGGAAGAGGGTACTTGCTATGACCAGTGTGTCCTCTTGATAAAATTCTACTAGTCTCTTCCCTGCTTCATTTTGTACTTCAAGGCCAAAGTACTCTGGTGACTCAGCAGTAAAAAATCCACCTGCAATTCAGGAAATGTGTGAAATGCAGGTTTGATCTCTGGGTCTGGAAGATCCCCTGGAGGAGGAAATAGCAACCTGCCGGAGTCCAGCTCCAGCAGCCAGGGATTCAACCTGAAGAAATGGATGGTGTCAGTGATGATGATGTAGCCTCTGACTCATAATACAGGACTACATGTTTATTTCAAGCTTCAGGTTCTCTTTTATACTTTGACAAAAGCATTAGGTCAGAGATTTGATGTTTTTAGTTTCCCCCACCCAGATTTACTGTACTTAACTTGTGATTACATTGTAACTCATGCTATATTCCTCAGTTTATTTCTATCTTTCTAAATCCTGTTTGCCCCTAGCATCTTAAGATCATTATCTCCTAAAAATAGCTATTCTTAATTAATTCTTCTAGCTATTCTTAATTAATCCTAAACCCTAAACTCAGCAAACTTCTTTTCCCATAAACATTCCCCTCACAAATAGGTCTCAGATAATAATCCTTCCCATGGCCTCAAGCTTTGGCCTACGTGCTCATCCTGGGACATTCTTTGTAAAGATCCTTGAACAAATGTCAATGGTTATTTTATAGATTATTTTCTGGGCACAACTGTAGAAGGCTTTGTGCTTTCTCATGCTTCTCTCAAGCACCTTAACATTCTCTCCAGCCAACTCAACCGAAAAAAAGAAAGAACAAGTCAGAATTACAAGGCCTAACTCCTTCATCCTGGGGCCATGCCTGCGAGATGAGGAGAGGGGGTTGGGGCCGTGCCTCCATTTTGTCAGTAATGCCTAACGTGGCTCCCGACATCGCCACATTAGGCATTACTGACAGCAACCCACTCCATTATTCTTCTGGGAATATACCATGGACAGAAGAGCCTGGTGTGCTGCAGTCTGTCGGTTGCAAAGAGTGGTACACAACTGAATGTGCACATACATCAGAATCAAAGCCTACTGCCTCGGTAGATATCCAAAGCATATAGTGAGTTGTATGTATTCTTCGTATATCTTGGACATTAACGCTTTGTCATATAGATGGTTTGCAAATATGTTTCCCATTCTGTAGGTTATCTTTTCCCTTTATTGATGATTCCTTTGGCTGTGCAGAACCTTTTTAATTTGATATAGTCCTACTTGTCTATATGTTATTTAGCTGCTTTTGCTTTAGGTGTGATTTCCAAAAAAAGTGTTACCAATATCCATTTCAAGGAACATTTTTCCTTTGTTTTCTACTAGTGTTTCATGGGTTTCAAGTCTTACATTTAAGTCTTTAATCCATTTTGAGTTAATTTTTGTCTAGGAATAATAAGATTCCTATCTTATACCAACTTGAAACTACCTTCTTTTACATGTGACTATCTGATTTTCCCAGCACCATTTTGAAATATCTTTTTTTGTCTCTAGGAATACTTCTTGATTCTTTGTCTAATATTATTATGGACATACCAGGTATTTTTTCAGTTATCATTTGCATGGCATATTATCTTCAGTCTTCTCTTTTTCTGTTTTAAAAATAAAGCATAGACTATAAAATATAGAATTGCTTTATATTTAGACACATTTAGGCTTTTTTTTTTTTGGAGAATGTAACATTATATATAAAGCATATATTTTTATTTGCATCTACCATCTTGCTATGGACTTCAATGGTGGCTCAGATTCTAAAGAATCTGCCTGCAATTCAGGAGACCCAGATTCGATCCCTGGGTGAGGAAGATCCCCTGGAGAAGGAAATAGCTACTGACTACAGTATTCTTGCCTGGAGAATCCAATGGACAGAGGAGCCTGGAGGGCTACAATCCATGGTGTGGCAAAGAGTTGAACATGACTGAGACCCTAAGCACACATACTCACATCTTACTGTTTCTTTTGCATTGTATCTTCCTGTTCTAGTTTTTCTCCTTTCTTAACTTCTTTTGATGGAGAAGGAAATGGCAACCCACTCCAGTGTTCTTGCCTGGAGAATCCCAGGGACAGGGGAGCCTGGTGGGCTGCCGTCTGTGGGGTCACACAGAGTCGGACACGACTGAAGTGACTTAGCAGCAGCAGCAACTTCTTTTGAATGACTCAATTTTATAAGTTTATATCTCCCACTATTCCCCCAATAATACTAGGATCTTCAAATCTATTAATCCACTATATTCCCTACCACACTTTCCATTATTGCTGTCATGTATTTTAATTCCATACAAATTTTAAATGCAAGACATTTGTATTATCATTCTATTAACTTTTAAATTTATGCACATATTTACCCTTTCATGTGTTCTTCATTCTCTTCCATATTTCTTTTGTTTCCATGTAGAATAATTTTATTCCTACCTCAATTATTTCATTGTGCATTTTGTTTAAGAATAATGTACTGGTGACAGCATCTCTTACTTGCTGTTCATCTGACAATGTCTTTATTTCACTTGCATTTTTGAAAAGTGTTTTCACTGTGTGCCGGGGTCCAGCCCCGGCTGATCTAGGGTATTTGAAGGAGAGACGGCATCGGCGACCTATTTATTTAAATATTCATCAAAGATATAAAGAGTAATAGAATGAGGATAGCTCAGTAGGAAAATTCAGTGGAGAAAAGAGGCTGAGTAGCTTGGTTTACGCGGAAAATCAATATAACCTGTGACACCAGGTTAGCTCTGACCACGGAGGCCACAGGTGCCCTCTTGAATAGCAGAAGGTGCCCCACCTTAGACACCTTCTCGAGTGGGTCTTAGAAGCCCAGGCAAATAAATGGTCGCAGAGGACCTCCGCGCTCCAGATGGAGACTCAGCTGGAAATTGAGGAGAAGAATGACATGGGGAGACCAAGCTTTGGTGAGCAAGGCCCGTAGCTTTATTTTCAACAGGGGCTTTTATACCCTAAGTTACACATAGAGGATAATAGGGGATGCAAAGTCAGCAGTCTTTGATCCTTATCAAAAACCAGGGTTTCTTTCCTGCAAATTTATCGTATACAAATGGTTTAGGTGATTTACATCATCTTCTGGCCAGAAGGCCTATTAACATTTTATGACTCTTGACAAAGACTTATTTTCTCCAAGAGTAATTATTTTAAGGTTTGGCGCCATCTTCTGAAGGTGTTGGATAAAATTGCATTCCTATAGGGCAGAGCCGTAATGGGTTTACAACAAAGGAAAGAATTTATTACCTTAACGGTCTAAAGTTTCTAACACCAAGGCCACTACTTATTTTTTCTACTTACCAACTATATTAATTAATACACATTCAAGGATACAATACAGGGGATGTGGAAACTTGGCAGCAAGCATTGGCTCATCAATGATATCTTTTACTAGTTTTATTCTGACAGTTTCTAACTCTCTGAGAGGCTCTACGCTATTTGAATATCTTAAGCTTCCCGTGCCTCTCGAGGCTGGGAGACTGTAAACAATCGTATGCATAGCTATAAGAGTCCGGGTAAACTTGTCAGGCGAGTTAGAGAGCTATCTGAGGGGTTTGGATTTAAACACTCCTAATTGCCCAGGAACTTTATTAATTGGAGCTGTAAGTTAACTCTTTGACAAAGAGAGCAAGATGGTGGTGGGGGACAGCCCCCAGTAAAGTCAGAGGTGAGAGCACAAAGCAATAAAGTAGGCAGACTCTGGTTTTTGGGGGTAGATGCTGGAGAATATCCAGGGGGACTCCTGAGGCTCGATCCCACCTTTGCGTACGCCGAGCCTCCTTCCTCATGACCTTTGTCACAAGTGGAATGCCTCTCGCCAGCTCCCGGCAATTGTGTATGGAATTCAGGCTGGCCAGTATTTGATTTCAAGTTCAATGTGTCATCCTTTTAGTTTTCATTTCCACTGAGTAGCCAGTTGCCAAGTCATATTACTTTCACTTTGATTGCGATGTACTGTTTGCCCCTCAACCTGCTTTTAAGATTTTACATTTTGTCTTTGGTTTTTGTCAGTGTAATCTTGGTATGTCTAGGTGTGATTTTTATTAATGAATCTTTATTGTGTTTTTTTGAAATTCTTGAATCTGTGTGTTTCATCAGTTTTGAAAAATTCCTGGCATCATCTCTTCAGATATTGTTTCTGTATAATTTTCTATTTTTTGCTTATGGATCACAAATTACTGGTATGTTGGAGCTTTTTAATATGTCCAATATGTCTTTTATGCCCTTTTCTATATTTTACACCATTTTTATTCTCACTTTATACTGTTTAATTTATTGTTAAAGCCACCTATTTGAGATTTTAAGGCAGTTATTTTATTTTTATATTCTACATTTTCTGTTTTGGACATTTTCTATATATTTTATTTTTAATGGTAAAATTCTTAAACTATTATTTTATTACATATATTACATATTTATTACATATATTACAGTCTCCTTCAAGGGAATGGTTCTAAGGTCTACCAAGGATATCAAAACACATGGTTGCATAAGTCCTGTAGTCAACATTCCATGTCCTGTGCTTCTCATCTGTGGATTCAACTAACTGCAAATTATGTTGACTGTATTTATTGGGGAAAAAAAAGGCTTGGTTCAAGCCCCTGTTGTTCAAGTGTCAATAGTAATCATATTCAAAAATTTCCTAGTCTACTAACTGCAAAGTTTTTATCACCTATATGTTCGTTTCTAACATTTGATTCCCCCTCCCCCCTGTTTTGAGGCATCTCGTCCTAATCCTTAGGATGTTTACTAATTATCATCAAATTTTGGAACTTCTGTTTAAAGTTGTAGAGGCTCCAGATGACACCGTCTTCAATCAGGAATGGTTTAAACTTTCCTCTTTTGGACAGCATAATGAGAGCTGATTACCTTTATCCACTGAAAGACCAAGATGGCACAAGTCTAGGTTGTGGTTTTGGTAAGGTTAAGATTCTACTTCTGAGTCATTTCTGTTCCTAGGGCATAACCCTCCAGAGATTTCACCTAACAGCTTGTTGTTTTATCAGGGCCTCATGTCTTGGCAGGTCCTAACCTCTTACCTTTAGCTATTTATCACAGCAAGACCGCTGAAAACTCCATTGTTATTAGAAGATTTTAGCTTCACACCTTTACCTCCTGATATGTACAGCTGTGCAATTCAGCAAATGTTTTAAGGAGAAAACTGGTCATATGTTTGGCTCTTCATGTCTCTAATTTTGTGACTCCAGCCTTGCAAAAGCATCAAAAACTATTCTACATTCTCTCCTTCCCCTCCTGTCTCTGCTTACAGTCATTTGTCCAGGATAAACTCAGATTGTTAGCCTCTGGCCTATATTCAGAATTGATAAATTGGAGAAAGCAACTACATAAAATCTACTCACCTCTACAAGATTCTATTGTCTAAAATGTTTGCCCTTCTTCACCTTGTAGCCTCTACAGAGCTCTAACTTATTTAAGCTGATGATTTATATTGTTTCTTCTTTTTAATCCTACTTTGCTAGGCATCCTTGGTAGTACTACTGGTCTATTAAAACATACTTCATCTCACCTGGGAATTAGGAGTCTGCATCTTACTTTTTTGAGGTATTAGTAACATCTAACATTCCATAATCTTCAGAACAATCTTATGACTTAGGTACTACTAGTATTCCTCTTTTTCATATGGAAAAATGATACAAAGAGAGGTTAAGTAAGTTCCCAAAGTCACACAGCTGGTAACATAGCCAGAATTTGAACTCAGGTAGCAAAATCCAAGGGGCTTCCCAGGTGGTGCTAGTGGTAAAGAACCCACCAGCTGGTGCAGGAGACATGAGACGTGGGTTTGATCCCTGGGTTGGGAAGATCCACTGGAGGAGGATATGGGAACCCACTTCAGTATTCTTGCCTGGAGAATCCCAGGGACAGAGTTAGCCTGGCAAGCTACAGTCCATAGGGTTGCAAAGAGTCAGACACGACTAAAACAACTTAACATACACACACAGCAAAGTCTGAAGTCCATAACATTTAACCTCAGTGTTATTAAGAATATACATTTGAGATCTCATCAGCAAATGATGACATTGTATGCAAATGTATGAATTTACTGTAATTCACGTGCCAATTCTTTTGTGAATAGATATTTATATTGCCTTTGGTTTGCATTTGGTTTTTAACTGGCTTCATCTTTCTCATTGTTGTTTTTCAGTCACTCAGTCATATCCGACTCTTTGCAACTCCATGGACTGCGGCACGTCAGGCTTCTCTGCCCTTCACTATCTCCCAGAGTTTGTTCAAACTCACGTCCATTGAATCGGTGATGCCATCCAACCATCTCATCTTCTGTCACCCCCTTCTTGTTCTGCTTTCAACCTCTCCCAACATCAGAATCTTTTCCAATGAATCATCTTTATCTTTCTTAAGTTTTCCATTACAATGAGACTCAATGTACTTAGAAACTTGGAGTACTAAAGAGAAGAACTACTGATGTTGTCTTGAACATTTTAGTTATGATCATTTCCTATCCTTATAATTTCCCCACAGTTTGCAAATAAGGTATGCTTTAGCAATAGTAAAATCATTGTTTTGTTGTAACAAAGATACGTATACTTTTATTTCCATATAATGTATATCGGTAGTGTAAATTCCTGGCAGTTGATCTTTTTGGTCAGTCAATATACACATTTAAAATTTTGGTATACATTGCTAAATTTTACTCTAAAACTATCCCACCAAAAAAAAAAACAAACAAACAAACTATCCCACCACTTTATACTTTCTCTTAATTGTATGAGAATTTGTATTTCCCACAATCTCACCAATACTCACTATAATTAAAAGTTTTTAATATGCATAAATTTAACTTTAAACAGGAATAAATATTTAATGATTGTTTGCTTTCTTATTATTCCACCATTAAGATATTTGTTGAACGTTGGTAATTTGACTTTTCTAGTCTTATTGTGAATTAGCTTGAGAAAAATCATTAGATCATATTTCATGTTTACATATGGATTTCAAGCATTCTTCTAAAATTCTTTTTTATTTCTAAGTCCCTGATACTGGGAAAGATAGAGGGCAGAAGGAGAAAAGGGTTTCAGAAGGTGAGATGGCTGGTGGCATCCTTGAGGCAATGGACATGAACTTGGGAAAACTTCAGGAGATGGTGAGGGATAGGGAGGCCTGGTGTGCTGCACTCCATGGGGTGGCAAAGAGTCGGACACAACTGAGCAACTGGACAGTTACCAACAGTAAATTCTTTATTATGTTATTGGGTTTCCTGATACATCATTTTACCATGATGTGTTTTAGTACTAGAAAGATATAATCAATCAATATTTAATATTTCTTTCTGAGAATTTCTCAAACATTTATTAGTTTTTATCATATTCAATTGGGGTATAAATATGTATTCCATAAGAAATTGTTTTCTGTGGACAAATTTACTTGAGAAATACTGGGTTAAGCAATATCAAACTACTCTTTTCCTTTCAGAGCTTTTCAAGTGGTCATGTGCATTGTAAATCTCCAAGAGGTAGGTATGGTTTTTAGCATTTCTAAGACATATTTCACCAGAAAGAACTTTGTTTTCTTTTTCAGAGAAGCTCATTGAATTAGTATTCTAGCAATTTTCCTGTATGTGGACGAATTATGTACACATTGCAAATGCTAAGAGTGTCCAAAGAGACCTAAATGGAGATAATGGTCATCTATTTTTAGAGGAAATGTCTCCAGATAAGAACTTTTGGATAGGCTAATGATTATTGGCCATGTATTTATAAGAGCTGGTATCAACCAATCATGTGACTAAAAATCATTTGAAACTATTGTACTTACCACATTTCAAAAAGCCTTTCTATGCTGGAGAGGGTGTGGAGAAAAGGGAACCCTCTTACACTGTTGGTGGGAATGCAAACTAGTACAGCCACTATGGACAACAGTGTGGAGATTCCTTAAAAAACTGGAAATAGAACTGACTTATTATCCAGCAATCCCACTGCTGGGCATACACACTGAGGAAACCAGAAGGGAAAGAGACACATGTACCCCAATGTTCATCGCAGCACTGTTTATAATAGCCAGGACATGGAAGCAACCTAGATGTCCATCAGCAGATGAATGGATAAGAAAGCTGTGGTACATATACACAATGGAGTATTACTCAGCCATTAAAAAGAATACATTTGAATCAGTTCTAATGAGGTGGATGAAACTGGAGCCTATTATACAGAGTGAAGTAAGCCAGAAGGAAAAACACCAATACAGTATAATAACGCATATATATGGAATTTAGAAAGATGGTAACAATAACCCTGTGTACGAGACAGCAAAAGAGACACTGATGTATAGAACAGTCTTATGGACTCTATAGGAGAGGGAGAGGATGGGAAGATTTGGGAGAATGGCATTGAAACATGTAAAATATCATGTATGAAACAAGATGCCAGTCCAGGTTCAATGCACGATACTGGATGCTTGGGGCTAGTGCACTGGGACGACCCAGAGGGAGGGTATGGGGAGGGAGGAGGGAGGAGGGTTCAGGATGGGGAACACAGGTATACCTGTGGTGGATTCATTTTGATATTTGGCAAAACTAATACAATTATGTAAAGTTTAAAAATAAAATAAAATTAAAAAAAAAAGCCTTTCTACAATTCTTTATGTGAATAACAAATCATCTCTGTTGAATGGTATCTCTATGTGATGTTTCTCAAATCTTCATGCAGTGTATAATTGATGTTTCAACTGATCTCAGAACCCAGAAAAAGGAAATCAGCACTGAATTGCTATTTGTTATCATTTAGCTAAGAATATTTTCAGTGTAATTGATAAGAAGACAGTGATTTTACTCTTGGAGATCACATCTTGTTTGCAAACAGTGGAAAAATTGTGATAATAGGAAATGGTTATAATTTATAATGGAAGTTTTCAAGAGATCATCAGTGGTTCTTTTCTTTATTACTCTAAGTTTCTAAGCACGTTAAGAATGAATCTCGTTGTAATGGAAATGTTAAGATTAAGCCAGTTTAAAACCAAATGGTTATCTTCTAAACATATTTGATAATATTTTACAAAAATATTAGCAAACTCAAACATGCATTCACTTATCTTCAATAATGATTGATATTATAACATTTTAATTTCAATGAAAGAATTTGGATGATCTTTTAATGGTGTGAAATCTAAAAATTTGGAATAGCTTACTATTTTTTTTTTTTGCTTCCTCCTGAATAAACTGCCTTCATTCTCCTGCTGATCCATTGATGCTAAATATATTTGGTTTTGTCAAAATAAGAATGTTTATGTCCTTCCCCACCCCAAATCATTTGTTGAAATTTTAATCTGCAAGGTGATGGTATTAAGACATGATTAGGTCCTGAGGGTGTAGCTATAATGAGTGGGATCAGTGCCCTTATAAAAAGAGGCTCCAGAGAGATTCCCAGCCCCTTCATGTGAGGACACAGCCAAAATATTTCACAATCTCTGAATTAACACATTAGTCCCATCAGACACTGAATCTGCTAGTTCTTTGATCTTGAACTTCTAATCTCTAGAATTGTGAGAAGTGCAAGTTTATTGTTTGTAGGCCATCCAGTTTATCTTTGCCAGAGCAACTCAAGTAGACTAAGATGGAAAACTGGTACCAAGAGTGTTGTACTGCCATGACAAATACCTAAAAATGAAAAAGTAGCTTTGGAAATGGGTTTTGGTTAGAGGCTGAAAGAGTTTCAAAGTGTATGCTGAAAAAAAGCCTACATTCCATGAGGGGACTGTCAAGGACAATTCTGGTGAGGGCTCAAGGAAGAGAGCTGTACAGAAAGCCTCAATTTTCTTAGAGAATACCTAAGAGGTCACAAAGAGAATGTTGGTAGAAATATGGAAAGTGGAGGCCATTCTGATGGGTCTTAGAGGAAAATGAAGAACATATTGGAAATTGGCTTACCACAGGTGGTAAACCTGGGTAGCATCATCCAGGTACTGTCCCTGCCAGCCAGCAGAGTGCACAAGCCATGGGGGCATGGCTACCTCCATGTTTCAAAAAATGCCCAGAGATCTTCAGGGCCAAGGCAGAGAATGACAAAGGAGGTGGAGCCATCTGAGAAAGCCCCAAGCAGGGCTATGCCCAGCTGAGCATTGGGGATAGGGCTACTCTCCTGGTTGAGCTGCATCCTGCAAACTCATCATGGAGAAACCAGGCTCCAATGTGTCCAGAAAGTGAGACATCAGGCCTTGGTATATACTGTTATTTGCCCCATTAAGTTTTGGACTTATATTGGACCTGTTAATCCTTTTTACTTTCCTATTCTTCCATTTTGAAATTGGAATGTCTACCCTCTGCCTGTACCACCATTGTATTTTGTAAGCCCATAACATCTTTGTTTTCACAGGTTCACAGCAGGGAAAGCAATTTGTCTCAGGATGAATCATATTTTGACTCTTGTCTATATCTAAAAGAGACACCGATGTATAGATCAGCCTTATGGACTCTGTGGGAGAGGGAGACGGTGGGGAGATTTGGGAGCATAGCATTGAAACATGTATAATATCATGTATGAAACGAGTCGCCAGTCCAGGTTCAATGCACGGTGCTGGATGCTTGGGGCTGGTGCACTGGGACGACCCAGAGGGAGGGTAGGGGAGGGAGGAGGGAGGAGGGTTTAGGATGGGGAATGTGGGTATACCTGTGGCGGATTCATTTCGATATTTGGCAAAACTATTACAATATTGTAAAGTTTAAAAATAAAATAAAATTAAAAAAAATAAAGGAAACTTAGATGAGATTTTGAACTTGGACTTTGGAGTTGATGTCATGTGAGGATATGAATTTGGAGGGACCCAGAGGCAGAATGCTATGGACTGAATGTATTTCCCAAAATTAATGTTGAAATCTAATGCCCCAAGTGATGGTATTCTGAGGTGGGGCCTTTGAGTGGTGCTTAGAGGTCATGACCTGGGTTTGATCCCTGGGTTGGGAAGACCCCTGGAGAAGGGAAAGGCTACCCACTCCAGTATTATGGCCTGGAGAATTCCATGGATTGTATAGGCCATGAGGTCTCAAAGAGTCAGACACAACTGATCGACTTTCACTTTCTTTCGCTTACACTTTAGAGGTCATGAAAGTGGACCCCTCATGAATTATAAGAGATTAATGTCCTTACAAAAGTGGCCTAATAAAGCTCCCTTGCCCCTTCTGCTATGTGAGCTTATAGTGAAAATACAGGTATAGGTGTCTATGAGAAAACTGACTCTCATAAGGCATTGAATCTGCCAGTGCCATGATCTTGAACTTCTCAGCCTCCAGAACTGTGAGAAATAAGAGTTTATTGTTTATAATCTGTGCAGTTTGTACTAGTTTTGTTATAGGGACCAAAATGGACTAAGACAATTACTTTAGAAATATTTGTGAGATCTCTAATTGTACACATAGCTCAGAATTGCATGTCTATGGCAAGAACATTAGACACTAGTGGGAAAGAGCTATTACTAGCTATGACTCATTTGTTAGGATTTTGTTTACAATTCCATCCAAATGGTTTCTCACTTCTTAGCTTAAGTATTTATACCTTGTAAATGCATTCATTCTAAGAATAAAAACATTATTAAGGGAAAGTCCAAGCAAGGAAAGTAAGCCTACATACTTAATACAAACTAGTGAAATGCATATATACATTACCAACCAGCAGATAGTACTGGCTGTAATAAGATAAGAGAACTTCAGTTTAAATAAATCTTTATTATGGTTTACAATACACTTAAACACACCACTAATTAATTTTCCCGTAGTTGAATAGTTCACTGTATGTTTACATTCATTCACATTTAGGGCTAAATCCTGCCTAGTTCAGAATCACAATATGCCTGAAGATTTTTGAACACTTGCTTGCTCAGTGTTATGTACTCACATAGAAGGAAATACAAAGATAGGGCAGAGAGAAAGTAAATACTTCTGCCCTAAAATCAGACATTATAACCTGTTTCTTAAAGTAAACACTTGTAAATTTGTACTCTTTTTTTCCTAATCTGTCAGAATGTTTTAAACTATTTTCATGAGGCAGTAAAAAATATGCTGAAACTGCAATTAAATAGAGAACTCCCAGAAGGGGAGCTCTCGTGCCCTGAGAAGACCACAGAGCTCAAGAGGAAGAAGAGACTTCTCTTCTTTCCTCGCCCATACTCAGTGAAGAGCCACAGACTCTACTCTTATCCTCCCAAACTTCCCTTTCTTTTCTACAGAAGGCTTCTCCTCCCTTTTCCATGTGGGAAAGTTGCACATGGTTTGCCATTGTTTCAGATGCCGAATTGCAATTCTATGCTGATCCCAAATATGCCCATCATTGCTGGAGAAGTAACTGGCAGTCTATTTGTTTCTGGTCAACTAGGCACACCTCAACTCTGATTCTAGCCCCTTGTCGGCTTGAATATCTATTTGCCATCAAACCCCACAGTTCATTTAGTAGTATTTTTGGTCAGATATTTGCTTGGCCTATGTACATATATGTCTGTAATAACAGAGGTGGACTTGAAAGCTTCCCTTCAAGTGTGTGTGTGTGTGTGTGTGTGTGTGTGTGTGTATGATAATCTGCACACAAATTTCAGAGTAACTCATGATTTCATGGATAAATAAAACCTTTGGAATATGGTTCCTCATGGAGTTACTTGCTTTTCTCGCACCCACATGCTATTATTTATAAAATATAGTCAATATTAACTCCTTTAAAAAATGTCCAAGGAATTAATATATATACAGAGTACTTTAGGATACTATTTTAAGGTTTATAAGATATTTGCTTACATGTCCATGAAGACAAACTGAGAATTGCTTTTCTCTTTCAAGTAAAACTTGCACCTAAATATATATACAATATAATTTGCCTTACTCTTTAAATACCTGTAACATCAGAAAATCTTTCACTGCTAGGAGACAAAAAAAACGAAGGGAACAAAAAAACCACTTTCTCAAGCATCCTTGCCAAGAGTAAGTGTTCTGTCATTGTCTCTTGATCATCATTTTCATCCAATTTTGGCTAAAACAAGGACAGGATTGTTCACTAATTACCAATGTCAGGACATAATAATTTGACCTAAAACTTAAGGTTAAACTGAACAAAGGCAAAGTGTCATTTAAAACAGCAATAAATTGTAGTGGCAAGGAAAACTATTTGTTATACACTAAGATGAACATAAAGCATATTTTTTCTTCTGCAATTTGTAGCATTGATATAAGTAGCAATTTATAATGTTTGCTTGTCATCACAGTAGTGCTTAATAAATCTAAGAAATGAGGCTATATTTGAATTAAGGGTGCATAAGAATTCTTCAATAAACTGGCCTTATTTTAAATGAAAGAAGTGCATTTGTATTGAAAAGCAATTATTAGAATTTAATTTTATCAGCAAGGAGGATTAATCACCTACTTAAAATGATAATTTTGGATAATGAAGTTGCAAAGAAAAATTTTTCTTTTATAAAGTGCACTTCCTGATTTTATTATGATTTTAGTCAGGTGCTATTTTTCTAACTTTGCCAGGATGA
The DNA here is from genome assembly GCF_055505025.1 of Bos grunniens. NCBI lineage: Eukaryota > Metazoa > Chordata > Mammalia > Artiodactyla > Bovidae > Bos > Bos grunniens. The sequence goes on from NC_141194.1 coordinate 135,793,195, forward strand.
TTAATCATTATTCATAACTTTAGTGTTGTCATTATTATTTATTTATTGACTGTTGAGAGAAAACCCAATTCTACAAACTCTGGAATTCAAACTCATATAGGTATATTTACCATTTTATTCCACATAATCCAGTTAAAATGAATAACATAAAGTGAAAAGTGAAATTTTAATATTAACTACATTCAGAATGCATCATTCATAGTTGAAAATAGGTTTATCACTGAAAATGCATATTTTTCATTACTAGAGGTTAATCCAATCTATTACACCTCTATTGTGACCTAATTAAAATATGAAAGAGATATTTACCATAAGATGCTATAGGGGACATGAAAACTAAATTGTCAATAATACCCACTGGTCTTAACATCTTATTTTGATCACATCTATTTTTGTGAAAAAAAATGTATTTAATAATTAGATTTCTAAATAAAAATATAACCTTATTTTTTAATTTAACTTTTGTTGATAAATTTAAAATACGTACCATGTGGATGAATATTATAATATTGTTATATAAAATCAAGTCTTTGTAGAAACCCATTTTTCTTCAATTAATTCATACTTTATGCCTGTTAGATGATGATTCATTACTTCTTTTAATTTTGATAATGGTCTTTAAAATTATCTTGGTAGCTGATACAACAAAGGTGAATAATATTTTAAATTTAAGAGAAAGACCTCTTTAAAACAATATCACACAACTTTATATGATTGCTATGTTATCAGGTTAATATACAGACTTAGTAATAAATATGAACAAGGAACAGTATGACTTTGACAATAAAAAACATTATTAGTAGTAATTATATTTTAGTGTTTTTATGAATATTACCAGACACATAAAAGCCACAAGGTTTCTGAACATTTAAAACAAAATTCAGACTTCCTTACAGACTTTAAGCTACCTGATACATTTGTGTGAAATATAAATGTTTGTGGTATATTGTAGAAATGGAAGCACTTGATTGTTAATATAAGAAAATCCTCTCAATATTATCATTAGCTCTAGAGTGACAGTGTTATCAAAATGTATAGTCTAAGGGCCAAAATGATTTTGCAGAGTTTGTCTATTTGCAAACAAATTTATCTCATTTTTGGTGAAAGAAGATAAAGAGAAATTTAAAACTGTATCACAAGTTGAAGCAAAAGCTTGAAAAGGTGGAACAACCGTTGTTTAATTCTGAGAAGCATCCTATGGTTGAACGTTCATTTTCATGCTTGAGTTCTCATTCAACATGCGTGCAGCTATATATCAGATAGAGTCTCTGCCTTCCTGCTTCCCAAAGATTCACGACCTTGCAAAGAAGCCCACCTGTAGACATACTTGCACTGTGGCTTTATAAGTGCTATTATGTTGGGTTGGCCAAAAATTTTGTTTAGGTTTTTCCATAAGATGTTACAGAATAGAAGTATTTAAAAGGTATGGTGGTGGCACAAAGCATGGAATAATCACTTCTCTTTGAGGGGTGTGGTAAGAAAGAATAATCGATTCTTCTAAGGCTTTGGGGATCATATATATCAGAGAAGACTTTGATTAGGAGTTATTGAGATGATTCTTGAAGAATGAGTGAGAATGTCTTAAATGATAGGTAAGGGCATTCTAGGCCTAAAGAGCAAAGTATACAGAAACATAAAAGTGGGAAAAAGCAGTATATGACATTCAGATAAAGTGAGATAATAGAGAGAGATGGAAATGGGGAAGATTATGAGATGCTCACTACAGAGGGCTTGTACACCGTCAAGTGAGCTTCATACTATAGTAATGCAGAGATAAGGATTAATATAACTTCCAGCCATATTCCTAAAAAATGTTAAAATTTTAAGTTGGCAAACATTGTGTATAGACTTCTGAGTGTTTTAGTGGATACCAAGTAGCAAACCCTTATATGTATTTTAATGCATATTAAAATTTAATATTTCTCTTCAACAATTTATCTGAAAACTTAACTTAAAAAACATTGCTTTGGCTAGCATAGAAAGAGGGGCATTAGAATTCTAGGGTGTTAAGATTTTCTAAACAAATATTTAAACAATGATATCTGACAACCCTAGCTAAGATGGATAATCCAGTTTAACAATTCTCACAGAGTCTTCCATCCTTGGTGATTATTGTACTTTATCCTCGATCATATCAACATCTTGCAGTCACAAAGTGAGTTAAATAAAGAATGGGAGACAAGATTGAAATAGTCTGTCAACTTCAAAAGCTTACACAGTTGAGAATGAGGATGGAGAATGAGGAAACTGGTGATTTCTCTTCAGACTCTAATACAAGTCTTTTTCTTTCCAGCTTTATTGAGGTATAATTGACAAATAAAAATTATATCTATTTAAGATGTATAACTTGATGTTTGAGATACATTGTGAAATAATCATCACAGTCAAGATACATAGTCATCACCATACATAGTTACTTTTCATGTATGAACACTTAAAATCTACCCTCTTAGCAAATTTCTAGTATACAATAGAGTATTGTTAATTACAGTCACATTGCTGTACATTAGTTCCCCAGAACTTATTTCATCTGGCACAACTGAAACCCTAGTTCTTACAAGATTCAAGTCTAGAGTGCTATCCATCTATGTTCTAATACTCTATATTACTATGACATTTCCGTATGCTCTTTTATTTATTCTTTTAAAAATTATTTATTTATTTACTTTTGGCTGTGCTGGGTCTTCGCTGCTGCACATGGGCTTTCTTTAGTTGTGGCAAGCAGGGGCTGCTCTCTAGTTGCCCTGCATGGGCTTCTCATTTCGGTCTCTAGGACATGCAGCCTCAGTTATTGTGGTGCACTGGCTTAGCTCCTCGGCAGCATGTGATCTTCCTGGATCAGGAATCAAATCCATGTCTCTGGCATCGGCAGGTGGATTCTTTACCACTGAGCCACCAGGGAAGCCCCTCTATGTGCTCTATTAAATTCATTCCCCAAACTAATAGCTTACAATATTGAAGCAATGTTACACATTACAGGATTTAGAAAAAGAGCTTTACTAGAAGGCTATTATTTTCATCTATGATGGAAATCAAGGGTGATTTCTGGCAGTGAATTTCTGGGCCTACCCTACTTTTGTGTCAATAAGAGGTACAATACAGTCATCCTTTCCAGATAAACAGTCATTAATGGACATTTGTTAGCTCCCTGTCATATGCTCAGCTCTGTATACTAGGATTAGTAAAAAGCTCCAAGCAAGAAGAAAACACAACACATGCCTTAATAAACAGGAGGAAGTTATGCACTAGCTGTGAAGACGGTATGTATATTCATCAAAAAGCTGGACAACACACGATGTGTATGTAAGCTAAAGTAATACAGATGATATTATGGAAATTTGTAAAATTTATATAGCTTAATTTCATCTATGAACCATCACTTTTCCTCTGTTGTTCATCTTTCCATGAAGATAGTGATAATAACCTACTACCTTCCTTAAGGGGACGATTAGAAAGATAAATGAACTAACCTTTTTAAAAGGGTTTGAACTCAGAGAGAAGAAGATATTAGAAAAATACAATGAAAAGGAACTTATAAATCAGGGCTGATTTGGTTATAACAGAAAGAATAACAAATCATTCCTTTGTTTACTTTCATCTTCTTCTGTATTTAACAATTAAGCCTTTTAAAATACCTGGTATTTAAGCTGGCAAAAATAACAGTAAATTGCCCGAAACATACTAATGCATGAGCTTTTTAAACACAGTGCCTGTTTTTAGCCATGCCTTCATTTTAAAAAGGTCTTTTAATAGTACTCTGAAATAATAGAGGAAAACACTGAATGTATCTATTTGTCAGTAATTGCAAGGCATTATTTTGTAGGGGGAAAGGAGAGGAAGAAATTTCCTTGGTTTTGAATTTTTTGAAATTTCTAAAATACCGTTTCCATCAGTATTCACTATAAGAGTATTTACCTATTTTAAATTAATTATACAGTGTTTTGTTTTCCCCAGAGTGATCTTCAAGGACCCAAGCCTAATACCACCAACAGTTCTTTTGATTACTGAGGGAGAATGATTCTTTTGAACAGGTATGGTGTGGTGTTCTGAATTTTATTTTATTTTTTTAACAGTTTATGTTGTGTTCCACAGATATATCAACTTCAAGACTCTAAATGGTGTCTTTGAGCTATATATTTTTAAACCAAGGCTTCAATTCACATATGTGGGACTGAATATTTCTTTCCTTAATCCTTGGTTCCCTCCCTCCCTTCCTTTCTGTCTTCCTTTTCCTTTTGCAACTCAGCTGAAGAATGTTGATTTATTCAGACACCTTTGTTCATGGGACATAATCAGTCACCAACCTGTGTAAAGCACCTTTTCAGTCTGCTTGTACATTGGCTCATTCATTTACTTATTAACTTCATTCATTCTCTCAGTCATTCATACATTCTTTTTTAACTTCACTTTCTACTTCCTTTCCTCTTTATATATATAGATAAGCATTATAATATATTTAATGTACTTTTTGTTTAAATGTATACTTTGAAAACATATGGTGTTATTTTTTATATGTTTATAATTTATATAAATGGCATTAATTTTAAATAATTGTTAAAACTGACAACACTTTTCATGTGTCAGACACTGTTCTAAGCACCTTTAATTGTACAAAGTCATTTAATCATCACAGCAATATTATGGTGTAAGTACTGTTATTATCGACATAAATAGAAGAAGAAAGTAAGACACAGAAAATTTAAGTAACTTGGCCGAGATCATACACACAGCTAGCAAGAAGAGCTGGGAAAAAACCCATATGTCTGGGTGTCAGATCCATACTCTTAACAACCTGTCAAATTGCATCTTGTCATGTAGTATTATAATATGTTTAAACTGTTTTTTTAGAGTTCATCTCTGTTGCTATGTGCATGTGCCAAGTCACTTCAGTCATGTCCGACTCTTTGCAACCCTATGGACGGTAGCCCTCCAGGCTCCTCTGTCCATGGGATTCTCCAGGCAAGAATACTGGAGTGGGTTGCCATGCCCTCCTCCAGGGGATCTTCCTGACCCAGGAATCGAACCCACGTCTTTTATGTCTCCTGCATTGGCAGGCAGGTTCTTTACCACTCACGCCACCTGGGAAGTCCTTTTATAGGTTTAAGCAACTTTTTGTCTTAATTCTCATCAATGGTTCCAAGTTGATCTTCAGTACACTAGCATGTATGGACCAGGACAGAGGCAGAGGTCAGGATGGGTGTAGCCAAAGGGGCCCTGAGAAATATTCTCTAGGAATGTGTCAGTGATATTTCTTAATTTATACTTAATAACAAACTCATTCTGAAACTATTCCAAAATAGGAAATTTCTGGTGATTTATTCACAACTGAAAAAACCTGTGTTAGTTTGATAGGGGTGCCATAACAAAGTACCACAGACTAGGTAGATTAATAACAGAAATTTATTTTCTCACAACTATAGAGGCTAGAAGTCCAAGCTCAAAGTGCCAGCAGGTGTTGGTATCTTCTGAGGGCCTTAAGAGAAGGATTTGTTCCAATCCACTCTCCTTGGTTGCAGGTAGCTGTCTCCTCCCTCTGTCTTCACAGGTCTTCGCTTTGTATGTCTGTGTCCAAATTTCGTCTTCTTATAAGGACTCCAGTCATATTGGATTATGGCCCAGCCTAATGACCTCATTTTAATTTAATTACCTCTTTAAAGTTTCTCTCTTCAAATATGAGCACGTTGTTAAGGACTACCGGTTAGGACTGCCAACATGTGAATTTGAAGGGGATACAGTCCAGCTCACAACAGCATATAAGGGGCGTAGCTAGACCATGGCTTTACTATGTATTAAAGCTAATGTTGCTCTTATGAAAATATTAGAAGATGATTCTTTCAACAAACGTATACTGGAAATCTGTTATGTGCCAAGAACTAGGCTAAGAATCCAGAGAATGAGAATTTGATGAATAAGCAATTTCCAGATGGTGAGGCTGCCATTATTACCATTATTGCTGAGGAAAATTTCAGAATCACATTGGGATAGCATTTTCAAAGCAGAATGGATTCAAAGCAGGGAGTGTTTTTTCTCCATGATGCTATATTTCTTTGAAATCATGTTTTCTCTCCCCTTCTGAATCTTTTTAAACTTAAATTCCTCACACAATCTGTTCACCACAATAATTTGACCCTCAGTCAAATGTCACTCCTTTTTAAACCACTTACTCCTGCACTCCTTCTTTTACCAGTTGACCTGGTAGTGGTTGATTAATTCATAAGCACACAGATTATACTTAAGCTCTGTGCCAACCAAAGCACACTGTACCCAGCCTTGTAAGGTAAAGATGAAAACATTCACCTTAGATCCAAAAGAGCAAAGAGCAAGAGTGAAAGGTTGAACTTGTTTAATATTACAAGGCAATGAATTTTCACAGCATTTAGATTCTAATCTGCTTCATGATTCAGTATATCTGAGGTTAACCAGAGCCATAATCAAGAAAGAAGAGGGCATTTGTGTGAGCTGGAAGAAAGTTTAGAAATAATCTAAACAAAGCATTTACTAGTGCGTACCAGCTCAGTCATATCTGACTCTGCAACCCTATAGACTGTATGTAGCCTGCCAGGCTCCTCTGCCCATGGAATACTGGAGTGGGTTGCCATTTCCTCCTCCAGGAAATCTTCCGACCCAGGGATTGGACCTATGTCTCCTGCGTTGCAGGCAGATTCTTTACCACTGAGCCATCCGGGATTTTACAAATCAAGCACAGTACCTCATAATTGTGTAGCCCATAAATAATAGCCAATCTGCTATTGGCCTAGCTGACTGACTGAGTGGCAAGGTGGTTCCAAAGTTACACTAATAAATGCCTGAGTTTAGAGAAAAAGTCCTCCATTTCCCATGCAATGGAGTCCCCACGTGTTTTACCTAACATAAACTGGAATGGTTGTTGAAAAGTCCACAGAGTCCAGCTTTTTTAATTGAAAAAAATATATATACTCATATATAAAAATACTACTGCCAAGTTAAATGCTTGAGATTAGACCTATATAACAGGTTATTCTCAGCAGAGTAGTGTATTATTTTTTTACTTTGATATTTCCTGTCAACTTACAAATAATCCATTGTGAATGTCCTGCTTCTAACTTCTTTCAGAGAGGATTTGCCTGAGCTCTTTTTGCTGACTCTTAGTGTAACTATATTCCATTTAAAGAAAGGAGAAGGGAATAAAGTTTCCTAGCTAAGCAATATTTATAATATGATGCGGTTTCCAATATAAACAGTTACATTACCTATTTTTTAACTCCTTAAATGAAGCTATTAACATGTCATATGTCTCAGAACTGGCTTGTTTCTAAACCTAACCATTAGCATACTGCCTTTCATGCCACAAACACGTTGATTATGTAATAGATATTATTTTTAGGTTTCCTTTGATTTCAAATAATTGTATTAAAATATTTGATCTATATGGAAGCATATTTTCAGACTCTAATAAGAAAAATTATATTGGACCAGAGCAAGGGAATGCTTCAATTAAAGGAGCATTTGCATTCAAATTAATTTTCCAGTCAGACTCGTTACACATTTTATTGCAATCCTTATCAGCCATTCCTTATGGGTATGAGATAAGATAACAATGATTTGCACTAAGAATATTAAACACAGTATCAAAAATTATTTTAAATAACTGCATTTAGTAAAAATATTAAACTGCATTTAAAAATATGTGAGTAGTGAAGAAGCTTGTAAACATTCTCTTTCTAACCTTAAACACTTATTTTAATATCCAGCATACTCACTCTCTAGAGTTGGTAATACTTACTAGGATGGATTAACTCATGATTATTTAAATTGATTTTGCTGTTTATCAACTCTTATTCAGCAAATGGCAAGCTTGCTGATGCAGCGGTGTACCGTAGATCCATCCTCCCAGATTCTATCAGTCCTTTAATTCGGTGCAGGTCTATCACTGCTGTTTCAATATGAAGATCTTTAATGTACCACTGTAAAACTTTTAGAAATTACATTAGGGACTTTCTGTTGTTTGGGGGCTTTGAAAGGAGCAACCAGATAAGAATAAAATGCAAATAGCTTCACTTAGTCTTTGAAGAAAATTTTATGTGATTTTTACTGGTGCATATAATGTATTTAGACAAGACAGAGGAACCAGAGATCAAATTGCCAATATCCTTCAGTCATAGAAAAAGCAAGAAAATTCCAGAAAAAACATCTACTTCTGCTTCTGCTTGACTATGCTAAAGCCTTTGACTGTGTGGATCACAACAACCTACAGGGAATTCTTAAGGAGATGGGAATATCAGCCCATCTAACCTGCCTCCTGAGAAGCCTGCATCCAGATCAAGAAGCAACAGTTAGTGCTGGACATGGGACAACGGACTGGTTCCAAATTGGGAAAGGAGTATGTCAAGGCTGTATATTGTCACCCTGCTTATTTAACTTATATGCTTAGTACATCATGCAAAATACCAGGCTGGATAAAGCACAAGCTGAAATCAACATTGCCAGGAGAAATATCAACAACTTCAGATACGCACATGATACCATTCTTATGGCAGAAAGTAAAGAGGAACTAAAGAGCCTCTTGATGAGGGTAAAAGAGGAGAATGAAAAAGCTGGCTTAAAACTCAGCATTCAAAAAACTAAGATCATGATATCCGGTCCCATCACTTCAAGGCAAATAGATGAGAAAGTGGAAACAGTGACAGATTTTATTTTGGGGGGCTCCAAAATCACTGCAGATGGTGACTGCAGCTGTGAAATTAAAATACACTTGCTCTTTGGAAGAAAAGCTATAACAAACCCAGACAGTGTATTAAAAAGCAGAGACATCACTTTGCCACCAACGGTGCATATAGTCAAAGCAATGGCTTTTCCAGTAGTCATGTATGGATGTGAGAGCTGGACCATAAAGACGACTGAGCACCAAAGAATTGATGCTTTCGAATTGTGATGCTGGAGAAGACTCTTGAGAATCTCTTGAATAGCAAGGAGATCAAACCAGTCAATGGTAAAGGATATCAACTCTGAATATTCATTGGAAGGACTGATGCTGAAGCTGAATCTCCAATATTTTGACGACCTGATACAGAGAGCTGACTCATTGGAAAACACCCTGATGCTGGGAAAGATTGAGGGCAGGAAGTGAAAGAGGTGACAGAATATGAGATGGTTGGATGACATCACCGTTTCAATGGACATGAGTCTGAGCAAACTCTGGGAGATAGTGAAAGACAGAGGAACCTGGCATGCTGCAGTCTAATGGGTTGCAGAGCTGGACATGACTTAGTGATTGAACAACAGTTTATTAGGAGTTGAAATACTGAAGCACACTCATAACTTTAATACTTCTGAAGAATTTTTTACAAAGATTAACTTCTGCCTATAGTTTGTTATTCTAAATTTCTTAATTCAAAGCAATCAATTCCTTGTCATCTCTTAAAAGCCTGCTTTCATTTATAAATGCTACTCTTTTTTTCTGTTCTATGGATTATCTTCGCCACTATTCTTCCATAGCCATCTTTTCAGCCTTATAGTTCGATCAAGTGAAACAGACACCTTTTGTTTATATTAAAATTTGGATTATCACTATTTCTTTCCTCTGTATGTTACAACAGAGAATTGAAAATTGGCAGTTAATAACATGATTGAGTGGATAAAGTTTAACAAAATTTTTAAATAGGTTTCCTTTCATCAAGAGTATGAATGTTCTGTCTTTTCTACAACTAACTCTTCCTAATGTGTTCTTTTCCATTTCCCTCAAGGCTACTCCAGAAACTTTACTGAATTATCATGCTTCTTTCCTCTGTTTGGCATGTAGAAATAAATAGGATCGTCCATTTATAAAACACCACCCTTGGACTGGTAATTCCTCAAGCTGCTGCTGCTGCTGCTGCTGCTAAGTCGCTTCAGTCGTGTCTGACCCTTCTCGACCCCATAGACGGCAGCCCACCAGGCTCCGCCGTCCCTGGGATTCTCCAGGCAAGAACACTGGAGTGGGTTGCCATTTCCTTCTCCAATGCAGGAAAGTGAAAAGTCAAAGTGAAGTCGCTCAGTCGTGTCCGACTCTTAGCTACCCCATGGACTGCAGCCCACCAGGCTCCTCTGTCCATGGGATTCTCCAGGCAAGAGTACTGGAGTGGGGTGCCATTGCCTCAAGGTACTGCCCTCTTTTCTCTCAAGCTTCTTGAAAGACCTTTCTTCTCTGGAAGATCTCCACTTGCTTTGACTTTCCAATCCACTGCCATAGTTTTTGTCCCAACTACTTCACTGAAACTATTGTCATTGACTCCTTTTTAGTTTTAAACACAGACTCCTTGGTTGCTAAATCCAGTTGGCCACTTAAGTACCCCTAACTTGCTCTATCTCCAGCAGTTGATAAGAAAGTCATACAATATATTTCTTTCAGAAATTCCTTCTCATTTTTTTTTCCAGATTACTATTTTTCAACTCACTCTCCTATATTCCATCCTATCATTTTCCTTTGCTGCTTTCTTTTCCTCCAACTTATAATTAATATTCACCTAAAGTCTTATCTTTGGCCACCTTTTCCAAACATCCCTTTGGTGTTTGGAAAAACACCAAAAGTTTTTCTGAAGAAATACTGCAACCAAATGATATTATATGCAATTTAGGTACAGATAACTTCAAAATCCATCTCGTCAAACTTGACCTGTGTTTCAGACATATATGAATTTACTAGTAGTATTCACCAAGAGCTTCAAATATAGCAAATCCCAAATCAAACCCATATTTCCTCTATAATCAAAACCTGTTCTTACTTCTGAATTCCACATGTCATATCATGTCATCTATTTCTTCCCCTCTCAACCTCCTAGATTAAACATTGACTCTTCACTCCCCTTCAATATCCACATCTAATACTTCACTGATTCAACCAATTATACCTCCTAAATCCTTTTCAAATATTTTTATCCTCCCAGTCCCTACTTTTACTATTGAAAGCATTCAGAACATGCCACCCCAAGATATGCTGCTTTGCCATATTGATTATTTTAAGTTGAATGCATTTGAGAAAGGGTAAATGCAGAAAGGGATCTTTGAACTCTCTCCCTTTTTACATAAAAACAAGTCATAAAATACTTTATGAGAAACATACCCTCTCTGTATCAGGAAGAGAAGAATATTTTTATCACATAAGCCTGGGAGTTGATGCCAAAATGGACCTGTATAAAAAACCTACTAAAGTAATTCTTGTCTTCTGGGTTTCCCCTGTATATTTCCTACTCACTGTCCTCAAATTTACTGCCTTTAGCTCAAACCTTTTTGTCTCATCTCTTTCTTACAAATGTTTATATAAGCTCTTAGTCCTAACTGCTTCTTTGGGTCTTCATTTTTCTTATGAAGACCCTTGTGTGCACATGAGAATATTTTTTAAAACTTATATGCTTTTCTCCTATTAATCTGTCTGTGTCCATGTAATTCTTAGGCTCAATTACAGAACCTAGGAGGTAGAAGAAGTGTTTCTTCCCTTACACTATCTTATAATTTCTCCTACTGAACTATTTATTGAAAAAGCTTCATTATTGATTACCTTATTAATATATTATCTTTTTTCTAGACCTTTTTCCCAATTATCACTGTAGTTATATTTTTAAATATAATTGATTTGTGGGACTTCCTGCTTAGGGTGCATATAAAGTATCAGCTCTGAGGTAATACTCTGTGAGCTTGAGGTGCCATCCTTAAACATGCCTCCTATACACTTGTGGAATAATACTTTTATTATTATACATTGTTATAACAAAGTCCTTTTTACCGTACCTGAGTTTGTGCTAATGAAATGACTCTTGGCTGTCCCTAGTTAGCTTCAGGATGGGGGTACACTCCCAGAAGAACCAACTATGTAGTTAGAAAGTTGGAACTTTCAGCCCTATCCTCAGTCTCCAGAGAAGGTAGAGAGCTAGAGATTGAGTTCAGTCACTAATGACCAGTGATTTAATCAACCATGCTTATGTAATAAGGCTTCGTTGAATAATCTTGAATAACGAAATTTGAGGATCTTCTGGGTTGGTCAATGTACTGGCATGGTGGCATGCCTGGACAGGGCATGGGATCTCTGCTCACCAGTTCTCGTCCATACTTTGACCTATCTCTTCCATTTGGCTGTTTCTGAGTTATATCTTTTATAATAGAACTATATTTAGCATAGTGCTTTCTGGAGTTCTAAGTATCATTCTAACAAATTATCTAACCTGAAGGGGGCTCATGAGAACCTTCAGATTTACAGTTGTTTGGTCAGAAGTGCAGGTGGACCCTGGGACTTGTGACTGGAATCTGAAGTAAAGACGGTAGACTGAGCCCTCAACTTGAGGTCTGCACTAACTTAGCACAGTTACTGTAAGAGTTAAATTATATTCTGGGACACTCAGTTGATGCTGAAGAAATGAAAACTGCTATTGAAACAATATATTTAATATCAGAAGAAAAACAGAATTTAATGCCAGAAAATGGGGGATTTTCTAGAATGTCCCTGACTCATAGAAACATGTGGCTTGGGAAGAGAAAGGATGAAAAGGTGAAGGGTGAGGAACTTTTGATTCCTAGGTAGCTACAAAGTCAACCTTGGTATGGGACAGCAGTTGTGTTCTAATCAATTGCTAAAGGTAAAAGTTATCAATGGAATTTAACAAAAGGCCCCTAGATTTGACTGCTTCTGAGGACGTAAAATAGAAGGTGGGAAAAAGATGTTTCTGGAACTCTGTGATATGGGAGCCATAGTCACTAATGGTACCAAAATCTATTGGATAAATCCTAATGCAGGCTACAGTTAGATTGAGAGAATATAGAAACACAAAAATTGACACAATTAAAGTGAAAGTTTGGATGAAAATTGGAATGTTTAAACAGACTTTATGGAAAGGATTCTTGTCTCCTTTACTTGACTGTTTTATGGGAAAGGATTTAGTGTCTGACTGGGGAGCATTTATTCTACTTAGTACCATAAAATCAAAACCTGTTGAGGAAGTACAAAGAGAGGTTACAAGTAGGAATGCAAGGATCGATGGGATTAAAGTGAAAGTTTGGACAAAAATTGGTGTGTTTGAACAGGCTTTATGTGAAGTAGTTATGTCTCTTTCACTGAATCTAATATGTAATATGGGAATGGATATTGTGGCTGACTGAAGAACAGTTCCTCTACCTAGCATTATAAAACAGAAGGCATGCAAATCTGCCCTTCAACCAATATTAATTGGACATGGTAAATAAAAATGAAGTTTCCTGAGACACAAAGTACACAATAAGACGTGGAGTGCTGGGACAGACAGAGTCTTTGTATAAGAGCCATACATGGAGCCTAGACTGGGTTCATGGCAGAAATGCCTTCCAACAATGACTACTGGAACTTAGGACTAGAGAATTTCCATTTGAGGGGTAATTACTAACTTGTAGTCAACAGTAATTGAAACTGCTCTTATGATTGAAGGACAAAAATAATTTTGAAACTGGAAATATCCAAAATGTCATGGGTGATTTTGGAGAAGAGTTTCTAATGGGAAGGCAGTGCTCAGAAAAGTTTATGATTTATACAATTGAAAAAATGCAGGGAGTTACTCAGTTTATTAAGCAGGTAGACTCATTTCCCCCAGTACTGACTTGAGAACCATGCAAGGACCTGCCAGATTTTATTGTTACTTGGAAGGAGCCTTTAAACAGATTTAAACTGAACACCAAAGAGCTGTTTGGTTTATGGATGACAGTTCCAAAGTTAATGAACAACAACCTATTTGAAATGCCACCACTGTGATCAAGGAAGATAAAACAAAAACAGCTCAATGAGCTGAGTTTTAGGCTATTTGTCATAATATTTTGGAGTTTACTTTCTCATAGGCAGTGGCAAATGCCCTGGATATTTGGCCAAAAAGAGGGCAATGGAAAACTGTCCTAGAAAGGGTGTGCCCCTATGAGGCATGGCCCTATGGAAAGAAAGAACTATGAGAATTTAAGGGATACATTAAAATAGAATATGTCAAGGCCCGCCAGAGAATCCTCTTCCAAGTTTGAAATGTGATTGGAATCAACTAGTAGATATTTTGATCTGTTTACCTAAGGTCCTATTTGATTCCATGAAATGAATGGATATAGGGCAACTGCAGTACTGCAGAGATAGGCTGAATCTAGACACGTTCCTCTTGCCGCCTTTGAGGCCAAAAATGCCAAAAAGAGTTGCTCTGTTTGCCAGAAAGAGAGACAGATTGTAGATGCTTGGTGAGACAAGGGGGTTTGAAGTAGCTTAAATTCAGACAATGGCTAGTAGCCTCAGGGTGTTACCTAAGGATCCCAACAGAAAGAGACCTTGAGACTGGGCTGAGCTTTGCTCACCCAGTATTAGACGTACATGTTTACTTAGAGTACTATAAAAGAGCTGAAACAGAAGATATTGTAACGATTTGTTAAATTGTTAATTTGTTAAATTTTAAAACCTCTGAGTCACATTTCTTCAGACAATGAGCAGTTTTACAGCCCATAATGTCTAACAAGAGGCAAAGAAATATTCTCCTGAGAGTAACAGTTTGATAAAAATTTGGTGCTGCTAACTGAAACACCAGTTGTCTAAAATGGGAAGAGATAGGGGCATCAAGGGCTGACGTATGTGCTTTGGGGATATGTGCTCACCCTCAACATGACAGCTGCTAAGGGAATGTCTTCATTAAATTCTCACCTGTTTCTCTGGGTCTGCAGAAGAGGGGAAAGAGGAATATGCTGGCATGACTATGCAGTTCTTCCCAGGAGGGGAGGATGCTGGTATGACGACTACACTTTTTCTACCTCACGTAAGTTCAGCTCTCTTTTTCTTACATGATACAGTGGGCTTTGCAGGTGGTGCCAGTGGTAAAGAACCTTCCTGCCAATGCAGGAGACATAAGAGACGTGGGTTCCATCCCTGGGTCAGGAAGATCCCCTGGAGGAGGGCATGGCAATTTATTCCAATATTCTTGCCTGAAGAATTACACGGACTGAGTAACCTGGTGGAGTACTGTCCACGTGGTTTCAAAGAGTCAGATAGGACTGAAGCGATTTAGGATGCATGCACCCTGATCAGAGGGCCAGAGCTGAAACTACAAGTACCAGAAACACAGATGATTTCCTAAGCAAAAAAATATATATATAACTTTATATTTAAACCTGCATATCAAAATTCTTAAGCAGGTTATTCCTTCACCCCACCTGGCAAAACTGGATTTTATAATAAATGCAGCTATATTGCCTACTGATAAAAATAGCCCATGAGTTCTGTCCCTATGTATCCCTACCCTATATAAATGGGAATGGACTGAAGGGGAGGTACTCGCTAGGCTATTGCTGCCTGCAACGTAGACCAGCAAGGTGACTGAACTTAATGTCCCTTCAAAATATGGGAAACATTGGGTATAAATAGAGATAAAGAGAAATAGTAGTTAAGAGTAAAGGATTGAATAAATGTGTTAAATAAGAGGGAAATTAATATTAGATTAATACCATGAAAGAGGTTCAGATCAAGAGATGATATTGTCTTTTAGCTTAAATCTATCAGATTCTTTGAGAGTCCCTTGGACTGCAAGGAGATCCAACCAGTCCATTCTGAAGGTGATCAGCCCCGGGATTTCTTTGGAAGGAATGATGTTAAAGCTGAAACTCCAGTACTTTGGCCACCTCATGCGAAGAGTTGACTCATTGGAAAAGACTCTGACGCTGGGAGGGATTGGGGGCAGGAGGAGAAGGGGATGACAGAGGATGAGATGGCTGGATGGCACCACTGACTCGATGGACGTGAGTCTGAGTGAACTCTGGGAGTTGGTGATGGGCAGGGAGGCCTGGCGTGCTGCGATTCATGGGGTCGCAAAGAGTCGGACACAACTGAGTGACTGAACTGAACTGAACTGATCAGATTCTTGAAAGGGTAAAAGCATATATTAATATTACTGAGTCTATGCCTGCTTTTGGAACCTGACAAGATCAAATGGAAGCCTGCAAATCTAACTGGTCCATCCTGAGAGACATTTTCATAGGATACAATGAACTGAACTAATTATGACTGAATGGACTCTAATAATATGCCAGTATCTTTTGACTTTGATGATATTTTACTATATGGGTACTGTGGGCAAAAATCAGAGGGTTGCCTATGGTATAACAAAATATATACATTTGGTCTTTGTCCCTGGCCCTTGCACAGAACTCCTCAAACACTTGGAGTTTCCTGAGTGATTGAGTGCCTTTTGTTATTTATAATAAGCCCCTTCTACATACCAGAGCTTATGCTAATGAAGTGACTCTTGGCAGGCCCTAGATAGTTTCAGCATGGGCTGGCTGCCAGAGAAATGAAGCACATGATTAAAGGGTAGCTTTCAACCCCACTCCTCAATTTCCACAGAAAATGAATGGCTAGAGATTGAGTTTAATGACTAAGAGCCAATGATTTCATTAAACATACTTACATAGTACGACTTTGTTAAGTACTCTTGAACAAGGAAGTTCAGGGAACTTCTAGGTTGGTGAGCACATCAGTGTTCTGGGAGGGTGGCATGCCTGGAGAAGGCAAGGAGGTTATGTGCTCCTCATCCCCATCCCTCCATACCTTGCCCTGTGCATCTCTTCCATTTGTCTGTTCCTCAGTTGTATCCTTTATAATAAAACTGTAATTTTAAATACAGTTGACCCTGAACTCATGGGTCAACTTATACATAGATATTTTTCAATTTTAATTACTACAGTACTGCATCATCTGCAGTTGGTTGACTCTACCATTAGAGCCATGAATATGGAAGAACCTGAATACAGAGGAATTTTGATTGTATAAAGAGTTGGTACTATACAGGGTCAACTGTATAATACTTTTATAATTTCTATGGGTTGTTCTAGTGAATTATTAAGCCTGAGAGCTGCATTGTAGAAATATCCAAATTTATGGCCACAGGATTTATGACTGGCATCTGAAGTTAGGGCAGTTTTCTGAAACCGAGCCTTAACTTATGGGGTCTGCATTAACACTGGTTAATGTAAGAATTCTACTGACTTCTGGGACACACAGACAGCGTTAGAGGATTGAGAATTTTTTGAATGGCAAGGTATTTGATGTCAGATAGAAACAAATAGCAAGGGACCTCTATGTAGCACTGCGTCTGCAGTAAAAGGATACAGACGGGTCTAGGAATGAAGGAGTAGAAGTAAGATAGGCCCTGCATATTACCATTCCCAGTGATTCATTAGAGGATTCTGTGCTTTCTGTACCTGCAGCTCTGGAATCTTCTGAAAGAGAGGACCCAAAGTGGGTTCATCTTTACTGTGTGCCAATAAACTATAATCTACAATTACCACCAAGGCAGTTTAGACTCTTTGTGTTCAGGGAACAACAAGCCAGAAGAGAAGTTATTATTTGGAGCAGAAGTAACTGATAATGATAACAAGAGAGAGGAAACAGGGCTACTCTTACACAATGGGAAAAAGGAAGAATATATTTGGAATCCAATGGATCCATCTGGGTCCCTATTGGTATTATATTTCCTTGTCCTGTTGTAACTAACTGGACACATGCAACAACTCCTACAAGGTAAGGATATGATTACTAGGGTTTAGACTCTTCAGGCATGAAGTTTTGAGTGATACCACATTGACCCCCAAGACCTTTAAGATGATAGCTAAGGATGAGGGCAATTTAGAATGAATAAATAATGGAGGAAGGAAAAGATGAGAACTTGAGACCAACTATAATAGGAACTCTAGTTTATCCCATTAGCATCTCTCTTCTAAGTCTCATCAGGAAGAGAGGTTCAAGAGAACTGTGGAGGAGCTGTTTCCCTGATCTGGCATGGAGATGTACATCTGTGCAATGCAAGTAGTGGGCTGTGGCCTTGTTGAAGGTGCCCGCTTCACATTTTCTCTTCAAGAGAACCTGCTGCAGTATAGTGACCTCAGCATCATGGCAGTATAAGATGCACCATCTTTTAATCCCCTCCTTTTAAACAACAAATCATACATCCATTTGCAAACAAAAGTGCCTTTGTGAAAGCTGTTGGATCTAGTACATACACCAAGGGACCTAAAAAGAGTCTCACCCACCTGTGCATCAGGTAACAGGCATACAGACATTGGTGAGGACTGTGGAAACAGCAGAGCCAGTGAACCTTCCCAGATCCTTCTCTGGGAAAAACAAAACCTGTACAACAAAAGAAACACTCAAAAACTAAAATGGCAACCTATGGGATGAGAGAAAATATTTGCAAACCACATTTTGAATAAGGGGTTAGTATTCAAAATATGTAAAGAACTCATAAAACTCAATAACAAAGAACATAATCTGATTAAAAAATGGGCAGGGTGATTAAATAAACACTTTCCCAAAGCCAAAAAGCCAACAGCTACAGGAAAAGATGCTCAACATCAATAATCACTCAGTTCAGTTCAGTTCAGTCACTCAGTCGTGTCCGACTCTTTGTGACCCCATGAATCGCAGCACGCCAGGCCTCCCTGTCCATCACCAACTCCCGGAGTTCACCCAGACTCACGTCCATCGAGTCAGTGGTGCCATCCAGCCATCTCATCCTCTGTCGTCCCCTTCTCCTCCTGCCCCCAATCCCTCCCAGCATCAGAGTCTTTTCCAATGAGTCAACTCTTCGCATGAGGTGGCCAAAGTACTGGAGTTTCAGCTTTAGCATCATTCCTTCCAAAGAAATCCCAGGGCTGATCTCCTTCAGAATGGACTGGTTGGATCTCCTTCCTGTCCAAGGGACTCTCAAGAGTCTTCTCCAACACCACAGTTCAAAAGCATCAATTCTTCGGCACTCAGCCTTCCTCACAGTCCAACTCTCACATCCATACATGACTACAAGAAAAACCATAGCCTTGACTAGACGAACCCTTGTTGGCAAAGTAATGTCTCTGCTTTTGAATATGCTATCTAGGTCGGTCATAACTTTCCTTTCAATAATCACTAGGGAAATGCAAATCAAAACTACAATGAGGTATCACATCACATCTTTTAGAATAGTATCATCAAGAACACAAGAGATAACAAATGTTGGCCAGGATGTAGAGAAAAGGGACCTCTTATACACTGTTGGCAGAGAAGGCAATGGCACCCCACTCCAGTACTCTTGCCTGGAAAATCCCATGGACGGAGGAGCCTGGTAGGCTGCAGTCCTTGGTGTCGCTAAGAGTCGGGGACGACTGAGTGACTTCATTTTCACTTTTCACTTTCATGCATTGGAGAAGGAATGGCAACCCACTCCAGTGTTCTTGCCTGGAGAATCCCAAGGACAGAGGAGCCTAGTGGGCTGCCGTCTGTGGGGTCGCACAGAGTCGGACACGACTGAAGTGACTTAGCAGCATACACTGTTGGAAATGCAAACTGGCTCAGCCTCTATGGTTGACGCTCCTCCACTCCTAGGTATAAACCTAAAGTATATACCCAAAGCAAGATATTGAAAAGATATAGCAGTCCCATGCTTATTGCAGCCTTATTCACAACAGCCTAGATATAGAAACAACTTATGCCTGTCAAAAGATTAATGGATAAAGATTGGTGTATATATAATCAATGGAGTATTAGTTATGACAAAGAGGGAAATCCTGCCATTTGCAACAACATAGGTGGAATAAGGACATTATGCTAAGTGAAATAAGTAAGACAGAGGAAGACAAAATACTGTATGAAATTTATATATGGAATCTTCAAAAGCTGAACTTTTAAAAACAGAATAGTAGTTACCAGGGGTTGTTGGGTGGGGGAATTTGGGAGATGCAGTGTGTGTGTGCTCAGTCACGTCTGACTCTTTGCAACCCCATGGACTATAGCCCGCCAGGCTCCTCATCCATGGGATTTTCCTGGCAAAAATACTGGAGCAGATTGCCGTTTCATCCTCCAGAGAATCTTCCTGACCCAGGGATTGAACCTTCATCTCCTGTGTCTCCAGCATTGTAGGTGGATTCTTTACATTGAGCCACCAGGGAAGCCCAGGTTAAGGGTACAAATTTGAAACAAGTAGGTAAATAAGTCCTAGAGAACTAACACACAGCCTAATGATTATAGATGACAATAATGCATTATGAACTTCAAAATTGCTAAGACTAGATCTTAATTGTTCCCACCACAGAAAAAAAAATGATAATTATGTGACTTGATAAAGGTTTTAGCTAGCTAATCATATTGCAATATATAAATGTATCAGATCAACATGATGGGCATCTTAAACTTATCTAGTGTTACATGGCAATTATATTCAATAAAAATTAAAAAAAAACAAGCTTAAGAATCCAAAAAAACATAAATTATCTTAATGTATATTGTTAAGTGAAAGAAGCCAGTCACAAAAGACTACACATTGTATGATTCCAATTACATGATATTCTAGAAAAGGCAAATTTTTAGCTATATTAAAAAACTAAAGGTTTCCATGAGTTGGGGTTGCAAGGGTGGAAGGATTTGAATGAGTAAAGCACAAGAAATTGTTTAATACATTGAAACGCTTCTGTATGGCACAATAATGGTGAATACATATCACCACGCATTTGTCAAAACCCTTGGAACATTACAGTACAAAGTACAAACCATAACACATGCACACTTTAAAAAAATAATTTAGTTCATGAGGATGGAATGAAAAATGTGACAAATAATATTAATTTATTGCAAATATATGGAGCTAATTCACTGAAGAAAGTGATAAGATACTGACCTAAGTAAGTTGTCAGAAAAAAAATTCTACCTCGATGAATGTACTTTAAACGGACAGAGGAACCTCTAAGAGAAGTGCATTCTCTTTCAGTTCTTGGAGCCAAGAGTCCAAAATGAGCCTTATGAGCCTAAAGTCAAGGTGTTCAACAGTGTTGGCTCATTCTGGAGGCTCCAGGGAAGAATGTGTTCCTTATCTTTTCCAGCTTCTTGTCACTGCCAGCATTACTTGACTTCTGTTTCTGTTGTCACATTGCTTTCCCTTCTTCTGTAGTCAAATCTCCTTCTGCCTTCCTCTTTTAAGGGCATTTGTGGTTACATATAGTGTTCGCCCAGACAAGGAAGATAATCTTCCCATGTCAAAATTATTAACTTCATGATATCTGCAGATTTCTTTTTGCAATATAAGGTTAACTTCACAGGGACTAGGACATAGATATATTTAGGGCCATTATTCAGCCCAGCACACTAACCATGAGAAAAGACATCAGACATATTCCAGTTGACAGATATTCCACAAAATATCTGGCCAGTAGGCCCTAAAACTGTCAAGATTATCAAAAACAAGCAAAGTCTGAGAAACTGTCATAGACAAGAGGAGTCTAAGAGATGATAACTCCATGTAGTAAAATATCCTACATGGAATCTCAAAGAGAAAAAGACCATTAGCTAAAAATTAAGGAAATCTGAATAAAGTGGGATTCTGTTAATAATAATGGTCTATATAGGATTATTAATTATAAAAAATATACTAGATTAATGCAAACTGTTAATAGTAAAGGAAATTGGATGCATTGTACATGAGAACTGTGTACTATTTTTACCATTTTTAATAAATAAGTTCAACATATTTTATTTATAGTCTGCTTTCAATTATGCTCAGAACAATGTAAGTCTAAACAAAGTCCAGGAAGAAGCATATAAAATATGCAAAGTCAATTTTAATTGATGGTTGCTGGTCTAAGACACGATTTTCATATTAAAAGCAAATATGTAATTATTATTAATATAAATTAAAATTTCCTTGAATTTTGAAGCTGAAAATGAAATTCCACTATTGATGGTCATTGTGGATCATGGATCTCCTTGTGATCATAAATGATATTACAACTAGCCACCTTGTACTTAAATCTTGGTTGCACTTCAAATTGTTTCTTTAGGACAGATTCCGAGAAGCAGGTAGAATTACTAATAGATATAATTTAAGAAAGATTATATATGTTTATTCTCCCATAAGCCAGTTCATTGCAAATTTATCCACTGCTTTTCTGCCTAGCAAGTTTTTCTGAATCTAGAGATTATTTAAATATCTACCTATATTTTTTCTGATATTTAAGCCTGTTAATATATAATATTAAACTTTCCCATCTTGTATTCATACAGAAGAATTTTAAACTTGGTTGTTAAAAAGGATGGAAATTAGGAGAGTAAAATTATCTTTCCATAATGTTTTGGTTATTGATTCTTAAATGTATTTACTTGCATCAAAAATCTGAAATCATGAGTAGCTTATTTTTCTTGATCTTTAAACTGAAGAAATATTCCCAAATGAGCACTTGCAGAGATTAAAGTCTGTTTTTGATTTAGGTAAGCTCCTCCAACATCAGGTTGAAGTACTCATCAGTTGAAACTAAAAAAAAAACAAAACGTCCTTTTGGGAAGTGAGGTTTAGGTTCTTATGATAGCTCTGGCAATATCTTGATGACTTCCCCAGTGGATATGTACCCAGGACACAGGAAAATATTCTTTTCAAAGAACAACGTTTGATCTAGCACAGTTTATGATAAAATGTATTATAACCTGTTTGTTTTCAGTTTATATTTATTTAAGAAAAATTTAGATGTTTGACTAGATCTTTATTGTTAACAACTCTTGACCACATGAAATAATTGTTTTAGTAAGTGGTGTTGCACAGCTAGAGGATGATCTAAAAAACTACAGACAATCTTGAAATCACTTGTTTCCACTTCTTGTTCTCCTGGTAACAGTAAGAGGTGAAGTCTCAAGAACCTACTAAAAGTGTTAGATGTGTTAAGGCTTAATGGAACACTTTCTTATCATGCTACAAATAAGCGAATTACAGAACCATGGAGTGAGAATGCGATTCTCTGTTGACAATGTTAAACAAACTTGTTTAAAAAGAATTTTATACAAAAGTTTTAAAAAATTCTATTCTGGAAAATATATCTTGCATACTCAATGGATAAGAACAAAGATTTATTTGCATGTAGTTAGAAAATTATTACAGGCCATGTAATAAAGCATAGCTTAATGGCAGTTGAGAATTCTACCACTGAACCACCCAGTCATCAAAATGGTAGCTCAATGATCTATCATATAACAGTATCACAATATTAGTCCAGTCTCACATTGCCTTTATTCTTTGAATTTAAGTCATAAAAGACTAAGTTCTGTTTTCTCGGGATGGAGAGTGGGGAAGGCATTATTTGAGAAGATAACTCAATGTATTTTTAAAGTTATATTTAATTTTCAAGCATACTAGCTCTCCTCAGTGTGAATTGGATCAAACCCACTAATTCTGAACTAATTGGTGCCCATACTTCAAGTCAGGTAGCACTGCATTGATATCCAGTGACTATTTTCTCATAGAGGTTATATGTTAAAATTTTTTCCTTTTGCTTTCTTTAAATCTAAATCATTGAATGTATTAAATATTCATAGAAGGAGAACATTTTCTTTTTCTTAATATTTTATGTTATTGGAGTATAGTTGATTTATAATGTTGTTAGTTTTGGGTGTACAGCAAAGTGATTCAGTTTGATATATATATATATATATATATATGTATATATTTCATTCTTTTTCAGATTCTTTCCCATATAGATCATTACAGAGCATTGAGTAGAGTTCCCTGTGCTATACAGAACATCTTTGTTGGTTATCTATTTTATTCTAGAACATTCTTTAGTACTGCCCTTCTTGGGAACTGGGATAAAGATTGATCTTTTCCAGCCCTGTGACCACTACTATGTCTTCCAGATTTGCTGCAGATGGTGACTGCAGCATGAAATCAGGAGACAATTGCTTCTTGGCAGGAAAACTATGACAAACCTAGACAGTGTGTTAAAAAGAATAGATATTGCTCTGCCGACAAAGGTCTGTACAGTCAAGGCTATGGTCTTCCCACTGGTCATGTGTGGTTTTGAGAGCTGAACCATAAAGAAGGCAGAGCACCAAAGAATTGATGTCTGCGATCTGTGGTGCTTGAGAAGACTCCTGAGAGTCTCTTGGACATCAAGGAGATCAAACCAATCAATCTTAAAGGAAATAAACCTTGAATACTCATTTGAAGGACTGATACTGAAGCTGAAGTATTTTGGTCACCTGATGCAAACAGCCGATTCATTGAAAAAGTCCCTGATGCTGGGAAAGATTGAGGGTAGAAGGAGAAGAGGGCATCAGAGGATGAGATGGCTGCATGCCATCACCAATGCAATGGACATGACCTTGGGCAAACTTCTGGAGATGGTGAGGGACAGGGAGGCTTAGTGTGCTGCAGTCCATGGGCTCGCAAAAATTCAGACATGACTGAGCCACTGAACAACAACAAATATATATTAACCAGATGTTTAAGTTGTCACTATAATCAATCTGTTCTCACATGTCATGTGGACTACAACAGTGATCTAACTTGTCCCTGCTTGGTATGCTGGTCCTCTCCCTTCCTTTATTTCCATACTGTAATAGAATGATGTTTTCAATATAAATTGGGTATATTTATATTTATATCTGCTTACTATTGCATTTAGGATAAAATCCTAACTCTTTAATAATAGCCTTTTAGGAACTGTCCTCTAGACTTCATCTTGTATTCCTTTCTCTGTTTCAGATACATACACCTCTGCCAGTTCCTCACACATAATAAGCTAAGTCCTGCTTACGGCCTTGGCATATGCTCTTCCCTCAACTTGAAACACTTTCCTGAAATCTTTACATGACTTACTTGTGTTATTTATGTCTCAGATCAAATTTCACCTACCCAGAGAGGCTGTCCCTAATGTTCCCTCTAGAAAACACCACCACCTAACCCTAAACCTCCTTATCACAGAAACTTGTTCATCTCCTTCTGAGCACTTGGCCATACCCTGTAATTGATGCATTCATTTAATTACTTCAATTATGCCTGTCTTCCCCCTGAAAATGGATGTTTCAGGAAAGTCCACTTGGCTTGTACACTAATATATCAACAGTGCCTAGAAGTGTACTTGGCACAGAGTTTTAAGTGCTCAATACATGTTTCTTGAACTAATGGATTTAACCTTTTTAGTACTGTGTTTTGTATAAAAAAGAATGTAACTGAAATTTATTCCTAATTAAAAATGCATTTCTTATCATTAAAAAAATCAACATTTCAAAATTAATATTTGTAGTCATAATGTTTAGTATTTATATTTTTAGCTGCATGTCTTATCACTTGAATGCTGCTTATTTCAAATTGCCATTCAGAGAAACTGAACACCGCATTTTAAACTAGAAAAGATTTAAAGCATATACTAAAATGCTATAAATTTTAGTACAGCAAATCTGTCATTTATTTATAGTAAGTCACTGATGATATGCCATGTGTTTTTTCCTAACTGTACCTGTAATTCATTGTTTCTAAAATGTTTACACTTTGCTAATCTCTCAATAATATTTCATTTTGGCATGATAAGAAAAAATATCATTGAAATTGAATACCTTCCCATAGTCAATGTGCTCTGATGAACTTAACAAACTATTTTAACCCAGATTTTCAACTACTTTAAAAATAAACTGTAGCTATACCTTAATTGCTAAGCATTTCTTATAACTATATTAAATATAACAGAACCATACTATATTATACAATAAAATGTAGCTTTATTTTATTATATATAATGTATAGCTATAAGTATATATAACAAAACATTGTATGCAGTTCTAAAATAACACTTTTAAAACAATGGAAATGTATATTAAGGTAAGAAGCTTATTATATGTTGGAATTTTATTGTTGTTATCATTTAGTTATCAATTTCTAATTTATTGAGATGTGGTCAAAGAATGTGATCTGGGTGATATGGATTTTTGAAATTTATTGAAAACTGCATTTCACACACATTATATACATGCACTTGAAAATAATGGGTATTCTTTGCTTGGATTCATAAATGTTTAGTACATTAAGCGGGGCTTCCCAGGTGGCACAATGGTAAAAAATCTGCCTCCCAATGCAGGAGATGCAAGAGATGTGAGTTTGATCCCTGGATAGGGAAGATTTCCTGGAGTAGGAAATGGCACCCCACTCCAGTATTCTTGCCTGAAAAATTCCATGAACAAAAGAATCTGATGGACTACAGTCCATGGGGTCACAAAGAGTTGAACACAACTGACCCACTGAACACACACACACACACACACACACAAACACACATTAGATTAAGCAGGTATGTATTAAGTTTCTTCATTGCATTTTGAATTCCGTATCTTGACTGATATTTTGGGGTTTCCCTGGTGGCTCAGATGGCAAAGAATCTGCCTGCAGTGCACGAGATCTGGATTGGATCCCTTGGTAGGGAGGATTCCCTGGAGAAGGAAATGGCGACCCACTCCAGTATTCTTGCCTGGAGAATTCCATGGACAGAGGAACCTGGTGAGCTACAGTCTACCGGGTCACAAAGAACTGGATATGACTGAGAGAATAACACACTGATATTTTAAAAGCTTTTTTTGATCTGTCTTTTATTATGAAGGTTATACTTATATTCATGTGTTTTTAAGCCAATTCCTTCTTGAAGAGACATAGCATTTTATTTCAGAACATTCTAAAATAGTGGTTTTCAAATGCTGGTGTACACCAGGATCATCTTGGATTGGTGGTCCCACTCCTGGAAATTCTGATTCAGTAGGTCTGAAGTAGGTTCCAAGAATTTTCATTTCTTACAAATCCCCGGGTGATGCTGATGCTGCAGGTCTGAGACTGCATTTTGAGAACCATTGCCCTAAAGTGGACTTTCATCCTGGATGCTAATTATAGTCATGTTAGGGAACTAAAAATTAAAAATATCAGAGTTTGGGCCCCAAGTATGACCAGAAAGTTTAAGTGTAGGACCCAGACTCCATAAATTTAAGATTCCCCAGGTTAATCATTGTATAGCAAGAGTTGAGAACCATTAACCTAAAACATGTTTGAAACAATCTGATTCAATGTGTGATTAATATTCATCAGAGTAGTTTCTCCACATTTGGTTACCTCTAATTTGACCAGAAACGTCCCCTTACTAGGCTACTAATGCCCACATTTCAATTTCCTGATATTTTTCACTTACACAGACTTCAATGAATGAGCATTATGTGTGAATCACTATACCAGCTTGCTTTTTTTAATAACTACTATTGTGTTTCTCTTTCACATAGTTCTTTGTCTTTATTTCAATTCATTATTATCTGAATAATAATCATCACAACAAAAACAATAATGATAGTATTAGCTATGTATTGGGCATTGTTATAAGTGCTTTCCATGTATTAACTCAGTATTCATAACAACCCTATGAGGTAGGAATTATTATTTCTATGATACAAATGAGGAAATTGAAGCAAATACAGTTTGAGTCAGTTAACCAAGGTCACCATTGTATTATAAGTGGCTGAAATTTGAATTTATATATTCATTCTGCTTTGAGCTACTAAAAATCACAAAGCATCTGTAAAATTAGAGTCACTAGTAAAATATTATTATCCAAAAATTAATTCACAATTTTTCTTAAAAATTATATCTCCCATTGTTTGTTCTAGTATGAATGCTTAATGGAGTATCATTCTATTTTTTATTCCGAAAAGGAAACCATTCTCTATCATAAACAGCATAAGTATTATTATTCTTTGATTCTGTACGTTTGAACTAGAGACAAAACTTTTTTGTTAATATGTATAAATCAATGGAAAACTGTCATATATTCTTTAAATTTTTTTTTTATTTGGCTGCATCAGGTCTTAGTTGTAACACATGGGGTCCTTTTTGCAGCATGTGGCTCTGCAAAGGAAGGAAGGCTCTTCCTTTCCGTGTGTGGGCTTCTCTCCACTTGTGGTGTGTAGGCTCCAGAGCCCGTGGGCTCTGTAGTTTGTGACACGTGGGCTCTCTAGTTGAGGCATGTAGACTTAGTTGCCCTGTGGCATGTGGGATCCTAGTTCCCTGAACAGGGATGGAATCCATGTGCCCTGTATTGGAAGGCGGAGTCTTAACTGCTGGACTACCAGCAAAGTCCCTATCATAATATTCTTATACTGCAATACATAAAATTCTTTTGTCTGACAAATAATATTATATACATAGAACACATGCTGTATAGGAAACATTTTTAACCTGTCTTTTGTTTATACAATATGTCCAGAATATTGCTAATTAGTACCCATATGAGTCATCTGGGGATGCTAACAGAATACCACAGACTGGGTGACTTTAAAAACAGGAGATTATTTCCTCTTAGTTCTGGAGCTACAAATACAAGACTGCTACTGCTAAGTCGCTTCAGTCGTGTCCGACTCTGTGTGACCCCATAGACGGCAACCCACCAGGCTCCCCCGTCCCTGGGATTCTCCAGGCAAGAACACTGGAGTGGACTGCTATTTCCTTCTCCAAGGCATGAAAGTGAAAAGTGAAAGTGAAGTCGCTCAGTCATGTCTGACTCTAAGCAACCCCATGGACTGCAGCCTACCAGGCTTCTCCATCCATGGGGTTTCCAGGCAAGACTACTGGAGTGGGGTGCCATTGCCTTCTCCAAATACAAGATTAATGTTTGGCAAATTCGGTTTCTGGTGACATTTCTCTTCCCAGCTTTCAGAAGAAAAACCAGAATGTGTTCACTTGATCTTTCTTCTGTTGTGTGCATGTGAAGAGAGAGAGCTCTCATGTCTCTTCCTCTTTTTATAAGGACAACAGTTTTTCCAGATTAGGGCCCTAATAATTACCTGCTCCTAAATTGATGATTTTCATGACTTAGACTTTTTGCTTGTTGGATGTATGTAGAGTGAAAAGTGTTAGTGGCTCAGTCCTGTCTGACTCTTTGTGACCCCATGGACTGTAGCCCACCAGGCTCCTCTATCCATGGGATTTGTCAGGCAAGGATACTGGAGTGGGTTTCCATGCCTTCCTCCAGGTGATTGCTCCAACCTAGGAGTCAAACCTGTGTCTCCTGCATTGCAGGCAGATTCTTTACCACTGAGCCACTGGTGAAGCCCCCATATGATCTTGTTGTTCAGTCACTAAGTCCTGTCTGACTCTGCGATCCCATGGACTGCAGACACCAGGATTCCCTGTCCATCACTATCTCCCAGAGTTTGCTCAAAGTCATGTCCATTGAGTTGGTGATGTCACCCAACTATCTTATCCTCTGTCATCCCCTTCTCCTTCTGTCTTCAGTCTTTCCCAGCATCAGGGTCTTTTCCAATGAGTTGGCTAGTTAACCTTAATTACTCCCTTAAAGAGGCTATCTCTAAATCAGTCACATTGGGGATTAAGGTTTCAACATATGAACATTGTGAGGGAGCCACAATCTAGTCCATAACAGTACCTAAAACTGTTATTACAAAAACATAATATTGCATACATAAAAATTTTGCATTCTAAAGACTTGAGAATAAAAAAGAACAAGTGACTATTTTGACATATTGAGTAGCTTCTGAAATGAGGATTTATTTTGAGATTCAGATCCTAATTTTTAAAATAAAGTTTACATTACAGACCCAAAATTAGTTTGTAATCACAGGTGTAAGGCACAGTGAAATGTGAGGGTTTGCTGTGAGTTAAATTGGATCACTTTATATATTTGTATAGAATATCTAGATAGAACGGCTATTTGGGAAGAATCAAATGGAAGTATAGACAAA
Source organism: Bos grunniens (assembly GCF_055505025.1). NCBI lineage: Eukaryota > Metazoa > Chordata > Mammalia > Artiodactyla > Bovidae > Bos > Bos grunniens. The sequence continues at coordinate 135,822,695 of NC_141194.1, forward strand.
ATTAATAAATCAAAAATTTGTAGTTCATTGTTGTGATATTATATAATTTGTTTTTAGTTCAGCATTTGATTTGCTAAGTTCAAGAATATTGAGTGTATTAAAGAAATAAATGATAAAATAAAAGGAAATCTTATTGAAATAATATTATCTATTGCAGGCATATAGAAAGACTAAACTCTACACATATTTCCATAGTCCTGAAAAGACAGAATTGTTGGATTTATAGATATTGAGATATTATGGTTTACAGGAAAAATATATTTGGTCATTCAGATGACCATGGTCTTTATTCATGGTTCCTGGTTCACAGCTCCCCAAACCCTGGGGATTTCCTGAGTGATAAGAGCAAAGATCAGTCTTATGGACTCTGTGGGAGAGGGAGAGGGTGGGGAGATTTGGGAGAATGGCATTGAAACATGTATAATATCATGTATGAAACGAGTCGCCAGTCCAGGTTCGATGCACGATACTGGATGCTTGGGGCTGGTGCACTGGGATGCTGGTGCACTCCCCAGTATGGGGAGGGAGGAGGGAGGAGGGTTCAGGATGGGGAACACAGGTATACCTGTGGTGGATTCATTTAGATATTTGGCAAAACTAATACAATATTGTAAAGTTTTAAAAATAAAATAAAATTTAAAAAATAAAAGAGCAATGGGATAATATTTTGTTTCTTGTCCTCAGTTCTTGAAACCACTTCCCAGGAAGTGACTTTGGTTCCCATCCAAGGGTGGGAGCTGTTTGCTAGGAGAACAAACCATGTGATTAGAGAGTTGGAACTTTTAGTCCAATCTCCTGATTTCTGGGGAGGGTAGAGGCACTTGAAATTGAAGCAATTGCCATTGGCCAATGATATAGTCAATTATGACTAAGTAATGAAACCTTCACAAAAACTTCAAATGACAGCTTTTTAACACTTTTTGAAGAATTTCCACATAGGGGAACTGGAAACTTCCTTGTACCCCATGCCAAAGCCATGAGCTCCCATGAGGACAGAAGCTCCTTTGTTCCAGACCTCAGATCTATGTATTTCTTCTTCTGATTATTGATTTGTATCTGGTAATCTAGTGAGTGGGCTTCCCTAGTGGCTTAGTAGTAAAGAATCTACCTTGCCAATGCAGGAGACGCAGGTTCAGTCCCTGGGCCGAGAAGATCCCCTGGAGAAGGAAATGGCAACCCACTCCAGTATTCTTGCCTGGAGAATCCCATGGACAGAGGAGCCTGGCAGGCTACAGTCCATGGGGGTCACAAAAGAGTCAGATACAACTTAGCAACTAAACAACAACAACCTAGTGAATAAACAGGTTTTCCAGAGTTCTGTGAGCAGTTCTAGCAAACTGTTGCTGCTGCTGCTGCTAAGTCGCTTCAGTCGTATCTGACTCTGTGTGACCCCATAGATGGCAGCCCACCAGGCTCCCCCGTCCCTGGGATTCTCCAGGCAAGAACACTGGAGTGGGTTGCCATTTCCTTCTCCAGTGCATGAAAGTGAAAGTGAAGTCGCTCTGTCATGTCCGACTCTTTGCGACCCCATGGACTGCAGGCTACCAGGCTCCTCCACCAATGGGATCTACCAGGCAAGAGTACTGGAGTGGGTTGTCATTGCCTTCTCCTCTAGCAAACTACTCAAACTTAAATGGAGTCAGGACTTCTGAGGTGGCTCAGTGGGTAAAGAATCCTCCTGTCAGTATAAGAGATGTGGGTTCGTTCAGTCCCTGGGTCGGGAAGATGCCCTGGAGAAGGAAATGGCAACCCACTCCAGTATCCTTGCCTGGAGAATCCTATGGACAGAGGAGCCCCATGGGTTACAATCCATAGGGTCGCAAAGAGTCAGACACCACTGAAGCGAATTAGCATGCAAGCAACGTAAAGAATAAGACTCACTCTTCCCCTCATACCTCTGTACTTTAGAAGTAATTGGGAGAGGCCTCCTGGCTCACAGTGACTGGACTTGGAAACAGTTATAAGATAGCAGGCCAGTCTTGATCTATCAGCCAGTCTGGGAAAAAGACCAGGTGCACAGGTAATACAGAGAAAGGATCCTACAACTCTACACACCTGGTACCAGCTTGTGCTATGGAAAAGCAGGGGCCCTGCAGACTGCTAAGATGCTCCTACTCTGGCTGACCTTTTGTTGTCCTAAGATGCACAAACAGTTATAAAGATTATAAACTCATTTTTTTACCTGGCTGAGTTTTTACCTAATCCTTATTTGACTCTGACTTCTCATATTTTAATGAAAACAATGTTCATAAGGCTCTGTTTTGCATGAAAACAAAAACAAAACCAACTGTAATGTGTATGTGTGTGTGTGCTTGTGTGTGGCTCAAAATGATGAATCCCAATAGATAAAGTTTATTTCCATGTATTGGGGAGTGGAGGGCACAGGAACTGTTGGGATATTTTTTATATTCATGTTTTATACATTTCAAAAATTATCTCTTAAAAGGAAAGTAATAGATAAAAGTTAACATTAATTTGGAGTAGGGAAATCCTTAAGAGACAATTTTAAAATTCCATTGATGTTTAACATTTGAATAACTTGACATCAAAAGATAAAAAATAGAAAAGAAAAATAATTTTAAAAAATTGAAAGGCTGATAAAAAATTGGGAAAAATTTTCCTTTATATGATGAAGGGATATTTTCCTTAATACATACAGTATTCTTAAAAATCAATAAAATGACAAATACCTCAAGCTACATAATCTTTGAGGAGTAGGTCTTTATCTTAGTTAATGCTTTATCATTAGCTCCTAGCACATAGTACATATTTTAAAAGTATTCTATAAGTGAATTATTTTCAAACAGAAAAATGAACTCATAAACAAATGTAAATATTCAAGTTTAATAAAAATTAATTAAATAAAAAACAATTCAAAATGTTATCCTTTGCTTGGATTATTTATCCATCTTCTTATGCACCTAGAAGTTTAATCAAGCTTCAAGATGTATACCAAGTACCATGTCATCTCTGAAGTCTTTCCTATTTCTTTACTCACATCATCTTCAGTGTTATCAGGTCACTGTATATTTTATCCTGTTATTGGATTTATCTTATTATAATTTGAGGGCATGTTTGTCTTTGCAGCTGGACTTAATTCTAAAGGACAAGGAAAATTTGTTTTTATTCCTTTTTTTAAAAATTGTGGTATAAATGACATATAACATTACATTACCGAAAAAATGGAAAGCAATATTGATTCATAAAGAAAAATAGAAAGTGAATTAATCTTTCTTTATCATAGTATGCGAGTTTACTTTAAAAGTATATATTCATTTTTATGATTTTGTTAATCTTTGCTAAAAGTTAAGGTTTTAAAATTTATTTTTATTTAGTATTAAATTTTCTACAGTGATTTTGGCAAATAGATGGGGAAACAGTGGAAACAATGGCTGACTTTATTTTTGGGGGCTCCAAAATCACTGCAGATGGTGACTGCAGCCATGAAGTTAAAAGACACTTACTCCTTGGAAGGAAAGTTATGACCAACCTAAACAGCATATTTCAAAGCAGAGACATTCCTTTGTCAACAAAGGTCCATCTAGTCAAGGCTATGGTTTTTCCAGTGGTCATGTATGGATGTAAGATTTGGACTATAAAGAAAGCTGAGTGCCGAAGAAATGATGCTTTTGAACTGTTGTGCTGGAGAAGACTCTAGAGAGTCCCTTGGACTTCAAGGAGATCCAACCAATCCATCCTAAAGGAGATCAGTCCTGGGTGTTCATTGGAAGGACTGATGTTGAAGCTGAAACTCCAATACTTTGGCCACCTGATGCAAAGAGCTGACTCATTGGAAAAGCCCCTGATGCTGGGAAGGATTGAGGGCAGGAGGAGAAGGGGACGACAGAGGATGAGATGGTTGGATGGCATCACCGACTCAATGGACATGGGTTTGGGTAGACTCCGGCAGTTGGTGATGGACAGGGAGGCCTTGTGTGCTGCGGTTCACGGGGTCGCATAGAGTCAGACACGACTGAGCGAGTGAACTGAACTGAACTGAAATTTTCCAAAGCATTTTCAATAGTGTGTTAGATTAATTACACTGAATATTCTATTCTCTCTATAGTCAGGATAGATTGATCCTACCCTTGAAACTGGAAAGAGTGGTAATAGTTGTGGTACTGGCAAAGTACAAATTAGCATAAGAAAGTCCCCAATAAAATCTTTTAAATGCGCCATAAAGAATTACCATAGGGTTTCCCCGTCAATAATGGTATGGGGGATAGCTAAGTTAATCACACACTTGGAAGGAGGTTGAGGTCTTGAACTATGGTCCTCTTATTACAACAATTTTCCCCTACATTCTCAATCTGTATGCCTAAACTCTGTCTTTCTAAAATGTCTATGACATTATTGAAAAAATGAGAAAAGATCAATCCTCCATGAAATGAAAATAGAAGGTACATATAAACTGAAGAAATTCATTTATTTTCTACTGAGAATAGGGCATGTTTACTGTGAAATAAACTTTGTTGAATATTTATATAATTTTAAATTTAAAATACCTATTAAAGTAGGTTATAGATAGTAAAGAATAAAGTAGACACATAGCTCTGTGAGATTTTATTCTGGTTACTCATCAGACTTTGGGTTCTTGTATGACTTAGTTGTGGCTTTTCCTTCATGTTTCAGATGAAAGTAGATTTTATATTGGTGCAGGTTTAGCATATTTTTAAATTTTCTGTTTATTTTCTCTGCTATTTTTGAATTTTCTCATCTTTTAAAAACAGAACTTGGCTTTCATTTGGCGCATTAGAAGACTTATTTAAATGTTATTAAGTCATTAATATAAATAGTATATTTTAGCCACTCTGAATAAGAAATTTTCTGCTCACTGTCCATTTAGTGAATTAATGTATGACCTGACAGGGAACTAAAAATAAGAGATGAAAATCACATTTACCTCAAATCATTTTGGTTTAACTCAATTTATTAAGCCTTAGAAATGTAAATTATGCATATTTATTAAGTACTTAAATCAATATACCAAGATGATGGGGAAAATGCGAATTTATATTATAGTACAGCTTGCGGTTAATGTTTGGATGAATTCATGGAAACTTGCTCAAACCTGCCTGTCAAATTTTCTCTTAAATTAACAGAAGTTTACTATTAGAAGAAAAGAGTACCTTGGTCAAATGTAAGTTGAAATCGACCAGAGTGAAAACTCTTGATTACTTCATAGAGGCCACTGTTGATTGCAAAATATCCTTAAAATCTGAAGCATCAAAGAAACAGATTTAATCGTAATGCCATGTGTTTGTCTATCTTTTCTCTTTTCACACTGTGGTTCACATTAAAATAAAATTGGAATGATTTTCTTGGGAAATCATTCATTTTGTAAAATGAAACCAATGAGTATTCCAGCTCAAATCAATTTATGGAACAACTGTGAAGCAAAAATGGCATGTGCATGAATGCACCTTGAACATTTTTCCATGATTAAGAAGTGTTATCAAAGATCAATCTGTTTGGATAATATAAATTATTTTTTGAAATGAGAATGGTTTTACTTTTATGGAAGTAATATATAATTATTGTTAGAATTAGTTAATAAAGAAGAAAGGTAATCCAACCACAAAATACTTCCCAGGTATAAGCACTGGTAACGTCATATTTCTCTCACTGTGTGTGTGTGTGTGTGTTAAGAATGGAGTTCTATATAAGCATTTTGGATATTCAGACTATATATCATTGATTTAGGATTATCTAATAAATTCAGAATAATCAGGTTAAATATGTGTATAACCAAATTCCCTCCCTAAAATTTTTACGAACTTACTTTCTTATCAATAATGAATTTCTACTTTCTGCCATCCTTGTTAATATATTAATTGTTTTTGTTAGTCTAATAGGTTTTTAAGGTATCTAATTGTTTTGACTTATACTTAACTTGCAGTGAGGTGATTTTTTTTCAGATTTTTATTGTTAATGTTTTCATGTTCAATATTTACTAGTTTGGAGTCCATTTCTTTCCTCATTGTTTTTTAGGCTTTCACATACATTTGAAACATTTACCCTTTTTCAAACTCTTACAAAAAATTAAAAAGAATGGAATACTCCTAAACTCATTTTACAAGGCTACCGTCATCCTGATACCAAAGCCAGTAAGATGAACAGCTCAGGCTAAGCATTAAGTTGGTTCTTACTCGTAGATGTACTTAAAGTGTTAACGCTGAAAGAAGAAAGTGTTATTCGCTCAGTAGTGTCTGACTCTTTGTGACCCCATGCACTGTAGCCCACCAGGCTCTTCTGTCCATGGAATTCTTCAGGCAACAATACTGGAGTGGGTTACCATTTCCTTCTCCAAGGGATATTCCCAACCCAGGGATCAAACCAGGTCTCCTGCACTGCAGGCAGACTTTTTACCATCTGAGCTATCAGGGAAGTTCAGTTAACACTGAAAAGGTACTCAATTAATACTTTTCAATTGATTTATTCAAGATTATTATACATTCCAATTTCAGTGAGAACATGAAAAATGTTTAAAATGCGTGCATAGATAATAGTGACTCATCAACGGTGACCCATCAAAATAATTTGTTTCTGCCTTTAACATTGAAACTGAGAATTTGACTGAGGCGACTTCACTTTCACTTTTCACTGTCATGCATTGGAGAAGGAAATGGCAACCCACTCCAGTATTCTTGCCTGGAGGATCCCAGAGATGGCTGAGCCTGGTGGGCTGCCGTCTATGGGGTCGCACAGAGTCAGACACGACTGAAGCAACTTAGCATAGCATCTATATGTTCCAGAAAAATGAAGCCAAACAGAAATAGTTACACATTTAATACCACCTGTGTTGCAGCAAGTACTTACCATCCCCAAATTTGTGCTATTTATATAATGGGAAGCACATTCAAGCATACATCCCTCCCTCCAAGTTTGTTTTTAAAAGCTAACCATGAATAATAGAATAAAAACTATAGGAAATTTAAAAAATAGAAGGAAAGAAATCATTATAATCTAAGGTTCTAACACTTTAGCCATTAGGTTTGTGTGTTCTCTCCATACATATCTTTCAAAAACAAAGTGAAATTGTTTGTTGCTCAGTTGTGTCCGACTGTTTGCAACGCTATGGACTACAGCCCACCAGGCTTCTCTGTCCATAGGATTTTCCAGGCAAGAATACTGGAATGGGTCACCATTTCCTTCTCCAGGGGATATTCCTGATCCAGGGATCAAACCCGGGTCTCCTGCATTGCAGTCAGATTCTTTACCATCTGAGTCACCATGGAAGCCCCATTAATATGTTTAAATAACTGTAAGTTGCTCAGTCATTCCCGACTCTTTGCGACCCTATGGACTGCAGCCCACCAGGCTCCTCTGTCCATGATATTTCCCAGGCAAGGATACTGGAATGGGTCACCATTTCCTTCTCCAGGGATCTTCCCAACCCAGGGATAGAACCCAGGTCTCTTGCACTGCAGCCAGATTCTTTACTGACTGAGCAACAAGGAAAGCCCAACATCATACTAAAAGTATCATCCTTATTAAGCATTAATTATATGGCTTTTCCAGTAGTCATGTATGGATGTAGGAGCTGGACTATAAAGAAAACTGAGCACAGAAGAATTGATGCTTTTGAACTGTGGTGTTGGAGAAGACTCTTGAGAGTCCCTTGGACAGCAAGGAAATCCAACCAGTCAATCCTAAAGGAAATCAGTCCTGACTATTCATTGGAAGGACTAATGTTGTAGCTGAAGTTCCAATACTTTGACCACCTGATGGGAAGAATTGACTCATTGGAAAAGACCCTGATGCTGGGAAATATTGAGGGCAGGAGAAGGAGATTACAGAGGATGAGATGGTTGGATGGCATCACTGACTCAATGGACATGAGTTTGAGTAAGCTCTCTGTGTTGGTGATGGACAGGGAAGGCTGGTGTACTGCAGTCCATGAGGTCACAAGGAGTTGGATATGACTGAGCAACTGAACTGAACTGAACTGATATTTTTAGCATCTTATTAATTGTTATCATAGCCATTTTGATTGCTGCATAATGGTCATTCAAGTGAAGATACTATAATTTGCTCAATTGCTTCTTTATAGTTGCATCATTTGAAGGCTAATTTCACATATTCAAAATTAATAAAAAATCCAACAGTCATTAGCTTTGTGTATTTATCTATATCTAACTTTTGAATTATTTCTCTCAACATAAATTCCATCCTTTTATTCTAAAATAGGAGTGCTGTCTTTAATGGTGATTGGATCAGTTTAAAATATTCTTATGGGGTTAATATTTTCATAATTTATTTCTACAAGTACCTTTGTGGTATTGTCTCATATCATTTAATATACTAGTAGTAATAATAGATCTCTAAGTTTCCTTCTAAGTTCACATATCAAAAGTTTACAAAATTCCACTGGTTTTAAGGATAAATCATTTTTAGACTATCAGTTCAGTTCATTTCAGTCGCTCAGTCCTGTCCGACACTTTGCAGCTCCATGGGCTGCAGCACACCAGGCCTCCCTGTCCATCACCAACTCTCAGAGTTTACTCACGCTCATTGAGTTGGTGATGCCATCCAACCATCTCATCCTCTGTCGTCCCCTTCTCCTCTCACCTTCAATCTTCCTAGCATCAGGGTCCTTTCAATTGAGTCAGCTCTTTGCATCAGGTAGCCAAAGTATTGGAGTTTCCCCTTGAACATTAGTCTTTCCAATGAACACTCAGGACTGATCTCCTTTAGGATAGACTGATTGGATCTCCTTGCAGTCCAAGAGACTCTCAAGAGTGTTCTCCAACACCACAGTTCAAAAGCATCAATTCTTCCACACTCAGCTCCAACTCTCACATCCATACATGACTACTGGAAAAACCATAGCCTTAACAAGACGGACCATTCTTGGCAAAGTAATGTCTTTGCTTTTTAATATGCTGTCTAGATCTGATAGATAGAGTGCCTGAGGAACTATGGACTGAGGTTCGTGACATTGTACAGGAGACAGGGATCAAGACCATCCCCATGGAAAAGAAATGCAAAAAGGCAAAATGGCTTTCTGGGGAGGCCTTACAAATAGCTGTGAAAAGAAGAGAAGCAAAAAGCAAAGGAGAAAAGGAAAGATATAAGCATCTAAATGCAGAGTTCCAAAGAATAGCAAGAAGAGATAAGAAAGCTTTCCTCAGCAATCAATGCAAAGAAATAGACAAAAACAACAGAATGGGGAAGACTAGAGATCTCTTCAAGAAAATCAGAGATACCAAGGGAACATTTCATGCAAAGATGGGCTCGATAAAGGACAGAAATGGTATGGACCTAACAGAAGCAGAAGATATTAAGAAGAGGTGGCAAGAATAAACAGAAGAACTGTACAAAAAAGATCTTCATGACCAAGATAATCACGATGGTATGATCACTCACCTAGAGCCAGACATCCTGGAATGTGAAGTCAAGTGGGCCTTAGAAAGCATCACTACAAACAAAGCTAGTGGAGGTGATGGGATTCCAGTTGAGCTATTTCATATCCTGGAAGATGATGCTGTGAAACTGCTGCCCTTGATTTGCCAAAAAATTTGGAAAACTCATCAGTGGCCACAGGACTGGAAAAGGTCAGATTTCATTCCAATCCCAAAGAAAGGCAATGACAAAGAATGCTCAAACTACAGCACAATTGCACTCATCTCACACGCTAGTAAAGTAATGCTCAAAATTCTCCAAGCCGGGCTTCAGCAATATGTGAACCACGAACTTCCAGATGTTCAAGCTGGTTTTAGAAAAGGCAGAGGAACCAGAGATCAAATTGCCAATAGCCACTGGATCATGGAAAAAGCAAGAGAGTTCCACAAAAACATCTATTTCTGCTTTATTGACTATGCCAAAGCCTTTGACTGTGTGGATCACAATAAATTGTGGAAAATTCTGAAAGAGATGGGAATACCAGACCACCTGACCTGCCTCTTGAGAAACCTATATGCAGGTCAAGAAGCAACAGTTAGAACTGGACATGGAACAACAGACTAGCTCCAAATAGGAAAAGGAGTACGTCAAGGCTGTATATTGTCACCCTGCTTATTTAACTTATATGCAGAGTACATCATGAGAAACGCTGGACTGGAGGAAGCATAAGCTGGAATCAAGATTGCTGGGAGAAATATCAAAAACTTCAGATATGCAGATGACACCACCCTTATGGCAGAAAGAGAAGAGGAACAAAAAAGCCTCTTGATGAAAGTGAAAGTGGAGAGTGAAAAAGTTGGCTTAAAGCTCAACATTCAGAAAATGAAGATCATGGCGTGTGGTCCCATCACTTCATGGGAAATAGATGGGGAAACAGTGGAAACAGTGGCAGACTTTATTTTTCTGGGCTCCAAAATCACTGCAGATGGTGACTGCAGCCATGAAATTAAAAAACGCTTACTCCTTGGAAGGAAATTTATGACGAACCTAGATAGCATATTGAAAAGCAGAGACATTGTTTTACCAACAAAGGTCCGTCTAGTCAAGGCTATAGTTTTTCCAGTGGTCATGTATGGATGTGAGAGTTGGACTGTGAAGAAAGCTGAGCACTGAAGAATTGATGCTTTTGAACTGTGGTGTTGGAGAAGACTCTTGAGAGTCCCTTGGACTGCAAGGAGATCCAACCAGTCCATTCTGAAGGAGATCAGCCCTGGGATTTCTTTGGAAGGAATGATGCTAAAGCTAAAACTCCAGTAGTTTGGCCACCTCATGCAAAGAGTTGACTCACTGGAAAAGACTCTGATGCTGGGAGGGATTGGGGGCAGGAGGAGAAGGGGACGACAGAGGATGAGATGGCTGGATGGCATCACTGACTCGATGGACGTGAGTCTGAGTGAACTCCGGGAGTTGTTGATGGACAGGGAGGCCTGGCGTGCTGCAATTCATGGGGTCGCAAAGAGTCGGACAAGACTGAGCAACTGAACTGAACTGAACTGAACTGAACTGAGGTTAGTCATGACTTTCCTTCCAAGGAGTAAGAGTCTTTTAATTTCATGGCTGCAATCACCATCTGCAGTGATTTTGGAGCCCAGAAAAATAAAGTCAGCCACTGTTTCCCCATCTATTTGCCATGAAGTGATGGGACCCGATGACATGATCTTAGCTTTCTGGATGTTGAGCTTTAAGCCAACTTTTTCACTCTCCTCTTTCACTTTCATCAGGAGGTTCTTTAGTTCTCCTTCACTTTCTGCCATAAGGGTGGTGTCATCTGCATATCTGAGGTTATTGATATTTCTCCCAGAAATCTTGATTCCAGCTTGTGCTTCTTCCAGCCCCGTGTTTCTCATGATGTACTCTGCATATAAGTTAAATAAGCAGGGTGACAATATACAGCCTTGATGTGCTCCTTTTCCTATTTGGAACCAGTCTGTTGTTCCATGTCCAGTTCTAACTGTTGCTTCCTGACCTGCATACAGATTTCTCAAGAAGCAGGTCTGGTAGTCTGGTATTCCCATCTCCTTCAGAATTTTCCACAGTTTATTGTGATCCACATAGTCAAAGACTTTGGCGTAGTTAATAAATCAGAAATGGATGTTTTTCTGGAATTCTCTTGCTTTTTCGATGATCCACGGATGTTGCAATCTGATCTCTGGTTCCTCTGCCTTTTCTAAAACCAGCTTGAACATCTGGAAGTTCATGGTTCACATACTGTTGAAGTCTGGCTTGGATCATTTTGAGCATTACTTTACCATCGTGTGAGATGAGTGCAATTGTGCGGTAGTTTGAGCAATCTTTGGCATTGCCTTTCTTTGGGATTGGAATGAAATCTGACCTTTTCCAGTCCTTTGGCCACTGCTGAGTTTTCCAAATTTGCTGGCATATTGAGGGCAGCACTTTCACAGCATCATCTTTCAGGATTTGAAATAGCTCAACTGGAATTCCATCACCTCCACTAGCTTTGTTCATAGTGATTCTTCCCACGCCCCACTTGACTTCACATTCCAGGATATCTGGCTCTAGGTGAGTGATCACACCATCGTGATCATCTGGTCGTGAAGATTCCTTTTGTACCATTCTTCTGTGTATTCTTGCCACCTCTTCTTATTATCTTCTGCTTCTACACTATATATAATTGTAAAATAGTACAAGAGGAAACCTTTTAGTTTTGTAAGCTACATCACAAGAATAAATGGATCTCACCTTATAAAAATCCATTAGCCATCTTAGAATGTCTTTAAAATGTAAGTCATCTATACTTTGCAAACAACTTGTGGCAACATGTCCAAATAATTTCCATTTGAGGGAATAATTATAGCATTTCTCTGGAAACACTGATAGGAAAACATAATTTTAAAATTTACTTGTTTTAGAGTAGGGTTAGTGGTACTAGCTAAACATGACGGTTGTGACAAATAGTGAATCTGTCTGAACTGTTTCAGATAATAATATCGTACCTGCTGTTTACAGCTTAAATTAGGTGCAATTTTAAATACTTAGAAATTATAAATATTAAAATGAATTTTAGAATTATGTATTATAACATATATCTGGACTAACATTTCTTTCTACCTACTCTTCTGGAAATAGATACAAAAACATTAATATATCATGTAAGCTAACTTAATAATTCAATTAATTTTAAACTTATGGCATTAATTTTACCCAAAACATTGACCTCATATATCCATCAGTGGTTATAGTATAAGCAGCTATTGGTTCTCCCAAGTAATTTTTGATGGAACATGTATAAGAGTTCCCCCTCAAAAAAAAAAAAGAAATAACAACATAAATTTCCTTTTGGGAATCAGTAACGTAACTAATTCTTGATTGAAGGACACATACCAGTTTCAGCTGTAGAGCTTTTTTTCAAGTCTAAGGAGAAGTGCTGCTAAAATATTGTATAAGATTAGCTTGATAAAACTCAAATTTACAATGCTCTTCTATTATTTAAGTGAGCTTGTATTAAGTGGTTTTTTTTTTAAAGAATTGGGCCTGAATAAAGTTGAATCTCCCATCATTGAAATTTGACTACACAGTTTTCATGTGTTCATTCATTCATTCAATAACAACAGCCACAATAAATATGTATCTGGAGAGACAGACACAGAGATAGGGAGAGAAATAGAGATTCTGGGTCTACATTGGTGAAAAAGTGAGGTGCAGCCTCTCCTTACACTGAGTTTACAATCTAGTTAGATGAAACAAGTTAAAAATGAGAAAATTTCTCCTTGTTATGAGTGCTACAAGGAAGATAAAACAAGGTAATATGACAGCTGTTATGGTGAGGGTTGACACAGGTAACAGAGTGTTCAGGGATGGCCTGGGGTTTTGAAATTTTAGGAGAGACTGAGTGAAGAGAGTAATTCAAGATGAGAACAGCTGGAGGGAAAGTGTTCCATGGGAAATATCGAGTAGAAAGATCCTAGCGACAGAAATGAGCATAGAGTGTGCAAAGAATAGAAAAAAACGTAGTGTCACTGAGGCATAAAAAGGTAAGGAAGAATGGGAAGGCTGGGGCATCAGACTGTGCCAGCCTTTGAATGCTGTGATGGGCATTTTTATTGACCTTCCGAGCATATCAAGGGACACTATGTATCATAGTACGTAATTGTATATATTATATATGTGGTTTCTTAACAGATGTGTAGCACTACCTTGTATTTATCACAGTGAAGTTTATTATGATTACACATTTGTATTATTATATGTTAATATATTATTATATTAACAAGATTGCTTAATTAAGATTGCACATTTAAAATTTTAAAATTCATTGACGTCTTATGATATGCGACTTAGAAGAGTAAGCACTATGTATAACATTTAATTAAATCTTCATGACAGCCTTTCTGTGTAGGAATTTATTATTACTCCCTCCCCTTTTGAGGGGCTTCCCAGTGGCTCAAGTGGTAAAGAATCTGCCTACACGAGACATGGGTTCAGTCCCTGGGTGGGGAAGATCCCCTGGAAGAGGAAATGGCAATCCATTCCAGTCTTCTTGCCTGGGAAATCCCAGGAACAGAGGAGCCTGGAGGGCCAGTCTACGGGGTCTCAAAGAGTTGGATGTGACTGAGCACTGCAGCACCACCACCCCACCCCGCCCCTTTTTTTTCCACCAACAGATGAAAAAACTGGAAATTTAAGGACTTGCTCGAGGTCATAGTGATAAGAAGTGGAGCTTGGATTCTTAAGAGTTTTTGACTTCAACAAACCCACATGATCTGTAGAAGATTTCACCTGAACTTCTCAAGGTCTAGGTGGCTAGCAAGTCAGGGTATTCAGCTGATTCATGGGTAGTGGTGATATTAATAATTCAAATTCAGTGAACAAGCCTTGTTCTAAATGCTTAAAATGTATTAACTCATTGAATCCTTACACCAATTTTATGAAGTAGGTGTTACTGTAACTTTTTATAGATGAGGATACTGAAGCACAGAGAGGCTAAGCAAGCAACTTGCCTTATGTCACAAAACTGGGAGAAGGGCAGTGCCAGTTTGAAGCCAGGAGTCTGACTCCAGAACTTATGCTCTTAACAATTATTCTTTAAATGCCTCTCAAATGTAAAATTTAAGAAAGATAAAATTCAAGGCACCAAGTGAGGACAACAGACCAAGTATTGCTTTGGTCTTTTAGGTCAGAGAGTTTTCAGATCAAAGCAAGTACTGCCTGGAAGCCTCTTACAGGAATGAAGTCTTTCTGAGGGCCACCTCCCTCAAGTCACCAGAGCTAAACCAATGTGCCCTCATTGTTTCTCCACAGATGCATATTTAACATTTTAGGAGGCTCATTTTCTTTTTTCTTTCCTATCTTCCTTCTTTCCTCCCCACCTCCCTCGCTCCCTCTCTTTTTACTTTTGTCTCTTTCTGATATATTGTAGAGTGTCCATGGATCACTAAATGAAAATAGAACTGCCCCTCTCTGCTCCCTCCTCTCATCAGAACAACAAAAAAGATGCCCAGAAAATTCCAGGAAAATTCCTTAGGTCAACCAATGTGCTTTTGCATATCTATACCTTAGGGTAAGCATTTCTATGTACTAGGGTAGAAGGGAAGGACAGATCTTTGAGTGTCAGCTATGTGTGAGGCTATACCTTTATTCGTGTGTATATACATCTTGTAAAATTTTACAGTAATTTATAACCTTGTGAGGTGGGGATATTATCTCCAACTTGCATAAGGAAAATCAGAATCAGACAGAGAATTTACCTAGGGTCTTACAGTGGTAGAGAGGGAAATTGAGGTCTGAATAACAAGCACTGCATCACAATGCCTGAACACATATGATGGCTATCATGCTGCTTCAGCTGTCTTGGTTGCATCAAGAACGTTTTGATATTTACCCTGGGCATGGTTGGGGGTATATCTTCTTAACTCATGATTAAGAGTTTCATCTGAGAGATATATGTTTAGAATATTCCAGATGATCAGGGATTATCTTTTTTTCTTTACTATGTCACTGTTTCTTAGAGTTCCCATCTCTTCCAGAGCAATAATTCAACTTAGGGCTAAGTGCTCTGAGATGCTAGTCTCAAAAAAGGCTGTGAAACATTCATCTCTAGAAATTTTAGATAATAGAATTGTTTGCTATTTTTCTAGTTAGACTCACATTCTGAAGGCATGGAACTAGATTAATTGAAAAGAAATAACTTTTAACCATGTGACTAACAAAAAAATAATTGTATACTGAAAGTAAGTGGCTATGTGTTAGTATAATTGTCATTATTTTTATCCTATACATTTTCCCAATAACAACTTTTCTGTTAATTTAGATGTCGATTGAACATAATTTCAACTACATTATTTAGGAGCTAGGAATAGACTGTGCTACAAGAAGAAATTTGCTTACTTTCAAAAGTAGAGTGCTGACTAACATGATCTGAGGATTATTATAGCAATAAAATGATTTATTTTTGAGAAGGTCTAAGGCTCAAATGGTAAAGAACCTGCCTGCAGTGCAGCAGACCTGGGTTCCATCCCTGGGTCGGGAAGATCCCCTGGAGAAGGGAACAGCTATCCTCTCCATTATTCTTCCCTGGAGAATTCCAGGGACAGGGGAACCTGGTGGGCTACAGTTACAAAGAGTTGGACACAATTGAGCAACTAACACTTTCACTTTCAAAGCTGGAAAGTGAAAAGGCTGGCATTTCAAAATCAATCAACTACAGAAAACAATCTAATTTTGATTGCAGTTTTCTTCCGTACTAACATCATAGCATTAGTTTGCAAATAAGAATTTTTCTATATAAATACTGTCATTTTAAAACATTTTTAATTGGAGGACAATTGCTTTACAATATTGTGTTGCTTTCTGCTTTACATCAACATGAATCAGCCATAGGTATACATATGTGCCCTCTCTCTAGCACCTCCTTTCCACCTCCCACCCCATCTCACTGCTCTAGGTTGTCACAGAGCACCAGGTTTGAGCTCCATTTATTAGTTTTGTTGTTGTTCAGTTGCTCAGTCGTGTCTGACTCTTTGCAACCCCATGGACTGCAGCATGTCAGGCTTCCCTGTCCTTCACTATCTCCCTAAGTTTGCTCAAACTCATGTCCATTGAGTTGATGATGCCATCCAACCATCTCATGCTCTGTTGCCCACTTCTCCTCCTGCCCTTAATCTTTACCAGCATCAGGGTCTTTTCCAGTGAGTTGGCTCTTCACATCAGGTGGCCAAAGTATTGGAGCTTCAGCTTTAGCATCAGGCCTTACAATGAGTATTCAGGGTTGATTTCCTTTAGGATGTTCTGGTTTGATCTCCTTGCTGTCCAAGGGACTCTCAAGAATCTTCTCCAGCACAACAGCTCAAAAGCATCAGTTCTTCAGCCCTCGGCCCTCTTTATGGCCCAAATCTCACATCCATATATGACTACTGGAAAAACCATAGCTTTGACTCTATGGACCTTTGTTGGCAAAGTGACGTCTCTGCTTTTTAATATGCTGTCTAGGTTTGTCATAGCTTTTCTTCCAAGGAGCAAGCATCATTGAATTTCATGGCTGGTTCTAGAAGACCTACAAGACCTTCTAGAACTAACACCAAAAAAAGATGTCTTTTTCATCGTAGGGGACTGGAATGAAATGTAGGAAGTCAAGAGATACCTGGAGTAACAGACAAGTTTGGCCTTGGAGTACAAAATGAAGCAGGGCAAAGGCTAACAGCGTTTTGCCAAGAGAATGCAATGGTCATAGCAAACACCTTTTTCCAACAACACAAGAGATGACTCTACACATGGACATTACCAGGTGGTCAATACTGAAATGAGACTGATTATATTCCTTGCAGCCAAAGATGGAGAAAATCTATGCAGTCAGCAAAAACAAGACCTGGATCTGACTGTGACTCAGATCATGAACTCCTTATTGCCAAATTCAGGCTTAAATTGAAGAAAGTAGAGAAAACCACTAGGCCATTCAGGTATGACCTAAATCAAATCCCTTATGATTATACAGTAGAAGTGACAAATAGATTCAAGGGATTTAGATCTGATAGAAAGAGTGCCTGAAGAACTATGGACAGAGATTCATGACAATGTACAGGAGGCAGTGATCAAGACCATCTCCAAGAAAAAGAAAGACAAAATGGTTGTCTGAGGAGGCCTTACAAATAGCTGAGAAAAAAAGAGAAGGGAAAGGCAAAGGAGAAAAGGAAGTATATATCCATCTGAATGCAGAGTTCCACCTATTAGTCCTCTATATTTTGAAGAGGGTACTATTTCTTAAGATGTGTCTGATAAGTTTGCTCATTTAATGTTTTGCTCTTGAAACTCAGTCTTGTTTGAGCATCAGTGATAATGTTTTCAGGATAATTATTACAATGCTGTAGGTTATTTATGTTGCATAAATTCTATAATGTTTATAAAATAGTTCCAGATTTATTCCAGATAAGGGCCAATTTATTCTCCATTTCTCCTCACTCCTGTTAATATTACTATTATGTATTTAAAAAATAACCTTTGCCAATGCAATAGAGAAATATTTTATATAAATATTTGCATTTCTTTGCTTGCTTATCATCCTTATACAGAACATTTCAAGTATTCTGATTGTCATTTATTTTAGGAATTGCATTTTCCCCTCTCTTGCCCATTTTTTCCCTATTTCAGATTTTTTCTAAATCAGTATAAAATATTTATTTATATTAAACATATTAATTTATTGTCCATCATATGCAATGCAAGTTATTTCTTTATTTAGTTCTTTGACTTTAGTTTTGCTAAAAATGGATGTTTATTTTAAAACAAATTTGCATGTAGGCAACAGTGTCAGCCTTTCACATGTGATATCCTTCTACCTTTACATTATTTCAGTTATTATAGCTGAATTTTATTAAGTGATAATAAAATTTGATCATAACTCTGCTTTCTGGCTAAGTTTACTTTTATTTTCTTGCTTATTTATTTCTTCATCTGTATGATGGCATTGCTTTGCTATTTTTTTTAAGATGGAAGAAAAGAGGGAAGAGATTTTGACTAGAATTTTATTATATGTGTAATTTTGAGGAGAATTTGTATAACTACAACATTCAGTCTTATACTTTTCCCTCAGTTTATTTACATCACTTTTTATCTATTCCAATATTAAAACTATTTTTAACGTCATGCAAATATATGTACTCTACATTTTCAGTTAAAATTATCCTAAGATATTTTACATTTATATTAATGTTGCTATTTTCAATAAAATACATGTGTATCATTATTTACTTTCCACTTTTTACACCTTTTTAAACTTTTATTGTTATGTAACTAGGTCTATAGTGTTATGCTAAGTAAAAGTGTTGATAGTTACCTTTCATATCTTGTTCCAAATTTTAATGAAAATATTTTTAACATTTCATTGTTATGTATTATGTGTGATATAGTTTTTTTTTTAACTGTGTTTTGACAGTCCTGGTGTCTGAGTGATCCCCTGGGCCCAGCAAAGGGACCAAATTGCCAGAGCCTTGAAGACAAGGGCTAACACCCCAAAATACAGACTCATTTTCCACTCTACCTTCATTGGCCGAGCAGCTGCCAAGAACAAAGAACGCATCTTCTGACACCTGGCAAACAAATGCAGTATTGCCTCACGAATCCATTGCTTCTCTAAGGTGCCCACCAGTGTTTTGGGGGAGAAGCTTTGAGACCAAGCCTTTCTATGAGACTGGAGAGATTCCCCGAAAGAATCTGGATGTCATGAAGGAGGCGATGGTTCAGGCAGAGGAAGTGGCTGCTGAGATTACTAGGAAGCTCGAGAAATATCTTCCTAGTGGGGCATAACTTGTGGAGGTATTGCCCATCTCATCGCCTAGAGCCCAATAAAAATAAAAACAAACACACAAAAAAACACAGCAACTGTGTTTAGAGGTATAATTTATATATCATGTAACTTACTTATTTCAATTGAATAAGTAAATGCTATTTAGTAAATTTACTGAGCCCTACAATCAATCACTCCAACGTGATTTTAAAAGGTTTCCAGTTCAGTTCAGTCACTCAATCATGTCTGACTCTTTGGGACACCATAAACTGCAACACACCAGGCTTCCCAGTACATCACCAACTCCTGGAGCTTGCTCAAACTCATGTCCATCGAGTTGGTGATGCCATCCAGCCATCTCATCCTCTGATGTCCCCTTCTCCTCCTGCCTTCAATCTTTCCTAGCATCAGGATCTTTTCCAATGAGTCAGCTCTTTGCATCAGGTGGCGAAAGTATTGGAGCTTCGGCTTCACCATCAGTCCTTCCAATGAATGAATACTCAGGCTGATTTTCTTTAGGATTGACTGGTTTGATCTCCTTGCAGTCCAAGGGACTCTCAAGAGTCTTTTCCAACACCACAGCTCAGAAGCATCAATTCTTCAGCTCTCAGCTTTCTTTATGGTCCAACTCTCACATCCATTCATGACTATTGGAAAAACCAAAGCTTTGAATATACAGACTTTTGTAGGCAAAGTAATGTCTCTGCTTTTTGATATGTTGTCTAGATTGGTCATAGCTTTTCTTCCAAGAAGTAAGCATCTTTTAATTTCATGGCTGCAGTCACCATCTGCAGTGATTTTGGAGCCCAAGAAAATCAAGTCTGTCACTGTTTCCATTGTTTCTTCACCTATCTGCATGAAGTGATGGGACCAGATGCCATGATCTTAGTTTTTTGAATGTTGAGTTTTAAGCCAGCTTTTTCACTCTCCTCTTTCAGTTTCATCAAGAGGCTCTTTAGTTCTTGTTCACTTTCTGCCGTAAGTGGTATCATCTGCATATCTGAGGTTATTGATATTTCTCCCGTCAATCTTGATTCCAGCTTGTGCTTCTTCCAGCCCAGCATTTCACATGATATACTCCACATATAAGTTAAATAAGCGGGGTGACAATATACAGCTTTGATGTACTTCTTTTCCAATTTGGGACCAGTCAGTTGTTCCATGTCCGATTCTGACTGTTGCTTCTTGACCATCACCCCACAAAGATCCCTCATGCCCATTTTCAGTCATTCATTGAATATTATTCAGCCATGAGGAAAAAGGTAATTCTGCCATTTACAGAAATAAGGGTTATAAGATATTTAATGAAACTAGCCAGAGACAAGTACTGTATTATCTCATTTATATGTGGAATCTTAAAAAAAGTCAAACTTGTAGACACAGAAATTAGAATGGTGGTTACTAGGTGGTATGTGGTGGGAAAGATAGGGAGATTGTGTTCAAAGACTACATGTCTTCAGTAACAAAATTAATAAGCTCTGGGGATCTATTGGTGACAAATAGTTAATAATACTGTATTGTTTTCTTGAAATTTGCTGAGAGTCAACCTTAAACATTATCATCACAAAAGTAAAACATGTAACTAAGTGAGCTGATGGTTGTGTGAGTTAACCAGATATTGATAATCATTTCACCAAGTATATTTATGCCTTATTGCCACTTTAAATATATAAAATTTTCCATAAAGCTGAGGGAGGAAAAAAGATTGCAAATAAAAACACTGCCTTGAGTTTCCAACCTGTTAGCCTGCCCTGTGAATTTTGGACTCAAGCTGTATTATCAGCTCTTCCCTGAATTTCCAACTTGCCAGCCAGCTTTACAAATTTCAGACTTGCTGCTGCTGCTGCTGCTAAGTCACTTCAGTCGTGTCCGACTGTGTGACCCCATAGACGGCAGCTAGTTTTCACAATTGTGTGAATGATGTCATCAAAATCAATGCCTTGCTCCCTCCCAGTGTATGTATCTGTCTCTGTCTCTCTGACACATATATATGCATATTTTTATATATGATATTTTTGAGTAATCTTGTCTTACTGTTGCACTTTGGGTATATTTTTCTAAAATTTTTCATATTTAAAAACTTTAAAAATATACTTATTTTTGAAGTTTTCATTAAGCTATTTTCAGCATTCCTGTTATTTTTCTAATTTTTTGGTTAAGTAATTCATTTGCTTCTTTAAAAGTAATTTAATATTGGCTTGATTTAAGGCAATATATATGTTTAAAATTTATAGAATCCTATTGAATCCATGTTGAATTGGCTGCTACTCTTTCAAGCTTTCATTAAACTCTAAATCTTTTCCCCACAGGGGATTGGGGGAGAAGGAGATTTAGAATTTAATGAAAGCAGAGGGAGGGGATATATATATACATATATATATATATGTATATATATATATATATAATTATGACTGATTTCCACTGTTGGGCAATCCAGGTGACTCAGGAGATGCAGGTTTCATCCTTGGGTAGGTAAGATCCCCTGGAGAAGGAAATGGAAACCTACTCCAGTATTCCTGCCTGGAGAATCCCATGAACAGAGGAGCCTGAAGGGCTATATAGTCCACAGTGTTCAAAAAAGTCGGACACGACTGACAGCTTGAGCACACACACACAACAGAAACTAACACAACATTGTAAAGCAATTTTCTTCCAATTAAAAAATAAATTTAAAAAATTAGTTTTAGAAACGAGAAAAAAAAAATCTTTCCCTCTCTACCACTACTAAGAAATCACTGGTGAGTTTTTACCAAAAGATTGACATGCTTTGATTTGTTATTTATATCATTTATTCTGTCTAACATCAGCATGAGATATATACTGGCTGGGAGTAATGTTGTTGTAAAGGAAATCTGTCAGAGAGTAACCAGATAACTACGTGTATAGATGGTAGAAAGAAGAAGATTCAAGAAAGTTTAAGAGATACAATCAATAGCATTGAGTAACTGATTGGAATAGCGAATGAGAAAATATCAGGTACAAGAGGAGAAGTAGGTGGTAGGCCAGAAAAGAACATATGAATTTATAGGATCTGTGTGATAGCTATATGGATATTAAGACACGAGACAGATTTGTCAAAGGTTTAGTTTAAAGATAGACTTGTGAAGAAAATCATGAGCTCTGAGAATCAATTTAATGACTCAGAAAAATAAGGGAGAAAAAAACAAACAGCTATGATTAGAATCCTAGGGAATACCTAAATTTAATTTATAGAGAAGGGTAGCCCATAGAGGAGTGTCTTCATCAGTTTGAGCTGCTACTATAGATAGATAGATAAATAGATAGATAGATAGATAGATAGATACAGATATATAGCCTATGTGGCTCAAGCAACAAATATTTATTTCTCATAGTTCTGGAGACTAAGTCTGAGATCAAGGAGCTGGTAGAGTTTGTGTCTGATACAAGCCTGATTCTTGGTAGCACACCACCAACTTCTTGTTGTGTCCTCGTGTGGTAGAAAGAGAGCTAGAAATATCTCCGGGATCTCTTTTATAAGGACACTAGCCACATTCATGAGGATTCTCCCATCATGACCTAATTGTCTTCCAAAGGCCCCAAAGGCATTAAGTTTTCAACATGTGAATTTAGGGGAGACACAAACATTCAGTCCATAACAAGGAGCTTGAGAAGAAGAAAGTTAAGTATGGGGAAAATCAGGAAATAGTGGTATCACAAAGCCCAAAGATAAATAGCATTTCCTGGCTTGCCCTTTAAGTTTGAGTATCTTTTAAGTAGCAGCCTGATGGAGTGTGAGAGGAAACAGTTTATGAATGCCTTCATTTGGCACCATTGCTCATTAAATATCATCTTTGTAAGATCTCATTCCCATAGAATTGGTTTGTGCTACGAACTCTGTGTTCTCCCTATTCGTTATAGGCCTTACTTGACTCCCATTCACAGAAGCTGATGAAACTGGGAACTAGTCTGCAGAGGAAAAATGTTTAGCAATGAATTTGGTAATGGAGTCTTTTTAGTCATAGAATTTTTTACAGGTTCTTTCGGCAAAGTTAATAGGACAATAGCACATTACATCTGTAGTAGTTTTATTTCACTGCTGAATGACTTGCACTGTATATATTCTTTCCATGCCTTAAAATTCCAACTATTATTGAATTCTGTGCTGTCATGGGCTATGACCAAACATTAATAATATTTCATATTCTAAATGTTTTGTTCACTAAAAATGCACATGAAGAAAAACTTGGTTTTGAAATATTATTTTGGTCCCAATTCTAACGCCAGTGAAGTGGTATGAAAACTAGAGACACAAGAGAGAAAATATAGTCAATATAATTGCTCTCCTCTCATTTACCATCTTTTTTTCCCCACTAGATTTAATTTACTCATCATTTTCACTTTAATTGTTTTTATACCTTGCAAACTGTAATAGTCAAAAAGGAAATAAAAGACTTACATATTTCCAGAAGCTTTAATTTGGGAGTGTTTGCACACAATTTGTCTGCTGACAGTTCTAAAAAATAGTGAAATATTCAACTGATCTATTTAACTTTCTCCTAAAATCTATTAATACCAAATGTCAAAAGATTAAAATACACTAGGTTGTGTATGCCCTTGGGTATGTAGGGGAGTAAAAAAATATTTTTCCTCTACATATCTTGTATCTCTGTCCAGTACCCTATAACTTAGACTAATGAAAGACAGCTTAAGGAGAGAAAAACAAATAGAAGTTTTTAACCTGTGCATGATGAATGGATAACTCAAAGAGGTAGTTAGTACTTGGGTTTATCTAACATCCTAACAAAAGAACAATGAATTTTTAGAATTGTGACAAGACAAAGGAAAAGGACTTTGAGCTTCTAGGTGTGGCATATCATGAGACAGCAAGTAGATGGAGAAATTAATACTAGACGAACTACCCCACGTCCAAGGCCAGGGGCGGCGGCCGAGAGGAGCTACCACACAGCCGAAGTCAAGGGAGGTGACCGAGAGGAGCAACCCCACGTCCAAGGAGTGGCGGCTGCACGGGCATAGGAGGGCGAAGAGGAGCTACTCTACTTTCAAGGTCAGGACGGGCGGCCATGAGTAGATACCCGTCTTCCAAGGGAAGGAGCAGCGGCTGTGCTTTGCTGGAGCAGCTGTGAATAGATACCCAACGTCCAAGGTAAGAGAAACCCAAGTAAGACGGTAGGTGTTGCGAGAGGACATCAGAGGGCAGACACACTGAAACCATAATCACAGAAAACTAGCCAATCTGATCACATGGACCACAGCCTTGTCTAACTCAATGAAACTAAGCCATGCTGTGTGGGGCCACCCAAGATGGGAGGGTCATGGTGGAGAGGTCTGACAGAATGTGGTCCACTGGAGAAGGGAATGGCAAACCACTTCAATTCTTGACTTGAGAACCCCATGAACAGTATGAAAAGGCAAAAAGATAGGACACTGAAAGATGAACTCCCTAGGTCGGTAGGTGCCCAATATGCTACTGGAGATCAGTGGAGAAAAAACTCCAGAAAGAATGAAGGGATGGGGCAAGGCAAAAACAATACCCAGCTGTGGATGTGACTGGTGATAGAAGCAAGGTCTGATGCTGTAAAGAGCAATATTGCATAGGAACCTGAGATGTGAGGTCCATGAATCAAGGCAAACTGAAAGTGGCCAAACAGGAGATGGCAAGAGTGAACATCGACATTCTAGAAATCAGCGAACTAAAATGGACTGGAATGGGTGAATTTAACTCAGATGACCATTATATCTACTACTGTGGGCAGGAATCCCTTAGAAGAAATGGAGTAGCCATCATGGTCAACAAAAGAGTCTGAAATGCAATACTTGGATGCAATCTCAAAAACAACAGAATGATCTGTTCATTTCCAAGGCAAATCATTCAATATCACAGTGATCCAAGCCTATGCCCCAAACAGTAACGCTGAAGAAGCTGAAGTTGAATGGGTCTGTGAAGACCTACAAGACCTTTTAGAATTAACACCCCCCCCCCAAAATGTCCTTTTTATTATAGGGGACTGGATGCAAAAGTAGGAAGTCAAGAAACACCTGCAGTAACAGGCAAATTTGGCCTTGGAATACGGAATGAAGCAGGGCAAAGGCTAATAGAGTTTTGCCAAGAGAACACACTGGTCATCGCAAACATTCTCTTCCAACAACACAAGAGAAGACTCTACACATGGACATAACGAGATGGTCAATACAGAAATCAGAGTGATTATATTCTTTGCAGCCAAAGATGGAGAAGCTCTATACAGTCAACAACAACAAGACCAGGAGCTGACTGTGGCTCAGATCATGAGCTCCTTATTACCAAATTCAGACTTAAATTGAAGAAAGTAGGGAAAACCACTATAACATTCATGTATGACCTAAATCAAATTCCTTATGATTATACAGTGGAAGTGAGAAATAGATTTAAGGGACTAGATCTGATAGACAGAGTGCCTGATGAACTATGGACAGAGGTTCATGACATTGTTCAGGAGACAGGCATCAAGACCATCCCCATGGAAAAGAAATGCAAAAAAGCAAAATGGCTGTCTGAGGAGGCCTTACAAATAGCTGTGAAAAGAAGGGAAGTGAAAAGCAAAGGAGAAAAGAAAAGATATAAGCATCTGAATGCTGAGTTCCAAAGAATAGCAAGGAGAGATAAGAAAGCCTTCCTCAGCGATCAATACAAAGAAATAGGGGAAAACAACAGAATGGGGAAGAGTAGAGATCTCTTCAAGAAAATTAGAGATACCAAGGGAACATTTCATGCAAAGATGGGCTCGATAAAAGACAGAAATTGTATGGATCTAACAGAAGCAGAAGATATTAAGAAGAGGTGGCAAGAATACACAGAAGAACTGTACAAAAAAGAGCTTCATGACCCAGATAATCACAATGGTGTGATCACTCACCTAGAGCCAGACATCCTGGAATGTGAAATCAAGTGGGCCTTAGAAAGCATCACTACAAACAAAGCTAGTGGAGGTGATGGAATTCCAGTTGAACTATTCCAAATTCTGAAAGATGATGCTGTGAAAGTGCCTCACTCAATATGCCAGCAAATTTGGAAAACTCAGCAGTGGCCACAGGACTGGAAAAAGTCAGTTATCATTCCAATCCCAAAGAAAGGCAATGCCAAAGAATACCCAAACTACTGCACAATTGCACTCATCTCACACGATGGTAAAGTAAGCTTCAAAATTCTCCAAGCCAAGCTTCAGCAGTACGTGAACCATGAACTTCCAGATGTTCAAGCTGGTTTTAGAAAAGGCAGAGGAACCAGAGATCAAATTGCCAACATCTGCTGGATGATCAAAAAAGCAAGAGAGTTCCAGAAATATATCTATTTCTGCTTTATTGACTATGCCAAAGCCTTTGACTGTGTGGATCACAATAAACTGTGGAAAATTCTGAAAGAGATGGGAATACCAGACCACCCGATCTGCCTCTTGAGAAATTTGTATGCAGGTCAGGAAGCAACAGTTAGAACTGGACATGGAACAACAGACTAGTTCCAAATAGGAAAAGGAGTACGTCAAGGCTGTATATTGTCACCCTGCTTATTTAACTTATATGCAGAGTACATCATGAGAAATGCTGGGCTGAAAGAAGCACAAGCTGGAATCAAGATTTCTGGGAGAAATATCAATAACCTCAGATATGCAGATGACACCACCCTTATGGCAGAAAGTGAAGAGGAACTAAAGAGCCTCTTGATGAAAGTGAAAGAGGAGAGTGAAAAAGTTGGCCTAAAGCTCAACATTCAGAAAACGAAGATCATAGCGTCTGGTCCCATCACTTCATGGGAAATAGATGGGGAAAGAGTGGAAACAGTGTCAGACTTTATTTTTTGGGGCTCCAAAGTCACTACAGTTGGTGATTGCAGCCATGAAATTAAAAGATGCTTACTCCTTTGGAAGGAAAGTTATGACCAACCTAGATAGTATATTGAAAAGCAGAGATATTACTTTGCCAACAAAGTTCTGTCTAGTCAAGGCTATGGTTTTTCCAGTGGTCATGTATGGATGTGAGAGTTGGACTGTGAAGAAAGCTGAGTGCTGAAGAATTGATGCTCTTGAACTGTGGAGTTGGAGAAGATTCTTGGGAGTCCCTTGGACTGCAAGGAGATCCAATCCGTCCATCCTGAAGAAGATCAGTCCTGGGTATTCATTCAAAGGACTGATTCTGAAGCTGAAACTGCAATAGTTTGGCCACCTAATGCGAAGAGTTGACTCACTGGAAAAGACCCTGATGCTGGGAGGGATTGGGGCAGGAGGAGAAGGGAACAACAGAGGATGAGACGGCTGGATGGCATCACGGACTCAATGGACATGAGTTTGAGTGAACTCCGGGAGTTGGTGATGGACAGGGAGGCCTTCATGGGGTCGCAAAGTGTCGGACTCGACTGAGGGACTGAACTGATCTGAAGAGTAGTTTTAACAAGTTTGTTATGCACATTCCCCTGGGGCTATTAAGGGTCTAGCGTTGTCTCTAATGCTTAAATCTTGTCCTTTCTAGTAGAGAGGAAAGTGCAGCTGTGCTGTGCTTAGTCATTCACTTGTGTCCGATTCTTTGCGACTCCATGGACTGTAGCCTGCTGGCTCTTCTTTCCATGGGGATTCTCCCGGCAAGGATACTGGAGTGGGTTGCCATGCCCTGCTCCAGGAGATCTTCCCAACTCAGGGATCAAACCCAGGTCTCCTGCTTTGCAATCTGATTCTTTACTGTCTGAGTCACCAGGGAAGCCCAGAGAGGAAAGTGCAGACACTTTTATGAATTTGTAGCCTGGTTTACAAATTTATATATCCTCCTTTTTAGGAGAAGAGCAGATAATTTTTCTTCTATCTGCTTCTTCTTAATTACTGCCAGCTCAAAAAAATCTTTTTGCCAAAGTGGCATATTGGGGGTGGCATATTCTGCTACTATTCACTCCTGTCCTTCAAAGAGAATTTGGGTGGCATCGAGGTATCTGATTTTAAAGGCACTGCCTTTCTGATGAAGAATATTTTTACTTCCAAATGTAATTCCTCCTTTGCCATACTTGATGTTGTATAGTGCATATTGGATAGGATTTCTGGGTTTTTTTGAGGAAGGATGTAACTCTAGTTCAACTTGAAGGCTTCCAGCTTTAAAACAAATGGGTAGATGGTCAGTATACAAATTACAGAAGAAGCATATTGTGGGAGGAATGTGATGAGTTCAGATTCACACATATTCATGTTTTCAGTTTGATTTCATATGGGACATCCAAGTGGTGATATTGAATATGTGGCTGGAGTTTGTAATTCAAGGAAAAAGCTTGGAGATGCAAACTTGAGATGGATTAGCTTATGGGTAGAAATTGAAGCCATGAATATAAAAAAGATTTTTCCAGAAAGTGTGGAAGATGTCCAAAATAGTACATGAAGAAAATCCACATTTACTGGTTAGATGCTACTAATTAATTCAATTAAAATAGTTAATATTTCTTCAGTCAGTTCAGTTAAGTCACTCAGTCGTGTCCGACTCCTTGTGACCCCACGGACTGCAACACATCAGGCTTCCCTGTCCATCACCAACTCCTGGAATTGCTCAAACTCATGTCCATCAAGTCGGTGATGCCATCGAACCATCTCATCCTGTCTTCTCCTTCTCCTCCTGCCTTCAATCTTTCCCAGAATAAGGGTTTTTTTTCCCAGTGAGACAGTTCTTTGTGTCAGGTGGCCAAAGTATTGGAGATTCAGCTTCAGCATCAGTCCTTCCAATGAATATTCATGGTTGATTTCCTTTAGGATGGACTGCTTTGATCTCTTTGCAGTCCAAGGGACTCTCAAGAGTCTTTTCCAACACCAGAGTTCAAAAGCATCAATTCTTTGGCACTCAGCTTTCTTTATAGTCCAACTCTCACATCCATTCATGACTACTAGAAAAACCATAGCTTTGACTAGACAGATTTTTGTTGGCAAAGTAATGTCTCTGCTTTTTAATATGCTGTCTAATTGGTCATAGCTTTTCTAACAAGGAGCAAGCATCTTTTAATTTCATGGCTGCGGTCACCATCTGAAATGATTTTGGAGCCCAAGAAAATCAAGTCTATCATTGTTTCCACTATTTCCCTATTGATTTGCCATAAAGTGATGGGATTGAATGCCATGATATTCATTTTTTGAATGTTGAGTTTTTTTTTTAATTAAATTTATGGAATTTAGAAAGATGGTAATGATAACCCTGTATGAATATTGAGTTTTAAGCCAGCTTTTTCACTCTCCTCTTTCACCTTCAAGAAGCTCTTTAGTTCCTCTTCGCTTTCTGCCATAAGGGCGGTGTCATCTGCATGTCTGAGATTATTGATATTTCTTCTGGCAATATTGATTCCAGCTTGTGCTTCATCCTGCCCGACTTTTTGCCTGATGTACTCTGCATAGAAGTTAAATAAGCAGGGTGACAATATACAGCCTTGATGTACTCCTTTCCCAATTCAGAACCAGTCCGTTGTTCCATGTCCAGTTCTAACTGTTGCTTCTTGACCTGCATACAGATTTCTCAGGAAGCAGGTAAGGTGGTTTTGTATTCTCAACTCTAAGAATTTTCCACAGTTTGTTGCGATCCACACAGTCAAAGCCTTTGGCCTAGCCAATAAAGCAGAAGTAGATGGTTTTCTGGAAGTCTCTTGCTTTTTTGATGATCCAACAGATATTGACAGTTTGATCTCTGTTTCCTCTGCCTTTTCCAAATCCAGCTTGTACATCTGAAAGTTCACGGTTCATGTACTGTTGAGCTTCACTTGGAGAATTTTGAGCATTATTTTGCTAGTGTGTGAGATAAGTGGAACTGTGTGGTACTTTGAATATTCTTTGGCATTGCCTTTCTTTGGGATTGGAATGAAAACTGACCTTTTCCAGCCTTGTGGCCACTGCTGAATTTTCCAAATTTGCTGGTCTATTGAGTGCAGCACTTAAATAGCATCATCATTTAAGATTTGAAATAGCTCAACTAGAATTCCATCACCTCCACTAGCTTTGTTCATAGTCGTGCTTCCTAAGGCCCACTTGACTTTGGACTCCAGGATGTTTGGCTCTAGGTGAGTGATCACACCATCGTGATTATCTAGGTCTTGAAAATCTTTTTGTATAGTTCTTCTGTGTATTCTTGCCACCTCTTCTTAATATCTTCTGCTTCTGTTAGGTCCATACAATTTCTGTTCTTTATCGAGCCCATCTTTGCATGAAATGTTCCCTTGGTATCTTGAATTTTCTTGTAGAGATCTCTAGGCTTTCCCATTCTATTGTTTTCCTCTATTTCTTTGCATTGATCACTGAGGAAGGCTTTCTTATCTCTCCTTGCTATTCTTTGAAACTCTGCATTCAGATGGGTATACCTTTCTTTTTGTCCTTTGCCTTTAGCTTCTTTTCTTTTTTCAGCTATTTTTAAGGCTTTCTTAGACAACCATTTTTCCTTTTTCATTTCTTTTTCTTTGGGATGTTCTTGATCACTGCCTCCTGTACAATGTCACAAAACTCTGTCCATTTCTTAAATGCTTATTATGTCCAAATTTTGCTGCTTAAGTATTTAACAATGAAAATTTCATTTAAATCTTCATAATAATCATATGAGATAGATGCTATTTTTGTTTCATTTTACAGATGAAGAACAGTCTTATAGAGGTTAAGTGACTTGACCAAATCATATATCCAGTAAGTAGTACAACCAGGAATTTGACTTAGTCCATGCTCTTGACCATTGTCATATGCTTTCCAAATATTTATTGACCAAGCATAATACAAGGCACTTGAAATTCAGCAGTGAAAAAGACAGACAATCCTGCTTTCATGGGACTTATTCTTTTGTGGTGAAATAAGTCTTACACTTATAAGCTGTTAAGTAAAATCATAAGCTCACATTGCAATAACAGCTATAAGTAATTAATTGGGGTAATATGTTGGTGGGTGTAAAGATGGGCTGAGCCATTAGATAAGTTAGTTGAGGAAGACAGCTTTAATAGTATTTAATGTGAGATCCAAATAATGAGAAGAAGCCAGGGAAAGAGCTTTATAGGAACAGAGAACAGCAAATGAAAAGACCTTGAGATGAGATAGGATAAAGAAGGGGAAAGGTGACATCAGAGGAGCATGGAACAGGCAGGAGTCAAAACTACATAAAGCCTTGCAGGCTGCAGGTAATATTTTAGATTTTATTGTAAGAATAATGGAAGGCATTAGGGAGTTTTAAGGAGTCATATGATCTCATTTATACATAAAAATAGCACCTTGGTTGCTCCCTGAATAGATTGAAAGTGAGTGAAAGTTTTAGTTGCTTAATTGTGCCCGACTCTTTGTGACCCCAAGAACTATAGCCTGCCAGGCTCCCCTGTCCATGGGGATTCTGCAGGCAAGAATACTGGAGTGGGTTGCCATTCCCTTCTCTAGGGGATCTTCCCAAACCAGGGATTGAACCTGTCTCTCCTGAATTGCAGGTGGATTCTTTACAGTCTGAGCCACCAGAGAAGCTGAATAATAGATTGGAGGGAGGTAAAAGTGAGAGACACAGGAAGACCAAGAGGAACTTCCTACAATAGTCCATGCAACACATGATGGTATCTCATTCTAAGGTAGTATCAGTGGAGATGAGAGGAAGACCACTTTAAAATATATTCTGGATATCAATACTATAGAACAGGCTGATTGATGTGAATGTAAGAAAAAGGGAGAAATAAAAGTGATTTGTAGCTTTTGGGTCTGAGCAACTATGAGGACATTGATTCCATTCACTTAGAAGGAGAACACTGATCAAGGAACATGTTGGTGAGTGGGAAATCAATAATGTTGTTTAGGTAATGGCTGAGTTAGACTTGTCCATTAGCTGCCAAAGTGGAAAGGTCAAGTAGAAAGTTGTAAGTATGTTTGTAGCTCTGGAATAAGTTCTAGATTATAGTTTTAAATTTAGAAGGCATCAACAGACAGATAAAGTCATGGATAAATAAGATCACTTAAAAGGAAGAGAGATTTAAAATAAAAAAGAAGAGGGCACTGAAGTCCCTGGGATCTCAGATTAAGGTGCATGATTGTTTTGGAATTGGATACACAGGAAGCAACTTCACTCACTCATACATAGGAAGAACTGGCAAAGCAAACCATAAAGGAATAACTAGTGCAATAAAAATACTTGACAATTTAACAACTCCCTTATTCTTAGGATACACTTCTCCACTGGCTTTGGTGAAGATGTACATTTCTAGTTTTCCTTCATTGCACAAAGTAATTGGCTTTCAATAGGAAAAGGTAAACTTCTTCCATGAGAAGAAGATAGAAATACGAATACTAACACAGCTAAGTTTATAGATCTGGTTGAGGGAAGAAAATGTATTTCTCTTCTGATGACTTGTGATCTCAGTGAAGCATGTGCTCAGTTGCTCAATCAAGTCCGACTCTTTATGACCCCATGGACTGTAGCCCACCAGGCTCCTCTGTCCATGGGATTTCCCAGGCAAGAATACTGGAGAGAGTTGCCATTTCCTCCTCCAGGGAATCTTCCTGACTTAGGGATGGAACCTATGTCTCCTGAGTCTCCTGCATTGGCAGGCGGATTCTTTACCACTGCGCCATGAAGCATAAGGTGATGCAATAAACTAAGGGTAAAGATGGAAAGAGCTGGTGGAGGAATGATCTGAGAAGGAAGGTAAGAACCAAGACAGAATGATATTATGGAAACTTGAAAAATGAAGAGTTTCAGACAGATGGAGGCAATCTGCATTATCAAATGTTTTCTGGAAGCTCATTGACGTAAAGAAAAGATTTTACATCAGAAAGTTATTCTTAATGAAAGCAGATGCAGCAAAGTGGTAAACTAAGAAGCCAGAGTACAGTACCTGGGGAACTGTGCAAGATAAGGGTATAGAAACTGCTAGGGAAGACAGAGTTTTCAAGATTTGTCAAGAAAAGAAGGGAAGTGAAAATAGCAAGAAAAAGTGACTTCTTTGAAGGAGAGCTTTATTTTATTTTATTATTTATATTTAACTTTTGCTAGTTTTATTGAAAAATACTTGACATGTTTGAGCATGTGATTATAGGAAAGTATCCAGTAAAGAAGGAGAGGCTGAAAAGAGAGAAAGGAGAGCGGATAATTGATGAAGTAAAGTCCTGGGGGAAACTACCGGGGATGAGGTCAAGAACACAGGTGGAATTGACTGTAAATTTGACACTGTGGTTACAGACTATTCTAAGAACATTCATAAAAGAAGTTTGACCTCTTGACATTTTCTGACATTCTCTTCAGAACCATAATGTATTTTGTATTCTTAAAGGTATTCATTAATATTTCAATGTTTTTTATGTTTTAAGTTGTCTTACAGAAAATTGCTTAAGTAGCTCCTTATCCACCCCAAATTTATCCAAAAAGTCATATAACTGACTCTTCTTTAAATATTTCTCCTTTAATTAGTATTTCTTTCCTATTTCTTATTTATGTCATGAAGAATTAAATATTAACATATTGTCTATGATTTAACCTAGAGTGAATATAAATGGTATTCTGGGAAGAAAAAAAAAAAAACACTGACTTCAATTTTACTTGCTACGCCTCTGCTGAATACCTCATTAGTGCTTTAATTCATGCAGAAAAGGTTAAAATGCACTGAAAGTGACAATTTCTAAATGAAAAGCACTGTGCTTCTGGTTCACTCTGGTAGTAAAGTGCAATCATTCTGGGGAAAGGAAAGTGCTAGAGAAGAGTTGTCAGAGTTAGTCTGAGTTGAGTTACCACATGACCCTCTGAGAGGCAGGGACATTGGAAGCAAGGGACCCTGGATGAATATGATCACATCATTTCTTTGGGAAATAGATGAATTAGGCAGGAGAGGATATTGTAATGTCTACTTTCACAGGCTCCTTTAGAACTTCTGTACGACTGAAATATCACTTCTTGGGAGACTGTAATATTGTGTGGGTTATGAATGCAAATTAAAATGAAGAATTTTTTAAAAAATGAAGAATTGAGAGGATAACTGTTTTCATTCCTCATATGATTTGTTCTTTGGTTAGTTGCCTGTGTTAGCAACAGGGGATCTTCTGAAGAGATTATCAGAATAACTGATGATGTGTGAATAGCCCCATTTGTATGTTTAAGAAACAAAACCGCTTTTCTTTACAGTCACATTTTTACAGTTATCATATGAGGACTACACACATATATATGGAAACCAGAGAATCCAATCCTCAAAAATATTTTTAAGTTGAATTATCTCTACCTGGCCCATGTACACAAAGTCATTGTATTTTCTCTCTTAGAATTGTGTCATTGACTCCTGATTATAGATGAACTAATTTAGTTAAATTTCAATATTATAATTATAATGAATTGTATATTATAATGCATTTCTTGTTATTATGCATTTTTCTAGATATTTTCTCCAAATATTTCATTTTCACTAATATTTACTTAACTGGAAAGTTACCATTCACATTCTAGACTATGGATCCAAACGAGTTTTCTTGGCTGTCCTGGAGGTAGATAGAGGAGCAGAGACCTTAGGAAGTTATGTTGGGAACACATGCCCTTCTTGATTGCTGTTTATAGTGTTTGGTTAAGCTGACAATATTCTGTTTTAGGCAGCTCAATTGATATACATTAGATGTTGATTTTACCATATGGACAGCTATGCCATGAAACATATTACATTATTTTAAAAATAGTATTGTAATATGTTTTAATAAGGAAATCATGCTAGGTTCTGTATAAAAGGAAATTATGCAGATGCAGCTGTTGTCTTCATGTGCAAAGACATCTTTTAACAAAAGTGTATGTTACATTGGGTTTCCCTGGTGGCTCACATGGCAGAGAACCCTCCTGCCAGTACAGGAGATGAGGGTTCGATCCCTGGGAAGATCCCCTGGAGGAGGACATGGCAGCCCATTCCAGTATTCTTGCCTGGGAAATCCCATGGACAGAGGAGCCTGGCAGGCTATAGTCCATGGGGTCGCAAGGAGTTGGACACGGCTGAGTGACTAACAGTTTTACTTACACGTTCATATGTTATGTTGATATAGAACTTTGCAGTTTCCAAAGCACTTCACATACATTTGATGTTTTTACCACAGCTGTGGGATATAGGGATCTTGGCATTAAAAAGTAGTAAGCCAAGTCAGAATCTAGAAAGTAAAGTGTATGTCCAGTAGAGATGGTCCATATCCAAATAAGAAAGCTGAGGTAATTGAGTACAAATTCCTTGGTGCAAGCAATTTTACTTCTAGGAATTTCTCTTACAGAAATAGTCATTGCTTTGGGGAGATCATTGACCAAAGTTGAAGTAAGATCCTCCGTGTTTTTTTTGTTTTTGTTTTTTAACCAGGCCACAAATTAAGTAGTAGGTTTTATTTAGAAAACAGTGAGTCAATGTTTCAAAACTTGAAGAAACAGACATTAGATAGATGGATTTTTCCCAAATAAGTAACTTTAACATACACTCAGGATAATCTTATAATAATCAGATATTGCTTCAGTGTTTTTCAGACCTCTGCTAGTGTAATTATTTTTTTCATCTTGAACAGTTTCAAATGTCCAAACTCAAGTGTAATCACTCTAAATTTACATGCTCACTCTTATGAAAAGCAGACAGAAAGATATTTTTTCCATATCTGCATAATGGGACACAAGCTGCTAAGTATGTCCCCTTCTTTCAGTGTCCTGAAAACCTACCTTATATTCAGGATGATTAAGAAAAAATCCATTGAAAACTTTATTCTATCAATGGGAGCACTGAGGGGTGAACTTCTTATGTTTGCCTACAGAAATATTGCAGTTTTCAGGATGTGAAATATTTCAAATATGTAATCTGTCTTTCCCTTCTCTTTTTATAAATTATCTTATAGAACATGTAAGCATCTAAATTTTTCTGTACTAAGCTCAACTGACAATTTATTAAATTCATATGTTCACATATAGAAGAAGCATTGTCACATGGCAAATAGCCAAGGTTTTGGCGTACAAAGGCAATATTATCCAGTTTGACTCCTTGGTGCTCATACAGCTATGCAAGGATTACACACACACACGCACAGAATTACAAACAATGAGATTAATATCCTTGTGCTCTTGTTTATCCAGATGTTGTATGCAGTCTAATTTGCAATAGTAAACATTGATATCAGTCTAAATATTTGTAAACAGGGGATGCAATAAATAGAGCATATAGGTGAATGGAACACAACAAACCTAAAATAATAAATCCACATGTACTGAAATGAAAAGATGTTCACAGTGAGCTAAATGATATTTTATAAGAACAATGCATCCATATATTTATGGAAATATGTACAATAAAAAGTGGTTATCTAGTTACCATGATTTTATAGAACAACTTCCAAACCCACGTAAGAGAATTCTTACAAATGTCTTTATAACACATGTACATTTTCTTACTGAGAAAAAAGTAAATATATTTACTTGAAGCAATATGAAGAGGAAATTGAAGAATAGCTATGTGTGATATAATTTTACCTATATAAAATATGTACATATATGTTTACCTATGAATGAAAATACTGGAAGGATACATGGCTAATTTGTAATAGTGATTCTGTATTTCTAGTAAGTGGTAAAGTTATGGTAGAAATTCCAGTCTTTATACCATTTGAATGTTTTGCAACCATTATGCATTTCAAATTAATCTGTACATAGTGATCTTAGCTAATACACAGATTCAGTCATTTTTTATATATGGTAGTATTCTCTAGGCAATGGCAACTCTCTCCTCCTGTCAATTTATACTCATTAGAGAAATATGATTCTCTAATATTCTAAGGACTTGGATAACATTCTAAAATAATACAAGTACTAATTAAAATGTATTGCCACTTCTGAAGAATAGTAAAAGAGTGTTCATTATTTTGAAATTTGCTTCAGAGCATATAATACGTCCTTTAACAGTTAATATATTTTTTAATAGTTTTTACTAATTTTGCCATAAAATGATGCAAAGAGAATGATTAAAATATGTGCTTTAGTAAATAATCAAGAAGACACTGGATGAATAACTATGATGTATTTTAATGAGAGTCACTTCTGATAACTAAAATCTGATTCTCAGAGTTAAAATAAACATGAAAAAATGGAATCCTTACAATTCAGTAAAAGTAAAAGTGTTAGTCTCTCAGTCGTGCCCAACTCTTTGGGACCCCGTAGACTACAGCCCACCAGGCTCCTCTGTCTCCGGGATTTTCCAGACAAGGATACTGGAGTGGGTTGCCATTTCCTTCTCCAGGGGATCTTCCCGACCCAGGGATTGAACCCAGGTCTCCTGCACTGCAGGAAGATTCCTTACCGTCTAAGCTAGGAGGGAAGCCCACAAATTTCAGTATCTTAATTCCATTTACTTTGATTTCATATTTATTCTAAAAACAAAGATATTTGATAAACAATAGGGACCTACATTATAGTACAGGAAATTATATTCATTGTCTTATAATAACCTACAATGGAAAGAATCTGAAAAGGAACATATATATATGTATGTATGTATGTATGTGTGTATATATATATATATATATATACTTACATATATGTGCATGCGAGCTAAGTTGCTTCAGTTATGTCCGACTTTGTGCAACGCTATGGACTGAAGCCCATCAGGCTCCTCTGTCCATGGGATTCTCTAGGCAAGAAAACTGAAGTGGGTTGCTATGCCCTCCTAAAGGAGATCTTCCCCACCCCAGAATCCAAACTGCCACTGTTAAGTCTCCTGTATTTGTAGTTGGGTTCTTTGCTACTTGCGCCACCTGGTGGCTCAGATGGTAAAGAACCTGCCTGCCATTGCTAGAGACATAAGAGACCTGGGTTCGATCCCTGGGTCGGGAAGATCCCCTGAAGACGGGAAAGGCAACCCACACCAGTATTCCGGCCTGGAGAATTCCATGGACAGAGGAGCCTGGTGGGGTACAGACCATGGGATCATGGAAAGTCGGACACAACTGAGCGACTAACACACACACACACACACACACATAAATATATATATATATAAAGCTGAATCATTTTGCTGTACACTTGAAATATTGTAAATGAACTATCATTGAATAAAAAATTAAAATTAAAAACTAAAATATTTGACTTAGATTGTAAAAAAATTAAAAGAATGATTGAACAAGCAATATCATAAATAAAATCAGAAATAACTACTTCACTTTATCCAACCTTTGGAAACAATTATGGAATATCAAACTTGTACATACAGGTGAAACAGAACAAATGTATCTCATTTTCAGGTCAAACAAAAAAATAATCAGCTGGTTTTTGTGTTTTTTTTCTTCTTAACTCTGGTGTTCTGTGGAAAAAAACTGACCTTAGAAAAATAAGTTCTATTTTATATCTGTGAAAAGTAAAAGAATATTTTTTATTTATCCAAAAGGAAAATGCATTTCCTTTGTGGTATATTTATTTAAACTTTGCCACACTTGAACACATATCATAGCAGTACTAATTAGTGAAACCAGGTTAAAGCTGAGTTGATTAACTGAAGGAAGAAGTATATATCATATAATTCCTTGTTGTGTAATTAAAAAGACATTTCTATATAAATAACATGAAGGGTGCCCTTTAGATAAAGTTTAATTATCTGAAAAAATAGCTGCAATTACTGTCATTAAATTTTTTTAGTGAAAAAGAAGTTTATGGGAAATAATAAGACTATGATTATTAAACATGATCAAGCTATCAGAAATCTAAGGTAACTTGACGTATATACACTATACTATTTATAAGTCAATTTTTGTTTGTTTTTAATGTTTTTCCATTTTTTTTGTAAACAATATGTAGGAAAGTAAGCTGAAATATTTATAGTCTTTGATGGCCTATCAAAAGTGTTATTTTTTACAGAAACGCACATGATAATAGGATTATATTTCATTTTCCTTAACTAAATTAACTAAATCATAACATAAGCACATTACTTTTGGTTGAGAAAATCAAGTAACTTTCAAAATTAATAGAAATGTACTATTTTTTAGTTTATTGTCATTTTACTGAAGGCTAAGACCATGTTGAAATAGTTTGTAAAATCAAGACCTTACACATTGTTTATAAAATTTTTCTCCTCAAGCATATCTAATAGCAAAGAAGTTGATATATATCCCTTAGAATTCTGGGGGGGAAGTAGGCCAAAACAGCTCACAACAAATTCATTTTTTTCTTAAATCTTTAGTGTCCTCTGAAAAATGCACATGGGTTTTACATTCTGTTCGATCTGCATTTGTTTAAACAAAAATGAAGATTTCTTTCAACTGAATTTTGGAGATAAAATTGATGTTACAGAAAGAGGCACTCATATTTATATTATGAGTTTGCATAACTTTGTGCAGAAGTTAAGTTTGAGAAACACAGTGCTATAGAATGTCAGGACCTATATTTGAGACTGAAAAGATAGGATACCATGTAATTTCTCTCTAGATGTATAGGAAAAAAAATTAATGTAACATTTAAGCCTGGAAAAAAAAATCCTCTACTTAACACTACTAGTGTGAAACACTTACATTGAGGGAACCTATTAATTTTTGGTCATTTCAAAATTGTCATAAAGTATGTATTGTTATTTTTAACCAAACCTGAGTCTTTGTAATTTTGACTTATTTTGATTTTAGTTCTGTTCTCAGTGTCAATACTCCTAAAAGCATAAATCCCAAAGTTAGACTACCTATGAGTGTTCTTAAAGATGAAACAAATTTTAATATATGTTGAAATATGAGTGTGCCCTTTTCCCTTCTGTAATGTGTGTGTTGTGGGGAGGTGAGAAAGGGAGTGAGAATTACCTGGATCTACTTTTGAGGTGAACAGAATGAATGTATGACCAAGCTCAAAAAAACAAAGTCTCTTAAATGGCAATGATGTAAGTCAAAATAAACACTGTTCAATTGTTAAAAACAAGTAAACACAAAATCATCCATCTACTTGGGGATATATATATTTGTAGCTAATTCACCTTAATGGACTCAAGTAGTTCTAGCTAATCAAACA
Organism: Bos grunniens; assembly: GCF_055505025.1. NCBI lineage: Eukaryota > Metazoa > Chordata > Mammalia > Artiodactyla > Bovidae > Bos > Bos grunniens. The sequence continues at coordinate 135,862,776 of NC_141194.1, forward strand.
TTCTGTAGGAAGTACACAGATACTGTTAGTGTCAGAATTGGTGCCTAGCACTCTCTTCCATTATAAATTTCCTAGTCAAAATCGGCTCCTTTTGAGCAATAACATACAAAGCATACAAAAGAAACATGACAAAAAAGCTCAAACAATAGTAAAATTAACAACAAATAACAAACTGTTACTTATTTAGTACTTAATATGTGTCAGGTGTAGTGCCAGGGCTTTAGATAAATTATTTTATTTAATCATGACAATACCCACAGAACTGATTATCTTTGTCCCAGTGGAATAGATGAGAAATTGAAATGCAGAGAATAAAAGGTTTACCTAAGGTTACATAGCTAGATGATACTTGGTGAAACCAGGATTGAAACAAGACTTGGCTTCTTAAATTCTTTATCTCAATAATTTATCTAAAAATTAATAGTTGGTCCATTGATTGAAGAGATTAAAACTACCTGCTGCTGCTGCTGCTAAGTCGCTTCAGTCATGTCCGACTCTGTGTGACCCCCATAGACAGCAGCCCACCAGGCTCCCCTGTCCCTGGGATTCTCCAGGCAAGAATACTGGAGTGGGTTGCCATTTCCTTCTCCAATGCATGAAGGTGAAAAGTGAAAGTGAAGTCGCTCAGTCCTGTCCAACTCTGAGCGACCCCATGGACTGCAGCCTACCGGGCTCCTCCGTCTATGGGATTTTCCAGGCAAGAGCACTGGAGTGGGGTGTCATCGCCTTCTGTCACTTTTTCTTTTTTATACTTTCCAAATTTACGTTGTCCATATTACATGGATAAATATAAAAATCTTCTAAAATACTGTATTATTTACTTCACTGCCTATCACATGAGAGTCTTATAGTAGTTGTATATTGTTTTAGTCTCTTCATTAATATTTTTTGAAATAAACTCTTCTCTATTCCATGTATATCTTTAGAGCTATCATTTAGGGGCTTCTCTTGTGGCTCAAATGGTAAAGTGGCATCATTTATGGTATCACAGTTTCCTTGCCTCATTTATAGACTTTTCACTAAAGTCTAGCTAATCAATATATTCCATCTCACAGATAATAGCAATTGGTCCAGAATTTGGTCATATTGTCCAGAGTCCTTTCCTGGAATTTATAATATGACTCTAGAATAAAGAAGCTTCTTTCCACTGTGATGTTGGGAGAATATAAATATGAGGCTACTGGTGGCTATCTTCCTTGTAATATAGAGAGGACTTGTCTATAAAATAGGGGCTTCGCTGGTTGTTCAGACAGTAAAGATTTCACCTACCAATGCAGGAGATGCAAGAGACGTGGGTTCAGTCCCTAGGTTGGGAAGATCCCCTGAAGGAGGAAATGGCAACCCGCTCCAGTATTCTTGCCTGGAGAATTCCATGGACAGAGGAACCTGCCATTCTATAGTCCATGGGGTTGCAAAGAGTCAGACATGACTGAGCGACTAACACACACACACACACACACACACACACACACAGGGTGTGTTGAGAGGATCCTTGTCTATAAAAGTAAGTCAAGTAGATGGAAACAGGAATGGGAAATGGTTGTCTTAATAACAGTGAACCTTCGTTTCAGTCCTTAAAGTTTTTGCTGTGCCCCCTTGTGCATTGCTCTTGCTTTATCCCTTGGCCTCATTCTGGGGTTGAGTCTAGGAGTTTATTATTATTATTAAAGATCCTCAATTGATTATGGTGACTGGCTATGTGTGGCAATTATGGGACATGTTAATAATACATCCCTTTGTGTTTTTTTTACATTTTGGTTTTTGATCAATGTCAGTTTTTCACTAAATATTTTCTCTGAAATACCAGTTTCTCAGATACTCTACAGCAAAAAAGGGTTTTCAGTGTTCATTAAAGGGTCTGAGAAGTCTTTCAGTAAAACTGATTGTTGAACCCAGCATTTCTTAATTCTTACAAATTTGACACAACTCGTACCCATATACACAGAACTTCCATATCCAGAAGTCTTTTGCAGGCTCCCTTGCACTTACAACCCCTCCTAGAATAACCACTATCCTAACTTCTAACTCCATAGATTTATTATGCCTTCTGGAATGGACCACAGGTCCAGGTTCATTAGAAAGTTACAGTTCACAGAATTATTCTAAATGTTCAAGTTGAAGAAACTCAATGTTCTTCTTTAAAGTTTCTTGAACTTTCTGGTTGTACAATCTTGGCCAAATTGTTTAACCTCTCTAACCCTCAACTTCTTCAACTTTACCATGCAAATAATAATGTTATCTGACTCATAGATTTGTGAATAGTAAATATTTTATGCATATATATGTATATTACTTACATCTATCTATGCAAATTTTGGAGTTGTTTTTGTTTTGCTCTCTACCAAAAAATATCTTCTATTTTGAGCTACTCATTTTGAGCTACACACACACCTCTTTCCCTCTGGTAACCACTACTTTTTTCTCTGCATCTACGTGTTTGTTTGTTTTGGTGGTACTATGTGGCATGTGGGATCTTAGTTCCCCAACCAGGGATCAAACCTGGGGCCTTTGTCTTAGAAGCACAGAGTTTTAACCACTGGACCACCAGAGACATCCCTCTATCTGTTTGTTTTTGTTTGGTTTGTTCACTTATTATGTTTTTGTTTGTTTATCAGCTTTTTATATTCCACATATTAGTCTTTCTCCATCTGACTTATTTAACATAATACCCTAAACATCTATCCATGTTGTCACAAATTATAAGATTTCAACTTTTTATGGCTGAATAATATTTCATTGTATATACACATAGAATTTCTTCCTTTAAGAGTGCTAATAACTTGTTTTATATATATATATATATATATATATTTGTGTTCCTATATTAGTTATACATACACACACACATATATATATAGGTGCTCCTGTGTTAGCTACGTATATATTAATCATGGTTATTTATTCTTGATAAATTGCCACTTTAATATTATATACTGTCAATCTTTGTGTCTTGTTACCCATTTTAGGCTTGAAATCTGTTTTGTCTGATATGAGTATAGCTACATCCACTTTCTTTTGGCTGCCATTTGCCTGGAGCATCATCTTCCTTCCCTTCACTTTTAACCTATGTTAGTCTTTAGAGCTAAGGTGTGTTTCTTAGAGGCAGCATATATTTGCATCTTGTTTCTTAATCCATACAGGCACTCTGTGTCTTTTGAGTAGTGAATGCAATCCTTTTATATTTATGGTGCCTACTGACAAATGAGGACTTAGTATTGCCATTTTATTTCTTGTTTTCTTGTTGTCCTATATCTCCATTGCTCGTTTTTCCTTGTAATGTTGTGTGCCATTTTGGTTTGGTCATTTTCTATATTGTCCTGGATTTCCTCTTTTTTATGTTTTCTGTCTCTGCTCTATGTTTATGTTTTGTGGTTATTATGAGGTTTGTATAAAACATCTCATAGATAAATTTCTCCTTTTTCTGCTGATAGCATCTCATCTTCATTTACTTATACAAATTCTTTTCTTTCCTTATTCTCCTTTAATGTTTTTGTTGTCTCAAATTATTTCTTTTTCTGTTGTAAGTTTGTTACCTGAGATAGCTATAATTATTTTTGTTTTCTTTTTTCTAAAAAAAAAAAAACTGTTCTGAGTAGAATTTTTCTGGTTCTATTTATCACCCAACTCAAAATTTTGTGTAGTTTTGCTGCTTTGTTTCTGGTAGAAGTTCAGTTCAGTTCATTTCAGTCGCTCAGTCATGTCCGACTCTTTGCGACCCCATGAACTGCAGCACGTCAAGCCCCCCTGTCCATCACCAACTCCCGGAGTTCACCCAAACCCATGTTCATTGACTTGGTGGTGCCATCCAACCATCTCATCCTCTGTCATCCCCTTCTCCTCCTGCCCTCAATCTTTCCCAGCATCAGGGTATTTTCAAATGAGTCAGCTCTTCGCATCAGGTGGCCAAAGTATTGGAGTTTCACCTTCAAAATAAGTCCTACCAATGAACACCCAAGACTGTTCTCCTTTAGGATGTACTGGTTGGATCTCCTTGCTGTCCAATGGACTCTCGAGAGTCTTCTCCAACACCACAGTTCAAAAGCATTAATTCTTCTGTGCTCAGCTTTCTTTATAGTCCAAGTCTCACATCCATACGTGAAAACTGGAAAAATGATAACTTTTCTTGACAGAGTATTCTTGGGTGACAGTTTTTATCTTAGTATTTTCAGAATGTCATTCCACTTCCTTCTGGCCTGTAGAGTTTCTACATAGCTCAGTTGGTAAATCATCTGCCTGCAATGCAGGAGACCCGGGTTTGAGTTCTGGGTCAGGAAGATCTCCTAGAGAAGGAAATGGCAACCCACTTTAGTATTCTTGCCTGGAGAATCCCATAGACAGAGGAGCCTGACAGGCTACAGTCTACGGGATCGCAAGAGTTGGACACGACTTAGTGACTAAACCATCACTGAGAAATCAGCTAATACCCCAATGGGGATTCCTTTGTACATTACTATCCCCTTTCCCTAGCTGCCTTTAAAATTCTTTCTCTGTTATTGACTTTTGACAACTTTAATATTATGTGTCTTAGAGGTCTTTCTGCATTGAGACCATTTGGTGTTCTCCTAGCTTCATAGAGTTGTATATCTAGTTCCTACCCCAAATTTGTAAAGTTCTCAGCTTTTATTTTGTTAAATAAATCTCTCTGCTCCCTTCTCCCTCTCTTTTCCTACGAGGATATCCATTATCCTAATTTTGCCCTTCCTAAAAGAATCAGGTACCTCTTGTAGAATTTCCTTACTTTTCTATATCTTATTTCTCTTCTACTTATATCATGCCTAGATTTCTATCTTCATGCTTACTAATTCTTTCTTCAATATAATCTGCTATATTTCCAATGCTTTTGGATGCATTTTTATTCTCAATTATTGAATTATTCAGCTTCACAATTTCTGTTTGTCTCTTTTCAGTTTCAATCTCTTTGGCAAAATATTCCTTCTATTCATTAATTTTATTGCTAGGCTCATTAAATTGCCTTTCTGAGTGTTCTTGTATCTCACTGAATTTCTTCATGACACCTACTTTACATTTGCTATCAGTTAAATCATAATATTCCATTTCTTCTGAAAAACTATCTTTTCTTGGTGGTGGTAGAGCATAACTGTGGTTCTTCATGGTACTTGAGTTGTTCCCCAGTGGATATATTTGAAGTTAAATGACAGGTTAGAAGTTAGTCTTTCTGTTTTCTGGTAGGTGGTGCTGTAACACAAGATTTTCATTTTTTTAACCTGTGCTACCTCTGGTTATACTTGAGAGTTGGCACTCTCCATCCTCCATCTTCTCTGTAAGAAGTATGACTGCATGCCTTCTTTGTTTCTTCTTGTGTACCTGGGGTCCTTGCTTCTGCCAGAATCACTGTCAACACTGGGCTCTTGCTTTGTGTCGGGGATCCCCTGAGACACAGGCTCTACCATGTGGGGAGGTGGCAGCAGTGGGGAGGGAGCTCAGGTCATAAAAGTGCTTCTAGTTGGTCTAGTGTTGTAAGGTTCACTGGCTTCCACCACTGCCGATGGCGGGGTGTGAGGGTGGGGTGGCGGGGGTGATGGCCCGGCATCATAAGTGCCCCAGTGGCTAGAGGGATGGAATCCTAGGCTCCACTGCTTTTGCTGCCCAGTTACCTGAGGCTGCAGAGGCTGGTGTGTTTGGGAGGCAAGGATCATGTATGCAGCTACCCCTGCTGCTACTGGGGTCTCTCAAACTGTGCACTCAGCTGTAGTCGGTCAGGATTGCAGGCACCAGTCTACCCATGTTTAGATGTAGACATGGGAAATTCTCAGGCATCCTCTTTTGTTGAGCAGAGGCACTTTTGTTGAGCTGTGGATATTTTACTTGTTGCAATATTGAAAGAAGGAGATAAAGGTATATTTTCACTCTGCAATGTTTCTGGCCTCACTACAAATCTACTATTAAGAAAAATATACAAGCAACTCCTACAGCTCAACTCCAGAAAAATAAACGACCCAATCAAAAAATGGGCCAAAGAACTAAATAGACATTTCTCCAAAAAAGACATACAGATGGCTAACAAACACATGAAAAGATGCTCAACATCACTCATTGTCAGAGAAATGCAAATCAAAACCACCATGAGGTACCATTTCACACCAGTCAGAATGGCTGCGATCCAAAAGTCTACAAATAATAAATGCTGGAGAGGGTGTGGAGAAAAGGGAACCCTCTTACACTGTTGGTGGGAATGCAAACTAGTACAGCCACTATGGAGAACAGTGTGGAGATTCCTTAAAAAACTGGAAATAGAACTGCCTTATGATCCAGCAACCCCACTGCTGGGCATACACAATGAGGAAACCAGAAGGGAAAGAGACACGTGTACCCCAATGTTCATCGCAGCACTGTTTATAATAGCCAAGACATGGAAGCAACCTAGATGTCCATCAGCAGATGAATGGATAAGAAAGCTGTGGTACATATACACAATGGAGTATTACTCAGCCATTAAAAAGAATACATTTGAATCAGTTCTAATGAGGTGGATGAAACTGGAGCCTATTATACAGAGTGAAGTAAGCCAGAAGGAAAAACATAAATACAGTATACTAACGCATATATATGGAATTTAGAAAGATGGTAACAATAACCCGGTGTACGAGACAGCAAAAGAGACACTGATGTATAGAACAGTCTTATGGACTCTGTGGGAGAGGGAGAGGGTGGGAAGATTTGGGAGAATGGCAATGAAACATGTAAAATATCATGTAGGAAACGAGTTGCCAGTCCAGGTTCGATGCATGATGCTGGATGCTTGGGGCTGGTGCACTGGGACGGCCCAGAGGGATGGTATGGGGAGGGAGGAGGGAGGAGGGTTCGGGATGGGGAACACATGTATACCTGTGGCGGATTCATTTTGATATTTGGCAAAACTAATACAATTATGTAAAGTTTAAAAATAAAATAAAATTAGAGAAAAAAAAATTAAAAAAAAAAAAAGAAACAGAATGTTTTATTTATTTATTTTGAAACAGAATGTTTTAAATGTTTTCAAATAAAAAATACTGTTTTTATTGAACCTCATTATAAACACTAACATAATGACTATCATGTTCTTGAATGATTGAGTCACCTGTCATACATTCATTTTGTGGTTACAGTGATTAATTCTGGAGTGTTTGCAAGTTTATCTTATGTATTATGGTGATTTTAAAATTCCTGACACTGACATGGAAGTATGTCAATAATTTGTCAGCACATTCATGACTCACATAAAATTCTACATGAAAAGCTATTGGTAATTTTCAAACATTTTAAAAAATGTCTGAAAAAATCAATTAATCATGAAAGTTGCTTTTGATTCTTTAGTAGTTTTAATATTTTTATTGCATTAGAATATGATTTTCTATCATTTTTAAATAGTAGTTTTTGAGAATTCATGTAGGAGTCTATTTAATGTTGAACCAGTCAATTGTGCCATGCATGGTTCTAATGAACTAGTTCAAAATTGGGAAAAGAGTACATCAAGGCTATATGTTGTCACCCTGCTTCTGTGTGACTGTGTAAGTCACTTCAGTCATGTCAGACTCTGTAATCCTTTGCAGTGTAGCCCACAAGACTTCTCTATCCATGAGATTCTCCAGGCAAGAGTACTGGAGTAGGCCTCCTCCAGGGAATCTTCTCGACCCAGGGATCCAACATGCGTCTCTTATGTCTCCAGCTTTGGCAGGTGAGTTCCTTACCACTAGTGCCAACTGGGAAGCCCGTATCAGTTCAGTACAGCTCAGTCAATCAGTCATGTCTGACTCTTTGTGACCCCATGGACTGTAGCACACCAGGCTTCCCTGTGCATCACCAACTTCCAGAGCTTACTCAAACACATTTCCATCGAGTTGGTGATGCCATCCAACCATCTCACCTTCTGTTGTCCCCTTCTCCCACCTTCAATCTTTCCCAGCATCAGGATCTTTTCAAATGAGTCAGTTCTTTGCATCAGGCAGCCAAAGTATTGGAGTTTCAGCTTCAGCATCAGTCCTTCCAATGAACATTCAGGACCAATTTCCTTTGGATGGACTGGATGGATCTCCTTGCTGCCCATGGGACTCTCAAGAGTCTTCTCCAACACTACAGTTTAAAGGCATCAATTCTTTGGCACTCAGCTTTCTTTATAGTCCAACTATCACATCCATACATGAATACTGGAAAAACCATAGCTTTGACTAGATGGACTTTTGTTGGCAAAGTAATGTCTCTGCTTTTTAATATGCTGTCTAGGTTGGTCATAACTTTTCTTCCAAGGAGTAAGCATCCTTTAATTTCATGGCTGTAGTCATCATCTGCAGTGATTTTGGAGTCCCCCAAAATAAAGTCTGTCACTGTTTCCATTGTTTCCCCATCTATTTGCCATGAAGTGATGGGACCGAATGCCATGATCTTAGTTTTTCTTAATGTTGAGTTTTAAGCCAACTTTTTCACTCTCCTCTTTCACTTTCATCAACAGACTCTTTAGTTCTTCTACACTTTCTTCCATAAGGGTGGTGTCATCTGCATATCTGAGGTTATTGATGTTTCTCCTGGCAACCTGTATTCCAGCTTGTGCTTCATCCATTCCAGCATTTCTCATGATGTACTGTGCATATAAGTTGAATAAGCAGGTGACAATATACAACCTTGACTCCTTTCCCTATATAGAGCTAATTTGTTGTTCCATGTCCAGTTCTAACTGTTGCTTCTTGACCTTCATACAGATTTCTCAAAAGGCAGGTCAGGTGATCTGGCATTCCCAACCCTTTAAGAATTTTCCACAGGCTGTTGTGATCCACACATTAAAGGCTTTGGCATAGTCAACAAAGCAAAAGTAGATGTTTTTCTGGAACTCTCTTTTTTGATGATCCAGTGGATGTTGGCAATTTGATCTCTAGTTCCTCTGCCTTTTCTAAATCCAGCTTGAACATCTGGAACTTCACAATTCACGTACTATTGAAGCCTGGCTTGGAGAATTTTGAGCCTTACTTTACTAGCATGTGAGATGAGTGCAATTGTGCGGTAGTTTGAGCATTCTTTGGCATTGCCTTTCTTTGGGATTGGAATGAAAACTGACCTTTTCCAGTCCTGTGGCCACTGCTGAGTTTTCCAAATTTCCTGGCATATATAGTGCAGTACTTTCACAGCATCATCTTTTAGGATTTGAAATAACTGGCATTGAGACACTCAGAGATGCTCAGAGGGCTCAAACAATCCTTGTGCACACTAGCACCCAGAGACCCCACAGAGACTGAGACAAAACTGTATTTAAGTGTCTCCTGCAGAGGTATGTGTCAACAGTGCCCTGCTTCTGGGGGAGGGGCTCTGGGTGCAGCAGACCTGGGTATGGCACAAGCCCTCTTGGAGGAGATCACCATTAACCCCACCATCGAGTCGCCAGCACCTACCCAGGACTGGGAAACAAACTCTTGGAGGGCACAAACAGAACCTTGTGCACATCAGGATCCAGGAGAAAGGAGCAGCGACCCCACAAGAGACTGACTCAGACTTGCCCAGGAGTGTCCAAAAGTCTCTGGCAGATGCGTGGGTCAGTGGTGGGCTGCTGCAGGGTTGGGGGCACTGAGTGCAGCAGTACCTGCATGGGACCTTTTGAAGGAGGTCGCCATTATCTTCATTACCTTCACCATAGTTTGGCCTCAAGTCAAACAACAGGGAAGGAACATAGACCTGCACATCAACAGAAGATTGAATTAAAGATTTACTGAGCATGGCCCTGCCCATCAGAACAAGACTCAATTTCCCCCTCAGTCACTCTCTACCATCAGGAAGCTTCCATAAGCCTTTTATCCTTCTCCATCAGAGGACATACAGAATGACAACCACAGTCACAGAAAACTAACCAATCGGATCACATGGACCACAGCCTTGTCTAACTCAATGAAACTATGAGCCATGCTGTGTAGGGCCACCCATGATTGATGAGTCATGCTGGAGAGTTCTGACAAAACGTGGTCCACTGGAGAAGGGAGTGGCAAAGCACTTCAGTATTCTTGCCTTGAGAACCCCATGAACAGTATGGAAAGGGAAGCCCATATATAAAAATGTAGTTTTTATTACAATAATACCATAAAGAAGGATATTATACAATACCATATATTTTAACAAAGTTCTTTTATGATATTGAAATTAAAATGAAATCAATCCAAGCTTAATTGTTTTAACTTAAAATGTTAGTTTTAATTGTAGGGAAACCACAAAGAAAGTAACTCCATAAAATATGGTAAAAGAGGCAATAAGGAACTTAAAATAGTTTGTTAGATAATATAAATTTAACACACAAAAAATGGCAGAAACTAGTCTTATCAATAATTATAGTCAATACAAATGGCCTAAATACTGCAAGCAAAAGGCAGAGACTAGAAGAATGCATAAGAAAATCATGACTCAGCTATATATTGTATAATAGAGAGAGACTTTAGATTCAAAGAGACAAGTAGGTTAAAAGTAAAAGGATGGGAAAGTAATAAAATAAAAGAAAAAAAGAAGATGAAAACTCCAAGCCAAGAAAGCTGGAGTGGCTATACAAATAATAAGGATAAAATAGACAATATGATAAGAATCTGTACTAAAAACAAAAAGGATATTATGATAAAAGAGTAAACCCATTGATAATACATAATTACATACTTACATGCATTTCATAGAGCTTCAAAATATATGAAACAAATCTGACAGAATTAAATAGAGAAATGGACAATTAATAATAATGGGTGATTTCAACACTGCATTTTAATTATTAATAATGAATAAAACAAGGAGGCAGAATATCAAGAAGGAAACATAGATTTAAAGAACATTACACATCATTTAGAACTAACAAACATCTATAGAACCTTCCACCCAACAATAACAGACACACATTTTCTTAAAGGCACATGGAAAATTTTCATGGATAGAACATATTTTAGGTCATAAAATAAGCCTCAATAAATTTAAAAGGATAAGATTTGTGTACAAGTTGTATTCTCCGATCACATGGAATAAAACCAGAAATCATTAATTAAAATAAATTTCAGAATTCACTAATATGTGAAAAGTAAAAAAATCTATTCTTAGATAACCAGTGATCCAGAAAAGAAATCACAAGGAAAATAGAAACAAAAACTATGAGAAGAATGAAAATGAAAATACTACATAGGAAAATTTATGGTATACAGCAAAAGCAAAGCTTCGAAGGTTATTTGTAACTATAAACACCAATGTTAGGAAAGATGAAAGATGTCAATTAAATAATTTCAGTGTCCATGTTAAGAAACTACAAAAAAAAAAGAGCAAACCAAAGCCAACCAAGAGGAAGGAAGGAATAGTTAATGAAATAGAAAACAAATAATAGATTTACCAATGATAGCAAAATTTGGTTTTTTGAAGAAAGCAAGAAAATTGACAAACTTTTAGCTATAATGAACAAGAAGGAAAGAGGGTAATTTCAAATTACTTAAATCAAGTATGAAAAATTCCTATGAAAAAGGAAATATCAATAGAGACCTTATAGAAATAAGAATGGTTATAAGAGAATATTATGGTCAATTGAATTCCAAGTAATGGATAACTAAGACGAGATGGACATATTCCTAAAAAGACATAAAATCCTGATATTGACATAAGAAGAAATAGAAAATACGAATAGATATACAACAAATAAGGAGATAGAATTACTAACATAAAACAAACAAAAATGGGAAAACCTTACAGCAAAGAAAATTCTAGGCCCAATGAGTTTACTGGCAAATTCTGTCAAAATTTGAAGAATTAACACCAATCTTTCACAGGTTTTCCAAAAATCAGGAGAGTACACATCTCAGCTCATTCTCTGAGGTCAGTGTTACTCCTGATACTAAAACTGGACAAAGACATCACATGAAAAGAAAATTACAGATCAATATCCCTTATAAATATAGATGCAAAAATCTTCAATAAAATATTAGCAAGCTGAATCCAGTAACATAAAAATGGGACTATACACCATGATCATTTGAGATTTATCATAGGAGTATGCAAGGTTAGCTCAACATTAAAAAAAAAAAACACTATCAATGTAAATATCATATTAATAGAATGAAGGAAAAACGTCAGGGAATCATCTCAATAAATGTAGAAAGAGCAATTGATACAATCTAACATCCTTTCATGATAAAAGCAATCACGTTAAGAATAAAAATAAATTTCCTCAACCTGATAAACACATTTAAGAGAAGCCCATAGTTAACATCATGCTTAATTGTAAAAGATTAAATGTTCTTCTCCTAAGGTCAGGATCCAAATAAAGGTCACCACTCTTAGTGCTTTCTTGTCAAAATTGTGCTTGAGGCTCCAACCAGAACTATTGGCACCAAAAAGTTATAAAAGTGGTCATTGAACACAATGAGATAGGTATAAGTAAGTCAAAGTGATGGCACGTTGGATCTTGGAGGTTATATTAAGAATATTTGGATTTATTCTAAGAACGTTGAGAATATAGAAGAAAGTAATGACATTTAATAGAGAAGATATTCTTTTGCACTTTACTATTCAAAACTTTTAGGCATTTATTTTAATTGCAGGCAACCACATGCTTAAATTCTAAAATATTGAAATAATTTAAATTTTAAACTGATATTTCTGATTATGTGTCCATCATAATATAGGTTTAAAATCTGATTTGACTCAAAAACATTCAACATAGATTTCTCTTTTTGTCACTCCTCGAAACATATTGAAATATGAAAGAAAAGTCCCTGGGAAATTCTCACCTCCTCATTTCAATTTCAATTGAAAATGCAATGCATAGTCAGAGAATATGTGCCGTGATTGTTTTTTCATCCTGTGCCCGGAATTCTCCATTGAATACTATACTGTGAAGGTTAATACCAATAGTTTTAGTATTGCCTTGGGCTTTATTACTGAAATAAGAAATACCTGCCTGGCACTGATCCCTGGTCAAGGCCTGTATTTGTGTGTGTGTGTGTGTGTGTGTGTGTGTGTGTGTGTGTGTGTGTGTGTCACTGTGGGTCCAAGGATTTTCAGGGAGCTTTGTTTCTGATTTTCAACATTGTTTATTGTTAACACTGAGATTGATGACTTTCACCTGGTCTCAGTGAGGACCCAAGGGTCTTTGACACTGAGTTGATTACATAGCAAAAATGGATCTTCAAAGGGAGCACAGTTGAAATTTGAGTGCAGTCATTTCAGAGTGAATGCCATGAGATGATACTTCATTGTGATTCATTTATGAACTTGAATGTGGTTTATATATTGTATAAGAATTGTCATCTTGGGCCCTACTTGTATTCTTTAACAATGGAATCCTATCTAACTGCCACTTTCAGTGCAGATACCTATTTTCTATTGCCTGATTTTGAACTGTTCAGTGTAATGAACAGGCCCTTCCCAAATGGCCTAATTTCTCTCTCCAAATGTGTATGTGTCCCTCCAGCTGGCCCCTCACTCAATGTAATTTTATTTTTCCCTTTGTATTTTCATAGAAAGTGGTTCATCCTGTCATTGTAATAGTACTGAGTTGAATCATGACTATCTGTATAATATTTTTGTATGCAGTATCGTTAAAACTCTGTCTTAAATACAGTAAGTGCTCAACAAACTTTGGATGGATAGATGCATGAATGGAAAATTGTCCTTAAGTTTGGCCATACTGATCTTGAAATAATGTTTCTCTAACAAATGGCACAATGTGACAAATAAAAATGTGTTTGTAGAAATTATTAAAGCATAAAATAATATTCTTGATTATCTACTTGACCTTGCTAGTGTTCATGACTGATTCTATTACCAGCTAATTCTATCCCATTGTTCATTTATTACCATAATTTAACTTGGTCATCACATATAGCAGAAGGTTTCATTGAACTGCAGTCAAAGTATGGCTCTAAATGTGTCAGGGATAGTTAAATGAATTATAATGTGATATTGGCCAGGGAGGGGCTCAGCCTAAAAAATACTGAATGGACAGTTAGCTGATCTGAAAGGAGAATACAATGGAAATTTTAAACAATTCATGGATAATCACCCAGGAGGGATTTGGAAGTGTGCTTTTATAGATAATATTCACAAAAAAATATTTAAAATTAATGCTTGAAAACCTTTAGCCAAATTTGTTTTAATCCTTATAATATGCAGAATATTAGTTTTCTTTAACATTCAGGCTTTTTGCATCAGGCTTTCATGTTCATGTAAAATACTAAAATGGAAAGGAAATTTATACTTTTGTAAGAATAGCTTCAGGACATTAACCTGGCCAAGAAGTGACAAACTCAGCCAATGAATACACTCTTGGAGTTATGAATTAATACAATTATTGACCAAGAAGCCATGCTCCATTAAAAACTGTCTTTTCTTCCCATCCCACAGCAATCTGATTTTTAAACTAATGGAGCTATTGACAGTAAAAGAATTTTCACAGTAACAACAACAAAAATGTTTGCAAACAAACTACTATGTTCAGTTATTATAAAAATTAAAAGTGTTGTTGCAGAAAGCTATATAATAGGCAACTGTGCCAATAAAATTGAACAGGTTCTATCCATAAATCAAGGGCTTGCTGATAAAATGTTACTTTTTAATCTCGAGTTAACACGGGTGTTTTTATTGTATTAAAATGACATTTTGAAAACTGCAGTTATTACTAAGTACAGACCTTGTGGTTTTCACAGTGTGTTCCACAGAAACATGCACATACCTTTTCCCTCTGAATCCCTGAAAAACAGTAGTTTAATTTCAACTTTATCTTCAGTAATTTAATGATGTTATTACTCAATATACAGGAGAATAAACTGTGTGTGTGAGTTTGGGGGCATGGTGCTAGTTCTCTTTCTTTCAAGTAATAGGGAATAACATGTCAAAGTCCTGAATATTTATTCTTTAATACATGCATCACATATGTACTACCCAATTAGTTCAGTTCAGTCTCTCAATTGTGTCACTTTGCAACCCCATAGACTGCAGCACGCCAGGCCTCCCTGTCCATCACCCACTCCCAGAGCTTGCTCAAACTCATGTCCATTGAGTCGGTGATGCCATCCAACCATGTCATCCTCTATTGTCCCCCTTCTCCTCCTTCCTTCAATCTTTCCCAGCATCAGGGTCTTTTCCAGTGAGTCAGTTCTTCATATCAGGTGGCCAAAGTATTGGAGCTTCAGCTTCAGCATCAGTCTTTCCAATGAATATTCAGGACTAATTTCCTTTAGGATGGATTGGTTTGATCTCCTTGCAGTCCAAAGGACTCTCAAAAATATTCTCCAACACCACAGTTTGAAAGCATCAGCTCTTCAGCACTCAGTTTTCTTTATGGTCCAACTCTCACATCCATACATGACTGCAGGAAAACCATAGCTTTGACTAGATGGACCTTTGTTGGTAAAGTAATGTCTCTGTTTTTTAATATGCTGTCTAGGTTGGTCATAGCTTTTCTTCCAAGGAGCAAGTGTCTTTTAACTTCATGGCTATAGTCACCATCTGCAGTGATTTTGGAGCTCAAAAAAATATACTAGAAGAAGGCCTAGTATCCAGGAATGTGACACTCCAAAGTATACTACCTCCTCATGGGTGAGTCAGTGTGAAATGTCACCTAGTAGAAGTTTATATACTGTATTTGTTGTTTTATGGTAGCTAAGTTGTTTCGAACTCTTTGTGTCTGCATGGACTGTAGCTCACCAGGATCCTCTGTCCATGGGATTCTCCAGGCAAGAATACTGGAGTGGGTTTCCATGCCCTACTCCAGGGGACCTTCCCGACTTAGGGATCAAACCTGGGTCTCCTGCATTGCAGGCAGATTCTTTACCACTGAGCAACCAGGGAAGCCTTGTTCTATAAAGTGGGATAATAATGCAATGGTTGCCTAGTGTGGTTTCAGAGATGATTAAGGAGATAGGACATTATATGTGTGTGTACATGCTCAGTCGTTTCCAACTCTTTGTGACTCCATGGACTGTAGCCTACCAGACTCCTCTGTCCATGGAATTTTCCAGGCAAGAATACCGGAGTGGGTTGCCATTTCCTACTCCAGGGAATCTTCCAGACCCAGGGACTGAACCTGCCTCTCCTGCATTGGCAGGCAAATTCTTTACCACTGAACCACCTGGGAAGCCCCAGTACATCATATACAAAGTCCTTACACAGTACAGATTTATTGTTCTCAGCCCAGAGGCCCCAGTGTGTTAGGACTACCATTCTTGCCTTGGTGACCCCTGTGGCATTTTGGGCTATCTCTGGACAGGCTGTTGTCCCAAGAAATAGTGGGGCAGGAAGTGGAAGGTGGAAGGTAAGAGTGTGATAGGGATCCAATCAATCAATTGTTAGCATGCAATATCCTCTGAGGGGCTTCCCAGATGGCTCAGAGGTAAAGAATTAGCCTGCCAATGCAGGAGATGCAGGGGTTGTCGGTTCGATCCCTTGGTCTGGAAGATCCCCTGGAGTATGAAATGGCTACCCACTCCAGTACTCTTGCCTGTGAAATTCCATGGACAGAAGAGACTGGCGAGCTACAGTCCATGGAGTTACAAAGAGTTGGACAGAACTGAACATGCACGCAATGCAATGCAATCCTTTGAACCTCCACGATTGTTATCTCTCTCAGATGTGTTTGTGCAGCTTTATGTAGCTCCTTTTGACAATATTTCAAACTACTGATCGCCATTTCTAGTATGTACCCTCTTGGCTTTGAGTGTCAATTGTTTCTACTCACTTATAACTAATAAGCTGTATTCCCTCTCTTGACTCCTGACTGAACTTCACATCAAATCTTAGTTCCCTCCCCTTCTCTGGCTTCATTATATTACTTTATGAAAAACAGCAAATAGATCATTTTATCCAATTCAGTTGTAGTTGGGCTAACAATGCAGTCTCCAGGTAAATCTTGTATTTTCAAAAAGATCTTTCTCAGATCATTGGATGAGCTCCATATCTAGGTTATTTAAAACACTGAATATTATAGTAACCATATGTGTTTCAAAGGCACTCTGAAAAGCTTTGCTTGAAGTTGTTAAGAATTCTCAAAATCATTAACACATACCCAGCTTAAAAGATTCTTAAAAGCATATGCTTGACAAAATAGAAAGTTTTAAACGAGAGGTTTCCTTGATCATGAATACCTTTGTTAGGTTGTTTGAAGAAATGCTCTATGAATTTCCTCAGGAAAATCAAGGCAACTAATTATCTTGCTTGTAACCTTGCTTACCCCCAAATTTAAAAAACTCAAAGCTTTACATATCTTACATGTGGATTTTTCCGAATTAAGCCATATACCATTATTCTTTACTTCTTGTTCTTCCACTAGCAAAAGTGGAATTCTGTCAGTATGTACATTGCTTTTCCTCATGGAAGTAACTCTCATTTAGTACAATCTGAAAGAAGAAGCAATTTCAACAGTGTTCTTCAACTACTTAGAAGTTGGTGTATGTTTACAAGGTTGGAAGTATGTAAAAACAAAAGAAAACAAACAAAAAGCACAGTAGTTTCCTTTGTAGTCAAAATGACAGTATAGTCTTAGTTCTGTTTCCCAGAGTAAATCAAGGCATAACATTACACAACATCTAGATCTGAATAGGTGGTGGTGGCCTAGTTGCTAAGTCATGTTCAACTCTTTTGTGACCCCATGGACTGCAGCCTGCCAGGATCCTCTGTCCATAAGATTTTCCAGGCAATACTGGAGTGGGTAGCCATTTCCTACTCCAGGGGATTTTCCCAACCCAAGGATCGAACTCAGGTCTCCGGCATCACAGGCCAATTGTTTACCATCTGAGCCACCAGGGAAGTCCCCTAGATCTGAATGGCACATATCAATTAGTGTATGATACTCATCATAATATTATACATTTTACTTTTGATTCATTTTTTATATTCTTTACTAATATTTCAGCATACATTGATTGTACTTAACACTAATACTCTATTAAGCCAAATATTCATTGTAAAAGTGAGAACATTAATTATGTCAGCCTCATCAAGAAACTTTGTTAGACATCCACATTCCTATCCACCACCCAAACCACTGGATTAGCTGATTACCTTGGTATTTGTGTAAAAATAGTTCAGATTTTGGTCTATAGTTAACTTGGTTACTCATTTCCTTTCATCTAATAAGTTAGGCTAATTGTCTCTAATCATTGTAGAAGAAAGCTTATAGAACGTTTTTCACTTGGAGATTAGGAAACTATTTCTCACTAAGTTCATTGTTTGAATTAATTATTTTACCCATGAAATAAGATAAGTATCTGATGCATTAGTTTTGAATTGTAAAAGAAGGAATACAGTTGTCCTACGCAGCCATCCATATAATTTATGAAAACCAAAGATACAAATAAGAATTTTTATGTTTCTGAAAAAATCAATATCATTTAATTTTTTGTAATAACCATATTCAGTAAAATTTTGGTGTGATTTAACAGGTTAATTTTATATTTCTCCTGCTTTGATACATAGTTGACAAATAAAAATTATGTATATTCATTTGTACAAAATGATTTAATATACATATACATTGTGAAATAATTACTACAATCAAGCTAATTAGCACATTCATTATCTTACACAATTACTTCTTTTTATTTTTTGTGATGAGAACACTCAAGATCTATAAGTTAAGTTAATTATAAAGTACATGCATGCATGTTAAGTCATTTCAGTCATGTCCGACTCTTCACCCCCCTATGAACTGTAGCCTGCCAGGCTCCTCTGTCTATGGGGTTCTCCAGGCAAGAATACTTGGGAATGTTGCCATGTCCTCATCTTATAATTGGCTAACACCTTTCCACTTCCCTCAACCCTCAGCCACTGGCAACCATCATGTTACTCTCTGCTTCTATGAGTTCAACTTCTTTCGAGTCCACATATTAGTGAGATCATAACAGAATTTCTCTTTCTCTCAAGATTTCCTTACTTTCATGGCTTAATATATAATGAATATATCACATTTTCTTTATCCATCCATCTGTCAATGAACATATAGGATGTCACCATATATTGGGTATTGTGAAAAATGCTGCAGTAAACATTAGAGTGAGATATCTCTTCAAAATATTGATTTCATTTCTTTCAGATAAGTACTCAGAAGTGATGTTGCTGGATTATATGGTAGTTCTATTTTTTAATATTTGAGGAACCTCTAGATTGTCTTCTGTAGTAGCTGTACCAATTTACATTCCCATCAACAGTGCACAAGTGTTCCCTTTTCCCACATCCTTGACAACATTTATTTTATCTTGCCTTTTAAAAATGGGCTTCCCTGGTGGCTCAGAGGTTAAACCGTCTGCCCACAATGCAGGAGACCTGGGTTCAATCCCTGGGTCAGGAAGATTCTCCTGGAGAAGGAAATGGCAACCCACTCCAGTATTCTTGCCTGGAGAATCCCATAGACAGAAGAACCTGGTGGGCTACAGTCCACGGAGTCACAGAGAGTTGGACATGACTAAGCGACTTCACTTTCACTTTCACTTTCTTTTAAAAAATAGCTATCCTAACAAGTGTGAGGTGACATCTCATTATGGTTTTGATTTGCATTTCCCTGTTGATTGTGGAATGAAAAACTCATACGACCAAGAGAAAAGCACCCCGAATATTTTGATTAGAAGATGGGCAAAGGACTTGAATAGACATTTTCCAAAAAGAAATATAAATGGCCAAACAGGTACATGAAAAAGTGATCATTATCAATAACATTAAATTTAATAATGCTAAGCTTAGTATGACTGTTTATTCAGTTTTTAAAAAAGATTGTGTGTATATATGTATGTATCTATAGTTATTTAAATGTGTCCTCTTCAGAATAATCTACATGTCCTTCAAGAAGAAAATGATTACATAAGACCAAAGATGTATAGAATTAATCAAATCCCATATTTGATCTCTCTTCCATTAACTTGTTTCACATTATAAAGTGATGACATTACAAATACCTGAATAATTACATTATTAAAATGAGTTACATATTACTGCAAAGAGTTGGACAAGCGGTTTAGTTCTGGCATAAGCAGGACAATTTAATGAGCTAGGCCAGCATTTCTTAAAGCATGCTTCCTGGATCACTAGTTTCATGGGATGCTAATAGGTATTACATGGGAAAAAATAGTTATACAGGGTTATCTTCTGTTTTAAACAGATTTCATTCCTGTAAGATTATTCAAAGCTTTTAGTATGCTAATGTTCATTATGACTCTCTAAGAATGTGGTAGACCATGTAGCATTTCTCAAACTTATTTGGCTACAGGACCTTTTGTTTCACAGAGCATTTTTAAAAATAAGTGACCCATGAATCACCCATTGTGAAACACTCTTTTATGCATAGTTGAAAGAGAAGCCAGAAGTGGAAAAGGAAAAGCCTAAGAGAGTACAAAAATGGAATTGTAAACAAGCAACCAATAAGCATCCTAGGAATAACTGGGTGCCTTACACTGTGCTTGATAGATAGAATACATATTTGTAAATATCCATAAAGTGAATGGAAGAGTGATTAGAGCACAGTATTTAAGAAATCAGTCTAGTGTTATAGTGAAAAAAGCATTGGTTTTGTGGTTAGACATACCCAAGCCTAAGTCTACAATCAGATGCCTCAGGCAAATTATTTCATGAACCCAATAAATTATGTTGAGCCTTAGTTTATCTGTGATTTACAATTAATACTATCTAATTTAAAACTTTTCATAAGGATTAAAATTAAAGTTGTTTGGCACAGAGTAAGTATTTAACTAACATTCCCTCCCAAATGAATTGAACTTTGGTTCCAAATTATCATGGCAGAAATTTTATATGAATGGGAGCCACCATGAATCCTGTTCTAGCCCTCACCCATGTACTTGCTAGCTGTGTATCCTGGTGAAATCTTTGATTTCTCTAAGCCTTGTTTATTTTTACATAATAATGAGAATAAGGAATACCAAGCTTGAGGGATTATTTTGGTGCTGAAAACACAAGTGTTTAGCAAGCAGCTTGCACAAAGTAGGCCCTCATAATTAACAGCTATTATTCCTGATTTCTGAGATACTCTGCTGTAGAAGCCCTATTTTGTAAGCAGCTAAACCACTGTAAAAATCTTTAAGGACTGTTGTAAGCTTATGATTTGTAGACAACAGTTTTTCAATCCACAGAGTCTATTCAAAGAAAAAATGAAAATAAAAAAGATTGACCACATAAGCAAAGATGTAACAAAGTATTTTGTAGACTTGTGGAAAATTCACTGCCATTCAGAATGCAGTCAAATTAAAACCCATTTCTCTTTTTTTACTAACCCAAATAACAATATTAAGTTTAGAAAATATAGTAATCATAATTAGATTATCTGGAACTATAAATGAGGATAGTGGGTAAAAGGCAAGCAAAGAACTGTGATGATGATTATAAAGCTATAACTCTGACTTAGATCATATTTTTTCTCGATTTTTCTCCTTTGTTTCCTGAACTGTCACATTTTTTAAAATACTCATTATTTTCTTCCCCTTCAAAGCAAGTCCCGTAAGATAAGATCATACCACAACCTCCTCTCAACATACACACACACGCACACAATATTTTACTATAGCATAATAGTCCAATAGATGTTATTTAGTATCTATCAGGTTTTAAAAAAATCTTTGAAAGACTGACACTTTCTCAGCTACTCTATTGACTGCAAGGCAAATTCTCTCAGTTGAGTTATAAAGTGCAGGAAGTAGACGTTTATAATGGCAAAGATGACAGACTTTTAAATAGAATGGCACCAGCACACCACTATAATTTTAATTTTTGTCTAATTCCTACAAGAGCCTCTGTAGATCACGGCTAATAGCACTCTAGGGGCGTCAACATTTCGAAGAGGGGCCACATAATTCAGTGAGCGTCTGGTGAGTATCCAGTATACATGTCAGAGGAGGAGGAAAGGAAGGAGTTGGCATTTCCTCAAATGCCACCAGTCAGAGCTGTTCTGAGAACAAGATGGAAACACTGAGAACAAAACAATGGCCAGTGGCATAGCACTCTATATGGGAAATTTTTCTGGCAGCCTTGTCAGTTTAGCTGTAATGTCAATTGTGGGCAGTGATTGATTTATCTGAATTATTTTCCTATTAATCCTTTCAACATTTTTGGTCTTGCAATTTTCCTGAATGCAGAGGACAATGGGCTCTAGGGGGATAAAAGAAAATACTGACTGTTGATATTTGAGGTGTTGGATTCATTACCATCATTCTTCCAAGCTGTCCTAACCTCATCAATTTAGTGCTGTCTCATCCTTCTCCAAGAGAGGTTAAAAATAAAATGTATTATGAGGAAATTGAATAGTTATCTATGTTTTTTTTTTTTCCCTTGAGTGTCTCTCAAAGTAGAAAAAGTCTTCAAGTGAGTGTGTAAACTTAGTTGGTACTTTGTCAGCAAGAGGGATAAGCAAAACTTTGAAGGTGAGAAGTCTGGATGCTTGGTATTCAGAAGAAATGAAGTTTGTCGGTATAGAAAGAATTCTTTATTTCACCTTCCTTCTTCAAGGAATGATTGCAGAATGGGTATGTTGTGAAGTGAAAGTTGTGTCTGGATTCTCCAGGCTAGAATACTGGAGTGGGTAGCCTTTCCCTTCTGTAGGGGATCAAGCCATCCCAGGGATCAAACCCAGGTCTCCTGCATTCTTTACCAGCTGAGCCACAAGGGAAGCCCAAGAATACTGGAGTGGGTGGTTTATCCCTTCTCCAGCGGATCTTCTGAGCCCAGGAATCAAACTGGGTCTCCTGCATTGCAGGGGGATTCCTTGCCAACTGGGCTATCAGGGTATGTTAAGGTTCTGTAAATTCAATAATAAATAAGTTTTGGACTTTGATTAGTAGTTTATAAAGTACAACACATGACTTTTGAAATAGTGTTTCCTTTCATGAAATTCAAACTATCGTTCCAGGAGAGAAGAATAATGATTGGGAAAGACTGTGAGGGATTGAGGTGCTGACAGTGTTCTATATGTATCCAGAAGGAAGGGTGAGTGCTGAAGAACGGATGCTTTCAAATTGTGGCGCTGAAAAAGACTCTTGAGAGTCCCTTGGACAGCAAGGAGATCAAACCAGTCAATCCTAAAGGAAATCAACCCTGAATATTCATTGGAAGGACTGCTGCTGAAGCTCCAATCCTTTGGCCACCTGATGCAAAGAGCCGACTCACTGGAAAAAATCTCGATGCTGGGAAAAATTGAGAGCAAGAGGAGAAGGGGGAAACAGAGGATGAGATGGTTGGATGGCATCACTGACTCAATGGACATGAATCTGAACAAATTCTGGGAGACAGTGAACGACACAGGCACCTGGTGTGCTGCAGTCCAGTTGCAAAGAGTTGGACATGACTTAGCAGCTGAACAACAGCAATGAGTATGTGAAAAGCGTTAGTCTCTCAGTTGTGTCCGACTCTTTGTGACCCCATGGACTGTAGCCCACCAGGTTCCTCTGTCCATGGAATTCTCCAGGCAAGAATACTGGAGTGGGTTGCTATTTCCTTCTCCAGGGGATCTTCCCAACCCAGAGATTGAACACAGCTCTCCCACACTGCAGGCAGACTCTTTACCCACTGAGCCACCAGGGAAGCAACTGAACAACAGCAATGAGTATGTACTATATATTTAAAAAGTTAATATGTAAAGTTTAAAAATAAAATAAAATTAGAAAAAAAAAGTTAATAATCTAATGACAATATAGAATAATAATGGAAGTTTAGACTACAAATTGTGCAAGAGAAAACTTTTAAAAGTACAGCCAACTGATAATACAGAAAAATCTTTATTTCCTACATATTAATAAGAGATAAGTTTTGAGTTGTACAATTATAAAATAAATGAAAATCACTTTGCAAATAGACTGGGATTAATATCTCTTTAATAACTAGCGATGGGACTTCCCTGGCAGTCCAGTGGTTAAGACCTCTCCTTCCAGTGCATGGGGTGCAGATTTGATACCTTGTCAGGGATCTAAGATCCCACACACCTCATGAGCAGAAAACCAAAACATAAAACAGAAACAATATTGTAACAAATTCAACATGTGTGTGGGTGTTAGTTGCT
Source organism: Bos grunniens (assembly GCF_055505025.1). Taxonomy (NCBI): domain Eukaryota; kingdom Metazoa; phylum Chordata; class Mammalia; order Artiodactyla; family Bovidae; genus Bos; species Bos grunniens. The sequence continues at coordinate 135,886,753 of NC_141194.1, forward strand.
TAGTTGTATCCAACTCTTTGCAACCCCATAGACTGCAGCCCACCAGGCCCCTCCAGCCACGGGATTCTCCAGGCAAGAACACTGGAGTGCCATTTGCTTCTCCAAAAGGAACTATAGAAAGAAAGAAAGTGAAGTCACTCAGTCGTGTCAGACTCTTTGCAATTCCATGGACTGTAGCCTACCAGGCTCCCCCATCCATGGAATTTTCCAGGCAAGAGTACTGAAATTCAATAAAGACCTTAAAAATGCTCCATATTAAAAAAAAAAAAAAAAAAAAAAAACTAGCTATGTTTAAGTTCTCTAACTTAGTCTCATGAGTTGTGTGAATTTCTCAGGTAAAGTGTTACTGAATGCCAGGTTTTTTTGTTGCTGTTCCCTGTAATAGCTAGAAGGAGTAAGACATATAATTTAGTTAACATTTCTCAATCTCTGTATCAAGACACAGTTGTATATTACAAGTAAACTGTAAGTGAACAAAGTTAAAAATCCAAAGTTTATAAATATTTTACCTTATATAGTATTCAGTCTTAAGATTATGTTATCCTCTTTAGTGTTTATCCTTTTATCCTTTTCTGAGTGGTAGAGAGATAGAACACACTGGGAAGAACACATGACTGACAGACTATTTAACGTATTTCATTGCCCACAACTGAAATTTGAATCTGTCTATGGAAATGTGTTGAGTATATAGTCTTTATCCTTATTGGGAGACACAACAAAAACAAAAGAACAACCAAATTTGACAACTACCGTTTTAACTCACAAACATTGGGCTTCCCTGGTAGCTCAACTGGTAAAGAATCCGTCTGCAATGAGGAAGACCTGGGTTCGATCCTTGGGTTGGGAAGATTCCCTGGAGGAAAGCATGACAGTATTCTTGCCCACTTCAGTATTCTTGCCTAGAGAATCCCCATGGACAGAGGAGCCTGGGAAGTGGGGGGAGGGGGAGCTATAGTCCATATAGGGTCACAAAGAGTCAGACAGAACTGCACGACCAAGAACAGCACAGCACTGTTTTAGATCACAACCAGAGAATGCATTTGCAGCCTGGCCTTGGGAAACAGAACTGAGCACTATCTTAGAGTGCTGGCTGCCATCTGTGATTTCCTTATTCATATTTTCATTAAAGCCAAGTCCCATATATTGATAGAAAACCCAGCTATGTCACTAATGAAGCCATAGAGATTCATTCCACTGTGATCTCTCATCTATACTTTGAGATATGTGAAGAAAAAGAATCAAGATTAGGAGAATATAGGCAAGTTATGACACTCTAAGCATATGTGTATGCTCAACTAACATAGGCAAATTCAATTAGTGATTGAAAGAAGAACTAACAGAGCAGTCAGTATTATGTTTATATTTCTATGAGGAAAGATAATAACTTTTAACTTTTATAGCTTTGACTTGCATCTGGAATTGATTGTGTTTGGATGCCTGATCCAAAATCAAATACAGGCAAAAATCAGACATACTCACAGACATTCAAAAGTAGTTTGAATGTCTCACAGGTCTCACCAGTTTCTGAGAATAGATGAGGTCACATATTACGTAAGTATTCACATTCCACTGGCTCTTTTCCACACCTGTTTATAAGATCTAACCTTCTGTGGAGTCCCTTAAGTATTTCTGGGAATCCTTAGGAAATGCCTCACATGTAGTTACAAAAAACAAACAAACAAACAAAGTCTGATCCTGCTGGACTAACAGACTCAGAAGTTACCTTCATTATCACTCACTGGGCAAAACAGACTCCTGCTAATGCTCACCACATCTCCATCTTATTAACTCTGCCATTTTCCTGACAGGAACCAGTTTCCAGCTAGAGTCATTACCAATTTACTGGCATTCTCAGCATTTCAATGTTGACTACTGTTTTGTGATGAAGTATGAAAGAAAGCTTCCCCTAGCCTCATGTGTCGTCTTTAGTTAGAACTAGACTGTAAGTTTCAAGAAGGTAGGTACTGTGTCTCTCTTTCTCTAAAAAAAGAGACAGCAGACAGCAATTTCAAGTTTTAATTATAATCCCTGTTTGAGGACTCTGACACCATTCAAAGTAGACCAAAAGCATCATGAGAGCAGTAACTATGTCTGCTTCATTCATCATATTGTTCATGAAATGTTTGCTTAAAAATGAATGAGGCTAGAACATGGGATGAATGAAACCAACACTATACTGCACTTGGAATTGCTCTTCCCTACAATAACCAAAGTTTTAGTACAGTGTCCATTTCATGCTGGGCTCTTTCTTGCATTACATAAGTTCTCTCCCAGAAAGCTTCACAGTTGTCATGCCAGTAGCTTTTGTCAATTTTGCTACCTTTTTTCACCATATATTTCTGATTACGACACAGACTCAAGCTAGGCTGTGTCTTTATACCTGCAAGTGAAAGTGAAAGCAGCTCAGTGGAGTCTGACTCTTTACAACCCCATGGATTATACAGTCCATGGAATTCTCCAGACCAGACCACTGGAGTGGGTTGCCATGCCCTTCTCCAGGGGATCTTCCCAACCCAGGGATCAAACCCAGGTCTCCTCCATTGCAGGCAGATTCTTTACCATCTGAGCCACCAGGGAAGCCCCCAAGAACTTCTATTTTGACTTAATTTCAAAGTTATAATACCTCACAGAGGATGATTTATACTGGCAGCTTTAAAGATTTTTGTCTGGTAGTTCCAATATCTTCGGATTGGCATCAGTTCATTGTTTTTTGTTTGTTTTCTCTCCCTATGAATTAGCTCAATTTTCCTTTTTTTAAAAATTCCAGTATTTAAAAAGTTATTTCATGGATATTTTAAATTTTCTGTGTGGGACTCTGGTTCCTGTTAAATTCTTCTGGAGAAATTTTATTTGCTTTTATTTTAGCAAACAATCAACAAAGTTAAATTTATACCACAAGTGCTGGCTTACTTTGTATCCTTGGTGATACCAATGCCCTTGGCCATACTCCTTGGGTCTAACACCCATATAAGTCACTGGTAGGATTAGTCTGGAATTTGGGTGGTGGTTTATATTATATATCCAATGGCAAAGTCTTTACTATGCTTCTTTGGGTGTGTTCCACACATCTGCAGTTTGAGGCTGAGCCTGGGGTTTGTGTCAGTTCATACAAAGTAATACTTTGTATTATTCCAACTCTGTGAACTCCCCACACTCCCAAGGCCCTTTGTTCCTCTGGCTGAAAATAGAGTTCTCTTAGAATTGTAGCCACCTGCACAGGTCCACAGTTCAGTGTGAACGGGCCTGCTTTAAGGAGAAGCAGCAAGAGAATAGAGAGAAAAAAGCAATCACAAAAATAATCAGCACTCTGCAGAAAAGAGGTCCTTTTCCTGGTCCCTTTATGCAGAGAGAAGGGTTTTCTCTTGGAGTTTTAGATACCTCTGCCTCTGCAGTTGCAGTGCAGTTCAGCAGCTGGTACTGGCCTCAGGGTAGGGAGGTGAGAAAAAGGAAACATTGAAAACTTCCCCCTACTCTGTGGCTTCATGTGTTCCTTTTCCTGGCCTTGTGGTCAGAAGGAGAGATTCTTGAAGTTTTGGCTGCCTGTGCCTGCTGCACAATTCCCCAAAATGGCTTTGTGTCCTGATAAAAGCCTGGAAGTAAAGAGAAAAAAAAAAAAAAGAAACAAAACAAGAAAAATATCACTGGTATTTCTACAGACTTTGACTTCCCTCCCCAATCTGTGTCTATTACTTACATCTCAGAGATCTCATATCTTTGTTTTTTGGATTTTGTCCATGGTTGTTGTCATCAGCTGGGAAGTTAGTGGTAGCAGGCATATTTTACCTCAGCCAACATCAGAAGTCTTCCCATTCTCTCTTCAAAAAGAAATAATCAGATAACATTTGTTGAAAAGTTAATGTTTATCAGGCACTTTAGTATGCAAGCTAGGTACTATTATTATTCTGGTTTTGCAAGCTCACTTGACAATTTATAAAAAACTATGAGTTTGATGTATTTTATTCTGCTAACAATTACTAAATAATTTTCCCCTATTGGGAAAGCCGTTTGTATTCAAATGACCTGTGTTTAAACCTTAGTAACTTAAACTTAGTAACTTTTCTGACCAACTTGGAGACATTAGGATGTTTAAGATCTCACAGTTGGTCAGAAAAGTTACTAAGGTTTAAACACAGGTAATTTGAATACAAATGGCTTTCCCATTTCAGGAAAATTATTTCGTAATTGTCAGCAGAATAAAATTCATCAAACTCACAGTTTTTTATAAATTGTCAAGTGAGCAAAATTTGGTTTTCTGTATTGGAAGTGAGAAATGGAACAGTTCCTGCCATATCAATAAACTAAAAATGTCAAGTGAAAGTAAAAATTGAAAGTGAAGTCCCTCAGTCATGTCTGACTCTTTGTGACCCCATGAATCGCAGCACTCCAGACCTCTCTGTCCATCACCAACTCCCGGAGTTCACTGAGACTCATGTCCATCGAGTCAGTGATGCCATCCAGCCATCTCATCCTCTGTCGTCCCCTTCTCCTCCTGCCCCCAATCCCTCCCAGCATCAGAGTCTTTTCCAATGTCAACTCTTCTCATGAGGTGGCCAAAGTACTGGAGTTTCAGCTTCAGCATCATTCCTTCCAAAGAAATCCCAGGGCTGATCTCCTTTAGAATGGACTGGTTGGATCTCCTTGCAGTCCAAGGGACTCTCAAGAGTCTTCTCCTACACCACAGTTCAAAAGCATCAATTCTTGGGCGCTCAGCCTTCTTCACAGTCCAACTCTCACATCCATGCATGACCACTGGAAAAACCATAGCCTTAACTAGATGGACCTTTGCTGGCAAATTAATGTCTCTGCTTTTCAATATGCTATCTAGGTTGGTCATAACTTTCCTTCCAAAGGAGTAAGCATCTTTTAATTTCATGGCTGCAGTCACCAACTGCATTGACTTTGGAGCCCCCAAAATTAAAGTCTGCCACTGTTTCCACTCTTTCCCCTTCTATTTCCCATGAAGTGATGGGACTGGATGCCATGATCTTCGTTTTCTGAATGTTGAGCTTTAAGCCAACTTTTTCACTCTCCTCTTTCACTTTCATCGAGGCTCTTTAGTTCCTCATCACTTTCTGCCATAAGGGCGGTGTCATCTGCATATCTGAGGTTATTGATATTTCTCCCGGCAGTCTTGATTCCAGCTTGTGTTTCTTCCAGTCCAGCGTTTCTCATGATGTACTCTGCATAGAAGTTAAATAAACAGGGTGACAATATACAGCCTTGACGTACTCCTTTTCCTATTTGGAACCAGTCTGTTGTTCCATGTCCAGTTCTAACTGTTGCTTCCTGACCTGCATACAGCTTTCTCAAGAGTCAGGTCAAGTGGTCTGGTATTCCCATTTCTTTCAGAAGTTTCCATAGTTTATTGTGATCCACACAGTCAAAGGCTTTGGCATAGTCAATAAAGCAGAAATAGATGTTTTTCTGGAACTCTCTTGCTTTTTCCATGATCCAGTGGATGTTGGCAATTTGATCTCTGGTTCCTCTGCCACCATAATCATCAGCAATTGCAGTCACCATGGATGGTGACTTGGTGAGCCCTGAGGGAACTCAGGAAGGAAAGTTTATCTGGCATCTAGCAGCTATCAGACTGTGGCCACTTCCTACGGTGAACCCTGAGGAAGCTCAGAATGTGAAAACCCAGGACACTGGCCCCAGATAGCTGAGCGGCATATTAAAGTAATGATGCATCTTCCTATACATAGAAAAGTGCTAAATTCCTTAACTTGCTATTCTTTAATTAATAATAACCTTTTGATGTTCAGACTCTATGACCTTTGTTGCAAAACTTCTATATAGCCACTGGAGTGGCAGCTGCATGGCTCTGGAGTGACTGTGAGGAGATTCCATGTCTAAGGGTGAAGAAGCCCCAGCAAGTTGGTGGGAACTGGAATGGTGGCTGTGCAGTGCTGGAGCATCTGTGAGGAGATACCCCACATCCAAGAGCAGAGAAGGCCCAAGAGGATGGTAGGCGGGGCAAAACTGCATTTAGAATTGGACCCCATACCCACCACAGATACTAAGATGGCTCAAACAAACCTTGTATGCACCAGGATTCAGAGACCCCACAGAAAGTGAGTCAGAACTGTGTTTGAGTGCCTCCTGTGGAGGTATAGGTCAGCAGAGGACTGCTGCAGGGGCAGAGGCTCTGGGTGCAGCAGACCTGGGTATGGCATAAGCCCTCTTGGGGGAGGTCTATTAACCCCACCATAGAACCACCAGAACTTACACAGGACTGGGAAACAGACTCTTGGAGGGCACAAACAGAACCTTGTGCACACCAGGACCCAGGAGAAAGGAGCAGTGACTCCTCAAGAGACTGACCCAGACTTGCCGGGGAGTGACCAAGAGTCTCTGGCAGAGGCGTGTGTTGGTGGTGGGCTGCTGCAGGGTTGGGGGCACTGAGTGCAGCAGTGCATGCATGGGACTTTCTGAAGGAGGTAGCCATTATCTTCATTACTTCCACCATAGTAACTACTACTACTACTACTAAGTCATTTCAGTTGTGTCCGACCATGTGTGACCCCATAGACGGCAGCCTACCAGGCTCCCCCGTCCCTGGGATTCTCCAGGCAAGAACATTGGAGTGGGTTGCCATTTCCTTCTCCAATGCATGAAAGTGAAAAGTGAAAGTGAAATTGCTCAGTTGTGTCCGACTCTAGCAACCCCATGGACTGCAGCCTACCAGGCTCCTCCATCCACGGGACCCTCCAGGCAAAAGTACTGGAGTTGGGTGCCATTGCCTTCTCCAGGCCCCAGGTAAAAACAGGGAGCAAACACAGCTCCACCCATCAACAGAAAATTGGATTAAAGATTTACTGAGCTTGGCCCTGCCCATCAGAACAAGACCCAGTTTCCCCCTCAGTCACTCTCTCCTATCAGGAAGCTTCCATAAGCCTCTTATCTTTCTCCATCAGAGGACATACAAAATGAAAGCCACAATCACAGAAAACTAACCAATCTGATCACATGGACCACAGCCTTGTCTAACTCAATGAAACTATGAGCCATCCTTGTAGGGGCACCCAAGATGGACAGTTCATGGTGGAGAGTTCTGACAAAATGTGGTCCACTGGGAAGGCAATGTCAAACTACTTTATTATTCTTGCCTTGAGAATTCCGTGAATAGTATGAAAAGGCAAAATGATAGGAGACTGAAAGATGAACTCCCCAGGTCAGTAGGTGCCCAATATGCTACTGGAGATCAGTGGAGAAATAACTCCAGAAAGAATGAAGAAATGGAGCCAAACAACAACACCATAAAGTTGTGGATGTGACTGGTGATGGAAGTAAAGTCTGATGCTGTAAAGAGCAATATTGCATAGGAACCTGGAATGTTAGGTCCATGAATTAAGGCAAATTAGAAGTGGTCAAACAGGAGATGGCCAGAGTGAATCAACATTTTAGGAATCAGAAAACTAAAATGTACTGAAATGGGTAAATTTAACTCAGATGACCATTATATCTACTACTGTGGGCAAGAATCCCTTAGAAGAAATGGAGTAGCCATCATAGTCTACAGAAGAGTCCGAAATGCAGTACTTGAGTCCAAAACAATAGTCAAAAAAACAATAGAATGATCTCTGTTCTTTTCCAAGGTAAATCATCCAATATGACAATAACCCAAGTCTATGCCCTGACTAGTAATGCTGAAGAAGTTGAAGTTGAATGGTTCTATGAAGACCTACAAGACTTTCTAGAACTAACACCCCCCAAAAGAGGCCCTTTTCATTATAGAGGACTAGAATGCAAAGTAGGAAGTCAAGAAACACCTGGAGTAACAAGAAAATTTGGCCTTGGAGTATAGAATGAAGCAGGGAAAAGGCTAATAGAATTTTGCCAAGAGAACGCACTGGTCATAGCAAACACCCTCTTCCAACAACACAAGAGAAGACTCTACACATGGGCATCACCAGATGGTCAATACCTAAATCAGATTGATTATATTCTTTGCAGACATAGATGGAAAAGTTCTATATAGTCAGCAAAAACAAAACTAGGAGCTGACTGTGGCTCAGATCATGAACTCCTTATTGCCAAATTCAGACTTAAATTCAAGAAAGTAGGGAAAACCACTAGACCATTCAGGTATGACCTAAATCAAATCCCTTACAATTATAGAGTGGAAGTGATAAATAGATTCAAGGGATTAGATCTGATAAACAGAGTGCCTGAAGAACTATGGACAGAGGTCCGTGATGTTGTACAGGTGGCAGGGATAAAGAATATGCTCAAGGAAAAGAAATGCAAAAAGGCAAAATGGTTGTCTTAAGAGCCCTTACAAATAGCTGAGAAAAGAAGAGAAGTGAAAGGCAAAAGAGAAAAGGAAAGATATACACACATGAAAGCAGAGTTCCAAAGAATAGCAAGGAGAGATAAGAAAGACTTCCTCAGTGATCAGTGCAAAGAAATAGAGGAAAACAATAGAATGGGAAAGACTAGAGATCTCTTCAAGAAAATTAGAGATACCAAGGGAACATTTCATGCAAAGATGGGCTCAATAAAGGACAGAAATGGTATGGACCTAACAGAAGCAGAAGATATTAAGAAGAGATGGCAAGAATACACAGAAAAAGTATACAAAAAAGATCTTCATGACCAAGATAATCACGATGGTGTGATCACTCACCTAAAGCCATACATCATGGAATGGGAAGTCAAGTGGGCCTTAGGAAAAAGCATCATTATGAACAAAGCTAGTGGAGGTCATAGAATTTCAGTTGAGCTATTTAAAATCCTAAAAGATGATGCTGTAAGAGTTCTGCACATATATGCCAGCACATTTGGAAAACTCAGCAGTGGCCACAGGACTGGAAAAAGTCAGTTTTCATTCCAATCCCAAAGAAAGGCAATGCCAAAGAACACTCAACCTACCACATAATTGCACTCATCTCACATGTTAGCAAAGTAATTCCGAACATTCTCCAAGCCAGACTTCAATAGTACCTGAACCATGAACTTTCAGATGTTAAAGCGGGATTTAGAAAAGGCAGAGGGACCAGAGATCAAATTGTCAACCTCTTCTGGGTTATCAAAAAAGCAAGAGAGTTTCAGAAGCACATCTACGTCTGCTTTATTGACTATGCCAGAGCCTTTGACTGTGTGGATCACAACAAACTGTGGAAAATTCTGAATGAGATGAGAATACCAGACCACTTGACCTGCCTCTTGAGAAAGCTGTATGCAGGTCAGGAAGCAACAGTTAGAACTGGACATGGAACAACAGACTGGTTCCAAATAGGAAAAGGCATACGTCAAGGATGTATATTGTCACCCTGCTTATTTAACTTATATGCAGAGTACATCATGAGAAACGCTGGACTGGAAGAAGCAAAAGCTGGAATCAAGATTGTGGGGAGAATATCAATAACCTCAGATATGCAGATGACATGACCCTTATGGCAGAAAGTGAAGAAGAACTAAAAAGCCTCTTGATGAAAGTGAAAGAGGAGAGTGAAAAAGTTGGCTTAAAGCTCAACATTCAGAAATCTAAGATCATGGCATCTAGTGCCATCACTTCATGGCAAATAGATTGGGAAGCAATGGAAACAGTGTCAGACTTTATTTTTTTGGGCTCCAAAATCACTTCAGATGGTGACTACAGCCATGAAATTAAAAGACGCTTGCTCCTTGGAAGAAAAGTTATGACCAATCTAGACAGCATATTAAAAAGGAGAGACATTATTTTGCCAACAAAGGTCCGTCTAGTCAAAGCTATGGTTTTTCCAGTGGTCATGTATAGATGTGAGAGTTGGACTATAAACAAAACTGAGCACTGAAGAAACGATGCTTTTGAACTGTGGTGTTGGAGAAGACTCTTGAGAGTCCCTTGGACTGTAAGGAGATCCAACCAGTCCATCCTAAAGGAAATAATTGCTGAATATTCGATGGAAGGACTGATGCTTAAGCTGAAACTCCAATATTTTGGCCACCTGATGTGAAGAACTGACTCATTGGAAAAAACCCTGATTCTGGGAATGATTGAGAGAAGGAGGAAAAGGAGACGACAGAGGATGAGATAGTTCGGTGGCATTACTGACTCAGTGACATGAGTTTGAGTAAACTCTGGGACTTGGTGATGGACAGGGAGGCCTGGGATGCTGCAGTCCATGGGATCCCAAAGAGTGGGACATGACTGAGTGATTGAACTGACTGACTGACTGAACCTTTTGATGTTCAGACTTTCTGCCCTTTGTTGCAAAACTTCTATATAACCTGGCTCATCCCCTTGCCTCCAAGCAGCAGGTCTCTTAGGGTTACTTGAGATTCTGTTTTCTGGGTTTGAAGTCCCCAAAATCCCCACCAAATAAAACATAACTCTCAACTTTTAGGTTGTGAATATTTTCTCTAGGTCGACAGAAGTGACAAATCACAATACTCAGTGTCTCGGTGCACTTCATCGATTCTAAAATATTCTAGTACATGAGATGCCACTAAATCCTGAATTTCTTTTTTAATAATCTCACCAACTATATGTTCTCATCAAAATTATGGTTTGGGAGAAATATGCTTTGATTTTCTCTTCCCATAAAGTTAATTTTACTTCTCAACTTCATCTCTTCCTTCTCTGGTCCAGCCTCCTCCTCCCTTTCCACCTCCCTGCTTCTACTGACCTGAATTCAGCCGAAAGGGAAATATAGGAATCCTTAAGTTTCTTTCCAACATTTAGAGTACATTTTTCTTGGCAGAAAACTACAATTCTGTTTATATGGAAAATAATTTAGCCAAATGAATATTCCTGACCTATTCTATAAAAATAAGATTCTTTTTTTGCTCGTATTTTTGAAGGACTAATTTGTGCATGCTAAAATTGAGTAACAGGCCCTTGAAAGGGTCCCATAATTTTCAATATAAATGTATACAATTACAATCTTATTAAGTTGATTTATTTTTAAAAATGAAGTATATGAGACTGACAGAAAAGGACACAAAATAATGTACACTCATGTAACTACCACTCAGGTTAAGAAATTGAACATTGCCAAAACAGTGATTTGACTTTTCATGCTTCTTTAAAGAGTGTTCTAGTGTTTCAGTAGTCATCCAGTAGCAGAACATCAGCTAAATTAAGTGCATTGAATTTATACACTTAAAAATATTTTAAGTGTCTTTATAGAAAGAGATAGAGTAGCTATATGTGTTTGTCCTTCATAGCTTTTATATTTATAGCCCAAGTAAATGCATGGGTAACTTGCTCTACCCCATAAATGTCTTCCTAAATATTGTATGGAAGTGAATTTCACCTAATATAAAGCATTTAAATGCAATAAGCAAGGAAATGGAATAATGTTAAAGCTGTTGTGAATCTTTTGTAACAAGGCAGTTCTCTTCACAAAATAAATAACCACCCCTAAGTTATCTGCTTTAAAACTGCATTTGTGTACTCTAAGTTTCCTTAAAGTGGGGTGTATATATTTCTACTAAGGTAAATCTACTTCTACTAAGGCAGATCTATTTCTACTGAGGCAGGGCTTCCCTGGTGGCTCAGACAGTAAAGAATCTGCCTGCAATGCAGGAGACCTGGGTTCAATCCCTGGGTTGGGAAGATCCCCTGGAGAAGGGCATGACAATCCACTCCAGTATTCTTACCTGGAGAATTCCATGGACAGAGAATCCTGGTAGGTTACAGTTCATAGTGTCTCAAAGAGTCGAACACTGCTGAGCAACTAAGCATAGCAGAGCAAGGCAGATCTAACAATCTTTTGGTAGCTTTGATGGAACTGGATGTTCCATATTATTAAGAGCTGGCCTTGTAGGGTCTAATTGGATACAGAGCAAATGTACTGAATTTTTAAAAATCCATATTTATGCCAATAAAGAAGTGACTGTAGTTATCCTCACTTTAAGTCCACCTAACGACATGAGTTTGAGTGAACTCCAGGAGTTGGTGATGGACAGGGAGGCCTGGCGTGCTGTGATCATGGGGTCGCAAGGAGTCGGACATGACTGAGCGATTGAACTGAACTGTACTGAACGAAGTGTCAGATTTAGATACTATAATACCCTTATTTTTTCTAAGTTTATATAGCTCAATTAAGATTTGAACATGTAGTGCAACTTTGAATAAAAGTATGACTGAGCATTTCATTTTAATTAATCTAAGTCCCAGAGTATCCTAAAGTTTGCTCCATGCTCATGATTTCTACTGAAAATGAAAAAAATCACTGTATGAGAAATATATTTAATCACCTAATGCTTTAGTAGGTTCACATATAAATCTGAATAAACAAAATTCATCTCTGAGAATCATGAGCAGTACCCTGTAGGTTGCAAAATCATTTTTTAAACTCCTAAAATTCTAACCTTGTCTGAAAACTCCAGATATTAAATATCCAGCAAAGTACTCTATTGTGAAAAAAAGTCCTGATTTCTCTCTCTAAAGTTATATACAGCTTTACATAATGCTCTTTTATTTTTTTCTTTAGTGATGTGAAGATTTTTTCCCCTCAAAGGATTTTTAATTAGGCATTTATCTAAGACAAGATAAGCATAATTTTACACATCCATTAGTTAACATGCATTTAGAAATCTGTGATTAACAGTTTGAAATTGTGCCAGTTCTCTGTGCACTAATTAAATATTCACAAATAAATGTGAATAGCCTTCTTTAATTTTGATAACTTTCCTTGAGTTAAATTGTTCCCACCTACTAAAACTAAAAATAGATCACCTTTTTTTCATTGAAGATGGCAATCATCCCCTTTCTTTTTTCTTTTAAAACTCCTGGTCTAGCTAGAGTTTTCATTAGTCTAGATTATACAGTGCAAATTCAGTTAGTGTTAGGCTAATGTCAGTATGTTTCATGTGGTTAAGATGATCTTAACAGAATTGTAAAAGATGTCCTAAAATAAAATAAAGGGTGTTTTAGTATTGTTAAAATGCACAATTTTTTTTAACCTGGAATACTAAAATCTGTGAAATGCACTTTGTAGTGTGCATATAACAAAATATATGAACATGAAATTTTGAAATGTATACCTCTCTTCATTATGTGAAATAGCTGTTTTCTCTCACACAAGTAATTCATTTGTTATTTCCTATCTTGTCTTGGTACTAATATAAAATTCTGCACTTTTCATGATTTTAAAATAATTTCTTATGGGATCTTTGTATCTTTCGCATTAAATGATTTGTGCTTTCTTTGATATTTGAATGTATTATCCTGTAACATGGTAATTTATATCAAGTATATCAGCATGCTAAAGTTTGGAAACAATAATACCTTGCAGAAATATGCTACTTTTAAATTTTTGAAATGTTTTTACATCCATTATTCATTTGATACTAAGAAGAACTCTGTGGAATAGTGATGGCACATATTACTTCTCACATTTCAAAGAGGAGAAAACAAAAGTCTAAGATTACTTGACAAGTTAATATCAGAATTTAGGTCTTGCAGTGCTTATGGTCTACCATGGAAATGTTGAGGGAGGCAATAGAGACTAACTCCTTTAGATGATTTGCCATGGCACTGTCGTTCTTTCAATGTATTTAATCTTTTAGATGGGCTTCCCTGGTGGCTCAGATGGTAAAGAACTCACCTGCCAATGAAAGAGTCCAGGGTTTGACTCCTGGGTTAGGAAGATCCCCTGGAGAAGGAAATGGCTACCCACTCCAGTATTCTTGCCTGGAGAATTCCATGGACAGAGGATCCTGGCGGGCTACAGTCCATGGGGTCCCAAAGAGCTGGACACGACTGAGAGACTAACACACACTTTTAGATTAGGACTATACTTTGTTTTACATTCTGTTAAATTACTTATCAGTAGAGTTGAAGTCCTAATCTGCAAACATGAAATATGTATACACATAATTATTAGTGATGTTTCAATTATCATTAAACAGTGATTGGGGTTTTTAAAAAAATTTCTTAGATGAGTCATTTAATCCTTTAATCATCATTTTCCAAATTAATATTATTTTATCAAACATGAGTAACCACAATTACTCAGCAAAGCCATTAAGAGCAATATTACCTTACTAAAATAAGCTCAGTGCTAAATGATCACAGATGCCAAGTCAAATTTTTAGCAATCCTTTTCCAATTTATGTTTAAAACTGCTAATTTAACAAGCTCCTGCATCACTGACTCAATGGACACGAGTTTGAGCAAGCTCCAGGAGTTGGTGATGGACAGGGAAGCCTGGAGTGCTGCAGTCCACAGAGTGGCAAAGAGTCAGACACGACTGAGTGACTGAACTGAACTGGGTTACTGTATTTAAGACTCATCTGTCAATGGAAATTTTTATTTGTCCCTATGAATGTATTTATATGGGCTAGGGGAATCAAATCTTAAATACATAAAATAAAAACCTATAATATGTTGGAAACTGTGCAATATCTTAATGGTCTTGGGGAAGATTGGAATGAAGGGCTCTTTATTGAAATAATGGGCTCTTCTATTAACAGAATTCCTTCAAGTCTTTTTCCTTGCATGCTCTCATTCTTATCTGTTTCTCACTCTCGTATCTTCCCTTGTTTCTATATTAATTCATTCTGGCTTGGATCATTTAAGCTTACATGGAACTCAGACTTTGTGCCAATGTTTACTCGTGATGGCTGAATTTACCCTTAACAACTGACAGTAAACGTTATCATTTATCCCTGTTATTCATTACCAATCTTATTCATTCTGGCCTTCCAAATTTTATTTCTTACCAGTCTCCCAGGGCCTCAAAGTCAACTAAAAAGGTGCTTACTCCTTTTCTCTGCCCACAGTCTCTAAGAGATCCCTGACCTACTTATAACCTAAAATAAGGGTTATTTACATTTAATTTTCCCTGCATTCTTTTGTGGAAGACACTAAACCATGATTTTTTTTAACCTGAATGTGGCTTATTTTTTTATTAGAGTAAGTCGCTGATGAGGTCCAGGTGGCAGATGAAATCCTCATGTAGCCTTGTTAATGTTTTTCTTGGAAAAAAATATTTTTGCTTATTATTATTTACCTCAGTGTTCTCTCTTTTCATTAGAGAGAAACAGAATTAAGTTTAATTGATACGATCTATCTCAATTTATAGAGTTAAGATGGTAACAATAACCCTATATGTGAGACAGCAAAAGAGACACAGATGTATAGAACAGTCTTTTGGACTCTATGGGAGAAGGTGAGGGTGGGATGATTTGAGAGAATAGCACTGAAACATGTATATTATCATATGTGAAACAGATTGCCAGGCCAGGTTTGATGCATGAGACAGGGTACTCTTGGCTGGTGCACAGGGATGACCCAGATGCATGTACACCCATGGCTGATTCATGTCAATGTATGGCACAAAACACTACAATATTGTAAAGTAATTAGCCTCCAATTAAAATAAATAAATAAATAAATAAAAGAATTTGAGGTGTAATCTTTGTATTGTTGGGTAGGAAATTTAAAGCTTCTAGATGAGTTTTAAAGGAAGAATAAATCTGATATGAGGTACTGTTCAAACGGAACACTGTATTTACGTATGGGATAAGGTTACCAGGCCAAGACCTGCAAAACAAATATAAAAAAAATGAGATGAAGCCTAGAATTCACACCAAGAATTTACTGTTACAAAACAGAAGCAGAATACTCTAGAAAATGCCAATGAGAAATGCACAACTCAAAATATCATGGCTAGAGATGTGGAATATTTATGGAGAGAAAAGGATACACAGCCTTTTAAATATTGTCATATATGGTAAGTTGGCAACCTTTCTGGAAAGACATTTGACAAGAGCCACCACAAAATGTTAAAATGCTACTTTCAGAAATTTACCCCAAAGAAATAACACACAAAGATACTCTATTCTTATTTATATTTATGAAAAAATTAAAATCTTCAGTATAGGAAGGGATAGGTAAGTGATATTGCACATATTATATACTCATTAAAATAATATTATGACTCTAATAACAGAAAGTGAAAAACGTGAAAGAGAAAGTATTAGTTGCCCAGTTGTGTCTGACCCCATGGTCTGTAGCCCACCAGGCTCCTCTGTCCATGGAATATTTCAGGCAAGAATACTGGAGTAGGTAGCCATTCCCATCTCAAGGGGATCTTCCCGACCCAGAGATAGAACCCAGGTCTCTTGTCTCACAGGCAGATTCTTTATCATCTGAGCCACCAGGGAAACCCATTAATAACAGAGGAAAGTGTTAAATGAAAAATGTGCAAAATACTATGCACACTATTTTTGCCACCAGGCAAATACTTATGATTATGAAAACTGGGTTGAAATATCCCCAAACATAAATATATCATTAGGGTTCTTCACCAGTGGCATAGAAGAGAAAATATTGGAAGCAACAAATTAGCATAAAAATTCATTGATACTGTTTAAGAATTATGATATAGTCTATAACATTTTTTTTTTCTTGCCAAATTCGTCCCAACATCTATTTGCCCATTGACTCTGCTTGACTATGGTATGGAAACCTGTCATATAAAAGTCACATCTTTTCCTTCAGTTATCCAGCAAGGCAGTTGAACTCCAATCTCTTAATTGTTTATAGGGCCCTTATCATCCAACTCCTTTAAAAACTCAGCTCTGAATAGAATATTATTAAGTCTTTTACATTGATTGTCATTTAAACCTCATAACAATGTAATGACAAGAAAGATATATTCTTGTCTTTAGTAGAAAGAAGCTAAAGCACAGGTATGTAAAACAACTTATTTAAAATTACACAGTCAGGTAGAATTAGTTTTTGAAACCCAGAACTATCTGAGTTCCAAATCAGTATTCTTTCTAATGCATCATCTTGGCTTTTTCTTCATAATTATCCCTTAATTGCCAACATCTGTTGGCTCATCAAAAAAGCAAGAGAGTTCCAGAAAAACATCTACTTCTGGTTTATCGACTATTCCAAAGCCTTTGACTGTGTGGATCACAACAAACTGTGGAAAATTCTGAAAGAGATGGGAATACCAGACCACCTGACCTGCCTCTTGAGAAACCTGTATTCAGGTCAGGAAGCAACAGTTAGAACTGGACATGGAACAACAGACTGGTTCCAAATAGGAAAAGGAGTACATCAAGGCTGTATGTTGTTCCCTTGCTTATTTAACTTATATGCAGAGTACATCATGAGAAACGCTGGGCTGGAAGAAGCACAAGCTGGAATCAAGATTGCCAGGAGAAATATCAATAACCTCAGATATGCAGATGACACCACCCTTATGGCAGAAAGTGAAGAAGAAGAACTAAAGAGCTGCTTGATGAAAGTGAAAGGGGAGAGTGAAAAAGTTGACTTAAAGCTCAACATTCAGAAAACTAAGATCATGGCATCTGGTGCCATCACTTCATGGTAAATAGATGGGGAAACAATGGAAACAGTGACAGACTTTATTTTCTCGGGCTCCAAAATCACTGCAGATGGTGACTGCAGCCATGAAATTAAGACACTTGCTCCTTGGAAGAAAACAATGACCAACCTAAACAGCATATTCAAAAGCAGAGATATTACTTTGCCAACAAAGGTCTGTCTAGTCAAAGCTATGGTTTTACCAGTAAATCATGTATGGATGTGAGAGTTGGACTATAAAGAAAGCAGTCCATCCTAAAGGAAATGAGTCCTGAATATTCATTGGAAGGACCGATGCTGAAGCTGAAACTACAATACTTTGGCCACCTGTTGCGAGGAACTGACTCATTTGAAAAGACCCTGATGCTAGGAAAGATTGAAGGTGGGAGGAGAAGGGGACAACAGAGGATAAGATGGTTGCTTGGCATCACCAACTCAATTGACATGAGTTTGAGTAAACTCCAGGACTTGGTGTTGGACAGGGAGGCCTGGTGTGCTGCAATCCATGGGGTCACAAAGAATCAGACATGACTAAGTGACTGAACTCAACTGAATCCCCCTTTTCTTTTTCATTCATTTAACTGAGCACCTACTATGTGATAGACAATGTGCTAAATTCAAGGATACTTGGATAAGTAAAACAGTCCCAGTCTTATGGAGATTGTAATGAGCACCTACAATGTGACAAGGACTTTTGATAGGAAAGATAAATAAGCATCATAACCTAAAATATTGCTTAATTATAACAGAATATAAGACAGTAAAAAGTATATAGTCATAATAAAGACATAAACATGTGAATAAGGCTGTCATAATGCCAGACAAGTTCTTTCAAATAAATTAGAAATGTCTAAAAATAATAAAACATGCTCTTGAAAAGAAACATTCTTAAAATAAAATATGAGGTGAGATTCCCTTAACATTTATGATAATCCCAAGTAGGAATGCCTAAGGACAGAAAGTCCTATGGCACACACCACTGACTTAGGACCTCATAAATGTTGTTAGAGCAAAACACAGCCAACCAATCATATACAGCGAGTTAACTCCACCTCTTGTTTTCCATTCTTTATTTTATTTTTAAAAGAGTTTTCTTTTGCATGTGGACCATTTTAAAGTCTTTATTGAATTTGTTACAGTATTGCTTCTGTTTCATGTTTTAGTGTTTTGGCCTAGAGGTATGTAGGATCTTAGCTTCCCAAACAAAGATTGAACCCACATCCCCTGCATTGGAAGTCAATGTCCTAACCACTGGAAAACCATAGAAGTCCCTCCTTCTCAATTCTTTATGCCCCTTCCCTCACCTTCTTTCAACATTTATCTCTGCCTTTAAATCTTACTTTGGGTGAAATAGAGCATTATACCTTATAAAGACACAAGTCTAACTTTCCAACATATATGATCTTCTTATTGTACTTCCTGATCGCTAGAGAAAATTTATGGTCTTCCCCAATGGCTCAGTAGATAAAGAATCTGCCTACAATGCAGGAGACGCTGGTTCTACCCCTGGGTTGGGAAGATCCCGTGGAGGAGGGCATGGCAACCCACTCCAGTATTCTTACTGGGGAAATCCCATAGATAGAGGAGCCTTGTGGGCTACAGTCCTTGGTTTTTCAAAGCATCAGACATGAATGAAGCTACTGAGCACATACACACACACACAGAAAATTTATACATTTTTCATCTCCAGAAAAAAAATATAAACAATTTTTCATAGGAGTTAAGTTGTGATTTTTGTGTTCTTCATCTGCTTACAAGTAAAAAGAAAAATAAGTTGAAAAGTATGAGTTAAAAAATCTATTATTGGCACACAGCTGGCTGTAGGTAGAAAATCTCATCAGGAGCAGCAAGCCATAATGTTTTTATTATCATATAGGAAGCATAAAATTTTTAAATTTCTTCAGAAGTATTCCAACAACACATGTATTGTTCTGGGGCTGAATAACAGAAGCCATATAATAATCTCTCTCTCCCGCTTGGGGATGATCCAAAAATGAGTCTGACTTGCTCTCTCTTACTCATGTTCTCCAGCTCTCTTCCTCTCTAATTTTATGGCTTATTCAGCAGACAAGATCAAAATGAACTGTCATAAGTAATAACTCGATTAAACAATTGGTTTACATGATAAAGAACTTAGAAGTAAGGATTATCCCAACTCTTTAGATAATGTAGGACCAGTTTATGTATGGTTCAATTTATGTTTTGATGTTTACTTCTCAAAATTTGTTACCAAATCTGTTAATATAAGATTCCAGGCAGAGTTGGATTATTCTGCATATTTTCCCTAGATTATTGTTTTTTAAATCTATGTTGTTTAGGTGTATCTACCTCATATTACACTGAAGCAGTGTCTGTATTGCTCTGGCTTTGAGTTTAGCATTGAGGGATAGTTTGGTACATTGGAAAAAGCTATAGATTATGAGACAGTTTGGGTTTCATATCCTGCTTCCACTATCACCAGCAGTATTCACTTAGGCAATTGTGTCAGAGATGGATAGTGTAATTATCTCCCAAAGTTGGATCCAATGGCTGTTGTTACTTCTTATTCCCTCATTTGGGATGGTTATATGAGGAGGTCTTTTTTTTTGTGAAGGACAGTTTCATCACGTTAGTGCACAAAGTTGTGTTATTGTAAAGAAGTTCAAATATGTGTAGAAGGGTGTTAGGAATGCTGAGAAGCCAAAAAGTTGTACTGTCCCAGTTATTAAGCTATGCTCCTTCAGCTTCAAACCACCCTTCTCTACCCTTTGGACTCTGCAAACCATATTTCTGCTGTGCAAGCTTGGCTGTGTGTTCAGTTCTGGCAAATAGGGCATGACTGGGAGACTATAAGACTGGAAGAGAAAGAAGAAACATACTTCTTGATTAATCTCTGTTGGTTTCACGTTGATTTTCTGTTCCTTTGAGTCCCACACTTCTCCCCAACAAAATTCTACACTCTGGAAGCAGCAGGTCTTTTCCGCTGTAGCATTTGAATGAAGTATGTCATTCTTCTAATATGTACAGAACCAGCCTCATCCCACCTGCTTCCCTTTCCCCCAGTCACCAGTGTCCCTGTTCATAGGCCTGAGAATAACTGCTGTAGAGCTCACGCTCTAAGTTTCTAGTTTTAATAGTCCCAAACTCCTTTCTTTGTTTGTCCAGCCCTAGGCATGGTAGTTCCCTCCTATCTATAGTTGCTAACTCACTGATAGTTTAGTATTCTCCTTTTACTTTTTCATTTATCAAGTCAGCAATCTTTATACCTAGTTAACTATTTCTTATACTAAATTGTCTTTGTTCAAAAAAACTAGTGTGGTTTTTGTCCCCTGGCTGGACCCTGACTGCTAGAGCAAGCTATTGTATTTCCACGGAATCCAGTTTCATCATCTAAATGTAGGGACAGCAGTACAGGAAGTCCTCATTTTTCAAGAGTAAATAGCACTAGAAAAGTCCACTTAGTGAATGCACTTTAAAAGTGGACTTAAAATATGTTGTAAATTGTGAAAAAAAAAAAGCTTTGATTGGGATAAATCCATGAAAAAACAATCAAAATTATTTAAATCATTTATCTTACATTTAACAAAATTGTATTCATAATTACAACTACACTTTACTTCTCAGAACAAAGATTGATTTGATGTTGATTTTGATTTTTGTTGTATGCTTGTGCAATTTTTCCAGAAAAAATGGTATAACAATGTAATATATGCTGAACATTACTTTTTAATTTGTTTGCATACTAATTAATGGGGTCATTCTTGGAAAGACATATAAGGGTTTCATACGTTTTCTGAAGGACTCTTCATGATTCCAGTCAACGTTCTCTATTCAAATACTGACAAGTTTATCTTTGCAAGGTTTCCATTTGTCATTGGCTTCACAAGTAATTTCCAATATCATTTGTATTCATTTCATGACATTTTGCATCTTTTGCAAAATTTGCAATTTTATATTGTGATGAATTTGAATACGTCTGCATTAAAATATTTGATTATGACTAGGATATAGCGGGAAGAGAGGAAAAATAGTATTTGCCATGATGGAATAATTAAATGGGTATTAATTTTATGTACTTAGTTTATTAGTGAATGAGTTTGCACTTTGATTATGTTTGCTACTCAAGAAACTTTGTAACTATGAGCAGTAACATGATCAATGCTGGCTCGCAAGGATCTTCCATATATATATTTTTGATGGAATAGTTGTGTCAGAAAAAGATCATTATAAAAAGTTTTTATCAGTGCCTGGACCACAGGTGGTCATAATAGTTGCCATTATTAAATTTTAACAATTTAGCTCAATAATTTTGGATTTTATCATATTCTTTTAATTTTTAAACCTTAGTGTACATGACTTGATAGGATCCTTTAGTGAGAATAGGTTTAGGTAAGAAGACAAAACAGAACATTGGTACAACAACCTCAATCAAGGGATAGAAAGTATACTTTTCATTGCAGGTATGATAAGGTGGCTTCTCCACCTTTAAAATAAAATAAGACATTTATTGAAAAGCTGGTTTTAGAAACAGTGCCAGGATATTTAGCTTTAAGGATGCATCAGTTTTTGGAAACTGAAGCTCCTATAAGGGCACTTAAGAGTATGTTTTCAATTCATGGATAGAGGTAAAGAGAAGTAGAAAGGTAATAAAATGAAGTTAGAAACATATTGCCCAATGTTCTATCTAAGAGAAACTAAAATGAGCCATAATGTTTTGACTTTCTTTTAAACGGTAAACAGCTCTGCTTGAACTTTTGACATAAAAACACTTACTATACTTACTGAAATTCTAGGCTTTACTCACTGCCTGCTGCTATCTAACATGAAGAGACTGAAAGTAAATTGAAACATGAATCTACGGTTTTTCAAGAGATGAGTATGTATGCCAGGTGTGTTGACTTGAATGTGTATTTCCTGTTAATAAAAATACATTCAGTTTAGTTCAGTCTCTCAGTCGTGTCTGACTCTCTGAGATCCCATGAACTGCAGCATGCCAGGCCTCCCTGTCCATCACCAACTCCCGGAGTTTACCCAAACTCATGTCCATTGGTCAGTGATGCCATCCGACCATCTCATCCTCTGTCGTCCCTTATCCTCCTGCCCTCAATCTTTCCCAGCATCAGGGTCTTTTCAAATGAGTCAGCTCTTTACATCAGGTGACCAAAGTGTTGGAGTTTCAGCTTCAACATTAGTTCTTCCAATGAACACCCAGGACTGATCTCCTTTAGAATGGATTGGTTGGATCTCCTTGCAGTCCAAGGGACTCTCAAGAATCTTCTCCTACACCACAGTTCAAAAGCATCAATTCTTCTGAGCTCAGCTTTCTTTATAATTCAACTCTGACATCAATACATGACTACCGGAAAAACCATAGCTTTGACTAGATGGACCTATGCTGGCAAAGTAATGTCTTTGCTTTTTAGTATGCTGTCAAGGTTGGTCATAACTTTTCTTCCAAGGAGTAAGAGTCTTTTAATTTCATGGCTGCAAGCACCATCTGCAGTGATTTTGGAGCCCCAAAAAATAAAGTCAGCCACTGTTTCCACTTTTTCCCCATCTATTTGCCATGAAGTGATGGGACCAGATGCCATGATCTTAGTTTTCTGAATGTTGGGTTTTAAGCCTACATTTCCACTCTCCTCTTTCACTTTCATCAAGAGGCTTTTTAGTTCCTTTTCACTTTCTGCCATAAGGGTGGTGTCATCTGCATATCTGAGGTTATTGATATTTCTCCCAGCAATCTTGATTCCAGCTTGTGCTTCTTCCAGCCCAGCGTTTCTCATGATGTACTCTGCATAAGAGTTAGATAAGCAGGGTGACAATATACAGACTTGGCGTACTCCTTTTCCTATTTGGAACCAGTCTGTTGTTCCATGTCCAGTTCTAACTGTTGCTTCCTGACCTGCATACAGGTTTCTCAAGAGGCAGGTCAGGTGGTCTGTTATTCCCATCTCTTGCAGAATTTTCCACAATTTATTGTGATCCATATGGTCAAAGGCTTTGCATAGTCAATAAAGCAAAAATAGATGATTTTCTGGAATTCTCTTGCTTTTTCCATGATCCAGCTGATGTTGGCAATTTGATCTCTGGTTCCTCTGCCTTTTCTAAAACCAGCTTGAACATCTGGAAGTTCACAGTTCACGTATTGCTGAAGCCTGGCTTGGAGAATTTTGAGCATTACTTTACTAGCGTTTGAGATGAGTGCAATTGTACGGTAGTTTGAGCATTCTTTGGCATTGCCTTTCTTTGAAATTGGAAAGAAAACTGAGCTTTTCCAGTCCTGTGGCCACTGCTGAGTTTTCCAAATTTCCTGGCATATTGACATATTTCACAGCATCATCTTTTAGGACTTGAAATAGCTCAACTGGCATTCCATCACCTTCACTAGCTTTGTTCATAGTGATGTTTTCTAAGACCCACTTGACTTCACATTCCAGGATTTCTGGCTCTAGATGAGTGATCACACCATCATGATTATCTGGGTCGTGAAGATCTTTTTTGTATAGTTCTTCTGTGTATTCTTGCCACTTCTTCTTAATGTCTTCTGCTTCTTTAGGTCCATACCGTTTCTTTTCTTTATTGAGCCCATCTTTGCATGAAATATTCCCTTGGTATCTCTAATTTTCTTGATGAGATCTGTAGTCTTTCCCATTCTATTTTTCCCTCTATTTCTATTCATTGATCACCGAGGAAGGCTTTCTTATTTTTCCTTGCTATTCTTTGGAATTCTGCATTCAAATGGGTATATGTTTCCTTTTCTCATTTGCTTTTCACTTCTCTTCTTTTCACAGCTATTTGTAAGGCCTCCTTAGACAGCCATTTTGCTTTTTTGCATTTCTTTTTCTTGGGGATGGTCTTGATTCCTGTCTCCTGTACAATGTCATGAACCTCCACCCATAGTTCATCAGGCACTCTGTCTCTGAGATCTAGTCCCTTAAATCTGTTACTCACTTCCACTGTATAATCATAAGGGATTTGATTTAGGTCATACCTGAATGAATGATCTAGTGGTTTTCCCCACTTTCTTCCTTTTAAGTCTGAATTTGCCAAGAAGGAGTTTATTATCAGAGCCACAGTCAGCCCCCAGTCTTGTTTTTGCTGACTGTATAGAGCTTCTCCATCTTTGGCTGCAAAGAATATAATCAATCTGATTTTGGTGTTGACCATCTGTTGATGTATGTCCATGTGTAGAGACTTCTCGTGTTGTTGGAAGAGGGTGTTTGCTATAACCAGTGTGTTCTCTTGGCAAAACTCTATTAGCCTTTGCCCTGCTTCATTCTGTACTCCAAGGCCAAATTTGCCTGTTACTCCAGGTGTTTCTTGACATCCTACTTTTGCATTCCAGTCCCCTATAATGAAAAGGACCTCTTTTTTCGGGGGTGTTAGCTCTAAAAGGTCTTGTAAGTTTTCATAGAACCATTCAACTTCAGCTTCTTCAGCATTACTACTTGGGACATAGACTTGGATTACTGTGATACTGAATAGTTTGCCTTGGAAACAAACAGAGATCATTCTGTTGTTTTTGAGATTGCATACAAGTACTGCATTTCAGACTCTTTTTTTTTTTTTAATATGATGGCTACTCCATTTATTCTAAGGGATTCCTGCCCACAGTAGTAGATATAATGGTCATCTGAGTTAAATTCACCCATTCCAATCTGTTTTAGTTCACTGATTCCTAGTAAGTCGACGTTCACTCTTGCCATCTCCTGTTTGACCACTTCCAATTTGCCTTGATTCATGAACCTAACATTCCAGGTTCCTATACAATATTGCTCTTTATGGCATCTGACCTTACTTCTATCACCAGTCCCATCCACAGCTGGATGTTGTTTTTGCTTTGGCTCTGTCTCTTCATTCTTTCTGCAGTTATTTCTCCACTGATCTCCAGTAGCATATTGGGCACCTACCGACCTGGGGAGTTTATCTTTCAGTGTCCTATCTTTTTGCCTTTTCATACTGATCATGAGGTTCTCAAGGCAAGAATACTGAAGTGGTTTGCCATTCCCTTCTCCAGTGGACCACATTCTGTCAGACCTCTCCACCATCACCTGTCCCTCTTGGGTGGCCCCACATGACATGGCTTAGTTTCATTGAGTTAGACAAGCTGTGGTCCATGTGATCAGATTGGCTAGTTGTCTGTGATTGTGGTTTCAGTCTGTCTGCCCTCTGATGCCCTCTCTCAGCACCTACTGTCCTACTTGGGTTTCTCTTAAAATACATTAGAACATGTAAATGATTCTTTATACCTAAAATTCTTCTTGACTTAAAAAAAAAAAACAAACACGAATTTGATTTCTATGAGTAACTGCTTCAGCTTGTTAATTTATTTAAAAAAGAATTTTGAATCACTAAAATACTATGTGTTACTAATGGCATTTTGTAATCACAGTGGTTTGGTTTGCTTCTGTTTTATAATAGAAAATGTGTTGATTAGGTTTACTGGTGACGCACATCAAGAATATGTTCCTAACAACAGCAAACTTTGACAGCATGCATATATATCAATTATTATCTTCTCAATATACATATTATTCCTAATTTTAAATGATTAGTTATCAAGACCAGACTTAGCAACCGAGGTTGTATCTACTTAATTAAAATTAAGTACTACATGACAAATACATTTGGTCAAATATGTTATATATATTCCAAGAACATAAAATATTGAACCAAAGGTTGAACTACATTTAATATTATATATATTAATAAAAGTATAAATGCAATACCAAAGGCATTCATGAAGCCTCTGCATAATGGAAATATAATGAATTTGTTTTTTCAGACTATTTCCCCTTTATCCATATGTATTTTTGAATGAAATTATCCTTTCCTTTGTCCTCAGACTTACATCTTCAAATCATTCTTAATTCTTTTCTTTCTGGATATACGTAAATATTGGTTATGAAATTCATTTCCTTGCTAATCAGAAATATTTTACTCTTCCGTCCCTTGCATCTCTCATCAACCACCACATCCAAAGTATTCCTTTTCTTTTCTAATAGCCTTTCTTTTCATTCCCCCATTACAACCCTTGTTCAAACCCTAATCACTGCTTCCTTGGATGGTTGTCATGAGATCTTAACTAGTTTCCTTGCCATCAATCTTTGGCTGAAAGTATAACTTCATAAAACCGTATTTTGTACACATTCATCTCCGTTTAAATCCTTCCATGGCCCCTTAATTGCCTAACAAATACTATTCCTCCATTTCATGTTTAAATCTCCCACAATCTAATCAAGTCTTTATATTACTTTGCTTTGTGTGAATGCTCTTTCCTGCTCTCTGCTTATTTAACTTCTACCTTATCCTCAAACTCCTACTGAAACCACAAAGACTCTGTGAAGACTTCCCAGTTTGCACCACTCCATAGTGTTCTCCCCAGTTACCCCTTAGCAACTGTAGGTGATACCATCAAATCCTTCTGTAATATTATATTTCCTACCTGGCACATTTGTGGAATTTTGTCTGATATTTAACTCAATATATCATTTCAGTACAAGCACTTACTATAGAAGCACAAGTAGTTTAAAGAACATATCTGTCAATTACACCTGTCATTCTGTTGATTATTTTGACCTCTGTAAACCCTGATACAGTGGGTGTCCTTCGATTTAAGGAAATAAACTGAAGTTCAGAATTGTTTTTCATGGCACTGTGTCAAATGCATTTCATGGCATCGTGTCAAATGTATCTCTTTTCTGTTTTGTTCTCCATCATTTCTAGTGCCAAATTGGAAAGCTAAAGTATTATTTTATAGATTTCTTCCTACCAAGCAGTGCTATAACCTTCTTTCTTTATATGTTATGCTGCATCTTTCTTGCAGGCAAAATTAACATGAATTTGATGCTTATCAATAATATCAGTGCAGTCTAACCAAAATTATACTTCCTCTGATGCATAGTGATCTTTATAGCAACCCAGTTCTGCAACAGTCTTATAAATAGTAGTGATTGAGTTTTATTATAATTTCTCCAGTCCAGATTGATTATTTAATATCCAAAACCTACAATGAAAGTGAATCATTTAAAACTAAGCTAGCTGTTCAATGCATGTTCACCATTTTCTTTAAATATAGCTTGGTGTAAATTTTTTCATGAACTGTCAAATATACAATATCACAGTAAAAAAAAAAACCGTTTTCTCTGTGCTGTTAACATATTGTTTCCTCAAACTAGAACACTAGAAGCCTGACTTTTTTCTTCTTTTACTTCATAAAACAGTGAGAACAAAAACAGGATAAAGCCCATAGCAACAAGATGTTTCTTTTACCATCTGTTTGATTTATGTCGAATTTAAACTGCTTGTATTTTAGAAAGGAATCTGTTTTCTATCTTCAAAAGGATGCAGTCCAACATCTCTCAGCTGATAATTTTTAGCACTTAGAGGTTCCCTTGGGCTGCTGTCAACTACAACTTATTGCATAGGTACTTTTCACTAAACTCATTATAAAGTGATTAGCCTCCAGCAAGATAGTGCAATACTACAGCCTACTTGCATTATATGTGGCTTTGCAACTGAATTTTGTGCTGTCAAATCTCATCAGATAGTGAGTACAGAATGAATCTTGGGATTCAACACAGAGAATGTTGAGAGGGATCTTGTCTCTTCTCTTTTAAACCATCCCTTTCAAGAAAATATATGCGTGTACATATACAAAATAAACACACGTGCACATGTGAAATGGACCACATGTACACAATAGGTCATTAGTTTAAAATGGATGCCATCCTCAGCTAACATCAAACACATTTTTAAAATCCATGAATTATTTTTTAGTTTATGCTTTAAATCCAAAAACTAATTAAGAAGCTCTACCTTGATTCTACAAATAGTTATCTTCAATATATGTAAGAGGGCTGCTTTTTTATTAGCACATTTAATTTGACAATGCTTCTTGCCTTCGGGTACCAGTGTTAGTCAATACTTTTGGGTCTAATAGGCTGTCTCAGTTTCTCCAATGAAACTGAAATTAGACTGATTATGTAGAGGCACTAATTATTAGAAGTAGAAGGGTTTTTTGGTTATTGATTTGCAAGCCTCCCTAACAAGGTATGCGTCACCCCAGCTTTCATATTCACTATTGCCTGAAACTAGCACCATCATGTGATACTGAATAGTCTATACTGAAGCTACCCTGGCTACATCATCCTCCTTCACTGGTCTCTACTTACTCATAAGGCTCTCATTGTCCAGTTCATACTCCTGAATGCTTATGATAGGGTTAAGCTCATAACACACCTGTAGATGCTTCCAAAGACAAAAAAGCAAAGTGTACAGTCCCTGGGAACAAACACAGAACTTCACATTCTAAAATTTTTCATGTTATGACCACTTCGAGTCTAAAGGCTAATTCAAAACAAATGTTTTACTTGGAGCAAAAAATATTAATAAAGTTATTTTATTATTTACCATCTTTTCTGTTCTTTAAGCTGAACTTGTATTTATTCTTTAAATGGGATTTAAAAATTTTCACCATGATTATTTATATATGGGTTTCATTTTGCAGATTATTTCTAGACAATTTTTGATCCTTGTTCAAAGATTCTGGCTCGCTGGAAAGTTCCTAAACATTGTCTTTCTACAGTGTACTATGCAGAGAAAGGAGGAGGTGGTGGATTAAACAGAGATTATACTATCAGATAGATTTCATGGGTGATTGTTTCTCTAACTTTAATATGAAGATAATGCAACAAATTCAGTGCTGTCATGAGGTTTCATCATATATATATTTATTTAAACATATATACTTACATGTGTACATTTTTCCTGGCACACAGGGAACACAATAAATGCTAGGTATTATTACATGTTAATTTTATAATCATATGGCTATATTTATCTGTTAATATTTATATTTTACATAAAATATGATATTAATCTAAGTAAAATTTAGTAATGTGATTATTGTGTAAAACATTTAAGAATGCACTGTAGATATCATATATATGTTTCATTCTGTATACTAATTATATATATTCATATATATCCCACTAATAATGTTTTGATGCTTATAAAAAGTGAATAACAATTTTATCAAACTAAATACAATTTTTATTACTTTCATTGTACAAAAAAATGAAAAAAAATTAGCTCTCCTTCTCTTGTTTGTTAGAGTCACAGATATTTTTGGCATTGTATATAAACTACTTCATGATCCATTTCCCAGTCTATCTTGCTAGCTTTATCACTTTCAATTTCCCAATGAACTCTAGGCTCCAATCACACTTTTATTATCATTCTCTATATACTACTTATAATACATTATTTTAAATATTTCCTTATACTGAACCATCCTTGCATTCCTAAATTGAATCCTGAATTTTATGGCTAATTCATTCTATGGTTATTTTGATTTTTAGTTAATGCTTGTGCTTCAATATTCATTAGTCAGGTGAAGCTGTAGTTTTTTCAATTTAATTTAATTTAATTATAGTTGATTTACAATATTTTATTATTTTTAGGTGCATAGCTTCAGATTCTTTTCCATTACAGGTTATTACAATATACTGGATATAGTTCCATGTGCTATAAAGCTGCAGTTTTAACACGCTCTTTTTGTGAGTTTTTGAGCATTAATGTGTGTCATTTAAAAGAAGACAAAAAGTGAAATCTTTTCTTCTCAGTTTATTTTTTGGGAAAGTGTAATAACATTGGAATCATCTTTTGCTTATAATGTTAATAGAATTCACTCTGTGAGGCTATTTTCATTGACTTTTTTTTAGAGGATAAGTAGTCTGACAATATTCTCCATTTATAAAATCATTATACCTCATCATTTTTTTTGTGGGGGTTCAATAGGATATGGATTTATAGGTATATTATTTGCAATTAAAATGGAAAGTTCAAAGATATTAAAAGCCAGGAATTAATATTCCTAAAGTGGAATGGGAGATAAAGGTCTGCACAATAGAATGGATTTTCACTTTTTATTTAAATTCTTCCCTATACCTTACTTTTTTATACAAAGTAAGAATGCTGTTTTAATTTTAATAAAACTAGTTTAAATGTCATTAAAGGCACACTCATCAGTCATATGAATATATTTAAGAAATTAGAGGTACTCACTTTTTACAATACTTTCTACACTACTGTATTAACAAGAGTAGATTCCTATTTCGATCTCAAAGGTCATGTTACTTAAGGCAAGGCAAGCTTTGCAAGTATTTACTGTGATTTGGATAACAGAAGATACCTCAGTTGAAGAGAGAACAAGAAAATTGAAAGCTAAATTACAGTGGAAAGCAAAATAGACTCTCCGCAACCTAATGCTAGATGGACCCTAGAAACCATCTATAGAATGTGGAAAGGGAGAGATGATGTTCAAAATTATTTCAGTAGTCACTTTTTAATCTTGTAATAATCAGGAATATGTGACTGAGAATTTAAAATAAACAGCTAGTTTTTTCCATTTAAATTTATTCTTGTTGTTCAGAAGTCCCCAGGTTCTCTGAACTTATGTTAAGAATTTTAAATGTCTGTGTATTTATTTTAAGAAAATGGTTCCTCCACCATAGCCCTAAGAACCAGTGCAGGCTATGGATCAGCACTTGGTCTAGTGTTCAAGCAGTTTGCTTTTAGCATTCTTGCTAGCAAAACAGCCTTATTGCTGATATGGAGAAAGTTTAATGGTCTGGACCGGTGATCAAACCAGCCAAAACATTCCCTTAGGCCCAAACCTAGTCCAGAGCAAAGCACTAACTCTCTTCAGTTCTGTGAAGGCTGAGAGACGTGAGAAAGCTGCACAACAAAAATTTGAAGCCAGCAAACATTGGTTCATGAGTTTTAAAGAAAGAAGCCATTTCCATCACATAAAAGTTGAAGGTAAACCAGTAAATGCTGATGTAGTAGCTTTAGTTAGATCTAGAAGATCTAACTAAAATAACTAATGACAGTCGCTACACTGAACAACAGATTTTCAATGGAAACTAAGCAGCTTTCTATTGGAAGAAAATGCCATCTAGGACTTTCATAGCTAGAGAAGAGAAGTCAATGCCTGACTTCAAAGCTTCAAAGGGCAGATTGACTCTCTTGCTAGGGGCCAGTGGAGCTGGTGACTTTAGGTTAAAGCCAAAGCTCATTTATCTTTCCAAAAATTCTAGGACCCTTAAGAATTATGCTAAATCAGCTTTGCCTGTGCTCTATAAATGAAACAACAAAGCCTGGATGACAGCACATCTGAATACTTTAAGCCCACTATTAAGACCTACCTCTCAGGAAAAACAGATTTCTTTCAAAATATTACTACTCATTGACCCCCACCTGGTCACCCACCCAAGAGCTCTGATGGAGATGAACTATGAGATTCATTTTGTTTTCATGTCTGCTAACACAAAATCCATTCT
The DNA here is from genome assembly GCF_055505025.1 of Bos grunniens. Lineage (NCBI taxonomy): Eukaryota > Metazoa > Chordata > Mammalia > Artiodactyla > Bovidae > Bos > Bos grunniens. Next base: position 135,918,355 of record NC_141194.1, read on the forward strand.
GCAGGCCATGGATCCAAGGAGTTATTTTAAGTCTTATTGCTTAAGAAAGATATTTTGTAAGGTTATAGCTACTGTAGTGATTCCTCTGATGAATCCGGGTAAAGTACAGTTGACCCTTGTGTAACCCAAGTTTGTACTGGGTGAGTTCATGTAAACCTAATTATTTTCAATAAATTTGTACTATTGTACTACATGATCCAAAGTTGTTTGTGTGGATATGAAACAGCAGATAGAGAGGACAGACCCTAAAGTTATACTTGGGTTTTGACTGTGTGAATGGTTCAGTTCAGTTCAGTTCAGTCGCTCAGTCATGTCCGACTCTTTGTGGCCCCATGAATCACAGCACGCCAGGCCTCCCTGTCCATCACCAACTCCCGGAGTTCACTCAGACTCATGTCCATCGAGTCAGTGGTGCCATTCAGCCATCTCATCCTCTGTCGTGCCCTTCTCCTGCCCCCAATCCCTCCCAGCATCAGAGTCTTTTCCAGTGAGTCAACTCTTCACATGAGGTGGCCAAAGTACTGGAGTTTCAGCTTTAGCATCATTCCTTCCAAAGAAATCCCAGGGCTGATCTCCTTCAGAATGGACTGGTTGGATCTCCTTGCAGTCCAAGGGACTCCCGAGAGTCTTCTCCAACACCACAGTTCAAAAGCATCAATTCTTCGGTGCTCAGCCTTCTTCACAGTCCGACTCTCACATCCATACATGACCACAGGAAAAACCATAGCCTTGACTAGACGAATCTTTGTTGGCAAAGTAATGTCTCTGCTTTTGGATATGCTATCTAGGTTGGTCATAACTTTCCTTCCAAGGAGTAAGCGTCTTTTAATTTCATTGCTGCAGTCACCATCTGCAGTAATTTCGGAGCCCCAAAAAATAAAGTCTGACACTGTTTCCCCATCTATTTCCCATGAAGTGATGGGACCAGATGCCATGATCTTCATTTTCTGAATGTTGAGCTTTAAGCCAACTTTTTCACTCTCCTCTTTCACCTTCATCAAGAGGCTTTTTAGTTCCTCTTCACTTTGTGCCGTAAGGGTGGTGTCATCTGCATATCTGAGGTTATTGATATTTCTCCCAGCAATCTTGATTCCAGCTTGTGCTTCTTCCAGCCCAGCGTTTCTCATGATGTACTCTGCATAGAAGTTAAATAAACAGGGTGACAATATACAGCCTTGACATACTCTTATTCCTATTTGGAATCAGTCTGTTGTTCCATGTCCAGTTCTAACTGTTGCTTCCTGACCTGCATATAGGTTTCTCAAGAGGCAGGTCATGTGTTCTGGTATTCCCATCTTTTTCAGAATTTTCCACAGTTTATTGTGATCCACACAGTCAAAGGCTTTGGCATAGTCAATAAAGCAGAAATAGACGTTTTTCTGGAACTCCCTTGTTTTTTCGATGATCCAGCGGATGTTGGCAATTTGATCTCTGGCTCTTCTGCTTTTTCTAAAACCAGCTTGAACATCTGGAAGTTCACAGTTCACTTACTGCTGAAGCCTGGCTTGGAGAATTTTGAGGATTACTTTACTAGCGTGTGAGATGAGTGCAATTGTGCAGTAGTTTGAGCATTCTGTGGCATTGCCTTTCTTTGGGATGTGAATGGTTAGGTGCCTCTAATTGCCATTTTGCTCAAGGGTTAACTTGAAATTGAAAACCATCTGGAATGTTTTCACCATTTTAGATGCCATTAAAAACATTTGTGATTCATGGCAAGAGGTTGTAGTATCACCCTTAACAGGGGTTTGAAAGAACTTGATTTCAACCCTCATGGATGACTTTGAGGGTCTCAAGACTTCAGCAGAAGAAGTAATTGCACACATGGTCAAAACAGCAAGAGAACTAGAATTAGAAAGGGAGCCTGAAGGTGTGACTTAATTGCTGCATTCCCATGATAGACTTGAATGGATGAGGAGTTACTTCTTGTGATTGAGCAAAGAAAGTGGGTTTCTTGAGGTGGAATCTACTTCTGGTGAAGATTTTATGAAGATTGTTGAAATGACAACAAAGGAGTTACAGTGTCACACAAATTTAGTTGATAAAGCTGTGGCAAGGTTTAGAGGATTGGCTATAATTTCAATAGAAGTTCTAATGTAGCAAAATGTCATCAAATAGCATTGCATGCTACAGAGAAATCATTTGTGAAAGGAACAGTCAGTCCATGGGGCAAACTTCATTGTTCCCTTATTTTAAGAAATCGCCACAACCGCCCCAACTGCCAGCAGCCACCACCCTGATCAGTTGGCAGCCGTCAACACGGAGGCAAGACCCTCTGCCAGCCAAAAGATTATGACTCCGTGAAGGCTCAGATGATGATTAGCATTTTTTAGCAATAGAGTATTTTTAAAATAAGGCATGTATGTTGTTTTTTGGACATAATACCATTACACATTTAATAGGTTACATTAAATGTGTAATGGTATTATTATAGTACAGTGTAAACATAACTTTTATATGCAATGGGAACCAAAAAAATTCATGTGATTCTCTTTATTGCTTTATTTTGGTGGTCTGGGATGAGCTTCCCAGGTGGCATAGTGGTAACGAATCTGCCTGCCAATACAGGAGCCACCAGAGACTCGGCTTTGATCCCTGAGTCAGGAAGATCCCCTGGAGGAGGAAATGGCAACCCACTCCAGTATTCTTGCCTAGAACGTTCCATGAACAGAGGAGCCTGGCAAACTACAGTCCAAGAGGTCACAAAGAGTCCGACATGACTGAGCATGCACAGAAGCCAGAACTGAACTCACAATATCTCTGAGGTGTGCCTTTAGTAACATTTCAGTACAGAGGGATGTCATTTAAAAAAAATACACACACACAACAATAGCCTTGAATAGAAAAAGAAAAAAATAAAAGCTCTTCTTCAAACTTGAACTTTCTGCTTGGCTACAGTGATTTCATTAGCTTAGCAGCAGCACTTTAAAGTAGATGAAAATGTAAAAAGGCTATAGCCTGGTTACTTGCTAACTGAGAAATACCACTGATATTTGAAGACAATTGAATTGACATACATATGTAATTTTATTTATATAATGATAAGGCTGATAATTTCCAGGGAACCCATTTTGTCTGGGTAAGAAAGCTGCTGTTCTGGGATTAATGAAAGCAAAAGTGTCCCAAGTCTGGAAAGAGAGAGAGAGAGAGAGAAAATGTACTTTGACTGTTTTCATGAGACAAAGAAGGGAAAATTCCACACCAAAGGATCAAACAGGGTTGTGGTTATTTTTTATCAGACAGGATTTCCACAGGAAGCTTGGGAAAATAATGATAAAATATGTGTTATCAGGTTTCTGTAGGACTCTATAGTCCAGGAGGAAGATCCCAAATTCATTTCTTATCAGATCTTTGTGGTAAGATCAATATTTGAGTGTGTTTATAAAGCAAGAGACTAAAAGGCTAAAATAATTTTGGACAATCCATCCCCTGAAAATTAAAGAATAGAAAACAACCCAATAGCAGTTGTTATCTAAAAATTTTAAGAGTATACTGGTATACCAAATAAACAGAGGTGATTACCAGGGGCATGATTTTAGGGGTACCAGGTACACCTCCTTTGTAAAACAGTCCTTCAATTTTCTTTTGAGGCCGTTGTTTTGGATTTTTTCTATAATAAGCATTATTTTCTGATTCTGAAATTAAAATCTTCTCAATATAGATGACTTAGAAAATACAAAATATTTTAAAAGGCAAATAATCATTCGTCACCAAATGCAGTGTGTTTTTTAAGATTTCCTTCATTGTTGCTTCAAGATGTCTTCCTCATTCCCACACTGCACAGTAATTACTTATATTTTCTTTCAAAATGTTGTTATTTATTAAACATTTAGCTTTTTAATCCATGTTTTGGTGACTGGTGATAAGTGTACTATGTAAAATATGGTTAACAAGTAACCAATTTCCCTAGAACTGTTTATTGGCTAATCTCTTCTTTCCCTAATAGAATACAATGCCACATTCATAAATTGCTAAATTTGTACTTACATAGGTGGCTATTTGGGAACTATTTTTCCCATGTCCCTATATTCTTGCATTGGTAATAAACTAATTTTCCTTGTAGTGTATTCCCTTAGCTATCCTAACAGTTTATTCTTCTACATAGATGTTAATACCAAACTCTCACATCCCCTTCACCCATTCCCCCAAATAACCATCATTATTTTCACAGCAGCTATCCATCAACTAATTTTGGAAGTATTGGTGTCTTTACTATAATGAAGAGTTTTGTTTTTCTTGCCATCTATTTATGCCTACACCACTCCCTGCCCTCCCCCAAGTCTTTGTTTATGCTATTGCTTTGGCTTAAAGCACCCTTTTCTCCATCTTTTCGATGGCTCATTTTAAAGCCTGTTTAAATGTCTCAGTGTAAATGTTCAGGTGTCAGTTTAAATGTCACTTCTTCAGAGAAAAAATCCTTCTTTGATCACCCAATCTAAAGTAGCTCCTATCTACACAGTCTGGATCATATCGCCCTGGGTTCTTTCTTTTGTAGCACATAGAACTTTTTGAGATTGTTTTATTTTATATTTGTTTATGTCTCCTGGGTCAGAATAGAAAAACAATGAAGAAAAGAATATTGTCTGTATTTTTCAGTGCCCTTTCCCCATCATTTAACACAATTGTTGGTACACGTCAATGTTTAAGAATTGTTGGCTGAATGAACAATGAGTGAGTGAATACAGGCAGCTCAGGGAAATCTCCTCTGCTTCATGCTTGGTGTATGCTATACCAGTGGAGGCACTGCCAGCCTTGACTATCGTGTAGAGTCACATGTGGTATCTAGTGCAGTGGTATTCAGATTCCCAGTGGCTGTCTACTCCCAAGCCAGACTCCATTATTGACATTATCAATCATAATTGTGATATGGACCTTTATGACTTCTTCAGTCTTTTCCCACTGCAAGTTATGCTACAGAAATCTCTCAGAGTTTGTGCTGTGGTTGGCCCCTTGGAAGCAAGGGATTTCCGGGCCTCTCCCCTGCCCCACCATTTTTGTTTTTCTTTCAATTCAGTTGGATCCTGGAAAAGGAGTCAAGGCAATGGTTCTTGGATCATCTTTCTGTCAAGATCACCTATTACAACACTGAAAGTGAAAGGGTGAAAGAGCTAGTCACTCAGTTGTGTCTGACTCTTTGCAACCCCAATTTGTTGCTCAGCATCATATTGTGTGTAGTACTGTTATACTGTTATACTGTTATACTGTATAATACTCAGTTGCTCAGTCATGTGCAACTCTTTGCGACCCCATGGACTGTAGCCTACCAGGCTCCTCTGTCCATGATATTATCCAGGTAAGAATACTGGAGTGGGTTGCCATTTCCTTCTCCAGGGAATCATCCAGACCCAGGGATCCAAACCCAGATCTTCTGTATCGCAGGCAGATTCTTTACTGTTTGAATTTCTGTATATCCTGATTTATTTATTTATTTTGTTTATGTGATCTGTAAAATACTGGCAGGACATTTTAAAGTGTCCTGCTATGAAAGTGTTTCTCTTGATTCTTCTTATAGTTATATTTATTTAAAAATATGTCACAAGGTTATTTCATTTGGTGACTTACAGTTCTTGAGTTCTAATCTGTTAACATTTATTTTTTTAATTTACTATATTTTTCTGGTGTAATGCAATCATTGCCCTTGAAATTCAAAATTTTTACCAAAATATGTCTAGGCATTACATTAGCTTCCTCCTCTTGCCCTTCATCCACCCTCTACACACACACAGATTAAATCTGAATATTTAGCCTTCTCTTTCAAATTAAAAAGTCAAATATTTGTTCAGTTCAGGAAATTTTCTCTCCATTGTTCTTTGCTTTTTGCTTTTTTTTTTTTACATCATGCCTTTTCTCATCTTCTAAAATTTCTACTTTCTGTGTATTGGATTTCTTGAATTTGTCCATAATGTCTCTCATATTTTCTTTTATTATGTTCTACAAATTTACCATTCTGTCAGAGTGCTGAATGAATTTCTTGAATCCATAGGAACCTTTTTAAATTCAATTATTACCTTATTATATCATACTTCTTTTAAGTTTTAAATTTAACAATCCTTCTTAAAAAAAATCTGTGTGTGTGTGTGTATTTGTAACTGCCATTCATCTCTCATAGTTACTTGTTCTAATGTTATTTTATTTATATTTTGGATCAATTATATTCTTAAATTCTGTTGAAAAATCTTAAAACTTCTATAACGTTCTTCTGTTACTTGGAAAACTTGTTTCCTAGTGATGCCTCTCTTCTGATTCTTGATAATTTCCTTTGTTTAAACTGCAGTAGATTTTCATATATTGGGTGATGTTTTTCCATTTCCCTTTGAAATTTTTCACATCAGAGTATATGTGGTTGCTCACTACATTGCCACAGTTCAGCAGAAATTGAGATAGATTCAATAAGAAATTGGTATAGACCTTTGCATAAAATTTTCAGATCTAGATGTGAAGAACAGGAAATTTTTATAATTACTATAAATTTATATTGTTAGTGATGTCATAGTCTGGAGGGATTGAGAAAGGATCCAGGGCCCTAAAGTGAAGAAGTAGGAAACTTGGCCACTGTGCTACTGTGTTCATTTGCAAGAGCAAATTCAGTGCAAATAAGCACTACAAGCAAGCCCGTCATAATCAACTTCCGTGTACCAAGAACAAGTCGTGGCAGTCTCCAGCTTCTTTCTTAGTAATGCTGCTTGTAGCGTTGACTTTTGGCTTCTGGTAAGCCCTTACTGTCAGTTAAGTTAATCTCACTTTCCCTCAGGTCTAATTATAGGTCTCAATGCTGTGTATGAATAGAGGTCAAGCAGCAATAAGGTGGTATGTCCTTCAAAGTTCTTTGGCCCACATCAGCCATCTTCTTTAAACTTTAAGAAGCACCACTGGAATTGGTTCAATTTATGTCTCAGATTTTTTTTTAATTTTACAGGAAGCATTTTTCTGTTTTGGGTTCTATTCTTTCCTTCTTTCTTCACCTACTCCCTTTTTATTTTAACTAACAGGAAATCCAAAGTTTGTGGTAGGTTTCCATCCTGTTTTTACATCTTCTCAAGGAGGATATGGAGAATTACTGGGTTACTGTTTTAATGGAAGGCATTTCTTTCCCTTTTTCTAGTCTTCCCTCCACTTAATTTCCTTTGAAATCTTAGAATTATTAGGAAAAAAACTTGGAATTATTAAGCAAATACTTATAGTGCAGTATTGACATTCTGGTTTGTTATTAAGGTAAAATTATATTGGTAAGGTGATCCGTTAAGGCATTATTAGACATATGTGAGTGTGTCCATGCTCAGTCACTCAGTCATGTCCAACTCTTTATGACCCTGGGTCTGCAGCTCACCAGGCTCTTCTGTCCATGGGATTTTCCAGGCAAGAGTGCTGGAGTGGGGTGCCATTTCTTCATCCAGGGGATATTTCTTTTTCAGGGATGGAACCCTCATCTCTTGCTGGCAGGCAGATTCTTTACCACTGAGACTCCTGGGAAGCCATATACTCTTTTTTAAAATTCAACATTTATTCATAAAAGTAAATGAGATATAATCATAATATTATATATTTCATGTAATTCAACAGAAAGAGGGATTAAACAAGGAAAAGTTAGTTTTATATGCATGTGTGCATGGGTTTTAAGTTGCATAAGTCGTGTCTGACTTTTTGAGACCTTATGGGCTGTAGCCTGCCAGGCTCTGTCTGTCCATGGGATTCTCCAGGCAAAAATACTGAAGTGGGTTGCTTTGCCCTCCCTCTAGGGGAACTTCCTGACCCAGGGATCAAATCCATGTCTCTTACATCTCTGCATTGGCAGGTGGGTTCTTTACCACTAGTGCCATCTGGAAAGCCCAGTTTCATATAAGGTTTATTAATAAGAAACATGTGACACTATGAGCACCTGTATAAGCAAAAACAAATTCAGTGGAACTTTAGCAAGAAATTTCTTGCCAAGGTAAAGAATGAGGATTCTGAATCCCTAAATCAAGACACAGAGAGTAAAAACAGTATTTCCAAAATGAGGATTGGGAAAATAGGGATTGGAAGGCAACTGGGAAGTTACTGTGCTGACTCACAGTATTATCTAAAGTTGGATAATCTTTGTTTTTTCCTTTGGCATCATTTTTAGTGTAGTATTTTCAGTACTTGAAGATATTTTCTTAAAGGTTTTCCAGTTAGTATTTGTGCATGTACACAAAGGTGAATGCTTGACAAGAAATCAATGCAGGTCAAAGCTAGTTATTTAGCTGCTGAATAAGGATTTTCTATTGCTTTCTATATGGCCACCCTCCAGTAATGATGAGTCAAGTCTTTCTCACACTTTGAATTTCCCTTATTTCAACTTCTGTCCCATCTTTCTGATTCTTTTTTGTCCCTTTCTACTGCTTCCAAGGACCTACCTGAATATTTCAAGATCCTTGATAATCTCCCTGTTTTAAAGTAAGCTGATTACCAACCTTAATCATATCACAAAGTCCTTACTCAACAGTATTTAGAATTGAAAAACCTGGTCATGGGAATCTTGGGATAAGGATATCTTCAGAAATGTGCTTAATTCCAAAGGTAGACAGGGCAGGTTGTAAGGGAGAGACTTTGCCTCACGGTTTGCCACTTCTCTTCTTTACTCACTGACCTTATTTTTCTTTTACACATCTATGCATTCATAAATATTATAGATTTGCAATGTGACTTCTTAACCTTGACCTAACTATACAAAAAAAAGAGAGAAATTTTAAAAAGTTCCAAAAATTTGAATCACTGACCAAAATAAAGTCTTGGAAGTTATTAGCCTTTGAGTTTTACATAATTTCTTATGATATAAAGTGCACAAAAAGCCCTATTAAAATACCACTGCAATTTAATCATGAAAAAACCCTTTAGAATTCTTAGAGATGCTCATTTTGTAGAGAAATGGGGAAATAGAAATGTCAGCACTAGCAGCTGAAAGGGTACAGATCTCCTGGTAATGAAAGAGGCAGCTGTTTCAATACAAATTTTTTAAAGTAAAATGTCCCATTGTGCCCTGTAATCCCCAATTAATTCTGGTGAAGAACCAGAGTTTACTGGGATTTTTTACCCATCCAGAAAAAAAAGATCTTAAACAACTAGGTATGATCTAAGGAAAGTTTAGAGATTTATAAGGGATCAAAAACATAGAGTAAGCTATATTGTCATTTAGCAGTTCCCCAAATGAACAGAAAGTTTGGCAAGTTTATTTTTTATGTATAAATCTCTAGAAATGTAATAAGTCATTGAAACAGTTGCTCTTTAAAATGTTTAGGATTCAAATATATAGCTGGCTTCTTTAGACAGTATGATGTAATTAACAGAGTATAATCTTTGAAGACAGATAAAACTGGACCCAAACCTTGGCTTTCTCACTTAGTAAATGTCTAAGAAGCCACAAGAAGGTGGATTGGAGGAGCAGAGACCCCGTACAGTCAAGACTCACATCCTTAGGAAGATGGCCCACAAATGGGAAGATAATCACAACTGCAGAGGTTCTCCTCAAGGAGAAAGGAGTTTGAGCCCAATATCATGCTCCTGCATTGGGAAAATGAATGTCTGACTTTGAAGGCCAGCGGGGCTTGCAAACGGGACAGCCATAGGAAATAGACTGGACTCGTAAAATGATGCATGGAAAATCACACAGGCTCCAAGAACCAGTGCATAAGCAGTAATCTGAAAGGGACCTGTCTCTGACCCACTTGCTGACCTTGGAGAACCCTCCAGGGAGATAGGAGGCAAGTGGAGCTCACCTTGGGGACACAGATGCTGGTGGCAGCCATTTTGGGGAGCACCTGTTACCATGAAAACACTGGTACTGACAAGAGAAATTTTGGAGTCTTCTCTCTAGCCTACTAGTGCTGAGAGCTTATCCACCCACCAGGGGGCTGACACCAGTCCCATGCCCCACAGGCCACACAGCCAGCAGTCCTGGGACTCTGCCCCACCTACCAGAAGGCCCAGAATCAGCCTCACCTGCGAGTAGGCCAGTACCAACTCCAGGAATTCCCAGGCCCTACTGACAGCCTCTTCATGACACAGCCCTGCCCACTAGTGAGCCGGCACCATGACTACGATAACCCTGGGCACAACAGCTAGCATGCTGGGACGTGGCTCTGCCCACCAGTACCCAGCAGCATCCCCATGAGGCAGGGCTGGGCCCAGTCCAGCTGCCTAGTGTGCCCATAATAGTCAGCCCTCCCACAACACAAGAGCCCATGAAGCCCATATGGCAGCACCCCTAGAGCACACAGCTCTGATGACCAGAGGGAAGTGTGCTGCTTCCCCAAGATCAGAAATGTAAATCCCTATCTAACACATAGAAATAAAAACAGAGAATTAGGTAAAATTAGGCAACAGAGGAATATATTCAAAAGGAACCAGATAAAATCCCAGAAGAACTAAGTGAAAAGTGATAAGCAATGAACTAGGTAAAATGATCATAAAGAAGCTCAAAAAGCTCTGGAGAAGAAAGGAGAAACACAGTGAGAAGTTTAACAAAGAGTTAGAAAATATAAAAAAGGACCACATAGAGCTGAAGAATACAATAATTGAAATACAAGATACACTAGAAGGAATAAACAGTAAATTAGATGATACAGAGGAACAGACCATTGAAGTGGAAGACAGAATATGGGAGTCACCCAAGCTGAATACACAGACAAATGAAGAAACAATATTAATTCAAGTTGGAAAGGAAAACTGTCACTGTTTACATATATTTATATATTTCTAAAGATGCCACCAAAAAACTACTGTAAGAAATAAACAAATTGAGCAAAGACCATGCTGGATACAAAACTAATATACAGAAATATGCTGTGTTTCCATACATTAACAATGAACTATCAGAAAGAGAAATTAAGAAAATAATCCCATTTACAGTTTCATTAAAACAAATGAACTAACAAAACAAAAGAACAACAGACTTACAGATACAGGGAATAAATAGGTAATTGCTAAATTTGGGAGTTGGGATAAGTGAACTAGAGGAAGTAGATTAAGAGGTACAAACTTCCAGTTACAAAATAAATGATTTATGAGGATGAAATGTAGAGCATGGGATATTTAGTCAATAATACTGTAATAACCTTGCATGGTGACAGATAGTAATTATACATATCATGGAAATCATTCTTCTAATATATAAAAATACCAAATCACTATGTGGATTTGGAACTAACATAGTATTATAGGTCAACTGTATTTCAATTTAAAAAAAAGAAAGCAAGAAAGGGAAAAATGGTAAGACGATGCTTTTGAACTGTAGTGTTGGAAAAGACTCTTGAGAGTCCCTTGGACTGCAAGGAGATCAAATCAGTCCATCCTAAAGGAAATCAAACCTGAATATTCACTGGAAGGACTGATGCTGAAGCTGAAGCTCCAATACTTTGGCCACCTGATGCAAAGAGCCGACTCATTGGAAAAGACCCTGATGCTAGGAAAGACTGAGGGCAGAATGAGAAGGGGATGACAGAAGATAAGATGGTTGGATGGCATCACCGACTCAATGGACATGAAGCCTGGTGTGCTGCAGTCCATGGGGTCGCAGAGTCAAACAGGACTTAGAAACTAAACCAAAAAAAAGAAAGGTGGTGCTAGTGGTAAAGAACCCGCCTGTCAAAGCAGGAGACAAGAGATGTGGGTCCCATCCCTGGGATGGAAAGATCTCCTGGAGGAGGACATGGCAACCCACTCCAGTATTCTTGCCTGGAGACCCCCATGGACAGAGGAGCCTGGTGGGCTAACTTTTAATCCATCTAAAATATCTAGAATGATAAGGAATACATTAAAATATAATGCAGATCCATATACTAGCAAAGTTTTCTAAAAGGAACATATATGTTTACCTTGAAAACTTTAACATTCTGTTTTTAATATTTAAAGGTTATTACATTATTCTCTAATGCAGATAAGGGCTTCCCTGGTGGCTCAGTGGTAAAGAATCTGCCTGCAATACAGGAGATTCGAGTTTCATCCCTGGGCCAGGAAGATCCTCTAGAGAAGGAATGGCATCCCAGTCCATTATTCTTGTCTGGAAAAGCCCATGGACAGCCTGGCGGGCTACAGTCCATGGGGTCGCAAAAGAGTTGGACATGACTTAATGACTAAACAACAACAATGCAGATAAAGTTATGCCAAAGTTTTTTTTGTTTTTTTTTTTTTTTTGATGCAGAAGTTTTGACCTAGTTGATTAAATATCTACTTAGGAAAGAGATGTGTGCTCTTCTGATGCTGCCCAACTCCAGATTTGATTGGCTCACAAAATGTGTTTCTGTATTCTTATTTGTATAAATCTTTGAAATCTGTGAATTCTTATTTGTATAAATCTATAAAACTACAAAATGTTGTGATACTTGTGAACTCCTTTCTCTTTCCTTTTGTTTGCTTTTATAAATGTGTTTACGTGTACTTAACAACTAAGCTAAAAATCACAGTTCAGCTTAGTACAAAACTGTCTATTTAACATGACTAAGCCACTCGGCACATGAAGAATATGGAGCAGTTTTATAAAATTGCTCAACTTCCTTTAAATTCCAAATGGTTCATATGCATTTAGGGAAAATTAATCTAAACCACATTTAAATGATTGGCTCTGAAATATCCATCAAATCCCTAAATGGGGATTTGGAAGTCATCGTTGACTGTTTCTTATACAGAGGAGAACAACACATATCCTGTGTTGCGAAACCACAGAACATCTATACCTGGAGCTACATGCAATTGTAATCACTGTATCACAAAGAAGACACAGAATGGGGTAGGAGAAACTGAAATCATTACAGAATAGGAGATGTTGCCATAGAAGAACATACCTTAAACTAGGACCTTCTGGTGAAGTATTACTCTCTAGGTTCTTGTTTTATAGAACTAGGGGCAATGTTGTGCAAAATGGGTATTTTTAGGACCATGAGAAAGAAGACATATTTTCTACTGGAGCTTGAATGGCTTAAGAGAGAGAACACGGATGCTGAAGTAAAACAGGTTTGAATGATTGTACTATTTCTAACATTTACCCATTGTGTGACTCTGGGCAAGCTACTCTGTTTCTGAATCCCACTCTCTTTAACCCACAGAATGAGGATAATGACAATAATTTGTTTTGGGAGCTAAATGAAATGTTATTTTCATTCACAAATGGAAATTTATTAAATGTTACTGAACCATTTTACACATAAAAATAAAGCAGAATTACTATTCAAAAATGGGCATATATACTAAAGATACAAATAATTTAAAAAAGAATAATTACAACAGTGATACATCCAGAGTAGATTTTTAAACAGAAATTAGGAATATTAAGAAAGGATACAATTGTCAGAAGAATCAAATTCTGAGGATCTAATGCACAGCATGGTGACTAAAGTTAATCCAGTGTTGTATACATGAAAGTTGCTGACAGCAGATCGTAAGTATTCTCACCACAAAGACCAAAAAAGAGTGATGAATATGTTTATTATCCTGACCTTGATAATCATTTCACAGTGTATATATATACTCCAAATCATCACATTGTATACTTTAAACATACAATTTCAATTGCCAATTAGTCCTTAATAAAGTTTTAAAAAGAAAGATATCCCAAGCCTTTTGACGTAATAATGTAAGAAGATATTTTAGAGGAAACCTTCGACCAGATGTCAGGGGAAAATATTTTTTTATTGCTCTGCAGCTGTATCCAAATAAACAGATTCTTTTTATAAGGCAGTGAATGACAATTTCAGAGCTCTGAGATAGACATTGGTCTAAAGAGATTTCCATAAATGTCTTTTATTTTTTATTTTAGATACTATTAAACAGCAATCAGATATTATCCACCCTGGTTTCTCAGCCCTCCTCCAATGATAGGGTTTCTCTACCATATGTTTAGCTGCTTCAAATGTCCAAGAAGAGAATCAAAACAGTCTCCTGTCTTAGCCTAAAAGTGGTTTGTTTGTGGTCAGTCATTATGGACATGCTCTGCTCCCTGATCCTCTCTTTTCACAAAATCTACCCCCCCCCTTTTTATATTTAAATTGACTGTTAGTCAAGACACTCAATTATAATTTTTCTTCAGTTACACATTGAGGCAAGAGCCTCCTATGATTGCAGGTACGTTTACAAATTAGCATGTATATAAAAAATCTCAGGGCTTCTCCAGTGGCTCAGTGGTAAAGAATCTGCCTGCCAGTGCAGGAGATGCGGGTTCAGTCTCTGGGTGGGGAAGATGCCCTGGAAAAGGAAATGGCAACCCACACCAGTATTCTTGTCTGGGAAATCCCATGGACAGAGGAGCCTGGTGGGCTACAGTTCTTGTGTGCCCTTGTGGTTAGTTGCTCAGTCGTGTCCAACTCTGTGACCCTGTAGACTATAGCCAGCCAGGCTCCTCTGTCTGTGGGATTCTCAAGGCAAGAATGCTGGAGTGGGTTGCCTTTTCCATCTCCAGGGGATCTTCCCAACCCAGGGATTGAACTCGCATCTCCTGTGTCTCCTGCACTGCAGGTGGATTCTTTACTTACTGAGCTATCAGGGAAGCCTGGGCTACAGTCCATGGGGTTTTAAAGAGTCAGACACAACTGAAGCAACTAAGCAGGCAAAAATTCTCATGGCATAATACAAGCCATAGAGGCTAGAGAATAGCCCATGATCTTTTCCATTCCTTCAGTTCAGTTCAGTTCAGTCGCTCAGTCGTGTCCGACTCTTTGCGACCCCATGAATTGCAGCACGCCAGGCCTCCCTGTCCATCACCAACTCCCGGAGTTCACTCAGACTCATGTCCATCGAGTCAGTGATGCCATCTAGCCATCTTATCCTCTGTCGTCCCCTCCTCCTCCTGCCCTCAATCCCTCCCAGCATCAGAGTCTTTTCCAGTGAGTCAACTCTTTGCATGACGTGGCCAAAGTACTGGAGTTTCAGCTTTAGCATCATTCCTTCCAAAGAAATCCCAGGGCTGATCTCCTTCAGAATGGACTGGTTGGATCTTCTTGCAGTCCAAGGGACTCTCAAGAGTCTTCTCCAACACCACAGTTCAAAAGCATCAATTCTTCAGCCTTATTTAGAAATAATCTCTTGGGAATGAGAAGGTCCAAATTTTGTTATACTATGATATGCTAGTAATATTTCTAAATCCTTATGCTCCCAGATGAAGAATTCACTGTCCTGTGGAAAATAGCCAAGGAGCACTTGATTCTGTAGGATTGTCCAAGAGTCCCTGGAACAAAGAGCAAGCAGTCATGGTCTCTTTGGACTTCTTGTGTTTTACTGGGCTGTATGAAATGTGATTCTGATCCAGTTTGCTATTTGTTCTTCTTAGAAAATGATTTCAGTATTCTCTCTAACAGGGTAAAAAAAACCCTGAATGTTCCATTCAAGAGTGGTTGCAGTGAACAAAAACAGAGCAGCTTATTAGTAGTTTTGACTCTCTTTCTACTTGTAACTTTAGATGAGAAATATTCTGCATATACAGCTAAGTAGAGAAAGAACAATATACGAAATTGAATGTATAGCATGGCCACAACTATTTAAACTCCACAAGAAAATGTAATAAAGAAAACATCCTCAAGGACATTGATTCGAGTGATAGGTCTTATGTGTGTGTGTGTGTGTGTGTGTGTGTTTTCAACTTTTTTTGAGAGACAGGGCTTCTCTTGTGGCTCAGCTGGTAAAGAATCTGCCTGCAATGCAGGAGACCTGGGTTTTATCCCTGGGTTGGGAAGATACCCTGGAGAAGAGAAAGGCTACCCACTCCAGTATTCTAGCCTAGAGAATTCCATGGACATCCATGGGGTTGCAAAGAGTCAGACACAACTGAGCAACTTTCACTAACTAACTAACTAATCCATTAAAAAAAAATTCTGTAAAGCAATTATCCTTCAAATAAAAAAATAAACAAATTTAAAAAAATAAGTTGGATACACATTTAAGAAAAAAACTGTACATCAATTCCAAGAATTGTGAAACATTTTGGATGCTATGACATCTGATATGTTTGGAAGTGGCTGTGTAGAAAGTAAGACTAATTGTGATTTGAAAGAAATGTAGAAATGTCCCTTTGCCTCAGATTAGATTCTTCACAAACTTTCATACAAATGCCTTAATCCCTGCAGTTACAACATTACTTTTCTGGACTATACATAATTTCCTTTGTTAAAAATGTGCACACTTTAGGATGGGAAAACTACCTAACATTTCCTTTTTTTAAAATTTTTTAAATTAATTTATTTTAATTGGAAGCTAATTAGTTTACAATATTGTAGTGTTTTTTGCTGTACATTGACATGAATTAGCCATGGGTGTACATGTGTTCCCTGTCTTGAACCCCCTTCCATTTCCCTCCCCATCCCATCCCTTTGGGTCATCCCGGTGCTCCAGCCCTGAGTACCCTGTCTCATGCATCAAACCTGGACTGGCGATCTGTTTCACATATGATAATATACATGTTTCAATGCTATTCTCTCAGATCATTTCACCCTCACCTTCTCCCACAGAGTCCAAAAGACTGTTCTATACATCTGTGTCTCTTTTGTTGTCTTGCATATAGAGTTATTGTTACCATCTTTCTAAATTCCATATATATGTGTTAGTATACTGTATTGGTATTTTTCTTTCTGACATACTTCACTCTGTATAATAAGATCCAGTTTCATCCACCTCATTGGAACTGATTCAAATGTATTCTTTTTAATGGCTGAGTAATACTCCGTTGTATACATGTACCACAGCTTTCTTATCCATTTGTCTGCTGATGGATATCTAGGTTGCTTCCATGTCCTGGCTATTATAAACAGTGCTGCGATGAACACTGGGGTACATGTGTCTCTTTCAGTTCTGGTTTCCTCGATGTGTATGCCCAGCAGTGAGATTGCTGGGTCATATGGCAGTTCTATTTCCAGTTTTTTAAGGAATCTCCACACTGTTGTCCATAGTGGCTGTACTAGTTTGCATTCCCACCAACAGCGTAAGAGGGTTCCCTTTTCTCCACACCCTCTCCAGCATTTATTGTTTGTAGATTTTTGGATAGCAGCCATTCTGACCAGGATGAGATGGTACCTCATTGTGGTTTTGATTTGCATTTCTCTGATAATGAGTGATCTTGAGCATCTTTTCATGTGTTTGTTAGCCATCTGTATGTCTTCTTTGGAGAAATGTTTATTTGGTTCTTTGGCCCATTTTTGATTGGGTTGTTTATTTCTCTGGAATTGAGCTGCAGGAGCTGCTTATATATTTTTTAGATTAATTATTTGTCAGTTGCTTCGTTTGCTATTATTTTCTCCCATTCTGAAGGGTGTCTTGTCACCTTGCTTATAGTTTCCTTTGTTGTGCAAAAGCTTTTAAGTTTAATTAGGTCCCATTTGTTTATTTTTGCTTTTATTTCCAATCTTCTGGGAGGTGGGTCATAGAGGATCCTGCTGTGTTTTATGTTGGAGAGTGTTTCGCCTATGTTTTCCTCTAAGAGTTTAATAATTTCTGGTCTTAAGTTTAGATCTTTAATCTATTTTGAGTTTATTTTTGTGTATGGTATTAGAAAGTGTTCTAGTTTCATTCTTTTACAAGTGGTTGACCAGTTTTCCCAGCACCACTTGTTAAAGAGATTGTCTTTTCTCCATTGTATATTCTTGCTTCCTTTGTCAAAGATAAGGTGTCCATATGTGCGTGGATTTATCTCTGGGCTTTCTATTTTGTTCCATTGATCTATGTTTCTGTCTTTGTGCCAGTACCATACTGTCTTGATGACTGTAGCTTTGTAGTAGTGCCTGAAGTCAGGTAGGTTGATTCTTCCTGTTCTATTCTTCTTTCTCAAGATTGCTTTGGCTATTCGAGGTTTTTTGTATTTCCATACAAATTGTGAAATTATTAATTCTAGGTCTCTGAAAAATACCATTGGTAGCTTGATAGGGATTGCATTGAATCTATAGATTGCTTTGGGTAGTACACTATTTTTCACTATATTGATTCTTCCAATCCATGAACATGGTATATTTCTCCATCTATTTGTGTCTTCTTTGATTTCTTTCATCAGTGTTTTATAGTTTTTTATATATAGGTCTTTTGTTTCTTTAGGTAGATATATTCCTAAGTATTTTATTCTTTTCATTGTAATGGTGAATGGAATTGTTTCCTTAATTTCTCTTTATGTTTTCTCAGTGTTAGAGTATAGGAATGCAAGGGATTTCTGTGTGTGTTAGAGAAGGCGCTTAAGAGTCCCTTGGACTGCAAGGAGATCCAACCAGTCCATCCTAAAGGAGATCAGTCCTGGGTGTTCATTGGTAGGACTGATGTTGAAGCTGAAATTCCAGTACTTTGGCCACCTGATGCTAAGAGATGACTCATTTGAAAAGACCCTGATGCTCGGAAATATTGAGGGCAGGAGGAGAAGGGGATGACAGATGATATGGTTGGATGGCATCACGGACTCAGTGGACATGGGTTTGGGTGAACTCCAGGGGTTGGTGATGGACAGGGAGGCCTGGCATGCTGCAGTTCATGGGGTCGCAAAGAGTCGGACACGACTGAGCAACTGAACTAAACTGAATAGGTTTTGCCTAGTTGTGTTTCCATTTTCATTTGTTTCTATGCATGCTTTGGTTTCTTTTTTGATTTCTTCTGTGATTTGTTGGTTATTCAGCAGCATGTTGTTTAGCCTCCATATGTTGGAATTTTAATAGTTTTTTTTCCTGTAATTGGCATCTAATATTACTGCATTATGGTCAGAAAAGATGCTTGGAATGATTTCAATTTTTTTTTTTTTTAATTTGCCAAGGCTAGCTTTATGGCCCAGGATATGATCTATCCTGGAGAAGGTTCCATGTGCACTTGAGAAAAAGGTGAAATTCATTGTTTTGGGGTGAAATGTCCTCTAGATATCAATTAGGTCTAACTGGTCTATTGTATCATTTAAAGTTTGTGCTTCCTTGTTAATTTTCTGTTTAGTTGATCTTTCCATAGGTGTTATTGGGGTATTAAAGTCTCCCACTATTATTGTGTTATTGTTTATTTCCTCTTTCATAGTTGTTAGCATTTGCCTTAGATATTGTGGTGCGCCTTTGTTGGGTGCATATATATTTATAATTGTTATATCTTTTTCTTGGATTGATCCTTTGATCATTATGTAGTATCCTTCTTTGTCTCTTTTCACAGCCTTTATTTTAAAGTCTATTTTATCTGATGTGAGTATTGCTACTCCTGCTTTCTTTTGGTCTCCATTTGCATGAAGTATCTTTTTCCAGCCCTTCACTTTCAGCCTGTATGTGTCCCTTGTTTTGAGGTGGGTTTCTTGTAGGCAGCATATATAGGGGTCTTGTTTTTGTATCCATTCAGCCAGTCTTTGTCTTTTGGCTGAGGCATTCAACCCATTTACATTTAGATTTATAGATGAAACCTTAAAAAACAAACCATGAAGCCAGATATACAAGATGATTTAGTTAAGATTCTTAATTGCAGGCAACCAACACTATTCTATGATCATTCAGGAAAATAACATTTTTATTGAAATCTATTTAATAGCTCATGCAATCATAAGAAGATGCAAAAAACAAGGTTTGAAGAATGAGCAGGGCAAAGGGAGCAAGGGTACAATGGAGAATACATTCTATTGTAAGTGACAAAAACAATGGCAGTTACATGAAATTCAAAATTTAGGTGGGTGACAAACTTAGTCAAATGGTTCTCCATTAATTAAGACAGAGGCTGGAGAAATGAGTATGCCTTTTTTTTTTTCCCTTCAGTTTCTACAGTGTGAAGTGGGCTCTCTGTCCTGCCAAAATTTATATTGTAAAAAATTTATCCACATGGGAGTTCAGGTGACCAGCACCCAAATGTTCATGACAAATATGATGGGGGCAGAAAATACCAGTGATTTAAGAGAGTTTTATGTGCAAGTGTACAATATATTCACATGTCTTGTATTTGGAATCAAAAGAAGTGGAGGTAGTAAATACTGCATAAAGGAGAAAGTTAAATCAACTTTAAGGACTCCAGTGTAAGATTTCATTTGTAAGATGTTTATCCAAGTGGAATTTGATATGAATAATGTTTGAAAAGTTTATCCTCGTGGCAGTAAGAAAATGTTAGACCTAGAAAATAAGAGACAGGAAGTGGGATAGCCAAGTCTGGCAGTTATCAATGTTCTGTTCACATTTCACCTGGCACAAACTGAATAAGATGAAAATTTTGGGCCCCTAGTTAATTGTTCTTTCTTATTGCTTCCCTCACTTGTTATGTTTTTCCAAACAGGTCTATTTCTTGCCTCCTTATGATTAGTGGTAAACTAATAAAGCTTCCGGGAGTTGGTGATGGACAGGGAGGCCTGGAGTGCTACAATTCATGGGGTCGCAAAGAGTCGGACACGACTGAGACGCTGAACTGAACTGAACTGAACTGAATAAAGCTTCTGGGGCTTCCTGGTGGCTCCGTGGTAAAGAATCTGCCTGCCAATGCAGAAAGCACATATTTGACCCCTGGGTCGGGAAGATACCCTGGAGAAGGAGATAGCAACCCACTCCCATATCATGGGCAATCCCATGGACAGAGGAGCCTGGCAGGCTACAGTCCACAGGGTCACAAAAGAGTCAGATGTGATCAGCCACTAACCAACAAAAAACGTTTCTAGAATTCTATCATTTCACTTGATTCTAAATTCTCAATATGTGTAGCTGCTGCATAAAGTATATCTATATGTACTTTAACTATTTTCTATAAGCATATCTCCTAGCAATGCCTTATATTACTTCATTTTACTATTGGAAAAGAGCTTTGCAGGAAATCCTTATGTATTTACTTGTCAACTTATATATTTCATAGACCCTTATTTTTTAATGTTGTTCATAAAGAGAGGAACACCTATAATGCCAAAGCTTGCTACTCTTATCACATTTAAATGGGATATTTAGTCCTTCATAGGTATCTATTTGTCATATTAACTTCAATATGCCAGACCCAGTGTATTATGTATTTGAGTATAAAGAGGATAAAGTGAGTGAAAGTGTGCTAGTCGCTCAGTCATGTCCGACTCTTTGTGACCCCATGGACTGTAGCCCACCAGGCTCCTCTGTCCATGGGATTCTCCAGGCAAGAATACTGGAGTGGGTTGCCATTTCCTTCTCCAGGGGATCTTCCTGACCTAAGGATAGAACCCAGGTCTCCTGCATTGCAGGCAGATGCTTTAACCTCTGAGCCACCAGGGAAGCCCCCATAATTTCTTAGAAAAGTCATATTTTATGGACAATTTTTAGGGTTATAATAAAATATGTGTGTTGACCAGTCTTTGCTCAGAAATGCTGTTGTTGTTGTTCAGTCTCTAAGTCATGTCTGACTCTTTACGACCCCATGGACTGCTGCCAGGCTCCTCAGTCCTTCACTATCTCCAGGAGTCTGCTCAAACTCGTGTCCATTGAGTTGGTGATGCCATTCAACCATTTCATCCCCCTTCTACCCCCTGCCCTCAATCTTTCCCAGGATCAGGGTCTTTTCCAGGATCAGATGGCCATAACATTGGAGCTTCAGCATCCATCCTTCCAATGAATATTCAGGGTTGATTTCCTTTAGGATTGACTGGTTTGATCTAGTTTAGCTTATCCCAGGATGTAAATGTTTTTAAATTGAACTTTTTTTCTCAGCTACAGAGCTAAGGGGCTGCAAGGAGCAAGGGTATTATTTTCTGTGGAATATACTTTTGAAGTAGAGCCAATTTGGCATGTAGACATGTAGACAGAACAGCCCCTAGTCTGTTCTGTGTATTGGTGAACAATGGCTTTATCATCCAACAGCTGGGACATATTCTGGGCAGAAAAAATTTCTGTAAGCTTGTGGTGTAGATTTATTTCATGTATACATCTTTGGTGATATCACTGTAGGTCAAATGTCCAACAAAGGTCAGAGAGTTTTCTCATTGCTAATCTAGTTTAATGCAGAAACTTAGAAATAATACCAAGGTGGGAAAAGGAGGGGAAATATGCCTGTTCCCATGAGAAAGATCTGTTTTTTTAGTCTTAATGAATTAGAATTACCCACGCTTAGATAAAAAGAAAACATCTCATCCCAAGCTAACAAATTCCAGTGGATGCCAAAAGGGGATTTTTCCAACTGCTAGCATTACCTATTGATGAGATCTGTTATGGAATAATTAACAAAATGAGAGAGATAAACTGTGACATTATCTGACCTAATCCCCCTTTCTTTAGGCTAAACCTTTCAGGATGGATGATTGTCTATTGTCTTGCAGATCTTAATGTATTTTAGCATTTTACCAATCTTTTCTGTTTCTCTAAAAATCATATTTCTCAGTTCCACTTAAGGGAATCTCTTCTTGTTTAATAATACATGCACATTATTCTTTAATATTCTTTCTTACAAGATTCTTATGATATTACAGATAGTAATTTAATCCATCCTTAACCCTTCATTCTGCAAGTTAAACAACCTTAATTCCTTTAACATTCTAAAAATAATATATTGCCTATTAGATCAATTATTTTTGTTACCCTCCAAGAGGAAAAAAAAAAAAAAAAAGCCAGTTTCTTGATATTATTTATCAATGTGCAACTAAAGTTTCACATAACGTATAGAGAAACTACAACATCCAGTGTATGAATATGGATCTAAAACATGAGTTTACAAGGATAAAGAATTGGTAGTTCTGGCCACCAGGGACATGAAATAAGCTAGCCAAGAATTTTAATGAAAATTTTATAAATTGTAAATTAAAAATCAACAAGAGCATATATGTTGAACATCATTCTTGAGGTGGAGTCAAATAAGTAAATTATCATCTATGTCTTACTTCATATATAAAAATTTTCTATAATGCAATTCAATCATTCAAGCATCAGTTCTTACATAGTGCCCCCCAGTGTCAGACCACCAAGGTTTTCTTCCATCATGGTAATAAAGATTGGAAAATGAGCACACCACACTTATTGTATTAGTAGTCAATGGCTAAAATAGAGAAATATATAACAACTTTGTAGTATAGTTAGCATTAAAGTAATGATAATGTTGGTTTCCCAGGTGGCTCAGTGGTAAAGAATCCACCTGCCAATGCAGGAGACACAGGTTCCATCCCTGTTCTGAAAAGATCTCCTGGAGGGAGAAATGGCCACCTTCTCTAGTATTCTTGCCTAATAAATTCCACAGATAGAAGAGCCTGGCAGGCTATATTCCATGGGGTTGCCAAAGAGTAGGACACAACTGAGCGACTGAGCACTGAGCACAATAACAATGTTAAATGCACAAAAAGCAAAGATGAATTAAGTCAATTGAATCAAGGTATACTTTGAAGCTAAACACTCAAAATTAAAGCTCTGATGATACTTACATCATCTATAGAGTTCTAAACTTATTAATGTATCTTGAAATATTATAAAATAATTTTAATAGCAGACATACTTTGTTCATTTTTCAGGAGAATATATCTAGTGTTTCACCAATAAATAATCTGCTTTTTTCTTTTCCTGGGGTGTGTTTCTGTATGTGTGAATGTACATATTTTCATTTGGAGCAGGCATATAACTGTATCTAGATTTTGATATCAGAATCATGAAATCTTTGGGAAATCCCTGGTAGTCCAGTGGTTAGGACTCTGCTTTCCAGTGCAGGGGGACATGGGTTCAATTCTTGGTGGGGGAACCAAGATCCCACAAGCTGTCTAGAGTGGCCAAAAAATAAATAAAACAGGGAACTCTTGTTTGTCTCCCATTAAAAAAGAATCATGAAATCTTGGAGGAGTAAATTGTAAATTGGATTGTTTTCCATTATATATAATAATGTATATATGTATGTATATTATAACATAAACATCAGCAAAATACAAACATAAACATAAACAAAATACAAAAAAAAATTCAAACAGTACATGCAGACATTAAATTAAAACCACAAATAAAAGTCCTTATTTATGTGTAAAACACATAGATGTTGTTTAAAGTAAAAAAAAAAAATGTACTTTTAAGTATTGGGTTGGTATGGAAAAACCCGAACAAACGTTTTGGCCAAACCAATATACATTGGTGCTGTTTTCAGTTCACTTCAGTCACTCAGTCGTGTCTGACTCTTTGAGATCCCATGGACTGAAGCACACTAGGCCTCCCTGTCCATCACCAACTCCAGGAGTTTACTCAAACTCATGTCCATTGAGTTGGTAGTGCCATGTAACCATCTTGTCCTCTGTCGTCCCCTTCTCCTCCTGCCTTCAACCTTTCCCTGAATCAGGGTCTTTTCAAATGAGTCAGTTCTTCCCATCAGGTGGCTAAAGTATTGGAGTTTCAGCTTCAGCATCAGTCCTTCCAACGAATATTCAGGACTGATTTCTTTTAAGATGGACTGGTTGGATCTCCTTGAAGTCCAAGGGACCCGCAAGAGTCTTCTTCAACACCACAGTTCAAAAGCATCAATTCTTCGGCACTCAGCTTTCTTTATAGTCCAACTATCGCATCCATACATGAATACTGGAAAAACCATAGCTTTGAATAGATGGACCTTTGTTGGCAAAGTAATATCTCTGCTTTTTAATATGCTGTCTAGGTTGGTCATAAGTTTTCTTCCAAGGAGTAAGCGTCCTTTAATTTCATGGCTGTAGTCATCATCTGCAGTGATTTTGGAGCTCCCCCAAAATAAAGCCTCTCACTGTTTCCACTGTTTTCCCAACTATTTGCCATGAAGTGATGGGACCAGATGCCATGATCTTAGTTTTCTGAATGTTGAGTTTTAAGCTGTCTTAGTTTAAGAGAACTTCCCAAGGCTGAAAAAATTAAATAGGGATATTAGGTTGTTCATATCAGGAAGCTGAGGCTTCATGGATAAGTGGCCAATCCCATCAAAAATGAGAAATTAGACCTTAGGCTGTGCAAGGTGAGACAATGCTGAACTAGGAATCTCAGCAAAAGTCCAGATGTTTGAAGAGGACACAACCTTAGTAAAATTGTTTGTGTTATGTGACTTTTGTTTTATTTCCTTCAACAAGAGGATAAGATAATTATTGAACAGCAAGGTAAAATAGAAGGGTAATACTTATTTCAAACTGGAGGAAGTAAAATACTAACTCTTGACGTCAAATACATGAGACATGAAAGAATCTACCACTTGACAAAAATTCCAGAGAAGTAGCATCTTCTGGAGATAGTCAAGTTTGTATCAAAGCAAGCAGAGAAAATGTGCAAGACACAAGTACTGACTGATAGAGACAGAGTGAGAGACAAGTGGATTTCATCTCAACAGTCTCATTCATGGGGAAATATCTATGATTTTAAAACTAACTGAATAATACCAAGTATAAATGTAACAATAAAATGCTACTGTGGAAACAATTTTTGCCTTTATATACATATTGCACAAATATTCCAATGAGAGCTAAATGGCATAGTATTATAGAGTAATGGTTAACCCCAAATAAATTATATTTGACTTTAGGATGTTGTTTGAATATCATATTTAGACATTATTTCCAGAGTTTTCCTCCCTAGTGTTAGTGATTCAAGATAAGAATGAGAGATATAGAGGAGAACTACATGGAAAGTAAGGCTGTACATGGATTCAGTTCAGTTCAGTTGCTCAGTCGTGTCCGACTCTTTGCGACCCCATGAATCGCAGCACGCCAGGCCTCCCTGTCCATCACCAACTCCCGGAGTTCACTCAGACTCACGTCCATCGAGTCAGTGATGCCATCCAGCCATCTCATCCTCTGTCGTCCCCTTCATCTCCAACACCACAGTTCAAAAGCATCAATTCTTTGGCGCTCAGCTTTCTTCACAGTCCAACTCTCACATCCATACATGACCACAGGAAAAACCATAGCCTTGACTAGACGGACCTTTGTTGGCAAAGTAATGTCTCTGCTTTTGAATATGCTATCTAGGTTGGTCATAACTTTCCTTCCAAGGAGTAAGCATCTTTTAATTTCATGGCTGCAGTCACCATGTGCAGTGATTTTGGAGCCCCCCAAAATAAAGTCTGACACTGTTTCCACTCTTTCCCCATCTATTTCCCATGAAGTGATGGGACCGAATGCCATGATCTTCGTTTTCTGAATGTTGAGCTTTAAGCCAACTTTTTCACTCTCCACTTTCACTTTCATCAAGAGGCTTTTTAATTCAAGAGGGCATCAGAGGGCAGACACACTGAAACCATACTCACAGAAAACTAGTCAATCTAATCACACTAGGAGCACAGCCTTGTCTAACTCAATGAAACTAAGCCATGCCCGTGGGGCAACCCAAGATGGGCGGGTCATGGTGGAGAGATCTGACAGAATGTGGTCCACTGGAGAAGGGAATGGCAAACCACTTCAGTATTCTTGCCTTGAGAACCCCATGAACAGTATGAAAAGTACATGGATTACCCACACAGAAATAATTAAAAGTCGATTGTTTGCCTTAATTTCAATTACCTTGTATTGATTAACCTATTTATTTATTTACTTTCTAAGAGAGGAAAATACATTTGGAAAACCTATTTATTATTCTCTGTAGAATTATGATTTTTAATACAAAAATTACCGTTATGTTAAAAAATATGAATAATTCTAACTTGTCTTTTTTTATGCTGTTGACATGAGGTATTTATTTTTTTACTATTTCTTGTTATAATCACTCTATGATTTTGCTCAGCTAGCAATCTTAGTAATTCTTTTACCCAGTGATGGAATTCTTTTTGAGGAAATGAGGAAGATTGGATTTTTTTATTCAAAAGAAAAACTACTGTGAGAATTTCTTTGATATATTTAATAAGAACAATAGCTAAAATCTCACTCAACTGCTAACACATACAATCAAGAAACTTTCAGAAGTTTTAAATAAAATGTAGTTTTAAAGATTGATCTTGACATATATACATAATGAGGGTCTGAATAGTGAGCAAGGTCATTGCTGATGTAGACTAAAGGGATCTTTATTCTCCAAGCCATTTTCCACTAAAGACACTTAGTCCTTGAAAATCTTTGACCATGTTATTTGGCACCATATTACCTCAGTACACATGTAATAATAAAAATAAAAGCAATAATTGGGATCTATTGCAGTTAATCTTCTTCTTAAAGTCACTCAATCATGTTCAAATTTCTCCAGGCCAGAATACTGGAGGGTAGCTGTTCTATTCTCCAGGGGATCTTCCTAACCCAGGGATCGAATCTAGGTCTCCCACATTGCAGGCAGATTCTTTACCAGCTGAGCCACAAGGGAAGCCCAAGAATACTGGAGTGGGTAGCCTATCCCTTTTCCAGGGGTTCTTCCTGACCCAGGAATCAAACCAGGGTCTCCTGCATTGCAGGTGAATTCTTTATCAGTTGGGCTACCAAGGAAGCCCAATTATGCTAACTGTAATTAATATAAAAGTCTCATTGGGAATTCCCTGGAAGTCCAGTGGTTAGGACTCTGTGCTTCCACTACAGGGGGTCTGGGTTAGATCCCTGGCTGGGGAACTAAGATGCTGCAAACCACCACATGGCACAGCCAAAAAGAAAAAAGTCTTATGAAATGTAAATATGGAATGAAAACCAGCATTTTAATTTGCCCTATTCCAATTTCCACCTCCAGATTTTCAATAGTTTTGAGAAACAAAAGCCCACATTTACCATGAAATCACCATCACAACTCAGGCCTTGTGATCACCAGAAGGAGCAGAATGGAGTTGAAACTCCTTCAAAGTCTCATTCCCAAAGAATTCACATTATTTGACCTGTCTGGTATTTCCCTGGAAGACCATGCTTTCAAGGTTGTGTTATTCGATCTAACTTGAAGGTCACCAGGAATAGAAAGACTTTTCTCAGTTGGTATTTGTCAAAAACAGTTACAGGCAATTGATTAAATTCATGGCTGCCTAAAGCAGTAGGTAATGGGACAAAGAATAGGCTAACCATACTGAGAATCTGTATAAGCAGAAAGTGAGTGTATTGTTAATTTCATGGCTGAATTTTAAAAGTGTCCAACAACATACACAGGCTTCCCTAGTGGCTCAGAAGGTAAAGCATCTGTCTGCAATGCAGGAGACCTGGGTTCGATCCCTGAGTTGGGAAGATCCCCTGGAGAAGGAAATGGCAACCCACTCCAGAATTCTTGCCTGGAAAATCCCATGGACCGTGGAGCCTGGTAGGCTACTGTCCATGGGGTCGCTAAGAGTTAGACACAACTGAGTGACTTCACTTTCACTTTCAACAACATACACACAGAGTCCCTAGGCAAAAAATTGAAAACCTGTAATATTAAGAAATATCTGAATAAATAATTATCTGACCACTAAGCTAAATCAGAAGATATTTCCCTCGCTACACATGACAAAGAATAATAACCCAGTTTATGATGCAGATCTACCAAATCCATGATTCTCCTTGAATTCTTTATTTCTGCTAATAAAATTATCAATCAAATGCTTGTGTGACAAATCTAAGACTCATCTTTATCTTCTCTTTCTTATTTATTCCCTCTGAAATCCACTATATCTAAAAGTTCTATCTTCTAAATAACAAGATATATCGCCTTGCTATAGACTTTTTTTTCAGTCTCCCATCATTTCTGACCTAGTCAATTGACAATAAATACCTTATTTAATTCTCATCCTATTCTCAGCCTTTCCTTTTTCATTCTATTCCTCACTTTTTTATTAATGATTAAACATATATAATTGACTAACACAGACATATAACATATAATGTTATATTTTAGTTTCCAAGGGCTGCTGTAACAAAGTATCACAAACTAGGTGGTCTTAAACAACAGAAATTTATTTTTTTACATTTCTAGAGGCCAGACCAAAATCAATGTGTTTGCAGGGCCAGGCTTCCTCTGAATGTTTCAGGAGTTAATAATTCCTTACTTTGTCCAGCCTATGGTGCCTCCAAACGTTCCTTGGTTTGTGGCAGCTTAACTCCAATTTCTGCCTCCATCTTCATATAGCCTTCTCCCTTGTGTGTCTGTGTCTCAAATTTCCTTCTCCTTTCTCTCATAAGGGAAACTGTTCTTAAGTTAGGGCCCATCCTACATCTTATATGATCTCACCTTGACATCCTTAATTTAAGTACATCTGCAGAGAAGGAAATGGCAACCCACTCCGGTGTTCTTGCCTGGAGAATCCCAGGGACGGCGGAGCCTGGAGGGCTGCTGTCTATGGGATCGCACAGAATTGGACACGAGTGAAGCGATTTAGCAGCAGCAGCAAATACCCTATTTCCAAATAAGGTCACATTCACTGGTACTGGAGGGTTAGGACTTAGACATATCTTTTTGGAGGCAACCCACTGTAATATATAAATATATAATGATTTATAATTGTTTTTACATATAGTTATTTATTTTGTTTAAAAATCTTTGCTTTAATAAATCCATGATGCCTACGTTGTGAAGTTTGTTCATCTGTTTATGTATTCAGCAAGTACTGTGCTAGGAAATAGAGATACAAAGGTGAGTCTGACAGATACACTCCCTGCCATCATGGATGTCGGAGTCTAAAGACAGTGAAACTAATAAGTAAATATATGTGGTGTGCTGTGAAAATAGATGTTCATGATTCTATGGAAATATGTAATAGAAACACTGTCCCTAGTTAAAAAGTTATGCTGAAGGTCAGAGATTGATCCTTAAGAGATTGATCCTTCACTGCTGCTGCTGCTAAGTCACTTCAGTCATGACCAACTCTGTGTGACCCCATAGATGGCAACCCACCAGGCTCTGCTGTCCCTGGGATTCTCCAGGCAAGAACACTGGAGTGGGTTGCCATTTCCTTCTCCAATGCATGAAAGTGAAAAGTGAAAGTGAAGTTGCCTAGTCGTGTCCGACTCTTAGCGACCCCATGGACTGCAGCCTACCAGGCTCCTCCATCCATGGGATTTTCCAGGCAAGAGTACTCGAGTGGGTTGCCATTGCCTTCTCCATTGATCCTTCACTATCTGATTACAATTCCCTTTTCTTTCATTATCTCTCACTCACCAAAATGAATTCCATACTTCAATCATATAGACCTCTTTGTAGTTGGGTGAACACACCATTTCATTCATACTTCCTGAATTTATGCATTCTTTTCTTTATTCTGAAACACCTTTCCCCTCCTGTACTTGTACATCAAGCAATATCAGTCGCCAAAATTAAACTCAAGTGTTACTATTTCTGTGAAGTCTAGTCTCTCCATCATCTACCTCCAGTCATTTTTTTCTTCCTAAAGAGCTTTCTACATATTTTTGACATTTATCTCAATATACTATAATTACTCATTTACATATCCACTTCTGCACATACACTATGATTTTATTAAAGGCTCTATTGTAGTATGATGCATGTATACCGATCAAGTTCCAAAAAAGTGATATAGAAGTTCAATGTATACATGATAAATCAATGATGAATATACAGAGCTAAAACAAAATATTCATACTTGTCCTACATTTTATGCTATTCTATTTTATATCCTTTTGTTACCTCCTCAATCATCAAATAGATAACAAACAGAATTTTTGGCTACCAAATCAACAATAGTGAAAAAGTGTAATATACAGTATTTTACAAGAAGAATAGAGCTGGAAGAATCATGCTTCCTGACTTCAGACTATACTACAAAGCTACAGTAATAAAAACAGCATTGCACTGGTACAAAAACAGACATATAGATCAATGGAACAAGATAGAAAGCCCAAAAATACACCCATACACTTACAGTCAATTAGTCTATGATAAAGGAAACAAGAATATACAATGGAGAAAATACAGTATCTTCAATAAGTGGTACTGAGAAACTGGACAGCTACATGTTGAAGAATGAAATTAGAACTTTAAATAAAAAAAGACAATCTATGGACTGGGAGAAAGTATTTGCAAATGATGCTATTGAAGAAGAACTAATTCCCCAATTATGCAAATGGCTCATGAAGCAGAATATATTTATAAAAAATATCCAATAAAAAAATGGGCAGAAGATCTAAATAGACATTTCTCCAAAGAAGATGTACAGATGGACAACATGCATATGAAAAAATGTTCAATGTCACGAATTATTAGAGAAATGCAAATCAAAAGTACAATGAAATACCACCACACACCAGTCAGAATAGCCATGATTAAAAAGTTAACAAATAATTAATGATGGAGAGCTTGTGGAGGAGAAAGAACCCTTCTACATGGTTGGTAGGAATATAAATTGGTGCAGCCACTATGGAGAACAATTTGAAGGTCCCTTTGAAAACTGAAAATAGAGCTACTATATGATCCAGCAATGCCATTCCTGGGCATATATATGGAGAAAACAATAATTTGAAAAACTACATGCACCCTAAAATTCATAGCAGTGCGATTTGCAATAGCTAAGACACAGAATTAACCTAAATGTCTATCAACAGATGGAAAAAGAAAATGTGGTACATATATACAGTGGAATGTTAAGGAGTTCCCTGGTGTCTCAGAGGTTAAAGTGTTTGCCTGGAATGTGGGAGACCGGGGTTCGATCCCTGGGTCGGGAAGATCCCCTGGAGAAGGAAATGGCAACCCACTCCAGTACTCTTGCCTGGAGAATCCCATGGAGGGAGGAGCCTGGTAGGCTACAGTCCATGGGGCCACAAAGAGTCGGACATGACCGAGCGACTATGGAGAACAATTTGAAGGTTCCTTTGAAAACTGAAAATAGAGCTACTATATGATCCAGCAATGTCATTCCTGGGCATATATATGGAGAAAACAATAATTTGAAAAACTACATGCACCCTAAAATTCATAGCAGTACGATTTGCAATAGCTAAGACACAGAATTAACCTAAATGTCTATCAATAGATGGAAAAAGAAAATGTGGTACATATATACAATGGAATGTTACTTAAAAAAGAATGAAATAATGCCATTTGGAGAAACATAGATGGACCTAAAGATTATCATATTAAGTGAAGTTGGTCAGACAGAGAAATACAAGTATAATATCACTTATATGTGGAATCTAAAAAAATGATAGAAATGAATTTATTTAAAAACAGAAACAGATCCACAGACGTAGGAAACAAATTTGTGACTACCAAAGAGGGGGTGGTAGAGGGAGAGATAAATTAGGAGTTGGGATTAACATATACACACTACAATATATAAAGTAGATAAACAACAGGGACATACTATATAGCACAGAAAATTATATGCAATATCTTGTAATAACCTATAATGGAAAATAATCTGGAAAAGTATATATACATAGTTATGCATAGTTATTAATATATATATATATATAACTGAATCACTTTGCTATACACCTGAAATTAACACAACATTGTAAATGAGCTATATTTCAATTTAGAAAATAAAGAATTTTTAAAATTAATAAAATAAAAAGTAAAAAAAAAATTGGTTTAAAAAAAGGAGACAATCCCATCTCCTGAGGGCATGATTTGTTACTTGTGAGTTATGTGTACCTTTATTATTTATCATAAAGGCCATCAGAAATATCTCTGCTAATAACTTAAATTATACTTTATTTTTTAATAAAGCCTGAAATTTAACTTGATAAAAATAGACAACTTCTTATCTATCAAATTAACAACCCAGTATTTTACTCAAAGTGATGACACTTTCATGCTATGTTGGTGAAAACGTAAATTTGCGAACACTTCAAGAATTTTAGAACATTCCTAGCCTTTGTCTAGCATCTAAAGTTTTAGAAATCAAACTTAAGTAAATGATCAATATGTAGGCAAAGATTGATGAACAAAACTTTTTATTAAGGTGACGTGAAAAAGCACAAATGTTCGACAGTAGTGAAATGGTTAAGTAAATTGATATATTCCTTCTGTAGATATTAGACAATATTTAAATACCATATTTTTGAAGAATATTAATAAAATTTGTTGAATAGTACAGTGAGAGAAGAGTTGATTATGAGTCACTAACTGTAATATTCAGCTTTTTCTAAGGACAACAGATGTGATAGAGTAGTCCTTTTCATGGGACCATGTGCATTTCCCAAATCCTCTTGGATTTCTTCTCCAAACAAACGTGATTTTGCTTTTCTTTTGCTTCTGTTTTTCTTTTTGTAAAGGCAGCATACTCCCAAGTTTCCATTTAATGATTTCCATTTAATTGAAAGAAAAAAATTGTTGGCATTTTAAATTCACTTCACAGCTCTCTCATCACCTACACCTGAAATTAAGGAAGTTTTGAGGATTGTAAGCTTTTAAGCTTACTCTTTAGAGTCATTTACTTCAACAACTCTACAGATATTCTTTTCTATCAGCCCCAACTTACTAGGAGGAGAAAACTTTTCCCTTCTTTATCTAAAACTTAACTTTACTTACTACTTTGGCTTTTCCATTAGCATTTGGCAGCTACTTCCAAAACCTGGTGGCTCAGAGGTTAAAGCGTCTGCCTGCAATGCAGGAGACCTGGGTTCAATCCCTGGGTTGGGAAGATCCCCTGGAGAAGGAAATGGCAACCCACTCCAGTATTCTTGCCTGGAGAATCCCATGGATGGAGGAGCCTGGTATGCTACAGTCCACGGGGTCGCAAGAGTCGGACAGGACTTCACTTTCACTTTCCAAAACCTGGCACTCCAGTCTCTTGACTATCTGCTTGAGACAGCGACATAAATGGGATTCAACAATTTCACTATGAAAAGAACACTATGGTCAACCTATTCAGTACCATCATTCCTGCAGATTTTTCTCTTTGGGAGATTTTCAGTCTAAACCTTTGGGCCTCTGACTTCTTCCATTGGTAGTAAAACATTTATTAATAGCAATGAAGACTCATCTCACCAAAACATTTTTAATAAGTGAGGGGTGAAACAAAACTTTAAGTGAATCCAAAAGATTATAACCAGTTCACTTTAAAAATTTTCTAATACTTGACTTGTTATGTATTTCTAGCATAACTGATTCAGATAAAACCGTTAGTATCTCTTTTTTAAGTATAGAAGATTTTGAAAACTGGAAAGATTTAATTTTAAAAATGTGTTCTTTCACATTTAATACCTCCTAATGCTTTTAATTAATTTGAATATCCTTAATTACTTCTGTAACTTTTCCATGTGTAAATAGCTAATTAAAGTATTAAACTATCCTTAAATGTTGCAAAGAATTAAATATGTAATTATTCCCAGGTTGATTAAAGGATTACATGTAAAGGTATCAAGGCTTCAGGTAAAGTTTTTTGTTGTTTCGTTTTAAAATTCTGAATACTTTTAAATACATTTTCCCCAACATAATTGTTCTCAGAGTACAATTTGTCCTAGAGATAAGTGACAAAAGAGGCTTCTTTAGAACACTCCCTTTAGATTTTTGAAACCATTAGAGAACCTAAATGCAATTCAAGTAAATTTGAGTCATAAAATGCCTACTGAAGAAGTGAAGAGTCAAGATGGTGGAAATGGTTTCCCAGCCTCAGGATATCATCAGCCTAAGAACATTTGTATTGATGCCATACTTTGTTTTTTTAAATTTGTCTTCTAGTGGCTTAGAGTTACCTATCAAATTGCATCCTTCTGGCAAACCACTTGGATGAGATTTTGCTGGAAAACAAAATTTTCCTCAATTTACTGACACAAACAATTAAATCTCATAATGAGCTCAGTTAATTTTTGAACTTGGCTCCAGTGTCATCTGAAACATTACACCAAACCTAATACAATAAACAGTAACCTAAAAGTTACAAGGTTCATTCATGTAATTAGCATTTCTTTTTTTCAATAATTCTGTGAACAGTAATTAAACCAATGTGCCAATGTATAATATTAGCTTCAGTTTAGAAATGACAATAACAGCTATAATACTTTTAACAAAATCACAAAGAGATCCAGAGAAGAATATTTTAGTTACTGAGTTTCTTTTTATTTAGTAGTAAACTTCAAGTTAGTAGTAAACTTCCATGTATAAGATCACCCTTCAGGGCAATGGGGCAAGTAGAGCAATACTTAGTAAACAAAACATGTTTGACTCTGTTGTACATATTCCCCTCAAAGTGCCCATTTCTCTTAAGTCTAGTGTCCTTCCTCACTAACACTATCTGACTTATTATACAAAGTATATTCTGGGTTTCACAAAATTCAAGTCAGTTAACATTGGCTTGAAAAGCTGGTAAAAGGCAGCCTCCTGGAATTCCTACTGGAATTTGAATTTACATTCAATCAATTAATTATATTCACAGTATAATTAACTATGTCTTTAAAATTGTTCCTAATACAAAATTTTTGATGACCAAAATCAGGCTCTTCCAAATGGGGGGGTACTTCACTTAAATATTTCAGGAAATGAGAAATTTATGTGGTTTAGATTTTGTAGTATCTCAATGGCCACTTTGATTACCTTTGTTATCTCACTATCACTACGTGAATATTTGATTACCCAAATATCATAGAAATCAGTGATGTTCTGATTTCTGCCTCCTAAGGTTTCGCATCTGAGAGCTTGCTAATTAAACCAACAAAATATAGATTAATTAGTAAAAAAAAAGAATAATCCTTTCCTATGTGCATGTTAGCTAGCAAAAGAAGCTAATGTTAAGTAGCTAATATTAAGGGTTTATGTGGGCTTCCCTGATGGCTCAAGAGGTAAAGAATCTGCCTGCAGATCCCTGGGTCATGAAGAACCCCTGGAGGAAAAAATGGCAACCCATCCCAGTATTCTTGTCTGGAAAATCCCATGGACAGAGGAGCTTCCTGGGCTACAGTCCATAGGGTCGCAAAGAGCCAGACACGACTTAGTACTTGATGGATGGATGGAAGGGCTTATATATCTTACTTAGTAGGGAAAAAGGAGGGGGAAAATGTTTCTTTTCTGTGGGAAGAACAAATAAGGTTTCTTTAGGAAAGACAAATTAAATTTTAGGTGAGCAAGTGGGAGATAAGAAAGTTATTTTTGTAATGTTTATTTATGTAAAGTTATTAAAATTTGCAATGTTTATTTATGCAGGTACAACTGGTCTTTCTGACTTCTTGGCCTTGAAACTCTCCCAAGAGGGTATAGTAGGTTTACTTTTGTTCTCTCTCTTGGGAGTAGACGCACCCCAAAAAGGGAATTTTATGGCAGTTTCATCTTCCATAAGTTTCTGTTTTTAGTCAGATAGAAGAAGTTTTGAGAAGGCTTCTTTTTACATCTGTTTATTCTCAAATATCTTTACTTTACTATAATTTTCATACCAACCCTGGGTTTCCAGTTGGATCCGCCCAGTAGTTACTGAGAGTCTGAGTCTTACAGTTGAAAATGTATTACAGGTAGATTTGTTATTCAATGAATCAATCATCTTTGATATAAATTGAGAGGAAAGACAAAATATTAAAGGATATGATATTTTAGGGGACCTGAGTTTTAAAGAGCCCTAAAGTAAAAATTGTGTTCTTCAATGGAATTTTAAATTCTCTACATTCATTTTATTTTATAATTTGCTTATTATTTCACCCTATGTTTTACCCCCAATTCACTCCATGATACAGTTTTAAGTCACACTCTTTAAAAATTACTGTCATTCATCTGGGTTCTGGAACTAATGCTTTGTTCTAGATGATGATATAGTGGTACCAATATCATTAAAGCAAGCTCTTTCTCCTCCAAAAACTCATCAAATTTATATGGAAGACAAATACAGGTAAACAGATAGTGATGTGATATAATAGGATGTGAATAATGGCTAGTAGGAAAGATGCCATGATAGACTTTAGAGAACAGATAGTGTTTGAATTTTGGTCAAGTTTACTGCCATTGCTTTGTCCTAGAATTTCTTTTTCAGATCTGAATATAATTCTACATGTTTAGCTTGTAATTGCTCTAGCTTTCAAAATGACTGTAATTGCTTTCCAGGTATAAATGTAACCATTCATAGGATTAAATATGCTATACACTGGCTTCCTTGTATTATATTCTTGGGACTGTACTTGAAAGTCAGTCCAAGAATTTTATTACCAGTGACTTATTTATGAAAAGGTGTCACTACCAATCAGCATAATATGAATTACCATAATAATGACCACATTTACCAATGACAGTTCCTATCTGAAGAAATGACATCACCAAATAAATTAATTTCAGAATAGTGGACTATTTTCAATTAGAATTAATATCTTTCAATTTATTTCCAATTTTCCTTCTATAAAACTTAAATTTAATCAATTTATTATTTAATAAAGTTATACCTGTACAGAATTAAATTGACTAGGCCCAAAATGCAAAATTCAATAGTACAAAATAAAATAGATTATAAAATATTATAGTCTTACCAAGCCAGGTTTCATTCAGAAGCTCATTCACATGGTAATTTGTAAGTATTGCCTACAAAGAAACATGTCATAGAACCTATAACATCCAAATATAACTATATCTGTTAACATACTGATTAATATAAAAGACTAAATAAAATGTATTTACATTATTAGAAGTAAAGGTAACATTTCAGTTCACACCACCACTACAAAAAAAAAAAAAAAAGCAAATTCTATTATGTATAACTGGACACAAAGTGATTAATTACAATTCAAATATATTTTACTTGCCCTGGGCTTTTATCTTGGTGTGTTTTAGGCTCATACATTTTGCAAACTAGCACAATTCCTCCAGATCAAAGTTGGAAGGATTTCAGATTAATTTATTTTTAGTCTACAATCATACCGTTAAGGAAACAGGTCAATTTCTCACATCAGACTAACCTTAACATATTAGTATAGACAAAAATTTAAATATCATATTCATATATATTGTTTACATTCATACTTTCACAATCACATCTCTATATACAGATACATACATTAACATACAACAGACAAATTCATTAAAGGATTATTTAATTAAAAAAATTTTTAAATGGTAAATCCAATGTTTCTTATTTTCCTAGAGCAGGGTCAAAGACAAAGTCCTTCAGATGAATATAGCCAAGTAATCGCTCCTTTGGCTGCCAAGAATGGTGAATTTATATAGCTTTCCCAGA
This sequence comes from Bos grunniens, assembly GCF_055505025.1. Classification (NCBI taxonomy): domain Eukaryota; kingdom Metazoa; phylum Chordata; class Mammalia; order Artiodactyla; family Bovidae; genus Bos; species Bos grunniens. The sequence continues at coordinate 135,956,164 of NC_141194.1, forward strand.
TTAGAGGGCTTCCCTATTGTCTTAGTGGTAAAGAATCCACCCTGCCAATGCAGGAGACATGGGTTCAATCCCTGGGTTGGGAAGATCCCCTGGAGAAGGAGATAGCAATTCATTCCAGTATCCTTGCCTGGGAATCCCATGGACAGAGGAACCTGGCAGGCCACAGTCCAAGGGGTTGCAAAAGAGTCAGACACGATTTAGTGACTAACAACAACAATAACCCAGATTAGACCCCCATATTTGGTTTTATGAATTGTTACACAAAATATAATGCCAGGAAAGCCAAATTCATAAATCCAGAATTTAGAAAGGTCCATTTCCATCATATTCGCTTACACATGGATAATGTTGTTTCTAGTATTCTTCCCCCACCCTAAAAACAAACTTTATTTTAGAGTACAATTTGTTTTCAGTTTAAAGCCAATTTTCCAAATGATGCTATTTATCTTGTCTCATTTATAAAATACAAAATTCTTACAATAATCCAATGTCCTGGCATTTATTCTCAGCCATGTACTAATACTTGAAAGTTTCTGTCTTCAATTCGAACATTTCTTGGTGAAAAATAATAATTCATGCATTTATAACTCTCAGAAATATATAAATTAATAAAATATGAACTTTTCCTAGCAGTCTTATGGAATGTGGAAAAGGGTAAATAATTTTAAATAAATAACATGAAGAAATATGGGAAATAACTTTTAAACTATACATAAATACCACATTTTAGAAATATATAAATTATTTAGCTGAAATTGAAACTAGATGAAATGGAAAATTTGAAAAGAATATTAGACGTTAAAGAAATCTATGAAATATTCCAAACATGACTTCCCTCAAGAGATTATGGATCCAAAAGTTTCATCTACTAATATTTCAAAATCTTTGCTGCTACTGCTGCTAAGTCGCTTCAGTCGTGTCCGAGTCTGTGCGACCCCATAGACAGCAGCCCACTAGGCTCCTCTGTCCCTGGGATTCTCCAGGCAAGAATACTGAAGTGGGTTGCCATTTCCTTCTCCAATGCATGAAAGTGAAAAGTGAAAGTGAAGTCGCTCAGTCGTGTCCGACTCTTTGTGACCCCATGGACTGCAGCCTACCAGGTTCCTCTGTCCATGGGATTTTCCAGGCAAGAGTACTGGAGTGGGGTGCCATTGCCTTCTCCATCAAAATCTTTAGGATATATCTATTGAAATGTTAATAAATTATTTACAAATTTGGAAAGATCCTTAATTCTTTTATGAAATTAGAATAATCTGGATAAGAAAACCTGAGAGGTACATGGAAAAAAGGAAGAAATATGAAAACTTTTGCCTAATCTTGCCTAATAATATACCTACACCAACAGTGTATTGGGTTGGCCCAAAATTTCGTTTGGATTTTTTCATAAGATGTTATGGAAAAAATCTGAATGAACTTTGGGGCCAATCCAAAGCAAGGATTCTAATTTCTCCATGTATTTAGCAACACCTATCTTTTTCCTCTTTTAACTTTTTTTGTTGTTGTTTTTTGATAATAGGCATCCTAACAGGTGTGTGATTTTGATTTGCATTTCCCTGATGATTAATAATGTTGAGCACCTTTGCACATAATTGTTAGCCAACTGTATGACTTTTTTGATGGGGGGATGCATGGTGCACCATGCAGGATCTTAGTTCCCAGACCAGAGATCAAATCCTGTGTCCTCTGCATTGGAGCATGAGTCCTAACTACTGAACTGCCAGGGAAAGCCCCTGACTTCTTTACAGAAATGTCTATTCAGGTCCTTTGCCCATTTTTAAAATGCAGTACTTGGGTGCAATCTCAAAAACAACAAAATGACCTGTGTTCATTTCCAAGGCAAACCAGTCAATACTACAGTAATCCAAGTCTATGCCCCGACCAGTAATGCTGAAGAAGCAGATGTTGGATGGTACTATGATGACCTACAAGACCTTCTAGAACTAACACCAAAAAGAGATGTCCTTTTCATGATAGACGACTAGAATGCTAAAGCAGGAAGTCAAGAGATAACTGGAGTACAAATACTTGGAGTACAAAATGAAGCAGGGCAAATGCTAGCAGAGTTTGGCCAAGAGAACATACTGGTCATAGCAAACACCCTCTTCCAACAACACAAGAGAAGACTCTACACATGGATACCACCAGATGGTCAATACCAAAATTAGATTGATTATATTTTTTGCAGCCAAAGATGGAGAGACTCTATATAGTCAGCAAAAACAAGACTGGGAGCTGATTGTGGCTAGGATCATGAACTCCTTATTGCCAAATTCAGACTTAAAATGAAGCAAGTAGGGAAAACCACTAGACCATTCAGATATGACCTAAATCAAATCCCTTATGATTATACAGTGAAAGTGACAAATAGATTTAAGGGATTAGATCTGATAGACAGAGTGCCTGAAAAACTATGGATGGAGGTTCATGACATTGTACAGGAGGCAGTGATCAAGACCATCCCCAAGAAAAAGAAATGCAAAAAGGCAAAATGGTTGCCTAAGGAGGCTTTACAAATAGCTGAGAAAAGAAGAGAAGCTAAAGGCAAAGGACAAAAGGAAAAATATTCGCATCTGAATGCAGAATTCCAAAAAGAACAGCAAGGAGAGATAAGAAAGCCTTCCTCAGTGATCAACGCAAAGAAATAAGGGAAAACAATAGAATGGGAAAGACTAGAGATCTCTTCAGGAAAATTAGAGATACCAAGGAAACATTTCATGCAAAGATGGGCACATTAAAGGACAGAAATGGTATGGACCTAACAGAAGCACAAGATATTAAGAAGAAGTGGCAAGAATACACAGGAGAACTATACAAAAAATATCTTCATGTCCCAGATATCTGCGATGGTGTCGCCACTCACCTAGAGCCAGACATCCTGGAATGTGAAGTCAAGTGGGTCTTAGGAATCATCACTATGAACAAAGATACTGGAGGTGATGGAACTCCAGCTGAGCTATTTCAAATCCTGAAAGATGATGCTGTGAAAGTGCTGCACAATATATGTCAGCAAATTTGGAAAACTCAGCAGTGGCCACAGGACTGGAAAAGGTCAGTTTCTATTCCAATCCCAAAGAAAGGCACTGCCAAAGAATGCTCAAACTACTGCACAATTGCACTCATCTCACACACTAGCAAAGTATTGCCCAAAATTCTCCAAGTGAGGCTTCAACAGTATGTGAACCATGAACTTCCAGATGTTCAAGCTGGATTTAGAAAAGGCAGATGAAACAGAGATCAAATTGCCAACATCCGTTGTATCATAGAAAAAGGAAGAGAATTCCAAAAATATATATCTATTCTGCAGAGTACATCATGTGAAATGCCAGGCTGGATGAAACACAAGCTGGAACCAAGATTTCCAGGAGAAATATCAATAACCTCAGATATGCAGATGACAACACACTTATTGCAGAAAGTGAAGAGGAACTAAAGAACCTCTTGATGAAAGTGAAAGAGGAGTGTGAAAAAGTTGGCTTAAAACTCAACATTCAGAAAACTAAGGTCATGGCATCTGGTTCCATCACTTCATAGCAAATAGATGGGGAAACAATGGAAACAGTGACAGACTTAATTTTTTAGAGCTCCAAAATCACTGAAGATGATGACTGCAACCATGAAATCAAAAGATGCTCGCTCCTTAGAAGGAAAGCTATGACAAACCTAGATGGCATATTAAAAAGTGGAGGCATTATTTGGCCAACAAAGGTCCGTCTAGTCAAAGCTAGTAGTCATGTATGGATGTGAGAGTTGGACTATAAAGAAAGCTGAGCACCGAAGAACTGATGCTTTTGAACTGTGGTGTTGGCCATCTGATGCGAAGAACTAACTCATTGGAAAAGACCGGATGCTGGGAAAGATTGAAGGCAGGAGGAGAAGGGGAAGACAGAGGATGAGACGGTTGGATGGCATCACCAACTCGATGGACATGAGTTTGAACAAGTTCCAGGAACTCTCAATGAACAGGGAATCATGGCATGCTGCAGTCCATGGGGTTGCAAAGCAGCGGACACAACTGAGAGATTGAACTAAATTGAACATACGTGAATATATTCCAACGAAGTCTAAATGAAGATTTGTGGGATTATGAATGGAATTTTTTCTTTATTCCTGAATCTAATTTATTTTTCTACATTGATCAGTTTGTCTTGATATAATTAAAAATTGTTATTGAAAGCAATAACTTTGAAAGAGGCCATAATATACTTAATAATTTATAATATGGTAAAGAAAGTATCATAAATTACTGGGAAAAGAAAGCCCCACCTAATAAATGGTTATGAAATAATTTTCCAGTTGCCAAAAGAAAATAAATTATTTCTTTATATCTAAATTAACTGTAAGTGTTTGAGGAACTAACCATAAAAATATAAGAAAATATAGAAATAGCTAGCAGAGAAAAGGAGGTAAAAAATATTTATCGTATCTCAGATAATAGGTTCAGTGAAAATTTTCTAGATTACAAACAATATGTCACAAAGGACAATAAAAGTAAATGTTTTATATATAAACATGCAAAATGTTAAGCTTTGCTGATCAGAGACATTAAATTAAAAGAAAAATAAGTATTTGAGAAAAATATTTACACAAAGTAAAAATATTTTATGATATAAAGGTCAATGAAAGCTCTAAATTATTCACAGACTAAGAAACACGGAAAGGTTAGCAAATTGAAAATGTTTGACCTCACTAATAAACTAAGGACTTCTAATTTAAATAGCAATAAGAGACATGTTGCCATTAGTAAAATTTAAAAACCTTATTTTTAGTTATCATAAGTAACGTTTAGAAGTGTAATGAGATAAACACTGTCTTAATCTGCTAATGCAAGTACAAACGTAATATTTTTAGGATACTTTGACAGTTTGCATAAAATATTTTAAAAAATCATTCTTTTTGACCAAATTCTCCTCTCTAGTTTTGAGTGGAGGAAGGAATCTATTTTGAGGAGAAAGAGATGCCATCAACTTTATTGGTCCAAAAATCTAATTGAATATTTATATGTTTAAGAGTGAAAAACTGAAAATCACCCAAATTACCAACAATAACTGGATATTATACCACATTCATCAAGTAAGCTATTATATATATTTTAAAAGTAACAGTGTGATGAAAGTTTGCAAATTCATTTGAAATACAGAAAGCAGAATATAAAATTATAACCTAATTGTATAAAACACAGTAGTAGTTCCTAATAAAAATTTTTATAAAAAATAATAATGGAAAGAAATATAACAGTAGTTCTTTTAGCATCATAGGACTATGTTCCTTTAATTTTTATCTTCATAATTGTTCCATATTTTCCAAATTTTTAAAAAGAGCTTTTATAATTGTTATAATCAGAAAAATAAAATGCAAGTTTCTTATCTTAGACTTCCTTAAATTATCTTACTTTTGAGTTTGCAGAGAAATCCCATTTTACTTATCTTTCTTATTAACCTAATAGTTGATTTGTATCTTACAGAAAGTGAATTTCCATTTTCTGAAAATTGTGTGTAAAGCCATTATCACCCTGTATCAGATTCCATAGTTGGAATTTAGGTGTCATAAAGTTTGTCTTTTAAGGGATTAAAAAATAAAACTGTGTTTTTTGCCGTAATGCCTTAAATGGGGGGAGGGGAAAGTAAACTTGAATATTGAAACATTTATCCATCTCCCTCCATTTGATATTTTGATAAAAGTATTAATTTGCATGTCCAGGACTCTGTTTATTAAATTCTGTCATGAATTTAAAATTATGGAGGTACTTTTGTCTTATTTATTTATTTATTTTTTTGGTATGGTGTTGACTTGCCATTCCCTGAACACACCATGCATATTCATACCTTCATGCTTTTTACACAACTATTATTTATCCAGGAAACTTCCTTCCCACTGTTTGCTATCACATGAAACAAATATACCCTTTAGTATGCCATTTAAATGTAAATGGCACTTTCTTAGGGACTACTTTCCAGTCATTCATTTCTTTTTGACCCTTTCTCATTTTGCACTCTGATTCAATAAATATTACTTCTGTAGCAAATAACAGAAAATCTAACCTTGGTTTTTAAGGAAAATCAAAAGGGTTGGGGATTATCTTCCCCACAAACAGGTAGAATCAGGACTAAAACAATCTCATTGGGATCCCATTTCTGGTGCTGCTTTACTCTAGTGTAAGCCATCTCCTTGCAATAGCCAACTGCAACTTTTATCTTCTTGGCAAGTATCTAAAGAAGGCACAGGATTTACTTTCAGAGTAACTTGGCCTTAATGCCCTGAGCCAATCACTATCATTAGGTCTAGATTGGCATTGTCTTGCTCACTGACCTACTCATGACCCAGTCTCTGTGTTTAGGACTAAGTGTTCTGATCGGCAATCTTCGAGAGACTGGGAGAAAGCATTAATGTAAAGAGTGGAAGTTAGAAAAAGGGAGATTTTTTCCCCTTTTTATGGGGCAAAAGAAATTTCCCTTTAGTGTTAGAGCAGAACTAGGCTTGTAGGAATCTACATGGTTTTCCTGCCTAGGTTAGAAGTAAATATTTCAATTTAAAAATTCTTTAAATATAAAACTCTTAAGTAACTTTTAAATACACTTTTTCACTCAAACAATAGAATAATCCAAAATGTTTCTGTAGATTGATTTTTCAGCTAAAGACATTTAAGACAAAAGGAAAGATATAACACATGGAAAATAAAATACACATGATATACTTGGTGAAAAACAGAAAGTTTCATACTGTTTTTCAGACATTATACAAGAATTGCTCCATCTTTGCAATGATGATACTATCCTATGAACTGTAAAATTAAATGTATTTATACCTTTCTTCTTCCACAAATACTTCATGACTTCCAGTCATAAAAAAGCAGGATATATACAGTGACAAATGCTAGAGATTTTTTTTTTCTCATCAAACTGGAATTCTGTGGATCAATAACTTTGCAAGGCAAGATTTACAATATCTTCCAAAGAAAGCCAGAAATCGACCAGTGGTGTAGTGCTGTAAAGTAGATACTGCTGTAAGGATGTATGTGAAAGACTGCACTCCCTAGAAACCTTCCATAAACAAATACTCCAGGCTACTTAGGTTACAATTAAAAGGTCACTCAACCAATCAACATCAGTGGATCACTAAATCTTCAGTTCTGACACCACTCTCTGCCACATTTTCTATCACATAACTATAGTCAATAATCTGGAAAGGTGTCTGATGCAGTAGCCTCAGGTCTTGTTACTTCTGATTGGCCATACAGTCAGCCACAGTACCATTTGTTGGGCCATTTGCAAATCATAATGGTACTTCTGAGATGTTCATCCCCATGGTTATTTCCCCCAAATAGAAACCACACCCAACAAACTAAGCAAATACCTCACAGTAGATCATAGAACAAAATTTTCTGGGGTTCACAACAGTGTTGCTTCTTTTTCAGAAGTGAAGCCCTTCGACTGTTCAATAATAATAATGTTAATTCTAGTTATATTATCCAATTAAAATGTTCATTGTAGAATATTTATAAAATAAACAAAACTGAATGAAATATTGATCATCCATAATCCTAGCATCTATACATATTTTTTTAACCAGTGATATGTATTGCCAGCTAGCAATTTATCTATGTAGAAGCATGGGATAATAATAAAGATGATTATAACAAAAGCAAAGATAACTGCCATTTCTGCCATAACTGCCATGAACTCTAAGTACTCCAGGCTCTGTTTTAAATGCTTTAAATGGGTTGTATCACTAACTCTTGAAACAATCTAGATATGGATTATAGTAATTTATTTATTTATTTATTTTTTACATAGGAAAAGGTAGCTTAGACATGGAAAACAATTTTTTCAAAGTTGAAGACCTTTTAAGTTTTGGAGGCCAGGCTCAAACTAAAGTCTGTTTGATTCCAAAGCCTGTAAACTTAAGCCCTATGTTATGCTACTTGATAACACAACATAGTCAAAATCATTCCCAAAAGAGTGTGTTAAGATGCACATTTTGATAGCTTTGGTACTTTCACAGATTTGTGCATCCATCACCACTGTCTATTTACAGAATATATTTATCACCCCTAAAAGAAACTTCATACTCATCAGTAATCATTTCTCATTTCTACCAGGGTCTAGCTACTAGTGATCTACAGCATATCTTTATGGAATTGTCTATAATGGACATTTCATATAAATGAATTATACAATAAATGACATTCTGTGTCTGACTTTCACTTTACATAATGTTATCAAGGTTCAACCATGTTGTACTATGCATCAATATTATACTGCCTTTTTTCAATCTTTTATTGTGGTAAAATGCACTCATAAAGTTTACCATTTAATTATTTTAGAGCATAAAATTCAGTAGCTTTTTATATGGTCACGATGTTGTGCTATCATCACCACTACCTAGTTCTAGAATATTTTCATCACCAAACAAAAGGAAACTCCATTCCTCCCACCCCAGCTGCTTGCAGCGAATAATATGTTCTCTTTATCTTGAATTTGCTTGGTCTTATATTTCAAATAAACAGAGTAGTGCAATATATGGCTATTTGTGTCTGACTTCATTCTCTTAGTATAATGTTCAAGGTTCATCCATGTATGTGTGTAGCATGTAACAGTACTTCATTACCTTCTATAGCTGAATATAGCCTCCCTGGTTAAATTTATCCTTAAATATTTATTATTTCTGATGCTACTGTAAATTAAGGGCTTCCCTGATGGCTCAAATGGGAATACCTGCATGCAGGAGACCCGAGTTCGATCCCTGGGTTGGGAAGATCCCATGGAGAAGGAAATGGCTACCCACTCCAGTATTTTTGCCTGGAGAATTCCATAGACTGAAGAGCCTGGTAAGCTACAGTTTACGGGGTCACAGAGTCAGACATAACTGAGCAACTAAACACACACTGTAAAATAATTGTTTTCTTTTCTTTCTTACATGTCTTTGATGGATATAAGCTTTTATTATTGTGGTAAAAATATTTAACATGAGATATAACTTCAACAAGCCTTTAGGTACAGTGTAGTATTGCTAACTATAAAAACAACTGCAGATAGCTAGAATTCCTTTATCTTGCATGGTTGAAATTCTATACTCATTGAAAACACTCCTCATTGCCTCTTCTTTCCAGCTCCTGATGATCACCATTCTATTTCCTGTTTTAGTGATTTTGGTTAATTTAAATACCTCATGTAAATATAATCTCACATTGGCTTCCCAGGTGGCACTAGTGGTAAATAATCTGTCTGCCAATGCAGGAGACAGAAGATACCTTCTGTAGCTGAATATCGCCTCCCTGGTTAAATTTATCCTTAAATATTTATTATTTTTGATGCTACTGTAAATTAAGGGCTTCCCTGATGGCTCAGACGGGAATGCCTGCATGCAGGAGACCCGAGTTCGATCCTGGGTTGGGAAGATCCCCTGGAATAGGAAGTGGCAATCCACTCCAGTATTATTGTCTGGAAAATTCCATGGGCAGAGGAGCCTGGTGGAGCTGCAGAGAGTCAGACACAACTGAGTGGCTGAGCACACACACAAACATAATCACACAGTATTTGTCTTTCTGTGACTGATTTAACTTAGCATGATGTCTTCAATACTGTAGCATGTGACAGTATTTCTGTCTTCTTAATAGCTAAATAATAAGTTCATCTTATATCTACACCAGATTTTCTTTTTCCAGTCTTTCCTCAATGGATGTTTAGATAGCTTTTCTATGTTGTTATGGACTGAAGTTTGGTTTCCTCACAAATTTATGTGTTGAAAGTCTATCCCCCAAAGTGATGGTATTAGGAGGAAGGACCTTTGAGAAGTAATTAGGATTAGATTAGGTCATGAGGTTATATATAGCCTTACTTGCTTCTTTTTTCTGTTTTCTGCCATGTGAGGATACAAGAGTCTGCAATCTACAACCTGGAAGAGGCTTTCATCATTAATCAACCATGCTGGCCCTCTGATGATCTTAGAATTCTAGACTCCAGAACTGTGAGAATTTGGAATCCAAAACTCCAGAACTTTCTTACCGTGGCTTATAAGAAACCCAGTTTATGATATTTTACTATAGTAGCCTCAGCTAAGACACACTTCTTGGCTATTGTGACTAATATATGCAAAGAATGTGGAAATGCAAATATCTCTTTGAAATCCTGATTTCAATTATTTTGGAAAAATATTCAGAAGTGAAATTACTGGGTCATATGGTAGTTCTATTTTTTGCAAGATTTTTCAATTTTGTTTGTATTTTCAAAAAGCCAACTCTTTTTTATATTGATACCTTTTCTATTTTTAAAAATTCTCTGGTTTATTTTTGTTATAATCTTTATTATTTTGTTTCTTCTGTTAAATTTGGTCACTGTTTGTTCTTTTTCTATTTGGTATAAATTTAGGTTGCTTATTTGCTGTCTTTTATTTTATAATGTAGCCATTTACTTCTATATACTTTCCTCTTATATGATTCTTTTGGTGGAACCCATTAATTTTACTATGCTGTGTTTTTGTTTTCACTTGTCTCAAGATAGTTTATAAATTCCCTGTTGATTTCCTCTTTCATCCAATTGTTGTTTAAGGGTGTTTTGTTAAGCTTTGATGTTTTTATTAATTTCCCCATTTTCTTATTGTTTATAATTTCTAGTTTCATCCCATTGTTATTGGAAAAATATTTGGAATTATTTTGATCACCTTAAATGTGTTAATATTATTTTTGTCACCTAATATGTAGTTTATCCTGGAAAATATTCTGTATGCATTTGAGAAAAATGTGTATTCTCCTGTAGAGTGGGAAGTTCTGAATATATCTGTTAGGTTTATTTGTTTTGTAGTACTGTTCAAGTCTGTTGTTTCTTTATTAATTTTCTGTTTGGAAGTTCTATACATGGCTTAAAATGGGGCATTGACTCTAATATTAAATTAGTTCCAATTTTTTCTTTGGATTCATTAATATTTGCTTTATATACTTAGGTGTTCTGATGTTGTATGCACATATATGTATAACTGTTATGTCTTTCTCTGAATTTGATTCTTTTATCATTACATAATTACCATCTTTGTCTCTAGAAACAGTTTTTGACTTGTAGTCTATTTTGTCCCTTATAACTATAGGCAGCCTCTCTGGGCATGCCACCCTCTGAGCATGTGTTCACCAACAAGTAATTGCTCTGATCCCCTTCAATTAGGGTTTTTTAAGGCTTCATGATGTAAGCATGATTTATTCAATTATTGACCATTGGTGACTCACTGTGTCTTCCCACTCAGGAGGTTAATGAGTGGGCCTGAAAATTTCAACTCTCCAATCAGATGGCTGATTGCCCTGGAGACCAGTCCTCATCCTTAGGGGCTTTCCAAAAGTCACCTCACTACCATAAATTCAGCTGTGGTTGAAAAGTGTTAGTTATGAATACCTAAAGATGATCCTTTCACCTTTATCAATCTGGGAACTGGGTACAAAAAGTACATACTAGACCTCAACATAATAAAGGCCATATATGTCATTCGACAGCTAACATCATACTCAATGGTGAAAAACTGAAAGAATTTTCTCTAAGATCAGGAACAAGAAAAGAATGTTCACTCTCCCCAATTTATTCAACATAATGTTGGAAGTCATAATCATAGCAATTAGAGAAGAAAAGAAGTGAAAGAAATCCAAATTGGAAAGGAAGAGGTAAAACTGTCATTGTTTGCAGATTACATGAAACTATACATACAAAACCCTAAAGATGCCACCAGAAAACTACTAGAGCTCATTAGTGAATGTGTCAAGGATACAAAATTAATATGCAGAAATCTGTTGCAATTCTACACACTAAAAATGAAACCTCAGAAAGAGAAATTAAGGAAACAATCCCATTTATCATCACATCAAAAAGAATAAAGTATCTAGGACATAAACCTTCCGAGGGAGGCAAAAGGCCTGTAGTCTGAAAACTGTGATACTGATGAAAGAAATTGAAGATGACACAGATAGAAAGATAGATGATATTCTTGGATTGGAAGAATCAGTACTGTTAAAACAATCATACTACCCAAATATTCTAGAGATTCATTGCAATCCCTATCAAAATACAAATGGCACTTTTCACAGAACTAGCACAAATAATTTTAAAATTTGTATAGAAACAAAAAGAACACTGAATAGCCAAAACAGTCCCTAACTTCAGACTATACTAAAAATCTATAGTAATCAAAATAGTATGGTACTGGCACAAAACAGACACATAGATCAATGGAAAACTAATCTATGACAAAAGAGGGAAGAAAATGTTGTACAATAGATAAAAGACAGTCTCTTCAATAAGTGGTGCTTGGAAAACTGGACATCCATATAGAAAAGAATGGATCCATCCCCTAAAGTAAAGGCAATAGAAACAAAAATAAACAAATGGGACATAACTAAACTTAAAAGTTTTTTTCAGAACCAAAGAAACCATTAACAAAATGATAAAACAACCTACAGAATGAGAGAAAATATTTGCAAATGATATGAAGGATAGGATTAATATCCAACATATACAAACATATACAAATAGCTCATACAACTCTCTGTCTCTGTCTGTCTGTCTGTCTCTGTTTCTTTCTCTCTGTGTCTCTCTCTCTCTCTATATATATATATATATAAAACAACCAGATTAGAAAATGGGCTGAAGAACTGAATAGACATGTTTCCAAAGAGGAAATGCAGATTGCCAACACGGACATGAAAAGATGCTCAACATCGCTAATTATCAGGGAAATGCAAATCAAAACCACAATGAGGTACCGTTTCACATCTGTCAGAATGGTTAGCATCAAAAAGAACACAAATAACAAATGTTACTGAGGATGTGGAGAAAAAGAAACCTTAGGATGCTGTTGGTGAGAATGTAAATTGGTGCAGCCACTATGGAAAACAGTATGGAGGTTTCTCAAAAAGCCAAAAATAGAAATACCATATGACCCAGCAGTTCCACTCCTGAGTATATATCAGAAATACACAAAACATGAATTTGAAAAGATACATGCACCCCAGTGTTTATAGTGGCATTATTTACAATAGTAAACCTATGAAAACAACCTGTGTCCATCAACAGATGAATGGATAAAAGAAGCCAATGAAAGAACAGAATTTTGCCATTTTCAGCTTCATGGATACACTCAGAGGGCATTTGTGCTTGTGCTTAGTTGCTAAGCTGTGTCTGACTCTTTGCAACCCCATGAACTATGGCCTGCCAGGCTTAAAGGGCATTATGCTAAGTGAAATAAGTCAGAGAAGTACAAATACTGTATGATATCACTTATGTGTGGAATCTTAAAAATACAACAAACTAGTGAATATAGCAACAACAAAAAAAGCAGACTCACAGATACAGAGAACAAGCTATTGGTTACCAGTTTAGTGGGGGACAATATAGCAGTGGGGAAGTGGGAGGTACAAATTATTGAGTATAAGGGAGACTCAAGAATGTACTGTACCACTCAGGAAATACAGTCAATATTTTGTAATATCTATAAATAAAAAATAAGCTTTAGAAATTATATAAAAAATTTTGAATTAAATTAAAATATTTTAAAAGCTCACTAAATATTAGAATGAACTATGCTCTTATTCCTCTTATCACCTAGGAAATTACAAGGAGCCTACAAACATTATGATATCCTATCCATGAATTAATCTGATGCATCACACAAGCAGATATTGTACTACATAACCAAAATACCACTATCATACCAATAAAAATCCACATTGATGAATTGTGGATTATTTTAAATATAAAGCAATGGACTTTGAATTTCTTTTACCATTTGAGATGTAAAAAACTGGAATGAGTGTTGCTTCCATACTACCAATAAGAACAGCCAGATAAACAAGAAAATGTTAACTTTTCTTGACCTTTCAGAGATGTGAAGTTTCAGGCCAATAAAACAGTCAAAATTTCAACAAAGGATAAGCCTCTCCAAATAGAAATGAGATGTGTACGTCAGTTTACCTGTGGCAGAGCTCAAGAGGAGGAGGTGGCTGCCACACAAGCTGGTAAGAAGGTATAAGCTAAAATCTTAACAAGTTGTTATGAAAAAACTGGATGCCAGTAAGTCAGTTTGCAATAGCCAGCAGGCCAAGATGTAGAGGGAGTTTGTGCTCAAAGGCATTTTTTTCATAGGTGTCCACCAAGTGCTCATAAAAGAGGCTGAGCACCAAAGAATTGATGCTTTTGAACTGTGGTGTTGGAGAAGACTCTTGAGAGTCCCTTGGACTGCAAGGAGATCAAATAAGTCAATCCTAAAAGAAATCAATCCTGAATATTCATTGGAGGGACTGATGCTGAGGCTGAAGCTTCAGTACTTTGGCCACCTGATATGAACAGCTGACTCATTGGAAAAGAACCTGATGCTGGGAAAGATTGAAGGCAGGAGGAAAAAGGGATGACAGAAGATGAAATGATTGGATGGCATCACCGACTCAATGGGCATGAGTTTAAGCAAACTTTGGGAGTTGGTGAAGGACAGGAAAGCCTGGCATGTTGCCGTCCATGGGGTCACAGAGTCAGATATGACTGAGTGACTCATCAACAACAACAAGGGCTTCTCTGGTGGATCAGACGGAAAAGAATCTTCCTGCAATGCAGATGACCCAGGTTCAATCCCTGGGTCGGGAAGAAAGTTCAATCCCTGGAGAAGGGAATGGCTATCCACTCCAGTATTCTTGCCTGGGAAATCCCATGGACAGAGGAGTCTGGCGGGCTATAGTCCATAGGGTCGCCAAGAGTAGGATGCGAGTGACTGACTAACACTTTCATTTTCAGGAGAACATACAAAGTCCTGCTCTGTGGTACAGGTGCACAAGAAGTGGTCCTCTGCCACTTAGTGTCAGTCCTAAACCCTAAACATGCCCAGATCCTTCTCTCAAAAGAATGCAAAGATTTGAATAATAGGGAAGAGAAACAGCAAACGCTGTTGCCCCTAAAACATAGGCAAAAATACATTCTGTCTCATGCGGTTGGTTTTACTAAATTTTCTTTTATTCTGTTTGAAATTTCTTCCATAACAAAAGATTAAATTAGTTTACCATGATTTCTGTTTTTTTTAATTTATTTTTAATTGAAGGATAATTACTTTACAGAATGTTGTTGTGTCCTGTCAAACCTCAACATGAATCAGCTATAGATATACATATATCGCCTCCCTTATGAACCTCCCTCTCATCTCCTGCCACATTCCACCCCTCTAGATTGATACAGAGCCCCTGTATGAGTTTCCTGAGGCATACAGCAAATTCCTGTTGGCTATCTATTTTACATATGGTAATGTAAGTTTCCATGTTACTCTCTCCATACATCTCAACCTCTCCTCCCCTCTCCCCATGTCCATAAGTCTATTCTTTATATCTGTTTCTCCATTGCTGCCCTGTAAATAAATTCTTCAGTAACATTTTTCTAGATTCTGTATATATGTGTTAGAATGTGATATTTATCTTTCTCTTTCTGACTCACTTCATTCTGTATAATAGGTTTTAGATTCATCTACCTCATCATAACTGACTCAAATGTGTTCCTTTTTTATGACTGAGTAATATTCCATTGTGTATATGTACCACACTTCTTTATCCATTCATCTGTCCATGGACATCTAGTTTGCTTCCATGTTCTAGCTTTTGTAAATAGTGCTGCAATGAACACTGGGATACATGTGTCATTTTCTACCCTGGTTTCCTCAGGGTATATGCCTAGGAGTGGGATTGCTGGGTCATATGGTGCTTTTATTCCTCGTTTGTTACAGAATCTCCATACCATCTTCCGTAGTGGCTGTATCAATTTACATTCCCACCAACAGTGCAAGAGCATCCCCTTTACTCCACACTCTCTCCAGCATTTATTGTTTGTAGACTTTTTGATGATGCCTATTCTGACCGATGTGAGTTGATATCTCATTGTAGTTTTGATTTGCATTTCTCTAATAAAGAACAATGTTGAGCATCTTTTCATGTGTCTGTTAGCCATCTGTATGTCTTCTTTGGAGAAATGTCTGTTTAAGTCTTTTCCCCACATTTTGATTGGGTTGTTTGTTTTCCTGGCATTGAGTTGTATGAGCTGCTTGTATATTTTGGAAATTAATCCTTTGTCAATTTCATTTGCTATTATTTTCTCCCATTCTGAGGGTTCTTTTCACATTGCTTATAGTTTCCTTTGCTGTGCAAAAGCCTTTAAGTTTAATGAAGTCACACTTGTTTACTTTTGTTTTTATTTCTGTTACTTTAGGAGGTGGGTCATAGAGGATCTTGCTTTGATTTATGTCATTGAGTGTTTTACCTATGTTTTCCTCTAAGAGTTTTATAGTTCTGGTCTTTTCTTTAGGTCTTTAATACATTTTGAGTTTATCTTTGTGTATGGTGTTAGGAAGTGTTCTAGTTTCATTCTTCTACATGCAGCTGTCCAGTTTTCCCAGCACCATTTATTGAAGAGGCTGTCTTTGCCCCATTGTATATTCTTGCCTCCTTTGTCAAAAATAAGGTACGTATAGGTTCATGGGTTTATTTCTGGGCTTTCTATCTTGTTCCATTGGTCTATATTCCTGTTTTTGTTCTCATGTATTTCTTGACTATTTAAGCTCCTTTAACATTGTTCCAGTACCATACTGTCTTCATGACCAGAGCTTTGTAAAATAATTTGAAGTCAGGAAGGTTGATCCCTCCAGCTCCATTCTTCTTTCTTAAGACTGCTTTAGATATTTAGGACCTCTTGTGTTTCCATATGAACAGTGAAATTTTTTGTTCTAGTTCTGTGAAAAACACCATTAGTAATTTGATAGGGACCACATTGAACATGTAGATTGCATTTGGTAGTATAGTCATTTTCCAGAGAAGGAAATGGCAACCCACTCCAGTGTTCTTGCCTGGAGAATCCCAGGGACGGGGGAGCCTGGTGGGCTGCCGTCTATGGGGTCGCACAGAGTCAGACATGACTGAAGCGACTTTTTCTTTTCTGAAAAGCTTTTTATTTCTCCATCAATTTTGAATGAGATCCTTGCCAGGTACTGTAATCTTGGTTGTAGTTTTTTTTCCCTTTCAATACTTTAAATATATCTTGCCATTCCCTTATGGCCTGCAGAGTTTCTGCTGAAAGATCAGCTGTTAAGTGTATGGGGTTTCCCTTGTATGTTACTTGTTGCTTCTCCCTTGCTGCTTTTAATATTCTTTCTTTGTGTTATTTTTTGTTAGTTTGATTAGTATGTGTCTTAGTGTGTTTATCCTTGGGTTTATCCTGTATGGGACTCTTTGTGCCTCTTGGACTTGATTGACTGTTTCCTTTTCCATGTTGGAGAAATTTTCAACTACAATCTCTTCAAAAATTTTCTCATACCCTTTCTTTTTATCTTCTTCTTCTAGGGCCCCTATAATTTGAATGTTGGTGCATTTGATATTGTCCCAGAGGTCTCTGAGTCTATCCTCAATTCTTTTCATTCTTTTTACTTTATTCTGCTCTTCAGAAGTTATGTCCACCATTTTATCTTTCAGCTCACTGATTTGTTCTTCTGCTTCAGATCTTCTGCTATTGATTCCTTCTAGAGTATTTTTAATTTCGGTAATTGTGTGGTTTGTCACTGTATGTTTACTCTTTAATTCTTCGAGGTCTGTGTTAATTGACCCTTGCATTTTCTCCATTTTGTTTTTTTTTTTTTTTCTTCAACCATGAGAGAAGCTGAAGTTTTGACAGTCTCATATTTTATCTTCATTGTATGCCCACACTAGTATGTGCCTGGTCAAACTCTTCCTTCCTCATAGACATTTCTGTCATGGTTTTAAACATATGGTACAAGTAGGCTTCTTTTAAATTCATAGTGATTGGATTTTCACAAGGTTCACTTGAACTGCATCTGACTTTGATGGAAGGCTGTAGTTTCTAAAGTCCACTTGTAGAAACTAGTTGCACATAAAATTATCACTAATATAATAAGTATAATACATGTTTATAAGTATAAGTATATATATTACATGTTTAATAAGTATATTACATAGTACCTGTTTCTTTTATATTTCTTTGTATTAGACTTTAAGTTCTCTAAGAAACAGAATATCTTGATTTTGTTTTTGTTTTTGTTTTTTTTTAATTTATTTATTTATTTTTTTAATTTTTCAGCACTTTATTTATTTATTTTTTTATTTGATAAATTTAATGCCTTTTATTGCCATACCTCATTTTACTGTGCTTTGCTTTAGTGAGCTTTATAGATACATGTTTTTTTTTTTTTTTCCCTTGTTAATTTTCTGTTTAGTTGATCTATCCATAAGTGTGAGTGGGGTATTAAAGTCTCCCACTATTATTGTGTTATTGTTAATTTCTCCTTTCATACTTGTTAGGATTTGTCTTACATACTGCGGTGCTCCCATGTTGGGTGGATATATATTTATAATTGTTATATCTTCTTCTTGGATTGATCCTTTGATCATTATGTAGTGACCTTCTTTGTCTCTTTTCACAGCCTTTGTTTTAAAGTCTAATTTATCTGATACGAGTATTGTGACTCCTGCTTTCTTTTGGTCCCAATTTGCATGGAAAATCTTTTTCCAGCCCTTCACTTTCAGTCTGTATGTGTCCCCTGTTTTGAGATGGGTCTCTTGTAGACAACATATGTAGGGGTCTTGTTTTTGTATCCATTCAGCCAGTCTTTGTCTTTTGGTTGGGGCATTCAACCCATTTACGTTTAAGGTAATTACTAATAAGTATGATCCCGTTGCCATTTACTTTATTGTTTTAGGTTCGAGTTTATACACCATTTTTGTGTTTCCTGTCTAGAGAATATCCTTTAGTATTTGTTGGAGAGCTGGTTTGGTGGTGCAGAATTCTCTCAGCTTTTGCTTGTCTGAAAAGCTTTTGATTTCTCCTTCATACTTGAATGAGATCCTTGCTGGGTACAATAATCTGGGCTGTAGGTTATTTTCTTTCATCATTTTAAGTATGTCTTGCCATTCCCTCCTGGCTTGAAGAGTTTCTATTGAAAGATCAGCTGTTATCCTTATGGGAATTCCCTTGTGTGTTATTTGTTGTTTTTCCCTTGCTGCTTTTAATATTTGTTCTTTGTGTTTGATCTTTGTTAATTTGATTAATATGTGTCTTGGGGTGTTTCTCTTTGGGTTTATCCTGTTTGGGACTCTCTGGGTTTCTTGGACTTGGGTGATTATTTCCTTCCCCATTTTAGGGAAGTTTTCAACTATTATCTCCTCAAGTATTTTCTCATGGTCTTTCTTTTTGTCTTCTTCTTCTGGAACCCCTATAATTCGAATGTTGTAGCGTTTAATATTGTCCTGGAGGTCTCTGAGATTGTCCTCATTTCTTTTAATTCGTTTTTCTTTTATCCTCTCTGATTCATTTATTTCTACCATTCTATCTTCTAATTCACTAATCCTATCTTCTGCCTCTGTTATTCTACTATTTGTTGGCTCCAGAGTGTTTTTAATTTCATTTATTGCATTATTCATTATATATTGACTCTTTTTTATTTCTTCTAGGTCCTTGTTAAACCTTTCTTGCATCTTCTCAATCCTTGTCTCCAGGCTATTTATCTGTGATTCCATTTTAATTTCAAGATTTTGGATCAATTTCACTATCATTATTTGGAATTCTTTATCAGGTAGATTCCCTATCTCTTCCTCTTTTGTTTGGTTTGGTGGGCATTTATCCTGTTCCTTTATCTGCTGGGTATTCCTCTGTCTCTTCATCTTGTTTAAATTGCTGAGTTTGGGAGTCCTTTCTGTATTCTGGCAGTTTGTGGAGTTCTCTTTACTGTGGCGTTTCCTCGCTGTGTGTGGGTATGTAGAGGTGGCTTGTCAAGGTTTCCTGGTTAGGGAAGCTTGTGTCGGTGTTCTGGTGGGTGGAGCTGTATTTCTTCTCTTTGTTCAGTCGCGCTATGGGGAGGGAGGGAGGGATGCTGCTAACAAATGACACTGGCGTGCGCTCGCAGTGCCTCAGCCACACTGGGTCTGCCCCCGCTCACGGCGCGTGTAGCCTCCCTGCCCACACTGCTCAGGCTCTAGGTTGTTCTGCCGGGAACAATCCGAGGCTGGCCCTGGGTTGCATGCACCTCCCAGGTCCAAGCCGCTCAGGTTCAGGCACTCAGGTAGTCCTCAGAGGCGCAGACTCAGCTGGGGCTGCGTTTTGTGCTCTTCCCAGGTCCGAGCAGCTCAGGTGATGAGGTGTTTGGCGAGCGCCAATGCTGCGACTTATCGCCTCCCCGCCACTTGGTTATCTGGGTGTAAAACCGGCGCACCTTCTCAGGCAGATGTTGACCGTCCAGACCCCCAATAAGTTTTAGTTAGCAAAGAAGCCAGTTTTATAGAT
This sequence comes from Bos grunniens, assembly GCF_055505025.1. NCBI lineage: Eukaryota > Metazoa > Chordata > Mammalia > Artiodactyla > Bovidae > Bos > Bos grunniens. Next base: position 135,976,446 of record NC_141194.1, read on the forward strand.
AATGTCTCTCTGGGGCTGCGATTGCCCCCTTCCGGCTCTGGCTGCCTGTCAGCGGAGGGGGAAGGTTTGCAGCCGGCTACCTCTGTTTAGTCCTTTGTTCTGTACGCGGGCTGGCGGTGTCTTAGGTTAGGGCTGGCTTTTCGCATGGTAGATATCCCACAGTCTGGTTTGCTAGCCCAAATTATTTCGCTCAGATAGCGCTCAGGGTATTCGGGCCAGATTCTTACTCTAAGCGATGCAGCCCGTGCCGCGCCTCCCTGCCCAGCCCCCGCTTGCTAATGGCGGATGCAGGCGTCTGCGCTGCTTCTCCGCTGGAGGAGTTACCGTAGGGCTCGCAATCTGCGAGTTTTAATTGTTTATTTATTTTTTCTCCCTGTTATGTTGTCCTCTGTGCTTCCAAAGCTCGGCACGGATTCGGCAGTGAGAAGGTTTCCTGGTGTTTGGAAACTTCTCTCTTTTTAAGACTCCCTTCCCGGGACGGAACTCCGTCCCTCCCTCTTTTGTCTCTTTTATTGTCTTTAATATTTTTTCCTACCTCCTTTCGAGGAGTTGGGTTGCTTTTCTGGGTGCCTGATGTCCTCTGCCGGCATTCAGAAGTTGTTTTGTGGAATTTACTCGGCGTTTAAATGCTCTTTTGATGAATTTGTGGGGGAGAAAGTGTTTTCCCCGTCCTACTCCTCCGCCATCTTGGCGCCTTCCTCTCCATTTTGTTTTCAAGGTTTTTGATTATCTCTACTATCATTATTCTGAATTCTTTTTCAAGTAGTTTGCCTATTTCCTCTTGATTTATTTGCACTTTTGTGTTTTGAGTTTGTTCCTTAATTTGTGTACTATTTCTCTGCCTTTTCATTATTATTATTATTTTTTAACTTATTGTGTTTGAGGGCTCCTTTTCCCAGGCTTCAAGGTTGAATTATTTCTTTTTTTAATTTAAATTTATTTATTTTAATTAGAGGATAATTACTTCCTTTTGGTTTCTGCCCTCCTAAGGTTGATCCAGTGGTTTGTGTAAACTTTGTATAGGGTGAGATTTGTGCTGTTTTTGTTTGATTCTTTGAGCCACTTTCTGGGGGTCTGGTGGGGGGGTGGTGGCGGCAAGAGTACTGGAGTGGGTTGCCATTCCCTTCTCCAGGAGATCTTCCCCATCCAGGGAGTGAACTCAGGTCTCCCGCATTGTAGGCAGATGCTTTAGCATCTGAACCACCAGGGTGGCTCAGACGGTAAAGCATCTGTCTACAAAGTGAGAGACCTGGGTTCGATCCCTGGGTTGGGAAGATTCCCTGGAGAAGGAAATGGCAACCCACTCCAGTACTCTCGCTTTGAAAATCCCATGGATGGAGGAGCTTGGTGCAGACTGCTATCATGGGGTCGCAAAGAGTCGGGCACAACTGAGCGACTTCACTTTGTTTCTTTCTTTGTTTTTCCGCTGATGGGCAAGGCTGAGTGAGGCGGTAATCTTGTCTGCTGCTGACTGGGTTTGTATTTTTGTTTGTTGTTTAGATGCACAGGGTGCTACTGCTGGTTGGGTGATGCCAGCTCTTGTATTCAAGTGGTTTCCTTTGTGTGAATTCTCACTATTTGATACTCCCCAGGGTTAGTTCTCTGTTTGTCTAGGGTCTTAGAGTCAGTGCTCCCACTGCAAAGGCTCAGGGCTTGATCTCTCTCCCAAGACCAGCCTAGGTCAAATCTACCAAGAGGAATTGCACCCAAAATGAAAGGGCCTTTACTTGAGATCCAAAAGCCAGTGCACAAGAACACAACGGAGATCTCTGACTCAGCAGAAACTCAGTATTGCTTTCTACCTGGACAGGCCTCCTTGGATTGCAACAGATGCCTAGAGGGTCTGTCCTTCACAGTGGTCAGCAGTACTCTGCCATGACTTCTTAGTTAACATTTAATGGTTAAGGTGATCATCACATTAAAAAAAAAATACTTTAACATCTATAAATCATAGTTAAGCTATTTTACCACTTTATTTTTGTCAGAAATATGTTTCAAACAAGTAGGTCTTTAGATATCAGTATCTATCTTTTCCCATTTTAGGGAATTGGTGGGTTTGAGCTGTCTCTGACATCTATTTTCCAGGATTTCTCCAAGATTATTGATCCTGACCTTGTAATTACATCCATGCATGATAGAAATAGTTTCTTCCTCAAAGCAGCATCCTCAGATTAAGTTTAAACCAGATAAATATTGTCCAGAGTTGAAAATCCCCAGTAGAGTTTCTGGGTCATTTTCAAAGCCTCTGTAAAAAAGTGTTAAAGCTTTTACTATTTTTTTTTTGGCTATGCCATGTGATCTTAGTCCCCTGACTAGGAATTGAACTTGTGTCCCCTGCAATTCGAGCTCAGAGTCTTAACCATTGGATCACCAGGGAAATCTCTTAAGTTTGTACTATTTTAACAAGCATCATTTATGTTTAAACAACTTTAGTGAAGGGAAATTTGTGGGTCATTAAATTGCAACTGCATTACAGATATGTTTTAAGAAGGTACTTGGCTTTTTATTCAGTGATCAAATTAAATAGCAGATTTATGATTGGATCCAAAATCATTAAAATCATGTGGTTTCTTTCAGACTAATAAATTATGTAGACTATCATACATAAAAATAGTTTATTATGCACATATATATTCCTTAATGTGACTTTTGGTGAGAGAAAACTGGTATTTTTTTCATAGGTGGTTTTTGCTCAAAGATGATTCTTACCTACTTTCAGGTGAAAATCTAGATGAACTTGCATAATCTGTTTTAAATCAGACTGGCTACAACACTTCATTTTTGAAACATTCTCTGCAGGGGTCCCCCAAATCTCCTGAATAAGTTCTATTTTCTTTTTCTTGGCATTTTACTTCATTAGTTAAAATGATAATATCTCCCTAAAGTATGAGTAATTACAATTGGTGTCATTTTAGTGAAGATTTGTGTCCTACTTTGTATCTGGGAGCATTATTCTGAATACATTTATTACACACCAATATTGTCCCTTCTAGGATATCAAGGCATTTTTCCCTTTGCACATTTGCATACTAAAAAGTTTAATTATGAGAATAAAAAATTGTGCTATTACCTTTTGGAGTAGCAGTACAATTCTTTCCTTTGATGGAGTAAGAATAGTCGACCAACTCTTCCACCTCATCACTTTTTAAGAATCATTCCTGTGTATTCTTTTTGCTTCACTCAAGTTGTAATAGATGTTATATGTAAATACATATGCAAAATCTGTGTCTATTTTTGACAGATTACCTTTTACAAAACATACGTGCTCAAAAATCATGTGGTACATTGGAACTTTAATGATATACTGATATGCTATATGCACTCATCTCACACGCTAGTAAAGTAATGCTCAAAATTCTCCAAGCCAGGCTTCAGCAATATGTGAACTGTGAACTTTCTGATGTTCAAGCTGGTTTTAGAAAAGGCAGAGGAACCAGAGATCAAATTGCCAACATCTGCTGGATCATGGAAAAAGCAAGAGAGTTCCAGAAAAGCATCTATTTCTGCTTTATTGACTATGCCAAAGCCTTTGACTGTGTGGATCACAATAAACTGGAAAATTCTGAAAGAGATGGGAATACCAGACCACCTGATCTGCCTCTTGAGAAATTTGTATGCAGGTCAGGAAGCAACAGTTAGAACTGGACATGGAACAACAGACTGGTTCCAAATAGGAAAAGGAGTTCGTCAAGGCTGTATATTGTCACCCTGTTTATTTAACTTATATGCAGAGTACATCATGAGAAATGCTGGACTGGAAGAAACACAAGCTGGAATCAGGATTGCCAGGAGAAATATCAATCACCTCAGATATGCAGATGACACCACCCTTATGGCAGAAAGTGAAGAGGAACTCAAAAGCCTCTTGATGAAAGTGAAAGAGGAGAGTGAAAAAGTTGGCTTAAAGCTCAACATTCAGAAAATGAAGATCATTGAAACATGTAAAATATCATGTATGAAATGAGATGCCAGTCCAGGTTCAATGCACGATACTGGATGCTTGGGGCTACTGCACTGGGACGACCCAGAGGGATGGTATGGGGAGGGAGGAGGGAGGAGGGTTCAGGATGGGGAGCACATGTATACCTGTGACGGATTCATTTTGATATTTGGCAAAACTAATACAATTATGTAAAGTTTAAAAATAAAATAAAATTAAAAAAAATATGAAGATCATGGCATCCGGTCCCACCACTTCATGGGAAATAGATGGGGAAACAGTGGAAACGGTGTCAGACTTTATTTTTCTGGGCTCCAAAATCGCTACAGATGGTGACTGCAGCCATGAAATTAAAAGACGCTTACTCCTTGGAAGGAAAGTTATGACCAACCTAGATAGCATTTTCAAAAGCAGAGACATTACTTTGTCAACAAAGGTTCGTCTAGTCAAGGCTATGGTTTTTCCTGTGGTCATGTATGGATGTGAGAGTTGGACTGTGAAGAAGGCTGAGTGCTGAAGAATTGATGCTCTTGAACTGTGGTGTTGGAGAAGACTCTTGAGAGTCCCTTGGACTGCAAGGAGATCCAACCAGTCCATTCTGAAGGAGATCAGCCCTGGGATTTCTTTGGAAGGAATGATGTTACAGCTGAAACTCCAGTACTTTGGCCACCTCATGTGAAGAGTTGACTCATTGGAAAAGACTCTGATGCTGGGAAGGATTGGGGGCAGGGGGAGAAGGGGATGACAGAGGATGAGATGGCTGGATGGCATCACCGACTCAAAGGACATGAGTTTGAGCAAACTCCGGGAGATGGTAAAGGACAGGGAAGTCTGGTGTACTGACATACGTGGGGTTGCAAAGAGTCACACATGACTGACTGAGCAAAAAGAATAGGCTAGTATTGCCTATTTTGGTGTGTGTGCTAAGTTGATTAAGTCCTCTCTGACTCTTCAGCCCTCAGACTGTAGCCCACAAGGCTCTTCTGTCCATGGGATTCTCCAGGAAAGAATACTGGAGTGGGTTGCCATTTCCTCCTCCAGAGTATCTTCTTGATTCAGAGATCAAACCCATGTCTCTTAAGTCTCTTGCATTGGCAAGCAGATTCTTTACCACTAGCACCAGCTGGGAAGCTGCCTAGGTTTGTACTTTATATTAAATGAATCATAAAGTATGAACTCTTTTTTACTCTAAATTATTTTCTTCAACAATATTATTGAGACACTTCCCCATATTATTCAGTTTTGTTGTACCTTGTTCGTTTTCATTGCTATATAGTATTGCACCATGTAAAAATACCACACTTCACCCATTCTACTCTTTATGAACATTTGAGTGGTTTCCAGACTGGGGGCTTTTGTGAATAATGCTGCTATAAACATCCCAGTACATGACTTTTGGTAAGCAAATACCCACCTCTCTTTTGGGTATATACTTGGAGTGAAATTGTCAGGAAATGGAACTTATATATGTTCTATAAGTAGATCATGTCAAACAGATTTCCAAATTGATCATACCAATTTCCACTTCACCACCAGCAGTTTACAGGGTTTCAATTGTTCGATATCAATATCATAACTTGGTATTTTTAATCTTTTCTATTTTAATGCCTATTAACATTCATATTTAGATTTGCAATCTACCTGAACTTTATATTTGGATATAGTATGAGGTAAGATTGAGATACATTGAACTTTTTATGGATTTCTAATAGAACAAACCATTTATTGAAAAGACCATTTCCCCCCTCCCCCCATTTCACAAAATTGTCACCTTTGTCATAGTATATATGTGTGCCTATCAAGTATGTGGCTACATAACTGAACACAGTTATGTAAGTAGGACCCAGATTAAGAAACAGAAAATTCTCTGCTGGCTCAGCAGTAGAGAATCTGCCTGTAATGCAGGAGATGTGACTTCAGTCCCTGGGTCAGGAAGATCCCATGGAGAAGGAAATGTCAACCCACTCCAGTATTCTTGCCTGGAAAATCCCATGGACAGAAGAGCCTGGCAGGCTACAGTCCATGGGGTTGCAAAAGAGTCAGACACAATTAAAAAACAACAGCAAAAACAGTATAGTATGTATGTATGTAACATAGCACATATGTGTGTCCTTTACTGAACTCTCTATCCTATTTCATCATTCATTTTGTCTATCATCAGACTAATACTAATTACTATTTTCTTAATTTCTGGCCTCGCTCCCCTTTTGTCCCTGATGATCTTTTGAAAATTTCAGAAATATGTTCTTTAATAAATGAAAATGGAGATTGTCCAGAATTATAATTTTTAAAGAGGTCTTAATTAAGGATTACTCATAAGTATTGTTGGAGAAGGCAATGGCACCCCACTCCAGTACTCTTGCCTGGAAAATCCCATGGACGGAGGAGCCTGGAAGGCTGCAGTCCATGGGGTCGCTAAGAGTCAGGCACGACTGAGCGACTTCACTTTCACTTTTCACTTTCATGCACTGGAGAAGGAAATGGCAACCCACTCCAGTATTCTTGCCTGGAGAATCCCAGGGACAGAGGAACCTAGTGGGCTGCCATCTATGGGGTCGCACAGAGTCGGACACGACTGAAGCGAGTTAGCAGCAGCAGCAGCAGCATGAGTATTGTGCCTAAAACTAACCTGCTGCCTTCATTCCCACATTCACCCTACTATATTCAGTTTTATGATGTAAGAGCTATGATTCTGCAATTTATATTCACCATTTGTCAGCTGATTCACTGTTAAATTCAAAGAATGGAGTTGAAAGCTGACAGGCTATTAGAGAGAGACTGGAAAACAAGAGACGGGTAAAGGGGACTTGAACATTCTTGTTTTCTTTGCTGTTTCATGCCATGGGAATAGCGCCTCACCATGACAGCAGTTATTACTTCTAATATCCAACTACTTTTTGGCACTTCCAGATCTCAGTATTCTTTTTCACAGACATCAGTTAGCTCTAACTAAACAGGAGCCACTCACCAGAACTCCAAATCAGTTCTGAGAGCCCTTTCTCCAAGCTTCTAGATTCTAATAACCTAGCCTCTTCCCTTCTTTCTTAGAAATGGCAGCTACTTCCTGCATTTATTATATCTGTGTTAGCTCAGTGTTACCTTTTTGCCCACTAAATCCTCCAATACCTGTGCATCAACCTCCCATATTAAATTATAAATGTTGAAATCCTTACTGTGATTCTGTTTTTCTGACAGGACTTGAATACAAGTATAGGTATTCCATGACACAAAACATAATTGGTGGCTGGGCTATAGTTTTTTAAGTTTAGCTGTCTTATGTTAAACCTTTATTTCCCATCTCCACAATATTATAAATTGCATTCTAATACTGAAAATAAAATAGCATACTATGGAATATAAAATTAATTATGAATATAATTTAAATAAACCTAGCACAGAGAAAGTATTAATAATAAAAAATGTTGCTTAAGATAATCCTTTTGGAAAGGACAGCTTGCATAGTAAATCTCACTTAATTGGCTTGGTTGTCAAATGTCTGATCCTGATATTACATGTCAGCACAGTTATCATGTTTGGTTTATTTGGATTAAGGTTGTAGGAGCAAAAGTAAAGCAGTATGTCAGGACTGACCTACACTGTTGAATAATAACTTAAAAGAAACTGATTTTATTCATAGGTAGACTTGAAGATCAATTTTTAAGTATGAATGGAAAAGCAGGAATATGTCAGTCTTAAAATCTTCAATTGTATCCACTCTTAAAGCTTCATCATTAGAAATGAATGCCTCTGTTTTAAAGTGTTACCCCTGCTCAATGACAGATGACCTTGTGATGAGAAAATAGTTTAGTGAGCAGAAATAGTTATTTAATCTCACTGGACTCAGTTTCTCATCCATAAGACAAGGATAATTGGTACTTATAGAGATGTTTTAAGGATTAAACTGGAAAATTGGAAAAGTGCTCTGTGTAGTAGTTTATAGACATGAAACACTCATTAAATCTCAGATACTATGATAGCTATGATTTTCAGCCATTAACTCCTTAAGTATAAGATCTGACTTCAACTTCAGAATTACCAGTGCAAATGTTCTGATTACTAGAGCACAAGTTGGGGGATAGCTCAGCTGGTAAAGAATCTGCCTGCAATGCAGAAGACCCCAGTTTGATTCCTGGGTCAGGAAGATCCCCTGGAGAAGGGATAGGCTACTCACTCCAATATTCTTGGGCTTCCCTGTGGCTCAGCTGGTAAAGATTCTGCCTGCAACGTGGGATACCTGGGTTCAATCCCTGGGTTGGGAAGATCCCCTGGGGAAAGAAAAGACTCCCCATCCAGTATTCTGGCCTGGAGAATTCCATGGAGTACAGTCCATGGGGTCGCAAAGAGTCAGACATGACTGAACAACTTTCACAAGTGATGGGACGTTACAGATGGGATTGCACTGCTTAAACTTCTCACTGCTGTGGGTGAGTGAGGAGGTTCTCAGAGAGGATCAGATGAGTGTTTGGATGAGGCTGTATAGGTTAACAGTAACCTATTCGTGAAGGTTCCTGTTGGTAAGTCTGTAGTTTTCCTGTAGGTAATGAGGAACTTTTGACAAATTTAGATCAGTGTGTATGAGCAAACTGACACTTTAGAAATACCACTCTGATAGTTCTATGAATGATACTATAACAAGGTTTGAGAATAAAGCCTGACTATTACATAACTTATTTTATTTATTAATAGATTCCTAATAGATTTAAGTAATAAGTTACTGTTAACCTATACAGCCTCATCCAAACACTCATCTGATCCTCTCTGAGAACCTCCTCACTCATTTTACATATTAATAGATTCCTACATAACTTATAGGAATCTATTAATATGTAAAATTGAAATTACATGGTAGATTGAACCAAGAAGCTATGCTTAGGGCTTATTCATAACAAAACTGGAAAGTAGAAAGTGCTGAGTAAATTTCTTTAATGAATTTTATATTTTTTATTGTTTTCAGAGCTTTATGCCATTTGCAAATCCAATTAACATGCTATTCCATAGTCTAGGAGTTATGTAATAATGCTTTTGGATACTCTAAACTCATTTCCATTTCCCTAAACCTTGCCACTTTGTGTCCTAGGCTCCTTATCAATTATAGTATAGTAAATTCTCAAAGATATCATTTTCACATCATTATACTTCAAGTAATAATTCTTAAAAATAAATTGAGGCACTAAAATATCTTATAAATTTCAAATAAAAATATTACATTACATAAAATAGTTTTCAAACTAAATGCTTTGTTTTATATTACAATTTTTAAAACATGAAAAATATACTATGTTTTATTTATTCACTAGAGTAAATGGCACCCCACTCCAGAACTCTTGCCTGGAAAATCCCATGGGTGGAGAACCCTGGTAGGCTGCAGTCCACGGGGTCGCTAAGAGTCGGACACGACTGAGCGACTTCACTTTCACTTTTCACTTTCATGCACTGGAGAAGGAAATGGCAACCCACTCCAGTGTTCTTGCCTGGAGAATCCCAGGGATGGGGGAGCCTGGTGGGCTGCCTTCTATGGGGTTGCACAGAGTCGGACACGACTGAAGTGACTTAGCAGCAGCAGAGTACTATCTAACTTGGTTACCTTGGCAAGTTATTTAGATTTTCTGATTTTCATCTTCCTGAAATATAAAAAGAAGGAAAAGAACACTCTATTACCTAATCATAGCAAATAGCCATAATCAAGCTATATGACCTGGGGTCATATTTTAACCATCTCTGTATCCTAAGTAACAAACAAATCATACACAGACGAAAAAGCAGCTTAGTGAATGGGAACAGATATCTGCAAATGATATTCTGATATGTGGTTAATGTCCAAAATACATAGATAACTCAAATAACTTAATATAAAAAATAATCCAATTAAAAAATGAGCAGAGGATCTGCATAGGCATGTTTCCAAAGAAGACATACAGATGGCCAGCAGACACATGAAAAATGCTCAACATCAGTAATAGTCAGGGAAATGCAACTCAAAACCACAGTGAGATATCATCTCTCACCTGACAGAATGGCTATCATCAAAAATACAAGAGATAACAAGTGTCATTGAGGATGTAGAGAAAAGGAAACAGCAGCAGCACACTACTGATTGAAAAGCAAATTGGTGTAGCCACGATGGAAAACAGTATGGAAGTTGCTCAAAAAAAAAAAAAATAAAAAAACCTACCATACAATCCCGGAGAAGGCAATGGCACCCGACTCCAGTACTCTTGCCTGGACGGAGGAGCCTGGTAGGCTGGAGTCCGTGGGGTCACTGAGGGTCGGACATGACTGAGCGACTTCACTTTCACTTTTCACTTTCATGCATTGGAGAAGGAAATGGCAACCCACTCCAGTGTTCTTGCCTGGAGAATCCCAGGGACGGGGGAGCCTGGTGGGCTGCCGTCTATGGGGTCGCACAGAGTCGGACACGACTGAAGTGACTTAGCAGCACCATACAATCCACCAGCTCTACTCCTAGATATTTATCTAAAGAAAATGAAAACTCCAGTTGGAAAACAGACATGCATCCCACTGTTCATAGCAGCATTATTTACATTGGTCAGATATACATGTTCTAATATGTTCATCAACATACGAATGGATAATTAAGATATGATATATATATATATATATATATTTACACACACACACATATATACTTACACATACACACATACATACACACAGTGGAATATTATCCAATCATTCTTGCTATTTGCTTCAACATGGATGGACCTGGAGGGTATTTTGCTTAATTAAATGTCAGACAAAGACAAATACTGTATGTTTTCATTTGTATGTGGAATCTAAAACAGAACAAAAGAGCTAATGGGACAAAACAGAAACAGAATCACAAAGATAAATCTAATAATTGCCAGAGAGTAGATAGGTGGAGGAAGAAGCAAAATAGGTGAAGGGGATTATGAGGTACAAACTATCAGTTATAAAATAAATAAGTCACAGGATGTAATATAGAACATAAGAAATACAGTCAATAATAGCAATGTATTGAGAGATTATTGGAGAAGGAAATGAGAACCCACTCCAGTATTCTTACCTGGGAAATCCCACGGACAGAGGAGCCTGGTGGGCTACAGTCCATGGGATCGCAAGAGTCAGACACGACTTAGCAATTCAACAACAACATTGAGAGATTACAGACTATAGGTAACTGAATTAAATGATAGTAAACTCAAAAGAAATGAGGAAGAGGAATTGGGAAAACTCTTTTGTGAGGTAGTTGCAATACCCATAGTGTGACATAGTGTTATTTGAAAGTGGACATATATTAGTAATAAAAGTGTATTGTAAATTTTACAGAAACCACTAATAATTTTAATGAGAAGTGTAAGTCATATGCTAAGAGAAGAAAACCCTAAAAATCATAAAGCCAAACTATAAAATTGTTCAAGTAAAGCCAGATAAGGCAGAAAAAAACAGAGGTGAAAAAATGAAAAATAAATAGAATGGATAGAAAATAAATACAAGTATGCTAGATATTGATCCAACTATATTAATAATTTTAACTGTGAATGTTTTAAATACAATAAAAAGACAAAGATTATGGGAATTCATTAAAAAACAATATCTAACTACAGGCTTTCTGTAAGAAATGTACTTTAAATATAAAAACACATGTAGGTTGAAAGTGAAAAGATGAATGAAATCATACCTTTTTAATACTAACCAAAAGAAACTGGGGTAATTATTAATAATTTTGGACCAAGCTGACTTCATAGGAAGAATTATTATTAAGGATAAAAAAGGAACACACATAGTGTTAAAGGGGTGTAAAACTCCAAGACTATGCAACAATCCTAAATGTGTAAGCACCTAACAATAGAGTGCCAAACTAGATGAGGCAAAAGACAAGAGAACTGAAAGAAAAGATGGAAAAATCCACTATTATAATTGAAGACTTAAACACCCCTCCATACTTAATTGATACATCAAATTGGCACAAAATCAGTAAAGACATAGATGACCAAATAGCAGTATCTATCAACTCGATCTTAATAACATTTATTGAATACTCTATTCGACAACAGTAGAATACACATCTTAATCTCACATGGGACATTCAAGATAAACCACATATTGGGCCATGAAACACACTAACAAATTTAAAGGAAAACAAATCATACAAAGTATGTTATGAGATCACAATAGAATTAAGTTAGAAATCAATAACAGAAAGTTAGCTGGATAATATACAATTATTTGGTAACTAACACACACACATATACATAGAGATAGACACACACACGTACAAGTAATCCATGGGTCAAAGAGGAAATCTCAAGAGAAATTTTTAAAAAATATTTTGAACTAAATCAAAATGAAAACATAGCTATTCAAAATTTTTCAGTTTCCACAAAAGCAGAGCTTGCAAGAAGTTATAAAATTAATGCATATATGTAAAAAGAAGAAATATCTAAACTTAGTAACCTAAATATACCATTCTAAGAAATGAGACAAGAAAGAGAAATTTAAGTGTAAAGTAAGCAGAAGCAAAGATATAATAATAATTATAGCAGAAACCCACAAAATTGAAAATAGAAACAATAGAGAAAATTATTGTAAATAAAAGCTGGGTTTTGGAAAAGATCAATAGAATTAATAAGCCTTTAGCCAGGCCAGGATTATAAAAAGGAAAGATATAAATTATTAATATGAGAAATGAAGATAGGTCATCACTACAGATCTCATAAGCATTAAAAGCATATTCATGAGGAATATAGCATTTTATTATGCTTTCCTTTATTGAGCTTCACAGACACTGTTTTCACAAATTGAAGGCTTATGGCAACCTGCATCAAAAATATTTATCAGTGAGAGCTTTTCAACTGCATTTGTTACTTGCTGTCTCTGTGTCACATTTTTGGTAATTCTTGCAATATTTCAAACCATCCTCCAGGAAAAAGATTATTACTTGTTGAAGGCTCAGTGATGGTTAGCATATTTGAGCAACAAAGTATTTTTTTTAATTAAGGTATGTACATTAAAAAAATATAATGCTATTGCACATCTAATAGACTATAGTATGGTGTAAACGTTAACTTTCACATACACTGGGAAATCAAAAAATTCATGTGATGTGCTTTATTGAGAAATTTGCTTTATTGCAGTGGTCTGGAACCAAACCTGGAATCTCTGAGGCGTGTCTATTAAGGAATACTATGAACAATTCTATGTCCACAAATTTGATAACTCAGATGAAATAGACCAAATCCTTGAAAGACACAGATCATCAAAATTCATACAAGAAGAGACTGATAATCTGAAGAGTCCTATATCACATAAAGAAACTGAATCATTAATTAATAACCTAAAAATAAAGCAACAGGTTCAAATAGTTTCACTGGTTAATTCCACCAAACATTTAAGGAAGAAATGATGTCAATGCTCCAAATCTCTTTCAGAGAGAAGGCTTCTCAGCCCTTTTTTTCGTTTGTTTTTTTTGGCCCCACGGAATGTGGGATCTTAATTCCCCAACCAGGGATAGAACCGGTGTCCCCTGCATTGGAAGCCTGGAGTCTTAATCAATGGACTGTCAGGAAAATACCACAACTCATTTTTTAAAACCAGTATTACCTTATTACCCAAACCAGAAAAATATAGTACAAGAAATATAATCTTCAGACCTCATGAATCTCTCATGAATTTAGATGTGAAAATCCTCAAAAAAAAATTAAGAAATTGAATCCAATAATATTTGAAAATAATCATATCCCCAAATCAAGTGAGGTTTATTCCAGGAATCAAAGCTGGTTCACCATTTGAAAATCAACCAATATCCACCACATCAAGAGATTAAAGAAGAAAAATCATTTGGTCATATAAATTGGTGTAGAAAAAGCTTTTGATAGAATCCAAGACCCATTCATGATGAAAACTTTCAGTAAACTGGGAATAGAGGAAACAAAACTCCAAAGAAGCTCCCGGCTGAGTAGCCTGAGGCCCATAGGTCTAAAACCGAGGAAGACTGGCTCCAGGCCAAGGAGCAGGAAATCAAGACCCTGTCCAAGGTAGAAGAGACCAAGAAATAAAGCTCCCCTTTTCCTGTGTGAGCAAGGTAGCCTCAGCATTTACACAGATAAATCAACAAAATGAACCCTATCTCCCTGCAACAAACAAATGAATTTAAGTAAATCTGAATAACATGTGGACTTTAGTAAATAATGTATTCATTGTACCAAATGTACCATACTAATGTTACATGTTATTAAAGGGAGAAAATGGCAAATGGATGTGAGATATATGGATACTCTCTGTACCATATTCACAAATACAAAGTTTACAGGTAGTTTACTGTGTGCATGCTCAGTCGCTAAGTTGTGTCCAGCTGTTGTGACCCCATGGACTGTAGCCTGCCAAGCTGCTCTGTCCTTGGGATTTCCCAGGCATGAATACTGGAGTAGGTTGCCATTTCCTTCTCCAAGGAGTAAAAACTATTATTGGTCGAGTTTGTGAACTGGAGTTTTGGTATTTAAAAGCTTGTAATATTCTACAAATCATTTCAATTAATCTTGTTCCTTTTGTTGTATTTTCCTTACCTATTGAGAGTAATACTGAATAATTGCTTCAAAAATAGAATTATCATTTCTATTTCCTTATTACTAATTAAAATTGCTTTATTTGATTATGCACTGAATAAAATATTGCTGTCATTCAAATAACTTGCTATTGATAAAATACACAAACATGCACACATGTTTATGCCCATTTTTCTCTAGTTTATTGTGGTCAATATCAGTCCATCTTTTTGAGGTTTATTTTTCTAAGTCTATTCTAGCACAGTGATATAGTAAAAAGAAAATTAAACTGGGTGTCAGAAGAATGGGGTCTGAGACTTGGATTTGCCAGTCTAACTCTATGACATTTGCAATTTGCTTAATCCTATGAGCTTCATATTATTCAAATATAAAATGAGAAGATTAAAGTAGAAGATTTCCAAGGCCCCCTTCTAGATCTAATATTCTATCAGTTGATAATTCTAATATATTTAATAACTATTGATTTATTTGTTACATTTAACTCCTTTATCATATATTTAGAAAGATGGGATAAGAAAGAAAATCGGTGCCCTTTTTGATGCACCTTGTCCTGAACAATATGTCATTTAATTGTTACTCCTTTCTACTGTTCACAAAAATGTGATAAAGATATTAATTTCCTGAAGGACTCAGTGTTTGTTGACAGACATCAGAACAATAGGCAGAATGTATACATAAGAAGTTGGTAAAGGAAAGAAACTTAAAAGGGAGATTTGAATTGATACTGATTTATTCAAGTGAAGGACAGGGTCAGCAGTTCAAGCAAGGCATTCAGATACTGGAGGAGGGACTTCTTTCAGCAAGCCAAGATAATACATAAGAAGAAATAGATGATGGAACCTATTTCAGGCATTAGTGGATTCAGGGAAAGACATAAAAATAGAATCCAGAGCAGCAGCTACTTCAGAGTTCCAGTAAATGAGGAAATTAGAACAAAACAGTCTGAAAGTGTTATTCATTAGATATCAGTCCTGTACATCATGTAAAACTAGATTCCAAGTGCAGCTAAGGGCCTAGAATTTATCTATTTATCCTATAATTTATTTATATATCTTCTAGAATCCTGAAATTCATCATATTCTATGTATCGTATTAAGCCACGATGATGTCCTACTATGGAAGACCTCACACACACACATTTCCACACATAGACAGAGTCTGCAGTGCCAAGGTCACAGTTTAATTCTATTTATTCACCTGGGTGGAGGTGGCAGAAAAGATGAAAGCCAAATAGAACTTTTCCCTGAAGCAGTGATTATTTTGCAGTTAGGAAGTGGAATAGAAACCTGTTCTAATATTCTTACTTAGGGACCCATATTTTGAGCACACACCATTACCAGGATCCATTTCCTTGACTTTATAGGAATATATAGTCCACATTATTAAGTTATTGTCTCCTTTATAGATTTCTAAAATGAGATGACTCAGATGTTACAGGCGTAACAACCGACATAACAACACGGGCCATCATTTGTGTTGTTCTTTTCTTCACAATAGGGACATATTAGCAGTTGTGTAACATTTAACCTCCAACTTCTAAAATATTATTGAATAACACTTCCCATTTCACAGAAAATGTGATTTCGAGCATCCAACAGTGGACGCTTCCTTGATTCTTTATTTTCACAGAACCTACACTAAGCCGATCTCCAAATATGTTTATACGGTATTCACTACATCAACAAATTTGCTTTAACACCAATGCTTCCATATTTGTGAACACTGTACTTAGCAGACAGAAGTACTTCATACTTTCAACTATGTAATGATTCCTGATGTTACTGGAAAATACTGTATGAAGCATATAGGAACTTATAGCAATGTGAACACTTATTACACATACATCTAACTAGTGTGATTCATGAGTATGTATCCATTGGTCCTCCAGCCTCTGGATTCACACTTTCTTTAGTATTCAAATACAGCAGCTTCATCTTAATACTACTCCCTATGTCTCTAAATTTGCTTGGGTGACCTGGGAAGTGGAAGGCTGATGCTTTTCCTGGGTACATCATATCCTCCTATCCCTGTTTCTTCATTTCCTACATTCAGTCTCAACCAAACAATGCTTATCTAGTGTTTTACATATATCAGGTTTATATTGAAGGTTTGGAATAATACAGTGGGATTATAGCACAGCAGAAAACAAGAAGGAAATCCAAAATAGAAAGGCTATGTGTAAACATACAGCTAATTCACTCTGCTGTACAGCAGAAACAAACACAACATTGTAAAACAACTATACTCCAGTAAAAATAACTCAAGAAAAAGGAATGAGACATGAAAATAAAACACCTTTTCCTTAAAAATTAAATAGCTACACAAAATTTCAAAAGAAAAAAGAAAATTTAAAATTCAGCATAAAATATCACTGCCCTAAACTTTTACTGGGCCTTCCCTACCACCAAGAGCTTCTTGGTGGCTCTATCCCTTCCTTAGGCTATCACCTTTTCAGGTTTCTTTCTCTCTTTCAAGACTTGTTCCCCTCACTTTCATCTCCACCCTGGTGTCCTTTTGTCCTTTATTTCAAGCTACATGCATGAACTCACAATCTTTTTTATGCTCTTAGGTAGCACTATAAAGTTGGCTCTCAGTGCTCTGGATTCTAACTTTTTCAACCAAAAAGGCTCCTCAAAGTACATTGCAGTTAGTTTGCCCTGAAAAAAAAGAAAAGACAAAGGTGATATTCACCATTAAGGAGATTGTTGACTTTCCTCTAGAATGCAGGAGAAAAGTAGACATTTTGCTTTTTAAATAGCACTTTTCCCATCTGACTACATATAAAGGAAGACTTTATGGCCCAGAAATTCACAGGTGTGCCACAATGCCCCCATCTCCATGGGTATGGTATGTCAGACCATTTATCTAGCTTACAAGATTGTAAGGAGTTTCATCCTTAGTGTTCAGTCTCTCCAATTCCTATAAACATCAATAATCCCATGTCTTGTTGCTCACAAAAGGCCCGCCTTTTTCTCCCTGCTGCCCTAGTCATCTACCATTTCACACCATTTGTTTTTTTTTTTTTTTTGGTAACTCATATAATTTAATGTTAGACAGAGGCTTATCACTTAACAAATATTTGTTTTCTACCCCTTGTTTTCAGCCTACTTATTTTTTTTAATATAAATGTATTTATTTTAATTGGAGGTTAATTACTTGCTTTCCACCTTACTCCCTCAGGAACTTCTTGGCTGAGTGGCGATTTTAAATAGGATGCTGTTATCAAGAAAAAGCACATTTAGAAAAAATAGTCAAAAGATTGCATGTATAACTTTGACTGCTTCAAACTGTACACAATGAAAAGACAATATACTTGAATGTCCCCAAGAAGGAAAAAGAAAGTTTAAACAAAGTCCAGTTATACCTGACTTTATGTAGTGACTGTATTTCTGGATAACCGCATGTGAACCATGGCGGATTCATGTTGATGTATGGCAAAATCAATACAATATTATAAAGTAATTAGCCGCCAATTAAAGTAAATAAATTTATAATAAAAAAATAAAAATAAACCATATGTGGCAACTCAAGAATAAAGCATTACTTAAATGGGACTCTGTAATAAATTCCTTTAAAAATGAACTTTTATTGAAGTACTGACTTGTTTCTATCCGAATATTATAAACTTGGTTATACTTGATTAATATAATAGTCCTGTTGGGAAATTTAACAGACAAACAAGCTTCCTTTGTGAAAGAGGACTCAGTTCAGTTCAGTCACTCAGCCATATCTGACTCTTTGCGATCCCGTGGCTGCAGCACACCAGACTTCCCTGTCCATCACCATCTCCTGGAGCTTGCTCAAACTCATGTCCATCGAGTTGATGATGCCATCCAACTATGTCACCCTCTGTTGTTCCCTTCTCCTCCTGCCTTCAGTCTTTCCTAGCATCAGGGTCTTTTCTAATGAGTCAGCTCTTTGCATCAGGTGGCCAAAGTATTGGAGCTTCAGCTTCAGCATCAGTCCTTACAATGAATATTCAGCACTGGTTTATTTTAATATTGACTGGTTTGATCTCCTTTATATCCAAGGGACTCTCAAGAGTCTTCTCCAACACTACAGTTCAAAAGCATCAATTTTTTGGTGCTCAGCCTTCTTTAAGGTCAACTCTCACATCTGTATATGATTACTGAGAAAACTGCAGTTTTGACTATATGGACCTTTGCCAGCAAAGTAACATCTCTTCTTTTTAATATGCTGTCTAGGCTTAGAAAGAGGACTATGCTTTGTCAAAAGTCCTTCTCTACCTTGTAATGTAGATGAAGCTTACTTGAATTCATTCTGTTCCACAAATGAAAAGGAGAAGAGGGTGAAAATTCTCTGAGAAAAATTTCTTTATTGATTCCCCAGTCTTACTTGATTAGTTTACAGATGGAACTAAATTCAAGAAGAAATTTGATTTATACTTTATTAGTATGATACATCAAAAACATAATGTATAGACTTAACGTGTTCAGATTTATGTTTTCCCAATTATAGTCACCCATGTCGTGAGCATATCTTACTTTGAAACCTCCAGAACATATAGATCTCCCTTAAAACATATTATTTCACACTTTTCATTATCATTGAGGGCAGTAGTAATTGTGGTTAAGATAAGGGTTTGAATCCTAATTCTAACATTTACAAGTTATATGATCTTGGAAAAGTTGTTAATGATTTTCTGTATTTCTGTATATGTCATAAAGTACTAATGATAAGGCAAAAATTAAATGAGATAATATACCTTAAGGGTTCCACTCAATGTCCTAGACATAAATATTTGATAGCTATTTTCTATGAGTGCTCTTACTGCTTATAAAAACCATAATATAAATGCTAAGTTAGAAATGTTCAATATTGTAGACAGACATGCTTTGTGTTGACAAACAGTAAAATATTCATTCATTGAGTATATTTTGAATCCACTACATTTCATGTGTACTTTATGCTACTATATATCATGACTTATGGTAAAATTCAGCTACCTTAGCAGCTGACACTGAGATAAAGGCAGACTTTCAGAAATTTAGCTCTTCTGAAAAGGTAATGGACAGAAGAGATTAAAATGAATAAAGTATACTGTGTCCAATGTATAAAGAAAGAAATACCTTGTGTCATGATGAAGCACAGTTTGAAGCAGTTAAGATTCACAGTAAAATCTGAATGCCAAGACTTGGTTTACTTGAGCAATTTTGGCTTGGCAGACTTGACTTGAGTAATGTTACTTCCCCCAACTAAATACCTAAGGCTTTAGACTTCTTGAATGTAGAATTCTGGAACACCAGAATAAATTTCACTGATTCTTTATTAAAAAAATCAATGTTATATTATTGTTTTTATAAAATGATTCAACAACAGGGAATGGAGGACAGATTAAAGGAAAAGATAAGTTTAACTCTACTATCAAACGCTCTCCATTTAATCTTTAGAAAATTTAATAATAAACTTTGTGGTTAAAATTTTAAAATTTTGAGTCATTTTCTTTCAGCTTAATTAAAGTATTGTATCTGAGACTCTAGTACAACAAATGCTATTTTTACTACTTTTACAGTATGAGTTTTAGTAGACTTTATTACAGCCATTCAAATAAAAAGCTGTCAGGAGAGATAAAAGGATGTAGATTTGGGTTTTAAAGGCCTTTAATTAGATTTAAAGATCAGCATTGCAGAAAAAAAGCAACGTATATAAATAAAGCATAAAATTCTATGAGAGAATATACTAATATTTCATGTAAAGTAGTTGTCAACACCTATTCCCAAGAGTTAACTACTTTCTGTGATGTAACTTTAACATGGTAGTCCCTGGTTAATTTGCTTTTCAAGTACATGGTGTTTGCTTGTTTTTACAAATGGTTGAGTTTACCTTGTAGATCATCCAATTACACTACATGATGCTTTTCCTCAAAATAAGCACTTTGGCTAGGAATCTTGAGTTCACTATTGTCTTTGTTTTCTTTCTGATACACAGTTAAATATTGATGGGATTTTTAAAAGACAAAAAAAAAATGTTTCGGGTATTATAAATTACTCTTTACTACACTTTAATTAGTATACTCCTAGAGATGCTCAATTATAATAGCTGTTAATATTTCTGAAACTTAAATTAAGATTCTACACTGTTAGTGAGCAAACTCATTAAAGACGTGAAAGGATGACAAGATGAAAAAGGATTTACATTTGTAGAATCTCCTGTAAAATTATTAGAAGTGACAGGTTCCATTTTTTGATGCTGAAATCAAGGTTGCATGTCTAAACCATAGTGACACCATGGTTACATTTTGCATAGCTGAGAACTAATAGGAAATTAATAGAGTGTAATACAGGCCTATTGAATTTGGTATGACGGTGCTGCTTTGATGCGCAAGAACAGAAGGCATAATTTCAATCTTTGTTTAGTGTCTTGGACAGCCAACCTCAGTAGCATCTAAGTATGGTCAGGATTAAAAATGTGATGGATAGTACCACAGCACCTTCTTGACAGCTTTTCTGTTCAAATACAAATTTCTGTCACAGCCCCAGAAAGTTTGAAGGAGAATTCGGAGATGAAATATCGTAGCTGCAACAAGCCCACTGTGAAGCTATTATGTTTTGAAAGGAAAAATAATTACAAATTGTACATCTCCTAGGCACATATCTGTATTAATAATTCAGAGTAATAAATACACTGGAGTATACTAATGAAATGTTATTGAACATTAAAGTTTTGGAAACTATAGGGTTATGAATCTGTCAAGAAAATGTCAATGCATATGTTGTGTTCAGATTTCTGTACCTGTTTTAGGCAAATAAATATTTGGGAGAGTTGTGAAAAACCATGATTTATTCCACCTTTCATACTGCCTCTTCAGTACATTTTTTAAAAGAAATTGAGGTACTTCTAAGCTGTTTAAAATCTAAATGATCAATACATCTACCCCCCATGAAAATTTTATGTTCATCTACCAAAATCATTTTTAACTGCATGAAAGATTATCTTTCTAGGAACTGTGGTTTTCATGAGGTATTATAGCATTGTTCTATCAAATATTTTTCCTTAAAAAAATTGAAGTGATCCTCCTGAAAATAAACATTAAATAACCTGCAACCTCAAATCCCACATTTATTTCATAATAGAAATACATTCTGCAACAACTTCCAATTTTTCTATTGTGATGTATGTCTTCCTCTATTGTTTCCCCAAGTAAATTTGTTTTCATAGCAATAAATCAAAAGTGTTAGTGTTAGGAGTTTTCAGCACCCTAGAATATTAAGTTCTACTTTGTCTTAAAGAAGGAAATGAGTAGAGTTGAACTGAAATGAGCATAAAATCGTTTACAGAATTCTTCTTTTGTGAACCAAGAATAATCTGCCATCCTTCCTGACAAATTGTCTTTCAGTCTGGGAACCAAGCATTGCACAAGGACATTGCATACTACAGATCATTGGTTTATCAAGCACTGTAATCTATTTTTTATAATTTTTGCAAGGAACATTTTCACTGTAATGAAATAGTGGTCCCCTATGTCAGAGTTAACACATAATTAAGATTAATCATTCAATTAATGTGTAATGCTTACTGTGGTTAATATAGAAATATGAGTCAGGGTATCTTACACTGGCCTAAAATTTTCTCAGAGAAATATTACTTATAAAGATAATAATTTGTGCTTGAAAGAGAGTCAGACAGAAAATTTAAAGGCTAAATAATGGGAAACTATTTTGCTTGTTGCTCAATGTATTCTCAATATTTTTTTGTTGGTTTCTAGGGGTACTTGAGCATTTATTTACTCAGTATTCAGATCATATTTATTAAATATCTATGTGTTCACGGTACTAGGCTGAGGTTTTGAATGAGTATGGCACAGACTCTTCCATGAAAAGGCATAGAAAGGAAAAGTATATAGAGTATACCAATAACCATAATCTAATATGTAATATAAGTGTCAAGGAAGCTATTTTAAAAGTTCTATGAGGGTTTAAAAGGAGGAAAGATTACCAAGAAAGCTTTCATGGAAAAGATGGGCCTAGAAGTATGGCTGGACTATGGACAGGCATGCTTCATCCAGGAGGAGCTCATGCTATTTAGAGATACAATGTGAATTACGTTACAGAGGCAGGCAAGTTCTCATGGTCATGGTGCAATGAGTATTCCAAGTCCTTAAAGAGTAGAAGTGAAGGAGCCAAAGAAATGCTTGTGGGAAAAGTAGGTTGGACACATTTTACAGAATTTTTCTGAGCGCAGTACTGGTAAGTTTATGCATACTAATAGGGATTGGAGAACCATTAATGCTTTCTTAATATTTTTATTTTATCTCTATTATTTTGAAAATAAAGTTCCTCTTGAAGCTGTTTCCTCACCATTACATGCTGTTTTCTTCTTACCTCTCTGTTCTTTCTTAGAATTCACCCTTTAAATGTTGTTGTTTCTTCATATTCTTCCTTGAGCATCTCACTATTCCTTTATGTACAATTACCACCACTATCCTTAGAATTGCACAATATCCATTTCCAACCCAATGTTCTCTTGAGTTTTATATCTGACAAGTCACTTCACTTGTCCATTTTTCTTACTAGACTATGAGCCCTTTGAGTGTTATACATTTTTTATCCTCATTGTCTAGGTAGCCTAATACTTGACAGATATTCAAGACACATTTTTGAAGGCAGAAATGAATGAAGGAAGGAATGAATAGTAGCACTGTGATCATAATTATATTTTGGGAAAATGAATCTTGCAGTAGTTTCAGAGTGTATCAGAGTTGGCTTGAGAAATGGCTTGAACTTTTTTACTATTGTGTTTCATTGTCCATATTACTTGTTCTTTAGTTAGACCTACACAGAGATAGAACCCTATTAATTTACATACTCTTACAGAGGCACAGATGACATTTACTTACACAAATATGCATTTGTGATGCTCATCCATTACAATTATTCTTATGGGTACCTTGAAGAAACTATGCAATTTACAGGCCCCTGCGTCATTTCTACTTTTCCTTGTCTTCCACACCCAAGAAAAACTTATTTGCCATGTCTGTGTGTTACTTCATATTCACGTGACAACTATCACAATTATAAGTCTATTGTCTAAGAAGGTATTTTCTTAAAAGTTAAAGTTTATGTTAGACTCAAGTTAAATGATGACAAACATAGAGGTATATTTTCTGATTCACAGTATCATAAAAGTTCTATGGTAAGTTTTACTTTGCATTGTTTTATCTTTTCCTTTCCTTGGTGCTTTTTGGTTCTAAACTTATTTTATTGAAAAATAAATTTCTGTTGTTTATTACTAAACAACAATCAAGAATGTTACTTTGCAATTGATATCTAAAATTGAAGCTCATTGATTCATTTGATAAACATTCATTACACATTTGCTAAGTATAAGATACTGTGCCGTGCTGTTGTGAGGTATAAAGAACTTCCTTAATACAATATACATAGGTCAGATTCCTGGTTCAAGCTCTGCCCTAAAGTATAAAGATGAAAAATCGTGGCATATCTAGCACTGCTCTCATCAATATTATTGTAATTCAACAAGTATTTGAACATCTAGAATGTGCAACACATTGCACTAATAAAGTGGAGAAAGAACAAAGGTAACAAAACCATTTCCCATCCTTTAAGAGCTTAAAACCAAATATGTTTATGCTCAGTCACTTCCAATTATTTGCGACCCTATGGACTGTAGCCCTCCAGACTCCTTTGTTCATGGGATTTCCCAGGCAAGAATACTGGAGTGGGGTGTCATTTCCTTCTCCAGGGGACCTTCCTGACCCAGGGATCGAACCTGTGTCTCTTACGTTTCCTGCATTGACAGGTGGGTTCTTTACCACTAGTTCCACCTGGGAAGCCAAGCACATTTTACATTTATTGAGACTTTACTATGCTTCACATACTGCCTGGCACTTAACTTACATTTATTAGCACAACCCACATGAATTAGCAACTTTTTATCTGTATCAAGACATTTTAGGTGAAGAAACCCAGGCAGAGGTTTCTCAACTGAAGTTTCACACCTTGTAACT
Source organism: Bos grunniens (assembly GCF_055505025.1). Classification (NCBI taxonomy): domain Eukaryota; kingdom Metazoa; phylum Chordata; class Mammalia; order Artiodactyla; family Bovidae; genus Bos; species Bos grunniens. Next base: position 136,000,918 of record NC_141194.1, read on the forward strand.
AGAGGACCTAGGATGTTCATTCAGGTCTTTCTGACACCAGAGACAGAGTTTTTAATAACTATTACTACACTATATTTCCTGGTTTGAGAAAGAAAGATGAGTACACAAGTAACCATAGTTCAGGAATGATTGTGAAATCAGTCATAAAGATGTCAACAAAGTACTGTGGAAACACAGCAAAAGGATATGGGAAGATTTCATGGAAAAAGGCTTCATTTAAATCAAGTCGGTAATAGCAGTAACAGCTATGACACCAGGGGATCTTCCAACCCAGGGACTGAACCCAGGTCTCCCGCATTGCAGACACATTCTTTACCAGATGAGCCACAAGGTAGCCTTTTGTAAGATTATGTACTTCCAATTAGTAAGTTTTCTGATAAAAACATTTTCCAGTGGAACGTATTTTCCTCACTATATATTCACGTTTTTTTTTTCCCAATCATATGTTAATTTTTGTTGAATTTTGGAATATTTAAGGTAAGGTAGCAGATTCTTGTAGTTTTGACTACTTCTCCTAACTTCACCTTTATAATATGTATGAAAGTGCCAATCACTCAGTTGTGTCCAACTCTTAGAGACCCCATGGATTATCACCTGCCAGGATCTTCTGTCCATGGAATTCTCCAGGCGAGAACACTGGAGTTAGTAGCCATTCCCTTCTCCAAGGGATCTTCCTGACTCAGGAATTGAACCCACGTCTCCTGCATTGCAGTCAGATTCTTTACCATCTGAGCCACCAGGAAAGCCCCTAAAATATGTATATAAATTCAAATATACATTTAAAATATTAGCTACAATGTTAAAATCACTTTATAATGATTACATAGATTGATTTAGCAAAAAATCATTCTTTCTTACCTTTACCATAAAGAAGTAGTATATCTACCATATTTCAAAATTATTTACCTACCTCCACATATCCTCAGCTGTCTCCATTTTTTGATTCCATTCATTAAAAAATTCTCCAGGAGAATCCAATTCAAAAATCTGAAGACAGATTTTTATCCCCATCAGGTAACTAAAGCCATTCTTTTCAAAGTCAACAACTTCAAATTCCCCAAAATATGTCAACTCAAATATTTGTTTTACTAGGTCTATTAATGATATTTGACACAGTTGATCACTGACTGCTTTCTTGACTTAGGCTCCAGAACATAAAATTTTTCTTGAATTTTTCCTGTCCTCTTTCTTATCTCATTGGTTGCTCCTTCTCAGTATCATTTGTTCAATTCCCTTCCTCTTCTCAACCTCTAAACATTGAAGTTCTCCAGGAGTCTCATCATGTGTCCTCTTGCCTTCACTATTTAGACTGAATTCCTTGATGATCTCATACAGTCCTAATGCTTTCAAATATCATCTGGGTTTTGAAAATTTATATATTACAGCCATGAGCAATCCATTTAATTCCAGGCTTCTAGATCCAGTTGCCACTTTGATATCTAATAGGTATCTCAACCCTTACATGATGAATAACTAAAGTGTTGATTTCTACTCCCCCATTCTGGAACTTGTTATTCCTGCAATATTCCACATAAAGTTAAAGGCACTCGGTTTCTTAGGCTTAACCTTGGACATAATCCTTGATTTCTCTTTTTTCCTTACATCTTTCCCATTGGATTCCATTCAGTCCTATCTTCAAACTGTACCTAAAGGTCAAGGACACCATCTTTCACCTGAATCACTAGTAATAGCCTTCTGATTACCCTTCCTATCTCTGCCCTCTCTCTGTTATAGTCTTTTTTTCTATACAGCATTCAGAGTTATCCTTTTAAACCTAAGTCATATTGGGCTGATCCTCTGATCAAAACACCCCAATAAATTTGTGTTAGCTTCAAAGCATACTGCAAAATCTTTAACACTTCTCCCATCAAGTGGTAAGATATATGTCTTCTCACTTTGAGTTGGCTTATGTCTCTTTGATCAGTAGAGTACTGCAGAATGCTGCTCTGTGACTTCCAAAGGTAGGTCATGAAAGATTATGCAGCTTTCACCTTGTTCACTAGAATAGTTTCTCATAGCTCTGAGCTGCCATGTAAGAAACTCAACTGCATTGAGTTTGCTGTGCTATGGTTGAAGGTCTCAGCTCAGACTAGCCTTCCACTCATCCCCACTAAGGTGCCAAACATGTGAGGGAAGCTTTCATGGAACCTTCAAACCATTACATCTGCCAGCTGAATGCCAACAAGTGATGTTCATCAATGCCACATGGACCAGAAAAATCATTCAGCCAAGCCTCATTTGTGGTCCTGACCCAGAAAATCATAAAATATAGTTAAATGGTTGCTACTGTAAGTTGCTATTTGAATATTAATTGTTATGCAGATAAATGAATATGCTTATCTTATTCAAATTAAAACTGATCTCTTTTCAAACTTAACATGATGAAAACTAAGCTCCATATCAACATCCTTAAGCCTGCTCCTCCATTAGGATTTCCTAACTTAGTTAATGCTAACTCCATTTTTTAAATCTCTTAACCCCAAAACTTGGAGTTATCCTTGATTCATTTTTCTTCCATATTCCTCCTAACATCTTACAGCAAATCTTTTGATTCTACCTTCATGTTATGTTCAGAATGTGACCGCTTCTCACCATTTCCAATGCTACCACACTGATCCAAGCCAACCATTTACCATCCATATTATTGCTATAGTCTCAACTCAAAGCCACCCCCAATTCTTTTCAATAAAAATCCGAAACATTAGTATTTATTTGGAAAACAATTAAGTTACAGTTATAATCTACTTCTTTATCTCCAAATTTTACTGGAATTGTATTTTTCTTCAATCATCCTTCACTTCTCTTTCTGAAACCTTTGCAGAGCTGGTAGTATGTATGGCATGCTCAGCTCTGAGACTGGTTCATGCCTAGATATCTCTAGATCACACAAAGACATCTGTTGTTTTCCTCAAGATGAGCAGTACATTCAATGGCACTGCTTTAGACTTGATCATGAACAAACTATTGAATGAGGGTGGTGATATAGGAACTCTATTAGAATCTCCTGATGAGCTTTTTCAAAGTACACGCACACACACACACACACACACACACACACACACAGTCACTCACTTAGGGAATGATAACTCTGAAGTGTACTCCTTTCCCCAACTTGGCCTCTTTCTAGATAAGAATTAACATTGTAGTATATAGAGAGAGTTGAAATCTATATAGAGCACTTCTTCTGAATAACACAGCATATTTCCCTAGCTAAAATAAAATATTTTGAAGGGAAGTGACCAGGTAAATGATACAGATTGAGTACCCAGAAAAACTAGTAGAAAAAGACAAAATGCAGAGGACTACTAGAGAGAATGGCACCCCTGTTCTCTCATGGTCATACTGGACACTGCTCTAATTTACTTCTTACATTTTCATTTTACTTGAACTGTTTTAGAACACATACAAAAAGAACAAATATTACACAGAATACACACTGAATCTGTTATTTATCTCATATAACTTAGATGCAGTTGCAAATATTGCACTTGAGCATTTCATATAGCATTTCATAAAGAAACAAAACCAAAATCTAACTTCAGGTAGAGCTGACATGATAATTTTATGCCCCAAAGAAGATTTTTTTATGTGTCTTGCTTTGTTTTGCTTCTTTTGTAACATATATTTGAATAGGGGAAAATCAAGTTGAGGAAAAAGATCCAGGAAAGGGCAACGAATGATTCAGAAAATAATTTTAGAAAATAATTATTGGCATCTACTGGCCCTCTACAATGGGTTAAACTTGACATTAGTGTTTTTGTTCCCTGAGCTAATTGAGACTGCACTTTAAAAGTCACACTTGGTGTAATAAAGAATGAGGTCAAGTTGTGCTATGTCTGGGTGACATACAGCACAATACAATGTCTAGACTGTGGGGTCCTTAGGTCCCTGCGGAACTTTGGAAACTTTATTGAACATTAATAATTTCTATGTACTTTTTGCATTAGGAACAGTTGTACTTTTGCATTTCCAAGTGATCTCTGTCCTCGAATAGCAATTTTTTCATACTTCAGAATATGCTGTTGCCCTCTCTCCTTATGTGTTTCCTGCACTATGAACTTTTTATGTCAACATGATGTATTTTACAAGTAAATAATTTAGGGGGAGTTGGGGAGGAGGAAGAATGGAGGGTTAACTGCTTACAAAAAACTGTGCTCTTGAGGTTTATTATCTATGGACCTTTTAGATAGAATTATATAGCCTTATATTCATTCACTGAGTGACCTAAAAAGAATCAGGTGAATACTAAAGGGCTTTTTCTTCAGATTTGTAACTATAAAAGTAAATTAAATTATATAAAAAATAAAAGAGAAAGACAAGTTTAATCAGATGTCTTCATTGACATCAAAACATATTCTAATAAGGCAAGTTCATATTATCCTTTTGAGAAATTAATATTTGTCATCACGTTATGAGTTTTTAGTTTCCAAGGCCAGCGTACTCCTGAAGCAGTTATTGTATCCCATTAAGCTACTAAGACTACACCTCAGGGGACCTTGTATTCTGAATCTCTAGACTTTCCATAAACTTAACCTAAATCAAAGATTACAGCATGATTCTTCTTTTAATTATGCTTTTCCAAATAAAAATAGTTGCTAGTGAACAGAACTACTTATAAACATTAAAGAGCTCTATGGATCAAATTGCTTACAACTTGGAGTAAGATTTAATAAATGCACAGTTAAAATAAAATTAATACAATTAAAATCAAGTTGCTTTTGAAAATCTACTATGTGTTAGTATAATTGCCATTTGGTCTGATTATTGTTGTGCTGTCTGGTCTTAGTACAGTGGATAATTTATCATTGATTTAATTATGACCTACTAAGTTCCTACCATGTGCCATACACTGTTCTAGGAATTGGGATGCAAAGATTATGAAGTTATGTATCAAAACTTCAAAGTGCTCATAGTGCTAACTCAATAAAAAAAGATGAATGTTTAAATATTGGGAGTACGGGCTTCCCTCATGGCTCAATGGTAAAGAATCTGCTGGCCAAAGCAAGAGAGATAGGTTTGATCCCTGGTTGCGAAACATCCCACATACTGTGGAGCAGGTAAGCCCGTGTGCCACAACGACTGAGCCTGTGTTCTAGAGCCTTGGAGCTGCAATTGCTGAGCCCATGTGCCACAGTTACTGAAGCCAGCGTACCCTCGAGCCTGTGGTCAGCATCAAGAGGAGCCATTGCAATGACAAACTTGCGTACCACAACTAAAAAGTAGCCTCTGTTCCCTGCAACTAGAGAAAGCCCACACAGCAATGGAGACCCAGTACAGTCAAAAATAAATATATCAATACATAAAATTATTTTAAAAAATAAAATAATATTGGAGAAAGCACAAAAGTTCTTCAGTGGAACGGATTTGCATATGGACAGAATATCTCTAAAGATTCATAAGAAACTAGTTAAGTGGTTGTCCTTAAGCAGCTGGGGAAAGGGCAGGCAGTGAGAGAGACTCACTTTTCACTGTATATATTTTCCATTTTGGAACTTTGTATGAAGTACACTTATTATATGTTTAAACTATAAAATAATTGATTTAAAAGCATTTTTCAAATACTTGTACTTGCCATTCATAGTCCGATCTTATCAAAATGGGCTTGTTAAAGTGGCAGGTAACTTGAGATTTCAGTGACTGATTAAAATGCAGGTGAATAGGGCATTAAGTAGAGAGATATTGGTCTGGAATTCAGGAGAACCATTTCTGGGGAAGAGATATAGAAACCATTCAAGTGGATAAGATTAACCAAACTGAGATAAGGTATAGACCCACCAAAGAATGCTATATGGAGAGAAGTAGGAACCGGCAAAGCAATTTGAGAAACAGTATGGTGAATATGAAATTTACAGAAATAGGATGAAAACTAGGAGAGGGTAATAAGAAAGCAATGCGGAACAACAAAGGACAACACTCAAATGTTGTTAAGGGATGAAAAAAAGAGCTGCTTGTAATAACAAGGAGGTTTTTGTTGTTGGGTTGTTAAAGTCATGTCTGATTCAGCAACTCCAAGGACTGCAGCACACCAGGCTTCCCTGTCCTTGACTATCTCCTGAAGTCTGCTCAGATTTATTGAGTTGGTGATGCTCTCTCACCATCTCATTCTTAGCCGCCCTCTTCTCCTTTTGACTTCAACCATTCCCAGCATCATTGTCTCTTTTTCAATAAGTCGGCTCTTCGCATCAGGTGGCCACAGTATTGGAACTTCAGCTTCAGCATCAGTCCTTTCAATGAATATCCAGGGTTGATTTCCTTTAGGATTGACTGGTTTGATCTCCTTGCTGTCCAAAGCACTCTCAAGAGTCTTCTCCATCACCACAATTTGAAAGCATTAATTCTTCAGCACTCAGCTTTCTTTATGGTCCAACTCTCACATCCATACATGACTATTGGAAAAACCATAGCTTTGACTATATGGACCTTTGTCAGCAAAGTGATGTCTTTACTTTTGAATAAGGTGTCTAGGTTATTTATAGCTTTCCTTCCAAGGATCAAGCATCTTTTAATTTCATGGCTGCAGTCACTGTCTGCAGTGATTTTGGAGCCCCCAAAATAAAATCTGTCACTATTTCCACTTTTCCCCCTTCTATTCGCCACAAAGTGATGGGACTGGATGCCGTGGTCTTAATTTTTTGACTGTTGAGTTTTAAGCCAGCTTTTTCACTCTCTTGTTTCACCTTCATCAAGAGGCTCTTTAGTTCCTCTTAACTTTCTGCCACTGAACTGGTATCATCTGCATATCTGAGGTTGTTGGTATTTCTCCCAGTAATCTTAATTCCAGTTTGTATTTCATCCAGCCTGGCATTTTGCATGATGTACTCTGCATATAAGTTAAATAAATGGGGTGACAATATACAGCCTTGACATACTCCTTTCCCAATTTTGAACCAGTTCATTGTTCCTTGTCCAGTTATAACTGTCGCTTCTTGACATGCATACAGGTTTCTGAGAAGATAGATAATGTGATCTGGTATACCCATATCTTTAAGAATTTTCCACAGTTTGTTGTGATCCACACAAAGGCTTTAGCATAGTCAATGAAGGAGAAGTAGATGTTTTTCTGAAATTCTCTTCCTTTCTCTGTGATCCAGTGAATGTTGGCAATTTGATCTCTGGTTCCTCTGCCTTTTCTAAACCCAGCTTGTACATCTGGAAGTTCTCCATTCATATACTGTTGTAAGCTAGCTTGAAGGATTTTTAGCATAACCTTACTAGCATGTGAAATGAGCACAATTATATGGTAGTATGAACATTCTTTGCCACTGCTCTTCTTTGGGATTAGAATGAAACCTATCCTTTCCAGTCCTGTGGCCACTGTTGAGTTTTCCAAATTTGCTGACATATTGAGTACAGAACTTTAACAGCATTATCTTTTGGATTTGAAATAGCTCAGCTGGAATTCCATCACTTCCAGTAATTTTGTTTGCAGTAATGCTTCCCAAGGTTAGACTATTTACTAGAGTACTTGCAGTGGTATCCTTAAAGGGACAAGCAGATTGGAATGGCTAGGGGAATGTGGCTATAACACATAGAGAAATCTCTTTTGAAAGATTAGCTATATAAAGAAAAATATTACTAGCTTGAGAAGTTATTTTTTATATTTTTAATTGAAGTGTAGGTGATATACAATGCTATATTCGTTACAACATAATGATTTTATATTTTTATAGATTATACTGAATATAAAGTTATTATAAAATATTGACTATATCCACTGTGCTGTTCATTACATCCTTGAATCTTATTTATTTTATACCTAGTAGTCCATACTTCTTAATATCCTTTTTTATCTTGCTGCTCCCCCCATTCCTGTCTCCACTGATAATCACTAGGTTGTTCTCTGTATCTGTGAGTCTGTTTCTGTTTTGTTATGTTCGTTCATTTGTTTCATTTTCCACATATAAGTGAAAAAGAGTATTTGTCCTTGTCTGACTTACTTCATTAAGCATGATATCCTGCACACCCATCCATGTTGTTGCAAATGGCCAGTTTCATTCCTTTTTATGGCTAATATTCCACTGTGCATATATATACTATATCTGCTTTATCCATTCATTAGCTGATGGACATTTAAGTTGCTTACATATCTTGGTTATTTTAAATAATGCTTCTGTGAACAATGGGGTGTATATATCTTTTCAAATTAGTATTTTCATTTTCTTTGGAATGTACAAATTTACATTCCCACCAACAGTATCTTAAGGTTCCTTTTTTTCCGTAGTATCATCAATATTTATCATTCGTAGTCTTCTTAACAACAATAATTCTGACAGGTGTGAGGTGATATCTCATTCTGGTTTTTATTTGCATTTATCCCTTCCTTTAATTTCTTATTTCTGGAGTGGGTTGCCATCTCCTTCTCCAGGGGATCTCCTCAACCCAGGGATTGAATCTGGGTCTCCTGTACTGCAGGCAGATTCTTTATGGACTGAGCCACCAGGGAAGTCCAAGGTAGGTTTAGTGTTGATGAAATCTTAGCCTTTGCTTGTCTGAGAAGCTCTTTGTCACTCCTTCAGTTCTGAATGGTAACCTTGCTGGATAGAGGATTTTATGTCATAGATATTTTTCCCGTCAGCACATGATGAATATACCATGCAACTCCCTTTGGGCCTGCAGCATTTCTGCTGAAAAATAAGCTGATAATCTTGTTCATGGTTTCCTTGTATGTAATAAACACTTTATTTTTTTTCTTGCTGCCCCTAGAATTTTCTCTTTACCTTTTGTCATTTTAATTATAATATATATTGGTGTGGGTCTTGTTGGAGTCATCTTGTGCTTCCTGTATCTGATTTATATTTTCTTCTTCAGGTTCTGAAAGTTTTCAGCCATAATTTCATCAAATTTTACACCCCTTTGTCTCTCTCTTCACCTTCTGGGACTCCCTATAATACACATTTATTATTCTTGATGTTGTCCCAGAGGCCAAATAAACTATTTCTATTTTTTTAATTTGTTTAACTTTGTGATGTTCTGATTATTTGATTTCCCTTGCTTTACTTTTCACATCACTTATGTGTGCTTACATATCACCTAATCTACTATTAATTCCCTCTAGTGTATTTTTCATTTCAGTTATTGTATTCTTAAGCTCTGACTTTTTAATATTTTATACTTTCCAGTTCTTTATTAAAATTCTCCATGTGTTCCTCTGTTCTTTCCCCCAGTTCAGTTAGAATTCTTATCACAATTGTTTTGAACTCTTTATTGGGTATATTATTTATCTCTGTTTCAGTAGCATTTCAATAGGGCTTTTTTTCTTCTTCTTTCATTTTAAACACATTCCTCTGTCTTCTTATTTTGTTTAACCCACTATTCTTCCTTCCTCTGTGAAATTAGGTGAAACAGTTACTTAACCCAGACTTGAAGGGAAAAGACTTCTAAAATTCAACTTGTTATAAGTCCTACTATCTTCCTCACTTTCCAAGATTACAGGGACCCCTTGACCACAGGAGTTATCTGCTTCTATGCTTCACTATGTATACCATCGCCTTTAGGTGCTGCTATGGAATATGGTTTTGGTCTATGCAGTCTGTGGGATTTACCATACTTTGTCCCATTCCCAATTTCCAGGCGTCTCTCATTCAGCTTGTCCAGCCTATATCAGTTAGATTTTGCAGTATATCAAATCAGCCCAAAATCTAGTGGCTTAACACAACAGCCATTTTATGTAGCTCCAGGTTTTGTGGGACAGCTGGATAATATTTCACATTCATTTGTTTTTATCTTTGCTGAGCTCTATCACATATCTGTGATCACCTAGTTGGTCAGTTAATTAGTGTTTGATCTAAAATGACCTCATTCACATGTATGATAGTTGACAAGCTACTGCTTAAAGCATACCATATTTTTTTCAATGCAGTTTCTTCATTTCCAGAAGTATAGTTCAGGATTTTTCACGGTAATGTTAAAACATATCTCTATTACATGTGATTTTCTATTTGGCAGCAAGAAAGCCAGCCCTAATGCAACAGTACTTTTTCACGTTTCTGCTTATGTCATTGTTGCTAGCTTACCACTGGTTCATAGGAGGCACACTGGTCATCACACATTCAAGGGGTTGGGAAATAGCTTCACCGTTTAACTTAGGAGTTGCAATTTTTGCATATATTATTACAATTGGCCACAGAGTCATCAATGGCGATCCTTCTTTCTTCATCAGTGAAACTGTATAAGAAAAATCTATTTTAAACATTTGAACAGATAAGGCCAATAAGGTGGTTCTCACTCTCCCCTTGGTTCCCAGTAAAGAGCAGCTCGCATAACTCCCTGGGAGGGGCAATCAGTCAGCATTTCCAATCCCCTAAAACTCCAACTTGAAGATGCTGAATTCCTGGAGGGTACAGCTGAGAGGTCACGGGCTCCCTTCATTCAACCAGCCTTTAACATAGGATGAAGTATTCCATGTGTGGCAGGTTGAAAATATCGGGGCCCTAATCTCCCTTGATCCGTCTCACATGTTAGGCAGAGATTACTTGCCAGGAGAGGCAAGCCAAAAAGACAGCAAGCTACCACCCAGCCCAGTGTGCAGGGTAGTGCCTCAGAGATTTTCCTAAAGGGGAGAATCGTTCCATAAGGAAAGAGGGCTCTGAAGCTTTATCCAAAGGAGAAATTCAAACCTCAAGGGCATTCTCAAAAACAATAGCTTCTCTTGATTAGGAGCAGCAAGCCAAAAGTAGGCGAACTATTTTGCCAAAAAGACTAGGGGAATAAAACAATCAAGAAGAGCCCACCTGGATAAGAAAAAAACTTCAAAGATTAGCCTTAAAACTTGGATCTGTACAAAGTTAGTTGTATCAGATCACTGAGGAAATTTAGTTCTGGGGCATTGTCAAATACAACAGAGAAGAAATCAGACAGTAATCAGTGCAGTCTAATAAGTTTAGTATAATACCAAATGAAGTAGCTTGTTTAAAAGAGAGATCAGAGAGATCTGTTTCAAAGAGGAAGAAAGTTCGGATAAAATCACCGTCATACCAGTATGCCTGTGCACTCCTGCCAAGGAGCAATACCAAAGACACGGCACTCTGGGTAAAGAGACTTTACTAAAGTAACAGCTGAATCAGGAAACATATAAACAGAGAACAACAAAAATAAGCCCTGGAAATGAGGGAGAGAAACAACTACCCAGTTTTGCTGCAACACATTCAATATTACCAAAATGCCTAGTGTTCAAACAAAACTACAGGAGACATCCATAGAAACAGTAAAGTGTAACGCATACACTGGAAAAAAAAAAAAAAAAAGCAGGCAACAAAAACTGCCCATGAAGGGGGCTGGATGTCAAATATAACAAACAAAAACTTCATAGTAACCTTTATTAATATATTCAAACACCTAAAGGGGATTGTGGGTAAAGAGGGAAAGAAAAGTATGAAGAAACTGTCTCATCAAATACAGAATATCAGTAAAGAGAAATTAGTGTTGTTGTTTACTCACTAAGTCATATCCAACCCTTTTGTGACGCCATGGACTATAGCCTGTCAGCTCCTCTGTCCACAGGATTTCCCAGGCAAGAATACTGGAGTGGGTTGCCATTTCCTTACCCAGGGATCTTCCTGATATATGCTTTCTGATATATGACACCAAAAACACAAATAACAAAGAAAAAGATACATGAATTTGACTTAAAAACTTTTACACACTAAAGGACACTATCAAGAAAATGAAAAGGCAACCCACAGAGTGAAATAAAATCTTTCCGAAGCATATATCTGATAAGGATTTAGTATTTAGAATATATAAAGTACTCTTACATCTCAACAATAAAGACAAATAATCCAATAATAAAACACAGGCAAAAGATCAGAATAAACTTTTCTCCAAAAAAGACAAACAAATGGAGAATGAGTACATCAAAAGATGCTCAACATCAATAGTCATTAGGGAAATGAAAATGAAAACCAAAGTGAGATACACTGCTTACCAACTGATACGGTTATCATTAAAACATGGACAATAATAATTGTGGTGAGGATGCAAAAAAATTGGAATCTTTTTAATATACTGCTGAAAAGAATGTAAAATGGTACAGCCACTGTAGAAATTATTTTGGAATATCCTCAAATAAAACATAGAATTACGAAATGACCCAGAAATTCTATTGTTAGGTATATTCCCAATAGTAATGAAAATACATGTCCTCACAAAAATATGTACAGGAATGTGCACAGCAGCATTACTTGCAGTAACCAAAAAGTGGAAATAATTCAAAAGTCCATCAACTGATGAATGGATAAACAAAATGTTATATTTCAATACAATGGGACATTTTTCAGCCACATAGAGGAATGAAGTACTCTTTCATGCTATGGTTGAACCTACAAAACACTCTCAATTAAATAAGCCAGACACAAAAGGACACACATTGTACAGTTTCACTTATACGAAATGTCCAAAATAAGCAAATCCATAGCAATAGAAATAAGATTAGTAGTTGTAAGGAGTTGGGTGGAAGTAGCAACTAGGAGTGATGGCTAATAGGTAAAGGGTTTCTTTTTGCAGAGATGAAAATGTTCTAGAATGAAATAGTGGTGATGTTTGCACAACCTTGTAAATATACTGAAAACCACTGAATTGAACACTTTAAAAAAGTAACTTGTATATGATGGGAAGGATAATTATATCTCAATAAAAACTGCAAAAATCCAGACTCCTTCAGGTAACGATTTCTTTTATATCAAAGTAGAAAAAATTATGTGATTTTAGTTTAGTTTGCTTAATAGACATAGAGCAAAGGGAAAAATAAATCAAAAGGGAAAGTTGTTTGAAGATCCTGTTCCAATAGACTGTTTTCTTTTAAAGTAGACTTCCTCTAACCATAACTTTGTTTTTAAGTTCTATGACTCTTATTTATTTTTTTATAATGGGTAATCACTTCCATCTCAACAACAATATGATTACAGAACTTTCATGAAATCTTTCTATACTTCATCATTGTTATTATGTTTTTAAAATGTCAGTCTTTTTAAAAGGATGGTGGTTTTTAATAACTTTACCATTTACTTGGGAATAATGAATCTAATAAGATGGGTCATTCTCTGAATATGCAAACATGGTTATCTTCATATTCATTTTCACACGCCTTTTCAAATGAAAGAATTATTCCCTGATCAGTTTAATTACTATATTTCAAACTTGAGAGAATATTATCCATTTTATATTCAGATCAGGACTGAGTTGTTCAATTTATATGCAGAAAATAACTAGGTTTCTGAATATTCTGGAGAAGGCACAAGAGCAAATATTAGGAAGTACACCATTAGCACATCATATTTCCAATCTCTTCCCATTTGTTTCTACTCTGAGGGAAGAATCTCCAGATATAAATAGCTGGTAGACTTACGATGTCAGTCATTTAACTTTGGAACTCTCGATATACTTAGCGGGTATTTCTTTGCATAATGGGGTGGGGGGAACTGGTTTCCATCATTTTATTTTATAACTTACAAGAGAAAAAAATAATCTATGTAAAAATACCTGACTAATGTTCTTCAAAATTGTCAAGGTACTGTAAGACATGGAACAAATGATGAACTGTGAAAGACTAGAGATAAAGCTCAACAGGGTATCCTGAAAGACAAAAAAGTAAAACTTCACACTTTAGTTGAAACTTGAGTAAAACTGAAGTAAGTTCTGCAGCTTATTAACCACATTGTACCAATGTTAACTATTTGGTTTTGATAATTTTACTACTGTTACGTAAAATCTTCATATTAGGGGAAATTTGCTGTGGGAAATGCAGGACTTCTATATGATTTTATCACTTTTCCATAAACCTAAAATTCTTTCACTATAAAAAGGAAAACAGCAGCAGCAACAATAGCAACGGGAACAACAAAAACCTCTCAAAGTTTAGAATCACAGATTGAATAACCCAAAGCTACTTTAAGGATTAACTTATTATATTTTTAAGCTAATTCCACTCTAATAATGCAAGATGGAAGCTTTTTTTTATTTTAATTGTTATTTTTTTACATTATGAAAGTATGATAACACATTTACAGGAGACTTGGAAAATACCAAAAAAAAGGTTACATATAGTTCCATTATATATTACAATTATTTTTAAGTAGATAAATAAAGATTTTTAGAGTTTCAATATCAAACTCTCAAAAATTAATAGAATGAATATACAGAGATATAAGAAGGAAAAGCACTTGAAACTTGAAAAGCACTGTGAACCAATTCAATATAATTAAGATTTACACAATTTCACACAGTAGTAGGACATAAATTCTATTGAAGTTCCCATAGACTGTAAACTAGGAGACACTGGAACATATCCAGGGACATAAAAAAAAAAGTGCAAAAATTTCATGGCCTAAAGGTATTGAAATCATTCAGAATCTGTTCTCTCATTACTGTTGAATTATGTTAGAAATCAATATCAAAATATATTTGAAAATAAAATACATATTTTCAAGTACTATGTAACATTTACTAAGAGGTCTTTGATTTAGCCATAGAAAACCTCAATAAAGTTAGACTGAATAAAATACAGAAGGTGATTGCAGAGAAGAAAGCATTTAAATGAGAAATTAGTTGAATGATATTTTTTAAAGTATATTTATATCATATTGTTTATCTTAACCATACCTACCAAAAATGCATAATACTTGTGTCTACAATGACTAATACTAATCACAGAACTGATCAAAACAGACTATAGTCCAATAATGTAATTCACTGTTACAGGCATACATTCGTCTAAAAAAAAAAAAATCCTCTTTCCTTTTCCTAACTGTTATGTTCTTTAATAAGCTTTATGTTTCCTCCTTTTTCCCTCTGTATCTGTCTCTCCCTTATTAATATCATTCATAATTATTTATTCTGGAACATTTTTCAAGAATAATAGAGAACAATCACCATTTGTTTCTTTATATGTCTTAACATCAGCTATTCTATCTTCTCTTCCTTTTCCTTGTACTCATCGTCATAATCATTATAGCTCTTGTTTTCATTCTTATAAGAATTGTTGAAACAAAATATATGTACTAATGTAATAGCTAATGGTACTTGGAACTAAGAACATGAAGTATATTAAGCAAAATCAAGCAACTAAGTGGGAGAATGTAGGTAGTAATAGCAATCTAAAAGACAACTCAGTGTTAGGGATAAGGAAATGATAATTGAATTGGGCTTTTAGTGATTCATTTTGATGTAAAAATAATTTGTTATGTCGCTGAAATTTTTTAAATTAAATATTAACAATCAAAATCATAAGTGAATATAATAATACACAAGAATCAAGTTTGGTTAATTACAAAATTGTAAGAATGGTTCATCATTTTAATCATTAAGAAACAGATAAACAAAGGTCATTAAACAAACAAGTTAAGTAAAGAAAACCATATGGTTATATTTTAAGGACTGAGATGACATGTAATAGAATTCTAAAATTAATTTCGAATGATTCAATAAAATAAAACTTGTAACTATGAAAAATACTATTTATGAAAAGTAAATATCAAATATTATCTTAATTAAAGAATACTGGAACCAATTTCAATAAATTAGAAATGTCAAGAGATAATCTATCATGTCAGTAAGATTTATTTTAGCACAAATATTAGAAACCAATTAACATATTTTTCTTATTTTGGTTGATTTAATTATCAATCTGGACAACCTAGTTGGAGAAAGCAATGGCCCCCCACTCCAGTACTCTTGCCTGGAAAATTCCATGGACGGAGGAGCCTGGTGGGTTGCCTTCTATGGGGTTGCACAGAGTCAGACACGACTGAAGCGACTTAGCAGCAGCAGCAGCAGACAACCTAGGAAAGTCTACTTTTAAAAAAATTACCAAAGCAGATAACATATTTAGGAAGATTTCAGTGACAGGATAAATAAAAAGCATAATGGGTGGAAATGCTTGCAAATCATATATATTAAAAAGGTTTAATGTCCAGAATATATAAAAAATTTATCAATTTAACAATAAAAATTCTACACTCCAGTTTAAAAAGGGCAAAAGATTTTGAATATACATTTCTCCAAAGAAGGTATATATAAATGATAATTAAGAAAATGAACAGACTTCAACATCATTAGCCATCAGGGCTGTCCAACGAAAATCACCATGTGATACAACTCCATACCCACTAGGTTGGCAGATAAATAAGACCGATTATAATAAGTGCTGATGAAGATATGGAGAAATTGGAACACTCATACGTTGCTGGTGCAGGCTGTGTGAAAAAGTTTAGCATTTCCTCAAATGTTTAAACATAGAGTTACCCTACAGCTCAGCAATTCTACTCCTACCCTAGAGAAACGAAAACAAATGTCCACACGAAGACTCATACATGAATGTTCATAGCAGAATTATTGTTGTTGTTCAGTCACTAAGTCATGTCCGACTCTTTGTGACCCCGTGAACTGCAGCACACTAGGCTTCCCCGTCCTTCAGTACCTTCTGAGCTTGTCCAAACTCATGTTCATTGAGTTGGTGGTGTCATCCAACCATCTCATCCTCTGTTGCCCCTTCTTCTCTTGCCTTCAATCTTTCCCAGCGTCAGTCTTTTCCAATGAGTCAGCTCTTCGCATCAGGTGGCCAAAGTATTGGAGCTTCAGCTTCAGCAGCAGTCCTTCCAATGAATATTCAGGGTTTATTTCCTTTAGGATTGACTGGTTTGATCTTCTTATTGTCCAAGGCACTCTCAGGAGTCTTCTCCAGCACCATAGTTTGAAAGCATCAATTCGACACTCAGCCTTCTTTATAGTCCAACTCTCACATCCATACATGACTATTGGGAAAACCATAGCTTTGACTAATAATAATAGCCAAAAAAAGGAAACAACTCAAATGCCCATCTATTGAACAATGGATAAATAATGTATGGTAAAAGGGCTTCCCAGGTGGCACAGTGGTAAAGAATCTGCCTGCCAATGCAGTAGACTCAGGATGCTGGTTCAATCCCTGGGTTGGGAAGATCCTTTGAAGTAGGAAATGGCAACCTGCTCCAGTATTCTTGCCTGGAGAATTCCACAGACAGGGGAGACTGGTGGGCTACAGTCCATGCATGGGGTTGCAAGAGTCAGACATGACTGAGCAGCCAAGCACACAAACACATATCCACAAAATGTAATACTATTCATCAATAAAATATATGTGTTGCAATATGGATGGACTTTGAAAACATTACACTAAATGAAAGAAGCCAGTCTCAAAGTACAACATATTGTTGTTGTTGTTCAGTTGCCCAGTCATGTCCAACTCTTTGTGACCCCATGGACTGCAGCCTGCCAGGCATCCCTGACCCTCACCACCTCCAAGGGTTTTCCCAAGTTCACATTGGGCAAACAACATTGCACTGGTGATGCTGTCCAGCCATCTCATCCTCTGATGCCCTCTTCTCCTTCTGCCCTCAATCTTTCCCAACATCAGGGACCTTTCCAATGAGTCCGCTGTTCACATCAGATGACCAAAATACTGGAGCTTCAGCTTCAGCATCAGTCCTTCCAGAGTTGTTCTCCCTTAAGATTGACTGGTTTGATCTCCTTGCTGTGCAAGAGACTTTCAGGAGTCTTCTCCAGCACAACAGTTCAAAGGCATCAATTCTTTGGCATTCTGCCTTCTTTATGGTCTAGGTCTCACAACAGAACGTGACCATAACCTATTATGTGATTGAATTTACATGAGATGTCCCAAATAGGCAAATCCATAAAGACAGAAATTAGATTAGTGGTTTTCAAGGAGTGAGGATGTAGAGGAATTGGAAATGATTGCTAATGGGTACATGCTTTCTTTTGGAGGTAATGACTTATTTGTAATTAGATAGTGGTTACGCCTGCACATCTTTGTTAATATGGTAAAACTGCCAGAATTAATACTTTAAAGGGATAAATCTTATGGGAAGTGAATATTATCTCAATAAGTATTATTTAATTGAATTAAAAACATATTTTGTAGAAAGACATAAAAATATCAGAACTAGTGGGAATGACTAGCATTCCCTGCAGAGTGGTGGTTAACAGCATGAACAGCTCAATTTATGCCAAGCAAATATATAAATTTACTCATTCCAAATTTTTAGAATTGGATTAATGATATAAACTTTTATATAGAATAGTAAAGATCAGCAAATACCTAGAATATTATACCAAAATTGATAATGCATTGTAGTGATATAAGACCTTCTATATCAAATAGTAAACTTACTCTAAAGTCAGTTGGATAAGAATGGATGAATAGATTAGTTACAGAACATAACTGTCTGAATAGATCTAATATATATATAATAAAATGTGACAAAATGGGCATTTAATTCAGTTGTAAAAGCATAGTTTATTTATAAATGATGTTGGAAAAATGAATATTCATTTAAGAAAAAAGTTTACACCTTGACATAATAAAAAAGTGAATTCTTTATAAAGATCCAAATGTGAAGATCTACACATAAAAAGTAAAAAAAAAAAGAAACACCACTTAGGAAATCACTTGCAATCACTTGCAATCACTTAGGAAATGCCAAGAAATGGTAAATATCTTCTTAATACAGACTGGAAAATGGAGGCCATCAGAAATGATTACTAAATTCAATTACCTAATTGGCAGGGAATATCATAAACAAAATCAAGTATCTAACAGAAGATGGATAGCCTTTCTATAAAAGAACCCTATTCAGTTAAATATTAATTTTAGATAAATAATCACTGAAAACTATAATCATGTCCCAAATATTTTCTAAGTTTTCTATGGGTTAATGTGATTAATTAGCAGAAAAAATACTGTGCTTAATGAGGAAAGGTCTAGTTATTAAATATAAATATGTATAAAGGTTTCAAATAACCAATTCAGAGTAAAGGAAATTTGAAATGCAAATATTCATATGAAAAGAGACTCAATCTCATCAGTGGTCAGGGAAATTCAAATTCAAATAAGAATGTAATTACCTTTTTTTTTAATACCCATCTGATGGTAAAATTAAAAAGGATAATAATATCCAATATAGGCAGAGATATGAGAAAATGCACTCTCATTATTGATGTTGAGATTGTGAAATGCTGCAACTTTTTAAGAAAGTAATATTGCAGAGGGATTATATCTGATAGAGAGAGTGCCTAAAGAACTATGGACAGAGGTTCATAACATTGTACAGGAGGTGGTGGTCAAAACCATCCCCAAGAGAAAAAAAAAATGCAAAAAGGCAAAATGGTTTTCAGAGGAGGCCTTACAAATACCTGAGAAAAGAAGAGAAGCAAAAGATAAAGGAGAAAGGAAAGACATACCCATCTGAATGCAGTGTTCCAAAGAATAGCAAGGAGAGGTAACAAAGCCTTCTTAAGTGAACAGTGCAAAGAAATAGAGGAAAACAATAGAAGGGGAAAGACTAGAGATATCTTCAAGAAAATTAGAGATACCAAGGGAACATTTCATGGAAAGAGGGGCGCAATAAAGGACAGAAATGGTATGGACCTAACAGAAGTAGAAGATATTAAGAAGAGGTGGCAAGAATACACAGAAGAACTAAACAAAAAAGATCTTCACGACCAAGATAATCACGATGGTGTGATCACTCATCTACAGCCAGACATCCTGGAATATGAAGTGAAGTGGGCTTTAGGAAGCATCACTACAAACAAAGCTAGTGCAGATGATGGAATTCCAGCTGAGCTACTTCAAATTCTAAAAGATGATGCTGTTAAAGTGCTGCACTCAATATGCCAGCAATTTTGGAAAACTCAGCAGTGGCCACAGGACTGGAAAAGGTCAGTTTTCATTCCAATCCCAAAGAAAGGCAATGCCAAAGAATGTTCAAACTACCGCACAATTGCACTCATTTCACATGCGAAATCCTCCAAGTTAGGCTTCAACAGTATATGAACCAATAACTTCCAGATGTTCAAGGTGGATTTAGAAAAGGCAGAGAACCACAAATCAAAGTGCCAACATTGGTTGGATCATAGAAAAAGCAAGAGTATTCCAGAAAAAACATCTACTTCATTGACTACACTAAAGCCTTTGTGTGGATCACAACAAACTGTGGAAAATCCTTAAAGAAATGGGACTATCAGACCACCTTACCTGCCTTCTGAGAAACTTGTATGCAGGTCAAGAAAGAACAGTTAGAACAGAACATGGAACAACAGACTGGTTCAAAATCGGGAAAGGAGTATGTCAAGGCTATATATTGTCACCCTGTTTATTTAACTTATATACAGAGTACATCATGAGAAATGCTGGGCTGGATGAAACAGTAGTTGGGATCAAGATTTCTGGGAGAAATATCAATTTCCTCAGATATTT
Organism: Bos grunniens; assembly: GCF_055505025.1. NCBI lineage: Eukaryota > Metazoa > Chordata > Mammalia > Artiodactyla > Bovidae > Bos > Bos grunniens. The sequence goes on from NC_141194.1 coordinate 136,021,166, forward strand.
AGATGACACTACCCTTATGGCAGAAAGTGAAGAGGAACTAAAGAGCCTCTTGATGAAGGTGAAAGAGAAGAGTGAAGAATCTGGCTTAAAACTCAACATTCAAAAAACTTTTTTCGAATTTTTGATTCAAAACAGATCAAGGCATCCTGTCCCATCACTTCATGGCATACAGATGGGGAAACAATGAAAGAGTGAAAGACTTTATTTTCCTGGGCTCCAAAATTACTGTGGTTGGTGACTGCAGCCATCAAATTAAAACATGCTTGCTCCTTGGGAGAAAAGCGATGACAAACAGACAATGTATTAAAAAGCAGAGACATTACTTTGTCAACAAAGGTCTGTCTAGTCAAAGCTATGGTTTTTCCAGTAGTCATGAATGGATGTGAGAGTTGGACCATAAAGAAAGCTGAGCACCAAATGATAGATGCTTTTGAACTGTGGTGTTGGAAAAGACTCTTGAGAATCCCTTGGACTGCAAGGAGTGAATATTCTTTGGAAAGACTGAAGCTGAAGATGAATCTCCAATACTTTGGCCACCTGATTTGAAGAACTGACTCACTGGAAAAGACCCTGATGCTGGGAAAGATTGAAGGCAGGAGGAGAAGGGGAAGACAGAGGATGAGATGGTTGGATGTCATCACCTACTCAATGGACATGAGTTTGAGTAAACTCCAGGAATTGGTGATGGACAGGGAGGCCTGGGGTGCTGCAGTCCATGGGGTCACAAAAAGTCAGACACGACTGATCGATTGAACAACAACAACAATATTGCAAAATCTATTAAAATAAATACAGGCGTATTACTTGGCTTAACAATCACTCTTTGGAAAATTTCTCCTACAGGAAGACAAAGGGCACTAATATGTATGTAGGTACGCATGCATGTGTGTATGTATGTGTGTGTGTGAAAGAGAAAGAGAGAATAGAGAAAATTAGCAGATGTAAGGGTTACCATTGGAGAAGGCAATGGCAACCCACTCCAGTACTTTTGCCTGGAAAATCCCATGGATGGAGGAGCCTGGTAGGCTGCAGTCCATGCGGTCTCTAGGAGTTGGACACGACTGAGCGACTTCCCTTTCACTTTTCACTTGCATGCATTGGAGAAGGAAATGGCAACCCACTCCAGTGTTCTTGCCTGGAGAATCCCAGGGATGGGGAAGCCTGGTGGGCTGTCATCTATGGGGTCGCACAGAGTTGGACATGACTGAAGCGACTTAGCAGCAGCAGCAGCAGCAGCAAGGGTTACCATTGGTTACTTTAGGAGGAAGGAATTAGAGGGAGTGGAAGAGGGTATTTTATAGCACATAGAAATAAAATTTCAAAACTACAGAAGAGCATTAAATAAAAAATTTTTTAAAATCCACTCCATTCCTACATAACCTGTCCCACTACCTGGGAGTAATTTGTTTTGTTTTTCTGGGGATTATGTCAAGAACTCTAAATAATATGCTTATATTCCTATTATTTAAATTAAAATTTAAAAGTGTATTTAAATACAGTGAATTGAGCTCAGTTAGTAGACACTTTTTCTCTAGTGTTCCCAATAACCGTTAGATAGATTTTGTTTTTATAATCTTCTGTTGATTATTTTTACAAAGCCCAGTTTCTTAATTTATTGATTTTAAATTACATCCATTGTAATTTAATTCCACTAATTCAGAGAGAAAGTACAATCTTTTCTCTCCTCTTACATCCTAACTTGAATTACCATGACCTTTTCTTTTCACATTGACATGATTTATGACATAAACTTGCACTTGAAATACAGTTAAACTTTCCAAATTTATAGGTTTTTTTGTTTAAATTATGTAAATATGTATGCTGTACTTTTTATATTATAATTATGTGAATATTTTTCACTGTAAAGCCAAGGAGCATGACTGGATCTACAGAAAAATCATATACCTTCTTAAAGGAAGATACTTCAAGCATCAAAGTCAAATCCGTTCTTCTATTTTATGCTCCATTTAATGTTCACAATTATGCCATATTTTAGTTTGCTTCGTATTTGGATCATTACACCCTTATAGAGCTTATTTTTCCTAACATAACAGGTCAGGATTTTTTTTTTATTTTTCCTTTTTGGTTGTTGACATAAGAAATGTATGCCTTATTTTCCTTATGACTAAGATCATACAGCTTCTTAAATTATGCTATTCTAAGACCTCCTTATCCATGTTTTTTAAAAAATCCTACTTAAAGTGAAAATGCTGAAAACCAGAACTAAAATTTCATACTTATGAAAATAGTGGAAAATAAAAGTTTTATTGACAACTTGCCTGGATAAAAATAAAATTAACATTTGTTTAATCTTATATCTAATAACATTTATATTTTAGTTAAAAATTTGCATTCATTTCTTAAAATAAACAATGTATGAAAGAAGTATCAATTTTTAGGGGGATCTGGGGAAGAATTTTCCCAATGAAATTTTAAGATAATATTCTACTATATTCTTCCTTTTGCATTTAAATTTCACAGCATGAAAATAAAGGTAATTTTTGTAAAAATATTGGAAGGCTTCATTCATTTTCCAAAAGGATTTCCCTAATATTTTGATATTTAAATTATTTTAATGTGAAACACCTTCCATATAATTATATTTATGAATTTTTCTCTACCTTCAATTTTGAACTCATCTAATTTTACTAGATATTCATTTACCAATGGCTCTATCATGTGAGTCTGTTTGCCAGTAAAACTTACATCACCTTTGTGATATCCCATAGTTTTGCAATTTATTTTATATTAGATTTGAATTTATTCTGCTGACTCTAATTTTAATCAAATTTAAATTTTACTTTGTTTTCTGATTACTCTTCTTATAGTCATCTCTTATTTTCTAAATGTGGGAACTTTCTGATTCTTTCAAGGATATTAAGTACTACAATTTTTTAAATTTATTTTTTTCCAAATCCCTGGTTCTTCCAGAGTTAGCTGTGCTTCTTTTTATGATCTTAGTTTTTCTCAAATATCTGCTGATGCTTTGTTTTCTATTCATACTTACAAATGAAGGACTAGGTGTATTATTATAGGTCACTACCAAGCAATTCTGCCATTCTTCAGGTCTTCTTCCACTAGCCTATTTCCTGAAAGTCAGCTCTAACCCCACATAAGTGAATATTTTAGTGCTTATGGCAGAGAACAGGCACATGGTCACTCTTCTGTATACCAGAATAAGGATGGCTCTTCTTTGAGCTGTCAACTGCCATAACAAGAGCATTAAACCCTTCCTGATAGATCAGTCATTTCTTTAGAAGATAGCACCTTGGCCTCTACCTGCACATAAAGGCCAGCGTAGGGGTTTTGCAGGCTCCCACAGCTATCCTGATGACTTTATCAGTTACAAAAAAGGATATCCATCAATAATTATATATATGTCAAAAATTTTTAATATATAAATAAGTATAAATTAATACTTTATTTAATTTATATAGATGACTTAATATATATTTAATGTATCAAAATATACATTACATATACTTCTTAATCACATGCACAGACCACTGTGTTTATAAATCTGTTTATAAAATATTGATAGGCATCATATATTTCTTATTTTTTGATAGACAATAAGTAGAAATGGAAATCATTATTTTTTATGTGTACCACATGGAATAATAAGCTTGCTCACACCCAAGGATGAGCATACACAACCTTGGAAACCACTGCAACAGATCATCAATCCTGTTGACGTATTGTTCTCTTCCTATTTCACCCCTCTGCTCAAACCATCTCTACCATCTGCTGTAGCATTCTGTACACGCCCTGAGCTCTGGCTCTCACCATAGTGTGTGTTAGTCATGTCTGACTCTTTGCGACCCTATAGACCGTAGCTCCCCAGGCTCTTCTGTCCAAGGGATTTCCTAGGCAAGAATTCTGGAGGGGGTTGCAATTCCCTTCTCCATGGAATCTTCCCAACCCAGAGATCAAACTCAGGTCTCCTGCACTGCAGGCAGATTCTTTACCATCTGATCCACCTGGGAGTAGATTGTCTATTAATATTGTCTCACCTTTCTTCCATCGACTAGAATATGTATCAAAGCTCTGATCTTCTATTGTCTTTCCTATTTTCAGTGAATTTACAGATTTACTATTTTTAATACTTCACTACTATTATCCATAAGATTTTCCTATAAAGAGGATATAATGTGTGTTGTCTATCATCTTGAACCAGATACCCTATCAAGGATTTTCATCCTTACTTCTCAGAATACAAGACTCTGTGTTATATTATAGATACCCAGTAATTTATCCAAAGGGAATATCATTTTATATCCATTAACATTGGTAATACTCTCAAGTGCACTAGTATTACAACTCTGAATATAACTAATAGGCCAAGTCCCTTAGTTGTGATTCGCCTGATGTTCAACAGATTATAAATTCTCAATTCAAGTAGCATTAAGATGAATGTAAGATGGTAGGGAATTTTGTTGGACATAAATAGCTTTAAAATGCAGCATTTCCAGTTTAAGATATAATATTAATGATTTAGACCCATGTTAGTCTCCTCTCTCAGTTACAGCCCCATAATGACAAGCATCCTTTTTAATGTTCAGGGCCTGCTGTGCCAGCAGTACTTTTAACAAAATACATTTGCTTTAGGCTTTCTGACATGGCATCACACTGAGATAAACACAATTAACAAGATCTATTTAAATTCTGGCTCTTTGGTAATTGTTTATTAATGAGATTTTAAAGACTTTTTTGGTATTTCAAATTTTTCAATCAAGGTTTTTGTTTGCTATGTGTTTTCATTTTTAACACCTGGGTATTATCTGTTGGTTCCATTTCTCAATTGCAAACAGAGAATCTCTACCCCCATAAAATGATCAAAGGATCATCGGCAGGATGATGGAGAAGCAATCTTAGTTATCATAGGCTTGCAAGAGCAATGGATCATTAAATACATTTAAGAATCAAACAAATAATTCATTTTTGTTCTTGCTTAGAAAAAAGGAGCACTGTATACCTTTCTGCTCTGATTTTAAACTGTGCCATCAGTTATCATCATGAACTCATAGTAAGTAGTAGCATACCATATTATCTACAGTAGAAACAACATGGGAAGACAAATGAATGATCTTTGGTTTTAAAGATAGTAAATCTCAGCTTCACCACTTTTAAGATATGTAACTTTGGGCAAAACTTAACCTCTTATGAGTCTAAGCTTTTCATATGTAAAATTGGGGGCTATAACTATCCCAGAATTGCTCTGGTGGTTACATGGGATAACATATACAAAGTGATATAAAGTGATATAATTACCAGCACAGGGTGCGCAATGTATTTAAATTAACTTTCTTTTTTATACTTTAATTGGTGTACTTGATGAAAAAAATTTTAAGCCATGCCACCATGTCAAGTTTCCAGGAACTCATGCCAATGCTATATCTATCATGTAAAATTTTACAGTTTTGAAAGTTTGGATTCCTAGATGTCACCTGGAAAAAATGTCTATAATATATCTTCTTCGGAGCCAGAGGAAAAAGAAACAAATGATAATAAAATACTACCAGGAAAACATAATACTTACAGGAGACATGAATATATTGATTGCATTCTGAGGAAACCCAGAGAATAAGGATGCCAAAGAGCCAACCAAAGAAAGATATTTAAAAATACTTAGCTCCATCTCAACCATATTGAAATGGCATATTAGAGAATCAGAACCAAATAAAATAAAAAAATAAATAAATAAATAAAGGTCTCCAGATTATTTTAACAGGTAGGAGAGTTAAAAGCCACTGAAATAAAGAAGGTACTAGTTAGAACTCTATGCTGTAGCTTTCTATCAAATCAGATTGTCAGACTATTCATATTTAAATAATGCTATTATAGTTCCATAGAAATGCCTTAGTAAATACACAGTTTCATGTTTTCTCTTTAGTCTTACTCTTAGTCACTGCTGAAAAGCATGTAAAGAGTGTCCTTGTGCTTTTATCTTGTAAGATTATCCAAGACAATATTTCTTTGCGTAATACTTCTTACATGAATGGAATGTCAAAGATCACAGCAATACTTTATCCCAAAGATGAGGGCTTTGACACAATTTGTCCTATCTGAAAATGTGTATTATTTCTTTCTATTAGAGAATGAGAGTTAGTCCATTAATTTTCCTTTCTTTAACTTGATTGCCAGGAAGCCAAGTATTTCTTCCACCTCCGTACCAACCTCTATCTATTATTGGTTGTTGCCAATTTTCATTGGCTGTAATAATTATAAAGCATCTGTAGCTCTCATTAAAAACCAGTAGAAATCTATTATGGGGGGACAAGATATGGCAGAAATAAGAAAGTACATGTAATTGTTGGTACTCCTAAGCATCATAGACCTCATGAACTGAATTTTATTGCATAAAATCAGGACGTGGTATTGATTTTTTTTTATGGTTCACTGATTTTCCTTATAGGCTGCTTATAAGCAGATGCCCTAATAGAATTTTGTTAATTTAGAATTTCTGATACCTGAATGTTGTAGAACAGCACTAACATGTTTACCTGAGCTCATGTTCCTTTGCTCTAAAAGCTTCCTTATTAGCTATGTTATTTTAAAAAGAGAGAACATTAAGACTTAAAGGATTTGCCTTCAGCGTATTACGGTGCTAGCAAGTATGTAACCAAGAAAGCTTGGGGAAATGGTGTTCAATTCAAGAAGAAAAACGGGCATATTGAGTACTTTTGCATATGGAATCACTAGAAACCATTTAACCTTGCTCTGTATCCAAGACTCCTTGACTACTTTGAAAAGGGTAAACCGGGTTTCATTTGACAGCTGAGGTCATGCTTGCTTATAATGCCACACTTGAATAATGCCAATGCTACTTTACTATTCTGCTGATTCCTCTCCCTCTCTTCTCCTCTCCTGTCTTCTCCTTCCCTCCCTTTTCTTCTCTCCTCTCACTCCTTCTATTCTAACTACCCTCACCCCACCACCATTTCTCTCACTCTCTCACTTCTTTTTCTTTTCCTTTGCACTTCACAAGATGCGTTCATCCTTGAATTAGGCTTAACAGAAACTTAAGGATAGAGAGATTCCTAAATAATTGTAAAAGAAAACTTGTAAGTTGAAAATCCTCAAATTTCCCAGAAATAGTTCTGGCTCTATCTTAGATGTTGGGCCATTGCTGTTTCTCTTCATTGTTACATTTAAATATTTATACCAGAGACAGTTTGCCAAGTTCATAATAAGCACAAAAGAAAATAAATCCATTATGCTCAGGGTGATCAGTTTTACCACAAAGTCTATTACAGGGCAGCTGTTTGTTTTCAGTGTTCATTTTATTGGATCAGTCAGGTAGACAGCTGTTTTTTAGGGCATTTCTGTTCATTTATGTTCCCTTGAATTGTAAATCTATCATCACACTAAAAAAAATTCAGTCTGCAGCTCACAATTCTATCATTAGAAAAATCTTCAGATTACTAATTCAAAGAAGTATATATATATATATATGTGTATGTATATATATATATATAACTACATATTTACATATTCTAGGCATTTTAACACGTGAAAATTTTGCACAATAAATTACCTTAATTCATCAGAACTTAGGTAAAACAAGATTCTGTTTTATGTGACTGCAGTGTGTCCTCATAATTCCTATGCAAGATAAAATATGGCTGCTGACATAACATCATAAAATTATACAGTGTGCTTCACTTTAGGCAAAGTGTGTATTACTGCTGTATGGGTGTGGCTAGGCATGTGAATTCCCACCCTCTGATATAATCATCTGATAGTAAGTGGTTGAATACTTAGGCAGTGTCTGCACAATGCTTAAACATCTGGTCAATTCAATGGGGAAAATTCAAACTGCTAATTTGCCATCACACAGTCCAAACAGTTAGGTTGATTGAACTTTTCATTTTGCTATGGGTTGTTTAGATTTTGTATAGACAGACTTAGAAGTAATACAAGACATATTTAAGTTTGCTTTTTAACTGGGTATTTGAAGCAGATCATTTTAACTAAGCCAACTAGTAATTTTAATAGAATGTTAAAGGAGAATTATACAGCATAAGTATTAATGAATACTTGGTGAATAATGTGCTAATTTTGTTTGCTATTCTATTTTATTTTTTTAATGTGGATGATGAAGAATGGTGTGGGGAAGGATGGCAACCATGCCATTTACATTTTCTAAGGTTAAAAAGCAGAAAATCATTTTTTAGGTATCTGGATATCTCTCTTTCTGACAAATCAATAGCTGGATAAAATCTATCCCTTGGCCCTCCTTATCATCATATATAACATTCACAGTTTAGGGAACACAATCTCCAGAAGTCTCAATCTTAAAAAAACAAAATAAAATCCTTCTGTGTGTCAAAGTTCAGATATTTCTTACCTCATGACAATATGTGATATTTTTATTTGATATGTAGTCATATTTTGCTATAATTTTGTAAACATTGGGCATTTTCTCATTGCTTTCTCACAGACTTCAGGGTTTGTTGTATTATTTTAGGAAGATTATCAGTCATTAAAAGGAGGGAGAATGGGAAGAATATATAATACAAAGAATCTTTTTTCACAGAATATATGTATATGATAAATGTTTATACATACTAATTATTCAGAACTTCACCCAGATAATGTGACCTATTAATCAAATAATTTAGGAAAATATTGTAAACTATATTTCACCAATATACTGCTGTCTCAAACTAAGTGATAAATTTTATGGTCAAGAAAAATTAAAAGGAAAACAACTATTTGTGCATAATAACGTTGCTTTATTTGTTTTTGTATTTTTAAGAGTTTGCTCCCTAGGAGAAAAAAAAATAGATCAGAACATTTAATTCCATCAAAAAGCTAAACTTATCTAATCTGTTAAAAGAATGATGTTTTCTATAATAAAAATATAATTTGAACCAATCAGCAAAGTCTCAGTTGATTCCAAACTTGAAAGACAAAGAAACTATCTCTAATCACTAGATTCTGTTACTAATAGAGTCATCATTAGAATGGAAGTACCAATAATGGTTAATTTCAGAAACGAGATACAGTGTGTCACATAAGTTTTATATTTTCTTATTTATTCATTAGTACACATTTTAGCTTTATCATTGATATTGAGTGACACACTCAATAGTTTGCTGTCTTTTCTTATCATCTGTTTTAGGTGTGTAAATCAGGTTCCCTAGGTGGTTCATTAACTCCCTGAGGGCAACCATATCAATGCATCTTTAGTTTTTTCTAATTCTGTGGTAGACATTCTACATCTACAGAAAAATTTTTAAAGTTTAATAAATATTGCTGAATTGAATGACAGTGAAATATTTATGGACTATTCTGTTATTTGTACTATTTAAAGAGAGGTGTAGCAAATATATAAAATCAAAAACAATAGATTTAGTTCTGTCAGTAATAAAGTTGATTATTTTTGTGATTCATAGGCATTCATAGGATATCCAAAATATCCACTCAAAAATTAATTTCCAATCTCTTCCTACAGCTGCTTTTTGAGATCTGGTGATGAATAATAAAACAATCTGATTTGTTTCGACTTATTTTCCTTGCTTTTCTTGTTCACTATCTGATAGATATGCTAATGAACAGTGAAACTGCCAAAGAATGAACAGTAGTAGGAAAAGAAAATAGAAGGCATGAATAAATTACTCCCTCCCCCAAAATAGGGATGATAGATACCTGAGAATTATTATTACCATTTGAATGGGTATTATGCAGTGATGAATTTTATATTCTATGAGTCTCACTCTGTCCATCAGTTCCCTGAAATAAAAATGCTTAGGGAAAGAATTGATCAAACTTCCATTACATAAAGAATCCATGTAGGGCTTTACATGGAAATAACAGCTGCTTTATAATAAACAATAGTAATGCTATGATTAAGATTTCTCTTTCATTAAAAAAATTGCAAACATACAAAAGGATGAACATCCTAGAATCAAAGAACTGTAAGTGATTTACACAAGTCATGTAATATATTGCCCTTCACGTTAGTGCCACACCAAAACAAATATGAACAAATTCTCTTTCTTAAGCATTATAGGTGTTACACCTAGAAATATACTAGAGCTTTACTATACAGATTCCCATATAAGAGCCCTTGACTCTTAAAGATCACTTATTACCTCTATATTAGATAAATGAACTACACCCTTTTTTCTTAGTCCTCATGTTAGTAACACCTCTTAGCAGCTTTTAATATGATTGGATACCATCCTTGAAATAAAGTATGCTGGGCTGTGCTAAGTCACTTCAGTCGTGTCCAACTCTTTGCAACCCCATGGAGCCCTGCCAGGCTCCCCTGTCCATGGGATTCCCCAGGCAAGAATACTGGAGTGGGTTGCCATGCCCTCTTTCAGGGGATCTTCCTGACCCAAGGATCAAACCCACCTCTCATGTCTCCTCGGCAGGTTCTTCACACTAGTGCTACCAGGGAAGCCTGAAAGAGAGTACACTTCAAAGGTGTTATATGATGCTTCACGTAAAATATGGGCTTCCCTTGTGACTCAGCTGATAAAGAATCTGCCTGCAAAGGGGGAGACCTGGATTCAGTCCCTGGGTGGGGAAGATCCCCTGGAGAACGGAAAGGCTACTCACTCCAGTATTGTGACCTGAAGAATTCCATGGACTGTATAGTCCATGGGGTCAGAAAGAGTCCATACGACTGAGCGACTTTCACTTTCACATAAAATATAGCTTACAAAGAGAATGATCTGACTCTTTCCTATCTCAAATATGTAATTTTGTACCAGTTTTCCCCTTGCTCACTACATAGCAGTCACATTGGCTACCTGTTTTCTCAAATACACCAATCAGGGCCTTTGCATATGCTTTGGATATGTTAACACATATAAATCACTCAGAACAGAATATAGCTCATAGTAAGTTTTTAGTAAAAATATTTACATTTGTATTACTTATTAATATTTAATCCTCAAAAGCCCCATAAATGAGTCATATCATTATTATTCTACTTTACAGTCAAGAAGAACTTGTGCACAGAGAGGGTAAGTAACTTGCAAGATCACATAGCTGATAAGTGGTGAAATGGTGGGGCTGGAATAAAAACCCTGCAAGCTCAGTTTCAGAGCTTAGGCTTTTAATCACCAGCCTATAAAATAGGTATTATATTGATCTCTCTTTGTAGATGGAGACTACAAGGCTACAAAGCTAATAAGTAAGAGATTTATAATCAGGTATGTTTGATTCAGAAACTTAGGCTTCTTAATTGGAACGAGAATGATGAACAATATTAACTAGAAAATTCTGTGTGGCCTATCCGGGTTACACAATGGAGTTTAGCCAGGAGGAAAGTTATTATTTAATAGCTATATAATAGTTCTGAAGCTAAATAAAGGAAAAATTGGTGGAATGAACCTAAAGTAAGCTAGGCCTTGGTGAGAAAGGAAAAGGAATTATTTTTAAGAGCTTTCATACTACATCTGACCCTATTCCCACTCCCACTTTTGTGATTGCTTGGGAATTTTGAAAGTAAGAATGAACTTTTACATTTGGAGGAGGGATTAAGGAGACGATAGGTCTGTTGCTTGTTAGCCTGTCTCTGCTTTTATAATCTGCTTCTATAATCCTCGATGAAGGTTACTTAGTTCTAACCAATTGGCTGGCTATCCAGAAGTCAGAAATAGCCTGGCTGTCTCATGTCCTTCTGGAGATTCATGGGATTGCTGCTTCCACATTTTTACTACCTTCCCCCAAATTTTGCTGAACTGACTGTGAATCTTATTAAAAATTTTGGGATTTACATACCTCATATCTGCATCATTAGTGTGTTTAAACACACACACACATATATGCAGAAATACCAGCAAGCCAAAGTAATATTTAATGTCATCCCAATCTTTCTGACGGAGAAGGCAGTGGCACCCCACTCCAGTACTCTTGCCTGGAAAATCCCATGGACGGAGGAGTCTGGTAGGCTGCAGTCCATGGGGTCGCTAAGAGTTGGACACGACTGAGCGACTTCACTTTCACTTTTCACTTTCATGCATTGGAGGACATGGCAACCCACTCCAGTGTCTTGCCTGGAGAATCCCAGGGACGGGGAGCCTGGTGGGCTGCCATCTATGGGGTCGCACAGAGTCAGACACAACTGAAGCAACTTAGCAGCAGCAGCAGCAGCAATCTTTCTGATATGAAGAGCCTCCTCATTAGAATAGATCCTGATGATGGGAAAGATTGAAGGCAGGAGAAGAAGGGGATGACAGAGGACGAGATGGTTGGATGGCATCACTGACTCAATGGACATGAGTTTGAGCAAGCTCCAGGAGATAGTGAAGGACAAGGAAGCCTGGCGTGCTGCAGTCCATGGGGTCTCCAAGAGTCGGACATGACTGAGTGACTGAATTGAACAGAAACTGATTTATTTATATTCAGCAGCTTTGATATTTGGATGTACATTTTGCTATTTTTCTTTTTCTTACACATAAGCACTTTTTTTTTTGTTAAACCACCCTAAAATAGGCTGCAGACAACATGCTACCTCACCACTCAACAAAGCAGTACCTCACCTGAGAAATTCAACATTAATTCCAAAACATTATACAGTGTCTACCTAAGTTACTCCAGTTGTCCATAAATGTACTTTACAGGTTTTTCATTTACATTTTTCCATCCAGGTTCTGCACAAGTTTCACATATGGCATTTGACTATAATGTCTCTTTGTTTTCCCCTGATCTAGATAAAGTCCCTTGACTTCCTTCTGTTTCTCTCTCTCTCTCTCTTTTTTTTTTTCTTTTGGCTTAAACAATGGAAATTTATTTTCTCCAGGCTAGAAATCCAAGATCAAGGTGCCAACAAGGTTGATTTCTACTGAGACCTTTCTCCTTGTCTTGCAGATGGTTACCTTCTGGCTGTGTCCTCACATGGCCTTTTCCTCTGTGCTCCCATGGAGAGACAGATCTGGTTTATCACCTACTTTCTTTTTTCCCACATCTTTTTTTAGCATATACTAAATACTCAAAAAAATTTAGTTCTGTATCTGGACTCAATTTAGTGTACCACACTGTTTTAATTCTTGTAGTTCTACATTAGCTTTTAATATGTAGTATAGTCCCACCTCATTGCCTTCTCCTTCAGAAGTTTCCTGGCTATCCTAATTGTTCATTTTTCATGTGAACTTTATTTTTTTTGTTTTACTTTACAATATTGTATTGGTTATGCCATACATTGACATGAATCTGCCATGAGTGTACATGTGTTCCCCATCCTGACCCCTCCTCCCACCTCCCTCCCCATCCCATCCCTCTGGGTCTTCCCAGTGCACCAGGCCCGAGCACCCTGTATGATGCATCAAACCTGGACTGGCAATCCGTTTCACATATGATAATTTATATGTGTCAATGCCATTCTCCCATATCATCCTGCCTTCGCCCTCTCCCACAGAGTCCAAAAGACTGTTCTGGACATTGGTGTCTCTTTTGCTGTCTCGCATACAGGCACATCATTACCGTCTTTCTAAATTCCATATATATGTGTTAGTATACTGTATTGGTGTTTTTCTTTCTGGCTTACTTCACTCTGTATAACAGGCTCCAGTTTCATCCACCTCATTAGAACTGATTCAAATGTATTCTTTTAATAGCTGAGTAATATTCCATTGTGTATATGTACCACTGCTTTCTTATCCATTAGTCTGCCAATGGACATCTAGGTTGCTTCCATGTCCTGGCTATTATAAACAGTGCTGCGATGAACATTGGGGTACACGTGTCTCTTTCAATTCTGGTTTCCTCGGTGTGTATGCCCAGAAGTGGGATTTGCTGGGTTTTATGGCAGTTCTATTTCCAGTGTTTTAAGGAATCTCCACAATGTTCTCCATAGTGGCTGTACTAGTTTGCATTCCCACCAACAGTGAAAGAGGGTTGCCTTTTCTCACACCCTCTCCAGCATTTATGCTTGTAGACTTTTGGATCGCAGCCATTCTGACTGACGTGAAATGGTACCTCATTGTGGTTTTGATTTGCATTTCTCTGATAATGAGTGATATTGAGCATCTTTTCATATGTTTGTTAGCCATCTGTATGTCTTCTTTGGAGAAATGTCTGTTTAGTTCTTTGGGCCATTTTTTGATTGGGTCGTTTATTTTTCTGGAATTGAGCTGCAGGAGTTGCTTGTATATTTTTGAGTTTAATTCTTTGTCAGTTGCTTCGTTTGCTATAATTTTCTCCCATTCTGAAGGCTGTCTTGTCACCTTGCTTATAGTTTCCTTTGTTGTGCAGAAGCTTTTAATTTTAATTAGGTCCCATTTGTTTATTTATTTTTTTATTTCCAATATTCTGGGAGGTGGGTCATAGAGGATGCTGCTGTGTTTTATGTTGGAGAGTGTTTTGCCTATGTTTTCCTCTAGGAGTTTAATAAAATTCTGGTCTTATGTTTAGATCTTTAATCCATTTTGAGTTTATTCTTAGATATAGTGTTAGAAAGTGCTCTAGTTTCAGTCTTTTACAAGTGGTTTTCCCAGCACTACTTGTTAAAAAGATTGTCTTTTCTCCATTGTATATTCTTGCCTCCTTTGTCAAAGATAAGGTGTCCATATGTGCGTGGATTTATCTCTGGGCTTTTTATTTTGTTCCATTGATCTATATTTCTGTCTTTGTGCCAGTACCCTACCGTCTTGATGACTGTGGCTTTGTAGTAGAGCCTGAAGTCAGGCAGGTTGATTCCTCCAGTTCCGTTCTTCTTTCTCAAGATTGCTTTGGCTATTCGAGATTTTTTGTATTTCCATAGAAATTGTGAAATTATTTGTTCTATTTCTCTGAAAAATACTGTTGGTAGCTTGATAGGGATTGCATTGGATCTATAGATTGCTTTGGGTAGTATACTTATTTTCACTATTATTGATTCTTTCGATCCATGAACATGGTATATTTCTCAGTCTATTTGTGTCCTCTTTGATTTCTTTCACCAGTGTTTTATAGTTTTCTATATATAGGTCTTATGTTTCTTTAGGTAGATATGTTCCTAAGTATTTTATTCTTTTTGTTGCAATGGTGAATGGAATTGTTTCCTTAATTTCTCTTTATGTTTTCTCATTGTTAGTGTATAGGAATGCAAGGGATTTCTGTGTGTTAATTTTATATCCTGCAACTTTCCTATATTCATTGATTAGCTTTAGTAATTTTCTGGTGGAGTCTTTAGGGTTTTCTATGTAGATGATCATGTCATCTGCAAACAGTGAGAGTTTTACTTTTTCTTTTCCAATCTGGATTCCTTTTATTTATTTTTCTGCTCTGATTGCTGTGGCTAAAACTTCCAAAACTATGTTGAATAATTGTGAGAGTGGGCACCCTTGTCTTGTTCCTGACTTTGGGGGAAATGCTTTCATTTTTTCACCATTGAGGAAAATGTTTGCTGTGGGTTTGTCATATATAGCTTTTATTATGTTGAGGTATGTTCTTTCTATTCCTGCTTTATAGAGGGTTTTTATCACAAATGGATGTTGAGTTTTGTCAAAGACTTTCTCTGCATCTATTGAGATAATCATATGGTTTTTATTTTTCAATTTGTTAATGTGGTGTATTACATTGATTAATTTGCAGATATTGAAGAATCCTTGCATCCTTGGCATAAAGCCCACTTGGTCATTATGTATGACCTTTTAAATATGTTGTTGGATTCTGTTTGCTAGAATTTTGTTAAGGATTTTTGCATCTATGTTCATCAGTGACATTGGCCTGTAGTTTTCTTTTTTGTGGCATCTTTGCCAGGTTTTGGTATTAGGGTGATGGTAGCCTCATAGAATGAGTTTGGAGGTTTATCTTCCTCTGCAATTTTCTAAAAGAATTTGAGTAGGATAGGTGTTAGCTCTTCTCTAAATTTTTGGTAGAATTCAGCTGTGAAGCTGTCTGGTCCTGGGCTTTTGTTTGCTGGAAGATTTCTGATTACAATTTCAATTTCCGTGCTTGTGATGGGTCTGTTAAGATTTTCTATTTCTTCCTGGTCCAGTTTTGGAAACTTTTACTTTTCTAAGAATTTGTCCATTTCTTCCAAGTTGTCCATTTTATTTGCATATAGTTGCTGATAGTAGTCTCTTATGAGCCTTTGTATTTCTGTGTTGTCTGTTGTGATCTCTCCAATTTTCATTTCTAATTTTGTTGATTTGATTTTTCTCCCTTTGTTTCTTGATGGGTCTGACTAATGGTTGTCAATTTTATTTATCTTCTCAAAGACCAGCTTTTGGCTTTGTTGATTTTTGCCATGGTCTCTTTGTTTCTTTTACATTTATTTCTGCCCTAATTTTTAAGATTTCTTTCCTTCTACTAACCCTGGGGTTCTTCATTTCTTCCTTTTCTAGTTGCTTTAGGTGTAGAGTTAGGTTATTTATTCGACTTTTCTTGTTTCTTGAGGTAAGCCTGTATTGCTAGGAACCTTCCCCTTAGCACTGCTTTTACAGTGTCCCATAGGTTTTGGGTTGTTATGTTTTCATTTTCATTCGTTTCTATGCATATTTTGATTTCTTTTTTGATTTCTTCTGTGATTTGTTGGTTATTCAGCACGTGTTATTCAGCCTCCATATGTTGGAATTTTTAATAGCTTTTCTCCTCTAATTGACATCTAATCTTACTGCATTGTGGTCAGAAAAGATGCTTGGAATGATTTCAATTTTTTTTTTTTTAATTTACCAAGCCTAGATTTATGGCCCAGGATATCATCTATCCTGGAGAAGGTTCCGTGTGCACTTGAGAAAAAGGTGAAATTCATTGGTTTGGGGTGAAATGTCCTATAGATATCAATTAGGTCTAACAGGTCCATTGTATCATTTAAAGTTTGGGTTTCCTTGTTAATTTTCTGTTTAGTTGATCTATCCATAGGTGTTAGTGGGGTATTAAAGTCTCCCACTATTATTGTGTTATTGTTAATTTCCCCTTTCATACTTGTTAGCATCTGTCTTACATATTGCAGTGCTCCTATGTTGGGTGCATATATATTCATAATTGTTATATCTTCTTCTTGGATTGATCCTTTGATCATTATGTAGTGTCCTTGTTTGTCTCCTTTCACAGCCTTTGTTTTAAAGTCTATTTTATCTGATATGAGTATTGAGTTTTCTTGGTCTCTATTTGCATGGAATATCTTTCCAGCCCTTCACTTTCAGTCTGTATGTGTCCCTTGTTTCAAGTTGGGTCTCTTGTTGACAACATATATAGGGGTCTTGTTTTTTTATCCATTCAGCCAGTCTTTGTCTTTTGGTAGGGGCATTGAACCCATTTACATTTAAAGTAATTATTGATAAGTATGATCCCATTGCCACTTATTTTATTGTTTTGGATTCGAGTTTATACACCCTTTCTGTGTTTCCTGTCTAGAGAAGATCCTTTAGCATTTGTTGGAGAGCTGGTTTGGTGGTGCTGAATTCTCTGAGCTTTTGCTTATCTGTAAAGCTTTTGATTTCTTCTTCATATTTGAATGAGATCCTCACTGGGTACAGTAATCTGGGCTGTAGGTTATTTTCTTTCATCACTTTAAGTATGTCCTGCCATTCCCTTCTGACCTGAAGAGTTTCTATTGAAAGATCAGCTGTTATCTTTACGGGAATCCCCTTGTGTGTTATTTGTTGTTTTTCCCTTGTTGCTTTTAATATTTGTTCTGTGTGTTTGATCTTTGTTGATTTGATTAATATGCGTCTTGGGGTGTTTCACCTTGGGTTTATCCTGTTTGGGACTCTCTGGGTTTCTTGGACTTGGGTGATTATTTCCTTCCCCATTTTAGGGAAGTTTTCAACTATCATCTCCTCAAGTATTTTCTCATGTTCTTTCTTTTTGTCTTCCTCTGGGACTCCTATGATTAGAATTTTGGGGAGTTTAACATTGTCCCAGAGGTCTCTGAGGTTGTCCTCATTTCTTTTCATTCTTTTTTTCCTTTTTCCTCTCTGTTTCATTTATTTCTACCATTCTATTTTCTACCTCACTTATCCTTTCGTCTGCCTCCTTTACTGTTGGTTCCCTCCAGAGTGTTTTTTAATCTCATTTATTGCATTATTCATTATTGACTCTTTTTTATTTCTTCTAGGTCCTTTTTAAACCTTTCTTGCATCTTCTTGATCCTTGTCTCTAGGCTATTTATCTGTAACTCCAATTTGTTTTCAAGATTCTGGATCATTTTCACTATCATTATTCGGAATTCTTTATCAGACAGATTCCCTATCTCTTCCTCTTTTGTTTGGTTTGGTGGGCATTTATCCTGTTCCTTTACCTGCTAGGTATTTCTCTGCCTTTTCATCTGTTCATATTGCTGTTTTGGGGGTGGTCTTTCTGTATTCTGACAGTTTGTGGTTCCTCTTTATTGTGGCGGTTCCTCACTGTGGGTGGCATTGTACGGGTGGCTTGTCAAGGTTTCCTGGTTAGGGAAGCTTGTGTCCGTGTTCTTGTAGGTGGAGCTGGATTTCTTCTCTCTGGAGTGCAATGACATGTCCTGTAATGAGTTTTGAGATGTCAGTGGGTTTTGTGTGACTTTGGGCAGCCTGTATATTGAAGCTCAGGGCTATGTTCCTGTGTTGCTGGAGAATTTGCATGGTATGTCTTGCTCTGGAACTTGTTGGTCCTTGGGTAGTGCTTGGTTTCAGTGTAGGTATGGAGGCATTTGATGAGCTCCTATCAATTAATGGTCCCTGGAGTCAGGAGTTCTCAGGTGTTCTCAGGATTTGGACTTCAGCCTCCTGCCTCTGGTTTTCGGTCTTATTCTTACAGTAGCCTCAAGATTCTCCATCTATATAGCACCAATGATAAAACATCTAGGTTAATGATGAAAAGTTTCTCCACAGTGAGGGACACCCGGAGAGGTAAACAGAGTTACATGGAGAAGAGAAGAGGGAGATAGAGGTGACCAGGAGGAGAAGAGGGGGAATCAAAAGGGGAGAGAGCAAGCTAGCCAGTAATCACTTCCCTATGTACTCTGCACAGTCTGGATCCCTCAGAGATCTTCACGGAATTACATAGAGAAGATAAGAGGGAGGAAGGAGACAGAAGTGGCCAGGAGGATAAAAGGAGGAATCAAAAGGAGAGAGACAGATCCAGCCAGTAATAAGTTCCCTAAATGTTCTCCACAACCTGGAACACACAAAAGATTCACCTAGTTGGGTAGAGAAGAAAACAGAGAGAGGGGAGATAGAGGCGACCTGGTGGAGAAAAAAGAGAGTCAAAAGGGGGAGAGAGCAATCAGGCCAGTGATCTCGCTCCCAAGTAAAAATAGGTACTGAAGACTGGGTTCTTAAAGGTACAAAGTTGATAATAAATACCAAAAAGCAAAGATTACAAATATGGAGTAGAAGTTAGATTCTCAAAAATAAAATATTAAAAAAAGTCACAAAAATTATTTTATATATATATATATATATATATATATGAAGTTTGCTTTAAAAATAGGGTCTTTTTTTGTTTTTGTTTTTGCAAGGTAATAGTAGGTTTGGAGGAGGAAATGGAAACCCACTCCAGTACTCTTGCCTGGAAAATCTCAGACAGAGGAGCCTGGTAGTCTACAGTCCATGGGGTCGCAAAGAGTCAGACACAACTGAGCGACTTCACTTCACATTATAAAAATAAAAATTAAAGGAGTAATAGGGGACTTAAAACTAAAAAAAATTTAATTTAAAAAATGATAATAGTAAAAATATATCTAGGACTTTCTCTGGAGCTGTTATGGACAGTGTGGGGTCAGTTCATTTTCAGATAGTTCCTTGGTCCAGCTTATATTTCTCAAGGTCTATAGGCCCCTTCTTATGTAGTCGGTGCTAACTACAGGGTTTTAATCTATTGTACCTGTCATTTCCAAAACAGTTTCCTCTGTCTATTTTAGCTTCTTCTGTATGCTGGTCTCTTCAGTGTCTAATTTCCCCCCTGACACAAGGAGGGAGGTGGTGGTCACTTTTTTTTAGGCTCACATGTTCAGTCGTGCTGTGGGGAGGGAGGAATACTGCAAGCAAATATCACTGGCGTGTGTGGGGAGTGCTCGCAGTGTTTCAGCCGCACTGGGTTTGCCCCTGCTCATGGCGTGTGTGCTTTCATGGTCTACAGTTCTAAGGCTCTAGGTTGCTCTGCCAGGAACTGTCTGATGTGGGCCCTGGGTTGTGTGCACTTTAAAGGTCTAAGCCACTCAGGTTCAGGTTCTCGAGTACTCCCCAAAGGCGCAGACTTGGTTGGGCCTGCATTTTGTGCCCACCCCAGGTCCTAGCAGCTCAGGTGACCAGGTGCTTGGCGAGCACAGTCAACCCCAGTTGAAGGCTTTAACTTATCACCTCCCCTGTCCCAGCCTCTTGGTTTTCTGGGTGTACAATGGGTGTGCCTTCTCAGGTGTGCCGTGTATCTCTTCTGGGGAGCTGATCTCTGGCTGTGACCCTCCCGGCGGATGTCAACTGTCCAGAATCCCAAGAAGTCTTGGTTATCAACGAAGCCTGCTTGCAGTTTGGTATAGGATACCTCTCTGGGGTTGTGATTGCCTCCTTCTGCCTCTGGCTGCCCTGGCCTGCCTGTCTCTGGTGGAGGATGGGCCAGTCCACAGCCGGCTAGCTCTGCTCAGTCCTTTGTTCTGTGAGCAGGCCTGGCAGTGTCTTAGGTTAGGGCCTTTCGTGGGATAGCTATCCCACAGTCTAGGTTGCTGTCTCAAGCTAGTTCCCTCAGATTGCCCTCGGGGCATTCAGGCCCAGTCCTTACCCTAAGCAATGCAACCTGGGCCTCCCTGCCCAGCCCCCACTTGCTAGTGGGGGATGCAAGCATCTGGGCTGCTGCTCTGCTGGGAGTTGCTGTTAGGCAGGTAATCTGTAGGGTTTAATTATTTATTTATTTTTCTTCCTGGTTATTTTTCCCTCTGAGATTCCAAGGCTCACTACAGACCCACCGGAGAGAGTGTTTCCTGGTATTGGGAAACTTCTCTCTCTTTAAATACTCCCTTCCTGGGATGGATCTCTGTCCCTACCTCTTTTGTCTCTCTTTTTATCTTTTATATTTTGTCCTACCTCCTTTCAAAGACAATGGGCTGCCTTTCTGGGTACCTGATGTCCTCTGCCAGCATTCAGAAGTTGTTTTGTAGAATTTGCTCAGATTTCAAATGTTCTTTTGATGAATTTGTGGGGGAGAAAGTGGTCTCCCTGTCCTATACCTTGGCCATCTTCGGACCGCCCCCCCCTTCCTTCTGTTTCTCATGGCACTGAATATTTTAAAGAGTACAGACCAGTTGTCCTACAGAACATTTCAATTCCTCTAACATGTGATTATGTTCATGTCAAAATTTTCCTCCAAAAATATATCATAGGTGATACTATGTACTTCCCACTACATAACATCAAAAAGCATGTAAATGTGAGGCCATTTTAGGACTGGAGTATCTAATCATGAACACTTGGTTAAAATACTAACTGCCAATTCTCTTCGTTGTAAAGGGGACATTTTCCTCCTTGTAATTAATCAGTACACTTTGTGGTATTACTTTTAGACCATGTGAATATATTATTTACTAACAATAAACTGAATAGTTTCACCATCTAATCATGATCTTTTCACAAATTAGTCACTGCACAAGGGGTTACATAAAGGTGATATTATAATCTTATTTTTCCTTCTACATTTATTACTGTCATTCTTCAGCAAAGAAATTTCTTCTCTGTGTCTTCCCCCACTCACTCCAAGACTTCTGTTATGAACTCATTATTTTTAATTTCAATTTATTGTCATCATTACTCTTTTGATGCCCAAATTATCTCAAACACATTCAGCGGGATCTACTTCACATTGATTCCTGCTCCTGCTGCTGCTAAGTCGCTTCAGTCATGTCCTACTCTGTGCGACCACATAGATGGCAGCCCACCAGGCTCTGCTGTCCCTGGGATTCTCCAGGCAAGAACACTGGAGTGGGTTGCCATTTCCTTCTCCAATGCATAAAAGTGAAAAGTGAAAGGGAAGTCGCTCAGTCATGTCTGACTCATAGCAACCCCATTGACTACAGCCCACCAGGCTCCTCTGTTCATGGGATTTTCCAGCCAAGAGTACTGGAGTGGGGTCACATTGGTTCCTATTTGACATAATTCCATAGTTTTTTAGTGCATCCTTACCTTCTGTCACAAGATTTTCTTTTTTAGAAAGAAACACAGGATTGTCCACAACTATTAGAACTGGACATGGAACAACAGACTGGTTGCAAATAAGAAAAGGAGTACATCAAGGCTGTGTATTGTCACCCTGCTTATTTAACTTATATGCAGAGTACATCATGAAAAACGCTGGGCTGGATGAAGCACAAGCTGGAATCAAGATTGCCAGGAGAAATATCAATAACCTCAGATTTGCAGATGACACCACCCTTATGGCAAAAAGTGAAGAGGAACTAAAAAGCCTCTTGATGAAAGTGCAAGAGGAGAGTGCAAAGTTGGCTTAAAGCTCAACATCCAGAAAACTAAGATCATGGCATCCAGTCCCATCACTTCATGGGAAATAGATGGGTAAACAGTGGAAACAATGTCAGACTTTATTTTTTTGGTCTCCAGAATCACTGCAGATGGTGACTGCAGCCATGAAATGAAAAGATGCTTACTCCTTGGAAGGAAAGTTATGACCAACCTAGATAGCATATTGAAAAGTAGAGATATTACTTTGCCAACAAAGGTCCATCTAGTCAAGGCTATGGTTTTTCCAGCAGTCAGGTATGGATGTGAGAGTTGGACTGTGAAGAAAGCTGAGCACCAAAGAATTGATGCTTTTGAACTGTGGTGTTGGAGAAGACTCTTGAGTATCCCTTGGACTGCAAGGAGGTCCAACCAGTCCATCCTAAAGAAGATCAGTCCTGGGTGTTCATTGGAAGGACTGATGCTGAAGCTGAAACTCCAATACTTGGCCACCTCATGTGAAGAGTTGACTCATTGGAAAAGACCCTGATGCTGGGAGGGATTGGGTGCAGGAAGAGAAGGGGATGACACAGGATGAGATGGCTGGATGGCATCACCAACTCCATGAGTCTGAGTGGACTCTGGGAGTCAGTGATGGACAGGGAGGCCTGGCGTGCTGCAATTCATGGGTTCGCAAATAGTCGGACACGACTGAGTGACTGAACTGAACTGAACTGAATAATAATAACCTATAGGATGAAAGTGGGGGTGGAGGGATGGAAAGAAAACTTTTTTGAGTATATCTTTTTATATAGTTTTGATTTGTGTGCCATATAAATGTTTTTAAAATTCAAATAATAAAATTAAATCAAGAAGATGCATGTATCAGACTGTAAAATTGAAAACAAAATTTAAAAAGATCATAATAGTATATCAACTATATAACATAAGCACACCAAGAAACAAAATGTAATTCAAATGATATTTACATTAATTACATTTACATTAATAGTCTGGTTGTACACTGATAAGGATATAGTCTAAACACAAAAATATATAAAGAGATCTTGAACTTTACTCATGTTTGTTTTAAGAACTCATATTGGTTTGTTATTCTGAAATTGTGTATATTCTAGCATAGAGAAAATATTTTCGTCATTTTTAAATTTTTTAAAATTTTAATTGGAGGCTAATTACAATATCGTGGTGGTTATTGGGAGGCAGGTTTCTCACTGTGGAATAAAGGAAATACAAATATGGAATAGGGTAATCCTTTGCTTTGTTCCCTTAAAAAGCCTAAGTACAATGACACCTCAGTAGCAACGAGTAATGTTCTAAAAAGGTCTTAGTGCTTAAATTTCATTCTCCCACTGAAAGGAGCCATTATTTCTTAGAGAAATGCCTGGATCTACATTTGAGACAGGGAAAACATACAGTTCTGGGTAAATTTTGAAGGTAAAATCTAATAGATTATTGAAAGTTTGGTTTTAAGGAGGCAAGAAAAAAAAGTCAATAGTGACTTCCAGGTTTAGGGTCTGATGAACTGAGTAAGTGAACTCAGTCATTTACTGACTTTATGAACACTGCAAGAGGAACGTATTTAGATGGGGAAAGCAAATATTTAGCTTGGCCATGTGAAATATTTTGTATCCATTATACCTTCAAGTACACATGTTGTGTGAGCAATAAAATATGTGAGTTCAAGGAAGAAATACAAGCGAAGATATATATATTTATAAATCATCTTCATATATAGGGTGTTATAAGCTATCATGCTTTTAATTTCCCATAATGATGTAGAGTATTCTGCTTGCTCCATTATCATAGAATCCCATTTTAGAGCTCAATATTCTCCTGACTTTACAGACACAGTAAGTGGTTCTAAAAGTTCTCATCTATTTTATTTATTCAATGACTCGGTTTGCTTAGGAACTGGTTTCTTTGATCAATATGTGCTTTCTTTTATTTCTGCTGTTTTCCTTCAGAAGTGTGATTAATCTTGATTTTTTGCTTATTTTCACAAATCAGGGTCTTATTTGATCACATGTAGTATCTAGGGTGGGTTTTCCTGGCACTTGTGAGACTCTATCTCTAGTTGAGAATTGGAATGAGACTTGCTGGAGCTGTGACTCGGAATGAGAGAGTGGGGTATATGCCTCCCTTTAGGGAAGGACTTACCTTGAAGCTATGGAGCCTGTGTACCACTTCGGGCATATTCTGTAGGTAAAGATCCCCACCCCCACATATAACCTCTAGAACTCTAAAAACTATTTACCCCCCTTGACCATCCTCATAAACTATCTCTGCCCTCATGCCTAGTCATTTTCTGTCTCTAATTTTGGGGTTAGTCCATATTCTTCTGTGGAAATTAATTTTCCATCAGTCTCTGTTTCAAGTGTGTTGTGTTGTAGTTCCTTGGCCCTGTTTTCACTGTCAACCTGGTCTCATTTAATTCATAATGTGCAGACGTTTATCAGAGTTTTGGTTTCATTAATGCCATCTACCCAATTTTCCAGTAATTTTATTCATTTAATCTTATTTGATACTTTTGCTGTCATTTTGATAGGACTTAGGGATATAAACTGTTAGGAAACTGTTTCAGTAATAATAGTGATAGCTAACATTTACAGAATAGCAGTCTTCTCTTATTCCTGGGAGCCGAGCTCACCAAACCTTGTACATCTGAATACTACAATAACAATAGCTAATTCTTATATACTACTTATTATCTTCCAGGCACTCTTATAAGTGTGTGGCATGTATTAACTCATTTGATCTTGACATAGCCCTAAAAACTAGGTACTACTATTATATTTTCCACATTTTACAAATGAACTTAAGACTCAATATTTTGGTTTTAATTATGAGTTATATGCATGTATTAAATGTAGTGTACTAATTATTAAATATATCACAAGTAAGTGTTGCTCAGTTGTGCCCAACTCTTTGTGACCTCATGGACTGCAGCCCAGCAGGCTCCTCTGTCCATGAGATTCTCCAGGCAAGGATACTGGAGTGGGTTGCCATTTGCTTCTCCAGGGGATCTTCTCAACCCAGGGATACAAGCCAGGTCTCCTGCACTGGAAGCATATTCTTTACCAACTGAGGTACAAGGGAAAACCGAGTATATCATAAAACTCCAGAAAAATAAGCTTCTGATTTTTTTGTATTTATTTTTTTAATTTGTTCGGTCATATGGTAATTCTATATTAAATTTATTGCAGAATCAAGAAACAGAGTTTTGTTTCCATACAACCAAATATTTTAAAAATATTATATTATTTTTATTTATTTGACTGCTGCAGGTCTTAGTTGCAGCAAGTGAACACTTAGTTGCAGTGTGTGGGACCTAGTTTCCTGACCAGGGATTGAACCTGAGTTCCCTGAACCTGGGTCCCCTGCATTGGAAGTATGGAGTATTAGCGGCTGGACCATGAGTTCAGTTCAGTTCAGTTCAGTCGCTCAGTCATGTCCGACTCTTTGTGACCCCATTAACAGCAGCACTCCAGGCCTCCCTGTCCATCACCAACTCCCGGAGGCTACCCAAACCCATGTCCATTGAATCAGTGATGCCATCCAACCATCTCATCCTCTGTCGTCCCCTTCTTCTCCTGCCCTTAATTCCCAACATCTGGGTCTTTTCAAATGAGTCAGCTCTTTGCATGAGGTGGCCGAAGTATTGGAGTTTTAGCTTCAGCATCAGTCCTTCCAATGAACACCCAGGACTGAACTTCTCTAGGATGGACTGGTTGGATTTCTTTGCAGTCCAAGGGACTGTCAAGAGTCTTCTCCAACACCACAGTTCAAAAGCATCAATACTTCAGTGCTCAGGTTTCTTTATAGTCCAACTCTCACATCCATACATGGCTACTGGAAAAACCATAGCCTTGACTAGAGAGACCTTTGTTGGCAAAGTAATGTCTCTGCTTTTTAATATGCTGTCTAGGTTGGTCATAACTTTCCTTCCAAAGAGTAAGCATCTTTTCATTTCATGGCTTTAATCACCATCTGCAGTGATTTTCGAGCCTCTCAAAATAAAGTCAGCCACTGTTTCCGCTGTTTCCCCATCTATTTCCCATGAAGTGATAGGACCAGATGCAATTATGTTAGTTTTCAGAATGTTGAGCTTTAAGCCAACTTTTTCACGTTCCTCTTTCACTTTCATCAAGAGGCTCTTTAGTTCTTCTTCACTTTCTGCCATAAGGGTGGTGTCATCTGCATATCTGAGGTTATTGATATTTCTCCTGGCAATCTTGATTTCAGCTTGTGCTTCTTCCAGCCCAGGGTTTCTCATGATGTACTCTGCTTAAGAGTTAGATAAGCAGGGTGACAATATACAGCCCTGACATACTCTTTTTCCTATTTGGAACCAGTCTGTTGTTCCATGTCCAGTTCTAACTGTTGCTTCCTGACCTGCATACAAGTATCTCAAGACGCAGGTCAGGTGGTCTGGTATTCCGGTCTCTTTCAGAATTTTCCACAGTTATTGTGATCCACACAGTCAAAGCCTTTGGCATAGTCAATAAAGCAGAGAAAGAAGTTTCTGGAGTTCTCTTGCTTATTCAATGATCCAGCGGATGTTAACAATTTGATCTCTGGTTTCTCTGCCTTTTCTCAAACCAGCTTGAACATCTGGAAGTTCACAGTTCATGTACTGTTGAAGCCTGGCTTAGAGAATTTTGAGTATTACTTTACTAGCGTGTGAGATGAGTGCAACTGTGCAGTAGTTTGAGCATTCTTTGGCATTGCCTTTCTTTGGGATTGGAAAGAAAACTGACCTTTTCCAGTCCTGTGGCCACTGCTGAGTTTTCCAAATTTTCTGACATATTGAGTGTAGCACTTTCACAGCATCATCTTTCAGGATTTGAAATAGCTCAACTGGAATTCCATCACTTCCACTAGCTTTGTTCGAAGTGAAGCTTCCTAAGGCCCACTTGACTTCACATTCCAGGATGACTGGCTCTAGGTGAGTGATCACACCATCATGATTATCTGGGTTGTGAAGATCTTTTTTGTACAGTTCTTCTGTGTATTCTTGCCACCTTTTCTTAATAACTTCTGCTTCTGTAGGGCCATTCCATTTCTGTCCTTTATTGAGCCCACCTTTGCATGAAATGTTCCCTTGGTATCTCTAATTTTCTTGAAGAGACCTGTAGTCTTTCCCATTCTATTGTCTTCCTCTATTTCTTTGCATTGATCGCTGAGGAAAGCTTTCTAACCTCTCCTTGCTATTCTTTGGAACTCTGCATTCAAATGGGTTTATCTTTCCCTTTCTCCTTTGCTTTTCACTTCTCTTCTTTTTGCAGCTATTTGTAAGGCCTCTGCAGACATCCATTTTGCTTTTTTGCATTTCTTTTCATGGAGATGGTCTTAATCCCTGTCTCCCATACAATGTCACAAACCTCCACCCATAGTTCATCAGGCAATCTGTCTACCAGATTTAGTCCCTTAAATCTATTTCTCACTTCCACTGTATAGTCATAAGGGATTTGATTTAGGTCATACCTGAATGGTCTAGTGGTTTCCCCCATTTTCTTCAATTTAAGTCTGAATTTGGCAATAAGGAGTTCATTATCTGAGCCACAATTATCTCCCAGTCTTGTTTTTGCTGACTGTATAGAGCTTCTCCATCTTTGGCTGCAAAGACTATAATCAATCTGATTTCAGTGTTGACCATCTGGTGATGTCCATGTGTAGAGTCTTCTCCTGTGTTGTTGGAAGAGGGTGTTTGCTATGACCAGTGCATTCTCTTGGCAGAAGTCTATTAACTTTTGCCCTGCTTCATTCTGTACTCCAAGGCAAAATTTGCCTGTTACTCCAGGTGTTTCTTGACTTCCTACTTTTGCATTCCAGTTCCCTACAATGAAAAGAACATCTTTTTTGGGTGTTCGTTCTAGAAGGTCTTGTAGGTCTTCATGGAACCATTCGTCTTCAGCTTCCTCACCGTTACTGCTAGGGGCATAGACTTGGACTTGGATTACTGTGATATTGAATGGTTTGCCTTGGAAATGAACAGAGATCATTCTGTCGTTTTTGAGATTGCATCCAAGTACTGCATTTCGGACTCTTTTGCTGACTATGAGGACTACTCCATTTCTTCTAAGGGATTCCTGCCCACAGTAGTAGATATAATGGTCATCTGAGTTAAACTCACTCGTTTCAGTCCATCTTAGTTCGCTGATTCCTAGAATGTCGATGTTCACTCTTGCCATCTCCTGTTTGACCATTTCCAATTTGCCTTGATTCATGGACCTAACATTCCAGGTTCCTATGCAATATTATTCTTTACAGCATCAGATCTTGATTCTATCACCAGTGATATCCACAGCTGGGTGTTGTTTTTGCTTTGGTTCCATCCCTTCATTCTTTATGGAGTTATTTCTCCACTGATCTCCAGTAGCATATTGGGCACCTCCCGACCTGGGGAATTTATCTTTCAGTGTCCTATCTTTTTACCTTTTCATACTGTTCATGGGGTTCTCAAGAAAAGAATACTGAAATGTTTTGCCGTTTCCTTCTCCAGTGGACCACATTTTCTCAGACCTCTCCACCATGACTCATCTGTCTTGGGTGGCCCCACACGGCATGGCTTAGTTTCATTGAGTTAGACAAGTCTGTGGTCTGTGTGATCAGATTGGCTCATTATCTGTGATTGTGGTTTCAGTCTGTCTGCCCTCTGAGAGGGCATCAGAGGACCACCATGGAATTCCCCATAATAAGTTTTTTTTTTTTTAAGTTTTAGATTAAATATAAATTCCAATATTTTCTTCCTACATTCCAGCTGATCATCTTCACTGGGCCCTGAAATGCCTTCAAACCAAACAGAAACCCAAGGGGATGTGTGTGTGTGTGTGTGTGTGTCCCCATCTTCCCCTTATCCCCCAATCCTCAGCAGCTTACAGCTAACTTCCTCTTGTACACCCAGCCTGGTCAAAGCATTTCCTCCAAACTCTGCCCTTTCTCCCCTCCAACCCTTTATTTTGCAGTCTACTTCCTCCTACTCTGATGATAACATACACCCCTACTCCAGTGCTACTAACTCAGCCCCTACAGTCTTTCAAGCCAAGTGTGCAGCCTTACACCCTCAGAGCCCACTGATAGGCTGCACATCCCCCAGCCTCAGAGGTGAGCATTCCTCCCCATTTCCTGAGTCTGTCAAGGCTGGGGTCCAGGCCAGGCCTCCTTCAGGCTGCATCCCTTGCAGAGAATGAGGAAAGTTGCCTCCATGTTCACTTGAGTCCTGACTGGGCCTTTGTTGGCATTATCCAGCATTGGAGACTTGAGGAAGAAGCTATACAGCATGCTCTATTGGGACACAGGGACAGTGTAGGCCAAGCACTCTGCCCCAGTGAGTGACTAGAGAGAGTCCTGGCATCTTGACTCTTTCTGTGAGTCTCTCAGTCTGTTCCCAGATAGTGGACCTAGAAACGAAAAATAACTGGTAATTGTGACTCTCAGGCCTTTCAGACTAAGTCGTATACTGGAATGGCTCTTCATAGGACTTGTTCCTATTGATATACCTTGACAATCTCCAAAAACATATGCAATTTTAAAAATCTGTTGTATCCAGGTTAGCCTTTGTAGATAACGGTTTTGAATGGGCTAACATTGTGTATCACTTGTATGTTTGAATTCTGGTGTGTTCTTTAAGAAAACCACACTCGTTTCTTTATCTCTGTTCACTCTACCTCCAGGTCCATACTACTACTACTAAGTTGCTTCAGTCGTGTCCGACTCTGTGCGACCCCACAGACGGCAGCCCACCAGGCTCCGCTGTCCCTGGGATTCTCCAGGCAAGAACACTAGAGTGGGTTGCCATTTCCTTAAGCCTTATATATTCTCAGAGGAATCAATGGTTGGTTAGGTGTATTAATTAGTCAAGAACTAATGGCTTAGTGGCTACCAATAGCATTTCATTCATTGGTTACATCAAAAGAATACCTGTCAGACACCGACTCTCAGAAGATAAGCACAGTACAAGAATGACTGCCAAGGTGAACAAATATTTCATGGATGTCACTAGCTTACTGACTGGCTGCCTGCCTGCTTTTCCCTGGATTGCTTTTTCACCTATGAAATTTTTAAAAATGCACCAGCCAGAGTTAAACAGACTCAAATTGTAACTACTCAAATGTATGGGACTACTGAATATGTGAATATGTTTAATGCTGCCACAGGGTCACAGCTATGTACAGAGCATCCTTTGTTTGCACCCTTGTCCCCTAAAACCAGAACTGCATAAATATAATTTTTATTTTTATTCTAGAAGTAGAAAATAAATATATATATATATATCTAATTCTGGGGAAAATAATGAATATTTTTAAGATTATATGTATGTATACACACACACACACACATTCCAAGATGAATATACCAGTGGCATAAACACAGGTTATATAATCAAGGAAACAGTATACAGAAAAGAGAGTGAAGATTGAAAACCAAACCAAATCAATCGATAATTCCCTGCAGTAACTGGCAATCAGTTCTTAAATTCTACTCTTCTTGTATCCTTGAGCCAAAAATAACTCCCAGGGCAGGAAACTAAAGATTTTACTTTTTTCCTTTTATTTTCTCATGTTGTATTTTCCTGTTTCTGGGCCAGAACTGCTACTAAGAATCATTGACTGAAAACACTGAAGGGCAGCCATTACAATCCTTCCATCCACTAAACTGTTCTTCCCTTGGATCCCCAATGGTTCTTCATTAGTTTATTAGTTTCCTAGGGCTGCCGTAACAAAATACCACGAACTGGGTGACTTATAAGAGAAATATATTGCCTCGCAGTCTTGGAAGCTAGACGTCTGAAATTAAGTTGTTGGCTCCTTCTGAAACCTGTAGATAAAGGAGCCTCCCTTTCTTCTTATAACTTCTGTAAACCCCAGAAGCCTCTTAGCTTCAGAAGCTTAATCTCAATCTCTGCCTCCATCTCCATCTCAGTCTCTGCCTTCATCTCCTTCAAAGATAACTTTTTCACATGGCTTTTCCTCTATGTGTGTCTGATTTTTTCTTTTTATAAGGACATCAGTCACACTGGGTCCACCCTAATGAACTTGTTTTAACTTGATTACCTCTGCAGAGACCCTACCTCTAAATAAGGTTACATTCTGTGTATGGCTGGGTTAGGACTTCAGTATGGCAAACTTCATTTTATTGAGCTTTGCAGATACTATGTTTTTTATTGTGTTTCTGGCAACCCTGCGTCAAGCAAGTCTATCAACACTAGTTTGTTAACAGCATTTGCTCACTTTGTGTGTCATATTTTGGTCATTTTGTAATATTTCAAACTTTTTCATTTACTATTATAATTGTCATGGTGCTCTGTGATCAGTGATCTTTGGTGTTCCTACTATAACTTGCTGAAAGCTCAGATGATGGTTAGCATTTTCAGCTGTAATTTTTTAATTAAGGTATATATATTATTTTTTAAGACACAATGCTGTTACCCAGTTAATAGACTACAGTATAGTGTAGACATAACTTTTACATGCACCGAGAAACCAAAAAATTCATGTAACTCACCTTATTGTGGATTTCATGTAACCTTATTATTGCAGTGGTCTGCAAATAATATCTCCAAGGTATGCCTGTATGTCTTTTTTTTGAAGGGAGACACAGTTCAACACATAACAAGTGGTGCCACCAGGTTCCCTTCACCATTCACACCACCCTTGTCAAATGTCCCTTCTACAGCACGATGTCCATGACTGAGTACTCTACTACACAGAAGTTTAGCCCATACAGTGGACTGATGCCCAACCCACTTTAGTCTGAACATTACATATTTATTTTAGTCTGGACACTACATATTTATCAGTACAGGCAA
Source organism: Bos grunniens (assembly GCF_055505025.1). NCBI lineage: Eukaryota > Metazoa > Chordata > Mammalia > Artiodactyla > Bovidae > Bos > Bos grunniens. Next base: position 136,053,299 of record NC_141194.1, read on the forward strand.
GGATGGTACTGACTTATCTTCATCAGTTTGTGTTTTTGAATCTGAGGTCTTTTGCACAGACTACTGTCAAGCTAGGCCTTTTCCACCAAAATACACGACGTTCACTTTTTCATTCTTTTTTTTTTAAACGTTTTTCCTTGTGAAATTGTCTTTTAGTGTTATTTTTGTCTTTAATTTTTAGTCCATCACTCTAGCCCCTGAAAAAAAGTGATGAAAGTGCTAGTCATTCAGTAGTGGCTGACTCTTTGCAACCCCATGAACTATAGCCCACCAGGATCCTCTGTCCATGAAATTCCAAGCAAGAATACTGGAGTGGGTTGCCATGCCCTCCTCCAGGAGATCTTCCTGATCCAGGGATTGAACCCAGGTCTCCTGCATTGCAGGCATATTCATTACCATCTGAGCCACCAAGGAAGCCCTGTGGGCTAGCCTCTGAAGTTACACACAAATAGTGTATGTATAAAAGTATCTCTTTCATCACCTAATCAGAGGATTTTGACAGCTTTGTAAATATTCAGTCTATCATTTAACATCTAGTTACCACCCCAGGTTTGTGTGGAGATTAGATAAACTGGATTCTGTTAGCTCACTGAAATTATGATACAAGTTTTGACCAAGATAAGACCAAATTCAGAATCTGGCAACATGGGAGGAGACCTCTCCATAAACTGACACTGATCTATTGATCAGCACATATGAAAAGGAATACAAATTTACCTTATTCTACTACCAAGCATTCATCATGGTAACTATTCCACAAACACCTGTAAAGGAGCCACATGTTCCAGTCACTGTGTTAGCTATTCAGAAGCACCTTATTGTGAAAGAAGACAAAAATAGCACAGTAAGCGTGAACAAACCAGACAAATGCAGTAAGATACGAGCAAGACAACAGATTTTAAGAGGTGGGATATGAGAGCGAAGGGAAACAAAAGCAAAGATTTGAGAAAACATCAAAGTCATCTTTTAGTATTTTGAACAGTAATCTTTTCAAAAAAAAAGTACATCTCTTGCCTCATTCTCTTCACCTAATGATCACTTCTTCATTGCTTACAACCAGTCTCCCACTCTTTACAACTCTGGTGGATGTGTCTTAAAGGAGGTCATGAAGTATCTCTTCTCCATCTTTGAGATATTTATAGCTAAACTTATCCTTCATTATCAAATCCCCTCTTTCATTCACCTCTTAAACCCTTGGTTCTCTTCCCACTTCTGTGACCACATCTTACATGTTTGCTCTGTTGCCTGATATTCCTCCTTAACATGGGCATTGACATGCTCTACCCTCAATTTTCTCTAAAGTTGATAATGTATGGGGAGGGAGGTGGGAGGGGGGTTCAGGATTGGGAACATGTGTACACCCGTGGCAGATTCATGTTGATGTATGGCAAAACCAATACAATATTGTAAAGTAATTAGCCTCCAATTAAAATTAAAAAATTAATAAATAAAAGATGACAGGAAACCTATAGATCATCTTCAATCTCCTCATGAAGAAGAAATAACTTCCCCAGCCAATCTTTCCATCAGGAAAAATCTGTTTCCTCTTTTGCATATCAAACTATTATATGCTGCACAACTCTACTCTGCCTTCTTCAAATGGATGTGGATCATTCACAGGCTTCAGTTTATATATATATATATATATATATATATATATATATATATATAAACTGGAGTGGAGGCAACCCCACTCCAGTACTCTTGCCTGGAAAATCCCATGGACGGAGGAGCCTGGTGGGCTGCAGTCCATGGGGTCTCCAAGAGTCGGACACGACTGAGCGACTTCACTTTCACTTTTCACTTTTATGCATTGGAGAAGGAAATGGCAACCCACTCCAGTGTTTTTGCCTGGATAATCCCAGGGATGGGGGAGCCTGATGGGCTGCCATCTATGGGGTCGCACAGAGTTGGACACGACTGAAGCGACTTAGCAGCATATATATATATATATATATATTTATTTATATTTACCATATATATATATATGGTAAATTGGTATATATTGGTATATATATATACCATATATATATACCAATATATATATATATATATATATTTACCATATATACATATATGGAAATTACTTTCCAAAATTTGTCTCTAGTCTATGTCTTTCCAACATCCAGTCTCACATTTCTGTTCCCATGGGAAGTTCTTATGTATCATCTCTTAATCCCCAAGTGTCTTAGTCTTTAAAGACTTTTCAGGCTGCTATAACACCATAGTTCACACATGTTAGCTCATAAAGAACAGAAATGTGTTTGTTAAAGTTCTGGAGTCTGCGAATCTAAGATCAGGGTGCCAGCATGGTCAAGTTCTGGTGAAGGTCCTCTTCTGGGTTCCAGGCTGCCAACTTATCTCTGTGTCCTCACATGGTAGAAGAGGAAAGGGATCTCTCTAAGGCAGGAGCCGCCAACCCCCAGGCCATGGATCAGTACCAGTCCATGGCCTTAGGAACCAAGCAGCATAGTAGGAGGTGAGTGGCAGTCTAGCAGCAAAGCTTCATCTCTATTTACAGCCACTCCCCATCACTTGCATGACTGCCTGACCTCTGCCTCCTGTCAGACCAGAGGTGCTCTAAGAAATGTAATGCATTTGAATCATCTGGAAGCCACTCCCCACTCCTGGCCCTCCATGGAAAAATTGTCTTCCCTGAACCTGGTCCCTGGTGCCAACAAGGTTGGGGACCACTGCCCTAAGGTTTTATTTATAAGGGAACTAATTCCATTCATGAGGCTCCTACCCTCATGACTAATCAACTCCCAAAGGCACACCTCCTAATACTATCATGTGAGGGATTAGGACATTAACAAATGGATTTTAAGGGACACAAATATTCAGACCATAGCATTAAGATTAGTAGTCCTTTTGAAGAACCTATCTTTGTCTACAGAGAACTGACTAAAGCTGCCAATTAATCAGGAACAAAGCTTGAAATTATTTTGAATTATTTAATCTCCCTTATTTCCTATATCTAGTAATCATTGTTCCTTATCTTTATCTGGATGGTTCTTAACCTGAAGTTTAAAAGCCCATGGATAATAGAAACAGAAATAATAAGTATATATTTTCACTAACTTCTAATTGAGCATTTTCTTCAATAATGAATGTAAGTGGCTTCTCTGTAATATTTCAAATATCTAGTCCACAAAATCTGCCAATTTGTTAGTCCACAAAATCTGCCAATACTTTCCTCAGGACATTATTGCTATAATATGGGTTTACAAATATCTGTTCAAACCTCTGCATTCACTTCTTTTGGGTATAGATGCAATATTGGAATTTCAGGATTATAATTCTATATTTAATTTTTTGAGGAAATGCCATAATGCTTTCCATAGTGGCTACACTATTTTACATTCTCACCAGCAGTGTACAAGAGTTCGAACTTTTCCACATTCTCACACACATTTCTTATTTTTTTGTTGTTTTTTTTTTTCTTTTGGAATAATTGCCATGCTAATGGGTGTGAATTGGTATCACACTGTGGTTTTCATTTGCATTTCTCTAATGATTAGTGGTACTGAGCATATTTTCATGTGTTTTTGACCATGTGTATATCTTCTTTGGAGAATGTTTATTCAAGTCATTCGTTTACTTCTAATAGAGTTTGTTTTTTTTTTAAGTCTTGAGTTATAGGTACTAAATATCAATCTCATTTTGAAATGGGATATTAATCCCATTTCAGATACAAAATTTGCAAATATCTTTGCTCATTTCATGGGTTACTTTTTAACTCTGTTGATAGTGTATTTTGATGCATGGAAGCTTTTGATGAATTTCAACTAATTTTTTCTTTTAGTGATTGTATTTTGGTGTCATATCTGTGAAATTATTGCCAAATCTAATGGCATGAAGCTTTTTTGCTGCTTTATTCTAAGAGCTTTATAGTTTCAGCTCTTATATATATGTCTTTGATCCATTTTCAGTTAATTTTTGTCTACGGTATGTGTCCTATTTCATTCTTTTATACATGGATATCAATTTTCCCAATACAATTTGTTGAAGAGATTATCTTTCCCTGGTGAATGGTCTTAACACTCTTGTTAAAAATCCTTTGACCATATTCCTGGGCTGTGTATTCTATTCCATTGGTCCAAATATCTGTCTTTAATATAGTACCACTGTTTTAATTATGGTAACACTGTAGCAAGTTCTGAAATCAGGATGTAAGAGACCTCCAACTCTGTTCTTCCTTTTCAAGATTGGTTTGGCTATTTGGGGGCCCTTGAGATTCCATCTGAGATTTAGAATGAAATTTTCTATTTCTGAAAAAGCAGTCATTTGGATTTTGAGAGGGATTGCATTAAATCTGTAAATCACTTTGGGTAGTGTTGACATCTTAACAATATTGTCTTCCAATCCATGTACACAGATGTTTTTCCATTTATTTGTATCTTTGAAATTTCTTTTGGCAAAATTTTGCAGTTTTGTAGTTTTTAGTTTATAAAATTTTACCTCCTTGGTTAAGTTTATTCCTATTTTTTATTCTTTTTTGATGTTATTATGAATAGAATTATTTCTTAATTTCATTTTTTATTATTCATTATTAGTGTATAGAAATGGAACATGATTTTTAGTATAGATTTTTATATTCTGCTACTTTGCAGAATTCATTTATTAGTTCTGGCAGGTTTTTTCAGAATATTTATAGAGTTTTCTACATAGAAGATCATATCATCTGCAAATAGAGATAATACTTCTTCTGTTCCAATTTAGATGCCTCTGCAGGTAACTTTTAGGGAAAGTATTCATCATTAATTTCTAGATTTCATCCTCAAATACCTTGAATACCTCTTTGTGGTAATGTGTCTACATTTGCTTCCACGCTGCTTTCCCACATTTATTTGCATTATCAATGTCTCATTCATTGAAGAAATATTTGGACTTAAAAGGCTACTATGTGCCAGACATTGGGACTCTGGGATAAATTAGGGTCCTCTCTCCTCTTCTGGAATCTACTGCACACATTCACTCCCTAGAGAACAGCAGCACAAAATTTGAACAATATGATCTTGCAGAACCTCAAGACAATAAGTTTTTCATGATTGTGTGATTGACAGCCAGCTTTTATTGACACTTGAATAATAGAAATACAGTTTTGTTTATTGTAAGAATGGCTTCCTGGTTATATCTAATTTTGGTGCTACAACATTACCAGTAATTTCATTTGTCAAACACAAACTGTATACTTGAAATGGATGCTTTATTATATCTCAATAAAGTTGAAGAAAAAACTTATTCTCAATAAAGAGAACTCCTTTAAGTGAAGGATGGTGCATACTAGAATCCTACTTAGACTGAATAATTCAAGCTAAAGTTTATTTGCATTAGTAAGAAAGACTGAATTATAGCAATTTGAAGTGAAATATATATATATATATATATATATATATATATACATACACACACACACACATATATAGATAGATATAGCTATATACAGATAGCTTTAGGTACATATACCAAACTGTTTTTATTAAAAAGATTTACCTATAAGCCCTATAAAATCTTAGTTCAAAAAGCAGACAAGATTCAGCTACAATTGACCTGTTTACTTGCAAATTAATGATCCACTTAAGACAACTGACTTTTATTTCAAGTAGAGTAAATAATTTTCTTTCTGTTTTATTCATACTTTTAGTTTGCTGAAATAGGGTCCTCATTATCGAAACACAATAGTAATTGTTTTATTGAGATCAATTGAGATCTGTGATTAGATTAGTAACTGAGTCTATGATCTCAATTTGACCTAATAAAGTTGAAAAGCTCAAGTGCTGAATTCACCACTTGCCAGCTATTTGATCTTGAGTAATTTATTTACCTTGCTGTGTCTCCATTGCTTTCCTTATAGAATCAGGAAAATGATAGCATCTACTTCACTAGGTCTTTGAGATACTTAAGGGAAGGGATGAATGTGAAGCACTTCAAAAACAGTGACCAATACATAGTAAGTACTCAATAAATACTAACTGCTATTTCTGATGATTTCCCAGCTTTTTGAGATTTTCCAGCTTTTTGAGAGTAATTATTTGAGACTTATTTTTGGTTCTGTCCAGAGAGAGGAAACTGAATATAGTTTAATAATTTATTGTGCAAATAGCTATAGAGTTATTTTAGATACTTTTTCAGTCCATGGAATGATGGAAAATGCAAAGATTATCAACTTTGTACTCATTTTTCCCTCAGTTATTATTTTAATATGTGGTGTATTAGTTTTGAAAATTAAGATTGTCTTGTCTTTTAATCACTTGAATAATGTGGTTAAGACATTCAACCAAATATCTTCACTTTGTTGGCTATCACGTTAATTTTTTTTTTTTTTACTGATGATCAAACTGGATTAGCTCTACTAAAAGACCTAAATAACTAGACTCAAACAGTCTAGTTACTACCTTTGGACTTTGGAAAGAACCAAGGTGATAAACAAGTTGGACTTCCTTGGTGGTTCGGACTTCCCTGGTGGCTCAGACAGTAAAGAATCTGCCTTCAATCTCTGGGTCGGGAAGAGCCCCTAGAAAAGGGATAGGCTACCCACTCCAGTATTCTTGGGCTTCCTTTGTGGCTCAGCTGGTAAAGAATCTGCCTGCAATGAGAGAGTTCTAAGTTCAATCTCTGGGTTGGGAAGATCCCCTGCAGAAGGGAAAGGCTACCCACTCCAGTATTCTTGCCTGGAGAATACCATGGACAGAGAAGCCTGGTGGGCTACAGTCCATGGGGTTGCAAAGAGTGGAATATAACTGAGCAACTAACAGTTTCACTTTCACTTTCAATGTGATAGACAAATTTCTTTGATAGGCATTGAAAGATCATATTTCCTTTTAAGTTTTAGTTATTTAGCTTAAAATTAGCAAAATTCAAATAAAAACATCACCTTTATAATTTAAAATGTTTTTCTGGCTCAGAGACTGGGCATTTCTATGAATCTTTAGTCACATTTCCCAGAATGTTAGAGCTGGAATCAACCTTAGAGTTCACCTAATGGCACCCACTCCAGTACTCTTGCCTGAAAAATCCCCTGGATGGAGGAGCCTGGTAGAGTCCAGTCCATGGGGTGACTAAGAGTCCAATATGACTGAGCAACTTCACTTTCACTTTTCACTTTCATGCATTGGAGAAGGAAATGGCAACCCACTCCAGTGTTCTTGCCTGGAGAAGCCCAGGGACGGGGGAGCCTGGTGGGCTGCTGTCTATGGGGTTGCACAGAGTTGGACACGACTGAAGTGACTTAACAGCAACTCTAATTTATGTTTGAAACACTGAGATCTACAGAGGCCAAGAGCAAGTTCTAGACAAAATTTATGTCTCCCAGGAGTTAATTTTTAAAACATCTCTACCTTTATAGGTCTTTGATTAGGAAGCTGGAAAACATATATGTGTTTATGCATGTATGTCTGTTTTGTCTTCATAATCATTTTATAGGTTTCTCAAATTCTTATGACTCTAGTATCTAGATTCAGTTCAGTTCAGTCACTCAGTCATGTCCGACTCTTTGGGACCCCATGAATCACAGCATGCCAGGCCTCCCTGTCCATCACCAACTCCCGGAGTTCACTCAGACTCACCTCCATCAAGTCAGTGATGCCATCCAGCCATCTCATCCTTTGTCGTCCCCTTCTCCTCCTGCCCCCAATCCCTCCCAGCATCAGAGTCTTTTCCAATGAGTCAACTCTTCCCATGAGGTGGCCAAAGTACTGGAGTTCCAGCTTCAACATCATTCCCTCGAAAGAACACCCAGGGCTGATCTCCTTCAGAATGGACTGGTTGGATCTCCTTGCAGTCCAAGGGACTCTCAAGAGTCTTCTCCAACACCACAGTTCAAAAGCGTCAATTCTTCGGCGCTCAGCCTTCTTCACAGTCCAACTCTCACATCCATACATGACCACTGGAAAAACCATAGCCTTGACTACATGGACCTTTGTTGGCAAAGTAATGTCTCTGCTTTTGAATATGCTATCTAGGTTGGTCATAACTTCCCTTCCAAGGAGTAAGCATCTTTTAAATTCATGGCTGCAGTCACCATCTGCAGTGACTTTGGAGCCCAAAAAAATAAAGTCTGACACTGTTTCCCCTGTTTCCCCATCTATTTCCCATGAAGTGATGGGACCAGATGCCATTATCTTAGTTTTCTGATTGCTTGTTTTAACTGAGATTAATAATTATTTGACCTATGAATAAAAAAAGCTGGCTAGGACACATAATCTGTATTTTTCTTATGTTTATGTGTGCTTCTTTTGAAAGACCATTTAGAAATAAAAAAAAAAGTGATAAAATGTGTGTGTTAAAAAATGTGTCTGCTTAAAGCCAACACTTGGAGCTTCCCTGGTGGCTCAGAGGGTAAAGCGTCTGCTTGCAATGTGGGAGACCTGGGTTCGATCCTTGGGTTGGGAAGATCCCTTGGAGAAGGAAATGGCAACCCACTCAAGTACTCTTGCCTGGAGAATCCCATGGACAGAGAAGCCTCGTAGGCTACAGTCCATGGGGTCGCAAAGAGTCGGACACGACTGAGCGCTACAATCCATGGGGTCGCAAAGAGTCAGACACTACTGAGCGACTTCACTTCACTTCACTTCAAAGCCAACACTCCTAGTTTTGTGACAGTAAACCAAAAGGAAAAATAAGAAAAGAGCCTTTATACTTATGAATATTTCTTCATGAATTCTAATGAGTTATAATTCTGTCACACCTATGCACATGTGAACAAGAAGTACGATGAAAAATAGAGCATTTGTTTAGTAACAGGCTGATTCATGTCAATTGGTTATCTAGTGTGTTGTACAACCAACACTGAAGATACACAGTAATTTCAATATAGTTTAAGAATGGGGCTTCCCTGATAGCTCAGTTGGTAAAGAATCCACCTGTAATGCAGGAGACCCCTGTTCAATTCCTGGGTTGGGAAGATCCACTGGAAAAGGGATAGGCTACCCACTCCAGTATTCTTGGGCTTCCTTTGTGGCTCAGCTGGTAAAGAATCTGCCTGCAATGAGAGAGTCCTAAGTTCGATCTCTGGGTTGGGAAGATCCCCTGCAGAAGGGAAAGGCTACCCACTCCAGTATTCTCGCCTGGAGAATTCCATGGACTGTATAGTCCATGGGGTCGCAAAGAGTTGGACACAACTGAGCAATTTTCACTTTTTCTTCACTTCTTATAAACTGTATGGTTGTGGTTTCCTACCACATCAAAGCAATCAACTCTAGTCAATTCTGCCTCTTAATGTATCTTGAATTTGTCCCTATTTCCATTACTCGTACCAGTACTTTTAGGTAAGACCCTCATCAGTTTCATTTGGAATTTTGTAGTTGTCTAACAACTGTCCTCTTCATCTACAGGCTTTCTCCAATTACAATTAATCCTGTACTCCTCTACTAAATTAATTTTCTTAATAGATACAATCAAATCATCCTTGTACCCCAAAACCTTCACTAGCTCTCCACTGACTACTAAATAAGCCCAAGTACCTTATTTTGTCCAAGAATGTGGACAATATAGCCCTAAACTACGTCTGCACTCTTACGACTTACATTTTCCCTGTTACTATAGCAAAAATTGTTAATACACAAACAGTACACTCTTTATGCCTTCATGTCTTTTCTCTTATTCCTTTTAATTCAAATACTGCCCCTTAATTTGGTGAGTATTTCCTTATCTTTTAAAACCCAAGTCAGGTGTCGCTTCTTCTCAGAGTTATTCTCTGGTCCTGTTAAGAAGTATCAGGTGTCCCACATGTATGATTATATTAATCCAAACCTCAATGACTGAACTGTCCATATTTAATCATAATTTTCTATTACTGAGACTTTCCCCCTTATTAGACAATTAGCTCCCTGGAGCAAGGGACTGTGTAGTATTTACCTTTATACCTTTAATGTTTGGTATATCTTAGATGCTCATTAAATGTTAACTGAATGAATGCAGATGCTTCCCACATCTGTTAATGCAGCCTCGAATTCTCTGGACACCAGTTACACCTTTCCATATGCCTGCAGTACAAATTTAAAATAAATCAAATTTACTTCCTATCCTCCTTTTTAACATCTACTAATTAATTTTCTTATATTTCTTATATTGTTAATGGCAATACTACCCTCCTGGTTCCCCAGGATCAGCATTTCAGAGACATATAGTTATTTGTGATGTACCTAGAAAAACATTTTCCACATCTGTTTCATCTCTTTAATTTCTCTTGCTTCTATCCTAATTCAGGTCTTATAATATCTCTCATATGGACCATCACAATAGCCTCCTAACTGCCTCCACACCTATCATCTATTTTCAACTTTTGAATTCATTATTCATGCTTCTGCCAGATTAATCTTTGTAAAACAAAATCCTATCACCTCATTCCCTTGCTCAGGAAAAACTTCAGCAAGTCTTACCGCTTAGGGAAACAAATTCCATTTCCTTAGGCTTATCCTTAAGTCTCTGCATCATCTGACAGTCAATCTTTCAGGCCTTACCTCTACCATCTCAATACAAGTTCCTTGTAATTCAGCTAAATAAAGCTGCTGACTAATTTCCAAATCTGCCCCTCACTTTCCCCTTAGACTCCTTTTCACATACAATTTTCTCTCTACCAAATGTTTTGTATGACCTTTAATTGCTCAAATCTTTTAAAGACCTGCAGAAATGCCACACACTCTACAGAATCTTCGTTGATCCTCACAGTTGGAAGCAAACTTTCCTCCTCTGAACTTGCGTAGCTTTTTTGCTCACTGTGTTTTTTCATGATATTCATCATCTTTTTTTAGTAATGAGTTGTCATCTCCCTTACTAGACTATAAAGTACCCTGAAGGAGTGATCATGTTTCTTTCACCTTTTTATTTTACTTCATTGTATTTTGTATGACACTTAGTAGAGTATTTTAAGTGGTCAATAAATATTTGTTGCAAGAATGGATCTGAGTGTGTTTATCAAAATGCAAAGTATTATTGGGTTATTAAAATAGTATATTAGAGACAGAAGATAGAAGCAGAGGAGAATTTCAATCCTGTTGATAATCTTTGGGCTACATATTCTCATCAGAATATGATAGAAAAAAGGCGGTAGAGTAGCAAGTTATAACTGATAGAATACACTTGAAAAATGTGTGACCTTTGAAATGCCAATAGCATAGGCTTTGGATTTATCTGCATTAAGGTTTACCAAGCAAATAAACCATTTGAAATCAAAGCAACAGGAGAAATAAAGATGATTTTAGGTGTTTATACTATGTATAATTTTTCATTGTTTATATTTACTACCAAATATAAAAGGTGGTGCATAAAAGTGACATGCGCATCTCTTTACAGAACATAGTATAGAAATGTAGTATGTATCTTACATATACACACTCATCTTAATACTTATAAAAGGGAGAAATGTGTTCTTTACAAAAATAAACTCCTACCCACTAAAACAGATTACTGAAGACAATTATATTGTGTGATATTATGCCATTTAAATGGTAAATCATTACCATAGAATCATTACCCCCAGTATATATATGGGTTAATCTGTACTTGTAATATTTGCACTTGGTTCCCTCAGCTAGATTTAAACTCTTTAATATGAACTATTTTTGCATTACTCTTAAGCAAAAGTTGGTCTACAGTTTCTCAATAGTTAGTTGACCAAATGCATAATGAAGTGTCTTTTAGATAGAAGCCTAAATCTTGTTCCTGCAATTTATCATCTGGATTTTTATTTATATAATGTGCCTCAGTCACATACCTGGTATAACCTATGACTCACTGGAAGATTGTTTTTAAGGTTTTCTTTAATGGGGACATTGTAATTAGTCTTTGAAAGTCTCTAGAAAAAGGCCATTTCACTCTAAACTTTCATCTATGTGGCAGATTGAATTGTTTAACACTGTGCCATGGTTTTGCCTGGGTCATATTGAAATACTTCTGTAGTACTTCCAGGATTGCTTTAAGTAATGAATGTACTGTAATACTGTAAGGAAACATGAGGATTAAGGTTGACATAAAAAATGCTAACGTTTGTAAAAGGAAAATTGTTATGGATTTCTTATTTATTTCTTGATATTGGGAACTTTGAAAGGGCTGGGATTTCATTACATAATCTTAATGTGGCATGGATAGTGAATTTTAGCTTTCACAAGTATGTCTATAGAATCTTATAGGAAAAAATAATGAAGGTTTCCTAACATAACACATATCAACATAGAGTCTTCTGGGAAATACATTTTATTAATGATTTAACTTCTTATTTTTCCACAGGATTTGAGGTTCCAATTAAAACCCTGTTTGGACCATTGAGTTACTGTCTGCAAGTGCTTAATCTTCACCGAAAGCCTCATCGCTTATCTTAAAACAAAAGAAGAACGTGGTAAGGAGAAAAGTAATGAAATGCAGCATAACACATCTTTCAAAGTAAGGGGAAGTAGCTTTTTAAAAATGATCTAGGATCAGTGACATTCAGAAATTATTTGCTGTACACTAAATGTGCTCAAGTGTGGCATCTGAATTCCAAGGACTCTGTGTCTTCTATTATGAAATGAACCACACAGTGTTATTTTTTTCTCTTTGCTGTTGCAGTAGCCTAAGGTAATAATTATTAATGTCACTGATATACCACATATGGTAATATGGATTGCAAAATGAATATTCTTCTTTAATAGAGATTCTATGATGCTCTGATGTTAAAATGATAAGTATAACTGACAACCTTAAATGTTATTTTTTTTTTAAGTTCACAATTCTAGTATTATTCTCAAAAACAGATGTCTATACTTACTCATATCTTGGGTCATATTTAACAGCTTTCTGTCCAATACATCATGATGTCTTTTAATTCTTATGTTGTTAATCCATCATTTTTGAAATACTTAGTCTGATGGTTCTTTGAAGTGTTATGTTGTACTCAGTAACATTGCCTATATCAGAGGAAAGATATAATCGAGATGTCATTGAAATATTCAATGAAAGTGAGTGTCAGTCACTCAGTTGTGTCCGACTCTTTGTGACCCCATGGACTGTAGCCACTAGGCTCCTCTGTCCATGGGGATTCTCCAGGCAAGAATACTGGAGTGAGTTGCCATTCCCTTCTCTAGAGGATCTTCCCAATCCAGAGATTGAACCCACATTTGCAGGCAGATTCTTTATCACCTGAGCCACCAGGAGAGGCAATATCAATTCCCAAATTTAAATCTAATGAAACATTTAGATATTAAAAGATAGTTGAAAAGTATTCACACTTCCCCCTAGTAGTCTCTAATAATGGGATGTTTTTCCTTACATTAAAAATTTGAATAAACAATTATTTGCCACCAAAGACAGATCACTCCCAAATGAATTGACATGAAACATTTATATTCACAACAATTGGAGCTGACTTATTGAAGATGACAATTATTAATTCTGGATTTTCAAAGTATAAACATGTTAGGTAGTTAGAATAGGAAAAAGGAGTCCAGAATGATGGTGGCTAAAAGACAAGGAAGGGAAAAGCCTGTGAAAATAGAACAAAGGAAGGTCCAAGGACTGGAGTGAGGACTTCAGGTAAAACAAACAGCACTCCTGGCTAGCCCAATTTACACAGAGCAGGCCCAGGGGTAGGAGAAAAAACGTATAAAAAGAGGAGCCCAAATTGGGCTGGGGGCCTCTCTTCTCTTTGCGTCTTTTGGGTCAGAATGCTCTCACGATTCCTGGATGTATTTTCCTTTACTTTCTAAATAAAACTGAGCTGTAACATGGAGCTGTAATACTGGTCCGTTCGAGGGCTGAAACGCTGGTCTGTCCGTCACTTCAAATTTTTGTTGCGACGAGACAGAACCCAGGAAATTACAAACTCCCCCTACAAAGAGGTAAAGTTATGGCTATAGTAGTGGCAAAGTTGCTAGTTTTGTTAGACCTGTTAGCCTTAGAATGAACAATACTTTCAAGTGTCTCTAGAACTTTCATTATGGTTGATAAGATTCAGGAACTATGTATTAATCTCTGAATCTCAACCCTTCTTTTAGCGTTTATCAGGATGCCTATATTTGTTGAATGTTAGGAAGTAGAGAGCAAGGGAGCAAGGGAGATAAGAGTTATGTTCCATAGCAGCCAAGAAATTGGTCTACTGCCCTGTGTAAACATAGTTTGCTATTTGGCACTAAGGATTTTTATAAAATACTTCATTTGGATTCTCTTTCTTATAGTGGTCTCCACTTAAGAGTTTATTAATGAGCTATGCCCATGGTCCTCATTAATTCATCAGCAGCTTCTTTAGTATATTTAGCTTTCTTTTAAGCCCCAGATCGTAGCTGCTGAGAACACCAATGGGAAAAGTTTAATAGCCAGCATAATATGCTAATCTCTTTTCAATAAGATTTTATTTTATTTTACTCGATTTGAATAGTTGACTTATGTATGAGATTCACCCTGTAAGTTCACTATAACCCTTTTGCTGCTGCTGCTAAGTCGCTTCAGTCGTGTCCAACTCTGTGCAACCCCATAGATGGCAGCCCACCAGGCCCCGCCGTCCCTGGGATTCTCCAGGCAAGAACACTGGAGTGGGTTGCCATTTCCTCCTCCAATGCATGAAAGTGAAAAGTGAAAGTGAAGTCGCTCAGTCGTGTCCAACTCTTAGCGACCCCATGGACTGGAGCCTACCAGGCTCCTCCGTCCATGGGATTTTCCAGGCAAGAGTACTGGAGTGGGGTGCCATTGCCTATTAAAATACATCTCTGTGAAATATAATTTACTGTTATTGGAAATATCAGTGCTCATATGTTTATTAGGTAAATGGTAGCTGGCTTATGCGCTGCATTTTTGTATATTACCTAGTCTTAAGACCTCAAACTAATAGTTTGACTCACTAATTCTCATAGTTTTTTTTTATAGTTACAAATAAGTAAGAGGAGACTGCCCTCTTTTTAGGATATGGTAAAGGAATACCCCAAGGTTACCTCTGCATTGAATCACCGTATAAGTTGTTTGTCAAATAAATATTGGTCACATTCCATTCCAGGCAATATCTCTAGGTTTATAAAAATTAATAAAACATGACCCTTGTTTACTCAGATCATATAATGATGGATGAAGCCAAGTATATACATCATTTAATATAAACTTTCTAGCATTCTGAAATATGTGTAGGATGATAGTAAAATCCTGAAGAGGGACATTCAAATCAGCTTGAAGAGGAGGTTAGGCCAGTGAAGAAATACTTAAAGAGATAATTCTTAATCCATCAAAATATGAGTAGAAGGCAGTTAGGCTAAAAAAAAAAAAAAAAAAAAAGATGTGGAGTTTCATGGGGCAGCAGGGAGAGGAGGTGTAAAGTCACAGATCTGATTAAAATGAAGGTCACCTCTCAGTGGATGATATGACAGTGAAAAAAGAATGCTTCCTGAAGAAAAGAGGCTTCCTGAATGAGGTAAAGGTTGATAGAAGTCTGGAAGCATGAGTAAGTCCAATAAAGAATTGAGAAAGAATGTTTTCTAAGCAGAAAGGATAACATCCAAAGACTGTGTTCATAAGCTTGCTTGATGTCCATTTGCATGCCATCAGTGAAAATAAATTTAAGAATCAATGGTCCTTTTTCTCTCATTCTCTACATTGTTAAGTAGTCAGTGCATTGATTTCTACCTCTTTGAACTCTGAGAAAATCATATAAATATAAACATGAAATTACAAAACTGAAGGAAATGTAGTTTATACTTCATTCAGACTCTCATTTCCTAGATGAAGAAATTGAGTAAGCTCCAAGGAGTCTTACGACTCGTTCAAGGGTGAGCTGTTTTGTTATTTTCAGAGCCTCAGAAAAATCCAATACCCCCATATAAGCAGAAACTTAAAAACTGAAGTATTTTAGTATTGTTCCCCTCAATTCCAGCAGATTGCCATTAGGGGCAGTAAAATGGAGAGCTTAAAAGTGTCAGCTCTAGAGTTAAAATATTTGCTTTCACAATGTACACATTAAGTGACTTTAGGCAAGTGATATAATCTCTTTTTGCTTCAGATCTATCATCTATAAAATATGAAATAATAATGCAAAATGCTTAGATCAGTGCCTAGCTCATAATAAGCACTCCACAAATGTGCTATTATCTGTCATTAGGCAATCAAGCATTAGCATTCATGCACAGATTGTGCTATGGGCACTCTTGAAATTGATTTGATTATCCAAATCATTTTTAAAATTTTGTTATAATAACTGTCACATCACCAATTTTACCAAAACCTTTCTAATTTATGTTTTAGAACTGCCACGTACAAAAAAAAAAAAAAAGAATCCAAATTATATGATTTTAAATTATTATCAATGGAAAATATTAAATTTTTATAAATTAAGCAATATGAAATACCTGTTAAGGGATAGTCAAGTAAGAATTGGAAATCTATTACTTTGAAATGTGAAAAACATTCTTATTCTAAGCAAAATTGTCCATGAATCCGTTTCTCATATGAGAATATAAGAATGGCTATATAACCTTGCATTTGATCACAATCTTATGTTCAAGTACCCCTACTATATAAAAAATACAACAGATTAAACCGGAAAGCAAAGAGTATAAATTCCATACTTCATGGAATAAAAAGATTGGTACTGTCCTGCATGTCAGAAGGATGATGGCCTTTGTTCCTTTGGCAAAATCACTTTAAGGACATTTTTATTCTTAAAATGTCTAATATAAATTTCCTACCCAGTGGATATTAGACTTTTGCTGCAAGGCTTTTGGACATTAGATAACTATTTATGACACGAGACACCTCAATGCTTCCAAAGTCATTATATTCAGTGCTAATGAATTGAAACTTTTAGATCTATAGTGTGGTTCATAAATCGAGACAACATTTTATACACATTTGTGTGATCTATCTTTATGCCCAAAGAAATTAACTAAACAGAACTATTACCATCTTGGGAAAAACATGAATTTGTTTTGCAATTACAAAGATTTTTAAAAATAATTGTCTGTGTTTGGAGAAATAAGTAATTTATAAAATGCAGAGGATATGATTTTAAAAATAGAGGTTTACAGTACATGACCTACAAATAAAACTGTTACGTAAAATACGCAATGAGGAGGCAGTCACATTTCACAAATCATAGAATGCTGGGTTTTCTTAACACAATGATATCATCAGTGTTGCTGTATTATGGTATAAGTTTCTATATACTATTATGAGAAACATTTATTTTCTGCTATTTAAAAACTATAGTAGTAATAAATGTTCAAAGCTTACAAGTTTAGATTACATTCTTTAGGGAGCAGAATTTGACAACTCCTTTCTCTCCTTTTGGAGAAAGAAACACAAAGGAAACCAGATATTAAGAATCTGTTTTAAAAACATACTTTCAGGTAAAAGCTGGAGTGTATTTTCTCCCTCCACACTGTTCTACTATGAGAACTACTATGTAAAACAAATTTTCATGTAGTCCATGGTTTACACTTATGACCTGATTTATTTTATGTCCACAATAACTTAGCAAGGAAGGCAAAGAGGCTATACAATTCAGAAAGGTATTCATTAAAGGCGGGATAGAATCCACCAGGGAAACAAAATGGTCCTGAGCTTTTCTTTGCTGGAAGTTTTATTCAATGTCCTTTTATGCTCATTCACTGTCCTTACTCATCTGCTCAGATTTTCTATCTCTCCATAATTCAGTTTTGGTAGGATGTATGTTTCTGGGAATTTATCCATTTTATTTTCTAGGTTACCCAATTTGTGTGTAATTGTTCACAGTAGTTTCTTATGATCCTTAATATTTATGAGGTATCAGTGTCATATCTCCTCTTTCATTTCTGATTTTATTTGAGTCTTCCCTTTTTCTCTTAGTTTAGCTAAAGATTTGTCAATTTTGTTTATGTTTTTAAAAACAAACTTTAATTTCATTGATTTTTTCTATTGTTTCTTTAGTCTCTAGTTTGTTTGTTTTCATTCTAAACATTATTTGCTTCAGTGCTAATAACTTTGGGCTTAGTGTTTCTTTTTCTAGTTCCTGAGGTGTAAAGTTGGGCTTCCCAGGTGGTGCTAGTGGTAAAGAACCTGCCTGCCAATGCAGGAGCCACAGGAGATGTAGGTTCATCCCTGGATCAGGAAGATCCCATGGAGGAGGGCATGGCAACACACTCGAGTATTCTTGCCTGGAGAGTCCCATGGACGGAGGAGCCTGGTTGCCTACAGTTCATAGAGTCACAAAGAGTCAGACACAACTGACAAAGCACACATGAACGAGGTGTAAATTAGATATATTGTTTATTTGAAATCTTTCTTTTTGCCTAATGTAGGGGTTTGTCCCTCTCAGAACTGCTTTTGCTGCAGTTCATAAGTTTAGGTATGTCTTGTTTCCATTTCCTCAAGATATAGTTCTTCTTTGACCCATTGGCTGTTCAGGAGCATATTGTTTAATCTCCATATATTTGTCAATTTTTTCAATTTTCCTCATTACAGTCTGTGTAACATACATATATATAGTTGTATACTTTAAATCTATTATATTTTTGTCAACTGTACTTCATTAAAGCTGGAAAAAATACACTTCACCTTCTCGCATTAAAAATAGAAATAAAAATGGTATTTTTAAAAAGTTCTTCAACATCTGAGATTGAAACAGGAGATTTTCTTCTTAAGACTTGGTCAATAAAAACAAAAGCAAAAACCAGCAGCAAACAAAAACTAAAACCTGCATTCCTCAACCATTCTTATTAATTGAAGTTTTACTAAGTTCATTATATTTTAAAGATGTTTTAAGTGTGCATTTTCATATCAGAACTCAGCCTTCAATTTTAACCATCTATTGACAGCTAATTTTCTATGCCTATTATTCATGATGTTTTTACTTTCTTTTGTATCACTATATAATATCCTCCTAAAGCTATTCTGTCTCAAATTTTTAAGTTTAGACATGAAACTCTTCTTTATTTTGACCAAAAGTGACTAAGTATTACATAGTGTAAACATTGTCCTCACAGCTACTGGTTTCCTTGAAAGAATGGTACACATGAGTGTGTACGTGTGTGTTTCTGTCTGTGCCTGTGTCCATGTGCATGTGTGTGTCTGTAAACATGATAGAGGGAAGGAGAGAAAGAGGGAGAGATGAGAGGGAGAGAAATCACTAACTTTTATTGAGGAGAAAATTCAAGTAAGTTAAATAAGTGAGGTATACTAAAATTCAAGGAAGGGAAGTAAACAGTAATTCTTCATTCCTAGCCTAACCACCTTTCTCTCTCTCTCTCTCTCTCTACATATATATATATATATATATATATATATATATATATATATATATTTTAATGAGACTTCATTAAATTTTAATTTGAGACTGGGTTTGGGAAAAAATTTCTATAGTAAACAATAAATTCATAGACATATTAAAAGTGTAGTTTATTTCAAGTATAACTGAATTCCTCATAAATGGAACAACTTTTGGAAAACAGTCTTTATTACACCTGATATAATCCAAAAAAAGTTAATCAATTTTTAAGGAGTGCAAATTTTGTTTTTTTTCCCTGACCTTTTATTCCATTTCAAAACCCTTATTTGGGGTTCTTTTGTTGTTGTTGTTGTTGCTTTGAGTTGACTAAAGATGCTTTGGGGCTTCCCAAGTGGCTCAGTGGTAAACATAACCCTGCTGATGCAAGAGACGTACATTCAGTCCCTGGGGATTGCCAATCAATAGATGCACATTTGATCCCTGGGTCAGGAAGATACCTTGGAGAAGGAAATGGCAACCCACTCCAGTATTCTTGCATGGGAAATCCCATGGACAGAGGAGCCTGGTAGGCTAGAGTCCATGGAGTCGCTAAAGAGTTGGACGCGACTTAATGACTAAACAACAACAACAAAGATTCTTTTGCAGCATTGTATTAAACACAAAAGAACATTAACTTCCTTTCATTGGAAAATTAAAGTTATGCCTGCATTCAGAATTGTTTTATGGGAGCATTCTCTTACTTTAGCAAACGTGTTTTTGTTTGAACCATTAACTGTGAGTCATTTGGATCTATAGAAAATGAATTGAATGCCTGTAACTTACATATTTATTTTCACTAAGGCCTCATCAGTAAGATGGAAAAATAATGCAGAAAAAATTCTAGCTCCTGGATTTCTTCTCCCTCTCAGTAAATACAGCCATCTCTCAGTAATATTTTCCATTTTGGATGTACATCACCAAGAAGGTAATTTGTGGAAGGTAATTTGTCAGACTTTGTGATTACCTATTTCTTAGACACATTTTATTTCCACCAAAGTCTTTCTCCCTGATTTTCTGGCTTTAAGATTTATTTTCAAATTCCTTTTGTATTTACAAATAACGTGCTTGACAGATATGTTACAAGGGTTGTTATACATGTAGTAGAGTGTTTAAAAAAATTACTCTCTTTGCTTATAAACCAATTTATTGTCCTTTGTGCAAAGTAACAAGCCATTCTGTCATGGATGAAAGATCTTGATTTGACTGTTTGCAGCGCACACTCCTTCATGGCTGAAAGCTTCTAGTGATTTCAATCTTTCTGTCACCCATGCAAATCCCCTATCTACATACAGTTTGTTTACAATAGATAAAGATTTATTTTGCAGTTATTAATTGCAATAGTTTCTTGATTAAATGTCTCTATTACTAACTGTTCCATCCTTTCATGACCTCTACCACCCCCTCCACCACCACTCTTCACCCAGCTGCCATCACAAAATTCATTGACAATAAAACACCATTTCAGATTTTTTTGTGAATCAGGGCTCTCTGTCAGCTTATTTTAAATTAATTCTTTGATTTTTAGCTTATCACTCAAACTTAAAGACATTATCATGACAATTCTTAATGTCAATTCTACACGTAAATGATTATACATTTAGAGAATTTTAAGGTTCATACTTGGGTGTTATTATCATGAATGAATAAGTCAGATTCTTACAATGGAAAAGCTACTGCCTGGGAGTGAACTACTTTTATTGACATTTTGGAACTACGACAGTTCCATTTAATAAAATGTTAAAATAGTATTATAGTTTAACAGCAGGGGAAACTCTGATTCAATGCCTTTCTTAGCCAAAGAAACAGATTGGATAATGAAAACTCCTTATTGACAATAAGAAACACCCTGTTACATTTGCAATTACAGTGTTTCTCTTAATCCAGTATCTCAGTATGTGTTATCACCCTTGAAATCCTTATATTAATCTGCACTAATTGGAGTAATTCTTGCTCCCATTTTGAGAACTAGGAAACGAAAAAGTAATTTTTTTTCAAGATCACGTATCACATCTGTGATAGAGACCGAAATAAAAATTTATCATTGCAGATCATGTGTGATGTGTTTCTTAAGCAATTTCTGTCATTATTCTCAGTCAATTCTCTTAACCATGAAATAACTGCTTCTGACAAATCAATGAAGACCAAGTCAAATCTAACACATGGAAGGTAGATTGTGGATCTTGGCACTTTACAAAGTATTTTCACACCCATTATCTCATTTTTTTTTTCCTTATAACAAACTTAGAAGCAGGTAAGGTAGGTATTTTATTCTCATTTTAGAGATGTGGAATGTAAAACTCAGAGAGGTGAAATTACAGAGTTAGGAAGTGGAAGAGCCAGGATTCTAATGTATATCTTTTGTTTCCAAACACAGCAATATCAATACTAAATATAGTGCCAGTCTTAACACTATAGTGCCATCCAAAAACTTATAATTTGTATCTAGACAAATATCTAAGCATTCTTGTCAAAACACAAACATCATTTATCAGATAATTGCATTTTAGTTAAGTATACCTTATTCACAAAACTATGAATGTTAAGAAACAAAATATTCAAAAAACATAGATTTAAGAAACTGTTGTATCTAAGTATCTGTTCTATTCAACTATTTATACACCAAAGAACTTTCATATCTGTTATTTAGTTATATGAGTATGATTAACCACATTTCATATGTGAAGAAACAGACTCAGAAGAATTTAATAACTTACCTCATATTGCAGTTTGTAACTTGGTAGAGCCAGTATTCAAACCAGTAGATATCTTGTTCTCTAAGGCTTTGCTTTTTCCTAAGTCATGTAAACAATCAAGAAAGAAAAGAGCTATTTTATTGATGGCAGGAATCCTTTCTCAACATTCACATATATCAAATCATGTCCAGTTCAGTCACTCGAGTCTGACTCTTTGTGACCCCATGGACTCCAGCATGTCAGGCTTCCCTGTTCATCACAAACTCCCTAAGCGTGCTCAAACTCATGTCCATTGAGTTTGTGATGCCATCCAACCATCTCATCCTCTGTCATCCCCTGCTCCAGCCTTCAGTCTTTCCCAGTATCAGAATCTTTTCCAGTGAGTCAGTTCTTTGCATCAGGTGGCCAAAGTATTGGAGCTTCAACTTTAGCATCAGTCCTTCCAATGAATATTCAGGACTGATTTCCTTTAGGATTGACTGGTTTGATCTCCCTGCAGTCCAAGGGACTCTCAAGAGTCTTCTCCAACACAACAGTTCAAAAGCATCATTTCTTTCGTGCTCAGCTTTTTTATGGTCCAACTCTCACATCCATATACATGACTACAGGTAAAACCATAGCTTTGATAAGATGAAGCTTTGTCCACAAAGTAATGTCTGTTTATTAATATGCTGTCTAGCTTTGTCATAGCTTTTCTTCCAAGGAGCAAGCCTCTTTTAATTTCATGGCTACAGTCACCATCTACAGTGATTTTGGAGCCCCCCAAAATAAAATCTGTCACTGTTTCCATTGTTTCCCCATCTATTTGCCATGAAGTGATTGGACCAGATGCCATGATGTTAGTTTTCTGAATGTTGAGCTTTAAGCCAACTTTTTCACTCTCCTCTTTCACTTTCATCAAGAGGCTCTTTAGTTCTTCTTTGCTTTTTCCCATAAGGGTGGTATCATCTGCATATCTGAGGTTATTAATATTTCTCCTGGCACTCTTGGTTCCAGCTATCAAATCATGTAGTACACTTTAAATATAGTACAATTTTATTTGTCAACTATACTTCAATAAAGCTGAAAAAAGTTACTTTGATACTGTAGCCTTCCTTGTATAGGAATTATTTGTATATTTCACATATAAAAGTTTTTGTTAAATATATAGCCAACTATAACTGCGATGGACATCACCAGATGGTCAAAACTGACTATATTATTTGCATCCAAAGATGAAGAACCTCTATACAGTCAGCAAAAATAAGACCAGGAGCTGACTATGGCTTAGATCATGAACTCCTAATTGCCAAATTCAGACTTAAATTGAAGAAAGTAGGGAAAACCACTAGAACATTCAGGTATGACCTAAATCAAATCCCTTGTGATTATACAGTGGAAGCGACAAATAGATTCAAGGGATTAGATCTGATAGAGTGCCTGAAGGACTATGGATGGAAGTTCATGACATTGTACAGGAAGCAGTGGTCATGACCATCCCCAAGAAAAAGAAATGCAAAAAGGCAAAATGGTTGTCTGCAGAGGCCTTACAAGTAGCTGTGAAAAGAAGAGAAGTGAAAGGGAAAGGAAAAAAGGAAAGATATACCCATTGGAATGCAGAGTTCCAAAGAATAGCAAGGAGAGATAAGAAAGCCTTCCTCAGTGATCAATGCAAAGAAATAGAGGAAAACAATAGAATAGGAAAGACTAGAGATCTCTTCAAGAAAATTGTAGATACCAAGGGAAAGTTTCATGCAAAGATGGGCACAATAAAGGACAGAAATGGTATGGACCTAACAGAAGCAGAAGATATTTAGAAAAGGTAACAAGGATACACAGAAGAACTATACATAAAAGATCTTCACAACCCAGATAATCATGATGGTGTGATCACTCACCTAGAGCCAGACATCCTGGAATGTGAAGTCAAGTGGGCCTTAGGAAGCATCACTATGAACAAAGCTAGAAGAGGTGATGGAATTGCAGCTGAGATACTTCAGATCTTAAAAGATGATTCTGTGAAAGTGCTGCACTCAAAATGCCAGCAAAATTTGGAAAACTCAGCAGTGGCCACAGGACTGGAAAAGGTCAGTTTTCATTCCAATCCCAAAGAAAGGTTATGCCAAAGAATGCTCAAACTAGCACACAACTGCACTCATATCACAGGCTAACAAAGTAATGCTCAAAATTCTCCAAGCCAGGCTTCAACAATACGTGAACTGTGAACTTCCAGATGTTCAAGCTGGATTTAGAAAAGGCAGAGGAACCAGAGAGTAAATTACCAACATCCATTGGATCATTGAAAAAGCAAGAGAGTTCCAGAAAAACATCTATTTCTGCTTTATTGACTATGGCAAAGCCATTGACTCTGGACTACAACAAACTGTGGAACATTCTTAATGACATAGGAATACCAGACCACCTGACCTGCCTATTGAGAATTCTGTACGCAGGTCAAGAAGCAACAGTTAGAACTGGACATGGAACAACATGTCCAAATAAGTTCCAAATCGGAAAGGAATACGTCAAGCTGTATATTGTCACCCTGCTTATTTAACTTATATGCAGAGTACATCACGAGAAATTCTGGACTGGATGAAGCACAAGCTGGAACCAAGATTGCTGGGAGAAATATCAATAACCTCAGATATGCAGATGACACCACACTTATGGCAGAAAGAAAGAAGAACTAAAGAGCCTCTTGAAGAAAGTGAAAGAGGAGAGTGAAAAAGTTGGGTTAAAGCTCAATAATAAGAAAACTAACATCATGGCATCCAGTCTCATCACTTCATGGCACACAGACAGGAAGACAATGGAAACAGTGACAGACTTTGTTTTGGTGGGGGCTCCAAAATCACTGTAGATTGTGACTGTAGCCATGAAATTAAAAGAGGCTTGCTCCTTGGAAGAAAAGCTATGACCAATGTACACAGCATATTAAAAAGCAAAGACATTACTTTGCCAACAAAGGTCTGTCTAGTCAAAGAAGCTGAGCACCAAAGAATTGATGCTTTTGAACCATGGTTTTGGAGAAGACTCTTGAGAATCCCTTGGCCAGCAAGGAGATCCAACCAGTCCGTCCTAAAGGAAATCAGTCCTGAATATTCATTGGAAGGACTGATGCTGAAGCTGAAACTCCAATACTTTGGCCACCTGATGTGAAGAACTGACTCATTTGAAAAGACCCTGATGCTGGGAAAGATTGAAGGTGAGAGGAGAAGGGGACGACAGAGGATGACATGATTGGATGGTATCACGACTGAATGGACATGAGTTTGAGTAAGCTCCGGGAGTTGGTGATGGACAGGGAAGCCTGGTGTGCTGCAGCCCATGGGGTTGCGAAGAGTTGGACATGACTGAGCAACTGAACGGAACTGAACTGGGATTCCTCAAATACTTAAGAATTCAAGATCAGAGATATCTTGAAGAGGTTAAGGGTTGTAGGGAAGGACTTAAAGATAAGCTTGAGATGTATTCATACTTCTATTCTATATTTTAGAGTAAAGGTAGAATAAACTCTTGGCGAAGATTTCTGTCAAATAATGTCCTGAACTGTGGGGATAGAGAGATGTTTAAATCATGGCTCCTTTCCTTTAGAAGCTAATGGGAAATTCATTCATTTATTTATTCAAGAAGTATTTATTGAGCATCTAATAGAAAGATAGGAACAAAGAAAGAATTGTGTATACCTACTTAAACAGTTCAGTCACTCATAAAATAGGAGGCATTAACTTTCTGAAATTCTCCAATCATTCTAGTTTTTTCATCTTTAAACTTCCATGTCAACTTAAAAATATTAGTTAAAAGAATCACTTTCAAATGCTCCCAAATAACATTATTTATACTCATTCATGCTGCATAACAAATGTATATTGAAAGTCAGCATTTGCCCCAGTTTTGCTTAGTGACAAAGTGTTATTAAGACTGTTAATTATCAAAATCAGAAAGGTTTTTGGATAGTTGAACTTCAGTGTGATACCTTGGGCCAATTTACATATTATAGAAAATATAAGTGAGTCTTAATGATATAAGTATGTGGTCATTTGGACTTATCCAAATAATCTCGATTTATCTGGTCAAGCAAACAAAATAACTCTGTGAAATTGTCTGCCTTCATGCCCCAAGGTTCGTAAATCAATTAGTCAATAGCTCAAAGGGGATGAAATTAATCCATGATAAAAGCACAAAGCTAAAAAAGGCAAATAAATGCCTCTTATATCCCTCTGTCTGTATAATATTTTAACCTTAGTTCTCTTTCTCTATTTTGCTGGCTGAGTTTGTAAAATTAGATAATTCTTATCTTTATATGCTTCCAATAATAATACTTTTATTAGTATGAGAATTTCAAGACACAATGAGTAAACCTTATGACATCCTATCATCTTTTCTTTACCTTTGCTGGTGTCAATGTGTCAATAAAAGTTAGAATGTCTGATTCCTCCTAATCCTCAAAAGCTTATAAAGTGACACATTTTATTTACACTTTTAAAATGCATATTTAATTCTTTTCTTCTGTGAACATCAATATTTTTCTGCTCAGTGGATGAATATTGAGTAGGGCAACTTGCCAGCTCTCCATTGGAGAACTGGGATCTGGCACTCCCTCCACTTTCAAAACACGCTCAAGCAAGGCTCCTTGTTCACATAGGGCTCACATTAAAAAGCAAACTCAAAATATCTTCAAACAACACGAAACACCCTGCTTTATGTACTTAGAGAAGGTCAGTAGTCTTTCTCATGCCAAGGAAAGCATATGATTTAAATTTCAGAACATGATTTCATCTAAAACTTGCAAAAATGTTTTCATTTGACTGGAAAGTTAAAGAAGAAAGGAAAGTTGTTGCTGTTTGCATATGTTAACTCAATACCTTCAGTGACATTTCTCTAACAACCACAAATTGTTGCATTCTCTATGGCGGGCAAATGTAATTTTTTAGTTATTAGGCTTTCGAAATGACGTTTTGTACTTTTGTGATAAATTAGCTTGTCTACCAACCAAATAAAGAGTTTTTGAAACTTCATGGCAAATCACAGTAGGTGGGGTGGGGGGGAACAACTTAACGAACATATTCAAGAACAGCATGTTTAAGCTCTTAATTTTATTACTGTAAATTTATTTTGATTTGTCTCTGGAACACAGCAGGAACAGAAGGGGGAGATTGCGTGCAAGAGAACAAAAATAGCTCATTTAAGTGCATAAGTTCTGTAGATGTAAATTAAGCTCTCTTTAGTTTCAAAGCTTAGAAAGTTTTAAAATAAATCATTAGATCTCTCTCTTGTTACCAGTGACATGTTTCTATCTATTACCTTATTTTCATTCTTTGTACTCTTGAACATGCCAATTTGTACAAAGATAAAAGAGACTGAATCAAATTTTTAGAACTTGAAAGTTCTTGTCCAAGTCCCTTTGTGTAACCCAGGAGTCAATAGCTAGTCCAAACAGGAGGCAGGGTGTCCCAGGTTTTTCTTTTTTTTAATTTCTTTAAAATTTTCTTTTCTGTTATTTTTAAATGAAAAGTGTGTATGTCTAGCATGTGCAACATGATGATTGATAAATATATACACAGTAACAGGATTACTACTATATTCACTGCAGCACTCTTCACAATAGCCAATGCATGAAAACAAACTATTAGTTGATGAATAGATAGAGAAATTGTGGCATATATGTGCAATGAAATAGTATTCAGCCTTAAGAAAGAATGTGATCTTGTCGTTTCTGACAATATAGATGAACTTAGAGGACATTACACTAAGTGCAATAAACCAAACACAGAAAAACTGTTCACTTGTATCTGAAATCTAAAGAAGTCAAATGCATACATCAGAGTAGAATGGTGAACACCATGGTAGGGAAGTGAATCAGGTGTTGGTTAAAGGATACAAAAAAAGGATTTTGGAGGTGACCAGTATAAACAATTAGAGTTGTCAATATTTTGCCCAATGGGTTATAAAGTTTAACATTTTATTAAACCACTAGCATCATTATTCATATTTATTGAATAGCTACTGTGTGCAGTGCATTAGAATCCACTCCAGTCAAATATAGCATCAAACTGGTCTGAATGCACTTTTATTGGAATTTTCAACCAGTAGTTTTGACGTAATATAGACATGAACCAAGTTCTAGAAGTTCAGATTTCTTGAGTTTTTTCTTATTTTTTTCTTCATGTTTTCTTGTCCCATTAACAATTTCATAGAACATTTGGACATGAAAGAATACAGTATTTACCTTCAAGTTTCCCATACACATATATAGGATGCTTTTGCAAACCACGTCAGCTCCTTGTATTGCCACTATCATTTGGGCACAAGTGAGATTATACACACCTGCCTTCAAAAAGCAATGATGCTGGGACTTCCCTGGCTGTCCAGTGGTTAAGACTCTGAGTTTGTAGTGCAGGGGATGGATGTGCGTTCAATCCCTGACTAGGGTACTAAGATCCCACATGCCACGTGGCAAAAGAAAGAGAAATGATGCTGAAGGCAGTTGTTTTTATAAGCAGAAAACAGTTTTCCTTTCCAAGATAAGAGAACATCTGGATGAGATGAAATGACAACCAGCACTCAGTCTACTTTTCACAATGCTCTCTCCACCATCCCTCAGTATTATCTTTTACTAAGTTTCTAAAGAATGGGAGTTATCATGGTGCTACAGCATTTTCTGTTTTCCCTAATACCTACCACCATATTTTGTTTAGGAATTCATAATGTGATTTTTAGCATTTAAAAATAACAAATCCTAAAATTTACTTTATCCTTTATACCTTCCAGTATAAGAAACCAAAGAATACTAAGGTCTTGTATTTGTGACTGCTATTATGAGGAAATCAGGAGAGAGAGATGTCTCAAAGGAACTTTTCAAGTTAAGAGGAGGATGTATTTCTTTCATTGCTTTTTTTTTTAATTGAGCCATCTTAAATTCACTTGTTCAATACTGAATTGATTCATTCAATACTGAATGAATCCACATCCTCACTTTCTTTGTGTTCTCCTTTAAAATTTTGTTTCCTCTGTCAACTCTCAAGCTCAGAATTTTGTAGCCACTTGACTACTTCTCCATCTCATCTGCCCAGGCAATACACAAGTCTTGTTAACATTATTTAGACATGTTTATACCTTAAATTTCATTTCCAGAAAATATGTCATTTTAAATCACTATTCCCCTGTGAATGGATTATTACAGCCTACTTGTCTCTACAGTCTTTTTTATCCCTGATTAAGCCCACTCATAAACCATGGCTAATCTAATTTCCTTTAAATGATATACCCTTCATCTCATTCATCTTCTCAAAAACCTATGGTATTTCCCTATTTACCAGTTCTACTCTGCATGACTTCCAAAGCCTTCTATAATTGGATGACCCTTAGTTTAATGTTCAAGTCAATTTCCCACTTTTCCATAACACAATTACTCTGCTTTCATCAGGCTATTTTATACACTGTGCTGCTCATGTTATCCAGATAAACTTCAAGGTTCAAGAAGGTCACAGCTCCTCCATGAATTCTTCTCTCTGTGCCCCAGCCTATACCGAGTAATTTTCTTCACAATTGTCCTATCAGTATAAGACATTTTATGACTCCTTTATGACTACTTATGTTGGTACTTAATTTTATACTTGTGAATTTTAAAAATTATTATAAATTTCATGCTATTTTCATCTTACCTTTCTAACCAAAGTAGGATGGCATGGGACATTATTTGTTATTTCTTGCAGATGTTCTACACAACCAAGGATATCATTACATATGTAATATATCCTCAATGAGTATCTGTTGATAAAGAGACTGTTAATATTTATTGATAAGGAGAGTTGAATGAGTTAAATCTCATTTCTGAATTTTTTACTTACTGCCATCACACAATCCACCCAGTAAATGAGAATGCTTGCCATACATACCTTCTTCCATAATTTAACAGGAGAACAAAAGTGGTTCTTTGTTTAACATAGCCTGTCAATTTATAAAACTTTACCAAAATCGAGCTAATAATTTATGCTTTAAAAAGATATTTTGGCAATTTTGTAATTCTGTATATTGTGTAGATAGACAGTAATCATGTATTTTGCACTGTGGTAGTCAACATTTCTGTAGCATACAGATCAGCCATTATTTTTCTTTTCATTGTCACCTGTATAGCCTCCACATTCTGAAATTCACAGTTTACAAAGATGTATATATATATATATATGACATACTTATATTTTTCAGTTAGTCTTAATCCAAAACTTTCAGAGCATGACAGAACCTTAGAGTTTATCTAGTTCAAATGACCAATCTAAAGCTTGAATCTCTTACATGAAATTTATTCAACATGTAGTCATTGAACACCTCATATGTACTAGTCACTCAAGCAGATACTACTTGACTACATGTAGTAATTTGCAACTCTCAACAGCATGAAGTCACCAATTCTATCAGATAATGTCTGACTGGAGACATCTCTCTTGCATTTCACTAAAATCTGCTGTCTAGAATTTTCTTTCTTTATCTCATTTTAGTTATTGGGACATCATAAAACAACTATAGTATCTGTTCTAAAGGACAAGGCATCAGTATTTAAAATAACTCTCATGCTGCTGCTGCTGCTGCTGCTAAGTCGCTTCAGTCAAGTCCGACTCTGTGCGACCCCATAGACGGCAGCCCACCAGGCTCCCCTGTCTCTGGGATTCTCCAGGCAAGAACACTGGAGTGGGTTGCCATTTCCTTCTCCAATGCATGAAAGCGAAAAGTGAAAGTGAAGTCTTTCAGTCGTGTCTGACTCTTAGCGACCCCATGGACTGCGGCCCACCAGGCTCCTCTGTCCATGGGATTTTTCCAGGCAAGAGTGCTGGAGTGGGGTGCCATTGCCTTCTCTAACTCTCATGCTACCCTAGAGTAATATTCCTCTTCTCTCTGTCACACTACTTCACTTCTTTCCAGTTTCCCAAATGATTTGTTTCCAAGTCTCCTCACCACCCTTGCTTGTTCTGCCCTAAATATGTTCCAGTGCTGTTCCTATCAAGCTTATCAGATTTAATGACCATATTTTGCAACAACCCCTTACTGAAATTAAACTCATAGATAATAGAGCCTCTTACACACATCTATTACAAAAATCTATATAATTCTTGAAATTTAATATAAATGAGAAATTCAATGAAATGAATTTATAGTAAATAAAATAATTTGCAATGTGTAAGTTACAACTAAGAACTTTGTTTTTTAATACAAAAAAACACCCCCACAAGTTTTCAAAGTTTTTCTGGGGGGCAGTAGCCAACCCCACAATGCCGTGATAACATATTTTACCAGTGGCTCCAAAGTTCTTTAAAATAGGTGACTAATTTGAATGTAGCCCTTCAGAGGTAATCTATCCTATTAATGAAGAGTAAAACTTGCTTTTTATATGTTCTGCACTTCTATTATTACAGTCTAAAATCAGAGGACCTTTCTTATTCACTCTTTGGGTTTATTATTAAATAAAATCCCAAAGTCCTTTAACATGGATTTCCAAGTGTGAAGCCATGCCACTTTCCTTTTATACTTAAAAGTTTAAAATATGGAAAGACAGCACATGTTCCAATTAAATGTAACCATGCTAGATCTGGAATGTAGCCCCAATCTATTGATATCTTTGAATCATGTTTCTT
Source organism: Bos grunniens (assembly GCF_055505025.1). Lineage (NCBI taxonomy): Eukaryota > Metazoa > Chordata > Mammalia > Artiodactyla > Bovidae > Bos > Bos grunniens. The sequence continues at coordinate 136,084,798 of NC_141194.1, forward strand.
ATGCATCATATTTGTTCTGCTTCCCATTTTAATTTCATCTATAAATTTGATCAATATTCCTTTTATGTTCTTTTCAAAAAAAAAAAAAAAGACTGGGAGAAAGAATCACTTAGGTAACCTCTAGGAAATATACTGAGAATATATAGCACAGTTGAGACAACACGGCTATCTATTTAAGAATACTTACTCTAGAGTCACAGTGCCTGTGTGCCTAGTCACTTCAGTCGTGTCGGAATCTTTTTGATCCTGTGAATTGTAGCCCCCTAGACTCCTCTGTTCATGGGATTCTCCAGGCAAGAATACTAAAGTGGGTTGCCATTCCCTCCACCGGGGGATCTTCCTGACCCAGGAATGGAACTTGCGTCTCTTATGTCTCCTGCATTGGCAGGCAGGTTCTTTACCAATAGCGCCACCTGGGAAGCACACAGTAAGACTATCGGGTAAGAATCAAAGCTTTACTACCATATTGGCTGTGCAAACTTGGAAAATTCTGTTCCTCAGTTTCCTTATCAGCAAAATGGGACTGAATACAGTATATCCATCCAGTTGTTTTAAAGAACTAAGATAAACTCCTATGGGTCAAGTACTTGGTAAATGCTCAGTAAATGTTTTAATGTTTCAAGAACTCAAATCATGTACTTGTTGCCATGTTGAGTCACTAGCCCAGTCATTGTTTTGGTTGAACCAACCATTAAGAAATTTGGGAAAAATTTCCCCCTAGTATATGAATTGTTTATTGCTATGGAAAAATTATCCCCAAACATAATAGCTTTAAAAAAATAAACATTTATCTCAATTTGTGTAGATTAGAAAAACCTGGGCACAGCTATATGTGAGCTTCTATGGCTCTGAGTGTGTCATTAGGCTACAATCAAGATGTCAGCCTGGGCTGTGGACTCATCTCATAGCTCACTTGCGGGCAGGGTGGGGGAAATCCACTCCCACTCATGTGGCTGTAGGCAAGCTGATACCAGGTCCCTTACCAAGTGAGTCTTTCCAAAAGGCAACACAGCAGCTGGCTTCTCCCTCAGAGTAAGTCAGTGATAGATCAAGGGGGAAGATGGACATCACAGTCTTTTGTATTGGGTTGGCCCAAAAGTTCATTTGGGTTTTTCCATAAGATGCTACAGAAAAACCTGGATGAACATTTTTGGCCAATCCAATAAATGACTCATAGACATCCCATCATTTCTGTCATATTAAGGTGGTTAGAGTCAAGTCACTAGGCCAGTCCAGTGCCAAAGGAGGGGATTATATAAGGGTATGGAAACTAGGAGGCAGAGCTCATTGGGGACCACCTTAGAGGCTATGTACACAACTGGCACGATGCTGGCAGGGCAAGATATGAAGGCTGGGGATCATCCAGGTTGGGGTAGCTCTCCAAATCACTCCATGGCCAGGCAACAGGACTGGAGCATATTGATTTACCTTGTGCCACACCCAGTACTTTTTTGGTACTGGGAAAGATCCAGAAAAGAATATTGTAATGGACACAATGTGATGGGGGAAACGACACTGGCCAGTTGGAATCAATCTGGCCTCTGTCACTTACTAGCTAATCACCAAACCGGAGTGTCTTTATCTGTACAACTGAAAGAATGCCCTCTGTTACACAGAATTGTTGTGAAGAATACAGATAATATATGTAAAACCTGTTGTGCAACATAGGTAATCAAACACTGGAAGCTATAATAAATATAATAGATATAATATATTTATGATATATTATATATATATTTAAATAGATGCAAATATACATAAAGGCTTCCTTGGTAGCTCAGCATTAAATAATCTGCCTGCCAATGCAGGAGATGTGGGCTTGATCCCTGGGTCAGGAAGAACCCCCTGAGAAGGGCATGGCAACCCACTCCAGTATTCTTGCCTGGAGAATCCCCATGGACAGAGAAGCCTGATGGGCTATAGTTCACAGGGGCACAAAAGGGTTGGACATGACTAAGCGACTAAACAACAACAAAATATATGTTAATAATAATTTTTAATCTAAAAAACATACACAATGTACCCACACGTCCTGGAAAAGTTCCTGATACATAATAGTTATCCATGTGTTTGGTGAATGAGTTTTGTCTCCTCTCTTTCCAGTCTGTCTTTTTGTCACACTATAATGACTATTTGTTGAAAGACTTTATGTCTCATTAATCTTTGTATTTCCTAATATCTAATGCCATCTAGCATATCATAGGCATGTAATAAATCCTTGTTGAGTAAATACAACCATTAATCATTAATCATTCACACTGCAATCTATCTTATTGTCCAAGGATATTTCCCATTTATTTTCCATATTTTTTTCACAATCATATCTGTGATCATTTTAAAAGCATGTTCCATAATAGGAAGTCTCTTTAGTTAGAGAACATATTGTAAAGCAATTGTTTCTTCTGTATTATATCCTAAAGAACAGTATGATATGATGTACCTGAAGGAAATTAGGATTGTGAGCCAAATCAGTAATCTGCATTCTTTCCTTAATTCCAGCTTTTTTCTTTTTAAAATATTTTTACCATTTTCTCCCCCTTCTATTCATTTTTTCATGCCTTTTTCTTCTAAGCAATCCTTCTTGTCTTTAATCCTATTATTTCTGATGACAAATTAGTAATACTTTAATGCATATTTGTGTATTTACATTTCAAAAGTTCCATTGGGAGAGGAATCTCTAATGGTGAGATTTAATATATTGTGGCACCTAAAAGGGGGGATGTGTAGAAATACTGGGGTGTCTTCTCTGTGCCTTAAATCTCAACATTCCCTACACTACATTAGTCTATGATAATTATAACTTTTTAGGGTGTCTAACTAATGGAGATTTTGTTGTTGTAGTTCAGAGTTCAGAGGTAATAATCCTTTTACACAGTTTATATGCATTATTTCCATAATGAAGTAGTTTTAAGAATAAAATTTTAAAAAAAAAATCAAAATCAGGTCAAGAAAACACGGAAAGGTTGACATAGCTGCTACAGGTAAGTATCACATTTGTCTCTGTGCTTCCTAGCAGCCAAGGGGAAAAATATTAAATGATTTTTATTGTATACTGAACACATATTGTGTGCCAGGAACTTTGATAGCTGTATTGACTTTATATCTATCTTCACTACAGCCATGGAAGGTAGGTGTTATAATCCTCATCTTGCAGGGAAAGTTCCTGAAGTTGGAACATTATCTTGCCAAGTGTCACAAAACTAAATCCTTAAGTGGAGCAAAGATTCAAATCCAAGGACTCTCTGACTTCATAGTCTGTTCTCTTATCTAATTCTCATGGTCAGAAAGGAGGAAATATAATGATTCCAGAGATAAAGACTTGTCATTATATTATAAAATTAATTTTCTGTGTGACATTGTATAAAGGGGACATTGAGCAATGTGATGAATGGTGCCCTTCATAACAGATTTACAATAAATGCAGAAAGAATATCCATATAGCTGTTTGGCTATTTTTAATGACCTTTGATAACTGTCTAAAGCATAACATTAAAGTGCAAGTGAGTGAAACTGATTCAGCAAATACTAAGCTAATACGATCCTATGGTACAGTCTTCTGGTGGTCCAAGGTAATTAAAAAATAAAACTGAAAATACATGAACCAGACTTCAGAATGCTACGATATTAGCAAGGGTTTTGACAGAGACCAAATTCAATTGTTCATTCATTCAGCAGAAGATTATGGGCCATCTATATGCCAGGCACTGTGCTGGGTTCTGGATATTCAAATATATTTTAAAAAAATATTTATACTTCAAAGGGTCTTGCACTTATTTTAGAATTAGGTGAGCCAGTGCCTGCAATGAAGTAAGTTAATCGCTATAATGGAAGTGTGTACGTATTGTACAAAAAAAGATGCCCTTAGACCTACCTGGAAGAATCAATGAAATAAGCACAGTGGAGGAGTTAATGTTTGACTAGAAGGTAGCAAAAGTTCTTCCCTTCCACACTGTGTTCAATTAGAAGTGGTTGATCAAATAGCATGAAGCTTTGGGTTCTGATGTACCAGTTAAAGATCTGAGGCCTCTAAAATTTCAGTCAGTATTATTCAACAAATATTGGCTGACTATTTCTGTGACATGCTCAACACTGGAGTTACAGTAGTGAGCACAACAGATACTGCCTCTGTCCTCATGAATTTTTCATTTGATCTTTTGGTAGATACAGACATTAAACAAAGAGTCACAGGAGTATCAGTAGTCATGCCATTTCACCTGTGGTAAATGACATGAAGTAAAGTTAAGGGGCTCTCCATGTATAGAAGATCAGACCTAGTCTGGGTGGGTCAAGGAGAGTCTTTATAAGAAAGGGATAACTTAACCTAAAATCTGAAGGATAAGAACTTAACAAGGTCAAGTACCTATGGGAGGTAAAGGTGGGAAGATCTACAGGTAGAAAGCATTCCAGGCAGAGAGAACAGCAAGCAAAAAAGGATCTGAGGCATGAAGTTATGTAATGTCACAGAGAAAATTAAGAAGGGCCAGTATGTCTTGAGCAGAAAAAGCAATGAAAAGAAGATAGTAACGTAGCTGGAGAACCTAAGAACATAAGATCATGCTGGGTCTCATAGGCTGTGTTAGAGATTTTGGTCTTTATTTTAAGACAGTAGGAAAATATCAGTTTGTTTAAGTCAGATCAGTGACATGACTATATTTGCATTTTGAAAATATTACTTTGGCTGCATTGTGGAGAGTTTAATGGAGGAGACCAGAAGCAGTTGCAGGAAAATCAGTTATAAGGTTATTCTAGGTGTCTGGTCAAGACCAAACAGTGGCTCAGGAAAGAGTGGCTGCTGTGGAAAGGATAAAAAATGAGTAGATTTGAAAACTGTTAGAAGATGGATTTTGGACCTGAAGATGGGGAGCACTGTGTGTCAAGGACAATTCTTAGGACTCCAGTTTACTCGGCTGAATGGACGATGGTGCTATTCATTAAGATAGGAAATGATAAAATATCAGGTATGTGGGAGTCAAAGTTAAGATCTTGAACTTACACGTGCTGAGTTTGAAGTTCTGTTTTGATGTCCGAAATATCAAGTAGATAGTTGGCCATGTTAGCTTCAGACAAAGAGACTAAAGATGAATTGCTTCATTTTGGACAAAGAAACTGAAGTGAGGTTGAAGCTAAGTATAAGTGGGTATCTAAGTTAGGGAAAATAATAACTGGTATCTCTATCCAGTTAAGACACGACAGAACATGGAATAGAACTGTTTATCACTGAACGTCATAGGCTTCCTTTATGTATCTATCTGATATTACACTACGGTCTGTATACTTTTTTACAGTCACTTCTGTCCAATTTAACTACTATCATCAAGTGGCAATGGTAGGCAATGTCCTCAAATGAAAGAGAAGATCTACTTTTTGCACAGGAGTTCATATTTATTTTGACATCTATTAGCAATAGGAACTCCAATCTGGCTGGTTCATAGAATGAAACCTTCCAAACTATTCCTTGATCAACTACTTCTTGTTTAGTCGCTAAGTCATGTCTGACTCTTTTGCGACCCCATGGACTATAGCCCACCAGGCTCCTCTGTCCATGGGATTTCCCAGGCAAGAATGCTGGAGTGGGTTGCCATTTCCTTCTGCAGGGGATCTTCCCAACCCAGGGATCAAATCTGTGTTGCTTGTCCCTTCTGCACTGGCAAGTGGGTTCTTTACCACTAAGCCACCACGGAAGTCCTGATCATCTACTAGCATACTATAAAGTTGTTTCCACAATAAATTCTTCCCATATGAATGCTTATCTATAACCCTATAGATAACCCTAACCCTATAGATTAGACAGAATGTTTATCTATAGATTGGACAGATAGTTGAGATTAATGAGCTGCATGTGAGCAGACAAGCAGCTACCTCTGCAAATATTTTATCCCTGTGTGTACTAGTTTTTAGTAAGGGTGTTTAAGTGTGCATTGTATTGCAGTGCACACTCAAAAACTCCCATTTCTGAGACTTCCAAATTGTCTTTGTAACTTTAAATAAGGGAAAGGAGGGAAAGTCATTAGGGTTTAAGAGAAATTAAAAACTTCTAATCTTCCACACTGTTCTTAGTGTTTTTTGTGTATTTAATCATCAAAACAACCCAAGAGCATAGGTGTTATTATCCTGTTTATAGATAATGGAAAAAGCCCAAAGAAAGTATACTAACTGACCCAGTTCCACAGAAACAGAATTCAAACCATGCTATGCGGCTCTGAGGTCCACTTTCTTAAGCAACACACTGTTGTGTGTGTGTGTGTGTGTGTGCTAGGTCACTTCAGTCGTGTTCGACTCTGCGACCCTAGGGACTGTAGCCCACCAAGTTCCAATGTCCATGAAATTTTCCAGGCAAGAAAACTACACTGTTGAGCCTCCCAGAAAACATACAAGCAGCTCTGAACCTACCCTCTCAATAAACAAAGCCCAAGCTTGGGCTCTGACGCATTCTTTCCGCTTAGAGGAGATAGAGAGGGAAAGGGCAAGGAAGAGGTCATGGAGTCAAAATTGCCTCTTTCCCTATAATTCTGTTTCTAGTAAATGAAATAGTGATAAATCTTTCCTTTATTTCCCCATCTGACAGAATATGCCTTTAGTAGTGCCTTTGTCGGGGGAAACATAGCCTGCTGAGTCATCCCTACCAGATTCTGCTTCATGAGGTTTGGAGCAAGTCTCTCATCTGACTACAAACCAGGTTCACAGCTGCTTATCTTAGGAAACTTGACAAGGTCACAGCTTGAAATGCTATGGCTGTATTATAATTAGAGATTAAGTGACAGTTTATTCAATTTAATAATTCAAGAATAGTTTGCCTTGTCTGTTATAAATAACAGGCTATCATTATCGTGTATTATTTTAAAAACAAGCCTAATTAACTACATTTCTTTATTTTTTAGTGTCTTATACTTGTGGATAAACATAATGGAAAGGTATACATATAAATATAGACAAGATGTCAAAAATATTATTGAGGATAGCCTTGCTTTACATCTGTAGACTATGTATCAGAAAGAATTATATAACTCCATTTCTGAAGACAGATACCTTTATACCTAAGAGTGTGCTCCAATCTCTAAAGCTTCTAAGATCTATTTTTTCATGCAAGGATGCATAAAAGAAAATTTAAGAACACTTCTTCAAAAACACTTGTTACTAACCTAACAGTTTTATTATTACCCTGCCTTTCTTTTTCAGTGCCTTTGTTCTGAGACAAATAATTTAACAATCAAGCTTCTGTTCATGATACCACAGTGAAATAACCAATCTTCTCCCTAATTTTAAATTGGTAATCTAACTTGCTTTTTAGCTAGACAGATCCTTTTCTTTATTCATAGATTAGAAAGGTGGACAGACACAGTTGATAAAATGACCCAGGAGGCTGAAAAGCACCATATATAAATATAGAGAGATAAAAAGATATAGATGACAATCCCACATAACTTGTTTGAATATATGTAATATATAGATCAATGCAGATAGATATCTATATTGACATTATATATATATATAACATCAAGCAAGTTGTGTGCCAATATTACAAATCAAATCCTTCACTTCCCCTGCTCAAGTAATTTGATTTTGAAATATCTTACTTGTAATTTTTTTGATATTTAATTTTGTTTTCTCTCCTTTGTTCTTTTAGTTTATCAATAGTAAAAGCAAGTTTTACAAACCATTTAGTGTATATCTGGAAGGATGTGATGAAGGGGAAGAAGTACTGATCCCTTGAGGAGTTTACAATCTGATTAAGAAAATAACATTTAAACGGATTAAGTGATTAGAGAACAGGATGAGACAGTGCCCTGAAACCATTCATATAAGCCCCTAACCAATGGAGGGGAATCTGGTGTAGGGAAGATAGGTGAGGCCAATACAAATTTACTCAGAGATATGTTAGTAGCACAAAGAAATAATGTATGTACAAATAGACTAGTAAGGACTGACAAGATGTTGTCATACATACAGTGGCTCTCACAGGTAACAAAATATAATGGAGACCCTGATACTCAGAAGGCTATGCAGACATCTGAAATTTTATCTTCAGGCCTTTACATCTACTGCTTTAACAGTAAATGCACTTTAACAATAAATGTGTGTAAACTTATATATTACCAGACATTGCGTTTTCCAAAAAATGGAAGCAATCAAATGTAAATAAAGGTTCAATTTTGTAAACTAAACAAAACTGTAAATCTCTCAACATAACTTGGCTCTGGTCTGGAAGCTTTACATCTTGAAGTGAAAAGCTCAAAGAAATCTGATAGTATAGACATAAATAAAATGTGTTTCATGTATTCTAGATGAAATTAACACAACTCATTTACAAATAAAAAATAGTAATCTGTACATTGTCTAAAAACACATCACTATACATAAATACTGCATATTTATATTATCAAAAAAGTAGAGAGACATAATACTAGGACTATTTATATGGGCGTTATTTTTACCAAACAAAAACCAAACAAATGTAGGCATATGTTATTACATTTTATAAATATTATTTTAAAAGATTTTGTAAAAGAAAAAGTGTTTCAGACATTCTATTTTTGCCTTTAAATATCCTATGAAAAGTGTTATACATAATTTGCATTCAATATTTATTCATGCATTTTAGAAATTGTGGCTGTCTTTCGAAAGTGCACAAGATGCAACAACTGTAAAATTTCCATGATGGGGTAGTTGACATGGTTTTTAAAGGGATAGAAATAGAAAAATTGTATTTCTAAAATAATGAGTAGTTGTTATTTACTCCAAGTAAAAGCCTTGGAGTCAGACAGGGATTCACAATCTGACTTTTCCATTTACAAGCTGTGTGACCATGAGGGAGTCATCATTACTCTTTCCAGGCCTCAGTTCTCTCATTTTAAATTATGGCTATAAAAATAGAACCTACCTCACAAAGTTATTGTGAGACCGAATGCACATAAAATATTTGAAGTGTTTAGCACAGCCCTCCAGCACATGACACAAATACACTATCAATAAATGTTAGTTGTTATAAGAATTATTTTTACAATTGAAATATATCTGTATTTATCTACATATATGTGTGTATACATATATATGTATATATATTTTTTTCCAAAATGTTCAGCCTATTTTGTTCTACCACAACAGGAAAAAGTATGCCATGAAGTCTTATTGTATAATATCCATTTTTATGAGGTGGAATCAAAAAAAAAAAAAAAAGGAAAGCATTATGGTGTTATGGTAGGTTAAGTTAAAGGAATTTGCAATCAGTTATTCTCTAGCAATGTCAGTTCTAACTATGAAGTTGTCAGCACTCTTTTCATTGTCAGGTCTCTCCCTATCTACCATCCTCACCCACCTCCTGATATAGCATTAAACATGGAGAGGAATATGAGGGAGGAGTGGGCATTGTGACTTTCCATTTGGACTGGAGTGGTGGGAAGGATCCACGGTCGATAGTTAATTCACTTCCCTTCCCCAAATGCACCCACTGAGCAAACATGGCTAGATAAGATTGGGGTGAGTGCAGAGTTGGTTTCGGCCGCCAGCCACGTGTATCTCTGCGTAATTGAGCACGTCTGGACATACCGCTAAACCTATGCTCTGAATTCCTGTTCTCCATCATTGTGTCTATGTGGTTTTATCCTTCTGGAAAGTTCTTCATTATCTGTGCTTCTGGAAATCCTGTACATCCCTCAGGCCCTGCCCCAACTTCCCACCGGGCCTCTCACACATGACAAGACTCCACCTGGGATCCCCAATCCTGAAGCTTCAGTCTCGACCACAAGACCCTAACCCCACCCAGGCGGGAGGTGGAGCCTGGGGAATTACATTTGGAATGCACCCCTGAAGGATGCTGGTGCCTGAGCTCAGGGAACTCAATTTGAGAACCCTGGGGGTGGGGTGGGGGTGTGGAATCGGTTGAACATTTTTAATAGACTTCAGTAGAGTGGTCAAACAAGAGGGGCCACAGACAGCCCTAATGGGGAGGGTCCTTGCCTCTGCCAAACACCACTATCCCTGGTCAAGTTCACTAACTGCAACAAAGACGTTCCACAAATCGCACCAACTGCACATTTGTTTCAACAGATAACTTTCAGCGCTCCTTCTAGCCTCATACTTGACTGTACTTTAGCTTTCAGAACTATTTCAGTAAGGATTTTATGAAGGTTAGTTGGTTGTTGCTGTCCTGAGGGTCGTGAAACTCCCCAAGTAGGCGATCAGGGGGCTTGGGCAGGCAGTATTAGATGTATCTGCTCGGAGACCGCTAGGGAATACCAGAGCACTGGTCCTGGGTGAGTCTCCCCCGGCGGCGGCTCCATCCACCCCTCCCTCCTGCCCCTTCCGACCCCTCCTTCCTGCCCCCTTCCGACCTCTCCTTCCTGCCCCCTTCCGACCCCTCCCTGCCCGGCGCGTGCTACCCTGCACCCCACACCCGCCCCTCCGGCGGCCTCCGCCCCCTCGCCCTCGCCCCCAGCGTCGTCCTTGTCCCACACCGACTTCGCTCCCGCAGCCCTCGCCGCTGGCCGCACTTCCCGCCCTCGCCTGGATCCACGTCGCCGCCGCCCTCGCTGCCGCGCGCCGCCCCGCGCTCCGCTCGCCTGGCCGCCTCTCCTCGCCGGGCCGCCCGCCCTCGCCTCCGCCTCCGCCTCCGCCGCGCCCCGGGCTCGGTCGGCTCCGCGCCCCTGGCCGCCTCGGCCCCCCGCCGACCCTACCGCTGCCACGGCCAACCCGGGAGCCACGCGCCGCCGCCGCGCCGCCTCCACCCGCCCGCCGCCCGGCATGGCCCCGCAGCAAACAGGTAGCAGGAAGCGGAAAGCGCCCGCGCTCCAGGAGGCCGCCGCGGGCTCGTCGTCTCAGGTCTCCGCGGCGGTGGACGGGGACGGGCCGCTGCCGCTCAAGAAGCCCAAGCGGCCGGCGGCGCCTCGCTCGCTGGTGAACTACCTGAAGGGGCGCGAGGTGGGCGCGCGGGGCCGCGCCAGGCTCCCGGGCTTCGATGGCGAGCTGCGCGGCTTCGCGGTGCGGAAGCTCCCCGAGCTGCTACGGGAGCGCGAGCTGTCCCTGGGCACCCTCAACAAGGTGTTCGCGTCACAGTGGCTGAACGCCAGGCAGGTGGTGTGCGGTACCAAGTGCAACACGCTCTTCGTGGTGGACGTGCAGTCGGGCCAGATAACGCGCATCCCCCTTATGCGGGATCGCGGGCCTCCGCCGGCCCGCGCCCAGCCGGGCTGCGGCATCCATGCCATCCAGCTGAATCCCTCCAAGACCCTGCTGGCCACCGGGGGCGAGAACCCCAACAGCCTTGCCATCTACCAGTTGCCAACGCTGGACCCCATGTGCCTGGGCGACCGCCACGGCCACAAGGACTGGATCTTCGCCATCGCCTGGATGAGCGACACCGTGGCCGTGAGCGGCTCCCGTGACGGTACCTTGGCGCTCTGGAAGATAGACCCCGACATATTCCAGGGCAGCATTGCCTGGCACAGCGATGCAGGGCTCCCCGTCTACGCCCACATCCGTCCCCGGGATGTGGAGAACATCCCCAGGGCCAGCACCAACCCCAGTAACCGCAAGGTGCGGGCCCTGGCCTTCAGCGCCAAGAACCAGGAGCTGGGAGCCGTGTCCCTGGACGGTTACTTCCACCTGTGGAAAGCCCGGAGCACCCTGTCCAGGCTGCTGTCCATCAGGCTGCCCTACTGCCGAGAGAACGTGTGCCTGACCTACTGCGATGAGTTGTCCCTCTACGCGGTGGGCTCCCAGTCCCATGTCTCTTTCCTGGATCCGCGGCAGCGCCAGCAGAACATTCGGCCCCTGTGCTCCCGCGAGGGCGGCACGGGTGTGCGCTCCCTGAGCTTCTATGAGCACATCGTCACCGTGGGCACCGGCCACGGCTCTCTGCTCTTCTATGACGTCCGCGCGCAGAAGTTCCTGGAGGAGAGGGCCTCGGCCAGCCCGTACTCCTCTCCAGGGCATGCAGGGAGGAAGCTCAAGCTGACCTGTGGCAGAGGCTGGCTCAACCATGATGACCTGTGGGTGAACTATTTCGGTGGCATCGGCGAGTTCCCCAACGCGCTCTACACCCACTGCTACAACTGGCCGGAGATGAAGCTCTTTGTCGCTGGCGGCCCTCTCCCTTCAGGCCTCCATGGGAACTATGCAGGCCTCTGGAGCTAAGGATGGCCGCCCTGTCCTCAAAGTGCCCAGATTTACCTTCCAGTCCCCTCCCACTTTCCTCTTTCACTCTGTGTTTGTGCTTTTGACTCTGTGTGGCTTTTATCTTCCAGGGGGAAGGGGTCCAGTTTACCTCTGCTTAGTTTATTATGCAAAGAGAGAGAAGGCAAAAGTGGTCCCTGGGGCAATCAACACTTGGCTTTAAGATTTTTCTGCACCTCCTCCAACCACCATCTCTTTTGCCTCTCACATAGAATTTTGGCTAATCCTTAATTGTGTTCTCATTGAATGACTCACACATGCTTTCTCTTGGCTCACACAGTCATGGTTCCTACTATAATTCACTACTTTAGTTTAATCAGTGTTTCAATAGTAACTTCAGGTCTTTTACACATTTCAGATATATTGTGTTTCTGGGAAATGTGTGCTATAAAGTGTCTTTTGGGCTGATCTGAGGAACTACCCATCATATAACAGAGCAGGTTTATAGCCCTACTCCAATTAGAAAATTCATTTCAAGTTCTAGATTGTCACCATTTGGGGTATGTTTCATTTGGATGTTGGAAACTGTGTTTGTTGTTTGTATATTGTCGGTGTATAAAATACTTTAAAATATGTTCTCTTTTAAAAGAAATCTTATAATTATGTTCATCCTATTAATCACAATTTTGATTATTTAGTAAAAAATTTAAGCATCAGTACCCCCAGGCCTTCAGTCCTCTTGTCTAAATCCGCTATATTATGGCCTGCTTACTTGGGTAGTATTTATGCTACAAATTTTAGAGCTAATCAGAACTGACCTCTATGTGGCAGGACAATCAAGGAGGTACTTTTTGCGGTGAACATTTCTTTACATTTTAGGTAACACTATCCAGGCAGCCATTTACAGAGGAAGGCTGACTGTTGTGTTCAATGTAGGTGGTGTTGACCATATTTTATTGTAAATGTGGATAAGCCTTTTATCTGGATTGAGTATGTGGTGTACTGCAGGAAAGAAAAATAAAGTATGTTCAGCATTTTGGCAATTAAGTGCTACGCTAAAGTTTCTGAATGCTTAAACATATACTTTATTTTTTCTTAATTGTCCTTCTAGGAATTAAAGTCAAAATCTTCCAGAAGAGAAACAAGGTGAAATATCACCTATACACATAGTACTCTGTATGTTTGTTTTTGAAAAGCACACTTATGCTATTATCTTGGGTTAAAAGATTCAGTGACATCTTGAATACCTTCAGGTCAGTTGCTCAGTCATGTCCCACTCTTTGCGACCCCATGGACTGCAGCATGCCAGTCTTAAATACTTTATCTAAATATATTTGCTACCAGTTAGGACAGTTAGGTGTCTTGTGTTTTTAAGATGATTTAACACACTGGTTTTCATTTACACAACCATACATATTGTGCTCATAACCACCTACTCACATATACTATGTACTTGGGTATGTGTATATGTTACTTCCCACATGAGGAAAAGGCGTAAATATATGCAATTTTACATATGAAGATATTTCATATATTTTAAACTACATCTATCAAGACTTCCCACATTTTGTTTTAACTTAAGTAACACATGAATGTGAAAAAAGAATTATACTTTATAAAAGTGTATAGTGAAAATTTAGTCTCATACCCCAAGTTCCCTGATTTGCCTCTGGGTCAGAAGAGTACATCCTGTGTGTCTGTCCACTTAGAGATAGTCTGTGTGTGTGTGTGTGTGTGTGTGAAAGTATATATGTATGTGCGTATGCAATTTTTATACAAACGATAGCATGTGTTTTACATATCTGTGCCTTTTATAACCAAATCTTAAAGATTTTCTCTCATACATATCTACCTAATTCATTTTAATTGTATGCTGCTGCTGCTGCTAAGTCGCTTCAGTCGTGTCTGACTCTCCGCGACCTCACGGACTGCAGCCCACCAGGCTCCTCTGCCCATGAGATTCTCCAGGCAAGAGTACTGGAGTGGGTTGCCATTGCCTTCTCCGTTTAATTGTATAGTAGTCCCTAAAATATGGTTTGGACATATTTTATTTTTTCATAACATTTTTGATGAGCATTTATATTGGTTCTGATTTTGTTACTATGAACTGTTTTACAGTGATTACTTAGGTGCATACATCTTTATGCACATGTGAAAGTATATCTGCAGGATAAATTCCTAGAAGTGGAATTGCTGGGTCAATTTTATACTTAATAGCCATTGCCAATTTACCCTCCAAAAGGGTCCTACCAACTTAATCGCTCATAAGTAATGTATACACGCCTGATTCACCGCACTCTTGCCAACAGTGTGTCATCAAATTCTGTACTCCTTGCCAATCAGATATCCACTTAATCTTGATCCTTTGTTTCTAAGCCACTGTGGCCGAGTTAATTAGATTTGTGGTCAGAGTACCAAGTAGGTTCTGAAATAAAGATCAAGAATATGAGGAATGAGGGCAAACAATAAAAATATTGTCAAACCAAAGGCAGAGAACACCTGCAGTTCAGGTTCACGTATCTGCAAATGGATTACAGAAGACTACATTTCTTAAATGCTCAGCGGGACCTAGTAGGGTTTCCTGGTTTATTGTACCCTGGCTTCACTTGGATTCAGTGCATCACATGTTACTGAAGAAAATCCAAGGAGATGATGAGAGCCTGCACTAGGATATTTGAGGTAAGTGTGGAGAGGGAGGGAGGTATTGGAAAAAATGAGGGGAAAATTAAGTGAACAAGCAGTATTTGGTATTTCTCTTGAAGGGTAAATAAAACCAGAGAATTTAGGTGGGGTCTAAGACTCTGGGATTGAATGTCAGTGAATAGTGGCAATAGATGAATATAGAAAATAGAGCCACAGAGGATATGTGTGGAGGGTGATTAACTCAACTGGGGACATGTGGAATTTGCAGTGCGTTTGTGGCACCTTGAGAACATACCCAGTAAAGAACTGGTTACATATTCCAGAATGAGATTTCTCACTGCTGGAAAGGTGAGTGATATGAAATGCTGGGAAACTCTCCCTTTTAGGGGCAAGCAGAATAGAAAAGCCTTTAAAGGGGTGGGTAGGGCAGAATATAAAATAGAAGAGGCTTATTTTACCCACATGCAAGGATGTCATCAGCATGAGACAACACATATTTCTAATTATTTTATAATCATTTGTAGTATCCACCTCAGTCAAAAAGGGCAGTTTTATCTCTGAGATAACATCCCTAAATATTTGCCCCAGGATCTCACATTGGTCCACTAATGAAGCTTTATCCTCGGTCAACTGCTGGTACCTTCTTGGAGAATGAAAAGTCAGACTTTGGTCACAAAGCAGGACTTCACAATGATTGCTGTACCACTTAACCTGCTGGTCTGAGATGTCTCCAGCACTTTCAACAGCCTGCTGGCACTGGCAGGCTGGCAGATATGCCAAAGCCCTGGCAGCCTCACAGGTGGAGTATAACCAGCTGCTAGTAGCCCGTGTTTGAGTTCCTGCCTCAGTGCCACAGGTGCAGGGCTCTGCCACTTTTCCAAGGCTACCAAAGGACACGGGGTATCCAGCGGAGGATGCTCATTTCCTTGGAATTACAATCACAAAAGCACACATACAGAGAATTTAGAGTGAAGAAGAAGAAACAACCACAGGCACAGATTTATTTATAAGGTGTGCATGCATGCTCAGTTGCTCAGTCGAGTCCGACTCTTTGCCACCCCAAGGGCTGTAGCCAGGTAACTGTAAAATCTGAGTGAAGAAATTACTGGAAGATACAAATAACTAAACTTTTTCCAAGAATAGATAAGAACAGACTGTTAACTCTAGAAAACTGTGAATGCTACTTTGTTTACGTACTTGCTTTCCTCTAAGAAAATCACACATATAAACATATAATTATACACATGTGATAGGCATGCTAACCCTGATGATCTCACAAAGAAATTATTTCCCATTGTGAAGGAATATTTCATTTTGAGCCACTTCAGAACCCAAAGAGAAAAGTTTCCTTTCTCTATAGGAGGGCAGCATAATATTGATTTAAAAACTTTACTAAAATTGCACAAAATGAGACTAGTTTTACATATATAGATAAATAAATGCAATGTGTTTTTCAAATATAGTGAATTTAACCCATCAGTGTATTAAAGGGAAACCATACCATGCAAAGTGAAGCTAATTCTTTTTTTTTTTTTTTACTTTACAATATTGTATTGGTTTTGCCATAGAGCATCATGAATCCACCACGGGTGTACACGTGTTCCCCATCCTGAACCCCCCCTCCACCTCCCTCTCTGTACCATCCCTCTGGGTCATTCCAGTGCACCAGCCCCAAGCATCCTGTATTCTTGAATGCAAAGAGTGTTGCACTATTGAGAAGTCTATTATTTCAATGTATCATGTTAACACATCAAATAAGACACATGATCATGTTAATAAATTCTAATAAATAATTTAATAAAACCCTACTACAATTCTGATAAAGTCCTTAATAAAGTATGAAGAAATATAGTTTTCATATGGAGAGTGTGTTCATGTGCTGTGTTTCAAACCTGAACCACAGTCCTCTTTAATGGTACAACATTGACTAGAATTAAATAGAACAATAAAATTCCTCACAGAGGAATTCTTATGAAAGTAAGAAACAAAACAAGGATTCTAAAAGTCACCAACAGTATTATAAAAATTCTAGATGTGGCAGCTTTTAAAGACAGGAAAATGAAAGATAAATATTGGAAGAGAAAGAAGTTATAATTACTTACAGATGATATGACTAAAAAAAATTAGAAATCCAAAAGAACATTGATAGCAAGAGTGATTTTTGAAATGGCAAGCATGCTTGGAGGACTGTCCATGGATATGCTTGGCTAGTTAGATTGTTCTCCAAATGATGGGATACTAGAGAGCTGTTAAAATTCTGGAGTTGATTATTTACTGACATGGAGAAGTAGCTTTGATAATGTTAGATGAAATAAATAAATTGCAAACCAGAGGCATACTATAATCCCATCTTTGTTTAAAATTAGGAAGGGGAAGATGAAAGGAATAAGCATACATTATATATAAGTATATATAAAAGGGTTAACTGTGTGTCTCTAAGACGTGGTATAATATGGGACTTTTTTCTTATTTTTATATTTATGTAATGTTTGAACAGTTTGTACTGACATTGATTTCTTTAGTAAACATAAGGGAAGAAAAACAATGAAGACATATTTTAAAAGGCCTGGTTGGGGAAGAGAGGAAACGAAGAAAGCAATGATCAATGGTGTTCAGTACAAGAAGAAGCTAAAGATGAGACAAATCCATTTTCATGGACTATGGGAGTCCACGGAGACCTTTTGCCAGAAGAGTTGCAATAGCAATCAACTGAGTGTTCTCCAAGAAGGATAAAGGTTTCAGTATGTCTCACAATTGACCATGGGATCTTTGGTCCCATTAACACCTGACATACTGTGGTTTTCTATTTATTTCGTCTCATCTCCTCAAACCAGTTGATTTAGAACAAGTAGTGTGAGAGTTACATAGGTACTAGCTCACAGTGTCTGCAGAATAGTGATGTGAACATTCTTGATTCAGATGCGAAGACGACATGACCTAGCACTTACCAATTTCAAGAATCTGTGTTGTACTTTAGCCTTTCCTGGTTGAAGTTTTAATATGTTACAATAATAATTGCAATATATATGGACTATATATACATATATGTGTGTGTGTGTATATATATATATGTATAATTCATAGCCAGAGGCTAATTTGAAGAACCTGTAACACTAGAGACTTTCAAGATTTTGGATACTCACTTTTCTTTTCAAAATATCTCTGCTTATTTTATGACTGTAATTTTACTTTGAGTCTTCACACCTAAACGTCCATTAATCTTGCCTATTCATGTTTCCAACTACAATTATAGATGAGAGGTGAATTTTAGCTTTGAAACAGACCAAGGTGTATTCTCAGTAATTGCTGTAACACTTAAATCCATTCCCATCTCTGATAACTTTAACTGATAATAAGGCCAGTCCAAGGAAATGGCAACCCACTCCAGTATTCTTGCCTGGAAAATCCCATGAACAGAGGAGCATGGTAGGCTACAGTCCATGGGGTCTCCAAGAGTCGAACATGACTGAGCAACTTCACTTCATATTAATCTGTGCTGTGCTAAGTTACTTCAGTCATGTCTGACTCTTTGTGACCCTATTGGACTGTAGCCTACCAGGTTCATTTGTTCATGGGATTCTCCAGGCAAGACTACTGGAGTGGGTTGCCATGCCCTCCTCCAGGGGATCTTCCTGACCCAGGGATCAAACCTTCATCTCTTACATCTCCTGCATTGGAAGGCGGGTTCTTTACCACTAGCGCCACCTGGGAAGCCCCTACATAAATCTGACCACTAACAAAAAAAGGTATTTAAGTTTTATTATTTGTAGGGAGCTAAGGCAATGGCACCCCACTCCAGTACTCTTGCCTGGAAAATCCCATGGATGGAGGAGCTTGGTAGGCTGCAGTCTATGGGTTCGCTAAGAGTCAGACATGACTGAGCAACTTCACTTTTAATTTTCACTTTCCTGCATTGAAGAAGGAAATGGCAACCCACTCCAGTGTTCTTGCCTGGAGAATCCCAGGGACGGAGGAGCCTGGTGGGCTGCCGTCTATGGGGTCGCACAGAGTTGGACACGACTGAAGTGACTTAGCAGCAGGAGAAAAATAATCACCAAATACTTTAAAAAGGTGTATAGAGTCTATAGTCACAGATGGGGAGAAACATAATTCATAAAGTCTTCTTTTAGTCTCAATATTAGGACTTGAGCACTAGTAACATGTGGGAACATATTTGATCTGATATCTAGATACTTTCACTTACAAAGGATTAAATATCATAAATATATAACATTGAGAATATAAAGCAAAACCGAGATATAATACATAATTTTGCTCATTTGTCTTGCTTTTCACTAGCTTTTACCCAGTAATTAGTCATGATATTGGCACACAACATAATAGCTGGTTGATATAACTATGAATAGATGAGTCGATTCATTAAGAAGCATTCAAACCAGTGATTTAGATTAATGTGGACCAAGCCACCAACTGAATGACAGTAATAATCTTTCTCACCCAGCCATCTAGCTGTTTTGAATTTGGCAACCTGAGAATATTATTCTGGAAAACCATGTAAATATTCTCTGTAGAAGAAGATAAAAAATGGGCATTAAATACTTCTCTTTTAAAAGGCAGTTTCCCATAAGCAAATAAGCAGAGACATCATAGTAGGATCAGAACCTTCTGCTGAGACAGAACATTGGATAAAGACATATATTTGACCTTCAAGATCTCAATAGAATAATGATCCTTGTGTCACATCTATATACATAAGTAGTAGCTGGATCATCGAAAAAGCAAGAGAGTTCCAAAAAACATCTATTTCTGCTTTATTGATTATGCCAAAGCCTTTGACTTTGTGGATCACAATAAACTGTGGAAAATTCTGAAAGAGATGGGAATACCAGACCACCTGACCTGCCTCTTGAGAAACCTATATGCAGGTCAGGAAGCAACAGTTAGAACTGGACATGGAACAACAGACTGGTTTCAAATAGGAAAAGGAGTACGTCAAGGCTGTATATTGTTATCCTGCTTATTAAACTTATATGCAGAGTACATCATAAGAAATGCTGGGCTGGAAGAAGCACAAGCTGGAATCAAGATTCCCGGGAGAAATATCAATAAACTCAGATATGCAGATGACACCACCCTTACGGCAGAAAGTGAAGAGCAACTAAAAGGCTTCTTGATGAAAGTGAAAGAGGAGAGTGATAAGTTGGCTTAAAGCTCAACATTCAGAAAATGAAGATCATGGCATCTGGTCCCATCACTTCATGGGAAGTAGAGGGGGAAACAGTGGAAACAGTGTCAGACTTTATTTTGGGGGGCTCCGAAATCACTGCAGATGGTGACTGCAGCCATGAAATTAAAAGACGTTTACTCCTTGGAAGGAAAACTATGACCAACCTAGATAGCATATTCAAAAGCAGAGACATTACTTTGCCAACAAAGGTCCATCTAGTCAAGGCTATGGTTTTTCCAATAGTCATGTATGGATCTGAGAGTTGGACTGTGAAGAAAGCTGAGCGCCGAAGAATTGAGGCTTTTGAACTGTGGTGTTGGAGAAGACTCTTGAGAGTCCCTTGGACTGCAAGGAGATCCAACCAGTCCATTCTAAAGGAGATCAGCCCTGGGTGTTCTTTGGAAGGAATGATGCTAAAGCTGAAGCTCCAGTACTTTGGCCACCTCATGCGAAGAGTTGACTCATTGGAAAAGACTCTGATGCTGGGAGGGATTGGGGGCAGGAGGAGAAGAGGACAACAGAGGATGAGATGGTTGGATGGCATCACCGACTCGATGGACATGAGTTTGAGTGAACTCCGGGAGTTGGTGATGGACAGGGAGGCCTGTTGTGCTGCAATTCACGGGGTTGGAAAGAGTCAGACACGACTGAGTGACTGAACTGAGCCAGTATTTCATCTTTACTTACAAAGGGATTTTATTACTATGCCTGTTTATTGGGGTCTCTATCTTTGTTTGAGTGTTCACATATATAAACACTTACATCCGGACAGAGATAAACTATCTTCAATGTGAAGAGCTCAAGATAATGTCTTATTAAAATCTTGAATCTTCTTTATTCTACTTTATAACTCTCCGTAGGTGACTCACCCAGTCACAAAATGAAAAACACAAGTCAAACTAATGGCAGAGTACTGCAGTCACCCACGGCATCTGTTATTGTATTTTTTTCCAATTTGCTGGTATGAGCTTTGAGTAATGAATGATAACTTGGAACTACCATTCTTTGAGAATATGTAAAATTTTCTAAAAATCTCAAAAACTTCTAATCTATGTACTAACCAGTTCTTCATTTTACCTCGATATTTTAAGTTGCTGCTCAGATAACAGCAATTAGTCCTGACATTGTAAATGTCAAATATCAAGGCATAATTGTACACTGTGCTTTGTGCGGTGCTTATGGGAAATCAGATTCCGGAACTGACTACATTTCAGAATCTATACTACCAATTATGCTTATCCCTTAAGGTCACTTCTTATTAAGTAAAAGAAAGTGGTATAAATAAATATGACAATTTATTCATGTCATCATTAGAATGCACTTATCACAGAATATATGGTCAAGAATAGGTAGATGTATGTCTATACATTAAACATCATATAGGATAACACTCTTATTTTTAAGGATCAAGGTATTTTTATAATGGTCATTTTAAAAGTATTCCTTGACTTTTAATTTTTAAAATGACAAAATGTACACATAATGTAACAAAAACTCATGTTTCTGCCGTTTAGAATTAACTGAAAGTAAAACCATGGATGAAGTAGAAGTCCTCCATGAACACTGTAATTTACCTTCTTGTCTCCCCAGAGATAAACACTCACCGTAACTGTTCAGTAAGTATCTGTCCAGTTAAAGTTTTATAGTTATCTATTTATATTTATTTAACAAATTCTTAAGTACTTAGTGTGTACTAGATGGTTAACACTTTCCAAATATTTTCTTATTTAATCCTCATATTTAATCCTACATTTTATGGATGATCATTTTACCAAGGAGTAATTAAATAACTTGCCCAAGGTCTTAAGAGGTAATAAGATGTTGAGTTATATCCAGAGTCAGTCTGTACATATTCATGTTTTTATCTATAATATTTAGAAAGAATTTCATTAATTTTCTGTGCCTTATAAAAGTTACATGAATTATATAATAAATTTATTCAGCAATTTGTTCTTTTTTTCACTCAACATTATGTAACATATCTTCTAATATGTATATGTATCTATTTAGTTTATTTTCACCACTGAATCATCTGTTACATGAATATACCAAAATAGATGCATTATATCACTGGATAATTGGGTTCTTCCAAAAGTGTCTGTATTTCAAACTATGCTGCAATAAACACATTTTAAAAAAATATTATGATGCACACATATGATAACTGCTCTAGATTTTTTTTTTAAGAAGAGGACTTGTTGTTTTATAGAGTGTGTGCATTTTTAATTTGCTTCGTGCTGCCAAAACAGAACTCTTAAATGTTCTGGGGTAAAAGTAATGATCTCAAAGATGGCTGGCCCCAGGTATATATACACCTTCTCCCAGCAATACAAGAAATAATCTGAGTGATGCTGTTAAGGGACTTTGCAGATATAATTAAAATCCCAGTGGATTTTAAAATAGGGACATTATCTGGGGTGGACTTAATAATCATGTGAACTCTTTAAAGGGACTGGGCTCTTTCTGCAGAGGAAAAAAAAAACACAAGAGGTTTTTGACACAAGAGATATTCTCTGTTGCTGGCTATGAATTTGGAGAAATGATATTAATAGGATCTGTGGGTAGCTTTAGGATCTGATAATGACCGCCAGCCAACAGTCAGCCAGAAAATGGGAATTTCACTCCTTCAACCACACACACACACACACACACACCTGAATATTGACGACAACATAAACACGCTTAGTAGATTCTACCCCAGAGTCTCCTGACCAGAACAGAACAACCCAAAATCTTGATTTCATTCCTGTAAGAATCTAAACACATAACCCAGTTATGTTGTGTCTGGACTTTTAACCTACAGAGGTGTGAGGTAATACATGGATATGGTTTTAAGCTGCTCAGTTTGTGGTTATTTGTTAGGCAGCAATAGAAAACTAGCACTGTGTCACGTTTTACTCTTATAAACGGTATATAAAATTTCCTTTAGCTTCATATCTTCACCAACACTTGATATTTTTAAATACTTTAATTGTTCCAGTCTGGTGGATAAAATATGACATGTTATTGTTGTTTTAATTTGAATATCCTTGTTTACTAGCAACCACATGATTTTATAGATACTTCAAGTTAAACCAGATTGAATGTGTTTACTCTGTCATACAGCTAATTAAGAAGCAGACAAGGATTAAAAGTTTGACTTAATAAAGTGAGATATAACTCTCGTCTGAAAACCCACTAAAAAACTTTTGTCTCAGTCATTCAATAAATATAAAGAGAATGTATGTCTTACATCTGCATCCCTATACATTATCTTCCCTAGTAGCACAGATGGTAAGGAATCTGCCTGCAATGCAGGAGACTTAGGTTCGATCCCTGGGTCAGAAAGATCCCCTGGAGAATGGAATGGTAACCCACTGCAATATTCTTGCCTAGAGAATTTCATGGACAGACCATGAGGTCGTAAAGAGTCAGACACGACTGAGTGACGAACACACACACACACATTATCATTGTAATATAAATATATTCTACAGCTGAAAGACAATCTGAGAAAAACATGGTTGAGATGAGGAAAGGGATAATTATGTATTTCATTGGTTTTTCATAAAATGTGTCCTATTGACTAAATTTTTACTAATAATTAGAGCTGCCATTGTCAAAACAAACATGCACTGTTCCCTTATTCTTTTTCCATTAACAATTAAATAACATAATGACAGAACCTGACAGAATAAGCATGCACTATGAATTCAATACCTTTTTACAGTAGTTACTATGTAACTGCTACCCAAGATCCTGATATGCTCTGCAAATACAAAATAGTGATAGGAAAACGTATGTAGATTACAAATTCACCTCTGAAGTAAAAGTCACAGATTTTTATTTGGCTGTTTATTCGATATAGTAACAGCAATGCTTTGCATGTTAATTGTATTTTTCTAAAAATATTGAAAATTAAATAAAAAAATAAGAATAGCAGTCCTTAAAATAATAAGGGTAACTGTTAAAATGTTCAAATCTGTAATGAATACACTTTCTCTACCAATGAATTCTAGGTTTTAGTTAATTGAATATTAGCAGAGTTTAGAGGGAATGCCTCTATGTGGCTAAACATTAAAAAACATGTTTAAACATATGTATAATTATCCAGGCAAGGCCTAGACACAAAGCAGGGCTTAAGTCCTCCTAGACTCCTTGCTCTCCATTCCTCTAAATCATCAACCTATTCATGTCCAGTCTATGATGTCTCTTGGATTTTTCTCCTCAGGTTATCTCTTCCACTATTAGCTTAGTTCTGATCCTCATCTTCTCCAGATGGAATTTTTAAATAATTTCTTATCTTATCGCCTGCCTATGTCTTCATTCTTTACCAATCCATATTTTAATATCAATATTTATCTTCCTAAACCCAGGTCTTCTTCTATACTGTCCAATATGGTAGCCACTAGTGAGATGTGGCTAGTAAAATTAAAATTAATTAAAAGGAAATAAAATTAAAATGTCACCACAGTTTCTACAAGGAGTAGCCAACAGCTACTACTTTGCACATTGCCAATACACACTATTTCCATTATTGCAGAAGATTTTGATAGGTAGTGAGGTTCTCAATTATTGGTTTATAATTTTACTAGGATATCAGATTCAAAATTTGAATCCACACAAAATTTGTACAAGAATGTTTATAGCAACATTATTCAAAATAGCCATTAGTTGAAAATAACCTAAATATCAATCAACCAAAAAAGAATAAACAATTCATGATATATCCATACAATGGGATACTATTCAACAATAAATTGAGAATAAAGTATAACACTTGCTACAACATGAACCTTGAAGATGCTAAGTGAAAGAAGCCAGACACAAAAGACCACATATTTTATTATTCTATTTATATGGAAGGTCCAGAATAAGCAAATCCGTGGAGGTAGAATGCAGATAGTTCTGATTTTTGTAACGCTCTGTAAATATACCATAACTAAAGAACTATGTACTTTAAAGTTGTGAATGTTATGATATGTGAATTGTATGTTAATAAAGATACAGTTGTTTTCTTATAAAGAAAACAAGAACAACAAAAAGAATTGAATTGTGGAGGTTTTAAACATCAGACCCTGGATCCTAACTCATTCCCACAAAATAACAATCTCTATGCAGGATATAGGAAGATAGATAGTGTTAGAAATATAATATATAATATCTCGATAATATATATCTATCTATCATATATCATTTATCTCATCTATATATCTATATCTGTCTATATATCTATATCTATCTATCTATCTATATATATATATATATCTAAATGGGTTATCCTGATATTCAAACAAGGTTGAGAACTACTGCTGTTCATTATGATTCCCTCAAGGGCAGGGACCATGTCTTACTGAGCTTTTGATACTCAAAAATACTATAAATGAATCAAAATGGAATTGTAAAAAATGTTCAAATAACCCACAGGAAGGCAGTAATAGTAAAACAGTCAAACAAATGGAGAGAATAAAAGATATAAGCAAATGAATACAATGGCCTTACCATATCAATAATGATATTAAATGTATATGACCTGTGCTATGCTTGGTTGCTCAGTTGTGTCTGACTTTTTGAGACCCCATGGACTGTAGCCCACCAGGCTCCTCTGTCTATGGGGATTCTCTAGGCAAGAATACTGGAGTGGGTTGCTGTGCCCTCCTGCAGGTTGATCTTCCCAACTCAGGGATCAAACTCAGGTCTCCCACATAGCAGGCAGATTCTTCACTGTCTGAGCCACCAGAGAAGCCCAAGAATACTGGAATGGGTAGCCTATCCCTTCTCCAGAGGATCTTCCTGACCCAGTAATTGTACCAAGATCTCCTGCTTTGCAGGCAGATTCTTTACCAGCTAAGCTACTAGGGAAGCCCATATGATCTAAATATACCAACTAAAACACAGAGATTATCACATTGGATTTAAAGCCTGACCCAACTGTATTCTGTCTACAAGAAACTCTCTTCAAATATAATAATATGGGCATGTGGAATGTAAAAAAAAAAAAAAAAAATATATATATATATATATATATAAATCTCTCTATATTTAAAACACAGAGATTACCACAATGGATTTTTAAAGCCTTACCCAACTGTATTCTGTGCACAAGAAGCTCTCTTCTGCTGTCTTGCATATAGGATCATCATTACCATCTTGCTAAATTCCATATATATGCATTAATATACTGTATTGGTGTTTTTTCTTTCTGACTTACTTCACTCTGTATAATAGGCTCCAGTTTCATCCACCTCATTAGAACTAATTCCAATGTATTCTTTTGAATAGCTGGGTAATATTCCTTTGCGTGTATGTACCACAAATTTCTTATCTATTCGTCTGCCAGTGGACATCTAGGTTGCTTCTATGTCCTAGCTATTGTAAAGAGTGCTGCAATGAACATTGGGGTACAAGTGTCTCTTTCAATTCTGGTTTCCTCAGTGTGTACCCCTAGCAGTGGGATTGCTGGGTCATATGGCAGTTCTATTTCCAGTTTTTTAAGGAATCTCCACACTGTTCTCCATAGTGGCTGTACTAGTTTGCATTCCCACCAACAGTGTAAGAGGGTTCCCTTTTCTCCACACCCTCTCCAGCATTTATTGTTTGTAGACTTTTTTATAGCAGCCATTCTGACTGGCATGAGATGGTACCTCACTGTGGTTTTGATTTGCATTTCTCTGATAATGAGTGATGTTGAGCATCTTTTCATGTGTTTGTTAGCCATCTGTATGTCTTCTTTGGAGAAATGTCTGTTTAGTTCTTTGGCCCATTTTTTGATTGGGTCGCTTATTTTTCTGGAATTGAGCTGCATGAGCTGCTTGTATATTTTTGAGATTAATTCTTTTCCAGTTGCTGTGTTTGCTATTATTTTCTCCCATTCTGAAGGCTCTTTTCACCTTGCTTATAATTTCCTTCATTGTGCAAAAGCTTTTAAGTTTAATTGCTGCTGCTGCTAAGTCACTTCAGTCGTGTCTGACTCTGTGTGACCCCACAGACGGCAGCCCATCAGGGATTCTCCAGGCAAGAACACTAGAGTGGGTTGCCATTTCCTTCTCCAATGCATGAAAGTGAAAAGTGAAAGTGAAGTTGCTCAGTCTAATCGGACTCCCAGCGACGCCATGGACTGCAGCCCACCAGGCTCCTCCGTCCATGGGATTTTCCAGGCAAGAGTACTGGAGTGGGGTGCCATTGCCTTCTCTGTAAGTTTAATTAGGTCCCATTTATTTATTTTTGCTTTTATTTCCATTACTCTGGGAGGTGGGTCATAGAGGATCCTGCTGTGATTTACATCAGAGAGTGTTTTACCTATGTTTTCCTCTAGGAATTTTATAGTTTCTGGTCTTACATTTAGATCTTTAATCCATTTTGACACAGATATAAAGAACAGACTTTTGGACTCTGTGGGAGAAGGTGAGGGTGGGATGATTTGAGAGAATAGCATTGAAACATGTATATTATCATATGTGAAATAGATCACCAATCCAAGTCTGATGCATGAAACAGGGCACTCAAAGCCAGTGCACTGGGAAAACCCTGAGGGATGGGATGGGGAAGGAGGTGGGGGGGTTTAGGATGGGGGACACATGTATATACATGGCTGATTCATGTCAATGTATGGCCAAAACCACTACAATATTGTAAAGTAATTAGCCTCCAATTAAAATAAATTAATAATTTTAAAAAGCACATCATCAACTAATGCTGATCCATGTTGATGTTCGGCAAAATCCATCACAATATTGTAAAGTAATTATACTCTAATTTAAAAAAAATTAAAAGAATGAAAACACATGATCCAGAATGGATAAAGAAGCTGTGGTACATATATACAATGGAATATTATTCAGCTGTAAGGAATGCATTTGACTCAGCTCTAATGAGGTGGATGAATCTAGAGCCTATTATACAAAGTGAAATAAGTCAGAAAGAGAAAGACAAATATCACATGTTAAAGCATATGTATGGAATCTAGAAGGATGGTACCGATGAACCCATCTGCAGGACAGCAGTGGAGACACAGGCACAGAGAACAGACTTCTGGACTCACTGAGGAAAGAAAAGCGTGGGACAAATTGAGAGAGTAGCTCTGACACATATCCACGATCCTTTGTAAAACAGATAGCCAGTGGGAATTTGCTGCATGACTCAGGGAGCTCAGACCAGTGCTCTGCGACAACCTAGAGGGGTGGGATAGGGTGGGAGGTGGGAGGGAAGTTCAGGAAGGAGAGAATATGTGTATACCTATGACTGATTCACACTGATGTATGTCAGAAACCAACACAATATTGTAATTATCCTTCAATTAAAAATAAATAAATTTTAAAAAATCATCTATAACAAAAAAGAAGTTCTCTTCAAATATAAAGGCATGTGGAATGTAAATACATATGTGTGTGTGTGTGTGTGTGTGTGTTATATATATATATATATATATATATATATATATATATATATATATGCATGCATGCGTGCTAAGTTGCTTCATTCGTGTCTGACTCTTTTGTGATCCCATGGACTGTGGCCTGCCAGGCGCCTTTGTCCTTAGGATTTTCCAGGCAAGAATACTGGATTGGGTTGTCATTTCCTCCTCCAGGGGATCTTCATGACCCAGGGATCTAACCTGCATCTCCTGAGTCTCCTGCATTGGCAGGCAGATCCCTTACCACTGAGCCACCTGGGAAGCCCTTAAAATACGATGCTACTTATAATTTCCTCAAAAAGGTGAGATATATCAGGGCTGTTATCTCTGTCTGGACAAGTCCACAGGCTTTGCTCAGAGTCTGGGCAAGGCCATAGGCTGCCCTCTGTTGTGAGGCAGAGCTGTAGAATGAGCTCTGCAGCATCCTGGTCCTCTGCCTAAGCTTCTTGGTTGAGCAGGACTGGAGACTATGCTCAACAGTTGGCAAGGGCTGCTCATTTGTTTCCCTGTCTCAGTTAGTCACAAAATGTGCTCCACAGCTGCCACACATCTATAGCCATGGTTCCTGGTGGGGAGGACCAGAGGTTATGCTAAGCAGTTAGCTGGGGCAGTAAACTTTCTTCCCTTCCTGGGGAGAAGTATGTATAGAATGGGCTCCATTGCTACTATGGTATGTTAGCTGCAGACCCATACTAGGCAGAGCCACATGCTGAGCTCCCCAGCATTCTCTGCTTGGGGGCCACCACCTGCCAGAAATGGTCTGCCAAGAAGCAGCTGTATTCTCTGCCCCTACTTTCTGTTTATCTTTTATCTTTTTTTTTTTTAATCTTTTCCCTAGTGGTCCAGCTCCACAGATTACCCCAATGATCCCTGTGAGATGAAAACCAAGTGATTCTCCCAGGAAGTGTCCTGCAATGCTAGAAAAACTGAATGTTTACCCTGGGCTCTCTTCTTCTCACTGGAGAAATTGTAGGCCCAGTGTGGTGCTAAGTTAAATTTTGCCACCTTTTTCCAGGACAACTCTGCAATATGCATCACACTATGTCTCCTTCTGCATCTACAACAAGTAAGTAAAATTGCATGAAAAAGTATGCAAAAATATGTACAAATATCAGCAGTCACAAAGTGGAAAGGGCTGTTGAATTTAATATTTAACTTTGGATGTAAAGGTCTGGAACTTTGTGCTGTGCTGGTTCTAGAAATGGACTGTGTACAATTATTGGAAGAATTCTGAGTGCTATT
The DNA here is from genome assembly GCF_055505025.1 of Bos grunniens. Classification (NCBI taxonomy): domain Eukaryota; kingdom Metazoa; phylum Chordata; class Mammalia; order Artiodactyla; family Bovidae; genus Bos; species Bos grunniens. The sequence goes on from NC_141194.1 coordinate 136,114,371, forward strand.
CCAAAATAGTTTATGGGTGACTTTGCACAGTGCCTGACATGTTTTCAATATGTTCATTACAGTGGAAATAGTCTCTACAAATTATTGATTTAAAAAAATGGTTCTAGGAGGGATAACACATAAACCTATCCATATTTAGAGTGAATGGGTTCCTCATCTAAATACAGAACACTAAAAGAAAAAAACTATTTAACTGATTCTTTTCTAAATTTCCCTGAAGATGGTATAGAAATAGAACCATTCTAGATGCACGAATATAGTCATTTCATTACATACAAGGACAGCCTTAGGGCATTTGTGCTTAATTTTAATTCTCTCTCTAGAACCCAAGTGAGAAATGGTAGCAGTTATTGATATGAAAATCAGAGAATAGGTTTCTAATAACCAGACCCTACCTGCACGTAAATGTGGATAAGGGGAGAAGCAGGAGGGACAGACCTAGGACATGGGTATTATCTGGGCTACTTGGACTGATGTGGTCAGCTCTGCCATGGGGCCCTAAGTAACAAGAGGAAATTGAGCCCCGTCATTCATTTATCTGACAAATATTCATTTAGCACACAGACTCTGGTAGGCATTAATACAATAAAGGAAATAAAACATAGTCCCTGTCTTCAAGACTATGCTAAGCAATTAGTTTTTTAAACTACATAATTGCTAAATAAAATAAATACTGAGGGAGAGGGATGGACTGTGATTTTGGGGTTGGTAGATACTAGCTATTACATTTAGAATGGATAAACAATAAGGTCCTAATGTATAGCACAGGGAAGTATATTGAATATCCTGTGATAAACCATAATGGAAAAGAATATAAAAAAATGTATTTATGTGTATGACTGAGTCAATTTGCTGTCCAGCAGAGACTGGCACAACATTATAAATCAACTATACTTCAATAAGAAAACAATTTTAAAAAGTAAATATTAATCAGTGTGTTAAGTGATTGTATTTGTTTTCTATTGCTATGCCACAAATCATCATATATTTAACAACTAATTACATTTCCATTTCTTACTTCATGGTTCTATAAGTCGGGAGTCCAGACACAGGTTGGCTGGGTCCTCTGATCAGGGATTGAACTATGTTTTGATCTGGAGCTCAATATTCTTTTCAAAAATCAGTCAGGTGGTTAGAAAAGTTAGATTCATTTGCAATTGTATGCTTGAGATCTGTTTTATTGCTGGCATCACACTCAGTTACTAGAGGCCACTGTAGGGTCCTTGCAACACAGCATGGCATCTTCTATAGGCGTTCTCATACTTTTATGCTTCAGATCTTTCTCACTTCAGGAAGGGCTCAGTCCCTTTTAACAGCTCTCCTGATTAGGTCAGGCCATGCATGATAATATTCCTTTTGATGAACTCAAATTAAACTAATTCATTCCCTAATAATGGGAGTAATATGCCCATCATATTCACAAGCCCTGTCCACACTAAAGGGAAGAGTATATACACCAGAGAGTGGAAATCTTGGGGTCTATCTGAGAATTCTGCCTAGCACAGTGATATAAAATATATAGATAAATTCAATGCCCCAAACCACAGAGCAGGGGCCATCAAACACTGTTTAGGGCAGGAAGAGTAAGCATCAGGCTCACTTGCCACATTCTTCCTTGCTGTTGTCAGAACTCCTTTACTAAATGGCTCCAGGCAATTTCTCACTGAACTGAAATATAGTTCAACAATCCATTTGTAACAAAACAAGTTGAAACTGCTTTCTCACTCTTAGCCTAGGGTAATTAGGTAAATTGTCCCAGAGGACTTGATGTTTGTGCCTTTAGGAATGAATACAAAAAATCATTATGTGAAAAAGCAGAGGAAGTACATACAGTTCAGACAGAAAGAACTATTTGTGCAAGAATATAAAGGTATAGCAAAGCATGGGATTTTCAGGGTAAATAGTTTCATGTTTCTGGAGGGTAAAGTTCAAGTAGAAAAGACAGAGTGGGAAGTACAGCCTGGGGCCAGGCTATAAAGAAATTCAGAAACTGTGTTAGTGATTTTATCCTATGGATAGGTTGACCATATAATATATCATCTAAACTGGAACATTTTTGAGATGGAAAGGTGAAACTATTAACGATAATGCCAGGACTACAGGTATAAACTGAAATTGCCCCAAGCAAACCCTACTTAAAGGCACTGACAAAACAAAGAAGGATTTTAATCTGGAGAGTAACCTTGAACAAGGGCATAGAATAGAAGGTGGTTGGAAAATCAAAGCCCTATTTTATTCAAATGTGGTTTCCCCCTTGGCCGTTCAGCTGATAATTGCACCGATTTGTTAGATGGTCCTGGCTTTTGGTAAAGATTTTCTTCTAAATTTTTCGTAATCTCAATGAGAGTCGTACTGGCTATTTTAGATTATTGCTAAATTACTTCTGGATGATGTGAAAAAGAATGTCTACCCTCCTATAACATTTAAGGCATCATGACATTGTAGTCAATTTAAAATTCAAGGGCAAGATGACGATAACTTAACACACAAACACTTGAAAAGTTTATAAAAGAATCCAAATTGGATTCTGATGGGTAGAAAAACCACACCAGGCTTCCCTGGCGGCTCGAGAGTAAAGACTCTGCCTGCAATGTGAGAGACCTGGGTTCGATCTCTGGGTTGGGAAGATCCCCTGGAGGAGGGCATGGCAACCCACTTCAGTATTCTTGCCTGGAGAATCCCCATGGACAGAGGAGCCTTGCTGGCTACAGTCCATGGGATCTCAGAGTCAGACACCACTGAGCGACTAAACACACACAATAAATACAGATTAGAAACCATGCTCAATTCTGGGATGCCGTTATTTTCTGTGTCATTTTGTGAAAACATAAGCTGAATAAATAGCTCAAGTCATATGAAAACACAGCAGGAAGAATGCTATTCCTCTAAATAAATACCCTTTAATGAACTGAACTCCATCGTGGTGATAAAACTTTGGATTCAACCATGTAAAATAGGTACATGATTCTAAATTACTCTAAAGTTTTTGATCTGGATAACAAATAGAAGTTTGCTTTTCTTATCTTTCATCATCTGGGATGACATGATGTGGTTAAATATCACTTAAATTCACCATGTAAATTGGATAGAGACTATTTTATAATGTGAACCATTAACAATGGAATGAATTCTAGCTATTTTCCCTAGGGTATGGTATCTCAGTTTATGAATGTATTTGTACTTCATAAATCATTCTCAAGAGCAAAGATAAAAAATGGAAATCCATTTTCTATAGACCCCATGGGTCTTCATTTAATTTTTAATGAAATAGGGAAGATACTTTATCAATGGCAACAAAAAAATAGTTTCAACATCAGCTTTGCAAAAAGACTTATTGAAAATGTCAAAGACCTTCCAAATATAATGGACTTGTAAAGGAAGATGTGGTGTGAGAGAAGAAGAAATATAATATTTAACTCTGAAAAGTGGAGAATGACTAAAATTTAACAATATATGATAGCATCATGCAACACTCCCCATTTCAGCAGGAAACAGATAAAGAATGTTGGATATTTAAAAGATCAATTAATTTTCCAAGGATGATAGTTGTCACTGTGCCACCATATTTTCCAAGAGATTTGCTCATTATGTGAAATCTATACTTTTGGATTGTGACAATCATCAATTTGTACTTGATATGTCCGTGTCTGCTTGACTGAATTTTTTAGTTACATCTTTCAAATTGTAACAAAAATAGGAGAGAAAAATTATATCTAATTACAAATTTTGTTGACCGAGTGAATACTTTTGCCCCTAATTTTCTTTTCCACTTACACCTTTTTATATTCATATATTCACTCATTCATTTGTTCATGCATTCATTATATATATAGGGACTATTTTATGCAATAAAACAGACAAGGTACAGTGATGGATAGCAAAATATGTATCTTAATTCTAATAAGATTTACATAAGCTAATTTAATACAAAACAAAGTTTAGGTTGGGTCAAGAGAACTACATATAAAGGGAAGATTCAGGAAAGGTGTGATAGAGAAGTTGACTTTTAACAAGACAAGGCAGGTTGTAGCAGTCAAGGTTTGAAACAATGAGTTAAGAGAAAGGATAGCAGATGCAAAAAATAAGAGTCTGAAAAAAAGGGAAAGAAGATAGAAAATATCAAAACAATAAATAGTCATGTTTTCCTGGACATTTGGTAATCATTTCTAGTGTATGCAGGTCAGTGGAAGGAGAGAAGTGTGGAAACATGGGTTTGGCTGACATCGGGCAGTGACTTGATAGGCAATATGAGACACAACTTGCTAAACTTGTGTATCATTTGGATTTCCCAAGTTGTGCTAGTGATCAAGAACCTGTCTGTCAATGCAGGAGACCTAAGAGAAGTATCAATAACCTCAGATATACAGATGACACCACCCTTATGGCAGAAAGTGAAGAGGAACTCAAAAGCCTCTTGATGAAAGTGAAAGAAGAGAGTGAAAACGTAGGCTTAAAGCTCAACATTCAGAAAACGAAGATCATGGCATCTGGTCCCATCACTTCATGGGAAATAGATGGGGAAACAGTGGCAGACTTTATTTTTGGGGGCTCCAAAATCACTGCAGAAGGTGATTGCCGCCATGAAATTAAAAGACGCTTACTCCTTGGAAGGAAAGTTATTACCAACCTAGTAACATTGAAAAGCAAAGACATTACTTTGCCAACAAAGGTCCGTCTAGTCAATGGTATGGTTTTTCCAGTGGTCATGTATGGATGTGAGAGCTGGACTGTGAAGAAAGCTGAGCGCCGAAGAATTGATGCTTTTGAAGTGTGGTGTTGGAGAAGACTCTTGAGAGTCCCTTGGACTGCAAGGAGATCCAACCAGTCCATTCTAAAGGAGATCAGCCCTGGGTTTTCTTTGGAAGGAATGATGCTAAAGCTGAAACTCCAGTACTTTGGCCACCTCATGCGAAAAGTTGACTCATTGGAAAAGACTCTGATGCTGGGAGGGATTGGGGGCATTAGGAAAAGAACCACAGAGGATGAGATGGTTGGATGGCATCACCGACTCGATGGACATGAGTTTGAGTGAACTCCAGGAGTTGGTGATGGACAGGGAAGCCTGTTGTGCTGCAATTCATGGGGTGGCAAAGAGTCAGATGGACACGACTGAGCGACTGAACTGAACTGAGAGATGTGGGTTTGATCCTTGGGTTGGGAAGATCCCCTGGAGGAGGGCATGGCAGCCCACTCCAGTATTTTTGCCTAGAGAATCCTCAAGACAGAGGAGCCCGGTGGGCTACAGTCCATAGGGTTGCAAAGAGTCAGACATGACTGAGCGACTAAGCACAACTCATGCACAGAGTATCATTTAAGACTTTTTTTGTTTGTTTTCTCATGTAAATCATATTTTAAATCAGCTGTACAGAGTCATAATTTATACATAAATGCACCCATTTTAAATCTATAATTTAAGGAATTTTGACATATACATAAAACCATATAACCACTACTAAAATCAGACAAGAAACATTCCCAACACCCTAATCTCTCCTTATGCCCCTGTGCACTTAACTTTTAACTCCATTTCCTTTGTAACTAGTAATGTTGAGCATCTATTTGTGTGCTCATTAATCACTTATACATCTTCATTTGTGTCATGATACTCAAATTTCTGCCATTTTTATTGGGTTATTTATATTTTCATTTTCCATTTGTAGGCATCCTTTACATGGTCTAAGTCCTTGGTTAGATACATGTTCTATAAATATTTTCTCCCAGTAAATATTTTGTCTTTTAACTTTACTTTCAAAGAGCAGAATTTTTTTTCTTTTATTCAAGTTCAATTTATCGTTTTAGGGTTTTTTTTTGTTAGTTTTTTAGTAATTCCTGCCTTTGGGGCCCTATATAACAAATCACTGGCTACTTAAATTCTAATTGGCTACTTCTACTTCTAATCACAAGCTACTCCAGTACTCTTGCCTGGAGAATTCCATGGACAGAGGTAGCCTGGTGGGCTACAGTCTGCGAGGTCGCAAAGATTTGGACATCCCTGAGTGACTAACACATGCACTTGTAATTTAGGGAAATATGCAATTTTTTTCCATAAATATTGTAGTTTTGTCTTTCATCTTTAGGCTTCTGAATAATTTCATTTTTTTTTAATTTATGGCATGAGGTTCAATTTGAGGTTTATACTTTTTTTTTTTTTACATAAGGATACCAGTTGTTTTATCACCACTTGTTGAAAATACTGTTGTTTCCTATTGCTGCTGTAACAAATTTCCACAAACTTAGGAGCTTGAAGCCAAGCACATTTATTATCTTACTGTCTGTAGTTCAGAAACATGACATGGGTCTCACCAGGCCAAAATCAAGGGGTTCTCAGGGCTGTGTTCCTTTCTGGAGGCACTCAGGGAGAATCCATTTCCTTGCTCTTTCAGGCTATTGGTAGGACCCAGTTTCTTATGGTTGCAGGAATGGGGTCCGTTCCCTTGTTGGCTGTCATCTGAGGGGTGGTACTAACTTCAGGAGGCCACCTCCAATTCCTGTGTCCTCTTTCTATATTCAATGCCAGCAATTGTTAGTCAAGTAAATTAAAAGACAGTTCTTGGAAGGAAAGTTATGACCAAACTAGACAGCATATTGAAAAGCAGAGACATTACTTTGTCAGTAAAGGTCCGTCTAGTCAAGGCTATGGTTTCTGAGCGCCGAAGAATTGATGCTTTTGAAGTGTGGTGTTGGAGAAAACTCTTGAGAGTCCTTTGGACTGCAAGGAGATCCAACCAGTCCATCCTAAAGGAGATCAGTCCTGGGTGTTTATTGGTAGGAGTGATGTTGAAGCTAAAACTCCAATACTTTGCCCATCTGATGCGAAGAGCTGACTCATTTGAAAAGACCCTGATGCTGAGAAAGATTGAGGACAGGAGGAGAAGGGGACAACAGAGGATGAGATGGTTGGATGGCATCATCGACTCAATGGACATGGGTTTGGATGAACTCCGGGAGTTGGTGAAGGACAGGGAGGCCTGGCATGCTGTGGTTAATGGGGTCGCAAAGAGGTGGACACGACTGAGTGACTGGACTGAACTGAACTGAACTTAAGCTTTGAATGTCTCCTGTCTCTTTCACTGTCTTTTCTTTTTTTTTTTTTTTTTTTTTTGACAGTTTAAAAGATGATCTTTTATTCTTTTACACACCCATGTCACAAAGATTCATTTTTCTCATGACTCTGTCTTTTCTATCTGACTGATGTTTCTGCCTTCACTTTTAAGAACTCATATGTTTACATTGGGCTTCTCAGGTGGCACAAGTGGTAAAGAACTCACCTGTCAATGCAGGAGATGTAAGAGACATGGGTTTGATCCCTGGGTCAGGAAGATCCCCTGGAGGAGGTCCTGGCAACCCACTCCAGTATTCTTGCCTGGAGAATCCCATGGACAGATGAGCCTGGCAGGCTGCAGTCCATAGGGTCAGAAACAGTCAGGTATGACTGAGTGACTGAGCATGCACACACATGTTTACATTAGGCCCATGTGGATTATGCAGGACTATCTCCCTACTTATAGTCCTTATTTCTAATTCCACCTGTAAAGTCCCTTTGCCTTGAAACACAGCATACACAGGCATAAAAAGAAGGCCAAAGATTATGAGAACCAAAATACTGCCTACCACAGTTCCCTTCCAAATTACCTTGACACGTGTATGTAAAATCAATTATGTGTGGTTCTATTTTTGGACTCTATTCTGTTTCACGGATCTAAATGTCTATTCTATGCCAATAATGCACTGTCTTGATTACTGTAGATTTATATTAAGTCTTGATAGTTGGTAGTTCAATCTTCCAATTTGTTCTTTTTCAAAATTGTTTTGGCTCTACCGGGTCATTTGCATTTCCATATGAATTCTATATGCAGATTGTCAATACAATCAGAATTTAATTGAATCTATAGTTAAATTTGGGGATAATTAGTATCATAACTATCTTGCATCTTCCAAATCATGAGCATGATATACTTCATTTCTTTGGGCTTTGCTGGTGGCTCAGATGGTAAAGAATCTGCCTGCAATGCAGGAGACCCAGGTTTGATCCCTGCTCTTCCAAATCATGAACATGATTCACTTATTTAGGCCTTCACTTATTTAGGCCTTTCTTAATTTTTCTTTTGTTAAAGATGTTAATCTTTTCAAAAGAATTTGCAAAGTGAATTCTGGTCTCCTGAAAATAGCTGGAATACATTCATCCCTCTTATATTTTCAAGAAAGTTTATTTTTCCTCCCTTGATATTTGATAGAATTCACCATTTAAACCACTTCTACAGTTTTCTTTATGAGAACGTATTTCATTTCAAATTCCATCTCTTTAATGCATGTATTTGTATTAATATTTCCTATGTTTACTTGCACCAGTTTTAATAGTTTGTACCTTTTAAGGAATTTTTCCATTTCATCAAAGTTATCAAATTTATTGGCATAAATATTATGTTAATTTATTTATGTTATTGCTGTTTTAGTTGCTAAGTCAGGTCTGACTCTTGAGATCCCATGGATTGCAGCCCACCAGGCTATGTCCATAGAATTTTCTAGGCACCAATACTGGAGTGGGTTGCCATTTCCATCTCCAGTGGATCTTCCTGACCCAGGGATCAAATCCATATCTCCAGCATTGGCAGGCAGATTCTTTACCACTGAGCCACCTGGGAAACCCATGTTTATTTATGCTGCTGCTGCTAAGATACTTCAGTGTGTCCAACTCTGCGATCCCATAGACGGCAGCCCACCAGGCTCCCCTGTCCCTGGGATTCTCCAGGCAAGAACACTGGAGTGGGTTGCCATTTCCTTCTCCAATGCATGAAAGTGAAAAGTGAAAGGGAAGTCGCTCAGTTGTGTCCAACTCTTTGCGACCCCATGGACTGCAGCCCACTAGGCTCCTCCATCCATGGGATTTTCCAGGCAAGAGTACTGGAGTGGGGTGCCATCGCCTTCTCTGATGTTTATTCATAATATTCCCTTATTCTTTTAAAATGTTGCATCTCTAGTGAGTTTCTATTTTCCATTTCTTATATTGCTAATTTGTTGTTCTTCTCTTTATTTCTTAATTCATTTAAATAGAGCCTTTTCAATTTCACTTATCTTTGTTTTGTTTTTATTTATTTATTTATTTATTTTGGTAAGAACCAGCTTTTGGTTAACTCTACTGTTGATTCATTTTCTCTGCCATGGGTCTCTTTATTTTTTCTTTCTATTTCATGTTTATTTTGCTTGTTTATTTTATATATTTATAAGGTTACATCCTAAATCATTTATCTTAGATTTAGATCTTTTTTAAATACAAGTATTTAATCCTATACAATATCCTCTGAAATCTAAATCTGCTGAATTTCACATTTAGTATCTTTTTTCATTATAATTCACTTCAAAATATTTTCTAATTTCCTTTATGATATCTTATTTGATCCAAGGGTGTTGTCTCTTTGCCAAATGTTTGGGTGTATTTCAAATATCTTTTTGTTATTGGTTACTAATTTAGCTTTTTAAATATTTTATTTGTAGGATAATTACTTTATAATATTGTGACAGCTTTTGCCATACATCAACATGAATTGGCCATAGGTATATATATATGTCTCTTCCCTCTTGTACCCCCGCTCCCACCTCCCTCTCCCCCATCCCTCCAGTCTGTCACAGAGCACCAGCTTTGGGTTCCCTGTGTCATACTGCAAACTCCCACCAGCTATCTATTTTACATATGTTAATGTGTATGTTTCAATGCTGTTCTCTCAAATCACCCTACCCTCTCCTTCCCTCACTGTGTCCAAAAGTCTATTCTTTATGTCTTTGTCTCCTTTGCTGCCCTTCACATAGGATCATCAGTACTATCTTTCTAGATTCCATATATATGCATTAATATATGAGATTTGTCTTTCTGTTTATGACTTACTTTGCTCTGTATAATAGGCTCCAGATTCATCCACCTCATTAGAGCTGACTCAAATGCATTCTTTTTTATAGCTGAGTAAGATTCCATTGTGTATATGTACTACAATGCCTTTATCCATTTATCTGTTGATAGATATCTAGGTTGCTTCCATGTGCTAACAGTAGTAAATAGTGCTGCAATGAACATTAGGGGTACATGTGTCTTTTTCAATTATGGTTTCCTCAGGGTATATGCCTAGTAGTGGAACTGCTGGGTCATCTTGGTAATTTTATTTCTAGTTTTTTAAGGGATCTCCATATTGTTCTCCAAATTTGATATTATTTTCATAAAATTTGAAAAAATAGCCATTTCTTTTTTCAATTTTTTTTTTTTTTTACTGTCTACCCTCTCTCTCTCCTTCTAGATTTCAATTATGTGTATGGTAGACAACTTGATAGTATCCTACAAGTCACTGTCACTCTGTTCATGGATTTTAAAGCTTTTGCCTCTGTGCATTGCATTTTTTATAATTTCCATTGCTGTAACTTCAAGTTCATTATACATACATAGAAGATGTATCAATTTGCATTCCTGGCAACAGTGTAAGAGGGTTCCTTTTTTCTCCACATACCTTGCAAACTTTAATCATAATACAGCTAGATTGGCTCCATTAATGTCAGAAAGTGTAAACTTCAAGATAGTATCACCGCAGTTAAGAGGGGCATTTTATAAATATAGTAGTTCAATTCATTAACAAGATCTAACAGTCCTAAATGTGTATGTACTTAAAAACAGATATTCATAATACATCTCCACACTCTCTCCAGAGTTTATTGTTTGTAGACTTTTTGATGATGCCCATTCTGACTGGTGTGAGATGATACAACATTATAGTTTTTATTTCTAATTTAGTTTTATTCGGATTCACAGGGAATTGGGATGCACAACGTGGTTACATCCTGTTTAACTTTATTGAGACTTGCCATGTGACATTGAACATGGTATACCTTGGAGAATGTCTATGTACACTTGAAAATAATCTGAATTCTGCTGTTTTTAGGTGGAGAGTTCTACAAATGTAAACTAGGTCAAATTTTTCACTAGTGATTTTATGTTTCTATATATTTACTGATCTATCGTTTTTCAATTACCTAGAAAGAAGTATTAAATTATCCAACTACAACTGGGATTTATTTTTCTTTTCTTTCTTTCATTTTTTTTTTGTTTTATGTATTATGAAGATCTGTTTTTAAGTACATACATATTTAGGACTGTTAGATCTTCTTAATGAATTGAACTACTATATTCATAAAATGCCCCTCTTAACCTCTGGTAATACTATCTTGAAGTTTACTCTTTCTGACATTAATGTAGCCAATCTAGCTGTGTTATGGCTAAAGTTTACATGGTATGTCTTATTCTATCATTTTACTTCTAACCAATCAGCAATATTTATATTTAAAGTGAGTTTTCTCTACACGACATAAACCAGTTACTTTTTAAACAAATTTTATAATCTCTGTCTTTTAATTTGAGTGTTTAGAAATTTTATGTTTAATGAAATTTTTATATTGTTGGCTTTAAATCTTCCATTTTCCTGTTTTTCTATTTGTCCATATCTTACTTGTTCATTAATTTCCATCATTTCTGACATTTACTGAGGACAACTAGGTATTATTTTTTTCAGCATTCCATTTTATCTCCATTCTTTACTTAATTGCTATCTCACTTTTCATTTAAATGTCTGTTTTGGAATTATGATATGCATCTCTAACTTTTCATTGTCTATCAAAATAATATAGCATTTCACATTTAAGAACTTTAGGACTTTATAATAGTCTATTTCTATTTACTATTTTGGTTATTGCCACTTAAAATTCTACTGCTACATATTTTATAAGCTCCACAATACAGTGCTATTATTTTAGCTTTAAATTTCAATAATGTGTTTAAGATTTATTAAAAGTTTTAAAAATTATATTTGCCCACATATTTAACATCCTCATTATTCTTTATCTTTTCAGAGTCAAATTTTTATTTAGTATCATTTTTCTTCACTCTAAAGAACTTCTTTAAAATTTCTTATAATGTAGGTTCACTAAAATTCTGTCTGCTTTTGTCTATTTGAAAAACTATTCATTTTGCTCTCATTTTTGAAGAATATGTTCCTCTGTACAGAAATCAAAGTTGACAGTTTATTCTGTCAACAGTTAGAAATTGTTTCATTATCTTCTGGCTTGCATTATTTCTGACAGGAAGTCTGCATTCATTCTTGCTTTCATTCCCTTATAATACTGTGTCTTTTTTCCTCTGATGATTTTTTCTCTGTATCACTGATTTTCAGCAATTTGATGTGCATTGGTGTGTTGTTCATATGTATCCTATGATACTTGTGCTTTGTTGAGTTTCTTGGTTATGTGGGTTTATTATTTTCATCAAATTTTGAAAAAAAGGTCATTTCTTTTTTCAAATATTTTTTACTGTCTACCCTCTCTCTCCTTCTAGATTCAATTACATATAGGTAGACAACTTGATAGTATCCTACAAGTCACTGTCACTCTGTTAATGGATTTTAAGATTTTTCCCCCTCTGTGCATTTCATTTTTTAATAATTTTCATAGTTGTAACTCTAAGTTCACTGATCATTATTATGCATTATCTGACATGCTGTTAAACTTCCAGTGTGAAACTTGTTTCAAATATTGTATTTTTAGTTCTAAATGCTTTGTTTATTGTATCCTTAATTTACCTCTTAATTCTGTTCATACTTTTCTTTAAACCTTGAACATATTTAATAAGTCCTTTAAATTCTTTTTTTGTTAACCATATCTCATGTATTCTATCAAATATAATGTACTCTATTTGAATGATATTTTCTCCTGTACCTCTTCATATGTCTAGTAATTTCTGATTAAAAGTTAAAACATCAAAATGTTGTTCAATTTCCAGAATTTGTCATCACCCTTGAAGGGTTGTTGAAAATTATTTTTCAGGTTGTTAGGTGAAATGTAAGTCAAACTGATCCTTTTGTGGCTTGTATTAAAACTTTTTTATGGTGATATCTCTAGTAGCTTTAAATTTAGTGTTATTTTAGCCTCACTACTAAGGTGTGACCTTTCTGCTATCTCTACCAAATGCTGTGGATATTCAAACAAATTATGCAGTCTGAAAAGTGGGAATTAGAATGATTCCCAGCCCTATGTGAATTCTAGCAATTGCTCAGCTTGCAAATCACTGATAGTTCCTTACCCAGCCTTGTGGGATTTCAACTTAAGCATGTATCACATAGTATTCAGCAACAGAAGTAGGGATGCATATGTGGATTTTTAGAAACTTATCTCTGCATAGCTATTCTATTCTCTTGTCTTCTGCCTCAGTCTCACTAAACACTGCTCTTTGAATTTTCAAAAAATTAATACCACTGTTATCTCCTTGAGGTTTCTCTCTCTTGCTGAGACCCAGGGACCCATTTTATATGTCATTTTTTTTTCTTTTATGGATTATGTTATTGATGTTACATATTCAGATTTCATTGAATTTCTGGATCACTGGGTTTAGTATAGTTTTCATCAAACTTGGATATTTTTCAGCCACAGTTTCTTCAAATATTTTTTTCTGTGCCTCACTTTCTCATCCCATTTGAGGACTGCAATTACACATATAATAGGCTACTTGAAGTTGTTCCAGAGCTCTTCAGTGTTATTTTCATTTTATTCTCCACTCTTTTCTGTTTCATTTTGGATATTTTCTACTGCTAGTTATGCAAGTTCACTAATACTTTCTTGTACAATGTCTAATCTGTTTAATCTTACCAGTATATCTTATCTCAGATATTTTTATTTTTCATTTCCAGAATTTCATTTGAAATTCTTATATTTTCCATGTCTCTACTTAACATTCTTGATTCTTGACATTCCACATCTCTACTTAACATATCTTCTGAAACATGTGTATAGTAACTCTCTTAACATCTTTGACTCCTAATTCTATCATCTCTGTCTTTAAAAGTCTGTTTCTACTGATTGATTATTGCCTCATTATTGGTTATATTTTCCTATTTTATTGCTTCCTGGGTAATTTTTTATTAAATACCACATATTATGAATTTTACTTTACTGAATGCCAGATTTCTTGTATTCCTATAAATATTCTTGATCTTGATTCTGAGACATACTTAAGTTATTGAGATTCAGCTTGATTCTTTCAAGCCTCACTTTGAAGTTTGTTAGGTAGGGCCAGAGTAGATTCTAGCCTAGGGATACTTTTGACCCACTAGTGAGACAACAGTATTCTGAGTACTGTACCCAATTCCCTGTGATTTACAAGGATTTGGCTTATAAAATTTCCAAGGATATTGCTGGTGGGAACAGGTACTTTTCTTGGCCTTTTGAAATATTCATGGATTGCTCCCTCTGTTCATTATGGATGGTGTTTTTTGTTTTTTGCCTCACAGTTAGATTTTAGCACATGCAAGAACTGATAGATATTTGACTCAACTCAAGAGGAACCCTCTGTAGATATCCAGAGTGCTCTCTCAATGCAACCCTTGCCTCTCCATTACTCTATCCTGTGAACTCTAGCCTTTTTTTTTGCCAGTTGTGTCTCTCCACTTAGCTTTTCAACCCAGAGTGACTATCAGGTTCCTCTCAGCTTCTGGTCACTGCACTGCAACATGGACGCTCTCTCCAGAAGGTAAGTTAGGACAGTTGTAGGGCTCACCTCATTTATATCTTTGCTCTCAGGAACCACTGTCCTGTCTTGAGTGCATGCATGCTAAGTCGCTGTAGTTATGTCCAACACTTTGTGACCCTCTGGACTGTAGCCTGTCAGGTTCCTCTCCAGCCTCTTGCCACGGGATTCTCCAGGCAAGAATACTGGAGTGGGTTGCCATGCCCTCCTCTAGGGGATCTTCCCGACCCAGAGATTGAACTTGGGTCTCTTGCCTCCTGCATTGGTAGTCAGGTTCTTTACCACTAGCGCCAGCTGGGAAGCCACATCCTATGTTGATTATTGTCTAATGTCCAGAAAATATTTCATACATTTTGTCCAGAATTTTATTTGTTCCATGTAGGAAGGTAAATTTGTTCCATTTTTCCATTTTCATTTTTCTTAAAGCAGGAGTTCCAGCCCTCTGGATTTTCACATTGCAATACAGAAAAGCATCTACTTCCTATATTTTGCCTAGATTTCTCATTATTAACTTAGAGAGGAATCATGGACAGAAGTGAAAGTCACCATCAGTGATTTTGAATGTGCTTGCAGGTTGGGTTATATTTTAAGAAGAGTCATACTTGAATATATAGAATCAGTAGAAAGGTGAAGAAAAAAATAGAAATCAAACAAACGACTAATAAGGAGTACCAATTATGATGGAATGGATGATAAATTGAGTTTTAGATATGTATAGCTGGTGGTGTCAATCAGAAATCCAAAAAGCTATCAATCAGGAAATTGGAAATATAGGACTGTAATTTGAGAGAAAGGTCAGAGGCATATTGCCAAGGAAGAAAGAAAAGAAAGAAAATTATGTTGGAAAATAGCTCAGGGTCTTATTCATATTTATAATTGCAACACTTAGCACATAATGCCTCACATACTTGCTCAGTATATGAATGCTGAATAAATGAATTAAAAAATTAGAGCTTCATTTAATATAAAGAATAAGGGGAAAAGTCAGAGAAAAGATGATTAGAGAGTAAAGAGTTTCTTTGATATTAAATTCTCAAAACAAAATCTTGAAAAATTTTACTTGCAGGTAGTTCTGACAAAAACCTATATTTTAAAAAATAATGGAAATTTGAGGAGACAAAAGTAGTATTTTTATGGCCATTTCTAGTTTCTATATGCTATCTACAAAATAAATGGCATGGTATATATTTCTCCCTGTAGTCATTACCTGGCCCTTATTACCAATCAGATCAAGCTGCCTCATTATTGCATTCCTCTTTAGGTTTATAAATGGAAGGCTTAAAATATCTATAGAACCAAATGTAATTGGCACTGAATTGTGTGCTTTTCACTCTCCCATTTTTTTCATCAGTCAAGTCATCCATGACTTTAGAAGAGTGTTTTCCAACAAAGAATCAGTTTCCAAATGAAAATTTTGCTTTACTGTCATACTGGTTGCCTGAATTGCACTACTCCTATTTTGCTACTGAAATAAAAGTGGCTTCTGTTTTAAGTAAAGAAATATATTAATCCAGAAAATATCATAAATTGTAATCTTATTCTTTCTGGAAGAAGTTAATTGCATTTCCAGACTATCAATAATTTATTTCTATCATATTTTATTTAGCATAGCATCATTTATTTAGCATAGTATCCTCCTTAGAAGACATTTATATATTTTACAAAGGGTAAATGTAGTTCCATAACATACATAAACCTCCAAAGAAAAATATACCAAAAATATTTAAAATCTCTTAAGTTGAAACTTAAAAATTTTACTTAATTTTAGCCTTCTTATTATGGGTTGGGTAAAAGCATCAAATATAGAATGACAATAACAAGAATACTATATTTTCACATGTGTAGATGTTTATATGTTTATCATAAAAAAATTAGCCATTCTAAACTTTTGGATTCCATTAAATCATTTTGTGATCAAGATACATTTTGTAACAGGAAATATATTTGATAGATAAAGCACATTAAAACCTCAGACTTACTTTTATGAAAAATAAGAGTAGGTGGTTTGCTTGCTCTCTGCCTTTTCTAAAACTTTGCTTCTCAGTGAAACAATAATCATCTTATTTTAAAACCATTTTGACCATGTCATTTCCCTTTTCAAAAGCCTGCAGTTCCTTACCCTTGCTTTTTGTAAAATTTCTATTATCAAGTACCTGTGGCCTCCATCAGTTCTCACTTTCTCATCTCATTATGCTACAATTCACCAACTTTATTTTTAGACACTCTCTACCATGATCTGCTCTCAGCCAAAAAAAGTAACTTCTCATCCCTAATGAAACTTTCTTACTTCTTATCTCTGCCTCCAGAGGGTAACACTTATTGTTCAATGACCGTTCTCCCTGGCCATATTTATACGTGATTTCTTTTAAAATTTTGATTTAAAAATACTTTATTACACAAATTCTTCCTTAGTACAAATCATATGTTTATATTTTGTATGGCTTACCACTGACTCATACAACTTACTTTATATAATCAACATTTATACATTTATATTATACTTATTGTCATTTTCACAGTTGTCTCTTTTGGTAACTCATTATGACCTGATTTCAGTCTGGTTTGTATGTCTCTCTATGGAATTCTAAGAAACAGTATCTATCAAAGCCACCTCTGAGACAATATTATGACAGGGAGAGAGCACTGGCCCTGGAGTTCCAGTCCTGGCTTATAACACTTACTAGTTGTTTGACCTTTGGTAGTTTATCTACATTTCTAAGCTTCCATTAGCAGTATCCTCTTTCTGTTATCTGAAGATTAACTTAAATAAGCATACAGTAAGCACTTGGCGATTGAAAGTTTATCAGCATTAGTATGGCCCATTCTATCATGTTAATACTGTTCCCAGGGACTTCCTTGGAGGTTCAGTGGTTAAGACTTCTCCTTAAAAATGCAGGAGGTGCAGGTTCAATCTCTGGTTGCGGAGCTAAGATCCTACACGCCTCACACGCAAAAAACTAAAAACCAGAAGCAATACTGGAACAAATTCAATAAAGACTTAAAATTTTTTAAAAAATGGTCCACATTAAAAAAATAATCTTAAAATATACTGCTCATAAAGGATTTGTTTCTTATCAACAGCTTCTATAATCTTGTTGCCCTTAGCAGATCTGCTCTACTTGCATGTTTACCTTATTAGCTGAATCCTGTCAATGGGCCAATCCAGCAGTTGTTTACACTGCTGCATTTCCTCTATCCCTCCTAAATCAATTCTGCATTTCTAGGGATTTCGTGAGAGATCATTTGTCTCATGCGGCCCCACCTACTTTGATGCTTGTGGGCAGGCATATTCAGAAAGCTAGTCTATATTTCATAAACTCTGCATAAAATTAGAAGTGATAAGTACCTTAAGGAAGGTACAGAGAAAATTATATAGGATTTCCCTGGTGGCTCAGATGGTAAAGCATCCGCCTACAATGCGGGAGACCCGGGTTCGATCCCTGGGTCGGGAAGATCCTCTGGAGAAGGAAATGGCAACCCACTCCAGTACTCTTGCCTGGAAAATCCCATGGATAAAACAGTATGGTAGGCAAAAGCCCATGGGGTTGCAAAGAGTCGGACCCGAGTGAGCAACTTCACTTTCACTTTTCAGAAGGTTAGCATGTGAAAGTCAACTACAAAGAATTTGCAGTCTCATATATTAATTTACTTATTATGAACACGCTGCCTTATTTATGAGAAGATATTTGGTAGGCAAAAATATGTGAATAAACAAGTAAAATTGGATATTTCAGTAATGCTTTCATTAATAACTTTAGCTAAAAACCTTACTGAGCCAATCAAAACCAGATAGCACTCATATATTGCTGATTAGAGTATGAAACAGTTATATGATTACTTTGGGAAGTTATTTGACAATTTCATAAATTAAAAATATGCCTACTCCATGACCCAACAATTCACTACTAGGTATATACTGAAGAAAGATGAAAATGAGTGCATGTGTCGAAGGAAAGATTTGTACAAGCATGCTCTTAACAACTTTATCGATAATAGTAAAAAAAAATAGCAAACACTAAAAGCACCCCAAATATCTATGAAGCTGGAATAGATAAACAAGTTGTGGTATTCATAAAATGGAATACTATCCAGCAATAAAATGTATTAACTCCTGGAGGACTTCCCTGCTGGTCCAATGGTTAAGAGTCCGCTTGCCAGTGCAGAGGCCTCAAGTTCAATTGCTGGTCCAGGAAGATTCCACATGCTGCAGGTCAACTAAGCCCATGGACCACAGTTACTGAGCCTGTGCTCTGGAGCCTGAGAGACACAACTACTGAGCCCATGTGCTGCAACTGCTGAAGCCCCGCACACCCTAGAGCCGGAGCTCTGCGACAAGAGAAGCCCCTGCAATGAGAAGCCCATGCACCACAATTAGCGAGTAGCTAGCCCCCACTCACTGCGACTAGAGAAAAGGCCATGCAGCAATGAAGTCCCAGCACAGCTAAAAATAAATAAAACAACATTTTTTTTTAAAAAAGTACTAACTACTGATATATGGAACACTGTGGATGAATATTTTAAAAAAATAATATGTCAAACAAAAAAAAAGAACACAGGCACAAAAGAATATGTTATATGATTCAAATTATGTGACATTCTGAAACAGACAAGGCCTAATTATGGTATCAGAAATCAGAATAGTGGTTAACATTGTAGGAGTATATAATGAGAAAGATGCTGTCTCGGAAGCAGCATCTTTGGGGGTGATGAAATGCAATGTTGCTTCAGATAATGATTACAAGAATATCCATACACAGGTAGAATTTCTTCACGAAGTATGCATTTTACTCTATGTAAACTATACTTCAATAAAAAATGCAAAAATATAAAGCAACAAAGAGGCAGATGTCTAGTAAAATATCAAAAGATGACTTCTACAATGTGCTAAATAATACTTACTTGTGGTGGGGGAGGAGACTATAAATAGAATATAAATCTATACATATATGATTTTCATTATTCCTTTCCTCTAATACATGCTGAAACAGGCCTTATTAGTTATCATTTTTAAAATATGTGAAAGTTATGTTGCATTATCATGTTGGCATAGGGTTCCTGATACCTCAGGACAAATGTTTACAACTCTTTTAAAGTAAAAGTTATATTGATTTAGCAGACTGAAAAATATTTATCTAAGGATCACTTGATAGGAGGATAGTTGATGGTTAATCTAGTTTAATAACTTGATCTCATAAGTTTCCAAGCCTGTAGTAGTATCATGGAGGACTGTTTTGATGGATGCATGGTGGTGGTGGTGGTTTAATCACTGAGTCATGTTCAACTCTTGCGACTGCATGGACTGTAGCCCACCAGGCTCCTCTGTCCATGGGATTCTCCAGGCAAGAATACTGGAGGGGGTTGCCATTTCCTTCTCCAGGGGATCTTCCCAACCCGGGACTCGAACCCGAGTTTCCTGAATTGCAGGCAGATTCTCTACCGACTGAGCTATGAGGGAAGCTTGGTGGATGCATACTTGACCATATTGTATATTTTTAAAGATTCTTGTACAAGTATTCATGCTGCTGCTGCGTCGCTTCAGTCATGTCCGACTCTGTGCGACCCCATAGACGGCAGCCAACCAGGCTTCCCGTCCCTGGGATTCTCCAGGCAAGAACACTGGAGTGGGTTGCCATT
This sequence comes from Bos grunniens, assembly GCF_055505025.1. NCBI lineage: Eukaryota > Metazoa > Chordata > Mammalia > Artiodactyla > Bovidae > Bos > Bos grunniens. The sequence continues at coordinate 136,134,553 of NC_141194.1, forward strand.
TCCTTCTCCAATGCATGAAAGTGAAAAGTGAAAGTTAAGTCGCTCAGTCGTGTCCGACTCTAGCGACCCCATGAACTGCAGCTCACCAGGCTCCTCCCTCCACGGGATTTTCCAGGCAAAAGTACTGGAGTGGGGTGCCATTCATACCCTGAGGCTAATGTTTTATTTCAGTATTTTAAAGCAAACTAGCAAATTCCATAGTGCTGACAAAGTAATAGGCTCTGACTTATTTGAAGTGAGAACTCTCTCCTGTCTGTTCCATCCATCCTCCAATCAATTTCTAAGTTTTATGAAGAAGTTCTTAAAATTGGGATGAGAAGCATCCAACCATGTGAACATAAAGGGAGGTAAAACATAAAAGAAGCTGTACAAAGCTACTCTACAGGAAAAAGCTCTTCTACTAGTGTGCCTTTGTTTGAATAAATTTTAGCTGACTTAGTTAAGTGAACACTGACATCTGAAAATAATTAATAACAACTTACAATTGTTTGGGCTTCCCTGGTGGATCAGACAGTAAAGAATCTGCCTGCAAGACAGAAGACCTGGGTTCAATCCCTGAGTTGGGAAGATGCCCTGGAGAAGGAAATGGCAACCCACTCTAGTATTCTTGCCTGGGAAATTCCATAAACAGAGGAGCCCAGCGGGCTACAGCCCATAAGGTCACAAACAGTCAGACACGCTCAGTCATACAGAGCTTCCAGGTATATAGCACTCTCCAGTTTCTTTCATTTGGTAGACTGTTATTTGAACATGAACACTTAATGGAATGTTTTGCCTATAGAGTGTTCCCATATACCACAGTCTTGTTACTTGAACCATTACAAATATGGCAGACTGGACTCTAATATTGAATATAAAAATGTCTCTTTAATTTTGGCTTTGTGGAGAACCAAGTGTGTGTGTGTATTAGTTGCTCAGTTGTGTCCGACTCTTTGTGACCCCATGGACTGCAGCCCACCAGGCTTCTTTGTCCATGGGATTCTTCAGGCAAGAATACTGGAGTGAGTTGCCATTTCCTTCTCCAGGGGATCTTCCTGACCCAGGGATCAAACCCAGGTTTCCTGCTTTGCAGGCAGATTCTTTACCATCTGAGCTAACTGAGTAGTTCAATATAAGTGGATTTTCCAGATAAACTACAGCTTAGCATTTGAAGCACCAACATGTTTAATTATAACCAATATTAAGAGGAGTTTTCATAAAAATCTGTATAACGTTTTATCTCCTTTTTACAATTCATGTATTTTGACATGTATTTTAGTTACAAAGAAAAACAGCAGCACATTGTAATATTTGGAAAATATAGAGATGTGTGAAGAAGAAAACAAAAAACATCCATATTCCAACAGTGTTGATTTAAAGATAAACACTTAATATTTCAGTATGATTTCATCCTTTCTACAATGTAATATATTTCTATGTGTATAAGTATAGTTACATATTAATCTTACACTTTACATACTATTTTATCTTGGTTTTTAAATCAATACTATATCATGATAACATTTTTCACAGTACTTCATGTCTAGACATACTAATTACTCATCATTCTCTATATCCTTTTTATCTTCCTTCTAAGATAATTGCTAAATAATTGTATTATAATTTAATTAAATAAATGTTTAATCAGTTTCATGATTATATTTACATTAAAAATTAAGGATGCTTAAATTATAAATAACAGACTTCAACCTATTCTCATAAATCTATATATCATATTACATAATTTATGAAGAATTGAATAACCATTGAGTGAAAAAAGAATCTATGCTGTGTGATTATAGATAACGTTTTATATAGTTATGCTGTGATTATTTGGAGTTGTCTAAAATATGATCTCAATCTTGAGTTCTCCGTGAAATATTTAAAATAGACACTGTCTAGTAGATTCTACGGAGAAGGCAATGGCACCCCACTCCAGTACTCTTGCCTGGAAAATCCCATGGATGGAGGAGCCTGGTGGGCTGCAGTCCATGGGGTCGCTAGAAGTCGGAAACAACTGAGCTACTTCACTTTCACTTTTCACTTTCCCGCATTGGAGAAGGAAATGGCAACCCACTCCCGTGTTCTTGCCTGGAGAATCCCAAGGGACGGGGGAGCCTGGTGGGCTGCCGTCTATGGGGTCGCACAGAGTTGGACATGACTGAATCGACTTAGCAGCAGCAGCAGAAGTAGATTCTTAATAGGGTTAAATTTAAATGCAACCTTCTTTATGTTTCTTAGTATGCTTACTTACATTGAAATATAAAATGCTAAGAATAAACACAATACCAGTGAAACCATTAATTAACTTGAAGCTTCAGAATATATATATATACACTATTAAGTATGAAGTGGTATGATACAGTAAAGGTGGGAAAAAATGTCCTTTGAAATTTCACAAAAAAGGAACACATCTCTATATTATTGAATCAGAAAACGTCAAGGTGCCTTCCTCCTTGAGATCTTAGGAAATACAACATTAAAATGGGGGTGGCATCTGCCTTTAATTTGAGTGATAGGTACAAAGATAGCTACCTACTCAAATATACTTTATATGGTAGAATGTATTGAGAATACTTTATATTCTTCTCGACATTGAGAATGACAGATGACAAATATAAACCCTTAGGGCTTTATTTATAAAGTCACATCTGTACATTCACATTGGCTCTGTTTATGAAAAGAGACAGACTGGATAAAAATAGTCAGGTATGATAACACAATGAAGTGTTCAGAGGATGTTGTTAAACATGTAGTCAACTATAAACCATTTGGCCCTGTATTAGGGCCAATTATTCAGAAAACTCTAGTATAAATGTCCTTAAAATCCCACTAAACCACAGTTTTGTCTTTTCTTTGAATTTTAACATGGGTACAGTAATTCTGAGCTCTGTGGTGGCTCAGTGGTAAAGAATCTGCCTGCCAATGCAGCAACTGCAGGTTTGATCCCTAGGTCAGAAGGATCCTTGGGAGTTCTTCCCTGGAAAATCCCAGACAGAGGAGCCTGGCAGGCTACAGTCTTGGGGGTTGCAAAGAGTCAGACGTGAGTTAGCAACTAAACAACAGCAACAGTAATTTTACAAGCTCCATGAGGACAGGAACCATGGGCAGTTTGTTCTGTCTTGTATTCCTAGAACCAAGCATAGTGCCCCACATTCAGCAGGTGCTCAATAAATACTTACATTGAATAAAAAAATATAGATTGGTTGTTATAAAGTGCTTGGAAATTAGATATAGGGCATCTTGGGGAGATTAAATGCTGCATTACATGTATGTTAACATTCATATGCATGTATATGTATATCTATATTATAAAGTAATTAAAAAACACAAAAGTCTTAATAAAGTTGTAATCAGTAATTTATTTTCCTTCAAAAAAGCGTATCATTTAAAAATATTTTCATCCCTGTAGGGCAAAGATCAAAGCTAAGGAATCTTAAGCAAACAATACAATTTGACTAGCTAATAATAGCGTTTAATATTGCCACGAGATGTAGCAAAACTTCCAGGCAGTGTGTAAGGAGGTATATTAGAGCAGGCTGGCTAGTCCTGTCTAAAGTGCTGCCCTTAAATTTTTCGTTTTTTTTTCTTGTTCACCTCTGGTACTCATAAGCTAATGTTTTCTGCTTTTAGGAAGCATCTTCAATGTGGTGTCTTTGAGACTTTTGGCTGTGGTAGCCTGGACCTCAGGCAGTGAGAGATATTTGTTGGTGTTGGTCATTATAAGTTGAATATACAGAATGTGATCTACATATGTTACATTGAATATTTTCCTTGCTCAAACAATGGGGAAATATTTAAAATCTTAAAATAGTGGAGTATTCTGTCTATGCATTTTATATACAGATACACATGTCTTTGTGTAGGTCTTAGACATGTATACTCATTTTATTTGTACTAGAGGGTGTTTAGCATGCATTCATTAAAACATGTCATCATTTCCCCAGTGATTTTATAAAAATACCATGACTGCCATTCTACACATCAGGAAAATGGTCCTCTGCTACAACATAAAAGCAAAGGTTTGTACATCTGTTTCATCTTAATGAATTTTGTGGTAGTAGATGATTTATGCTTCTTTTATCTTTTTATTCAATGAAAGCTCATATAACAGGATGACAGTTTATTCATCATAGCTTCATTGAATTGTTTTTCATGATATTTAAATGATGAATGCTATCTTTTAGTAAATGGGTATTTCGAAGTAACATTTTAGTATATTTTCTCATTTTAAAATTTGTGGGTGTATGTATGTGTGTGCATGTGTATTTTGACTTGAAGAGTCTCTACTGCTATGTTTGATATAGCTATTAATGATCTCTCTATCAATTCAGTGGCTCTTTTATCCTCCATCTATAGAAATTGAAGGAATGCAAATGTTAAATTGAGCTACAGACACCAATGGCCATGAAACAGATTTATTTCAATATATAAAGGGTTTTATAGGCTTCCTAGGTGGCTCAGTGGTAAAGAATATGTCTGCCAAGAAGAAGACATTGGTTTGATCCCTGGGTCAGGAAGATCCCCTGGAGAAGAAAATGGCAAACTACTCCAGTATTCTTGCCTGGGAAAGCCAATGGACAGAGGAGCCAGGTGGGCTACAGTCCATGCAATTGCTAAGAGTTGGATACCGTTTGTCAACTAAAGAACAATGACAAAAGGGTTTTATGGTATTGGTGGAATATCATTATATTTTGTTGCCTAAGAAGGGGATGACAGAGGATCAGATGGTTGGATGGCATCACCAACTCAATGGAAATGGGTTTAGGTGGACTCCAGGAGTTGCTGATGGACAGGGAGGCCTGGTGTGCTGCGGTTCATGGGGTCGCAAGGAGTCAGACACGACTGAGTGACTGAACTGACTGACTGACTGAAGCTCCATTTAAATATCAGAACTCAATATGGAAAAACAAAAGGAAGTTAACTTGTCCTCCTTGGGGCTATCTCCTCAGTGTTCAAGTTACTCTCCAGGAGTTAGTCTCTCAAGTAAGGTCAGAAAGTTTTTTAGTGCTGAGTCTCCCTAAAAAACAACCAAGTGGCTTTAAGTGTATTAAAACTAACATAATGTATCAGGGTACTCAGGCCTCCCTGGTAGTTCAGCTGGTAAAGAATCTACCTGCAAAAAAGAAGAAGAATCTACCTGCAATGCAGGAGACCTGGGTTCGATCCCTGAGTTGGGAAGATCACCTGGAAGAGGGCAAGGCAACCCATTCCAGTATTCTTGCCTAGAGAATCCCATGGAAAGAGGAGCCTGATGGGCTACGATAGTACATGGGGTCACAAAGAGGCGGACAGGACTGAGCAGCTAAGCACAGCACAGCATGTCAGGATACACAGCTTTATTTAATTCCTACAGCAAACCTGTGAAGTATGTTTTTATCCCCATTTTGCAGATAAAAGCCTACCCACTCCTGTATTCTGGCTTGGAGAATTCCATGGACTGTATAGTCCATGGAGTCACAAAGAGTTGGACACGACTGAGCAACTGTCACTTTGAGCTTCCCTGGGAGCTCAGCTGGTAAAGAATCTGCCTGCAATGCAGGAGACCCCGGTTCAATTCCAGGGTTGGGAAGGTCCTCTGAAGAAGGGAAAGGCGACCCACTCCAGTATTCTGACCTAGAGAATTCCATGGGATGTATAGACCATAGGATCGCAAAGAGTTTGACATGACTGAGCAAATTTCACTTTCAATCTAAACTCAGAAAGACTAAAAACATTGACCAAGGTCTTAGAACTAGTAAGAGATAGCTGAGATTCCATAATTGCTCTCCTTCCACAAAGGCTGTATTGCCTTTTCTACTCTGTGCTGTCTCCCAGCAATGTTAACACTGTATATAGAAGGCTAAATTTTAACTTAAAGCTTTTAAATGCATACACCTTTCAAAACTGCTCTCATATTTACTCAGAAAAGTCATTGAATATAAATGAATATTTGCCTCCCATTCAGTAAGTATTCCCGAGAAAAAATCCTGACCATCTTATTTCTCAGTGAAACATCCCACTGATATTTTGAGAAAATACTTATTGCATTGAATAGTTGGAATGTTTCACAGAGTAAAATACCAGTTCTTTTTGCTCCAGCTCTAGCTAGATTTGAAATGTCAGGTTGAGTCATTTCTCTGTATTCTGAAAGAATGTGAGACAGTAGGGAATATTTGGAGATGCCAGACACATACAATGTAGCATCCAGACCAAGGGGAACGATAGGGAATTGCCTGGCAGATGGCATAACGAGCTGGAGAGGCTAATGGCAGATGGACTTGACAATTTGGGCAAAGCCAAGGAGCGTTTGGCTACTAACACAAAGTACAGGAAAGCATTGAAGAAGTCTACTCCCACCTGATGATGATATCAACTTGGCTTTAGCAGATGATGTGATGAGAATGGGGCATATGGAAGATAAAGTGATTTTTTCCCTAGGTAAGGTAAAGAAAAGGCAGCTAATGTAAGCCAAGTGTCTGAAATTTTTGGTTAACTAAACTTCTTTGTGTGTAGGGACGTATTTTTAATGTACTTAGTAACACTTTCATATAGTTAAAGTAAAGTATGAATTTATAAGTTGTTCATTAATGCTGTAAGGTTAAACTTTAAATTTTACCACAGCCTTCAGCCTTCATGAGTTAAGCAAATTAACTCCAATTATATATTTTGTTTTGTTAGGAAAATGATATATTCATACCACTTGAAGCAATTCTAGTAAGTAGGTTTTCTAAGCTATATTTTTGCTTTGAGACTACTTGAAAGGAGCCACTATTTTTTCATTTATCAATCAAGGTAGCTTTTTTTGTATATAATGTTCTATCAGTCTAAAAACATGATGAAACTATTTAACAACCAAAAGAGAGCTTTGAGATATTTTCCCCAGTAGTAATAATTAATTTGCACTAATCCATCAAATTCTTTTATCCATCTCTAACACATACTATGTTGAATTATTGATTGGCAATTTCTGGTTAAAATGTATCTTAACTTTAGCCCCTGATGAAGTCTCTCCAAACTTCCTATGAAGATATTGTGAATCCATAGAAAATGATGAAAACACTTAGAGCAAAAGATTAAAACAAATAAACAAAACAAAAGATAAGAGCTAGTATCTGGGCTAATGAAATGAGACTAAGAAATGAGCAGAAGTTTGCCTCATGAAAGTGAGATGGGTTACTTCCATGTCCCAGATATTGTAAACAGTGCTGCAGTGAACATTGGGGCACATGTGTCTTTTTCAATTCTGGTTTCCTCAGGGTATATGCCCAGTAGTGGGATTGCAATTGTTAATATCCATTGGATCATAGAAAAAGCAAGAGAATTCCAGAAAAACATCTACTTCTGCTCTATTGACTACGTCAAAGCCTTTGATTGTATGGATCACAACAAACAGTGAAAAATTCTTCAAGAGATGGGAATACCAGACCACCTTACCTGCCTCCTAAGAAATCTGTATGCAGGTCAAAAAGCAACAGTTAGAACCGGACATGGAGCAATGGACTGGTTCCAAATTGGGAAAGGAGTACACCAAGGCTGTATATTGTCACCCTGCTTATTTAACTTCTATGCAGAGTACATGATGCAAAAAGCTGGACTGGATGAAGCACAAGCTGGAGTCAAGATTGCCAGGAGAAAAATCAATAACCTCAGACATGCAGATGACACAAACCTTATGGCAGAAAGTGGAGAGAAATTAAAGAGCCTCTTGATGAAATTGAAAGAGGAGAGTGAAAAATCTGGCTTAAAACTCAACATTCAAAAAACGAAGATCAGAGCATCTGGTCCTATCACTTCATAGCAAATAGATAGTGAAAAAATGGAAACAGTTGCAGACTCTTATTTTCTTGGGCTCCAAAATCACTGCAGATGGTGACTGCAGCCATGAAATTAAAAGAGGCTTGCTTCTTGGAAGAATAGCTATGACCAATCTAGACAGCATATTAAAAAGCAGAGACATTACTTTGCTGACAAAGGTCCATCTAGTCAAAGCTATGGGTTTTTCCAGTAGTCAAGTATGGTGTGAGAGTAGGACCATAAAGAAAGCTGAATGCTGAAGAATTGATGCTTTTGAACTGTGTGTTGGATAAGACTCTTGAGAGTCCCTTGGACTGAAAGGAGATCAAACCAGTCAATCCTAAATGAAATCAACCCTGAATATTCATTGGAAGGACTGATGCTGAAGCTGAAGCTCCAATACTTTGGCCACCTGATGCAAAGAACTGACTTACTGGAAAAGGCACTGATGCTGGGAAAGACTAAAGGCAGCAGGAGAAGGGGACGACAGAGGTTGAGATGGTTGGCTGGTATCACCTACCCGATCGACATGAGTTTGAGCAAGCTCTTGGAATTGATGATGGACAGGGAACCCTGGCATGCGTGGGATTGCAAAGAGTCAGACACGACTGAATGACTGAACTGAACTGATGGTAGTTTTATTCCTAGTTTAAAAGGAATCTTCATAGTGTTCTCCATAGTGGTTGCATCAGTTTGCATTCCTACCAACATTATAAGAAGGTTCCCTTTTCTCTATACAGATCCATCAACAGATGAATGGATAAGGAAGTTGTGGTATATATACACAATGGAATTTTACTCAGCTATAAGAAGGAATACATTTGAGTCAGTTCTAATGAGGTGGATGAACCTAGAGCCTATTATACAGAGGGAAGTAAGTCAGAAAAAGAAAGACGAATATCATATATATTAACACATATATGGAATCTAGAAAGATGGTACCAAGATCCTAGGTGTAGGGCAGCAAAGGAGACACAGACATAAAGAACAGGCTTTTGGACATAGTGGGAGGAGAGGGTGGGATGACTTGACAAAATAGTATTAAGACATATACATTGCCATAAAATAGATAGCTCGTGGGAATTTGATGTATGATGCAGGGAACCCAAAGCTGGTGCTCTGTGACAACCTGTAGGGATGTGGGGGAGGGAGATGAGGGGGGATTCAAGATGGAGGGGACACGTGTGTGCCTATGGCTGATTCATGTTGATGTGTGACAGATGCCATCACAATATTGTAAGGTAATTATCCTCCAATTAAAAAAAAATTAAAAAGTAAGATGCATAGGGGTAAGATGCATGTAGTTTTACAAGTCTACACTATGGCCGATGGCTCAGAGTCCAAGGATCTATACTAACTAGAACTCTAGACAACCATATCTCTAATGTGAAGTTGGTACTTTATGAGGCAAAAAGAGTATGCATACTTTCATCCATTTTTCTCTGTTCACATTGAAAGACAGCAGCTCCAAGCAGAATGACTGGACAGGCAACTGGTAGCAGTATATTTTATTCTGAGAACATGTAAGACTCACGAATAAACTGTGATAACTGGAGATTAAAGATTGTAAATGCCTATTATACATAACGGAACAAGGTTGTGGGTAGAAAAAATGTTACTGAAGTAAAGCAAAGATATGTTAAGCACATGGAAGCTAAAAACTGGAAACAGGACTAAAATATGTGGGCATTAACCTATCCTCTAACACTGGACCAAAAAAAGGAATTCAACTATTCTTTGAGTTGGCAAAGACTGGGGCTAAAGGCAAACAACTCGCTGGTTCTGTTGCCAACTATTTTGTCTGAAGAGAACTTGCCTCATTTGAAGATGAGTAAATAGAAGAAACACCGTGTGGGTTATGAAAAAATTCATACCAGACTGGGGAAATGGAACATGCCTTTTGAAGGAAGAGAATAGCACAGAAAATGAGTCCCTACAAGATAGAGAAGAAAATATCTTAAAACTCTTTGCCATTCTAAACACACTGGGGGAAAAAACATGCCTTGGAGGCACAAAAGTACAGTCATATGGACAACATTCTGAGATGTGCAGGCAACAAAAGTAGTTGAAAAGGGATATGGGTGAGATAATAAAGGGTTTCAATGTATCTAAAGACACAATAGAAGATTAGGAAATTAAATGCTTATTGGAGTTACTAAAAAGAAGAAATATACTGCAGAATAGCAAATTAGTTATGTAAAATAAACACATAGGAAGCTTTACTAGAGTCCTGGGAAAAGGAAAAAGAAATGAGAGGGAAAATGACAGCTATGGAAGAAAGAAAATGAAGATCTAGTCATGAATAATTGATATATCTGGGGAACAAATGTTACAGAAGTTATAATTTAAAATAAAGTGGAAGACAACATTTATGAATTGAAAACATGCCCATGTATGTACCTTGAAAGGGCCTACTAAATTTCAGGATAAAAATAATGAAAGGAAACTCATATCTAAATGTATTCTGGTTAAATTCTTATACTATATGTATAAAAGTCATGCTGGCATCTGTGAAGGGGAAAAAATAATAAAGACAATCTAGAAAAAAAAAAAAAAGCAAGCTGACTCTGGATTTATCTGTAACATCTTAGTCCTAAACGAAAAATAGGACTAAGATGTTACAGATAAAGGCAATATAACAACATCTAAAGAGGCAAATCTAGAGGTGGCAAGAGTTTGACACGTCTTGTACATTCAGCCATGATTGCTTCCATGTGTGAAGGCAATAGAAGTAAATCTTCAGATGCAAAATGATTCATTTAGACTTTTGAAAGAATTTACTTTAGGCCTTATTCCAGCCAACTGAGAGATTTTTTTTAAGGTCTAAAGTGTGAAAATCACATTATTATGAAGCCTGCGACATTTTTTCCTCTGAACATAATGTTAAAAGAATCAGGGTGAGAGTATATGTTTTCAGGTGGATTCTGCCAACCTAGACGTAAAGCTTTAATTTGCTGTATTGTCTTCAGATGCTATTCTTCTTTCATTTCCACTCCTTTTTAGTACCAAGAAGTGTGTTTTCCAAGCCATGTCTTTTATCTCACAGTTCATATGGAATCTTGTCATGTTTAATGACAACTTACAACAATTATTGGTGGTGTACCATTCCAGCACTTGTTAGCAATAGATAAACAATTTACGTAGTCACTGAATCAGAACACTGTTCCAGGAGAATTACTGAATAATTTTTACTCTCTACAAAATCATACCTACTAAAAGAAATATAACAGACATTCATTACAAAGAAACTTGAGTAATAATTTACTGCATCTTTAAAACACATTGACTGTCTTGACTAATTGCTACTATAGGCTGATGCTTTGTGATTTACCACATATAAACTCAGGTGTGATCACAATCATGCATTGAGTAATTACTAAGATTATGGGGTTAGTTTGAGAATTTTGAGATGTATCTTATTCACCAAAATGTCTTATCTGCACTAGAATGTGAAGTCTTGTATTAAAAAAGAGAAAAGAAAAACAGTAAATGCAGAATCTTCCACTTTAACTTCAACCAACACTCTAATTACATGAAGATCAATATTGATGATCCAGATACACAGCATTATTCATTTATTCAGTCAGTAAATCTTTATTGAAGTACTCCTATGTACAAAGAATTTTACTGGAACCTAGATACACATCTGCAATAACCTTGCCTGGTAATTACCTCTTTTCTACTTTCTCATGCTTAATAAATATTTTCTTCAAACACTTTGAAATAGTTAGACCATCATCATTCTTGGGTCTTTGGAATTCAAGTCTTTGGTAGATAAGATCGAATTCCATCTTTATAAATATGTGTGTAGGTTTAGGGGCCAAAATCTAAAATTTATCTTGAAAGCAGATTTGCCTGTCCACATCATTCTTGCAAACACTATGTCATTATTTTATATGAGTTTGTTCACAGTTACCAGTTATATGTGTAGGCCAGTTGTATGTAACCTTCCCATAAAGATAACTTTGAGGATGAATTTAGATCTCACTTTACTTCAAGAAAATAAGCCTCTCACTCAGTGTCACATAATACAAATGGAAGGTCAAGTAAGGATGAAAGAAAGCTATGGAAGTTATATATGTGTGCGTGTGTGCTGAGTCTCTTAGTTGTGTCTGACTCTTTGCAACCCCACAGACTGTAGCCCACCAGGCTCCTCTGTCCATGGGATGATCCATGCAAGAATACTGGAGTGGGTTGCCAAGCTCTCCTCCAGGGGATCTTCCAGAGCCTGGGATCCAACCTGCATCTCTTTACATCTCCTGCATTGGCAGACAGGTCCTTTACCATTAGCGCCATCTGGGAAGCCCAGGGTACATATAGGTTATATTATTTTAATGGATTCTCTTGGGCAACCTATAGAAAGTTGGGAATGATAGAAAGAAGAATTGATTTAAAAAGCTCAGACATTAAAAAAAAGAATGAATTTGAGTCAGTTGAACTGAAGTGGGTGAACCTAGAGCCTGTTATAGAGTGAATTAAGTCAGAAAAAGAAAAATAAATATCGCATATTAATGCATATGGAATCTAGAAAAATGTTACTGATAAACTTATTTTCAGGGCAAGAATTGAGATATAGATGTAGAGAACATACTTGTGGACACAGCAGGGGAACAAGAGGGTGGGATGAACTGAGAGAATAGCACTGATATATATATATATATACATTGCCGTGTGTAAAATAGATACTGAGTGGGAAGCTTCTGTATAGCACATGTAGCTCAGCCTGGTGCTCTGTGATGACCTAGAGGGGTGGGATTGCGGGGGAGGTGGAAGGAAGGTTCAAGAGGGAGAGGATATATGTATACTTATGGCTGATTCACATGGTTGTATGGCAAAAACCAACACAACATTGTAAAGCAATTATCCTCCAATTAAAAATAAATTTAAAAACAGATTATTGAAAGTTCAGGCCATTTTCCTATTTGTCCATCTTGTTCCTACTTTCTCATTTCTCATTATTTTATCATAAATAAATTTATAATATATTATACAGGGGGTTTTTCTTTAAGAAGTTTCTAGGGGAAGTTATATGCCATAATGGGTAACAGAACAAGAGTTGGAAACCAAGTTACTTGGGTTTGAATCCTGACTAACCCATTCCCTAGATATGTGACTTTGTGCTTAATTTTTTCAGTTTTTGCGTCTGTAAAATGAAGGAAGAGGTTATCTCCATAAAAATACCTATGAGGCATAAGGAATAATATTAGTACCTAACTCAGGGTGGTTTAAAGAAATCAGTTATATTTATTTGTGTATAGGCAAACAGAGTTTGTATGCACTAGATAGATAGTGCTTTTGCCTATATTAATCTTCATTAATCCTTGCAACAACTTTATGAGGTTCACTTCAGTCACTCAGTCATGTCCGACTCTTTGCTACTCCATGAATCCCAGCACACCAGGCCTCCCTGTCCATCACCAACTCCCAGAGTCCACCTAAAGTCACGTGCATCGAGTCGGTGATGCCATCCAGCCATCTCATCATCTGTTGTCCTCTTCTCCTCCTGCCTCCAATCCCTCCCAGCATCAAGGTCTTTTCCAATGAGTCAACTCCTTGCATGAGGTGGCCAAAGTATTGGAGTTTCAGCTTCAGCATCAGTCCTTCAAATAAACACCCAGGATTGATCTCCTTTAGGATGGACTAATTGGATCTCCTCGCAGTCCAAGGGACTGTCAAGAGTCTTCTCCAACACCACAGTTCAAAAGCATCAATTCTTCAGCGCTCAGCTTTCTTCACAGTCCAACTCTCACATCCATACATGACCACAGGAAAAACCATAGCCTTGATTAGACGGACTTTTGTTGGCAAAGTAATGTCTCTGCTTTTTAATATGCTATCTAGGTTGGTCATAACTTTTCTTCCAAGGAGTAAGCGTCTTTTAATTTCATGGCTGCAGTCACCATCTGCAGTGATTTTGGAGCCCAAAAAATAAAGTCTGACACTATTTCCACTGTTTCCCCATCTATTTCCCATGAAGTGATGGGGCTGGATGCCATGATCTTCGTTATCTGAATGTTGAGCTTTAAGCCAACTTTTTCACTCTCCTCTTTCACTTTCATCAAGAGGCTCTTTAGCTCCTCTTCACTTTCTGCCATAAGGTGGTGTCATCTGCATATCTGAGGTTATTGATATTTCTCCTGGCAATCTTGATTCCAGCTTGTGCTTCTTCCAGCCCAGCGTTTCTCATGATGTACTCTGCATAGAATTTAAATAAGTAGGGTGACAATACACACCCTTTACGTACTCCCTTTCCTATTTGGAACCAGTCTGTTGTTCCATGTCCAGTTCTAACTGTTGCTTCCTGACCTGCATATAGGTTTCTCAAGAGGCACGTCAGATGGTCTGGTATTCCCATCTCTTTCAGAATTTTCCACAGTTTACTGTGATCCACACAGTCAAAGGCTTTGGCATAGTCAATAAAGCAGAAATAGATGTTTTTCTGGAACTCTCTTGCTTTTTCGATGATCCAGAGGATGTTGGCAATTTGATCTCTGGTTCCTCTGCCTTTTCTAAAACCAACTCGAACATCTGGAAGTTTACGTATTGCAGAAGCCTGGCTTGGAGAATTTTGAGCATTACTTTACTAGCATGTGAGATGAGTGCAATTGTGTGGTAGTTTGAGCATTCTTTGGCATTGCCTTTCTTTGGGATTGGAATGAAAACGGACCTTTTCTAGTCCTGTGGCCACTGCTGAGTTTTCCAGATTTGCTGGCATATTGAGTGCAGCACTTTCACAGCACCATCTTTCAGGATTTGAAATAGCTCAACAGGAATTCCATCACCTCCACTGGCTTTGTTCGTAGTGATGCATTAATCCTTGCAACAACTTTATGAGACAGGTATTCTAATTATTGTCCTTATTTTGTAGATAACTGAATTGAGTCATTGAAAGGTTAAATAACTTTCTCAAAATTACATAGTCAGTGAGTAGGAGAGCTGAGGTTTGATTCAATATAGTCTAACTTCTGAGTCTGTCTTCTTGACCACATTTTCTCTTTCTTTCTACCCTATAATGAGAGAACTTTACTTCAGGAGCATTTACTAATACCCAGGGCTAAGAATACAATTGCTAGTATGTCACTACTTAGATTTCTTGATATTTTAAAAATAGGCTTGCTCTTCTGCTTTTAACAAGAAATACTTTAATTATCTATATCCTTTCAAATAAAGGTGAAATAGAATATAATTGCAAAAATCATGACTGCGTTTACAGTTGGCACTAAAATTCATAAATTATCCACATCTTCATCTATTCCAATTTCCATGTCACTTACATAAAAAATTGCTGATATGATTCAGAGCATTATTTGATGACTGAGTTTTAACTTCTTTTGCACTGCCATTAAGAAATAGGAATATTTAAATGTGCAGGTAGTTGTCTCTCCCCTTCAAATATCTGCCTTTAGAACTTATTACCAATAGCTTCAGGCATTTAATAACATATTTTATGGCAAGGTCATATTAGTGGGGTCTTTCCTATGTCAACATTTTGCCCAAAGAATTCTTAAACCCAAACTGCATTTCTACATTGAAAATAATTATCAGAATATTTCACAGCAAAATGAGCTCTAATAGGTAAAATAAGAATATAGGTAAAGAACCAAATGAATAAGTGCATGTTATATTGATCACCAGCTCATATTTTAAAAATGCTTTTAGACAACTCTCACTCTGATAATCAATGACTATATCTCTGTGTTAATGTCTGTCATTTTAAATAATGTTGTTACCTGAAATTGTATATCTACATTGAATAACCTGAGAATAAATTAATAAGGCACTACTGAACTTGGTTTTCAGAAGCTATTAAAGCAAATAATGGCTATTACTGATGTTAAGATGTCTTTGTCACTATGCAGTTCAGTTCAGTTCAGTTCAGTAGTTCGGTCGTGTCCAACTCTTTGCAACCCCATGAACCACAGCACACCAGGCCTTCCTGTCTATCACCAACTCCCAGAGTTCACCCAAAACCATGTCCATTTTGTTGGTGATGCCATCTAACCATCTCATTCTCTGTCATCCCCTTCTTCTCCTGCCCTCAATCTTTCCCAGCATCAGGGTCTTTTCAAATGAGTCAGCTCTCTGCATAGGTGGCCAAGTATTGGAGTTTCAGCTTCAATATCAGTCCTTCCAATGAACACCCAGGACTGATCTCCTTTAGGATGGACTGGTTGGATCTCCTTGCAGTCCAAAGGACTCTCAAGAGTCTTCTCCAAGACCACAGTTCAAAAGCATCAATTCTTCTGCGCTCAGCTTTCTTTATAGTCCAACTCTCACATCCATATATGACTACTGGAAAAACCATAGCCTTGACTAGATGGATTTATATGTATATGAGTTGGACACAACTGAAGCTGCTTAGCAGCAGCAGCAGCAGTGGTACATCCATATTAAGTACTATTTTAATAAAATAACCCCTGATTGCAAAATATTTCTTCAAATGCTTAAAAGGAACTTTATACCTCACATCTCATAACCCCCACTCCTATATATTTTGATCCAACCACAAAAGTACTTATCAAAAGCTTTGCTGGGACTAAAAGACTCCACATATATGTGTCTGAATCCTTCATTAATCTGTAAGTTCCAAGATTTGATAGGGACTATGCTTAATCCAATGCACATCAAAATAGTTAACACATAGTAGGTGTTCAAAATACTTCTTAAGTAAATGAAAGAGTCCTTACATGAAAAAATAACAATTTGATTAGCATATAGATGAAAACTGAGGACAAGGGAAGAAATTGTTTTCCAGAAATGATTGCCAAAATGAGAATATAAAAATGGATATGCACAGAGCCCAAGGAAGCCCAGAATTAAATGAAAGGGTAAGTGATAGGAACAAATAAAGGAGGTTCAGAGAAGTAGGAGAAAAAAGAGAGAGTAGTTATAAAACAAGGGAAAAGAAACATTCTAGAAGTTGAGACTTAATAGCAATGCCAAATGTTGTGGAAAAGGTAAGCAGTTTGAAGACTGAAGTTAGCTATGATTGTTAAGTCATTCTTATATATGGAATTTTATGTATAGTGCGTCAGTGTCAATCTAAGCAATGCTAAATATTTAAGAACAAATCATTTGAATTCAATGTCCTCCACATATGGTAAATCACCAAGGCTGGTCTGTGTTATACACTACAAAAACAACAAAACACTTAAGGTACAAGTATTTATTAAAAACAGGATACCTAGTTTTCTTTTTCATTTCAAGAGAAGGCTGGAATAGGAGACACAAATTAACAATGTTTATTACTGTATATGCAATTTCAATCAGAATCTGAAAGCCTAAAGCATATAAAGGGAAGTAAAATTAATATATGCAGGAACTTTAATTAGAATAAAAATGTTCTCTAAGCATTTATCTCAGATACAATCATTATTTTTACGGTGAAAATGAACTCAAATTTCATACTTTTAAGCTGATTAAATAGATTCTCTTCATTCAATTTCTTGGAACTGCCCAATTTACAGAGAATTTGGGTATTAAAATTTACTGTACATGACAACTGGAGTCATTTTCAGAATGCAGTCTACCACCTCTATGTGATTAGATTCCCTATTATAAGCTCTGAAAAGGTTAATGAATAATACCTTTGCCAAGCAGCTCAGGTTTTATAATTGAGTGTAATAAGTAGATATGGTGATGGAGTTCTTTGTTAATGTAATTATAATGCAGATCCACCATGTGTTATAAAAACACCATAGTGAAAGATTTAAAGAGAATAAAGACTCAACACATTTGTTGCTTGTAAATATGATCGAGAGACACATTGTATGTTTCTACTGATATTTGTCTATTAACTGCAAAATATACCTCAGAAACAACTATTCTTTTAAACTATAAACAAAGTTAGAATGGCCTTATGGCTTGAATTCCCATCTCTTCAGCCTGTCTCTTCCAGCCTTCTGATGAGAGCGAGCGAGCAGGAAAATGAAGGTTAGGGGAGGGAAGAAAGAAGAGAGAAATGAGGTATGAGAATATTTGCTCTTTGTTACCTGGGTTTCTTCTCTGCTCACCATGAAGACAACTACAACGCTTCAAGTATCAATCTAAATTTATTCCCCCAAGACAACTGAAGTGAACAACACCCTACACAATTACCACTTGCTTCCCAGTCCTTAGCTTGTACTTTATTCATAAAAGCTGTTACCTGTATATTTATCTACAGCCTAGTGGTTAAGAGCACGAACTCTGGAGACAAGCCTGTCTACATTCAAATCTCAATTCTGGCTAACTCTTAGCTGTCTGCTCTTGAGAAAAGAATTTAAAATACCTGAAGTAGTGTGTTTCTTGCACCATACCTAGATTAATAGTGATATATGAGGTGTTTTCCACCTTGGTTCAGGCTTTCCTTGCAAGACTCATCTATGACTTCTCTCTCAAGAGAGATGCTCTACGCATAGCACATGTTCCTAAGCACATTGTCCATCTGAATGCCTAAGTTTATACCATTCCTTTTGCCTGTAAAACTTCATACTATATGAGAAACTACTACATTTGTCATTCAAATGCCACCTTCTCTTTGAAGCCCTCCCTAAATGCTGTGAAGCCTTTCCTTATCTGTGATCCTATACAACTTACAATTCTAAATGAAGATCTGCTTTCAAAGTTTATTGGCAAGGTTTGAGGGAAAAATTACAGTGGAGAAAGGTTGTTTTCAATACTATTTATGTTCTGGAGTAATCTAAAATTTTCAATAATGTAACTGGGAAAGATTTTCTTAGTTAAAAAATAGTGAAACATCAGGATTGTTCTACTGATTTTCAGAAATTAAATGATGGTTGTATTGGAAATAAAATAAACTACTAAAATTTTCTGAACTATATCTATGTATTCTTATTGTTCTTTTTTAACTCATTAAATCTGATGCCTTTTCAGAAGGTCTGCCTTCTCAACAGGGCTTTTCTCTAATTATCTCCTTATTTGTGAATGCAATGGGAATTTTAGGCAATTTAAGATGCACCTATTCAGTTTTATATAGACTTTTTTAAAATGACGCTTATTCTGAACAGTATTACCAATTTTTGTGTTAATTCTTATTTAACAAAATATCAAATAGGCATTGAGGAAAGCCATTGATGGTTATTTCAAATTATATTGTGTAAAAAGCATGTCAACACCATCTAGTCATAAAGATCAAGGTAAAAAAAATTTCTAAGTTATTTATTTCCATAGATCCATTAAGCCAGGAATTTAAAACCCATGTAAGCTCAAATAAATTAGAATTGTCTTTCTGTTACTTTCTATTTCCAGAAATGCTTAAAATACTTTATAACATACAATGAAAATGCAGGAAACTGAAAGAAAGCCAAGGTAGGGAATAAGGAGATGGATAAAGACAGAGGGAGGAAAGAAGAGAGACAGGAGTAAAATAAAAGTATTAGCAATTAGTGTCACTTTCCTTGGCTCTCTAAGGAATTTTTGATTCTGCGTAACAATTTAATGTCTCATATAAGAGCTATTTGATGGGCACTAAGAAGGGAGAAAAAACATACTTTTAAGTGTCATTAGCTACCATTTATATCAGGAGATTATTTCTGTTTTTGTGGACTTTGGGGGTTCTTGGGTAATTTAAAAGAAAACGAAAACAAGTCATTTGGAAGCTATTATAATTTTTGTGCAGTGGAAGAAATACACACAGTATCAGGCAATATAGGAACTTGAGTCTGTTTCCAAACTGCAAGTCTGTATTCTCTTGATGAATTCTTGTATTTATCTGATAAAATGTTAAGCACTAAAAATGTGGGATTAAATAAAACAGCTTCATGCATGGCGCCCTCTCCTATCTGGAGGAATATCATTTAGAGAAAAATGAGAAGCATTTTATCATTGAGGCTGTAGTATTACCTTTTTTTTGAATAACCATGACTGCATACCTCTGATATTTACATGTGATGCTCAAAATAATTTCATTATGATAAGTTATACTGCGGCAACAAAAAACTCCAAAATGTCAGTAGCTTAGAACACCAGAGATGTATTTCTCACACATAATACTGGTCTATTAACAGTTGTCTAGGGGCTCTGCTCCAAGCCACTTTACTCTGAAAACTGGGTGGATAGAACCATCACCAGCTTGAACAGTATTAGTCATTGTGACAAAGAAGAAGGGAAGCTCTCTGGAAGGTTTTTGCCTCAAATTAAATGCTCTGCATTGTCAAGTAGATGGCTCACGACTCAAGACAGAACTAGTTATAGTTCCATCCAACCACAAAGAGATGGTACAGAAAATGCAGTCCTGCCTCATGCCACTAACGAGTGTAGAATAGGACTATTCCTTGAAAGTATTAATGATTCCTACACACATTTCCAAATAAAGTCTTCCTAGCAAGTTCTAAATTTCAAAGATTCTGTGCAGAGCAGAAAATGGATAAGAATGAGCAACATTTAAATGAAATTAAATATATATACACACAGTTTGGGGGGAGTTTTAGGAATTTCTGACGATATTCTACAAAATACATACCTTTAATTTGAAAGTACTGTAATTAAGAGAAAACTATGGGGAAATCCTGGTTAAAACTAGCAAACAAACCTTTATAGAAAAATCACTGGGATGTATCAGGGTTAAAAATAATAATCTAAGCATAATATAGTCAGAAAAAAATATTAGGAGCTTCATATTTTTGATAGATCAAAAATGCCACAGACATTTTCCAGAAGCTAAGAGATCACTGCTGGGTCAGCACTTCTATTCTCACTCATGACACTGCTTTATAGATTTGATCATTACCGTCCCTTATTTTCTATTTTCTGACTTACAAAACATTTATTTTACTGTTTCATCCCAACCCATTCCATTCAATCACATTCCTGCCTCATCCCAGCATATTTATTCAATAACTCTGATCTTCAATTTGCAAGAGGCAGGGTAAGCCAGCTGGTCCTGATGTCATCTACCTTATGTCTATTTCTCTAAGATTTCAGCTCTTTTATTAAAAGGTAAAGAGGCTCTCTCTTTCTGATTTGTTGTTTTTGTTGTTCATTACCTAGTGTTTGAGGGTCCATATTTTAACACACCATAGGTTGGTAAACATATTTATTTTGAATGCCTGATAGGCTTCCCAGGTAGCACAATGATAAAGAAAAGTGAGTCACTCAGTCGTGTCCAACTGTTTGCAGCCCTATGGACTATACAGTTAATGGAATTCTCCCAGCCATAATACTGGAGTGGGTAGCCTATCCCTTCTCCAGTGGATCTTCCTGACCCAGGAATCCAACCGGGGTCTCCTGCATTGCAGGCATATTCTTTACCAACTGAGCTATTAGGGAAGCCCTGATAAAGAATCTGCCTGCCAATTCAGGAGATACAAGAGACGTGGGTTTAATCCCTGAGTTGGGAAGATCCCCTGGAAAAGGAAATAGCAACCTGCTCAGGTATTCCTGTCTGGGAAAATCCCATGGACAGAGGATCCTGGTGGGCTACAGTCCAAGGGGTCACAAAGAGTCAGACATGACTGTGCACACACACAAATTATAAATATATAAAATATAAATTAAATCACTGTGACTTCTGGACATTCTGGAAGGAAAACAGAATTCGAAAACAAATTTTCATAAGCTCAAAATCGCAATGTAAAAAAATATACCCTTTAAATGTAAAATTAGGTAGTCAAGGGTGAAATCTGGCTAAGGCAGGCAACAGGTCAAGGACAAGAAACTTGAACTGGCTAGGGCTTCATCAGACATCAAATTTCATTAAAATAAGTTAATGAAATAATAAGCTACTACATATTACAATAAACATGCAGAGTTACCTCATTCTATATTCAGTAGCCCATTTAATCTTCAGTACAAACTGGGAGATAAGTTTTCTTATAACTATTTACAGATTAAAAATCCAAAACTTAGAAAAATCGAGTAACTTGCCCCAGATTGCACATGTAGTGAATTGTAAAGTTCAAAATCAAATCAGATTTGTCTGAGTCCAATGTTCAGTTTTTTCCTCTTATAGTGACTGCAGCTTATTAAAATAACTTATTTTTCACATCTCTTTGTACAAAAGTGAAATTTTCCTTTTTTAAATTTAAAAGCCTAAAAAAATTTTAACTTAACTTTATTTGATGCTTTCTTTTTTTTTTCATTTAAATATCTTTAAGAAATTTTATTAAACAATAATCAGATAATTTTTATTTTGTACTTGACTCTAAAATATTTAAGTCATTCAAATACAGCTGTTAAATTCTTACAATCATTTTCCCAGCTGCTTTGTATTTTTCACTTCCTAAAGTTTAGCTGGAACTGGGGACGGTGAGATGGGAAGAGGAAACACATCTGTAATGGCCATTTAATAAGCTATGCTCTGTGGCTAAATAATTATACATATAGTTATAAAGACTCTCATTCTTTTAAAATTAAATAATATCAAAATTTGGTTTACCTACAGTATCCAGTAAGCACAGAAACATTTTATATTATCTGAATTCAGAAACACATGGCACCAAACAGGGGACCACAAATATTATGCAGGAACAGAATAATGCAACACAGGGGCAAAACACGCTGAAGAAATTTTTTTTCTTTGCTGGAAGATTTTTGATTACAGTTTCAATTTCCGTGCTTGTGATGGGTCTGTTAAGATTTTCTATTTCTTCCTGGTCGAGTTTTGGAAAGTTGTACTTTTCTAAGAATTTGTCCATTTCTTCCACGTTGTCCATTTTATTGGCATATAATTGTTGATAGTCTCTTATGATCCTTTGTATTTCTGTGTTGTCTGTTGTGATCTCTCCATTTTCATTTCTAATTTTATTGATTTGATTTTTCTCCCTTTGTTTCTTGATGAGTCTGGCTAATGGTTTGTCAATTTTATATTTGATGCTTTCTAATGTGTAAAACATAGCTGTTTAATATATCAGATCAAATCAGATTAGATCAGTCACTCAGTCGTGTCCAACTATTTGCGACCCCATGAATCGCAGCATGGAAGGCCTCCCTGTTCATCATCAACTCCCGGAGTTCACTCAAACTCATGTCCATCGAGTCAGTGATGCCATCCAGCCATCTCATCCTCTGTCGTCCCCCGATCCCTCCCAGCATCAGGGTCTTTTCCAATTAGTCAACCCTTCGCATGAGGTGGCCAAAGTATTGGAGTTTCAGCTTTAGCATCAGTCCTTCCAATGAACACCCAGGGCTGGTCTCCTTTAGAATGGACTGGTTGGACCTCCTTGCAGTCCAAGGGACTCTCAAGAGTCTTCTCCAACACCACAGTTCAAAAGCAGCAATGCTTCGGTGCTCAGCTTTCTTCACAGTCCAACTCTCACATCCATACATGATTACTGGAAAAACCATAGCTTGACTAGATGGACCTTTGTTTGCAAAGTAATGCCTTCTGCTTTTGAATATGCTATCTAGGTTGGTCATAACTTTCCTTCTGAGGAGTAAGCGTCTTTTAATTTCATGGCTGCAATCACCATCTGCAGTGATTTTGGAGCCCCCCAAAATAAAGTCTGACACTGTTTCAACTGTTTCCCCATCTATTTCCCATGAAGTGATGGGACCAGATGCCATGATCTTCGTTTTCTGAATGTTGAGCTTTAGGCCAACTTTTTCACTCTCCACTTTCACTTTCATCAAGAGGCTCTTTAGTTCCTCTTCACTTTCTGCCATAAGGGTGGGGTCATCTGCATATCTGAGGTTATTGATATTTCTCCCGGCAATCTTGATTTCAGCTTCTGCTTCTTCCAGCCCAGCGTTTCTCATGACGTACTCTGCGTAGAAGTTAAATAAGCAGGGTGACAATATACAGCCTTGACGTACTCCTTTTCCTATTTGGAACCAGTCTGTTGTTCCATGTCCAGTTCTAACTGTTGCTTCCTGACCTGAATATAGGTTTTTCAAGAGGCAGGTCAGATGGTCTGGTATTCCCATCTCTTTCAGAATTTTCCACAGTTGATTGTGATCCACACAGTCAAAGGCTTTGGCATAGTCAATAAAGCAGAAGTAGATGTTTTTCTGGAACTCTCTTGCTTTTTCAATGATCCAGCGGATGTTGGCAATTTGATCTCTGGTTCCTCTGCCTTTTCTAAATCCAGCTTGAACATCTGGAAGTTCATGGTTCACGTATTGCTGAAGCCTGGCTTGGAGAATTTTGAGCATTACTTTACTGGCATGTGAGATGAGTGCAATTGTGTGGTAGTTTGAGCATTCTTTGGCATTGCCTTTCTTTGGGATTGGAATGAAAACTGACCTTTTCCAGTCCTGTGGCCACTGCTGAGTTTTCCAAATTTGCTGGCATATTGAGTGCAGCACTTTCACAGCATCATCTTTCAGGATTTGAAATAGCTCAACTAGAATTCCATCACCTCCATTAGCTTTGTTCGTAGTGATGCTTTCTAAGGCCCATGTGACTTCACATTCCAGGATGTTATATATAGTGGTATGTATTAAGACCAAGACTTACTTTTCAGTAAGTGAAGTCACTCAGTCATGTCCACCTCTTTGTGACCCTATGGACTGTAGCCTATGAGACTCCTCCATCCATGGAATTTTCCAGGCAGGAGAACTGAAGTGGGTTGCCATTTCCTTCTCCAGGGGAGCTTCCTGACCCAGAGATCGAACCTGGGTCTCTCACATTGCAAGCAGACGCTTTCACCATCTGAGCTGCCAGGGAAGCTTCTCAGTAAGAGTAAGGCTAAATTTTAATGCAAATGTGACAGGCTCTATATGCAACTTCTAAAACATTATTCTCTTATTATACCTTATTCATTATTATACCTTATTCTCTTATATGAACTACATTACTAACACTATTTGTATATTCTAAATATACATATCTTTAAACTACATAGCATACAGTATGTATCCTTTGTCCATTGTCTCTAAAACCTCTGACTTCCTGCCAGAGAGTACTGCTGAATGCTATTTTTACAGTCTTGCCTGTTGAAAGAAACACAGTGCAGCACTAGTGGAAAGTGAAATGAAAATATATTGGGGGATATAACAGGAAAAGAACGTAAGTACTACTAGGCTGGTTCATGCCAAACAGATTACAATAGTCATTATAACAATTATTATTAAGTTCCTCTTAGGATTTTCTTCAAGTGGGACTGCTGTGTTCTAAAGTGTGGGTGGATTAGCATGTGAATATTACAGTTATCTAAAACTGTAGAGTATGAGATATTTTAAAATATTACAAGCAAAATTATTCACTTCTCATAAATGGATTGCTCTTTGAACATGTTTGGAGGGGATCTGTAGTTTTCAAAGGTTCATGTTAATACCATCAAAATGATGTACTGGGCCTATTATTTAACTGTATTACAATAGTTTAGGGGAAGAAGTAAATAAATCATTTTAACTAGCTTCCATTACCTTGAAAATAAGTTGGCTTAGTTTATATATGAAACGAGGACTAGCATTATAGAACTATGTACTAATAAAATGAATAGAAATGACACTGTTTTTACAAATCAGAAATGGAGACTTCTCAATTCTTCCTTAGAAACAATTCTTTAACCTTAAGTGCTCAAGCTTGAGATGTAATGAGAAATTTTTAGCAAACATACTAGAAATTATGTGTCCAATTATCTCAGGTACCATCTGATGTAGTCAACTTGGAAGGTTATATGCTGATTATTATTACCAATTTAATTATCATATGACAGTTATTAAGGACTGACCAAACTTGTCAGCAAATTCAGATGAAAATATTATGGGTCTCTCTAAAATACTGAATGTAATGACCTAAAAATGGCTATATGATGGGACTACATTTCTACCAAAGCCATTTTTCGAAGCAGATTTAATCTGATCAGCTCAATTTGGGGTAGTCTAAGAATGCCATGTCTCTGTTTATTTAGATGTTTGAATGTTTATTTAGAGGTCAGCTTATCTGTTGAGCACAATCTCCTATTTCATCATCAGTTCTACCTTGAGAAACTGGTAAGAAAGATGGTATTCTGCAAGCTTTTTCTCTGAAAACTGGACACACCTATATTTTAGCACCATATCCAGCAAGTTCTTTCCACTCTCTGGTTATAAAAATAAAATTATTTAGTCTCAAAATCCAAGATGTATGGACAACCTTATACATACCCACTACTGAATTAGCAGTTAGACTGCAAATGAAACCTGGTTGTAACTTTGGGAATATTTCAAGGGCAGTCTGGAATTCACCAATACCATGGCACAAAGTCTTTAAAATCTGAACTAGAAGCTCAGCTTCATGAAGCTATTTAACTTTCCAAATTCTATTCCTTATCATTTTATGGAAATAATGCCAGAAAAACAAGATGCCAAATTCATTGAATAACATAAAGCATAATGGTAAATTAGAGATTCTTTTCCAAGATATTTGTTTTTACTAGCACAGTATAGGGATAAATTTCCAAAAAAGGTATCTGATAATCCCATCCTCTTATTTTCCAAGTCTAATGTCTTGACTTGTATGAAGAGTAGTAGAGTGAGAAGAGATATGGTGAAACTTATTTTAAATCCAATCTTATTTATTGGGCTCCCTTCATAGCTCAGTTGGTAAAGAATCCACCTGCAATGCAGGAGACCCCAGTATGATTCCTGGGTCAGGAAGATGCCCTGGAGAAGGGAAAGGCTACCCACTCCAGTACTCTGGCCTGGAGAATTCCATGGACTGTTTAGTCCATGGAGTCACAAAGAGTTGGACATGACTGAGCGAATAGAAGAAATATGGTAAAACTTATTTTAAATCCAAACTTATTTATTAATTAGATCTAATTGGCATAAGTGAAACAAGAGTCCCAAATAATAGCAGTCTATTATTTTTCCAGTAGTCATGTATGGATGTGAGAGTTGGACTATAAAGAAAGTTGAGCGCTGAAGAATTGACGCTTTTGAACCGTGGTGTTGGAGAAGATGCTCAAGAGTCCCTTGGACTGCAAGGAGATCCAACCAGTCCATCCTAAAGGAAATCAGTCCTGAATATCCATTGGAAGGACTGATGCTTAAGCTGAAACTCCAATACTTTGGCCACTTGATGCGAAGAACTGACTCATTGGAAAAGACCCTGATGCTGGAAAACATTGAAGGCAGGAGGAGAAGTGAATGACAGAGGGTGCGATGGTTGGATGGCATCACCAATGTGATGGACATGAGTTTGAGTAGGTTCCGGGAGTTGGTGATGGACAGGGAAACCTGGCGTACTGAAGTCCATGGGGTCGCAAAGAGTCGGACATGACTGAGTGACTGAACTGATTGATTATATTTTACAAGGATGTCAACTAATGTACCAAAAGAATACCATTTTACATATTAGTGTTATTAGTAATATGAAAAAAAGGAATATACTGCATGTAAGTAATGTATTCAGCCAGTTTTAAAGCTGCCATTATGTATGAAATTTAGTATAAATGAAGACTTCAACTGAAATTTTGTTTCTTATCCAAGCAATATTTCATTTTAGGCATGTATTGAACTCCCATAGACTTTGAACTTGTGTCTAATTAGGGTTGGAAGTAGACAAATTTGGCTTCCCTGGTGTCTCAGACAGTAAAGAATCCACCTGCACTGTGGGAGACCTAGGTTCGATTCCTGGGTTGGGAAGATCCCCTGGAGGAGAGCATGGAAATCCACTCCAGTATTCTTGCCTGGAGAATCCCCATAGACAGAGGAGCCTGGTGGGTTACAGCCCATGGGTCACAAAGAGTCGGACATGACTGAGAGATTAAGCACAGCACAGTAGACAATTATTATGAACTGTTTATTTTGAAATATTCTATTAGGTGTCATGCCATTGTAACATGTAATTTAAAACACTGAATTCAATGACCCAAGGTTTATGATAATATTATAGAGGAAAGTAAAAACATGGAAATGTAAGTTAAATGTAATTCATGATCTTAATTGAAGACACTGAGGGTTATAAAGTATAGAGGAGTTAGATCAATGATCTAGAAAACAACTTTAGATGAATGAATATCAGGCTTTAGAGATTTAAGTATTCTGCAAAGAAGGAAATATTGAATATGATTTTCTGATTAGTTGTGATGGCCTGGGTATGAATGATTTGCCCTTTGAGGCACAGTGAAATATGTCCTGTCTTTGCGTGCATGCTAAGTTGCTTCAGTCATGTCAGACTCTTTGTGATTCCATGGACTGTAGCCTGCCAGGCTCCTCTGTCCTTTGGATTCTCCAGGCAAGAATACTGAATACTGGAGTGAGTTGCTGTGCCTTCCTTCAGGGGATCTTCCCAACCCAGGGATCGAGCCAGTGTCTCTTACACTTCATGCCATAGCAGGTGGGTTCTTTATCACTAGCACCACTTGGGAAGGGCACCCATAAAATATTTTATGGTACCCATAAAGTCCACATTAAATAAATTAATATATATAATAAATATATATGTATATATGCATATATTAAAATATATGTTTGTATATATATATATATTTTACTCAAAGGAAGATTATGTCAATGATGCTGTAAAATTTGAGACTGGGTCTTTTATTATTAAAGCTCATATTCATATTTCTATAATGATGCTTATGCTCAACTTTCTTGCAGTATTAGAAGGAGATGATTCTTCTAGTAGGCATTGGACTGATTTTTAATCAGTGACATATTGACATATTGTTCAGTCTGCTAGGCCAGTATTTCATTGAGATGAAAAAAGTATATATTTATATATATATAAATTTATGGAGACTCAATGATCTTATTGTTTGGTCATGGTCACATAAATCAGTATTTATGAATGTCAAGCCTTTGCTAGTATGATACAACTTAAAAATTAAAAGCAAGAAAGTGGAATAATCCAAGCCATGTGTTTAAACAAAATTTTTTCTTTACCACAGCCAAAACAATCAAAGTAAATATAGAGACGCAGTTGATAGAATGCTATAGATAAAGTACAGAGGCAAGTAAGAAATGAGGATATGATATTCATTTGAAATCAAAGTGTTCAATTGTTTAAATTAAATTATTAAGAATAAACATCTGTAAATAGACTCAAATAAAGATTAACATAAATATTTGAAAATGTATTGCCCTGTAGATTGAAGTTTCTTTAAAGAAAAACAAAGAGAAGTTCTGAGAGGACAACTGGTGAAGTTCTTCTCAAGTGATACATTGGGATGGGATGGTAATATATTGGGATGGGATAAATTTGGGAAAATTATTGGATGGTATAAATTTCATGCCACATCATGGGAAAGGCAGAATTTATCTGACAATCCCATAGAAATGCACAACTGCTATCACATATCCCTAACATCAGAATCAAAACTGAAAAACATTTTTCATGAAAGCAGTCCCTATAGATAGGTTGAAAAGTCTCCCTGAGTTCTAAATGTCAGTAACTATACTTCCTTGTCTTCTTGTTTTATCCTCTTCTAAATAGTGTCTAAAGAGTAGTTTAATCACAATTATTTTGACTACTCACAGTGCAATTATGTTTGCAACATTGATAAATTATGTTACTTTGCCATAAGTACTTTAAATAATTACAGTACTTGTCAGATATCTCTAAATTAGATTATTTCATGCAAAAGAAAACTTAGTGTATCCATACCCATATCATATTATATTCTGTCCTTGATGTGACATCACATCAGTTTGGTTGGCAGTTGATAACATTACAGATAAAGATGCCTATTTTATCAAAGGATTGTGCCTGTCGTGGTATAGGAGATTTAGTGTCACTCACTAGCAGCTAGTAACAGTCTTTTTGCAAGTTTGGGGAGTTAGGGATAAGGCTAGATGACAGGGTATCACAAACAGTTTGCATCATTCAGTACTTTTTATACAAATGGACACATGAGTTTTTCCCATTTGAAAATTATATATTTGAGTTTCTAAATTTCCACTTGAAAGATAAGGTGAATGCCTGTGGTACAAATGTTTCCACCCATCCCTTTCTAGTGGTTAAACTAGCTTCTACTTGGAGGAAATGTGTCACTTCTGATCAATTCCATCATAGCAAGGAGACACTGCTTTTTAAACTCAAGATTTTATTTCCTAACAAGATAGCATATATAATATGTAATTAATATCAAGACTGCCAATATTTGTAATACTGTCAATGAGATATTGACTGATAAATTAGTAATAAAGTATCAGAAAAACATGAAGACTGGAGATGCTATAGATCTTCTCAAATGGTTTCTCCATAGTAGCTGTAAGTTGTTACAGCTCCAAGTGATCTCAGTCACTAAGTCCTGTTTGACTCTGCAACCCCATGAACTGCAGCCACCAGGCTCTTCTGTCTGTGGAATTTCCCAGGCAAGAATACTAGAGTGGGTTGCTGTTTCCTCCTCCAAGGGATCTTCCCAACCCAGGGATCAAACCCATGTCTCTTGTGTCTGCTGCATTGGCAGTCCAATTCTTTATCACTGAGCCACCTGGGAAGCCCAAATCCCCTGGAGAGAGGGGTCACAAGAGTCAGACACAACCGATACTAGAGCACACACACATACACAACTCAAAGTTAATATATCCAAAAATCTAATTTCTTATCTCCTATCTACTGAAAAGATTCCACCTGTAGTCTTTTCCCATTTTAAGTAGTGACAATTTTTTCTCACTCCAGACATCCTATCCATCAAAAAATTCTTTTGATTCCAACATCTATATAAATCTAGAGTATAACAGATTCTCACAATTTCCTCTACTATCTCTATGATCCAAGAAACCATCATTTTTTAAATAAACTTAGAGCCTACTAACTGCTTAATCTGCTCCCACCCTTCTCAGTCCTCACTTCTGTGTAGTATACAAAGTGTAGTATTCAAACAGCAACAAAAACATTCATTTATCTAACTCACATCTTGTCATTACTATGTCTCTCAGTATCACATGGAGCATAAACAAATATTCTTACAATGATCTAAACACTAAAGATATTCTGCTTCCCCCTTAAATTGCTCCAACTTCATTTCTGACCATTCTTCCCTTATCATACTGGCTCTAGCCACAGTCTTCTTTGATGGTCTTCAAAAAAGTCACTCTCTCAACTTTGGGCCTTTCTATTATTTCTATAATGCCAAGACAACATTGACATATGATTTATCTTTATTTTCATGATATGTAATAAAAGGAGATCAAACCAGTCAATCTTAAAGGAAATCAGTCCTGAATATTCATTGGAAAGGCTGATGCTGAAGCTGACACTCCAAACTTTGGCCATCTGTTGCAATAAACTGACTCCTTAGAAAAGACCCTGATGCTGGGGAAGATTGAAGGCAGGAGGAAAAGGGGACAACAGAGGATAAGATGTTTGGATGGCCATCAGTGATGGACTCAATCGACATGAGTTTGAGCAAGCTCAGGGAGTTGGTGATGGACAGGGAAGCCTGGCATGCTGCAGTCTATGGGATCGCAAAGAGTTGGACGTGACTGAGTGACTGAACTGAATTGAATAATAGGAGAAATACTTTATGTTCACTGGCTTTTGAAGACTGGCCTCCCTAAGTTGCTACTATTGTGCTATTGAAGTGATAGTGAATCATCCTCTTACCAGAGAACAGATTACCCATTGGTAAAGTATAGTTCTACTGGTTTACAGTTCATTCAAAAACATGCCTATGCTATACTAAAATAGTACATAACAGAGCATTAAAAATACATAAACTTTGGGTGCACTGGGTAGTATATCTATCTTTGTGTGGTATATCTATGATATTTAGAAAATAATGGTAGAAAGGTGTTAATGCAAAGTCATTTAATTAGAAAACTCAACAAAAGAAGTGATGACTTGTGAACATGCATATGTATTGGAGAGGAGAGTGTACATACTGGAAATAGGCAAACTTTTTTGAAGTTGATGACTTTTATAATTTCTAGAGAGAAATAAAGCATACTATACACATAGAAAAAAGAGCTTTGGTCTTCTTAGTTTGCTAAATTTTCAAAGTACTAATATTCATTTAGACAGTGCTACTTTTTGGATAAATTAGTCAATATCCTTTAGATACAGTGTTCTAAGTGCTATTAAGAAGCCATGTAACTCCCCCTACTCCATTTAGGAGCATTATGAGGCAGCACATTATATGTTGAAAATCACTGCAGATGGTGATTGCAGCCATGAAATTAAAAGACGCTTACTCCTCGGAAGGAAAGTTATGACCAACCTAGATAGCATATTCAAAAGCAGAGGCATTACTTTGCAAACAAAGGTCCCTCTAGTCAAGGCTATGGTTTTTCCAGTGGTCATGTATGGATGTGAGAGTTGGACTGTGAAGAAAGCTGAGCACCAAAGAATTGATGCTTTTGAACTGTGTTGTTAGAGAAGACTCTTGAGAGTTCCTTGGACTCCAAGGAGATCCAACGAGTCCATTCTAAAGGAAATCAGTCCTGGGTGTTCATTGGAAGGACTGATGTTAAAACTGAAACTCCAGTACTTTGGCCACCTCATGCGAAGAGTTGACTCACTGGAAAAGACTGATGCTGGGAGGGATTGGGGGCAGGAGGAGAAGGGGACGACAGAGGATGAGATGGCTGGATGGCATCACTGACTCAATGGACATGAGTCTAAGTGAACTCCAGGAGTTGGTGATGGACAGGGAGGCCTGGCGTGCTGCGATTCATGGGATCACAAAGAGTTGGACACAACTGAGAGACTGAACTGAATTGATTAATTATCAAATACAATCGAGAATGCAATCAAATATACAAAATAAATCAGGAGTGAGTCTTCTTTCAAAGTAATAACAATAAAAAAACCTGTGAGTCTTAAGGGTAAATGTTTGTAGGAGAGAATCCAACTTATCTAAGATAGGAAGTATTTCTCAAATGTCAAATAACTACTTTTATTTCAAAGGGCACTTTTGCAAGAAAAAAAATGTTTGTAATTCTCTTTTGTCATGAATTTCTCCTTTTAAGACACATTAAAAAATCTTAAAACCTGGAGCTAAATAATTGAACTTGGTACAGTAGCATTTCTATTTTCAAAGAAGGTTCTGTCTCACCAGTGCTTGTTAATAAAAGCTGCATCATAAATGGAGTAAAATACAAGCTGGCATTTATTCCATGCTGTTACAAACAAGTTTGTGCAGCATACTTGAAGTATATTTTCTTGATAATTCCTATAATACAGTACACGGCTTCCTACTGAATGAGGTAAATGATGATAATAGTAATCATCAAAGTTATAATACTTCAAGTCCTATTAAAGTTGACTTCAGGGGAAAAAATTACTGTGTACTGTTGTTTGTCACATTGTTACTTTTTTTTTAAACTTTCACATGGCTCTTTTAGTTTTTTGGTTTTGTAAAATTGTTAGGATGTCTAATCAGTCTCCATAGATTTAAATATTATGAGACTCTGCATAACAGCCATGAATAATGACATTACAGAAGGTAAAGCTTAGTATAAAACACTTGAAGGTCAAAAGAAAATTTTAGTTGGAATGATGTCTTAACAAAATATGGGACCTAAGATTACTCCAAACATGTGTGCTAAAATGACTATTTAAACATGATTATAATGTGCTATTTATATATTTTGGTCAGTGAATAATGATGCCTTTTGCACATGCTTAAAGAGTAATTTTATGTTAACCAAAGCTTTAGTAGTAACCAGATTTTTCAAAAATTTTCAATGTGAGCAACTAAGGAACACAGGATTTCATTTTAACTGAGTTCAAAAAAAGGTCTTAGATAACTGCTGTTTGATTTATTTTGAAATAATTCACTTGAAACCAGATTTATAAAATCTTCTGAAGGGAATCACTCCAAAATTAAAACTTCAGATTCTTTCCAAGGAATTAATGTTTCATTTTGCTACAGAGCTTTGCCTGCCCAAATCCAGAAGAATATTTTTCCCCCTCTGGTTACAGTTTCTTAGAGCAGAAGTAATTTATTCTTGCATACAGACTTAGTTATTTATGGTGTTTTACATGCTTATTATGGTAATGCTAGTTTATTTGCAAAAAAAGAAAAAAACAGTATGCACTAATAGTAAGTAGTGGGATTCTATTCTCACTGGGCATTATTAAGAATCATTATTAGCTGCCTACTCTTTTATAGCATCAATACAGCCTTCTGGTATTTAGTCAATATTTTCCATAATACTTCATATTTAATTAATCCCAAAGATAATAAATTGATGTTTGTCACCTATTCTTTACATTTAACCTTGAAAAGCATTTTTATGTTTTGTTCTTTAGAAATAAAAAAATATTTATGGGAATCATCAGTTTAATCTGGTATGCATTTTTAAACCATGGATAAAGATCACCTATCCCCCGACATTTCATGGGGTGAAATTAGCATATTCATTAATTTTGTTTCTATTTCCATTTCTATTCCCAAGGTTAATTAATTTAAAGAAGTCTGACTTAATTATGTATCCTATAGTCATTTCTGCCAGGTATAGGACAAAGAAACCCATTTAAATACAATACCACAGATTCCATTTCATATTTATGGCATGCTCTTGTGCTCATTTACACTATATGACCTGATTGTTTTTTCCTGAAGCATATGTTCATTGACATTTTATCAGTTGGGATTCAATGAGAGAAGCAGAATCAATGAAGAATGTATAGATATAGATACAGATTGTGCTGTGCTCACTCAGTCATTTCCGACTCTTTGGGACCCCATGGACTGTGGCCCACCAGGTTCCTCTGTCCATGGAATTTCCCAGACAAGAATACTGGAGTGGGTTGCCATTTCCTCCTCCAGGGGATCTTCCCAATCCAGGGATCGAACTCTGTCTCCTGTGTCTCTTGCACTGGCAAATAGATTCTTTTCCACTGTGCCACCTGGGAAACCAATTAGATACAGTTCAAAGATATAGATACAGATATAGACACAAAAGCTTCAAATTCTTTCTGAATAAATCCTCAGACTTATTAAATTAAATTGCCTTACATGATTGTGGGACTGGCTAAGGAAACCTAAAATCCATTGGCAGTTTGTCAGTAAGGGCAGAATGGATCTCATGGGCATGGACCTAAATTGTTGTCCACAGGCAGAATCCATTCCCCCACCCACCTCAATCTTTCAAGCTTCAGCACTATTTTTAAGGCCTTCCAGGTGATTAAAACAGACACACCTAGATTATCCAGAGCAACCTCCTTTACTTAAAGTTAACTAATTAGGACTGCAGCCATGAAATTAAAAGACACTTACTCCTTCGAAGGAAAGTTATGACCAACCTAGATAGCATATTCAAAAGCAGAGGCATTACTTTGCCAACAAAGGTCCATCTAGTCAAGGCTATGGTTTTTCCTGTGGTCATGTATGGATGTGAGAGTTGGACTGTGAAGAAGGCTGAGCGCCGAAGAATTGACGCTTTTGAACTGTGGTGCTGGAGAAGACTCTTGAGAGTCCCTTGGACTGCAAGGAGATCCAATCAGTCCACTCTAAAGGAAATCAGTCCTGGGTGTTCATTGGAAGGACTGATGCTAAAGCTGAAACTCCAGTACTTTGGCAACCTCATGCAAAGAGTTGACTCATTGGAAAAGACTCTGATGCTGGGAGGGATTGGGGGCAGGAGGAGAAGGGGACAACAGAGGATGAGATGGCTGGATGGCATCACTGACTCGATGGACATGAGTCTGGGTGAACTCTGGGAGTTTGTGATGGACAGGGAGGCCTGGCGTGCTGCGATTCATGGGGTCTCAAAGAGTCGGACATGACTGAAGCAACTGATCTGATCTGATCTGATCTGAACTGATTAGGAACTTTACATTAGCAATATAGCATCACAACATCATCCAAATTAATGTCTGAATAAACAGAGAATGTAGCCTAGTCAAGGTGATACATTAAAAAAGAAAAAACTGTAGCCGTGAAGCCAAATTTAAATCAATAAAAATCTATTACCATTTCAAAACATTACATTAATTTAACCTTTTTATGTATTGGCATTATATCTTTAGAAGGTAGAAAAAAACATAGCTGTTTGAACTGATAGGCCCTTTGATATTGCTAACAGGAGCAAGAGGAAATTAGAAGACAAGGGAGTAAAATACTCAACAAAAGTACACCATGAATATATTCCTTCCCAACTTGAATCTCAGGAAAAATAAATAATTCCTACAACCAAGGAAGACTGCAAATATGGTGAAAGGATTCAGTCATGAAACAACATGTAGCAATTAGCATATCAAAATATATATAGGAGAACTTCCAGCAATAAGTAACAGATCAGCTTGACTCAAACCATTCTGCAAAAATCAACTAGAAAAGCTGTGGAAAATATTGTTTAAAATATTTCTAAGGCATGAGTGGGCTACCAAGACAGCCAGAATCTGAAGAGGCAAGATCCAGAAACAAAGGGGAAAAAATTTAAGAAGGACATTTCAATTCAGTTTTCCCTTCAATGTATTAACCATTAAGCCAATGTATATGGCTTCCGAGAGGTTTAAAACCCATCAGAGCTTTTACTGGTCTCAGGTGTCTAAGGGAGACAACTAGAATTCACAGCCCAGTAAGGAGAAAAGTTTCTCTCAAACAACCTGGCTTTCATTTTAAACTTTTCAAGGCTCATCTTTAAGAAAAAGCAGGAACTGGATATATAAAAGTTCACACAAAAGATTAAATTCAACTTTTAATGAAATGAATCACTGAATTTATAGAGTTTCTACGTCTATATTCAGTCTTCCTTGGTGGCTCAGTCAGTAAAGAGTCTGCCTGCAATGTGGGAGACCCAGGTTCAATCCCTGGGTTGGGAAAATTTCCTGGAGAAGGAAATGGCAACCCACTCCAGTACTTTTGCCTGGAGAATTCCATGGACAGAGGAGCCTAGGGGGCTACAATCCATGGAGTCATAGAGTCAGACACGACTGAGTGACTAACACTTTCACTTTCACTATGACTATATTCTAATGAAAGCAAGAAGCAAAAGCAAATCCTCTCTTAGGAAATACTATACAGACAGTCACCAACTGAACAATGGTTTCACTTATGATTTTTTTGACTTTATTGTGATTTGAAGGTGATATGCATTCAGTACAAAGCATGCTTGAAAATTTGACTTGTTTTCTGGGCTAGTAGTGATATGTGGAAGAACACTGTCTTGTGATGCTGGGTAAACAATAAACACACAACCATACTGTATCTGTGCAACCAGCTTGCTTTTCATTTTTTGTGTAATATTAAACAAATTACATGAAATATTCAACACTGTTATAAAACAGGCTTTGTGTTAGATCATTTTGCTCGATTGTAGATTAATATAGGTGTTCTGAAAACGTTTAAAGTAGGGTAACTATCATATTTGGTAGGTTAGGGTATTAAATGCATTTATTTTCAATGTAGGATATTTTCAACTACGATGGGTTTATCAGGACATAACCCACCATAAGTTGAGGAAGATCTGTAATTCTGAATCTCAAAATATCTTTAAAACATTTCATATACCATTTCTGGCATATAATAAAATAATTAACACACTTAGCAGATAAGACCAGGTGACCAATATGAGTAGAAAACTAGATAATAGAAGTAGATGCATAAGAGACTCAAATTCTGAGGTTGCTAGACACAAATTTGAAAATGGGAATTTCAGTACAAAATAGGAAGCCGTAAATAACAAACATATGGTGACTTATGGTTTCCAGTTCAGCCCATACAGAACTTAGAAGTCACCATTCCATCCCAACAAGTAAAAAGCTTAACAAACTGAAACCTCAAAAGCTCTTCTTAGGTCAATCAGAAGAGCAACATCACAAGCAAATTGCTGACCCTCAAATTGGAAAGAAACACAGGCAGATACAGAGAATCAGAACACATCAGAACAAAAACTGAGGAGCAAAAATCCCCACAGGAACCAGTGCTAGGATAGGAAAACCTGAACTATAAGGAATAAAGTACTGGAGGCTCAGTTTGCACAAGTCTGTGAGATAAAAACTCCGGGGGAACCTAGTCATAGAGGGACCACCTCATAGCAAATATTGGAGGAAATTTTCCTCTTGCTTCTGGCAGGGGAGGGGGAAAGGAACCATTTTGAAGTCTGCCATATCATTCTGTTCTTAACAAAGTCTATCCTCAGGATAAACTATTTAGCCAAAGTCTAATCGGTTTAAAGTTTTATCAGAGTCTAACCAACCTGAGGCTGGGGGCAGTGGCCGAGAGGAGCTACCCCACGTCCAAGGTCAGGGCAGCAGCCGAGAGGAGCTACCACAGCCCGAGGTCAGGGGAGGCGGCAGAGAGGAGCAACCCCACGTCCAAGGAGCAGTGGCTGTGCGGGCGCAGGAGGGCCGAGAGGAGCTACTCCACATTCAAGGTGAGGAGGGGCAGCCGTGAGGAGATACCCCTCTTCCAAGGTAAGGAGCAGCGGCTGTGCTTTGCTGGAGCAGACGTGAAGAGATAGCCCATGTCCAGGGTAAGAGAAACCCAAGTAAGACGGTAGGTGTTGTGAGGGCAGACACACCGAAACCATAATAACAGAAAACTAGCTAATCTGATCACACAAACCAGAGCCTTGTCTAACTCGATGAAACTAAGCCATGCCATGTGGGGCCACCCAAGACAGGAGGGTCATGGTGGAGAGGTCTGACAGAATGTGGTCCACTGGAGAAGGGAATGGCAAACCACTTCAATTCTTGACTTGAGAACCCCATGAACAGTATGAAAAGGCAAAAAGATAGGACACTGAAAGATGAACTCCCTAGGTCGGTAGGTGCCCAATATGCTACTGGAGATCAGTGGAGAAAAAACTCCAGAAAGAATGAAGGGATGGAACCAAAGTAAAAACAACATCCAGTTGTATGGGACTGGTGATAGAGAAAGGTTCAATGCTGTAAAGAGCAATATTGCATAGGAATCTGGAATGTTAGGTCCATGAATCAAGGCAAATTGGAAGTGGTCAAACAGGAGATGGCAAGAGTGAACATCGACATTCTAGGAATCAGCGAACTAAAATGGACTGGAATGGATGAATTTAACTCAGATTACCATTATGTCTACTACTGTGGGCAGGAATCCCTTAGAAAAAATGGAGTAGCCATCATGATCAACAAAAGAGTCCGAAATGCAGTACTTGGAAGCAATCTCAAAAACGACAGAATGATCTCTGTTCATTTCCAAGGCACACCATCCAATATCACAGTAACCCAAGCCTATGTCCCAACCAGTAACGCTGAAGAAGCTGAAGTTGAATGGTTATATGAAGACCTACAAGACCTTTTAGAACTAACACCCAAAAAAGATGTCCTTTTCATTATAGGGGACTGGAATGCAAAAGTAGGAAGTCAAGAAACACCTGGAGTAACAGGCAAACTTGGCCTTGGAATATGGAATGAAGCAGGGCAAAGGCTAATAGAGTTTTGCCAAGAGAATGCACTGGTCATAGCAAACACCCTCTTCCAACAACACAAGAAAAGACTCTACACATGGACATCACCAGATGGTCAACACCAAAATCAGATTGGTTATATTCTTTGCAGCCAAAGGTGGAGAAGCTCTATACAGTCAGCAAAAACAAGACCAGGAGCTGACTGTGGCTCAGACCATGAGCTCCTTATTGCCAAATACAGACTTAAATTGAAGAAAGTAGGGAAAACCACTAGAGCATTCAGGTATGACCTAAATAAAATCCCTTAGCATTATACACTGGAAGTGAGAAATAGATTTAAGGGACTAGATCTGATATACAGAGTGCCTGATGAACTATGGACGGAGATTCGTGACATTGTACAGGAGACAGGGATCAAGACCATCCCCATGGAAAAGAAATGCAAAAAAGCAAAATGGTTATCTGAGGAGGCCTTACAAATAGCTGTGGAAAGAAGAGAAGCGAAAAGCAAAGGAGAAAAGGAAAGATATAAGCATCTGAATGCAGAGTTCCAAAGAATAGTAAGGCGAGATAAGAAATACTTCCTCAGTGATCAATGCAAAGATATAGAGGAAACAACAGAATGGGAAAGACTAGAGATCTCTTCAAGAAACTTAGAGATACCAAGGGAACATTTCATGCAAAGATGGGCTCGATAAAGGACAGAAATGGTATGGACCTAACAAAAGCAGAAGATTAAGAAAAGACGGCAAGAATACACACAAAAATTGTACAAAAAAGAGCTTCATGACCCAGATAATCATGATGGTGTGATCACTCACCTAGAGCCAGATATCCTGGAATGTGAAGTCAAGTGGGCCTGAGGAAGCATCACTATGAACAAAGCTAGTGGAGGTGATGGAATTTCAGTTGAGCTATTCCAAATCCTGAAAGATGATGCTGTGAAAGTGCTGCCCTCAATATGCCAGCAAATTTGGAAAACTCAGCAGTGGCCACAGGACTGGAAAAGGTCAGTTTTCATTCCAATCCCAAAGAAAGGCAATGCCAAAGAATTCTCAAACTACTGCACAATTGCACTCATCTTACATGCTAGTAAAGTAATGCTCAAAATTCTCCAAGCCAGGCTTCAGCAGTACATGAACCATGAACTTCCAGATGTTCAAGCTGGATTTAGAAAAGGCAGAGGATCCAGAGACCAAATTGCCAACATCCACTGGATCATTGCAAAAGGAAGAAAGTTCCAGAAAAACATCTATTTCTGCTTTATTGACTATGCTAAAGCCTTTGACTGTGTGGATCACAATAAACTGTGGAAAATTCTGAAAGAGATGGGAATACCAGACCACCTGACCTGCCTCTTGAGAAACCTATATGCAGGTCAGGAAGCAACAATTAGAACTGGACATGGAACAACAGACTGGTTCCAAATAGGAAATGGAGTACGTCAAGGCTATATATTGTCACCCTGCTTATTTAACTTCTATGCACAGTACTTCATGAGAAACGCTGGGCTGGAAGAAGCACAAGCTGGAATCAAGATTGCCGGGAGAAATATCAATAACCTCAGATATGCAGATGACACCACCCTTATGGCAGAAAGTGAAGAGGAACTAAAGAGCCTCTTGATGAAAGTGAAAGTGGAGAGTGAAAATGTTGGCCTAAAGCTCAACATTAAAAAAACTAAGATTACAGCATCTGGTCCCATCACTTCATGGGAAATAGATGGAGAAACAGTGGAAACAGTGTCAGACTGTATTTTTGGGGGGTCCAAAATCACTGCAGATGGTGATTGCAGCCATGAAATTAAAAGACACTTACTCCTTGGAAGGAAAGTTATGACCAACCTAGATAGCATATTCAAAAGCAGAGACATTACTTTACCAACAAAGGTCTGTCTAGACAAGGCAATGGTTTTTCCAGTGGTCATGGGTGGATGTGAGAGTTGGACTGTGAAGAAAGCTGAGCACCAAAGAACTGATGCTTTTGAATTGTGGTGTTGAAGAAGACTCTTGAGAGTCCCTTGGACTGCAAGGAGATCCAACCAGTCCATCCTAAAGGAGATCAGTCCTAGGTGTTCATTGGAAGGACTGATGCTTAAAGCTGAAGCTCCAATACTTTGGCCACTTCATGCGAAGAGTTGACTCATTGGAAAAGACCCTGATGCTGGGAGGGATTGGGGGCAGGAGGAGAAGGGGATGACAGAGGATGAGATTACTGGATGGCATCACCGACTCAATGGACATGAGTTTGAGTGAACTCTGGGAGTTGGTCATGGACAGGGAGGCCTGGTGTGCTGTGATTCATGGGGTCGCAAAGAGTCGGACATGACTGAGCAGCTGAACTGAACTGAACTGAACCAACCTGAAGGACTTCCCTGGTGCCTCAGTGGAAAAGAATCCACCTGCCAATGCAGGAAATGTGGGCTCAATCCTTGGGTCGAGAAGATCATTTGGAGAAGGAAATGACAACCCACTCCAGTATTCTTGCCCTTGTAATCCCGTGGACAGTGGAGCCTGGCTGGCTGCAGTCCATGGGGTTGCAAAGAGTCGGACATGACTTAGCAACTAAACAACAACAACAACAAATCAACCTGAGTTGCCCAACTTTAGCTCCCTTTAGCCATCTTGCCCCAGCTAAAGGAGGAGGCTGGGAGCACTGGTCAAATACATAGTCCAGGAACACAGCTCACCAAAATACTGAGACCTAATCATTATAAATGATTATAAAATGATTTTCCTCCCCCAAACCCTATCACTGCATTAGTAAAGACCAATTTACTACAATTCCTTTTACCCAGGACAGCATGTCCACCTTTCAACAAAAAAATTATATAGCACACTAAAAGGCAAAAACACAGTCTGAAGAGCTTGACCAAGCATCAGAACCAGGGTCACATATGGCAGGAATGCTGAATTATCAGACCGAGAATTCTTTTCAACTATGAATAACATTCCAAAGGCTTTCACAGAAAAAGTATAAAACAAGCAAGAACAGATGGATAATATAAGCAGAGAGAAGATAGCCTAAGAATTAAAATAAATACTAGTGTTCAAAAATACTAACAGAAATAGAGAATTCGTTTGATGGACTTACTAATAGACTGAACACAGCTGAGGAAACAATCTTTGAATTAAGGAATTGATATTAGAAATTTCCAAAATCTAAAAGCAAAGGAAAAAAGAACAAAATAAAGAACTGTGGGATAACTACACAGGTATAACATGTGAGTAATGGAAATACGAAAAGAAGAAATAAAGGAAGGAACAGAAGAAATATTTGAAGCAATAATGATTGAGAATTTACCCAAAGTAATGTTAAGACACCAAATCACAGATCTAGGAGGCTCAGACAATACAAAGTTGGATAAGTACAAAAAAAGAGAGGCAAACCCCTACAACTAGGCATATCATATTTAAATTTCAATAAACCAAAGATGATAAAATTTGTGAGAGAAGACAGAGGGACAAAGATAATAATTATATTCAACTTCTCAGAAACCACATATGCAAGAAGAGGATAGAGTGAAATTAAGTATTGAGGGAAAAAATTCTTACCAAACTAAAATTCTGTAACCTGAAAAATTATCCTTCTAAAGGGAAGAAGAAACAATGACTTTATATATAATTTATATAATATACATATTCAATATTTAAGGATGCTTATTTATAAGTGAAATGAATGACATCAATGATACAAGGGATGGGAAGAAGAAATTAGGAATCTTATTGCCAAAGTTGTAGTGTTATTTGGAAACTGATGTGGATTAGTTGAAATGTATATTTCAAATTCTAAGGAAACTTAAAAAGTTGGAGGAAAAAGCTGTGATTCTGTCCTGCACAGCTATTCTTTGGAACAGTGGTAGTTTATCTCCATCTGCTTTCTCTCCCACCCAAGTGTGTGCCACCAACCCATAGAGGATTCAATGGTTTGAATAACACTAGCCTATCCTACACTTGAAAACACTTAAGATATCTAAGATCAAAAAGTTTACTAGGTTTACAGTTCTTTCTCTGTAACATTTTTCATGAAGCCCTTCTTAATCTTATTAGTAATTTTTTCCCCCCTCTCGCTCTTGCTCTCCATCTTGTTTTCTCCTTTAAAGTCCTAGAGTGATACTGCAGAGTTTTTATTTCTATTATACCTAAGTTACTTCCTTTGTATTATACTTTGTACAATTATAAGCTTCTTGAGGACAAGAATTCATTTTACATTTTTAAAAAAACACATGCAAATCCAGCATAGTATATCTTTGTTAAATTAAATTGAATTGAAAATACTATACAGAATATACTCAAGTATATTTTGAATCAATACTACAAAGTGATTTCCTTTTCTGTGGGAAGGAGAGATTCAAACACGTATAGCCAGACCAAATCAATAACCTAAATCATTTTTCTGTGGCACATTAATATTTTTATAATTATTTATCTTATTATCCAAATTTGGAGTCTGTAACCCTTTTCATATTATGGCTCTGAAACTAGTCATTTGTAGAACTGGATACAAGATGATTTCTGGATGGAATCTTAGGGAAATTTACTATGCCCTCTGACTAAATTGAACCTGAGATGGCATTTTTGCTCCCCAAAAGATTAGGGGGACAGGTTGGTGTTGGTTAAGTATCTTTCCTGGATTATCTCTTACTTAGAATGTTACATTTAATTTACAAAATGTTTTCCATAGATGAACATAGAAGCCTATTTATTTTGTAGTTAAAAGACATTTCTTTTTATAAGTATGTTTTATTAAGATTACATCTAAATAACTGAAAGAGAAATGTTATGCTGAATCAGATATTACTTTATTTCATAAAATGTGTAAATTAGTATTTAAAATTCCACACATGAATAATTCAAAATACATATAACCATGTTCCTCAAATGGTTACAAAAATAAAAAAAAAGTAAAGCATACTGATTTTTAAAATCACTTAAAGAAACATTATTGGAAATCTATATTTAAAGTTAATGATTATTTTATGAAATAAATAATCATTCCCTATATCTTTGGTAGAAAGTAAGCAACATTTGCACCATAAAACCATCTGAAAATATTTCTACATTAAACCTGAATGGCATGTTCCTTATCTCATTCAATTGTAGCTGCATGTAGCATTTCCTTTTTTAATAAATGAGAATATTGAAGCTCAGGAAACTTAAGAAAATACTCACATTCACAATAGGTGGTAGAACTTGATTTACCTATGTGTAGTTTCTAGCAAAGGGCCTCTAATATTCTTCAATATTGGCAAGAAAAACTACTATGTACAGCTAACAAAAGCCTTAGGTCAGGGAGATTTACTAGCAATTTTTACCATTTTCTTTTCCTATTTACTCTTCTATGTTTGAAGACTCCATGATATCTTAGCAGCGCATGTGTGCTATCTTAAATATAAAAGTCATTCTCAAGGAGATACACACAATTAACTCTCTCATTTCCTTCATCATAGTGACGATCTTAAATCTGTTTTGTAATCAATCAACAATGATTGAGTTGTTACTATGTACTCAGTAATATATAAAGTGCTGTGGAAATATAATAGTGC
Organism: Bos grunniens; assembly: GCF_055505025.1. Classification (NCBI taxonomy): domain Eukaryota; kingdom Metazoa; phylum Chordata; class Mammalia; order Artiodactyla; family Bovidae; genus Bos; species Bos grunniens. The sequence goes on from NC_141194.1 coordinate 136,179,005, forward strand.
TATCCTAACTTAAACTAAAGTAACAAAAAATAAGCACTTCCATCTGCTTATAATCTAATTTCGTGTACCCCAATTATTTTGAAGTGAAAGTCACTAAGTCATGTCCGACTCTTTGCAACCCCATGAACATGGAATTCTCCAGGCCAGAATACTGTAGTGGGCAGCTTTTCCCTTCTCCAGGGGATCTTCCTGACCCAGGAATCAAACCAGGGTCTCCTGCATGGCAGGTGGATTCTTTACCAACTGAGCTATCAGAGAAGCCCAGTTATTTTGAAGATATCTGCTATTAAATAATGGAGAAGGAAATGGCAACTCACTTCGGTGTTCTTGCCTGGAGAATCCCAGGGATGGGGGAGCCTGGTGGGCTGCCGTCTGTGGGGTCACACAGAGTCGGACACAACTGAAGTGACTTAGCAGCAGCAGCAGCAGCTATTAAATAATGTTGCTTAATAAGGTACTATTTGATTAATAGAAACAATAGATGCATTAGAGTTAAAGAAGTGAGAGATACATGTTAATTGGAATTGTCAAACTTGTTAATGTATGCCAATATTTGTGATTAAATAAAATATATCAATAACTCAGATTTATAAAAATACACAGCAGTGAAAAATAAAAAATTTCCATTCACATGATATTTTCATATTTATAATATGGATAGAGAAATAGGGACAGAGATTATCTTGCAGATAGAAACTTCTGTATAAGGAATACCAGGGGAAAATGTTAAGAGCTTTGTCATCATCATAGCAGAATAAGAGTTTTCTACCATCACCTCCCTAAGGAACACTGATTTAGACAATCTCCATGGATGAGAGAGTCTTTTTGAAAGTCTAGGAGTCCAGCAGAGAAGTTAAAAACACCATTGGAGCAATAAAAAAAGAAAAGAAAAAGAAAGCAAGATTAGACCACTGAAGAGATTAAGAGGAAGTTTCACTTTACTCACATCATCTTCCTCCAAGGTGACACAGCTTAGTGCCAGAGAGACATACTTAGCCCATGATTTCCTTGTGGGGGGAAATGAAAGCATGTGAATGAGCTCCCAGATTCCTCAGTTATATGGGATGTTACCGGAGAGTCATTTATTTCTCCCTCCATTCAGAATACTGAGATGTGCTGTGTGAATAGAAAGCAGAAAGCAGGTGGGAGAACAGCAGATAGGACTCTTAAGGGTCATCAGAGTGACACAGGTCTTGCTAACCAGTTTGCAGACTCCATCAGGAGGAAGTCTTGACTACAAGCCGCTCGCTGGACATGCAATGTCTGAATATTCTTCCAGCTGGCCCATCAACACACTCAAAGCTCTGTATGCCTCACTCTCACGCATCTCCCACTCCATGGTTGGATTCCTGTGCATGTACCCAGGGGCAATAAGTGCAAGGTTTTACAAATGAGTAGTCAGCATGAGTAGAAAGCTGCCAAAATATGTTGGACTGAGAGAAATTACACAAACTTGAGTATTTAATAATACCCTGGGGAAAGAAAAAGAGATGTTGTCAGTACCTGGCCTGGCTTTGCAGGATTGAGAGAAAGAATACAAGCCTAATAATTCAGCCACAAGATGGAGAAAGAACTGTGGAGCAAGGGTACCCATAGGAAAGGTCTCGGAAGAGCCTCCGAATTTCAACCGGGCCAATGGAAGGTATTTTACTCTCAAAGCTAGGCAGTATGGAATGGGGGAGGTGAGTGCTTCTTCAAATGTGTATACAGCAATACAAGACTTCAAGAAACGTGAAAACTCAAGGCCACATGGTACCACCAAAGGGACCAGTGATTTCTCAGCAACCAAAAAAAGAAATGGAGATCTGCAGTTTTCCTGGTAAAGAATTCAAAATAATCATCTTAAGGAAACTCAATGAACTATTAGAAAACACAAAGATGATTCAATGAAATCAGGAAAACAATGTGTGAATAAACTGAGGAGTTTAATAAAGAGGTAGAAATCTTAAAAAAAGAAACAAGAATACAGTGAAAAATTGAAAAAAATGCAACCGAGTGCATCGACATCAGACTGAATCAAGAAAAAGAAGTGATCTATCTGTTAGGTAAAAGACAGGTTTGAAATTATCCAGTCAGAGAAGAAAAGAAAGAAGGAAGGATGGAAGGAAGGAAGAAAGAAAGAACAAAGAAAGCCCGCATAGACTATGAGATATCATCAAGAAAAACAATCTATGCATTCCTGGAGTTCTGGAAGCAGAAGAGAATGAGAAAGGGGAAGTTTCTTTAAAGAAATAATAGCTGAAAACTTTCCAAATCTTGGGAGAGATTTGGACATCCACCTTCATGAAGATCATAGGTAACATAAGATATCAACAAAAAAAAAATCTTCCCCAAGATAATATAATAAAATGGTGGTAGAGAACCAAAAGGAAATTTAATGAAAACCAAAACAATTAAACATTACTTGTCTATGAATTATGTCTTTTTCAGTAGCCATGAGAAAGAAAAATGGGAATGCTTTAAAGACAGAGCCTGGTTTAACAAGAAAAATAAATAACATTTGTAGCATGCTTAATAAGTACTAGGACTGTGGCAATATGCATTATGAGAGGATGAGAGTTATGCTTTCATAGTCATTCATGGATGTAAGTTCATTATTTCATGTGTTTCTCTTAAGTTCTTAGGGTCTTTGGGTGGAAAGAAAGGGAAAGAAGGAAAGACTAAAAGGAGGATTGTATACATCAAATGTGGCATACACTACTAGAAGTGGCATACACTACTTCTGCTCACATTCCTTTAGCTAGACCTAACTGCACAAGATGCTGAGAAATGCAAACTAGCAGAAATGCAGTCTAAATGGAAAGCCTATTTTGGTCAATAGTTAGCCAGTCTCTGCCACAGGCTCATAGGTAATATCAAAGGAATGAGGATTGGCTTTGGGGATGCAATGAGAATAGCTGGTGAAAAGAAACATGATAGAGATTTTAGTAATGAAGATTCTAAAGTGACCAAACAGTATGGTTATATAACCCAGAGGGATGGTATGGGGAGGGAGGAGGGAGGAGGGTTCAGGATGGGGAACACATCTATACCTGTGGTGGATTCATTACGATATTTGGCAAAACCAATACAGTATTGTAAAGTTTAAAAATAAAATTAAAAAAATAAGAAATACAAATTGTCAAGGGAACTTGGCAGTAAAATCCAGAGGGAACAAAATTCACGCAAATCATAGCAAATTTTTATGTCAGGAGATTGAAAAGATAACTGGGTGCTCAGCTGCTTCAGTTATGTCTGACTCTTTGACCCTATGGACTGTGACCCACCAGGCTCCTCTATCCATGGGGATTCTTCAGGCAAGAATACTGGAGTAGATTGTGCCATTTCCTACTCCAGGGGATCTTCCCAACCCAGAGATCAAATCCGCATCTCCTGTGTCACCTGCATTGCAGGCAGATTCTTCACCCACTGAGCCACCTGGGAAGCCCCAAAGATAACTGGATGAAAATATAATTAACTGTTATCAATATGATATATTATATATGTTAAATAATATAAATTTTTAGAGAACAGTGTGTGTGATTGCTCTAGTTAGTTAATAAACTGGGATAACGCTGCTGCTGCTGCTAAGTCACTTCAGTCGTGTCCGACTCTGTGCGACCCCATAGACAGCAGCCCACCAGGCTCCCCCGTCCCTGGGATTCTCCAGGCAAGAACACTGGAGTGGGTTGCCATTTCCTTCTCCAATGCATGAAAGTGAAAAGTGAAAGGGAAGTCGCTCAGTCGTGTCCGACTCTTAGCGACCCCATGGACTGCAGCCTACCAGGCTCCTCCGTCCATGGGATTTTCCAGGCAAGAGTACTGGAGTGGGGTGCCATGGCCTTCTCTGAACTAGGATAATAGGGCCATTGTAATACTGATACTTCAATTAAAATAGTGTTAGGACTATAGGTTGAAACAATATAGGTGAAAATTTATCTCCTGAATTTAATGTGATTCTAAGATAAAATAAATGGAATACAAACTGGTACCCTAAAACGTCTCTGAAATATCTGTACCAAAAATTTCTGCGTGGTACTAAACAACAGAAGCTACTTTGGAATGAGAAGACAAGTTTCCATTTGTCCTTAAGATAAGTGTTTCCACAGGTAATCTTCATAATTAATCAATGAAATCTTTCTGTCTGGAGTCCCACATATGCTCCTAATCATCTTTTGTTATTGGCCATAGGGAGTTGTTGTTTCGGGTTCCTCCCTACCTGACGTAACTTGGGTTTCAAGTTAAATGAAAGGGCAGCAAGAAGTATGATTGAGTGATTGAGAATCAAGAGTTAATAAGAAAGTTTCAAATACAGAGTCTGACTAGCATCTGGTATAAGTAAGATAAAAAGAAACTTGAAATCTCAAAACCTGTTACTCAGTCACATAACCATGTAGCCTTGAAACTCTGGGACTCCAGTGTCACAATACTCATGCTGGAAGGTCAAACACCAAATACTAGTTTGTAATTTTGCTTATGTAAATTATTACCTGTACTTAGCAGCTTATTAGAAAGCTATTGAAATTTTATGGACCTTACTTTACTTATTGGGAATGATAAAAATAGTACTTAAACTACAGCAAGTATAGATTTAGAAAATTTATTTGAAAACTTGCAGCATATTTGGTTCTGTCCAAAATGGCCATTGAGACATTTGATCCATGATTCATTAAATAATACAAATATTTAACTTCATTAAAGTTTTATTTACATTATTTTTATTGTCATTCCTTATGAATTTTGGGTTTCACATTTATTTTTGTTCTTTCTCGTCATGAAGTTCAGCAGGTTAGTCTTAAGTTGATGAGCAACTGATCTAAAGATTATAACAACTTGATTATTGGCTTTATATTCATTGTATCTGTTGTATCTGGTTATAGGAATTTTACTTTATTGGTATCATCATGAAGTTGGTGGCTGTATTTGAGTGTGACCACCAAGAACCTGGATGATAACTTGTTAATTTGCTCTTCATCTTTTAATACTCCAATAAATCTCCAAATTTAAGGATAATGCCATTAGTTTTTTAAATCTGCTATGCCAGTTTTTATTTTTTTGGGCTCCAAAATCACTGCAGGTGGTGACTGCAGCCATTAAATTAAAAGATGCTTACTCCTTGGAAGGAAAGTTATGACCAACCTAGACAGCATATTCAAAAGCAGAAACATTACTTTGCCAACAAAGGTCCATCTAGTCAAGGCTATGGTTTTTCCTGCGGTCATGTATGGATGTGAGAGTTGGACTGTGAAGAAGGCTGAGCGCCGAAGAATTGATGCTTTTGAACTGTGGTGTTGGAGAAGACTCTTGAGAGTCCCTTGGACTGCAAGGAGATCCAACCAGTCCATTCTGAAGGAGATCAGCCCTGGGATTTCTTTGGAAGGACTGATACTAAAGCTGAAACTCCAGTACTCTGGCCACCTCATGTGAAGAGTTGACTCATTGGAAAAGACTCTGATGCTGGGAGGGATTGGGGCAGGGGGAGAAGGGGACGACAGAGGATGAGATGGCTGGATGGCATCACCGACTCAATGGACGTGAGTCTGAGTGAACTCCGGGAGTTGGTGATGGACAGGGAGGCCTGGCGTGCTGTGATTCATGGGGTCGCAAAGAGTCAGACACGACTGAGCGACTGAACTGAACTGATGCCAGTTTTTCACAGCATTGTTTGTCCTGTGCTTGTTATTCACTACTCATATATAAACATTCCAAGTTTCTGGCAGAAATCTTGGAGCTTCTCTTCTTCCTCTACCTTCTCCATGACTTCCATGGATGTAATCCATCAGGTCATCAAAATAGTTTCTGTATTCTCCACATTTTACTCAAACTTTCATTTATATCTTCCAAAGGTATAAATGGAAGTCCAAACAACATGGTTGGCCTCTTACTGGTGTCACTCTAATTGTTTTACACTCACGTATTAGACCCAAAGAATATGTTATTCACCACAATGACTAAGAAATGTGAAATAAGCATCCTTTTACTTGTGAATTTGGTAGGAGTAATTGAATTGAATTCATATTTGCAAACTCAAAATCTATCATACACAATGAAAGGTTAATATAAAGATTTCTTTTCCATGTAAATGCAAGTATTTTCAAATATACATACATATATATGCAAGTTTCCTCATGCTTTTTCATAGTTAGTGCATAAATCAATGACACAATATAACCTAACGTGACACTATGCACAGAAAATAACTGTACTGGTGCCATCTTGAAGGTGCTATCACTGAATAATAGGGTTGTTGTTCAGTCTATCAGTCGTGTCTGACTCTTTGTGACCCCATGGACTGTAGCACACCAGGCTTCCCTGTACTTCACCATCTCCTGGAGCCTGCTCAAACTCATGTCCATTGACTCAGTGATGCCATCCAACTATCTCATCCTCTGTCATCCCCTTCTCCTCCTGCCTTCAATCATTCCCAGAATCAGGGTCTTTTGTAATGAGTCAGCTTTCCACATCAGGTGGCCAAAGTATTGGAGTTTCAGCTTCAGCATCAGTCTTTCCAATGAATATTCAAGATTGAGTTCCTTTGTGATTGACTGATTTGATCTCCTGGCTGTCCAAAGGACTCTCAAGAATATTCTCCAACACCACAGTTCAAAAGCATCAATTCTCCAGTGCTCAGCCTTCTTTATGGTACAACTCTTACATCCATCCACGACTACTGGTAAAACTATAGCTTTGACTATATGGACCTTTGTTGGCAAAGTAACATCTCTGGTTTTTAATACGCTGTCTAGGTTTGTCATAGCTTTTCTTCCAAGGGGCAAGCATCTTTTAATTTCATGGCTGCAGTCACCATCTGCAGTGATTTTGGAACCCAAGAATAAAGTCTCTCACTATTTCCAGTGTTTCCCCATCTATTCATCATGAAGTGATGGGACCGGATGCCATAATCTTAAGATTTTTGAATGTTGAGTTGTAAGCCAACTTTTTCACTCTCTTCTTTCACTTTCATCAAGAGGTTCTTTAGTTCTTCGCTTTCTGCCATAAGGGTGTGTCATCTGTATATCTGAGGTTATTGATATTTTTACCGGCAATCTTGATTCCAGCTTGTGCTTCATTCAGCCCAGCATTTCACATGATGTACTCTGCATATAAGTTAAATAAGCAGGATGACAATATACAGCCTTGATGTACTGCTTTCCCAGTTTGGAACCAGTCCATTGTTCCAGGTCCAGTTCTAACTGTTGTTTCTTGATCTGCATACAGGTTTCGCAGGAGGCAGGTAAGGTGGTCTGGTATGCCCATCTCTTTAAGACTTTTCCAGTTTGTTGTAATGCACACAGTCAAAGGCTTTGCATTATCAATGAAGCAGAAGTAGATGTTTTTCTGGAATTCTCTTGCTTTTTCTATGATCCAACAGATGTTGGCAATTTGATCTCTGGTTCCTCTGCCTTTTCTAAATCCAGCTTAAACATCTGAATGTTACCAGTTCATGTACTGTTGAAGTAGCTTGCAGAATTTTGAGCCTTACTCTGCTAGTGTGTGAGATGAGTGCATTTGTGTGGTAGTTTGAACTTTCTTTGGCATTGCCTTTCTTTGGAATTGGAATGAAACACTGACCTTTTCATTCCTGTAATATGTACTAGACATTGTCAAAGTTGTGTGAATAAGAATTCTTTCCTTATCTTGAGCACCAGAATTGTGCATAAGAAATTGTTCTCATGTCTGGTCACTTTATACTACTCTGGAATTTCATTTCCATGCAATGACTTCTTTACTGAGTTTCTTTCTGATAGCATTAATAGGACTTCTTCATCATGAATATGATGGAGAGTTCTTTGAAGGACCTACAGTGGTGTTGCATTTGGTTCTTCTGTGTGTCCTTTTAATCTATTCAGTTTTTCCTCTTACTTGCCCTTCAATATCAACGTTGTGCTGGTTTTTCCTTTTCCTTCTTGAATAATCGTATTGTTATCCAAATCCTGACTAGCTTGTATATCAGGCATGTGGGTTCTCCTCTCTCACAGCCCCAGTCCTTTTACTCCTATCTATTAAATGAATGGAAATGGTAACAAAAAACATTACAATGTGCCATTGGCTTTTCTTTTTGTGAGTATATTATTTCTGCCATATTCCATTGAGAATTTTCAAATAAAGATGTCACATTGCCAAGCAACAGAAAAAAGGTTATTTATTTATGTATTTTTCTTTTGTAGCCATCTGAACAATGGTCCCTGGTTTGCTAGTAGAGGAAACCTTGCTAATGTCTTATGGATTTGACACCTGGATCGACTGGGCAGGATTAGCCAGTATGTAGGTACCAGTGGAGTGCATGGTAGTCCACATCAATAGGCAGGTAAGTGTGCGAATCACGTCCACTAAAATCTCTCCAAATGAGCAAACACTTCTGGCAGTCTACCACAGTTCTAAGTATACCTCTGTAAGGTATCCATCCAAGGGAAACATCACCCATTAACCCTGGGTGACAGGGCAGTTGTAGGGAGGTTAATTAGATGCCTGTATCACCCTCATGACAGCTATTATACCTGAGCACTGTGTAGTAAGAGAGCCACACTCATTCTCATTCCTCCTGATGATGATCTGTAAGTATTTACAGATCAACAATTTCAATAATTTATATCAACAGTTTCACTGCCTGCTTTACACAGCAGCTTGACCAAGCTCCTCCTTTCAAACTCTGTCCTAATTGAATAATTCAGCCATATCCAACCAAATGCCCAGTGGCGATAATACATGGGATGGATTTTTGCCTTTTTTTCTTCACGATTACAAACTCCTACCTAGATTTGTAGATTGTATTTGAAAAATAAACTTGTTGAATAAAACTGTACAACATTATATCATTAGAAGTAATTGGGTTTTCATATTTTATTTGTAAACAAAAGATAGTATGTCTTCATTTTAAAAAAAACTTGATATTTTAAAGTTATATACTATTATCTGAGGCCTAACATTGTAAGAAATAGGAATAGTTTCCTTTAAACAACAGGTAGAAAATGGAAAATATCACTGTACAATATATTTTCTCTTTAAGAGTTTTTGAGCTATATCAAAATTTGTTACTGTTATTTGCATTAAAATAAGGAAAAATATCTTTTGTGAAATCAGTTCAATTTTAGCCACTGCTGTATTTGGAAAATAAATATATGCTAGTCTCTTTCTTCCAAAACAGAGTGCATTAAGTGGCAATTACCATCCTACATACCCTTTAAGTTTAATGAGCAAGAAATCTGAGGGAATGTAAAATAACTATGCATGGTAGATGCTTGTCATTTGTGCCAACAGTGCAGAGAGATAGAGCTAGATAGATGAGAGAGAGAAAGAAAAAGGTTGGGGGGGGGTGAACATTTGGCTAATATAAATCTCTCTTTATATATATTTTCTACCAACAATTTAAGTGTATGAGGCATGACTTGAAAGTAATGAGACTTGTTTTCTTGTGTGACTACTAAATAAATCTATAGACAGTTCTAAAAGATGTTTTATGTAAAAATTCTGATAGGCTTTTTTAAAGCAAGCACTTAAACAAAACAGCAATGCATGTGATGTAGAGTACCCTAGGCATGCAGTGAGAGATTCAAAGTTGAACAGATTCCCTCCTAACTGAACATATGATCTTTTATGATATTTTTGCTTTTGTGGATTTCCATTCCCTCAGTATTGAATGAAATAATCTTTAAAATCTATTTCATTTGTAAAAATCACAAAACTATTTATTTTTTAGAATTATAGGTCATATTATGAAAGATGTTTAATTCAGGTACGATTTCTTCAGCCTTCAAAAAAATAATCCATCTACTCCATAGTTATGCCCCCTAATGTTTTAAGTGATAACAATGACAATTAAGTGTTTGACTATTTTAAAACATCCACTTCCTATTTGCCTAAATAGAAAGACTCAAAACTGTGCATTGTGGATGACAGGTAACAAGGTCAGATTTACCAATACATCACCAAAGTTCATATCTATGTAATTTGCTGACTGTATAAGGAGAGAAATTTTTCAATTTAAATACTTTTTAAATACAATTTAAATACTGTGACTAATCTGAAGCATATCTGAAGTTTTATCAAAAGATTTTCAAGGATTTCCAAGATTAGAGCCCAAGGATCTAGAGCTATGGCTTTCTATATTTTCATTCTGTAGATGGATCCAGTGGCAGTGGGGGAGGGAGGGAAGGCGATCTCAAATTTGAAAACAAAAACAAAAAACTATCCTCTGACAAGGATGGTTACCTAAAAAGCAGATTCATTTTTTGTAAAGTGTTTCTAAATACTACATTTAAATTTAGCCTATGACGGATTCCCAAATGAATTACTACATTAGTAAATAAACACATGAAGTCAGAAAATATTTTACCTGCTTGATGTACATTAATATTTAAATAATTGTTTTGTCTTCCCTTGTATTTCAAATTTACCTGTGGATAACAGATCATTCATTCAGTTATTCATTCATTTACAACATTTTTCTTAACTCTCAATTTCTACTTGGAATATACAAAACCATACAGGACACCATTTCCACCTTTATAACAAAAACAACAAAGCCAGATATCCTGCAAATTCATAATTTTCTTGATCCTCTCAGAAAGCTGTGATCACAAAACAACCAAATAACTTTAAATCTAAGGAAAGACAGGGAAGAAGACATAAGATACAAGTACTTATGTGAAGATGGATGTAGCCAGACACGGTTAAGAATTAAACAATATTTAAGTGAATACTATAGTATAGTTTTTTATATTTAATAATTTTTTAGTTTTGATAAATGTTCAGTGGTTATGTAAGAAGTTAACATGGAAGGAAACTGGGTGAATGGCACATACATAGGAACTCCATTAGATTGCAATTTTTCTGTAAGTATCTAATTAAAAAAACTTATAAATTATTGACAGACTGGTAAAAGATGACTATGGCTAGAAAGAGAATATAGAACCCTTGAGGGCACAGATATAAGGGAAATACACACTGCAATCTCTTCTCCATGGACATCACTGGACACTGAAAACATATTACTGACATTGTGAGAAAGCATCCCTCAACCTATGACATAAAGCACCCTTCTAAGTACATGTCTGAGTGAGAGGAATAGCAGCAGCAAATCCTACCCAGACATATTTCTCTTATTGCACCTACGGGACAGAAACTTTAAACTGTGAGAGGGAAGGGCAACACTAACTGTCACCCTTAGAGCACTGGTGAAAAGGAACTACAGCTGGTAGAAGGGAACAAGAGAAAAAAAATGTGTTACCCTGGGAAGGGCAAGAGGATGGGCTAAGAACTATATCTGGGGAAAGGTAAGAGTGCTGAGAGGGCCACACCTCCAAGACTTAGGAACACAGTTCTTGCCAGGATAAAGGATTCATTAGAACAACAGAAAATACTCCATCATCAGGTTAATCAGAGCCAAGTGATAAGTAACAGTGGAATAATGATGAAAGTGTATTAAGAGCCTGAATGAAAACTCTCCCTGAGACAGTGCAAAGGAAGATCTAAAGCTGTGGAACAGACATTGATAAAACCGCGAGGCAACCAAAAGCCACCCTAAACCAATGTATCACTTGAGGAATTTAAAGTCTGACACACCTTGTTAAGATTACCAATAGCAGCAAGAAACTCCACACTCTGTGCTACTCTTGACTAGAATGACACACATACAAACATGCTAAAAACTTAGTAAAAACAAAGACATGCCCATTTCTTGACATAAGAACTATTCACTTTAGTCTCTATTGTCTTACATAAGATGTCCAGGTTTCAACAACAGCAATAAAAATACAAAAGGTATATTAAAGAATCAATTAAAGTCCACTTACTGCCAAGAGACAAAGTGGTCAACAGAATCAGAATTAGATATGAAACAGATGTTGGAACTATTTGAAAGAATATTTAAAATAACTATGATGAAAATGTTAGGTGTTCTCATAGATAAGAGAGTCAGATGGCAAATTTCAGCAGAAAAATGCAAATTATATGAAATAATCAAGTAAAATGTTAAAAATGAAAATCACAGTAGATGTGATACACAATACCTTTGATGGGCTCATCAGTAGATTGGACACAGCTGAGGAAAGAACCAGTGAACTTGAACATACGCCCATAGAAATTATCCAAACAGAGACACAAAGACAAAAAGAGGGTGAAAATAAACATACAGAGCAGCCAAAAATTGAAGGACAACATCAAATGATCTACCATGTGAGTACTGAAATCCATAAAGGAAGAAAGAGAACAGGGAGCTAAAAAATATTTGGAGAAATATTGGATTTGCTGCTGCTATTCCTCTTATTCAGACTTGCGCTACAAGGGTTGCTTTTTCAGCAACTCACCAATCTTTGTTCTGAGTGTCCTGTGACGCCCATGAGGAGTCTGTAATAAGTGTGTACTCCCTTTATGCCTGTGCCCCCAGGGATTCTATATATTCTATATATTCTGAATAGCTTTTACCAATCTGTAAAAATTAATGTCACACAACAAACCACAGAGTGCAGAAGCTCAGAAAAAGCCAAGTAGAATAATTAATAACACACAAGTATGTACACATGTACACACACAAAAACACTAGACTTACATTCAAACAGGTGAAAATATAAGTCATTTAGAAATAAAGGACATGTGATATATAGAAGAAAAATGATGAGAACTAGAGAATATTGTCAGAAACCACACAACACTGTATTGAAATGATACTTAAAAAATGTTGAATTAAAAAAAAAATTCAACCCAAGTTCCATACCTAGTGCAAATGCATTTCAAAAATGAGGAAGAAATAATTTCCCTGAAAACAGAAGAGTGAATGTATTCCTACATACCTACATTACAAGAAATGTTAAAGGACATTCTTTAAGCAGAAGGAATATGATACTAGCAATAAATCTGAATCTACACAAAGAATAAAGGCCACTGGAAGTTTAAAAAAATGAAAGCAAAAAGTTATTTTCGTCTTAATTCTAACTGCTTTAATTATATCTGTTTTGTGTCACTTATTCAAAGCAAAAATAATACCAAAGCACTGTGTTTTTAAAATATATGTAAAGTGAAAATTATTACAAAAATAGTACAGAAGAAAGGAGGAAAAAATTTGGAATGTATAGTTGTAAGGACCTTGCAATACACATGAAGTGGTATGTTTTTTAAAGTGGACTCTAATTAATTGAAGATATATATTTTAAACTCTAGGATAACCTTTTTTTTTAACAGAGAGAATAAGTCAATAATGGAGATAAATGGAATTACAAAAATAAAATGAAATCACAAAAGTGCTCAATTAATCCAAATGAAGGTGAAAAAGAGGAAAATATATAGAACAAATGGAAAACAGCTAGCAGGATGGTCAAGTTTAATCAAACCACATCAATAATCGCATTAAAGGTAAGTTCTCCAAATATGGGAATTAAAAGAGATTGCCATATTGGTTAAAAAAATTGAACGCCAGTCTAAATCCTGTCTATCCTGTCAATCTAAATCCTGAAAATTGATAGACGATATATAGGTACATAGACAGATTTAAAGAGAGGAACGAAACTATACACCAATCAAATACTGATCAAAAATACAGCTGGAACATCCTTATTAATGTCAAAGTACACTTCAGAACAAATAATGTTATCATGGAAAAGAAGGACATTGTATAATAGTAAAGAGGCCCATTCTCTGAGAAGACACAGCAATTCTGTGTGTGCACTTAACAAGTTTTAAAATACATGAAGCAAAAAGTAAAAAAAAAATGAAAGGAGAAAAAGAAAAATCTACAATTAAAGTTGGAGCCATCAACATTCTTCTCTTAGTAATTGATAGACCAAGTGGAAAATCAGTCAGGATAAAGATCTGAAAAAACATTATCATCCAACTTGACCTAATAGACATTTATAGAACACTCATTCCAACAATAGCAGAAAATATTTTTTTTCAACTGCACATGTAACATTGAACAAAATAGAGCATAAATTTTTAAAAGAACAGAAATCATAGAGAGCATGCTCTCTGACGAATGAATGAAATAGAAATCAATCAATAGAAGGAAGATATCTGAAATGCCCAAATATCCTGAAAAGAAACACACTTCTAAATATAACCCATGTGTCAAAAAAGGAAGTCTCCAAGAATGTTAACAAATTACTTTGAACTAAATAAAAACAAAAGTATAACATATCCAGACTTGTGGAATGCAATTAAAGCAGTACTAAGAAGGAAATTTATAGCATGAAATGGTTATACTGAAAGGAGTGCTAGTCCTTAAATCAGTAAACTAACCTCCCAACTTCAGAGATTAGAAACCAAAACAAAAAACATTTTTAACCCAAAGGAGGCAAAAGAAAGGAAATAATCAAGAGGAGAACTGAAATCAGTTAAACTGAAAACAAAAACAGACAAAAGCAATGAAGCCTAAAGCTAGATCCTTGGGGGAAAAAAAAAAAAAAAAACAACCTTTTTAAATTGCCTTACTTACCAAGAAAGAGACAGAGAGTACGCGTGCAAGACAGACACAAATTACCAATATTGGGACTTAATTAGGGAAGAACTTTATTACAAAACATATAAATATTTAAAGGGTAATAATATACTAAATACTGTTCTATCCCCATAAATTTGACAACATAGATGGAATGGAAAGATTCTTTAAAAGACGTAATGCCAAGTTTGCATAAGTGGACATAGATGCTCTTTTAAACTTATATTTATTAAATAAATTGAATTTGTAGTCTAAAACCTTCCCACAAATAAAACTAGAGACTCAGTTGAATCCTACCAAATAATTAAGAATTAATGCCAACTGTACATGATTCTTCCAGGAAACAGAAGAGGAGAGACTATTTCCCAACTCATTTTATGAGACCAGCATTACCTTGGTAGCAAACTACTCAAAGATATTACAAGAAAAGAAAAACCACCAACTAATATCCCTAATGAACATAGATGGGAAAATCCTCAACTTAATATTAGAAAAGTAAATCTAGTAACATACACCCCTGCTATTCAACAACATCTATTAAGTACTTGCGATGCAATAAGACAAGGAAATGAAAGCACACAAGTTGAAAAGGAAAATAATTGTCTCTGTTTGCAGATGGTACAAATGTTTACACAGAAAATCCTCAGAAAGTCTACCCTAAGATACTAAAAGAAACGAGTTTAACAAGGCCAAAGGAACTAGGTCAATATGAATAAAATGCATTTCTATACATTAGCGATCAACTTAGAATTCAAAATTAATCAAGCATCATCATTAACAAAAATACCAAAAATGAAATGATTCTGTATGAATCTCATAAGATACATGCATTATCTGTATGCTTAAAACTAAGAATTTTAGCAACTGGAACTCTCATATCTGCTGGTGGGAATGCAAAATGGAACAGCTACTTTGGAAGGTAGTTTTGTAGCTTTTAATAAAGGTAATCGTATATTTGCCATATGACTCAACCCTTCCACTCCTCAGCAATTACTTAGGGGGAAATGAAAATTTTTACACAAAATTTTTATGTAATTGCATATAGCTGTTTTATTCATATTTGCCAAAAACTGGAAACAACTCAAATGTCCTTCAAACTCTGAATAGATGTCCGCATCATCAGACATCCATAAAATGGAATACGACTTAGCAATAAATAGGAATGAACTGTTGATGGGGCAACATCAGTGACTCCCATGTGCATTTCAATTAGTGAAAGAAGTCAGTCAAAAGGTGACATATTATATGATTTCATTTGTATGTCATTTTTAAAAAGGTAAACATATACTAACAGAGCACATCAGTAACAGCCATGGTCTGGCGTTGAAAGAGCAGTTAGTTACAAAGGGTTGCACAAGGAAATCTGTGAGAGAGACGGACTCTTCAGCTTTGATTGAATACTGTAAAACCTAAAGACAAAAGGAGTTGTAAACACATTTTTTCTTTAGTCATTTTCTGTACGCCCTGGCCCCACAGAGGTATCAGCAACTGATTATGGATTTTCTTACAACTACACTATGGATGGACAAATACATATATTGTGAATAGTTAGAGTCTCAGGAAGAAGTTACAATAAGCAAGACGAAAGGCTAGAATAAATCCTTTGGTGCTGAATTAGAGCCAAAGATATCAATAAGTATAGGTAGAGAGATGAGAATAGGCAGATAAGACAGATGATAAACTGAAATAAAGATAATGAACTTCGGTTACTGTGCATACACATATATCTTTGTTGTTTTAGAACCTATATTCTAGTTTGAATGAGTCAAATATACAACTATGTATTATGTCAGTAATAAATTCAGTAGAGAAAAGTGAAGCAAATATATACAGGAAATACACGGGTGTGTGTGCACTGATTTTATATATATGCATACATACATATGAATATACACACATTTGTATATATTTATGTATATGTATAATATATATACATATTTATGCTGTCTGAGAAGTTGTCTCGGATAATGGCACATTTGGGCACACAAATGAATAAAATTGGGCTTCCTGGGTATCTCAGCTGGTAAAAAATCTGTCTGCAATGCAGGAGACCCTGGTTCGATCCTTAGGTCAGGAAGGTCTCCTGGAGAAGGAATAGGCTACCCACTCCAGTATTCGTGGGCTTCCCAGGTGGCTCAGGTGGGAAACAATCTGCCTTCAGTGCAGGAGATCTGGGTTCAGTCCTTTGGTTGGGAAGATCCTCTGGAGGAAGGCGTGGCAACCCACTCCAGCATTCTTGCCTGGAGAATCCCCATGGACAGAGGAGCCTGGTGGGCTACAGTCCATGGAGTTACAGAGTAGAACATGACTGAGTGGCTAACCACAGCACAACACAGCACATGAATAAAATTAGAGGAAACTTCATATAGATATTTGAGGGAAGAACATTTCTAGGATTGGGAAGAGTGAATGCAAAGTTTGCGAGGCAAAACATTCAGTTCAGTTCAGTTCAGTTCAGTTTAGTTCAGTCGCTCAGTCGTGTCTGACTCTTTGTGACCCCATGAATCGCCAGGCCTCCCTGTCCATCACCATCTCCTGGAGTTCACTCAAACTCATGTCCAGCGAGTCGGTGATGCCATCCAGCCATCTCATCCTCTGTCGTCCCCTTCTCCTCCTGCCCCCAATCCCTCCCAGCATCAGAGTCTTTTCCAATGAGTCAACTCTTCGCATGAGGTGGCCAAAGTACTGGAGTTTCAGCTTCAGCATCATTCCTTCCAAAGAAATCCCAGGGCTGATCTCCTTTAGAATGGACTGGTTGGATCTCCTTGCAGTCCAAGGGACTCTCAAGAGTCTTTTCCAACACCACAGTTCAAAAGCATCAATTCTTTGGCTCTCAGCTTTCTTCACAGTCCAACTCTCAAATCCATACATGACCACTGGAAAAACCATAGCCTTGACTAGATGGACCTTTGTTGGCAAAGTAATGTCTCTGCTTTTCAACATGCTATCTAGGTTGGTCATAACTTTTCTTCCAAGGAGTAAGCGTCTTTTAATTTCATGGCTGCAATCACCATCTGCAGTGATTTTACTGACATGTTATTGCTAATAATCTAATCTACATAGAGATCTGTGGATTTTTACCATCAGAGTCTTGTTATTTTTTTTCCCTTTTGAACAAAGCCTTTTTCAAATATTAACATTATGACAGTCCCAAACATTAATACTAATTGGTGAAAAAAACCCTAAAGCTTCATTTAAAAAGGGTAATATTTCACATTCCAATGTGTTTTATTCACTTTCAGAATTCCTTACCACATAGTTGCCTTAGATAATTATCTCTCGATCCCTTTTTACCTTTTAATTTCCAATAGAAATCCTGCAACATTTTTGAAAAAGGGTTCTTAAGCACTTTTCCAGAGCATGTCTGTACTTAAAAGGAGTCCACCTATAGAATTGTTATTGTTCTTAAAACTTACTAAAGGCTTTCCTACTAGTTACCTTTCATATACATATCATCTATCTTTTTTCCCTTGTGACTTTTATATAGGTAACAGATAATTCTCTTTCTATTTTGTAAATATATATTTTTGCCTAGACTTACAAAATGCTAGTATCAGTAATCTGGGAGTTGTGATCAAGTGTTCTTATAACTATCTTATCATTTGAGCAAACTATCAAAGAATAACCAATTCACATCCAAAAATTTGATTGAGTTTGTAAGTACATACGTGTTTAAATAGGTTGGCATTTCATAACCATCACATAAAGACAAACATGTCAGGGAGAAACTTCCAGTGTAGATCTAGCCCCATGACCACAATTTTCTACCAGTACATTATTTTTCTCTGGATGTTAGGGATAGTTATTTTTTATTATATAGAACTAGCATGTTTTTCTAGTGAAAGAGATGGTGAAGTATAGGAAAACCTAATGCGCTGCAGTCCATGGGGTCACAAAGAGTTGGACATGACTGAACAACAAGAAAGCATGTTTTTCTACTATATTTATGCATATTTCTCAGTATTTTGAAAAAGCATCAGTGAAACAAATTTTTATCAGTTCCAGTGAAAATTGATAGCTTCTGGTTGCATCCATCTTTTAAAATGTTTGGTTCATCCCTTAGATAATGAGTTGCCCTTGATCTTGAAAAAAGTTATATAATGCTGAATTCAACATGAAAATGTTGCAATCCACTTCTGCTCTTTTACTTAATGCCTTATATACTCTGCTGCTGCTGCTAAGTCGCTTCAGTCGTGTCTGACTCTGTGTGACCCCATAGACAGCAGCCCACTAGGCTCCTCTGTCCCTGGGATTCTCCAGGCAAGAATACTAGAATGGGTTGCCATTTCCTTCTTCAATGCATGAAAGTGAAAAGTGAAAGGGAAGTCGTTCAGTCGTGCCCGGCTCTTAGCGACCCCATGGACTGTAGCCCACCAGGCTCCTCTGTCCATGGGATTTTCCAGGCAAGAGTACTGGAGTGGGGTGCCATTGCCTTCTCCGCTATATACTCTAGACGCACACAAAGGGTTAAATTATGTAATGCATCTGATAAAACATGGATAACCATGCTATGTGATATAATGATGAGATGTTATGGTGACATTAAAACTGTAACAATGACTATCCCCTCATCATTCTCTCCAACCAAGGATCCAGGCTAGCACTTCTTGATATGAATTATATTCCCAGTTTTTAGATCATTCTACTTTATTTTTATTACTTTTGACATCAAACAACTTTATAGAATGTTGTACCAATGGCTTCTCAGAGGACAATAGAAATCTGAAAATGAAATAAAACTTTGCATTTCACACAAAACCTTCTGTTGACATCATAAATCTGAGAGGAACAGAAAAAATTCATTATAATGTTTGTCATCACATAGAAGTATTTTACTTATGATTTTACTATATATAACATTTTCTATATTTCCCTACATTTTCATATTTCATATAAAACTATCTAGTGTATAGATTTAACCATTGAGATTATAAATCCATTTTCTAAATGCTTCATTGTTGACAGGAATTTTACATAATTCAATTTCTTAAAACCCAAACAAACCTCAGGTAGTAGCTTCACTGCATGAATTAAGTGTTCTCTGGAATAAAAGACATTCTTTTTGTTTATAACACTTTTTTCCATTATCAAGAAGGCAATGTGAAAAATGCATTCGAGGGGAAAGCAATAGCATATCTTGGCACTGTGACTTAAGTAGATTTCCTATTCATTGAACAGATAAATGAAGCCAGTACAATGTGTTACAAAGAGTGTTGTTTCAACTGCTACTGTATTACTTTGTGATACCCTCCACAGGAAATAGTCTACCACTGGTAGTCACTGTCAAATCCAGTTTCCAGCTGTGACGTTGTACCCCTTCCATTCATTTAAATGGCTGTCTTTTGCTTTAGGATATTAAAAATGTCATGGAAATTGTTCTCAGGTTTCCATTTCCATGCACAGCCAGTGTTTAAAAATAAATAGACAAACCAGGGAATATTATAGGATTAACATTAGGTAAACTTAAATGCAAGTCCTAATTTCAGTTTCATAGTACACAAAATATTTCATACATTAATGGTGGAACCTTTCTGCTTTCTGTGATTTATTTTTTGATCCTAAAATATCACTTAATCATGGATTAATTCTCTATATTCCTAATATATGCCTGGTTTTAGACAGCAGCTTAAGCAATTCCTAAAGTTGTTATTCCAAATAATATTCATTTAGCTAAATCAGTTGTCCTTCATCTATTCCTCACTCTTAGCCTTCTCTGTAGAGAAAAGTGAGGCTATCATGATTGAGTCCTTTGGTTGTTATATCATAGATCTTATACCTGCTTATAAGAGCACCCATTCCTTTCTCATTCCTTCCTTTGGAGTTTTCATTTATTCTCTCTAAGGATGACATTATGACATTTCCAGGAGGTTCCTCACCTTCAATCTCTTCCAGGCCCTATCTCTATTACTAATGTCCACTTTCATCTATATATTCAAATTATTTTCAGCTACTGCCTGGTTTCCAAGCCTTTCCCCTTCTCCTGAGGGTCTATATTCTCCAGAATCATCCCATTCGTCAAAATCAGGGACATTATTTCAGGGAATGAAACCTAGACCAGCAACTAAGACATAGCACCACCTAGTGTCTAAACTAGTGGCTGAGAAATAACGGGGGTGCGGTTCTGCACAGTTGAGCTATTTAATCAGAATGAAGCAGGTATTGGGGAACTGAAGACAAAAGCAAAGCCAGTCCAGGCTATATAAGCAATAAAGTAAGACCAGGAATATGTTTAAGTTAAGAGTATTAGTGACATGACAGAGAGAAAATCAAAGGCTTAAGGAGCCACAACTGGATAAAGAGCCAGTCAGCCATAGGACAAACCAAGATTGAACAGTACAAAAATTGTAGTATGAAACCTAGTTTAAACCAGAAAAAAAGGGACTTGAAGTTGCTAATCACTAAAAAAAAGCTGTTTGGCAAATAAAAATTCTAATTATCTGAAACGAGATTCTCTTTTTGTGACGGCTCAGGGATAGGAATTTGCCTTAAGTGCACTTAAAGTCTTCTCTCTCTGTGGATCTGCGATTGAAAAAAGCTGAGAGCTTTTTCTAACCTTCCTTCCTCAAAAAAAAATTGCCATTTCTTCTGTGCCATTGATGTTGCAGAGGAACTCAACCTAATTCACTGGAGGGTAGAATCACTGGTACACTGAGAGGAGACAGTTAAATAGGAGGAGGCTGACTCTACAAAAGCCTACCACACAGGTCTACTGTACATATAAAATGATCAGTCCTGAGTGGACTTATCATATGCTATTGTGTTAGACTGTATTATTCGTTCAAATTGTTCCCCGCCTCTCTGTACAAGGTCCACCACTATCTCCCTGGGGTTTGGCCTGATGGGAAGAGTATCATTCTTACTATACTGTTCTCTGGCTTATTCATGTGCCTTGCTTAGGCTAACAGAATGTGAGTGGAGGGAATATATGGCCCATCCAAGAAGAAGTGATGAGACATTGAGTGGTTCTACCATTGCTCTTTTTGCTCTGCAGCAAGACATACATGCCTCAGGAAGAGGGCCGTTCCTTCAACCTGAGACTGAATGACAGGATCCTAGAGCAAGCCAAAATTTACCTATAAAGGAGATGTAAGGTGAGTAAGAAATGGAAATTTTTCTTTTGTGAGGCAGTGAAAATTTTAGGGTGCTTCTCATAGTTTAATATTGTTAGCTCTCTTACTCAACTACTCAGCTCTTCCACACTACCCATGACATTCCCTAGAATCATAGACTATCAAATCTAAAAAGATCCCCCACGGGTAATTCAACTCCAAACTGAGGCATGAATTCTATTTACGGACTTCTTAAAAGTTATGGTGTGTGTAGCATTCACCTGGGTACCTCCGGTGGCAGTGATTGCAACAATTTTTGCAGTAATAATATCACTATTGAATAGCTCTGATTCTTCACATATACTTTTCTATATGGAATATGAACCTAATCACACCTCAGTCTAGAACTGTATAGATTGTTATTTTGTGTTGAGAAGTTGGAATTGTATCCTTTTGCAGTACTTTGACTCTATAGTCTCACTCTTTTGAGATCTCTGAGACACAGGATCTACCAGCCAAAATACGGTATTAATTATCTGCATTAGTCTGGGTAAGATATAGTGGCTGCTATGAAAACAATCTGTTAATGACTGAGGCTTAATATACATAAAATCTTATTTCTGGCTCATGCTACAGGTGAAAACAGGTCAAATCATGCCCCTGCATAGATGTCCTCCAAGTTGTGACTCAGGAATCCCAGTTCCTCTCATCTTGTGATGCTGCCTTCTGCAAGATGTGGCTCCCATAATGCATGCCAAAGGGGAAGAGAGAGAGCATGAATGATGATGGAGAGGAGGTAGGCCCAGCATATATATATATATATTCACATTTCATTGGCCAGAACCCATTCAGACACACTGAAACCAGTTTAAAGGGAAACTGAAAATTTTTGGTCTTCCTATTTATTTTCAGGAAGTGAAAATAGGATTCATGAGCATCTAGCTACTTTATAGATTTCCTAACATTTGGCTTTAATGCAGTAGATAGTGAGCTATGGTATACCACTAGTCACCTTGACCTAATTGATATTTGATAAGAACACATACATTGTAACATATTCAACAATTAGACTCAGTGGTAAAGAATAAACTTGCCATTGTAGTAGTCACAGAAGATGTGGGTTCAATCCCTAGGTTGGGAAGATCCCTTGGAGAAGGAAATGGTAACTCACTCCAGTATTCTTGCCTGGAGAGTCCCATGGAAAAGGGGGCTTCAGTCCATGGAGTCACAAAGAGTTGGACATGACTGAGTGACTAACATGCACACAAATGTACTTATGTCCAGTTAATATTTCTATATCTAATAAATGGCAAAATGTATGAGACTCTATTATGTAATTATTTAAACACTAACATGCTATGTCTGCAACCTTCTTCTAATCCAACAGGTTAGTAATTAAGAATAAGTAGCCCAATTCACTGATGGAAAATAACATCACAGAAAGAGTCCATATTTTGCTCCTTCATATCCTCACATACAAAAACATTAGCAGTGATACCTGTCCCCATCTTGTCAATGGATTTGCCAGCATGGGAAGACTTATACAGTTGTCTTGTAAATAGGAGCTATTTTCAACTCCAATATTAATTTATTCATACAGATACTTAATAGTGCTTTCTATGTATCTGAAGTTCTAATAGTATCTGGAGAGACAAAAAAGGCCAAGATATAGTCTCTGCTCTCTAGGGACTCATTGTACTGAAACCAAGGAAAGAGATTGAAATAAATAACTAAGATTAAATATATTCAGTCAGCAAAAGTGATGCTGTAGGATACTCGAAAACCCATCTCAACCTAAACATAGTAGCAAAAGTCTGAGAAGCAACTTCAAATTAATCAAAATTCTGAAAACTAATTTACAGAAATCAGGTGAATGCTTTTAGTTCCATTCAGTCACCCACTCATGTCCGATTCTTTGTGACCCCATGGACTGCAGCACGCCAGGCTTCTCTGTCCATCAGCATACCCCAGAGCATACTCAAACTCATGTCCATGGAGTCGGTGATGCCATCCAACCATCTCATCCTCTGTCGTCCCCTTCTCCTCCTGCCCCCAATCCCTCCCAGCATCAGGGTCTTTTCCAATGAGTCAATTCTTCACATGAGGTGGCCAAAGTATTGGAGCTTCAGCTTCAGCATCAGGCCTTCCAATGAATATTCAGAACTTACTTCGTGTAAGACTGACTGGTTGGATTTCCTTGCAGTCCAAGGGACTCTCAAGAGTCTTCTCCAAGACCACAGTTCAAAAACATTAATTCCTTGGCGTTCAGCTTTCTTTAAAGTCCAACTCTCACATCCATACATGACTACTGGAAAAACCACAGCTTTGACTAGATAGACTTTTAATGGTAAAGTAATGTCTCTCCTTTTTAATATGATGTCTAGGTGGATCATAGCTTTTCTTCCAAGGGGAAAGGGTCTTTCAATTTCATGCTGAAGTACCACCTACAGTGATTTTCAGTTCAGTTCAGTTCAGTTGCTCAGTTGTGTCCGACTTTGCGACCCCATGAATCACAGCATGCCAGGCCTCCCTGTCCATCACCAACTCCCGGAGCTCAATCAAACTCGTGACCATTGAGTCAGTGATGCCATCCAGCCATCTCATCCTCTGTCAATCCCTTTGCCTCCTGGCCCCAATCCCTCCAAGCATCAGGGTCTTTTCCAATGAGTCAACTCTTCACATGAGGTGGCCAAAGTATTGGAGTTTCAGCTTCAGCATCAGTCCTTCCAATGAACACCCAGGACTGATCTCCTTTAGGAAAGACTGGTTGGATCTCCTTGCAGTCCAAGGGACTCTCAAGAGTCTTCTCCAACACCACAATTCAAAAGCATCAATTCTTCGGTGCTCAGCCTTCTTCACAGTCCAACTCTCACATCCATACATGACCACTGGAAAAACCATAGCCTTGACTAGACGAATCTTTGTTGGCAAAGTAATATCTCTGCTTTTCAATATGCTATTTAGGTTGGTCATAACTTTTCTTCCAAGGAGCAAGCATCTTTTAATTTCATGGCTGCAGTCGCCATCTGCAGTGATTTTGGAGCCCCCAAAAATAAAGTCTGACACCGTTTCCACTCTTTCCCCATCTATTTGCCATGAAGTGATGGGACCAGATGCCATGATCTTCATTTTCTGAATGTTGAGCTTTAAGCAAACTTTTTCACTCTCCTCTTTCACTTTCATCAAGAGGCTCTTTAGTTCCTCTTCACTTTCTGCCATAAGGGTGGTGCCATCTGCATATCTGAGGTTATTGTTATATCTCCCGGCAATCTTGATTCCAGCTTTGGCTTCTTCCAGCCCAACATTTCTCATGATGTATTCTGCATAGAAGTTAAATAAGCAGGGTGACAGTATACAGCCTTGACATACTCCTTTTCCTATTTGGAACCAGTCTGTTGTTCCATGTCCAGTTCTAACTGTTGCTTCCTGACCTGTATACAGATTTCTCGAGGCAGGTCAGGTGGTCTTTTATTCCCATCTCTTTGAGAACTTTCCAGAGTTTATTGTGGTCCACAAAGTCAAAGGCTTTGACATAGTCAATAAAGCAGAAGTAGATGCTTTTCTGGAACTCTCTTCCTTTTTTGATGATCCAATGTATGTTGGCGATTTGATTCTGGTTCCTTTGCCTTTTCCAAATCCAACTTGAATATCTGAAAGTTCACAGTTCACGTATTGCTGAAGCCTGGCTTGGAGGATTTTGAGCATTACTTTGCTGGCATACGAGATGAGTGCAATTGTGCAGTAGGTTGAGCATTTTTTGGCATTGCCTTTCTTTGGGATTGGAATGAAAACTGACCTTTACCAGTCCTGTGGCCACTGTTGAGTTTTCCAAATTTGCTGGCATATTGAATGCAGCACTTTCACAGCATCATCTTTTAGGATTTGAAATAGCTCAACTGGAATTCTATCACCTACACTAGCTTTGTTCGTAGTGATGCTTTCTAAGGCCCACTTGACTTTGCATTCCAGAATGTCTGGCTCTAGGTGAGTGATCACACCATCATGGTTATCTGGGTCATGAAGATCTTTTTAGTATAGTTCTTCTGTGTTTTCTTGCCACCTCTTCTTAATATCTTCTGCTTCTGTTAGGTCCATAGAGTTTCTGTCCTTTATTGTGCCCATCTTTGCATGAAATGTTCCCTTGGTATCTTTAATTTTCTTGGAGAGATCTCTAGTCTTTCCAATTTCATTGTTTTCCTCTACTTCTTTGCATTGATCACATAGGAAGACTTTTTTTTATCTCTCCTTGCTATTCTTTGGAACTCTGCATTCGAATGGGTATATCTTTCCTTTCGCTTCTCCTCTTTCTCAGCTCTTTGTAAGGCCTCCCCAGACAACTGTTTTGCCTTTTTGCATTTCTTTTTTGGGGGGATGTTCTTGATCACTGCCTCCTGCACAACTTCATGAACGTCTGTCCATAGTTCTTCAGGCACCTGTCTATCAGGTCTAATCCCTTGAATCTATTTGTCATTTCTACTGTATATTCATAAGGGATTTGATTTAGGTCATACCTGAAATGTCCAGTGGTTTCCCCTTCTTTCTTCACTTAAAGTCTGAATTTGGCAATAAGGAGTTCATGATCTGAGCCACAGTCAGCTCCTGGTCTTGTTTTTGCTACTGTGTAGAGCTTCTCCAACTTTGTCTACAAAGAATATAATCATTCTGATTTCAGTATTGAGCATCTGGTGATGTCCATGAGTAGAGTCTTCTCTTGTGTTGTTGGAAAAGTGTGTTTTCTATGACCAGTACTTTGTCTTGGTAAATCTCTGTTAGTTTTTGCCCTGCTTCATTCTGTACTCCAAGGCCAAACTTCCTGTTACTCAAGGTATCTCTTGATTTCCTACTTTTGCATTCCAGTCCCCTATAATGAAAAGGACATCTTTTATGGTTATTAGTTCTAGAAGGTCTTGCAGGTCATCATAGTACTGTTCAACTTCAGCTTCTTGAGCATTACTGGTTGGGGCATAGACTAGGATTACTGCAATATTGAATGGTTTGCCTTGGAAACAAATGGAGATCATTTTGTCTTTTTTGAGATTGCATCCAAGTACTGCACTTCAGGCTCTTTAGTTTACTCTGAGGGCTTCTACATTTCTCCTAAGGGATTCTTGCCCACAGTAGTAGATATAATGGTCTTCTGAGTTAAATTCGCCCGTTCCAGTCCATTTTATTTTGCTGATTCTTAAAATGTCGATGTTCACTGTTGCCATCTCCTGTTTGACCACTTCCAATTTACCTTGATTCATGGACCTAACATTCCAGGTTCCTATGCCATATTGTTCTTTACAGCATTGACTTTACTTCCATCACCAGTCCCATCCACAGCTGAGTGTTGTTTTTGCTTTGGCTCTATCTCTTCATTCTTTCTGGAGTAATTTCTCCACTGTTCTCCAGTAGCATATTTGGCAGCTACTGACCTCGGGAGTTCATCTTTCAGTGTCATATCCTTTTGCCTTTTCATACTGTTCATGGGGTTCTCAAGGCCAGAATACTGAAGTGGTTTGCCATTCCCTTCTCCAGTGGAGCACATTTTGTCAGAACTCTCCACCATGACATGTCCCAAGATGGATGTGTGAGTGCTTTAGTTGAGTTAAAAAAAAATCTTGAATATTTATAAGAAAGATTTACATTTCTATTTATTCTGACTGCACCCCTTTGCTCCTAGCAGCTTTGAAGACAACATCCCACGTTACCAGTTTAGATTCCTATTATCACACAGCACAAAATGGACTTTATTCTCAAAAATTTGTGGTTTCATATTTTGACATGTCTGTAGCTCTCTCAAGGACTAAATTTTAAAACTTGCCTATCTTTTAGCTAACTAAGAACCTTCCCAGGATATGTGTGTGCAAGTCACTTCAGTTGTGCCTGACTCTTTGGGACCCTATGGACTGTAGTTAGTGAGGCTCCTCTGTTCAAGGGATTCTTCAGGCAAGAACACTGGAGTGGGTTGCCATGCCCTCTTCCAGGGGCTCTTTCCAACCCAGGGATTGAACTCACATTTCTTATGTTTCCTGCATTGCCAGGCGGGCTCTTTGTCACTAGTGCCATCTGGGAAGTCCAGGATGGAGGCAGTTATACAAGGGGGCATTTGTCAAAAACATTTCAATTGCCTGAGCCACAGACACCAGTGGTAAAGTATAATGGCTGGGGCAATCAGAAAACAAACCAAAAGGCTTGGGAAAAAAGAACAGAGAATGAGATATAAATCTAGAAGGTAACACTCATGAACATGAGGGCTGGGCACATGCTCAGAGTAAACCTAAGAAACACCTAAGCTCTCAACTCTGGATGATCTTTAGGGTCAGCACAAGCAGGAAGTGAAGGCTAAAGCAGAGGTTTCTTTTTTCAGTTTTATTAAGATAAAATTGACATATAAAATTGTGCAAATTTAAGATGTACAATGTATGTCCATACTTAAATGATGGAGTTTTAAATTGCCTGATTGAGAACTGAAGCATTACTAACCATATAATGTATGGTTACATTTATATGAATTGTCCAGAAGAGGCAAATCCATAAAGATAGAATGGAGATTACCAGAGGTGTGAGGAAAGGAGAATG
The DNA here is from genome assembly GCF_055505025.1 of Bos grunniens. Classification (NCBI taxonomy): domain Eukaryota; kingdom Metazoa; phylum Chordata; class Mammalia; order Artiodactyla; family Bovidae; genus Bos; species Bos grunniens. The sequence goes on from NC_141194.1 coordinate 136,207,025, forward strand.
GGGAATGAGTACTTCATGGCTACTGGATTTCTTTTTGTAAGTACAAAAAGTTCTAGAATTAGGTACTGGCAATGGTTGTATAATATTGTGAGTGTACTTAAAACCACTGAAATATACATTTTAAATTGGTGAAAACAGTGAATTTTATCTCAATAGAAAGATACACTACAGTATGTAATATTCAGATATACTCACACAGTACCACAGCAGCCCAGAGAAAGCCATCTAACTCATATTTAGTGGTTAGGTTAATTGAGATTGACTTATCCAGATAGCTGCTTACTAGTCATGAAATGGTGATAACTGAGTCTGTGTATAAGGAAGAATCTCTCCACCAAATCTGAGCTTTTTATAGAAACCTATAATTATTATAATTGGAATAGTCCTATAACATTTTCTTAAAGAACCAGATAGTAAATATTTCAGACCATATGTCATAGTAGCAACTGCTCATCTCTGTTGTTGCATTCCATAACCAGCCATAGGCAATATGTAAATAGTCATGATGCTATTCCAATAAAATTTTATTTACAAAAACAGGGCTAAAGGCCATTGTTTCCTGACCTTTGACAAAGAATAGCTATCCAGTAACTATTGACATAATTTTCTGAACACTGGTCAGAAGTCACATAATTATGGACAGGTTTTTATGACCATATTTTATATTTTGAAACCAAAGAAATGCTGTATCTAAAGTGATATGTCAATAGCTAGTTCTATAATTTAACTTCTTACCCCAGATATTTCCTACTCTACTTTTCCATGGTACCTGTGGTTAATGATCTCTAAGGTCCTGGTGTTCCTTGCATCCAGAAATTTTCAACTTGTCAAATTTTCTTTCCTTTGATGTTGGCTGGACTTATTGAATATCTTGTAATAAAAACCATAGGGCAGAAGCAATGAGATGTCACTTCTGAGACTGGGTTAGGAACGGTCTATAGCTTCAGACTTCCTCTCTGTCTCTCTCTCCTTCACTCTGTCTCTCTCAGAAGCAAGCTGCCATGTGGTGTGGAGCTATTTAAAAACTGGTAAGGAATTGATATCTCTGGTCAACTGAGTGTAAGGACCTGAGGCCTCCCGATAGCTGCATGAGGGATCCCCTACTCCAAACACCCTGGTTGAGCTCTCAGATAATTGCAGCCACAGAAAATGCCCTGAATAAAGCTTTGTCAGGGGCCCCAGGTTGCATGAACCAGCTAAGCTATGCCTAAGTCCCCAAAAACCTGAGAGATAATAAATGTTGTTTTAAGCCACTAAATTTTGGAGTATTTTTGTTATGGAGCAACATATATTGAATACAGAGTCATTTACTTACTCCTTTTTCTTATGTTGAATCTTTAACTTAAATGTGTGTTCTCAGAGTTATATTTTTATAACTAGGAATCAAATGAATTGAAGAAATGCCAGGAATTGGTGATGGACAGGGAGGCCTGGAGTGCTGCGGTTCATGGGGTTGCAAAGAGTCGGACACGACTGAGTGACTAAACTGAACTGAACTAGACAGATAAACTCAAGTGTAAATGCATAGATTAGACAGACCATGTATATGAAAAAAAAAAAAAAAGCCCATCTTAAGCTATGACTTAAAACTTCAAATTCCAATGTTATAAATCTTTGAGTTAAGATTGTATTAGCATCATTAGGAACTTATCATGGGAATGATAATCAGTGAGTCTTTGGTCTAAAAATGTATATTCCTTCTCACTTGAAGGACATTTGTATTGTATAACAAATCAGAAAGAGACATGATTGAAAGCTATGACCTTATGCCAGGAAACAATGCAGAAATTTGCACTAAACATGCCTTGGATGAAATGATGCTCTCTTCCTTTATATCTATTTTTCACTGACTCACTTTGAAGGGTTTATTTACATGATTTAAACTTTTCTCTGAATAAGATAGATATAATTTCAGGCTGACATTTGCTAAATTAAATATGCCCATCATTTGCCTTTATCTTTTTGATATATGTATAGCAAAACTCTTAAAATGTGTTCATTCAGTCATTTCTGTCAATTATTCATTGTTAATTTGTAGAGCGGTTTTTTTTTTTATTATTTCCTCCCTTTTATCTATATAATTGTTCATAAGAGAGGATGGTAAAACTTTTGAGTTAATCTGGGATAGCCTATGTAACTGTAGTCTTCTTTATATTTCAAACACATCAAAAGAATTTCATTATTAAGTATATTTACTGGAGATAGAGCTCTCTCTTTCTCTCTTCAGACACACACACACACACACAAAATTCTTTTCTTCTAAAATGCTAGGACAGTTCTGTTTATCTAAATGAATAAATATTATGCTTACCTTTTGTATGTTTTGGGTAATAAGTACCCTCATTTGGTTTAATCCTCTTTGTATGTGAGAAATGATCACAACTGAGGAAAAATATGGCCTTTATGAGTCTCTGAGGTTATACTGAGTTGGCCAAAAAGTTTGTGTTTGTGTCTTTCTATAACATCCTATGTAAAAACCTGAATGAACTTTTTGGCCAATCCAAAAGAAGATTATATATGATGGGTGCAAAACTATCTTCCACCTTAGCTGTGGTACATGAAATCAGACATAGGAAAATAAGAAGTGTGTCTTTGAGGACTACTGGATGCCTATGTACAGTCAGTATCAAATGCTGTTTAGTAGCTAAGTCATGTCCCACTTTTCTTGTGACCCCATGGACTTTAGCCCACCAGGCTCCTCTGTCCATGGAATTCTCCAAGCAAGAATACTGGAGTGGGTTGCCATGCCTTCCTTCAGGGGATCTTCCCAACCCAGTGATTGAACCCAATCTCCTACATTGGCAGGTAGATTCTTTACTGCTGAGCCACCATGGAAGCCTCTTTCAGTCTTGAATAGAGGTTATCAGATTCAGGGCCTAGGTAGGGAACAAGTGTCTTGATATAATGTTGAAATGATGTAGAGATAGAAAAGTTGAATCCACTGCTGTGAAAAAAAGCAGTAAGTACTGTAGAAAACAAGTGACAAGAAGGCCTAAATAAATCTGGAGACTATATTTGAATTCCATTGTTTTTTTACACTTTCTGTCGAGTCATCAAGCTGCATTATATTTACCTAAAGCACAAGAGAGACAGCTGTTCACTCACTCATTCATTCCTTCAGAGAAAACATGAATCCAATACCCATTATCTTCTACTCACTCTACTGGATAATGAGGATACAGATATGAATAAGAAGCTATCACTGGAAAATAATATTTATATTTTCTGATTACTTGATATAGTATTCATTTAGCATAAATTCATTCAAAATTATTTATTGCACATGTATTGTATTCCATTTATTATGTCAAGAGCTACAAACACTTTGGTGAGTGAAAATGAATATGACCCCAGCTTTTACATTTTGTATCATGAAGCAGCATATATATATAACAAAGTATTATAGTAATGAATGTATAAATATAAACGGGATTTGGAAACAGTATTAGGAAAAAATCTCATAGAAAATTATTTAATTGGGAATATAAAGCATGAGTGGAACTGAAACAGAAAATTAAAATTAAAGGTAGTTCATAACCTGTTTTTTCCGTCATATTCATATGTAGAAGCCCTAAACTTCAAAACTTCAGGATATGAGTGGTTGGAGATGGGGCCTTTAAAGATATGATTAAATTAAAATGAGCCCTCCTCCCCAGATTGTGCCCTAATTCAGCCCAATTGGTGTTTTTTTAAAAACTTTTTATTTTGTTGGAGTATAGCTATTTAACAATGTTTGTGATATTTTCAGGTGAACAGTGAAGGGACTCAGCCTTACATATACATATATCCATTCTCCCCCAAACTCCCCTCCCATCCAGGCTGGCACATAACATTCAGCAGAGTTCTCTGTGCTATACAATAGGTCCTTTTTGGTTGTATGCTTAGTCGATCAGTCGAGTCTGACTCTGTGACCCCATGGACTGTAGCTTGCCAAGTTCCTCTGTCCATTGGGATTCTCCAGGCAAGAATACTCGAGTGGGTTGCCATGCCCTCCTCCAGGGGATCTTCCCAATCCAGGGGTCAAATGCAGGTCTCCCACATTGCAGGTGGATTCTTTACCATCTGAGCCACCAGGGAAGCCCAAGAATACTGCAATGGGTTGCCTATCCCTTCTCCAGGGGAACTTCCCCCCCAGAAATCAAATTGGGTTCTCCTGCATTGCAGGCAGATTCTTTCCCAGCTGAGCGACTTTAAATATGGCAGTGTATACATGGTGCTGTTCTTATAAGAAAAGGAGATTAACCATGAGAGACACCAGGGAAGTGTGTTCACAAAGGAAAGACCATATGAGGACATAATGAAAACGTAGTCATCCACAAGCCAAGGAGAAGAGTCTCAGGGGGAATCATATTTGCAGACACCTTGATTTCTTAAACCTCCAGGCTCCAGAATTGTGAGAAATAAATTTCTGTTTTTTAAGCTACTCAGTCTGTGGTATTTTGTTATGGCAACTCAAGCAAACTAATATAGACCCTATGACAGAAAATACAGAAAATGTGACAAATTAGAAGAAGACAAGAAAACTTAGTCAAACAGAGTTACATAGATGAATCTGTGGAATAAATAAGTGGCTGCACTATGTAGGGCTTTACAGGCCACATTAAGGATTTTGGTTTTCCTGTCAGAGTAATTTAGAAACCACTGAGAGTTCTAAGCAAGTGTTTGTATACCTGTTAGGATGCTTTTTGGAGAAGGAAATGGCAACCCATTCCAGTATTCTTGCCTGGGAAATCCCATGGACAGAGGAGCCTGGACAGCTACTGTCAATGGGGTCACAAAAGAGTCAGACACGACTAAGTCATTAAACAAGAAAACAACAAATATTTAAGTAAATGTAATATTTAAGTGGGCTTCCCAGGTGGCGTTAGTGGTAGGGAAACCACTTGCCAAGGCAGGAGATGTAAGAGAAAGATGCAGTTCCATCCCTAAGTCAGGAAGATCCCCTGGAGTAGGAAATGGCACAATCCACTCCAGTATTCTTGCCTGGAGAATCCCATGGACAGAGGAGCCTGGTGGGGTACAGTCCACAGGGTCGCAAAGAGTCAGTCACAACTGAAGCAACTTAGCACAGGATGCTTTTAGCTATAACTAGCAGGAACTCCAAGCAATGTACATTAAGCTGTAAATATATTTAGCCATAAGAAATCAAGAGATAGAGGGATTTCAGAGTTAGTTAATTCACTGATTTAAAGTAATCAAGTATAGAGAATCCTTTGGCTTTTCACCCCTCCTATGTTTGTTGCCTTATCCTCCTAGATTAAACCCTCCAATTGTCCTAAATTACTGATATAACTCTAGGTAGCATTTGATACTGTCAATATTTGAAGGAAGAACAATAACCATTCTTGTCTCAGAATCCTTTGCAAGAGTGAGTAAAACATTCTCAGAAGATGCTCAGTGTATTCATTCTCTCATATTTCATTTGCACAGAACTGCCTCACATTTCCATTCCTAAAAGAGTTACTTAACCAGGGAAATACAACTGTGATAACTGAGTTAGTGTAATCAAGATTCATCCACTCTTTGTGAAAAGAGGCCAAGCCTTCTCTGAAGAAAATGATCTCTTATAGAAGGGTGGATGATGTTTGGATCCATCTAGGAAGGAAGAAAGAATGGCTTCTGGTTAGTAAAATCTATCCAAGGCTTTCTATAGTGCCTGTCCAAGGATTATATGATTACATTCGTGTTTTGAAATATCTGCCTGGCTGCAGCACAGAAAATTGTTTGAAGGTGGATGGGAGAGAACAGAATAGAAAGCAATTAGACCATTTATTTAACTATTACAGTATTCTTGGCTAGAGAAGATGGTATATTGGACCAGAATGGTGGGCATGAAGGAGAGTGAATGTATAAAGTCAGTTGAATTTGATGATGGACTAAGTTTGGGATATGACTGAATGGGAGGTATTAAGGATGATTCCTAGTTTTCTGGTCTGTACAACTGGATGGAACACTGAAAGAACAGATTTAGTGAGGAAAATAATGAGTTTTACCTTGGTCATGTTGAGTTTGAGCTTCCATTGAGCTAGTCAATTGGATGTACCAGGCAGATGATTGGATATATGAGTCTTAAGCTCATACTGGGGATATAAACCTGGAAAATATATAAAATTATTTATATATATGGATGGACAGGTGAATAAATGAGTGTTGAACTCAGATGGGAAATTGGAATTCTCTGGTATCAAATAATCAAAAAAAGATTAAGAATTTTGTAAAGAAGATTGTGAAGAAGCAGTCAAATCTATAGGAGAAAAATAGAAATAAATAAATAAAAATGGAAAGACATGATGTCAAGAAAGACAAAGGAGTTTTTTGAGACACAGGGCATAGCTGAAGAAAATATTCCAAGTTATACTAAGAATACAGAGAAATTTGATGCTTATGAAGTGCCATTTCATAAGAGTGCAGTAAAAGGTTTTTGAAAGTAGAAGAGTGCAGAGCTTGGGCAGAGATGTACAGTGCATGTTAGGTATGAAAGTGCAATAGAGGATTTATTTTTTTTTGGTTGATAACACATTAAACACTGAGAACAAGAAAGTGTAGCAGAAAGATTGGATGTACTGCTGCAAACTTATAAAATTTTTACCTCTTCATACACACACAAAAGAAAATTTTAGTATACTTATTTAAGTGAGGGGTTAAGCAGTTAGTTTTCAGTAAACAACCTCTACTGCCACAATCTAATTTCTTTCAGGTTTAAGGTTGTTCAAATAAGTATACATGAGTTTCAATTATGTTTTCCACTGAACAGATATAATATATAGAAGTTAGGTGTTTTATTCAGGAGATCGCTAATTGTAAATGTTAAGAAGTCTTGAATTATGTGGTTGAATTATTAAGGTGCTTAGTCATTCTTTGATTTCTGTTATGAAATAATACTTAGGCTTCATTGAAAAACTTCAACCCAAAGAAAACTCAAGTTACATGTTGAAAACATAAAACATTGATTTGGAAAAGCTGGATTTTTTTTTTTAATTTGCTTTGCTTAAAGATAAATATTTATGTAACACATTTGTACAAAAACTTCAGTTAAACTTGAAATGTGCTTCCCATTTCTGAAGTTATAGTATTAAACTATTTTACTAAACAAATATTTATTAAGCATCTACCCTTGTGGCTCAGCTGGTAAAGAATCTGCCTGCAATGCTGGAGACTTGGGTTCCATCCCTGGTTTGGGAAGATCCCATGGAGAAGGGAAAGGCTACCTACTCCAGTATTCTGTCCTGGAGAATTCCATGGACTGTATAGTTCATGGAGTCGCAAAGAGTTGGACAAGACTCAGTGACTTTCACTTTCATCTTCACCATATGAAAAACACTTTTCTATGATTGCAAATAAAATCACAATATAGTCTATGTCCACAAGTAGAACATTTGAAAAGTCATATCTATACATAAACTGTTACTTATACATAGACTGTTACAAGAAGTTGTTACGATGAAATAAGATGAAATAAATTGCCCATTTACACAAACATTTATATTTTACCTCATGCCATATATAATTTGGCATGAAAACAGTGACAGAATTTATATTCTTGGGCTCCAAAATCACTGCAGATGGTGACTGCAACAATGAAATGAAAAGACGCTTGCTCCTTGAAAGAAAAGCTATGACAAACCTAGACAGCCTATTGAAAAACAGAGATGTTACTTTGCCGACAAAGGTCTGTATAGTCAAAGCTATGGTTTTTACAGTAGTCATATATGGATGTGAGACTTGTACCATAAAGATGGCTGAGTGCAGAAGAATTGATGCTTTTGAACTGTTGTGTTGGAGAAGACTTGAGAGTCCCTTGGACTGCAAAGTGATCAAACCAGTCAATCCTAAAGGAAATAAATCCTGAATATTCATTAGAAGGACTGAAGCTGAAGCTGAAGCTCCAATACTTTGGACACCTGATGTGAAGAACTGACTCATCTGAAAAGAGCCTGATGCTGGGAAAGATTGAAGGCGGGAGGAGAAGGGGACAACAGAGGATGAAATGGTTGGGCAGCATCACTGACTCAATGGATATGAGTTTGAACAAGCTCTGGAAGATGGTGAAGGACAGGGAAGTCTGGTGTGCTGCTGTTCAGGGAGTCACAAAGAGTCGGATATGACTCAGCAACTGAACAACAGCAACATATATAATTTATTTCATGGAGGGGAGAATTTGAATTTGAATTATTCTCTGTGATAGTTTTAGTCATCACTAGTTAGCACCAAGCTGTTTACGTATCAGTCAACAAATATGTATTAAAAGACTCTAAGTCTCTGAATCTCTTCCTCTATGCTATGCTATGCTAAGTCACTTCAGTCGTGTCTGACTCTGTGTGACCCCAGAGATGGCAGCACACCAGGCTCCCCCAACCCTGGGATTCTCCAGGCAAGAACACTGGAGTGGGTTGCCATTTCCTTTCCCAATGCATGAAAGTGAAAAGAGAAAGTGAAGTCGCTCAGTCGTGTCCGACTCCTAGCGAGCCCATGGACTACAGCCCACCTGGCTCATCCATCCATGGGATTTTTCCAGGCAAGTGTACTGGAGCGGGGTGCCATTGCCTTCTCTGAAATCTCTTCCTCTACCTTAAACCAAAGAAGGTCAGGCATTTCCAACTCACTCATAGGCCATCTTTTGATCCCGTCAAACAAACAAACAGCTAGAGCCCTTTCTAACTCCTGGAGTTGCAGCATTCAATGCTTAGTGATCCCATATCAACAAATTCAACCTGATCCAATTTATGTTCCTTCCAACCCTATCCTACATCTCCAGTGTGGGATATCCATTGCCACACATGTTCCTGGATTTCTTTCTGCAAATATTAGAAAATTCAAGTACCTCTTTTGAAGTATCACACCTCCTCAAGGGTCACACTATGTTCCTAACCATTAGGGACCTTCTGGGACTTGAGTCTAATTATAAAGCAAAGAGGGATGGTTGGGGTAGATCCTGAGGAGAACCAGTATTGTCTTGCATGACAACTGTCTTAGAAGAGGCCATTACTATTTCTCTAGGCAATGCAGGTTTAACCCTGCATTCTACTTCCTCAGAGGGAAAGGCCATACCACTGTGGGTTGGGAAGCCACTACCCCTGGGGCTGGAGATGCCACTGCCATTTTGGATTGAGAGGATAGTTTCACCAGCAAAGAAGACTCATCAGAATTTAGGGACTCAGTGTCCCCAGTTCCATCAAGGTCTTCCCACATGTCCCCATTTCAATTAATAGGGTCTCATTCTTTCCCCGGAAAAGGCAATGGCACCCCACACCAGTACTTTTGCCTAGAAAAAACCATGGACGGAGGAGCCTGGTAGGCTGCAGTCCATGGGGTCGCACAGAGTTGGACACGACTGAGTGACTTAGCAGCAGCATTCTTTCCCAATCAATATTTTCACCTTAACAGTAGACACTTTACAGGACTGAGTTCAGCTTGCACTTAACTCAATCACAGGATGGGTTTTTGCATTTCATCTTCAGCAATTTCAGCTCAGCAAGCTATAGAAGATAAGGGTCTTCTTCAGGGCACACACAGATGCTATTAGCTCATTTATTCAGTATTTGAGCTGGGAATTAGAATCCCTGAGCTCATTCTTTTCCTTCACCACTTTGTCCAGAGACATTAGGAGCAAACAACCAATGTCATTATATTACTTGTTTTATCAAAAATATTCAAAAGTACCATTTATAGAGTCACTTAGGTCTTTGCTTTTTCATTGATTAGGAGTATCCAATGAAGATAACTTGTGAATTTATGAACAGTGCACTCCATGGACTGTCAATGTTCTCTTTTCTATTGGAAATAGACTCGTTAGTGTTTTTCAGTCTAATCAGATTAGAGATCCAATTCCAGAAACCCCAGAGACAAATCAGAAAACTCATCCTTAAAATTCTCTTCCAGAACCAGTTTTGGTACCCAAATCTGTTTTTTCAGGGTTCTCCAGAGGAACAGAAACAGTAGGATATATAATGTATACAATTGATCTTTGAACAGCAGAGCTTTGAACTGCACAGATCCAATTATACATGGATTTTTTTTTCAACAGTAAATACAGTACTATCCGATCTATGGTTAATTGAATCTGTGGATGTGAAAGTGTGGCTACAGAGGGCTGACTATGGGACCTGAATATCTGCAGATTTTGATATCCATGGTTGGTCCTGGAACCAATACCCATGGAGGGGATTTATGCACATAAACCATTATTTATGTATATTAATCACGTTCAAGTCCTCAACAGATTTTGATACCAACATTCATTGTGCTCAGTGGCTCAGTTGTGTCTGACTGTTTGTGACCCCATGGACTGTAGCCTGCCAGGCTCCTCTGTCCATGGGGATTCTCCAGGTAAGAATACTGGAGTGGGCTGCCATTCCCTTTCACATTCATTGCTGAGGGCAATTTTCTTTATTCAGTCTACTGATTCAAATGCCAACTCTTCCAGGAACATCTTCATGGACACACTGAGCAGTTAAGTTCTATTAGCTTTTTAGGAATCCCTTAGTCCAGGCAAGTTGATGCATGAAATTAACTACCTTCTTCTACTCTCTGCCTGGGATCTATATCATCAGCAACCTGGTTCTTAGGCCTTTGGACTAGGACTGAATTAAACCACTGGCTTTTCTGGGTCTCCAGATTGCAGGTGACAGATCGCAGGATTTCTCAAACTCCCTAATTGTGTGAGCCAATTCCTCATAATAAATCTCCTTTGATATCTTATTGTTTCTGTTTCTCTAGAAAACCCTAATATATTGATCGTTTTTCCTTTGTTACTAATGCATTTGGTGTCATATTTAAGAATCCATTGCCCAATCTGAGATCAAGAAGACTTATTGTATGTTTACATCTAAGAATTTTATAGTTTCATATTGTTTTATGAGATCAAGAAGACTTATTGTATATTTTTCATCTAAGAATTTTATAGTTTCATATTGTTGTGTATGTATTGTTTCAAATAGTTTAGGTTTCATATTGTTGACTGACAAGCACAACCCAAAAGTTGATAATTATGTTTTATTTGGCAGATTTACTGAAGACTTAAGCCTGGGGTAAAGGCTGTCAGACAGCTCTGAGGGACTGTTCTGCAGAGGTAATGGAAGGGACAAGGGTATCTGTTAAAAAAACAAAAACAAAAATAGGTGGTCGGAACATCAAAGGATCACTGTTAATTGAAGAAAGCCGGACATCTCAAGTTAATGAATTTGCTGCTTTTCTAAGTATAGGAAGATGCAAAATTTGGGCTTATTAAAATTATTCCTTTGATGTGCACCTTAACTATCTAGGGCCAGCATCCTGCTTTTGTTTTGTTTTTCTATTCTGAATCCCCTTGGGGTACATGGTTGCTGATGGCTGCAGAGGTTGACTGGTGGCTGGCAACATTTTTTTGTTCATCCTAGAATTTCTCTGAGGATTCAGCATCAGGGCAGCTGCAGTGGCTGGCAGCCTGACAACCACAACATCCTTTGTTATTGAAATGGAAGACAGCCCTCTTTGTCCACAATATTTAGGTCGTCTGTCCAATTTTAGCTAAGTTTTGTAAGTGGTGTGAGGTAATGGTCCAAATTCATTCTTTACCATATGGTCATTTGCCAAAGTACCATTTGTTGAAAATTCCACTCTTTCTGAAGAGGGAATTCATAGGGCTGGGACTCCATCTTAGGCCTGTTCATGCTGATCATGCTCGGCCACCTCTCCAATGGACTCTGAACTCTGTGTTTAGTGCCTATGGAAACAACAACAGAAGGACAAGACCCCCTCCGGACAGGGGAATCTTGAAGATCCTATCCTGGTTACTCATCATCTAAGAGAAAACATACACTAATCCCACCCCCTTCTACCTCCGGAGAGGCCATAAATTTTTCTGTACCTATGAGAGTGTAACCTTGGGCTTATTGATTATTGGCCAATTGTTTAACTGTTTGAGCACATAATACGTGAATGTTGGGGTTATTGGGATTGTATTTCTTTGTTTTGTAAGTCTCAAGGAATTTGGAGTTGTGTATTTGGACACGTACACACAGGGTATAAAAGATTTTCACAAATGCTGGTCGGGGTCCTTGGCTAAGAGGAGACTCTGCCTTGGGCCCACCAGTGTAATAAACTGCACTTCACCATCTGCACTGTCCTTCTGAGTGAGTTTGTTTCCCGGAATGCATGGCTACATTTCCCCACTGAATGGTCTTGGCACCATTATTGAAAGACAGTTGGCACAGACATGGGATTTTAATACTGGACTATCAATTATTTTCCATTAATCTATCAGTTCAGTCACTCAGTAGTGTCTGACTCTTTGCAACCCCATGGCCTGAAGCATGTCAGGCTTCCTTGTCCATCACCAACTCCCAGAGCTTGCTAAAACTCATGTCCATTGAGTCAGTGATGCCATCCAACCATCTCATTCTCTATCGTCCCCTTCTCTTCCTGCCTTCAATCTTTCCCAGCATCAGGATCTTTCCCAGTGAGTCAGTTCTTCTCATAATCTATATGTCTACATTTATACCATAAACATAGTCTCCTCATCAATCTCAATGTCTATTTTATACCAGGACCACATTGTCTTGATTACTGTTTCTTTGTAGCATGTGTTGAAATTGGGTAGTGAGTCCTCCAACTTTGTTCTTTTTTAGGATTGTTTTACCTATTTTGACCCCCTGCATTTCCATATGAATTTACAATAATTTTGTCAATTTTTACAAAGTTCTTTCATATTTGTAACGTGTATCAGATTTTGTTCCTTTTTATTACCATGTAGTACACCAGTGCTGGCTTCCCTAATGGCTCAGCGGTAAAGAATCTGCCTACAATTCAGGAGACATGAGAGACACGAGTTTGATCCCTCTTTTAGGAAGAACCCCTGAAGAAGGAAATGGCAATGCACTCCAGTATTCTTGCCTGAAAAATCCCATGGACAGAGGAGCCTGGCAGACTACAGTCCTGAATATTCATTGGAAGGACTGATGCTGAAGCTGAAACTCCAGTAGTTGGGCTACCTGATGTGAAGAACTGACTCATTGATGGACAGGGAAGCCTGGCATACTGCCATCCATGGGGTCACAAAGAGTTGGGCATGACTGAGTGACTGAACTGAACTGAACTGACTTCATAGCTTTCTGTACATTTAAAGAAATTTTCTTTAGTTCTTTAGATGTACTTACAGTGATACTTTAAAGTATTTGTTAAATCTGACATCATATTCCTCACATAGACAGTGTTTGTCACTTCTTTTCTTTCCCCTACATACGGATCACACATTCCTATTTCTTTTCATGTCTCATAATTTTTAAGAGTGGACATACAGGGTAATACGCTATATTAATTCTGTATACTGATATCACACCCCCTCCCACCAACTGCATGTACGCTAATCACTTCAGTCATGTCCCACTCTTTGCTTCCCTATGGACTGTAGCCTGCCAGGCTCCTCTGTCCATGGCATTCTCCAGGCAAAAATACTTGAGTGGGTTGCCATTTCCTTCTCCTGCCCACCAACTCTAAATCCTTTAAAAATATATATATTTGCTTGATTGCTTTTTTTTTTCCCACGTGGATAGACTATTTTTGTGAAATCATTTTTTCTTCAGTATGAGGCCTTTGGTGTTGTTCCTCAGCCTTGGTTTTGTGCAGTCAAGCTGAATAACAGTGGATTTCCTAGGGCTCTCTTTGATTGTCCCTTTCTGTGACCAAACCCAGCTATTAAGGCTGGCTGATTTCACTATTGTTTTCAACAATACCCTGGGGCATAAACTGCTGAGCAGACCCATCAATTCAAATTCAATCTCTTTGGAAGTGACAATTCCTGAAGCCAGCATTTGAGATATGTTCTGACCTCAGGATGGCTCTTGACAGCTGTCTCCTAGGTTTCCTCCTGCAATCTAGTTGGCCTATATTTCCAATGCATCTACCAACATCCTTCCAATTACCTTTCACTAAAACCCACAACTGTTTTTTGAAAATGTCCCTCAGGCTTCTCCATACTCTGTTGCAAATGAAGTCATTTCCTTCAAGAAAAGACTGGAGTTCTCTGTCTTATCTGCTTCCCCAGATAAAATCTCTTGATTGGCTCTGGAGATGAGCTTGGTGACAATGATGCTCTTCTCTCTGAGTGACATCTCCAAATTAAGAGCACTAATTGGAGAGTGACAGTAGCAGGAACTAAGTCAGGGATGATCTCGTATTCCGAGTATTCCCAGTGGTGTTGTTGAAGAGCTTCCAATGCATAAATGGGGGCTGAGTAAAAGAAGGGAGCTCCTATCTCTCAATCACACTCACCAATTAGACTAAGCCACAGGTATCTAGGGGCAGATGAGAAATGCTGGCTTCCCACCCTTCCTGGGAAAGTAGCCCTCTGGGAATGAAGGATAGAGGCAGCCCTGTGTTCTTGGCTGCATTAATCTGGAGTGAAATTTTCATCTCAAAGCATAGAAGATGGGGAGGAAAGGGACATTTCTCAGTTCAAATATCATAGAATACTTCCTGGGTGAGCTAAGCTTGAGGCTTACAATATGACTTGTCTTAAGCACAACTGTCTTCCTGGGAAGAGGAAAACACAGAACTTTGGGTAGTTGTAAGAGCTAGCATGACAATATAAAACCAAGATAAGAACAAAATATTAAAATATTTCATTTAAAAATATTCAGTATTCAACCACTGGGTCATTTCTGAGTGTTACAATAGCACAGGAGACTAGGCGAGGCATGTCATTGAAAAAGCAGAAGGTATCTCAAAGAGTCTTGAAGTGTTTGGAAGATAGAGTCCTGATGGAAGTAGAAGCTTGCAAAGATACATCATATGTCAGATATAACCACTGAGATTATTGAAACTGGACATGGATTGAGCCTAATTAAAGCTGGTTTCTTGTCCTTATCCAGGTCAGACCTTGATTTCATTGACATAATCTGCAACTCAGTTTTTTTTGCCTAACAAATGAAAGGGTGAACTCTCTGGGAGAGTGCCAATCTCTACAATTCTTTTATACACACAAACATATAATGAAAAATTATGAGAAGTTTGAGTGCAGGAAAATGCAGCAAATACTCAAGATAAAGAGTGGAAAATAAAATTTTTAAATCCTGCAGTAGATTCAGATATTAAAGCTAACAGACAATGACTAAATTAATTGCTCTTATGTCAAAGAAAATAAATGAAAGATTAACAAAATGGATGAAAATATGAACATTATAATTAGATACTGGAATCTAAAAAAAAAAGTCAAAGGGACATTTTTAGTTCAGTTCAGTTCAGTTCAGTCACTCAGTTGTTTCCGACTCCTTGTGACCCCATGAATCGCAGCACACCAGACCTCCCTCCCTGTCCATCACCAACTCCCGAAGTTTACCCAAACTCATGTCCATGGAGTCGGTGATGCCATCCAGCCATCTTAGAAGTTAACAAAACAATATTGGTAATCTGAGCCACCAGGTAAGCCAATTAAAAACTTAGATGGTTAAACAGTAGATTGGTCAAAAATGAAAATAGAATTAGTTATCTCAAAGAAAGGTGAATAGAATGTCTCCCAAAAAAATTATATACAGAGAAACAAATAGAAAGACAGAACAGAGCATAAGAAATTGGTGGGACACCGCTAAATGGCACAATGTGCAGGTAATTAGAAGTGATAGAATGGGAGGAGAGAGAACATGGGCCAGAAGCAATATTGAGATACATACTGGTGGAAAATTTGCAAAACTCATTAAACATATCAAGACACAAATTCTAGAAACTCCATGGACCCAAAGAAAGATGAACTCATAGAAAACCACACCAAGTTTAAAGTGCTGGAAACAACAAAAATTTTAAAAACAGGAAAAAAAAAGAACAACTACCTTGATAAAAGCAATAATAGGATTGATGCCTGGCTCCTGAAAAGAAACTATAGAATCAGAAAACAATGGAATTGCATATCTATGTTGCTAAAAAGATTTTTGAAAATTTCAACCTAAAATTCTTTATTCATATAAAATTTTCTTTGAAAATAAGAGCAAACTAATAATACAAACAAAAACTGGAACCAGAAAAACTGCATGATAGACTACAGGCAGATTTGCAGGCTGAAGAAAAATGATCTGAGTTGGAAGGAATTTTGAAAGTGATGAAAACAGCTTAAAAAGATTTAAAAAAAAGTTTTCCATCAACATCATTCTATACAACATTGTACTGAAATTCATAGTAGTAAGGAAGGCCAGGAAGAAAAATGAAGGGAGTGAAGATTAAAATGAATGGAAGAAAACTATCCTTATTCATAGATACTATGATTTCATATGTACACAAATAATGAGAATTTAGAAACGGATCTAGTAAAGTTTCTGGTAAACAGTCAATATGATATTAACTGTATTTCTATATACCCAAATTCAAAAATGGAAAAATAAAACTTGAAAAAAACTATTTATAGTACCATTTAAAAAAAAAACTGAATCCCAGAAATGTCTAATTAGATATAAGTAAAATCTCTGTGCTGATATCAATAACTATTGATGAGATAAAATTAAAGCAAACCAGGAAAACAGAAAAACTAATCTTTTTCATCTTATGGAAAACTCTGTACTTGAAGATTTCACCTGTTCCCAAACTGATCTCTTTATATATATCATACTCTAAATTAAAATACATGGAGATTTCTTTTATGGAAATTGAGAAATTAGTTAGCAGGTGTATCCGTTCAGTTCAGTTCAGTTCAGTCACTCAGTCGTGTCCGATTCTTTGCAATCCCATGGAGTGCAGCACGCCAGGCCTCCCTGTCCATCACCAACTCCTGGAGTTTGCTCAAACTCACGTCCCCTGAGTCAGTGATACCATCCAACCATGTCATCTTCTGTTGTCCCCTTCTCCTGCCTTCAATCTTTCCTAGCATCAGGGTCTTTTCAAATGACCCAGCTCTTCGCATCAGGTAGCCAAAGTATTGGAGTTTCAGCTTCAGCATCAGTCCTTCTAATGAATATTCAGGACTGATTTCCTTTAGGATGGACTGGTTGGATCTCCTTGCAGTCCAAGGGACTCTCAAGAGTCTTCTCCAACACCACAGTTCAAAAGCATCAATTCTTCGGTGCTCAGCTTTCCTTATAGTCCAATCTCACATCCATACATGACTACTGGAAAAGCCATAGCCTTGACCAGACAGACCTTTTTTGGCAAAGTAATGTCTCTGCTTTTAAATATGCTGTCTAGGTTGGTCATAACTTTTCTTCCAAGGAGCAAGTGACTTTTAATTCCATGGCTGCACTCACCATCTGCAGTGATTTTAGAGCCCCCCTAAAATAAAGTCTGTCACTGTTTCCGCTGTTTCCCCATCTATTTGCCATGAAGTGATGGGACTGGATGCTATGATCTTAGTTTTCTGAATATTGAGTTTTAAGCCAACTTTTTCACTCTCCTCTTTCACTTTCATCAAGAGGCTCTTTAGTTCTTCTTTGCTTTCTGCCATAAGGGTGGTGTCATCTGCATATCTGAGGTTATTGATATTTCTCCCTGCAGTCTTGATTCCAGCTTCATCCAGCCTAGCATTCCTCATGATGTACTATGCATATAATTTAAACAAGGAGGGTGACAGTATACAGCCCTGATGTACTCTTTTCCCTATTTGGAACCAGTCTGTTGTTCCATGTATGGAAAAACAAAAGATCTAACCAAAACAAGAACAAAATTAGAGGTTGATTGAATGAACTCACATAATAAATATAATCTCTATTAAAGGATACTATTATTTTTTTGTTTTTCTACTTTAAGCTTACTATCAATGTGATAAAAATCAGAACACTGTATACACTTCATCAAGTACTGAATATGAAGGCTCTGAGGAAACTTTCTGCAGTGCTTAGGATGTTCTATAATTTGATTTGGGTAGTTGTTTGTTTCCTGTATTTATACATATGAAAAAATAATGAAGCTTTCCTATTAAAATTAGCATTCTTTGCCTAATGTATGCTATATTTGAATAAAAATATGAAAAACAAATCTGATATCAGTTAATGCATATTCATTGGAATTTGATATTATGTTAAGTGTGTGTGTGTGTGTGTGTGTGCATGCTCAGTCACTCAGTCAAGTCTGACTCTTTGCAACCCCATGGACTATAGCCCACAGGCTCCTCTGTCCATGGGATTTTCCAGACAAGAATTTGGGAGTGAGTTGCTATTTCTTTCTGCAAGGGATCTTTCCATCAAGCGATCAAACTTGCGAACCTGCATCTCCCAAATTGGCAGGCAGATTCTGTACCACAGCACCACCTGTGCTACAAATGTTATACAATAGAATTTATGTTCTAGCCTAAGTTTTTTTTTTATATATAATTACAAGATAAAATTGAAAGAAAAATGCCTAAAAATTACCTGAGGTGATTCAAATTTATTATCCCTTGGGTTAAATTTACTAGAAAACACTACTTAGAATGATATATTCTTCTCACCTAAAATTTCCCTGATTAGTACAGGAGTTTTTAACTCTCCTTAGAGAATTTAATTTCTCATTAGAAAAATCTTTAGGTTACAATGGCGTTTATAATTATTCATGAATTAAGAGCAATATTTTTTGAGAAAGTTCACCAATCATTAGCCTCTTTTTGCTAATGTCTCTACAGAACTGACTAATACAGTTCTCTAGACAAGAGAGACTAATACTATTCTCCAGACAAGAATACTGGAGTGGGTTGCCATTTCCCACATGCAAAAAATATTTATTGATTGCCAATTATATGCCAGATAAAACGTTAGATGTTGGGTATATAATGGTGAATAAAGGAGACTGTGTCTTTGCCTTCATAGTACTGATACTCTAGTAAGAAGAGGGGAGAATTAATAAGACAAGTGAATAAAATGATTGATATTCTAGAAGATACCACAGTCTAGTGGAAGAAATAGATGAACAAGTAATAATTTTCATACATTTGAGAAATTGTTATAATTATTATATCCCCATAGTACTGCAGCAATAGGAACAACAAATAATTCTATCATGGATGGGAGAGGTGAGAGAAGGGGATGGATATTTACTTATTTTGGTAACTTTGCCACTAGCTATATCTATCAGGTTTCATTTCCCTGTTGATCCTGATAATAATTTTATTAAAACTTTCTCTCATCTATTATGTTTATTCTCATTTCTAATGCTATTTTTCCTTATATTGCTAACTTTCAAGTGCTTCCTCCCCTAGAAGGTTATAAGAATTAAGGCAGAGAAATCAGTTAAGAGATATGATGAGGGTCTGAACTAGGACAGTAAGGTCAGAGAGAAGACAATTTTAACTGATATTTAGAAGAATACATTAATGACTAAAACAGGAATGTGAGAGGTAAAGGTAAAGAAGAGGTCAAAGCTAACTATCACGTTTTAGCATTAGCATATTTTGGGACTCACAAGTCCTTTTGAGAATTTTATGAAACTTGTAGAGCTTTTCTCCCAAGAAAGGAAAATAGATATACACAGTAAGAATTTCACAAGCAATATAAAAAAGTTTAGATTTCTCTGCTCTAGTAGGCATAGTGGGATCAGTGGTTTGAGTGTATGGAACTGTTTTGGTATCTTGATAAATCTTGATTGAATTTATAAGCTGTCCGGTCTGACCACTTCATGGGAAATAGATGGGGAAACAGTGGAAACAGTGTCAGACTTTATTTTTCTGGGCTCCAAAATCACTGCAGATGGTGACTGCAGCCATGAAATTAAAAGACGCTTACTCCTTGGAAGGAAAGTTATGACCAACCTGGACAACATATTAAAAAGCAGAGACATTACTTTGCCAACAAAGGTCCATCTAGTCTAGGCTATGGTTTTTCCTGTGGTCATGTATGGATGTGAGAGTTGGACTATAAGGAAAGCTGAGCGCCGAAGAGTTGATGCTTTTGAACTGTGGTGTTGGAGAAGACTCTTGAGAGTCCCTTGGACTGCAAGGAGATCCAATCAGTCCATTCCGAAGGAGATCAGCCCTGGGATTTCTTTGGAAGGAATGATGCTAAAGCTGAAACTCCAGTACTTTGGCCACCTCAAGCGAAGAGTTGACTCATTGGAAAAGACTCTGATGCTGGGAGGGATTGGGGGCAGGAGGAGAAGGGGATGACAGAGGATGAGATGGCTGGATGGTATCACTGACTCGATGGACGTGAGTCTGAGTGAACTCCAGGAGTTGGTGATGGACAGGGAGGCCTGGCGTGCTGCGATTCATGGGGTCACAAAGAGTCGGACACGACTGAGCAACTGATCTGATCTGATCTGATATAATTAAAAATTATGAAACAGCCAATAAATTGTTTTTTAAAAAAATACACACACACACACATTAAAATGGTTGTCTTCAAATCATATATACTTAGGGGTCAATAATTATGATTACATTAAATTTGAATGAAGAAAAAACCTTAGTCATCCTAACATTTTGGTTTACATTTTATACAGAGAGACGGAAATTAAATATTTTTCTTATACCTAAATAATATTTACTCTTTATTGAATTTCTATTTGCTATTGATTGTAGTCCAAGCTATATTACATACAACTTCTCAGGAGCACAATGATTAGTAACAGATATAATAAAAAGCACACAAATAAGTAGAAAATAAAGGTCAATATGGTAAATATTATACAAGTGTGGCAAGCATAGTTGTTCTGGGAATGGGGCTTCCCTCGTAGCCCAGATAGCAAAGAACCTGCCTGCAATGCAGGAGACCTGGGTTTGATTTCTGGGTTGGGAAGATCTCCTGGAAAAGGAAATGGCAGCCCACTCCAGTATTTTTGGCTGGAGAATTCCATGGACAGAGGAGCCCGGCAGGCTACAGTCCATGGAGTCGCAAGAGTCAGACATCACTTAGCAACCAAACCACCAACCACCAAGAGAAAGAATCACGTATCTATTTAGTGTCTTAACACTTTTATCTAAGGCCTCAAATGAATGTGTAAGGCCATTCTGCATGTTTTAAATGACAGGTTTTTAGAGGGCAGAGACACTTTAGATTACTTCATGTAAATGTGTAATAAAATAGATAATTTTGGAAATGGTAGAAAGGTTCTTTTTAAAATCTCAAATGTAAGACTCTACATAGAGGTGTGAGATTCAGAATTAACTTTTATTCTATATGTTCCTTGCCTGAGGCATCTACACAAGAAATAAAATTTGTGAGAGTGTTTAATTAAAAATGCACATAAAGGGCTTCCTTGGTGGCTCAGTGGTAAAGAATCTGCCTGCCAATGCAGGAGATATGGGTTGGATCCCTGATTCAAGAAGATCCCACATGCCACAGAGTAACTAAGCCTGTGTGTCACAACTATTGAGCCTGTGCTCTAGAGCCTGGGAGCTGCAACTACCAAAGCCCAAACGTGCTAGAGCCCATGCTCGCAACAAGAGAAGGCACCACAATGAAGAAGCCTGCATACTGCAACCAAAGGTAGCCTTTGCTTGCCATGACCAGAAATAAAGCCCACACAGAAACAAAAACCCAGCACAGCCAAAAATAATGTAAATAAAATTATTTTTAAATGTACATAAAATAATTATTAGCATAATTTTAAAAAGTAGAAAGCAAAGAGAGTTTCCCTAAAAAGGTAAAATGAATGTATTTATGTAAACATATCTGTGATGACATTAAGGAAGATATGAGGTATTCAAAAAATAAATCCCCTTCATTTAAGCTATCTCACTGTCAGGCTCTTCCTTCCATATAATATGATCATTCTTTTCAATAACCAGAATTTGTGTTTTTTCTCTGTCCTGGTACTTAAGGCATGAGAATATCAGTTGGGTGAATGATAAACAGACAAGCATGAGGAACTGAAAGCACACAACACTTCTAAATATATATTATAATAAATAGTCTTTGTAAATCACGTAAACTTGGTTTTCTTCCATGTTTTCTATTTTTGTCTTTAAATGAGAATAGTGACATTTTACTCATTTAACAATGATTCTTTACAGAAGCGGAATTCAGATGACTCTATTATTAGGTCACAATAAGCAACCAAGTGATGAATACTGTCTTGATTTTCCAGGACACATGTGAGTTTCACTAGATTATAATTAATATTTTAGAAATAGCAACTTATAATTACTTTATAAATTATAATTTATAATTATAATTTATACATTTATAATTAATATTTAAAAGAGTAATATTTTGTATTATGCATGATGCATTTCATATATGTTTATTTTTTAATATTTTACCTCTGCAGAAAATAGTAACTTACAGCATGAAACAATATGAGCTTGACATTTATACTTTTGTACCTAATGTGGGGTTAAATTTAGAGGCTTTGTAAGTAGATGTAGAAATGGAAAAGGAAAATCAGGTTATAAAAACAAAATTGGTATGATTTGACAAATCACTTGAAATGAAGTGAAGTCTCTCAGTCATGTCT
This sequence comes from Bos grunniens, assembly GCF_055505025.1. Lineage (NCBI taxonomy): Eukaryota > Metazoa > Chordata > Mammalia > Artiodactyla > Bovidae > Bos > Bos grunniens. The sequence goes on from NC_141194.1 coordinate 136,229,342, forward strand.
GACTCTTTGTGACCCCATGGACTGTAGCTTACAAGGTTCCTCTGTCCATGGAATTTTCAGGCAAGAGTACTGGAGCGGGTTGCCATTTCCTTCTCCAGGGGATCTTCCCAACCCAGGGATTGAACCCGGGTCTCTCACATTGCAGGCAGACACTTTACCGCCTGAGCCACCAGGGAAGTCTCATGATTTGACAGGACATGAGACATAATGAATGAAGCAGAGTCGTATGTCAATAAGCTCTCCCCAACCCAACTTATGTCTACACCTAACTTCTTTAAGATGCATATCAGTCCCCTGGTATCTCAGCTGGTAAAGAATCTGCCTGCAATGCAGGAGACCCTGATTCAATTCCTGGGTCAGGAAGTTGCCCTGGAGAAGGGATAGGCTACCTACTCCAGCATTCTTGGGCTTCCCTGGTGGCTCAGACAGTCAAGAATCTGCCTGCAATGTGGACCTGGGTTTGATCCTTGCGTTGGAAAGATCCTCTGGAGGAGGGCATGGTAACTCACTCCAGTGTTCTTGCCTGGAGAACCCCCATGGACAGAGGAGCCTGGCAGGCTACAGTCCATGGGGTCACAAAGAGTCAGACACAACTGAGTGACTAAGCACAGAGCAGTCAGGATACACTAGACTATGCTGTAACAGCAATATCTAATTCTCAGTTACTTAACACTAAACTAGTTTATTTCTGGGCTTCCCTGGTGGCTCAGAGGTTAAAGCCTCTGCCTGCAAAGCGGGAGACCTGGGTTCAATCCCTGGTCAGGAAGATCCCCTGGAGAAGAAAATGGCAACCCACTCCAGTATTCTCGCCTGGAGAATCCCATGGACAGAGGAGCCTGGTGGGCTACAGTCCACGGGGTCGCAAAGAGTCGGACACGATTGAGTTTATTTCTACTCATGCAAATTCTGCTCCAGCTCCCCATGATTTTTCAGGCAAATATTCTCCCTGTGGTGGTTAAGTATTTCAGGCTGATTCTCTGTATTTTATGGAATCATCATTTCAACATGCTGCTTCAGGGTCCATTTTGGCAGGTGAAGACAGCATGGCACACTGGTTCTTAACTGTGTCAGGCCTGAAATGATACATATTACTACCAGTCACAATCAATTAACCAGCATTAGTCATGTGGCCTTGACCAATTTTCAAGGCTGGGAAATAGAGTCTTCTATACGACTAGTTAAGCACAGAGAACTGGAAATAATGATGAGCATTAGTAATGTTTAGCTAGAATATTAGGAATTTGGTGGTTCCAACCAAGTACTTGAGTGACATAATTACTTCAAAGGGGAAAAAGACTAAACAACAGATGAAAACAAAATACAAAAGATGTGTAAGTAGATAAAATGTGGGATAATATATTTTAATAATTCAAACTAATCAACATTATTATGACACAAAATTTTCTAAGAAAAATATATACTGATAATTTTTAGTCTAGTCACTGAAAATGCCACATTATCTTAAGTTGATGCCTTTAGGCACAATAATCTTTAAAATTCTTTTGTAAATGTCACTGTGCTTAATAAATATTTTTTCATGTAAAAATATCAATATGATTATTCTGACTGTTGCATGGTATATTAGCTATATTAGAAATGGAATAGAGCAACTATTGGATAAACCCAGTAATAGTCATCAGATATCAAAATGAACTTAAACTTTCTGGTCCCTAGTGTCTTCCTCTCAACATTTGTCTGACTATTGCAATTCAAAGAATTATGTGAATATATTCAAATAAACTTTCAAATGTGAAATTAACATTCATGAAAGAGGACATTTACAAAGTATTTTGAGTTAGTCAAGCTAAATAATTGCCAATCAACTACATTTTTAAACTTAAAAACTAAATGAATTATATACCAGAGCAAAAAGAAATACTTGATTCTTTATTTACACTTTCTTAATTAAAAATTGTCCACCACTTAAATATGCAACTTTTTGTGTACCACCCAACAATATCAATAAAATAATTCCCTCAACAAAGCTAACAACTGCTTTGTCAGAGATAAGGTAATTGGAGCTAAATAAGAGAGCTGTGTTTGTCTTACTTCAATTTAAAGTACTGCATTGTATATTCCTTAACATAAACGTGAAAAATATGAGACTGAAGTGGAAACACAATACCAATTTATTATACCCTCACACAGATTTTGCATTTATGATAATTCTCATTTATTCCTCTTTCTTCTTTCATTTGCATAAAACAAAACATCATCATCAACCCATATGGGAACATTGGAAACTTCAGTAGCAAAAAAAGGTAAAATTGAAAAGCATAGTGGAAAGAACAAGCTAAAGGAAGAGACATAATAGGACAAAAATAATGATAATTTCATTAAAGGAAAAATAACAGAAAAGTAGTACCAAAATAGGATAAATGAAAAGACAAATAATAAAATATATTTAACCTCAGATATATAAATATTTACCTTGGAAGTGAGTACACTCTCTGTCTGAGGGAAAATAATCCTTGATGGAATGACTAAACTGCTGAAAAGTATTAAAAGTACCAAAAAAGAATAAATAGGTAGTATATAAATTATATAAACCATTGAAAGGGACAAAATCAAAGTCTTGTGGGGTTTATAACATATAGAGAAGAAAATTATGTAACAACAATAGCACAATGAGCATTAAATGGATCCAAATGATTTTAAGCTTTTTATTGTTTATTAAGAGGTAATCATTTAAGGTCAGTCAGTTCAGTTCAGTAGCTTGGTAGTGTCGAACTCTTTGCGACTCCATGGACTGCAACACGCCAGGCTTCCCTGTCCATCACCAACTTCCAAAGCCTGTTCAAACTCATGTCCATTGACTCAGTGATGCCATCCAACCATCTCATCCTCTGTCATCCCCTTCTCTTCCTGCCTTCAATCTTTCCCAGCATCAGGATCTTTTCAAATGAGTCAGTTCTTCGCATCAGGTGGCCAAAGAATTGGAGTTTCAGCTTCAACATCAGTCCTTCCAATGACCATTCAGGACTGATTTCCTTTACGATTGACTGGTTTGATCACCTTGCAGTCCAAGAGACCAAGAGTCTTCTCCAATACCACAGTTCAAAAGCGTCAATTCTTTGGCACTCAGCTTTCTTTATAGTCCAACCCTCACATTCATACATAACTACTGAGAAAACCATAGCTTTGACTAGACAGACCTTTGTTGACAAAGTAATGTCTCTGCTTTTTAATATGCTGTCTAGGTTGGTCATAGCTTTTCTTCCAAGGAGCAAGTGTTTTTTAATTTCATGGTTGCAGTCACCATCTGCAGTGATTTTGGAGCCCAAGTAAATACAGTCTGTCACTGTTTACATTGTTTCCCCATCTATTTGCCATGAAGTGATGGGACCGGATGGACTTCCCTGATAGCCCAGTTGGTAAAGAATCTGCCTGCAATGCAGGAGACCCCAGTTAGATTCCTGGGTTGGGAAGATCCCCTGGAGAAAGGAAAGGCTACCCACTCCAGTATTCTGGCCTGGAGAATTCCATGGACTCTATAGTCTATGGGGTCACAAAGAGTCAGAAATGACTGAGCAACTTAAAAAAAATTCATTTTAGGTAAGCTATAATAAGTTAAGTATGTATATTGTCATCTATATATTAACCACTAAAACTATTCTATATATAATTATATAGCTAAAAATCTAATAGAGTAGGAAAAACATAATAAATTAAAATAATTGAGTAATCCCCTCCCCCCACAAAAAGATAGGCAAATTGAAACAACAGGACTAAGAGTAGATAGGAAATTTAAAAAGGAATAGTGTGATGGTAGATGTAAATAGCATACACAGATGTAAATATAATTATAATAATACTTGCACTGAATATAAGTTAGCTAAACAACAACTATCTGACTGAATTTTAAAAATGACTATACACTATTCATAAAAGAAATATTTTAATATAAAGATGAACAGGTTAAATGTAAAAAGATGGAGGTATTTAATTCCACTTATGAAGGAGTTTTACAGGAATTGTCTTCCAACTGTAAATAATGTGAGACTTAGGTAAAATATGTGAAAAATTTTTTTCTGATGTTTGACCATAGGGAGAGCAAACAGTGACCTCTAGGAGAAGGGAAACAAAGAAGTAGAGCAGTATAATTTCCCTGATTAACTTCCTGGAGGCAAATTTCAAGTTGAAGTACAAGCAGTTGAAACCAAAACAGGGCCCTGAAGTCTTTCTGAGTCGAAAAAACTGAGATCAGAACACGGAGGACTGCAAGACAGAATTTGTAAAGCACATATTAGAAGAGGGAGCTCCATAGAGAGAAAATGAAAGTTCTGAAGATATACATAGGGGTTCCCAAAAATCTTTGGCTGAATACTGGTTTAGCCTTTTATGTGTTGGATCTCCATAAGGATGAGGAAACAATCAGTGAAGTGTAGATTGCATATTTTGTGAAGATCAGACAAAGCCTGGAAGTAGTTAGTGTTCCCACAAGCCAGCGTAGTGAGGCCTCATACACAGGGTATCAGGTAGAGTTCTCAGAAAGTTATTGCCTTACAGTGGGGATAAATTAGCTCTATATTAAAGGTAACCCTGGGTATGTCCTAAAACAGTATACAAATAAGCCTTGAAAATGTAAAATTTCTTGACAAATATAACTGCTTTCCAGAATAAAAACCAATGTTTTACAGAGGAATATAACAAAATTCAGAACCAACAATGTTAAAATCATATTTGGTATCTAATTCAAAAAATGCCAGGCATTCAAGAAAAGAAAAAATATAATCAAAGAACAATCAATGAAAACAGTGCCAACACTACTATTGGTGTAGTAGACAAAAAGCTATTGGAAATGTTCTTTATATATTCAAGGATGTTGAAGAAAATGCAAATATAATGATTATAGAAATTGAAGATTTTTGAAAACCAAAATGAAACCTTTAAATACAGTATCTGAAGTAAAAGAAATATACTGAGTGGGATTAGTAGTGGATTACATAAACCAAGAAAAGATTAGCAAACTTGCTGAACACAACAATATAACCTATATTTAAAGAAGCATAGAGATAAAAAAAAAAAGACAAAGAGATATAAGACAAAAAAGTTACAAAAAGGAAAAAAAAGCAAGCAGAGCATCCATCAGTGACTTGTGGGATGATATTAGGTGGTTTGATAGTCATGTAACTGAAGCCTCAGGAAGACACGTGTGTGGGAAAGGAGGTTGCAAAAAAAAAAAAAACCTGAAGAAAAAAGTACAAAGGTTTTTTACAAATATGATTAAAATAATAAGCCAAATATCCAAGTTTCTTAATGAACTTCATGTAGACTAAATATAAAGATGATCACCAATGCATATGATAATTCAATTGCTAAAAAGGCAGAAAAAATTAAAATCTTAAAGGCAGCTAATTTAAAAAAAAATACATGGAGGATAACAATGATAAAAATAACAGCAAACTTCTCATAAAAAACTCAGCAAGGCAGAAGACAATGGAGAAACATAATCATAAATTGAAAGAAAAAAGTCCACCTAAATTCATAAACCTATCAAAATATATATTAAAATATGAAGGAAAATATAGACTTTTCAGACAAACGCAGACATAATTAATTGCCAATAGATGCCACTATAAGAACCCATTTGAATGCAAAGTTCAAAAGAATAGCAAGGAGGGATAAGAAAGCCTTCCCTCTGCGATCAATGCAAAGAAATAGAAGAAAACAATAGAATGGGAAAGACTAGAGATCTCTTCAAGAAAATTACAGATACCAAGGGAACATTTCATGCAAAGATGAGCACAATAAAGACAGAAATGTTATGGACCTAACAGAGGTAGAAGATATTAAGAAGAGGTGGCAAGAATACACAAAAGAACTGTACAAAAAAGATCTTCACGACCCAGATAATCACAATGGTGTAATCACTGACCTAGAGCCAGATCCTGGAATGTGAAGTCAAGTGGGCCTGAGGAAGCATCACTATGAACAAAGCTAGTGGAGGTGATGGAATTCCAGTTGAGCTATTTCAAATCCTGAAAGATGCTGCTGTGAAAGTGCTGCACTCAATATGCCAGCAAATTTGGAAAACAGCAGTGGCCACAGGACTGAAAAAGGTCAGTTTAAATTCCAATCCCAAATAAAGGCAATGCCAAAGAATGCTCAAACTACCGCACAATTGCAATCATCTCACACACTAGTAAAGTAATGCTCAAAATTCTCCAAACCAGGCTTCAACAGTATGTGAACCATGAACTTCCAGATGTTGAAGCTGTATTTAGAAAAGGCAGACCAACCAGAGACCAAATTGCCAACATCCACTGGATCATCAAAAAAGCAAGAGAGTTCCAGAAAAACATCTACTTTTTCTTTATTGACTATGTCAAACTTTGACTGTGTGGATCACAGTAAACTGTGGAAAATTCTGAAAGAGATGGGAATACCAGAACACCTGACCTGCCTCCTGAGAAATCTGTATGCAGGTCAAGAAGCAACAGTTAGAACTGGACATGGAACAAAAGGGAAAGGCTGTATATTGTCACCCTGCTTGTTTAACTTATATGCAGAGTACATGATGCAAAATCCTGGGCTGGAAGAAGCACAAGCTGGAATGAAGATTTCCGGGAGAAATATCAATAATCTCAGACACACAGATGACACCACCCTAATGGCAGAAAACAAAGAAGAACTAAAGAGCCTCTTAATGAAAGTGAAAGAGGAGAGTAAAAAAGTTGGCTTAAAACTCAACATTCAAAAAATTAAGATCCGGTCCCATCACTTCATGGCAAACAGTAGAGGAAACAATGGAAAACAGTGACAGACTTTATTTTCTTAGGCTCCATAATCATTGCAGATGGTGACTGCAGCCATGAAATTAAAAGACGTTTGTTCCTTGGAAGAAAAGCTATGACCAACCTAGACAGTATTGAAAAGAAGAGACATTACTTTGCCAACAAAGGTCCGTCTACTCAAAGCTATGGTTTTTCCAGTAGTCATGTATGGATGTGAGAGTTGGACTATAAAGAAAGCTGAACACTGAAGAACTGATGCTTTTGAACTGTGATTTTGGGGAAGATTCCTGAGAGTCCCTTGGACTGCAAGATCCAACCAGTCCATCCTAAAGGAAAGTGGTCCTGAATATTCATTGGAAGGACTGATGCTGAAGCTAAAACTTCAATACTTTGGCCACCTGATACGAAGAACCGACTCATTGGAAAAGACCCTGATGCTGGAAAAGATTGAAGGTGGGAGGAGAATGGGATGATATAGGATGAGATGGTTGGATGGCATCACTGACACGATGGACATGAATTTGAGTAAGTTCCAGGAGTTGGTGATGGACAGGGAAGCCTGGGGTGCTGCAGTCCATTGGGTCTCAAAGAGTCAGACATGACTGAGTGACTGAATTGAACTGAACTGAATGCTAAAATAACATGTAAATAGTAACAATGTCTCAAAATACACGAAGAAAACATATAAATGAAATGGTAAATAGAAATATCCTCAATTATAGTTAAAAATTTTATGTCAATCTTAGTATTTGATAGAAAAATTAGATTTGTACAACACTACTAAGAGACTTTTCTAACTGATATTTTTAGACTATATCACTCAACATCAGCAGCATACACACATGTTTTTCAAGTACAAATAGAATATTCTATAAGACAGGTCATATTCTGGGACATTAAGTTTAACTTGACTTTAAAATAATTAAAATTATATAAGTAATATTTTCTGATCATAACTGGACAAAATAAGGTAATTACAAGGGAAGGAAAATTCCTAAGTATACAATTTATCAAAATTTCTGAAATGCAGTATGCAGAAATAAATTAGTAGCATTTACAGTTCCTATCAAACAAGAATAAAATAAGAAATCAATTACTAAAGTTTTCACCTTAAGAAACTAGAAAGGGAAAAAAATGAAACCATATAATGCAGATGTGAAGAAAAAAATATAATACAAGACTAAATAAAATAGTAAATGGACATACAATAGGGGAAATCAGTGAATCAAAAAACTGATTCTTAAAAAGATCAATAAATGTCATCAAATTATAGCCAGAATTATGAAGAAAAGCAATACATATCACCAATATCTGTTTGAAACATGGGATATTAATATAGACATATTATAGTAGGTAGGGATGAAAAGGAATATTAGGAAACATAAGGAAAATTTTACAACAATAAGTACAACTTAGTTGAAACATATTCTTTGAAATATACAAATTAAAAGATCTTTCAGATAAAATAGAAAAATAAATTTATATATATAATTAATAGAATACATCATAAAAATAAATTTCCACAAATTATACTCCAGATTATTTTGTTACACTAGTAGTCTATTGAACATTTAAGGAAGAAATAACACTTACTCTGTACAAAGGCTTCTAGAAATTACAAAAGAAGGGAAAGGATCTCAACTCATTTTATGAAGCTTGCAATAACCTAGTGTCAAACCTAGGTATTGCATTACAAGAAAAAAATAAAAGCTATAAACAATATTCCTTTTGAACAGAGATTCAAAATTATTTAGTGAAAGTAGTAGACTGAATCTACCATTCTATAACAGGGGTAATGCATCATAAATCATGAGAAATTGTGTCACAAATTCAAGGTTATTGTTGACTTACTAAAAATTCAAGATTATTTTTCAAAGTTTAATCAATTTAATTCTCCAAATTAAAAGAATTGAGAAAATCAAATGATCATCAAAGTATATGGAGAAAAGTTATATGAACGCTTCAACATCAATACATGGTTTAAACTGTTTACATTAAATTAGGAATACAAGATAATTTGTTCAACCTCATAAAAGACACTTATGAAAAATGTACAGGCTTTATATATGTTGTTGAAAGAACAAGTGAGGGATATCTGATCTTATCAATTCTTTACAATATTTTATTGTCTGTCCTATTCATTTGAATAGGAAAAAAATTAATAAGATATAGTCAAAGCTATGGTTTTTCCAGTAGTCATATAAAGATGTGAGAGTTGGACCATTAAGAAGGCTGAGTACCAAAGAATTGATGCTTTCAAATTTTGCTGCTGGAGAAGACTCTTGAGAGTCCCTTGGACTACAAGATCAGGAGATCAGTCAATCCTAAAGAAAATCAACCCTGAATATTCATTGGAAGGACTGATGCTCCAATACTTTGGCCACCTGATGCAAAGAACTGATTCATTAGAAAAGACCCTGAGGCTGGGTAAGATTGAAGACAAAAGGAGAAGGGGTGGCAGAGGATAAGATAGTTAGATAGCATTACCTATTCAATGGACATGAATTTGATCAAACTCCGAGACAGTCGAGGACAGAGGAGCCTGGTGTGCTGGAGTCCATGGGGTGGCAAAGAGTCAGACATAACTTAGCAACAAGTCAGATATTCAGACTGGAAAAGGCACAAAACTCTCTATCACCATTTGACATACCTACATCAAAATCTTAAGGAATCTACAACAATGGTACTGGGGAAAACTAATGTTTAGTACAGTCACAAGATAAAAAGAATGCAGAAATGAATTCTCTTTCTATATACTAGCAACAAATGATTGGGAAGTAAAACTTTAAAATACACCATTTATAATACCATTGAAAAGCATACAATACTAGGAATGAATAAATGCAAGACCTCTGTGCTAGAAGATATAAATTATTGTTAAAAGAAATTAAAGTAGACCTAAATAAATGGAGGATATACTATGCTTATGAATGAAAAGAGTTCAAAGTTATTAAGATATCAATCATTCTCAAGTTAAATCTATAGATTTAACACAATTCTAATGAGAATTAGAATAGAAAAAAGAACATGGTGAACATATTATACAATTTTATGGAAATATAAAGGACCTGGAAGAGTAAAACACAATTTTTAAAAAGAACAAAAAGAATTCACACTTTCTGATTTCAAGACTTATTATCAATGGAACAGAATACCAAGTCTAGAAATAGAACCACTCTATATTATCAATTGGTTTTTTTTTTACAAATGTGATAGATAATTCAAAGGAGAAAGGACAATTTTTTCAGCAAATGATGCTGGAACAATTGTTTACTGTGTGAAAAAAAAAAAATGTACATCAACCTTTATCTTTCATCATGAACAAAAATTAACTCAAAATGGATGGTAGACCCAAACACCGGAGTCAGAAATATAAAAATTCTAGAAGTAAGTGAAAAAGAATATACTTGTGGCTTTAGGTTAGGAAAATATCAAATAAGACACTAAAGCAAGCATTTAAAAAGGCAAACTTGTTTCAATACATTTTCAACTTTTGTTCTTCAAAAAACACTTTAAAAAATGAAAATGCAAGTCACAGATTGGGAGAAAATATTTGCAAAACATAGCTGATAAAGGATTTAAATCCAGGCAAGACCACTGACATAATTTGTGGGTCCAAGTGCAAAATGGGAATGTGGAGCCCCTTAATCAAAAAGCAAGAGAAATATGCTATTAAAAGTACAAATATATAAAGTGTTTTCCTTTAACAATATCTTATTAGCTATTAAATATAATAGGGACAATTAATTATAATTTTAAATGATAATTTTAAATTATAAGAACAAATTTTGTCATTTATAATTCATCTTTATATTATGCAATACCAATTTTATTTATTGCTTGTTTTGCTTGGTGCCAAAACTCAGGATTAAAGCAATGCTACTTTTAAGTGCAAATATAAGAGCATGACTTTTGTATATGCAGTCATTGATATTTTATAGCTTATACATGTGTACATATTTGTTCTTATCACAACAGTAGAAACACTGTCTAAATTTAAGAGTTTTCATTGTACTTATTGACAGGTGGATGTTCTACCAACACTCTGCCTAAAAGAGATGTTCTCAATAATTATTATAAAAAATAACAAGTTTAACTCAATGAAACTATGAGAAAAAAAGATTACACCAAAATAAAAATAGGAGAGAAATTTAAAATTGAGATGAACATAGTCAAAGGCTTTTCCTTTTTAAAAAAGCTATTAAACTATATAGGATATGAGACTAATCAAGATAATACGGACAAGGCACACATAACCAATAGCACAAATACAAAAGGGGACTTTACTACAAATCTCATAGTTACTAAAAAATCATAATGTAATGTTGTGGATAGCTTCATGCTGATATTTAAAACATTTACAAAAGATGGACTGATTATCAGGCAATACATTATAAAATGGATGCAACAATAAATAGGAATTATAAATGTTCTCATATATATTAAAAGAATTGCTCTATAGTTTGAAAATTTTCCCACAAAAATTCCAGTTCTAGATGAATGACATGATGAAATTTATCAAATATTTAAGGAAAATTTATTTTAATCTTACACAAATTTTTATGAGGAATAAAAAATTAAGAATATCTTTCCCAATTTGTTACATATTATGCCAGAATCATCTTGGTAACAAAATATGACAGGCAGATTACAAGTAAGGATGAATTATATACTTCTGTCACTCATATATATTAATGCAAAAATTGTAAACAACATTTAACAAAATAAATTCAGTAATATAAAAAAAGAAACATTGCACCTCATAACCAAATTGCTTTCTTCCAGGAATCTAAGATTGATTAAAGATTTAAAAACCAATGTAATGTACCACAATAACACTTTAAAGGAGAAAAATCACATAAATATCTTAATGAATGTTGAAAATATTTGACAAAATATTACACTTATTTGTAGTCTAAAAAAATTATTGAACCAGAAAATGAGTAGAACTTCTTTAATCTTATAAAGTGAAGCTTTCAAAACTAACAGCAAACATTATACTTAAAACTGAGATGATTAAGGTTTACCTTTGTGATCTAAAAAATACAAGCATGCCTGTAACAATTACTACTGCTTTTTTTTAAGATGGATATTCCAAAATACATGAAATTAAAGTAAAAAAAAATAAAGTAAATGAAGGCATTTTTAATATACAATTAAAATATTAGGACTCAGCTCCCAGAGCATTTGCTTTAGTCAACTAAGTCAACTATTACTAATCTTGAACATTGAAGTGAATGTCCTTACCAATGTACTAAGGAAAGGAAAAGACATAATATTAAGTAACTGGAAAGGAAGAAATAAAATTCTCATGCCCTCTGCTAACAATAAATATGTGGTAAATGCAAAATAATCCATAAATCAATCATTGGAAGCATACTTATAGTTTCTGCATATAACACAATTTTTAAAAATCAGTTCTATATAAAACAACAAAACAAAATCTTTTTATAGAGATATTAGAGAGATGATTATCATTGTAGAGATTATCATTAATGATTTATCATTACATGAAAAAGTATCAAATATCTTGGGGGAAAAGAAACATTGAAGATTGTGGAAGACTTCTATGCAGCAATCCATAAAATGTTATAAAGATAAATCAAAGAAAACCTAAGTATATAGAGGGATATTCTTTGCTCATAAATTGGAAGATGCAATATTTCAAAGATGCTAGTTCTTCCTGTATTGATCTATAGATTCAATGTATTTTCAAAGAAAATCTCAATTAGGAAGATTGTGGAAATCAACATTTTCTAAAATTCAAATAGATATGTAAAAGACCAAGAACAGCCAAAGACCAATGAAAAAAGAAAATCAAGTTTGAAGAATTTGCACTACAATATAATGAGATTTACTAAAAGCTGCATCAATTACAATTTTGTAGTGTTGTTGCAAGGAGAGACAAACAGGCCAATGCAACAGAGTAGAGCCTAAAACTAGACCTGAATATATATGAACAATCGATTTATGACGAAACTGATAGTACTGATAAAGGGAAATCTTTTAAACAAATGTGTGTGCATGCATGCTCAGTAGCTCAGTCGTGTCTGACTCTTGTAACCCCATGAAGTTCAACCTGCCAGGATCCTCTGCCCAGAGAATTTTCCAGGCAAGAATACTGGAGCCAGTTGCCGTTTCCTACTCCAGGGGATCATCCCTAACCCAGGGATCAAACCCATCTTGCATCTTGCGTCTCCTGCACCTGTGGGCAGATTTTTTTTTTACCGCTGTGCCATTAGGGAAACCCTTTAAACAAATGGTGCTGTGTTAATAAGATATTCATATGGAAAAAAGTGAAATTTGACATCCAAACCTCAAACTACAGACAAAACTCAATACCAAATGGATTGTATATCTAAATGTGAAAGACAAACAAGAAACTTCTAGAAGATAACAGGAGAAAATATCTTCAGGTATTGAGATAAGGTAATATTTTCAATTCATACATACATACACACAAGAACATACATAAAAAGAACAATCCTTTGGTGCACAAACATTTACAATTTATACATAGTCAAATTTTATTTTTTGTTTTATTGCCTATTCCTTTGGTGGCAGATCCAAGAAATCATTGCCAAATCCAATGTCATAAAGCTTTACCCTGTAGTCTTCTAAGATGGTTACAGTTTGAGCACAAATGTCTCTCCTTTTCAATATGCTATCTAGGTAGGTCATAACTTTTCTTCCAAGGAGTGCATGTCTTTTAATTTCATGGCTGCAGTCACCATCTGCAGTGATTTTGGAGCCCAGAAAAATAAAGTCTGACACTGTTTCCACTGTTTCCCCATCTATTTCCCATGAAGTGATGGGACCAGGTGCCATGATCTTCGTTTTCTGAATGTTGAGCTTTAAGCCAACTTTTTCACTCTCCACTTTCACCTTCATCAAGAGGCTTTTTTTTTTTTTTAATTTTATTTAATTTTTAAACTTAACATAATTGTATTAGTTTTGCCAAATATCAAAATGAATCCGCCACAGGTATACATGTGTTCCCCATCCTGAACCCTCCTCCCTCCTCCCTCCCCATACCATCCCTCTGGGTCGTCCCAGTGCACTAGCCCCAAGCATCCAGTATCGTTCATCGAACCTGGACTGGCATCTCGTTTCATACATGATATTTTACATGTTTTAATGCCATTCTCTCAAATCTTCCCACCCTCTCCCTCTCCCACAGAGTCCATAAGACTGTTCTATACATCACTGTCTCTTTTGCTGTCTCGTACACAGGGTTATTGTTACCATCTTTCTATATTCCATATATATGCGTTAGTATACTGTATTGGTGTTTTTCCTTCTGGCTAACTTCACTCTGTCTAATAGGCTCCAGTTACATCCACCTCATTAGAACTGATTCAAATGTATTCTTTTTAATGGCTGAGTAATACTCCATTGTGTAGAGGCTTTTTACTTCCTCTTCACTTTCTGCCATAAGGGTGGTGTCATCTGCATATCTGAGGTTATTGATATTTCTCCTGGCAATCTTGATTCCAGCTTGTGCTTCTTCCAGCCCAGCGCTTCTCATGATGTACTCTGCATAGAAGTTAAATAAGCAGGGTGACAATATACAGCCTTGATGTACTCCTTTTCCTATTTGGAACCAGTCTGTTTGTTGCTCCATGTCTAGTTCTAACTGCTGCTTCCTGACCTGCATACAAATTTCTCAATACTCATACATTAAAAAGAATTCATTTGAATCAGTTCTAATGAGGTGGATGAAACCGGAGTCTATTATACAGAGTGAAGTAAGCCAGAAAGAAAAGCATCAATACCATATACTAACTCATATATATGGAATTTAGAAAGATAGTAACGATTACCCTATATGTGAGACAGTGAAAGAGACACAGATGTATAGAACAGTCTTTTGGACTCTTTTGGGGGGGGGATGATTTGGGAGAATGGCATTGAAACATGTATAATATCATATAAGAAACGAATCCCCAGTCCAGGTCCGATGCATGGGACAGGGTGCTCAGGGCTGTTGCACTGGGGTGACCCAGAGGGATGGGATGGGGAGGGAAGTGTCAGGGGGTGTCAGGATGGGGAACACATGTACCGCCATGGCTGATTCATGGCAATGTATGGCAAAATCAGTACAATATTGTAAAGTAATTAGCCTCCAATTAAAATGAATAAATTAAAAAAAATTTTTTTGCTAGAACATAAACTCTACTGTATAGCATTTGTAGCTCAGGTGGCACAGTGGTAAAGAATCCACTTGCAGAGGCAGGAGACAAAGGTTCACAGGTTCAGTCCCAGATGAATCTTTGAGACTCATGTGAAAGGCTTGCCAAAGAGTAGGACAAACACTTGTACTCTTAACTGACTTTATAGCTACTATCCACTGAAGTCAAGACAGACAGAACATTAATTTCAACCTAACTGGATTGACTCTTTCCTAAAACAAGCAAAAAACCAACATCATACAAAAGATTTTAATATAGCCTATATTCTCACAACATAATTTTTAAAATATTCAAGATGCAATCTAAAATTATTCAATATACAAAGAACCAGGAAAATGTAACCAATTCTCAAGGTAAAATATGGATGCCAATCCCAAGATAACTAAGATATTGGAATTACCAAAGACTTTATTTAATTTTTGGCTGTGCCATGCAGCTTGAAAGATCTTAGTTTCCCTGACCAGGGATCGAACTTGGACCCCAGCAGTCAAAGCACTGAGTCCTAACCATTAGACCACCAGGGAATTTTGAGAATGACCAAAAACTTTAAAACAGCTGCTCTAGTCATCTTTCAGGAAATTGATATGATGCTCTTAAAATAATTAGAAAAAGTTTTCAGCAAACATGTAGAAATTATTTTTAAAAAGAGAACTGAAGGTAAATATTGGAGCTGACAAATACAATATCAAGAGTAAAAAATTTCATGGTATGGGCTCTATAGCAGAATGAAGATGAAAGACTAAAGTCAGTGAACTTGAAGACAGATCAGTAGAAATCTGAAAAACAAAGAGATAATGACAAAACCAATACAATATTGTAAAGTAATTAGCCTCTAATTAAAATAAATAAATTTAAATTTTTTTAAAAAGAAAGATAATGGGTTAAAGGATAAATAAACAGAGACTCAGGGACTGCAAAGTAATAATAAAACATCGGATACTTGTTTCTAAAGTAGGTAAGAAGAAGGTTAATACAGAAAAAACATTTGAAGAAAAAAAGGCAGACAATAACCCAAATCTGAGATTTTCCTATTGTGTGCATTCTACTTTCCTTCAGGATTATTTTCTAAGTTTCCTATCAGGAAAATACACTTCTTCTCTGCCTAGTAGACAATTTTTTACTTATTATGTACACTGAAGTGAAAGTGAAATTGTTCAGTTGCATCCGACTCTTTGTGACCCCATGGACAGTTCATGGAATTCTCCAGGCCAGAATACTGGAGTGGGTAGCCTTTACATTCTCCAGGGCATCTTCCCAACCTGGGGATTGAACCCAGATCTCCCGTATTGCAGGCTGATTCTTTACCAGCTGAGCCACAAGGGAAGCCCATGTACACTAACCTCATTTTTACAAATATTTATATTTAAACAAACAAACAAAAAAACTAAATTGGAAGTTTCCTGTTTATATTTTAGAAATGAAAAAATGTGGAAGTTTTGGAAAAGGCCTTAGAGGCACAGACTTTTTTAGGTGAGTCCATAATAATTTCAAACTTTCTCTAAAGTTATGTTTAGTTCTTCTACTTCTATCTCTGTTTTTCACATCACTGAATATGCCAGCAAATTTGGAAAACTCAGCAGTGGCCACAGGACTGGAAAAGGTCCGTTTTCATTCCAATCCCAAAGAAAGGCAATGCCAAAGAATGCTCAAACTACCGCACAATTGCACTCATCTCACACGCTAGTAAAGTAAAGCTCAAAATTCTCCAAGCCAGGCTTCAGCAATACGTGAACCATGAATTTCCTGATGTTCAAGCTGGTTTTAGAAAAGGCAGAGGAACCAGAGATCAAATTGCCAACATCCGCTGGATCATGGAAAAAGCAAGAGAGTTCCAGAAAAACATCTATTTCTGCTTTATTGACTATGCCAAAGCCTTTGACTGTGTGGATCACAATCAACTGTGGAAAATTCTGAAAGAGATGGGAATACCTGCCTCTTGAGAAATCTGCATGTCAAGAAGCAACATTTAGAACTGGACATGGAACAACAGACTGGTTCCAAATAGGAAAAGGAGTATGTCAAGGCTGTGTATTGTCACCCTGCTTATTTAACTTCTATGCAGAGTACATCATGAGAAACGCTGGACTAGAAGAAACACAAGCTGGAATCAAGATTTCCGGGAGAAATATCAATAACCTCAGATATGCAGATGACACCACCCTTATGGCAGAAAGTGAAGAGGAACTAAAAAGCCTCTTGAGGAAAGTGAAAGTGGAGAGTGAAAAAATTGGCTTAAAGCTCAACATTCAGAAAACGAAGATCATGGCATCCAGTCCCATCACTTCATGGGAAATAGATGGGGAAACAGTGGAAATGGTGTCAGACTTTATTTTTGGGGGCTCCAAAATCACTGTAGATGGTGACTGCAGCCATGAAATTAAAAGACACTCCTTGGAAGGAAAGTTATGTCCAACCTAGATAGCATATTGAAAAGCAGAGACATTACTTTGCCAACAAAGGTCCATCTAGTCAAGGCTATGGTTTTTCCTGTGGTCATGTATGGATGTGAGAGTTGGACTGTGAAAAAGGCTGAGCACCGAAGAATTGATGCTTTTGAACTGTGATATTGGAGAAGACTCTTGAGAGTCCCTTGGGCTGCAAGGAGATCCAACCAGTCCATTCTGAAGGAGATCAGCCCTGGGATTTCTTTGGAAGGAATGATGCTAAAGCTGAAGCTCCAGTACTTTGGCCACCTCATGTGAAGAGTTGACTCATTGGAAAAGACTCTGATGCTGGGAGGGATTGGGGGCAGGAGGAGAAGGGGACGGCAGAGGATGAGATGGCTGGATGGCATCACTGACTCGATGGACGTGAGTCTGAGTGAACTCTGGGAGTTGGTGACGGACAGGGAGGCCTGGCATGCTGAGATTCATGGGGTCACAAAGAGTCGGACACGATTGAGCAACTGAACTGAACTGACAGGGCATTAACACACATAACTTGATTTGGAGTGTACACAAGTCTGAGCAATAAGCTAAAAATACATTGATTTAATGTTTTCCGTAAAACAAATTCTCATAACTCATGGAGTGAGCTATGGAGAGCCAGGTAACAGAACTAGGCTTTAGAAGAAATGGGCTTAGGTTATCATAGAACCTAAATTTTGCACTAAAGTTTTAATACATTTATATTGCAAGCTAGATAAATTTATAATAACACAATCAATTCAGCCTTCCAATTTGTTCAAAGCAGTGGATACCAATCACAAATTACTTAGCTATGCTTGGGGACAATGATCATCAAGGTCAGAAAAGAGAACTGACATAAATATGACACAATGATCACACAAGTTAACAACAGTACATGTATGGTGAGAGTCAAGGCAGTAATTCCTACTTAGGAGGCTTTCTCTTCCAATGAAGAGAATGACATACAAATAGGTAACACAACTGCATAGCTCACAAATCAGAGGTTGGCTTGATTATGGGTGCAAAACTTCCACAAAAGTAAACAAAAGCTTTATAAACGTGGCAAGATCTCTGTTTCCAATATTTTTTGTTGTCCCTAGATGGAGCATAAAAGCTTGCAACTACAGAGCAAATGGTTTGGGTTGTTGGTATAGCAATCTTCTAGTGAGTGCCTAATTATATTTTAGGGAGTGACTATGTTAGCACAGTGACTCCAGGGAAATTGATTTGATTAATTCTGGTTTGGCAAATTGGGGAGAGCTTTAGCAAGGAGTTGACATTTGCGCTGAGCCTTGAAATACAGGAAAGGATTTCAAGAGTGGTGTCCCAAGCAAACGGCTTATCTTGAGAAAAGACAGAGTTGGTAAACTGTGAGCATGTTCAGGAGAAGGATGTGACTAGAAGTGTGTCTTCAGGGGTTATTTTTGAAGGAATATAAAGGGTGGAGGAATAAATTAAAATCAATGCAACTGCTGTTTTTAGGTATCAAACATTCTAAACAGTCTATAATATTTTCATTGAGCTTTTAACATATATCTACAGATGATAGATAAATGTCAAGAAGTAGGGATTTTAGCATTCTTATAATCTTGAGATTGACCTATTAATGGTCATAGAGAAATAATCTTTTTATACAAAATTTTCTTTGGTGTCATGTCACAAGATTAAATGAACTTTGCCTAAGATGTTATTTTTATTCAAACAAATGTTTGCTGGGCCATGCAGAGACAATGGGACACAGGGGGATTTTAACAGACTTTGCTAGGCTCCTCCTTGTCTACCACACCTAGTTCATAGTAGAGTTACCGATGGTGATAGCTCCCTTTCTGGAAGAGGTCCTCTGTCTACATTCTTTCAGGCAGTTAGGGGGAAGGTCAAAGTTTCTTCCTGAGTATTCAGGGCCTTGATTGTTTTTAGCTCAAAATAATCCATATGCTAAAGAGATATTTTGGTGTGGCAAATTTTTTTCCTCTGTACAGGTGTAGAAAACTGAGTAGGTATTTTTCAGAAAAGAAAGTGATATGATATATCTTACACTACCTAATAAAAATTGAATATATCCAGGCTGGTGGAATGATGTATTGAATAATAATGGTGTCAAGGTTGGTCAGATCTGTGATGAGTAGTTTATAGTTGTGGCTTCTTAGCTATCAGCAACTATGCCCTATTATTCACGCTGAATGTTATACCTCAAGAATATCTCTAACCAGCACATTTAGCATTACCTTTCACATTGCCTTTGTAGACTGCCTCAAGTGCCAGAATTCATATAAGTAAGAAACCTATGGAGGGAGCCAATGGAACGGAGTCATCAAGTGTGTTTGGAGGACTAGAGGAAAAGTAAATATGGAAGTTCATATAACATATACCTAGATATTTAAAATATACTAATAAATATATTAAAATTTCAAATTAAGTAAAATATGTTGCACACACCTATGTTGACAAATACACTTGCATAAAGATCTGGAAGAACAGGCTGAAACTGAGAGTTTTGGGAATCCTTGGAGTTCCACGAAAAAATGTGCTGGTGTGGGTGAAAAGTTTTCAGGTTCATCGTTTCACTACCAGCTATATCCAGCACTTAAGGGTCCTCATTTGTGAGAGTTTAAATACACAGACAGAGAATGGCCAGATGATACATGGCAGCAGAATACTAATCCACAGCCTCTGCAACAGTCATCCCAGAATGGTCAGTACTTGATTAATAACTGCCAACTTCCCTAAGTTTTGTCTCCATTTCCTATTCAGAATCAATTGTTGTCATTGTTCAGTTGCTAAGTTGTGTCCAACTTTTTGCAACCCTGGGGACTGAAGTACACCAGTACACCAGGCTCCTCTGTCCTTCACTTTCCCCCAGACTTTGCTCAAATTCATGTCCATTCAGTCAGTGATGCTATCCAACCATCGTATCCTCTGCTGCCCTCTTCTCTTTTTGCCCTCAATCTTTCCAATCATCACGGTCTTTTCCAATAAGTTGGCTCTTCACAGCATTTATACTCTTTTGTAAATTGTGTTTTCTGCCTTATATATCTTTAGGGTAGACATCTTATTCATCTTTGTGCCCTGAGGTCTAACAAAAAGTTGGAATTCAATGAAGTACTATTTGTTTATGAAAAACTATTAACTATATGTAAAAACACAATAATTTTTCCTCCCACAATTCAAAGAATGGGATGGCTAAATATTTACTTAGCTTTACTAGGTTCAAAGCCTTACTCCCTATGTTGGAGAGAAACTGGAAATTTTAACTGACTCCTTTCAGCTCAGTTCAGTCAATCAGTTGTGTCCGACTCTTTGCGACCCCATGAATTGCAGCACGTCAGGCCTCCCTGTCCATCACCAACTCTCGGAGTTCACTCAAACTCATGTCCATCGAGTTGGTGATGCCATCCAGCCATCTCATCCTCTGTCATCCCCTTCTCCTCCTGCCCCCAATCCCTCCCAGCATCAGAGTCTTTTCCAATGAGTCAACTCTTTGCATGAGGTGGCCAAAGTATTGGAGTTTCAGCTTTAGCATCAGTCCTTCCAATGAACACCCAGGACTGGTCTCCTTTAGAATGGACCGGTTGGATCTCCTTGCAGTCCAAGGGACTCTCAAGAGTCTTCTCCAACACCACAGTTCAAAAGCATCAATTCTTCGGTGCTCAGCTTCCTTTACAGTCCAACTCTCACATCCATACATGACCACTGGACTCCTTTACTGCCATCAATTCTAATATTCAAAGCTTGTTGCAATATATGTTTGTGTTTTGAGGGGAGAAATATTTCCCATTACTTTTCTGTGGAGAGTTAGGAGAAAGTCTGAGACTTTTGAAAAGGGTAATATAATCACAGTTCTGAGGATTTTTACTTTAGCTGTTGGTCTTAAATTGTGTTTTTATATTGTAAGGCACCTAGGGAAGCATTGGCCTGGTAGGTGCGATATAAATGAGAAATATTTAAAAAATACAACTCTGGAGACTGATAACAGGATTTCTACTATTTCATTGTTTTGTTTTGCATTATTTTCTTGTTCTCATTGTTTCCAGTGGGGTTACCTTCAAGACAATTTAAATCTAATTTTTCTTGAGGCACTAAGTATACTAAAGCTCTTCTGTCGGCCCATTGATTAAAAGTCAATTTTACATTTTTCTAGAAATTAGGGCAGGTACCTCCTAAAAAATAGTAGTCTTTCACTTTAATCACTTGTGAGCACCTCCCGTGGTTTCATTTGGAATTTTATGGAGAATTACAAAAGTCCTGGCAATTATATTCCCATGGGAAGAGAGAAAGATGAAACCACTCTTGGAAATTTTGAATCCTGACTGGAGCAAAGACATTAGCATTTGGAATCAATGGTATAGCATGAAGGTGAAAAAATGCCTGATAATCAGTTTCCCATTATTCCAGAATTACTGTGAACAGAAAGTACAGTAATTTTCAATTGAATGAATTGGAATGCTCTTGCATAAGGAATGTTTCTGTGGGTTATTTGCTTTTCCAAAAGGTGTAAAAAATGTATCTGGACCTTGTTGCTTAGGAAAGAACTTCCACAGAAAGACATCTTCTTTATGCTCTGTAAAATATGCATGGTAGGTCTTCATTTTGGAAAATAAATCTCCTCTTAACTGGTACAGAAATAATGGGTTCCCATTTTTACTGAACTCCCTGAATTGAAACTAAGCCCAGCTATCTACAACTATAATATATAACCTCAAAAGGTCATAAAGGATAATTGTAACTTCATGGAAATAGCTATTTGCTAAGTTGTATATTAAGAGATCACAGAAATGCTTACTAAAAGGAAAAGATTTCTTCATCTCTCTCTTCCCCAGTATCTCAGCCTTTCTAAAGCTAAAATATCTGTCAAAAGATGCTTACTCCTTGGAAGGAAAGTTATTACCAACCTAGTAACATATTGAAAAGCAGAGACATTACTTTGCCAACAAAGGTTCGTCTAGTCAAGGCTATGGTTTTTCCTGTGGTCATGTATGGATGTGAGAGTTGGACTGTGAAGAAAACTGAGCACTGAAGAATTGATGCTTTTGAACTGTGGTGTTGGAGAAGACTCTTGAGAGTCCCTTGGACTGCAAGGAGATCCAACCAGTCCATTCTGAAGGAGATCAGCCCTGGGATTTCTTTGGAAGGAATGATGCTAAAGCTGAAACTCCAGTACTTTGGCCACCTCAAGCGAAGAGTTGACTCATTGGAAAAGACTCTGATGCTGGGAGGGATTGGGGGCAGGAGGAGAAGGGGATGGCAGAGGATGAGATGGCTGGATGGCAACACTGACTCAATGGACGTGAGTCTGAGTGAACTCTGGGAGTTGATGATGGACAGGGAGGCCTGGCATGCTGCGATTCATGGGGACACAAAGAGTCGGACACGACTAAGCAACTGAAATGAACAGAACTGAAGAGAAAATGTAATTTCCTTAGCCCTGAATTTTCAGACTTCAGCCCTCCATGTGATTGCTTGATTCTTCTTAAAATCAGGTGAAAATATTCATTGTACTAGAAAAAACTTCCTCAATAATTGAAAAAATTGCAATTGATGTTTAAGAGAAGATAACCATGGTGGAACACTAATTTGCTGAAAAATTTCAAGACTTTGATAAATATATCTTTTTTGTGTGTGCTACCACTGATGCCATATAGGTATGTGACCCTGGGAAAAATCATGTATTATTTCTCAATTTCTATATTTTTGAAACCTTGACAATGCAAAATTGGCCTTCCTAATTTAGAGTGTAGTTATGAGACAAGAACTAAAATTATTACTGTTGTTTGCCTTCCTCTGAAGAAAGCACTACGCAAATACAAAGAATCAGTAGAATATAAAGAATGAAACACTGAACCAAACCAGGAATCTCCACAATGAATCTCTACAGTGCCAAAAGAGACATTATTTTCCTATACAACCAGATAAGAATGTCAACATATGTTATCCTAAATATCATTATTTTTCCATTAATAGCCTATTATGAATCTATCATTCACCATTCTCTCTAAACCACCTCGAATTTCCTTCTTTTCTTTTTTCTTTCCTTCCTTCACTCTATTCTTTTTCTATTCCTATATTCCTCCCTTCCAACATTTACTGAGGACCCAGTATTATTCAAGACAATAGAAAAATACAGAGGAGAAAAAAAATGGAATTCTAGAAGGCTTAAAGAAAATGAAGTATGTTACAATAGGAAGCTGTAAGTATTTTAACTTGACTATATCTAAGGGTATAAGAGAAAGCATGATAAGAGATGAAGCTGGATAAGTAGGCAGGGGACAGATCAGGGAAGGCCTTAGGTACTTTCTATAGGGGTTTCTATTTTATTCTATAGGTAATACAGACCTAGTGAAGAATTTAATATTTTTGAACACTTTTATTCTGTCAACTGTAAGGGGAAAGGAAAGGTGAACAAAAACTTTGTAGGAAAATCAGTTGTAAGAGGGTTTTAAGAATATTGTTGAAAGATAATAAGAGTATGAAATTGAGATTGCTGCCTTAGAGATGGTGAAGAGGAGACAGAATTGAGATACATAAAAGGAAGTACAGGAGGGATGGATGGACAGTATGTAGAATGAGAAAAGGAGATAATTTTAAAGGATGACTACAGGAGAAGGTGCAGTTTGGGGAGACAACAATGAGTTCAGTTTTAGACATGTGAAATTTGATTGACAGCCATTTGTAAGGAGAGAGCCTATAGGGAGATATCAATAGTATCTCAGTGTTTTCACATATCCTGTTTCCTCACCTTGAATGTTTATTATTATTATTATTATTTAGCCACTCCATGGCATGTGGGATCTCAGTTCCCTGACCAGGGATTGAACGCATGTCCCCTGCACTGAAGCATAGAGTCTTAACCACTAGACCACCAGGGAAGTCCTTTGAACATTAATTCTTAATCTCTTGGTTTGGTTAATTCTTTGTTATCTTTTAAGTCTTACCCAAAATTATTGTTCAAAGATGTTAAGTCCCCTTCCTCATTTATTTGCTACCACAGTATTCTGTAATTTTCACTCCTAGAACTCCTAATACTTTATTTATATTTATCTGAAGCTGAGGGCCTAAGAACTGATGCTTTTGAAGTGTGGTGTTGGAGAAGACTTTTGAGAGTCCCTTGGACTGCAAGTGGAAGGACTAATGTTGAAGCTGAAACTCCAAAACTTTGGCCACCTGATGCAAAGAACTGACCCATTGGAAAAGACCCTGATGCTGGGAAAGATTGAAGGCGGGAGGAGAAAGGGATAACAGAGTATGAGATGGTTGGATGGCATCACCAACTCAATGGACATGAGTTTGAGTAAACTCTGAGAGTTGGTGATGGACAGGGAGGCCTGATGTGCTGCAGTCCATGGGGTCGCAAAGAGTCAGACACGACTGGGAGACTGAACTGAACTGAACTGAACCATTAATTAATATTCATCCCTCCCAGTAAGTGGTAGAATCCATGAGAACAAAGGTAAAACATCTGTATCCTTTTCTGCTGTATCTCCCAAACCCAAAAGAGTGCCTGATGAAGTTAAATGATTCTTAAGTGAATAAGTTTGAGTTTGGTTTTAGGGGATAGCTCTGCCTAAAGGTGGGCTTCCCTGGGGGCTCAGATGGTAAAGAATCTGCCTGTAATGTGAGTGACCTGGGTTCAGTCTCTGGGTCAGGAAGATCCCCTGGAGAAGGGCATGGCAACCCACTCCTGTATTCTTGCCTGGAGAATTCCATGGACAGAGGAGGTTGGTGGGCCACATTTCATGAGGTTGCAAAGAATCAGACACAACTGATAAACTAACACTACACTTCATTGCCTAAAGTGGAGTTGCATAGGGTGTTAACATATCAATTACTGATAGGAGATCGACCAAGCAAAGCCATGAGAGTGGATGGAATTGCCTCAGTACAATGCATAGAATGGCACAAGCATACAAGATGAAAGAAATTAGAAAGTAAGTTCCATGAGGTAGGAACATTGATTTGTTCACTTCTATATCTATGGAGCTTACAACAGGTCTGGGTTAAATAAGTGTGATAATTTTTTGGGGGGAGGGTGGATCAAGTCAGTTCATTTGTCACTCAGTCGTGTCTGACTCTTTGTGACCCCATGAACTGCAGCACACCAGGCCTCTGCGGGTGGGGTATAGAGTACTTTATTGATGGTACTCAAGAAGGTAGGGAAGCCCCTCCCCTTCCTCAGGGCGTCTGGGATGGAAACCGTGTGGAGGTTGGGAGATTCTCAGTGTGGAGCATGATAATATTTTTAAGGAAATAAAGGATTGAAGTACTATTGTTGTCTGGTTCTATCTGTCTCTTATAGTTGTATGTACTTTTCAGGTGGTTGTTTTGTTTCATGAGCAGCTTTTTTCTGAGGTTTTTAGCTACTGCGTTTGTTAGTTCTCAGCTATTAAAACTATTTTGGGGAATGGAAATAATGAAAGTCCAGGTCCAAGTCTGTGTACATTTCTAGGGAAAGAATGAGCCCTAGGCACCATAAAATTAGTGTTAGTCATTCCTGTTTGCTGCTATACAACAACATTGGGCAGGGTTTTATTTTGAAACTCACAGGAAAAAGTGGAAGGAGGCCTTAGATTATAGTCTATCTTTCCTGGGGATCTGGAGGAGGAAAGGGAGAAAGGCTTGGAAGAGTGAATGCTGAGGGTAAGGGAATCGCCTTGTATGCATTTTTGTCAATGCCTTACAGTAGCAAGGCTTTTGCACTGTCCTGATTTAAAGTGAAGACACAGTGAGATTAAACTGTAGATTTATTTGGAAAAAGGGACAGGTAGTCATTATATGGGAGAACTAAGGATGAAAATGTAAAACCACTCACCATCCTGTTCTTTCATCACTGCTTCCATTAGGCAGTCTTTTTCTCTCAGGTAGCACTTAGCAAAGCACCATTTTCTAAAGCTTTTGCTGTGGGTTTTTTTTGGGGGGGGTAACTTTATACACATTGAACATCAACTTCCCTATTTCCCCTCCCCCCGATTCCCTGGCAACTGCCATTCTATTCCCTGCTTCGGGGAGCCTGACTATTTTAGATTCCTCATATAGTGGAATCATGCAGTATTTGTCCTTCTGTAACTGACTGACTTCACTTAGTGCAGTGCCATCCACATTGTCACAAATGGTGGGATTTCCTTCTTTTTAAGGATGAATATTCTGTTGTATGTATATACCACATTTTCTTTTGTCCATTAGTCTGTTGATGGATATTTGAGTTGGGATATTTTGTCTGTTGTGAATAATTATGTACATAGTTTAAAGATGCTCCTAGAT
Organism: Bos grunniens; assembly: GCF_055505025.1. NCBI lineage: Eukaryota > Metazoa > Chordata > Mammalia > Artiodactyla > Bovidae > Bos > Bos grunniens. Next base: position 136,255,931 of record NC_141194.1, read on the forward strand.
TTATGATAGCCGTTAAATAGCAGTTATCATAGCAGTTAAATATGATACTGTTAAATAGCAGTACCCTGCTTTACCTATCTCTTCCACATTTTCTTTCTTCAGTATTGTTTTCTTATATAGTTTTTTCCTCTAGATTTCTAAATGGTGTGCTAATACTATGAATGATTGTTAAATTTTAATATTTCCTTTTAAATTGCTGTTATGGAACCTAACAATTTAGTCATCTTATACCACTGTCCCTACCACATTTCACCTTCCTTTTTCTTAATATGGTTATAGCAATATCTAGTTTACTTTTCATTTGCTATGTACGTTTTCCTTATTTTTAATGCAACTGACCCTCTGCATCCATGGGCTCCACATCAGCAGATTCATCCAACCAAAGATTGAAAATATTCAGGAAAAAAAACAATTCCAGAAAGTTCTAAAAAGCAAAACTTGAGTTTGCTATGTGCTGGCAATGGTTTACATTGTATTAGGCATTTTAAGTGTTCTTGCCTGGAGAATCTCAGGGACGGGGGAGCCTGGTGGGCTGCCATCTATGGGGTCGCACAGAGTCAGACACGACTGAAGTGACTTAGCAGTAGCAGCAGAGATTATTTAAAGTATATGGGAGGATGTGTGTGGGTTAATGCAAATACTACATCACTTTATATAAGGGAATTGAGCATTCTCAGATTTTGGAATTCATGTGCGTCCTGAAACCAGTCCCCCCACCCCACCCCCTGTATACCGAGGGATGGCGCTATACCTAAGTATTATGTTGACTGGGTCCCCAGTGTGTAGTATGGTTACATTTCCTTTCTTAGAAAATCTATCATTTTTCCTGGACTTAATAGTTGTCTTGCTTTTCCATTTTACTTGGTTTCCTTTGGCACTCTTCATTTATGATTCCAAATTCTCTAATATCGTAGACTTGGAAAACTCCTTTGAATACTATTTTCTACATGGTCAAATACATTATTCTTGGTTTCATTTTAAATCTTTCATCATGTATTATACTTAACTCAAGAAAGATCCCTTGGAGGAAGACACTGCAACCCACTCCAGTATTCTTGCCTGGAGAATCCCTAGGACAGAGGAGTCTGATGGGTGGCAGTCCATAGGGTTGTACAGAGTTGGAAAGGACTGAAGTGACTTAGCGCGCATGAACGCACACATGTTTACCTTAGAGGCTTCTTTCTGTCTGGAAACTCTAGTCCTTTAGTTCTGGGAAATTTTATTAACTTCTTTAATTCTCTTTATGACATTTTCTTTTCTCTCTTTCTGAAACTCCTGTACTACTTGCCTGATGAGTTAGATTGATTGATCCTTTAATTTTTATACTCTTATTTTCTACATTTTTGTCTGCTCAATGATTTTCTCAGCTGTAATCTTCACAGTTTTATGAATTATTTTTTAAATTTTTATCATTTAAAAAACTTCATTACTGAAACTGCAAACAAAAAAGTGTAGAGAGAATCTTAAAACTGTGATGCACCTATCATTCAGTTTAGTGATTAATTTTTTACTAATATTTCACTTCTCTGTACTTTCTGTTTAGTGATTAATTTTTTACTAATATTTCACTTCTCTGTACTTTCTGTGGAGAAGGAAATGGCAACCCACTCCAGTTTTCTTGCCTAGAGAATTCCACAGACAGAGGAGCCAGGTGGATACAGTCCATGGTGTCACAAACAGTTGGACACAACTGAGTGACTGAGCAGCAGCAGCACCATATATTTGTTGAATGAAACAATGAAAACACAAATGAAAAACATCTGTATTTAAAGGCTTGAGAGCTCTTCCCATATGTGGACTTAGTTATCGTGCTTCCCATACATCTCCTTTCTCTGTGCAGAAATTCCCATATTTCCTCTAACACCCCTCCCATATAGTTGGCAGACATTTTATTTCCTCATCCCCTGTCTGCTAAAAAGACCATGTCACTCTTTTTTTTTTTTTTTGGCCTTTTATTTTTTTTTTTTTTTATTTTTTTAATTTTATTTTATTTTTAAACTTTACATAATTGTATTAGTTTTGCCAAATATCAAAATGAATCCATCACAGGTATACATGTGCTCCCCATCCTGAACCCTCCTCCCTCCTCCCTCCCCATACCCTCCCTCTGGGTCGTCCCAGTGCACTAGCCCCAAGCATCCAGTATCGTTCATCGAACCTGGACTGGCAACTCGTTTCATACATGATATTTTACATGTTTCAATGCCATTCTCCCAAATCTTCCCACCCTCTCCCTCTCCCACAGAGTCCATAAGACTGTTCCATACATCAGCGTCATTTTTGCTGTCTCGTACACAGGGTTATTGTTATCATCTTTCTAAACTCCATATATATGTGTTAGTATACTGTATTAGTGTTTTTCCTTCTGGCTTACTTCACTCTGTATAATAGGTTCCAGTTTCATCCATGTCATTAGAACTGATTCAAATGAATTCTTTTTAATGGCTGAGTAATACTCCATTGTGTATATGTACCACAGCTTTCTTATCCATTCATCTGCTGATGGACATCTAGGTTGCTTCCATGTCCTGGCTATTATAAACAGTGCTGTGATGAACATTGGGGTACACGTGTCTCTTTCCCTTCTGGTTTCCTCAGTGTGTATGCCCAGCAGTGGGGTTGCTGGATCATAAGGCAGTTCTATTTCCAGTTTTTTAAAAAGGCATTTCTCCCACAAATGAACCCAACATTCACAATGTGGTCTGATCAGTGGAAGAAAATAAACTCCTTTATTGTGGACCTTACATCTAGGTGAATGCAGACTATTTCACAATTTTCATGTCAACAATACATCCCCTACATTCACTCTGAGTCAACAGAATTATCTTTTTCACTTAAACAACTCTTAAGGAATTCTATCCTTCTCCTAAACTTTGGAATAAATAGTAGAATCTATCACTGTAGTTTTGATTTATCATTTCAGCCTGTCAGATTTTTTTATTGGTTATATATATATATTATATAAATATATATTATTTTATATAATATATAAAATATAGTATTATATATAAAATATGTAATATTATATATAAAATAATATATTATTATATACAAATATATATTATATATAATATATATATTGATATATTATATATATATCAGTCAAGCTATGGAATCTACAAATTTGATAAGCTTATGTATGTTCTTTGTCTTAAGTTTTTGATAAAAATAGAAATGATTAAGTTCAATATCTAAGCTGTATAATTTTCCACTAAGGATAACCCTCCAGATGCAGGAGACCTGAGTTTGATCCCTGAGTTGGGAAGATCCCTTGGAGAAGGGAACAGATACCCACTCCAGTATTCCTGCCTGGAGAATTCCACAGACAGAGGAACCTGGCAGGCTACAGTCCATGGGGTCGCAAAGAGTTGGACATGACTGGAAAATTCTGAAAGAGATGGGAATACCAGACCACCTGACCTGCTTCTTGAGAAATTTGTATGCAGGTCAGGAAGCAACAGTTAGAACTGGACATGGAACAACAGACTGGTTCCAAATAGGAAAAGGAGTTTGTCAAGGCTGTATATTGTCACCCTGTTTATTTAACCTATATGCAGAGTACATCATAAGAAATGCTGGGCTGGAAGAAGCACAAGCTGGAATCAAGATTTCCGGGAGAAATATCAATAACCTCAGATATGCAGATGACACCACCCTTATGGCAGAAAGTGAAGAGGAACTAAAAAGCCTCTTGATGAAAGTGAAAGTGGAGAGTGAAAAAGTTGGCTTAAAGCTCAACATTCAGAAAATGAAGATCATGGCATGTGGTCCCATCACTTCATGGCAAATAGATGGGGAAACAGTGGAAACAGTGTCAGACTTTATTTTTCTGGGCTCCAAAATCACTGCAGATGGTGACTGCAGCCATGAAATTAAAAAACGCTTACTCCTTGGAAGGAAAGTTATGACCAACCTAGATAGCATATCCAAAAGCAGAGACATTACTTTGCCAACAAAGGTCCATCTAGTCAAGGCTATGGTTTTTCCAGTGGTCATGTATGGATGTGAGAGTTGGACTGTGAAGAAGGCTGAGCACCGAAGAATTGATGCTTTTGAACTGTGGTGTCGGAGAAGACGCTTGAGAGTCCCTTGGACTGCAAGGAGATCCAACCAGTCCATTCTGAAGGAGATCAGCCCTGGGATTTCTTTGGAAGGAATGATGCTAAAGCTGAAACTCCAGTACTTTGGCCACCTCATGTGAAGAGTTGACTTATTGGAAAAGACTCTGATGCTGGGAGGGATTGGGGGCAGGAGGAAAAGGGGACGACAGAGGATGAGATGACTGGATGGCACACTGACTCGATGGACGTGAGTCTGAGTGAACTCCGGGAGTTGGTGATGGACAGGGAGGCCTGGCGTGCTGGGATTCATGGGGTCGCAAAGAGTCGGACACGACTGAGTGACTGATCTGATCTGATCTGATCTGAGTGACTTTCACTTTCATAATTTTCCTCTAAGGACAATCCTCCAGATATGAATCCCATCCAGGAACCAATACTCTTCATGTATATCATGAAATCTTCTAACTCACATCTCTCTCTCTCTTTCTCTTTTTTTTTTTTTTTAGAATTTTTGGGTCCTGTCAAATGAGTCAAATTCTTTATTTATTTTAATTGAAGACTAATTAATTTACAATATTGTAGTTGTTTTTGCCATACATTGACATGAATCAGCCATAGGTGTACATGTGTTACCCATCCTGAACCCACCTCCCACATCACTCCATATCCCATCCCTCTGGGTCATCCCAGTGCACCGCCCTGAGCACCCTGTCTCATGCATTGAACCTGGACCAGTGATCTGTTTCACATATGATAATATACTTGTTTCAATGCTATTCTCTCAAATCATCCCACTCTCGCCTTCTCCCACAGAGTCCAAAAGACTGTTCTTTACATCTGTGTTCTTTTGCTATCTCTCATATAGGATCATTGTTACCATCTTTCTAAATTCCATAAATATGTGTTAGTATACTGTATTGGTGTTTTTCTTTCTGGCTTACTTCACTCTGTATAATAGGCTCCAGTTTCATCCACCTCATTAGAACTAATTCATATGTATTCTTTTAAATGGCTGAGTAATTACCATTGTGTATGTGTACCACAGCTTTCTTATCCATTCATATGCTGATGGATGTCTAGGTTGCTACCATGTCCTGGCTATTATAAACAGTGCTGCGATGAACATTGGGGTACACGTGTCTCTTTCAACTCTGGTTTCCTCAGTGTGTATGCCCATCAGTGGGATTGCTGGGTCATATGGCAGTTCCTTTTCCAGTTTTTTAAAGAATCTACACACTGTTCTCCATAGTGGCTGTACTAGTTTGCATTCCCACCAACAGTGTAAGAGGATTGCCTTTTCTCCACACCCTCTCCAGCATTTACTGCTTGTAGACTTTTGGAGAGCAGCCATTCTCACAGGTGTGAGATGGTACCTCACTGTGGTTTTGATTTGCATTTCTCTGATAATGAGTGATGTTAAGCATCTTTTCATGTGTTTGTTAGCCATCTGTATGTCTTCTTTGGAGAAATGTCTGTTTAGTTCTTTGGCCCATTTTTTGATTGGTTCATATATTTTTCTGGAATTGAGCTGCAGGAGTTGCTTATATATTTTTGAGATTAATTCTTTGTCCATTGCTTCGTTTGCTATTATTTTCTCCCAATCTGAAGGCTGTCTTGTCACCTTGCTTATAGTTTCTTTCATTGTGCAAAAGCTTTTAATTTAATTAGGTCCCATTTGTTTATTTTTGCTTTTATTTTCATTACTCTGGGAAGTGGGTCATAGAGGATCCTGCTGTGATTTATGTTGGAGAGTGTTTTGCCTATCTATGTTTACCTCTAGGAGTTTTATGGTTTCTGGTCTTATGTTTAGATTTTAATCCATTTTGAATTTACTTTTGTGTATGGTGTTAGAAAGTTTTCTAGTTTTGTTCTTTTACAAGTGGTTGACCAGTTTTCTCAGCACCACTTGTTAAAGAGATTGTCTTTTCTCGATTGTATACTCTCGCCTCCTTTGTCAAAGATAAGATGTCCATAGGTGTGTGGATTTATCTTTGGGCTTTCTATTTTGTTCCCTTAGTCTATATTTCTGTCTTTGTGCCAGTACCATACTGTCTGGATGACTGTAGCTTTGTAGTAGAGCCTGAAGTCAGGCAGGTTGTTTCCTCCAGTTCCATTATTCTTTCTCAAGATTGCTTTGGCTATTCGAGGTTTTTTTTTTTTGTATTTCCATACAAATTGTGAAATTATTTGTTCTAGTTCTGTGAAAAATACCATTGGTAGCTTGATAGGGATTGCATTGAATCTGTATATTGTTTTGTATACTGATTTTCATATATTGATTCTTCCGATCCATGAACATGGTATATTTCTCCATCTATTTGTGTCCTCTTTGATTTCTTTCATCGGTGTTTTCATCACCTGTTTCTATATACAGGTCTTTTGTTTCTTTAGGTAGATATATTCCTAAGTATTTTATTCTTTTCATTGCAATGGTGAATGGAATTGTTTCCTTCTCTTTCTGTTTTCTCATTGTTAGTAAATAGGAATGCAAGATATTTCTGTGTGTTAATTTTATATCCTGCAACTTTCCTATATTCATTTATTAGCTCTAGTAATTTTCTGGTGGAGTCTTTAGAGTTTTCTATGTAGAGGATCATGTCATCTGCAAACAATGAGAGTTTTACTTCTTCTTTTCCAATCTGGATTCCTTTTATTTCTTTTTCTGCTCTGATTGATGTGGCCAAAACTTCCAAAACTATGTTGTAGTAGTGGTGAGAGTGGGCACACATGTCTTGTTCCTGACTTTAGGGGAAATGCTTTCAATTTTTCACCATTGAGGATAATGGTTGCTGTGGGTTTGTCATAGATAGCTTTTAATTTGTTGAGGTATGTTCCCTCTATACCTGCTTTCTGGAGGGTTTTTATCATAAATGGAAGTTGTTTTTTGTCAAAGGCTTTCTCTGCATCTATTGAGATAATCACATGGTTTTTATCTTTCAGTTTGTTAATATGGTATATACATTAATTGATTTGTGTATATTAAAGAATCCTTACATCCCTCAGATAAAGCCCACTTGGTCATGATGGTATGATCTTTTTAATATGTTGTTCGATTCTGTTTGCTAGGATTTTGTTAAGGATTTTTGCATCTATGTTCATCATGATATTGGCATGTAGTTTTCCTTTTTTGTGGTATCTTTGTCTGGTTTTGGGATTAAGGTGATGGTGGCCTCATACAATGAGTTAGGAAATTTACCTTCCTCTGCAATTTTCTGGAAGAGTTTGAGCAGGATAGGTATTTAGCTCTTCTCTAAATTTTTGGTAGAATTCAGCTGTGAAGCCATCTGGACCTGGGCTTTTGTTTGTTGGATGATTTCTGATTACAGTTTTGATTTTTGTGCTTGTGATGGGTCTGTTAAGATTTTCTATTTCTTCCTGGTTCAGTTTTGGAAAGTTGTACTTTTCTAAGAATTTGTCCATTTCTTCCAAGTTGTCCATTTTATTTGCATATATGGCTGATAGTAGTCTCTTATGATCCTTTGTATTTCTGTGTTGTCTGTTGTGATTTCTCCATTTTCATTTCTAATTTTGTTGATTTGATTCTTCTCCCTTTGTTTCTTGATGAGTCTGGCTAATGGTTTGTCTATTACATTTATCTTCTCAAAGAACCATCTTTTGGCTTTGTTGATTTTTGCTCTGGTCTCTTTTGTTTCTTTTGCATTTATTTCTGCCCTAATTTTAAAGATTTATTTCCTTCTACTAACCCTGGGGTTCTTCATTTCTTCCTTTTCAAGTTGCTTTAGGTGTACAGTTAGGTTATTTATTCGACTTTTCTTGTTTCTTGAGGTAAGCCTGTATTGCTATGAACCTTCCCCTTAGCACTGCTTTTACAGTGCCCCATAGGTTTTGGGTTGTTCTGTTTTCATTTTCATTGGTTTCTATGCATATTTTGATTTCTTCTGTGATTTTTTGGTTATTCAGAAGTGTGTTGTTCAGCCTCTATATGTTGGAATTTTTAATAGTTTTTCTCCTCTAATTGAGATCTAATCTTACTGCATTGTGGTCAGAAAAGATGCTTGGAATTATTTCAATTTTTTTGAATTTACCAAGGCTAGATTTATGGCCCAGGATATGATATATCCTGGGGAAGGTTCCAGGTGCACTTGAGAAAAAGGTGAAATTCATTGGTTTGGGGTGAAATGTCCTATAGATATCCATTATGTCTAACTGGTCCACTGTATCATTTAAAGTTTGTTTTTCCTTGATAATTTTCTGTTTAGTTGATCTAGCCATAGGTGTGAGTGGGGTATTAAGTCTCCCACTATTAATGTGTTACTGTTAATTTCCCCTTTCATACTTGTTAGCATTTGCCTTACACTTTGCCATGCTCTTATGTTGGGTGGATATATATTTATAATAGTTATACCTTCTTGGATTAATCCTTTGATCATTATGTAGTGTCCTTCTCTGTCTCTTTTCACAGCCTTTATTTCAGTCTATTTTTTCTGATATGAGTATTGCTACTCCTGCTTTCTTTTGGTCTCCATTTACTTAAAATATCTTTTTCCAGCCCTTGACTTTCAGCCTGTATGTGTCCTTTGTTTTGAGGTGGGTCTCTTGTAAACAACATATATAGGGGGTCTTGTTTTTGTATCCATTCTGCCAGTCTTTGTCTTCTGGTTGAGGCATTCAACCCATTTACGTTTAAGGTAATTATTGATAAGTATGATCCCGTTGCCATTTACTTTATTGTTTTGGGTTTGAGTTTATACACCCTTTTTGTGTTTTCTGTCTAGAGAAGATCCTTTAGCATTTGTTGGAGAGCTGGTTTGGTGGTGCTGAATTCTCTCAACTTTTGCTTGTCTGTAAAGCTTTTGATTTCTCCTTCATATTTGAATGAGATCCTTGCTGGGTACAGTAATCTGGGCTGTAGGTTATTTTCTTTCATCACTTTAAGTATGTCCTGCATTCCCTCCTGGTCTGAAGAGTTTCTATTGAAAGATCAGCTGTTATCCTTATGGGAATCCCCTTGTGTGTTATTTGTTGTTTTCCCCTTGCTGCTTTTAATATTTGTTCTTTGTGTTTGATGTTTGTTATCTTGATTAATATGTGTCTTGGGGTGTTTCACCTTGGGTTTATCCTGTTTGGGACTCTCTGGGTTTCTTGGTCTTGGGTGGCTATTTCCTTCTCCATTTTAGGGAAAATTTCAACTATTATCTCCTCAAGTATTTTCTTATGGCCTTTCTTTTTGTCTTCTTCTTCTGGGACTCCTATGATTTGAATGCTCTGGCATTTGACGTTCTCCCAGAGATCTCTGAGGTTGTCCTCATTTCTTTTAATTCTTTTTTCCTCTCTGCTTCACTTATTTCCACCATTCTATCTTTTACCTCACTTATATTTTGCCTTAGTTATTTTACTGTTGGTTCCCTCCAGAGTGTTTTTTTTATCTCACTTGTTGCATTATTCATTATATAGTGACTCTTTTTTATTTCTTCTAGGTCCTTGTTAAACATTTCTTGCATCTTCTCAATCCTTGTCTCCAGGCTATTTATCTGTAACTCCATTTTGTTTTCAAGATTTTATATCATTCTTACTATTATTATTCTGAATTATTTTTCAGGTAGACTCCCTATCTCCTCGTCTTTTGTTTGTTTTTGTGGGCATTTATCATGTTCCTTTACCTGCTGAATATTTCTCTGCCTTTTCATCTTGTTTAGATTGCTGTGTTTGGGGTGGCCTTTCTGTATTCTGGCAGTTGGTGGTTCCTCTGTATTGTGAAGTTTTCTCCCTGTGGGTGGGGTTGGATGAATGTTGTCAAGGTTTCCTGGTTAGGGAAGCTTGCGTTGGTGTTCTGGTGGGTGGAGCTGGATTTCTTCTCTCTGGAGTGCAATGAAGTGTCAAGTAGTGAGTTTTGAGATGTCTATGGGTTTGGTGTGGCTTTGGGCAGCCTGTATATTACAGTTCAGAGCTATGTTCCTTTATTGCTGGAGAATTTGCATGGCATGTCTTTCTCTGGAACTTGTTGGCTCTTGGATGGAGCTTGGTTTCAGTGTAGGTATGGAGGCTTTTGGATGAGCTCTTATCGATTAATGTTCCCTGGAGTTAGGGGTTCTCTGGTGTTCTCAGGTTTTGGATTTAAGCCTCTTGCCTCTGGTTTTCAGTCTTATTCTTTCTCTAGCCTCAAGACTTCTCCATCGATGCAGCACCAATGATAAAACATCTAGGTTAATGGGGAAAAGATTCTCCACAGTGAGGGATACCCAGTAAGGTTTGTTGAGTTAAATGGAGAAGAGAAGAGGGAGGAGGGAGATAAAGGTGACCAGGAGGTGGAGAGAGGGAATCAAAAGGAGAGTTAGCAATCTAGCCAGTACAGCCTGGAACACCCACAGAGGTTCATGGAGTTACATAGAGAAGAGAAGAGGGAGGAAGGAGATAAAGGTAACCAGGAGAAGGGGGGGTGGTCAGAAGGAGAGAGATAGATCTAGCCTAAGTGTTCTCCACAGCCTGGAATACCAAAAGAGATTCACAGAGTTGCACAGAGAAGACAAGGGGGAGGGAGGAGATAGAAGTGATCTAGGGGAGAAAAAGGAGAGTCAAAAGGGGGAGAGGGTAATCAAGCCAGTAATCACACTCTTAAGTAAAAATTGGTACTGATGATTATATTATTAAAGGTATAATATTGATAACAAATACCAGAAAGAGGTTAGAATAGAGGCTAGACTCTCAAAAATACAATATTAAAAAAACAAAACAAAATCACAAAAATTATTACAAAATATATATGAAATTTGCTTTAAAAATAGGGTATTTTCCTGCAAGGTAATAGTAGGTTATAAAAATGAAAATTAAAGAGTAATAAGGGACTTAATTTTTTTAAAAAGATTAAAAAATAAAAAAACGTGATAATAGTAAAAATATATCTAGGAATTTCTCTGGAGCTGTTGTGGGCAGTGTGGGCAGTGTGGGCAGTTTCAGATAGTTCCTTGTTCCAGCTTATACTTCTCAAGGTCTATAGGCTCCTTCCAATGTAGCCGGTGGTAACTACAGGGTTTTAATCTGTTGCACCTGTCAATTCCAAAGCAATTCCTTCTTTATTTTGGCTTCTTCTGTTTGCAAGTCTCTTCAGTGTCTAATTTCCACCCTGACACAAGGGGGCGAAGGTGGTCACTTATTCAGGCTCACTTGTTCAGTCGTGCTGTGGGGAGGGAGGGACGCTGCAAACAAACATCACTGACGTGTGTGGGGAGTGCTCGCAGTGTCCCGGCCACACTGGGTTTGCCCTTGCTCATGGCGTGTGTGCTTTCCCAGTCTACACTGCTCAGGCTCCAGGTTGCTCTGCAGGGTAACTGTCTAAAGTGGGCCCTGGGTTGCGTGCACTTCCCAGGTTTAAGCCACTCAGGTTTAAGTTCTCAGGTACTCCGCAAAGGCACAGACTCGGTTGGGCTTGTGTTCTGTGCCCTTCCCAGGTCTGAGCAGCTCAGGCGACCAGGTGCTTGGTGAGCACACTCTCCCAATGTGGGGCGGGGCATCTTATCACCTCTCTCGTCCCATCTGCTTGGTTTCCTGGGTGCGCAGCAGGAGTGCCAGCTCAGGTTTGTCGTGTGTCTCCTCTGGAGAGCTGATCTCTGGTTGTGACCCTCCTGGCAGATGTCAACTGTCTAGGATCCCAGGAAGACTTAGTTAACAACTGGGAGCTGGCTCACAGTCTGGTAGAGGATGCCATCTTTGGGGCCGAGATTGCCGCTTCCTGGCTTTGTCTGTCACCCGCCTGCCTCTCTGCCTCCGGCAAGGGATGGGCTGGTCCACAGTCTGCTAGCTCTCCTCTGGTATTTGCTCAGTCCTTTGTTCTGTGAGTGGGCCTGGCAGTGCCTTAGGTTAGAGCTTTTCGTGGGAAAATTCTCTGTCTCTCTTTCTCTCTCTCTGGCTATCCCATTGTTTGGGTTGTTATCTCATGTTAGCTCCCTTAGATTGCCCTCAGGGCATTCAGGCCCAGTCCCTACCCTAAACAATGCAGCCTGCACCTCCCTGTTAAGCCCCCACTTGGTAGTGGCGGATGCAAGCATCTGGGCTACTTATCTGCTGGGAGTTGCCATTAGGCATGTAATCTGTGGGTTTTATTTATTTATTTATTTATTTATTTTTCCTCCTGGTTATGTTGCCCTCTGAGATTCCCAAACTCCCCACAGACCCACTGGTGAGAGGGTTTTCTGGTGTTTGGAAACTTCTTCTCTTTTACGACTCCCTCCCCGGGATGGGACTCCATCCCTAACTCTTTTGTCTCTCTTTTTGTTTTATACTTTGCCCTACCTCCTTTTGAAGACAATGGACTGCCTTTCTGGGTGCCTGGTGTCCTCTGCCAGAGTTCAGAAGTTGTTTTGTGGAATTTGCTCAGTGTTCAAATGATCTTTCGATGAATCTGTGGGGAAGAAAGTGGTCTCCCCATCCTATTCCTCCACCATCTTAGGACTGATCCCCTAACTCACATCTCTTTAACTCCACACTTCTATGCATTGTAATTCCATTCAATTTCTATGTAATAAACAGTTATTATTTGCAAAACAATGTGATGGTCAGGATATTATACCAGGATCAGTTCCGTTCAGTCGCTCAGTCATGTCCGACTCTTTGCAACCCCATGAATCGCAGCACGCCAGGCCTCCCTGTCCATCACCAACTCCCGGAGTTCACTCAGACTCACATCCATGGAGTCAGTGATGCCATCCAGCCATCTCATCCTCTGTTGTCCCCTTCTCCTCCTGCCCCAATCCCTCCCAGCATCAGAGTCTTTTCCAGTGAGTCAACTCTTCGCATGAGGTGGCCAAATATTGTTGTGTTTTTCTTCAAAATGCAGCTGAAATCCTGATTCATTATGTCTATGACAACTTCTTTATCTGCTAATCTAAAAATAATGGCATATTTAGTTGTGCTTATAAGATCCTAAATTCTATCACTTGAAAATCTTGGATCTTCAGTTAAGTATTGCTATCAACATATGCCACATTTCATATAGCATGTGCACTGAGGACAGAAGATACATAATATAATAAAGCTTAATTGATAGAGGTATTTTGACGTTTATTTTCCATGTCAGAATCATGACACTCTTGTGAAAGAATTTTTAAAAATGTCAGTAGGGCTCAGAAAGGAAAGTATAAGAATAAAGATGAACAATCATCTAACATATTGAATTGTCTAGGATCTGCCCTGAGTAGTATAGCATCAACCCAGAAGGAAGAATATGAATAACAGCTGTCCATTGAGGAGCAGTCCTTTGCTGAAAACAGACTTCTAAATGTAATACAGTCCATTAGAATATTTGATCCAATTAATCTCAAAGGATGGATATTTCAGAAAGCTTCCTCTATGTTCTGCTTTTCAGAATAGTAAAGGCTATCCTTTGAAATGTTGGACCTTTGTGTTTTGTATAGGCTTTATGGCATGGTCTTAGTTATATATTCTTCTTCTTTTTTTAAATTTAATGTTACTGAAGCAGTAGTGCAGGTTTTATAGTGAAAGAAAATAGTGAATGGTTTTAGAAAGTGCTAGGGATTAGAGAAGAAATTATATTAAAGAGGAAGCTGTATATTTCAATAGAGCTTACCACTTCAGTTTAGATATAATGTTTAAAATATTTGTCAATTAGCTGACAATAAAATAGAATAGAGAATGTTCCAGAATTTATAGGTAGTGGAAAGAACCAAACTTTATCTTTCTCACCTTCCACCTAAAAACCTAGTTTAGCCCTTTGCTATTCTTAATTAGTTTTATGGTTGAAAAACAGAAACCAAAACTGTTGTAGCAGCAGAAAACTTACTTTTATGCTTGAATGGTCACTGCTAATAACTATGCAAATAAAACGACAAATCTGCCATTTTTGTTACTCTGGCTATACATTGAATCTGCAGAATTGTTTCCCAGATGAGTTTAATGCCAACTCAGATTACACCCACTTTCCTTGTAGTATATAAGAAAGGAATCTTTTATTGGGAAGTATGAAACCTAGGTTCTGCCTCCTCAGTTCATAAGGTCATGACTCTGAAGATATTTAAACAAAGACCTCAACAGAGATCATTCTTCGCCTGGCTGAATGCAATAAAGAGCCTCCACCTGAAAACTCTAAAGACTTCCAATATCTATGTTGAAAATACTTTTGAGGGACTCCCCTGGTGGCACAGTAGATAGGAATCCACCTGCCAATGCAGGGGACACGGGTTTGATCCCTGATATGAGAAGATTCCACATGCCTCAGAGCAACTAAGCCTGTAGCCACAACTCTGAGCCTATGTGCTGCAACCGCTGAAGTCTGCAAACCTAGAGCCAGTGGTCTGCAACAAGAGAAGCCACTGCCATGAGAAGCCTGCATACCACAACGAAGAGTAGCCCCTACTCACTGCAATAAAGAAAGCCTGTGTGCAGCAACAAAGACCCAGTGCAACCAAAACTAACTAAATAATTTTTTTAATTAAAAAGAAAAAAAAAACACAAGATAACATTGACACTTAAGTCTAACTTACTCTTTAAAAATGAAATAATTATTATAACAAATGTGCTCTATTGAAAATATATGTGAAATAACGCTAAGATTTATATGTGCAATATAAATATATGTTATATGAAATATATATATGTTAAAATATATGTGAAATAATGCAGTTCTTAGTATGTCAAGCTATGTGTTAAACACATATATATTATACTATGTACATGTATTAGCTCTTCTAATTCTCACAATAGTTCTATAATCATTCCCTTATCACAGATAAGGCATGTGAGACAAAAAAGTTATTCAAGGTGCCTAGAATCACATAATCTGTGTCAGTCAGACTAAATCATGGCAAAACTGACTATGGAGCCTATGTTTTAAAACCACTAAACTATATTGTCTCTTGATGAGTGACCTAGAAAAAGATTAGCCTTCATTAAAATCAACCACTAAATATGGTTAACTATTATGCTACAAGTTATAGCATAATAGCTACTGGGAATAGAATTGGAAATTTCTGCAGGTTGTTGAAAGGTGGTTGTCACAGAAAAACTGATTTTTTGTATGTTTTCTGTTCTGACAGTGAAATTTGTATGTGTTTGCCTTGGCTTTATTCATATATACAATGTTACTTGGCTTCTTTCTATATAAAAGCCATGCCACTGAAGATGTTTCATACATTTAGAAGGAAGCCAAGTGATATTATAAAATCTTACTGGAGAAGGCCAGGTCAACTAATCATGTTCTTGACTACATAAAGAGAAGGCAGCAACTCAATTAATATAAAATAAAAATTGTTAGGACTGATGTTTAATGTATACGCATGACTGTGGAGAAATTGGCTGATTTCTTCAGAATACATTATTGATAATAGTTCTATTTTCAGAAAGATCATGTCTGTGCATAGGCATTCTGTTTCTTTGAAATTTCTTATGTATCTGTGCTTATCTACTTTTTAAATTTAAATATATTTGACATACAACATCATGTAAGCATAAAGTGTACAACATGTTGATTTTATACATTTATATATTGCAATATGATTGTCATTGTAGCGTTGGCTAACACTCTTATGTTACATAATTGTCATTTCTTTTTTTGTGATGGGAATAATTAAGATCTGGTCTCTTAGCAAGTTTGATGTTTGTAGGGCAATATGTATTGTTCTCTATGCTGTGCATTAGATTTCCAGAACTTATTTATCTACTAGTTGCAGGTTTGTACCCTTAAACATCTTTCCTATTCTTCCACCTCCAGGCACTGATAACCACCATTCTTACTCTCTGGTTTTATAAGATTGGCTTTTTTAGGTTCTACATACAAGTGAAAGTAAAAGTGTTAGTTGCTTAGTCATATCTGACTCTCTGCAACCCTGTGGATAATAGTCCACTAGGCTCAGGCTCCTCTGTCCATGGAATTCTCCAGGCAGGAATATTGGATTGGATAGCCATGCCCTTCTCTAGGGAATCTTCCCAACCCAGGGATTGAACCCAGGTCTCCTGCATTGCAGGCAGATTCTTTATGGTCTAAGCCATCAGGGAAGCATGGAGAACACGGGGCCTCATGCAATCATATAAAATTTGTCTTTCTCTGGCAGGAGGAGAAGGGGACGACAGAGGATGAGATGGCTGGATGGCATCACCGACTCGATGGACGTGAGTTTGAGTGAACTCCCGGAGTTGGTAATGGACAGGGAGGCCTGGCATGCTGCAATTCATGGGGTCACAAAGAGTCGGACATGAATGAGCAACTGAACTGAACTGACTGAACTGACATCTCATTTCTTATTAAGCATAGTTATAGATCTCAGAGAAAAAGTCCAGTTGGAAAGACTAGATTTCATATCTCTGAAAATTTAGTTTCTATTCAACTCCTGACTGGCAGAAATTTCCAGCTGTAGTTATACTGTTCAGAGATGAAAGAATCAAATTCTAGGGAGCATAGAGCGCAAAGCCCACCCATTTCAATGACAACAAATATCACGCTAAGATGAATCAACATATTACAACAGAATATGACTGATTTACCAAAGTTTCAAATCCTATGAAACACTGTGACAGGTCTGAATGTATTTGAAATGTTTCATTTTAGTTTCAGGTTAATTATTTTCCTCTGCTACTGTCCCCATTCAGCTTATTTCTAGAGTTATTTAGATAATTAGTGTCTTATCTCCTTTTAATCATAGTTTTTCAATAGACATTGTTGAGATTCTATTTCAAAGGTATTTTGAAAACCATACTTTATTGTATTGATTAAAAATGAAGTACAAATGTTAATAAAATGTCCTTTCTTTACTATTAAATTAAGGAGATGGACAATGAGCAGAACATATTTAATTTGAAGATGATCATTTAGTACACATTCTACATCTATGAAAAAGCTAGACTGGCTGGTTGTACTCTTTGACACACAGACACACAACAAAATAATTTAGCAAAAGGAGAAAAAGAAGGAAAAAATAACCATAGAAGACTATGGTTCATCACTGATTACCTAAACTGTGTACTGTAGTAAAGTAATGCCTCAAAAGCAATTTAAAGGATATCTTTATAGATGGGTAAAATCACTCTGATACAGGAAAAAGAAGGAAACAAAATTAACAACTTTCAAGCTTTGGTTGACAGATTCTGTCATTTTTATTTTCTATTATAGATAAATGGTATCCTAACAAAGAGAATCACTTTCACAAGGTTATGAAAGTAGTCCTAGGAGGTAGAAGATCTTCAAAATACCAACTGAATTTAAATCCTATTTCCTGTTACTATATTAGTTATACTCACATGAAAATCAACATTTAAGATAAAATAATTTATTGGGTTACATATTCCAATTCAGAGACATAAAATAAAATTTCCATGAGTACATATTCTATCTAATTCACCAAGTTTAAAACTGTGATGGACCATGCCTAGAAGTTCTAGGAATGTTTGACCTAAGTTTTATTTGTCTTAATATTAATGAATTTATCTTTTAACAGAAAATGTACACTCTAATATGTAAGACACTACATTTTAACTTCTTGTTGAGACCCTTATCCTGTTTACTCATGTTCAAATTACCATATTTTTCTGTGGATCTGGGAAGAAAACAGCTCCTGACATTTCTAGAACATACTTGAGAATTTTGTAAGTGTGCCATTGATTAAGCTTACAGTGCTAAACTGGTCTTTAAAATACTCAATCCATGATTATGAAAGTAAGTTGTATAAGCCAATCTATAACTATAGTGTATCCAAGCCACACTCAATTAAATGTCTGGCAAGACATAGAAACATCTGCTCAGCACATTTGATTCAACAGTAATTTCGATAGTCAAAAAGGAAGGAAAAAAAAAAAAAAAACTATGATATAGTATTGGTTTTAGTACTTACTGAAAATGTTTTTTTTTCTTTCTTGTCTAATTTAAATGCTTATGACAAGAAACCAAATCAGTTGGAATTGATACTTGAGACTGCAAGGCAAGTTGTTTAAAAAAAGGCTGTTATCATGTTATCATTTCATCTTCTTAGATGAGTAAATCAGAATTTTCTGTTTTTAACCTCCCAAATAAAGAGAAAGCCAAAATTTTAGATGCTGAGGCATGAGAATAGCTTAATTACTCTTACCTAATATATTTATAATCAGTTATACTAATTATATACCAATATATATACTTTTACATTTTATTTATATTTTGTTTTTAACTCTGTGTGTGTGTGTGTGTGTGTATATATATATTTGTTTTACTTTGCAGATCACTGTAACATTTAATTTGAAAAAAGGCCCCCCTCCCAAGTATTTATAAAGCCCTTACTTTAATTAAAATAAAACTGGAATTGAAGTTTATTAATCAGATGCTAAGAAGGACAGGGAAGCCTGGCATGATATAGTTCACGGGGTTGCAAAGAGCTGGACATGACTTAGTGACTGAACAATAACAAGAAGAAGGAGAAACAGCAACAACATATTTATGTTTCTCCATATACCCAATAAAAAGAGAGAGAAAAACTAGATAACAGAACTAAATAACTATGAACAGCACTTACAACAGAATATAAGCAGGTGATAAAATTAGTTGATACCAAATCTGAATGATATTAGGAAAGCAATAAGGGCGATGTCCAATCAACTTGAGATTGGAGAATCTGAAATAGCTAAGAGATATACACTAGAAAGCACAGATGGCCAACTGGATAACAGCAGCTGAAAATAGAAGGGGTTTTTCCCTCTCCAATAGCAAATGCATGTAAGCAGTCCATGATAAGAAGAATTGAAGCTAGTCTATTAGTCTAACTCCTATGAACATTCACATATGCTCACATATGCTCGCATCTAGAACAAGTCCTATGCTGAGGAGAAACTTCTGGAAATGGAATAAAAATTGAGCAAAACAGGGACAATAAAGAAAGAGAAGCTATTCAAGGTGGGATGAGAAAATAGAGGTAGGAAATTGAGGACAGCAAATAGCAATATTTTGGAACACTATAAGAAAACAACAGGAGAAGGAAATCTATTAAGTACAAGAACATTCCTTTTTTTTTTTCTGTGTATTTATTTTACTTTACAATATTGTATTGGTTTTGCCATACATTAACTTGAATCTGCCATAGGTGTACATATTTTCCCCATCCTGAATCCCCCTCCCACCTCCCTCCCCATCCCATCCCTCTGGGTCATCCCAGTGCACCAGGCCCGAGCACCCTGTATCATGCATCAAACCTGGACAGGTGATTCGTTTCACATATAATTTACATGTTTCAATGCCCTTATCCCATATTATCCCACCCTCACCCTCTCCCACAGAGTCCAAAAGACTGTTCAATACATCTGTGTCTCTTTTGCTGTCTTGCATACAGGGTTATCA
Source organism: Bos grunniens (assembly GCF_055505025.1). Taxonomy (NCBI): domain Eukaryota; kingdom Metazoa; phylum Chordata; class Mammalia; order Artiodactyla; family Bovidae; genus Bos; species Bos grunniens. The sequence continues at coordinate 136,275,257 of NC_141194.1, forward strand.
TTACCATCTTACTATATATATGTGGTAGTATACTGTATTGGTGTTTTTCCATATATATATTTGTATACTAACACATATATATTTCCATATATATATATTTCCATATATATATATATAAAACATATATATGTTTCCATATGTATATGTTTCCATATATATATATATATATATATATACACACACACACTGCTGCTGCTGCTGCTAAGTCGCTTCAGTTGTGTCTGACTCTGTGTGACCCCAGAGACGGCAGCCCACCAGGCTCCCTCATCCCTGGGATTCTCCAGGCAAGAACACTGGAGTGGGTGGCCATTTCCTTCTCCAATGCAGGAAAGTGAAAAGTGAAAGTGAAGTCGCTCAGTCGCGCCCGACTTTTAGCGACCCCATGGACTGCAGCCTACCAGGGTCCGCCGTCCATGGGATATTCCAGTCAAGAGTACTGGAGTGGGGTGCCATTACCTTCTTTGATATATATACACACACACACACACACACATATATATGTGTATATATATGTGTTTCCATATATATATATTTATATAAACTAACATATATATTTATATAAACTAAATATTTATATATATTTATATAAACTAACATATATATTTCCATATATATGTGTTAGTATACTGTATTGGTGTTTTTCTTTCTGGCTTACTTCACTCTGTATAATCAGCTTCAGTTTCATCCACCTCATTAGAACTGATTCATATGTATTCTTTTTAATGGCTAAGTAATATTCCATTGTGTATATGTACCACAGCTTTCTTATCCATTCGTATGGCTGCTTCCATGTCCTGGCTATTATAAACAGTGCTGCAATGAACATTGGGGTATATGTGTCTCTTTCAATTTTGGTTTCCTTGGTGTGTATGCCCAGCAGTGGGATTGCTGGGTCATATGGCAGTTTCTTTTCCAGTTTTTTAAGGAATCTCTACACTATTCTCCATAGTGGCTGTACTAGTTTGCATTCCCACCAACAGTGTAAGAGGGTTCCCTTTTCTGCACACCCTCTCCAGCATTTATTGCTTGTTGACTTTTGGATAGCAGCCATTCTGACTGGCGTGAAATGGTACCCCATTGTGGTTTGATTTGCATTTCTCTGATATGAGTGATGTTGAGCATCTTTTCATGTGTTTGTTAGTCATCTGTATGTCTTCTTTGAAGAAATGTCTGTTTAGTTCTTTGGCCCACTTTTTGATTAGGTCTTTTATTTTTCTGGAATTGAGCTGCAGGTGTTGCTTGTATATTTTTGAGATGAGTTGTTTGTCAGTTGCTTCGTTTGCTATTATTTTCTCCCATTCTGAAGGCTGTCTTTTCACCTTGCTTAGAGTTTCCTTTGTTGTGCAGAAGCTTTTAAGTTTAATTAGGTCCCATTTGTATATTTTTGCTTTTATTTCCAATATTCTGGGAGATGGGTCATAGAGGATCCTGCTGTGGTTTATGTTGGAGAGTGTGTTGCCTATGTTTTACTCTAGGAGTTTAATAGGTTCTGGTCTTACATTTAGATCTTTCACCCATTTTGAGTTTATTTTTGTGTATGGTGTTAGAAAGTGTTCTAGTTTCATTCTTTTACAAGTGGTTGACCAGTTTTCCCAGCACCACTTGTTAAAAGATTGTCTTTTCTCCATTGTATATTCTTTTTTAAAAAATTTTATTTTATTTAAATTTACAATATTGTATTGGTTTTGCCATATATCAAAATGAATCTGCCACAGGTACACATGTGTTCCCCATCCTGAACCCTCCTCCCTCCTCCGTCCCCATACCATCCCTCTGGGGTGTCCCAGTGCACCAGCCCCAAGCATCCAGTATCATGCATCGAACCTGGACTGGCGACTCATTTCATACATGATATTATACTTATTTCAATGCCATTCTTCCAAATCGTCCCACCCTCTCCCTCTCCCACAGAGTCCAAAAGACTGTTCTATACATCAGTGTCTCTTTTGCTGTCTCACATGCAGGGTTATTGTTACCATCTTTCTAAATTCCATATATATGCGTTAGTATACTGTACTGGTGTTTTTCTTTCTGGCTTACTTCACTCTGTATGATAGGCTCCAGTTTCACCCACCTCATTAGAACTGATTCAAATGTATTCTTTTTAATGGCTGAGTAATACTCCATTGTGTATATGTACCACAGCTTTCTTATCCATTCATCTGCTGATGGACATCTAGGTTGCTTGCATGTCCTGGCTATTGTAAACAGTGCTGTGATGAACATTGGGGTACACGTGTCTCTTTCCCTTCTGGTTTCCTCAGTGTGTATGCCCATCAGTGGGATTGCTGGATCATAAGGCAGTTCTATTTCCAGTTTTTTAAGGAATCTCCACACTGTTCTCCATAGTGGCTGTACTAGTTTGCATTCCCACCAACAGTGTAAGAGGGTTCCCTTTTCTGCACACCCTCTCCAGCATTTATTGCTTGTAGACTTTTGGATTGCAGCCATTCTGACTGGCTTGAGATGGTACCTCATAGTGGTTTTGATTTGCATTTCTCTGATAATGAGTGATGTTGAGCATCTTTTCATGTGTTTGTTAGCCATCTGTATGTCTTCTTTGGAGAAATGTCTATTTAGTTCCTTGGCCCATTTTTTGATTGGGTCATTTATTTTTCTGGAGTTGAGCTGTAGGAGTTGCTTGTATATTTTTGAAATTAGTTGTTTCTCAGTTGCTTCGTTTGCTATTATTTTCTCCCATTCTGAAGGCTGTCTTTTCACCTTGCTTAGAGTTTCCTTTGTTGTGCAGAAGCTTTTAAGTTTAATTAGGTCCCATTTGTTTATTTTTGCTTTTATTTCCAGTATTCTGGGAGGTGGGTCATAGAGGATCCTGCTGTGATGTATGTCGGAGAGTGTTTTGCCTATGTTCTCCTCTAGGAGTTTCATAGTTTCTGGTCTTACGTTGAGATCTTTAATCCATTTTGAGTCTATTTTTGTGTATGGTGTTAGAAAATGCTCTAGTTTCATTCTTTTACAAGTTGTTGACCAGTTTTCCCAGCACCACTTGTTAAAGAGATTGTCTTTTCTCCATTGTATATTCTTGCCTCCTTTGTCAAAGATAAGGTGTCCATATGTGCGTGGATTTATCTCTGGGCTTTCTATTTTGTTCCATTGATCTATATTTCTGTCTTTGTGCCAGTACCGTACTGTCTTGATGACTGTGGCTTTGTAGTAGAGCCTGAAATCAGGCAGGTTGATTCTTCCAGTTCCATTCTTCTTTCTCAAGATTGCTTTGGCTATTCGAGGTTTTTTTTGTATTTCCATACAAATTGTGAAATTATTTGTTCTAGTTTTGTGAAAAATACCATTGGTAGCTTGATAGGGATTGAATTGAATCTGTAGATTGCTTTGGGTAGCATACTCGTTTTCACTGTATTGATTCTTCCAATCCATGAACATGGTATATTTCTCCATCTATTTGTGTCCTCTTTGATATCTTTCACCGGTGTTTTATAGTTTTCTATATATAGGTCTTTTGTTTCTTTAGGTAGATATATTCCTAAGTATTTTATTCTTTTCATTGCAATGGTGAATGGAATTGTTTCCTTAATTTCTCTTTCTGTTTTCTCATTGTTAGTGTATAGGAATGCAATGGATTTCTCTGTGTTAATTTTATATCCTTCAACTCTCCTATATTCATTGATTGGCTCTAGTAATTTTCTGATGGAGTCTTTAGAGTTTTCTATGTAGAGGATCATGTCCTCTGCAAACAGTGAGAGTTTTATTCTTCTTTTCCAATCTGGATTCTTTTTTTTTCTTTTTCTGCTCTGATTGCTGTGGCCCAAACTTCCAAAACTATGTTGAATAGTAGTGGTGAGAGTGGGCACCCTTGTCTTGTTCCTGACTTTAGGGGAAATGCTTTCAATTTTTAAACATTGAGGATAATGTTTGCTGTGGGTTTGTCATATATAGTTTTTATTATGTTGAGGTATGTTCCTTCTATGCCTGCTTTCTGGAGGGTTTTTATCATAAATGGATGTTGAATTTTGTCAAAGGCTTTCTCTGCATCTATTGAGATAATCATATGGTTTTTATCTTTCAGTTTGTTAATGTAGTGTATTACATTGATTGATTTGTGGATATTGAAGAATCCTTGCATCCTGGGATAAAGCCCACTTGGTCATGATGTATGATCTTTTTAATATGTTGTTGGATTCTGTTTGCTAGGATTTTGTTAAGGATTTTTGCATCTATGTTCATCAGTGATATTGGCCTGTAGTTTTCATTTTTTTGTGGTGTCTTTGTCAGGTTTTGGTATTAGGGTGATTGTAGCCTCATACAATGAGTTTGGAAGTTTACCTTCCTCTGCAATTTTCTGGAAGAGTTTGAGTACAATAGTGTTACCTCTTCTCCAAATTTTTGGTAGAATTCAGCTGTGAAGCCATCTGATCCTGGGCTTTTGTTTGTTGGAAGACTTCTGATTACAGTTTCAATTTCCATGGTTGTGATGGGTCTGTTAAGATTTTCTATTTTTTCCTGGTTCAGTTTTGGAAAGTTGTACTTTTCTAAGAATTTGTCCATTTCTTCCAAGTTGTCCATTTTATTTGCATATAAGTTGCTGATATTGAACTGTGGTGTTGGAGAAGACTCTACTTGAGAGTCTCTTGGACTGCAAGGAGATCCAGCCAGTCCATTCTGAAGGAGATCAGCCCTGGGATTTCTTTGGGAGGAATGATACTAAAGCCGAAACTCCAGTACTTTGGCCACCTCATGTGAAGAGTTGACTCATTGGAAAAGACTCTGATGCTGGGAGGGATTGGGGGCAAGAGGAGAAGGGGACGACAGAGGATGAGATGGCTGGATGACATCACTGACTCAATAAACATGAGTCTCAGTGAACTCTGGGAGCTGGTGTTGGACAGGAAGGCCTGGCGTGCTGCGACACAACTGAGAAACTGAACTTAACTGAACTGAACTGCTATTAATAGTCTCTTATGATCCCTTGTATTTCTGTGTTGTCTTTTGTGATCTCTCCAATTTCATTTCTAATTTTGTTGATTTTATTTTTCTCCCTTTGTTTCTTGATGAGTCTGCCTAATGGTTTGTCAATTTTATTTAACTTCTCAAAGAACCAGCTTTTGGTTTTGCTGATTTTTGCTCTGGTCTCTTTTGTTTCTTTTGCATTTATTTCTGCCCTAATTTTTAAGATTTCTTTCTTTCTACTAACCCTGGGGTTTTTTCATTTCTTCCTTTTCTAGTTGCTTTAGGTATAGAGTTAGGTTATTTATTTGACTTTTTTCTTGTTTCTTTTTTTTTTTTTTTTGTATTGCTATGAACCTTCCCCTTAGCACTGCCTTTACAGTGTCCCATAAGTTTTGTGTTGTTGTGTTTACATTTTCATTTGTTTCTATGCATATTTTGATTTCTTTTTTGATTTCTTCTCTGAGTTGTTGGTTATTCAGCAGCGTGTTGTTCAGCCTCTATATGTTGGCGTTTTTAATAGTTCTTCTCCTGTAATTTAGATCTAATCTTACTGCATTGTGGTCAGGAAAGATGCTTGGAATGATTTCAATTTTTTTGAATTTACCTAGGCTAGATTTACGGCCCAGGATGTGATCTATCCTGGAGAATGTTCCTTATGCATTTGAGAAAAAGGTGAAATTCATTGTTTTGGGGTGAAATGTCCTATAGATATCAATTAGGTTTATTGTATCATTTAAAGTTTGTGTTTCCTTGTTAATTTTCTTTTTAGTTGATCTATCCATAGGTGTGAGTGAAATATTAAAGTCTCCCACTATTAGTGTGTCATTGTTCATTTCCCCTTTCATACTTGTTAGCATTTGCCTTACATATTGCCATGCTCCTATGTTGGGTGTATATATATTTATAATAGTTATATCTTCTTCTTGGATTGATCCTTTGATCATTATGTAGTGTCCTTCTTTGTCTCTTTTCACAGCCTTTATTTCAAAGTCTATTTTATCTGATATGAGTATCACTACTCCTGCTTTCCTTTGGTCTCTATTTGCATGGAATATCTTTATTCACCCCTTCACTTTCAGTCTGTATGTGTCCCTTGTTTTGAGGTGGGTCTCTTGTATACAACATATATAGGAGTCTTATTTTTTAATCCATTCATCCAGTCTTTGTCTTTTGGTTGGGACATTCAAACCATTTACATTTAAGGTAATTATTGATAATTATGATGCCATTGCCATTTACTTTTTTGTTTTGCATTCGAATTTATACACCCTTTCTATGTTTCCTGTCTAGAGAATATCCTTTAGCATTTGTTGGAGAGCTGGTTTGGTGATGCTGAATTCTCTCAGCTTAAGAACATTCTTTTTTTTTTTTCTTAAACTTTACAAAATTGTATTAGTTTTGCCAAATATCAAAATGAATCCACCAAAGGTATACATGTGTTCCCCATCCTGAACCCTCCTCCCTCCTCCCTCCCCATACCATCCCTCTGGGTCATCCCAGTGCACTAGCCCCAAGCATCCAGTATCATGCATTGAACCTGGACTGGCAACTCGTTTCATACATGATATTTTACATGTTTCAATGCCATTCTCCCAAATCTTCCCACCCTCTCCCTCTCCCACAGAGTCCATAAGACTGTTCTGTACATGAATGTCTCTTTTGCTATCTCGTACACAGGGTTATTGTTACCATCTTTCTAAATTCCATATATATGCATTAGTATACTGTATTGGTGTTTTTCTTTCTGGCTTATTTCAATCTGTATAATAGTGCCACTTTTTTAAAAAAATCAAGAAAATTTACGGAAAATAAAAGTAAGAAAGAGAAAATTATCAAGATTAAATCTCATTCAAATTAATTATAAAAACAATAGAGAATGGGCAAGACAACTTGGTACAGACAATAAAAGAGCTCCAGAAACATGTGCTCTAAAAGCAGATCAAAACAGCAAGATACTACTCCAAAATAAGCAAGAAGATTTAAGATAATAATCCATTTAAAATCAGAATTATAAAAATTCATAAAGAAGATGAAAGAAGTGAAAGTAATTTCTGAAATAAAACTATAGTCACAAAGCACATGAGTGAATAAATAAAACAGTTAATTTCTTACAATAAAGAAAAGACAAAAAGGGAAATTATTAAAATAAATAAAAAGTTTGGAAAAAAGTAAAAATAAATAATAATAATATAATGGATATAAAATATTATATTTGATGAAGAAAAGCAAAGTAAGGGAACAGAACAAAAACTAAAAAGCCTAATTCAATAGAATGTTCCTAAAAATAATTAAAAATATTTGAAAGTACATATTGAAAGAGCATACTGTGCACATGGGAATATTGACACAGGACTATAAACACCATAATATGTTTTATTAAAATTATGAGATTTACATAACATAATATCCTTTGGGCAAGTGGAAAAAAAAGCTTACAAAGAAAGGAAAATTAAATTATTATCAGACTTTCTTGAGAGCAATGATTTATGCTACACAAAACTAGTAGCAGTTTTAAATATTCAAGGAAAGAAATGTGTGCCAAGTGTTTTATGTTCATCAAAGCTAACTTTAAGCTATAAAGTGCATAAAGTTTTATCAAAATATAGGAACTCAGCAAATATTGTGCCCATGAATCCTTCCTAAGGAATATAATAGAAAACAAGCTCCACACACAAAATGACTAGAGAGACCTTAAAGTAAGAATAAGTTGTTTTAAGCATTAAATATTTAGTTACCTGCATAACTAAGGGTAAATGAGGTACTAAGAGCGAAAGAGGATATTCTTTGGTGATTATATGTTTTGACAATAAAGATACAATCAGTTCAGTTCAGTCATCTGGTCATGTCTAACTCTTTGCAACCCTATGGACTGCAGCACGCCAAGCTTCCCTATCCATCACCAACTCCCAGATCTTGTTCAAACTTATGTCCATCAAATCAGTGATGCCATCCAACCATCTCATCCTCTGTCATCTCCTTCTCCTGCCTTCAATCTTTCCCAGCCTTAAGGTCTTTTCCAAAGAGTCAGTTCTTCTCATCAGGTGGCCAAAGTATTGGAGCTTCAGCTTCAACATCAGTCCTCCCAATGAATATTTAGGACTGATTTCCTTTAGGATGGACTGGTTGGATCCCCTTGCTGTCCAAGGGACTCTCAAGAGTCTTCTCCAACACCACAGTTCAAAAGCATCAATTCTTTGGTGCTCAGCTTTATTTATAATCCAACTCTCATATCCATACATGACCACTGGAAAAACCATGGCTTCAGCTATACAGACCTTATTGGCAAAGTAATGTCTCTGCTTTTAAATATGCTGTCTAGGATTGTCATAGCTTTTCTTCCAAGGAGCAAGCGTCTTTTAACTTCATGGCTGCAGTCACCATCTACAGTGATTTTGGAGCCTAAAAAAATAAAATTTTATTTTATTTTTTGTTTCCATTGTTTCCCCATCTATTTGCCATGAAGTAATGGGACCACCTGCCATGATCTTAGTTTTTTTGAATGTTGAGTTCAAAACATTGAAATAATTTCAATGTTCAAAACACTGAAATAATAACTGAAAGATTGAAATAATTTTACATGTACTCTATTTTACAACTACTTAAAAAATAAGTGTAGAATAGAGTACATGTAAAATTATTTCAGTGTTTCAGTAATCAAATTGTAGGTGGTAATAGTATTGGTATTCTGAGACTAATATATATGGAAATAGAGATTTAAAAGTGAGCAGTTATATCATATTCTAATTTTGCCATCCTCATGCTATGTCCTTAAGGAGCAGAGTTTTCAGTGTAGAAGAAAAGAGATAAAAGTTTTACAGAAAGAAAGTTAATTAAAATTCTATAAACATGAACATGAATAGGATATATATATGTAGTGTGATATATATATATATAATGTGATATATATAAATATATAATGTGATATATATAAATATATATATATATATATATATATATATATACATTCTCCTTAAGAATTCGTATTGATACTCCTATCATGGTTACTAATACAGACATACGGGGCTTCCCAGGTGGCACTAGTGGTAAAGAACACACTTGCCAATACAGGAGACGTTAGAGATACAGGTATGATCCCTGGGTTGGGAAGATCCCCTGGAGAAGGGCATGGCACTTCATTGCAGTATTCTTGCCTTTAGGATCCCCATGGACAGAGGAGCCTGGCAGGCTAAATTCCATAGGATCACAAAGAGTCAGACACAACTGAAGCAATTCAGCATGCATGCACACAGTACAGATGTATACATGCTTAAGAACCTTGACAGTGGCCAAGATGGGAGAGTAGGAAGACCCTGAGCTCACCTCCTCCCATGGGCACACCAAAATTACAATTAATTACAGAGCAAGTATCAGTGACAATTACTTCAAGACTACCAACAAAGATTTTCTACAACTACAGACATAAGGAACCACAAATGAGACAGGTGGAGGGGCAGAGATGGAATATAAATCAAGACTCATACCATTGGGTTGTGTGACTGACAAACTGGTGCATGATTACAATTACAGAGGTTCCCCCAAAGAAGCGAAGTGTCCAAGCCACACATGAGGCTCTCCAGCCTGGGAAACCTGCACCAAGAAGACAAGTCACCAGAACATTTGGCATTCAAGGCCAGTGGGGCTTACTTTCAGAAGAGTCAGAGGGCTGTGGGAAACAGAGACTTCACTCTTAAAGCGTGCACACAAATTCTCGTATGCTCTGGGACTAAGGGCAAAAACAGTAATTTGAAAGAAGCCTGGGTGAGACCCTCTTGCTGATCTTGGCAAGTCTCCCAGAGAGGCAGGAGGCATTTTGGACTCACCCTGGGGACACAAATGATGCAAGCAATATTTAGGGGATCTTATCTTACAAGGAGGGCACTAGTTCTGGCATGTGTCATTTTAGAATCCTCCCTCTAGCTTAGTGCTAGACCCAGCCCTGCCCTTCAGATGGTCATCACCAGTCATTTGATGTCCCAGACCAAGCAACTTGCTGGATGAGGACACAGCCCCACCCACCAGTGGACTGGCTGCTAAAGGACCACCTGAGCTCCCACTTGCCCCAGGACCTGGCCCAGTGAACCAGAGGGTCCAGGACCCAACCCAACTCACCAACAGGTCAGCATCAGTCCCAAAATCCCTTGTTCCCCAGCCCCACCCATATGCGGGCTGATACCAACTCCAGATCCCCAGGAGACTGCAGTCAGAGACCCCAGGACACAGCTCCATCTATCAGTGAGTTGGCACCATTTCTGGAACCTGATTGCTTTTACCAATCAGGGCCAGCATCAGGCCTGGGACTACCTGGGGGTGCCCCCCCAGCAGGCCGACACCTGGATCCAAGGGCACCAAAGACAGAGATCCCAGTAACTTGGCTCTGCCCGTGAGTGAGGGAGCACAGACATAGAGACTAAAAAAATAAATAAATAAAATAGAAAAGATCAATGAAATTAAGAAATGGTTCCTTGAAAAGATAAACAAAATTGATTAATGTTTATTCAGATTCATCAAGAAAAAAAGGACCCAAATAAAATGAAATGGAAATTACAACCAACACCACAGAAATACAAAGGATCATAAGAGAACACTATGAACAATTATACAACAATAAAATCAACAACCTAGAAGAAATGGACAAATTCCTAGAAATGTGCAACCTCCCAAGACTGAATCAGTAAGAAATAGAAAATATGAACAGACTAATTACCACTAATAAAATTGAATCAATAATCAAAAAGCCACCAACAAACAAAAGTCCAGAGCCAGATGGTTTCACAGGTAAATTCTAGCAAACATTTAAAGAAGAGTTAACACCTATCCTCAAACTACTCCAAAAAATTGCAGAGGAAAGAACACTTATGAACTCATTCTATAAGACAAGCACAACTCTGACACCAAAACCAGACAAAGATAGGACAAAAAAAGAGAAAAAATTATAAGCCAATGTCATTGAAGAATATAGCTGCAGAAATCCTCAATGAAATACTACCATATTGAACTCATCAATACATTAAAAGGAACATACACCATAAACAAGTGGGATTTACTCCAGGGATATAAGGATGTTTTGATATTCACAAACCAATCAACATTATACACATTAACAAACTGAAGAATAAAAATCACATGATCATCTCAATAGATGCAGAAAAAGATTTTGACAAAGTTCAACGCCCATTTATGGTACAAGCTCTCAACAAAGTGGGTATAGAGGGAACATACCTTAACATAATAGATGCCATATATGACAAGCCCACAGCTAACATACTCAACAGTGAAAAGCTGAAAGCTTTTTCTCTAATATTAGGAACAAGATAATGATGGCTACTCTCACCACTTCTGTTCAACATAGTATTAGCATCAGGAGTCCTAGACATAGTAATCAGAGAAGAAAAAGAAATAAAATGAATCCAAACTGGAAAGGAAGTAGTAAAACTGTCACTAGTTGCAGATATTATACATAGAAAACCTAAAGACACTACCAATAAAATACTGGAAATAACCTATTAATTCAGTACAGTTACATGATATAAAGCCAATATACAGAAATCTGTGGTGATTCTCTACACAAAGAACAAACTATCAGAAAGAAAAATAAATGATCTCATTTGCAATCACATCTAAAAGAATAAAATACCTGTTAATAAATCTAACAAGGGAGGTAAAATACCCATACTCAGAAACTATAAGACACTGATGAAATTGAAGATAACACCAAGGACAGATGCACCATGTTCATGAATTGGAAGAATTAATATTGTTAAAATGACCATACAACCTAAGGCAATCTATGGATTCAATATAATCTCTATCAAAATAACAATGACATTTTTCACAGAATTAGAACAAATAATTCTAAAACTTGTATGAAAACACAGAATACCACAAATAATCAAAACAATTTCAAGAAAGAAGTGCAAAACTGAAGGTATCATGCTCCCTGACTTCAAGCTATACTAGAAAGCTACAGTCATCAAAACTGTATGTTATGGGCACAAAAATAGACATGTAGATAAATGGAACAAAATAGAAAGTACAGAAATGGGCCTAAACTTATATCGGCAATTAACCTATAACAAAGGAGGCAAGAATATTCAAAGGGAAAACATCAGCCTCTTCAATAAATGGTGTTTGAAGAACTGAACAGCTACATTTAAAAGAATCAAACTGGACTACTTCTCATACCATGTACAATACTGAGCTAAAAACTTAAATGTAAGACCTGAAACCATAAAATTTCTAGAAATAAGACATAGTATCCTCTGTCATAGGTCTTGGTAATATTTTTGGGGGGATATGTTTCCTCAGACAAGGGAAACAAGATAAAAAATTTTAAAATGGGACTACATCAAACTAAAATACTTTTGCACAAGTAAGGAAGCTATCAACAAAATGAAAAGGCGACCTACTGAATGGAAGAAGATACTTGCATACAACATATTTGACAAGGGATTTACATTCAAAATACATAAAGAACTCATACAATTCAACATCAAAAATACAAACAACCCAATTAAAATAAGGGCAGAGGACCTGAATAGACATTTTTCCAAAGAAGATATACAGATGGCCAATAGTGGCTAAAATAGTAAAGAATCTTCCTGCAATGTAGGAGACTTGGGTTCGTTCCATCCCCAGGTTGGGAAGATCCCCTGGAGAAAGGAATGGCAACCCACTCCAGTATTCTTGCCTGAAGAAACCCATGGACAGAGGAGCCTGATGTGCTACTGTCCATGGGGTCGCAAAGAGTCAGACACGACTCAGAGACTAGCACACACACAATATACATAATGAAAAGATGCTCAACATCACTAATCATCAGATAAATGCAAATCAAAACCCCAATGAGATATCACCTCACACTTGTCAGAATGACTATTATCAAAAAGACAACAAATAACAAGTGTTGGTGAGAAGGTGTGGAAAAGGGTAACACTTGTGCACTGTTGATGGGAATGTAAATTGGTGCCTCCAATATGGAAAACAGTGTGGAAATTCTTCAAAAAGTTAAAAATATAAATACCATGTGATCTAGCAATTATATGCTCTTGGATATATATCCAAACAAAACAAAAACCTGAAAAGATATATACACCCTAATATTCACTGTAGTATAATTTACTATAGCCAAGCTATGGAAGTAATCAAAGTGTCCATCAATACATGAGTGGATAAAGAAGATGCGGTATGTGTATGTGATGGGCTATCAAAAAAAGAATGTGGCTCAAACGGTAAAGCATCCACCTGCAATGCGAGAGACCCTGGTTAGATTCCTGGATCGGGAAGATCCCCTGGAGAAGGAAATGGCAATCCACTCCAGCACTCTTGCCTGGAAAATCCCATGGATGGAGGAGCCTGATAGGCTACAGTCCATGGGGTCGCAAAGAGTTGGACACGACTGAGCGACTTCACTTTCTTTCTAAAAAAGAATGTAATGGTGCCATTTGTGATGACTCAGATGGACATAGAGAATATTATGATAAGTAAAATAAGTCAGACAGAGAAAGACACATTCTGTATGATTTCACTTACATGTGGGACCTAAAAAACAAATGAACATAAGTAAACATAAATAGATTCATAGATACAGAGAACAAGTAAGTTGTGAGAGGGAAAGAGGGTGAGGGGGTGAGGAGAAGAATAGGTGAGGGAGATTAAGAGGCATGAATTTTCAGTTACAAAATCAATGAGTAATGGTTATGAAATATACCGTGTGAAGAATATAGTCAATCAGATCAGATCAGATCAGTCTCTCAGTCGTGTCCGACTCTTTGCGACCCCATGAATCGCAGCACGCCAGGCCTCCCCGTCCAACACTAACTCCCAGAGTTCACTGAGACTCACGTTTATCGAGTCAGTGATGTCATCCAGCCATCTCATCCTCTGTCGTCCCCTTCTCCCCCTGCCCCCAATCCCTCCCAGCATCAGAGTCTTTTCCAATGAGTCAACTCTTCACATGAGATGGCCAAAGTACTGGAGTTTCAGCTTCAGCATCATTCCTTCCAAAGAAATCCCAGGGCTGATCTCCTTCAGAATGGACTGGTTGGATCTCCTTGCAGTCCAAGGGACTCTCAAGAGTCTTCTCCAACACCACAGTTCAAAAGCATCAATTCTTTGGCGCTTGGCCTTCTTCACAGTCCAACTCTCACATCCATACATGACCACAGGAAAAACCATAGCCTTGACTAGATGAACCTTTGTTGGCAAAGTAATGACTCTCCTTTTTGAATATGCTATCTAGGTTGGTCATAACTTTCCTTCCAAGGAGTAAGCGTCTTTTAATTTCATGGCTGCAGTCACCATCTGCAGTGATTTTGGAGTCCCCCAAAATAAAGTCTGACACTGTTTCCACTGTTTCCCCATTTATTTCCCATGAAGTGATGGGACAGGATGCCATGATCTTTGTTTTCTGAATGTTGAGCTTTATGCCAACTTTTTCACTCTCCACTTTCACTTTCATCAAGAGGCCCTTCAGTTCCTCTTCACTTTCTGCCATAAGGATGGTGTCATCTGCATATCTGAGGCTATTGATATTTCTCCCGGAAATATCATTTACCACTATCTAAAACAAGGGCTTCTTGGAGAAATAGTTGATTCCAGGTTAAGGTTCAAAAAAGTATACAAAACAAACTGGAAATTCTTGTAATGATAGATAGTAGGGAAGCTACCAAATACGAGTAGGTCAGATGGACTTAGGAACCAACTTGAAAAGACTCCCACTGACCAAAAAGGGGATAACACAAACTTCTGTAATAACAATTCCTGCAAAGGACTGAACCCCATGAAATATGTTTAAATCATAAGTTATACAAATATTTTTAAAAAATCAGTCACCTTTAGAGGATGATAGGAAAGCAGTTCATTAGCTTAAAAAGTGGTAAATAAAGGGAAGCACATAGCAAATGAGGAGTGCTATCGCTTTATAAAAGTATCCAAAAGTTGAGTAAGAAATAATATTAGAACATTTCTATTTCAAGCCACAATGAATGAACAGATATAGGCATTAAGTATCAATGAGTGCTAACATTACAAAAGAAGAGACAACCAGATATTTTGTGCCTCCTATACTCTTGCCATACACTATCTATTCACTTGTAAAAGTGATAAAAATCTAAGTCTGATATAGTTTCCAGATCCAGCTGCCAATTTATAAGAAACTCACAGGACAGTGATGAGGAAAGTGATGATTTTACCATGAGTTTGCAAAACACGATTCTAAGACCTAGAGATGCATACCCGGGTGATAAAATTATTTGAAAACATTAAGAGTTGATTGCTAAAATGGAAATAATATGTCCTTACAAAGCAATAATTACTTTAAATATATATGGATTAAATTCTCCAATCAAAAGTCAGAATGGCTTTTGCCACCCTCAATTGTTGCAATAGCCTGCTAATTGATCTCCTAAACTAGGGTTTTTGGTACCCCTGCAGTCTATTTTCTAGACAACAGAGTGGTCCTGTTAAAACATATTTCTTACCATACTTCCACTCAAAACTTTTCAATAGCTTCCCATCTGTCTCTGAGCTGAAGCTAAATTTGTTAAAATGGTTACTCTGCCCTATTTGACCTGGTCCATTTGCCCCTCTAATTGTATTGCCTTCTACTCTTCTCCTTTATTAACTCTACGCAAGCCACACAGACTCCATGCTATTCATATAATCCGCTAGACATGTCACAATCTCAGAGTCTCTTACTGTTTCTTCTGCCTGGAATGCTTTTTCCCTCAGTTCCTTTTGTCAATGTCAACTCTTCCTTGTCTGCAACCAATCTTGAATGTTATCTCTTTCCTATCTCAAATGCAATCTCTCAGGGCAGGGGTTTTTGCTTTGTTCTGTGTAGTTCACTGTTTGCCACTGGTACATAAAACACTGCCTGACACCTAGTGGGTACTCAAAAAAGTATTAAACAAATGTATGATACTAATATTTGATAATGAGAAATTGAATATACAGACAATGACTAGAGCATATATAAAAATAGAACTCTAAGCTACAACCTCTGTAGCAGTCAATTCAGAAAGATCAAGACGTGGTCAATGACTGCCAGCTTTCCTAATTTTTCCTCCTTTCAATTCAGGTACAATGAGAGAGAGCCAAATGTGTACCACAAACCAATCAGGTAGGATGTTTCACTTCTAGAAAGCACATATCCAGCTTCTGAATACCAACAGTTTCCAATCATGCATAAATGAAGCATTCTCTTTTTTCCACTATAGTTTTTCTACTTCTTATCTGCCTTTGAGTCTCTGACAAAGCTAAGGTATAGTGACTGACTCCCTTGCTGAAGAAACTATGAATAAATATATTTTATTAATTATCATTTTGCTTGTCTTTATTTCCATAATAATAACAATAGATATCTTCTCACCATTATGTTAAGCATAAATAAAAACATTTTAAACATTTTAAAACATCAATTTCAAAAAATCTATAATATACAATCTAATACAGGCAATGGCCTTCCCAGGTGGCACTAGTGGTAAAGAACCCACCTGCCAATGAAGATGACATAAGAGACACAGCTTCGATCCTTGGGTTGGGAAGATCCCCTGGAGAAGGAAATAGCAACCCACCCCAGTATTCTTTCCTGAAGAATCCTATGGACAGAAGAACCTAGCTACCTACAGTCCATAGGGTCACATAGAGTTGAACATGACTGAAGTGACTTAGCACGAATATAGGAAATGTGTTTGCCCTGCCAAAATAAGCACCTTTGAGACAGACTGCTTCTCCTTAGACTCCTTTATTGTATAGAAAGCAACCTAGATGTCCATCAACAGATGAATGGATAAGAAAGTTGTGGTACATACACACAATGGAGTATTACTCAGCCATTAAAAAGAATACATTTGAATCAGTTCTAATGAGGTGGATGAAACTGGAGCCTATTATACAGAGTGAAGTAAGCCAGAAAGAAAAACACCAGTACAGTATACTAACGCATATATATGGAATTTAGAAAGATGGTAACAATAACCCTGTGTACGAGACAGCAAAAGAGACACTCATGTATAGAACAGTCTTTTGGACTCTGTGGGAGAGGGAGAGGGTGGGATGATTTGGGAGAATGGCATTGAAATACGTATAATATCGTATATGGAACGAGTTGCCAGTCCAGTTTCGATGCACGATACTGGATGCTTGGGGCTGGTGCACTGGGACGACCCAGAGGGATGGTATGGGGAGGGAGGAGGGAGGAGGGTTCAGGATGGGGAACACATGTGTATCTGTGGGGGATTCATTTCGATATTTGGCAAAACCAATACAATATTGTAAAGTTTAAAAATAAAATAAAATTTTAAAAAAAGAAAGTCTGAAGTTATTACTACTCTAGCTTTCTATAGAAAGACATTTTATTCCCAAAGACAGTGCTTTGTGAAAAGTACAGACCACCCAATGTAAAGTTGAAAAGAAAGTTTAGGTGCTGAGCAGCTGACTAGGCTCATTCACGTGCTAAGTGACTTTTTCCATTCCACCAAATTTATAACATTGTTAAAGTATTTTTTAAATTGAATTAAAGATTACTACAGCACATGTGCTTTCCTGGTGAGTCAGTGGTAAAGAATCTGCCAGCAAAGCAGGAGACATATACTGGATACGTGGGTTCAATCCCTGGTGGGTTACAGTCCAGGGGGTTGCAAAGAGTCCAATATGACTGAGTGACTGAGCACCCATGTACTACATGAAGCAATTAAAAGTGCATTAGGTGGATTTTTTTTATAACTAAGTGCTACAAATTGTATTCAAGTAAATATAATTACCAAGAAGGTGATCAAACTTATTCTGATATCTAAAATTTGGGCCATTTGGAAAATCCAGTAAGATTTGGGAAATTTATGTTGCAAAGAAATTCTTAGAGCTCAGGCAAACAGAACTGAAACAAAGCAAATGCACTGCATAGGGTCATTATCCATGTAAAGTCTACTCTTGTGTCATTAAGTTTTAAAGAATTATGCTAGACCTAAGAGAGTGTTACTCACGTTAACCTGCTCCACCCCACTGAATGACAAGCCAAAACCTAACAGCTTCCTTTTCTTGAGCATGCTGACTCCTCCAGAAATATAACTTAAATTGACCAACAGAACCTGGCTGCCCAACCGAAATTATACAACCAGTCTCCAAGATTTCTTCGTGCACCAAATAAGGGAATTAATCCTGTTATTAGCCAGTCAAATCAGATTTCCCCATTAGAGCTTCTTCACTCCTATGTGTCTCTGTCTATAAAACACCTTCAATTTGCAGAGTGCTTTGGAGTTTCCTTTTATTTTCGGAATTGGATGCTGCCTGATTCATGAACTGTTGTAGCCATGTGTGCCGGGAAACAAACTCACTCAGAAGGACAATGCAGATAGTGGAGTGCAGTTTATTACACCAGCGGGCCCAAGGCAGAGTCTCCTCTTAGACAAGGAGCCCGACCAGCATTTGTGAAAATCTTTTATACCCCATGTGTACGTCTGAACCCACCACTCCAAATTCCTTGAGACTTACATAAACCAAGGAAAATACAATCCCAATAACCCCATCATTCACATGCTATGTGCTCATGTGCTCAAACAGTCAAACAATTAGCCAATAATCAATAAACCCGAGGTTACAATCCAATAGATTCAGAAAAATTTATGGCCTGTCTGGAGGAAGGGGTGATTAGTGTACGTTTTCTCTTAGGCCAAGAGTAACCTAGATACGATCTTCAAGGTTCCCCTGTCTGGAGGGGGTCTTATCCTTCTGTTGTTGTTTTCATAGGCACTAAACACAGAGTTCAGAGTCCATTGGAAAAGTGGCCGAGCATGATCAGCATGAACAGGCCTAAGATGGAGGCCAGGCCCTATGAATTCCTTCTTCAGAACAACTGAATAAAGCTAATAAAATCTTAATATATTGTAGTTGTATTTTTCTTTTCATGATACTAAAAAATTTAATTCTTATGTCTTTGTTGTTCTTGTTCAGTCACTCAGTCACATCCAACTCTGTGACCCCATGGACTGTAGCACACCAGGGTCCTCTGAGCTCCATTATCTCCCAGAATTTGCTCAGATTCATGTCCACTGAGTCGGTGAAGCTATGTCTCAGGTCAGAATTTTACTGCTTTCTATCAAAGGCCATTGCAAAACTGGTGGAGTAAGAAGCAGATTTTAGCATAATCTTTAGAACAAAAGATCAAGATTGAAATGCAACAAAAAATAGGAATTTGGGTAAGAATAGGTAATATTTTATTCATGTTTCCATAAATGGAATCATCACCCCAATCTGTCTGTATTGAGAGGTGGATATCTACAGCCACTTTAGTTCTGATTTTTGAAGTGCCAAGTGAAAACAGAGACTTAATAGCTATATCTGTGTCAGACAGAAAATAACAATTTTTCCAATCTTTTTCTCAAATGAATGTAAGTTAAAAATAAACTCATAGAACATCTGATGAGTTTTCTGGCAGGGTTCTAAGTAAATCCTAGTGAGGGTGAGGGGAAGGTAAAACTGGACATTTGTTTCAGGCCATTTGGGAAGTTTAAATACTTGTAGTTGGCTTTCTATATGACTGGGATCAAATTGCTGAAGAATTTTGTTTGAGCTAAGAAAAACAAAGATTGATTGAGTAGTGGGATTTGCTTTTAATTATCCTATACCATTATTTTAAAAATGTTTTTTTTTTAAAGCCAGTTTTCTATGACATGCTTTCTTCATTATTCAGCAGCATGAATTTAAGAGCTGCTTAAAATGAGATTTTGAGAGATGCAGCATGAAACGATGGAAATAACAGGAGCTTTAAGTCAAACTGAACTAAACTGAATTCTCCTATGTGCCTTGGGCAAGTTACTTAAGCAATTTCCTCTCAGTTTCTTCATTTGTTAAATGGAGAGAATACACTGCACTGCAAATTTATTGTATGCAAAACACCTAGTAAGGCGGCTGACATAATATGGACTCAAGAAAATACAGTCATTGTCATTACCTTTATTTTGTGTAGCTTGCCTTAAAGGTAAAACAGAGACATCCAAGATAGTTAGATGACTTTAAATTATCCCAGCAAAAGGCAAATACTCTTCAAATTGCCCTCCATCACCCCAATCACCAAAATAAAACAAATCTCTATTTCTCAAATAACTTCCACAAGCAAAAGATTATACATTATACAAAGAATTTTGTACATTATACAAAGAATTCTTAAACTGGGAGAGTGCTGCAAGTAAACAGTATAATAGTTCCCTCTTTTCTTTGTGTAAGTTTAAACTGCCTTTTAGGCTTCTCTGGTAAATCAGTGGTCAAGAACCACCTGCAATGCAGGAGACAACAGCTCCATTCCTGAGTCAGGAAGATATCCTGGAGGAGGAAATGGCAACCCACTCCAGTATCCTTGCTTGGAAAATCCCATGGACTGAGTAGCCTGGCAAGCTATAGTATAGGATGTTGTAAAGAGTCAAAGATCACTAAATGACTAAAACAACAAACTGCCTTTTCTCCTGTGGACAGTGAGAATTGTGGATTTAAGTTTTGTTCAGTGACCTTACTGAGGATTATAGCCCAGGAAACAGCAGTGGCTCTGAGGTGACTTCTCCAAAGTGGTAGGGAACAAGCCAGTACACATACAATTTTGGCAAAAGAATTTGTGCAGTTAATACATCTTGGTAAAAAGTTATAGCTAGTTACAAGGATCAGATATCTAAGTTAATGATTCTACTCCTTTTCAATATATAGGAAGATACATGAATCTGGGTCCATTAAATTTTGAGATATCTCTAAATACCTAAAGAGTCTGTTTTTCAGTCATGAATTCTTTTCAGGGTATACTTTCATTTAGTGATGGCAGTGGCTAATGGCTTCATATTTATAGAACTAGATAGTGGGCAAAACTGTTTTATCCTCCCTTGTTACTGACAGACTGGTCTTCTCTGATTCTGAAAACCTATAGATTGATCAATTCAGCTCAGTTCTATCACTCAGTCGTGTCTAACTCTTTGCAACCCCATGGACTGCAGCACGCCAGGCTTCCCTGTCCATCACCAACTCCTGGAGCTTATTAAAACTCATGTCCATCGAGTCGCTGATGGACATCTCATCCTCTGTCATCCCCTTCTCCTCCTGCCCTCAATCTTTCCCAGCATTAGGGTCTTTTCCAATGAGTTAGTTCTTGGCATCAAGTGGCCAAAGTATTGGAGTTTCAGTTTCAATATCAGTCCTTCCAATGAATATTCAGGAATGATTTCCTTTAGGATGGAATGGTTGGATATCCTTGCAGTCCAAGGGACTCTTAAGAGTCTTCTCCAACACCACAGTTCAAAAGCATCAAATCTTTGGCACTCAGCTTTCTTTATAGTCCAACTCTCACATCCATACATGAATACAGGAAAAATCATAGCTTTGACTAGACAGAACTTTGTCAGCAAAGTAATGTCTCTGCTTTTTAATATGCTGTCTAGGTTGGTCATAGCTTTTCTTCCAAGGAGCAAGCATCTTTTAATTTCATGGCTGCAGTCACCATCTGCAGTGATTTTAGAGCCCCCCAAAATGGTTTCTCACTGTTTCCATTGTTACCTTAGATTCTAATCAATTCCATAGACTGATCATGAGCAGTTTATATATTTCAATGCACATTCCTAGCAACAAACTAGAAATACTGACTTTCACTTTTTAATAAAATAATGGGTTTAATCATATTTACTTATACATACAAGATATTCATCAGTTGAGCTGAAATAAATACCTGTAACTAGGAGAAACAGTGAACTAGGGAGTCTCAACCAGGAAAAACCATAGGTTATTTTTTTGGAGGCAAATAATGGATATATCTCAAATATATCAACTGTTTAAGTTTACTTGCTGCTGCTGCTGCTAAGTCACTTCAGTCGTGCCCGACTCTGTGCGACCCCATGGACGGCAGCCCACCAGGCTCCTCTGTCCATGGGATTTTCCAGGCAAGAGTACTGGAGTGGGGTGCCATTGCCTTCTCCTAAGTTTATCCCTTACCTCTAAAAATTGAGCCATCCTACATTAGAATCTGACACATGTTCATGATAACATTCTTAATGAGCATTTCCAGAGCTTAATAAACTCTGCATCTGCACTATTAGAAAGTAAGAATAAAATATGATTTAGTGAAATATTTCTTTAGATGGTTGGAAGATAAGAAGATCCAAATTTTTGAGCATGCTACAATTATTTTCTAGAATTTCTAATGTGAAAATAAAAACCATTCTTTTCAAAAGGCACATGCAGTACCTCAAAGGTATTAATTATCTTAAATTTGCAAGAATTAAGAACACAGTTAGATGCCAAGTTAGTATCAGGTGCTTCAAACTATCTGTCATACTGCTAACAAAAGAACTATTTTTATGATACGCATTTTTTTTTGTTTCTGCAAAGTTGTGCCATTCAACAAAGGAAAAGAATCTAACAAACTTTCCTAAACTTGTATAGTTAGTACTGAAGAAGTATGAAAAGCAATCTCATCCTTAATTTTGGCATATTTAAAATAATTAAACCATATCTGGTAAAATTTCTTTGCTTCTTGTTTCGGTTTTTATTTTTCCAGGGAGGTTATAGAAGCTTGGCTACCTACTGCTTGTTATATCTTGTAGCTTTTCAGTTCTTGGAATTATAGAGTTCTTGGAAAATCCCATGGACAGAGGAGCCTGGTAGGCTACAGTCCATGGGGTCGCAAAGAGTCGGACACGACTGAGCGACTTCACTTTCACTTTGGAGAAGGAAATGTCACCCCACTCCAGTACTCTTGCCTGGAAAATTCCATGGACTGAGGAGCCTGGTGAGCTACAGTCCATGGGGTCGCAAAGAGTTGGACACGACTGAGTGACTTTACTCTCTCTACTCTCTCTTACCTGCTAATAATAATAATTTTGAAAAGCTCACTCAGTATAAGGACTTGTAAGATAAGTGAAAGGTGAAAGTTTAAAGGTATCCTATTATTTGATTTCTGCTCTTATTGCTTTATTTATTTATTTATTCACAGAAAAACATTTTATTTTAAATATGGGAGTGTGTATATGTCAATCTCAAATTAAGCTTATTGTTTTAAACTTATTAATTAAAATTATTCTTAGCTTTTAGTCCTGTTTTATTTTTAATCACATGTTTTAACTTGTTCACTTTATTATAACTCTTTATTTTCTTTTATAATTTTTATCTTGTTATCTGCCCTATATCCTTTACCTGAAATTTTATTATTTTATCATTTCAAATGTCTTGACTTTAATCTTCACTTGGTCTTAAAGTTCCTTTTTAATGTCTACTTTTCTAACTTAGATATTTAAAATTCCCCATTTTATTCTTTTTTTAGATTAACTCTTATTTTAATAATATCTCATTTTCTTTTCATTTTACTGTATTAATTTATCCCCATTATGATTTGATTTTATAATAAAGAGAAAGTGGGAATATAGTGGTAGGATTCATAGCCCACATGATAGATACAAAATATTTTTCTCTTTTCCTCTAAACTACTTTGGCAACTATTTTTCTCACTTCCAGAATGAACAGTCTAGCCTTTTAAAGATTACTTATCAAAAATTTCACCAAGGTTTATAGTCACCCACAAGTTAACCTTCTCCAGGAAAATTACTTTGCTCTCTGTACGTATAGCAATGGAGCAGTACTACGTACTTAAATTCTCAAACCATCTAGGCTTTATATGAGGAATATGTTATGACAAGATGCATGGTCTCCAATTTATTTATTCCTTGAACAAATGTGAGCTCAGGCCTAACCTTTAAAAGAAAATATATGGTGTTAAATGTCAAACAGATATTTATGAAACATAGTAATACATTGGCCTGCTTCTAATATATTTTCAGTTTGGTTAATCTCACTTCTCATCAGGGTCATAGCAAAGGTGATATTCAAAATATTTAACAAGTAGTACAGCACAGGCATCAATAAATCAGGACTGGGTACTGGACTACTGGAAGAGCTGCCAGATGAAACAATTAATGTACCTTTACTAGTGGGTACAGGGTCCCCTAAACCCTACATCCTTCTTGTATGGATAAATGAAAAACTGGCTTAGAAATTTTGGGTAGGAGGAAATATAATTTCCATCTTTGCTGAAAGCTCTATTAATTTATGGCTTCTCAGGTGGCTCAGTGTTGGAGGAATCTGCCTTCTAATGCAGGAGATGGGTTTTTTTTTCCTGGGTTGGGAAGATCCCTTGAGGAGGAATGGCAACCACTCCAGTAATCCCATAGACAGAGGAGTCTGGTGGGCTATAGTCCTTGGGGTTGTAAAGACGTGGCTGAGAACGAGCACACATACTATTACTAGACAATGTGGGTTAACCTAGAATCTGGTCAACTGGAAGAAAGAAAGGCCTGTTTCCACAATGATGCAATATTGGACATATCTTTAGGAAATGTTTTAGGATGACAGAAGAGAAATTAGACCTGTCTTTTCCAGTCTTTAGATTCTTTAAGGAAGAAGATTTTGTCTCAGGAATATTGAAGTCCATGAAGACTCATAACAGCAATGTCTTAAGATATTAAGAATATTTTATGAAAGCCCTAATTCAACTATTACTCAATCATACTGAGTAATCATACCTCCCATTCAGCATCACAAAATACCATCTTCTATGTGAATACCATCTTTTCATGAAGACTATAAGTGAGAATCTCTGACAATCATTTATGTAAGTAAGAAGCTCTGAAAATCTTGTCTGAACTTTTTCCAGAAAGTTCACTCTCTGCTCAATTTCTAGAACTGTGATGAGCACTAATGAGTCCCTCAACTTTTCAGTTTTAAATTGTAACACATATAATTTTTACGAGTCTCTTTAAATAATATTTTGGGATTATGATGAGAAATAAATAGTAAATTATTCAAGCCACTCTTCCATAATATATTACATACAAAATTACAAACACAGTCATCCTTAATTTAATTTGGATGTTACCAGGGAAGAGTAAATTTTCCCAGCTACCCCTCTTGAGTTTTTGTAGCTGGAGTAAGATAGATTAACAAGAGAATATGAAACAACTTTTAATTCATGCATATGAAGGTCTCATGGAAATGGGACCTAAGAATTGGTGAACACAGGAAGCTTTTATATATTTTAGACAAAAAACAACAAATTTGAAAGGAGTTTACAGGCCAAAGAAACTTAGGTTTAGGGTGCTCAATTAGAGAAGAATCTAAACAGAATTTGAACTAGGGGTAATAAAAAAGTAAAAAGCTTTGTTTACATAGGTATCAAGTCACCAATTTTCTATTTTTAGTGATAAGGACATCCTTCTACCACCAGATGTAGGGAGTTTGGCTTTCATATAAGAGATTTATTTCTTGCTTTCAGGGTGACAGAGAAGAGGGTCACAGTATCCCCTCTTGCCTTGGCCATTTCTTCAATTCAGTTCAGTCTCTCAGTTGTGTCCAACTCTTTGCAACCCCATGGACTGCAAGATGCCAGGCTTCTCTGTCCATCACCAGCTCCCAGAGCCTGCTCAAATTCATGTTGGTTGAGTCGGTGATGCAATCCAACCATCTTATCCTCTGTCGTCCCCTTCTCCTCCTGCCTTAATCTTTTCCAGCATCAGGGCCTTTTCAAATGAATCAGGTTTTCGCATCAGGTGGCCAAAGTATTAGAGTTTCAGCTTCAGCGTCTGTCCTTCCAATGAATATTCAGTACTGATTTCCTCTAGGTTTGACTGGCTGGATCTCCTTGCAGTCCAAGGGACTCTCAAGAGTCTTCTCAAACACCACAGCTCAAAAGCATCAATTCTTCAGTGCTCAGCTTCATTTATAGTCCAACTCTCACATCTATACATGACTACAGGAAAAATCATAACTTTGAATAGACAGATCTTTGTCAGCAAAGTAATGTCTCTGCTTTTTAACATGCTGTCTAGTTTTGTCATAGCTTTTCTTACAAGGAGCAAGTGTCTTTTAATTTCATGTCTGCAGTCACCATCTGCGATGATTATGGAGCCCAAAAAAATAAAATCTGTCACTGTTTCCCCATCTATTTACCATGAAGTGGTAGGACTGGATGACATGATCTTAGTTTTTGCAATGTTGAGTTTTAAGCTAGTTTTTTCACTCTCCCCTTTCACTTTCATCAAGGGGCTCTTTAGTTCCTCTTTGCTTTCTGCCATCAGGGTGGTATCACCTGCATATCTGAGGTTATTGATACTTCTCCCGGCCATCTTGATTTCAGATTATGCTTCATCCAGCCCGGCATTTTAAATGATGTACTCTGCATAGAAGTTAAATAAGCAAGGTGACAATATACAGCCTTGAAGTACTCCTTTCCTTCTTTGGAACAAGTCCATTGTTCCATGTCCAGTTCTAACTGTTGCTTCTTGACCTGCATACAGATTTCTCAGGAGGCAGGTCAGGTAGTCTGGTATTCCCATCTCTTGAAGAATTTTCCACAGTTTACTGTGATCCACACAGTCAAAGGCTTTGGCAGTAGTCAGTAAAGCAGAAGTAGATGTTTTTCTGGAACTCTCTTGCTTTTTCTAAATGGTGAGCCCTATTGTTAGAAGGGGGAAAAGGAGGAACATTTTGTATTTAGCTGTATATTTTGGGGGACCAGGAAGGTGCTCACCATTTTGCCTATTTTTAATATATTATGGAGCTACTTCAACTAGAGAATATTCTGGCATGGGTTTAGCAACATTTGCATTAAAATTACTTCAATGAAACTGTTTGAGAAGGGACTAGAGAAGCCTATACTCTAGCTTACTTAGAAATATTTCAGAGTTGCTTTTGCTTGTTAAAGAATCTTAAATTACTTATGTAAGATTAATATTATATTAAGGAGTCAAAGGATAAAAAAACTGGTTTTGCATTTAGCAGTTTCATAGAATATCTTAAGCTGGAGAGACATATAGATTTCTACTGAAATATAACATTCCTTATCTCCGAAATAAAATGTCTCAGGTAGAAATAACCCCGAAATTAAGCATTCAATAGTTCTGAATTAATTAAAGAATGAAATGGATTTCAATGCCCCCGTTGTTTTAAATCCCCAGTTGTATGTACAGTATATAATTTTAAAAACTGAGGATGTACAAAGTTATAGTAATATGCATTATATTCTTGAAGATCATTTTCTTTCTGTTCATGGAATACTGCTTAAATAACATGTAGAGATTAATGTTCAAAGTCAGTCATTTTATTTGCTGAATGCTATGCTAGTTATGTGACGAGCTGACTCATTTGAAAAGACCCTGATGCTGGAAAAGATTGAGGGCAAGAAGAGAAGATGAGATGAACAGATTGAGATGGTTGGATGATATCACTGACTCAATGGACTTGAGTTTGAGCAAATTCTAGGAGATAGTGAAGGACAGGGAAACCTGGCATGCTGAAGTCTATGGGGTCACAAAGAGTCAGACGGGACTGAGCAACTGAACAAAAACAATACTAGGTAGACTTGGGTAGAATCTGAAAGTGTACTAGGATTTATATACAAAAGAATTTACATTCCTTAGGTAACCCTCTCTGAACTTCAGCATGCTACAAAACAAGAACAATGCATCTTGATGATTTCTACAGTCTTCTTCTAACACACAATATTTCTATGATCCTACATATGAAGTTTTCAGAAGATAAAAAGAATATATGAGTTGTAGTCCATAAGCTGTTTAGACTTTGAAACATCTTTTTTTTTTTTGGCTTGCTGCTGCTGCTAAATCACTTCAGTCGTGTCCTACTCTGTGTGACCCCATAGACGGCAGCCCACCAGGCTTCCCCATCCCTGGGATTCTCCAGGCCAGAACACTGGAGTGGGTTGCCATTTCCTTCTCCAGTGCATCAAAGTGAAAAGTAAAAGTGAAGTTGCTCAGTCATGTCCGACTCTTTGCGACTCCATGAATCCCAGCACGCCAGTCTTCCCTGTCCATCACCAACTCCCGGAGTTCACTCAGACTCAAATCCATCGAGTCAGTGATGTCATCCAGCCATCTCACCCTCTGTCATCCCCTTCTCCTCCTGCCCCCAATCCCTCCCAGCATCAGAGTCTTTTCCAATGAGTCCACTCTTCGCATGAGGTGGCCAAAGTACTGGAGTTTCAGCTTTAGCATCATTCCTTCCAAAGAAATCCCAGGGCTGATCTCCTTCAGAATGGACTGGTTGGATCTCCTTGCAGTCCAAGGGACTCTCAAGAGTCTTCTCCAACACCACAGTTCAAAAGCATCAATTCTTCGGCGCTCAGCCTTCTTCACAGTCCAACTCTCACATCCATACATGACCACAGGAAAAACCATAGCCTTGACTAGATGGACCTTTGTTAGCAAAGTAATGTCTCTGCTTTTGAATATGCTATCTAGGTTGGTCATAACTTTCCTTCCAAGGAGTAAGCATCTTTTAATTTCATGGCTGCAGTCACCATCTGCAGTGATTTTGGAGCCTCCCAAAATAAAATCTGACACTGTTTCCACTATTTCCCCATCTATTTCCTATGAAGTGATGGGACCGGATGCCATGATCTTCATTTTCTGAATGTTGAGCTTTAAGCCAACTTTTTCACTCTCCTCTTTCACTTTCATCAGAGGCTTTTTAATTCCTTTCACTTTCTGCCATAAGGGTGGTGTCATAAATGCATCATTAACTTCTTTATCTCTACATTTTCTGGAGTCTGATACCATAAAATGAATTCTCTGATCACATACCTAGCCAGCACTCATTTTTTTTTCTGCTTTTTTTTTTTTTTTCACAATCAAGATTCTTAAAACAGATATTACAAATTCTGTGAGCACTCTATGCATTCTTTTATGCCCTGCTATCTGGCTTCTGTTCTTTCTCCTGAATTTCTCCTATCAAAGTGGCCAAACCATCTCTTGGTTGCAAAACACAATGGACACTTTTCTTCCCTCTTTCTTCACTTCCACTCCTTCACAGTCTTCTTTGATGATTCTTCCTCCTATTCTATGTGGGAGGATATCCAAGAGTTATGTCCTCAGTCTTTGGCTATTCTATCTGGACATTGCTTTCCTAGGTGATAGGTTCTATTTCCTTAGTCTTATGATTTCCATATTACACAAGAGGAAATTGAGGTTCAGGAAAAAAAAAATAAGTAACTTTCCCTAGGTCATACAAGTACATAATCCCTGCAGAACACACTCATCTTTCTCCAGACTTTATGCTCAGTTATATGCTTAAAGCATATACTTTAAAGTTATATGCTTTAAAGCAGAATTGGTTTGGACATAAAAGCATGGGATCTGGAGTCATATCTGGCAGTTGTTTAAACCCGATCTCTAGCATTGACTGTTATGTGACTATGAGTTAATTATGTAATCCCTTTATGCCTTAGATTCATCATTTGTAAGGAGGATAATAGTAGCACCTACTTCATAAGATAATTGTATTAAATGAGTTAATACATTTAAAGCTTTTAGATGCCACATAATAACCTCTTAACAATAGTAAGGTATTACATTATTAGCAGATTTATATAGTTTTCTAATTGCTTTTTTTTAAATCAGTTTGCTATCTCTCCTGAACTATGTTGCAAATATCTTAAGGACAGGGACAATATCTAATATTTTGATAGATCCTGATACCCCACTACCACAATGCCTAGTATAAAAGAAGTCACATGGAATATTCAATAAACACGTGAGGGGGAAGAACAGAGTTGTAGCTCCTTCAAAGCCACATTCATAGGTCATTGTCATCATTGGAAAGGTCTGATGTTTCCCTGGAAGATGTTACATGAAAAGCTTGTCCTTATTTGACCTGACTTAAAAAAAAAATACTAAAAGCCTCTCCACAAGGATTTGCTGAAAATAATTATTAAAAGTGTTTCAACTACATGATTTCCAAGGCATTGGTCAACAGTAGGGGCAAACAATGAAATAATCAAATATCTTAGAAGGAAAGAAATGTTCATAAGGACTTTGAAAAGTTCCCATATATTCCTGGGAATCTAGGAAGTACCATATATGCCCAGGGCAGTGAAAAGAGCTAGAATTATGAAGCTACTCAAAAAAAGTCTTGAAAAGACTTTAAGATCTTACTGTTGGATGACCTAAAAGCTCTGTGCAACCTTAAAACGGAAGTTCAGTTCAGTTCAGTCGCTCAGTTGTGTCCAACTCTTTGTGACTCCATGGACTTCAGCACACCAGGCTTCCCTGTCCATCGCCAACTCACAGAGCTTACTCAAACACACGTCCATTGAGTTGGTGAAGCCATCAATCTCATCCTCTGTCCTCCCCTTGTCCTCCAAACCTCAGTCTTTCCCAGCATCAAGGACTTTTCCAGTGAGTCAGTTCTTCATATCAGGTAGCCAAAGTATTGGAGTTTAAGCTTCAGCATCAGTCCTTCCAATGAATATTCAGGACTGATTTCCTTTAGGATGGACTGGTTGGATCTCCTTGCAGTCCAAGGGACTCTCAAGAGTCTTCTCCAGCACCACAGTTCAAAAGCATCACTTCTTTGGTGCTCAGCTTTCTTCGTATTTCAACTCTCACATCTGTACATGACCACTGGAAAAACCATAACTTTGACTAGATGGACATTTGCTGGCAAAGTAATGTCTCTGCTTTTCAGTATGCTGTCTAAGTTGGTCATAGCTTTTCTTCCAAAGGGAAAGTATCTTTTAATTTCATGTCTGCAGTCACCATCTGCAGTGAATTTGGAGTGCCCCAAAATAAAGTCACTCACTGTTTCCATTGTTACCCTATGTATTTGCCATGAAGTGATGGGACTGGATGATATGATCTTAGTTTTCTGAATGTTGAGTTTTAAGCCAACTTCTTCACTCTCCTCTTTCACTTTCATCAAGAGGCTCTTTAGTTCTTCTTCGCTTTCTGCCATAAGGATGGTGTCATCTGCATATCTGAGGTTATTGATATTTCTCCTGGCAATCTTGATTCCAGCTTGTGCTTCATCCAGCCCAGCATTTCACATGATATTCTCTGCATATAAGTTAAATAAGCAGGTTGACAATATACTGCCTTGACGTACTCCTTTCCCAAATTGGAACCAGTATGTTGTTCCATGTCCAGTTTTAACTGTTACTTCTTGATCTGCATACAGATTTCTCAGGAGGCAGGTCAGATGATCTGGTATTCACATCTCTTGAAGAATTTTCCACAGTTTGTTGTGATCCACACAGTCAAAGGCTTTGGCATAGTCAATAAAGCAGAAGTAGATGTTTTTTGGAACCCGTTTGCTTTTATGATGATCCAGAGGATGTTGGCAATTTGATCTCTGGTTCCTCTGCCTTTTATAAAACCAGCTTCAGCATCTGGAAGTTATCGGTCCATGTACTGTTGAAGCCTCTCTTGGAGAATTTTGAGCATTACTTTGCTAGTGTGTGAGATGAGTGCAACTGTGTGGTAATTTGAACATTTTTTGGCATTGCCTTTCTTTGGGATTGGAATGAAAACTGATCTTTTCCAGTCCTGTGGCCACTGCTGAGTTTTCCAAATTTGCTGGCATATTGAGTGAATCACTTTCACAGCATCATCTTTTAGGATTTGAAATACCTCAACTGGAATTCCATCACCTCCACTAGCTTTGTTCGCAGTGATGCTTCCTCAGGCCCACTTGACTTCACATTCCAGGATGTCTGGCTCTAGGTGAGTGATCACACCATCGTGGTTATCTGGGCTATGAAATCTTTTTGTATAGTTCTTTTGTGTATTCTTTCCACCTCTTCTTAATATCTTCTGCTTCTGTTAAGTCCATACCATTTCTGTCCTTTATCAAGCCCATCTTTGCATGAAATGTTCCCTTGGTATCTTTAATTTTCTTGAAGAGATCTCTAGTCTTTCCCATTCTATTGTTTTCCTCTCTTTTTTTTTTTTGCATTGATCACTGAGGAAGGCTTTCTTATCTCTCCTTGCTATTCTTTGGAACTCTGCATTCAAATGGTTATATCTTTCCTCTTCTCCTTTGCCTTTCACTTTTCTTCTTTTTTCATCTATTTATAAGGCCTCTTCAGACAACCATTTTGCCTTTTTGCATTTCTTTTTCTTAGGAATGGTCTTGACCACTGCCTCCTATACCATGTCATGAACCTCTATCCATAGTTCTTCAGGCACTCTGTCTATCAGATCTAATCCCTCGAATCTATTTGTCACTTCCATTGTATAATCATAAGGGATTTGATTTAGGTCATACCTGAATGGTCTAGTGGTTTCCCCTACTCTCTTCAATTTATGTCTAAATTTTGCAATAAGTAGCTCATGATCTGAAGCACAGTCAGCTTCTGGTCTTGTTTTTGCTGACTCTATAGAGCTGCACCATCTTTAGCTGCAAAGACTATAATCAATCTGCTTTCAGTATTGACCATGTGGTGATGTCCGTGTGTAGAGTCTTCTCTTGTGTTGTTGGAAGAGGGTGTTTGCTATGACCAGTGCATTTTCTTGGCAAAATGCTGTTAGCTTTTGACCTGTTTCATTTTGTACTTTATGGCCAAATTTTCCTATTACTCCAGGTATCTCTTGACTTCCTACTTTTGTATTCCAGTCCCCTATAATGAGGAGGACATCTTTTTTGGGTGTTAGTTCTAGAAGGTCTTGTAGGTCTTCATAGAATTGTTCAACTTCAGCTTCTTCAGCATTACTGGTTGGGGCACAGACGTCGATTACTGTGCTATTGAATCGTTTGCCTTGGAAATGAACAGAGATCATTCTATCAGTTTTGAGATTGCATCCAAGTACTGTTTTTCAGATTCTTTTGTTTACTATGCGGGCTACTCCATTTCATCTAAGGGATTCCTTCCCACAGTAGTAGATATAATGGTCGTCTGAATTAAATTCACTCATTCCATTCCATTTTAATTCCCTGATTCCTAAAATGTCGATGTTCACTCTTGCCATCTCCTGTTTGACCACTTCCAATTTACTTGATTCACGGACCTAACATTTTCAGGTTCCTATGTAATATCGCTCTTTAAAGCATCAGACTTTTCTTCCATCACCAGTCACATCCACAACTGGGTGTTGTTTTTGCTTTGGCTCTGTCCCTTCATTCTTTCTGGAGTTAGTTCTCCATTGATCTCCAGTAGCATATGGGCACCCAGTGTCCTGGCAATTTTATCTTTCAGTGTCATATCTTTTTGCCTTTTCATACTGTGCATGGGGTTTTCAAGACAAGAATACTGAAGTGGTTTGCCATTCCCTTCTCCAGTGAACATTTTGTCAGAACTCTCCACCATGATCTTTCCATCTTGGGTGGCCCTACACGACATGGCTCATAGTTTCACTGAGCTAGACAAGGCTGTGGTCCATGTGATCAGTTTGGTCAGTTTTCTGTGATTGTGGTTTTCATTCTGTCTGCCCTCTGATGGATAAAGATAAGAGGCTTATGGAAGCTTCCTGATGGGAGAGAGTGACTGAGGGGGAAACTGGGTCTGATGGGCTGGGCCATGTTCAGTAAATCTTTAATTCAATTTGCTATTGATGGGCGGGTCTGTGTTCCCTCCCTGTTGTTTGACCTGAGGCCAAACTATGGTGGAGGTAATGAAGATAATGGCTACCTCCTTCAAAAGGTCACATGCACACACTGCAGTGTTCCCAGTCCTGCAGCAGGCCATCATCAACCCAAGCCTCTGCCAGAGACTCCTGGACAAATCATGGGCAAGTCTGGATCAGCCCCTTTTGGGGTCAACTGCTCCTTTCTCCTGGGTCCTGGTGCACACATGGTTCTGTTTGTGCCCTCCAAGTGTCTGTTTCCCCAGTCCTGTATAAGTTCTAGTGGCTCTATGGTGGTGTTAATGGTGACCTCCTCCAAGAGGGCTTATGCCATACCAAGGTCTGCTGCACCCAGAGCCCCTGCCCCTGCGGCAGGCCACTGCTGACCCGTACCTTCACAGGAGACACTCAAACACAGTTCTGGCTCAGTCTCTGTGGGGTCTCTGGGTCCTGGTGTGCACGAAGTTTGTTTGAGTCCTCTGAGCATATCTGGAAGGTAAGGGGTTTGATTTTAAATGCAATTTTGCCCCTTCTACCATCTTGCTGGGGCTTCTCTTTGCCCTTCGATGTGGGATATCTTTTTTTGGTGGGATCCAACATTCTCCAGTCAATGGTTGTTCAGCAGCGAGTTGTAGTTTTGAAGTTTTCACAGGAAAAGATGAGCACATGTCCTTCTACTTTGCTGTCTTATGCCACAATAAAGTTAAGTTAGAGTTGTCAATTCACTGGTAGATTGTGGAATGAATTCTCTAAAATGCCCACAGAGTCCCTCAGCAAAGACTGGGAGACTTGTTGGTCCAAACGATCTAAAGAAATCTCTATTAAATCATTAGCAGACTTGGCACCCCACTCCAGTACTCTTGCCGGGAAAATCCCATGGATGGAGGAGTCTGGAGGCCTGCAGTCCATGGGGTCACTAAGAGTCGGGCATGACTGAGCGACTTCACTTTCACTTTTCACTTTCATGCATTGGAGAAGGAAATAGCAACCCACTCCAGTGTTCTTGCCTGGAGAATCCCAGGGACCGCAGAGCCTGGTGGGCTGCTGTCTATGGGGTCACACAGAGTCGGACAGGACTGAAGCGACCTAGCAGCAGCAGCAGCAACCGTGGTCAAGAGTTCTGACAAAATGTGGTCCACTGGAGAAGGGAATGGCAAACCCCTTAAGTATTCTTGCCTTGAGAACCCCATGAACAGTATGAAAAGGCAAAAAGATAGGACACTGAAAGATGAACTTCCCATGTCAGTATGTGCCCAATATGCTACTGGAGATCAGTGGAGAACTAACTCCAGAAAAAATGAAGGGACAGAGCCAAAGTAAAAACAACACCCAGTTGTGGATGTGACTGGTGACAGAAGCAAGGTCTGATGCTGTAAAGAGCAATATTCCATAAGAACCTGGAATGTTAGGTTCATGAATCAAGGCAAATTTGAAGTGGTCAAACAGGAGAGGGCAAGAGTGAACATCAACATTCTAGGAATCAGCCAACTAAGATGGACTGGAATGGGTGAATTTAACTCAGGTGACCATTATATCTACTACTGTGGGCAGGAATCCCTTAGAAGAAATGGAATAGCCATCATGGTAAACAAAAGAGTATGAAATGCAGTACTTGAATGCAATCTCAAAAATGACAGAATGATCTCTGTTTCCAAGGCAAACCATTCAATATCACGGTAACCCAAGACTATGCCCCAACCAGTAACGCTAAAGAAGCTGAAGTTAAACGATTCTATGAAGACCTACAAGACCTTTTAAAACTAACACCCAAAAAAGATGTCCTTTTCATTATAGGGGACTGGAATACAAAAGTAGGAAATCAAAAAACACCCAGAGTAAGAGGCAAATTTAGCTTTGGAGTATAGAATGAAACAGGGCAAAGACTAATAGAGTTCTGCCAAGAGAATACACTGGTCATAGCAAACACCTTCTTCCAACAACACAAGAGAAGACTCTACACATGGACATCACCAGATGGTCAACACCAAAATCAGATTGATTATATTCTTTGCAGCCAAAGATGGAGAAGTTCTATATAGTCAGCAAAAAAAAAAAAAAAAAAAAGACTGTGAGCTGACTGTGGCTCAGATCATGAACTCCTTATTGCCAAATTCAGACTTAAATTGAAGAAAGTGGGGGAAACCACTAGACCATTCAGGTATGACCTAAATAAAATCCCTTATGACTATACAGTGGAAGTCAGAAATAGATTTAAGGGACTAGAGATGATAGACAGAGTGCCTGAAGAACTATGGATGGAGGTTTATGACATTGTATAAGAGACAGGGATTAAAACCATCGCCAAGAAAAAGAAATGCAAAAAAGCAAAATGGCTCTCTGAGGAGGCCTTACAAATAGCTGTAAAAAGAAGAGAAGTGAAAAGCAAAAGAAAAATGGAAAGATATAAGCATATGATTGCAGAGTTCCAAAGAATAGAAAGGAGAGATAAGAAAGCCTTCCTCAGTGATCAATGCAAAAAAAAAAAGAGAGGAAAACAATAGAATGG
Organism: Bos grunniens; assembly: GCF_055505025.1. Taxonomy (NCBI): domain Eukaryota; kingdom Metazoa; phylum Chordata; class Mammalia; order Artiodactyla; family Bovidae; genus Bos; species Bos grunniens. The sequence continues at coordinate 136,311,053 of NC_141194.1, forward strand.
GAAAGACTAGAGATCTCTTCAAGAAAATTAGAGATTTTCTTGAAGGGAACATTCCATGCAAAGATGGGCTTAATAAAGGACAGAAATGGTATGGACCTAACAGAAGCAGAAGATATTAAGAAGAGATGGCAAGAATACACAGAACTGTACAAAAATTATCTTCACGACCCAGATAGTCATGATGGTGTGATCACTCACACTTACCTAGAGCCAGACATCCTGGAAAGTGAAGTCAAGTGGGCCTGAGGAAGCATCACTAAGAACAAGCTAGTGGAGGTGATGGAATTCCAGTTGAGGTAGTTCAAATCCTAAAAGATGATGCTGTGAAAGTGATTCACTCAATATGCCAGCAACTTTGGAAAACTCAGTAGTGGCCACAGGACTCGAAAAGGTCAACTTTGATTCCACACAAAGAAAGGCAATGCCAAAAAATGTTCAAATTACCGCACAGTTGCACTCATCTCACACACTAGCAAAGTAATGCTCAAAATTCTCCAAGCCAGACTTCAGCAATATATGAACCGTGAACTTCCAGATGCTGAAGCTGGTTTTAGAAAAGGCAGAGGAACCAGAGAACAAATTGCCAACATCTGCTGGATCATCGAAAAAGCAAGAGAATTCCAGAAAAAGCATCTACTTCTGCTTTATTGACTATGCCAAAGCCTTTGATTCTGTGGATCACAATAAACTGGAAAATTCTGAAGGAGATGGGAATACCAGACCATCTGACCTGCCTCTTGAGAAATATGTATGCAGGTCAGGAAGCAACAGTTAGAACTGGACATGGAACAACAGACTGGTTCTAAATAGGAAAAGGAGTACGTCAAGGCTGTATATTGTCACCCTGCTTATTTAACTTATATGCAGAGTACATCATGAGAAATGCTGGGCTGGATGAAGCACAAACTGGAATCAAGATTGCCGGGAGAGCTATCAATAATCTCAGATATGCAGATGACACCATTCTTATGGCAGAAAGTGAAGAAGAACTGAAGAGCCTCTTGGTGAAAGTGAAAGAGGAGAGTGAAAATGTTGTCTTAAAGCTCAACATTCAGAAAACTAAGATCATGGCAGTTGTTCCCATCACATCATGGCAAATAGATGGGGAAACAGTGGGAACGGTGGCTGACTATTTTGGGGGGCTCTAAAATCTCTCCAGATGGTGATTGCAGCCATGAAATTAAAAGACGCTTTCTCCTTGGAAGGAAAGTTATGACCAACCTGGACAACATATTAAAAAGCAGAGACATTACTTTGCCAACAAAGGTCCATCTAGTCAAGGCTATGGTTTTTCCAGTAGTCATGTATGGATCTGAGAGTTGGACTATAAAGAAAGCTGAATGCTGAAGAATTGATGCTTTTGAACTGTGGTGTTGGAGAAGACTCTTGAGAGTCCCTTGGGCTGCAAGGAGATCCAACCAGTCCATCCTAAAGGAGATCAGTTCTGAGTGTTCATTGGAAGGACTGATGCTGAAGCTGAAACTCTGACACTTTGACCAGCTGATGCGAAGAACTAACTCATTTTAAAGACCCTGATGCTGGGAAAGATTGAGGGCAGGAGGAGAAGGGAATGACAGAGGATGAGATGGCTGGATGGCATCACCGACTCAATGGATATGGGTTTGGGTAGACTCCGGCAGTTAGTGATGGTCAGGGAGGCCTGGCATGCTGTGGTTCATGGGGTCGCAAAGAGTCGGACAGGACTGAGTGACTGAAGTGAACTGAAAGCTAAATGAAAAATTATCTTCAGTGGCTACATACAACAAAAATATGGATTTTTCATAAATTATTTCAGAAAGTTCTCGCAAAATCAACCAATAATAATTACAAGCAGCAGTAACTACAAACTCTTGAATGAGAGAGAATCTGATATTCTTAGTCAACACATTGTACAAAATGCCAAGTGTTCTTCAACAAAGAAGTTATGAGTCATGCAGGTGGGTCTAATGCAGGAGTTATGAGACATGAGTTCGATTCCTGGGTCTAGAAGATCCCCTGGAGGAGGGCATAGCAAGTCACTCCCGTATTCTTGTCTGAAGAATCATATGGACAGAGGAGCCTGGCAGGCTATGGTCTATAGGGTCACAAAGAGTCAGACACAACTGAAGCAACTTAGCATGCACAAAAATAAACAAGAAACTGTGATCAGTGCAGAGTGGGGGAAATTATCCACTAGAAACTGTTCCTGAGGAGTCCCAGATTTTGGATTTACTATGTAGACTTTGGGCTTCCCAGGTGGTGCTAGTGGTAAAGAACCCCTCTGCCAATGCAGGGGAGAGAAGAGACACGGGTTTGATCCTTTGGTTGGGAAGATCCCCTGGATAAGGGTATGGCAATCCACTCCAGTATTTTCGCCATGGACAGAGGAGCCTGGCGGGCTACAATCCAAAGGGTCCTGTAGAGTGGGACATGACTGAAGTGACTTAGCATGTACCATGTAGACTTTACAACTATTGAAAATATATTTAAGAACTAAATAAAGTCATATCTAAAGAACTGAAGGAAATTGGAAAGTATGAATGTCTTATCAAAAGAGGATATCAATAAAAAGATAAAACCAAATAGAAATTTTTAAATTGAGAATTAAAGTAACTGAAATGAAAATCTCACTAGAAGGCTTTAAGTGAAGATTTGGTCAGGCAGGAGGAGAATCAGTGAATTTGAAGATGAATCAGTTGAGATTATCAAGTCTGAGAAAATAAAAGAATACAATTAAGAAAAATAAACAGAACCTCAGAGCTCTGTGGAACATCATCAGGAATGTCAACATAGGCATAACTGGAGTCATAGAATTACTGGAAAGAGATAAAGGAACAGAGAATATCTGATTAACTGCTAGCTGAAAATTTCCTAAACTTCAGGAAAAACATTAATTTACATATTCAAGATGCTCAAATAATTCTAAGCAGGAGAAACTCAGAGATGATACCTAGATACATCATAATCAACTGTCAAGCAAAGACAATGAGAGTCTTAAAAGCAGAAATAGAAAAGAAACTCATCACATACAATAAATTCTCAATAAAATTAATGTTAATAAACAGAGTCCAGAAAATAGTTGGGACTGTTTGGGATGGCATAATCAAAGTGATGAAAGGAAGAAAATATCTACTAAAATTATATATCTTTAAAAATAAAGAGAAATGAAGACTTGCCATGTTTTAAAATATGTAGAGAGTTCATCACTAGTAAACCTGTCCTAATGACTATAGTCTTTCAGAATTACATGAAAGACACTAGGTAGTAACTTGATTCCATGTGAAAAAATAGAGCACTCATAAATTTAATAACATAGGTTTACAAAAGTATAAATGCATTTTTTTTGCATTTGTTTTCCCATCCAATTTAGAAGTCTAAAAGTTGTGTGTTCCAGGGGCTAGAGAGAGGAGAAAATGGGGAATGTCTACTGACAAGTAAGGCAGGGAAGGGTGGGTGGTATGATGACAATGATCTGGAAATAGATTGTGGTACTGGTTGCCCAACTTTGTAAATATTATAAGAACTACTCTCTTGTATGTTATAAAAAGAGAGAAACTGCTGAATTATATACTATAAAAAATAAATCTTAACTTTTGCATGGCTGTACTGGGAGCACAAAGGGGAGGGGGGGAGATGGTAAGAGGATCCTCAGTGAGGATTGAGCTGTAGCCAGATCAGAAAGTACCATAGCATAACACATTTGGAATTTACCCCAAAGGCAATGGGAGCAACTGATGAACTTTTCTCAGAGTTAGGAAATACTCACATTCTGAGAAAAATCATTCTATAACAATGGTTTCCTAAATTAATTTACGACAAAAACTTGCTTAAATAAGAATCCATTGACAGAATACCAAAGAGATAGTGAACTGAAGTAGATGCTTAGCTTAAAGCAAATAACAAGATAATCTCAGAATAGTTTGCTGCATGAAAAGATGAAAATATGATCCACAATGATTTTAAAACAGAATGTTAGATACTATAATGCTATTATATAAAATAAAAATACTATTGAGATACTATTCATATTTTATTGTAAATATGACATGAAAATTCCAATATCTGAAGTATAGAAACTTAGTTCTTTGCAGAGTAATATGAAAATTCCATTTACTATCTTATTTACTACCTGTACATTGTGACCAAGGGAAACTCTTAAGCTTCATGTTAGGCATTATCCAGTTAGGCTGTGCTGTCCTGTGCTGTGCTGTCTTTTCAGTCATGTCTGACTCTTTGTGACCCCATGGACTGTCACCTGACAGGTTCCTCTGTTCATGGGATTTACCCAAGCAAGAATACTGGAGTGGGTTGTCATTCCCTTCTCCAGTGGACCTTCCCAACCCAGGGGCACTGTTAGGTTCAGTCAGTTCAGTTCAGTCGCTCAGTCATGTCCGACTCTTTGCGACCTCATGAATTGCAGCACGCCAGGCCTCCCTGTCCATCACCAACTCCCGGAGTTCACTCAGACTCATGTCCATCGAGTCAGTGATGCCATCCAGCCATCTCATCCTCTGTCGTCCCCTTCTCCTCCTGCCCCCAATCCCTCCCAGCATCAGAGTCTTTTCCAATGAGTCAACTTTTCCAATGAGGTGGCCAAAGTACTGGAGTTTCAGCTTTAGCATCATTCCTTCCAAAGAACACCCAGGGCTGATCTCTTTCAGAATGGACTGGTTGGATCTCCTTGCAGTCCAAGGGACTCTCAAGAGTCTTCTCCAACACCACAGTTCAAAAGCATCAATTCTTTGGCACTCAGCTTTCTTCACAGTCCAACTCTCACACCTATACATGACCACTGGAAAAACCATAGCCTTGACTAGACAGACCTTTGTTGGCAAAGTAATGTCTCTGCTTTTGAATATGCTATCTAGGTTGGTCATAACTTTCCTTCCAAGGAGTAAGCGTCTTTTAATTTCATGGCTGCAGTCACCATGTGCAGTGATTTTGGAGCCCAGAAAAATGAAGTCTGACACTGTTTCCACTGTTTCCCCATCTAATTCCCATGAAGTGATGGGACCAGATGCCATGATCTTCATTTTCTGAATGTTGAGCTTTAAGCCAACATTTTCATTCTCCTCTTTCACTTTCATCAAGAGGCTTTTGAGTTCCTCTTCACTTTATGCCATAAGGGTGGTGTCATCTGTATATCTGAGGTTATTGATATTTCTCCCGGCAATCTTGATTCCAGCTTGTGCTTCTTCCAGCCCAGCGTTTCTCATGATGTACTCTGCATGTAAGTTAAATCAGCAGGGTGATAGTATACAGCCTTGACATACTCCTTTTCCTATTTGGAACCAGTCTGTTGTTCCATGTCCAGTTCTAACTGTTGCTTCCTGACCTGCATATAGGTTTCTCAAGAGGCAGGTCAGATGGTCTGGTATTCCCATCTCTTTCAGAATTTTCCACAGTTTATTGTTATCCACACAGTCAAAGGCTTTGGCATAGTCAATAAAGCATAAATAGATGTTTTAGGCTGCTCAAAAAAATGTTAATTATTTTATCATGGACTACTCATCTGCTGACTTTTTTGAAATAAAGCATCCATTTTATAATATTCTAGTTTTTTACTTATTTGATTCAGATATAATCTACGTGGAAATAGTTTTCCAATCTATATGGAAACTTGTGTGATCAACATATTTATAATATAGTAAATATTGAATGATAACACAAATACATGTTGAAATGATTAGATATAAATACATAGCCTAGTTAAACCTCAATCAAAGAGACAAATCATTAATATGAAAGTTAGCAAAAGTCTATCTATGTGTAGAGCAACTATCATTACATTGAGCCATCATTCATTCTTGAGCCATTATTTATCTGGTGACTCAGATGGTAAAGAATCTACCTTCGATGCAGGAGACCGAGGTTTGATCCCTGGATCAGGAAGATCTCTTGGAGAAAGGAGTGGCATGTAGACATCATTCGTTCTTAGGTAGTACTTAGAGATAACTCATCAGATATCTGTAAAAATATAGTATTTGATAACACACATACTGTATTTTTAAATGCTTATCATTTAAAATGCTTAGTATTTTAAATATTTTTAAATGCTTAGTATTTTGCTTAGTTGTATATTTAACATAAATTTGAGAAGAGAGAATTTCCTGTTGGTCCAGTGGCTAAGACTCTGCACTTTCGTTGATGAGGGCCCAGGTTCAATCCCCGGTTGGAGAACTAAGATTCTGCAAGCTGCATGGAGTCACCAATATTAAAAGTATCTTTTAAAAGTTGAGAAGAAAAATATCACTAAAATCAGCTTTTTTTTTTTTTTAAGGAAAAAAGCATTATAACCAACTTGTAGCATTTTATTCTTTCTTACAAAATGGTTAAATTTTATTTAGAATGATTCCCAGTTTCTGGTTTGGGTGACTGAGTAGATAGTTTTGCCATTTACTGAAAAAAGAAAAACCAGAAGAAGAATAAATCTTAAAGCAAAGAGTTCAGCTCAGTTCTTAATAAGGGTTTGGTGTCCCTGTAAGACATCCATGTGGATATATTCAATAGGCAATTGAATATGTATGTATTGGATTTAGGGCAGAGATTTGAACAGGATTCATAGATTTTAGAGATATTAGCATACAAATATTAATTGAAATCATAGGACTCGATGCAGTCAGAAGGAGTGTAAAGTTAGAAAAGCAGACCTAGAAAAGAATACTGAATAATGCCAAGATTGATACTGAATATATTTCCACACACACAAAAAAACAAATATCAACAACAAACAGTGGGGTAATCAGAGGGGCAGATCAATAGCCAGCTATTATTATTTGGAGAAGGAATGAACTAGTTTTCATGACTGACTGAAAGTGAAGAGTACAGAAGACAGAATAACTTCAGGATAACTCACAGGTTTCTAATTTAGACAACAACTTGGGAAGGGAGAGCATGTTTGTATGATTCCTTGATATATGGAGGAGAAATAGCTTTTTAAAGGAAATTAATAGTTAATTTCTGAACTTACTAAATTATATGAAAGCTTTCATAAGTAGAAGAGGATTAGTGGAAAAGTTGTTCATTTGTTATTCAGTTGTTTTCTGCATAGTGAAGCTTATGTCTTGAATGTTCTTAACTGTCAGGGAGATGATAGAATAGACAACACTATTGTACTTCTTCGATAGGGGCATGAATAATTGGCTAACTTTGCCTCATGGCAGGGAGGAAAGTCAGAATATCTAATCTCTTAAGGGCTTTCTATTAATTCCTTAAGGTATCACCTGATTCATCCTGGATTTCCTAAGAATCTTATTTTTCCATGATATCCATGATGTCTGATGTTCGTGTAACATACTTAATGCTTTCAAATGTATCTACTTATCCTATTTTGTATCTACCTAAGTAATTGCATGTCTTCTGCTTGACTTACATTAAAAAAGATTTATTCTGATTTATTCTGAAGGGAGTTCTGCTGCTATGAATTAGGCCCTAAGTTTTCTCAATTGGGTCATTAATTTGTCAAATACTCTTGTATTTTTCCACAAATAAAAAAAAAAATTATACCTAAAGCAAGAAGTTAGAATATGCACTATATTGTCTTTCAGGCTTCATATTATCTGGCTATTAGAATGAAGATGATAGTCTGAAAGCCCCAATAAAATGGTAACATTTAAAGTTGATTTATTTTTATCCAAAGCAAGTTTTATGCAAGCCAATGAAAGATGCATGAGTTATATACATTTATGCCTGGCTGACTTGAACTTTACATTTAATTATTCTGTAGTTTTAAAATATAAGAGCAGTCTAAGTCTGCATGTGTATGTGTGTATGTATATGTTTGTCAACAAGAAGCTGTATATTAAGAAAAAAACTAACACAACTTTGTAAAGCAATTATATTCCAATACAAAAATAATAGACAATGGGAATTTGCTGTATGGCTCAGGAAATTCAAACAGGGGCTCTGTATCAACCTAGAGGGGTGGGATGGGGAGGGAGATGGGAGGGAGTTTCAAAAAGAAAGGGATACATGTATACCTATGACGGATTCTTGTTGAGGTTTGACAGGAAACACCACAATTCTGTAAAGCAATTATCCTTCATTAAAAAAATAGATAAATTTTAAAAAAAGAAAAGAAGCTGAATGTACATAAACTGGTTCATTTACAAATCATCTTTTTCCACTTCTATATATCTAACTTCATGTCATGTATAATGATCATTATTGTTAAAAACATTAATGACCTTTGACCCTTGCAACATTCTAAATCAACAACTCCACTATGATTATTTGACTTTAAATATATAGAATTAAACTAATACTTAAACTGTTTTTCAACAAGAGTTAAAATTATTATTTAACCCTCCTTTAAAGATATTCACTCATAATTTCAATTTCTTTATCACACTGGTCAATTTCAGACAGTAAATCCCATGATAATTTCTAGTGTCAGGGACACCTCATTGTAATAAAGGAATATGCTCTCATACACCATTATGTGCTCACAAGCAATACACGGATCTATAGTATACCTAAATATATGGTAAAATGTATGCTTTAAAACAAAATTTAAATAAACTCCTCAATATAAAATATCTATTGTAATCTATATTTGTCATTTGATTGCTTTATGGAATGAATAATTTGAATAATGTTTATCTGCCAGAATCTTTGCTTCAGAACATTTCTGTACTTGAGGACTAAGAAAATAGAACAATATAAAACAGATCCCATGATGACAGGATAGGGAGTACTGGAAATAAATGAGCCATGCTAAGCCCAGTGATATTCATCTGCAACAGAAAATGTTAATAGCTAATGGTTGTGATTTGAACTTATCATTGATTTTCATTTCTTTGCCATAAATTGCCCACATGCTATTAGCAGCAGGCCAAGCTGGTTGCTACAATGCTCTTCTCCAAAGCCTATAAATTATAAGCTTTAAATCAAAAAGTGCTCCAGTGGCTCTTGAAGGTTATACTGCTCTAGTTCTGTTGATGAGCTGAACTTTCTAAGACCATGAAGCATCTTCAGGTTAAACTCAGTGAGAACAATGAACACAAAGTTCAACTTTTTTATTATCTAACTATGCTTTGGGTGCTAATGTTTAACGATAGCATCAATACAGAAATTCTGAGCTGACTCTACTAGATAGCAGAAGTGTAATAAAAAATTAACTTTTCTCCAACTATTCCACTAAACTTGAAACAGAAGGCATCAAAAGCACTCTCAAAGAAAGTCTTAACTGTAATACTTATTATATTTTGATCCACTTGGTTGTTTGGTTTTCTAATTGCATAAAAGTTCATGATAAACAAACTGTGAACTGAAATAGATATTATAGTTAAGCACATTTTCTTAATAAACATATACTATTCCAGAATAGAAAATGCTTTTCAGTTAATGCAGATCAAATAGAATTTCAATAAAAGGTTTTACTGACCATCAAGGTGAGAAAAAGCAAGAATGAGTTAGTTAGAATGATTTTGATAGTACAATTCAAAAGAATTGAAGGAGATAATAAACAATCCTAGGTTTTGCAAATTTTAAATACTCATTTACCTTAGAGGGGACCTAGGAGATGTTTTATGGCAAGTTTTTGTAGTCTAAGTATCAGGTAATTTCTGAGACACAGTGTGGCAAATAGCTTCCAACATGATCCCACCTTCTGGCATCCTTGCTCCCTTCCTCCAACTGTCTTTTGGATCTCTGCTATATTGTGAGTAGCCCTATGGGGAGGTCCATGAGTGGAGACAGTAATCAATTAATGTCTTTGGTCAACAGCTATCAAAGAATAGAGGCTTGTCAGCAACCGTGTTATAAGCTTAGAAGTAGATTCTCCAGCCTTGAGATGGCAACAGTCTGACTATAATCCCATGAAAGACTCTGAGCTAAAACAACTCAGCTAAGCTGCTCCCAAATTCCTGACCCTCAGAAAGTATTATGATGATACATACTTGCTTTATTAAACTGTCTAGTTTTGGGGCAATGTGCTGCATAGCAATGGATGACTGAAACACTCCACACATCATTTTTTCACTGTATTTCAAGATGCATTATAACATGTAGAACTTTGAATGGAGAAATAGATGACATTTCAAACATTGTACACTATCCCAGAAAAGACAGACTGCTTTAAGAGTCTGAATCTTCAAAGTATAAAGTCAATTTCTTTTTACTGGATGGCCTTTGAGAAGATTGTCTATGTTCAATAAAGTAGTAATTATCTCATTTCATAGAAGTCTTGATAGAAGGTTCATCTCATGGATTTTCTTGGATAAAGAGCAGTTTCGAAATAACTGTCTTGCTGTCAGTAAAAGTTACTTGATATATTTACAATGATGCAATCGATGGGAAGGTTTAAGACTGATAAAAGTGACAACTGAAAGTTTTAAAAAGCGATTATCAGGTGTTAGGCCATGAAAATATTTTTTTAATTTATAAATCAATTCCCAAATAGATTTTTAAAACAGAGCCCTTATAGAGCATTTGGGTAAAAGCAATGAATGGGTAGTTCAGATCTTCAGTAGCTAGGAGAAAATATTTCCTTGCTGCAGTACTGTAAAACTATTACCTGAGAACCTGACAACAGTTTGAAAATCACAGTTTAAAGGTTTATGTCTACCTAGAATTATATGTTTAGATTGTAAAGTTTAATTCTTATAATGAGGTAAAGTTATAATCAGTAGTTTGGTTATATATACAAGAAAAGAATTTTTTTAGCTCACTTGCTTAACACTATTATTTCTCATTTTTAAAATATTTTCTATTCCTTAGAGTCAGGAATCATATGCAACTTCTTCCTGATTGCTGACATCACCTATCACTGGTAAATTAGGTACAATTACATGCTAATATAGTAGGCAATTTTGAAAGCACTTTTATTTCTGTCACTCTGGCTGCTACTGCTAAGTCGCTTCAGTCGTGTCCGACTCTGTGCGACCCCATAGACGGCAGCCCACGAGGCTCCCCCGTCCCTGGGATTCTCCAGGCAAGAACACTGGAGTGGGTTGCCATTGCCTTCTCCAATGCAGGAAAGTGAAAAGTGAAAGTGAAGTCGCTGAGTCTTGTCCGACTCTTAGCGACCCCATGGACTGCGGCCCACCAGGCTCCTCCATCCATGGGATTTTCCAGGCAAGAGTACTGGAGTGGGGTGCCATTGCCTTCTCCTCTGTCACTCCAGGTATATGCAAATGTAAATGATTAGATTTTTATTGTGATATTAGCAAAGCTACAGTTTTTCCAGTAGTCATGTATGAATGTGAGAGCTGGACTATAAAGAAAGCTGAGCACCGAATAATTGACACTTTTAAACTGTGGTGTTGCAGAAGAATTTTGAGAGTCCCTTGGACTGCAAGGAGATCCAACCAGTCAATCCTAAAGGAGATCAGTCCTGAATATTCATTGGAAGGATTGATGCTAAAGCTGAAGCTCCAATACTTCGGCCACCTGATGTGAAGAACTGACTCACTGGAAAAGACCTTGATGCTAAGAAAGACTGAGGGTAGGAGGAGAAAGAGACAATAGAGGATGAGATGGTTGGATGGCATCACTGACTCTATGGACATGAGTTTGAGTAAACTCCGAGAGTTGGTGATGGACAGGGAAGCCTGGTGTGCTACAGTCCATGGGGTCACAAAAGTCGGACATGACTGAGTGACTGAACTGAATCGATTTGCTTTAAAGATATTATAATAGGGCTGCTCATTTAACACATATAATCTTTATCAAGCTGTTTTCTAAGCACTTGTTAACATTCAAAATTCTATGACTTTGGTATTAGTGCTATCTCCATTTTACTGATAAGGAGGTAAGGGATAGAGATCTTCAGTAACTTGCTCTGGGTCAGAGAGCTAATAAGTGATGGAGCTGATTCCAGACCCTCTGGCTTCACAGACAGTGTGCTTGTCCATTAGACAGCATTCCCTCGGGAGCAGTTAATCCACAGTTCCCAGTCAGCCACAGCACACTCCAGAGCTTAGACTTACAAGGCAGTTTAAATATTTTCCTTCCACTCAGAAGTCTTCCTTTGACTCCCTCAAACCACCTTCTGTTCTACTCCCATAAAATGAGTGTATCTCTGAATTGCATATATCTTTCTGTATCTGAATTGCTTGTTTATGAGTTATTATAGACAGTGAGACCTTTGAAGACAAAAATCATGTCTTATTTATCTTTACGTTACCAGAGTTTTGTTTAGCATAGGGTCTGACACTCTGTAGGTATGTAATGTTTGGTGAACAAAGCTGACCTGAATAGTACTGTATATGTCATGAAAAATTACTATTACCACACCCAACATGTAAAACAGTGATCTATTAAATGCATATGATATGCAAGACACTACGCTATACATCTTATATATGTATTACTCCATTTTATTCTTACAACAGTACGTGTAAGGCAAATATAGCTATCGTCATTTTACTTATAAAGGGACTGAGGCTCAAAAAGATTAAGTGATTTGTTTGCCTAAGGTCATGGCTATTAAGTGGTAGACTCAGTTCCCCTAAACTCTAGTCAATAGGTCTCATAAAGCCTATACTCTTTACTTACCTAGTAAGCTGATTCCAAGAGGCAAATTTGATGGGAATTTTTCCCTGATTCCTGACTCTAAATTGCTGAAAATCCAAACTTATATCCAAACTTATGGATATTGTTTGGATACCTATGGATACTTATGGATACCTTAACAACTAAGAAATTGAGGCTAGGCAGAGAAATTGAGGCTACACTCAAATGGAGGAGTCAGTCCAGAGACACACATATTGAAGCCATTAGAGCAGTGCATATCATGGACCTTCAGAGCTGTGAAATACACTTATGAGTAAATTGATAGCCCCCTTCTGCATCTAGTTTTTGTCCCTTTCTCTTCATTGCAATTATGGGTAAAGTGTACTCATTCCTGTTAAGGACAGGAAAACTTACATTTCATCTACAGTAAGTCAAGGGGAGATAAGTCATTTACCTAAGATACTGTTCAAATTGGAGAGATCAGGGAAACATATTTTGTGTTTGACATTCATCAGGAAACATGAGTATAATGACAGATTTGAACTAGCCATTTTCCATACTTAGAGCTAAGGAAAATGTTGTATTTAGAACCTTATAAAATATGATTATACATAAGTTTTCTGTGCATATATTTTACACAGAATAGACATGCATTAGTATCAAAATGGAAAAATAATACAAATCTCTTAAAAGTAAGCCTATGAAACTGAAGCTTACTTGATTAATCGTTGCCAAATACTTAACATAGCTTTAATTGAATTTTACATCACACAGAAGGAAATGAGTAAAGAAAAATCACATTCTTAGTAAAATTTCAAAAGTCAACAAACTTTCTCTAAATGCAACAGATTTGCAATGACAAATTTTATGAGGGGTCTTTTCAGCTCAAAGCTGAAGAACTGTTATGAAGTGTAGTTATTATAGCAAGATCTGAACATTTATTCACCCATTATAGGTTCACCAGGAGGATTGAACAAACACTTAGATATTTTACAATAACCTAGGAGAACTAGCAGTTGCAGGAAGAAAATGTTCAGTGAAATTTAATGACAAGAAATCCTTGATGGTTTGATATGGGTTCATCTACATCAGAAAAACCAACAACTGTATATTCCATTAGGGAATTCCTTACAAGCAATTATGATGAATAGAGAGAAAAAAAAAAAAGATAAGGCAATCTTTTTTGAAGACATTTCTGAGTCATTTTGACCTGCTTTCCTTTGGATAAAACCACATGCTAGTTTTCTTTATAAAACTTTTTAGACTTTGAACTTTTGATGAAGGAATGGTGACTTTATTCTATTCTTAGTTCTTCACTAAGTTCATGATTGATAGGAAGCTAAATTCAAACTGACAGAGGAAAAGCTCTATAATGCATGTTTCTCTTAAATTAAAAAACAAGATCCCAGAGTAATAGAAAATTATTTAGTTCTCTAATTTCATTATTCAGCCTACATGGATTGTCTGTGCATGTTAATACACTACAGCAGAAATTGTGTTCTTCTGGTATTTACCCCTATCATTGTACGGGAGGCAATGATCAAGACCATCCCCAAGAAAAGGAAATGCAAAAAGGCAAAATGGTTGTCTGCGGAGGCCTTACAAATAGATGAGAAAAGAGAAGCTAAAGGCAAAGGACAAAAGGATAGATATACTCATCTGAATGTGGCGTTCCAAGGAATAGCAAGGAGAGATAAGAAAGCCTTCCTCAGTGATCAGTGCAAAGAAATAGAGGAAAACAATAGAATGGGGAAGACTAGAGATCTCCTCAAGAAAATTAGAGATACCCAGGGAATATTTATGCAAAGATGAGCACCATAAAGGACAGAAATTGTATGGACCTAACAGAAGCAGAAGATATTAAGAAAAGGTGGCAAGAATACACAGAAGAACTATACAAAAAAGATCTTAATGACCCAGATAACTATGATGGTGTGATCACTCATCGAGAGCCAGACATACTGAAGTCCGAAGTCAAGTGGGCCTTAAAAGCATCACTATGAACAAAGTTAGTGGAGGTGATGGAATTCTAGCTGAGCTATTTCAAGTCCTAAAGATGATGCTGTGAAAGTGCTGCACTCAATATGACAGCAAATTTGGAAAACTCAGTAGTGGCCACAGGATTGGAAAAGGTCAGCTTTGATTCCAATCCCAAAGAAAGGCAATGCCAAAGAATGTTCAAATTACCGCACAGTTGCACTCGTCTCACACACTAGCAAAGTACTGCTCAAAATTCTCCATGTGAGGCTTCAAAGTACATGAACCAAGAAATTCTAGATGTTCAAGTTGGATTTAGAAAAGGCAGAGGAACCAGAGATCAAATTGCCAATATCTGTTGGATCATAGAAAATGCAAAAGAGTTCCAGAAAAACATCTATTTCTGCTTTATTGAATATGCCAAGGCCTTTGACTGTGTGGATCACAACAAACTGTGGAAAATTCTTCAAGAGATGTGAATACCAGACCACCTGACCTGCCTCCTGAGAAATCTGTATGCAGGTCGAGAAGCAACAGTTAGAACTGGACATGGAACAATAGACTGGATCCAAATCGGGAAAGGAGTTTGTCAAAGCTGTATACTGTCACCCTGCTTATTTAACTTCTATGCAGAGAACATCATGCGAAATGCCAGATTGGATGGGGACAAGCTGACATGAAGATTTCCAGGAGAAATATCAATAACCTCAGATATGCAGATGACACCACCCTTATGGTAGAAAGTGAAGAAGAACTAAAGAGCCTCTTGATGAAAGTGAAAGAGGAGAGTGAAAAAGTTGGCTTAAAACTCAACATTCCAAAAACTAAGACCATGGCATCCAGTCCCATCACTTCATGGCAAATAGGTGGGGAAACAATGTATACAGTGACAGACTTTATTTTTGGAGGCTCCAACTTCACTGTAGATGGTGACTGCAGCCATGAAATTAAAAGACATTTACTCCTTGGAAGGAAAGTTATGACCAACCTAGACAGCATATTGAAAAGCAGAGACATTACTTTGCCAACAAAGATCCATCCAGTCAAATCTATGTTTTTTCCAGTAGTCATGTATGGATGTGAAAGTTGAAAAATAACTAAAGCTGAGCACCAAAGAATTGATGTTTTTGAACCGTGGTGTTGGAGAAGACTCTTGAGAATCCCTTGGACTGCAAGGAGATCCAACCAGTTCATCCTAAAGGAAATCAGTCCTGAATATTCATTAGAAAGACTGATGCTGAAGCTGAAGCTCCAATACTTTGACCACCTGATGCAAAGAACTGACTCACTGGAAAAGACCCTGATGCTGGGAAAGATTGACGGCAGGAGGAGATGGGGAAAGCAGAGGATGAGATGGTTCAATGGCATCACTGACACAATGGCCATGAGTTTGAGCAGGCTTTGGGAGTTGGTGATGGACAGGGAAGCCTGGCCTTTTGCAGCCCATGGGATGGCAAAGATTTGGACATGACTGAGTGAATGAACTTAATGAACAGATACATATGTATAAAATTGTTGTGGTTGTTTTTATATACATATGTATAAAATTGTTCTTTTAGTTGTGTCCAAATCTTTGCAACCCCATGGATTTTAGCTCACCAGGTTCCTCTGCCCATGGGATTTCCCAGGCAAGAATACTGGAGTGGTTTGTCATTTCCTTCTCCAAGGGATCCTCCCAACCTAGAAATTGGACCCACATCTCTTGCATGTGCAGGTGAATTCTTTAATTCTGAGCCATCCAGGAAGCACATGTATAAAATTATCATGTTGTAAACATTAAATATATATGATTTTTACTTTAAAGGTTTTATTTATTTATTATTCTTTTTAATTTATTTTTTTACTTTACAGTATTGGACTGGTTTTGCCATACATCAACATGCATCCACCATGGGTGTACACGTGTTCCTATCCTGAACTCCCCCCCCCTCCACCTCCCTCCCCATCCCATCCCTCTGGGTCATCCCAGTGCACCAGCCCCAAGCTTCCTGTATCATGCATTGAACCTGGACTGGCGATTCGTCTCTTATATAATATTATACATGTTTTAATGCCATTCTCCCAAATCATCCCTCCCCTCCCTCTCTGACAGAGTCCAAAATACTGTTCTATACACCTGTGTCTCTTTTGCTGTTTCGCATACAGGGTTGTCGTTACCATCTTTCTAAATTCCATATATATGTGTTAGTATACTGTATTGGTGTTTTTCTTTCTGGCTTACTTCACTCTGTATAATAGGCTCCAGTTTCATCCACCTCATTAGAACTGATTCAAATGTATTCTTTTTAATGGCTGAGTAATACTCCATTGTGTGTATGTACCACAGCTTTCTTATCCATTCATCTGCTGATGGACATCTAGGTTAGTTCCATGTCCTGGCTATTATAAACAGTGCTGCAATGAACACTGGGGTACACGTGTCTCTTTCCCTTCTGGTTTCCTCAGTGTGTATGCCCAGCAGTGGGATTGCTGGGTCGTATGGCAGTTCTATTTCCAGTTTTTTAAGGAATCTGCACACTGTTCTCCATAGTGGCTGTACTAGTTTGCATTCCCACCAATAGTGTAAGAGGGTTCCCTTTTCTCCACATCCTCTCCAGCATTTATTGCTTGTAGACTTTTGGATAGCAGCCATTCTGGCTGGCGTGGAATGGTACCTCATAGTGGTTTTGATTTGCATTTCTCTGATAATGAGTGATGTTGAGCATCTTTTCATGTGTTTGTTAGCCATCTGTATGTCTTCTTTGGAGAAATGTCTGTTTAGTTCTTTGGCCCATTTTTTGACTGGGTCGTTTATTTTTCTGGAATTGAGCTGCAGGAATTGCTTGTATATTTTTGAGATTAGTTGTTTGTCAGTTGCTTCATTTGCTATTATTTTCTCCCATTCTGAAGGCTGTCTTTTCACCTTGCTTATAGTTTCTTTTGTTGTGCAGAAACTTTCAATTTTAATTAGATCCCATTTGTTTATTTTTGCTTTTATTTCCAATATTCTGGGACATGGGTCATAGAGTGTCCTGCCATGATGCATGTCAGAGAGTGTTTTGCCTATGTTCTCCTCTAAGAGTTTTATAGTTTCTGGTCTTATGTTTAGATCTTTAGTCCATTTTGAGTTTATTTTTGTGTATGATGTTAGAAAGTGCTCTAGTTTCATTCTTTTGCAAGTGGTTGACCAATTTTCCCAGAACCACTTGTTAAAGAGATTGTCTTTTCTCCATTGTATATTCTTGCCTCCTTTGTCAAAGATAAGGTGTCCATAGGTGCGTGGGTTTATCTCTGGGCTTTCTATTTTGTTCCATTGATCTATATTTCTGTCTTTGTGCCAGTACCATACTGTCTTGATGACTGTGGCTTTGTAGTAGAGCCTGAAGTCAGGCAGGTTGATTCCTCCAGTTCCATTCTTCTTTCTCAAGATTGCTTTGGCTATTCGAGGTTTTTTGTATTTCCATACAAATTGTGAAATTATTTGTTCTAGCTAAAGGTTTTAAAATTAGAAAAGGTGTTTGAATTTTTTTTAATTTTAAAACTATTTACAAAACAGAAATAGACTCAGAGATATAGAAAACAAACATGATTATCAAAGGGTAAGATGGGAGAGGGCTAAATTGGAAGTTTGGGATTGACATATATACCCTACTATATATAAAATAGATAACCAACAAGGATCTATTTTATACCACAGGAGACTCTACTCAGTATTTGTAATAACCTATAATGAAAGAAAATGTAAAAAAGTGTGCACATATATAAATATAAATATATATATATATATAAAACTGACTCATTTTACTCTATACCTGAAACTAACACAGCATGTAAATCAACTATATTTCAACAAAAAATTAAAACATAAATAAATATTAAATGATTTCTATAGTGTATTATAATTTATTACATCAAATATATACACACAACAGTGCTAACATTTTAAAACATTAAGAACACTTTCAAGGGAATGTATTTGAATATATTATAGAGGTAGTCTGTGGGGGGAATGGGAATGGAGATCATGAATGAATAGGGGAAATAAAGAGAGTTGCCTTGTATAGATTGAAGATGATGGTGTGTCATGAATACCTCAGTTCTCTGTACTTGAAGTCCCAGGAAAAAGAACAAAAAAGAAAGAAAACCAAATGTGGAAGCTCTTTCTTGTTCCTTAACAATAGTTATAGACATATATTTTTCCTAATGCAAGTTTTGAAAACTGTTTTAGAGTCAAAAATTGACAAATATGTAGTCAAATATTAATGTTATAGCTCTAGCCATGTTGTGGCTACTTTTCATATTACTGTTAGATAATATTTCAATTTAACTTCATTCATGATTTCAAAATATTATGTAATATGACACTAACTGTAACTACAATGTCTAAGATATAGGAATAATTTATGTCTCTAATCTGCCAAAAGAAAAAGAAAGGGAGAAATATAAGAAGCATCCTAGACATGGATTGAAACAGAAACAATTTTTTTTCTCTATTTTCAAGTCAAATGTGAAAATCTGGGCCAGGTTACTCAGTTTAGCAGTATCTTAAGCAAAACTTTATATAACAATAAAATGTTCTCTTCCTGGTCTTCTCACATATTTTGTGCAGAGCAATAGCTAAGGAATTTAGCATCTGATGGATACAATAAAAACAGGAGATTCCGTCCCGCCCTCCCCACACACAAAATAGAAGATTCCCCTTGGCTTATAAAAGCCTGCAACTGAAATGTCAGTTTCTCTGACCTTCAGTCTGTGATGAGGATAATATATAAATAAATGTCTTGAAGGATCTGAGTAGTCACAGCAGTAGGCGATCATCTCCTCTTGATGAAATTATGTAGGCTATGTGTTTCTGTGTGTATACATCTCTGTAGCTAAATCTAAAAATAATTTAATTTATAGTGTATTTTGTTAGAACTTATTTTGTTTCCTTTCTCATCATATTGCCTTACAACAGAGACGGGCCAATCCACAGTTCTCAATTGTACTGTGTTCTGTGGAAATTACAAAGGAAAAAGAGGTCATAACCCAACCCTTATGGAGGTGCTTAATCTAATGGGGGGATTAGAAAAACACAAACAAACACAGGTAATGGAAACACAATCAGTGACAGTAATCCAAACATGTCCAAGAGAAACACTTCATAATTATATTTAGAGACAAGATCCTAGGTGTGTAATAGCTCTGCCCTTTGACTATTGCTATTGAAGACAAGGTCCTGGATTAAGAATCGGAAAATATAGACTTTATTTCCAACTCCAGTCAAGTGACTTTACGCAAATTACCATCTGAACCTGAGTTTCTTCAAAAATACAGTTTGGACATTGGCTCTTTCTCTGCTGGCTTCAAAAAATATTATGAGGATTAAGTGATAAAATATGTGTGAAAGTGCTTTGTAAACTGGAAAGCTATATTCATATCCGAGGAAATATTTTATTTGAGATTCTTACCGCTCATACAATCTCCCCCTAGAGAGCCAACACCTCTCACTTTGTATCTTAAGTACTTTGTAACTTAAGTACCAACTCATCTCATGTTCTGTCTTCTCAGTGAAACCTAAATATGGTCTTTCCATCCTCTGAACTCCTAAGACTATTTCCTAGTCATTTCCTTTCCTGAAACTGCCTGGTATTATTATTTAGTTTTTTTGTGTACATTGTCTTTTCTACCTTACCAGACTATAAGCCACTGGAGATCATGGGTTTGTCTGATATATCTGAGTTTTTCCACAGTCAGTGCCTAGTATGGTTACTTTACATGAAGTGTTTCAATACATATTTATTGATTGATTATAGGATGGTTCATTCATTCATTTGGCAAATATACTGAGTACATACTCTGTACCAGGTACTGTACTGTTCTAGGGATTGAGGACTATAACACCTACCCTCATGGAACTTATGTCTAACTGGGAAAGTCAGTGTATATAAATAACAGTATGTTTGTATTTTTCTCAGGTGGTTTTAGTACTTGAAGAAAATATTTACACTTGAGGAAAACTGAAACAAGGGAAGGGAATTTAGTATGACTGTTTATCACAGGGGTTGGGATGCTCTATTATACAAGATGATCAGAAATATCTTCCCTGAGAAGGAAACATTAGAGTAGAGACCTAAATGAAGGAGCAAGTAATGCAAAGACCTGAAAGAAATGTGTTTCAAGCAGAAATGTATACCCCATCAGGTTTCCTTACTGATGGTGAATCAAGTTGACATGGAGTGATATATTTTATGAGTGTACAACTTTATTTTTGTAGAAGCTATATATTCACTCTGTTAAAAATTATTATATCACTTTGCTAATTAAAGTTTTTTCTTTGTTTGTTTTTTGCTGTGCTAGGTCTTCATTGCTGTGTGGGTTTTTCTCTAGTTGCAGCAAGCTGGGGCTACTCTTTGTTGCCGTGTGTGGGCTTTTCACTGCGGTGGCTTCTCTTGTGTGTGTGAGCTTCAGTAGTTGCAGCATGTGGGTTCAACAGTTGCAGTGCAAGGGCTTAGTTGCTCCCCGGCAGGTGGGATTTTCCCTGACCAGGAAAATCCATGTCTCCATTCCCTAACCCATGTCTCCCACAGATGGATTGTTTACCACTGAGTTACCAGGGAAGCTCCATGCATTTTTTAAAATTCAACAAATATTTATGAGCTACTATTATGTATCAGAGAAGGCAATGGCACCCCACTCCAGTACTCTTGCCTGGAAAATCCCATGGATGGAGGAGCCTGGTAGGCTGCAGTCCATGGGGTCGCTAAGAGTCGGACATGACTGAGCGACTTCCCTTTCACTTTTTACTTTCATGCATTGGAGAAGGAAATGGAAACCCACTCCACTGTTCTTGCCTGGAGAATCCCAGGGACAGGGGAGCCTGGTGGGCTGCCGTCTATGGGGTCACACAGAGTCGGACAAGACTGAAGCGACTTAGCAGCAGCAGCAGCATTATGTATCAGGGCTTCCCTGGTGGCTCAACTGGTAAAGAACATACCTTCCAATGAAGGAAAAGCAGGATACTCAGGTTCAATACCTGGGTCAGGAAGATCCCCTGGAGGAGGAAATGGCATCCCACTCCAGTATTCTTGCCTGGAGAATCCCACGGACAGAGGAGCCTGGCGGGCTACAGTCCATGGGGTCACGAAGAGTCAGACATGATTGAATGTGCATGCACATATGCATGCATTAAGTATCAGTCACTGGTCTATAATGGAGTGAAAAAAACAGATGCCATTCCTTCCCTTATAGAGCTTTTGTGATGTGATTTTCCCCTCTTTAGTTCTAAACATGCAAGTTGAGTATATTATTATTGATTGCAATGATATCTCACCACCTAGTCTTGTCTTAGTGATGGTGGTGGTGTTTAGTTGCTAAGTGGTGTCTGACTCTTTGGTGGCTCAGTGGTAAAGAATCCACCTGCAATGCAGGAGACACAGGTTCAATCCTTAGGTCAAGAATATCCTCTGGAGAAGATCTAGCCTAGAAGTGCCCCCTAAAGGAAGTGTAAACTGGTGCAACCATTATAGAGAAAAAGCTGGCAAATGGCATATTTTATGTATTCTTAGACAAATGAAATATTATATTCTATTTACCAGCAATCATTCTAATATGCCAAAAGTAGATAATATATGGCAGATGCACAATCATTGTGGAATATTGTACAGTAGTTAAAATGAGATTAGATAAAATAGAACTTCCAGTAGTCATGTACAGGTATGAGAGTTGGACCATAAAGTAACCTGAGCACTGAGGAAGTGATGCTTTCAAACTGTGGTGCTGCAGAAGATTCTTGAAAGTCCCTCAGAGAGCAAGGAAGTCAAACTAGTCAATACAAAAGGAAATCAGCCCTGAATTTGAAGGCCTGATGCTGAAGCTGAAGCTCCAATACTTTGGCCACCTCATGCAAAGAGTCAACTCATTGGAAAAGACCCCGATGCTGGGAAAGATTGAGGACAAGAGCAGAAGAGGATGACAGAGGATGAGATGGTTGGATGGCATCAATGACTCAGTGGACATGAGTTTGAGCAAACTCCAGGAGATAGTGAAGGACAGGGAAGTCTGGTGTGCTGCAGTCCATGGGGTCACAAAGAGTCGGACATGATTGAGTGACTGAGAAACAACAAACTTACAAAACAGTCCTAGCATAAGTGTTCTAAGCCTGACATGGTACCTCCGTGTTTTTGTTTTTGTTTTGTTTTTTCAGAACACAGGATCATTCTATCATTTTGCTCTGCCATCCTGAAAATGTAACATAAGATGCCTACCCCACTCCTACCACTAGTCCAAATTCCAGTCACAGTTAAGAGCAAGAGATACAGAAAAAACATTTTCATTTCCTTTTAAAGGAATTGTACATGTCACTTTCACTTATATCTCATTGGCCAGAAAAAGGCTTCATGGAAACACTGAGCTGCAAAGGAAGCTAAGAAACATACTCTTGAGCAGAGCATTCAATGTCCAGCTAAGCTTTTATTACTATAGAGAAAGTAGAGACTGGTAATTGAGTGAACAATTCTTACTACATGCCTAGCATGAAATGTTTTACTTTTTTTTTTTTTTCGTATCTTAATTTGGACTAGCCACATTTCAAATGTCCTGTGCTCATATGTGTCTTGTGCTCATGCTCATTCAGTCATGTCTGATTCTCTGCCACCCTATGGAGTGTAGCCCACCAGGCTCCTCTAGTCCATGGGATTTTCCAGGCAAGAATACTGGAGTGGGTTGTCATTTCCTCCTTCAAGGGATCTTCCTGACTTAGGATCCAACTTGCAACTCCTGTGACTCCTGTATTGGTATGCAAATTCTTTACCGCTGAGCCATCTGTGCCCACATGTGTGTCTGCTAAGTCACTTCAGTCGTGTCCGACTCTGTGCGACCCCAGAGACGGCAGCCCACCAGGCTCCCCTGTCCCTGGGATTCTCCAGGCAAGAACACTGGAGTGGGTTGCCATTTCCTTCTCCAATGCATGAAAGTGAAAAGTGAAAGTGAAGTCGCTCAGTCGTGCCCGACTCTTAGTGACCCCATGGACTGCAGCCCACCAGGCTCCTCCGTCTATGGGATTTTCCAGGCAAGAGTGCTGGAGTGGGGTGCCATTGCCTTCTCCAACAAGTGTGTCTAGTCCTTATCATAAAGGACAGCACACTGTTTTTTTTTTTTTTTTTAATTTTTGGCCACACTGCCCAGAATCCGGGATCTTAGTTCCCTGACCAGGGATCAAACCTGTGCCCCTGCACAGAGTCCTAACCACTGGACTGCCAGGGAAGTCCCAGGACAGCATACTTCTATGTAGCATCTGTCCATTTACTTCAAGGATCTTAATCCACTTCCCACAACTATTACTTCTCTGGTAGTTTCAGCTTCTTACTAAGCTGTCTAAAATATTCCTTTTTATGGTTAGTTATCAGACATTCATCTAGCCACAATAATTATGCAAGCACTTTCCTGCACCAAAAGCAAACTTCTAACTAATAACTTTTGTCTTCTGCAAAATGAAAACCGAAGACAAAACCAAAACAAATAGAAAACCATACTACTACCCCTAAAGAAAAACAAAGCAAGGAAAAAATCTTAGTGAGCATTTATCATTTTACACATAAAGTGTGACTTATAATTTGATTTTTTTCAGCAATATCTCATAAACAGCTTTTATAGATTTATTACTTCACATATGCTCACTTATCCAAGAAAATGTGTTTTACAAAAAATACTAAGGGCATGGAGTTTCTGCAATTTACACTTTTATGTTTGTTGTTGTTTTTGATCAATTAATCATAGGGAGAGGATCTGACAATATGGAGAGTATGTGGAATAGTTATGAGCTGAGGAGTCAAGAAAGTTGCAAGCCAACTGAGACTTGTTTGATAAAATCAATCATTTTGAAGAACATTATTTTTTAATTATTTCAGGTTCCTTGATAGGATAAAGATAAAATCTATGAAGACTGTGGGGATCACTCATGCTGTGATTCTTGCTGAAAATGTCAAATTTAGCTGTAAAGAATTATCAGTTAGAGTGAAATTGACACAAATCAAAGCAGCCACACATTTCTGAGAGTTTTTATGAGTGGAAGAATACTATTTTACTTCAAGGAAAGAATGTCTTGCCAATTCGAGCAGTGTTTTCACCCTCAAAAGCTGCATATTGCTGCTGATGCTAAGACTCATAATCAGTGCTCACATGGGCTGTAGTGACCTATCCAAAAACTTTTGTGTTTTCTATTATATTTCCTCCATGACTACTTTAAAAATAACTGACTCAGAGGACATAGATAGTGTGTGATCAAGAACCAATACAATATTGTAAAGTTTAAAAATAAAATAAAATTAAAAAAAAAGAGAAACAAAGAAATATTTTTACATAGTTAACTGGTCTGTTTGGTTATTTTCTTTTTTTAAATTTTATTTTATTTTTAAACTTTACAATATTGTATTAGTTTTGCCAAATATCGAAATGAATCCGGTCTGTTTGGTTATTAAACCCTTCCAAAAACTTGTTTTCATTAGCATCTTGTCCTACTACTCGATCATCCAAGTTGTACACTATACAGGCACAGGGTTTTACTCCTGCAGTTAATAAGACTTTACAAACTCCAGCTTGTGTCCTTGATTATATATTGTTCATCCCACACATCTGTGGCCCTGAATTTAGTACTTCTACCATTTATGTACCATGGAAAGTATGTCATGAATCATGGCGGATGATAGTACAAAAATTGAGTGATATTTTCCATTAAAATATAATTATTAAATGCCATTTAGATCACTTACATTTTATTAATATAATCGATTTTTAATCAATGAAACATTACATTTTGATATTTCAGTCTTAAACTTTAAGTATGATTTCAATGTTTGCTAAAATAAATATTTTACCTAATAAAACAATATGTAAATGTCAATTTTAGTGAAATCATTATCATTCTTGGAATAAAAAATTACTTCATTTCTAGTATATTTCAATTTTCTTTGCACTGGAATTAAGAATTTGTGGATTTCCTTGAAAACTGATATTTATTTTTCATAAGTGGCAAATTACAACAACATGATTTTTAGGGCTGTTAATAAGATGTTTATGAAGCATTCATTGAGTCACTGTTTTATGCAGGCACATCAGACCAGACATTCCATGCTCACAGAACTCTTATAATCCTATCTGTGAAAATGCACACACAATTAAGAGGATCTCTAAGTTATGAACAATAGTACAAAGTACACATAAGTCTCAAGAAAAATGAAGCAAAGGAAATCCTTATGCATTGGTTTTCATCAGAGAACGTTTTCTGGAAAGAAGGTTTAGGGATATACTGCATATGAATTGGTTTATATGAAAGATGCTACCATTTTGGCCTGGAGCTAAATAAAGTCAAGTGGAAGTTATATATGTCTATGCTCATCATATGAATGAATTTGTGTTTTGGGCATTTTTTTCCCTCTATTTATAGATGTTTCCCAAATTAAATATATATATAGTAAAAATTATTTAGTTTAGAAAGTGTAATAGGTAAGATTATTTAATTTATCCACCTATGTATCCATGCCATCATATATATATTTCAATCTGAAACTAAGACTACAGCATTCTTTCTGAAAATTATTATTGCTTCCAAATTTTTGAAAAATATTTTATCAATTTTGTTCAGTTTTAGGAAGAAAATAAGCAGTTTGGTCAGCTTTTATGGTAAGAATTTGAATGTGACATGTATTTTCATGCTTTTAAATAATGCTTTTCTTTACAATGTAGATTTTTATTTTTGGTCAAAACTGACATTGCTGACGTTACTTTTGGTGCTGTCCATCAACTCCCAAGAAATAATGTTTGCAATTGTACACAGGTTTCATTTAAAGTAATGTAATAATTAACATACATTAAAAATATTACTGTTACTATATGCAGTATTTCTTCACCTAAATTATATTGGAGCACTATCATAGTATGCCTCCCTACTTTTATGCTATAGTTATGTCAAAGGCCATCTCTAAAGTGGTCATAATTTATCTTCATTAATTCTCTTGTTACACAGTTGCATAATTATTATGAATAGAAATGGAATTATTCATATCTGGAAAAATAAATACAGTAGTTTATTTATCAACCTAACTGGAGCACTGAAATTCTGTACTGGGATGTGAACAAACATAAATGATTATTTGAAAGAACAAATTTTAGAAAAAGCAAATAAAAACATTAGAATGATGTAATTTAGATTTGAGGCCTAACAATTAATTTTCAAATTTAGGTGATAGAATATCAGTTTGATTTACTTTACTGAGCCTCTGTGGCAGATTCATGTTGATATATGGCAAAACCAATACAATATTGTAACGTTAAAAAATAAAATAAAAATCAGATCAGATCAGATCAGATCATCACTCAGTCGTGTCCGACTCTTTGTGACCCCATGAATCGCAGCACGCCAGGCCTCCCTGTCCATCACCAACTCCCGGAGTTCACTCAGACTCACATCCATCGAGTCAGTGATGCCATCCAGCCACCTCATCCTCTGTCGTCCCCTTCTCCTCCTGCCCCCAATCCCTCCCAGCATCAGAGTCTTTTCCAATGAGTCAACTCTTCACATGAGGTGGCCAAAGTACTGGAGTTTCAGCTTTAGCATCATTCCTTCCAAAGAAATCCCAGGGCTGATCTCCTTCAGAATGGACTGGTTGGATCTCCTTGCAGTCCAAGGGACTCTCGAGAGTCTTCTCTAACACCACAGTTCAAAAGCATCAATTCTTCAGTGCTCAGCCTTCTTCACAGTCCAACTCTCACATCCATACATGACCACTGGAAAAACTATAGCCTTGACAAGACGGACCTTTGTTGGCAAAGTAATGTCTCTGCTTTTGAATATGCTATCTAGGTTGGTCATAACTTTCCTTCCAAGGAGTAAGCGTCTTTTAATTTCATGGCTGCAGTCACCATCTGCAGTGATTTTGGAGCCCCCAAAAATAAAGTCTGACACTGTTTCCACTGTTTTCCCATCTATTTCCCATGAAGTGATGGGACCGGATGCCATGATCTTCGTTTTCTGAATGTTGAGCTTTAAGCCAACTTTTTCACTCTCCTCTTTCACTTTCATCAAGAGGCTTTTGAGTTCCTCTTCACTTTCTGCCATAAGGGTGGTGTCATCTGCATATCTGAGGTTATTGATATTTCTCCCGGAAATCTTGATTCCAGCTTGTGTTTCTTCCAGTCCAGGGTTTCTCATGATGTACTCTGCATATAAGTTAAGTAAACAGGGTGACAATATACAGCCTTGACGAACTCCTTTTCCTATTTGGAACCAGTCTGTTGTTCCATGTAGAACATGATAAAAAATTCCCTTGTATGATTTTATTTTATATAAATTCACAGGTGTCTCATTTATGATAGACAGTGAAGTTGATTAGTAAAACTGATAGGCACTGTACTTAGATATGTTTTCCAATTATAAGGGAAAATCAGCTATATTTATAACTTGTTCTTGGAACTATCTAGAAAGAAAATGTATGAATCTATTTTCATGACATTCTGGCAGATTTAAAAGTCCCCCATATAGTAGAATCATCTTATTAGACATGTGCAATCTTGAAACTAATTACATGCATTTTCAGTCAGTTCAGTTCAGTTGCTCAGTCATGTCCAACCCTTTGTGACCCCATGGACTGCAGCACACCAGGCTTCTCTGTCTATCACCAACTCCCAGAGTTTACTCAAACTCATGTCCATTGAGTTTTTTACAGAATTGATGATGCCATCCAACCATCTCATCCTCTCACCCGCTTCTCCTCCTGCTTTCAATCTTTCCCAGCATCAGGGTCTCTTCCAGTGAGTCAGTTCTTCACATCAGGTGGCCAGAGTATTGGAGTTTCAGCTTCAGCATCAGTCCTTCCAATGAACACCCAGGACTGATCTCCTTTAGGATGGACTGGTTGGATCTCTTGCAGTCCAAGGGACTCTCAAGAGTCTTCTCCAACACCACAGTTAAAAAGCATCAATTCTTCAGTGCTCAGCTTTCTTTATAGTCCAACTTTCATATCCATACATGACTGGAAAAACCATAGCTTTGACTAGACAGACATTTGTCAGCAAAGTAATATCTCTGCTTTTCAATATGCTGTCGCGGTTGGTCATAGCTTTTCTTCCAAGGAGCAAGCATCCTCAATATTTTCTGAATGTTGAGTTTTAAGCCTACATTTTCACTCTCCTCATCATTATGCATTTTAATGATAGAGATAAAATTATTATTATTATGCTGCTGCTTGATGTATAGGTAATCAGATTTTTAATGGATTGCTGCTCTACTTTTATCTTTTATGATTGTGGAAACATACATGATTATAGGAACTTCAACACTCACCTTTATAAAAAAGGAAAATAAAATGACTGTCATTACCAACTAAAAAGCCTCTTGATGAAAATGAAAGAGGAGAGTGAAAAAGTTGGCTTTAAAGCTCAACATGCAGAAAATGAAGATCATGCTATCTGGTCCCATCACTTCATGGAAAATAAATGGGGAAACAGTGGAAACACTGTCAGACTTTATTTTTCTGGGCTCCAAAATCATTGCAGATGGTGACTGCAGCCATGAAATTAAAAGACGCTTACTCCTTGGAAGGAATGTTATGATCAACCTAGATAGCATATTGAAAAGCAGAGACATTACTTTGCCAACAAAAGTCCATCTAGTCAAGGCTATGGTTTTTCCAGTGGTCATGTATGGATGTGAGAGTTGGACTGTGAAGAAAGCTGAGCGCCAAAGAATTGATGCTTTTGAACTGTGGTGTTGGAGAAGACTCTTGAGAGTCCCTTGGACTGCAAGGAGATCCAACCAGTCCATTCTGAAGGAGATCAGCCCTGGGATTTCTTTGGAAGGAATGATGCTAAAGCTGAAACTCCAGTACTTTGGCCACCTCATGCGAAGAGTTGACTCATTGGAAAAGACTCTGATGCTGGGAGGGATTGGGGGCAGGAGGAGAAGGGGACGACAGAGGATGAGATGGCTGGATGGCCTCACTGACTCGATGGATGTGAGTCTGAGTGAACTCCGGGAGTTGGTGATGGACAGGGAAGCCTGGCGTGCTGCGATTCACAGGGTCTCAAAGAGTCGGACACGACTGAGTGACCGAACTGAACTGAACTGAGCCAACCATTTATTCAACACATATTTGCTGAGTTCCTACTCTTCATAAGAAAGCCTATGACAAAGAAGTGATGAAAACATGACTTTTACCCACAAAGAGGTCGTGGTTAGGAGTATAGAAAGCTAGGTACACTAATATTGCACAGTAATTATATTTACTATATGCATAATAATAGAGCATGGATAAAGACCTAGCAGTATAGTATATATTGCTAATGTTATTTTGTTTTAAATGTATAATAAAATTAATTTTCAAAGCATCAGACTATCAAATAGAATGAGATTATTTTACTCACATCGCAGTTTTTTTTTTTTTCTGGGAATGTTATAAATGAATTGAGAGTCTAGGTTATTGGCTCAGCTGGTAAAGAATCCACCTGCAATGCGGGAGACCTGGGTTTGATCCCTGGGTTGGGAAGATCACCTGGAGAAGGGAACAGCTATCCACTGCAGTATTCTGGCTTGGAGAATTCCATGGAATGTATAGTCCATAGGGTCACAAAGAGTAGGACACGACTGAGCGACTTTCACTTCACTTCACTTACATGCTAGGAAGTTAGACAGTTAATTTACATTTATCTAAAAAGTATTACCTTGTTTGAGGAAGCAAAAAGAAAGAAAAAGCCAGACAATGATAATTTTCCTGCATTTTCTTTATCCTTCTCTAGTAATCAAATCTATTTTCCTTCTTTGCTTCACAACTTCTATCTTGTGTACTTCCAAATGTTGAGAAGGTTTTTTAAAACACTGTTGATTTAAGTAACTTAATTGCAAACTGAGTGAAGAGAACAGTGTATACAACCTTGGGTAGGTCCTGTTTATAAATAATAATCATAGAAATATTAGCACTATTTATAATAAGATCCCTGAGCAATTTCTGAACAAGTCGCCTCCTGTGGCAACTGATTATGACATTAAAAAATGAACATGAAACTGTTTCCTAAGAATCAGTTAAGAAATCAGTAAGGCAGACACAGCTGTCTTTACGAACACATCAACTATGATTGGTTTGCACTAAATATCTATCTTATATGCAGCTATCCTCCACTGAGTGAAATTCCCACCAAGAGCCATTAATCAATTGGGCAACACAAGAAAGTCTCAGGTAAAAACTGCTGCTGGTGAGGGTGCTTTTAAGGCTCTTGGCACATATTAATTTTTTTTCATCACATTAGGTAGTTGACATCTAGAATGCGCGTATTTTGAGGAAAGAAGAAAAAAGGCAGGAGTTGTTGTTGTTCAGTCGCTCAGTCATGTCTGACTCTTTGTGACCCAGTGGGCTGCAGCCCTCCAGGCTCCTCTGTCCTCTACTATCTCCTGCAGTAATGCAGCAGTGCAATGATAGAAAAGAAGCTGTTTGGGGCACCTAACATGGAGAATCTGTTTCTTTTGCCAAAACTTTCGACTTCCTGATATGAACACTACTGTGAGAGAATAATGTTCTTCAATAATCCAGGATGTCCAGAAAGTGCCATCAAGGCATTTTCCTAAAATAAAAGAACACCTCACTTGAAATAAAATATGCCATTTTGAAAGACAAAAGTGGATGTAACATTTTCTTCACAGCAGGAAACCTAACCAGCAACAAATGTCAAGTGTCATATACTGATGACAGTTTTTTCTGCATGGAGAATGTCTGCATCACATTAGTATAAGCCAGTGACTGTGTTCATGCTCAGTTGCTAAGTCGTGTCCAACTCTTTTGTGACCCCAAAGACGGTAGCCCATCAGGCTCCTCTATCCATGCGATTTCCAGGCAAGAATATTGGAGTGGGTTGCTATTTCTCCCTCCAGGGTATCTTTCCAACCCAGGGATAGAACCCATGTCTCCTGTGTCTCCTTCATTGCAGGTGAATTCTTTACCTGCTGAGCCAACTTAGCAAATGAGCTATTATCCATCCCATTTCTAAGGCTAACACATATCATTAATCATGGCATTCATTTCCTCAGAGTCAAGATGAAGCCCTAGAATTCTTTTTAGTTCAACACTTCAAGCAGCAACTACCAGATGCTTAGAGGTGGTCTTTAATAAGAAACATTTTTCTCCCCAAGAGTAAGATAACTTCAAGAGAAAATAAGTGCACTGTCAAGGCAAAATTTAGTTACACCATGTAAAGATATGGAAAGCTAATGTAACTTCCTTATTTCTCCAGAAATTTGCAATCTAATTTTTCTCAAGCGTCTCATCCATTGGATCAGGGTCAGAGAGGGATGTAGCGACAAGAACTACTACATCATTTTCCAGCCTGATAAGGCTGAGATTGATTTAGTAATTCAAGAATTTCCTTTATATGACTCAGTTTGTGCTGGTTGGACTCAGATACATTGCTAGTCTTTCAGAGTTCCTCCACGCTTCTCCTACAAGATGGAATCTGACTATTTCAAGAAGAGGTATGCTCAAGCATCAGTGATGCTGAACTGCTTATCTTTCACCATGTGAAAATGGCTTCGTGTTGCTTTTAAAGACTTGCAGTCTTTCCCTTATCTTAGCTTGGGCTGTCACAACAGAATGTCACAAACTGGGTGGCCTAAACAATGGAAATTTATTTTCTCATACTCTTGGAGGTTGGCAAGTCTGAGATCAAGGTGCTAGCAGATTTGGTTTCTATGAAAGCTCTCTTCCTTCCCTGTACATGGCCGCATTACTGCTGTGTCCTCAAGTGAACTTTCTTCTTTGTGCATACATACAGAGAAGGAGAGAAAGAGAGAATGAGCGAGTAAGAAAGTGAGAGTAATGAGAGATGGGGAGAGAGAGAAAGAGAAGACAGAGACAGAAAGAGAGAGAGAAAATGTTCTTAAAAGGTCACAAGTCCTAGCTGATTAGGGTCTGACACTTTTGACCTCATTCAACCTTAACTGCCTCCTTAAGACCTTATCTCCAAATACTGTACAGTCACACTGAGGGTTAAGCTTCATCATATGAATTTGGGGGTGGAGACCCAATTCAGTCCATAGCACCCACTGTATTTGAGAAAATGGGGACTAGATCTGATACCTTCAATTTCCTGGGTACATACTTAGATATCTCTAAAGATCCTCCCGAACACACACACAGATACATAGTGCGAAGTTCAGAATCAAATAGAGGAGGGAGTCAGGGGTGTGGAAAAGTAAACTGACATCTGACTTTATCTAGATGACTCTATCGTATTCTCTCTAGAATCTCCTATGATGTGAGAACAAGAATTTCACTTTTTTATCATGTACTTCTCTCTATTATGCCTGGGTCAAAGGAAACAAGCTTCAGATTTTCTCCCTACTTAATATGATATATTGCCTCTTTTAACCCAATCTCATAACTATAGCCTTAAGGCAAGGTGTGAGAGAGAGATTTGCTTTCCAATAAATAAACCTAATTTAGGAGGTATTCCAAAAATATATTACCCACTAACAAAGTGTATCATTCTTCCTTATTATATTTCTCCAGGGAAAGAAAAAAACAGAAATTATTATTGTTGTTGTTTTTCTATACAAAATTTTAACACAGTGATGAGGATTATAATTGCCTCTTAGATAATCTAGTAGACTTAAACCAAATAAAATTTGTGGAGAGGCTTGAGTGACTATGACAAAATTTTGTTTTATGTTATGCCAATTTTCACAAGAAACATTAGCTGCCAAAATGCAACAAAAATAAATAATATTAGGTCTCATATAGAAAGCATGAATATATTAATATTATTTTCCAGATACCCACATACATTAAAACAAATCTATGTGCTCTACAGGTATACCCTGCTTTTTGAAAGTCTGCTTTATGCCACTTTGCTTTTACAAAACCTACATTAGTATCTGTTTTCTCTAACTGAAGGAAGCCCAAAAGGGATTGTCTCTTTTATGATAAAACACAAAAATAGCATCCAGCATTTGTTTTGCAGTGAGCTGTTACAGAGGCAGTGGGCCCTCCAAGCAGAGACTGGCACCTCTAAGCTCCTTCCCCACTCAGCATCTCAGCATCAAGCTACCATAGCTTTGATTTGTGTTTGTATCTCCTGTTGTTGTTATGTAGTTGATAAGTCATGCCCAACTCTTTTCAACTCTTTGTGATTTCATGGACTTTAGCCTGCCAGGCTCCTCTGTCTATGAAATTTCCCAGGCAAGAATACTTTAGTAGGTTGCCATTTCATTCTTTAGGGGACTTTTCCAACTCAGGGATAGAGATCAAACCTGTGTCTCCTGCTTGGCAGCAGATTCTTTACCACTGAGCCCCAGGGAAGTGTCTATACCTGCACCTTATCTCAATTTGCTTTGTGTGTTTGTTAGCAAGATGTGCCCTAAGGTGATTGCTTCTTTGCTTTACACCATTTTGGCTTATGAAATATTCTATAGGAACACTACTTTCAGATAACACAATAAAGCTGTATATTTTATTAACAATTGTGCCTAGGAAATACTTCCAACCTGCAAATGAGCCTTATTTATAGCTAATGTTTTTTAAGTGTTTACTCTGGTCCAGGCTTAAAGCTAAGGGAGTTCTATGCATTATATCATTAATACTCAAAATAAGGAAGGAGTTATTATGCTCATTTAATAGGTAAGGAAAGATGTTTAGAAAGTTTCCAAGACCATTCAATTATTCAGTGGACGGCCCAAGATTTTCCTTGGTGGCTCAGATGGTAAAGAGTCTGCCTGCAATGCAGGAGACCTGGGTTCAATCCCTGGGTCAGGAAGATCTCCTGGAGAAGGAAATGGCAACTCACTCCAGTATTCTTGCCTGGAAAATCCCATGGACGGAGGAGCCTGGCGGGCTGCACCCCATGGGGTTGCTAGAGTTAGACACGACTGAGTGACTAACACACACACAATACACACATCAGATTCAAAACTAGCCTTTTCCCCCAGTTTTACTGACATGTGATAGACCTAAAACATATTATGGTATTGGTTTAAGGTGTATAACAAAAAAAAAATATATATATGTATGTGTGTGTGTGTGTGTGTGTGTGTGCATATAAGTGTATATACTGCTACTATGCTGCTAAGTTGCTTCAGTCGTGTCCGACTCTGTGCGACCCCATAGACAGCAGCCCACCAGGCTCCCCCGTCCCTGGGATTCTCCAGGCAAGAACACTGGAATGGGTTGCCATTTCCTTCTCCAATGCATGAAAGTGAAAAGTGAAAATGAAGTCGCTCAGTCGTGTCCGACTCTTAGCAACCCCATGGACTGCAGCCTACCAGGCTCCTCTGTCCATGGGATTTTCCAGGCAAGAGTACTGGAGTGGGGTGCCATTGCTTTCTCCGATAACTGTATATACATATATACACTTATATACATATAAGTGTATATATGTGTGTGTATATATATATATATGTATATGTGTGTGTGTGTGTGTATATATATATATGTATATGTATATATATATTTGTCCATAGAGATTCCTCTTTTGTCCATTGGGATTCTCCAGGCAAGAAAATTGGAGTGGGTTACCATGCTCTCCTCCAGAGGATCTTCCCACCCCAGGGATCAAACCCAGGTCTGCACTGCAGGCAGATTCTTTACCAACTGAGTCACCAGGGAAGCCCATCATTCATTTATATGTTAGTGTAATTGGATTAATTCGTTTCTTTCTTGAGAATAGTTTTCCTGAGTCAAGTAAAGAAGGAAGACCCCACAAGGTCAATGAGTTACAAGAATAGTTTGATTATGAGCTGGTATCATGAAGTGGTAAGAAGTCCTGAGGTAATTTTTCTTCCTTTTTTTTTTTTTTTTTTAATGTGGATGAGGCTTGGAAGACAAGGGCCAGCCCCAACCTCAGTAAATCAAAAGATCTGACGTTTAACTGTTGTTCCATCTTCTTGGGCTGGGCTTAGTCACTGTCGTGTCTGACTCTTTGTGACCTCAGGGACTGTAGCCTGCCAGGCTTCTCTGTCCATAGGGACTCTTCAGTCAAGAATACTGGAGTGGGTTGCCATGCCTTCCTCCAGGGGATCTTCCCAACCCAGGGACTGAACCCAGGTCTCCTGCATTGCAGGCAGATTCTTTACTGTCTGAGCCACCAGGTCCATCTTCTTAGCACTATAAAATAAAGCTGTGGTACCTTTTATTTTGGTGGTCTATTTTTCAGAGGTGTGGGAGACATACAGTAGCACTATGTAATTACATCACTTTTTTTCTTTGCCTCAATATTTTACTTTCTTTCATTATACCTCTGCATCCCTACTTCTCCTCCATCATATTAGTGGGTCTAGTTGGTGTAATAAATTACCTCCCTGTGAATCATCAAGTTTACTGCTTAGGTCCTGATCCCTGTCCTGCTTCCACTGATCATGGCATTGCCTCCTGTGTCCCAGGAAAGCCTGTAAAGCTGGTCTGACAAGTGTCTCAGCAAAGGTTGTTTTAATTTAGAACAAGTTTAATTAAGACTCTCAGTAGAGGAGCCCCACAGGCCTGCCTAGAAACTTGCTAATGTACAATGCAATTATTGGGATATCATGGGAATCAGAAGCAAGCAAGTGGACAAATTTGTCTGTCAGGAATTATAACATGCCATGTAACTAGAGACTACCTGATAAGACTGAATGAGAAGGTTACTAAGGAAGAGTTATGACTTAACCTAAAGACCTGAAAATTGGAGAGAGGAAGTGGGGAATGATTTACAAAAAGACATACTTAGGAAAATGAACTCCAACATTTTTTGGAATACATAGTAAGATTATATGAAATAATTGTTCAACATGTTAATACTGTGCCTTGATATTATAGGGAATATATTTATATGGGGAGAATAAACCCATAACAAAATATAGCTCTTTCATTTTCATAAGAAAGAATTATGTACTCTGTCAAAGACATGCAGAGGAGAAAACTTTACTCTGATCATTAATACACATGGTGGGAGGAGAAAGAACTTTCTTTCCAATACTCATATGAAGTATTTCTTTATGCAAATTTGACAATTTAGTCTCAGTTCTAGAGAATGAAGAAATGGACCAACCAGATTTAAAGAATATTATTTTCTCCCCACTTGACAATGGTAGGCTTAAGTTTTTGCTTCCTAATGTATGGTAGTTTATTTTTTCATTTGCCAAAGTGGGACATATGAAACAGCACATTCATTCCCCAAATAAAATATTAAAAGCCATTAACTAGATTATCTAAACTAATTTGCATTTATTATTTTCCAAGCCAGTGCCCCATGAATCTGTTTTCCCTTGTCTTCCTCACTTTCTGTCAGCATTCTCCTTCTCCTTACACATTTGCTTCCTTGAAGCAAAGCATTTGTAAGCTGCTTTCAGTATTTTTACAAAATAAGAACTGGCATTTCCAGTCCACCTTTTGTAGTTGTTTGACCTTGCTGGTTTTCTGAACATAAAAGTCTTATTCTCTGTAGAACTGCTGGCAGTATGAGAAACTATCAGTCAATTTTACAGACACTACAAACACTTCAATTCACTACAAAGTTAAGAGTATCATAGTAAATCTCACATTATGGGTTCTATTTCCAAATAATTTACTTAGGAGCAAGCATTATTTAGGCTCATCTCTTGCAAGCAGTTGGAATCATGGGTGAAAAGAAGAGAGAATATCAATGTGGGACATTAGTGACATCATAACAAGTGTCATAGGCCTGAATTTTTAGGATATAGTTTAGGAAGTACAAAATATTGCCCTTCAATACAGGGCATGTGTTTTAGGGGAGACATGGGCATAACGAGGCAAGGATTATTCTTCCTATCTGTGAAGCTCACCTACCATTGTCCATATAAGAAAAGATATTTTAAAATTTAAATATCCAACCCAAATCTCAGTACTTGGATGCAATCTCAAAAACAACAGAATGATCTCTGTTCGTTTCCAAGGCAAACCATTCAATATCACGGTAATCCAAGCCTATGTCCCAACCAGTAATACTAAAGAAGCTGAAGTTGAACGGTTCTATGAAGACCTACAAGACCTTTTAGAACTAACGCGCAAAAGATATGTTCTTTTCATTATAGGGGACTGGAATGCAAAAGTAGGAAGTCAAGAAACACCTGGAGTAACAGGCAAATTTGGCCTTGGAATACAGAATGAAGCAGGGCAAAGGCTAATAGAGTTTTGCCAAGAGAATGCACTGGTCATAACAAACACTCTCTTCCAACAACACAAGAGAAGACTCTACACATGGATATCACCAGATGGTCAACACCAAAATCAGACTGATTATATTCTTTGCAGACGAAGATGGAGAAGCTCTATACAGTCAGAGAAAATAAGACCGCGTACTGACTGTGGCTCAGATGATGAACTCCTTATTGCCAAATTCAGACTTAAATTGAAGAAAGTGGGGAATACCACTAGACCATTCAGGTATGATCTAAATCAAATCCCTGATGATTACACAGTGAAAGTGAGAAATAGATTTAAGGGACTAGATCTGATAGAGTGCCTGATGAACTATGGACAGAGGTTTGTGACATTGTACAGGAGACAGGGATCAAGATCATCCCCATGGAAAAGAAATGCAAAAAAGCAAAATGGCTGTCTGAGGAGGCCTTACAAAGAGCTGTGAAAAGAAGAGAAAAGCAAAGGAGAAAAGGAAAGATATATGCATTCGAATGCAGAGTTCCAAAGAATAGCAAGGAGAGATAAGAAAGCCTTCCTCAGTGATCAATGCAAAGAAATAGAGGAAAACAACAGAATGGGCTAGAGATCTCTTCAAGAAAATTAGAGATACCAAGGGAACATTTCATGCAAAGATGGGCTCAATAAAGGACAGAAATGGTATGGACCTAACAGAAGCAGAAGATATTAAGAAGAGGTGGCAAGAATACACAGAAGAACTGTACAAAAAAGAGCTTCATGACCCATATAATCACGATGGTGTGGTCACTCAACTAGAGCCAGACATCCTGGAATGTGAAGTCAAGTGGGCCTTAGAAAGCATCACTATGAACAAAGCTAGTGGAGGTGGTGGATTTCCAGTTGAGCTACTTAAAATCCTGAAAGATGATGCTGTGAAAGTGCTGCACTCAATATGCCAGCAATTGAGTTTGCTGGAAAACTCAGCAGTGGCCACAGGACTGGAAAAGGTCAGTTTTCATTCCAATCCCAAAGAAAGGCAATGCCAAAGAATGCTCAAACTACCGCACAATTGCACTCATCTCACACGCTAGAAAAGTAATGCTCAAAGTTCTCCAAGCCATGATTCAGCAATACATGAACCGTGAACTTCCAGATGTTCAAGCTGGTTTTAGAAAGGCAGAGGAACCAGAGATCAAATTGCCAACATCCACTGGATCATCGAAAAAGCAACAGAGTTCCAGAAAAAACATCTATTTCTGATTTATTGATTATGCCAAAGCCTCTGACTGTGTAGATCACAATAAACTGTGGAAAATTCTGAAAGAGGTGGGAATACCAGACCACCTGACCTGCCGCTTGAGAAATTTGTATGCAGGTCAGGAAGCAACAGTTAGAACTGGACATGGAACAACAGACTGGTTCCAAATAGGAAAAGGAGTTTGTCAAGGCTGTATATTGTCACCCTGCTTATTTAACTTATATGCAGAGTACATCATGAGAAATGCTGGGCTGGAAGAAGCACAAGTTGGAATCAAGATTGCCAGGAGAAATATCAATAACCTCAGATTTGCAGATGACACCACCCTTATGGCAGAAAGAGAAGAAGAACTAAAAAGCCTCTTGATGAAAGTGAAAGAGGAAAGTGAAAAAGTTGGCTTAAAACTCAACATTCAGAAAACTAAGATCATGGCATCTGGCCCATCACTTCATGGGAAATAGATGGGGAAACAGTGGAAACAGCGTCAGACTATTTTCTGGGCTCCAAAGTCACTGCAGATGGTAATTGCAGCCATGAAATTAAAACATGCTTACTCCTTGGAAGGAAAGTTATGACCAACCCAGATAGCATATTGAAAAGCAGAGACATTACTTTGCCAACAAAGGTCCGTCTAGTCAAGGCTATGGTTTTTCCTGTGGTCATGTATGGATGTGAGAGTTGGACTGTGAAGAAAGCTGAGCACTGAAGAATTGATGCTTTTGAACTGTGGTGTTGGAGAAGACTCTTGAGAGTCCCTTGGACTGCAAGGAGATCCAACCAGTCCATCCTAAAGGAGATCAGTCCTGGGAGTTCATTGGAAGGACTGATGCTGAAGCTGAAACTCCAATACTTTGGCCACCTCATGCGAAGATTTGACTCATTGGAAAAGACCCTGATACCTGGAGGGATTGGGGGCAGGAGGAGAAGGGGACGACAGAGGATGAGATGGCTGGATGGCATCACCGACTTGATGGACATGAGTTTGAGTGAACTCCTGGAGTTGGTGATGGACAGGGAGGCCTGGCTTGCTGTGATTCATGGAGTCGCAAAGAGTCAGACATGACTGAGCGACTATACTGAACTGAACTGAACCCGAATCTCAGAGTTTTGTTAAAGATATGAATGTTAAATGCTGGAGAGGGTGTGGAGAAAAGGGAAT
This sequence comes from Bos grunniens, assembly GCF_055505025.1. Lineage (NCBI taxonomy): Eukaryota > Metazoa > Chordata > Mammalia > Artiodactyla > Bovidae > Bos > Bos grunniens. The sequence goes on from NC_141194.1 coordinate 136,350,966, forward strand.
CCTCCTACACTGTTGGTGGGAATGCAAACTAGTACAGCCACTATGGAGAACAGTGTGGAGATTCCTTAAAAAACTGGAAATAGAACTGCCTTATGATCCAGCAATCCCACTGCTGGGCATACACACTGAGGAAACCAGAATTGAAAGAGACACGTGTATCCCAATGTTCATCGCAGCAATGTTTATAATAGGTAGGACACGGAAGCACCCTGATGTCCATCAGCAGACAAGTGGATAAGAAAGCTGTGGTACATACACACAATGGAGTATTACTCAGCCATTAAAAAGAATGAATTTGAATCAATTCTAATGAGGTGGATAAAACTGGAGCCTGTTATACAGAGTGAAGTAAGTCAGAAAGAAAAACACCAATACAATATATTAATGCATATATATGGAATTTAGAAAGATGGTAACGATGACCCTGTATGCAAGACAGCAAAAGAGACATAGATGTAAAGAATAGACTTTTGGACTCTGTGGGAGAAGGCGAGGGTGGGATAATTTGAGAGAATAGCACTGAAGCATGTATATTACCATATGTGAAATAGGTCACCAGTCCAGATTCAGTGCATGAGACAGGGAGCTCAGAGCCACTGTACTGGGATGACCCTGAGGGATCAGATAGGGAAGGAAGTGGGAGGGGGTTCAGAATGTGGAACACATGTACACGCATGGCTAATTCATGTCAATGTATGGCAAAAATCACTACAATATTTTAAAGTAATTAGCCTCCAACTAAAATAAATAAATTAATAAAATATGAATTATTTTTCACTTTTTCAACACTTTAGAAAATAATGAGTCATTAGGTTATTTTTAAAAGTAAATGACATCAATGTGAATGGTTTTCTATTATGTCCATTTATAAATAATCATTAGTCTATCTCTACAATATCTAAGAGGACCTTTGTTAACTGCTTCTCTTAACCTAAAAAGCAAGTACGTGTGATAGCGTTTCTTTCTTTATATGTGGATATAAATTCAGTATAAAAGAAAGAACTTGGATACTTCTATGACATAGAACATATCAAATAGGCTTATTACTACTTATTCACAAAGAGTCACAAATGCAGCATGCATGTGGATACACAAACACACACACACACACTTCAAGATTCAAATATTTGCTTGCACATTCCCTAAGAGAAATATTTCATGGTAGGTTCTTCCAGCAGCTTCCATTGTTAAGAGAGTTTTATTCCCTCTGCTTGAAATAACTTTCATATCATTTTAAACTTATTTTTCAACATAGCAAGTGTATTTATTTTTTAATGCAGAGTTCATATAATTTGTCCTCTGAAGAATCTTCTCAATTCCCACCCATGGTAGCAGAAATAATCCTCTTTCTTTTATCACTTATCACATTGTTTTGTTATTATTTATTTTTGTTTCTGTCACTACAACTAGAATGTTATCATTATGAGTGTAGAGGCAGTTTTATTCATATTATTATTGGTGCAAAAGTAGTTGTGGTTTTACATTGTTGAACTGCCATTTGGTATTGGAATACATTCTTAAATAAATGTTATACATTATTATACATTATTATACAAATGTTCATGTCTCACTCTATGTTTTTTTGCTAATGAGAGTACTTGGTGTTTATTTTATATTTATTTTAGACTAGGGAAATGATGTTAGACAAAAAGCAAATTTGAGTTCAAAATGGGTAATAAAGCAGCAGAGACAACTTGCAATGTTAACAACACATTTAGCCCAGGAACTGCTAATGAAAAAACGAACAGTGCAGTGGTGGTTCAAGAAGTTTTGCAAAGGAGATGAGAGCCTTGAAGATGAGGAGCACAGAGGCCGGCCATCAGAAGTTGACAACAACCAATTGAGAGCCATCGTCCAAGCTAATTCTCTTACAACTAAATGAGAAGTTGCCAAAGAACTCAATGTCGACCATTCTATGGTCTTTTAGCAATTGAAGAAATTGAAAAGGTGAAAAAATTTAATAACTGGGTGCCTCATGAGCTGACTGCAAATCAAAAAAAAAATCATCATTTTGAAGTGTCGTCTTATTCTATGCAACAACAACAAACCGTTTCTCAATCGGATTGTGACATGCAACTAACAGTGGACTTTATATGACAATTGGTGATGACCAGCTCAGGGGTTGGACTGAGCAGATGCTCCAAAGCACTTCCCAAAGTCAAACTTGCACCAAAAATTGGTCATGGTCACTGTTTGGTGGTTTGCTGCTGGTCCAATTGACTACAGCTTCCTGAATCCCAGTGAAACCATTACATCTGAGAAGTATGCTCAGCAATTTGATGAGATGCACTGAAAACTGCAATGCCTGTAGCTGGCATTGGTCAGCAGAAAGGGCCCAATTCTTCTCCATGACAATGCCCAACTGCACATCACACAACCAACCCAATGCTTCAACAGCTGAAAGAATTGGTCTACGAAGTTTTGCCTCATCCAGCATATTCACCTGATCTCCTGCCAACAGATTACCACTTCATCAAGCATCTTGACAACTTATTGCAGGGAAAATGCTTCCACAACCAGCAAGAGGCAGAAAATGCTTTTTAAGAGTTCCTCAAACCCTGAAGCAAGGATTTTTACACTACAGGAATAAACTTATTTCTCATTGGCAAAAATGTGTTGATTGCAATAGTTCCTATTTTGATTAATAAAAATGTGCTTGAGCCTAGTTATAATGATTTTAAAATTCACAGTCTGAAACCACAATTACTTTTGCACCAACCTGTATTCTCACTACCTGTGAAAGACCTTCACACAGAATAGGGGCCTAATAAAAGGTCAGTGAATTAATGAATGGGAAAGCAAATGCTACTTTGTTCCAGTGAGTAAAATTAATAATCCCTTAAGCAAATCATAGCTTAGAAGGTAAAATCTATTGAAGAAGAAAACCCATGTCTATTTCAGTCAGCCAATCAGTTCAGTCTTTCAGTCATATCCGACTTTTTGTGACCTCATGGACTGCAGCACACACAGCAAACAGACTGCAGCAGTCTATTTCAGAGGCATGTATGAGTAACGTTGCCATTTTCTCTACTTTAAATGGTATTTGTGGCCTTGTAATTACTAATGTAGCATATAGTATAACAAGCAGAGAAACTTCTCTTGGTATCAGTGCTCAGAAATATCTGGCATATTACTAGTGATTTTGAATAATTCAGACTTAGCAATAATATTGTGAATTTATTTTTGTCAAGTGCAGCTTTTTATCAACAGGTATTATTTACATGCATACTGTGTCAGTCAGCACTATTTAAACATCTTTATCATATGTTGAAATAAACCGGCTAATTTTCTGATTAAGTCTAATTTGAAATTAGGTTATAATCTATACAGTATACACTGAAGACATGTAGAATACACCCTGAACTGGGACACTGAAAGAGATTGAAATATAGGAGTTTTTTTTAAAGTAGCAATGATAAACAGTAAGCAGGATCCTAAAAAATGAAGGGTCTTCTTCAAATTTTTCAGAAGGGAGTTGATATAGGAGAAGATTTCTAATGGAAAATGTGTTGTTTGATGAGTTGATGAAATAGACAAAAAGCATATCAGTGTTTGTTCAACAAGTTTTCCTTCAGCAGCCTAGTAGGGGCAGCCAAATGATTCCAAAACACAGAAAAGTCCTCTGCTTTGGGATCTGTGAGTATTTCTCTATTTCCAAAAACAAGTAGAGAAAAAAATGACAAGTACGGCTGATATTAAAAAAAAAAAAAAAAAAGAATGTCTGATCTTAATACAGAACATTGGAGAAATTGTTCAAAACCAATTTATTCTTTGTAAAGATTAACCCCCAAGTGCTTGCCACTGTCAGGATCTGCTTGAATAATCTGCCTAAGGGCTGCTTCAGTGTTTTCATCCATCTTTTTTGAAAAAAGAAAAAAAAATAGTAAGACATTTTTGTCTGGCTGCTTCTCCATTTAGTCATGCTGGTGATGTTTCTTCCTTCTTGTTCTCTCTTAAAAATAAATAAGAGAAAAATCTTTCCATATAGCAACTTCTCACTCCCTATTGCACACCAAGGCTCTTGTTAATGAAAATTGATTTTTGTGTAGGTTACATAGGAGAATTGTGTACTTCCTGGCATATAGTAAGTCATTTCTGAATATAGCCTCAGAGAGAGATTCATACCTAGATGTGTGCATAGAATTACATGGAAATGCTAATCGAGACTGATGCCTGAAATGCTAGCAGGCCAACTTTGCCAATACTTTCCTGTATTATCATCTGCCCCTCACTTCCAAACACACCTTGACTATGTTTGTGAAGAAAAAAAGTGAAGTCGCTCAGTCATGCCTGACTCTTTGCGACCCCATGGATAGCAGCCTGCACCAAGCTCCTCCGTCCATGGGATTTTCAAGGCAAGAGTACTGGAGTGGGTTGCCATTTCCTTTTCCAGGGAATCTTCCCAACCCAGGGATTGAACCCAGGTCTCTCACACTGTAGACAGACGCTTTACCATCTGAGCCACCAGGGAAGTCCTTGTGGAGAAAGGGAGTCTATAAAAATATACAAGCAACTCCTGCAGCTTAATTCCAGAAAAATAAACGACCCAATCAAAAAATGAGCCAAAGAACTAAACAGACATTTCTCCAAAGAAGACATACACATGGCTAACAAACACATGAAAAGATGCTCAACATCACTCATTATCAGAGAAATGCAAATCAAAACCACAGTGAGGTACCATTTCACACTAGTCAGAATGGCTGCTATCCAAAAGTCTACAAGCAATAAATGCTGGAGAGGGTGTGGAGAAAAGGGAACCCTCCTACACTGTTGGTGGGAATGCAAACTGGTACAGTCACCATGGAGAACAGTGTGGAGATTCCTTAAAAAACTGGAAATAGATCTGCCATACGACCCAGGAATGCCACTACTCAGGGCATACACACTGAGGAAACCAGAACTGAAAGAGACACGTGTACCCCAATGTTCATCACAGCACTGTTTATAATAGCCAGGACATGGAAGCAACCTCGATGTCCATCAGCAGACGAATGGATAAGAAAGCTGTGGTACATATACACAATGGAGTATTACTCAGCCATTAAAAAGAATACATTTGAATCAGTTCTAATGAGGTGGATGAAACTGGAGCCTTTTACACAGAGTGAAGTAAGCCAGAAAGAAAAACAGCAATACAATGTACTAACATATATATATGGAATTTAGAAAGATGGTAATGATAACCCTGAATGTGAGACAGCAAAAGAGACACAGATGTATAGAACAGTCTTTTGGACTCTGTGGGAGAGGGAGAGGGTGGGATGATTTGGGAGAATGGCATTGAAACATGTATAATATCATATGTGAAACGAATCGCCAGTGCAGGTTTGATGCAGGATACAGGATGCTTGGGGCTGGTGCACTGGGATGACCCAGAGGGATGGTATAGGGAGGGAGGTGGGAAGGGGGTTCAAGATGGGGAACACATGTACACCCATGGTGGATGCATGTTGGTGTATGGCAAAACCAATACAATATTGTAAAGTAATTAGCCTCCAATTAAAATAAATAAATTTATATTAAAAAAGTAAATTAACTGTATTCAGTTCCACTATTTATAAAAGTCTATTTCACCAAGCCAAAGATGTGAGGAGAATTAAAATAAATAATGTCTGTGTGTTTTGACATCTCTGACATCATGTTGTTTTCTTTGTTTTGACATGAAAAAGTGGATCATATTTGTAGTGTTCATTATCCCAATTAGCAGCAGATAATCTTGGTGAAAGAGTATTCCTTGTTTTGCACACAATGCAAAGCATTAAGACCCAGTGTTCTAAGGCAAGCCCCATATGTGGCATCTTGTATTAAAATCTCTTTTCATTGATGCAATCCACCAACAAGGGCCAATGTATTATATGAAATGCCATGGGACAGTTATATGCTTGTTACCTACAATGGGGACTTCCCTGGTGGCTCAAATGGTAAAGCGTCTGCCTAGAATGCAGGAGACCCAGGTTCAATCCCTGAGTCAGGAAGACATCCTGGAGAAGGAAATGGCAACCCACTCCAGTATTTTGCCTGGAAAATCCCATGGATGGAGGAGCCTGGTGGGCTATAGTCCATGGGGTGGCAAAGAGTCAGACATGACTGAGCAACTTCACTTTCACTTTCACTTTCCTACAATGATGAAAAATCCAATGTACCGTGCATTTTATATACACAAAACTAAAATTTTAATATATATTTTAATATATTTAATTGTATATTAAATATATCTTAATTATAAATTTGCTAGACCATAAATACACGGGCAGGAATTTCTCTGTCTTGTTGATTCCTACAAACCTAGTGTCTTCAAGAATACTTTGCAGACAGTGGTTTGTCATAATAAATATTTTTGAATGAATGACTTCATAAAAAATGTATTCATTTGCTTGAAATCAGTCAGTTCAGTCGCTCAGTCGTGTCCGACTCTTTGCGACCCCATGAATTGCAGCACGCCAGGCCTCCCTGTCCATCACAAACTCCCAGAGTTCACTCAGACTCACGTCCATTGAGTCAGTGATGCCATCCAGCCATCTCATCCTCTGTCGTCCTCTTCTCCCCCTGCCCCCAATCCCTCCCAGCATCAGAGTCTTTTCCAATGAGTCAAACTCTTCACATGAGGTGGCCAAAGTACTGGAGTTTCAGCTTTAGCATCATTCCTTCCAAAGAAATCCCAGGGCTGATCTCCTTCAGAATGGACTGGTTGGATCTCCACGCAGTCCAAGGGACTCTCAAGAGTCTTCTCCAACACCACAGTTCAAAAGCATCAATTCTTCAGCACTCAGCCTTCTTCATAGTCCAACTCTCACATCCATATATGAACACAGGAAAAAACATAGCCTTGGCTAGACGGACCTTTGTTGGCAAAGTAATGTCTCTGCTTTTCAATATGCTATCTAGGTTGGTCATAACTTTCCTTCCAAGGAGTAAGCGTCTTTTAATTTCATGGCTGCAGTCACCATCTGCAGTGATTTTGGAGCCCCAAAAAATAAAGTCTGACACTGTTTCCCCATCTATTTCCCATGAAGTGATGGGACCAGATGCCATGATCTTCGTTTTCTGAATGTTGAGCTTTAAGCCAACTTTTTCACTCTCCACTTTCACGTTCCTCAAGAGGCTTTTTAGTTCCTCTTCACTTTCTGCCATAAGGGTGGTGTCATCTGCATTCCTGAGGTTATTGATATTTCTCTCGGCAGTCTTGATTCTAGCTTGTGCTTCTTTCAGCCCAACGTTTCTCATGATGTACTCTACATAGAAGTGAAATAAGCAGGGTGACAATATACAGCCTTGATGTACTTCTTTTCCTATTTGGAACCAGTCTGTTGTTCCATGTCCAGTTCTAACTGTTGCTTCCTGAGCTACATACAGATTTCTCAAGAGGCAGGTCAGGTGGTCTGGTATTCCCATCTCTTTCAGAATTTTCCACAGTTTCTTGTGATCCACACAGTCAAAGGCTTTGGCATAGTCAATAAAGCAGAAATAGATGTTTTTCTGGAACTCTGTTGTTTTTCCGTGATCCAGCAAAAGAGTCCGAAATCTCAGAAACGACAGAATGATCTCTGCTTGAAATCAGTACCATTCAAATCATAAGACCCAGTTTTTCACCCTTAACACTCACAGCAACTTCAAATATCAGATGTGAAAGTAGCAGCATTCTTTTATCCTATACTGGTATTTTATTATTCCTCCAGTACATTTTATTTAGTCTTAACTTTGTACGTTCCATTCACCACTTGGATTTCCTTCACTCTTCATCTCTACCAACCTATGGGCCTTTTTTACTTAAAGATCTGGCCCAATATTCTAGTCGTTTGGTCATTCTTCCTTATGTCTCCTTGTGTATGCTCTCAGTCTTTCCACACTGTAAATAAAAAGTGAAAAGTAGTTTGGTAAATATTCAACAATTATTAATCAATCTAAATTAAATATTACCAACTAAATAAAAATGCCCTTAAAAGGAAGGATCAGTTTTCTTTGCATAACACCACTATAGTTCTAAACCTGGTAGCATTAGCTCCTCTGAATTCACATCCTTTTATATAATTTTTTTTTACCTCTCTCTCCTTTGCTAAGATCCACCCTTTCTTACTTTTCTCACTTTTTTGGTATCTTTTTTCTTTTCTTTTTGTAACTTTTTTTGCATCTTTCTTTTGTCTCTTTTTTGTATCTTTTTCTCACCCTCACACTTCCTTCTCAAAACATGAGCTATGCTGAAGCATGTCAAAATGTGTTTAAAATGTACTTAAAAAACAAAATTTATTTAACTTTTTCCACTAAAGACATAATGCACATTTGTTTTATAAATTTAAGCATGTAAAAGATAAATATTACTAACAACTTTACCATTGTCAATAACAAGGATTATTTCTTCCATATTTTTACCATGATGTTAAAAATAAAACAGTTGAAGTCATATTCTGTCTATATGAATTTTGCCTGGAATTGTGAAATTTTTTCAAATTAAAAATTGTCATTATCACTTCCTAACCATTTAAGTGTACATGTCCAAAGCCTTTCTATATCTTAAAACATTAACTTGAGGGCAGTATTTTTTCATCTTAAATAAATTCTATATATAAATTAGTAAAAATGCGTGTACTGTGTTCATATGGTATTGGGGGAAGAAAAGAAATGGTAGCCTGTGTGCTACTTAATGATGATTACTGATAATGAATTGTTCCATATATTTCCTAAAGGAGTTTACATTTTATACTAACATCATACTGCAATGTTTTCTTTAGAATTAATAGATCTATCTTAATAAAAAGTAAAATAGTCTTATTATTCTTCACATATAGAAAAACTTTTTCTGTGTGAGAAAATCTTTTGATATATAGATAATTTATTGTCAAGGTATGTATGGAAAGAATTTAATAATAGCTATAGGGTGTTTAGAGTATGGTTATTCACTGAGGTATGACAAATAAGGTCACTGTAAGGTAAGTTTCAGAGAAGGCAATGGCACCCCACTCCAGTACTCTTGCCTGGAAAAGCCCATGGACAGAGGAGCCTGGTGGGCTGCAATCCATGGGGTCGCTAAGAGTCAGACACAACTGAGCGACTTCACTTTCACTTTTCACTTTCATGCATTGGAGAAGGAAATGGCAGCCCACTCCAGTGTTCTTGCCTGGAGAATCCCAGGGACGGGGGAGCCTCGTGGGCTGCCACCTATGGGGTCGCACAGAGTCGGACATGACTGAAGTGACTTAGCATAGCATAGCAAGGTAAGTTTGAGACATCATTATATTTCATTTGGTAGAGCTGACCTAGAAGACTTTTAAAAGCAGAGTATGCACCTGTACCTGCAGCTAGGTGATTCATTAAAGGAAAACTTATCCGTCATCTCAGTTTAATGTCATATTCTGGAGGGTTGTCCCTTATTTGACCCCCATATCAGAACTCTTCTATCCAAAGGCCTATCAAATAGAGTTTGGAACACAATGATGGGCTCTTCATTTCAGCCACCAGTTACCAATACCTCTTTCTCTTTTGACTTTAATCCTGTCTCTCAGCTTCTTCTATGTTTGGCTCAATGGGTTGTTGAGCTTCATGCTCTCTTGTTCATATCCTTTTACAGGCTTTTCTTTTCCCAAACAAAGCAACTAGGAGTTCTGAGATTTTTTGTGAGACATTACTTCTAACTTCCATATCAATCAGAATATATCTTTACATATACCATGTCTTAGTATTTGAACTTAGATTGCAATTTTGAATCTCTGCAGGGCACTTAAAGCTTACTTTCATAGACTGAGGATGCTTGGAAGCAGATCTTCTGCTGCTTCTGAATAAAAGTTGTAGCTACAGGCCCCAGTCCACTAGAGGAATAGCTTGTTTGAAGCCTTACCAAAACCATAGACAAGGGCCAACTTCTTTTATAACTTCTTTCACCAGAACCCCAGGACCAGGTGAGAGTTTTAGGTTAGACATTTTTAAACAGGTCTTTCTTTCTAAGAGTTTCTTCAGAAAAAGCCTTCCAAATGAATATTTTCCACTCCACAATAAAAGATTAAAAAAAAAAAAACTCCCCCAGTCCCAGTTCTAAATAACCTATTAGTTTCAATTTTATCTTGCTTTCTAATAACACATTTCAGCCAACTATCACATGGTCTTCCAATATATGTGTATAAATTATGAAAGAATAAAAACTAAAAGCACTAATAAAATCTCCTAAATCTAGATATCATCCCTGTCTATCATATTGATGGGAACTTTGAAGGAAATACTCTCATGTGAACTGTAGAGTACTGGTCATGCTCCAGACAGCATTTAACTACAAATACACTTATGCAACCGTCTTAGCAGCAGTGAGGTAGATGGTGTGATTGAAGTTTGTAATGTCAAATTACCCCAAAACATTAAAAAAAATCAGAAGTAGATGACATTTGATGGAGATGCCAGATTTTACTTATGCTACTAAGTACTTTTTAAAAAGTATGTTCCTTCACAAACTTGCTAAAAACCAATCAAAACAGTTCTTCCTCTGAAATATCTGCACTTACCATGTGAATGTTTTCTGATACTATAAGACATGCATCACTGCTTTCAGTTCCCATCAGCAGGGTGAGTCAGGGTGAGTTTGCTATTTGTGCCACTAAGTAAAGGGAACGGTTACACCAAGGAGTTTATTTATTTATAATCAGTCTGTGCTCTTTACAGGCAGTGAACAGTCCATTGAAAACCTCTGTAACTGGTGCATTATTCAGTAACTAGTGCCCTTTTCATTTTGAAGTTATTGTCTATTTATAATGCCATTGGATTTTTAGCTCCATTTTTTAAAAAATAATAACACTTTGAAAATTTAATAATGACTAGTACAATGTCCTGACATTACCCAGATTGCATTATATACAGTGAAAAATATATTTCATGTAAACACTCCGTTCAATGGAACATTTTGTCTTAATATTCTGTATATATGTCCTAAGCAATTTTCCCTCTACCCAGAAATGAATGTCCATTCTATTGTATACAGTATTTTCTTTCCAGACTCAAGTGTATTTTAATCTTGTCTGAATTTTTGCTTGAAAGAGAAACCTATGAAATGATCATATAAAAATTAATGAGTCTTATGAATATGCTTCTGACATTCAGAATTATTATATTCAATCCATTCCTCTTTTCATAATTTGCCTAATATACAAATATGTTATGCACAAAGTAGATGCATTTAAGTTATAATTAACACACTTTGAGTTTGGAGGATGCAAATAACTATCGTCAGTTTTAATTAGCTAGAAGCAGATTGTTAGTCCGTGCCTCATACTGCCCTTGCAGATAGTCTGAGGAAACAATGAGAATTTCTAAATTGGCTAGTTTCCTAAATTCATATATTCTCTACACAAAGATTCATTTATAATGGTTAAATCAAGAGGGCCATACATCAAGTTGATGCACAATGCTCTTTCTTATAGACACACACATACATGTACACAAACACACACACAGATGCATATTTATTCTCTGCTCCCCAAACTCACAAAACTGACAATTATTGAGTTAAAATCATTTTGAATATTTCAAATTACAGTAAGACTTGTATGTTTTGTTAAGATGGGCAAGTTGTGGCATCTAAGGGGCATTGCATAAAATACTGGAGGAAGGAAAGGAAAAGGAAGCAAAAGAGATAATTTTTGTTTATTTTATAATTTTTTTCTAGGATCAGACCTTGTAGATGGGGTACAAATGGTAATATTTTCAAGTCATTGCTTTTTTTGCTTTGTGTATGATCTTTCAGCTGGCAAGACCATTTCTGAAACCCAGAGTATGCACTAAAATATGATACTTGAAAGCTGTGGTTCATATACACAATGGAGTATTACTCAGCCATTAAAAAGAATACATTTGAATCAGTTCTAATGAGGTGGATGAAACTGTGGAGCCTGTTATACAGAGTGAAGTAAGCCAGAAAGAAAAACACCAATACAATATACTAACGCATATATATGGAATTTAGAAAGATGGTAATGATAACCCTGTATGCGAGACAGCAAAAGAGACACAGATGTATAGAACAGTCTTTTGACTCTGTGGGAGAGGGAGAGGGTGGGATGATTTGGGAGAACGGCATTGAAATATGTATAATATCATATGTGAAACAAATCGCCAGTGCAGGTTTGATGCAGGATACAGGATGCTTGGGGCTGGTGCACTGGGATGACCCAGAGGGATGGTACGGGGAGGGAGGTGGGAGGGGAGTTCGGGATGGGGAACACGTGTACACCCGTGGCGGATTCATGTTGATGTATGGCAAAACCAATACAATATTGTAAAGTAATTAGCCTCCAAGTAAAATAAATAAATTTAAATTTAAAAAAAGATAATAATAATAATAAACTAAATTCATGCCACAAAAAAAAGGAACCTTGATGAGTTAATTTGTTTTCTTTTATATCTGAAGATAGCAGATGGCATTCCACCATTTACTTCTTTTTATGTATAGGGAAAAAGACTTTCTGACCTAATTGGAGATTTCTAGCTCTAATGCCTCCATGAGTTAAGCTTCAGCTCATATAGTTAAAGAATGAAATATTAGCTTCATTTTTGAGTTTCTTTGCTTTCATTGATTTGTTACTACTATAATATCCTTTTAAATGTACTTTTAGTATGTTAATCATCATTAAGATAACCAACTGGCTGTTAAAAATTAGAGCAGTGTGGAATAAAAAATTTTGATGTATGATTATGTCAAGCTTATTTATAATTCAGTCATTAAGAACTCAGTAATGACATGTTTTTCAGCAAAACTAAATATTGTTCCTAGTTTCAGGTCTCACTGTATTTTGCTATTTTTGGTGAAAAGTATAATTTTATTTCTCATAAGGACTAGATTGTGTCCATGAAAAAACTGTCCCTAGATGTTTAATTCAATCCTTCAAATAACAGAAGGTTAGAAAATAGCATCTGCTTAGAGAAAGACTAGCATCTCATGGCGGGGGTCGGGGGGTGTTACAGGGCATTTGGATAAGATATAGGACTTTCACTACCCTGACATTTCTCCTGCTGAATCAGTCTTGTGTTTCAATCAACAAACTTAAACATCACAGAATTTCAGGATATGTATATATATATAAGCTTCCCAGGTGGCGGTAGTGGTAAAGAACCCGCCTGCCAATGCACAAAACCAAGAGATGTGGGTTCGATCCCTGGATGGGGGAGACCCCCTGGAGGAGGGCATGGTAACCCACTCCAGTATTCTTGCCTGGTAAATCCCATGGATGGAGGACCCTGGTGGGCTATGGTACATAGGGTCACAAAGAGTCGGACATGACTGAAGTGACTTAGCACAGCACAGTACACATATTATCCATATATCAAATATGTATATAATTATATTCACATATAAATGCTATATATCTCAAATACATTACTCTTTCACTAAAATTTTGTAACTATGTAACATGCCTCAAACTCTCCCAAAGTCCTGTAGTCTGCAGAAACTCCCCTTAGAATTAAATCAAATGTCAGCAGATTTCATCATTTAGAAGAGCCATAGCATTTTCTTTCTGAAAGAGACAGAGAAATCATACAATCCCATCCTTTGAGTTGACCAGGAAGGAGGCTGAAAATCTCACAGGCTTTTCTCAGTTCAATAGCTTCTTTTTTATTAAATCTTTTTTTTATTGGAATATAATTGGTTTACAATGCTATGTTAGTTTCTGCTGAACAACATGAATCAGCCATATGCATACATATATCCTCTCCCTCTTGAACGTCCCTCCCACCTACCCGATCCCACCCCTCTTGGTCATCACAGAGCACTGAGTTGAGCTCCCTGTGCTATACAGTAGCTTCCCACAAGTGATAGGGTGGTATCATGGCTCAACTCCTGCTATTTAGTCCACTATATCATGCTATCTCTCCCCATTTTTCCTGCATTTTTGCAAACTGTTCAGTTTCTTTCTTACATTTTATTCTTCTTCTAAGTAAAACAAACAAAACAAAGAATATTTTAGATCCAAGGATTGACTTTTAACATCTAGTACCATGATTTCCCAAATAACAAGGACTGAGAGGTTGCCTCTTTTCCTCTTTTCTGCCCTGCTTTTACCAACTGTAGTTTCTATCATGCAGCTTTTCTTGGTTGAAGATACATTACTTGGGAGGAGTAACACAAAGCTATTATCACCAATTAACATCCTAAATCAAATTATCTCTTCAGATTAGGTAAATATATTTATATTCTATTACTGTATAACACTTTCTCATAAATTTATTATTTTATGGTTCCCATAAGTCAGGTTCCTGGGTTAACTGAGTTAGCTGTGCTCAAGGTCTCAGCAGGTCAAAATCAAAGTGTTGGCCAAGGATTCCAGCCCCACCTGAAGCTTGAGGTCTTCTAAATTCACATGGCTTTTGGTAGAATTCATTTCTTGGGGCTGTCAAATTAAAATTTCCATTTTCTTTGGCCTATCAGGTGGGGGTCATTTCACTTCCTTGGGCCACCAGCGATTCCCTCCCATGTGGATCCCTGCACAATAAGGCAGTTTTTGTTTTTCTTTGAAACCAGAAGGAAAATCTCATTTGCTTCAAATTTATAATTTCAAGAAGGGCACAGTCCCTTTTTTGGCTCACCTGATTGAATCAGGCCTACCCACAATAATGTTCCTTTTGACTAACTCAAAAGTCAACTGATATGGGATGTTAATTATGTCAGCATAATCCCCTCACTTGTATTATATGACATGACCAATTCAAGTGGAGGGGCTATACATGGCATATATACCAAGGAAAAAGAGTCTTAAGGGTCACCTCAGAATTTCTCAGAATTCTGGTAACCACAATAAATATTTACTTCACAATGAGGAGAAGATGAACAGTGGGAAAGAGGAATAGCTTATGCATGTTTCAGGAAGATGGCCTTGAGACAATACCTTACCTGTTGACACTGACAACTAGGGTCAACTCTGACTTAAATAATTTGAGCTCTTTTGTGAATCTTCTTTAAGTTCTTAGCCTAACTGCATTAAATGAATACTTATTAAAAGAAGGATATTTATAATTACCCATTATGTGCTTTCACAAATTTATTTTATTTAACCCCCACAAAGAAAGACCTGGAAGAAAACATGTTTTTACTATTTTAAGAGATTATGCTTATAATATGCTCAAAGTAACATATAACCATTTAACAAAAGTAGAGCTAGACTTGACCTTACATATTAGACTTATGAGTTGACTATATTTCTACTAAAAGAAAGGCCCTTATCTTACTTGCTCTGTACACTGGGCTTCGTTTAGCACAATTAGGGTACTAACAGCATTTGGTGCAATCCTTGCCTTCATGGAACATAACATATACTTGGCCATATAGCCATCTGACAAGAAAACATATGTAATATTCAAAATATTTAAGTGTGAAGTGAATATTAGTTAAGGAACAGATACGCCTGGTGTACCAGAGAATACCAAGCATATTTTTATTATAGCTTTCATTGTTCTCGTTCGCTTCTCTGTTTCCACACTAGACCATGAGCTACTTGAGGACAGGGACAGAACCAAATTCTACTACAGAATTTGGTATTCACAGAAGTTAGCACAGAACTTCATACTAGCACAGCCTATATAATAGGCTCCCAGCTTTTATGTTTGCTAAGAATTATTTTCCCTACATAGCAATTTGTAATTGTAGCAAGTTTGATTGCACATGTTCTTTTTTCCAGGAGAAATGCTAGGTTATACTGAAACACTAATGAGTTTTGTTTAGTATTTAGAAAAGAGGCTTTAAAATCTAGAATGAAGTTGTATTCAGAAAAGGAATACTAAAGTATAGATAAAAGAAATATATATGTATATAGTTTTATTTTAGATATTAATGAACCAAAGATCACTAATATATGAGTTCTCTGTCTTTGAGAGGCATATATTTCTCTCAATATATGATAGACCATGAAAAGTATGGCAACAGAGTATCCAGTGTGGTAGCACTGAGGAAGAAGTGGCTAGCTCTGCTTGGAAAGGTATGAACAAACGTGTCTCCATCAATCCTGTGTCAGTATCTAATAAAACAGACATTGTCACTTTACACAAATTAGCAAGGTTTGAGATTTATTTGAGAGCAAAGAAAAACATGCTCTTTTTATATTTTAGTTTCTAAGGCAAGGGAAGCATAATTAGAAATTAAATGCTAGATACACATAGGGAAGTATTCATTCAATTAGGTGAAACTTACTTGGAATGACTTAGTTTCATTACTGCAATGGAGAACAGAACAATCTAAGAATGATGAAGATCTCAAATATCAATCAATATATGCATAATTTAATGTATAATATATATTTGCATATAAATAAATCCATATACCAAAGGGTATTAACATTTTTATCATCTAAACATTGATTAAATATTTTCCATGTTAAATGACAAAAATTTAAAACCGTTCGGTTCAGTCGCTCAGTCATGTCCAACTCTTTGCGACCCCATGGACTGAAGCACACCAGGACTCCCTGTCCATCACCAACTCCTGGAGTTTACTCAAACTCATGTCCATTGAGTCTGTGTGATCCTTGCTAATTGCAAGTTTCTCTAAGTCTGTTATATGAAAGGTCTTTAGTAATAGAAGGCCATATAAATAGTATAATAGGTCAAATCATATATTCCACTGTGACTATGACAGAAGAGAGATTATATGGAAAAAATGCACACATTGTTACTGATCCTAATAAGGCATCTCTATTTTCATTCTGAAAATGTTTTTAGGTTGCAATTAATCATTTTGTGAAATTATTTTTTTCCAAAAACAAAAAGTAGCTGTTTCTTTTCCCCTCTTCTGGTCATTCATCAATCTCATCAGATCACTATGTGCCGAATAGTCAAAGACAAAGCAGCATGCTTCATACAATTCTAAGATGACTTTATTAATATCCCCGTTTGAAGCTTGAAGGAATTGTTGAAATAAATTTATTCTGAAAGCATAGTATCAGTTGGAATTCTGACCTAACTCAAAAAGGACTTAGGTATTTCTACTCCCCATTTAAGCTAACATCTCATGTACTACCTGAGAGTTCTCAATAAATATTTGGTTCAGTGAAGGAAAGAATAAATAAATGCATTCTTAACTAACAAGTTCATAGTGGTTTTTGGATTCGTTTGAAAGACCAGAGATAGCTTGGGCACATTTCTAAACTTAGGAGTTAAGTATATAGAGGATAATTACTTGTTCTATGACAAAATATCAGACCATTATATTGACAATTTCCATTGTTCATTTCCTATGTCCTTAAGTTCTCAAGATGATTCTGAAACTTAACAGCTGCAGAAGCATAGATATCAGAGTTAGAGCAGCCCATATGTCACAGAGCAAGGAACCAATGCAAGGGTAAAGTATGTCAATGCAACTCTAAAGTATTTCAAGTGTAAATATACATTTGGGGATCAGAATATGACCACCAGGCAAGTCTGTGTATCCACTAGACACACAATACATGACTTAGGTATAGGAGGAAATTTTATTTATCTGTCCCTCATATGCCCCCTACCTAGACAGGGATCTTTGGGTACCAGTGTCAACTCATATTCTGGGTCCAACAGTCCTTGAAATGTTAAATAGTCCTTTTTCCCAATGTACAGCTACACAAGCAAATGGTCAAAGGTCCCTTTGGAGAAGGACTGGGGAATCAATACTAGACAGACTTGTCATGTTTCAGAGTTCTTCTTAATGGAGACCCAGCATCCCCTTCTATTAATGGGGATTGGCATGAGAATCAGCTTACTTTCCAAAACTAGGACCAAGATTTTTTACTGAAGCAGCTGGCCTCAGCTCATAATCAACCATACTCGATTGTTTTGTGGTGTATAGATTGGATAATCCCCTTTTTGATTGCCCATTTAGGTTGCTTCTGGGCATACTGTATTTTATTAACCATATCTATAGTCTAGTCAAGGCTATGGTTTTTCCAGTGGTCATGTATGGATGTGAGAGATGGACTGTGAAGAAAGCTGAGCACCAAAGAATTGATGCTTTTGAACTGTGGTGTTGGAGAAGACTCTTGAGAGTCCCTTGGACTGCAAGGAGATCCAACCAGTCCATTCTGAAGGAGATCAACCCTGGGCTTTCTTTGGAAGGAATGATGCTTAAGCTGAAACTCCAGAACTTTGGCCACCTCATGCGAAGAGTTGACTCATTGGAAAAGACTCTGATGCTGGGAGGGATTGGGGGCAGGAGGAGAAGGGGACGACAGAGGATGAGATGGCTGGATGGCATCACTGGCTCGATGGATGTGAGTTTGAGTGAACTCCGGGAGTTGGTGATGGACAGGGAGGCCTGGCGTGCTGCGATTCATGGGGTCGCAAAGAGTTGGACACGACTGAGCGACTGAATTGAACTGAACTGATAGCTCTCTGCAGTTCAGGTGCTACAGGCTACCATTTTGACCCTGCCTCTTATTACAGTATCATGCCTACCTTGCTTCTGATGATTATACGCTAGTTGCACACTGTGTGCTCAGTCATGTCTGACCCTTTGTGACTCTATGGACTGTAGCCCACCAGGCTCCTCTGTCTATGGGATTTCCCAGGCAAGAATACTGGAGTGGGTTGCCATTTCCTTCTCCAGCAAATCTTCCTGACCCAAGGATCAAACTACATCTCTTGGGTCTTCTGCATTGGCAGGCGGATTCTTTACCACTGGGCCACCTGGTAAGCCCCTATACACCACTACTTGGCATCTGTTTTTGGGGGATCTATCACATCCATTGATATCAAGGTCAGTTCTGTAATAGTATCTCCTACTCTGAGCCCAGGAATTCAGAGGATAGTCTTGTCTGAGCATCTCAACAACACTTGTGCCACAGTACCAGCGCATTCCTTACCACTTTGGTCAGTTGAGTGTCTCCTAGGACTTTCTACAAAAAACAGCTACCTGGACATACACAGACTATCCATATCAGCATGCTCACTTCTCTGAGCCTTTGCTTCTTTCTTCCAATGTTTTCCAGTAAGTCCTGGCATGTCTACTTCACTTTGTGAGAGCTATCACTTTTTCAAAGCCTACAAGGGCCACCTAACAGTGTGTTAGCACCGTTACCTATGGTCCTTGTAATTAAACCTTGTATTACAAGAGAGTGACCTTATTCTGATACTCTTCCTTATCTAATTTTATATTTTCACATTTTATTCAATACCCTTAGGATCCAGTCTCATTAATATATTCTGAGTTCATTCTGGTACATAACATGTTGGCTAGATCCTGAGGTAATTTCAACATATAAACCCTTTTATTTTAGGATGCCTAGAACTCCTTTTATATTTGATTCTAACTTGATTCTAACTAATAGCTTGTTATCCAGGAGGCATGGAGGCAGATTCTGAAGGGACAAGGTATTACCTTTGGAGGGATGGTCCTCTTAGTTGTCTCTAAGCAAGGGGGCTGCCTTTAACATGAAAAAGCAGGCTATATATAGGGTTCAATCCTATATGAAAAGTTAAAGAAAGTGAAGTCACTCAGTCGTGTCTGACTGTTTACAACCCATGGACTATAGCCTACCAGGCTCCTCTGTCCAAGGGATTTTCCAGGCAAGAGTACTGGAGTGGGTTTCCATTTCCTTCTCCAGAGGATCTTCCTAACCCAGGGATTGAACCCAGGTCTCCTGTCTTGCAGGCAGATGCTTTACCCTCTGCACCACCAGGGAAGCCTTCAATCCTATATAGATCTACAAAAATCAGTCCTAAGTATTCATTGGGAGGACTGATGCTGAAGCTCAAATAGTTTGGCCACCTGATGTAAAGAACTGACTCATTGCAACAGACCCTGATGCTGGGAAAGATTGAAGGTGGGAGGAGAAGGGGATGACAGAGGATGAGATGGGTGGGTGGCATGAATGGACATGAGTTTGAGCACGCTCTGGGAGTTGGTGATGGACAGGGAAGCCTGGCGTGCTGCAGTCCATGGGGCTGCAAAGAGTCAGACACGACTGAGCAACTGAAATGGACTGACAGAGTTCAAGGTGATACTGAGATGCACGGTTTTCAAGTGCACTGATGTACTCATCCCAAGTCTTGAAAATGCAACATTTCTCAATCAGGACCCTGACTTTGGCATATCAGACCTACCTGGGATGAGAATTCAACCTTCTGGAGTGCTGATACTTTTATAAATAAGTACTGGGTCTCATTCTCCCTATTTACTTCGTGCCAGGTTGAGGAGATGAGAGCCTCTTTATATGCTGCCAAGGAAATTCTCTGGCTTTCATACTTCACCTTATATTGCTTATGAATCATTCTTTCATTGTCTTTGTCCAGTACATAGATGACCCGTAGCACAGCCATCATGTTGAAAAGCTCTTATAATTATACTCTCTCACCACTCTCCCTGCAAACTCTCAAATACCTTGGGTGTCATGCCTTCCAGGGCATTCACTTCCTTTAGCATTTCATCCCAGTTTATCACCTATGAAAAGTTTGTGTTGTTCAACAACCATATGTCATGGGGTGTCAGTTATTTATCTACTGTCAATTATCCATCACATTTTAGAGTTCATTCCCTGGAAACTTCCTAATTTCAATTCTTTTATGTTAGGTTCCTCAGGAAAGAGATTCTGGGGCTTTCACAGTTGCTTGCTGGAGTTTTATTGGGTAACAACACTGGACTGAGCAGAGGGAGAAGTGGAACTGAGAGGCAGCTGCACCAGTGGCCTCCACTCTTCCTATCGGGAGCTCTAGTGCTGGAATGGCCCTTCAGAGTTCTTTGGCCATGAGACAAGAAAGTCAGTTGTTTATACTCCATTTTTTGAAAAGTCGCTGCATGTGAACTGACCCCATGGAAGAGATAAGGCTTTCAGTGAGACAGCTATCTTTTGCTGAGGTCAATTCATAGAAAGAGATTAAAGTAAGAGACATTAGTCACCAACTCTCCAAATAGCTGGGGTCTTTACTGCCTCTTTCTGAAGGGGAGAGTTGAACAGATCACTACAGCACCCACTCCACATTCCCAGAGAAGATTTGCAATTTTACAGGGGGTTTCTGGAAGCCTTGGGCTTTAATCCTTTGGAATAACTTGTGACAGTGATTCTAAGAATTGAGGTAACTTGAAAGGAAAGAGAATTTTAGGACAGGTGGTATACTTGGTGGTATAGATCAGGGTGTCCTGCTGGGGTTTGAAGCATTCCTGCCAGCTTTTAACCTTATACAAACCCCAATATTGTGTAAAGTATAATGCAAACCTGTAGCTGCCTTTTGCAGGGTTTGTATCCGGTTTGACTTGGACTTATATGAAAGTCTCTGTTGGAAAAAAAAAAAAAAAAAAAGGTCCTGATCTTAATTACTGTGCTCCAAAGAGCTCCTCTGCCTAGCCATCCACAGCCAGATAAGTGTTTAGAGCCATGCTCACAGTCCTCCTTACAGCATTTCTTCTGCCCTTTCTTCTTGCCATTGCCATATTTCAGTTCACCATACAATAGCTGTTAGCTGCATGTAATGATTTTCTGAAAAGTGATTATTAAAATGCCCAAGAGAGGAGACTATATTTTTAAAAAGCAAAACTCAGAAAGATTGAGAAAATGGACAAACTATGCTTCTTCTGAGTTAAATATGTAATTAAGAAATTGGATTTGTCCTTTAAGAGAGCAAGATGGCTCACCATTTCTTAAGAATAAGTGGGAAGAGGGAAATAGAAGCTAATTTTAATATGTGAATAATAATTAGAATCCTAAATTGTTCCCATAAAATTTAAAAAACAATCCTCACTATTTGTCTTTATTTTTTCTTAGTTTAAATAATACCTCACAAATATTAAGTAATTTGAAAAATCCTCGCTATGGCAATATGGTTATTCAAGTGAAAAATTAGCACTTTAAGGGACTTCCAAACCCACAATGAAATGTTTCTTATAACAATCTCCTCACCGTTAAATTGGATTCACTTTCAAGTCGGTCTCCTTTCAAGCAAAATTACCACATGTAATTAGCTTACACAGAGACTTGCTCTAGCCAAATTAGGCTGTCACTTTATATACAAAGTATATTCTAACGTGAAGGGTCAAAGACCCTCATAATTATAACTGCGAAAGATTTCTCTAATGATAATAATACCCTTGCCTTTAATGGGACTGAGTTTTAGTTTTAACTAAGGTCTAGCAAACACAGAATGTATGGTTGAGGGATGGGGTATATAGAATTGAGTACCTTTCTGAAACAAACTGTCCCTGACCTTCTTTTCTATGAATGATTTTAGTCAAGATGGCTTGTTACAGATTATTCTTTTTATCCTTCCTATGGCATGAAGAGTTTCCAAACTCGAAAAACAATGACTACTCAAAATCCCACAGCATTTTGACACACATTTCCTAAATCCTCAACTTAGAGAAAAATTCCCTAGAAATAATTGACAGAAAAAAGTTGAATATTTTGTGAGAAAAGCAATGCAAAGCACAGAAAAAGCTGTGGAGACACAGTTGAAGGGTAACTGTAAACAGTAATAATATTTCTGAAGCAGGTAATACATTAAGTGAGATGTGTGAGACATGAAGCTAAAACACCCTATCAAGGCTGTGGGACTCTTACTTTTTCACTCAACAAAGGGTAGCCCTTCTGAAAAAATTTTTTTTTGGTTTGTAGACCTGGAAATACTTGCCAAAAAAGAATACATATTTCACAGCAGGAAAGGAGGGAAAAGTGACCTCTGTAGTTTGAATGAAGAAAAACATGTAAAAATGAGTGTGACAGGATGCAGTAGGAGCATCATCTTTAGTAGAGAGAAGTCCTTAAAGAATGAGCTATTCACCAGAGGAAATAGCTTGGTGGCAAATGGATGGAAATAATAGTTTCTCACAATTTATCTCTGCTAGGTTGGCCCATGCTGCCAAATTTAAGCAATATGCTCATGTTCAGAATGTCTCTGCTTATTGAGAGAGCCACACAACTTCAGATCTTTCTGTATATCGCTCAGGCACATCTTCTTGATAGAAGCTAGTCATATGACTACACTCAGTTAAAAAAAAAAAAAAGGGATACTGAAAATTTATTTAAATTTCTGTGTGTGAAAGGCAACTTTATGAAACTACTAAAACAGAAAGGGGTTTGTCAAAAGATATTGGGCAACTACAAATTGCATAGTCCCTCTAGAGCAATGAAGATGATTTTCAGCTCAAGCATGAAGACCCAAGACCTATGCAAGAGTCTGAGAAAACCAATAGTCCTTACTAAAACAGGAATACAGAGGACTCCAGGAAGAAAGTGCTCAGGAAACAATGGAATTAATAAATAAACTGATGAGCTGGATGATGGAAAAAGCAAGAGAGTTCCAGAAAAACATCTATTTCTGCTTTATTGACTATGCCAAAGCCTTTGACTGTGTGGATCACAATAAACTGTGGAAAATTCTGAAAGAGGTGGGAATACCAGACCACCTGACATGCCTCTTGAGAAATTTGTATGCAGGTCAGGAAGCAACAGTTAGAACTGGACATGGAACAACAGACTGGTTCCAAATAGGAAAAGGAGTACATCAAGGCTGTATATTGTCACCCTGTTTATTTAACTTATATGCAGAGTACATCATGAGAAACCCTGGACTGGAAGAAACACAAGCTGGAATCAAGATTGCCGGGAGAAATATCAATAACCTCAGATATGCAGATGACACCACCCTTATGGCAGAAAGTGAAGAGGAACTCAAAAGCCTCTTGAGGAAAGTGAAAGTGGAGAGTGAAAAAGTTGGCTTAAAGCTCAACATTCAGAAAACGAAGATCATGGCATCCAGTCCCATCACTTCATGGGAAATAGATGGGGAAACAGTAGAAACTGTCAGACTTTTTTGGGGGGGACTCCAAAATCACTGCAGATGGTGACTGCAGCCATGAAATTAAAAGACGCTTACTCCTTGGAAGGAAAGTTATGACCAACCTAGATAAAATATTCAAAAGCAGAGACATTACTTTGCCAACAAAGGTTCGTCTAGTCAAGGCTATGGTTTTTCCTGTGGTCATGTATGGATATGAGTTGGACTGTGAAGAAGGCTGAGTGCCGAAGAATTGATGCTTTTGAACTGTGGTGTTGGAGAAGACTCTTGAGAGTCCCTTGGACTACAAGGAGATCCAAACAATCCATTCTGAAGGAGATCAGCCCTGGGATTTCTTTGGAAGGAATGATGCTAAAGCTGAAACTCCAGTACTTTGGCCACCTCATGCGAAGAGTGGACTCATTGGAAAAGACTCTGATGCTGGGAGGGATTGGGGGCAGGAGGAGAAGGGGACGACAGAGGATGAGATGGCTGGATGGCATCACTGACTCGATGGACGTGAGTCTGAGTGAACTCCGGGAGTTGGTGATGGACAGGGAGGCCTGGCGTGCTGCGATTCATGGGGTCTCAAAGAATCGGACACGACTGAGCGACTGATCTGATCTGATCTGATGAGATGGATCATTCTTGAGTTATGACAGGGACTTAAAGTTTCTGTTGAAGGATTTTGGTAGACGGGTAGGCAGACAGTTTAGCAAATGGAGAAATGATGTGATGTTTATCTTCCAGGATATTCTTAAAGTTGTTCAAAAAGAAGGTAAGGCTATTATTATACACTATTTGGCTCAGTGATAGGAGTTCATATCTTTGTCTTATTCAAGATCTAAGGGAAAAGCTTCATAAACCATGGATATTATGTTAGCTGTGGGTTTATCATATATGCATTTTGTCAGGTTGGGAATTTTTCTTCTATTCCTAGTTTGCTGAATGCTTTTGTCACAGAACAATTTTGAATGTTATTAAATAGTGGACCTTTTTCGTCATCAATTAAGATGATTATGTGTTGCTTTTCTTCATTTTATTAATACATGGATTACACGGACTGATTTTTTTTATGTTGACACATACTTGTATTCCTAGATAAATCTTACTTGGTCATGGTGTAGATTCTTAATTTTTATAATATTAACATGCTAATGAATTTGGTTGTGAAAATGTGCTAGTATTTGCTGAGGATTCTTGCATCAATATTCAAAAAGAATATTGGTCTTTAGATTTCTTTTCTTACAAAGACTTTGTCTGCTTTTGTCATTGGGGTAATGCTTGCCTCATTAAATGTGTTGTTACATGTTCCTTCTTCATTTTGGGGGGATATGTTTTAGAAAATTGGTGTTTTTTTAAAAAAAAGTTTATCTAATGTGTTGGTTTACAATTGTTCACAGTATTCTCATATATATATATATATATATATATATATTTTTTTAAATTTCAGTAACTGGTAGTAATCTCCCCACTTTCATTTCTGATTTTATTATTTGTGTCTTCTCTTTTTTCATAGCAATTTTAGCTAAAAGGTTTGTCAATTTTGTTGATCAAAGAACCAACTTTTGGGTTGTCTCTATTTTTTTAATTCTCTATTTTGTTAATCTCCATGTGAGTCTTGATTATTTTCTTATCTAGTACCTCAAGATGTAAAGTTAGGTTATTAAATTGAGATTTTTCTTCTCCGTAAATATAGATATTTACAGCAATAAATTTTCCTCTGAGCACTGCTTCTGCTATGTTCTATAAGTTTTGTTATTTTGTGCTTTCATTTTATTTTGTCTCTATTAATTTCCCTTGTGACTTCTTTGATCTATCGGTTGCTTAACAATGTGTTGTTTAATTTCCACTTATTTGTGATTTTTTCCAATTTCCTTTCCGATATTAATTTCTAGTCTCATTCCACTGTGGTCAGAGAAAATTGTTAGTATGGTTTCAATTTTTAATAATGTATTGAGACTTGTTTTATGACTGATCATGTGGTCTATCTTTCAGAATATTCCATATGTATTTGAGAGGAATATGTATTCTACTCACTTGGGGTGGAGTTTTCTCTATATGTCTATTAAGTCTAACTTGGTTTATACTGCTGTTCAAGTCCTTTACTTACTGATCATCTGTCTGGTTGTTATATTATTAAAATTGGGGAATTGAAATCTCCATCTATTATTCTAGAAGTATTTCTCCATTCAATTCTGTCAGTGTTTGCTTCATATATTTTGGAATTCTGCTCTTTGGTGTGTATATGCTAATAAATGTTCATATTGTTCATACATTGACCCTTTTGTCAATATATAATATCCTTCTTTGTCTCTTGTAATAATTCTTACTTAGAGTCTATTTTGTCTTATATTAGAATGAACACCACCAAAATTCTTTTGGTTACTGTTGCACGAGATATATTTTTCCAATCTTTTACTTTCAAGTTATTTGCATCTGTTTTTAGATTTTAAAGCAAGTATATTACAGACAGGGATCGAACCCAGGTCTCTTGCATTGCAGGCAGATCCTTTACTGTCTGTGCCACCAGGGAAGCCCAGACAGCATACAGATGGATGATTTTTAAAACTTCATTCTGCTAATCAATACCTTTTAATTTGAAATTTAATCAACATATTTAATAAATTACTAATAAGAAAGGACTTATTTCTGTCATTTTTCTATTTATCTTCTACATGCAAAATATTTTTGGTTCCTCAAATCTATTACTATCTTATTTTGTGTTTAATTGATTTTTCTTCTAGTGTACTGTTTTGATTCCCTTCTCATTTTACTTTCTGCATATTTTAGTTATTTTCCTAGTGGATATCCTAGGATTACAACTAATATCTTAAAAATTATATAAAGGATTTGAATTAATAACAACTTCATTCACATACAAAAATTCTATCTCATACCTCCCTTATGCTGTTATTGTCATAAATTACATCTTTCTACATCCTTCCAGTAGTTGTGTATGGATGTGAAAGTTGGACCATAAAGAAGCCTGAGAACTGAAGAATCGATGCTTTTGAACTGTGTTGTTGGAGAAGACTCTTGAGAGTCCCTTGGACTACAAGGAGATCAAACCAGTCAATTCTAAAGGAAATCAATCCTGAATATTCATTGGAGAGACTGATGCTGAGGCTGAAGCTCCAATACTTTGGCTACCTGACGCGAAGAGCCAACTCACTGGCAAAGACCCTGATGCCGGGAAAGACTGAAGGCAAGAGGAGAAGGGGATGACAAGGGGACGACCAAGGATGGCATGGTTGGATGGCATTACCGACTCAATGGACATGTGTTTGAGCAAGTTCTGGGAGATGGTGAAAGACAGGGAAGCCTGGCATGCTGCAGTCCATGGGGTTGCAAAGAGTCAGACACAACTGAGAGACTGAACATCTTTCTACACTGTGTGACCATTAGCATAACTTTCAATTTATACTTTTATGACCCTACCTTTTAAGTCACATTCAACAAAAAGAAAAGCTACAAACCAAAATTACAAGAATATCTGTTTTATATTTACCAATATTCTTTATTTCTTTGTATTGCTTTGAGTTACTCTCTTTTGTTCTTTCATTTAAGCCTGAAAGACTTCCTGGAGCGTTTCTTGTACAGCCATTCTACTGTGCCAAACACTCCACTTCTATTTATTCAAGAATGTCTTAATTTTTGAATATTCCCCCCTTCATTTCTGAAGGATAGTTTTCCCCAATATGGAATTCTCAGTTACAGGTTTCTTTCTTTCTTTTTCTTTTAGCAGTTTAAATATGTCATCTTGCTGCAGTCTGGACTTCATGATTTCTGATAAGAGATTAGCTGACAGTCTTATTGAGGCTCCCTTATATCTGACAGAAGACTTCTTTGTTTCTCCTTTCAAGGTTCTCTCTTTGATTTGGCTTTCAAAGTTTGATATTGATATGTCTCTGTGTGCATCATTTTACATTTATAATCCCTGGAATTCATTGTTTGTTGGACGTGTAGATTTTCGTCTCATCAAATTTGATAAGTTGTTGCCTGTTTCTCTCCTTTTCTTTGGTATCCTCATTATGTATATGTTGGTAAACTCAGTGGTATCCCACTTATTTCCAAGTCTCTGTTTGTTTTTCTTCTTCCTTTTTGTGTTCATAACATAGGGTGATTTTGCTTTACCTATATACAAATTTACTGCATCTTTCTTCTGCTGCTCAAAACTGCTATTGAAAGCCTGTAATAAACTTTTCATTTCACTTATTGTACTTTTAATTTTCAGAATTTATATTTGATTCTTTTTTACATAGTTTTGATCTCTTTATTGATCTACTCTATTTGTTGAAACATTGCTCTGACTTTCTTTATTTCTTTGTACACAGTTTCCTAAAATTATTTGTGTATTTTTACAGTTGATTTAAAGTATTTATCTGGTAAGTCAAATGTCTACTTTCTCAGGAAATGTTTCTGTTAATGTCTTATTTTCCTTTGAATGTTCCACAGTATTATGCTTCTTTGCATGCCTCATAATTTTTGTTGAAAACTTGAGTTTTAAATATGATTTGGTGGACTTTAATGATGCAAATGTTACTCTGTCAGATCCTTACTTTGTGATACCTCAGAGTCTCTAAACCTCACCAGTTTTAGGAACCCTTGACCACTTGTTCCAATCCAGTTGCCACTGTAACAACAAACTCTCTGTGGACATCAGTTGATTTAATCCCAAGCAGTAGACACCTTAGTAACATATCTGCCTCATCCTCTTTTTCCTCACCCCTCCTTGCCTCAGATTGTATTCTTTAATAAAGTGGCAGCTCATAAAAATAAATATTATAACTTGGTATCTCTGGAAATCAGGATATATCCTGTCTTCAGGGTTTACTGTTGCTTGCTATGGGTTTTAGGTTTTTGTTTATTTAATGCCTTTCAAAATTTTAAAGGTTATATTTTTGGTGTGTTTGTTGTATGAAGTCTTGGTTCCTTTAGCTAGGTGTCAGCTAGTGATTTGACAGATATTCACTTAATGCAGAGAGTAACGAAAAGAAAAGCAAGGAAACAAAAGGAAAGGGAGAGGGAAAAAAAGAAAAAAGAAGAAAAACTTTACAGTTTTGCAGAATGCCTCTGTTTGGGGGCACTCTTTCAAGGCTTAGCCATGCCATTTATAATTTTACCTTACCCTTCTTTTCCCACTTACAATGAGCTTAAAATTCAGCCCAAGGTGAAAGCTTAGGATCACCTCTGACTCTCTGACCATTCTTCCTGTGCTGGGTGTTCACTTGACTTTCTGGATTCCCTGTTACATTGGATTGGCCAAAACTTTCATTCAGGTTTTGCCATAAGAAAACCTTGAACAAACTTTTTTGCCAACTCAATACACAAGACCACTTCAGATCTTTTATTCCTAAAAGTAACTCTTTTCTCTGTTTCTACTAGGTTTTCATAAGGTCAGTTGTTCACACCTAGTGTAATCTTGTGCCCCAGGTGGCAGCAGATTGTTATCTGCCTTTCATTGCGTTCAGTGAATGCCCTCTGCTTAGCTAGTTTTCTACCCTCAAAGAATTTTGAGATAGGTGAAACAAAGGCAAGTGTCTTGAGTCAGTCTTTTAGGGAACCCCCAGAGAACTTTTTCCAGTGGTCATGTATGGATGTGAGAGTTGGACTATAAAGAAAGCTGAGTGCCAAAGAATTGATGCTTTTGAACTGTGGTGTTGGAGAAGAGTCTTGAGAGTCCCTTGGACTGCAAGGAGAACCAATCAGTCCATCCTAAAGGAAATCAGTCCTGAATATTCATTGGAAGGACTGATGCTGAAGCTGAAACTCCAATACTTTGGCCACATGATGCAAAGAATTGACTCATTGGAATAGACCCTGATTCTGGGAAAGATTGAAGGTGGGAGGAGAAGGGGATGACAGAGGATGAGATGGTTGGGTG
Source organism: Bos grunniens (assembly GCF_055505025.1). Lineage (NCBI taxonomy): Eukaryota > Metazoa > Chordata > Mammalia > Artiodactyla > Bovidae > Bos > Bos grunniens. The sequence continues at coordinate 136,380,550 of NC_141194.1, forward strand.
GCATCATAGACTCAATGGACATGAGTTTTAGTAAGCTCCGGGAGTTGGTGATGGACAGGGAAGCCTGGTGTGTGCAGTCCATGGGGTTGCAAAGAGTCGGGCACAACTGAGCAAATGAACTGAACTGAGATAACTTAAAACAGATGAACACAGTTCTTTGGGAACAAGAAGGAAAGCAGGTTGCACAACTAGAATGCTGGCTGCTCTCTTCAGAACTGCTGCTGCATCAGTATTATCTGCATTTTATAGATAGATATATAATCAGAGCTCTAGGCTGAAGTCTAAAAAGACTAATTAAATTTCCAAGATCTCACAAAGAAAGACAGTATTTGTGGCAAATAAAGACAGTATTTTATATCTGAGTCTTACTTCTGAGACTATGATTGCTACATGCTGTGTGTTGTCTTACAATGCTCATCACTTCTCCATACTGGGCTAAGCTGAACTAAGTATATGCTTTTTCCCTCCTCCCCATGGACACATCCTCTGATTAAAGCTGCATTGTTAAGAACACTTTTCATATAATCTGCTGGTAAACTTTTACTATCTTCCTACTATCTACCTTTTCCCAAAGGTTTAGTTTCTCCTTGGTTCCCATATGGTCCTGTGGCCTTATCAAATTATGTTTCTCAATCATACTGGAAACACACATTCATACTATAGATTCCTATCCATAAATTTCATTTGCCTCATGTGTCTTAATATGCAATAACAGTTTTGTTCTATGATTATTTGGTTTTATCAATCTTTCTCTCATCTTTAGTAATACATATTATTTGCCAATTGAGCCTATATAATCTATCTTCTGTGCTATCTTCTTGCCCCTTCCTTTCTTTATTTTCTCCTGTATTCTTATATTGGTTCAAAATTTTGTTCTTTGCATTCAACTTTCTCCAATGTCAAGTCTATTGTTTATTGCTATCAAAGGAGATTTCCTGTAGCATGCATAGATTGTTGGCAGATAGCAGTGATTCAGCAAATGCTAGTTTCCCTCTCCAAGTGTGAGACCAAGCAACTCAAATGCACATTAGGATATGGCCCATTGGAAGCATCCTTGATAAGCAGACTCTTGTTTTAACTAAAAAAATGGTATGTCGTTTGCCTAAAAAATTCTGAGGCAAAAAAGGTTTCAGGCTGTGGCCTTTTGATGACCAGTGAAGAACTATTAGTATCAGTGATAGAGTAACCCAGGGTAGCAACCTGAGTTACTTCAAGAGCTGGAAAAAAGGACTATGTAGGCTTCAGAAAATAAGCATATCCAAATTATCCATAAAAAAAAAGGCTATCAGTTTCTGCCAGGATCAGAAATAAGTTTCTATTTTTTTTCAATGCAATGGACTACACAGAATTTCTTTTCACATCAGTTCTACAGGGAAGTCAAGAATGGGATTCTTAGCACCTGAACACACTCTACAATCTTTCCAATAGAGTACACAATTAATAAAATTAGAAAGTATTTAAATACACTTAACTCTGCAACTCATTGGAAAAGACTCTGATGCTGGGAGGGATTGGGGGCAGGAGGAGAAGGGGACGACAGAGGATGAGATGGTTGGATGGCATCACTGACTCGATGGACGTGAGTCTGAGTGAACTCTGGGAGTTGGTGATGGACAGGGAGGCCTGGCGTGCTGTGATTCATGGGGTCACAAAGAGTCAGACACGGCTGAGTGACTGAACTGAACTGAACTGAACTCTGCAACTAGACTATATATAAATTAAACCTTTTGAAATTCACAAGTCACTTCATAGTCTTGCAGTGCCTCATAGTACTCACTGTAATCCTAAGTTCTGATTGCACTATGCATGTGGAAGTTACAAGTAGTTCAATTTGAATGAGCAGTGATTTTATAGTCACCTAAGAGACCCTGAAAATTGGTATTAGCTATTCCTAGGTGGTGCTAGTGGTAAAGAACCTGACTGCCAATGCTGGAGAGGTAAGAGATGCAGGTTCAATCCCTCAGTCAGGAAGATCCCCTGGAGAAGGGCATGGCAACCCATTCCAGTATTCTGCCCTGGAGAATCCCATGGTCCATGGGTTTGCAAAGAGTTAGACACAACTGAGTGACTTTCAGTTCTTGGGGAGAAGGGTACAAGCACATTTTATCTTTAGTTATTAAAACAAACAAACAAAAAAGGGTATTTCTCCTTAAATTGGTAGGGCAAACTGTACATTTTCTTCATTTGAAAAAATCTAAATTTTACATAACAATTTGTTTTCCATTCATTTCCATACCAAAAATTCAAAGTGATTTTCCCAGGAATTCTGATGTAAAACACGGCATATGCATCAACTTGCATAATACAAAACCTATGCATAATTTTACAAAAATTTCAACTTATATAGGAGGTCACATGTTCCCATGTATCACCTGTATTCAATCAAGACTATGAGTCAAAAGTTAAAAGTACTACTGAGAGTATAATAAAATTAATTTAATGTAGAACAAATAAGAGAAGTGGAGTAGATTTTGTTAATTTGATCCAGTGTGAGTAAGAGTACAAAAATATATTTCTTCTAACCAATGACATTTTTGTTTTACATTTCCTCCTTTCAGATGTGCATTTATTCATTGGGCTGTTATTTTGCTGGTACAGGGTATTTCCATTTCATATTGGCAGAAGCCTGGGATAACACAGTAGATGGAATTTGGAACACTGTAGTTTAGGGAGGAGATCACTCAGGAGGATTCAATGGGTTTGGAATGCCAACTAATTAAACACCTGGAGATGAAAAGCACTCTCCCTGACTGAATTCTGGCGAATGTGTCATTTCAATATTCATAGAATCATAGCCAGGTCATGGATATATAGTTCTGGAGAAATAACAGTCCTGCCAACCTAGAGAGTCTTTTCCTCAAAATGTGGAAAAGACAGAAAGTTTTATTATTGAATAAGCACATCCAGATTACACTGCCTCATAAGTAAGCCAAAGAAATTCCCGCCTTACTCATACAGCCAAACAGTCACAACCCACTATGTGCATATGTTCTCAAGTCCCTCTAATAGGACTTAACACCATCATTTGCTGCAAATTTGTTCATAACATTTCTTCTACGTTTACTTAGGAATTTAGGTAACCATTAATTGCATTTCTCCAAAGGTATATTAAAACTTCTTATCTCTATGACAAGCAGATGGTTACAGCTCAGAGCAACTTGTGCCTCGCTGAAACTCCCACCATGACAGGTAGCAGAGATACTATCTTTGTAAATGTTTACATTTCAGAAGAATAACTCTCAGACACTAAAAAAAGAAAAAAAATCCTAGGTTGTAAACCTGACAATAGGGTTACTAAGCCTCTAAAATGGAGAAGGCAATGGCACCCCACTCCAGCACTCTTGCCTGGAAAATCCCATGGATGGAGGAGCCTGGTGGGCTGCTGTCTATGGGTCGCACAGAGTCGGACACATCTGAAGCGACTTAGCAGCAAGCCTTTAAAAAGATGCATATGCATATCTAGAGGTTACTTTAGAGAAAGAATTTACAGCTACTAGGTTTCTCATAGAAAAGCTGTAAAGGAAAGGGGAAAAAATGGTAAGAGGAAAACATTCTTTCCATTTCGGTAACACAGAAAATAAACTTCTATTTATCCTTAAAATGGGTAAATAGCAAAGTGCAGGCACAGGAAAGTACCTTCTGTCCTGATAGAGGCACTATCAAATTTGAGTGGGAGTTCCAGTGGCTCTGGATGAATGATGCAGGCCAGGTAACATTGCAAGGGTTCAGAAAACTAAATTATCATTGGAACTAAAGTCTACAAAAGTGGAAAGAATCTACAGACTAAACCAAAGGAGGGTCAGTGCCTGTTAAAGCAAAAGTTTTAAATAGGATCAAAAGTCTACTATAATAATCAGTATATTTAGGATACAATTAAAAATCACTCATTACACCAAGAACCAAGAAACTAGTAATTTGAATGAGAAAAAAACAATTAACTGGTAGTAATACTGAGATGAGTTGCATGTTAGAATTATCTGAAAAGAATTTTATTTTATGTTATTGGAGTTTAGCTGCTTTATAATGTTGTGTTAGTTTCCGCTGTACAGCAAAATGAATCAACAATGTATATACATATATTCCCTCTTTGTCACCACAGAGCATTAAGTAGAGTTCCCTTTGCTATACATTTAACTTCTCATTAGTTTAAAAGCATTTTAAAGCAGAAGTCATAAAAATGCCTCAACCATTAATTACAAAATCTCTTAAAAGATAAATAGATAATTTTAGCAAGAAACCAAAAATTGCAAAATATCTGAATAGAAATTATAGAATAAAAAAAATACAATGACCAAAATTTTTAAAACTCTACTCAGTAGTAGAGTAGAGAGGACAGAAAATTGAATCGGTGAATAGTGAACTTGAAGATAGATCAATAGAATTTATTTAATATAAACAACAGAGGAAAAAACAGACTGAAAAAATGAGCAAAACAATGATTTTCCAAACATTTTTAAAAAATTGATTTAAAATTTTATCAGAATGAGAGGGGGAAGAGTGGAGCTGAAAGAGTACTTAAAGACACAATGGCAGAAAAACTCCCCAATTTAGCAACAAGATATAGATCTACAGATCTGAGAAGCTGAGGGAACTCTACATAGAATACACTGAAACAAAATCATTCAGAGACCCATTATAGCTAAACTTCAGAAAAAGAAAGACAAAAAAAAAAAAAAAAAACAAAACCTTGGGAGTGTTGTCAACAAATATTGCAGAATGGGTAGCTCCAAGAGGCCATCTCTCCACAGAAACACTGGAAAACCCAGCAAAACAGAATCAACTTTGTTAGAACTCTGGGAAGCAGTCAAAGGTTTACAATGAGCAAGCAAATGAGGAATCAAGGAAAAGTCAACTTAAAAATGGTAGGAAAGCTTTGTAATATTTTACTTGTTCTTACCCACTCTCATCTCCTGTATAGAAATAGTCTTAAGACAGCTGTCAAGTTTCCAGGATTGGACACTGCTCCTTAATTCCAGATGAAGCAGAGCACATTTTCTTTTCTAATCACTGTGTTTACATTTTCTTATCTTTCTGATGGCTACCTGAAAGACTTGACTTACTTTGCTTAACTTAGAATTTCTTAGGGCATAAAAGTGGGCACCCAGAAAGCATGCCTTAAAAACAGCAAAAGGCAAATGAATAATACACTGCCACCTGAGGCACAGATTACAGCTGAAGCAAACAATAAATACCCCAACAACCAGGGAAGAAAGCCCAGGGAGAGATATTCTTTGGAATATTAGAGCATTGAAGACATACCTAATATACCAGGAAATTTGGAAGGCCATGTGCATGTCCAGGTTAGGACGCATGCTCAGAAAAGACCAGAGAAGATCCTACAAATTCAACTGTGACTCATCATTAGGCTCAGTACAAGCAGGAAGTGAGAGCTAAGACAACATTGTAAATAACCACACTAATAACACAAAACCAATCTGAAAAGACTAGGAGATTTTTAAAAATTCTTTCCCCTTTTATTTGGCTATTGGCATTCAAGTAGATCTCTGTCAAAACACAAATTACAATAACAGAGACTTTGTGACTACACATGACAAATAATTCAGATATTACAAAAATGATTTTAAAAATTCACTAAACAGCAACAAATCAGAGACTAATCTTATTTCAGTCACAAAATAATAATATTCATAATATCTGGTTTTCAAGCAAACATTTCAAAGCATGTAAAGAAACAACGAATGATTCCCATTCAAAGAAAAACAAGAGAAACTGTCCCCGAGGAGATAAACACATTGGACTTAGAAGAAAAGGACTTTAAATTATCTGTTCAAATATACTCAAATAACTAAAGGAAAATATAAACAAAAGAATTAAGGGAAATCAATAGAAGAATGCATAAACAAGTAGAGAATATCAATAGATGTATATTACAAAGAAAGGAACTAAACAGATTCTGGATATGAAAAGTATAATAATTGAAATGAAATCACTCTAGAAGCTTTCAAAAGCATATCTGAGCAGGCAAAAGAAAGAATCAATGAACTTGAAAATATGTGAATTGAAACTATCCAGTGACTTGTCATGTACAAGGGATCCTTAATAAAATTAACATTGGATTTTGCAATAGAATTCACAGAGGACAGATGCAATGGGATGATATTTTTAAAGTGCTAAAAGAAGAAAACTGTCCATCAAGAATACTATATCTGGTAAAGCAATCATTGAAAAATAAAGGAGAAATTAATATATTCCCAGATGAAAAAAAGCTGAGAGAGTTTAATAGTAAATTTACCCTACAAGAAATGCTAAGGAAATCTATCAGGCTGAAATAAAAAGAAACTCAACAGTAGCTCAAAACTATATGAAGAAATAAAGGCCACTATATAGGAAAGAGTCAGTATTATTGTTATTTTTAGTTCATAACTTCTGGTTGTATTTCCTACATGATATAAAACACAAATATATGAAACTATGTGTGTTTGTGCATGCTCAGTCACTTCAGTGATGTCTGACTCTTTGCAACATTCTTTGCCCCCAGGCTCCTCTGTGCAAGGGATTCTCCAGGCAAGAATACTGGAGTGGGTTGCCATGCATGCGCTCTTCCAGGTGATCTTCCCAACCCAGGGATCAAACCCATGTCTCCTTACATCTCCAGCATTGGCAAGTGGGTTCCTTACCAGTAATGGCCAAACAATAAAGACATACTTAATACAATAACAACAAAAGGGGGAGAAGTGGAACTATCTAGGAGCAGATATTTTGAAGGCTATTGAAATTTAGTTGATATCAATTCAAACTAGAATATTGCACTTTTCTTAAATTTAGGGTATTAAATGTACAAACTAAGAAAATATATTTAAAATACATATAAAAGGAAGAGTGGATTTAAAATATAGAAGCTAACTATTACTGTCTATAGGACAGTCACTTTAACTCCACAGATATAAGTAGCTTGAAAGTGAAAGAATGGAAAAAGATGCTCTATGCAAATAACCACAAAAGCTAAAGGGGCTGTATGAAAAAAATAGACTAATGGGGAGGGAGGAGGGAGGAGAGTTCAGGATGGGGAACACATGTATACCTGTGGCGTATTCATTTTGATATTTGGCAAAACTAATACAATTATGTAAAGTTTAAAAATAAAATAAAATTTAAAAAAAGAAAAAAAAGAATTATTATAAGAGAAAAGAGGGATATAGCATATTGATACAGAGAAGGCAATGGCACCCCACTCCAGTACTCCTGCCTGGAAAATCCCATGGACGGAGGAGACTGGAAGGCTGCAGTCCATGGGGTCACTGAGGGTCGGACACGACTGAGCGACTTCACTTTCACTTTTCACTTTCATGCATTGGAGAAGGAAATGGCAACCCACTCCAGTGTTCTTCCTTGGAGAATCCCAGGGACGGAGAAGTCTGGTGGCCTGCCGTCTATGGGGTCGCACAGAGTCAGACACAACTGAAATGACTTAGCAGCAGCAGTAGCAACATATCGATAATAGTGTAAACTCATTGAGAAGTTTCAATAACTATAATACATCACATAAATTAGAGTTTCAAAATACATAGGGCAAACATTGATACAGTTAAAGGGAGAAACAATTCTATAATTTTGGTTGGAGATTTTATAACCCCACTTTCAATAACAAGTAGAAAATCTTGATAGAAAATCAGTAAGGAATTAGAGGAACTTAACAACACTTATAAGCCAACAAGAACTAACAGATATAAATAGGACACTCCACCCAACACCAACAGAATACACATTCTCCTCAAGTACATACAGACATTTTAAATGACAGATACACTGTTAGGAAAAAAGACTCCACATCTCAATACATTTAAAGTGCTGAAATCATACCACATCACAATGGAGTGAAATTAGAAATAAAAAAAACAAGAGAGAGAATAAAAAACAAGACTCAACTAAATGTTGTCTACAAAAACCCACTTTATTTATTTAGTGTGGGTTTGTCTACGTGCGTGTGTGTGTGTGTGTACGTGCGTCTGCCTTTCCTGGTCACCATTTCCTCTCTCCCTATGTAGGTCACTACTCTCATCATTTCCCCCAGGCATTTTAAATGATAAACAAAATAGTTTACTTCTTTGTGAACTTTACATGAATTTCAAATAACATAATGATGTTTATATTCTTTTATGATTTTTTTCACCTTAGCATTGGTTCATCCTGATAAGTGTAGCTGTAATTCATTCAGTAATAATCACCCTATGACTATAGGATGATTTATTTACTTATTCTATTGTTGTTCCACCATATTTTATGACAATGACCTCCTCCAAATCCTTGACTTTTACCATTGTGCTTCCTAACCCCTGTACCACAGGGTGAATATCCATCTCCTTAAAGGCTTTGCACAGGCCATGTTTTATTTTTGCCTTCTGGACTCAAGTGAATCTGGAGTTATTTATACATGCTCAAAGTTCTTGGAATGTGAAGAGTTGCTTGGTTACTAATGAATAATAGTTTTAAAGTCTTTTTTTTTTCCACCTGCAATTGTAGCACTCGTCTCAGATAAGGCACATAGTGAGTGGTCAGCAAATTCTTCCAGGTGATAATACTAACTATGCCTGGTCAGTCATGAGAAACACTTTAAAGCAGAGTTTTGAATTAGATATTTTTAAAGCATATCTTTCTTTTCCACACTGAACTGAATTATTAATGTTAAAAAACTTATCTGCTGCTTTTTAACAACTGAAAAATCGTGAATGTAGTAGTGCCATCAGAGGTATAAAATCAAAGTCAAGCCCCAGATCCACTTGAAAATCAGTCTTTTGGTGATCCCTGCAGCTTCTCGTACCTCCTCCCACACAGCCTGACCAGCCTTGCATTATATTGACTGCTGAAGAGCAGTCAATTCCAAACCCACCATGGAGAACAAAAAGAAGAAATCTTAACACTGTTTGGTGGGAAGCTGAAAGGTTTCCAGCAAACCATCAGTTGATCTTTACACAGTACTGTGTGACTGAATAATCTATAGCAGTTAAGTGCTTTAAACTCTTTTTGTTTCTTTTTTTAACTGTGAATTATATAAATATCTAAAATATGTATACAGTTGAAGAGAGTAATAAAAATACATCCACATAACAACTCAAACCAATAAACAAAATACAGCCAGCACCACAAAAGTCCCAACCTCATACATTCCTGTCCCCAGTAGATACAATATCCATTTATCTTGACTTCTCTAAGAATCATTTTCTTACATTTCTTTGCAATTTTGGAATCTAGGAAAGCTTGCTTGGTTTTGAATTTTATATAACTGGAATTTTATTGTATGTATTATTTGGGGATCTGCTTCTTATTAAAGATTGTAGTAAAATACACACAACATAACATTTACCATCTTGATGATTTTAAGTATAAAGGTCAGTGGCATTAGGTACAATCACTTTATTTTTAAAACGTGTTAATCCATTTAAACTAACTTAAAAAAAATTTCTATTTCTCACACCCCCTGCCTCCTGTAGTCACCAATCTGTTCTTTGTATATATATGAACTTGATTTTTTTTAAGAAACCCACTTTAAATATAAACACATATAGATGGAAAGCAAGTGGATAGAGAAATATATAAAATGTTATCACTAATCAAATAAAGTTGTAGTAAAAATATTAATTTTAGACAGAGCAGACTTTAAGGCAAGGAAAGTTATCAAGACAAAGAGGAGCATTATAGAATGATAAAGGGGGTCAGTTCTCAAAAAAGATATAACAATTCTTATTATGTATGCACTTAGCATCATAACACATTAAAGAATTTAAAAGTGTAGAAATTAAACAATGTCTACTTAGAATACCATGGAATTAAACTAGAAATCAAAAACAGAAAGACAGATTAAACAACACACTTCTAAATAACACACAGGCTAAAGAAGAAATCTAAAGATAAATTTTAAAATATTCCTGGTAGCTCAACTGGTTAAAAAAAAAAAAATCTGTCTGCAATGCAGGAGACCCCAGTTCTACTTCTGGGCCAGGAAGATCCCCTAGATATGGGATAGGCTACCCACTTCAGTATTCTTGGGCTTCCCTGGTAGCTCAGTTGGTAAAGAATCTGCCTGCAATGTGGGAGACCTGGGTTCCATCCCTATTGGGAATATCCCCAGTAGGAGGGCATGGCAACCCACTCCAGTATTCTTTCCTGGAGAATCCCCATGGACAGAGAAGCCTGGAGGGCTGCAGTTCATGGGGTTGCAAAGAGTTGGACATGACTGGGTGACTAAGCATAGCACATACAAAGGAGAGATCTCAAGATAAATTTTAAAATATTTTGAACTAAATGAAAATGGCTCATAGTTTCATTGAGTTAGAAACTAAAGAAAGTAGGGAAACCACTAGACCATTCAGTGAAAGAGGAGTGAAAGTGAAAGTCACTCAGTCGTGTCTGACTCTTTGCCACCCCATGGACTGAATAGTCCATGGAATTCTCCAGGCCAGAATACTGGAGTGGGTAGCCTTTCCTTTCTCCAAGGGATCTTCCCGACCCAGGGATTGAACTCAGGTCTCCCACATTGTGGGCAGATTCTTTACCAGCTGAGCCACAAGGGAAGCCCAAGAATATTGGAGTGGGTAGCCTATCCCATCTCCAGCAGATCTTTCCAACTCAGGAATTGAACTGGGGTCTCCTGCACTGCAGGCAGATTCTTTACCAACTGAGCTATGAGGGAAGCCTGAAACTATTCATTTATGACATAAATCAAATCCCTTATGATTATACAGTGGAAGTGACAAATAGATTTAAGGGATTAGATCTGATAGAGTGCCTGAAGACCTATGGATAGAGGCTTGTAACATTGTACAGGAAACAGGGATCAAGACCATTCCCACGGAAAAGAAACACAAAAAGGCAAAATGGTTGTCTGAGGAGGCCTTACAAACAGCTGTGAAAAGAAGGGAAGCGAATGGCAAAGGAGAAAAATAAAGATACACCCATTTGAATGCAGAGTTTTAAAGAAAAGCAAGGAGAGATAAGAAAGCCTTCCTCAGTGATCAATGCAAAGAAATACAGGAAAACAACAGAATGGGAAAGACTAGCAATCTCTTCAAGAAAATTCGAGATACCAAGGGAACATTTCATGCAAAGATGGGCCCAATAAAGGACAGAAATGGTATGGAACTAACAGACACAGAAGATATTAAGAAGAGGTGACAAGAATACACAGAAGAACTATACAAAAAAGATCTTCACGACCCAGATAATCATGATGGTGTGATCACTCACCTACAGCCAGACATCCTAGAATGCGAAGTCAAGTGGGCCTTAGGAAGCATCTCTAGGAACAAAGCTAGTGGAGGTGACGGAATTCCAGTTGAGCTATTTCAAATCCTAAAAGATGATGCTGTGAAAATGCTGCACTCAATATGTAGGCAAATTTGAAAAACTCAGCAGTGGCCACAGGACTGGAAAAGGTCAGTTTTCAATCCAGTCTCAAAGAAGTGAAGTGAAGTGAAGTCGCTCAGTCGTGTCTGACTCTTAGCGACCCCATGGACTGCAGCCTACCAGGCTCCTCCATCCATGGGATTTTCCAGGCAAGAGTACTGGAGTGGGGTGCCATTGCCTTCTCCAATCTCAAAGAAAGTCAGTGCCAAAGAATCCTCAAATTACTGCACAACTGTGCTAATCTCACATGCTAGTTAAGTAATGCTCAAAATTCTCCAAGCAAGGCTTCAACAATATGTGAACTGTGAACTTCCAGATGTTCAAGCTGGATTTAGAAAAGGCAGAGGAACCAGAGATCAACTTGCCAACATCTGCTGGATCATCAAAAAAAAACAAACAAGTGAGTTCCAGAAAAACATCTGCTTTATTGACTATGCCAAAGCCTTTGACTTTGTGGATCACAACAAACTGCAAAATTCTTCAAGAGATGGGAATATCAGACCACCTGACCTGCCTCTTGAAAAATCTGAATGCAGATCAGGAAGCAACAGTTATAACTGGACATGGAACAACAGACTGGTTCCAAATAGGGAAAGGCATACATCAAGACTGTATATTGTCACCCTGCTTATGTAACTTCTATGCAGAGAACATCATGTGAAATGCCAGATTGGATGAAGGACAAGCTGGAATGAAGATTGCCGGGAGAAATATCAATAACCTCAGATATTCAGATGACACCACCCTTATGGCAGAAAGTGAAGAAGAACTAAAGAGTCTCTTGATGAAAGTGAAAAAGGAGAGTGAAAAAGTTGGCTTAGAACTAAACATTCAGAAAACTAAGATCATGGCATCTGGTCCCATCACTTCATGGCAATTAGATGGGGAAAAAATGGAAACATTGAGAGACTTAATTTCTTTGGGCTCCAAAATCACTGCAGATGTTGACTGCAACCCTGAAATTAAAAGATGCTTGCTCCTTGGGAAAAAGTTATGACCAGCCTAGATCGCATATTAGAAAGCAGAGATGTTACTTTGCCAACAAAGGTCCATCTAGTCAAAGCTATGGTTTTTCCAGTAGTCATGTATGGATGCCAAAGTTGGACTGTAAAGAAAGCAGAGTGCTGAAGAATTGATGCTTCTCCAACTGTGGTGTTGGAGAAGACTCGAGTGTCCCTTGGACTGCAAGGAGATCCAGCCAGTCCATCCTAAAGGAAATCAGTCCTGGGTGTTCATTAGAAGTACTGATGCTGAAGCTGAAACTCCAATACTTTGGCCACCTGATGTGAAGAACTGACTCATTTGGAAAGACCCTGATCCTGGGAAAGATTGCGGGAGGGAGGAGAAGCGGACAACAGAGGATGAGATGGTTGGATGGCCTCACCGACTCAGTGGATGCATTTGAGTAAACTCTGGGAGTTGGTGATGGACAGGGAGGCCTGGCGTACTGCAATCAAAGGGGTCACAAAGAGTTAGACATGATTGAGCAACTGAACTGGAATGAAATGAAATGAAAATGGAAATATAATTTACCAAAATCTGTGGGATGAGCCAAAAAAAGAGCTTAGAAGGAAATTTATAGCACTGAATGCATAAATTACAAAAGATAAAAAGATCTAAAATCAGTAATATAAGCCTCTACCTTAGGAAACTAGAAAAGGAACAAATTAAATCCAAAGTAGATATAAGTGAAGAAATAAGATTTAGTTAAATATCAGTGTAGTTGCAAACAGAACATGAATAGAGAAAATCAAGAAAGCCAAAGTTCATTTTCTGAATAGCTCTAAATTGAAAAGTAGCTAGAGAAGCTGACTAATAAAACAAGAAAGAAGACAAAAATTTCAAATATCAGAAATGAAAGAGGATATATCACCACAGATTCCATGGACATTAAAAGGATAATAAAGGAATACTACAAATAGTTGTATGTGCACAAATTTGATAAATTTAATGAAATGGACCAATTCCTTGAAATATACAATTTGATAAAGCTAGCACAAAAAGAAACAGAAAAATTTGAATAGACCTGTATCAGTGAAATCAAATCAATAATTAACAAACTTCCTAAATAGAAAATACCAGGCCCAGATGGGTTCACCAGTGAATTCTACTGTATATTTAAGGAAGAAATTATTTATTTTAAATCTTGACAATCTCCTACAGAGGACAGAAGCAGAGGGAGTATTTTAATACTCATTCCATGAGGCCAGCATTACCCCAATACCAAAACCAGACGAAGACATTACAAAAAGTGAAAACAACAGATGAATATCTCTTATGAATACAGCTATAAAATCCCTTAATCAAATATTAGCAAATTACATCCAGCAATGTATACAAAGAATTGTATACCAACATGAAGTGAAATTTATTCTAGGTGTGTACAGCTGGTCCAACACTGGAAAATCAATTAATGTAACCCATCACTTCAATAAGCTAAAAAAGAAAAAGTACTTGATTATATCAACAGATGCAGAAAAAGCATCTGAAAAAATTCAATATCCACTCAGGATAAAATATAAACTAGGAAGAGAGGGGAACTTGTTTCTTTGATAAAAACAAAAATCTACAAAAATCCTATGGTTAACATGATACTTAATGTTAGAAACAAAGTTTTCCCACTAAGATCAGGTACTCTCACCATTACTTTTCAAGATCATACTGGCAGTTCTAGCTCATGCAATAAAACAAGAAAAGGAAATGAAATGTTTTCAGGTTAGGAAAAAAGAAATAAAACAGTCTTTGTTTGCAGATGGCATGATCATCCACAGAAATTCCAAAAGAATCAGTAAAAATACTCTTGGAACTAACAAGTAATCATAGCAAAGTTGCAGAATATAGGATAATATATAAAAGGCACTTGCTTTCCTATATGCCAGCAATGATCAAGTGGAATTTGAAATTAAAAAATACAACATCTACTTAGGAACTAACTTAACCAAATGGTTGAAAAACCTACACTATGAAAACTATAAAATATTGATGAAGAAAATTAAGATATCCTGTGTTCATGGATTGGAAGAATTAATATTGCTAAAATATCCATGCTACCCAAACAGATGTACAGACTGAATGCAATCCCTATCAAAATATGCATGACATTTTTAACAGGACTAGAACAAATAATCCTAAAAATTGTATGGAACCACAAAAGACCTTGCATACCCATAGCAATCTTGAGAAAAAAGAATAAAGCTGGAGACATTATACCCTCTGACTTGAGACTTTACTACAAATTATATTAACCTATACAACATGGCACTGGCAAAAAAATTAAAATAGACATATAGATCAATGGAAAAGAACAAAGAGCTGAAAAATAAACCCATGCACTTATGCTCAATTACTCTACAGTATGGGAGGCAAGAATATACAATAGAGAAAAGACAGTTTCTTCAATAAGTGGTACCATGAAAATCATAAAGCTATAGGTAAAAGAACTAAATTTGGACAGTTTTTCATATAATATACAAAAAAACTCAGAATGTATTAAAGACATAAATGTAAGACCTAAAAAGATAAATTTCTTGAAAGAAAGAATAGGATGAGCACTCTTTGATATAAATTGTAGCAATATTTCTTTGGATCTGTCTCCTAAAGCAAAGGAAACAAAAGCAAAAATAAAGAAATGGGACCTAATTAAACTTAAAAACTTGTATATCAAAGGAAACAATCTACAAAGTGAAAAGGCAATCTACTAAATGGGAGAAAATATTTTCAAATGATATGACTGATAATAGGTTAATATCTAAAATATATAAATATCTCATTCAACTCAATAAAAAATCAAAACCTGATTAAAACATGGGTAGAAGACCTGAATGGGCTTCCCTGGTAGCTCAGATGGTAAAGAATCTGACTGCAATGCAGAAGACCTGGGTTCGATTCCTGGGTTGGGAAGATCCTCCAGAGAAGGAAAGGGAAATCTTTCCTACTCCAGTAGTCTTGCCTGGGAAATCCAATGGACAGAGGAATCTGGTGGTCTATAGTCCATGGGATCGCAAAAGAGTAGGATGTGACTGAACAGTTAATACTTTCACAAGCTAGAAGACCTGAATAGATGTTTTTCCTAAGAAGACATACAGATGGCCAACAAGCATGTGAAAAGATGCTAAATATCACTAATCATCAGAGAAACACAAATCAAAGCAACAATGAGATATCACCTCACACCTGTCAGACTGTTTATCATCAAAAAGGCCACAAATAATAAATGTTCACAAGCATATGGAGAAAATGGTACCTTAGGACACAGTTGATGGGAATGTAAATTGGTTCAGTCACTGTAGAGCACACTATGGAGGCTCTTCAAAAACTAAAAATAGAACTACTTCATGATCCAGAAATTCCACTCTTGGGTATATATCTGAAGAAAGCAAAACACTAACTCAAAAAGATACATACACCCCAGTGTTCATAGAAGCATTACTTACAACAGCCAAGATATGACTAGCAACCTAAGTGTCTGTTAAGAGATGAATGGATAAAGATATGTTGTGTGTGTATAAATGTATGTGTGTGTGTGTGTCCACACATAGCACATATATGTGTGTATGTATACATATATATATATATACATACACACATTAATTGGTGTGTTAGTCACTTAGTCATGTCTGACTCATTGCGACTCCATGGGCTGTAGCCTGTGTTCATGAAATTCTCTAGGCAAGAACACTGGAGTGGGTTGCCATTCCCTTCTCCAGGGGATCTTCCTGACCCAGGTATTGAACTCAGGTCTCCGGCATTGCCAGAAGATTCTTTACAAGCCGAGCCACCAGGGAAGCCCTGTGGTATTAGCAAAAGAATACAGTGTGGCATTAACAAAAGAACAGAAAAAACAGATCAATGGGTTAGAACACAGAGAGCAGAAATATAACCATATTAATATAGTCAACCAATCTTTGACAAATGTGCAAAGGCAATTCAATGAAACAAGCATAGTCTTTTCAGTACATAGTGCTATAACGACAGATGATGCTGTGAAAGTGCTGCACTCTATATGCCAGCAAATTTGGAAAACTCAGCAGTGGCCACAGGACCGGAAAAGGCCAGTGTTCATTCCAACCCCAAAGAAAGGCAATGCCAAAGAATGCTCAGACTACCGCACAATTGCACTCATCTCACACGCTAGGAAAGTAATGTTCAAAATTCTTCAATCCAGGCTTCACCAATACGTACACCGTGAACTTTCAGATGTTCAAGCTGGTTTTAGAAAAGGCAGAGGAACCAGAGACCAGATTGCCAACATCCTCTGGATCATCAAAAAAGCAAGAGAGTTTCAGAAAATCATTTTCTTCTGCTTTATTGACTATGCCAAAGCCTTTGACAGTGTGGATGACAATAAAGTGTGGAAAATTCTGAAAGAGGTGGGAATACCAGACCACCTGACCTGCCTCTTGAGAAATCTGTATGCAGGTCAGGAAGCAACAGTTAGAACTGGACATGGAACAACAGACTGGTTCCAAATAGGAAAAGGAGTACGTCAAGGCTGTATATTGTCACCCTGCTTATTTAACTTATATGCAGAGTACATCATGAGAAATGCTGGGCTGGAAGAAGCACAAGCTGGAATCAAGATTGCCGGGAGAAATATCAATAACCTCGGATATGCAGATGACACCACCCTTATGGCAGAAAGTGAAGAGGAACTAAAAAGCCTTCTGATGAAAGTAAAAGTGGAGAGTGAAAAAGTTGGCTTAAAGCTCAACATTCAAAAAACTAAGATCATGGCATCCAGGCCTATCATTTCATGGCAAATAGATAGGGAAACAGTGGAAACAGTGGCTGACTTTATTTTTGGGGGCTCCAAAATCACTGCAGATTGTGATTGCACCCATGAAATTAAAAGACACTTATTCCTTGGAAGGAAAGTTATGACCAACCTAGATAGCATATTAAAAAGCAGAGACATTACTTTGCCAACAAAGGTCCATCTAGTCAAGGCTATGGTTTTTCCAGTAGTCATGTATGAATGTGAGAATTGGACCATAAAGAAAGCAGAGCACCAAAGAATTGATGCTTTTGAACTGTTGTGCTGGAGAAGACTCTTGAGAGTCCCTTGGACTGCAAGGAGATCCAACCAGTCCATCCTAAAGGAGATCAGTTCTGGGTGTTCATTGGAAGGACTGATGTTGAAGCTGAAACTCCAATACTTTGGCCACCTGATGCGAAGAATGGACTCATATGAAAAGACCCTGATGCTGGGAAAGATTGAGGGCAGGAGGAGAAGGGGGTGACAGAGGGTGAGATGATTGGATGGCATCACTGACTCAATGGACATGAGTTTGTGTACACTCTGGGAGTTGGTGATGGACAGGGAGGCCAGGTGTACTGAGGATCATGGGGCGGCAAAGAGTTGGACACAACTGAGTGACTGAACTGAACTATAATGACTGGACACCCACATGTGTAAAAATGGATCATACTATAGACCTTACAGGCTTCACAGAAATTAACTCAAAATGGGTACAGACCTAAATATAAAACTAAACTATGGAACTTCTAAAATATAAAACAGGAGAAGACCTAGAAAAAAACTATCAACAAGAAAATATAACATATCCTTGAAATATGAAGAGAAAATAAAGACATTCTTAAATGAAGGAATAATAAGAATGTGTTGCTATCATTTCTACCCTTAAAGAAGGATAAAGGAACCTCACCAAACAGAAGGATAATGATAATAAATTAAGACTTGATCCTTCACTAATGACAGAACAGTGGACTAAGTAAAAAGAGAAATTATAGACTATGAATTTCTTTAGCAATATTTTATGATTAAGGGAAACACAGTAACATCATCTTATGTGGTACTCAATGCATAAGGAAAAATTCTTAAGATATTTATATTTTAGAAGTGCAGAAGTTATAGGAACCTAATTGGAAGGTAAAGATTCTATATTTCATTAAAGAGTTAGGATACTGAATCCAATAATTCCAAATTATAATTTCACACACATAATGGCTAGAATAAAACTGAATTTCTATATTTTTGCCTTACTATCTCTTATTTCACCCCTTCTCAGAATCAGTCCCAGTGCATTAATTTTGAGACTTTGATCCAAAGATCTATAGGCACCTAGCGTATAAAGAATTAATATTACTGTTTTTAAATATCTATATTAAAATGAGAATCTCTAATTACAGAATGATATGATTAAAAGTGTTTGACTAAGCAAGTCATCAGGAAAAATGTACTCATTATAAATTATTAAGACACAATGATGAAAAAAATCAGAAAAGTAACTAGAATAATTTTGATGCAATGTTGGTTGTTATTGCTGTATTTTGTGCATACACCAACCTTGATCTTGCTAATTCCATTTCTAAATTGAAATCCAAAAACAATGTTAAATGGCTTATATTTATCATTATTTTTCTCAAATCAAACTCTCTAGAAGAAAATCAACTAGGGGCAGTCATTTGTGCCTAAAAATATACACATAATTCTGTGGGGATACAATAAAGAAAGTGCAATATTCTTCCACATAGATTCTTTTATATTAGATAAAACATGTGTTTCTTCTGAGCAACTACTACTGAGATACCTATTACATTGAAAATTATTTTTTTCAATTAGCTTATTTTTTTCTGTGCATGGAAATCTGCCTGGTCTGCCATTTTATCCAGGAAGTATCTGGAATGCATTTGACTAAACTCCTAAATCATTTACAGTATAGAATTTCAGACCCATTGAAATTAAAAATTTACTTGTCTTCCAAGGTCAAGTCAATTATTGATCTTTAGATTTATGGACAGACATCCCCCTAGTGGTTCCAGTAGGGGATTAAAACAACTGGACAGTCATGGCTACTGTCACTTTTGCTGGTAAATTACTCACTTTGCAAAGACTGATTTAATCTTACAGATACATGCATTACTTATCAAAGCTGTAGGTGTAGTAGATCCTAACTCATGAGCATGTGAAACCTAATACTCCAACTCAATCTTTGTGTCTCTATGTCTTTATTCAAATACTTGTTTATTGAAATATGTGTGTGTATATGTGCCTTTGTGTAAAATAGAAATGTCTTTCCAAATCAAAGAGGGTGTTGCTGTTCATGAAAATGACATTAGCAAAAAAATGTTGCAAAAATATTTGTGTTTCCCAAAGACCTAATCTTGTTTTACTTAAGGCTACTGAACAATGCTCAGTAGATTGAAGAAATTAAAAGAATTGAAACCAAGCTAAA
Organism: Bos grunniens; assembly: GCF_055505025.1. NCBI lineage: Eukaryota > Metazoa > Chordata > Mammalia > Artiodactyla > Bovidae > Bos > Bos grunniens. The sequence continues at coordinate 136,400,106 of NC_141194.1, forward strand.
ACAAAACATGCTCTCTTGCACTAAATGTGTTTTAAAAAACTAAAGTTAAACACTGTAGAGAACATTTAAATGATATTTATTGCATGGTTCAGGAAGTTAGTCTGGGTTTCATCTAAGTTTAGATATTGGTGTGTCTTGCTTAAGTTTTAATACTGAAAGGGAGAATAATAGTACAATATGTTTATTCAGTAAGTAGTACATATAAGTCTTATACTACAATTTTGTAAAATTAAAACACCTTTCTATAATGTGCACAATTAACTCCTAATATTTTATAAGCCCCCATTTTTTTTTTGTATTGTCTCTTCTTAAAAGTGGATCTTGAATATATAGTGGAATTTAGTAGTTAAAACCTTTTGCTGGGCATGTGGTGGAAACAGTCAGCTTGTATTGAGGTTTCTGATCTTTCTGAAAATCATAGAATGTGATAATTTTCTTGACATATTCAGGAAATTCGGTTTTTAGAGTAGATTTCACTACAAATATCTTTTATAACAATTAGCATTTCATACCAAGATGAATAATTGTGCTAAATTTGAAAGATAAAATTAAATATTAGCACAGTTCAATGTTTGATAAAACTTGTTGAATGAATGATAGAGAACACAATTGATTAAATCCATAAAACTGCCTTCTTAATTGATCTCAGGAACAAATTAATTCCTTTAATAAAGGTTATCTTTTGAAAAGAAAACACAATATTTCTTTATTAGACAAATATCCCCAAAGGGAATACGATTACACACTCTAAAGCTCTCCTCTTAGTCATTTTCCAGGTACATTTTATTCTCCAAGTATCTTCCTTTTCCTTGTTTATACTCATTAATAAAATTACTTTGTCCTCATTGCATATAATGCCTTACAGTAGTAGGAATTAAGTATATGTTGATTGTTTGATCAAAGTGCCTCTCACGAAACTAAATTACTCAAGTAAAGAAACATGAGGAGGAGGGCGAAGTCAAGAAATTAAACATTTGCCAAATCTAAACAAGCTCAAAGTGGAATATTTTAGGGGTCTCATTTTAAATAAACCTACTGATGAATAACATTTATAGTTGAACCCACCATTGATGGGATTAAGAATTGATAAAATCATTTGATCTTGTGTATTCAAGATCATATTTTATATTAGTTTTCCCTTTTTACAGGTTACTGATATGTAAAATATATTTAATTAGTTTGCCTTTGAGGTTTGTTGGTTTAAAATAACTATCTTTATGTATATGTACCACAGCTTTCTTATCCATTCATCTGCTGATGGACATCTAGGTTGCTTCCATGTCCTGGCTATTATAAACAGTGCTGCGATGAACATTGGGGTACACGTGCACTGTTTATAATAGCCAGGACATGGAAGCAACCTAGATGTCCATCAGCAGATGAATGGATAAGAAAGCTGTGGTACATATACACAATGGAGTATTACTCAGCCATTAAAAAGAATACATTTGAATCAGTTCTAATGAGGTGGATGAAACTGGAGACTATTATACAGAGTGAAGTAAGCCAGAAGGAAAAACATAAATACAGTATACTAACGCATGTATATGGAATTTAGAAAGATGGTAACGATAACCCTGTGTACGAGACAGCAAAAGAGACACTGATGTATAGAACAGTCTTATGGACTCTGTGGGAGAGGGTGGGAAGATTTGGGAGAATGTCATTGAAACATGTGAAATGTCATGTATGAAACGAGATGCCAGTCCAGGTTCAGTGCACGATGCTGGATGCTTGGGGCTGGTGCGCTGGGAAGGCCCAGGGGGATGGTATGGGGAGGTTGGGAGGGAGGAGGGTTCAGGATGGAAAAAAAAAAAAATAATAATAAAAACAAAATCATGTCTTTTAAGAACAAGAGAAATAAAGATAAGTATGTATATTGGCAATTGAAGGGTCATATTTTTAGCTTAGCTAAAAAGAATAAATAAAAAAAAATAAATAAAATAAAAAAAAAAAAAAGAAAGCACTGCACTCAGAAATGTGAGAGAAACAAATATAAAAAGAAAAAAAAATAAAAAAAAAAATAAAATAACTATCTTTAAGTATGTTGCTCAAATTGTGATCAATACAGTCTAAAGGAATTTAGTTGTGGTGGTTTGGAGCACAATAGTAAAGTACATCACCGTTAGACCTTGATGCAGCTGAAACAAACAAAGCAAAAACAAAATTATACTCCAATATCCTTGAAATCTTTGTTGTTTTGTAGTAAATGTGGATTGTTTCTTTAGCTTTGTTTTCTGAACAGATGTATATTTGCATAATATGAAGATTTAGTTAGACTTCTGAAAGGAAAATCACATCTCTGTTTTACAATGGGACTAATATAGGTATAAAGGATTAGATAAAGCAATCCAAAAACAAGCATATGATTTACACTTTAGTTCTAACCCACTCTTTGTACTTGAGGAGTTACAAGACATATTATGAATGTATAACACTATGCCTAATTTTCAATAGAGTACATAAAGGTATGCTTCATCTGTAGAAAATTCTTCTCTTTGCATCCTTGGGAAATCAACTTGTACTATTGGAGTTTTTTATTTTTTTCGATGTGTATGCTTGGGTGCTTCCTTATGAATGCTAACTCTGAATCTTAGATAATATCCAAACCAATAGCAGATACTAAAAAATTTAATATAGTATATTATGACATTTCAAACAGTTGGGCTATTATTGTGTCCTGAATTATAATATCTCATTACATTGAGTCATTTAGTGCCACAAAGACTTCTATGCACCAATTTATCATCTTTCCTACCTTTTTCCCCTAGAATGGAAGGGTTGATTGTGTACACAGCATGCTCATATTAGATACTTTTTATCATGAGCACGAAAGGCAGGTTGCCTTGTATTAGTACTATATTCTTATAACAGGTAGTGTTTATTGGTTACAGTGGTAAAGAGAAATAGAAGCTTACTAACCTATTAACAGGAGGTAGGCTGATATGAGACACATATTAAAAACTATTACAAATCATGTCCAGCACAATTTATGTTAATCTAGAGCAGAACAAAATATATTGCTTTGATTTTAGATTCAACACATTTGAATTGAGCATAAAAATGAGGATCTAAGTTGAGGTCACAAATGTCTGAATTAAATTTGATATTTTCTCCTTTCCCTGTTTAGTTAAATAAAGACTCTTAGTGCTTAGTAGTGTCTGACCCTCAGTACTAAAAATCCTGAATCCTCTCAACTGATATGATGTGATAGAAGCAAAGAGCTTAAAGAAAAAACATTCAACCATATCACAACTGTAAATAAAAATAAACACATTCAACTACCTTACATTTTTGACCTGAACTAAATTCATCATTGTAACAAATTTCTTATATTTACAGTTTCAGGAGTCCAAAGGTCAAAAGCACTGACTTCGTAACTTGAGGTTATCCTTTTTTTTTTTTTTTTTTTTAGTTTTCTGTTTTTTTTTTTTAATTTTATTTTATTTTTAAACTTTACAATATTGTATTAGTTTTGCCAAATATTGAAATGAATCCACCACAGGTATACATTTGTTCCCCATCCTGAACCCTCCTCCCTCCTCCCTCCCCATACCCTCCCTCTGGGTCGTCCCAGTGCACTAGCCCCAAGCATACAGTGTCGTGCATCGAACCTGGACTGGCAACTCGTTTCATACATGATGTTATACATGTTTCAATGCCATTCTCCCAAATCTTCCCACTCTCTCCCTCTCCAACAGAGTCCATAAGACTGTTCTATACATCAGTGTCTCTTTTGCTGTCTCGTACACAGGGTTATTGTTATCATCTTTCTAAATTTCATATATATGCATTAGTATACTGTATTGGTGTTTTTCTTTCTGGCTTACTTCACTCTGTATAATAGGCTCCAGTTTCATCCACCTCATTAGAACTGATTTAAATGTATTCTCTTTAATGGCTGAGTAATACTCCATTGTGTATATGTACCACAGCTTTCTTATCCATTCATCTGCTGATGGACATCTAGGTTGCTTCCATGTCCTGGCCTCGAGAGGCTTTGTGGAAAACTTGGGGAAAGATTTTGCAAAAAAGGAAATAATGTCACAAAGAAAAAAGTCAGATAGCTTCAAACTTTTAAATAATATATAGAAATTGAAATTCTCCCAAAGAAGGATTCTTTTCATTCCTTTTACTTTACAATGCTATACTATTAAACCAACTTCATGTGGTGTTCCTATTTTTAAAAATTACAAATAAGAGTACAAGAAAGCCAATTAATATTAATAAAAGTATTATCTTGATTTAATTCAAACCCTTACATAATAAAAGTTTGAAAAATAACTTGAAGATCAAATCATTCCTCTGATATTATCGATTCAAGAATCTACTGCAATCAGATCCATAAAATAGTATTCTATGATATCTAGAAAAATATAAAAGTAACATTAACATAAGAAATTTCATCCAATTCTTTAACTTTGACTCAAATGAGTTCATTGAATTTTGTGTCTAGCTATGAAAGCCTTAACAATATCTGGTTTATTTTTCTTGCAATATGGGAGAAATAAAATTCCTTATACCAGTTGGTAAAGAAGTAGAAGTTTTGAGGAAATAAATCATGACATGCATGAAAGGCATCTTGTTTTTAGATTTTATTTATATTATAGATTTTTTATTCAGTTCATAAATTTTACCTACCGAGCATCATATTTTTAGATTTTATATTTCTTATTAAAACAATCAATATTCATATAGCACAATCTCATAAGCAGTGCTTCAATTTTCTAAGATACATATGGAACATTCAAAATAATTAATGAATATTAGAAACTATTGATATGCATGTTCTTTTTTATATTTCATTTTTTATAAACATTTCCCTTCTGAATAACTCCCATGAGCACAAAAATCTCAATGGAAACTACATTTTTTCTTAAATCCCTTCTTTTTTGTAGGAAAAACTTTAATGATATATTTCCAAACTGATGACAGCATTCTTAAATTATATTTCATAGTAAATTCTAAAATTTATGTTGCATTTTCTTATGTCCAGAGCCACATACTTTCAAAAAGCAAATAATAACTGTACTATGCATACTCAAGAGCATATTTAGGCTATCGTATCTCTGACAGAGATACAATCTGAATAGCCTTACTTGTCTGGCTTCTTGCAACTGCATTTCATTGTCTCCTTTTCACATTTTGTCTTTTCCATGATAAAAAGGCATGAGGAATGATCTTGCTTGAGACTCATTTTTTGTTTATAGTCCACTGTGTCTTTCAGTGACTGTTCTTCATTTATTCTGGGTTTTTTATGGATTTTAGTTTTTGATTCTTTCTTTTTGGTTTATGCACAAGTGTACGTTTTGAAATTATATTATTTCAGCACTGTAGCACTTTGCTAGGCCATTTCATTTCTTTGTAATTCAGGTGGCTTTGGGATGGTAGAACTTTTGCAGAGTGATATAAAACTAATCCATGAACTAACTTTTATTTGAAATCTCTGTAAATGCTATAATGCTCATCAAGATAATATACATCAAAAGCAAAAATAGTTTATTGGACTTAAAAAAGAAAAATCATTTCCTTTGTTTCATTCTATGTGATGCAAGTAATAAGGATTGTAAGCCACAATGCCAATATAGCATCAACAATGATAGCTAATTTTCATTGAGCACTTCCTTTGTATTAGGTGAAAGTCAAGCTTGTCATATGAATATTTCATTAATCTTCAAGCAATTTTATGAAGTCAGTGCTATTATTATGTTTATTTTGAAGATAAAGAAACTGGTATAGTGATAAGCAAGAGCTCTGGATCATATTGCCTAGAGTTGAACATCTATCACCTTTGCAACCTGGGGATAAGTAATCTAATCTCTCTAAACCTCACTTTCTTCATTTATTTGGAAATGGCAGATAGTATAGAGTGGCTTCATCAACAGGGTTTTGTATTAGAAGATTGCTGGACTTAAGGTTGGAACAGTGACTTGGGAGTGAATTTTGGAGAGCTTCTGATATTCAGCTAAAGATTTTGAATTTTTTAACACGCAGTGGTAAATGACATATTTAAAAATATTTTTTCGCCAATAACTATACATAAATTGAACTATACTTCAGTTCAATTTATGACTCAGTAGTCTTAGATATGTAATTGAAATGTTCATGTTTCTACTATTTTTAAGTATATGATGTCTTAGTTATTTTTTATATTCTAGGCCTGTGCTGTCCAATAAATAACAATTAGCCAAATGGGCTACTTAAATTTTGGGATTTTTTTAAAATTTTATTTAATTTTTTAAGTTTACAATATTGCATTGGTTCTGCCATACATCAACATGAATCTGCCACAGGTATACACGTGTTCCCCTCCCTAAACCTTCCTCCCCCTTCCCTTCCTGTACCATCCCTCAGGGTCGTCCCAGTGTACCAGCCCCAAGCATCCAGTATCGTGCAATGAACCTGGACTGGCGACTCATTTCATATATGATATTATACATGTTTCAATCCCATTCTCCCAAGTCATCCCACCCTCTACCTCTCCCACAGAGTCCATAAGACTGTTCTATACATCTGTGTCTCTTTTGCTGTCTCATACACAGGGTTATTGTTACCATCTTTCTAAATTCCATATATATGCATTAGTATACTGTATTGGTGTTTTTCTTTCTGGCTTACTTCACTCTGTATAATAGGCTCCAGTTTCATCCACCTCATTAGAACTGATTCAAATGTATTCTTTTTAATGGCTAAGTAATATTCCATAGTGTATATGCACCACAGCTTTCTTATCCATTCATCTGCTGATGGACATCTAGGTTGCTTCCATGTCCTGGCTATTATAAACAGTGCTGTGATGAATATTGGGGTACACGTGTCTCTTTCAATTCTTAAAATTAAGTCAAATTTTGAAATTGTTTTTTTTTTTTCTCAATCACACCAGACATATTTCAAGTGTTCAATAGCCACCAGTGTCTAGTGTTTACCAGATTGTATTGGACAGTATCAGATCAGATCAGATCAGTCGCTCAGTCGTGTCTGACTCTTTGCGACCCCATGAATCGCAGCATGCCAGGCCTCCCTGTCCATCACCAACTCCCAGAGTTCACTCAGACTCACGTCCATCGAGTCAGTGATGCCATCCAGCCATCTCTTCCTCTGTCATCCCCTTCTCCTCCTGCCCCCAATCCCTCCCAGCATCAGAGTCTTTTCCAATGAGTCAACTCTTCGCATGAAGTGGCCAAAGTACTGGAATTTCAGCTTTAGCATCATTCCTTCCAAAGAAATCCCAGGGCTGATCTCCTTCAGAATGGACTGGTTGGATCTCCTTGCAGTCCAAGGGACTCTCAAGAGTCTTCTCCAACACCACAGTTCAAAAGCATCAATTCTTCTGTGCTCAGCCTTCTTCACAGTCCAACTCTCACATCCATACATGACCACTGGAAAAACCATAGCCTTGACTAGACAGACCTTTGTTGGCAAAGTAATGTCTCTGCTTTTGAATATGCTATCTAGGTTGGTCATAACTTTCCTTCCAAGGAGTAAGCGTCTTTTAATTTCATGGCTGGACAGTATAGATCTAGTCTTTTCCATTATTTTTATCCATTCTACTATTCCAAATACAATCTCAGAAATATCAATAACCTCAGATATGCAGATGACATCACCCTTATGGCAGAAAGCAAAGAAGAACTAAAGAGCCTCTTGATGAAAGTGAAAAAGGAGAGTGAAAAAGTTGGTTTAAAGCTCAACGTTCAGAAAACTAAGATCATTGCACCTGGTCCCATCACTTCATGGCAAATAGATGGGGAAATAGTGGAAACAGTGTGAAACTTTATTTTTTTGGGCTCCAAAATCACTGCAGATGGTGACTGCAGCCATGAAATTAACATATGTTTACTCCTTGGAAGGAAAGTTATGGCCAACCTAGACAGCATATTAAAAAGCAGAGACATTACTTTGTCAACAAAGTTCCATCTAGTTAAAGCTATGGTTTTTCCAGTACATGTGTAGATGTGAGAGTTGGACTATGAAGAAAGCTGAGTGCTGATGCTTTGGAACTGTGGTGTTGGAGAAGACTCTTGAGAGTCCCTTGGATTGCAAGGAGATCCAACCTATCCATCCTAAAGGAGATCAGTCTTGGGTGTTCATTGGAAGGACTGATGCTGAGGCTGAAACTCCAATACTTTGGCCACCTGATGTGAAGAGCAGACTCATTTGAAAAGACCCTGATGCTGGGAATGATTGAAGGTGGGAGGAGAAGGGGACGACAGAGTATGAGATGGTTGGATGGCATCACCAACTCAATGGACATGCATTTGAGTAAACTCCGGGAGTTGGTGATGGACAGAGAAGCCTGGTGTGTTGCAGTCCATGGGGTCACAAAGAGTTGGACACAACTGAGCGACTGAACTGAACTGAGCTGTTCCATTATTACCAAAAATCTCTTTTGAACAGCATATCTCTAAACTCTACCAGTGAACTCCTCGAGACTCATCCAAATCTCTTCACCTCCAGGATTTTACTCAGTTATTCATACATGTACTCAGAGGGGTGCTTTGTGTTACAGTCTACCTATTAGGAGGGTCTGCAATATATTTCCTCTCCAGTTCTAATTCCCCTCAGCCAATTTCTTCCTAACTTAAAGCCTCCTGCAAGGAGTCCCCATTGCAACTGCAGTGTCCATGTCACAGTGCTATTTCCCAGTACTCCCAAAGCACCATTATTTTCATAAATATAATCTGTTAAAACACTTTGCCATTTGTCGGCACCCAGGACATTATTTTCCCCACTTCCATCTCCCTTTCAAAAAGAAAGCTACATAATTCTGTGTAATCTCAGGCATGCACAACAATCTACATGACCAAAATGGAATACTTGGGATTATATTCAGGTTACCAGGACTTTACAATCTCTCTAAAGGCATTTGTAAGTGCACCTACTTTATATACTTAAAAGACTCAGAAACTATCTTCTCTGAAGATTATTTAAGTTGCTGCCACTACTAGGTGAAACAGACAGACAGTAACTTTGAAAATGCCTCCTCCTTTTTTTCTCATTCATATTTCAAAACCTTATGATGAATTTATAGACAGAGTGTACCAAAACCAACAAAATGCTAATGAATAGAATCTTATATTGATTTATAATCTGTGGTGATACTAATCTCAGTAGTTCTCAAGTACTCCAGATAAATAGATGGTAGGGAGAGAGCCATAGACAGGGGCTTCTTTGGTAGCTCAGCTGGTAAAGAATCCATCTGCAGTGCAGGAGAACCTGGTTTGATTCCTGGGTCAGGAAGATCCCCTGGAGAAGGGAGAGGCTACCGACTCCAGTATTCTTTCTTGGAGAATCCCCATGGAAGAGGAGCCTGGTGGGCTACAGTCCATGGAGTTCCAAAGGGTCAAACATGACTAAGCACAGCACAGCGCAGCACAGCCATAGATAGAACACACTTGCATCAGCTATTCCTTTATAACACACTGAATTAAACAGAAATTTAAGTACTATAGTTGAATTTACTATACTTGGGTAATCTGCATCATAAAACCCCTACTCTCTCCTCTTTCAACAAACTAGAGGTAACACAAGCTAGGCAAAGATAATTATTTTCAAGAAATGTGATGTGATATAGCTATTTGCTTAAAATATTAGACAACTGGGTGCCGGGAATGAAATGAATTAGAGAAAGGAATGAAAATAAGAGGATAGAAGCAAAACTTAGTTTAAAATGAGATTATTGATGATAATTCCCAATCTGTGAATATGAACTTTAAAATTTCATGAAAATGTGAAGTGTTAATAGAGGTGCTGAAAACTTTATTTAGGAACTATCAACTTCCCTCTAGAAGTCAGAAAATGTTGGAATTTGTGATGTTCTTTTCCTTCACATACAATTGCATATCTATGGCTATAAACATGCCCATTTAACATTTCATTGTCTGCCTATCCAGAAGTGATTCAGAACACTTTGTAAACAGAAGTCAACATTTATTTCCAGTTTCCAGGATACTCATGCCATAATGTTTGCTTTAATGAATATGGGGGATGGAGGGAGAGAGTTGCCATTAAAAAGAAGTATTGTGAGCATTATAGAGTAGCAAGGAAAAAACAACCACTATGATGGTAATTGGAGAAGGCAATGGCACCCCACTCCAGTACTCTTGCCTGGAAAATCCCATGGATGGAGGAGCCTGGTGGGCTGCGGTCCATGGGGTCGCTGAGGGTCGGACACGACTGAGCGACTTCACTTTCACTTTTCACTTTCATGCTTTGGAGAAGGAAACCCACTCCAGTGTTTTTGCCTGGAGAATCCCAGGGACGGGGGAGCCTGGTGGGCTGCCATCTATGGGGTTGCACAGAGTCAGACACGACTGAAGCGACTTAGCATTAGCATGATGGTAATAATAAAAAACAACAGATAAAAAGTGTTGTTGAGTATGTGGAGAAATCAGAACCCTCATATACTGCTGGTGATAATGTAAAATGGTGCAGCCACTTTGAAAAACAGCCCGGCAGCTCTTCAAAAAGTTAAACATATGACACAGCAATTTTACTCCCAAGAGAACTGAAAACAAACATGCACAAAAAATTTGTCAATGAATGCTCACTGTAGCATTATTCATAATAGCCATAAAGTAAAACAATCCAAATGCCTATCAACTGATAAATGGATAAATAATAGGTGGTACAGCCATATAATACATTATCATTCAGCCACAAAAAGGAATGAAGTGCTTATGCATGCTACAATAGAGATGACTGGTGTCCTTATAAAAGGAAATTTAAATATACGTACATAAAGAGGAGGATGATGTAAAGACAGTGGGAGAAGACAGCAATTTAAAGCCAAGAAGTGTCTCAGAAGAGTTTAATTCTGCCACGACACAGATCTCAGACCTTTAGCTTCGAAAGTTGTGATAAAATAAATCTCTGTTGTTCAAGCAACCCAATTTGTGACATTTCGTCATGGAATCCCTATCAAACTAAGACAAATTTTAAATGTGGATTCTCATCAGAAATCGTGCAAGTCAAAGGAAAGTGGTATAAAATTATCAATGTGCTGAAAGCCATCCTAGTTTCACAGAATACTGTGAGGTTGGCTGAGGCTTCTGTTCTAAGGGCAACTTTTGCAGCTCAACTGCTCCTTTTTTAAAAAAATTGAGGTATAATTGACATGTAGAAAAGCAATGCCAAAGAATGCTCAAACTACCACACAACTGCACTCATCTCACATGCTAGTAAAGTAATGCTCAAAATTCTCCAAGCCAGGCTTCAGCAATACATGAACTGTGAACTTCCAGATGTTCAAGCTGGTTTTAGAAAAGGCAGAGGAACCAGAGATCAAATTGCCAACATCTGCTGGATCATCAAAAAAGCAAGAGAGTTCCAGAAAATATCTATTTTTGCTTTATTGACTATGCCAAAGCCTTTAACAGTGTGGATCACAATAAATTGTGGAAAGTTCTGAAAGAGATGGGAATACCAGACCACCTGATATGCCTCTTGAGAAATCTGCATGCAGGTCAGGAAGCAACAGTTAGAACTGGACATGGAACAACAGACTGGTTCCAAATAGGAAAAGGAGTACATCAAGGCTGTATATTTTCACCCTGCTTATGTAACTTATATGCAGAATACATCATTAGAAATGCTGGGCTGGATGAAACACAAGCTGGAATCAAGATTGCCGGGAGAAATATCAATAACCTCAGATATGCAGATGACACCACCCTTATGGCAGAAAGTGAAAAAGAACTAAAGAGCCTCTTGACGAAAGTGAAAGAGGAGAGTGAAAAAGTTGGCTTAAAGCTCAACATTCAAAAAACTAAGATCATGGCATCCAGTCCCATTACCTCATGGCAAATAGATGGGGAAACAGTGGAAACAGTGGCAGACTTTATTTTTAGGGGCTCCATAATCACTACAGATGGTAACTGCAGCCATGAAATTAAAAGACTTTCTCCTTGGAAGGAAAGTTCTGACCAACCTAGACAGCATATTAAAAAACAGAGACATTACCAACAAAGTTCCATCTCGTCAAGGCTATGGTTTTTCCAGTAGTCATGTATGGATGTGTGAGTTGGACTATAAAGAAAGCTGAGTGCTGAAGAATTGATGCTTTTGAACTATGATGCTGGAGAAGACTCTTGAGAGTCCCTTGAACTGCAAGAAGATCCAACCAGTCTATCCTAAAGGAGATCAGTCCTGGGTATTCATTGGAAGGACTGATGTTGAAGCTGAAACTCCAATAATTTGGGCACTTGATGCTAAGAGTGGACTCATTTGAACAGACCCTGTTGCTGGAAAAGATTGAGGGCAGGAGGAGAAGGGGACGACAGAGGATGAGATGGTTGGATGGCATCACCGAGTTAAGGGAGATACGTTTGAGTAGACTTCAGGAGTTGGTGATGGACAGGGGAGCCTGGCATGCTGTGGTCCATGGGGTCGGCAAGAGTCAGACATGACTGAGCAACTGAACTGAACTGACATGTAGCTTTACATTAGTTTCGTGTGTACAACATTAATGATTTGATATTTCTATATGTTACAAAATGATCAACACAATAAGTCTAGTTAATATCTCTGACTAATCTCGTTTTCTCACTTTTACCCAAAAGGTGTTAATTCTGAAAGAACTCCCTAATATAATCCCAGCATGCTTATCTTTGCCTCAGAGACTGTTTCCCAAGGAGACCAGCCATCAACAAAGTGGAAGTAATATTTTCCTCCTCTGGGGATTTTATTCTTACCTCTGTCTTGGTGGTGCTTGCATTCCATAGTATAATACACTTACGGCAATTTTTATGCAGCTTTTTCTTTCCCACTAATTTGCAACTACTTGAAATCGAGGGAAATGCATTGTTAAAATTTTTTTTTTGTAGTAGCCAACCTTGACTCATTCATTTCAGTTCAGTCATTCAGTCGTGTACAACTCTTTTACACCCCATGGACTAGAGCACGACAGGTTTCCCTGTCCATCACCAACTCCCAGAGCCTGCTCAAACTCATATTCATCAAGTCAGTGATGCCATCCAAGCATCTCATCCTTTGTCATCCCCTCCTCTTCCTACCCTTAATTTTTCCCAGCATCAGGGTCTTTTCAAATGAGTCAGCCCTTCACAACAGATGGCCAAAGTATTGGAGCTTCAGGTTCAGCATCAGTCCTTCCAATGAATATCCAAGACTTCATTTTTTTTTTTTTTTTTGAGAGACCTGTGATATTTTATTTGTTAAAAATGAACAGCTTTGGATCTAAAGGTAACTTTTCCAAAAAACACCAAAAAGTACAGTGTAAAGCATCTCCTCATTAAATACAAATGTTCATTTTGTGATGCATTGCATCAATGTTTTTTACACACCTTGATGCAAAGGTAAATTTAAGTTGCATCTTGTTTAAAAAAAAAAACTTTTAATAACTGAAAAAGGAGGACTACAACCACATTCTAAGAAAGGAAAAATTTCCTCCAAAAGAGCATATTCCTTTGTTTTTATACAACATGTTAGCACCCAAGACTTCATTTTGGATTGACTGGTTTGATCTTGCAGTCTAAGGGACTGTTAAAAGTCTTCTCCAACACCACTATTCAAAAGAATTGATTCTTCTGTGCTCAGCTTTCTTTATGATTCAACTCTGAAATCAATACACGACTACTGGAAAAACCATAGCTTTGACTATACAGAACTTTGTTGGCAAGGTAATGTCTCTGCTTTTTAATATGCTGTCTATGTTGGTCATAGCTTTATTTCGAGGAGCAAGTGTCTTAATTTCATGGCTGCAGTCACCATCTGCAATGATTATGGAGCCCAAGAAAATAAAGTCTGTCACTGTTTCCATTGTTTCCCCATCTACTTGCCATGAAGGGATGGGACTGGATGCCATGGTCATTGTTTTTGAATATTGAGTTTTAAGCCAGCTTTTTCACTCTCCTCTTTCACCTTCATCAAGAGGCTCTTTAATTTCTCTTCACTTTCTGCCATAAGGGTAGTGGCATCTGCATATCTAAGGTTATTGATATTTCTCCAGACAATCTTGATTCCAGCTTGTTCTAAACCCAGGTCGGCATTTCTCAGGATGTACTTTGCATAGAAGGTAAATAAGCAGGGTGACAATATACAGCCTTGATGTACCCCTTTCCGAATTTGAAATCAGTCCGTTGCTGCTCCACGTCTGGCTCTAACTGTTTCTTCTTGACCTGCATACAGATTTCTCAGGAGGCATGTCAGGTGGTCTGGTATTTCCATCTCTTGAAGAATTTTCCACAGTTTGTTGTGATCCACACTGTCAAAAGCTATGGAGTAGTCAATAAAGCAGAATTAGACGTTTTTCTTGAACTCTCTTGCTTTTTTGATGATCCAACAGATGTTGACAACTTGATCTCTGGTTCCTCTGCCTTTTCTAAAACCAGCTTGAACATCTGGAGGTTTTCAGTTCGTGTACTGCTGAAGCCTACCTTGGAGAATTTTGAGCATTACTTTGCTAGCGTTTGAGATGAGTGCAATTGTGCAGCAGTTTGAGTATTCTTTGGCATTGCCTTTATTTGGGATTGGAATGAAAACTGACCTTTCTAGTCCTGTGGCCACTCCTGATTTTTCCAAATTTGATGGCATATTGAGTGCAGCACTTTCACAGTATCATCTTTTAAGATTTAAATAGCTTATCTGGAATTCCATCACCTCCACTAGCTTTGTTCATAGTAGTGCTTCCTAAGGTCTACTTGACTTCACATTCCAGGATGTACAGCTCTAGGTGGGTGATCACACCATCATGATTATCTGAGTCATGAATATCATTTTTGCATAGTTCTTCTATGTATTCTTGCCACTTCTTCTTAATATCCTCTGCTTCTGTTAGGTCCATACCATTTCTATCCTTTATTGAGCCCATCTTTGCATGAAATATTCCCTTGGTATCTCTAATTTTCTTGAAGAGATCTCTAGTCTTTCCCATTCTATTGTTTTCCTTTATTACTTTGCATTGTTTACTGAGGTAGGCTTTCTTATCTCTCCTCGCTATTCTTTGAAACTCTGCATTTAGCTGGATATATCTTTCTTTTTCTCCTTTGCCTTTTGTTTCCCTTCTTTGCTCAGCTATTTGTAATTCTTCCTCAGGTAACCATTTTGCCTTTTTGCATTTCTTTTACTTGGGGATGATTTCTTGATTTATTACTTGGTTGGTTAAGTAAATGTATAAATTAAATGATATTGAAATAATGAAAAAATTTCCTATTTGATCTCTTTAGAAATGTCAAAATTTAGTTTTGATAATTTTTTCTATGTATAATAGAGGTTTTCTTTTTCCTATTCCTATGAACCTTGAGTTGTACTCATAACATTTGTATGGTTCTTTTAGTTCTGTGGCATCTTTACAATCATGTGATACTTAGGTTTTATTGCTTACTATGGATGTATTAAATACTTGATCCCATGATGGGTTTTCTAATTGATTTGTCAATATTAAATTAGAGAATTTGAACTCTGTTAGAATAAATGAAGAAAAAATTATGATATATCAAAGCGTTAAAGACAAATTTCTTTGCTTTGGGTTATATATGTAAGGCCAGTTGGTGATTTTTATTATTTTTTTAGTATTGAGGTTTCATTTTTAATCATTCATGGTTGGAATAGAAGTTCATTCAAATGTTACACAGTGATATTACTATTCTTAAAAGTGAAATCCACAGGTATAATCAGTTGCTATTCATTTGGAAGTCACAGATAAGAATACCATATCATTTGTAATCATGCATTCAATTTTATTCTTTGTCCCAGCTTTCATTTCTAAAGAGTGTTCCATTTAGTGGGAGTTTTTAGAATAATGTAAGAGACTGACCATGTACTATACAGCATTCACGTTGTATTAGCCCTTTTCCAAAGCTTTTCCTTCTGTTTTCCAAATTATATTCCTGTAATTCATGAACTTACAAGCTCTCTGCAATTTGAATTTCATGTTCAATCTCAGATGCTCTTTCAGTAAATCATGCCATTATTCAGTATTACCCTCTTTCAAAAAAAAGGTAAAGCCTCCACATTGATGATCCATTCATACCATTCCATTTTTATATCATTGAAACTCTTCACACTCTTCAAATAATTATCTTCGGGATTTTAGTTTCAGGTAATAAACAGCGACTTCTATCTGGCAGACAGTTATTTGAGAAAACAGCATAGAATATGAGTATTTCTACATTGCCACACCAAAATTGCCAGTGACAGGCCAAAACTCACCTTAAGCATCTGTTGCTATTAGATGCATTTCTCAACACTGGTAGCAAACTCAGCAACTACTTTGTCAATGTCAAAACTACCACTCCTCCCCCCCCCAAATAATCCCATGAAGACACTTCTAAGGGAACATAATATTAAAAAGGCACAGTATGTTCATTCTTTGAATTTAGCTATATCTGTAAGAATTTACCCAAAGTGATATCCTGGACGTCTTGAGTAAAAAAAAAAATTCATAAAAAATATTAATGTTCTGATTGTATTACAAATACAAAGAAAATGTATGGATATAGATATGAAATTACAGAATTGTCTTCCCTTGTGGCTCAGATGGTAAAGAATCTGCCTGCAGTGCAGGAGACCAGGGTTCCATCCCTGGGTTGGGAAGATTCCAGTGGAAAAGGGAATGGCTACCCACTCCAGTATTCTTGCCTGGAGAATTCCATGGACAGAGGAGCCTGGCAGGCTACAGTCCATGGGATCACAGAGTCAGACAGGAATGAGTGACTAACACTTTCACTTTCATAGATAAGCAATTATAAGACAGGTTATATTCAATACAATACCCATAACTTATACAGGTTATATTAAAAAATATTGTCACTGGTTCCCTTGGAGGGAATAGTTGGAGTAACAGGAAATCATTAAGATTTTCTATATATATATGGTATGTGGTTTTTTATTTATTTAATTGGAGGCTAATTACTTTACAATATTATAGTGGTTTTTGCCATGCATTGACATGAATCAGCCATGAGTGTATGTGTGTTCCCCATCCTGAACCCCCCTTCCACCTCCCTCCCCATCCCATCCCTCAGGGTCATCCCAGTGCACCAGCCCTGAGCACCCTGGCTATACGGTTTTAATCACTAAATGGAATATGAATGGCTTATGTAGTTAAAATGAAAGAAAGTATTTAAAGGGTAAGTAGCAAATGTTACCCTGTTTTAGCATCCATATGCTTTTCCAGTTCCAGTTCAGTCGCTCAGTCACGTCTGACTCTTTGCAACCCCATGAATTGCAGCACGCCAGGCCTCCCTGTCCATCACCAACTCCCGGAGTTCACTCAGACTCACGTCCATTGAGTCGGTGATGCCATCCAGCCATCTCATCCTCTGTCGTCCCCTTCTCCTCCTGCCCCCAATCCCTCCCAGCATCAGGGTCTTTTCCAATGAGTCAACTCTTCACATGAGGTGACCAAAGTACTGGAGTTTCAGCTTTAGCATCATTCCTTCCAAAGAAATCCCAGGGCTGATCTCCTTCAGAATGGACTGGTTGGATCTCCTTGCAGTCCAAGGGACTCTCAAGAGTCTTCTCTAACACCACAGTTCAAAAGTATCAATTCTTTGGCGCTCAGCCTTCTTCACAGCCTTCTTCACATCCATACATGACCACAGGAAAAACCATGGCCTTGACTAGACGGACCTTTGTTGGCAAAGTCTGCTTTTGAATATGCTATCTAGGTTGGTCATAACTTTCCTTCCAAGGAGTAAGCGTCTTTTAATTTCATGGCTGCAGTCACCATCTGCAGTGATTTTGGAGCTCAAAAAAATAAAGTCAGCCACCATTCCCACTGTTTCCCCATCTATTTGCCATGAAGTGGTAAATATGCTTTTACATCCATATGCTTTTACTCTCTTTTAAAAACACAACTACTTTCCTTCTCTGGCATATTACAAATGGACTCCCCATCTGACATTTTTACTAATCTAGAATAGTATCTCTTTTTTCATAGCAGCCTCCTATGTTTCTTTTTTGTTTTAAAACAAAAAAGTATTTATTCATTGAAGTGAATCTCTTCATGAAGTCTTATACTATTATCAAGCCCATCAGTTAGGGCCCTGTTTACATCTTCACTATCAACTTAAATCATTTATTGTTTGAACATCTCCTTTTACTACAGTCAGCAGACTTTTAGTGAATGATAATCTGTTTGAATTTCACAACTTATGTTAGAATTTCACAATTTGCATTTCTTAGCAAAGCCTTAGCCAATATTTTCACAAACCAATACCTATTATAAATATACAATAGGTCTTACATAAGCTTATAAATGTCATTTCTTAAATTGCCTTTTATTGGTATTTTAGCAGAGATTTTGATTAGTTGATTATATGTGGTATTTCCTGGGAATATTTTAATCTTAACTTAGTTTCACATGTAATCCATGTATACATCAATTACTGGGTCAGGAAGATCCCCTGGAGAAGGGATAGGCTACCCACTCCAGGATTCTTGGGCTTCCCTGGTGGCTCAGTCAGTAAAGAATCTGCCTGCAATACGGGAGACCTGGGTTCAATCCCTGGGTTGGGAAGATCCCCTGGAGGAGGGCATGGCAACCCATTCCAATATTCTTGAGTGGAGAATTCCCATGGACAGAGGTGCCTGGTGGGCTACAGTCCATGGGGTTGCAGAGTGAGATACAACTGAGTGACTAAGCCTAGCGTGCATCTCTGCAGCCAATACTCCTAGGTGTATTTTTTATCTTTGTTATTTCTGGTTTTGCGTGTGTGTGTGTGTGTGTATTTCTTTGTGGCTGTATGTTTTGTGCCTTTCTCATTGAATCGCAAACTTCCCAATACATCAGATTTTTATTGTAATACATTATAGTTTTTATTAACTCTTTCCAAAATCTGATTGACCTGTTCTATATATGGCATGAAAACAGAATATCAGAATTAATAATGTGTCATGAAGAGGTGTTAAAGCAGTGTTGCGGGGAAGAAAGGAAATTTGTTTTTTTCTTGTTTGAGTATAAATGTTAATCATGCTCTGTGCATTAGCTCTTTCTGGGTATATTAAGATAGATGTTGAATATATGGGATAATAAATCCTAATTCATTCTTCATATCTTTGTCATGACAAGCAACAAGCAAAATTTAAGATGGGCATTTTCTGTTTAATTCATTGTGATAAAAGATGATATATCCATGTCCTAAAATTGAACCTCTGGCTATTGTATGCAAACAGTTTGACAGATATGTCAGAATGAAATTATATCAAGCGGAAACAAAATTATCTTTCTCTATTTTAACCTCAGGCAGAGACCAACCTTAGGTAGTTAGGATGATTTTCATAAGAGCGATCTCAGAAAAATGTAGAAAAGACCATACTTTATTTTTGAGTGTTTCTCTAAAAAAAGTAAAGAGCCTGCAATGTGGAACATCTTAACCAAAAGAATTCTCTTCAGATCTAATGGATTTAATATGGAGACATGCTTAGCAGAGCCTCTGAATCACTCTTTGGATAGAAACCTAAAGTATTTTGTTCAAAATCCCCAGGAGGGTCACATAAGAATAAAATCAAGGTTCTCTGCCTCCCAGTGCTTTTTCCATACTATTGAGTTGCAAAAGAAATGATAATATGAGTGGACTCCTTACCTATAGGTCCCACATTAGAAAATTCAGTGTATACTCTGAATCAAACTCTATGTTTAGTGAAGAGGATAATTTAAGTCTTATTAGTCTAAATAGTTTTCTACAATCTACGCGATGGCGCCCCATGCAGTACTCTTGCCTGGAGAATCCCATGGACAGAGGAGCCTGGTGGGCTGCAGTCCATGGGGTCGAGAAGAGTCTGACACGACTGAGCGACTTCCCTTTCACTCTTCACTTTCATGCATTAGAGAAGGAAATGGCAACCCACTCCAGTGTTCTTGCCTGGAGAATCCCAGGGATGGGAGAGCCTGGTGGGCTGCCCTCTATGGGGTCGCACAGAGTCGGACATGACTGAAGTGACTTAGCAGCAGCAGCAGCAGCAGAAGCAGCAGAAGTTTTCTACAATAATTGGAGCCACTAGGTTACCAGCTGGCATATGAAGAATTTTGAATTTTATGATTTGATATAATTTTTAATCACAAAAAAGAAATTTACCTCTAAAAAATAATTTATAGAATTTATTTTAAAACAACTGGTTCTCCCAAAAGTGAGTGAAATGCAGACCCATAGTCACAGAAGTCATTAAGCAAATACTTTTGACTGTAATCCTAAATTCCATAGTTATACTTGTCACTGACTATAGTGATACTCTTGTTTTGAGATGATTGTATGTTAAAGTCTAACCTTGAAGGAGCTACCTGCTTCGGTCTTTTTCCTCCAAGTTTGAAGAGTAATGCCAACTTCTTGTGCTGTGCTTAGTTGCTCAGTCATGTACGACTCTTTGTAACCCATGGACTGTAGCCTGCCAGGCTGCTCTGTCCATGGGGATTCTCCAGGCAAGAATACTGCAGTGGGTTGCCATGTCCTCGTCCAGGGGATCTTCCCAACCCAGGGATCAAACCCAGGTCTCCTGCACTGCAGATGAATTCTTTACCATCTGAGCCACCAGGGAAGCCCAATCTCAACTTCTTACTCTGAAATGAATTTGTTGGTGGAGATGATGGCAAAGATAGTTCTTATAAATTATTGAGCAGTAACTACAGCATTCTGCTTTGAAACATCTACCATCTGGAGTTCAGTAATTTTGGGGTTTTTACTTCTGACCCAATAGGCCCTATTATTTTCAAAGATTTCATAAGTCTACCTATAGCATTGTAGTATTTTAAACATAATTTTAAAATTTCCTAATGCATGCATTTTAGTGTTCTTTCTCATACTGTTTTTGCACTTATATGGCACCCTTATAGCTATTATAAACCAGGCCAATGTGACTGATTGGTTGGCATTTCATAACAAAAAAACATTTAATTGAACAGAAAATACAGATGCCAGAAGTAAAAATAGAACTGGGTTCTGTTACTCATATAAGACATTCATATATTATATCTATATAGATATCTGAGGACATTCAAATAACTTTTATGCAATTATAAATAGATCAAAAGAAACTTGCCAATTTTTGTCTAATGAAAATCTATTTTTTCATTGATAAAATAAAAATAATTTTTTAATATTTTTCAAATATATTTCATGTAAGTTTATACACTGGCAGAGACTTATAAGCTGCTGGTGTTTTGTGCTGATTTGTCAGCAAAACTGCCATTGACTTTGACAGTGTAACAAAACCAGCTATTACTCTTCTTTAGAATATGAGCCTCAGAAGATCTAAATTGGGCAGTGCATCACTTCATATTTATTACCCCCTTAGGTACAGTAGGTTGCAGTGCAGACAGAACATCTGGCTGGGATCAGCTGCATCAGAACGCCTGAGGGAAAATTCCACTACTCAGTTCTCCACCTGCCAATGTTCCAGGTAGAAAATTTAAAACACTCTTGTGTGTGTGTGTGTGTGTGTGTGTGTGTGTGTGAGTATATGTGTATAGGTATATGTGTACATAGGCATATAATTGCATATCTCAAATAAGGTTTATAATTGAAATATAATTGGTAATTTTGAGTCTTCCTAATTGCATCAAGGGTAAAAACTCAGTTAAAAAAGCAGTTATTTGAAATACTCATTAAATTTTATAAATATTTTAAACAATTTCATGAATATTTTATAATTTTTTAAAGATATTATATTATTTAAAATATTAAAATGCATACAGAGATCAGCTAAGACGGTGGAGTAGAAAGACAACAAGCTCACTGTCTCTCTCAGACACATCAAAATTACAGTGATTTACAGAACACTTGGTGCTAGAGAAGATACTTGAAAGTTCCTTGGACAGCAAGGAGATCAAACCAGTCAGTCCTTATGGAAATCAGCCCTGAATATTCACTGGAAGGACTGATGCTGAAGCTGAAGCTCCAATACTTTGGCCTCATGAAGCAAAGAGCTGACTCATTGGAAAAGACCCTGATGCTGGGAAAGACTGAAGGCAGGAGGAGAAGGGGTTGGCAGAGGAAGAGATGATTAGATAGCATCACTGACTCAATGGACATGAATTTGAGCAAACTCCAGGAGATGGTCGGAGAAGGCAATGGCACCCCACTCCAGTACTCTTGCCTGGAAAATCCCATGGATGGAGGGCCTGGTAGGCTGTAGTCCATGGGGTCGCTAAGAGTCGGACACGACTGAGCAACTTCACTTTCACTTTTCACTTTCAGGCATTGGAGAAGGAAATGGCAACCCACTCCAGTGTTCTTGCCTGGAGAATCCCAGGGATGGGGGAGCCTCGTGGGCTGCCGTCTATGGGGTCACACAGAGTCAGACATGACTGAAGCGACTTAGCAGCCAGGAGATGGTCGAGGACAGAAGAGCCTGGCATGCTGCAGTCCATGGGGTCACAAAGAGTCAGACATGACTTAGCAACTGAACAGCAACAACCAAACCCAAAGCAGATTTCTATAGCAGATACACACAAAAAAAGACAGAAGGGTATCCAAACACTGAAGACAGTCATCAAATCACAACAGAAGGGAGCAAAAGAAGAGGAAAGGAAGAAAAGGGCTACAAAAATAACCACAAAACAATTAACAAAATGGCAATAACTTGCATACATGTCAACAACTGCTTTAAATATAAATGGATTGTTATTACCATTAAAAGTCATAAAGTGGTTGAATAGATACAAAAACAACACCTGCATGCATGCTGCCTATAAGAGACAACTCCATCTTACACATACTGAAAGAGAGGATGGAAAATGATATTCCATGCAAATGGGAATCAAAATAAAGCCAGTAGAATAATATTTATATCAGAAAAAATAGACTTCAAAAAAACAGTTATAATAAACAAAGGACATTACATTATGATTAAGAGATTGAGCCAAGAAGAAAACATGATAATTGTAAATATATATGTACCCAACATAAGAGCATCTAAATATACAAGGCAAATATTAATGGACATAAAAGAAGAAATTGACAGTATACAACAATAATAGGGGATTCTAACACCCCACTTACATCAATGGACACGTCATCCAGACAGAAAATCAATTAAGGAAGTAAGCAGGCAAACTTAATAGAAATAGAGAGAATATTCCATCCGAAAGCTGCAGAATATACATTCTTTTCAAGTATACATGGAACATTCTCCAGGATAGATCATGAGTGAGGTCACAAAACAAGACTTCATAAATTTAAGAACATTGAAATCATATCAAAAGCTTTCCCAATCACAATGCTATGAGACTAGAAATCAACTACAAGAAAAAAACTGCAAAAATCAAAAACACATGGAGGCTAAACAGTGTGTCACTAAATAATCAATGATTCCCTGAAAGTCAAAGAAGAAATTAAAAAATACATGGAGACAAATGAAAATGAAAATATGATTGATCCAAAATCTATAGGAAACATCAAAAGCAGTTCTAAGAGGGAAGTTTATAGCAACATAAGCTTACCTCAGGAAATTATATATATATATATATATATATATATACATATACACACACACACACACACATATATATATATATATATCAAATAAACAATCTAACTATACTCTTAAAGGAACTGGAAAAAGAAGAACAAACAAAACCCAAAGTTGGTAGAAGGGAAGAAATCATAAAGGCCAAAGCAGAAATAAATAAAATAGAGACTCAAAAAACAATAGGAAAAAATCAATGAAACTAGGAGCTTATTCTATGAAAAGATAAACAGGGTTGATAAACTTCAGTCAGATTCAACAAGAAAAACAAAGGGCCCAAATCAAGAAAATCAAAGATGAAAATGGAGAAGTTATAACCAACACCACAGAAATACAAAGGATTATGAGATCAATACAACCAGATATATGTCAATAAAATAGACAACCTAAAAGAAATGGACAAATTCCTAGAAATGTACCATCACTCAAGACTAAACCAGAAACAAATAGAATATATAAACAGACTAATTACCATTAATGAAATTGAATCATTAATTTAAATAAAATTACCAACAAATAAAAGTCCAAGACCAGATGACTTCATAAGTGAATCCTACCAAATATTTAGAGAAGAGTTAACATCCATCCTTCTCAAACTATTCCCCAAAATTGTGGAGGAATAAATTCTTCTCAACTAATTCTATGAGGCCAATATCAGCAAGATAGTAAAATCAGACAAACATATCACAAAAAAGAAAATTATAAGCTAGTATCACTGATGAACATAGATGCAAAAATCCTCAACAAATATTAACTGAATCCAACAATACATTAGAAGGATCATACAACATGATCCACTGGGATTTATCTCAGGGGTGTGAGGATGGTTCAGTGTCCAAAAATCCATCATTGTGATATACCATATTAGAAATTTGAAAATAAAAACCACATGATTGTCTCAATAAATGCATCAAAAAGTTTTTGACAAAATTTAATATTCATTTGTGATTAAAAACTCTCCAAAAAGTGGACATAGAGGGAACATACCTCGACATAAGAAAGGCCATATATAATAAGCCTACAGCTAACATTATATTGTTAAAAACTGAAAATAATTCCTCTTAGATCAGGAACAAGACAGGGATGTTCATACCATCACTTTTATTCAGCATAGTATTGGAAATCGTCATTGCAATAATCATATACAAAAAAGAAATAAAAGGAATTCAAATTGGAAAGCAAGAACTAAAACTGTCACTGTTTGCAGATGACATAATACTATATATAGAAAACCCTACAGACACTAGTAAAAAACTATTAGAGCTCATCTATGAACTTGGTAAAGTTTCAGAATACAAAAGTAATATATAGAAAACTGTTTCATTTATACACTAACAACAAACTATCAGAAAGAGAAATTAATGAAACAATCTCATTTAAAATAGTGTCAAAAAGAATAAAATACCTTAAACTTACCTAAGAAGCTAAAAGATCATACTCAGAAAACTATAAGACATTGAACAAAGAATTTGAAGATGACACAGATAGAAAGATAAACCATGTTCACAGATTGGAAGAATTAATAGTGCTAAAATAACCACAATACCCATGGCAAATTCCAGATCCAGTGCAATTTCTATCAAAATACCAATGACGGTTTTTCACAGAAGTAGAACAAATAATTTTAAAGTTTGTATGGCAACACATGAGACTGCAAATAACCAAACAATACTGAGGGAAAATAAAAAGTGCCCAAGGTTTCATACATCATGATTTCAGACTATACTACAAAGCTACAATAATCAAAATAATATAGTATTGACACAAAAACAGACACATAGATTAATGCAACAGAATAAAGAGCTGAAAAATAAACCAATGTACTTATGGTCAATTAATCTATGACAAAAGGGGGAAAATATACAATGGAGAAAAGACAGTCCCTTCAATAAGTAGTGCTGGGGAAATTGGACAGTTACATGTAAAAGAGTAAAATTCAAACATTTTCTCACACCATATACAAGAATAAACTCAAAATGGAATAAAGATCTAAGTGTAAGAAGTGAAACCATAAAACTTCTGGAAGAAAACACAGGTGGAATGCTCTATGACATAAAGTATACAAATATATTTGGGGATCTGTCTCAAAAGACAAAAGAAATAAAAGCAAAAATAAACAAATTGGACATAATTAAACTTAAACGCTTTTACACACCAAAGGAAACCATCAACAAAACGAAGAAAAAGTAAACCTACTGAATGGGAGAAAATATTTGCAAATGATATGACTGATAAGAGGTTAATTTCTAAACTATATAAACAGTTTCTATAGCTCAATGTATTAAAACAAACAACTCAAAACATTGCCAGAAGACCAGGACAGACATTTTTCCTAAGAAAACATACAAATGGTCAACAGACACATGAAAAGATGTTCAACATTACTAATCATCAGAGAAATGCAAATCAAAGCCACAATGAAATATTAAATATCACCTCACACCTGTCAAAATGGCTAGCATCAAAAGATCACAAATAACAAATGTTGGTGAAGATATGGATAAAAGAGACCCTTGTACACTGTTGGTGGCAATATAAATTGGTGCAGCCACTGTGGAAAACAGTTTAAAGGTTCCTCAAAAAACTAAAAATAGAACTACTGAACTACCATCTGATTCAACAATTCCACTCCTGGCTGTATATACAAAGGAAACAAAAGCACTAACTCAAAAGATATATGCAGCCCAAGGTTCACAAAAGCATTATTTGCAATAGCTAGGATATGGAAGAAACTTAAGTGTACATCAGCAGATGGGTGGATTGCAACAAGGATAGTCCTGGAGGGCATCATGTTTGTGAAATAAATCAGAAAGAGAAAGACAAATACTGTATGATATCACTTTCATGTGGAATCTAAAAATTAAAACAATGTAGTGAGCATAACAAAAAAGAAATAGATTCACTTATGCAGAAAACAAATTAGTGATTACCAGTGGGGAAAGGGGAAAGGTAGGAGTAGCACATTAAGAAGTACAAAGTACTATGTATAAAATAAATAAGCTACAAGGATATATTGTACAGTACAGGGAATGTAACCAATATTTTATAACAACTTTAAATGAAGTATAACCTTTAAATTTTTTTAATCACTCTGCTGTACACCTGAAATTAATATAATATTGTAAATCAACTATCTTAATAGAAAATAATGGCATATATTAAAAAATGCAAATTAAAAAATAAAATTCATAGAATTTATTAAGTATTGTTAAGGTATACCTGTTTTAAAAAATATTAACAGCCAAACAGAAGACCAGAGGATGCTTTGGTCACCTAATGACCATAAATTGAACCAATTAGTGCAACTCTTTATGCCACAGTGCCAAAGAAACCCAATATTCTGTATTTGTTTCCTATGTGAGCTAGTTTGTTTACACATTAAAAGAAAAAAGAAAATAATCCCTGCTCCAGGACTACAGATTGCACTCTTCATACAAGCCAGCTTGTTCAAAACCATGTGTTACTATTCACAAGGGAGGATTTGGTATAGGCATATCTCCTTACCTGCAAAATAATTCAAAGTGCATGCCTTAGTAATGAGGGGTTGCATAATACCATGTTTATATGTGAAGGACAAGATATACATCTTGATTAGTAAATATTACATGCAGTTCTCACTGTCTTTAATTTTACTGGTATCTGTTTTTTAGTGTAACATGACCTCTGTCCTGTCTACACTGGGGCATCCAATAGGTTTAAGAAAAAATAATTGCATTAGCTAGGTATATAATGTAACCCACAATATATTCTCACAACTGAGTCTACAAAGATGGGGAAGTGTGTCTGATTTATTTTTTGTAAAACTCTTGAAAAATTATTATTCAAAGACAGAACTCTGGATCTTATCACATAAGCACTAAGTCAGTTACCACGGAGTTGTAGAAGCACTACAGGCCTTTAACTGTCAGAGGAAGGAGACATGTTTACAGTCCTTAAAATGAATTTTTTCCCCCCTGAGAAATGGTAGTGTTTCTGCACCAGAGGTTGGTTATAGAAATTAAAAATCACCCATTTTTCCTACTTTAAAGTGGTCACTATAAATCTAAGTCACCAGTCTTGATAAAAACCTGTTCTGAATGCACAATAGGAGTCACATTGTGTATATGTATGATTTACCTATACCAAAAAAACTGTTTTAGAAGAACCACAAAAGTCAGGTCAGAAAAAGTGTTTTCCAGGAAAAAGCAGGGGCTTCCCAGGTGGCTCAGCAGTTAAGAATCTGCCTGCCAGCAGGAAACGTAGGTTCAATCCCTGAGTCAGGAAGATTCCCTGGAGGAGGAAATGGCAACCCACTCCAGTATTCTTGCCTGAAAAATACCATGGACAAAGGAGCTTGGCGGGCAACAGTCTGTGGGTTCACAGTCAGACACAACTGAGCAGCTGAGAACACACACACAGGAAAAAGCCAAAATGTAATTCTACAAGTTTCATCAATCTCTTCCTTTCTTGGTCTACCTGTGTAAAAGTAACATTTCTCTGTAGTGAACATCAAAATATACTTAGTGTAGTCGGAAATGTTCAATACATAAAGAGGCTATTGGTCTTTTTATGTAGGGAATTTTTGAGACTTGGTTTGCAAGAATAGCACTGCAGTTTTTGAGGTCCCTGGAACAATATAAGGTGTTTTATTTAAGAGACTTATTTAAGAGACTAATGTGCTTCACAATGGAATGAAATAAAATAGCCTAAAAAATAAGTTTTTTTTTTTTTTTTGGAGAGAAAGTGAAAGAGGAAAGTGAAAAAGTTGGCTTAAAGCTCAACATTCAGAAAACTAAGATCATGGCATCTGGTCCCATCACTTCATGGCAAATAGATGGGGAAACAGTGTCAGAATTTATTATTTTGGGGCTCCAAAATCACTGCAGATGGTGATTGCAGCCATGAAATTAAAAGATGCTTACTCCTTGGAAGGAAAGTTATGACCAACCTAGATAGCATATTGAAAAGCAGAGACATTACTTTGCCAACAAAGGTCCATGTAGTCAAGGCTATGGTTTTTCCAGTGGTCATGTATGGATGTGAAAATTGGACTGTGAAGAAGGCTGAGCACAGAAGAATTGATGCTTTTGAACTGTGGTGTTGGAGAAGACTCTTGAGAGTCCCTTGGACTGCAAGGAGATCCAACCAGTCCGTTCTAAAGGAGATCAGTCCTGAGTTTTCTTTGGAAGGACTGATGCTAAAGCTGAAATTCCAATACTTTGGCCACCTCATGCGAAGAGTTGACTCATTAGAAAAGCCTCTGATGCTGGCAGGGATTGGGGGCAGGAAGAGAAGGGGACGACAGAGGATGACATGGCTGGATGGCATTACCGACTCAATGGACATGAGTTTGGATGAACTCTGTGAGTTGGTGATGGACAGGAAAGCCTGGCGTGCTGCAGTTCATGGGGTTGCAAAGAGTCGGACACGACTGAGCCACTGAACTGAACTGAACTGAACTATCCACTTAGATGACCCACATTCATATAATTTACTTTTTCTTTATATTCAACAAACCCGATTTCATTCAGCTTCAAATTTCTGTATGTATTCCTATTGAAATTCAGCTCTTCCCGCATTTTGACCTTTTCAAGAAAGCCAGCTTCATACTGAATTGTGGTGCATTAGGAAGGTAAACACTTTTAGTGCTTGTTATTCAATGGGTTTGGATTTAGAAAATCATTGTCAATAGGTTAATCCTTTTGTAGAGACAGTCTCTTTGGCTAAGAAGCATCTTAAACAAATAAAGGATTTTACCAAAATGCTAATTTCTGAGTATTTCTGTCAACTGTCAAAGAATAAATCTCAGCAGAGGCCTTGAAATTGGTAATTCTAGTTTATATTCATTTCCCATCAGCAGAATTTCAAAAAGAACTTTAGTGTACAAAAGTCTAGTCAGACGTTATTTGCAACCCAGCTCAAAAAATCATTAGAACTATTGACTTTCATGCAGTCATCCACTTTTAAGCAATTGTGTCTAATCAATAATGGAGCTGCCTACTTTGGAAGCACATTCAGGGATTTCCAAAAAATGGACAAACCAGGATAATAATCCTGCCATTAATTTGGAATTCACAAGTTTTTATGTGCTACATGATATTGGCAAATAAAAAAAAAAAAACATATGTGGACTTAGGTAAGGAGAGATTTTACTCAAGAAGATTATTGCAATAGGGCAGAGGGACTATTGCAATATGGAAAATTCTCTAATCATAAGATCTGTAAACTTCTCAAAGGTCAGGCAGAAAAGGACTTTTCTTTTACAGGGAGGAGAAAACAAGGCTAGAAAGAATCAAGATTCACAATTAATCAAGGAATGCCTCTCTTTATGGTCAACTTCCAGGAGATGTCCCTAAGGAGATGGCTGATGGTTAGTTTTAAGTGTCAAATCAGCTGTGCTATAGTGCCAAAAATTATAGACAAATGCTCTGGCTATCTTTATGGGCATGTTTTCAGATGGGATTAACATTTAAATTGATGGGCCTTGAATAAAGCAGTGCCTTCCATAATGGGAGTGTGCCTTATCCAATAAGCTGAAGACCTAATTAGAACAAAGATTGACCTCCTCTAAGAAATAGAGAATTCTGCCAGCAGAACACCTTTGGTTTTGAACTGTAAAACAGCCTCTTTCCTGGGTCTCCAGCACGTTGGTCCACCCTAAAAATTTTAGACTTAGCCTCCATAGTTGCAAGAGCCAATTCCTTAAAATTTATAAACAAATACACACACACACACACACACACACATATGTATACACACACACATTCTATTGGCTCTTTTTTCTGGAGAGCCCTAATATAAGGAGGTAGTCCACTTTCCAATGCTAGTTCCGGTTAAGAGTGAGTCAAAGTTAAGGTCCCTAAGGGAAGGAGAGAAGCTTAAGTTTTGGTCAAGTTCACAAGCATTTTCTTCTCATTTTTCAGTCGATACAAACAATTTGGCTATCATTTATGAGGAAAAGCCAGGGAATTTGAAAGATCTGTCAGGCCTTGTCCTCAGTAAAGAGGGGAATTATCCAAAAGTCTTATCTAAGTAAGGCACACTGTGCAATGTGGGTCTTTGTTCAAATCCCTTCCTGAATGACAAAGAATGAGAAAATTTATTTGACTATCAACGTTTATTAAGAGCACAGAACTTCGTATATTCAAAATTATGATTATTTGAAATAAGTGTACATAAATAACTATTTTATAACTTTTATGCATAATTAGGCACTGTAAGCCTACTGAGAAGTATAGTACTTTCAGTAATTTTATTTATTATTAATATCATTGTTCTTTTTAAAAATTTCTATTCAAGAGTGTTCAATGAATATTGCATGTATTCCAAGAAACCTGGGTTTGAAACCTTCATTTATATGCTGTGAAAATCTGGGCATAGTTTATACAGATGGAGATTTACTTAGTACCTATCTCAGAGTTTTTATGGCATTAAATATAATCACATATATGCAAGTCCTGAGCAATAATAGGTCTTCAATAAATGTTTTTTTTTTTCCATTTCAATGTGTTCAATAAGTGGTTTTTTTTTTCTGTTTAATTTCTATCCCTTCCTTCCATGAGCTAACTTTACTCCATGACCAAGACATTATGTAGATTGAGCATGAAGAAACATATTTTAATGGTTTGAGGAGAAAGTCAATTAAGTCCATGTAGGATTCTACTGGGACTATGAAATAGGTTTGACCCCCAAATAACAGTGTTAATAACAGATTAACAATTAGTCTCTTCACCAACATTCTTCAGCAGTAAAACATGGATGGAACTTGAATGCATTATGCTAAGTAAAAAAAGCTAGCAGAAAAGGCCATATGAAATATTCAGAACAGGCTAATCCATAGAGACAGAAAGTAGGTTAGTAGTTTCCCAGGGATAAAGGGAAGGAGAAATGGGGAGAGCTGCCAATAAGGAGTGACTGCTAATGGGTGCATGTTTCTATTCCGGGTGATGAAAATGTTCTGGAACTAGATAAATGGTTATGATTGCACAATTTTGCTAATATATTAAAAGCCACTGAATCATACCCTTTAAAAATGATGAACTTTTATGGTGTATGAATTCTATCAGAAAAAAGATGTTATTTAAAATAAAAGAGAAACACAGAATTTCTAAAAACAAACAAACAAAAAACAAAAGAGAGGACCTTCTCTGGTGATCCAGCGGTTAAGAATCCACCTTCCAATGCAGGCTTTGATCCTTGGATGGGGAACTAAGACCCCACCTGCTGTGGGGCAATGAAACCCGTGCACCGCAACTACTGCGGCCTCACGCCACAACCAGGCAGCCCGCAAGTAAGACATGTGCAGCCAGAAGCAAACAACATAAATAAATACTGAAAAACAAAACCTCGCCAGCAGGCCTGAACCACAAGAAGCTTAAAAGGGATTTGTTTAGGATGAAGAAATATGATATTAGATAGAAAACTGGACCTACATGAAGAAATAAGGATCTCTGAAAAGGAATAAATGAAGATAGAAAGAAAATTAATATTTCCTGCATTAATTACTCTAACACATAACTGTTTGTTTAAGACAAAAGTAGTATCAATACTTTCTGTGTTCATAGCATAAGTGAAAATGACACAGATAACACAAAATAGCACAAAGGATGGGAGGGAGGAATTGGGAACACAGTGTTGAAAGGTTCTTACACTACACGTGAAAATGTCTTACCTAAAGGCAGATACAGATTAATTAAAGGTGTATATTGTAACCCTAAGGCACCACTAAATTATTTCTTAATATATACAATCAATAAGTCAATAAAGAAGATAAAATAGAGCCTAGGAATGATAAATTAGATCAAGTGCAGGCAGAACAGGGGGAAAATATAGCAATCCACAGAACAAACAGAAAATAGCCAACAAGATGGTAGATTTTTATTCAGTCATGCAAAAATTATATTAAATGTCAATGTTCAAAAACTAGTTTAAAAATGGTTGCCATATTGGATTCAAAAAGCAAGATCCAACTAAATATTGTCTAAAAGCACCCCCTTTACCTACGAAGACATAGATATACAAATATATCATGAAAGCATTAACCAAAAGAAAATGAGAGAGGCTATATTTCTATCAGGCATAGTAAGCTTCAGAACAAGCGATATTATGAAGGAATAGAGAGAGGCATCACACAAGGATAAAGAGATCAATTCTCCAAAAAGATATAATGATCCTACCTATGTATGTACACAACACTGGAGCTTCAAAATACCCAAAGCAAAAACTTATAGAACTGAAATAAAGATTAGAAAAATTCATAATTATACTTTTAGACATCAACATAATTTTCTCAGTAATAGAAAAATACACAGAAAACCAAGTAAGGATACAGAAGAACCAAATAATAGTATCAATCAACCTGACCTAATTGATATATATCAAAAATCCAATGACAAAAAAACCTCAGCAAAATCCACATTATTTTCCAGCACATGGAAAATTCATTATGATAAATCTTATTTGGGCTAACAAAATAAACTTTAGAAAATTTAAAACAATAGCAGTCATGTTCTGTTTAGTTTTCAGACTATAAGAGAAACTAGAAATCAATAAATATATTCTGGAAATCCTCAAATATTGGGAAAGTAAATAACATATCTATATAACCTAAAGGTCAAAAAGTGACTATCAAAGGAAAATTTTTAGATGTTTCAATTAAATGAAAATAAAATACAATATGCCAAAATTTGGATACTATAATATTCAAATAGTTCTTAGAAGACAATTTATAGCATTAAGTGCTTATATTGCAAAAGAAAAATATATCTCAAATAGATATTCTAGTTTTTACCACAATAAATTTTAATATAAGAGCAACACCATTTCTATGCAATCTTTTCAAAATATAGAAGGAAGCACTTCCCAAATCATTTTGTGATGTCACCATTACCTTAAAACAGAAACAAGCAAATGGAATTGAAGGGGGAAAAAATCTCAAATTTTCAGATCTATACCTCTTATTAACATAGATGCACACATCCTCCACAGAGTATTAGTAAACTGAAACTAGCAATGTAAAATAAAATAATGCATCACAGTGAAATGGAGTTTGTCTCAAAATGCAAGATTCTTTTAACATTCAAAAATCAATGTAATTCACCATATTAACATATCATACGATCATCTCAATAC
Organism: Bos grunniens; assembly: GCF_055505025.1. Lineage (NCBI taxonomy): Eukaryota > Metazoa > Chordata > Mammalia > Artiodactyla > Bovidae > Bos > Bos grunniens. Next base: position 136,433,637 of record NC_141194.1, read on the forward strand.
AATAAAAGCAGTAAACAAAATCCTACAGCCATTCTTTATAAAAATTCTCAAACAACTAGAAATAAACATAAGTTAAAAAAATCTAGTAGAGGGTAATATGGAAAAACACTCAGGCATTTTCCTTAATACTCACCCTCAGTACTTCACTTCTGCACTTTTGGTCACCAAATGTGTTGGGTTTTTTTCCAAATCGAGCAATTCTCTAACTTTCCAACAGATATCAGCCATGTTCCCTACATTTTAAGTCAATTCTCACATCGTTTATTTGGAGAGAGCACCAGATCTCACAGGCTAAGATTTCAGCTTCAGAAGACTGTCTCCACCTCAGATGCTAATTTTAAATACAGAATATCACCTGTTCTTCTGATCTGCTGCTGCTGCTGCTGCTAAGTCATTTCAGTCGTGTCCGACTCTGTGCGACGCCATAGACGGCAGCCCACCAGGCTCCCCTGTCCCTGGGATTCTACAGGCAAGAACATTGGAGTGAGTTGCCATTTCCTTCTCCAATGCATGAAAGTGAAAAGTGAAAGTGAAGTCGCTCAGTAGTGTCCAACTCTTAGTGACCCCATGGACTGCAGCCTACCAGGCTCCTCCGTCCATGGGATTTTCCAGGCAAGAGTACTGGAGTGGGTTGCCATTGCCTTCTTCGGTTCTTCTGATCGACTGACTATAAATCAGAGGGTCCCAACAGCCTCCACTTCAGGTTCAACTAATTTGCTGCTGCTGCTGCTGCTAAGTCGGTTCAGTCGAGTCCGACCCTGTGCGATCCCATAGACGGCAGCCCACCAGGCTCCCCCATCCCTGGGATTCTCCAGGCAAGAACACTGGAATAGGTTGCCATTTCCTTCTCCAATGCATGAAAGTGGAAAGTGAAAGTGAAGCTGGTCAGTCATGTCCGACTCCTAGCGACTTCATGGACTGCAGCCTACCAGGCTCCTCTGTCCATGGGATTTTCCAGGCAAGAATACTGGAGTGGGGTGCCATTGGCTTCTCCTAGAATAGCTCAAAGAACTCAGGAAAATTTTATTTACTAAATTACTTACTGGTTTGTCACAAAGGATATTAAAGGATACAAATAAACAACCAGATGAAGTGATATATAGAGTAAGATCTGGAAGGATCCAGAGAACAGAGTTTTTTTCCCAGGGAGTGTGGGGTACATGGGTTCGTGTTCACTAACCTGAAAGGTCTCCAAACCTAGACATGGTTGGTTAAATCATTAGCTACTGGAGATTAAGTCAATATCTATGCCCTCCACCCCTCAACTCCCTGGAGCTTGGAATTGAAACTTCCAACCCTCTAACCAACTGAACAACTAGCACTCATCTTAGAAAGAGTATTAGGAGCTCCGTACCAGGATGTAGAGAAAAATCAACATGTATATTTATTATACATCACAGTATTACACAAGGTGACTACAAAAAGCTCCACCTAACATTCTACTTAATGGTGAAAGACTAATTGTTTTCTTACCAAGATTGGTAAAATGGCAAAAATGTTCCTTCACCTCTACTAGTAAACACTGCGGTAGAAATCCTAGCCAGTGTGACAAGGCTAAATAGATGAATCAATAGTATAGAAATTAGAAAAAAATGTAACCTTTTGCTAATAGCACAGTATTCCATATGGAAAAAAAAATTCAAAGAATCTACCAAAAACCACTAGAACTGGGAGGTCAGTTACAGGACACATGGTCAATATATAAAAACATTTTATTTTTTACTTTAAACTAATGGTGAACATTTGGAATTCAAAATTTTTTCAATACCACTTGCAATAACACCAAAAAATAAAATCCTTAGTTATATATCTGACTAAATCTTCTCTTATTCTAGCCTAAGAATAGAATATGAGTGCTTAAAATTACAAATGATGAATTAAAGAATCAAAGATCTAAATGAATGAAGATATATTCAATGTTCATATGTTTTGTGACAATATTATTTAGGTGCTAATTTGCCCCAAGTTGATCTGCAGATACAATGTGATCTCAGTCAAAATCCCAGGAGTTTTGGTAGATTTTAATAAGCTGATTATAAAATTTATACAGAAATTAAGAGAAATAGGGTAACCAAAACAGTTTGAAGGACTCAACTAACTGATTTCAATTGTGATTTTAAGATTTACATACATATATATATATATATATGTATGTAAATATATATAATATATACAGGCTTTCCTGGTGGTGCAGTGGTAAAGGATCTGCCAGCAATGCAGGAGACACAGGAGATGCAGGTTTGATCCCAGGGTGGGGAAGATCCCCTGGAGAAGGGAATGGCAACCCACTCCAGCATTCTTGCCTGGAGAATTCCATGGACAGAAGAGCCTGGTGGGCTGCAGTCCATGGAATCACAAAGAGTGGGACAAAACTGAAGCAACTTAGCATGCACACATACATATATAAAAAATATATATACACACACACACACACAAACACAATAACAAAAGCAGTGTGATATTGGGAAAACAATAGATACACAGATCAATGAAAGTGAAGAGACCCCAGAAATAGGCACACAAAAATTTCATCCATGGCAATTCAATGACAATCATTTCAACAAACTGGATATCCACATGAGTCAAACGAACACTGACCTAAGCTTTAAATCCACACCTTAAAAAACTGACTCATAGTGGATCACAGATATAACTGTTATGTAGTTAGAACAGGAAAAAGGAGTCCAAAATGGCGGTGGCTAAAAGACAAAGAAAGGAAAAAGCCTGCAAAATGGAACAAAAGAAAATCCAAGGACCAGAGTGAGGACCTCAAGTGAAACAAACAGCCTCTTGGCTAGCCCAGTTTACAAAGGGCAGGCTCATGGGGAGGCGACAAGGCATATGAAAAGAGGAGCCAAGATTGAGCCTCTCTCTTCTCTTGGGTCAGCCCACCCTCACACCTCGAGGATGTATTTTCCTTTGCTTGCCAAATAAAACTGAGCTGTAACTGAGTTTTAACACTGGTCTGCCATTTCAAATCTTTGCTATGGTGAGGCAGAACTGAGGAAATTACACACTCCCTCGACATAACTAAATATGTAAAACTATAAACCTTACAGAATAAATCATCGGAGAAAGTTTTGGGAGCTTATGACAGGTAATCATTGTTTTTTTGACATGATACTATAAGCACAGTCCATGACAGAAAAATTATAAATTGTGATTTAGAAAAATTAAAAGATATTTGTTTTATGAAAAAAATAAAATGAGAAGACAATTAGTAGACTGAGAAGAAATATTTTCAAATTCCTATCCGACAAATGATTTTTATCTAAAATATTCAAAGAACTCTCAAAACTCAACAATAGTAAAATAGCCCAATTAAAAACATGCACAAAAAAACACATTTATTCCTCTGAAAATTCTCAAATCCTCATAAACTTTCCTATTTCCCAAAGAGAAGGAGTACCCTATGGTTGACAGTGTTGGTTGCCACTTTTGCCCACTGTTTGAGTCTTCTGTTTTTAGGGGGGAGAGGGATCTCGTGTCGTTTTTTTTTTTTTTTTCCTCCTGCCTTTTCCACAATTGGCTGCTGTTCTCCTCCCTGAGGCTTTCACAATGAGTAGTGCTTCTTTTGACACTTGCTATTCTAACCCAGTTAGGTTCATGGAAGAGTAGCCTTCAAATGAACCCACATTCCCCTTACTTGTGTATCCTTAAAAGATTCTATATTCCTTTGCTAACCCAGACTTGGCTTTTGCAAGTTTGTTAGCAATTTTAGCTGAAATCTTCTTACAAGGGTCTATGTCTGCTCCAGGTAAGAAAAAAGAACTTGTGTTCTGTCTACTCTTGAAAATGTCTTGGTTTTCTTAGATAGTAGATTAATTGGTTGCCCTGTGACCCCAGCTTTATGATGAGATCAAGAAAATTGTGAATTCTATTTTGTTCAGTTTTATTGTTGGTGTCATAGAGTATAAATCAGGTTTTTACATGCCAAATGGAGACCAGAATTTCCATATAGATTTTTAAATGTACTTTTTGCATGTAGTATGGTGGCTCAGATGGTAAAGAATCTGCCTGCAATGCAGGAGACCTGGATTTGATCCCTGGGTGGGGAAGATCTCCTGGAGAAGGGAATGGCTACCCACTCCAGTATTCTTGCCTGGAGTATTCCATGGACAGAGGAGCCTGGAGAGTTAAAGTCCATAGGGTCTTAAAGAGTCAGACACGACTGAGCAACTAATACTTGCCTTCACTTTCATCTTTCATTTGTTGAATGCCAGGTACTGTGCAAGGTACTTTACATGTTATACCACTTAATCCACATAGAAGTCCAAAAACCAGTACCTGTCCCCAATTTACAGATGAGTTTGTGAGGTTGAGGAAAATTATACAGTTTATTCTTGATGGTAGAGGCAGTAAATACAAGAGTCGGAAATCAAACCTATGTCTGCTTGGTTCATGTTTCCTTGTTATTTATCCTCCTTAATATATTATATTGTTTTTCCTCAGGAGTTCAGAGAATTTAATATCCAAACTCCTGTATTGCTATTTGGTAAGAAATCTAACATTTTTTTAGAAATGACAGGAGGCACAAAGCGGGTATGCAGAGAGCTAAGTAAAGACTCATCTGTGTTGGCAGTGCTGACTCTGGGGAGTTTGGAGTAGGAGTTTGACTTCTGACAGCTTTCTCTAGGTGAGCTGGCAGGGATAGGTCTTTGCAAATGAGAACTGTGTAACAGAAAATTGATATGACCAATCACTAAGTTCAAAGATAACTGGTTGCCCCAAGAACAGGAGGTAGCTTGGATTAGTCACAAACTGGAGAGTGACACAGCAATCATTCGTGTCTGAGTCCAGCTGGTAAGCCTGGAGAGGGTAAAAACCCATCAACATCCACCAAGGAAAGCTCCCCACTTGTAAATCAGTGTGATGATCTAGTCTTTTCCCTTCTCTTTAAATAAGGTATAAATATGCCATGACCAAAATTGAAAACATATTGCTGCCCTTAGAGTAAGCGTAGGTGTGCTTGTGTTTTTAACAATTTGGGTGGCTCTCATGATTTCCACTTATGGGCCCTTTCTTTATTGATGAAATCTTCCATTTGAATAGTCTTTCAAGGGGATGTGCATTCAGTCCTGAAGAAATAAGATCCATGAGGTTGTGGGGGGAATAAATGTGGTAAGTGGTCAAAAGTGATAACAGAAGAGTTTGATAAAGCAGCAAAATTTACTGATTGATTTTGAAATCTTAGCAAGTTATTTAACTTCTCTGTTCCTCTGCTGCTGCTGCTGCTGCTAAGTCGCTTCAGTCGTGTCCGACTCTGTGAGACCCATAGATGGCAGCCAACCAGGCTTCCCCGTCCCTTGGATTCTCCAGGCAAGAACACTGGAGTGGGTTGCCATTTCCTTTTCCAACGCGTGAAAGTGAAAAGTGAAAGTGAAGTCACTCAGTCATATCTGACTCTTAGTGACCCCATGGACTGCAGCCTACCAGGCTCCTTCATCCATAGGATTTTCTAGGCAAAAGTACTGGAGTGGGGTGCCATTGCCTTCTCTGCTCTGTTCCTCTAGTTTCTTTTAAGTTGAAAATAATAATAGTAACCTATTTGTCGTTATTGAAAATTAATGGAATCATTACATATAAAGCACTTAAGATACCCTAGAAAATTATGTATCATGCCAATGCTGGCTGCTGTAGTTATTATTAAATTTTATATTCAGAATAATGAAAACAAAGTGTGTTGATATAAATTTAATTTTCCAAAGATGCTTTTCACAATTATGTAACATACATTGGAGTGAAGAGATGCTAGAGATGACTCAACTGCTAGAAGGACCAGAAAAAGTGAAGTGAAAGTGTTAGTCACTCAGTTGTGTCCCACTCTTTGTGACCCCATGAGCTGTAGCCCACCAGGCTCCTCTGTCCATGGAATCCTCCAGGCAAGAATACTGGAGTGGGTAGCCATTCCCTTCTGAAGGGGATCTTGCCAACTCAGGGATTGAACCCAAGTCTCCTCCACTGCAGGCAGATTCTTTACCATCTGAGTTACCAAGGAAGCCCATTGGTACCAGAATGATGGCATAAATGTAGAATGGAAGCACAGAAGTCAAAATATATTTCAGGGGAAGAAATGGGCTGATCTTGCTAGTGTGAAAAGATGAAGGACAGTAGAATTTGGGAAGCTGGGAGATTTAGTGCAGCCACTTGTTTTACTGAGAAAATTATTAACGGATTGACTGTTGGCAGGAGATTGGGGGGTATAGTAAACTTGATGTATCATTTAGATTCCAAAGAGAAATGTCATGGGGTTGACTGAGGGTGTGGGACAAACAGAGCAAGAGAGGCTAGCACTGGAGATGTGCATCTAGTAATTATCTATATTTACGTAGTTCCTAAAATCATGTATGTATCTCAACTGCCTTCTAAAAGCTTCCAAAAGCTGTACTTGTGCCAAAATATAGACTTAGCCTGGAAAATGAGAATTGGAGGATGAATAAAGAATGCTGATTTACATAAAATTATTCAAACAACTGAAGAGAAAATGAGATGCATAACATAGGCATAATAAAATCAACAAGAACAACTGCCTGATAGTGTATTCTGATCCCTGCAACAATTGCCCAAATTATACTCCAATCTAGATATTGCCTCTACTTGTAAAAAAAAAAAAAAAAACAATAAAGTGCTCATTTTAAATACTGTGTCACTCAACTAAAGTAAAACTATACTTGAAAAGTTAGAGTTGCAATATAGTGTAAAATAATATTTCTTCATTCCTTAGAAAATTGGTCAGTAATGCACCCTCTGTAGGTCTCTAAAGATGTACTTTGTTTTGTACATGTAGGTGAATTCCTGAAAATTGTAGGCAAATACATTATACCTTAAATTTATTGGGATAGCCACAAATTTATAAGAAAACTTTTATGTGATTAATCATAACCTAGTTTATCTGTGTAGTTAATTTGGAACTATGTCTAATTACTTTTTTAATAGGGGCCAGATGAAGTTGCATATCAAGTAAAGCCTTGAAGGCCATTTTGAAAGTTTGGATTTTATTCTAAATGCAATGGAAAACTATTGAAAGGTTGTTAAGCAAAATGTTTACAGAACTAATTTATAATGAGACAAAAGTAGAAATAAGCTGATGAGGGATACCTATGGATACTCATTATTTTTAATCAAATTTTCATACTCTTTGCTTTCTGGAAAGACATGTATATAACATAAAGTTAGTGTTGTCGCATATTAGCAGTGTAGCCTTAGGCAACTTACTTAACATCTCTGAATATCAGCAACTTCATTGATTCTGAAGCACTGGAAATAATCACACTGACCTCACAGTGGTTGGGGGTTAAATTTCATACTTTATTTATTCATTCAACAGTGAGTTATTACTTCTTGAGTCCTTACTGTGTTGTGTGCCAGCTATGGTTCTGGGAGGTAAGGATATAGCAGTGACTGTTAGGAAGCCCTGGTTTCATGGAGCTGGGTGAGAGAATGAAGAGGAAGCAAGGAAAGTTCCTCTGTCAAGGTGACAGATCTCTTAGGCAGAGATCTGAATGAGAAGAGGCTTTGAGTCATGCAAATATCTGCGAAAGAGATTACTAGACAAAGAGAACTACAATTTCAAAACCCTGAGATAGAATTCTTCTTGTTTAGTGTACTTAAAAGACATCAAGGCCTTCACAGTTTGAGGTCAGAGAACAAAAGTAAGAGTGGTGTAGGAGATGAGATCAGAAAGATAACCTGGGGGCAAGATCATGCAGAACCATGTAGGCCAATGTAAGAACATGGTCTGAATTATATTTTCACAGGAACACTGGCTATAGAGTAGAGAATAGATTTCATACTTTAGCAAGAAGAGGATCTCTAAATTCAATACCTGGACTCTTTGGTCTCTGAAGCTATAACCAGAAAGAGAAGGCACAGAGCTCAACTCCTGAAATGGAAGCCTCCCCAGGCTGACTGGTGTATCTGGAAGCTGGGTATCTGGGTACCTGTCTACAAAATTCTGGGGTCACTGCCACTGGTTGTACCCATTGTCGATGTGTTTCCAGAAGAGGTAGGAGGGAGCAAGTCACCTTCTGCTCTAGAATAAGCTTTGTAATTTTCTTCCAGGGTGAGAGATCTCCAGCCAAGAAATTGAAACCTGGTTTTAATCCAGGAGAAGCCTAATGGCCTTGGTGGAGGCAAATGTAAAATCCCTAGACATGAAGAGGACAGAAAACGAAGATAAACTCATTCAAGACAGCAAAAGAGACACTGATGTATAGAACAGTCTTTTGGACTTTGTGGGAGAGGGAGAGGGTGGGATAATTTGGGAGAATGGCATTGAAACATGTATAATATCATGTATGAAATGAGTCACCAGTCCAGGTTCGATGCACGATACTGGATGCTTGGGGCTGGTGCACTGGGATGACCCAGAGGGATGGTACGGGGAGGGAGGAGGGCTCAGGATGGGGAACACGTGTATACCTGTGGCGGATTCATGTTGATATATGGCAAAACCAATACAATATTGTAAAGTTAAAAAAATTAATTAATTAAAAAATTTTTTTTCAAAGAAAAAAAGAAAGCCCCACCCAAGATGAGCCTGTAACATAAAAGTTCACAGCAGGGAGAAAAACACTGTTATGAAAAACAGCTAACAAGTCGGACAATTCACTTGTAAGCTTCATGTCTCTCAGCAAGTGGTGTTAGTTGTTCAGTCATGTCTAACTCTTTGGGACCATATGGACTGTAGCCTGCCAGGCTCTTCTGTCCATAGAATCCTCCAGGCACGAATACTGGAGTGGGTTGCCATTTCCTTCTCCAGGGGATCGTCTCGACCCAGGGATTGAACCTGTGTCTTCAGCATTCTCTTTCATTGGCAGGAGGATTCTTTACCACTGAGCCACCTGGGAAGCCCCCCAAACGTAAGAGTATGCTCACAGACATCAGAATACGACAAGGATTCCTGCTAACATACTTACTAAATAAAGTTTGAGTAGATAGTCTAGCCTCTACATGAGAGAAGAAGAAGACATAAGATTTGTAAGAATTAGGGAAAACCTAATTGTTATTTGCAGTGGAAGTCATTTTCTATATTGCAAATCTAAGAATCTACAGATATATTTTATAACTAATAAAAAGCTTGATCAAATTTGCTGAATGCAAAATCAATAATCACAGCAATATATATCACCAGTGATGAATTAAGCAATGTAATAGTTAAAACATTCCATTTTATAATAGCAAAGGAAAAAAGTATGAAATATACTTTGAAATAAATTTGGAAAGATTCTATATTATAAAGATGGTATTTTTTTCCCCCCAAATGGGTTTATTTAACAGTTTAATGCAGTTCCACTCAGTATCCTAATAGTGCTTTTCACAGAACAGGACTTACTAATTCTAAACTGAATCATATGGAAGAGTGAAGATCCAAAATGTCAATAACAATTTTGAAAAGGAACGACATGCATGGAACACTGACTCTACCATATATCAAGATTTATTATGTCTTTAAATTCACTCAGCATTACTTTATAATTTTTAGTATAAACTTTGTACATATTTTATATTTATTCCAATATATTTGATTATTTTGATACTATTATGAATATTTTAAGTTGATTTTCTTGACACCCATTGTAAGTCAATATTGATCTTGCAATCTGTGACTTTGTTAAATTTGCTTATTTGTTCAAGTAGATTTTAACTTCTTGTGGGTAGATATATAATCACACAAGCAATAAATACCAAAAATTTTTTTAAATTTTACTACTTAATCTACTAAATATGCTTAAAAAAAGATTTATTATGAAGCTATAGTAATTTAAAATATAGTATTGGCACAAGAATGGGCAAATAGACCAATGGAACAGAATGAAGAACTGGAAATTTATAAACATATGGAAGAAAGTATATGAACATATGAGAGAAATGGTGTCACAAATCAAAAGGGAAGCATAAACCGTTTAATAAACTGTATTATGGAAACTGGTTCCCCATCTGAAAAAAATATTCCTTTCTCAAACTATACCCCAAAATAAATTATGGGGGCTTCAAAGATTTACATACAAAAAATAATTAAAACTATTGGAATAAATGTTTGAAGAATATTGTTATAATCAATGACAAAGGTCCACAAACTTTCTGTAAAGTGCTAGATAATAAATATTTTGGGTTTATACACCACACACAGGTTGTGTTTTATATATATATATATATATCAACCTTTAAAAATGAAAAAAAAAAAAAATTCATCATGGGCCATTCTAAATAGACTGTTACCTGATTTTGACCCAGTCAGACATATTTGGCTAACTTCTGATTTTTGGGTAAAGGACAATTAAAATAAGGTGAATATACAATTTAAAAATTAAAAGACAAGTCAGATACTGGGAGAAAATATTTATAACCTATTTAACAAAGTTTTAGTATCTGGAAGATATGAAGAGCTCCTACAGACCAATAAGAAAACAAAAACCCAATAGGGAAATGGAAAATGGCAATTCAAGTTAAAAAAAAAAAAAAACACTGGATTATTCTTAGGAATTAGGAAAATAGAAGCTAAAATAAAAATAATATACTATTTTTCCCCTGAGATTGGCAAAAATTATAAAGTCTGACAGATCCAAGTATTGAGGAAGATGTAGAAAAAATTTCATACACTGCTGGTTGGAGTATAAATCGGTGCACCAACTCCAAAGCCTGGTGATGAATCCCACATAACCAAGTATGTCATGAGTTTGAAAAAATGCTAATAAAAATTTAAGATTAAGCTAATAAAGGCACACTGTCTAGATCACAGGATTTAATAGCATCAATTTCCTCTGACCTTATATATCTATGTCTTTTATATTCAGATGCCGCATTTTAAGAGCAAAACTGATTAATTAGAATGCTTTGAGAATGCTGATGAAGTATCTGCTGAAACTATGAACTATAACAGTTGATTGACGTGGGAATATTTAGCCCTTGGAAGAAAAAGACAGTGCAAATAAAAGAATATAAATGTGGGAGCAGCTAGGCTTAGTTTGCAATCGGTTGCTATACATTTACCTATTGGTATGCTGTACGTACCAATCAGATGCTGTTCCAGGGCTACCATATTGCACAACTGGGCTTTGAAAGTGAATGGGTTATGTAGAAGCCTAAACTGGATGACTTTAAGCAAGTTACTTAGAAGTCTTCATTTTCTTATCTAAAAAATTGAGCTAATAATTCAAAGTTTTTGTAGATTTAAAGATGATATAAGAAAACCCTCTACCAAATAGTATGCATTGAAGCAGTCATAATATTGAAATTTTAACAGTGGTTAAGAAAATGAATTTTAGATTCAAGCAGACAGACTCTTCAGCTCAAATCACATCTCTAATGTTTCCTGAGTGTGTTAAAGTTGATAAATTAACCTCTCTGGTACTGAGTTTCCTCATTTGTAAAATGTGAAGTAATAGCTCCTCTTTAGTAAGAGTCAGAAATTATTCTGAGAACTGTATATACATTAAACTATTTGCTAACTACAGAAACTTTGGTGTGAGTACTGTTAATACCCACCTCCTTCAAACAGAGGCATACAGAGTTTGAACAAATTGCCTCAAATCATAAAACTGAGGAAGAGAGAGAGTTGAGATTTTAATCCAAAGGGTCTCAAGTCCAGGATACAAGCTACACTAAATTGCCTTTCTAAGTCACTAAAAGGATTAAATGAGGTCATAGATATGAAGAATTCAGCATGGTGTATACAAGGTAGTAAGCACTTAATGGATTTTAGCCTTGTAGTGCTCAAGATTCTTTTGGTAACAAATTAGTTTAAGCTCATCTGCCCACTCAAATACTCAGAGAGGACTATATTGATTTACATGACTAAAAACTGGGTCAAATGAGGTCAGCAGGACTCACTCTCTCTCTCCATCCCTTACTCTGCTTTTCTTCCTGTTGGCTATATTCTTAGGCTGCTGCCATATAGTAACAAAGAGAGTTACCAGAAGCCTTCAGTATGCATTATCTTTATACTTAGCAATTCTTAGAACCTTGTTTTCTAGTCGTGTCTTTCATTGGCCTAGCATAGGCACAGGTTCTATTTAAAAATGATGACAACAACCAGAAAGAGGAGCAATTTCTACATCTAGGTCATGTCTCACCCTGAGATTAGGGGATGAGATCAGCCCCATCCAATCATATCACTAAAACTGAAAGGGGGTGTTTGACCCAAATTTATCATTCACAATGTGGTTAAGAAACTTGCCTCTTCACGTCTAGGAACCCCAAAACAGAAAAGCATTAGAAAGAAAGACAAGCTCTTTCCAAAGAAAACCTGAATAAGGTGGCACCTGATTGATCATCCTCAAATGATCAATATATCCAGATATGATCAACTATCCAGATATGTTTATTCTCCATGCTTTGCTGATCACCTGCTGCTGCTGCTGCTGCTAAGTTGCTTCAGTCGTGTCTGACTCTGTGCGACCCCATAGAGGGCAGCCCACCAGGCTTCCCCGTCCCAGGGATTCTCCAGGCAAGAACACTGGAGTGGGTTGCCATTTCCTTCTCCAATGCATGAAAGTGAAAAGTGAAAGTGAAGTCACTCAGTCATGTCTGACTCTAGCAACCCCATGGACTGCAGCCTACCAGGCTCCTTCATTCATGGGATTTTCTAGGCAAAAGTACTGGAGTGGGGTGCCATTGCCTTCTCCATTGCTGATCACCTAGTCACTCTAAATTTACTCTTCAATATTCTTAGTTCTCCCAAGTAGAGGCAGGTTTGCCATAATATTCTAACCTTGACCTAAAGGCCTCCAAAACTCATGGGCATAGGGCATAAGAGTGGGGGATTTAAGGGAGAGTTTCAAAGTAAGAAAAACCATCAGTTCACTTTCTCTTTGGTTGCAAATTTCCAAATAATTGCATTATAAATTAGATCAAGGTGTACAGATATGAACAAAATATTAAAATCTATTTTCAGGAAACTTTTAGTGTAAAATTTGTTTTCAGAAAACACTATGAAAACATGTTATTTAAAGCAATAGATCCAACTGATGCCTACCACTCTATTAAGATTTAAAAATTAATTCCTCTCTTGTAGTAATTTTAGGAGAAGAAATACAAATAGATCTTATATTGTTTAATGTATTTTTTCTTTTTTAAATTCACGTTTAGTTTTCAGTTGAGGTACATGAATTTTCTTTACTACCATACTCAAACTTCCAGTTTAGAAAATATTTTTTGAAAGTACAATATATCCAAACAGATTAGTCATTTTTCTTTAATGTAGCTTTGCCAAATGCTACAACATTAAAACAAGACATTCGTGAGATATGATTCAGTTAGCCCAGCCTTAGAAAAGTAACATAGCCACATGACAAGTACAGGGTATTAGCTGTACCTCATAGTATTTTGTTCTATGTGTATTCTTTGATCTGTTCGTCAAAGTCCTTAATTTTTAATATGCCAATATGATTCAATAAAATTTAAGAAAAATTTATCTTCAGAACATTAATTGAATTATATGAAATGCAAAATATCAGTGGTATTGTAGGTACAAGGAAAAAAAAAAACTGCTGTCTATCAAAAATGTTGGGAAAAATCCTTATCAAGAAGATGCCCTAAGCAGTATAAAATCCTTAGGTAAATATTTTTATATCTATGATACATTGTCCTAGATCTTGAAGATTCTCACCTGGTTAAAGGCAGGGTACTGGATATTATGGTCTCTGGTGACATTTTTCTAGGTCTGATCCTCTCTTCCTAATCTCATATTGATTTTAATATTAGGTCAGAAATGTCAAAAGTAAATTTTCTAGCTCTTCTTTGCTGATATTTTTCTCTCACACCACTCTGTCCTGTGCCTGATTGGGGTCATCCTGAACAACATACCTGGACTATTTCAGTGCATCTCTTTCACCTATCTTGTCATTTGTAACTCAAAAGAAAAGTCTTTCTGATGATTACAATTTTTTAATTTCTTCTTGCTGAATAAAGTTATGTAAAAGTAGCAATACTTTTGGTTCTTGTTGTATGACTAGTACTATGCTTGGCTACTGAAACGAAATGGTGTATTACTTATGGTCCAGTGTAATTTATTCAGTCATTTCAAATTGGTTACATATAAATGTTAAATGATTTTGTGGGGTTTTTCTCCAATCTCTGCATGCACCTGAGTTATATCTCCCTTTCCTTTTCTTTAAAGACACCTAAAGTAGGTTACAAAACTCCCATTCAAGAGTGGCTATTAAAAGCTCAGTTTAGACCAGCTTATAACTGATGTACATCTCCTGTTGCTAACCAGTACAGTATACATACAGGAACATAAAGCAGAGAGTAATGCACAGTCTGATATTGTCTCTTCCTACCTCTTGTTCGCCTTGAGGTGGTCAGCCTCTAGAAGATCTACTCCTTTCTCCCCTAGGCTCTGGTTCTTCAGAAGTGTTGAAGGTTAGGAAGATGTGAGATGGATAGATAGAGAGAGAGGAAGAACAGGTAGATATCTCTTACTTACGTGGCCACTGATTATAATCTTCTTTCTGTCATTGCTGCTCCTCTGGCTAAGCAAACAAGGGAAGACGGAGACAGAGTGTGTGTGTGTGTGTGTGTGTGTGTGTGTAGAGTGAGAGAGACAGAGAGAAAGAGATATGACCTCACAGACAAATACATATTGGGGTTCAGAGAAATACTCACATAGAAAGCCAGAGAGATATTTGGAGAACCAGAGATCACACAGAGATACACAGAGAGATGGACATACAGAGAAGCAAAGACACACAGAGACACTCAGAAACAATAGATACACATACAGAATGACATAAAGGGATACACAGATTTAAAGAAAGAGACAGAAACAGACAGCCTAAGAGACAGAGATAAATAGGAGAAAGACACAAAGGGAAAAGAAACAGAAATAGACAAAAGGGAGAGTCACAAAGTGAAACAGAAAAACAGAGACCTAGAGAAAAAGAGAGAGGAAGAAAAAACACATTCTCACAAAAATATACGGAGAGACTGACTACGTAGAATATGATAGACAAAAACAAAGGGGATAAAGAAAGACACAGAAAGAGAGCCACAGACGAAAAAGAGACAAATGAAGACATGGAGACACGGATGCTGACTCTGAACCGATGCTGACTCTGAGAGATGAGATACCCTCTAAGAGACAGAGATGGAAATGGGAAGATCACCAGCTCTGGAGCTAACTTGATTCTTAGTCTTCCCGTCACCTGGCCAGTTCTCTTTTCCTGATTACCACGGAAACTTCCTGGGTACTCTCCTCACCTCTCCCCAGCCTGGACTTGCACCAGGTTGAGTTTACTGTTTCTAGAACCCAGAGAGCCCTTAACAGCATCACAGGCACGGGGCCTGATTTAATACCGGCGCCCACTAGTACTGCATTAATATTAGTCCCATGCTCGATGTGACCACATTGTTTCATGAAATGCCCAATAGACAAAGCAGCCAGTAGTGAATGGATAGTGCAATGAATTATTTGAACTAGGATTTTTTTCTTAGTTGAGGATAGTCACTTTCTCAGAAACTACTGAACGCTAAAAACAGAAACTAACAAAACCATTTTTATCTCGAAGTGAGTAACTAAACAAACAAGTGTTAGGCATTCTCATTCTCCTTTTAATAAATTTAACCTCAGTCTCCATTTTATGGTTGAGTACTGCTGCTGCTGCTGCTTCATCGCTCAGCGGTAGGATTTCCTCCACACTCTCTCCAGCACCTGTTTGTGGATTTTTGATGATGGCCATTCTGACCTGCGTGAGGTGATATCTCATTGTAGTCGATTTGCATTTCTCTAATAATGAGTGATGTTGAATATCTCTTCATGTGTGCCCTTATCAAAGTCTACTGCTTCAGAGAAGTCTTCTCTGAACTTCAGGCTTCCCCTCATTTCCAGTCTGAGTTAAGCATGCTCTCCCTTGTGAACTTACTAAATGGCACAAATATGTCTGTTTCCTCTACTACAATTATAAGTTTCCCCAAGGGGGTTGGCAGTATCTTGTTCTTCTCCAATTTATCCCATATTATTGGCACCATGGGCTTCCCTCCTGGCTCAGCAATAAAGACTCTGCCTGCAATGCAGGAGATCCAGGTTCAATCCCTGGGACAGGAAGATCCCCTGGAGGAGGGTATGGCAACCCACTTCAGTATTCTTGCCTGGAGAATTCCATGGACAGAGAAGATTGGCAGGCTACAGTCCATAGGGTCACAAAGAGTTAGATGTGACTCAAGAGACCTAGCATGCATGCATATGGCACAATGTCTGAAACATTGTAGAAATTTAATAAATGCTTGAAAAATAGATATGATGACTTCTCCAAATAAATTAATTTGTACTGCTTTTAACTCCAGGAAAATTTTATTTTAAGCAATGTATATATTCAATGAAACTCTATTAAAATGTATTATGCTCCCCTTCTTAAAAATTAAACAAAATACTGAGTGCAAGAAACAGTAAATTCTACTGGTCTTGTTGGATAAAAATCATGTGTTGTGGGAGCAGCCAAACTGAGCTTGGAGCCTTATCCTCTCACATACTGTTCATAGAATCTTGTGAAAGTTACTTAACTCCCTTAGGATTCATTTTCTTCATCTGTAAAATGGACACAATAGGAGTACAGATTTAATAAGAGGTACTGTGAAGTCAATATGAGTCAAAAAATGAGAAAGACTTAGAAAAGTTCTTGGCACATAGTAAGTATTCAATAAATGTGAGCTGTTAATGTCTTCACTTTTTCCTTAATGGTTCAGAAACTTCAATATGTGTCACTTTTATGCTGTGGTTTAATCAGATCAGATCAGTCGCTCAGTCATGTCCGACTCTTTGCAGCCCCATGAATCGCAGCACGCCAGGCCTCCCTGTCCATCACCAACTCCCGGAGTTCACTCAGACTCACGTCCATTGAGTCAGTGATGCCATCCAGCCCTCTCATTCTCTGTCGTCCCCTTCTCCTCCTGCCCCCAATTCCTCCCAGCATTAGAGTCGTTTCCAATGAGTCAACTCTTCGCACGAGGTGGCCAAAGTACTGGAGTTTCAGCTTTAGCATCATTCCTTCCAAAGAAATCCCAGGGCTGATCTCCTTCAGAATGGACTGGTTGGATCTCCTTGCAGTCCAAGGGACTCTCAAGAGTCTTCTCCAGCACCACAGTTTAAAAGCATCAATTTTTCGGTGCTCAGCCTTCTTCACAGTCCAACTCTCACATCCATACATGACCACAGGAAAAATCATAGCCTTGAGTAGATGAACCTTTGTTGGCAAAGTATTGTCTCTGCTTTTCAATATGTTATCTAGGTTGGTCATAACTTTCCTTCCAAGGAGTAAGCGTCTTTTAATTTCATGGCTGCAGTCACCATCTGTAGTGATTTTGGAGCCCAGAAAAATAAAGTCTGCCACTGTTTCCACTGTTTCTCCATCTATTTCCCATGAAGTGGTGGGACCAGATGCCATGATCTTCGTTTTCTGAATGTTGAGCTTTAAGCCAACTTTTTCACTCTCCTACCAAGATATCTAAGGAAGTTTGTCTTTCTAGTAAATGAACTCAGACTGCTGGGTTTTTTAAATCCTTATGGCTATCATTTTCTTATTTTCTTGCTTGCTATCAGCTGACATTTATTGCTAAAACCATGTGTCTCTCCGTGGCTTTTCCACTCCAATTTTTACTATATCATGCTTAACATTCTATGAACTAGGAAAACATACTACTAAGTTTCTTAAAATAATCTGGAAAGTAATAGATAAGACTATGAACTAAATCCTAATCATAAGGAATTCTCATGTCCAGAAAATAAAAAGTATGTTATTATATGGAAACATTTATTTCCTAGATGCATTTTGTGCTTTCTTCCTGTCAACAGAAAATGCTGTATGTTTCTGAGTAATAAACTTCTGGGATAATTAAAGTGGTATCTCACTTGCATGCCATCTGTAGAAGGATAATATGGCACAGTGGAAATAGCAAAGACAACAGAGATCTGAGACCAAATTTTAATTCTACTTGCTCATGTGAACTTGAGCAATTTGTTTAGTATTTCTGAGCTTGACTTTCTTCACATTAAGATAAAAACACTTCTGGAATAATAAGACCTATAGGATTAGAAATTGTTGATGTAAATAACCAGTGTGCCAGTAAACAATAGGGCTCAAAATATAAGAATCATTAAAGTTATCATCTGTTCATCCATAATTGTCTTTAGTGTGCAATCCAAATATTTAAATATTTTAACTTTTCACAGATTTATATTTTACTCTCTGAAATACCTTTTTTGGTTTTATAACAAATCTTAATATTTTACTGGATCAATAATGCCTTGATAAAATGAATTATCTCTGTCTGCTTTTCTTTTTTAACCTCCATTTAAAAATAATGTTGAATATTAAAATTTTACTTCAATATGTCTAAATTATTCACAGATAGTTTTGGTAAAGGAAGAATTAAAACTTTTATCCCTTTTGTTCCCTGCCTTGATTTGAATAATTTGAACTGTCCTGGCTTGCCGAATAATACTCATCCACTATGTATTCTGCTGATGGTTTCCTTTGAACAGTTCTGTCTCCATCTGTCTCCAAATCTGTCTTGCATTTTTCAAATAAATATTAATAAATTATAGATGTTTTTGTTAAACAGACTGAATCTTAATAATAAAAGGAAACAAGACAGGAGTATAGAACTCTATAAACTGAATACACCCCAATGATGGTTAATATGACATCAGTGGTTTATCTAATTTTTAGGGGACCAATAAGCACACAGTTTATATAATGTGCTTTGCCTATTGCTTGATCTAGCCATTTTTCAATATTCATGTATAAATGGTGATATTTAATGTATATAGCAGGCTATAAATTCTAATTAGATCACAACTTCCCATTCTTGGAATAATAAACACAGTATTAATCATTTTGTCACATTCAAGACATACTGAACTACATTATTTGATCCACTTCCAAATCTAGTCTAAACTGAAGTAGAATTGTCTCTCATTCCCCTAAAAGATAGCTGAGAAATAAGAGGTCGGTAAAGGAGGAACTGATTTATTATGACTGGATGGCTATCTCTGTCTGATTAATTACTCTTTACTTTAAGATGCCTACATTTTAAACTTCTCATTATTTGCCCTCTCAAATAAAATATATCTTTCAGATCTCTGGAGCATGTTTAAAATTAAATTTTAGTCCTTTAACATTTGAAAGCAGAGTTTCTACTAGCTCAGATTCATTACTGATTTTGCTGTGTGGCCTAAAATTTAATTATAAAGATGACACTTTAATCCCAGTGAAACTGGTTGGTTTATTATAAGTGAGGGACAAAAATGCCAACAGACAGATCAGAGCTCCAGAAATATTTTTTTTTATTTTTTCCAACAGAATGAGTTATATTAACATGGAAATGTATGCGCAAGTAAACTTCAAATGTTATTCTTGTAGCAGTGTACATTCATAAGGGCAATGATACCTGGCATTGTGGTTCCTTTTTAGGCACTTAATGACTTATTGGATCATTAAACACCATTCGCTCCCTGCTTTTCGTGGACCCTGGAGCTAGTCATTAACTCCGTAGTGAGGAATGTGAACAATGGAGTTACTGTCTAATTGTAGTTACAATCTTCTCTCCCCTGTTATCATGTATCTATATAACTAATATCAGAAGCTTTATTATTTCTATCACCTCTGTAGTGACTGATGCCTTCATTGAATGATTTTTAAATCTGTTTTATAAGAGAAAACTGTTATATGCATTTGATACATAGAATGGCATTTTTCAATTTGGGGGAAAATAAAAGTTAACAATAAAATAATCCATATAAAATGGTAATTCAAAACAAACTTGGACAGTACTAAAAAAAAATACTGAAAAATAACTCAAGTATAAAACTATATTTTTAGAAATATAAGCCATATTTATAAAATAAACCTGTCTTTCTGATTATTAGTTAGCTTAATTTATATTTACTGATTTTGAATGCTTTTCTCCCAATGTATAAATCATGGTACAAAAGTGCACATTCTATGATTTTAGTTGTTAAATATTTTAAGGTATATTCTAAAAGTAAAAACATGTACTGTTTTAAAAGTACTTGCTTTTGAGGTCATTATTTGATTGCCCTAGGAAAGAGAGTTGTTGGATTCTTTTCCCTATTGATGGCTTCCAGATTAAACCATAGACTAAAGGTTACAAAATACAGCCCATAAGCCACATTCAGCTCAAAGATACATATGCTTTTATAAAAATTCAATTAAATCAAAACACTTAAAATTGACTTCTAAGAGAAAGCTTAGAGAAAACTTTTTGACTTTGGCTTAGGCAAATATTTCTCAGATATAACACCAAAGCTCAATCCTTAAAAAAAAAAAAGAATGATAAATTAGACTTTACCAAAATTAGAAATATATGCTATTTGAAAGTCATGTTAGAAGAATGAAGACAGGCAACAGACTAAGAGAAAATATTTTCCAAATCATAAATCTGATAAAGGACTTGTACCCAAAATTTATAAAGGTCACTCAAAATTCAGAAAAAGAAAAATCAACAACACAATTTAAAAAGAGAAGAGATGTGAACAATTACTTCACTAAAGATATATGGATGGGAAATAAGCGTATATAATCATGCTCAACATCATTAATGGTTAAGGAAATTGCCAGGTAGTGCTAGTGATAAAGAACCTGCTTGCCAATGCAGGAGACTACTTAAGAGACACAGGTTCCATCTCTGGGTCAGGAAGATCCCCTGGAGGAGGGCACAGCAACCCACTCCGGTATTCTTACCTGGAGAATCCCATGGAGAGCAGAGCCTGGCAGTCCATAGGGTCACAGCTTTAAAAAAAACTGACAATACCAAATGAAAGGATATGAAGTAACTATAACTCCTATTCATTGGATGGACTGCAAATATTTTTCCAAGTGGAAACTTCATATGCACTTAAACATAAACTTACCACATAACCCATAAACCCCACTCTTAAGTGTTCACACAAATGAAATAAAAACTTAAATTTGCACAAAAATCCACACACGAGTGTTTATTAGTAATCAACAAAATATGAAAACAGCACAAATAGTTTTCAGCTGGGAAATGGATAAACAAATTGTGGCTCATCTGTCCAACAGAATGGAATACCACTCATCAATAAAAAGAACAAATTACTAATAAATGAAATAACTGAGATGTATCTCTAATTAGGCTAAATGAAAGAAACCAGAGTCTAAAAGCTACATACATCATGATTCTATTTATGAGATTGTTGGAAAAACAAAACCATAGATATAAAATAGAAACAAAAACACTAGTCACCATGTGTTGGGGATATGGAGGAAGAATACACTGCAAAAGGACACAGGGAAAATTTGGAGATAATACTATTGTTCTATCTTGATTGTGGTGGTGGTTACACAACTTACATGTCTATGAATTCTCAGAACTTCACAATTAACAGGGAAATTTTTACTATATGTAAATTGAACTCTTTTAAGAAGATATAGGTGAAAATGGTACAATAATTCAGAAATTTTACATGTTACTACTGATTATTTTCCCTGGAGTAGGAAATGGCAACCCACTTCAGTATTCTTGACTGGAGAATCCCATGGACAGAGGATCCGGGTGGGCTACAGTCCATGGGGTTGCAAAGAGTCAGACACAACTGAGCAACTAACACGCTGATTACTTTATCCTGGGGAAAAAAGAGGAAAACCAGGTAACACTAGGACAATATTTTGTTATTCAACAAGTATTTAAGAAGCACCAACTGTCTTTTCCAATGAGTCAGCTCTTTGAGAAAGATGGAGGGCAGGAGGAGAAGGGGGTGACAGAGGATGAGATGGTTGGATGGCTTCACTAACTCAATGAACAAACTCTAGAAGACAATGAAGGACAGGGAAACATGGCATGCTTCTATGGGGTCACAAAGAGTCTGACAGGACTTTGCAACTGAACGACAACTGTAAGTTAGGTATTATTCTAAACAATGAAAATGCAGCTAGGAATAAAGCAAACAAGAATCTTCAAGCTTCTGGACTTATATTCCAGAAGAAGGAGACACAATTACCACATACACATGTGAAATAGACAGTTGCTGCTGCTGCTACTGCTGCTAAGTCGCTTCAGTCGTGTCCGACTCTGTGCAACCCCATAGACGGCAGCCCACCAGACTTCCCAGCCCTTGGAATTCTCCAGGCAAGAACACTGGAGTGGGTTGCCATTTCCTCCTCCAATGCATGAAAGTGAAAGGTGAAAGTAAAGTCGTTCAGTCGTGTCCGACTCTTAGCGACCCCATGGACTGAAGCCTACCAGGCTCCTCTGCCCATGGATTTTCCAGGCAAGAGTACTGGAGTGGGGTGCCATTGCCTTCTCTGAAAATAGACAGTCAGATGCTAATGAGTGCTAGAGAGAATAATAAAGCAAAGAGTTGACAGAGTCAAAAGTTGAAGATTGAAATGTAAAATAACATAGATAAGGAAAGCTTCACTGAGAAGGTGCATTTGAACAAACAGCTGAAGGAGATAAGAGCACTAGGTATGCATTTTTCTGTATTCAGGAAGAGGGAAACACAAGGGCAAAGGCCTTGTGACAGGAGTGTGCCAGGTATGCCTAAGGAGACATATATTGGCCCATGTGCCTGAATTAGAATGAGGGGAGAGGAAGAATAACAGGAGATGTCAGAAAATTAAAAGGAGCCAGGTTGGGCATGGCTTTGTTTTCATCGTTATGAAAAGCTATTAAATGTGTTCAGAATAGAAATGGCATTATTTGACTACCATAATAACACTAGATTAT
This sequence comes from Bos grunniens, assembly GCF_055505025.1. Taxonomy (NCBI): domain Eukaryota; kingdom Metazoa; phylum Chordata; class Mammalia; order Artiodactyla; family Bovidae; genus Bos; species Bos grunniens. The sequence continues at coordinate 136,456,344 of NC_141194.1, forward strand.
GGTGGAAAAGGTAGAAGTAGCAAGGTTAAGATGCTAATACAGAAATCAAGATGAGAAATAATGATGACTTGGATAAGAGTGTGCACAGTAGAGATAGTGAGATGTTCAATTATATTATCTTTGGAAGGCAAAACCAACAGGATATGCAAATATTTGTAAGATATGGGCTGAAAGTGAAGAAGAACTAAAAAACCTCATGATGAAAGTGAAAGAGGAGAGTGAAAAAGTTGGCTTAAAGCTCAACATTCAGAAAACCAAGATCATGGCATCTGGTCCCATCACTTCATGGGAAATAGATGGGGAAACAGTGGAAACAGTGGCAAACTTTATTTTGGGGGGCTCCAAAATCACTGCAGATGGTGACTGCAGCCATGAAATTAAAAGACGCTTACTCCTTGGAAGGAAAGTTATGACCAACCTAGATAGCATATTGAAAAACAGAGACATTACTTTGCCAACAAAGGTCCGTCTAGTCAAGGCTATGCTTTTTCCAGTGGTCATGTATGGATGTGAGAGTTGGACTGTGAAGAAAGCTGAGCACCAAAGATTTGATGCTTTTGAACTGCTGTGTTGGAGAAGACTCTTGAGAGTCCCTTGGACTGCAAGGAGATCCAACCAGTCCATTCTGAAGGAGATCAGCCCTGGGATTTCTTTGGAAGGAATGATGCTAATGCTGAAATTCCAGTACTTTGGTCACCTCATGCGAAGAGTTGACTCATTGGAAACGACTCTGATGCTGGGAGGGATTGGGGGCAGGAGGAGAAGGGGACGACAGAGGATGAGATGGCTGGATGGCATCACTGACTCGATGGACATGAGTCTGAGTGAACTCCGGGAGTTGGTGATGGACAGGGATGCCTGGCGTGCTGTGATTCATGGGGTCGCAAAGATTCAGACATGACTGAGCGACTGAACTGAACTGATGGGCTGAAAAAGAAAGTGAGAAATCAAAGATGACTATAAAGTTTTTTACTTAAGTAACCATAGAACTGAAAAGAAAGAAAGTGAAAGTGAAGTCGCTCAGTTATGTCCGACTCTTTCCGACCCCATGGACTGTAGCCTACCATGTTCCTCCATCCATGGGATTTTCCAGGCAAGAGTACTGGAGTGGGTTTCCATTTCCTTCTCCAGAGGATCTTCCCGATCCAGGGATCAAACCAGAGTCTCCCGCATTGTTGGCAGATGCATTACAGTCTGAGCCACCAGAGAAGTCTTATAAAACTGAAGATGTCATTTACTGAGAAGAAGTAGATTTGGGAATAGAGAAAATCAATTGTGTCAAATACTGTGGTTATGTCAAGACAGATAAGGATTAAGAATCAAGGAATGAATTTAACAAAATGGAGGTAATAAGTGACGTTGATAAGAGAAATAACTGTGGTGGTGTAAAGGCAAATGCCTCATTGGACTGGGATCCAGAATCAAATGAGAGAAACTTAAGATAGTAAATAAATGCCATTCTTTTGAAAAGAGTTTTGTTGTGAAGAAAAGTAGCAAAATATGATGGCAGCTGAAGGAGTGTCAAAGAATGTGGTGTCAAAGAGGTTTTTAATTTTTGTTTTTTTCCAAGAGGAAAGGATATCTAGTTTCAAGCAGGTGATATTGTTCAAAGGAGAATTTAATAATATGGGACAACTAGGAAAAACTGCTGAAAACCTGTTGTTGAACAAGATAGAGGGAATAGGGTCTAGCAGACAAGTTGAGAATTTATTCCTTTCTAGAAACCCAGTTCATTTACAGAAGTGAAGGCATCTGGGTAGAGATGCTTGTATAGGTCCACAGATAGATGTAGTAATTGAAGCCTGTGGAAATTAATTTCTGATTGATTCTGTTTTCTCAGTGAGATAGTAAGGATGAGAGTGAGACCAGGAGAAAAGGTGACCGAAGTTTGTAAAAGATAGAGGAGTTGTGAAATAGTCATTTTGATGAGTGAGAAGGTGGATGAATCCAGCCATTTGGTCAAATAAAAAGGAAAAACTGGAGAACTTTGGCCTTCATTGCCACATAGCAATCTTATTTTTCACTGTACCCTTTCATGTCTGGGAAGGCAGCTGAACAAACATTTATATGAGAGAACTAAGAGTCAATCAGTTCAGTTCAGTTCCGTTGTTCAGTCCTCTCCAACTCTTTGTGACCCCATGGACTGCAGCACGCCAGGCCTACCTATCCATCACCAACTGCCGGAGTTTACCCAAACTCATGTCCATTGAGTCGGTGATGCCATCCAACCATCTCATCCTCTGTCATTCCCTTCTCCTCCCACCTTCAATCTTTGCCAGCATCAGGGTCTTTTCAAATGAGTCAGCTCTTCGCATCAGGTGGCCAAAGTATTGGAGTTTCAGTTTCAACATCAGTCCTTCCAAAGAACACCCAGACCTGATCTCCTTTAGAATGAACTGGTTGGATCTCCTTGCAGTCCAAGGGACTCTCAAGAGTCTTCTCCAACACCATAGTTCAAAAGCTTCAATTCTGCAGTGCTCAGCTTTCTTTATAGTCCAACTCTCACATCCATACATGACTACTGGAAAAACCACAGCTTTGACTAGATGGACCTTTGTTGGCAAAGTAATGTCTCTGCTTTTTAATATGCTGTCTAGTTTGGTCAACACTTTTCTTCCAAGGAGTAAGCGTCTTTTAATTTCATGGCTGCAGTCACTGTCTGCAGTGATTTTGGAGGCCAAAAAAATAAGGTCTGACACTGTTTCCACTGTTTCTCCATCTATTTCCCATGAAGTGATGGGACCAGATGCCATGAGCTTTGTTTTATGAATGTTGAGCTTTAAGCCAACTTTTTCACTCTACTCTTTCACTTTCATCAAGAGATTCTTTAGTTCTTCTCACTTTCTGTCATAAGGGTGGTGTCATCTGCATATCTGAGGTTATTGATATTTCTCCCGGCAATCTTGATTCCAGCTTGTGCTTCCTCCAGCCCAGCTTTTCTCATGATGTACTCTGAATATAAGTTAAATAAGCAGGGTGACAATATACATTCTTGACATACTCCTTTTCCTATTTGGAATCAGTCTGTTGTTCATGTCCAGTTCTAGCTGTTGCTTATTGACCTGCATTCAGATTTCCCAAGAAGCAGGTCAGGTGTTCTGGTATTCCCATCTCTTTCAGAATTTTCCACAGTTTGGTGTGATCCACACTGTCAAAGTTTTGGCATAGTCAGTAAAGCAGAAATAGATGTTTTTCTGGAACTCTCTTGCTTTTTTGATGATCCAGCGGATGTTGGCAATTTGATCTCTGGTTCCTCTGCCTTTTCTAAAACCAGCTTGAACATCTGGAAGTTCACAGTTCACGTCTTATTGAAGCCTGACTTAGAGAATTTTGAGCATTACTTTACTAGTGTGTGAGTTGAGTACAATTGTGTGGTAGTTTCAGCATTCTTTGGCAATGCCTTTTTTCAGGATTAAAATGAAAACTGACCTTTTCCAGTCCTGTGGCCACTGCTGAGTTTTCCAAATTTGATGACGTATAGAGTGCAGCACTTTTACAGCATCATCTTTTAGGATTTGAAATAGCTCAGCTGGAATGCCATCACCTCTACTGGCTTTGTTCGTAGCGATGCTTCCTAAGGCCCACTTGACTTCACATTCCAGGATGTCTGGCTCTAGGTGAGTGATCATACCATTGTGATTATCTGCATCATGAGGATCATTTTTGTACAGTTCTTCTGTGTATTCTTGCCACCTCTTCTTAGTATCTTCTGCTTCTGTTAGGTCCCTACCATTTAATCCTTTATTGAGCCCATCTTTGCATGAAATGTTCCCTTGGTATCTCTAATTTTCTTTAAGACATCTCTAGTCTTTCCCATTCTTTTTTTCCCCCCTCTATTTCTTTGCACTGATTGCTGAGGAAAGCTTTCTTATCTCTCCTTGCTATTCTTTGGAACTCTGCATTCAAATGGGTATACCTTTCCTTTTCTCCTTTGCTTTTCACTTTTCTTCTTTCCACAGCTATTTGTAAGGCCTCCTCAGACAGCCATTTTGCTTTTTTGCATTTCTTTTTCATGGGGATGGTCTTGATCCCTGTCTCCTGTACAGTGTCATGAACCTCCATCCATAGTTCCTCAAGCACTCTATCAGATCTAGTCCCTTGAATGTATTTCTCACTTCTACTGTATAATTGTTAGGGATTTGATTTAGGTCATACTTGGTCTAGTGGTTTTACCCCACTTTCTTCAATTTAAGTCTGAATTTGGCAATAAGGAGTTCATGATCTGAGCCATAGTCAGCTCCCAGCCTTGTTTTTGCTGACTCTATAAGGCTTCTCCATCTTTGGCTGCAAAGAATATAATCAATCTGATTTTGGTGTTGGCCATCTGGTGATGTCCATGCATAGAGACCTCTCTTGTGTTGTTGGAATAGGGTGTTTGCTATGACCAGTGCATTCTCTGGCAAAACTCTGTTAACCTTTTCCCTGCTTCTTTTGTACTCCAAGGCCAAATTTGCCTGTTACTCCAGGTATCTCTTGACTTCCTACTTTTTCATTCCAGTCCCCTATAATGAAAAGGACATCTTTTTGGGGTGTTAGTTCTAGAAGGTCTTGTAGATCTCCATAGAACCGTTCAACTTCAGCTTCTTAAGCATTACTGGTTGGGGCATAGACTTGGATTACTGTGATATTGAATGATTTTCCTTGGAAACAAACAGATATCGTTCTGTCATTTTTGAGATTGCATCCAAGTACTGTATTTTGGACTCTTTTGTTGACTATGACAGCTACTCCATTTCTTCTAAGAGTCAATAGATGGTGATAATACTGATAGGAGCTACTATTATTGAACATCTAGTATATGCAAAACATTCTATATAAGTAACCTTTAACTCTCACGATATCCTTGCAAAGTAAGTATTGTTACCCTGCATTCACGGAAAAGAAAATCAAACTGTGGAGAAGGTAATGTAGTTGAGATTTCACAACTAGGAGTGTCACAATTATCACTTGAACAGGTCTTTTCCTTTCAACAGGGCGTTTGGAATTGATCACCCTTGTTAAGTCTTTCTTTCTGTTCTGTCATACCTGAGAGAGAGATAAATTCCCATAATTAATAGTAGGACTGTGTTCCCATCTGTAACAAGGAGAGAAGTATATGTCCAACTCTCCAAAAGAAGCATAGTTTGAAAAAAGAAGATAATTTGGGAATGATTGGGAACCTCTTAGAACCAGAAAAACACACTGCCCAGCTTTGCATTCAGCCTCCTTTGTTGAGGATGGCTCTCCTTAATGGTCAAAATGAATATAAATCTACCTGGTATTTTTAAAATATTTACATAAATTACAGAGGCTGAATAGACCTCCATCAGTGACTGTTGAGGACTAGAGGAAAAAGGGGAATGATGCTACCAGATTCAGAATGTCACTTTATCAAAAATTTAAGAATGTCTGGAAAGACTGACCTCAATCTTTAGCACTATTCTATATTATTAATATGAGGATTCACGATCACTTAGAAAAATAAATGGAGACCCCTAGAAGCCAACACTGGTACACTAAAAGTCTGTCAGATTATTTTTCTGATTGGTTGTTCAAAGTAAATCTCTTCAAAAGGAATTTGATGAGACTTTTCAGGTCATCTTTGTGAAAAAGATCGTTAAGTATTCACTTCATGATAGTGCAAATAGTTTTTTTAAAAAATGACCATCAGGGGTACTCTTTCTGCCCCCTTCTGATGCCTATGTCAGAAGCTTTCTCTATCTCCTTTATACTTTAATAAAACTTTATTACACACACACACAAAAAAAAAATGACCGTCATTATTAGGTATAAAATAAGCTATAAGGATATATTGTACAATGTGGGGAATATAGCAAATATTTTATAATAACTATAAATGAAGCATAAATATTAAAAATGGTAAACCACTTTACTATACACCTGTAACTTATTATTTATCAACTATACTTCAATAAAAAATTTTAAAACAGACCATATGCTAAACCAGCAAATCTAAATAAATCTAAATTCGTATTATATAGTATATGTTTGCTGAAAACAGAAATATCAAATTAGAAATTAATACTAAAAAGATATCTGAAAATATTTGAAATGCCTATAAACTAAAAAACATACTTTGAAATAAATCATCGGCCAAAGAAAAATTTACAAGGGAATTAGAAAAAGCTTTGAGTTGAATGAAAATGAAATCACAACATATCAGAATTTGTAGAATGCAGATAGCACAATACTTAGCAAGAAATTTATAGCATTAAATGCTTTTTTTCAAAAGTCTAAAATATGCTGTCTAAACTGCCATCTCATGAAGCTAAAAATAAAGAAATAAAATAGCGAGTTAAACCAGAGTAAAAAGAAGAAAGGAAATAAATTTAAGAATTGCAATCAGTGAATTAGAAAACAGAAAATAGAGAAAATTTAATGAAAACAAACGCAGGTTCTTTGAAAATATGCATAAACTGGTGAACCTCTAGTTAATTGAAAGAAAACCTCTAGTCAATGAAAGAAAACAAATTAGAAATATGAGCAATAAAAGAGAGAGTACCATTATCAATCATATGGAATTTAAAATAATGATGAGATTATTAAAAATTTATAACAATAAATTTGACAACTTAGATGAAATAAACACACTTCTAGAAATCACTTAAATAACTAAATCTGACATAAAAATTAGAAAATTTGGATAGTCATATCTATCAATGAAACTGAATTCATAATTTATAACATTCTTACAAACAAAACTCCATAACCAAGTTGCTTCACAGGTAAATTATTTAAAATACTTAAGGAAGAAATGAAAACTGGAAAAGGTCAGTTTTCATTTCAATCCCAAAGAAAGGCAATGCGAATGAATGTTCAAACTACTGCACAATTGCACTCATCTCACACTCTACCAAAGCAATGCTCAAAATCCTCCAAGCCAGGCTTCAACAATACGTGAACCATGAACTTCCAGATGTCCAAACTGGATTGAGAAAAGACAGAGGAACCAGAGATCAAATTGCCAACATCCACTGGATCATCAAAAAAGCAAGAATTCCAGAAAAACATCTACTTCTGCTTTATTGACTATGCCAAAGCCTTTGACTGTGTGCATCACAACAAACTGTGGAAAGTTCTGAAAGAGATGGGAATACCAGACCACCTGACCTGCCTCTTGAAAAATCTGTGTGCAGGTCCAGAAGCAGATAGAACTGGACATGGAACAACAGACTGGTTCCATATCAGGAAAGGAGTACATCAAGGCTGCATATTGTCACCTTGATTATTTAACTTATATGCAGAGTACATTATTACAAAATGCTGGGCTACATAAAGCAAAAGCTGGAATGAAGATTGTTGAGAGAAATATCAATAACCTCAGATATGCAGATGACACCACCCTTATGGCAGAAAGCAAAAAAGAACTAAAGAGCCTCTTGATGAAAGTGAAAGAGCAGAGTGAAAAAGTTAGCTTAAAAGTCAACATTCTGAAAACTAAGATCATGGCATCTGGTTTTATCACACAGTAAATAGATGGGGAAACAACAGAAACAGTGAGAGACTTTATTTTTGGGGCTCCAAAATCACTGCAGATGGTGACTGCAGCCATGAAATTAAAAGGGGCTTGCTCCTTGAACGAAAAGCTATGATCAACCTAGACAGCATATTAAAAAGCAGAGACATTACTTTGCCAACAAAGGTCCATCTAGTTAAAGCTGTGGTTTTTCCAGTAGTCATGGATGGATATAAGAGTTGGACTGTGAAGAAAGCTGAGTGCCGGAGAATTGATGCTTTTGAACTATGGTGTTGGAGAATACTCTTGAAAGTCCTTTGGACTCTAAGGAGATCTAACCAGTCCAACCTAAAGGAAATCAGTTCTGGATATTCATTGGAAGGACTTATCCTGAAGCTGAAAGTCCAATACTTTGGCTAGTTAATGGGAAGAACTGACTCACTTGAAAAGACCCAGATGCTGGAAAAGATTGAAGGCAGGAGGAGAAAGGGATTACAGAGGATGAGATGGTTAGATGGCATCACTGACTCTATGGACATGAGTTTGAGTAAACTCCAGGAGGTGATGGACAGGGAAGCCTGGTGTGCTGTAGTCCATAGGGTCCCAAAAAGTCAGACACAACTGAGCGACTGAACTGAACTGAACTGAAGGAAGAAATAATGCCAAGCCTATCATTTTTTCACAGAAAATAAGGGCATTTTTTCACAGAAAATAAGGGATGTGAGTTACAGCTTTCAACTCATTCTAGGAGCTCAATATTACCTTTATACCAAAGCCAGACAACAACATTAAAAGAAAAGAAAACTACAGGGACTTCCCTGGTGGTCCAGTGTTTAGGACTCAGCACTTTCACTGCTGTGGCCCCAGGTTCAGTCCCTGGTCAGGGATCTAAGACACCACAAGCTGCATGGCACAGCCGAAAAAGCGAAAAAAAGAAAACTATAGACCAACATTCTTCTTGAGCACAGCCTTAAAAATCATTAATAAAATATTAGCAAATCAAATACAGAAAATAATATTAAATAGATAATATATCCTCAAACTGGGTTTATCCTAGAGATGAAAGTTTCATTAATATTTGAATATTGAATGATATAGTTTTCCATATTAATAAATAATAATGAAAACCCAGAAGGTTATTTCAATTTAACAAAAGATGTGCAGATTCAAGATCATTGGTACACTGAAAACTAAGATATTGCTAGGATAATGAGAGAAAACCTATACAAATGTAGAGCTATACCATGCTCATGGATTGGAAACTCAAAGTTACAATGTCAATTCTCCCTAAATTCATATACAGATTCAATGCAATTCTAATCAATATTCCAGCAGTCTTCTTCATAGAGATTGACAAGTTGATTCTAAATTTATATGGAAATGCAAATTATTCTGAAAACAAAGGGAAAAGATGGAAGAATTATGCTACGTGCTTCATATTATTTTCCTACAAAAGTTGAAAGAGTGAGATATTAATGAAACATAGATATATAGATTGAACAGAATAAATTGACCAGAAATAAACCTTCATATTTATGCTCCAGTTGATTTTCAACAAAGATGCCAAGGTAATTCAATGGGAAAAACATAAGTTTTCAAAAACTCTTGTTAGAACAACTGGATGTCCATGTGAAAACAAAAAAATGAACTTTGATCATGATGACTTCATATATCCAAAAAGGAATTTGAAATTGATGATAAACTTAGATGTATAAGTATATTTATAAAACAGAATACATGAGAATGCTTTTGTGAGCCTAAGTCAGGCACAGTTTTACTAAACAGGGCGCAAATGTCACAAACTGTGAAAAGAAAATAGAAAATTGAATTTGAACAGAATTCAAAATGTCTGATTTTAGAAAGACACAATTTGGAAAAAGAAACAAGTCAAAACTTAGGAAAATACTCAAAATATGTATATCAGATAAAGGATTTGTATCAGGAGTATAAAAATAATGTTTATAATATAATAATAAATAGATAAAAGACAACTCTCATTAAAAACAAGCAAATGATTAGAGCAGATGCTGCACAAAAAAGATAAACATCTCACAGATCAGCAAATTTTTAAATGTTCAGTATCAGTCATCAGAGCAATGCAAATTAAAATTGCAATATATTATCATTATATGCTAGCTAAAATTTATAAAATTAAAAGACTGCAAAATCAAGCATTCATGACTATGTGGAAAACCTTCTGTTCTCATACTCCTAATGGGAGTGTAAAATGATACTTCCATTTTCGCAATTTTTTGTGCATACCCTTCCACTTTCTATATGACCCACCAATTCTGTTATTAGCTATTAGCCCCAAGGAAATAAAATCAAAGTAAAGTCAAGACTTGCACATTAATGTTGATAGCAGCTTTATATATAATAACCCCAAATCTGGAAATAACCCAAATATTCATCAACAGGTAAATGGATACAACCAATTGTGGTATTTCCATAAACAGAGTATTACTCATAACCAACAAAGGAATGTACTACTGAAACACACAAAAATATGGATGAATTAATAGCTTTCCTGGTGGCTCAAACAGTAAAGAATCTGCCTGCAATGCAGGAGACCTGGGTTTAATCCCTGGGTCAGGAAGATCCCTTGGTGAAAGGAACAGCTACCCACTCCAGTATTCTTGCCTGGAGAATCCCATAGCCAGAGGAACCTGGAGGACTACAAACCATGGGGTTGCAAAGAGTCGGACATGATGGAGCAACTAACACTTTCACTTCAAATATATTCACAACTGTTTTTTAAATTAAAAAATTTTTACTGAAGTATGTAGTTGATTTATAATGCTGTGTCCTCACATGGACTTTCCTCAGAGCATGTATGCAGATACAGAGAGACAGCTCTCTGGAATCTCTTCTTATGAGGACATTAATCCTATTGATTAAGGCCCCACCCTATTACCTTATATAAACTTGATTACTTAGAGGCCCTATCTCCAGATATAGTCACAATGGAGGTTAGGGATTCAAAATATGAATTTTAAGGGGACACAAACATTCAGTCCCTAACAAGCATAAGGCTTTATGTGTGCTTGTGCTTAGGTGCTTAGTTGTGCCCGACTCTTTGCGACCCCATGGACTGTAGCCCACGAGGTTCCTCTGGCTATAAATTGTCAAAACATATTGAAATGAACTCTTAAAATGGGTACATCTTGCTGTGTTAAATAATGCTTCAAAACATGTTTGTGTGGAAATAGTATAATTCAAGCAGTAGATGCAAATAAACAGATTATATAGATCAAGGAATAAAATCATCACATCACTATTTAGAAGTTTCATATCACATATAGGATATGAATAGATTATATCTCTTTGGGGAGAGAAAAATACCATTAAAATATTCATAGGAATTTAATCAACAGTTTTAGGAGCTTAAAAAATATCCTATGATGAACAATTAAGAGAAACTGAGTTGCTCTGCTTGGAACGGGAAAAACATGATGGTGAGATAAGGCAAAGATAGATATCTACAGGTATTTGATAACTGCTATGAAGAAAGTTAAGTGACTCAGAGTCTATGTAAGTGTAGAAGGTAGGTATGGATGGTTAGATGAAAGTTACAATGGAAACTTTAAAGCTTAATTTGACAAAGTACCTTCAAATAATTAGTGTTGTCCAACAATATACTCAACTTTAGAAATAAGTGATTTGATCGGGGAAAGCAATACTAGTAACTGTCATTTTCCATAATATTTCAGAATAATTATCATTTAAGCTTTAATAACTTTTCATATGATTCAGTTCAGTTCAGTCACTCAGTCGTGTCCGACTCTTTGTGACCGCATAAATCGCAGCACGCCAGGCCTCCCTGTCCATCACCAACTCCCAGAACTTACTCAAACTCATGTCCATTGAGTCAGTGATGGCATCCAACCATTTCATCTTCTGTCGTCCCCTTCTCCTCCTACCTTCAATCTTTCCCAACATCAGGGTTTTTTCCAATGAGTCAGTTCTTCGCATGAGGTGGCCAAGTATTGGAGTTTCAGCTTCAGCATCAGTCCTTCCAATGAACACCCAGGACTGATCTCCTTTAGGATGGACTGGTTGGATCTCCTTGCCATCCAAGGGACTCTCAAGAGTCTTCTCCAACACCACAGACAACAAATGTCAAAGAGGTGGCCAGTAATTCATAACAGTCTTCAACAGGATTAATTATTGATTCTTATGATAATTTACATATAACAGCTTGTTCTCTAATGCTTTGTTTACCAAATTTATCATGCAATATTAGAAGTTGGAGACAAGAGAACAATCAAGTGCCTTCTCTCCCCCCCAATAAGAAATGATAACATGATTCTTGATGACTATGTTTGTTTAAAATAATGCAATTTTTTTTTATATTTGATATTGGAGCACATGATGCAGACAGGATGTTGGTATTTGGCACAGAATCTGGCTTAGATGATCTGGTGAAATACAAAGACTGAGCATATGATGGAATATTTACATACAGTCCAGATATGTACAACCTCTTATATATGTTACATATATTAATAAGAAATAACAGTGGTCCTTGTCTGTTTATTTTACTATGAGGGAAATCTAAAGACTTACAACAGGCACTTTTATATCTTAAGAAATTTAAATCCTGAATCCTTAATGATTAACTTTGAGAAAGAAAGTATCATCACTTACCTGGGAAGCCCTTTCTAAAATATACCCAAATACAGTTATAACCATGAACCTACACACATTTTAGATGTATTCAAATATTTTTCTATTTTCATTATTCACAATAAAATCTTTAAACAATTAAAATTTTGTTATCAATTTTTCATGTTTCATTGTGTCCTTTTTAATGTTTCTCTTTAATTTTTTTCTATTTTTATTTCAGTTGCTTTAAGATATAATTGACATACTGCTTGATGTAAGTTTAAGGTGTACAACATAAAGACTTGGCTTACATACATCATGAATGCCATACAAAGTTTAGTGAACATCCATCATGTCACGTAGACAGAAAAATAAAGAAAGTGATGAGAACTCTTAGTGTTTACTCTCTTAACTTTCATATATAACATACAGCAGAGTTAGTTATGTTTATTATGTTGTATACTACATCCCAAGCACTTATTTATCTTATAACTGGAAGTATGCAACTTTTAACTATCTTCATTCAATTTCACTTCCTCCAGTCCATGCCACTGGTAACCACAAATATGATGTGCTTCCCTATGAGTTTACTTGTTTTTTGTTGAAATATAATTGACCGACAACACTATGTAGTTCCTGGTACACAACGTAATGATTTGATATTTCTATACATTTCAAAATGATCACCGTGATAAATCTAGTTACCATCTGTCACATGCACAGATATTACATAATTATTGGCTATATTCCCCACACTGTAAATTTCATAATTTTGACTCATTTGTTTTCTAATTGAAAGTTTGTACCTCTTAATCTCCCTTACCTATTTCTTTCCTCTTCCCCTTTATTCCCCCTCTGGTAACCACTTGTTTGTTCTCTGTATCTATTACTTTTTCTGTTTAGCTGTGTTTTCCCACCTGTTTTTTTAGATTCTACATACAAACATATTTGTCTTTCTTTGTCTGACAATCCACCTAGCATAATACCTCTAGATCCATTCATGATGTCGCAAACGGCAAGATGTCATTATTTTTTATAGCTGGGTAATATAATTTGGGTATGTATATATGCATATATGGGCTTCCCATGTAGCTCAGATGGTAAAGAATCTGCCTGAAATGCAGGAGATCGGGTTCGATCCCTGGGTTGGGAAGACCCCCTGGAGAAGGGAATGGCAACCCACACCAGTATTCTTGCCTAGATAATTCCATGGACAGAGGAGCCTGGGGGGCTATAGCCCATGGGGAAACAAAGATTCGGACATGACTGAGTGACTAACACATACACACACATATACATATATGTATATCCATATGTATATATATATATATATATACACACACACACACACATATGTGTGTCTCATATCTTCTTTATTAATTCATTTATTGATGACACTTCAGTTGCTTCTGTATCTTGGCTATTATAAATAGTGATGCAATGAACATAAGGGCGTTCATATCTTTTTGAATTAGTGTTTTGTTTTCATCCAATAAACACCCAGTACTGGAATTGATGGAACATATGATAGTTCTATTTTAATTAAAAAAAAAATCTCCACACTGTTTTCCATCATGGCTGAACCACTTTACAATCTCACCAAGTACACAAGATTTCCCTTGTTTCACATCCTCACCAACACTTATTATCTTTTTGATAATAGCCATTCTGACAAGTGTGAAGTAAAATAACATTGTGGGTTTGATTTGCATTTAACTGATGATTATTGATGCTGAATATATTATCATATGCCTGTTGGCCATCTATATGTCTTCTTTGTAAAAATGTCTATCCAGAACCTCTTCCCATTTTTTAATGGGGTAGTTTAGTATTTCTGATGTTGAGTTGTATGAGTTCTTTGTATATTTTGGCTATTAACCCCTTTCCCAGGTAGATTGCTTATCTCTGCTTTACTCAGTTCTTCTGTGGTTTTATTTTGTTCCTTCTTTTGGAACATAATTCTTTGTTGCCTCATTTTGCCTGATCTGCTGTTCTTATTTATGTATTTGGGCAGTTGGTAGCATTTCATCATCTTAGAGAAATGGCTTTATGTAGAACATATACAAAGAACTCATATAACTTACCCCACAAGGTCATGTCGTGTGCAAAACCCCTGGGTGTCCTGGGGATAATACTGGCCCAGTTGTGTGCAGAGCTAGGTCCCAGGGTAGCCAGCTGCAGGGCCAGGTTCCTGTAGCTAGTAACAGACTACTGGGGGGCAAGGTTGTTTTCTGACATGGGTTTTCTAACAGCTGGGTCCCAGGGTAGCTGGCTGAAGCATCTAGCAAGTCCTAAAGCTGGTATTAGACTGATGCTGTGTGAGTGGGGCTAGATCATGGGGTGGTTGGCTGAGTGGGCCAAAGTGTCCTGGAACTCGTTTCTGCCTGCTGGTGTGCAGGTCTGGGGCCCCAAACATCCCAAGATGGTGCATGCCTGCTGGTGGGTGAAGCTAGGGTTGGAGCGAGTGGTGGCCCAGTGGTGGGTAGAGCTGGGTCCAGGCATCTCTGGTTGCAAGGCCTATGTGTACCACACCTGCAGTAGGTTTTTCAATTGTGGGACCTGGGCCCAGAGGGTCCTGGAGTTATTGCTGGGTCACTGGTGGCTAGAGCCATGTCCTAGGATCTCTGGCTGTGTGGTTTGTGGGTTCCAGCTTTTTTGTTGGCTCACAGGTGGATGGAGCTGGGGCCCAAGAGGTGCCAGGGTTGGTGCCCACACTCTGGTCTTTGAAGCTTGGTCCAAGGGCAAGTGTCAGTCCACTGATGAGTAGAACCAGGTCTTAGAGCAACTTTTGGCATAGTGGTAGGCCAGTGGGGTCCAGTCTGGTGACTGGCTATAAGGCTATGGAAATCCAGGGCTAATGCCAGCACACTGGTGGATGGGGCTGGGTCCTGGACCATCTGGTAGGCAGGGCTGGGTCCTAGTGTTAATGAGCTAAAGAGAAGATTCTAATATGATGCTTGGCAGCACCAGTGTCCTCATGATAGGATGAGATCCCCAAAATGGTTGCTGCCAGTGTCTGTATCTACAGGGTGAGCTCCAGTTGTCCACTGCTTCTCTTGGAGTATCTGCAAGATCAGCAGGTGGGTCTGACCCAGGCTCCTTTCCAATTACTGCTTCTATCTGGAGCCTTAGAGCATGTGAAATCTTGTGTGCACAGTTTAAAAGCAGAGTCATGGTTTCCTACAATCCTTTCACTCTCCCAAAAGCAAGTCACAGTGGTCTTCATAGTCAAATGTTCTGGGGGCTCCTCTTACTAGTGCAAGACCCTATGCTGGGGAACCTGAGTGGGACTCACACCCCTCAGTCCTAGGGGAAAACCTATGCAATTTTAATTATCCCTCCATTTTTAGGTCCCTCACCCAAGGGTATAGGGTGTTGACTATACTGCAACTCTGCCCCTCCTACCCATCTCATTGTAGTTCCTTCTTTATATCTTTGCTTGTAGAAGATTGTTTCTGCTCAGGTCATTCTCATCGACATTTGCTCTGTAAGTAGTTGTAATATTGGTATGCCTGTGTGAGGAGGTGAACTCTGGGTCTTCCTACTCTACCACCTTGGCCACACGTGTCTCTGCCAGTCTTTTATTTTTAATATTTTATGTGTGTGTGTTTGTGTGTGTGTGTGTGTACTCAATCATGTCCAACTCTGTGACCCCATGGACCATAGCCCACCAGACTCCTCTGTCCATGGCATTTTCCAGGCAAGAATATTCAAATGGGTTGCTGCTTTCTACTCCCGGAGGTCTTCCTGACCCAGGGATCAAACCCGAGTCTCTTGCATTTCCTGCATTGATAGCTTCATTCTTTACCACTATACCACCTGGGGAGCCCTTTGTATTTTACAGCAAATTGCCTTTTGGCCATTTAGCTGTGCAGTAAAACTACATGCAGGAAAACTTCTTGCAACACAGATGTTTTTAACAAAAATACTAGACACGTTTCCAGGCCATATCTATATCTATTTATATGTATTATATGTATATCTACATCTATCATCATATAACCCCCTTATTCATAAAATTAGTCAATACAATAAAACCATTGCTCTATATTTGAAATTTTTCATTTTGGGAAATTAAAGCTTGTTACAGATGCATCGTTTAGTTTCATCATTTATGACCCACCTAGGTTCAGACTCAACTTGTTGGCCATATTTAGATGTGCTTCCAACACCAAATCCAGGACGTTCTTGACACTGAGAGACTCATAACCACCGTTCTGAGTGGTTCTCTTATAGATCCCCCTCCTGATTGGCTAAAAGAGAGGGATAAATGCGGCTTTCTCTTTTTCCATAAAACACTGACAAGCACATGAAATGGTTTCTCCTGTTATTTGTGTTCCTCCAACCTCAATGATTATGTAGCATTTTAGCATTCTCCACAAATATGGTCTATCAGTATCACTAACAGTTCAGTTACTCAGTCGTGTCCGACTCTTTGCGACCCAATGGACTATAGCATGCCAGGCCTCCCAGTCCATCACCAATACCCAGAGCTTATTCAAACTCATGTCCATCGAGTCAGTGATGTCATCGAACCATCTTATCCTCTGTCATCCCTTTCTCCTCCCAGCTTCAATCTTTCCAGCATCAGGGTTTTTTCCTGATGCAAAAAAGTGAGTTTCTTTCTTGCATAAGGTGACCAAAGTATTGGAGTTTCAGCTTCAGCATCAGTTCTTCCAATGAATATTCAGGACTGATCTTCTTTAGGATGGACTGGCTGGATCTCCTTGCAGTCCAAGCGACTCTCAAGAGTCTTCTCCAACACCACAGTTCAAAAGTATCAATTCTTCAGTGCTCAGCTTTCTTTATAGTCCAAGTTTCACATTCACACACAACTACTGGGAAAACCATAGCTTTGACTAGATGGACTTTTCTTGCCAAAGTAATGTCTCTGTTTTTTAATATGCTGTCTATGTTGGTCATAGCTTTTCTTCCAAGGAGTAAGAGTCTTTTAATTTCATGGTTGTAGTCACCATCTGCAGTGACTTTGGAGCTCCCAAAAAATAAAGTTTCTCACTGTTTCCATTGTTTCCCCATCTATTTGCCATGAAGTGATGGGACTGGATGCCATGATCTTAGTTTTCTGAATGTTCAGTTTTAAGCCGGCTTTCTCACTGTCCTCTTTCACTTTCATCAAGAGGCTCTTTAGTTTCTCCTCACTTTCTGCCATAAGGGTAATGTCATCTCCGTATCTGAGGTTATTGATATTTATCCCAGCAATCTTGATTCCAGCTTGTGCTTCATCCAGCCTGACATTTTTCTGGATGTACTCTGCATATAAGTTAAATAATCAAGGTGACAATATGCAGCCTTGACATACTACTTTCCTGATTTGGAACCAGTCTGTTGTTCCATGTCCAGTTCTAACTGTTGTTTCTTGACCTGCATACAGATTTCTCAGCAGGCAGGTCAGGTACCTGGTATTCCCATTTCTTGAAGAATTTTATATAGTTTGTTGTAATCAACAAAGTCAAAGAATTTTGTGTAGTCAATAAAGCAGAAGTAGATGTTTTTCTGGAACTCTTGCTTTTTCGATGATCCAGTGGATGTTGGCAATTTGATATCTGCTTCCTCTGCCTTTTCTAAAACCAGCTTGAACATCTGGAAGTTCATGGTTCATGTACTGCTGAAGCCTGGCTTGGAGGATTTTGAGCAGTACTTTGCTACTGTGTGAGATGAGTGCAACTGTGTGGTAGTTTGAGCATTCTTTGGCATTGCCTTTCTTTGGGATTGGAATGAAAACTGACATTTTCCAGTCCTGTGGCCACTGCTGAGTTTTCCAAATTTGCTGACATATAGAGTGCAGCACTTTCACAGCATCATCTTTTAGGATTTGAAATAGCTCAGCTGGAATTCCATCACCTCCACTAGCTTTCTTCATAGTAATGCTTCCCAAGGCCCAGTTGACTTCTCATTCCAGGATGTCTGGCTATAGGTGAGTGATCACACCATCATCGTTATCTGAGTCATGAAGATCTTTGTTGTTTATTTCTTCTCTGTTCTCTTGGCAAAACTCTGTTAGCCTTTGCCCTGCTTCATTTTGTACTCCAGGTTCAAATTTTCCTGTTATCCCATGTATATCTTGACTTCCTACTTTTGCATTCCAGTCCCCTATAATGAAAAGGACATCTTTTTTTGGATGTTAGTTCTAGAAGGTCTTTAGGTTCATAGAACCATTCAACTTAAGTTTCTTCTGCATTACTGGTCCAGGCACGGACTTGGATTATTCTAATACTGAATGGTTTGCCATGGAAACAAAGAGAGTTCATTCTGTTGTTTTTGAGCTTTCATCCAAGTACTGCGTTTCAGACTATTTTGTTGACTATGAGGGCTACTCCATTTCTTCTAAGGGAGTCTTGCCCACAATAGTAGATATACTGGTCATCTGAGTTAAATTCACTCATTCCAGTCCATTTTAGTTCCCTGATTCCTAAAATGTCAATGCTCACTCTTGCTATGTCCTGTTTGACCACTTCCAATTTACTTTGATCCATGGACCTAACATTCCAGGTCCTATGCAATATTGCTCTTACAGCATTGGACATTACTTTCATCACCAGCCACATCCACAACTGGGTGTTGTTTTTGCCTTGGCTCCGTCTCTTCATTCTTTCTGGAGTTATTTCTCCACCAATCTCCAGTAGCATATTGGGCACCTACCAACCTGGGTAGTTCATCCTTCAGTGTCCTATGTTTTTGCCTTTTCATACTGTTCATTGGGTTCTCAAGGCAAGAATATTGAAGTGGCTTGCTGTTCCCTTCTCCAGTGGACCATGTTTTGTCAGAACTCTCCACCATGACCTGCCATCTTGGGTGGCCCTACATGGCATGGCTCATAGTTTCATTGAGTTAGACAAGGCTGTGGTCCATGTGATCAGATTGGTTAGTTTTCTGTGGCTGTGGTTTTCAGTCTGTCTGCTCTCTGATGAAGAAGGATAAGCGGCTTATGGAAGTTTCCTGATGGGAAAGACTGACTGAGGAGAAACTGAGTCTTGTTCTGATGGGCAGGGCCATGCTCAGTAAATCTTTAATCTAATTTTCTGTTAATGGGTGGGGCTGTGTTCCCTCCCTACTGTTTGACCTGAGGCCAAACTATCAGATCAGATCACTCGCTCAGTCATGTCTTTGTCACCCCATGAATCACAGCACGCCAGGCCTCCCTGTCCATCACCAACTCCCGGAGTTCACCCAGACTCATGTCCATCGAGTCAGTGATGCCATCCAGCCATCTCATCCTCTGTCATCCCCTTCTCCTCTTGCCCCCAATCCCTCTCAGCATCAGAGTCTTTTCCAATGAGTCAACTCTTCGCATGAAGTGGCCAAAGTACTGGAGTTTCAGCTTCAGCATCATTCCTTCCAAAGAAATCCCAGGGCTGATCTCCTTTAGAATGGACTGGTTGAATCTCCTTGCAGTCCAAGGGACTCTCAAGAGTCTTCTCCAACACCACAGTTCAAAAGCGTCAATTCTTCGGTGCTCAGCGTTCTTCACAGTCCAACTCTCACATCCATACATGACCACAGGAAAAACCATAGCCTTGACTAGACAAACCTTTGTTGGCAAAGTAATGTCTCTGCTTTTTAATATGCTATCTAGGTTGGTCATAACTTTCCTTCCAAGGAGTAAGCGTCTTTTAATTTCATGGCTGCAGTCACCATCTGCAGTGATTTTGGAGCCCAAAAAAATAAAGTCTGACACTGTTTCCATTGTTTCCCCATCTATTTCCCATGAAGTGATGGGACCACATGCCATGATCTTTGTTTTCTGAATGTTGAGCTTTAAGCCAACTTTTTCACTCTCCACTTTCACTTTCATCAAGAGGCTTTTTAGTTCCTCTTAACTTTCTGCCATAAGGGTGGTGTCATCTGCATATCTGAGGTTATTGATATTTCTCCCGGCAATCTTGATTCCAGCTTGTGTTTCTTCCAGTCCAGTGTTTCTCATGATGTACTCTGCATATAAGTTAAATAAGCAGGGTGACAATATACAGCCTTGACGTACTCCTTTTCCTATTTGGAACCAATCTGTTGTTCCATGTCCAGTTCTAACTGTTGCTTCCTGACCTGCATATAAATTTCTCAAGAGGCAGATCAGGTGGTCTGGTATTCCCATCTCTTTCAGAATTTTCCAAGGTTATTGTGATCCACAGTCAAAGGCTTTGGCATAGTCAATAAAGCAGACCTGTTTGACCTGAGGCCAAACTATGGTGGAGGTAATGAAGATAATGGTGACCTTTTCCAAAATGTCCCATGCGGGCACTGCAGCAGTCAGTGACCCCTACCCTGCAGCAGGCCACTGCCGACCCACACCTCCACCAGAGACTCCTGGATACTCACAGGCAAGTCTGGGTCAGTCTCCTGTGGGGTCACTGCTCCTTTCTCCTGGTCCTGGTGCACACAAGGTTTTGTTTGTGCCTTCCAAGAGTCTATTTCCTCAGTTCTTTGTAAGTTCTGGCAGCTCTATGATGGCGTTATTGGTGACTTCCTCCAAGAGGGCTTATGCCATACCCAGGTCTGCTGAACCCAGAGTCCCTGCCCCTGCAGCAGGCCAGTGCTGACCCATACCTCTGCAGGAGACACTCAAACACAGTTCTGGTTCAGTATCTGTGGGGTCTCTGGGTCCTGGTGTGCACAAGATTTGTTTGATCCCTCCAAGTGTCTCTGGTTGGTATGGGGTTTGATTCTAAATGTGACTTCACCCCTCCTACCATCTTGCTTGGGCTTCTCCTTTGCCCTTGGACATGGGGTATCTTTTTGTGGTGGAATCCAACATTCTCTTATAGACGGTTGTTCAGCAACAAGTTGTAATTTTGGAGTTCTCGCAGAAGTTGAGCGCATGTCATTCTAGTCTGCCATCTTGTGATCAACACATGGTCTAACACCTTGCTTTGGGAGGCAGAGATTCTTTTTGCCTCTCTTAATATTGGTCTCAGTTTTGGGGCTTTCTGATAAAAATCTGAGAATAAAGGAGAATGATTCTCCATTCATATCCTCATCTTATTCCTAAGAATAAGAAGCTGTATTGGGTGGTTTGAAATGGATAAATAGTGATATTTTGAAATTAGTACAATGCATAGTGGCAAGGGCTTCCCTGGTGGCTCAGAGGGTAAAGCGTCTGCCCAAAATGCATGAGACCTGGGCTCAATGCCTGGGTCAGGAAGATCCCCTGGAAAAGGACATGGCAACCCCACTGCAGTATTCCTGCCTGGAGAATCCCATGATGGAGGAGCCTGGTGGGCTATATATATATATAGTCCATGGAGTCACAGAGAGTTGGACATGACTGAGTGACTTCACTTTTAGTGGTTAAGGGTACCAATTTCAGAGTTAGGTTTAAATCCAGGCTCCTCCACTTATTAGGCATGTGACATCTAGCAATTTTCTTATAACCTCTGTGCCTTGGGGGATAATACCTATTTCAGAGGGTTATTATAAAGACTAACTGGATTAATATTTGCAAAGCAATTAAAATAGTGTCTGGTATAGAATAAATGTTCAATGGAGAACAAATTCTAAATATTAATTAAATAAGTAAACATAAGTATGATACTTTTGCCTTTGACATTTTGCCTTTTGTCTTTGACACCTCAAAATTAATTACTTATTAGGGTTTGGGCCTGAAAGCCTGAACTTTTGTCTCCTTATCCAATTTTCACATCCAACAGTTTTATGACACTTAGCCAATAATATAGGTAAGGCCCTACCTATTAACATGCAATCCAATGCTTTTCATCTCTTCAACTTATACCCTGGCATGTTATGCCATATTTTTTAAATGTATTATTTCTGTTTCTTTTGCTTTAAACCAGGACAACAGTCAGCATTATACTCCTAAATGGGTGAACTGCTTTCAAAATAATGTTCTTGGGAATATATCAAATTTTCATCTAAGGTTATTTATTGAGACAGGCAGGAAATTGAATGCCCAAGAGACATAAAGTAAGGAAAAGATGAAACAACTTAATATATATTATACTTTCTCTCTTTAGAGTTTTAAAATCTGTATGCATGAATAGGGTACAGTTGGACTCTAAAATCTA
This sequence comes from Bos grunniens, assembly GCF_055505025.1. Classification (NCBI taxonomy): domain Eukaryota; kingdom Metazoa; phylum Chordata; class Mammalia; order Artiodactyla; family Bovidae; genus Bos; species Bos grunniens. The sequence continues at coordinate 136,478,442 of NC_141194.1, forward strand.
GTCTGAGTGCATTTAAACTATTGATATACAATAAATATTTACAATATCAATAAATTCAATTTAACCTAAAGCTCTTCTAAAGTGTCCATTTCTCTCTAGAGTCAGTTTCTGAGCATGTCTTTTCTATATATTTATCATTAGATATAATTTCATTCTAAAGTTAAAATTAACTAGCTAATGTTGAAAGGCAAATGCACAACATTGTCTTCAATGTATAAATAAAGCTATAACATTCTCTTTCTGAGATGATGTGACACCTGACCATTAGTTATATTATGTGGAGAATGTGCAAAAGGTAAAAAAAAAATAAATAAATAAAACAAAAAATCCATAAAGTCAGTGAATGAGAGTTAGGAAAACTCAAGAAATAACAGAATAACGGTAATCTTCATAGTCTCTAAATGTATAGTTTGTGAAGGCAAAATCATTACAACACTGTATCATTAGGGTAGACCACAAAGGCTAGCTTGAACCAAAGATCTTTCTGATGAGACATAATAACTTCTCTAAGAACATGTGCAGGTTGGATTTAGAACTACTACACTAAATTCTCTAGCTGCTGCAAATTCACAGCTGGAGTCAACCTGTCTAATTATATTGCTTGTCAGATAAATCTCCTTCCTGCAGCTATTCCACAACTGCATGGCGGTATGAATATACTTGCCTCAAATGTTCTGAAAACAGAAGAGTATCTTATTTCTATCCTCCCTACTCCATAGTCTACAATAAATAGGAAACACAGTAATTTTATAATTAGATTACTCTGTTTTATCTCAAATCCTGTATGTCAGAACACACACCTTTCTTTATTTAAAAACATAAGAAAATTGTCAAGATCTGATTGGTGGCAAAAGAGCACCTTCTAACATGTGCTGGATACTGGTAATTTCACTCATCATGTGTAGCTGACACACAAAAAAATGTAATTACCCATTTCTGTTAATCTTGGCAATTTATTTAGATTTTTTCCTGAACCAATTTTTCCTGAACCAATTTCCTCGTGTTCATGAGAATTACTGTTTGATTTTATTGTTTTCTTAGGTCTTTGTGGGGGCACTAGAGATTCTCAGATTTTTGTTTGGTGTTCTGCTTAACCCTGCTTTTCTGTCTTTGAGAAATTATAGAACACAGTAAGTCCAGGACTTAGAAAGGTTAAAGTTTTATACTATACAATGAGGGATACAGAAGTCAAAAGAATAGCCCTTGAGCTAAGCAAATTCAGTTGTAAAGACTTTTATATATAAAGCATAACCGCAGGGAAGACACAAGGACATAAAGATCATGGGTCATTTCACTCATGTATCCATATCACTTAGTCCTGGGCTCAGCATATAACTTAACACATACTTGTTGAATGGGTTAATTACTATCAGAATATAAAGAAGAGGTACATTTGACATACATGATGTAATATCAGATATAACATTGACTAATTACCCACATGGTACTTAATTTTGTCTTGTGAAATTTTCATGCAAGCTGTGTCAACTTATCTAAAAGTGAAAGCAGAATGATATAAAGTAGCATTCTTCAATGTTTTGAAAGGCTTTTAATAAATGTAAAATTTCATCTTTCTGCTTGAAAATTCTGAAATTCATTCCCCTATGTTTACATAGACAATCTTTGCTATTTTTGGCATATTTCCAGTAGCCAAGGAAGTTGTTAAGCTTTGTTTTCTATAGCATTTATGAAAACAATATTTCTATTCTGTCTCCAAAGATAAAATTGTATCAGAGTTTTGAATATGTATTTTGAAATGTTACCACAGATGTTCATATTCTGTATACCTCCTCACCACACACCTTGAGAATGCTAGTAACTGGATCTGTAATCAAGAAATGTATCCAGGTTAAATGCCACTAAACCCAAACTGAAAAACATTTCCTTTGAAAAATATGGAAAGTTCAGTTGGAGGCAGTTAACTCTGATCTAATAGAAAAGGCTCTGGACTAGAGTAAGACAGTCCTGAGTTTAAATCTCAGCTCTACAACTTACCAGTTGTTTGATTTTGATGACTAGTTGCTTGATCTATGACTAATTGTTTGATTAAGCTGCTTAATCTTTTAAAGTCCATTTATCTATAAAATATAGATAATCATATTAATTTTCTGTATAAATTACCAGATATTTAGAGGGCACTCAGTAATTAACATTTGAAATTGAATAAAAGAACTGTTCCTCATTAGCGCTTACCCTAGTTCAGCTCTGTAACAAACTATGTAATTCTGATCATGTAAGTTCACTTCTCAAGGTTTAAATTTATAATAAAACTAACATTTTTTTCCATATTGCCTCACAGGGTTATTGCAAGAACTACATGAAATAATTACTCATGATGTATTAGCTTTTCTCTCCTGTATTTCCTGTTTAAATGGAAGTAGCATATCATCTTATCTCTCTTGATTTATAATTACTGTGTTACAGGCTGACTTTCTTTGGAAGCAGATTGTAAAACAGTGTTATATGTTATAAAACATAAGGAAAGATTTAGGAAATGCTTTTAAGATCAACTACCTGCAGAAAAGATGAGAAGTAGGAGTGGGCAGTGGGAGAGGTTGAGCAGCCTAGATGGAAGTCTCAGCTGACTCTAAAGAGCTCTGTGGAGACGAGATGACAAAACAGAAGCAGACTCACAGACTTTGAGAATGAACCTGTGGTTCCTGAGTGGAAGGATGGAGGGAAAGGATAGTTAGGGAGTTTGGGATCAACGTGGACGCACTGCTAATATTTAAATTGGATCACCAAGGACCTACTGTATAGCACATGGAACTCTGCTCAGTGTTATGTAACAGCCTGGATGGGAGAGGGGTTTGCAGGAGAATGGATACATGTACATGGATGGCTGAGTCCCTTTGCTGTTCATCTGAAACTATCACAACGCTGTTTGTTAATCAATTCTACCACAATACAAAACAAAAAAAAAATCATAACAAAGAAAAATAATAAAAAGTTTATAGATTTTTAACTTTTTTATTAAAAAAAAACAAGATAGGATGACCTTCCAGAGCCAATCAAAGGTAGGACGAGGGGGTCAGGACTTTATGCCTCTGTACCAGTCAGTCATTAGATGTTAACTGCTCAGGAAGAAGATGTGACCTCAAGGAGGGCAACTCATTTCAGCTGAGACAATCCTAAAAGGTGGGTGATAACTGGTAGCTGTCTGCTGGAGGCATTCCCAGCAGCTGGGGTAATAACATCTACATTCCCAAAAGGGGGACCTAGGTGGTGAATCATGGTGTCTACCACAGTCTATTCCCTGAACTCAGATTTTTTTCTTGTCAAGCTCATAGCTTATAGTTAAATGGAGCTTTTATTGCGTCCCCTAGCAGAGACATTCTCCATGGGATTTTCCAGGCAAGAGTACTGGAGTGGGGTGCCATCGCCTTCCCCACTCCTTTAGGGAACAGGACCTCTAAACACCCAGATCCCTGGGTTTCATGGATGGGAGGCGTAAATTCCCCAAACTGTCCCCTAAGTCTGATGGTAACTGTGGCCAATTGTTCTTTCTCACCTTGGTTCCATGACCCAAGTATTCTTCCGGTTGTAACACGTATCATATAAAGGTATTTCTGCCACAATACCTTTGCTGTAAAATTGATCAGTTGGTCCGATGCAGTTGTTATGTGGTATTTCATAGTGGATCAAACTTTCTGTAAGCCCTTGCATAACAATGATGGCTGAGGCCCTGCAGGCAGGAGAGGCAAATTTATACCTAAGATATGTATTTATTCCTGTCCCCTTTCTCCTTTACTAGGTCTGTCACATTATTAACCAGCTTAAGTTGAAACATAACCCAAGTCATAAGTTTAGTGGCCAGGATGAAATGTGGGAGAAGATGAAAGGAACACACATTGTCTTGTAAAGAAGAGGCTTCTGCACTGTCTCCAAACAAGAAGGGAATACCAGGTCTTCATGGGAAGGAGTGGCCCTCTTCTACATGCTCATAGGATTCAGGGCAATCTGTAGATTCAAGACTTTCAGGAGCATCAATCCAGATCTTCCCATCCCATGTGTCAAAGTCCCATTCTTTCCCAGTCACAGTCCTTAACTTTTAAAGCAGACCTGCCTTGGTTGAAACTTTAACTTCTATGAAACTCTGCTATTCTTACAATTAAGTCCTAAGCCTCATTCTGAGCTTTCTCTACCCTTCTGCTTAAGGAGAACAGAGTGCCTTTAATCACAGTCAAGGAGGCCTTCTGGCATTCACACTTAGCCTATAATCTTCAATTAATCATGTTAAATGTTTTCTTATATTTTTCCCAAAAATATCAATTGAGCTTAACTAGATAACCAAATTTCAATACTCTTCAGTTGGTATCTCCTCCCATTATTCTAAAAAACCTGATATATCCCATTAAATCATTTTCTAATAACATACCATCCCAATTTACCACATGTAAAAGTTTTTAACAATTATATCATTAGCCTGTGCCAGGAGTCACCTGAGCTCCATCTATGATCACTGATAGAGGTGTCATTGCCAGCCAGACAGCACTGATACAGTACTAAAATCCCATCCCAAAATTTGCTTTCTAAGACTACTCCTGGCCTTAGCTATACTAGGTTAGCTCTCCAGGAACCAGATGCTTGAAAAACTAGAACTTAGCAGGCTTATTAAGGAATGATACTGGGGACAAGAACTGTGGAAGTGAAGGTAAAAAATAAGAATTTTCCAAAAGCAAAAGGTTGAGCTGTGAAACAGCCTCAGTGGAAGCCCCAACCAACCCAACTGGATGTTGTGAAGATGAAATGGTCCTCTGTAGCTGTTTTGAGCTGGGACAGGATGATTAAGTCATGATATCCATCAGTCATTGGAGACAGGCCACCTAAGGAAGGGAAGATGATCTTGAGAAAGGTAACCAAAGAATTTCCCAAAGATGGCTGAAAGCTGAGGGCTGTCATTACCAAAGGGAGGTTCAGGGGAGTACGTCACAGCATTTTCTAAACATCCTCATTCCTATCTTTGGATATTTTAAAGAAAATTATTAATGTCAACTTTGCTTTATTACCTACTGTGGTAAAAATCTCTCTTTCTAGCTAAGTATTTCTGCTTTATTGACTATGCCAAAGCCTTTGACTGTGTGGATCACAGTAAACTGTGGAAAAATCTGAAAGAGATGGGAATACCAGACCACCTGACCTGCTTCTTGAGAAACCTATATGCAGGTCAGGAAGCAACAGTTAGAACTGGACATGGAACAACAGACTGGTTCCAAATAGGAAAAGGATTATGTCAAGGCTGTATATTGTCACCCTGCTTATTTAACTTATATGCAGAGGACATCATGAGAAATGCTGGGTTGGAAGAAGCACAAACTGGAATCAAGATTGCCGGGAGAAATATCAATAACCTCAGATATGCATATGACACCACCATTATGGCAGAAAGTGAAGAGAAACTAAAAAGCCTCTTGAGGAAAGTGAAAGTGGAGAGTGAAAAAGTTGGCTTAAAGCTCAACATTCAGAAAACAAAGATCATGGCATCTGGTCCCATCACTTCATGGGAAATAGATGGGGAAACAGTGGAAACAGTGTCAGACTTTATTTTTGGGGGCTCCAAAATCACTGCAGATGGTGACTGCAGCCATGAAATTAAAAGATGCTTACTCCTTGGAAGGAAAGTTATGACCAACCTAGATAGCATATTCAAAAGCAGAGACATTACTTTGCCAACAAAGGTCCATGTAGTCAAGGCTATGCTTTTTCCAGTGGTCATGTATGGGTGTGAGAGTTGGACTGTGAAGAACGCTGAGCACAGAAGAATTGATGCTTTTGAACTGTGGTATTAGAGAAGACTCTTGAGAGTCCCTTGGACTGCAAGGAGATCCAAACAGTCCATTCTGAAGGAGATCAGCCCTGGGATTTCTTTGGAAGGAATGATGCTGAAGCTGAAACTCCAGTACTTTGGCCACCTCACGCGAAGAGCTGCCTCATTAGAAAAGACTCTGATGCTGGGAGGGATTGGGGGCAGGAGGAGAAGGGGACGACAGAGGATGAGATGGCTGCATGGCATCACTGACTTGATGGACGTGAGTCTGAGTGAACTCTGGGAGTTGGTGATGGACAGGGAGGCCTGGCGTGCTGTGATTCATGGGGTCACAAAGAGTCAGACACGACTGAGCAACTGAACTGAACTGATTTTCACTATAGATAATAGGATGCAGTAGGCAAGGGGTAAAGAGCCTCTTGATGAACGTGAAAGAGGAGAGTGAAAAAGTTGGCTTAAAACTCAACATTCAGAAAACTAAGATCATGGCATCCAGTCCCATGACTTCATGGCAAATAGATGAGGAAACAGTGGAAACAGTGGCTGACTTTATTTTTTGGGGCTCCAAAATCACTGCAGATGGTGATTGCAGCCATGAAATTAAAAGACGCTTACTCCTTGGAAGGAAAGTTATGACCAACCTAGATAGCATATTCAAAAGCAGAGACATTTCTTTGTCAACAAAGGTCCATCTAGTCAAGGCTATGATTTTTCCAGTAGTCATGTATGGATGTGAGAGTTAGACTATGAAGAAAGCTGAATGCAGCAGATTGATGGTTTTGAACTGTGGTGCTGGAGAAGACTCTTGAGAGTCCCTTGGACTGCAAGGAGATCCAACCAGTCCATTCTAAAGGAGATCAGCCTTGGGTGTTCTTTGGGAGGAATGATGCTAAAGCTGAAACTCCAATACTTTGGCCACCTCATGTGAAGAGTTGACTCATTGGAAAAGACTCTGATGCTGGGAGGGATTAGGGGCAGGAGGAGAAGGGGACGACAGCAGATGAGATGGCTGGATGGCATCACCAACTCATGGGACATGAGTTTGGTACAGTCTGGGAGTTGACGATGGACAGAGAGGCCTGACATGCTGTGGTTCATGGGGTCTCAAATAGACATGACTGAACAACTGAACTGAAGTGAACTGAACTCAAGGCAGCGGGTGGAACACAGGGAGAGCAGAGCACACATGGAATCCAGGGGCTAGCTCATAAATGCAACACTGGTGATGGGCTTCCATATTGAGAAGATTCTTACACTGCTTTCAACTTTAAAAAAAGAAGTAGCATAACAGATTTAACATGCCTCCTATGGGCACACGCTTTAAGAAAGTAGCTTATTTCGATTATTACTAAAGTCAAAAGGCTAGCAAGAACATCTGCTTCTGGCAAAATACCAAATAAGATATTCTAAATACAGTTGTATACTAGATAAATGAAAACAAATACATAGTATTTAAATGTATTTTTGAGCCTCAACTAAATGAAATCACCATGGCCAAAGCAAACTATAAAAGAAAGAGAATACCAGTGAGCTAAAATTTGAGAGGTGAATAATAATAGAACATAAAATCTCAGGATATCCTTGGTGTAGATACTGATGCCAAGAGCTAAAGTTTGGGAGATGACAAGGATAAGAGTAAACTGAGGCATATTAGGAATTACTAACCAAAGGAAAGGGGGAGTAGCTATGGTAATATCAAAACTATCGAGGTGAAAGACATTATTAGGGCCAAAGAATACTCATAATGATCAGATCAGATCAGTCGCTCAGTCGTGTCTGACTCTTTGCGACCCCATGAATTGCAGCACACCAGGCCTCCCTGTCCATCACCAACTCCCGGAGTTCACTCAGACTCACGTCCATCGAGTCAGTGATGCCATCCAGCCATCTCATCCTCTGTCGTCCCCTTCTCCTCCTGCCCCCAATCCCTCCCAGCATCAGAGTCTTTTCCAATGAGTCAACTCTTCGCATGAGGTGGCCAGAGTACTGGAGTTTCAGCTTTAGCATCATTCCTTCCAAAGAAATCCCAGGGCTGATCTCCTTCAGAATGGACTGGATGGATCTCCTTGAAGTCCAAGGGACTCTCAGGGTTTATTCATCAGGGAGATATAACAAATCTAAACTTGTAATGCCTAATAATATAGCCTTGAATGTGTAAAGCCATAATTGATAGAACTAAAGATAAAATGATACTTGTTTTATCACAGTAGGAGATATCAATAAACCTCTCTCAAATATCAATAGACCAAGATATAAAATTAAAATAGCAAAAATATAGAAGATTTAAATGAGAGAATTAATGCACTTAATTTAAGAAATATACATATAGCATCCTGTCCCCAACAGTTTCAAACACACCATCTTCTAAATACACATGAAATATTTGGAAAACTGATCACATCACATAGCACACTCAAAACACTTTAAGATTTTGTATCATACAGATCATGTTCTATAACCACAATGAAATGGTCAAAACTCTATACATTTGAAAATTTTAAAACACATTGCTAAAATTCTATCAAAGAAGAATTCATAATAAGAATTTAAAAATAAAACTGTAAAATAAAATTTTTTCATATGAAAACTTGTGGAATACATCTAAACAGATACTTAAAAAAATACTTTAGGTATAATTGTCATGTGAAAACCTATACATAATTAATGTATACAATTCAGTGAATTTGTAGATAAGTATATACCTATGAAACTATTACCACAATGAAGGCCATAAACATATCTATCACCTTCTATCCACTTTTTAATTTTTTTCATTTGTGATAAGAGCATTTAACATAAAATCTACCTTGACAGAAAAATTTTAAGTAGATAATATAGTTTCATTAACTATAGGTACCTTTCTTTAGTGATAACAGAAAGCATATTTCCAGGGTATATTAGGTAATATTTCATTGATAACAAACTGAGGTTTAGAGAAATGAAAGAACAATTAAGGTCAAACTGCGAAAAATGCAGCTAGAAAGAACAAAACCTTTTTCACTGAATCTGTAAAATATTGGTGAGAAACTATAATTTGTCCAAGGCCAAATAGCAATTAAAATGAAGAGATAACATTTGTATTGGAGCAATGTAGCTTTAGAATCCATATCTTTTAACAAGTATATAATGCTGCTTTCTCTCTTTTTCCTTCCATTGTTTGTTTCATTTCTTCTCTGAAAGAGACTTACATGGAAACTATCTCATGAATCTATCAACAACTTTACTTGCAGCAGAAAGAGCTGAGGACAGTTGAGCTGGTGGGTCTGAGACTAGTAGGCATAGAACTGTACCGGAGCTGTCATAAATGTTGTCACAGGTTAAAAACTCCAAGTGGGCTATTTTTGTTGTTTTTCTATTTAAAAATTAAAGGAAAACAATTTCTTTTAATGTGTTAAATATGTCATTCAACTGAATGTTCTGTCTGCTTTAAAGTATATTTCTAGAGATTAAAGGAGTCCGCTTTTAAATAGCTAATACTATGTATGTTACAAATCAAATGGTATGGGATCAAATGTTTCCATGCATGCCACCAGGAGTTCTGCTGCTTTGCACATATTAAGTTCACATTTTCACATCGCTAAAAATGAATATTCCAAAGAGAAAAAAGTGAAGACTAATTCACACCTTTAAAATAAACTATATAAGTTGCAACTCCTTTGTTAAACTATTGCCAAAATCAAAGGCCATGATCAAACAACCAAGTTTCCACTCAACTCATAAAAATGGTGTTTTAATTAATACTGCCAAACAACATGTTGAAGCACTAAGTTGAAGATAATGAAAAATGCTTCCACTGATACTTAGAAATGATTATATATTTTCATTGAGATATTTCTAATGTTCATTGGCAAGGCACATAGCTAAATAGAGCTTACAGCAGGAAAGATAATATATTAGAGAATGTGTTACTCTTCTGTTTAATGTGATTATTTACAAAACTTAAATGTTGGTTTTCAGATTTTTATATCTTGACTATAAATGATAATATATACATAATTTAATACTAGACACAACTCCCAAGTATAAAATTCAAGATGTTAGATACTTGTTAAATCCACATCTATACTTTTATATTTTTATGTATATCATTATTATCCTCTAAATGATATCCTCTTTTTTATTTAATAATGTCTCATATGTATTTCCCATGCTATTACATATTTACAATTATAGTTTAGTGCCTAATTTATGTGCTGTAATTTGCTTACTCATTCAGCTCTTTTTGGACATGTATCTAGGTTCTAATTTTCTGCTGTTATAGATAATTCACTAACAAATATTTCCTTAGGCTCAGTTCCCAAGTGTAAAATAAGTGGTCAAAACCTTATGGCTCTTTATATATACTGCCAAATTGCTTCACATGTTATACTAGTTTGTGCTGCCATCACCAAGGCTGTGCTGTGCTTAGTTGCTCAGTTGTGTCTGACTCTTTGCAACCTCATGGACTGTAGCCCACCAGGCTCCTCTGTTCATGGGGAGTCTCCAGGCAAGAACACTGGAGTGGGTTGCCATGCCCTCCTCCAAGGGGATCTTCCCAACCCAGGGATTGAAACCAGTCTCCTGCATTGCAGGTGGATTCTTTACCAACTGAGCCACCAGGGAAGCCTGCCATCAACAAGGCTAGGGTGCACTAATTTAACCACAGGTTTGCCTAGTTTTGGGGAGGATTCCTCAAAGAAGGAAATGGCAACCCACTCCAGTCTTCTTGCCTGGAGAATCCCATGGACAGAGGAGCCTGGCAGGCTACAGTCCATGGGATTGCAAAGAGTTGGACGCCACTGAAGCGACTTAGCATTGCCTAGTTTGATAGGCCCAACTTTCCTGATTTAATAGGTGTAAAATGGAACCTCATTATTGTTTCAATTGCATTGCTTAACCTATTAGTAAGGCTGAACGTTTTTTCATATATTCCTTCTCTGGTTTTTCTTTTCTGTTTTACTGACTGTTGATTCCCTTTACTCACTGGCATCTTAATTATATTCTTATCATTTAGAATCCTCTTTTTGTTCATTATTGATGTAAATTTTTTTTTTTTTGTGATTTTTTTTTTATTCTTCCAATTTTATTTTATTTTTAAACTTTACATGTAAATTTTTTATCTACCATACCTGATACTAGCATGTAGTTTTCTTATTTTCATTTCATGTGTTCCATTTAATAGATGTTTTGCAATGGGCTTCCCTGGTGGCTCAGTCAGTAATCACCTGCAATGCAGGAGACCTGGGTTTGATCCCTGAATTGGGGAGATATCCTGAAGAAGCATATGGCTACCCACTCCAGTATTCTGGCCTGGAGAATTCCATGGACAGAGGAGCCTGGCAGGCTACAGTCCATGGGGTTGCAAAGAGCTGGACATGACTGAGCCACTTTCACACTTTATGTAACTGAATTCATCAATCTTCCCCTTTAAACATTTCTTATTACTTCAAGTTGTGGAAAGTTATCATCTATCCAAAGATCTTATTCTATTTTCTGCTAGCTGTTCTATGGCATGATGTAATAGGTAATGCTTAATTCTTCTGGAGTTTGTTGGAGTTGATATAAAATATTTATCTAAACAGGCTTTTTAAATCAAATTTTTCTCCCAAAGGTACTATCCAGTTATCCTAATACTGCTGCTGCTGCTGCTGCTAAGTCACTTCAGTCGTGTCTGACTCTGTGTGACCCCATAGACGGCAGCCACCAGGCTCCCCCATCCCTGGGATTCTCCAGGCAAGAACACTGGAGTGGGTTGCCATTTCCTTCTCCAATGCAGGAAAGGGAAAAGTGAAAGTGAAGTCGCTCAGTCATGTCCGACTCTTCGCGACCCCATAGACTGCAGCCTACCAGGCTCCTCCATCCATGGGATTTTCCAGGCAAGAGTACTGGAATGGGGTGCCATTGCCTTCTCCGATCCTAATACTAATCATTAGATAATTCCCCATTAGTGTGTTATTAAAATTTGGGGATGCATGATTTTTTATGTATTTGAACTTCTTATATATATGATATAATTAGGTTGATTTTTAGGATAAGTCTATCATCTTCTGTAGCAGATTACTCCTATTGCTCTAGTATTTTCTAATTTTTAAAACCTCACATGGTTTTTTAAAATTTAATTTTGAGAAGAATATTACTGTGTTTTAGAACAAATTTTGTTGGAATTTTACTGGTATCATTATTGTTATTGTTCAGTCACTTATCATATGAGCACGTAAATTAACACAAATCAGAGTGACATGGTTTTGTAGATTATTCTTTTAGATTTTCCAGGTTTCATTCAAGCTATCAACAAATAAGAACATGTTGGTTTCTTCTAATACAATATTTTTCCATGTATTTATTTTTTCAAGTCTCACTGCATTAATCAGAATTCTAAAAACCATTAATAAATAATGCCCATCTAGAGAAAAATGACCTGAAAACCTTACAGGAACTTTAAAAACTTTTGACAGATATATTTGTGCAGTGCAAATATGGGGCATTAGGGTAAATTATCTCAATAACACCATCATTAATATTACTCAATCATTGAGTTAATGTTTAAATCCCATGATTCTGATGTATAGTTAATTTATATAGGGAATAACATGGCTTGAGGAAACAATCATTTCAGGCAATTTCAAAAAAAGGCGTTAGTGGGTTTTTTTTCCTGTTTTTAATAGCAGTGTTTTCTTTCTTTTTTTTTTTCTAATTTTATTTTATTTTTAAACTTTACATAATTGTATTAGTTTTGCCAAATATCAAAATGAATCCGCCACAGGTATACATGTGTTCCCCATCCCGAACCCTCCTCCCTCCTCCCTCCCCATACCATCCCTCTGGGTCGTTCCAGTGCACTAGCCCCAAGCATCCAGTATTGTGCATCGAACCTGGACTGGCATCTCGTTTCTTACATGATATTTTATGTGTTTCAATGTCATTCTCCCAAATCTTCCCACCCTCTCCCTCTCCCACAGAGTCCATAAGACTGTTCTATACATCAGTGTCTCTTTTGCTGTCTCGTATACAGGGTTATTGTTACCATCTTTCTAAATTCCATATATATGCATTAGTATACTGTATTTATGTTTTTCCTTCTGGCTTACTTCACTCTGTATAATAGGCTCCAGTTTCATCCACCTCATTAGAACTGATTCAAATGTATTCTTTTTAATGGCTGAGTAATACTCCATTGTGTATATGTACCACAGCTTACTTATCCATTCATCTGCTGATGGGCATCTAGGTTGCTTCCATGTCCTGGCTATTATAAACAGTGCTGCGATGAACATTGGGGTACATGTGTCTCTTTCCCTTCTGGTTTCCTCAGTGTGTATGCCCAGCAGTGGGGTTGCTGGATCATAAGGCAGTTCTATTTCCAGTTTTTTAAGGAATCTCCACACTGTTCTCCATAGTGGCTGTACTAGTTTGCATTCCCACCAACAGTGTAAGAGGGTTCCCTTTTCTCCACACCCTCTCCAGCATTTATTATTTGTAGACTTTTGGATCGCAGCCATTCTGACTGGTGTGAAATGGTACCTCATAGTGGTTTTGATTTGCATTTCTCTGATAATGAGTGATGTTGTTTCATATAGCCACTGGAAAATAGGAAGAAAACACTGCTCAACAGCAGTGTTTTCTTCCTATTTTCCAGTGGCTATATCTCCAGGGTTTGTACAGTAAATAAGCAATATTAAGTATACCACTACTCTTCTTTGAAAATAGTTCCTCTTTTCCGTGTCAAGGAAGTTTGTTATATCCTTAATGTATTTTGCACCTGCCTCTATGGCCTCTGCTTCTGCATCTATGACTTCCGTCAGAGTCATTCTTTCTTTCTTTTTTTTTTTTTTAAATTTTATTTTATTTTTAAACTTTACATAATTGTATTAGTTTTGCCAAACATCAAAATGAATCCATCACAGGTATACATGTGCTCACCCTCCTGAACCCTCCTCCCTCCTCCCTCCCCATACCATCCCTCCAGGTCGTCCCAGTGCACCAGCCCCAAGCATCCAGTATCGTGCATTGAACCTGGACTGGCATCTCGTTTCATACATGATATTTTACATGTTTCAATGCCATTCTCCCAAATCGTACATGTTTGCTACCAACTGGCTATACCAGTCCATTTCTTGCTTGAAATTTTTTGAAAGGCCAGCTGCTTTTTTCACTTAGTTCTTTCTGTCTCTGTTCCCTTTAGTCCAGGCAGGCAATGTTTCTGCTAATACAAGATTTTTAAAAATCTTATCAGTCTTCTGTGTGTGTGAAAGGGCCCACTCCATTAGACATGAGGGCTCATCAAATATCATTCCCGGGTAACCTCATCTCTATCCCTGACTTCTACTAAGATTGCTGATTGTATCCATGAGTCATACACCTCACCTCTTCTGGTAAAGTTTTCCAGCCACACAGTTGACCTTCTTTCCAATTAATGAATCTCCCAACATTGGCATCTTTTGCAATTTGAATAGCCTGAGACTTTCCCAAATCATCAAGTGCTGTTTCTTTTTACTTAACAGTCCTTCTTCAATATATTTCTTTCCTCTCACATTATACTAGAAGCAGCAAGGAGAAACACTTTGCCTGGAAATCTCAGCTAAATAACCGGGTTCATCACTTATAATTTCTGTTTTCCATCCCCAAATATAACACAATTCAGTTGACTTTTCTGTCATTTTAGGACAAGAATCACCTTTCCTATAGTTTCCAATAATCTTCACTTCCATCTGAGACTTCATCAGAAACATGCTTAACGTTCATATTTCTACAATTCGGTCCATGATGACATATATATATATAGAAGCTTTCTTTGCAGTACTCTTCACTTCCTTCTGAACCTTAACTAGAATAGTCTTTAGCATCCACATTTCTACCAACAACCACTTCCAAGCAATCTAGACTTTTCTTATCTTGTGCCTCGATATAACCCCAGCCTCCAGTCATTATCCAGTTCCAAAGCCACTTCCACATTTTTAGGTATTTGTTATCACAGTGCCCTAAATCCCATTACCAAAAGTTGTGTTAGTCTCCTTCTCCTATACTTGCTGTCACAAACTACCTCAAGCTGTGTGGCTTCAGATCAGATCAGATCAGTCGCTCAGTCGTGTCCGACTCTTTGGGACCCCATGAATCGCAGCACGCCAGGCCTCCCTGTCCATCACCAACTCCCGGAGTTCACTCAGACTCACGTCCATCGAGTCAGTGATGCCATCCAGCCATCTCATCCTCTGTCGTCCCCTTCTCCTCTTGCCCCCAATCCCTCCCAGCATGGCTTAGAACAACAGAGATTGATTTAATCACAATTGTGGAAGCTAAAAGTGTAAAATCAAGATGCTGGTAGGACTACGCTCCTTTTGAAGGCTCTAGGGGCCAATTCATTCCTTGCGTCTCCCAGCTTCTGGTGACAGCAAACAATCTTTGTCATTCCTTGCTTTGTAGATATATCACTCCAGTCTCTTTCTCTGTCTTTACATGACCTTCCCCCCGTGTGTCTCAGTGTCTTTTCCTTTTCTGTTTCATATAGGAACATTGTCACTGTATATAGGGCTGACTAAATCCAGGAAAATCTCATCTTGAAATCCTTAATTACAGCTGCAAAGACCTTATTTCTAAATAAAATCACACGCACAGGTGCTGGGTGTTTAGGACCTGAACATATCTTTTTGGGGCCATTATTCAATCTACCACAGATATCTACATAATACTTAAATCATACTAAATCTATTTTTAATATTCTCTTCCTATATTTATTTTAGATACTTCAGTAGTAATGCTAATTTAGTTTTCCAAAAATATCCATTTCTCTGCATATTCATTTTTTATTATTGCTTTTATTAGGTAGGTAAATATGAATTAATATTATATATTATTATTAGTCTCCCTTTTATCATTATGAATATATACTTTTTATCTTCTCACTAGTTTTTGCTTTAAAATATGTTCTTCATTTGATCAACATATATTTGTCCAGCAATTATCTTTTTTTACTTTTATTATAAAAGTAACTCTTAACAGTTTATATTGTTGTAGTTGTTTTCCTAATTCACTACCAAGAATTTTAGCTTTTAATGGTAAATGGGTATGAGTGGGAATCATCATTACATAAACACAGTTTTAAAATTGGCGTCTGGATTTTCCTCTGTCTTCCAGACGCCAATTTTAAAACACCAATACAGTATACTAATGCATATATGTGGAATTTAGAAAGATGGTAACAATAACCCTGTGTACGAGACAGCAAAAGAGACACTGATGTATAGATCAGTCTTATGGACTCTGTGGGAGAGGGAGAGGGTGGGGAGATTTGGGAGAATAGCATTGAAACATGTATAATATCATGTATGAAACGAGTCGCCAGTCCAGGTTCGATGCACGATACTGGATGCTTGGGGCTGGTGCACTGGGACAACCGAGAGGGATGGTATGGGGAGGAAGGAAGGAGGAGGGTTCAGGATGGGGAACACAGGTATACCTGTGGTGGATTCATTTCGATATTTGGCAAAACTAATACAATATTGTAAAGTTTAAAAATAAAATAAAATTTTAAAATAAATAAATAAATAAAATAAAAATAAATAAATAAATAAATAAATAAAATTGGCATCTGGATTTTCCTCTGTCTTCCAACTTTATACTTATGCATTTTTCTTACTTTTTAAAACTTTATTTATTTTTACTAAAATAATGGCCTCATGCTCAGGGGATATACTTACATATTGTTGTTGTTCAGCCACTCAGTCATGTCCCGCTCTTTGCGACGCCATGGACTGTAGCCTACCAGGCACCTCTGTCCATGGGGATCCTCCAGGCAAGAATATTGGAATGTGTTGCCATTTATTCTCCAGGGGACCTTCCTAACCCAGAGATTGAACCCAGGTCTCCTGCATTGCAGGCAGATTCTTGCCAACTGAGCTAGAAGGGAAACCCAAATGAAAGTCGCTCAGTCATGTCGAACTCTTTGTAACATCATGGACTATACAGTCCAAGGCATTCTCCAGGCAAGAATACTGGAGTGGGTTGCCATTTCCTCCTCCAGGGGATCTTCCTGACACAGGGATCAAACCCACATCTCTTATGTCTCCTGTGTTGGCAGGCAGGTTCTTTACCACTAGTGTCACCTGGGAAGCCCTGAATTTCTATATGTAGAATTATTTTTAAAATTCTCTTAACATCCTTATAATGTCTATTGGTCTATTATTATATTCTCCTCTTTCTTTTATGCTATTGGTCATTTTTTGTTTTATCTCTTTTTCTCTGAAAATCATGCTAGAGGTTTTTTATTTTATTGATCATTACAAACAGCTTTTAGTTTCATTGATTTTGATCTTCTCTGTGCTTTTTCTGTCTTCAGTTTAATTAATTTCCCATGTATCCTTAATTCTGCTTGATATGTGTTTTTCTCTATTATTTTCTACTTTCTTAAGATGAGGTCTCTCATTATTGATTTAACTTTTGTGCATTGCAATTTAAATGAAATATAAAGGATACAATTACCTGACTGCTTTAGTGCATCTAGGGCCCTACATGTAGCTGTAGGATACTTGTTTTAACATGCACAAATATGTACAACCCTTTCATAAGATTCAGGAAATATAACAGGACAATCACAACCAGCATGCAAGTGTTAGTTGCTCAGTCATGTCAAACTCTTTGTGACCTCTTGGACTGTAGCCCATCAGGCTCCTCTGTCCATGGGATTCTCATTAAAAGGATCATAAAGAGATTCTCATAAAAAGAAAACCAGCATAAAGAGTACTAATTAAATTTAAATTAACTGAATGTTACCCATCTTCCAATGCAATGGGACTGTGAAAGAAATTGTAAGAATGGCATATCGTGATGTGGAGGCGGGATCAAAATGGTGCAATAGGAATACACTGAGCTCATCTCTTCCCATGAACACATCAAAACTACAAATACATACACAGCATCTCTTGCTAACTCTTGAAGACTGTCAGGAGAGATTTTCTATGACCAAATCTGTAAAGAAAAACCACAAGGAATCTGTTAGGAGGGGAGAAGAAGTGATCTAATCAATTCCTGTACCCCTAGTGTGTGACTCAGAAGAGAAGAGGGATACCACAGGATTTGAAAGCCTCCCAGGGAGTGAGGGATTTGAACCCCATATTAGGTACCCCAACCCTGAGGTCCAACACTAGCAAAGAGCCCTCTAAGCTGGTTTGAAAAGCAGTAAGGTTTACTGGAGGACTGTAAGACTGAGATTCTGCTCTTAAAGAGCATGTGCATAGACTTGCTTGCTCCTAGTCACAGTGCAGTGGCAGCAGATTGAAAACTTTCTGGTGTGCTGGCTGGCTTACTAGGAAAGCCCCAGTGTTCCACAGCCCACACCAGACCACTGCTCAAGCACACCCTGTTCTAACAATGCTCCTTGCTAAAGCAGATGTCCCCATTGCCAATGTGTGGGTACATGGGCACACACCAGGAAAGAAACAGACCCAGCACAGCAGTCCAGCTCCAACTTGTCTGGACCCAATCCAGTTTCTAACCAAGGTGCACACACTGGGGAACAAGCATAGTCATATTACATAGTCAATATTTGTTAATATTCACTCCCAGCTTATTATAAAGAAAATTGCTATTTAATAACTATAGGCAATCTCTCATCTCATTCAGAATAATTTTCACATGGATCTCAGATTTCTCTAGTAACAAACATTTGTGGACCCAAAACTATTTAAAATCACAAGTAGACAGAAGATGAATAGTTTTATTCTCATGAGGTCACATGTGTGCTTGCTTATGCATTTCCACCTATGAAATATTAAGAAACAAAGCACTTACAACAACTAGTACACAAGACAACATGAAATCCACTGCAATCTCTGTGATGTCACCTGGACATTATCAGATGAAAGTGAATCATGTTGATATACTTGATCTCTCTTGATTATGTTGATCTCCTTATATCTTCCAGCATATTTTGACATATATAATTCTTCCCGCTATTTCTGCATTAACTGATTCGATTAGGCTCCCTATTTATCTGCCTATGGCACTTTAGTTTACCTAGACATTATACCTGGACCTCTTTTAATCTGCCATAGATGATCCCTCATACACCTTAGCTGGGGAAATAGAGTTTATGAGAAAGATAAACAGGTGGGATTTAAAAATACATATTTTTTCATGTATTATTTACTAAAACCATATAAATATTGTATATATTCAAAAGATAATTAAATAAAGCAGTATACTCTAAAACAAGCCAAAATAAACAGATCTAATTGCATACCAAATTGCTAAAATAACCACATAAAAATAATTGTTTCCAGGGAATTTTTAATATAGTGTTGAGACTGTATATATTTAGTCGGATATATTTTAAGGAAAAAGAAAAAGGCATAGAAAATTAAAAATCCACTTAGTAACCCTCACTCTTAGTAGAAATATTGGCATTGCAATTTTGAAGCTATTGTGTATATTGTGGGGTAAATCAACCTTTCTTAAGAATCAAAAAGAAAAGGCACAGATGTAACATTTTAAAAATTAAATTGATTTATGTTTAATTTTAATTGAGCTTACTCCTTGGAAGGAAAGTTATGACCAACCTAGAAAGCATATTAAAAAGCAGAGACATTACTTTGTCAACAAAGTCTGTCTAGTCAAGGCTATGGTTTTTCCTGTAGTCATGTATGGATGTGAGAGTTAGACTATAAAGAAAGCTGAATGCTGAAGAATTGATGCTTTTGAACTGTGGTGTTGGAGAAGACTCTTGAGAGTCCCTTGGACTGCAAGGAGATCCAACCAGTCCATCCTAAAGGAAATCAGTCCTGGGTGTTTATTGGAAGGACTGATGTTGAAGCTGAAACTCCAATATTTTGGCCACCTCATGCAAACAGCTGACTCATTTGAAAAGACCCTGATGTTGGGAAAGATTGAAGGCAGGAGGAGAAGGGTACAACAGAGGATGAGATGGTTAGATGGCATCACCAGCTCATTGGACATGAGTTTGGGTAAATTCCGGGAGTTGGTGATGGACAGGGAAGCCTGGCATGCTGTGGTTCATGGGGTTGCAAAGAGTCAGACACGACTGAGTGACTGAACTGAACTGATATACATAAGAATTTATTTATTTATTGTTCTCACAAATATATGTCCTAGCTCGCTCCACTGAAGGTGTAGAGGCAATGACACCAGTAACAATGACAATACCTAGCCCCTAGATCTTGGTTTCTAAATAACTATTGCCAATCAAAAAGGACCATCACTTCTTGTTAAAATGGTTTATTCCAGGGCTAGAATAGAGAAGTAAAGATTACCATGGACACCATGTTAATCTTTAGTGATGTTAGAGCAGAATGCAAGGAGGAGGATCAATAATTTATAAAAAACAAGAACTGGCATTTTTAAATTGAGCTGTAATTTGATAACAAAGTGCAGATTTCAGACTTGTGGCACCAAATTAAAATAGAGGCAAAATATAATATTTCACTTCTGTACTATATGGTTTTTTTTCCCCTAGTGATATTTTTTTGTGAATCAACTTTCATTATGTTCTTAATGTGTTTCATAACTCCAGCACAGTGATTATCTGATCCACCAAGGCATTCATTTAATAGTACTTTTGATCTGAGAACTATATTTCCACATTATCTTTGCAGTAACTGTTTATTTAAAGTTGGTAACTCAGAAACATGTTACTAATGCTTTAATTAATGTTTTGAATGGTTCTGAGTAATCATATGGTATGCATTACATCCCTCAATTATCCCCTGAATGGTATAATGGATGTATTATAAAATCTGTTGATTTCTAATTGCAGAGTAGCATGTATATGCATATATGTAAAAATATGTATTTTAAATAGATAATGCTGCAACTTGTTTTTCTGAAAGCTGGTGCTACTTTATAGTATTTATTTGACAGTGAATATATCCTGTGCATGAACAAAGCCTTTTTTAGTGTAATTTAGTACCACACTAGTAATTCATAAAATGATCTCAGCCATGAGGGATTGATCTGGTTGAAACTGCATTATTAATTTGTTTAAACATTAACCTTAAAAGAGAATTATACATAACTTGTATAAAAGTAACTTGCCTTACTTTTAGTAATGCCTGCTTTTATGTAATCCATGTTAATAAAACACATTGACTATTCACTTCATTATTTTATAATATTTTATTGATATATAGTTTACAAAACATTCAACATTTTTAAAGAGTACAATCCAATGGCTTTTAGTATATTCACAAACTTGTGTAACCTCACCAATTTCTAAATTTAGAACTTTTTCATCACTCATAAAGAAACCCCACACCAATTATAATCACTCCTCATTCCCTCTGCTCCAGCCCCTGGCATGTACTAATTTGCTTTCTGTCTCTGAGTATAGTCTTATTCTGGACATTTCCTATAAAAGGAATTATACAATAGGCAGTCTTTTTTGACTAGCTTCTTCCACTTACCATAAGTTCTCAAGGCTTGCCCATGTTATACCATTTTTGCTTGATTTCTTTTTATGACTGAACAATATTCCATTGTGCAGATATATCACACTATATTTATCCATTTTTCAACTGATAGACATTTGAGTACTTTCCACTTTGGGGCTACTATGAATATCCATGTACAAAGATTTGTTAGTATATGCTTTCAATTCTCTTGGGTATAATACCTTCTGATTTTGACATGAGAAACCATCAGTTTTCCAAAGTGGTTGCATTATTTTATAATCTCACCAGTAATGCATGAGGATTCCAATTTCTCATCATCAACAACACTTGTTACTATATTTTTTCAATTATAATCATTCTAATGGATATGCAGTGCTATCTCACTGTGGGTATGATTTACATTGTTTAATAATTAATGATGTTGAGCATCTTTTCAAGTGCTTCTTGGCCATATGTAAATTTTTGAAGAAATGTCTGTTCAGATCTCTGCATGTTTCATTGTGCTCAGCTGTGTCTGACTCTGTGACCCCCGTATACTACAGCACACCAAGCTTCCCTGTCCTTCACTATCTCCCGGAGTTTGCTCAAACTCATGTCCACTGGGTCGATGATGCCATCCAACTATCTCAGCCTCTGTTTGCCCCTTCTCCTACCCTTAATATTTCCCAGCATCAGGGTCTTTTACAATGAGTCAGGTCTTCGCATCAGGTGGCCAAAGTATTGGAGCTTCAGCATCAGACCTTCCAATGAATATTTAGGGTTGATTTGCTTTAGGAATGAGTGGTTTGATTTCCTCACTGTCCAAGGAACTCTCAAGAGTCTTCTACAGCACCACAGTTTGAAAGCATCAGTTCTTTGGCACTCAGCCTTCTTTTTGGTCCAACTCTCACATCTCTTTCCACATATTTAAAGGGTCTATTCATCTTGTTATCATACAGTTATGAGTACTTTACATATACTAATACAAGTTTCTCATCAGATATAGGATTAGCATACTTGTCTCTCATTCTGTATCTTTTTAATTTATAAATGTTGCTCTTTGAAGTATGGTCTTAATGTTGGTGCAGTACAATTTATCTATTTTTTCGTTGGCTGCAGTTGTTTATGATATTGTATGGAAAAATTCATTGCCTTACCCAAGGCCACAAAGATGTACTCCTGTGTTCCCTTCTAATAGTTTACAAGCTTTTGTTCTTAAATTTAGATCTATCATCCACTTTAAACTAATTTTATTACATAGTGTGAGGTAGAGGTCCAACTTCATTCTTTTGCATATGTATATCAGTTGTCACAGCATCAGTTGTTGAAAGATCTATATTCTTCTCCATTGAATTGTTTTGGTAAGCTTGTCAAAAATCAGTTAATGGTAAATGTATTTATTTCTGTATGCTCAACTCTATTCCACTTACCTATATGTTTATCCTTATGCCAGCTCCACATTGTAATTATTACTGTACTTTTGTGGTCAGTTTTGAAATTGGGAAGTCTTTCAACTTAGTTCTTCTTTTTCAAAATATTTTGCTATTCAGGGGCCTTTGTTTTTCTGTATTAATTTTGGGAGCTCCAGAGGGGGAGAGAGCAGTCAAGCCAGTAATCTCGCTCCCAAGTGAAAAATGGGTACTGAAGATTGGGTTCTTAAAGGTACAAAATTGGTAAAAAATACCTAAAAGCAAAAATTAAAAATCTAGAGTAAAGTTTGGAATTTCAAAAATACAATGTTAAAGAAAAGAAGAAGGAAAAGAAATAGAGAGAAAAAAAAAAAAAAACAAAGTCACAAAAATTATAAAGAAAATATAGGTACCTATTATACAGAGTGAAGTAAGCCAGAAAGAAAAACACCAATACAATATACTAATGCATATATATGGAATTTAGAAAGATGGTAACAATAACCCTGTATATGAGACAGCAAAAGAGACACTGATGTATAGAACAGTCTTTTGGACTCTGTGGGAGAGGGAGAGGGAGAGGGTGGGATGATTTGAGAGAATGGCATTGAAACATGTGTAATATCATATATGAAACTAGTCGCCAGTCCAGGTTTGATGCACGATACTGGATGCTTGGGGCTGGTGCACTGGGATGACCCAGAGGGATGGTATGGGGAGGGAGGAGGGAGGGGGCTTCAGGATGGGGAACACGTGTATGCCTGTGGCAGATTCATTTCGATATGTGGCAAAACCAGTACAATATTGTAAAGTTAAAAAATAAAATAAAAAAGTAGATAAAAAAAGAAAAAAAATAATTTTGGGAGCAGCTTGTCAATTTTGGGGGAAAAAAGCTAGAACTTTGATAAGGTTGCATTGAAATTATGATTCAATACTGGAACTCTTTCCATCGTAACAATATATTATGTTTTCTGGTACATGAACAAGAAGTATTTCCATTTGCTTAATTTATTTAAATAATATTTTGAAGCTTTCAATTTAAAAGTACAGCACTTCTTAAGTTTATCCCTGAATATTTTGTTCTTTTTGATCCTTTGGTAAAGTACAATTTATTTTTTAATTTCATTTTTGATCACTATTAGGACATAGAAATGTAAATTATTGTTTTAAGATATTGATCTGTGTACTGCAACCTTGTTGTACCTGTTTATCAGTTCTCATAGTTCTTCCTTGAATCCCTTTGGATTTTTCTACATATAAGATCACCTCACCAGTAAATACAGATATATTTACTTTTTTTTCAAATCTAAATGGATTTATTTCCTTTACTTGCCCAAATGCCTTGGCTAGAACATCCAGTATAATGCTGAATAGAAGTAATGAGAGCAGACATCCCTGACTTATCATTTATTCATAATTAATTTTAGTAAATATTTTGCCAAGCTTAATAACCATAATTTGATACTATAGATGGATGCGACAATACATCTCTATTGTCTATGTTTACAATGTTTTTACTGGTAGTTGTGATAGGAAAAAAATATATGTCTTTTCTTTAAAGCATCAATTCTTTGGTGCTCAGTTTTCTTTATGGTCCAAATCTCACATCCATACATGACTACTGGAAAAACCATAGTTTTGACTAGATGGACCTTTGTCAGCAAAGTAATGTCTCTGCTTTTAGATATGCTATCTAGGTTGATCATAGCTTTTCTTTCAAGGAGCAAGTATCTTTTAATTTCATGGCAGCAGTCACCATCTGCAGTGATTTTGGAGCCCAAGAAAATAAAGTCTGTCACTATTTCCATTGTTTCCCCATCTATCTGCCATGAACTGATGGGACTGGATGCTATGATCTTAGTTTTTGGAATGTTGAGTTTTAAGCCAACTTTTTCACTCTCCTCTTTCACTTTCATCAAGAGGCTCTTTAGCTCCTCTTAGCTTTCTGCCATAAGGGTGGTGTCATCTGCTTATCTGAGGTTATTGATATTTTTCCAGGCAATCTTGATTCTAGCTTGTGCTTCATCCAGCCCAGCATTTCACATGATGTACTCTGCATATGAGTTAAATAAACATGGTGATAATATACAGCCTTGATATACTCCTTTCCCTATTTGGAACCAGTCCATTGTTCCATGTCTGGTTCTAACTGTTGCTTCTTGATCTGCATACAGATTTCTCAGCAGGCAGATCAAGTGGTCTGGTATTCTCATGTTTAAGAATTTTCCACAGTTTGTTGTGATCCATACAGTCAAAGGCTTTGGCATAGTCAATAAAGCAAAAGTAGATGTTTTTCTGGAATTCTCATGCTTTTTCTATGATCCAATAGATATTGGCAATTTGATCTCTTGTTCCTATTCCTTTTCTAAATCCAGCTTAAACATCTGGAAATTCTTTGTTCGCTTACTGTTAAAGTCTACCTTGGAGAATTTTGAGCATTACTTTGTTAGCCTCTCAGATGAGTATATTTGTGCAGTTGTTTGAACATTCTTTGGCATTACCTTTCTTTGGGATTGGAATGCAAACTGACCTTTTCCAGTTCTGTGACTACAGCTGAGTATTCCAAATTTCCTGGCCTATTGGGTGCAGCACTTAACAGCATCATCTTTTAGGATTTGAAATAGTTCAACTGGAATTCTATCACCTCCACTAGCTTTGTTTGTAGTGATACTTCCTAAGGCCCACTTGACTTCGCATTCCAGTATGTCTGGCTCTAGGTGAGTGATCACACCATCGTCGTTATCTGGGTCTTGAAGATCTTTTTGTATAGTTCTTCTGTGTATTCTTGCCACCTCTTCTTAATATCTTCTGCTTCTGTTAGGTCCATACCTTTTCTGTCTTTTATTGTGCCCATCTTTGCATGAAATATTCCCTTGGTATCTCTAATTTTCTTGAAGAGATCTCTAGTCTTTCCCATTGTACTGTTGTTCTCTGTTTCTTTGCATTGCTCAATGAAGAAGGCGTTCTTATCTCTCCTTGCTTTTCTTTGGAACTCTGCCTTCAGATGGGTATATCTTTCCTTTACTCCTTTGCCTTTAGCTTCTCTTCTTTTCTCAGCTATTTGTAAGGCCTCCTCAGAAAACCATTTTTCTATTTTGCATTTTTTTCCCCTTGGGGATGTTCTTGATCACTGGCTCCTGTAGAATGTCATGAACCCCCATCCATAGTTCTTCAGGCATTCTGTCTATCAGATCTAATCCCTTGAATCTATTTGTCACTTCCACTGTATTATTTTAAGGGATATGATTTAGGTCATACCTGAATGGTCTAGTCACTTTCCCTACTTTCTTCAATGTATGTCTGAATTTTGCAAAAAGGATCATAAAGAAAGCTAAGAGGCTAAGAACTGATGTTTTTGAACTGTGGTATTGGAGAAAACTCTTGAGCGTCCTTTGGACTGCAAGATCAAACCACTCAATCTTAAAGGAAATCAGTCCTGCATGTTCATTGGAAGGACTGATGCTGAAGCTAAAGCTCCAATACTTTGACCACCTGATGAGAAGAGCTGATTCATTGGAAAAGACCCTGAAGCTAGGAAAGATTAAGGGTAGGAGGAGAAGGGGGTGACAGAGGATGAGATGGTTGGATGGCATCACTGACTCAATGGACATGAGTTTGAGCAATCTCCAGGAGTTGGTGATTGACAGGGAAGCCTGGGGTGCTGCAGCCCATGAAACACAACTGAGCGACTGAAGTTTCTTTTAAAAAATTTTGGTCAGGACCTCCTTGGAGGTCTAGTGGTTAGGACTCTGCATTTCTACAGCAGCAGGCATGAGTTCAATCGCTTGTTGGGGAAATAGTATCCCACATGTCATGTAGTGCAGCCAAAAAAGGAAAAGAAAAAAATAAAATTAATTTTTAAAGTCTGCTCTCTGAGGAGGAAATGATAGTCTAATAAGATGCATAACCTCCACATTTATTAGTGTTTCCTGGATTTGTCAGGCATAGCTGTCAGTGAATAGAAAATATTAAAAAAATTTTTCCATTGGATCTCTTTCTACATATGTGGTTAAGTTTGAGGAAGGGATAACAGAATACTCACAATATATTAATTTTTGGAACAAAATTTAAACATTTCTATATCCAATATGTAAAGCATTTAATATTCATTTTCTAATAGCTATTTTTGCAGAAAAGCTTATATGGTGGTGCATTTAATTTCAAGGCTTACTTTTTCCTACTCTTTCCTTAGTTTGTATGGCTGTAAAAATTCAGAATTCAGTTTTAATCCAGCTACAAATGACTCTTCTCAGTAACATGCTATGCAGAGATTTCACAGGTCAACTATATCTATTGCAAAGAGTCAGTTCCTTTTATTCATTTCAAATTAACTGCCTTTTAGTTCCATCAACTGTCTCCTGATTTTCAGGAATATGTTCAAGCCACTGAGGAGTGGTGGAAGCCGACATTCACTATGTCCATAATTATTTAGGGAGTGTCAATCAAGGTCTTTTTTTTTTTCAGTCTTAAAATAATAATTTTCATGCCCTTCTTAGGACTCAGCCAAGGAGCTAGTGTTGCAGTACAGTATGTACATTTTGGAACCTTTTTATGTACAGAGTATTTTCAGCACCTAATTTTATTTGTCATTATAAATTTTCAATAATCAATGTTGGTTTCTTTTTTAAAAGACTTTTTCAAACTTATACCTTAAAATACATTTTTCAACCAAATAGTATGTTTTAATCAAATAATAGAGAAAGATTTATTATTAAAACAATCCTAGGCTCTATTCTTCCATGGAGGGAACCATTCTTAAATATTTTAACTTCTTATATTTGTCACTTTCATGGTTCGAAATAATATGCTTACACTGTTAAATCTTGACCAATCAATTTTGCACATTATCTTTTATCAATTTTGCACATTGGCTTCCTGATATAGGTTAGGGTTAATATTACTTATATCCTATAAAATTAATACCATGAAAATACAATGACATATCTATTTTCAGTACCTCTGTAAATAATACACTTATACCCTAGTATCTTGTTCCATCAAATATAAACCGTCTCTCAATTTGCACTTTGTTAGAAAATTTGTTACCACTTGTATTTTCACTTCAATTATCCTGCCTCTTCCCATTACCTTACATTTTCTGTCTATACCTATACTTTATCATGGCAACTGAAAGCATTTATATAATTTTTAGTAACAGAATTTAAGTTGTCCAAACGTTGCCTACAGATTATTTGAAAAGTTTAAAGTAAGAGAACTCGTGTTTATGTTAGTATGAGAATATAAAGAACATGAACAAAGTTGTATACTATGATTGGATTTCTTATTTTGTTACAACCTTTTTGCTTGTGCTGGGGTTTCTTCTTAAATAGTATTTATTGAGGTACAAATCATACACCATAAAACTCACCATTTTAAAGTGTACAATTCAGGATTTTAGTATGTTCACAGAGTTTTTGCTGCCATCACCACAATCTAAGATTAGGAAACTTTTATAACTTCAAAAAGAAGCCTTGTATTCATCAACACTTGCTCCCAACACTTGACTCCAAGTTCTAAGTAATGAAAAATCTACTTCCTATCTCTTTGGAACTGTCTGTCTTGGGCATTTCATGTTGGTCAAAGGGTATAAACTTGCAGTTAGAAAATGAATAAACTCTGGAGATCTAATGCAGAGCACTATGATTATAGTTAATAATACTATATTATATATTTCAAAGTTGCTAAGAGATTAGATCATAGATGTCCTCACTACAAAATGAAAGGATAATTATGTGACATGATGGAATTGTTAGATAACACTATGGTGATAAGCATACTGAAATATATAAATGTATCAAATCAATAAGCTGTACACCTTATACTTATAACATGTTAATGTCAATTATATCTCAAAAAAAGTAATCATAGTTTGTGACCTTTTTGACTGGCTTCTTTCACTTAGCATAGTATTTTCAAAGTCAATCAACATTTTATCAAGCTTCAGTACTCCATTCCTGTCTATGGCCAAAGAATAATATTACTCTGTATGGATGTATCACATTTTAGTTATCCATTCATCAATTGATGGGTATATAAATTATTTCTATATTTTGGCTATTGTGAATAACATTGCAACAAATATTTGTGCACATATTTCTGTGTGGGCATTTGTATTCACTAATCTTGGATATATAACTAGTAGCCAAACTGCTGAGTCATATGGTAACTCTATGCTTAATTTTACTGCTAGTCATATCCAAGAAAAATTGAAGCAAATATCTATACAAAAATGTATACACAAATATTTGTTGCAATGCTATTCGTAAGAGTCAAAATAGAGAAACTTATATATGCAAAAATAAACTCAATATGGATTAAGGACCTAAATGTAAGACTAGAAATCCTAGAACTCCTAGAATAAAATATAGGCAGAACACTCTTTGAAATAAAATATGGCCCTATTTTTTTTGGATCTGCCTCCTAAGCCAAAGGAAGCAAAAGCAAAAATAAAGAAATGAAACATAATTGAGCTTAGAAACTTTTGCACAGTGAAAGTAAACCACCGACAAAACAAAAAGACAAACCACTGAATGGGAAATATTTTGCAAATGACATAATCAATAAACAGTTAATATCCAAAATATATAAACAGCTAACACAACTCAATATCAAACAATCAAATTTGAAAATTTGAAGACCTGAATAGACATTCTTCCAGTGAAGATATACAAATTGTCAACAGAAACACGAAAAGATATTCAATATGACTAATCATCAGAGAAATACAAATTAAAACCCCAATGAGGTATCGTCTCACACCTGTCAGAATGGCTAGCATTAGAAAGATCACAAATAACAAATGTTGGCAAAGTTGTAGAGAAAAGGGAACCCTAGAACATTGTTGTCGGGTATGTTACTGGTGCAGCCACTATGGAAAACAGTATGGATGTTTCTCAAAAAATTGAAAATAGAACTACCATATGATCCAGCAATTCTGTTTTTGGATATATATCTAAAGAAAATGAAAAAACTAAAGCAAAAAGATACATGTTCCCCAATGCTCACAGCATTATATATATATATGTATATGGGTGTGTGTGTGTGTGTGTGTGTGCAATGGAATACTATTCAGCCATAAAAAGAATGAAATTTTGTCATTTGCAACAACATGAATGGGCCTGGAGGGTATTACACTCAGTCAAAAGTCAAAGACAAAAAAAAATTTTATGTTACCACTTATATGTGGAATCTAAAAAATAAGACAAAGTAATGAATATAAGAAACAGAAACAAACTCACAGATAAAGAGAACAAGCTAGTGGTTACCAGTCATGAGAGGAAGAGCGGGAAGGACAAGACAGAGGTAAAAGATTATTGTTATTGTTGTTGTTGAATAGCTAAGTCATGTCCTAGTCTTGGCAACCCAATGGATTGTAGCCCACCAGGCTCCTCTGCCCATGGGATTCCCCAGGCAAGAATATTGGAGTGAATTGCCATTCCTTTTTCCAAGAGGATTAAGGGGCACCAGCTATTATGTATAAAATAAGCTACAAGGATATATTGTATAGCACAGGGAATACAGCCAGTATTTTATAATAACTTGAAATGTGATAAATTTTTAAAAAATGTTGAATCATTATGTTGCAGACCTGAAACCAATCATGTAAATCAACTATACTTAACAGAAACACACACACACACACACACATTTTTTTTAAGAATTGCCAGATTGTTTTCCTAAGAGCATACGCTATTCACATTTTCATCAGCAGTATAAGAGAGATCCAATTTCTCCACATTCTCTTCAACGTGAATTATTATCTATTTTTTATAGTCACCCAAACTCTTGTTAGTCGTAGTTTAGTCGCTAAGTCGTGTCCGACTCTTGTGACCCCATGGACAGAGGAGCCTGGCAGGCTACAGTCCATGGGATTCTCTAGGCAAGAATACTGGAGTGACTGCCATTTCCTTCTCCAGGGGATCTTCCCGACTGAGGAATCAAAATCAAAACCTGCATTACAGGCAGATTCTTTACCAACTGAGCTATGCTGCTGCTGCTAAGTCACTTCAGTCGTGTCCGACTCTGTGTGACCCCATAGACGGCAGCCCACTAGGCTCCCCCGTCCCTGGGATTCTCCAGGCAAGAACACTGGAGTGGGTTGCCATTTCCTTCTCCAATGCATGAGAGTGAAAAGTGAAAGTGAAGTCGCTCAGTCCTATCTGACTCTTAGCGATCCCATGGACTGCAGCCTACCAGGCTCCTCCGTCCATGGGATTTTCCAGGCAAGAGTACTGGAGTGGGGTGCCATTGCCTTCTCCAACTGAGCTATGAGGGAAGCCCAAAAAACTCTTGTTATTACCTATTATTTTATAGTCACCTTAGTAAATGTGAAGTTAAAGCTCATGAAGGTGCTGACGTCCATTTCCTGGTTGATCAGTCAAGTTAAGCATCATTTCAAATACTTATTTTCCATTTCTGTATCTTTTTTAGAGAACTGTCAAAGTGCATCATTTTCCCATACATAAATAGGTTATTTGTCATCATTTGGTAGAGTTGTAAGAGTTTTTGAGGTAGTCTGTGTACAGGTCTGTTACCAGATTTATGATATGCAACTATTTTCTCCCATTGTGAAGGCTTTCTTCACACTTTTTGATCAAATCATTTGCAACAGAAAAGTTTTTAATTATGATGCAGTACAATCTGCAAGATTTGTGGCAAGAATGCACAGAACTATACAAAAAAGTTCTTAATGATCCAGATAACCACGATGGTGTGATTACTTACCTAGAGCCAGACATCCTGGTTTGTGAAGTCAAGTGGGCCTTAGGAAGCATGACTATGAACAAAGCTAGTGGAGGTGATGGAATTCCAGGTAAGCTATTTTAAATCCTAAAAGATGATGCTGTTAACATGCTATACTCAATATGCCAGCAAATTTGGAAAACTCAGCAGTACCCACAAGACTGGAAAAGGTCAGTTTTCATTCCAAACACAAAGAAGGGCAATGCCAAAGAATGTTCAAACTACCACACAATTGCACTCCTTTCACATGCTAGCAAGGTAATGCTCAAAATCCTTCAAGTTAGGCTGCAACAATATATGAACTGAGAACTTCCAGATGTATGAGCTGGATTTAGAAAAGGCAGAGGAACCAGAGATCAAATTGCCAACATCCGTTGGATCATACAAAAAGCAAGAGAATTGAGAAACATCTACTTCTGCTTTATTAACTATGCCAAGTCTTTGACAGTGTGGATCACAACAAACTCTGGAAAATTCTTAAAGATGGGAATACTAAACCACCTTACCTGCTTCCTGTGAAACCTGTATGCAGGTCAAGAAGCAATAGTTAGAACCAAACATGGAACAAAAAACTGGTCTAAAATTGGTAAAGGACTATGTCAAGGCTGTATATTGTCACCCTGCTTATTTAACTTATATGCAGAGAATATCATGTGAAATGCTGGGCTGGATGAAGCTCAAGATGGAATTAAGATTGCCAGGAGAAATATCAATAACCTCAGATATGCATATGACACCACCCTTATGGCAGAAAGTGAAGAGGAACTAAAGAGCCTCTTGATGAAGGTGAAAGAGGAGAGTGAAAAAGCTGGCTCAAAACTCAACATTCCAAAAACTAAGATCATGGCATCCAGTCCCATCAGCTCATGGCAAATAGATGAGGAGAAAATGGAAACAGTGACAAACTTTATTTTCTTGGGCTCCAAAATCACTGAAGATGATGACTGTGGCCATGAAATTAAAAGACACTTGCTCCTTGGAAGAAAAGCTATGACAAACCTAGACAGCATATCTAAAAGCAGAGATATTACTTTGCTGACAAAGGTCTGTCTAGTCAAAGCTATGGTTTTTCCAGTAGTCATGTACAGATGTGAAAGATGGACCATAAAGTAGGCTGAGTGCCAAAGAATTGATGCTTTCGAACTCTGGTGCTGTAGAAGACTGTTGAGAGTCCCTTGTACAGCAAGGAGATCAAGCCATTCAATCCTAAAGGAAATCAACATTGAATATTCATTGGAATAACTGATGCTGAAGCTGAAGCTCCAACATTTTGGCCACCTGATGTGAAAAGCAGACTCATTGGAAAAGACCCTAATGCCCGGAAAGACTGAGGGCAGGAAGAGAAGGGGGCGATATAGGATGAGATGGTTGGGTGACATCATTGACTCAATTGATATGAGTTTGAGCAAACTCTGGGAGATGGGGAAGGACAGGGAAGCATGGCATGCTGCAGTCCATGGGATGGCAAAGAGTTGGACATGATTGAATGACTGAACAACAACAACCTCTAACAATTATGTATATTGTTCTATTCTGTGATGTATCTAGATGCGGCTATATCTTTGTTTATTCTACTTGGAGTTTTCTATACTTCTTGGAAGTGTATATAAGTATTTTTCATTTCAAACTTGGCAAGTTTCGGTCATCATTTCTTCAAGTATTCTTCTGGTTCTTTCTCTAAATTCTCTCCTTTCCTTGTATTC
This sequence comes from Bos grunniens, assembly GCF_055505025.1. Taxonomy (NCBI): domain Eukaryota; kingdom Metazoa; phylum Chordata; class Mammalia; order Artiodactyla; family Bovidae; genus Bos; species Bos grunniens. The sequence continues at coordinate 136,511,419 of NC_141194.1, forward strand.
CCACTATGCATTCGTTGTTCAGTCACTCAGTCGTGTCCGACTCTTTGCGACCCCATAGACTGAAGCATGCCAGGCTTCCCTGTCCCTCACCATCTCCCGGAGTTTGCTCAAACTCATGTCCTTTGAATTGGTGATTTCATCCAACCATCTTATCCTATGTTGCCCTTCTCCTCTTGCCCTGAATCTTTCCCAGCATCTGGGTCTTTTCTAATCAGTCATCTCTTCATATCAGGTGGCCCAAGTATTGTAGCTTCAGCTTCAGCATCAGTCCTTTCTCTATGCATATGTCCCACATTTCTTTGAGACCATTTCTTTCATTGTTTTCGCACACAATATTACAGACTCTCTTTCTTATGATTTAATGGATTTTCTTGACTGTTTCACCATTTGTTGTATGCCTTCAGGACAATTTACAGAGATGTTAAATGATGTTTATAGATATATAAGATACACAGGTTCAGTCCCTCCATCAGAAAGATCCACGGCAGTAGGAAATGGCAATCCGCTTCAGTATTCTTGCCTGGAAAATCCCATGGAAGAGGAGATTAGTGAACTGCAGTCCATGTGGTCACAGAGTCAGGCACAACTGAGCTTGCACACACAGCACAGCACATTTATACACCCATAATTTGCATGCATTATATATGTATGTATTTTCTTCACTTAAATGCTTGTTTCTTGAAAGGGAGAGATTCTACTATACTCCTACACTAGTGACCCCTGCCTGAGATTTTTAATTGCCTTTTTAAATTTAGATTTTAAATTAATGGTCCCTCAAAGGTGGTCCCTCAAAGATGTCCTTGTCTTAATAATCTGTGAATGTGATAGTTTCCAGAGAAAAGGGGATTTGAGTTTGCAAACAGAATTAAGTTTACTAATCTGAAGACTTTGAAATAGGGGTATTATCCTGGATTATCTGTTGAACTCATTGTAATCAAAAGGGTCCTTAAAAGTGAAATTATAAAGCAGAGGAGGAGTCAGTGTCAGATTGTTACAATGTGAAGACTTAACCAGTTATTCCTAGCTTTGAAAATGGAGGAATGGACTATGATCCAAGGAAGGTGGGCAGCCCCTACCAGCTGGAAAAAGAAAACAAAATTGATTCTTCCTTAAAGCTTCTAAAAAGGAATATGGCCTTGTATTGATTGACACAATGATTTCAGCCCAGTGGTAACCACATCAGACTTCTGAACTACAGAACTGAAATATACTAGATTTGTGTCACTTTAAGCAATTGTATTTGTGTTAATTTGACAAAGCAGCAGTAGAAAACAATGAACTTAACAACATGTCATTTATCCCTCTTTGCCTTCCACATATCTCTATCCAGTTGCTCCAAGCTTTACTAGTTGCACTCTAGGTCTGCCACACATCCACACATACATCACCTGAAAAAGCAGAGGTAAGATTATAATCAATTTTAGTAAATCTTATGTTTTATTAGATATATATTTGCTGTTACTGTTAAGTCAGTAAGTCGAGCCTGACTCTTTGCAACCCCATAGTCTGCAGCACACCAGGCTTCTCCACCCTTCACTATCTCCTGGAGTTTCCTCAGACTCATATCCTTTAAATTGGTGATGCCATCCAACCATCTTATCCTCTGTTGACCCTTGCTTTCCTGCCCTCAATCTTACCCAGCTTCAGGGTCTTAGTTATGCATAAGTCACCTTAAGTTTTTAAATTGTTGAAAGAACCAATAGGATTTACACTGTTTATATTCATCAAAGAATTCATAACAAGAAAAGGATATGATAGAGCATCAGAAAAAGAAGGATGTGAATTGACAAATTGTCAGGAATGTCTCAAATGTCATCAAATGTCTCAGGTGCTAGCTTCTTTCTTTCCATCTCTTAGATCATGCAGTGATGCACTTTGGCTTCAGATCTCAAATGATTACCAGTGTGGATGCAGTGTTTGGGTAACAGGAAGCTCAAAGTCTATTCATTGTGGAGGTATTTATAATAAACTGATCACATAAGCATACACTGCCTTAATCATTGAAATTTCACAAGCCTCACAAAAACCCATTGCAAATCATGAATTCAATTATTGTTATACAGTGCTGACAAAATGTTAAACTCTGCCCATGAAAGAACTCATGGGCCCATGGTTCAGTTCAATTCAGTTGCTCAGTCTTGTCCGACTCTTTGCGACCCCATGAACCGCAGCACACCAGGCCTCCCTGTCCATCACCAACTCCCGGAGTCCACCCAAACCCATGTCCATTGAGTCCGTGATGCCATCCAACCACCTCATCCTCTGTCATCCCATTCTCCTCCTGTCCTCAATCTTTCCCAGCATTAGGGTCTTTTCAAATGAGTTAGCTCTTCGCATCAGGCGGCCAAAGTATTGGAGCTTCAGCTCAACATCAGTCCTACCAATGAACACCCAGGACTGATCTCGTTTAGGATGGACTGGTTGGATCTCCTTGCAGTCCAAGGGACTCTCAAGAGTCTTATCCAACACCACAGTTCAAAAGCATCAGTTCTTCGGTGCTCAGCTTTCTTTATAGTCCAACTCTCACATCCATACATGACCACTGGAAAAACCATAGCCTTGACTAGAGGGACCTTTGTTGACAGAGTAATGTCTCTGCGTTTTAATATGCCGTCTAGGTCGGTCATAACTTTCCTTCCAAGGGGCCCATGGTTATAGAGCATCATTTGTCTTTATTTAATACATATCATAGTATTGGCCATTGGTCAATACCATGAAATAAGCAAAAAATCAATTTAGACTAGATGAGATTAATCCATGTGATATGTGCTTCTGTGTTTTCTCTTTTGTTTAATATACTGTTGTCTGGAAAATTTTTTAAATCTTTGCAGCTCCAAATTTTCTGACCTGTGCTCAGGTATAGATCTTTTATTTGTTTAAATTTGTTTTGCAGTTACTCATTTCTTTCATTTATTATGCTGGGTACACAATGAGCCCTTAATTCATGTTCTTTAGCTTCAGAAAATTTTGTTATGACTTTTATAGTTTCCTCTTTTCTACATTATATATTCTCTGTTTTTGGACTCCCATTAGATATTGGGTGATGCAAACTGATACTCTGATCCTCTTAATATTTTCACTTATTTTCTTCTTGAGCTTGTTTCAGTAGTGTGTGTCCTTCTAGAAATTTGTCTTTCATCTACTTAACTGGGTTATTGACATACAACTGTTCCTAGCATTCTCTTATAATTCTTTTTATTTTCATAAAGTCAGCATTCCATTGTAGCTGGAGAATATATTTTATACTATTTAAATCATTTAAAATTTGACTTATGTCTTAATATATCTTTTATCCTAGAGAATATTCTATCTTCACTTGAAAAGAATATTTATTCTGCTGTTATTGGATCAAGTGTTTTACAGATGTATTTTAGGTCTAGCTGGTTTACAGTGTTGCTCAAGTCTCCTATTACCTTGTGCCTAGCTGTTTTATCCATTGATCAAAGTGGGTGATTTATAGGCCCTACTATTATTATTGAATTGTCTATTTATCCCTTAAATTATTTCAGTTTCAACTTCTTCTATTGTGGATTCATGTGATTAGGTAAAGTGCCATTTATAATTGTTATGTCTGTTAGAATTGCCCCTCTTATCACTACAAAATTGCCTTTTTTGTCTTTAGAAACATTTTTGCCTTCAAGTCTATTTTATCTCCATTAGTATGCCCAGTCTACTCTCTTCTGGCTATTTCTTGCATGATATACTTCTCTACATCCTTTTAGATTAAAACAATTTGTGCCTTTAAATCTAAAATGTATCTTCTATAGACAACAAATGTTTGGATCATTGTTTTATCTAGTGGCACAAAAATTCTAAAAAAAATTCTAGCAATTGAATCCTGATATATGCAAAAATAAGTCAGGCACGACTGAGTGACTGAACTGAACTGACTGACTGATGACACATCATAACCAAGTGAGGTCCGTCCTAGGAATACAAGATAGGTTTAATATTTAAAATTCAACAATTATTCAGTAAAACAATCAACAATTACAATCTCTTACATTAACAAGAAAAAGAAAAACAACACTATAACAAACACAACTGAAGCAGAACAAATACTTGATAAAATTCAGCATTTATTCATAATAAAAATTATTCAGATAGAGATTGAAGAAAACTTTCTTAAACCTAAAAATTCTATAAAATTAGCTGAAGGAAACATTAAATTTAATAATGAGTAATTGAACTCAATTTCCCTAAGAAGAAGAATATTGCATGCATGCTAACTCTTACCACTTCTATTAAACATTGTACTGAAGATCCTAGTTTGCATTACTAGGCAAGAAGAAAAACTAAAAGTCACCAGAATTGGAAGGGGCGAAATAAAACTTTCCTTAATTGTATGATTAATTTTACATGGTTGTGTCTGTAGACAATCCAAAATACTTTACAATTACTATTAATAAGTCAATTGAGCCACGTAGCTTGTTATGAGGTCAGCACTTTAAAAACTGTATTTATATAACAACTACAAATAGAAAATGAAGTTTAATATAAATAATTTTTAATAATAGAAGAAGTACCAAATCCCTAAGGTAAATATAATAAAATACATGCAAGGCCTTTAAAGTAAAAATATTTTTGAGAGAAATTAAAGACCCAAATAAGTAGAGAAATTTATCATGTTCACAAATAGAAAGACATAATATTATAATCAGTTTCCTGCAAATTGATCAGTTCAATGACTCAAGGTAATAATCCTAGAGGTTTTAGTTTCTTGTAAAAGCTGACAATCTGATTATAAATTTTCATGGAAATGCATCGGGACAATAATAGCCAACACAATCCTGAAAAAGAACAAAGCTGGAAGACTTACTTAGACATACTAATTATTATAAGGCTATAATAATTAAGACAATACGCTATTAGTAATTTAGAAGTGTGTGACAACATACCAAGTCCAGAAACAGAGCCATGTACACATGGATTGCTGTTGCTGTTTAGTCGCTAAGTCATGTCTGACTGTGACTTTTGTAATCCCATGGACTTTAGCCTGCCAGGCTCCTCTGCCCATGGGAGTTTCCAGGCAGGAAAACTGGATTGGGTTGACATTTCTTTTTCCAGGGGATCTTTCCGACCCAGGGATCAAATTCACATCTCTTGGTTGGCAGCCGAATTCTTTACCACTGAGCCACCTGGGAAAGTGCAGACATGTACAATCACTTTGAAAAGCCAATTGGATCCAGTCACACTCTATGACACAATTCCATTCTTATGCATATACTCAACAGAAATGCAAATGCATGTTATACAAAAGTTATGCAACGATGTTCACAGCACTACTCTTCAACCTAACCTAGAGTTGAAAAAGACTCAAATGTCCAAAAGAGTAAAACTGGGAAACAAATTGTGAAATATTCATGCAATGGAATATTACACAACAATAAAAATATACAAACCTTTTGTAACAACATGGATGGATCTCATAAACAATGTTGAGTGAAAGAAGCCATACACACGAGTCTATAACATATTGTTTCATTTCAGTAAAGTTCAAAATTATGTAAAATTCATATGTTTATATCAGTCATTATAATGATTACTGAGGTGAAGGTGGCAACAACTAGAAGTGAACATGAAAGGGGTTTCTGATATGTTGTCAACATTCTGGGGTTTTTAAAATCTGGATTATGACTATAAGGTGTAATCACTTTACAAATGTACCAGTACATCCTCATTAATTATGCAATTTTATGTGCTTATTTTAGGCTTTTCTTTAATGAAGCCACAGAAGACTAAGAGGAGGAAATGTCTCACTATTTGGAGCCACTCACATAGTAAATATTTTAAAACATCCAGAATCGGTCCATTTGTCTCCATCCCAATGATAATGACCTATTACTAGCATTCTCTCTCTTCTGGATTAGTGGTAAACTTCTGCTTCTACGTTTGTCCTCTTCCCATGTGTTCTGTTAAATGCAATTCAGTTCATATCACTTCTCGAAGTCTTAAAAATAAAAGACAGTCTTAAAATGGCTTACAGGGCTCTGTGTAATATGGATCCCTTTATCTTTCTGAGCTTGTCTTATACTACTCTTGTCCAAATGACTTCCATTCTTGCCAAAATGGCATTCTTGTTTCTCCTCCAGGCGTAGATATGATTCAGGGCTATTACATTTATTGTTCACTTAGACTGAGTTCACTTAGGTTGAGAATTCACAGAGTTCTGTCAAATATCCATATTTGACATAGCTCATTCATTTGCTCCCTTCTGATCTTTGTAGCCTGGGCTTCCCTGGTGGCTCAGATGGTAAAGTGTCTGCCTACAATGAGGGAGACCCAGGTTCAATCCCTGGGTCGGGAAGATCTCCTGGAGAAGGAAATGGCAACCCACTCCCGTATTCTGGCCTGGAAAATCCCATGGATGGAGGAGCCTGTTAGGCTACAGTCCATGGGATCGCAAAGAGTTGGACACGACTGAGCGACTTCACTTTCACTTTCAATGAGATCTTCTCTGATTCTTACTAAAAGTTGCAACAATTTCCTTAATTCTCCACAGCCACCCTTAATATTAAATGTCTTAAAACCATTTAAAGCCTTTATGTTTTCTTATACTACAATATATGCTCAAGTAGAAGACAGATTTATGAGGATTTTTTAAACATTTTATTTATTTACTTTCAGCTGTGCTGGATCTTCGTTGCTGCACAGCTTTCTCTGGTTGTGGTGAGAGGGAGCTACTCTCTAGTTGAAGTATGCAGACTTCTCATTCCAGTGGCTTCTCTTGTTGTGGAGCACAGGCTCTAGGGCAGGTGGGCTTCAGTACCTGGGACATGTGGGCTCAGTAGTTGGCGTGCAGGCTCTAGAGCACAGGCTCAATAGTGGTAGTGCATGGGCTTAGTTGCTCCATGGTATGTGGGGTCTTCTCAGATCAGGGATAAAACCCATGTCTCCTGCAGTTAACAGCTGGATTCTTAACCACTGAGGCACCAGTGGTATGAGGACTTTGTGTTGTTATTGACCACTGTATATGTATTTAGACATAAAAGTACAAATACATGCATTTGAGTGGATTAATGTATGGGATTACTTAAAATTAATAGAATTTACTTAAATTAGATTTAAATTAATGCCCAATACTTTTCAGTGCTTTCCCACATCTACTGTCTCATTCATTTCTCTCAGCAACTCCATCAGACATGTAAGAGTACATATTACTATCCTACTTCATGGGTGAGGAGTTAGATCTGGAACTCATTAATAGTACAGCCAAGATTGCACTGGTAGTATATGATTAGATTAGAGCCAAGAATTTGACTCTTCCGACTCTTAGTCCTGTGCTTTTCTTACCACTTTAATACAGGTATATATCTAAACTTTTACAATATAACATCTCATAACTTTTCAGGTACCAGTTAGAGAAAAAAAATCAGTCTTGCAAAATTAGAAGCATCCTTTACTTTCTCAGTTTCCTTTGTTTAATATCTTGTTTTTGTCATTCAAGAGGAGAGAAATGGTAGGTTACATTATGTCTTGAAATAATTGAATTAGATTTAAGTGCCTATTATTTACATATTTTTCATATTCTTTCTAATACAATTTCTTTTCAAAGACATTACAAGCATTAGTCAAAAGAACACCCAGTTTTCTCATTGCAGTGGAATCTTGGTCTTTGCATTAAAAAAAGAGAAATAGCAGACGTCAGAGGTTTAATTATACATTTTTAAATTTTTTATACATCTAAGCTATTGAATCCTGTTGTTATAGATGTCTTTCAATGATTCAGTTGAAAATTTAAGATTCTACATGGAAAAATACTAAAATATTTTAAGACTGTCATTTAATAACAAATTATGAAAAGCCTAACAGCAGATGGGGAGAAAAATTTTTGTAGTCTGAAACGATTCTATTAACTAGGTGTATAAACATTTCACAGAAAGGAAATGCTGAATGTCTTCTTGAGTGTCAGGGCTTTCAGAACTGCATATGTATACATCTTACTCAAAAATGTCAAGTAATTGTGTACATGTGTGCATGCATATAGATTTTTATAATTTTTTCTTTGAGTATTTCCTCTGCTCCTTTCTATATTTATGGAACTTATTTTTTTAATTATTCCATGTCAGAACATTTCATTCATACTTCTCTTCTCCTTATCCTTCTGTACTATCATCTTGAAAGATACCTGACTTGGTTGTCTAGGTTATTAAATACTTATAGCTATGTTAATTTTATTAATTATCATCACTTTACCTGTCATTTTCTAAAACTGTGATTTATTTGGTTGGGGGGAGGAGTGCAGAAGTTTCCCTCCAAGCTTCCTCTTCCTATGCTACCATTACCCTATCACATTAATTTGCATTCTCTAGAGCTTTTACATCAGAGAAGGCAATGGTACCCCATTCCAGTACTCTTGCCTGGAAAATCCCATGGACGGAAGAGCCTGGTAGGCTGCAGTCCATGGGGTCGCTAAGAGTCGGACACGACTGAGCGACTTCACTTTGACTTTTCACTTTCATGCATTGGAGAAGGAAATGGCACCGCACTCCAGTACTCTTGCCTGAAGAATCCCAGGGCCGGAGAGCCTGGTGGGCTGCTGTCTATGGGCTCGCACAGAGTCGGACACGACTGAAGCGGCTTCACTTTCACTTTTCACTTTCATGCATTGCAGAAAGAAATGGAACCCACTCCAGTGTTCTTGCCTGGAGAATCCCAGGGACGGGGGAGCCTGGTGGGCTGCCATCTATGGGGTCGCACAGAGTTGGACACGACTGAAGTGACTTAGCAGCAGCAGCAGCAGAGCTTTACATAAATGGAATCATAAAGTATGCAATCTTTTTGTGTCTATTTTTAATCAGTAGTTTATTTTGAGATTCATCCATTTTATTAAGAATGTCAATAGCTTATGCCTTTTTTATTTCGCTGAGTAGTATCCCAATATATGAATATACTACTTACCCATTGAACTGTTCAATTGTTGATGGAAATTTGGGTTGTTTCCAGTTTAGGGATATTATGAGTAAAGCTTCTGTCAACATTGTATGTGTACAGTGTACAAGCCATTGTATGGATATATACTTTTATTTCTATTTTATAAATATTTAGACTAGGAATATCTGGATATATGATAATTGTATTTTTTTAACTGTAAACAGCACATATATCAAGTGTGCAATTTGATAAGTTTTGACACATGTCTCCTCCTACGTAACCAGGAGATAGTGAAGGACATGGAAGCCTGACGGGCTGCAGTCCATGGGGTTGCAAAGAGTCAAACATGACTTAGTGACTAAACAACAACAACAAGGTAACCATCACCACTATCAAAACAATGAACATATCCATCATCCTCAAAAGCTTTTTTATACTCTTTTGTAATCTCGCCCTTCTGTCCTTACCCATATTTCTATCTGAAATATATTTTCTTCTTGCTACACAACATCCTTTAATTCTTACAGTTCAGGTTGCCAATGATAAATTATTATAGATTACATATGAGTTTTTTTCCCCTTTCATTATTTTGAAGTTGTTGCTCCACTGACTTTTCACTTGCATTGTTTCTGATGAGAAATCTGATATCATCCTTATATCTGTTCCTTTGCACATAGTGTATCTTTTTTCCCCATCTGGTGGCTTTTAGGAGTTTTCTCTTTATTGTTGATTTTGATTAATTAATTTTGATGAATCTTAGAATGTTTACCTTCATGTTCCTTGCACTTGACTGTCATTGAACTTCTTGGGTATTTGGATATTTTTCAGCCACTTTTCTTTACTTTTTTCCTGTTTCTTCTTCCATTTTTGAAGACTCTAAATACATAAACACTAGGCCAGTTGAAATTGTCCCGTAGTTCATCAACACTTTGAATAACTGTAAAAATTATTTTTTTTCTGAGTTACGTTTGGAATTTTCTATTTCTATTTCCTCAGGTTCACTAATCTCCTGCTAAATTTAATCTGCCATTAATCCCATTCAGTATATTTTTCATCTCATATATTGTAGTTTTTATTGCTATAAATTCAATCTGGTATTTTTTTTTGTATCTTCGATGCAGTAGCTTTATTTTTCTCATTTTTTAAATTATAAACTCTTATTTTAAAATGATTTTACATTTACAGAAAAATATAAAGATAATACAGACTTTTCATACCTCCCCAGCCAATCTCCTGTATTAAGTAACATGTATATTAGTATATTTGTCATAGTAAGAACCAATATTAATGCATTGTTACCAACTAAAGTATATATTTTATTAAGATTTCCACATTTTTTACCTAATGTCATTTTTATGGGCTTCTCTGTTAGCTGAGACAGTAACAAATCTGCCTGAAAATGCAAGAGACCCTGGTTTGATCCCTAGGTCAGGGAGATCCCCTGGAGAAGGGAATGGCAACCCACCCTAATATTCTTGCCTGGAGAATTCCATGGACAGACCATGGAGTTGGAAAGACTCCATGGCTGAGTGATTCTCAGATCTCATACAAGATATCACATTACCTTTAGTAATCATGCTTTTTTTTTTTAATTTCCTATAGTCTATGGCATTTTTTCAGGCTTTCCTAGTTTTTGATGACTTTGTAGTTCCTAGGAGTACTGGTCAGGTATTTTGTAGAACATACCTCAACTGGGATTTGTCTGATGTTTCCTTGTGCTTCTGACAATTAGACTGGGGTTATAGGTTTTAAGTAAGAAGATCACAAAGGTGAATTGCCATTCTCATTTCATCTCATCAAGGTTACAGGGCTTATCAGTACTGATGTTAATTTTGTTCACCTGGTTTGTTAGGTTTTCTTCATCCTTTAACAATGGACTCTTTGGAAGGAGGTCACTGTATGTAGACTATCACTCCACTGAGGAGTTATGCTCTACTTCCTTGCAGATGGATTATCTACCTAAACTATTTTAAATTCCTCAGAATGGAATATTTGTCTCTTCTTTCCCATTTATCTAGCATTATATCATTTATTTACATCAGTATGGACTCAAGGATATCTATTTCATACTTTTGTATAAAGCTAATATTACTTTATTATTCAAATTTTTCTGCCTTTGGCCATTGGGAGCCCTTAAAGATGGCCCTTGTGTCCCTTTGACAACTTTCATATTTTCTTTTTCATTTAGCTCTTATTTTCTGGAACTAAAAAGCCTCCAGGCTCCTTTTATATATCTCCAGCCCCAGCCCCAGAATCAGCTACTTCTCCAAAGAGCCCTGGTTCCTTTTGTTGCATAATGATATTAGAAACCAAGATCAGGGTGCTAGAAGTGCTTTTATTACTGGGCTACCATTGCTTCTAGGCTCTTTAAGCTGACACAGCAAAGAAATATATGTGTGTATACTAACCCATGGACACACACATACATGCACCTAACCCATGTACATGCACATTATATATATATATGTGTGTGTGTGTGTATAATGCATATGAATACACACAAATATAATCTCCATTTGTATAACATTAAGCTAAATATGTTCATACTCCTGTATTCCATTCTAATCCATTATCACATGAATCTTAGCTTACTCCCATTGCTTATCTTTAACCTCAAACTCTAAATCTGGATCCCAACATCTACCATCAATTAACTTAATTGTTCAAAGCTTATATGCCTATATGATGGTTTCAGAATTATTAACTCATACTCCCATGGGAAACAACTTTATCAACTTCAGTGCACTACTTACGTACATTTCCCTTCAACTTCAGTCTTACAGACTTATTTCCTAAGTGACTCAAGTCAGTAGCTTATTCTCCCATCCTCTTCAGTGAGATTGTTTCATACATTTGTGGTTCAATTAGATTCTTTTGTCACAGTCTGAATTCTTTCCTGGGATTCCTCAACCTCCTAAATGATTTTTAAGCTACATTAATACATTAAAGTCTACTTTTTGTGCTACAGTTCTATAGGTTTTGACAAATGCATGGTGTCATGTATCCACCATTATTGTATCATATAGAATAGTTTCACTGCCCTAATGCACATTCTGTCAGTCCTGTTCACCATGACCCACCCGTCCTGGGTGGCTCCACACAGCATGGCTTAGTTTCATTAAGTTAGACAAGGCTGTGGTCCGTGTGATCAGATTACGTGATTATGGTTTCAGTGTGTCTGCCCTCTGATGCCCTCTCATAGCACCTACCATCTTACTTGGGTTTCTCTTACCTTGGACGCAGCCACTGCTCCTTACCTTGGATGAGCGGTATCTCCTCACAGCCACCCCTCCTGATGTTGAACATGGAGTATTTCCCTTCGGCCCTCCTGCACCCATGCAGCCACTGGTCCTTGGATGTGGGGTTGTTCCTCTGAGCCGCCTCCACTGACCTTGGGCGTGCAGTAGCTCCTCTCGGCCACTGCCCCTGACCTCGTACATAGGGTAGCTCCTCTCGGCCATGCTTCTGCATGGACCATCGCAGCAGTTCAGTATTCTTGCCTTGAGAACCCCATGAACAGTATGAAAAGGCAAAATGATAGGATACTGAAAGGGGAATTCCCCAGGTCAGTAGATGCCCAATATGCTATAGGAGATCAGTGGAGAAATAACTCCTGAAAGAATGAAGGGATGGAGCCAAAGCAAAAACAATACCCAGTTGTGGATGTGACTGGTGATAGAAGCAAGGTCTGATGCTGTAAAGAGCAATATTGCCTATGAACCTGGAATGTCAGGTCCATGAATCAAGGCAAACTGGAAGTGGTCAAACAGGAGATGGCAAGAGTGAACATTGACATTCTAGGAATCAGTGAAGTAAAATGGACTGGAATGGGTGAATTTAACTCAGATGACCGTTATATCTACTACTGTGGGCAGCAATCCCTTAGAAGAAATGGAGTAGCCATCATGGTCAACAAGAGTCTGAAATGCAGTACTTGGATGCAATCTCAAAAATGACAAAATGATTTCTGTTCATTTCCAAGGCAAACATTCAATCTCACGGTAATCCAAACCTACGCCTCAACCAGTAACACTGAAGAAGCTGAAGTTGTACGGTTCTATGAAGACCTACAAGACCTTTTAGAACTAAGACCCAATAAAGATGTCCTTTTCATTCTAGGGGACTGGAATGCAAAAGTAGGAAGTAAAGAAACACCTGGAGTAACAGGCAAATTTGGCCTTGGAGTACAGAATGAAGCAGGGCAAAGGCTAATAAAGTTTTGCCAAAAGAATGCACTGGTCATAGCAAACACCCTCTTCCAACAACACAAGAGAAGACTCTACACACGGACATCACCAGATGGTCAACACCAAAATCAGATTGATTGATTATATTCTTTGCAGCCAAAGATGGAGAAGCTCTATGTAGTCAGCAAAAACAAGACCGGGACCTGACTGTGGCTCAGATCATGAACTCCTTATTGTCAAATTCAGACCTAAATGGAAGTATATAAAACCACTAGACCATTCAGGTATGACCTAAATCAAATCCCTTATGATTACACTGTGGAAATGAGAAATAGATTTAAGGGACTAGATCTGATAGACAGAGTGCCTGATGAACTATGGAATGAGGTTCGAGACATTGTACAGGAGACAGGGATCAAGACCATCCCCATGGAAAAGAAATGCAAAAAAGCAAAATGGCTGTGTGAGGAGGCCTTACAAATAGCTGTGAAAAGAAAAGCTAATAGCAAAGGAGAAAAGGAAAGATATAAGCATCTGAATGCAGAGTTCCAAAGAATAGCAAGGAGAGATAAGAAAGCCTTCCTCAGTGAGCAGTGCAAACAAATAGAGGAAAACAACAGAATGGGAAAGACTAGAGATTGCTTCAAGAACATTAGAGATACCAAGGGAACATTTCATGCAAAGATGGGCTCAATAAAGGACAGAAATGGTATGGACCTAACAGAAGCAGAAGATATTAAGAAGAGGTGGCAAGAATACACAGAAGAACTGTACAAAAAAGAGCTTCATGACCCAGATAATCATGATGGTGTGATCACTCACCTAGAGCTGGACATCCTGGAATGTGAAGTCAAGTGGGCCTTAGAAAACATCACTACGTAGGAACAAAGCTAGTGGATGTGATGGAATTGCAGTTGAGCTCTTTCAAATCCTGAAAGATGATGCTGTGAAAGTGCTACACTCAAAATGCCAGCAAATTTGGAAAACTCAGTAGTGGCCACAGGACTGGAAAAGGTGAGTTTTCATTCCAATCCCAAAGAAAGGCAATGCCAAAGAATGCTCAAAGTACTGCCCAATTGCACTCATCTCACACACTAATAAAGTAGTGCTCAAAATTCTCCAAGCCAGGCTTCAGCAATACGTGAACTGTGAACGTCCAGATGATCAAGCTGGTTTTAGAAAAGGCAGAGAAACCAGAGATCAAATTGCCAACATCTGCTGGATCATCAAAAAAGCAAGAGAGTTCCAGAAAAACATCTATTTCTGCTTTATTGACTATGCCAAAGCCTTTGACTGTTTGGATCACAATAGACTGTGGAAAATTCTGAAAGAGATGGGAATACTAGACTATCTGAACTGCCTCTTGAGAAACGTATACACAAGTCAGGAAGCCACAGTTAGAACTGGACATGGAACAACAGACTGGTTCCAAATAGGAAAAGGAGTATTTCAAGGCTGTATATTGTCACCCTGCTTATTTAATTTATATGAAGAGTACATCATGAGAAACACTGGGCTGGAGGAAGCACAAGCTGGAATCAAGACTGCTGGGAGAAATATCAATAACCTCAGATATGCAGATGACACCACCCTTATGGCAGAAAGTGAAGAGGAACTAAAAAGCCTCTTGATGAAAGTTAAAGAGAAGAGTGAAAAAGTTGGCTTAAAGCTCAACATCCAGAAAACAAAGATCATGGCATCTGGTCCCATCACTTCATGGGAAATAGATGGGGAAACAGTGGAAGCAGTGTTAGACTTTATTTTGGGGGGCTCCAAAATCACTGCAGATGGTGATTGCAGCCTTCAAATTAAAAGACGCTTACTCCTTGGAAGGAAAGTTATGACCAACTTAGCATATTGAAAAGCAGAGATATTACTTTGCCAACAAAGGTTTGTCTAGTCAAGGTTATGGTTTTTCCTGTGGTCATGTATGGATGTGAGAGTTGGACTGTGAAGAAAGCTGAATGCCAAAGAATTGATGCTTTTGATCTGTGTGTTGGAGAAGACTCTTGAGAGTCCCTTGGACTGCAGGGAGATCCAGCTAGTCCATCCTAAAGGAAATCAGTCCTGGGTGTTCATTGGAAGGACAGATGGTGAAGCAGAAACTCCAATACTTTGGCCACCTCATGCGAAGAGCTGCCTCATTTGAAAAGACCCTGATGCTGGGAAAGATTGAGGGTAGGAGGAGGAGGGGACGAAAGAGGATGAGATGGCTGGATGGCATCACCGACTCGATGGACATGAGTTTGTGTGAACTCCGGGAGTCGGTGATGGACAGGGAGGCCTGGAGTGCTGCAATTCATGGGGTCGCAAAGAGTCGGACACGACTGAGTGACTGAACTGAACTGAATGCTTAACATTTTTGAGATAACAGAATACAATATACAGTACTTACATTCCTTACAAATAATGTCTGTGAGATAATATATTTTTATACTATTTGTTTGCTTTTGCTTAATTTTATTGTTCTGATAGCAATAATGACATTAATCCATTAAAATGCTCAAATTCTCTATAACACTTTTTCAAGTTTTCAATGATTTCCTGCATTCTTAAATATGTTTGTTATTACATCTGGAGGTCGTTTTTACGTGACCATATCTCATATTTTGACATGTATGTTGGCATATAAATGGTTTCAATATACGGATTTTCTTATATTTACTTGTGCAATATCTCTTCAATACAGTGAGAGTCAAATTGTTAACTTTGCCTTTAAAGGCATCAATTTTCCTCAAACACTGATATAGAAAATGACAGCATTGATAATCAAAAAAACTATGGGTTTAAGCAAGAAACCCAAATCAACAGGTAATGTGCTGCCCCAAAATGTTGATTAAACACTTGAGGGAGTCAGATGTAGACTATTAGAACATACTAAATGACTCAAGTACTGTATCCTTATATGGTCTAAAGGGTTTTGACATTACTTTAAAAACCATCAAATATTTTGAATAAAGTTCAAAAAACATTTTGTTCACTTTATAATCATACAACATGGAATGATGAAGCTGCTTGCCTGAATTAGGAGACAAATTATTAGCCAGAATATGGTACAATGCTATTTTTTGCCAAGCTATGAATCTGTCCTCACTTGCAGTATTAATTTTTTTCATATAAATGTATATACAATGCAGTTCTTTAAATACATCTGGTAATTACTTATATTACTATTGTATCTATTTGTTTTAGAACAATGTGTTTTGTTGATAGTGAATAAAAATAATATGCATTATTCAAATTATTTCTGTGCACTGAAATAAACTGTGCTAGTATTTACATATAGTCCCTCTAATGTGTTTTCCATAGAAAGCAATCATTTCTAGTGGAGAACATGGCACTTATTAGACTTGATAATAAACACTGAAAAGTGTTTTATTTGCAAATCCACCCATTACCCACAGTAAATTTCAATTTGCTTTTCACAAAGTACTTTTTAATTTTTTTTACAAATGGTTAAAATTGGTGTACACATCATTAGAAAGAAGCAGAAACAGAACTAAACTACAAGAATAATCCATAATGAATTAGATGAATGATATAGAGATCAAATGAATGTACTAGGCTAAGAGATATAAAGTGTTAGAAATAATAATTCATAAATAATACATTAAAAATATAGTCAATGATATTATAATAAATGTGTATGGTGACAGATGGTAAATAGACTTATCATTGGTGATCATTTCATAATGTATAAAAGTGCTGAATCACTATAGTGTACACTTGAAACTAATATGATATTGTAAGTCAATTTTACTTCAATAAAATTGTTTAAAAGAGTAAGTAAAATAGAAATCTCTATTAATTTATGAAGGCCATTATATGGACTTTATGTGTTAAAAGAGAATTAAGATGACAGATTCCAGGTAAAGTGGTTATGTAATCAGAAGTGTTAATTTCTCTCCATCCCATACTCTTCTTCAAACAAATTTGCAAAATATTTTTTAAACAGGTAGAAACCTATCAGTATCAGTTCAGTCGCTCAGTCATGTCCTACTCTTTGCGATCCCATGGACTGCCACATACCAGGCTTCCCTGTCCACCACCAATTCCCAGAGCTTGCTCATGTCCATCTCATTGATGATGACACCCAACCATCTTATCCTCTGTCATCCCATTCTCCTACTAACTTCAATCATTCCTAGCATCAGAGTCTTTTCCAGGGAGTCAATTCTTGACATTAGGTGGCCAAAATATTGGAGTTTCAGCTTGAGCATCAGTCCTTCCGATGAATATACAGGACTGATTTCCTTTAGGATTGACTGGCTGGATCTTCTTGCTGTCCAAGGGACTCTCAAGAGTCTTCTCCAACACCACAGTTCAAAAGAATCAATTCTGCGGCGCTCAGCTTTTTTATAGTCCACTCTCACATCCATACATGATTACTCGAAAAACCATAGGTTTGACTAGATGGACCTTTGTTTGCAAAGTAATGTCTCTGCTTTTTAATATCATGTCTAGGTTGGTCACAGCTTTTCTTCCAAGGAGCAAGCGTCCTTTAATCTCATGGCTGCAGCAACCATCTGCAGTGATTTTGGAGTCTCAAAAAATAGTCTGTCACTGTTTCCATTGTTTCCCCACCTATTTGCCATGAAGTGATGGAACCGGATAGCTGTGAAAAGAACAGAAGCAAAAACCAAAGGAGAAAAGGAAAGATATAAGCATCTGAATGCAGAGTTCCAAAGAATAGCAAGGAGAGATAAGAAAGCCTTCCTCAGCGAGCAGTGCAAACAAATAGAGGAAAACAACAGAATGGGAAAGACTAGAGATCGCTTCAAGAAAATTAGAGATACCAAGGGAACATTTCATGTAAAGATGGGCTCAATAAAGGACAGAAATGGTATGGACCTAATAGAAGCAGAAGATATTAAGAAGAGGTGGCAAGAATACACAGAAGAACTGTATAAAAAAGAGCTTCGATAATCATGATGGTGTGATCACTCACCTAGAGCTGGACATCCTGGAATGTGAAGTCAAGTGGGCCTTAGAAAGCATCACTATGAACAAAGCTAGTGGAGGTGGTGGATTTCCAGTTGAGCTACTTAAAATCCTGAAAGATGATGCTGTGAAAGTGCTACATCCAATATGCCAGCAAATTTGGAAAACTCAGTAGTGGCCACGGGACTGGAAAAGGTGAGTTTTCATTCCAGTCCCAAAGAAAGGCAATGTCAAAGAATGCTTAAACTACTGCACAATTGCACTCATCTCACACGCTAGTAAAGTAATGCTCAAAACTCTCCAAACCAGGCATCAGTAATACGTGAACTGTGAACTTCCAGATGCTCAAGCTGGTCTTAGAAAAGGCAGAGGAACCAGAGATCAAATTGCCAACATCTGCTGGATCATCAGAAAAGCAAGAGAGTTCCAGAAAAATATCTATTTCTGCTTTATTGACTATGCCAAAGTATTTGACTGTGTGGACCACAATAAACTGTGGAAAATCTTTCAAGAGATGGGAACACCAGACCACCTGAACTGCCTCTTGAGAAACCTATATGCAGGCCAGGAAGCATCAGTTAGAACTGGACATGGAACAACAGACTGGTTCCAAATAGGAAAAGGAGTATGTCAAGGCTGTATATTGTCATCCTGCTTATTTAACTTATATGCAGAGTACATCATGAGAAATGCTGTCCTGTAAGAAGCACAAGCTGGAATCAAGATTGCCGGGAGAAATATCAATAACCTCAGATATGCAGATGACACCACCCTTATGGCAGAAAATGAAGAGGAACAAAAAAGCCTACTGATGAAAGTGAAAGAGGTGAGTGAAAAAGTTGGCTTAAAGCTCAACATTCAGAAAACTAAGATCATGGCATCTGGTGCCATCACTTCATGGAAGATAGATGGGGAAACAGTGGAAACAGTGTCAGACTTTACTTCTGGGGACTCCAAAATCACTGCAGATGGTGACTGCAGACATGAATTTAAAAGACGCTTACTCCTTGGAAAGAAAGTTATGACCAACCTGGATAGCATATTGAAAAGCAGAGACATTACTTTGCCAACGAAGGTCCGTCTAGTCAAGGCTATGGTTTTTCCAGTGGTCATGTATGGATGTGAGAGTTGGACTGTAAAGAAAGCTGAGCACCGAAGAATTGATGCTTTTGAACTGTGGTATTAGAGAAGACTCTTGAGAGTCCCTTGGACTGCAGGGAGATCCAAGCAGTCCATCCTAAAGGAGATCAGTCCTGGGTGTTCATTGGAAGGACTGATTCTGAAGCTGAAACTCCAGTACTTTGGCCACCTCATGCGAAGAGTTGGTTCATACAAAAGACCCTTGCCAGAGTCCAGCTCCAGCAGCCAGGGAATCAGCCTGAAGGGGTGAGCTGTGTCAGCAGACAATGATGTAGCCTCTGACTCAAGGTGCTGGGCTACATGTTTATTTCAAGCTTCCGGTTTTCTTTTATGCTTTGACAAAAGCATTAGGTCAGAGGTTTGACATTTTTAGTTTCCGCCACCCAGATTTATTGTCTCCAGAAATCATTGTTGTCCTACAGAGTTCCTGCTTCAGCAATTCTCTCAGAATCAGCTTTACTATCTATTATCTGCTTCCCTTTATGTGTCCTATACTTAACTTGTGATTACATTGTAACTCATGCTACATTCCTCAGTTTATTTTTTATCTTTCTAAATCCTGTTTGCCCCTAGCATCTTAAGATCACTATCTCCTAAAAGGCTTCTAGCTATTAATATCTCTAAAATTCCTAATCTCTATAAGCATAGTAAAAGATGCTAACACTATAACACTCCTTAAACTTTTAGCTTCTATTCTTAATTACTCATAAACCCTAAACTCAGCAAACTTCTTTTGCCATAAATATTTCCCTCACAAACAGGTCTCAGATAACAATCCTTCCCGTGGCCTCAAGCTGCAGCCTACGTACTCATCCTGGAACATTCTTTGTAAAGATCCTTGAACAAATGTCAATGGTTACTTTATAGATTATTTTCTGGGCACAACTGCAGAAGGCTTTATGCTTTCTAATGCTTCTCTCAAGAATAATAAGCACCTTAACATTCTTTCCAGCCAACTCAACCGAAGAAAGGAAAGAACAAGTCAGAATTATAAGACCTAACTCCTTCATCCCTGGACCGTGGCTGAGGGATGAGGAGAGGGGTTGGGGCTGTGGCTCCATTTTGTCAGTAATGCCTAATGCAGCTCCCGACAGACCCTGATGCTGGGAAGGATTGAGGGCAAGAGGAGAAGGGGATGACAGAGGATGAGATGGCTGGATGGCATCACCGACTTGATGGACATGAGTTTGAGTGAACTCCAGGAGTTGGTGATGGACAGGGAGGTCTGGCGTGCTGCAGTTCATGGGGTTGCAAAGAGTCGGACATGACTGAGCGACTGAACTGAATTGGACCGAACTGATGGGACCAGATAATAGCACTAAAATATAGAAAAAGTATCTCAACAAATATAAGAAGATATCAGAGTTTTTTGCTCTGTGAAAAAACATGTTTGGCAAGTAATTGAAGGAAACCCTGATAAATCCCTTCAAAAGCCTCTAATTCACTTAGGGCAAGTGAAGACAAGATGAAGAAAGTTAATGTGGACACTATCCTTCCTGACAAGTCATATTTCCTTCAAGACAAGAGTGTAGTGAGGAAATGAGGATAAATAGGCACAACAAATGAAAGCAGGTACACCTGTGTATTTCTCCAATGTGAGAAAATTCTCAATGTGATTGGATTTATTAAGAGATACTGTAGATCAGAAGAAAGGGGCCACTTTAAGAATCAAAGAAAAAATATTTCTTCTAGCTTTATGATGAGAAACATAAGAATATGTTTAACTTGTTTTTTTTTTTTTAAGAGATTAGAAAGAATCCTTCATTTATGAAACCAAAGCAAGTAGTTGTGAAGAGAGTAATCTGAGATCAGGAAACACAGCATAGAGAAGATTGCTAAATAAAAGCAATAGAGAATAAACCGGAATTTCTTATTTTAAAATCTTTTACAAATAGAAGCAAAATATTTCATGCATTACATGATACAATTCTTTATTTCAAACCGACAACCAATTTCATGTATAATGGTGAGAAGCAAAAGCAGTGGTCTTCAAACTTGGTTGTACATTAGAAGCACACAGAGAGATTTAAAAAAAATGTTTTTGATTCCTGAGTTTCATTAGGGATCAATTAACTCAGAATCTTTGGAGGTAGGTTCCAGACTTGAGTAATTTTTAAGTACCATGAGTGATTTTATGTGCAGCCAATATTGAGAAACACTGTACTCTAGCATCATTTTTCAAAGTGCTTCTTTAATATACTAATATGAATTGTAATTCTGCTGGAGAAGGATATGATATGTAGCACTTCCACAGAAACTATTTAATGTGAAGCATCTGGTTGGACCACTGTTCTACAATATAATTTGGGAAATGTTGAACCAGAGGTATAGTCATTCAAAACAGGAATGAGATGAAGGTGTTTTCAGGATCATTATTTAACATTCTGGACACACTGGCAACTACAATGAGATAAGAGATGAAATGAGATTCAAATATTGGAGGAAGGGGATATATTACAATTGCAATATTTTAGTATACATGAGGAAATTCAAGATAATCTAAGAGGAAAAAAAAAGAATTAAGAAAGTTCAGTAAGCTTGCAGTTACAAAATTAATATATTCAAGAAATAATAGCTTTATCTCATACCAGGCTTTCTCAGTCTTAATGCAACTGGCATTTTGGGTCAGATAGTTCTTTGCTGTGGAGGGCTGTCCTGTATGTTGTAGGATGTTTGGCAGGATTCCTGGTTTCTACCAATTAGCATTAGCAACACCCTAACTCACAAATTTGGGACAATGAATATGTCTCAGTCAGTGCCAATATTCCTTATGACACAAAATCACCTCTGGTTGAGAACCACTACCATATGGCAGTAATACTGAGGCTATACAACAGAAAACATGAGTTCATCAATAAAAGTATCAGCAAATACAAAGCAGTTATGAATGAACTTGGTAAGTAATCTTCAAGAAAACTAACCGCCTTTGTGTTGCCCATTCACTTTTGGAAACTAGTGGATGTGGTGTCAAAAAAGGCGAACACAAAACACTTTCGCAGCTTTTTTTCCTGCCCTTGTATTTGATGTCTTTGGTGTAGGAGCTGCGTAAGTAACATAAAAAAAAAAAAAAAGAAAGAAAACTATAAGCTTAATCAAAGGATATAAAAGAGGATGTAAATACATGAAAAGATAAATTACATTCTTATATAAAAATTACATTCTTATATATAAAATACTATATAATAATGTGAACTCTCATCAAATAAATTTATGAATTTAATGCAATTTTAATCAATATCACAGGGGACTTCATTGTATATCAATATAAAATTATTTTTAATTTATATGTAAAACCGAGTAGGCCAAAATAACAAGATATATATATATATATATAAAGGTTACTAATAAATATAAAGATGCACTATCTGATAATTAAAACTGTTTTATTTTTTAATTCTTTCCATCTTTATTGGTACTTTGACATATAACATTGTGTAAATTTAAAGTGTATGTATGATGATTTGATATACATATATGGTGAAATCATTACCACATTGGGATTGGTTTAACACATTCCTCATTTTACATAGTTACTGTTTTGTGTGTATGGTGAGAATTTCAAGATTTACTCTCTTCAGTTCAGTTCAGTTTAGTTGAGTTGATCAGTTATGTCTGGCTCTTTGCAACCCCATGAATCACAGCACGCCAGGCCTCCCTGTCTATCACCATCTCCTGGAGTTCACTGAGACTCATGTCCATCGAGTCAGTGACGCCATCCAGCCATCTCATCCTCTGTCGTCCCCTTCTCCTTCTGCCCCCAATCCCTCCCAGCATCAGAGTCTTTTCCAATGTCAACTCTTCGCATGAGGTGGCCAAAGTACTGGAGTTTCAGCTTCAGCATCATTCCTTCCAAAGAAATCCCAGGACTGATCTCCTTCAGAATGGACTGGTTGGATCTCCTTGCAGTCCAAGGGACTCTCAAGAGTCTTCTCCAACACCACACTTCAAAAGCATCAATTCTTCGGTGCTCAGCTTTCTTCACAGTCCAACTCTCACATCCATACATGACCACTGGAAAAACCATAGCCTTGACTAGACGGACCTTTGTTGGCAAAGCAATGTCTCTGCTTTTCAATGTGCTATCTAGGTTGGTCATAACTTTCTTTCCAAGGAGTAAGCGTCTTTTAAATTCATGTCTGCAGTCACCATCTGCAGTGATTTTGGAGCCCAAAAAAACAAAGTCTGACACTGTTTCCACTGTTTCCCCATCTATTTCCCATGAAGTGGTGGGACCACATGCCATGATCTTCGTTTTCTGAATGTTGAGCTTTAGGCCAACTTTTTCACTCTCCTCTTTCACTTTCATCAAGAGGCTTTTTAGTTCCTCTTCACTTTCTGCCATAAGGGTGGTGTCATCTGCATATCTGAGGTTATTGACATTTCTCCCGGCAATCTTGATTCCAGCTTGTGCTTCTTCCAGCCCAGCATTTCTCATGATGTACTCTGCATATAAGTTAAATAAGCAGGGTGACAATATACAGCCTTGACGTACTCCTTTTCCTATTTGGAACCAGTCTGTTGTTCCATGTCCATTTCTAACTGTTGTTTCTTGACCTGCATATAGGTTTCTCAAGAGGCAGTTCAGGTGGTCTGGTATTTCCATCTCTTTCAGAATTTCCACAGTTTATTGTGACCCACACAGTCAAAGGCTTTGGCATAGTAAGTAAAGCAGAAATAAATGTTTTTCTGGAACTCTCTTGCTTTTTCCATGATCCAGCAGATGTTGGCAATTTGATCTCTGGTTCCTCTGCCTTTTCTAAAACCAGCTTGAACATCTGGAAGTTCACAGTCATGTATTGCTGAAGCCTGGCTTGGAGAATTTTGAGCATTACTTTACTAGAGTGTGAGATGAGTGCAATTGTGCGGTAGTTTGAGCATTCTTTGGCATTGCCTTTCTTTGGGATTGGAATGAAAACTGACCTTTTCCAGTCCTGTGGCCACTGCTGAGTTTTCTTCTTACTAATTTTTAAATATGCGTGCAT
Organism: Bos grunniens; assembly: GCF_055505025.1. Classification (NCBI taxonomy): domain Eukaryota; kingdom Metazoa; phylum Chordata; class Mammalia; order Artiodactyla; family Bovidae; genus Bos; species Bos grunniens. The sequence goes on from NC_141194.1 coordinate 136,535,543, forward strand.
GCACACATGCTCAATTGAGTCCAACTCTTTTGCGACCCCATGGACTATAATCTGTCAAGCTTCTCTGTCCATGGGATTTCCGAGGCAAGAATACTTGAGTGAGTTACCATTTTCTCCTCCAGGGGATCTTCCCCACCCATGGATCAAACCTGCATCTCCTGCAGTGCGGGTGGATTCTTTACCATATGAGCCACCAGCCCAAAAGGCATTGTTATTTTTCTGGAAGGAAAAAAAAAAAAAAAAACTGAAAAGAAAAGGAAATCCCCAAAAAGGTTATTATAATGAATGCAGAAGAAATACAGTTTCATATTTAGAAAGCAAAGTTGTAAAGAAATTTGTATATTTCTTTCCAAGTATTTAACAGACTTGGCTGTGTCTCTAGTTTCCATTTACATTTCCATATATCAGCCTTTGAAGCTGCATATTCCTAACTATAAGAAAATTTCATAGCTCATTTCCTTAAGAGTATTCTAAAACCTGGATTTAATAATTGACTTTTGGCAATTGAAACTATGGTAGTTCAGCTGGTAAAGAATCCACCCGCAATGCAGGAGACCCTGATTTGATTCCGGGAGAAGGGATAGGCTATTCTGGCCTGGAGAACTCCATGAACTGTATAAGTCCATGGGGTCACAGAGTTGGACACAATTGAGCGACTTTCACTTTCTTTCACTAAATTATATTCATTACTCAAAAAAATAAAAAAATAAAACCAGACTAGCATGACTCGGAAATCCCACTTCTATGGCCACAGAAATTGACAGCAGAGTATCAAAGAAAGATTTTCACAACTTACACTCATAGTATTCACAATTGCCAAGAGATGGAAGCAACCCAAAGTTCATCAACTAATTAAAATAGTAACATACACTAACTATGGAATATCACTCAGTCTTTAAAAAGAAGGAAATCTTGTTTCGTGCTACTATGTGAATGTACCCTGAAGACATGATGTTAAGTGAGATAAGCCAGTCACAAAAAGTCAAGTACTATATGATTCCACCCATATGAAGTATCTAAAGTAGTCAAATTAATGGAAACAGAAAATATAATGGTGGCTACTTGGAGCTGTGAAGAGGTGAAAGTAGGAAGTTTTCAGTAGGTATAATAAAACTTCAATTCTGCAAGATAGAAAAGTTCTGGAGATCTATTGCACAACAAAATGAATACACTTAAGAGAGTGACCCTGGAGAAGGAAATGGCAACCCACCCCAGTAATCTTTCCTGGGAAATCCCATGGAGAGGAGCCTGGTGGGCTACAGTGCATGGGGTCGCAAAAGTTGGACAGAACTTAGCAACTAAACCACCACCACCACCAGGAGTACTGAACTATGCATTTTTAAATGGTTAAGTTGGTAAATTGTATGTTTTGTGTTTTTGCCACAATTTTGAAAATTTTAAAAGTATAAAATATAAATATACATAATATAGATATATCTAATTGTGATGAGTTGTCATATTTTATAGTAGATCAGGATGATTTCTACCCAAAGGGGTTACTGGGATCAGGAAAAAAAGAACAAGTTAGGTGTACTATTACAATTCTTGGCCAGAATTAGCTTGTTTGACTAACATGAGTTCTGAAAAAAAGAATAAAGATCTGTTGACTGGAATTGAAGATGAAATGCTTTTCTTAAAATATATCTACTATATTAATATAAGAATACATATAAGCATTAATAAATAGGACAAAAATATAGATACTACTATTGGGATAAGATTTAATTTATGTAGGGTTCACTAATCCTATCAGTAATTTAGTAAGTAGAAACTTGCAGCACATACTAGCTGAAAATGTCACAAATATGGTAGTCTAGTATAGTTTATGACAGTAAACCAGAAAAGTTATAGGCTGATTTTAAAATAAAAACACAGCACTGTATCCTATAAATAAAGCCTTCAGTACTTTGAATGCATTTTTTTAAGTGAATTTTCTTCTTTTGGAAGAATAACATCAGTTGCATTGAGAATCACTATATTCATTTCATTTTGACAGACCCAGTGTTTCATTTGTATTTTATATTATATTTGATTTGTTGTGTTATAGGAAAGAGACACATATGATCCTTTCATTGAATCTTCCTATTCTCCCCATATGAGTAATATCTTTGCAATGAGTATGTCAGCAACTGAGCAAGATTTCAAGTTAGTCTTTGCCAGTCATCTACTGAAATGAAATCCAAACATAAGTATGGTCTCATTTTAAACAAATTTAATAAACAGAAATATAGATTTATATGACAGATCAGTAAATCAGTGACTGCTCACTTCACAAAAGGATTCTTCTTAAATTATATACTTCCCTAGAAAAGTTTAAGTGGAATTAGGATTTGTTTACTATAAATTCTCAGTAACAGATTGACTATGTTGCTAACACCCTTGAGCCAAAGCCCACCAGGAACATACTTGTAAGTGAACAAGTTGGTTTTATTACTCATTTAAGTGTCTTCAGTAAGAAAGTGGTATTGTTACTGTTCAGTCACTAAGTCGTGTCTGATACTTTGAGACCCCATGGACTGCAGCACACCAGGCTTCCCTGTCCTTCACTATCTCCCAGAGTTTGCTCAAACTTATGTCCATAGCATCGGTGATGCCATATGAACCATCTCATCCTCTGTCACCCCTTTCCTTCTTGGCCTCAATCTTTCCCAGCATTGGGGTCTTTTCCAGGGAGTAGACTCTTCCATTCAGGTGGCAAAAGTACTGGGGCTTCAGCTTCAGCATCAGTCCCTCCAATGAATATTCATGGTTCATTTCCTATAGGATTGACTGCTTTGATCTCCATGCAGTCCAAGGGACTCTCAAGAGTCTTCTCTAGCACCACAATTTTAAAGCATCAGTTTTTCAGTGCTCAGTCTGCTTTATGGTCCAATTCTCACATCTTTACATGACTACTAGAAAAACCATAGCTTTGAATATATGGACTTTTGTCAGCAAAGTGATGTCTCTGCTTTTCAATACACTATCTAGGTTTGTCATAGTTTCTCTTCCAAGGAGCAAGTGTGTTTTAATTTAATGTCTGCAGTCACTGTCCACAGTGATTTTGGAGCCCAAGAAAATAAAATCTGTCACTGTTTTCACTTTTTCCCCATCTATTTGCCATGAAATGATGGAACCGGATGCCATGATCTTAGTTTTTTGAATGTTGAAGTTTAAGCCAGCTTTTTCACTCTCCTCTTTCACTTTCATCAAGAGGTTCTTTAATTCCTCTTTGCTTTCTGCCATATCATCTGCATATCTGAGGCTGTTGATGTTTCTCCTGGCAATCTTGATTCCAGCCTGTGATTCATCCAGCCCAGCATATTGCATGAGATATTTGGCATAGATGTTAAAGGAGCAGGGTGACAATATACAACTTTGACGTACTCCTTTCCCAATTTTGAACCAATCTGTTGTTCCATGTCCAGTTCTACCTGTTGTTTCTTGACTTGCATACAGGTTTCCCAGGAGGCAGGTAATGCTGTCTGGTATTCCCATCTCTTTAACAATTTTCTGCAGTTTGTTATGATCCACACAGTCAAAGACTTTAGCATAGTCAATGATGAAGCAGATGATTTTCTGGAATTCCCTTGGTTTTTCTATGATCCAAAGGATGAAGGCAATTTGACCTCTGGTTCCTCTGCCTTTTCTAAATTCCAGCTTGTACATCTGGAAATTCTCGGTTCACATACTGCTGAAGACTAGCTTGAAGGATCTTGAGCATTACTTTCGTAGCATGTGAATGTGTGCAACTGTAAGATAGTTTGAACATCCTTTGACAGTGCCCTTCTTTGGGATTGGAATGAAAACTGACCTTTCCATTCTAATCTAAAAGAAAGTGTTAGGAAGAATTTATGATACGATTTGGGCTTTGGTTAGGTGATATTGTGGAGGGTCAAATGAAGCAAGGCTTTGCTTTGTGTTGAGTGCTGTTAGGAAGTTGGGACAAATCTATGAGTGGGCATCTTAATAATTTTATCTATAGTGAGGGCATACTAGAGTAAGAATAAAGCTGCAATTGCTTAAGAAATAGCAGTCACTCACAGTGGTTTATTTAGAACATGTAAGTTTTGTATAGAAGGTTAAAACCTGTATATTTTATATTTAAAATGAAGAGTAATTGAAAAGAATTTTAAATAAAGAATGGTATGTCCAAATTTTCACTTAAGAAAGATAGTGCTTAGTTGCTCAGTCGTGCCTGACTCTTCGCAATGCCATGGACTGTAACCTGCCAGGATTCTCTGTTCATGGGGATTCTCCAAGGCAAGAATACTGGAGTAGGTTGCATTCTCTCCTCCAGAGGATCTTCCCAACACAGGGATCAAATCCAAGTATCCCACATTGCAGGCAGAGTCTTTACCATCTGAGCCACCAGGGAAGGCCAAGAATATTGGAGTGGGTAGCCTATCCCTTCTCCAGAAGAACTTCCCAACCCAGGAATCAAACTTGGGTCTCCTGCATTGCAGGCAGGTTCTTTACCAGCTGAGAGAGGGGATAAATAATAGATACAACAACAAATTAGCAGATAGCTGTATTAATTCAGAATTTGAGGCTCAAATTGACCATAAAGATGAAAAGATACAGATCTGAGAATGATTTGAGAGGTAGAATCTACTTGATTTGATCAAGAGGTAGAAATACTTGATTTATAACTGTGTGTTAGTCATGGAGAGAAGAAAGTCAAGGAAAACTCTAATATTTCTGAACCATTACCTAAAATGAGAATATGGTCAAAGGTGCAGGGTTTTTGAAGGAGAGTGGATGGGTAGGAGGATGGAGAAGTTGAGTTAGTTAGAAGTTGAGTATAATTCATGTCCTAGAAGACATCCAAATGGAGATATCTAGATAGAAATTGAAATGTGAGATTCAAGCTATAAATAAGCAAATAAGTAAATTGATAAATAAATTAAAGGCTTGCCCTGAAGGTAATATTTCAAAATCATTTGTTCATATAATGTAATGGTTAGTTTCATGTGCATATTTGGCTGAGCTATAGGATTCTTAGATATTTGAACAAATGTCATTCTGAATGTGTGAAGGTGTTTTGGGATAAGAAAGAAAGTGAAAGTGCTAGTCACTCAATCATGTCTGACTTCTTGCGACCCCATGGACTATATGGACTGTAGTCTGCCAGGCTCCTCTGTCCATGGAATTCTCCAGGCAAGAATACTGGAGTGGCTTGCCATTCCCTTCTCAAGGGGGATTTTACTGACCCAGGGATCAAACCCAGGTCTCCTGCACTGTAGTCCAGTTTTTTACTGGCTGAGCCACCAGGGAAGTCCCAGAGAGTTAATCATTGGGACAAGATTAATGTTCAAATCAGTGGACTTGAGTAAAGGAGATTGCCTTACATAATGTGGGTCAGTCTCATGCAACCAAATGAAGACTTAAGTAGAACAAAAAGACCTCCTCTGAGCAAGAAACAATCTCCAGCAGATGCCCTTTAGATCTCATCTGCAACATTGGCTCTTACTGGTTGTATGGCAGATGGCCTTTAGACTGGAACTGAAGCATCAGATTTCTTGGGTCTCCAACATGCTGGCCTACCCTGCAGATTTGGACTTGTCAGTCTCCATAATCATGTGAGCCAATTCCTTATGATAAATTTCTTCATTTATATATATACATACATCCTGTTAGTTCTGTTTCTCTAAAGGACCCTGACTAATGCATATTATATGTACACACACACACACACACACACACACACACACACTCGTTTGCCATCATATAGGGACAAAATATAAAATAACCCAGAAAAGTAAAAATATTTGGAGGTTGAATGGAGCAAGAAGAGGGATGGAAACAGACTGAGAAGGGGTATTAAGAGATACAAGAAGGGAAGTAGCCAAAAACAGTGTCCAAGAAGCGCTGACAAGAGCTAACAGCTCCTGTCAGAAGTGAATGGTGAACAGGGTCAAGTGCTGCAAGGCAGGACAGGAAGATGAGGGTTACAAAGTGCCCATGTGGATTCTGTAAGGAGGAGGTAGACGTTAGACCAGTCAGAGAATCATCCTGTCTTTTATGAGGTGCTGTGACAGCAGAATATGAGAATAATATCTTATATTTTTAGAGTACCTCCTCATCTACACAGCCCCTTCACACATTTATTTATTTGATTTAATCTTCATAACAACACACTGTGAGAGAAAAAGGTATAGTTATTCTCATTTTAAATTTGAGGAACTGAAAACTTAAACTGCTCGCAGGTTTAACATTTAAATGTCAAAAGTGGTATTAAAAAAAATCTAGACCTGCTAATTCTTAGTGTAATTCAATTACACTATACCACAAGGATCTTCTACCAAGCTATATAAAATTCTAGAGAACCTTGATGCAGACTAGCAAGAAACTTGGTTATCCTTGATATCAACATCAGAAGTTAGATTTCCCAAGCATTCCTGGTTTTAGTAAGCCATTATGGAAGTTTCATTCTTTAAACCATTATGAGGCCTCCTCAATTTTTTTGTTCTCTACTACCCTGTAAGTTAATTGCATTCCATATGTTGATTACTATTTTTCATCTAGTCACACTCTCTTTTAAAACAGAAATAATAATAGCTAATATTTGCATAGTAATTATCATATTCTGAATACTCTTCCAAACATCTTGCATATATTAAATTATTTAATACTCACAATAAACTTATGAGGTAGGTCTTATTATTACTCTGATTTTGTAAAGAAAGAAACAGAAGTGCTGATTATTTAAATGACTTGATTAAGGTAATACTGCGAAGAACTGGTGAGACTGGGATTCAAGCTTATTCCTTTCCAGTATTTGTTGTTGTTTAGTCGCTCACTCCTATCTGACTCTTTGCAACCTCATGGACTGCAGCACACCAGGCTTCCTTGTCCTTCATTTCCTGGAGCTTGCTCAAACTCATTTCCATTGAGTCGGTGATGTCATCCAACCACTTTGTCCTCTGTTGTCCCCTTCTCCTCCTGCCTGAAGTCTTTCCCAGCATCAGAGTCATTTCTAATGAGTCAGTTCTTCACATCAGGTGGCCAAAGTACTGGAGCTTCAGCTTCAGCATCAGTCCTTCCAATGAATATTCAGGATTGATTTCCTTTAGGATTGTCTGGCTTTATTTCCTTGTAGTCCAAGGGACTCTCCAGAGTCTTCTCCAACACCACAGTTCAAAAGCATCAATTCTTTGGCACTCAGCCTTCTTTATGGTCCAACTCCCACATCCATACATTACTACTGGAAAAACCATAGCTTTATATATGGACAAAGTAATGTCTCTGCTTTTTAATATGCTATCTAGCTTTGTCATGAGAAGGCAATGGCAACTCACTCCAGTACTCTTGCCTGGAAAAATCCCATGGACGGAGGAGCCTGGTAGGCTGCAGTCCATGGGGTCGTGAAGAGTTGGACACAACTGAGTGACTTCACTTTCACTTTTCACTTTCATGCATTGGAGAAGGAAATGGCAACCCACTCCAGTGTTCTTGCCTGGAGAATCCCAGGGATGGGGGAGCCTGGTGGGGTGCCGTCTATGGGGTTGCACAGAGTTGGACATGACTGACGCGACTTAGCAGCAGCAGCAGCAGCAGCTTTGTCATAGTTTTTCTTCCAAGGACCAAGAATCTTTTAATTTCACAGCTACAGTCACCATCCAATCCATGTGATTATGGAGCCCAAGAAAATAAAATCTGTCACTGTTTCCATTGTTTCCCCATCTATTTGTCATGAAGTGATGGGACTGGATTCCATGATTGCAGTTTTTGAATGTTGAGTTTTAAGCCAGCTTTTTCACTCTCCTCTTTCATATTCATCAAAGAGGCTCTTTAGTTCCTCTTCGCTTTCTGCCATAAGGGTGTTGTCATCTGCATATCTGAGGTTATTGATCTTTCTCCCGGAAATCGTGATTCCAGCTTGTGCTTTATCCACCCAGGATTTTGCCTGATATACTCTGCATAGAATTTAAATAAACAAGGTGACAATATACAGCCTTGATGTACTCCTTTCCCAATTTGGAACCAGTCTATTGTTCCATGCCTGGTTGTAACTGTTGCTTCTTGACCTGCATACAGGTTTCTCAGGAGGCAGGTAAGGTGTTATTGTTTTCTAACTTCAATGAGGCCCATTAACTCTGATATTCTAATATACGGTTAACAAATTCATATATATTCAACGTGTCCCCTTATTATCTTACAGACTTAGATTTCAGCCTCTGAGTTTAAAGATGAAATTTTAGTCATCTTAGTCTGTACTCATGTGACAGCCCCTCCAGTTCTCCTTGTCTGTCCCTCCCTCCATCTCTTGTTGGTTTTTTTGGTGCTTTTCTGCATGCTATTCGACACTTTAGCCTCTTTTTTCAAATGTGGTACCTGAATCCCAAATAAGTTTTTATAAGTTACAGAGTCCTGTGTTTTTACATAGACTAAAGATAAAAGTATCAAATGCTCTTAGCAATGTTGTCATAAAATTATATTATTACCATGTTTATCTTTTGACTGTGACTAAAAATTTTTCATTTCTAAAGTCAATAGGTTTATGTAAGTCTATTTCATCTGTTTTAAAAATAAGTAGTATGACAAGAGCAGTGTGCTTATCCAGCTTTTGAAAGGATAATACTCTTGATCTTTGCCTTTTCTCTGCCCCAAAGGAAGATTGCAATATAGTATTTTCATCAATCTTCCTTCCAGAATGTTAAAGTCATTAATTCGCTTAATCCATAGAACTAGTAATTAGAGCTGTAGAAAAGACTGTCCTGGACTGTACAGTTTAAGTAGTTTACATAGACACAAGGTGGATAGGTTTTTGAAACCTCTAACTGCTTAAAGCACATCTTCTATACTGTCATTAATTGACTGGCATTCTTTTGACTGCTCTACAGTAACAGAGAAAATTTTATTACACATTTCAATGACACTTTAGATTGAATGAATACTGGAGAGACAGTAGATTGCCTGAACTAGAAAAGATAAGTAGATTTACAATCTTTATTTTTTTTTTTTTGCAACTCTGCAAAACACAAACAGAATTATATAGCCAGTCATTAAAACTCCTTTATTTTATTACGTAGGCCTAGATCAAGATAATTCCTTTTTAACACAATAGTGATGATATCGCAGTGTTTCTCAAACCGGTTCTCTTCCTAATGTTTCATTAGCTTTTTAAACTTCTTGCTTTGATCCAGAGTACTTTTTCTTTATTTCATTTGTAAAGCAAGTAAATGTAATAAGCTCCCTTTTGGAAAATCAGCCTGGCTTAAATCATGCATTCTTTATACAATGTTAGGAGGAGAATGGTTAACATTTGTAGCCTCATGACTTGCAAATGAAAGAAAATAATAACGCTTAGCAAGACATTAGAAGAACACATTCACCATGAATCATACTGCCCTTGAAGGTCCAGCTTAAAAAAGCAGAGAAATAGATTTGACACCACTTGGACTTGCAGCTCGGACATGCTGCATTAAACTGTTCAAAATTAATTTAATCTGAGCAAGGAGAATAATAGCCTCTCAGTTCAAGGCTTCTGATAGCAGTAATTTGCACTCGAAAGTACTTCCAAAGGGAAAGAATAAATGAAGGGCGACTCTCCAAAACTGAGTGAGCAAATGTATTCACTAAAATGAAAGCCTCTTGATCACCCTATAAAGATCATGCAAAAAAAAAATGACACATTCTATATCATTCTCTTGGGTAGGGATTTTCTCTTGCAACTCTTTAGTTGCTCTGCTTTGGGGATAGACTTATCCTTTTTTGAAATGTTGATGGCTTTGGAGGAAGTGTCTAGTTTCAGATGCTACATTAATTCAGTGACCCAAAATCAGTTTGACAAAAGATCATGCAGTTGTGGGCTTTGAGCCAATATTCTCTTTTATGCTCTTGGGGAAGGCATTCTTTGGTGAGTAAGCAAACAAGAGTCATTGCAAGTATTTAGGGTTTGAGACAATTTATGACACTTTCTTTGGTGTAGGAAATGGCAACCCACTCCAGTATACTTGCCTGAGAAATCCCATGGACAGAGGAGCCTGGTGGGCTACAGTCCACGGGGTCACAAAGAGCTGGACATGACTGAGCACACATGCCACTTTCTTATAGTCACAAAACTACTCTCACCAAAGCCAGGTGCCAAGGAGCTGAGCAAGGGAAGGACATGTACCTAAATAAATGTGTTCACACTAAAAGGCCTGATTCATCAAACCAATCAATGGAGTAACTCAGTGGGGGCAAACTGGTATACAGTCTAATTTGAGGAGAAACACTAGGGTTTCCTTGCTCAAAATTTTCTCTTTCATTGACTTATCACAGAGTCAAAATTTCTGCCCATGTGTCACTCCCCTGGGGATAATGCCTTCAGGAATAACTAACATTTATTTACTGTATTAGAAATCATCTAGCACTTTCCAGAAATCTGAGAAATTGGGACACCACACAGGCATTGAGAAAATTGGCTTCAATGGTTTTAGACAGGTGAGTCCTTTTGGAAGTAGATGGAAGAGGACTCCTGATAAATGCTTCTTATTTTTAACTAGTAAAAAAATAAACACAGACAAAAATAGTGATGCTAAGTACTCAAATAATTACATGCACAGAAAGACAAAACTAACTTCATTTTTGACCATTTTTTTTCCTTGATGTTAATCAAGTAGTTTTCTGCATACACTGGGGGAAATTATTTTTCCCTTGATTTGAGATCTAATGATGCTGAGAAAGAACATGCAAGGAAATACAAAGAATGAATTTTTCCAAATAGCATGAGAATAAGTAATATATTAGTATTCAAGTTTCATTTCCACTTCCTTAGTTGCTTTTCTTTTGCAAATTTAGAGGAAGGAAAACCGAAAGGTCTTTTAAAATTCTCTGGTAACACTTAATTTCTTCTGAATAATTTACCTGCCAGTAGTTATTTGTTCTATAATAATTCAAAGAATGAAGGTATGCCAAAGGCCTTTAAAAAAAAAAAAAGAACATCTCTAGAATATGTTAAAGGTTTAAAATAGATTGAGGACTTTCAGGACATTAAACAACATACTCAGTTCCTGTTGATCGCTGTTGCCAATTAAAGTGTCATCCTACTCCTGCCCCTCATACAAACAAACAAAACAAGAATGAATATCATTTAAAAGTTGCACACAATGTGTTGTATACTTTTCTGGTCTTTAATGAACACAAATGAAATTTATTCCTACAGTTGTATCATTTTTCATGGGTTAGATTGATATTACCAGGTTAGTAATTTAAAATCATTTTTAGTAACAGAAAATTTCAGAAATGGCTAAAATTCTGTTAATCTCTTTATTTAGCCAGTGTCTTCTTTTCACTTCAGAAGAAACAAAGAATTCCACATATTACTATTTGAAAGTGGGCCTGTGAATCATTTATACCAGAATCACTTGTGGTATTAAGAGAATATGAATTCACGCTCCATCCCTGAGACTCCCACCGTAATCAATTGATTTTTTTTTTCATTCTGAAGTTTGAGAACCACTGTTTTCCATATTTCAGACCAACTATCCAATGCAAGATAGGTTTATAGCCTCTGTTTTAAAATTCCAGTGAAATGGAACTTATGAGGTCACACACATCATTCATTATTAAACAGCCTTAATACAAAGTTTTCCTTGTACTAAGTCAAAATAGATCATGAAACTTCTACTTCTTGGATTTATTTCTTCCCTCTGCAACCACACAAAATAAATGTAATCCATTTTCCACATGACAATTGTTCAAATATTTGGAGACAAGTACTATATTCCCTCTGTTTTCTATCCTGGCCTGAATATCTTCAGTCTCCACAGCCATTCCTTCTCTGATCCATTTCCATATGCTCTACCACTCTTGTTGCCAACCTTAGATACATTCCAGTTTGTCAGTGTTAGTCTTAAAATATACCTAGAGCTGAACATGGAGAAGACAATGGCAAGTCACTCCAGTACTCTTGCCTGGAAAATCCCATGGATGGAGGAGCCTGGTAGGCTGGAGTCCATGGGGTCGCTACGAGTCGAACGCGACTGAGCGACTTCACTTTCACTTTTCACTTTCACGCAGTGGAGAAGGAAATGGCAACCCACTCCAGTGTTCTTGCCTGGAGAATCCCAGGGATGGGGGAGCCTGATGGGCTGCCGTCTATGGGGTCACACAGAATTGGACACGACTGACGCGACTTAGCAGCAGCAGCAGCAGAGCTGAACATAATATAGATGTGATTTGACATTTAATTTTAATTAAAATTTAATTTTAATTAAAGTTAATAATATTTAATTTAAAATTTAATTTTAATTTTTTAATGTGATTTTGACTTCAGTTTTTTTCACTTATATTTGTCAATAAGTTTTTTCATGCATTTGATATTTTTTTTTGGTTTTTGGTTATGAATTCATACCATTTACCCTTTATCTATTCATCAGTGTAAAGTGTTGTGACATTATTTTTTCTGTGACATATTTAGAACACTAGACATTAATAAAATATCCTAAACTCATGCAAGTTTCTGTGTCCATGTGTGGTTTGTTTTTACATTTACATGTCACTAAAGCAGAATTATTGTGCTTATAATGAACAAAATCTTCTAGGTCTTTGTCATGTAGAAGGCTATGAAGCCAGTCCTGCTTCATACTCCATGAATACAGTTGACATTATCATCTAAGTCCAGGACTAAAATTTATTTCCTTTACATGGATTATATTAACAGTGAAACGTCATTGAAGCATATTGATTTTTTGCTTATCAAACATAATTTGGTAATATCCATTTCAACCAGCTTTTGCTAATCTGTTAATTTTGAGAAGTCTTATTTCTTATGCCTCCATTCAAGTCACCAACCCAAATATTGAAATTCAAGACAATGCTTATAATCCTGTTATTAAGCCCCTAATGATCTCTGACTAGACTGATTTAAAGCCATTAATTAAAACTTTAATTTTTTTCACTTATATTTGTGAATAAGTTTTTTTCATGCATTTGGTATTTTTATTTGTTTTTTTATTATGAATTCATACCATTTACCCTTTATCTATTCATCAGTTGCTGGACATTTGAATTGTTTCTAAATTTTGACTCTTATGAATAACACTTCTATGGACATTCCTGTACAAATTTTTGCATGGACATGTTTTCATTTTCCTTGAGTATACATCCAGGTGTGGAATTTGTAGCTCAGATCTTAACCCTATCTTTAATCATTTGATGAATTGTCAGGTTGTTTTTAAACGTGGCTGCATGATTTTATGTTAGCACCAGCAGTATATAAGGGTTCTAATTTCTCCATATGGTCAGCCACACTTGCTGTTATCTGTTTCTTTTCTTATAGCCATTCTAGTGGATAAGTGGTATCTCATTGTGATTTTTACTTCAATTTCCCTCGTATATAATGATGTTGAATCGAGTTTCATGAGTGTATTGTCTATCTTCTTTGAAGAAATATTTATTCAGATAATTTGCCCATTTTTTGAAGTTTTTTGTCTTTTTATTAAGTTGTAAGAGTTCTTTATATAATATGGATTATAAGTAGGTTCATTATCAGATATCTGATTGACAAATATTTTCACTCATTGTACAGATTGGCCATACACTTTCTTGATGATGTCCAATGACATGCACTTTTAAAAAATTTTGATGTTGTCCAATTAATCTACTTTTTCCTTTGCTATTGTACTTTTGGTGTGTGTGTTTAGTGCTCAGTTGTGTCCAACTTTTTTCATATCTTTATAAAAACACTGCATAATCTAAGGGCATGCTGATTCACACCTATGTCTTCTACTAAGAATCTTATACCTTTAGCTCTTATATTTACATCTTTAATTTTTATAAATTATATGAGTTAGGGGTTCAGTTTTATTTTTAATTTATTTTTTTATTGAAGGGTAATTGCATTACAGAATTTTGTTGTTTTCTGTCAGTTTTATTTTTATGCATGCAGATTACCAGTTGCTCCAAGGCCATTTGTTGAAAAGATTATTCTTTCTGTTTTGAATTGTCTTGATATCCTTAGTGAAAATCATTGACCATAGATAAATGGGCTTATTTCTATACTGTCTATTCTACTCAGCTGATATCTATGTTTGTCCTTATGCCAGTACCACACTGTCTTGATTACTGCAGCTTTGTAGTAAGTTTTGAAATCAGTAAATGTGAATCCACCAACTTTGTTGTCTGTTTTCAAGAACATTTGGCTGTTGTGAATTCCTTGAGTTTCCATGTGAATATGAGGGTCAGCTTGTCAGATTCTGTAGCAGATGCAATTGTGATTCTGATAAGGATTGCACTGAATCTGTAGATCAGTTTGGGGAGTATTGCCATCCTAAAAATGTTAAGTATTGCAAACCATGAACACAGGATATCTTTCAATTTATTTATATCTTTAATTTCTTCAATGATGCTTCATGGTTTCCAGGTATATGTGTTGCACTTCTTTTTTAAATTTTAATTCTTTATATACCTTGCAAATGCAACTGTTCTGTCAGTTTTAAATTTGGTTTGTTTCTTACTCTATAGGAACACACTTGATTTTTCTATATTAATCATGAATCTTGCAACCTTGCTAAAATTCTGTATTAGTTCTAATTGTTTTTAAATGATTCTAAGGATTATCTCAGAGAAGGCAATAGCACCCCACTCCAGCACTTTTGCCTGGAAAATCCCATGGATGGAGGAGCCTGGTGGGCCTCAGTCCATGGGGTCGCTAAGAGTCGGACACGACTGAAGCGACTTAGCACCAGCAGCAGCAGCAAGGATTATCTACGTACAAAGTCATGTCATTTTCAAGTAAATATTTTTTTCAAATTTATTTCCAATATGAAATTCTATTTCCCTATTTTCCATGACTAGGACCTCAAGAACACTTTCCAATAGAAGTGGTAAAAGTGGATATCCTTGTCTTGTTTTTGATACTAGGGGGTAAGTATTCAATCTTTCACCATTACATCTGATATTATCTGTGGATTTTTCATAGGAACTCATTAAAAATTCAGGAAGTTTCCTATGATTCCTTGTTTATCCAATGTCATCATGATGAAATGGTGTTAAATTTTGCCAAAACCATTTTCTGCATCTGTTGAGATGATCATGTGTTTTTCTCCCTTCTTCTATTAATGTTGTTGTCTACAGTCATTAAGTCATGTCCAACTCTTTGTGACCCCATGTGCTACAGCATACCAGGCTTCCCTGTCCTTCACTATCTCCTACAGTTTGCTCAAACTCATGGTCATTGAATCAGTGATGCCATCCAACTATCTCATCCTCTGTCACCCCATTCTCCCCATGCCCTTAATCTTTCCCAGCATTGGGGTCTTTTCCAATGAGTCAGCTTTTCCATTCAGGTGGCCAAAGTATTGGAGCTTGAGCTTCAGCATCAGTCCTTCCATGAATATTTAGGGTTGATTTCCTTTAGGATTGCCTGGTTTGATCTCCTTGCTCTTCAAAGGATTCTCAAGCGTCTTCTCCAGCACAATTCAAAAGCATCAGTTCTTCAGTGTTCATCCTTCTTTATACTCTCTCACATCTGTACATGACTACTGGAAAAACCATAGCTTTGACTTATATGGACACTTGTGGCGAACTGATGTCTCTGCCTTTTTTTTTTTTAATAGTGAAAACTTTTATATTTGAAATTAGTCAGCTGGACTCAGTTTAGATGACCCCAATTTTATTGGCAACATCCAAAGCATCATAGTCAAGAACCAGTTGAACATATGTCTTCTTCTTTCCATCAGGCCTGATCATGGTATTGACCTTAGCCATGTCAGTGTCATAGAGCTTCTTCACAGCCTGTTTAATTTGCTGCTTATTGGCCTTGACAGCCAAAATGAATACCAATGTGTTGTTATCTCCTATTTTATCCATGGCTGACTTGGTGATGAGGGGGAATTTGATGATGGCACAGTGGTCAAGTTTGTTTCTCCTAGGGGTGTTCATTTGAGAATATTGGGGCTGCCTCCTGAGCCGCAGTGTTTTGGGCCGCCAGAAGGTGGGTGACATATGGATATATATATATATTTTCTTTTTAGTGGCTGTGGACACCTTTCAACACTGCTTTCTTGGCCTTCAAAGTCTTTGCTTTGGCTTCAGCTTTACGAGGGGCCGGGGCTTCCTTCTTCACCTTCAGTGCCATCTTCATAAAAAGGCACGCCATCTTCATGAAAAGGTTCTGCTTTTTAATCCACTGCCAAAAGTTTGTCATAGCTTTTCTTCAAAGGAGCAAGCACTGCTTTAACTGAATCCCATATGTTTTGGGTTGTTTTGTTTTCATTGTCATTTGTTTCTATGCATATTTTGAGTTCATCTTTTTTAATTTCTTCTGTGATTTGTTGGTTATTCAGAAGCATGTTGTTTAGCCTCTGTATGTTGGAATTTTTAATAGTTTTTTTTTTCCCTATAATTGACATCTAATCTTACCACATTGTGATCAGAAAAGATGCATGGAATGATTTCAATTTTTTTGAATTTACCAAGGCTAGATTTATGGCCCAGGATGTTATCTATCCTGGAGAACGTTCCATGTGCACTTGAGAAAAAGGTGAAATTCATTGTTTGCGGGTGAAATGTCCTATAGATACCAATTAGGTCTAACTGGTCCATTGTATCATTTAAAACTAGTGTTTCCTTGCTAATTTTCAGTTTAGTTGTTCTATCCATAGGTATGAGTGGGGTATTAAAGTCTCCCACTATTACTGGGTTATTGTTAATTTCCCCTTTCATACTTGTTAGCATTTGCCTTAAATATTGCTGTGCTCCTTTTTGGGTGCATATATATTTATAATTGTTATATCTCCTTCTTGGATTGATCCTTTGATCATTATGTAGTGTCCTTCTTTATCTCTTTCTACAGTGTTTATTTCAAAGTCTAATTTATCTGATATGAGTATTGCTACTCCTGCTTTCTTTTGGTCTCCATTTGTCTGAAATATCTTTTTCCAGCCCTTCACTTTCAGTCTGTATGTGTACCTTGTTTTGAGATGGATCTCTTGTAGACAGCATATATAGGGGTCTTGTTTTTGTATCCATTCAGCCAGTCTTTGTCTTTTGGTTGGGGTATTCAACCCATTTACATTTAAGGTAATTATTTATAAGTATGATCCCATTGCCATTTACTTTGTTGTTTTGGGTTTGAGTTTATATACCTTTTCTGTGTTTCCTGTCTAGAGAAGATCCTTTAGCATTTGTTGGAGAGCTGGTTTGGTGGTGCTGAATTCTCTCAGCTTTTGCTTGTCTGTAAAGCTTTTGATTTCTCCTTCATATTTGAATGAGATCCTTGGTAGGTACAGTAATCTGGGTTGTCGGGTTTTCTCTTTCATCACTTTAAGTATGTCCTGCCATTCCCTTCTGGCCTGAAGAGTTTCTATTGAAAGATCAGCTGTTATCCTTATGGGAGTCCTCTTGTGTGTTATTTGTTGTTTTTCCCTTGCTGCTTTTAATATTTGTTCTTTGTGTTTGATCTTTGTTAATTTGATTAGAATGTGTCTTGGGGTGTTTCGCCTTGGGTTTATCCTGTTTGGGACTCTCTGGGTTTCTTGGACTTGGGTGACTATTTCCCTCCCCATTTTAGGGAAGTTTTCAACTATTATCTCCTCAAGTATTTTGTCATGGCCTTTCTTTTTGTCTTCTTCTTCTAGGACTCCTATGATTCGAATGCTGGAGTGTTTGACATTGTCCCAGAAGTCTCTGATGTTGTCCTCATTTCTTTTAATTCCTTTTTTCTTTTTTCCTCTCTGCTTCATTTATTTCCACCATTCTATCTTCCACCTCACTTATCCTATCTTCTGCCTCATTATTCTACTGTTGGTTCCCTCCATAGTGTTTTTGATCTCAGTTATTGCATTTTTAAAAATTGATTGACTCTTTTATTTCTTCTATGTCCTTGTTAAATAATTCTTGCATTTTCTCAAACTTTGTCTCCAGACTATTTATCTGTAACTCCATTTTGTTTTCAAGATTGGATCATTTTTACTATCATTATTCTGAATTCTTTTTCAGGTGGACTCCCTAGCTCCTCCTCTTTTGTTTGGTTTGGTGGGCATTTAAATGTTCCTTTGCCTACTGAATATTTCTCTCCCTTTTCATCTTGTTTAGATTGCTGTATTTGGGGTGGCCTTTCTATATGCTGGAAGCTTGTGGTTCCTCTTTATTGTGGAGGTTCCTCCCTGTGGGTGGGGTTGGACGAGTGGCTTGTCAAGGTTTTCCTGATTAGGGAAGCTTGTGTCAGTGTTCTGGTGGGTGGAGCTGGATCTCTTCTCTCTGGAGTGCAATCAAGTGTCCAGTAGTGAGTTTTGAGGTGTCTATGGGATTGGTGTGACTTTTGGCCACCTGTATTTTAATGCTCATGATTATGTTCCTGTGTTGTTGGAGAATTAGCTTGGTTTGTCTTACTTTGAAACTTGTTGGCTCTTGGGTGGAGCTTGGTTTCAGTGTAGGTATGGAGGTTTTTGGATGACCTCTTGTCGATTAATGTTCCCTGGAGTCAGGAGTTTTCTGGTGTTCTCAAGTTTGGATTTAAGCCTCCTGCCTCTGGCTTTCAATCTTATTCTTACAGTAGCCTCATGACTTCTCCATCCATACAGCCCCAATGATAAAATATCTAGGTTAATGGTGAAAAGATTCTCCACAGTGAGGGACACCCGGAGAGGTTCACAGAGTTACATGAAGAGAAGAGGAAGCAGGGAGATAGAGGTGACCAGAAGGAGAAGAGGGGGAGTCAAAAGGAGAGAGACAGATCCAGGCAGTAATCAGTTCCCTAAGTGTTTTCCACAGCCTAGAACACCCAAAGAGATTCACAGAGTTGGGTAGAGGAAAAAAGGGGGAGGGAGGAGATAGAGGTGACCTGGGGGAGAAAAAGGAGTGTCAAAAGAGGAGAGAGCAATCAAGCCGGTAATCACACTCCTAAGTAAAAATGGATACTGAAGATTGGATTCTTAAAGGTACAAAATTGATAACAAATACCAAAAAGCAAAGATTAAAAATCTATAGTAGACGTTAGACTTTCAAAAATACAATATTAAAAAAAATCACAAAACTTATTTAAAAAATATGAAGTATGCTTTAAAAATAGGGTCTTTTTTCAAGGTAATAGGTTATAAAAATGAAAATTAAA
Organism: Bos grunniens; assembly: GCF_055505025.1. Classification (NCBI taxonomy): domain Eukaryota; kingdom Metazoa; phylum Chordata; class Mammalia; order Artiodactyla; family Bovidae; genus Bos; species Bos grunniens. The sequence continues at coordinate 136,554,567 of NC_141194.1, forward strand.
GGAGTAATAAAGAACTTAAAAATTTTTTTTAAATTTAAAACATTAAAAAATGATAACAGTAAAATATATCTAGGAATTTGTCTGGAGCTGTTGAGGGAAGTGTGGGGTCAGTTCAGTTTCAGATAGTTCCTTGTTCCAGCTTATACTTCTCAAGGTCTATATGCTCCTTCCAATGTAGTCGGTGGTAACTACAGGGTTTTAATCTGTTGCACCTGTCACTTCCAAAGCAGTTCCCTCTTCTTTGTTTATTTTGGCTTCCTCTGTTTGCAAGTCTCTTCAATGTCTAATTCCCACCCTGACAGAAGGGGGCGAAGGTGGTCACTTATTTAGGCTCACTTGTTCAGTTGTGCTGTGGGGAGGGAGGAACACTGTTAACAAATATCACTGGCATGCGTGGGGAGTGCTCGCAGTGTCTGGGCCACACTGGGTTTGCCCCCGCTCACGACAAGTGTGCTTTCCTGGTCTGCACTGCTCAGGCTCCAGGTTTCTCTGCAGAAGAACTGTCCAAAGCAGCCCCTGGGTTCCGTGCACTTCCCAGGTCTAAGCTGCTCAGGTTCAGGTTCTCAGGTACTCCACAAAGGCACAGACTCAATTAGGCCTAAGTCTTGTGCCCTTCCCAGGTCCGAGCTGCTCAGGCGACCAGGTGCTTGGTGAGTGCACTCTCCTACGTGGGTGGTGCATCTTATCCCCTCCCTGGTCCCAGCCCCTTGGTCTCCTGGGTGCACAGCAAGAGAGCCATCTCAGGTGTGCCATGTGTCTCCTCTGGGGAGCTGATCTCTCACTGCGACCCTCCTGGTGGATGTCAACTGTCCAGGATCCCAAGAAGACTTGGTTAGCAACTGGGTGCCTGCTTACAGTTTGGTGGATGATGCCATCTCTGGGGCAGAGATTGCCCCTTGCCTTCTGGCCCTAGCTGTCACCTGCCTGCCTCTCTGCCTCAGGTTGGGGGAGGGGTCAGTTCACAGCCAGCTAGCTCTCCTCTGGTATTCCCTCAATCCTTTGTTCTGTGAGCGGGCCAGGCTGTGCCTTAGAGCTTTTCGCGAGGAAGTTTCTCTCTCTCTCTCTCTATTCTCTCTCTTGCTATCCCACAGATTGGGTCATTATCTCACATTAGCTCCCTCAGATTGTCTTCAGGGCATTCAGTCCTGGTCCTTACCCTAAGCATGCAGCCCGTGCCTCCCTGTTCAGCTCCCACTCACTGCTGGTGGACATGAGTGTCTGGGCTACTTCTCTGCTGGGAGCTGCAGTTAGGCATGTAATCTGTGTGTATGTTTTTTTTTTTTCCCCTCCAGGTTATGTTGCCCTCTGAGATTCCAAAACTCCCCACTGACCCACCAGTGAGAGGGATTCCTGGTGTTTGGAAGCTTCTCCTCCTTCACAACTCCCTCCCTGGTGCCGGTCTCTGTCCCTAGCTCTTTTGTCTCTCTTTTTATCTTTTATATTTTGTCCTACCTCCTTTGGAAGAGAATGGGCTGCCTTTCTGGGTGCCTGGTGTCCTCCACCAACATTCAGAAATTGTTTTGCGAAATTTGTTCAGCGTTCAAATGAGCTTTCGATTAATTTGTCAGGGAGAAAGTGATCTCCCTGTCCTATTCCTCTGCCATCTTAGGACCGCCTCTGATCTTAGATTTTGAATGTGGAGTTTTAAGCCAGTGTTTTCACTCTCCTCTCACACTCATCAAGAGGCTCTTTAGTTCCTCTTTGCTTTCTGCAATTAGAGTGGTGTTATCTGCATATCTGAGGTTGTTGATATTTCTCCCAGCAATCTTGATTCCAGCTGGTGATGCATCCAGCCCAACATTTTACATGATGTACTCTAAATATTGTCACCCTGCTTATTTAACTTATATGCAGAGTACATCATGAGAAATGCCAGGCTGGATGAAGCACAAGCTGGAATCAAGATTGCTGGGAGAAATATCAATAACCTCAGATAAGCAGATGACACCACCCTTATGGCAGAAAGCAAAGAACTAAAGAGCTTCTTGATGAAAGTGAAAGAAGAGAGTGAAAAAGTTGGCTTAAAACTCAACATTCAGAAAACTAAGATCATGGCATTCAGTCTTATCATTTCATGACAAAAAGATGGGGAAACAATGGAAACAGTGACAGACTTTATTTTCTTGGGCTCCAAAATCACTGCAGATGGTGACTGCATCCATGAAATTAAAAGATGCTTGCTCCTTGGAAGAAAAGCTATGACCAACCTAGACAGCATAATTAAAAAGCAGAGACATTACTTTGCTGACAAAGTTCTGTCTAGCCAAACTATAGGTTTTCCAGTAGTCATGGATGTATGTGAGAGTTGGACTATAAAGAAAGTTGAGCACCAAAGAATTGATGCTTTTGAACTGTGGTGTTGAAGAAGACTCTTGAGAGTCCCTTGGACAGCAAGGAGATCCAACCAGTCGATCCTAAAGGAAATCAATCCTGAATATTCATTGGAAGGACTGATGTTGAAACTCCAATAGTTTGGCCACCTGAGGCGAAGAACAGACACATCGGAAAAGACCCTGATGTTGGGAAAGATTGAAGGCAGCAGGAAAAGGGGATGACAGAGGATGAGATGGTTGGATGGCATCACCAACTCAGTGGACATGAGTTTGAGTAAGTTCCGGGAGTCGTGATGGACAGGGAAGCCTGACATGCTGCAGTCCATGGGGTTGCAAAGAGTCATATACGACTGAGCAACTGAACTGAACTGAACTCTGCAAAGAAGTTAAATGTGCAAGGTAACAATATACAACCTTGACATACTCCTTTCCCATTTTTGAACCAGTCCATTCTTCCATGTCTGGTCCTAACTGTTGCTTCTTGACCTGCATACAGGTTTCTCAAGAGACAGGTAAGGTGGCCTGGTATTCCCATCCCTTTAATTTTCCAGTTTGTTGTGATCCACACAGTGAAAGTCTTTGGCATTGTCAATGGAGCAGAAATAGATGTTTTTCTGGAATTCCTTTGCTTCTCTATGATCCAGTAGATGTTGGCAATTTGATCTCTGATTCCTCTGCCTTTTCTGAATCCAGTTTGTACATATGGAAGTTCTCTTTTTCATTTTAATTGAAGGCTAATTACTTTAAATATTGTGGTGGTTTTGGCCATACATTCACATGAATCAGCCATGGGTGTATATGTGTTCCCCATCCTGGCTCGCCCTCCCACCTCCCTCCCCATCCAATCCATTAGGGTCATCCCAGTGCACCAGCCCTGAGGACCCTGCCTCATGCATTGAACCTGGACTGGTGATCTATTTCACATATGATAATATACATGTTTCAGTGCTATTCTCTCAAATCATCCCACCCTCGCCTTCTCCCACAGAGTCCAACAGTCTGTTTTTTACATCTGTGTCTCTTTTGCTGCCTTGCATTTGGATCATTGTTACCATCTTTCTAAATTCCATATATATGTTTAATATTTCACATACTGCTGAAGCCTAGCTTGAAGAATTTTGAGCATTACCTTGCTAGCATGTGAAATGAGCACAATTGTACAGTAGTGTGGACATTTTTTGGCATTGTAATGAATTACAATTATTGATTTTTTGGTGGTTAAATTAATCGTTTTTCTGATACAAATCCCACTTTGTCATGCTTTGTAATCATTATCATATATTGCTGTTTATTTAACTTATATGCAGAGTACATCATGAGAAACGTTGGACTGGAAGAAACACAAGCTGGAATCAAGATTGCCGGGAGAAATATCAATAACCTCAGATATGCAGATGACACCACCCTTATGGCAGAAAGTGAAGAGGAACTAAAAAGCCTCTTGATGAAGGTGAAAGTGGAGAGTGGAAAAGTTGGCTTAAAGCTCAACATTCAGAAAATGAAGATCATGGCATCCGGTCCAATCACTTCATGGAAAATAGATGGGGAAACAGTGGAAACAGTGTCAGACTTTATTTTTCTGGGCTCCAAAATCACTGCAGATGGTGACTGCAGCCATGAAATTAAAAGACGCTTACTCCTTGGAAGGAAAGTTATGACCAACCTAGATAGCATATTCAAAAGCAGAGACATTACTTTGCCAACAAAGGTTCATCTAGTCAAGGCTGTGGTTTTTCCTGTGGTCATGTATGGATGTGAGAGTTGGACTGTGAAGAAGGCTGAGTGCCGGAGAATTGATGCTTTTGAACTGTGGTGTTGGAGAAGACTCTTGAGAGTCCCTTGGACTGCAAGGAGATCCAACCAGTCCATTCTAAAGGAGATGAGCCCTGGGATTTCTTTGGAAGGAATGATGCTAAAGCTGAAACTCCAGTACTTTGGCCACCTCATGTGAAGAATTGACTCATTGGAAAAGACTCTGATGCTGGGAGGGATTGGGGGCAAGAGGAGAAGGGGATGACAGAGGATGAGATGGCTGGATGGCATCACTGACTCGATGGATGTGAGTCTGAGTGAACTCCGGGAGTTTGTGATGGACAGGGATGCCTGGCGTGCTGGGATTCATGGGGTTGCAAAGAGTCGGACACGACTGAGTGACTGATCTGATCTGATCATATATTGCTAGATTTTATTTGCTTGTACATTGTTGAAGGTTTTTCTGTCTATATTCATAAGACACATTGGTTTGTGGTATCATGTATTTTATTTGATATTTTTATCGGATTTTGTTATCATGTAATCCTGGTATCAGGTGTTCCCTCCCCTTCCATTTTTGGACAACTTTGTGAAAAGCTACTCTTAATTTTTTTTTTCAGTGTTTGGTATAATTCAAAAGTAAAGCTATCAGGGAATACCCATAACACATATGATGGTGCACTTAAAGATGTCCTACATTTCTCTGAAGTTCTGTTGATTTTTCTTCATTCTAGCTTCTCTAGATTGCATAATCTCTATCAATATATCCATTTTCAAGTTTGCTTATTCTTTCTTATGCCAGTTCATGTACACTATTGAGATTCTCTAATAACTTTTTTTTTCATTTTTGTTACTATAATTTCCTAACCCAGAGTTTCTTTTTTAAAAAATAATTTCTGCCACTTTAGTGATATCCTTTGATAAAGTACTGTTTTTATATAGCCTCTTAGTTCCTTAAGAATGGTTTTCTTTAGCTCTTTTAACATATTTATAGTGGATAATTTGAAGTCTTTGTTAAATCAGGCATCTGGCTCTCTCAAAGTCAATTTCCATTGCCTGCTTCTTTTTACTGTGCATCAGTCATATATTCCTTTTTGTTCACACATGTCATAAGTTTTTGTTCAAAACTGGACAATTTCGGTACAGCAACTTAGGGTGCTGATTCCCCTTATTGCTCTCCAAGTCTTGTTTGTAATATTATTTGCTTATTTCTTTACTTTTTGAGTTGGCTAGGCTATTTTATTAGAGTCTATTTGCCCTGCAATATTAATCCATTTATGTTGCTCCTTAGCAGGTACAGCCTTACAAAATCTACACAGTCATTCTGGGACTATAATGATTTTAACAGGGCTCGACTTGACGGTATATTCCCCTAATCTCTCTGTTAACCTGCCTGCTTCCTTTTGTATATCACTCAGCCCTTCCACCACACTAATTCCTGAGTGATTATAGTTGTTTAATCATTCAGTTGTGTCCAACCCTAATCTGACCCCGTGGACTATGGACCGCCAGGCTCCTCTGTCCATGGGATTTCCCAGGCAAGACTACTGAAGTGGGTTGCTATTTCCTTCTCCAGGGGATCTTCTCAATCCAGTGATCAGACTCATGTGTCCTGTACTGGAAGGCTGATTCTTTACCACTGACCCACCTGACAAGCCCTCTTAAGTGATTGTTCTATTATTTTTTACAATGTCCTGGGGCACATAGTGTTTCATAGTCTGATCCAATTAATTCAGACAGGGATACAGTTTGAGGCCAGTTTTGAGGGCTGTTCTGACCCCAAGAGGGCTCTTCTTACCTATATTCTTCTATGGTTCTCTCTGGCAAATTATCTAGTGTTTTACTTATAACTGTTAATTAAAAGAAGAAACTGTTTTTGAGACTGCCCTTAGGCTTGAACTGCCGGCACTCTGTTTCAAATATAATCAGTTCCTTTGAGGGACCTCTTTTCATATAAACTTCCTTACCCCTAGGACAAATGCTCTGTGTCACTAATTTGCACACCTGAAGGTATAATGTGTTGAATGTTGGCCACTCTCAAAGATATTTCCAACTTGAACTTATTAATGTGAGCTTATTTTAACAAGGGATATTTGAAAAGGTAATTAGGTTAAGGATTTCAAGATGAGATAAACTTGGGTTATCCATATGTGCCCTAATCTCAATGACATATGTGGTTTTAGAATTGGGTAATAGGCAGAGGCTGGAAGAATTCAAAGGCAAATGATAGCAAGAGCTTAGATTGCCTTGAAGAGACTTGGTGGAAATTTGGACTTTAAATGCAATTTTTGCAAGAGCTCCTAAGGAAGTAAGGAGTACTTTACAGAAAGCATCTATCATCTTGGAGAATACATATGTCATTATGAATAGAATGTGGGTGAAAATATGAATGTTAAAGATCTTTCTGGTGAGAGCTCAAAAGGAGATAAGGAATACATTTTGAACTGGAGGAATGGCAATCCTTGTTATGTTGTAGCAGAAAACTTGATTGAATTGCATTCTGCTGTTGGTTGAAAAGTATAATTTATGAACAATGAGCTTGGATGTTTAACTGAGGATGTTTTCAAGTAAAGTGTGAAAGCTACATCATGGTTTCTCCTTGCTGCTTATAGTAAAATGAGAGAAGAAATAGATAAATTGAAGAAATCAGCACTTGATGATTTGGAAGTTTCTTACTTATCCAGACTATAAAGGATACTGTAATTGTGAAATTCACTGTTGGAAAAGATTAATATAGAGAGAAGGACAAATATTGCCTGGACAAACTTTTGAGGAAGAGACTGGGCATGTGACTCAGGGATCCAATTGACCATCTCAAAAGTAGCCAGGAAAAGGGTTATCCATAAAGGATTTATGGAGAACTATCTGTCTGATGTCATGGACCCTGCTGAAATATGTGGGAGACCAACCAGGTATTTAAGAATATTATATCAGCAGAAATACTGCCATCTTGAACTGAAGGGAAAAAGACAGGACAAAATAAAGGAAGGCTCTCAGATATCTGAGTTTATACAAATTAGAAAATGGACCAATTGATATACTCACCTGTAAAAGTGCTACCTTTCAAGAAAAAGGAAGAATGATTCCCATGAGAAGAACCTTGGACACAGAGGTAGGAACTCACCCATACCAGATTTAGATAAATTAGATAATTTAGATGATGAGACTTGTGACTTTCTAAGCTAATGATATTTACAAGAAAGTTTAGACTTAGAGTTGATACTGCAATGAGTTGAGAGTTTGGGGATATTAGGATGGGTTGAATATATTTTTGTACATGGGAGAGAAAGGAATTTGGAGGACTCTAAGGAAAACTGTAATGAGTTGATTATGCCTTCCTCCCCCACAAAGAAAAGATATGCATAGCCAGAACCTGTAAATGTGAAATGGCTTAGAATAAGAGTCTTTGCAGATGTAATTAAGATAATGACCTCAAGATGAGATCATTTTGCATTATAAGAGTGGATCCAAATCCAAAAGCAAATGTTCCTATAAGAAGAAAAGGGAAGGGGGAGTAAGGCAAAGAGGAGAAGCTCATGTGAAGACCAAGGCAGAGCCTGTCCTTAGGCACCATCAAACCAAGGAATACCCAGAGGTACTAGAAGCTGGAAGAGGAAGAAAAAGATTCTCCCCTAGAGCCTTGAGAAGGATTATGTCCCTGCTGATAACTTGATTTTTGACTTCTGGCCTCCAGAACTATGAGATATTAAATATATGTTGTTTTGGACCAAGTGTCTTTGCTTCTCTGTTTTGCTTTGTTTATTTGTTTTACAACAAGAAACCATGTTTTTATAGAGTTATAGCTTCTGCACTTCTGAGCTTGCCTCTCTTATTTAGAACTTTTTGCCTACCACTGAGCTGGGATATAGGTTTTCAAGCTCAGCATTCTCAGCTTACAGTGCCTTCAGTAGGGCCTCTGTCCTACAGGTAAAATCTGGGTAGGAAGGAACCCCCTGCATTCTGGGTGACTCACCAAGACTGTAGTTTCTTCAACTCATAAGGGGAAAGAATGAGAAATGCTGGTGACTTGCTCTTCCCAATGAGATAAAGTAAGCCATGACTTGGAACTGATAGGACAGGGAATACTGTCTTATTGATCACACACACCATTGGTGGAACATTCATCAGTCTGATTTTCATAGAAAGGAAGGGAGTTTATCGTAGCTCAAATGCTATAGATTCTTGCTATTCTTACCTAGTTTTAGTAGATTTTTCTTGAATAAATGTTCCATCATTTTCTGTATAACGATAGGACAATATCCACAGACTTTAAATAATTGGGATTTTCTATGGTTTGTAATAGCTTTGCTTATTTCACTGGAGAGAAGGTCCACAAAATTCCTCACTATTATTCTGGAATTGGAACTCCCTTATTAGTTTTTATTGGGTAATTGATTTTTACTTAATTTTTAGATAATTTTAGATTCATATGCAGTTGTAATAACGAATACAGAGAGACCCTGTTTACCCTTTACTATTTTCCCTAATAATAATACCTTGCAAAAATATAATACAATATTCCCACCAGGATATTGACATTGACAAAGTCAAGATACAGAACATTTCATCTCAACAAGGATCTTTCATGTTGTTGTTTCACAGCTACAACCACCTCCCTCAGAGACTAAGGGCCTTATGGTCACCATCAAGAACACCACTAGGGGAGCCCTAAAAGGAGAAGATGGGGTGAGGGAGGAGGTAGATAGGATTTTGAAGAAATAATGGCTAAAAATGTCCCAAATATGAGGAAAGATATAGATATACAAATACAAGAATCTCAATTAACTCCAAGCACAATAAACACAAAGAGACACAGTATAATCAAACTGTCGAACTAAAAATACAATTTTGAAAGCAGCAGGAGAAAAGTACTCATCACACAGAAGGAATCTCCAATAAGATTATCATTGGATTTCTCAATGGAAACATTGTAGGCCATAATGCAGTAGGATAATAGTATTTAAAGTGCTGAAGGAAAGAACTGTTGAGAATACTATACATGGCAAAACTGTCCTTCAAAAATGAAAATGAAGGAAAAATTAAAACATTCCCAAATAAACAAAAGCTAAGGGAGTTCATTAGTGTTAATGTGTTAATGTTCATTAATATTACCCTATAAGAATAAAGTCCTTCAAATCCAAAAGAATGATACTAGATTCAAACCATATACATTTAATTTAAAATCAAATGAAAATGTCAAAATCTTCAGTGAAGGTTAATACATAGACAAATATAAAACATATTATTTTAACTTTGAAAATGAACTAAAATTATCTTTTTTCAAAGACAACCTGATTGCATTAGTAAAAACCCTACAGAATCCACACTGTTAGAACTAATAAAAAATTCTATCTACACATAAAAATGGTATTTGTATACACTAAAATGAAAAAGCCAAAAAGGAAATTAAGAATTATTCATTTTAAATAGTATCGAAAAGAATGAATTACTTAAGAAAAACTTAACCAAGAAGGGAAAAATATTGTACATCAAACACAACAAAAATTTGTTGAAAGAAATGAAATAAGACAAATTTTTAAAACCCCACGTTCATGTATTGAAAGATTTAATATTAAGATGTCAGTACTAATCAAATAAATCAATAGATTCAATGGAATCCCTACCAAATTTTTTGCATAAACAGAAAAATCCATCCTAAAATCGACATGGACTCTCAAGGTACCCCCAAATATCTACATATTGAAAATTAAAAACAAAGTTGAAGGTATCCCACTTCCTGATGTCAAAACTTATTACAAAGCTACAATTATCAAAACAGCATGGTACTAGCATAAGTTCAGTTCAGTTCAGCCGCTCAGTCATGTCCGATCTTTGCAACCCCATGAACTGAAGCACACTAGGCTTCCCTGTCCACCACCAACTCCGGGAGTTCACTCAAACTCATGTCCATCGTGTTGGTGATGCCATCCAGCAATCTCATCCTCTGTCGTCCCCTTCTCCTCCTGTCTGCAATCCCTCCCAGCATCAGAGTATTTTCCAATGAGTCAACTCTTCACATGAGGTGGCCAAAGTATTGGAGTTTCAGCTTCAGCATCAGTCCTTCCAATGAACACCCAGGACTGATCTCCTTTAGAATGGACTGGTTGGATCTCCTTGCAGTCCAAGGGACTCTCAAGAGTCTTCTCCAACACCACAGTTCAAAAGCATCAATTCTTCAGTGTTCAGCTTTCTTCACAGTCCAACTCTCACATCCATACATGACCACTGGAAAAACCATAGCCTTGACTAGATGGACTTTTGTTGGCAAAGTAATATCTCTGCTTTTCAATATGCTATCTAGGATGGGCATAACTTTCCTTCCAAGGAGTAAGCGTCTTTTAATTTCATGGCTGCAATCACCATCTGCAGTGATTTTGGAGCCCCCCAAAAAAAGTCTGCCACTGTTTCCACTGTTTCCCCATCTATTTCCCATGAAGTGATGGGACCACATGCCATGATCTTCGTTTTCTGAATGTTGAGCTTTAAGCCAACTTTTTCACTCCCCTTTTTCACTTTCATCAAGAGGCTTTTTAGTTCCTCTTAACTTTCTGCCATAAGGGTGGTGTCATCTGCATATCTGAGGTTACTGATATTTCTCCCAGAAATCTTGATTCCAGCTTGTGCTTCTTCCAGCCCAGCAATTCTCATGATGTACTCTGCATATAAGTTAAATAAGCAGGGTGACAATATACAGCCTTGATGTACTCTTTTTCCCATTTGGAACCAGTCTGTTGTTCCATGTCCAGTTCTAACTGTTGCTTCCTGACCTGCATATAGGTTTCTCAAGAGGCAGGTCAGGTGGTCTGGTATTCCCATCTCTTTCAGAATTTTCCACAGTTGATTGTGATCCACACAGTCAAAGGCTTTGGCATAGTCAATAAAGCAGAAATAGACGTTTTTCTGGAACTCTCTTGCTTTTTCAATGATCCAGCAGATGTTGGCAATTTGTCTCTGGTTCCTCTGCCTTTTCTAAAACCAGCTTGAACACCTGGAAGTTCACGGTTCACGTACTGCTAAAGCCTGGCTTGGAGAATTTTGAGCATTACTTTACTAGTGTGTGAGATGAGTGCAATTGTGTGGTAGTTTGAGCATTCTTTGGCATTGCCTTTCTTTGGGACTGGAATGAAAACTGACCTTTTCCAGTCTAATGATTAGGGTAATGTAAATTAAATATGCAATGTGATATAACCTCACAGCAATTAGGATGTTTACTACAGAAGAAGGAATAAAGGAAGAAAGTAACAAATGTCAGTGAAGATGTGGAGAAATTGGAACTCTGTGCATTGTTGTTGAGAATGTAAAATGGTGTATGAGCAATGGACAACAACATGGAACTTCCTAAAAAAGTTAACAGTAGGATTTCCTTCAGGTAGTCAGTAAGTTCAGTCACTCAGTCATGTCTGACTCTTTGGGACCCCGTGGACTCCTGAACGCCAGGCTTCCCTATCTATCACCAACTCCCAGAGCTTGCTCAAACTCATGTCCATTGAGTCAGTGATGACATCCAACATCCTTGCTCATCCTCTGTTGTCTCCTTCTCGTTCTGCGTTCCATCTTTCGCAGCATCAGGGTCTTTTATAATGAGTTAGTTCTTCACATCAGGTGGCCAAAATATTGGAGCTTCAATTTCAGCATCAGTCCTTCCAATGAATATTCAGGACCGATTTCCTTTAGGATGGACTGGCTTGATCTTCTTGTGGTCCAAGGGACTCTCAAGAGTCTTCTCCATACCACAATTCAAAACCATCAGTTCTTCAGTGCTCAGCTTTCTTCATGGTCCAACTCTAACATCCATACATGACTACTAGAAATTCCATAGCCTTGACTATACAGACCTTTGTGGGCAAAGTAATGTCTCTGCTTTTTAATATGCTGTCTAGTTTGGACATTCTATTCTTTTCCTCTATTTCTTCGTATTGATCACCTAGGAAGGCTTTCTTATCTCACCTTGTTATTCTTTGGAACTCTGCATTCAGATTGATATACCTTTCCTTTTATGCTTTGCCTCTCTTCTTTTCTCTTTTCTTTCTTTCTTTTTTTTTTTTCTTTGCTTCTCTTCTTTTCTCAGCTATTTGTAAGACCTCCTCAGACAACCATTTTGCCTTTTTGCATTTCTTTTCCTCGAGGATGGTTTTGATCACTGCTTCCTACACAATGTTATGAACCTCCATCCAGAGGTTCTAATTTGTTCAGTTCAGTCACTCAGTCATGTCCTACTCTTTGCGACCCCATGAACCACAGCACGCCAGGCCTTCCTGTCCATTACCAACTCCCGGAGTCCACCCAAACCCATGTCCATTGAGTCGGTGATGCCATGAAATCATCTCATCCTCTGTCATCCCCTTCTCCTGCCCTCAATCTTTACTTCCACTGTATAACAGTAAGGGACTTGATTTAGATCATACCTGAATGGTCTAGTGGTTTTCCATACTTTATTTAACTTAAGTCTGAATTTTGCAATAGGGAGTTCATAATCTGAGCCACAGTCAGCTCCCGGTCTTGTTTTTTCTGACTATATAGAGCTTCTCCATCTTCAGCTGCAAAGAATATAATCAATCTGATTTTGGTAGTGACCATCTGGTGATGTTCATGTGTAGAGCCTTCTCTTGTGTTGTTGGAAAAGGGTGTTTGCTATGACCAGTGCATTCTCTGGCAAAACTCTGTTAACCTTTGCCCTGCTTCATTTTGTACTCCAAGGCCAAATTTGCCTATTATTCCAGGTATCTCTTGACTTCTTACTTTTGCATTCCAGTCCCCTATGGTGAAAAGGACATCTTTTTTTTTGGTGTTAGTTCTAGAAGGTCTTGTAGGTCATCATAGAATCATTCAACTTTAGCTTCTTCAGCATTAGTGGTTGGGACATAGATTTGGATTACTGAGATATTGAATGGTTTGCCTTGGAAACAAACAGATCATTCTGTCGTTTTTGAGATTGCACCTTAGTACTGCATCTGCATTCTTTTGTTGACTATGAGGGATAATCCATTTCTTCTAAGGGACTGTTGCCCACAGTATATATATAGTGGTCATCTGAATTAAATTCACCCATTCTGGTCCATTTTAGTTCACTGATTCATAAAATGTCAATGTTCACTCTTGCCTACTCCTGTTTGACCATTTAAATTTACATTGATTCATGGACCTAACATTCCAAGTTCCTATGAAATATTGTTCTTTATAGCATTGGACTTACTTCATAACCAATCCCATCAACACCTGGGCATTGTTTTCATTTTGGCCCCATCTCTTCATTCTTTCTGGAGATCTTTCTTTATTCTTCTCCAGTAACATATTGGGCACCTACGGACCTTGGGAGTTCATCTTTCAGTGTTGTATCTAAGAACCATGCCATGTAGGGCCACCCAAGATGGATGGGTCATGGTGGAGATAAAACATGGTCCTGTGGAGAAGGGAATGGCAATCCACTTCAGTATTCTTGCCTTGAGAACCCTATGAACAGTATGAATAGTGTGAATAGAATTACCTTATCTTCCAGTAATTCCCCTTCTTGGTATATTCCCAAAAGAATTGAAAGCAGAGTCTTCAAGAGATATTTGTATGGCTGCATTATTCATAATTCCCAAAAGGTAGAAACAACCCAACCTTGCATCAATGAATGAATGAATAAACAAACTGTGGTGTATCTATAATATTATCCAGTCTTAAAAAGGAAGTTCTAACTTGTGTTATAACATTGATAAATTTGAGGACATTTTGTTAAGACAAATAGTGTATGATTCCACTTCAAATTCATAGAGACAGAAAGAGAATGGTGGTTGACAAAGGACAGGAATGCAACGAATGGATAGTATTTGTTTCATGGTTATAGAGCTTCTGTTTAAGAAAATAAAGTGTTCTGCTTGGAGAGTGAAGGACAGTGTCATGGTTACACAACAATGTGAATGTATTTAATATCACTGTATTTTACACTTTAATGGTTAAAATGGAAAATGTTTGCCATTTATATTTTACTATATTTATGAATTCAAAAAAAAGATAAAGATTGAATGTAAAAGAGTAGGTTTATTTCTGGACTCTCGATCCTATTGCATTGGTGTGTGTCTATCCTTATGCTAGTACCACACAATCTTAATTATTGTAGTTTTGTAATAATGTTAAAAATCAGGAAGTGTGGTTCCTTCAAGACTACTGTTATTTTTTTAAAGATTTTTGGTTTTGTTGTTCTTTTGATCTTGCTGAGTTTTCCATATGGATTTTAGCATCAAAAGCCAGGTAGCATTTCTGACAGGAATTGTGTTAAATCAGTGGACCAATTTTAGGAGTACTGCCATCTTAATAATATTGTTTTCCAATTATTGAATGTAGGATATCTTGTCAGTTATTTTTGTAAATTTTCAACAGTGATTTTTACTTTTCAGAGTAAAAATTTTGCATTTATTTCATTAAATTCATTGTTCTCCCTACTCCAACTTTCCCAATGGAAAGTTTGGGAGACCATATTAGAGCCTAACAAAGGTAGAATTCTAGGCTCTCCACTAAACATTTTCAGTTTGGGGGAGGAATTGGGTCACACTTTTTCTTTGATTTTGGTTGGAATAGAAAAGTTACTGTCTAAAAGTTTTCTATCTTGATTCCCCTTTTATGATACTTTAGATATAAAGAACAAATTTGGTGTTTAGTGCTTTTTTTTTTTTTGCTCTTATTCATGTTTCGGGGTTACAATCTTCTGTTTTAGTTTGGCATATATGAAGCAAAAAGAAAACCCAGGAGATTTGTTATCATGTTGTTCCTTTAGTCTTGAGGTTCTCAGCCTGGCTTCCTTTTTCTCTCCACTTTCAAAGTCTTCTTAAGTTTGTTTTATATATGTTCATAGGTTTCAGCTGCACTTACCAGGAAAAATATGAAAAATTAGATCTACTCCATCTTACCAGAAGTGGAACATCGCTAATCAGAACTAAAAATACAGTTGTTCAACCAGCTACACACCCATTTGAATTAGTGTTACCCATTCCATATTTAATCATTCTAATGCATTAGTGTGTCCATACTATCACTTAACAAAGGATTTTTGAACATCTCTTTATCCTAAGAATTAGTAAATAAGACCCCATGTTTATCCTCAAGGAGTTTAGAATCTAGTGAGGGGAGACAAAAGGATATTTGATAAAAATATTTTTTTCAAATGTGCAATGGCCTTGCAAAGAGGAGAAGCCTGCCTGATATATAACGTAGGAGATTCTGTTAACATCTAGCTGAAATCTAAATATGGTATCCCTTTAGTTTCCCCTTAACTGTCTCAGTCTACCAGCCTAGTAAAACTTTTAACAAAGGTCAGTTCAGTTCAATTCAGTCACTCAGTCATGTCCAGCTCTTTGCAACCCCATGGACTGCAGCACATCACCAACTCCCAGAGCCTGCTCAAACCCATGTCCATCGAATCAGTGATGTCATCCAACCATCTCATCCTCTGTCGTCCCCTTCTCCTCCTACTTTCAATCTTGCCCAGCATCAAGGTCTTTTCCAATAAGTCAGTTCTTCACATCAGGGTCTTTTCCAATAAGTTCTTCGTATTTAACAAAGGTAAATAAATGAATTAGCTTAAGAAAATTTATTTCTATTAAACCAAGAGCACTCTTTGTATTTACTTACATTTGATAAATGCTCATAAACTTATCTGCTTATTAATATAAAACTGGGAGGTGATCAATGCCAAGATGCTTTAGTCTATAACTGGATTTACATTTCTCACATTTCTGGGGGGAAATTAATTAGAATATTTTTGAATGAGATAAATAGTTGGATATTTGTTTTTTGGATAACTCTCTTATACTTACAATTTCTCACAAATTAGTGATATAGTTTCCATGACTACATCTGAAATTTGTTCCATTTCCCTTGAATAAATTCACGTGGCCTGGAAGTTTAAAATATTGAAAGAACATGAATGCATTCTTACTATTCTTTGCCATTTACTGGCTCTCATCTTACTCCTATCCACATTTATTCAATGGGTTCCAACAGGAAGGTATTGCTTGGGTAAAGCTTGGGCACAAAATAGCATCCAATCATTATATTTCTGTCATCAGTTAATAGCATGTCTCTAGCAATGGCCCTCTCTTGTCCTGGTTTTTATCCTTACATCTAACACAGTAATCAAAGCCCTTTAATGTCTGTCCTCAACAATTTTATAGGCCTCAGCATATTTTATGCTTAATCTCTCTAAGCATATTCTTATAGAATATGTTGTATTATTCCTTGATTGTATGCATTTTCTTCTAAATTTGTACATGTATCTGAAGAAAAATATGAACCCGTGAGAGATTTCCCAGTGCAGTCACATAGTTTTCTTTAGATGCCTCTGCTATTCTATATATATATATTTATGTCTTATCCTTCTTGAGTTATTTTCTGCCTTAGAGTCTCTGTCTTCACATCTGGCCTGTAGAAATCTTATTTTTAAATTCAAGAATAACTGAATATCCAGACCTCCCTTCCCTTGGCTTTCTTCCCCCTTTCAGTGCTTTTTGTGGGTTGGTATGTGTCAGTAAAATAGATAAGCAGTTTTTTCTAGAGTAACATTGCCAAGTGAAGTGAAATCACTCAGTCGTGTCCGACTCTTTGCGACCACGTGGGCTGTAGGCCACCAGGCTCCTCCCTCCATGGGATTTCCCAGGCAAGAATACTGGAGTGGGTAGCTATTTCCTTCCCCAGGGGATCTTCCCAACTGAGGGATGAAATCCGGGTCTCCCACATTGCAGGCAGATGCTTTAACCTCTGAGCCACCAGGGAAGCCCATCATTGCCAAATACTTTAAGGGAAAATCTTATTTTTTCGATGTAACATGCCTACTCAAATAAATAAACACTTTCTTCCCAACTCATCACTTTGGGAGGACAAAAAGTTCATATGGTAACCTGTGAATGTGTTCATGTGTACATGTAATCTCCGTCTCCCCCATTTATATAAATATAAAATGTCTAAAGCAGATGTTTCTGTTCCATGCTTTGTCTTTACATTGAAAAAATAAGATTTTCCCTTGAAGTATTTACGTTGACATTAACCAATACTTGGCCAAAAAAAGCATCATGTGAGGTTAGAATAAAAATATCAGATAGCAATTGTAAAAGCATTTAATATTTTACTATCATTACCATAAGTTATTAGGTAAAAACTAAAATACAACCCATCATTCACACACCACACACACAAATCTATGACCCTCTCCAAAAAAAAAAAAACAAAAAAAAAAACTTCACATAATCGCCCAGTGTTGTCTGTCTCGAACTTTTTTCATTCCAAAACCCTACATTATACAAAATAACATAATTCTGCTACCATAAGGCATATGAGAAAAATAAAATCTGGAGTAGCTATTTTTAATAGTTATATATAACTATGAATATTATGCTATTCATTAAAGATGTAGGATGCATGTAAAAAGCACACTTAATACCTCCAATGCCTTTTTTTTTCCCTCATGAAATAAGACTAGTTTTATCTAGTAGTCTTTTTTTAGCTTTGAGGAATTACTGACAAATAAAAATTATATATATTTAGGTATACACTGTGATTGTTTCTAGGTATACAAGGTGATGATTTAATACAGATAAAAGTGATTTATACATTGCCATTACAGTATTACAGTATTCTGAATTTGACAATATATTTAGCTTTTCCAATGAGTTTTATGCTGCTGCTGCTGCTAAGTCACTTCAGTCGTGTCCGACTCTGTGCGACCCCATAGACGGCAGCCCACCAGGCTTCCCGTCCCTGGGATTCTCCAGGCAAGAACACTGGAGTGGGTTGCCATTTCCTTCTCCAATGCATGAAAGTGAAAAGTCAAAGTGAAGTCGCTCAGTCATGTCCGACTCTAGTGACCCCATGGACTGCAGCCTACCAGGCTCCTCTGTCCATGAGATTTTCTAAGCAAAAGTACTGGAGTGGGGTGCCATTGCCTTCTCCAATGAGTTTTATACTTCCATATATTTTTATGCTGTTACTTTGTATCCTTTTAATTCAATCTGAAGGACTCCCTTTCAGTTCAGTTCTGTTCAGTCACTCAGTCCTGTCCGACTCTTTGCGACCCATGAATCACAGCACGCCAGGCCTATCTGTCCATCATCAACTCCCGGAGTTCACTCAGACTCATGTCCATCGAGTCAGTGATGCCATCCAGCCATCTCATCCTCTGTCGTCCCCTTCTCCTCCTGCCCCCAATCCCTCCCAACATCAGAGTCTTTTCCAATGAGTCAACTCTTCGCATAAGGTGGCCAAAGTACTGGAGTTTCAGCTTTAGCATCATTCCTTCCAAAGAAATCCCAGGGCTGATCTCCTTCAGAATGGATTGGTTGGATCTCCTTGCAGGCCAAGGGACTCTCAAGAGTCTTCTCCAACACCACAGTTCAAAAGCATCAATTCTTCGGCACTCAGCCTTCTTCACAGTCCAACTCTCACATCCATACATGACCACTGGAAAAAACCATAGCCTTGACTAGACGGACCTTTGTTGGCAAAGTAATGTCTCTGCTTTTGAATATGCTATCTAGGTTGGTCATAACTTTCCTTCCAAGGAGTAAGCATCTTTTAATTTCATGCCTGCAGTCACCATCTGCAGTGATTTTGGAGCCCAGAAAAATAAAGTCTGCCACTGTTTCCCCATCTATTTCCCATGAAGTGATGGGACCAGATGCCATGATCTTCGTTTTCTGAATGTTGAGCTTTAAGCCAACTTTTTCACTTTCCTCTTTCACTTTCATCAAGAAGCTTTTTAGTTCCTCTTCACTTTCTGCCATAAAGGTGGTGTCATCTGTGCACTTCTTATAAAACAGGTCCAGTCAAAAGAACTCCAGCTTTTCTTTGAGAATGTCTTTATCTCTCCATTTCTGAAAGTCAGCTTTACCAAACAGTACAAAACTGTTAGATGGAAGTTTGTTTGTTTGTTTGTTTCCTTTGAGTACTTTTAATATACCATCCCACTGTCTTCTGGCCTTCAAGATCCTGGCCAAGAAATCTGCCAATAGCATTATGGAGCAAGGAGGAAGGGTTATTTGTATGTAATGAGTTTCCTTTCTCTTGCTGCTTTCAAAATTCAGGCTTTGACTTTTGATAATTTGTTTTAAATGTGCCTCAGGGTAACTTTTTTTGTGTTGATCTTGCTTGGGGGTACTTTTGCTTCATATATCTGGAGTTCCATATCCCTCCTAAGACTTAGGAAGTTTTCAGCAATTATTTCTTTAACAGGTTTTCTGCCCCTTTCTCTCTCTCTTCTCCTTCAGGGATTTCATAATGCATATATTCATTTACTTGATGGTGTACCACAAGTCCCAGGTTTCTTCACTCTTTTTTTTTTTTTTTATTCTGTTAGCTTTTTGTTCCTCTAACTGGCTAATGTGAAAGGTTTTGAGTTTTCTTTATGGTTGAGTCTTCTTTTGAAGTTTTCCATTGAATTTTTCAATTTTATCATTGTATTCTTCAGCTCTAGGATTTTTGTTTGGGTTTTTACAGTTTCTACTTCTTAATTACATTTCTCATTTTGTTCATGCACTGCTTGACTGATTTTTTTGATTGCTTGATTGTGTATCTGTGTTCTCTCACATCTCAGTGAGCCTCTTTAAGAAGATTGTTTTGAATTCTTTGCCAGGTTCTTGAATCTCCTTTCCTTTGGGATCAGTTACTAGAGTTGCATTAGTTTCCTCTGGCAGTGTCACATTTATCTGTTCCTGTGTAGCCTTCTGTTGATGTCGATGCATTTTAAGAAGCAAATTTCTCTTTTGGGTTTCATAGACTATTTTAGGCAAGTAAAGACCTTATTCTGTCAGGTCCCCAGGCTAATAGCCTTGTATCTGGAAATACAGTCTAGTAGCTTTGGAGCTGGGTCTAATGGCTCCTGCTGGGTCTCGAGTAGGTCTGTGGCAGGCCTGTTACTAGGGGCTCAATCACTTGTAGATTCTGTTTGGTTCCTGGACAGATGAGACTCCCTTCAGAATCTATAGGCCTGCCACTGGAACAGGTGTCTGCTTCAGGGTCCACAGATGGTGGGCCTTTTTTATCAGGTACATGGATGGGTACGGCTTCCCCTGGATTCCTGAGAGTCCTCTTGACAGGTCACTGGGTGGGTCCACTGGTTGGTCTGAGACTGTAGCTGAGAGGGGCTAAAACTGAGTTACTCTCCAATACTTTTTGATTAGATGAAAATAAAAGTAAAGATACACTCAGTTGACACCTTGGTGTCAATGTCTCCTGGATTTTTCTTAAGTTTAAATAGCCATTTATTTTAAATTGACCACAGAAAGCAATGCAGTACCAGATCACAAACTGGTCATCCAGTGTAAGGGAAACCATTGCGGTAGTTGAAATAGCAAATGGCCTTAACTAAATGTCCCTCTATTTTCAAAATAGTGTCAGTTCATTATTATTATCATCATCCTGAAATTGATGTTTGCAATATAGGCAGATTGTTGAGCTCTCAGTCTGCTACAGAACATTATATTTTATTAGGCTCATTAAAAAATAGGAAAGTTTACCATGCTACTCATTAGGAGCATAAAGATAACATCTTAAATTCCAAATTCCAAGCACATTACTAAAGATATATCTTTTGATGACAGAGAATTCATGGTGTGGATTTATTTGAAAAATTACCTTTTACATATTTTACATATGTTATCAGTAACAGTGAAAAATATGAACCCATTAAAATTAGTTTTTGTTTTATTTGCTGACATATTGTCTAAAAGCTATTCTCTGTGCTCATACTCCCAAAATTACACAGCAACACTTAGTTACTTTTATTCTATGACATAAATGCTTAAGAGATGGTATGAAATATTGACTTCCACTGTTGAATTCAACTTATATCCTGCTTTGAAATCTGTTGTTAATATATGAAGAGAATGATAATATAAACTTTTAGCTAGAAGCTAAGTTTCTTTTTTGGTCAGATATAGATGAAATGTAGGTACCTCTCTGGTAGAACAGATGAGATGGTATATTAATGGAGTGGAATGGGAAGAGGCTGGGAAAACCAAAGATGAGAAGAGCAAACTTAATCTGTATTAAGATTTTGCTTCAAATCTTTTCCATTCTAAATGGAATAGGTAGATGTACTGGAGGGAGATAAAAAAAAAAATTCCTTGGCTATAACCTATGGTTAAAGCTTTAAAAATATAACAACTTTACACAGCATGTCATCTGGGATTTATAGTTTAGACAATTTTTTGACCCATTTTTGAAAACAAGAGCAAAATTACAATAGAAGGGTTCTAATGAATTTAAAAGGGTAAATTTTAGTTAATGTATCCATATCCAAGAGTAAAATATGTGATTAGCTATTTAAATAACTTGGTAATGTTTTTTTTTAACATAATGAAGACTTTACAATACCATATCATCTATTATCACTACTTTCTTTTTATAATTTATTTATTTTAATTGGAGGCTAATTACTTTACACTATTGTAGTGGATTTTGCCATACATTGACATGAATCAGCCATGGGTGTACATGTGTCCCCCATCCTGAACCCCGCTCCCACTTCCCTCCCCATCCCATCCCTCAGGGTCATCCCAGTGCACCAGCCCTCAACACCCTGTCTCGTGCATTGAACCTGGACTGGCGATCTGTTTCACATACGATAATATACATGTTTCAATGCTATTCTCCCAAATAATCCCACCCTCACCTTCTCCCACAGAGTCCAAAAGTCTGTTCTTTATATCTGTGTCTCTTTTGCTGTCTCGCATATAGGGTCATCATTACCATCTTTCTAAACTTCATATATATGCGTTAATATACTGTATTGGTGTATTTCTTTCTGACTTACTTCATTCTGGATAATAGGCTCCAGTTTCATCCACCTCATTAGAACTGATAAAAATGCATTATTTTTAATAGCTGAGTAATATTCCATTGTGTATGTGTACCATAACTTTCTTATCCATTCATCTGCTTCCATGTCCTGGCAATTGTAAACAGTACTGTGATGATTATTGCGGGGTCATATGGCAGTTCTATTTCCAGTTTTTTAAGGATCTCCATACTGTTCTCCATAGTGGCTGTACTAGTTTGCATTCCCACCAACAGAGTCAGAGGGTTCCCTTTTCTTTGCTCCCTCTCCAGCATTTATTGCTTGTAGACTTTTGGATAGCAACCATTCTGACTGGCGTAAGATGGTATGTCATTGTGGTTTAGATTTGCATTTCTCTGCTAAGGAGTGATGTTGAGCATCTTTTCATGTGTTTGTTAGCCATCTGTATGTCTCCTTTGGAGAAATGTCTGTTTAGTTATTTGGCCCATTTTTTTATTGGGTCATTTATTTTTCTGGAATTGAGCTGCAGGAGCTGCTTGTATACTTTTGAGATTAATTCTTTGTCAGTTGCCTCATTTGCTATTATTTTTTCCCATTCTGAAGGCTGTCTTTTCACCTTGCTTATAGTTTCCTTTGTTGTACAAAAGCTTGTAAGTATAATTAGGCCTCATTTGTTTATTTTTGCTTTTATTTCCATTACTCTGGGAAGTGGGTCATAGAGGATCCTGCTGTGATTTATGTCAAAGAGAGTTTTGCCTATGTTTTCCTCTAAGAGTTTTATAGTTTCTGGTCTTACATTTAGATCTTTCATCCATTTTGAGTTTATTTTTGTGTATGGTGTTAGAAAGTGTTCTAATTTCAGTCTTTTCAAGTGGTTGACCAGTTTCCCAGAACCACTTGTTAAAGAGATGGTCTTTTCTCCATTGTGTATTCTGGCCTCCTTTGTCAAAAATAAGGGGTCCATAGGTGCATGGATTTCTCTCTGGGCTTTCTATTTTGTTCCATTGATCTATATGTCTGTCTTTGTGCCAGTAGCATACTGTCTTGATGACTGTAGCTTTGTAGTAGAGCCTGAAGTCAGGCAAGTTGATTCTTCCAGTTACATTCTACTTTCTCAAGATTGCTTTGGCTATTCGAGGTTTTTTGTATTTCCATACAAATTGTGAAATTATTTCTTATAGTTCTCTGAAAAATACCATTGGTAGCTTGATAGGGATTTCATTGAATCTATAGATTGCTTTCAGTAGTATATTCTTTTTCACTGTATTGATTCATCCAATCCATGAACATGATATATTTTTCATCTATTTGTGTCCTCTTTGATTTTTTTCATCACTGTCTTATAGTTTTCTATATACAGGGCTTTTGTTTCTTTAGGTAGATTTATTCCTAAGTATTTATTCTTTTCATTGCAATGGCGAATGGAATTGTTTCCTTCATTTCTCTGTTTTCTCATTGTTAGTGTATAGGAATGCAATGGATTTCTGTGTGTTAATTTTATTTCCTGCAACTTTATTATATTCATTGATTAGCTATAGTGATTTTCTGGTGGAGTCTTTAGGGTTTTCTATGTAGAGGATCATGCCATCTGCAAACAGCAAGAGTTTGGCTCCTTCTTTTCCAATCTGGATTCCTTTAATTTCTTTTTCTTTTCTGATTGCTGTGGCTAAAACTTCCAAAACTATGTTGAATAGTAGTGGTGAGATTGGGCACCCTTGTCTTGTTCCTGACTTTAGGGGAAATTCTTTCAATTTTTCACCATTGAGGATAATGTTTGCTGTGTGTTTATCACATATGGCTTTTATTATGTTGAGGTATGTTCCTTCTATGCCTGCTTTCTGGAGCGTTTTAATCATAAATGTATGTTGAATTTTGTCAAAGGCTTTCTCTGCATCTATTGAGATAATCATTAGGTTTCTATCTTTCAATTTGTTAATGTGATGTATCACATTGTTTGATTTGTGATTAGAGAATCCTTGCATCCCTGGAATAAAGCCCACTTGGTCATGATATATGATCTTTTTAATATGTTGTTGCATTCTGTTTGCTAGAATTTTGTTAAGGATTTTTGCATCTATGTTCATCAGTGATGTTGACCTGTAGTTTTCTTTTTTGGTGGCATCTTTTTCTTGTTTTGGTATTAGTGTGATGGTGGCCTCATAGAATGAGTTTTGAAGTTTACCTTCCTCTGCAACTTCCTGGAAGAATTTGAGTAGGATAGGTGTTAGCTCTTCTCTAAATTTTTGGTATAATTCAGCTGTGAAGCCATCTGGTCCTGGGCTTTTGTTTGTTGGAAGATTTCTGATTACAGTTTCAATTTCTGTGGTTGTGATGGGTCTGTTAAGATTTTCTGTTTCTTCCTGGTTCAGTTTGGAAAGTTATACTTTTCTAGGAATTTGTCCATTTCTTCCAAGTCATCCATTTTATTGGCATATATTTGCTGATAGTAGTCTCTTATGATCCTTTGTATTTCTGTGTTGTCTGTTCTGATTTCTCCATTTTCATTTCTAATTTTGTTGATTTGATTTTCCCCTTTTTTTTCTTGATGAGTCTGGCTAATGTTTTGTCAATTTTATTTATCTTCTTAAAGAACCAGCTTTTAGCTTTTTTGGTTTCAGCTATGGTCTCCTTTGTTTCTTTTTCATTAATTTTTGCCCTAATTTTTGTAATTTCTTTCCTTCTACTAACCCTGGGGTTCTTCATTTCTTTTTCTAGTTGCTTTAGGTATAGAGTTAGATTTTTAATTTGATTTTTCTCTTGTTTCTTGAGGTAAGCTTGTATTGCTATGAATCTTCCCCTTAGCACTGCTTTTACTGGATCCCATATGTTTCGGGTTGTCATGTTTTCATTTTCATTTGTTTTTATGCATATTTTAATTTCTTTTTTTATTTCTTCTGTGATTTGTTGGTTATTCAGAAACATGTCATTTATCCTCCATATGTTTGTATTTTTAATAGTTTTTTTTTTTTTTTTTCTGTAGTTGACATCTAATCTTACCGCATTGTGATCAGAAAAGATGCTTGGAATGATTTCAATTTTTTTGAATTTACTAAGGCTAGATTTATGGCCCAGGATGTGATCTATCCTGGAGAAGGTTCTGTGTGCAATTGAAAAAAGGGTGAAATTCACTGTTTTGGGGTGAAATGTCCTATAGATATCAATTGGGTCTAACTGGTCCATTGTATCATTTAAAGTTTGTGTTTCCTTGCTAATTTTCTGTTTAGTTGATCTATCCATAGGCATTAACCCTGGTCTCTAGAGCTAAAACCATAATGGGGCACCCAAACTGTTACTGAACTTCGTAATTACAGATTTTGCTTTGGGATCACATATGCTACCACTATTTAGAGGAAGCCAACATAAAATCATGTAGTAAAAAATCCAAGATGGTATTTCAATTTTATTTACTTAAGCAATCTGTGTCATCTGAGTAATTTTTTGTCCTAGAAATCAATCGACTAGTTACTTCTAAGTTTCTTTCTGCCTTTGACTTTAACATAGTCCACTCAATTTTTTGAGGGCATAGGTAAAATGCTGCCATACTCACCATATTTATTTTTATACATTTCCAAAGTACTTCCACATATGTAAAAATATGTCCTCCCTTCAAAATGAAGGCAGGAAATATACCTGATCTTTTCATTCTCATTCTCTTTTATATGCATGATGAATAAATAACCATTTTATCTCTGATTGTTTAAATTTCCTGTTTGTTATTTATCCTCTTCCCCCTTTCTCCCACTTTCCATTATTAAAAACTCTTAAGAGTTATACCACAAGAAGTCTCCTCGGAACTCACATTTTAAGAAAACACACTGTTTAGATTTTCTTACCTCAGACCATAAAATTCTGTTTTGAAAATAGAAGAAAAACTGAACAAGAAATTTGAAAAAATAAAAAGCCTGCTGTGAAATTCAAATATGAATAGTGAAAGTGGGTCAGTATAATTTAGTAAGACTGCAAAATGAATTCTCCAAATGTAATCATGTTCAAAAAGCAGTTAGTGGTAGAGTGTTTAATAAGAAAGCTGTGGTACATATACATATGGAGTATTACTCAGCCATTAAAAAGAATACATTTGAATCAGTTCTAATGAGGTGGATGAAACTGGAGCAGATTATACAGAGTGAAGTAAGCCAGAAAGAAAAACACCAATACAGTATACTAATGCATATATATGGAATTTAGAAAGGTGGTAACGATAACTCTGTATGTGAGACAGCAAAAGAGACACAGATGTATAGAACAGTCTTTTGGACTCTGTGGGAGAGGGAGGGGGGTTGGATGATTTGGGAGAATGGCATTGAAACATGTATAATATCATATAAGAAATGAATCACCAGTCCAGGTTCGATGCAGGATACAGGAAGCAAGCTTGGGGCTGGTGCACTGGGATGACCCAGAGGGATGGTATGGGGAGGGAGGAGGGAGGGGGGTTCAAGATTCAGAACACGTGTACACCTGTGGTGGATTCATGTTGATGTATGGCAAAACCAATACAATATTGTAAAGTAATTAGCCTCTAATTAAAATAAATAAATTTAAATTAAAAAAAGAGATTTTTAAAGATTAATATATGGATCAGATCAGATCAGATCAGTTGCTCAGGCGTGTCCGACTCTTTGCGACCCCATGAATCACAGCACGCCAGGCCTCCCTGTCCATCACCAACTCCCGGAGTTCACTCAGACTCACGTCCTTCAAGTCAGTGATGCCATCCAGCCATCTCATCCTCTGTCGTCCCCTTCTCCTCTTGCCCCCAATCCCTCCCAGCATCAGAGTCTTTTCCAATGAGTCAACTCTTCACATGAGGTGGCCAAAGTACTGGAGTTTCAGCTTTAGCATCATTCCATCCAGAGAAATCCCAGGGCTGATCTCCTTCAGAATGGACTGGTTGGATCTCCTTGCAGTCCAAGGGACTCTCAAGAGTCTTCTCCAACACCACAGTTCAAAAGCATCAATTCTTTGGTGCTCAGCCTTCTTCATAGTCCAACTCTCACATCCATACATGACCACAGGAAAAACCATAGCCTTGACTAGACGAAACTTTGTTGGCAAAGTAATGTCTCTGCTTTTGAATATGCTATCTAGGTTTGTCATAACTTTCCTTCCAAGGAGTAAGCATCTTTTAATTTCATGGCTGCAGTCACCATCTGTAGTGATTTTGGAGCCCCAAAAAATAAAGTCTGCCACTGTTTCCACTGTTTCCCCATCTATTTGCCATGAAGTGATGGGACAGGTTGCCGTGATCTTCATTTTCTGAATGTTGAGCTTTAAGCCAACTTTTTCACTCTCCACTTTCACTTTCATCAAGAGGCTTTTTAGTTCCTCTTCACAACCATGAGCATATGTCTAATCCTGATTCTCCTTAAAAATTCAATTAAAGTTACTGAAAAGTACTTAAAGAGAATTATCTATAGCACCTTAGGAAGAAAGAGAACATACATACAATGAGCAAAGTAGAAATTTCTCTATTATAATTTATTTTGCACTCTGCGTTTTTAAGACACGTTTTTAAAAGGACCAATAGGCCCAAAATGGAATCACTTGCCCTATTGACAGCAAATTAAGACTTTATATCTCACATAACTGCAGTTGCAGCCTCTCCCAGGAATGTGATCTTTAATCAATGTGGTATTGTCTGATCAGCACTAATGAGGTAATCTGCAAGATATACCCAACCCTCACCCTACGCCCTCCCTTTCCCCCAAAGAAATGTGACCTTGTATGAAATAATCCATTCTTTGTGGAAACCTCCTTTTTCCATCCTCTCTACCCAAACAGACCTTCCATTTTGTATAGCTCCTTAGAGCTGCTTTCTACTTACTAGATGGGATGCTTCCCAACTCAAGAATTGGTGAATAAAGTAAATTAGATTTTCAAGTTTACTCAGTTTAAATTTGTTTTTTTTTTTAACAGATGAAAACATTCTTCCAAAATTTAATGTGTTTTCAGTCATATTTAAGAACAAAATAGGCATGAAAAATCTGATTGGAAACTCAGTATATGAGGGTGGGCTTTGTGACTGGTGGATCTTCCAATTAGTGATTGAGTGGGGACTTATGATTACTCTAAAGTTTCAGTATTTGAAAATTTCTTGAAGGCTAGTCAGATTTCTCAGAGGAATAGTCTAACCAGCTACTATGATTGTTGTTGTTCAGTCGCTCAGTCATGTCTGACTCTTTGTGACCCCATGGACTGCAGCACACCAGGCTTCCTTGTCAGTCACCAACTCCAGAGCTTGCTCAAACTCATGTCCATCGAGTCGGTGATGCTATCCAATGATCTTGTCCTCTGTCATCCCCTTCTCCTCCTGCCTTCAAGCTTTTTCAGCAGCAGGGTCTTTTCTAATGAGTCAGTTCTTTGCATCAGGTGGCCAAATCAGCTTCAACATCAGTCCTTCCAATGAATATTCAGAGTTGATTTTCTTTAAGACTGGCTGGTTTGATCTCCTTGCTTTCCAAGGGAAAGCTACTCTGATAGGGGTGAATTATATTCATTGGACTTCCAATATTTAGGGAATAAGTGGGAGGGGGTGTTAGAATTAATTATGTAGAGTCTAGTCACATGGTCTCTCTTGACTAAGGTGCCATTCCTGTCCTCTGCTGTGCCTGGTGTTTTCGAGGACAAAGCCTCAATTGTTCAATTTTACATAACACTAAAATTCTCATTTTCTACAAGAAGTAATGGTGTGATATTCACCCTTAAGTGCTAGTATTGTAGGGGAATCTTGAGTTTTAGCATTCCTTTTGTAGATTTTAACTACTTCTGTTTTTAGCCCCATTTTCCTCCTGCCTTCAAAGTTACCTGATGTCTCCAATTCTTGGATTTCCTGAGGTTACAGAGTATAAATTGGTTCTTTCATGTTGTGTACCCCCAACACTTCCAATTTTGCAGGCACTCAGAGTAGAGAAAATAGGAACATAAGTTAATTACCACTTCTCAATCCACTTTCCACCTTCTAAAACTATTTCGGCAATTTTGTCTGCTTTCATCAGCTCCCCTTTTGTCCCCATGACTTTAACTTTTAAAAAAATTTCTTCACTATTATTGAGTTAGACCTCAGAAGGGGAGAAAAGATAAAGACATATTCATAGCTATATTTACAAAGAAATCTCAGAACTACATTTTAAACAAAGAGCTTCTGAAGTGAGTAATTAATCTAATGGAGAAGCAGAATATAGCCTGACATAATTTGAAAAAAAAAAGTAAAAGGAAAACCTGATTCTAGGATTTTCCCTCAGGATAAAGCCCAGTTTAAGAAAGTGTGAAATTACAGTTCTGACTCAAGCGATTGCCAGGATGGATGATGGGCCCGGTGAAGCAAGGAATTTCTCTAGGAAGGAAAAGGAAATATCTATACTCAGACAATCTATGGATACACTGCATGCAACCAAATGTTCAAGTCATCTCTCTCAATCACCTGAGACAGACATCTTAATCAAATCCTATATTCTTCAACAGTTGATCCAGGGTTCACATTTAGGCTAAGTTGAAATTTCTATCTAGAGTCTCAATTCTATGTATGAAGAAATCACCAAATTTTAAAAGGTACTCCTCAGGCAATAAAATTAATTGGGAAAATAGAATAAAAGTTTAGAGGCAAATAATTTTATAGGAGATAATATTCCTCAAAAAGAACAACTTTCCCGGTTAAGGAAATACAGTTCTTAAAAGTGATAAGTTAAAATAATTCATGAATAAAATGAACGAATGAACACGAAAACACATCAAAAACTTTGGAATGGTATTAAAGCAGTACTTAGGCAAACATCTGTAGGACTAAGTGCCTATATTAGAAAGGAAGTCTCAAAATAATTAATTTTAGCTTCCACTAAAATAAACAAGAAAAGTAGGAGCAACTTAGAGTAAACAGAAGAAAGGAAATAAGGAACAGAGCAAAAAATAATGAAAGACAAAAAAAGCAAAGTAAAAGTTTTGTTTTTTAAAGAAACAAAATTGACACACAAACTTATAGCCAGATTTACAAGAAGAAAAAAGAAGAAGAAGACAGCAACTTTTACGATCAGAAATAAGAAAAGGAGCATCAATACAAATTCTAGAGGTGTTAAAAGGATAGTTGGAATAGGAAATGGTAACCCACTCCAGAGTTCTTGCCTGGAAAATTCCGTGGACAGAGGAGCCTGGCAGGCTAAAGTCAAAGGGGTTGCAAAAAGTCAGACATGACTGAGTGACTGAGCACAGCACAAAAGAATGGTAGGGGAAAATATGCCAGTAAATTTGAAAATTTAAGTTAGATCGGCAAATTCATTGAAAAATGGAAACCACCAAAACCCACTCAAGAATAGATAATCTAAATAGTCTAATCAATTTTTAAAATTGAATTTATAACTAAAAACCTTACTGAGAAGAAAACACTAGGATTAGATCATTTCACTGATGCATTCTACTAAAAACTTAAGGAAGAAATAAAATTGACTTTATAAAAATTCTCCCAGAAATTTGAAAAGTAGGAAATACTTGCCCAATAATTCCATGTAGCCAACATTACCTTGCTATTCAAACCAGATAGATTATAAGAAAACTACCAACCAATATCCTTCAGGAACATAATTGCAAAAATTTTAAACAAATTTTAGCAAATCAAATCAACAATATTTAAAAAATGATGATACTTTATAACAAAATGGGGCTTATCTTAGGCTAATTTAACATTCAAAAATCAATTAACATAATATATCATGTTATAAAATTATACAAGAAAAGCCATATGATCATTACAATAGGTGCAGTAAAAAGATTTGGTAAAATTCACTATCCATTTCTGTTATAAATTCTCAGAAAATTAGCAATAAAAGGGAATTTCTTCAGGTTGATAAAGAACACCTATGAAAACTTTTGAGTTAATATTATCCTTAATTGGAAATGATGGAATATTTTCACTCTAATATCAGGATCAAGACACACATGTCTACTCACACTACTTCTCAAAATTATACTAGAGGTTCTAGTTAGTGCAGTTGAGAAAAAAAATTGAAGGCATCAGTTTGGAAAGAAAGAAACCTGTTTTTATTTGCCATCAACATGACTATGTATGTAGAAATTTTTATGAACTCTACAAAAAGCTACTAGAACTAATATATGAGTTTACCAATGTAGCAGATTATACTACCAATAAGAAGAAAGCAATTGCATTTATATATACTAGCAACAAACATTATAAAATTCAAATACTTTTTTTTCTATTTTTATTTTATTTTTAAACTTTACATAATTGTATTAGTTTTGCCAAATATCAAAATGAATCCGCCACAGGTATACATGTGTTCCCCATCCCGAATTCAAATACTTTTAAAGTACTACTTACAAGAGTGTCAAAAAATAACAAATACTTAGTGATATCTCTGGGGCGGGGGAGGGTATGCAGGATACCTCAAGTGAAAAACCACAAAATATTGCTGAAAGGAATTTTAAAAGGTCTAAATAAATGGAGATATACACATTGCTCATGGGACAGAAGGTTCAATATTATAATGCAAATTTCACCAAATTAATCCTTAAGTTCAAGTATCTATCAAAATACCAGTAGGAATTATTTGTAGGAACTGACAAACTGATTCTAAACATTTATATGGAAATGCAAATAATTTAAAACAATCAAAACAACTTTGAAAAAGAACAAAGCTGGAGGGCTCACACTTTTTAAATTTAAAACTTATAAAGTCTATTGCAATTAAAATGTTGTAGTGTTGGCTTCTGGAGAAGGCAATGGCACCCCACTCCAGTACTCTTGCCTGGAAAATCCCATGGACAGAGGAGCCTGGTAGGCTGTAGTTCATGGGGTCACTAAGAGTCAGACACGACTGAGACTTCACTTTCACTTTTCACTCTCATGCATTGGAGAAGGAAATGGCAACCCACTCCAGTGTTCTTGCCTGGAGAATCCCAGGGATGGGGGAGCCTGGTGGGCTGCCGTCTATGGGGCTGCACAGAATCAGACACGACTGAAGTGACTTAGCAGCAGCAGGGGCAGCAGTGTTGGTTTCATAATAGATAAGTGTGACAGAATACAATCCAGCAACGTATCCACATATACATGGACTAATGATTTTTGACAACAGTACAAAGTCAATTCATGGAGAAAGGATAGTCCTTTCAACAACTGGACACCCACCATGACAAAACTAAATTTTGATTCATGCATTATATCATATATAATAATTACTTGAAAATGTATCATAGACCAAATGTACAATCACAAAATATAATTTCTAGAATAAAACAAACAAAATCTTTGTATTCTCAGATTATGAAATGTTTTGTGATATGAATCCTAAAACCATTCACAAAAGAAAAAATTATAAATTGTGGACTTCATGAAAATTTTAAACTTTAATGTGTTTTTAGATATTATGTTAAGAGAATGTAATGACAATCATAGAGTGGAAAAAAATATTTGCAAAGCACATATCTGATAAAAGACTTATGTCCAGAATATATAAATAGCCCTCAGAGCTCAATACTAAGAAAACAACCTAATTTTTAAAAATGGGCAAAAATATTTGAACAGATACTTCAATAAAGAAGATATCTGTATAGTACATAAGGACATGAATATTTGCTAAACATCATTAGAAGGAGAGCACTGGAATTCTCATACACTGCTGGCAGGAATTTAAAATATCATGGAAACTTTGGAAAACAGTTTGGCAGTTTTTTAAAAAAGTTAAACATATGTTTACCATATGATCCATCCATTCCACTCCTAGGTATTTACTCAAGAGAAATTACAACATACATTCATACAAAGACTTGTACATCAATGTTACTAGCTGATTTATTTGTAGTAGCTTCAAACCTGGAAACAAACCAAATTATTAATTAACAGGAAAAAAGATAAATAACTTGTCATATATTTGTACAAAGAAATGCTACTCAGAAATAAAAGGGATGAGCTATTGATGCACACAGCTACATTAGTCTCAAAATAATTACGTTGAGTGGAAAAAGCCAGATAAAAAGGGAACATACCATATGAGTTCATTTATATAAAATTCTAGAAATGCAAAGTACTCTACAGTGACAGAAAGTAAATCAGAGGATGATTGAGGACATGAGGATGGAATTACCAACATGCATGAGAAAACTTTGGTCGGTGATGAATAGTTTATATGGATGTAGATCTCTTTATTGTTGTGATGATTTCATAAGTATATACATATGTCAAAACTTCTTTAATTGTATGCTTTAAATATGTGCATTTCCTTTCATGCCAGAAGGTTCAGGCACATGTTGCCTCTTTCTTAATTAGTAGGAAAGAGAGTATGCTTCTCATATAGCTTGAACATACATCTCAGAATTTAGACTTACTACCCTGATGGGCATGGCTAATATCTTGCTCCTGCTGCTGCTGCTACTGCTAAGTCACTTCAGTCGTGTCCAACTCTGTGACCCCATAGATGGCAGCCCACCAGGCTCCCCCATCCCTGGTATTCTCCAGGCAAGAACACAGGAGTGGGTTGCCATTTCCTTCTCCACTGCATGAAGGTGAAAAGTGAAAAGTGACAGTGAAGTCGCTCAGTCATGTTCGACTCTTAGCGACCCCATGGACTGCAGCCCACCAGGTTCCTCTGTCCATGGGATTTTCCAGGCAAGAGTACTATTCTTGAACAAATCACACTAGTTTGTGAATAGTATATATGGCTTATAACAATTAAAACCTAACCCCAGAGCATGAAATGAAGTTCTAAACCATATGGTTGGAAAATGCTGGGCTGTTAAGATTGGAGAAGAGAGTAATAAATCCTAGGGAGACCACAAAAATGTAACTTACAGATTTTAAATGATTGAGGATATTTTAAATCTCAGAATTTCTCATCAAATTCCTCTCAAAAGCTATATATTTGGTCAGGTCAATAAATATTTTTGGATCTCCTGCTCATTTGTCAAGCAATGTGATAGACTTTAAGATATAACATAATAGCAAAAAAATATCCCTGCCTTCATGAAGATCACATTCTGATGTGAGAGACAGATCATGATAAAGTACACAAATTTATCATTTTTAGCAGCAATCATGTTTTTTAATAAAAATGAAACATGACAAGTGGAAATAGTTATAGGGCTATTTTAACTTTTATTATGAAATATTTCTTGCATACAAAGTTATAAATAAATATTTATAAATATATACAAGCATGCTTGTATATATAAAAATTTATATTTGCATATCTACCACTAAGGTTGAATAATAGAAAATTACCAATACATTTGAAACCCATGTTTTCACTTCTACACATGCCATATCTGTTTAGAGGGGGTTACTGTACATAGGAATGAAAAGAAAGTCTCTATGAGGCCTCTCTACATTTTAAGTAGAGACCTAAATGAAGGAATGAACTGAGCTATATGATGATCTTGGGGAACAGTATTCCAGGCATATGAAATAGCAAATGCAAGTCATTAGATATAAATGAACTCTGTTGTTTGAGGAAAGGCAAGAAGAGCACTGTGGCCAACGAGATCTGGTTAAGCCTTTAAAGGCTGTGAAAACAAGAGTAGATTTTCGGATTTCTCTGGTAGTCCAGTGGTTAAGACTCCATTCTTCCAACGCAGGAGGCTAAGATTTGGTCCCTAGTCAAGTAACTAAGATCCCACATGCTGCATGGCCAAAAAAATAAAAAAGGAGAGAGTAGATTTTATTACAAATGTGGTTAGAAATCATTGGGAAAATTGAGCAAATGTGTGATGTGGTCTGATTTTACTCTAAAGAAAAGATTACTCTGATTGTTAGGGAACAAGAAAGGATGAAGAATCATTCATACAGCCCAAGGAAGAGAGATTATGGTGGCTTAGACAAGGATAAGACAATTAATTGGATTTATAATTAATTTGATTTGGGATACATTTTAAAGTTACAGCTGACATGACTTCTTGATAAATATGATGTATAAAAGAAAGAAAGAAATCAAAGATAACCACTAGTTTTGGCAACTAAGTGAACTGTGGTGCTATTTCCTAAAACATGAAACATCAAAGCAGGAATAGGTTGGGGGACAATCAAGAGTGATGTTTTGGCCATGATAAGTATGAAATGCCTATCAGATATGGAATGAGAGATATTGAGTAGGCACTTGGGATAATTTTGAAAGAGAATTTCATGGCAGAAATCAGGAAAAAAATATAGTACATCCATAGAAGAGGAACAGAATGATATAGCAATGAACAAAAGAGACAAAAATCTAACCCTCATAAAGCTTATACTCTAGTGACAATAACCAATGCTTCTTTAATTTAGCTTATAATGTACTACATATTGGGGCTTCTGAGGTGGTGCTTGTGGTAAAGAACCTGCCTGCCAATGCAAGAGATATAAGAGATCCAGGTTCAGTCCCTGGGTTGGGAAGATCCCCTGGAGGAGGGCATGGCAACCCAGTCCAATATTCTTGCCTGGAGAATCCCATGGACAGAGGAGCCTGGTAGGCTATGATCCATAGTGTTGCAAGAGCTGAACACAACTGAAGCAACTTAGCACACATGCATGTGCTACATATTATTCTAAGTACTTCACTTAAAATAACATATAATATTCACAAAACCCTATGTGATAGGTGGTACTACTATATTCATTTTTGAAATGAGGAAATTAAGAAAAAGTAAAGGTGAGAGACTTACCAAAGACCATATTGCTAATAGATTATAGTGAAATTTGAACTGAGTCCGGTACTGGAGTCTGTGTTCTTAACTATCACATTACGTCTCATGCAAAAGAGAAATAATTCGGGGGCGGTCCTAAGATGGTGGAGGAATAGGATGGGGAGACCACTTTTTCCCCCACAAATTCATCAAAAGAACATTTGAACACTGAGCAAATTCCACAAAACAACTTCTGAATACTGGCAGAGGAAATCAGGCACCCAGAAAGGCAGCCCATTGTCTTCAAAAGGAGGTAGGACAAAGTATAAAAGATAAAAAGAGAGGCAAAAGAGGTAGGGATGGAGATCCCTCCCGGGAGGGGAGTCTTTAAAAAGACAGAAGATTCTAAATACCAGGAAACATTCTCACCAATGGGTCTGTGGCAAGTCTTGGAATTTCAGAGGGCAACATAACCAGGAGGAAAAATAAATAAATACATAATTAAAACTCACAGATTATGTGCCTAATGGCAACTCCCAGTGGAGAAGCAGCCCAAACGCTCACATCTGCCACTAGCAAGCGGGGCCTGGACAGAGAGGTGTAGGCGGCTTTGCTTAGGGTAAGGACTAGGCCTGAATGCCCCAAGGGCTATCTGAGGGAACTAACTTGAGATAGCAACCCGGACTGTGGGATAGCCAGAGAGAGAGAGAGAAAAAAAAAAAGAAAGAAAGAAAGAGAGAGAGAGAGAGAACTATCCCAAGAAAAGCCCTAACCTAAGACACTGCCAAGCCTGCTCACAGAACAAAGGACTGAGCAGAGCAAGCCGGCTGCTGACCAGCCCATCCCCTGTTGGAGACAGGCAGGTGGGGGCAGCCAGAGCTGGAAGTGGGTAATTGCGGCCCCAAAGAGGCATCCTCTACCAAACTGCAAGTAGACTTCATTGCTAACCAAGACTTCTTGAGATTCTGGACAGTTGACATCCGCTGGGAGCATCTCATCCAGAGATCAGCTCCACAGAAGAGACACAGGACACACGTGAGAAAGCACACCCATTGTACACCCAAAAAAGCGAGCTACTGGGTCGGGGGAGGCGATAAGACACAACCCCCACATAGGGGTGACTGTGCTCACCAAGCACCTGATCACCTGAGCTGCTCAGACCTGTGAAGGCACAAAACGCAGGCCCAACCGAATCTGCGCCTTGTGGAGTACCCAAGAACCTGAACCTGAGCGGCTTAGACCTGGGAAGTGCATACAACCCAGGGCATGCCTCAAACAGTTCCCAGCAGAGCAATCTAGAGCCTGAACAGTGTAGACCATGAAAGCACAAACACCGTGAGCAGGGGCAAACCCAGTGTGGCTGAAACACTGTGAGCACTCTCCACATATGCCAGAGATATTTGTTGGCAGTGTTTCTCCCTCCCCACAGCATGACTGAACAAGTGAGCATAAAAAAGTGACCACCATCGCCCCCTCATGTCAGGGTGGAAATTAGATAATGAAGAGACCAGCAAACAGAAGAAGCTAAAATAAACAGAGGGAACTGCTTTGGAAGTGACAGGTGCAATAGTTTAAAACCCTGTAGTTAGCACCAATTACATAGGAAGGGGCCTATAGATCCTGAGAAGTATAAGCTGGATCAAGGAACAATCTGATAAAGAACTGACCCCACACTGTCCACAACAGTTCCAGAGAAATTCCTAGATATATTTTTACTATTATCATTTTTTCTTAATTTTTAATTTTTTTTATTTTTAAGTCCTTTGTTACTCCTCTAATTTTCATTTTTATAACATACTATTACCTTGCCAAAAAAGACCCTATTTTTAAAGCATACTTCATATAAATATTTTATAATTTTTGTGACTTTGTTTTGTTCTTTTATTATTGTATTTTTGAGAATTACTCCTTGGAAGGAAAGTTATAACCAACCTAGATAGCACATTGAAAAGCAGAAACATTACTTTGCCAACAAAGGTCCATCTAGTCAAGGCTATGGTTTTTCCTGTGGTCATGTATGAATGTGAGAGTTGGACTGTGAAGAAAGCTGAGCGCCAAAGAATTGACGCTTTTGAATTGTGGTGTTGGAGAAGACTCTTGAGAGTCCCTTGGACTGCAAGGAGATCCAACCAGTCCATTCTGAAGGAGATCAGCCCTGGGTGTTCTTTGGAAGGAATGATGCTAAAGCTGAAACTCCAGTACTTTGGCCACTTCATTGGAAAAGTTGACTCATTCGAAAAGACTCTGATGCTGGGAGGGATTGGGGGCAAGAGGAGAAGGGGACAACAGAGGATGAGATGGCTGGATGGCATCACTGACTCGATGGACGTGAGTTTGAGTGAACTCCGGGAGTTGGTGATGGACAGGGAGGCCTGGCGTGCTGTGACTCATGGGGTCGCAAAGAGTCAGACACGACTGAGCGACTGAACTTAACTGAACTGAACCTCTACTCTAGATTTTTAAACTTTGCTTTTGGGAATTTATTATCAACTTTATAGCTTTAAGAACCCAATCTTCAGTACCAATTTTTATTTGGGAGTGAGATTACTGGCTTGATTGCTCTCTCCCCCTTTTGACTCTCCTTTTTCTCCACCAGGTCGCCTCTATCTCCTCCCTCCCTCTTCTCTTCTCTACCCAACTCTGAGAATCTCTTCGTGTGTTCCAGGCTGTGGAGAACACTTAGGGAACTAATTACTGACTGGATCTGTCTCTCTCCTTCTGATTCCCCCTTTTCTCCTCCTGGCCACCTGTCTCCTTCCTCCTTCTTCTCTTCTCTGTGTAATTCCATGAACATCTCTGAGGGGTCCATACTGTGGAGAGCACATAGGGAATTGATTACTGCCTAGCTTGCTCTCTCCCCTTTGACTCCCCCTTTTCTCCTCCTGGTCACCTCTATCTCCCTCCTCCCTCTTCTCTTCTCCATGTAACTCTGTGAACCTCTCCAGGTGTCCCTCACTGTGGAGAAACTTTTCATCATTAACCTAGACGTTTTATCATTGGTGCTGTATAGATGGTGAAGTCTTAAGGCTACTGTAAAAATAAGACTGAAAACCAGAGGCAGGAA
This sequence comes from Bos grunniens, assembly GCF_055505025.1. Lineage (NCBI taxonomy): Eukaryota > Metazoa > Chordata > Mammalia > Artiodactyla > Bovidae > Bos > Bos grunniens. The sequence goes on from NC_141194.1 coordinate 136,593,079, forward strand.
GTTTAAGTCCAAAACCTGAGAACACCAAAGACTCTTGACCCAGGGAACATTAATCGATGAGAGCTCATCTAAAACCTCAATACCTACACTGAAACCAAGCACCACCTAAGAGCCACGCAAATTCTCCATACCACACAAATTCTCCAGCAACACAGCAACATAGCACCTTGAAAAGCCACTCATCCAATCCCACCCACAGAGAGGAACATCCACAATAAAGAGGAAGCATAAACTGCCAGAATACAGAAAGGCCATCCCAAATACAGCAATATAAACAAGATGAAAAGGCAGAGAAATACTCAGCAGGTAATGAAAAGAAATGAGGACAACCTCAGAGACCTGTGGGACAGTGTGCAACGCCCCAAAATTCGAATCATAGGAGTCCCAGAAGAAGAAGACAAAAAGAAAGACCATGAGAAAATACTTGAGGACATAATAGTTGAAAACTTCCCTAAAATGGGTAAGGAAATAGTCATGCAAGTCCCAGAAACTCAGAGAGGCCCAAACAAGACAAACCCAAGGTGAAACACCCCAAGACACATATTAATCAAATTAACAAAGATCAAAAGCAAAGAACAAATATTAAAATCAGAAAGGGAAAAACAACAAATTACACTCAAGGGGATTCCCATAAGGATAACAGCTGATCTTTCAATAGAAACTCTTCAGGCCAGAAGGGAAAGGCGGGACATACTTAATGTCATGAAAGAGAAAAACCTACAGCCCAGATTACTGTACCCAGCAAGGATATCATTCAAATATGAAGAAGAAATCAAAAGCTTTACAGACAAGCAAAAGCTCAGAGAATTTAGCACCACTAAACCAGCTCTCCAGCAAATTCTAAAGGATCTTCTCTAGACAGGAAACACAGAGAGGGTGTATAAACTCAAACCCAAAACAACAAAGTAAATGGCAACGGGATCATACTTATCAATAATTAACTTAAATGTAAATGGGTTGAATGCTCCAACCAAAAGACAAGGACTGGCTGAATGGATATAAAAACACAACCCCTATATATGTTGTCTACAAGAGACCCACCTCAAAACAAGGGACACATACAGACTGAAAGTTAAGGGCTGGAAAAACATATTCCACACAAATAGAGACCAAACGAAAGCAGGAGGAGCAATACTCATATCAGATAAAATAGACTTTAAAATAAAGGCAGTGGAAATAGACAAAGAAGGACACTACATAATGATCAAAGGATCAATCCAATAAGAAAATATAATAATTATAAATATATATATGCACCCAACATAAGAGCACAATATGTAAGGCAAATGCTAACAACTATGAAAGGGGAAATTAACAGTAACACAATAATAGTGGGAGACTTTAATACCCCACTAACACTGATGGATAGATGAACTAAACAGAAAACTAACAAGGAAACACAAACTTTAAATGATACTATGGACCAGTTGGACCCAATTGATATCTATAGGAAATTTCACCCCAAAACAATGAATTTCACCTTTTTCTCATGTGCACATTGAACCTTCTCCAGGATAGATCACATCCTGGGCCATAAATCTAGCCTTGGTAAATTCAAAAAACTGAAATCATTACAAGCATCTTTTCTGACTACAATGCAGTAAATTACATGTCAATTACAGGAGATAAACTATTAAAAATTCCAACATATGGAGGCTAAACAACATGCTTCTGAATAACCAATAAATCACAGAAGAAATCAAAAAAGAAATCAAAATATGCATAGAAATGAATGAAAATGAAATCAGAACAACCCAAAACCTATGGGACACTGTTAAAGAGGTGCTAAGGGGAAGGTTGACAGCAATACAGGCTCACCTCAAGAAATAAGAAAAAAGTCAAATAAATAACCTAACTCTACACCTAAAGCAACTAGAAAAGGAAGAAATGAAGAACCCCAGCATTAGTAATAGGAAAGAAATCTTAAAAATTAGGGCAGAAATAAATGAAAAAGAGAGAGAGAGAGAGAGAGACCATAGCAAAACTCAACAAAGCAAAAAGCTGGTTCTTTGAGAAGATAAATAAAATTGACAAGCCATTAGCCAGACTCATCAAGAAAAAAAGGGAGAAGAATCAAATCAACAAAATTAAAAATGAAAATGGAGAAATCACAACAGAACACAGAAATACAAAGGCTCATAAGAGACTACTATCAGCAACTATATGCCAATAAAATGGGCAACTTGGAAGAAATGGACAAATTCCTAGAAAAGTATAACTTTCCAAAACTGAACCAGGAAGAAATAGAAAATCTTAACAGACCCATCACAACCACAGAAATTGAAACTGTAATCAGAAACCTTCCAGCAAACAAAAGTCCATGTCCAGATGGCTTCATAGCTGAATTCTACCAAAAATTTAGAGAAGAGCTAACACCTATCCTACTCAAATTCTTCCAGGAAGTTGCAGAGGAAGGTGAACTTCAAAACTCATTCTATGAGGCCACCATCACACTAATACCAAAACAAGAAAAAGATGCCACCAAAAAAGAAAACTACAGGTCAACATCACTGATGAACATAGATGCAAAAATCCTTAACAAAATTCTAGCAAACAGAATCCAACAACATATTAAAAAGATCATACATCATGACCAAGTGGGCTTTATCCCAGGGATGCAAGTATTCTTCAATATGTGCAAATCAATCAACATAATACACCACATTAACAAATTGAAAGATAAAAACCATATGATTATCTCAATAGATGCAGAGAAAGCCTTTGACAAACTTCAACATCCTTTTATGATAAAAACCCTCCAGAAAGGAGGAATAGAAGGAACATACCTCAACATAAATAAACAAAACATAAATAAAACAAAATAAAAACTATATATGACAAAAGCAAACAGAGGAGAAAAAGAAATAAAAGGAATCCAGACTGGAAAAGAAGAAGTAAAACTCTGACTGTTTGCAGATGACATGATCCTCTACATAGAAAACCCTAAAGCCTCCACCAGAAAATTACTAGAGCTAATCAATGAATATAATAACGTTGAAGAATATAAAATTAACACACAGAAATCCATTGCATTCCTATACACTAACAATGAGAAAACAGAAAGAGAAATTAAGGAAACAAGCCCATTCTCCACTGCAATGAAAATAAAATACTTAGGAATAAATCTACCTAAAGAAACAAAAGACCTATATATAGAAAACTATAAAACAGCATTGAAAGAAATCAAAGATGACACAAATAGATGAAGAAATATACCATGTTCATGGATCAGAAGAATCAATATAGTGAAAATGAGTATACTACCCAAAGCAATCTATAGATTCAACGAAATCCCTATCAAGCTACCAATGGTATTTTTCAGAGAACTAGAAGAAATAATTTCACAATTTGTATGGAAATACAAAAAACCTTGAATAGCCAAAGCAATCCTGAGAAAGTAGAATGTAACTGGAGGAATCAACCTGCCTGACTTCAGGCTCTACTACAAAGCTCCAGTCATCAAGACAGTATGCTACTGGCACAAAGACAGACATATAGATCAATGGAACAAAATAGAAAGCCCAGAGATAAATCCACACACCTATGGGCACCTTATCTTTGACAAAGGAGGCAAGAATATACAATGGAGAACAGACAATCTTTTAACAAGTGGTGCTGAGAAAACTGGTCAACCACTTGTATAAGAATGAACCTAGAACACTTTCTAACACCATACACAAAAATTAAAAAAATGGATGAAAGATCTAAATGTAAGACCAGAAACTATAAAACTCTTAGAGGAAAACATAGGCAACATACTCTCTGACATAAATCACAGCAGGATCCTCTATGACCCACCTCCCAGAGTATTGGAAATAAAAGCAAAAATAAACAAATGGGACCTAATTAAAATTAAAGGCTTTTGCACAACAAAGGAAACTAAGAGCAAGGTGAAAAGACAGCCTTCAGAATGGGAAAAAATAATAGCAAACGAGGCAACTGACAAAGAATTAATCTCAAAAATATACAAGCAGCTCCTGCAGCTCAATTCCAGAAAAATAAACGACCCAATCAAAAAATGAGCCAAAGAACTAAACAGACATCTCTCCAAAAAAGACATACAGATGACTAGCAAACACATGAAAAGATGCTCAACATCACTCCTTAGCAGAGAAATGCAAATCAAAACCACAATGAGGTACCATTTCACGCCAGTCAGAATGGCTACTATCCAACTGTCTACAAGCAATAAATGCTGGAGAGGGTATGGAGAAAAGGGAACCCTCTGACACTGTTGGTGGGAATGCAAACTAGTACAGCCACTATGGAGAACAGTGTGGAGATTCCTTAAAAAACTGGAAATAGAACTGCCATATGACCCCGCAATCCCACTGCTGGGCATACACACTGAGGAAACCAGAATTGAAAAAGACACGTGTACCCCAATGTTCATCACAGCATTGTTTATAATAGCCAGGACATGGAAGTAATCTAGATGTCCATCAGCAGACGAATGGATGAGAAAACTGGTACATATACACAATGGAGTATTACTCAGCAATTAAAAAAAATATATACAAATCAGTTCTAATGAGGTGGATGAAACTGGAGTCTATTATACAGAGTGAAGTAAGTCAGAAAGGAAAACACCAATACAGTATACTAACTCATATATATGGAATCTAAAAAATGGTAATGATAACCCTATATGCAAGACAGCAAAAGAGGCATAGATGTATAGAACATTCTTTTGGACTCTTTGGAAGAGGGCAAGGGTGAGATGATTGGGGAGAATAGCATTGAAACACGTATATTATCATATGTGAAACGGATCACCAGTCCAGGTTTGATGCATGAGACAGGGTGCTCAGGGCTGGTGCATTGGGATGCCCCAGAGGAATGGGATGGGGAGGGAGTTGGGAGGGGGGTTCACAATGGGGAACACATGTACACCTGTGGCAGATCCATGTCAATGTATGGCAAAACGACTACAATATTATCAAGTTATTACCCTCCAATTAAAATAAATAAATTTATATTAAAAATTAAAAATATATTTTAAAATTAAATTAAAAAAGAAATAATTCATATATAGATAAAAGTGAAGGCATATAGATTTTGAGATATAGTTTTTTGTGACAGAGGGATATATCATATGTCTAGAAAGGCAGGAATGATAAAGAAACTCACAGGAAATTATGCAGCAGGTGCTTTCAAATTAGTATATTTGTTTGGTCCCCATGACAACACTAAATGTTAGATTATATTATTCTCATTTCCACACAGAAGACAAACAGGTAAAGGGTTTGGGCAGAGATTTGTTTGCAGGGCATGAAGAGAAACCCTTACAGCTTAGGGTTATAGCCCTAACTCTAAAGTAGATGATGACAGTTTATGCAGAGTAAGTACATATGCTTCAAAATGATGTGACCGAAAGGGCATAACGTTAAGTTTAACTTAACTCAAAACTGCACCTCTTTTCATGAAGAAATAAGGGACTACTAGGGAGATATTTTGTTCACACTTAGATCCCAATATTTCTATTCTCAGAACACTAGCATTGACATGTTTTGTGTGAAACAAAATGAAAAATACATGAGTTAATATAAGATTTTCCCTGATGCCTCAGATGGTAAAAAGTCTGCCTGCAATGCAAGAGGTCAGGGTTCGATTCCTGAGTCAGGAAGATCCCTTGAAGAAGGAAATGGCAACCCACTTCAGTATTCTTTCCTGGAAAATCCCATGGATGGAAGAGCCTGGCGGGCTTTGAGTCCATGGGGTCACAAAGACTCAGACATAACTAAGCACATGCACACTAGACTAGTCTTTTCTATACTCCATAGGCAATTTTAATTTATCCAAATTAGAAAATATGGATTGGATATGATTTTATCATCAACATGATAAAATAAATTAATGGTCTTCAGTCAGTCTAAGTCTCTATGGGACTTCCAACAATCATTCAGGTGTTTAAATTAACATATATCTTGTGATTTTATAAGTACCAAGCATCAGTGTCACTTCAGTAACATTCTGTTACAACACTATCTATTTGACCACTTCTTTTGAGACAAAAAACAATGAAAATACCAGTGCATGTGTTTTAAAAGTTACCCTTTATATAACTTTGACTAAATGTTTTTATTTCTAATAAGCTTCATTGATATATGCCTTATGTCTAATAAAATGCTCACAGTTAAGTATATATTTTGTTGAACTTTGAGAAATGAATACACCCATGTTGCTGTTGTTAAGTTGCTAAGTTTTGTCCAACTCTTGCAACTCCATGGACTGCAGCACACCAGGCTTCCCTGTCCTTCAGTATCTCCCGGAGTTTGTTTAAACTCATGTCCATTGAGTCAGTGATGCCATCCAACCACTGCATCCTCTGTCATCCCCTCCTCCTCCTGCCCTCAATCTTTACCAGCATCAGGGTTTTTTCCCAATGATTTAGCTCCTCTTATCAGGTGGCCAAAGTACTGGAGCTTCAGCTTCAGCATCAGTTCTTCCAATGAAATATTCAGAGTTGATTTCCTTTTGGATTGACTGGTTTGATATCCTTGCTGTCCACGTGACTCTCCAGAGTCTTCTCCAGCACCACAGTACAAAAGCATCAACTCTTTGGCATTCAGCCTTCTTTATGGTCCAACTCTCACATATGTACATGACTACTGGAAAAACCATAGCTTTGACTATATGGACCTTGGTTGGTAAAGTGATGCATCTTTTTTTTAATATGCTTTCTAGATTTGTCATGGCTTTTCTTCCAAGGAGCAAATGTCTTTTAATTTCATGGCTGCAGTCACCTATCCACTCCTGTTACCACCACCACAATAAACATATAAAATATTTTTTCATCCCCAAAAGTTTCCTTTGTGCTCCTTCTCAGACAATTATTTTAGTCAAATCACCCCTAAACATTGACTACCTCTTCTGGTTGGCCAGGGACTGTCCTAGAATTTGCACTAAAACTCCTGTATCCTGGGAAAACTTCTCAGTAGCAAATAAAGCAAGATGGTGGACCACTCATCTGCTTTCTGACATTATAGATTAGTAGTGCCTGTTTTAGAGTTTCATACAAATGGAATCATGCAATATGTATGCTTTCACATCTCAGCATAATAATTTTAAGGTTCATCTTTGTGGTTGCATGCAATAGCAATTCATTAAAAAAATACTGAATAGTATTATATTCTCTGGGTATACCACAATTTGTTCATTCATTTACCTATTGACAGAAGTTTGGGTGGATTTCATTTTTAATTGTGAAAAATACTGTTATGCAAATTGACATACAGATATTTTTGTGAACATATGTTTCAATTTCTTTTTGGTAAATAGCAGTAATTCCATAGGTCATAAGATAAATATAAGTTTAAGTTTATAGAAAACTGGAAAACTACTTTCCAAAGTAGTACTATTTTACATTCATACAAACAATATATGTGTCCTAGTTGTTGCACATTTTGCTATAAATTTTTTATCAGTATTTTTAATTTTAGCTATTCTAGTGGTTATGTAGTAAAAAGCTTGTGGTTTTTGTCTACATTTTCCTTGATAATAATGCTGAGAATTTTTCAAGTGCTTACTTGCCATCTACATGTCTTTTGGGTGCTTGATAAGCATCAAAATCAGCATATGTAAATCCAAATATGTGATGCTGTCTCTGATCCCCATGAACCTTGAAATCATCTTTGGCTCTGTCACATCCCTCAGGAAGTCCAGTAACAAATTAAATTTGCCCTATATTTTAATATACTTATAAACTTACTCTGCTCACTACTTTCATAAGTATCCCAATCTAAGCCACCATCATTCTCTTGCCTGGACTAGTCAATAGCTTATCAACTGGTTTCTCTGCTTCCACTCTTGCTCAACCATCAGCTTTTTTCTCCACACGACAGCCAAACTGATGCTTGTAAAATATATGTTATATCATGTATTCAGTACCTAATGAACCCTGATGGCTCCAGGCCTATAAAATAACTGGCATAAGACACTATATGATCTTGCCCCTTTGCTATCATTCTGACCTTATTTCCTACCACTCATCCTTGTTTTACTTCTTTTCACCCACAGAGACATCTTTGTTGTTCCCTGAACATGCCAAGTATGCACCTGCCTTTAGGACATTTGTACTGTTATTTCATCTGCCTGATTTCTTTTTTTCACCATAGATATCCATGGGGCTTTCTTGCTCACTTCTTAAGATGTCAGCTCAAATGCTTTCTTAACATTGAAGTAGTCTTTGGCTACATGGCTTCCCAGGTGGCTCAGTAGTAAAGAACCCGCCTGCCAATGCAGGAGATGCAGGAGATGTGAGTTTGATCCCTGGGTCAGGAAGATCCCCTGGAGTAGGAAATGGCAACCCACTCCAGTATTCTTGCCTGGGAAATCCAATGGAGAGAGGAACCTGGTGAGCTATAGTCCATGGGGTTGCAAAGAATCAAGCATGACTGAGCACACATGCACGGTCTTTGACCATCTTATATAAACTCACTCCCATCACTCTCTATTCTCCTTTCCCTATCTTATTTTTATTCATACTACATACCTCCACTTGGCTGTTAAATATTTATTTTTTAATTCATTGCCTGCCTTCTCCATAACATTCACTCTTCAATAGTGTCTGATTTTCTCCTACTGATATTCCTACAGCTCAAATTATGCTTGGTATAATAAGAACTATATAAACCCTTGTTGAATGAATAAATGTGAATTATCCTTCCATGCCAACCAAGTCCACCTCCTGGGTCACATTTTAAGTTCTCCATAGGGAGGAATCTTATCTCATTCTTTCCATAGTACCTTATATGAGGTAAATATTAAACATTCAAAGATTCTTGATAGGTTTTTGCATACTTGAAACACTATCCAACAAGCCTAGTTAGGATTAAAATTAGCTAGGAAATGCTTATGTCTAACATTATCTTGAATTGATGTTACAGGAATAACTAACGCATTTGATAAAATGTAAAATAGATAAACTTGTTTATTATTTTTCACATTCAGCTAATACTTACTGTGCTTGCTACATAACACAAAGAATTTTTAAGTGTTTTTGTATAACATTTAATATTAGATAAATTGATTTTCAGATTTAAGTAACTCTCCTAAAGTTATAGATCTAGGATATTACAGAACTAGAATTCTAATTCTTTCACTTATGGTTCCAAATTCTGTGCTGTACTTCCCCCTTTCATTGTTTCTTCTCCAGCCACATGTTTCCTAGTTATTGCCTCTGTCTACTCCATCTTTCATTCTCTAAACCATGTCACATCCTGAGAAGTGAGTTATTAGTCACACTATAGCCAGCCTCTTCACCTTCATCAAAACTTACCCCATTATTGGCTTATTGTTCCACTAACCCAAATCAAGGGTAAATGAGTACTACAGCTTAGTGTGGTGACTTTACATAACAAAATTGACATCCTGTCAACAGGAGTCTTTGGCTACCTAATAAAATGAGAAATCACTTTGACAATCTTTGATACTGGGCCCATACTAGAGAGGGAGCATAATGTATTTAGGCATTTTTGGAGGCCCTTTGCACATATGTCCCTAGATAGCCTTCTTCAAGAGTAAGCTATGGGTACACATACACAGACATGTTGATACAGTACTCACTGCAGTGAGTATGAAACGATGAGAATTTCTTTTCACTTACCCTTACTAGGCACTCCAATGATAGTTATCATTTATTTATAAACAAGAGGACACTTGAAATCAAAATAAGGGGTAAGAATTTGTATAAAGATTATTTTTCTTGATCTTCACCTTTAAGTGGCATGAGGTGAGTTAAATAAACATTAAGCCACACAGTTTTTACTTATTTACACCATCTAGACAGGTAATAAACATTTACCAGATAGCATCTATGTTAAATGTACTGTGTTCTGCACTGTGAGAGTTTAGAAAACTAAATACTACACAATTCTAGCTCTTAGAGATTTCTGGCATCTGCTGAATAATAGAAAAATGTCCATGAGAATTGGCAGGGAAGTGAGCTTAATATTGACACATCCAGCTTCAAGTTCAATCCACTCATTCAACAATACATACTAAGCACCTGCTATGTGTGAAGCTCTATGCTGGGAACTGGGGATTAAATGATTCATATAACCCCTTGCAATTCCAGTGTGATGATATATATGAAAATAGTAGGGAAGATACAGACACAAAGAAAAGTATTTTAAAAATAGAAAAATTTCAACTGTGAACAAGTGCCATGGAAATCAGTTAACAAGAGAATTTTACCTGGACAGGAAGCTCAGGAAAAGCTTCATTGATAGAAGGGTAATTGAGTTATGATCTGAAGAGTGAATAGGAGTTAACCAAGTAAAAAAGGGACAGAATAATGCCCTATGCCCTCTGGCAAGAGCAAGCAATAAAGAGTCTGAAAAAAGACCAGTGTGACAAAAGCATAAAAAACATGTACATAATGAATCTAGAGAGGTAGATGAAGACAGACCTATGATGCAAAGACATGTGGAGTTTCAAGTTTCCAAATTAGAATAGCATTTTCATGATGGAAGAGAGCTTCCTTAAAAATTCTATTCATGTTGATGTATGGCAGAAATCAATGCAATATTGTAAAGCAATTATCCTTCAATTAAAAATAAATTTTTAAAAAAAGTCTATTCTATGAATAGGCCTGATGTTAAAATCTTGTTTATTTATATGTGAATTATGTTTATTATTCCTATACATTATAGTTAGTTTCGCTATTCTTGTAAATTACTGTTTGACAAAAATATACAACAGATGAGAAAATTTTGCACTTCGTCTTTCATATTCTTTCCTAAACAGTATACTGAAAGAGAAAGGTGTGCATTTGTAAAGATTTAGAGATCATGAGATAAACTTAAATTGGGAATTAAATATGAAAATCATTCTGGAATTCTGTAATTTTAACATATTGAAATCATTTGTTTTTCTGAGAAAAGGTCTGAAGAAAATGTGCTAAAAACCACAGTTAAGTTAAATATTCTCTAATCCTCAAACTTGTCTGACTTTTAAAGAAACAAAAGAGAGGCAAATTATTTCCTAAGATACACAAGTTTGCTATTCTTTTCCATTTGGAGTTAAAATTTTGTACTGTATTTAAGGTTTGACCAAGTGCAATTTTAACAATCTGGATAGTGCAACAAATATGTGTTTTTTAAAAAATACTATGTCACTAAGAGCTGCTTTTATATCTTTGCAAATTGGAAACTGAAGGTAAATTAAATCCACGGTACATACTTACAGATCTGCTTCAGCCCACACAGAATTGTGTATTTTTTCTATTATATTCATGGCAGATACAATATCATAGGCATTTAGCAGAAGAAATAGACTGCATAGGTCATGCTTTCTCATTATGCACATCTATAACTTCAACAATGCATGGATCCTGTTAACATAAAGGAACTATGTAGGTGAAATATCTCTACAAAAAATTATAGCCTCTAGAGAGAAAATTGTGCTTCCTGGTTCATATGCTAAATAGAGAACAAGAGAGCAAGAGTAAGCACAAAAACCTCTTCTGATTTAAACAATACAATTCCTTTATTAAGTATATGCTTGATCTAGGACCAACAGTATCTACTTTCAAATTGCATAAAATATTAAAGCACATTTTTTAAAAAATCAAACTTTACTAACACAAGAAATATTTCAACATATATATATATATATATATAGGCTAGGTAATTTGAAAGTAAAAGAGGAGAGTAAAAAAGCTAGCTTAAAATTCAACATTCAAAAAATTAAGATCTTGGCGTACAGTCCCATCACTTCATGGCAAATAGATGGGAAAACAATGGAAAGAGTGACAGACTTTATTTTCTTGGGCTCCAAATCGCTGCAGATGGTGAATGCAGCCATGAAATTAAAAGATGCTTGCTCCTTGGGAGAAAAGCTATGACCAAACTAGACAGCATGTTAAAAAGCAGAGACATTACTTTGCTGACAAAGGTCCATCCAATCAAAGCTGTGGTTTTTCCTGTAGTCATGTATGGATGTGAAAGTTGGACTATAAAGAAAGCTGAGCGCTGAAGAATTGATGCTTTTGAACTGTGGTATTGGAGAAGACTCTTGAGAGTCCCTTGGACTGCAAGGAGATCCAACCAGTCCATCCTAAAGGAAATCAGTCCTGAATATTCATTGGAAGGACTGATGTTGAAGCTGAAACTCCAATATTTTGGCCATCTGATGCAAAAAAAACTGATTCATTGGAAAAGACCCTGATGCTGGGAAAGATTGAAGGCAGGAGGAGAAGGGGACAACAGTGCATAAGATAGTTGGATGGCATCACTGACTCAGTGGACATGAGTTTGAGCAAGCTCTGGGAGTTGGTGATGGACAGGGAAGCCTGGCATGCTGCAGTCCATGGGGTAGCAAAGAGTCTGACGTGACTGAGCAACTGAACTGAACTGAACTGAATTTCTGTTTATTTATTGAAATATATTTGACTTACATTGTCATGTTAGTTTCAAGTGTACAGCACAGTGATTCAGTTATATTGTCTTTCAGATTCTTTTCCATAATAGGTTATTACAAAATATTGAGTATAGTTCCCTGTGCCATACAGTTAGGTCTTTGTTGGTTATCTACTTTATATATAGTAGTGTGTATATCAACATGATATTTTTTAAAGAATTCTTGCATAAAGGTTATTTTGTTGCTCAGGCTTTTCATTTTTCTTTCACGTGTATAAGAATCTTGAGAGATTTTAGAATCTTCAAAGATCAAAAGCTTTAATTTTGTCAATTTTTCATTTTTAATTTAACAACTACATCCCCATTCGATGTTCTTGAAAGCATTTTACAGTAATCAGCACTTGAAAGCTAATCTAATGAAATAGCTTAGCTAACTGTAGCTGCAACACTTAATTTTTTTTCAGTGTGATGGTCAAATGCAGGGCAATTGCTTCCTGTCCATAACTAAAATGGTGGCTGTGACTGAATATGAGCTATGCTACTTATTTAATATTTATTATTGTTATTATTATTATTACTATTACATAGACATTTTGAATTTTGTTCTAAGTAACTTTTCACATACTGTGATTTCTAAAATATTAGTTCATTAATGTCACTGTAATTTGAAAATATTTCTTAGTCCATTTGGACTACTATAACAAAGCTCATTAATAGCTTTTCTGTGGCTAAAACATTTGTAGGGATGGTCATACTAGGAAAGAGAGACTGATAGTTGCCTCTATTACATTGATTTGAAAAAGTTGGATTATGTTTTATAGACTCCTACTTCCTTCAATCATTCTGTAAGAGATATCTAATCTATTAATTTTTCTAACTCTTCACAAAGCTATTTATGTCATTATGTAATTTCTACATTAGGTGATGAAAATCCTTAACAATACGTTACAGTAAAAAGTAGTCAATTAATGTTTTGTCTACTTTCTATGCACGGACTAAATCTAGATTTCATGCTTTCAGAAATCACAAGGGTTTCATCCTAGGTTCAAAAGAAGACAATGAGATACTGAGAAAGAAGACAGTATTGATGTCTTCACTTTTAAAATCATCATCCATTTTGAGTTTATTTCATATATAGGAAAATTATATCATTAAAATGTTCACATGGAACTCTTCTATCCAGCCTAAAATGCTGCCTATAGTAGATCCACAAATACCTCAGTCTCTCCATTGAGAGAAATAACTGTTTCTGGCACAATGTGGGGTTCACTTCAGTTCAGTTCAGTTGCTCAGTCGTGTCCGACTCTTTGAGACCCCGTGAATCACAGCACGCCAAGCCTCCCTGTCCATCACCAACTCCCGGAGATCACACAGACTCACGTCCATTGAGTCAGTGATGTCATCCAGCCATCTCATCCTCTGTCGTCCCCTTCTCCCCCTGCCCCCAATCCCTCCCAGCATCAGAGTCTTTTCCAATGAGTCAACTCTTCGCATGAGGTGGCCAAAGTACTGGAGTTTCAGCTTTAGCATCATTCCTTCCAAAGAAATCCCAGGGCTGATCTCCTTCAGAATGGACTGGCTGGATCTCCTTGCAGTCCAAGGGACTCGCAAGAGTCTTCTCCAACACCACAGTTCAAAAGCATCAATTCTTCGGTGCTCAGCTATCTTCACAGTCCAACCCTCACATCCATACATGACCACAGGAAAAATCATAGCCTTGACTAAACGGACCTTTGTTGGCAAAGTAATGTCTCTGCTTTTGAATATGCTATCTAGGTTGGTCATAACTTTCCTTCCAAGGAGTAGGCGTCTTTTAATTTCATGGCTGCAATCACCATCTGCAGTGATTTTGGAGCCCAAAAATATAAAGTCTGACACTGTTTCCACTGTTTACCCATCTATTTCCCATGAAGTGGTGGGACCAGATGCCGTGATCTTCGTTTTCTGAATGTTCAGTTTTAAGCCAACTTTTTCACTCTCCTCTTTCACCTTCATCAAGAGGCGTTTTAGTTCCTCTTCACTTTCTGCCATAAGGGTGGTGTCATCTGCATATCTGAGGTTATTGATATTTCTCCCAGCAATCTTGATTCCAGCTTGTGCTTCTTCCAACCTAGCGTTTCTCATGATGTACTCTGCATAGAAGTTAAATAAGCAGGGTGACAATATACAGCCTTGACGTACTCCTTTTCCTATTTGGAACCAGTCTGTTGTTCCATGTCCAGTTCTAACCGTTGCTTCCTGACCTGCATATAGGTTTCTCAAGAGGCAGGTCAGGTGGTCTGGTATTCCCATGTCTTTCAGAATTTTCCACAGTTTATTGTGATCCACACAGTCAAAGGCTTTGGCATAGTCAATAAAGCAGAAATAGATGTTTTTCTGGAACTCTCTTGCTTTTTCGGTGATCCAGCGGATGTTGGCAACTTGGTCTCTGGCTCCTCTGCCTTTTCTAAAACCAGCTTGAACATCTGGAATTTCACGCTTCACGTACTGCTGAAGCCTGGCTTGCAGAATTTTGAGCATTACTTTACTAGCATGTGAGATGAGTGCAACTGTGCGGTAGTTGAGCATTCTTTGGCATTGCCTTTCTTTGGGATTGGAATGAAAACTGACCTTTTCCAGTCCTATGGCCACTGCTGAGTTTTCCAAATTTGCTGGCATATTGAGTGCAGCACTTTCACAGCATCATCTTTTAGGATTTGAAAGAGCTCAACTGGAATTCCATCACCTCCACTAGCTTTGTTCGTAGTGATGCTTTCTAAGGCCCACTTGACTTTACATTCCAGGATGTCTGGCTCTAGGTGAGTGATCACACCATCGTGATTATCTGGGTCGTGAAGATCTTTTTTGTACAGTTCTTCTGTGTATTCTTGCCACCTCTTCTTAATGTCTTCTGCTTCTGTTAGTTCCATACCATTTCTGTCCTTTATCGAGCCCATCTTTGCGTGAAATGTTCCCTTGGTATCTCTAATTTTCTTAAAGGGATCTCTAGTCTTTTCCATTATTATTTATTTATAATCAATTGGGGTAGTGGGTAGTCATTAGTCATATATTCCAGTTAATATATTATTATATTATACTAATTAATTTACTATATTCTATATATATGAATTTCCAGTCAGTAAAACATATAATTAAATTAAAAATATTATAAATATGTGCAAATATTCTTTTGCTGCTTCTACACTTACCATTTCATTTAATCTTTACAAAGACTCTGTGCTATGCTGTGTTTAGTTGCTCAGTCATGTTTGACTCTTTGCAGTCCCATGAACTATAGCCTGCCAGGCTCCTCTGTCCATGTAGATTCTCCAAGCAAGAATACTGGATTGGGTTGCCATGCCCTCCTCCAGAAGAATCTTCCCAACCCAGGGATCAAACTCAGGTCTCCTACATTACAAGTGGATTATTTACCATCTGAGCCACCAAGGAAGCCCAAGAATACTGGAGGGGGTAGCCTGTCCTTTCTGAAGGGGATCTTCCCAACCCAGGAGCTGAGCTGGGGTCTCCTGCATTGCAGTTGGATTCTTTACCAGCTGAGCTACCAGGGAGGGAAGCCCTACAATGACTCTATTCAGTAATTGTCAGTATCCCATTTTACAGATGAGGAATTTGAGGTTTAGCCAGGTAAGTAAGTTCCCTATAATCACATAACTAATTAATTACTTAGCTATAATTTGCAAGATATTAATCTAGCCTATGCTGTTTCTGTGGCCTTTGAAGTAAAAAGCTAAATACAAATCGTCTATTTTAACCTTTCCTTCATAATCATCATGATACAAATTATCCTTAGCCAATAGATGTATAAATGTCACATATCAGAGTTTTAAACAGCTCTATATTCTTCTGGGCTCATGTTCCATGTGTTTCAACTGGATGACAGATTTGAGTTTCCTTTTAATTTCTTAAAAATAAATTTATTTTCTCTAATTTTTCTTTATGCTTTTTAGTTAATAGTTATTTTGACCTTATTTGAAAAATGTCTGACATAAATATTGTATAAATTTAAGATGTGCAATGTGTTGACTTCATATGTATGTACATCACAAAATGATTGACGTTGCAGAAATAATTAGCGCTTTTATCATTTTGGATAAACAAGCCTATGGGTCAGTTATGAGAAGACCTAACATTTGAATACAGATATATGTGGTATAATTATTTGACATAAGCTCTATTTCCAAGCTTCCTTGGTGGCTCAGATGGTAAATAATCTGCCTGCAGTGCTGGAAACCCAGGTTCAATACTTGGGTTGGGAAGATCCCCTGGAGAAGGAAATGGCAACCCACACAAGTATTCTTGCTTGGAGAATTCTATGGACAGAGGAGCCTGGCAGTCTATAGTCTATGGGGTCGCAAGGAGTTGGACATGATTAATCGATTAACACTTTCACTTTCAATTTCCTTTTGGATGAGGTTTTCTGCCTTGAACCTTTCTTTCTCTCTTTCTCTTTCTTTTGTCACCCTTGGCACTATTGACATTTTGCACTAGACAATTCTCTGTTCTGTGGGGATGTCCTGTACATTTTAAGATGTTAATCAGCATCCTTGATTTCTGCCTAGATGCCAGTAGCACCTCCCTCTTCAAAAATGACAACTAAAAATTACTTCAGAAAATGTCAAAAAAAAAAAAAATCCCTTCAGGGACAAGGGCACTTTCTGCTGAAAACCACAGGTTTGTGACAACACCATGAAAGAAATAGAGAACAGATAAGCATTATTCATTGTAGCTTTATTCAACTCAGATAAAAAGCACAATCATAGATACTGCTTTTCTGACCAACTTGAGAGTTATAGATCTGACTACTGGAAAAGTTTTGAATACACAATTTTATTTATTATTAGTTTTATTTTCATTATAGTCATAGTTTATTTTCATTAATTTTTTCATTAAATTTAAAAGTATTTTACTAAATAAATTCCCTATAGATGATAAACCCTGAAAACTATGAAGAAATCACCATGTATTCTGTGTTTTTTAAATTATTACTATCACAAATAATATTCTCAGTTGTGGTTATACCTTGCAGAGGTTACCCTACCTTGTGCTAATGTGAGTTGGATTCTGTGCTTTGCCTATGAAGTTATTTTCTCACTAGATTAAATATTGTAAAATTAAAAGGAAATATGTAAATATAATATGCCCCAAAGCAAAAAATTAATTTTCAACACAGATGGGTTTTAGAAGGTTTAATGCCAAAGATTTAAAAAATCTCATACCAGGGGAACTTTGTTTGCAACTTTAAAGAATGTTTCTGGTATTACTCTTACAGAATGATGAGTTTCATTCCCAAAGCAGACATTTGAAGGGTTATTTGAAATAAAGTGAAAAGCATTAATTATCCAGTTTATTTAGTCACAACAGTATCATTAACTCAACCCTTCTTATCCCACAAAATGGAAAGAAGAAATGGTACATAGGAAGGTAGGCTTTATGATGTGATTTTCCCAAATAAAAATTAATAACAAAAGTATAATTCTGATTTTTTATTCAATGATAACTGTATATGAAGCCACAGGAGTTAAATCTAAAAAAGGACAAGGTTAATTCCCATTCCATACGGTGAACGGATACCAATGAAATCTTCTACCAATGAAATTTAGCCAAGAAAATCTTACGATTATCATCAAATGATGCATTTACTTGCAGCCTTCCTTTGTCAAAAAAGCATTGCAGTTTATGGATGAGTCAGGTTATCCATTAAATAATGGATCCAGTCATTGCCTTCAAAGAGCTCGTGTTAGTCTACTGAAGGTAGTTAGGTCAGAGATGCAGGCAACTGCTAGGAGTACATAATTATGTTTTATCTTTTCCCCTGAACATACAAAATATATTCAATCAATGTTGAATGAAACTAAACTGAAAGAAGTTACAAGAGTTAGAAAGCAGACTGAATTGTTCTAGGGAGACTTATAAATGACTTTAAGTTCTTAAAATCCTCTTCAGGAATGTTTCAGGAAATCTCAAGAAACTCTTGTTTGATTACTCAAAATGTGTAGCTTGGGCTAACAAACAAGTTGAGAAAGCATGATATTTGCAGCCACCAAACATCTCAGACATTCTCCAAGAGTCCATTAAATCAATAATTTCACGCATATTTGTCCAAATCTTTCATACCAAAAGTTTGCTCAAAATAGGTACCTTATTCTTAAATGCAAATCCCAAGGCATACGCACAGTTGTGGCTTTGGTGTTAGTTCAAAAGATTTTGTGTATATGTTCCTTTATAGTTAATTTGCAGTTGGACTTATACAAACAAGTTTTCTGGGGTGGTGGGGAGCTATTTCTTTATAAATGTTCAACATCCCCACTGTGGCAATATGGTTAATCTAGGAGACGCACTTCCAAATGAGAATATATGAAAGGAGAGAGTTTATGAATGACCTTAAGGCACAAAGCATATCTTGTAAGAAGTTGCTCTCAAGACTGTGGCTTTTTCTCCTTAGCAAAAGAGTAATACCACTCAGAGTTTGGGTGACTCAACATGCTTAAGTCACCTTGTTTTGTTGTTCAGTTGCTAAATTGTGTCTGACTCTTTGTGACCCCATGGACTGCAGCAAGCCAGGCTTCTCTGTCCTTTTCCATCCCCCAGAGCTTCCTCAAATTCATGTCCATCAAGTCAGTGATGCCATCCAACTATTTCACCCTCTGTTGCCCCTTCTCCTCTTTCTTTCCAGCATCAGGGTCTTTTCCAATGAGTTGGCTCTTCTCATCAGGTGGCCAATGTATTGGAGCTTCAGCTTCAGCATAGGTCCTTCCAATGAATATTCAGGGTTGATTTAGTTTAGGATTGACTGGTTTGATCTCCTTGCTGTATGAAGGACTCTCAGGAGTTTTCTTCAACACCAAAGTTCAGAAGCATCAATTCTTTGGCGCTCAGCCTTTGTTATGGTCCAACTCTCACATCCATACATGACTACTGGAAAAAAACACAGCCTTGACTATATGGACCTTTGTTTGCAAAGTAATGTCTCTGCTTTTTAATACACTGTCTATGTTGTCATGGCTTTTCCTTCCAAGGAACAAGCCTCATTTAGCATCTTTTAATTTTGTGGCTGCAGTCACCATGTACAGTGATTTTGGAGCCAAGAAAATAAAACCTGTCACTGTTTCCACTTTTTCCCCATCTATTTGCCATGAAGTGGTTATCTAGCATAAATAAAGGTTCATTATTTTGTACTAAATAGTTCCAAAAAAATCTATGAAAATGATACTTAGCCTTGAAACTGTTATACATATCATGCTGCTGCTGCTAAGTCACTTTAGCCGTGTCCAGCTCTGTGTGAATTCTTTGTAAACACTAGATATTCTGACAAGATACACTCTTTAATTTTAGATGGATTTTATATCAGACATAAAAATTTACTCAAACTAAAAGTTCTACTCAACTCAAACAAAAAAACTAACCATATATATATATATACCTCTCAAAGAGATGCTCTATAGGGAGACCATACCATAAATGGATGACAAGGGACACTAGCAATGTTAAATTATTAAATGATAAAATCTACTTCTTACTACTAAAAGTACATTTAAAATATTCACATTTGAATGAAGTCTTATTTAAAATGATACCCATAACTCATACTATATTCAGAGACATAATCATGGAAATTTACATTTAAAGAAACACAAGAAAGAGACTGCTGTTTAGTTGCTAAGTTGTGTCCGACTCTTTTGTGACCCCATAGACTGTAGCCCACCAGGCTCCTCTGTCCATGGGATTTCCCAGGCAAGAATACTGGAGTAGGTTGCCATTTCTTTCTCCAGAGGATCTTCCTGACCCAGGGATGAAACCTGGGTTTCCTGCATTGGCAGGCAGATTCTTTACCACTGAGCCACCATAGAAGACCTAATAAATTGTTGTGCTGTGCTTAGTCACTTAGTCATGTCCAACTCTTCATGACGCTTATGGACTGTAGCCCACCAGGCACCTCTATCCATGGGGATTCTCCAGGCAAAAATACTGGAGTTGGGGGCAATGCCTTCCTCCAGGGGATCTTCCCAACCCAGAATCGAACCGGGGTCTCCAGCATTGCAGGCAGATTCTTTACCAGCTGAGCTACTAGGGAAGCCCCAAGAAATAGATTAAATTGCATAATTATATTATTCAGCTTACTGTTACCATACAAATAGTTATTTTTTACTTAAAGTGAAGTATCAATTTGAAATATACATAATAAAGTCTACACGATTCAGTGTGGTAGCCATTAGTCACATGTGTCTTTTATGTTAAGATTTTAACTAATCAAAAATGCATAAAATTTAGTTTCTCCATCATACTACTCACATCCCAAGTGCTGAATAGCCACATACTCATCATTACAGAGACGGTTATTGTCAATTTGGCTATACACTGTATAGATAATTACATTAAAAATATATGTATCTTGAAACTATTTAAGAATTTCTAGAGAATTTATATTTTTCCCTTTGTAAAGCCTCAACTTTCAGAAGTAAAGCACTTCAAAACATTAACCAATTCTAACTGATTGTGAAACACTTCGATCAATCATTCTAGCTAAAACCTTAATATTAAATTAAGATTTTTCTACTTCATGCTCTTTTGAAAATAACTTTCCTAATTTCACTGACCAGCTACCCACCACATTGATGACAAGGGTGAAGAGTATAAAGAGAAAAGTATTAAATGTAATTTGACTGCTTGTCCCCATTATTATCATTATTTTCTACTTAGTTTTAATTTCATTTAAAAACCTTGGGATAAGAATGGCATATCAGTAAGGATTCTCCAAAGAAACTAAACTAACAGGAATATGAATGGGCTTCCCAGGTGGCTCTAGTGGTAAAGAATTCATCTGCCAATGCAAGAGACATAAGAGACCAGGGTTCGATCCCTGGATCAGAAAGATTGCCTGGAGAAGGAAATGGCAATCCACTCCAGTATTTTTGCCTGGAGAATTCCATGGACAGAGGAACCTGGTGGGAGACAGTCCATAGTGTTGCAAAGACTCAAACACAATGAAAGCAAATTTGTGCGCATGCACACACATACACATATACATGCATATTTATGATTTATGTCTAAGGAGGTGGCTCACATAACTGTGGGAGAAGGTAAGTATGAAAGCTGTTAGGCAGTCTAATAGATTGAAAACTCAGGCAGGCATTAATTTTGCAATCTTGAGACAAAATTTCTTTCTCTTTTGGAAACCTCAATTTTTGCTCTTAAAGCCTTAAACTGAATGGACAAGCCCTATTCATACTGTTAAAGGTAATAGAATCAAGGATTATAGATGTTAACCCATGGAAAAATGACCTTCACAGCAACACCTAGATTAGTGCTTGGTTAAATAACTGGCCCTAGTCTAGCTGGCAAGAAGCAGTGATGTTCCTTTGATGAAAAAGGTCCATCTAGTCAAATCTATGGTTTTTCCAGTAGTCATATATGGATATGAGAGTTGGACTATAAAGAAAGCTGAGCACTGAAGAATCGATACTTTTGAACTATGGTGTTGGGGAAGTCCCTTGGACTGCAAGGAGATCAAACCAGTCAATCCTGAAGGAAATCAATCCTGAATATTCATTGCAAGGACTGATGCTGAAGCTGAAACTCCAATACTTTGGCCACAATTTGAAGAGTCAACTTATTAGAAAAGACCCTGATGCTAGGAAAGATTGAAGGCAGGAGGAGAAGGGGATGACAGAGGACAAGATGGTTGGATGGCATCACTGACTCAATGGACATAAGTTTAGGCAAGCTCCAGGAGCTGGTGATGGACAGGGAAGCCTGGCGTGCTGCAGTCCATGGGGTGGCAAAGAGTCAGATACGACTGAGTGACTGAACTGAACTGAGTCAAGTTTGACACAAAATTAACCATCACATTTGGTGTTGAGGTCATCTGAATTCTCTAAAATGGGACTGGAGTAGGAGGGAGGTCTTTTTCCATAGCCAAATTGGGCCTTGGTCCCTGTAAGAATTTCTACCACTTCACACATGGGTGAAAGACTAAGCAACCCTTGTTATGATAATGACCATAAGAGATTCTTCATTAGTGTAATTAAATGGGTAAATTGCAAGGATATCCATTCTTTTCAACTTTGGTGAATTGTCTGCAGTTTTCTGCCCTTATCTTGAAAACTATTTCCAAAAGAGTGGTGGGGTGAGTTTTTATTTATTTTCTATGTTAAAACTCAGTGAATATCACACTACTCACCTGTGTCCTGCCCTCTTTCCTCTCAACTTGATACTTTATTCCTGCAACTACTGAGCTTTTTCTCAGCCTCCTTCCTTTTCCTCCATTGCTCCAACCTCTCAATTTATTTCAAAAACTTAAACATAGATCAACTTCCTAAATAAAAATTTTAAACAATGCATTCTGAAAAAGTTGTTGTTGTTCAGTTGCTCAGTCATGTCTGACTCTTTGCCATCCCATGGACTGCAGAACACCAGGCTTCCCTCACCTTCACCATCTCCTAAAGCGTCTTCAAACTCATGTCCATGGAGTCAGTGATGCCATCCAATCATCTCATCCTCTGCTGTCCCCTTCTCCCCCTGCCTTCAATCTTTCCCAGCATCAGGGTCTTTTCCAATGAGTCGGCTCTTCTCATCAGGTGGCCAATGTATTGGAGCTTCAGCTTCAGCATCAGTCCTTCCAATGCATATTCAGGACTGATCTCCTTTAGAAAGGACTGGTTGGATCTCCTTGCAGTCCAAGGGACTCTCAAGAGTCTTCTCCAACACCACATTTCAATAGCATCAATTCTTCAGTGTTTAGCCTTCTTTATGGTCCAACTTCCACATCCATACATGGCTACTGGAAAAACCATAGCTTTGACTATATGGACTTTGTTTGCAAAGTAATGTCTCTGCTTTTTAATATGAGGTCTAGGTTTGTCATAGCTTTTTTCCAAGGAGCAAGTGTCTTTTAATTTAATGGCTGCAGTCACCATCTGCAGTGATTTTGGAGCCCAAGAAAATAAAGTTTGTCACTATTTCCATTGTTTCCCCATCTATTTGCCATGAAGTGATGGGACCAGATGCCATGATCTTCGTGTTTTGAATGTTGAGCTTTAAGCCAGCTTTTTCACTCCTCTTGAACAGTATGAAAAGGCAAAAATATTTTTTAAAACGATAAAAAGAAAAAAAAATCTGCCTTTCTCCACAGTTCAGTAGGTTCCCAATATGCTACTGGAGAAGAATGAAAAAATAGCTCCAGAAGGAATGAAGAGGCAGAGCAAAACTGGAAACAACATCCAGTTGTGGGTGTGTCTAGTGGTGAAAGTTAAGTCTGATGTTGTAAAGAACAATATTGCATATGAACCTAGAATGTTAGGTCCACAAATCAAGGTAAATTGGAAGTGGTCAAACAGGAGATGGCAAGAGTGAACATTGACATTTTAGGAATCAGTGAACTAAAATGGACTGGAATGGGTGAATTTAATTCAGATGACCATTATATCTACTACTGTGAACAAGAATCCCTTAGAAGAAATGGAATTGCTCTCATAGTCAACAAAAGAGTCTGAAATGCAGTACTTGGGTCCAATCTCAAAAAAAAAAAAAACAGAATGATTTCTGTTCATTTTCAAGGCAAACCATTCAATATCACAGTAATCCAAGTCTATGCCCCAGTCACTAATGCTGAAGAAGCTGAAGTTGAATGGTTCTATGAAGGCCTACAAGAACTTCTAAAGCTAACACCACAAAGGCATGTCCTTTTCATCATAGGGGACTGGAATGTCAAAGTAGGAAGTCAAGAGATACCTGGAGTAACAGGCAAGTTTGGTCTTGGAGTACAAAATGAAGCAGGGCAAAGGCTAACAGAATTTTTCCAAGAGAACACACTGGTCGTAGCAAACACCCTCTTCCAACAACACAGGAGATCACTCTACACATGGACATCACCAGCTGGTCCCCAAAATTACTTTGTATTAAAGGTGTTGATTTTGCACATTTAAAACTATTTCAAATTAAGATAAAATCATAAGAAAACATTACAACAATTCATGCTATATATTCCTTAAACTCTGGGTTTAAGAGTACACATTCTGTATTTCTTATAGGTGTTCATTTAATATTTATTTTTGGTTTCAGAATAAAACAAGAGAGAAGCTGAATATTCTTGCATATTTTAATCTCAATGTACATACTTCATGCATATACACCTATGAACTCAAATGTGAGAATGTTAAAGAATGTATTTTTGATAAGATCCTGCAGTAACATAGATAATCATATATCCACAGGATTCTAGGTTGTATGCTTTGAAAGATCCAAATAAGAACATTAAAAGTTACAACTTGGAACAGCAATTGCATTAGAAGATAAAAGGTGGAGAGTGAATAAATACAAGGTTGTAATCATTCACTGAGAAGGCCCTTGCTTACATAATAAGACATGGGAATGGAGCTTGAATAGGTTTTGTATGTTGGGAGACCCCCACGAGTGATTTGTAGCTACTTGCTTCTCCATTGTAGAGAAGCCAATGGCACCCCACTCCAGTACTCTTGCCTGGAAAATCCCATGGACAGAGGAGCCTGGAAGGCTGCAGTCCATGGGGTCGCTGAGGGTCGGACAGGACTGAGTGACTTCACTTTCCCTTTTCACTTTCATGCATTGGAGAAGGAAATGGCAACCCACTCCAGTATTCTTGCCTGGAGAATCCCAGGGATGGGGGAGCCTGGTGGGCTTCCGTCTATGGGGTCACACAGAGTCGGACACGACTGAGCCGACTTAGCAGCAGCAGCAGCAGCTTCTCCATTGCTGCACTTGATATACAGAGGGTATGTTTTTTAGCCCTTCTAAGAGCCTCACCTGAGAAACTTTTTTTTAATCTGTGAGAAAATTGGGAGAGGTTTCCTGGCCCATTTCCATAAAAATATAGTTTGAAACATTTTATCATGACATGACAATGTTTATTCATTCAAAAAATACTTGCCAATGACTGTGGTAGGTATTAGAGATACAGAGAAGGAGACCATCGAGTACTCACCTGAAGGAACTTACAGTGATTTGTGTGCAGTTATCACTAATTTGTATCAAAGTCCCACCAAAAAGGCATTTATAGCTGTTGTTCACTTTGGTTCCTGAATAACCAAATATCAAACATTCTAGATAGATATTTTTAGATGCATTTTTATTTAGCCATAATTTTAGATGTATAGGAAACTTGAAAAGTTAGTGTGGAGATATGAAGATATTTTATAAGCCATCTTGACTAGGTAATGGTGTCCAGACATTTAGTCAAACATAATTTATGGTGTGTCTGTGAGGGTGTTGCTGGATGAGATTAACATCTGAACTGGTATACTGAATAAAACATATTGCCCTCCCATATTGCCCTTATGTGGGTAGGTCCCATCTAATCATTTTAAGTCCTGAATGGAACAAAATGGAGGAGCCCTCACAGCATTTGGCATTAAAGGCCAGTGGGGCTTGAATGCAGGAGCTGCATAGGACTGGGGAAAAATCTACTCCATATTTGGAGAGTTCACACAAGTGTTCATGTGCACTGGGACTGAGGGAAAAGTGGTGACTCCATAGAAGTCTAGGCCAGACCTAATTTCAGGTTTTAAGGGGTTTCCTGGGGAGATGGGGGTCAGCTGTGGCTCATTGTAGGGTAATAACACTGGTGGCAGAGTCACTAGAGAATACTCATTGGTGTGAGCTCTCCCAGGGACCCCAGTTTTGGCAACTAGATCTGGCCACACCCTACAGTCTGCAGATTCTAGTGCTGAGATGCCTCAGGTCAAACAACCAACAGCGTGAGAACACAGACTCATGCATTAGGAGACAGGCTGCCTAAAGTTCTTCTGAGCACATAGCTGCCTCTAAACACATCCCTTGACATGGCCCTGCTCACCAGAGAAACAAGACACAGCTCCACCCTCCAGTGAACAGGCACAAGTTCTTCCCACTGAACAATCCCCTAGACCAACCACACCTACCAGACTGCAGACACTAGAAGCAAGAGGAATTATGACCCTACAGCCTGAGAAATGAAGAACACAAACACAGAAAGCTAGACAAAATAAGATGGCAGAGAAATATGTTCCAGCTGAAAGAACAATATAAAACCCCACAAGAACAATGAAGTGAAATGGAGATAAGAGAGAGAAAGGGACTGATAAAATATCTGAAGAGATAATAGCCAAAAACTTCTCTAACATGGGAAAGGCAATGCTGACTCAAGTCCATGAATCTTAATGAGTCCCATATAGGATAAATCCAAGGAGGAACACTCCAAGACACTTACTAATCAAATTGACAAAAATTAAAGACAAAGTTAAAATATTAAAAACAATGAGGGAAAAACAGCAAAGAATATACAAGGGAATTCTCATACAGTTACCAGCTGAATTTTCAGCAGAAATTCTGCAGGCCAGAAGGGATATATTTAAAGTGATGAAACGGAAAAACCAACAACCAAGAATACTCTACCCAGCAAGGCTCTCATTGATATTCAATGGAGAAATAAAAAGCTTTAAAGGCAAGCAAGATTAACAGAATTCAGTACCACCAAACCAGCTTTACAACAAATTCTAAAGAAACTTCTCTAGGTGGAAAAGAAAAGGGCACAACTAGTAACAAGGAAATAACAAATGGGAAAGCTCACTAGTAAAGGCAAACATATAGTAAAGGTAGGACATCATCTACACATAAATATGATATCAAAACCAGCAATCATGAGGAGAGTACAAATCCAGGATGTTAGAAATGCATTTGAAATTAAGAGACCAGCAACTTAAAAGAATCTGGTGTGTGTGTGTGTGTATGCATAGACTGTTATATGAAAAACTCATGGTAACATCAAACCAAAAATCTACAATGGATGTATATACAAAAAGGAAAAATGAATCCAAATTCAACACTAAAGACAGTCATCAAATCACAAGAGATGAGAACAAAAAAGGAAGAGAAGAAAAAGGACCTACAAAATCAAATCCTAAACAGTTAATAAAATGACAATAAGAAAATTCATATAGATAATCAGCTTAAATGCAAATGGATTAAATGGTCAACCCAAAATAAACAGACTGGCTGAATGACTACAAACACAAGACCCATGTATATGTTATTTACAAGAGACCCATTTCAAATCTAGGGATTCACACAGATTGAAAATGAGTGAAGGGAAAAAAGATATTCCATGCAAATGGAAATTAAAAGAAATCTGGAGTAGAAATACTCATATCAGACAAAATGTACTTTAAAATAAAGAATATTATAGGAGACAAAGAAGGACACTATATAATGATCAAGGGATCAATCCAAGACAATATATCGTAAAATGTTATATATGCACTCAAAACAGGAGCACCTCAATACATAAGGAAAATTCCTTGGAAGGAAAGTTATGACCAACCTAGATAACATATTCAAAAGCAGAGACATTACTTTGCCAACAAAGGTCCGTCTAGTCAAGGCTATGGTTTTTCCTGTGGTCATGTATGGATGTGAGAGTTGGACTGTGAAGAAAGTTGAGCACCGAAGAATTGATGCTTTTAAACTGTGGTGTTGGACAAGACTCTTGAGAGTCCCTTGGACTGCAAGGAGATCCAACCATTCTATTCTGAAGGAGATCAGCCCTGGGATTTCTTTGGAAGGAATGATGCTGAAGCTGAAACTCCAGTACTTTGGCCACCTCATGTGAAGAGTTGACTCATTGGAAAAGACTCTGATGCTGGGAGGGATTGGGGGCAGGAGGAGGGGACGACGGAGGATGAGATGGCTGGATGGCATCACTGACTCGATGGACGTGAGTCTGAGTGAACTCCGGGAGTTGGTGATGGACAGGTAGGCCTGGCGTGCTGCGATTCATGGGGTCACAAAGAGTGGGACACGACTGAGCGACTGAACTGAACTGAACTGGATAGCCTTAAAAGGAGAAATCAGCAGCAACAAATAATAGTGAAAGACTAACACCTCAGACAGAAAATTAATAAGGAAACACAGATCTTAAATGACACATTAGAACAGATGGGCTTAATTGATACCTATATAACATTCCATATGAAAGCAGAAGAGTACATATTTCTCTAAGTGCACATGGAACATTCTCTAGGATAGATCACATGTTGGGCCACAAAGCAAACCTTAGTAAATTTAAGAAAATTGAAATCTTATCAAGCATATTTTCCAACCATAATGCTATGAGATTTAAAATCAAATACAAAAAAAAAAAAACTGAAGAAATACCAACATGTGGCAGGGGAGCTAAAACAATGTTACTAAACAACCAATGAATTACATAAGAAATCAAAGAACACCTAGAGACAAATGAAAACAATAGGATGATGATCCAAAACCTTTGGGACTCAGCAAAAGCAGTTCTGAGAGGGAAGTTTATAACTATACAATCATGTCTCAAGAAACAAGAAAAATCTCAAATAAACAACCTAACCTTATACCAAAAGCAATTAGAAAAGGAACAAACAAAATCCAATGTTAATAGAATGAAAGAAATCATAAAAATCAGAGCAGAAATAAATGAAATAGAGACAAAGTAAACAATTGCAAAAATGAGCAGATCTGAAATCTGGTTCTTTGAAAAGATAAGCAAAATTAATAAAGCTTTAACCAGACTTATGAAGAAAACAAAAAGGATAAAAGAACAAATCAATAAAATTAGAAATGAAAAAGTAGAAGGTGCAACTGAAATACAGATCATAAGAGACTACTACAAGCAGTTATACACCAATAAAATGGATAACCTAGGAGAGACAAATTCTTACAATGGTACAACCTTCCAAGACTGAACCAGGAAGAAAAAGAAAATATGAACAGACAAATCACAAGTACTGAAATTGAAACTGTGATTTAACAACTTCCAGCTAAAAAAAGTCCAGGACAAGATGGCTTCATAGGCAATTTCTATCAAACCTTTAGATAAGAATTAACACCTATCCTCTCCAACTATTTTAAATAGTTGGAGAGTTTCTCAGATTCTTTCCTTGTTCTTCATGACTCTGACAGTTTTGAGGAGAACTAGTGATATATTTTGTAGCATGAATCCCTATTTGGTTATTTCAAATGTTTTCTTTTTTCAAGATTAGACTAGGATTATGAATTTAGGAGAATACCACAGAAGTAAAGTGCTCTTCTCATGACATCATAACAGGTGGTGCATGATATCTAAATGATATCACTCGTGATAGTAACACAAATCATTTTTCAGGGAATATTTGCCAGGTTGTTCTACTATAATGTCCACATTTCTTACTTTCTGTATTCTATTCCTGTGAAACAAATCACTATTCCCAGTTCATATGAGGAGGGGTGAAGGGAGTAATCGCTACTTCTGGGAGGTAGAAGTATCTATATATATTATTTGGAACTTTGAGAATTACATATTAAGATAGTTTATTCCTCAATAGAAAAGATTGCATCAAGAAACTAAATATATGATGTTCACCTATAGAAATTCAAAGTATAGAGCTTGTGATTCATCTTGATTATACATCATATCATGTTCATAGTGACACTTCTGAGGTTTATGGGTAATAAATCATTAAAACCCATTTTTGTCTGCATTAGGAGATGTTTTTATGTCCCTCATACTGGTGGAAGATAGCTCAGAGAAACACAGACTGAAATTTAACTCCTGTTTCTTCATTTCAGTTTCTGCCAGTATTGGTCCTTTTGCTATCAACAGTAACTTAAAATGTGGATCTGACATCCTTGACAATGGGAAATATGAAATCTCATAAATGCTGAACACATTGTGAAAGTTACTAAAAATCTCATGCGTTTATTTAGTTCTAGCTACTTAAAAAATATGACACTGTTTTTGAAACAAATATTTCTCATTGTGGTCATCCTTGGGTTTTGTTTTTTATAGGTTCCACTTTTAACTCCTTTTCCAATTCTTATCACAGTTGAGGAGCTTCCCTGGTGGCTCAGTGGTGAAGAACCTGCTTGCCAATGCAGGAAACATGGGTTTGATCCTTTGGTCAGGAAGATACCCTGGAGAAGGAAGCAGCAACCCACTCCAGTATTCTTGCCTGGGAAATCCCATGGACAGAAGGTGCCTAGAGGGCCACAATCCATGGTGGTCACAAAACAGTTGGACACAACTTGGCAACTAAACAATAACCATCACAGTTGAGCATATCCTATTATTCTCTATGTTGTATTAAGCAACTAATTCTTTCTCCCAAATGCATCAATGTGTACACTGGAATAACAATTTGATTCCAATCCAAAAATTACCTTTTGTCTTCTAACCCTTTTTTTTTGAAAAATCAGCAACATCACTGAACATTGCTCACTAAATAATGAAGTTGAAGAGAAACTATGATTCCTACTTTAATAATAATATCACCTTGTAGTTTATAGAGGGCTTTCATATATGTTTTCTCATGTGATCATATGATTTGCCCCCAAAATCTCAGGAGGAAGGCATAGACTAGAAATCATAATTTTAAAATGGAAAAACTTAAGACACATAGAAGTCAATGGCTTGCCCTTACTGCTCTTGAAAATTAGCATCATATGGTATGTATATCTTTCCATCTGATTAGACGAGTTTAGGCTATGAACCAACATCTCAGTAGCTTAACACATCAAAAGTTTATTTCTCACACACACAAAAATCCACTCTGAGTCTGGGAGAATCTCCCAGAGATTCATCTATTTGGTCATTTAATATTTCAGGCTGCTTTGGTTTATCTTCCTCACCTTCAATACAATAAGTACATGCTTCCAGAATTGCTATGGCAAAGAAAGAGAACATGGAGAAAATCACACCAGTCCTTAGATACTTCTGACCAGAAATGGCACTTCTCTCATCCCATTGGATAAAGCAAGTTATATGACTGTGTCCAACTTAAAGGAGGCATGTGCCCAAAAGGATAAGAAAATCAGAGACTTTGGTGAACATTTGTATGTCTGCTACAAAATACTTGTTTTGTTCCCTTCCACAAGATCATACTTCCTCAATTTAGAATGTTCATGAGTAGTGTTAGTAATGACCAACCAGCTAATGAAGTATCCTTCTGGATTTAGAGTCTAAACAATTTTAAGACTCCAGTACACTTTTTCAATTCACATTAGGTAAAAGATTCTCAAAGATGCCCTGTTACCTACTAGTGAAGAGCTTAAGGTTTGAAGTCAGAACAACAATTCAAAACCATCTTTACTACTTATTATCTTTGTGACTTGGGGCTAGGTGTTTTACATTTCCAAGTAAAAAGGAAATAAAAATGGTATCAACCTTATAGATTTCTTCTGAGCATTGAGAAAGATAATGCATAAAAGCACAGTGTTTGACATAGGGTAAACCCTCAATCAATGTATACAACTTTCATTATATTGTAGCCCACTATAATGATAATATACATATTATAAATAAACAGGCCTTAGAAAGCATCACTATGAACACAGCTAGTAGAGGTGATGGAATTCCAGTTGAACTACTTCAAATCCTTGAAGATGATGCTGTGAAAGTGCTGCACTCAATATGCCAGCAAATCTGGAAAACTCAGCAGTGGCCACAGGACTGGAAAAGGTCAGTTTTCATTCCAATCCCAAAGAAAGGCAATGCCAAAGAATGCTCAAACTACCACACAATTGCACTCATCTCACACGCTAGTAAAGTAATGCTCAAAATTCTCCAAGCCAGGTTTTAGCAGTACATGAACCATGAACTTCCAGATGTTCAAGCTGGTTTTAAAAAAGGCAGAAGAACCAGAGACAAAATTGCCAACATGTGCTGGATCATCGAAAAAGCAAGAGAGTTCCAGAAAAACATCTATTTCTGATTTATTGACTATGCCAAAGCCTTTGACTGTGTGGCTCACAATAAAGTGTGGTAAATTCTTCAAGAGATGGGAATACCAGACCACCTGACCTGCCTCTTGAGAAAGATATATGCAGGTCAGGAAGCAACAGTTAGAACCGGACATGGAACAACAGACTGGTTCCAAATGGGAAAAAGAGTACATCAAGGCTGTATATTGTCACCCTGCTTATTTAACTTATATGTAGAGGACATCATGAGAAATGCTGGGTGGAAGAAGCACAAGCTGGAATCAAGATTGCCAGGAGAAATATTAATAACCACAGATATGCAGATGACACCACCCTTATGGCAGAAAGTGAAGAGGAACTAAAAAGCCTCTTGATGAAAGTGAAAGAGGAGAGTGAAAAAGTTGGCTTAAAGCTCAACATTCAGAAAACTGAGATCATGGCATCTGGTCCCATCACTTCATTGGGAAATAGATGGTGAAAGAGTGGAAACAGTGTCAGACTTTATTCGGGGAGGCTCCAAAATCACTGCAGATGGTGACTGCAGCTTATGACCAACCTAGATAGCATATTCAAAAGTAGAGACATTACTTTGCCAACAAAGGTCCTTCTAGTCAAGGCTATGGTTTTTCCAGTGGTCATGTATGGATGTGAGAGTTGGACTGTGAAGAAAGCTGAACGTCGAAGAATTGATGCTTTTGAACTGTGGTGTTGGAGAAGACTCTTGAGAGTCTCTTGGACTGCAAGCAGATCCAACTGGTCCATTCTAAAGGAGATCAGCCCTGGGATTTCTTTGGAGGGAATGATGCTAAAGCTGAAACTCCAGTACTTTGGCCACCTCATGCAAAGAGTTGACTCATTGGAAAAGACTCTGATGCTGGGAGGGACTGGGGGCAGGAGGAGAAGGGGACGACAGAGGATTAGATGTTTCGATGGCATCACCGACACAATGGACATGGATTTGGGTGAACTCTGGGAGTTGATAATGGACAGGGAGGCCTGGGGTGCTGCAATTCATGGGGTAGCAAAGAGTTAGACACGACTGAGCGACTGAACTGAACTGAACTGAAATACACAGGTCCTAGATTTTTCGAGGACAATTCCAGCATTGTCTTATTTCTCTTCCCCTATATGTATTGACTTTGGTGCAAAAAATCACTATAAGTATAATTCACAATATGATAAATTTGAAATCGTAAAGAAAAACAGATTGTACCTAAAGATGATCACATATGAATATTAAAAAACTAAACTAATATTTTGGGAATAATCATAGGAATATAATAACATCTGCTTTAATTCCATTCTATTTAATAAGGCCATTTGTCAATCAGAGGTAAAAACTTAAATATTCCAATATGAAGATTATTCATAATTTCATGTCATTTATTATATTATCCTGAAGTCTTATAGATATATGGCAATTAACTGTTCAGTGTTTAAAGCCATGAACTCTTAAGTTGGAATGGTCTTACAAATTAGAAAGCAGGAACACAATTAAACCATGATGCACTTATCAACCAGGTATACTTTATGGTATCACTGAAAATAGACAAATTTATTTTAAATTTATTTTAATCACAATAAGCACTAGCATAATAGAAATTATTTATTTAGTATTATTTTTGAAGTGCCTAATGTGACAGAAACATGTAATATTGCCAATGAATATTGACAAAAAGCAAACATTAGCTTTTCCCCCAACACCAATAGCATGCTATACAATTGGAAACTTTCTATTTTCATTCACTTTATATAAATAAAATTCTAAGTTTACAACATTTCTAGATACGAAGCCATTTAGATAAACTCCTAATCAGTATCAGGCTCATCTAATTGCTAATCAGAAAGGAATTTCTGAACTTTTGAAGTTTAGCCATTCACGATACTAACAGTTTAATATTTTGTGTGTGTGCCTGTGTGAAGCAGGAATTTATCCTTAAAATAACACTGAGATAATCTGCTAACCTCTTTTTTGTACCTCAACAAACATACACAAATGGAAGTGGACTGCTGACCTAATGCAAAGACAAAATTATGGCTTCACCTCAAGCTCTATGCTAGTTGATAAGACTTACTGAATAATATTCTTCACACAAAGAACTATATATTTTCTAATATTTACCTCACTCTACTATTTTTTGTAAAGTAGTATGTTTAGTAGTATGTTTATCATAACTATCACTGATTAAAATTTGATCCATTTTTCCACTTTCAGAAGTGTAAGTAATCTTTGAAATCGGACTTTAAATTATAAATGAAAACCTTTTCCCATCTTTGCAGAAAGAAAGTAGATTTATTTTAAAGTCCATTTTCCTATATTCACCCACACATGTGTCAGTTCTGAGAAATTAATTTCCCAGATTGTCTCAGTAAGGTCCTGTTTCCTTACTAATTTATACTAAGTGAATTTTGTACCCTATACGAGGGAGACAACATCCAACAAAATTAGTAAAGTCTCACCAGATTTGAATTATAGTTGTATAGGTTATAGTTGTATAGTTGTATAGTTTATAGTTGTATACCAGATATTTTTGACCTTTCCAGTTTCCAAGGTCAATTTGAAAATGCTTTCCTTTAAGATCTCTTCATGTGAAAAAACTAGTTTGCATATTGGAAAACGGAGATTTTTTTTTAATATTACAGAAAACTCAGAAGAGGAACAAAAATAATAACATTGGGTAAATAATTAGTATTTTATAGAAGCACTGTTCTTCTAAATATGTGTTGGGAAATATGGATCTAGACAGTATGCTGCTCAAGGATAGTGACCATGATTTATTTTTCTATTCAATTTCACCAGTATGTATTTCAGTGCTAAGTGTCTAATACATGTTGAAAATGTTGAATGAATGATAGGACAAAGGATGGATAGATGGATGGATGAAAGAGGGAATGAATTAACAAATGAATAGAATGACTTTTGATCAACAGCTACAATAGATCAGAGACTTCACTTTATGAGGTCAAAATTTCTTTGCCCCTAGAAAAATTCTTTTTGTACTTTATTAAATGGCCTTTTAAGATTTGAACTTGACATTATCATCAAATCAGTAGATACGTCTCAAGAAATAATACATGATTTTGACCTTTTTTATTGTAGCCACCACATCATTACTCTGCTTGATTAACTTGTCAGCTTTCTCCTCTCCAGACAGTGAGTCAAGCCCTTTGCACTGAAAGCTTTTAAAATGGCTAAGGGATCCACGATAAGGTCAGACTACATCAATAGAGAAAGCAGAGCAAGATTTTTTATTTTATTTTATTTTATTTTATAAGATGAAAATGACAAAAATTGATTAGTGGCTATCTCATGACACTTCACTTATTCATTTTTTTTTAAAATGCAAGTTGGACACAGGGTTTTCTCAGTAAAGACTTTGAAATCAATTTAGGGTATATTTATATTTTAAGACCCCATAAACTAAAACTTCTATATGGAACTACAGCCCAAGTCACATCTTTGCTGCTGCTAAGTTGCTTCAGTCGTGTCCAACTCTGTGCAACCCCATAGACGGCAGCCCACCAGGCTCCCCTGTCCCTGGGATTCTCCAGGCAAGAACACTGGAGTGGGTTGCCATTTCCTTCTCCAATGCTTGAAAGTGAAAAGTCGAAGTGAAGTCGCTCAGTCGTGTCTGACTCTTAGCGACCCCATGGACTGCAGCCCACCAGGCTCCTCTGTCCTTGGACTGCAGCCCACCAGGCTCCTCTGTCCATGGGATTTTCCAGGCAAGAGTACTGGAGTGGGGTGCCATTGCCTTCTCTGGAGTCACATCTTTAGGAAGTATCTTTTTTTTTTTTTTTATTAAACAAACAGAATAGTAAAATATGCTGAACTAAGTAGAGAGAAATAAACTACATTTTCCAAGACTAGCTGTTAGCAATGTCAATCAACATTTTTGATGATCCCATTTTACACAAAGCATTGCATTATGTTTCATGAAGGAGTTAGAAAATAAGTCTTATAAGTACCCCTTCATGGATTACAGCCTTGTTGTGGCAAAGGGGCTTGTGTAACTCAATGAAGCTATGAGCCATGCTGTGCAGGGCCACTCAAGAGGACGGATCATAGAGGAGAGTTCTGATGAAACGTTGTCCACTGGAGGAGGGAATGGCAAACCACTCCAGTATTCTTGTCAGGAGAACCCCATGAACAGTATGAAAAGACACAAAGATTTGACACCAAAAGATGAGTCCCAGGTTGGGAGATGTCCAATATGCTACTGGGGAAGAGCAGAAGGCAATTTTTTTCTTGAGGGGGTTGCAAAGAGTCGGACATGACTTAGCGCCTGAACAAGTATCTAAAACCCATATTATTCACATAGAAAGAGAAAACAGTCATGTGTGACTCAGTCTAAGACCACTTAAAAACACTGTGATAAAAACATATAAATTTAAATACTCAGAAGAAATAATATGCAGAGGACATAGTGAAGGAAGGATTAGGATGGTGGTTCAGAATGGATCAGTTAAGTTAGTGCTTCTCAACTGGGGGAGATATTGCCCCCAGGAGACATTCAATAATATCTGTGAACAATTTTGATTGTCACAATTGGGGGTATGCTACTAGAATTTACTGGGCAAACATCATGAATAATGCTAAGCATCCTACAATGCACAAGATAGTCCCCCACAAGAAAGAAGATGGCAAAAAAATATCAGTAGTGCTGAGATTGAGAAACCCTAAACTAAGTTCTGGTAAGACAAATTCATGGTATTCTTGTTCAATTTTCATCATCTCCCCACAGTATTAGGTTACTAACTTTGCACTAAAGCAATCAATATTTGAATGCACAAATTGCTCTAAAAATTATGTGATCTAAGTCTATCTCCCTACTTTAATGTAATGACACTTGACCCTTATGCATCAAAATGCTGTTAGTGGTGAATGTAAACAATATTATCATTTGTTAGGATATGAGATAAGACTACTTGATTTTCCATGGTGCTTTAAAATTTTCAAAAAAGGGGAACAATGAAATCAGGAAAGAGTTAATGACCGCTATTTTAAAATGTCTTATCTTGAAAGGTAAAAAAAATAGAACTATCCATAATGACCATAAGGTATATAATTAGCATTGATGATTTTTATTTTAAATGACACTGTTTGCCCTAGTGCTTTTGCCTCTTAGAGAGGGCAGGATACTAATATAAGACCTTAGTTTATTTCCTCATTTCTCTCATCAAAGTTTTCTTTTTTAATATATAGTGAGAATCATTATGAGTAGAAATAGTTTGAATCTTGGTATAATGAAATTCCCTTTATAAGGAAAACATTTATCTCTCACTTTTGTCAGTGAAAAGTACCTGGTTTATGAATGAAAATATCTCAAATATGATGGTCTCAGTTCTCAGTGTCTTTGGCTAAGGTTTTATAGGCTCTTTGATTTGTGTTCTAAAAGAAGCACAACAATCTCAGGAATGGCTTAAAAATTTCAGGATTTTATTTCCTATTCGGTCATCTGAGCATTTGAGATATGGTTTTCAAATGCCCTTTAGCAAAAAGTATTAAACAATGTCCTGAGCTTTTGTACTAGACAGGTAAATTCAGAATGGAAAACAGATTTTAGTAAAACATTTGAGTATAGTTCATATAGTAAATCCTATCTGTCTCTGGAATCTTGGTGCATCCATAATGCTCCTCAATTCCCAGCATCCTTTACCACAATGTTTCCATTCTTCCCTCCCTTTCTAGAGTAAAATTCCATAGCCAGAATCTACATGGCCCTGCTTCTCTCAGCAAATGTTCCATTTGACCACGGACAGGTAATCAAAATAACCAATCCACACTAGTCATTGACAAAGTATTTCTCCAAGATACTACATCTGCATTTTAATATGAGCCTTTTAGAAATACAATGTCTTACATAAAAGCAGTGATTCCAAAGCAACACTAGTTAATTACCATATTGATTGCATTTCTGGCTTAATAGATTTATTAATATGTGAAAGATACAACATAACCAAATGATAATTGAAATGATGAATTCAAAGAACTAAGAAAATAAAATATGAAGTAATTGAGAGATGGGTGTCTCTGATAGAAAGTGATCCTGATCATAATAAAATATACACAGGCATATTCAGTGATTGTAGAAAAGAAAACAACCCTGTCTAGTAATAATATACTTTTAGAATATCGACTGTAGAATTTGAAGTTTGTTCATTTTTGATAAATATTAATATAAAATACTATTCTAAAAATAATGTATTTCTTGCAGTTGTTATTTTCAGGTTATTTTTATTTAAACCAAACAAAAGAATACTGAGTCGACAACTGTATAAGTGTTCATCATAAGATAAACAGTACACACACATCTACCAGCTTATTTTAATAATAATTCTAGCAAAAGTCAACTATTACACTTTACAAATGAATAGAATATAACAAGGGTATACAGAAAGACAGGGATTCTATTAGGCTAGGACTGTATATCATTTAGCTTGAAGTTTATTTTCTGTGACACCTACAAGTGAGTGTGGTATTCTTCTCAATTATCATCCAAAATTCAAGAAAACATAGACAAATAATGGCTGAACTCCTACAGTTTGAGAGGGAGATTAAGGCACATGTTACAACGGCAAACTGTAAAAGCTGGGAAGGTATAAGTCTAGATGTTACAGTTGAGAACATTAAGTGTAATGATAGACTGAAAATAATGATTACACCAAAGGAAGAGAAAAAATTTCACTGTAGGAGTAAAAGATATAACATGATAAAATAGTATGTAGGAAGGGTCAAAAAATGATGAATTGCCAATAGAGAAAAAACTAGTAAGAAAAATGAAAAAAAAAAAGAAAAATTTAATAAAATGCTACAATTACTTATCACTGAAATATGTTTTTTTAAAGAATTACAGCAACAACATATTGGCTTTAGAATGAAGCACAGAAAGCATCTAGTCAACCTCGATCATTTTGAAAATGAAGAAAATGAGGTCAAGACTGATAAAATTCAAGTAAAGTCACAAAGGAAATCAGTGGCACAACAGTAACAATTTTTACTATGGAATAAAGAAAGTATCACTTAAATGCTGCAGACCACTTATTTATTAGACTTAGAGCCCAACATCCTCCACACTAATTCTCTAAAGTAAGAAAAAATATTATCCAATGGTGACTTTTTGCCCACTTAGTAAAAAGACTGGTGTTCATTTTAGACTGGCTTTAACCATATTGGAAGGCTTTCAAGGTGGCTCAGGGGTAAAGAACATGCCAGGTAATGAAGGAGACACAGGTTCGATCTCTGGGTTTGGAAGATTCCCTGGAGAAGGAAATGGCAACCCACTCCAATATTCTTGCGTGGAGAATTCCATGGACAGAGAAGTCTGGTGGGCCACAGTTCATGCAGTCAGAAAGAGTCCATATTAGAAAATAATAGTTAGCATATATTCATTGCTTACTGTGTTAGATACTATACGTATCTTTTTCTTTTTTCTCATTTAGCTCTTACAGCAACCCTATAAGGAAAGCACATTTAGTGTCCTCATTTTCAGATGAAAAAACTAGAGGCTTAACAGGGGAGTAAATTGTCCAAATTTTCACAAATAAAAATAGAAGGATCAACAGTCTCCCAAGGCAATAAAAATAAAAGTTAAAATAAACAAATGGAGACTAATCAAGTTATAAGCTTTTGCATATCAAAGGAAATCATAAACAAAATGTAAAGATAACCTATTCTCTGGGAGAAAATATTTGCAAATGATACAAATGATAAGGGCTGAATTTCCAAAATATACAAACAGTTCATACAACTCAATAACCAAAAAAAAAAAAAAAAAAAAAGAAATAAAGAAAAATGGAGAGAAGATCTAAATAGACATTTCTCCAAAGAAGATATACACATAGCCAAAAAGCACATGAAACTATGCTCATCAGAACTAGTTATTAGAAATCAACAGTGAGGTACCACTTCACACTGTTCAGAATAGCCATAATTAAAAAGTCTACAAATACTAAATGCTGGAAAGCGTATGAAGAAAAGGGAACCCTCTTAACACTGTTGGTAGGAGTGTAAACTGATACAACCACTATGAAAAACATCATGAAGGTCCCTTAAAAAACTAAAAGCAGAGTTGCCATATGACTCAGAAATCCCACTTCTGGGCAGATAATGAGATAAAACATATTAATAATTCTAAAAGATACATGCTCCCCTAAATTCATAGCTGCACTATTTTCAACAGCCAAGGCACAGAAACAACCTAAATGTCCATCAACAGATAAATGGATAAATAAGATGTGGCAAATATATACAATGGAATACTACTCAGCCATTTAAAGGAAAGAAATAATGCAATTTGCAGCAATATGGATGGACCTAGAGATTATCATACTAAGTGAAGTAATTCAGAAAGAGAAAAACAAATATCATATGATATCATATATCATATGGTATCAAAAATATGATAAAATTATTAAAATGATGAAAATGTCACAAATATCATATGATATCACTGGAATCTAAAATATGACACAAATGACCATATCTACGAGACACAGAGAACAGACTTGTGGTGGCCAAGAGGGGTGAGGGAAGGAAGTATTGGGAGTTTGGAATTAGCAAATAGAAATTATTAAATATAGGATGGATAAATAGCAAAGTCCTAATGTATACCACAGGGAACTATATTCAATATCCTATGACAAACCAGAATGGAAAAAAAATATATATATTCCTTGCTGAGTCACTTTGCTGTATGGCAGAAATTAACACAATGTTTTAAATAAATATATTTCAATAAAATTAAAAAAAAAAATAACTAAGGCCCAGAGAAGTACTTTTCACAAAGTCACAGAGCAGTTTTATGGTAGAACAGTACTAGAACAGTTTTTCTAGCACCCTTCCAAGTGCTTAATCCATTATGTATCTTTTCTGAGTTTGTACTTAATTTATAGTCATGACTCAAGGTATCAGTCAACATTGTATTTGCTTCAAGTTATTTCTCATATACACGACCCCTTCTCCCAAC
Source organism: Bos grunniens (assembly GCF_055505025.1). Classification (NCBI taxonomy): domain Eukaryota; kingdom Metazoa; phylum Chordata; class Mammalia; order Artiodactyla; family Bovidae; genus Bos; species Bos grunniens. Next base: position 136,634,123 of record NC_141194.1, read on the forward strand.
TAAATTGTCATCATTTAAATTCTCTCTCTTTTCTCTTGTTTTATCTTTCAGAAGCATGTTTATCCATTCCTGGTAAGCACTATTTTCAACATCTTGATAATAAATAATTAAGCAAGAAAATAGACCAATATTCTGACTCTAAGTAGTTTAGTTTTGGACATTTTTACTGTGTCAAAGGTCTTCCCTTGTAGCTCAGTTGGTAAAGAATCTGCCTGCAATGCAGGAGACCTGGGTTCTATTCCTGGGTTGGGAAGATCCCCTGGAGCAGAGATTGAAACCCACCCCAATATTCTTGCCTGGAGAATCCCATGTACAAAGGAGCCTGGCAGGCTACAGTCCATGGGGTCACAAGAGTCAGACATGACTTAGCGACTAAACCACCACCACCACTGTGTCAAAAAGGTGGAACTTATTCCTAATACGTAATTTGTCAAGGTCTGTAGGGTTACAAAATGAAAAAGATTTAACGTTAACACCCTTGACTGTTTAGTAAAGCAACATGAAAATTAAGTAACATGCAAATAAAGCAACAAATAAAAGGACAGAAAATTGCTCGGGCTCTAAGGCTTCCCTTGTGGCTTAGCTGGTGAAGAATCCACCTGGGAGACCGGAGTTCAATCTGTGGGTTGGGAATATCCCCTGGAGAAGGGAAAGGCTACCCACTCCAGTATTGTGGCCTGGGGAATTCCATGGACTGTATAGTCCATGGGGTGGCAAAGAGTCGGACACAACTGAATGGCTTTCACTTCAAGTAAACATTACTGCAACAAAAATAGCCACAACAAAAGAAACCTTCAAGGATAATAACTCTTTATGGGAGAAGTTTAATTTGTTCATGAGGTGTATTAGTGAGGGTAGACGCTTAGAATGAATCAACAAAAGCAAAGGTGTTGGTGATACAACAGAGAAGGAATAATCCATAGTGCAAGATTTCTACAACAAAATAAAGGATGGGACTCAGCTCACAGATGAGATCATGAGCCTTGAAGTGAAAAAGGAAAATATAGGTATAGATGAAGATATAATTTTTGCTTTGGTAGCAGTGAGACAAAGGGAGAAGGTAATTTAATGGTGTCCACTTCCTCTGTGAAATAGGCAAGAGGTAACTAACTGTGGAAGGTTAGAAGTTTAAAGAGAACAAAAAAGTTTTGAACCTTTTCTTGCAGAAAACAAAAGAGAGCTGAATGGGGAAATGTAGTAATATTGTCAGGCAGCATTAAAGATCCCACTGTAGTAGGATTAATTCAAGCAAATATTTGTTTGTGAAATATACATCATCTATGGTGGTTAATTTTATGTGTCAACTTGGCTGGGACACTGTGCCCAGATATTTGGTCTAACATCATTCTGGATATTTCTGGGAGAAAGTTTTTCAATAAGATTTATATTTAAGTCAGTGGACTTTAAGGAAAGCAGATTGTCCTCAATAATATGAATGGGTCTCTTCCAATCAATTGAAAGCCTAAATAGAACAAAAGGCTGACTTTCCTCTGAGCAAGAGGGATTTCTCTTCAGACTTCATCTGCAACATCAATTCTTCCTTGAGTCTTTGGCCTCACTGCCTTTGAACTTAAACTGCAACTTGTCCCTGAGTCTCCAGCCTGTCAGCCTCTCTCATCAAATTTTGGACTCACTAAGTCTCCCCAATTGCATGATCCACTTCCTTAAAATAAAGTTTTTTCTGTATATTTACACATACACTTGGTTCTGTTTCTCAGGAGAGCACTGAGAAACACATTACCAATACAGAAAAGCGAATTAAACATAAATGTATGAAGAAAATGTTAAAATTAAAAACATTGATGTTTACAGATCAAGAAACAGACCACCACAATGCTCAGTACCCCATCCTGATCCCACTCCTTCCCAAGACCATATTCTAAAATTGACAACAGCTTGCACGGTTGTATCTTTTTTGATAATAGCATTCAGCATTCCTCTGAAGACTACAAAAACATAGATGTGGCTTGAACCGAAGCTGCATTTAAGAGGATGGTACAATTTAAGGACAAAAAATTGAATAAAAAAATAAAATATTAATAGAGAGCCAATGCCCATACAGGAAAACAGGTAAGCTGAGAAGACTGGAAACCTATGAAATATGAGCTTAATTAGACAACATCCACTGTTGTCTGCTGTATAACAAAATTAGTTATAATTTTTAGTTAATATCCCCTAACATTTCACTGACTTATAACTAATAAAACTATCTCATCATGTAACTTATTTTGATCCATTGCTGTATATTTTGCAAACAACTTATACTAGAAGGCTAACTGGAGAGTTATGTTACTTAAGATGTAAATGGATGATATACTCGGCTTTTCTTCTTCCACATGACAATGCAGGTGGCACCAAATATTGGGACGTTGGGTATTTATCTGTGTAGCAAAGCACAAACCAAAACAGAACATATAAGCACTGTAACTCTCAACCCACCTCTACAAAGATGAAAGGGTCTTTTTTCCAAACATGAACTCTCACTAGGCTTCGTGACCTGATAAGAAGACATTGCTATGCCCCATTGACGCCTAAAGATTATGAATCTGTACTTAACCATTACCACACTTCAGGTTATATTGTCGTTGTTGTAGTTTAGTTACTAAGTAGAGTTCCATGCTTTTGTGACCCCATGAACTGTAGCTCACTAGGTACCAGTGTCCATGGATATTCCAGGCAAGAATACTGGAGGGGGTTGCCATTTCCTCTTCCTGGGAAACTTCCCCACCCAGGGATCTAGCCCATGTCTCCTGCTTGGCAGATGGATTCTTTACCACTGGGCCACCAGGGAAGCCCCCTCATGTTATACACTTCAAACCTATCCAAATAAATATTTATTTTAAAAATTATTAAGTAAAATATCACATTTTAGAGGATTACCTAAAAATTTAGTTATGAAAGGATTCCACCTCCCTCCCTTCTCACACACTTCACCCTTCTCTTTTGTCCCTCCCCATCATCAAAACAAAACAAAAAAAAAGATACACACTCATCTTTTAACAACTTGTTGATATTTTAATCATCAACATTTGAGTACTTTAGTCTCTACAGAGGGGACTATCACTGTATGTTTGATCCCTGTGTAAATGACTATTCCGTCAGGGCTTTCCTAGAGTGACAGCAGATTGCTCAAGGTCTCGGGCTCCAGGTGGGCACAGGAGGGTACTTGGAGAATCGTCAGGAGAACTGTTGGAAAAGCCCTCCGGGGTTTCTTCATCCGCCATCGGCTGATTTTCATTCTTCTTTTCATTCTGAGGATGGTGGTAGAAAAGTAGTATCGTTGATTTCTTCCCTTTCTTATCCCTTCCCTCATTCTGCTGAAGGGTTGATTTTACTTTCCTCATGAGCTTTTGTATCTGGTAAGAAAACAAAGTCATCCAGAAAGACATTATTGAGGGAAGATGGGAGGGAGGACTTTGAGAGAACCGGTGTGCATTGCGGAGGGGTTTTGTGCCAGACAAGGGCAGGGTGGGGGATGAAGAGGAGGAGCATGAGTAGGGTAATCTGACCTTCTCACTGTCCAAGCCCTTGGACTGATCAGACATCTCTTTCTCTTCCTTTGTTTAGCGATTGACACTTGTTGCTCCAAACTTACGCTATCTGAATCTCTGACTCGTCTTCCTTCACTTCCTCAATTAGGACTGCAATGTTGTAGCAACAGTAGCCTACACCAAGACTCCTGGACTCTCAATATATACCTTCCTAGGACAATGAAGAGCCACAACCATTAGCTTTGATTGGTCAGCAATAAATCCCTCCAGCCAATGGTAGCCCTGGCATGGCTTGACATCACATAGCACCACTCTTGAAAGTCCATGGGGAAGGGGAAGGGTACAGAGGCATCTAAGTCCTCTGCTTTGATAAGGGGAGTGCTTCATCAACCCCCATTAAAGAGCCTTCACATGTACACTTTCCATGCTTCTTCATCTTGTCTGGTTCAGTTCTTGTGGTGTACATGTTAGGGAGTGAGTGTTCCCTCCAAACCATTCCTCATGGCCACTCCCATTCAGTGTTTAATTCTTTTGTCTTCCAGATCTCATTTCTTAGTATTTTGTGTTTTTTTAAAACTTTTTTATTTTAGAAGTTTTAGATTTACAGAATAATTGTGAAGTGTATATTCGTATACTCCACAACCAATTCCCCATATTAACATTGTACATTAGTATGGAACATTTGTTCAAATTCTTGAACCAATACTGAAACAGTATTATTAACTAAAGTCTGGACTTTATCAGATTTCCTTGGTTTTTACCTAATGTCCTTTTGCTGTCCTGGTATCCCATCCAGGGTAGTACACTAAATTTAGTCATCCCATGTTATGCCTTCTTAGGCTCCTCTTTACTGTGACAATTTTTTAGATTTCTTGTTTCTGAGGACCTTGACAATTGGGAGTTTTGCATGTTGGCTCTTACATTGGATCCTGAGTTGTTATTGGTATTGTCCTGAAAGGTTTTTATAACATTCTTCTTCCAAGGAACCTCAGATCAAGTTAGTACTATCAGTGTTGTGGACTTTCCCATGGCAATAGTTGAATTAGCCTCTTGGCTTTGTCATAGAGGTGACACACATGTTCCTCTCTGGAGCCCAGAGAATCAAGATCATTTGTATTTATAAGGCATACATGGCAGCAGCAGGAGCATTTTGTAAGGTACTAGTGAACACATCTGCCAGTGCAGGAGATGCCAGAGACATGGGTTGGATCCCCTGGAGGAGGAAATGGCAACCCACTCCAGTATTCTTGCCTGGCAAATTCTATGAACAGAGGAGCCTGGCTGGCTACAGTTCATGGGATCACAAAGAGTCACACATCACTGATCTCATACACACACACACACACACACACACACACACACACACACTGAGTCATTACTTTTGGAAGTATGACTTCAGTATTCCGCACAGTAATTGCTCTTCTTCCATATGACCATCCTGTCTATTTAACAGACTATTAGTTTTTCACCTGAGTTCTATAGAAAGGGGACCAACATATGGTTGAGACAGAACCAGTCTTTACAAGGTAAGCATCATTTCTTTGAAGTTAGTCACGAGTTAGTTGGAATTGATAGATATGATTCAACCTGCGACTCACAATTAAGTGCAGGTTGAGATACACAATTCTGAATAGCTTTAAGGAGGGTCCCAATCCAATAATCCTTTCACTTATGACAACTGGCTAAACTGATTTATGTTAGTCAAAGCTTCAGCACTCACCAATATACAGCACAAAGAAGCAAGGTCAAAGCACAAGCTAGCCAGAGGGCAGTCGCTCACAGTGCATGTTCACCAGCATACAGCAGAGCCAGTTTGAAAGCCAAAGAAGAGAGAAAAGACACCTGGTGGTAAGGGACTGCATTTCAGTATTCTAATCTTGAGGCCAATTGCTGTCATCACTCAACAGAGACAGGATGGATTCTTCAACCAAAATTTGGTTTGGATGTCGAGACTAATGACACATACCCCAAGAGAGCATGAAAAAATTCATCACTCACATGAATTCTTCTGGGGAGAGCAAAGCAAGCTCTCAAGCAGGTTCAAGAATGGCTTAAGAGAGCAGAGAGAGACTGGCTTTACTTTTATGGTGGTAAAAGGGGATAAAGCTGGAGAGTTCCACATAGGTCAGGGCATGGATGGTCTGAACTTCCTTTTGGCCCACAGAAGAGAATACCTGGGCTTTCTTATCAGATATAGGTAAGTAGGGGAAGACGTGTGGGAGGGCTCTTTTATAGAAAAATGTGATGTAAATTCAAGGTGTTTATCACAGTTTTGAATTCTCATTACATTATAACCAAACTTCACATGTTGTTTTCATTTAAACTGCTTTTTACTAGATTTGTGTTGCTCTTCAGTCACTCAGTCATGTCCGAATGTTTGTGACCCCATGGACTGTAGCACACCAGGCTTCCCTGTCCTTCACCATCTTCTGGAGTGTGCTCAAACTGATGTCCTTTGAGTTGGTGATGCCGTCCAACCATCTCATCCTCTGTTGTCCTCTTCTCCTCAAGCCTTCCATCTTTCTCAGCATCAGGGTATTTTCCAATGAGTCTGCTCTTTGCCTCATGTGGCCAAAGTATTGGAGCTTCAGCATCAGTCCTTCCAATGAAAATTCAGAGTTGATTTCATTTAGCATTGACTGGTTTGATTTCCTTGATGTTCAAGAGACTCTCAAGAGTCTTCTACAGCACCGCATTTCAAAGGCAACAGTTCTTCGGTACTCAGCCTTTTTCATTGTCCAATTCTCAGATCCATTCAGGAGTACTGGAAAAACCATTGCTTTGACTATATACATCTTTGTAGGAAAGTGATATCTCTGCTTTTTAATATGCTGTCTAGGTTTGTCATAGCTTTACTTCCAAGAGAAAATGTCTTTAAATTTCATGGCTACAGTCACCACCCATAGTGATTTTGGAGCTCAAGAAGATAAAGTACATCACCGTTTCCATTGTTTCCCCATCTATCTGCCATGAAATGATGGGACAAATGACTATACAGAATAGAGTCAGACATGACTGAGCTACTGAACTGAATTTAACTGAATGGACATGATGCCATGATCTTAGTTTCTTGAATGTTGAGTTTTAAGCCAGTATTTTTTTTTTACCCTCTTCTTTCATCTTCATCAAGAGGCTCTTTAATTCCTCTTTGCTTTCTGCAACAGGGTGGTGCCATCTGTATCAGTTCAGTCACTAAGTTGTGTCCAACTCTTTGTGACCCATAGACTGCAGCACACCAGGCTTCCCTATCCATCACCAACTCCCGGAGGTTGCTCAAACTCATGTCCATTGAGTTGGTGATGCCACCCAACAGTCACATTCTCTGTCATCCCCTTCTCTTCCTGCCTTCAATCTTTGCCAGCATCAGGATCTTTTCCAATGAGTCAGTTCTTTGCATCAGGTGGCCAAAATACTGGAGCTTCAGCTTCAGCATCAGTCCTTCCAATGAATATTCAGGACTGATTTCCTTTAGGTTTTACTGGTTTGAATTCCTTGCAGTCCAAGAGACTCTCAAGAGTCTTCTCCAACACCACATTTCAAAAGCATCAGTTCTTCAGTACTCAACTTTCTTTATGGTCTAACTCTCATATCCATACATGACCACTGGAAAAACCACAGCTTTGACTAGACAGACTATTGTTGTTAAACTAACATCTCTGCTTTTTAATATGCTGTCTAGGTTGGTCATAGCTTTTCTTCCAAGGGGCAAGCATCTTTTCATCACTGTTGCAGTCAGTATCTGCAGTGATTTTGGAGCCCCCCAAAATAAAGTCTGACACTGTTTCCACTGTTTCCCCATCTATTTCCAATGAAGTGATGGGACCAGATGCCATGATCTTAGTTTTCTGAATGTTGACTTTTAAGCCAACTTCTTCACTCTCCTCTTTCACTTTCATCAAGAGGCTTTTTAGTTCCTCTTCTCTTTGTGCCATAAGGGTAGTGTCATCTGCATATCTGAGGTTATTGATATTTCTCCCTGCACTCTTGATTCCAGATTGTGATTCATTCAGCCTGGTATTTCACATGATGTACTCTGAAAATAATTTTAATAAGCAGAGTGACAATATAAACTTTGACGTACTCCTGTCACAATTTGGAACCAGTCCATTGTTCCATGTCTTGTTCTAACTGTTGCTTCTTGACCTGCATACAGATTTTTCAGGAGGCAGGTAAGATAGTCTGTTATTCCCATCTGTTGAAGAAATTTCCACTGTTTGTTGTGATCCACACTGTAAAGACTTTGGCCTAGTCTGTAAAGAAGAAGTAGATGCTTTTCTGGAAGTCTTGTGCTTTTTCTATGATCTAATGAATGCTAGAGGTTAATCTCTAGTTCTTCTGACTTTTCTGGACCCACCTTGAGCATCTTACAGTTCTTGGTTCACATACAGCTGAAGCCTAGCATTAAGAAGTTTGACCATTACTTTGCTATCGTGTGAGATGAGTGCACTTGTGCGGTAGTTTGAACATTCTTTGGCATTGCATTTCTTTGGGACTGGAATGAAAACTGGCCTTTTCCAGTCCTGTGGCCACTGATGAGTTTTCCAAATTTCCTGGCATATTGAGTGCAGTACTTTCACAGCCTCATCTTCTAGGATTTGAAATGGCTCAGCTGGAATTCCATCACCTCCACTAGCTTTGTTTGTAGTGACATTTCCTGAGGCCCACATGACTTCTCATTTCAAGATGTCTGGCTCTAGGTGAGTTATCACACCCTCATGGTTATCTGGGTCATTAAAATCTTTTATGTAGAGTTCTGTGTATTCTTGCCACCTATTATTATCACCTGCTTCTGTTAAGTACATAACATTTCTGTCCTTATTGTGCCCATCTTTGCATGAAATATTCCCTTGGTATCTATAGTTTTCTTGAAGAGATTTCTAGTCTTTCCAATTCTATTGTTTTCTTCTATTTCTTTGCATTGATCACTTAGAAAGGCTTTCTTATCTCTCCTTGCTATTCTTTGGAACTCTGCATTCAGATGGGTATATCTTTCCTTTTATCCTTTGCCTTTAGCTGCCCTTCTTTTCTCAGCTATTTGTAAGGCCTCCTCAGACAGCCGTTTTGCCTTTTTGCATTTCTTTTTCTTGGGGATGCTCTTGATTACCACCTCCTGTACAATGTCATGAACTTCTGTCCATAGTTCTTCAGGCACTCTGTCTATCATATCTAATCCTTTGAATCTATTTGTCACTTCCACTGAATAATTATAAGGGTTTGATTTAGGTCATACCTGAACAGCCTAATGGTTTTCCCTACTTTCTTCAATTGAAGTCTGAATTTTGCAATAAGGAGTTCATGATCTGAGCCACATTTAGACTGGGAGCTGACTGTTCACCATCCTATGGAAAACCAGTTATCCCAGCACAGTTCACTAAACAGATCATTGTTTCACCACTGATTTGAAAATTCAACTTTCATGTAAAATAAACATACAAGTTTCTATTTGAATTCTCAGATATACTAGCTAGATCTATTTTCTCTGAAAGCAGATAATCTTATACTACTGTAATTGGATACAACAAGATCCCATGTAAACTTCTCAGCCTATCCTAGTCTGAGGTATGTATTATTTCAGATGAACAAAATGTTTAGTTTATCAATTTTTCATTGGATATTCTAAAATACTCAAAGAATTTAAAACTATGAAAACTATTGGTCTAAATTAGCAAGTGAAAAACAGTTAAAATACTGCCTTCATCTATTTACCATCTATTTAAAGTCCTGTTCAGAAAGATAGTTGTAAAAAGTGTGCATATCACAGGGTGTTTTCAGTCTTTAGTACTTAGCGTTCTTTTTTTAAAATATTCATTCATGTACTTGAGTTTGTAACAATAAAAATGTTAACTGATTTTAAGCTTAACATTTTCTAAAGCAAACAGCATAAAGCAGGGGACATGATACAGTATATGCATAATGATTTGAGTATTCACTCCTCTAGTAGCTCATCAATGATGCATTGAGCAGTAACCATAATATTGTGTCTCATGTGTTCATGTGGTTGGGATTATAGAGATGAATGACATATGCTTGTCTTTATTGTATATTGGGATAGACGAATAGGTACATAAAAATTTCTAATACAAAATGGCAATTGCTTTAATATAAGTATCTGTAGGAAAACAGAAGCAATAAACTCTGCTGGCATTGGTGGCAGAGAGGCTTCAGAGAAGAAGAACCATTTGAATTTAGCTTTAAAGAATAAGGACACTTTCATCACTCTGCAGCTCTAGGTGGGGAAGGGAAAGCAATTCCTACAAAGAGGAAAAAAACATCTAGTCATATTTTATTTTGTGGAGAAGGCACCTAACAGCTTATTACTCGCAGTCTTAAATGATGCTAATGTGGAAAGATGGGCAAACATCAGAGACCAAAAACAGAAAGCAAAAAAAAAAAAGCATCAAGGGAACAAGGGACTTTGGACAAGTTGCTGATCAGGAAGTAATAAAATGAAAACCTGCTTTGAAAAATGCACGATTTTTCTGAGGAAAGAAGAACTCGGAGCTGCATTCACTGGAAGGAAGCAACAGTCAAAGCAGTCTAAGATCAGCTTATTATGTTGGCAGTTATGTAAGACATATGGGTTGCTGTACATTTAGGACCCATGGAGGAGGTTGGAGAAAAGGAAGTAGGTATTCCAGAAATGATTCATTAGGTAGAAAGAGAAAGTTAGAAATCAGATACTATTGCCACTTATAAAATAAATTAATCATAAGCCATAGACAGATACATTTATCTAAGAAATGATCTAAAGCTGAAACTTCAGTACTTTGGCCACCTCATGTGAAGAGTTGACATTGGAAAAGACTCTGATGCTGGGAGGGATTGGGGGCAGGAGAAAAAGGGGACAACAGAGGATGAGATGGCTGGATGGCATCACCGACTCGATGGACGTGGGTTTGGGTGAACTCCGGGAGTTGGTGATGGACAGGGAGGCTTGGCCTGCTGCAATTCATGGGGTTGCAAAAAGTCGGACACGACTGAGCGACTGAACTGAACTGAACTGAACTGATAGACACACACTTTTATCTAAAGGTACCAGAATTCCTAACCTCTGAGAGAAGGCATCCCCAAATTCTGTGCAGTCAAGGAAAAAAACAAAGGCTCATGGCTCAAGGCTTAACAGCAGTTAACATAGGACATGGTAGGTTTGGGGTGGTAGAGGAGAGAGAAGCAAGAAGTATGTATGAACATATGTATGTATATATGCACTTACATTATAAATAAAAACAGAAGACAATTTAATCATATGCTTATTATTGTTCTAATATAATGTCAGGTGTTTTACATATATTGCTCCATTCAATCCCAGCAGACGCTAAGAGCTAAGATATAGATGCATGCTATCATTATTTCCATTTTAAACATGAGAAAACTAAGTGTTACAGAAGTTAAGAAACTTACTCAAGGTCAAATAGCTTTTAGGTGGTGAAGCTATAAATTGAGATTGGACTTCAAATCCTGCGGTCCAAACTGCTGAACTGGATAATGTTACATTCCCTCTGCTACAACCCTAGTCTCAGTCATCATCATATCATACCTGAGTAGTGCCAAGAGCCTGACACTGCTCTGATCCAACACTGTTAACAACATTCAACGAAATTTCTAAAACAGAAATCAGACTACATCACTTTCCTTTTTCAAACAATGTAGCAGCTGTCCATTGGACATAAGAAAAAATTCAGGTTCTTACCCCACAAGTCCCTAGAAGACCCCATCTCTGCCTCTCCAGCCCCAGTCTTTTATCTTTACTCTGCCCTCTCTGACTGTACTCCAGTTACACTCAACCCTTTGCAGTTCCTCAACACACTGTTCTTGTTCTTGCCTCATGACATGACTGCTTGCTCTTCAACCTAAAATGCTCTTCTACAAAATCTTCACACAACTGACTGTATCTCATTCTTCAAATATTTATTCAGATATCAACTACTCAGAGAAGGTTTCCCCACACCTTTTAGCCAAAGCAGCTCTCCTCTGCCCCACACCAATGCCATGAATCACCCTTTCACCATAAAAATAGAAATTACTTGATGACAGGAACTATTGACTTTATGTCCTTCACTATAGGTCCAGAACAAAGAACAATATCTGACACATACTAGGCCCTCAAGACATTTGTTTGCTGAAATACTGGTATCTTTCTTAAAGTGTCATATTCACATGTATATATAAGTATACATGCACACACACACACACATATGCTTTTGTGAAATATGTGAGCTTAATATTATCTCATACAAGTGGAATGTACACCCAACACCACAAATTTCATCTCAACGTCAAGACTAATGATGCCACACATACACCAAGAAAATATGAAAATTATTATTACTCGCATAATGAGTTATGCATCAAAAATAGAGTGAGGCCAAAAAAAAAAAAAGGAGAAAAAATAGTAACTGCAAAGTGATGGGTAATTAGATAATTGTGATTCTTTCATTCTGTAAATGTAAGTATAGTAATAGATACACTCAAAACATCAGGTTCTATACCTTAAACATATGCAATTTTTATTTGTCCATTATAAGTCAATAACACTGAATAAAAATGAGATTAATCTCTTTTACAATTTACCCATTATGTTTGTTTGTTAACTATAACATTGCATGGTTAATTTAATTTGAACTTGTTTACGGAAGCCATTACAGCAACTTCAGCATGAGACAAGAAAAGGAGGTGAGTGTTCCATTGAATATCTTCTTCAGGAAATAGTGTTGTGTATTCTCAAAAGCAAAATGAGTGTCTGGGTTCTCTCAATGTGTAGAACTCCAAAGAGGATAAGGAGTGCCATGGTGAGACATTGTATTGTGGCTTTAATATGTGCAGAAAATGTGTGATCTTGATTTATATTTTGGGCACAATCTCTCTGGAGGAAAGAGATTCTGTGAGTTCATTACCCCAATGAGACAACCTTGGATATAAATTGTTTGAATTGGCCAGAACAGACGGTCAACCCATTGACAGTGGCCCAAATATCTATAAAGGCGTGAAGATGAAGCCAATTCTCGGCCAACACATTCTCTGCTAAAGTAACTGCTTAACGTTTGAACATTTGATCTGATCTTTGGGTCAGTCCTTTATCCGGAACACTCTGATTAAGAGACAAAAACTGGCAACTCTCAAGCAAGCTCCATGAAGCGTGATAGTGACGATACCATTGGTTCAGTGAATGAAATCCCTTTGGTTTTCACTGTGTCAATCCTGAGGGGATCCACTGGTGCCCAGGGCTTCTAAGAGATGAACTCTTGTAGTAGTGTGGCATCTGACAGGGGGCTGGACACAGGAGAAGCTACCATCTCCTGAAGATAGGGTATGCAGACCACCCAGGTTCAGCTCCATCCTGTAGCAAGGAGGCCTCACTAGCTATGCTGAGCTTGCAGAGTGCTACTTCTATAATCAAAGGCCAAATGGGCAGCTGGATATGGAGGGTCATAGGTTCAAGACCTTAGATAGTCTATATTTCCAGGCAAGTCCAGCATGTTCCCACAATTGCTACACTAAGGGCATACGGCACTGGGCAAAGGTGTGCAGTTCCTTGTATTAGAATCCCATGAAACCAATGGCCATCACTGATGGGACAGGGACTCCAGGATATATGAGAGAAGGTTTCTAAAGCTTGCACACTGAAGAAGTCTCAGGGGGGCCTAATAGGGGTGCCTGTTCTATGGCAGTTTAGGCAGATTCTAGAATCTTTTGACACAGGGAGTATTATTCAAGGTGAGCCAATTAGGAGCCTACCAAGCAAAAAAAAAAAAAAATGTGTATATGAGGAAATGTTGCCTCCAGAATATAAAAATGTCTAAACCATGTTGGTCTTGTTTTAGCAGTATGGGTACTGAGAAGACTAAAAGCAGTTTCTCGACACTCTAAAGATTAGAGCAGTCCTCCACTTACCAAAGAATTTTTAGGAAATTAAAGTTTTGGGACCATGTACTAAGTGTGTCATAGGAATCTCTTCAAAGGAGGATGTCATCAGTGTGAGGTCATAATTTTGTACCTGGAAAAAGGTAGAGCTGGTGAAAATATTGCCTGCAAAGACTATGTGAGATGGCAGGTGTGGATACTGGGCCCACTGAATACACAGATGAAGGTGTATTGTGTCCCTTTTCAGGTGAATTTTAAGTATAGTTGAGAGGTTGTTGAAATAGACACTGGAAAGAACATGATAGACAAATGATTTGCTATGACTACAAATTATTTACCAGTTATTTGGTGGAAGCAGTATTTTCAACAATGTACATGGAGCCTTAGTGAGTGGGTCCATGACACCAAGGACACACATTCACACTGAGGCACTGTTCTTGTTTTCCAGGTTTAAGATCAAGTAAAATTTGTCTGTTAAGTGCAGGAGGAGTGGGGATAACCACACCCTCTCTAAACTGGTTTCCTATAATGGGTTTCAAACTGTGAAACCCTGCTTTCATTTAGATTGTATCTTTTTAAAAACAACTGAGGTGAAAAGTGTGATTGTAACTAAGGGGAAAGACCCACAGGGTCTCATTTCTTTAAAGCTGATTATAGGATCCCAAACCTTAATTTTATTACTCATTGGGTCAGAATATCCACGTGCCCTTGAGGATAATTGGGGGTAATGATGTTTTGGCTATGGGAAATACAGGCAAGGCAGTAATTCCAATGTATAAGATCAGGTATATCTGCTTCTATTTCATGTTCCTTTATTTCCTGGCTGTTTTTATCAGCTTGCCCAAAGGTGGGCCAGAAGAGGAACAGAAATTGATGAGGCTTAAAAACTCAATTGTTAAACATCAAGAGTGGAACCTGTTTATTACACAAGGCCACCACCACTACATAACCCCTCTCCCCAGATAGGATCTTCAAAACACCCGGGACTCCAAGTCTTTTCCTCATCACCAGTGGGATAAAGTGTTCAGGAAGAAATCTTCAATGCTCAGAAATCTTCAGTCTTCAGTGCTCAGGCTTCACCCAGTTATAATTCTCAGTTTCTGAGTAACTATGGACTGTCTGGTCTGGGCCCTAAACTGGGCCCTTCTCACATACCTGACCATTCCCTTCCTTCCCTTCCCATCATCAAAACACACACATGTCTTTTTACAATTTGTTGATACTTTAATCATCAACATCTGAGTATGTTGGGCTCTACAGAGGGGACCTTCTGGCATCTGGCTTCAACAGTATGTGAACCATGAAATTCCAGATGTTCAAACCGGATTTAGAAAAGGCAGAGGAACCAGACATCAAATTGCCAACATCCACTGGATCATAGAAAAAGCAAGAGAGTTCCAGAAATTCATCTACTTTTGCTTTACTGACTAAACCAAAGTCCTTCGACTGTGTGAATCACAACAAACTGTGGAAAATTCTTAAAGAGATGGGAATACCAGACCACCTGACTTTCCTCCTGAGAAATCTGTATGCAGGTCAAGAAGCAGCAGTTAGAAATAAACATGGAACAAAAGATTGGTTCCAAATTGGGAAAGGATTACATCAAGACTGTATATTGCCATCCTGCTTATTTAAATTATATACAGAGTATATCATGAGAAATGCTGGACTGGATGAAGCACAAGCTGAAATCAAGATTGCTGGGAGAAATATCAATAACTTCAGATATACAGATAACACCAACCTTTTGGCAGAAAGCAAAGAGGAACTAAAATGCCTCTTTATGAAAGTGAAAGAGGAGAGTGAAAAAGCTGGCTTAAAACTCAACATTCAAAAAATGAAGGTCATGGCATCCTGTCCCATCACTTCATGTCAAATAGATGGGAAAACAATGGAAATGGCCTCAGACTTTACTTTATTGACTCCAAAATCATTGCAGATGGTGACTGCATCCGTGAAATTTAAAGAGGCTTCCTTCTTGGAAGAAAACCTATTACCAACCTAGACAGCATATTAAAAAACAGAGAGATATTATTTGCTGACAAAAGTCTATCTAGTCAAAGCTATGGTTTTTCCAGTAGTCATAGATGGATGTGACAGTGTCGAGACCGGCTGTACAAGCAGTGTTTCTGAAAACATGATGTGGTGGGAGGATGAGAAATAAGACACAAGAACTCAGTGAAAAGTGAGGATCAGGGGACCAATACTGCTCCAAGTTGAAGGTGCCAAAACTTTACTGTACTCTCAGCTGTGAAGGAAAGAATGTGCAGGGAGTTAAGCTATAACTCATGTGGCCTTCAGGGCCAAAGAACAAAGTGATTATTAACCACTGGGTAACTAAGAAACAGTAATCAATAACATATCAGTAACTAAGACTCATATTCTTATCTATAGATTTTCCTCCAGATATGTAAAGCATGTGACTCTGAGATGCCAGTTGGGAAACAGTTGGTCAATTTTCTGACCTCAGGATCATATCTTGTTTTCAAGATTATGATCTATTCCTTCTGGATTTGTTCCAAGAGTCTCATGCCTTATAGCATCCAGTTTATCAATAATTAAAAATTCCTTTTGTGGCCCTTTCTGGGGCCTGCTTTTCTTTTATTCTTCCTGTCTCCTACATGAGAGTTGGACTATAATGAAACTGAGTATCAAACGATTGATACTTTTGAACCCTGGTGTTGGAGAAGACTTTTGAGAGGCCCTTGGTCTGCAAGGAGATCAAAAGAGTCAATCTTAAAGGAAATCAGTCCTGAATGTTCATTGGATGGACTGATGCTCAACCTTAAGCTCCAATACTTTGGCCACCTCATGCAGAGAACTGATGCATTGGAAAAGACCCTGATGCTGGGAAAGATGGAAGGCAAGAGGAAAACTGGACAACAGAAGATGAGATGGGAGGATGGCATCACTGACACAAGGGACATGAATTTGAGCAAACTCCAGCAGATGGTAAAGGACAGGCAAGACTGGCGTGCTACTGTCCATGGGGTTGCAAAGAATCAGACTTGACTGAGCAACTGAACAACAAATCTAGTGAAAAGCAGTTTAACTGAAAACAATAGGAGACGCTTAGTTATAACGGTTGTGAGAATTCAAAACACTGCTAAACATCTTACATTTACATCACATTTTTCCATAAAACAGCTCTAGCACACCTCTTCCCCTACTTACCTATATCTGATAAGAAAGCCCAGGTACACCCTTCTGTGGGCCAAAAGGAAGTTCAGACCATACATGCCCTGACCTATGTGTGGAACTCTCCGGCTTTATCTACTATTTCCACCATAAAAGTCAAGCCTGTCTCCTTCCTCTGTTCTCTTAAGCAATTCTTGAACCTGCTTAAGATCTTGCTTTGCTCTCCCCAGAAAAACTCATTATGTGAGTGGTGAATTTTTTCATATTCTCTGGGGGTATGTGTCATTAGTCTTGACATCCAAACCAAATTTTGTTTGAAGGATCCATCCTGTCTCTGTGGAGTGATGGCAGCAGTTAGCCCCAAGAGCAAAATACTGAGATGCTGTCCTTACTGCCAGGTGTCTTTTCTCTCTTCTTTGTCTTTTGAACTGGATTTGCTGTATGCCAGTGTACATACATTTTGAGCTACTGCCCTGTGGCTAGCTTGTGCTTTGACCTTGCTTCTTTTTCCTGCATTTGTGGGTGCCTGCTAAAGCTTTTACCAATATAAATCAGTTTAGCCAGTTGGCATATAGTGAAAGGATTTCTGTATTGGGATCCTCATTAAAGCAGTTCTGAATTGTGTATCTTACCCTGAACTTATGTGTGAGTCTCAGGTTGAATCATGTGTATCAATTCAAAACTTACTCATGACTGATACTAACCTCAAAGAAATGATGCATACCTTGTGAACACTGTTTGTATCTCAACCATATGTTGGCCCCTTTCTCTACAGAACTCATAACAAAAACTGATAGTCAATTCAATAGACAGGATGGTGGCTAATATGGAGGAAGAGCAGTTACTATGTGGGATGCTGAAGTCGTACTTCTAAAAGTAAATGACTCACTGTGTGTGTGTGGGGCGGTGGAGAGCAGTCATGTCTGATCCTTTGTGACCTCATGAACTGTAGCCAGCCATGCTCCTCTGTCCATGGAATTTCCCAGGGGAGAATACAGGAGCAGGTTGCCATTTCCTCCTCCAAGGGATCCAACCCGTGTCTCCTGCATCTACTGCATTGGCAGGTGCATTCACTAGAAAGTTACAAAATGCTCTTGCTGTTGCCATCTATGCTTCATAAATACAAATGATCATGATCCTTTGGGCTCAAGAAAGAAACATGTGTGTCACCTCAGTGAAAAAGCCAAGAGAGATGTATTCCAACACTGCCGTGTGGAAGTCCACAACACTGATATTACTAAGGAGATTTGAGGTTCTCCAGAAGAAGAAAATTATAAAAAACTTTTCAGGATAAGGTCAATAACATCTCAGGATCTAATGTAAAAGCCAACATGCAAAACTGTCATTTGTCAAGGTCTTCAGAAACAAGGAAGCTAAAAAATTGTCACAGCAATTTTTTAAGAAGAAGGCAGAACATGGAATGACTAAATTTAGTGTAGCATCCTGGATGGGATACTGGGACAGAAAAGAATATTAGCTAAAAACCAAGGAAATCTAATCAAATCCAGACCATAGTTGATAATACTGATTAACGGTTGGTTCATGAAGTTGAACTAATGTTCCATAAAAATGTGCAATGCTGAAAAGGGGAATTGGTTGTGGAGTATATGAATATAATCTTCACAATTATTCCGTAAATCTAAAACTTATAAGGTAAAAAGTTTTATTTAAAAAATCAAGCACAAAATACTAGGTGATGAGATCTGGAAGACAGCAGTATTAAATACTGAATGAGGGTGCCATGACGCATGAGGTTTGCAAGGAACACTCGCTCCCTAAGTTTTACGCCACAAAAACTGAACCAGACAAGAGGTGGAAGCATTGAAAGTGAACTTGGGAAAGCTCATTAAGGGGTGTTGATGAAGCACTCCTTCTCTCAAAACAGAGCACCTAGACTCCTCTGCAGCCTTCTGCTCCCCCATGGATCTTCAAGGGTGGTGCTTTGTGTAGTCAAACCATGTCAGGGCTACAATTTTGGTTGGAGGAATTTCTTGGTGACCAGTCAAAGCTGATGGTTGTGGCTCTTCATTGTCCTGGGAAGGTATACATAGAGAGGCCAGGAGCCTTGGTGTAGGCCACTATTGCCTCACCATGACTGACCTAATTGAGGAAGTGAAGGAAGAAGAGTCAGAGATTCAGATAGCGTAAGTTTGGAGCAACAAGTGTCAATCGCTAAACAAAGGAAGAGAAAGAGATGTCTGATCAATCCAAGGGCTTGGACAGTGAGAAGGTCAGATTACACTACTCATGCTCCTCCTCTTCATCACCTACCCTGCCCTTGTCTGGCACAAAACCCCTCCTCAATGCACACCCGTTCTCTCAAAGTCCTCCTTCCCATCCCCACTCAATAATGTCTTTCTGGATGACTTTGTTTTCTTACCAGATATGAAAGCTCATGAGGAAGGTAAAATCAACCCTTCAGCAGAATGAGGGGAGGGATAAGAAAGGGAAGAAATCAATAATACTAGTCTTCTACCACCACCCTCAGAATGAAAACAAGAATGAAAATCAGCCAATGGCGGATGAAGAAATCCCAGAGGGCTTTTCCAACAGTTCTCCTGACGATTCTCCAAGTACCCTCCTGTGCCCACCTGGAGCCCGAGACCTTGAGCAATCTGCTGTCACTCCAAGAAAGCCCTGAAAGAATAGTCATCTGTGTAGGGATCAAACAACAGCAATGGTCCCCTCTGTAGAGGCCAAAACACTCAGATGTTGGTGATTAAAGTATCAGCAAGTTGTAAAAAGATGTGTGTGTGTGTATCTGTTTTTGATGATGGCGAGGAATGGAAGGGATGGGTCAGGTGTGTGAGAAGGGAGGGAAGCTGCATCCTTTCAGTTTAGAGCCCAGACCAGGCAGTCCTTAGCTACTCAGACACTGGGAATGAGGACTGGGTGAAGACTGAAGATTTCTGATCACTGAAGGTTTCTTCCTGAACACTTCATCCCACTGGTGAGGAGGAAAAGGACTTGGTATTTCTGGGTGTTTCAGAGGTCCCATCTGGGGAGAGGGGTGAGGTATGGGTGGTTGCCCTGTGTAATAATCAGATTCCACTTTTGAGGTTTGACAATTGAGTTTTTAAGCCTCATCAATTTCTGTTCCTCCTCTGGCCCACCTTTGGGCCTGCTGATAAAAACAGCCAGGGAATAAAGGAACATGAAATTGAAATGGATATACCTAACCCTAACCATGAATTACTGCCTTGCCTGTATTTCCCATAGCCAAAACATCCATTACCCCCAAATATCCTCAAGGGCACGTGGATATTCTGACCCAATGAGTAATAAAATTAAGGTTTGGGATCCTATAATCAGCTTTAAAGAAATGAGACCCTGTGGGTCTTTCCCCTTAGTTACAATCACACTTTTCACCTGAGTTGTTTTTAAAAAGATACAATCTAAATGAAAGCAGGGTCTTCACAGCTTGAAACCCATTATAGGAGACCAATTTAGAGAGGGTGTGGTTATCCCAACTCATCCTGCACTTAACAGACAAATGTTACTTCATCTTAAACCTGGAAAACAAGAACAGTGCCTCAGGGCAAACTTGTGCCCTTGGTGTCATCGACCCACTCACTAGGGCTCCATCTGCTTCCATGAAATAACTGGTAAATACTTTGTACTCATAGCAAATCATTTGGCTATCATGTGCTTT
This sequence comes from Bos grunniens, assembly GCF_055505025.1. Taxonomy (NCBI): domain Eukaryota; kingdom Metazoa; phylum Chordata; class Mammalia; order Artiodactyla; family Bovidae; genus Bos; species Bos grunniens. The sequence goes on from NC_141194.1 coordinate 136,654,265, forward strand.
CCAGTGCCAATTTCAACAGCCTATCAGCTATACTTAAACTTCACCTTAAAAGTGGCATGATACACCTTCACCTGTCTATTCAGTGGGCCCAGTGTCCATACCTGCCATCTCACATAGGCTTTGCAGGCAATATTTTCACCAGCTCTAGCTTTTTCCAGGTAAACAATTAGGACCTCACACTGATGACATCCTCCTTTGAGGAGATTCCTATGACACACATAGTAAGTGGGACCACCACTTTAGTTAAGTTTCTGGAAATACTTTGGTAAGTGGCTGACTGCTCCAATCTTGACAGTGTTAAGAAGCAGCTTTTAGTCTTCTTACTACCCATACTGTTAAAAAAAAGCCCAATGAGTATCAGATATTTTTATATTCTGGAGGCAACATTTCCTAATATACACTTTTTTTTTTTTTTTTTTGCTCAGTAACTTCCATATAGGCCCCTTGTATAATACTCCCTGTGTCAAAAGATTCTAGAATCTCCCTAAATTGCCATAGAACAGGCACTCCTATTAAGGCCCCTTTGAGACTCCTTCACTGTGCAAGCTTTATCAACCTTCTCTCCTGTATCTTGGAGTGCCTGTCCCAACAGTGATGGCCATTAGTTTCATGGGCTTCTGATATAAGGAACTGCCCACCTTGGCCCAGTGCTGTATGCCCTTAGTATAACAATTGTGGGTACATGCTTGACTTAACTGGAAATATAGACTATCTTGTATTTAAACCTATGACCCTCCATATCCAGCTGCCCATTTGGCATTTGATTATGGTAGTAGCACTCTGCAAGCTCAGCATAGCTAGTGAGGCCTTCTTGCTACAGGATAGAGCTGAACCTGGGTGGTCTGCATACCCTATCTTCAGGAGATGGTACCTTCTCCTGTTCTCCGCCCCCTGTCAGATGCCACACTGCTACAAGAGTTCATTTTTTAGAATCCTTAGACACAGGTGGATCCCCTCAGGATCAACACAGCGAAAACCAAAGGGAGTTCATTTAATGAACATAGTATTGTCACTATCACACTTGATGGAGCTTTCTTGAAAGTTGCACTTTTCATCTCTTAATCAGAATATTCCTGATAAAGGACTGACCCAAAGTTCAGATCAAATGTTCAATATTAGGCAGTTAATTTACCAATGAATGTGTTGACCAACAATTGGCCTAATTGTCACACCTTTATAGATCTTTGGGCCCTGCCAATGGGTTAATCATCTGTTCTGGCCAAGTCAAACAATTTCTATCCAAGGTTGTCTCACTTAGTGTAAAGAACTCACAGAACTTCTTTCCTCCCGAGAGATTATACCCAAAATATAAATCAAGGTCACACATTTTCTGCACGTATTAAAGCCACAATACAATATCTCACCATGGCACTCTTTATCCTCTTTGGAGTTTTACATGTAGAGAGAATCCCAGACACTCATTTTACTTTAGCGAATACACAACAGCAACTGATGAACAAGATATTCAATGGAAGACTCAACTCCTTTAGTGCTCTCTCACTGCAGCTGGCATAATGGCTTCCATAAACAAGTACAAATTAAATTAAACATGCAGAGTTTTAGGTATCAAATAAACATCATGGGTAAACTGTAGTAGAAATTGATCCATTGTTTTAATCAGTTCTTTTAACTTATAATGGACAAATAAAAATTGCTATGTTTTACACGTGGTTGACCAGTTTTTCCAGCACCATTTATTAAAGAGACTGTCTTTTCTCCAATGTATATTTCTGCCTCCTTTGTCAAAGATAAGTATCCATAGGTGCATGGATTCATTCCCGGGCTTTCTTTTTTGTTCCATTGATCTATATTTCTGTCTTTGTGCCTGTACCACACTTCTGGACGACTGTAGCTTTCTAGTATAGTCTGAAGTCAGGCAGGTTGATTCCTCCAGTTCCATTCTTTTTTCTCAATATTGCTTTGGCTATTTGAGGTCTTTTGTGTTTCCATACAAATTGTGAATTTATCTGTTGTAGTTCTGTGAAAAAAAAAAAGCACTGGTAGCTTGATAGGGATTGTAATGAATCTATAGATTGCTTTGGGTAGTATACTCATTTTCACTATATTGACTCTTCCAATCCATGAACACGGTATATTTCTCCATCTATTTGTGTCATCTTTGATTTCTTTCAGCAGTGTTTTATAGTTTTCTATATATATGTTTTTTGTTTCTTTAGGTAAATTTATTCCTAAGTATTTTATTCTTTTCCTTGCAATGTGGAATAGGATTGTTTCCTTAATATCTCTTTCTGTTTTTTCATTGTTATTGTATAGGAATGCAAGGAATTTCTGTGTGTTAATTTTATATCCTGTAATTTTACTTTATTAATTGATTAGCTCTAGCAATTTTCTGGTTGTGTCTTTAGGGTTTTCTATGTTGAGGATCATGACATGTGCAAACAGTGAGAGTTTTACTTATTCTTTTCCAATCTGAATTCCTTTGGATTCTTTTTCTTCACTGATTTCTGTGGCTAAAACTTCCAAAACTATGTTGAATAGTAGTGGTGAGAGCAGGCACCTGTGTCTTGTTACTGACTTTAGAGGGAACTAGAACACTTTCTAACACCATGCTCAAAAATAAACTCAAAATGTATTAGAGATCTAAATGTAAGACCAGAAACTATAAAACTCTTAGAGGAAAACATAGGCAGAACACTCTCTATCAGAAATCGCGGCAAGATCCTCTATGACCCACCTCCCAAATTAGTGGAAATTAAAGGAAAATGGAACAAAGGGGATCTAATTAAACTTAAAAGCTTTTGCACAATGAAGGAAATTATAAGCAAGGTAAAAAGACAGCCTTGAGAATGGGAGACTTAATGGCAACTGAAACAATTGACAAAGAATTAATCTCCAAAATATACAAGCAGCTCATGCAGCTCAATTTCAGGAAAACAAATGACCCAATCCAAAAATGGGCCAAAGAACTAAACAGACATTTCCCCAAAGAAGACATACAGATGGTTAACAAACACATGAAAACATGCTCAACATCACTCATTATCAGGGAAATGCAAATCAAAACCACAATAAGGTGCCATCTCACTCTGGTCAGAATGGCTGCCATCAGAATGTCTACAAACAATAAATGCTGGAGAGCCTGTGAAGAAAAGGTAACCCTCTTTCACTGTTTGTGGGAATGCAAACTAGTACAGCCTTTATCAAGAAAATGTGGAGATTCCTTAAAAAATTGGAAATAAAACTACCATGCTGCTGCTACTGCTGCTGCTAAGTTGCTTCAGTTGTGTCCAACTCTGTGCGACCCCATGGACTGCGGCCTACCAGGCTTCTCCGTCCATGGGATTCTCCAGGCAAGAACACTGGAGTGGGTTGCCATTTCCTTCTCCAATGCATGAAAGTGGAAAGTGAAAGTGAAGTCGCTCAGTCGTGTCTGACTCTTAGCGACCCCATGGACTGCAGCCCACCAGGCTCCTCCATCCATGGGATTTTCCAGGCAACAGTACTGGAGTGGGGTGCCATTGCCTTCTCCCAAAACTGCCATATGACCCAGCAATCAACTGCTGGGCATATATCCTAAGGAATCCAGAATTGAGAGAGACAGGTGTACCCCAGTGTTCATTGCAGCACTGTTTACAATAGCTAGGACATGGAAGCAACCTAGACGTCCACCCGCAGATGAATCAATAAGAAAGTCATGGTATGTGTATACAATGGAATTTTACTCAGCTATTTAAAAGAACACATTTGAGTCAGTTCTAATGACGTGGATGAAACTGGAGACTTTTATACAAAGTGAAGTAAGTCAGATAGAAAAACAATAGAGTATATTAATGCATATATATGAAATTTAGAAAGATGGTAACGATGACCGTATATGTAAGACAGCAAAAGAGACACAGATGTCAAGAACAGACTTTTGGACTCTATGGGAGGTGAGGGTGGGATGATTTGTGAGAATGGCATTGAAAACTGCATATTACCATATGTGAAATAGATGACCAGTCCAAGTTTGATGTATGAATCAAGGTACTCAAAGCCGGTGCACTGGGACAACCTTGAGTGATGGGATGGAAAGGGAGGTGGGAAGGGTGTTGAAGACAGGGAGACACATGTACATCCATGGCTGATTCATGTCAATGTATGGCAAAAACCACCACAATATTGTAAAATAATTAGCCCCCAAGTAAAAGGAATAAATTAATTTCAAATATTTGCATATTTTTAAAGTGTAGAAGGTTATGTTTTGATTGTATCTATACCTATATCTATAGATTGAAAAAAATCACAATCATTAAATTACCCATCACCTCACAGTTACTACTTTCTCTCTCTAACTTCTTTTTTTTTGCCTAACTCCATTTTTGATGCATAACTCATTATGTGAATGATAATCATTTTCATATTTTCTTTGTGTATGTGTGGCATCATTAGTCTTGACATTGAAATGAAATTTTGGATGGGGAGTGTATGTTCCACTTGTATGAGATGACATCAAGCTCATATATTTCACAAAAGCTCATATATGTGTGTGTGTGTGTGTATATATATGTATATATATATATGTATATATACATATAAGTATGACACTTTAAGAAAAATACCAGGATTTAAGGAAACAAATATGTCTTGAGTGCCTAGTATGCATCAGATATTGTTCTTGGTTCTAGACTTACAGTGAAGGACATAAAGTCAATAGTTCCTGTCATCAAGTAATTTCTGTTTTCATGGGTGAAAGGGTGGTTCATGGTATTGCTGTGGAGCAGAGGAGAGCTGCTTTGGCTAAAGGGTGTGGGGACACCTTCTCTGAGGAGTTGATATATGAATCAAGATTTGAAGAATGAGATACAGTCAGTTGTGTGAAGATTTTGAAGAAGAGCATTTTAGGTTGAAGAGCAAGTAGCCATGTCATGAGGCGAGAACAAGAACAATGTGTTGAGGAACTGCAAATGGTTGAGTGTAAATGGAGTGCAGTCAGAGAGGAGCAGAGTAGAGATAAAAGACTGAGGTTAGAGAGGCAGAGATGAGGTCTTGTAGGGACTTGTGGGGTAAGAACCTGGATTTTATCTTATGGGCAGTGGAGAGCTGCTATATGGTTTGATAAAGAAAAGTGATAGAGTCTGATTTCTGTTTCAGAAAGTTCACTGAATGTTGTGAACTGTGTAGGATCAGAAGAATGTCAGGCTCCTGGCACTACACAAGTATGATCTGATGATGACTGAGATTAGGGTTGTAGCAGAGACAGTATAGCAGTATCTAGTTGAGCAGTTGGAACCACAGGATTTGAAGTCCAATCTCAATTTATAGCTTCACCACCTAAAAGCTATTTGACCTTGAGTAAGTTTCTTAACTTCTATAACACTTAGTTTTCTCATCTGTAAAATGGGAATGATGATAGCATGTATCTATAACTTAGAGTCATTCTGGTATTAAGTGGCACAGTTTATGTAAAACATCTGACATTATATTAGAACAATAATAAGCATATGATTAAATGGCTTCTGTATTTATTGATAGTATAAATACATACCTGCATACATATGTACATACATATACATTTCTTGATCCTTTCTCCCCTGCCCCCCTCCTCCAAACCTAGCTTGTCCTGTATTAGCTGATCTTAACCCATGAGTCCTGAGCCCTTGTTTTATTCTTGAAGACACATTATTTGGGGGTGCCTTCTCTCAGAGGTTAAGCATTCTGGTACCTTTAGATAATGTGTTTCTCTATGGCTTATCATTAATTTATTTAATAAGCAGCAGTAGTATCTGATGGTTGGATGGCATCACTGACTCAATGGACATGAGTTTGAATAAACACCGGGAGTAGGTGATAGACAGGGAGGCCTGGTGTGCTGCAGTCCATGAGGTTGCAAAGAGTCAGACATGACTGAGTGACTGAACTGAGTAAGTTCTGATTTCTAACCTCTTTCTACCTAACGAATCATTTCTGGAATACCTACCCCGTTTTCTCCAACCTCTTCCATGGGTCCTAAATGAACAGCAACACATTTTTCTTCCTTAGCTGTAAACATAACATGCTGAGCTTAGTCAGACTGCATTCACAGTTGCTTCCTTTCAGTAATTGCAGCTTTGAGTTCTTTCTTCAGAAAAATCTTCTTGCATTTTTCAAAGTGCGGTCTCATTTTATTACATCCTGATCAGAACTCTTCCAAAGTCCCTTGTTCCCTTGATGCTTTTACTGTCTCTTTCCACATTAGTATCATTTAAGAAGGCACGTAATAAGATGTTTCCTGCCTTCTCCACAAAATGAAATAGGACTGTATGTGTCCTTCCTCTTTGAAGGAATTGCTTTCCCTTCCCCACCTAGAGCTGCAGAGTAATCAAAGTGTCCTCATTCTAAAGGCTAAACTCAAATGGTGCTTCCACTCTGAAGCCTCTCTGCTGCCAATGCCAGCAGAGTCCATTTCTCCTGTGGTCCTACAGATACTTACATTAAAGCATTGCCATTTTGTATTAGAAATTTTCATGTACCTATTCATCTTCCCCAATATGCAATATACAACAAAGGCAAGCATATGTCATTCATCTCTGTAATCCCAACCCCCTGAACATACGAGACACAATATTATGGTCACTGCTCAATTCATCATTGATGAGCTCCAGGAGGAGTGAATACTCAAATCGTTCTGCATATAGTATATTGTGTCCCCTGCTTTTTAATATTTGCTTTAGAAAAGGTTGAGCTTAAAATCATTTAACATTTTTATTGTTACAAACTCAAAGTACAATGATGAAAGTTTAAGAGAACCCTAAGCTCTAGAAACTGAAAACACTCTGTGATATGCACACTTTTTAGAGTTATTTTTCAGTCAGTTCAGTTCAGGTCAGTTGAGTCACTCAGTTGTGTCTGACTCTTTGTGATCCCATGGACTGCAGCACGGCAGGCCTCCCTGTCCATCACTAACTCCCGGAGTTTACTCAAACTCATGTCCACTGAGTCCGTGATGCCATCCAACCATCTCATCCTCTGTCATTCCCTTCTCCCTCCACCTTCAATCTTTCCCAGTATCAGGGTCTTTTCCAGTGAATTATTTCTTTGCATCATGTGGCCAAATAATTGGAGTTTCAGCTTTAGCATCAGTCCTTCCAATGAATATTCAGGACTGATTTCCTTTACTATGAACTGGTTGGATTGCCTTGCAGTCCAAGGGACTCTCAAGAGTCTTCTCCAACACAACAGTTCAAAAGCATCAATTCTTCAGCATCCAGTTTTCTTTATAGTCCAACTCTCACATCCATACATGATTAGTGGAAAATCCGTAGCCTTAACTAGATAGACCTTTGTTGGCAAAGTAATGTCTCTGCTTTTTAATATGCTATCTACATTGGCCATTCAGTACATGGCTCTTAATAGATGGTAAATAGATGAAGGCAGTATTTTAACTATTTTTCACTTGCTAATTTAGACCAAAAGGTTTCATAGTTTTAAAACACTATGAGTATTTAGGAACAGCCAATGAAAAATTGATAAACTAAACTTTATCTTCATCAGAAATACTAAATACATCAGACTAGATATGGCTGAAACGTTTACATGGGATCTTGTTGTATCCAATTACAGTAGTATAAGATTATCTGCTTTCAGAGAAAATAGATCTGTCTGGTATATCTGAGAATTCATATGGAAACACTGGTATATTTATTTTACTTGAAAGCTGAATTTTCAACTCAGTGGTGAAACAATGATCTCTTTAGTAAACTGCGCTGGAACAACTGGTTTTCCATAGGATGGTAAACAGTCAGCTCCCAGTCTGAATGTGGCTCAGATCATGAACTCCTTCATGCAAAATTCATACTTTAGTTGAAGAAAGTAGGGAAAACCATTAGGCCATTCAGGTATCACCTAAATCAAATCCCTTAGCGTTATACAGTGGAAGTGACAAATAGCTTCACGGGATTAGATCTCATAGATACAGTGCCTGAAGACCTATGGATGAAGGTTTGTGATATGGTACAGGAGGTGGGCATCAAGAACATCCCCAAGAAAAAGAAATGCAAAAAAGCAAAATGGCTGCCTGAGGAAGCCTTACAAATAGCTGAGAAAAGAAGGGCAGCTAAAGGCAAAGGAGAAAAGGAAAGATATACCCATTTGAATCCAGAGTTCAAAAGAATAGCAAGGAGAGATAAGAAAGCCTTTTTAAGTGATCAATGCGAAGAAATAGAGGGGAAAAAAATGGAATGGGAAAGACTAGAGATCACTTTAAGAAAACTAGAGATACCAAGGGAATATTTCATGCAAAGACGGGCACAATAAAGGACAGAAATGTTATGTACTTAACAGAAGCAGGTGATAATAAGAGGTGGCAAGAATATACAGAAGAACTATACATGAAAGATTTTAATGACCCACATAATCACGAGGGTGTGATCACTCACCTAGAGCCAGACATCCTAGAATGACAAGTTAAATGGGCCTCAGAAGCATCTCTACCAACAAAGCTAGTGGCAGTGAAGGAATTACAGCTGAGCACTTCAAATCCTTAAAGATGATGCTGTGAAAGTACTCCTCTCAATATGCCAGCAAATTTGGATAGCTCACCAGTGGCTACAATACTGGAAAAAGTCAGTTTTCACTCTAATCCCAAAGAAAAGCAATGCCAAAGAATGTTCAAACCAATGCACAATAGATATCATTTCACTCACTGGCAATGTAATGTTGAAAATTCTTTAAGCTAGGCTTTAGCAGTACGTGAACCAGGAACTTTCACATGTTCAAGCTGGATTTACAAAAGGCAGAGGATTCAGAGCACAAATTGCCAACATTTGTTGGATCATAGAAAAAGCAAAAGAGTTCAGAAATACATCTGCACCGGCTTCATTGGCTATTCCAATGCCTTTGACTGCATGGATCACAACAAACCGTGGAAAATTCTTAAACAGATTGGAATACCAGACCACCTGACCTGCCTCCTTAGAAATTTGTATGCAGGTCAAGAAGCAACAGTTAAAACCGGACAGGGAACAACAGACTGGTTCCAAATTCAAAGGAGTATGTCAAGGCTGCATTTTGTATTTTACTTATTTAACTGGTATGCAGAGTATATCATACAAAATGCCTGGCTGGATGAAGCACAAGCTGGAATCAAGATTGTTGGGAGAAATATCAATAACTTCAGATATACACATGATACCACCCTTATGGTAGAAAGTGAAGAGGAACCAAAGAACCTTTTGATTAAATTCAAAGAGGACAATAAAAAAGCTGGCTTAAAACTCAACATTCATAAAATGAAGAATATGGCATCCGGTCCCATCACTTCATGGCAAATAGATGGGGCAACAATGGAGACAGTAACAGACTTTATTTTCTTGGTCTCCAAAATCATTGCAGATGGTAACTGAATCCATGATTAAAAGATGCTTCCTCCTTGGAAGAAAACCTATGACCAAACTAGATAGCATATTAAAAAGCAGAGATATTACTTTGCTGACAAATGTTCATCTAGTCAAAGCTATGGTTTTTCCAGTAGTCATGGATGGATGTGAGATTTGGACCATAAAGAAAATTGAGCACCAAAGAATTGATGCTTTCAGACTTTTGTATTGGAGAAGGTTCTTGAGAGTCCCTTGAGCTGTAAAGAGATTAAACCAGTCAATCCTAAAGAAACTCAGCCCTGAACATTCGTTGGAAGGACTGAGGCTGAAGCTGAAGCAACAGCACTTTGTCCACCCGATGCAAAGAAGTGACTCAGTGGAAAAGACCATGATGCTGGGAAAGATGGAAGGAAGAGGAGAAGGGGAGGTTAGAGGATGACATGGTTGGATGGCATCACCTACTCAAGGGACATGAGTTTGGGCAAACTGCAGGAGATGGTGAAGGACAGGAAAGCCTGGTGCACTACAGTCCATGGGGTTGCAAAGAGTCAGACATGACTGAGTGACTGAACAGCCACAGCAAATCTAGTGAAAAGCATTTTAATTGAAAACAATATGAGAATGTTGGTTATAAAGGTGGTGAGAGTTCAAAAGTGTGCTACACTCCTCACATTTACATCACATTTTTCTATAAAAGAGCCCTACCACAACTCTTCCCCTACTTACCTATATCTGATGAAAAATCCCAGGTACACTTTTCTGTGGGCCAAAAGGGAGTTCACATCATCCACGCCCTGACCTATCTGTGGAATTCTCCAGCTTTATACCCTTTTACCACCATAAAAGTCAAGCCTGTCTCCTTCCTCTGCTCTCTTAAGCCTATCATGAGCCTGCTTGAGACTTTATTCTGCTCTCCCCAGAAAAACTCATTATGTGAGTGATGAATTTTTTCATGCTCTCTGGAGGTATGTGTCATTAGTCTCAACATCCCCACCAAATTTTGGTTGAAGGATCCATCCTGTCTCTGTGGCGTGATGGAAGCAATTGGCCCCAAGAGCAGAATACTGAGACTGCTGTCCCTTACCACCAAGTATCTTCTCTCTCTTCTTTGGCTTTCAAACTGGATCTGCTGTATGCTGGTGAACATGCACTGTGAGCTACTACCCTCTGGCTAGCTTGTACTTTGACTTGCTTCTTTGTGCTTCATTTGTGAGCGCCAGCTAAAGTTGACCAAAATACACCAGTTTAGCCAGTTGGCTTATAATGAAAGTATTACTGGATTGGGACCCTCCTTAAAGCTGTTCTGAATTTTGTTTTTCAACCTGGACTTATGTATGAGTCTCAGGTTGAATCATGTGTATCAATTCAAAACTAACTTGTGACTGATACTAACCTCAAAAAATGATGCTTACCTTGTGAACACTGGTCTCAACCATATGTTGGCCCCCTTTCTCTACAGAACTGAGGAGAAAAACTGATAGTCTGTTCAATAGACAGGATGTTCACTCATATGGAGGAAGAGCAGTTGTTATGAGGGATGCTTAAATCATATTTCTAAGAGTAAATGACTGTGTGTGTGTGTGTTTGTGTGCATGCATGTGTGTGTGCAGCTGTGTGTGTGAGGAGAGTCATGTCTGATTCTTTGTGACCTCATGAACTGTAGCCAGCCAGGCTCCTCTGTCCATGGAATTTCCCAGGGGAGAATACTGGAGCAGGTTGCCATTTCCTCCTCCAGGGGATCCAACCCAGGTATCCTGCTTCTAGTGCATTGGAAGGTGAATTCACTAGTACTTTACAAAATGCTCCTGCTGCTGCCACATATCGGAGAAGGCAATGGCAACCCACTCCAGTACTCTTGCCTGGCAAATCCCATGAACGGAGGAGCCTGGTAGGCTATAGTCCATGGGATCGCTAGGAGTCGGACATGACTGAGTGACTTCACTTTCACTTTTCACTTTCATGCATTGGAGGAGGAAATGGCAACCCACTCCAGTGTTCTTGCCTGGAGAATCCCAGGGACGGGGGAGCCTGGTGGGCTGCTGTCTATGGGGTCGCACAGAGTCGGACATGACTGAAGCGACTTAGCAGCAGCAGCAGCTGCTGCCACATATGCCTCATAAATACAAATAATCTTGATCCTCTGGGCTCCAGGAGGAATATGTGTGTCACCATGTGATAAAGCCGAGTGGCCAATTCAACTATTGCTATGGGGAAGTCCACAACACTGACAGTGCTGACTTGATTTGAGGTTCCTTGGAAGAAGGATGTTATAAAAACTTTCCAGAATAAGACCAATAACAACTCAGGATCCAATGTAAAATCCAACATGCAAAACTCCCAATTGTCAAGGACCTCACAAACAAGAAATCTAAAAAATGATCACAGCAAAGAGGAGCATAAGAAGGCATAACATGGAATGAATAAATTTAGTGTAGTATCCTGGATAGGATAGTGGGATGGCAAAAGAACATTAGCTAAAAACCAAGGAAATCCGATCAAATCCAGACTTTACTTAATACTGTTTCATTGTTGCTTCACGAAGTTGAACTAATTTTGCATACTAATGTACAATGCTGATAAGGGGAATTGGTTGTGAAGTATATGAATATACTCTTCACAATTATTCCATAAATCTAAAACTCCTAAAGTAAACAGTTTTATTAAATTAAAAAAAAAAACCCACAAAATGCTAGGTGATGAGATCTGGAAGATAACAGTATTAAACATTGAATGAGGGTGGCCATGACGAATGGTTTGCAAGGAACACTCACTCACTAAGTTTTACGCCACAAAAACTGAACCAGACAAGATGAGGAAGCATGGAAAGTGAACTTGGGAAAGCTCATTAATGGGTGTTGAGGAAACACTCCATTTCTCAGACGAAAGCACCTGGACTTCTCTGCACCCTTCCCCTCCCCCATGGATCTTCAAGAGTGGTGCTTTGTGATATCAAGCCATGCCAGGGCTATGATTGGTTGGAAGAATTTCTTGCTGACCAATCAAAGTTGATGCATCTGGCTCTTCATTGTCCTGGGAAGGTATACATAGAGAGGCCAGGAGCTTTGGTGCAGGGCACTGTTGCTTCACCATGGCTAACTTAATTGAGGAAGTGAAGGAGAAAGAGCCAGAGATTGAGACTGACAGCGTAAATTTGGAGCAACAAGCGTCAATCGCTAAACAAAGGAAGAGAAAGATGTTTGATCAATCCAAGGGCTTGGACAGTGAGAAGGTCAGATTACCCTACTCATGCTCCTCCTCTTCATCTCCTACCCTGCCCTTGTCTGGCACAAAACCCCTCCTCAATGCACACCCGTTCTCTCAAAGTCCTCCCTCCCATCCTCCCTCAATAATGTCTCTCTGGATGACTTTGTTTTCTTACCAGATACGAAAGCTCACGAGGAAGGTAAAATCAACCCTTCAGCAGAATGAGGGAAGGGATAAGAAAGGGAAGAAATCAACGATACTAGTCTTCAACCACCACCCTCAGAATGAAAAGAAAAATGAAAATCAGCCGATGGTGGATGAAGAAATCCCGGAGGGCTTTTCCAACAGTTCTCCTGACGATTCTCCAAGTACCCTCCTGTGCCCACCTGGAGCCCGAGACCTTGAGCAATCTGCTGTCACTCCAGGAAAGCCCTGACGGAATAGTCATTTACACAGGGATCAAACAACAGCGATGGTCCCCTCTGTAGAGGCCAAAACACTCAGATGTTGGTGATTAAAGTATCAGCAAATTGAAAAAGATATAATTGTGTATCTGTTTTTTGATAATGGCGAGCCAATAAAGGGATGGGTCAGGTGTGTGAGAAGAGAGGGAGGTGGCATCCTTTCAGTTTAGGACCCAGACCAAGCAGTCCTTAGCTATTCAGACACTGGGAATGAGGACTGGGTGAAGACTGAACACTGAAGACTGAAGATTTCTGATCACTGAAGGGTTTCTTCCTGAACACTTCATCCCGCTGGTGAGGAGGAAAAGGACTTGGTATTTCTGGGTGTTTCAGAGGTCCCATCTGGGGAGAGGGGTGAGGTATGGGTGGTGGCCCTGTGTAATAATCAGATTCCACTTTTGAGGTTTGACAATTGAGTTTTTAAGCCTCATCAATTTCTGTTCCTCCTCTGGCCCACTTTTGGGCAAGCTGATAAAAACAGCCAGGGAATAAAGGAACATGAAATTGAAATGGATATACCTAACCTTAACCATGAATTACTGCGTTGCCTGCATTTCCCATAGCCAAAACATCCATTACCCCCAAATACACTCTAGTGCCCATGGATAATCTGACGCAATGAGTAATAAAATTAACTCTTTGGCCCCTATAATCAGCCTTAAAAATATGAGACCCTATGAACCTTTCCCCTTAGTTACAATCACACTTTTCACCTCAGTTGTTTTTAAAAAGATATAATCTAAATGAAAGCAAGGTCTTCACAGATTGAAACCCATTATAGAAGACCAGTTTAGAAAGGGTATACTGGTTATCCCCAGGCCTCCCGCACTTAAGGGACAAATTTTACTTGATCTTAAACCTGGAAAACAAGAAGAATGCCTCAGGGTGAACTTGTGCCCTTTGTGTCATGGACCCACTCACTAGGGCTCCATGTATATTATTGAAAATACTGCTTCCACCAAATAACTGGTAAATACTTTGTAGTCACAGAAAATCATTTGGCTATGATGCTTTTCCAGTGCCAATTTCAACAGCCTGTCAGCTATACTTAAAGTTCGCCTTAGAGGGACATGATACACCTTCATCTGTCTATTCAGTGGGCCCAGTGTCCACACCTGCCATCTCACATAGTCTTTGCAGGCAATATTTTCACCATCTCTAGCTTTTTCCAGATACACAATTATGACCTCACACTGATGACATCCTCCTTTGAGGAGATACCTATGACACACATAGTTAATGGGACCACCCCTTTAGTTAAGTTTCTGAAAATTCATTTGTAAGTGGCTGACTTCTCCAGTCTTGACAGTGTCAAGAAGCAGCTTTTAGTCTTCTTAGTTCCCATACTATTAAAACAAGCCCAATGTGTTTGAAACACCTTTATATTCTGGAGGCAACATTTCCTCATATACACATTCTTTTTTTTTTTTTGGCTTGGTAGCTTCCAAATAGGCCCCTTGAATAATACTCGCTGTGTCAAAAGATTCTAGAATCTGACTAAATTGCCATAGGACACGCATTCATATATGGCCACTGAGACTCCTTCACTGTTCAAACTTTAGCAACCTTCTCTCCTGTATCTTGGAGTCCCTAACCCATCAGAGACGGCCTTAGTTTCATGGGCTTCTGATACAAGTAACTGCACACCTTGGCCCAGTGCTGTATGCCCTTAGTATAGCAATTGTGGGTACATGCTGGATTTGCCAGTAAATGTAGACTATCTCGGATGTTGAACCTATGACCTTCCATATCAGGTTGCCCACTTGGCCATTGATTATGGAAGTAGCACTCTGCAAGCTCAGCATGGCTAGTGAGGCCTCCTTGCTACAGGATGGAGCTGAACCTGGGCCCTCTGCATACCCTGTCTTCAAGAGAGGGTGTCTCCCCCTGTGCTCAGCCCCCTGTCAGATGCCTCACTGCTACAAGAGTTCATCTCTTAGAAGCCTTTGACACCAGCAGATCCCCTTAGGATCAACACAGTGAAAACCAAAGGGAGTTCATTCACTGAACCAATGGTATCATCTCAATTACGCTTGATGGAGCTTTCTTGAAAGTTGCTATTTTTCATCTCTTAATCAGAATGTTCCTAATAAAGGACTGACCCAAAGGTCAGATCCAGTGTTCAAACTTTAGGCAGTTACTTTAGCAGAGGATGTGTTGGCCAACAATTGGCCTCATGGTCACACCTTTATAGATCTTTGGGCCATTGCCAATGGGTTGATTATCTGTTCTGGCCAAATCATACAACACTTATCCAACGTTGTCTCACTTAGTGTAAAGAACTCACAGAACGTCTTGCCTCCTGAGAGAGTACACCCAAAATATAAATCAAGGTCATACATTTTCTGCACATACTAAAGCCACAATACAATGTTTCACCATGGCACTCTTTATGCTCTTTGGAGTGCTACAGACAGAGGGAAATCCAGACACTCATTTTACTTTTGAGAATACACAATACTAGTTGCTGAACAAGACTTTCAATGGAACAGTCACCTCCTTTACTGATCTAATGCTGCAGCTGCCATAATGTCTTCCATAAACAAGTCCAAATTAAATTAGCCATGAAATGTTTTAATTATCAAAGAAACAATATGGGTACATTGTAAAAGAGATTGATCCCATTGTTTTACTCAGTTGTTTTTTTTTTTTTTTACTTATAATGGACAAATAAAATTTGCATATGTTTCACAGGGGGTTGGTCAGTTTTCCCATCACCACTTGTAAAAGAGATTACTTTTCTCCACTGTATATTTCTGCCTCTTTTGTCAGAGATAAGTATCCATAGGTGCATAGATTCATTTCTGGGCTTTCTTTTTTGTTCCATTGATCTATATTTCTGTCTTTGTGCTAGTACCATACTGTCTGACTGTAGCTTTCTCATATATTCTGAAGTCAGGCAGGTTGACTCCTCCAGTTCCATTCTTCTTTCTCAAGATTGCTTTGGGTATTTGAGGTCTTTTGTGCTTCCATACAAATTGTGAAATTTTCTGTTCCATAAAAAATACTGTTGGCAGCTTGATAGGGAATGTATTGAATCTATAGATTGCTTTGTGTAATATATTCATTTTCACTGTATTGATTATTTCAATCCATGAACACAGTATATTTCTCCATCTATTTTTACCATCTTTGATTTCTTTCAGCAGTGTTTTATAGTTTTCTATACATATGTCTTTTGTTTCTTTAGGTAAATTTTTTCCTAAGTATTTTATTCTTTTCATTGAAATGGTGAATGGGATTGTTTCCTTTATATCTCTGTTTTCTTATTGTTATTATACAGGAATGCAAGGAATTTCTGTGTGCTAATTTTATATCCTGTAACTTTACTTTATTCATTGGTTAGCTCTAGCAATTTTCTGGTGGTGTCTTTAGGGTTTTCTATATTGAGGATCATGACATGTGCCAACAGTGAGAGTTTTACTTATTCTTTTCCAACCTGGATTCCTTTGGATTCTTTTTCTTCACTGATTGCTGTGGCTAAAACTTCCAAAACTATGTTGAATAGTAGTGGTGGGAGTGTCCACCTGTGTCTTGTTTCTGACTTTAGAGGAAACTAGAACACTTTCTAACACCGGTGTTAGATAAAATCTTAAAGATAAAATCTTAAATATCTAAATGTAAGACCAAAATCTATAAAACTCCTAGAGGAAAACATACATGGAACACTCTCTAATAGAAATCACAGCAAGATCCTCTATGACCTACCTCCCAGACTAATGGAAATTAAAGGAAAATTAAACAAATGGGATATAATTAAACTTAAAAGCTTTTGCACAATAAAAGAGACTATTAGCAAGGTGAAAAGACAGCCTTCATAATGGCACAAAATAATAGCAAATGAAAGAACTGACAAAACATTAATCTCTGAAATATACAAGCAGCTCATGCAGCTCAATTCCAGAAAATCAAATGACCCAATTAAAAAAAATGGGCCAAAGAACTAAACAAATATTTCTCCAAGGGAGACATACAGATGGCTAACAAACACATGAAAACATGCTCAACATCACTCATTATCAGAGAAATGCAAATCAAAACCACAATGAGATGCCATCTCATGCTGGTCAGAATGGCTGCCATCAGAAAGTCTACAAACAATGAATGCTGGAGAGGGTGTGGAGAAAAAGGAACCCTCTTTCACTGTTCGTGGCAATGCAAACTAGTACAGCCACTATGGAGAACAGTGTGGAGATTCCTTAAAAAACTGGAAATAGAACTGCCATAAGACCCAGAAATCCACTGCTGGACATACACATTGAGGAAACCAGAATTGAAAGAGACATAGGTATCCCAGTGTTCATTGCAGCACTGTTTACAATAGCTAGGACATGGAAGCAACCTAGATGTCCATTGGCAGATGAATGGATAAGAAAGCTGTGGTACATATACACAATGGAATATTACTCAGTTATTAAAAAGAACATATTTGAGTCAGTTCTAATGTGATGGATGAAACTGGAGACTATTACACAAACTGAAGTATATCAGGAAAAAAAAAAAAAACACCAGTAGCAAATCCCAGGGGACGACTCATATGCAGAGGTGGAAATAAAACCACAAATGAAACCCAGGGTCAGTGTGGTTAAGGAAGAAGACCAAAACCTTACTACCAGCTATACAAGCTATAGATTACATCCACATGATCAACTAGCCAGACTCTGTGTCTATGGAATGTATAAAAGGCCATTGAGAGTTCCCAAAAATGAAAACTCACTAGTTCTGATAACTGTGGACATTGGAGGCAAGAACACACAGGAGTAGGACCAGACGAGAATATAAGCTACTCCCACAGCAGGCCCAGAGATCAACACAGTGTTGGAGGGCATTCTAGACAGGTGACGTGGACTGTGACTCCCAGCGAGGGAAAGGACTCTGATAGCAGTGACTCAAGGAAAATATTTATTTGTCTTATGTTTTGACTTGTTCTGTAGATTCTTTTGGATTTTTTCCTCCCCCACCCACCCCCGTTGTAGTTGTTGATTTTATTGGCACTATGAAATCTAATTAAATTTTTGAGCTTTTCTTTTTTTCTCAATCACACTTTTTACTGTTGTTATAAACCTCTGCCTCTACATTGGGCTTTTGCAGTTCTTTGGAGTTTCCTTTTTTTTTTTTTTTTTTTGTCTTTTTTTTATTTTAATTTTTTAAGCCTATTATTAGTTTTTCTACATTTATTCCTTTGTTTGCTTTCCCTACTGTTCTTTTCCCCTTGCAGTTAATCTTTAAGGTACATAAATCTTCATCTACCTCTATTTAACTTTGCATATCTATTCTTTATTTTCTCTCTTTCCTTGCCTCTCAATATATTTGCTAATTTTGTTTTCATTGCTTTATTCCCCAATTGGCAGCTTGCTTTAGTTTTGTTTTCCAGTCTGTGCTTTAGTTAGTTTTGTTCTGGTAGATAGAATTTTTGGTTTCTTTCTTTGCCAGGTAAATCTATTGTACTTCATTTTTGTTGGACTGTTTTGATTTTGCTTATGGGTGTCTATTTATATGGGTATATTCAGTCACACTTTTTATTGTTGCTACAAACCTCTGTCTCTATGTTGGGCTTTTGCAGTTCTTTAGAATTTTTCTGTTTTTTCTTTTTTTCTTTCTTCTTCCTTTTTTTTTCTTTTCTCTTTTTTATAATTTTAATTTTTTTAAAACCTATTACATTCTTTCTATGATTATTCCTTTGTTTGTCTTCCCTACTGTACTTTCCCCCTTACAGTTAATCTTTAATGTATGCAAATATTCTTCATCTACCTCTATTTAACTTTGCATATCTATTCTTTTTTTCTTTTCTTTCTTTCCTTTCCTCTAAATATATTTGTTAGTTTTGTTTTCATTGCTTTATTTCCCACTTGGCACATTGTTCTAGGTTTATTTTCCACTTTAGGCTTTAGTTAGTTTTGTTCTTAACTGTTAAATACAATTTTTGATTTCCTTTGTTTGCAGGGTCAATCTGCTGTATTTTATTTTTGTTAGATAGCTTTGACTTTGCTCATGGATATATATGTATATGTGCATATTCCATTATTTTAATTATTATTTGCCTGATCTTGTAACTGCCATTTGTCTGGGGTTCATCTTTGGCTTCTCATTTTTGGATATTTGTTTTAATCTCCCTTAATGCCAGAACAAACCACTTGTGGAATCTTCGTTCCTGACCAGAGATCAAGCCCTGTACCTTTGGAGTAGGAGCACTGGCTCCAAGCGTCTAGACTATCAAAGAACTAACCCTTGGGAGTATCAAATAGTGAGAAGAAACACAAAGGAAACCACTTGAATGCAAGACCCAGCATCACTCATCCACCAGTAGGACCCTGTGTAGGACGCCTCATCTAAATAACAAGAAAACAAAAATACAAACCCAATCATCAACAGATAGGACTACCACCTCACTCAGCCTTGCCCATGAGAGGAAAGATAAACAAACAAACAAAACTCAGTACAAATCTCACCCTATAAGAAGCTTACACAAACCACTGGACCAACATTGAATGTGAAGTCACTCAGTCGTGTTCGACTTTTTGCGACCCCATGGACTGTAGCCTACCAGGCTCCTCTGTCCATGGGATTTTCCAGGCAATAGTACTGGAGTGGATTTCCATTTCCTTCTCCAAGGGATCTTCCCAAACCAGGGATTGAACCCAGGTCTCCCGCATTGTAGACAGACGCTTTACCATCTGAGGCACCAGGGAAGTCCCAACCTTAGGAGGGCAGAAAATAAAAGGAAGAAAGAATTCAACCTTGAAGCCTGGGAAAAGGAGACCTCAAACACAAAAAGTTAAAAAAAATAATGAAAAGGCAGAGAAATACTATAAATATGAAGGAACAAACTCGAAACTCAAAATTGCAAAAAAATCAAGAGGAAATAGGCAAACTACCTGAAAAATAATTCAGAATAATGAGAGTAAAGATGATCAAAACCTTGAAAACAAAATGGAGAAAATGCAAGAATCAATTAACAAAGACCTAAAAGAATTAAAGAATAAGCATACAGAGACAAACAACACAATTATTGAAGTTAAAACTACGAAGGAATCAATAACAGAATATCTGAAGCAGAAGAATGAATCAGTGAGCTGGAAGATAAAAAGTTGGAAATAACTTCTGAAGAGCAGAATAAAGTAAAAACAATGAGAAGAACTGAGGATAGTATCAGAAACCTCTGGGACAATATCAAACACACCAACATTTGAATTATAGAGGTCCCAGAAGAAGAAGAGGAAAAGAAAGGTTTTGAGAAAAAAATTTTAAGAGATTATAGATGAAAATTTTTCCAGTATGGGAAAGGAAATAGTCAATCAAGTCCAAGAGGCACAAAGAGTCCCATACAGGATAACCCTAAGGAGAAACAAGCCAAGACACATACTAATCAAAATAACCAAAACTAAACACAAAGAAAGAATATTGAAAGCAGCAAGGGGGAAGCAACAAGTAACATACAAGGGAAACCCCATACACTTAACAGCTGATCTTTCAGCAGAAACTCTGCAGGCCAGAAGGGAAAGGCAGGATATATTTAAAGTACTGAAAGGGAAAAATCTACAGTCAAGATTACTGTACCTGGCAAGGATCTCATTCAAAACTCATGGAGAAATAAAAAGCTTTTCAGAAAAAAAAAAAGTTAAGAGAATTCAGTACAACAAAACCAGCTTTACAATAAATGTTAAAGGGACTTATATAGTTAAGAAATACACAGAGAAGAAAAAAGATCTACAAAAGCAACCCCAAACAATCAAGAAAATGGCAATAGGAACATATATATCAATAATTACTTTAAATGTAAATAGACTAAATGCTCCAACCAAAAGACACAGACTGGCTGAATGGATAAAAAAACAAGACCCATATATATGCTGTCTACAAGAAACCTGCTTCAGACCTCAAGACACATATAGACTGAAAGTGAGAGGATGGAAAAATATATTCTATGCAAATGGGAAGCAAAAGAAAGCTGGAGTAGAAATCCTCATATCAGACAAAATATACCTTAAAATAAAGAAGATTACAAGAGATAAGGAAGGACACTACATAATGATCAAGGGATAAATCCAAGAGGAAGACATAACAATTGTAAATATCTATGCACCCAACATAGAAGCAAATCAATAGATAAGAGAAACAGTAACAGACATAAAAGGAGAAACTGACAGTAACACAATAATAGTAGGAGACTTTAGCACCCCTTTCACACCTATGGACAGATCATCAAAACAGAAAATTAATAAGAAAACACAAGTCTTAAATGATACAATAGATGAGATGGATCTCATTGATATCTTCAGGACATTCAATCCAGATGCAGAAGAACACATCTTCTTCTCAAATGCACATGAACTATTCTCCAGGATAGATCACATCTTGGGTCACAAATCAAATATCAGTAAATTTATGAAAATATGGACCATATCAAGCATCTTCTCCAACCACAACACTATGAGAGTAGATATCTATTACAAGAAAAAAACTGTAAAAAACACAAACACATGGAGACTAAAAAACACATTTCTAATAAACAACAGGTTACTGAAGAAATCAAATGAAAAATCAAAAAATTTCTAGAAACAAATGACAACGAAAACATGACAACCCAAAACCTATGTTGTGCAGCAAAAGCAGTTCTAAGAGGGACGTTTATAGCAATACAAGCTTACCCAACAAACAAGAAAAACATCCAATAGACAACCTTACTTTCCACCTAAAACAACTGGAAAAAGAAGAACAAAAAGACCCCAAAATTAGTATAAGGAAAGAGATCATAAAGATCCAAGCATAAATAAATGAAAAAGAAATTAAAGAAACAATAGCAAAGATTAATAAAGCTATAAGCTGGTTCTTTGAGAAGATAAACAAAATTGTCAAGCTTTTAGCCAGACTCATCAAGAAAAAAAGAGAGAAGAATCAAATCAACAAAATTACAAATGAAAAAGGAGAGGTTACAAAAGACAGTGTAGCAAGACAAAGGATTATGAGACTATTATGAACAACTATATGGCAATAAAATGGATAACCTGGAAGAAATGGACAGGTTTTTGAAAAGTTCAATCTTCCAAGACCTAACTAGGAAGAAATATAAATTATGAACAACCCAATTACAAGCACTGAAATTGAAGCTGTGATCAAAAATCTCCCAAAAAACAAAAGCCCAGGACCAGATGGCTTCACAGGAGAATTCTGTCAAATGGTTAGGGAAGAGCTAATGCCTATCCTTCTAAAACTCTTTCAAAGAATTGCAGAGGAAGGGACACTTTTAAACTCATTCTATGAGTTCACTGTCACCCTGATAACAAAACCAGACAAAGACAACACAAAAAAAGAAAACCACTGGCCAATATCACTGACGAATATAGTTGCAAAAATTCTCAACAAATTTTAAGCAAACAGAATTCAACAACACATCAAAAAGCTCATACATCATGATCAAGTTGGGTTTATTCCAGGAATGCAAGGATTCTTCAATCTATGCAAATGAATCAATGTGATACACCATATTAGCAAATTGAAAGATAAAATCCATATGATAATCTCAATAGATGCAGAAAAAGCCTTTGACAAAATTCAGCACCCATTTATGATTAAAATTCTTCAAAATATGGGCATAGAAGGAATCTACCTCAACATAGTAAAAGCCATATATGATAAGCCTACAGCAAACATTATTCTCAGTGGTGGAAAACTGAAAGCATTCCCCATAAGATCAGGAACAAGACAAGGGTGTCCATTTTTACCACTATTATTCAACATAGTTCTGGAAGTCCTAGCTACAGCAATCAGAGAAGAAAAAGAAATAAAGGAATCCAGATCAGAAAAGAAGAAATAATGCTCTCATTGTTTTCAGATGACATGATACTCTACATAGAAAACTCTAAGATAATATCTGAAAATTACTAGTGTTAATCAGTGAATTTAGCAAAGTTGCAGGATACAAAATTAATACACAGAAATCACTTTCACTTCTAAATATTAACAATGAAAAATCAGAAAGAGAAATTAAGGAATCACTCCCATTCACCACTGCAACAAAAAAATTAATTATCTAGGAATAAACTTACCTAAGGAGACAAAAGAACTGTACACAGAAAATTGTAAGACACTACTGAAAGAAATCAAAAGTGACATAAACAGATGGAGAGATATTCCATGTTCCTGGGCAGGAGGAATCAATATTGTGAATATGACTATACTACCAAATGCAACCTACAGATTCAATGAGATCTCTATGAAATTACCAATGGGATTTTTCACAGGACTAGAACAAAAAGTTTCACCATTCATATGGAAACACAAAAGACCCCAAATAGCCAAAGCAGTCTTGATAAAGAAGAATGGAGCTGGAGAAATCAACCTTCCTGACTTCAGATTCTACTACAGAGCTACATGCATCAAGACAGTATGGTACTGGCACAAAATCAGAAATATTGACCACTGGAAAAAGCTAGAAAACCCAGAAATAAACACATGAACCTATTGGTACCTTACTTTTGACAAAGGAGGCAAGAATATACAATGGGGAAAAGACAGCCTCTTCAATAAAAGGTCCTTGGAAAACTGGACAGCTACATGTAAAAAAATCAAATTAGAACACTTCCTAACACCATACACAAAGATAAACTCAAAATGGATTAAAGACCTAAATGTAAGACCAGAAACTATAAAACTCTTAGAGGAAAACATAAGCAGAACACTTGATGACATAAATCAAAGCAAGAACCTCTATGATCCACCTTCTATAGTAATGGAAATAAAAACAAAAGTAAACAAGAAGGACCTGATTAAATTTAAAAGATTTTGCATAGCAAAGGAAGGAAATTGTAAGCAGGGTGAAAAGACAATTCTCAGAATGGGAGAAAATAATAGCAAATGAAACAACTGACAAAGGATTTATTTCCAAAAACATACAAGCAGCTCATACAACTCAATGACAGAAAAACAACCCAGTAAAAAGTGGGGAAAAGACCTAAACAGACATATCTCCAAAGAAGACATACAGATAGCTAACAAACACATGAAAAGATGCTCGACAACGCTCATTATTAGAGAAATGCAAATCAAAGCTACAATGTGATATCACCTTACACGGATCAGAATGTCCATCATCAAAAAGTCTACAAAGAATAAATGCTGGAGAGGGTGTGGAGAAAAGGGAAGGCTCTTGCACTGTTGGTGGAAATGTAAATTGATACAGCCACTATGGAAGATGGTACAGAAATTCGTTAAAAATTGAGAAATAAAACCACCATATGATCCAGCAATCCCACTCTGTGGCCTATACCCTGAGGAAGCCAAAATTGAAAAAGACACATGTATCCCATTTTTCATTGCATCACTATTTACAATAGCTAGAACATGGAAGCAACCTAGATGTCCATCGACAGATGAATGGATAAAGAAGTTTTGGTACATATACACAATGAATATTACTCAGCCATAAAAACGAACACATTTGAGTCAGTTCTGATGAGGTGCATGAGCCTAGAACCTATCATACAGAGTGAGGAGAGTCAAAAAGAGAAAGATAAATATCACATTCTAACACATAAATATGGAATCTAGAAAAGTGGTATTGAAGAACTTATTTACAGGGCAGCAAAGGAGAAACACACATAGAGAATAGACTAATGGAAATGGGGAAAGGAGAGGAGAAGTTGAGATGTATGGAAAGAGTAACATGGACACTTACACTAACATGTAAAATAGCCAACAGGAATTGGCTGTATGGCGCAAGAAATTCAAACATGTGCTCTGTATCCGTCTAGAGTGGTGGGATGGGGTAGAAGATGGAATGGAGGTTAAAAAGGGAGGGGATATATGTGTACCTATGGCTGATTCATGTTGCAGTTTGATAGAAAACAACGAAATTCTGTAAAGCAATCATCCTTCAATAAAAAGTAAATTATTAATAATAATAATAAAGCATCAAGGGAACAAGGGACTTTGGAAGAGTCCTGATCAAGAAGTAATAAAATGAGAACCTGCTTTGAAAAATGCAAGAAGATTTTTCTGAGGAAAGAACTCAAAGCTGCATTTACTGGAAGGAAACAACTGTCAAAGCAGTCTGACTTAGTTCTCAGCATGTTATGTTTACAGGTAAAGAAGAAATATGGGTTGCTGTTCATTTAGTATCCATGGAAGAGGTTGGAGAAAAGGGGGTAGGTATTCCAGAGATGATTCATTAGGTAGAAACAGAAGGTTAGAAATCAGATACTAATGTCGTTTGTTAAATAAATTAATTGTAAGCCATAGACAGACATGTATTATCTAAAGGTACCAAAATTCCTAAACTCTGAGAGAAGGCACTTCCAAATACTGTGTCTTAAGGATAAAACAAGGGTTCATGACTCAAGGGTTAACAGCAGCTATCATAGGACATGCTAGGTTTGGAGGGGGAGGTAGGGGAGAAAGAAGAACGAAGTATGTATGTACATATGTATGTAGGTACATATTTATATTATCGATAAATATATAAGCCATTTAATCATGTGCTATTATTTTTCTAAAATAATGTCAGGTGTTTTATATACATTTCTCCACTTAATACCAGAATGACACTAAGATATAGATACATGCTATCATAATTCCCATTTCACAGATGAGAAAACAAGTGTTACAGACGTTAAGAAACTTCAGTTCAGTTCAGTTCAGTCGCTCAGTTGTGTCCAATTCTTTGAGACCCCATGCAACGCAGCACGCCAGGCTTCCCTGTCCATCACCAACACCCGGAGTTCACCCAGACTCACATCCATCGAGTCAGTGATGCCATCCAGCCATTTCATCCTCTGTGGTCCCCTTCTCCTCCTGCCCCCAATCCCTCCCAGCATCACAGTCTTTTCCAATGAGTCCACTCTTTGCATGAGGTGGCCAAAGTACTGGAGTTTCAGCTTTAGCATCATTCCTTCCAAAGAAATCCCAGGGCTGATCTCCTTCAGAATGGACTGGTTGGATCTCCTTGCAGTCCAAGGGACTCTCAAGAGTCTTCTCCAACACCACAGTTCAAAAGCATCAATTCTTCGGCGCTCAGCCTTCTTCACAGTCCAACTCTCACATCCATACATGACCACAGGAAAAACCATAGCCTTGACTAGACAGACCTTTGTTGGCAAGGTAATGTCTCTGCTTTTGAATATGCTATCTAGGTTGGTCATAACTTTCCTTCCAAGGAGTAAGCGTCTTTTAATTTCATGGCTGCAGTCACCATCTGCAGTGATTTTGGAGCCCAAAAAAATAAAGTCTGACACTGTTTCCACTCTTTCCCCATCTATTTCCCATGAAGTGGCGGGACCGGATGCCATGATCTTCGTTTTCTGAATGTTGAGCTTTAAGCCAACTTTTTCACTCTCCACTTTCACTTTCATCAAGAGGCTTTTTAGTTCTTCACTTTCTGCCATAAGGGTGGTGTCATCTGCATATATTAAGTTATTGATATTTCTCCCGGCAATCTTGATTCCAGCTTGTGCTTCCTCCAGCCCAGTGTTTCTCACGATGTACTCTGCATATAAGTTAAATAAGCAGGGTGACAATATACAGCCTTGACGTACTCCTTTTCCTATTTGGAACCAGTCTGTTGTTCCATGTCCAGTTCTAACTGTTGCTTCCTGACCTGCATACAAATTTCTCAAGAGGCAGATCAGATGGTCTGGCATTCCCATCTCTGTCAGAATTTTCCACAGTTTATTGTGATCCACACAGTCAAAGGCTTTGGCACAGTCAATAAAGCAGAAATAGATGTTTTTCTGGAACTCTCTTGCTGTTTCGATGATCCAGTGGATGTTGGCAATTTGATCTCTGGTTCCTCTGCCTTTTCTAAAACCAGCTTGAACATCAGGAAGTTCATGGTTCACATACTGTTGAAGCCTGGCTTGGATCATTTTGAGCATTACTTTACTAGCATGTGAGATGAGTGCAATTGTGTGGTAGTTTGAGCATTCTTTGGCATTGCCTTTCTTTGGGATTGGAATGAAAACTGACCTTTTCCAGTCCTGTGGCCACTGCTGAGTTTTCCAAATTTGCTGGCATATTGAGTGCAGCACTTTCACAACATCATCTTTCTGGATTTGAAAGAGCTGAACTGGAAGTCCATCACCTCCACTAGCTTTGTTCGTAGTGATGCTTCCTCAGGCCCACTTGACTTCACATTCCAGGATGTCTGGCTCTAGGTCAGTGATCACACCATCGTGATTATCTGGGTCATGAAGATCTTTTTCGTACAGTTCTTCTGTGTATTCTTGCCGTCTCTTGTTTATATCTTCTGCTTCTGTTAGGTCCATACCATTTCTGTCCTTTATCAAGCCCATCTTTGCCTGAAATGTTCCCTTGATATCTCTAATTTTCTTGAAGAGATCTCTAGTCTTTCCCATTCTGTTTTTTTCCTCTATTTCTTTGCATTGATCACTGAGGAAGGCTTTCTTTTCTCTCCTTGCTATTCCTTGGAACTTTGCATTCAGATGCTTATATCTTTCATTTTCTCCTTTGCTTTTCACTTCTCTTCTTTTCACAGCTATTTCTAAGGCCTCCCCTGACAGCCATTATGCTTTTTTGCATTTCTTTTCCATGGGGAAGTCTTGATTCCTGTCTCCTGTACAATGTCACGAACCTCATTCCATAGTTCATCAGGCACTCTATCAGATCTAGGCCCTTAAATCTATTCCTCACTTCCACCATATAATCATAAGGGATTTGATTTAGGTAAGAAACTTACTCTTGGTCAAATAGCTTTTAGGTGGTGAAGCTATAAATCAAATCCTATGACCCTAACTACTCAACTAGATACTGCTATATTTTCTTTGCTACTACCTTAGTCTCAGTCATTGTCATATCATACTTATGTAGTGCCAAGAGCCTGACACTCCTCTGATCCTACATAGTTAACATTCAATGAACTTTCTAAACGAGAAATCAGACTGCACCACTTTCCTTTATCAAACCGTCTAGCAGCTCTCAACTGCACATAAAAAACACAGGTTCTTATCCCACACATCCCTACAAGACCTCATCTCTGCCTCTCCAACCTCAGTCTCTTATCTCTTCTCTGCCCCTCTTGGACTGTACTCCATTTACACTCAGTCTTTTGCAGTTCCTCAACACACTGTTCTTGTTCTCACCTCATGACATGGCTACTTGCTCTTCTACCTAAAATGTTCTTCTTCAAAATCTTAACACAACTGACTGTATCTCATTCTTCAAATCTTGATTCAGATATCAACTCCTCAGAGAGGGTTTCCCCACACCCTTTAGCCAACGCAGCTCTCCTCTGCCCCACACCAATACCATGAACCACCCCATTGCCATGAAAATAGAAATTACTTGATAATAGGAACTATTGACTTTATGTCCTTCATCGTAAGTCCAGAGCCAAGAACAATATTTGACACGTACTTGGCACTCAAGACATATTTGTTTCCTGAAATACTGATATCTTTCTTAAAGTGTCATACATATGTGTGTATGTGTGTGTGTGTGTGTGTACACACAACATAGATATATGCTTTTGTGAAGTATGTGAGCTTGAGTCATCTCATACAAGTGGAATGTACACCCCACACCCTAAATTTCATCTCAATGTCAAGACTAATGATGCCATACATACACCAGAAAAAATGAAAATGATTATTTTTCACATAATTAGTTATATAGGAAAAATAGAATTAGGCCAAAAAAAAAAAAAGAGAGAGAGAGAGAAAATAGTAACTGTGAGGTGATGGGTAATTCAATGATTGTGATTATAAATACAACCAGAACATCATGTTCTACAGCTTAAACACGTGCAATTTTAAATTAATTTATTCATTTTAATTGGGAGGCCAATTACTTTACCTGGTGAAAGAGGCAAATTTGGCCTTGGAGTACAGAATGAAGCAGGGCAGAGGCTAACAGAGTTTTGCCAAGAGGATGCACTGGTAATAGCAAACACCCTCTTCCAACAACACAAGAGAAGACTCTATAAATGGACATCACTGGATGGTCAATACCAAAATCAGATTGATTATATTCTTTCCAGCCAAAGATGTAGAAACTCTATACAGTAAGCAAAAAATAAGACCAGAATCTGACTGTGGCTCAGATCATGAACTCCTTATTCAAAATTCATACTAAAATTGAAGAAAGTAGGGAAAACCACTAGACCATTCAGGTTTGACCTAAATCAAATCCATTACGACTATACAGAGGAACTGACAAATAGATTCAAGGGATTAGATCTGAAAGACAGAGTGCATGAAGAACTATGGATGGAGGTTCATGACACTGTACAGGAGGCAGTGATCAAGACCATCCCCAAGAAAAAGAAATGCAAAAAGTCTAAATGGTTGTCTGAGGAGGACTTACAAATGGCTATGAAAAGAAGAGAAGTGAAAGGCAAAGAAGAAAAGAAAAGATAGACCCATTTGGATGCAGAATTCAAAAGAATAGCAAGGAGAGATAAGAAAGCCTTCCTCAGTGATCAGTGCAAAGAAATAGAGGATAACAATACATGGAAAGACTAGAGATCTCAAGAAAATTAGAGATAGCAAGGGAATATTTTATGCAAAGATGGCACAATAAAGGACAGAAATGGTATGGACCTAACAGAAGCAGATGATATTAAGAAGTGGCAAGAATACTCAGAAGAATTATACAAAAAAGATCTTCATGACCCAGAAAACCACGATGGTGTGATCACTCACCTAGAGCCAGACATCCTGGAATGCGAAATCAAGTGGGCCTTAGGAAGCATGATTACGAACAAAGCTAGTGGAGGTGATTGAATTCCAGTTGAGCTATTTCAAATCCTAGAAGATGAGGCTGTGAAAGTTGCACATATTGCACTCAATATGCCAGCAAATTTGGAAAACTCAGCAGTGGCCACAGGACTGGAAAAGGTCAGTTTTCATTCAATCCTAAAGAAAGGCAATGCCAAAGAATGCTCAAACTACTGCATAATTACACTTATCTCACACACCAGCAAAGTAATGCTCAAAATGATCCAAGCCAGGCTTCAACAGTATGTGAACTGTGAACTTCCAGATGTTCAAGCTGAATTTAGAAAAGGCAGAGGAATGAGAGATCAAATTGCCAACATCCGCTGGATCATCAAAAAAGCAAGAGAGTTCCAGAAAACCATCTACTTCTGTTTATTGACTATCCCAAAGCCTTTGACTGTGTGGACCTCAAAACCTGTGGAAAATCCTTCAACAGATTGGAATACCAGATCGCCTGAGTTGCCTCCTGAGAAATCTGTATGCAGGTCAAGAAGCAACAGTTACAACTGGACATGGAACAACAGACTGGTTCCAAATCGAGAAAGGAGTATATCAGGGCTGTATATTGTATACAGCTTATTTAACTGCTTATTTAAACTTATATGCAGAATACATCATGAGAAACGCTGGACTGGATGAAGCAAAAGCTGGAATCAAGATTGCTGGGAGAATTATCAATAACCTCAGATATGCAGATGACACTACATTTATGGAAGAAAGTGAAAAGGGACTAAAGAGCCTCTTGAAAGTGAAAGAGGAGAGTGAAAAATTTGGCTTAAAACTCAACATTCAGAAAACGAAGATCATGGCATCTGGTCCAATCGCTTCATGGCAAATAGATGGGAAAACAGTGGAAACAGTGACCGACTGACTTTATTTGGGGGGGGGAGGGGGCTCCAAAATCACTGCAGATGGTGACTGCAGCCATGAAATTAAAAGACCCTGGGTCCTTGGAAGAAAAGCTATGACCAACCTAGACAGCATATTAAAAAGCAGAGACATTACTTTGTCAACAAAGTTTGACAAAACTTTGTCAAAGCTATAGTTTTTCCAGTAGTCATGTACAGATGTGAGAGTGGACTATAAAGAAAGCTGAGCAGTGAAGAACTGATGCTTTTGAACTGTAGTGTTGGTGAAGACTCTTGAGAATCCCTTGGACAACAAGGCAATCCAACCCATCCATCCTAAAGGAAATCAGTCCTGAATATTCATTGGAAGGACTGATGCTGAAGCTGAAACTTCAATACTTTGGCCATCTAATTTGAAGAACTGACTCATTTGAAAAGACTCTGATGCTGGGAAAGATTGTGGGTGGGAGGAGAAGGGAACGACAGAGGATGAGATGTTTGGATGGCATCACCAACTCAATGGACATGAGTTTGAGTAAACTCCACGAGTTGGTGATGGACAGGGACACCTTGCATGCACAGTCCATGTGGTCACAAAGAGTCAGACACGACAGCAACTGCACTGAACTAACTGAACTACTTTACAATTTTTTGGTGGTTTTTGCTATATATATCAGCAAGGTTGTACATGTGTCTCCCTGTCTTGAACTCCCCTTCCACCTCCCTCCTCATCCCATCCCTCTGGGTTGTACAACCACAATGGCTTTGAGTGCCCTGTTTCATGCATCCAACTTGGACTGGTCATCTATTTCACATATGTTAATATACATATTTCAGTACTATTCTCTCAAATCATCCCACCCTTTCCTTGCCCCATAAAGTCCAAATGTCTGTTCTTTATATCTGTGTCTCTTTTGCTGTCTGGCATAAAGGGTCATTGTTACCATCTTTCTAAATTCCACATATATGTGTTAATATACTGTAGTGGTTCTTTTCTTTCTGACTTACTTCACTCTGTATGATAGGCTCCAGTTTCATCCACCTCATTAGAACTGAATCAAATGAGTTCTTTTTAATAGCCAAGTAATATTCTATTGTTTATATGTACCACTGCTTTCTTATCCATTAGTCTGCAGATGGACATCTAGGTTGCTTCCATGTTCTAGCTGTTGTAAACAGTGTTGCAATGAACATTGGGGCACACATGTCTCTTTCAATTCTGGTTTCCTCTTGTGTATGCCCAGCAGTGGAATTGCTGGTTCGTATGGCAGTTCCATTTCCAGTTTTTTAAGGAATCTCCACACTGTTCTCCATAGTGGCTGAACTAGTTTGCATTCCCACCAACAGTGTAAGAGGGTTCCCTTTTCTCCACATGCTCTCCAGCATTTATCGTTTGCTGACTTTCTGATGAAAGCCATTCAGACTGGTGTGAGGTGATACATCATTGTGGTTTTGATTTGCATTTCTCTGATAAAGAGTGATGTTGAGCATCATTTCATGTGTTTGTTAGCCATCTGTATGTCTCCTTTGGAGAAATGTCTCTAGTTCTTCGGCCAATTTTTTGATTGGGTCGTTCATTTTTCCAGTATTGAGGTACATGTGCTACTTGTAATTTTGAAGATTAATTCTTTATCAGTTGTTTCAGTTGCTATCATTTTCATCCATTCTGAAGGCTCTCTTTTCACCTTGATTATAGTTTTGCTCATTGTGAAAAAGCTTTTAAGTTTATTTAGGTCCCATTTGATTAATTTTCCTTTAATTTCCATTACTCTGGGAGGTGGGTCATAGAGGATCTTGACATGATTTATGTCAGAGAATGTTCTGCCTATGTTTTCCTCTGGGAGGTTTATAGTTCCTGGCCTTACATTTAGATATTTGATCCATTTTGAGTTTATTTTTGTGTATAGTGTTAGAACGTGTTCTAGTTTCCCCTAAAGTCAGGAACAAGACATGGGTGCCCACTCTTATGAGTACTAGTCAACATAGTTTTAGAAGTTTTAGCCACAGCAATCAGAGAAGGAAAAGAAAAAAAAAAAAGGAATCCATATTAGAAAAGAATAAGCAAAACTCTGTTTGCAGAAGACATGATGCTCTAATAGAAAACCCTAAGGACAACACCAGAAAATTACTGGGGTTAACCAATGAATAAAGTAAGGTTGCAGGATATAAAATTAATACACATAAATTCCTTGCATTCCTATACACTAACAATTAGATAACAGAAAGAATAATTAAGGAAACAATCACATTCACCATTGCAACAGAAATAATAAAATACTTAGAAATAAATTTATCTAAATAAACAAAAGACCTATATATAGAAAAGTATAAAACACTGCTGAAAGAAATCAAAGATGACTCAAATAGATGGAAGAATATACCATGTTCATGGATTGGAAGATCAATATGGTGAAAATGAGTATAATACCCAAAGCAATCTATAGATTCAATGTAATCTCTTTCAAGCTACCAATGGTATTTTTCACAGAACTAGAACAGATAATGTCAAATTTTGCATGGAAATACAGAATACTTTGAATATTCAAAGCAATCTTGAGAAAGAGAAATGGGGCAGGAGGAATCAACCTGCCTGACTTCAGACTATACTACAAAGCTACAATTATCAACACAGTATGGTAGTGGCACAAAGACAGAAATATAGATCAATAGACCAAAATAGAAAGCCCAGAGGTGAATCCATGCATCTATGGACGATTTATCTTTGACAAAGTAGGCAGTAATATACAATGGAAAAAAGACAATATCTTTAACAAGACACCCTGAGATGTTATTGGTCTCATCCTAAAAAGTTTTTATGTTTCTTTTCCCAGAGAACCTCAAATCAAGTTAGTACTATCAGTGTTGTGGACTTCCCCATGCAATTGAATTAATCTCTTGGCTTTGTCACAGATGTGACACACATGGTCTTCTCTAGATTCCAGAAGATCAAGATCATTTGTATTTATGAGGCACAGGTGACAGAAGCAAGAGCATATTGTAAAGTACTAGTGAATGCACCTTTCAATGCAGGAGACGCAGGTTGGATCCCTTGGAGGAGGAAATGGCAACCCACTCCAGTATTCTTGCCTGGGACATCCCATGGACAGAGGAGCCTGGCTGGCTACAGTTCATGGGGTCACTAAGAGTCAGACATGACTGACCACACACACACACACACACACACACA
Organism: Bos grunniens; assembly: GCF_055505025.1. Taxonomy (NCBI): domain Eukaryota; kingdom Metazoa; phylum Chordata; class Mammalia; order Artiodactyla; family Bovidae; genus Bos; species Bos grunniens. The sequence continues at coordinate 136,687,991 of NC_141194.1, forward strand.
CACACACAGTGAATTGTTTACTTTTAGAAGTGTGACTTCAGCATCCCACAGAGTAACTACTCTTCCTCCTTATGAGTGAACAGCCTGTCTATTGAACAGATTATCAGTATTTATCCTCAGTTCTACAGAGGAAGGGGTCCACATATGGAAGACACACAACCAGTGATCACAAGGCAAGCATCATTTCTTTGAGGTTGGTATCAGTTACTAGTTAGTTTGGAACTGATACACAGGGTTCAACCTGAGATTCACACATAAGTCCATGTTCAGATACACAATTCAGAACTTCTTTAAGAAGGGTCCCAATGCAATAATCCTTTCAATATATGTCAACTGGCTATACTGATTTTTGTTGGTCAAACTTTAGCAGGCACTCACAAATGCAGCACAAAGAAGCAAGGTCAAAGCACAAGCTAGCCAGATGGCAGTAGCTAAAAGTGCATGTTGACCAGCATACAGCAGAGCCAGTTTGAAAGTCAGACAGAAAAGGCACCTGGCAGTAAGGGACAGCATCTCAGTATTCTGCTCTTGGGACCAATTCCTGTCATCACTCCACAGAGACAGGATGGATCCTTCAAACAAAATTTGGTTGGGATGTCGAGACTGATGACACATACCCCAGAGAATATGAAAATAATTATCACTCATGTAATGAGTTTTTCTGGGGAGAGCAGAACAACCTCTCAAGCAGGTTCAAGAATGTCTTAAGAGAGTAGAGAAATGAGATGGGCTAAACTTTTATGGTGGAAAAGGGGGATAAAGCTGGAGAGTTCCACACATAGATCAGGGCTGGGATGGTCTGAACTTCCTTTTGGCCCACAGAAGAGTACCTGGGCTTTCTTATCAGATATAGATAAGTAGGGGAAGAGGTGTGGTAGGGTTCTTTTATAGAAAAATTTGATGTAAATTCAAGGTTTTTAGCACAGTTTTGAATTCTAATAACCATTAAAACCAAGCTTCTCATATTGTTTTCAGTTAAACTGCTTTTCACTAGATTTGTTGTCATTGTTCGGTTGCTCAGTTATGTCCGTCTCTTTGCAACCCCATGGACTGTAGCATGCCAGGCTTTCCTGTCCTTCACCATCTCCTGGATTTTGCTCAAACTCATGTCCCTTGAGTCAGTGATGCCATCCAACTATCTCATCCTCTGTTTTCCCCTTCTCCTCCTGCCTTACATCCTTCCCAGCATATGTGTTTTTTCCAATGATTCAGTTCTTTGCATCAGGTGGGCAAAGTGCTGGAGCTTCAGCTTCAGCATCAGTCCTTCCAATGAACATTCAGGACTGATGTCCTTTAGGATTGACAGGTTTGATCTCCTTGCAGTCCAAGGGCCTCTCAAGAGTCTTCTCCAACACCACAGTTCAAAAGTATCAATTCTTTGGCGTCTGGCTTTCTTTATGGTCCAACATGCACATGTATCCATGACTACAGGAAAAACCATAGCTTTGACTAGACAGACCTTTGTGAGAAAAGTAATGTCTTTGCTTTTAATATACTGTGTAGTTTGGTCATAGGTTTTCTTCCAAAAACGAAGCTTCTTAAAATTTCATGGATACAGTCACTGTCTGCAATGATTTTGGACTCCAGTAAAATGAAATCTGAGACTGGTTCCATTGTTCCCCATCTATTTGCCATGAAGTGATGGGACCAGATGCCATGATCTTCGTTTTTTGAATGTTGAGCTTTAAGCCAGCTTTTTCACTCTCCTCTTTCACTTTCATCAAGAGGCTTTTTAGTTCCTCTTCGGTTTTTACCATAAGGGTGGTGTCATCTGCATATATGAGGTTATTGATATTTCTCCTGGCAATCTTGATTCCAGTGTATGCTTCATCCAGCCTGGTGTTTGCATGATATACTCTGCATTTAAGTTAATTAAGCAGGGTGACAATATACAGTCTCGATGTAATCCTTTCCCAATTTGAAACCGGTCTGTTGTTGCATGTCTGGTTCTACCTGTTGCTACTTGATCCGCACACAGATTTCTCAGGAGGCAGGTAAGGTGTAAGAATCTGTTTAAGAATTTTCCACAGTGTGTTGGATTCCACACAGTCAAAGTCTTTGATGTAGCCAATAAAGCAGAAGTAGATTGTTTTTCTTGAATTCTCTTGTTTTTTCTATGATCCAACGGATGTTGGCAATTTGATCTCTGATGCCTCTGTCTTTTTTAAATCCAGCTTGAACATCTGGAATGTCTTCATTCATGTACTGCTGAAGCCTAGCTTGGAGAATTTTGAGCATTACTTTTCCAGCATGTGAGATGAGTACATTTGTGCATTAGTTTGGACATTCTTTGGCATTGCCTTTCTTTAGGATTGGTATGAAAACTGACCTTATCCAGCCCTGAGGCCACCACAGAGTTTTCCAAATTTGCTGGCATAATTAATGCAGCACTTTCACAACATCATCTTTTAGGATCTGAAATAGTTCACCTGGAAATCCACCACCTCTTCTAGCTTTGTTCAAGTGAGGCCCACTTGACTTCTCATTCCAGGATGTCTAGCTCCATGTGAGTGATCACACCCTAGAGGTTATCTAGGTCATGAAGATCTTTTTTGTATAGTTCTTTTGTGTATTCTGTCTGCTTTTCCCACTTCTTAATATATCCTGCTTTCTTAGGTCCATACCGTTTTTGTCCTTCATTGTGCCCATATTTGCATGAAATATTCCCTTGGTATCTCTAATTTTCTTGACGAGATCTCTAGTCTGTCCCATTCTATTGTTTTCCTCTATTTCTTTGCATTGATCACTTAGGGAGGCTTTCTTATCTCTCCTTGCTATTCTTTGTAACTCTGCATTTAGACGGGTACATCTCTCCTTTTCTCCCCTGTCTTTTGCTGCTCTTCTTTTCTCAGCTATTTGTAAGGCCTCCTCAGAAAGCCATTTTGCCTTTTTGCATTTCTTTTTCTTGGGCAAGGTCTTGATCACCGTCTACTGTACATCGTCACAGAACTCCGTCCTTAGTTCTTGAGGCACTCTATCAGATCTAATCCCTTGAATTTATTTGTCACATCCACTACTGTATTATTGTAAGGCATTTGATTTAGGTCATACCTGAATGGCCTAGTGGTTTTCCCTACTTTCTTCAATTGAAGTCTGAATTTTTTTGCAATAAGGACTTCATGATCTGAGCCACAGTCAGACTGGGAGCTCACTGTTTGCCATCATATGAAAAACCAGTTTTCCCAGCACAGTTTACTAAACAGATCATTGTTTCACCACTGATTTGGAAATCCAACTTTCATGGAAAATAAACATACCAAAGTTTCTATTTGAATTCTCAGATATAACAGATAGATAGATTTTCTCTCATAGCAGATAATATTATACTACTATAATTGGATACAACAAGATCCCATGTAAATTTCTCAGCCTATATAATAAATACATCAGTCTGATGTATTTATTATTTCAGATGAACATGTTTAGTTTATCAGTTTTTCATTGGCTGTTTAAAAATACTCAAAGAATTTTAAAACTATGAAAACTCTTGGTCTAAATAAACAAGTGAAAAATAGTTAACATATTACCTTCATCTATTTATCATCTATTTAGAGCCATGTACAAAAAGATGTTTATAAAAAGTGTGCATATCAAAGGGAGTTTTCAGTTTTAGTGCTTAGGTTTCTTTTTTTAAATGTTCACCATTGTACTTTGAGTTTGGAACAATAAAAATATTAAATGATTTTAAGCTCAACCTGTTCTAAAGCAAACATTAAAAAGCAGGGGACATGATCTAGTATATGCAGAATGATTTGAATATTCACTCCTCCAGGAGCAGCTCATCAATGATGAATTGAGCAGTGACTATAATATTGAGTCTCGTGTGTTCAGGTGGTTGGGATTACAGAAATGAATGACATATGCTTGTCCTTGTGGTATATTGTATATTGGGGAAGACGAATAGGTACATGAAAATTTCTAATACAAAAAGGCAATCGTTTTAATATAAGTATCTGTAGGACCACAGGAGCAATGGACTCTGTTGGCATTGGTGGCAGAGAGGCTTCAGGGAGGCAGCACTATTTGAGTTTAGCCTTAAAGAACGAGGACACTTTTCATCACTCTGCAGCTCTAGGTGGGGAACGGAAAGCAATTCCTTCAAAGAGGAAGGACACATACAGTCCTATTTCATTTTGTGGAGAAGTCACTAAACTTCTTATTACTCACTGTCTTAAATGATGTTAATGTGGAAAGATGGGCAAATATCAGAGACCAAAAAGACAAAGTTAAAGCATCAAGGGAACAACAGACTTTGGGAGAGTCCTGATCAGGAAATAATAAAATGAGAATGCACTTTGAAAAATGCAAGAAGACTTTTCTGAGGAAAGAACTTAAAGATACATTTTACTGGAAGGAAGCAACTGTGAACGAAGTCTGATTAAGCTCAGCATGTTATGTAAGCAGGTAAGGAAGAAATAGGGGTTGCTGTTCATTTGCTGCTGCTGCTGCTGCTGCTAAGTCGCTTCAGTCGTGTCCAACTCTGTGTGACCCCATAGACAGCAGCCCACCAGGCTCCCCTGTCCCTGGGATTCTCCAGGCAAGAACACTGGAGTGGGTTGCCATTTCCTTCTGCAGTGCATGAAAGTGAAAAGTGAAAGTGAAGTCGCTCAGTCGTGTCTGACTCTTTGCGACCCCATGGACTGCAGCCTACCAGGCTCCTCCGCCCATGGGATTTTCCAGACAAGAGTACTGGAGTGGGTTGCTGCTGTTCATTTAGGACCCATGAAAGAATTTAGAGGAAAGGGGGTAGGTATTCCAGAAATGATTCATTAGGTACAAAGAGAAGGTTAGAAATCATAAACTATTACCACTTATTAAATAAATTAATCATAAGCCATAGACAGACACTTATTGTCTAAAGGTACCAGAATGCCTAACCTCTTAGAGAAGGCACCCAAAATATTGTGTCTTCAAGGATAAAACAAGGGCTCATGATTCATGAGTTAACAGCAGCTAACACAAGACATGCTAGGTTTGGGGGCAGGGGGAGAACAAAGCAAGAATATGTATGTACATATGTATGGCATTTACATATTTATATTATCAATAGAAACATAAAGCATTTAATCATATGCTTATTATTGTTCTAATATAATTTCAGATGTTTTACATACATTGCTCCATTCAATCCCAGAATGATGCATGCTATCATCATTCCCATTTTACAGATGAGAAAACTAAATGTTATAGAAGTTAAGAAACTTACTCAAGGTCAAATCGCTTTTAGGTGGTGAAGCTATAAATTGAGATTGGACTTCAAATCCTGTGGTCCCAACTGCTCAAATAGATAGTGTTATATTACCTCTGCTACAACCATAGTTTCAGTCATCATCATATCATACTTATGTAGTACCAAGAGCCTGACACTCCTCTGATCCTACACAATTCACAACATTCAGTGAAATTTCTAAAACAGAAATCAGACTCTATCACTTTCCTTTATCAAACCATCTAGCGGCTCTCCACTGCCCATAAGATAAAATCCAGGCTCTTACCCCACAAGTCCCTACAAGACCTCATCTCTGCCTCTCCAGTCTCAGTCTTTTATCTCTGTTCTGCCCCTCTCTGACTGCACTCCAGTTACACTCAACCATTTGCAGTTCCTCAACATACTGTTCTTGTTCTTGCCTCATGACACGGCTACTTGCTCTTCTACCTAAAATTCTCTTCTTCAAAATCTTAACACAACTGACTGTATCTCATTCTTCAAATCTTGATTCAGATATCAACTCCTCAAAGAAGGTTTCCCCACACCATTTAGCCAAAGCAGCTCTCCTCTGCCCCACACCAATACCATGAAACATCCTATTGCCCATGAAAATAGAAATTACTTGATGGAAGAACTATTGACTCTATGTCCTTCAGTGTAAATCCAGAACCAAGAACAATATCTGACTCATATTTGGCACTCAAGAAATATTTGTTTCCTGAAATACTGGTATCTTTCTTAAAATGTCATACTCATATGTATATATACATACACACACATACATATATATACATATATGTGTGTATATATATATATATATATATATATTCCAATTTACCCATGATGTTTGTTTGATAACTAAAACATTGCATGGTTAATTTAGCTTGGACTTATTTATAGAAGCTGTTATGGCACCTTCAGCATGAGACCGGTAAAGGAGATGAGTGTTCCTTTGAGTATCTTGTTCAGGAGCTAGTACTGTGTATTCTCAAAAGTAACATGAATGTCTGGGTTTCTCTCAATATATAGGACTCCAAAGAGGATAAGCAGTGCCATGGTAAGACATTGTATTGTGACTTTAATATGTGCAGGAGATGTGTGACCTTGATTTATATTTTGGATATAATCTCTCAGGAGGCAAGAGATTCTGTGAGTTCTTTACTGTATGTGAGACAACCTTGGATAGGAATTGTTTGACTTGGCCACGATTGATGGTCAACCCATTGGCAGTGGCCCAAAGATCTATAAAGGTGTGAAGATGAGGCCAATTGTTGGCCCACACATACTTTGCTAAGGTAACTGCCTAAAGTTTGAACATTTGATCTGACCTTTGGTTCAGTCCTTTATCAGGAATATTCTGATTAAGACATGAAAACTGGCAACTCTCAAGCAAGCCCCATCAAGTGTGATAGTGACAATAACATTGGTTATCGGTTATTGGTGAATGAACTCCCTTTGGTTTTCACTGTGTTGATCCTAAGGTGATTTGCTAGTGTCCAAGGGTTCTAAGAGATGAACTCTTGTAGCTGTGTAGCATCTGACAGGGGGCTGAGCACAGGGGAAGATACCTTCTCCTGAAGATAGGGTATGCAGAGAGAAGATAGGGTATGCAGAGAGCCCAGGTTGAGCTCCCTCCTGTAGCAAGGAGGCCTCACTAGCTATGCTGAGCTTGCAGAGTGCTACTTCCATAATCAAAGGCCAAATGGGCAGCTGGATATGGAGGGTCATAGGTTCAAGACCTGAGATAGTCTATATTTCCAGGCAAGTCCAGCATGTACCCACAATTGCTACACTAAGGGCATACGGCACTGGGCAAAGGTGTGTGGTCCCTTGTATTAGAATCCCATGAAACCAATGGCCATCACTGATGAGACAGGCACTCCAAGATATATGAGAGAAGGTTGCCAAAGCTTGCACAGTGAATAAGTCTCAGGGGCACTAATAGCAGTGCCTCTTCTATGGCAATTTAGGCAGATTTTAGAATATTTTGACACATGGAGCCTCATTCAAGGTGGACTCTTTGGAAGCTACCAAGCAAAAAATTGTGTATATGAGGAAATGTTGCCTCTAGAATGTAAAACTGTCTAAAATGTGTTGGGTTTGTTTTAACAGTATGGGTAAAGACTAAAAGATGTTTCTCAACACAATCAAGATTAGAGCAGTCCTGTACTTATCAAAGAATTTTCAGGAACTTAACTGAAGTGGTGAGACCGTGTACTATGTGTGTCATAGGAATCTCCTAAAAGGAGGATGTCATTAGTGTGAGGTCCTAATTGTGTACCTGGAAAAAGCTACAGCTGGTGAAAATATTGCCTACAAAGACAATGGCAGGTTTGGACGCTGAGCCCACTGAATAGACAGCTGAAGGTGTATCATGTTCCTTTTAAGGTGAAGGTTAAATGCAGTTGAGAGGCTGTTGAAATTGGCACTGGAAACAGCATACTAGCCAAATGATTTGCTATGACTACAAAGTATTTACCAGTTATTTGGTAGAAGCAGATTTTCAAAGATATACATGGAGCTCTAGTGAGTGGGGACAAGACAACAAGGGTACAACTTCACACTAAGGCACTGTTCTTATTTCCAGGTTTAAGGTCAATTAAAATTTGTCTGTTAAGTGCTCCAGTTCAGTTCAGTTCAGTCGCTCAGTCATGTCCGACTCTTTGCGACCTGATGGACTGCAGCACACCAGGCTTCCCTGCCCATCACCAACTCCCAGAGCTTCCTCAACCTCATGGCCAAAGAGTCCATAAGATGCCATACAACCGCCTTATCCTCTGTCGACCCTTTCTCCTCCTGCCTTCAATCTTTTTCAGCATCAGGTTCTCTTCCAGTGAGTCAGTTATTTGCATCAAATGACCAAAGTATTGGAGTTTCAGCTTCAGCATCAGTCTTTCCAATGAATATTCAGGACTGATTTCCTTTGTGATTGACTGGTTTGACATCCTTGCAGTCCAATGGACTCTCAAGAGTCTTCTCAAACATCACAGTTTAAAAGCACCAATTCTTAGGCACTCAGCTTTCTTTCTGAGCGGGGATATCCACAGCTTCTCTAAATAGGTCTCATACAATGGGTTTCAATCTATGAAGACCCTGCTTTCATTTAGATTGAATCAGTTTAGTTTTTTAAATTTTATTTTATTTTTAAACTTTACATAATTGTATTAGTTTTGCCAAATATCAAAATGAATCCGCCACAGGTATACATGTGTTCCCCATCCTGAACCCTCCTCCCTCCTCCCTCCCCATACCATCAAAACTGAGGTGTAAAGTGTGATTGTAACTAAGGGGAAAGTTCCAAGGGTCTCACATTTTTAATGCTGGTTATATATAGGGGCCAAAGACTTAATTTTATTACTCATTGGGTCAGATTATCCATATGTACTAGAGGATATTTGGAGGTCTTTGATGTTTTGGCTATGGGAAATATAGACAAGGCAGTAATTAATGGTTGCTGCTGCTAAGTTGCTTCAGTCGTGTCCAACTCTGTGCGATCCCACAGATGGCAGCCCTCCAGGCTCCGCCGTCCCTGGGATTCTCCAGGCAAGAACACTGGAGTGGGTTGCCATTTCCTTCTCCAATGCATGAAAGTGAAAGTGAAGTCACTCAGTAAGTGTCCGACTCTTTGTGACCCCATGGACTACAGCCTACCAGGCTCCTCCGTCCATGGGATTTTCCAGGCAAAAGTACTGGAGTGGGGTGCCATTGCCTTCTCCAAATTAATGGTTAAGTTTAGGTATATCTGTTTCAATTTCAGGTTCCTTTATTCCCTGGCTGTTTTTATCAACTTGCCTAAAGGTGGGCCATAAGAGAAACAGAATTGATGAGGCTTAAAAACTCAATTGTCGAACGTCAAAAGTGGAATCTGATTATTACACAGGGCCACCACCCCTACCTCACCCCTCTCCCCACATGGGACCTCCGAAACACCCAGAAATAGCAAGTCCTTTTCCTTCTCGCCAGTGGGATAAAGTGTTCAGGAAGAAATCTTCAGTGATCAGAAGTCTTCAGTCTTCAGTGTTCAGTCTTCACCCAGTCCTCATTCTCAGTGGCTGGTCTGGGCCCCAGACCGAAAGGATGCCACCTCCCTCCCTTCTCAAACTCCTGACCCTGCCCTTTCTTCCCTCCCCATTATCAAAAACCAGATACACATATATCTTTTTACAGCTCATTGATATTTTAATCATCAACATCTCAGTACTTTGGTCTCTACAGAGAGTATGTTTGATCCCTGCACAAATGACTATTCTCCCAGTGCTCTTCCTGGAGTGACAGCAGATGCTCAAGGTCTTGGGATCCAGGTGGGCACAGGGGGGTACTCAGAGAATTGTCAGGAGAATTATTGGGAAAATCCTCCAGGTTTCCCTCATCCGCCACTGGTTGATTTTTGTTCTTCCTTTAATTCCTTGGGTGGTAATAGAAGACTAGTATCGTCTGTTTCTTCCCTTTCTTATTCCTTCCCGCATTCTGCTGAAGGGTTGATTTTACCTTCCTCATGAGCTTTTGTATCTGGCAAGAAAATAAAGTCATCCAGAAAGGCATTAGTGAAGGAGGATGGGAAGGAGAACATTGAGAAGATGGGTGTGCATTGATGATGGGTCTCGTGCCAGGCAAGGGCAGGGTAAGTCTCGGGTGTGGGATGAAGAGGAGGAACATGAGTAGGGTAATCTGACCTTCTCACTGTTCAAGCCCTTGGATTGATCAGACAATTGAAAGATTCTGCATCTTTCTCTTCCTTTGTTTAGCAATTGACACTTGTTGCTCCAAACTTACACTGTCTATCTCAATCTCTAACTCCTCCTCCTTCACTTCCTCAATTAGGTCTGCCATGGTGAAACAACAGTGGCCTAAACCAAGGCTCCTGGCGTCTCTATATATACCTTCCCAGGATAATGAAGGGCCACAACCATCAGCTTTGATTGGTCAGCAAAAAATTCTTCCAGCAAATGGTAGACCTTACGTGGATTGACATCACAAAGCAACACCCTTGAAAAACCATGGGAGAGGGGAAGGGTGCAGAGGAGTCTAGGTGCTCTGGTCTGAGAAATGGAGTGCTTCATCAGTGCCCATTAAAGAGCCTTTCCAAGTTGATTTTCTACTCTTCCTCATTTTGTCTGGTTCAATTCTTGTGGTGTACATGTCAGGGAGTGAGTGTTCCCGCCAAACCATTCATCATGGCCACCCTCACTCTGTTCAATTCTCTTGTCTTCCAGATCTCAACATCTAGTATTTTGTGGGTTTTTTTTTAATAAAACTTTTTACTTTAGATGTTTTAGATTTATGGAATAATTGTGAAGAATATGTTTGTATACTTCACAATCAATTCCCTTTATTAGCATTGTACATTAGTATGGAATTAGTTCAACTTCGTGAAGCAACAATGAAACAGTATTATTAACTAAAGTGTGGAGTTTGTCAGATTTCCTTGCTTATGACCTAATGTTCTTTTGCTGTCCCAGTATCCCATCCAGTATACTACACTAAATTTAGTTATTCCATATTATGCCTTCTTAGGCTCCTCTTTACTGTGATAATTTTTTAGATTTGTTTCTGAGGACCTTGACAATTGGCAGTTATGCATGTTGGCTTTTACATTAGATCCTGAGATGTTATTGATCTTATCCTGAGAAGTTTTTATAAGTTTCTTCTTCCAAGGAACCTCAAATCAAGTTAGTACTATCTGTGTTGTGGACTTTCCGATGGCAATAGTTGAATTAGCCTCTCAGCTTTGTCACAGAGGTGACACACATGTTCCTCTCTGGAGCCCAGAGAATCAAGATCATTTGTATTTATGAGGCATACATGGCAGCAGCAGGAGCATTTTGTAAAGTACTAGTGAATGTACCTTCCAATGTGCGAGATGCAGGAGACATGGGTTGGATCCCCTGGAGAAGGAAATAGCAACCTGCTCCAGTATTCTCCCCTGGTATATTCCATGGACAGAGGAGCCTGGCTGGCTAAAGTTCATGATGTCACAAAGAGTCAGACATGACTGCCCACACACACACACACACAGGCACACACACACAGAGTCATTTACGTTTAGAAGTATGATTTCAGCATCCCACATAGCAACTACTCTTCCTCCATATGCATGACCATTCTGTCTATTGAATGGACTATCAGTTTTTCCTGCCCAGAGGATCAAGATCATTTGCATTTATGAGGCATAGGTGACAGCTGCAGGAGCATTTTGTAAAATACTAGTGAATGCACATGCCAATGCAGGAGATGCGGGAGATGCAGGTTGGCTAAACTGATACATGTTGGTCAAACTTAACAGACGCTCTCAAATGCACCAAAAAGAAGCAAGGTCAAAGCACAAGCTAGCCAGAGTGCAATAGCTCACAGTGCCTGTTCACCATCATATAGCAGATCCAGTTCAAAAGCCAAAGAAGAGAGAAAAGACACCTGGTGGTATGGGACAGAATCACAGTATTCTGCTCTTGGGGCCAATTCCTGCCATTACTCCAAAGAGACAGCATGGATCCTTCAACGAAAATTTGGTTTCCGTGTTGAGATTGATATCACATACCCCCAGAGAGTATGAAAATAACCATCACTCACATAATGAGTTTTGCTGGAGAGAGCAGAGCAAGCTCTCAAGTAGGTTCAAGAATGGCTTAAGAGAACAGAGGAAGGAGACTGGTGAATATAGGGGTGGATATAGGGGATAAAGCTGGAGAGTTCCACACATAGGAACTTGTGTGGAACTTGGACGGTCTGAACTACCTTTTGGCCCAAAGAAGAGAATACCTGGGCTTTCTTATCAGATATAGGTAAGTAGGGGAAGAGGTGTGGTAGGGTTCTTTTATAGAAAAATGTGATGTAAATTCTAGGTTTTTAGCACAGTTTTGAATTCTAATAACCATTAAAACCAAGCTTCTCATATTGTTTTCAGTTAAACTGCTTTCCACTAGATTTGTTGTTGTTTTTCAGTTGCTCAGTCATGTCCGTCTCTTTGTGACCCCATGGACTGTAGCATGCCAGGCTTCCCTCTCCTTCACCATCTCCTGGAGTTTGCCCAAATTCATGTTTTTTGAGTTGGTGATTCCATCCAACCATCTCATCCTGTGTTATCCCCTCTCCTCCTGCCTTCCATCTTTCTCAGCATCAAGGTTTTTCCAGTGAGTTGGCTCTTCTCCTCAGGTGGCCAAAGAATTGAAGTTTTAGCTTCAGCATCAGTTCTTCCAATGAATATTCAGGGTTGATTTTCTTTAAGATTGACTGGTTTGATCTCCTTGGCGGATTCATGTTGATATATGGCAAAACCAATACAATATTGTAAAGTTAAAAATGCAAACTCGTACAGCCACTATGGAGAACAGTGTGGAGATTCCTTAAAAAACTGGAAATAGAACTGCCTTATGATCCAGCAATCCCACTGCTGGGCATACACACTGAGGAAACCAGAAGGGGAAGAGACACGTGTACCCCAATGTTCATTGCAGCACTGTTTATAATAGCCAGGACATGGAAGCAACCTAGATGTCCATCAGCAGATGAATGGACAAGAAAGCTGTGGTACATATACACAATGGAGTATTACTCAGCCATTAAAAAGAATACATTTGAATCAGTTCTAATGAGGTGGATGAAACTGGAGCCTATTATACAGAGTGAAGTAAGCCAGAAGGAAAAACATAAATACAGTATACTAAGGCATATATATGGAATTTAGAAAGATGGTAACAATAACCCGGTGTACGAGACAGCAAACAATAACCCGGTGTACGAGACAGCAAAAGAGACACTGATGTATAGAACAGTCTTATGGACTCTGTGGGAGAGGGAGAGGGTGGGAAGATTTGGGAGAGTGGCATTGAAACATGTAAAATATCATGTAGGAAACGAGTTGCCAGTCCAGGTTCAATGCACGATGCTGGATGCTTGGGGCTGGTGCACTGGGACGGCCCAGAGGGATGGTATGGGGAGGGAGGAGGGAGGAGGGTTCGGGAAGGGGAACACATGTATGCCTGTGGTGGATTCATTTTGATATTTGGCAAAACTAATACAATTATGTAAAGTTTAAAAATAAAATTAGAAAAAAAAATATTGTAAAGTTAAAAAATAAAATAAAATTTTAAAAAAAGAGTCTTCTCCAGCATCACAGTTCAAAGGCATTAATTCTTTGGCACTCAGCCTTTTTCACTATCCAGCTATCCCACGCATTTATGACTACTGGGAAAACCATCGTTTTTTGAATGTTTGGTTTTAAGCCAGCTTTTTCATTCTCCTCTTTCACTTTCATCAAGAGGCTCTTTAATTCCTCTTTGCTTTTTGCCATAAGGGTGGTGTCATCTGAATATCTGAGGTTATTCATATTTTTCCCAGCAGTCTTGCTTCCAGCTTCTGCTTCATTCAGCCCAGCATTTCACATGATGTACTCTGCATATAAGTTCAATAAGCAGGTGACGATATACAGCCTTGATGTACTCTATACATCCACTCCATTGTTCCATGTCCTGTTCTAATTGTTGCTTCTTGACCTGCATACAGATTTCTCAGGAGGCAGGTAAGGCTGTCTAGTATTCCCATCTGTTCAAGAATTTTCCATAGTTTGCTATGATCCACACAATCAAAGGTTTGGCATAGTCAATAAAGCAGAAGTAGATGGCTTTATGGAACTCTCCTGTTTTTTCTATGATCCAACAGATGTTGGCAATTTGATCTCTGGTTCCTCTGCCTTTTCTAAATCCAGCTTGAACATTTGGAAATTCTCTGTTCACATGCTGCTGAAGCTTAGCTTTGAGAATTTTGAGTATTACATTGCTAGCATGTGAGATGAGTGCAATTGTGCAGTGGTTGGAATATTCTTTCGCATTGCCTTTCTTTGGGATTGGAATGAAAATTCACCTTTAGTTCCTCTTCGCTTTCTTCCTATAGAAAGTGAATGGAATATCTGAAGTTGTTGATATTTCTCCTGGCTATCTTAATTCTAGCTTGTGATTCATCCAGCCCAGCATTTCGCATGATGCATTCTGCACATACATTAAATAAGCAGGGTGACAATATATAGCCTTGAAGTATTCCTTTCTCAATTTTGAACCATTGTTCTAGTCCTTGGTTCCATGTCCAGTTTTAACTGTTGTTTCTTGACCTGCATACAGGTTTCTCAGGAGGCAGGAAAGGTGGTCTGTTATTCCCATCTCTTTAAGAATTTTCCACAGTTTGTTGTGATCCACATAGTTAAAAGCTTTAGCATAGTCAGTGAACCAGAAGCATATAATTTGTTTTTTTCTGTTTTAATTCCCTTGCTTATTCAATGATCCAATAAATGTTGGCAATTTGATCTCTGATTCCTCTGCCATTTCTAAATCCAGCTTGTGCATCTGGAAGTTCTCGGTTCACATATTTTTGAAGCCTTGCTTGGAGAATTTTGAGCATGACCTTGCTAGCATGTGAGATGAATTCAATTGTACAGTGGAGATATTTCTGACCCAGGGATTAACCCAGGTCTCCAGTATTGCAGACAGATTCTTTACCGTTTGAGCTAGCATGGAAGCCTCAATTTTAAGGTAGTTTGAACATTCTTTGGCATTGTCTTTCTCACCTTTTCCAGTCCTGTGGCCATTGATGAGTTTTCCAAAATTGCTGACATATTGAGTGCAACACTTTCATAGCATCATCTTTTAGAATTTGAAATAGCTCAGCTTGAAGTCCATCACCTCCACTAGCTTTGTTCATAGTAATGCCTGCTAAGGCCCAGTTAATTTCACACTCCAGTATGTCTGACTCTAAGTGAGTAATCACACCATTGTGGTTATTCGGGTCATTAAGACCTTTTTAGCATAGTTCTGTGTATTATTGCCACCTCCTCTTAATCTCAGGCTTGTTAGGTCCTTGCCTTTTTTTTTTAAATATAAATTTATTTATTTTAATTGGAGGCTAATTACTTTACAATATTGTACTGGTTTTTGCCATACATCAACATGAATCCGCCTTTTCTGTCTTTTATCATGATCATGTTTGCATGGAATGTTCTCTTGGTGTATCTAATTTTCTTGAAGAGATCTCTAGTCTTTCCCATTCTATTGTTTTCCTCTATTTCTTTGCATTGTACACTTAAGAAGGCTTTCTTATCTTTCCTTGCTATTCTCTGAAACTCTGCATTCAGATGGGTATATCTTTCCTTTTCTCCTTTGCCTTTAGCTGTTCTTCTTTTTTCAGCTATTTGTAAGGCTTCCTCAGACAGCCATTTTACCTTTTTGCATTTGTTTTCCCTTGCAGATGATCTCAAGGACCACTTCCTGTACAATGTCATGAACCTTCATCCATAGTTCTTCAGGCACTCTGTCTATCAGATCTAATCCCTTGAATCTATTTGTCACTCCCACTGTATAACCATAAGGGATTTGATTTAGGTCATACCTGAACAGCCTATTGGTTTTCCCTACTTTCTTCAATTGAAGTCTGAATTTTGCAATAAAGAACTCATGATCTGAGCCACAGTCAGCTCCAGGTCTTGTTGTTTGCTGACTGTATAGAGTTTCTCCATATTCAGCTGTGAAGAATATAATCAATTTGACTTTGGTATTGACCATCTGTTGATGTCCACATGTAGAGTTATCACTTGGATTGTTGGAAGAGGGTGTTTGTTATGAACACTGTGTCTCAGTACCAAGTATAATTGTATTTCTTTTACCAAACTGGCTTATTTATATATTTTGTTTGCTGTGAATCTTGTGTCTATCTTTGTATTAAATGTTTTTTTTAATAATTTATTTATTTTCATTGGAGGCTAATTACTTTACAATATTGTAGTGGTTTTGCCATATAATGACATGAATCAGCCATGGGTGTACATGTGTTCCCCATCCTGAACCCCCCTCCCACCTCCCTCCTCATCCCATCCCTCTGGGTCATCCCAGTGCTCCAGCCCCAAGCACCCTGTCTCATGCTTCAAACCTGGACTGGCGATCCATTTCATATATGATAATATACATGTTTCAATGCCATGCTCCCAAATCATCCTACCCTTGCCCTTTCCCACAGAGTCCAAAAGACTGTTCTATACATCTGTGTCTCTTTTGCTATCTCAAATATAGGGTTATCATTACCATCTTTCTAAATTCCATATATATGCATTAGTATACTATACTGGTGTTTTCCTTTCCAGCTTATTTCACTCTGTATAATAGGCTCCAGTTTCACCCATCTCATTAGAACTGAATCAAATGTATTATTGCTAATAGCTGAGTAATATTCCATTGTGTATATGTACCATGGCTTTCTTATCCATTCGTATGCTGATGGACATCTAGGTTCTTTCCATGTCCTGGCTATTATAAACAGTGCTGTGATGAACATTGGGGTACACGTGTCTCTTTCAATTCTGGTTTACTTGGTGTGTATGCCAAGCAGTGGTATTACTGGGTCATATGGCAGTTCTATTTCCAGTTTTTAAAGGAATCTCCACACTTTTCTCCATGGTAGCTGTAGTAGTTTGCATTCCCACCAACAGTGTCAGAGGGTTCCCTTTTCTCCACACCCTCTCCAGCATTTATTGTTTGTAGACTTTTTGATAGCAGCCATTCTGATTGGTGTGAGATGGTACCTCATTGTGGTTTTGATTTGCATTTCTCTGATAAAGAATGATGTTGGGCATCTTTTTATGTGTTTGTTAGCCATCTGTATGTCTTCTTTGGGGAGATGTCTGTTTAGTTCTTTTGCAAATTTTTTAATTGGGTCATTTATTTTTCTGGAATTGAGCTGCATGAGCTGCTTGTATATTTTGGAGATTAATTATTTGTCAATTGCTTCGATTGCTATAATTTTCTCCCATTCTGAAGGCTGTCTTTTTATCTTGCTTATAGTTTCCTTTGTTGTGGATAAGTTTTTAGGTTTAATTAGGTCCCATTTGATTATTTTTGCTTTTATTTCCAATATTCTGGGAGGTGGGTCATAGAGGATCCTGCTTTGATTTATGTCATAGAGTGTTTTGGCTATATTTTCATCTAGGAGTTTTATAGTTTCTGGTCTTACATTTAGATCTTTAATCCATTTTGACTTTATTTTTGTGTATGGTGTTAGAAAGTGTTCTAGTTTCATTCCTTTACAAGTGGTTGACCAGTTTTCCCAGTACCACTTGTTAAATAGATTGTCTTTTCTCCATTGTATATTCTTGCCTACTTTGTCAAAGATAAGGTGTCCATAGGTGCGTGGATTTATCTCTGGGATTTCTATTTCGTTCCATTGATCTGTATTTCCGTCTTTGTGCCAGTGTGATACTGTTTTGATGACTGTAGCTTTGTAGTATAGCCTGAAGTCAAGCAAGATGATTTCTCCAGTTCCACTCTTCTTTCTCAAGATTGCTTTGGCTATTCGAGGATTTTTGTATTTCCATGCAAACTGTGAAATTATTTGTTCTAGTTCTGTGAAAAATACCATTGGTAGCTAGGGTGGAGAAGGCAATGGCACCCAACTCCAGTACTTTTGCCTAGAAAATCCCATGGACGGAGGAGCCTGGTAGGCTGCAGTCCATGGGGTCAGTAGAGTCGGACACGACTGAGCAACTTCACTTTCACTTTTCACTTTCATGCAATGGAGAAGGAAATGGCAACCCACTCCAGTGTTCTTGCCTGGAGAATCTCAGGGACGGGAAGCCTGGTGGGCTGCCGTCTATGGGGTCGCACAGAGTCGGACACGACTAAAGTGATGCAGCAGCAGTAGCAGCAGCTTGATAGGGATTGCACTGAATCTATAGATTGCTATGGGTAGTATACTCATTTTCACTATATTGATTCTTCCAATCCATGATCATAGTATATTTCTCTGTCTATTTGTGTCCTCTTTATTTCTTTCATCCGTGTTTTATAGTTTTTTATATTTAGGTCTTTGTTTCTTTAGGTAGATATATTCCTAAGTGTTTTATTCTTTTCATTGCAACAGGGAATGGGCTTGTTTCCTTAATTTCTCTTTCTGTTTTCCAATGGTTGGTGTATAGGAATGCAAGGGATTTCTGTGTGTCGATTTCTGTTTGTTAATTTATATAGTTCTTTATGTTAACTATATTCACTGATTAGGTCTAGTAATTTTCTGGTGGAGTCTTTAGGGTTTTGTATGTAGAGGATCATGTCACCTGCAAAGAGTGAGATTTTACTTCTTCTTTTCCAATCTGGATTCCCTTTATTTCTTTTTCTGCCCTGATTGCTGTGGTCAAAACTTCCAAAACTATGTTGAATAGTAGTAGTGAGAGTGGGCACCCTTGTCTTGCTCCTGACTTTAGGGGAAATGCTTTCAGTTATTCACCATTGAGGATGTTTGCTGAGGGTTTGTCATATATAGCTTTTATTATGTTGAGGTATGTTCCTTCTATGCCTGCTTTCTGGAGGGTTTTTATCATAAATGGATGCTGAATTTTGTCAAAGGCTTTCTCTGCATCTATTGAGATAATCATTTTTTTTTTCCATTTGTTAATGTGGTGCATTACATTGATTGATTTGCAGATATTGAATAATCCTTGCATCCCTGGGATAAAGCCAATTTCGCCATGACATATGATCTTTTTAATATATTCTTGGATTCTGTTTGCTAGAATTTTGTTCAGGATTTTTGCATCTATGTTCATCAGTGATATTGACCTGTAGTTTTCTTTTGTTGTGGCATCTTTGTCAGGTTTTGCTATTAGGGTGATGGTGGCCTCATAGAATGAGTTTGGAAGTTTACCTTCCTCTAAAATTTTCTGGAACAGTTTGAGTAGGATGGGTGTTAGCTCTTCTCTAAATTTTTGGTAGAATTCAGCTGTGAAGCCGTCTCGCCCTGGGCTTTTGTTTGCTGGAAGATTTGTGATTACAGTTTCAATTTCGGTAGTTGTGATGGGTCTGTTAAGATTTTCTATTTCTTCCTGAATCAGTTTTGGAAAGTTGTACTTTTCTAAGAATTTGTCCATTTCTTCCAAGTTGTCCATTTTATTGGCATGTAGTTGCTGATAAGTCTTTTATGATCCTTTGTATTTCTGTGTTGTCTGTTGTGATCTCTCCATTTTCATTTCTAATTTTGTTGATTTGATTCTTCTCCCTTTGTTTCTCGATGAGTCTGGTAATGGTTTATCAATTTTATTTATCTTCTCAAACAACTAGCTTTTAGTATTGTTGATTTTTGCTATGGTCTCTTTTGTTTATTTTGCATTTATTTCTGCCCTAATTTTAAAGATATCTTTCCTTCTACTAACCGTGAGGTGCATAATTTCTTCCTTTTCTAGTTGATTTAGGTGTAGAGTTAGGTTATTTATTTGACTTTTTTCTTGTTTCTTGAGGTAAGCCTGTATTGCTATGAACCTTCCTCTTAGCACTGATTTTACGGTGTCCCATAGGTTTTGGGTTGTTCTGTTTTCATTTTCATTCATTTCTATGCATATTTTTATTTCTTTTTTGATTTCTTCTGTGATTTGTTTGTTATTCAGCAGTGTGTTGTTCAACCTCTATGTGTTTGGATTTTTAATAGTTTTTCTCCTGTAATTGACATTTAATCTTACTGCATTATGCTCAGAAAAGATGCTTGGAATGATTTCAATTTTTTTTTAATTTACCAAGGCTAGATTTATGGCCCAGGATGTGATCTATCTTGAAGAAGTTTCGTGTGCACTTGAGAAAAAGGTGAAATTCATTGTTTTGGGGTGAAATGTCCTATAGATATCATTAGGTCTAACTGGTCTTTTGTATCATTTAAAGTTTGTGTTTCCTTGTTAATTTCCTGTTTAGTTGATCTATCCATAGGTGTGAGTCAGGTATTAAAGTCTCCCACTATTATTGTGTTATTGTTAATTTCCCCTTTCATACTTGTTAGCATTTGCCTTACATATTGTGATGTTCCTATGTTGGGTGCATACATATTTATAATTGTTATATCTTCTTGGATTGATCCATTGATCATTATGTAGTGTCCCCCTTTGTCTCTTTTCACAGCCTTTGTTTTAATGTCTATTTTATCTGATATGAGTATTTTTTTTTTAATTTTTTAATTGAAGGATAATTGCTTTACAGAATTTTGTTGTTTTCTGTCAAACCTGAACATAAATCAGCCATAGGTATACATATATCCTCTCCCTTTAGAACCTCACTCCCATCTCCCTCCGCATCCCACCCGTCTAGGTTGATACAGAGCCTGTTTGAGTTTCCTGAGCCATACAGCAAATTCCCATTGGCTATCTATTTTACATATGGTAATGTAAATTTCCATGTTACTCTTTTTTTTTTTTTTTAAACCCTCCTCCCTCCTCCCTCCCCACACCATCCCTCTGGGTCGTCCCAGTGCACCAGCCCCAAGCATCCAGCATCGTGCATTGAACCTGGACTGGCATCTCATTTCATACATGACGTTTCGCATGTTTCAATGCCATTCTCCCAAATCTTCCCACCCTCTCCCTCTCCCACAGAGTCCATAAGACTGTTCTATACATCAGTGTCTCTTTTGCTGTCTCGTATACAGGGTTATCGTTACCATCTTTCTAAATTCCATATATATGCGTTAGTATACTGTATTGGTGTTTTTCCTTCTGGCTTACTTCACTCTGTATAATAGGCTCCAGTTTCATCCACCTCATTAGAACTGATTCAAATGTATTCTTTTTAATGGCTGAGTAATACTCCATTGTGTATATGTACCACAGCTTTCTTGTCCATTCATCTGCTGATGGACATCTAGGTTGCTTCCATGTCCTGGCTATTATAAACAGTGCTGCGATGAACATTGGGGTACACGTGTCTCTTTCCCTTCTGGTTTCCTCAGTGTGTATGCCCAGCAGTGGGATTACTGGATCATAAGGCAGTTCTATTTCCAGTTTTTTAAGGAATCTCCACACTGTTCTCCATAGTGGCTGTACTAGTTTGCATTCCCACCAACAGTGTAAGAGGGTTCCCTTTTCTCCACACCCTCTCCAGCATTTATTATTTGTAGACTTTTGGATCGCAGCCATTCTGACTGGTGTGAAATGGTACCTCATAGTGGTTTTGATTTGCATTTCTCTGATAATGAGTGATGTTGAGCATCTTTTCATGTGTTTGTTAGCCATCTGTATGTCTTCTTTGGAGAAATGTCTATTTAGTTCTTTGGCCCATTTTTTGATTGGGTCATTTATTTTTCTGGAGTTGAGCTGTAGGAGTTGCTTGTATATTTTTGAGATTAGTTGTTTGTCGGTTGCTTCATTTGCTATTATTTTCTCCCATTCTGAAGGCTGTCTTTTCACCTTGCTAATAGTTTCCTTTGATGTGCAGAAGCTTTTAAGTTTAATTAGGTCCCATTTGTTTATTTTTACTTTTATTTCCAATATTCTGGGAGGTGGATCATAGAGGATCCTGCTGTGATGTATGTCAGAGAGTGTTTTGCCTATGTTCTCCTCTAGGAGTTTTATAGTTTCTGGTCTTACGTTGAGATCTTTAATCCATTTTGAGTTTATTTTTGTATATGGTGTTAGAAAGTGTTCTAGTTTCATTCTTTTACAAGTGGTTGACCAGATTTCCCAGCACCACTTGTTAAAGAGATTGTCTTTAATCCATTGTATATTCTTGCCTCCTTTGTCAAAGATAAGGTGTCCATATGTGTGTGGATTTATCTCTGGGCTTTCTATTTTGTTCCATTGATCTATATTTCTGTCTTTGTGCCAGTACCATACTGTCTTGATAACTGCGGCTTTGTAGTAGAGCCTGAAGTCAGGTAGGTTGATTCCTCCAGTTCCATTTTTCTTTCTCAAGATCGCTTTGGCTATTCGAGGTTTTTTGTATTTCCATACAAATTGTGAAATTATTTGTTCTAGCTCTGTGAAGAATACTGTTGGTAGCTTGATAGGGATTGCATTGAATCTATAAATTGCTTTGGGTAGTATACTCATTTTCACTATATTGATTCTTCCAATCCATGAACATGGTATATTTCTCCATCTATTAGTGTCCTCTTTGATTTCTTTCACCAGTGTTTTATAGTTTTCTATATATAGGTCTTTAGTTTCTTTAGGTAGATATATTCCTAAGTATTTTATTCTTTTCGTTGCAATGGTGAATGGAATTGTTTCCTTAATTTCTCTTTCTGTTTTCTCATTATCAGTGTATAGGAATGCAAGGGATTTCTGTGTGTTGATTTTATATCCTGCAACTTTACTATAATCATTGATTAGTTCTAGTAATTTTCTGGTGGAGTCTTTAGGGTTTTCTATGTAGAGGAATGGACAACGAGGAAGAAATGGACAAATTCTTAGAAAAGTACAACTTTCCAAAACTCGACCAGGAAGAAATAGAAAATCTTAACAGACCCACCACAAGCACGGAAATTGAAACTGTAATCAAAAATCTTCCAGCAAACAAAAGCCCCGGTCCAGACGGCTTCACAGCTGAATTCTACCAAAAATTTAGAGAAGAGCTAACACCTATCCTGCTCAAACTCTTCCAGAAAATTGCAGAGGAAGGTAAACTTCCAAACTCATTCTATGAGGCCACCATCACCCTAATACCAAAACCTGACAAAGATCCCACAAAAAAAGAAAACTACAGGCCAATATCACTGATGAACATAGATGCAAAAATCCTTAACAAAATTCTAGCAATCAGAATCCAACAACACATTAAAAAGATCATACACCATGACCAAGTGGGCTTTATCCCAGGGATGCAAGGATTCTTCAATATCCGCAAATCAATCAATGTAATACACCACATTAACAAATTGAAAAACAAAAACCATATGATTATCTCAATAGATGCAGAGAAAGCCTTTGACAAAATTCAACACCCATTTATGATAAAAACTCTCCAGAAAGCAGGAATAGAAGGAACATACCTCAACATAATAAAAGCTATATATGACAAACCCACAGCAAACATTATCCTCAATGGTGAAAAATTGAAAGCATTTCCTCTAAAGTCAGGAACAAGACAAGGGTGCCCACTTTCACCATTACTATTCAACATAGTTTTGGAAGTTTTGGCCACAGCAATCAGAGCAGAAAAAGAAATAAAAGGAATCCAAATTGGAAAAGAAGAAGTAAAACTCTCACTATTTGCAGATGACATGATCCTCTACATGATATGAGTATTGCTACTCCTGCTTTCTTTTGGTCTCTATTTGTGTGGAATATCTTTTTCCAGCCCTTCACTTTCAGTCTGTATGTGTCCCTTGTTTTGAGGTGGGTGTCTTGTGGACCACATATATAGGGGTCATGTTTTTGTATCCATTCAGCCAGTCTTTGTCTTCTGGTTGGGGCATTCAACCATTTACATTTAAGGTAATTATTGATAAGTATGATCCCATTGCCATTTACCTTGTTGTTTTGGGTTCAAGTTTATACACTCTTTTTGTGTTTCCTGTCTAGAAAAGATCCTTTAGCATTTGTTGGAGAGCTGGTTTGGTGGTGCTGAATTCTCTCAGCTTTTGCTTGTCTGTAAAGCTTTTGATTTCTCCTTCATATTTGAATGAGATCCTTGCTGGGTATAGTAATCTGGGCTATAGGTTTTTCTCTTTCATCACTTTAAGTACATCCTGCCATTCCCTTCTGGCCTGAAGAGTTTCTATTGAAAGATCAGTTGTTGTCCTTGTGGGAATCTCCTTTTGTATTATTTTTTGTTTTTCCCTTGCTGCTTTTAATATTTGTTCTTTGTGTTTGATCTTTGTTAATTTGATTAATATGTGTCTTGGGGTGTTTTGCCTTGGGTTTGTCCTATTTGGGACTCTCTGGGTTTCTTGGACTTGGGTGACTATTTCCTATCCCCATTTTAGGGAAGTTTTCAACTATTATTTCCTCAAGTATTTTCTCATGGTCTTTCTTTTTGTCTTCTTCTTCTGGGACTCCTACGATTCAAATGTTGGAGCATTTCACATTATCCCAGAGATCTCTGATGTTGTCCTCATTTCTTTTAATTCTTTTTTCCTCTCTGCTTCATTTATTTCTACGATTCTGTCTTCTACCTCACTTATCTGGTCTTCTTCCCCCCTTATTTCCTCCAGAGTGGTTCCCTCCAGAGTGGTTTTGACCTCACTTATTGCATTATTCATTATATATTAACTCTTTTTTATTTCTTCTAGGCCCTTGTTAAACTTTTCTTACATCTTCTCAATCCTTGTATCCAGGCTATTTATCTGTAACTCCATTTTGTTTTCAAGATTTGGATAATTTTCACTATCATTATTTGGAATTCTTTATCAGGTAGGTTCTGTAACTCTTTCTCTTTTGTTTGCTTTGGTGGACATTTATTTCCTTTACCTGCTGGGTATTTCTCTGCCTTTTCATCTTGTTTATATTGCTGTGTTTGGGGTGGCCTTTCCGTTTTCTGGCAGTTTGTGGAGTTCTCTTTATTGTGGAGTTTCCTCACTGTGGGTGGGGTTGGACGGGTGGCTTGTCAAGGTTTCCTGGTTAGGGAAGCTTGCGTTGGTGTTCTGGTGGGTGGAGCTGGATTTCTTCTCTCTGGAGTGGAATGAATTGTCCAGTAGTGAGTTTTGAGTTGTCAGTGGGTTTGGTGTGACTTTGGGCAGCCTGTATATTGAAGCTCAGGGCTATGTTCCTGTGTTGCTGGAGAATTTGTGTGGTATGTCTTGCTCTGGAACTTGTTGGCCCTTGGGTGGTGCTTGGTTCCAGTGTAGGTATGGAGACTTTTGGATGAGCTCATAACAATTAATGTTCCCTGGAGTTATGAGTTCTCTGATGTTCTCAGGATTTGGACTTAAGCTTCCTGCATCTGGATTTCCATCTTGTTCTTACAGTAGCCTCAAGACTTCTCCATCTATACAGCACCAATGATAAAACATCTAGGTTAATGATGAAAAGTTTCTCCATAGTGAGGGACACCCGGAGAGGTTCACAGAGTTGCATGGAGAAGAGAAGAGGGAGGAGGGAGATAGAGGTGACCAGGAGGAGAAGAGGGTGAATCAAAAGGGGAGAGAGAAAGCTAGCCAGTAATCAATTCCCTATGTTCTGTCCACAGTCTGGACCCCTCAGAGATGTTCACAGGGTTACACAGAGAAGAGAAGTGGGACAGAGGTGGCCAGGAGGAGAAAAGGGGGAATCAGAAGGAAAGAGACAGATCCAGCCAGTAATCAGTTCCCCAAGTGTTCTCCACAGCCAGGAACACACAAAGAGATTCACAGAGTTGGGTAGAGAAGAGAAGGGGGATGGAAGAGATAGACGCAACCTGGTGGAGAAAAAGGAGAGTCAAAAGGTGGAGAGAGCAAACAAGCCAGTAATCATACTCCCAAGTAAAAATGGGTACTGAAGATTGGGTTATTAATTGTACGAAATTGATAACAAATACCAAAAAGCAAAGATTAAAAATCCAGAGTAGAGGTTAGATTCTCAATAATACAGTATTTTTTTTAAAAGTCCCAAAAATTATAAAGTATATATGAAGTTTACTCTTAAAAAAGTGTCTCTTTTTTGAAAGGTAATAGTATGCTGTAAAAATGAAAATTAAAGGAGTAATAGAGGACTTAAAAAATTTTTACAAAAGTTTTAATTTAAAACATGATAATAGTAAAAATATACCTAGGACTTTCTCTGGAGCTATTGTGGACAGTGTGGGGTCAGTTCATTTTCAGATAGTTCCTTGATCCGGCTTGTAATTCTCAATATCTATAGGTCCTTTCCTATGTAGTCGGTGCTAACTACAGGGTTTTAATCTATTGCACCTATCACTTCCAAAGCAGTTCCCTCTGTTTATTTTAGCTTCTGTTTACTGGTTTCCTCAGTGTCTAATTTCTGCCCTGACACAACGGGGCAGTGGTGGTCACTTTTTTAGACTCACTTGTTCAGTCATGCTGTGGGGAGGGAGGAACACTGCAAACAAATATCACTGGCATGTGTGGGGAGTGCTTGCAGTGTTTCAGTCACACTGGGTTTGCCCCCACTCACAGCGTGTGTGCTTTTATGATCTACACTTCTCAGGCTCTAGGTTGCTCTGCCTCGAACTGTCTGAGGCAGGCCCTGGGTTGCGTACACTTCCCAGGTCGAAGCTGCTAAGGGTCAGGTTTTCAGGTACTCCACAAAGGTGCAGACTCGGTTGGGCTTGCATTTTGCACCCTTCCCAGGTCGGAGCAGCTCAGGTGACCAGGTGCTTGGTGAGCGCAGTCACCCCCAGGTGGGCGTGGTTCATCTTATTGCCTCCCTCAGTCCCAGCCACTCGGTTTTCTGGGTGTACAACGGGCACACCTTCTCAGGTGTGCATTGTTTCTCTTCTGTTGAGCTGATCTCCTTCTGCGACCCTCCCAGGGGATGTCAACCGTCCAGAATCTCAAGAAGTCCTGGTTAGCAATGAAGTCTGCTTGCAGTTTGGTAATGGATGCCTCTCTGGGGCCGGGATGGCCCCCTTCAGCTCTGGCTGCCCCCGCCTGGCCCCCTTCAGCTCTGGCTGCTCCCGCCTGCCTTCTCTGGCGGGGGATGGGCTGGTCCGCAGCCAGCTAGCTTTGCTCAGTCCTTTGTTCTGTGAGCTGGCCTGGCAGTGTCTTAGGTTAGGGCTTTTCACAGGATAGTTCTCTTTCTCTCTCTCTCTCTCTCTCTCTCTTTCTCTCTCTTTCTCTCTCTCTCTCTCTTTTTACCTCTCTCTCTGGCTCTCCCACAGTTTGGGTTGCTATCTCAGGTTAGTTCCCTCAGATTGCCCTTCAGGGCATTCGGCCCAGTCCTTACCCTAAGCAATGCAGCCTGTGGCTCCCTGTTCAGTCCCTGCTTGCTTGTGGTGTCTGTGAGCGCTGGGAGTTGCTATTAGGCACGTAATCTGTGGATTTTAATATTTAATTATTTATTTATTTATTTTTCCTCCCGGTTATGTTGCCCTCTGAGATTCCAAGACTCCCCACAGACCTGCCAGTGAGAGTGCTTCCTGGTGTTTGGAAATGTCTCCTCTTTTAAGACTCCCTTTGTGGGATGGATCTCCATCCCTACTTCTTTTTTCTCTTTTTCTCTTTTATATTTTGTCCTACCTACTTTCAAAGACAATGGGCTGCCTTTCTGGGTGCCTGATGTCCTCTGCCAGCATTCAGAAGTTGTTTTGTGGAATTTTCTCAGCATTCAAATGTTCTTTCGATGAATTTGTTGGGGAGAAAGTGGTTTCCTCGTCCTATTTCTCTGCCATCTTAGGCTGTATTAAATGTTAGAAAGCTCAGAGTTAAATGTTTTGCTGACTTCTACCAGGTGCACCAATATTATGGCACTAATTCTGTGTATTTATATCACCCTTGGCTTTGTTTCATTTTTCTGTTTATCTTTATTTTGCCCTGATTGATCTTTCTCACTTTTTGCTTCAACTCCTTTATGCTGTATGAATTTTACAAGCCATCTTAAATCCTTTTGGGAACAAGACAGGGCATAAATCAGTAAATATACTATATATAAATTATGGACAAAGACAGAAGCATGGACTAGTTGAAAGAACAAACGCTAAGGTCACTTTACCGGACCTCTGTTTTCTAACATAAAAAATATATGTTATATTTTCTTCTATTGATCAAGATCTTTGTGGGAAAAATAATCAGATAGTCTATATGAAAATACTTTAAACAGCAGACTAATACTTAATTGCAAAACAACCATAGTATTGTAATCTTTCAAGTAGAATATAATTGATGATTTGTGCAATAATTAGTCCAATAAGAATTATATCCCCTAATCACATTAAAAATAAAATTGTCATCTATAAAAAGATACTGTGCCCAATATAAATGGTTTTATCCTAAGTCTTGGTGACAATCTGAAATTTGGCATTATTGTCATCTAATTAAAAATTATTTATCAGTTTCCTATGAGCACAAAATGTTATGCTACAATTCACAAAGCTCTTTATTATAGGAAATAAGTTACTAAATTACATATCTATAGATTAAAGAGGTTGGACCACATGTTCCTTATGTTCCCGTCCAGACAAAATCTATGCGATTTCACAGTTTTTCTATATTATATAAGCCAAACAACTATCTACAGTATTTTTATGGTGCCATAAGATAATAATTACTATTTACTTTATTAAACATTTATTTACAGAACACTTACTACAAGCTCAGTGCTCTATTCATTGTTTTATGCCATATATAATAGCCTCCTGCTTAATACCAAGGTCCAATTCACAATGGTATCATAAAAGATGTTCAGTTCAGTTCAGTCACTCAGTCGTGTCCAGCTCTTTGTGACCCCATGAATCGCAGCACACCAGGCCTCCCTGTCCATCACCAACTCCAGGAGTTCACCCAGACTCACGTCCATGGAGTCAGTAATGCCATCCAGCCATCTCATCCTCTGTCGTCCCCTCCTCCTCCTGCCCCCAATCCCTCCCAGCATCAGAGTCTTTTCCAATGAGTCAACTCTTGGCATGAGGTGGCCAAAGCACTGGAGTTTCAGCTTTAGCATCATTCCTTCCAAAGAAATCCCAGGGCTGATCTCCTTCAGAATGGACTGGTTGGATCTCCTTGCAGTCCAAGGGACTCTCAAGAGTCTTCTCCAACACCACAGTTCAAAAGCATCAATTCTTCGGTGCTCAGCCTTCTTCACAGTCCAACTCTCACATCCATACATGACCACAGGAAAAACCATAGCCTTGACTAGACGAACCTTTGTTGGCCAAGTAATGTCTAGTTAAACTGAAAACCACAGGTAGGGCTATTCAACACATATGTTAGGAGCCAAACACAGGGCAGATAAAATATTTCCCTCATAACAGATATAGGTGACTACTTTGAATATGGCTGTAAAGATCTAGGAAAGAGAATTAAGTCTATTTGGAAGCACCGTTAATAAAGTATACAACATTATTAAGATGTTAAAATGACTGCAGGAAAAATGTGTAGGTACCAACGACCATAGCTGCCATTAAAGCTAGAAAGAAATAAAATCAGAAACCCAGGTGCCTTTCTTAGTGACTATCAGGAATAATCAAGAGGAATAAGTGACCAATTTGGTGGCTTTAAGAAATGTACAAAAATCCTATTGTACTCCTTACTTCAAGAGGCAGAGCCTAATTTGCCTCCCCTTGAATGTGAAATGCTTCTAACAAATAGAATAAAACATTGCTTGACTTCAGAGATTACTTCATAAAAAGCACTTCATCTCTCTGTGTCTCTGTCTGTCTCTCTTTCTCTCATCACTCATTCTGGAGAGCACCAGATGCTAAGACATGAAGATATTCACTTACCCAAGACCCATGTGGTAGGGAACTGAGACCTTTGGCCGGTGAGGAACTCGAGGACTCTGACCAACAGCCATATAAGTGACCTTGGAATTGAATTCTCTAGCCTCTCAATCAATCATTTGGAAGACTACAGTCCTGGCTGACATCTGGGCTGTAACCTCATGGAAGTTACACTCAGCTAAGCTTCTCCCAAATTCTTGACTCAATGAAACTGTGAGATAATAAATGTTGTTTTAAGCCACCAAGTTTGGGGTTAATTTGTTATGCAACACTGTGCAACTTGTGCAAATAAGGATCTCAATCTGAGATATTAAAATATCGGGTATATGAATTTATAGAAAAGAGGGAGAAAGAAATTAGTTAGTGAATACTGGAGAACATCAGACAATGTGTTATCCTTTCATGTTTCAGTGCATGTGGGGTCATCTAGGTTGTTGTTGTTTAGTCATTCAGTCGTGTCTGACTCTCTTGTGACTCAGCCATGGCCCATAACCTGCCAGGCTCCTCTGTCCATGGAATTTTCCAGGCAAGAATACTGGAGTGGATTGTCATCTCCTTGTCCAGCAGATCTTCCAAATCTAGGTATCAAACCCACATCTCCTACATTGGAAGATGGATTCTTTACCACTGAGCCACCAGGGAAGCCCTAAGGTCATCTGTGTAATAACTTATTCAAGTGTGAGTATTTTTTTTTTGAAATCAGTTTTCAAAATTTAATATTTTAATGTCTTTACTAGTAACTCTAAAGAAACTCCTATGAAAGAAGCATCGTTCATATAACACAGGGTGCTTTCTAATATTTTTTCTTTCTTTTTTAGACACTGTGATTATTACTAATTGCCCCCAGACTAGTAATCAATTTGAAAGCATTTGGCATTTTAATATTTCTAGAATCATAACCTTTCATACTGTTTATGGAGCTCTCAAGACAAGAATACTGAAGTGGTTTGCCATTCCCTTCTCCAGTGGGCCACGTTTTGTCTGTCTTTGGTGGCCCTGCATGGCATGGCTCACAGTTTCATTGAGTTAGACAAGGCTATGGTCCATGTGATCAGTTTGGTTAGTTTACTGTGATTGTGGTTTTCATTCTGTCTGCCCTCTGATGGATAAGGATAAGAGGCTTATAGAAGCTTCCTGATGGGAGAGACTGACTGTGGGGGAAACTGGATCTTGTTCTGATGGGCGGGGCCATTCTTAGTAAATCTTTAATTGAATTTTCTGTTGATGTGGGAGGCTGTGTTCCCTCCCTGTGGTTTGACCTGAGGCCAAACTCTGGTAGGGGGTAATGAAGATAATGGTGACCACTATGCTCCTGGAGAAGAGTGGAGAAATAACTACAGAAACGAGGACAAGATGGAGGCAAAGAGAAAACAATGCCCAGTTGTGGATGTGACTGGTGACAGAAGTAAGTCCCATGCTGTAAAGAACAATATTGCATAGGAACCTGGAATGTTAGGTTTGTGAATCAAGGTAGATTAGAAGTGGTCAAACAGGAGATGGCAAGAGTGATCACCAATATTTTAGGAATCAGTGAACTGAAATGGACTGGAGTGGGAAAATTTAATTCAGATGACCATTACATCTACTACTTGGGCAAGAATCCCTTAGAAGAAGTGAAGTAGCTTTCATAGTCAACAAAAGAGTCCAAAATGCAGTACTTGGGTGCAATTTCAAAAATGACAGAATGATCTGTGTTTGCTTCCAAGGCAAACCATTCAATATCACAGTAATTCAAATTTATGCCTCAACACTACTGGAGAATAAAGAAGTTGAATGGCTCTATGAAGACCTAGGAAACTTTCTAGAACTAACAGCAAAAAAAAAAAAAAAAAAAAAAAGTCCTTTTCATTATATGGGACTGGAATGCAAAAGTAGGAAGTCAAGAGATAGCTGGAGTAACAGGCAAGTTTGGCCTTGAAGTACAAAATGAATCAGAACAAAGGCTAACAGAGTTTTGCCAAGAGAACACATTAGTCATAGCAAACACCCTCTTCCAACAATACAAGAGAAAACTCTACACCTGGGCATCACTAGATGGTCAATACCAAGATCAGATTGATTATATTCTTTGCAGCTGAAGATGGATAAGCTCTATACAGTCAGCAAAAACAAGACCAGGAGTTGACTGTGGCTCAGATCATGAACTCCTTATTGCCAAATTCAGACTTAAATTGAAGAAAGTAGGGAAAACCACTAGAAAAATTCAGGCATGACCTAAATCAAATCCCTTACAATGATAGAATGGAAGTGACAAATAGATTCAAGGGATTAGATTTGATAGACAGAGGGCCTTAAGACCTAGGGACAGAGGTTCATGACATTGTACAGGAGGCAGTGATAAAGACCATCCTCAAGAAAAAAAGATGTAAAAAGGCAAAATGGTTGTCTGAGGAGGCCTTACAAATAGCTGAGGAAAGAAGAGCAGCTAAAGGCAAAGGAAAAAAGCAAATATATATCCATTTGAATGCAGAATTCCAAAGAATAACAAGGAGAGATAATAAAGCCTTCCTAAGTGATCAATGCAAAGAAATAGAGAAAAACAATAGGATGGGAAAGACTTGAGATCTCTTCAAGAAAATTAGAGCTGCCAAGGGAACATTTCATGCAATGATGGGTACAATAAAGGACAGAAATGATATGGACCTAACAGAAGCAGAAGATATTAAGAAGAGATAGCAAGAATACACAGAAGAACTATGCAAGAAAAGATATTAATGACCCAGATAACCACGAGGGTGTGATCACTCACCTAGAGCCAGACATCAGGAGTGTGAAGTCAAGTGGGCATTAAAAAGCATCACTACAAGCAAATATAGTGGAGGTGATGGAATTCCAGCTGAGCTATTTCAAATCCTAAAAGATGATGCTGTGAAAGTGCTGCACTCAAATTGCCAGCAAATTTGGAAAACTCAGCAGTAGCCACAGGTTTGGAAAAGGTCAGTTTTCATTCCAGTCCCAAAGAAAAGAATGTTCAAACTACCACACAGTTGCACTCATCTCACACGCTAGCAAAGTAATGCTCAAAATTCTCCAATGAGGCTTCAATAGTATGCGAAGGGAGAATGTCCAGATGTTCAAGCTGGATTTAGAACAGGCAGAGGAACTAGAGATCCAATTACCAACATTCGTTGGGTCATAGTAAAAGCAAAAGAATTCCAGAAAAATATCAACTTCTCCTTCACTGACTACGCCAAAGCCTTTGACTGTGTGGATCACAACAAACTGTGGAAATTTCTTAAACAGATGGGAATACCAGACCACCTTACCTGCCTGAGAAATCTGTTTGCAGGTCAAGAAGCAACAATTAGAACTGGACATGGAACAACAGACTGTTTCCAAATGGCGATAGGACTACGTCAAGGGTGCATATTGTCACCCTGCCTATTTAACTTACATGCAGAGTACATCATGTGGAATGCCAGGCTGGATGAAGCAGAAGCTGGAATCAAGATTTCCAGGGAAAATATCAATAACCTCAGATATGCAGAAGACATCACCCTTATGGCAGAATGTGAAGAGGAACTAAAGAGCCTCTTGATGAAAGTGAAAGAGGAGAATGAAAAAGCTGACTTAAAACCCAATATTCAAAAAGCAAAGATCATGGCATCCAGTCCCATCACTTCCTGGAAAATAGATGGGGCAACAATGGAAAGAGTCACAGACTTTATTTTATTGGGCTCCAAAATCACTACAGATGGTAACTGCAGCCATCAGATTAAAAGATGCTCGCTCCTTGGAAGAAAAGCTATGACCAACCTAGACAGCATATTAAAAAGCAGAAACATTACTTTGTTGACAGATATCCATCTAGTCAAATCTCTGGTTTTTCCAGTAGTCATGTATGGATGTGAGATTTGGACCATAAAGAAGGCTAAACACTGAAGAATTGATGCTCTTGAATTGTGGTGTTGGAGAAGACTCTTGAGAGTCCCTTGGACTGCAAGGAGATCCAACCAGTCGATTGTAAAAGAAATCAGTCCTGAATATTCACTGGAAGGACTGATGCTGAAGCTGAAACTCCAACACTTTGGCAACCTGTTGGAAAGAACTGACTCATGGAAAAGACTCCGATACTGAGAAAGACTACAGGCAGGAGGAGAAGGGGATGACACAGAATGAGATGGTTGGATGGCATCACCAACTCAATCAACATGAGTTTGAACAAGGTACAGGTGTTGGTGATGGACAGGGAAGCCTGGCTTGCTGCAGTCCATGGGGTGGCAGTAGTCAGACACAACTGAGCAACTGAACTGAACTGAACTGAGAATCACAATCATTGCTAGGAGTTTAGAACCAAACCAAATCACAGAGGCCTAACATTACCTATCCATAAACAAACCTAAAAAAAAATGTAGATAATCACTCTCCTGAACATACATTACTTAAAATGTACTCCCCGATCAATTTTGATTGCCCTCATCATTTTTTAAGCTGACAAATCAGAAAACTGGACCTTTTTCTTTCCCTTCAGCTATTGTATTTTTTCAAAAGTGAACCATGAACAGGCTTGGAAAAAAGTAAATTTAACTGACAAGGTGACAGTTGGGCAATGATATAAAATACTACTTCAGCCTTCACCCACCTCACTTTTAAACATCTCCAGTGTTGTTGTCTTATACATTTTTACTCTTTGATTCTTATACATGCAAAATAGAATAACCATTCTATCTTATTTTTATTACATAAAAATAACATTGAAAATTTACATTGTCCTCCTCATTGATTAATACACTAAATCATCACCATAACAAGATCTGCTACATAGAAACTATTTTTGTGTGTGTGCATGTTAAGTCACTTCAGTCGTGTCCAACTGTTTGCAACCTCATGGACTGTAGCCAATCAGGCTCCCCTGTCCATAGGATTCTCTAGGCAAGAATACTGGAGTGGGTTACCATGCCCTCCTCCAGGGGATCTCCCAGACCCAGGGATCAAACCTGCATCTCTTAACATCTCCTGCATTGGCAGGCAGGTTCTTTGCCACTAGTGCCACGTGAAAAGCACAGAAACTACTACCTCCATCCAAATGCAGACTAAAGGACCAAAGATCTTGTTATGAGGCAGTTTGGTCTCCGATAGCCTCAAGAAAGACAGTAAGACTACAGTAAAGTGCCTGGTGTACTTATTTTACCTCACCAAAATATGCTGTGATGTATACTAAGAATGTTAGTTGAAAATAATAGGATATGAGTTCTAAAGTTTGATTTTTTTAACTAAAAGTACATTTACTTTGAATAAAATTGCAGATCATTTAAATTAATATGAATTTTAAGGCTTTTAAAAATTAAAGAAAGTATGTGAAGTTGCTAAACAGGCCACAGGTTGCAGCATGGATTTAATAGATACTACTTAAGTACTTGCTTAATAGATTCTTACTACTATCACTAGTATTATTGCTGCTTTCATTTTTAGAATGGTGGCACTAGTGGTAAAGAAATCATCTGCCAATTCAGGAGATTTAAAAGATGTGGGCTTGATCCCTGGGTCTGGAAGATCCCCTGGAGGAGGGCATGGCAACCCACTCCAGTATTCTTGCCTAGAGAATCCCACAGACAGAAGAACTTGGTGGGCTATGGTCCATAGGGTCACAAAGAATTGGACACGACTGAAGTGACTTAGCATGCACGTAATAACACAATAGCTTCAGAGTAGTTCTCTGCTCCCCTCTCCCTTTTCACATGTGCATTTTTTCCAGAAGGGAACATCATATCAATTATAGAAGGGCCAGTCAATGAAGCATTGTCAAAATGGTCACTGGATTCCCTTATTATTTATAAACAAGAGAAAAAGACCAAACTTTATGAAAGACAATGAAAGACCCAAGTCACAGAAAAAAGGAGGGAAATCTGGAGAATTCTCCTCAACTTTTGCAAAGGAAGAAAAGCCCGTACTTCAGCTACTTTAGACACATATAATAATAGCAATCCACTATGGGATTCACAGGTATGTGGTGCAACAGATATTACCACTATAAAATCCATAGAAAGAAGAGGAGAAAAAGGCAGAAAATGAAAATCATCATCACCATCAACCAATACGGAGAATACAGAAAGGACAGCAGTGACCCATACACAAAAATAAACTCAAAACAGAATAAAGACCTAAATGTAAGGCTGGATAAATAAAATTCTTAGATGAAAACATAGGCAGAACACCCTTTGACATAAATCGCAGCAAGATCTTTTTCAATCCACCTCCAAGAGTAACAAAAATAAAAACAAAAATAAACAAATGGGACCTAATTAAACTTAAAAACTTTTGCACAGCAAAGGAAATCATAAACAAAATGAAAAAACAATCCTCAGGATGGGAGAAAATATTTGCAAATGAAGCGACAGACAAGGGATTAGTCTCCAAAATTTACAAATAGCTCATGCAACTCAATACCAATTTAAAAAAAAAAAGAATCAAAAAATGGGTGGAAGATCTAAATAAACATTTCTCCAAAGAAGACATGGGTAAAAAAGCACATGAAAAGATGTTTAACTTCACTAATTATTGTTTTTGTTCAGTTGCTAAGTCATGTCCAACTCTTTGTGACCCAGTGCCAGACTCCTCTGTCCTCCACTGTCCCCTGGAGTTTGCTCAGCTCAGGTTCATGTCCAGTGAGTCGGTGATGCTATCCAACCATCTCATCCTCTGCCGCCCTTTTCTGCTTTTGCCTCACTCTTTCCCAGCATCAGGGTCTTTTCCATTTAGTCGGCTCTTCGCATCAGGTAGCCAAAGTATTGGAGCTTCAGCATCATTCCTTCCAATGAATATTCAGGGTTGATTTCCTTTTGGATTGACTGATCTCTGTGCTGTCCACGGGAATCTCAAGAGTCTTCTCCAGTACCAGAATCTGAAAGCCCCTCTACTGTATAGTCATAAGGGATTTGATTTGATGAATTCACTAATTATTAGAGAAATGCAAATCAAAACTACAATAAGGTATCATCACACACCAGTCAGAATGGCGATCATTTAAAAATCTACAAACAATAAATGCTGGAAAGAGTATGGAGAAAAGGAAACCCTCCTACACTGTTGGTAGGAATCTAAATCAGTATGGAGATTTCTTTAAAAACTAAAAATAGAGCTTTCATATCACCAACCTGCTTTTATGTGAGGTATGTATCAGAGGCCACATCACTTTGGTTTGTATTTGCAGTGTCCTTCCTCTATCATCTCTGTTAAAACAGAATTTGTTCTTTTCTTTTCACTTCTGGACATACGTCCAGAGAAAACCATAATTCAAAAAGATACATGAACATGCTGTGTTCACTGCAGCACTATTTACAATAGCCAAGACATGGAAGCAACCTAAATGTCCATCAACAAAGGAATGGATATGGTACATATATACAAAAGAATATTACTCAACCATAAAAAAGAATGGAAATAATATCATTTGCAACAACATGGAGTTTGTCATACTGAGTGAAGTAAGTTACACAGAGAAAGACAAACATCATATGATATCACTTATATGTGCAATCTAAAAAAAGGCTAAAAATGAATTTATTTACAAAACAGAAATATGATTACAGATGTATTAATAGAAGACAAACTTATGGTTACCAAGGGGTACGGGTGAGGGAGTGATAAATTGGAGATAGGGATAACTGATAAGGATGTACTGCATAGCACAGGGAACTCTACTCAATACTGTAATGACTTATATGGGAAAATATTTTTAAAAAGTGCATATATGTATATGTAAAACTGATTCACTTTGTTGTACACCTGAAACTAACACAGCATTGTAAATCAACTATACACGAATAAAAAAATTTACTGGAAAAAAAGAAACAGTGACAACAACTGAAGACAAATTTTCTAACTGTAAAATCATATTGACAAGAAGAGCAGAGACAAAATGTGGACCTCTCTTTCAAAGCTTAGTATTTTACATTCCTAGGCATTCCCCATCTATTTTTTTGTAAGAGGGTGACTCTGGTCCTAACTTCTCCACAGAAGTTGAATTTATAGAGGCATACAAATTTCCAAGAAAGGCAACATAAGAGAAGCTTGTAGGTAGATATTTGGGTTAAGGAACTATAAATCCTAGGGGATCTCTGGTTTAGACACTGAATTACTCTTAATCCTCTCCTAAATCACTCAGCCTCTCTGACCTATTATTCTACCTAGTTAAGAGGTTTCTTTTGTAAAGTCTAAACAATGTATGCTAATATATCAGTCATGAAAAAGACTCCTTAGAAATGCAAAATAAATTTCAGGTGTTACAATTTCTTTTAAAATTAAAAGCTCTGGTTTTATCTAAGATCAGAGTGAAAGTGAGACTGAGGTGGAAGTGCAAGAGGAATTTAGAATCTAAGAGATTTATTTTTCTCTATCTTCAGCCCTTCTGAAGAATTCACAGAAATACTAATATCTGTTTAATTGAAAGTAAGAGAGAGGCAAAAGATTCACAGACTTAGAGAAAAAAAATACATGATTGCCAGGGTAGGGAGTAATACCCCAGGGTAATTTCCATAGCTAGGGAGTTTGGGATGTACATGTACATGTGCATGCATGCCTGCTACATTGCTTCAGTCATGTCCGACTCTTTGAGATCCCGTGGACTGCAACCTACCAGGCTCCTCTGTCCACGGGATTCTCCAGACAAAAGTACTGGGGTGGGATGCCATGCCCTCCTCCAGGGGATCTTCGTAACCCAGGAATCGACCCTGTGTCTCATGTCTCTTGCATTGGCAGGAGGATTCTTTATCACTAGCACCACCTGGGAAGCCAGGAAATGTACACATTGCTATATTTAAAATGGATCACCAACAAGAACCTACAGTCTAGCACATGGAACTATGCTCAATGTTATGTGGCAGCCTGGATGGTAGGGGAGTTTGGGGGAGAATTGAAACATGTTTATGTATGGCTGAGTCCCCTCACTGTTCACCTGAAACTATATCAAAACAGTGTTAATTGGCTATATCCCAGTACAAAATAAAAAGTTAAAAAAAAAAAAAAACAGTAAGAGAGAGGGAGTAGTGGTACTTTATTAAAAAAAAAAAAAAAGAACTGAATTTGATCATTAGTTCCTTTCATTATCAAAGTTCTTTCAAAACACTTTTCATGTTGAGTTAAATGTTAGCAGCAGAGAAAGTAGGTAAATTCAGATACTTTTTGCACTTACTTCATTTAAAACAGGGGCATTTGATAGGATAAAAAGTGCTGTCATTGTTGTTCTTCCTGTTGAACAAACATTTGTACAGACTTAGTATTTTATAAGGGCAAAGTGCTGAGAATAATATTTATTAGTTATTGTTCACAGGTACCTAAATGAGCCAATGAGTCAGCTCTTCACATCAGGTGGCCAAAGTATTAGAACTTCTCATTGGAAAAGATCCCGATGCTGGGAAACATTGAAGGCAGGAGGAGAAGGCAATGACAGAGGACAAGATGGTTGGATGGCATTACCGACTCAATGGACATGAGTTTGAGCAAGCTCAGGGACATAGTGAAGGACAGGGAAGACCGGCATGCTGCAGACCATGGGGTCGCAAAGAGTCGGACATGACTGAGCAATTGAACAACAACAAATGAGCCAATATTTATCATCTCATTATTCAAATGAGAACACTGTAGTACTGACATTTTCAGGTAGCTCTTATCTAAATCATTCATTGACAGAGTTTTTTAAAAGTGTTTCATCCAAATAGGAACCAGCTTTAATTAGAAGTTATTCTTATAATTGATAGGATTTTAACTAAAACGGTATTTGAATCCATCCAAACCAAATGTCTTGTTAAAATATAAATTGATACTTTAAATTCAAAATTTCAAAAATATCACAAAAATGTAAGGAGAACAAAGTCAATGCAGAGTAAGAGATATATACAGTTTGCTGCAGGCTTGCAGCTGCAGGTGGTACTAGTGGTAAATAACCCGCTTGCAAATGCAGGAGACAAAGGAGACCTGGGTTCCATCCCTGGGTCAGGAAGATCCCCTGGAGGAAGGCATGGCAACCCACTCCAGCATTCTTGCCTGGAGAATCTCATGGATAGAGGAGCTTGGCAATCTACAGTCCATGGGGTCACAAAGAGTTGGACACGGCTGAAGCGATTTAGCATATACCCATGCACAGTTTGCTGAGTGTCAGTTTTAGCATGCCACTGTTGTGTTGTTCAGTCACTAAACCCTGTTCAACTCTGTGACCCCATGGCCTGCAGCATGCCCGGCTTGCCTGTCCTTCAGTATCTCCCGGAGTTTGCTCAAATTCATATCCATTGAGTCCGTGATGCCATCCAACCATCTCATCCTCTGTTGCCCTCTTCTTTTGCCTTCAGTCTTTTCCGGCATCAGGGTCTTTTACGACGAGCTGGCTCTTTACTTTAGGTGTCCAAAGTATTGGAGCTTCACCTTTGGCATCAGTCCATCCAATGAATATTCAGGGTTGATTTCCTTTAGGATTGACTGCTTTGATCTCCCTGCAGTCCAAGGGACTCTCAAGAGTCTTCTCCAGCACCATGATTCAAAAGCATGAAATCTTCTGTGCTCAGCCTTCTTTATGGTCCAACTCTCATATCCGTACATGACTACTGGAAAAACCACAGCTTCAACAATACAGACCTTTGTCAGCAAAGTGATGTCTTTGCTTTTTAATATGCTGTCTAGGTTTGTCATAGCTTTCCTTCCAAGGAGCAAGTGTCTTTTAATTTCATGGCTGCCATCACCATCTGCAGTGATTTCAGAGCCCAAGAAAATAAACTCTGTCACTGCTTCTACTTTTTCCCCTTCTATTTGCCATGAAGTGATGGGACCAGATGCCATGCTTAGTTTTTTGAATGTTGAGTTTCAAGCCAGCTTTTTCACTCTCCTCTTTCATCCCAATCAAGAGGCTCTTCTCCTCTTCACTTTCTGTCATTAGAGTGGCATCATCTGCATATCTGAGGTTGTTGATATTTCTCCTGGAAATCTTGATTCCAGCTTGTGATTCATCCAGCCTGGCATTTTGCATGATGTACTCTGCATAGAAGTTCAATAAGCAGAGTAACAATATATAACCTTTTCATACTCCTTTCCTAATTTTAAACCAGTCAGTTGTTCCATGTAAGGTTCTAACTGTTGCTTCTTGATCCACACACAGATTTTTCAGGAGACAGGTAAGGAGGTCTGATATTCCCATCTCTTTAAGAATCTTCCAAAGTTTGTTGTGATCCACACAGTCAAAGACTTTGGCATAGTCAATGAAACAGAAGTAGATGTTTTTCTGGAATTCCCTTGTTTCCTCTATGATATAAAGAACATTGGCAATTTGATCTTTGGTTCCTCTGCCTTTTGTAAATCCAACTTGTACATCTAGAAGTTCTCAGTTCACATACTGCTGAAGCCTAGCTTGAAGGATTTTGAGCATTACTTTACTAGCATGGGAGATGAGAGCAATCGTATGGTAGGTTTGAACATTCTTTGCCATTGCTCTTCTTTGGGATTGGAATGATAACTGACCTTTTCCAGTCCTGTGGTCACTGCTGAGTTTTCCAAATTTGCTGACATATTGAGTGGAGCACTTTAACAGCATCATCTTTTAGGATTTTAAATAGCTCAGCTGCAATTCGATCACTTCCAGTAGCTTTGTTTGTAGTAATGCTTTCTAAGGCCCACTTGACTCACACTCCTGGATGTCTGGCTTTATGTGAGTGATCACACCATCATGGTTTTCTGTGTCATTAAGACCTTTTTTGCATAGTTCTTTTGTGTATTCTTGCCACTCTTTTTAAATCTCTTCTGCCTATGTTAGGTCCTTACTGTTTCTGTCTTTTATTGTGTCCATCCTTGCATGAAATGTTCCCTTGATATCTCCAATTTTATTGAGAGATCTCTAGTCTTTCCCATTCTACTGTTTTCCTCTAATTCTTTTCATGAAAACTATACATTAAAAAACAAATATCAGGGAATCCTTTTTCACTGGTCTCTGGTATTTCCACATCTGTCACTATTTTATGCCTCTGCTGGACTACAAGACTTAACTAATTTCTACAATAATTGTAGACTTGTCATTCTCTCTCAGAACTTATTCAGAGTTCAGACTTTATATTTCTCAAAGGTATTTTCCTCTTAGCCAATTTCTTTAAAACTGCACATGGTAGGAGCCAGAATTAAAAGTTTATTCCTTGCAACAACAATTAAAAAAATCTATTTTGCTGAGTTTTTCCCATTCAATTACTTCATGCCTTTGGCCTGTGGGTTACAAATATAATTCTCTGTTCCTGTCTTTCTATCCAGTTGCTTAACTACCTGTAAAAATCCTTTACTACCTTCAACACCTGAATAATCATTACTACTTGACCAAGAAATGACTACTGGGGGAAAACGTAGCTGTATGGGAAAGAAAATAGATAACTGATCTAATTCTAATACTGCAATATACCAGTACTATCCTTGTGAATATTTTTAACAGTATTCCTTTTAATATTTTCCTGAAAAATAGATTATGTATTTCTGTTCACAACAACACAATTTTTCCTCTGGCTTATATATATATTTTTAATTAGAGGTATATTCCAGATACTGAACAACAACTATTCCAGAGGGTTTATTTGTCAGAAAAAAGGAGAAAAAGATCATTTTAAAATTGTGTAAGCAATTTTAAAGCACACTTCTAAGGAATTATTAAACTATTTCATTAATGAAAATACTCAAAAACATGAATAATTATTACCAGAGACTTGTACACTGTTGGTGATCAAAATGCATTTGTTGAATAATAAAATATCACCATGTAATCTGGCATAATCTCAATGGAAAATACATCCCTTAAGGCACTCAATTAACATGAAATTATATATACACTCTGAAACATCAAAGGTCTGTAGAAAGCAGATAGAGAAAAACAGGCCTGTGTCATTTTTAATAGTTCAATAGATTCATTGTGTGCCAACTAAATATTCATTTTTTTCTATATTTACTATTGAGTTGGTAAGCTACAACCAAGAGTTTCTTATAATCTCTTAATAGCTCCATTTATTAATGTTTCTAACTGGGGTTGTTAACTTCTTAAAGAATATGGGAATAAAGAGGAAATTACTTCTATTTCATTTGAAATAAACTTCTCAACTAGACGGCACTGCCCTCCTTAGCAGATATGTCTCCATGTATTAGAAGAACTAATTCTCCATTAGTTTCATAAAAATGATTATTTCATCTCCTTTGGAATCACTTTAAATAAAGTGTATAATGTCTTATATATGATGCCCCTCCCCCCTAAAAAAAAGGGCCTGCACTTTTGTTTTGTTGATTAATACCTCCATTACACATAGCAATTTCTGTCAATGCTCTTTATAGTTTCACCTTGTAATAAACAATTGTAGACTTCATTTATTTTAT
This sequence comes from Bos grunniens, assembly GCF_055505025.1. Classification (NCBI taxonomy): domain Eukaryota; kingdom Metazoa; phylum Chordata; class Mammalia; order Artiodactyla; family Bovidae; genus Bos; species Bos grunniens. The sequence goes on from NC_141194.1 coordinate 136,730,612, forward strand.
ACCATTGTATAATTCAGTAAAGGACTAATTCTTCTATACAAAAGTCACAACATGTAAGTGGAGCTAATGCCCTATTTACTTAATGTTGTTTTAAAGTTTTTTAACAGTGCCAAATTAGAAAAGCAACATAAACGCAGAAGACAATCAAAATCATCAACAGTGGATCAAAAAATAATGTGAATAACCCCACCCTAAATCACTGTCATACAGAACCACTGGTCTGAAAAGGAAACAAACACTAAGGGGAATTCAGTGGAAGGAAAATTCCAAGATTTAACCAAAGAGTGCAGAGGATTTAACTACAGATATTTTTTTCCTTACAAGAGTGGCAAAGAAGAAAAAGATTTTGAGCTTACTTACCTCACCCTGTCCACCCAGCAGTAGAAGTGATGAGATTAAATAGCTATAGTCCTAAAGAGTAAGAGAAACAAACCAGCACTTGGATCACCAATTGGGAACATCTGATAGTGAATGGTGCTAGAAAAAGATTTCTTCGTTTGTCTTGTGTTAGTAATCATGCTTCACTTTGTACTTATGCTTTTTTCCCAGTTGCCTTTTAGAAATATAAAGTATTTTGAAATATTGATTGCTAGATTCCTGATACTAGAATTGGGCCATGAAATAAGTGTGAATTATCCTACACTACCTGCCAAGATAAATCAATCTTCACTTGAAACTTTGACTTGGTTAAAGTTCATGGACAGTTTTTCATCAGGGGATTTTTCACATAATTGCAAAGCCAGTGTAAAAGCATTTGGCAGATTATCACATAATTCATTACTAGCTAATATTCTGGTCAAATAAGAGAGTCAATTGTTTGTTCCTAGGATATGTACCTGTAATCAAAGTTTTGCAGCCACTAATACAGCTGTTCTTTCACATGTACATAGAACATCTGCACAATTCAGTTACATGATCAGTTTTAGTAAAAGAAAAAGATGAGAGAGAAGACTGAGGTAAGAAGGAGAGAGGAGGAAAGGGAGGGTGAAAAGAGAGAGAGGAAAAAGAAGAAATTATAATGTGCTACCAAATCAAACTTGGGTCCACTCACCCATCATGAAACAAAGCCAATCTACTGACACAGAATGTAGTGAAAGTATAGCACTTATCACAAGCTGGAATAAAGATTGCCAGGAGAAATATCAACAACCTCAGATATGCAGATGATACCACCCTCATGGTAGAAAGTGAAGAACTAAAGAGCCTCTCGATGAGGGCAACAAAGGAGAGTGAAAAAGCTGGCTTAAAACTCAACATTCAAAAAACTAAGATCCTGGCATCTGGTTCCATCACTTCATGGCAAACAGATGGGGGAGAAGTGGAAACAGTGACAGAATTTATTTTCTTGGGCTCCAAAATCACTGCAGATAGTGACTGCAGCCACAAAATTAAAAGACGCTTGTTCCTTGGAAGAAAAGCTATGACAAACATAGAGAGCATATTAAAAAGCAGAGGCATCACTTTGCCAACAAGGGTCCATTATAGTCAAAGCTATGGTTTTTCCAGAGGTCATGTGAGAATTGGACCAAAAGAAGGCTGAGGGCCAAAGAATCGAGGCTTTTGAATCATGGTCCTGGAGAAGACTCTTGAGAGCCCCTTGAACAGCAAAGAGATAAAAGCAGTCAATCTTAAAAGAAAACAACCCTGAACACTCATTGGAAGGACTGATATCCAAGCTAAAGCTCCAATACTTTGGTCACCTGATGCAAAAAGCTGACTCACTGGAAAAGACCCTGATGTTGGGAAAGATTGAGAGCAGGAGGAGAAGGGGGTGACAGAGGATAAGATGGTCGGATGGCATCACTGAATCAATGGACATGAGTTTGACCAAACTCTGAGAGACAGTGAAGGATAAGGAAACCTGGCATGTGCAGTCCATGGGGGTTACAAATAGTCAGACATGACTTACTGACTGAACAACAACAAACAAGGAGAACAGTCAGCTCTTGTTTAAAAGACCCCCAAAATTCCTCAGTGGCTTTCAGGGAAGGGTTTTTAAAGGTAACATTTCGGGTTGGGATTATGTACTTTCTTCTTATGGATTGTAGATGAGGTAACAGGGTGGTGTTGGGGGAATCTTAATCATAAACCTCGTGGTTCCAACCAGTCTGGGATCCACGGGCTTGTGGTCAGTGTGTAGTCACCATCTGTCTAGGCAGAGGAGTCATAGTTTCTACAGATCTCAAAGATATGGATCAAATTGTTACATATATTTCCCTCCCTTCAAGTGTAGGTGAGACTGATGACTTTCTTTTAACAAACAAAATATGTCAAAAGTAATAGGATGTCAATTCCATCACTGTGTTATGTTATACAAAACTCTCCCTTACTAGCAGACTTACTCTAGGGTCTTGTTCTCCTTGCAGGCTTTGAAGAAACAAGCTGCCATGAGTCCTACAGATGTAAAGAAATGAATCATGTCAACAACCTGAGAAAGCTTGGAAGCAGACACTTAGTCAAACTTCCATATGAAAATTCAGCTTTTGATGACACCTTGATTAGAGCTTTCCTGAGGACTCAGATAAGCTGTGTGCAGATTCTTAACCAACAGAAATTGTGAGATAGTAAATGTATGTCTTTAAGCCATTAATTTTTTAGTAATTTGTTTTGTAGCATAGAATATACAACTCATTTTGATAACATAAATACGTATCCAAAATTAACCTATCCTACTTACTGTTTTTTCCCCTGAATAAATTTAAAAGTCTTGTGTAATATTTTGAAATTTTCATATTCTATCTATAATTGAGATGTGAATGCCAACTACTGATAACTTAAGTATTTATTTTCCTCAGAACAATACTATAAAATAGTGGAAAAAGAGAAAAGTCAGTTTTCTACTCCTTTTCACATGTTATCATCTCATAGTAATTAGACACTGTTTATGAAAAGTATTAAATGCTAAATTTTTAGATTGTTATTATCAATATTAAGATTATTTAAATTAAATCATAGATTAATAAGAAATGAAAGTGACCCTTGAGATGTTTAAATCCTTATTATTCTTTTCAGAGATAAAGAAGTTGAAACCCAGAGATGTGAAGTGACTAAGGTAACTTAGCTAATTAGTGGCAGAACAGGAAATAAGAAACTTGGATACTACTACTTTGTACCATTTTATCCTTACATCCAATAATTGTGCTGTTATTTTTTGTTTTTTTTTTTGTTTGTTTTTTGCAACTGTGCTGTTATTTTAAAAGAAATGCATAACTCATTCAAATGAATATTACATATTCAGAATGTAACTAAATGTTTAATTATAAAGATAAGAATTATAGGGGCCACTATATTTCTGGGTTTTCTTTTTTTATTACAAGAAATGTTGTGCTATTACATTCATGAAGTTATGACATCACTTTTTCTATTATATTGTCTCTCCACATTAGTGCAAAAGTAATGGAGGTCAATCCATCTTTGCTTTTACTGATTTAAGACAGAGTTACATGTGATTCTTGTTGAAAGACATACTATTTGAATTGTATAGTAGAATAATTCACCATATTGATTAAACATTGCAGTTTCTGCAAGTGGCTCCTGAGTTGTTGCATCAATACTGAAACAAGTTTCTATATCAATCTGCCATATATTAAAGACCATCTGTTACTACATTCTATATTATAACATTTTATTTGGGTTTTGTTAAGACAATTTTTTTTCCAAATAAAAGAGTTCTTTGCCCCCTAAATGAGCTAGTTATTTTATTTTCATTCTAGAGGATCATGAGGTAACTGAGTCAGCAAATACTCCTTAGTCACAGTTACCACTAATGAAGCAATCCAATTAGGTAAACTTTCAAACTATAATATTTGTGTCACAAATAATCCCTTTAAAGTTGTTCTGGTGAAAAAAAAACTGAAAGGAAAATATACTATCTATATTCAAAATTCAAGTTGCAGCCTTAAATTTATCTTATAAGGTCGTATTGCCCAATAGATGTTTCTGTACTCTATAGCCTTCAATACCTCCCAGGGAAGAAAATAAAAGGAAAATGAAAGGAAGAAAGGAAAAAAGGAGGGAAAGATTAACAATGCACTAATAAAAGAGTAGTCGAATATCACTAAAGATTGCTTTAGCTAATCCAAAATTTCACACCTATCTCTAGGTTATTCAAACTATGTTTTGAAGCTCTCAACACACATACATGCATGCACACTTTAATCTGACCTTTTGAATAACAAACAGAAGTAGACTAAGGGAATTTACCTGGAGAATAGCACATTTTCACATTCACGCTTTGGTAAATACATTCCCACCCTAATAGGCCAAATTGTCCATTATTCTTTTTGTGTACTTTATGAGACAGCAAGCCACTACAGTATATAGATATGCCAGGCAGTAAGTGGCCTACAGCTTGGGAGCCAAATCAAAAGGACCAGATGACCCTGATGTTATAGGATTGCTCATGTGAATGTATGGCAAAAACCACCACAATATTGTAAAGTAATTAGCCTCCAATTAAAATAAATTTAAAAAAGAAATTAATGGAGACCCTTTATTAATTTCTTGTCATTACTTGGGAACTGTATGACTGAGTTTAATCATGTCTTTTTGTTTTCATTTTAGTTTCTCCAAATATACTGCAGATAATAAATACATTGTGGTGGTCCAGTGTTGTAAAAGTTGTTAAACTAGTGTTCTTAAATAATGTTTAAAATGACATTTTTCTTAAGTTGGCATGAACCATGTTGCTAAATTGCTTTTAATATGATAATGTTTACAGTTTACTATGCCATAAGTGCAGTTTGGCAGTAGAGTGTACATGAATATTTCATCCAGCAAAGGCCATGATGCTGTAATTATAAATAGACCTGTTCCAGCAGAAGCAGACAGATGCTTGTGTTTCAAAGGAAATGTTCTAAAGTATGAGGTTTTGGTTAAAGGCTTGGGGCAAGACAGAAATACGTGGTGTGTGTGTGTATGTGTGAATGTGTGTGCACACATACATGTGCATGTGTATCCAAGTGCACACACCCAAATATGTTGTAATCTCTAGGAAGTTATTATTTTAGGCAACATGAAAGCTGAGAAGGCAGCACTAAAGCTGCCTTCAGCCATAGCTGTCACTTAAGACTACACTAGCGCTGTAGTATTCCACTCTACTTTTGCTTTACTTAGGTTACTTCCATTTCAGAAAAGAGCTTCTGTCATTTGCTCTAATAACAAGTATCAAATAGTAGAAAGATTACCAAAGGGGTTAAACAAGCTGTGTGTTTTATACTGTGGCATGAGTAAATTAATTAGCTAATGCAATGTTTTTCTCTTTTCTTTTTTCAAAATAATCATGATGTATATTGGGTATGATGCTACCCAGATGAGATGACATGTATCAAAATGAAGAAAGAGTTAAAGAAAAAAAATTAATGAAGAGTAAATGTTGTCCATCTACTCATGTATAGTTCTAGTAAACTCTTAACAGTCTGAAACTTTCAATGATCTACTAATTTGATCAGCTCAGTTCAGTTCAGTGGCTCAGTCATGTTCAACTCTTTGTGACCTCATGAATCACAGCATGCCAGGCCTCCCTGTCCATAATCAACTCCCGGAGTTTACTCAAACTCATGTTCATTGAGTCAGTGATGCCATCCAGCCATCTCATCCTCTGTCGTCCCCTCCTCCTCCTGCCCCCAATCCCTCCCAGCATCAGGGCCTTTTCCAATGAGCCAACCCTTCACATGAGGTGGCCAAAATATTGGAGTTTCAGCTTTAGCATCAATCCTTCCAATGATCTCCTTTAGGATGGATTGGTAGGATCTCCTTGCAGTCCAAGGGACTCTCAAGAGTCTTCTCCAACACCACAGTTCAAAAGCATCAGTTCTTCGGCACTCAGCTTTCTTCACAGTCCAACTTTCACATCCATACATGACCACTGGAAAAACCATAGCCTTGACTAGATGGACCTTTGTTGGCAAAGTAATGTCGTTGCTTTTTAATATGCTACCTAGGTTAGTCATAACTTTCCTTCCAAGGAGTAAGCGTCTTTAATTTCATGGCTGCAATCACCATCTGCAGTGATTTTGGAGCCCAGAAAATAAAGTCTGACACTGTTTCCACTGTTTCCCCATCTATTTCTCATGAAGTGATGGGACCAGATGCCATGATCTTAATTTTCTGAATGTTGAGCTTTAAACCAACTTTTTCACTCTCCTCTTTCACTTTCATCAAGAGGCTTTTTAGTTCCTCTTCACTTTCTGCCATAAGGGAGGTGTAATCTTCATATCTGAGGTTATTGATAATTGGCAATCTTGATTCCAGCTTGTACTTCGTCCAGCCCAGCATTTTTCATGATGTACTCTGCATATAAGTTAAATAAACAGGGTGACAATATACAGCCTTGATGTACTCCTTTTCCAATTTGAACCAGTCTGTTGTTCCATGTCCAGTTCTAACTGTTGCATCCTAACCTGCATATAGGTTTCTCAAGAGGCAGGTCAGGTGGTCTGGTACTCCCATCTCTTTCAGAATTTTCCACAGTTTATTGTGATCCACACAGTCAAAGGCTTTGGCATAGTCAATAAAGCAGAAATAGATGCTTTTCCAGAACTCTCTTGCTTTTTCTATGATCCAGTGGATGTTGGCAAATTGATCTCTGGTTCCTCTGCCTTTCCTAAAACCAGCTTGAATATCTGGAAGTTCACAGTTCACGTATTGCTGAAGACTGGCTTGGAAAATTTTGAGCATAACTTTATTAGCGTGTGAGATGAGTGCAATTGTGCAGTAGTTTGAGCATTCTTTGGCATTTCCCCTCTTTGGGATTGGAATAAAAATGGACCTTTTTCAGTCCTGTGGCCACTGATGAGTTTTCCAAATTTGCTGGCATATTGAGTGCAGCACTTTCACAGCATCATCTTTCAGGATTTGGACTAGCTCAACTGGAATTCCATCACCTCCACTAGCTTTGTTCATAGTGATGCTTTCTAAGGCCCACTTGACTTCACATTCCCAGATGTCTGGCTCTAGGTCAGTGATCACACCATCGTGATTATCTGGGTCGTGAAGATCTTTTCGGTACAGTTCTTCTGTGTATTCTTGCCACCTCTTCTTAATATCTTCTGCTTCTGTTAGCTCCATACCATTTCTGTCCTTTATCAAGCCCATCTTTGCATGAAATGTTCCTTTGGTATCTCTGATTTTCTTGAAGAGATCCCGAGTCTTTCCCAGTCTGTTGTTTTCCTCTATTTCTTTGCATTGATCACTGAAGAAGGCTTTCTTATCTCTCCTTGCTATTCTTTGGAACTCTGCATTCAGATGTTTATATCTTTCCTTTTCTCCTTTGCTTTTCACTTCTCTTCTTTTCACAGCTATTTGTAAGGCCTTCCCGGACAGCCATTTTGCTTTTTTGCATTTCTTTTCCATGGGCATGGTCTTGATCCCTGTCTCCTGTACAATGTCACAAACCTCCATCCATAGTTCAATTGCGGCAGCTGGGACGGACAGTGCAGAAGCGCAGTGGCTGCAACAGACACTGCAGAAGCGTAGCCGAGAGGAGCTACTCCTTGCCCAAGGTCAGGGACAGTGACCGAGCTCCGACGGCACAGGAGCAGCCGAGAGGAGCTACCCCACACCCCAGGTGGTGGCTGAGAGGAGCAACCCCACGTCCAAGGAGCAGCAGCTGCACATGCACAGGAGGCCAGAGAGGAGCTACTCCACTCATTTGATAGTGCCTGTTAATTGACTTGCGGGCTTCCCTGATAGCTCAGTTGGTAAAGAATCCACCTGCGATGCAGGAGACCCCGGTTTGATTCCTGGGTTGGGAAGATCCCCTTGAGAAGGGATAGGTTACCCACTCCAGTGTTCTTGGGCTTCCCTTGTGTCTCAGCTTGTAAAGAATCTGCCAGTTTTCTCTGTAGCTCTACCAGCATTTGACTTTTTCACTTTTTATCTTAGTCATTCTGATAGGTGTATAGTGATAATCTCTTTGTGGTTGTAATTTCCATTTCCCTAGTGGCTCATGATGATGTGCTTTTTTGCCATCTCTACCCATTGTGGTGATATGACTTTGTCTTTTACTCCTTCATTTTTTAGTTGAATATTAAAAAAAAAAAAGAATCTGCCTACAATGTGGGAGACTTGGGTTCAATCCCTGGGTTGAGAAGACCCCTGGAGAAGGGAAAGGCTACCCACTCCAGTATTCTGACCTGGAGAATTCCATGGATTTTATAGTCCATGGGGTCACAAAGAGTCAGGCACGACTGACCAACTTTCACTCACAAAAGACTTACACACTACTAAAGAGATGGGTGAAGATGGTGGAGTAGAAAAATACTAAGCTCACCTCATCTCATGAACATACCAAAATTACAACTATAGGGCTCCAAAATCACTGTAGATGGTGATTGCAGCCATGAAATCAAAAGACGCTTACTCCTTGGAAGGAAAGTTATGACCAACCTAGACAACATGTTAAAAAGCAGAGACATTACTTCGCCAACAAAGGTCTGTCTGATCAAGGCTATGGTTTTTCCAGTAGTCATGTATGGATGTGAGAGTTGGACTATAAAGAAAGCTGAGCGCTTTAGAATTGATGCTTTTGAACTGTGATGTTGGAGAAGACTCTTGAGAGTCCCTTGGACTGCAAGGAGATCCAACCAGTCCATCCTAAAGGAGATCAGTCCTGAGTGTTCATTGGAACGATGGATGTTGAAGCTGAAACTCCAATATTTTGGCCACCTTATATGAAGAGCTGATTCATTTGAAAAGACCCTGATGCTGGGAAAGATTGAGGGCAGGAGGAGAAGGGGACAACAGAGGATGAGATGGTTGGATGGCATCATCGACTCAATGGAAATGAGTTTGAGTAAACTCCAGGAGTTGGTGATGGACAGGAAGGGCCAGCATGCTGTGGTCCACGGGGTTGTGAAGAGTTGGACATGACTGAGCGACTGAACTGAACTGAAATGAAATAACACCTATGAGCAAAAGAGACCTGGACCTATCAGAAAAGATCTACTACTAAAGATATAAAGAAGGAACAAAAATGAAATGGATAGGAGGAGCAGAGTTATGGTATACTCAAGACCTATATGTTTGGGTGGGCAACCCAAAAATGGAAGAATAATCACAAGTGCAGAAATTCTCCCCAAGAATTAAGAGGCCCAAGCCACACATCAGACTCCCCAGCATAAGAGTCCTGTGCTGGGAAGACAACTCCCTAAAACTATTTGGATTAAAAGACCATCAGGGTTTTCATCTGGGAGACCCACAGTCCTGTGGGAAATAGATACTATTCTCAAAGTGTGCACAGAAAGATCTCACATGTGCCAAAGAAGAAGCAGTACTTTGATTGGAGCCTGGGTCAGACCTACCTGCTAATCTTGATAAGCCTCTTAGAGAGGCAGGAAGCATCCAGAGCCCACCCTGAGGACATAGAAACTGGCAGCAGCCACTTTGGCGAGCTTGTTCTACCATGACGACACTGGTGCTGGGAAGCATAATTTTAGAATTCCATCCTCTAGCTTATTAGCACTGGTGCCCAGCATCACCCAACACCCTGTCAGCATCAGTACTGAGACAAGCAACTAACTGGGTGCAGGCACAGCCCCATCCACAAACCAGCAAATAATTTGCCTTAAGAAATCTTGAGCCCAAAGAAACCCCTGAACATGGCCCTGGCCACCAAAGGGGCCAGCATCAAACTCCACACACCAGTGCACAGGCACTAGATCTAAACCAGAGACTCTAAAACCCATCTCCACTCAACAGTAGGCAGGCACCAGCCCCAGAATCACTAACTCTGCCCACCAATGAGCCTGCTCACGCCCTGTGACTAACCTCATCCACCAGAAGGCAGACAGCAGCCCCAGGAACATCTCAGTCCTGCAACCAGTGGACAAAGCCCATCCACCAGCAGAATAGCTCCAGACCTGGAACAGCAGGGCCCAAACACTGGCCACCAGTAGGCCAACACAAGCTTTGGGACACCCCAGACACTACAGCCAGCTGTGTCAAGAATCAGCATCACCCACCACCAACTCTGGGACTCCTTGATTCTGCAGCTAGACCCCAGGACCTGGCTCTGCCTGCCAATGGACCAACACTAGATCTAGGACCAAGCTCCATCCACCAGTGTGCAAGTACCAGGTGCAGGATCTCCTGGAATCCAACTTTGGCTACCAAGGAGACAGCACTAGCTCCAGGACACCCAGAATTCTATAGCCAGCCACCTTGTGACCCAGCCTCACCAAGCAGCAGCCAGAAGTCTCTGCACCAGGTGGGACCTGGTAACCAATTAGACCAGGGGCCAGTCAAGCCTGCTAAACCACCCAGAGTACTCATCCTACCACAACAGAAGGACCCAAGAAGCCCACATAGAAGGCACAACTAGAGCATATACCTCCAGTGACCAGAGAGGAGTACATGATTCTGGAACTAATAGGATAGCTCCTAAAAAAAGGCCACTTCTCCAAGGTCAGGAAATGTAGCCAACATACCAGATACATAGAAATAAAAACAGCAAGGTAGGTGAAATGAGATGACAGATGAACATTTTCCAAACAGAAAAACAGGATAAAATCCCAAAAGAAGAACTAAGTGAAGTGCATTTAGCCCATCTAGCTAAGAAAGAGTTCAAGATAAAGATCATAAAAGAAACTGAAAGAACTCAGGAAAAGAATAGATGCACAGAGTGAGAAGACAGAAGTTTACGGAGTTAGAAAACATAAAGAAAACCAAACAAAGATGAAATGAAATGAAAAACACACTAGGAAGAATTAAAAGTAGGCTAAATGATACAGAGGAAAAGATCAGCAAGATGGAAGAGAGTAGTGGAAATCACAGAAGATGAGCAGAAAAGGTAATAAAAAGAAATGGGGGCATTTATGAGACCTCTGAGACTACACTAAACATACTAACATTCAGATTATAGGGTTCCCAGAAGGAAAGAGAGAGAGGAAGGGGCAGAGAGTATATATGAACGTATAATTGACAAAAAAAAAAAAAAAAAAAAAATCCCTAATCTGAGAAAGGAAACAGACATCCAAGTCTACACAAAGAAAGTTCTAAGAAAGATCAACCAGAAAACAAACACACGAAGACACACTGTAATTAAAATGGCAAAAGTATAGATAATGAGAGAACATTAAAAGTCGCAAGAGAAAAGTAACTAGTTACATACAAGGGAATTCTCATAAGGCGATCATCCTTAGAATTATACAAGCTTACCTCAGGAAACAAGAAAGATTTCAAATAAAGAACCTAACTGTACACCTGAAAGAACTTGAAAAAGAACAATCAAAACACAATGGTAGTAGAAGGAAAGAAATAATAAAGATTAAAGCAGAAATAAATAGAGACAAAAAAAATAGAACAGATTGATGAAACTAAGAGTTGGTTCTTTGAAAAGATTTTTTTTTTTTAATGATAAACCTTAAGCTAAACACATCAAGAAAAAAGAGAGGGTCCAAATCAAGAAAGTCAGAATGAAGAAGTTACAACTGACACCATAGAAATAAAAAGGGTCAAAAGATATTACTATAAAGAGCTATATGCCAACAAAATGGACAGCTTAGAAGAAATGCACAAAAATTCCTAGAAATGTGCAATGAATAGAACGAATAATGAAATTGAACCCATGATTTAAAAACAACCTCCCAACAAACAAAATTCCAGGGCCAGATGGCTTCACAGGGGAATTCTACCAAACATTTAGAGAAGAACTAATATCTACCCTTCTCAAACAACTCCAAAAAATTGCAAAAAAAGGAATACTGAATTCATTCTATGAGGCTAGCATCACACTGATACCAAAACCAGACAAACATATCACAAGAAAATTACAGGCAATATAATTGATGAATATAGATGCAAAAGTACTGAACAAAATATTAGCAAACGAAATCACACAATACATTAAAAGGACCATATACCATGATCAAGTGGGATTTATCCTAAGTGGATAAATGGATAAATTTATCCATTTATCATGCAAGGATGATTCAATATTCACAAATGAAACAATGTGATAAATCACATTAGCAATTTGAAGAATAAAAGTCTTTTTATAAAAGTCATTTTAATAGATACAGAAAAATCTTTTAACAAAGTTCAACATTCATTTATGATACAAATTCTACAGAATGGGGATATAGAGGGAATGTACCTGCACATAATAGATATCATATATAAAAAGCCCACAGCTAATATCATACTCAATGGTGAAAACCTGAAAGCATTTCCTCTAGGATCAGAAACAAGATAAAGATGACCATACTCTCCACTTCTATTCAGGACAGTATTAGAAGTCCTAGGCACAGCAATCAGGTGTGTGCATGCACGCACACACACACACACACACACACACACAAAAGAAATAAAAGAAACCCAAATTGAAAAGGAAGAAGTAAAACTGTTACTGTTTGCTGATGACATGATACTATACATAGAATATCCCAGAGACACCACTAGAAAATGACTAGAGCTCATCAATTAATTAGGAAAGTTGTAGGATACAAAATTAACATACAGAAACCTGCATTTCTATGCACTAACAACAAACAAGAAATTAAGAAAGCAATCCCATTTACAATTGCATTAAAGAAAATAAAATACCTAGGAATAAACCTACCTAAGGAGGTAAAAGATATATACTTGGAAAATTATAAAACACTGAGGAGAAAAATTCAAGATGACAGAAAAATATGAAAAGATACATCCTGTTTGTGAACTGGAAAAATTAACATTGCTAAAATGATCTTACTAACCAAGGCAATCTACAGACTCAGCACAATTCCTATCAAAATGCCAATGGCATTTTTCACAGAACTGAAATAATTTTAAAATTTCTATGGAAACACAAAAGACCCTGAAGAGCCAAAACAATATTGACAAAAAGAACAGAGCTGGAGGTATCACATTCCTTGACTTTAGACTACACTACAACACTACAGTAGTCAAACAGTATGGCAGATATATAGATCAGTGAATCAATATACAAAGCCCAGAAGAAAATGTACACATTCCTGAACAATTAATCTATGACAAAGGAAACAAGAATATACAACAGAGAAAAGACAATGTTTTCAGTACGTGCTGCTGGGAATACTGAACAGCTACATGTAAAACAATGAAGTTAGAACATTATCTACCACCACCACCACTACCACCACCACACAAAAATAAACTACAAGTGGATTACAGACCTAAATATAAGACCAGAAACCATAGAACTCCTAGAGGAAAACACAAGCAGAACATTTTAATATAAATCATGGCAATTTTTTTTTTAATCTCTCACCTAAGGCAAAGGAAATAAGAGCAAAAATAAATAAATTGGACCTAACTAAACTTAAAAGCTTTTGCACAGCAAAATGAAAAGAAATCCTACTGAATGGGAGAAAATATTTGCAAAGTACATGATGGATAAGGGGTTAATATTTCAAACATATAATACACCTCAACATCCAAAAAATCTGGTTAAAAAATGGACAATGAACAGAAGAACTGAATGGACATTTTTCCAAAGAGAACATGCAGACGTCCAACAGGCACATGGAAAGATACTCAAAATTGCTAATTCTTAGATAAATGAAAATCAAAACCAAAATGAGCCATCACCTCACACCTGTCAGAATGGCTATCATCAAAAAGAACATGAATAATTAATGCTGGTGAAGATGTGAAGAAAGGGGAACCCCCCCTACACTGTTGGTGGGAATGGAACTTGGTGTAGCCACTGTGGAAAATGATATAGAAGTTCCTCAAAAAACTAAAAATAGAACTACCACATGACCCAACAATTTCATGCTGGGACTTATCTGAAAAACAAAAACACTAATTCAAAAAGATACATGTTTCCCAATGTTCACAGAACCATTATCTACAACAATCAAGTTATGGGAGCAACCTAAGGGTCCAGCAACAGATGAAAGGATAAAGAAGATGTGATATACATATACAATAGAATACTACTCAGCTGTATAATCAAAGGAAATAATGACATTTAGAGCAACATGGATGAATCTGGAGGGTATTATGCTTAGTGAAATAAGTCAAGCAGAGAAAGACAAACACTGTATGTTTTCACTTATATGTAGAATCTAAAAAATAAACTATTGAATGTAGCAAAATAGAAATAGACTCACAGATATAGAGAACAAATTAGCTGTGACCAATGAGGAGAGGGAAGGGAAAATAGGAATAGGGAATTAAGAGGTACACAGTATACTACATCTAAAATATACAAGCTACAAGGATATATTTTATAGCAGAAGGAATATAGCCAATATTTTATAATGCTATAAGTGGAGCATAATCTATAAAAATTTCTAATCACTATTCTGCACACCTGAAATTAATTTAATATTGTAAATCAATCATACTTCAATTTTTTTAAAAAAAAGACATACTCTGGTTGTCACATTTTTATGTTTATTTTGTGTTCCTTTTTCTCCTAATGTTTGATCTGATGAAAGTAATAACATTCATATTGGCAGAACACAATACACAGATAATACTAAAAATGCACAGAACTAACAATTATGGTAATTTTCCATAAGACTAAATCTTCACCATACATCTAAAACGGATTCTCTTAGTGTATCTCAAGATTGAAGCCTTGAATAAAAATGCAAATGGTCTATAAACCTGGAAAAAGAAGAAAAGCTCTTTGAACCTGTTAAATAGCCAAAAACAAATCCAGTCTGAATGAGTTTCTATTTGAATAAAAATTGCTATGGAGTTCCAAAGTACTCAACATTTCCTTGCTTTACCAATAATGGAATCTTTAGCAGTGAGATAAGTTAACACCATTTCATTATAGTTTTTCTAAGATTATTATTTCAAACACTATTGGATTAATAATAAATGTAAACTATAAACTTTTATGTAATAACTCATGCAATTAAAATGTGAGTTACTTGAATATTTTATGTTCATTTATCAGTGACCTTTATAGTTAGTATTGTTTCCTTTGTTGTTGTTTAGTCACTAAGCCATGTCCAACTCTTTTGCCACCTCATGGACTGTAGCCCACCAGGCTCCTCTGTCCATGGAATCTTCCAGGCAAGAATACTTGAGAGGGTTGCATTTTCTTCTTCAGAGGATCTTCCCAACTCAGAGATCAAACCAGAATCTACTGCAATGCAGCAAATTCTTTACCACTGAGCTACCTTCCTTGTTGTTCAGTTGTTCAGCCATGTCCAACTCTGCAAACCCTTGGATTGCAGCACACCAGGCTTCCCCGTACTTCACCATCTCCCAGTTTCCTCAAACTAATGTTCATTGAGTCAGTGATGCCATCCAACCATCTCATCCCCTGTCGTCCCCTTCTCCTCCTGCCTTCAATCTTTCCCAGCATCAGGGTCTTTTCCAACAAGTCAGCTCTTAGCATCAGGTGACCAAAGTATTGGAGCTTCAGCTTCAGCTTCAGTCCTTCCAATGAATATTTAGGATTGATTTCCTTTAGGATTGACTGGTTTGATCTTGCTGTCCAAGGGACTCTCAAGAGTCTTTCTCCAACACCACAGTTCAAAAGCATCAATTCTTTGAAAGCTCTCAGCCTTCTTTATGGTACAATTCTCACATCCATACATGACTACAGGAAAACCCATAGTCTTGACTAAACAGACCTTTGTCAGCAAAGTAATGTCTCTGCTTTTTAATATGCTGTCTACATTGGTCATAGCTTTTCTTCCAAGGAGCAAGCGCCTTTTAATCTCAGGGCTGCAGTCACCATCTGCAGTGATTTTGGAGCCCAAGAAAATAAAGTTTTTCACGTTTCCATTGCTTACCCATCTATTTGTCATGAAGCAATAGGACTAGATGCCATGATCTTCATTTTTTGGATGTTGAGTTTTAAGCCAGCTTTTTCACTCTCTTTTTTCACCTTCATCAAGAGGCTCTTTAGTTTTTCACTTTCTGCCATAAATGTGGTGTCATCTGCATAAATGAGGTTATTGATATTTCTCCCGGCAATCTTGATTCCAGCTTGTGCTTGTGCCTGGCATTTCACATGATGTACTCTGAATATAAGTTAAATAAGCAGGGTGACAATATACAGCTTTGATGTATTCCTTTCCCAATTTGGAACCAGTCCATTGTTCCATGTCCAGTTCTAACTGTTGCTTCTTGACCTGATACAGGTTTTGTAGGAGGCAGGTAAGTTGGTCTGGTATTCCCATCTCTTGACGAACTTTCCACAGTTTGTTGTGATCCACTCAGTCAAAGGCTTTAGTGTAGTCAATGAAGCAAAAGTAAATGTTTTTCTGGAATTATCTTGCTTTTACTATAATCCAACAGATGCTGGCAATTTGATCTCTGGTTCCTCTGCCTTTTCTAAATCCAGCTTGTACATCTGGAAGTTCTCGGTTCACATACTGTTGAAGCCTAGCCATCTTCCTTAGCCAGTGGAAAATTAGTTGAATGCAGCTTATATGTAAGACAAACAAAATTTTCAAAATTGTGAAGTACATTCTTGGAAGATGTTTTTCCTTTCATGCCAGTTTTGTTTTAAAGTTATTTTCCATCTGGTTTTTACTTCTAAAAAACATACTGCCACCCATGTTTTGTACCATTGTTCATTCTGCTCTGGTCACAGGGTTTCTTTGCTCAATTAAAATTTTGTTTTCTACAGAACCAAAAACAATCCAGCATAGGATTTATCATATTTTCTAATTTGTCTAATCTCTCCCTTTATAAATATTCCTGCATATGTAGTTTTCCTTGAAAGTCCAATTCAATTTGAAGTGGACTAGAGAAGGCGATGGCACCCCAATCCAGTACTCTTGCCTGGAGAATCCCATGGACGGAGGAGCCTGGTAGGCTGCAGTCCATGGGGTCGTGAGGAGTCGGACACGACTGAGTGACTTCACTTTCACTTTTCACTTTCATGCATTGGAGAAGGAAATGGCAACCCACTCCAGTGTTCTTGCCTGGAGAATCCCAGGGATGGGGGAGCCTGGTGGGCTGCCATCTATGGGGTCGCACAGAGTCGGACACAACTGAAGCGACTTAGCAGCAGCAGCAGCAGCAGGAAAGTTTCTTAGCAAAACTAGACTGAATTTTTCTCTCTAGGTTGAACAGATAAGGAAAAACATTTTTTTTTTCAACTAGTTTGGGTAACCTGGTAATCCAGCTCTCCTGCATTGCAGGCAGATTCTTAACCACCTGAGCCACCAGGGAAGCCCAATGTATCATTAATACTGTTAGTGAAGATTTATAGTTACATCCTAATATATATCCACTTCTTTTACAATGCAGCTCAAGCCTGTCCTTCCTATTTCCTTTCTTTATTCTGTCTCCTCTTTCTCTTCTACACTTATTATTTAACTAAAGTTTTATTTCCCATCTTTGTAAAATGTTCCATGTTGCAATTTGTTTGAAGGATACCATAATAAAAAAACGTAGAATATTATATTTATATACCACTTTTCATCTCAAAGGATCCCAAATCACTTCAAAAACTATACAATGAGCCAAAATCTACAGTCTGTGAACACATCTCCTGTTAGCTTTATTGGAAATTCTGTGTTAAAAACTATTACAAGATCACATTTCTGAGTATATACTTTAATCATATCACCCTCCACTGAAATATAGTCACCTCTGGGATTGGAAGTTGTTTGAAAGCACAGTACAACATTCCACAAGTTTAGAATAGGAAATGAGATTGTGGCTATTCAAGTTAGCAGTTAGTTATTATCTGATTCATAAATGTACCCAATGCTATAAATAGTTTCTGGGCACATATACAACATTCATAGAAAATTTAAAAAAGAGAGGAAAAAAAGAGAGGAAAGCAGTTGGGTGAAAACAGGTGTATACTTTATAGTTGTGTTCATGTATTAAATAAATAAATTCTCTTATGGGGTTATTTCATCCTAACGTTCTTTGTTAAGCCAGGTCAAAGTGAACAATACTGAGAAAAGTTAATAAAACAGCAAATGAAATGATACAGGAAAAAATAGTATTCTAACATTTGATTCTCAAAAGAATTTGAGAGAATGAAGTTTCAGAAAAAGTAATCTCTGAGGGAGTCCTCGACAAGGACTCAGAATATTTTCTTAGGTTACCTGAATAGTTAGAGTATTTCTTTGCATCAACCCTCCACCATCCTTCTCCAAACTTCAGGCTCCTCCCAGCCTCGACACTCTCTAATCCTATTTCGGCTAAAAACAATCGCATTAAGTACTCATACAAAGAAACACAGATTCATTTGTGATCTTTTGCCTCTTTTCCTTCACTATACTTCAAATGGCTGCTTTCTATATCTTCTACATTGTGGATTGATTTTCTGGAGTATCTTCTGAAGCTCTTCACATTTCTCATCCTTTCAAGTAGAAACCACAATAGCTCCTTTCCTATATACATAAAATCACTCATATAAGGGAAGAGGGTGTGTTCCTTACAGTTCTTTCAGGCTAACAGGTACAACTATAAAGGCAGAAAAAAGATAAATCACTTTTCTTAGATCACACAGCTTAACAGTGACAGGTCAAGGACTCAAGTTTTCTAAACTTACTTAGTTTAATCAAGCAACTCTATTGCAATAACATTCTTTCACTTGTATCTGATCAGTGAGGGTTACTGAATTTTATCTATAATATAAACCAAAGTATCAATATGTTTCTACCTAATTCATGACCTTCCTATAAACTTGTATTTTTCATTGTTTTTATTGAGGTAAAATTCACATAACATAAAATTGACCATTTAAAAGTGTACAATTCAGTGGTATTTAGTACATTCTCAACATTATGCAACTGCCATCTCTTTTTACAAAATGTTTTCATCATTCCCAAAAGAAACTCCGTACCCACTGAGCAGTCATTTCTCCATTCCTCCCTATTCTAAGCAACCACTAAAACTAATCTGCTTTTTGTATCTACCTGTTTTGGATGTTTCAAACAAATGGAATCAAACAATATGCCACTAGTTGTATTTGGCTTCCTTAACTTGCTTCCCTGGTGCCTCAGATGGTAAAGCATCTGTCTGCAATGCTGGAGATCCACATTCAATCCCTGGGTGGTGAAGATACCTTGGTGAAGGAAATCTACCAGTTTCCTCCATCCATGGGATTTTCCAGGCAAGAGTACTGGAGTGGGTTGCCATTTCCTTCACCAAGGTATCTACTCTTGCCTGGAAAATCCCATGGATGGAGGAAACTGGTAGGCTACAGTCCATAGGGTTGCAAAAAGTCAGACAAGACTGAGCAATCTCACTTTCCTTCACTTAGCATAATGTTTTCAAAGTTGATCCATGTTATAGCACATACTGTATTTCATCCCTTTTATGATGAAATAATATTCCACTGTATGGATGTACCACATTTGCTTTATTCATTTATTAATTGATAGACATTTGAATTGCTTTATTTATTTTGGCTATTATGGGTCATACTGGTAGGAACACTCCTGTACATCTTATGTATAGGAGTATGAACTTGTGCTTTCAATTCTCTTAAATACATACCTAAGAGTGAGACTGTTGACTTATAAAGTTACTCTATACTTAACTTACTGAGGAACTGACAAACTGTATTTCAATCATATTGCCTTCCCAACAATATTGCCTAAGGGTTCTACATTCTCTACATCCTCACCAACACATGTTATTTCCTTTATTTATTTTTTTAATCATAGCCCTCCTATTGGGTACAATGTGGTATTTAGTGGTTTAACCTGCATTTCCCTAATGAATAATGACTTACTTCTTTATATGTGCTTCTTGGCCATTTGCATATCTTCTTTGGATGAATGTCTAAATAAATCCCTTGTCCAGTTTTTAATTGGGTTGTCTTTTTGTTGTTGAGTAGTTTTTTTAATATGTTGTGCATATTAGACCCATATATATATATATAATTTGTAAATATTTTATGTCATTCTGTAGATTTTTTTTAATTTCTTGATAATGTTCTTTGATGAGCAAAAGTGTTTTTTTTCACATATAAGCTTTTATTTATCATAGTATTTTGGGTGTTCCAAGTGCTGGTATAAATTTTACTTTGGTAGCAACTTTTATTGGTTTCTTTTATAAGTATGCCTGTAATTGTATACCAATGGTGTCTACATTCATCTGACAGATGGTTTTTATTCTGTTATGCTTTATCTAAAGCTATGTCACAATAAAAATGAACAAAAATGAATTACTTGAGTTCCTTTATCATTCTGTTTCAATTAAATTGCTGACAGTTTCTTCCCATAAAGTTGCTGTAAAATTAGACAAAATCAGAATATTATGCACTTCTTTAAAAAATGTGTTCTCTTTCAACTCATGGTGCCTTTCCTCCCAGCTTTATGTGCTAAGGATCTATTTTTTTAAGTCTGTTTAGAAAATAAATTATTATAATATTTATTTCACTTTTGCAGAATTCCCCTGTCCTCCTGTATTACATTTAATATTTTCTTCTTAAAAAAGATATTCCTTAATTAATATGTGCATAGACTTTCATGAGATCATAATTTTTTTTCATTTTTTTAACATTCTCAAAATGTTTATTTGATACAATTCCGTAAAATGTTAACATTAACACAGAAGCTAGTAGAAAACTTCCTGCAAAAGACAATGATGAATGCTATTCTGAAACAGCTATAAAACCATCAATAAATACAATAATATTTTCATCATTAGTTTTTTCTGACCAGCAAGTAAAACGGATCTTTCTTTACTTGAATCCAAAGAATATGGCCAGTATGAACCAGAAAGCTTAGGCATATGCAGTAAAAGACTCTGGAATTTACATTTTGAAATATCTAACATTTGTACATAATTAAAGAAAGAATGTCCATCACTTTAAAGGTAAAAATTTGAGGGAAAATACAGTTTCCCTGAGGTGGGTGCTAATGAATAATAGCTAATGGGTGTTAGCTAATAAAATTACAGCTAACAGAGTCATTTTAGTGACTTTTATAACTAATGGCAAGAATTCTAGAAAAAAATAAGGAGAAGGAGTAAGAGGATTCAATATACAAGTTATAGCATAACTCCTCTGAGTCTAGGGTCAAGTATTTATATTCTAGGCAAATATATAAAGGCCTCAGTAAGTCCAAATGTAGAACAGCATCTGGTAATGCAACACTTTCAGTAATTGACGCATCCTTTAGAGGAGACAAGACAAGTAATGCCAGTAATGTGGTAGGTAGTACAGTAGAGGGCCAAAAGCCAATTTTGATTTACCAAAAAAAATGTTCATGATGGAGAATTTTGCCATTAATTATTAGTGATGCTATACGTCTGTGCATATACATCTCTAGCACCAAAATATAGAATTACTCTTATCAAGAAAGCATTATATAAACATCTTAAAAGGGAAAAATTATTTACCTGCAAATATTCCAGATCTAAAACAAAAAGGATAAAACTGTTATAATAATAGTTTCTTTTAAAATATTTTATTATTACGGTAGCTGTACATTCACAGAAAAATTGAGTGGAAGGTAAGAGATTTCCCATATATCCCCTAATCCTACACATGGATAGCCTCTTCCATTATCTACATTTCACACCAGAGTGTTACATTTGTTATAAGCATTGAACTGACACTGACACAGCATTATCATCCAGAGCCCATAGTTTATATTAGGGTCCACACTTGTTGTACATTTCACAGGATTTGACAAATATATGATGGAATGTATACATCATCATAATTTCACACAGAGTAGTTGCACCACCCTAATAATCTTTTATGTTTCAATTACTTACCTCCCCTTCTTCCCAAGACACCTGGAAACCACTGATCCTTTTATTGTCTCCACAATTTTGTTTTTCTAGAGTATCATATAGTGTATAATATTTTCAGAGTCACTTCTTTCATTTAGTAATACGTATTTAAGGTTACTTCATGTTTTTCATACCTCAAAGATAACTGACAGTGAGAAAGCACGAACCTGTACTCTAGGTGATCACTGCCAAAACTGCAAAAGAATAGGTATAGTTTGAAAATGGAGAATTGGTTCTGTTTTGCAATTGTATGGATTTACTTCCTTCTAAAACAAGTTCAGAGGGGCAGTGCCAAGATGGAGGAGGAATAGGATGGGGAGACCACTTTCTTTCCCACAAATTCATCAAAAGAACATTTGAGCGCTGAGCAAATTCCACAGAACAACTTCTGAATGCTGGCAGAGGACATCAGGCACCCAGAAAGGCAGCCCATTGTCTTTGAAAGGAGGTAAAGCAAAAGATAAAAGATAAAAAGAGACACAAAAGAAGTAGGGATGGAGATCTGTTCCGGGAAGGGAGTCTTAAAAAAGAGATAAGTTTCCAAACACCAGGAAACACTCTCACCAGCAGGTCTGTGGCAAGTCTTGGAATCTCAAAGGGCAACAAAACCAGGAGGAAAAACAAATAAATAAAACCCACAGATTATATGCCCAACGGTAACTCCCCCAGTGGAGAAGCAGCCCCGACACTCGCATCCACCACTAGCAAGTGGGGGCTGGACAGGGAGGCACGGGCTGCACTGCTTAGGGTAAGGACCAGGCCTGAATGCCCCGAGGGCAATCTGAAGGAACTAACTTGAGACAGCAACCCAGACTGTGGGATAGCTATCCTGCGAAAAACCCTAACATAAGACACTGCCAGGCCTGCTCACAGAAAGGACTGAGCAGAGCTAGCCAGCGGCAGACCAGCCCATCCCCCACCGGAGACAGGCAGGCGAGGGCAGCCAGAGCCGAAGGGGGCAATTGAGTCCCCAGAGAGGCATCCTATACTAAACTGCAGCAGACTAACCAAGTCTTCGTTGCTAACCAAGACCTCTTGGGATTCTGGATGGTCGACATCTGCCGGGAGGGTCACAGACAGAGATCAACTCCCCAGAAGAGACACACGGCACACCTGAGAAGGCATGCCCATTGTACACCCAGAAAACCAAGCAGCCGGAAAGGGGGAGGTGATAAGACACAGCCTTCAACTGGAGGTGACTGCACTCGCCAAGCACCTGGTCACCTGAGTTGCTCGGACCTGGGATGGGCACAAAACGCAGCCCCAACCAAGTCTGCACCTTTGTGGAGTACCCGAGAACCTGAACGTGAGTGGCTTAGACCTGGGGAATGCACGCAACCCAGGGCTCACATCAGATAGTTCCCTGCAGAGCAACCTAGAGCCTGAGCAGTGTAGACTGGGAAAGCACACACACTGTGAGCAGGGGCAAGCCCAGTGCAGCTGAAACACTGCAAGCACTCCCCACACATGCCAGTGATATTTGTTTGCAGTGTTCCTCCCTCCCCACAGCACTACTGAACAAGTGAGCCTTAAAAAGTGACCACCACCGCCCCCTTGTGTCAGGGCAGAAATTAGACACTAAAGAGACCAGCAAACAGAAGAAGCTAAAATAAACAGAGGGAACCACTTTGGAAGTGACAGGTGCAATAGATTAAAACCCTGTAGTTAGCACCGACTACATAGGAAGGGACCTATAGATCTTGAGAAGTACAAGCCAAATCAAGAACTATCTGAAAATGAACTGACCCCACACTGTCCACAACAGCTCCAGAGAAAGTCCTAGATATATTTTTACTATTATCATTTTTTTAATTTTTAAATTTTTAAGTCTCCTATTACTCCTTTAATTTTCATTTTTATAACCTATTATTACCTTGCAAAAAAATAAGACCCTATTTTTAAAGCAAACTTCATATATACATATATATATATTATAATTTTGTGAATTTGTTGTTTTGTTTAATATTGTATTTTTGATAATCTAACCTCTACTCTAGATTTTTAATCTTTGTTTTTTGGTATTTGTTATCAATTTTGTACCTTTAAGACCCAATCTTAAGTATCCATTTTTACTTGGGAGTGAGATTACTAGCTTGATTGCTCTCTCCACCTTTTGACTCTCCTTTTTCTCTACCAGATCAGCTCTATCTCCTCCATTCCCCTTCTCTTCTCTACCCAACTCCATGAATCTATTTGTGTGTTCCAGGCTGTGGAGAACACTTAGGGAACAGATTACTGGCTGGATCTGTCTCTCTCCTTTTGATTCCACCTTTTTATCCTCCTGGCCACCTCTGTCTCCTTCCTCCCTCTTCTCTCCTCTGTGTAACTCCATGAACATCTCTGAGGGGTCCAGACTGTGGAGAGCACATAGGGAAGTGATTATTGCCTAGCTTCCTCTCTCCCCTTTTGATTCACCCTCTTCTCCTCCTGGTCACTTCTATCTCCCTCCTCCTTTTTCTCTTCCCATGTAACTCTATGAACATCTCTGAGGGGTCCAGACTGTGGAGAGCACATAGGGAAGTGATTATTGCCTAGCTTCCTCTCTCCCCTTTTGATTCACCCTCTTCTCCTCCTGGTCACTTCTG
This sequence comes from Bos grunniens, assembly GCF_055505025.1. Lineage (NCBI taxonomy): Eukaryota > Metazoa > Chordata > Mammalia > Artiodactyla > Bovidae > Bos > Bos grunniens. The sequence continues at coordinate 136,754,848 of NC_141194.1, forward strand.
TCTCCCTCCTCCTTTTTCTCTTCCCATGTAACTCTATGTACCTCTCTGGGTGTCCCTCACTGTGGAGAAACTTTTAATCATTAACCTAGATGTTTTATCATTGGTGCTGTATAGATGGAGAAGTCTTGAGGCTACTGTAAGAATAAGACTGAAATCCAGAGGCAGGAGGCTTAAGTCCAAAACCTGCGAACACTATAGAACTCCTGACTCCGGGGAACATTAATAGATAAGAGCTCATTCAAAGATTCCTAACCTACACTGAAACCAAGCACCACCCAAGGGCCAACAAATTCCAGAGCAAGACATATCATGCAAATTCTCCAGCAACACAGGAACATAGCTCTGAGCTTCAATATACAGGCTGCCCAAATTCACACCAAATCCACTGACATCTCAAAACTCACTACTGGACACTTCATTGCACTCCAGAAAGAAGAAACCCAGCTCCATCCATCAGAACATTGACACAAGCTGCCCTAACCAGGAAATGTTGACACCTTACAACCCCACCAACAGGGAGGAACCTCCACAATAAAGAACCACAAACTGCCAGAATACAGGAAGGCCACCCCAAACACAGCAATATAAACAAGACGAAAAGGCAGAGAAACACCCTGAAGGTAAAAGAACAGGATAAATCCCCGCCAAACCAAACAAAAGAGGAAGAGACAGGGAATCTACTTGAAAAAGAATTCCAAATAATAATAGTGAAAATGATCCAAAATCTTGAAAACAAAATGGAGTTACAGATAAATAGCCTGGGGACAAGGATTGAGAAGATGAGAGAAATGCTTAACTAGGACCTAGAAAAAATAAAAAAGCATCAATATATAATGAATAATGCAAAAAATGAGATTAAACACACTCTGGAGGGAACCAAGAGAGGAATAATGGAGGCAAAAGATAGGATAAGTGAGGTAGAAGATAGAATGGTAGAAATAAATGAAGCAGAGAGGAAAAAATAAAACAAATTAAAAGAAATGAGGACAACCTCAAAGACCCCTGGGACAATATGAAATGCCCCAACATTTGAATCGTAGGAGTCTCATAAGAAGAAGACAAAAAGAAAGACCATGAGAAAATACTTGAGGGGATAATAGCTGAAAATTTCCCTAAAATGGGGAAAGAAATAGTCACCCAAGTCCATGAAACCCAGAGAGTCCCAAAAAGGATAAACCCAAGCCAAAACACCCCAAGACACATATTAATCAAATTAAAAAAGATCAAACACAAAGAACAAATATTAAAAGCAGCAAGGGAAAAATAACAAAAAACACACAAGGGGATTCCCATAAGGATAACAGCTGATCTTTCAATAGAAAGTCTTCAGGCCAGAAGGGAATGGCAGGACATACTTAAAGTGATGAATGAGAAAAACCTATAGCCCAGATTACAGTACCCAGCAAGGATCTCATTCAAATATGAATGAGAAATCAAAAGCTTTACAGACAAGCAAAAGCTGAGAGAATTCGGTACCACCAAACCAGCTCTCAAACAAATGCTAAAGGATCTTTGCTAGACAGGAAACACAAAAAGGGTGTATAAACTCAAACCCCAAACAATAAAGTAAATGGCAATGGGATCATACTTATCAATAATTACCTTAAATGTAAATGGGTTGGATGCCCCAACCAAAAGACAAAGACTGGCTGAATGAATACAAAAACATGACCCTATATATGTTGTCTACAAGAGACCCACCTCAAAACAAGGGACACATACAAACTGAAAGTGAAGGGCTGGAAAAAGATATTCCACGCAAATAGAGACCAGAAGAAAGCAGGAGTAGCAATACTCATATCAGATAAAATAGACTTTGAAATAAAGGCTGTGAAAAGAGACAAAGGACGACAGTACATAATGATCAATGGATCAATCCAAGAATATAACAATTATAAACATATATGCACCCAACATAGGAACACCGCATTATGTAAGGCAAATGCTAATAAGTATGAAAGGGGAAATTAAAGTAACACAATAATAGTGGAGAGTTTAATACCCCACTCACACCTATGGATAGATCAATTAAACAGAAAATTAACAAGAAAACACAAACTTTAAATGATACAATGGACCAGTTAGACCTAATTAGTATCTATAGGATATTTCACCGAAAACAATGAATTTCACCTTTTTCTCAAGTGCACATGGAACCTTCTCCAGGATAGATCACATCCTGGGCCATAAATCAGGCCTTGGTAAATTCAAAAAAAATGAAATCATTCCAAGCATCTTTTCTGACCACAATGCAGTAAGATTAGATGCCAATTATAGGCGAAAAACTGTTAAAAAATCCAACATATGGAGGCTGAACAACAAGCTGCTGAATAACCAATAAATCACAGAAGAAATCAAAATATGCATAGAAATGAATTAAAATGAAAACAAAATAACCCAAAACCTATGGGACACTGTAAAAGCAGTGCTACAGGGAAGGTTCATTGAAATACAGGCTTTACACAACCTAACTCTACACCTAAAACAACCAGAAAAGGAAGAAATGAAGATCCCCAGGGTTAGTAGAAGGAAAGAAATCTTAAAAATTAGGGTAGAACTCAATGCAAAAGAAACAAAAGAGACCATAGCAAAATTCAACAAAGCTAAAAGTTGGTTCTTGGAGAAGATAAATAAAATTGACAAACCATTAGCCAGACTCATCAAAAAAAAAAAAAAAAACAGGGAGAAGAATCAAATCAACAAAATTAGAAATGAAAATGGAGAGATCACAACAGACAACATAGAAATACAAAAGATCATAAGAGACTACTATCAGCAACCATATGCCAATAAAATGGACAACTTGGAAGAAACGGACAAATTCTTAGAAAAGTACAACTTTCCAAAACTGAACCAGGAAGAAATAGAAAATCTTAACAGACCCATCACAACCCCAGAAATTGAAACTGTAATCAGAAATCTTCCAGCAAACAAAAGCCCAGGTCCAGATGGCTTCACAGCTTAATTCTACCAAAAATTTAGAGAAGAGCTAACACCTATCCTACTCAAACTCTTCCAGAAAATTGCAGCGGAAGGTAAACTTCCAAATTCATTCTATGAGGCCACCATCACCCTAATACCAAAACCTGACAAAGATGCCACAATAAAAAGAAAACTACAGGCCAATATCACTGATGAACATAGACGCAAAAGTCCTTAACAAAATTTTAGCAAACAGAATCCAACAACACATTAAAAAGATCATATATCATAACCAAGTGGGCTTTATCCCAGGGATCCAAGGATTCTTCAACATCCACAAATCAATCAATGTAATACACCACATCAATAAATTGAAAGATAAAAACCATATGATTATCTCAATACATGCAGAGAAAGCCTTTGACAAAATTCAATATCCATTTATGATAAAAAAACTCTCCAGAAAGCAGGAATAGAAGGAACACACCTCCACATAATAAAAGCTATATACGGCAAACCCACAGCAAACATTATCCTCAGTGGTGAAACATTGAAAGCATTTCCCCTAAAGTCAGGAACAAGACAAGGGTGCCCACTCTCACCACTACTATTCAACATAGTTTTGGAAGTTTTGGCCACAGCAATCAAAGCAGAAAAAGAAATAAAAGGAATCCAGATTGTAAAGAAGAAGGAAAACTCTCACTGTTTGCAGATGACATGATCCTCTACATAGAAAACCCTAAAGACTCCACCAGAAAATTGCTAGAGCTAATCAATGAATATAGTAAAGTTGTAGGGTATAAAATCAACACACAGAAATCCCTTGTATTCCTATACACTAACAATGAGGAAACAGAAAGAGAAATTAAGGAAACAAGCCCATTCACCATTGCAATGAAAAGAATAAAATACTTAGAAATATATCTACCTAAAGAAACACCCCACTCCAGTACTCTTGCCGGGAAAATCCCATGGACGGAGGAGCCTGATGGGCTGCAGTCCATGGGGTCGCTGAGAGTCGGACACGACTGAGCGACTTCACTTTCAATTTTCACTTTCATGCATTGGAGAAGGAAATGGCAACCCACTCCAGTGTTCTTGCCTGGAGAATCCCAGGGACGGGGGAGCCTGGTGGGGTGCCGTCTATGGGGTTGCACAGAGTCGGACACGACTGAAGCGACTTAGCAGCAGTAGCAGCAGCAAAGAAACAAAAGACCTATATATAGAAAACTATAAAATACTGATGAAAGAAATCAAAGAGGACACAAATTGATGGAGAATATACCATGTTTGTGGATTGAAAGACTCAATATAGTGAAAAGAGTATACTACTCAAAGCAATGTATAGATTCAATGCAATCCCTATCAAGCTACCAATGGTATTTTTCACGGAGCTAGAACAAATAATTTCACAATTTGTATAGAAATACAAAACATCTCGAAAAGCCAAAGCAAGCTTGAGAAAGAAGAATGGAACTGGAGGAATCAACCTGCCTGACTTCAGGCTATACTACAAGCTATATTCATCAATACACTATGGTACTGGCACAAAGACAGAAATATAGATCAATGGAATAAAATAGAAAGCTCAGAGATAAATCCATGCACCTATGAACACCTTATCTTCGACAAAGGAGGCAAGAATATACAATGCAGAAAAGACAATCCCCTTAACAAGTGGTGCTGGGAAAACTGGTCAGCCACTTGTAAAAGAATGAATCTAGAACATTTTCTAACACCATACACAAAAATAAACTCAAAATAGATTAAAGATCTAAACCTAAGACCAGAAACTATAAAATTTCTAGGGGAAAACATAGGCAAAACACTCTCTGACATAAATCAAAGAAGGATTCTCTATGACCCATCTCCAAGAGTATTGGAAATAAAAGCAAAAATAAACAAATGGGACCTAATTATACTTAAAAGCTTCTGCACAACAAAGGAAACTATAAGCAAGGTGAAAAGACAGCCTTCAGAATGGGAGAAAATAATAGCAAATGAAGCAAAGGACAAAGAATTAATCTCAAAAATATACAAGCAACACCTGCAGCTCAATTCCAGAAAACTATATGACCTAAGCAAAAAATGGGCCAAAGAACTAAACAGACATTCCTCCAAAGACATACAGATGGCCTACAAACACATGAAAAGCTGCTCAACATCACTCATTATCAGAGAAATGCAAATCAAAACCACAATGAGGTACCATTTCACGCCAGTCAGAATGGCTGCTATCCAAAAATCTATAAGCAATAAATGCTGGAGAGGGTGTGGACCAAAGGGAACCCTCTTACACTGCTGGTGGGAATGCAAACTAGTACAGCCAACTATGGAGAACAGTGTGGAGATTCCTTTAAAAACTGGAAATGGAACTGCCATATGACCCAGCAATCCCACTGCTGGGCATACACACCGAGGAAAACAGAATTGAAAGAGATACATGTACCCCAATGTTCATCGCAGCACTGTTTATAATAGCCAGGACATGGAAGCAACCTAGATGTCCATCAGCAGATGAATGGATAAGAAAGCAGTGGTACATATACACAATGGAGTATTACTCAGCCATTAAAAAGAATACATTTGAATCAGTTCTAATGAGGTAGATGAAACTGGAGCCTATTATACAGAGTGAAGTAAGCCAGAAAGAAAAACACCAATACAGTATACTAAGGCATATATATGGAATTTAGAAAGATGGTAACAATAACCCGGTGTACGAGACAGCAAAAGAGACACAGATGTATAGAACAGTATTTTGGACTCTGTGGGAGACAGCGAGGGTGGGATGATTTGGGAGAATGGCATTTAAACATGTATATTATTATATGTGAAACAAATTGCCAGTCCAGTTTCAATGCATGAGACAGTGTGCTCAGGGCTTGTGCACTGGGATGACCCAGAGGGATGGGATGGGGAGGGAGGTGGGAGGCGGCTTCAGGATGGTGAATACATGTACACCCGTGGTGGATTCATGTCAGTGTATTTCAAAACCACTACAATATTGTAAAGTAATTAGCCTCCAATTAAAATAAATACATTTATATTAAAAGTAAAAATTAAAAAAAATAAAACGTTCATTTTAACATAGCTTATGAAAAATTAAAAGCGGTCAATTTAACTGTGACATTTAAAGACTTTTGACAAATGTATATATACCCACTTAACTATCACTTTTACAATAAGAACATTTATATCACTATCCCCTCTCCAATACCTCCTCCAAACCTGTAACCCCCTGCAAACCTCTTCTTCCCCTTTTGCAGTCAACCATACCTCCTCCACATAAAGCCATCCATATCATTAACCCTAAGCAACTACTGATCAGATTTCCCTCATTAAAGATTAGCTTGGCTGTTCGACAACTTCATGTAAATGAAATCATTAGAGTATTATTTTCTGTCAGTTCTTTTATTCAACATGTTTTTGAGATTTATCCATTTTTTTCTGTGTACCAGGTTTTTCTTCCTTTTTATTATAAGTAATATTTCATTGTACATATATACTACAATCTATCCATTTACCTGTGATAGAACTTTAGTCATTTCATGTTGTGGGCTATTAAGAATAAAACAGCTGTTAACATTTGAGCATAATTCATTTTGTAGATATAATGTTTTTACTTCTGTTAGATAAATACCTGTGAGTAGAATGGCTGGGTCATGTGGTAGGCGTAAGTTTAACTTTATGAGAAAGAAGAAGACTGATTTCCAAAGTGGTTATACCTTTATTATATACTCCCATCAATGACATATGAAATTCCTGAATGCTCCAAATCCTTGTTAACAACTGTCACTCTTAATTTTAGCCTAGATCAGTGTTAAGTGGTAACACATGTGATTATCATTTGTAGTTCCATAATGGCATCCCACTCCAGTACTCGTGCCTGGAAAATTCCATGGATGGAGGAGCCTGGGAGGCTACAGTCCATGGGGTTGCAAGGAGTCGGATATGACTGAGAAACTTCAATAATCAATTCAATGTTAATGAAGCTGAGAATATTTTCATGTGCTTAGTTGCCATTAATTTCTCTCCTTTGGTGAACTGTGTTCAAATATTTCTCTCAAATTACATTGAGTTGTTTTTCTTCTTAGTATTTAGTTGTAAAAGTGCTATTTATAAAACATACTATAGATAATTATATACATAAAGAATATTCTCTCCAAGTCTGGAATTTGACTTGTCATTTCCTTCATGTTACATTTCAAAGAGCAGGAGCTTTCATTTTGATGAAATCCAATTTATCTTTTTATAAATTTTATGATTAATGCTTTTGTATCATCTCTAAGCTTTTTTTTTTTTTTTTTTGCCTATCCCAAAGTCACAAAGGTTTTCTCCTATAGTTTCATTTAAATGATTTATACTCTTACTTCTTTCAGTTAGACCTATGATCCATTTCAAATTTAGAATTGTGTATGTTATGAAGTAAAGGTCAAGGCTCACTTTTTTTCATATGAATATTCAGTTAATTTAGCACTATTAAGTTATTGGAAAGACAATCCTTTCCCCCACTGAATTTCTTGATAATTTTGTTGAAAATCAATTTACCATATGTGTGTGGGATTTTTTTTGGATTTTTGTGCTTCATAGATTGAATATATATATATTTACACATACATATAGGAGATGGAAATGGCAACCCACTCCAGTATTTTTGCCTGGAAAATCCCATGGACAGAGGAGCCTGATGGGCTACAGTCCGTGGGGTCACAAGAGTCGAACACAACTGAGCAACTAAACCACCACCACCACCATAATGGAATATTATTCAGCCATGAAAAAGAAGGAAGTCTTTTCACTTGCAAAAACATGGATGGACTTTGAGGGCATTATGCTAATCAAAATAAGTCAGACAGAGAAAGACAAATACTGCATAGTCTCATTTACATGTGGAAAAAACAAATAAATTAATAAACCCAAGCTCATAATTACAGAGAACAGACTAGCGGGTGCCAGAAGCTAGGGAGTAGGGAGGCATGAAATGGGTGAAGAGGGTCAAAACATACAAACTCCCATTATAAAATAAATAAGTCATAGGGATGTAATGTACAGAATGGCAACTATCATAAACAATAGTGTTCTCATATTTGAAAGAAGATGACATGACTCTATACATAGAAGATCTAAAGACATCATCAGAAAACTAGAGATTATCATGAATTTAGTAAAGTTACAGGATACAAAATTAATATACAGAAATCTGTCTCATTTCTATGCACTAACAACAAACCAGAAAGAAATTAAGGAAAGAATCCCATTTACCATCACATCAAAAAGAATAAAATACCTAGGAATAACCCTACCTAAAGAAGCATAAGACCTAAACTTCAAAAACTGTAAGATATTGATAAAAGAAACTGAAATGACACAAACAGATGGAAAGATATACTGTGTTCTTGGATTGGAAGACCCAATATTGTTAAAATGACCATACTACCCAAGGCAATGTACAGATTCAATGTAATCCTTATCAAATTACCAATGACATTTTCCACAGAACTGGGACAAAAAAATTTTTAATATGTATGGAAACACAAAAGAACCCAAATAGCCAAAATAATCTTAAGAAAGAAGAATGCAGTTGGAGGAATGATGAGCCTTGACTTCAGACTATACTACAAAGCTACAGTAATCAAAACAGTAAGGTTTGAATTATACAAAATAGACTTATACAAAAATAGACATATATATCAATGGAACAGAATAGAAAGCCCAGAAATATAGCACAGCATTATAATTATATAAGTGTAGCTTTACACTACACCCCCAGAACTTATTTATCTTAATAATTGGAAGTCTGTACCTTCTGACTCCCTTCACACATTTCACCAATTCACACCCACTCCTGCTTCTTGCAACCACCAATCTGTTCTTTGTTTCTATGAGGCTCTCTTTTTCAATAGATTCCACATATGTGAGACCATATAGCATTTGTCTTTCTCTGTCTGACATTTCACTTGGTGTAATGCCCTTAACTTCCATCCAGGTTGCTGCAAATGCGAAGATTGCCCTATTTTTTTGAGGTTGAATATACTATATATATACCATTATATTTTATTTATTCATTCATCCACTGATGGACACTTAGGTTGTTTCCATGTCTTGGCTATTGAAAAATAATGCTTCGATAAACATGGGGTAGAGATATTACTTTAAGATAGTGATTTATAGTTTAGTTAGAGGTATTAAAAATAAAGTTTACATAAAATTCATGTAAAAATCTTTATGTGGACTTTTTACAATTTATCTTATGTAAATATATAGCAGTGAAATTGCTGGATTATATGTTTGGCTTTTTAAGAAACTGCCAGACCCTTTTCCAAAGTTTTCTGCCATTTTTAGACTCTGACCAACAATGAATGAGAATTATGATTGCCCTACATCCTTGCCAATGCTTGGTTTGTAAATATTTTTAATTTTAGTTACATGGCTACATGTGTATAGGACCTATATCCTTTTGAATGGTGCCAAGCACTGGCTAATCTTTCTGATTACAGAACTATGTGAACATGATATCCTTAGGAAACACTTTATGATGAATCCAAAGGTACTTTAAATGTCAACTATTACCTCACAGCATCTTAGTGAACTAGATAAATAGATGTAATAGTTAACCTCTCTATATATTACAATTATATAGTAATAACAGTAATATTGCCACTTAAACAAGTAAGATCATTTCATACGGTGAATGATATATGTAGGCAATTTGCAAAAGAAAAGTATATATTGCAAAACCTTTTAAGATGCTGATATATACATAATTCAATGTAAAATAACATTATTTTATACATAAATATATGTTTAACATATATAGCAAGTTAGTGATATACAGATTGATGGTGACAGTGCAGAGAAGACAGTGCTTCCACACATTATTGATGAAAATGCATATTAGAAAGACATTAGTGAAATTCAGCTGGGCAAAATATGTATCAAAATTATAAATGTAAAGTATACATAAACTTAACCCCAGATATTCCATTTCTGGAAATGTATTCTAAGAAAATAAGCAGATAGGTATACAAATATATGTACAAGGATAATAGTTGCAGCACTGTTTATAAAAATAAAATATCTGAAAAAACCGAAATGCCCACAATATTGGTTATACTATAACATATTATAATATTATTAATCAATTTTAGAAGATGAGACTACAACTGACATGTGAAGTTTTCCATACACATCATTAAGTGAAAAGAACTAGTTACAGAAGAATATGTTTAGTGTAACCTTATTTTTGTGGAAAACAAAAATGTGCATAAATATGTAAGCTTTATATATGCAGAGAGAAAAGCTCAGAAGGAAAAACACTATACATTCAACAAGGGGTTGGAAAACTTTTTCTGAGAAGAGTCAGATTAAAAAGTGCTTTAGAATTTGCAAGCTACATGGCATCTGGCCCAAGTAAATGGCTCTATCATTGTGGCATGAAAGCAACACAGACAATATGTAAATAAATGGTCATGGTTGTGTTCAAACAATATTTATGGACCCAAAAAATTGAGTTTCCTGTAATTTTCATGTTGCATAAAATATTCTTTTCTTGATTGTTTAAAATAATTTAAAAATGTGAAAACATTTCAGATTGTAAGCCATAAAAAATAGAAGGCAGGTTAGATCTGTTCCACAGGCTTTATTTAGCCTGCCAACTCCTATTCAGTGAGGTACAATTTTTTTGGAGTGTGAGGTTGGGAAAAGCATTTTTATTTTATACTTAATAAACTTTAAAATTATTAAAAGATTTTAGAGCTAATTTGTGCTACTTTTAATAGAAATGAAAACATTTTATATTGAACAACAAAATGTTGGTTTTCCAATTGGAGCTAGTAGAATTCAGAATGGATATTTCCTACTTCTTTGGTAGATAGCTTGCTTATCATTGTTAATTTTCTTCACTATAACCTACACTAAAATAGAATTTTCCTGGGAGAAATATATAGGTATAGATACAGATTTAGATTAGATAAAGATATTGTTTAGAGTTGAAATCATCCATGGTGGGAAAAGACTGAATGTTTTCCCTCTAAGTTTGGGAAAAAGGCAAGGATGTATTCTCTTCACTTTTATTTAACAATGAACTACAGGCTCTGGTGAATGCAACAAGCAAGAAAAAATAGCTGAAAAATTATACAGACTGGAAAAAAGAATAAAATTCTCTTTATTTGTGGACAGACTCCCTTTATTTCTTTATTTATTTAAGGTTACATAGATTAAAAAATGTCCCAAATAATCTACATAATAGCAACTAAAATTAATGAGATTAATAAGGCCACAAGATATGTGAATGTTTGCATCCCCCTCAAATGCATATTCTGAAACCTAATGCTCTCTATGATAGTATTAGGAGGTGGGGCCAATAGAAGGTGTGTATTAAGTCATAAGTGTGGAGCCCTCATGAAGTGAAACTACTGCTTTTATAAATGAGATTCTTCAGAGCATACTAGCCCCTTCCACTCTGTATGAACACAGCGAGAAGTCCACAGTGTATAACAACAAAGAGTGCTTTCATCAGAACCCCAACCATGCTGGCACCCTCATCTTGGACTTTCACACCCCAGAAGTGTGAGAAATAAATTCTTGTTGTTTATAAACCACCCAGTTTATAGTATTTTTGTTATAGAAGTCCAAATGGACTGGGTCAACACAGGGTCAATATTCAAAAACTTATTGCAGCCCAAATACAAATAATGAAATAAAGATAATATAAGTTTATTAAATAAAAGTATAAATTACAATACATAAAAACATAAAATATTTAGAGATATATCTAACAAAATATTTATGTTGAAAACTATGAAACATAGGTAAAAGAATTAAAGACATAAATGAAGAAATCTATCATGTTAATAATTCTTAAAATTCAATGTTTGGGATATCAATTCTTTCCCAAATTATCTATATATCCAGAGTAATCCCAAACAAAATTCCATTAGGCATTTTTTTTAGTAGAAATGGAAAAGCTAATTCTAAATTTTATTTGGAAAAACAAAGAATAGACTCCCCTCCCCTAAAAAAATGATAACAAAGTTGAAGGACTTACAGTACCAGATTGTAAAACTTATTAAAATGGTAGACTAATCAAAATAATATAGTGTTGGCATAAGGATAGACATAAACCAATGGAACACAATAGAGAATCCAAAAATAAACTCATATATATATGAAACTGCTTTTCAACAAAGTTGACAAATACTCAATGAAGAATGGAAAAGCTTATCAATAAAGTTTACTAGAAGAACTGAATGTCCATATGGAGGGAAGAAACACTCAACCCTTACCTTGCACCATCTACTAAATTTAACACAAAATGTGTCATACATTTATATATGAGACTTAAAACTACAGAAGTTCTAGAGAAAACATAAGAGTGAACCTTTGTGACCTTGGGCTAGGCAAGGTCTTTTTGTAAAATCACAAAAAGCAAAAATATAAAAGAAATATTTGTTGAATTTTAAACTTCTCAAAAGATGATGTTTAAAAATAAAAGGACAAGCCACATATTAGGAGAAAACATTTAGACATATATTTCTGATAAAGCTCTTATATTTGAAATATACAAAGAATTCAAACCACTTAATAATAAGAAAACAGAAAACTCAGCAATAAAATGGACAAAAGATTTCAACAGACACTTCACCCAAGAAAATATATAGATGACCAAAATGCACATGAAAGCATGGTCAACATCATTGGTCACTGGAAAAATGCAAATTGAAACCACAACAAAATATTACTGCACAACTGTTAGAATAGTTAAATCATTTTTTAAATAAAACTAATAATATACCAAGTGTTGGAGAGAGTGTGGAACAACTGAAATTCTCAAATAATGTTAGCAGAAATGCATAATGGTAAAGTCATTTGGGAAAACAGTTTGGCAGATACTTGTAAAACACACACATACTTACCATACTACTCACCAATCTCCTTCCCTAAGTATTTGTCCACATGTACACACAAAGACCTATGCTTGAATGTTTATGTAGCTCCTTAAAAAACAGAAATAATCCAATGTTGGTCAGTTGCTAAATGGATGCACAACTTGTGGTATATCTCATGAATCAGTAGTTTGATTTTAAACTCCTTAATAAAATCAAACTACTGATTCATGCAACAGCAATGATGAATCTCAAAAGCATTATATTAAGTGAATGAAGCCACATTTCATTTACATGATATTCCAGAAAAAGTTAAACTGTAGGGACAAAAATCAGTTCAGGGAATAGGGTAGATTAGGTGATTGATTACAAAGGGGAAAAGGGGAACCTTTTAGAAAAATGAAAATATTCTAAAACTTAATTTCAACAGTGGTTATATGACCATCATGGTTACATAAACAACATACATGGTTACATGTTACTGAAACCCATTACACTGTACATCTAAATAGGAAGAATGTTTCTGTAAATAAATAATACCTTAGTAAATCTGTCTTTAATGAGACATCAAAGTATCAAATTTTATAAATTTAGAGACTTTCGTTTAGATCTTTAATAGAACTTTGAAAATCTGCTTTTTGTGAAATATTCAAGTATATAGACCACAGATTAGAAAATAAATTTCTATGTAGAAGGTTGTATTAATGCTCAAACAGGAATAGCAGCCACAACTTTATTATTTTTGTTTTGTGTTCATCATGTTTATCATGAAAAAATTTTAAAATTATCTTTTTTTCCCTTTTCCTAAAAGTGAAAAGTACAAAATATTTAACACTAGTACTGAACGCAAGGGGTTATTTTTAATATTCTTTCACTTTACAGTTTTGGGAAATTATAAGTGTCACAAGTAGTCATTTGTTTTTGAAATTTACTCTCAAAAATTTTAGGCAAAAATATCTCAGCTCATTCTGCTAAAATAAATATTCAGTTATACAATAAGTAAATAAGTAAGTGAAGTCGCTCAGTCGTGTCTGACTCTTTGCAACCCCGTGGACTGTAGCCTACCAGGCTTCGTCCCTGGGATTCGCCAGCCAAGAATACTGGAGTTGGTTACCATTTCCTTCTTCAGGGGATTTTCCCAACCCAGGGATCAAACCCCGGTCTCCCGCACTGGAGGCAGATGCTTTAACCTCAGACTTGTTTAGTCCAGTTGAAAATGCATACTGTGATTTCTTTGGGCCCATATGCATTTATCTTTGATGAAAATAAACATTTCCTTTGGAATCTGTAGATTCTTATGAATTAGGGTAGTAGATGCTAAACTATACACTGAAATTCAAAGAGCTCTTGAAAGGAACTACCTGACAGAATCTATTTTCTCTGCTTGTTGGCTATTGATTATCAGAAATCCCATTTGCTTAACATGCAAGTCCATCTGCTTAACATGCAAATGCCCTTGGAAGAGAAAACCAATAATTTCTTCACACCTTAGTGTTAACAATATTAATTTATTTTTCTCTATCAAGAAGAATAAAGAATCAATTTGAATACCCTGGAGGAGTGGTCAAGTGTCAGTCATACAGTAGGGAGGGTGCTAAAAGTGAGAAGAAAGGATCAAGGAGAAAACTGGCCCACAGAAGAAAATCTATGACTTCACAATATTGCCTGGTACTAATTGTTGAAAGTTAAATGTGACTGTATCTCTACAAAGTTCATGAATGATGACAATTTTTTCCCTTTATACTGTCAATAAAATCCTTATTTTAAGGTACAAATAATGTTAACAGCTATCATACATTTGCCTTTTTATGTACCAAGTTTTACTTTCATAGCTCACACACTCACTTAATTTGATTCCAGGAGCACAATGGAAAGAATGGGAAACTGTATATCATTCACTGAACATCCGTCTTACAAAATTTTTTTAAAAAGCAATCAATACAGGACACATTACTCCTATTTGTAACACTGCAATGTGTGGTGTTACAACAGGAAAAAAATATTGATGGTAAGCTTTTTCTTTCTTTAACTCTTCAGCAAGGTAAGAAATATGGCCACTTTTCTATTAAGGTTGTATTCATTTTTAATGATATTACTTTTGGTAAACAGTAATGATCTAGCCTTATGTATAGCTTAAATACCAGTTTTATTGAAGATGCATGTTTTTGCTTTACTGTGCTCATCAAGTAAGACGAAGTGTAATCTGATTTTCTAAATAAATTTTAGATTTCTGACTTTAATTTTTTTACTGTGAATGGGAGAGAATCATTAGCTTCATGACTAATTAAGTTATTAGTGTAAAGAGTATTTCTATTACATTCAACTTCAGTTCCAACAATAAGATCAGATCAGATCAGATCAGTTGCTCAGTCGTGTCCGACTCTTTGTGACCCCATGAATCGCAGCACGCCAGGCCTCCCTGTCCATCACCAACTCCCAGAGTTCACTGAGACCCACGTCCATCGAGTCAGTGATGCCATCCTGCCATCTCATCCTCTGCCGTCCCTTCTCCTCTTGCCCCCAATCCCTCCCAGCATCAGAGTCTTTTCCAATGAGTCAACTCTTCACATGAGGTGGCCAAAGTACTGGAGTTTCAGCTTTAGCATCATTCCTTCCAAAGAAATCCCAGGGCTGATCTCCTTCAGAATGGACTGGTTGGATCTCCTTGCAGTCCAAGGGACTCTCAAGAGTCTTCTCCAACACCACAGTTCAAAAGCATCAATTCTTTAGCGCTCAGCCTTCTTCACAGTCCAACTCTCACATCCATACATGACCACAGGAAAAACCATAGCCTTAACTAGACGAACCTTTGTTGGCAAAGTAATGTCTCTGCTTTTGAATATGCTATCTAGGTTGGGCATAACTTTCCTTCCAAGGAGTAAACGTCTTTTAATTTAATGGCTGCAGTAACCATCTGTAGTGATTTTGGAGCCCAGAAAAATAAAGTCTGACACGGTTTCCACTGTTTCCCCATCTATTTCCCATGAAGTGATGGGACCAGATGCCATGATCTTCGTTTTCTGAATGTTGAGCTTTAAGCCAACTTTTTCACTCTCCACTTTCACTTTCATCAGGAGGCTTTTTAGTTCCTCTTCACTTTCTGCCATAAGGGTGGTGTCATCTGCATATCTGAGGTTATTGATATTTCTTCCGGCAATCTTGATTCCAGCTTGTGCTTCTTCCAGTCCAGCATTTCTCATGATGTACTCTGCATATAAGTTAAATAAACAGGGTGACAATATACAGCCTTGACGAACTCCTTTTCCTACTTGGAACCAGTCTGTTGTTCCATGTCCAGTTCTAACTGTTGCTTCCTGACCTGCATACAGATTTCTCAAGAGGCAGATCAGGTGGTCTGGCATTCCCATTCTCTGTCAGAATTTTCCACAGTTTATTGTGATCCACACAGTCAAAGGCTTTGGCATAGTCAATAAAGCAGCAATAGATGCTTTTCTGGAACTCTCTTGCTTTTTCCATGATCCAGCGGATGTTGGCAATTTGATCTCTGGTTCCTCTACCTTTTCTAAAACCAGCTTGAACATCAGGAAGTTCACGGTTCACATATTGCTGAAGCCTGGCTTGGAGAATTTTGAGCATTACTTTACTAGCATGTAAAATGAGTGCAATTGTGCAGTGGTTTGAGCATTCTTTGCCATTGCCTTTCTTTTGGGATTGGAATGAAAACTGACCTTTTCCAGTCCTATGGCCACTGCTGTGTTTTCCAAATTTGCTGGCATATTGAGTGCAGCACTTTCACAGCATCATCTTTCAGGATTTGGACTAGCTCAACTGGAATTCCATCACCTCCACTAGCTTTGTTCATAGTGATGCTTTCTAAGGCCCACTTGACTTCACATTCCCAGATGTCTGGCTCTAGGTCAGGGATCACACAATTGTGATTATCTGGGTCTTGAAGATCTTTTTTGTACAGTTCTTCTGTGTATTCTTGCCACCTCTTCTTTATATCTTCTGCTTCTGTTAGCTCCATACCATTTCTGTCCTTTATCAAGCCCATCTTTGCATGAAATGTTCCTTTGGTATCTCTGATTTTCTTGAAGAGATCCCAAGTCTTTCCCATTCTGTTGTTTTCCTCTATTTCTTTGCATTGATCACTGAAGAAGGCTTTCTTATCTCTCCTTGCTATTCTTTGGAACTCTGCATTCAGATGTTTTTATCTTTCCTTTTCTCCTTTGCTTTTCACTTCTCTTCTTTTCACAGCTATTTGTAAGGCCTTCCCGGACAGTCATTTTGCTTTTTTGCATTTCTTTTCCATGGGCATGGTCTTGATCCCTGTCTCCTGTACAATATCACAAACCTCATTCCATAGTTCATTAGGCACTCTATCTATCAGATCTATGCCCTTAAATCTATTTCTCACTTCCACTATATAATCATAAGGAATTTGATTTAGGTCATACCTGAATGGTCTAGTGGTTTTCCCTACTTTCTTCCAACAATACCACCCCAATATAAAATTTTATTTAACTTTCTTCTCATGGTTTGCAAAATTGTTGAAGGTATAAGGGAAAATTACAGGTCTTGAAGGGATGGCAAGGACAACTTATATTGTAATGTCAAAGAAATTACTTCTCCCTCTTTTTTAGATTATATGTAGAACATATTTTATCAAGTCAGTTCTCATAGATACTATATGTGGATACTATATTAATAAATTAATAAGTACTATATAAAGATACTATATATGGTATCTAGATAATATATGTGGATATCATTTATATATACTATATATGGATACTACTAACTCTTAATAAATCATCTTGAGGTATGATGATGAGCAGAATGTCTGCCAATTAGTTCTTGGGACTTCATTATAAACCTTAAAAATGTAAATTCTGTACATATGGACATCTAGCTTTGGAAACCCAGTTAAGATGTTATGATAATGAAAATTGTGTTACTTTAATTTTAATTTATAAAAGATCCTCAGAGGTTGATTCTTACTTACAAAGCTCAAATAAATAGATTATTTATTCTACAGTGAAGAAACAGCCCAATTACAATTCTATATTTAATATCCATTTCATAAGAGTACTAGGCAAATTTAAAACATCATAAAACATTTTCACACAGTGTATTGCTGGTTAGCTCATTTGGATATATTAACAGCTGTAATAGGTCAAGATCATGTGGTAACGGGGCATTAGCAAAAATGACAGTAGGAACTTCTAAAAAACTGCTCCACCATAAAAGCAATGAGAACAGTGGCCAGAAGTTGTCAAATTAGTTTTTCCATAAACATGGAAATTAACCAAATTAAATTAAGTCTTGTAGAAATCTAGGAAGTATTTATTTAAAAAAAAGCTGAATCTCCTAATAACAGCAAGCTTTGTGTTTTAAAATTCCCCTATTCTCATCTGCCCCTCTACCAGATAAGCAATACACTTGAAAATCAACAGCACACAATCATGGTGAAAACCAAAAGTCTTGCAAGAACCAGAGGAGGCTATAAGGAGTCTGAGATCCTACTAAGCTTCATGCTCAGAGAATTATCGTTATTAGAACTGTTGGCTATCCATGGAAAGATCTCACTTACAAAAATGTCATTATTTTAGGAACTTATCAAGTGTGAAAGCCTTTTGCCCAGGAGCCTTGGTCAAAGACAGCTGCGGGGTGATTATGTCTACTCCATCAGTGTATACCAATTGAGGCAAACAACAGATTAACCAAAAAGTTTAAAAGTAAAAACTTTCAACTAAGGAGCGTTGAGAAGCTATGGCATATTCCTGGGAATTTAGAAATCCGTGTGTGGGGGGCTGTGTATATAATCAGGAAAGATCTGAGAAAGCGCTTATTTCTCAAAACTGGCTGACCTTGAAGCTCTCTGCAGAAGCAGGAAATAGAAACAAAGGAAGAGTTTGTTTTTTTTGTTTTTTTTTTCCTTAAACATCTTTTTTTAAGTAATTTCTTTTTTTCATTGAAGGATAATTGCTTTACAGAATTTTGTTGTATTCTGTCAAACCTCAACATGAACCAGCCATAGGTATACATATATCCCCTCCCTTTTGAAGCTCACTCCCTTCTCCCTCCCAATCCCACCCCTAGGTTGATGCAGAGTCCCAGTTTGAGTTTCCTGAGCCATACAGCAAATTCCCATTGGCTATCAATTTTACATATGGTAATGTAAGTTTCCATGTTATTCTTTCCATGCATCTCACCCTCTCCTCCCCTCTCCACATGTCCATAAGTCTATTTTCTATGTTTCTCCTTTGCTGCCTTGTAAATAAATTCTTCAGTACCACTTTTCTAGGTTCCGTATATATGCATTCAGTTCAGTTAGGTCACTCAGTTGTGTCCGACTCTTTGCCACCCCATGAATTGCAGCACACCAGGCCTCCCTGTCTATCACTAACTCCCGGAGTTCACTCAGACTTACGTCCATCAAGTCAGTGATGCCATCCAGCCATCTCATCCTCTGTCATCCCCTTCTCCTCCTGCCCCCAATCCCTCCCAACATCAGAGTCTTTTCCAATGAGTCAACTCTTCACATGAGGTGGCCAAAGTACTGGACCTTCAGCTTCAGCATCATTCCCTCCAAAGAAATCCCAGGGCTGATCTCCTTCATAGTGGACTAGTTGGACCTCCTTGCAGTCCAAGGGACTCTCAAGAGTCTTCTCCAACATCACAGTTCAAAAGCATCAATTCTTCGGCACTCAGCCTTCTTCACAGTCCAACTCTCGCATCCATACATGACTACTGGAAAAACCATAGCCTTGACTAGATGGACCTTTGTTGCCAAAGTAATGTCTCTGCTTTTGAATATGCTATCTAGGTTGGGCATAACTTTCCTTCCAAGGAGTAAGCACCTTTTAATTTCATGGCTGCAGTCACCATCTGCAGTGATTTTGGAGCCCCCAAAAATAAAGTCTGACACTGTTTCCACTGTTTCCCCATCTATTTCCCATGAAGTGATGGGACCAGATGCCATGATCTTCGTTTTCTGAATGTTGAGCTTTAAGCCAATTGTTTCACTCTCCACTTTCATTTTCATCAAGAGGCTTTTTAGTTCCTCTTCACATTCTGCCATAAAGGTGGTGTCATCTGTGTATCTGAGGTTATTGATATTTCTCCCCGCAATCTTGATTCCAGCTTGTGCTTCTTCCAGTCCAGCATTTCTCATGATGTACTCTGCATGTAAGTTAAATAAACAGGGTGACAATATACAGACTTGATGTACTCCTTTTTGTATTTGGAACCAGTCTGTTGTTTCATGTCCATTTCTAACTGTTGCCTCCTGAAAGAGGCAGGTCAGGTAGTCTGGTATTCACATCTCTTTCAGAATTTTCCAGTTTATTGTGATCCACACAGTCAAAGGCTTTGGCATAGTCAATAAAGCAGCAATAGATATTTTTCTGGAACTCTCTTGCTTTTTCCACGATCCAGAGGATGTTGCCAATTTGATCTCTGGTTCCTCTACCTTTTCTAAAACCAGCTTGAACATCTGGAAGTTCATGGTTCACGTATTGCTGAAGCCTGGCTTGGAGAATTTTGAGCATTACTTTACTAGCGTGTGAGATGAGTGCAGTTGTGCAGTAGTTTGAGCATTCTTTGGCACTGCCTTTCTTTGGGATTGGAATGAAAACTGACCTTTTCCAGTCCTGTGGCCAATGCAGAATTTTCCAAATTTGCTGGCATATTGAGTGCAGCACTTTCACAGCATCATCTTTCAGGATTTGAAATAGCTCAAGTGGAATTCCATCACCTCCACTAACTTTGTTCGTAGTGATGCTTTCTAAGGCCCACTTGACTTCACATTCCCAGATGTCTGGCTCTAGGTCAGTGATCACACCATCGTGATTATCTGGGTCATGAAGATCTTTTTTGTACAGTTCTTCTGTGTATTCTTGCCACCTCTTCTTTATGTCTTCTGCTTCTGTTAGCTCCATACCATTTCTGTGCTTTATCGAGCCCATCTTTGCATGAAATTTTCCCTTTGTATCTCTAATTTTCTTGAAGAGATCTCTGGTCTTTCCTATTCTGTTGTTATCCTTTATTTCTTTGCATTGATCACTGAGGAAGGCTTTCTTATCTCTCCTTGCTATTCTTTGGAACTCTGCATTCAGATGCTTATATCTTTCCTTTTCTCCTTTGCTTTTCACTTCTCTTCTTTTCACAGCTATTTGTAAGGCCTCCCCAGACAGCCATTTTGCTTTTTTGCATTTCTTTTCCATGGGCATGGTCTTGACCCCTGTCTCCTGTACAATGTCTCGAACCTCATTCCATAGTTCATCAGGCACTCTGTCTATCAGATCTAGGCCCTTAAATCTATTTCTCACTTCCACTGTATAATCATAAGGGATTTGATTTAGGTCATACCTGAATGGTCTAGTGGTTTCCCCTACTTTCTTCAATTTAAGTCTGAATTTGGTAATAAGAAGTTCATGATCTGAGCCACAGTCAGCTCCCGGTCTTGTTTTTGTTTACTGTATAGAGCTTCTCCATCTTTGGCTGCAAAGAACATAATCAATATGATTTTGGTGTTGACCATCTGGTGATATCCATGTGTAGAGTCTTCTCTTGTGTTGTTGGAAGAGGGTGTTTGCTATGACCAGTGTGTTCTCTTGGCAAAACTCTATTAGTCTGCCCTGCTTCATTCCATATTCCAAGGCCAAATTTGCCTGTTACTCCAGGTGTTTCTTGACTTCCTACTTTTGCATTCCAGTCCCCTATAATGAAAAGGACATCTTTTTGGGGTGTTAGTTCTAAAAGGTCTTATAGGTCTTCATGGAACCGTTCAACTTCAGCTTCTTCAGTGTTACTGATTGGGGCATAGACTTGGATTACCGTGATATTGAATGGTTTGCCTTGGAAACGAACAGAGGTCATTCTGTCGTTTTTGAGATTGCATCCAAGTTTAGAATATGATATTTATCTTTCTCTTTCTGACTCACTTCTCTTTATAATAGGTTCTAGGTTCATCCACATCTTTAGGACTAACTCAAATGTGTTCCTTTTTATGACTGAGAAAGAGGAGAGTGAAAAAGTTGGCTTAAAGCTCAACATTCAGAAAACGAAGATCATGGCATCTGGTCCCATCACTTTATGGGAAATAGATGGGGAAACAGTGGAAACAGTGTCAGACTTTATTTTTCTGAGCTCCAAAATCACTGCAGATGGTGATTGCAGCCATGAAATT
Organism: Bos grunniens; assembly: GCF_055505025.1. Lineage (NCBI taxonomy): Eukaryota > Metazoa > Chordata > Mammalia > Artiodactyla > Bovidae > Bos > Bos grunniens. Next base: position 136,776,811 of record NC_141194.1, read on the forward strand.
AAAAAATGCTTACTCCTTGGAAGGATTTATGACCAACCTAGATAGCATATTGAAAAGCAGCGACATTACTTTGCCAACCAAGATCCATCTAGTCAAGGCTATGGTTTTTCCTGTGGTCATGTATGGATGTGAAAGTTGGACTGTGAAGAAGGCTGAGTGCTGAAGAATTGATGCTTTTGAACTGTGGTATTGGAGAAGACTCTTGAGAGTCCCTTGGATTGCAAGGAGATCCAACCAGTCCATTCTGAAGGAGATCAGCCCTGGGATTTCTTTGGAAGAAATGATGCTGAAGCTGAAACTCCAATATTTTGGCCACCTCATGCAAAGAGTTCACTCATTGGAAAAGAGTCAACATCCTGATGTTGGGAGGGATTGAGGGCAGGAGGAGAAGGGGACGACAGAGGATGAGATGCCTGGATGGCATCACCGACTCGATGGACATGAGTTTGAGTGAACTCCAGGAGTTAGTGATGGACAGGGAGGCCTGATGTGCTGTGATTCATGGGGTTGCAAAGAGTCGGACAGAACTGAGCGACTGAACTGAACTGAACTGAATATTCCATTGTGCATATGTGCCACACTTCTTTATCCATTCATCTGTTGATGGACAGCTAGGTTGCTTCCATATTCTAGCTATTGTAAATAGTGCTGCAATGAAAAATAGGATATATGCATCTTTTTCAATTTTGGTTTCCTCAGGGTATATGCTTAGGAGTGGAATTTCTGGGTCATATGGTCGTTTTATGCCTCATTTGTTAAGGAATCTCCATACCATCTTCCATAGTGGCTGTATCAATTTACACTCCCACCAACAGTGCAAGAGCCCTCCCTTTTCTCCACACCCTCTCCACCGTTTATTCTTTGTAGACATTTTGATGATGGCCATTTTGACTGCTTTGAGGTGATATCTCATTGTAGTTTTTATTAGAATTTCTCTAATAATGAGTGACGTTGAGCATCTTTTCATGTGTCTGTTAGCCATCTGTATGTATTCTTTGGAGAAATGTCTGTTTACGTCTTTTCCCCACTTTTTGATTAGGTTGTTTTTCTGTCATTGAGTTTTATGAGCTGCTTGTATATTTTGGAAATTAGTCCTTTGTCAGTTGTTTCATTTGCTATTATTTTCTCCCATTATGAGGGTTGTCTTCTCACCTTGCTTATAGATTCCTTTGCTGTGCAAAAGCTTTTAAGTTTAATCAGGTCCCTCTTGTTTACTATTATTTTTATTTCCTTTACTCTAGGAGGTGGGTCATAGAGGATCTTGCTTTGATTTACGTCATTGAGTGTTCTGCCTATGTTTTCCTCTTAGAGTTTAATAGTTTCTGTCTTGAATTTAGGTCTTTAACCCATTTTGAGTTTATCTTTGTGTATAGTGTTAGGAAGTATTCTAATTTGATTCTTTTATGCTTAGCTTTCCAGTTTTCCCAGTATCATTTATTGAAGAGGCTGTCTTTGCCCCATTGTATATTCTTTCCTCCTTTGTCAAAAATTAGTTACCCATAGGTGCATGGGTTTATTTCTGGGCTTTCTATCTTGTTTCATTGGTCTATGTTTCTGTTTTTGTGCCAATACCATACTGTCTTGATGACTGCAGCTTTGTAGTAAAATCTGAATTCAGGAAGGTTGATTCCTCCAGCTCCATTCTTCTTTCTCACTGTTTATAATAGCCAGGACATGGAAGCAACCTGGATGCCCATCAGCAGATGAATGGATAAGAAAGCTATGGTACATATACACAATGGAGTATTACTCAGCCATTAAAAAGAATACATTTGAATCAGTTCTAATGAGATGGATAAAACTGGAACCTATTATACAGAGTGAAGTAAGCCAGAAAGAAAAACACCAATACAGTATACTAACACATATATATGGAATTTAGAAAGATGGTAACAATAACCCTGTGTACGAGACAGCAAAAGAGACACCGATGTATAGATCAGTCTTATGGACTCTGTGGGAGAGGGAGAGGGTGGGGAGATTTGGAAGAATAGCATTGAAACATGTATGATATCATGTATGAAACGAGTCGCCAGTCCAGGTTTGATGCACGGTACTGGATGCTTGGGGCTGGTGCACTGGGACAACCAAGAGAGAGGGTAGGGGAGGGAGGAGGGAGGAGGGTTCAGAATGGGGAACGCAGGTATACCTGTGGCGGATTCATTTCAATATTTGGCAAAACTAATACAATATTGTAAAGTTTAAAAATAAAATAAAATTTAAAAAAAGACTGATTTGGCTATTTTGGGTCTTTTGTGGTTCCATATGAATGGTGAAACTTTTTGTTCTAGTTTGGTGAAAAATCCCATTGGTATTTTGATAGGGATCACAATGAATCTGCAGATTGCATTTCGTAGTATAGTCATTTTCACAATATTGATTCTTCCTATTCAGGAACATGAAATATCTCTCCATCTGTTTATGTCACCTTTGATTTCTTTCAGTAGTGTCTTATAATTTTCTCTGTACAGTTCTTTTGTCTCGTTAGGTAAGCTTATTCCTAAATATTTCTTTTTGTTGCAATGGTGAATGGGAGTGATTCCTTAATTTCTCTTTCTGATTTTTCATTGTTAGTACATAGAAATGCAAGTGATTTCTGTGTATTGATTTTGTATCCTGCAACTTTACTAAATTCACTGATTTGTTCTAGTAATTTTCTGATACTATCTTTAGGGTTTTCTATGTAGAGTATCATGTCATCTGCAAACAGTGAGAGATTTACTTATTCTTTTCTGATCTGGATTCCTTTTATTTCTTTTTCTTCTCTGACTGCTGTAGCTAGGACTTCCAGAACAATGTTGAATAATAGTGGTGTAAGTGAAAACCCTTGTCTTGCTCCTGATATTAGGGGGAATTCTTTCGGTTTTTCACCATTGACAAAAATGTTTACTGTAGGCTTATCATATATGGCCTTTACTATGTTGAGGTAGATTCCTTCTACATCCATTTTGTGGAAGAGTTATAATCATAAATGGGTGCTGAATTTTCTCAAAGGCTTTTTCTGCATCTATTGAGATTATCATATAGATTTTACCTTTCATTTTGTTAATATGATGTATCACATTGTTTCATTTGCATATATTGAAGAACCCTTGCATTCTTGAAATAAATCCAACTTGATCGTGGTGTACGAGCTTTTTGATGTGTTGCTGAATTCTGTTTGCTAACATTTTGTTGAGGACTTCTGCATCTATGTTTATCAGTGATATCTGCTTGTAGTCTTTTTTTGTGTTGTCTTTGTCTGATTTTGGTATCAAGGTGATGAAGGCATCGTAGAATGAGTTTGGAAGTCTTCCTTACTCTGCAATTTTTTGAAAGAGTTTTAGAAAGATAGGCATTAGCTCTTCTCTAAATGTTTGATAGAATTCTCCTGTGAAGCCATCTGGTCCTGGGATTTTGTTTTTTGAGAGATTTTTGATCACAGCTTCAACTTCAGTGCTCGTAATTATGTTGTTCATAATTTGTGTTTCTTCCTGGTTCAGTTTCAGAAGGTTGAAATTTTCAAAGAACCCATCCATCTTCCAGGTTATCCATTTTATGGCCATATAGTTTTTTTTATTATAGGCTCTTATAATCCTTTGTATTTTTGCATTGTCTGTTGTAACCTTTACTTTTTCATTACTAATTTTGTTGATTTGATTCTTTTCTCTTTTTTTCTTGATGAGTCTGGCTAAAGGTTTGACAATTTTATCTTCTGAAAGAACAATCTTTTAGTTTTATTAATCTTTGCTATTGTTTCTTTCATTTATTTTTCATTTATTTTTACTGGATATTTATGATTTATTTCCTTCTACTAACTTTGGGGATTTTTTATTCTTTTAGGTGTAAAGTTAGGTTGTCTACTGGATGTTTTTTTTTCTTGTTTCCTGAGGCAGGCTGATATTGCTATAAACTTCCCTCTTAGAACTGCTTTTGCTGCATAACATAGGTATTGAGTTGTCTTGTTTTCATTGTTATTTGTTTCTAGAAATTTTTTTATTTCCCTTTTGATCTCTTCAGTAACCTGTTGGTTATTTAGAAACGTGTTGCCTAATCTCCATGTGTTTGTGTCTCTTACATTTTTTTTTCTTGTAACTGATATCTAGTCTCATAGCATTGTGGTCAGAGAAGATGCTTGATACGATTTCAATTTTCTTAAATTTACTGAGGTTTTATTTGTGACCCAAGATGTGGTCTATCCTGGAGAATGTTCCATGTGCACTTGAGAAGAAGGTGTGTTCTTCTGCATTTGAATGGAATGCCCTGAAGATATCAATGAGATCCATCTCATCTAATGTGTCATATAAGACTTGTGTGTCCTTATTAATTTTCTGTTTTGATGATCTGTCCATTGGTGTGAGTGGAGTGTTAAAGTCTCCTACTATTATTGCATCACTGTCAATTTTGCCTTTTATGTTTGTTAGTGTTTGTCTTATGTATTTAGGTGCTCCTATGAGGTGCATAGATATTTACAGTTGTTGTGTCTTCCTCTTGGATTGATCCCCTGATCATTATGTAGTGTCTTTCCTTATCTCTTGTAATCTTCTTTATTTTCGGTCTATTTTGTCTGATATGAGGATTGCTACTCCAGCTTTCTTTTGCTTCCCATTTGCATGGAATATATTTTTCCATCTTTTCACTTTCAGTCTATATGTGTCTTGAGGTCTGAAGTGGGTTTCTTGTAGACAACATATATATGGGTCTTGTTTGTGTATCCATTCAGCCAGTTTGTGTCTTTTGGTTGGAGCATTTAGTCTATTTACATTTAAAGTACTTATTGATATATATGTTCCTATTGCCACTGTCTTAATTGTTTGGCTTTGCTTTTGTAGATCTTTTTTCTTCTCTTATATTTCTTGACTATATAATTCCCTTTAACACTTGTTATAAAGTTGGTTTGGTGGCACTGAATTCACTTAACCTTTTCTTTTCTGAAAAGCTTTTTATTTCTCCATCAATTTTGAATGAGATCCTTGCCAGATACAGTAAGCTTGGTTGTAGATTTTTCCCTTTCAGTACTTTAAATATATCCTGCCATTCCCTTCAGCCCTGCAGAGTTTCTGCTGAAAGATCAGCTGTTATGCATATGGGGTTTCCCTTGTATCGTACTTGTTGCTTTTCTCTTGCTGTTTTAATATTCTTTGTGTTTAGTCTTTGTTAGTTTGATTAGTATGTGTCTTGATGTGTTTCCCCTTGGGTTTATCCTGTATGGGACTCGTTGTGCCTCGTGGACTTGCTTGACTATTTTCTTTTCTATGCAGGGGAAATTTTCAACTATAATCTCTTCAAAAATTTTCTCAAACCCTTTCTTTTTCTCTTCTTCTTCTGGGACCACTATAATTGGAATGTTGGTGAGTTTGATATTGTCCCAGAGGTCTCTGAGACTATCCTCAGTTCTTTCCATTCTTTTTACTTTATTCTGCTCTTCAGAAATTATTTCCACCATTTTATCTTCCATTTTATCTTCTTTATCTTTATGATTCATTCTTCTGCTTTAGATATTCTGCTATTGATTCCTTCTAGAGTATTTTAACTTTCAGTAACTGTGTTGTTTGTCTTTGTATGTTTATTCTTTAATTCTTCTAGGTCTTTGTTAATTGATTATTGCATTTCTTCCATTTTGTTTTCAAGGTTTTTGATCATCTTTACTATCATTATTCTGAATCTTTTTCAGGTAGTTCGCCTAGTTTGCCTATTTTCTCTTCATTTAATTGGATTTCTGTGTTTCCAGTTTGTTCCTTCATTTGTGTAGCATTTTTCTGCCTTTTCATTTTTTTTAACTTATTGTGTTTGAGGTATCCTTTTCCCAGGCTTCAAGGTTGAATTCTTTCTTCCTTTTAGTTTCTGCCCTCCTAAGGTTGGTACAGTGGTTTTTGTAAGCTTCTTATAGGGTGAGATTTGTACTGTTTTGTTTGTTTGTTTTTCCTCTGATGGGCAAGGCTGAGTGAGGTGCTAATCCTGTCTGCTGGTGATTGGGTTTGTATTTTTGTTTTGTTTTTTGTTTAGATGAGGCATCTTGCACAGTGTGCTACTGGTGGTTGGGTGATGTTGGGTGATTCAAGTGGTTTCCTTTGTGTGAGTTCTCACTATTTGATACTCTCTAAGGTTAGTTCTCCGGTAGTCTAGGGTCTTGGAGTCAGTGCCCCTACTCCAAAGGCTCAGGGCTTGATCCCTCTTTAGATGTTGGGGCACTTCAGTGCTTAGTCCTAGGACTTCCCTTCTTCCCTGTATTTTCTCTCCTGTGATCTCCCCATGTCCTGTCTTCCGAGACCACAGTCATGTCAATGACTCACAAACTGACTTTTCTAGCTTGGTGTATATAGATGCTGTTGTCTTCATCTTTTAAGGCTGGGAGTTAAGAGATACTGTCTCTACAGTTATAGTTGTTGATGGTAGCCTGTTTCTAGGTTACTACCTTTTCCCACACACAGCCAGATCCTAGCCCTGCTGGCACCCACGCCTGCTGAGTACATGCTTGCAGCAAGGAGTAGGTACCAAGTTGGGGAAGGCCTGGTGCAGCAGTTCTGCCTTGCATCCCACCACCTGCAATCGTGGATCTAAGGCAGAATTTTTAACTGTTTGTTTGAGTGTTGAAAGCACACCTCAACAAACATACAGACAGCCCTTTGGTGAAGACTGAGAAACATACTGTTTCTATGCATTTAAGGAAAACTTAAATTTCTAATCATTCAGTTCAGTTCAGTTCAGTTGCTCAGTCATGTCTGACTCTTTGCAACCCCATGAATCACAGCACGCCAGGCCTCCCTGTCCATTACCAACACCCGGAGTTCACCCAAATTCGTGTCCATCGAGTCAGTGATGCCATCCAGCCATCTCATCCTCTGTCGTCCCCTTCTCCTCCTGCCCCCAATCCCTCCCAGCATCAGAGTCTTTTCCAATGAGTCAACTCTTCACATGAGGTGGCCAAAGTACTGGACCTTCAGCTTCAGCATCATTCCCTCCAAAGAAATCCCAGGGTTGATCTCCTTCAGAATGTACTGGTTGGATCTCCTTGCAGTCCAAGGGACTCTCAAGAGTCTTCTCCAACACCACAGTTCAGAAGCATCAATTTTTCGGCACTCAGCCTTCTTTGCAGTCCAACTCTCACATTCATACATGACCACAGGAAAAACCATAGCCTTGACTAGACGGACCTTTGTTGGCAAAGTAATGTCTCTGCTTTTGAATATGCTATCTAGGTTGGTCTAATCAGGCACAGAACAGGAAAAGGTAAGTTTTCATTCCAATCCCAAAGAAAGGCAATGCCAAAGATTTCAAACTACTGTACAACTGCACTCATTTCACATGCTAGAATTCTCCAATCTAGACTTCAGCAGTATGTGAACCAAGAACTTACAGATGTACACGCTTGATTTAGAAAAAGCAGAGGAACCAGAGATTAAATTGCCAACGTTCATTACATCACAGAGAAAGCAAGAGGATTCCAGAAAAACATCTACTTCTGCTTTATTGACTACACTAAAACTTTTGACTGCGTGGATCACAACAAACTGCAAAATTCTTAAAGAGATTGGAATACTAGACCACCTTACCTGTCTCCTGAGAAACCTGTATGCAGTTCAAGAAGCAACAGTTAGAACCAGACATGAAACAACAGAATGGTTCCAAATTGGGAAAGGAGTATGTCAAGGCTGCATATTGTCACCTTGCTTACTTATCTTACATGCAGAGTACATCACACAAAATGCCGGGCTAGATGAATCAAAAGCTGGAATTAAGACTGTGAGGAGAAATACCAAAAACAGATATGCAGATGATACCACCCTTATGGCAGAAAGTGAAGAGGACAAGAAAAGCCATTTGATGTGGGTGAAAGAGGAGAGTGAAAAAACTGGCTTAAAATTCAACATTCAAAAAACTAGATCATGGCATACAGTTCCACAACTTCATGGCAGATAGATGGGGAAAAGTGGAAACAGTGACAGATTTTATTTTCTTGGGCTCTAAAATCACTGTGGATGGTGACTACAGCCATGAAACTAAAAGACACTTGCGCCTTGAAAGGAAAGCTATGACAAACATAGACAGTGTATTAAAAGGCACTTGGCCAACAAAGGTCTATGGTTTTTCCAGTAGTCATGTATGGATGTGAGAGATAGACCCAAAAGAAGGCTGAGTATGCAAAAATTCATGCTTTCCTGTGCTGGAGGAGATTCTGAAGAGTCCCTTGGACAAGAAGGAGATCAAATCATTCAATGCTAAAGGAAATCATCCCTGAATATTCATTGAAAGGGCTGATGGGCTGAAGCTGAAGCTCCAACACTTTGCCCACCAGATGCAAAGAGCTGACTCAATGGAACATATCCTGATGTAGTGAAAGATTGAGGGAAGGAGGAGAAGGGGATGACAGAGGATGAGATGGTTGGATGGCATCACCAACTCAATGGACATAAGTGTGAGCAAACTCCAGGAGATTGTGAAGGACAGGGAAGCCAAACGTGCTGCAGTCCATGGGGGTCACAAAGAGTCAGACACAATTTAGTGACTGTAAAACAGTAACCCATCCACTAAGGCCTTCAAATTCAATACCCAATATTACCTAAATTACAAAGTCCATCCAATCAGCAATTGGTATACATTTTGTTATTATAGATTTGGCCAATATGTTATGCTGAGTGCCTATTTCAACATCCTTTCAGTCATATTTTGCTTTCACATCCATAGGGAAATGATACTTGGCGACCAAAAGAATACCTCAGCAGCTTTACAATCATACACAACCTTCAATAGGCTATATTTTAGCTGTATCAACGTTCCACCATGAATACAGTTATGACACTACATGGTTAACAGACATCCTCTGAGGCAAAATTTCATTTGCCATATTTATTCAGCACAGACACATTTATAAAAGGGCTCATAAAAGTGGCATGGGCCATTGTCCTATATATACGTCATTTTGGTTAAATTTCTAAAAATTATTTGATAACCTAAGAGTTGCTTCAGATGTGACACTGTCAAAAGATAATTATTGATCCTCTTTATATCCTCAATGTTTAAAACAAGTTCAACTTCTTTTAGGCCTTTTTTGGCTCTGTTGATCTTCAATGAAAAATTTTATTTAACCTCACTTATACTGTTACTTGCAAATAAGCCTGCCATGAATGGCAGCCCCTCATAAAAGGCTCTAGAACCTGCCATGAAACACAGACTCCCATTAGTGGCCCTGAGACTTAATTTTAGAGGCTTTAAGCAACTTCCTCTCATGTCTCTTAGAGTCTCTGGACCACCCATGGTAAATAAAAGTTGCCCACAGAATTCTGATGCAAGAAACTGCCCTCCTTGGCCACGTGCTTTCCAGCATTAGAGCAGCAATAGCTGGCCACCTATTTGGGTCTTTTGGAAGTTTAGGCCCTGGGACCACAAGCCTCTGTACTTAGCTGACCACTATGCCTTGAGATATAAAAGCAGCAGCATAAAAGCTTAGCATGGCTACTAAGGCCTCCAGGCTACAAGATGGAGCCAAACCTGGACCTTCTAGCATATCCCACCTACAGGAAAGGGTGGACACTTTTGCTCTCAGTCCCTTGCCAGATTCCATGGTACTAGAGGAGTCACGCCTCTTCCAGACCTGTTGGCCCTTTGGGATCAACTGAGTGAGTAGTAATAGAAATTTTACATTTTATGAATAGCATCACCACCACATAGGTGATGTAGCTCATTAGGTAGTTACTGCCTTTTCATACCTTAACTAGGGCAAATGATAAGGGACAAAACCTGTATGTTAGCACAATTAGCCACACTTCATACAATCACCTAAACACAGGATGCTCGAGCCAGAAAATGGCCCTACCTAGACATTCTTTCAAACCCTTGAACCCTTGGACCACTGCCTAAGAGATGTCCCCTCTGGTAATCTCTTGCCTCAAAGAACTCAAATACAAAACAAGGTAACATGTCTTTTGGGCTTGCCAGGTAGCACTAGTGGTAAAGAACCTGCCTGCCAATGCAGAAGATGGAAGAGACAAGGGTTCAGTCCCTGGGTTGGAAAGATCCTCTGGAGGAGGGCATTGCAACCTACTCCAATATTCTTGCCTGGAGAATCCTATGGACTGAGGAGCCTGAGGGGTACAGTTCACAGGGTCACAGAGTCGGACATGACTGAAGTGACTTAGCATGCACCCAACAGAGTGTTTACAATATTAAGACCATAATACAAGGTCTTACCAGGACATCTTATCAACTTCAGAGCTCCAGACATCGCTAATAGTGACCAAGACACTCAATTCACATTTTGTTGTTGTTGCTATTGTTCAGTCAGTAAGTCATGTCCAACTCTTTGCAACCCCATGGACTGCAGCAGGCCACGCCTCCCTGTCCTTCATCATCTACCGGAGCCTGTTCAAACTCATGTCCATTGAGTCAGTGATGCCATCCAACCATCTCATCCTTTGTGGACCCCTTCTCCTCCTGCCTTCCATCTGTCCCAGCATCAGGGTCTTTTCTAATGAATTGGCTCTCTGCATTCGGTGGCCAAAGTATTGGAGCTTCAGCTTCAGCAACAGTCCTTTCAATGAATATTCAGGACTGGTTTCCCTTAGGATTGACTAGTTTGATCCCCTTGCTGTCCAAGGGCCTCTCAAGAGTCTTCTCCAACACCACAGTTCAAAAGCATCAATTCTTTGGCACTCAACCTTCTTTATGGTCCAATTCTCACATCCATACACGACTATTGGAAAAACCATAGCTTTGACTAGACAGACCTTTGTCGGCAAAGTAATGTCTCTGCTTTTTAATATGCTGTCATAGCTTTTCTTCCAAGGAGCAAGTGTCTTATAATTTCATGGCTGCAGTCACCATCCACAGTGATTTTGGAGCCCAAGAAAATAAAGTCTGTCACTGTTTCCAATGCTTCCATATCTATTTGCCATGACGTTGATGGGACCAGATGCCATAGTCTTAGTTTTCCAAATGTTGAGTTTTAAACCAGCTTTTTCACTCTCCTCTTTCACCTTCATCAAGAGGCTCTCTAGTTCCTCTTCACTTTTTCCCATAACGGTGGTGTCATCTGCATGCTGCTACTGCTAAGTCGCTTCAGTCATGTCCGACTCTGTGCGACCCCATAGACGGCAGCCCACCAGGCTCCGCCGTCCCTGGGATTCTCCAGGCAAGAACACTGGAGTGGGTTGCCATTTCCTTCTCCAATGCATGAAAGTGAAAAGCGAAAGTGAAGTCGCTCAGTCGTGTCCGACTCTTAGTGACCCCATGGACTGCAGCCCTCCAGGCTCCTCCGTCCATGGGATTTTCCAGCAAGAGTACTGGAGTGGGGTGCCATTGCCTTCGCTTATCTGAGGCTATTGATATTTTTTCCAGCAATCTTGATTCCAGCTTGTGCCTCATCCAGCCTGGCATTTCGCATGATGTACTCTGCATATGAGTTAAATAATCAGGGTGACAATATACAGCCTTGATGTACTCCTTTCCCAATTCTGAACCAGTCTGTTGTTCCATGTCAGTTCTGTTGCTTCTTGACCTGCATACAGATTTCTCAGGAGGCAGGTAAGGCAGTATGGTATTTCCATCTCTTTAAGAATTTTCCACAGTTTGTTGTGATCCACACAGTCAAAAGCTTTAGTGTAGTCAATAAAGCAGAAGTAGATGTTTTTCTTGAATTCTCTTGATTTTTGTATGACCCAGCAGATGTTGGGAAGTTGATCTTTAGTTCCTCTGCCTTTTCTAAATCCAGTTTGAACATCTGCAAGTTGTTCAATTCACTTTTTTTTAAATTTAATTTTAAACTTTACAATATTGTATTAGTTTTGCCAAATATCGAAATGAATCCACCACAGGTATACCTGTGTTCCCCATCCTGAACCCTCCTCCCTCCTCCCTCCCCATACCCTCCCTCTGGGTCGTCCCAGTGCACCAGCCCCAAGCATCCAGTATTGTGCATCGAACCTGGACTGGCGACTCGTTTTAGAACAATGTTAGGCTCTTGAAGAAGACATTCAGTGAAACTTCCAACTCCCCCGTAAGCCGTAGGCAGCAGCAGTAATTGAGGAATAAAGGGCTCCTCAAAGAATTTCTACTCAAGTTTGAAAGAGTTAAATGGACACCTTTGTGGTCATCACTATTGCCACAGGCATTGATTAGTCTAAATTCACGCCCCTAGGGAATGTGTACTCCCTACTCGAATGCCACACAGGTCTCTCAATTGAATTTATTGGCCATAAAGGGGAATACCTCTAAATTTCATGCTTTTTACTACCACCTCACCATGTGGCCCTCTCCCTTTTGGTCAAGAGCTTACTTTATTTCCTAAGAAGGTACTTCACCTACTTCTTTGAAGTTCTAGTCATCACCTAGATTTAAACTGATGTCAAGTTATCTAGGTGTCAGTTGTTTGTAAGCCTTAAAATAAAGATCCAATATTATATGCTGCCTTGATATATGACAAAATTGGGAGGACCCAAAATGGTGTAACTGCAAGTTCCCCTCCCTAGTATGTTCCCCCAGGTAAGGACCCCTAATCAAATAACCCTCCTCATCAAGTAAACCAGGCATAGTTTCTGTTTATCCCTGAGTAATAGAACTGCAGTTCCCTGCCAGCTCACAGAACTATGCAAACAAGCCAAACACATCCTTCTGTGGGAAGCAAGGGGGACATCACATTCTTATTGCTATAAAAACTGCCCCCCACAGCCTGTGCTTATTTACTCTGTTCTCCAGTGCAACCCCCAGGTCACCATGCATGGTATACTGTGTCCTTCCCTGGACCATGAGTCTGTGTGCCTAATAACTACTGTGAGTCTCTCTGCCCGGTACTTGGTGTCATGTGTTTAGCATTTTCATAATCCTAGAGCAGGAATTCCTCCCTCATTAACAGAGAAAGTAAGTGATTAAAACTCACCCTTTCTTTGGGCCACCAATAAGCACAGATAAACACCAAGCAGTTGTGCTTTCAGGAAAACCTGTCCTCTGCCAGGCATGGAATACAGGAGAGGGCAGGAAATAAATTTTATTTGGAAGAAGTGCAAGCTGTGTCAGGGTAAATATGTATCACTGATAAAGTGATTTACAAATTAGTCAGATTTGAGTAATGTAGGCTACATGATCTTCCTCATCCCAGACTAAAATGGTGATTCGTGAGAATTACAGGTAATGAAGTAAAAGGATAGCAAAGTAGTTGGGGGAGTGTTTAAATACCACTTCCTAAAATGTTCGTAAGGAACCTGTGAGACAGGAGGTAAATGACTTAAAAGAGCAAGATAGCAGGTGGAAAATGCACAAACACATGTTTAAATATACAGTTTCTATTTAAACAGAGAAAAATGTGCATTTGTAAGAGTGAGAGCAAATGGAAAAAAAAGCCTGTTACAGATAAGTTCCCTTATTGTTACATATATTCACAGACCCTAATAAGCAATGGGTCCATGTAATGAATGTCAGAGCTAAATAATATAAAGAATCATCTAGGTTACTAATCCTTTTCCTCAATTTATAAATTCAAGATTGTTTTATAATTTTTGTCTACACTGTATTGTTTTACCTGAGATAATTAACCACTCTGAATAAGAAAAGATCTCTGCTTAATCTCTTAATAAATATTTGTATGGGCTAGCTATTGGAAAGCTAGGATTCCATTGTGTGCTTGTGAAGTTGTTTCAGTGTGTCCTACTCTCTGCAACCCTATGGACTGTAGGGTTGAAATCCTACGGAGAAACCCATCAGGCTTATCTGTCCATGGGATTCTCCAGGCAAGAGTACTGGAGTGGGTTGCCATGCCCTCATCCAGGGGATCTTCCTGACCCAGGGATAGAACCCTTGTCTCCAGCATCTTCCCAGGTGGGGCTAGTGGTAAAGGACCCACCTCTTTTAAAAATAAAATTCAGGACTGATCTTCCACTTTCAGTTTGAAACCTGATAGCCTAAAATTGGAGCAACGTTAAGGACAACTGATCAGTCTCTACATCTATTTCCAGGAAGTTGCAGCAAGCATTAGCTGCAACTTCAGATGGCAACATCATACTTCCAGAGAAGGTAAATACCTCTAAGTCTGGAAGACAAAAGAGTCCATCCTTCTTAAGAAACCAGCACTGGAACAAGGAGCAAATATGAGAATTATTACGGTCCCCTCCCTGGAAGCATTTCTGATTTAACTACAACAGTTTCTTAGTGTCCATTATATAGCAGCTGGGTAATCTTTTGATTTACAAGGAAATCCCTTCCTGCCCTGCTGCTCCCTCAGTTGTTTGTACCTCAGATAGATCTACTTTGCTTTTCACTCTACCCTAGGAGTAGTCCAGTCATTGCAGTTTGCAAAAAAAGCAAATGTACCCAAGGCACTAATATAACTTATCACCAAATGAGAGGTGCTACTTTCATTTATTTAGGAATTCAGAGTTAGGAAGTTAAAAAAAAAAAAAAAAGGACATTTTCTTTGGTTTGGTTATTGTTTACTCTTCATACAGCACCTAGCAGAGTTCTAAACACACGGTAAGTATACAATAAATACTTACTGATTTTTTTCTACTAAATGTGCAAAAACATGACTGTACAAATTGCTCAAATTGCTCCAGCATTCATAGAGTGTTTTTTTTCAAGCATGATCCACATCTAATCAGAAAATACTCAAACCTAAACACAACGCTGGAGAAAAGACACCTTGATAATTCATCCTTGTATTCTTTCCTTAGTAACATGTATATATTTATGTGCTTTTTCTTCTAGGTTGGATGGACAGTTCTGCTTGCTGATACAGTGAAAGTGAAAATTGCTGAGTTGTGTCCATCTGATTCTTTACTATCCCATGGACTATACAGTCCATGGAATTCTCCAGGCCAGAATACTGGAGTGGGTAGCCTTTCCCTTCTCCATGGGGTCTTCCCAACCCAGGGATTGAACCCAGGTCTCCCACATTGCAGGCAGATTCTTTACCAGCTGAGCCAGAAGGGAAGCCCAAGAATACTGGAGTGGGTAGCCTATTCCTTCTCCAGCGGATCTTCCTGACCCAGGAATCGAACCGGGGTCTCCTGCATTGCAGGTAGATTCTTTACCAACTGAGCTATTTGGGAAGCCCTGCTGATACAAGGTACAGCCTATAAATTTGGTTCCAAACCTGTAGATCATAGACTCCTGGGCAATTACAAAGTTATTTATTGTAACTGGTATATGATTCTAGAAGCAAATTACAATCATTTGCTTAAAATAGAATAGAATAGATATGGTTATGGGAGGAAAGGTGGGGAAGGGACAGTTAGGGAGTTTTGGATTGACATGTACACACTGCTATATTTAAAATGGATAACCACCAAGGATCCACTCAGTTCAGTTCAGTTGCTCAGTTGTGTCTGACTTTTTGTGACCCCATGAACTGCAGCATGCCAAGCCTCCCTGTCCATCACCAACTACCAGAGATAACTCAAACTCATGTCCATTGACTGAGTCGGTGATGCCATCCAACCATCTCATCCTGTTTGGACCCCTTATCCTCCTGCCTTCAATCTTCAATCTTCATCAGGGCCTTTGCAAATGAGTCAGCTCTTTGCTCAGGTGGCCAAAGTATTGGGGTTTCAGCTTCAGCATCAGTCCTTCCAATGAACACTCAGGGTTGATTTCCTTTAGGATTGACTGGTTGGATCTCCTTGCAGTCCAAGGGACTCTCAAGAGTCTTCTCCAACACCACACTTCAAAAGCATCAATTCTTCAGCGCTCAGCTTCCTTTGTGGTCCAACTCTCACATCCACACATGACTATTGGAAAAACTATAGCTATGACTAGATGGACCTTTGTTAGCAAAGTAATGTCTCTGCTTTTTAATATGCTATCTAGGTTGGTCAGAACTTTCCTTCCAAGGAGTAAACGTTTTTAATTTCATGGCTGCAGTCACCATCTGCAGTGATTTTGGAGCCCCCAAAAATAAAGTGTGCCACTGTTTTCACTGTTTCGCCATCTATTTGCCATAAAGTGATGGGACTGGATGCCATGATCTTTGTTTTCTGAATGTTGAGCTTTAAACCAACTTTTTCACTCTCCTCTTTCACTTTCATCAAGAGGCTCTTTTGTTCTTCACTTTCTGCCATATGGGTGGTGTCATCTGCATATCTGAGGTTATTGATACTTCTCCCGGCAATCTTGATTCCAGCTTGTGCCTCCTCCATCCCAGCATTTCTCATGATGTACTCTGCATATAAGTTAAATAAGCAGGGTGACAATATACACCTTTGACGTACTCCTTTTCCTACTTGGAACCAGTCTGTTTTCCCATGTTCAGTTCTAACTGTTGCTTCCTGACTTGCATACAGATTTCTCAAGAAATAGGTCAGGTGGTCTGGTATTCCCATCTTTTTCAGAATTTTCCACAGTTTATTGTGATTCACACAGTCAAAGGCTTTGGCATAGTCAATAAAGCAGAACTATATAACACAGGAAACTCTACTCAATATTATAGTAACCTAAATGGGAAAAATTTTTTTAAAATAATAGATACTTGTATATGTAAAAAAAATGGAATTCTTTGTTAATTATTTGTTTATATGATGCTTCCTATGTAAACAGTGTTCTTTTCCATAACTTATGATGATCTTTAAAGTTCTATCTTGAAGCCTGTGGCAGAGGTGGCGGGGAGGGGAAGAACATCATGCCAAGAAGATTTATGAAAAGCCAAAAGCAAGTTGAAAATAATATCTCATTCCAATATTTGTGTGTATGTATGACAAAGACCACTCATTAGTTAAGTGATTTATTTTCTTATGCAAAAAATTAAAGGCTAATACAATTCGAATTTGGGCTTAGTAAATTTACAAAAATATTCCACGTGGTGGACCTTCAGGTATTTGGAAAAATGGCTGAACTCTTAAATGATATTTGTTCTTATATAATTTGTAATCTATTCAATCACCAAGAATATTTGATTAACCCCTATTATAAGATCATTTTTTTTATTTAAAAAGACTTTTATGGAAGAATATATATATATATCTTGAACTTCCACAGCTTATCTGTGTGTTGTATGCAATGAGAGAGATTTCTGATATTTTCATGGTTTATTTATCACTGCAACACTCACTTACTTTTAGCTTTTATCCACATAGTGCACTGCCCTGAGTATCTGCATTTGGATGTTGTATCTGTCTTCTCCACAGCTTTAAAGGGTCTACTTGTCTGTTGATTAAACTGGGCTGATATCTCAGCAAATACTTGGACTAATATGTAGTCAAAATGCCCTACATTATTTATGTGGGAATCACTTAGGGAGTATACTGTGAAAAATAACAAAATATATCAAGGGGCTATGTTAAGATAGATCAGTAACTATTACACGAGGGTTTCTTTCTTTTTAGCTTTGTGTAAAAATGCAAAGTAACAAGATAGGATTCTTTTAAAATTTCTACTTTCTTCAGCAGATCTGAGGCCTTCCTCGTGTAATACAGATAAAGAAACTATTAATATAAGGAATGCAGTTCCTGTGAGGTAGTACATGCTCAGTAGTATTTTCAAGAAACAGAACTTCCTGTACATTTTTCCATCTGACATCTTTGTCTTAGCCTTGTTTTAAGAGTCAAGAATTTGGAGACAGAACACTACAATTTGAGTCCCAATGGTAGCACGTATAATTTGTTTAGTCTTGGGTAACATATGTGATTTTTGTGAACCTGATTTTTCTTTGAAAAGGGTAAATATTACACAGTACAGTATCATAATATTAGTATCTATAAATAATAACACTATTTAAACAATGGTAATGATTTTCCCCTGGCCTGTACATTATAAAATGTCATACAATAATACCATTATTCATAGCAGTATTCAATCATCAAGCCTCTTTATTTTCTTTAGGGAATTCAAGAGAAGAGATATAAGTGAGTTAGATATAACCTTACTGTGAACTGTGAAACTCACTATATTATACAAATTTTCCTGAACCTACTATGTGGAAAGCTTTATGCTAGGGAATGCTATGATATCTCTTAAAACATTTTTGGCGTTTTTATTGCCAAAAGAATTTACTTAACATAAAATTTACCATTTTATCTCTTTTAAAATGTATAATTCTGTGATATTTAGTACATTCATAATGATGAATGATCATCACCATTATCAACATCCAGAATATTTTCATCACTTGAAAGGAGACCCCCATAATCTTTAAGTACCCATTCCTATTTCCCCAATACTTTGGCCACCTGATGTGAAAAACTGACTCATTAGAAAAGACCCTGATGCTGGGGACAACAGGCAGGAAGTGAAGGGGACAACAGAGGATGAGATGGTTGGATGGCATCACCAACTTGATGGACATAAGTTTGAGCAAGCTCTGGGAGTTGGTGATGGACCAACAGAAGCCTGGTATGCTGTAGTCCATGGGGTCGCAAAGAGTCAGACATCACTGAGTGACTGAACTGAACTGATTCTGTAAATATCATGTAAATGTAATTAACATGTGGCCTTTTGTGTCTGACTTCTTTTGTTCAGTATAATGTTTTTGAGACTCATCTGCATTGCAGCATGTGTCAGTATTTCATCCATTCTTATGGCCAAATAATATTATATTATGTAGATAAACCACACTATTTGTTTATCCATTCATTAGTTGATGGACATTCTGCTTTTTGACTATTATAAATAATATTATACTGAACGTTCTTGTATAAGCTTTTGTATGGGGTAAGTTTTCCATTTTCTTGGCTGTATACCTATAAGGGGATTGCTGGGTCATGGAAACTCAATGTTTGGCACTACTTTTCACAGTGACTTCACCATTTTACATTCTCACCAGCCATGCGTTCCAGTTTCGCCATATCCTCACCAACACTTGTTATTTTCCTTTTATTATTGCCATCCTAGTGGGTGTGGAGTGGTATCATGTGATTTCAATTTCAGACTTTCTTTTTTGGGGGCTCCAAAATCACTGCAGATGGTGACTGCAGGCATGAAATTAAAAGACGCTTACTCCTTGGGAGGAAAGTTATGACCAACCTAGATAGCATATTCAAAAGCAGAGACATTACTTTGCGAACAAAGGTCCATCTAGTCAAGGCTATGGTTTTTCCAGTAGTCATGTATGGATGTGAGAGTTGGACTGTGAAGAAAGCTGAGCACCGAAGAATTGATGCTTTTGAACTGTGGTGTTGGAGAAGCATCTTGAGAGTCCCTTGGACTGCAAGGAGATCCAACCAGTCCATTCTGAAGGAGATCAGCCCTGGGATTTCTTTGGAAGGAATGATACTGAAGCTGAAACTCCAGTACTTTGGCCACCTCATGCGAAGAGTTGACTCATTGGAAAAGACTCTGATGCTGGGAGGGATTGGGGGCAGGAGGAGAAGGGGACGACAGAGGATGAGATGGCTGGATGGCATCACTGACTTGATGGACATGAGTCTGAGTGAACTCTGGGAGTTGGTGATGGACAGGGAGGCCTGGCGTGCTGCGATTCATGGGGTAACAAAGAGTCAGACATTACTGAGCAACTGAACTGAACTGAATGATTAATGATGATGAGTATCTTGACATGTACTTGTAGGCCATTTGTATGTCTTCCTTGGAGAAACGTCTATACAAGTCTTTTGGCCATTTTTAAATTGGGGTTGTCTTTTTTTTGTTGAGTTGCATGAGTTCTTTATATATTCTAGATACTAGACTCTTTTCAGATATATAATCTGAAAATATTTTCTCCTGTTTTGTGGGACATATTTTTACTTTGTTTGATGATGTCATTTTAAAACAAAAGTTTTGAAATTTGATGAAATCCAATTTATATGTTTTTTTTTTTCTTTTGCAGCTTGTGTTTTCTGAGTCATATCTAAGTTCTTTGCCAAATCCAAGATGAAGAAAATCTACTCCTATATTTTACTCTAATACTTTTATAGTTTAAGCACTTATATCTAAGTCTTTGATCCATTTTGCTACTCTCTTGCTACTTTCAAGATTCTCTATTTATCTTTGTCTTTTGACAATTTTATTATAACATGTCCTGATGTGGACCCCTTTGTGTTTATTCTACTTAGAATTTTTTGAGCTTCTTAGATATGTAGATTCATGTATTTTATCAAATTTGGGAAGTTAACAGCCATTATCTCTTCAAATGGGCTTCCCTGGTGGCTCAATGATAAAGAATTCACCTGCAATGCTTAATGGTATCCCAGAGGTTTCTTAGGCTGTGTTCATTTGTCTACATTCTTTTTTAATTTCTGCTTCTCAAGAGTAGATACTCTAAATTAAGCTACGTCAGTCTACTGGTTTTTCCTTCTGCCTTGCTTACTCTGCTGTGAGCTCCTCTAGTGAAATTTTCATTTCAATTTTTATACTTTTCAGCTTCAAAATTTCTCTTTGATTTCTTTTGACACTTTTTATCTTTTAAAAAATATTCTCTATTTGATATGACATTGTTCTCCTTGTTTCCTTCAGCTCTTCATCTATGGTTTTCTTTTAAATCTTTGAGCATATTCAAGGAAGTTGATTTAAAGCTTTTCTTGAATGGGTCCAATTTCTGTGCTTCCTTGGAGACGATTTCTCTTTTTTTTTTTTTTTTTTCTGGCTATGGACCAACTTTCTTGCTTCTCTGCATGCTCATAATTTGTGTTTACTAAAGTGGATGTTTTGAATATTATAATGTGCTAACTCTGAAAATCAGATCTTCCTTCTCCTCGGGGTTTTTTGTTGTTATTTACTGTGGATTATGGATACTTATTTAGTGACTTTTCCAAAGCACAAAGACTATTTTTTTGTTGCATGTGGTTTCTGAAGTCTCTATTTCTTTATCTTGTGGTCAACTAGTGGTTTGAAAGAGATTTCCTTAAATGCCTAGAACAAAAAAGAAAAAAGGTAAAGAAAATATTCTCCTGGTCTTTTCAAACTGTATCTGCACTGGATATTCCCTCAACACTTACCCACCTTTTCAACAACTCTATCTTAGCTTTCACCTCCTAGTTGAGCTGAGCCTAAAGATCAGCCACAGGTGAAAGTTAATGGCCTACAGGTCATCTCTGAACACGTGCCCATGATTTTCCAAGTTCCCTGTCATTTGTGACAATGCACATGACTTTCCAGATTCCCTGTTATCTGTGGGAATTTTTCAACACTCTTATTCACCAAAATAACTGTTTCCCCCAGATTTTCCATTTGAACCTTCAGCATGTCTTATTTTTTTCCAACTGTAATATTTTACCCCTCGTAAGCAGCAGTGGCTCAGATGGCAAAGAATCTGCCTGTCATGCAGGAGACCCGGATTTGATCACTGGATTAGGAAGATCTCCTGGAGAAGGGAAAGGCTACCCACTCCAGTATCCTTGCCTTGAGAATTCAGTGGGCAGAGGAGCCTAACGGGCTATAGGTCATGGGGTCACATAGAGTCAGTCATGACTGAGAAACTAACACTAAGCATTAGTTTGTTCATTTGCCTTACAATTTCTTTGACAAACACCCTCTGTTCAGTCCTTTCCACCCTGAGAGGGTTCTGAGTCAGGTTAAAAAGAAAAAAAACACCTTGTCAGGCCTTTGAAGAATCCTCAGATAAGTCAAAGCAGATACACAAGTTCTCAGAAATAAGTTCTGCTCTGCTCCCTCTCAAAACAGGTACCCACATCAAGAATGTAAGTGCTATCTCTAAAATTACTGCCACTCTGGCAACGGGAATGAGGTAAGGCTACTTAAAACAACCACAAAACTTGACTTCCACATTTAAGTCACCTTTTTCTCAATTGTGCTATTGTTTGAGTGCTACAAACATTTGCTGAGTTTCCAGAGTTCCAAAAAAGTTGATTGTGAACATTTTCACTCAATTTTCAGTGTTTGTTTGGCTATATCAGCCCTTGGAGGGCTTCCTAGGTGGCTCAGTGGTAAAGAAGCTGCCTGCCAATGCAGGAGATACAGGAGGCATGGCTTCGAACCCTGTGTCAGGAAGATCCCCTGGAGGAGGAAATGGCAACCCACTTCAGTATTCTTGCTGGAAAAATCCCATGGACAGAGGAGGCTAGAGGGCTACAGTCCATGTGGTCACAAAGAGTCAGATACAACTGAGAGACTGAGTGGACACACACACACACCAGCCCATGGAACTCCTTTCTCCTCCATTTTCACTCTGATCATTTTATGAAAGTGCAAATGGGTGACAGAATATAGTCAGGAAGGAAGATACAAGGAATAATCAAAGGTGATATGATTTAATTTTGTTTGTATACTATTTTTACCAATTATGGAGCATTCCCACCACAGTGAAAATAAATAAAAAGTTTCAAAAGATGTGACTCTCACAGTTCATGACTTTGAAAGCAAAGATGGCGGAGGAATAGGATGGGGAGACCACTTTCTCCCCCACAAATTCATCGAAAGAACATTTGAACCCTGAGAAAATTCCACAAAACCACTTCTGAATGCTGGCAGAGAACATCAGGCACCCAGAGAGGCAGCCCATTGTCTTGGAAAGGAAGTAGGACAAACTATAAAAGATAAAAAGAGACACAAAAGAAGTAGGGATGGAGATCCATCCTGGGAAGGGAGTCTTAAAAAAGAGAGAAGTTTCAAAACACCAGGAAACACTCTCTCCAGCAGGTCTGTGGCAAGCCTTGGAATCTCAGAGGGAAAAATAACCAGGGGGAAAAATAAATAAATAATCAAAACCCACAGATTACCTGCATAACAGCAAGTCTCAGGGGAGCAGCAGTCCAGATGCTCGCATCCACCGCTAGCAAGCGGGGGCTGGACAGGGAGGCACAGGCTGCGTTGCTTAGGGTAAGGACTGGGCCTGAATGCCCCAAGGGCAATGTGAGAGAACCAGCTTGAGACAGCAACGCAGACTGTGGGATAGTGATCCCGAGAAAAGCCCTAACCTAAGACACTGCCAGGCCCACTCACAGAACAAAGGACTGAGCAGAGCTAGCTGGCTGCATTCTGGTCCATCCCCTGCCAGACACAGGCAGGCGAAGGCAGCCAGAGCTGGAAGGAGGCAATCGCGGCCCCGGAGACTCATCCTATACCAAACTGCAGCAGACTTCGTTGCTAACCAAGACTTCTTGGGATCTTGGACAGTCGACATCTGCTGGGAGGGTCTCAGCCAGAGATCAGCTCCCCAGAAGAGACACACAGCACACCTGAGAAGGTGTGCCCATTGTACACCCAGAAAACTGAGCAGCTGGAACAGGGGAGGTGATAAAACGCAGCCTACAACTAGGGGCGACTGCACTCGCCAAGCACCTGGTCACCTGAGCTGCTCAGACCTGGGATGGGCACAAAACGCAGGCCCAGCCAAGTCTGCGCCTTTGTGGAGTACCTGAGAACCTGAGCGGCTTAGACCTGGGGAATACACAAAACACAGGGCCCACATCAGACAGTTCCCGGCAGAGCAACCTAGAGCCTAAGCAGTGTAGACTGGGAGAGCACACACACTGTGAGCAGGGGCAAACCCAGTGCAGCTGAAACACTGCGAGCACTCCCCACACATGCCAGTGATATTTGTTTGCAGTGTTCCTCCCTCCCCACAGCACTACTGAACAAGTGAGCCTAAAAAAAGTGACCACCACTGCCCACCTTGGTTCAGGGCAGAAATTAGACACTGAAGAGACCAACAAACAGAAGAAGCTAAAATAAACAGAGGAAATCACTTTGGAAGTGACAGGTATAATAGACTGAAACCCTGTAGTTAGCACCATCTACATAGGAAGGGACATACAGACCTTGAGAAGTATAAGCTGGATCAAGGAACTATCTGAAAATGAACTGATTCCACACTGTCCACAACAGCTCCAGAGAAAGTCCTAGATATATTTTTACTATTATCATTTTTTAAATTTTTAAATGTTTTTTTTTTATTTTTAAGTGACCTACAAGAAATAAAAAAGAGTCAATATATAATGAATAATGCAATAAATGAGATCAAAAACACTCTGGAGGGAACCAACAGTAGAATAATGAGGCAGAGGATATGAAAAGTGAGGAAGAAGATAGAATGGTAGAAATAAATGAAACAGAGAGGAAAAAATTTTTTAAAAATTAAAAGAAATGAGGACAACCTCAGAGACCTCTGGGACAATGTGAAATGCCCTAACATTTAAATCATAGGAGTCCCAGAAGAAGAAGACAAAAAGAAAGACCATGAGAAAATACTTGAGGAGATAATAGTTGAAAACTTCCCTAAAATGGGGAAGGAAATAGCCACCCAAGTCCACGAAACCCAGAGAGTCCAAAACAGGATAAAACCAAAGCGAAACACCCCAAGACACATATTGATCAAATTAACAAAGATCAAACACAAAGAACAAATATTAAAAGCAGCAAGGGAAAAACAACAAATAACACACAAGGAGATTCCCATAAGGGTAACAGCTGATCTTTCAATAGAAAGTCTTCAGGCCAGAAGGGAATGGCAGGACATACTTAAAGTGATGAAAGAAAATAACCTACAGCCCAGATTACTGTATCCAGCAAGGATCTCATTCAAATATGAATGAGAAATCAAAAGCTTTACAGACAAGCAAAAGCTGAGAGAATTCAGCACCACCAAACCAGCTCTCCAACAAATGCTAAAGGATCTTCTCTAGACAGGAAACACAGAAAGGGTGTATAAACTCAAACCCAAAGCAATAAAGTAAAAGAAACAGGATCATACTTATCAGTAATTACCTTATGTAAATGGGTTGAATGCCGCAACCAAAAGACAAAGACTGGCTGAATGGATACAAAAACAAGACCCCTGTATATGTTGTCGACAAGAGACCCACCTCAAAACAAGGGATACATACAGACTGAAAGTGAAGGGCTGGGAAAAGATATTCCACACAAATAGAGACCAAAAGAAAGCAGGAGTACCAATACTCATATCAGATAAAATAGACTTTAAAATAAAGGCAGTGAAAAGAGACAAAGACACTACATAATGATCAAAGGATCAATCCAAGAAGAAGATATAACAATTATAAATATATATGCACCCCAAAATAGGAGTACTGCAATATGTAAGACAAATGCTAACATGTATGAAAGGGGAAATGAACAATAACACAGTAAGAGTGGTAGACGTTAATATCCCACTCACACCTATGGATAGATCAACTAAACAGAAAATTAACAAGGAAAAAAAAACTTTAAATGATACAATGGACCAGTAAGACCTAATTGATATCTATAGGACATTTCACCCTAAAACAATGAATTTCACCTTTTTCTCAAGCACACCCGGAACCTTCTCCAGGATAGATCACATCCTGGGCTATAAATCTAGCCTTGGTAAATTTAAAAAAATTGAAATCATTCCAAACATCTTTTCTGATCACATGCAGTAAGATTAGATGTCAACTATAGGAGAAAAAGTATTAAAAATTCCAACATATGGAGGCTGAACAACACGCTGCTGAATAATCAACAAATCACAGAAGAAATAAAAAAATAAATAAAAATATGCATAGAAATGACTGAAAATGAAAATGCAACAAGTCAAAGTCTATCAGTTCAGTTCAGTTCACTCGCTCAGTCATGTCTGACTCTTTGCAACCACATGAATCGCAGCATGCCAGGCCTCCCTGTCCATCACCAACTCCAGGAGTTCACTCAAACTCACGTCCATCGAGTTGGTGATGCCATCCAGCCATCTCATCCTCTGTTGTCCCCTTCTCCTCCTGCCCCCAATCCCTCCCAGCATCAGAGTCTTTTCCAATGAGTCAACTCTTCGCATGAGGTGGCCAAAGTACTGGAGCTTCAGCTTCAGCATCATTCCTTCCAAAGAAATCCCAGGGTTGATCTCCTTCATAGTGGACTAGTTGGATCTCCTTGCAGTCCAAGGGACTCTCAAGAGTCTTCTCCAACACCACAGTTCAAAAGCATCAATTCTTCGGTGCTCAGCTTTCTTCACAGTCCAACTCTCACATCCAAACATGACCACTGGAAAAACCATAGCCTTGACTAGATGGACCTTTGTTGGCAAAGTAATGTCTCTGCTTTTGAATATGCTATCTAGGTTGGTCATAACTTTCCTTCCAAGGAGTAAGCATCTTTTAATTTCATGCCTGCAGTCACCATCTGCAGTGACTTTGGAGCCCCTCAAAATAAAGTCTGACACTGTTTCCACTGTTTCTCCATCTATTTCCGATGAAGTGATGGGACCAGATGCCATGCTCTTTGTTTTCTGAATGTTGAGCTTTAAGCCAACTTTTTCACTCTCCTCTTTTACCTTCATCAAGAGGTTTTTTAGTTCCTCTTCCCTTTCTGCCATAAGGGTGGTGTCATCTGCATATCTGAGGTTACTGATATTTCTCCTGGCAATCTTAATTTCAGCTTGTGCTTCTTCCAGCCCAGCATTTCTCATGATGTACTCTGCATATAAGTTAAATAAGCAGGATGACAATATACAGCCTTGACATACTCCTTTTCCTATTTGGAACCAGTCTGTTGTTCCACGTCCAGTTGTAAGTGTTGCTACCTGACCTGCATGCAGATTTCTCAAGAGGCAGGTCAGGTGGTCTGGTATTCCCATCTCTTTCAGAATTTTCCCCAGTTTATTGTGATCCACACAGTCAAAGGCTTTGGCATAGTCAATAAAGCAGAAACAGATGTTTTTCTGGAACTCTCTTGCTTTTTCAATGATCCAGCAGATGTTGGCAATTTGATCTCTGGTTCCTCTACCTTTTCTAAAACCAGCTTGAACATCTGGAAGTTGATGGTTCACGTATTGCTGAAGCCTGGCTTGGAGAATTTTGAGCATTACTTTACTAGCGTGTGAGATGAGTGCAATTGTGTGGTAGTTTCAGCATTCTTTGGCATTGTCTTTCTTTGGGACTGGAATGAAAACTAACCTTTTCCAGTCCTTGGCCACTGGTGAGTTTTCCAAATTTGCTGGCATATTGAGTGCAGCACTTGCACAGCATCATCTTTCAGGATTTGAAATAGCTCAACTGGAATTCATCACCTTCACTAGCTTTGTTCATAGTGATGTCTTCTAAGGCCCACTTGACTTCACATTCCAGGATGTCTGGCTCTGGGTGAGTTATCACACCATCATGATAGCAGTGCTAAGGGGAGCTTAATAGCAATACAGGCTTACCTCAAGAAACAAGAAAAAAGTCAAACAAGTAAACCTAACTCTACACCTAAACCAACTAGAAAAGGAAGAAATGAAGAACCCCAGGGTTAGTAGAAGGAAAGAAATCTTAAAAATTATGGAAGAAATAAATGCAAAAGAAACAAAAGAGACCATAGTGAAAATCAACAAAGCCAAAAGATAAATAAAATTGGCAAATCATTAGCCAGACTCATCAAGAAAAAAGGGAGATAAATCAAATCAACAAATTAGAAATGAAAATGGAGAGATCACAACAGACAACACAGATATACAAAGGATTATAAGAGACTATTATCAGCAACTATATGCAAATAAAATGGACAACTTGGAAGAAATGGACAAATTCTTGGAAAAGTACAACTTTCCAAACTGAACCAGGAAGAAATAGAATATCTTAACAGACCCATCACAAACATGGATATTGAAACTGTAATCAGAAATCTTCCAGCAAACAAAAGCCCAGGACCATATGAGTTCACAGCTGAATTCTACCAAAAATTTAGAGAAGAGCTAACACCTATCCTACTCAAACTTTTCCAGAAAATTGTAGAGGAAGGTAAACTTCCAAACTCATTCTATGAGGCCACCATCACCCTAATACCAAAACCAGACAAAGATGCCACAAAAAAAGAAAACTACAGGCCAATGTCACTGATGAACAGAGATGCAAAAATCCTTGACAAAATTCTAGCAAACAGAATCCAACAACACATTAAAAAGATCATACATCATCACCAAGTGGGCTTTTTGCCGGGGATGCAAGTATTCTTCAATATCCACAGATCAATCAACATAATACACCACATGAACAAATTGAAACATAAAAACCACATGATTATCTCATTAGATGCAGAGAAAGCCTTTGATAAAATTCAACATCCATTTATGATAAAAAAAAAACCCTCCAAAAAGCAGGCATAGAAGAAAAATAACTCCACATAATAAAATCTATATATGATAAACCCATAGCAAACATTATCCTCAATGGTGAAACATTGAAAGCATTTCCCCTAAAGTCAGGAACAGGACAAGGGTGCCCACTCTCACCACTAGTATTCAACATTGTTTTGGAAGTTTTGGCCACAGAAATCAGAGCAGAAAAAGAAATAAAATGAATCCAGATGGAAAAGAAGAAGGAAAACTCTCACTGTTTGCAGATGAAATGATCCTCTACGTAGAAAACCCTAAAGACTCCACCAGAAAATTACTAGAGCTAATCAATGAATATGGTAAAGTTGCAGGATTTAAAATCAACACACAGAAATCCCTTGCATTCCTATACACTAACAATGAGAAAACAGAAAGAGAAATTAAGGAAACAAGCCCATTCACCGTTGCAATGAAAAGAATAAAATACTTAGGAATATATCTACCTAAAGAAACAAAAGACCTATACATAGAAAACTATAAAACACTGGTGAAAGAAATCAAAGAGGACACAAAGAGATGGAGAAATATACCATGTTCATGGATCAGAAGAATCAATATAGTGAAAATGAGTATACTACCCAAAGCAATCTATAGATTCAATGCAATCCCTATCAAGCTACTCATGGTATTTTTTAGAGAACTAGAACAAATAATTTCACAATTTGTATGGAAAAACAAAAAACCTCGAATAGCTAAAGCAATCTTGAGAAAGAAGAATGGAACTGGAGGAATCAACCTGCCTGACTTCAGGCTCTACTACAAAGCCACAGTCATCAAGACAGTATGGTACTGGCACAAAGACAGAAATATCAATCAGTGGAACAAAATACAAAGCCCATAGATAAATCCACGCACCTATGGACACCTTATCTTTGACAAAGTGAAGTCGCTCAGTCATGTCCAACTCTTTGTGACCCCATGGACTGCAGCCTACCAGGATCCTCTGTCCATGGGATTTTCCATGCAATAGTACTGGCATGGATTGACATTTCCTTCTCCAGGGGATCTTCCAAATGCAGGGATCGAACCCAGGTCTCCCAGATTGTAGACAGACGCTTTCCTGTCTGAGCCACAAGGGAAGCTTTATCTTTGACAAAGGAGGCAAGAGTATACAATGGAGAAAAGACAATCTCTTTAAAAAGTGGTGCTGGGAAAACCTGTCAACCACTTGTAAAAGAATGAAACTAGATCACTTTCTAACACCATACACAAAAATAAACTCAAAATGAATTAAAGATCTAAACATAAGACCAGAAACTATAAAACTCTTAGAGGAGAACACAGGCAAAACACTCTCTGACATAAATCACAGTAGGATCCCATATGACCCACCTCCCAGAATATTGGAAATAAAAGCTAAAATAAACAAATGGGACCTAATTAAAATTAAAAGCTTCTGCACAACAAAGAAAACTATAAGCAAGGTGAAAAGGCAGCCTTCAGAATGGGAAAAAATTATAGCAAATTAAGCAACTGACAAACAACTAATCTCAAAAATATACAAGCAACTCCTGCAGCTCTATTCCAGAAAAATAAATGACCCAATCAAAATGTGGTCCAAAGAACCAAACAGACATTTCTCCAAAGAAGACATAGAGATGGGTAACAAACACATGAAATGATGCTCAACATCACTCTTATCAGAGAAATGCAAATCAAAACCACAATGAGGTACCATTTCACACCAGTCAGAATGGCATCTATCAAAAAGTCTACAAGAATAAATGCTGGAGAAGGTGTGGACAAAAGGGAGCCCTCTTACACTGTTGGTGGGAATGCAAACTAGTACAGCCACTATGGAGAACAGTGTGGAGATTCCTTAAAAAACTGGAAATAGAACTGCCTTATGACCCAGCAATCCCACTGCTGGGCGTACATACCGAGGAAACCAGAATTGAAAGAGACACATGTACCCCAATGTTCATCGCAGCACTGTTTATAATAGCCAGGACATGGAAACAACCTAGATGTCCATCAGCAGATGAATGGATAAGAAAGCAGTGGTACATATACACAATGGAGTATTACTCAGCCATTAAAAAGAATACATTTGAATCAGTTCTAATGAGGTGGGTGAAACTGGAGCCTATTATACAGAGTGAAGTAAGCCAGAAAGAAAACCACCAATACAGTATACTAACGCATATATATGGAATTTAGAAAGATGTTAATGATAACCCTGTATGCGAGACAACAAAAGAGACACAGATGTATAGAA
This sequence comes from Bos grunniens, assembly GCF_055505025.1. NCBI lineage: Eukaryota > Metazoa > Chordata > Mammalia > Artiodactyla > Bovidae > Bos > Bos grunniens. The sequence goes on from NC_141194.1 coordinate 136,806,945, forward strand.
CAGTCTTTTGGACTCTGTGGGAGAGGGAGAGGGTGGGATGATTTGGGAGAATGGCATTGAAACATGCAAATTATCATATGTGAAATGAATCACCACTCCAGGTTTGATGCATGATACAGGGTGCTTGTGGCTTGTGCACTGAGATGACCCAGAGGGATGGGATGGGGAGGAAGGTGGGAAGGGGGTTCAAGATGGGGAACACATGTACACCCATGGTGGATTCATGTAATGTATGGCAAAACCAGTAAAATATTGTAAAGTAAAAAATAAATAAATAAAATTTTTAAAAATAAATAAATAATGTTGAAATCAAGTCATCTTTTGTAATATAAGAGACCCTTAGAATAACACAGAGGTAAGGACACCAGCCTTCCACATAGTTGAAAATCTGTGTATAATGCACAGATTATACAGAAATCCTCTGTATCTGTGGTTTCATATCCACAGATTTGGACAACTACAGATTATGTGGTACTACAGCATGTATTTTGGAGAAGGAAATGGCAATCCACTCCAGTGTTCTTGCCTGGAGAATCCCAAGGATGGGGGAGCCTGGTGGGCTTCCATCTATGGGGTTGCACAGAGTCGGACATGACTGAAGCGACTTAGCAGCAGCAGCAGCACAGCATGTATTTAGTGAAAAAGTCCACATATAAGTGGACCCACAAAGTTCAAACCCATGTTGCTCAAGTGTCAAATGTATTGGTAATATAGGGATAAGAAGAAACTGTGTAAAATCTCTTTTGCCACAGATTCTACACATAGAGGAAATCAGAGGTCTAGTCAAATTCAGAAGAAAATTCAGAGGTATAAAAAGTCATAATTCAGGTAGGAGGTATCTGGAACCAAGTTCTAACATTTCGAAGGAAAAGGGAAAAAGTAAAGTAAGGCACAAGGTGAAATCAAACTGTGATGTAGACTTATATATTTTTGGTCAATTTCACCAAGATTTCTGTAGTGTATATGTCCCTCAGACTTATACCACAGTGGGTCAAAATGATTTGGCCTTTATACCTCATCTCAAGCAATCATTGCCTATGGGCTGCCCCTGGAAGGATGTGATCTCAAACAGGACAATTTTTTGCAGTTGAGTCACTACCTAGAGTTGCTGATACCGGAGGCAACTTATCCTTCCTTGCAGGGTCTGAATGATACATCACTGAGTCAACAATAAGTAGAAATTCTAGTCTAAATTAGGTACACATTAATATAACTGGTGGTATTCTATCTTCATAGCATTTTGAAGAGAGGTATATAATACAAAGTTTAAATTGATGGCTAGATATCAGTAGAGATACATGTTATAAAAGGTAATGTCATTACAAAGCCCTTTATTAGTGGTTCTTAAGAAAGTAGATTTTAAGCCAATTTATTTTTCAAAGGAAAATAAAGACATTTGATGGTGCAGAGAAGGAACTGTGCGAAGATAGGAGATATCAATATATTATTGAACGACAATATTTGGTTGCCTGTTTTTTTCCCCAAGGATGATCTGGGGACAGAATATAGTCTTCTCATTGAAAATCTCTTTAGGTACACCACTTTAGAAGTCTGTAGCACATCTTACTCTTATTGTTTTTATTCATTATCCTTCCAATAATAAACCTATATATCAATGTGGTCCTCTATTCATCAAAAAATGGCAATAAGGGCACATAATCCAGATTTAATCCCTGAAAAACTAGTTATTCTAATTTTAATGACCATTCCAAATAAGATTCTAAAAGACAGCATATATCATATATGTATATATTTATACACATATATATATAATCCAGAAATATGACATTGCTGATTAAGAAGTTAGAAAGATAACATATCATAAACATAATGCCTCTCCTTCCTGACCTATTAGGGAAAAGGAATAGAAATATTAAACATATTAAAGACTCATCAATGTTAGTTAATAATGATATTATGATATGTTATCGATGAGCTCAGATTTCAAAATTAGTAATTTCTGTCTTCTGTTTTAAATATTCTATTTGTCCTGCTATCCAGTGTTATAATAGAACACTTTTGTATTCTTTGTTATTCAAAAAATGTTTACTCCTATAAAATTCTGAAGAATGAGTAAATGCCTCCTTTCCAAAACAAAATGCATCTAGAAGGTTTTAAAGCACAAAGCAATTAATTTGGTCTCATATTTCTTTGTAGCTGAAATGAAAATGCCAAGACTTAGAATATTGGCTCATGTGTATGTAAGAATAGACTTGCCAACGAAATTGATACAACTCTTAACAGATTTTTTTTTCTCAATTCTCAGTTCTTCACCAAATATCTTTATCATCTCACAGCAATTCTCTAAAAGCTTATTACAATTGAGAAAAAGGGAACAACTTAAAATTTAATCTGAATCAATAAGCCACTATAGTTTATCAATTCAAATTTTAAAAGTTCTGGGCAAAGTAGTTTTTACCTGTAGTACATTATACATATTTAAACCTACATGAAGGATTATATATGAACTCACACTGAGGAAAATATAAACAATGCTAATTATTGTAGTCTAACAGAAACATCAGAAGCAGCAAAGACTTCCCAAGTCAATAAACAAAACAATTATCACATTTAGGAGTATTACGGATGTTATCAGTAAACATATATGCATGCACACTCAGTCATGTCCAACTCTGTGGGATCCTATGGGCTGCAGCTTGCCAGGCTCCTCTGTTCATGTTATTTTCCAGGCAGGAATACTGAAGTGGGTTGCCATTTCCTCCTCCAGGGGATCTTCCCAAACCAGGGACTGAACCCATGTCTCCTGTGTCTCTTACACTGCAGATGGATTCTTTACTGTTGAGTCAATGGTATAGAGAATAATAAAGCAAAGAAATAGGAAGTGATATTGTGGAGAAAGTAGAGGGGTTGCCTCATAGGCCACAGAGCCTCAGTGGAAATACAGTCAGGAATGGGATGATCTGGATTCTAGGAATTCTGGACTTCTTTCAAGGACTGAGACAAGAGAGGACATCAAGGGATTCATTCAGATAGTCTCAGAACACATAACAGAGGTGAAGTTGGGAAAATGAGAGGTCCAGAAGGGTGGTGAACCAATCAAAGTTCTAGGCCCTCCCCTTCAATCTTGTGAATGATTTCTGGGAAAGATGGTAATCTTGTCCTAGGCTAATGGAACTCTGGGACTTCTTCTTGACTCTTCTTGAATGAGATAATCCACAAGATAAAATAGCATGTGTACGTGTGTGTGTTTTTAACACCTCAGAAATAGCCAACAATCTATTAAATGCAAACCAAAGGAAACATTTTTACAATTGTAAATAAAGGCTCACACACACACTATTGGAGAGACTGCAAAGGTTTGTGGCACACTGACAAATTGTTGGTGAATTCTTTTTTTTTTTCCTTGAGAAACTGTGCAAGTTCATGGGGCTGAAACAGGTGATGGAATTTACTGCATGTCTTACAGATATGTTGTTGGATAGTACAATATAAAGCAAAGTATAGTAATCATTTTTGGTTCACATTTATTCTTGAGTTTCTACAATATTTTACTGTCCACCAACATAAAAGCAAGTAACCTGAGGCACTGGTAATACTTTTATTGTGGCATTCTTCAATAACTTTTATATACTGTTTCCTTTCATAATTTGAGATGCAATAATGATTTTTGTTATAAATTTCTTCATAAATATTCTTACAGATAGATGATGCATTTATTTAAGCATCAATGGACAAATAAAGTTATCCATGGGTAACTAACAATCTTAAATAAATACCACTTCACTCAGTTGCTATCCATAGTACCTAAGAAATGCAATTACATGCTGGGACCTATTATCCCAATTAATGGACTGTTTTATATTCACTGTGCATTATACGTGAAACACTTTAGAGGCCTGGCCTTCACTTAGCTACAGGCAAAGTAAAATTTATAACAAATAACCAAGAAAAGTCTTTCATTTACTTACCAAGATATGTAGCGTGTAATTATACTTTAAGCGTAACTAGGCAGGGCTCAATAACGCCATTTGATTTAAACCACAATAAAAGGATATTTTTTTTAAGACTTTAAAATCTTATTTAGTTCAAACCCCTCCCCCACTAAAAGGATATTTTTAAAACCATAAGAAACATAATTTTGTAATGAACGAGTCATTGTAGGTTGCTGCAACACTTGAGGTTTCATTATCAACTCTGTCTATCTTTCCTTTCTTGTAATGATGTGGCCAAAGGTTAAACTTGATTATTATTTGTTATACTCAGAAAGATTCTCATTATTCCACGCATATGGACTAAAAGAGCAACAATACTCCGAGGTCTTCCAGTAGCTATATGGGTGAACAAACAAAATAGTCAGCTAAGGACTATACAACCCCTTGTGGTGTTGCTCCTTTGTAAAATGTCAACCTGAGGCTATGTTTTACCGCAATGGAATTTGACCATTGAAGTTTAACTCTACTCCCTCTGGTGGTTTCTAAAGCTGTACCAAAGCTATAAAATAAAACACAGTTGTAATTCTTCGCCTTATTGTAAGAAGCATTGATCGCCTCTGATTGTATATTATAGCAAAGGGGCAGTCTATTACATGAATTTATTGCATTTTCTTCCTGATAATTACTGGAAGTTATTGAACAAGGCAGGGAGTTATAGCCAGTAAGTTCCTGTGCTAGCTGAGGAAGCAAATCTACAGATATTTAGTGGATCTAAACAGCTGTAAACAACACATCCTGTTTACAGTGTACTAGAAATGTATAATTTATAGTGCATTTGAGGTTATTTTAAGAATCATACTCTCAATTTCACAAATTTAGAATTGAAATACGAACTGTAGCAAAATGTCACGCAAACTATATCATCTTTGAGCTTTTAAAACTGATCTGACACTTAAAACGCCAAAAAAGTCAAACAATTTAGATTTCCTAGCTCACTTTCTTAAGACAGGTGAGTTCTATTAATTTTTTATTTAAATTTGTCATGTATAGTGAACATATCATCTTTGGTAATATTTATTTTTGCACTTGAAATTATAATTATTTATGTATCTAAACTCTTTTTGTTTAGTAAAATTTTATCCAATAATTAAAAAACAGATCAAATTGCCAACATCCATTAGATCATAGAAAAAGCAAGAGAATTCCAGAAAAACATCTATTTCTGCTTTACTGACTATTCCAAAGCCTTTGATTGTGTGGAACAAAACAAATTGTGAAAAATTCTGAAAGAGATGGGAATACCAGACCACCTACCTGCCTCCTGAGAAACCTGTATGCAAATTAAAAAGCAACAGTTAAAACTGGACATAGCCCAATTTGGACTGTTTCCAAATTGGGAAGGGAGTATGTCAAGGCTGCATATTGTCATCTTGCTTATTTAACTTATATGCAGAGTATATCATGTAAAATGCTGGGCTGGATGAAGTATAAGCTGGAAACGAGACTGCCGGGAGAAATATCAATAACCTCAGATATGCAGATGACACCACCCTTATGGCAGAAAGCAAAGAACTAAAGAGCCTCTTGATGAAAGTGAAAGAGGAGAGTGAAAAAGTTGGTTTAAAACTCAACATTCAAAAAACTAAGATCATGGCATCCAGTCCCATCACTTCATGGCAAATAGATGAGGAAAAATAGAAACAGTGACAGACTATTTTCTTGGACTCCAAAGTCACTGCAGAGAGTGACTGCAGCCATGAAATTAAAAGACCCTTGCTCCTTGGAAGAAAAGCTACGATAAACCTAGACAGTGTATAAAAAAGCAGAGACATCACTTTGCCAAAAAAGGTCCATATAGTCAAAGCTATGGTTTTTTCCAGTAGTCCTATATGAACGTGAGAGTTAGACCATAAAGAAAAGGCTGATGCTTTCAAACTGTGGTGTTGGAGAAGACTCTTGAGAGTCCGTTGGACAGCAAGGAGATCAAATCAGCCAACCCTAAAGGAAATCAACCCTTAATATTCATTGGAAGGACTGATGCTGAAGTTGAGGCTTCAATACTTTGTACCCCTGAAGTGAAGAGCCAACTCATTTGAAAAGACCTTGATGCTAGAGAAGATTGAGGGCAAGAGAAGAAGGAAGTGACAGAGAATGAGATGGTTGGATGGCATCACTAACTAATGGATATGAGTTTGAGCAAACTTGGAGAGACAGCGAAGGACAGGTGTCAGGGAATGTTTAACATGATTCCTATGTGCTGTTTCTCACAAGTCCTTTGTTTCTTTTTAAGCGGAACAGCACGCTGCTCCCAGGAACTGGGGTCATTGTGTGAGACAGGCTTGGATCTCCTTTAGTAAACATTCTCTTTATGACAAAACTGCTTAGTCTCGATCCCCTTTCTTGAGATATGGATTGTCTCCTGACCTTGGGACCATCATCATCCCTTGTTCCCTTGGTAACGGTTACTGTACGTTTGGTTTTCTGATCTTTATCATTGAAAAACTAAACTTCTTGTACTACAGCCTATATATACTCACAAAAAAATCATTAAAGCACCTTTGCTCCATCAGAGCTTGGGTCCCTGTGTCTTTGTTTCTCTCTCTCTCTTTGGCTGATTCCTTGGAGTGCAGAGACCCGTCTTGCTCACTCTCCTGCCTGGGCTTCTAAGACTCTCTTTAGAAGACGCCCTATGCCTTCACCCCTCCTTGAGAGGGCACCCGGTGCCTTCGTGAGAGACGCAGGTCCTGTGTCAAGGACTTTATTGGTTTTCTGCGTAAACCAGGGAGTATCAGCCTCTTTCTCTCTTTCATTTTCTTATCGTTGCCTCCGGACCGCCAGGTCCCGGTCCATTAAAGGACCCCAACAGACAGGGAAGCTTGGCATGCTGCAGTTCATGGTGTCACAGAGTCGGACACAACTTAGTGACTGAATAACAAATACCATTACACATTCTTTAGTTACAATTAAAAGACTGACAACATTAAATGCTGGCAGAACTCTCATACACTGTTATTAGGAGTGTGTGTGATATAAATACTTTGAAAAAAAGCATTAGGCAGTCTCTTATGAAATTAGATATACACTTACACCATCACCCAGAAATTCTACTTCTTAGTATTTACCAAAGAGAAATGAAAGTTTATGTTCACAAAAAGTCCTTTAAGGGAATGTTCAAAACTGTTTTATACATAATAACTAAAATCTAGAATCTATTTGGATATGTGACTCAAAAAAATGAATAGACAAAGTGGGATGCATTCATACAATGGAATTCTACTTAATAATAGAGTAGAAATAAATAAATACAACATGGATGAATCTCAAAATCATTAATCTGGATGAAACAAGCCTTAAATAAAGAGCAAAAACATCTATAGTAACTTTTATATTAAATTCCAGAACATAGTAAATTTACAGAAGAAAAAAATTAACCAAATGTCTTCTTGAGGTGCTAGCTAGAGACTGACTTAGAAGGAACATAAAGGAATTTTCTTCAGTAATGTTAACACCCTCTATCTTTATGAAGGTTTGGGTTACACAAGTGTAAAACTTGTTGAAACCCAGCAAATTTCACTTAAGATCTCTGTGTTTCATTGTATATCAATTTTCTCTCCAAAGAAAAAACTATATAATCATATATTAAACTCTAGTTAACAATACCCAAACTAAAATATTTAGGGATGAAGTACATTGATGACAATTTATTTTGATATATCAATATAATGCAAGATAGATAAACATATGATAAAGCAAATATGCTAAGATTTTATTGGAAAATTTAGATGGTGGTATGTGGGTGGTCAGGCTTCCCTAGTGGTTCAATGGTAAAGTCTGCCTGCCAACACAAGAGATGCAGGTTTGATTCCTAGGTTGCAAAGATTCCATGGAGAAGGAAATGGCAGCCCACTCCAGTATTCTTTCCTGGGAAATCCCATGGACAGAGGAGCCTGGCGGGCTACAGTCCATGGGGTTGCAAAGAGCTGGACATGCCTTAGAGACTAAACGATAACAACAACAAATATGGGTGTTTACTGTATAATTCTGTCTACTTTCTGTATGTTTTAAATTTTCCATATAAAATGTAAAAAATGGTATGGTAGAAGAGACTTGGCCTTTTAGTTATCTATTAATAATTAACAAGTAACCCAAACTTGGTAATTAAAAATTACAATCATTTTGCTTTACTGTATGATTTTTGGAGTCAGGAATACAGGGCTTGACTTGACAATTCTGCTTCACTTGTTGATTGGAATCACTCTGTAATATTCAGCAAGCAACTGGACTGATCTGGAGGGCACAGAATGGTTTCACCACCCTGGTACCTTGGCAGGATTGGCATAGATAGGCCCTTCTCCCTTTCTGTGTCTTTCCAGCCATGTAGTTAGATTCCTTACATGACAGTTCAGGGTCTGAGAGACCATTGTGGAAGCTCTTTTAAGGACTAGGTCATGATATTCTGTTAGTCAAAACAACCATAAACCAGCCCACATTTAAAGAGAGGAATGTCAAATACTTTGCCGCTATTTTTAATCTACCAAACTTAGCATAAGTGTTTTTTAACTGAAACAATTTTGGTATTTAAGTGTTTGAACTATTGAACACTGATTATGTACTATAAGGGGATAGAACTCAGTGATACATGGTTTGAAAACATGATTCTTGCCCTCAGTGAGCTTACTGTTTAGACTGATGAAAGGAAAGGTAAACATAAACTTAGAATATTATAATTACTTTAATGGAGGAATAAACAAGACAGCCATGAACACAGAAGAGGGAGCAGGGAGGAGACAGGGAAATTTTCGTAGAACAGAGAAAAACTCTGCTGACTCTAAGAGCAGTGGTGGAAAACTGTCATGTAGATAATAATAAGATGGCATTCCATAAAGAGGAGGAAAGCATATTACTTGGAAAGTATTTCTTGTCTCTTTTATCCCCCACATAGATAATACTCTCCACTACCATCTTTGTACCTTACTATGCCTATACATGGGGCTTCCCAGGTGGCACTAGTGGTAAAGAAATTGCCGGCCAATGCAAGAGACATAAGAGCCACAGGTTCTATCCCTGGGTCGGGAAGATCCCCTAGAAGAGGGCATGGCGACCCATTCCAGTATTTTTGCCTGGAAAATCCCATGGATGGAGGAGACTGGTGAGCTACAGTCCATGGGGTTGCACAGAGTCGCACATGACTGAAGCATCGTAGCACACACGCATACCTATACATATTTGTATCATAGCACTTATATCGCCCATTATCACCCATCATCAGTGAGTAAGCTGCACTGAAATCACCGCAGATGGTGACTGCAGCCAGGAAATTAAAAGACACTTGCTACTTGGAAGACAAGCTATGACAAACCTAGACGGTGTATTAAAAAGCAGAGACATTATTTTGCTGACAAAGGTCCATCTAGTCAAAGCTATGGTTTTTCTAGTAGTCATGTATGGATGTAAGAGTTGGACTATAAAGAAGGCTGAATGCCAAAGAATTGATGCTTTTGAGCTATGGTGTTGGAGAAGACTCTTGAGAGTCTTGGACTGCAAGGAGATCAAACCAGTCAATCTTAAAGGAAATCAATCCTGAATATTCATTAGAAAGACTGATGCTGAAGGTGAAGCTCCAATACTTTGGCTACCTGATGTGAAGAGCTGACTCATTAGAAAAGACCCTGATGCTGGGAAAGATTGAAGGCAGGAGAAAAAGGGGACAACAGACAAAGAGATGGTTGGATGGCATCACTGACTCAATGGACAAGAGTTTGAGCATCTCTGGGAGATGGTGAAGGACAGGGAAGCCTAGAGTGCTGCAGTCCATGGGGTCAGACATGACTGAGTGACTGAACAACAGCTTACATCACCCATTGCATTTATTTACATGTGTATCTCACCGATTGAAGCAAAAGCCCCTAGATGGTGGGGAAGATGACATACTTTTCGATGAACCTCTAATAAGTGAATAAAGATTTCAATAAATTTTTATGAAAGAGGCAAAAAATTAATAATCCACTAGCAGTTCTTCTGAGTTATTTTGAAGTCCAACTTTGGGCGATATTTTAGCCTGTAGCTTCAGAAAATTGCCCAAGTATGTGACTTTAGACATAGAGCTATAAACTTTCTCGAGGTTCACCTCAAAGTGGGAAAAGAGATACATCTTAATATTATAAAAGTGCCCCTGCAGATGGAGACAAAGGGAAAGGGCCCTCATTTGGAGCTGTACCCCTTGTGCTGGTAGCTCCTTTTCTATATTCAAAAAAGCATGAAAATTAAAGAGTTGGAAATATTTCTATAAATTAATGAATAAACTTTAGAACATATAACAATAATGATAAAATGAGTGGCAATATTAATTCTCAAATGATAACATTAATTCCACAATGATAAGAAGGGATGCTAAGATGTATTCAAAGTCCTTTGTCATCATTAAGAAAAACTAAAGCAAATAAAAGGCTACCAAATGTCCTATCAACTGAGGTGAAAAATCTTGTCTCCCACTCTGATCCTCTGGTTTGAAGAAGAGAATCAGAGAATGAATAACCTCTTAAAAGTTCCCTAGTGAGATAGCCAACAGCAGAGAGCCGTTTTCCCAACAGAGCCTTGATTGGATGCTTTCAGACCAGATTCCCACAGGAGTAGGGATAGCCTCAATCATTTCTCTGTCTAGTCAGTGATATCAAAACTTTTAAACAGATTCCAGTTTCACTTCACAAAGATTCAGCTTTACCTGATACCAAAGCCTTAGTATTAAATTATTATTAAAGAGAGAAAAACAATCACTCCTTAGCTCAGGAAGTCTCAAGACCATTCTGTTTACTATGATCATGAGAAGGGCCCAGGTTGAGAAAGCAAGTATGTAATTTTCATATAGTTGTAATATTCTGAAACACTGTCAGTGATAACAGTTAATGTTATAATAAGGAGATCTGTGATGGGCAAGTAACAACTGTGGTGGACAAAAGGAAAATAAACACAATCAATGAGTTAATAACGGATCTCTGTTTCAGTTCAGTTCAGTTCAGTTCAGTCGCTCAGTCGTGTGCGACTCTTTGTGACCCCATGAATCACAGCACGCCAGGCCTCCCTGTCCATCACCAACTCCCGGAGTTCACTCAAACTCACGTTCATCAGGTCGGTGATGCCATCCAGCCATCTCATCCTCTGTCATCCCCTTCTCCTCCTGCCCCCAATCCCTCCTAGCATCAGAGTCTTTTCCAATGAGTCAACTCTTGACATGAGGTGGCCAAAGTACTGGAGTTTCAGCTTTAGCATCATTCCTTCCAAAGAACACCCAGGGCTGATCTCCTTTAAAATAGACTGGTTGGATCTCCTTGCAGTCCAAAGGACTCTCAAGAGTCTTCTCCAACACCACAGTTCAAAAGCATCAATTCTTCGGTGCTCAGCTTTCTTCACAGTCCAACTCTCATATCCATACATGATCACTGGAAAAACCATAGCCTTGACTAGACGGACCTTTGTTGGCAAAGTAACATCTCTGCTTTTCAATATGCTATCTAGGTTGGTCATAATTTTTCTTCCAAGGAGTAAGTGTCTTTTAATTTCATGGCTGCCATCTCTGTTTAATGAGTCCCAATTTCTTCATTAGCTATAGATCTTCCATTTCCATCTTTCTCTCCTGTGTATGTAATTTAGATGTACATTTCTCCTGGTTTGGAATACTTTTTTCTCTGATTGACACAATTTTATTTTGATTTGATGATTTGATTAAAGAAATTTGATGTATTTTCCCAAACTTTTGTCTAAATGAAAATTATTAAAATTCTTTTCTTATTATACATGGCAAGCTTCCCTAAAGGTTGTTGGCTAAACAAATATATACGCCTTTTCACTTTACATTTATTGACACATCATATTACTTTTGAGAAGATAAAGGATTTATCTTAATACAAAGTCATTATTGCCATAATATTTCACAACTGACTTGCTATTTCCTCTATTATCATAAAATCCAAATTATCCCTGATGATCACCCAAGTCACAAGTAAAGACAGAATAAAAGGCACCATATTAAAGGAAATTTTAAAACTATTCATCATTGTCCCAGATTTTTTTTAATATAAAAACTTCTAGAGTAAACATTAGGACCATACCCTTTTAATCTTGTTTTTTTAATAAAATGGATCTTTTTCCCCTAAAAATATTTCCTTCCCAAATATTTACATTTATTTTCCACTTAATGCATATTTTATTTAATCAGATATAGGAAATTCTTGTTACATAATAAGAGCTAATATTACTGAGTCCCTATAATATTCCAGGCACTGTTTTGTTTTATATAATAATACTAAAAACAACATCCATAGTGACAGATAACACTTAATGAGTGCTTACTATGTGAAGTATTATTCTAAGTACTTACATTCAATTCTAACAACCTTTCAAGATGGCATAATTATTACAGTTTTATAAATGAAGACACAAATGCATCAAGATGTAACTTACAATACCAAAGCATGAGCAACAACAACAGTTAAGCTTGACCTCATCAAAACTTAAAACTTTTGTTCTTCAAAGGACACCATCAAGAAAGTGAAAAAGTAACTCACAATATGGGAGAAACCATTTGTAAATCACATATCCAAGCAACTTGTATCTCAAATACATAAGAATACTTACAATTTAAAAGACAAATAACTCAACTAAAAAATGGGGAAAGGTCTTAAATAGACATTTCTTCAAGGAAGATACACAAATAACATCATTAGTCACCATGGAAATTCAAAACTATACCACAGTAAAATACCACTACACACACACTAGTATGGGAAGAATCAAAAAGTCAGAAAATAAGAAGTGTTCTCAAGGATGCACAAAAATTAAAACCCTTTCAGCTGTTTGGTGCACCAGAACAGATTGGCACTTATGAAAACTTATTGGCAGTGTTTCAAATGATAAGTATAGAGATATTATGGGACCCAGCAATTCCATTCTTAAACATATACCTATAGAAATGGAAACATAGGCCTACACAGAAACTTATATACAAATGCTTCTAGCAATATTATTCATAATAGTCAGAAGATGGAAACAATCAAAATGTTCATCAACTAACAAATGGATAAACAAAACCTGATTTTCCATACAGAGGAGTATTATTCTGCCATAAAAAGGAATGGAGTTTGACTCAAGCATATGGGTCTGAGAAACATTATGCTGAATGTTAAATCAGATAATATGTGGCCTGTGACTGAATTCACAAAATTCACAATTCATATGAAATGTCCAGATCAGGGAAATCTACAGAGACAGAAAGTAGATTAGTGGTTGTTTAAGGCTGGGGGAGAAGGAAATGGGAGATGCTGGGATGAGAGCTAAAGGGTGTGGGAATTTCTTTTTGTGGCAATAATAATGTTCTAAAATTGACTATGGGTACATCCTTGGTGGTCTAGTGGTTAAGAATCTGCCTTCCAGTGCAGGAGATGCAGGTTCAATCCCTGGTCAGGGAACTATGATCCCACATGCCCTGGAGCATAGAGAGGCTGCATGCTGCAACTAGAGAAAGCCCATATGTAGCAACAAAGACTCAATGCAGCCAATAATAAAAATAAGCAAAATTAAAAGAACAAAAAATCAAACTGACTGTGGTTATGGTTGCACATCTCTGAATGTACTAAAAAAAATTGAACTGTAAAATTTAAAGGGACAAATTATATGTTATGAATTGTATTTCAATAAAACTTTTTTTTAAATCAAAGATTAAGTAACCTATTCAAGATTTCACAGCTGGTAAGTAGCAGAACTGGGATGCAAACTCAGACAGCTGAGTCCTTGAGTTTAAACTTTTAACCAGCATATCCTTAGTCTGTCATGTGTTTCTTCTGTTTAATCTTTATAATATGCCAAAGAAGTGGGTACTGTTATTAAATATATATTACAATGACAAATAAATATATAAATGTGCTCTCTGCCTTCAGGGAAATTTTCATCTAGCATGGAGGAGATATCAACACATGTACTAAAAAATAACTAAGTATAATACAAGGTAAACTAATAATGAATTAATGAATAAAATGAATACTATATAATATTACACACATAATTATATATATGGAATATTGATATAAAGTGTAGAGAAGAGATCAGAGAAGCATTTGTTGTATAAAATTGTTGTAGAAAATTTAAGAAACTTGGTCCATATAGCACTATTCCTTTAAATGAACAAAGAGGACTTAGAAACATTTTTGGAAACTGCTCAAAAACCTTCACCATTCTTTCTTTCCATCTCACATTGCCTACAGAATGAAATTCAAAAATCTTATCAATGGTATTTAGGGTCTGTCACCATCCGGCCTTAAATGTACCTCCTAGCTTCATCAGTGACTGTATCCTATCACATATATTATGCATTAGCCATAGTAAGCCATGTCTTTTCAGGTCCCATCACTTCTGTCATGATTCTGATACAGAATACTCATTTCTCCCTACTCTTTTAATCAAAAAGACAATAGTCATGGCTGAAATGAACCTTTTCCCCCTCTACAAAGGTTTCCCATCCACTTGGTATTAATTATTCCTTCTTCTGCATTCTATATCAGGTTTTTTTTGGTAATATTATTATAAATCTTATTTTATTTTTTTCATCTTTGGGCTTCCCTGGTGGCTCGGATGGTAAAGAAACTGCCTGCAATGCAGGAGACCAGGGTTCGATCCCTGGATCAGGACGATCCCCTGGAGAAGGAAATGGCCACCCACTCCAGTACTCTTGCCTGGGAAACCCTATGGACAGAGGAGCCCGGCGGGCTACAGTCCATAAGGTCACAAAGACTTGGACACGACTGATCAACTAACACAACACTATTTCAACTTATTTTGCTCCATCTTGCATTATACTTAGTTTGTCCCCCCCTCCCCCACTACATTATACACTCTCTGAAGGCAGAGACTATGTCTCATATACTCATTCATTCTTTCCAGCACTTCGAACATCAAAAATGTTTGCTGAATGAAATCCTGCCAGTTCTAGATGGCAATTATATAATTGTTTCTCCTATTTTACCTATGGTTTTATTCAGATATTTGCATCACAGGCTTGTTATATATTTCACTATCAACTGTGACTGGAAACAATTAGCCTATGCATGAACTGTAATGCCTCTAGACAAAGTGCCCTGACGATTTTGACTTTATATTTTGTATTTGTGTCTCTAATTCTGTGACTGGTACACATTTGGCCCATAGTGAAATATTACTGAATGAATAAAAAAACATTCAAATGAGAATATTTCTCCTAGTAACATAAAACATGCACACACTGCTACTACAGGTATCGTATCTGAGCAATATAAACAATGGACATAGCAGCATAAAAGTTGTGTAAGTGAAAATTAGTACCTAACAGTGCAAGTACTGGTTTGCCACTCGTTTCCGTTAAATTGCATTGTCAATCCTTAGTTTCAGGACAGTTGTTACCACCGTTGGTTCTTAAATAATTCAAAAGTCTGGTTTTAAAAAGGAATTAATGTAAAAGCACATTTAAATATGTGTCATGCCAGAAAATAAAGTGTCACCACATATGCTACAATTAAAGCTAAAAACTCAACTAGATTATAAGCACACAACTTTAAGGCTTTTATTTCTCACACAGGATTTGTGAAGGTAAACATTTCCATGGTTGTTCTTAGCTTAATTATTCATTTTATTTTAGAAAGTTTTAGCGAATGTGTCACCGTTTTGTAGTGAGTCTGGCCTAAAATACATATTCTAGTCACTACAAAATTATTTATATGCTTTTCCCACTGCTAAATGATTCAAAACAATTTTATTTTAAAATGTCAAGCTTGGTCATGTGTGTAATGCTGAATGATGATGTGTGACGTTACTGTAATCAAGTGAGTTTGATTTTTGAAATTGAAAAAATATATATGGAAATTTTAAATAGCATATTGAAAACAGTATGCACTACAAACATTACTGTTTATCTTCAAAAGAGAGAATTCCAATGTTTGTTCTACTCTCTGCAGTTGTAGAATTAAAGGTTTTGGTAGTAAGAGCAAAAAAAAGAAAGAGGAGAAGAAGGAAGAGGAGGAGAGAGAAAAAGAGAGAGGGAAAGAGAGAAAGAGGTTGATTCAGCTCTCCCTTTTTAAGGAAATATGTTCTTTTTAAACTTTTCTTTTCGGTATTCCAAGAACATTTATATGACAAAAACATTATTTTTCTATTGGAAGAGTCAGGAAGAAGAAATATTCTCTACTGCAGGACTTGATCCATGCACTTTTTAAAATTATTATTATTAAATAAACACACAAGATTTACCTTCTTAAATTTTTAAGAGTATAATACAGTATTTTTAACTGCAAGCACAATATTTTGCAGCATAAGCATATCTCTGAATTTTTCATTTTATGTGACTGAAAATTTACATGCAATGAAAGAACCTCCCCCATTTCCTCCTCCCCCCAGTTACCAACAATCACCATTCTACTTTCTGCTTCTGTTGAGTTTTACTACTTTGCTGCTGCTCCTGCTGCTCAGTCGCTTCAGTTGTGGCTGACTCTGTGCGACCCCATAGACGGCAGCCCACCAGGCTTCCCCGTCCCTGGGATTCTCCAGGCAAGAACACTGGAGTGGGTTGCCATTTCCTTCTCCCATGAAAGTGAAAAGTGAAAGTGAAGTCGCTCAGTCGTGTCCGACTCTTCGAGACCCCATGGACTGCAGCCTACCAGGCTCTTCCATCCATGGGATTTTCAAGGCAAGAGTACTGGAGTGGGGTGCCATTGCCTTCTCCGTTTCCTACTTTCAGTTCAGTTCAGTTCAGTCGCTCAGTCGTGTGCGACTCTTTGTGACCCCATGAATCACAGCACGCCAGGCCTCCCTGTCCATCACCAACTCCCGGAGTTCACTCAGACTCACGTCCATCAAGTCAGTGATGCCATCCAGCCATCTCATCCTCTGTCATCCCCTTCTCCTCCTGCCCCCAATCCCTCCTAGCATCAGAGTCTTTTCCAATGAGTCAACTCTTCGCATGAGGTGGCCAAAGTACTGGAGTTTCAGCTTTAGCATCATTGCTTCCAAAGAACACCCAGGGCTGATCTCCTTTAGAATGGACTGGTTTACTACTTTAGATACCTCTTATAACTGGAATCAAGCAGTATTTGTCCTTCTGTGCTGGTTTATTTCACTTAGAATAATGTCCTCAAGGTTCATTGATACTGCAGCATATGAAAGAATTTCCTTCCTTTTTAAGTATGAATAATGTTCCACTGTATTTATATACTACATTTTATTTGTTCATCTATCAATGGACATTTAGATTGTTTCTACCTCTTGGCTATTGTGAATGCTGCTGCAATGAACATGAGAGTGAAAATATCTCTTGCAGATCCAGATTTCAATGTTTTTGAATACCCAAAAGTGGGATTGCCAGATAACGTGGCAGTTCTGGTTTTAACTTTTTCAGGAAATTCCATACTGTTTTCCATAGCAGCTGCAACATTTTAAAGCCCCACCAACAGTGAATAAGCATTCCAATTCTTCACATTTTTACCAACATTCATTATTTCAGGGGTTTTGATAATGGCCATTCTAACAGGTGTGAGATGATAGCTCATTGAGCTTTTGATTTGCATTTTCCTGATGATTAGTGATGTGGAGCATCTTTTCATGTGTCTGTGGGCCATCTGTGTCCCTACTTTGGATAAATGTCTACTGAAGTTGTTTGCCCATTCTTTAATCAGATTATATGTTTTTTATGCTAAGTCATAGGAGTTCCCTATACATATGACTATTAATCCCTTTTCAACTAAATGGTTTGTAAATGTTTTCTCCCATTCCATAGGTTTGTTTTTCACTCTGTTGATTGTTTATTTTGATGTTCAGAAGTTTTTTTAGCTTGATATAGTCCCACTTGTTTATTTGTGCTTTTGGTGTTGTATCCAAGAAATCATTACCAAGACCGATGTCAGAAAGCTTTTCCCCTTTGCTTTCTTCTAGGAGTTTTACAGTTTCAGGTCTTACATTTAAGTCTTTAATTTATATCAAGTTGATTTTTGTGAAGGTCCAATTCCATTCTTTTCCATGTAGATACTAGTTTTCCCAGCACCATTTGTAAAGAAACTGTCCTTTCCCCACTGTGGATTATTAGCATGCTTGTCAAAGATAATTTGATCCTAGGTACGTGGTTTTATTTTGGGACCTCATATGATGTTCCATTGGCCTATATATCTCTCTGCCAGTGCCAAACTATTTGAGTACTGTAGCTTTGCAATATTTTTTGAAATCAAGAAGTGTGAGGCCTCCTGCTTTGTCTTTCTTTCTCAAGACTGACTTGGCTATTCAGGGTCTTTTGTCGTTTCTTACATATTCTAGGATTATTTTTTGTATTCCTATAAAAACATCTTTGAGATTTGATAGGGATTGAACTGATGCTGTACATTAATTGGGTAGTATAGACATTTTGACAATATTAAATCTTCCGTCTCACAAGTGTGGATTATCTTTCCACTTATTTTTGTCTAATTTCTTTTATCAATGTTTTGTAGTTTTCAGTGTACAAGTCTTTTTCCACCTTAGTTAAGCTTATTCCTAAGTATTTTATTCTTTTTGATACTACTATAAATGAGATTATTTTCTTAACTTTCTTTTCTGATCATTTTTAGTATATCAGTCAGTGTACACAATTGTTCATCATTAGTGTATTGTTCATTGTTAAGAGTATCAGTGTACACAATGGATTTTTATGCTGACTTTCTAGGATGCAACTTTATCATATTCATTTATTAGTTACAACATATTTGCAGAAACTTCAGGGATTTCTATACATATATGATCATATAACCTATGAACAGACACAAATATACTACTTTTATAATTTGGAAAATTGGAAATATTTCTTTCCTAACTTCTCTGTCAAGACCTTTGAATACTATGTTGAAATCACAACAGCAGGCATCCTTACCTTGATTCTGATCTTAGAGGAAGTTTTTCACCATTTTTAACCATTGAGTATGATGTTAGCTATGGACTTTTCATATATAGCCTTTGCTATCTTAAGGAAATCATTTTCCATTCTTAGTTTGTTGAGTGTTTTTATCATGATAGGGTTTTGAAATCTGTCAGTGCTCTTTCTGCATCTATGGAGATGACCACGTGATTTTTATGCTTTGTTCTGTTAATGTGGTATATCACCTTGATGGATGCTTTGTATTCTTTCATGAGATGGTCAGTCCGGTTCAGCCACAAGAGTGGGACACAAGAGGGGTACAGGAAAATAAAATGTATTATCTCAAAAGTCCTAGAGAGACAGAGTCACTGCATCCCATGAGGGAACTACACAGGGTGAGCACCAAGGGAGCAGGCTCCACCAAGAAGGTAGGAATGGAGAGAAAGAGCAAGAACCGATGGACAAGTGCCTTTATTGGAGGGGGTGTTGTGGGGAGCATGTCATGAATGGAGTACGCAAGCAAAAGGTATGAGGTGATTTCATTGGTGTGTTTGAATGTCACAGTAAGGGGAGGAAAAGGGGGGAAGTAGTGGCAGGGGTCAGCCTTATCACACTAGTGCACCTGGTCATCTGAACAGGGTGCAAACAGCCTGTTTGTGGGGATGTTGAAAAAGAAGGAAATAATGAAAAATTTACTCTAAAATTTATTTTTGTATGATTTTAAACCATCATTGCCATCACAGGGATAAATTCCAGTTGGTCAAGGTGCATGATCCTTTTAATGTACTATCAAATTGAGTTTACTAGCATTTTGTAGAGAATTTTTGCATCTATATTCATAAGGGATATTTTCCTGTGGAATTCTTTTCTTTTAGTTGCTTTTTTTTAATTTCTGGCTTTGGAATCAACTTACCAATGACTTCATAAAACAACTTTAGAAGTATTCCTTCTCCTTCAATTTTTTGGATAAATTTGAGGAAAACTGGCATGAATTCTTTAAATGTTTGGTAAAAGTCATGAGTGAAGTCTTCTGGTCCTGGATTTTTCTTTGTTGGGAGATATTTGAATACTGATTCAATTGATTTACTACTTATAGGAATGTTCAATTTTTCTATTTCTTTATGATTCAGTCTTGGTAGATCATATCTTCCTAGGAAATTATTTATTTCTTCTAAACTGTCCAATTTGTTGGTGTATTTTAGTTTTGCTTCTATTGATTTCTAGTTTTCATTCTAATATAGTCAGAAAAGATACTTGGTGTAATTTCAATCTTCTTAAATTTCAAGAAAGATTTCTTATGTGATCTATCCTGGAGATATATTGTGCTTGAGAGTGTGTATTCTGCTGTTGGGTAGATTGTTTTCCATGTTTGTCAGGTACACTTGGTCTTAAGTATTATTCAAGACCTGTGTTTCCTTATTGAACTTCTGTCTCAATATTCTGTTATTGAAAGTGGGATACTGAAATGCACTACTATTGTGTTGCTGTTTATTTCTCCCTTCAGTTCTTCTAATGATTGCTTCAACTATTTAGGTACCCTGATGTTGAGTGCATTTAAATTTGTAACTGTTATATCTTCCTGGGGAATTGACCCTTTTATATATAATGTCCTTTTCTGCTTATTGTGAGAGTTAGTGACTTGGAGTCTATTTTGTTTGATATAAATGTGGCCACCTCTGTTCTCTCCTGTTGCCATAATCAAGGAGCATCATATTCCATTCTTTCACTTTCATGTATCAGTTCAGTTCAATTGCTCAGTCGTGGTCGACTCCTTGCAACCCCATGGACTACAGCATGCCAGGCTTCCCTGTCCATCACCAACTCCCAGAGCTTGCTCAAACTCATGTCAATCAATTCGGTGATGCCATCCAACCATCTCATTCTATGTCATCCCCTTCTCCTGCCTTCAATCTTCCCCAGCATCAGGGTCTTTACTAATGAGTCATTTCTTTGTATCAGATGGCCAAAGTATTGGAGCTTCAGCTTCAGTATCAGTCCTTCTAATGAATATTCAGGACTGATTTCCTTTAGGATTGACTGGTTGGATCTCCTTGCAGTCCAAGAGACTCTCGAGAGTCTTCTCCAACACCATAGTTCAAAAACATAAATTCTTTGGCACTCAGCTTTCTTTATGGTTCAACTCTCACATCCAAACACGACTACTGGAAAAAATATAGCTTTGACTAGATGAACCTTTGTTGGCAAAATAATGTCTCTGCTTTTTTTTTTTTTTTAATTTAAATTTATTTATTTATTTTAATTGGAGATTAATTACTTTACAATATTGTATTGGTTTTGCCATACATCAACATGAATCTGCCACGGGTATACACATGCTCCCCATCCTGAACCCCCCTCCCTCGTCCCTCCCTGTACCATCCCTCTGGGTCATCCCAGTGCACCAGCCCCAAGCATCCAGTATCTGCATCGAACCTGGACTGGCGATTCATTTCTTATATGATATTATACATATTTCAATGCCATTCTCCCAAATCATCCCATCCTCTCCCTCTCCCACAGAGTCCAGAAGACTGTTCTATATATCTCTTTTGCTCTCTCGCATACAGGGTTATCATTACCATCTTTCTAAATTCCATATATATGCATTAGTATACTGTATTGGTGGTTTTCTTTCTGGCTTACTTCACTCTGTATAATAGGCTCCAGTTTCACCCACCTCATTAGAACTGATTCAAATGTATTCTTTTTAATGGCTGAGTAATACTCCATTGTGTATATGTAACCACAGCGTTCTTATCCATTCATCTGCTGATGGACATCTAGGTTGCTTCCATGTCCTGGCTATTATAAACAGTGCTGTGATGAACATTGGGGTACACATGTCTCTTTCGATTCTGGTTTCCTCGGTGTGTATGCCCAGCAGTGGGATTGCTGGGTCATAAGGCAGTTCTATTTCCAGTTTTTTAAGGAATCTCCACACTGTTCTCCATAGTGGCTGTACTAGTTTGCATTCCCACCAACAGTTTAAGAGGGTTCCCTTTTCTCCACACCCTCTCCAGCATTTATTCTTGTAGACTTTTTGATAGATGCCATTCTGACTGGTGTGAAATGGTACCTCATTGTGGTTTTCATTTGCATTTCTCTGATAATGAGTGACGTTGAGCATCTTTTCATGTGTTTGTTAGCCATCTGTATGTCTTCTTTGGAGAAATGTCTGTTTAGGTCATTGGCCCATTTTTCAATTGGGTCGTTTATTTTTCTGGAATTGAGCTGCAGGTGTTGCTTGTATATTTTTGAGATTAGTTGTTTGTCAGTTGCTTCATTTGCTATTATTTTCTCCCATTCTGAAGGCTGTCTTTTCACCTTGCTTATAGTTTCCTTTGTTGTGCAGAAGCTTTTAATTTTAATTAGGTCCCATTTGTTTATTTTTGCTTTTATTTCCAATCTTCTGGGAGGTGGGTCATAGATGATCCTGCTGTGATTTATGTCGGAGAGTGTTTTGCCTATGTTCTCCTCTGGGAGTTTTATAGTTTCTGGTCTTAGGTTTAGATCTTTAATCCATTTTGAGTTTATTTTTGTGTATGGTGTTAGAAAGTGTTCTAGTTTCATTCTTTTACAAGTGGTTGACAAGTTTTCCCAGCACCACTTGTTAAAGAAATTGTCTTTGATCCATTATATATTTTTGCCTCCTTTGTCAAAGATAAGGTGTCCATAGGTGCGTGGATATGTCTCTGCTTTTTAATATGCTGTCTAGATTTGTCATAGCTTTTCTTCCAAGGAGCAAGCATCTTTTAATTTCATGGCTGCAGTCACCATCTCCAGTGATTTTGGAGCCCAAGAAAATAAAGTGTCTCACTTTAAAATATGGGTATCCTTAAATGTGAAGTGTCTCTTTGTAGACAGCATAGAACTAGATTCTGTTTTCTATTCATTCAGTCACTCCATGGCTTTTGATTAGGGAGATTAATCTATTTACATTTAAAGTAATTATTAATAGGGAAGGATTTACTATCACTATTTACCATTGTCATGTTGTTAATTGTTTTCTGTTAGTCTTGCAGTTCCCTTGATCACTGGGCTGGAAAGATTCTCTGGAGGAAGGCATGACAACCCACTCCAGTATTAGTAAAAATCCCACGGACAGAGGAGCCTGGCAGGCTACAGTCCATACAGTCACAAAGAGTCAAACATGACTGAAGTGACTGAGCATGCATGCACTTGTATATGCTAAATCACTCTTCTCTTGCTATTTTCAAAAGTCTTTCTCTGTCTTTGAATTTTAACAGTTTAATTATATTGGTCTCAGGGTGTTCTATTTTTAGGGTCCAGGGGTGTTCTTGAATCTGGATGTCCAGTTCCTTCCCTAGCTTTGAGAGGTTTTCAACCAGTTTCTTGAAATAAGCTTTCTGCCCCTTTCTCTCTTTCTTCTCCTTCTGGAACTCATAAAATTTGATGTCTCATAAATCCCTTAGGCTTTCTTCACTCTTTCATTCTTTTTTTTTTTCTTTTTTTGCATTTCTGACTGGATAATTTTAAATGACTTGTCTTCAAGTTTACTGTTTCTTTCTTCTGCTTGATCAAGTCTGCTCCTGAATCCCTATTGTGATTTTTTTCAGTTAACTGCATTTTTTACCTCTAAAATTTCTGTTTCATTCTTCTTGTGTATTTTCTGAAATTCTTATTTGGTTCACACAATGTTTTCCTGAGCTCACTGTCTTCCTCATGATGGTTACTTTTAATTCCTTGTCAGATAATTTAAATACCTTCATTTCTTTAGGGTCAGTTTCTGGAGACTTACATTGTTCCTTTGGACAATTATTCCCTATTTCTTTGTGTTCCTTGTAATTCTATGTCAGTATTCATACATTTGAAAAAAACAGGTGAGAGCATTAACAGCCTCACTAGGGAGGCCAGAGGTCCCCAAGCTGGAGGAGGAAATAAACTGCAAGTGGCAGACTTTTTTTTTTCTTTTCTCTTCTGATCCTGTTTTGTCATGGCGATATCTGGTTTCTGCCTGAACTTAACTTTATCTCAAACCTTGAGCTATAGATCTTAGAAAAAGCAAGTGAATTCCAGAAAAACATCTATTACTTCCTTATTCATTATGCCAAAGCCTTTGACTGTGTAGATCAGAACAAACTGTGGAAAATTCTTCAAGAGATGGGAATACCAGACCACCTTACCTGCCACCTGAGAAATCTGTATGCAGGTCAAGAAGCAACAATTAGAACCAGACATGGAACAACAGACTGGTTCCAAATTGGGATAAGAGTACATCAAGGCTGTATATGTTGTCACCCTGCTTATTTAACTTATATGCAAAGTACATAGTGTGAAATGCCAGGCTGGATGAAGCACAAGCTAGAATCAAGATGGCCAGGAGAAATATCAATAACCTCAGATATGCAGATGACATCAACCTTATGGCAGAAAGCAATGAAGAACTAAAAAGCCTCTTGGTGAAAGTGAAAGGGGAGAGTTTAAAAGCTGGCTGAAAACTCAACATTCATAAAACAAAGGTCATGGCATCCGGTCCCATCATTTCATGGCAAATAGATGTGGAAACAATGGAAACAGTGACACACTTCATTTTCTTGGGTTCCAAAATTACTGCAGATGGTGACTGCATCCATGAAATTTAAAGACATTTGCTCCTTGGAAGAAAAGCTATGACCAACCTAGACAGCATATTAAAAAGCAGAGAAATTACTTTGTCAACAAAGTCCATCTAGCCAAAGCTATGGTTTTTCCAATAGTCTTGTACTGATGTGAGAGTTGGACTATAAAGAAAGCTGAGCACAGAAAAATTGATGCTTTTGAACTGTGGTGTTGGAGAAGACTCTTATAGTCCCTTGGACTCCAAGGAGATCAAACCAGTCAATCCTAAAGGAAATCAGTCTTGAATATTCATTGGAAGGACTGATGCTGAAGCTGAAGCTCCAATACTTTGGCCACTTGATGTGAAAATCTGACTCACTGGAAAAGACCCTGATGCTGGGAAAGATTGAAGGTAGGAGGAGAAGGGGACGACAGAGGAAGAGATGGTTGGATGGCATTACCCACATAATGGACATGAGTTTGAGCAAGCTCCAGGAGTTGGTGATGGACAGGGAAGACTGGTGTGCTACAGTTCCACTGGACTGACTGAGTGACTGAACTGACCACTGCGTTTTTCTTATGGAAATGTTTTCTTAAGCTATGTTAATGAACGACCTATTTGCTTGGAAATCTGCCTTTCTTCAAGATTCAGGTCAATTGTTTTATGGCCAGGGATGACTCACCTTATGTCAGTACTACCTCAATTTTCATGTTGTGGGTGAGGGGCCTGGTGCAACTCTCTTAAGTTTTGAGGCGGTTCCCTTCTCTAATTAGCAGCTTGCTAATAGGTATGCTGCTGTTGTTAAGTCAGTTGTGTCCGACTCTGTGCGACCCCATAGAGGGCAGCCCACCAAGCTCCCCCGTCCTGGGATTCTCCAGGCAAGAACACTGGAGTGGGTTGCCATTTCTTCTCCAATGCATGAAAGTGAAAAGTGAAAGTTAAGTCACTCAGTCATGTCAGACTCTTAGCGACCCCATGGACTGCAGCCTATTAGGCTCCGCCGTCCATGGAAATTTTCCAGGCAAGGGTACTGAAGTGGGTCGCCACTGCCTTCTCCAAATAGGTATATAACTCTTGATAAAAAGTAGCACGAGGACAAGAAGCCGGGCGTGCCGGGAGCGGGGGGTGGCCCGGGACGCGACGCGCTGCAGCGGGCAAGCGGGAAGACCCGAGGAGAGGGGGTCGGGAAGGCGCTCACCTGGGCCAGAAACCCGACCGACAGGCCTACCGACCGTCCCGCCCCGCCCGCGGCGAGAATGCCTGATTGTGCGCACACCCTCAGTCCACGAAGGTCGCAGCGCGCCGCCGCCACCGCGTGGAGGAAGGAGGGGAGGAGGGCAGCGGGCCCCCTCCTCCTCCCCACCCCACCCCCGTCGCGAGCCCGCCCGCCCCGGCGGCCCCGGGAGCCGGGCCGGGGACCCCCGGCCAGGCCACACCGGGGACGGCCGACGCGCCCTCGGCGTACATCCGTTCCCCCGCCCCACAGGGGCAGGGGATGCCGGGCGGCGAGGACACGGCGACCGGCCCGCTGGGGGCAGACCGGGGACCCAACCCGCGCTCGGACGAGCGCACCGGAGCGGGGGCGCGGCGGGGGTCTGGTGGGGCGGCGGGGGTCACGGGCGCTCCCCCTTGTCAAGCACGCGACGACGTCGGTGGACAGGCGGCGGCGAAACCGGCAACGGATCGCGGCCGCGGCTAGCCCGGGAAGCGAGACACACCAGGGCGCGGCCCAGGGGAGCAGCAGACGGGGAGCGGACTGAGGCGGACGGACAGACGGAGAGAGGCACAGACGGGGTGCGGCCACGTGAGGCCAAGGCCACACAACCGGCGGTGGAGGTGGGGTGGCCGCGCGCCACCGCGAGGGGGATGGCTCAAAACGACCCGGTGGAAGGGAGTCGGCCGTCAGGGCGCACCGCGGGATCTCACCGCCAGAGGCCTCCCAGCACAGGGGCGGTCCCGCGGCACACCCGGGACGACGGACTGGCGCCCCCCTCACGGGGCTCGCGCCCACCGCCACTTACACACCCAGAGCCACAGCCGGCCAGGGAGAACGCTCTCCCGCCGCGTACCGGCGTCCCCCATGGCCCTCACACGTGCAATCCTGCTGTGCCAGGCTCCCCGCCCCGCTCCCTTTCTCAGGGCTCCGAGGGCACTGCTCTGCCCGGGGACGCCACCGGCGGACGGAGGCCCAGGGACGCCACCCACGTGAGGCGAGGCCGGCTCGGTCCCAGACAGGGGAACGCTGGCGGTCTCACGCGCGGGACGAGGAGGAAGGCCGGCAGCGGCGGGGAGGGGCCGACAAGCACGCACAGCGGGGGCCGTCCGGGGACCAGAAAACACCGGGACACGGCCTGGCCGCCAGGAAAACCAGCGCGGGATCCCAACGCCACTCACACAAGAGGGCGGTTCTGCGACGCCTGGGACGCCGGCTGGTCCAGGCCATCCCCAGAGCGGGCCCCACGACCCGGCCCCGCCGCCACGGCTGGCGTGCCATCCACCCATCTTTCCTCCGTCCATCCTCGACAGATCCGTCTTTCCACCTAGTCTCATCCCGAGGCTCAACATCCTGGGGACACGCTCTCGAGCGAGGCGGCCCAGACCGTGCCCGCAGGCCGCCACCGGCTGCGCGACAGGCTCCTCCTCACCGCGGCTGCGGGACTAGGCAAGCTGGGGCCGACCGGACGTCGCGCCCCCCACCCCTTCCCCCTGGGCTCACACACGGTGCACGCATGTCCCCACACTTGCAGGACGCCCGTCGGGGCCCAGCAGGACCCTCCCCCCAAGTCTGGAGTGGTCATGTATGGATGTGAGAGTTGGACTGTGAAGAAAGCTGATCGCCGAAGAACTGATGCTTTTGAACTGTGGTACTGGAGAAGACTCTTGAGAGTCCCTTGGACTGCAAGGAGATCCAACCAGTCCATCCTAAAGGAGACCAGTCCTGGGTGTTCATTGGAAGGACTGAGGCTGAGGCTGAAACTCCCAATACTTTGGCCACCTCATGAGAAGAGTTGACTCATTGGAAAAGACCCTGATGCTGGGTGAGATTGGGGGCAGGAGGAGAAGGGGACGACAGATTAGATGGCTGGATGGCATCACCGACTCCATGCATATGAGTTTGGGTGAACTCCGGGAGTTGGTGATGGACAGGGAGGCCTGGCGTGCTGCGATTCATGGGGTCACAAAGAGTCGCACACGACTGAGCGACTGAACTGAACTGAACTGAAAAAGTAGCAATGGGACACTCTGTCCCCTTCTGATGTCTATGTCAAAAGCTTTCTCTATCTCTTTTATACTCTAATAAAACTTTGTTACACAAAAAGCTCTGAGTAGTTGAACCTTGTCCCTGGCCCTGGATTGAATTCCTCTCCTCCAGAGGCCACGAATCCTGGCGGCTTGTAGCAGCAACCTTTCCCAGGTTTTATAGAGTGACTTTGTATAGAGCAAAATCATCAATCATCCTGACTGGAGATTTGGGGGGGGTCTCTCAAACTTTTCCTGTGGGTGTGACTTCTCTAACCTTCTGTGTTGTAGATTCCTTATTAGAGGGATTTGCCACTTTCTTTTTCAGGAGCTTGTTATCTCTTGATCCTTCTGGTGTCTCTCTGCTGTCACTTTGGACCATGGAACAGCAACACACCACACACTTCTCTCTCATTTTTTTTCCCCAGTGGCTCCCAGGTGGTAGAGTATGCTTAGTCCTATCTACATTCTGTTGGGTGAGACAAAAATCTGGCTCCTCATTCAGCTCTCCAAAAAGCCAGAATACTGTCCTCTTGTTCCACTCTTCTCTTTCCCTGCTAAGGGAAAGGTCACAACCTATGTTAATCTCTGTCTGATTTACCACAGGCCCTTTGGAGCAGTAGCAAGAGTCCAACTCTTTTTTGTTCTCAGTGCCCCAGGCTTACAGGTCCTGTTCATATTTTGAGACAGGTGAGACATACCTGTCCTTCAGGTCACCCCTTTAAAAAAAACAATGTTCCATTCTTCTTTCCCACTGAAGCAGAAGCTATTAAGCTTTATTGACCTTTGTCTTCTGTACTGCAGGTTCTCTGGAGCAGCAACATGTTGCCCAGATTTTTTTAAGTCTCAGTGGCCTCCATGCATCTAAAGCATAATGGATTGCATTAGTGTTCCAAGAAGGTGAGACAGGAGCTATTACTTTAGGCAGTCCCCTGAAATGTCAGAATGTTGGACATATTATTTCTCTTTTCCTTCCCCGGGAGAAGACAGAAGCTGAAATTTTCTTCCCAATGAGATGGCACTGTGCCAGGGAAAGAGAGTATCATGAGGAGGTGACATGAATTTTCCTATTGACTTCAGTGTGGCCAGTTTCACACTCACCTGGGTTAAGAAGCCACTTAACCTTCTCAAAAAGGACACTGGTCCATGTATTATTGATTGGTATCTCTGTGAAAAGAAGGAGGGTCTGTTGCTTACTATTCTGCCACCCTGCTGGTGTCACTTCTACGAAAGCTTCATCTTGACTGATAGAATACAGATAAAATTGCGTAGGAATATTATTTTAATTCCTATGGAATTAAAGGAGATTTCAAAAGTACTATGCTAAATTAGACTTTTCTAGGATCAAAATGCATGGTTGTCATGTTCTTTTTAATAAGAATCAAACACCTAAACTTTGCCTATTTTAATCAGCCAACTTCACAACAGAGTGTCTTAACTAAGTATCCTTTTATTTTCATCTAGTTCAATTTATTTATTTATTATTCTTTCATTCATCCATTCTCTAATTTATTTATTAGCATCCTGTACTTTAGTTAGGGGGCTTAGGAGACAGAATCCACAGAAGTTATGGCCCAGCTCCAAATTGACTTACCACTTGTTTTTATTAGCTCCAAATTGACTTACCACTTGTTTTTATTAAAATGTTATTCAAATATGACTACACTTATTCATATTATTTAGGCCTACTTTCACTGTACAATGGCAGAGCTGAGTAGCTGTTACTAAGACCAAATGGCCTACAAAGCCTAAAGTATTTAGTATCTGGTCCTTTATAGAAAAAAATTTGCCTACTCTACTCTATGCTATAGTTCTTATTATTGGCTTGTGTAAACATTCTTCTTTATGTAAAATAGTGGTATTTATGTTTCTGCTCAAATTATATTTTGTGAATTGATTCATGTTATGGAAACCTCACCTCTAAGTTCTGGCATCCACGAAGGAATCCTTTGGTAGTACAAATAGTACACTGCATGTGTTCTACTGGACTTAAATTCAAAAGCATTTTTTATAGTAACACCCAGATAGAACAGCTTGGTGTACCAGTAAAGTGACATCAAAGAGCATTTTGCTCTTAAAAATAAGAAATAGGTCTTTTACAATCCACTATCTAAATATTATGTTTTCAAAATGGGATATACACAGAAACACCATACACCAGAAGCTGAGATTGTTAATTATCACCCTGCACTTTTAGTGGAATATTAATGTTCATTTGAAACATAATTGTGATTATTTGTTAATTTCCTACTCTTATTTCTTTTAAACCTGTATTTTTTAATAACAGCCTATTATAAAGCAAGTTGCACTTTTACCTTTATTTACAATATATTTTCTACACATAGAGTGTGGTTTCTACATATTAAATGTATAACTGTAAACTACAACACTAATTCTAATGTGCATATTTTATTATTTTACCTAAGAATTTTTCAAAATAATCCTGTGGCTGTATCATATTCCTTTTTAAATTTTCCAAAATGCAGTCATTTTAAGTAAAGATATCTCTATGAGGAATAAAGTTCACTTTATTCAGTCATGTGTATATTTTAAATAGAAGATAACATTTCAATAAAAAAGCAAGATGCTACTTGGCAGCAACTGCAGTAGAACTCATTTGACATGTTTCTTTACCCATTTTTCTAGTCCTCTGGTTAGAAATGCAGAAAAAGACTAAATTCAGTATTTCTCAAAAATTATACATCATTATAAAATAATACAAATAAATATCTGAACTTTTTTAGACAAAGCTAATCAGCTTCTCCTTTAGGTTTTTACTATAAATAACTAGCTCATATAATGATTTTGCCACTATAATTGAAAAAAAAAACATAGATTACAAACAAAAGATAAGTATCCCACCACTTAAAACTGTATAGTCGTGATTAACAATCTCAGCTTCTAACGTACAATGTTTGTATGTTCCATTTCCAAAACACAGAATATGTCACTCTTAATAGTGAATTTTAAAACTCGTATTTTTAATAGCAAATCTTCTTTGGTGTCATTTCACTGGCTCACCAAGTCACCTCTAGCTGCAATCTACTATAAAGTAGCTCTCTTTCTAGAAATTTAAACTTCCAGAATGTGTACATCACACTAAAACATATCTTGCATCTTTTTGCTTAAATAATGGTGGTGGTGGTGGTGTTTAGTCACTAAATTGTGTCTGATTCTTTGCAGCCTCATGTACTGTAGCATGCCAGGCTTTCCTGTCCTTCACCAACTCCCAGAGTTTGCTCAAATCCATGTCCATTGGGTCAGTGATTCTATCTAACTATCTCATCCTCTGCTGGCCTCCTCTCCTTCTGCCTTCACTCTTTCCCAGCATCTGGGTCTTTTCCAATGAGTCGGCTCTATGTATCAGGTGGCCAAAGTATTGGAACTTCAGCTTGAGCATGGGTCCTTCCAATGAATATTGAGGACTGATTTCCTCTAGGATTGATTGGTTTGATCTCCTTGCTGTCCAAGGATCCTCAAGAGTCTTCTCTAGCACCACAATTCAAAAGCATCAATTCTTCAATGCTCAGTCTTCTTTATGGTCCAACTCTGACATCTGTACATGACTACTGGAAAAACCATGACTATACAGACCTTTGTCGGCAAAGTAATGTCTTTGCTTTTTAATAATTTAATATGCTGTCTAGGTTTGTTGTAGCTTTCCTTCCAAGGAGGAAAGAAATTTCATGGCTGCAGTCACCATCCACAGTGATATTGGAGCTTGAGAAAATAAAATCTGCCACTGCTTATACTTCTTCCCTTTCTATTTGCCATGAAGTGATGGGACCGGATGCCATAATCTTAGTTTTGTAAATGCTGAGTTTCAAGCCAGCTTTTTTGCTCTCCTCTTTCACCCACATCAAGAGGCTCTTTAGTTTTTCTTCACTTTCTGCCATTAGAATGGTATCATCTGCATATCTGAGGTTGTTGATAAATAATGGTAGATGTTTCCAGTCTTCACATTTCTTTAGTTTGTCAAGAAAAGTAACAGTAGATTCAAGTGACCATGGAAATCTTTTATTTTAAAAAGAAATATTTATTTGTTAAGAGATTCTGTGTACTTTGGTAATGACTCTCATGGTGAACACAAAGTCTATCAATGGCAACCCATTAATTTAGTGACTATTCTGCTCTTATTAAGCTTAGCTAATTCAGACAGCAAGTACAAGAGTTCGTTCCAATCTGAGTTTATTGGACCTGCTTAAGCAACCTGCTTAAGCAATTAATACACAAGAGCAAGTCAAAATTTGTCTTAAAATTTTTAAGGTGGTTTACTTATCTTCTTCATTCTTTTAACACATACAGCCTTAATTTGTCTTAATTTAAGCAATCAATATACATTAAGGATCTACTCTCTATACTATGTAAAAGATACTATATT
Source organism: Bos grunniens (assembly GCF_055505025.1). Classification (NCBI taxonomy): domain Eukaryota; kingdom Metazoa; phylum Chordata; class Mammalia; order Artiodactyla; family Bovidae; genus Bos; species Bos grunniens. The sequence goes on from NC_141194.1 coordinate 136,838,912, forward strand.
GGGCTCTATTTGTCATAGATAATCTATTTCACAGGTTATCTAAAAAGTAATGTCTTAATCTTAATCTAGACTATGTAATAGAAATTACTGTAACATAACAGATATGTAATAGATTATCTGAAAAGTAATCTCTATTGCCAATGAAGTTGAACTTTAGAAAATGATAAAAGGCAAATGTCCAAATAGTTACAGTATCAGGGAAACCAGACTACTACAGTTTGAGTGTACTAGAGGGGTTCAGAGAAGGAAGACCAGGCATCTGAAGGAGGAATCCAGAGACATTTTAAGATTGAGGTAGCTTTAAGAATAAGCCATATCTAATTATAATTAAATAATGTATTACAGAAATATTTAATACCTGTTCCCCTAAATACAATTAAAATTTCACGAGAGCTGTACCTATGTCTGTCTTGTATTTAGCACAATGCCTACAACACAGTAGGCATTCAGTAATTGCTGAATGAATAATATATGATTTTAAGAGGCAAATAACAAGATTAAAGTAAAACAATGCATTCTGATAATACTAGAAGGAATGGAACTTTAAATAATTGTAGGAAATTTCATTTAAGAAAACCACAAAACAGAGAGAACATAAGCTCTAGAGCCAGACTGCCAGGGTTTGAATTCTGACTCTCATTTACAAGCTGTGTAACCTTAAACAAGTTATTTAATTTCTCTGGGTCTTACTTTCCTCATCTGTAAAACGAGAATACTAATAATACAGACTCCATATGTCTGCTGTAAGATTAAATGTGCAAATACTATAGAACACTTGTAGCAGCAATTGGCACAGTAAGTGCTCAATAAATGTTATCAATACTGCTGCTGCCATAACTAACTACTACTACTATTATTACTATACATCATAACCTATCCTTAAGAGCCAAGGATCCAAAGACAGATAATACTGCTCTACATTTTTGGTAGGAAATAGACAAGGAAGTTATTATAACAAATATTAGCTATTTTTAATGACTGAACAATAGGATATTCATATTAATAATTCTGACTAATATAATGTTACCATATATGCCATACATAAATCACCAATCTTCAAAGATTTTAATACCAATAAAGCACACTTGATGCTAAAAATTAAACTGCATAGTTTACTTTGTTTTTGCCAATTCAAAAGCACCCTGTATTTTACATTTTTTCAGGGTCATAATTCAAAGATCAATTATCAAGTATAGGAACACTTACCTGATAGTATAACAGACTATCTAGTTACTTTGTTAACAGACAATCTGGATGGTCAAAACTAGAAGAAACTGAAACTGAGATAATTTCAGTAACACCAAGATAATCTGTTGCAGGAATTTATTTGAGATTAATCTATTAGCTTATCTGAATATATAGGTAATTGTTAAAATGCTAGCAATTAAATCTACTTCTAGATTTCTTAAGAAATCTGTATCTTAGGTATTGCTAACTGCTAAGTCACTTCAGTCGTGTCCGACTCTGTGCGAACCCACAGATGGCAGCCCACCAGGCTCCCCCGTCCCTGGAATTCTCCAGGCAAGAACACTGGAGTGGGTTGCCATTTCCTTCTCCAATGCATGAAAGTGGAAAGTGAAAGTGAAGTCACTCAGTCGTGTCTGACTCCTAGCGACCCCATGGACTGCAGCCTACCAGGCTCCTCCGCCCATGGGATTTTGCAGGCAAGAGCACTGGAGTGGGGTGCCATTGCAAGTTAAATCTGAAATGAACTGAAACAAAATTGGTAAAATGAATAAATATTAATATCACATTATTTTACACAGTTAAATCTAAAGAGCCTTCAGGGGGAAAGAGGTATAACTATTAAATTACGTTTAACATTATTATAAATAAATGGATTATTTGTCAAAAGCATTATATAGCCACTATTATTACTTTACTTACTTTAGAAAGAAAGGGAGGAAATGAAACACTCTGTATATGTAAGTATGTATGTATGTATGCCTTTGTCTATATACACACACATATATATGTATATATATTATATAATGTGGAAATAAAGACTTGCATACTCTTTATTCTTGATCTTACTGAGAAATATCTAATATAGTTGTAGTAGATATTATATAAGTTCCTTTAAAATTAATAAATGGAAATCAATCCCATGATTTGACAGGAAATTAAGACCCTATTCAGGATTTAAGTTGGTGGAAGACATGAGTATATCTGCCTTCAATTATTCCTTCAAATAAAAATTTTTTAGCTGTTCATCAGTAGATTTGGTCATGAAGTTTTACCAGTAACAAGGAAAAGCACAAAGTGTTCTTTTGTACTGCAAAAAACTAAAAACATTGGCAGGGGAAAAAAAAAATCACATTATAGAATTTGGGACATTTTAAAATAATAACACAATTTTCTCTATCCATTCTGTTATGAGAATGAAGTAGCAAACCCTATGCTGCTTTTTGGATAAAAACTTGAAATAGCCAAAGACAGTGTGGGCTTTGGTGACAACAAAGTAGTCTGTTTAATAATACCACTTCATATCCAGGACCTCTTGGTCATTCTTGAGAATGGGATACTTTGACTGGTTGCTGCTATTGGGGAACTTGGATTTCGGAACCTTTGGTCATTGTTTAAGGAGAACAGAAGGGAAAAAGCCAAAATGGAAAAGAGATTTTAGTATTCAAACTGTCTAGCTCTGTACATTCAAGCTTGTCCTCCAATTTGGCATGGAAATTCATCAACTATATATTTTAATTTTTTTTTACTTTTTATTTTGAATAATTTTAGACAACACCAAGTTTGCAAAAACAATACGTAGTTCTATTTAATGCCTTTTCTCAGCTTGTTTTATCTTACAAAGCCATAGTAAAGTTATCAAAACTGAGAAATTAAATTTGGTATGCTACTATTAGCTAAACTACATGTTTTAGATTTCACCAGTTTTTCCAATGATGCCAATTTTAAATTTTTTTTAATTTTAAAATTTGTGATTGTGGTAAGATATACACAACATAAAATTTACCATCTTAACCACTTTGATTACATACTTAAGAGGTATTAAGGTATTAATATATTCGTATTGTGCAACTCATCTCCAGAAATTTTTCATATTGCAAAACTGAAACTCTATACCTATAAACAACAGTTCCCCATATCCCTCTTCCCCCAGGCCTTTACAACCACCTTTTTTTTTCCCATTGAGTTTGACTATTTTGATACCTTACATACTTGGAATCATAAAGCCTTTTTATTTTTGTGTGTGATCAACTAATTTTACTTAGCATAGAGATCTCAAGGTTCATCCAAGTAGTAGCATATAGCAAAATTCCCTTTCTTTTTAGGACTGAATAATATTCCACTGTATATATACACTACATTTTGTTTATTCCTTCATCCACCGATGGACATTTGAGTTGTTTCCATCTTTTGGCTATTGTGGAGCATCCTATGAACATTGGTGTACAAACTCTTTGAGATTCTGCTTTCAATTCTTTGGGCTATATACACAGAAGCTGGATTGTTCTGTTTTTATTTATTTTTATCATGAAGTATAAAACTCCTACAGGAGGGTGTACAAAATGGAAATGAATAACTGAAATGAGTTTTCACAAAGTGAACATCTATTCAACTCCTAGCCAGCTGAGGTCATTATCCCAGAATGCTCTCCAAATCTTACTCTATCCCTATTACTACTTCATTCTTCACTGAATTTTTGTTGTTCAGTCTCTCCAGCTCTTTGTAACCCCATGGACTGCAGCCCACCAGGCTTCCCTGTCCTTTAATTTCTAACCATCATAGTAAGATTTGCATATTGAAGACTACATATAAATTGATTAAAATAATATATATTCTTTTGCACTGACATGTTTCATGCACATATACATTTGTAAGAGCCACCCATGTGATTGATTGGTTACATGTAGCTATGATTCATTCATTTTCATTATCACATACTACTCATTGTGTGACCATAACACAATTTCTTCATCCTGATGGACGTTTGGATTCTTTTGAATTTAGGAATATTCCAAATAATGCTGCTATGAACATTCTTAAATATCTTTCTTGGGGCAAATGTACACATATTTCTTTAGTATTAACGTTAGTTGTTCAGTCTGTTTGATTGTTTGTGACTCCATGGACTGTAGCCCGCCAGGCTCCTCTGTCCATGGAATTTTCCAGGCAAGAATACTGGAGAGGGCTGCCTTTCTCTTCTCCAGGGGATTTTCCTGACCCAAGGACTGAACTCGGGTCTCCTGCGTTACAGGCAGATTCTTTATCATCTAAGCCAGGGTATTTATCAAAAAGTGAGAATCTTGGGTCTCATGCATATGTACAAATTTAGTGAATGCTGCCAAATTATTTTCCAAAGAGCTTGTACCAAGTTACAGTCCAAATAGCAGAGTACTAGTTGTTCCATGTTCTTGCCAATATCCGGTATTCATCATTTTCATTACAGTCATTCCGGTAGTAAATCTTGTAGTGCTTTTAATTTTCATTTTCCTAATTACTAATGAAGAGCATGTTTACACATTTTTATTGTTTATTTGAATGTCTTCTTATGTGAATATTGGTTTAAATTCCCACCTATTTTTTATTAAGTTGTCTATATTTTTCTTATAGATTAGTACAAGTTCTTTATATGTTCTGGATATGAATCCTTTGTCAGTTATGTGTATTATAGATGGTATTTTCCACTCTGTGTTTTGGCTGTATTTATAGACTATTAAAGGTGTATATTTACAAAGCCTTTACTTTATACTCAGTGCTTTTCAGTCCTTTTTAATCTTTTCCTAACTGAAGTTTATGTAGATAGTCTTATGTTGTTCTGAAAACATTTTCTTGTTTTGCTTTGATTTTTACATGTGGAATATGCATTTATATATGCTGTGAGGGGCCAAGTTTACTTTCTCTTCCATAGGAATATCCAATTCACCCAGCAACAGTTATTAAAAAGACTCTTTTCCACACAGCTCTGCAGTCTCCCTTGTCCATACATGTGAAGGTCTTTTTTTTACTTTATTATGTTTCATTTGTCTACTTATCCAATCCAGTGCCAATACTACACTCTCTTCATTACTGTAGCTTTAAAATGGACACTGATATCAAGTAGACCAAATACTCTGAAATTCTTCAACATTTTTGTACTATTCTTGGCTCTTAGTATTACAATAATAAATCTTAGAATCTGTCACATTCCACTTAAAATCTGCTGATATTTAGTTGAAAATTCATGGACTTTTAAAATTGCATTTTTATTAAACATAAGTCACATACCATAAAATTTACCCATTTTAAGGTGTACACTTCAGCGGTTTTTAGCAACTCCTAATGTTGTGCAATGTTGTGACAGAATGATCTCTGTTCGTTTCCAAGGCAAACCATTCAATATCACAGTAATCAAAGTCTATGCCCCAACCAGTAATGCTGAAGAAGCTGAAGTCGAATGGTTCTATGAAGACCTACAGACCTTTTAGAACTAACACCCAAAAGAGATGTCCTTTTCATTATAGGGGACAGGAATGCAAAAGTAGAAAGTCAAGAGATACCTGGAGTAACAGGCAAATTTGGCCTTGGAGTACAGAATGAAACAGGGCAAAGGCTAACAGAGTTCTTCCAAGAGAATGCACTGGTCATAGCAAACACCCTCTCCCAACAACACAAAAGAAGACTCTATACATGGACATCACCAGATGGGCAATACCGAAATCAGACTGATTATATTCTTTGCAGCCAAAGACAGAGGAGTTCTATACAGTCAGCAAAAACGAGACTGGGAGCTGACTGTGGCACAGATCATAAACTCCTTATTGGCAAATTCAGACTTAAATTGAAGAAAGTAGGGAAAAGCACTACCCCATTCAGATATGACCTAAATTAAATCCCTTACAATTATACAGTGGAAGTGACAAATAGATTCAAGGGATTAGATCTGATAGACAGAGTGCCTGAAGATCTATGGACAAATCATGATATTGTACAGGAGGCAGGGATCAAGATCAGCCTCAAGGAAAAAAAATGAAAAAGGCAAAATGGTTGTCTGAGGAGGCCTTAGAAACAGCTATGAAAAGAAGAGAAGGGAAGGGCAAAGGAGAAAACGAAAGATATACCCATTTGAATGCAGAGTTCCAAAGAAGAGCAAGGAGAGATAAGAAAGACTTCCTCAGCAATCAATGCAAAGAAATAGAGGAAAACAATAGAATGGGAAAGACCAGAGCTCTCTTCAAGAAAATTAGACGGGGCGGTCCTAAGATGGCAGAGGAATAGGACAGGGAGACCACTTTCTCCCCCACAAATTCATCGAAAGAACATTTGAGAGCCGAGCAAATTCCACAGAACAACTTCTGAATGCAGGCAGAAGACATCAGGCACCCAGAGAAAAACAGCCCATTGTCTTCAAAAGGAGGTAGGACAAAATATAAAAGATAAAAAGAGAGACAAAAGAGGTAGGGACGGAGATCCATCAAGGGAAGGGAGTCTTAAAAACAAGAGAGAAGTTTCCAAACACCAGGAAATACTCTCTCCGGCAGGTCTGTGGCGAGTCTTGGAATCTCAGAGGGCAAAATAACCGGGAGGAAAAATAAATAATTAAAACCCACAGATTATGTGCCCAACAGCAACTCCCAGCGGTGCAACAGCCCAGACGCTCACATCCCGCACTAGCAAGCAGGGGAGGGACAGGGAGGAGTGGGCAGCATTGCTTAGGATAAGGACCAGGCATGAATGCCCTGAGGGCAATCTGAGGCAACTAGCTTGAGATAGCAACCCAGACTGTGGGATATCGCTATCCCGCGATCCCACAAAAAGTCCTAACCACCACCAGGCACGCTCACAGAACAAAGTACTGAGCAGAGCTAGCCGGCTGCGGACTGTCCCATCCCCCTGCTGGAGACAGGCAGGCAAGGGCAGCCAGAGCCAGAAGGGGGCAATCGCGGCCACAGAGAGGCATCCTTTACCAAACTGCAAAGAGACTTCGTTGCTAACCAAGACTTCTTGGGATTCTGGACGGTCGATATCCGCTGGGAGGGTCACAGCCAGAGATCAGCTTCCCAGAAGAGAGAAGGCACGCCCGTTGTACACCCAGAATACCCAGTGGCTGGGATGGGGGAGGGGATAAGTCACAGCCTTCAATAGGGGGCGACTACGCGCGCCAAGGACCTGGTCACCTGAGCTGCTCGGACCTGCGACAGGCGCAAAATGCAGGCCCAACCAAGTCTGTGCCTTTGCAGAGTACCTGAGAACCTGAACCTGAACAGCTTAGACCTGGGAAGTGCATGCAAACCAGGGCCCACATCAGACAGTTCCCAGCAGAGCAACCTAGAGTTGAGCAGTGTTGACTGGGAAAGCACACACGCCGTGAGTGGAGCAAACCCAGTGTGGCTGAATCAGTGTGAACACACACAGTGATATTTGTTTGCAGTGTTCTTCCCTCCCCAAAGAACAACTGAACAAGCGAGCCTAAAAAAGAAGTGACCACCACCGCGCCCCTTGTGTCAGGGCGGAAATTAGACAATGAAGAGACCAGCAAACAGAAGAAGCTAACATAAACAGAGGGAACCGCTTTGGAAGGGGCAGGTGCAATAGATTGAAACCCTGTAGTTAGCACCAACTACATAGGAAGGGGCCTATAGACAGTGAGAAGTACAAGCCAGACCAAGGAACTATCTGAAAATGAACTGACCCCACACTGTCCACAATAGCTCCAGGGAAAGTCTTAGATATATTTTTACTATTATCATTTTTTAAATTAAAAAAAAAATTTTGTTTTATTTTATTTATTTTTTGTTATTTTTAAGTCCCCATTACTCCTTTAATTTTCATTTTTATAATCTACTATTACCTTGCAAAAAAAAGATAGACCCTATTTTTAAAGCAAACTTCATATATATATATATATTTTATAATTTCTGTGACTTTTTCTTTTGTTTTTTGTTTTTTTGCTTTCTTTTTTTTTTTAATTGTATTTTTGAGGATCTAACCTCTACTCAAGATTTTTAATCTTTGCTTTTTGGTATTTGTTATCAACTTTGTACCTTTAAGAACCCAATCTTCAGTACCCATTTTTACTTGGGAGGAAGATCACTGGCCTGATTGCTCTCTCCTTCTTTTGACTCTCCTTTTTCTTCACCAGGTTGCCTCTATCTCCCCCCTCCCCCTTTTCTTCTCTGCCCAACAAGGTGAATCTCTTTGTGTGTTCCGGGCTGTGGAGAACACTTCAGTTCAGTTCAGTTCAGAGGCTCAGTTGTGTCTGACTCTTTGCAACCCTATGAATCACAGCACACCAGGCCTGCCTGTCCATCTCCAACTCCCGGAGTTCACTCAGACTCACGTCCATCGGGTCAGTGATGCCCTCCATCCATCTCATCCTCTGTGGTCCCCTTCTCCTCCTGCCCCCAATCCCTCCCAGCATCAGAGTCTTTTCCAATGAGTCAACTCTTCGCATGAGGTGGCCAAAGTACTGGAGTTTCAGCTTTAACATCATTCCTTCCAAAGAAATCCCAGAGCTGATCTCCTTCAGAATGGACTGGTTGGATCTCCTTGCAGTCCAAGGGACTCTCAAGTCTTCTCCAACACCACAGTTCAAAAGCATCAATTCTTCGGTGCTCAGCCTTCTTCACAGTCCAACTCTCAAATCCATACATGACCACTGGAAAAACCACAGCCTTGACTAGACAGACCTTTGTAGGGAACTGATTACTGGCTGGATCTGTCTTGCTCTTTTTTATTCCCCCTTTTATCCTTCTGGCCACCTCTGTCTCCTTCCTCCCTCGTCTCTTCTCTGTGTAACTCCTGGAACATCTCTGAGGGACCCAGAGTGTGGAGAGTATATAAGGAAGTGATTACTGGCTAGCTTGCTCTTGCCCCTTTTGATTCCCCCTCTATCCTCCTGGTCACCTCTATCTCCCTCCTCCCTCTTCTCTTCTCCTTTTAACTCTGTGTACCACTCTAGGTGTCCCTCACTGTGGAGAAACTTTTCATCAGTAACCTAGATGTTTTATCATCAGTACTGTACAGATGGAGAAGTCTTGAGGCTACTGTAAGAATTAGACTAAAAACCAGGGGCAGGAGGCTTAAGTCCAAATCCTGAGAACACCAGAGAACTCCTGAATCCAGGGAACATTAATCGATAGGAGCTCATCAAACACCTCCATACGTACACTGAAACCAAGCACCACCCAAGGGCCAACAAGTTCCAGAGCAAGACATACCACACAAATTCTCCAGCAACACAGGAACGTAACTCTGAGCCTCAATGTACAGGCTGCCCAAAGTCACACCAAACCCACTGACATCTCAAAACTCATTACTGGTCATTTCATTGCACTCCAGAGAGAAGTAATCCAGCTCCATCCACCAGAACACCGACACAAGCTTCCCTAACCAGGGAACCTTGCCAAGCCACCTGTCCAGCCCCACCCACATGAGGAACCTCCACAATAAAGAGGAACCACCAACTGCCAGAATACAGAAAGGCCATCCAAAACACAGCAATATAAACAAGATGAAAAGGCAGAGAAATACCCAGCAGGTAAAGGAACAGGATAAATGCCCACCAAACCAAACAAAAGAGGAAGAGATAGGGAAACTACCTGATAAAGAATTCTGAATAATGATAGTGAAAATGATCCAAAATCTTGAAAACAAATTGGAGTTACAGATAAAAAGCCTGGAGAGAAGGATTGAGAAGATGCAAGAAAGGTTTAACAAGGACCTAAAAGAGTCAATATATAATGAATAATATAATAAATGAGATCAAAAACACTCTGGAGGGAACCAACAGTAGAATAATGGAGGCAGAAGATAGGATAAGTGAGGTAGAAGACAGATAGTGAATAGTGATAGTGAAATCACTCAGTCGTGTTGGACTCTTTGCGACTCCATGGACAGTAGCCAATCGGGCTCCTCCGTCCACGGGATTTTCCAGGCAAGAATACTGGAGTGGGTTGCCATTTCTGGCAGAAATAAATGAAACAGAGGAAAAAAGTAAAATGAATTAAAAGAAATGTGGACAACCTCAGAGACCTCTAGGACAATGTTCAATGCCCCAATATTCGAGTCATAGGAGTCCCAGAAGAAGAAGACAAAAAGAAAGACCATGAGAAAATACTCGAGGAGATAATAGTTGAAAACTTCCCTAAAATGGGGAAGGATAATCATCCTAGTCCAAGAAAACCAGAGAGTCCCAAACAGGATAAACCCAAGGCGAAACACCACAAGACACATATTAATCAAACTAACAAAGATCAAACACAAAGAAGACATATTAAAAGCAGCAAGGGAAAGACAACAAATAACACAAGGGGATTCCCATAACAATAACAGCTGATCGTTCAATAGAAACACTTCAGGCCAGGAGGGAATGGCAGGACATACTTAAAGTGATGAAAGAAAATAACCTACAGCCCAGATTACTATACCCAGCAAGGATCTCATTTAAATATGAAGGAGAAATCAAAGGCTTTAATTTCAGTTCAGTCGCTCAGTCGTGGCTCATTCTTTGCGATCCCATGAATTGCAGCACACCAGGCAGGCCTCCCTGTCCATCACCAACTCCCGCAGTTCACTCAAACTCACGTCCATCGAGTCAGTGATGCCATCCAGCCATCTCATCCTCTGTGGTCCCCTTCTCCTCCTGCCCCCAATCCCTCTCAGCATCAGAGTCTTTTCCAATGAGTCAACTCTTCACATGAGGTGACCAAAGTACTGGAGTTTCAGCTTTAGCATCATTCCTTCCAAAGAACACCCAGGACTGATCTCTTTTAGAATGGACTGGTTGGATCTCCTTGGAGTCCAAGGGATTCTCAAGAGTCTTCTCCAACACCTCAGTTCAAAAGCATCAATGCTGGAGAGGATGTGGAGAAAAGGGAACCCTCTTTCACTGTTGGTGAGAATGCAAACTAGTACAACCACTATGGAGAACAGTGTGGAGATTCCTTAAAAAACTGGAAATAGAACTGCCATATAACCCAACAATCCCACTGCTGGGCATACACACTGAGGAAACCAGAATCCAAAGAGACACGTGTACCCCAATGTTCATTACAGCACTGTTTATAATAGCCAGGACCTGGAAGCAACCTAGATGTCCATCAGCAGATGAATGGATGAGAAAGCCGTGGAACATATACACAATGGAATATTACTCAGCCATTAAAAAGAATACATTTGAATCAGTTCTAATGAGGTAGATGAAACTGGAGCCTATTATACAGAGTGAAGTAAGCCAGAAAGAAAACCACCAATACAGTATACTAATGCATATATATGGAATTTAGAAGGAAGGTAACGATAACCTTGTATGCGAGACAGCAAAAGAGACACAGATGTATAGAACAATCTTTTGGACTCTGTGCGAGAGGGCGAGGGTGGAATGATATGGGAGAATGGCATTGAAACATGTAAAATATATGTGAAATGAATCTCCAGCCCAGGTTTGATGCATGATACAGGGTGCTCGGGGCTGGTGCACTGTGATGACCCAGAGGGATGGCCTGGGGAGGGCGGTGGGAGGGGGATTCAGGATGGGGAACTCATGTACACTCATGGCAGATTCAAATCAGTGTATGGCAAAACCAATACAATATTGTAAAGTAAAATAAATAAATTAATTTAAAAAAAGGACCTGTCATGGAGATATAATATACAGCACGGGAATTGTAGTTAATGTTATTGTATTACTTTGTATGGTGGCACAGGACAACTAAACTTATTGTTGTAGTCACTGCACAATGTATACAAATGACGAATCATGAGTTGTACACCTAAAACCAGTGTAATATTCTATGTCAACTATACATCAATAACATTACAAACAAAAATAACAAAATTAAAATAAAAGAAAATTAGAGATACCAAGGGAACGTCTCATGCAAAGATGGGCACAATAAAGGACAGAAATGGTAGGGACCTAACATAAGCAGAAGACATTAAGAAGAAGTGGCAAGAATACACAGAAGAACTATACAAAAACATTCTTCATGACCCAGATAACCATGATGGTGTGATCACTCACTTGGAACCAGACATCCTGGAATGTGAAGTCAAGTGGGACTTAGGAAGCATCGCTTCCTACAAAGCTAGTGTAAGTGATGGAATTCCAGTTGAGCTATTTCAAATCCTGAAAGATGATGCTGTGAAAGTGCTGCACTCAATATGCCAGCAAATTCGGAAAACTCAGCAGTGGCCACAGGACTGGGAAAGGTCAGTTTTCATTCCAATCTCAAAGAAAGGCAATGCCAAAGAATGCTCAAACTACCATACAGTTGCACTCATCTCACATGCTAGTAAACTAATGCTCAAAATTCTCCAAGCCAGGCTTCAACAGTGCGTGAATGATGAACTTCCAACAAGAGATCAAATAGCCAACATCCATTGGATCATCAAAAAAGCAAGAGAGTTCCAGATAAACATCTATTTCTGCTTTAATGACTATGCCAAAGCCTTTGACTTTGTGGATCACAAAAAACTGTGGAAAATTCTTCAAGAGATGGGAATACCAGACCACCTGACCTGCTTCCTGAGAAATCTGTTTGCTGGTCAGGAAGCAACATTTAGAACTGGACAAGGAACAAGACTGGTTTCAAATCAGGAAAGGAGTTTGTCAAGGCTGTATATTCTCACCCTGCTTATTTAACTTACATGCAGAGTACATCATGAGAAACACTGGGCTGGATGAAGCACAAGCTGGAATCAAGATTGCCAGGAGAAATATCAATAACCTCAGATATGCAGATGACACCACCTTTATGGCAGAAAGTGATGAAGAAATAAAGAGCCTTTTGAAGAAAGTGAAAGAGGAGAGTGAAAAAGTTGGCTTAAAACTCAACATTCAGAAAATTAAGATCATGGCATCTGGTCCCATCACTTCATGGCAAATAGATGGGGAAACAGTGGAAACAGTGGCAGACTTTATTTTTGGGGGCTCCAAAATCACTGCAGATGGTGATTGCAGCCATGAAATTAAAAGACGCTTGTTCCTTGGAAGAAAAGTTATGACCAACCTAGACAGCATATTACAAAGCAGAGACATTACTTTGCCAACAAAGGTTCGTCTAGTCAAAGCTCTTGTTTTTCCAGTAGGCATGTATGAATGTGAGAGTTGGACTATAAAAGCTGAGTGTAGAAGAATCAATGCTTTTGAACTGTGATGTTGGAGAAGACTCTTGAGAGACCCTTGGACTGCAAGGAGATCCAAGCAGCCCATCCTAAAGGAAATCAGTCCTGAATATTCATTGGAAGGACTGATGCTGAAGCTGAAACTCCAATACTTTGGCCACCTGATGGGAAGAACTGACTCATTGGAAAAGACCCTGATGCTGGGAAAGATTGAAGGCAGGAGGTGACGGGGATGAAAGAGGATGAAATGGTTGGATGGCATCACCAACTCAATGGACATAAGTTTGAGTAAACTCTGGGAGTTGGCGATGGACAGGGAGGCCTGGCGTACTGCAGTCCACAGGATTGCAAAGGGTCAAACACGACTGACTGAGCAACTGAACTGAACTGAACTGAACACATTCTCATGTGCACACAGAACATTCTCCACAAAACAAGTCTCAATACATTTAATAAAACTGAAATGGTATCAGGCATCTTTTCCAACTACAATGCTGTGAGACTAGAAATCAACTACAAGGAAAAAAGCTTCAAAAAACACAAAACACATGGAGGCTAAACAAAATGCTACTGAACGATGAATGAGTCATTGAAGAAATCAAAGAGAAAAAAAAAAAACCGGCAACAAACGAAAATGAAAACACAATAATCCAAAATCTATGGGATGCACTAAAAGCAGTTTTCAGAGGGAAGTTTGTAGTAATTCAAGCTTTCCTCAGGAAATAAGAAAAATCTCACATAAGCCACCTAACCGCACACCTAAAGGAACTAGAAAAAGGAGAACTAACAAAACCCAAAGTTAGTACAAGGGAGAAATCACAAAAATCAGAGAAGAAATAAATGAAATATATTTTAAAATATATAAAATAGCAATGCAAATAAGAGTTGATTCTTTGAAAAAGTAAATGAAATTAATAAATCTTTAGCCAGACTCATCAAGAAAAAGAGGGTCCAAATCGATAAAATCAGAAATGAAAAAGAAGTTACAATCAACACCACAGAAATACAAAGGATCATAAGAGACTACTATGAACAATTAATTAGACATCAATAAAATGGATAACCTAGAAGAAATTAACAAATTCCTAGAAATGTATAGTCTACCAAGACTGAAGCAAGAAGCAATAGAAAATTTGAACAAATCAATTACTAGTAATGAAACTGAATTGGAAAATTAAAAGGATGTATTTATTTTACAGCAGCAAGAATATAGCCAATATCTTATAATAACTTTAAATGAAGAATAATCTACAAAAATTTTCAGTCAGTATGTTGCACATCTGAAACTAATAGAATATTTGAAATCAACTACACCTCAATAAAACAGACATCACTAATCATGAGAGAAATGCAAACCAAAACTACAATGAGATATCACCTCACACATGTCAGAATGGCTATCGTCAAAAAGACCACAAATAACAAACGTTGGTAAGCTTGTGGAGAAAAGAGAACACTTGCACACTGTTGGTGGGAATGCAAATTGGTGCAGCCACTGTAGAAAACAGTATGGAGGTTTCTCAAAAAATTAAAAACAGAACTACCGTATGACCCAGAAATTTCAATCCCGGGTATATATCTAAAAAAAAAGAAAAACTAACCCCAAAAGATACATGCACCCCAATGTTCATACCATCATTATTCACAACAGCCAAGATATGGAAGAAACGTAAGTGTCCATTAACATAGGCATGGATAAAGAAGATATGGTATATACATACAACAGAATACTGCTGCTAAGTCACTTCAGTCGTGTCCGACTCTGTGTGATCCAATAAACGGCAGCCCACCAGGCTCCCCTGTCCCTGGGATTCTCCAGGCAAGAACACTGGAGTGGGTTGCCATTTCCTCCTCCAATGCATGAAAGTGAAAAGTCAAAGTGAAGTTGCTCAGTTGTATCCAACTCTCAGTGACCCCATGGACTGCAGCCTACCAGGCTCCTCCGTCCATGGGATTTTCCAGGCAAGAGTACTAGAGTGGGGTGCCATTGCCTTCTCCAGAATACTACTCAACATTAAAAAGAATGAAATTTTGCCATCTGCAACAACATGGATGGACTTGGAGGGTATTATGCTCAGTGAAATAAATAAGTAGGACAGAGAAAGGCAGACAGTGTATGATGCCACTTATATGTGGAATCTAAAAATGAAAACAAACTATTGAATATAACAAAAAAATAAGCCTCACAGATATAGAGAATAAACTAGTGGTTACCAGTGAGAAGAGACAGGAGAGAGGGACAAGATAGGGGTCGTGGATTAATAAGTACAAACTACTATGTATAAAATAAATAAGCTACAAGGATACCTTGTACAGCACAGGGAATACAGCCAATATTTCATAAGAACTATAGTGGAGTACAACCTTTAAAAATTGCAAATCACTATGTTGTACACCTAAAACATATAATATTGTATATCAACTATTCCTCAATTTTTTTTAAAAAAGATAACTTTAAAGTCTCCACCAAAAATCTATTAGAACTAATAAATGAATTCAGTACAGTTTCAGGATTCAAGATTAATATATAGAAATGTGTTGCTTTTTTTCTATACACTTAATAATAAGCTATCAGAGAAAGCAAGAAAACAATCCCATTTAAAATAGCATTATAAAGAATAAAATTTTAAATAGCATTAAAAAGAATACCTAAGAATAATCTTAACCAAGGAGGTTTGGTTTCACCAAAGGAAGTGAAATAAACTTTCACCAAGTGAAAGACCTATACTCTGAAAACTGTAAAACACTGCTTAAGGAATTTAAAGACGATACAAAGAAATGGAAAGATAATCTATGTTCTTGGATTGGAAGAATTAATATCGCTAAAATATCCATACAACTCAAAGCAATCCACAGATTTAATGCAAGCCCTATCAAAATACATGACAGGGAAGGAAATTTAAAAAAAAGAGGGGCTATGTGTATATGTATAGCTCATTCATTTTGCTATACTGGAGAAACTAGTACAACATTGTAAAGCAACTATACTCCAATAAAAATTAATTAAAAAAACAAAACAAAAAGAACCTACAAAAAAGTGAAATATATGACATTGTTTACCCAACAATAAATTCACCCAAAGAATAACCAATCCTGAAATTTATGTGAAACCACAAAAGACCCCCAAATGGCCAAAGTAATCTTGAGAAAAAAGAACAAACCTAGAGGTTTCACACTCCCTGGCTTCAGACTATACCACAAAGCTATAGTTATCAATGCACTTCCCTGGCAGTCCAATGGTTAAGACACCTGACACCACCCTTTCACTTCTCTGACCAGGGATCGCTTGGGTTCGATCCCTGGTCAGAGAAGACTCAGAAAGCCATGGGGTGTAGCAAAACAACAACAACAACAACAACAACTCAGTATGGTACTGGCATTAAAAACAAACACGTAGATCATGAGAAGAGACTAGAAAGTCCAGAAATAAACCCAAGTACTTGTCATCAATTAATCTATGACAAAGCAGGTAAGAATATACAACAGGGAAAACAGTCTCTTTAATAAGTGGTGCTAGGAATACGGCACAGCTGCATGTAAAAGAAATTAAAACATTTTCTCATAGAACATTAAAAAATAAGCTCAAAATGGATTAATGACCTAAATGTAAGCCTACCAGGCTCCTCCATCCATGGGATTCTCCAGGCAAGAATACTGGAGTGGGTTGCCATTTCCTTCTCCAGGGGATCTTCCCGACCCAGGGATCGAACCCAGGTCTCCCACATTTCAGGCAGACGCTTTAACCTCTGAGCCACCAGGAAAGCCCAAATCTAAGACTAGATACTATAAAACTCCTAGGGGAAAACATAGGCAGAACACTCTTTGACATGAATCACAGCAATACTTTTTGGAATCTGTCTCCTAAGGCAAAAAAAACAAAAGCAAAAACAAATGAGACCTAATTAAACTTAAAAGCTTTTGCACAGCAAAGGAAACCATATACAAAACAAAAGGACAACCTACTGGATGGGAGAAAATTTTTGTAAAGGATATTACTGACAAGGAGTTAATATCCAATGTTTACAAAAACAGGTCGGGCTTCCCTCATAGCTCAGTTGGTAAAGAATCCGCCTGCAATGCAGGCAACTCTTGTTCTATTCCTGGGTCGGGAAGACCTACTGGAGAAGGAATAGGCTACCCACCCCAGTGTTCTCAGGCTTCCCTTGTGTGGCTCAGCTGGTAAAGAATCCGCCTGCAATGCAGAAGACCTGGGTTCGAGCCCTGGATTGGGAAGATCCCCTGTAGAAGGCAAAGGCTACCCACTCTAGTATTCTGGCCTGGAGAATTCCATGGACTGTATAGTCCATGGGATCACAGAGTCAGACACGACTGAGTGACTTTCACTCCACTTCATACAACTCAGTATCAAAAAACAAAGAATCTAATGCAAAAATGGGCAGAAGACCCAAATAGACATTTTGCCAAAGAAGATAACACAGATGGCCAACAGACATATATATAAAAAAAAAAAAATGCTCAACACTCTTAATCGTCAGAGAAACGCAAATCAAAACCATAATGAGATCACCTCATACCTGTCAAATGGCTATCATCAAAACGATAACAAATGTTGGCAAGGATGTGGAGAAAAGGGAATCCTATACTGTGGGAATGTAAACTGGTGCAGCCACTATGGAAAACAGTATGCAGGTTTCTCCAAAAAACTAAAAATAGAACTATCGTAGGATCCAGCAATTCCACTCTTGGGTAAATATCAAAGAAAACGAAAACAGTAATTCAAAATGATATTTGCACCTCAATGTTCACAGCAGCATTATCCACTGACCTCCTATCTTATATTTGTTGAGGTTTAATTTCAAGTGCTTTTGGAGAAGGCAATGGCACCCCACTCCAGTACTCTTGCCTGGAAAATCCCATGGACGGAGGAGCCTGGTAGGCTCCAGTCCATGGGGTCGCTAAGAGTCGGGCATGACTGAGCAACTTCACTTTCCATTTTCACTTTCATGCACTGGAGAAGGAAATGGCAACCCACTCCAGTGTTCTTGCCTGGAGAATCCCAGGGACAGAGGAGCCTAGTGGGCTGCGGTCTATGGGGTCGCAGAGAGTCGGACACGACTTAGCAGCAGCAGCAGCAGACACCCAAATCAAGGGGCATCTTGAGTTTGACACTTGAGAAGGGAACTGCTACCCACTCCAGTATTCTGGCCTAGAGAATTCCATGGACTATACAGTCCATGCGGTCCCAAAGAGTCTGACACGACTGAGCGACTTTCACTTTCACGTTCAATGTAGTCTTTACATTAATGCAAATATAATCCATGAATAACTGATGACCAATATTTTAAATCAAAGTAGAATCCAACCGCGTACGTACTCCACCATGCCTCAGGAGACTCATTTGTTAACTGTGGGCCGACAGTTCCCCGACGTGACTTATTCAAACTCCCCACCGTAATACTGCCTCGATCCCCACCGGGCAGAGGAGCCCCCGCCCCCGCCCCAGGCCCCGGGGTTTTCAACTCCGGAGCTGAGGACAGGGACCCGCTCGCCTCAGCCGACGCCCCCAGAGCTGCCCGCTTACTGCATGGCCACATCGAGATACGGAGTGCGGTGGAAAACTCCCTCCAGCTCCCGCAGCTGCTCCAGCGTGAAGGTGTGCCGGGAGACTCGGTGGCGCCTGTCTGCCGCCTTCCGAACCTCGACGGCGGCTCCCGGGCGCTGCTCCTCCCCGGCCTTCTCTCCGTCTTCGCCGCCGCCCGCGCCCGCCTCAGCCTCTACCGCAGCCTTGGCCTCGCGGCTTTCCCCATCCGGGGGGCTCGCATCTCCCGCGCCCACATCGCCGCCTTCCTTTTCTTCTCCTTCTTCATATCCCGCCTCTTTCCCCTCCGCGGCTGCTCCCTGCTCAGGTTCGGACTGAGCCTTCGGCTCCTCTCCCCTCTCTCCAGGAAGCGAGACCTTCGCGGGCTCGGCCTCTGCAAGACAAGAAACCCAAAGCCAAAGATCAGGCCGTCGAGCGAGCCCGCTGAGGAAGAGGCAGGAACCCGCCGCGTCTGAGGAGGAATCCTCCCGCTCGCCCCTCCCTAGGGAAATTCGTTTCCAGGAACCCTGTGAACCGAGCGCCCAGCCTGCCACTGACCGTGAGCTTCTTCCCGATTCTCCTTGACCCCCAGCCTGAGGAAGCCCGCGACGGCCGCGTCGGTGTTGGCATCGGCATTGTGGCCACGCTGCGGCTGAGGCTTCATGTTCCGACCGCTGTCCAGGAGGCTGTGCCTTCAGCGGAGGCTGTCCTGGATCTCCCGAGACCCCGGCTCTGGACTCAGGGCTAGAAGCGGCGGCCCGCGATGTGGCACCGTTAGGCCTACTCTGGCGTCGGGTCAGGACTAGAGTCTGGATACACGCTCCCTGGGGGTTTATCATCGGTTGCTGGGGGTTGGGTCAGCTGAAGTGCGCATGCGGCAGGAGCTTGGCTGTCCTGGGGGCCGGGGCGGGGTGGGCAGGAGGTGCGGGGGCGGGGGAGACTCCAGGTGCGCACCACGTGGGGCGCTGGTAGGGAGCATGAGTGAGAGCAGAACTCAGGCCCCCAAGTTGCAACTTAGCTGACCAAGGACTGCGCACTTGGTCTGGCGTCTTCCCAGACCAAGGGCCTGTGCCTGATTTGTGGACAGGAAGAGCAGGCCCTCACCCTAGCTCCGTAGACCTTGGAGAAACATTTGGGGGCTATCTCCTGGCTCAGCCCGCCATATCCAGCAGCCAGTACTAAGGAGAAGCAATCTAACTAATACGTTCACCCCTTGGTGTCACCGGGGACTGGTTCCGGGACACGCAGGGGATACCAAAATCTGCGCATGCTCAAGTCCCATAGTGGGCCCTCTGCATCTGTGGATGTGAAACCCACAGA
Source organism: Bos grunniens (assembly GCF_055505025.1). NCBI lineage: Eukaryota > Metazoa > Chordata > Mammalia > Artiodactyla > Bovidae > Bos > Bos grunniens. Next base: position 136,858,836 of record NC_141194.1, read on the forward strand.
TATGGAAGGCCGTCTGTTTGTTTACAGAAAAAAAAAACAAAAACAAAAAACCCGTGTATAAGTGGACCAGCTAGGCCTTCGCTTGCTCTGAGTTTTTGCAGTGAGGCTGAAGTCCGAGTCTGCCATACTCCAGTGGTCTCCAGGAGCAGGAGTACAGGGTTGGGTTTTCTGAGCAGGTGGGATGCTCAGATGCACTACGAAAACAAAGCAAAACCCAGCCCACCCCCTTAAGAAAGGCCGTTAGCCTATTTTAGTAACGAATCCACATCAAATTGCCAAGTGTAGAAACCTGCACAGTGTTTAGAACACTCAAGAATGCTTATGGGGTACAGAGAGAGCCCCTTTCTTTTGTTTTTGCCTTTGTTACAACTATGTATTGAGCTACATCTTTACAAACAGTTCCTATTGCTTCTGGCTGTAAATCCTCTACGGAGGTATACATGTCCCTGTGGTGGACCCCTGTGGACATGGCTAAATTACTTGCTTTCTTGCAGCTGCCTCCCCGCCCCACCACCGACCCCTTATCTCGCCTCATCATGTTTTCTAGAAACCGTCCTGAGACCTTGCTGAGGAATAAATAAATTTTATTTATTGTCAAATAAAAGAGAGCCAGGCCAGATTGCAGGCTCTATGATTTTTCCTTGAAGAAGTGTTTTATGGATGCCCCAAGACTTGTTAATATCCTAAATACTGAAAATAACTTCTAACAATGGGCCCTATACTTGACAATGTACTTGTGTTATCTTACACAACTGTTTTTGTCCACCCCATTTGAGATGAGAAACCAAATAATTTTTGTAGGCTCCTAAATGTATCATGGGACCGGGTCATCTCACCTACAGTGCCTAAGGCATAATGCCTTTTGCTTCATGTTTCTGGAGAGTGGGTAAGAAATTAACTAAAAAAGGGTTTGGTGACCAATTCTTTTTCAAAAAGATGGTAAGAGATGGCAATCTGATACCTTTTCCTGATTTTAACCAAGACGTTTCCTCCTCCTGTTGGCCCTGGTTGAGTTCAGCAGGCCTCTGCCTCTCTTGGCTTGATAGCCTATGCACAATTTTGGCTTAATGTTAGTTATCTCATGAGAGACCTATTAGAGTTTTCATCATGATTTGCATTAGACTGCCTGAGAATTCTATGACAGCTCAGGAAGTGTGTCACTTCACAGCTCAGATTTCCACAGTGAGTGTGTGTTTTCCCGAATGTAGTAACCCATGTGACCCTTGACAAAGGTTGCCTTACTTTGGCATCAGGCATGGTAGTGTTTTTCTTTTTTAATATAAATTTATTTAATTTAATTGGAGGCTAATTACTTACAATATTGTATTGATTTTGCCATACATCAACATTAATCCACCACAGGTATACACGTGTTCCCCATTCTGAACCCCCCTCCCACCTCCCTCCCCGTACCATCCCTCTGGGTCATCCCAGTGCACCAGCCCCAAGCATCCTGTATCCTGCATCGAACCTGGACTGGTGATTCATTCCATATATGATATTATACATGTTTCAATGCCATTCTCCCATTCTGTCTTTTCACCTTGCTTATAGTTTCCTTTGTTGTGCAGAAGCTTTTAATTTTAATTAGGTCCCATTTATTTATTTTTGCTTTTATTTCCAGTATTCTGGGAGGCGGGTCATAGAGCATCCTGCTGTGATGTATGTCAGAGAGTGTTTTGCCTATGTTTTCCTCTAGAAGTTTTATAGTTTCTGGTCTTACATTTAGATCTTTAATCCATTTTGAGTTTATTTTTGTGTATGGTATTAGAAAGTGTTCTAGTTTCATTCTTTTACAAGTGGTATTGACTGTGCCAAGGCCTTTGTGTCGATCACAATAAACTGTGGAAAATTCTGAAGGAGATGGGAATACCAGACCACCTGATCTGCCTCTTGAGAAATTTGTATGCAGGTCAGGAAGCAACAGTTAGAACTGGACACAGAACAACAGACTGGTTCCAAATAGGTAAAGGAGTACATCAAGGTTGTATATTGCCACCCTGATTATTTAACTTATAGGCAGAGTACATCATGAGAAACGCTGGGCTGGAAGAAGCACAAGCTGGAATCAAGATTGCCGGGAGAAATATCAATAACCTCAGATATGCAGATGACACCACCCTTATGGCAGAAAGTGAAGAGGAACTCAAAAGCCTCTTGATGAAAGTGAAAGTGGAGAGTGAAAAAGTTGGCTTAAAGCTCAACATTCAGAAAAAGAAGATCATGGCATCCGGTCCCTTCACTTCATGGCAAATAGATGGGGAAACAGTGGAAACAGTGTCAGACTTTATTTTGGGGGGCAAGGGCAAATAGATGGGGAAACAGTGGAAACAGTGTCAGACTTTATTTTGGGGGGCAAGGGAGCTCCAGAAGGAAGGGGAATCAGAGATGAGGCCCACGTATCTAGGCGATACACCTCAACAGCACTGCAAGGAGTCTCTAGATCAGAGAGCTCTGAAGGGCAACAGTGGTTCAGAGTCTTTAGAGCCACAGTTTTTATCTTATCTGTGGCTAACAGATGTCTTGCAGTTTCACTGGGTATGCAAATAGGGCAGACAGACTCTAAATGGCTAAAAATCTACTTATTTAGATATGTTTAAAACAATCAGATGTGTAAAAATTTGAGTTGGTGCCAGAGGGCATTTGGGCTAGGATCTCAGTCTGCTATGTAGAAATAAACCTAGGGGCCAATATACAGAGGTCATCTTCATTTATATAACAAATTTTAAAAGGGCATGTGCACTAGCTTAATATATGACCTTGCCTGAACTGCCATGCTTAGCTTTTATCAATGAGCACCATGCTAAACAATTTAAATTTCAAATATACTGGGCTAATTTTTAAAGAACTCTTTTAAATTCTAGTAGTAATTTCATAATGAATGGTAATAAAGTTGTACTTAGCTGGCTGTGGCCAAGACCTGGTCTTCCTATATAAGCCAAAGTCAGTGAAATGTAAGATATTTGAGGGGAAGGAAACTTGGAGCTAAATCATCTGATCCAATGCTTCACTTTAAAGATAAAGAAACTGAGTCATAGAAAAACTAATTAAATTATTTATAATCACATGCTAGTTAGTGACAGAACCAAAGGTAGAATCCAGGTTTCTTAGTTTTTAGTCTAGCAGTCTTCCTACTGTACTACAACAGACCAAACCTATTCTTGTATTAATAATTTTATAAGTAGAAGCTATTGATTGTTTTGTTCCTACAATATTCCCTTTATTTATTTTCACTGCATTCCTCATTTTGTCTTTATTACACTTTATGTTACAAATAATAGAAGTGGAGTAAAAGTGTAAACAGACATAAAGCCAAGGTTAGCATCTAGGTATTACTTCCCAAGCTCGTCTTTCTGCTATACAATGGTAATAGTGGGAATATGTTTATAGTTAGTAAAGATATGGTATAGTTAGTGCTACATTAGTATGCTGAATTTTATCATGACCAGCATTTTTTCTTACTACATCAGCTACATCAAAGTGCTATTTGAAAAGAGCAACAAGTGAACAGCTTTATCAACTTAAATTCATTCTTAGCAATGCGTATGTGTTTTTATGAGTACAAGCAAGTTTCTGCTTGCTAATAACTCTTGCTTCACGAAAAAGAGAGGGTATACAGGAGATAAGAGGGATGCACATAGTGGGCTTTATTTTGTTGTGCTTCTTATTGTTTTGTGTTTCAGACAAAGTACAGTAGTAAAGAGTATTTACCATGTACTCTTATGACTAACTCATGACCAAGTCTTTTGCCAGCCTTTGTGGACATGTGTTTGCAGAGCTACCATCTTAACTTACAAAACTAAAGTAAGCAATGCTTATAAGTTGCTTCAGTGTTCTTTTTAAATTTAGGCACATTTTCCTCTTCAAATGATATGAGTGACATCTTCAAAGCTAATTTTGGCTCCTCAAATTACAAAAAAAAAAAAAGCTGAGTATACAGTAAGCACAAAATTTACATTTATATGCAGACATGAGAAAAGCAAGAGAATATGCTGTGAAAGGTGAATATTTCAGAAATACTGGGAGCATGCATATTTCAAAGTAAGTTATGCTGATAACCTGTCAATCTTGGAACATGGATCATCTGCAACTAAAGCACCTCACCTGAGTCATGTTAATTTTATAGAAAAAGGGATTCTTTTCTTAGTTTACTAGTCCTCTTTTATTGCTTTTACTACAAAGTGTTCCACAAGAAAAATAACATTGATGGCCAGACAACAGCATTTCATAAGTGTCTCTGGCATTAATCAATGTGTTTGAATCCAAGGAGCTATTATTTTAGCCACATTTAAATCCTGATTGCATTTTATTCTACTCTGAAATGCTCACAATGTGATCTTTATTAGGATGTATTTTAAGCTTTCACATGCTGGCATGGCCATTATTTGTATCCTGCACTGCGAGCAGTAAATCATGTGGAAGATGCCTAGATGCAGGGTTCCAGGCTCCAAAATTTGCCTTCTTTCTGTTTTCGTTTTGTTCTTAGTGTTTTTCAAGGACCGGAAGGGGATGTAGAATATAACTATCGCTGGGAACGAAGTGCATTTACTAGAGAATTTCAGATCCATACCATCTTCAAAGAAATTTAAAGACGTCTGTCCAGTTCCTCTAGTACCTTCACTCTCGTGAGTGAACATAAAATAGATTGCATGTGTCCAGAACTCTGCATACTTACTTCCAGTGCTCTGGGGTGCGGAAGCAAGTGCTAAAGACCCTGATTTCCTGAAGCTTCTCTTCTACCACCTGCACATTTGTGTCTCTGCTCTGGAAGCTCTTCTAACTCACTTCAGAAAGGGCTTCAAGGCCCCACACATATTACATTTCCCTTAGCAGTGGGAAGCCCTAACATAAGAAGCTGTTTATAATGAGTTTTGCAGTCATTGTGAGTTGGATTAAGTTTGGCCCCCCCTACACCTGACTTCTCATAACATGCACTCTTTTATTAGGCCTGGCCATTCAGGGCATATCTGTGTCACATTTTATAGGAACAGTTTCACATAATGTGAAAATCATGGGATTCTGAAACAGTAGAGTCAAGTTTGACTCTCAGCTTCCACATTACAAGCTTATGACCTAAGGTAGTGATTCTTAACAGGAGATAATTTTATAACCTGTCCTCAAATGCCCAGAATGTTTGGCAATGGGTAGAGACATTTTTTGGTTTTCACAGCTGGTAAGTGTAACTAGCATCTACTTTGTAAAGACTATGTATGATATTAAACATCCTATAGTGCACAAGATAGCTCCTTGAAAACAGAATTATCTGGGCCAAAATGTCAATAATGCCACACATAATAATGTCACACACCCTGATATAAGGCAAATTACTTAGCCTTTTTAAGCTTCCTCACATTTAAGATGGGAACAATACAGTCAACTCTCAGTTATTTGGTTCAAACTGACTATTTAGGCATTAACTTTGATTAGGGTTCAGGATCTAGGATGCATACATAAGAGGGAGGGAGACTGCTAATTTTGCCTTGAGGAGTGGAAGAGGCAAACAGCCCTGTGGTTGAAGCAGGGCTGGAAGCAGTGCACCACACCTCCTCTTGCTAGGCCTCTCCAACCTTTACCAGTCCCCAGTTTAATCAGATATATTTAAGTCTGGTTTAATGTCAGAGAACAAGAGAGTACACAGTTTCCTAGTAACTTGAGTTAGTTGCTGAGTCCTTCGGGAGATAGAGTCCCTCCTTCTCTTTGTATTTCCCATTAGTAACTAACAGAATTTCAGACCACATAAGAAGGAACCCCTGGAGAAGGAACTGGCAACCCACTCCAGTACTCTTGCCTGGAGAATCCCATGGACAGAGCAGCCTAGACGGTTAGACTCCATGGGGTCAAAGAGAGTCGGACACGACTGAGTGAACAGCACAAGAAGGAATACCATGAAAGTGCATCACAGAAGACAGTTTTCTTCCAGTTGGTCCTTTCAGCATCTCACACAGCATAGCAGGCCACTAGCTATTCTGAAATGGAATGCACCCAATAAGTAAGCACACAGGACATTCACTGGAGAAGGAAATGGCAACCCACTCCAGTGTTCTTGCCTGGAGAATCCCAGGGACAGAGGAGCCTGGTGGGCTGCCGTCTATGGGATCGCACAGAGTCGGACACGACTGAAGCGACTTAGCAGCAGCAGCAGCAGGGCATTTATAATAACTAACACTTACAGAGTACTACATGCAAGCCACTATACCACCTAAGTGCTTTACTTTCAGTTCAGTCGCTCAGTCGTGTTGACTCTTTGCGACTCCATGGACTGAAGTGCTCCAGGCTTCCCTGTGCATCACCAACTCCCAGAGCTTACTCAAACTCATTGATGCTATCCAACCACCTCATCCTCTGTCATCCCCTTCTCCTCCTGCCTTCAATCTTTCTTAGCATCAGGGTCTTTATAAATGAGTCAGCTCTTCACATCAGGTGGCCAAAGTTTTGGAGTTTCAGCTTTAGCATCAGTCCTTCCAATGAACATTCAGGACTGATTTCCTTTAGGATGGGCTGCTTGGATCTCCTTGCAGTCCAAGGGACTCTGAGGAGTCTTCTCCAACACCACAGTTCAAAAGCGTCAATTCTTCAGCGCTCAGCTTTCTTTGTGGTCCAACTCTCACATCCATACGTGACTATTGGGAAAACTATAGCTATGACTAGATGGACCTTTGTTAGCAAAGTAATGTCTCTGCTTTTTAATATGCTATCTAGGTTGGTCATAACTTTTCTTCCAAGGAGCAGCCGTCTTTTAATTTCATGGTTGCAGTCACCATCTGCAGTGATTTTGGAGCCCCCCAAATAAAGTCTGTTACTATTTCCATTGTTTCCTCATTTATTTTTTACTTTCTTTTACTCACTCATTTTAATCCTCACATGAACCCTAGTGAGGTAGCTACTAATATCTTATTTTTACAGATGAGAAAATTTGGGCACTGAGAAGCTAGATAACTTATCCAAGTTGACACCGCTAACAAAGTGGAAGGGCCAAGATTCAAACCCAGGTATCTGGCTCCAAAGTTTCTAGTCTATGCTATTAACCACCATACAAATCTGAGTCTCAAATAAGGAATACAGAAGGGAATTGGAGGACAACAATTTGTATTGCAAAGAAATCTTGCTTGAAAGGCAACTGAAGTTTTGAAGAATTGGGTGGAAAGCAAAAGGCAGTTCAAATACATAAAAGCAAATCAGATTTTAAAGTGGAAGTGAATGCAGCATAGTGGAGTGTATACAGGCTCTGAAGTCAGAAAGACTTTGGGGCCTAAATTCAGGCTTCTTAGATAAAGGAACTTAGTGACCTTAGGTAGATTACTATAGTCTCTGATTCTCACTTCTTTTTGAAGGCCAAATTAAGCAAATTTGTAAAATATCTTCAACAGTGGCTGGTACATAATTGTCTCTTAATAAATGTTCAGTTGCATCCTGCCTCCAACATTCTGTTCACATCTCTCATTCTCCAAACGAGGCTGAACAGATAAATATTCTCCTTGGAATAACCTAATCTATAAAGAACCGTATCCTAGATCACACAGAGGAGATGGTGGCCTAGACAATATGGAGGACAATACATCCTTACTGTGCTTAGACTAGGAATATATATCTCTGCTACATTTGAGTATATATCTCCCTACTTCAAGACTAAGGATGATATAGTAAACCTACCATCCTAAGAGAAATTTAGTGTCACTGAATTTTAAAAATTTAATAGATTAGACAAGCTTAGAAAACCCAGCAAAGAAGAGTAAATACTATATTGTGAAATATTTCTTTGGCATTATATACACATATATGCAGTATGATGATATATATGTATATATACTTATGTGCACACATTTTAACATATATTCATATACCCACACTCACACACACATATATATAATAGATATTGATGTAAAATGTCTATCTTCTGGGGTTAAAAAAATTGAAAAGGACTACATTAGAGTTTGGGATTTGGCTTCTGTTTCTGACAGGATGTGTTTACAATGTGCCATTCATAATCTCTCACAGCAAGTCTTCCTTGTGATCAGGGCAACAGGAATTGTAAGGTGATCAGCTAATATTGAGGTATACAGCAATCTGTGACCATAAAAATACAATGTGTTTCATTAAAAAGGATCATAGAATTATTTCTTGGTATCCTACTTGTCTATCAGAGTACTCTGAATAGAGTAAGTAGTCAATAAATGATGTTTGACTTGATTTCATAAGGTAATACAATTAACAGGTAAAGTGCCACCTTTATGCTTTCAGAACCACATCCTAGAGCAGCCACAGAAAAAACTTCTGTTTTGCAAAAAAAAAAAAAAAAATCCACTTCACTTTAATTTTAATTTTCTCTTCTGGAAGGGTAAATAATTGGTAGACCAAGGATACACCCCAGAGAATTCACTAATCAAATTATTAAACAGGCCAGAGACCAGAGAACTTCTTTGGCATATCGTTGATCTCCTTTTAGGTTAACAGTATTCCATTTTAGGTCAACGTTGTTTTGTTAAATTTCATCCTGGTTTTAATAATTTGATTAGTGAATTCTCTGAAAATATGAATGGCATATCTAGCAAATTGGTAGATGTCACAAATCTGGACGGAGGAGAAAATGCTTTTGTTGGTAAAAATCAGAATCACTTTGGATTATCACAGGTTTGGAAAATGACAGGTGGAATCTAACAAGATGAAAATTATAGAGATAAGTATAAGGTCCTGGATTTGGATTAAAAAAAAAAAAACAACTCTACAAATACAAAATGGAAAGACATGACTCAGCAACAATATATATTAATAAAATATAGTAAAGCTTTGGACATTTTAGTTAAAAAATAACACAAAATGAGTTAGCCTTTAAAAATTGGGTTATAATTTAGGTTATATTAATACAGCACATTATTTTAAAGATGGAAGTCAATAATCTTCTTCAGATCACACCTGAGTATGATGTTCAATTCTGTGAGCCACAATTTAAGAATCTGCTCATATGAAAGCAGTCAAACTGATGAAAGAATTCAAAGCCATTTTATATGATGAACAGGTAAAGGAATTATAATGTTTAATCTGAAAAAGATAAGTCAACAGAAAGATACTAGATTTACTTCTGTAAACTCCCCCAAAAAAGAAATTGGAACTGTTGAGAGGAAGTTGCCACATGTCAGCTTTCATCTTGGTATAAGGAAAAACCTTGCTTTCTCTAGAGGTTATAAATTCCTGGGTAGGATGTGGGAGTAAACTATTCACTTGGACACCTGGAAGCCAAATGACCACTTTGAGGAAAGTTGCAAATAGGACTGGAAAGTTCTGATGTCCAATGATCTTTAATGTCCTTTCCAACTTCCAAAGTAAATACTTTTAAAAATAAATATATATGCTATACATCCTTTTATGGACTTAGGGTCATCCTTAACAGTAATTTTAAAAGACTATTAAAACTCCGTAAGTTTGCAAATCCTCATATTAAATCTTTTACATGGCATATATATGCTGACAATGGTTTGGCATAAAACAAATTTGAAACTTGCAGTAGAAATGTGTATTTTAAAGGAAAAAGAAAAATAAACTCCATGATCAACTTCAAGTATTTAGATGAAAATTCATATATCTCTCTGCTGACTAACAGATTAAGGGAAAGAAAATCTCACCTGAATATTTTCAAAATATCTGTGTAGTTGTACTAACACATATGAAAATAAAACTAAGGGTATAGCAGATTTCTTTTCACTTTTATTTTAGAATTGAATAAATGGAACCTGAATCCCCAGTTGCAGACTCATTTGCTGGGAGCAAATTTGAGTTTGCTACAGAAATTCAGACATTCTATTCCTTTGGTAACTGGTAAAAAGCACGATCACTTTGAATACTGACCATTTTGACAAACCAGTTTTTTTCATTGAAAAAAAAAAAGCCCCTTAGGATCATTCCTAATAAGATAATAGTCTTTAAGCTACTCAATCATTAAAACAACAAACAATATGTTAATCACCAAAAAACTGGATCACCAAAGCATTGCTGAATTTCTATCATTTGTTTACAAATTCCCTTGAACAAGCTTTCTTTTAAGTTGTTTTGGCAGGCCACTTCTCAAAACAAAGAGTTTTAAAAAGCACGTCAAGTCGATGTATGGCAAAAACCATCACAATACTGTAAAGTAATTAGCCTCCAATTAAAATAAATAAATGAATTAAAAGAAAAAAAAAAGAAAATGACTGGTTCCAATAATCACGTCATTGATGCTATTAATCACTGTTCCATTCCTAACCATGTTTATCACTGCTTCTGGGAAAGCAGCTATATGGCCACCAGGCAGTAAGGTATCCTGTAATATATCATAGCATAGTTTGGCATACCTAAGCATGTCATAATATGTGATCATCATGAAACTTGGGTACTTAAAATATTAGGTGATCAAAACATAAATTGTAATCACATGAGTGTATATATTTATACATAAATGATTTCCAGGAATGATGTGTATTGTGCAGTTCAAAGCCACAGCTATAAATATCAAAAGTCAACAGAAAATGGTAACAATAAATGAATACAAATACTCTAATATATATAGTTCTCTTTACTGGGTACATCTCATGCATGTTTCCACTTATTTTCTTAAAGGTAAAAACAAAAGTAGTCCTACAACATCATGTGTTGTCTCTCATTCTGTAGATGATAAACACATTTTCAAATATTCCTTCAGTCCCTTTCTCATATTATTATTAGACACTATTAATTTTATCTTGCCTTTTTAATGTCTCACAGAACATTACAAGTGCAAACAATAGGGATCAAAAGAAAAATGAATGTTATGTGCATTTGTTAAATGCCACAGCAAACAGTCATTTGTTTATCTGGTCACCTTTTCTCTGGCCAGGAGAAGTTATGACTTTAAGCTTCACAAAAAATACTCTCTCATATGAGATCACACACACACACAATTATAAAGTATTTTAATCAAACATATTCAACATGTAAAATCAAACTGCAGGCAGAAGAAAAGGTGAGTTCCTCCACTCTAATAACGGATACTATACCTTTCTTTTAAAAGTGAGAAATATAACAAAGATCATGTTGTGAATATGTTTTCCAGAAAACAATGTTTTTCTTTTCATATTATCTTAGCTTCAAAATAGTTTTATAAAGCACTCAATTTTTCCTAGGGACAGAATGTAATTATATATGAATTATTCTTTGCTAGTGTTTTAGCTGGTCATGTAACTCATTATTACGAGGAAATCAAATCAATATGTTCACTTTGCTTTTCTTATAAAAGCAAAGGTATGTCCAATTTGAATCATTGCCAAGTTGTCATTTTTTTTTTTTCAGAGAAACCTCAGAGCATATCCTTCACTTTCAGTGTTATGACAAATCTTCTTACTTATAACAAATCAGGGAAAAAATGGCTTTTCTTCAGTTGAAACTTACTTCTACATGTCTAAATATGGAACTATCCAGGGGCATGACAAACTCCATAAAAAATAGGTGAAGGTCTCAGACACACGTAAGACTTTTATGCATATGGTTTTAAAAAATAATCTTATTATTTCAAAGTTCCGTTGTTCTGTATCTCTCATAAGAGGTTAAGAGAGATTTCTATATTTTAACAATAAATTTTTAATTCATTCTAAGTCTTTTAATTATTTTCCAATGAAACCTATGACCCATTTATTCTGTAATAAAAGACAGTGTTGGGGTATATGGTTCATGAATGCAGAATATAACTTGCTTTCAATGAAAATAAGCTTAAGAACCCAATGCACATATCAAGATTAGTATGAGGCCTTCATAAATGTGGAGAGTTTTATCTTTTAATTTTTCAAATAGTTTCATAAAATTTTAATTTTGATTATATATAAAACATGCTCATTGTAAAACTCAAAAAGAACATTTCAAAGGTCTTGAAATCCTTCCACCAGAGATCACAACATTTAATATTTCACTCATATTCTCTTCTTATTTCTGTATACCACATACATGCATATTTTAATGAAAATATAGCAGATGAGAAAGAAACTAAATAAAGTAAGAACAGTAAGCTTGCCGGAAGTCCAAGTGGTTTTAAACACGAAAATACTGTGAGTTTGTATCAGTACTTGGGGTAGGCAGCTTCTGACATAGTCCCTTGATCCCTGTCTCTCAGAGTCCACAATCTTATGTGACCCCCTCCCCTCCACTGTGGGCTGGACCTTATGACTGGTTTCTAACAAATGGAATACACCATAAGTGATGAGATGTCCCTTCTGTAACTAGGTTACAAAACACTGTGACTTCCATCTTTTAATTTCCCTCACTCTCTCTTGTTTTTGCTCTTTTCGAGAGGTTGCTCTGATGAATCAAGCTGAAGAGGTCCATATCACAAAGAACTGAGGATGGCCTCCAGCCAACCACCAGCAAGGAACTGAGGCCCTCACTCCAATAATACTTGAAGAACTGAATTCTGCTGCATTAGTTTCTTACTGCTGCTATAACAAATTATCACCAACTTAGCAATTTAAGATAATAAGAATTTATCATCTTACAGTTCTGGAAATCAGAAGTTTGAATTGAATCTCACCGAGCTAACCTCAAGGCATCAGTAGTAGTGCATTCCCTTCTGGAGGTTCTAGAGAAGAATCCATTCCCTTGCCTATTCCAGTTTCTAGAGGCTAATTGAAATCAAGCAGAATCCTGTGGGACCCTCCCAAGTACAAAAGCCTTTCCTATTTTTAGGAAAAAGGTTTCTGCCTCCAAGAGCTTTCTTGAGTTCCAAAGGACAGATTAACTAATTAGAGGAGTGAGGGAATGCAGAAATAAAAGAAAGGCAGTCAAAACATGATGGCGCAGCGATGTAGCAAAGTCCTGGTTTCTCTTCAAGGGATATACATAACAATCTGGTACACATCTCTGAGTTCTTCTACAGGAATTAAGGCCCTCACCCAGGGCCTCATTAATTATTAATGAGAGAAATTAATTATTTCTCTCACTAATAAGAAAGTTTAAAATTACACATTTCCATATGCTTGTATTTTATTTGGTAACTATTCAGAGAGACTGCCTTTTTAATACTATTCAGTTAGGTTTCATTGTTACTTCTGAGTAAGGAAAAAAATCATACAAATTATTTTATAAAATGAAGTACTGTTCTAAGTGCATTTTCATATATTATTTCATTTAATCCTCATAACATTCTTATTCAATAGGTATTATTATTCCCATTTTCTAGATGGGAAAACTGAGGCACAGATAAGGAACTTGCTTAATATCATACAGCTAACAAGTGGAAAGGCTGAGATTCAAATCTAGTTTACACACTAGAAAAGAGTTCCAAGAGCTTTAAGAATTTTAATTGGTCTTAAATTCACATATCTAGGTAGAAAAAACTATATTTAGGATTCTTATGGGTTGAATTGTATCCCCTAAAATTTCACAGGATGAAGTACTAGACTCCAGTACCTCAAAATAGGTACTGACCTTGGAAATAGGATCACTGCAGATGTTATTAAAGATGAGGTCATTAGGGTGGGCCCTAATACAATATGATTGGTATCTTTATAAAAAGCAGAAATATGTACACAGAAACAGAGATATACATAGATGAAAGACGATTTGAAGAGGAACTGGTAGAAAATGGCCATTCATAAGCTAAGGAGAGAGGTCTGGAACAGATGCCTCCTGTTCACCCCTCATAGTCCAACTCTGCTGACACCTTGATTTTGAACTTCTAGCCTCCAGAACTATAAAAAACCAAGTTGCTTTTTGAAGACCACACCAAAACAACAGGAAGAAGGAAATGGCAACCCACTCCAGTATTCTTGCCTGGAGAATCCCAGGGACAGAGGAGCCTGGTGGGCTGCCGTCTATGGGGTCACACAGAGTCGGACACGACTGAAGTGACTTAGCAGCAGCAGCAACAGCCAAAAGAACAGATATGAGCTTTGCGATATTAGAAAAATTCTACTGAGCCATGCTTCCTTTTACAAGTTCAGAAAAACGAATTTCATTTTAAAATGAGTAACAGAAAATGAGGGAAGTAAAATCCCAAAGTTATTAAAAGAGAGAATACAGAGCAGAATGACATCTCTCTTCTCCATGTGCATCTATCCTGGAAGGGAGCTTGGGCTGCGAGTTTTGCGAATTCATGACATCTAGATGCTTCAACCCCATCAACCTTACCAAGTATCACTTGCACCCATTTTTAGTTCCACTTGCTTTTCTCAAATTGGTCCACTGTGTTTTCTAGTAAATACCTGTAGAGCATTTTGGTTCACAGAGTATTTTAAGGTCTTCCTACTTTCTGGTCTGTGAAATGAGCCATTGTTTCTCTATGCTCATTCCTTCACAGATTGCTCAGGTCTTGTAGCTGTAACTTGCCCGCAGCCTCTTCTATATAGGGCTCATGGGAATACCTTATCACATAATTTTTTTTGCAGATGTTGTTCACAGATTAATATTAAAATATTAATATGAATATATCACATGCACAGCTCACTCACCCATTCTGGCATCAGCGGTGATTCCCCTGCTCAACCTTCGGGGCTCCTGGGAACAGACGCCACACAGTCACTCTGACTGGGGGAGTGGAGGGAGGGTGAGGCATATATGAGGATGGGGTTTGCTTGATAAATGGTGCAAGCCAAACTCTTTGTGGACGAGTTCAGAACTGGAGGCTTCCGGCATCCGCCACTGCCCAGTGTTTCTCATCCTAGGGCTCCCCTGCCAGTCCCAGAACTCCCGAGATCCCGTGAGATCCCTCGAGACTTGGTTTCCTCTGGGGCGTGAGGTAGCGGTGGCTGCGCTATTAGATTACTTCCGCGGTCTTCTGGGCCACTTCACGTGATCAGTGCATCTAGCTCACTCTCTCCCTACCCCTCCCTCTGTATTCACATTTACACCTCCACACTCACCCGAAGCCACAAAGTGTATCCTGCACGCTCCAACTGCACCCTGTCTTTGCCTTCCTGGGAAACCCCACACTCCACGCGCTTGGACCAGGGTCTGGCCCTCGGCCCTGGCTGCAGGCGTCCCCTATGCTGTTGAAAAAAGAATGTTTCTAGATGGAGGGGCTTGGGTAAAGGGGCCAGCTTCCCCATCGCAGGATGCTCGCAGTTGGGCTGATTCCGAGAGAGCAGGGCCCTGTTCTTTGGCAGAGGGACTCCAAGTACAGGCAGTGATGGTCTCCTGGGACGAATTCTAGACATCTGGCTACTTCTGGGAGGAACAACTGGCCACAGCCACGTGCAGTGGAATGGGTGGGCTCGGGTTGTTTTGGTCTCAGACCTTGGGGCCCCACATCACTTCCCCAGGAGAAGACTTAACGCCCCTTGCATGTGCCGTTCACTGCCCCGTTCTGGCCTCAGGCAGTCCCATCCCTGAATCCCTCTAAGCCAGAGGTCTCTCTCAGACACCTGGCCACAGGCCCTGAGCCAAGGTGGAGCTGCACTGTGGCTCTGAATAGGAGGAAAGACATTGGAGAGGACTGGGGTTTGCTTAACAGGTGGCATGAACCTCGGAGTCTGGAACAAGGGGCCTCCAACACTGGGGCACACAGGTGTAAAAGAAAAAAAATTAATATGTTAATTTAAAATAAGGCTATAAAATTTCAATTATGCAAGATAGAAAAATTCTAGAAACCTGCTTATGCTTAACAATTAGACCTCATGTTGGTTTTTTAAAACCACAATAAAAAGGACTATAAAAGATGTACTGCTGCTGCTAAGTCGCTTCAGTTGTGTCCGACTCTGTGCGACCCCATAGACGGCAGACCACCAGGCTCCCCGTCCCTGGGATTCTCCAGGCAAGAATTCTGGAGTGGGTTGCCATTTCCTCCTCCAATGCATAAAAGTGAAAAGTCAAAGTGAAGTCGCTCAGTCGTGTCCGACTTGTAGCGACCCCATGGACTGCAGCCCACCAGGCTCCTCCTTCCATGGGATTTTCCAGGCAAGAGTACTGGAGTGGGGTGCCATTGCCTTCTCCGATAAAAGGTGTACAGTTGCATGTAAAGAATGTTTTAAAAAAATTTATCATGCCAATATAAGTGTGTATATATACAGATATGGAATTAAACACATAAAAATATAAACCGTGGTACCTCTAGTGGTGAAACTCTGGTTGAATTTTTTTTCTAATTTTCCTAAAGTGAAATTAAGCTACATTTATAGCTATTTTTATATTGCTGTGTTTATAATCAGACATGTACTCAGGAAATTGATCTCTTTTGTTTCAGACCTCCTTGGTTCTCTCTTACATTTCTGAAATCAAAGAGGACAACTAGCCCCATAAGAAGACAGAATGCCTGTCCAGGATTAGACATCTCCTTTATCTGAAGCATGGTTGCATCCCAGGAATCATTTCTTACCACTTTCATCATTCCAGTTCCTTGTCTTTACAAGGTAGAATTCTCTCATTCCTAAGGGATCTTAAGAAATGCTGAGCCTTTTGCTCCTGTCCATTCTGATACTGAAGCTGCTGCCACCTCTTATCTACCACAGGGACTTTTTCTGTAACCCACGCCTGCTGATAGGCTGTGCTAGTAGCAGATGCTCTCACAGGAAGTGCTCTTATTTGAGGCACTTATTTTGATTCTGCTTTTACTAGTGGGAATGAAAGGGGTTAAATGATAGATGGCATACTAACTGTGGAAATAGAAATAGGCATTTGAAGATGCTGCTCCTGTGTAGGGTCCAATAGCAGGTATGAGATGATAGAATGGTGAGGAGGTGGTGTGAAGAATATTGTTATGATCCTTCACTTTCTCCACACAGGTTGCATCTTCTCTTGCTCTGAAGCTTCCACAGCATCTAAAAGGCCTCTTTCCATCTCCTCTACACCCTCCTGCTCAGAGAAATACCCATATCCCTCCTCCAGCATCACCACCTTCATAAGTGCCTGTAAGGGAGCAGTACCAGGCCCACCCCTATCATCAATAATGGCAGTGGCTGCTGCCAGGCCTGATTCTTTCTTCTTTTCCTCCACCACCATTTGTACTCTTCCTCTATTGCACCAACACTGAATTTATATCCAGCAGGAAAAATACCAGCACATGCCCACCTTTCCAAGTGTACAGGGGACATTAGGACCCACAAAATATCATACTATCTTCTCCCCTCCCTCTTAAATAATTTTGTTTATTCACCCTCATAACCCTCTTCTTTTCCTACATTCCTATCCCTAGCCAAGGCTCTTACCATTAGTCATCTCTGAGAAAGGAGAGTTCTCATATGACAGGGTCATTTTTCTCTTCTAACCCCTCATCTCACCATACTCGTTCCAAGAAGATATTCAGATCTTGGCACCTCTTATCCCAGCCAGCCTGTATCTGGTTTTCTATAATCCACTGCATTTGGACCAAATTATGATATGAAAGGAATGGCCTAGAGAAAGAATACTGCTTTATAATGCCTATGTACTCCTTACTCCATACCAGGACCCCAGGGAGAAAGCAGAGCCCCAGAAGGAAATGGTGATTGTAGAGAGACTATGGTACATGTAGAGAGACTAGGGCTTCAGGGCTTTCAGCACTGGCAGACACCTTCAACCCCCATTGGCTATAGAGAAGCAGAAATGCCCACCCTCAAGAGACCATGTGGACTTGGACAGTGAGAGTACCAGGGACAGTAACAATGGACTGAAGGCCCCCATAGAAGGCCCTCCCCCTCCCATTCTTGGTAACTCACAGGAAGAAGAGGGGCCCTTCAATAGTGAATGACATTTAACTTTCAGTCTTCTCAGTGGGATGGAGGGAAGCTTCAGATTTAAATGGTAACTTCTGGGGACTACCTGGAGGTCCAGTGGTTAGGACTCAGTGCTTTCACTGCCATGGGCCTGGGTTCATTCCCTGGTTGCAGAACTAAGTTCCTACAAGCCTCATGGCTCAACCAAAAAAAAATTAATTTAAAATAATTAAATCAACTGCTACTTCTGAGCAAACCTGTCCCCGAGGTACACACTACACAGAAGACACAGCAATAAGTGAACACTCTTTATTACTAGTTAGAAACAGAAAACTTCTGACAGAGCCTGAGCCTGGTGAGCTGGAATCTCCTGGGAGAACTCCAGGATACCTCTTGTTCAGACTGGAGGCTGATCTGACTTCCAGCCCCTGGGCTCCACCCTGGCTCCCCCTGGCTTGCAGCAGCTGCTTCAGGGGAGCAGAGCGCCTGCAGAGAACACACAAAGTGGAAGAGAAGGGCCCAAGGGCATTCTCAAGAGTACTTGTCCCAGTCCAGTTCTACTTTTAATCCAATTAGCCCTCCCAAGAGAAGCACTATCCATAGCACGATGTCTGTCCTTAGAACACATTTTGTTCTTCATCCACTGGCTGGAAAGGGGCTTGGGATGGTGGCTGCCTGAAGCTGTGTTGCCAGCACTCCCCGAAGCACTTCTTTAAGGCAGTCACTCAGTGGTCTTTCAGGCAACCAGGGAACTAGCTGTCCCTCTCGAGGGAGGAAATCAGGAGAGTATCAGAAAAGTCCTGCCTGAACTTTCCTGCTCTTTGCCACTACTCATTTGTGACATCTGGGACCAACGAGATGAACAGTTGGGAAATCAAGTCCATCCACAAAAATCTCTTTGATCTTGCCCCTGGAACTACAAAAATATCTGGATGCTATTTCAACTGGGTTTACCCAAAGGCCACACAACATGCAAAATAAAGTCACCTCTAATCTATAATGTATCTCAAATTATGCTGTCCCCTGTCATCTAACCAAACTCACCAAAAAGATTTGTGTACACTAGATAATACAATATAATTCTACCTCCTATCATATACTAGACAATCAATAACTAGTTGTTTAATTAAATGAAATCTATCAAATTTGCTATCATCTATAGAATTTAACACTGCAAACCCACCCCCTAGCACTTCTGAAATAATTCCATATCAACAGAGAAATTAAATCATAACAAAATTATTTTGTATCCCTTTTCCCTCTAATAAGTCCCAAAGTATCTCTTCTTCCCTGACTTCTTAGCTTCAGCCAGCCGGGAGGGTCTCACTGAGGTGCAGGTCAGTCAGAAATGAAGTGTGATTTCTTCAGGATCTTGGAAGATCTTCTAAATGGGATAGGTTCAGATTCTTCAGCAACAGGCAAATTCCATGGGGCTCAGAGACAAAAATGAGCCCCTACCTATAAAACTTAAATACAAGAAGCAAACATGAACACTGCAGTAGTTTACAAAAGAACAATAGCATTTTCAAGGAAAAACAGTACTCCTAAAATTCAATGTAGCATATAACTCTAAAAGCATATGGCTATTCTGAGGCAAAGACAGGAAAAGGTAGCATTTTCAGGAAAAGGTGGTTAATAAGAAAACAGAAATTAGTGAAAAAAAAAAAATTCTTCATGACTTCGGTGCCTCCAGGGTGTCAGCCAATTAGCATCAGCCATCCAGAATCCAGCACCTACAAACTTAAAAGGAATTAGAAGTCCTCTATTTTAAACACGTAATACTCAAAGTAGTCTTTGTTAAAATAAGTGTACAAATAAGGATATAATTATGTGTGTGCATGCATGTGTGTATATATTTGTATGTGTGCTCAGATGATAAAAAGTGCTTAATTTGGGTAATAAAATAATGGATTGTTTTATTTAATTTTTGAATTATGAATATTTCAAATATTATGAATTTTTAATATATGAATATTCAAATAAATTTGAATTTATTTAAATTTTGAATTATGAAATTAAATTTCATAATTTTGATTTTCAAATTTTCTGTGAAGTAAATGAGTTACTTTTTGATCAAAAGAGGAGAGGTTGTTAGGAAATTGGTTTTTCCTTGGAGTGTTTCCATTCTTACTTACCTTCCTGAAATCAGTGAGCTTGTCCTGGATCCAGGCCTCCACTCTCAAATGCCCTGCAGACATTCTTGCATTTATAGCAGGACTTGCGCCATGGAAAATTCACTGCTTTACAGCGCAGGCACTCCCAACAATTTTGATTGGGATGTATAGTAGGTTTCTGCTGATGCTGGGTATCTGAGGAATTTTTCTCTTTTGGTTGCTTGGCATTTTGCTCCTGTTTCCTGGAGCTTTTTCTCACAATATAACATTTGCTGTACCATGAGGGACATGTCCCCTGGGGCCTCTCTGGACCTTCCTGTTTGGGGAACTTGCTGCTGCTCATGGAGTACTTCTCCTGGGGCATCACTGGACACTCCTTCTGGCTGTGGCTCCTGCTGTCTCCATGGGGCGCTGTCCCCTGGGGACAAACAGGGCCTCCTTCTTGGCTGTGGTTCCTACTGTCTCCCTGGGGCACTGTCCCCTGGGGACACACAGCATCTTCCTCTCGGCTCTGGCTTCTGCTGTCGCACAGGGAGGACATCCCCTGGGGACACACAGCACCTTTCTCTGGGCTGTGGCTTCTGCTGCCCCCCAGGGAGAACATCCCCTGGGGACACACAGCACCTTCCTCTTGGCTGTGGCTTCTGCTGCCCCCCACAGAGGACATCCCCTGGGGACACACAGCACCTTCCTCTAGGCTCTGGCTTCTGCTGTCCTGCAGGGAGGACATCTCCTGGGGACACACAGCACCTTCCTCTCGGCTGTGGCTTCTGCGGCCCCCCACAGAGGACATCCCCTGGGGACACACAGCACCTTCCTCTTGGCTCTGGCTTCTGCTGCCCCCCACAGAGGACATCTGGGGACACACAGCACCTTCCTCTAGGCTCTGGCTTCTGCTGTCCTGCAGGGAGGACATCTCCTGGGGACACACAGCACCTTCCTCTGGGCTGTGGCTTCTGCGGCCCCCCACAGAGGACATCCCCTGGGGACACACAGCACCTTCCTCTTGGCTCTGACTTCTGCTGTCCCGCAGGGAGGACATCTCCTGGGGACACACAGCACCTTCCTCTTGGCTCTGGCTTCTGCGGCCCCCCACAGAGGACATCTCCTGGGGACACACAGCACCTTCCTCTTGGCTCTGACTTCTGCTGTCCCGCAGGGAGGACATCTCCTGGGGACACACAGCACCTTCCTCTTGGCTCTGGCTTCTGCGGCCCCCCACAGAGGACATCTCCTGGGGACACACAGCACCTTCCTCTTGGCTCTGACTTCTGCTGTCCCGCAGGGAGGACATCCCCTGGGGACACACAGCACCTTCCTCTTGGCTGTGGCTTCTGCTGTCCCGCAGGGAGGACATCCCCTGGGGACACACAGCACCTTCCTCTCGGCTGTGGCTTCTGCTGTCCCGCAGGGAGGACATCCCCTGGGGACACACAGCACCTTCCTCTCGGCTGTGGCTTCTGCAGGCCTCCTGTGCATATTCCCCCTGGAGGTTCTCAGAATATTCCTCCTGGGCATAGAAACTCGGGTCATATGGTGGGGCCATCTCTTCCTGGGCCCCCACTGCAGCCCACTGACCAAGTGGGTATATCCCCAGAGGAGGCACCTGGGGTGCAACTGCTACTGGCACTGCTGCTGCCGTGACTGCTCCCTCTTCCATAACTGCTACAGGTGGTAAAGGTGTCACATATGGGTATCCCGGTGGGAATGACTCATGGCATGGGAATGGATGTGGCACCAGCATTGGTGGAAGGGGTTGCACTGCCTGGGCAAAGGAGCTCTGAGGTCCGGGGACATAAATCACAGCTGCTGGGGCTGCCATCTGACTCTCTGAATGTGGCATACCCTGTGCTCCCAGAGCCACCATCTTGCCGTGCTCCGGTACATTCAGGGGCCATGCTGTAGCCCCAAGCTGCTCAGCTCCAGGCCCAGGCAGCATTTCATGTGCCACAGGTGCTAACTGGGCCGCTCTCTCAAACTGGAGCAGTCGCCCACGCAACATATCTCGCTCGTACATCACCTGCTTCAGGGCGAACCATGCGTTTCCATGTGCTGCCGCCTTCTCACGCTCCTCATGGAGGCGCTTCAGCTCATTGGCCAGGGCCCAGGAAGCTGCCTTATGCTCCCTGACCTGCTGCTGGAGCTGCCTGATATGGTGCGCCTGCTGCTCCCACTGCCTTGCGCCCACACGCACGCTCAATGCCAGTGCGCTCCAGGCACAGGCCCTCTTGATGGCGTGCGGCACCCGTGGGTCAGCAACCACGATTTGCAGCTGATCCTCTACCTCGTTCCAGGGTCGCGAGCGTAAGGCCATGTAAAAATCGGGGCCACCCCCGTTCTCGAGGACCTCGTTGTTGATGAACCGGATTACATCGACGTGGCGAAAGCCACTGGCATTGTCCCCAAAGTCCACAGCCATGGCTGCTGAGGCCTAGTCAACCAACCACCTCACTGAGGAAGACGCTGCCTTCCGACAGTCGCGGCAGCTAAAAGCTGCAGCTGCTACCAAGTCCGCCCTTCACTTCCCAGCTCAGTCCTGGCCTCCTCACCCGCCTTTTTTGTCCCTCACACGGTCCCGCTTTCCTCACCGAGAGTAGAACACGTCCACTCACCACCATGCCAACCGCCAAAGTGCAGAGAACGTGATTCGTCACAGGCGTGCTGAGTCACACGCACGCAAGGCTGCTAGACCTGCCACCCAGCTAGAGCCCCCTCTACAGGATGAGCGGACCAGAAGCTGCACTGGGTGCCGCAATGAGACCAGACGTGGCAGAGGGGAGGGGGGAGCTGGTGCAGGCAGCAGGTTGCAAGCACGCTGCAGCAGCGGGCTCTGCGGATCCCTTCCAGATGCTAATAGTTGCCAATCATGCACCTAGGGCAGAGAAGGCAATGGCACCCCACTCCAGTACTCTTGCCTGGAAAATCCCATGGACAGAGGAGCCTGGTGGGCTGCAGTCCATGGGGTCGTGAAGAGTCGGACACAACTGAGCGACTTCACTTTCACTTTTCACTTTCATGCATTGGAGAAGGAAATGGCAACCCACTCCAGTGTTCTTGCCTGGAGAATCCTAGGGACAGGGGAGCCTGGTAGGCTGCTGTCTATGGGGTTGCACAGAGTTGGACACGACTGAAGTGACTTAGCAGCAGCAGCAGCAGCAGCAGCATGCACCTAGGGGCTGCAACCACACACATACACACACGCACACACATATACTCTCTCAATCCTGTTGTAAAAGGAAGGATGAATCAATGGAGATCAGAGAACTTGAGTGGGGGGGTGGATTTGGGGGGTAAGGAGTTGAGGTTAAGGAGACTGGGGCTTCAAGACCCCTAGTTTAGGAGTGCAAACTTGGGGTCTATCAAAACCCCAAAAAGGAGTTGGACAGTGTTGGGAGAGACTTGAGAGAGAAAGTTGTGCTTGCACTACTGATGTGAGGAAAGTGATGAGGTTGCATGGTGGGGAAGCAGTGGAAACCAGGTAAATATGCCACTTTGGCATATTTATTAGTTTGAATTAAATTTACCTAAGAAACAGCCAGTGTAAGGACACCCTGACCCTCATCCCCCTAAAATCAGGAAGTAAATATCCCATATGAAAGGTACCCTCCCTATACAAGATGCTGTAAGGCATCCTGATTACCAGTTTCAACCTAAAAAAAAAACAAAAACAAAAACAAACAGGTAAATAATTCAGTCAGCAAAATTGAGTTTATTTTGGAAAACCAGAAGAATTAAATTCAGTACATATAAAGTGTGGCAAACTGTAAGCAACTCCAATGAACAAAGAAGAGGAGTGATCTTTAAAGAGGAAAGGAGGAAGTTTGGAGGGACTGTTCTGAATTAAAGTTTTTGAATGGGAGCAAGAGTTTAGGGTTGTGGCAGCTTCTCATTGGCAGAGTTATGGCAGTTTCCCATTGGCTGTGTGTTGCTGTGCAAAGAGAAAATCTTCCTTCTAATTGCTGGGGTGTGTAAAGTAAACTTCTTCCTGCTGGAATATGTAAAATAAGATGTAAGAATGGTACGTTTCCTTTTTTGATTTTTACATTTCCCCCTTTTGATCAAAATCTTTCCTTGAAAGTATTGCTGATCAAGAGTCAGTTTTTCTATATTTGGTGATTTTGTTCCTCAGGGCCAGGAAGGACCTTTCCTGATCGTTGTCATGTGCCATGTCAGAGGGAAAGTATACACATTAGAAACTGTTGAGGTCACATTTGAGTAAGAAGGAAGGATAGGAAGAACTCTTAAGCATTTTCCACCTAAATTCTTTATTTTATCAAAGTCATAAGTGTTAGAGATTATCTTGAAGCATTAATCTAGCATCACTTTATTGTACATCATTTCTAAAAGAATTTAACAAGCAATAGCTACAAAACTTACAAATAATTATACAAAGTAGAATTGAAAGTAATATGAAAAATTCAGTTTGTATGATGGTTCTAAATCACGACCTTAGACTTGAAGGTAGCCAACTGAACAAATAAGAGGATCATGTCAGATTAAATTTATTGCAACCAGTGTGCTTATTCTCTGATTTTGTGTAATCAAGTTTTGACCTCTTCAGAGACACTTATCCATGTGCAACATCTCACAAATGCCTCATTGTTCAACAAGTAGGTTATAAAGGGCTATGTAAATGTCTAGAACTACTTTAGCCACTAAGTCAAGTGATTGTTGTTTGGCTGCTACTACTTTGGCTGCAGAATTGGCTAGCTTTCCTAATGTTAGGGAGATATTTCTGATAATGCAATCAATGGCACTTACTCTGATGCAAGGTAGAAAGTCTCACCCTATGGAGACAAACCTGAAGTCATGTATGTATCCTGGAAGCTCCTATTTAATATAGATATGGAGGCTTAATGGGGTGTACTAGTGAGAGGTTTCTGGCTTGTTATTGATATTAACAGGGACAGTTAAATATAATGATAAGTATTAACCTCCGATTTGTCAGCTATCTAAATATTCATATGTCCATGGGAAATGTCATCCACCACAGACAAAGATGAAGCCAGATGGAGCACAAGAAACTCCAGCTGAGGTCTGGAAATGGATAAATCCATTAGCTTAAAGTTTCTGATTTAAAATCTGATCCCTTTTCAAACTAGGGATCAGACTAATTGGGATGACATTCTTTGAAATACCATTTCATGTCAAAAATAACGTTTCTAAAAGCCTTGCAAACAAGAGTAAGCTCATTTGTATTTCCCTTGAGTGCAGGAGACCATATTTGGATGAGGAAAATAACATGGAAAGTGAAGAACATATGATCAGCAAAAGTAGAGTGTTTAGTTACAGTGGTATGGTTATGATTGGCGAAAGATTGAGATAAGGTATGGGAACATTCAGTCATAACAACTTAGCCTGATAGGTAACATCTGTAGGCTTGTGGATAAAATCAGCCTTGGCATTTGGGATTACAGAGAAAATGGTTACAGACAAGACCAACAGGTCTCCTACATGGTTTCCAACATGGTTATCCAACATAGAGTTTCTGGTGACATATCCATCAGAAAAGTTTACCCCTTTTTCAATAGAGTGGGAAATGTGGATAAGAGCATTGTCTTTCTAAGAAGGAAAGGGAAAATAAAGTGAGAAATGACAGCCATCTGGTCTAGTCATCTCAGGAAAACTGTCTCCTTCACCTGTTGTCTGCTTCAGTTCCTGGAAACCTTTGTTTTCAAGTCACTAGTTAGTGTATAGGTCTAGTCAGGGTTTGGTGCTTTCTTTATACGACACATGAATCCAAGAGTCTATAATTTGGAGTTTGGCAGCACAAGAGTTGGTTAATATTACCTTATTAGGACCTTTCCCATGGGGTTGAAGAGAGTCATTCTAGAGATGTCTTTTCCAAAAAACAAAATCTCCAGGCTGCAAAGTATGGTGTTTGAGGTCTTCATCTCTCAGGATCATGCTGTGAAAATATTGCTGTACTGAAGCATGACTATTTTCAATGGATGTAATCAGAACTTTTCAATATTGAAGTATATCTCCTTTTATTAATTGTAGAGCTACATGCCTGAGGTGCCCAGCAATTATGAGTTCCAAAGGGATGGATCTGAGATTTAGAAGGACCAACAAGCAATGCTTTTGGCGAAGGTACTTGGAGGGTCTCCACAAATTTTGCCAAATGAGTTTTTTTCTTTTAGTTTTTATTATTTATTTTTGGCTGTGCTGGGTCTTTGATGCTGCATGCAGGCTTTCTCTAGTTGTGGTAAGCTACTCTTTGTTGCTATGCACAGGCTTCTGACTGCTTCTCATTGTAGTGGCTTCTCTTACTGTAGAGCACTGACTCTAGGCATGGTCTCAGTAGTTGTAACACATGGACTTAGTTGCCCCAAGCTATGTAGAATCTTCCCATACCAAGGATCAAATCTGTATCCCCTGCATTGGCAGGTGGGTTCTTAACCACTGGACCACCAGGGAAGTCTGCCAATTGTGTTTTGATAGTGCTGTTAGTTCATTCAACTAGTCCTAACGACTGAGCATGATAAGCATAATGAAAATGCTGTAGATCTAGGCAAACAGCACAAATATAGTATTTGGCCAGTAAAATGGGTTCCCCAGTCATGATGGAGCTCAAGAAGTTACCCAGGTAGGGATAATCTTTTCTATTAATATTGTAGATACTGAAGAGGCAGTAGCTTATCTACATCGAAAAACTGACCCAGTGGGAAAACGTACGAACCATGACTAAAACATATTTATATCCATGAGATGGAGAAAGCTGAATATAATCCATTTGCCAAACCTTGAATAGTCCATTGGGCAAGTTAAAGTGCATGCCAACTATCAGTATAAAGTCTGCAAATTTACCCTTGGCTAGAGTACAACCTGAGTAAGAACATATAATTCAGCCTGGTGGACTGAGGTAACCAAAGGCAAAGATGCTGTCTCAATGACTTCAAAAGGAGTTGCAGTTGTGTACCTAGCCCAGTATTTACATTTTTCATCCTTTAAATAAGAACCATCAGTAAACTATGAAAATTCAGCATTGGTTAGGGGATTTTTCTATAAATCTTTGCAAAGGGTCAAAAGATGATCTGTTAGAGTCGAACAATCATGAGGAGTATCACCCACAGATGAGGGAAGAAGGGTAATACAGTTAAAGTTATTAGGTGAAAAAGAGTTATATAAGGAGCAGTTAGCAAGAGGATTTTCTAGGAAGTGAGACAACTGGCCTAAAGGTGTTGAGTGTGATAAGAATTTAGGAAGACTTCTGCATGGACTACAAAGATAGTTTGAAAATATTTGATGATTATTTCTTCGGTGGCCTGAACTAAAAAGACCGGAACAGGAATGGCTCTGAGGCAAGGAGGGTATTCTTATGCCATAGGGTCTAGCTGCTGACTTTAGTACCCAGCAAGACAAGGATGATCCCCATTTCCAAGAGTGTTTCCCTCCTCATATATGAAGAAGAACAAGGAAAAATGATAATCATGTATCCAAGAGTAGGGGGATTTATCAGTTTTTCCTTTAACATTTTAAAAGCTAGGTCACTCTGATCTTCACAAGTAACAAGATCAGGTTTCATGTTCCTCAGTAAGGCATATAGAGCTCGGGCCATGAGATAAAAGTTTGGAATCAAGTTCTGACTATTGCCAGCCAACCCTAGAAAACCTTGTAGCTGGTGTTTGATTTGGGGTTGGAGGAAATTCAGAATGCCATGAAACCCATCTGGATCTAGGTACACCCTTTGTTCTGAGATCAGATGCCCCAAATAGTAAACTTTAGTTTGAATAAGCTGCAGTTTCTCCATAGAAACTTTATGTCCCTTTGAGTATAAAAGCTTTAACAGGTGGATGCTCTTAAATATCTTCCCGTGAGGAGACCTGGGAAGTGAAACAGAGAAGCAAGTCATCTACATATTGTAATAAAGTAGAGCCTCCAGGAAATTTTATATCATCTAAATCAGCTTTTAATTTTTTTAAGAAATAGGAAGAACTTTTGGTAAAACCATGGGGTTTTACTGTCCAGGTATATTGTTGTACTTCCCAAATAAAGGCAAAGAGAAATTGACTAGCTTTATCTACTGGGATGCTAAAGAAAGCACTACATAAGTCAATTGCAATTAAAATTTTGCATTAAGTGGGGATGGAGGCTAATAAAATATGGGGATTGGGAACAATAGAGTAATGAGGGATAAAATATTATTTGTGGCTCAGAGGTCTTGGTCAAATCTCCATCCTCAGCCACTGAGTTTCTTTACAGGTAAAATAGGGGTGTTACAGGGACTAGTGCAGGAGATAAGGAGGCCCTGGGCCAAACAGTTTTCTATTATCAGCTTAATGCCCTGGAGGTCCTCTTTACTTATAGGGTATTGGTCAATTCTTGGAGAGGCTTTAAGGGATCTACTTCAATCTTGATAGGAGGTGTATCATGGATTCTGGTGATATCTGTTGAAGATTTCATCCATAAGGAGAGTGATAGTTGATCCAATAGGAACAAATGATTAGTATCCTTACAATTAGCTCTAATGCTGTCAGAGACAGAACAAATAAAATACATTGAAGGGTCATTTGATTTATTTAGTTGGCTATTTTGGTTGCTGTTATCAAATTCTAGAACTATTTCCCCCTTTTGGGAGAGAGAAATTCCAGCATGTTATTTTATGAAGAAATCTCAGCCCAATAAATGAATGGGGTGGAGGAACTAAGGAGGAAAGGACAGGTATCTTTTAGAGGTCTTAAACAAAAGGAGATAGGTTTAGAAATAGAAACCTGTTGAGTTTAATTTGTAGCCCACATTATTTTATCCAAGTATTCCAAGGCAAGGACAATTTAATAACAGTGAGGTTGAATACCAAGAGCGTACCTCCAGTGTCAATAAGTACAGAGAGACATTTATTCCCAATCTGGAGAGTGGTTTTGCAAAGTTGGCTAAGGGGAAGGACTGGGGGAAAACCCTGTAATTCCTCAGAGTCCCATCATTAGAGATTAGAAGGGCATTGGAAAGGCTGGTTAGAGGGCTAAAGGCAGCTGGAGTGCTCAAGCTCGTAAGTCTTTATTCCAATTTCCTGGATTTTTGTAATAACAGCAGAGATAAGGAGGATTTTTATTTTGCTTAAGAGCTTCCACTTCTTGGAGTTGAAAATTGAAGACTTTTGTAGTCTTCTTCTTCATTGGATCATCTAGGGTGCAGGTCAGCTAGTTTGCTAAATTAACTAAATCTCAGGTGGACATAGTTTCCCATTCCATTCTAGTCTTTTTAACCAGAAGAGAAAGATTCCAGTTCAGTTGATTAATGAACACAAAGTTAAAGGCTACCCAAGTGCTGTTGCCTCCTTAGCACAGTAGGCAGCACATCAGTCTCACAATGCCTACCCAAGTGTATTCAACGTTCAAAAGAAGAGTTTTCTTTAAAGACAATTTGGAATACTCTACAGCAATCATACATGGGTTCTTTGGACTTCTAGGTACAAGCTTGAATTTTATTCCCATCAACTGGTTTTGGAAAAACCCTAGAAATTGCCAACTGTAGTTGCTGGTGATTCCCCAATCCTCATGGCATAGCAAAACAGCAGGGATTACTTTGCCCCCAGGGTATAACTCTAAAGACTTCCAAGGGTTATCCCGATTAGTTTTTATCCAGTGTTGGGTCTGAACTTCATCAGCAAGCATATGAACTAGCTGATATAAGTCTACAGCAAATCTGTGAGGATTCTGTTATTCGGGGGAAGTCTTTGACTATGGCTTATAGTTCAGCTTTAATCCAGAGGAGATAAGAAAGTAGGGGTTTAGAATTTAGATCCCCAGAGGGTCTGATGTTAAGAGGTTCAGGGGAAGAGGAATCAGAGAGAGTTGGGAGAAAAAAAGAAGTTCAATGGGAGGATTGTAATGAGGAAACAGAGAGTATAGAGGTGGCAGAATGATACAGAAGGGTAAGAGGAAGATGGCAACAGAGACAAAGAGGAAAAGGAAGGGCAAGAGTGAACATTTTAGGAATCAGTGAACTAAAATGGATGGGAATGGGCAAATTTAATTGTTTTCTTCCAATTGTTTGTTCTCCTCAGTTTATTTAGAAATGGTATTTTATAAAGAGGCAATTTTAGAGTCTTGAATGTGTTTGAAATCTTCCAGGTACCTATTAAAATAACATTGCATTCAGTCTGTTTAATTTTAGAGCCATAGTCTTCTAACAGTTCTGAGAAAAACAAGTTTGGGGAGGTCTAAAATTCCCCATAATGGCCATTGGAGTTTTAAATTATCTTCGCTCAAGTTGATCCATTTAGTTTAAAATGTGCATGAGGAAGGACCACAGTTTTTAACATAAAACCAGACAGACTCCCAGAAGGAGGACCCTCCTGAGAGATGTTTTTATAGGCTTAGGATCACATACTTTAAAACCAGAGATTAAGAAAACAAGTCAGTACTCACCAAAAGGGCAATGGCACCACACACACACACACACACACCAGCAGATCTCAAAAAAAGTTACAGAGTTCAGTCAAAAGGAAAGACATCAAATCTAAGAGACTTGCCAGACCAGAAAGAAGAAGACAACTCATAGAAGTTAAGAGCACAAGGGGCTCAAGTGGGTTCAGCATAGTTTTCCAGGTGTACTGCATACTGTTCCAGTTCTTCAAGGGTCATCACCTTCTATTTTTCTGACACCAAGTAATACTAACCTTTAAAACAAAAAGTTAAGTGGTTTAAGTGGTGAAATCAAGTTTATTTAACAGTGGCAACAGAATTGTAATTCCGGACATGCAAGCTATGGCAAATCATGAACTGCAGCACGTCAGGCTTCCCTCTTCATCACCAACTCCCGCAGCTTGCTCAAACTCATGTCCACCAAGTCCGTGATGCTATCTAACAGTCTCATCCTCTGTCATTCCCTTCTCCTCCTGCCTTCAATCTTTCCCAACATCAGGGTCTTTTCCAATTAGTCAGTTCTTCACATCAGGTGGCCAAAGTATTGGAGTTGCAGCTTCAGCATCAATCCTTCCAATGAATATTCAGGACTGATTTCCTTTAGGATGGACTGGTTGGATCTCCTTACAGTCCAAAGGACTCTCAAGAGTCTCCTTCAACACCACAGTTCAAAAGTATCATGAGGGGCACTGGAATTATTAAAGAGTAATGGGAAGCCAGACCAAGATGCTCTGGGAAAATAGACCCAGATATAGAGAACACACTTGTGGACAGAGTGGGGGACAGAGAGCGTGGGATGAATAGAGAGAGCAGCAGTGAAATGTATACATTAACATATGTAAAATAGATAGCCAGTGGGAATTTGCTGTATGATGCAGGGAGCTCAGCCCAGTCCTCTATGACAACCTGGAGGGATAGGATGGAGGTGGGAGGAAGTTTCAAGAGGGCAGGGACATATGTATGCCTGTGGCTGATTCATGTTGATGTATAGCAGAAACCAACACAATATTGTAAAGCAATTATCCTCCAATTAGAAATAAATAAGATTGCTGGGAGAAATATCAATAACCTCAGACATGCAGCTGACACCACCCTTATGGCAGAAAGTGAAGAGGAACTAAAAAGCCTCTTGATGAAAGTGAAAGTGGAGAGTGAAAAAGTTGGCTTAAAGCTCAACATTCAGAAAATGAAGATCATGGCATCCGGTCCCATCACTTCATGGGAAATAGATGGGGAAACAGTGGAAAGTGTCAGACTTTATTTTTTTGGGCTCCAAAATCACTGCTGATGGTGACTGCAGCCATGAAATTAAAAAACGCTTACTCCTTGGAAGGAAAGTTATGTCCAATCTAGATAGCATATTGAAAATCGGAGACATCACTTTGCCAACAAAGGTCCGTCTAGTCAAGGCTCTGGTTTTTCCTGTGGTCATGTATGGATGTGAGAGTTGGACTGTGAAGAAGGCTGAGCACCAAAGAATTGATGCTTTTGAACTGTGGTGTTGGAGAAGACTCTTGAGAGTCCCTTGGACTGCAAGGAGATCCAACCAGTCCATTCTGAAGGAGATCAGCCCTGGGATTTCTTTGGAGGGAATGATGCTGAAGCTGAAACTCCAGTACTTTGGCCACCTCATGCGAAGAGTTGACTCATTGGAAAAGACTCTGATGCTGGGAGGGATTGGGGGCAGGAGGAGAAGGGG
Organism: Bos grunniens; assembly: GCF_055505025.1. NCBI lineage: Eukaryota > Metazoa > Chordata > Mammalia > Artiodactyla > Bovidae > Bos > Bos grunniens. The sequence continues at coordinate 136,890,634 of NC_141194.1, forward strand.
GCAACAGAGGATGAGATGGCTGGATGGCATCACTGACTCGATGGACCTGAGTCTGAGTGAACTCCGGGAGTTGGTGATGGACAAGGAAGCCTGGCGTGCTGCGATTCATAGGGTTGGGAAGAGTCAGACACGACTGAGCGACTGAACTGAACTGAGAAATAAATTAATTTTTTTTTAAAAAAGAAATAGGAAGCCACACTGAGATAAGTAACCTGATTCAATGAAGAAGAGGGAAGAACATTTCAAATTTTAGCATTAAGCACTCTAATGAATGATCAGACAGTGTTTGTGAGCAAGTACGGTAAAAGTGAATCATAGTGAATATGTGAAGAAGGCAATGGCACCCCACTCCAGTACTCTTGCCTGGAAAATCCCATGGACGGAGGAGCCTGGTAGGCGGCAGTCCATGGGGTCGCTAAGAGTCAGATACAACTGAGTGACTTCACTTTCATGTATTGGAGACAGAAATGGCAACCACTCCAGTGCTGTTGCCTGGAGAATCCCAGGGACGGGGAAGCCTGGTGGACTGCTCTCTATGGGGTCGCACAGAGTCGGACACAATTGAAGCGACTTAGCAGCAGCAGTGAATATGTTGCCTCTAAAATATTTCTAAGGGCTTCTGGAGGCACCACAAGCTATGTAGAGGGGTTTTCCATTCTGGATTGTGTGGAAGGGAGTTATCTTTGCTTAGCTCCTTCTCTTATACTTCTTAGTTGCCATTCTCTTCTCAAGTCTCCTGCATTATTTCCCACCTTACTTGTTCTCACAGAAGAATTTTCTCTCCTCAATCTTATTTTTTAAAAGATTTATTTATTTATTTATGGCTGTGCTGGGTCTTCATTGCTGTGTGGCTTTTTTCTCTAATTGTAGCGAGTGAGGGCTACACTTCATTGCAGTATACGAGCTTCTCATTGCAGCAGCTTCTCTCGTTGCGGAGCACAGACTCAGTGGGCATGTGGGCTTGGTAGTTGTGGCTCCTGGCCTCTAGAGCACACGAACAGTAGTTATGGCACACAGGCTTAGTTGCTCCGTAGCATGTGGGATCTTCCTGAATCAAGAATTGAACCCATGTCCCTTGCATTACAAGGTGGATTCTCAACCACTGGACCATCAAGGAAGCCTCTGTCCTCAGTTTTATACCTACATCCTTCCCCTGTGATTTGGATCTTGGCCTCTTCCATCTCCTCAGGAAGCTAAATCCACTTATAATCTCTCCACTCTCCTATATTTCAGCCTCTTCTTCTCTATTAGCTCTTCCCCATCATGGTATAAGCATGTCCAAGCTTCTTCTATCCTGTAAAATGTTCTTATATACATTTCCTGTACCTTAATTTATACCCATAAAACTACAGAAAATATTCTAAGGGGAACACATGTGGCCCTCTCCCCTCTGTTAATCAAGTTGCTTATAACTTTTCTGTAGCCTTTAAGTCTATTGACCACTTCCTTTTGATATTCAATCTTCCCTTTTTTTTTGGTGACATCAGACTCTACTGATTTGTTTCCTGTTTTTCTGGCTACTCCTTCTTAGTTTCCTTTTGCTGTCTGCTATGCTTCCATTCAGCCCTTAAATACTGATGTCTCTCCAAGTTTTGTTCTTAGACCCCTTATTTATTTTAGGCACCCTTCTTCTAAACAGTCTTTCTGTGTCATCATATCTATTCTCTTGTTCTTAACTGCCATCATTAATTGCTAAAGGCTCCAAAACTTTATATCCAGTTCTGCTCTGTTTCCCAAACTTGAGATTTATCTAATCAACTAACTAGAAACCTTTTCTTAGATCCTCGATGGGCACCTTATTTTCTACAAGTTCTCAATTCATCAACACTATGTTGGACAAATGGCTTGCCAAATTTCTTACCATTTTTGAGGATCCACTTCCTCAAAGAGTTGTTGCAAAGATGCAATAAGAACACACACATATATAAGCTAATTTTCACTTTCATCATATCCTTATTAAATAAGTCTTCATGCAGAAGGTAGGACTTTATCTGGAATTTGAAAAATGGGTAGACTTAAGATGAGAATAGTGAGGGAGAAAATGAAACTGAAACTGACAAAAGATGTGTGTTTGTTATTTACCAATCAGCTGCTTGGCCAAGATTTGCACTGGGTCATCCTGTTCTCACATATTCAGTTGAACTACTTTGCTCAATTCATACAACAACTGCCTCTTGTATTTTTGTTCCGCTATGTTTTTAGAAGCTGACATCTGGTCTCCCACCTACCTGCCTTCAACATTTCAGCTATTTCCATGGGTGCTTTTTGCTATAGCTACACATCTGACACCACCAAGGAGGTACCATGTGTGTAATGGCATTTGTGGTATTTCCAGGATCTATGTAGCCTTCTGGGTGCTGAGGCATCATCTGCCTCTGATCAGAAACAAAACATATTCTGTATATGAAAGTAGAAAATAAAGTGGTTGGAGGGTAGAAATAAGAAAATTGGAATATAAAGAAAAAGTGAAAACACATATTAAGAGGATATAATTATGAGGGTAAATGATTTTATATACAATAATAATCATATCTTTTCAGGTCAGTAATAGACAAATGAAAATAAAACGAAAAACCCAGGTATGACCCTGAAATATTAAGAAGCTACATTCAGTGTGTGTATCTACTTTTCTATGTAGATAACCAGATAACAGTTTTCCCTGAAAATGAAAACATTTTCATGCTTGGACCTGTTCAAATTGCCAAGTATTGAATAGATATTATAAGTAAGAGCATTGTTTTGCTAGCTATATAAAAAAGCACTCAGGCATAATGAGCAATTATCAATATTACCAGATCTAATTTCCAAATTGGCACTAATCATTGTTGCTATTATGTGAAGATAGAAATGATTCCATTTAAACTAAAACTAAAGTTGTTCACTGATAATCTTTTCAATAGTATTTTGCATATTATATTATAAACAATAATGATGATGCTAATAAAAATTTTCTCTGCTGGGCTTTTTATATAGTAATAAATAATTGTTAGCTTTTTAGTACTTACCATGTGCTAGGTGCTGTGCATAGTTTGTAAGCTTTATTTTATGAAATCATCACAACTATGTGCATCAAGTAACAGTATTACCTTCATTTTTTAAATAAGGAAATTGGGGCTTAAGAAAGCTAAATAATTTTTACAAGGACCCATAGCTAGTGTATGGTAAAGCTAGAACTAATATGGTGATTGGTCTGAGTACAAAACCCATGTTCCTAAAATTACACTTTACTGCCTGCCAGGACACATTTCCCCAGAATGCTGAGACCCAAACTAATAAAGTCAATACATGATAGATGTGATAATACATGTGCAAAAGTCATACTAAAAGAAAATCTTTCAATCCAAAAGCAAAAACAAATCTTGCCTATAACCTATTAGGTAGCCTAAACACATTTTAAAAATGAATCAAATGAAGAGGAATGACAATTTGAAACATAGGAAAGCAGGAGTCAGAGGGTGCAAATTGAAATTGCCATTAAAACCCATACAGTGTTCTAACCAATGGATGGTAATATTCTGGTCCTCTGCTCAGATCTGTCTCTATACTGGAGACAGAGGCATCAGGCTATAGAATTCCATGACAACATTCTATGAAAATCTTCCGACCTATTCCAGTTGTTCTCAGTACAGGTTCATCTATTGTTTCCTGATAATATTTGGACTTCAGTTTAACTTAAAGATATGGAGGGAACACCCTCATCATCAACTTAAGTGTTGCAGTTTGCTTGAGAGTTATGCTTATAGCTGTAAACAAATAAATCAGCACTCAATTTTAAACACTGATCCCTTTTGAATTAAGCTAATATAAGCTAGTCTGTGATCAATTGGAAATGTTTGGGCACCTGATCAAATTGAGCATCTGATCTACAGAGGTGAGAAGCATACCCTGGATACGGTATCCGCACAAAGATATATCCATCCCAGGTAACAACTTTATGTCATGATTCATGCAGCCACAGGTTCACCTACTTGACTTAGACTAATCAAGATAATCATTATAATTTTAGAGAGAATCAGATATATAGTGCCATTTATAATGTTTCATTGTCTGAAAGGCCTACAAATAGTTAAAATTACAAATCATAGCATTTGTTTAAAAACAAACTTTGGTTATATGCTAGAATAACTACCAGTATTCCACAAAAGCAATACTCCTTTCTGATGTTCTACTTTGAGTACTGACCCTCCATAACTAATAAGAATTAGCAATTAACTTTAAATGGCTGTAATAGAATACTATTGCTTTTGATCCAACAATTTAGGATATCAATGTTAATATTTCTAGTGGCAAGCTTAGTGTGTTTTACTTTCCAGGTGAGTTATTTCCTACTCTACCCCTGTGGTCTTGCTTCTGTTGTTTTCCTCTCAATAGTCTTTGTTAGAGAGCTAAAAATATTACATTACCCTTCTGAGACTGCATTCTAAGTTGGCAGGAAAATTAGGATGCAGTCATGTGTTCCTATCCCTGCTCTTACAGTGTGTCAATAGACTAAATAAACCCATGAGTTATCATCCATTTGGTATCAATTCAGACAACACTACAAATGGTCCTTTGGTAAGTGTTATGATAAAAACATAAGAAATGACTTATGTTTATGCATGTCACAGTTTAACGATGCTACTGCAAGCAACCTTTCTTTTATTAATAAATACCGTGGATCTTCAAATCACGAAATCATCTAGAAAAAATTAAGAGTTTTTTTTCAATCTGTATCATACCTTGGAAGTTAGAAACTCCAGTGTTCTTCTACCTGGTCTATGTAAAAGAAATGAAGGTAACATCCAGTTACCTGGTAAATGAAGGTAACTCTAAGTATTACCCTCTAAGTTTTCGACTCAATCCTCGATTTCCTGTGCTCTGGATTCTATACTCACTATCATAGCTGATGTTGCAAAACTTCTTAATTGTAAGCTCCACAAAAGATTTTTTAACCCTTACTTTTCTGGGCCTCTCTACCATATTTTGGTAACAATAATCATTCTCTATTTCCTGAAATCCTTCACTCTTGATCCCCAGGACCCCAAACGCCTTCAGTTAATTTAGTATATCTTTAACCATTCTTTTTCTTTTGTGGCTTCCTATTCTTGCATTTTCTCAGTAAATACTGATGTTTCCCAGAGTCCCTATAATTCTTCTCATCTTCTCACTTTATATATGTCTTCAGATGATCAAATTCAACACAAGTTCTTAAATATTACCTACATACACAGAACTCCTACATCTATATTTCTAGTCTATACCATTCATTCAGGCTTAAGACTTGTACTAAATTGTATACTAAATGTTTTATAGAAACTGTAATACCACAACTGAAATCATCTCTAAATCCCATTTCACATCCTCTCCTCCCTCTGTATTTATTTGGTATGTATTATCATTATCTACTCAGTCACCAAAACTAGACATTTTAAAGCCATCTATACTCCCCCCTCTCCTTCCTTCCTCCTTTATCCAATTGGTGGTTATACCCTCCTTAATATTCCTTGAGTTTGTCATCACCTTAATATCCATACTACCATTTGTTTTTGTTGTTTAGTCACTAAGTCATGTCTGACTCTTTTGCAACCCCATGGAGTATAGCCCACCAGGCTTCTCTGTCCATGAGATTTCCCAGACAAGAATATTGGAGTGGGTTGCCATTTCCTTCTCCAGGGCATCTTCCTGACCAAGGGATCGAACTTGCCTCTCTTGTTTGGCAGGCAGATTCTTTACCATTGAGACATTACCCAAAGCAACTGTCATCATTTGCCTAGACTAGTACATCTTCCTAACTGTTCTCCCAACCTGTTACACATTCCCCTTTAAATTTATCTTCTAAAAATCTTCCAGGCCAATGAGGATGAGATGGTTGGATGGCATCACCGACTCAATGGACATGAGTTTGGGTAAACTCTGGAGTTGGTGATGGACAGGGAGGCCTAGCATGCTGCGATTCATGGGATCGCAAAGAGTCAGACATGACTGAGTGACTGAACTGAACTGAACTATGTTTAAAAGGGGCTTTCCTGTGGCTCAGAAGGTAAAGAATCTGCGTGCAATGTGGGAGACCTGGGTTTGATCTCTGGGTCAGGAAGATCCCCTGGAGAAGGGAATGGCAACTCACTTCAGTATTCTTGCCTGGAGAATTCCATGGACAGAGGAGACTGGTGGGCTATGGTCAGGAAGATCCCCTGGAGAAGGGAATGGCAACTCACTTCAGTATTCTTGCCTGGAGAATTCCATGGACAGAGGAGACTGGTGGGCTACAAAGAGTCGGACACAACTGAGCGAGTAACATACATATATACACCATGTTTAAACATAATTATATGCTCATATTTCCTATACAATAATGCCCAAATTCCTTATATGTTGTTTAAGCTCTTCATGATTATCCCTATTGGCCTTGCCAGTCTCATTTTTCATCCATTCCCCTACCAAATGCTTCATTCAAGCAATGTCTCTTCATTCAAGCTTATAGTCTTCATTCAAGCTTATAGTCTTCATTCAAGCTTAATGTCTTCATTCAAGCTTATAGTCTCTTACACAGGCCTTCCTGTTTTTCTCTCTCTCTCTCTCTTTCTCTTTTTACTTTTATTTTTTGGACCGAGTCCAAAAGGCATTTGCAAACCTGGTTTCTGGCCAGGGATCAAACTCGTGCCCCCTGCAGTGAAAGTGCAGAGTCCTACACTGGAGCACTGGGAATTCCCACTGGCTCTTTCTCTTATATTTCCCTTGTTTCTGCTGTCTTCTCTGCCTAGTTCCAAATACTCTTCACCTGGCTAACTTCTAATCATATTTTAATACTCAAAATAAGTATCACCTTGTCCATAAAGCATTTCCTAAAATCCCCGCATCAGGCTTTTATGGACTGCTGCTGCTGCTGCTAAGTTGCTTCAGTCGTGTCCAACTCTGTGCAACCCCATAGACGGCAGCCCACCAGGCTCCTCTGTCCATGGGATCCTCCAGGCAAGAACACTGGAGTGGGTTGCCATTTCCTCCTCCAGTGCATGAAAGTGAAAAGTCAAAGTGAAGTCACTCAGTCGTGTCCAACTCTTAGCGACCCCATGGACTGCAGCCCACCAGGCTCCTCCGTCCATGGGATTTTCCAGGCAAGAGTACTGGAGTGGGGTGCCATTGCCTTCTCCAATCCTATGAATTATTCTATTTTATTCATTTTCATGTCGCCAGCATCTAGTACATGACTTTTTACACAATGCATAACTATAGAATGAAGGAATTCCAAAGGGCAAGCCCTAGTTGTTAAATATGGAGATACAATAAACAGTTCTAAACTCATCTTTTCCCTTACAGTGTCTAACCTTCAGCTTCTGTCTTATCAGACTAAAGCAGCTACTTTTCAACATTATTTAATACTCATAGTCGACTCTTGAAGCTTTGTTCCTCAATCATCCCAATTAATTATATTTAGAATTTCCCCAGTTCAAGCACATCTTCTAGATATGGGGATAAATTTTTAATTTTTTAAACAAAGTGTTGCATTTTTTATGTTTGATTTCCACCACGGTTATACTTTTTATATTCTTGACCTTTTGGCTACAGTAGCATGCTAAATTGGTGTCTTCAGGACATTCATGCATTCAGCAAATAGTTAATGTGTCTTTTTTTTTTTGGCTAGGAGCTGATGATTCAGCACAACAGACAATAATAACTAAAACCAAAGTCTGTACTCTCATGGAACTTGCATCTTGTTTTGGGGTTGGGAGAAGTTGACATAGACAACAAACAAATAAGCAATAAATGAAATATGAATGGCAAGTGCTATAAAGAAAATAAAACAGGTGAATGTGACAGTGTCCTTGGATGCGTGAGTGGCTACCTTAGACAGATTCTCAGCTCCATTCTATAGAAGTAACTGATAAACTGGGAATCCATTAGCTATGAGTATAATTTGGATTGGGCTTCCTTGATGGCTCAGATGGTAGTCTGCCTGCAATGCAGGAGCTACAGGAGACTCGGGTTTGATCCCTGGGTTGGAAAAGATCTCCTGGAGGAGGGCATGCCAATCCATTCAAGTTTTCATGCCTGGAGAATCCCATGGACAGAGGAGCCTGGTGGGCTACAGCCTATAGGCTTGCAAAGAGTCAGACACGTCTGAAATGACAGCACAGCACTAGACATAATTTGGATTACTACCCTCGTGCTGTGTACCATCGGAACTTTCACACACCACTTTCCTGCCCTCTCTCTTTTAAAAGTCATGAATGACAAATCTAATTCATTTCAGTCAGAGAAATGTTAAAAAGTGGTCTTTCAGAGTCCCTGGTTGAATTCTGTAATTTTCACATTACAGAAAGTTAGCATGATCTCACAGAGAATGCCTTTTCCTTGTTTTACAACCTCCAACTTAGCATTTCACTAACCTAAAAGATTATGATGTTAACTGACAACTTGACAGATGTACTATGGACTCACTCTTCCACAGAGTTTTATTTAACACACATTTGGAAACAGCATATTATAAATTCACGAAAAATAAGATTGAATCATAGCATGTATACCTGTGAGACATCGCAGTTTCCACTTGTCTATCTAGAGAAGTATACGCCTAGCACCAGTGTGTCTTTGTAGCTCTCTTCTGTTCATGTTGTCGGTAACTCCCTTTGAAGTGATAAAACTTTTGTTTCTTTGTGAAAAATACCCCCAAATAGCCAATGGCTGGTGTTGGTGATAGAAATGAAGAAAAAGAGAAAATGAGAAGCTCTAAAAGACTGATGGATCTGAGCCAGCAAAGTAGAACTTTTATGTGGGAAATTACAATGATTATAGTGGTATTTGCAATATTGAGAATTTCCAAAAGTCTCTTGATATGTCCTTTGTTAACACTGAGTCTGCAGAAGTATTTTCTAAAATTGCCTTATCATAAGAATCACCTGGAAAATCCCATGGACGGAGGAGCCTGGTGGGCTGCAGTCCATGGGGTCGCTAGGAGTCGGACCTGACTGAGCGACTTCACTTTCATTTTTCACTTTCACGCATTGGAGAAGGAAATGGCAACCCACTCCAGCGCTCTTGCATGGAGAATCCCAGGGACGGCAGAGACTGGTGGGCTGCTGTCTATGGGGTCGCACAGAGTCGGACACGACTGAATCGACTTAGCAGCAGCAGCAGCAGCAAAATCACCTGGGTTGCATTATATTAGGCCCCTCCTCCTGATTATCATTCAGGAGGTAAGTTGAGGGCAAGGAATCTGTATTTTTAACAATCGTACCAGATAAATATAATGATCTGACAGGACTGGGAAACACTGATCTATATTACTTTCCTCATAGGATAAAGATTGCATGAAAACAGAAAAAGTTTTCACAAATATAAGTACTTGATAAATGTTTTTATCCCTTTCCCTTTCTTCCTATTTTTATGGCCCCTTTACAAAATTGTGATATTCAAGAATGTTTGTATATCTCATTTCTGGAGCTCTGCTTCTGATGTGAAAGGAGAATCAAGTACTTGCATATTATTGTGGTCTTCTCCCAGAATTTTGCCATATCATCTTAATACTTTACTCACCCAAGTGCCATATTACCTATCATGACAAACATTCCTGTTAGCTGAATTCTATTTAAGTGTTTTGTTTAGGCCATTCAACAGTGTTATTGTATATTTATTATGTTTTCCATTTAAGTGGCCTTCAAGTCTCAATATTTTTCTTAGAGTAATGATAATTTTAGCCAATTTGTTATCCCTTAGAAAGAATAGCTTGGTATTACTATAACAATATTTTAATCAAAACAATCATAGAACTAATAGGGGCAGAAGTAAAGCTGGAATAAAATGTGTTAATTATCAGTCCAATACTCTTTCCACCACACTACACTATCTCTCAGCATACATTAATGTAAACGATTATAAATGCTTGTTTCAGAACAATAAATAAATTGCTAGCCATTATTTATTCTGCTGCTGCTGCTAAGTCGATTCAGTCTTGTCTGACTCTGTGCGACCCCAGAGACGGTAGCCCACCAGGCTCCCCCATCCCTGGGATTCTCCAGGCAAGAACACTGGAGTGGGTTGCCATTTCCTTCTCCGATGCAGGAAAGTGAAGAGTGAAAGTGAAGTCGCTCAGTCGTGTCTGACTCCTAGTGACCCCATGGACTGCAGCCCACCAGGCCCCTCCATCCATGGGATTTTCCAGACAAGAGTACTGGAGTGGGGTGCCATTGCCTTCTCACATCTTTATTGTGCTGAATCTATAAACCATTTGTACTCAAACTGAATAATATTTAGAGTAAATGTTAATTTAATTCTTAAATTATCAAATAGAATTAGCAGTGTTGTTATTCATTTCTAAACTTTTTACCCTTTTACATAGCAGAACTAGATATGTCAGGTTTACCTGTGAGAGGGAAAAACATTCTAAAATGCATTCATTTCTGTTGACCTGAGTTTCTCAGGAACAATATAATTAGGGAAACTAGCAGTAACACATAGATTTTTATATATGGTACATCACCAAGTTTATGGGCTATTGGTAAGTTATCTTTGCACTTCCTGCATATTATTACTTTCCCACACATATGTACTATTTTCTCAAACTAGATGACCAGCTCCTTAAGAGCAGAAATTGCATGGTAAATGCTTGTTTTTAATCCAGAACCTAGTAAATTGTCATTAAGTGCATGCTATTTCATTGATCACCTTCTCAGAATATTATAAGGCACCAATGGACATGCTGTGAGACTCTAACTGGTCTAATTCCTAAAACTGGGTGAGTGACTAAACCATAACTCACGCAAACTGGCAGCCCTCAAGTTGAGTCTAATCTGCATCTAATAATTGTCACTAAATTTTTTAAAGAAGCAACTTCAATAGTCTCACATCCACACATTTATGACATTTGCTATCTGCCTATCATGTCAGTCACTAATGCCATCCTCTTCATGAAAATTTCTAGAGATAAAGAATTTAAATATATAAATCATCAGCCAGATGATCAAGAAAGTTTGCTCGGTAACCAACTGAAACTTCCCCTCTCTTATCATTTTTTTTTTCTTTTTCCACTTCATAGTAATCAGACACTAGACAAAAATCTTTCACATTGTAAATCTTATATGGGAAGACTGGTGACCAAGTCATCCCTTAGCCATCCATTCTCCAGAAGTATGCCTAATTCACTTCACTAATCTCCATAAATCCATTTTCTGTATCTTTCATTCTATCTCCCTGCCTCTAATCTTGCCCTTTTTAATCCCTACCACCGCCAATGATTTGAACTACATGTAAACAGAATCATGTTAATTCCCTACCTTAAACCCTTGCCCAGCTCCCCATTGACACTGAGAATCCAACTTCTATCAAATTCTTTCACATAAACTCTAGTTACTTCCTTTTTTTACGTTCTATTCTCCAGAAACTCTATTCTTGTGTTTTCCCACTGTTTAAGATGTCCTCCCTATATATGATATCCTCCCAAGCTGTTTCCACCACTTTCTTATTCATCCTTTAAGGTTCCAGGTTTCCACTGTTATTCTCATTCTCCGTTGATTTCCACAGTGAGGTGTGCATTCTTGAGAGAGTACAAAAGATGATGCTTTGGAGTATGGAAAATATTAGAATGCTTAATATTAGGATACGCATATATATTCTAACCTCATCTTTCTAATATTGACATTTTGGTGGGATCTGTAATAAATGTATTTATAAAATATACACATATTCAGCTAAACTGATATACCCATATATTCCACGATACACATGCACAGAAGCCAAACTTTTATTGATGAAATACATTGCCAATAAAATTTGGAATGTATTGTTTTTCTCTTTTCACTTTTCATGATTTCTCTAAATGACAATATTCACTTCTGTAGCATCAGTTAACATATAAATACAGATGACTCTAAATTTCGAGCCCAAACTACCCTCCTGAACTTCACATTTAAAGTTCCAACCAGTTTATTCTGGAGTTATCTCAAAGTCTATCTAAGTTTGAACCAATTATTTGTTCCTCTTTATTTCTGATGCTGAAGCTGAAGCTCCAGTATTTTGGCCACCTAATTTGAAGAACCAACTCATTGGAAAAGACCCTGATGCTGGGAAAGATTGAGGGCAGGAGGAGGAGAAGGGAGCAACAGGGGATGGAATGGTTGGATGGCATCACCGACTCAATGGATATGAGTTTGAGCAAACTCCAGGGGATAAGTGAAGGACAGGGAAGCCTGGCGTGCTGCAGTCCATGGGGTCACAGTCAGACACAACTGAGCGACTGAATAGCAATTTCCTCAAACTGTTTTTCCACATAGGTTTCCTACTTTTGTTAAATACAGTTTTCTAAAATAGAATGCCATCTATTTCCCAGAAGCCTTTTTCACGCTTTATTTCTTTCAAATACATTTCTTATTCTATATGCCTATAGCCATGTCTTTATTTGATGCCCTCAGATGATTACAACTGAAATGTTGCAAATCTCCTAATAATAGTTTCCCTACCTCCTGTTTCATTTCCCTTCAATTCTTTCTTCAGTCTACTATCTGTCAAAGGATTCATATAAATTGCAAATGAGACTATGTCACTTTTCTGGGCTTCCCAGGTGGTCTGGTGGTTAAGACTCCACACTTCCACTGCAGTGGGTATGGGTGCCCTCCCTGATCACGGAAGTAGGATCCCACATGGTATATGGATGGTAAAAAAAAAAAAAAAGAAAGATATTATGTCACTTTTCCTTTTTAAAACTTTGTCAGTCACCACCAATGTCAGGATATAATGCATGATCTCTTACCATAGCCTGGTAGACACAGAAGGGCCTTAATGTTGTCCAGAGTCATTTTCTGAACCTCCCACAAAATACAGACAGTGACTTGCCGTTTTCCAAGTGCACCATGCTCTTATTGCTCAGTGCTCTGGCAAGACTCAATTCAAATGGTCAATTCAATTCAAATCCAAATTCCTCCTCTAGGCATCCTTCGCTGATAACAATTTGTTCCAAGATTGATTATGTCCATCTGTTGTTCACAAAAAAATAGCTATTTAATCATTAATTAATGGTTAATCTTGTTGATCTCAAAGAGTAGATAATCTGCCTGTAATGTGGGAGACTCTGGTTCAGTCCCTGGGTTGGGAAGATCCCCTGGAGAAGGAAATGGCAACCCACTCCAGTATTCTTGCCTGGAGAATCCCATGGACAGAGGAATTTATCAGGCTACAATCCATGGGGTTGCAAAGAGTCGGACACAAGTGAACAATTAACACTTTCACTTTCTTGTTAATCTTGTTGATCTTCTTAGGTGCTTCCAAACTCCAAATGCACAGTTTTATTGTGTGTAGAGTGTGAGTTTTTGTTGTTGTTCAGTCACTAAGGTGTCTCTGACTCTTTGTGACTCCATGGACTGTATCGTGCCAGGCTTCCCTGTCCTTCACTATCTCCTGAAGTTTGCTCAAACTCATGTCCATTATGTGGGTAATGCCATCCAACCATTTCATCGTCTGTCATCCCCTTCTCCTCCTGCATTCAATCTCTCCCAGCATTAGGTTCTTTTCCAATGAGTCGGCTCTTTGCATCAGGTGGCCAAAATATTGGAGCATCAGCTTTAGCATCACTCTTTCCAATGAATATTCAGGGTTGATTTCCTTCAGGATTGACTGGTTTGATCTCCTTGCAGTCCAAGGGACTCTCTAGAGTCTTCTCCAGCATCACTCCAGTTGAAAAGCATCAGTTGTTTGGCGCTCATCCTTCTTTATGGACCAACTCTCACATCCATACATGAGTACTGGAAAAACCATGGCTTTGACTAGGACCTTTGTCAGCAAAGTAATGTCTCCACTTTTTAACCCACTATCTAGGTTTGTCATAGCCTTCCTTCCAAAGAACAAGTGTCTTTTAATTTCATGGCTGCAGTCATTGTCCACAGTGATTTTGGAGTCCAAGAAAATAAAATCTGTCACTGTTTCTACTTTCTCCCCACCTATTTGCCATGAAGTGATATTTTTGAATGAATGAATGAATGGTCTCAAGCTGTTTTCTGAAAAATCTCCAAGTTATCCATGTATCATTAGACATTCAAAGGAAAAAGTTTATAAGATCTGAACTAGTTCAGAAAAATGATGGAAAGATTATTTACTTCCTTTTGTGTAAATAGATTCTGTGAGATTTAGAGCTATAAGGAAACAAAAGCAATCTATTAGACTCACTTTAATTTTACTGGTTCAGGATACTAAGGTTCTGTATTTACATACTTGTCTAAGGTATGTAGGTAATAAGCAGCAGAGCTGGAAATGAAAACAACCTCTTCTGTCTCTCTTTTCAGTGTGTTTTTTCTCCCAACAAGAGAAGTTCTTAACCCTTTTTGTGCCATAGTCCTCTTTGACAATCTGGTGAAGTTTATGAGCCTCCTCTCAAAATAATACTTTTAAATAAATGAAATGCATAGGATCACAAAGAAACTAAATATACTGAAATAAAACTATCAAACTACTTAAAAATTTCAATATAGTAAAATAAATGTTCATTAAAGCATTGTAAGTAACAAGATCTATTGGCAGGTTTAATAGCTTTCCTAACTGTGAAGTCATGATGAACATGAGTGATATTTTGAGATATCTACAAAAACCATATGTGATTTCCATTGATGAAAAAGTCACATGCACAGCTAATATGACTGTTTTTTTTTTTTAACCTACATTGATAATTGAAGAAAATTTTAAATTTAAGTAGCACGGTAGTGGAAATAAAGAAATAATAATTTCCCCATAAAAATTCCAGATACTTTAACCTACACAGGTAATAAAATTGTATAAAAGTAGACACATACACACACGCATGCATGCACATGCACACGACTATAAGACTGAGGAAATCTGAATAAGGTCAGTAGATTGTATAAATGTTGATATCCTGGCTATGATATTGTCCTATAGCTTTGTAAGATATTATCATTGGGAGAAATTGGATAAAGGGTACACAGGCCCTCTCTGTATCTTAAAATTGCATGTGAATCTATACCTTAATAAAAATTCCAGTTAAAAAATCCATACTCCAGGTTAAGAATCTATGAGGGAGCAAAATTTGCTACCCCACAATATTTGGCATATTAATTATTTTAAGCTGGTTATTTTCTATGAAACAGCAGACAAAGGAAAAGCTCTGAAAACCAAGTAGGAGTTACCTCTTTGTAAGAAATATTTACATTTATAAGGGAAACCTCCATTTGTAAGAGTGTCTCCCTCCCTGTACCAGGAAGAGGAGGATAAATAAATCTCTAGAAACTCATCAATGAAGTGAAGGCAATGACTTAGATCTGTTAACAACTTTACCCTTATTTTCTGTGATGTTCCTAGTAACCTCTCATAATCGACTCTTACCATCCTCAATATCCTCTTTTTCTTTAACTAAGTATGGTATTTAAGTGAGGGCTTAAGTCATTTTGTACTCAGTTTTCCTGGGTCTCTCTCATGTATACATGTTATTAAACTTTTGTTTAATTTTCTCCTGTTAATCTGTCTCATGTCAATTTAATTCTTAGACCAGTCATAAGAACCTAGAAGGGTAAAGGAAAATTTCTTCCTCCCCAACAAACAGTCCTAATATCAAAATCTTGATGTAGTGTTTTCCAAAGTGTTCTTGAAGATGTGTTCCAAGGCATTTGAAAGGTACTGAGAAGTCAGAAATATTTTTTAAAAAAGCTCTAACTCAGACTTGTCTAAGACTACTTGCCCCCCAAAGCCTTATTTTTGTGGGCTACTTACTAGTGTCTCAAACAGACTTGCATTCTGGACTCCACTTTAAAAGTGCTGCCTTGTTCATCACAGGATCATGTCAGCTCTTATCTGAAGAGCCCAAGAAAAGCATTCAAGAAAGCATTGGAATAAGGATATTGCATCAGACTGTTACCACTTTGCTTTCATCATTGTTTTTGAGCAACACGGTTTGCTTTGGGGTGATGTCTGGTTAGAATGATAAGGCAACCAGGTGGAAGGGCTATGTGGGTGAACTGTAATACTTTCACACTCATTATTTTCCTTTGCAATTCAGTGAGCTGTTCTGAATTGAAAATAAATCTGTCAACAACCAAAGCAAAAGAAAAAATAAAAATGTTCTGAGGAAAAGAAGAATCAATTTAAGGGAACATAGCGCTATATATATATATATATATATATATATATTTGTATTTATATATGTAGGGAGATATACACTCACAAAGGTCACCATGAGATATGTACAGAAAACTCTTCACCAATTTATGCGCATAAACTCACGTTTAAAGAAATTTAGGCATTTACCTGCTCTTTGGAATATTCTTAGAGAAGGAACTTCTAGGTTGAGTTTTGTTCAGTATTATCACCCTTTTTGAATCTTTCATTTTCAAGATTTCTGAGGCAATACTACTGATTGTAAGTTGCATTCAACTTACTGTACTACAGTGTGGTGAAAAGAGCTTGGAAACATGTAAGGGGGATTCCAGTCACAACTATGCTACTCATTATGTGACCGTAAACAAGTCATTTTACCTCCCTTGGACTTCTATATGTGGTTTGCTGCCTATATTTATGCTGAAAGAGAGTAAAGTTTAGGCCAACTGCTCTCAAAGGAATCTTCAGTTCAGTTGAGTCACTCAGTCATGTCCAACTGTTTGTGACCCCATGAATCACAGCACGCCAGGCCTCCCTGTCCATCACCAACTCCCGGAGTTCACTCAGACTCACGTCCATCGAGTCAGTGATGCCATCCAGCCATCTCATCCTCTGTCGTCCCCTTCTCCTCCTGCCCCCAATCCCTCCCAGCATCAGAGTCCTTTCCAATGAGTCAACTCTTCGCATGAGGTGGCCAAAGTACTGGAGTTTCAGCTTTAGCATCATTCCTTCCAAAGAAATCCCAGGGCTGATCTCCTTCAGAATGGACTGGTTGGATCTCCTTGCAGGCCAAGGGACTCTCAAGAGTCTTCTCCAACACCACAGTTCAAAAGCATCAATTCTTCGGCGCTCAGCCTTCTTCACAGTCCAATTCTCACATCCATACATGACCACAGGAAAAACCATAGCCTTGACTAGACGAACCTTTGTTGGCAAAGTAATGTCTCTGCTTTTGAATATGCTATCTAGGTTGGTCATAACTTTCCTTCCAAGGAGTAAGCGTCTTTTAATTTCATGGCTGCAGTCACCATCTGCAGTGATTTTGGAGCCTCAAAAAATAAAGTCTGACACTGTTTCCACTGTTTCCCCATCTATTTCCCATGAAGTGATGGGACCAGATACCATGATCTTCGTTTTCTGAATGTTGAGCTTTAAGCCAACTTTTTCACTCTCCACTTTCACTTTCATCAAGAGGCTTTTGAGTTCCTCTTCACTTTCTGCCATAAGGGTGGGGTCATCTGCATATCTGAGGTTATTGATATTTCTCCCGGCAATCTTGATTCCAGCTTGTGTTTCTTCCAGTCCAGCATTTCTCATGATGTACCCTGCATATAAGTTAAATAAGCAGGGTGACAATATACAGCCTTGACGTACTCCTTTTCCTATTTGGAACCAGTCTTTTTTTTTTTTGGAACCAGTCTGTTGTTTCATGTCCAGTTCTAACTATTGCTTCCTGACCTGCATACAGATTTCTCAAGAGGCAGGTCAGGTGGTCTGGTATTCCCATCTCTTTCAGAATTTTTCACAGTTTATTGTGATCCACACAGTCAAAGGCTTTGGCATAGTCAATCAAGCAGAAATAGATGTTTTTCTGGAACTCTATTGCTTTTTCCATGATCCAGTCAATGTTGGCAATTTGATCTCTGGTTCCTCTGCCTTTTCTAAAACCAGCTTGAACATCTGGAAGTTCACGGTTCATGTATTGCTGAAGCCTGGCTTGGAGAATTTTGAGCATTACTTTACTAGCATGTGAGATGAGTGCAATTGTGCAGTAGTTTGAGCATTCTTTGGCATTGCCTTCCTTTGGGATTGGAATGAAAACTGACCTTTTCCAGTCCTGTGGCCACTGCTGAGTTTTCCAAATTTGCTGGCATATTGAGTGCAGCACTTTCACAGCATCATCTTTCAGGATTTGACATAGCTCACCTGGAATTCCATCACCTCCACTAGCTTTGTTCGTAGTGATGCTTTCTAAGGCCCACTTGACTTCACATTCCAGAATGTCTGGCTCTAGGTCAGTGATCACACCATCGTGGTTATCTGGGTCATAAAAAATTTTTTGTACAGTTCTTCTGTGTATTCTTGCCACCTCTTCTTAATATCTTCTGCTTCTGTTACATCCAAGGAGTGGTGGCTGCACGGGCACAGGAGGGCCTAGAGGAGCTATCCCACGTTGAAGGTCAGGAAGGCCGGCGGTGAGGAGATACCCCACGCCCAAGGTAAGGAGCAGCAGCTGCACTTTGCTGGAGCAGCTGTGAAGAGATACCCCACGCCCAAGGTAAGGGAAACCCAAGTAAGACGGTAGGTGTTGCAAGAGGGTATCAGAGGGCAGACACACTGAAACCATACTCACAAAGGAATCTTAGTTATACAGAATTGTATAGCTAAAGGAATTGTTATCCTTGAGTTGCTCAAATTGAAAGTATAACTGCTAGCATTTAATAGCTTTTTTGTGTATTTTACTTATTTATTTGGATCTTCACTAAAACCCTAAGGGTATCTATTACTATTATCCATGTTTTATGAATGAAAAAAACTGAGGCACAGAGAGGCCAAGTAACTTGCCCAGTTATACAGCTAATGAATGGAAAAGCAGGGATTTGAACCTAGGTAGTCTGACCTCAGAAACTCTGAGATTAACTGAGTTGTTGAAGTGGGGCAGAATTTGCCACCCTCAAAAATACCTCTTTTGTATAAGGGGTATTTGACACAAAGGGAAATCTCCATTTGTAACTGTATCTCCCTCTCTGTAACAGGACGACAGGGATGACTAAATCTCTAGAAACTCTTATCAATGGGGAAGACAAAGACCTAAATCTGCATAACAATGATACTCTTGTTACTGTGCTTTTCCTGATAGCCTCCCATAACTGGTTCCCCTACACTCAACATCTTCTTTTGTCTTTAGCTGGAATTGATATTTAAGTGACTTGGGTCATTGGTATTTCCCATGTGTACAGGAAGTTTACATGCTAATAAACTTAAGTTTATTTTTCTCCTGTTAATCTCTTTTTACAGAGGTAGGGTTTGGGGTATGAACCAAGAACATAGACGGGTAGAAGAAAAAAAATTTTTTTCTCTCCTACAGTATAAAAGAAACTGAAGAAATAAATACTCCTTCTCATTAGAACTGATTCAAATGTATTCTTTTTAATGGCTGAGTAATACTCCATTGTGTATATGTACCACTGCTTTCTTATCCATTCATCTGCTGATGGGCATCTAGGTTGCTTCCATGTCCTGGCTATTATAAACAGTGCTGCGATGAACATTGGGGTACACGTGTCTCTTTCCCTTCTGGTTTCCTCAGTGTGTATGCCCAGCAGTGGGATTGCTGGATCATAAGGCAGTTCTATTTCCAGTTTTTTAAGGAATTTCCACACTGTTCTCCATAGTGGCTGTACTAGTTTGCATTCCCACCAACAGTGTAAGAGAGTTCCCTTTTCTCCACACCCTCTCCAGCATTTATTGCTTGTAGACTTTTGGATCGCAGCCATTCTGAGCGGCGTGAAATGGTACCTCATAGTGGTTTTGATTTGCATTTCTCTGATAATGAGTGATGTTGAGCATCTTTTCATGTGTTTGTTGGCCATCTGTATGTCTTCTTTGGAGAAATGTCTATTTAGTTCTTTGGTCCATTTTTTGATTGGGTCATTTATTTTTCTGGAGTTGAGCTGTAGGAGTTGCTTGTATATTTTTGAGATTAGTTGTTTGTCAGTTGCTTCATTTGCTATTATTTTCTCCCATTCTGAAGGCTGTTCTAATGACATGGATGAAACTGGAACCTATTATACAGAGTGAAGTAAGCCAGAAAGAAAAACACCAATACAGTATACTAACGCATATATATGGAATTTAGAAAGACGGTAACAATAACCCTGTGTACGAGACAGCAAAAGAGACACTGATGTATAGATCAGTCTCATGGATTCTGTGGGAGAGGAGAGGGTAGGGAGATATGGGAGAATGGCATTGAAACATGTATAATATCATGTATGAAACGAGTCGCCAGTCCAGGTTTGATGCACGATACTGGATGCTTGGGGCTGGTGCACTGGGACGACCCAGAGGGAGGGTATGGGGAGGGAGGAGGGAGGGTATGGGGAGGGAGAAGGGAGGAGGGTTCAGGATGGGGAACACAGGTATACCTGTGGCGGATTCATTTCGATATTTGGCAAAACTAATACAATATTGTAAAGTTTAAAAATAAAATAAAATTTAAAAAAAAAAAAGAAAGAAATACTCCTGCAAAGAGAGAAGATGGAAACCAAAAAAAAAGAAAAAGAAAGAAAACAGAGCACTCTAACAGATCAATTTCAGTAGTTGCATATTCCATATGTATGTCAAGAACTTGAGTGGTATTACACAGATAGAACAATGTGAAGCACTTAGGAAGCTGTTTTGCTGTTTGAAAGCTATCCAGTAAAAGAAAGACACTAGTAAAGAATAAAGCTTTAGTGGCCTTAAATCCTTATTCCCTGGCCTGCACTTAAGAAAATAGATCAATGTGTTGTTACAACAGCTTATGGATAAAATGTTTTCCTTTTTATGTATTATGTTTGCAACATATAAAGTGTGTGTTCTCCATAGATAAAGAATGCCAGCCTGTATGTACATAAGAAATCTTAATCGTTTCCAATTTATCAATGAACAGTTGTATTAACAAAGAATTTAGTTGGCCTTTGTCCTCAGTTCCTAGGAAATAACTTCTAAATTCTTGGAATTTCCTGAATGATAAAAGTGTCTTTGTTATTCATGGTAGGTGCTGATTGTTTATGCTAATGAGGAGATACTTGGGTTTCTATATAAGCTAGCTAAAATGACTTAGGGTAGGAGAGCTGGCCATGCCAGAAAGACCAATTTATATGATTAGATATTTAAGGCTTTAAGCCATGTGACCTTCAAAGAGGAGAGAGGAGCTAGAGATTAAGTTCCATTACATGGCTAGAGAGTCAGTCAATCACATCTATTTAATGAAACTCCTTTAAAATATCTAGACACTGAGGCTCAGGTGAATTTCCCGGGTTAACAATGCTTTGTGCATATTGCTACACATTGATGTGCCAGGAAGATGACACATTCTGACTCAATGGGAAAAGTCACTGGAAGTCTCCACTTGATACCCTCCTGGATCTTGCAACATACATCTCTTCCTTTGACTTATCTTTTAAAGATTTTTTTGTTTGTTTGTTTTGTTTTTTGGTGTGAACCATTTTTAAAGTCTTTATTGAATTTGTTAACAAATATTGCTTCTGTTGTCCATGTTCTGGCTTTTTTGGCCATGAAGCACATGGGATTACAGCTCTGTGACCAGGGATTGAACCCGCATCCCCTGCATTGGAAGGCAAAGTCTTAACCACTGGACTGCAAGGGAAGTCCCCTGATTGATATTGATTTCTATTCTTTTTACTATTATAAAACCGTAATCCTAAGAATAGCACTTTCCTGAGTTTTATGAGTCATTCTAGTGAATTATTGAACCTAATGGGGTAGTGGGAAATCTTGATTTTATAGCCAGTAGATCAGAAATGTGCATGTTTTGAGACCACTCTTCATCCAGGCTGGTGGCTGATGTCTGAGGTAAAGACAGTCTAGGGAGGATTGTGCCTTTAACCTGTGTTTGGTCTAGATCCACATGGCTTTCCAGTAATCCAGTAAGAATGAAACAGAAAGGAAGGGAGCAGGGCAAAATCTTTAAAGGAATGACATAGCCATAGAACATGTCATAAACTGATTAGAACCAAGTAAGTCCAGGATGGCAGATAAGTTGACTTCCTCTAGAACTTGAGCTCATTGTAACACATCAGCAAGCTAAATGACACACCCACAGGTGCCATGACAGTTCCAAAGCCTACCATAAAGGTCAAAGTGGGTAGTGGCCCAATTCCTGGAAATGCCCACCCCTTCCCCAAAATAGTTATAATACTCCTCCCACTCATTAGCCTATGAAATTACCCACCCCTATAGAAACTGACAACCCCATACCCTGGTGTTCTCTTGCTTTTTGAGATGGCCCACACTCTGTGGAGTGTGTTTCTCTCTAAATAAATCCACTTCTTACCTATCACTTTGTCCATCACTGAATTCTTTCTGCAATGAGATATCAAGAACCTGAGCTTCATTAAGTCCTCAAATCAGATATGATCTGAGTTAAAAGACTGTGAGTTCAAGTCCCAATCTGAGATAGACAGTGTCAAGAACTGGCTTAAAGTATAATAACAGAAATATTTGATAGAATTGACCACTGCAGATTTCCATAATATATCAGGCTTATACAAGCAACTCTTCAAATACATTTTTATAATTTTTTTCAACACCATAAATCATAATAGCGTTGCCAAAATTACTTTTCTAGTCAGTCATTAAAGCAAACTAATTATGTATGGAATCATATATTTCAATGTACAAAACTGAATTTCCTGGTGTAAAACAAAACACTCAGTTTCTTTTTTTTTTTTCACTAAAATTAAAGCTTTTTTTACCAAGATATTCTACATCACACTAAACAGACTGATTATATTCATTAGTTTTATGTCAGCACTAGAAAGGTAATTTTCAAACAAAACTTTTTTCCTCACTGAGTCCAAACTTTAATCTTCTATCTGTGTTCTTCAAACTGAGCTTACAGTGACATCAACATGTTTGGGAAAAACTTAATATGTAATACGCAGATAATAGTGTTGAGTTTTCAGTAACACAACAGTTCTACAACTATGTCCAGTGAGACTGAAAACTTGTTTTCAGAACAAAAGAAAGCCATTTTCTTTGCCAACTATATTAGATTTCCTATATCAAGTTTAAAGAAAGCACATGCCATTAAGTAGAGGAAGGCTAGGGTTAAATAAGGAACCTAGTAAATAAGGAATTAATTGAACTCACCCCCAACATTTAGAGGGTGGGTCGATTTGTTTAATGTTTCTGAAGGAAGCTAAGACTATCCAATATGATTTTTTAACAAAGTAAAGGACTACTGACCATTAGTGTTTATGATAAAGAGCAGTTTTATATCCAGTGCTTCATTCATCTTTTCAATAAATTGTTATGGTTATCCCCCACTTTTCAAAAGTTCATTGCATGCCACTTCTCTTTTCACTAACATTTGTTTTCACTAACAGAAAGAAATTCTTATAGGATTTTTACTTTTATGGGAAAAAAAAAGCAAAAATAGGATGTTGGTGTTTGTTTTGCAGTGAGTCCTTACAGAAGCAGTGAGCACCCCAAACAGTGAGAACAGAAGCTCTTTTCCCATGAACTACACTCAGCATCTCAGCATCAAGCCACCATAGCTTTGAAATGGGTCTGAGTATCTGTGCTTGATCTCAATTTATTTTGTGTATCTGTTAGCAAGATGTGTCTTAAGGTAATTCCTTCTTCACTTTTTGCCATTTTAACTTATGAAAGATTTCATAGGAATGCTCTAGACATCACTTTGCTGACAAAGATCTGTATAGTCAAAGCAATGGTTTTTCTAATAGTCATGTATGGATATGAGAGTTGGAGAATAAAGAAGGCTAAGCACTGAAGAATTGATGCTTTTGAATTGAGATGCTGGAGAAGACTCTTAAGAATCCCTTGCATAGCAGGGAGATCAAATCAGGCAATCCTAAAGGAAATTAACCCTGAGTATTCACTGGAAGAAGCTAAACTCCAATACTTTGGCCACCTGATATGAATAGCCAACTCATTGGAAAAGATCCTGATACTGGGAAAGACTGAAGGCAGGAAGAGAAGGGGGCAACAGAGGATGTGATAGTTGGACGGTATCACCAACTCAATGGGAATGAGTTGACTCCAGGAGATAGTGAAGTACAGGGAAGTTTGGCATGCTGCAGTCCATGGGATCGCAAAGAGTCAGACACAATTTAGTGACTGAACAACAACTTTTGGATAGAGGGTGAAACCTGTATTGACTACTTGTTATGTTAGACACCAGCACTATGTTAGGCACCAAAAAAAAAAAAAAACAGAGATGAGAAAAACTCACTTCCTGTCCTAAGGAACTCTTGTCTAATGGGAGAAACAACCAAGGAAGCAATGTGATAAATTCTATAAAAGTGATATCCAGTGTTCTGTGGGAGAAGAGACAAAGGAGCACTTACCTCAACCACGAAGTATCAGAAAATTTCATGGAGGAGATAGACTCCTTAGGTCAAGCCTTCAAGCTGTTGTTTGAAAACAAGTCAAGGCAAAGACAGGCAGTTGTCGGTGTAGAATAAAGACATGGAGACAGAATGACCACTCATCCTGTTTTTCTCAGAACTGAGGAGTTTCCTAAGACATAGGACTTATAATGCTAGAAGGAAAGTCCCAGGCAAACCAGGATAATTTTGTCAAATTTCAAGGAAATTGTATGCGTTTAGTGAGTCAGGACCAGCATTTTTAAAAAGAATGCATCTCACATAGTAAGATTCATTATATTTTTATAACATTTTTGTTTCAGAATGAGGTGTGAGTGGGTGGATGTGCATGTGTATAAGTAAAATCCTAGGAGACAACTTTTTTCATGTCTTTTTTCCCACACTTAAGTACTTTTGCGCACCTATTCAGAGAATAAACAGGGCCCTTGTTTTCCCAAGTGAGCACATCTTGTAAGACAGGCTTTACGTGGAAAACTAGCCCTGATTTCATAATGAGTCCCACACTTGATTTAATGTTCTGCTATCACCATCATGAAATCCTTAATAGTGTTGCCTTTGAACTTGGTTTTGTAAATCACATCCAAAGGTACAATGGTGTATGGGCGTGGACAGAGGAAATGTGCATGGCACCAGCGTACATACCAAAAGCTAAGGCTCAGGAGAACAATGAGCCCTGTACTTGGTTGTCTGAAACCTATTTGCTACCTTAGGGCAGTCTGGGGCTCTGCGCTCCCTAAGGAATGATTGGGGTCAAGATTCAGACCCATATAGGCAACTACAGTGATGGCAGCAGCAGTAGAATTAGCTGCTGTGGTAGCAGTGGCTGTGGCCTGGGGTAAAGGAGGGATTCCTCATGTGGGCAACGTTGAGAACTGCAGCGGAGGGTCAGCTTGCCTGTCCATCCTGGCTTCCCACCCCAGCATCGGCACAAATATTAACTCCCTGAGCAGGAGCTTCCACATCTCAGGAACAGGCAGTAAATGTTTTCCAACAATTTTTACAAAGTAAAAGCATATACATGGACATTGCGATAAAACAGATCAAAGAATTATTAGAATTCTTTTAAGAATTTAGAATTTCTGGATTTGAAAATTGCGGCAACATTATAAAGCAAATATCTATGGGCATAGAAATTAAATTTAAAGAACACTATTTTCCTTTTTTTTAACTTTATTTATTTTTGACTGTGCTGGGTCTTTGTTGCTGTGCGAGCTTTCTCTGGTCCTGACGAATAGGAGCTACTCTCTAGTCGTGGTGTGTGGACTTCTTATTGAAGTGTCTTTTCTTGTTGTGGAACACGGGCTCTAGGGTACACAGGCTTCAGTAGCTGTGGCTCCTGGGCTCTAGAGCACAGAGACAGCAGTTGTGGTACACGGGCCACGTTGCTCTGAGGTATGTGAGACCTTCCTGGATCAGGGATGGAACCCATGTCTCCTGCACTGGCAGGTAAATTCTTTACCATTGAGCCACCTTAAGAACATTCATTTCATTTTTATTAGAGTTTCACATGAATCAATTACTAGAGAATAAAAATTTTTAATTAATTTTCCTTATAATTGAAGATAAAGTACTAGAATGTATAAGCAGGTATTTTGAGTTATGAACATACTTTCAGTTTCTTCTACAACTTTAACTTGCCTGGAAAATCCTATGGACAGAGGAGCCTGGCTGGCTACTGTCCATGGAGTTGAAAGAGTTGGACAAAACTTAGTACCTAAACCATCACCACTACAAGCTTAAGTTACAGAAGATGTCTGAGGATATATTAAAATGCCATTATATGAATTCACATTTAAAATTAAATTCAGACCTACATGAAACTGATTTGTATGAAGAGTTAAGTCTTTTTAGAAACAGTGTTCTGAAAAAACATCAGCTTTAGATGTACTCAATTTTTTTTAATTTATTTATTTTAATTGGAGGTTAATTACTTTACAATATTGTATTGGTTTTGCCATACATCAACATGAATCCGCCACTAATTTCTCAGAAATAGTCTCAATGTTGTCATGGCCTCTAAAATACTCTTAACAGTTGTATCACCAGAAAGATCTTTATCAAACAAAAATTATCAATAATTATTTGCAATCTTGCATTTACCAAGAGCAACTGATGTTACTTTCAGTTTAAGCAATTGAAAATGAAATGGCTAAGAAACAGAGAACCAATTACTCCTCACCATAGGGGAGAGGAGTGGGAGAAAGGGAAAAATATGTGAAAGGGATTTGTACTAGGTATAAAATAAATACATTACAAACTGGTAATGTACAATGCAGGGAACACAGTTAATATTTTATAATAACAAAGGTATGAGGCATATTATATAAAAATAGCAAATTACTATGTTATCACCTGAAACTAATAAGTTCATTGAACCTCAATTTTTAAAAAAAGGAAAAGGAAATAAAGTGGCTAAAAGTACACACTTTTTAAATTTTATTTTTAATTAGAGGATAATTACTTTACAATATTGTAATGGTTTCTGCCATATACAGCATGAATCGACCATAGGCATACATATGTCCCCACCCTCTTGAACCCCCTTCCCACCTCCCTCCCCATCCCACCCTTCTGGGTTGTCACAGAGCACCGGGTTTGTGTTTCTTGTATTATACAGCAAACTCCCACAGATAGTACTAATGATCTTACTCGCAGGGAAGCAAAGGCGATGCAGACATAGAGAACAGACATTTGGATACACTGGGGGAAGGATAGGGTAGGATGATTTGAAAGACTAGCATTGAAACATATACATTACCATATGTAAAAAGTACACATTTTTATGGCCTAGTAAATTTACAGAATTGACAGAACATTGAGCCAGAAAAAGCCTTTGATGGATCAAGATATCACATTATTAAAGTATTATCATTTATTTTAAAAAGTCTTCCTCAGCGATCAATGCAAAGAAATAGAGGAAAACAATAGAATGGGAAAGACTAGAGATCTCTTCAAGAAAATTAGAGATACCAAAGGAACATTTCATGCAAAGATGGCACAATAAAGGACAGAAAAGGTATGGACCTAACAGAAGCAGAAGATATTAAGAACAGGTGGAAAGAATACACAGAAGAACTATACAAAAAAGATCTTCATGATCACGATGGTGTGATCATGCACCTATAGCCGAACATTCTGGACTGCAAAGTCAATTGGGCCTTAGGAACCATTACTATGAACAAAGCTAGTGGAGGTGATGGAATTCCAGTTGAGCTATTTCAAATCCTTAAAGCTGATGCTATTAAAGAGCTGCACTCAAAATGCCAGCACATTTGGAAAATTCAGCAGTGGCCACAGGACTGGACAAGGTCAGTTTTCATTCCATTCCCAATGAAAGGTGATGCTGAAGAATATTCAAACTACCGTATAATTGCATTCATTTCACATGTTGGCAAGGTTATACTCAAAATCCTTCAAACTTGGTTTCAGCAGGACATGAACTGAGAACTTTCAGATGTACAAGCTGGGTTTAGAAAGGACAGAAGACCCAAAGACTGAATTGCCAAAATTTGTTGGATAATGGAGAAAGCAAGGGAATTTCAGAAAAACATCTACTTCTGCTTCATTGACTATGCTGATTGCTTCATTGACTAGCCTTTGACTGTGTGGATCACAACAAACTGGAAAATTCTTAAAGAGATGGGAATATCAGACCATCTTACCTGCCTCCTGAGAAACCTGTACGCAGGTCAGGAAGCAACAGTTAGAACACTGTGTGGAACAACTGACTGGTTCAAAATTGGGCAAGGAGTATGACAAGGCTGTATATTGTCACTCTGCTTATTTAACTTCTATGCAGAGTATATCATGTGAAATGCCAAGCTGGATGAACTACAACCTGGGATCAAGGTTGATAGGACAAATATCAACAACTTCAGATATGTAGATGATACCACTCCAATGGCAGAAAGTGAAGAGGAACTAAAAAGCCTCTTGATGAGGGTAAAAGAAAAGACTGACAAAGCTGTCTTGAAACTCAACATTCAAAAAGCTAAGATCGTGTTATCTGGCCCCATCACTTCATGGAAAATAGAAGAGGAAAAAGTGTAAGTGGTGGCAGATTTTATTTTCTTGGGCTCCAAAGTCACTATGGATGGTGACTACAGCCACGAAATTAAAAGGCACTTCTCCTTGGAAGAAAAATTATGACAAACCTAGACAGTGTATTAAAGAGCAAAAACATCATTTTGCTGACAAAGGTCTGTATAGTCAAAGTTATGGTTTTTCCAGTAGTCATATATGGATGTGACAGTTGGACCATAAAGAAGGCTGGGTGCAGACAAATTGATGCTATCAAATTACGATGCTGGAGAAGACTCTTGAACATCCCTTGGACTGCAAGGAGATCAAATCAGTCAATCCTAAAGGAAGTCAATCCTGAATATTCATTGGAAGGACTGATGCTGAAGCTAATGCTCCAATACTTTGACCACCTGATGTGAAAAGCCGACTTACTGGAAAAGCCCCTGATGCTGGGAAAGATTGAGGGCAGAAGGACAAAGGGGTGACAGAGGATGAGATGGTTGGATGGCATCACTAAGTCAATGGACATGAGTTTGAGCAAACTGTAGGAGATAGTGAAGGTCAGAGGAGCCTGTCATGCTGCTGTCCATGGGTTGCAAAAAGTCAGACAAGACTGAGCAACTGAACAACAACAACAAGAGAAATAGAGAGAATCTAAGACATTCTTCACCCTTGTGGCAGAAAGTGAAGAGGACTAAAGAGCCTCTTGATGAAAGTGAAAGAGGAGAGTGAAAAGGTTGGCTTAAAGCTCAACATTCAGAAAATGAAGATCATGGCATCTGGTCCCATCACTTCACGGGAAATAGATGGGGAAACAGTGGAAACAGTGTCAGACTTTGTTTTTTGGGGCTCCAAAATCACTGCAGATGGTGACTGCAGCCATGAAATTAAAAGACGCTTACTCCTTGGAAGGAATGTTATGTCCAATCTAGATAGCATATTGAAAAGCAGAGACATTATTTTGCCAACAAAGGTCCGTCTAGTCAAGGCTATGGTTTTTCCTGTGGTCATGTATGGATGTGAGAGTTGGACTGTGAAGAAAGCTGAGCACCAAAGAACTGATGCTTTTGAACTGTGGTGTTGGAGAAGACTCTTGAGAGTCCCTTGGACTGCAAGGAGATCCAACCAGTCCATTCTAAAGGAGATCAGTTCTGGGTGTTCTCTGGAAGGACTGATGCTGAAGCTGAAACTCCAGTACTTTGGCCACCTCATGTGAAGAGTTGACTCATTGGAAAAGACTCTGATGCTGGGAGGGGTTAGGGGCAGGAGGAGAAGGGGACGACAGAGGATGAGATGGCTGGATGGCATCACCGATTTGATGGATGTGAGTTTGAGTGAACTCCGGGAGTTGGTGACGGACAGGGAGGCCTGGCGTGCTGCAATTCATGGGGTTGCAAAGAGCGACTGAACTGAACTGAAGACATTCTACATGGGTTTCTGGGTTGTTGTTGTTTTTTTTTTTTTGAATCTCAGTTCTCCAACCAGGGGTCAAACCTGAGTCATGGCAGTGAAAGCCTGAATTCTAACCACTAGATCACAAAGGAACTCCTTTGTATTTTTAGTAGATAAGGCATTAAGCAAATAAAACTATGATATTGTAGTAATTATTATCTTTGCTCAGGATATTTTTCCTAGCTCCATTTTTTATAATGAAAATGAGTGAACATGTGACCCAGACTGAGACCATCATAGAAACCCAGTTGTATGACCTCGGTGATTAGCAATGGGAAGAGTATGCCATCCTTGCATGCAATCAGAGTCCTTCTTCAGGATTTTTCAGACGTGTGTATCCTAACTCTAGTAAGGATATCAAAGAACTATAAAGGTATGATTCTAGGACACAACTATAAGGATATGACTCTAGGGGTAACAGGCTATTTTTTCCACCAAGTGGAGAAGCCTGAGAAGAAGAAGCTAATACAATGGTACTCCCTCCCTTATCTGTGGTTATGCCTTCTGCAGTTTCAGTTACCCAAGGTCAAGCATGGTCCAAAAATATTAAATAGAAAATTTCAGAAATAAACCATTCATAAGTTTTAAATTGTGCACAATTCTGAGTAGCATGTTGAAGTCTCAGACTATCCTGTTCCATTCCACTTGGGACATGAATCATCCCCTTGTCCAGCACATCATGCCCATATCATGCCCAGCTACACTCAGTAGCTGTCTTGGTTATCAGATCAACTGTCCAGGTATCTCAGTGCCTAAGTGTATGTAGGGTTTGGTACTCTTTGTGGTGGAGGCATCCACTGGGGAGTCTTAGAACCCTCATGGATAAAGGGGGACTACTCTACTCTCCAGTTCCAGTTGGAGAAAGAAGCAGGAGAAAAAGAAAAACTGATAGAAAAAGAAATTCATGGCACCGAGACCTTACTTGACATACCTGAGATTCCTAGAGTTACCCTGCCCTTGCAGCTTATTTTTTCTTTCTTCTTTCTTGATTCAGAGTGCTACGCTACCCTATGCACTTTCAATACACTCGTTTTTCCCCCTTAGGTTAGTTGGAGTTGAATTTCTATTTCTCGCAACCAAAATAAATCAGACTATTAGATAGATGACAGCAACTTTATATGATCAAATTCTAATGCTAACTTTTGTATAGTTGACCCTTGAACAATGCTAGTTGGAATTGCACAGATCCACTTATACATGAATTTTTTTCAATAGTGACTCCTACAGTACAATACAATCAAAGGTTTAGTTGAATCTAGGGAGATATATATATATGATCAACTATAAATTATACACAGATTTTTTACTTCCTGAAGGGTCAGTGCCCCTAAAATTGACATTGTTCAAGGGTCGATTGTGTTTTATAAGGTGTAAAATATATACAGTATCTCATTTGACCTTCACATCAATTCTGTGAACAAGGTATGAGTATGAGTGGTAGCTGCTCAGTTGTGTCCAACTCTTTGTAACTCCATGGCCTATAGCCCGCCAGGCTCCTTTGTCCATGGAATTCTCCAGACAATAATACTGGAGTGTGTTGCCATTTCCTTCTCCAGGGGATCTTCCTGACCCAAGGATCTAATTCAAGTCTCTTGCATTGCAGGCAGATTCTTTACCATCTAAGCCACCAGGGAAGCCTGAACAAGGTAGGATAAGTATTATTATGGTTTGTCTTCTATGCATTAGATGGCAAGTTTCATAAGTTAAAAATCTGATCTATATGTTTTTAAAATTTTGTAATTAGCTAGCAACGAACTATATTTCAGAAATAATAAACTGAGGTTCAGGAGATATGACTGACCCACTGACAAATATAAGTGTCTCATCAGAAACTGGTTCCCCTTTATGTTCTATATTTTGTTTTTTATGATAGGCCTTGTGGTTGGCATTGGAGATACAAAGGTAACTAAGATGCTCTCAAAGAATTCAGAGTCTAGTGCAATGGTTCACAAAGATACACTCCTGTATTCTGATATATCCCATTCCATCCTGTTGAAATGACTGGTCTGGTGGTAGGTTTTTATTAACTATCCTTATATAAGGGTCTCAAAGTGCACATTTTTAATATATTTCATCATATTTTAATTTTTTATCAAATGATAAAATAATTTCCTGGATAACCTTCCCCCCTTCATGGGACATCTGACATATCCAATGTAGCACTAAAACCTGGAAGATAGTGGACACTTAATTAGCCAACTGTACTGTTGCACTCCTCACCCTCATCCCCAGTAATCTTACTCAGAACTGGTATTTTAGGGTAGTTAAGAAATTGGGATCTTGGGATAAAAAGAACTTGGTCAAGTCTCAGTTCTGTCACTTATGAGCTCTTCTGTTACTAGAAAGTATCATAATCTTTTTGTGCTTTACTTTCCTTATCTGGAGTATGGGGATGGATTTGGTGTGAGGACTAAATGTACTACTGCAATATAAAGCACTTGACCTATATTTTGCAATGTAATATGTTTTAAATGTAGCTGTTTTTCCTAATTCTCAGTTAAAGTGTAAGAAGTACTGGCAGGTGATTAAATAATCAGAACAGCATGATCAATAGTAAATAAAATGCATGTGCAATGCTATAATGGTATTATGATGGTATAATTTCATAAGTAAATAAGAAAGGCCTATAATACTTTCTATGAATTTACTACTAAATATCTCTACCTTTACTTTGACATTGCTTTTGATACCACAACCACATTATTTGCAACTAGTTTATGAAACTTGCATGGTTCATAGATTATCAAAGTTAAAATGCATTACAAAGTAAGTTGTTAGTTGTATAGTTAAGCTTGACAAGACACACCCATTGCAATCTCCTTTTTCCCTCATTTACTTCCCTTTTGAGGAGAGTACTATCCAAACTTCTTTTGGGTACTAATATTAAGTCTGAATGTGAATTTATATGTATTCAAGAGATTAATTTGACTATTTGTTAATTTGTATTAATTATCTTACCTTTTTTCTGGTCTAATTTTCAAGAGATTTAAAAAGCAAAGTAGCATGCACTGATTAAAATTCTAAATTGACAAAGGCTATTAATTTGGGAAGCATGAATTTTATGCAAAATATGGTATCACACAAAGACTTGTTTATTTCAGCGTAGGATGACCCAGTATGGCTATCAAGACACATGCAGATCAGATACCAGCATCATCCATATAATAGTTTTCTTTGGGGAGAAATAAAGAGCTGTCTTCAGATGCTGCTATTTTAGGCTCTCTTAAAAAACACTTTGAATAGTTGCTCCATTCTAGTGAATCTATTTAATGTCAACAACTTCTATGTGTACTTTAGCTTGCTAACAATTTCTTTTGTTCTTTAACATTTCCTTAGTATAAATCAGGGGTCTACAAACTGTAGAGATGGGCCAAATGCAGCCTGCAATCCAGTTTTGTAAATAAAGGTTTTTGGAACACATCCACCCAGGCCCAATTGGTTATGTCTTGGCTGCTTCCCTGGCTTTACCATAACAGAGCTGTTTGTTTGCAAGAGGGTCGTTTGCAGAAAAGTTTTGCCACCCTCTCATCTAAATTATGGCTTCTCTGATGGCTCAGTGGGTAAAAGATGTGCCTGCAATGCAGGAGACACAGGAGACACAGGTTTGATCCCTGGATCAGGAAAAGCCCCTGGAGAAGGAAATGGCAACCCATTCCAGTATTCTTGCCTGGAGAATTCCATGGACAGAGGAGCCTGACAGGCTAGAGTCCATGGGGTAGCAAAGAATTCAACATGGCTGAGGGACTGAGCAAGCAATTCTAAATTATTCAAACCTTTACGTCTTTCTCTATTATCTTGAATCTGCCCCAATTCACCATAAACTTCACCAAGTCAAATTTGTGAACGGTGATAATATATTTTCATTTTTTCTCAAATTTCTTCAGAGTGAGTAGATCTGTTGGTCACATCTAATAATCATATATTAACTCTGTGCTTAACTGCTGAGTGTTCTTAAACTTCCTATAAACAATTTTGGCAGTTTCCTTTTAATCCTCATTATTCTAAACTTTTGATACATGACACTTATGACTCCCCCCACCAGGAAAGAAGCCCTCTCTCATTTCTTGGCTCTGATATATGATAAAATCCATTTCTCCTAACTTTTCTGTAGTTGTCTCTAGTTCATCTTCTTCTTATGCTGTCTGTGAATGTTGTCCTTGGACATATTCTAGTTTCATGCTCTGTATATTTATTAAAAACTGATTTATTCTCATTACTTTAACTCTCACATCTATGACTGCTGACTTCAAAAAAGATCACCAACAAAAATTTGTTGATCAAATGTTACTAAATAGAAGTTTGTGTGCCTAATGCAGATTGAGGCCAAACAAACTGAAATCTGAGTTTGGAGCAGAGAAAGGTGTACTGCAGAGCCAAGCAAGGAGAACAGATGGCTTACACTCAAAAACTCAAAACACTCCAATGATTTTCATGGAGTAAAGGCTACAGGGTGTGTGATTTTTCTTCTGATTGGTTGGTAGTAAGGTAACAGGGCTGTGCTCCAGGAATCTCTTACTCAGCCTGAAGTTACCATCCTCTACCTGGGGGGGGGGGTCTTAGTTCCTGCAGAAGAACTCAAAAATATGGTTATGTATATCTCTTCCATTTCTTATTTGCAGGAAAGATGCTTCAGCCACCAAGACCTTCATGAATACCAAAGTGAAGATTCAAACAGTTGCTAATCAGGGAAGCTAGGGAATGCAGAAAACAAAGGAGGAATAGTTAAGAAACAATAGTGTATTGGCAAAACTAATACAATTATGTAAAGTTTAAAAATTAAATAAAATTAAAAAAAAAAAGAAACAATAGTGCAGCAGGGGGCAGGGTCATGGCATCCTATACCATCGCTTCAAGGCAAATAGATGGGGAAACAATGGAAACAGTGACACACTTTATTTTGTTGGGCTCCAAAATCACTGCAGATGGTGACTGCAGCCATGAAATTAAAAGATGTTTGCTCCTTGGAAGAAAAGCTATAACCAACCTAGAAAGCATATTAAAAAGCAGAGACATTACTTTGCCAACAAAGGTCCGTCCAGTCATAGCTATGGTCTTTCCAGCAGTCATGTATGGATGTGAGAGTTGAACCATTAAGAAAAGGCTGAGTGCCAAAGAATTGATGCTTTTGAACTGTGGTGTTGGTGAAGAATCTTGAGAGTCCCTTGGACTGCAAGGAGATCCAACCAGTCCATCCTAAAGGAAATCAGTCCTGAATGTTCATTGGAAGGACTGATGCTGAAGCTGAAGCTCCAGTACTTTGGCCACCTGATGCAAAGAAATGATTCACTGGAAAAGATCCTGATGCTGGGAAAGATTGAAGGTAGGAGGACAAGGGGACAACAGAGGATGATATGGTTGGATGGCATCATCAACCAACCACATGAGTTTGAGCAAGCTTCAGGAGTTGGTGATGGATATAGAAGCCTGGTGTGCAGCAGTCCGTGGGATCACAAAAAGTCAGATAAGACTGAGTGACTGGACTGAACTGTACTGAACTGACATCCCTTCCAGAAGAACCAGGATCCTGCCCCTTGCTGCACTACTGTTTCTTGATTGCTCCTACTTTGTTTTCTGCATTCCCTAGGTTCCCAGTTTGAATCTGCACTTTGGTATTCAGGAAGCTCTTGGAGGCTGAAGCCTTTTTCCTGCAAATAAGAAATGGAGGACACAGAAAGGCTTTTGTGCCCAGGAGGGCCCCATAGGGTCCTGCTTGGTTTCACAAACAAGGCTTAATGTATTACTTGTTTTGGTTAGGAAAGATATCAACTTAATAGTGTATTAGAAAAGGAAAGTCAAAGGCATATATTTATAAAGTTTAGGTGTTTGGTTTAAGGAACCTCTTTCAATGCAGGGGTCTGATTGGAATGGGACAACATTTCTGATATAAATTCTTAGATTGGGGAATATAGCAAGGCAAGAGTTTTGAAGTATGTCTTGTTGAGTAACCATTTGATGAGTGAGCAATTTGTCCATATGAGAATGGTGATATTTATCCTGACTCATAACCACTTGCTTTGAGAAGGGCAGCTAATTAAACCAGCTTATTATTCTAATAAATAACTTTTCAGAAAATTCCTGAAACAAACAATAAAGTTACTTACAATTTTATTTTCCTAGGCAAAAATTTGCTGGAATAGTAATGTTAATATTGACAACTTTAGTTCTTGTTCCTATTAAGCAGTATGCTTACAGGAAGTTTGTTCTCACTTCTTTTTTTAATTTATTTATAAAAGTTATTTATATATTTTTAAATGAAATATCTAGGACTTTATTAGATGACTTCAGATACTGTTCTAAGATTTCCACATGAGTTTTTTTATAGTTCTACAGTTTTCATGATCCCCTGGAGAAGGAAATGGCAACCCACTCCAGTATTTCTGCCTGGAAAATTCCATGGACAGAGGAGCCTGGTGGGCTACAGTCCATGGGGTTGCAAAGAGTTGCATATGATTGAATGACTTCACCTCACAGTTTTCATATATCTCCTGATATTCTCTGTCTTTTATTTATTTTATTTTAAACTTTTTGTTTTGTATTGGGGTACAGCTGATTAACAGCGTTGTGATAGTTTCAGGTAAACAGTGAAAGGACTCAGTCACACATACACATGTATCCATTCTTCCCCAAACTCCCCTCCCATCTAGGCTGCCACAAAACATTGAGCAGAGTTCCATGTGCTGTACAGTAAGTCCTTATAGTTGTCCATTTTAAACAGCAGTATGTACATACCTATTCCAAACTCCCTAACTATCCCTGCCTCCCATTTTTCTCTACCGCAATCCTTTTGTAAGGAACATTTATATTTATAAAGGAAATCTCCCTCTCTGCAATAGGAAGAGGAACATGACTAAATCTTTAGAAACTCCTGGAGAAGGGAATGACCTAAATTTTCGTAACTACCATATCCTCCTTTACTGTGCTTTTCCTGGTCACCTCCCATAACTGCAAACTAAAATGGACTGGAATGGGTGAATTTAACTCAGATAACCATTATATCTACTACTGTGGGCAAGAATCCCATAGAAGAAATGGATTAGCCATCATAGTCAACAAAAGAGTCCGAAATGCAGTACTTGGATGCAATCTCAAAAACAACAGAATGATCTCTGTTCATTTCCAAGGCAAACCATTCAATATCACAATAATCCAAGTCTAGGCCACAACCAGTAATGCTGAAGAAGCCCAAGTTGAACAGTTCTATGAAAACCTACAAGACTTTCTAGAACTAACACCCCAAAAAGATGCCTTTTTCATTATAGGTGACTGGAATGCAAAAGTAGTAAGTCAAGAAATCTGGACTAACAGGCAAATTTGGCCTTGGAGTACAGAATGAAGCAGGGCAAAGGCTAATAGAGTTTGGTCGAGAGAACACACTAGTCATAGCAAACACCCTCTTCCAACAACATAAGAGAAGACTCTACACATGGACATCACCAGATGGTCAATACTAAAATCAGATTGATTATATTTTTTGTAGCCAAAGATGAAGAAACCTTATAGATTCAGCAAAACCAATACCAGGAGCTGACTGTGGCTAAGATCATGAGCACCTTATTGCAAAATTTAGACTTAAATTGAAGAAAGTAGGGGAAACCACTAGATCATTCAGGTATGACCTAAATCATATCACTTACAATTATATAGTGGAAGTGACAAATAGATTCAAGGGATTACATATGATAGACAGAGTGCCTGAAGAACCAGGGACAAAGGTTTGTGAAATTGTACATGAGGCAGTGATCAAGACCATCCCAGAGAAAAAGAGCTGCAAAAAGGCAAAATGGTTGTCTGAGGAAGCCTTACAAATAGCTGTGAAAAGAAGGGAAGCGAAATGCAAAGGAGAAAAGGAAAGATATACCCATTTGAATGCAGAGGTCCAAAGAATAACAAGGAGAGATAAGAAAGCCTTCCTCAGTGATCAGTGCAAAGAAATAGAGGAAAACAATAGAATGGGAAAGATTAGAAATCTTTTCAAGAAAATAGAGATACCAAGGGAACATTTCATGCAAACCTGGGCACAATAAAGGACAGAAATGGTATGCACCTAACAGAAGCAGAAGATATTAAGAAGAGGTGGCAGGAATACACAGAAGAACTTTACAAAAAAGATCTTCATGACCCAGATAATCACGATGGTATGATTGCTCAACTAGAGCCAGACATTCTGGACTGCAAAGTCAAGTGGGCCTTAGTAAGCATCACTACGAACAAAGCTAGTGGGGGTGATGGAATTCCAGTTGAGCTATTTCAAATCCTAAAAGACAATGCTATGAAAGTGCTGCACTCAATATGCCATCAAATTTGGAAAATGCAGTAGTGGTCACAGGACTGGAAAAGGTCAGTTTTCATTCCAATCCCAAAGAAAAGCAATGCCAAAGAATGCGCCAACTACCATACAATTGCACTCATCTCACACACTAGCAAACTAATGCTCAAAATTCTCCAAGCCAGGCTTCAACAATACGTGAACCATGAGCTTCAAGATGTTCAAGCTGGATTTAGAAAAGGCAGAGGAATGAGAGATCAAATTGCCAACATCCGTTGGATCATTGAAAAAGCAAGAGAGTTCCAGAAAAACATCTATTTCTGCTTTATTGACTATGCCAAAGCCTTTGACTGTGTGGATCACAACAAACTGTGGAAAATTCTTCAAGAGATGGGAATACCAGACCACCTGACCTGCCTCTTGACAAATCTGTATGCAGGTCAAGAAGCAACAGTTATAACTGGACATGGAACAACACACTTATTCCAAATCGGGAAAGGAGTATGTCAAGACTGTATATTGCCACCCTGCTTATTTAACTTATAAGCAGAGTACATCACGAGAAACGCTTGGCTGGATGAAGCACAAGCTGGAATCAAGAATGGCAGGAGAAATATGAATAACCTCAGATATGCAGATGACACCACCGTTACGAACGAAGGCGAAGAAGAACTAAGGCGCCTCTTGATAAAAGTGAAAGAGGAGAGTAAAAAACTTGGCTTACAGCTCAACATTCAGAAAACTAAAATCTTGGCATCTGGTCCCATCACTTCATGGCAAATAGATGGGGAAACAATGGAAACAGCAACACACTTTATTTCTGGGGGCTCCAAAATCACAGCAGATGGTGACTGCAGCCATGAAATTAAAAGACACTTACTCCTTGGAAGAAAAGTTATGACCAACCTAGACAGCATATTACAAAGCAGAGACATTGCTCT
Organism: Bos grunniens; assembly: GCF_055505025.1. NCBI lineage: Eukaryota > Metazoa > Chordata > Mammalia > Artiodactyla > Bovidae > Bos > Bos grunniens. The sequence goes on from NC_141194.1 coordinate 136,929,519, forward strand.
GTCAACAAGGGTCCGTCTAGTCAAAGCTATTGTTTTTCCAGTAGTCATGGATGGATGTGAGAGTTGGACTATAAAGAAAGCTGAGTGCCAAAGAATTGATGCTTTTGAACTGTGGAGTTGGAGAAGACTCTTGAGAGTCCCTTGGACTGCAAGGAGATCAATCCATCCTAAAGGAAATCATTCCTGAATATTCATTGGAAGGACTGATGCTGAAGCTGAAACTCCAATACTGTGGCCACCTGATGTGAAGAACTGACTCATTTGAAAAGACCCTGATGCTGTGAAAGATTGAAGGAAGGAAGAGAAGGGGATGACAGAGGATGAGATGGTTGGATGCATCACTGACTCAATGGACACGAGTTTGAGTAAGCTCCAGGGGTTGGTGATGAATCGGGAAGCCTGGCATGCTGCAGTCCATAGGGTGCAAAGAGTCAAACAGGACAGAGCAACTGAACTGAACTGAACTCCCATAACTGACTCCCCACGCCCAACATCTTCTTCTGTCTGTAGCTAGAGATGGTATTAAGAATGATGAGTTAGGCCATTTCCAGGAGTTTCCTGGGCATCTCCTATGTATTCAGAAGGAATGCATGCTATTAAACTTTGGTTTTGGTGATGGACAGGGAGGCCTGGCATGCTGCAGTCCATGGGGTCGCAAAGAGTTGGACATGACTGAGTGACTGAACTGAACTGAAACGTTGGTTTGATTTTCTCCCCCTGTTAATCTATCTTTTATTATGGGTAGTGGGGAGGGAGTGTCTCAGCCAAAAACCTAGAAGTATAGAAGGAAATTTTCCTCCCCTATAGCTCCCAGTATTCACCTAGTCACCATGTGCTACCTGTTTACTTTATGAATTTCTTTGACAAAATCTGCAAAAATTGATGAGACTGGCCTAATGAGGCAGTAGTTGAACAGTCACATGGCATGAGACTAGAAGATGGCCAAGGAGAACACTCACAGAGAGTAAGAAGAAAAATGGGAGAAATATTTCTGTGTCTCAGAGCCAACAAATGAGAGGGGACTTCTTTTTGAATCAGTTCAGTTCAGTCACTCAGTCGTGTCTGACTCTTTGCGACCACATGGACCACAGCACGTCAGGTCTCCCAGTCCATCACCAACTCCCAGAGTTTACTCAAACTTAATGTCCATTGAGTCACTGATGTCATCCAACCATCTCATGCTCTGTGGTCCCCTTCTCCCTCCTTCAATCTTTCACAGCATCAGGGTCTTTTGTTCTGTGATGACCCTGTGATGTTCTTAACATCAGGTGGCCACAGTATTGGAGTTTCAGCTTCAGCATCAGTCCTTCCAATGAATATTCAGGACTGATTTCCTTTAGGATGGACTGGTTGGATCTCCTTGCAGTCCAAGGGACTCTCAAGAGTCTTCTCCAACTCCACAGTTCAAAAGCATCAATTCTTCTGTGCTCAGTTTTCTTTATAGTCCAACTTTCACATCCATACATGACTACTGGAAAAACCATAGCCTTGACTAGATGGACCTTTGTTGGCAGAGCAATGTATCTGCTTTGTAATATGCTGTCTAGGTTGGTCATAACTTTTCTTCCAAGGAGTAAGCGTCTTTTAATTTCATGGTGGCAGTCACCATCTGCTGTGATTTTGGAGCCCCCCAAAACAAAATGTGTCACTGTTTCCATTGTTTCCCCATCTATTTGCCATGAAGTGATGGGACCAGGTGGCATGATGTTAGTTTTTTGAATGTTGAGCTGTAAGCCAACTTTTTTACTCTCCTCTTTCACTTTTATCAAGAAGCTCTTTAGTTCTTTTTCACTTTCTTCCATAAGGGTGGTGTCATCTGCAAATATAGGGTTATTGATATTTCTCCTGCCAATCTTGATTCCAGCTTGTGCTTCATCCGGCCTGGCATTTCACATGATGTACTCTGTATATAAGTTAAATAAGCAGGGTGGCAATACACAGCCTTGACATACTCCTTTCCCAATTTGGAAACAGTCTGTTGTTCCATGCCCGGTTCTAACTGTTGCTTCCTGACCTGCATACAAATTTCTCAAGAGGCAGGTCAGGTGGTCTGGTATTCCCATCTCTTTCAGAATTTTCCACAGTTTGTGCTGATCCATACAGTCAAAGGCTTTGGCATACTCAATAAGCCAGAACTAGAAGTTTTTCTGGAACTCTCTTGCTTTTTTGATAATCTAACAGATGTTGGCAATTTGATCTCTGGTTCCTCTGCCTTTTCTAAATCCAGCTTGAACATCTGGAATTTCACAGTTCACATACTGTTGAAGCCTGGCTTGGAGATTTTTGAGCGTTACTTTACTAGCTTGTGAGATGAGTGCAATTGTGTGGTAGTTGGTGCGTTCTTTGGCATTGCCTTTCTTTGGGATTGGAATGAAAACTGACCTTTCCCAGTCCTGTGGCCACTGCTGAGTTTTCCAAATTTGCTGGCATATTGAGTGCAGCACTTTCACAGCATCATCTTTTAGGATTTGAAATAGCTCAACGGGAATTCCATCACCTCCACTAGCTTTGTTCGCAAAGATGCTTCCTTAGGCCCGCTTGACTTCACATTCCAGGACGTCTGGCTCTAGGTGAGTGATCTTACCATCGTGATTATCTGGGTCATGAAGATCTTTTTTGTAAAGTTCTTCTGTGTATTCCTGCCACCTCTTCTTAATATCTTCTGCTTCTGTTAGGTCCATACCATTTCTGTCCTTTATTGTGCCCATCTTTGCATGAAATGTTTCCTTGGTATCTCTAATTTTCTTGAAGAGATTTCTAGTCTTTCCCATTCTATTGTTTTCCTCTATTTCTTTGCACTGATCACTGAGGAAGGCTTTCTTATCTCTCCTTGCTATTCTTCGGAACTCTGCATTCAAATAGATATATCTTTGTGAATGGAGTGATCATAATTGTCATGTGTGAGGTTAGGATAATAGGAATTGAAAGAAGAGTGCTAAAGCCCTCTCTGTAAGGGCTATTTCTCCCATAGACTAAGGAATACCTATGGCTGGAGGTAAACTGAAACTTTATAACAAAATGTCTCTGGACAATGAGAGTGAGAGGAACAAAAAAACACTAACTCATCTGCAATTTGTTGTTTATAAGCCTAGCAGTAAAGAGACATTTGTTAGTTGCTTTGACCCTACAGATCTATTCCGTCATCTAGGTAGTTTCCTAGATGATGGAATAGATCTGTAGTTTAAACAATGTTAATAGTTAATCATTAGTTTGAGGTTTAAGATTATACAGCTTCCATAATGGCAATGTGGAAAGAAAAAGTTAAATTGCAAGACAAATGATGGCAGAGAGAGATTCAGATACTATTGGTAAAAATAAAATTTATAATGCTATAAAATGTCTTAATTAACTTCTACAACCATTTAGAAGTTAGGGCTCCGTAAGAATTCAATATCAGTATGCAGTCAGGGTTGAAATAACATTTACCTTAGTGACCAAATACCCTAATCAGGAAAAAAAGCACAAGCATTAATTGAATGGAAACGATGAACCCTCACTACCTTTGGAAAGCAGTCAGGAGTAATGCCAATGTATCGTTGGTCTGTTCTAACCTACCCCAGGGGATGGAACATACAGAAATCAGCAAGCCAACTAAGCTTCCCTCAACAAAGCAATTCCTTCCTTTCATTGACTCCCAACATTCTGGTCATGGATAACTTGATGTTTGGGGAAATGTTGATTCTGGTTCCCCTCTGGCAATCAATTCCCCACTGTGGCAAATGGACCTAAGCTATTTTAGCAATTCTGTGAATGTGAGGTTCTTTTGGTAAATATCAGCAGCCTCCACTGATGAGAAAATAAATGGAGGCTATCTATCTTTAACCCTGAAGCTTACTACCAGGAGAAATAAATTCTCAAACTAAATTCCACCAAAGGTACTATCATTTCCTGGCAACTCATTTATAAGTAAAAGAGGTCTTTTTCTCTGCTGTTAAGTCCACCTTGCATGAAAGGTTCACACTAAAACAAATATATTCTTCCATCCTAAATGGCAGAATGTGGAAACCTTGTAGCCATCAGATCAGATCAGTTGCTCAGTAGTGTCCGACTCTTTGTGACCCCATGAATCGCAGCACGCCAGGCCTCCCTGTCCATCATCAACTCCCGGAGTTCACTCAGACTCATGTCCATCAAGTCAGTGATGCCATCCAGCCATCTCATCCTCTGTCGTCCCCTTCTCCTCCTGCCCCCAATCCCTCCCAGCATCAGAGTCTTTTCCAATGAGTCAACTCTTCGCATGAGGTGGCCAAAGTACTGGAGTTTCAGCTTTAGCATCATTCCTTCCAAAGAAATCCCAGGGCTGATCTCCTTCAGAATGGACTGGTTGGATCTCCTTGCCGTCCAAGGGACTGGTAACATTTTCAATGAATAGGAGGTGCAGGTTAATAAGCTTCAGACATAAGGCATTATGCCTAGGACATAGACTTCTGGGCTTTTTGATTTCCAACATCTCATGTTGTTGGGGTCAGTGTGAGGAAAGCACGAGAGACTCCATCTTGAAGCCTGTCATCCATCTTAAAGACAGGATGTGAATAGGACCTGAACCCTGCCCAAGAGTGAGGAAACTGTTGCTAGTAAAAACCAGGTCTCCTGGAGACTTCCTTCCCTACAGATGGCAAATGGAGACTGTAGTTGAGGTCAGGCCCTGTTAGATTAACCATGGAGACATCCCCCTTGATGTATAATCATTGTTCCCCCCACCTTTAACCTTAATTGTTTATTCTCCTAGCACCTACTTGTTGTAAAACTCAGTCATATACAACAAGGAGGTTGCTAACATGTAACCAGTCATGTAGTGGGGGGTGTAAAACTGGGCCTCTCAGAAACATCAGGGTCCTTGTTGGGAACTGATTCCCCTTGGACCCATTGGTGTAATAAACTGTACTCCACTGTCTTGAGTATCCTCCAAGGTGTGTTTTGCAACTCCGGATTCCACAACATTTCTTATGAAGGAATTTGGTCCTCTTGCACTGTTCCTAACCAATCACATGTCTTAACACTGCTATTTATTTAAGATGGTTCATCAGCTAATTAGCTAGCCCCCAAATGTTGCTACATATAAAGATACTTTATTTGGTAATTAATCAGCCCTAGGATTTTAATTAGAATTAACTTCTTTTCTTTACTCATCTCACTACTAATACACTCCTGAAGTATTTTAAAGTAAATTCCCACCCAAACAATGTAACTCAGTAACTCCTGCAGGCCCACATATGTGTTAATATCAGTAAAGCCCTGCCCACTCTCTAAAACCTGGCTGCCAGGATGTGGGTGAGCTACCATTCACAGACAACTGGGATGAACCCAGCTTGACTCTCAGCTCTGCCCTTTAATATATAATTGAGTATTTATGTTCATTGACCCTCCTAGAATTTCAAATACACTATTATTATCTCTTTCTCTGAATTATCACAGCACTTCTGAATCTCTTATAAGATCCTTAAGGCAGGGTCCAGTCTGTCTTGATCACTGCTCTATTCATAGCTCCCAGAACGGTTTCTGATGAATAAATGTGTCAATGAATGAACACATTAATGAATAAACTGAATGATATCAGGCTATTACTGAATCTCTCTAACCCTCTGAAATTTCCTTATGTTCAGAATAAGAATAGTAATAGGACCTACTTTATACTGCTAATTTGATATCCTTAGCTCAAGTGCACTTTACATAGTGCTACCACATTAATTTTCTTGAAACAGTGTTTTATACAACCCTGCCACTGACTATACTTATATTGTTGCATAATTATCTCTTTACCCGTCTGATTTCCCCACTGGACTGTGAATTTGTTGAAGGCTGAGACTTGACATTTTAAATTGTATCCCCAGATCTAACACTGTGAAAAGCACACAGGAAGCCTCAGTGAACATTTGTTGAATGACTAAATCTGCCCAAGTCATTGAAATTGTTAAAATGAACCTAATATAATTGCCCTCAAATATCTGAGTATCAAATTTAATGTTACCCTTACTTTCAAAGTTTGCCCACTCTGAAGATTTCTAATCTATTATTAAACTGTATCAAGTTAAAATTTAGCTTTTCATAGGAAATGAATTCCTCAGAGTAAGTTAACAGAGCCAGTTGATTTGTGGCTATGTGTACAAAGGCAAATGAAATAGAAAGTTGAGTAATTGTCCTGTCAATTTAGTCAATATTGACATCCACTCTGGAGCACCTACACACTTTACTTTTTACTTAAATAGTTCAGATAATTGTCTCACATCTGAAACGAATGACCCTGAGTTTGTTCCCCACATGAAATAAAACTGGTTGCTGTGAAATGGAAAATTAGAACTCATACAAAGATACTAATACAAGGGTACTAGTTCTGTAAGTATCAGAAAGAAATAGTTCTAAAGAATTTTTCTGTATAAACCAGTACATGACATGAACCTTAAGGAGAAAACCAGTGGGGACTATAGCTTTCAAGGAAGGGTGCAAAATAGTTGAAATTGTTGTTTTCCACCATAAACTCATTACAATTCCACACCAGTAAACAAGCTTAACCTTTCTTTAGAAACATCTGTCCTACCACCAGTGAACCAGTGAAGTTGCTCAGTCGTGTCCAACTCTTTGCAACCCCATGGAATGTAGCTTACCACGTTCCTCCATCCATGGAATTTTCCAGGCAAGAGTACTGGAGTGGGTTGCCATTTCCTTCTCCAGGAAGATCTTCCCGATCAAGGGATGGAACCCAGGTCTCCTGCATTGCAGGCAGATGCCTTACCGTCTGAGCTACCAGGGAAGCCAAGTACTATAAGTTAGTTAAAAGATAAATTTACTAGTCACAACATTCCCAATTGTTCTGGCATAACTCTAAAATAAGCAGAAACTTTTAAATTCCTAGTTTTGAAATTTTTAAAATAAAAAGCATTTGAAAAGAAACATTTATGTTTCTATTTCTAGTTCTTCCAAATTCAAATCATTTTCTCTTCATTCTTATCTTCATATTGTTTTGCTCAAAATCTGAAAATTATTCCAATGGGTATAATATATTTTATTTTATTTTAAATTGATTTGTAATGTTAATCAGTGCTATCATGCATTAAAATTACTGAATTGACTCAAATATTAATGTATAGGGAATTCCCTGGTAGTCCAGTGGTTTGGACTGCACCCTTCCACAGCAGGGAGCATAGGTACAATTCCTACTTGGGGAATTAAGATCCCACAAGCAATGCAGTGCAGCAACAAGAAAAAGTAAAAAAGAAAGAAAAAAGAAAAAATATATGTGACAATCAAATGCCATTTGTTAGTAAAAAATGAATTTTGCTGGGAGTTTAGGCTTGATCTAGCTGTAGTTGAGCCTTGAATCTAGTGTTAATCTTCCTGGACTCAAAAATAAGATAGGAAACATTATGAGTTTATATAGTTCTTATTTTCTGTAGAAGGAGACAAACGTATTTTTTTTGCAGAGATAAACATGACTGGCATTAAATTATTACATGAATGTTTAAGGAACATGACACGGATATGGAGAACATGGCAGGCATTGACCTCTATTTTGATTTGACAGAAGGAACAGAAATACTTTCCATGTGGCCATTTCTTGTACAGACTCAAAAATATAATGTAAGATCATGATGGAAAGTTATGTTCCCATAAAGACATTATTGCTAGAAAAGAAATAGAATTTAAATTCCACTGGGAGAATCTCAAGTTTCTGCTGCAACATTTCTGTCCATCTCTCGGAGTCTCACAAATATAGTCCTTCCCCCTCTTCAGCCATTCCAGGACAGCCAAGAGGATAAGAAGGATAACTTCTTTAAAGTTCTCTTTATCAGATGCTCTTTGAATTAAAACATTGAATTCTGTACTTCAAACCAGTGAATTGTATGATATATGAGTTATATCTCAATAAAGCTGGTAAAATAAAAAAAAACACTTGACATAAATTTTATCTGGAATGGCAGTAAACTATTAGAGTAGAATTTGCAAGAAGAAGCGCCCTTTGTGTTTTAGGCAATCTTGCTGAAGATATACACCTTGTCTCTAAAAACCAAATGCCGGATAGACACGAAAATTATGTCTCAAGGACTTCTGATTTCCAGTCCTGCATGTAAAGAGCTTAGAAATCTTCACTCCATTATAACAACAAACAAAAAGCTGATCAAAAGGAAAATTGAGAAGGAAAGCCACAGGGTGAACCGATGTCCCTAGAATTAGAGAGACAGACAGGTGGATACAGAGAAGCACAGTTTCAGATCAGATCAGTCATTCATTCGTGTCCAACTCTTTGCGACCCCATGAATCGCAGCACGCCAGGCCTCCCTGTCCATCACCAACTCCCAGAGTTCACTGAGACTCATGTCCATCGAGTCAGTGATGCCATCCAGCCATCTCATCCTCTGTCGTCCCCTTCTCCTGCCCCCAATCCCTCCCAGCATCAGAGTCTTTTCCCATGAGTCAACTCTTCGCATGAGGTGGCCAAAGTCCTGGACAGGGGCAGAAATCCGTAAGTAAAAACCTCTATGGAAATCAGTGCTGGGGTAGGAAAACCTAAGCTGTAATTGATGAATTGCTAGAGGCTCAGTTAGACAAGCCTAACAAATCCACAAGGACCTCGTCTTGGGGATGTTCTCACACTTCTGTGGGTTTTACCTCCAGGAGCCCCTACCAAGTCCTCAGAGTGAATATCAGAGAAAAATCTTCTCATGCTTTGAGCAGGAGGAATGGAAAAGGAAACATTTTTAAATATGACAGAAAATTCTTTTTTTGGTGGGGGGGAGGGGGCCACACTGCAGCATGTGAGATCTTAATAATTTCTGAGCAGGGATATAACCTGTGCCTACTGCAATGAAAACATGGAATCTTAACCACTGGACCACCAGGGAAGTCCCAAAGGAATTCTATTTCTTTTAACAAGGCCTGCTGTAGGAAAAACAATTTTACTGGAGCCTAATCTGCTGAAGTTACATTAGAGCTTAACCTACCCGCGGGGGCAGGGGGCGGGGGGTGCGGATATACAACACCAGGCCCTTCTAACCTTTTGTGTGGGAGAAGGAAATACATAAGCCCTTTCCAGCCATCCTGTCCCACCTAAGCAGGCGGCAGGGATAAGGCACTGGGGAAAGGGCCACACAGAAGCACTGCTGAGGTTCACAGTCCAGCGACACAGGCTCACCAAAAGACTGAGACATAATCACAAGACTGTGGAATGCTTCGCCTCCCCCACTAAAGGCCTATTTACAGCAATTCCTTTTATCCTGTGTATCATGTCTACATTTTAGCAAAAAAGTTACAAGTCCTACTAAAAGGCCAAAAGCACAATTGGAAGAGACTAAACAAGCATCAGAACCAGAGTCAGATATAGCAGGAGTGTTGGAATTACCAGACCAGGAATTTTAAAGGGATTAAGATTATTATGCTAAGGACTTTAAATGCAAAACGTAGACAACATGAAACAACAGATGCATAATGTAAGCCGAGAGGTGGAAATTCTAAGAAAGAATTAGAGATAAATGCTAGACACCAAGAACACATAATAGAAATAAAGAATGCCTTTGATTGGCTTGTTAGTCAACTAGGCACAGCTCAGGAAAGAATTTGACTTTAAGAATGTGAGAATAGAAACTTCTAAAACCGAAAAGCAAACAGAAAAAAGACTGGAAAAAATAGAGGAAAGGAAATCTAAGAACTGGAGGACAACTACAAGAGATGTAACATATGTGTAAAGGGAATGCCAGGAGTAGAAGAAAGGAAGAGGAACAGAAGCAATAACTGAAGCAATAATGAATGAGAATTTCCCTGAAGTAATGTTAGAGAAACACAGACCCAGGAAATTCAGAGAATACTAAGCAGGGTGAATGACAACAAATATATATCATACTGATACTTCAGAAAATGAACATTAAAACAAAAATCTTGAGAGAAGCTAAAGCGAAAAATAAAATCTTACCTATAGTGGTGCAAATATAAGAATTACATCCAGGACTTTCCTGGCAGTTCAGTGGTCAGGACTCCACACTTCACTGCCAGGGGCGGGGGTTTGATCCTGGGTCTGGGAACTAATGACCAACATGGCCAAAATATTAATTAATTAATTTTAAAAAAGAATTACATCCAGACATGAAGGCAGTAGAAAATGGAATGAAATATTTAAAGTACTGAGAGAAATAATCACCAGTCTACTATCCTGTTCCTATGAAATTATCCTTCAAAATTAAAGGAGAAATAAAAACAGTCTTGGGCACACCAAATTTGAGGGAATTTATTGCCAGTAAAGCCAACCTTGAAAAAAAATGTTAAAAGAAGTTCTTTGGAGAGAAGGAAAATGATATGGGTCAGAAACTTAGATTGACATAAAGAAAGGAAGAACATCAAAAAATGGAAACAGGAAGTAAAATAAAAACGTTCATTTTTAAAATCCTGAATTGAACCAACAGGTAAGTTTGTTCAAAATAATAAAAGAAACACATATTTAATTTTATGTGTGTATATACATGTATGTATATATGCTTATGTATGTTTATGTATGAGTGAAATAAATGACAGCAAAGGATGGAAGGCAAGAATTAGGAATATTTTATTATAAGGTACTTAACACTACTCATGAGGCTTCCAGGTGGCTCAGTGGTAAAGAACCCGCCTGCCAATGCAGGAGATGTAAGTTCGATCCCTGGGTCAGGAAGATTCCCTGGAGAAGGAAATGGCAACCCACTCCAGTATTTTTTCCTGGAGAATCCCATGGACAGAGGAGACTGGCAGGCTATGGTCCATGGGGTTGCAAACAGTTGGACACAACCGAGTGACTGAGCATGCAAACACACTACCCATGAAGTAGTATAGTGTGATTCGAAACTCGTCTTAAATTAATTGTAAATATGTATTGCAAACTCTAGGGCAAGAACTAAAAAAAGAAGTAAAATAGGTATAATTGATAGTCTAAGAAAGAGAGAAAATAAAGTCATATACAGTGTTCAATTAAAACCAAAAAAGGCAGAAAAAAAGTGTGAAACAAAAAACAAAGGCAGTAAATAGAAAACAGTAACAAATATGGTAGATATTAGTCCAACTATATGAATAATCACTTTCAATGTCAATTGTCTAAATACACCAATGAAAAGACAGAAGGTCATACTGAATCAACAACAAAACCCACCTGGGAGTTCCTGGCAGTACAGTGGTTAAGACTTCATGCTTCCCCTGCAGGAGGCTCAGGTTTGATCCTTAGTCAGAGAACTAAGATCTCACATGCAATAAATAAATAAATGAACACAAGTTCTATATAAGATTAAAAACAAAGACCCAACTATATGTTGTCTATAAAAAACCAACATTAAATGTAAAGACACACATAGATTAAAAGTAAATGGAGAGAGAAAGATAGACCATGCTAACACTGATGAAAAGAAAGCATAAGTAGCTACATTAATTTCATAAAGAGAGGACTTAAGATCAAGGAAAGTTATCAGAGAGAAATAGGTACATAACATAATGATAAAGGGTTTAGAGAAGCCTGACTGAAGTTCTGTTAATGAGTCTTTGTCAAGGATTATTTCATATAAAAATATTTCAGTATACTCTTTCATTAACCTGGGCTCTGGAAAAGGATTAGATTCACATCTATGTTCTGACACTTGTTAGCTTTGAGAACTTAAAAAGGGATAATAAATAGTGCTTCTCTTGTGGGGTTATTATGAGAATTAAGTGGAAATATATTATAGGCAGTAAGTAATAGGGAATGAAACAATGAAATGCAATGTCTACGCATAGTAAGCATCTGAATGTTAACTGGTGTTAAAAATAATGTAATAATTGTAATTTAAGACTGAAGACACTGTATGACCAAGGAAGAATTTACTCTACATAAAATCCGTATGATACTATTGAGCAATTCATAATGTTTCCTTATGACTAGAATTGTAATACACTCTTTAAGAAATATTGATTAAAATGGAATTTTATGTTACAAAGGTTTTGACAACATTGCTAGGGAAATTTTTAACCTTTTTAGTACTGGGATAACTGTAAGAATTTTAAGGTTACATTTTTCCAGAAAGTATTACTTTATAGAAATCTGTTTATTCACATCAAATAATATTTCTTTGATATGCATGCTAGTTATCTACCATTGCCTAACAGATTACTACGAAACCTAAGATTTTTATTTTTTTTTGAAACATAAGAGTTTTAAAACAAACATTTATTATCTCATGATTTCTGTTCATCAGGGATCCAAGAGCAGGTTAGTTAGGTGGTCTTGACTCAGTTCTCTCATAAGATTATAGTCAAGCTGTCAGCTAGGGCTGTAGTATTTGAATACTATCTTAACAGAAGGCTAAAAGATCAACTTCCAAGCTCAAACCTGTAGCTTTTAGCAAGAGATTTCAGTTCATCAGCACATGGACCCCTCCTTTAGCCTTCTCTCACATGGCTTTCTCAAGAGGAAGTGATCCAAGAAAGACAGAAAGAGAGCAAGTGAGAGTGAGCATATCGAAGAAAGAAGCCACCGCCATTTACATTGCTTTTGCCCTACTCTATGGGTCACACAGGCCAATTGAGGTATCATGTGATAGGGAACTACACAGTATGAGAATACCAGGAGATGGGTATCACTGGGGGTCATAGTGGAGACTGGTCACCACAGTCAGTGACTGTGGGATTTAGATGCAACTGCCCATAGAGTCTTCCATCATTTATTGTCATTTTCTCCTAATACTTTACTCACATTAAAATAGTGTCTAGATTAATATGTATCTCATGTATCTGCATTTTCGTTTCTGTAAGATCTTAATTATATTGCAAACCACAGCATGCTCAGAGGTTGAAAATATGTACAAGTGTATGTAAATTTCCTTCTCAAATATGATAAATTGTGACTGCAGCCATGAAATTAAAAGACGCTTACTCCTTGGAAGGAAAGTTATGACCAACCTAGACAGCATAATAAAAAGCAGAGATATCACTTTGTCAGCAAAGGTTCATCTAGTCAAGGTTATGGTTTTTCCAGTGGTCATCTATGGATGTGAGAGTTGGACTATAAAGAAAGCTGAGCGCCAAAGAATTGATGCTTTTGAAATGTGGTGTTGGAGAAGACTCTTCAGAGTCCCTTGGACTGCAAGGAGATCCAACCAGTCCATCCTAAAGGAGATCAGTCCTGGGTGTTCATTGGAAGGACTGATGCTGAAGCTGAAACTCCAATACTTTGGCCACCTGATGTGAAGAGCTGACTCATTTGAAAAGACTCTGATGCTGGGAAAGATTGAGGGCAGGAGAAGGGGACAACAGAGGATGAGATGGTTGAAAGGCAACACCAACTCAATGGACATGGGTCTGGGTGAACTCCGGCAGTTGGTGATGGATAGGAGGCCTGGCATGCTGCGGTTCATGGGGTCGCAAAGAGTTTGACATGACTGAGCGACTGAACTGAACTGAAGACATAAACTCCTCATGGAGAGCTCACAGCTTATTGCAGTGCTCCTATTCTTGTATTGACCAAAAATTATGTAAAAATTTCAAATGTTATTCTGATTAAATGGAAACTGATACCTAGCCTCCCATAATGAGATTCTGTGGAATCATAAATAAATCAACACAGTTTGCTTTGAAATGACAATTTTGCACATAATGTATCTGCCTGTGTCAGGTATTTATGAATACTTGTATGTACCACAATAATTATCACATTTAAATATTCTTAGAAACTTTGCTTTGTAGGATATCTTTAGTGCCTAGCACAGTGCCTGGCACAAAGTAAGAGCACATTTTATACTGTTGCATTAAATCTGCTAGAAGTTGACAGTGATGCTGACAGTTATCAGAAATAAAGAAATTTGCATTTAATGCTTACTGGAGGACACATGTCATAGTTCAGTGGTTCTCAAACTTCCATACACAGCAAAATTTGTTTAAGAACTTGTTTAAAATTCATATTCCTGGTCCCTAAGCCCAGGGATTTATTTTGATATGTCAGAAGGAGCCATGTGATCTCTATTTTTATTAAGAATTTTTAGGTTATTCTGAAATAGGTAGTCAGTATTTAATATTGTACTCTGGACATGTACTGAAATATAGCTTAGATGTTACCAGGTCCCTTTTAATATCTAAATGAAATGCTTCAAGCTCCTATCTTCTCTACTATGAAAATTTGTCACCATATCTCAGCCTGCAGTATTTCCAATAGTTCCTTAAATGTGATACCGAAAGCACAAACAACCAATGAAAAACTAGCTAAATTTAACTTCACCAGATATTAAACTGTTGGTGCTTCCAAGAACACCATCAAAAATTGAGAAGATAATCCACAGAATGGGACAAAATATTTGCAAATCATATACTTGATAAGGGTCTAGAATCCAGAATATATAAAAATTCTAACAATTCAAGAAAAGGAAAACAATTATCTCAATTAAAAATGGGCAGAAGATCACAACACATTTCTGCAAAGAAGATATGTAAATGGCTAATAAGTACATGAAATAATGGGGGAAATGCAAGTCAAACCCACAAAGAAATACTACTTCACATTCACTAGGGTGGTTGTAACAAAAAAGACACACAAAAACAAGTGTTGATGAGGATGTGGAGAAACTGAAATCCCCATATACTCCTAGTAGTACTGTAAAATGTGCACCCACTTTGGAAAAGTCTTGCAGTTCCCCAATATATTAAACACAGAATTACTATATGACTCAGAAATTCCACTCCTAGTGGCACAACTAAAATAATTGAAAACAGATGTTCAAAAAAAAGCTTGTAAACCAGTGTTCACAGCAGCACTCACAATAGCCAAAAGATTGAAACAACCCAAATGTCCATCAAGAGATGAGTGGATAAACACAATATGTTACATCTATACAATGGAATATTATTTGGCCACGACAAGAAATGAAGTACTAATTAATGATACAACATGGAAGAACCTTGAGAAAATTATACTAAGTGAAGAAAGCCAGACACAGAAGGCCACATATAGTGTGATTCCATCTATATGAAATGTCCGGAGTGGACCAATCCGTAGTGGCAGAAGATAGAAAAGTGGTTGCCAGGGGCTGAGGGATGGGGAAGTGGGGAATGACTACCAATAGATATTGAGTTCCTCTTAGAAGTGATGAAAACGTTCTAGAATTAGATATTGATGATCAATGCCCAAATTTATGAATATACTATACAGTCGATAGAATTTTCCAGGCCAGAATACTAGAGTAGGTAGCCTTTCCCCTATCCAGGGGATCTTCCCAACCCAGGGATTCAACCCTATGAATACCTAAAAACCACTAAATCATACATTTTAAACTGGTATTTTTTGTGGTTCAGTTCAGTTGCTCAGTCATGTCCGACTTTTTGCGACCCCATGAATCGCAGCACGCCAGGCCTCCCTGTCCATCACCAACTCCCGGAGTTCACTCAGACTCACGTCCATCGAGTCAGTGATGCCATCCAGCCATCTCATCCTCTGTCGTCCCCTTCTCATCCTGCCCCCAATCCCTCCCAGCATCAGAGTCTTTTCCAATGAGTCAGCTCTTCGCATGAGGTGGCCAAAGTACTGGAGTTTCAGCTTTAGCATCATTCCTTCCAAAGAAATCCCAGGGCTGATCTCCTTCAGAATGGACTGGTTGGATCTCCTTGCAGTCCAAGGGACTCTCAAGAGTCTTCTCCAACACCACAGTTCAAAAGCATCAATTCTTCGGTGCTCAGCCTTCTTCACAGTCCAACTCTCACATCCATACGTGACCACAGGAAAAACCATAGCCTTGACTAGACGGGCCTTTGTTGGCAAAGTAATGTCTCTGCTTTTGAATATGCTATCTAGGTTGGCCATAACTTTCCTTCCAAGGAGTAAGCGTCTTTTAATTTCATGGCTGCAATCACCATCTAAAGTGATTTTGGAGCCCCCCAAAATAAAGTCTGACACTGTTTCCACTGTTTCCCCATCTATTTCCCATGAAGTGATGGGACCACATGACATGATCTTCGTTTTCTGAATGTTGAGCTTTAAGCAAACTTTTTCACTCTCCACTTTCACTTTCATCAAGAGGCTTTTTAGGTCCTCTTCACTTTCTGCCATAAGGGTTGTGTCATCTGCATATCTGAGGTTATTGATATTCCTCCCAGCAATCCTGATTCCAGCTTGTGTTTCTTCCAGTCCAGCATTTCTCATGATGTACTCTGCATATAAGTTAAATAAGCAGGGTGACATTATACAGCCTTGACGTACTCCTTTTCCTATTTGGAACCAGTCTGTTATTCCATGTCCAGTTCTAACTGTTGCTTCCTGACTTGCATACAGATTTCTCAAGAGGCAGGTCAGGTGGTCTGGTATTCCCATCTCTTTCAGAATTTTCCACAGTTTATTGCGATCCACACAGTCAAAGCCTTTGGCATAGTCAATCAAGCAGAAATAGATGTTTTTCTGGAACTCTCTTGCTTTTTCCATGATCCAGTCAATGTTGGCAATTTGATCTCTGGTTCCTCTGCCTTTTCTAAAATCAGCTTGAACATCTGGAGTTCACGGTTCACATATTGCTGAAGCCTGGCTTGCAGAATTTTGAGCATTACTTTACTAGCATGTGAGATGAGTACAATTGTGTGGTAGTTTGAGCATTCTTTGGCATTGCCTTTCTTTGGGATTGGAATGAAAACTGACCTTTTCCAGTCCTGTGGCCACTGCTGAGTTTTCCAAATTTGCTGGCATATTGAGTGCAGCACTTTCACAGCATCATCTTTCAGGATTTGAAATAGCTCAACTGGAATTCCATCACCTCCACTAGCTTTGTTCGTAGTGATGCTTTCTAAGGCCCACTTGACTTCACATTCCAGGATGTCTGACTCTAGATGAGTGATCACACCATGGTGATTATCTGGGTTGTGAAGATCGTTTTTGTACAGTTCTTCTGTGTATTCTTGCCACCTCTTCTTCATATCTTCTGCTTCTGTTAGGTCCATACCATTTCTGTCCTTTATCGAGCCCATCTTTGCATGAAATGTTCCCTTGGTATCTCTAATTTTCTTGAAGAGATCTCTAGTCTTTCCCATTCTGTTGTTTTCCTCTATTTCTTTGCATTGATTGCTGAAGAAGGCTTTCTTATCTCTTCTTGCTATTCTTTGGAACTCTGCATTCAGATGCTTGTATCTTTCCTTTTCTCCTTTGCTTTTCACTTCTCTTCTTTTCACAGCTATGTGTAAGGCCTCCCCAGACAGCCATTTTGCATTTTTGCTTTTCTTTTCCATGGGGATGGTCTTGATCCCTGTCTCCTGTACAATGTCACGAACCTCATTCCATAGTTCATCAGGCACTCTGTCTATCAGATCTAGGCCCTTAAATCTATTTCTCACTTCCACTGTATAATCATAAGGGATTTGATTTAGGGCATACCTGAATGGTCTAGTGGTTTTCCCTATTTTCTTCAATTTAAGTCTGAATTTGGCAATAAGGAGTTCATGATCTGAGCCACAGTCAGCTCCTGGTCTTGTTTTTGTTGACTGTATAGAGCTTCTCCATCTTTGGCTGCAAAGAATATAATCAATCTGATTTCAGTGTTGACCATCTGGTGATGTCCATGTGTAGAGTCTTCTCTTGTATTGTTGGAGGAGGGTGTTTGCTATGACCAGTGCATTTTCTTGGCAAAACTCTATTAGTCTCTGTCCTGCTTCATTCCGTATTCCAAGGCCAAATTTGCCTGTTACTCCAGGTGTTTCTTGACTTCCTACTTTTGCATTCCAGTCCCCTATAATGAAAAGGACATCTTTTTTGGGTGTTAGTTCTAAAACGTCTTCATAGAACTGTTCAACTTCAGCTTCTTCAGTGTTACTCGTTGGGGCACAGACTTGGATTACTGTGATATTGAATGGTTTGCCTTGGAAACGAACAGAGATCATTCTGTCGTTTTTGAGATTGCATCCAAGTACTGCATTTCGGACTCTTTTGTTGACCATGATGGCTACTCCATTTCTTCTGAGGGATTCCTGCCCGCAGTAGTAGATATAATGGTCATCTGAGTTAAATTCACCCATTCCAGTCCACTTCAGTTCGCTGATTCCTAGAATGTCGACATTCACTCTTGGCATCTCTTGTTTGACCACTTCCAATTTGCCTTGATTCATGGACCTAACATTTCAGGTTCCTATGCAATATTGCTCTTTACAGCATCAGACCTTGCTTCTTTTACCAGTCACATCCACAGCTGGGTATTGTTTTTGCTTTGGCTCCATCCCTTCATTCTTTCTGGAGTTATTTGTCCACTGATCTCCAGTAGCATATTGGGCACTTACTGACCTGGGGAGTTCCTCTTTCAGTATCCTATCATTTTGCCTTTTCATACTGTTCATGGGGTTCTCAAGGCAAGAATACTGATGTGGTTTGCCATTCCCTTCTCCAGTGGACCACATTCTGTCAGATTTCTCCACCATGACCCACTCGTATTGGGTTGCCCCACAGGCATGGCTTAGTTTCATTAAGTTAGACAAGGCTGTGGTCCTAGTGCGATTAGATTGACTAGTTTTCTGTGAGTATGGTTTCAGTGTGTCTGCCCTCTGATGCCCTCTTGCAACATCTACCATGTTACTTGGGTTTCTCTTACTTTGGGTGTGGGCTATCTCTTCACGACTGCTCCAGCAAAGCGCAGCCACTGCTCCTTACCTTGGATGAAGGGTATCTCCTCACTGCCGCCCTTCCTGACCATCAACGTGGGATAGTTCCTCTAGGCCCTCCTGCGCCTGCGCAGCCACAGCTCCTTGGACATGGGGTTGGTCCTCCCGGCCACTGCCCCTGGCCTTGGGCGTGGGGGCGTGGGGGCGTGGGGGCGTGGGGTAGCTCCTCCCGGCCACCACCCCTGACCTCGGATGCGTGGTAACTCCTCCCGGCTGCTGCCCCTGACCTCAGACACGGGGTAACTCCTCTCGTTGCTGCCCCTGATCTCGGACGTGGGGTAACTCCTCATCGCCGCCCCTGACCTCGAAAGAGGGGTAGCTCCTCTCGGCCATTCCCGTGCCGTCACAGTCTGGCACTTTCGACCACTGCCCCTGACTTCGGTCGTGGGGTAACTCCTCTTGGTCGCCGCCCTTCGGGCATGGGGTCCTCCTGGCTTCTGCCCCTGACCTCGGACGTGGTGTATCTCCTCTCGGCCAGGCTTAGTGCGGCGGTGTCAGCCGCCTGCGCTCAGTGCGGCGGTGCGCCTGGGCTTAGTGCGCCGGTGCGCCTGGGCTTAGTGCGCCGGTGCGCCTGGGCTTAGTGCGCCGGTCGCAGCTGCCTGCGCTCAGTGCTGCGGTGTCAGCCGCCTGCGCTTAGTGTGCTGGCCAACTATATTGCAATAAAGCTATTATTTAATTTTTTTCATTTAACAAGTTTCCATCTTAGTTTGGCATGCTACATGAAAATTAATAAAACATTTCAAATATTAAAGTAAGTATTTCATACTTATAAGGCACATCTTCATAGTTATGTTTTGAAGGAAAACATTTGTTAATATGAGAACTAATTCAAAACTTTTCCCTTCTTCATCCCATATTTTACCCATCATCATTTAATTGGAAATGTTTTCAGCTCTACCTAACAAAAAAAAAAAAACTCAGGCAACAGTGTTTTAGATAGTATTTAATTATATTTCATAACTAGATGTCTGGAACCAGGCTGTCTTAGAGTTGCTTTTGGATTTCAATGACAGGAGATTAAGGAGATGTGGGTTCAATCTCTGGGTTGGGAAGATGCCCTGGAGGAGGAAATGGCAGCCCATTCCAGTATTCTTGCCTGGGAAATCCCATGGACAGAGGAGCCTGACAGGCTATAATTCATGGAGTTGCAAAGAATCAGACACGACTGAGTGACTGAACATGCACACATGATATCACAGTACTACTCTTGAGTTGGTATCACTTTAATTCCCTTGATTCTCTTGTGATCAAAAAGATCGTTGCTACAGCTCCAAATATTACACCCTTACACCAATATCTGAAAAAGTGGGAGGCAAAAAGAAATTTCTTCTTACTCAGCTCATGCCATTTTTATTAGAGAGAAAAATATTCCCCAGAAAGCCCCATCAGACTTTTATTTGCAAGAATTAGGTAACATGCCTAGACACAGACCATTTACTAACAAAGCAAAGGATAACAGTACAATCATGATTCATTCACTGGAGCTGAGAATGAAATTAGGAGATCTGTGCTGTCAGTTAATTGGAAAATGCCTGCCACAAGGCAGCCAAAATGATTAGCCACAATGTGACTGGTCCCAGAAAGACTTAATAGTTCTTAACAACTCTGAATATAGTACTGACTTCCTGCCCTGTTATAAGAAACTCCATGTTGTTTGAGGAAACAAACTTTCTCTACATAGAGGACCCAAATATTTGAAAAATAAAACTGGTTTCTTTCCATTAAAATGACTGGTAATTTTCCCTGATTATTCCAATTTTTATTGGTCTCTCCTATGATATATTTTAACATGCATGCATGTGTGCTAAGTCACTTCACTTGTGTCCGACCCTTTGTGACCCTATAGACTGTAGCCCGCCAGGCTCCTCTGTCCATGGGATTCTCCAGGCAAGAATGCTGGAATGGGTTGTGATGCCCTCCTCCAGGAGATCTTCCCAACCCAGGGATCGAACCCGAGGTTCTTATATCTCCTGCATTGGCAGGCAGGTTCTTTACCACTAGCACCATCTGGGAAGCCTATATCTGGGGACAGATCCAAAATTTGCAGAGACTGAAATTATATACAATTTGGGAACACTCTTTAACTAAAATAATGTACAATTAGGTTCAAAAGTGAAAATTTGTTTAAAATTAGGAAGTAAATGAAAACAAATTACACATTTCAATGCTGACAGATACCACAAACAACACAAAAATCAATAAAATATAACCTGCCTGACATTTGTTGACTTCCTTGAATGCATACTCTTGATCACCTTTTAATATGATCATTATTTTGTAAATTTCATTG
Source organism: Bos grunniens (assembly GCF_055505025.1). Classification (NCBI taxonomy): domain Eukaryota; kingdom Metazoa; phylum Chordata; class Mammalia; order Artiodactyla; family Bovidae; genus Bos; species Bos grunniens. Next base: position 136,950,403 of record NC_141194.1, read on the forward strand.
TCTATAGAGAGAATAGAAAGATATCTTAGTCTTTCACAAGATCAAAATTAGTGCCTTTTCTACTATTGCTAATAAATATGCATGTAACTTCATATAGACATATTCATTTTTTATAATACTGCTATAGATAAGTGACCTACAAACAGAAATTTTGATAAATTAGATTTCATGTAATTTCCATGAAAAGTGAAAAGAGCCATATGGTCCTTTTATAGTCACATTATCAAGAATATTGTTGATAGGAGATAATATTTGACTAGGCTCGGGTGAGAACCAATCTTTGCCTATAACTTTATACATTTAATATTTGGAAGACTTTTGCATAGACAGGCTTCTGACTTTATATATTTCAAATCTTACTTATCTTTCATTGCCTTCATATTTCTGGTGCCAGCAGCTATAGATCATATTTGTATCACTACACAGCTTTAACTTTGCATATTCATGTTGTAGGCACAGCTAGTAATAACTATACAGAAAAGTGACTATGAACCACACAGATAAATCCTACTAATGCCAAATGATTTTCTCCTTAGCCAGATCTCTAATCTACCTATGGCTGTATCAATCCCAATCTATACAAGGCAAAGGGGTGGGAATAAAAAAGTGAAATGTAGAAATGGAACTGGGTAGTGGATAGATACTGGAAGAGTTTGAGTTGCATATTAGAAAAAGCCTCACAGAGTTATACAGAGAAGAGAAGAAGGAGGAAGGTGGCAGAGGTGGCTAGGAGGATAAATGGGGGGAATGAAAAGGAGGGAGATAGATCCAGCCAGTAATCAGTTCCCTAAGTGTTCTCCACCGTCTGGAACACACAGAAATTCACCAGAAACTATAAAACTCCTAGAGGAGAACATAGGCAAAACACTCTCTGACATACATCACAGCAGGATGCTCTATGACTCACCTCCCAGAATATTGGAAATAAAAGCAAAAATAAACAAATGGGACCTAATTAAACTTAAAAGCTTCTGCACAACAAAGGAAACTATTAGCAAGGTGAAAAGGCAGCCTTCAGAATGGGAGAAAATAATAGCAAATGAAACAACGGACAAACAACTAATCTCAAAAATATACAGCAACTCCTACAGCTCAACTCCAGAAAAATAAATGACCCAATCAAAAAATGGGCCAAAGAACTAAACAGACATTTCTCCAAAGAAGACATACAGATGGCTAACAAACACATGAAAAGATGCTCAACATCACTCATTATCAGAGAAATGCAAATCAAAACCACTATGAGGTACCATTTCACACCAGTCAGAATGGCTGCGATCCAAAAGTCTACAAGCAATAAATGCTGGAGAGGGTGTGGAGAAAAGAGAATCCTCTTACACTGTTGGGGGGAATGCAAACTAGTACAGCCACTATGGAGAACAGTGTGGAGATTCCTTAAAAAACTGGAAATAGAACTGCCTTATGATCCAGCAATCCCACTGCTAGGCGTACACACTGAAGAAACCAGAAGGGAAAGAGACACGTGTACCCCAATGTTCATCGCAGCACTGTTTATAATAGCCAGGACATGGAAGCAACCTAGATGCCCATCAGCAGATGAATGGATAAGAAAGCTGTGGTACATATACACAACGGAGTATTACTGAGCCATTAAAAAGAATACATTTGAATCAGTTCTAATGAGATGGACGAAACTGGAACCTATTATACAGAGTGAAGTAAGCCAGAAAGAAAAACACCAATACAGTATACTAACACATATATATGAAATTTAGAAAGATGGTAACAATAACCCTGTTTACAAGACAGCAAAAGAGACACCGATGTATAGATCAGTCTTATGGACTCTGTGGGAGAGGGAGAGGGTGGGGAGATTTGGGAGAATAGCAGTGAAACATGTATAATATCATGTATGAAACGAGTCGCCAGTCCAGGTTCGATGCACGGTACTGGATGCTTGGGGCTGGTGCACTGGGACGACCCAGAGGGAGGGTATGGGGAGGGAGGAGGGAGGAGGGTTCAGGATGGGGAACACAGGTATACCTGTGGCAGATTCATTTCGATATTTGGCAAAACTAATACAATATTGTAAAGTTTAAAAATAAAATAAAATTAAAAAAGAAAAAGCCTCAGTTGCCTTGAACAGAGTGTTGATAGAAACATGGACATTAAAGACAACTCTGATGATGACTTAGGAAGAAAAGAGGAGAGCTGTGAATATAGCTTCTATAATCTGAGAACATATATATCATTTGAGAACACATATATCATCATGAACAAAATGTTGGTAGAAATATGAATGTTAAAGGTACTTCTGTTGAGGTGTTAGATATGAGAAACATATTAATGGAAACTGGAGGAAATACAATCTATGTTATATTGGCAAAAATTTGGCCAAACTGTGTTATAGTGTTTTGTTGAAAGTAGAAGTTGCAAGTGATCAATTTGGATATTTAGCTGGGGTGATTGGTAAAGTGTTGAAAGCACAGCTTAGTTTCTCCTTGCTGCTTACAGTAAAATGCAAGAAGAGAGAGAGAAAAATTGAAGAAGCAGTTGTTAAGCAAAGGGAACCTGAACTTAAAGATTTGGAAAATTCTGTCCTATGCCTACACAACTATTGTATTTTGGAAGCAGACAACTTGCTACTTTCATAGGTTCACAGCTGGAGAGAAACTTTGCCTCAGGATGAATCAAACCTGGAATCTTATCCATATCTGATTTAGATGAGACTTTGAACTTAGAGTTCATGCTGGAATGAGTTAAGACTTTTGTGGTTGTTGAGATGGAATGAATGTAACATATATGTGGCAAAGACATGAATTTGAGGGGTCCAGGGCGTAGAGTATTATGGGCTGTATTTTCTCCCCTGCAAATTCATATGTTGAATTCCTAACCTCCAGTAACTGAGAATGTGACTGTATTTGAATATAAGGCTTTTAAAGAAGTAATTAAGTAAAAATGAGGTTATATAGGTGGACCCTAATCCAATATGATTGATATACTTATTAAAAGAGGATATTAGGACACAGATACAAACTATATGAAGACACAGGGAGAAGGTGGCCATATACAAGCCAAGGAGAGAGGCCTCAGAAGCGACCAAACCAGGGACTTCCTTGGTGTTCTGCCTTGCTTTGATTATCATCATCAATATATAAAAGGGTAGATAACAAATGTTTTTTTCTAATTCGGGTTCCATGATGTGAAGTGCTGAAATAATACATTATACTTTCATAGAGTCATGAAAAAAAAATAAGTGTTGTCACTGTTCTCTTCTAATTGTGTTATTGACTAGGGTCCTGTTTGGGCTTCCCAGGCGGCACAGTGATAAAGAATCCACCTGCCAATGCAAGATACACAAGAGACAAGGTTCAATCCCTGTTATCAGGAAGATCACCTGGAGTAGGAAATGACAACCCATGCCAGTATTCTTGACTGGAAACTTCCATGCACAGAGGAGTCTGGCAGGCTACAGTCTATGGGGTCACAAAGAGTTGGACATGACTGAGAGACTGAGCATGCACACACAGGCACCCATTAAATAAACGTGTTTCCTGGCTGTTAAAATAATATATGCTTATCACAGAAAATTGGGAAAACAAGAAAGTTTCAAGCTGATACCCTATATACAATTGTATCCCACTTTCTTGTTTTTCACATACATTGCATGTCTTATGCATTTTTCCAAGTACTTTATAATTCTTTGTAAACATCATTTTCAGAGTTTCTTTTTAATAGTAACTTACAATAATGGGCTAAATAAAAAGATACACTTCGAAGTATATTAGACATATATAAAATTATGCTACTATTTTGAGAAAAAATATATGTAACCAGAGACTATTATTTGTTGTTTGTTGGACAATAAAACATTTTAAAACACTTATACTTTCTACTGTTGTTCATTTAATTGAATTTTCATTTATGGAAATTAATAACTTATATCTGTGAATAAATGTGTCTAAAGCATATAAACAGAACCATGTCAGTAATACTTCTTCAGAAATTTTTTAGCTGTGGTGGAAGTGGGAGTAGACTTTTAATTCAGACTTCTTATAACTGATAATTATAGCTTCTAGTTAAATTGATGTAAACATACAATAACTCAAATATTCAGCCACATGACTTTTTAGCACTTAAATTATGTCTTCCCTAATTAAGGAATTCATTAAGCTAAAGTTTCAGGTAACATATTCTCAGCACTTCACTGAACTTAGGTCACTTCCTAGGTTTTATTTTAGGCAGTGTCTATTCTGAGATTTTCCAGACCATCCTTTCAAATGTTATGGCAAGGACCGTAACAAATTAGTGAACTGTCTATCCATGAACCTTCCAAAGTCTTACTAATAATTAAGAAGAATATCTTACTTTGCTCTTGATGTGGTTTCCTTAGAATAGAGAATAATCAGAATCTTGAGATTATATTTAACAAAACCATTCCTAAAGAGAGAGAGAACAGGTGGCTTAAAGAGAGAAAGAATTTTAACTTTTGAAAGTGACTAAATCTTTCTAAATCTATAAATAGAATTACAGTCCTCCAGTTGTTCAATTCTTAAAATTTAAGTGCTTTTGGCTATAAAAATATTACATCTAATACTTTTGAAGTATGCTTTCAGTAATGCATTTTTATTTAAAAATGTCTTAACATTGAGAATGTCATTGTGAATTATGAAACTTTTCTATATTTAATTTTATTTAGTGTCATGGGCCATGAGTAAAAGATTTTAGAGAAATAGAGGCTAATAATAACTTAAATTTAACCTTAATTATTTTTATTTATTTATTTTTTCTTTTATTATTAGCTAATCATAATTGAATGCCCTTTAAATCAGGACACCAATGACACTTTGTTTCCAATTAACAGTAAAAACCTTCTTTGATCCTTTGACTTTTTATGAGATGAATTTATATTTCCAAGACTAACATGCATGACAACATAATTCTCTAGACTTATTAATATTCAACTTTACTGCTTTAATGAGAGAAACCAGGAGAAATGTAATGTCATCTGCTTATCTAAGGCCTTAGTATCTTTTGCTAATATGTGTGTGCTAAGTCGCTCAGTCGTGTCAGATTCTTTGTGACCCTATGGACTGATTGTAGCCTGCCAGGCTCTGTCCATGAGATTCTCCAGGCAAGAATACTGAAGTGGGTTGCCATTTCCTTCTCCTAGGGATCTTCCTAACCCAGGGATCAAACCCACATCTCCTATGTCTCATAAAATGGCAGGAAGATTCTTTACCACTGAGCCACCTAGGAAAAGAGACCAAAAACATGCTTTTGAATAATAATGAATGTGAAGTCTCTCAGTCGTGTCCAACTCTTTGCGACCCCATGAACTGTGGTCTACCAGGATCCTCCGTCCAAGGGATTTTCCACGCAAGAGTACTGGAATAGGTTGCCATTTCCTTCTCCAGGGGATCTTCCTGACCCAGGAACCAAACCCGGGTCTCTTGCATTGTAGGCAGATGCTTTACCTTCTGAGCCACCAGGGGCACTTGCTATATGCTAGACACTGTTCTAAGTGCTTAATAAGCATTAATCCATTTAATATTCAAAACACCATTATGAGGCAGAAACAATTGAAAAATGAGCATAAATAAACATGCCTAACCTACTTTTAAGTGTAATATTTTATTGATTCCATGGTTCTATATTAACATTAAGTTGAAACTCTGAAAATGATGTTTAAAATATATATTGAATGACATGAAAAAGTGCATATGATTTCATGCTTAAACTCTATATACAGTGTTATATTAGCTCTATTTTATACATGTGCATATTCACACATATATATAGAAAGAGGAAGTTAACCCAATATTCATAGTGTTCTCTCCAGATAATGGAATTTTAGGTGATTTTCTTTTTACACACTCTATGTTTTGAACCCAAGCAACATCCACAAACTTAGCATGACAATAGACTATTAACAAAAATCACATGAAGAATGTGCACTGGAGTGACAGAAAAATTGTTGTGTGTTAGTTATTAGTACTCCTAAATAGAAGGACTAAACTATAAAAATTGTTGGTCCAGTTTCAACTGATGATCTAGAAGCTGTATTTAATTCATAATAATATGTGTAGGAGACAATTAAAGCATTTTCCTTTAGTCATATATGTAATCCTTACTGATTCATTATTACTTTCCTAAAATTGGATTGAAGTAGCCAATGCTAAGGATACAAAAATAGGATTCAACAGCACTTTTCAAATTTGTAGTATGTAAATTCAAGGAGGCCCATTAATTTTGATCCATATTTAACAGGAGGGATTTGAATAAACTGTGATGAATTTGAAAGAGGTTGTTTGTTGAGAATGTGTATATTCACTAAAAATATTAGTTTCAGAATAAGGTATTCTACTCCAGTAAGGACAACATATTTAAGTTGATATAGAAAGCTATCTAAACTTTGTTTCTCAAAGTGTGATTCTCTAGATCTCGTGTATCGGAATCAACTGTTACAGAATCCTGGGTCCCCTCCCAAACTCCCAAACTAACTGAATCAAAATATCTGGCAGTGGGGACCAAGTTATATGAATTTTTAACAAGCTCCCTATATGATGTTAAGTACAGTAAAGTTTGATGATTGCTGTCTTAGAGGTAAGATTTAAGTCTCTGACCATGAGATATGGTTAATATAGATCTATAAAGGAGGATTCAGTTGGACTAGAAAACTAAAATTAAGGACTCAATTGTGTCTCTCAGTTGTCACTGTCTTTAACACAGTGTTAAGGACAAACCCCTCCCAGTATGCCTCTTGTGGTAATTTAGACTGCTGCTGCTGCTGCTGCTAAGTCACTTCAGTCGTGTCCGACTCTGTACAACCCCATAGATGGCAGCCCACCAGGCTCCGCCGTCCCTGGGATTCTCCAGGCAAGAACACTGGAGTGGGTTGCCATTTCCTTCTCCAATGCATGAAAGTGAAAAGTGAAAGTGAAGTCACTCAGTCGTATCCAACTCTTAGTGACCCCATGGACTGCAGCCTACCAGGCTCCTCCAGCCATGGGATTTTCCAGGCAAGAGTACTGGAGTGGGGTGCCATTGTGCATCTCAAATCTGGTTGAGTCTCAGAACTCCCTGGGGAGATTTTTAAAGCACAAAGTCTCAGACTCCACACCATACCTACTGAATCAGGATGTGGAAATTTGTCTGATTTTTTAACCGTTTTGGGGTTATTTTACTATTTGCCAGTTATGCTTGGAGACCTCTGGTCTAGACAACACAGTAGACTAAGGGTTTCACCCTGAGCTAGTTTTCCTTTCTGCCTAGAAGTTCATTTTTCTAGCCCCCTGAGTCTGCTATAGAATGAACTGGATGTTTTTTGTTTTGTTTCATGTTTTAGGAAATTGATCAAAATGCTGGTTGCTATGACATCTTATAGAAACTTGCTCATGGGTGCAACAATGCATCATTAGCTCCACTAACATTGATTTCTGTTAACTGCATTGTGCAAATAAACTGTGGCAGATTGGTTTGTCTGAACACTAACAGCAAATATGAGTTATCTACTGTGAGTAGACTGTACGTGTATAAAACCAAAAGGTTGAAATTTTAAGACTGATTTGACTAAATTTATTTAACACTCCATTGAGAGGTGGAATTGAGGCTCATGAACCTTGATTATAATAAAATGTTCTATGATTCTTTTATTGGTAAATGCAATTATGTGGAAACTGGCAGTTCCCTCAAATTAGGGAAAACAAAAATAATTACACAAGAAACTTTTTAAATAAATATACCTAACCTCGTTCTGGTGCTTTGTGTGTACTTTGTCGCTCAGCTGACTCTTTGCAACCCCATGGACTGTAGCCCGCCAGGCTCCTCTGTCCATGGGGATTCTCCACGCAAGAATACTGGAGTGGGTTGCCATGCCCTCCTCCAGGGGATCTTCCCAACCCAAGGATCGAACCCAGATATCCTGCATTGCAGGTGAAGTCTTTCACATAAATTTTCTTATTTTATTTGTCCCTCGGAAAAATGTGTGAGATAGGAATATCTAATATAAATTTCTCCATTTTATAGATGTTCAAGTTAAGATCTAGATATTGAGTAACTTGTGTGTAAGTTTGTCTAGAGCTGATACAATTATAGAACTTAGACCGGAAACCAACCCTTTTAAGTCCTGGTGTCCCCCAACCCTGCTCAACTGCATTATGCCACCTCTTTCACCGAAACCCACTCAAGGTGACAAACACTAGACAAACTGATTTTCTTTCTTCTTTAGAGAAAAGAAAAGGGGAAGAAAACATCTTTAATTGGAGGTTTTTCTGAATTCTATCCTCACTGAATGCTGCCTTATTAAAATCTCATTTTCAGAAGAGTTTGTTTAGTTCAACCTTCTTACAGATAAGTCAGTCACCTAAGCTACAAATTCAAGTACACAGTAGATCCACACTGGTGGGTTCATTGTGTAAAAAAAAAAAGGCCATAATCTTTATTGATAAACAGAGTTTCAGACCATTAATGTATTACTTCATAAAATCATGAAAATAAAGAATACTGTTCGAAACTGCTCCAGATATTTTTATTAATGGGTAGCTAATAAAAAGAAATCAAACTGTCATGACTGTATTAAGCACATGAATATAAGGAGAAAAAATATCAGCAGCCAGATGGAAACTTTAAGGATAAAAGAAGCTTCTAGGAGATGTTATTAAATAAGGAATTGAAAAGTTAGGTCATAACTGGCTTCATCAAGGTATACTAGGTTACTGACAGAAACAAATAACAAAATAAAACAAGACAAAATGGGGGCAGACAGGGAAGCCTGGCGTGCTGAGGTCCATAGGGTCTCAAAGAGTCGGACACGGCTGAGCAACTGAACTGAACTGAACAACCTATGTCAGAACAGTGATGCAGAATGAAGGCAATTATTTATACTTTAGAGGATAACCCTTTAGATGCTGCCTATCTTGTTTTCAGTGACATGGAATGCTCAAATACAGACCAACCACAGACCAATCTTTCCAGCCCAACAGGAAATTTATTGATATCATGTGAAGCACATTGGTAGAAACTAGAGAATTTTCTTCAATTCAAATCAAGGATTTATACTGAACCTTAAAAAAGCATTTCTGTTGCTGAAGAATAAGCCTTTTATCTCATTCTGTAACTGTCATCTCAGCTGACGATTTTGTGGCAGAGGTTTCAAAATAGAGAAGCCAGATTGAACAAAAAAGTATAAGCGGCTTTTTAAACCTTATCAGCAAAACTTTTCTTGATCAAAGCTGACTTTATCCAAACCAGATTTTTGTATAGTGTTTATGGGTGCCTAGAGGGTGATAAGCACAATAAACCCAATGAATAAAATAAATAGATTTGGCCATTTTCTCTCCTGTGCCAAAGTCTCTCTCTCTGGGAAGTGAGTGAGGTGGTTAAGGAGGTGCATTAATATTTTTAGGCTACTTACTCCATAACAGCTAGAAGGGGTTAGTACCTTAGTGGGCTCCCTAAGCCTCTAACTTACTCCTGAGGAGAGACTTACTGGGAATATTAACCTCCAAATTACATAAAAAGCTTGATCAAGTGTTAAAAGTACAAGGGAAGTATTATTACAGTGCAGTCAGCCTTCCATATCTGCAGGTTCTGCATCCTCAGATTCAACCAAGCACAGATGAGAAATATTAAAAGAAAAAAATTCTAGAAACTTCCCAAAAGCAAAACTTAAATTTGTTATGCTTCTGGCAACTATTTACATCACCTTTACAATGTATTTATACCTACTTAGATAGCATTTATGTTATATTTAGTTATTATAAGTAATCTAGAAATGTTTTAATGTATAGGGGAGGATGTGCATAGGCTATATGCAATTACTATGCCATTTTATATAAGGAATGCTGCAAATACCTAAGGGTTCTGGAACCAGTCTTTAGCATTTAGATATGGAGGAATAACTGTATTCTAGATATGCAAGGGAGAGTCAGCATGACATAACTTTTGGCCTAGCTGAAAAAATGTTCCAGAAACTATAGTGGGCCATGGTTCCAAATTGGGAAAGGAGTACATCAAGGCTGTATATTGTCACCCTGCTTATTTAATTTATATGCAGAATACATCATGTGAAATGCTGGGCTGGATGAAGCACAAGTGGGAATCAAGATTGCCAAGAGAAATATCAATAACCTCAGATATGCACCCTTATGGCAGAAAGTGAAGAGGAACTAAAGAGCCTCTTGATGAAAGTGAAAGAGGAGAGTGAAACAGCTGGCTTAAAATTCAGCATTCAAAAAACTAAGATCATGCATCTGGTCCCATCATTTCATGGCAAATAGATGGGTAAACAATGGAAACAGTGAAAGACTTTATCTTCTTGGGCTCCAAAATCACTGCAGGTGGTGACTGCAGCCATGACATTAAAAGACACTTGCTCCCTGAAAGAAAAGCCAGGATGATCAACCCAGACAGAATCTTAAAAAGCAGAGAGATTACTTTGCTAACAAAGGTCCATCTAGTCAAAGCTATGGTTTCTCCAGTAGTCATGCATGGATGTGAAAGTTGGACCATAAAGAAAGCTGAGTGCCAAAGAATTGATGCTTTTGAACTGCGATGTTGGAGAATACTTGTGAGGGTCCCTTGGACTGCAAAGAGATCAAACCAGTCAATCCTAAAGGAAATCAGTCCTGAATATTCATTGGAAGGACTGATGCTAAAGCTGAAGCTCCAATACTTTGCCCACCTAATGCAAAGAACTGACTCACTGGAAAAGACCCTGATGCTGGGAAAGATTGAAGGCAGGAAGAAAAGGGCATGACAGAGGATGAGATGGTTGGATGGCATCACTGGCTCTATGGACATGAGTTTGAGCAAGCTCTAGGACTTGGTGATGGACAGGGAAGCCTGGAGTGCTGCACTCCATAGGGTCGCGAAGAGTTGGATATGATTGAGTGACTGAACTGAACTGATGTTTCCCAAAGGAAGAAACAGGAGCTAATCTACCTGGAATTTTCTCTTACACGGACAATTATTTAATAGCCCAGCAAGGGGGTGGTTCTCCATTGCTCCATCATATGATCATATGAAGAAAAATCAATTATTACAAGGATACTAAATGCTGATCTGGGAAGAAGATGGATATATATGTGATTATGACTAAGGGAGAGCCACTTTAGCAGGGAGATATATATATATATATATATATATCTTCCCAGACCAGTATTTGATAGTTTTGTTATATTTCTTTTTTTCTTAAATTTTTAGTATTTATAGCATTGTCGTCTAATTGTTTTAAGATAGAAGTATGTTTTTAAGTGAATTTTGTTGTTCTCTTGGCTTTTTAATTTTCTTATTGAAATAGTAACATTTCTCCTCTTTAGAAAACTAGGCAAGGAAAAAGAAAAATAATAACTCTTCAAATCCTGCCACTTAGAAGCAACTACTATTAACATTTAGTGTTCTTAACATTCACTCATCAGTATAGAAATATTTCATGCTAAAGATGCAAGTTTTATTGATTGAATCACTTCCTTCTACCTTGGTAAATCAAATGGCTTTACATGTTATCCCTCACTTACAGACAAAAATCATATTCTTCTTTGACATATATGGAGACTTGTTCATATAAATGTTTAAGTGGATATTAAAGTACATTTATCATCCTGTTATTTTAAATCTGGAATATGTATTGAATCTTGTATTCAAAGACTTTTAAAATTCTATCAGTTAATAGGTGGGTGATTTTTAAGACAAATACATCTTAAGAAGTATAATAATGATTATAATAGTTTCTTTCAGAAAAGTCATAATTTAGTGTTCATCCTGGATTAACCTTTGAATTAGAATTGTATCATGGATGTTTAAAGAATTGAGTCTTTTGATTAAAGAAGGATCAGTATTTTTACCTCTAACATGAGGAAATCCTTATTCTTTAGAATTTATAACACTATAACTTTGGCAAAATATAACATGACTGATTTACTATTTAAAAGGATTGTAAGAACTAGGCATGACATATCAAAGCAGTGGGGCATTTGACTAAAATTTGAAAAAGATACACTTGGGTGGAAGTAACTGAATATTTTTAATTAAAAGTAGAAAAATAACTAAGGCATTGGTGCTCAATAGAAAAAATACACCTAAAGCTTTGTGTTCTATAAAGTGAATTTTGAGTATGCACCAAAATACATACATTAATATTTTTTATTTACTAGGTAAGAAATTAAACACTATGGAACCAATTCTTCTACTGAGGCATGAAGAAATTATATAGGAAAGTAATTCTCAAATGAATCAGTGAAAGAGTAATCTATTTAGCATTTACAATTCTTTTTTCATTCATTCCATTTCCCAGAGGAATATGCCCCAAACCTCAGAACCAGAATCTATAAAATTATAACCTACAGTAACATACACTTTCCAGGAAGGTGCTATGTGCTAGCACTTTATGTATCTAGATATGTTTATCTTTGATGTTTTGGAATATTTAAAATGCATTATGCTTATAAGTATCCCTTTTGAGATACCCGCATTGAAATCATTTTTTAAAACAATCCTTACAGTGCACTCTACTTTCTTCAGTTATAGGCCACACTCTTCCCCAAAGTATTTTGCAGGGCTTTTACTGGCAAAGAATTTCTCACTGCTTTCATATTTCAGATATTGGTTTACAGGAAATGCACACACCCTTGGAAAGTTCTGGGAAAGGGTAGTACACATTTGGTCAAACCTCTTTCTTTTTTTAAATGCGTGCATGATATAGAGGAAGTTAATCTTATTGCATACAAACCCTGCTACAAGTCACAAGGTGTTTCAGGGGTATGGGAATGCAGCTAATAAAACATTTATAAAATTAAAAATGTCAGGTGAACTCTCAGGGGTTCTATCCTAGATCCTTTACAAAGCAAAGCCAATGGAAACATTTCGATAACATAGATATATCAATGATCAAAACTTCTAACACTTTTCACTGAGTGTCAGTCGCACAAAATGGGATGCTTAGAAATTCCTGATGGAGATAAAAATCAGCAACAACTAATCAGGGAGTGGGAAGAGACCTGAAGAGGTTAGGGAGCCTAGTCTCAGGGTCCTAAAATAAACTGTACTGATCTGAGATAGAACTTTTGCACCATCATCATTATCAGAAGCATTAAAACCTTATTTATCTTGAAATTCCAAATCAAAATTTCTGATGATAAAAATGGATTTGGGTTTGAAGCTTGCCTTTGTAATAACTCTGAAAGACAGATTTTCCATGTAATTCAGGGTTTGACACAGATAACCGGAGGAAATGTTCAATTTGATAGTAAATTACACTTTTCAAGCCCTATTTAAAAATAACTTTGATGGTTTTTATTTCCCTGATCATAAAATCGCTATAGAAAACTTGAGGAAAATATAAAAGCAGAAAGAGAAAAATCAAAAAAAAAGTTCCAATAATGCAATAACTTAGAGATACCCACAATTAATATTTTAGGCAGCAAGGGGTGCCTTTCTGTGAAGAGCCAGATAATAAGTATTATAGTCTTTGTGAGATGTTTTGTTTTATTTGTAACAAGCCCTTCAAAATGTAAAAAGCATTCTTAGCTCTAAAATCACACAAAAACGGATCTTGAACTGGACGTGGCCCGTGTGCTATATTTTGCCAACCCTTTTTCTGTGTGTATCCCTAACAGTCATTTTTCTTTTAAGGATTATTGTCTTCAATGTAAAATATCTTAAACAGTCGAAAACAATATTTAAAATATTAGTAGTTTACATTACCAACTTTCAGTATTAAATTTTGCTGAATTTTAACTCTTCCTTCTAAAAGAACTCCATATTACAGATGTCCCTTGTCTCACACCCCTTCCCAGGAATCAACTACAAGACATTTCATTTTCCTAAACTTATGTATATATTATTCCTGCACATAATTTTTAGACTTTTACTATTTCAATATGTACCCATAATGATATTTTTGGTGTGATTTTTAAATTTACATTGTTTAGTCGCCTACTCATGTCTGAATCTTTGTGATCCCATAGACTGCAGTACACCAAGCTTCCCTATTCTTCACCATTTTCCAGAGCATGTTCAAACTGAGTTGGTGATACCATCCAATCATCTCATCCTCTGTCACCCCCTTCTCCTCCGGTCTTCAATCTTCGCCAGCACCAGAGTCTTTTCTAATGAGTCAGCTCCTCCCATCCGGTGGCCAAAGTATTGGAGCTTCAGCTTCAAAATCAGTCCGGACTGATTTCCTTCAGGATTAACTGGTTGGATCTCCTTGCAGTCCAAGGGACTCTCAAGAGTCTTCTCTAACACCACAGTTTAAAAGCATCAATTCTTCACTGGTCAGCCTTCTTTATGGTCCAAATCTCACATCCATACACGGCTACTGGATAAACCATAGCGTTGACAAGATGGACTTTTGTCGGCAAAGCAATGTCTCTGCTTTTTAATATGCTGTCTAGATTTGGCATAGCTTTCTTTCTTCCAAGGAGCAAGCGTCTTTTAATTTCATGATTGCAGTCACCATCTGCAGTGATTTTTGAGCCCAAGAAAATAAAGTCTGTCACTGTTTCTTTTGTTTCCCCAACTATTTGCCATGAAGTGATGGAACCAGCTGCCATGATCTTTGTTTTTTGAATGTTGAATTTTAAGCCAGCTGTTTCACTCTCCTCTTTCACTTTCATCAAGAGGCTCTTTAGTTCCTCTTTGCTTTTTGCCATAAGGGTAGTGTGATCTGCATATCTGAGGTTATTGATATTTCTCCTGACAATCTTGATTCCAATTGTGCTTCATACAGCCTGGCATTTCACATGATGTACTCTGCTTAGAAGTTAAATAAGTAGGGTGACAATATACAACCTTGACGTATTCCTTTCCCAATTTTGAACCAGACCATTGTTCCATGTCTGGTTCTAACTGTTGCTTCTTGACATGCACACAGGTTTATCAGGAGGCAAGTAAGATGGTCTGGTATTTCCATCTCTTAAAGGATTTTCCACAGCTTGTTGTAATCCACACAGTCAAAGGCTTTGGTATAGTCAATGAAGCAGAAGTAGATGTTTTTCTGGATTCTCTTGCTTTTTCGATGATCCAACAGATGCTGGCAATTTGACCTCTGGTTCCTCAGCCTTTTCTAAATCCAGCTTGAACATCTGGAAGTTCTCAATTCAGGTACTGCTGAAGCCTAGCTTGGAGAATTTTGAGCATTACTTTGATAGAATGTGAAATGAGTGCAATTTTGCGGGAGTTTGAACATTCTTTGGCATTGCCCTTTTTTGAGATTGGAATCAAAACTGACCTTTTCCAGTCCTGTGGTCACTGCTGAGTTTTCCAAATTTGCTGGCATTTTTGAGTGCAGCACTTTCAAAGCATAATCTTTTAGGATTTGAAAGAGCTCAGCTGGAATTCCATCACCTCCACTAGCTTTGTTCATAGTAATGCTTTCTAAGGTTCACTCGACTTCACACTCAAGGATGTTTGGCTCTAGGTGAATGACTGCACCATCATGGTTATCTGAGTCATTATGATCATTTTTGTATAGTTCTTCTGTGTATTCTTACCACTTCTTCTTAGTATCTTCTGCTTCTGTTAGATCCTTGCTGTTTCTGTCTTTTATTGTGCCCGTCTTTGTATGAAATGTTCTCTTGGTGTCTCTAATTTTCTTGACAAGATCTCTAGTCTTTCCCATTCTATTGTTTTCCTCTATTGTTTTGCATTGTTCACTTAAGAAGGCTTTCTATCTCTCTGCTATTCTTTGGAACTTGTATTAAGATGGGTATATCTTTCCTTTTCTCCTTTGCCTTTAGCTTCTCTTCTTTTCTTAGCTATTTGTAAGGCCTCCTCAGACAACCATTTTGCCTTTCTCCTGGGGGTGGTTTTGATCACTACCTCCAATACAATGTTATGAACCTCCTATAGTTCTTCAGGTACTCTCTCTATCAGTTCTAATCCCTTGAATCTATGTGTCACTTCCACTGTATAATCCATTGTTCCCTATATATTTGCCCTGAAATGATGGGACCGGATGCCATGATCTTAGTTTTCTGAATGTTGAGTTTTAAGCCAACTTTTTCACTCTCCTTTTTCACTTTCATCAAGAGGCTTTTTAGTTCTTTGCTTTCTGCCATAAGGGTGGTGTCATCTGCCTATCTGAGGTTATTGAATTTCTCCCAGCAGTCTTGATTCCAGCTTTTGTTTTATCCAGTCTGACATTTCACGTGATATACTCTGCATATAAGTTAAATAAGCAGGGTGACAATATACAACTTTGACATACTCCTTTCACTATTTGAAACCAGTCTGTTGTTCCATGTCCAGTTCTAACTGCTGCTTCTTGACCTGCATACAGATTTCTCAGGTGGCAGGTCAGGTGGTCTGGTATTCTCATCTCTTGAAGAATTCTCCACAGTTTGTTGTGATCCACACAATCAAAGACTTTGGTGTAATCAATAAAGCCAAAGTAATTGTTTTTCTGGAACTCTCTTGTTTTTTGGATGATCCATAATATGTTGGCAAATTGATCTCTGGTTCCTCTGCCTTTTCTAAATCCAGCTTGAACATCTGGAAGTTCATGGTTCATGTAATTTTGAAGCCTGGCTTGGAGAACTTTGAGCATTACTTTGCTAGCATGTGAGATGAGTGCAATTGTGTGGTACTTTGAACATTCTTTGGCACTGCCTTTCTTTGGGATTAGAATGAAAACTGACCTTTCCAGTCCTGTGGCCATTGCTGAGTTTTCCAAATTTGCTGGCATATTGAGTGCAGCACTTTCACAGCATCATCTTTTAGGATTTGAAATAGCTCAACTGGAATGAAATTGAAAGATGCTTACTCCTTGGAATAAAAGCTATGACCAACCTAGACAACATATTAAAAAGTAGAGATTTTACTTTGCCAGCAAAGGTCCGTGTAGTCAAAGCTATGGTTTTTCTGGTAGTCATGTATGGATGTGAGAGTTGAACTATAAAGAAAGCTGAGTGCCAAGGAATTGATGCTTTTGAACTGTGGTGCTGGAGAAGACTCTTGAGAGTCCCTTGGACAGCAAGGAGATCCAACCAGTCAATCCTAAAGGAAATAAGTCCTGAATATTCATTGGAAGGACTGATGCTGAAGCTGAAATTCCAATACTTTGGCCATCTGATGTGAAGAACTGACTCATTGGAAAAGACCCTGATGCTGGGAAAGATTGAAGCCAGGAGGAAAAGGGGACAACAGAGGATGAGATGGTTGGATGGCATCACCGACTCAATGGACATAAGTTTGAGCAAGTCTTGGGAGTTGGTGATGGACAGGGAGGCCTGGCGTCCTGCAGTCCATGGGGTCGCAAAGAGTCGGACACAACTAGCGACTGAACTGAACTGAACTGTATAATTGTAAGGGATTTGATTTAGGTCATACCTGAATGGCCTAGTGGTTTTCCCTACTTTCTTCAATTTAGGTCTGAATTTGGCAATAAGGAGTTCAAGTTCATGATCTGAGCCATGGTCAACTCCTGGTCTTGTCTTTTCTGATTGTGTAGAGCTTCTCCATCTTAGGCTGCAAAGTACATAATCAATGTGATTTTGGTATTGGCCATCTGTCTCTTGTATTATTGAAAGAGGGTGTTTGCTATGACCTGTGCGTCCTCTTGACAAAACTCTGTTAGCCTTTGCCCTGTTTCATTTTGTACTCCAAGGCCAAACTTGCCTGTTACTCCAGGTATCTCTTGACTTCCTACTTTTGCATTCCAATCCCCTGTGATGAAAAGGACATCTTTTTTTGGTGTTAGTTCTAGTAGGTCTTGTAGGTCTTCATAAACCATCAATTTGTATAAGTTTACAGAAAATAATTATTTACCTTGTATTTTACATTCATTGGTTTGTTTTTTAGATGTCTCCAAGTACTTCTGCCTATTCTCCCCTTGATAATGCTATTATGCACATATATAAATTCTATAAGTCATTCTAACCTATTTTAGAGAGCTTGTATTTAGCAGTACCCTGTTGATGATATGTCTGTGTTATTGAATACATCTTGTACATCATAGTTTAGAGTTGAGGGTACTCAGAGACTATCTAATCCAAATCCCTCAGATGACAAATAAGTAAATAGGCCCAACAATATTAACTGGCATTGTCCAAGATCACATAGAAAGTTAGTATCATATTCAGAACTAGGATCTAGTTTTTATGTTTATACTAATAAAGCTTGTACAATCCTTGCACTCTTAACTGGGGACAATAACAATGGCAATGGGCTTCCCAGGTGGCTCAGTAGGTAAAGGAGCTGCCTGCAATGCAGGAGACCTGGGTTTGATCCCTGGGTCAGGAAGATTCTCTGGAAAATGGAATGACTGTCCACTTCAGTATTCTTGCCTGGAGAATTTCATGGACAAAGGAGCCTGGCAGGCTACAGTCCATGGAGTCTCAAAGAGGTCAACACAACTTAGCAACTAAACAACAAGAGCAAGGCAACTCACAAATATTACCTTTGGCTCTTTCAAAACTGGCAGAGCTAGCTGGGGAATAAATTCTTCCCTTTTAGTAGACCTAGTTTCTTTCCATAACTAGATTCCTTTCTCCAAGGAATAGAATTTCTTTCTCCCTGTATACTTTTGAAAGTAGAAAATTCAGTGTAGTACGAGTATAAGAGATTCTTAGTAGAGGAAAAAAAAAAAAGATGAATCAACACTAAAGAAACATTAGCTACTTATAATTCATTGAGAAAATGCCTTTTAAGTCAGAAGAATCACAATGTGACTTCATTTAGTCACACAACTCTCTCTTAAATCTTCCTGGTAAAATAGTGATAATAACAGATTGGCTTCAACCAGAATTCAGAAAGATCTTATGATCTTATATCATGCATTATATCCCATCTGAGGACAAGGATCCATTTTTTTAATTGAAGTGTAGTTGATTTATAATGTTGTGTTAATTTGTGCTATATAGCAAAGTGATTCAGTTATACATACATATATATATATATATATACACACACACATATATATATATATATATACATTCTTTTTTCAATGTTCTTTTCCATTATGGTTTATCATAGGATACTGAACAGAGTTCTCTGTGCTATACAGTAGGACCTTGTTTTTTAGCCATTGCATTTATAATAGCTTACATCTACTAACTTCAACCTCCCACTCCAACACTCCCCCAACCCTCTCCTCCTTGGCAACCACAAGTCTGTTCTTTATGAAGACATACCTTTTTTTAAAACAGCAAGAGCTTAATACACAGTAGAGAGAAATGAAAGACAGAGCAACAAAAATTTTAAAGTGTTGTTATTAATTTGTGTAGTGGATGTCATGTCTTTATTTTGATTGTGGTATTTAATGGATGAAAATTCATTGTTTTTTATTGAATATTTATATACTTGTTGTACTTCACCTATTTCAATAGGGCAAATCATTAAGATAGTTAAATGCTGGAAATTGATAAATGAAAGTTAGGAATGTTATTATATTTTAAAATATGGAGCAGCATTTTCATACTTAGGGAGTTTCTATTCTCTCTGAGTAAAACAATATGTTCCATTGTTTAACATTATAGAATCAGAAATATTGCATCAGCCGTGCAGATGGAGAAATCACTAGACTTTACAATGAAATTTTCAAAGAAACAGTAGTTACCAAAAAGCCATGGGGATGAACGCACACAGAACAGGCAGAATATGCCAATTTAGAATTGACAGAGTTCTAAGAATAAAACTGAGTAATAGCAGTAAGACATATTGTTTTTCAATAGTTTTTTCAATCATGTTTTTATGTTTAGACTTTAACATGTTATATATATTTCTAATCAAACAACATAAAAACTAGAGTCATATTTATGGTGAAGTGATTGCTACAAAACAGGTTAAATAAGTCCTTGGAATGGTGGGACACTTGGAAAAGCTTACAGGTACCCCAGGGACACTTGGAAAAGCTTACAGTGCGTTTTTCAGAATAGGGGAAAAAACATGTGCACTTTCTCTAGCCACCTAGCCAACAAAAACAGTTGACTTTCTGGGGATATCCTACCTTGTTTCCTATCAGACAACTAACGTGCTCTTCTATTGTTTTTTGGTTTTTTGGCCAATAGTCCTCAGTCCTGAGCTAGAGGACCCACCGCCTTTTTGTTTCCTTGGTTCATTAAGGAACTGTGAATGGGATTTGCGGATCCTATAGACGTATATAGATGGCTTCAGAGGTGTAATTCTTATACTCCCTGAACCTGTCTGCAAATGGATAAGAATGTACATTGCTCTGGGAAAATGGTATATAGCTCTTATCAGATTCCTGAAGGAATATGTTACCCCCAAACTTTAAGCATCATTGTTTGAGTGTCTATATATGTCCAGTGACTCACACTTGACTTTGAAGATACAAGGGCATAGAATTATGATGATCATAGTACTTACAATGCCTTACACATCACATATCTTACAAACTGCTTGCACACGTCTGTCAATGAAGAGCTTATATCTCAGCTGGGACAAAAACCATACATTTCAATTTTTTAAATAAATATTTAATTTTCTCCTAAGTGTCAGGCTCTGTTCTAAGCACTCAAGAAACACTCATCTATAAAACAAATATCTCTGACCTAGAAGATCATCTTACATTCTGCATTTAACAAACAAAACATGAGAAGAGCTTGAAAGCAGTATATACTCTAAGACAAAGTGAAGAGCAAAATGATTATAGGCTGCAGAGTAAAGAATTTACATTTAAGGTCTACTCTTTAAAAAGATAACCCTGTATACAAGACAGCAAAAGAGACACTAATGTATAGAACAGTCTTTTGGACTCTGTGAGAGAGGGAGAGGGTGGGATGATTCAGGAGAATGGTATTGAAACATGTATAATATCATATATGAAACAAGTCGCCAGTCCAGGTTCGATGCATGATACTGGATGCTTGGGGCTGGTGCACTGGGACGACCCAGAGGGATGGTACGGGGAGGGAGGAGGGAGGAGGGTTCAGGATGGGGAACACATGTATACCTGTGGCAGATTCATGTTGATATATGGCAAAACCAATACAATATTGTAAAGTTAAAAAATAAAATTAAAAAAAAAAGAGCACTATCATAGATCAGAAATACCTTGCCTTTCATACTGCTTCTTATTTTCAAATAATGTTAAGGAGTTAAGTCTGAAACTTGCCTGGTCCTAGACTAGCCGTGTGTGTGTGTGTGTTTGTGGGGTGTGTGTGTGTGTGTGTGTGTGTGTGTGTTAGTCACTTAGTTGTGACCAACTCTGCGACCCCAAGGACACTTGTAGCCCACCAGGCTCCTCTGTCCATGGCATTCTCCAGGCAACAATACTGAAGTAGGTAGCCATTCCCTTCTCCAGGGGATGTTCCTGACCCAGGGATCGAACCCAGGTCTTCTGCATTTCAGGCAGGTTCTTTCTTTATGGTCTGAGCCACCAGGGAAGCCCAGACTAGCCTTAATAAGCCTCAATATATTTTATTTAGGCTAATTGTAGAAACAGCTGGTCTATTTCAACACAAAAGCCTAGAGGTTAAAGTGACAATGATTATTTTTTTGTCTCTTTACTAGAATAATGCATTATTTCATAGTGGTACAAACTTAGACCATGTATATTACAAAGTATCTCTTCCTGTTTGGGTTTTATGCCTTGCTGGTACTGTGGCTGGTAAACAAAGCAATATGTTTTTTTTCTTTTCAAGTAATGAGAAGGTAGCAATTTATTCATAGGAGCACGGAAAATAGAATATATGCATTTATTTAAGTTGTGAAGAACACCAAGAAAAAAGCGTTTGCTGACAAAGCCTAAGAAATTTGAATGGTGATGTATACTAAACCATACAAATGAAAGAAATTTTAGTCAAACATATTAATTATTCAATATGTAGTTTCTGTGTTCTTAAAAGAAACTCATGACTGAGAAGGAAAAGCTGATATGGTAAAATATTGTAATGTTCAATTATAAATATTATATTACTAAATATTCTGACTAGCAGACTTCCTATCTCTTGGTTTGGACTAGTTAGTCTGCCTAATGTAAGCTAGAATACAGAATTGTCAGTTTGTTCCTTTTAGAGGCTGTTTGGTAATCAGAGAGAAAATCTCTTTTCCCTTGTCACGGTTACCCCACCCACCCACCCACCCATCAGTCACTGTGCAAATGCATGTACTTAGGGGAATGCATGGAGAAGGAAATAGCAACCCGCGCCAGTATTCTTGCCCGGAGAATCCCATGGACAGAGGAGCATGGCAGGCTACAGTCTGTGGGGTCACAAGAGTCAGACACAACTTAGCGACTAAACTACTACTAAAATTCACGTTGGAGAAGGAAATGGCAACCCACTCCAGTATTCTTGCCTGGAGAATTCCATGGACAGAGTAGCCTGGCGGGCTGCACTCCATGGGATCACAGAGAGTGGGACATGACTGAGTGACTCACACACACACAAGGGAATGCAGAGGGCTCAGAACAGAGTATCCCCTTGTCTAGGAGAGAAACAACACGTCTCCTTCTAAATGAACCACAGATGTCACCCTAATGTACAAAAGACAGTATGTGTTGTTTTTGCATCTTGATCGTGACTCCAAGATTACCAGAACTCTTATCATTTTTATTATTTCCCCCTCCCACTCCCTTCTACATAGTGTATTCATTTAGCCTGAATTCTCAATTCCTAATATCACAGAAGGTGTTAATCTTTTCTCTAAGGGTCAGAATGGGTTCTGGTAAATCATAAAACTGATGTTCTGGGAAGAATTGCTGTAATTGCTATTCTAACAGAGTTCTTTGTGCCTTTGTGTCTATGGAAGGAAGGGAAATTTTTCTCTTTACTAATTATTTTTCCTTCTCCTTAGAGTGCCAATTTCATTTAGCAGGACTATTTTAAAACTATTCTTTAGAAGATGATTTCTGTCATTCTTTATAATGTCTAATTCTTGTGGGACTCATTATGCAGGTTCTCCAATGCCGCTTTCTATCTGTGTGATGTACAAACAATATTTTCTCTTCTCCATTTTTACATCCTTAATACATCTGTACTCTCTACTATGAAAACATGTCTACTTTTGCTTTAATCCTCATTTCTTTATCTGTCATTACCTTTAGGTCTATCATGGAATCACTTTAAATCCAATAAATAAAATCTTATTTTTAAAGTGGTCAGTTTTCAGAATTGGAAGATGCTATTGGAAGATAGCCACTGAGAAAGTGGCTATCAGAACTCACCTAACATGCCTTTCAGGCACTTCCCAGCCCTGAAAAAAACCAGAAGAGCCAGTAGTGAGAGCCCCCAGCTCAGTGTTTCAGATGAGCTTACCATCAGAATCAATTAGCTCTTTGGCTCTTCTCCAGCTGCTCAGGTTCATGGAAAAGTCTGCTTGGGCTGCCACAACCAAATACCATCTACTGAGGTGGCTTAAACAAAAGAAATTTATTGTCTCACAGTCTGGAGGCTAAAAGTCCAAGATCAAGGTGCTAGCAAGGTTGATTGCTGCTGAGAGCTCTTCTCCTGACTTGTAGATGGCCGTCTTCTTGCTATGTCCTTACATGGCCTTTGCTCTGCATGAAGAAAGATCTTTAGTGTTTTTTCCCCTTTTTAATTTTATGTATTAATTAATTTTGGGCAGCACTGGGTCTTTGCTGCTGTGTGGGCTTTTCTCTAGTTGCAGCAAGCAGGGGATACTCTTTGTTGCGGTGCACAGGCTTCTCATTGCAGGGGGTCTCTTGTTGCTGAGCACAGGCTCCAGGGCACGAGTGCTTCAGTAGTTGAGGTTTCCAGGCTCTGGAGCACAGGCTCAATAGCTGTGGTGCACAGGCTTAGTTGTTTCACATCATGTGGAATCCTCCCTAACCGGACAACAAACCCGTGTCTCCTGCACTGGCAGGCAGATTCTTTACTACTGAGCCACCAGGGAAACCCTCTTTTTTTTTTCCCATTTTTAAAGTCCTTAATGAATTTTTTAGAATATTGCTTCTGTATCATGTTTTTGTTTGTTTATTTGTTTTGCCACAAGGCATGTGGGATCTTAGTTCCACAACCAGGGTTCAAACCCACATCCCATGAATTAGAAGGTGAAGTCTTAACTGCTAAACTGCCAGGGAAACCCTCTTTTCCTCTTCTTGAAAGGCCACCAGTCCCATCAGATTATGGTCCTACCCTTATGATCTCATTTTACCTCAATTACCACCTTAAGGCCTATCTCCAAATGTAGTCACAATGGTAGGTAGAGCGGGGAGACACTATTCAGTCCATAACAGTACTATTCTTCTACATCCTTGAATCTCTATTCTGAGGATTCAGTTTTCACTTTCCCTGCTGCCGCAGTACAATGTACCTTGGCATGTCTCTTGGGTGACCTTAATTGTGTCTAACTTTTCCCTCTGAAAACTGGAAGCAGTAGTCACTCAGTCATGTCTGATTCTTTGCGACTCCATAGACTGTAGCCCACCAGACTCCTCTGTCCATGAGATTCTCCAGTCAAGAACACTGGAGTGGGTTGCCATTTCCTTCTCCAGGGGATCTTTCTGACCCAGGAATCGAACCCACCTCTCATGCGTTGCAGGCAGATTCTTTACTGACTGAACCACCAGGGAACCCATTTTTCACTCTAGTGTCTCTCTATTCCTGGTTCTTGGTTCCTTTGCCTCTATGTTTCAGGTACCAGTTCTGTAGATCTATGTATTTAGACTATTCAGTGGATGGTCTCCTCAGTTCTCTCCTCAGGAGACAAATTTTTCTAAGAAATGATAGAATGATTTTCTTTTGTGTGTGTGTGTTTGTGTTCTCTTTTTATTTATTTATTTATTAAAAATTTTTTTTTACTTTACAATATTGTACTGGTTTTGCCACGCATCAACATGCATCCGCCACGATAGTAACATTTTAGTTGAATTCCCTTAAAGATCGGTGAACCTTACCCATTACCTACCTCCTACACACCTACCTACTCCCACACAAGCATATGGCCGGCGGCTCCCTGTCAGTCTGCTCCACTGTCTCCACTGTCGGTCTGTCAGTTACTGTAACACTAAACCCTAGTCAGGAAGCTCTGCCCTGTCCTGCCTGACTTCTTTGAATTCCATGTAAACATGAAACAAACCACATACCCTATAGTTTTGTTCATTCGTTTGTTTTTAATAAGAACAAAGTAGCACTGCCATTCAGTGGTGACCCATGATAGCTCAGATTTTTGAAAGATAAGTTATTTTTAACATTGAACCTGAACCTGAAGAGCTGAAGTCACTTACTGACAATGCTATCATGAGATTTGTTTAAAGTAATTAAGTTTTTCATGCCTTTTATTAAATTTTAATGTCATTGTTCCCACCCCTCATTAATTATATTTTTTCTAAATTGAGCCATAAATATTTAACAATACATCTCTACACTCTAAACTCTAATATAACAGAATAAGTGTTTCCATGGTTTTGTGATATAGTTTCTTCCATAACAGTTTTTGGACTCTTTTCGCTATCAAGTTTTATGAAAATTCCAGGTAAATGGCTTAGATTTTTGAGGGATAAAAAGGTGGCATGGGTAAAGGAGAGACTGTATTTCTAGTGAGAAAAAGAATCCTCTGAAGAACTTTGTACACCAGTGAAGCCCAAAGAGAGAATTGAAATTGATGTCTCTGGGGCAAAACAGCTCATATAGCCATAGGCAAAATTCTACCAACCTATCTGAACACATCTAACTGATGAGAAACTATGTTGCTTGAGATTCTTCTGTTTTCCCAAATGTGCTTAGACTCCTATATCCTTTGTGCTTTCAGTGGAAATGCTCCAGGAAGAATTGCAGCGATTTAAAAATAGATACTTGCCACACTTTTCTTTTCCTATTTCAGTGGCATCTGACTGCAGATTATTTGAGGAGTTCAAATTCCAAAATATCCTAAACCTGCTTTGAAAACAAACAAAAATCTATGAATTCTGTGCATTCACTATTAATGTACAGCTTGTGAAAACTAGAATTTCATATGTGTCTGTCACAAAAATCCAGAAAAAAGTTAGTACCTGATGCATCTGTGTCTAAAGGACTCCCTAATGCTGAAGGATGAATAAAATTTATCTTCAGAATTATTGTTCCTTTAGAGCGTATTATTTCTTTAATTGAAAAGATTTTAAAAATAACGTAGATGTTGCAAGAAGATTGCTGTGCCAAACTCTTTTTTAATGGATTTTTTCTTTTTAATGTTTCCACATTAATTATAAAAATAATATGTAGTCATTCTGTAAATTTTGTAAAAATGTATCAAGAAAAATAAATTACCTTTTCATTAACTTACCAGCTTGAAATGATCTACTGACATTTCAACAAACATCTTTCCAAACATTTCTATACATTTTATAGAGTTGAAATATATAACTTTTACAACATTTTGCCATAAGTATCTTCTTATATTACTAAGAGGTTTTTCTAAATATAATATTAAATATCTATGTAATATTCTTTCATATGAACATTCCATAGATTTTTAAACATTCTTTTAATGTGAGAATTTATTTTTTTTTAATTGTTCATTATTATAACTAACACTGTATAAATCTTGTGTGCAATTTCTTCATTATTTTTTCAGGGTAAATTCCTAGATGAGGAACTATTGGATGAATAAAAAAATATTTGTGAAAATGAGAAAACTTAATGCTGGGGTTTCTAATCTCTTTGAGTGTGCAGATACCTCTAAGACTCTGATATAAGTTTTGCCCTACTTCCAGAAAATGCTAACAATTAGTTTCCTTCACATAAAGATAATATAAAATATTTTTAAGTATGTCTCCCTTACTCAAAACACTTTGAAATTCTGAAAATAACAAAAAGCAAATTTCAGTTTTACTCAAAAGTAAATTTCAATCAGAATGTCTTTGTTTCAAATGAGCTTAAATTTTGGATGACAGCGCATGCAATTTGAGTCACTAGGTGACTTTTGATGGCCACAAGTGCTGAAAATTCAGACTCACAAAACTATGTAGAATCACAAATTGAATCACAGAGCTTTACCAGATGAGTAAATTGTGTCAATGAGCATCAGGATGCTCCAAAATTCTTCCAATTGAAATCATGTCCCAACATGTCATTAGTTCACAAATGAATAAAGCTATCTTCCATCAGATTTTGCTTTTCTGATGCTGTCCATTGTACTAAGGGAGAGTTTAGAAATCAATACTTCAGTTTCAACATCACCTGAGCAGGAACTTTGAAAGAATTACATAAAAAAAAAGAAAGAATTACATAATGTTTTTAAGTATGAGCAAGTTTCTTCCTGTAGAAAAATTGACCCAGTTTTGGCAGTCTGGCTCCACCCTGCAGAGGAAGTTTGTCTAAGTTTGCAAAGTTTGTAGAGTTACCTGCTTCCAATCCCCCAATAGCAAGCTTATCAAAACAAAAACAACAAAATTTTTTATGTTTTTTCCAGGGCAACTATAGTTGTGATTGCAGGACTTTGAGTGAAAAGATTTTTCTTAACCCTATAGCCAAAACTCTTCAAATAAACCAAACCACCATCTGGTAAGGAAGCTATACGTTAATCAATCAAACACTTTAGAAAGCTTTTTTGGAAAGCCTATGTGGTTAAAATTTTCAAATTCTGTCCACTTTTCTTTATAAAGCCTCTTGAAAAAAGGGTTATTCCAGATTCAGGCTTTCAGAAAGTTGGCAAATTTTACAATATCATAGATCTAGCAAAAAATGACAGCAGGCATAAGTCTCCTGGTGCCAATCTACAGGTGCACCACTAAGATGGGCAATTTAGTCTTGGGTGTGACAGCATGTGCAATAGTCTCCCCTTATCTGCAGGGTATATGTTCCAAGAACCCCAGTGGATGCTTTAAATTAAAGATAGTATGATTATATATATACATATATGAGTGAGTGAGTGAAGTCGCTCAGTCATTTCCAACTCTTTGCGACCCCATGGACTGTAGCCTACCAGGCTCCTTCCTCCATGGGATTCTCCAGGCAAGAGTACTGGAGTGGGTTGCCATTTCCGTCTGCAGGGGATCTTCCTGACCCAGGGATCGAACCTGGGTCTCCCACATTCCAGGCAGACGCTTTAACCTTTGAGCCACCAGGGAAGCCCTATATCAGCTCAGTTCAGTTCAGTTCAGTTGCTCAGTCATGTCCTACTCTTTGCGACCCCATGAATCGCAGCACGCCAGGCCTCCCTGTCCATCACCAACTCCCGGAGTTCACTCAGACTCACATCCATCGAGTTGGTGATGCCATCCAGCCATCTCATCCTCTGTCATCCCCTTCCCCTCTTGCCCCCAATCCCTCCCAGCATCAGAGTCTTTTCCAAATGAGTCAACTCTTCGCATGAGGTGGCCAAAGTACTGGAGTTACAGCTTTAGCATCATTCCTTCCAAAGAACACCCAGGACTGATCTCCTTCAGAATGGACTGGTTGGATCTCCTTGCAGTCCAAGGGACTCTCAAGAGCCTTCTCCAACACCACAGTTCAAAAGCATCAATTCTTTGGTGCTCAGCTTTCTTCACAGTCCAACTCTCACATCCATACATGACCACTGGAAAAACCATAGCCTTGACTAGATGGACCTTTGTTGGCAAAGTAATGTCTCTGCTTTTGAATATGCTATCTAGGTTGGTCATAACTTTACTTCCAAGAAGTAAGCATCTTTTAATTTCATGGCTGCATGTATATATATATATATATATATATATATATATATATATATATATATACACACACACACAGATATATATATATATACTTCCGGAGAAGGCAATGGCAACCCACTCCAGTACTTGCCTGGAAAATCCCATGGATTTAGGAGCCTGGTAGGCTGCAGTCTATGGGGTCGCTAAGAGTCGGACATGACTTCACTTTGACTTCACTTTCATGCATTGGAGAAGGAAATGGCAACCCACTCCAGTGTTCTTGCCTGGAGGATCCCAGGGACTGGGGAGCCTGGTGGGCTGCCGTCTCTGGGGTCGCACAGAGTCAGACACGACTGAAGCGACTTAGCAGTAGCATATATACTTTGCTTTTTCATGTACATACATACATATGATGGAGAAGGAAATGGCACCCCACTCCAGTATTCTTGCCTGGAAAATCCCATGGATGGAGAGCCTGGCCAACTATAGTCCATGGGTCACAAAGAGTCAAACACAACTGAGTAACTTCACTTTCACACACCTATGATGAAGCTTAATCTATAATTAGGCAACTATTAATAAAATAGAACAATTATAAGAATATACTGTAATAAAAGTTATGTGAATGTGGCCTCTTATCTCAAAACGTCTTTACAAATGAATGCCTTTTCCATCTTAACTAAGCACTTATCACATACTGTGGCTGCAACTTTTGCAGTTTGAGATGTGACAGCAAAACTAGCATTAATTTCTTTTTTATTATTCACAATTTCATGGAGAGAAGATTTGTTCTTACCATAACTGTAAGTCCCTTCAGTCGTGTCCGACTCTGTGCGACCCCATAGACGGCAGCCCACTAGGCTCCCCCATCCCTGCGATTCTCAAGACAAGAACACTGGAGTGGGTTGCCATTTCCTTCTAGCAATTTAAAACTTATGAATTGTTTATTTCTGGAATTTTCCACTTAATGTTTTCAAATCTCTGTTAACCTCAGGTAATAGAAACTGCAAATTAGAGGGGACTACAGTATAGAGACTGAGCTTGCTATAGAGTGAATGTAGCCCTCTAAATTTGTAAATTAAAATCCAATCTCTAATGTGAATGGTATTAGGAGGTGAAGCCTTTAGTGGGTGATTAGGCCAGCAAACAGAGCCCTCATGAATGGGATTCTTGCCTTTATAGAGCCTAGAAAACTTTTTTGCCATTTCTGCCATGGGAGGATACAACAAGAAGTTAATCTACAAAACAGGAGACAGGCTCTCACCAGACACCAAGCCTCATCAGACAGAGTCTGCTGGTGACTTGATCTTGGACTTCCAGCCTCTAGAATTATGAGAAATAAATCTGTTATTTGTAAGCCACCCAGTCTATGGTATTTTGGAAAACCAGATCTATGATCAAGCATTGCAGATACTGTATACAAGACTACCAAGATTCTTGTCCCTATTGAAGTTTTGCTTGGCAGAAACCTTCCATTTTAAAGACATCAACATTTGAGTTTCTAAAAGGGGCTCACAAAAACAGGAATTCTGTTATGACATTAGCATGCATATAACATAGAAATACTAGATGCAGTCTGCACTGAGAGGAGTGAGTGATGCTATACAGTTCCAGTTCTTGCTGGAGGCAAATGTTTTAGCTGCCTATTTCTTCATGTCTCATTTCAAAATATTTGAAGAAAAATAATCAATTATGAAGTTGATGGGTTTGACAGAAACACTGCCCATATTTTCTTTGGTTTCTCTAAGTCACAATCCAGGTTAGCCTTTCCCAGAATACATGGCTTCACCAAATCCTTCAAAGTATATGTGGCTTCTTTTGACTGGCAATGTGACAAGCAATCTTAGAAAAATACTAGAAAGGTTTTTGTGCTGAGGCAAATTTAAGAACTGGTTATTTCCTTGTCTTTTCAAACTGAGCTATCTTTTAAAAAATCCACACTGTTTGTTTCATGTTTTCATTGACAAAATCTTTGACACATAGGAAATATTAAGGTTTTGTATCACATTATATTCAGTAATGATAGTGAAACCAAAGTATACCTTAAGTATTTTAATACATGATTTTAATTTTTGTTTTTTTTCCAGCTTAGATTTGGACAGATATAAACAGCAACAGTACATCCTTTATTGTGAAATATGTTTACTTTAATTTAAATTATTTATGTAGTTAAATAATTACATTAATTATATGAAAAGTCAGAGCATTGTGATATTACCTGATGTGAGCTTTCATTCTACCCCATGGTCAATAACAGAGTTAGGATAAAATATTTCAACACAATTTTCAAAATGAAGGGGAAAATAAATTCACAAACATCTATAGACACATCTGTAGATGTGCATATATATTGCATACCTCAGCACACTTAGTAACATTATTTGAATACATTTTTTCATACAATTTCTAAAGTGATGGGAAAAACAGTAAAGTTATATTTATAATCACATTATCTTAATTGGAATTATATTCATAGACTATAAATTCAAAGGCTGAGTAATCCTCTCTGTAAACACTTTCATCAAAAATAAGGGAATTTTCAAAATGTGCAGATGTCTTCTTTTAGTTTCCATTGGCTAGAATTGTGTCACATTAGAAGGGTCACAGTCTTTATATTCTATCATGTACAGCAATGAAAGGAAATCAATGTATGCTTGGACATTGTTGTGCTTTCTTACTTTGGAAGTTTTCTAACTTAAGCTAGGTTCATTGTAAACAAAAGCAATTATCCATGATTATAATAGCTGGATACATTTTCTTTAATTCCTAACAAGAGAAATAATTCTAGATGTCATAATGTGGAGATAGTAAGGATCATATACTGATGGTGCTCATTTAGCATACCATGCCACCTATATTAATCAGAATAGGCTAGGTTGATGAAGCATTAACAATCAACCTTAACTTAACTGGAGGAGGGCATGGCAACCCACTCTAGTATTCTTGCCTGGAGAATCCCCATGGACAGAGGAGCCTGGTGGGCTGCAGTCCATGGGGTCACAGAGCTGGACATGACTGAGCGGCCAAGCACATATCTTAATGGCCTAACACAGAAAATACTTAGTTCTCATTCCCACAAAATCCCAAAAGATGATGCTGATAACATTCTGCACTCATTTGCCAGCAAATTTGGAAAATTCAGCAGTGGCCACAGGACTGGAAAAGGTCAGTTTTCATTCAGATCCCAAAGAAGGGCAATGCCAAAGAATGTTCAAACTACTAGACAATTGCACTCATTCCACATGCTAGTAAGCTTATGCTTAAAATCCTTCAAGCAGGCTTCAACAGTCCTTGAACTAAGAACTTTCAGATGTATAAGCTAGGTTTAGAAAAGGCAGAGGAACTAGAAATCAAAATGGAGAAAGCAAGGGAATTCCAGATAAACATCTACTTCTTCTTCATTGACTATGCTAATGTCTTTGACTGTGTGGATCATAACAAACTGTGGAAAATTCTTAAAGAGATTGGGAGTACCTGACCACCTTACCTGTCTCCTGAGAAACCTGTATGTAGGTTAAGAAACAATCATTAGAAATGGACACGGAACAAATGACTGATTCAAAATTGGGAAAGGAGTATGACAACGCTGTATATTGTCACTCAACTTCTATGCAGAGTACATCATGTGAAATGCTCAGCTGGATGAATCACAAGCTGGAATCAAGATTGATGGGAGAAGTATCAACAACCTCAGATATGCAAATAATATCATTCTAATGGCAGAAAGTGAAGATGAATTTAAATGAGAGTGAAATTTTAAGTTGGCTTAAAACTCAACATTCAAAAAAACTAAGATCATGGCATCTGGTCCCATCACTTCATGGCAAATAGAAGTGGAAAAAGTGGAAACAATGACAGATTTTATTTTCTTGGGCTCCAAAATCAGTATGGACCATGACTGCAGCCATAAAATTAAAAGACGCTTGCTCTTTGGAATAAAAGTTATAACAAACCTAGACAGCATATTAAAAAACAGAACCATCACTTTGCCAACAAATGTCTGTCTAGTCAAAGCTATGGTTTTTCCAGTAGTCATGTACAGATGTGAGGGTCTGACCGTAAAGAAAACTGAGCATTGAAGAATTGATGCCTTTTAATTGTAGTGCTGGAGAAAGAAGACTCTTGAGAGTCCCTTGGACAGTAAGGAGATCAAACCAGTCAATCTTAAAGGAAAATAACTCGGAATATTCATTGGAAGGACTGAAGCTTCAATACTTTGGCCACCAGATGCGGAGAGCCAATTCACTGGAAAGGACCCTGATGCTGGATGTATCACTGATTCTGTTTCTGATGCCAATTGTCTTGCTGTTCACGCTGTCTGCACTGTTTGCTGAATCTAGGGTAGGCAAGGTGCGGGCTAAGTGGCTGGATGGAAATGTGAGGAGCTGTAGGAATTACAGACCCTTTTATTCTCTCCTGGCTGACACAGCAGCCGTTGCAGCAGCCACAGCATAAATAATGGAGCCATAAAATAACCTCATATAACATCACCATAATGTTGCTCCAATGTAGTCCCAATGCAGCAGCAGCCAGGGCTTTCATGATGAAGCTCATATAGGCATATTGCACAAAGTATCTCATGATGAAGCAAGTACCTTGTGATGCTCATGTGCAATGCTATAAATGATCTCATATGTTACAGAGTCCTTATTTACAAAACGTGGATGAGAGAGCCTGAAGATGTCATCTTGGCTAATTTGCTCTCTCCCTACCCTGGGAAAAATTGAAAGTAAAAGGAGAAGGAGAGGGCAGAGGATGAGATGGTTAGATAGCATCACTGACTCAATGGACACAAATTTGAGCAAACTCTGGGAGATAGTGAGGGACAGAGGAGCCTAGTGTGCTACAATCTGTGGGGTCACAAAGAATTGGACATGGCTTAGTGACTTAGTGACTAAGTCAACAACCCACAAAATCCAGTGTGGGTTGAGACACCTCTCTTGGCAGTTTCCCTCCATGTGGTGGTGATTCCTACAATAAGTAGACTAGACTCCTGCAATAATTTGACTCAATCATTTAAACAGAAGTTTCCACGATTGTCAAAGAAGAGAAGTAGGAGCTGAGGAATTGTGCACTATGTCATAAGTTTTTCAGCCCAGAAGTGACACATATTATGTCTGCACAGCCCTATGAACAGAAATACAAACATGATCCCACCTACATGTGAGAGATCTGGGAAATACTTTTATAATTACTCAGAGGAGTACAGAACTGGATATTGGTGAGTAGTAATAATATCTACTAAGCCATTCTAGATTCCTTTAGTATGAGGGGAAATATTTTTCAAAGAAGTGAGAAGAAGGAAATCAAAGACACTGTAGTGATCTTTGGTATCTTAGTTAAGGACTCTTGATTTTTTTTCTAAAAGTTATAAATCCAACTTTCACTCAACTGGTTCCAATAATAAGCAGAATCATTTAGTGAATTTAACATGCATTTTACATTTAGTTCTCAAGGTTACCATTTACCAACTCTGTGAGTGTATGTTCTTGGACAAATGACTTAGTATCTCTTATTCTTGATTTTCTCATCCTAAGAAGGAAGATGATATTATTACTTTTGGAGAGTAAATGAGATATTATGAAAAATTAACTAGCACTGTCTCTGCCACACACTTTGTGGCTACAAGATTGAACTCTGAAAAAACAAAGCTTTCATCTTAGCTGTCACTCACCAGTGCCTAATCTTAGGAAAATTACTTAAATCTCCTGACTTTCAACATTCTTATCTATAAAATAAGGGTCAATGTGGTACCTACCTCATAGGGTTTTTAGGATTCAATTATATAATATCTATAGAATATTTAACAAATTTCTCAATAAATGTTGGAAATTATCATCATCATCATTATTATTATTAACACTGTAGCATGTTTGCAGATTCATGTCAGAAATTTGGCCTGCTTAAGTCAAGCTTTGGATAATGCATTAATAACTAGTTATCAAAATATAATCCATGGACCAAGAGAATTGGCATATTTTAGGAGTTTTTTTAGAAATGCAAACTCTTCCCTGAACTTACAGAATCAGAATATATAGTTTAAAGAGATTCTCAGGTGATTCTTATACATGCTGAAGTTTGAGAAGCACTACCCTACTATATTAGGGAAATTACAACCCACTCCAGTATTCTTGCCTGGAGAATTCTATGGACGGAGGAGCCTGGCAGGCTACAATCCATAGGGTCACAAAGAGTCAGACACCACTGAGCACCTATCACTTTCACACTTTCACTCTACTATATGGGATGGTTGAGTGTTTTCATGCAGTGTATATATTATCATAGTGGTGACAAATAGGATGTCCAAGAAGGTAACACAGTGTTTTGGAAAGGGCATTGGATTGGGAGTCAGAACATCAACATTTAAATTTGAACTCTTCCACTGACAAGCTGATTGACCTTTTACAAATAATTTATTTCAGCCCTTTCCCTCATTTATGAAACGAAAGACTTAAACTCTACCTATGGTTCTTAATCCGGAAGATACGTCAGAATTAATAGAGGGAGTTACTACAAAATATCTGACTAGCCTACAACACATGAAGATTCTAATTCATTAGATCTGGAGAAAGCTGCCTTTTAATGGCAATCTCCAGAGGTGGGGGGAGTAATAAACTGGAGAGCGGACACCTGTAAGATAACCTCAGAAAAGAGCCAAGGGTAGGAACCTGGAAGCCAGCACGCTTCATGCAATAGACATTAACTAGTGCTCCTGTGCAAGAGGGCTTCTCAGGTGGTGCTAGTGGTAAAGAATCCACCTACCGATGCAGGAGACAAAGGAGATGCAGGTTCGATCCCTGGGTTGGGAAGATCCCCTGGAGTAGGAAATGGCAACCCATTCCAGTATTCTTGCCTGGAGAATCCCATGGACAGGGGATCCTGGCCAGCTATAGTCCATAGGGTTGCAAAAGAGTTGGACATGACTAAGCACACATGCATGCACTATTATATAAAATAGATAACTAATAAGGACCTATTGTATAGCACAAGGAACTCTACTCGGTACCCTGTAATGTACTATATGTGAAAAGAATCTAAAAAAGAGTGGACGTATGTGTGTGTGTGTGTGTGTGTGTGTGTGTGTGTGTATCTATATATATATAGAACTGATTCCCTTCGCTGTACACTTGAAACTAACACAACATTGTAAATAAACTATACTCCAATAACATTTTTTTAAGTGTTAAGAATTTCAAGGCAGTGACAGCAGAGCATTAAAACCAAATGTAGATACCTTCTGCACATTGGCTCTTAGAAAATGCACAGGTCACAGGCCCTACAAGACTAAATGAACCCTGGAAAAGACTAAAGGAATTCTGGAGGCCTGGAAAATACACTAGCTAGGCAATTATTTTGGGCAGTTGATTTGAATCCCTTCACTTTGTTTCTCTGGGCCCTAATTACCACACCTGTAAGAGCAGCTCTGATATTCTATGACTCTATGGCACACGTTGGAGTTTTCTAGAAAATACATTGCTTAATTTTTCACTCCATTGAATAAATTTTTAAATGACATTGGGCTCATGAAACAAATTAATTTGGATTTTTTTTCCCTCTCTGACCTATCTTTTGTTTAATGTGTGCTACTCACCATGAAGCAGAGTAATATAAGGGCTAAAATAACTAATAAAAAGTATTTTTCGAATATCTGCTGCTGCTGCTAAGTCGCTTCAGTCGTGTCCAACTCTGTGCGACCCCAGAGACAGAAGCCCACCAGATTCCCCCGTCCCTGGGATTCTCCAGGCAAGAACACTGGAGTGGGTTGCCATTTCCTTCTCCATTCCAATATCTGAATGCAAACAATTCATATTTTCAGATAATAAGGCTTAATCGGAGTAGCCGTGCAAATAGTTGTAGGTCACAGCACTCCACTGGGAGAAGGGTACAGATTTACATGGAAAAACAGTGGAGATAAACACCAAAATCTGGTGCTAATATGCATGCATTATTTGGACTTATCTCAATTATTTAAAATATGTAGTCATACCAATAGCTTTGTTCCCATTATATTCAGTTTGCTATAGTCTAAAACAGTGACTGTTTCAAAAATACAAGGCTACATGAATGTTTATCCTCCTGATTGTTATTAAAGACCTTCACTACACAGACTACACTACACTCTCTTCTCTCAAAAAGAGAATTTGGCAAAGCACCAGTGAGATACAAGCTTAGCATGTGTGACCAAGATTAACTCAAAATTACTAGAAGGGAGACAGGAAAAAAATAAATTAATCCATACTCCCTGCAAGGGATAAAAAAAAATGGGCAGAAAGCTTGATTAAAAAAAAATCTCCAAGTCGAAAAGACTATTTGAACAAAAGCAGCACTTGAAAAGATGAAACAGAATACCCCAGGCAGAACAGAAATGGTATCCACTGGAAAGCTAATGTTCCCTGAAGAAGGAAACTCCCCAGAAATTCAGAACAAAGATAAAGGCATAAAGAATCAAAGTGCACATTAAGAATATTAAATTCTACTAAGTGAACAAAGTGCTCGATTCATAAACAAGCACAGTAAGGAAGCTCTCTAAGGAGTATTGTGTTCTGCTTGAAAATGCAGGCAATGAGTGCAAACAGGCACACAGGCCATGCAGAGACCAACACCTTACTATGATTTCTTGTTCAGGGTTCTTGGGATAGAACCACAGTGTTTATGAAATGGTGTCTTACTGGGTTGCTATGGACTGAGTGTTTGTGTTCCCCCATCTCCCAGTTCATATCTTAAAGCCCTAATCCCCAATATGCTAGTGTCTGGAGGTCAAGCTTTTGGAGGTAATTAGGTTTAGAGGAGATCATGGGAGTGGAGCCCCCATGATGTGATCATAAGACCAGACCTCTCTCTGTCTCTGCCTTGTGAGGACACAGCAAGCTGGAAGAGGGCTCTCGTCAGTCACCGGTTACCACAAGTACCTTGAAGGTAGACTTCCTGACCTCCAGAACTATGAGAAATAAATGTTTGTGGTTTAACCCAGACAGTCTGTGGTATTTATTATAGCAGCCAATGTTGATGAGGACAAGGATTCTTTTCAGGCTCTGAGAGATGATATCTACTCCCCACACCCTGAAATCAAAAGACATCAAGGTAGAGCTAACTTAAGCTGTTTTGTATAGTTTTTAAGTTTTCTTGACCATCATCACTTTTTATGTTTGCTTTAATTTATCAAATATTTATTGAGCACTTAGTATCTGCCAGGCCCTGCACTAGGCCATCTAGTCAAGGCTACGGTTTTTGCAGTGGTCATGTATGGATGTGAGAGTTGGACCTTGAAGAAAGCTAAGTGCTTTTGAACTGTGGTGTTGGAGAAGACTCTTGAGAGTCCCTTGGACTGCAAGGAGATCCAACCAGTGCATTCTAAAGGAGATCAATCCTGGGTGTTCTTTGGAAGGACTGATGCTAAAGCTGAAACTCCAATACTTTGGCCACCTCATGCGAAGAGTTGACTCATTGGAAAAGACCCTGATGTTGGGAGGGATTGGGGGCAGGAGGAGAAGGAGATGACAGGATGAGATGGTTGGATGGCATCACTGACTCGATGGACATGAGTTTGGGTAAACTCTGGGAGTTGGTGATGGACAGGGAGGCCTGGTGTGCTGCGATTCATGGGATTGCAGAGAGTCAGACACAACTGAGCGACTGAACTGAACTGACTGAATATTCTACTATATATTTTTGCCAGATTGGACTAATAATCATCCTCCTATTATGAGATATTTAGGCTTTCCCCTGACTTTTAGCAAGTATATGCAATAATGCATAAAACACAACTAAACACTTTATATTTTGCATATATGTCTGAATGCATGTTTAGGACAAATTATCATGCATAAATTGATTTATCAAAGCCTCTATACTTTTTAAATGTTTCAAAATTGTCTCTCAATGGGCTTGACAACACATAGGCATAGAAATAGTACATGCTTCCTCAAACTCATATAACAGTTTTCAAGCCTTTTATATATCAATACGATGAGTGAAATATTATATCAAAATGTGATTTGCATTTATTTATCACTAAAAATTAATTTCAATTATTAAAAAAATACATAGTACATATGGAAAACATAGAGGTATAATACAGTGACAGAAATATGAACCTTTTTATCAACTAAGTTGTCAGAGGGAAGCTCATACTATTAGCAGTTTATGACCCTTTCGGCCTCTTTGACCAAAAACTCCTTTTCCCCCCCTAATATCATCTTTACTAGGTAAAGATATTGCCTATATGGACAGGATGTAAACAAAACAAACCTCTCCAAAACAACCCGGTGGCTTGGATGGGGAAACTAAAGCAATCCTATGGCCCCTAGTTAATAGCCATCAGTGGACAGGATTGACTTTAAGGAACATTGTGAAGCTAGAGACGTTTTCTTAGGCTCCTTCTCCCCCCTCCCTTTTTGTCTTTTTCCAGAATTCACTGTTCTGCATTCTCAAAACCGGCCTGTGGCTCAGAGACCCTAAAGGCAGCCTTTAATTCCTTTTCAAAACAGAAAATTATTGGAGATCATTAAAGTAACAATTAGGGCTATGGTTTATTGAGCATTTAGTAACTGTCAAACCCCATGCTTAGCATTTCCGTATGATATCTCATTTAATTTTCATAATCCTGAGAAAATATTTAATTCATTTTATGGTTAAGGAAACAGGTTCAGTGAAGTTAATTCAGCTGCTATTCCATAGCTTATAAGTGGAAGAACAGGGTTTCAGCCCAGATCTATGTAACTAAGTCCTGTCCTTAAACCTAATTAACGCTGAATCTATAAACAAATTCTTGTCACTGTGTTAATAATTAAGAGGAAAGGAAATTATTTTCTTCCCAAGGTGTCTGTATTTCAAAAGATGGCATTGAAGAATGCAAACCATTCATACCAAAGGAATGATTGAATAATGTTGGGATCAGTTCAGTTCAGTCGCTCAGTCATGTCCAACTCTGTGCGACCCCATGGACTGCAGCACGACAAGCTCCCCTGTCCATCAACAGCTCCCGGAGTTTACTCAAAGTCATGTCCATTGAGTCATGATACCATCCAACCATCTCATCCTCTGTCATCCCCTTCTCCTCCCACCTTCAATCTTTCACAGCATCAGGGTCTTTTCAAATGAATCAGTTCTTTGCATCAGGTGGCCAAAGTATTGGAGTTTCAGCTTTAGCATCAGTCCTTCCAATGAATACTGAGGACTGATTTCCTTTAGGATGGACTGGTTGGATCTCCTGGCAGTTCAAGTGACTCTGAAGAGTTTTCTCCAACACCACAGTTCGAAATCATCAATTCTTCTGTGCTCAGCTTTCTTTATGGTCCAACTCTCACATCCATACATGACTACTGGAAAACCCATAGCCTTGACTAGACAGACCTTTGTTGGCAAAGTAATGTCTCTGCTTTTTAATATGCTGTCTAGGTTGGCATAACTTTCCTTCCAAGGAGTAAGCGTCTTTTAATTTCATGGCTACAATCACCATCTGCAGTGATTTTGGAGCCCAGAAAAATAAAGTCTGCCACTGTTTCCCCATCTATTTCCCATGAAGTGATGGGACCAGATGCCATGATCTTAGTTTTCTGAATGTTGAGTTTTAAGCCAGCTTTTTCACTCTCCTCTTTCACTTTCATCAAGAGGCTCTTTAGTTCTTCTTTGCTTTTTCCATAAGGATGGTGTCATCTGCATATCTGAGAATATTGATATTGTTCCCAGAAATCTTGATTCCAGCTTGTGCTTCATCCAGCCCAGTGTTTCTCATGATGTACTCTGGATTTAAGTTAAATAAGCAGGGTGACAATACACAGCCCTGACGTACTTCTTTCCCTTTTTGGAACCAGTCTGTTGGTACACGTTCAGTTCTAACTGTTGTTTCCTGACCTGCATACAGATTTCTCAAGAGGCAGGTCAGGTGGTCTGGTATTCTCATATCTTTCAGAATTTTCCACAGTTTTTGGTGATCCACACAGTCAAAGGCTTTGGCATAGACAATAAAGCAGAAATAGATGTTTTTCTGGAACTCTCTTGCTTTTCCATGATCCAGCAGATGTTGGCAATTTGATCTCTGGTTCCTCTGCCTTTTCTAAAACCAGCTTGAACATCTGGAAGTTCACGGTTCACGTACTGCTAAAGCCTGGCTTGGAGAATTTTGAGCATTACTTTACTAGCATGTGAGATGAGTGCAATTGTGTGGCAGTTTGAACATTCTTTGGCATTGCCTTTCTTTGAGATTGGAATGAAAACTGACCTTTTCCAGTCCTGTGGCCACTGCTGAGTTTTCCAAATTTGCTGGCATATTGAGTGCAGCACTTGCACAGCATCATCTTTTAGGATTTGAAATAGCTCAACTGGAATTCCATCACCTCCACTAGCTTTGTTCATAGTGATGTTTCCTAAGGCCCACTTGACTTCGCATTCCAGGATGTCTGGCTCTAGGTGAATGATCACACCATTGTGATTATCTGGGTCATGAAGATCTTTTTTGTGTAGTTCTCCTGTATATTTTTGCCACCTCTTCTTAATATCATCTGCTTGTGTTAGGTCCATACTACTTCTTTCCTTTATTGAGCCCATCTTTTCATGAAATGTTCTCTTGGTATCTCTGATTTTCTTGAAGAGATATCTAGTCTTTCCAATTCTATTGTTTTCCTCTATTTCTTTGCACTGATCACTGAAGAAGGCTTTCTTATCTCTACTTGCTGTTCTTTGGAACTTGGGATGGTAAGCACTAAGAAAGAACAGGTAGGCACACATGAGACTTTTTCCTGTACTTCTCTAATGTGGGGTAGGTAGGCACTTTCTCTTCTACAGAGGCTAACATCCAGTTCTTTAACCTGTCACGTCTTTTAACATGCATAGTTTTTGGTGGTTGTTATTTCATTCATTCATTCACTTAGTCATCCATTTAAGAAATATTAAGAGTCATATACTCTGCAAGGCACTGGAAATGCAATGGTGAATGAGATGGATATTATTACCTTTGCCCTCAGTGTTATAGAATAATTATACATGATGAGTTTCTAAGTATAGAACATATAACAATGGCTATTTCTGTGCACATTTGTATTATACCAAAGATATTCTTATATGCTAGTTATAAAATAATTTAAATCACTCTGGAGAGATGCTTAGTTTTCATATGAAGAAGAAGAATTAATTTTTAAATCTACAAGAAAGCATTGTGAATTAGAAAGCATTCTTCTGGATGAATTACTTTTTGAATAAGGAACTTAGGAGAGCTTGCAAATCAATATGGCTTATTGGATTCTGTGAATTTAGAAAGGAAATTGACTACATTTTGTTAAAAAAATAAGAGCACTAGCTCCCCACTTCTTGATAAACTCTGGAATACACACCTCTTTATTTAAAGATGAGCAAAGAGACAGGTGTTTTCCAAGTCATTCAAATGCATTTAAATGGATCAGTCTCACTGAATACCTTTGAGATTCGAAGGTATTAAATGTTAAAGCAAGGATATTGTTGAATACAAAGCTTACAGTAACAGATCTGTAGCAACACATTAAGACTACTTCTTTGACATATCACATTTAGTAGATGCCCTTTTCAGGAGACCACTTAACTGCCCATTTAACAATCCATTCCTTGCCTTTTGCTTTTGAAAGTGCATTGACATTTGCCCTTCTTATTTCTGTAAGCAGTGTCATAAAGCTTAATTTCAATCACAAGGTTCAGCAGCTCAGAAAATTCATACCCTTCCATTCCTCTTGTGTTGAGAAGATACTTTTTTTTTTTTTTCCAGCAGGGAAAGGGGTAATGAGGTAAAGATTTAGTGTTCATGATTATGAGTGGTTTCTGTGGTTAATCAACTTGTCTTTTTAAAAAGTGTTTTTAGCTGTGTTGTAAGTATAACTCACATTGATATAAAACATATTTTTTTTTAGTTTTTAGTTTCTGTTCATTTTAGATAAAATCTTATCATTGGTTAATTAGCATTAACAAAATACAAGTGCTACTAACTCACTTAACCATAATTGATTTTAGTTTCAAACATACTGATATTTTTTGCTTTATTTAAATATTCTGAATGGATCATTCTTTCATCAATGATCATAATTTTTCATACCATGTATTTTTCAGTATAAATGGAAGAATATATGTAAGGAATAAACAAATTCAACTTAAAGTTGAGTATCCTTTGTATTAGTTTCCTATGGCTGCTACAACAAATGATCAGTTCATAGTCATTTTTTAGAATAAATAACAGACATTTATTCTGTTTCAGTTTGGGAGGTTAGACTTGCGAAGACAGTTTTTCTGGGCCTAAATGAAGGTATTGGCAGATCCCTCCAAGCTCTCTCCGGAGGCTCTAGGGAAGAATGCACTCCTTGCTTCTTCCAGCTTCTGGTAGTTGCCCACATTCCTTGGCTTGTGACCCCATTACTGCAGTCTCTCTCTCCATGGTCATAGTGTCTTCTCCTCTTCTGTGTGTCACATTTTCTTCTGCCTCCCTCTTATGAGGATACATGTGATTACATTTAAGGTCTACCCAGATAACCCAAGATAGTCTTCTCATCTCAAGATTCTTAATCCAAGCACACGTGCTAAGTCTTTTTTTCCCATATAAGGCAACATTCACAGTTTCCAGGGATTAAGACATTGATATCTTTCTTGGGGCCATTACTCAATCTACCACTCCTTCCTGAAATACATGCCTTCTGTGGGCTATAGACACTTTTGTTTTTGTGGGCCTTTCCTTCAAAAGTAAATTTAAAATTATATTTTGACTGCAATGACATAAAGATAAATATTCATATATTCATTGTTATCATTAATATATTTCCATTATTATTATGCTCATTTTTTTCCCTCTGATGTTAAAAAAAAATGAAAATGAAAACATTTTTGTGGATCCCTAAAAAGTGTTATGGGCTCTAGGCACTCTGCCTAATGGAACAGTCATCCCTGCATACAGAAAGCATAAAAATTTTCTGGATCTCTGCAGCTGATAAT
Source organism: Bos grunniens (assembly GCF_055505025.1). Lineage (NCBI taxonomy): Eukaryota > Metazoa > Chordata > Mammalia > Artiodactyla > Bovidae > Bos > Bos grunniens. Next base: position 136,993,823 of record NC_141194.1, read on the forward strand.
ACTTTAAAAGTACACAAGCTCAGGAAAGAATTCTAACATGTACACAGGTTCCTTAACTGCACTTGAGTTTTCAAAATTCACATGATTTCTGCTCCAGTTTAGATGTGTTCCATTTTCAAAACTCGATCATTTTTTAATCATACAATCATTAAAAGGAAAAGACAAAATAATGTCACTTTCTTCTATATCTCATTGATATGAAAATTAATAGAAAAATAATGTGCATGATTTTTTTAATGTGATAAAATGGTTTCATTCTGTATCACCTCATTGCAGATTCTGCATGTAACAATACATAGCCCATTGTGTACGTTTCCTTTTTACATTTTAAAGATTGAATATAAGAGAGAAGTAGCACTAATAACATTGAACTAAATCACACAGATTCAATGTGGCCTGTTTGGATGTCACCCAATTTACACCTTGTCCAAATTAGGCTTCTCAACAGTAATGTTGTTCAACTATCAAACAGTTCATAATTGTTAACACATTTCATTTGTGGTGCAGAACTACATTTCCTTTGGCAATACAGGAGAGTGAGAAATCATACAAATTTTTATTTTCACTGTGTTATGAAAGATTATGTTAATCAGAGAAATCACAGCTTGGGTATCTAACAGCAAATCAAAGTTTGTTTTTTCTCCTTTAGTAGGAAAATGCTATTATTATTGTATATAGCTTTTCAAATAGGAATTCAAAAATCATACATTTTTTAACATGTAAACTTTGTTTGAGTTTAATAAACTCTTCTGATTTACGTAATGCAACAGATGATATTTTAAATTATATTTTACTACCTCCAAGACAGTTTTAGGTACACCTACACTAAAATGTGGTATAGCACATTTTATATTTATTCATTGCTTTCTTTGGGAGAACAGAATGAGTTCTATATGAAAAGGATAGATGAATGTATCATACATACTTATAAAGATTATTCCTATGTTTATTTTCAAATTGAATTAATTTTTATGCTATTGTATAGTTTACAACATTCTAAATCTTACAGAGTTATGAAATCGCAGTAATAATAACAATAGTTAAAGCTTTGGCTTCACATATATTGTTTCATTCATTGCTCATAACAAAATCTGAAACAGTTTCTTTTATTATTCCATTTTATTGGTGAGGATACTGAGGCACAGAGAAATTAAATAAGTTATAAAGATCACAAAGTCAGCCCTAAGCCAGATCTGTCTGCCTACAGAGCCTATACATTTAATCACCATATTATACTGTTTCTACATCGACTATCTTCCCATGTTATTATAATATTTTAGTACTCTTTGTTGAAAATGCCAATGATCATACAAAGTTTTTGATGACTGCAAAGTAATAGCCAAATTTAACTAGTAAGACCCGAGAATCAATGCAGAATACACTCAGAAAGTTAACACTAGAGTTTGCACTGGATAGTGTGTGTGCAGTCTAGTGGACTGAACAATGGGATTAAAATCAATATTTTGATAGCCTTATAGATAAAGCTGTTTGTTTTACTTTTTAACAAAGTAACAGACTAGACTGGTAACCACAGTCAGTTTTATAAATATATGGAAACACAAAGAAGATTTGGGCAGAGAAGATGAATTGTTGTTGTTGGTCTATGACTATTGTTGTTGTTGTTGTTTAGTAGTTCAGTCATGTCTGAATCCTTGCGACACCATGGACTGCAGCACTCCAGGCTTCCCTGTCCTTCACCATCTCCCAGTTTGCTCAAACTCATGTCCATCCAGTTGGTGATGCCATCCAGCCATCTCATCCTCTGTCATCCCCTTCTCCTCCTGCCTTCTATCTTTCCCAGCATCAGGGTCTTTTCCAATGAGTCAGCTCTTCACATCAGGTGGCCAAAGTACTGGAGCTTCAGCTTCAGCATCAGTCCTTCCAATGAATATTCAGGTTTTTTTTTTCTTTAGGATTGACTGGTTTGATCTTGCAGTCCAAAAAGAGTCTTCTTCAACACCACAGTTTGAAAGCATCAGTTCTTTGGCACTCAGCCTTCTGTATGGTCCAACTCTCACATCCATACATGACTACTGAAAAAACCATAGCTTTGACTATAGCGACCTTGGTCAGCAAAGTAATGTCTTAGCTCTTTAATACACTGTCTAGGTTTGTCATAGCTTTTCTTCCAAGGAGCAAGCATTTTTTAATTTCATGGCTGCAGTCACCATCCACAGTGATTTTGGACCCCAAGAAAATAAGAAGATTAATAACTCATAAGAAATACGTTGTTTTGACTAAAAAGAAAATAAAAGATGAACCTCACTGAGGAGGTAACAGTAGTGCCACATTACAATCAGAGGACAACATTAAAATATAAAGGAGCCAAAGGCTTTAATTTAAAGCATTGTGTGCTATCCATTGCTGTTTTAAAAATGGGGGTATCTCTATTACAGCATGATATCAAAAGAAGTAAAATAATAATAATACATGTATGAATGTTCGAAGAATACTAGAGCACTTTTGACTCACCCTGTCATGCTCCTCAAATCCACAAATCATTTTGATGCCACAGAATCTAAGAGCTGGAAGAGATTGTAAGAGTTCCTGAGAACAGCTTATGAGCTGTGCAGGGTTTCCCTCTACACTGTGCCTAGTAGATAGATAACCAGTCTCAGCATAACACTGTCAGTGATGAGCAGCATGAAAAGTAGTCCATTCCATCACTGTACAGTGATAAATTTTAGATTTTGTTGTTTCAGCAGACTGTATGTACTTCCATTTATTAGGCCTGGTTGCTTTTTGTAAAGGGCAAGATTAGACTTAATCTGTTCTCCATATGACAGTATTTTAAGGTACTATAAAAACAAAAAATTGTGTTTTTTTTCCTTTTCCTTTGGCTAATCACTGAAGATTATGGTAACCACTCTTCATATGGAATGTTTTCATGGAAAGAACATGCAACTCTTCATTTCCTACCTTGTGTATTTTGGGCCAAAGATCACAAGATGAATCCTGTAAGTTTCAAGTAAGGAATAGTAACCTACTGTGTATCTGAAGCTTTTCCTCAATTCTGAACCTATCTGTTTTTTTTTTTTTTTTCCTGAAGCAAATCTCCTGAGAAAAACATATTCCTCTGATATTTCAGTATGTTTATTCTTAAGCAATCAGAAAAGAGAACGTCTTTGCCAAAATGGTTTCTTGATTCAGAGGCATTCGAATTTGTTGTATCGGATCATGCATCCATGCAGTTAAAAGGTTTTTCACATCACGGATCAGCCCAGCACTCTTTATTTTGACTGTTGATTATATTGGCTTTGTGCCTGCTTTACAGTTTTATCCTCATGTGGGCATCAGTTACAGTCCTTAGGATGCCATAAACATGAATTTGTGATTTCATTGTGTGGATCTGAGTCAAGATGAGGTGAGAAGAAGGCTTGACTTTCAAGCCTTCTAAAATGAAGGATAGTTTATATTTTATGCACTAAGACATTCTATTCAGAAACTTGAGGCCATTTAACCTTACTTGTCTCTAATCATTTCCTCACACATGCTTTCCCAAACTCTCAAGCCTCTATTGCCTTGAACGTCTTTCTCCCATTCTTCTGATGGGAATACGATTCCCCTCTCTACCCTTCCAACATCTTCCTCCTTTATAATGCTTTCCACTATGCCACTCTTTTTCATGATAAACGACATACCTCTTCTTTGCTCTTGTCCTCTGTTCTCTCCCCAAGACAAGGAAGCTTCCTCTAAAAAGTCCTCTGGAGGAAAAGCTACTCATCCTCATGCTTTGAATAAGGGGAGAGGCGGGGATATTCCTGGAAATAAGTATTAGCTAGCTCTCCTTTGGGCTTCCCTAGTGACTCAGATGGTAAAGAATCTGCCTGCAATGCAGGAGACCTGATTCAATCCCTGGGTTAGGAAGATCCCCTGGAGAAGGTAATGGCAACCCACTCCAGTAGTGTTGCCTGGAGAATCCATGGACAGAGGAGCCTAATAGGCTATAGGCCATGGGGTCACAACAGCATGACTGAGCAACTAATACAAGAGAGAGCTCTCCTTTACTGCTTTTAAAACTTTATCTCACCTTCCCGCTAAAATATCTTGTTCTTGAAGATGACTTTACCATTGTCTAATTTACTCCAGTACTATAATTTACAGATTTCCTGGTCAGTTTTCCACTGTTTAGTTTTTAGAAGCTCAATCAGCTTCAGTTAGTTCAGTTGCTCAGTAGTGTCCGACTCTTTGTGACTTCATGGACCGCAGCACGCCAGGCTTCCCTGTCCATCACCAACTCCTGGAGCTTGCTCAAACTCATGTTCATTGAGTCGGTGATGCCATCCAACCATCTCACCCTCTGTGGATCACTTCTCCTCCAGCCTTCAATCTTTCCCAGCATCAGGGTCTTTTCCAATGAGTCAGTTCTTCGCATCAGGTAGCCAAAGTATCGGAGTCTCAGCTTCAATCAGCTTACAGATGTCTTTTTTGGGATAGAAGACAGTTATAGGGTTTCCCCGGAGAAGGCAATGGCACCCCACTCCAGTACTCTTGCCTGGAAAATCCCATGGACAGAGGAGCCTGGTAGGCTGCGGTCCATGGGGTCGCTAAGAGTTGGACACGACTGAGCAACTTCACTTTCTCTTTTCACTTTCATGCATTGGAGAAGGAAATGGCAGCCCACTCCAGTGTTCTTGCTTGGAGAATCCCAGGGACGGGGGAGCATGGTGGGCTGCCGTCTATGGGGTCGCACAGAGTTGGACACGAGTGAAGTGACTTAGCATAGCATAGCATAGCGTAGGGTTTCCCAGATGGTGCTAGTGGTAAAGAACATGCCTGCAAATGCAGGAGACATAAGAGACTCAGGTTCGATCCCTGGGTGGGGAAGATCCCTTGGAGGAGGAAATGGCAACCCACTCCAGTATTCTTGCCTGGAGAATCCCATGGACAGGGGAGCCTCGTGGGCTACAGTCTATAGGGAAGCAAAGAATCCGGCACGACTGAAGTGACTTAGCGCATATATCTGGAAATTAGGATGAAACAAACAAAAATTTGTAGGACTGAGTCTGGAGTCTGTTGCCACATGCTACTGCCTCTCCTGATATCTAGAGCACATTCACCCATTATCTTAATTTATGCTTCCTGCCTCCTTTTGCTAAATTACCCTAGACAACAATAAGGGTTTGCTCTACCACTGCAAGTAAAGTGTTCTTGCCAAAGTCTTCAATGTCTCCTTGTTGATAAATCTAGTTGATACAGTTTTTTGACATACCAGTTAAAAGCTATAGGCCACTCTTAATTGGTCTCTTACTTTGGCTCTTATGACACTACACAGTATTTTTCTCTAAGTTCTCCTCTTATCTCTTTTATCTCTGACCATCCCTTACATGTTGATTTCCCTCCCACTCTATCCTAGGATCTCTTCTGGTTTTACTTTATACTCTCTCCTGTGGAAACAGAATCCCTTGCTTCTTATCTCACTCCATTCACCACTATTACCCTGACTCGGAGCAGTGAGCACAGCAGCAAAGCACAGATGTTAGGAAGCCAGATATGCTCAGTCGCTCAGTCATGTCCAAATCTTTATGATGCTATGGACCCTGACTCTGGGCCTGTCGAATTCTATCTGATCCTTCGAGATACAGCTCAGGAATTCATTCCTCTAAGGCCTCTTTCTTGACTCATTTTCCTTCCTACCTCTTAGAGCCTCCTACATTTCTTTGCTTTTAGAATATATATATTCATTAGATCTTACCTTTATTTTGTCTTAACTTTCTGAATGTTACTTTCTTTAAGGCCTATGGTATCTAATGGTCTACAGTTTTTTTTTTTCTTGTTTATTACAGTTTAAAAGAGGTCATTCTCTTTGAATGCTTCTAGTGTTTCCCATTGTTGCTTTCTCCTTCTTTCCTTCTGAGGAATTAAATTGTCAGCAACATTAAGACAGGAATATATAAGTGTTTCTAATTTTAGCATAAATAACTCTAATATGTATATAGGTGGAGCTCTTGTCCCTGTGATGTCTTGCCTATGTAAGAATTGGGGCATTTTAAAACAGATATCTACCACAGTTGCTATCTATTTGGGTAGTGCATATATGCTTTAAAAATTCATATAATTTGTCTCTCTTTCTCCTTTAACCTAATAAAATATATGCACTACCTTTCTATACTAAGATTCTTGGATTTTTCATAAGGGTGCCCATTTCAATAAATTGTGTCATAACACAATTCTTATTTTTTATTTCCATCATTGCCTCCTAATTTTGAATCACATTTGTAGTAGGCAGCATTCTAAGATGGCCACAAAGTTCCCCCCCCCCACCCCGCCACCCCACTCTGGTGTACAGGCTTTACATAATCTCCTCCTCTTAAATATGATCAAATCTATGACTATCATGAGATATCCTACTCCAGTTAAGTTACTAATCAGTTGACTCTGAGGTGATCAAAAGCAAATGGGCTTGGCATAATCAGGTGAGCCAAGAAAGAAGCCAATCACCTTCTTTAAAAGAAGGTCATCAGGGAGACACTTCTGCTGGTCCAGAAAATTCACTTTCTCCACTTTTCTGAACCTATCACTACTACAGTTTAACCATGTTTCCCAAATTTCCCTAATGATAAGAATTCATGTTGTGAACTGCCATTAGCGATAGATCACATGACAAGGAAAATGGGCAGCTTGAAGAATCACCTGGGTGCTTGATTCCACACCCAGTGATAAGGGTCTTCAGGAGGAGGGGCTTCGTTATCTGCTTTGTCAATAATTGCTTCTGGTGAATCTTATCCCGAAAATTGGGGAAATGCTGGTTTATGCCATGGTTCAGAAAACCAGCTTATCTTAAATTTGACATTATTTATGGAACCACCTAATAAATCACTGTATTCCTTAATGCTTCCAAAATCATGATATTAAACTGAAAAAAAAAAAAAAGAAAACTCCACAGTGTCCCAACACGCTCCATTTCCTACCCCAACTGAAGAATTACTGGAGATTTTATCATTATTTATTCTGGTAATAAAACGTATGCTCCAGGGCCTCACTGTGTTTGGATTTCACCCTCTTCACCCAGCACAGGACAGATGAGATTAAAAGCAGTTTGTTAACTACATATACTCAGTCTGGGGCAGGAGACACCACATGCCACGCAATATCATACAGAGTAGGGGGTGGGGTTGTATTCAGGAACCAAGTGAAGAACCAGGGTCTGCAGGAAGCAGGCTTTTTATTGTCAGAAGGGAGGGGTGACCCATGGTACTCTTGGAGGATGTAATTGGTTTGTTTTAATAATTCCACAGATGGACAAAGAACTGAAACTTGCTAGTCAGGGATAAGCAGGAACTGTGTCTAGTCTCCTGGATGAGGATGGTTGTTAGACAAGGGGACATTATCCACGGGGCCAGAGTGATGAGGAAAACTTACAGCTAGGCTATTTGAGGCTCTCCTGGTTTCACTGAATGCCAAAGAATCACATAATTTGGGGCCTTAATTTTAGGCCTTACACACACAATCTCGAATGAACAGAGGCAGGCAAGGCCCTCAGTATATCCTTAATATGTGTACCTGGAAGTGTTGATGCCCTACTTAACCATGCTGGATGAGCAAATTGTTAATGTATATTTACATGTAACCATTTTTTGTTTATAATACTTATAGCAATAAAAAAAATAGGTTCTTGGATTTCTAGCTGAGTGCATGTCATGGATTTATTTCCAGTTAAAATAACATATTTTAAAAATTATTAATGGAAGAGAGACATTAAACTATGTTCAGTTCAGTTCAGTTGCTCAGTAGTGTCCGACTCTTTGCAACCCCATGGACTGCAGCACACCAGGCCTCCCCGTCCTTCACCAATTCCTGGAGTTTACTCAAGCTCATGTCCATTGAATCGGTACCATGAAGTTAAAGTCCTCTTTAAAAATAATTCATTTCAAATGTACTTAAAACATCTCACAGAATAGAAACACTGAGAAGACCATAGTGCATTAAATCAAATAAATGTGTGTCCTTCTTAGTTCTAGGAAGTCGTTCAAAGGACATATTGGTCTAAATATATTTACCACTGGCTCCAAGTTCAGAAACAAAGAGCAGAAAGTCATTAGGGCTGCTATTTCATTTTTCTAATAAGGGGAAACTAGACAATTCTTCCCTGTGTGGCTCAGACGGTAAAGAATCTGCCTGCAGTGCGGAAGACCTGGGTTCAATCCTTGGGGTAGGAAGATCCTTTAAGAAAGAAATTGCAACCTTCTCCAGTGTTCTTGCCTGGGGAATCCAATGGAAAGAGGAGCCTGGTGGGCTACAGTCCACCGGGTCGCAAAGAGTCAGACACAACTGAGCAACACTTTCACTTCACTTTCAGACAATTCTTCTATATGAAAAAAAATTTAACCATAGAACTTTTTTTTGTTTTTTTTTCACTTTAAAAGCAGAGACATTACTTTGCCAACAAAGGTCTGTCTAGTCAAGGCTATGGTGCTGGGATCCAGCCCCAGCTGATCCAGGGTATTCGAAGGAGAGACGGCTTCGGCGACCTATTTATTTATTTATTTATCAAAGATATAAAGAGTAATACAATGAGGATAGCTCAGTAGGAAAATTCAGTGGAGAAAAGAGGCTGAGTAGCTTGGTTTACGCGGAAAATCAATATAACCTGTGACACCAGGTTAGCTCTGACCACGGAGGCCACAGGCGCCCTCTCGAATAGCGGAAGGTGCCCCACCTTAGACACCTTCTCGAGTGGGTCTTAGAAGCCCAGGCAAATAAATGGTCGCAGAGGACCTCCACGCTCCAGATGGAGACTCAGATGGAAATTGAGGAGAAAAATGACATGGGGAGACCAAGCTTTGGTGAGCAAGGCCCGTAGCTTTATTTTCAACAGGGGCTTTTATACCCTAAGTTACACATAGAGGATAATAGGGGATGCAAAGTCAGCAGTCTTTGATCCTTATCAAAAACCAGGGTTTCTTTCCTGCAAATTTATCGTATACAAATGGTTTAGGTGATTTACATCATCTTCTGGCCAGAAGGCCTATTAACATTTTATGACTCTTGACAAAGACTTATTTTCTCTAAGAGTAATTATTTTAAGGTTTGGCGCCATCTTCAGAAGGTGTTAGATAAAATTGCATTCCTATAGGGCGGATGTGTAATGGGTTTACAACAAAGGAAAGAATTTATTACCTTAAGGGTCTAAAGTTGCTAACACTAAGGCCACTACTTATTTTTTCTACATGCTAACTATATTAATTAATACACATTCAAGGATACAATACAGGGGATGTGAAAACTTGGCAGTAAGCATTGGCTCATCAATGAAATCTTTTACTAGTTTTTATTTTGACAGTTTCTAACTCTCTGAGAGGCTCTAAGCTATTTGAATATCTTAAGCTTCCCGTGCCTCTCGAGGCTGGGAGACTAAACAATCATATGCATAGCTGTAGGAGTCCGGGTAAACTTGTCAGGTGAGTTAGAGAGCTATCTGAGGGGTTTGGATTTAAACACTCCTAATTGCCCAGGAACTTTATTAATTGGAGCTGTAAGTTAACTCTTTGACAGAGAGAGCGAGATGGTGGTGGGGGACAGCTCCCAGTAAAGTCAGAGGTGAGAGCACAGAGCAATAAAGTAGGCAGACTCTGGTTTTTGGGGGGTAGATGCTCAAGAATATCCAGGGGGACTCCTGAGGCTCGATCCCGCCTTTGCGTATGCCGAGCCTCCTTCCTCATGACCTTTGTCACGAGTGGAATGCCTCACCGGCTCCCGGCACTATGGTTTTTCCAGTAGTCATGTATGGATGTGAGAGTTGGACTATAAAGAAAGCTGAGCACTGAAGAATTGGTGCTTTTGAACTGTGGTGTTGGAGAAGACTCTTGAGAGTCCCTTGGACTGCAAGGAGATCCAACCAGTCCATCCTAAAGGAGATCAGTCCTGGGTGTTCATTGGAAGGACTGATGTTGAAGCTGAAACTCCAATACTTTGGCCCCCTGATGCAAAGAGCTGACTCATTTGAAAAGACCCTGATGCTGGGAAAGATTGAGGGCAGGAGGAGAAGGGGATGACAAGGATGAGATGGTTGGATGGCATCACTGACTCAATGGTCAATGGTTTGGGTGGACTCTGGGAGTTGGTGATGGACAGGGAGGCCTGTCATGCTGTGGTTCATGGGGTTGCAAAGAGTCGGATATGACTGAGTGACTGAGCTGAACTGAAAACTGAAAACTGAACTGAACTGAACTGAAAAAAACTGAACTGAACCTAGACAAACCTGGACACATAGGCCTTCTTCTTTTCCTCCCTTTCTGTTCCACCGTATGATATTATCTGCTAAGGGAGGATGTTTCATTGGTACAGAATCAATGCTGTAGCCTCAGGATCACCATGAGTGTGATTAGAAGCAGAGCAGTTGATAAACACTGTGTAATAGTACAGCATTTCCCCCCCTTTTCACTTCCTTCTCTTCGCCTTTCCTTCTCCTTTTTCTCTCCCCTCTTTTTGCCTTACTGCTGTTGCAAGTTAATTGAAACTTTAAAAAAGGACTTCAGCTGCATGTTATGAAAGAAGGCAATAACATAAATGAGTTTTGAAACCAAAGTTCTCATGGCCTATAGTTGCAAGAGGCTTAAAAGTCTGAAGTCTTAGAGCTGTACAACCTCTCTGGGGTGGATATAATTCTAAAACATAATTCAGGGTGATCTAGTGAGTAGTACGGAGAAGGCAATGGCACCCCACTCCAGTACTCTTGCCTGGAAAATCCCATGGATGGAGGAGCCTGGTAGGCTGCAGTCCATGGGGTCGCTAAGAGTCGGACACGGCTGAGCGACTTCACTTTCACTTTTCATGCATTGGGGAAGGAAATGGCAACCCACTCCAGTATGGGAGCCTGGTGGGCTGCTGTCTATGGGGTCGCACAGAGTCGGACACGACTGAAGCGACTTAGCAGCAGCAGCAGCAGTGAGTAGTATCATCAAAACAATCAAAGTGAGGATTAAGAAGAGGATTAAAGTGTTGCTTCTGTTGAGAATTTCTGGAATATTCAGGGAAATTTTTCCCCAAAAGCTTACTCTGTAAGCATGATCTGTAAATATTAAAAAATTTTAAAGTGTATCTATACACAGCTTATAAAGAAGAAAAATAAAGATAAATCTATTTGAGACTTGAGGAAACCATTATTGTTTGGACCCAGTATTCCTATTCATAGTACCTTTGCCAACTGGGAGTAGTGACCATATTTGCAATAAAAGCAACTAAATGAAAAAATACCCCTAACTCTAGTTAGCTGAACTTACAAACCTCAAGTTAGGCAATAATTGCAAACATCATGTATGTCAACGTAATAGTTGCAAATGTGAAACATGATCTAGTTTAAATCATAATTAATCACAGATGGGCAGTGGTTCAGAAATGTAATGTTTCCATTTAAAAGATGTTAAAATTCATTACTATATTAGCTTCATGTTTTTTAAACTTTTTGGACACTGGGTTTAGGCCCAGAGGAATTTCAAAAATCAAAATTGACAGTACATATTTAACTATCATAACCACTCAGCAATTATGCTTAGCTGCTATATTCTCATCCAAATAACTCCACAATCTAGGAACTTTTGTGCATATTGAGATTCCTATGGAAGTTATAGCATTAATGAAATTGAGTTTTAAATTTCCCTAGGCTCAACCTAGACATTAAGAATATAAATGTAAATTAACAGAGAAGAACTAGCAGCCATGAATACTAACACTCAAATCACATTCATTTTCATTTAAATTTTACGCAGACATCAGGGAAACAATTTCTCCTCCTTTCCTCCAAAGAAATTTTATTCATAATTTTGGCAGTCTTCCTGTGAAGGAACAATGTGTAACATCTTTACATTACTTAGAAATTAGCATATTGTAAACTAACACTTGATAGATCACTTTGTTTTTGCTTCTGGGACAATTTTGGAGACTATACTTAAATAGGCTACTCCTGACTTTAAGGCGAGTCTACATTTTAAAAGTATGAGTTGAATATGCTACTAACCAATAGTTTATTAATGGTATACAATACTACCAGGTATACCAAAAATAAACAAGAATATAATGTGATCCAGTGTAGGTAAGGAAAATGCATTTAAATATATTTATATACATAAATGTCTAGAACCAGGACTAAAGAAATGCATATCAAATTGTTGACAGGGTGAAAGTAGGGGCAAGACTAAGGTGAGTTATAGCAGAGTTCAGTGCATAGACTCTGGGATCACAGAATTCAGCAGCCTGCTACTTAACAAGCTATGTGATCTTGGCAAGTTAGACCTGTAAGTTAAGCTCTCTGTGCCTCAGTTTCTTTATCTACAAAATGAAAGTGAAAGTGAAGTCGCTCAATCCTGTCCAACTCTTTGTGACCCTGTGGACTGTAGCCCACCAGGCTCCTCCGTCCATGGGATTCTCCAGGCAAGAATACTGGAGTGAGTTGCCATTTCCTTCTCCAGGGGATCTTCCCAACCTAGGGATCAAACCCAGGTCTCCTGCATTGCAGGCAGACGCTTTAACCTCTGAGCCACCAGGAAAAATGGTGGTGATAATATTGCTTACCTCAAAGACTTGCAAGGATTAACTGAGGTGCTGTTCGATAAAGCACTTAAAATGAAGCCTGGTCATTTTATAAGCTTACTGTGTAGGAGTTCACTATTATTTATCCCTTGAATATTTTGCAACAAGAATGCATTCATGGATTTCCTATGTAACAAAAAAGAAAAAAAGAGAATGGGACAGAAATGTTTTTAAATAAAAAAGGAAAAAAATGACATCACCTGCACTGGAATTTTAACTATACCACAATCCAGTAGAACATTGAATTTATAATAATTCATATCTCAAATTGTGCCTATGATACAAAGAAAAACATGGTCACATTATTTACAGCTCTTCATATCAAGAGATGAACATTCTGTTTCTCCCATCCTGTGATCTCTTTTGAATAATAGAACCCAGCAGAAGTAACATTGTGTGTGTTCTAGAGCCTAGCCTTTCCAGGCCTTGTAGCTTCTATATGTGCCATCGTGGGGTGCTTGTCCTGACACCAGCATCTGAGGCAGCTGGTGTAGCCAACTCTGGAAAAAGAGACCATGTGGAGAAGAACTGACAACTAAGGCTTACAGACAGGACCCGGTTCCTATTGCCAGACATGTGAGGCCACCTTGTACCTTTGAGCCCTGCCAACCTTCTTCAGCTGAATGTAGCCACGTGAATGTGTCAAGGAAAAATCAGCAGAGCAAATGTGTGGCTAACCTACCGAACCATGAGAAATATAAATTGCTGTCGTTTTAAGCCACTAAGTTTCAGGGTCACTTGTTATGCAACAATAGTTAACTGATACAGAGGATATGGCATCTCATGGCCAGACTGCACAAAGAGAGATTCTCCAGGGGATCTTCCCGACCCAGGAATCGAACCTGGGTCTCCAGCATTGTGGGCAGATGCTTTACCGTCTAAGCCACCAGGGAAGCCTAGAGAGAGATTAAGGCACCTCAGTTGTTCCCACTGGCCCAGCTGAGTCACCAGATACGTGAGGCCATGTGGGATGAAGACAGTCCCATGTGACCTGCCAACTGAGTACAGCTATTTCATGAGACCAGGCAAGGCCAGGAGAAAAAATTCCCCTCTAGTTTACAAAATTGTGAGAAATGGTAAAATGTTGTTTTAAGCTAAGAAGTTTTGAGGTAATTTGTTATGCAGTAGAAGATAATTGATACCTTATCCAAAAAGCTTAATTTATTAGATACATAGAAAGAATCTCTTTCAAACACAGTTTTACCTCTTAGACATTCCCATGGCATGGACTAAGGATTGTGTTAAACCAAAGCACCAGATTTTAAAGAAAATTACTTGCATGAGGTAGGAAATTTGATTTACAGTTACAATTTACAATTTAATTTAAATTGCAATTAAATTTGATCAAACAGAACATATTAGAAGTTTCTCAATTCTCATTATTTTTATCCTTTGCTTTAGAAATAAAATAGCTAAATTAAAAATTTATCCCCAGTTATTTCTCAAGGACCTACTATGTATAACTAAAGATATATAGAAGGATATGTCCATGCCCTCAAAGAAATAAAAGTACAATGGGAGAAACAAGCATCTAAATAACTACTTCTAATACAAAGGAGAATGGAATAAGGGCCAAGAAAGGAAAAGCAGTTTAGCAATTCAGAGGAGAGAAAGCATTTCAGGATGGAAGTCCAGGGAAGGCTTCTTGGAAGAGGGAGTAATGGATATAAGTCTGATAAGTATGAATAGACAAGTAAAGGTGGAGAAGGAGTGGGCATCCTGGACAGATGCAGGAGTGTTCTGAAATATAGAATTTTTAGATTTTATTCATAACTGTATTTGAACGGAAGGATAGACTGCCCCACTGTAACCAAGCGTCCATTTGATGGTCTGTGGGATAAACTATACTTCATACAATTTCAAGACAGAGAGAGCTGCAGAAACATGTAGCATCTAGAACTTCAACCAATGTATTGGGTATCCTAGAAAACTGATGAACCGTCTTTGTGGTGGTGTTGACTCCTGCCTATACCCATCCTGCAGTTAGAATTCCTTTCGTGATAAAATAAAGTGGTCCTGGAGAAATTTGCATTATTAACATGATTATTACTGGAAAATGTGTTTAAAGCAAATCTTGAGATAAATAGAATCATACCTTTAAAATGAAAGACATGAAGACATGTAGGACGTATAAGGAAGACTAGTGTTGTTTTTAATAGTAGCTTTCTGATTATGAATTAGTACGTACTTATTATAGAAAAGTAAATATCAGGAAAACATAAGAAAATGAAAACTAACAATTAAAATTAACAATCCCATTAATCACTATACTATTGTGATTCTTTTTCCTAGTCCTTTCTCCATGCATATATTTTAGTTTTAGTCAGTTCATATAAATCTCAGATTACATGCTTTTATAATCTCCTGTATTTTTTATTTAAGAATATTTGAGGGATGAGTTCAATTTTAAACAAGTTAAGTTTGAGGTAACTGTGAAATATTAAGCAAGAAATGTTTAGCCAGCTGTTAGAGGTGGCACCTGAGAGGAGTGCTGAGACAGGGAATATGGTCTCAAAGGTATCAAACTAGAAGTAATTATTGAAACCTAGAAATGGAGTGAGATCATTCATGCTTTTTCTAAGTGTGGGTTATTGGGTTAAGAAAGCAATTGATTTGGTTGGAATGGAATAGATAATTTCAAAATGCATCATATAGTAGTTGTAAGTAATCATTCTGGGTTGCAATGTAAAAATCAATTTCTTATTGTGAATCTGAGGACTGAGCTTTTAGGAACAGAAAAAGACTCTGATGGGAGGGAAACCACAACCAGTTTTAAGAAAAGAAGATTGGTGGTTGGCATTGGTTTCTGGACCTCTTTATGCTCTTAAAATTTTTTTCAAGAACCCCAAATTGCTGTTATCTTTGTCAGTTATCTCTATTGATATTTATGTATCAGAAGTTGAAGCAGGCAGAAATCAACTATTTATGTACTGATACACTTAAAATAACAGTAATAAACTTAATATATATTAATATAAATAAGAGTTTCATGAAAAAGTACCATCTTTTCCCAAACAATTATTGAGGAGAGTTGTATTCTTATCTTTTACCACCTAGCTTAATCCCTGGTGGCTCAGATGATAAAGATTCTGCCTGCAGTGCAGGGGTTGGGAATATCCCCTGGAGAAGGAAATGGCAACCCACTCCAGTATTCTTGCTTGGGGAATCCCATGGACAGAGGAACCTGGCAGGCTATAGTCCATGGGTCGCAAAGAGGGGGACACGACTAACACTAATAGAACACAGCTAAATTCTCATAGTTGCTTTTGCATTCAATTAATTGTTGTACATTTGTAAGAGAATATGAGTGAAAGGCAAATATTATCTTGATATTATTGTGAAAATAATCTGGACTACACAGACACCCTACAAGTCTTTAAGTAGCTCCCAGGAGTCTCTGGACCAGATAGGTCAGGAAGAATAAGGATAGAAAAAGTGTTGTTATTTGAGAGTTGGCAAGTATCAGAATTTGACTGACGCAGGTAAAGAGCCATTGAACTGTAAATCAGATCATAGCACATCCTCTCATTGTCCTGAGGACAAAATCTAAAATCCTTATCAAGGCCCCTAAACCCTTGTATGATTTGACTCCTTCCTGCCTCTCCTTCCTCATATATGTCACTCTCTGCCACCCCCACCCCAATACACTACTCATGTTCACCACACTCCAGATGCACAGGCTGTCTTTCTGCACCTTGACACTGCACATTTCTCATGTCAAATACCATACATTCTTTACTTTGTGCCTGGAATGCTAACTACTACTCATTCATGCCTCAGATTAGTAGCTGCTGTCTCAGGGACGCCTACCTCACTGCTTCCACCTCAATCTAAATTGAGTCTCCTCTGTTCTCTTGCCAATACTGTGTTCTGTTCTTTCAGAGTGCTCCTCATGGGACTGGTTATATCCATCTCTTGCCAGTGGACTCTAATTTACACAAAGGCTGGAACAGATATGTTTTCTTTACCATTCTCTTTCCAGTACTTAGCACTGAATAGGCACATAGTGGGTATTCTATAAATCTTTGCCTAATGAAAGCATGAATAAGAGAATGAAAATATGTATCGGGAGTCTGTTTCCTTAATCTGAGATGAAATTTTCGTGCTCATTGTGTAGCATGGAAAATGATAGCATCTTAGTTCCTGATTTTCATACAAAATGCATTTAAATTCTGTTTATGATAGACTAGTCTAATAATTGTTAGCATCTAGTAGCAATTATTAATGTATGTAGCTATAAAAATCTTATGGCCATTATTAAGTGTGCGTTTTTGAAGCACAAAATGCTATAGTTATTTCAATACAAATTAATAGTTAACTGTAAGTCAATCGTGATAATTCACTTAAAGGGTTATGACAACGAGGTCATAAGTTAGAAGTTCAAATGCACTTAAATGCCAACAGGCCAATCCTAATTGTTCTATACTCTTTTCAATTTCTTTTTCAGGAGTGTAATTTCATCTCTCAAACAGAAATCATGGTACATTTTGAAATCAATATCTCCCCTTTTCAACAACTGTGATAGTTAAAAAGTGCCAGAAAGTAATATTCTTAAAAGTATTTCCAATAAAAAGACAAACACTAGCATAAAGTCAGCTTTCAGATCTGCAAGGGAAAGCACTATGTCATCTTTATGAGGGAACAAATTATTGTTATTGCCATATTTTTATGTGTATGCATATCAAACATAAGTGAATTTCATATAAATTAAAGCCCAAGGTGTCATTCTTTAAATGGTCTATAATTTTAAATTTAAGCAAATATTTGAATTCGTTATAGCAATAATACAAATGAATTGTCAGTACACCCTATTGAGAAGTCTTGGTTTCTGAAAGTTATGATTAATCTGTAATAGGGATACATTTTATTTTGAGAGTAAGGTGCAGCAACATTGATGGAACCCTTCCAGTGAGGGATATTCTCTATAAATGTACACTTCCATGAGCAGGGCTTGCTATATGGAATGCAAAGTGACTTGCTAAAGCCCAAAGTTAAAAAAAAAAAAAAAAAGTATTTTTCTTCTCCTTGGAACTCTAGCCAGAGAAGTGGATCCACAGGATCCATCTGGACACTAAATAGGTATAGGTAGTGAAATTGTTAGTCACTCAGTCGTGTCCGACTCTTTGTGACCCCATGGACTGTAACCCGCTAGGCTCCTCTCTGCATGGAAATCTCCAGGCAAGAACACTGGAATGGGTTGCCATTCCCTTCTCCAGGGGATCTTCCTGACCAAAGGAAGATCAAATCCAGTCAAATCTGGTCTCCCGCATTGCAGGCAGACTCTCTACTGACTGAGCCACCAGGGAAGACCTGGTGGGGTTAGGTAGACAGAAGATTTTAATTGGGGATAGGAATAGAGAGACTTTAACTGACTTTTCTGTTGTTCTCCCGAGCCTTACTTGGGTGTGTGAAAAATGTGTCTGGCTATCTGTTCTGAACATATGGATGCAGAATCATGGCCACAACCTGTTCACATCAAGCTCAAGTGAACTTCCTCTAATGTGGCTGCTTTTCTCAGAGGGGCCCATGACTACCTGGAAATGGGCACTCCCTAGCAGCAAACTGGTGACTGCAATTTTATAGCTGTTTATGAAAACTGATTGGGTACAAAATCATTATACCTTTCCCTGCTTCCAATCATAGTAGCCAAAAGCTGTGGTCCTGGCACCATTCATAATCTCTGGTAGTTGATCTCCAGACAGCATTGTTATCAGTTGCAATAGGAAATAATGGTTCACCACAACCAGTATGTACTGAAGCTGTGCCTTTGAAATCATCTTACCATTAGACAAGCACCCTAAAAACCTTCATTTCAGATGCTTCACGTTGATTTTCTCTATGTAATTGTTATTGACTTCAGTCTTCTAATATTATTGTACTTACACTTTTACTTATGAGGGTATTAGAAACAAGATTGAAATAAGTGATATTTTCCATTATGCATTCTTTGCAAAGAATGCAAGCTATGGATTAAACAAATTAACAGAAATCAAAGCTAACTATTGTTCTTTAGGACTGAATTGTTCTAGGAACATGGTAACAGCCATTCATTTTATGCTTGTTGATTAGTAAGTTGTTCACAAATCTTTGAACATATTTTAGCCTCTGCAATTTCTTTACTATTCTAAGTGCTGGCACAGTTCCTGAAACAAGGTAGATGCTCCATATGCAACAGCTGAATTGAACTTATGTGATTACATTAGTTTTGGGTATGCATGCATGTGTGTGGTCTTTGTTAACGAAAAGGTATCTCTTTTAAAATTCCTAGCAAATTATTTGAATATTAATAACATAACCCAGGCAACTGGGTAACTGTCTTATACAGATTGTATGCTCCATTACAACTGGTTATATTTTCCTTCACATTGACCATTCTAAAACTGGCAATTTAGCATGGCTTCTTTCTGATATCCACATTCAAAATAGAAATTCCTGGTCCTGTGAGCAAAACGCTTAAAAATTCTTCAATTTCCTGTTACTTAAATGTGTCTAGGGAATCTCTGAAGTTGAATAAATGCTTTCCGAAATCCACCTACAGTATCAGGCTATGGACCTCCAGAAGCACTAAATCGGTTCTGCAGAAATGGAGAAAAGTGAGAGCCGCCTGTACTTTGGAATTAGAAAGGGAAACAATGTTTTTGAAGGAACTAAAGGGAGACAGGTGCAGACCAAATGAATTAAGGACTCCCGGGAGTTGTGCAAGACTGGTAAGGAAAATGAGAGGGAAGAATGTGAGAGAAAACATGAGGAGGAGGCGATAGAGGAGAGTTTCTTTAAAAAAAAAAAAAAAGATGATTAAACAGACTGCCAAATTGCCAGGAGAGAAACAAGCTGAGTTTCCTTTCATGAAATCCCTGGGTATCAACCGTCCCTTCCTCCCTGTGTCTTCGAAATGACTAACAAAGAGGTAGCAAGTGTGAGAGTGAGGATGATCATGGTTTTAAATCGTACATTTCATTTCCATGGCCGTTATGATTTGTCCAAGTCTCATTCTGCCAAAATTCCCTTTTCATTAATGAGGAACTCTCTTTAATCATTATTTACAGAATTCCTTAGACTCAGAGAGTGATTTGAATCACTGGAGAAGTAACTGACCAGATGTTTCTATTTCCTCCTTCTAGAACTCTTAGATGGGAATTGAGGAGGTATCCTGAAAGTCTTTTCCCTCCACAGTTCATTGCTCAGGTAGTTCTTAATGAGAAATCTTTTCTTTATTTAGGATATATATATATATCTCCGAAATATATGTTTTCACATATACAGGTATTTGTTTTGTTTTTGGAGGAGGGTAGTGGGTTTTAGGAATGTTCGTTTACATATTGGTGGCTAGACACAGGTTTTATAGCCACCCCTTCCCCATTGCTTTTTCAACTGCCAACAGAGAGATGGTTCTGGAAGCAGTTGCTATCCCCCCACAGAGTCGGGTTGTCATCTTTTGTTTCTTTGTTGGCAGAGCGAGGGGTGATGGTGAGCGGCAGTAATCCAAATGATTCCTGCCTGAAGCTGAAGGCAGTGTTTAAAAAGGGACGATGGGGATAAACGTTCTCTCGATTCTCTGATTCTTACCCTGAGAGTGTTCAGCTAGCTGTAGTTCCTCCCCTCGTTGGTGTGCTGGGCTTACAGTGTTGCCTCTTTGCAAATACCTGTATCAAAACCTGCGAAGATGGGAACACACTGTTCCGAGATCTCCACTGGCATCATCCTGTACTATCTCTGTTTAGGAAACCGAATCCGGTCTCCCTGCTTGGGAGTGCAGGGACCGTCCAGCCCGGAAGCCATGCTCGTGCAGCTGCCACCACCCAGGGAGAAGAACAGCTGGAAGCTTTGGTGGGCGCCCGACGAGCCGCGAGCAACTCTTCCTGTTAATTAGCGCCAGCCAAGGCTCCAAATGTGCCTTATTGCAACCCCTAGCGGACTCTCAACTCGCCAATAGTTTCTCGCTTTCCTGTCCCTGCTCTTGCGGAGAAAAATTACAAACGTGCGTGCACACATACACATTTTCACACACGCCCTTCTTTCTTCACTCAAGAAAACCATCGGTAACGTCTGTCTTCTAAAGAAAATTCAACTCTTCGCGCTCTCTTTCTTTATCTAGAGGCTAGCAGTCCCGGCAAACACTCACTGGGCTCTCTCCGCTGCTTTGCGCGCCCCCTACCTGCCTACGGCGGGGGTGGCGCTGGGGGAAGGGGGTCTGGGAGTACGCTAGACTCATTTCTCCAGTTGGTGCCGCTCCCCTGGCTCGGCACTTGGTATCTCCCACCGTCTTGCTCTCGCCGGGAAGCCGGGAAGGAGGAGGCGACTGTGGGCGTCGCCGCCGCCCTTCCCGGAACCGGAGCCAAACCCCGATCCGGGGTCCACGTCTCCTACTTCAGACTCACATCTGGCCCAGCCGTGAAGATATTGGCGGCTGGAGAGTTACTCCACGCGAGGCGCCCCAAGTCCTGAGCATGCCCAGTAGGACTCCTTAGGCTCCCAAAGCGAGTTTCTGAGCGTGCAGATTCCGCTTTTCCGCTTTTTCGCGGAAGCTCAAGAGGGTGGAAAAGGAGGGATCCAGGGCTTGGGGCACGGACCGAACCTGGGTGAGGGGCGGAGCCGGTTGGGGAGCCCAGGGAGCTGGCCGACCAGGCGGGGCAGCGGCTGGAGCGCAGGGCCCGGCTCCGGGGGTGGGGGAGGGGGGAATAGTGTCAGCGCTGACCCGACGCGCCGCCAGGAGGCTGCGTGTGGCCGGCCTTCGCTCACTGAGGTCACGCTGGCAGCGGGAGGCAGTCAGAGGTCCTCTCACAGGGACCGACGCTAAGAAAGCTTGCGGGTCTCTTTCGCACCGCACTCACGGGCTGGGCTTTTCTAGAAGGCGGGGTAGAGGGGGAAAGGAGGAACCCAAACATTTCTCTCTCTCCCCGCCACCTCGCTTTTTTCTTTTTCTTTTTCTTTTTTTTTGCTAAAGTTATGCTGGCAAGAGACTTTGCATTCTAAGTCAGTCCTCAGGCTTTACACATCGCGGTCGTGATCACGCTTCTGTATATGTGTGTGTGTGGTATGTGCAACAGCGCGTGCGTTTGTGTATGTCTTGACTATAAAACACTATCCCAGGTTGATTTGGGGATGACAAACACTCCTCCGAACCCCACTTCCCACCCCACCTAACCCTCTGGAGAAAATAGAAGCTGGTCATGAGAGTACTCTGGCCGGGAACTCATCGTGGTACGAAATCTAAATTTTGTTGATCCATATTTCCTTCCTTTGCTCCCCCACCCCCAGCTTTCTCCTTCCCTCCCTCCACCCTCTAACACCGTGATCTTTCTCATTTTGATTTCCCTTTCCTTTGCCCGCTACCTGCTCCCTCAGCCCTCCTCTTCTGCTCCTCCTCCGGAGCTCCCCCTTCCTCCCCACCCCATCTCAGCTGCGGCTAAAACCTGGAGTCTTGGTGGAAAAGGGAGAGAAAAAAAAAAAAAAAAGAAAACCTTGGCTGTGGAACTGTCAAACCGGGCATGCTCAGTAGACAGGGCAGGTTTTTTGGTCTCGAGTAGCGGAGAAACATTTTTTGCACCACCGCGACCAGCCTTAGAGCGCGGCGGCGGCGGCCACAGCAACATCAGCACAGCCATCAGCCGTGCAGACGCCCCGCACCCGGGAGCGCGGCGGGCTCCGGCTTAGCCCGGAGTTCACCTCCGAGTGCCCCGGGGGCTGAGCTCATCCCTTCTGCTCGCACATACACGCACACTCTCTTTCACGGACACACACGGGTATACACACTCTCGCACCCACATACGACCCCGGGCGCTAGCACCCTCCGGGCAGCGATCGTCCACTGGCGCGGTAGTAGCCAGGTTCGGTACCTGCCCCCGGCGGCTGCCGGCTCGGAGCACCGTCGCGACGGACCGGAGGAGAGCGATGCTGGGGCCCGAGCGGCAGCTCGAACAGTAATGTGGATTTACAGTCGTTTCCCGCAGGAACCGGCTGAGACGCCTGAGGTCCCGGGCTCCGGCAGCGCCCGGCGGGGCTGAGCACCTGGCGAGGGGGCGGGGGACCGCACCTGGGGACGCCACTGAAACTTGCGCCTGGACTAGGTAGGTGCGTTGCTCCCGGCTCCCACATCCTTCCCTTCGGTTCGCGGCCCCTACCCTCCCGCCTCCCACCCCGAGGACTCGCGGCTAACTTCGCCCCGAGGCTGCAGGAGGCGGATGGCGGCTCCCGGCCCTGAGTGGCGGGCAGCGTCCGCTCGGAGAGCCCGGCTCGAGGTGGCAGAACCTCGGCTCCTTCTTCTCCAGGTCTTCGCCCGGCTCAGGGCTCTGGACCACCCGGGGCATATGGGAGGTCGGCCTTGTCCGCAGTTCAAGCTTTCAGCGGGCCCTGGGGGCGCTGCCCTTCGAGGGCTCACTAGGCTTCTTAGGCGACACTTTTGCCAACCAACTCCTCCGGTTCTGAAAGGCGGGGGGGAGGGGGGGCGGAGTGGGGCTCGCCTCAGCTAGCGCGCAGAGCCCCGGCGCTCTAACAAGTGGACCTGGACGTTGGGGACGGGGCGGGCTCGGTCCGAGAAGAGAC
This sequence comes from Bos grunniens, assembly GCF_055505025.1. NCBI lineage: Eukaryota > Metazoa > Chordata > Mammalia > Artiodactyla > Bovidae > Bos > Bos grunniens. Next base: position 137,016,893 of record NC_141194.1, read on the forward strand.
AAGGGGGCGCCTCTCCTCCAGCATTTTTCCCACCTGGAGCGTCCGCCAGGGGCTGGGCCACTCGGGTCCCGCTCCTGTCTCTCTGAAGAGAAAATGCCTAGGGTCTAGGACGCACTTGAGTACCTGTTTGCTTTCGAATTTCTCTTTGAACCACACTCGGGGAGTCCAGGTTCCGGGGGAAACTCCAGGACCTCCTTCTAACCCACACCGTCTGGGGCCCTACCCAATGCGTCCTTCCTACACTCCAATCTTTGTCAAGAGACAGTCATTACGCAGCAGTCGGTGCTCTGGGAGCCGTCGGTGTTGGCTTTCACCACGCGCTCAGCTGCGCGGGTTGTGTGTTTTCGCATTTTATCCTGAGATGTGGTACGGGCAATATACCAGCGGACAGCACATTTGCGGAGTGCCAGGTACCCTCTAGGCATACCTGGGGAAATGTAACCTCACTTTCTACTCTACAACGGGCAGGTTGTCCGTTCAATTTTAGGAGGTGGAGAAGGGGAGACAGCGCAACTTGGTGAGTGGATGTGTTTGCAGTCAGGAGTATATTTAAACATTTCAGCAAACCCAGTGCGGTCGGTTGTTTACAGTTGCGGAGACGGACGATCTCACTCCACTCGTAGATGTCGTCTCAACATGTATTTCGCCACCGGGAGAGTAGGGGCGGGGGCGGGGGCTGGGGCTGGTTTGCAGCTCGTGCTAGCCGTCGGCAGCTTTGGGGCTTAGCGGATCTGCATCACTGCTACTGGCGATATGATAATATGGGTAGGTCTCCAAAATGAAGCAATTGGTCGGGAGATGTCCTGAACTTTCCTTTTTTTTTTTTTTTAATTTACCTGGAATGTTAATTCGGAGGAGTATTTGAGGTGCCCGGAAAAAATACAAAAAGAAGTTCCTAGTGTCATAGTAGGGAAATTAGTAGCCACTCGGTTTTAGAAACAAAAAGGAAACGAAACACCCCAGTGGATCCTATTAGGTACTGTTAGATTAGCACTTAATTGATTGCGTTTGTGCTAAGGGTCACAGACAGCTTCTTTGAATTTTAGACTGTTGTTCTGTGATCATAATTAACAAACCAGGTACATTATACTGTGAGCATCAATCGCTACTCTCAACCTGTTTGGGGAAAACATTGCAAATGTCTGCTTTATCTTTTGATTGAAATATCCTTGTCTGTCTTCTTAGTCCGAAGACTTCCGATTTGGAGCATAGGACACCCCTGTACTGCTAAGAAAGCACAGTCTAAGGAGGAAAGGCTTTATTATTAAAAGGAGATCCACAGCCTTACATTCTGCTCCCTGGTTACCCAGCATTTACTTGCTTGCTTACCACCCCCCTGCTCCTAATACCTGCAACGTGGGGGGAAAATGAATTTTCATAAGGCATTAGTATGACCCTTTAAGTAGTTAACTGGAAAAGCAGAATCTTAATTTTGCCATTTTCGTCCAAGTTCATAAGACGTTTTATGTGTGTGTGTGTGTGTGTGTGATGTGTTAAATAATTTACTGTTGAAAAGTTTTTTTTAAAGGGTAGTGTGTAAGTATGTCAAAGTAATGTTGGAATCTTTTAATGATAATAAAAGAAAGTCCCAAGATGCATTCGGAAAGGGATTCAGGTAATTTCTAAAATGAATCCATGCTCTAAATGTTATTTAAAAGTTTTCAGATTGTCCCCCAGAATGTTTTTGAAAAACAGGTGTTTCTGGAAAACAGCTCAATGAACAAAGGTTAACCTTTGTATAATAAAACCAATAGAGTCTATTCCCTAGAACCATGCCAGACACATAGTACAAACCGAGTATTTTTTGAATCCATGAATTTGTATTTACCATTAGTTCTAGGTCCCCATTATGAATTAAGAATAGTCATGTCATTTGACAAAATATACAATGGAACTGAAGGAAAGACTGCTTTGTGGAGTCATTGTGCTCTAAGATTAAGTGAGATTCCAAATATTGAAATAAATAGCTGTGTTAAAAAGTAAAATCAGATTGTATATTAACTACTATCTCATTCAAAGGCCTAATTTGAAATCTAAATACTCTAAAGGTCTTGGTGTTTCACTTCACTGTCATCTGTGTAAATAATGCTGACATGATCATAATTTCCCTTATAGTCATTATACCTTTCTGATGCCTTTAATACTAAGATTCTTGCTGAAACAGAACAGTCCAACATTCAAGTTTATTCTGTACAATACGATTTTAAATTGTCAAACTGCAAAGTATTCTTTTGATATGGTGCCTCTGAGAACAGAAAGCTTATTTTCCATGACAGTCTTAAAACTTGGAAATGGTTAGAAGGTTCAGTATTAACATAAAGTTTTTTTTTCCATTTTATGTTAGAAATAGCAATTAGAATCCATGTAATTTTTACTTGAAGCTTTCTTTTCCTGAAAGTCCATCAGTTTCAGTTTTCAGTATTGTTGTCAAGTACTTGGTATAGATTATGGTTAATAAATTTCCTAAGGCTTCCCAAACAAGTGATTTATTTATCTATTTACTTACTTACTTACTGACCTGAGGTCAAAAGAAGAGCAGTACTTTGAATACTTGATGCAAAGATTAATTAATGAAAGCAAATTTTCTTATAATATTCACATATTCTAGCATTCTCACGCACACACACACATCATGCACACACACTTTTAGAAACAATCTCATGAGAATGCCGTGCATCAGATGTGAAACATGTATGATAATTTTATTAATATTATATATGTTTCTTTAAGCTCCTGTATGTAGATTTACCCTTGAAAGTAGTAATCTATGCATGCTTTTTTTTTTTAATATAAGAAGATTCCCTTCGTTTACCACTTGGAAGAATGGTTTGAATTGGATTACTAGCACAACTACAGGCAGATTAAATGATAAAGAATATTGTGAAGGATAGTATTTATTAATAGCAATTGTGATCAATAGAATATATCAATGACTGGAAATACAGCTGCTGATTATAAAAAATTAAAAGGAATCAGCTTTCAAAACTGTTTCCATGTACAAAAACTGCTTTAAATCATCTGTAGATTCTGAGTATTAGATTAAATTACTGTTTTGAATTGAAATTACTCCATTTCCTTTCCCTAGATGGTAAAACATTCTGATTCCTGGCTTAATATATAATTTCTTGTCCTTTCTGTTTTCCATTGATTTTTTTTTAAGAACTGAGGAAAGTAAATATCACATAGAACCAGCTAGAACTGTGCTTAGTTTGAGCAGGTGAATGCTATAAAAGGTTTCACACAGCTTTTAATTATTCCAAACAACCTTGATGGTCCAACCATATGTGTGTCTACCGTATGTGGTACCCTGTAATGACAATTTATATAATGTATAGAGATTTTATAGTCTGCTAGATGTACTGTGGTACAATTTAGCAAGACCAATGAAATTGCTTACATTTGGAACTCATGAAAAATAGGGCTGAGTGAATTGGAGTATGATGGCATAAACTGAAAATTGTTTTGTAACAATATTTGTACTGAATTGTACTGTGAACATTTCTATATATAATCAAAGCAAACTAGTTTTAATTGGAGATAGTAAATATTTTTACAGTTGATGTTGAATCACTAATGCTTTAAAAATAATCATTTAGAGTCTAATAAATAAAGCCTGTTAAATTCTTATGTAACTTTGGGACTCATTTCTAGACCTGGAAGTATAATCTTGGATAATTTACAGCTTAAAAAAAATTCTGACTTTTACTTCCTGTCCAGGCCTCCACTTTAGGTAAACAATAGCATATGGTGAAACATGCATATATGCCAACTAACCACTATCTCTTGGATGATGTTTTCAATGTGATGTAATGATTCTGAAATATTGGGTTCTCCTTTCCCACCTACTTAAAATGGAGTGGAGAAGGAAATTGGAAAATGGACACAGGAAAATGTGTTAAATCATCTCTTTTTATATCAGTGAATCACGCCCTGAGAAGCTCTTACTCAGAGCCTTCATATCTGTGTTTATGGTAGATATGTGCCAAGATTAATATTTTTTTCCTGGGTACTTATGACAGGTCTCTATGGCTGTATCTAGGTGACACCTAAATATGTGAGTGAAAAGTTCCGTCAACCATCCAGCTGTTTGAGGTGATGCAAACAAACATCTGGTTGGTTGAGAGAATTTTTTACTTGGTCTCTGGATATTTTGGAGTCATTTAACAAGCTGATGAATCCTAATACCTATGTCAAAAAATAAAGACATAAAGTGAAACCCTTTAAAATACATATAGAGTACCTTAAACACTCTTGGGTTACTATAACACATATAATGAGCCAAATGCTACCCTGAATCTACAGCCTTCTATGAAATGTTTAAGGAGATGCAGTGACAAAGCAGTTATAAAAACAGAAACACACTGGCCTTTTCAAAAAGCCAGGAAATAAAACACTTTAACTTCAATTCTATCTCCCCCACCTCCACCCCCGGTACTGATTCATCAGTTTAAAGAAATCAACTTAAAGAGTTTGATATGTTGGCTTCTTACGATTTCCTGCACCTCACTTTTCACCGATTCTTCCACTGCCATGGAAACTAGACGGGACAGACAGCTGGGAGTCACTAATTCAGGATGGGAACCTGCTTGTTAATTTAATTTCATGCCAGCCTGTTGGTCCCTGAGAGTAACTATAAAAAGCTAGGGGATTGAATTTATGAGCAATAAACAATTAAGCAGAACAAAAATCAGTGCCATCACTGTCATTTTCCTGAAGATCTTACTGCAGCCCCACTTGTCCCTAATCAAGCAGTTCTTTAAAACTAGTCACGAAAAAAGAACTTTGATTTGTGCATTCCTATTGATATTTATGTGTATGCTACAGAGAGTTTTTTGTTCTATGAGGACTTCACAGCTGTAAAATAGTTTTATATTAGCTATTGCATTGAAAAAATATGTTCAGTCAAATTATGATTTTGTAGACTTTTAAGAAGCCTAGTTAGAGATCATAGTAAAGTTAAATATAAATGATGCTTGAATTTTCCGGTAAGGTTCGTTATTTTCCCTTTTCAAGTATAAAAACAATTTTATTAAAATATCTATGCCCCACTTTTTTTTATTACAGAGACCAAATGGATTTGAATACATTTATTTGAAATCTGTAAAACACTCATTTTACCCATCACCATAAAGCATACTGATTGTTTTAACTTTAATTGACTAAGTTGTCAGTTGATAAGTAGTCAACAATGAGGAAATTGTCTTTTAATGTTTCTTATATTCTTTTGTAACATTTTTGTGGCTGATTATGACTAACAAAATTGAATTTGGGGATCACAAACTCTATACGAGCTGAATTGCAATCCATGTTAAGCCTTTTGCAATATTATCAGCTATGGGTTCTGATAAAATAAAATTTTCCCCCCTGAATTTGTAGCTGTACACAAATTTCTATATTATGGCTAAGAAAGAGTAATTCTCAAAAAGGATTTTGGTGAGGAAAAAAAAGAGATATAAATCTATATCTATATTTGTATGTCACCAGGTAATTTTCTGTTTCAAAGTGACTAGAACTTCAAAATACAGATGTCTCAGATAGAATTATTAAAGATAGAATGAAGTAGTGATTTAAGAGTTTAGGAAAAATAATATTTTCATTTTTACATTTTAAGGAGTATTTTTGATATCATTATCCAGTTGTTGGGTATTGAATTGCATATATTTTGATAACTGGTTTATTTTTGTTACTTGAGCCATGTCTGAGTAAAATTACCAGAATATCTGAGTAAAATATGAAAATTTCAATCATCATTATTGATCATGTAGATTTCCTAGTATCTATCTGTGTCATATCTTTGTCATGTTGATTTCCTCTAACTTTTCAGCAGAAGCTTGACTTTTGGGTGTATAGTGAAAAAGAATAATCATCTGAATAGTTCCAAATATATAATCAGTTAATTTTAACTCTTCATCTAAATGATGTTATGAAGATAACAACCTCAGTTTCCCTTTAGAAATTAATGCATGCATGCTAAGTTGCTTCAATCATGTCTGACTCTTTGCGACACCATGGACTATAGTCCAGCAGGCTCCTCTGTGCATGGAATTCTCCAGGCAAGAATACTGGAGTGGGTTGCCATCTCCTTCTCCAGGGGAATCTTCCTGACCTAGGGCTCGAACCTGTATCTCTTGAGTCTCTTGCATTGGCAGGAGCGTTATTTACCACTAGCGCCACCTGGGAAGCCCAGAAATTAAAGTTTTCCTATTTAGATGAAAGATACTGTAAATATTAAGAATGATGATGAATATATGTATTAATATGTGTGTGCATGTATATGTGTGTGACTTTAAGTAGAACCCCTATATGGTTTTATCAAAGGAAATCCAGTTTCATTTTAATATTTGGAATCACAGCTTAGTGTTTTTAAATGCATGTGTGAATGAGAGTTTTTAAAGCAGCCAAAATAAAAAGTACATTGCTATCAGTTTGCATACTTCGGGGAAAATCTGATCACAAGCTAAGGTCAAGGAGAAAATTTCCCCGTTTCAAGGTTTTGTATAATTGGTGGATTCTAAATGTTTATATTGGAGAAGGCAGTGGCACCCCATGTTAATTCTAATGCCTCTATGTGGTTGAGACACCTGTCAAAGAGAAAGTGCCAGATTAGCTGGACAATTGGTATATTAGATATTGCAATCCCTGTGTCCCAGCAGTGGATAGACATTTTAAGAAAATTCTTCAGTTGTTCAGAGAAATTAGAAAAAAGATACCGCAGATGGCCTATCCCAATAATCCAGGTTTTTTTCAGGTACATTTAAAATTAAATGTCCTAAGAGATGATTAATTCAGGAAAGTTATTGATAATGAACTCATCTTATGTTACACATCCTTTGCACCTATGATGATGCCTTATTAAAGGTGTCTCAATCTTGCTAATTACCACCTGTGTTTATATATAGAGTTGTATAAATACACTGTAACCACACAGTGGCTGGAAGCTTTCTAAACCTGAAATGTTCCTAGCTAACTCAATTGCTATCAACAAAATGTTTCTGATCAACATTTTGAATGTATACGCTGTGCATTACCCCCCTTTAGCATTAATGATTTTCTTTTTTTAAAGCTGCTCTGCTTAATTGCAAACATTTGAGTGATATTGATGTGTGTTCTCCAGCTCTATTAACTAGCCCCCAAATATATTTGTATTTATGGAATTTTTTCTAAAGTTATATTTATTAAAAATTAAGTGTACATTATAGAAACATATAAGTACATCACCTGTTTGCTTGCTGCATGCTTGAAATGCATATATTTTTGTGACTGTAACTCATATCTTTAGAGCTTTAAGGAGTATAGGGAAGCATTGACAGAACTGCTGTGCAAGTCAAGTAAGAAACTCCTTGTATTAATTTCACTAATGAGATCTAGTGACTTCTAAGGGAGAAGGTTGTGCTGTTGATTGGCCAGTTGATACCTGTTACTTTAACTTGAGAAGACTCTTGTACCTCTAAGTGCCAATAACATCACTCTCATTTATTCCTCCCTCCTTTCCTTCTTTCTTTCAGCTGTTTCCAAGAGTTGAGGTCGTAGGTACAGATTTATGAGAAAAAACACTCTGGGACATTCACTAAAGTTTTGGGAGTGATTAATCTTTTTATTCTACTTCTAAATCTGACCTATTCTTTAAGTATATACTAAAAAATTATAAATATAATGTGATATTTGTATGTTGTTTTTGGCTCATACATTCTTTCAATTATCTTAGGAGCTAAAATAGCACACTAATATTCTGGGTTGGTACCTTTTGTTACAGATTTACTCTGTGCGTGTTTCTATATGTTAGTGCACTTGTGATTGATTTTTCTTGTTTATTCTAAAAAAATGTCAACCTTTAGGTGTGACACCATTTATTTATTTTTTTATTTTCAATAAAGTGTTAACACAAGAGTGCTATATTTTTCATTTGTTTTGTTCTTATCCTCTGTTTGAGATATTGCCTTAATGAAACATTGGACAACTTGTGAAAGTGAAGTAATCTTAATATAAACAATTAGAATTCAGTGCAAGGGAAATATTTTAAGGGTAATTTAACACGGAATAGAGAAAAATTTAACAATATATTTCTGTTAATCATGGAATAAAACATGTTTAAGAAAATATAAAATAGCACTAGACTAAGTAAGAAGGGAACACTGGTCCTAGACATTTAACAAAATACTTGGGACTGCTTTGTTGTTAAGAAAGCAGAAGAATCAGTGTTTACACAGAGCTCTGGGACAATAGGTCTTGAAATCTCAAGTGTTTTCCATAGACTCTCCAAGTCTCATGGACTGGCTTCTTTTTACTGGAGATTTCAGTATTACACAGTTTTGGTTATACTTCATAAAACCATCTTCATGAAGAAAAAACTTCATCTGTTCAGTCAGTCATTCATTCATCAAAACTTTGTAAATGCCTGTTTATCCAGTAATACAGAGATATTTAAAAAAAAAAAAAACTTACCATATAATGGGGGAGACAGACATTTGAATTGACTTTTAAATAATAGGGAAGAATTTTTTTAGAGAATACAGAGACCCACAGTCCACATGGCTAAAGGATTGTGAAAGGGTACAAGTCTAAATTAGCAATGGGGAATACTAACCCAGGAAAATAGAATATTGTTTTATTTCCTGTCTGGGTTTGGGGAACAGAGGTCAGGGATAATGTCTTATTTCCTTCTGTGTGCCTGACACACAGAGGAGGCTTAGTACATATTTGTTGAATGACTGAGAGTGTTAGTATTTTCCTGCATGGAAAGAAAATCCTGGAGAATTGTGGTTTTTATGATTTTTATCCAAAATCACATAGTGTACTGCACTGTAGCAGAATCTACTGAATTAGATGAGGGGCTTTAAAGTGAGGGGGGCAGGTCACCAACTTTGAGTTTTAGAAAGATGGCAGCCAGTATGAAGGATGGATTGAAGTCCATGAAGAGTACATTAAGGGACTGTGTTGCAATTATGAGGGTGTGAACCATGGCAGGGACAGCAAAGATGGAAAGGAGAGGGAAATTTTTGAAAATTACTCGTAAGGTAACAGCATTTGGGACATGGAAATCGATTACCTTTAAAGGCTAAGGAAAAGGGAGAAATGACACTAAGGCTTTTGGCTTGGAAAATTGTGTAATGCTGTTAAGCAATACAGGGAACATAGAAGAAGAAAAAGCCAGTTTTGATGGGGATAATCAGGTTGTTTGAACTTACTTAATATGAGACACTATCTAGACTTCCTGATAGAGATGATTTGTCACATATGGAAATTGCAGATCTGAAGATCAGGTCTGGAAAAAGATTTGTGTGTCATCAGTCAATGTAGTAGTTGAAATCATAGGAAGGTGAGTTCACCTAGAGAGTATATGTAGAGTAAGAAGAGAAGTAAGGATGAAATCTCCAGACACACTGAACTTAAAACGGTGGTGAAATACGAGGAACGTTCAAGAGAGAACAAGTCAAGAAAGAATAAAGTCAGAGAGGTAGAAGGCGAACCAGGAAATAATGAAATAAAAGCTTAGGGAGGAAAGGGTTTTATAAGTGCCATCTGAGCAAAGACTTGGGAAACTGATTCAGTAAAGGAAATTCAAATGGCTAGTAAGCATGAAAAAAGCTCAATGTCCAATAATCAAAATAAATGCAGATTAGAAAAAATAAATACAAAGAGTTTTGTTTTGTAAGATGACACTTGGTGTAATTGCTCAAGTCCCAAACTTCAGAGTTTTCTTGATTCTTCTTTTTTCACACCTGACATTACTATACCTTCAAGCCATATCCTTTGAATCATTTTCCTCTCATTTTAGTCTAAGCCACTGTCTCTCACCTACACTACTGAAATAGCCTTCCAATTTATGCCCTTATATACATTTTTGACCCTACATAGTTTTCCACACAGCAACTAGGTTGATCCTTTGAAAAAATAAATAAGATCTTGTGATTTCCCCACTTTCTACCCTCTGATGGCTGGCTTGTTATCACACATAAAATTTTACAAATCTTTACCATGTCCTACACAGTCCTGCAGGATTAGTGTGTGTATGTGTATATATATATATCTAGTATATATATATATGTATATATATATATCTAGTATATATATTAGTGTATATATATATTTAGTATATTTATATATCTTTATATATCTGATTTCATATCCTTCTATTCTGCCCGCCAAATTTTGCTCATAACATTCTAGCCACCCTACCTTCCATTCTGTTCCTTAAACATGCCATGCACTTTTGTCTCCCAGGGCCTTTGCACTTGCTATTCCCTCTGCCCAAAATGAATTTTCTTACTTTGAACAAGTTTTCCTTCATCATAGAGATATTCCATGGCCATCCTATGTAATGAGTCCTCTCTATGCCTTTATCTGCCTCTGTTTTTCCCTCATACTGCTCATCACTATTTGGTATCACTCTGTATGTTTATTTATATTTATCAAATCTACTAATATATAAGATCCCTGAGGGCATGGACTTGGTGTCTGTTTTGCATTCATGTCACCTAGCACAGAGCCTGGTACATAGTAGATGTTTAATAGGAATTGGTTGAATAAATGCATGAATAATAAGGACATGCTGAAATGTTAGTTGGTATGGATTTGGCAGCTTGCAGCCAAAAGCCTTAAAAATGCTCATACCATTTGACCCAGTAGTTCTACCTCGGGATTTGTCCTGAAGAAATAGTGTAGAAAAGCAGCAAAAGCTTTATTTGGCAAAGATTTTCACCAAGCATTATTTGTAAGAGTGAAAAAAATGAAGAAACTTAAATATTCAGCAAGGGAATTGCTAAGTGATTTATGATAAGTTTAGACAGTGTAATATTTTATGATAAAAGGAGAATATTTAATGTTATACTATCAAATAATGAAGCAGAATACACAGTTATATATACCCAATATGTAAGAAAGAAAAAATGACTGGAAAAAGATTAATACCGCAAATAATTATCTCTGTTTAGAGGAGGTAGGTAATAGGTGATGTTTTTCCTTTCTGTATTTTTGAGATTTTCTAAAATAAGTCTATATAATTTTCATTACAGAAAAAAATACGTTTATGAAACAAAGAGGAAGCAAAAACACAAATATAAATTGTGTTTCCACATTAGAAGTGAAGTTTAGGTAATAAATAATGAGAATAAACCTATTGTCCTTGAGGACTATACCAATTGTAATTGGGGCCAACTTTTGTATGGCTGCTTTATTTTGAAGAGTTCTACAGCCAGGGAAAATAATTGAGATCCACTGATCCAATCTAGTCTTCATTCACTGGAGAATCAAGGAGGGTTGAGTTTATCATGTTAGGATTTAAACAGGGTGTTCGAGGGAGATTAGGCAAGTTAAGCCTTCTTCATATTGCTGTGGAAAGCACTAGCAATTCACTTCATGTAGAACAGAAGTGATTACTCACTATATTTCTTCATGTCATGTAGTAAAAACAATTAAGTGTAGTTAGACTATAGATTACTTGGCTATTCAGCCACAGTCACCTCTAATGGAAAAGAAGAAAAATAGCATTGACAAGTTTTGGCAGGTCTCATCATTAGAGATTCCCATATTGCCAGAAAAAAAGAAGCTGAAGCCAATAATGTAAACCTAGAAGTTCTCCTGGCCCCGAGGAAGAAAGTGACAATACAGAGTGCTGCAGCATTAATTGTTTGAGGACACTGATCATTGTAATGGGGAAACTGTCTCTGTTATTAACACAATTATTTTCTACAAGGGCTTTGAGTAAATGTCCCATTAGAAAAAAAGCATTAGGGTTTTCAAAGCATGTGTAGCAATTGTAAAAGATATTCTCATCAGTATAATAATGTGTGACTGATATGCATCCCAAAGTCCTTTGAAAGTATAGTGTTAATATAGGTGTTTTGGTGTTTTAGTTATAGTTTGTAATTGAGTAATTATTGAAAAACAAATTTAAAAAGCCCCATTTTCTAAATGAGTAGGGGTTATACTTTTTAAATGCATCTGAGAAAGAGATCTAGCCATATACACATATAAGCATGTTCAAATTAATACATATGAGTACAAGGGATCTTCCCAGCCCAGGGATTGAACCCAGGTCTTCTCCCGCATTGCAGGCGGATTCTTTACCAGCTGAGCCACCAGGGAAGTCCTTTTTTTTGAACCAGATTTTTAGACCTTTCTTCTGCTCACCTCCAATTTATGCATTTTATATCCTTAGTCAATCTCAGATGGTAGTTTCATTTTAAGAAGCTGAGAATTGAAGGATGTAGAATATTATTCTCTAGGTGGGCCCAAACAAGAGGCAGTGGCACTAATGAAAGCTTAGGTTAGATGATCTCTTAATGAGCTTTTCAGATTTGGATTTAGTGCTCTTCTTATAGGCTCTAGCCTACCTCCAAAACCAATCGTTCTGTAAGACGCATTTCTAACACTTGTGGCTCCTGCTGTTTTTGCCTCTGTTATGCATCATCTGGTTGTGTTCAGTGATGGCCCTGTCAAACATTCTTTTTTTTTTTTTTTTTTCCTCTAAGGGTAGCTAGCCTTCATGCAGTATTAAGACAGTCAGCAGTTTTTTTTTTTTTTTTTTTTTTGTGGTAATGAATTATTAAGTCGAACAAAGAGGTAAAAGGTAAGGTAAGTGGTACATGTTGGGAACTGGTAAGTGATGGCAAGTGGCTTGGGGTATCTTACATAGATTGTGTGAACTGGCCTTCGCTAATCATAAGGGGGAAGATAGGCTCGTAAAGGCTCAGTCAGAAGGCAATTAATAAGTGAGCAGAGAAGAGCTATCTGATTTTAAAGCCCTCTTGCTTCCCAGTCCTCTGTGTATCTCACCCAGGCGAAATGCTGCATATAGGACAGTCCGATTTTTAAAGCAATTTTGCTAGCTGCCTTGCAGAATCAGCCTGATGAGTATGAAGCCAATTTCTACAGACTGGCTCTGGTATATGTGGCAGAAGAGCCAGAAATACTTTTTGTAGTCTAGATCTAAGTACTTTCTGAAATGTCTTTCTTTAAAAGATTCTAACTTTGCACTATTATGGAACTACATGAACACTTGAGCAGAAGCATGTCTTTTTTGAGCAACATGAACAGTGATGAAAAATGCACATTGGGCAATTAGACTGCAGCCAATCAAGAGCAACACTCTAGTCTATTACAAATGATTTATATATATAGTGTATTGGATATGGAGATCATTACTAATAATATTATACTCTATTATCATTGCAAGGTCACCTTGGTGATCTTTGTCAAAGGTGACAATGATGTTATTGACCTACATTTTTTAAAAAAATTGCTTTTAGATATTGTCTTCTGTCTTGATTTACTGTGTAGAAAATTTAAGTTGTTTGCCCTTATTACTGAGACTTTTGCCTCAAATATTAAAAAAGATGGGTTTGGGAATTACTTAATTGATAAATTGGGGCCATCAGGTTAATGAAGTGCCAATCATAAAGTACTAAAATGTTAATATTTTCCTCTTTTTTTTGCTTTAATTTACCACAATGCATTTTCTAAAATGGATTTTTGAAGGATTTAAAACATATAGCTTTTTATTATATGGGTGATATAAGTTCATTTTAGAAAAATTAGAAATAATATGGTTTTTTAATTTATCAATATATTATTAATATATGTCTATGTCAGTAAAGTATATTATATATGTATACACACAGAGATGAAGATACAGAGAGAGTCAGAGACACAGCTGAAAAAGCAATCAAAAATGTAAAAAAAAATGTAATTATCCTCTTCCTCAGTTCTTCCAGAGTATGATTTAAAAGCAGCAAATTAAAGCCATAGGTAGAGATGATATGGAATGATAATTAATATCCTAACAGTTCTCATATCATATTTAATGGCTTCTTAGTAAAACATATAGTTGTTCCTTGATATATTTCACCAAACTCCGATTATTGGGCATTAGGTAATTTCCAATATTTATATTAAAAAATCATGAAAAAATTCTTATATATACTTCTTTGTATACACATCTCTGATAATTGCCTTATAAATATATAAACATGGAGTAAATGGATTGAAGGGAGTACATATTTTTTAGGCTTTTGGTACCTATTGCCAAGTTGCCCTCCAAAAATACTGTACCAGTTTACATTACTACTGAAGGAGAAGTATCATATGACATCCTTATATGTGAAATTTAAAAAGAAATGATACAAATGAACTTACAGAACAGAAAGAAACTCACAGACTTAGAGAATGAACTTACGGTTGCTGAGGGGAGTTAAGGATTGGATAGTTAAGGAGTTTGAGATGGACATGTGCTATATTTAAAATGGATAACCACAAGGACCTACTATATAACACAGGGAACTCTGCTCAATGTTATATGGCAGCCTGGATGGGAGGGGAGTTTGGGGGAGAATGGATACAGGTATATGTGTGGCTGAGTCCCTTCACTGTCCACCTGAAACTATCACAACATTGTTAATTGGCTATAACCCAACACAAAATAAAACGCTGAAACAAAGATACAGTTCTTATGTTAAACATATATGTGACTTCATACAAGGCCCTACATCAATTAGAGGGAGAAGTCTGTCAAGTGGAGTAAATTAATGGGGTTCATCACAGGGTACACTTCCTGCCCTATTCCCCAGTACCAAGTGTGCACATTTGTGGGCTTCCCAGATGGCGCTAGTTGTAAAGAATCTGCTTGCAATGCAGGAGACACAAGAGATGCAGGTTCAGTCCCGGGTGGGGAAGATCCCCTGAAGAAGGAAATGGCAACCCACTCCAGTATTCTTGCCTGGGAAATCCCATGGACAGAGGAGTCTAGTAGGTGACACAGTCCACAGGGTTGCAGAGTTAGACATGACTTAGCACACATGCTCACAAGTGTGCACATGGAGACATATACTCTATCTTATAACTTGCATAAAGAAAGTTGTGTGGAACTTGGGAAACCAAAGTGAGGGGACACGGGTACTAGTCCTGGCTCTGCCACCTACCACATTATGTGACTTTACGCAGGCAATTTCACCTCTCCGGGCCTCACTTTCCTAATCTTATAACAAGGTTGTTCTGAGAATTAAATGAAATGTGTGTATGAAAGTTTTATGTAGATTGTAAAGGACTATCTTAATATAAGAAATTGTGATTGTTATAAATTGTCTACATTGGTGAAAAGATCTTGAAATTGTGGGTATTTCATCTCAAAATAAGTAGTATATTGAGTGAAAATTAAATAGTATTAATTTGGGAGAGTCTTTGTGGGTGAGAATTCCATAGCCCTTCATGTATACTCATTCATAATTAAGAAATTATTAGAAGCATAGTTAATATAATTATTTGGTGTTTCAAGCAGATCTTTTAAAAAACTGACCCCTTTATCCTTTGTGAATTACAAAATGAAGCCTTTTATTCACAACTCCCATGCCCACTCCCACCCCCACCCTACACGTCTCTCTCCTTTCCCTCATGTAAGGACTACTTTGGACCTGCTTGTACATATGTTTGAAGGATAATTTGGCCTAATTTGTTTACAGGAATTACAAGGGTGACCTTTATTCAGCTGTCTCCTTTTCGATTCTCATAACTTCTGGATCTATCAAGGTATGTACATTCTACACTGAAACTTACTTTGGAAATTGAACACACACATATATGATGTGAAAAGAACAGAATGTTCCACCTTAATAATGTTATATTTATTGAGTACTATGTAAACGAAATGCATTGTTTTAAACTTAAAATTTGGCTATTGTATAGATAATCTTGTGTCCATAATTGTTTGAGTCTTTGCAAATCCAAATGTACAGGCTGCCCTCTGTGTTTGAATGATTCTGTGACCTTTTCCACACACAACTGCTAAAACCAAGAGACTCCTTAACTAATGGGGGCATCTGCAGAGTACAAGGGAATAACAGTGGCCATTGAGGATGTATACTAAACCATTTAGTAGTTACCGCTGACTGCAAATAAACATGGTCTTTCTCCATAATAATGGCAAAAATATTTCCATACAGATAATACTGCTTTAATGACAAAATAAATAGTTGCCTCCTGAAATGAAGGTTTTAATTTTTTAGGAAAGTTCGAAGTAAAATGTCTGTAGTGTCATAAGTATTGCATTAATTTATTTACTCTTCCGTCTTTCCTTCTTTTCATCTATCCATCTGTGAATCCATACTGGCTAGAAGTCATTGTGACTTTTCATTTGCTAAATATGCCAACATAGATAGAATTCACCTGGAATATTGAGAAAAAGTGATTGCTTCTATATGCCGTCCTGTGTTAGATGGAATATGTGAGAAAATGTGGCAAGATGAGAGAGATTTTCAGATTAATCAAAATCTTTGGTTACTTAAAAGATTTCCGTCTTAATTCTTATTAAAAAGAATGGGCTTCATTCTTATTAAAATGTTAAGTTTTTAGTAAGTACGAAATAGGAAGCAGTGACTTTTTTGCTTCAATACCTGTATCTGGCAGTGTTATGCATCGTGATTCAAATATTAATTCTCACCCCACATATAAAAAAATCAAAAGAATGATCTGTATTTGTGATATTTTTGGAATCACTTCATGCTTTCTTTAAAGAACATTAAATAATGAAATTACATAAAAATGAAATCTTTAAAATCTTGGAATTTGCATTGTCCTTCAAAACACACAGTAGAAGTGCATTAAGAGTTTTTTAATTGGGTTTCAGTTAATTGAAATTAGTCTGTTATGGGAATTTAAAATAGATTTGTCAGTTTTAACTACGCATATAGTTCTATTTGCCATTCTTCTCGAGGTACTGTCTTTAAGGAAATACCATTGCCAAAAAACTCATTTCACTATGGGAAAAAAAAGTAAGATCAGAAAATAAAATGACATTAAAAGAGAAACTTACTGGGAAGGAAGATGTGTCATTCAATCCAGAAAATAATTTTCTTAATTTGGGAATTGTGAGTCTGCTAGTTGTGTAATAGTAACTGAAAGGTATTTTTTTCCTACTAAAAAGGTTTAAACGTGTGAAAAATTATAGTCTTGCAAAGCTAATGTGAATGAATAGATCCAAACGGAGGAAAAATGCCTAGCAGGCCAAAAGAACGCACACTTAAGAAAATAATTGACACTAAATATTTAAAAGGTTCAGAGAGCAGCTGCTTTTCCTTCCTTAGAGAGACAACATGGTGTAGTGGAAAAGCTCTTGCCTGTCAATCAGAAAACATAGGATCTATTCCCAGTCTTATAAGAGTGATATGGTCCTCCGAGGTCACCGATCTGCTCTGAGTCTTGGTTTTATCACATCTATAACAAAACCTTTTTCATGCTAAAGCAGTTGATGACTTTTATAAAATTAAGGGCTCTTCTCAAGTATGCAAAATGGAGTCAAGATTAGCCATTAACTTGAAATATACACACCAGTTGTTAAAAAGATTGCTGCTTGTTTAAGTGCTTTAGTGCATTGGTAATAGGGCATTTATTTACTTTTTATCTAAAAGCAATTGTGTATGCTAACAGCACTAGCCACTTCCCCCTACCCCCAACCATGCACACCAGTATTGGTGTTATACTAAATTGATTCAAGTAGAAGTTCAGTTAGTTAGTAGTCTCTTTTTCCTTTTTGATAAAATGCTTAACTTTGGGATGTTGTTGTGCTTTTCCTCTATCTCTTGAAGTTCAGCAGAACTGTATGTTTTCTCCCTCTTACAAGGTGGCCATTCAAAGTTAAGTATCTCTCTGAAACTTGGAACCAGTCAAGTGCATAACCTGATGACTTCAGACTCCAGTGTTTTGATCTGGCACCCTTCATGAGCATTGAGTTCATATTAAAGCACTTAAAATATATGCTCCATCATCTACATATCACAGCAGTAACACCCTGGGCACAGGACAGTGCCTGGGAGTAAATAACCACTTGGAGTTAATGATCTGAGGGGCAGCTGAAGGACCATTGACTCTTCCTAGTCAGTCCTTCATCCCTGCTGCTGCTGCTGCTGCTGCTAAGTCGCTTCAGTCGTTTCTGACTGTATGCAACCCCATAGATGGCAGCCCACCAGGCTCCACTGTCCCTGGGATTCTCCAGGCAAGAAAACTTCATCCCTATAAAATGCCTATTCTGAGATGCCAATCCTTCAATAATTTTTCTGTCTCAGATCAGATTAAGGAGTAGCCATAAATAATAGCATTTAATATATAATAATGAGATATGGTAATGCAATAAAATGTCAACAATTCTAATACTATATAAAAATGTCTATTCTGATCAAACCAAGATAAGTAGTGGTAGATGAACTTCATCAATCACAGTGTTTTAGAAGTGACTTTCCTCTTATTGATTTGAATGAAATATAAGTAAGAATTCCTATGGTTTAGGGGAACAGTTCCCTTTCTTTTGCTCCTTATTCCACTGATGAATGATCCATTTTAGAAATAATTTTAAAATACCTCTGATATCTATTTTAAATACATTTTTAAAAATTATATATGTTCAGCTTTCTTCTCCCTTTTTAGCACTAGATTCCGTTTTCGAGATATGTACAACTCTAAAATATGTAACAAATGCAACTCTATGATTTCTTTCCCAGAGGAAGCATTTTTCATTTATTTATTACTGTGATAAGCTGTACATTTTTACAATGTGCCAGGCATGGTGCTAGTTGCTGGGGAAACAAAAATCAATGAGGGATTGATTTTTGAGTTTGTGATGGTCCCCAATTACAAACTATTGGTAGAGACGTGAGGACTGACCTATATAGAAAGAGGTAAAATAATCAAGTATTGTATATGTGGATTGCATATGAATTTATTTGCTCATGGCATTCATATTCTTTTTCTAAATTTAAAGAGCTTCACATATCAGAAACCTAATCAAATAGGGCAATGAGATATATAATCTCAAATAGCCCCCACTCAAAAAATCTGTAAGAATCACTGGTCCTGGTAGGCAGAAAACCCCCAAAGATGTCCATGTTCTAATCCCTGGAACCTGTGAATATGTTGCATCACATGGCAAAGGGAATGAAGATTGCAGCTGGGTAAGGTTGTTATTCAGCTCAGCTTATAGTAAAGGAGATATCCTGGTTAACTGGTAAACTCAATGTAATAGCAAGGATCCTTAAAAGTGGAAGAGGGAGGAGGCAGAAGAGAGAGAACCAGAGAAATGGCAGCATGAGAAGACAGTGGCCATGAGCCAAAGAATGGGGCGAAGCCTCTAGAAACTGAAAAGGATAAGGAAAAGGGTTATCTACAAGAGACTCTAGAAAGGAATGTAGCTGTGCTGACACCTTGATTTTAGCCCATCAAGACCCATTTCAGACTTCTGACTTAGAGAACTGTAAGATGAACCTGTGTTGTTTTATGCCACCAAGTCTGTGGTGGTTTATTACAACGGCAATAGAAAACTAGTGTATTGAGATTTTCCCAGTACAGAAAATCTGGGGAGAATTCTCTAGTTGTTAGCAATTGCTGTGGCTAAAAGGTATGGTTCATGCTGATCTTGGTACACGAAGATATTTGTCTAGTGATTATTTTTCCTAGATATCCATATCAGGCCCCTCTTTTGTTGAAGTACAATCACTTATGAGATCCCTGAGACACCTGACAATTCTCTGCTGCTCCCACCATGAGTCTCAGGGAGAATGTAGCCCTCTTTCCCTCTCCTTCTATAGAACACTGATGCCTCTTCCTCCCATCCCCTTATCTGTCATCCTCCTGCCTTGAAGTCTAGGATGCAAGACTTTGTGGATAGGTGACGAGTAGAAAATTCTTTCTTTCATGGGGTACCTACAGCAGTGAGAAAGATATAGGCACTACTATTGTAATAAATTATCCTAGTAGGGGCTTTATGACAAGCATAAAGTTGGAAATTGAATGTAGTATGGAATAGGAGTCTCAAGCTAGTGGCCTACTGCTCAGGATCAGTCCTCAGACATATTTTGTTTGCAACTTGGGACTCTTCTCCTCTCCTCTCCCCTTCCTTTTTAAAATGTTTATAGCTTGAGTGCTCTGTTCAATTCCATAGTGTCTGTCATCCACTGTTGTCTTATTCCTTGCTTACTTGACTTGTGTGATATGATCCTGGTCCCTGTGCTGTAGTAGTTAAGAGCAAATACTTTGGAGTTTAAATGGTGAGATGATCCAATTCTGCCATATATTGGCTGTACACCTTGGGTAAGTAGAATAAGAATAATCTTTCTAACTTCAGTCTTCTCTCTTCTAAAATGAAATAATAATTAGACTTAATACCTCATAGACTTGTGAAGTTTAAAATAGCCTGCACGTGACACATAAAGCACTCTACATGGTGGCTGGTATACAAAATTGTACATCCTTTATAAATATTATCACTGCAACTACCACGCTTACGGCACAAAGCAGGAGGGTTAATCAAGTCCAGCCAGCACAAGGATAAGAAGCAGGCATCTGAAAAGTTTTAATGAAGAAAGTAATGCTAGTACTGTTGCTTCCTGACCTGCATACAGATTTCTCAAGAGGCAGGTCAGGTGGTCTGGTATTCCCATCTCTTTCAGAATTTTCCACACTTTATTGTGATCCGCACATTCCAAGGCTTTGGCATAGTCAATAAAGCAGAAATAGATGTTTTTCTGGAACTCTTGCTTTTTCCATGATCCAGCAGATGTTGGCAATTTGATCTCTGATTCCTCTGACTTTTCTAAAACCAGCTTAAACATCAGGAAGTTCACGGTTCACATATTGCTGAAGCCTGGCTTGGAGAATTTTGAGCATTACTTTACTAGCATGTGAGATGAGTACAATTGTGTGGTAGTTTGAGCATTCTTTGGCATTGCCTTTCTTTGGGATTGGAATGAAAACGGACCTTTTCCAGTCCTGTGGCCACTGCTGAGTTTTCCAAATTTGCTGGCATATTGAGTGCAGCACTTTCACAGCATCATCTTTCAGGATTTGAAATAGCTCAACTGGAATTCATCACCTCCACTAGCTTTGTTCGTAGTGATGCTTTCTAAGGCCCACTTGACTTCACATTCCAGGATGTCTGACTCTAGATGAGTGATCACACCATCGTGATTATCTGGGTCGTGAAGATCTTTTTTGTACAGTTAGAATTGGACATGGAACAACACACTGGTTCCAAATAGGAAAAGGAGTACATTAAGGCTGTATATTGTCTCCCTACTTATTTAACTTATATGCAGAGTACATCATGAGAAACGCTGGACTGGAAGAAACACAAGCTGGAATCAAGATTGCTGGGAGAAATATCAGTAACCTCAGATATGCAGATGACACCAGCCTTATGGCAGAAAGTGAAGAGGAACTCAAAAGCCTCTTGATGAAAGTGAAAGAGGAGAGTGAAAAAGTTGGCTTAAAGCTCAACATTCAGAAAACGAAGATCATGGCATCCAGTCCCATCACTTCACGGGAAATAGATGGGGAAATAGTGGAAACAGTGTCAGACTTTATTTTTTGTGGCTTCAAAATCACTGCAGATGGTGATTGCAGCCATGAAATTAAAAGACGCTTACTCCTTGAAAGGAAAGTTATGACCAACCTAGATAGCATATTGAAAAGCAGAGTCATTACTTTGTCAAAAAAGGTCCGTCTAGTCAAGGCTATGGTTTTTCCAGTGGTCATGTATGGATGTGAGAGTTGGACTGTGAAGAAGGTTGAGTGCCGAAGAATTGATGCTTTTGAACTGTGGTGTTGGAGAAGACCCTTGAGAGTCCCTTGAACTGCAAGGAGATCCAACCAGTCCATTCTGAAGGAGATCAGCCCTGGGATTTCTTTGGAAGGAATATTGCTAAAGCTGAAAATCTAGTACTTTGGCCACCTCATTGGAAAAGACTCTGATGCTGGGAGGGATTGGGGGCAGGAGGAGAAGAGGACGACAGAGGATGAGATGGCTGGATGGCATCACTGACTCGATGGGCGTGAGTCTGAGTGAACTCCGGGAGTTGGTGATGGACAGGGAGGCCTGGCGTGCTGTGATTCACGGGGTCGCAAAGAGTCGGACACAACTGAGTGACTGAACTGAACTGAACTGCATGCTAGTACTAGAGATAGTCTGTAAATATACACTGGTAAGGTAGGTAGGGATTAGCAATTTGATTTCATCTGATGAACAAATGGTGGGGATGGGCAGACGTTCTATGCAAAAGAAGCAGTGACACAAAAACATGAAATAGCCTGGTCTCTTAGAGGAACAGCAATCATCCTCTTCAGCAAAAGGGTGATGTAGAAGGCAGACATGAGAGAACATGAGGCTGCAGAGGTAGGCTAGGGACAGATGAAGAGGGACTTATGTGGTGTAAGAACATCTCCTTTTTCCAGGAAGCCAGTGGTTTTCTAACTCTACTTATGAACTTTGAAGTTTGTTGTACTATGCACTGAGCTTTTATCTTGTCTGATAGGCAACCCTTAAAACCAGTTTACCTAGGAACATGGCTTAAAAGCTGCTTCTATAGTCATAGAGGAACGAGGGAAGGACTTTAATAACCATATTTGTGATATAGAGGGTTCACCCAGGTGATAGTATGAAGAATGGATTGGAGGGGGCAGAACTTCTGATGGCCAGGAAATCATTTAGGAAACTGTTAAAATAGGTCAGATGAGAGATGACAAGGGCCAGATGGCTACTACCAGTGGGAACAATGATAAAGGGATAGGTTGAAAACAGTGGTTCTCAAACTTGAAGGTGTGTTGTAGGGCTTGTTAAATTACAAATTGCTAGACCCTACTCTTGAGTTTCTGCTTCAGTTAGTATGAGGTAGGGCCCAATAATTTGCATTTCTAGCAAGTTCTCAGAGGATGCTGATGCCATGGGTCCAGGGACTACAGTTTGAGGATCTTGAGATTTGAGATGTGCTAACTTTGTAGAACTGATAGGCATGAATCACTCACTAGATATGGGGAGTAAGGGGAAAGTTTCTGACTTGGGAGACTGAATGGAAGGTAATACCATTCACTGTTACTGAGATCAAGTTTAGGCTGAGTTGAAAAATTTTTTTCATGACCCAAGGGAGGGTCTTTAACTAGGATTTGTAGTCAGGTCCTGGGCCTGCTTTTAGATATCTTGACCCTGTACTTTTGCACTGTTTTTTTCCAACCATACCCCACCCACCCTAATCCCATTTATCTGCCTTGGTGATGGAAGGGAAAGTAGGAGTCTAGGTGAGGGAGGTTGAGTTCCATTTTATACCTACTTGTTTTTGAAGACTATGGAACATCCAAATGAGAGAATCTCAAAAAATTGAAAGCTTTAGGGTTTTTTAGTGTTTTTTTTTTTTTTAATTTAAAATAAGTCTATCTCCTTATATCAGTTTGGTCATCATCTTTCTTTGTATAAAATCAAAATAGTCAAGATACAGGTCCAGATGTAGTTACATTGAACTTTCATCTAGTGACTTCCTGTATATTTGCAGTCAATCCTGTAAGGATTTCTTAG
The DNA here is from genome assembly GCF_055505025.1 of Bos grunniens. Lineage (NCBI taxonomy): Eukaryota > Metazoa > Chordata > Mammalia > Artiodactyla > Bovidae > Bos > Bos grunniens. Next base: position 137,040,213 of record NC_141194.1, read on the forward strand.
TTTTAAATTTGCTCATAGCTGACAGTCATCCTTTTTATAGTATAGATCAGTGAATCCAAAGCATGTTCATTTTTAAATTCCCCTTGAACACTCCTATGACCTGCCTTTCTCTAAATTGCCGCTTCACCAAAAAGAAAAATCAAAGTATGGCAGAATATCCATGCTGTTAAGTAGGGGAGAGTAAGAGAGTATCATGTAGGTTGCTCTTTTTTCTTCTTTTCTTTTTTTTTTTGTGTGGCCTATTTCAGTAATGGTCAGATTTTTCACCAAAGCTACAAGCTATCTCTGTAAGTTTGAGAGTAGGCAAAGAAAAGGTATTGCAACAGAATGAAGTACCTACATTCAATGGTGAGATGAGGAATAAAATAGAGCCTATGAGACCTTAGAGAAGCAGATACTAAGCAAGAAGAAATAAACTGACTTGATTTTGTTGCAAGGGGGCAGTTGTACAAGTTGATCTTTTGTGGCATAGAATATATCCTTACAAAGACAGACAGACAGACAGATAGAGATATATAGATGTATAGATTCTCAATTTACTTGTTAGCTTAGAGTTCCATGAAACTGTAGACTTACCTTAATATGGAGGCAGAAATACTTGGTTTGTAGATTCAATTCATTTTCTTGCAGCATTTAGTGCCAGTCTTTTAAGGATAATGGAAGCATTGTGTGGTTGGTACTTATTCCTCTACTCCAGGGAACACACACACACACACACACACACAATCACAAAGCTGAAAAAAAAGCCTTGGGTTTTCCCTAAGTGTTTACAGATAAGCTATGATCTGAAATGCATCCATTATTTCCCAACAAAAAGTCCAAAACTGGATGTTTAGGAAATGGAATCAGAGTTAATAGAAATTGCTCTTAGGGTTCCTGGAAAATCTCTCTGAGCAGATCTTCTTTAGGAGTGTTATTTCAGTCCCAGAATATTGTTAACATGACAGGTGAATGCAGCAAAGTACCTTTTGCGTGAGACAAAGTCCAGCACTCCATCTCACCTTAATACATTTGAAATCACTGTTTCTTCAGCCTAACATACTTCCAAAGTATATGGAGAATCACTGTATATTATTTTTTAAGGTAAAAAAAAATCAGTGGCAAAAATTCTAAAATAAGTACAGAGGGACCGTGTAATCCCTTGCTGTGTGGTGCACTATCTGAAGTAGTCAGGGTCCTTTCTATAGGATAGACACTGAATTTGTGACCTTCAAGTATTGTCCTACTTTTGCTAGATGCCTGACATATATCAGATGAAACTATTCAACTTATATGATTTTAAATGGCTGTTTTCTGAGAATACATCAGCCACCTATTTTCTCCCAGACTCATCTGTATGATGACTGCATGTGAACTTTAATTTTAAAAGATACACTTTCAGTGACATGGCTGACTATCACTGTGTGTAATAGATGACTTATTTATTCTCTTCCTGTTTGCAAAATTCACACCTGGTTAAATGGGATGGATATAATTCACAGTGTATGATGTAAACCTTCAATGATAATTCATGTAAAGTATACAAGTTTTCAATGCCCTTCTTAATTTTATTTATTTTTATACACTGCTTTGTTCAAAAGCACTCTGATTGATGTTCGACTCTTTTGTATACTGTGTATGAACACAAAATAAAAGATGCATTTACTTGCATGCCCTGGTGTAAGCTCACATCTACATACTGTATGATGTGAATACCACCTAAGAGTACTAATTTGCATAAAGCTTATAGCTTTAATCACAAGAGAGCACATGAAGTTACTACTCATTTTATTGTTGACAGTAGTTTGAGGAGGCAGAGAAAGGAGCAGAAAGAAGACTGGTAATTCTAAGAAAGGCTGATTTTCAGTTAAGTACATTTTTGTAAGTCATTTTGTCATTTGGTAAACACACAATGGTTATTCCTTCAGACAGATGAAATATTCATTAGAAGGAGAAGTGAGGAAATGACAGTACTATTAAAGAATAGCAAGGGAGTGGGAGGCCTGTCAAGAATATTTTGACCCCAGGAAAAAGAAATCAGAATTGCCATAGAGAGGGACTACAGAATGCAAACTTTTTCAAAAGTTATTTCCATAAAGTCTGAGGAAATCTTGGCCTCCATTAAGATTTTTGTCCCTGAGAGTCTAAACTGTAAGTACGGTATCTGCTTTGTCTGCAGAATAAAAAAGGAGATCTTCGCTTAATCATTATCCTGGGAGCTGAACATCCTGCTACATTTGAATAAAAATGCCTACTTCATTACTGATGGGAACACAGAGTTCAGCGTACCCAATGATTTACAGTAGAAATTACTGACAGAGCTACCTTATAAATGAATGGGCTGTTTAAAGAATACTAGTTGTTAATGTGTTTAGTATTAGATGAAGTACCTAAGGCCCACAAATTCTAGGAAATCTACCAAATGAGTGCTGTCTATAAACAAAGAAATAGTTCTAGCATACCCTTAGGTAAAACGGAAACTGATGACATAGAAAATAGGATTCTGATGCATTAACAAATACCCTCAGTTAATTTCTCTAGCGAAACCTCTTAAAATTATGGGAAACATAGAGCTGTGAAATAATTGAGCTGCAGGAGATCTCGAAAAATCCTTTACTCTAGGCTTCTGCTTTCAAACATGTGAATGACTGTACAATGGGTAAGGAAGTCCTGTTGTCAGTGTTATGAGTAGAATTCTTTATTTAGCAAATATATATACACCACCTGACCTGCCTCTTGAGAAACCTATATGCAGGTCAGGAAGCAACAGTTAGAACTGGACATGGAACAACAGACTGGTTCCAAATAGGAAAAGGAGTACATCAAGGCTGTATATTGTCACCCTGCTTATTTAACTTCTATGCATAGTACATCATGAGGAACACTGGGCTGGATGAAGCACAAGCTGGAATCAAGATTTCCAGGATAAATATCAATAACCTCAGATATTCAGATGATACCACCCTTATGGCAGAAAGCAAAGAACTAAAGAGCCTCTTGATGAAAGTGAAAGAGAAGAATTAAAAAGTTGGTTTAAAGCTCAACATTCAGAAAACTAAGATCATGGCATCCAGTCCCATCACTTCATGGCAATTAGATGGGGAAACAGTGGCAGACTTTATTTTTGGGGGCTCCAAAATCACTGCAGATGGTGATTGCAGCCATGAAATTAAAAGACTCTTACTCCTTGGAAGGAAAGTTATGACCGACCTGGACAGTATATTAAAAAGCAGAGACATTACTTTGCCAACAAGGGTCTGTCTAGTCAAGGCTATGGTTTTTCCAGTAGTCCTGTATGGATGTGAGTGTTGGACTATAAAGAAAGCTGAGTGCCAAGGAATTGATACTTTTGAACTGTGGGGTTGGAAAAGACTGTTGCGAGTCCCTTGAACTACAAGGAGATCCAACCAGTCCATCCTAAAGGAGATCAGTCCTGAATATTCATTGGAAGGACTGATGCTGAAGCTGAAACTCCAATACTTTGGCCACCTGATGTGAAGAACTGACTCATTGGAAAAGACCCTGATGCTGGGAAAGATTGAAGGCAGGAGGAGAAGGGGACAACAAAGGATGAGATGGTTGGATGGCATCACCGACTCAAAAGACATGTGTTTGAGTAAACTCCGAGAGTTGATGACGGACAGGGAGGCCTGGCCTGCTGCAGTCCATGGGGTCGTAAAGAGTCAGACACGACTGAGCGACTGAAATTGATTGATATATTTTGTGGGTCATGCACTGTTCTGAGCACTTTACAAATATTAACTGGGTACCTTTGTCATGGCATTCCTTTCCCCTCCTTCTATTCTTTCTTTTTTCTCAATACATCTTTTTCTGTTTCCCTTTCCCACTACTCATTTCTTAGTTTCACCATAAGCCCTCCTTAGCACTCCTCCAGGTTTGTTGGGGCCATCCAGGGTAATGAGGTTACTGAACACTAGTGCAACCCTCTTTTTTTTCTCATTGTTTTTAAGGATGCCATGTAATTTAGGTCAAATTTCTTATAGAAATAAAAATAGATTATTTTATCATTTTGCCTTCTGTGACTTTTCATTTTATCATTGAGATAAATAAAATTGTGCTAGAATAATTTGATATCCGCGTAGAATTGATAGTTACTTCCAGTGTCTTAAGATCATTTCTTTAATAATAATACTTTTGGATAAGACTCGAATTGGAAAGGGGGCTGCATGTAGACTATTCCTTAAATAGTGATTTCCCATCTTAAATTTCCAGTTTGCCAAAACACATAGAATCTTTTTTTCTCATTCTTGGCATTTAGCAAAAGAGGGTGAATGTACTTTCTTCATTTTATATTTTGTCTTCTCATTCTCAAGTTGGTGTTTTTTACTTTGTAAGTAAGTGGTATGGCCAGTAAACGAATATGGTTTCAGCTACTATTTTGTCTCTAAAAGTGAAAGTCGCTCAATCGTGTCTGACTCTTTGCGACCCCATGGACTGTAGCCCTCCAGGCTCCTCTGTCCATGGAATTCTCCAGGCAAGAATACTGGAGTGGGTTGCCATGCCCTCCTCCAGGGGATCTTCCTGGCTCAAGGATTAAACCTGGGTCTCTCACATTGCAGGCAGATTCTTTACCATTCTAATCACCAGGGAAGCACCACTTATATCTCTATTTGTTACTAAATCAACTAAGAAAAGAAATCAAGTTTTAAAAAATCTGACTTGTTTTTCTTGTTTGGATGCTCACATTTTGGAACTCCTGAGTTAAGGCATCTGAATCTTGGACTGGACCTTTTCATATGGGAAATGAATTTCAGACACCTGCACAGAGTGCTTTTATTGTGTGTGTGGTAAGTCTCTTCAGTTGTGTCTGACTTTGCAAACCTATGGTCTGTAGCCCTCCAGGCTCCTCTGTCCATGGGATTCTCCAAGCAAGAATACTGGAGTGGGTTGCCATGCCCTTCTCCAGGGGACCTTCCCGACCCAGGGATCAAACCCATGTCTCTTAAGTCTCCTGCATTGGCAGGTGGGTTCTTTACCACTGGTGCTACCTACTAAAGGAGCCCAATGTTACCCCTCTAAAGGATGATTCTGGTAGGTATATTCTGAAATAAGTCTTTAAAATGTTTTCATTAGCCTGAATAGAAAGAAAGAAAAAAAAAAATGAATCAGAATAACTTGGTTTTCTTGTGTCCTCTAATCCTTTGCCTACTCATTTCACCATTCTAGAACTTGTCTTCTCTTTGCCTGATGTCAGTATTGTTCATTTCCTGTGAAGTTTCCTTGAGTAAAGAAAATGGAGATTTTAGTACTTCCGTGGTGGCCCAGTGGTTGGGACTCCATGCTTTCACTGCAGGGAGTAAGGGAGTTTGCTGCCTGATTGGAGAACTAAGATCCCACAAGCTGCATGACATGGCCAAAAAGAAAGAAAGAAAATGGATATTTCTTCCTGGATTATTTTCTGTTTCTTATACTCAAACTGTAGATATACCCAAGATCTATTATTATTTTTTTCTCTCTGCCTTTTTTTTCTTGGAGATTTTGTCTACCTTTATGAATCTAACTACCATTTCTTATGTAAATAATTTTTAAATATCTATTTCCTGTACTATGGTCCCATATCTCCAACTTCCTGCCACACATGTATACTTGAATCGTCTACAGATATCAGAAATGCGTTGTGTTTCTAATGGTGAGGTCATCATCTTTCTCAGGTTGGATCCCCTATTCACCTTCTCACTTTCTGTCAGTAATTTCTTTATTCTTCCAGCTACCCAGGCTTAAAATCTTGAAGTTTTCTTTGCCCCTTTCTTGTATTGATACTTTGCTCTCTGTATATAATCAACCAGTGTGTCCCATTGGTGCTTCGTAATGTCTTTCACTTCCCTCCTTTCTTTTTTGTATCACTGCCATGAGGTTTACCTCTAGTTTAGACAGTTTAGCATCTTGCTTATTAGTCCCCTACTACAGCTTAGTATGTAGCTCTGTCCATAGCAGGAACTCAGTGTATTTTGGTTTTGTGATTGACTGAGGCATGAGTTCTCTCCTACCTCTAGCGACAGTGAGCAAGTCACTTTTGGAACCAGATTTTTTGGAGTCCTTCTTTTCCTGCATGTGTGCACTGTTCCTTTTGTAGCCAAGTGTATATATTTTATCAGAGCAAGTATTATATATCTTTCGTGAGCTACTAGGGGGAAAGGGATTTAAATTGATCCTGAATTAATGAGTTTCAATGCTTTAGAAGGACAATCAGTACATTTTATTTAGTGATGGTGAGATAATAATCTTCATGATGGTGGAGACTATATAAACTTTATTCACTGCTGGACCCCAGCATCTAGCATCTAGTAAGTGTTTACAAATGTATTTTGGATGACTTAATCGATAAATGACAATGATACTGATAACTATGCTGTCCCCAAATGGGAGAACAAAAATCTCCTGATGTCTTGCCTCATTCATTCTAATATATTAGACTTAGGGGATTGTACCAAACACACTGAGATTTTTCCACATAGGCATATATTTAATGTAATAATTGAATCTTTAAGTAAAATTTATGTCCATTCTAAATTATGCTTCTTATGGGATATCATGGCATGATTTTGCTTGGGCACTACAAATTATATTGATGGAGTGAAATGTGTTTTCATGTCTGTTTGTGAAATGTGGAATGGTATTGAATTGCTTTAAGTGTCATGTTTGAGATGAGTTTAGGCTGCTTTCTTTGAGTTTGACACATTTCAGTCTGTCATCCTGTCCTTAGAGATGCTGGAAATTAAATGGGGATACTTAAATAATTTAATTTATAAACTTGCTTACAGCTATGTGGTTTATCAAGCCAGATGTCGGTAGCCTCAGTTTCTTGTGGCTCAGATACTGCCAGAACATAAATTAAAATTGTTTCTGTGTGTCAGGGATTAGCATGTAAAAACAGAAGAAACTATCTTTCAGAGGACCAGTCTCAGTATAGTCTCTGGTGGGCAGTGCCATTTTTGTTAACCATTAGCTAATTTTGAAAAAAGAAAAAAATATAATTCACTTATAAAACAAGTTCAGTTATACTTCTGGAGAAATCTTGCTCCCTGGGTATAGGATGACGTAACTCATTTCTATAACACAAAGTCTATAATAGAAATGGTATTCTGGTTTTATGCCTCTCCCTCCCCAGAAGTCATTTTCTGTTGTCATTTAATGCAATAGATTTACCCAACTTTTTATGGTTATATTGTCAACATTTCCAGGTTTTCTTTTAGAAATTGGTCTGGACAGTGTTTTAACAGGGTGTTCTTTCCTAGGAAAGATGTATGCATCTGAGCACATCTTCCCCCATACAAATAGAACCTGCTGCTAAGTCGCTTCAGTTGTATCCGACTCTGTGCAACCCCATAGACAGCACCCCACCAGGCTCCCCCATCCCTGGGATTCTCCAGGCAAGAACACTGGAGTGGGTTGCCATTTCCTTCTCCAATGCATGAAAGTGAAAAGTGAAAGTGAAGCTGCTCAGTCGTGCCGACTCTTAGTGACCCCATGGACTGCAGCCTACCAGGCTCCTCCGTCCATGAGATTTTCCAGGCAAGAGTACTAGAGTGGGGTGCCATTGCCTTCTCTGAATAGAAACCTAGTAGTCTCTATATAATTTAAGTGAGGCTGTAGGAGACAACTTGAAGTGGTAGGCACAATGAAGATTCTCTCCCAGCACTGCATACATGCATGCACTGTGGGACCTTGGGTAGGTCAGTTTCTCTATCTGGGTTTATTTCTTATGTAAAATGAGTTTAGGTTGAATCATCTTTTAGTTTCCTTGAATGATCTAGAATTCTTTAAGATGTTTTAAAATCTTCAGTTCAGTTCAGTCGCTCAGTTGTGTCCGACTCTTTGCGACCCCATGAATTGCAGCACACCAGGCCTCCCTGTCCATCACCAACTCCCGGAGTTCACTCAGACTCAAGTCCATCGAGTCAGTGATGCCATCCAGCCATCTCATCCTCTGTCGTCCCCTTCTCCTCCTGCCCCCAATCCCTCCCGGCATCAGAGTCTTTTCCAACGAGTCAACTCTTCACATGAGGTGGCCAAAGTACTGGAGTTTCAGCTTTAGCATCATTCCTTCCAAAGAAATCCCAGGGCTAATCTCCTTCAGAATGGACTGGTTGGATCTCCATCTTAGGCAACCTTTATTTCAATTCTCTCTGTATTATTGAATTCTTCCCATCCTTTCAGGTCCATGAAATATTCTAAGGTGCATGACCCTAGCCTGACTTTCCCATTTTTTGAATTCCTACAATGTTTATATAGTCAACATGCAGAATTTTACATGTTTATATAGTCCTCTATTTTATCTAATTATCTTTTGTGCATTAAAATGCTCTCCCCCACTACAGTGCAAGAGTGTTTAATGTAAGAATATGTCTTATCTTTCTGATGTTTCCTTCATTAAATTTGTTACATTATGAAGGACATAGAATTATTAATTGATTTGGATGAGATGTGAATCACTTATCACCTGTATTGAAAGAATTTAGAGTGTAAACAAAGATAGTCTCTTTTCATGGGTGGTTGATTCTTTGGTAGCTAAAAAAGAGTATAGAGGTTGCCTCTGAAATGACTACTCTATGCATGCTTGCATGTTCAATGGTGTCTGACTCTTTGCAACCCCATGGACTGTAGCCTGCCAGACTCCTCTGTCCATGGGATTTCCCAGGCATGAATACTGGAGTGGGTTGCCATTTCCTCTCCAGGGGATCTTCCTGACCCAGGGATCTAACCCCCATCTCCTGTGTCTCCTGCATCATAGATGTATTCTTTACCACCTGAGCTATCAGGAAAGCCCCGAAACTATTACTCTCGAGCCCTTAAATTGAAGTCACATTCCAACCAAAAAGAGTGTTTCTGGTTCTTTAGATCTGGGGGATTCCATTTATAAGAAACAAACCCTTATTTGGCAGGACAGAGCTATATTGGTTATTTTTCTTCTCTGGACCTCTAATATAAATTTTTTAAGCCTGTCCAGCCAACATAAATTGAGCACATACTACGATCATGTTCTGTGATGAGTTTGGAGGAAGACTGGTGTGTGTAAAGACTGATGATCCTTTTTGCCCTCACGGGGTTCCTAGTCTGGATGTTGAGGTATAATCAACATAAAAACAAGCAAACAAACAAACCCCTTCTACAATATCATGTAATATGAACAGTAATTGATGTATATATGAAGTGATTTGGAATCACAGAGAAGGAAGCTTCTGACAGTACCTCATGTTTTATATCTGGAATATACTATAGAAAAGTGACATTTATTTGGAGTTTAGAAAATGAATAGGAACTTGGCTGTTAGAAAAGGTAGGAAAGTGAATCTAAGTTGGATATATTATAATAAGTAAAAGTATAAAGGCATGCAATCTATGGTATGTCTGAGCGACCATCTGGTATGACTAAATTATAGGGTGTTTAGGGAAAACGTTTCAGAAGAATGGACTGAAGTAGTAGGCCCGCTTCCTAGTTTATCACTGATCTTCCAAGTACATTTCATTCCCTAGAGGATATATATCATTGAGTATTTTCTAAAAGTGATGAAGACCATGCGATGGGGGAGATAGTACATAAGAAGTACTTGGTGTGGAAATATATTCCTTTCTGCTATGAATTTTTCAGAGTCAACTTCTTCAACTGTCTATATATTCAGTGCAGTAATATTTTTGTCCTTTTTCCTTGCATGTCTATTAGGAATGATGAGACTGTCTTAATTCATTTTCATGACTAATTAAAATGGAAAACCACCAAGTTTGCATCTGAAATTAAAATCTTACAACTCGTAGCAGTAGGCAACCACACAGACAGCTGACACTATATCACATTCGGGCTTGAATACAATAAAATTCTTCTGCCAGTTTTGAATGAGGATCTCACTTTCTTGTGTACTTTTTCAAGTCTCAGTGGTGGATGTCTCCTAGTCCCTCAGGCAACCAGAGAATTTAAGTTTACCCTCTTCCTTTGTGTCTACTCCCTGAAAAACATAAAGCCTACTTTCAGAAAAGAAGCTGATAAACTTAGTCATTTGGAACCCTAAAGTGACTTAAGGCTCTAAGGGATGGTCTCTCAGTGCTGTTTGCATTTTAACAAGGGGATAAAGGCCTTGCTTAAATTAAATAACAGACTTTAGAATTCCCTGGTAGCTGCTACCTCAGCATTAACAAGAAGTCACTGATAACACTTTATGTTCTTTCATCTTGTCCAATAATATTAAGCTACTTGAAGTCTGATATTTCTAGCAACTGAAATGAGAATATATATCTAGATTTTTATAATAAAAACTGTATGAAGGATTTGATTTTTTCATACTATCTCTCACACTTACTGTTTCCCTTTATAGTAATGAATAAACAATATTTTAGCTGGAGAGAAAGAGAGAGTGAGAACAAAAGAAGAAAAAGACAGAATGAAGAAAGGACTCTGTCAAAGAGCCAAAGAAAGTTGACTCTGAAAAATTCATAGCAGAAAAGAATATATTTCCACACCAGAAAGATTGTCTGGTCCTTGACTTCTTTCCTCTGAGACCTGTACACTGGCTTCTCCTATGTGTTGCTGAGTTTAAGAAATTGATCTTTGATTGGCAAGGAGAGTGTTAAGGTTTTGATTAGAAACTTAGCTATTAAGAGAGCTGTATTTTATGTAAGGAAATTAGCATGGGCTTGGGCTGTTTAGTTTTAAGATAAAACTAAATCTATTAAAAATTATCTGAGAGTCAGATAGGAAACAAATACCTCCGTTACTTTAAAAGCAAAGCTGTAGCCTGACTGAGAAGCAAATTAAGAAAGAGGAAAATAATTCTGATTTATACCAGCCATGTGTGGCCACCATAGCCAGTTTGTTAGTCAGTTCATTGTAATTGGATTTCTGAATTATTTTTTTCATCTTACATTATTGCCATCTTTAAAAGGAATGTGGTCATTTTTCAGCTTCATGCATTGATAAGTAGGTACACAACTCTCACTCTTTCTCATGTGTGTCTAATTTTTGCCACTCTGCTGAAAAATATGTGACAAAACAGAAGTCAGTATATTGCATTTTGCTTCCTCAGTAGAAAGCAGTTTCAGCAGGAAGTACGGTATAATACCTACTGTTCACAAGTAGAAACAATTTATTCTAGCCTGCAAGTATGCCTGTGTTGTGTACTTAGCTGAGCCCTTGACACTGAGACAGAGGGAAAGCAGATGTGCTTTCTTCCCTCAAAGTGCTTAGCCTCTAGGATGAGAAATATGATCTGTACACACACAGAGTGTATTGGTTTTCTTTGGCCCTCGAGCAAATGATCACAACCTGAGTGGCTGAAAATGACATCAGTTTATTAGCTCACAATTTCTGTAAGTCAGACATCTGAGCATGACTTCCATGATTTCTCTGCTTTGAGTCTCACAAGGCTGCAATCAGCGTGTTGACTGGGCTTGTTCTCATCTGGAGGCTAGACTGGGGAGAAAAATCCACTCCCAACTTCCTTATATTGTTGTCAGATTTCTTCCCAGCTATAAAATTCACGGTGGGTTGGTTCTTCAAAGCTAGCCAGAGAGAGAGAGAGGGGAAGAATCTCTGCTACTTATAACCTCTAACTTCAGAGACAGCCTTAACAGTCTTTTAAAGGGCTCTTCTGTTCACGTTAGATCTACCCAGGATAATCTATCTCTTGCTGCTAAGTCACTTCAGTCGTGTCCGACTCTGTGTGATCTCATAGATGGTAGCCCACCAGACTTCCCCACCCCTGGGATTCTCCAGGCAAGAACACTGGAGTGGGTTGCCATTTCCTTCTCCAGTGCATGAAGGTAAAAAGTGAAAGTGAAGTCACTCAGTCATGCCCGACTCTTAGCGACCCCATGGACTGCAGCCTACCAGGCTCCTTTGTCCATGGATTTTCCAGGCAAGAGTACTGGAGTGGGGTTCCATTGCCTTCTCCGCATTTCCTCTCTAACACCCCTCAACTCTTAAGAACTTGACCACCACAGTGTTCCTTCAATTTTTTTTATCTTACAATTATTTTAATAAAAGCATGTATTATTTATATAATGGGTGGGGACCCCCAAAATGTTTTCAAGGGAGAGAGAAAATCACCTGGATTGCTAAAAGAGAAACTCTACACTCAAGATCTATTCCAGGTTTAGAAAACCAATGGAGATTGGCTGACATCCTGAAAGACTCATCTGTTCTTTAGTTTTTGACCAGATAGCTCCAAACTCAGGAAACCTGTAACCCTGCACACAGATAAGAATGACAACAGCAGTAGCTGCTGTTTAGAGGCTGGGCCTTGTGCTTACCTATTTGTATCTGTCATCTCCAGCACTCCTGTACGTTCCAGTTCAGTCCTGTTCAGTTGCTCAGTTGTGTCCGACTCTTTGCGACCCCGTGAATCACAGCACGCCAGGCCTCCCTGTCCATCACCAACTCCCGGAGTTCACTCAGACTCAAGTCCATCGAGTCAGTGATGCCATCCAGCCATCTCATCCTCTGTCGTCCCCTTCTCCTCCTGCCCCCAATCCCTCCCAGCATCAGAGTCTTTTCCATTGAGTCAGCTCTTCACATGAGGTGGCCAAAGTACTAGAGTTTCAGCTTTAGCATCATTCCTTCCAAAGAAATCCCAGGGCTGATCTCCTTCAGAATGGACTGGTTGGATCTCCTTGCAGTCCAAGGGACTCTCAAGAGTCTTCTCCAATACCACAGTTCAAAAGCATCAATTCTTTGGCACTCAGCCTTCTTCACAGTCCAACTCTCACATCTATACATGACCACCGGGAAAACCATAGCCTTGACTAGACGGACCTTTGTTGGCAAAGTAATGTCTCTGCTTTTCAATATGCTATCTAGGTTGGTCATAACTTTCCTTCCAAGGAGTAAGCGTCTTTTAATTTCATGGCTGCAATCACCATCTGCAGTGATTTTGGAGCCCCCCAAAATAAAGTCTGACACTGTTTCCACTGTTTCCCCATCTATTTCCGATGAAGTGATGGGACCAGATGCCATGATCTTCATTTTCTGAATGTTGAGCTTTAAGCCAACTTTTTCACTCTCCACTTTCACTTTCATCAAGAGGCTTTTTAGTTCTTCTTCACTTTGGGGGATCCTAATTATACGTGAAAAATCCCTTTGCCTTTTTCATATCCTGTTGATTAGAAGCAAGCGACAGATTCTGTCCACAAACAAGGGGAGAGGATTACATAAGAGCGTGAGTTATTGGGTGTTATCCTAGGATATGTTTGCCATGTACAGGAAACACCAAATACAAGCAAAGACAAAATACATGTACCTTGATCCAGACAAGAAATTTAGGTATAAAGTGTGCATAGGAACTGAGGGAACACAAAAAAACTGGGTAAACCCTGCATGAGAGTAGCTCATTTATTGAGCAAAAGTTTATTGTATACTTACCATAAAGACGCTTGCTCCTTGGAAGAAAAGCTATGACCAACCTAGACAGCATATTAGAAAGCAGAGACATTAGTTCGCCATCAAAGGTCCATTTAGTCAAAGCTATGGTTTTTCCAGTAGTTGTGTATGATGTGAGAGCTGGACTATAAAGAAAGCTGAGTTCCGAAGAATTGATGCTTTTGAACTGTGGTGTTGGAGAAGACTCTTGAGTGTTCCGTGGACTGCAAGGAGATCCAACCAATCAATCCTAAAGGAAATCAGTCCTGAATATTCGTTGGAAGGACTGATGCTGAAGCTGAAACTTCAATACTTTGGCCACCTGATGCAAAGAACTGACTCACTGGAAAAGACCCTGATGCTGGGAGGGATTGGGGGCAGGAGGAGAAGGGAACGACAGAGGATGAGATGGTTGGATGGCATCACCGACTCAATGGACATGAGTTTGAGTAAACTTCAGGAGTTGGTGATGGACAGGGAAACCTGGTCCATGGTGTTGCAAAGAGTCAGACACGACTGAGTGACTTAACTGAACTACCATATACCAGGCCCGGTGTTAAGATTGGAGGCTGAAGTAAATGCTGAAAGGCAAGTGCCTTAGGTTACTCTTGAAGACAAACAATGCTCAATTCCAGAATACTCTAGAACCCTATTAAAGTATATTTGTCTGAAAAAGAGATATTGAATAAATAGATGATAGAAATATGTTTACTTATAGCCATGAATGGGCTTTCCTAGTGGCTCAGTAGTATAGAATTCTCCTGCAATGCAGGAGACGTGGGTTTGATTCCTGGGTCAGGAAGATTCCCTGCAAAAGGAAATGGCAACCCACTCCAGCATTCTTGCCTAGAAAATCCCATGGACAGAGGAGCCTGGCAGGCTTCAGTCCACAGGGTCATAAAAGAGTTGGACACAACTTAGTGACTAAACCACCACCAGTGTAGTTATGAATTCTTTTTATCTTGCTGTGGAGGTACAATACAGACACACAGAGACACACAGGCATATTAACAAAGCAACATCAATGCGTTTGCCTGAATATAACAATCTGCAAATATATCCCCAGCCAGAAAATTGTGATTGCTTTATTCTGGCCTCTTTATTTACCTTGTGAGGAAGGTGGGGAATTGCAGTGATCAAGGCCAGGGTTTGAAGATCTCATTACTGGGGTTATTCAGTTAAGGCTTGTTCATTTTAAAGCCCTGAAACTAGGAGTTTGGAGGCTTTTTTTAATGGAATCAAAATATTTACATTCAAGAGTTTATGAAAGTAAAAGTCATTGTTCCTAAAAAGTGCCCTCGGACACACACCTAGAGGGACCACTTCCTGCCATTAGATTCTCCATGCTCCACAAGTTTCTTGATCTTTCTACTGAGAGTATAAACAAGCGTACCATTTTCACAGTGATTGTAGTGATGTGACTATCTGCCCCGTTGGGAATGAGACTGAAATCACCAAATCATTTTGTATAGGCTATTGCACAATTGACAGTGATGATAATAAATTTCAGGACACAGAGTCGGACACGACTGAAGCGACTTAGCAGCAGCAGCAGCAGCAGCTGTCTGCTTTTTCAAATCCACTTTGGGATGTTTGCAGTTCAGGCAATTTTGCCTCAGATTTTATGTTCTAAATATTATTCAGGCTACTTTAAGCCAAATGCTTAGTCGGTTTTGAATTTTTTATCCTTACTATCTGCATTCAGACTCTACATAGTATGATACTGCTTAGTCACCTAGAATTGCCGCATCTTGTCAATGGGAGAGTGTGTTGGGCACTAAATCCTGAGAGGAATGGGCTCTTGTTTCATATAGGTATCTCGGAAGTTAATTGCAAAGGCCCTGTCAGGATTCTATTGCAGTGTTTGTTTTCTGCAGGTGAAACTCAAAGATTAAGGAATAGTGTCATATCTGGCTGAAGCTAACAGCCACAGACCAAACTAGTTATAGGGATTTGATTATGGGGAAATGGAATTTATGACTCCACAGTCATTTAGATACCACCCAATATACAATTTTATCTGTCTTCAATTATTTGTATCTCATTTCACAGACACATTAAAGTTATACCAACCCTTACATCCAACCATTTTTGATACTCTGTTTCTCTAAAAATCTCTTTAATAAGAGTAAATGTAAATATTTCTAGTATCAATATTTAATATTTTATAGTGTAAACATAATAAGCTTTTCATTTTTGCACTGTAAGTATAAGGTTAGTAATCTGGGTCCTTTCATTTTAACTGTTGACTTTATTACTAACTAGCTGTGTGTCATTGAATAAGACACATAACCTCTCTAGGCCTTGGTTTTCTAGTTTATATCCCAAGGCTACTGTGATAAAAAATCAAGATAGTGTATGCAAAAATACTCTACAGAAAATGAAGTACAGTGGACAGAATAGCTATTAATAATAATAGCAAATGGTAACTTGGTTAGGGCTACTATTTAAATTTATTTGGTAACATTTGTAAATGGTGTTTATGGGCATCCTTAATGTTGCTTCGTTTGAACTTCAGAGTTATTTTCTGATGTTTTTATGATTTTTTAAAGTTACCAAGTGTTAATGAAATAGGCCAAGTTTCTCAAAAATTCCTAATAATGTTTTCTTTAAAAAGTAAGATATTTTGTTACTAGATTCTACTCCCTAACAAGTAGGGTACAGAATGAGAAACAGATACAGGTTTGTTCTGCTTGCAATGCTGTTGTGCATCCATATGCGTTCTCAAAACATGCTCTATGTCAATATGTGTCACATGTGCAAAACTCACATGTCATGAGCACCAAGTCATTTGATTCATTCTTTATTAAAAATTGTTTTCTCTCTAATGGCAAGAACTGTGGCTCTTGAAGTACCCAGAATATAACTCAGGCCAACCACAATGGCTTAAAAATGTGACTACTTTGTTAATTGTAGTAGTGATAAAATATATGGAGAACAAGGAGAAGACACAATTTTTTCTGCCCAAAAAAGTTCATGTAATTTTCACTACCTGTGTCCTCTGTGGAGACAAGGTTAAGGAGTTAGCATAATGCTCTTCTTGAATTGTGGACCTAGTGCCACTGGTCTCTCAGAAGTTGAACAGAAAAGTAGCTCAGCTTTGTCTTCCAACAGTCATTAAAAACATCCCTGCTTCTTTTCCCTCTACCTGTATCCGTGGGAGTCTCAACACATCAAGGAACATTACCTGTCACTGTGATGCCTTTATGATGCAGGTGTCTAAATTCTCCTTTTTCCACTTTTTATTTCATGCAGCGTAGTAAAGTAAATTTAGGCTTCCTATGGAGAATATGTCTTATAAATAAAATAATGTCTCAGATCTGCATGCACATTTCTCCATGTTAGTGCCTAATGATTTTGTTTTGAACCATGGGTGTATTGGCTATTAATAGAGCCAGAGAATATGGCAAAAATCCAACTTCCTCCACATTTCTGTTTAATATGCAAAACCAATCCTTCTCCATCCTGTTCTTTCCCGCCTTCTCCTCCTGTGTCTCTTCCAGCCTCATAATGGTGTTAAGAATTGGTATAATTTCATTAACTAGAGGTTATGCAAATTAACATAGAAGGTTTCTTTTGATGGTCCAGATAATGTGAATGAGAATCACTTTCTCACTGTAAACTAATCTGTAATGACAGACACTCAGTGTCATTTGTGTCACTGACAGCTTTTTATGCCAGCTTTAGCAATCCTTGTCCTACTGAATCGAGTTTGTTTTCTAGGCATAAACACAGCCTTGAATACTTCTTTGGTAGAAGTTGAATGGAGGAGGTGGTTGGTATTGGAAGTAAGCCCTAACTCCCTCTCCAGAAACTCACTGCCCATTGCAGGTTGACCCACTCTGTTATGTCTTTAGTGATAGAACATTGCCTACAACTATGGTATGCTTATACAAATTAACATTGATTCAGTGGAGAATTAAAGGCACACAGGAAAAGAGCTTTTATCTTACTATTTACTAAATGAAGTATAATTTGGAAGGTTGTTATCACACCTTAGGTGCATTTTTATTCCATTGGAAGAAGTCGATGAGGCAAGTTTACAAATGTCCATGGAGTGTCTACTATGTGCTAGGTACTCTGCCGGGTACAAAGCAATAATTGTGACATTTCAAGTGTTAACTTTAAGTTCTTTAAGTTTTAAGTGCAATACATATTAAGAGAAGAGAAACTTACTGCAGACTGTAGTAGTTACCGATGCTTTTGTAAAGGAGTTGAGACCCTGGAACTTGAGGAAAATCTACCATCTGGAGAGATGAGGAGTGAAAATATTCCATTTGGACAGAATGACATAATCAAAAGCTCAGACTTTATTTTCTAGGCAAGAAAAAATTATTTGAGGATTTTAAGCAGGTATGTGGCATGATAAATGATAATATTGGAGGGATTGAAAGTGCCTTGGGAGGATGGGGGTTTATCATTTAAAAGGTTACCACAGTAAGCTATGTCTGTGCTACTCAGTTGCTTCGTGTCTGACTCTTTGCACCCCAAGTACTATAGCCCACCAGGCTCCTTTGTCCATGGGATTTTTCAGGCAAGAATACTGGAGTGTGTTTCCATGTCCTACTCCAGGGGATCTTCCCAACCCAGAGATTGAACTCACATCTTTTGAATTGCAGGCAGATTCTTTACCACTGAGCCACCGGGGAAGCCCCAAGCTACGTCTGTACATTACTTAAATAAATGGCCATTTCAGGTTTTGTGTACACACATGAGTGCAGTGAATCAAAGACCTAGTTGTTTTGAAATTAACTGACTTGGAGCTGTTGTGAAAATAACCAGTTTGATTGAATTCACTTGTTTCTCTCCAAATCAGCTCATTATTATAGAAGCACTATGTGTTAATTACACTCAGAAAAAAAAAATTACTTAAGCTTGTTGTTTCATGGCTTACAGGCAACCCAGCTTGTAGATAACTTAAAAATTTGGCTTTTCAGCTAGAAGTTTCAGTGTTGTGTCAATACAGCCTTTTAAGAGTTGCATAAGATATTGGCAGGCAGTACTAAGATATGTTAGAATTACTAGGTGTTAGGAAACAGACTTAAGTTATCACCCATAGCAAAATAAATCCTTGAGCAAAGAAATGACAAAAACCCATATAGTATACTTTTAAAATTATTTTCAGTGTTTTAGAATTTGATAACTTATAATTAAAATTTATAGAATGGAGACTGGTTGAGAATGAAAAGTGACTAAAAGGTCCTTTATTTTATATATCATGTTGAAAATAATCCATATTGAAGAATATGATATTGCTAGGAAATAGTCTTTTCTGAAGAGAAGTAGTTCATTTGTCAAAACCATATTCCAGAAGTTACTGCCATGCTAAACATTAAGCAGAGGTCATGAATATTTTTAAGCACGTATTTTCTCATATCTGAAAGATGTTTCAAACTACTCTTCCTGAAGGAATACCAACCAACTTCTCTATCCTTAATAATATCCTGGGACATCTTTATTTTTGCTTCTCATAGCCAACCTATGTAGAATTGTTGTTGTTCAGTTGTTAACTCATCTCCGATTCTTTGCAATCTTACACAGCATGCTAGGCTTCCCTGTCCTTCTCTATCTCCCGGAGTTTGCTCAAACTCATATCCCTTGAGTCGATGATGCCATTCAGCCATTTCATGGTCTGTCACCCCCTTCTCCTCTTGCACCCAATCTTTCCCAGCATCGGGGTCTTTTCTAATGAGTCAGCTCTTCGCATCAGGTGGCCAAAGTATTGGAGCTTCAGCTTCAGCATCAGTCTTTCCAATGAATATTCAGGTCTGATTTCCTTTAGGATTGACTGGTTAGATCACCTTGCAGTCCAAGGGACTCTCAAGAGTCTTCTCCAGCACCATAGTTTGAAAGCATCAATTCTTCAGCGCTCAGCCTTCTGTATGGTCCGACTCTCACATCTGTATGTGACTACTGGAAAAACAATAGCTTTGACTAGATGGACCTTTGTCGCTAAAGTAATGTCTCTGCTTTTTAATATGCTGTCTAGGTTTGTCATAGCTTATCTTCCAAGGAGCAACTGTCTTTTAATTTCATGGCTGCAGTCACCATCCACAGTGATATTGGAGCCCAAGAAAATAAAATCTCTCACTGCTTCCACTTTTTCCAATTCTATTTCCCAGGAAGTGATAAGATCAGATGCCATGATATTAGTTTTTATAATGTTGAGCTTTAAGCCAGCTTTTTCACTCTTGTCTTTCACCCTCAAAAGGCTCTTTAGTTCCTCTTCACTTTCTTCCATTAGACTGGTGTCATCTGCATATCTGACGTTGTTGATATTTCTCCCAGCAGTCTTGATTCCAGCTTGTGATTCATCCAGCTGGACATTTTGCATAATGTACCCTGCATATAAGTTAAATAAGCAGGGTGACAATATACAGCCTTAACATACACCTTTCCCTATTTTGAACCAGTTCATTGTTTCATATCTGGTTCTAACTGTTGCTCCTTGACCTGCATACTGGTTTTGAAGGAAGCAGGTGAGGTGGTCTGATACTCCATTTCTTTAAGAATTTTCCACAGTTTGTTGTGATCCACACAGTCAAAGGCTTTAGCATAGTCAATGAAGCAGAAGTAGATGTTTTTTTGGAATTCCCTTGCTTTTACTGTGATCCAGTGGATGCTGACAATTTGATCTCTGGTTCCTCTGCCTTTTCTAAATCCAGCTTGTACATCTGGACGTTTTTGGTTCATGTACTGTTGAAGCCTAGCTTGAAGAATTTTGAGCATTACCTTGATAGCATGTGAAATAAGTGCAATTGTGCAGTAGTTTGAACATTCTTTGGCATTGCCCTTCTTTGGGATTTGAATGAAAACTGACCTTTTCCAGTCCTGTGGCCATTGCTGAGTTTTCCAAATTTGCTAACATATTGAGTGCAGCACTTTTACACCATCATCTTTTAGGATTTGAAATAGCTCAACTGGAATTCCATCACATCACTAGCTTTGTTCATAGTAATGCTTTCTAAAGCCCACTTGCCTTCACATTCCAGAATGTCTGGCTTTAGGTGAGTGATCACATCATTGTGGTTATGCAGGTCATTAAGACCTTGTAGTACAGTTCTTCTGTGTATTTTTTTATCACCTCTTCTTAATCTCTTTGGCTTCTGTTAGGTCCTTACCATTTGTGTCCTTTATCACACTCATCTTTCCATGAAGTGTTCCCTTGGTATCTCTAATTTTCTTGAAGTCATCTCTATAGTCTTTCCTATTCTATTGTTTTTGTCTATTTCTTTGCATTGTTCACTTAGGAAGGCTTTCTTCTCCTTGCTATTCTTTGGAACTCTGCATTCAGATGGGTATATCTTTCTCTTTTTCCTTTGTCTTTCACTTCTCTTCTTTTCTCAGCTATTTGTAAGGCCTCCTCAGACAACCATTTTGCCTTCTTGCATTTCTTTTTCTTTGGGATGGTTTTTGTCACTGCCTCCCGTACAATGTTATGAACCTCTGTTCACAGTTCTTTAGGAACTCTGTCTACCAGATCTGAGCCCTTGAATCTATTCATCACCTCCACTGTATAATCATAAGGGATTTGATTTAAGTCATACCTGAATGGTCTAGTGGTTTTACCTATGTTTTTCAATTTAAGTCTGAATTTTGCAATAAGAAAGTCATGATCTGAACCAAAGTCAACTCCAGGTCTTTTTTTGCTGACTGTATAGAGCTTCTCCATCTTTGGCTTCAAAGAATGTAATCACTCTGATTTCAGTATTGACCATCTGGTGATGTCCATGTGTAGAGTCTTGTGTTGTTGGAAGAGAGTGTTTGCTGTGACCAGAGTGTTCTCTTGGCAAAACTCTGTTAGCCTTTGTCCTGCTTCATTTTGTACTCCAAGGCCAAACTTGTCTGTTACTCCAGGTGTATCTCTTGACTTCCTACTCTTGCATTCCAGTCTCCTATAATGAAGAGGACATGTATTTTTGGTATTAGTTCTAGAAGGTCTTGTAGGTCTTCATAGAAATGTTTGACTTCAGCTTCTTCAGTATTAATGATTGGGGCATAAACTTGGATTACGGTGATGTTGAATAGGTTGCCTTGGAAATGAACAGACATCATTCTGTCATTTTTGAGATTGCACCCAAAGTACTGCGTTTGGGACTCTTTTGTTGACTATGATGGCTACTGTATTTCTTCTAAGGGATTCTTGCCCACTGTAGTAGAAATAATGGTCATTTGAATTAAATTTGCCCATTCCGGTCCATTTTAGTGCACTGATTCCTAAAATATCGATGTTCACTCTTGCCATCTCCTGCTTGATCATGTCCAATTTACCTTGATTCATGGATCTAACATTCCAGGTTCCTATGCAAGATTGTTCCCATGCAATATTGTTCTTTACAGCATCAGATTTGACTTTCACTGCCAGACACATCCATAGCTGGGCATCGTTTCCGCTTTGGCACAGCTTCTTCATTCTTTCTGGAGCTATTTCTCCACTCTTCCGCAGTAGCATATTGGACACCTACCGACCTGGAGGTGGGGGCTTATCTTCTGCTTCCATATCATTTTGACTTTTCATATTGTTCATGGGGTTCTTGAGGCATAGGATAGTTAAAACAGTCTGTCTTGAAAATTAGCTATTGATGCTTTCTAGGTAGCTATTATGATGATATTGTCAATGCTGAATAAGTTTTCTGATTGTGACAACATATGGTAAAGGTTAGTCACTGGCTAATGCCACATACCCTAGGGTACATGGGGCAATATGAAGCAAGAGAGTCGCTTTGAGTAAAGAACCACTTCTCTGTTGGAGTTATTGACCACATACTGCCACTACTAATTTATTTCCAGCTTCCTCTAGGGACTAGAGGCAGGCATACCGTTTAAGAGGTCATTAGCACAGCCCAGGAAAGAGTTAATGGTTGTCTGAATTAAAGTATTGGCAATGGGTGCAGTAAGAGATGGGTATATGGTTGAGATATTATGACAACTGAATTTTAAGACATTGAAAACTCATGCAAGATGCAGTGTTAAGACTGAAAGGGAAGGTAAAATGACTCCAAAGTTTCATCCTTTGGCAAATGGGAATTTGGGTACTATTAAATGAAATTGCATATTTAGGAGGTGGAGTAGATTTGTGATGGGGAAAAATGTTACGTTCTAGACATGGTGTCTTTGAGGTGCTTAATGTAGTAAAAGTTAACTGACTATTGTGATTGTGAGATTGGGATTTAGGTAAGAGATTAAGGTTGGAGTAGTAGACATGTAAGTCACCAGTATATTCAGAGTTTGAGTGTCAACTGAATCTGCAGCAATGGGTACAGTTGCCCATGCAGAGAATATAAAGAGCAAACAAAACACAGCATATAAAATGGACTGAGGAAGAGACCTGAGATGCTGGTGGAAGAAGAGTAGCCAATCAAGAACTTAGTGAAGGGGCAGTCAAAGAGAGAATATGAGAACCATGATAATGTAATATTTTGAAGTCTAAGGGAAAAGAGGGAATCAAGAGGTATGAGGGTGGTCAGCACTGTGACCTGTTGCAGAAAAGTTGAAGAGACTGAAGATTGAAAGAGGCACTTGGCACTTTGACTCTTTGGTGACCTTTATTTAAGGAGCAATTTCAGTGGAGTAGAAAGAGCAGATATCAGATTTCAATGAGTTATTGAAGAAGTAGAAGTAGGAAATATATGCTGGGACACATATCATCAGGGATAGGAACTATGGTGATAAAGTAAAAAGAAATATGAGAATTACCTTAAGGTTATGGATTTTAATTCTAACTGCACAGATGCTTCATTAGGTGTATCCCCAAGTCCATATGCTTATCCCTAATGAATCCAGTACAGCATGGTAAAATTCTATCAATAGCCATTCTAATTTTTACAGTGAAAACAGAGAGCAACAGAGATGAAGTCAAGGAATTCATTCCCTTACTGAATCCTTTTCTGAGTTCCTCTGAGTCTCCCAGCACCAGGCACATAGTAGGCACTCAACAATTGTTAGCTGAATTGAAATAGAATCCCTTGAGAATCTCTATAACACGCTGATTGCTTGAGGCAAAGACAACCAGATAAAAGCTTTTCTGCTGGCAAGGGCCCACAGTTCAGTTCAGTCACTCAGTCATGTCTGACTCTTTGTGACCCCATGAATTGCAGCACACCAGGCTTCCCTGTCCATCACCAACTCCCGGAGTTCACCCAAACTCATGTCCATTGAGTCGGTGATGCCATCCAGCCATCTCATCCTCTGTCATCTCCTTCTCCTCCTGCCCCCAATCCCTCCCAGCATCAGAGTCTTTTCCATTGAGTCAAGTCTTCGCATGAGGTGGCCAAAGTACTGGAGTTTCAGCTTTAGCATCAGTCCTTCCAAAGAATACCCAGGACTGATCTCCTTTAGAATGGACTGGTTGGATCTCCTTGCAGTCCAAGGGACTCTCAAGAGTCTTCTTCAACACCACAGTTCAAAAGAATCAATTATTCAGCACTCAGCTTTCTTCACAGTCCAACTCTCACATCCATACATGACCACTGGAAAAACCATATCCTTGACTAGATGGACCTTTGTTGGCAAAGTAATGTCTCTGCTTTTGAATATGCTATCTAGTTTGGTCATAACTTTCCTTCCAAGGAGTAAGCGTCTTTTAATTTCATGGCTGCAGTCACCGTCTGCAGTGATTTGGGAGCCCCCCAAAATAAAGTCTGACACTGTTTCCACTGTTTCCCCATCTATTTCCGATGAAGTGATGGGACCAGATACCATGATCTTCGTTTTCTGAATGTTGAGCTTTAAGCCAACTTTTTCACTCTCCTCTTTCACTTTCACCAAGAGGCTTTTTAGTTCCTCATCTTTCTGCCGTAAGGGTGGTGTCATCTGCATATCTGAGGTTATTGATATTTTCCTGGCAATCTGAATTTCAGCTTGTGCTTTTTCCAGCCTAGTGTTTCCCATGATGTACTCTGCATTAAAGTTAAATAAGCAGGGTGACAATATACACCCTTGACATACTCCTTTTCCTATTTGGAACCTGTCTGCTGTTCCATGTCCAGTTCTAACTGTTGCTTCCTGATCTGCATATAGGTTTCTCAAGAGGCAGGTCAGGTGGTCTGGTATTCCCATGTCTTCCAGAATTATCCACAGTTTATTGTGATCCACACAGTCAAAGGCTTTGGCATAGTCAATAAAGCAGAAATAGATGTTTTTCTGGAACTCTCTTGCTTTTTCCATGATCCAGCAGATGTTGGCAATTTGATCTCTGGTTCCTCTGCCTTTTCTAAGACCAGCTTGAACATCTGGAAGTTCACGGTTCACATATTGCTGAAGCCTGGCTTGGAGAATTTTGAGCATTACTTTACTAGCATGTGAGATGAATGCAATTGTGCCGTCGTTTGAGCATTCTTTGGCATTGCCTTTCTTTGGGACTGGAATGAAAACTGACCTTTTCCAGTCCTGTAGCCACTGCTGAGTTTTCCAAATTTGCTGGCATATTGAGTGCAGCACTTTCACAGCATCATCTTTCAGGATTTGAAATAGCTCAACTGGAATTCCATCACCTGCACCACAGATGCTCCCATATCTTTTGAAAAAGGAGTGGCTGACATTTTTATTCTTCAGTGCCAGTATTTGGTGCTGAGCCTGTGGTGAAATGTTCTCAGTTTCTTTGTTTTTCAAAGCAATTTTAATTAGTAGTGACTTCATGTATATTAGCAAATGCTCTTAACAGAAACTCTAGAAATTCCCTCACCTAAATACACAGGTACAAACACTGCCTTAAAATCTATTGTGAAATGGAGAATTTTCTATCTGAAAC
Source organism: Bos grunniens (assembly GCF_055505025.1). Classification (NCBI taxonomy): domain Eukaryota; kingdom Metazoa; phylum Chordata; class Mammalia; order Artiodactyla; family Bovidae; genus Bos; species Bos grunniens. Next base: position 137,065,306 of record NC_141194.1, read on the forward strand.
TGAGAACGATTTAGAGTATTATTTCATTAAATATTTGTTATGATTTCTCAGACAAAACATTGCTGACATCCTTTCATCTAACTGGTTTGTCATCCAGACTTAAGTATCTGCATCAAATCTACTTAATCTGTTTATTATGATTAGAACTACTTGTTAGCTTACAAATTCTAAACATTTATTCTGCCTAAAATTTGTGCCACTGGTGGTTTTGCATGTTTCTATATCATGTTAACATTTTTCATATCAGGTTATATACAAGGAAGAACTTTCTAGAAGATATGTTAAACACTGGAAAGTAATGAAGAGAGAAGAATGTGTTCATTCTCTAAGGTCTATTAATGATTTAAATAATTGTCTCTTTGATAATGGGGTGCAGAGGTTCATTGTCAGAGAGGACTGATAGGCATGGCAATATAACCTCATAAAGACTTTTTCTTAATTTTAAATAATTATTTAGCCACCTCAAGTCATTTTTGGTATAAGATGGAATGTAAGTAAATACATTTTATTATTTAGTATGTTCTTAACTACAAATTGAAAAAATAAAACTCAGAGTGGCTTTATCAATGAAGAGATTTATTATCTCACATAACAAGCACTCCAAAGGTAGTGTTTTCCACCTCTGTAGCATAAATACAGCTTATTTTGCTGTTCTTCCATCCACAATGTGTAATTTGTCCCTCATATTATCAATATGGTTACAATAGCTCCAGGTATCACATCCTCACAGAACAATGCAGAAAGCAGCAGAAAAAGAATTACTTTATTCTTATAAGTCTCTAAGTGCTAAGAAATCTTTCTCTTCTTTTACCACCAAGAAACTGTTCCCTCACATACTATTGGCTAAGATTGGGTCACATGAGTTTTCCTTACCCAGTTGTTGACCAAAGAGAGTGGAATTACCATAATCCACATATACTAATCTAGAGTGACACTCTGTGACTGAGTCTGGGCTTGCAGCTTTAGCTGGGACTGGGGATGCAGCTGTGGATGGAGCTTTTTTTCAACACCTTTATTAAGATATAACAAAATAAAATTCACACATTTAATGTGTACAGTTCAGTGGGTTTTGGTCTATTCACAGAGTAGTGCAACCAACACCACAATCAACTATAGAACATTTATATCACCCCTAAAGGAAATCCTATACCCTTTAAGTAGTCACTCTCTAGTCCTCCTTTAACTTTATATTCTATGCATTTTTTGAATTCTTAGAATTTCTCATTTACTGACTCAAGAAAGATTTGGTATAATAAGCAAACATAATCATTCTTTTTAAAACTGAAATATAGTTGATTTACAATGTTACATTAATTTCAGGTATATAACATAGTGATTCAGTGTTTTTGTAGATTATATTCCATTTAAAGTTACTATAAAATGTTGGTTATATTGCCTGTTTTATACATTATATCTTTGTATCTTATTTATTTTCTATCTAGTAGTTTGTACCTCTTAATCCCCTTCCCCAGTCTTGCCTCTCTCTTTACTCCCTCCCCATGGGTAACCACTAGATTGTTCTCTGTATCTATGAGTCTACTTCTGTTTTGTTATATTCATTCATTTTATTTTTTAGATTCCACATATAAGTGATAACACACAGTATTTGTTTTTCTCTGACTTACTTCACTAAGCATAATGCCTTCTAGGCCCATTCATGTTGTTGCTGCTGCTGCTACTAAGTCGCTTCAGTCATGTCCGAATCTGTGTGACCCCATAGACGGCAGCCCACCAGGCTCCCCTGTCCCTGGGATTCTCCAGGCAAGAACACTGGAGTGGGTTGCCATTTCCTTCTCCAGTGCATGAAAGTGAAAAGTGAAAGGGAAGTCGCTCAGTCGTGTCCAACTCTTCGTGACCCCATGGACTTCAGCCTCCCGGGCTCCTCTGTCCATGGGATTTGCCAGGCAAGAGTACTAGAGTGGGGTGCCATCGCCTTCTCTGATTTATGTTGTTACAAATGGCAAAATTTCATGTTTTTCTATATAATAATAATGAACTACTAGGAATTGAAAGGAAGAAAACAATATAATTGCATCAAAAGCATAATATACCTAGGGATAAACTTAGCCAAGGAGGTGAAAGACCTACACTCTGAAAACTATAAGACATTGATGAAGGAAATTGAAGATGATAAAAATAAATGGAAAGATATACCATGCTCATGGATTGAAAGAATTGATATTGTTAAAATGTCCATATTATCCAAGGCAATCCCTATCAAAATACCCAAGACATTTTTCACAGAACCAGAAAAAATAATCCTAAAATTTATGCATAATCACAAAAGATCCCAAATAGCTGAAGCAATCTTAAGAAAAAAGAACAGAACTAGAGGAATCAAGCTCCCTGACTTCAGACTATATTACAAAGCTATAGAAATCAAAACAGCATGATTCTGTCACAAAAACAGACACATACGTCAATGGAACAGAATAGAGAGCCTAAAAATAAACCCACACACATATGGTCAACTAGTCTATGACAAAGGAAGCAAAAATATACAGTGGGAAAAGACAATCCCTTCAAAAAGTAGTGTTGATAAAACTGAATGGCTATATGTAGAAGAATGTGATTAGAACTTCTTCTTACAACATTTATAACAATAAAGTCAAAATGGATTACAGACCTAAATGTAAGACCATAAATAATCAATTTTAAATTAAAATATGGCATGAATAATATAACTCTTCAAATTCATTTGGGCTGATGTGTTAATTACCCCCAACAGATGGTATGCACAATGCAAGAGATGATTAATGTTATAACATCAATTCCTAGAAGACCACAATACTTGTCAGGTCCATATATCCCAAGACTTGGAGTTGGGTTTGGTAAAGAATGGCAAATTAAAAAACTTTTTAGAAACATGATCATGCACATAGGAAGACTTATTTAGGAGATGGGTGTGTGGCAAATCCGTAAGCCAAAGCTGAATTCAATTTGAGAATTTCAAAGGGGCTAATATGAGAAGTTAAGGAGCTTAAAACCAAAAGAGTCTTAGCTTCTTTTTTTTCCCCTTTGATTAGCAATTATATGCCCATGTTGATTTATGTATACCTGTATACCTTCCTGATCATTTATGGGTCATTGTACCCAATTTCTTTTTTGACTGAACTCGGTTTCCTACTGGTTAGTTGTGTCCTTTGTGGATCTCAAAAATCACACCTCTTCATGTGTTTATGAACTATTTCTTCCTTTGTTCTCCTACACAGTTTGGATCTCTAGAGCTGACTCTAACCCTCCTTGTTTAAATAAGCACATTTATTTGTGATTAGATACTGCTACTTGCCTATCCAACAACCATTTGCTCTTCCTTCTTTGTTAACATAATATCAGATATTTTTCATGAATCCTAGAATCCTAGAGTCATAATCATATTTGATATTTTATACATGAAAGAGAACTTAAAAGTCATTTAGTCCTCATTTTCTAACTGTAGGAACTACATTCAAACCTATACCCTCCAGTTGGTCCTGTCGTTTCAAACACTAACCTCTATTAGTACTCATGTTCATAATTATACAGTGGTTCCTTGACACCAGTCTGAGCATCACATTTTGCTTACTAATACCACATGGGCCCTTGCTCTCTCTTGGGAACCTATTAAATCAGAATCTCTTGGAGTGGAACCCAAAATTGGTACTTTATGAGCTCCCAAGAGTGATAAAAATGTGCATCTAGTGTTGAGATCTGCTGGTTAGTCTAACTTTCTAAAAAAACTGCTTTGAGAAGTATGGATATTAATGCCATAAAGGGCTATGCTTGGATATAGTCCTAAATTTTTCTGGTTGATATCATGTAGACACTCATGACCTTTCATCCCTACTGCGAAATGCTCCTTGATACCACTGTAACTGGGAAGGACCATAATCGATTCAGTTTGGTATTTTCTGTGATTTTTAAAAAACAAATACTATCTATGTCAGGATGTAGATAAGAACACATCCAAAAAATATTTCTCCCCTTCCATGAATTGGAAATACTTATTTTTGGTTTAGGGATGTATATCACAGAAAGTTCAGTTTCTTCCCATTTGTGGGATATATGCTATATATATTCAGTTTAAAAGATGGGTTTTATACTGAAGCATATCAAGTATTCTGCTCTTTTACTTTTTATCAGCTAGTGAATTTGTTCAAATGATGACCCTTTTCTCCTGATTTAGTGAGATTATTACCCGGATATATGTTCTAGTGAAGCATTCTAGGAAAGATATCTTGGCATTTCTAGGTTTTCTTTTACGAACTGTAATCTAATTAAGTTCTGAATAACATATGATTTTATTTTTATACCTTGGTTTTGGACTCTTTTCACTTTAGAAATGCATTCCAAACACAGCTATCAGTGTTGAATCCATAATGCAAAGTTATTTGGAAATTGCGACATGTTAGTTTGTTCACACCAAATAGACTTGTTGGGAGGTCAGCCGTTCTTGGAAATTACTCCCAGAGAAACCAATCATCATCAATTTTTATTACATGTGTATACTGTAAAGTGCTCCAAAATCCATAATAGCAACAAAAACATGATGTCAGTTAATGTATACAGAAGTATATGCTGAGTACTTGGATTGTGACCTGGTGCTGACATTTATATTTTCAAACTGCATTGCATATTGGGGTGATTGCTATAACAAGCTAGTTAAATGGAAGCAGAACATTCTCCCAGAGCTTCTAATATAAGGCAAACAGCCTATGCCTACATGTATGACTACTCAACTCTGCCTGCATGTTAAGATCAGCTAGGGAAATTTAAAAAAAAAAAATGACACCCAATCTCCACTCTCACCAATTCTGATTTAATTGGTCTGGAGTGGGGCCCAGGCATCAGTATTTTTTTAAGTCCCCAAGATGATTCTCATGCACAATCAAAGCTAAGAATTGCTGTTTTTAACTATATGCCTTTTCCTTGTGAGACTACCCCAGTGTCTGATATAATAAATACTCGTTTCATGCAAAGTTATCAGCAGTTGATTTAATAGAAAGCTGAACATTTAGATTCAATTTTTTAGGCAATTCAAATAGGAACATTTGCTAAATGTTTAGAGCAATCAGAGAGCTGCAAATGGTTACCAAAAAATATAATATCAGAAAAGCCCCCATTAAGAGGGTTTCCTAACTAATGGTCCATTATGTTTGTGTCTTGCCTAAAATGCAGAAGTGTGAAAAACAAAAAATATACAGGCTTTGACCTCAAGATGTTGGTAATCAACATAGTTTTACTAATTTTCCATGTTCTCCATTTTGTGTGATCTCCTTCCTGGTCTTTAATCCCCTAAGAAATGGAAACAAATACTACTTCAGGTGGATGGGCTTTTTCTTTTCATAATAATTTAAAGAGGAGGAAGGTGAAAATAGGTTGAGTAAACAGACCAAGAGACTTCTGTAGAACTTTCAAGTTAGTTTCCAAGTCTGGTAGCACAGTAATGTCTTTGGTTTATACTCTTTCTGTAACTTCCTACTTTGAGATCTGCTACTGCTGCTAAGTCGCTTCAGTCGTGTCCGACTCTGTGCAACCCCATAGACAGCAGCCCACCAGGCTCCCCCGTCCCTGGGATTCTCCAGGCAAGAACACTGGAGTGGGTTGCCATTTCCTTCTCCAATGCATGAAAGTGAAAAGTGAAAGTAAACTCGCTCAGTCATGTCTGACGCTCAGCGACCCCACTTTGAGATCTAGTTACTCTTAATTGCATCTCAGAAACTTTTCCAAACAAAATTTTCAAGCTAGTTTCCATCTCTTACTCTTTGTCATAACTTCGATGACTTCAGAGTCTTATCCCATATCCCAGGGTTATGACTCCAATTAAAATATGTAAATTTAAGAACTGTAATGCCAGTGCCCTTTCTTTTCAGTGTAGATTGGCTCCAAATGCTGGCATAGCTGGGATTTGATAATTACTTTGGCCTATAGTAAATCTAGTTGGGTAGTGAATCAGGTAACATTTAACTAATTGATTGTATTTTCTTTTTATTAATTCTATGTTTGCAGTTGAGTTGAGTTATGTGTGAAGCAGTAAAAACATCCTGCTGTTCTTTGAAAATGGTGTTATATTTTATCACACAGTGTCTTAAACGTACTGTTTAAGGAGATGACATGAGGATTAAAATGCAGCTTTAACCAACGGTATTTTTCACAGAGCTAGAACAAATAATTTCACAATTTGTATGGAAATACAAAAAACCTCTAATAGCCAAAGCAATCTTGAGAAAGAAGAATGGAACTGGAGGAATCAACCTGCCTGACTTCAGGCTCTACTACAAAGCCACAGTCATCAAGACAGTATGGTACTGGCACAAAATCAGAAATATAGATCAATGGGACAAAATAGAAAGCCCAGAGATAAATCCACGCACCTATGGACACCTTATGTTTGACAAAGGAGGCAAGAATACACAATGGAGAAAAGACAATCTCTTTAACAAGTGGTGCTGGGAAAACTGGTCAACCACTTGTAAAAGAAGGAAACTAGAACACTTTCTAACACCATACACAAAAATAAAGTCAAAATGGATTAAAGATCTAAATGTAAGACCAGAAACTATAGAACTCCTAGAGGAGAACATAGGCAAAACACTCTCCGACATAAATTAAAGCAGGATCCTCTATGAACCACCTCCCAGAATATTGGAAATAAAAGCAAAAATAAACAAATGGGACCTAATTAAAATTAAAAGCTTCTGCACAACAAAGGAAGCTATAAGCAAGGTGAAAAGACAGCCTTCAGAATGGGAGAAAATAATAGCAAATTAAGCAACTGACAGAATTAATCTGAAAAATATACAAGCAACTCCTGCAGCTCAACTCCAGAAAAATAAACGACCCAATCAAAAAATGGGCCAAAGAACTAAACAGACATTTCTCCAAAGAAGACATACAGATGGCTAACAAACACATGAAAAGATGCTCAACATCACTCATTATCAGAGAAATGCAAATCAAAACCACCATGAGGTACCATTTCATGCCAGTCAGAATGGCTGCTATCCAAAAGTCTACAAGCAATAAATGCTGGAGAGGGTGTGGACAAAAGGGAACCCTCCTACACTGTTGATGGGAATGCAAACTAGTACAGCCACTATGGAGAACAGTGTGGAGATTCCTTAAAAAACTGGAAATAGAACTGCCATATGACCCAGCAATCCCACTGCTGGGCATACACACTGAGGAAACCAGAAGGGAAAGAGACACATGTACCTCAATGTTCATCGCAGCATTGTTTATAATAGCCAGGACATGGAAGCAACCTAGATGTCCATCAGCAGATGAATGGATAAGAAAGTTTTGGTAATATACACAATGGAGTATTACTCAGCCATTAAAAAGAATACATTTGAATCAGTTCTAATGAGGTGGATGAAACTGGAGCCTATTATACAGAGTGAAGTAAGCCAGAAAGAAAAACACCAATACAGTATACGAATGCATATATATGGAATTTAGAAAGATGGTAACGATATCCGTGTATATGACACAGCAAAAGAGACACAGATGTATAGAACAGACTTTTGGACTCTGTGGGAGAGGGCGAGGGTGGGATGATTTGGGAGAATGGCATTGAAACATGTATAATATCATATGTGAAACAAATCGCCAGTCCAGGTTCAATGCATGATACAGGATGCTTGGGGCTGGTGCACTGGGAGGGGGGTTCAGGATGGGGAACACGCGTACACCCGTGGCGGATTCATGTTGATGTATGGCAAAACCAATACAATATTGTAAAGTAATTAGCCTCCAATTAAAATAAATAAATTTAAATAAATAAATAAAATGCAGCTTTAGTTTATGGAAGAATACTGTTCAACAATAGTCAGTACAACTTACATGCAGTGAAAATGACAATCAACCGATTTATTAAGTGTGGAGACAGATGTCTTGTGTAAAAGATTTCTGTGTCATTGCTGGAAGACGTGAGTGTGCATTATTCATCTCTGCTCAGGCACTACGTTCAAATCCTTTCCAAGTGTTCCCTTTTAAAGCACTTTCATGCTGAATTGCTGTCTGTGAATTTGTGCCTTGTATTTAACACCCAATTTGACTTTTAGCAGAATCACAGTAGCAAAGTAGGGTAGAAACTAAGGGTCAAAGAATAGCTTAATCTGAAAATCCCAGTTTTATGTAGATACAGTTGGTATAAGAGGACTCCAGTGCCGAAGAAGTGTTTTGTGAAAATGAAAGCTTCAGGATGTTAGATGGGATTATTGTATTCAAGTATGCTTGGCATTAAAACATCCACTTTTTTGCTGATTAGCCAACCTTCTCTAATTACCCATCAAGAAACGGTGGGGGGGGGGGGGAAGAAATACCTTTCACTTCTGTTTTTGTAGACTCACCTGAGGAATTTAAGCCTCACGTGAGGCTTTTTATTATTATTTTTTTACTCAGGAGATTCACTTTACATCTAAAAGAGGAAAAGACTTTTTTCTCCAAAGGGTTGAACTAGTGTTGAAAGGCTTATAATTAATGCATTAAGTGATTCCGGAAATTGTGTTTGAATAGAATCCCTGTCCCCCCCAGTCAGATACCCCAAGGGCGTGCTAACAGTTGAAACTCAGAGAACTCAGCTTGTTTTACCTTTCCTGTGTTAAAAAAGAACACGTGGTGGTCCTTAAGCACCATATTTCCTTGATTTAGTTCTTTCTTGGGGGAAACAAAAGTCTCCCTCAAGCTTTTCTAGGGCTCCTGACAGATTCTTTTCTCCTTTAAGTGGTAACTGAATTACTAAGACATTTCCTCTACTGAGGAAAAAGCAGTTAGGGGACTCTAGCCTTGATTTGCGTTTTCACTTGAGATTCAACCTGGTCAGGAAGGAATTGTTTCTTTGAGATTTTAAGACACACCTCCAGTTTTTGCATTATCACTGCCTTAATGGTTCTCTCTTCCTTCTCTTTTCTGAAGCAACTTTTCCAGTGAGTATACTTTGGATTAGCCTTGTCATGCTGCTGCTAAGTCGCTTCAGTTGTGTCCGACTCTGTGCAACCCCATAGACGGCAGCCCACCAGGCTTCCCCGTCCCTGGGATTCTCCTTAGCCTTGTCATAGTCCTCTTTAATAGCATCTACCAGCCTCTTGATCATGTAACACATCTTGAATCCGGACGGTATTTTTGGGTGGCAAATAATCTTGGACTTCACAAGCTTTCTTCTTCACAATATCATAGTTTGTACAAACTAGTCAGGCAAATCTGCTTCTGTGTATTCCTAGAACTATGTGGCTGTAGCTCTCTCCTTAGAAATTTTCTTATGGAATGATAGCTCTTAAGTCATACTGGAAAGCTTTCTTTGAATATCATGAACAGAAAATCAAAGTATATGTGTTGTTTTTGACCAAATGAACAAAAATAGTCATTTTTTGGTAATTCATGTCCTCTCCTTTAATTACAATTAAATACTATTCCATATTTATGACTTTTGTTTCCTCTTCAACCATATCTGCATTGGGTGGGGAGGAAAAAGAATTTTCCCTCTGCCTTTCTGTGTTCTTGGCTGTGATCTTAATCAAAGACATGTTAACCGGAGAACAAACAGAAGTGTAATACCATGTATACCTATGTACACATGTAAGATACCCAGGAAAACTGAATAACATTGAAATGGCCCAAGCCAGAGAAGGCAATGGCAACCCACTCCAGTACACTTGCCTGGCAAATCCCATGGATGGAGGAGCCCGGTAGGCTTCAGTCCATGGGGTCGCGAAGAGTCGGACACTTACTGAGCGACTTTACTTTCACTTTTCACTTTCATGCATTGGAGAAGGAAATGGCAACCCACTCCACTGTTCTTGCCTGGAGAATCCCAGGGACGGTGAAGCCTGGTGGGCTGCTGTCTATGGGGTCGCACAGAGTCGGACACGACTGAAGCGACATAGCAGCAGCATCTTAAATAGACAAAAAAAGAGTTGGTTGGGAGGCAGTTATACAAGGTTATCAGGAAAAACACAATAAATAAGAGTAAAGTTGTTATGCAGATTTAAGTCCTTGCTTTCTCCATTGAAAAGAGTTTCTGGAGATTTAGAGTCATCTTTCTCTTTCTTATACAAAGAGGGAGTGCAAATCTGCTAAGTCATTTCAGTCATGTCTTCTTTGTGACCCTGTGGACTGTAGCCCACCAGTCTCCTTTGTCCATGGCATTCTCCAAGCAAGAATACTAGAGTGGGTTGCATGCCGTCCTCCAGGGGATCATCCTCACCCAGGGATGGATCCAACCTCAGTCTCTTGCATCTCCAGTATTGCAGGTGGATTTTTTTTTTTACTTCTGAGCCACCAGGGAAACCTACAGAGAGGGAGACATCCTTACAAATGGAGATTTCACTTATAAATATCTATTACAAAAGCTTTCCCTTTGTATGCTATTTCATTCATTTAATTGTTTACTAAAAAGTTCTATTAAAGTATAATTATCTTACAATATTATTTTAGTTTCAGATGTGCAACATAGTGATTTGATAGTTTTATACATGAATGATTACAATAGTTACCATCTGTTATCATAAAAATTATTACAATATTATTGATTATATTCACTGTGCTGACATCATATCCTTAAGACTTATTTATCTATATCTGGAAGTTTGTACCTCTTAATTTCCCTAACCTATTTTACTTATCGCGTCCCCTCTGGCAACTACCTGTTTGTTTTTTATGAGTCTATCTCTGTTTTGTTTTTTAGATTCCACATGTAAGTGAAATCATACACTATTTGTTTTTCTCTGTTTGACTTATTTCATTTAGCACAGTACTCTGTAGGTCCATCTGTTTTATCACACAAGACAAGATTTTTTTTATGGCTGAGTAATATTTCTGTGTGTGTGCACAGGTATATAACACACACTAATATGCTCCAATGGACATAGGGGTACATATTTCTTTTCAAATTGGTGTTTTTGTTTTTTGCAGGGAAATACCCAAAAGTGTTCTGTTTTTCATTTTTGAGGAAACTCCATATTGTTTTCCATATTGGCTGCACCAGTTGCAATCCTACTAACAATGCGCAAGTGTTCTCTTTGCTCCATATCCTCCCCAGCACTTGTTATTTGTTGTCTTTTTGATGATAGCCATTCTGACAGGTGTGAGGTGATTCTCATTTTGATTTTGATTTGCATTTCCCTGATGATGAGTGCTGTTGAGCATCTTTTCATGTGCCTGTTGGCCATCTGTATGTCTTCTTTGGAAAAATATCTATTCAGGTCCTCTGCCCATTTTTTAATTGGGTTGTTTGTTTTGCTGATGTTCATTTGCATGTGTTCTTTGTGTATTTTCACTATCACCCCCTTATCAGATGTATTGCTTTCAAATATCTTCTCCCATTTAGTCAGCTGCCTTGTTGTTCTGTTAATAGTTTCCTTTACTGTGCAAAAGCTTTTTAGTTTGATGTAGCCTCATTTGCTTGTTTCTGTTTCCCATGCCTGAAGTGTCTATATCTGCTGTTTCTTAAAAATAATCAGCCTAGACTAATTCTTATACCAAAGAGGTATATTTTGGGGTGGTATATTCCAGTCTCCTTCAATTGATCAAGTCATCTGTTAGTTTCTTAAACCCACTGGCATTCATACTATTTCTAACTCTTCACTGTCTTCCATGGAGTATACTGCCCTACTAGATGAATACTCAGAGCAATTTTATTATAATGCTTTCTAGGCAAACAGATAAATTGAAAGTAAAGTCAACTCCTAGGTAAAAATATCTTTTATTATGTTTGGTACAGTGCTTGGACCTGAGATACATGATGGTATTCTTGGGACCCCTTTGGTGGTCCAGTGGTTAGGGCTCTGTGCTTCTAATGCAGCAGGCATGGGTTCAATCCCTGGTTGGGGAACGAAGGTCCCACATGCTGCGTTGTGTGGCCAAAATAATAAATACAAATAAAAATAAATATTTTTTAAAAAAATGATATTCTGTAAGACAAATCTCAGTTGACGTTAGCTAAGGTTTGTGAGCTAAGGCTTCCCAAGTGGCGCTAGTGGTAAAGAACCTGTCTACCAATGCAGGAGACTTAAGAGATGTGAGTTCGATCCCTGGGTTGGGAAGATCCCCTGGAGGAGGGCGTGGCAATCCATTCAAGTATTCTTGCCTGGATAATCCCACGGACAGAAAAACCTGGAGGGCTACAGTCCATGGGGTCACAAAGAGTTGGACACAATTGAAGCCAATCAGCACGTAAGTTTTGTGAAGTCTCAATATGGTCACTAAAGCCAGGGTTTCTCCACAGAAGTACTATTGATATTTGGGGTTGGCAATTGTTTGTTGTGAGGAGGTTAGGGTTGTAGGATGTTTTGCAATATCCCTGATCTCTACTTGCTACATGCCAGTAGCATATTCCTCACCAACTGTGACAATCAGAAATGTCTCCAGACACTGTCAGATGTCCCCAGGGTGGGGGTGGGGTGAGGACAAAATTGCCCCCAGTTGATACATCCTGAATTAGAGTATCTTGGGCCTGGCCTTTCAATAAAAAGATAGTTACTTTTCAATAGAAACCATATATACAATTATCAATTAATGCCCATTATACTATTTGTTTGTACCGCCCTCATGGCTTTCAGTATGCTTCCTGTATTTGAAGAGTTAAAAATAGCTTCATCTCTTTTCTATGACTGTGACATGATTATGCAAGTAATTTATAATATCCTTACCCAAACCCCATTTTCAAGCATTTTCTCTTACAAAGCAATAATCTATAATATACCACAAACAGTTCATCTGTGTCGTTTTCTGCATTGGTCTCTGATCAGTGTATTATGCTGACTTGCCATTATTTTTAAAGCAGTGATGCTAAACTATTTTGGATAAATACTTTCATTGCTTTTTAACTTTGCTGGAAAGATTAAAGACACTTTCTTTTAATATTTTGGGGGATTTCTTTTCTACCAAAGATTTTTAGCCAGCATTGCTTTTTAAGATATCATGTTCTGATGATTTATTTGTTAAGTTTACCCTTTCAGCATAACTGCTGCTATAAGCTTGAGATGCAACATACATTTTCAAGACCAGTCAGCCCACTAGAATTTCGATTTTTTCCCCATCACATTTGCAGGAACTTTATACAGACAGATTTCCTATTTAAAGATAACTTTGATTTTGTATAAACCTCACCGTGCCATTTAAGTAATAAATATTGGTTCATGAACTGGTTTAACTTTCTGCTGAGAACTGCTAAAAGCCTTTTAATAGAAAACAATAGGGAATGTCAAACATTGAATCACGATCTCACTGAAGCAATTTTTCTTAGACTTTCATCACACAGAAGTTTTCTCTGTGCTCAAATTTTGCTAGAAATTTTCTCTGGTTCAAATCTGTTGTGATGCTTTGTGCCACTTGTCTACCCATATTTTATGAATAAAAGGCATAATTTTAATATGTTGCTCACTTTTAATTTATTTAATTTTTATCTATAGATACAGTTACAGACAAAGTGAGATCAGGACTTTATTTTAGGTTAAATATTCACTAGGAGATGTGGCAGAATAACCACATGTATGTTTAATGGTATATGACTTGTTACTTTGAAGCAAATAAGCTAGAATTCCCCAAATGAGCCACTTATTTTCACTCTGTCTTCTTGCCAGTCTGTGCCCTCTAACCCAGGCCAGCTGTCTCACAACATAGACCAGGTGAAAGGAATGTAGACTTGGCAGAGTTCACCTGTCATATAGAAAATTTGCCAGAACAGTATAAACTACTAGGTTTATTTATTTTAGTATTTTTCAGCTACAATATGCCTTCTGTGGGTTTTGACTAGATCCTAATTTTTACAACTCATGTAGATCTATTGAGAACAGTTAAGAGGCGAAAATATAAATGAAAACCAAACAATAACTCAGCTTACTCATTCTGGCTTCATGTAAACAGTCTGCATGTATGCTATGTGAAAAGTCCCTTTTCCAGCTAGCCACCATTTTTGACTTTACCTTATCTTTCTCCTTCTCTTCCTTTCTTCCATTTCTTATAGAAATGTTTAGCAGTGGTGATCCTTATTAAACATTGTACAAACATGTGTTCATTGCTGAAATAGTGGTTTGATTAGGCTAGAAAATAAGAATGTTGGACCCTAGAGGAGGTGGGTCTTCAGACACCTAAAAGATGTAAGTCATGATTGAAAGTGAAGTTGCTCGGTTGTGTTCGACTCTTTGAGACCCCATGGATTGTAGCCCATGGAATTTTCCAGGGAAAAGTACTGGAGTGGCTTGCCATTTCCTTCTCTAGGGGATCTTCCTGACCCAGGGATCAAACCCAGATCTCCTGCATTGCAGGCAGAGGCTTTACCTCTGAGCCACCAGCGAAGCCCCTAAGTCCTGATTAGGTTGTATTTTATATTCCCTCATTGTGGACTTCCATCCAGTTTAATGCCTCGCATAAGAAAGGTACTTTTTTCCCCCTTTGATCAGTGTATCCTTACATTAGAAATGAAAAATGATCCTATTTTCTTTTCCATTTACTTTCCTCAGTGATCACAGTTAACTCCTCTTCCCAGATGGGGCTAGAAAAAAATTGTATACAGCTTACAATGCAATATGTTAAATATGCTCAATTCCATGGCACGTGAGGTAAATTGGAACTTATCTTTTGTTGCATGGAAGCACATGACTTGTATGACTTGTGTGTCATATACTCCAGTGTGGCTGGAGCATAAGTTGCATTGGGACAGTTTAAAGGATATGATACTAGAAAGATAGAACCTTAAATGCCAGTTAATGAATTTGGACTTTATTCTGTATTCATAGTCATGGGAAGTGTTTTAAAGGATTCTGGCATAATCTGGTTTCCATTTTGCAGAGAAAATTTTGGTAGTAATATTAAAGATGAATTAAAGGGAAAGGATATGGGATATAAACAGTCAGTTAAGAGTTCACTACAGTTATTCAGATGAGAGATAATGAGTGTATGAAATTCACAGGCAGTGTAAATGGAAAGGAACAAATATTTTGTAAATATGATAGACAGAAATTAGTGACTAATTACATATAGGGCATCAGGAGCAATAGAGAAGAATGACCCAAAAACTTCAGCTATGACCTAGGGGAATACAGGAGGAGGACAAGGAGGAGCAGGTTTGATTTGGAAAGGTGAGATTGGATGTGTTTGTTATGAGATTACTGTAGAACACTAGGCATTCAGAACAATGAAACTGGAGTTCAAGAGAGAATTCAGAGTAAGAGATATAGATCTGACAGCCATCAGCATTTATAGAATAGTTTAAACTATGACCTGAGCAACATTGCTCAGCGAGAACATATAGAATTGAGGAGAGGATATAATGCAGGGGAAAGATGGGTTTTAAGAAGCTGGTAAAGAAAAGAAGCAGATAAAGGGACCATGTAGTTGGGCTATGGATGTCCTGATCAGCCTAAAGGAAAACTAGGATATAGTGCTGCTGAGGAACTGAAAGAAGAGAATGCGAAGAAACAAAAGGAATGAGAAGAGAGAAATTGAGAAAGATTGAGAGAGAAATTGCGAGACTTAACAGTGACTGAGAAACAGATTGCTAGGAAGATCAAGAGAATGAGCAAGAGAGAAATATATGTATGCATAAATACAGAGTTAGAGCCAGAACTTTAAGAGGAAATAAAACTGATAGAGCAAATTTTCAGAGGAGACCATACAGGGGAGATGGAGTTGAAAGCATAGATAAGGGAAGATTCTTAGAAAATTAGGAGGACATTTCTTTCTCTGATGCAGAAGAGAGTAAGAATAGAGAAAATACTTTTTGAAGGATATATAGGTAAGGGAAGTTGAGAGTTCAGATCTGATGATCTTGATTTCTGTAAGAATAAGGGGAAAAGTCCCCCATGACCAAGAGAGTATGCTGGCCTGAGTGAAGTAGGGCTGAGTAAAAGCATAAATGTTAGATTTTTAAAGACCAAGAGTTGTTAAAAAAAAATTATAACTCTACAGTAGAACCAATTAGCAAGAATGTGTGGGTTTTCTCTTGCTTTCAGCTGCCTGTGAGTTTGAAGAGTTAAATAAAAAAATAAAAAAGGGATGATTGTAAGGTTATGAATTGGCAGATCCAATGTAGTAACAGGTCGGAGGCCTTTTAGGCCTGTGATTACTGATGAGGGTCAGGTAGGCATGTCAGGCTAGTCAAGAAGGGGCTGATCAAGTAGAATGTGATTGGAGGTTTCATTGAGGTTGAAAAGCAGATTTAGTGGGAGTGAAAAAGTATATTTTAAAGCCTAATTATAAGATTAGAGTCTTGCAGATTTAAAGAAAGAGTCTATTATGGCTTAACTAATTTTTATAACTAAAAAGTAATGTTGAGTAAAACATGAAAAGAATCCTTAAATGCCCATGAAGTGTGTGTGCCCATGAAGAGTTGCAAAATCTTTTAAGGACTTTTAAGGAGTAAAATCAGAAAAACTGAAGCTGAAATGAAATGTTCTTTCTGTCTCGTGTGTGTATGTATATGCATGTTTGTGCATGTTAGTCTCTCAGTCATGTCCAACTCTTTGTGACCCATTGGATTGTAGTCTGCCAGGCTCCCCTGTCCATGGAATTCTCCAGGCAAGAATACTGGAGTGGGTTGCCATTCCCTTCTCCAGTATGTATGTATGTATATGTATATGTGTGTGTGTATAGTGTTTATATATGTACAAATTTATATACATATTGTTATACATATATTAATGGGCTTCCCAGGTGGTGCTAGTGGTAAGGAACCCACCTGCTAATGCAGCAGACATAAGGGATGTAGGTTTGATCCCTGAATCAAGAAGATCCCCTGGAGGAAGGCATGGCAACCCACTGCAGTATTCTTGCCTGGACAGTCCCATGGACAGAGGAGCCTGGTGAACTACAGTCCATAGGGTTACAAAGAGTCGGACATGACTGAAATGACTTAACATGCATGAATATATTAATGTTTATAATATGTGGTATATATTATATATTTTTCAGCCTATTTGAAACAAGAAAAGCTTGAAAAAAATGGATGAATCCATGTTTAACTGCAAAGGAAAAGATTGAATGAGGAAGGTCTGGCTTGCTAATTATGAACCCTTTAACTTTTTTATACCTCACTAAATGCTGCATTCAGAGAAGGTGATGGCACCCCACTCCAGTACTCTTGCCTGGAAAATCCCATGGACGGAGGAGCCTGGTAGGCTGCAGTCAGTCCGTGGGGTCGCTAAGAGTCGGACACAACTGAGCGACCTCATTTTCACTTTCATGCTTTAGAGAAGGAAATGGCAACCCACTCCAGTGTTCTTGCCTGGAGAATCTCAGGGACAGGGGAGCCTGGTGGGCTGCCGTCTATGGGGTCACCCAGATTTGGACAAGACTGAAGTGACTTAGCAGCAGCAGCAGCAGCAGCAAATGCTGCATTAACTTAAAATGTGAATAAATTTTCCTTATCAATATGAAAAACCTGCCATTAACTCTACCCTTCATTGTATTTACTATTAACTCTATCTCTCATCCTCTATCCAGTCCCTAGTTTTGGCTGGTTCTGCATCAGAAATATCTTCTTAAATTGATCTTTATACCTCTCTGTGTTGACATGTTGACTTCGTGTTCACATAAAATTCACAAATGTTGTCTTGTGAATTTTGCTGATCTTTACTGCATATTAAAAGGTATAAAAGTTCTCTTTGAAAAGGGATAGTGTTATAGTTAGGATTGCTATCATAGTTTCCATAATTCATAAAGTTAGAAAGCACGTTGTAAAGAGTTAACTTTGTCCTATGCCAGTGAACCCAACTTTGATCAAACTAAACTCGAGTCCTCAGCTCTGAGAGGGCATTTGTTCTCAGTGTTTTCTGCTTGATTTCCCTCAGTTGAAATGAAATGGATGAATAATTTTAATTTGTCTTTTTTGCATTCAAATATAAAAAGTCATTGAGTGTTAGTTGAAAATTTATGAAGTGACAGTCTTGTTAATAAAGATAAATGAGATGGCTTGTTTTATTAATATTAATGTTGCACATAATGTAGCTCTGCTAAATAAATATAGGGTTACATTTTGCAAATTTTGCAAACTAAAAAAAAAAATCTATAGTGTTTGTAGAGCTTAAGGCCAAGTTGTGATCTTCAGGTGCATTTTATTTGTGGGTAAATTTAAAAAATTGGAAGATCACTTGAATTTATTTTAAATGTTTCTAAGAAAATATTGTTACAGATTTAATGATTTCCAGTATTTGTAGTGATGTCTCAATCATCATACTTAAACAATGAGGACTAATGTAAAACATATAGATGTCTGGTAAATGAAAGGCAGAATCCTCCATGCTTTAATATAAGTCAGTCCCATCATTATGAACTCCATAGGGGAGTCACATGTTCTGGCTACAGTGAAATGCTTATAGCCTCAAAGAAAAAGTCAGGCCCAGATTTTCTGTGGAAGATGGGTACTGAATTAATAGGGGAAAATGGGAAAGGAGAAAGTCTTGGGCATGTCTTCATTTCACTCATTTATTCTTTAAATATTTGTGAGTGCCTATTATGAGATGGTTGGTCCATTACCAACTCAATGGACATGAATCTGAGCAAACTCTGGGAGACAGTGAAGGACAAGGAAGCCTGGTGTGCTACAGTCCATGGTGTTGCAAAGAGTTGGACACGACTTAACAACTGAGCAGCAACAACAACAAAAATTATGTACCAGGTCTATGATGGGTCCTGTGAATAAGACAGTTCTTGCCCTCATGGCTGTTCATCCCTTTACTTCTCAGATGGGGTGCTCATGTGCTTCAATGATATTTTTGCTTCTCTTGGAATTTGGCTGAATCCTTCTGGTCAAAGTCCTAACTTAGTAAAGATGATTAAGATGTTGAGGTAGAGAGAAGGGAGGTAAGTTATTGCTGAACAAAAATGGTGTGAAAAGCTTAGGTATTCTCTCCTTAACCTCTTTCCCTTTTGACTGCATGCCTAAGCTTTCACAATGGATTAGCAAGTGGAATGTGTGGGGTGGCAGCACAGGACTCGATTTCAAGTTTTTTCATGATTATTTTGGAAAGTGATAGAAATTAGAAGCCCAGTTTGGCTACACCAGAGGTAGTTCACTTCAGTTCAGTCGCTCAGTCGTGTCCGATGCTTTGCGACCCCATGAATCGCAGCACACCAGGCCTCCCTGTCCATCACCAACTCCCGGAGTTTACCCAAACTCATGTCCATAGAGTCGGTGATGCCATCCATCCATCTCATCCTCTGTCGTCCCCTTCTCCTCCTGCCCCCAATCCCTCCCAGCATCAGGGTCTTTTCCAATGAGTCAAGTCTTCGCATGAGGTGGCCAAAATACTGGAGTTTCAGCTTTAGCATCAATCCTTCCAAAGAACACCCAAGACTGATCTCCTTTAGGATGGACTGGTTGGATCTCCTTGCAGTCCAAGGGACTCTCAAGAGTCTTCTCCAACACCACAGTTCTAAAGCATCAATTCTTCGGCACTCAGCTTTCTTCACAGTCCAACTCTCACATCCATACATGACCACTGGAAAAACCATAGCCTTGACTAGATGGACCTTTGTTGGCAAAGTAATGTCTCTGCTTTTGAATATGCTATCTAGGTTGGTCATAACTTTCCTTCCAAGGAGTAAGCGTCTTTTAATTTCATGGCTGCAGTCACCATCTGTAGTGATTTTGGAGCCCCCCAAAATAAAGTCTGACACTGTTTCCACTGTTTCCCCATCTATTTCCCATGAAGTGATGGGACCAGGGGCCATGATCTTCATTTTCTGAATGTTGAGCTTTAAGCCCACTTTTTCACTCTCCTCTTTCACTTTCATCAAGAGGCTTTTTAGTTCCTCTTCACTTTCTGCCATAAGGGTGGTGTCATCTGCATATCTGAGGTTATTGATATTTCTCCCGGCAATCTTGATTCCAGCTTGTGCTTCTTCCAACCCAGCATTTCCCATGATGTACTCTGCATAGAAGTTATATAAGCAGGGTGACAATATACAGCCTTGACGTACTCCTTTTCCTCTTTGGAACCAGTCTGTTGTTCCATGTCCAGTTCTAACTGTTGCTTCCTGACCTGCATATAGGTTTCTCAAGAGGCAGATCAGGTGGTCTGGTATTCCCATCTCTTTCAGAATTTTCCACAGTTTATTGTGATCCACAAAGTCAAAGGCTTTGGCATAGTCAATAAAGCAGAAATAGATGTTTTTCTGGAACTCTCTTGCTTTTTTGATGATCCAGCGGATGTTGGCAATTTGATCTGTGGTTCCTCTGCCTTTTCTAAAACCAGCTTCACACCAGAGGTAGAGGTGACATTTATTCCAGACTATTTTTTTTTCTCATTTTAGTTTTATGGTGTAAGCTGTGATTATGAATGTAACTGTATTATTCAGTGTTTACATTTTACATATCAAAACAAGTATTAATGTATTGAATATAAGAGGGGTAAATGTAAAAACTGAGCTACATCTTTAGGTTTATTGGAAGGTTAGCTTTCCTAACTTATGATTCAGGATCACTAACAATGCTAATGACTTTGACCAAAAGTTATCAGAATGATCCTCAGACATCATGTACATTTGGATTTAGTATCATACCTTTCTGTACTTCAATAGGGATCAAAACTATTTCAAAATCATTCTGTTTTGAGAAATTTAGTTTCTTCTTGCTCTTTTAAATGAAAGGATTTGCATTATGACTCAGAATTACTCAGTGTCAATAAGACATCAGAAATGTCTCTGACGAACTTATGGTTACCAGGAGGGAAGATTGAGGGGGAAGGATAGATTTGGAGATGGGGCTTGACGTATACACGCTGCTGCTGCTGCTGCTAAGTCGCTTCAGTCTTGTCCGACTCTGTGCGACCCCATGGACAGCAGCCTACCAGGCTCCCCCGTCCCTGGGATTCTCCAGGCAAGAGTACTGGAGTAGGGTGCCATTGCCTTCTCCGCATATACACACTATTATATATAAAATAGATAACCAAAAAGGACCTACTGGATAGCACAGGGAACTCTACTCATTATTTTGTAATAACCTAAATGTGAAAAGAATCTGAAAAAGAATAGATACATATATATGTATAACAAAATCACTTTGCTGGACACCAGGAACTAACACAACATTGTTAATCAGCTATGCTCCAATATAAAATGAAAAAAAATTAAAGATCTCTGAAAAATAAAAATATATAACTTATCCATATGTTTTTTTGAGACATCTAGGTATTTAATTTGATGGTCTAGGAAAATTAACCTCTAGATTGACTATTTTTCCCAAATCTGCAAATGATGTTTTAGATAATGTAAAGGGAGAAGAAGTAAATGGTATTTTAGTCTGTTTTCCAAGAAGCTTTATGCCTTTGTTTTTGGGTTTTTTCTTCATGGAATTAATCATCACAGTATTAGAAGAATTCTTATTTCACAATGTTGCATCCCTTTGCTTTGTGTAGAGAATAGTTAATTTCTCTTTGACAGAATTTCAAATTTCTAATAT
The DNA here is from genome assembly GCF_055505025.1 of Bos grunniens. Lineage (NCBI taxonomy): Eukaryota > Metazoa > Chordata > Mammalia > Artiodactyla > Bovidae > Bos > Bos grunniens. Next base: position 137,086,685 of record NC_141194.1, read on the forward strand.
GCCTATGTTAGCATGTAGGTATTTTGGTGATAGGTACTTTAAAGAAAGTTACAAATGGTTGCACTACATTTACCTAGTAGCTAACATTAGTTTCCATGGCAGAAGATATATAAGCTGTTGTCAGTCCTGACAATATAGAAATAAGATCAGCTTTGTTCAAGAAAGTTTTCATTTAGGTTAATAATATTAGAGTAAAATCCCAGCTGAGTCTATATCAGGAAAGCTTTCATGCTCTGATATCATTATACATTCAGAAATAACAACCTTTCCTTTAAATACAATTAGAGAAAATCTGTTTGAGACTGAATAAAAAAATATATTGGAATACTGTGTACAGTGGAGATACGTACTCTTGCTCTATTGGGAATCCATTTATCTCTGACTCTGAAACTAATCATATTATTAATAGTCATACACACTCTGGGAAACTTGAAAAACAATCAGTTTGTTCAGTTCCAGAAGGACCCTCTGAGATACCTTCTCTTGCCTGAAAAACCCTGTTTGACTCTCTTTCTGAGATGATTATTTTCTACATTTTTTGCATGTGTATGTATCCCAGGATGATGCTTCATACTTGAACTATCTTCAGTATTCATATTCTTTTATCTAATTTTTTTTCTCCTTTGGTAGACCCTGTCAAGTATTATTGATCCTTAACAGATATTTCCTTGGCAGTTCGGGGACCTACATATTATTTCCAAAGGGCTCTAGCATACCATTGATCTGGAGAATCCAAACTGCTACTGCTATTTCCTTTATATAAGTTTGTTCATAACTGTGTTTGGGCACCATACACTTATACCAGTATACTTAAGATAGGTTACGTTTTCAGATAGCACTTCTGACCCATGTTAGAGTTACCTGAAGCCTTATGGTTATAGCTATACCAAATGAGGTGGCTAGAAATGTGGAGACGTCATACTCAAGTAGAACTGCAGACCAGGCTTGACTGTCCATGCCAAGGGAAAGAGGCCATGTTGTATAGGAGTGGGGTTTTACAGTGATTTTTTTCTTGAAGAAGTGCAACCATCTTTTTAACTAAAATCCTATGTGGAACTCCAATATCTAAAATAACTAAGAAAATGCACTTGCCCAGATTAGAGTAGTCTTTCATCTACTCTGTCTTCTGCCTGGCTTCCTCATCATCCCATACCTCTCTGGAGTCCTACGTGCTCTGAGGAATGAGACTGAAATCCACTGGAACAATAGTAACATTTTTTTAATATTTATTTTTATTTATTTGGTTGTACCAGGCCCTAGTTATGGCATGCAGACCCTTAATTGTGGCATATGAGATCTAGTTTCTTGACCAGGGACCAAACCTGGGCCCCCTGTATTGGGAGCATGGAGTCTTAACCACTGGACCATTAGGGAAGTCCCAAGAAAAATTTTTTGAAAAGCATTGATCGTTGACGTTTGAATATTTATTTATTTATTTTACATTTTAAAATTGGAGTGTTGACCATTTAGGGATGTCATATTAAGTCACATAAGAATTATATTCCTACTATACAAATTGGCCCCACAGACCTGAAGAGGAACTAAAAAGCCTCTTGATGAAAGTGAAAGAGGAGAGTGAAAAAGTTGACTTAAAGCTCAGCATTCAGAAAATGAAGATCATGGCATCCGGTCCCATCACTTCATGGGAAATAGATGGGGAAACAGTGGAAACTGTGGCTGACTTTATTTCTCTGGGCTCCAAAATCACTGCAGATGGTGATTGCAGCCATGAAATTAAAAGACGCTTACTCCTTGGAAGGAAAGTTATGACCAACCTAGATAGCATATTGAAAAGCAGAGACATTACTTTGCCAACAAAGGTCCATCTAGTCAAGGCTATGGTTTTTCCAGTGGTCATGTATGGATGTGAGAGTTGGACTGTGAAGAAAGCTGAGCACCGAAGAATTGATGCTTTAGAACTGTGGTGTTGGAGAAGACTCTTGAGAGTCCCTTGGACTGCAAGGAGATCCAACCAGTCCATTCTAAAGGAGACCGGTCCTGGGTGTTCTTTGGAAGGATTGATGCTAAAGTTGAAACTCCAGTACTTTGGCCACCTCATGCGAAGAGTTGACTCATTGGAAAAGACCCTGATGCTGGGAGGGATTGGGGGCAGGAGGAGAAGGGGATGACAGAGTATAAGATGGCTGGATGGCATCACCGACTCAATGGATGTGAGTCTGAGTGAACTCCGGGAGCTGGTGATGGACAGGGAGGCCTGGCGTGCTGCGATTCATGGGGTCACAAAGAGTTGGACATGACTGAGCAACTGAAGTGAATTGATACAAATTGGAATCAGGAAGAATTGCAAATCTGTCCATCTTTACCATTTTAACAAAAGTCTAAGTAAATATATGATATATGATGGAGTTTCATGTAATTTGAAAGCTGAATTCCATACCTACCTCCATATCCACCCACTGGCAGGAGGGAAATTAATTTGTTGAGCATCTCCTGTCTGGCAGGTACCCTGCCATATGTATGGTATTCTCTAATTTAATTCTCACAACAACCCTGGAGATAGCGATTATTCCTGTTTTACAAATAATGAAAATTTGGCTTGTAGAGATAAAGAAACTTATCTAAGGTTGCACAGCTAGGAAGAGAAGAATCTGGATTCTGAACCCTAAACTGGCTGGCTTACACCATGCCCATACCCTTTCCCCAGTGTTATGTTACCTTCCCAAGTAATATAATGAGGGGAGGCAGTGATATCATGAGAGGTAAATTCAAAAGAGTTAGGAAAATCTGCATAAAGATGCCTCTGACCACAAATGTGGTCTTTTTCATTTACTACTTATATTTTACTATGTTAGTACCTCTTCCTTTCATTTGCAATATATTTAGTATCTTCTTCCGCCTACACCCATCTTGTTCTCCCATGCCTCTCTCCTCCTTTCTCTTTTCCCTTCTGTCTGTAGAGAGAGAGTTGCACAGTCTTAAGAGGGCTGGGTCATCGTTTCCTCTAATCAAGATTCTTTTTGGTTACAAAAAAAAATGGAAATTCACTTAAGATAGTAAAATTGGGAGGTTATTGAGAAAACATACAGATAGCTCACAGAATGCAACAGCAAGACATGACTACTATTATCAGAAACTTAGGTGTCTATTTCTACCTCTCTGTGAGTGCATAGTTGTTCTTATGCCTGCTTCTTTTTCTTGGATTCTAACTAAATATCTGCTCTTTCCCCCTTCATACCTATACTCCCCTTAATTGGCTACCTCTTCTTAGTCATCTGAAGCATTGGTCACTCTGGATGTCCAGACTAACTTGGACCTTTCATCCATATGTCTAAGTTTAACCTCCTGATGGCTTATGATTAGCTTGGTCCAGCTCAGGAAAAGTCTCTCTTTCTAGCATTAGGTGTTCATCAGTGGTCCAATCAGCTATATTGGTGTAGCAGCCCACAGGTTCAGATATAGTCCCTTCAGTAGAGGTTCTAGGTATGGCCTGAACCCCAAGACTTGTCAAGTATACTTTCCTCTATGTTTTACTTTGCTCCCAGGTGCAAAGTACTTTACTTTACTCTCCTCCCTTGTAGCCTCTGGCCTAGGAAAGAGGGACCCTGGTAGCTAGCCGGACTTTGTCCTACAAATGAGATCAGATTGTTCCATCCAGGACTTGTAGTGGGAGATGTGTTTAGTTCAGCTGGACTTGGGCATCCCAGAGTGTGGCAGAGGGCTCAGAAACCTTTGTAGGAAAACAAATGGAAAAATGTTCTTGGGTATTTGTTTTTGCTTGGAGTCAATCCTTACAAAACGACTTTTTGAATTAGAATGAACAACATAAAAAGCCTTTACCATGTGGAAGAGTTGGTATACACATGGGTAAGAAACATGAATGCAATCTACCTTGCCTGAGGTTTTCCTACCTGTGTAAATAGTAGGAAACATATTTCTATATATAAATTGTACTGGATGCTTTGTTTCTCATAGGTTCATCCATACTTGAAAGAGAAGTGTATATGATGTTGCTGCCATTTAAGGCCCAGGACTTCAAAGAGCATCGTCAAACTACACTGCAGCCCTTTTATACTCGTGTGTGTGTGTGTGTGTGTGTGTGTGTGTGTGTCTGTGTTGAGAATGGAGAATTACAGTGTGAGGTGGGAGTAATGCTTGCAATATAGGCTAATAAGGTTATAGGAAAGTTTGGCCTTAGGAGTTATGATTTGAGTAGATGATAACGGTCGTGATATATAAGGACTTGGTTAAGAGAATTCTAGGGCAATGAGTCTAGTCTTGATGTATCATATTGTGAGGTTGCAACTCTGATTTTCTAAAAAGATTAAAAAAGTTTCCTTGGTACTCCTCAGGCATCTTTCATTATGAATATTTAACTGAGGAGGTGAAGAAGAAGGTCATAATCAACAGCTCCTCAAACTTGGCTGCATATCACTTTCAGATTTGAGGGTTTTTCCTGGAAGTGCTTTGCTTCTACCTCTTGCCTCTTCCCAGTGTCAGCAGGTTTAGCAGCAGCTTAGGGAGGGCTCACCACTCTGTGGTTGCTCAAGCTTTTCTTCCTCAGGGCCTTTGTATATGATGAGTCTCCTAAACTTCATGGATAATGATGACTTGTCACTTCAGGGAGGCCCTCCCCAACTATCCTGTCTAAAACATCCCTCCTATTATCTCACTTAACAGTCTGTTTTATTTTCTGCATTTTACTTATCACAACCTACACTTATCTTGTTTAATCATTTTATGCTTTACTGAATGTTTCCCATCAGACTGTATCTATGTCAGTCACCATTGGTATCCCCAGTGCTTTACACAGCGTTTTGCACATAAAAGGTGTTCAGTAAGTATTTGATAGATGGATAAATGAAGAGAGCAGCGGAACATTATCACCCATGATTACAAAGGAGCCACATAAGCCATTGTTTCACTTTAGAAAACATGTACGAAATGTATTGCCACACTGGCTGTGTCTCTGATATTCACTTGGTTAGCATTGGTGTCATCCATGCAGAAAGGGATGAGGGATTTGAGCAAATCATATATATGGAAAGTCCTCACATCTGCCTTTTGAAAATGATATTTATCAAAGTTTATTATAAATATAGAAAAGCCCCCTTATTATAACTGTGCAGGCCAATGATTTTTCATACATTGAATGCACCTATGTAGTCAATACACAGATCAAGAAACTGAATATCCCTAGTACCCTGGAAGCTCCCTTCATGCCTTCTTCTAGTTACTATCCCTTCAAGGTTAACCACCATCTTGTCTTCTAACATCATACATTAGTTTTATCATAGTTTGTACTCTTTCAATATTGTGTTTGTGAGATTCATCCATCAGCCATATTCTTGCATGTCCACACTTAAGCTTTTTAAATGAGTAGAGATGAATCCCAAGACACAATGAGAAGCCAAGGTAATGGGAGAAGGAGGTTACTCATATAGAGTGAAGATTGGAGATTTATGTGCTGAAGTGAGCCATGTTCCATTCAATTCATTTTGCCCTCTTTGCTTCCTCTAGCCTTCCTTCCCAAATCTTAAACATGTAGCTTACAGATATCTTCCCTTGGGAAAAACACTTACTGATCCACTGAAATCCATCTCTGCTACTGCAAAATAAAGAAATAAAAAATCTTTTGAGCCCATGCTTTCTCCCTGAGGTGTGTCCATAGTGCCATTTTTTTATACCAGGGGCAGCATTTAATTATTGATTCTTAATGCACATATCTTGAAGGTGTTTATTAAACTGAGTTTAGGAACATTGTTCTTTCCATCTCAGTGCGTGAGATTATGAGAAGATCTATTGGAGGGGCAATGAAAAAAACTGATTGAGTTTCTGGACTTTTAACACAGAGACAGATAAAAATAGGATACTATGTGTGATTTAAAATTGGCAAGGACAGGCTTTCAGCATGAAGAAATCTCTTTGAGCTATTAATCATGAGTTGTATGTTTTTGTGACAGTGAAAGGTAGAAGCTTTAATTAAACACACCTTAATAACCTTCTCTTAGAAAAATTAAAAAAAAATAAATGTGGCATCAAATAATCTATGGAAGGTAGGGAGTAACTCTTCTAGAGTCCAATATAATGAGGAAGCACTCCCTGACAGAGAAGGTTGCCAAACACTTGCACAAATTACTAAAGAAAGCTGGGGAATCAGTGGCCATCTGTTCAGCGTGATTCTCAGGCAAATGTGCCTGGAGGCAGGGGGCTGGTTGACATGATCTTAGAAGGGAAAGGCCTTTTGCTTTACATTTGATGATTATTGGAGACTTTTCAAGCCTTAAAAATGCCTTAAAACTTAAGGAATGAAATAAGATGTGCCTTTGGCTCATGTGGCATATGTGTCTCCCTTTCGAACATTTTGAGACTTTATGCCAGAGACTACTTGGAGGCAAAAGACACCATTTATTTTCCTTTTTCTACTCTTAGTACCACACATTAACAAAAGTTATTGTGCTGTTGCTTGGGTAAAGAGCTATTATTTACTGGGCCTCATTTTAAAATGTTTTTATTGCTTTTTAAAGTGGTCAAAATGACACTTTTAAAACCCACAGTTTTGTGTGACCTGCATATTGAACCAGCCCAGACACCACTTGAAAGGTCTTTGCAGGCCACTATGGCTCCATACACAATAATAATCAATACCACTTAGACTACTTATTGGGTGTATACTAGGTGCCAGGAACTGGTAGGCACTTTACATATATTATCTCATTTAATTCTCTCAATGATCTGGCAAGGCAGGTATCATTATTACTTCACTTATAATGAGGGAAATATGTCTTGGCCATGTCAGATAACTAGCCCTCAGTCACATAGCTAGTTGTTCTAAACACTGAATTATGAACTCAGGTCTCTTTGACTCCAAAGCCCACAGTTCTTTTCTGTATTACACTTTCCTAATACTTTGAGAACCCTGGTGTATTTAAAATAAGGCTCTGAAACAAATACCACTTCTGATTTGGATATATTTCTAAGTTCAACTGATTTGTTTCCTAGTCGTTTTTGACATATTGGTAAGATTGAGTTTCAGAATTGGAGAGTCCTAGGTTTGAAGTTTGAAGTCTTCCTCTTCTACCCATCACCTATGTGACCTGCAGCAAGTTAATTAACCTCTATAAACTTCAGGTTCCTCTTCTGTGAAGTAAATCAAATAAAAGAACCAACCTCACAGAGCTATTTTAAGGGTTAAATGAAATGATATAAGTGAAAGCATATATCAAAATAATAAAGAGCAGATAGTGAATTTTCTAGAAATATTAATAACAATGATACAAGAATGGATTTTGAACTTATGGAACCTTGACAGTCTCTCTTCCCCTGCTCAATAGTTAACTCGATTATCTCCTTCAGAAGGCTTTCCAGTTCCAACAGGGCAAGAAAATGTTGCCTACCACTGAGAATTTAGGTTTATCAATTGAATGGAGGCTGTCATAACAAAAGAATCTTGTTTCTCAAACTTAAACTTCTTAGCAGCCTATCTTCCCATTCTTAAGGTCTGAAGAATAACTACAAAAATATAAACTAACCTCAATCAAATTAAATCATAGTGTTCTAGCACCATAAATCTTTAAAGTGTTTTATGAGTAGAATTCATGCCTATTTACCTGGCTCTTTCCCTGGTGGCTCAGCGGTAAAGAATCTGCCTGCCAATGCAGGAGATGCAGGTTTGATCCCTGGGTCAGGAAGATGCCCTGGAGAAGGAAGTGGTAACCTACTCCAGTATTCTTACAAGGGAAATTCCATGGACATAGGAGCCTGGTGGACTATAGTCCATGGGGTCACAAAAAAGAGTTGGACATGACTGAGTGACTAAACAACAACATGAGTCTCATATATTGCAAAATAAAGGTTGGGACACATGGCCTAAGCAAGAATTTTTTTCTGATTTGTAGTCTTATTTATAGGCTAAGATTTATGCAGACATACAAATTAAACTGCATTTATGCATTTTATGCATCGCTCTTATGGGGGAAAATATAGGAATTCCATAGAGTTGAACTCTCCCCAAAATCAGGTGCTGCTCCACCTCCCTCTTTGGGGTGAAAGCTCATCAATGATCTTTTGAATCTCCTTGAAAAGTAGAAGGTGATTAGCATCTATTACAATGTTAATAACTTCATTCTAGAGTTTCCTTGGATTTCTCTTATATACCTTCACTTGTAGAACTCTTATTAATACAGTGCTCAGTTTACAGAAACAAATGTTTTGCCTAATTTTGAGTGTTGGTAACGGTAATGCATATTCAGGGAAGGAAAAAAGATAATTAGCCCCAGGGTTTGATAGACATTATTTAGTAGTTATGCAGGTAATCTAAAATCCTGCATATAATCAATTAATTAGCAGTATAATGAGAACTTTAATTTTCAAACTTCCTATCTAGTGTCTTTCAATCATTGCTGCAAAACATTTGAGAGCCAACAACGCAGAAGTTGCTTTATAGGCCTGTGTTAGAAATGGTCAGATCCCCAGTAACCTAAAACAAATCACACATGTAGAATGATCTTTTTACTCTGAGCGGTATATAATTTAGGCTTTGAAAAAATTGTATTAAGGAGTAAATCTAGCAACTTTCAGTGATTGAAAAAAAAGCAATTATTGCAAAAACAATTTGCAATCCTGTTCATAGAATACTCACCCAATGCCATGTTTTCTCCTGAGTTTTCCAAGGAAATTGTAGTAACAAGTGAATCTAGATAAAGGATGTTGAAGGCCATGGGGGTTAGTAAGAGTCTTGTTTGTTTTCTGTAGGTCTTTATGTGGCTTTTGCTATTCAGGGTCTTCTCTGCTTCTCCTCCCTCATCCTCTTTCCTCTTCTACTTTGTTCTTAAAGAGATTGCCCTATTAGTTGAGGGTGATTCATTTCTACTAGTGGTGAAAAGGCATTTTCTTCCACCACTCTGAGGTAGTATTAATCTGCTAGGCCTTCATAAATTTCATTGTGAAGGGACTTAATTTGTTTCCATTATGAGAACTTTTGAGCACATTCAGTTATCATAATCAAAAAGCACTTAACTGCATGTGTGCTCTGCCAAGAGAATTACAGAGACGCATTTTCTGCCCTCTGAGTGTTCCAGTTGAAAAGTAAGTGCAGGTTTTGTGGATCACTGTACAGGACAGGATGATGCCTGATCTTGCTGAGCAAACTTGAGGTCAGAGTGTCTGTCCAGACCAGAGGGCCTGTCTCACAACTGGGAATTTCAGGGCAGCTGGGAGGCAATACAAGAAGTCCAGCCATGATAAGGACACACATGGAAGCGTGGTTACTTTGTGTAGACGGGAGAAAGAACTGCATCCAGAAAATCAAGCACAGCCAAAGGGTATAGGCAGGATTGGAATCCAAGCATGTTCATGTCAGACAAGAAACAGGTGGTAGAGCTTCGACCCAGATTCAAAACAGATGGACCTGTCTACTTAATAACACAGCCATAGTGGGAATCTATTTTCCTTCCTTTGCCTTAATTTAAACAACTTTTCTGATATATTTGGTTTAAGAATACTGGTTTGGGCTACTTCCTGAGGTGAAGCAGTTAACTATTGATGCTAGAATTGCAACACAAACTGGAATCCTGGAGTGAGCTCTTATTATTTTCCCTTTGAGGCCATATAAATATGAATAATCATTCATTTGAAGATCAGATGATATCTAGTGTCTCTGAGCTTCAGTGTATCTGGATCTTTTCTTAGAATTCCTTCTTTCTTGGCAATGAAATACAGAATATAGACTGACTTCCATCAAAACAGCTTTTAACATTTAAAACAGAGGAAAACAATTGGTGTCTGAATAGAACTTTTTCTCCATTTCTTAGTCCCTAAGGACAGTAACTTTCCCAGAAAGGGATCTTAGATTATGGTAAATTCCAATGAATCTGGTAAATACAGTGTTAAGTACCAAATTAGTCCCTGTTTGCAACTTTAAAAAAAAATTATTTATTTTAAAATATTTACCTTGTACCTCTAGTCGTCATTTAGTTTGATGCACATTGGCTACTACACTGGTTTCAACTCAGGCAGTGGTATTCCTTCTTTATAGCGTCGACTGTGATTTGGTAAACAGATACCAGTGCCCTTTCTGGAATAAGCCCTTGGGCGAGTGAGAGAGGAAGGAGTCAAGGTCCTTAAGGGATTCTTGACAAGCTGCTAATTACTTTCGTTAGCATTATGCCACTGTACTGAACGACTTAGCAACAAATGCCATTGTACGTGCATTAAGGATTATCTTGACGTGGAAGCAATGAACCAGAGAATATCACTTGGAACCCTGACGGCAGGAGTAAGGGGTTGAAAAAACTGTCCTAAAGAATTCTGGAGCAGTAAGTCCAAGAAAAAGGAGGGCTCCGTTTAAGTCTGACAAAAAGAAGTTCTCATAATTCTTGCTTGTTTCTTTATTGTGTGTCTGCCTAGTCCCCTCTATAATGAAAGCTCCATGGGGGCAAGGACTTTGTTTTTTCCACTACTGCATTCCCACCACCCAGAATAGTGACTGGTACATATGGATGCTCAACATATGTTTACTGAATGAATGAATCAAAGACCATAAACAAATGAATATAGTCACTCTTAAAACTTGAATTTGAATGACCTTTTTAGAAAAATATTTCAATTAAGTATGATCAAGGTAAATATTTTATAGTATACATGTTCTATTTTAATTTTCCAGAATAATAAAAATACATAATACTGTCTCAGCTAAGGAGACTGATCTTCATGTTGACACTTGATGGTATCTAAAGTAATTAATTTTAAAGTAGTTATGCCAAATTTGTTAGCTTATTCTTGAATCATTAATGAAGATAATGAACCTTGTCATTGATGACAGTACAATTTACTAGCATTTTGTTATTTGATTTCAGTTTTTATTTCTGTTTTGAGCAGTTGTGTAATATTTTCTGGTGTCTCTGCTTATAATGACATCAGTTGTATTTGATCAGGACCCATCCTTATGATTTTATTTAACCTTAATTATTTCCTTATCTCTAAATATAGCTAAATATAAGTAGGATTAAGGCTTCAACATAAGAATCTAGGGGGACACAAACATTGAGTCTATAACACACTCCAAGAGCATCACCACAATAATGCTTAGAGTAACTAACATTTTTTAAAATTTATTTTAGTCGAAGGATAATTGCTTTTCAGTATTGTGTTGGTTTCTACCAAATATAAACATGAGTCAGCCATAGGTTTACCCATGTCCCCTTCCACTTGTACATCTCTCCCACTCCCTCCCCATCCCATCCCTCTAGATTGTTACCAAGCCCTGGTTTGAGTTCCCTGAGTCATGGAGTCATGCAGCAAATTCCCATTGGCTATCTATTTTACGTATGGTAATGTATGTTTCCATGTTACTCTCTCCATACATCCCACCCTCTCCTTCCTCCCCACTAGCCCTGTCCATAAATCTGTTCTCTATGACTGTGTTTCCATTGGTATTCTGCAAATAGTTTCATCAGTAGCAACTAAGATTTATTAAGCACTTTTTTGGATGTACCAGGCACTGTAATAGACACTTTAAATGAATTATCTCATTGTAGTCATCAAATATTTTGGTGTCTTCTCACAATAAATATTTATTTGGCATTCACATCACAATTCCCTGAGGGCCAGTGAAAGGAACTCTTTTTCCATGTAATTATTCAAAACACAGACTCTTTCCATCTTGTGGCTCTCATTTCCTCTGAGTCCTAGGAGTCTAGCCAGTACATGATTAAAAAGAGTGAAGATTGCAAAAGGGAGGTTTTTAGTGCCTATGCATGAAAGTGGTACTTCACCACTTTTCATTATCATGAACCTAATCCCATGGCTATACCTAACAGTTGAGAAATAGAGTCTACCTGTGTTTTGAGGAAGAGGACAACAAAGAAATACACATCTTGGTGAGCTTCAGCAGTCTCTAGCACACTCATTTGATTTTCATGGTAACCCACTGAGGTCAGTATCATCATTGTCCTTATTTTACCAATAAAGAAAGGAGAAGTAATTTGCTCAGAGTAACACAACTAGTAATTTGGAGTTGAACTCAGTCCAACTTCAGTGGTTTGCTTTTAAACACTATGCTGTTCTTTCTGAACTAGAGATAAAAGCATTATTTCATTACTATAGTGAATGTTTAAAATGTTTAAACCATCTATCAAAAATGTTTTAGCAAATTGCTATGTTTGCATAGATCAGTTTATTTAGTGTTAATTTGTTTTGCTAAGGAAGGAAAGATGAAAAAAAGGAAAGAAGGAAGGAAATAAAGGAAGGAGAGAGACAGAGAACAAACAAGAATAACAAGCATTTGGTGAAGATTTTGGATGCTGTTTGTTGTATTCAATGTGTATTTATTAACAGAAGTTTATTCACTATCAGGGTCTTTTCTTCATTGGCATAAATTATAGAGTTACTTTGAATGTGTTTAGGGTGTAATTGTGATAACAAAGTGTATGGAGTCTTTTGTCTGCTCTCCCCTCATAACTACCTCTTCAACAAAGGAGGTTGTACTCTCCAGAAAGACAATGCAAGCTCATCTCAGAATTTAAATCCATTTGTCCACATTGACTGCAAATTGAAAGGTCAAAGACTAGGATCCTGCTTCCCATTGAACTAAGGGGTTCCTGAAGTGATCCAAGACAGGAGGAATAGAGATTCCCCCTTTCCTTTTATCTAAGTGAATATAGCACTGAATATAAATGACAATAGGCTACCACTTATCCTCTGTGTCTGGAGTGACTTGCAGCCACTTGGATTGGACTTCCTTTTCTTTGTACCACATTAAATGGTGCATTGGTTAATTTGTGCTGTGCTGTGTGCTGTGCTCAGTCGTGTCTGATTCTTTGTGACCCCACTGAAGTGGGTTGCCATTTCCTACTCCAGGGGATCTTCCCGACCCAGGATTAAACCCACATCTCCTGTGTCTTTTTCACTGGCAGGCAGATTCTTTACCACTGTGTCACAATTTGTAATATTCAACAAACATCCATTTTTTTTTTCTATTCTTGAATTATAGTTGAGAGTTGTAAAGTGTTTAATTGAAATATAGTTGATTTGCAGCATTATGTTAGTTTCAGTTGTCTATTTTAATTTCAGTTGTACAACATAGTGATTCAAAACTTTTATAAAGTATTCTCCATTTAAAGTTATTATAAAATATTGTCTATATTCCCTGTGCTGTACAATATATTCTTGTGGCTTATTTACTTCATACATAGTAATTTATACTTGTTAATCCCTTACTCTATCTTGCCTCTCCCCACTTCCCTCTTCTCACTGGTAGCAATTAATTTGTTCTCTATATCCATGAATCTATTTCTGTTTTTTAAATTCATTCATTTCCTTTTTTAGATTTCAAACATAAGTGAAAACACAGTGTTTGTCTTTATCTTATTTCACTGAGCATAATACCCTCCAAGTCCATCCATGTTGTTGCAAATGGCAAAATTTCCTTCTTTTTAAATAATGAATAGTATTCCATTTTATCTGTATCTACCACATGTACTTTATCAGTTCATCTGTTGATGGACATTTGGGTTGCTTCCATATGTTGGCTATTGTAAATAATACTGCTGTGAACATTTGGGTGCATCTATCTTTTTGAATAAGTGTTTTCCTTTTTTCCAGATATATACCCAGGAGTGGTATAGTATATATCACTATATAGTATATAGTATATATCCAGTGGTATATACCTGGATTGTATAGTAGTTCTATTTTTAGTTTTTTGAGGAACTTCCATACTGTTTTCCATAGCAGCTAGATAGATTTACATTTCTGTCTATAGTGTATGAGGGCTCCCTTTTCTCCACATCTTTGCCAGCATTTGTTATTTGTGGTCTTCTTAATGATAACCATTCTGACAGGTATGAGGTGATATCTTATTGTGATTTTGATTTACATTTCCCTGATAATTATCGATTTTGAGCATCTTTTCATGTGCCTGTTGGTCATCTGTATGTCTTCTTTTGAAAAATATCTATTCAGATATTCTGCCTATTTTTTAATCACATTGTTTATTTTTTATATTGACTTGCATGTGGTGTTAATAAACTTTAGATATCAATCCCTATCAGTCATATTATTTGCAAATGTTTTCTCCCATTCAATAGGTTGTCTTTGCATTTTGTTGATGGTTTCCTTTTCTGTGCAAAAGCTTCTAAGTTTAATTAGATCTCATTTATGCTTGCTTTTATTTCTTTTGCCTTAGGAAACAGATTCAAAAATATATTGCTGTAATTCATGTCAAAGAATGTTCTGACTATGTTCTCTTCTGGAAGTTTTATGGTTTCATTTAGGTCTGTAATCCATTTTGAGTTTATTTTTGTACATGGTGTGAGAAAATGCTCTAATTTCATTCTTCTACATGTAGCTGTCCAGTTTTCCCAACACCACTTACTAAAGAGAGTGTCTTTTCCTCCACTGTATATTCTTATCTCCTTTATTGTAGATTAAGTCACCATAAGTGTGTGGGTTTATTCTGGGCTCTCTATTCTATTCCATTGATATATGTGTCCATTTTAGTGCCAGTACTATAGTGATTTGATTACTGTAGTTTTGCAATATAATCTGAGGTCAGGAAGCATGATACCTACGGCTCTTTTCTTCTTTCTCAAGATTGCTGTTTTCATATAAATTTTAGAATTATTGGTTCTAGTTCTGTGAAAAAATGCCATTGGTGTTTTGATACAGATTGAACTGGTTCCAAATAGGAAAAGGAGTACATCAAGGCTGTATATTGTCACCCTGCTTATTTAACTTCTATGCAGAGTACATCATGAGAAACGCTGGGCTGGAAGAAGCACATGCTGGAATCAAGATTGCCAGGAGAAATATCAATAACCTCAGATATGCAGATGACACCACCCTTATGGCAGAAAGTGAAGAGGAACTCAAAAGCCTCTTGATGAAAGTGAAAGTGGAAAGTGAAAAAGTTGGCTTAAAGCTCAACATTCAGAAAACGAAGATCATGGCATCTGGTCCCATCACTTCATGGGAAATAGATGGGGAAACAGTGTCAGACTTTATTTTTTGGGGCTCCAAAATCACTGCAGATGGTGATTGCAGCCATGAAATTAAAAGACGCTTACTCCTTGGAAGGAAAGTTATGACCAACCTAGATAGCATATTCAAAAGCAGAGACATTACTTTGCTAACAAAGGTCCATCTGGTCAAGGCTATGTTTTTTCCAGTGGTCATGTTTGGATGTGAGAGTTGGACTGTGAAGAAGGCTGAGCGCCAAAGAATTGATGCTTTTGAACTGTGGTGTTGAAGAAGACTCTTGAGAGTCCCTTGGACTGCAAGATCAGTCCTGGGTGTTCTTTGGAAGGACTGATGCTAAAGCTGAAACTCCAATACTTTGGCCACCTCATGAGAAGAGTTGACTCATTGGAAAAGACTCTGATGCTGGGAGGGATTGGGGGCAGGCGGAGAAGGGGACGACAGAGGATGAGATGGCTGGATGGCATCACCGACTCAATGCACATGAGTTTGGGTGAACTCCAGGAGTTGGTGACGGACAGGGAGGCCTGGCATGCTGCGATTCATGGGGTCGCAGAGTCGGACACGACCGACTGACTGAACTGAACAGAATTGGTTATGTAGATTGCCTTGGGTAGTATGATCGTTTTCACAATATTAATTCTTTCAATCTACATTGAGGGTTCATTTTCTTTTGATAGATGGTACAATACTATCCTAATTCTAGCTAAGTTGCACTAACAAAGTACAGAATATGAAATTCTAAGCTTCTAAAAGTTATTTTCCTACCATTCAGATGGTATGTTTCTTAAAATGCCAACATATCTCAAACATCTTATTTCAGTCTTCTTGAAGCACAAGAAGGAAGTATTTCTCTAGCAAAGCTGTTCTCCTACCATATTAAGTGAAATTTCTCCAATACTATAATAGTTCTGGTAGCTTTTGAAGGTGGAGGGAGATAAACTGTTTAGACAGTGTGTGAAAGAGCTTAAATGTTTCCTTCCTATATTAAGGAGAGTAGCACACTGAGTTAGTTTCATCTTAAAATAAATTTATGTTCTGTGGTTGTTGGTAAAGAGATAAGGAAGTACACTGGACTGACCTGTTCCGTTATTAAAAGCTAAGTCCAGATTGTTGCCTGTGCTTATATATGTGGTCAAATGAGAGTTCATAGATAATGACATTACAACATTAGGCTTTCATCTGGTGCTGTTGATAGTAACAATAATATGGATTAGGCCTGTCTTACGAGTTCTGAAGCACTCTATAATCTGAGAAAACATTGAAGTCAGACTGATAGAACTGAATTAGAGATGTGTGGGTATTAAAATACTCCATCCAACCCATTTCCACATGTACCATCTGTTGTTTCCAGATGTACTGCTTCCTAGAGGCGGTATTCATGGGCATGGTATTATAACAACAACAAATCGGCATTCCTAGTTCTGAGAACTAATTCCCAGAAATACAAGTTTTCATTGGCTGCACTTCAGGGAATTAGACTCCTCTGTGACTAGGGACATGCCATTACAACCATGGTAATGGAAATAGACCAATTCAGAGCTTATAAGGCATTAGGGAGCCTTCAAGTTGGGAGCAGTACAAAGTTTCTCTTATGTGTCTGTAACTCAAGGTAAGTTGAGCAACACTTATTAATGCTCCCCCCCTTGGTGATTAGATATGCCTAGCTCATTGTAGATAATGTGTCAGAAGTATCTCTTCTATGTTAACTTTGATAAGGAAAGTTATAAAACACTCCAAAGGTTCTAGAGTATATGCTTAAAGGCTCGTATATTGTCCAGCACCTTAATCTGGTGCTGTCTGTAAAGCAATGGGCTGTCACCTCCCTCAAGACCACTGCTTGCCTCATTAATACCACTGGAACAAATTATCACTTCACAGCCCAGAAATCTTCTATAGCAGTTGTGGTGATTGATGTAACAAGGCTAAAAAATAATGATGAAATGCATGTTCCAGAAGACAGATTCAAATGGCAGGAGCTTCAAAGGCAATTAAATGTGACACAGAAGGAGTCTTCCTGGAATAAAGTATTTTCAAATAAATGGTAAGATAAGTGTGATAATCTCCTAGACTCACATTACACATAAATTAGTTTTCAATGAATAATTATTTCTGAAGGTTTAGTGTGCAATAAAATAAAAGTTTAGAAATAGCCAGTTTGAACTATTTAAAAAATGTATTTTGGGGTTTAAAATGGGAAAAAAGCAATGCTTTGGGACTGGCATATAGGCTCATAGTCTCATAAAGGGATTCATTTATTTGTAGCCATAGTATTTGAATGACACCTTTTGATATGCTTTAAAGATTCCTGTTGGTTGGAAAGTAATCATGACTACAGATGTCAGGTTTAACTGCCTTCCTCCAAAGTGAATCAAACGATCCTTATGATGTATTGATTCTATACCACTAAGTTACTAACTGTGCTGTGAGAGGAACCTGCCTACTCAAGAGAGTGTACCTGTGCATTAGACATCAAGGTCGCCATGAAGGGGAAATTTAAGACATGTGGAAGTAATTGGAACAGCTGGGCAATGTTAAAGCACTCTGGCATCTAAAGTCTTGGAGAATGTAAACCTCAAACTGCCTTTTTGGCCCTGTAAGTGCCCTTGTTTTCTTGAAATTTGGGCATAGGACAAATAAGATGAACACTGGCTCAGATGTAGCAAGAAAGGTTATTTTTATAGGAATTCTCCACTAAAAAGTTAGTTAATCAAAGGACTGTACTTCCAAAGAGACATTTTAAATAATTTCTAAATAGTAATTTAAAAAAATCATGTTTTTGAGTTTGGGGTAAAATTATCTGGGGTTGTATTGGATACTTGTTTAAAATTATTTCTTCACTAGTCTATTATTAGCCAAACCTGATGAGGTCATTTTGTTGATTTCTTGGTGTAATCAAAGGAATACATTTATTTAAGGTAGATTATGTGTCTCTCTTACTCAGAATTATTGAGATATAAGTCAATGCAAGTCAAAAATCATTCATTGCACTTCAATAATCAGTTTGACATTTTTTTTTTTTTTTACAATATCTCGACCACCCTTTTTAATAACACGATTGAATTATTCAGAAATGTTTTATAATTGTACAGGTCATCATTAACAGTGTTATTTACCCTGAGTGGGAGTTTGAAGTGTCCTTTTGAAAGAAAAATTAAAGATTATTTTTACCTAGTTCTTTAAAATAAGTAATATTTTATGTCAAGACACTGGTTAATATGTAGAACACAGACAGAAATATTCACCAACTGTCAAAAGAGGCTGAGGAATTATTTCCACTTTCAGATGTCTACAATTCACTAGGTTAGACTAAGAGACATAAACATGAATCAAGTGACTTTTTATTACTTAAATGAACTTTAAAAAATTGCATTAGCCTCTTAAAAACTTTGAGTTTGGACTTAGGAAATTCTGCCTTTTACTTTCCTGGCCTGTTAATTGGTTGGAAATACTGAAAATACATAGTTATGTATCATGGATGGCAGAAAACACATATGACTAAAATGACAGCTGCTTGAAATAGAAAAACCAATAAAATGACTGTACTTTTATGACACATTTATAGGCTGGTAATAAAGCTCCTTCCTAATCTCATTCTGTCATCACAGCACCCAAGTGATTTGTGTAATAATTGTTTTATCTATCTTTTTAAACCATGGAAAAGCCAGAAGATGGACCTAATGACCCAGCGTTCCTTTTTTTATTGTTACCATCCTTTAACTGCATGCACATTCATAGTCGTTTTGAAGAAAACCCAGGATTTTTTAGTCCAATCCCAAAAGCATGTCACTAATTCTTGTGACAATTGACAAAGAATAGCTAACATGTATTTTTTTCACTAACTGCTTTTAAACAATGTTGAGAACTGGTTGCTTATATAGCATAGTTAAATTAAAACACAGAAACAAGCCATCTTAACTGAATACTTGGAACCACCCCACTCCCAATTAGTCATGTAATATTTTCAGAAAGGAAGTATACTTACATTCACTGAGTGCCTGCTCTGGGCCAAACACTGTCGTGTATGTAAACTTATTTAACAGCAATTTCACAACAACATTGTGTGGTAGTTATTTTTATCCCTATTTTTATGGAGGAAGAAACTCAACCTCAGAGATGTTAAGGAGCTTCTCCAGTGACATAACAGCTACTCCATGGCAGAGCCAATATTCAAATATACATCTGCCTTGTTCTAACTATTACATTGCATAGCTTTTTGTGGAAAATATGTTTGATAATAATGGTTATATTGTAATACATTGGAGTAGATCTGTATAACACTATTCATCAAGATAAAGTATGTGTTTAGTTTGTTAAATTGCTTGATTTAACATGCTGGAATAAATTAAATGCATGAGCAATATCAGAATGTACAGAATTGTGTTGATTATATTAATGCTATTTTATAAATTATAGTAATGATTTTCATATAGGAACAATCTATACAAGTATTTAATGGAAAAAATA
The DNA here is from genome assembly GCF_055505025.1 of Bos grunniens. Classification (NCBI taxonomy): domain Eukaryota; kingdom Metazoa; phylum Chordata; class Mammalia; order Artiodactyla; family Bovidae; genus Bos; species Bos grunniens. Next base: position 137,106,086 of record NC_141194.1, read on the forward strand.
AAGTTATTTGCACCCACGCATTCATAAAATTATGGGTTTTAAAGCTACAATTTCTGTTTTCCGTAACCTCATATATAAAATAATTCACCTACCAAAATTGAAAAATGATATTGCTTCACATTTGAACTATCTGTTTCTAGGTGTAGGGACTGGAAAGATATTCAGGTGCAAATTATGCTTTAAAAAGAGAACTTAAATATATTTAATTGTATAATATACTTTTAGCTTTAGGTTGTAATACAATCAATTACTTCACTGTGATTTAATATTGACATATTTCTGCTGAAAAAAAGGCCGATGACTATGGAAAGCAATTGTATCATTCTACATGTGTAGAAATATTGCAATATAATTAAATTCCTGTTATGTTCCTACTAATCGTTTATGAATGTTTAAGCCTTTTTATTTTTTTCACTTTCAATTTAAATGATACTTTTTTTTGCAGTATTATAGAAAGAATAGGCAAAACCTAGAAATGTATTTATAAGATACAGTGACTCTATGAGAAAGTACATCAAATGAAGTTCCTATTTTTTTATGAGATGAATCAGTGCTATGTACCTATGATAACCCTTTAATTCCATATAACCTTGTAGTTCAGGGCTTCCCAGGTGGTGCTGTGCACTGTGTTTAGTCACTCGGCTGTGTCCAACTCTTTCTGACCCTATGGACTGTAGCCCACCAGTCTACTCTGTCCATGGGGATTCTCCAGGCAAGAACACTGGAGTGGGTTGCCATGCCCTCCTCCAGGGGATCTTCCCAACCCATGGGTCGAACCAAGTCTTCCACATTGCAGGCAGATTGTTTACCGTCTGAGCCACCAAGGAAGCCCACCCCCACCCCCTCAGGTGGCATTAGTGGTAAAGAACCTGCTTGCCAGTGCAGGAGACATAAGAGATAGGGTTCTATCCCTGGGTCAGGAAAATCCCCTGGAGGAGGGCATGGCAATCCATTCGAGTATTCTTGCCTGGAGAATCCCATGGACAGAGGAGCCTGGCAGTCCATAGTGTCACAAAGAGTCAGGCACAACTGAAGTGACTTAGCATGCATGCATGACCTTGTAATTCTGTAACCTCTCTGAGTCCATAGTTTTCCTTTATTAACTGTGAAATGGGATAGTAACTACTACTCTGGGCTCCTATGATAATCACATGATATAATATACATAAAGAGTAATGAACAGTGTTGAGCAATGAGTAGTTATCAATTTGTTATAAAATCAATTAATATTTTGCATATGATTCAATATTTTGAAATATGATTTATGAATGTTTTAAAATCTGATGCAAGACCAGAAACTATAAAACTCCTAGAGGAGAACATAGGCAAAACACTCTCTGACATACATCACAGCAGGATCCTCTATGACCCACCTCCCAGAATATTGGAAATAAAAGCAAAAATAAACAAATGGGACCTAATTAACCTTAAAAGCTTCTGCACATCAAAGGAAACTATTAGCAAGGTGAAAAGACAGCCTTCAGAATGGGAGAAAATAATTGCAAATGAAGCAACTGACAAACAACTAATCTCAAAAATATACAAGCAACTCCTACAGCTCAACTCCAGAAAAATAAATGACCCAATCAAAAAATGGGCCAAAGAACTAAATAGACATTTCTCCAAAGAAGACATACAGATGGCTAACAAACACATGAAAAGATGCTCAACATCACTCATTATCAGAGAAATGCAAATCAAAACCACTATGAGGTACCATTTCATGCCAGTCAGAATGGCTGCGATCCAAAAGTCTACAAATAATAAATGCTGGAGAGGGTGTGGAGAAAAGGGAACCCTCTTACACTGTTGGTGGGAATGCAAACTAGTACAGCCACTATGGAGAACAGTGTGGAGATTCCTTAAAAAACTGGAAATAGAACTGCCTTATGATCCAGCAATCCCACTGCTGGGCATACACACTGAGGAAACCAGAAGGGAAAGAGACACATGTACCCCAATGTGCATCGCAGCACTGTTTATAATAGCCAGGACATGGAAGCAACCTAGATGTCCATCAGCAGACGAATGGATAAGAAAGCAATGGTACATATACACAATGGAGTATTACTCAGCCATTAAAAAGAATACATTTGAATCAGTTCTAATGAGGTGGATGAAACTGGAGCCTATTATACAGAGTGAAGTAAGCCAGAAGGAAAAACATAAATACAGTATACTAACGCATATATATGGAATTTAGAAGGATGGTAACGATATCCGTGTATATGACACAGCAAAAGAGACACAGATGTATAGAACAGACTTTTGGACTCTGTGGGAGAGGGAGAGGGTGGGAAGATTTGGGAGAGTGACATTGAAACATGTAGAATATCATGTAAGAAACGAGTTGCCAGTCCAGGTTCGATACGCAATACTGGATGCTCGGGGCTGGTGCACTGGGACGACCCAGAGGGATGGTGTGGGGAGGGAGGAGGGTTCAGGATGGGGAACACATGTATGCCTGTGGCGGATTCATTTTGATATTTGGCAAAACTAATACAATTATGTAAAGTTTAAAAATAAAATTAAAAAAAAAAGAAAATCTGATGCAGAATTTGATTTTTAAAATGAATGAAATCTCAATTACATTACAGCTGCTTATCAGATCCTTTTGCTAGCTTCCCCAACATTGATCAAAATGACACAGACCTCTCAAGAACATGCCTCCTTTACCATGTCTTACCCAGATTTTCCCTCTTGTGTTTCACTAGTTTCCGTCTCAAAGCAGAATGTTTTGGTATGACTGCCTGACATGACTATTTTGATGGAAGCATATTGACATAACCATATCCAAATAATCCTTTCAAATATAAAATCACTGTTTTTCCTTCCATGGGTTGTATATCATATCAGATTTTTTTAACTATAGCTCTTTATTTTCATATGGACAGTTCAAAGGAAATATCAATAGCTTTTGTTTAATGTAAAAAAAAAAAAAAAAAGAAATAAAAAAAGCACCACCCCTACACAAACACCTTCCTTGAGAACTTGCTGCTAAGTCGCTTCAGTCGTGTCCAACTCTGTGTGACCCCATAGATGGCAGCCCACCAGGCTCCCTCGTCCCTGGGATTCTCCAGGCAAGAACACTGGAGTGGGTTGCCATTTCCTTCTCCAGTGCACGAAAGTGAAAAGTGAAAGTGAAGTTGCCCAGTCGTGTCCGATCTGTTATTAGAAGGCTGGGTAAAGGATTCTGTAGTTTAGAAGGGAAATACAGTGCAGATTTCTCTAGAGAGCAGTTATTAAAGAAGTTTGGGGGTAAGAAGTTTAAAGCTAGCTTGGTGAGCTTATTTCCCGGGCTCAATGTGATTTGGGAGAGGTGTCATAGGGCTAGGTATAGGGTATTGGGACAGTGGTCACTGCCCAGAGCCTTGGAATGGATTTTGCTGTCACACAATGCAGGCAACAGAGACTGAGATAACTAAAAATAATCAAGGCACCAACCAATGTTTTAGGATTGTGCGTTCATCATATTGGTCCAAAAGGTGTAAGCGTAGGCTGTGTTGGGGTAGAGGTGCTGGAAACTGTCACTGAGTGGCACAGCCTGCAGCAGTTTCCTGAAGCCCTGCTGCTCTTGTGGAGTGAAGCCAGCATTCTTTTTATTTCCCTTTGGGTTGCGAAGGGCAATTTCTTCATGAGCCACGTTGAGGTCCCCACATAGCACAAGGGGCTTGCAGGATGCCAAACCCTTCAGGAATTTGCAAAAGGCTTTATCCCAGTGCTGGCGGTACTTCAGGTGTACCAGACCTCCTCCTGCATTAGGCACATAGGCTGTCACCAGCACAAATGCATCATCTTCAGCCACAATCACTCGGCCTTCCTGATCATGTTCTTCCTCACCAATGCCATAGGAGACTTTGAGCGGGCACTGATGGGAGAGGAGGCCCACACCACTGTACCCCTCCTTGTCTGAAGGAGCTGACCAGTACTGATGGGATAACCCAGACAGCTCTTGAAGTTCAACTGGTTCAAATGTTCTCTGAACATTTGGTCTCTTGGAGGCACAGGATATCTGGGGCTTCTTCTTTACCCAATCTAAACATTTCTTCTTAATCCAGGTTTGAAGCCCATCCACATTCCACGAGCAGAACCTGAGTGTGGCTGATTTGCCACTGGGTGAGGTTTTCTGATCTGGGGGTCTTCATACAGAACTGCGTCCTCTCCTGCTGCCTCTTTTTCACTCCTGTCTTACTCTTCTTGGCCTCTGGCTTGGTCTTGGGCTCTTCCCCGTCTTCGACCACCACTCCCTTTGTCCTGTTTCAGGCATCACTGTAATGAACGCCCTTCTGCTCCAGTTCCACATCGCCCAGCAAAGCAGTATTTTGATCACATTGCTTGCTTCAGTCCCTGTCTGGCTCCTCCTTAACCCAGCACAAAGAATCTGAATCAGGTATTCTTGAACCTAGTTGTCTACCACCCAGACTGCATGGTTCTTTCTCTCCCAGTTTTACTCATATTTAAACTGTTGGATTTTTTTTCATTGAAATGTATTGCTTTTATAGTCATAAAAAAGAGAACTATTTTTTAAATGCATACAATTGAGTTAGCCTCTGAGGGGACGGGTGATTTTTGTCTTCTAAAATCATCATTATAAGAGTGCATAATGTATGTGTATCACTGTGGAAACTGTTAGAAGAATTATTCTCATCCATAATCCCCAGTGTCTTATGGGGTTAGCAAAATCAAGAAACTTACCAAAAACAAATAGCCATTTAAAAACCATTTTCTACTGGAAAACAGGACAAATTCTATGATAACAAGGCTAAGTCTGTATATCACTAGAGATTAAGTATGACCATTATAACTGTAAGAGATCATATAATTTGAAATGGTGGCCAGCAAACAAAATGAATTATGACTGATACTCCTTTGTGAGAAAAGCATGTGTGATAAGCATGTGGCTCCTAGTTTTATGTCATGTGGATGCCAGATGGTGCCTAAGGCCAACCTCATCTTTTACTCTATTTCCGAGCTTCTTGTCATCTCATACACTCTGGGATATAGATCAGGGATGGGATGAGGCTCAAAGATAGGCTGAGGATGACTGCTTTACATAAGCCGAATATTTAATAATTTTGTTGCTTAGACCTTGTCACATTATTAAAATATAATGTACCCTCTTCCTTTCTTTTTAGTATACTTGTCTCCTCTCTCTACCAAAATATCGAGTGTTAGATGGTTGTGCTACAGATTGGGATTTTGTGTCTGTATGTGTATATGTTGGTGAGTAGGGATGGAGTAGAGAATGATGTATGCAGTTGGTATAAGATGCTGAGACTCATTTTCCATGATTTTTTAGGAAAAATTTTGATTCCCTGTGTCTGTGAAATAATAGAGAATATTAAAATGTGCTTTCAAACTAAAAATTAATCTCTATTCAAAGAGAATTTCTTGGAAAATGCAGTGGAAAGGCCAGAACATTGGGAAGAGATACAGAGATTTGGAGAGATATTCGTGTTAAAAAAAAAAGGGGGGGGCCCTTTTTTTGCAAGCAGCCTGCCTGACTTTAGTTATATAGTAATAGACAAAGATTTGAGTGAGTAGAATGACAATAGGAAATATTAATATGTATACATATATATAACTGAATCACTCTGCTGTACACCTGAAACTAACACAACACTGTAAATCAATACTTAAATACTTTAATAAAAAGAAAAGAAAATACCAGTATGAAACAGGCTCTACTTTATAAGGCCACGTTGGTCTGGCATATCCCATACAACAGGCAGACGTTCAGATAGTGTCAATGATTAAGCATTTGATGAGGATCTATGAGCAGTGTGTTTTTATAACATAATGGATGCAGGCATTTTTATTCCTGTCTTTGATGGCTTTCAATCTAGAGGGGACCATATGACATACAACTCATTGTAAAGAAGAAAAAATGTTTTAATATTGCTTAGACTGATATTTAAATAGTGTTAATTCATAGAACTCATATAATCTGGATCAATCCAAAAAAGTTCTCTGAACTAAATGAACCTTAAGATAAAATTTCTAGGAAAGAATTTTGTTACTGTTACTTTTGAATCAGACTTATTAAAGACTGCTCAAGGAACTCTGCAATCTGTATTAGCTTCTAAGCCCAGAGAGGAAGATTGCTGTCATAAAAAAAAGTTTAAGAACAGAGACTGTTGGAGGCTTTGGTTGGGTTTAGTACATGCTGCTTTATGGTAGCAGTATTTCATCAACTGGTACTATAAAGACTATTACACAGTACTCACACAATTAGAAGATAGCAACCATTCATTTCCATTTTGATCATCTTCAGTTTTTCTAGGATATTTGTAACTTATAGGATAGCCTAATTAAATTTAGTCCCTTGAATCACAAGGAATTCTAGATTATTTCCTTTTTAATTCTGGGAGAATTTAAGCCATCTGTTGCCTTGAAGCAGAGAGATTTAGCAATCAGGCACAGCAGTAAGAAGATATTTGTCTAGGGATGCTATTAATTAACAAACTTGGAAAGCATTCTGCATTTCTTACCTTAAAGTCAAAGGACCCCTAACAAATACATTGGACACTTAGATGATCAAACTTGTCTTGGATCAGATGCTCTTTATGTTCTGCTTTGGATATACAGAATAAAATGTGAATGGAATGTATTAGATCCATTACCATAAAAAGAAAAAGGTACTAAGTGACAAAACTGTTGATTCTGAGATACCAAATAAGTGTGCATTTATAAAACCTGAATATTTCTAAATAAATATGATGATATTTTCACATTATCCTTTTTCACTTAAAAGTAACTCTCCTGGCATTTCATCTAATGAAGTACTAAATTTAAATTGGAAAATTTGTGCAACAAATTTTGAGGAAACTGAAAGACATTTTTTGTTTCTTCTTAAATCAACTTTATTTAGGTGTAATTACATACAATAAAATTCACCCATTTTAAGTACATACATTAGTGACTTTTGACAAATACATAACCCATAAAAATCACCACCACTATTCAAGTCTTAGGATGTTTCCATAACCCCTTAAGATAGATTTTTTTTTTTTTGCCCATTCCTGGTTAATTCTGCCCTATCCCCAATCTCATTGATCTGGGAATCATTGATCAGCTTTCTATCACCATAGATTAAATTTGCCTTTTCTAGAATTTCATGTTAGTGAAATTGTATAGTATTTCAGTTCAGTTCAGTAGCCCAGTCATGTCTGACTCTTTGTGACCCCATGGACTGCAGCATACCAGGCTTCCCTGTCCATCACCAACTCCCGGAGCTTGCTCAAACTCATGTCCATTGAGTCGGTGATGCCATCCAACCATCTCATACTCTGTCATCCCTTTCTCTTCCTGCCTTCAATCTTTCTCAGCATCAGGGTCTTTTCCAATGAGTCAGTTCTTTGCATCAGGTGACCAAAGTATTGGAGTTTCAGCTTCCGCATCAGTCCTTCCAATGAATATTCAGGAATGATTTCCTTTAGGATGGACTGGTTGGGTCTCCTTGCAGTCCAAGGGACTCTCAAGAGTCTTCTCCAACACCACAGTTCAAAAGCATCATTTACTCTTCTGTATATGACTTCTTTCACTTAGAATGAGGTTTCTGGAGAGTTTGCTTTGAAGGATAATTGACAAATTAAAAATTCTATATATTGAAGGTGTACACGTTGATGTTTTGATATATGCCTGCACTGTGAAATAGCACAGTCTATTTATTTAACATATTTACCACCTCACAAAGTTGCCATTTTCCCTGTTATTCCTTCCTTTGTTCCTTCCACCCTCCCTCTCACTTTGCCTCCCTCCCTCCCTTTCCTTCATTCCTTTCTGTGAGAATACTTAAGATCTTTCCTTTAAGCAAATTTCAAGTATTCAATAGAGTAGCTATGCGCTTCCCAGGTGGCTCAGATGGTAAAGAATCTGCCTGTAATGCGGGAGACCCAGGTTTGATCCCTGGGTTGGGAAGATCCCCTGGAGAACGGAATGGCAACCCACTCCACTCTTCTTGCCTGGAGTATCCCCATGGACAGAGGTGCCTACAGTCCATGGGGTCGCAAAGAGTCAGACACCTCTGAGTGACTTAAGCACAGCACAGAACAGGAGTGTAGACATCTCTTTGAGATCCGGATTTCTCTTCTTTGGATTTATACCCAGAAGTAGGATTGCCAGATCATAAAGTAGTTCTATTTTAATATTTTGAGGAACCTTCATGCTATCTTCAAAAATGGTTGTGCCAATTTACATTCCTAGCAGCAGAGTCCCAGGGTTCTGTTAGTTCTCTCTGTGTCCTCGTCAGTACTTATCCCTTGCCGTTTTTGCTAATAAGAAGTATGAGGTGGTATCTTACTGTGATTTAGCTTCAGATTTCCCTGCTGATTAGTGACACTAAGCACTTTTTCATGTAACTGTCAGCCATTTGTATGTCTTCTTTGGAGAAGTGTTTATACTCAAATTTTTTTTTTCCAGTCAGACATTTTTTGCTATTCAATTGTGTGAGTTATATATATAATGTTAGATATAAATTTTATATATTTACATATATAAGTCTTCCCTGTTGGCTAAGTCAGTAAAGAGTCTGCCTGCAATGTGGGAGATCTGGTTTCAATCCCTGAGTCAGAAAAACCCCCTGGAGAAAGGAATGGCAACCAACTCCAATATTCTTGCCTGGAGAATTCTGTGGACAGAGGAGCCTGGTGGGCTGTAGTCCATGGGGTCGCAAAGAGTTGGACAAGACTTAGTGATTAATGCTTTCACTTTTCATATATATATATATAATTTATATGTTAAATATACATTTTATATATTTACATGTAAATATATGTAGGATACTAACCTCTTATCAAATAGATGGTTTGCAAATACCTTCTCCCATTCCATAGGTTGTTTTTTCATTTTGTTGAATTTCTGTCCTCAAGTGCTTCCAGGGTACATAAATAAGAATATCCAGTCTAGGCTTTAACATCAAGCATACTAGAATTGGAGTCCCAGCTCTTCTATTTACCACCTTTTTACTTGTGCAAATTCTTTTACTACCCTAAACCATTACTTTATGGTGAATTTATTATTATTGCTAGGATTGAATGAGATTTTATACATATACATATATATATATCTATAAAGTGCTTTTACAATAATGAACTGCCACATAGATATTTCCCACAAATGTTGGTCCCTTTCTTCTTCTGTCCCTCTAAGAATTGACTTTATTCTTTAATACATTTCTGTACATCCCATCCATGAAAGTGAAAGTGAAGTCACTCAGTCATGTCCAACTCTTTGCGACCCTGTGGACTGCAGCCTAACAGACTTCTCCATCCATGTGATTTTCCAGGCAAGAATACTGGGGGTTGCCCAGTATTCTGGGGGTTGCCATTTCCTTCTCCAGGAAATTTTCCCGACTCAGGGATTAAACCCAGGTCTCCCACATTGTAGGCAGATGCTTTACCATCTAAGCCACCAGGGAAGTCCAGGGAAGATCCCATCCATGGGAATCTCCTAAAAATACCTTTTGGACCATGGTATACCCTGCCACACAGTGTCCAATGGCGCCTTATTATCTACTGGGTGAAGTCCAAACTTCAAATTCAAAATTCACGGTCCTCTACAATCTGAACCCAGCTGTTTCCTTCCTGCCACTACATGAATATTTCACTCAAGTTCAATTAGTAGACACCAGGGTTTCTTCAGTCTGTCAGAGGGCTTGTTTAAGAGTAGGGAGGTTTGGTCTTATAGGGGTGGATGGTAGTGTGATGATGGAAGTACTGATAGCATTTCAGAGAGGAGATGACAGGATTGAGAAAAAAATTGTCTTTTTCATTCTGCTCCCTTTTCCCATTAAAATATCCTTCAATGAAGTGTGCCCAGGTTATCTCAGCTAGGAAATGTTTCTTTAAAAGACCAGTTACTGCACATCAGCTCTGTGTAAGATATTACCTTAGTAACGAGGACCAAAGTGACCTGAGAGTTCATCACAAATAGGAAACAGACTTGAAAACAGATAATTTTTTAAAAATGTAATATGATATAGTACTGATCATGGCATCCAGTCCCATCAGTTCATGGCAAATAGATGGGGAAACAGTGGCTGACTATTTTTTGGGCACCAAAATCACTGCAGATGGTGATTGCAGCCATGAAATTAAAAGACGCTTACTCCTTGGAAGGAAAATTATGACCAACCTAGACAGCATATTAAAAAGCAGAGACATTACTTTGCCAACAAAGGTCCATCTAGTCAAGGCTATGGTTTTTCCAGTGGTCATGTACAGATGTGAGAGTTGGACTGTGAAGTAAGCTGAGCACTGAAGAATTGATGCTTTTGGACTGTGGTGTTGGAGAAGACTCTTGAGAGTCCCTTGGACTGCGGGGAGATCCAACCAGTCCATCCTAAAGGAGATAAGTCCTGGGTGTTCATTGGAAGGACTGGTGTTGAATAATGGTAAGACACGGACAACATTTGAGACAGAGAGAACAGGAAATGCAGTGGGATAGAATCATACAAAATCTGATGAGGCTTCAGTATAGAATTGGGGCAAAGATGGAGTGGAAAATGAGAAATGAGGCTCTGAAGGTAGATCAGAGTCAGTCTGTGGTTCTTATATTACAATAATAATTGCAATTATAATTTATTGAACACCTACTATGTATTAGGTGCTCTGTAAAGTGCTATATATACATTGCTTTTTCCAAAGATTTCTATCAGCCCTGTGACGTATAAGGAATATTATTCCCATTTTTTTGTTGAGGAAACTGAGGCAGAAAGTAAGTAGTTGCCCAAGGTCACCAACTGGAAAAGGCAGAGCTAAGACTGAAATCCAGGTGTGAATAACCACTGAGTTCATGAACATGAATGGATGAGGCAGTGATGGTAGCAACATGGATGTAGAGCAGAGGGAGTTGCATCCTCTGAGGCATCCTGTGAGGTAGAAAGATAGTGTTGTTGGGACCTGATGTTGAGGGATAAACCAGAGTGAGGCATAGAGGGTGATTCTAAGGTTTCTGGCTGGGGAGGTGTGGTTTTGGGAACATGGTTAACCCATTTGCAGACATGGAGAATTTAGGAAGCAGAAGAGTGAGAGGCGTTAATGAATTTGAATTTGGATGTTTCATAAACTTCAGGATCTTCCAGGGGATTGAAGCTAGTCACTAGAGATTTACAAATACAGATGGCGAGATCTGGACTGGATAGACAGATCTGGAATCAATCACCATGTTGACAATAATAGAAGTTGAGTCATGAATATAATTACTCAGGGAGAATGTATAAAAGTAAAAGAGCAGAGCCTCAAGAATAGATTGCCCCTTCCTTGGAAAATAGTTAATATTTTCCTTGCTAACTAGCATAAACTTCCTAGTGTTATACAGAGACTTTTTTTTAAATCTCTCTGATGTCTGTTGGATTATCAACTACTTGAAGACAGAGACTGTTCTGAGTAATTTCTACAAGCATTTAGCAGAAAGCCTTGTGCAGAGTGTGAATTCATTATATTGGATTGTCCTGGAACACTGGATGGTTTTAGAGACAGGACTGTGAGAAACCATAAATAAGGGGCTTTGGGTGAGACCTGTGTATTGGGAGCAGTGGAACTGAGGAGAAGGTGTCAATTTCTCCATCCATACCATAGGGAATGGTATGGATCCATTTCCATAGGGAAATATGGGCTATTTCCCTCATTTAAAGTTGGAAATATAGTCATTTCCCAAAGTACAAATTTTGTGCTTTGTTAAGCAAAGATTCTCAGGCTTGGTGTATGATAGAACTAATGAAGGCAGAGAGAAATCTTCAATTTGAGTTTCCACATTCTGAAGAAAACTTCTGATTGTAATAAATGACAAACTGAGTTCTTTTTTTAATTGAAGGAGAGTTGATTTATGATATTGTGTTAGTTTCTGATGTACAGCAAATTGATTCAGCTATATACATGCATATATATATTCTTTTTAAATTCTTTTCCATTATAGATTATTACAAGATATTGAACAAACTGAGTTTTTATTTGTTTTAAAATTTAGGAATAATATTTCAACTATGCCTCACACTGCAACTGCTTAAATGAACTATTCACTGATTATTCTGGGATTTGAGAAGACTCAGGGCACCGAATAAAAGCTGACTATTATTATTTCATTGTTGGTAAAAGACACAATCAATACTTGATTACTCTGAATTAGTACATCCAGCCATGCAAATCTTTAACCTCAGATTAATTAAATGTAGGACCATGACCCAACCTACAACAGTAATCTTTAGTAATAGAGAATTAAGTGATGTAAAGTCCATTTGTAAAGCATGTAGTTGTGCTGAAACCCAAGCTAGTTTTCTACCTATCATTCTGTCTGAAGTATCAACAGAGTTATGGCAAGCAGAGTGTTAACACTGGCATTTCTGAGCTCCTTCCCTTTCTCCCTATTCCTACTACCCATTTTTACCACAGTTCATAAATGAGATATTTCTACACCCTGTGGTATTTTGCATCTTAGTGAAGATTGTTTCCTCTCTTAATATCCCAAATATTTTTACAAATTGCCATTTCTCATGTCCTGAAATATTCATTAAATCATTCAAAATGTAACACTTGTGTATTGGGTACCTGCTATGTGTCAGGTACTATACTACTACACTTGGCATTAGAGATGTTGTGGGGAACAAAACTGACAAGGAACTTGACTATACCTTCTGTAATGAGACAAATACATAATAGACAAACAAAGCATAGATAAATGAGATAATTTTAGATTAGTGTCATGTAGACAATAGAAGTGAAAGGCAAAGAATAAAAGGAAAGATATATCCATTTGAATGCAGAGTTCCAAAGAATAGCAAGGAGAGATAAGAAAGCCTTCCTCAGTGATCAATGCAAAGAAATAGAGGAAAACAATAGAATGGAAAACTAGAGATCTCTGCAAGAAAATTAGAGATACCAAGGGAACATTTCATGCAAAGATGGGCTCGATAAAGGAAAGAAAAGGTAGGGACCTAAAAGAAGCAAAAGATATTAAGAAGAGGTGGCAAGAATACATAGAAGAACTGTACAAAAAAGAGCTTCACGACTCAGATAATCACGATGGTGTGATCACTCACCTAGAACCAGACATCCTGGAATGCGAAGTCAAGTGGGCCTTAGGAAGCATCACTATGAACAAAGCTAGTGGAGGTGATGGAATTCCAGTTGACCTATTTCAAATCCTGAAAGAGTGCTGCATTCAATATGCCAGCAAATTTGGAAAACTCAGCAATGGCCACAGGACTGGAAAAGGTCAGTTTTCATTCCAATCCCAAAGAAAGGCAATGCCAAAGAACACTCAAACTACCACACAATTGCACTCATCTCACACGCTAGTAAAGTAATGCTCAAAATTCTCCAAGCCAGACTTCAGCAATATGTAAACCATGAACTTCCAGATGTTCCAGCTGGTTTTAGAAAAAGCAGAGGAACCAGAGATCAAATTGCCAACATCTGCTGGATCATGGAAAAAGCAAGAGAGTTCCAGAAAAACATCTATTTCTGCTTTACTGACTATGCCAAAGCCTTTGACTGTATGGATCACCACAAACTGTAGAAAATTCTGAAAGAGATGGGAATCCCAGACCACCTGACCTGCCTCTTGAGAAACCTGTATGCAGGTCAGGAAGCAACAGTTAGAACTGGACATGGAACAACAGACTGGTTCCAAATAGGAAAAAGGATACATCAAGGCTGTATATTGTCACCCTCCTTATTTAACTTTTATGCAGAGTACATCATGAGAAATGCCAGGCTGCATGAAGCACAAGCTGGAATCAAGATTGCTGGGAGAAATATCAATAACCTCAGATATGCAGATGACACCACCCTTATGGCAGAAAGAGAAGAAGAACTAAAAAGCCTCTTGATGAAAGTGAAAGAGGAAAGTGAAAAAGTTGGCTTAAAACTCAACATTCAGAAAATGAAGATCATGGCATCTGGTCCCATCACTTCATGGCAAATAGATGGGGAAGCAATGGAAACAGTGTCAGACTTTATTTTGGGGGGCTCTAAAATCACTTCAGATGGAGACTGCAGCCATGAAATTAAAAGACGCTTGTTCCTTGGAAGGAAAGTTATGACCAATCTAAATAGCATATTAAAAAGCAGAGACATTACTTTGCCAACAAAGAGTCATGTAATCAAAGCTATGGTTTTTCCAGTAGTCATGTATGGATGTGAGAGTTGGACTATAAAGAAAGCTGAGCACCAAAGAATTGATGCTTTTGAACTGTGGTGTTGGAGAAGACTCTTGAGAGTCCATTGGACTGCAAGGGAATCCAACCAGTCCATCCTAAAGGAAATCAGTCCTGAATATTCATTGGAAGGACTGATGCTGAAGCTGAAGCTCCAATCCTTTGGCTACCTCTTGCAAAGAACTGACTCATTTGAAAAGACCCTGATGTTGGGAAAGATTGAAGGCAGGAGGAGAAGGGGACAACAGAGGATAAGTTGGTTGGATGGCATCACTGACTCAATGGACATGAGTCTGGATAAACTCTGGGAGTTGATGATAGACAGGGAGGCTTTGCAGTCCATGGGGTTGCAAAGACTCCGACATGACTGAGTAACTGAACTGAACTGAACTGAACACAATAGAACAAGATGACAGGATAGAGTGATTTTGTGGTGGTAGTATTGGAGAGTTGTGAAACATTAACTAAGATTGTCACCTCCCTGAGGTGACATTTGGGCTGAAACCTGAGTGGTGGCCAGGCAAAGATACAGGAGAAGAGGGTACCAGATGGGAGGAAGAGCAGGTGCACAGACTCCAGGCTGGGAACGAGTTAGCAAATCTAAAGAACCTAAAGAATGTCACGGTGGGCCGAGCTAGTAATGGGGTAGGGGCAGTGAGTGTTTGAGGTGACGTTGGAGAAACAGGTGGGGTCTGGGTCACTTGGGGCCTCTTGGGCCAGGATACGCAGCTTGGATTGTGTTCCAAGAACAGTGGGAAGTCCCCGCTGGCTTTACCAGTTGGCTTCTGCAGTTTGCCTTTGGGCCCCCTGTGTCCCTCATCCTGCTTCTTTCTAGAGTGAATGACACCCAGTTTTCCCTGTTCCAGGGGCGTGCTTGGATCTCGGGTGGTCTAGAATCATCCATTCTGTGCTGTCACTGCCCCTCCCCAGTTTCACCTCCCTCTTCCCCGTCTCTGAGAAATCCTCATCGTTCTTAACAGAGGAGCACAGCTGGAACTGGGGAATCAGATCAGAAAAAGACACCCCCTCCAAGTTGGAAAACAACAAGAGTCTTCCTGGAGTGGATCAGTGCCATCTCTTTTAAGCAACATCTCAAGACAGAGGAGTGAAGGTACAACCATGGTGTGTCCAATGCCAGGCAGAGCAGTGTCCCCAGGAAGGTGTCCACCTTGGAGGGAATTCATGGCACAGACCCTGCAACCAGCATCCATCATTTCTACCTATGCTTCACAAGGAGACAGCAGGATGATGGAAGCTTTGGGTGTCTAAGAAAGAGTTTTGAAAAAGGTGCTAGAGATTGAGACTTCTCCATGTGTCCAAGGCATGGAGACTATGTGTGGGGCTCTGAGTCCTTAGAAAAGCTGTCTCTCTGGTGCAGTAAGGATTTATCTTCCTTTCCACCAGAGTGGGGATCATATTGCCTACAGAACTCTCCAGTTCCCCTTTCCTAGACACTATGGGCACCAAACTGCCTTCTTGTTAAATATTTGTACTGTGCTCACAAATGTTGCCATCTCTGTAACCTAGTTTAGTCATCAAACCAACCCTACAAGGTAGGGCTTATTCTATGTCAAAGATTATCAAATTAAAGCTCATAGAAAGTGCCCCCAGGAAAATATAACTGTTTACATAAACTATAGGGAAATGAACATCGAATGTGGTAAATATCTTGGAAATAGAGCCACAAGGATTGTTTTTTTTAAGGCTTCGATGTGGAAGATGAATAATATAGTTTCTTTGTCATTGTTACAGACAGATTAATTCATTAAGATTAGTCTGTAGTTCTTGCTAGAAAACAGCTATTAATTCCAATACAGTGTTGTGTTTAGGTTTCTGACAACTAAAATAAAAACTTTTAGGAAGACTTTTCTCTTTTATTTTTTCTAGTTGTTTCATCCTTGGGATAGTTCTGGATTAGTCACCCAATTAAGTCATCCAATTTTGAGTATACTGTTTGCTTACCTATTTACCAATGCAAAACCTTTTTTAATATGAGGAAATTGGCTATTTCCTTTAGTGGGTTGATGTGGTTGAGATGGAGGAAATTGGACCTTTGAGGTGGATAGAGAAGTTCTTATTGATGAAGTGCAGACTTCAGCTATACAGTGACAAATGGGGCAAAAGGAGGTCTGGGATTTTGTGAAGGACATTTGACAACATTTTAAATGAAGGATGGAGTTAGAGATAGATCTTAGTTTCCCTAGACTTCTGTAATCAGTGATGTGCTACATGTAAATCACTCCCCTTTCAGAGTTGTTGGTCGTAAGGAAAAGTTTAGGAAGTAACTGGGAAAGAGCAATTGAACTCAGATTTATAGATTTCCTATAACATGCCAGGAATTGCTGCAAGATTTTTCTAAATATCATCCTATTTCCTTTCCACAAAAACACTGGGAGGAGGAAATATAAAGCCCTCTTTACAGATGAAAGGATGTCACTGACCCTTAAAGAGTTTAAGTAACTTAGTCAAGGGACAAAGCTGCTAAGTGGCAGATTCATGATTTGAACCTAGGTGACTCCACCGCTTACCTTCTCTTTACACTTCAGCCCTTGTCAATGAACATGAATAAACTGGCTTAGTTAAAATTGCTGGTTTGTTTGTATTTTTAAATGTACATCTTAAGCTTCAGGCTGTAAGTAAGTCTTAATTTTACAGTAAGCAAGCAAGATTGACCTCCCTAACTCTGGAAATTCGATGGTTGAATCATGGAAAGATACTTTATGGAACCACTCTATATGATATTTCATTTTGCTCTCAAGTTTAGAAGAGCTATTTCTCTTAAAATCGCAGTTTTTGGGGAATTTGATTAGCTTTTTCTTGGGGTTGTCAAGAATATCTAGAAGGTTGTAATAAAAACGGAGTCCTAAAAATGTGAACAATCAAGTCGTGGGCCACAGAGAATGTCAAACACTAGTCAACATGGGAACCAAGACATTATGTACTGAGGTATCATTAAGACCTGAGGTGTTAGCTCCAAATGAGAACAAAATGGGACTTGTAATGTTCACAGCTTTCATGATGAATTTATAATATTGAAACCAAATTAACTTGGGGTACCATTTTATAATATTTCCATCAAAAAGAAAATTACCAGAGCTGGAAGAATCTAAGAAAAGCCCATAAGAACTACAAAGGAAAATCCTTATTGGATTTTTAAAAAATGGACTTCCCTGGTGGTTCAGCTGGTAAAGAATCTGCCTGCAATGCGGGAGACCTGTGTTCAGTCCCTGGTTTGGGAAGATCCCCTTGGGAAGGGAATGCCTACTCACTCCAGTATTCTGGCCTGGAGAATTCCATGGACTGTATAGTCCATGGGGTCACAAAGAGTTGGACACAAATGAAAGGCTTTCACTTTTTTTCAAGTTCAACACACACACAACTTTTGCATTAGAGTTGTAAACATTTTTGATTACATAGGAAAATATGTGTGCAATGTCAAGTCTGCTGCCTCAACGGGAATAATTTATTGAGAGTCCAACTGTGGGATTTAAAAATCACTTATGGAGAACAGTGTGGAGATTCCTTAAAAAACTGCAAATAGAACTGCCTTATGATCCAGCAATCCCACTGCTGGGCATACACACTGAGGAAACCAGAACGGAAAGAGACACGTGTACCCCAATGTTCATCACAGCACTGTTTATAATAGCCAGGACATGGAAGCAACCTAGATGTCCATCAGCAGATGAATGGATAAGAAAGCTGTGGTACATATACACAATGGAGTATTAGCCATTAAAAAGAATACATTTGAATCAGTTCTAATGAGGTGGATGAAACTGGAGCCTATTACACAGAGTGAAGTAAGCCAGGAGGAAAAACACCAATACAGTATACTAACGCATATATATGGAATTTAGAAAGATGATAACAATAATCCTATGTACGAGACAGCAAAAGTGACGCTGATGTATGGAACAGTCTTATGGACTCTGTGGGAGAGGGAGAGGATGGGAAGATTTGGGAGAATGGCATTGAAACCTGTAAAATATCATGTATGAAACGAGATGCCAGTCCAGGTTCAATGCACGATACTGGATGCTTGGGGCTAGTGCACTGGGACGACCCAGAGGGATGGTATGGGGAGGGAGGAGGGAGGAGGGTTCAGGATGGGGAGCACATGTATACCTGTGATGGATTCATTTTGATATTTGGCAAAACTAATACAATTATGTAAAGTTTAAAAATAAAATAATATTTAAAAAAAATAAAATATTCATGGAAAAAAAAATCACTTCAGATTAGAATTATTTTCGTCGTGACATTTGTTAGTTTGTTTCCTATACTGCAGCAGAAATCTCCTCACTATTTTGGCTTCATTTTCCATCTCCAGGACACAATCTTGCAAGATCACCTCTCACCCTTATCTCTTGGTGACTGGGCACTGAGATGGGACATTATGAACTTGATCTGACAACTTAATAAGATGTAATAAGACCTGAAATAGGGGCAGTGCCCTCTCGACTGAGAAGATCTAGATAGGTAAAGAATCTTTTCAAGGGTATGTCTAACCAAATTCCTTTTAAGACTTCCCTTTAAAGCATTAAATGTCTTTTGCTGTTTCAAACTAAAATGTGATCAGTTGGAATATTGGCAAAGAACAGGTCATTAGCAAAAACTCCAATGAAGACAATTTGCTTTGGGTTTGATTTTCCTGTTTTTGTGGTTAGCTTAGCACCAGATGGTACCCTAGTGAGTTCCGTATAAATAATACAATCATAGGGTTGAGTGATTCTCTACCAGTCACAGAATCAAGCAGAAAATAGCACTTGTCTTTCTGCACAAGCCCATGTAGATTATCTTATTGCAGATTTGTTCTTATGCAGCTCAAACTCTCAAATTATTGTTATGGTTGGTGGGGTTTTTTTTTTTTTTTTCTATTTCTTTATTGGGCAAGCCAGCAGCCAACACCTCATTGTGACCCAGGGGGAAGGACTACTGACTTGAGGCTCTTTAGGTGATACATCCATCCATTGCAGAGAGGAGAAGAGGCGAAGAAGCAAAAATCTCTGCATTCCCTCTCTTGTTCCTGAAAAGGAAGAGTGGCCCCCAACACTCCCTTGACAGTTGGTGCACATTAGGGGGTGAGGGAACTGGCTTTGCCCACAGAAGCCCTGTGGCAACCCCTTACAGGCTTTCAAGGTCCGGCTCAAGTGCCAACTCCAGCCCATGATGCTCAGTGATCTTTCCTCTTTCTCCAGGTTCAGATGACAGTTACAGTTTGTTCCTTAAGATCTAGCTCTTCATTATGTTCTCTTTGATATTATAGTTTCCCTACACCTCTCCTTTTGGATGTAAGTCTTATCTCACCTGTGGGATTCTAAGTTGCTCAAATCTATTTTCTTACAACCTAAATGACTTAGCACAGAATTGGGCATTCAATAACTGCTGTTGAATTGATAACACATATGTGGGTCACAGCTCTCACACACTGGAGCACAGATTTAATGGTCAGTACCCCATTCAGTGAGCAGAGTTTATCTATTATGACACAAAGGATTCTCGTTTCTTAAGAGTGATGGAGAAAGAATGAAAAACTTCCCCTGCTTTTCCGCTTTCATTTGACTGTCCTGAAGATGACCCATATAGTAGCAAACCACAGAAAAGGTGATGTAGCCCGTTGGAGGAAAATAGGTGGAATCACTGAGAACCTTTCTTCTTTTGAAAGCTGCCTGTATTTTTACCCTGGAAGCACAGATAACCATACGGTGTGTTCAGCATTCACATAGACCTGAAATAAAATTGAGCCACTCAAGTATTTTTCTGAGCTTGGGGCTCTATTTACAAGTCTTTGCTTTAATAGTTCCTATGTATTAGATGTTTTGGAGTGACCTCAAAAAAGCACTTAGGAATTCAGATCAGATTATTAAAACCAGTAATTTATTAATTATAAAGAACTAATTTCTAAATAATTTATTTCATGTATTTCCCAAAACATCTTATGGTCTGCGACAGAGTTCTCAAAGTGTGTCCTATAGAATATTAGTATTTCATGACATATGAATGGATGCTTCCTAGAAAAATAATTGGTTGCTTGGTTGTTGGGAGAAATGTTACGTATCCTGTTTGCTTCTTGGAGCATCACATAGCATATTAAAGGCTCCAAAGTGTCTTGCAGCAAAAAGCTCTGTTTAATTTGTTTATCTTGGCATTTAGCAAACATATTTGATCTCAGGAAGAGAATAATATTTAGTGAGTATTCTGTGCCAGGTATATATTATCTTACCAAATTTTCACAATAAAATTCTAAAATTCCCTTGTGGCTCAGATGATAAAGAAGCTGCCTACAATGCAGGAGACCCATGTTCAATCCCTGGGTCAGGAAGATCCCCTGGAGAAGGGAATGGCAACCCACTCCAGTATTCTTGCCTGGAGAATTCCATGGACAGAGGAGCCTAACAGGCTATATAGTCCATGGGGTCAAAAAGAGTCAGACACGACTGAGCGACTAACACTTTTCACTTTCACCCATATTTAAAGATAGGGAACTGAGCTTCTGCTGTATTAAATGATTTGTTCCAGGTCAAACAGTGGCAGAGTCTTATATAGTGAATTTTCAGGTTGACTCTGCCACCAAGTAGCTATGTACAACTGTTTTGGACAAATAAGGCAATCTTAATTTCCTTATCTTTAAGTCACATGAAAATAATAATGGTTTATAGATGTAAGGAATTGAATTTATATTACCATGTTTTGACAGAAAAGTGCCATACAGGTAGCATTTGTACTTTTCAAAAATAGGAGGCGGGGGGCAGGAAGAGGGCAACAACTAGTTCCAGGAAACATGTTCACTCAAAACATACAAGGTTAAGTGCTAGACTTATAAGGAAGTGCAAGTGTTAGTCGCTCAGTGTCCAACTCTTTGCAACCCCATGGACTGGAACCCACTAGGTTCCTCTGTCCATGGGATTTCCCAGGCAAGAATATTGGAGTGGGTTGCCATTTCCTCTTCCAGGGAATCTTCCCAACCTAGGGATTGAACCTGTGTCTCCTGCATTGCAGGCAGATTCTTTACTGCCTGAGCCACCAGGGTAGCACATGTAAGAGCAAATGTAAAAAAAAAAAAAAAAGTTACAGCTGCCCTGAATGTTTACCAGAACACATATATTTTCACTTCATAACTGCTTTGTATTTTTGGTATAGTTAGATTCTCAGATTCATGGATTGATCACATTGGGGAGTACAGCATTAAAGCACTCAGTGGTACTGTTTTGAAATGTTAAGACTAGAAATACATTATCACTAGATATTGGAACTTTGACCCTTAACAGCAACTTTCTTTGCTTCTATGGCTTTAAGCCAGAAGCTAAGCTTCTTTCTGTTTATTTTTGTATCATTCATTAAGAAGGCATTGCAAAGAGCTAATGGTCTTAGAAAGTGGCTCTGCCTCACTCTACCAATTCTAAGGTATGGTACTTGATTCTTAGGACTCTATCATCTGTCTCAATTTGTCGAGTTTACCATACGAGCTAACCCATTTTTACTTGGCCCCTTGGAAGCTTAAGTTTGAGTGAGTTGGATGTAGATACATTTTCCCCCTAAACTTTGAAAGTCTTTATAAATTTGTTCTACCTGTAAATTTAACAGATAAATAACACAGTGTGTAATATAACACTCTGGAACTTATTCCACATACTGACCTGAATGTGGTGATGGGTGTATGACAAAGGGGAAGAAGGCTGCTAATTAGACATCTACTTTGCTAAACTGGAAACTGATTTCCTCGTTACCTAAGTTGAACTGAATTCCGTTTCCAGTCTTGAAGTCATTACCAAGGCAGTGCACAGCTGAACTGAGACAGACTGCGTTTTGCATTCTGTATCCCTGAACTATCATTAGCTGATATCATAAATATTGATAGATAGTATAATACTCCACCAAGTTTATTAAAAGAATAATTTAGAAGCCCATGGTGGTTTTATCATCTGGGGTTCTACCATTCTCTAAAGTGCGATGACTGTTTCTGTGGTTTTCCTAGATTTGGTATTTATGAGTTGTTTATGGCTCTGACATTATTTTATGCTAGAATTCATTAACCTTTAAAATGTTTCTGATATGGTTACTCACTATTGTCAGTCACCTCTGGTTTCTAGACACACAGACTGCATCCTAAAAAGAGGAGATGAAACTGATAGCATTCAGATTCACCAGAAGTTGCTTTCTTTGGCTACTTGGTTTCTGAGGTGTAGTGCCAGCTGTTCTGGAGAGAGCAGAACTGCCCTTAGTGTGACGACATTCCAGTTCCTTTGATAGAGCCTCAAATTACAAGCTTTACTGTCTGATAACTGTGATTTCTTGAAAGACGTGCATCTATATCTTTGCTGTAAAGAATAGAAGAGAAATAATGGCACTATTTAAAGGATAGTTTCAATATATAAAAAAGGGTAATTGCTGTGAAATCTGTGCATAGCCTAAACGAGCTTATACTCTGATAAAAGCATTTCTCTAAAGGCAACTGTCTGGGTAGATTAATGCTGCCGTCTGGGTTCTGCTCAATAGAGCTTATGGGACTGAATGGGGTGGACAGTAAAAACAGACAGACATAAAACCCAAAACTTCTTTCACTCTTTTCTAAACCCTTTGGTCTTTATGTAGCTCAAAAGATGAAGCAAGTATCAGAAGTACTTCTTAACATGCGTTAAATACTGAGCCTTCTGCTGCTACGGAGTGACTTAGGAAGGATTGAGGCTGAAGTAAGATGTATTCTAATATCGATTCTGGCCTGAAATAAATGCTTATGTCCTTGAAATAATTTGCCGGTAGCTGTTTATTATTTTTTTATATATATTAAATAAAAAGTCCTTTGTTCTCTTTCAAGTTCTGGATGGGCTAATTAGCCATTTTGTAAACCAGCATAGTACAGTATTTCATCTGGATAAATTAATTTATAGTCTTGCATTGAAATGTAATTAAAGTGTTGTTGCAACTAGTTTTTAGTCCCTAATCAGCAATTGCTGTTACTCTTTACATGAATTGGACGGTAAATTTCATTAGCTTGTTTTCCTGGGCAAAAGATAGTGTCTAATTGCAGTCTCTGATCCACAGAGCTACAGAACAAACCCCCCTGGCTTCAGCTTGCTAACCAAAGGTTTGCCATGCCCTGTAAAGATATAGAGATGAAGATGCTCCTTTTAGCTTTGATAACATGTTTTTCATTTCCTTGAGGCTGTCTTTTGGGTTGATGATCCCAATTTATGAACTTGAAGTGAGGCTATTTTTGGCTACAATTTAAGCCAAAATTTGCTTATTTTGTTCTTCCTACATAAATGTCAAGTACAGTTACAATCAATCCATCAGTTTGTCTGCCAATGGTATTTAAAAGTTAATTTCAACACTGAAACTTATACATTCATTCATTCTGTCACTCAACAAATATTTATGTCTGACTATGTTGTTCAAGGCATTGTACTAAATATACCTTATGATGTTTTTTGTGAACATAGCAGGACAATTTCTTAAGTTTAAAATTTGAAGTTGAAAAAATTAAAAATTTTGAATATCAGATTTTTAGTAGAAGCAGGCCAAATTGGTGGCATTATCTATCAGTAAGCATGGTGTATTTTCACAACTTTAATACTTAGTAACTGTGTAAAGAGCAACATATTTGCTGAATTAGCGACTTTTTTGGAAATTTAAATTGTTTGACTGGTAGTCTTTTAAGAAAACACTGACAGATTTTTCTGTAATGGTCTGTGTAATCATGTGATTTACATTGCTAAGCTTTTTTCCTGGGAAGGCACATTGCTGAAGGATTAAAATAAAAAATACTGTACTATGTTTGTGTCACAGACCTCAGTTTTTAACACATTTAGTAAATTAAATTGAAGAAATTAAAAATCAGCGAGGCTTTTGGGTTGTGAGAAGGTTATTTGGAATTTTGCGTAACAGCTCATTGCACCTTAGGTGAGATTTTTTAAAATGCTTAATGTTGCTTTACAACATTGCTTGAATTTGTAGAAATGGGGGTTTTGTGATTGTTTCTACACACATACACACACACACACACACACACACTCTAGTTGAGAACCCAGTTGAGGAAAGAAGGTTGGATCAGTCAAAATTAGTAGACACACCGTAGTTAATGAATTCACTTGTTTAATTCAAGGTATACCTTCCTGATTGATTACAGTATAGGCCAGCAAAATATTCTGGTGTTTGAGCTAGTTTACATTATCCTTAAAGGGGTAAAGAAAGAACAGGAAATACCTTCTCATCTCAGCTTGTCCTCAGGCATCAGGTCACAACTACCACTCAGTAGCAGAAACCCAGTCTTCAGGAAGTAGGTCCAGACGGGAAGCCAGCTTTCTAACATGAAGGTTGAGTAGTAATGCTTGGTGAATGTGGAGATTGGACACCCTGGAGCACAGAGCAACACTCTGTGATGGAGGCTGAGCACACCACACAATGTGCCACTCTTTGACTAGCTTTTCTGTGTCCTACCAGGCTCTTGTTTTCACACTGCTATCTCATCTTTTCACCAATCTTTCTTTTAATGTTTTACCATTATGATAGTTGAAAAGAGAGCCTTTCCGAAGCAAGTGCTTGTTGAAGAAACTTTTTCCCATCACTCTGCTGCTGTGGTAGTTCTCCGGAGAAGTTTCCCCACTAGATACCTGATCCAGGTATCATAGGGAATTAGTGGTATTTGTCAAGTCTAGTTGGGCTTCCCAGGTGCCTCAGTGGTAAAGAATCCACCGTCCACTGCAAGAGATGTAGGAGAGTCGAGTTTGATCCCTGGGTTGGGAAGATCCCCTGGAAGAGAAAATGGCAGCCCACTCCAGTATTCTTGCCTAGGAAATCTCATGGACAGAGGAGACTGTAGTCCATGGGGTTCCAAAGAGTTGGACATAACCAGGCAACTGAGCACTCACACACGCACACCTTATGTCTGGTTAATCACGTATCACAGACTTCCAGGGTAGGGGGAAACCTTCTGTTCATTTAGGCCGACATTCAGCTGATGTTTGGGTCTCTTTTGCTTTTAAAAAGAATCTCACAAGGAACTCATTGCCTCCCGAGACAGCCCTTATTTAGTATTTCCTCAAGGGTATCCTCTTTAATGGCAGTCCCACAGGGTACTTTACAAAAAGTGTTCCATGGTCAAGTAAGTTTGAGAAGTAATAGTCAACATTTAAGCTCTGAGTATTCCTACAGAAAGTAGACTTGTTTAAATTAACCTGAAGCTTCCCTCAGCTAATTTGGTCCTGAAAACTCTTTCTCCCATATAACACATTTTAATATTCATTCTACAGAAAATGTTTCAGTATATGTTTTTTTTTTTCTAGATAATACGTGTTTGTTAAAGCAACATAAAATTGCATTGACTTTTTGGAAGCATGTCAAGCTGACCTTTTGACTCCTAGAGTCTCATTCTCTAGTACTACTTGCTGTTTAGTCACATTTTCCTGTTTTGCTGTGGTTGGCTTTTTGGATTCAAGTATTGGTCTTTTTTTCACATTTCATCTTATTGGATCCAGCTCACCTCTTCAGCTTGCCTTTTTGGATCCTGACTGTGTCATCCTAAACATTCATTAACAGTCTGAGATCTGTGCTACTCACTGATGTCATGAGCATGCCATCTAATATCTTTACTCAATTTGTTGATCAGAAGTGATGAATAGGACTGGGCAAGGTTGGTATTGAAGCGGAAAAGTTAAAATTTTGCCTAACCTCCTGCTCATTCTGTGTCTGTAACTCAGCTTGCTTCTTGCAAAATCTGGATCACGTAGGTCACGTAGTCTCAGAAAGTGGGGACTTAAAATACTAGGAACTGGAGCTTATCTCATTCACCCTTGTCCTGCTCTTTGCAATTGCCCAGCCCTGCAATCCTGTTTAATCATGCCTGTCCATGTAGAGGTCAGGCATCCCCCTCCCAGTCTTGACCACTATTCCCCCATGCATGAAACCCCTTAGTTTAAACCATCCTATTACCAGCTCATGTTGCCCACTATAGTCTGTCTATAAAAACTCTAACCCCTTTGTTCTGGGCTCAGAGCTTGGATAGTTTACTCCTCTGGGCCCTCTGGGGTAATAAATCTGAGTTCTCCAACTTTCCGAGTGTGGTGCTTGATTTCTCGATTACTGGTTTCTTCAACAGTATCATTCCATAAGCCATCACCCTTTGGTTCCAATTGCTAATCTCTCTAGTTAGTGGCACCCCACTCCAGTACTCTTACCTGGAAAATCCCACAGACGGAGGAGCCTGGTAGGCTGCAGTCCATGGGGTCGCTAAGAGTTGGACACGACTGAGCGACTTCACTTTCACTTTTCACTTTCATGCATTGGAGAAGGAAATAGCAACCCACTCCAGTGTTCTTGCCTGGAGAATCCCAGGGACAGGGGAGCCTGGTGGGCTGCCATCTATGGGGTTGCACAGAGTCGGACACGACTGAAGCGACTTAGCAGCAGCAGCAACTAGTTAGTAACAAATCCGTCAGAAGAGTTTCCAGTTTCTCTGGCCTCTAGTGTCTAGTCTTTTAGTTTGCAAACCTATTTTTTTTTCTAAGAGGCAAATCATCTTCTCCTATTATTAGCTCTTCCAATTTTTTTCCAAAGCAAAACGTAATAATTTTGCTTCTAAATATAGTGGCTCATCAACTCTTCATAAATCTAATGCCACATCTTTTCAGGAAGTAATGCTGGTCAAAATCCTGCTATATTTTTGCAGAAAATATTTTGGGGAGATGTCTTAAAACACCAGGGTGTCTTTCTGTGCCTAGATAATTTAGTTGGCGTGGTTTCAGTATATTTGTATTGTAATTTTCTATCTGGAGGAATAGTCTTTTGAAATTGTATACACTAATTAGTGTAGTTTGCAAAATAATAGATATTTTTGTATGTGTGGGAGGTAAGGCTTTCAAATGCAGCATTTAAACATAATTGCTCTTTAAACATCATTGCACTCAAAAGACATGTATTAATTTTTCTTATAACTGCAGGTTTGGGGTGGCCTAATAATTAATCTCCACATCAAGCCAAAAAAAAAAAATCCAATGATTTCCCAAATGTGTCCCAAATATCCTATTTATCTGAAAGTCTGAAAGTGAAGTTGCTCAATCCTGTCCAACTTTGTGGCACCATGGACTGTAGCCTACCAGGCTCCTCTGTCCATGAAATTTTCCAGGCAAGAGTTCTGGAGTGGGTTGCCATTTCCTTTTCCAGGGGATCTTCCCCACCCAGGGATCAAACCTGGGTCTCTCGCATTTCAGGCAGACGCTTTACCATCTGAGCCACCAGGGAATAGTTTATTTATAATTGTGCCAGTATATTTGCCAAAGTTTAGCCCCAATTATTTATTTACACCAAAATGAATCCTAGAGAAGAATTTTTGCTTTGTTTGCAAATCACTAGAGTAATTTTATTGAGATTTTCAATCTACTTTTCAGTACCAGAGCATCTTCACATTTTTATTTTTAAAGTCGACTTAGAAGTATGTCAGAAGTTGTAGAAAGCTCAAGTTCTGAGACTGAAAACACATGAGTTCATAATTGGCACCATGCGTTTTTTAGTTGAGGTACCTGAGATAAAGGCTTCCCTCTTAGCTCAGCTAGTAAAGAATCTGCCTGCAGTGTAGGAGACCTGGGTTTGATCCCTGGGTTGGGAAGATTCCCTGGAGGAGGGCATGGCAACCCACTGCAGTTCTTGCCTGGAGAATCCCATGGCCAGAGGAGCCTGACAGGCTACAGTTCATGGGGTCGCAAGAGTTGGACATGACTGAGCCACTATATCCCACTCCCACCTGGAATAAGGTTATTCAATGTGTCTGAACCTCAGTTTTTCATTTGTAAGATGTGAGATGAGGATGATGATGGATACTTATCTCTTAGGATTCCTTTAAAGATTACATGAGGAGTATTTAAATAAAGCATGTTCCACATTGCTTTATACACATTGAGAATTGGATAAGTGATAATCAGTCTGTTAAGATTCATCTATAAGCAAAACCCTTAAAATGTCCAGAAAAATTTGGCATGTTATATCAAACTTTTATTTCTACAGTGTTCTTCTAATCAAAATGGTTACATTTTCCCAAAGTCTTCAGTTTTCATGACTGTGGATTTATATTATCTGACTCACAATCATAAAACATGGCAGCATTGTTAAAATTCAGACTGTTCTAGACAGTCTATTTCACATAGCTACCATCCAGTAGTATCCAAAACGTGTCTCAATCACAGCACTTACCACAGTGCCTGATTCAGTCTGTAGGAAAAACCAAACAAAGCAAAACAATAGGCTCTTTCCATGGGGCATCTGACTATTCTGAATTTTTCAAAGTTTGGGCTTTTTAAGTTGAGTTTAGGACATAATTCTGGGTATTTTGTGTCAGGCGAGTGTAATCTCCTCGGTTCTGTCTTGACAACAAAAATTTGAAGTGAAGGACATTAGAGCCCTCGGCGTGTCACAGCTCACAGACAGACCATGTTATAACTCTTAGGTCTTGGACAGACCATGTTATAGCTCTTAGATAGATCAGTATTACAGCTCCGTGTCACAGCTCAATTATATTTAGAAAATAGCAGGAAAATACATCCTCAAGGGTATGCTGACCCAAAGATGCGAAGAGAAGAGAAGAGAGCCCCCGCCCTTTGTCTCCTCTTTTTATGTGTTTTTTTCCTTCCCACTGGGCCTGCCCTATGTAAATTGGGCTAGCCAGGAGTGCTGTTTGTTCTACCTGAGATCCTCACTCCAGTCCTCAGACCTTCTTTTGACCTTCCTTTGTTCTATTTTTGTGGGCTTTTCCCTTCCTTGTCTTTTAGCCACCGTCATTTTGGACTCCTGTTTCCTATTCTAACTACCTAACATTTTGTTTCCTTATCAAAGTCAGATAGTTTGATTAATTTTTATTCTGGGTATTTTTCATTCTTTTGGAACAGCCTAAGTTACAAAAAGACAGAAGGTTGTATCATGGGTAAGAGTAAAATGTCTTTGCGTAAGGTATATGCCTATTTAATATTAAAAGGACAATGAGGTTTCTCGACTGAAAAAAATGTACAACCTAAAAATTGAGAATTATGTTTTATTTGGGGTATTTCTGAGGACTGTGAGGCTGGGATATAGCCATGTAGATAGCTCTGAGAAACTATTCAAAGAGGTAAAGGAGGAACTAGGATTTGTAGTTTTTGCTGAGGGAAAATAAAACAAAACATGTATTCAGACATCAAGAGGTTATTCTTAATCACAAAAAAACAGACATCTCAAGTTAATAATTTTAGTGCTTTTCTACAAGGTGAGAAGAGTCAGGAGTCTGGGTTCATTGAAATTATTCCTTTGATATAACTATCTAGGGCCTGTATCCTGTTGTATTTTTTTTCATCCTGAATTCCCCTCAGGGGGCATGGAGAAGAGTACAGTGGCTGATGGCTTGATGGCTACATCCTTTGTTTACTGAAATGGCTGGCAGTATTCTTTGTCTACACGTTTATTCATGACTAGTCCTGTGAGGACCTAGGTGAAGACATCAGCCAGCAGCCCAAGTCCTCTGGAGTGACAGCTCCAGAGAATAAATCCAATAGATGATTTTAGGCAGTCAGCCAGAGCACACAGATTCTTGTGCAATTTGTTTTCTATACAAGGATGCCTTACAGAGGGGACATGAATTTGGGTTGAAATTTAGTCTGCGTTATATTCACTGTAGGCTTCCCTGATGGCTCAGTAGTAAAGAATGCAGGAGATGCAGGTTCGATCCCTGGGTGGGGAAGATACCCTCAAGAAGGAACTCGCAACTCACTCCAGTATTCTTGCTTGGAGAATCCCATGGACAGAGGAGCCTGGCAGTCTACAGTCCACAGGGTTGCAGAGTCTGACACCACTGAGCACACACAGGCATGAGCTGAGAAGGCATAACCCAGCCCCTCTAGAAATATGTTCTTGGTTTCTGTGATATTGTGATTTATAAGAAAAATATATATTTGGTCATAGTTACCATTCAATCGAGAGGTGGACTATAAAGAAAACTGAACACCAAAGAATTGATGCTTTTAAACTGTGGTGTTGCAGAAGACTCTTGAGAGTCCCTTGGACAGCAAGGTGATCCAACCAGTCCATCCTAAAGGAAATCAGTCCTGAATATGCATTGGAAGGACTGATGCTGAAGCTGAAACTCCAATACTTTGGCCACCTCATGCGAAGAGCTGACTCATTGGAAAAGACCCTGATGCTGGGAAAGATTGAAGGAGGGAGGAGAAGGGGACAACAGAGGATAAGATGGTTGGATGGCATCACCAACTCAATGGACATGAATTTGAGCAAGCTCCAGGAGTTGGTGATGGACAGGGAGGCCTGGTGTGCTGCAGTCCATGGGGTCACAAAGAGTCAGACAGGACTGAGCAACTGAACTGAACTGAAGGGAGTCTGGTTCTCAGCTCCCCAAGCCCTTGGCATTTCAGATATATAGAGAGATTAAGGTCTGTTTTGTTTTGTTAATGAATGTCCTTAGGAAAGAGCCTAAGGGTGGGGCCTGGTTGCTAGTAGAGCCAATCTAGCTACCACTAGAACTTGGGAACTTTGGGTTGGAACTTTCATTACCACCCCACCCCCAAACTCTGGGGAGGGGAGGGGAGGGGAACTTGAGGTTTAAATAATGGACAATAGCCAGTGATTTAATTGAACATTACTATGTAATGAAGCCTCCATAAAACCCCCAAAGAAAGGGCGATCTTCTGGTTTGGTGAACTTGTGGAGATTTGGGGAGAATGGCACTCCTGGAGGGCATGGAAGTGTTCTCGCCCTTTCCTCTTACCTTCTCTTACATCTGGCTATTCCTGAGTTATATCCTTTTATAATGAAGCAGTGATCTAGTAAGTAAAATATTTCTCTGAATTCTGTGAACTGTTCTAGCAAATTAAGCAAACCTGAGGAGGTGGTCATGGGAATCTCTGATGGATAACTGACCAATTAGGCAGAAGTACAATGATAACCTGAACTAGCAACTGCCCTTTGAGTTGGGAGAGGGAGTGGCAGGGCAGTCTTATGGGACTGAGGCTTTTATTTATATGTGGGGAATCTGATTCTATCTCCAGGTGGATAGTATCAGAATTGAGTTAAATTATAGGACACCCAGCTGGTGTTCTCCCTTCCCCATTGGAAATTGAGTTTCAGAATACCAAAAGAGTTCCATAATATTTCTAGAAATCATTCAAGGATCACATTAGTGATACAATAGAAAGAGCTGAGGGTTTGTAGTCAGAAAGCCCAGGATTTTAATCCTAATTTCAACAGTTACTGCTTCGTGACCTTGGTCAAGTTATTGAAAAATTTGGGCTGTTCATCATCTCTTATATAATGTCTGCCTCTAGGATTGAGAGGGAGTGACTCCCCATGCTGTTATCTGGCCCACTGAGGTTTGAACATTTTAAATGATCATATATGCGTGAGTTTTATTACATTTTGGTGAAATTTGGTACAGAAGTAGAAATAAATGACTTTTGAGACAAAGAAATGACTGTGAAAGTGTGAAAGTGAAAGTTGCTCAGTTGTGTCCAACTCTTTTCGACCCCATGGAGTATACAGCCCATGGAATTCTCCAGACCAAAATACTGGAATGGGTAGCCTTTCCTTCTCCAGGGGATCTTTCAAACCCAGGGATCGATCTCAGGTCTCCCTCATTGCAGGCAGATTCTTTACCAGCTGAGCCACGAGGGAAGCCCAAGAAATGACTAAGTTGCTATTTTAAAGCCAACTAGTCATCCTGCCTACAGTATTTACCATAGGTAAAAATTGCTTCTGGTTCACATTGACTGATAGAATATATGTATGATATTTACAATTGTGTGAATTCTAGAATTCAGAGAACCATCTCTTATATAATGTCTGCCTATAGGATTTAGAGGGAGTGACTCCCCATGCTGTTATCTGGCCCACTGAGGTTTGAACTGCAGATAGGTGATGCCCCATACCACTACATTTTGAATAGCTTGGATTTAAGAGCAGCAAGCCAGGTCACAGAACAGTCACCACAACATCCAGTGTGCCTTTCTTACAAGTATATTTCAGAAATTGATAGGTGGCCTACAAAA
Organism: Bos grunniens; assembly: GCF_055505025.1. Taxonomy (NCBI): domain Eukaryota; kingdom Metazoa; phylum Chordata; class Mammalia; order Artiodactyla; family Bovidae; genus Bos; species Bos grunniens. The sequence continues at coordinate 137,138,258 of NC_141194.1, forward strand.
ATCCTATTCTCTTAAGAAAGTTTAAATTATTTTTTCTTCAATTTCCCAACTAGAAATAGTTCTTTGGGAAGAGCCCATTGCATAGAAAATACACTTAGCTTAGTGGCTTTCCCTAGTGGCTCAGTGGTAAAGAATCCTCCTGCCAGTGCAGAAGACTGCACATTTGATCCCTGAGTCAGGAAGATCCCCTGGAGAAGGGAATGGCTGGCTACCCACTCTAGTATTCTTGCCTGGAGAATCCCATGGATAGAGGACCTGGTGGGCTGTAGTCAAAGGGGTCACAAAACAGTTGGGCACAACTGAGTGACATTAGTGATCTCCTGGACTGTAGCCTGTAGCCCACCAGTCTTCTCTGTCCATGGGATTCTCCAGGCAAGAATACTGGGGTGAGTAGCCATTCCTTTCTCCAGGGGATGTTTCCATCCAGGGATTGAACCTGGATCTCCTGCATTGAAGGCAGATTCTTTACCATCTGTGCCACCAGAGAAGTCCCAGAAAACAACAAGCAACAAGAATATTCCAAGGTTCTTATTTACACAGGAATGGGAAAAACCAATAGAAGGTTCTAGGTAGCTTTCATCATTATAATATGCAGTATATATAGATTCTGCATATGTTAGTCAGACACAAGATGTTCTGCAGGAATCCTGAGGTGTAACCTAATACATGACTACAAAATCAAACTCCAGTAATATCCCTATAATTCTTACTAGCTCTAGGAAAACGGGAAGAAGCCCTCCAGAAAATGATTTCCTTTTGTGTAAATTCTTTTAGTAAACAACCCTGAATCATAAAGAATGTTCTGCCTTTTGTTTGCTAGTTGTTTTTATATTTTGATCTGTGATTCATATGTTTAATTCTGTTCCATACACGTAGTTCCTTATTACTTTCTGGTGGTACTTGGGTCAGAACCCATATTAACTTGTGGTTTCCTTGGTTCACAAATTGCTACTTCTCTGGGGCACTTTACCCCCATATTACACCATAGAATTACGCTTTACCCCAAAACTGGTTTTTGTAGCACCTACATTTTTTGAAATCATATCTGCTATTGGGTTTTACTTTCCTGAAGAATATTTTCTTTCTTATGACTAGTTTCGTTGCAGAAACCAGTAATCAAGAAACCAAGCACCACACTTGGAGAGTTGGAGAACTCAGGTTTATTACGCTGGCAGGCCTAGAGGAGTTAACACTCGAGTTCTGAGTGCCAAACAAAGGGGTTATAGAGTTTTTATAGACAGACTATAGTGGGCAACACTAACTGTTAATAGGCTGGTTTAAACTAAGGGGTTTTGCGTGGGCAGGAATAGCAGTCAAGATGGGGAGGGGGCTACCTGACCTTTACAACGACAGGCATGATTAAGCAGGTTTGCAGGGGCTGGGCAATTGCAAAGAGCAGGACAAGGGTGAGTGAGATAAGCTTCCATTCCTAGTATTGTAAGTCCCCACTTTCTGAGACTACATGACCTGTGTGATCCAACTTTGCAGGGTGCAAGCTGAGTTATAGAGGCAGAACAAGCAGGAGGTTAGATAAAATTTTAACTTTCCCTCTTCATTTCCCCCTCTTGATGCTTCTATCACTCATTGTGGAAAGCATCATCACATGTTTTGGTAGGACATTCAGAGCTCCTCATTGTTTAGGGGGCTATATTGAGCTATTACCATTTGTAACTTTATGGATTCAATCCAAGAGGTTATGAACTGGGTAATTGCATTGAGTATACAAGGACCAAACAAGAGCACTGCAAAAAGCATGAAGAGAGGACCTCTTAAAGGGAAAAGCCATGGTATTCAGCTCCAGATAATGTTCCAGTTACCCCAGGAATTAGCTAGTTTCTCTCTCCTTTTTATGATTTGTTCCCTTAGCTGCTGGGCCATGTCCCTGACTATTTCTGATTGGTTTACATAAAAGCAGCCTTCTTCATTCAAGAAAAGGCATAGCTCTTCAGCTGTCAGTAGGTCTAGCCCTCCCCTATTCTGTAAAACCATCTCAGCCAGGGAGTCTATTTGGTCCTATAATGAAGAGCACAGCAATAATATCGATTAGGAATAGAGGCCAGGGTTGACAATAAAAATCTATCAATATTTTGATAGCCAGATCCTCAAGCTCCTGCTGTGCATTAACCAGCCAGCTGCCAGAGTGTGGCTGGAGCAAGGCTGAAGAATCCTCAGGTTTCTGCCATGCATTGACTAGTCAGCTTCCAGAGTGACCAGAGCGGGACCCAGCATCCTTTGTGAGTGAGGGCCTCGTCTTTGGAATAAGACCTTGAGGATGTTTTTGGGTTCCCGAACTGCTTTCCAGGTGTCCTCATCACAGGAAGTCACTGCCTTCTTGACTCTGGTGTGGTGGATCCAAAGGATGACACCTATAATTCTAACAGCAGAAGGGGTTGCCAGGATGACCGTGTGAGGGCCTGTCCAAACTGGCTGAAGTGTTTTTTTTTTTCCCCTAATCTTTAACCCGTACCTCATCTCCTGGCTGATAGGGATGAACCCAATTGCCCAAAGGAATTGGTGTCCTTTCTAAGGTTTATCAGGCGATATGGCTGAAGACTTTTCCCAGAGCTTGGAGGTGTTGGGACATCTCCAGGTCAACTAGTTGTTGATGGTTTCCCTTGAGCTTTTCTATCACTGGGGGTGGTCTCCGTGTAAGATCTCAAAGGGAGACTAGCCTGAGGACCTCAGGGGGCATTTACAGAGGGAGGTGAGAGTCCACAGAAGGATAAGGCAGCTTGTACTAGCATTGTCTGGGTGTTGGCTGGGGGATATTCTTGTTGTACTGCTGCTGCTGCTAAGTCCCTTCAGTCGTGTCCGACTCTATGCAACCCCATAGACGGCATCCCACCAGGCTCCCCCAACCCTGGGATTCTCCAGGCAAGAACACTGGAGTGGGTGGCCATTTCCTTCTCCAGTGTGTGAAAGTGAAGTCACTCAGTCGTGTCCGACTCTTAGCGACCCCATGGACTACAGCCTACCAGGCTCCTCTGTCCATGGGATTTTCCAGGCAAGAGTACTGGAGTGGGCTGCCATTGCTTTTCAGCTTGTTGTACTACTACTTGGAGAAACAAACTTAACAGTAAAGTTAAAGATATGTGGCCCAAAGATTAATAGAGGAAAGCTGCTGAGGGGCTAGCCAGGAGAATGAGGTCCAGACATTGATTTGTGACATTAGTGTTTCCCTAGGTATGAGAAGATGGAAAAATTCAGACTCATAAAAATATTTACGTGAAAACATCTGACTGTCTGAAGGCCTGTTTTTTTGTTTTTGTTTTTCCCAGAGCACAGAGTGCCTTATTTCTTGTCTCCACCCTGAACTCCTTTCAAGGGAGTGTTGAAGGTCAGCATCTTGTAGTGCTCATGATTTAATCTTTGTAGAGGCAGCTGGCAAGGGCCAACATTCAGTCAGCCATGTCCCTTCATAGCCACATATCTGACCCTGTTTTGGGGGCATTGCATGGTAATTGTGTCCCATGATGCTGGGAAGGCTCATTCCCAGGTCTAACAAAGATTTCATTGACAGGCCACTCAGTGTTTTTTCACTAGACCAGGCCTTGTAAGTAGCAAAAGTCTCTGGACCATACCTGTCTTACTAGCCTCTTGGTTAGGAAAATATTTCCTCTTGTTGCTTCTTCCCATATCTAGAGTTACATTATTACAATTATTGATCTCATATGAGACTGTATATCAGCATTTTATCACAGGCTTACTCACACATTTGGGAATGTAAGAAATAATCTTCTGAAACAAGCTACGTAGAAAATAGTATAGCTAGCAGTTATTAGTAAGGTCACAAGCAAGAATTTAAGTCAAGAACTTTCATTGGGTATAGCCTGGTATACCCCAGGTGATCTGACTCAGTTAAATGATTATAGCTAAGTGTTCACCTCTTGGTTGTACATCATGGAACATCTGAGCTTTATCTAAAGACTGGTTACTGAGATAAGCTTTATAAACAATCTTAGAGTGTCCTTTTTATAACTTAATTAAAGCTTTTTAGCAATATAACATAAGAAGGAACTATCTCAGAAGTGAGTCTTAGTAAGCACAGAACTTAATTAACAAAACTAGAATTTAATATTCAGTGAAGCATAATTTTTTTTTTGGAGAATTCATTGTGAGGGCATTGACACCGTAGCCAGGGAAGCCTTTAACCCATCAAATGAAAATGAGGTCTGTCAGGGAGCCAGGGTAAGCCAAACAGCCATCTTGGATTTCCCATAGCCTTGGCTCTTTGATTTTTAGCTGTTGTTTGTCCATTTTTAATTTCCTGATTTAGGAGCGGACTATTGCCATGTTTTAAGGACATCAGGATAGCAAAAGTCTTACCGTGAGGGGTTAGTTTGTGTAGAAGCAGAATGAGCTTTGTCTACATGTATCATAATCTTAAATAATGAATATTTACTTTACCAATGTAACAAAAAGACTTTAAAAACAAATATAAATCACTTAAAGGCAGAGAAACTCATAATCTGTTATTGAAAGCTGCATTCTAAGAAAACTTTGTTCTCTAAACAGAGAGAAGACCAAATTCCAGTCTGGTACCAGCTTACTGTTAATAACAAAATTTGTTTATCTGCTTAACCTTAGGAAATCTTTTCCATAAATCTTGAAGAACTAGCAGTATTCCTCTAAATGCATGAGAGTAAAACCATAGAAAACATGTTTAAAAATCTGATTCTATTGCAATTGACAAAGAAACTTGGTCATTGTTGTGATATTTAACACTTTAATATGATACCTAGAATTGTAATTGACCATATTTTATCAGGGCATATGAGATCTATATGAATTTCAATTAATTTAAGGATATCTATATTAGTAACATCAACCATACAGTATAACCTGAAAGATTTATCACCCCTTCAACAGTACTTCCCATGTAATTTAACATATCCAGTGGACCCAGGTAGCTTAATAGCTCTTTTGGAAGTCTCAGGGGCCCTCTGAAGCATTCAACACTTAGCTAGAAGTCAAGCTATTTAGGAAGTTTTGTCAATAAAGATCAAAAGGGTTTATAACACTCAGTCAGGTAGGATCATATAGTTCAGTTCAGTCGCTTAGTCATGTCCAACTCTTTGCAACCCCATGAAGCGCAGCACGCCAGGCCTCCCTGTCCATCACCAACACCTGGAGTCCACCCAAACCCATGTCCACTGAGTCAGTGATGCCATCCAACCATTTTATCCTCTGTCGTCCCCTTCTCCTCCTGCCTTCAATCTTTCCCAGCATCAGGGTCTTTTCCAATGAGTCAGCTCTTCGCATGAGGTGGCCAAAGTATTGGAGTTTCAGCTTTAACATCAGTCCTTCCAATGAGCACCCAAGACTGATCTCCTTTAGGATGGACTGGTTGGATCTCCTTGCAGTCCAAGGGACTCTCAGGAGTCTTCTCCAACACCACAGTCCAAAAGCATCAATTCTGTGCTCAGCTTTCTTTATAGTCCAACACTCACATCCATATATAACCACTAGAAAAACCATAGCCTTGACTAGATGGACCTTTGTTGGCAAAGTAATGTCTGCTTTTTAATATGCTGTAGGTTGGTCATAACTTTCCTTCCAAGGAGTAAGCGTCTTTTAATTTCATGGCTGCAGTCAACATGTGCAGTGATTTTGGAGCCCAGAAAAATAAAGTCAGCCACTGTTTCCACTATTTCCCCATATAATTGCCATGAAGTGTTGGGACTGGATGTCATGATCTTAGTTTTCTGAATGCTGAGTTTTAAGCCAACTTCTTCACTCTCCTCTTTCACTTTCATCAAGAGGCTCTTCAGTTCTTCACTTTCTGCCATAAGGGTGGTGTCATCTGCATATCTGAGGTTATTGATATTTCTCCTGGCAGTCTTGATTCCACCTTGTGCTTCCTCCAGCCCAGTGTTTCTCATGATGTACTCTGCATTTAAGTTAAATAAGCAGGGTGACAATATACAGCCTTCACATACTCCTTTTCCTATTTGGAACCAGTCTGTTGTTCCACGTCTAGTTCTAAGGGTTGCTTCCTGACCTTCATACAGATTTCTCAAGAGGCAGGTCAGGTGGTCTGGTATTCCCATCTCTTTCAGAATTTTCCACAGTTTATTGTGATCCGCACATTCCAAGGCTTTGGCATAGTCAATAAAGCAGAAATAGATGTTTTTCTGGAATTCTCTTGCTTTTTCCATGATCCAGCAGATGTTGGCAGTTTGATCCCTGGTTCCTCTGCCTTTTCTAAGACCAGCTTGAACATCTGGAAGTTCATGGTTCACATATTGCTGAAGCCTGGCTTGGAGAATTTTAAGCATCACTTTACTAGCATGTGAGATGAGTGCAGTTGTGCAGTAGTTTGAGCATTTTTGGCATTGCCTTTCTTTGGAGTTTGAATGAAAACTGACCTTTTCTAGTCCTGTGGCCATTGCTGAGTTTTCCAGATTTGCTGGCATATTGAGTGCAGCACTTTCACAACATCATCTTTCAGGATTTGAAATAGGTCAACTGGAATTACATCACCTCCACTAGCTTTGTTCATAGTGATGCCTCCTAAGGCCCCCTTGACTTCACATTCCAGGATGTCCGGCTCTAGGTGAGTGATCACACCATCGTGATTATCTGGGTCGTGAAACTCTTTTTTGTATAGTTTTTCTGTGTATTCTTGCCACCTCTTCTTAATATCTTCTGCTTCTGTTAGGTCCCTACCATTTCTGTCCTTTATTGAGCCTATCTTTGCATAAAATGTTCCCTTGGTATCTCTAATTTTCTTGAAGAGATCTCTAGTCTTTCCCATTCTTTTTTCCCCCTCTATTTCTTTGCAATGATTGCTGAGGAAGGCTTTCTCATCTCTCCTTGCTATTCTTTGGAACTCTGCATTCAAATGGGAATATCTTTCCTTTTCTCCTTTGCTTTTTGCTTCCCTTCTTTTCACAGCTATTTGTAAGGCCTCTTCAGACAGCCATTTTACTTTCTTACATTTCTTTTTCTTGGAGATGGTCTTGATCCCTGTCTCCTGTACAATGTCACGAACCTCCTTCCATAGTTCATCAGGCACCTCTGTCTATCAGATCTAGTCCCTTAAATATATTTCTCACTTCCACTGTATAGTCATAAGGGATTTGATTTAGGGCATACCTGAATGGTCTAGTGGTTTTCTCCACTTCTTCAATTTCAGTCTGAATTTGACAACAAGGAGTTCATGATCTGAGCCACAGTCAGCTCCTGGTCTTATTTTTGCTGACTGTATAGAGCTTCTCCATCTTTGGCTGCAAAGAATATAATCGATCTGATTTCAGTGTTGACCATCTGGTGATGTCCATGTGTAGAGTCTTCTCTTGTATTGTTGGAAGAGGGTGTTTGCTATGACCAGTGCATTCTCTTGGCAGAACTCTATTAGCCTTTGCCCTGCTTCATTCTGTACTCCAAGGCCAAATTTGCCTGTTACTCCAGGTGTTTCTTGACTTCCTACTTTTGCATTCCAGTCCCCTATAATCAAAAGGACATCTTTTTTGGGTATTAGTTCTAAAAGGTCTTGTAGGTCTTCATAGAATTGTTCACCTTCAGCTTCTTCAGCATTACTGGTTGGGGCATAGACTTGGATTACCATGATATGGAATGGTTTGCCTTGGAAACGAACAGAGATCATTCTGTCATTTTGAGATTGCATCCAAGGACTGCATTTCAGACTCTCTTGTTGACTATAATGGCTGCTCCATTTCTTCTAAGGGAATCCTTCCCACAGTAGTAGGTATAATGGGCATCTGAGTTAAATTCACCAATTCCAGTCCATCTTAGTTCGCTGATTCCTAGAATGTCGATGTTCACTCTTGCCATCTCCTGTTTGACCACTTCCAATTTGCCTTGATTCATGGACCTAACATTCCAGGTTCCTATGCAATATTGCTGTTTACAGCATTGGGCCTTGCTTATATCACCAGTCCCATCCACAACTGTGTGTTGTTTCTGCTTTGGCTCCATCCCTTCATTCTTTCTGGAGTTATTTCTCCACTAATCTCCAGTAGCATATTGGGCACCTACCGACCTGGGGAGTTCCTCTTTCAGTGTCCTATCTTTTTGCCTTTTCATACTGTTCATGGGGTTCTCAAGGCAAGAATACTGAAGTGGTTTGCCATTCCCTTCTCCAGTGGACCACATTCTGTCAGACCTCTCCACCATGAACCATCGGTTTTGGGTGGCCCCGCACGGCATGGCTTATTTTCATTGAGACAAGACAGTAGGATCATATGAGTTATTGTGAAATAATATTTATTTCCTTAGCCAAAGTTAACAAAAAATTTGAAAGGTAAATATAGAACAGATCAAGAGGTAAAGAAACTTTATTATGAAAAGCAGTTCAACATCTGAAGAAAGTATGTCTTCTTAACAGAGAGAAAGGCTGAATTAAAGTTTTTCACTAGCTTACTTTAAACTCATTTAGGTAAACTTAATTAAATTTATTTTAAACTTAGTCCTAACCATCCACAAAACTTTTTTTCAGGGTTACTTTCCACAAACCTTCTAATCACTTTTTGTAACAGTCAACTGTAAGTCAGACCTACTTTCTTTTCCCTTTATAAAATGTAATTTTATTTTTTATATCTTCTTTATTAAAAACATACATCCTACTTCCTTATTAGATTAGCAAACAAACATTAATACTAGATATTTAATATTGAATATTTCCCAGTTCATTTGAATCTGAAATTTATTGAGGTTAATTTTTCTTTTATTTAGAAATGTTTGATTTGTAAGCACTTACTTTCTCCAGTCCCATCACTTCATGGCAAATAGATGGGGAACCAGTGGAAACAGTGGCTGGCTTTATTTTTCTGGGCTCCAAAATCACTGCAGATGGTGACTGCAGCCATGAAATTAAAAGACGCTTACTCCTTGGAAGGAAAGTTATGACCAACCTAGACAGCATATTAAAAAGCAGACATTACTTTGCCAACAAAGGTCCATCTAGTCAAGGCTGTGGTTTTTCCAGTGGTCATGTATGGATGTGAGAGTTGGACTATAAAGAAAGCTGAGCATAGAAGAATTGATGCTTTTGAATTGTGGTGTTGGAGAAGACTCCTGAGAGTCCCTTGGACTGCAAGGAGTTCCAACCAGTCCATCCTAAAGGAGATCAGTCCTGGGTGTTCACTGAAGGACTGATGTTAAAGCTGAAACTCCAATACTTTGGCCACCTCATGCGAAGAGCTGACTCATTGGAAAAGACCCTGATGCTGGGAAATATTGAAGGCAGGAGGAGAAGGAACGACAGAGGATGAGATGGTTGGGTGGCGTCACCGACTCAATGGACATGGGTTTGGGTGGACTCCAGGAGTTGGTGAAGGACAGGGAGGCCTGGCGTGCTGCAGTTCATTGGGTCGCAAAGAGTTGGGCACGACTGAGCAACTGAACAGAACTGAACTTTCTTTAGGCCAATTAAATTAGAACTTATTTACAACTTCAATAATATTATCAGAAAAAAACAAAAGATATACATAAATACAGACAGACAGAGATCTTACAGTTTTCTGTTTGAGATTTAAAATATCTTTGACCCCCTTTTTTTTTCTTTGCTTGGAGTTCTAATTTGCCCAAAGCTGAGGTCTCAGGCAAAGTTGGCTGTGTATTTCAAGGACATGGAAAGGGTTAACTTCAAGCTTTTTCCTAGGCAGGTCTTTTAACAAGCCAGTTGTTATCAATTGCATGTGCAAAAAGAATTGGTTTTGCAGTTTCCAAAAAGAAAAATTTCTCTCACTCTGTTCAATCAGCAGTCATGCACTCACAATCATTCAGAGGCTATCACAGTGTCTCCCTTCTCCCGAGAACCCAGGTTTCCTTAACTGTTGCTCCTTTCCCGGGAGCTCCAAGGAGATCATCAGTCACAATGCGTCTCTTCTCCTGAGTCCCCAGTTCTCCCTATCTGATGCTCCCTTCAGGGGAGCTCCAAGTAGGTGATCAGTCTTATCTTCTACCAGTTGGGGTAGGACCTGACTGGGGACTGGGCCCAGGGCCTTACCTAATCCTGCGGCCATTCCTGGTGAGTTGGTCCGTCCCTCCCATGAGTCCAGTTGGGATTCGGCTGTCCATAGCGTTGGAACACTGGTCTGAAAGAGAACCTGGAATACCGTCAGGTGGCGTGCCTCCTTGTTCGTCTTGGGGTTCCTTTGCTCCAGCCTGGCTGAGCCACCTGTCCAGTGACTCAAAGGGCTGGTGTGGTTGGCATCTAGCTGGGGCCTCCAGAAATGTCGCAGAAACCAGTAATTGAGAAACGAAGCACCACACTCGGAGAGTTGGAGAACTCAGGTTTATTATGCCAGCAGGCCCAGAGGAGTTAACACTCTAAGCTCTGAGCCATGAACAAAGGGGTTACAGAGTTTTTATAGACAGACTGTGGTGGGCAACACTAGCTGTTAATAGGCTGGTTTAAACTAAGGGGTTTCATGTGCATGGGAACAGCAGTCAAGATTGGGAGGGGAATGCCTGACCTTTACAGACAGGCATGATTAAGCAGGTTTGCAGGGGCCAGGCAATTGCAAAGAGCAGGACAAGGGTGAGTGAGATAAGCTCCCGTTGCTAGTATTGTAAGTCTCCACTTTCTGAGACTACATGACCTATGTGATCCAACTTTGAAGGAGCAAGCTGAGTTATAGAGGCAGAACGAGCAGGAGATTATGTAAAATTTTAACTTTTCCTCTTCAGTTTTAATGTGCCTTTAGTTTTTTACTGTTGCCTTTATTGACAACATTTTGGGGAGAAATGTTAAATTAGTTCTGCAACTTTTTTGGCTGCTGTAAAGTCTACAAAGCTTTAATTGCAAAGTAATATTGGCAAACATAATAATTTTATAATGCATAAAACACTTTAATTTGACCTTTCTCCTTCCTTTTCTTGATTGAATAGCTTCCTTCTGTTGGGATCCTTAGATTGACAAGCTAGTTAAGCAAGGCATGTGTTTATTTGGTAGACTGAGTTGTCACATTCTAGTTTAATTTTGATGTGTGCTTTGATTAAAAGAATTTATATACAAGGGTGGGACATGCTTTCAGCAGTTGGTAGGGATTATTCAAACATGTTTTCCCTTACTTTTATGTGGGTATCTTTCTTTCCAGAACATCACTTTGGCAGATAATGGTGTAAGTATCCTAAGGTAAAGAAAAAAATAAAGTTGTAACTATCCTTTGTCCCAATTACCACAAAATCATCATCCATTTGTCCCGTTAAAAATACTACTCATGGTTTAAATTATCAGTCAGTCAGTTCAGTCGCTCAGTCATGTCCGACTCTTTGCAACCTCATGGACTGCAGCACGGCAGGTTTCTCTGTCCTTCACCAACTCTCGGAGCTTGCTCAAAGTCATGTCCATCAAGTCGGTAATGCCATCCAACCATCTCATCCCCTTCTCCTCCTGCCTTCCGTCTTTCCCAGCGTCAGGGTCTTTTCCAATGAGTCTGTTCATTACATCAGGTTAAAATTATAGGTCTACATTAGATGCAAAGGAAACACTTTTTTCATCTAGCTCTCCTGACCTCTAGATGACCTTCTTGGTATTCTGTTTACCTAGGGGCAGGTTTCTGGCCACCTGTCTTTATGCTCCCTCACCACCTTTATGGCAGAAAGTGAAGAGGAACTAAAAAGCCTCTTGATGAAAGTGAAAGTGGAGAGTGAAAAAGTTGGCTTAAAGCTCAACATTCAGAAAACGAAGATCATGGCATCCAGTCCCATCACTTCATGGGAAATAGATGGGGAAACAGCGGAAACAGTGTGAGATTTTATTTTTGGGGGCTCCAAAATCACTGCAGATGGTGACTGCAGCCATGAAATTAAAAGACGCTTACTCCTTGGAAGGAAAGTTATGACCAACCTAGATAGCATATTCAAAAGCAGAGACATTACTTTGCCCACAAAGGTCCGTCTAGTCAAGGCTATGGTTTTTCCTGTGGTCATGTATGGATGTGAGAGTTGGACTGTGAAGAAGGCTGAGTGCCGAAGAATTGATGCTTTTGAACTGTGGTGTTGGAGAAGACTCTTGAGAGTCCCTTGGACTGCAAGGAGATCCAACCAGTCCATTCTGAAGGCGATCAGCCCTGGGATTTCTTTGGAAGAAATGATGCTAAAGCTGAAACTCCAGTTCTTTGGCCACCTCATGCAAAGATTTGACTCATTGGAAAAGACTCTGATGCTGGCAACGATTGGGGGCAGGAGAAGAAGGGGATGACGGAAGATGAGATGGCTGGATGGCATCACTGACTCGATGGACATGAGTCTGAGTGAACTCCAGGAGTTGGTCATGGACAGGGAGGCCTGGCAGGCTGTGATTCATGGGGTTGCAAAGAGTCGGACACGACTGAGCGACTGAACTGATGGATCAGTTCTCCTGACATCCTGGTGTCATTTGCTTAACATACTCCACTTACATGGTCTCCTATACTACAATAGACTATACTGCAATTAGACATTTGCAAACTTAGCTGATCTCTTAGCATTTCTTTTATAAGACAATCTTTTTATCCCTCCAAAGTAAGCTGCTTTTTCCATTCCTCTGAATAGCTGTCTTCCAACCATGTCTTCCTCTCAGTAGATGATTAGGTCTTCTAATTTCACTAAAATGCAGGTTATCAAGCATGAACGCCCTCAACTTTCCTCACGTCTGTCTTCAAAATAGGCTTAAAAGTATGCTTAAATCATTTTTCCTCTTTCCCTTTTGTTTGTGAGTAACAAACCTGCGCCAGTGTTTTCTCTTCTGTCCTTTTGCTTTCTACTTTCTTCCTGGGTTTCCCTGGTGGCTCAGATGGTAAAGAATCTGCCAGACTATTGTCATCTGTTATCTTCTAACTATCATTGTCTCCAGTCTTGTCCCACAACCCACTGATACATTCTCTTCAGTATAGCCAGAGCAATTTACCAATTGAGCCATGTCACTTTTCTGTTTCCAATTCTTTGTTACCTTAAGATTAATATCTAAAATACTTGACACCGTGAATAAGATCCTTCCTAATCTGGCATGCTATAGTCTCATTTGCCACCATTCTATTTATTACAGTCATAGTCACTATTTCTGAACTGTAAAACATAATTTTATATCTTTGTGTTTTGCTCATGAAGCTATCTCTTATTCCGTTTATCTACAATGTCTTACCCATCTTCGGGATATAGTAAGTTCCTACTCATTCTGCAAGACCAAGTTGAAATATTGCCTCTATGTGAAGTCTTCTCAAGTCTAACTCTAAGCAGCATTCAATTTCTATATGTTAACATGGCCCTCTTTGCATATTTCTATACAGTGTCTCCACACTGCCTTCAATTATGTGTTTATGTGCCTTTATATCTTTTATAGACTGGTGAGCATCATGTCCTAATCATGTTTGTTTCTCAAGCTTCTAGCATAGTGCCTGGCATGCATTGGACACTCTGTGTTGCTGAATGAGCAAGTAGAAGAATTACAAGTGAGCAGAACAGGTTTCATTTTGGATAGTCTAGAATAATTTGATGCCTCAAACTCTAAACACTTGAAAAGATAACATTACAACAAAATTGTCAAAGTTTGAGATGCCACATATAGTGGCAGAGATAATGATGAAATTGCTAAAGATGTATAAAAGCTGAGGCTTTCATGTTGGTGGGGGAGTAGGGATGCAGGGATAGAAAGAGAAGTAGGGAGGCAGAATGAGTGGCCAACAATGGTGGATCTCCTCTTCAACCCATGACTTCCAGACACACTTCTAGATTTTCTCTTTGGCATGTCCTGTAATCCTCTTAGATGAATACTGGAAGTCACTATCTTTCACTTCTCTCCAGGAATACTGTCCCAAAGGGTCATGTTTACCACTTGACTGTGGTGTCCTTGAATGTTCTTCTTTGTGCTTCTCTATGGTAGAAATACCAAAAGGAGGATGGTTCAACTTACTCCCTTCCTCACCTGCTATGGCTTTATCCCATAGAGCATGCCCAATATTTTTATTGAGTTCTGTCTCAAAAAAGACTCTAAACAGATCCAATAGCCCACTAAGAGACATAACATGAGATTAAACTATGAGCTTCTAAACAAACGTGTTGAAAGACTGCCCTATTTATTCATTTATTCATTAATTCAACAGTCAGATTAAGAGTACCTACTGTGTCCCATATCACAGACTATTCAGAAAAACATTCATCATGCCCTAAGTGGATGTCATATCCTCACATCCTTTGAGATGATGCATTCCTCTTGCTTTTTAATTTTTAAATAGTTTTTTAGAGTTTATTTACCAGTCATGTATAAGGGTAATTAAAGTTTCTGCTGCTGCTGTTTAGTTGCTAAGTTGTGTCTGACTCTTTGAGACCCCATTGGACTGTAGCCCCCAGACTTCTCTGTCCATGGGATTTCCCAAGCAAGAATACTGGAGTGGGTTGCTATTTCCTTCTCCCAGGGATCTTCTTAACCCTGGGATCACACACACATCTCCTCCTTGGAAGGTGGATTCTTTACCTAAGTGGTACTAATTGTTAGACCCAACAATCTTAAAAAGTATCTGAGTGCAGGTAACCTCAGGTAAAGTTTGACAGAAGTCTTACAAAGTAATTGATAAAATCATAATTGACTGTGCAGATGACCCTGATAATTTATGAACCCTCTCTGAAGATCTTTATAAAAGATCAACACCCCTGTAAAATGTTATAGACAATAATAAACTTGGATCGGCTGATCTTTTTGAGGTCCTTTGAGCCCTAAGATCCTATGGTTAGAATCCATGGTTGATATTATAGATTCTAGGACAAACCTCTACTCAGCCCTCTGATCCCCTTTTGGCATCCCATTTAGGAAATCAAACAGTCTTTGGACTAATTTAAAGTACAGTGAATGCTCTTGTCATCACTGGTGATGGAGAAGGACTGTTTTATATCAAGATTTTACTGTGTATAGTTATTCTTAAGCTATGATTTTATTCATATTGTAATTGATCCTATTGTAATGAGCAATGTTATGACATTGACATTTATACAAAGTGGACTCAATGTTAGGAAAAGCCTCCTTGGTCTTGTCTTTATACCCTTTTTCCTGCAAGAGGTCTGGGAGTTGTTTTTTCCTCTTTCTTTTCTATTGTCTGCGTGCGTGCTCAGTCACGTCTGACTCTTTGTGTCCCCATGGACTGTAGCCTGCCAGGTTCCTCTGTCCATGGGATCTTCTAGGCAAGAGTACCAGAGTGGGTTTCCATTTCCTCCTCCAGGGGATCTTCCCTACCCAGGGATCAAACCCAGGTCTCCTGTGCCTCTTGCATTTTAGGCGGATTCTTTACCGCTGAGCCATCTGGGATAATCTCCTAATTTTTCTGATGTCTGCTGTTTTATAAAATAAAGTTTATTTGCAACAGTTTTAGGTTTACAGAAAAATTAAACAGATAGTTTAGAGATTTGCCATTATGCCCCCCTTCACACCCCCACACAGAATTTCCCCTCTTATTAACATCTTGCATTATTATGGCACATTTGTTACAATTAGTGAACTTATATTGATTCATTAACTGAAGGCAATAGTTTATTCAGATTTCCTTCGTTTTTACCTGATGTCATTTTTCTGTTCTAGGATCCCATCCATGTTACCACACTACAGTTACTTGTCATATCGCCCTAGACTCCATTTGACTCTGGCAATTCCTCAGATTTTTTTTTTTGATGATATGGACAGTTTTAAGGCATATAGGTCATGTATTTTGTAGGATGGCTTTTTATTGGAATATGTGGTATGTTTTCCTCATAATTAGCCTGGGGTCATGGGTGTTTGGGAGGAAGACTACAGAGACAAATACAGTTTTCTTCACAAATTATCATAGGTACATATTATCAGCAGGACTTTTTGTTGATATTTGCCTTGCATCACCTGACTCTAATAGTGTTTGTTAGGGTTTTTCACTGTAAACTCATGCTTTCCCCCCTTTCTATAGTGTACTCTCAGGAAGAAAATCATTATGTGCAGTCCACACTTAGTGAGTAGAGTTAGAGTCCACTTCCTTGAAGGCAGAATATCACCACAAGTTATTTGGAGTACTGCACAGGATATCTGTCTCTTCTCTCTCATTCATTTATGTAATTTATTGTTTTAGTTTGGGTTTTTTACCTTTTGGCTGTGCTGAGGCTTTATTACTGCACGCAGGCTTTGTCTAGTTGTGGCGAGTTGGGGCTACTCTGTAGTGGTGGTGCGTGGGCTTCTCATTGCGGTGGCTTATTTTGTTATTGCCCTTGGACTCTAGCGTGCAGGCTCAGTAGTTGTGGCCTGGAGAGTTGGCCTGCAGCATGTGGGATCTTCCTGGAGCAGGGAATGAACCTGTTTCTCCTGCATTGGCAGGCAGATTCTCAACCACTGGACCACCAGGGAAGTCCATGCATTCATTTATGTATTCAGTCATTTACTTATATCAGTGTGGACTCAGGAATATTTATTTATTTATTTATTTTTTTGTGTAATAAAGTTTTATTAAAGTATAAAGGAGATAGAGAAAGCTTCTGACATAGGCATCAGAAGGGGGCAGAAAGAATACCCGCTTGCTAGTGTTAACAATGAAGTTATACTTTAGGTCCAATACTATTTTTTGTTATTGTTGTTGTTCAAATTGCTCCAACTTTGGAGATCTTTCACTTGGTTTCTGTGACGCTCTAACATACCCCCATCAATGTAAGTTTTTTTTTTTTTTTTTTTGTATGTACTTATGTTTTGGAACAAAGGGATGCTCCTGTTTTTTATTTCCGTTTCATTTTGTACATTCATCTCTTTGCTTTTAATCTTAGTGATTTTTGTAGAAGTTGCTAGAAGATCACAGATGACCACAACAAACTGATTAATGGTTTAGAAAAGTAGAATGACCTTACGCCTTTACTAGTCTCTCACCTGTGACTTCAGATGGCACTTAATAAGAATTCTTTTCATGCTTTATATTGATTTCCCCAAAATTTAAACTGTTTTCTATACTAGTAACCTGGAATTTATACGTGAAATCGCCTTCTGTGAATTTTAAATTTACTGAATCAGCCTTAGTCTTTACAAAAAAGTAGCTAATATATTTGTGCTCAGACATCATAGGCATTAGTTATAATTAATGAGTTAGAAGAAAATATTTTTCTGTATGAAATATTGAAATATGATATATTGTCTAAATAATTGAAATGGCTATGTAGATTGATTATGCCCTAAAGGTAATTTTAAGGGAGATAATGGACATTGAATATGATAAATAAGACAGTGATTCTCAGGGGAAAAAAAACATAGTTTACATATATTGCCTATGTATACAGATATTGTTATTTACACATAAGTGACATTAGAAATGCTCAGTCTTCTCTTATAAGGCCTGTCAGCATTTTCATTGTAAACTTGCTTTTCAAGGGCACATAACATCTCCTCTAAAATTTCATTTGGGATTTAAACTTGCCAAACACAATTGCAGACTGTGAAATTTTCTTTTGATAATTTAATCAGAATCATTGTTTTTGTCCCAGTGCTTTGACTTGGGGAGAGCTACTTTCTTCCTGTGTCTTGATAAATGGTTGCTCTCTCATCTGAGAATGATGACTGTTGAATGAGAACATGGTCTTAAATTCTCTGAGTTTGATGGGTGGTATGTAACATCATAACTCTTTGATTCTACAAAAGGCAACTTCAAGCAGAGAACATGTTTCCTAAATGACAATGTTCTTTTTTTTTAATGGCCTATTAATGTAGTCCCTTTGGGCTGTGCTATTCTCCTCTGTTGATTTCTCTGCAATAACCAGTTAGAAATTATAAATATGAAAAAAAAAAGAGTTTATTGGCAATACTTAAAATATCTTCAAATTCTAAGGATGACTTTAACAAGAAAAATATAAAGCCTATATTTTCTTCAAAATTACTAAAATTTCTAGAGAAACATAAAGTAAAATCTGATTAAAGTGACAGATGCATCATGTTCTTTGCTAGGATATCTGAATTACTAAAATATGCCAAGTTTTCCAATTTAATTGATTTCAGTACAGTTCAGTTCATTTGCTCAGTCATGTCCGACTCTTTGTGACCCCATGGACCACAGCATGACAGGCCTCCTGGTCCATCACCAACTGCCGGAGTTTACCCAAATGCATGTCCATTGAGTCGGTGATGCCATCTAGTCATCTCATCTTCTGTTGTCCCCTTCTACTCCTGCCCTCAATCTTTCCCATAATCAGAGTCTTTTCACATGAGTCAGCTCTTCGCATCAGGTGGCCAAAGTATTGTGGTTTCAGCTTCAACATCAGCCCTTCCAATGAACTCCCAGGACTGATCTCCTTTAGGATGGACTGGTTGGATCTCCTTGCAGTCCAAGGGACTCTCAAGAGTCTTCTCCAACATCACAGTTCAAAAACATCAATTCTTCTGCTCTCAGCTTTCTTTATAGTCCAACTCTCACATCCATACATGACCACTGGAAAAACCATAGCCTTGACTAGATGGACTTTTGTTGACAAAGTAATGTCTCAGCTTTTTAATGTGCTGTCTAGGTTGGTCATAACTTTCCTTCCAAGGAGTAAGCGTCTTTTAATTTCATGGCTGCAGTCAACATCTGCAGTGATTTTGGAGCCCGGAAAAATAAAGTCAGCCACTGTTTCCACTGTTTCCGCATATATTTGCCATGAAGTGATGGGACTGGATGCCATGATCTTAGTTTTCTGAATGTTGAGTTTTAAGCCAACTTCTTCACTCTCTCTTTCACTTTCATCAAGAGGCTCTTTAGTTCTTCTTCACTTTCTGCCATAAGAGTGGTGTCATCTGCATATCTGAGGTTATTGATATTTCTCCTGGAAATCTTGATTCCACCTTGTGCTTCCACCAGCCCAGCATTTCTCATGATGTACTCTGCATTTAAGTTAAATAAGCAGGGTGACAATACACAGCCTTAACATACTCCTTTTTCCTATTTGGAACCTGTCTGTTGTTCCATGTCCAGTTCTAACTGTTGCTTCCTGACCTACATACAGGTTTCTCAAGAGGCAGGTCAGGTGGTCTGGTATTCCCATCTCTTTCAGAATTTTCCACAGTTTACTGTGATCCACACAGTCAAAGGCTTTGGCATAGTCAATAAAGCAGAAGTAGATATTTTTCTGGAACTCTCTTGCTTTTTCGATGATCCAGTGGATGTTGGAAGTTTGATCTCTGGTTCCTCTGCCTTTTCTAAAACCAGCTTGAACATCTGGAAGTTCACGGTTCACATATTGCTGAAGTCTGGCTTGGAGAATTTTGAGCATTACTTTACTAGCGTGTGAGATGAGTGCAATT
Source organism: Bos grunniens (assembly GCF_055505025.1). Taxonomy (NCBI): domain Eukaryota; kingdom Metazoa; phylum Chordata; class Mammalia; order Artiodactyla; family Bovidae; genus Bos; species Bos grunniens. The sequence goes on from NC_141194.1 coordinate 137,157,471, forward strand.
GTGCGGTAGTTTGAGCTTTCTTTGGCATTGCCTTTCTTTGGGATTGGAATGAAACTGACCTTTTCCAGTCCTTTGGCCCATGCTGAGTTTTCCAAATTTGCTGGCATATTGAGTGCAGCACTTTCACAGCATCATCTTTCATGATTTGGAATAGCTCAACTGGAATTCCATCACCTCCACTAACTTTGTTTGTAGTGATGCTTCCTAAGGCCCACTTGACTTCACATTCCAGGATGTCTGGCTCTAGGTGAGTGTGAGTGATCATACCATCATGATTATCTGGGTCGTGAAGATCTTTTTTGTACAGTTCTTCTGTGTATTCTTGATTTAGGAAATTAAAATTTAATTTATGTTTCATATAAATTCAACAAAAAATTCTGTTTACTTATTGACAATGATTCTAAAGTTCACTTTGGAAGAATAAAGATTTTAATAGTTAAAAATGTGTTTAAAATATCAATAAAAGATACTAAGATGTATCACCAAGTTAGAATAATTATTAGTATGGTAAGATTGTAAGGATGAAAGGGTGAATAAAATGAAACAGATAGCTTTGAAAAATTATCATGCTTATGATTATAAAAGCCATGAACAATGGGATAAAGAATAATTCAATAAATAGTTCTTTGAAAATTAGCCATTCGAGAGGTGAAGGAGTTTACCATAAAACCTCAGACTAGAGTCCCACTTCACATTAGATACCTAAATAACTTTTTGAAACATTTGAGTTAAATGTTGTAAAAGTTTAAAACTGAAAACAAATAGAGTTGGCTATTTAATTTTATGATGAAGAGCAATCCCAGAAGAAGGGCTTTGGGTTTAAATCTATAACAAACAACATTTGTTCATAAAAAATACAATTAACAACATGAAAAGGCAGCTCATAAACATGCAAAATATGTGCAATGCATATGACACAGGTCTAATATGTATAATAGATAAATACCTCTTATAAGTCTTAAGAAAAAAGTGAACACTCCTATAGGAAAAAGGCAACAATCTGAGTAGGAAATGCAAAGAAATGCACATCGACAATAAACATATGGAAAATACAAATTAAAAGCAGATATTTTTTGCCAATAACATTCACAAAGATTAGTTCTTATGAAGATCTGAAGACTGGCAATCTCCTGTACTTATCGAAGAGAGTAAATGTAATTTTTCTGGAAAGCAAATGGCACTATGGAAAACAATAATAAAGAACTCAATTTCTGCTCCAAGTAGGTACATCAAAAGGTTGACCATTCACTTGCCTAAAACTCTCTTTTCCTTACTGCTGGGTCCCCCCTCTTTCTGGTTGTTCACCCATATTTCAAATTTGTCCTTTACTGTCTTTCTAGTTTGAGTGGGGAGATACCATGGAGGTCCCTCAAACAACCCTCAGTTGTTGCAAATGACTCAGCTTTGGGTTAAGACACTTAATCTAGCATGAAACAGAATGATGAGTGTAGGATTGGGGGTCAGGCATGCCCTAGCTTTGCTACCAGGTAGGTAGTGACTTTAGGCAAATGGCCTAACCTCTCTGAACCTTAGTTTGTTATGGATGAAAAGATAAAATATGTATAAAACAGTTCGTTGCCTGGAATATAGCAGGCAATTAAAATGGTCACTATTGTTGCTACTATTGTATATCAGGGACTGCAGGAGACCAATGAATTTCTAAAGAAATTATTGAAGTTTTTAGGAAAAGGTACTTTATTGTTATTATTAATATCTAGTGCTACCAGATGGAGAAGGCAATGGCACCCCACTCCAGTACTCTTGCCTGGAAAATCCCATGGATGGAGGGGCCTGGTAGGCTGCTGTCCATGGGGTCGCAAAGAGTCGGAAACGACAGAGTGACTTAACTTTCACTTTTCACTTTCATGCATTGGAGAAGGAAATGGCAACCCACTGCAGTGTTCTTGCCTGGAGAATCCCAGGGACGGGGGAGCCTGGTGGGCTGCAGTCCATGGGGTCGCACAGAGTCGGCCACGACTGAAGCGACTTAGCAGCAGCAGCAGCAGTGCTACCAGAAGGACGGAATATGAACTGAGCTGCCAGTCTAAGTACTTAAGATATAAAGGAAAGAAGTAGCTCTCAGGAAGTATTCTAAGCAAGTGACTCTTAGAGACTTCACCCATTTCTTCCATTTCTCTATTCCCAGCACCAAGCACAGTTCCCAGCAGGTAGTAATATGCAAAGGCTTGTTGATTAGGTGGATAGATGGCTGACTGATGACTGGCTGGCTGAGGTTTGACAAATCAAACCCCTGGTAGCCAGGGAGTAGTGTGAAGGAGTATAGTACATGTGTGTCTGGAGAAGAGGGGCATACATAATTGGGAAGAGAAGGAAAAGGTAAGACAAAGGGAGTCGCAGGATGTGAAAAGATAGCTTCAGGTTTTTGAGTTACAGTCCTCATGACCTTTATGTTGTTTTCACACTCAACTAAAAGAGCTGGGAACATACTGGAAGAAATGCAAACTCTTCTGGTCTTACTAATGGACTTGAAAATCCCCTCCTTCACTTCCACCCTCCTAGTGAAAATTAGTAACAAGATGACAAGGAGGAGACTACTCCAGGGAGCTATTGCTGAAGTCTGTGGGGATCCAGGATCTAGGCTAACAAAGGACCATGGCCTGAGTGACCTATTTTCTTTTTTTAACACATGAATGTATTTGTGGTGACAGTCTAAAGAGATACATACATCATATGTCCTTTAATAAATTACCATTATTGGAAATAATAAAATTCTCTCAAATAAGAGCTGTCCTAAAAACTTGGAAGCATATGGTTGCCAAGGTTTTTGGAATCTTTTAAAATATGAGGATTCTGAAGGACTTTCAAAAGATTTAGTATTCTCATAGATTATGCATGCACGCGCACACACACACACACACACACACACACGGACATTTCTTTGTTGTAGGAAGTCCTATCAGGGTTTCAGACTGGTAAATTTTTCCAGAGTCATGACCTGGGTACAAAAGCCCAGGCAGGACATGTTCAGCTTCAGAAGTGGCAGAGGGGAGTCAGGGCCAATAGATGTAATGTTAAGCAGACTTGACTGATGAGGGTAACAGAATCTAGACAGCAGGAATAAAAAATGCGACTAGAAGGGAGGGTTAAGCATTTATTGGGATTGGAACATGATAATTATGTATACTTGTAAATAAACCAAGAAGTAGATACATTTGTTCAATAAGAAAGTTAATCTTTGTGGGAAGACCACAAGAGATGTCAGGCTTTATGAAAGACAAAAAGGGGCACCTACTCATTTGGCTCAAAAAGAGAATACTAGGATGACAAGTGAAAGTGTCAGTCACTCAGTGGTGTCTGACTCTGTGACCCCATGGACTGTAGCCTGCCAGGCTCCTCTGTCCATGGGATTTTCCAAACAAGAATACTGGAGTGGCTTGCCGTGCCCTTCTCCAGGGTATCTTCCTGACCTGGGGATTGAACCTGGTCTCCCATATTACAGGCAGACTCTTTACCAACTGAGCCACCAGGGAAGACCTACTAGGATGAGGAAGGTTTTAAAGACAAAGGTGATGTCCACCAGTCTTCATTCACTTAGTGAATATTATTGGTGTGCCTTCCATGTGCCAGATAGTGTTCTAGGCACCAGGGGTTCTGTGCAATAATAAAGAAGATCTTCCAAGTTCCTGCTTTCATGGAACTCGTATTCTAATGGGAAGGCAAACAGTAAATGAATAAACACGTGGAGGCGTAATGTGTTAGGTATAAATGTTATGAAGAAAATAACCCAAGACAAAGGGGTAAAGAATGGTATAATGCAGTAGGAATAGGTTTTGGCTATGATGGTCATCAGAGTCATCCTTATTCTTGAGGAGGTGACACTTGAACAGAAACATGAATGAAGTACAGTCAGTAACCATACAAAACCTAGGGAGAAGAGACTGGCATTGCAAACAGATTGATTAATAAGTCAATATGCCCTGAGGTGGGGTTAAGCTTGGAGTATTAGAAGAACCGAAAGCAAGCCAATGAGGTTGGAGCTGAGTGATTTTGAGGGAGGCAGGAACAGGTTGTGTGGGACCCTGTAGGCCATGGTGGTGAATTCACTTTATGTTTGCCAGAAAGCCATTGAAGGCCTTTGAGCAGAGGAGTTATGAGATCTGATTTATGTTTTAAAAGATTACCCTGGTTGCTGGCTAGAAAGAGACTTGAGGAAGGCAAGAATTGAAACAGTGAGGCCAGTGTAAAAGGTTATTGCCATAGCCTAGGTGCAGGCTGATAGTGGTGTGGATGAGAGAGTGCTGACGACTGGTTAGATTCAGAAGGTGTTTTGAAGGTAAACTTGATTACAATTTGCTGATCACTTGGCTATGGGATAGAAGGGAAAGAGGAACCAGGCAGGGCACGAGATTTTTAGTCTGAGTAACTGGGTAAGTAGTGATGCAATTTACAGAGGTGGGGTTATAAAGGTGGAGAATCAAGGGACAGATTTTGAACAACTTGAGATCTCTCTTACCTAGTGGCCGATAGGAGTAAGCAGTTGGATACATGAGTGTGAAGTTCAAGGTGTGGTCAGGATTGAAGTTACAATTTGAGGGGTGGATTTATTTAACTGTGGGACTGGACAAGATAATCTAAGGGATGGGTACAGATAGAGAAGAGCTCCTACAGATATGCATTCCATGGAAACTGCTGTCACTATCATTTATTTGTTCAGTGAACACATGTTTTTGAGTACTTATTTTATGTTAGACACTGTGCTAAACTCTGGAAATATAGTGGAGAACCAAATATAGCTTCTGTCTTTACAGACCTTAGAATGAAAAGCTACATGGCTGATAAAAGGATCGGGACAAAAATGTCACCCAGAAAGATAGACTAAAACATTGAGCTTTACAAAGAATAAAACAAACATAACAATTGCTAAGTCAGTATGTTCCAGTTAAACCAGAAGACAGAGAAAATGAGTATTCAGGATATGTATGGGAGTGGGAGATGGGGAAGCAGGAGATCAGAGTCAGGGACACTTCCAGGAGTGAGGCTAAATATCTCTGGAGAACATATAGGCAAAGAAGCCTTGGACAGAAAATTTTGAGCCTATGGGAAAATATATTTCTCACTCAGTGAAGGTATGGAATAGTAGTGCATTCACATTGTGCCAGAAAAGATATCCTAGAGTCACATTAGAGAAAAGATCAGAAAGGAAGGAAGTGGTTATGAGCTTAGGTTCCAAAGTCATGTGTAGATTAAAGTGAAAAGTATGGAAAAGTATCTAGGAAGTTGCATGGCATATAGTACACAGTGAATAAATGTTATATAATAATACTTACTCTGATGACAATAAATTTGAGAATATTCTACAGCTGAGCTAGTATTGCTCTTCATTTCCTCCCAACAAACTGAGGGAAGAAACTGAGTTAATTGAGGCTCATAGGTAAGCAGGTCAATGCTTGGTAAATATATCTGGATTTGTACTTTAAATTTTTTTCTTAAGTTGATCCTTTAATTTTTCATTGTTTGTTGGTCAGGGTCTTTTCATATGTCCCCTCTCAGTTACCTCAGAGAGAAAGAAAATATTTTCTTTAACTGGGCATCTTACCATCTCTAGAGCAGTGATTCTCAGACTTGAAGGTGCTCAGGAATCACCATGGGATTTTGTTAACATGCAGATCTCCATTCAGTAGATCTGGGGTGGGGCTTGAGATTCTGTAGTTCTAACAAGCTTCCAGGTGATGCTAATATTGGTGCTGCTTTCCATGAACCAAACTTTGAGTAGTGTTGAGCTAGGAAACCTACCTGGAAAACACTAGAAAACACAGGGCTGGGGCAATCAGTGATCTGAGTCTCAAATAAGTGAGGCATGCTTCACATGATTATCCCTGCTTCTCATCTCAGCCTCAGGTGGTTCTTTTACATTACAGCAGTGTAAGGAGAGCATTTCATGGTGGGAAACTGGGATTACCAAAACAGAAAGCCTGCACGTGATCCCTTACTGCCTCCATGTTGTCCTGAAACAGATGTAAATGCACAGCTGTCAGCTACAGAGAAAGCTCCTGAGGAAAGTCTCCATGGAGCAATATATCTTCCTTTTATCATTTTCCTCTTCGTGATGTTTTCTTTTCTCAATCCCATGAAAAATCACATAATAGGATTTTTATTGTAACCTGTTTGAATGGATAGGACAATGGAGAAATATTGCAGCCAAGAAAGTGTTCTCACAACTAAAAGAAGTTTATCTGAGAAATGTTTGTGGCAGAACATAAGCCACTATTAGAAATAAAATTTGGACAAGATGAAAAATCATTCAAAATAAATTGCATATTGTTTATCAGAAATACTTGCAATATACAGAAAGATTTTCATTATGATTATTGAGATAAAAATTGTGGCTTTCAAATATATTGTTCCAATATGACCAGCATATTTTATTACAAAAATAGTCCTTCCTCAAGAAAGGCCTCTGATAAATGGAGATTGAAATAGTATACTCTGATGCCACTGATTATCATCAGATATCTTGGCCTTTTCAACATGACCCACCCTTTTAATGAATGAAACATGGAATTTTATTCCATTACTTTAGAGGCATTTATTATCTTTGTATATTGTCCAGTCTTTCTTTCTTGTTTGAAATCATTTAGTTTTCCATCCACAGCCCTTTAGGAATTTTTTCTGTACATGATTGATAGATATGAGAGCAGTATAGTGAAGTGTTTAAGCTCATGGCCTTTAGAGATCGATTTTAATCCTCCTGTTGGCACTTATTACCTGTGTGACATTGGAGAACCAATTTAAGGTTCTGGTGTCGGTTTCTTCATCTGTGAAATGGGAATAATAATAGTCCTTAATTTATAGAGCTGCAAGTAATAGTTAATACTTTAAAACCAGCCAGTGTGCTTGTGAACATTTACTAAGCTTTTCAAATATTGTGGATAATCTTATTAATGATGTTAGATGGTAAACCATTTCATATCAGTGCTTATGTTGTATCTCCCCAGCTAGACTACAAATACATTTTCATTATGGGAGCAATATCTTTTATGTTCTGTTTATTACCTTCAATGCATTGCTATTTCTGTATGTTTGCCATCGTCACAATGGATTTGGTTTGCAGATACAACTACCATGAAGTAAATTATAAAAAAAAAAAAAAAATAGAGACTGCAATTAGGAAACACTGCCATCAATAAGCAAGTAATGAGGTGGGGTAAATGGAAAACATATTTTCTCACTAATAATTAATACTAATTATAATAATCCTATTTATCAAGTACCTACTTTACTATGTTAGACACTATCTCTTATTGTTCACATTAATTATATGAATTAAAAAACTGAAACTCATAGAAATTTAGTAACAAGTTTCAGGCCACTCAAATAGGAGTCACACTTATTACTCACTAATTACATATACTCCTTTGGCTTATTCCTAAATTTGAGATATGATTCTTGGTTAAAACAGCTGAATTGAGTTCACATAACAATTCTGCTTCTCACTAAACATGTGACAAGTTTGAATTCAGAACCCACATTTGTAAAATAGACCCTCTCTCTAAATGTAAATCTGAAGCTTCTTTGTAAAAGACTTCATCCTCTGTCATTTCCTGGGAGTTCTTGCCTCCAGAACTACATAAGTTGATCATTTCCTACAAATCTTTAGTTACTGCCAACCGAAGATGACGTGTCCTCTGTTATCATGCCCCAGGATTTGTCCTCTTTTTCCTCATAGGTATAAGTTATGATAATGCATTTCTGATTTTCCACTCAATGAGAATAATCCAGATGTGAAAACATTGTGTTTCTCCATCTGTTTCAACACTTGGGCTAGTGATCACATTTTAATTAGTAAAGCAGTGGTCCTGAACAGAAAGAGAATGATCAATACTGTTGGTTCAAGTCCAGTTGTACTATAATGAACATCTTGGCTATAAACTGGATTCTTTTGGTTGACTTATAGTCTTGCCGTTGGCAGATTATTAAACCAGTAAAAATCTCCTAGTTCTACTTTACCTGGGGCCAGTAATTTCAAGAGTGTTTCCTTTCTCTCCTGATCACTTCAATTATTATTCTTATGAGGTGTGTGTTGAGTGGCAGACTTGGTCAAGGTAGATGTGGAGATGGTGATAGATCAGAGAGTAGGAAAATCTTGATTGTACTTTATTCCCAAGTATCCTTAGTATAGGAATGTATTTTGCCTTATGTTGATTCAGTCACCTGAATAATATGCATCTTTAAGGTTTCAATTACAGTTCCTTCATCATTTGCTTTTCTTCCAATTTGAGTATCATTTGCAAACTAGGAAATGTTTTCAATATCCTCATCCAAATAATTACATTCATATAAAAAATCTGTTAATGAAACAGTAGAGCTAAGGGCTCAATTGCTGAAAAATCAACTCTCAGAGCTAGAAAATTCGGTTAAGGTTCCATGGCAACAAGATCTATTATTAACTGTATAAATGTTATCTAATAACATTTTGAAATTAACGTGCTAGTTTAGGTACAAGACTATATATAAAGGTAAGGTGCTGTTTAAAAATAAAATAGTCTGTTTAAATGGTTTCTCTGGATGAAAATTTTGGAAAACTTCCAGTTTCTTCCAATTATTTTAATCCTTATCAAATTTTATGCTCATTTTTCTAACAGTTAATGAGAAAATGCTCCATTTCTTTTGAAATACAACAGCATTTGATATCCAAGTCTTATTTCTGTCTCAGTTTTTTCTAAAGAAAAAAAACTAGCAGAAAAGAAAAATGCAAATACAAATGTAATGAAGTAGGAAAGTTGCTATAGGATGTGTCTAAGAAGGGAATCCAGGAGAGCAGGTCATCCTTTGAAGGAAAAACGTTAGACATGAGAAAAGATTTTTGCAATTTTAAAGTGTGATAAGTATAGCAAAGTATCTGAAGTTGAATGAAAGATATTATTACATGCTTATTTTGCCACAAAGAAGTAAAAACTGGCCCAGGTTAATAAAAATGAATGTAGAAAGGTAGTAAGAGTTTTTAGTAAGCACTTTATTCATATCATGGAGAGGAAATGGCACCCCACTCCAGCACTCTTACCTGGAAAATCCCATGGACAGAGGAGCCTGATAGGCTACAGTCCATGGGGTCACAGAGTTGGACATGACTGAGTGACTTCACTTCACTTCACTTATTCTTATCAAAGCAAAAATGATTGAATACTTAAACTATTGCATGTATGACTGAGAACTTCTAGTAAGCACATTGAACAGATAGCTCAGAAGTGGGAAACACCACTGAGATTTTTCTCATTCCAAACAATACCCATGCTACAGATGGCAAAACAAAGGCCCAGGGCTGGGCAGTAATTTTTCCAAAGGCACACAGTAATTATAGCAGCCTAAGCATGTGGAAGAATGCCAGGTTCCATTCTTCCAGAACAGGGGCGGGTATCATCATGAGAGATGATGATAGTGTTCAAACACTGGAAGGAGCATTTATTGGAGACATGTTGTTTATTCATCACTACGCTGGTTGTCAGAGGGGATCCCAAGCAAAAAGACATAGTATTTGTCCATGAGAAGCTTTTATCAAATTGGGAAGACAGGGTCTACATATTTACAGCAGCACCTTCAGGACAAGTCCAAATTCAGGTAAAACATGAAGATCTAAAAGACTGCGCAGTGCAGACTAAGTACATGTTGCTGGAGCAGTTCTTCGTAAAGGTAGTTATGGGGTGAAGTGACTAAAATATGGGACTTCAGCTGCTGGTGCTATATTGACACTAAAGGAAAAGACTGAAAATTGACCTTAATATGAGTACAAACTTAGGTTAATATTAAAGAATAACTTTCACTGAGTACTTCTTGAGACTGAGGAGAAGGCAAAGAAAGTATAGTAAGTTGTTCCACCTTACCTATGGTTTCAGTTACCTGCAGGCAATTGTGGTCTGAAAATAATAAATGGAAAATTCCAGAAATAAACAATTCATGATTTAAATTACATGCTGTTCTGAGTAGCATTATGAAATCTCATGTTGTCCACTCCATCCTGCCTGGAGGTGAGTCATGAGTTTGTCCAGAGCACTGGGCAGCCTTTTAGTAGCCACCTTGGGTATTGATTGAGAGGTAACCCTTATTTTACTTAATAATGGCCTCAAAGCACAAGAGGAGTGATGCTGGCAATTCTATTATGCCAAAGAGAATACTTAAAGTGCTTCCTTTAACTGAAAAGGAGAAAGTTCTTGACTTCATAAGGAAGGGAAAAAAAACTATTATGCCAAAGAGAATACTTAAAGTGCTTCCTTTAAGTGAAAAGGAGAAAGTTCTTGACTTCATAAGGAAGGGAAAAAAAATTACTTACTGAGGTTGCTAAGATCTGTGGTAAGAACAAACCTCTTTAGGAAATTGAAGAAGGGAAAATAAATTAGTGCTAGTTTTGCTGTTGCACCTCAAACTGATAATGTTATGGCCACAGTGCATGTTTAGTGCTTAGTTAAGATGAAAAAGACATTAAATCTGTACAGTAACCTATTTTGAGATATCACATTACCATAAATTTTATTAAAGTATATTGTTATAATTTTTGTATTTGATTATTATTGTTTTAATCACTTACTGTACTAATTTATAATTTAAACTTTATCATAGGTATGTATGTATAAGAAAAAAGTATTGAATATATATACATATAGGGTAAACGTATTGAATATATATATAATCAATATATATTCAATACTATCTAACTATCTGTCTATATACAGGGCTTGGTATTATTTGAGATTTCAGGCATCCACTTGGGCTTTTGGAACATATCTCTCCCCCAACGCCAAGGATGGTTGGGGGCTACTGTATGTGCTTCTTGTTCTTCATAAACTTAAGGTTTGATCGTAGATACAAGGCATTATTTTTGAAGTATAAGACATAGATAAGGAAGTTCATAATTAATTACTAAATGAGAGACATAAACAGGAAATCAAATGAATATCCTAGAGTGATCTCAAAGAAGAGGATTAGTGACTATATGGTAATGTGGAAATATTGTGAGTTATCAAGTCATACAGATTGGATTCTCATGCAGGCTATGATATTTAGTGGGTGTGTGGCTTTGCTGATCTTCTCTTTCTTTATCTGTAAAACTAGGGGTGTATTATCAATACTTGGGGCTCCCCTGGTGGCTCAGATGGTAAAGAATTTTCCTGCAATACAGGAGACCCAGATGCAGTCCCTGGGTTGGGAAGATCCCCTGAAGAAGGGCATGGCAACCCACTCCTGCATTCTTGCCTGGAGAATTCCATGGACAGAGGAGCCTGGCGGGCTACAGTCCATGGGGTCACAAAGAGTCGGACACGACCGAGCAACTTTCACTTTCGATATCAATATTTGCGTGGGTCCTGTGAAGATTGTAAATAATGGATGTGATGGTATGGGACTTTTTGAGGTAGTGAAAACATCCAGAAGTTGATCGTGGTGACGGCTGCACAACTCTGTGAATATATTAAAATGTATTGACTTGTATAATACTTTATTTAAATGGGCAGATTTTAAGGTGTTATCTAAAAAAAATTAAACATAAATTTACCAAATTGGAAAAATTTACCATATGACCTACTCCTATGTATAGACATAAGAATAATAAAAACATATGCTCACAAAACACACCTGAATATTTGTAACAGTGTTATTACTAATAGCCCCAAAGCGGGCACAACCCAAATATCTAACTGTTGAATGGATAAGTAAAATGTAAAATACCCATACAATGGAATCTTATTCAGCCATAAAACAGAATGAAATTCTGATACATGCTATAACATGGATAAATCTCAAAAATGTTATGCTAAGTGAAAGAAGCCAGATGCAAAGGACCACATATCATATGATTCCATTCATAAGTAATATTCGGAAAAGGCAAATCTTTAGAGATAAATAATAGACTAGCTGTTGTCAGGGACTGGGGATGAGAACAGAGAGTGACTGCTAATGGATATTTGGGGCGTAATTAAGTATTGTAAAATTGGTTTGTGGTGATGGTTGCACAATTCAGTAAGTTAACTAAAAATCATTAAATTGTACATTTTAAATGGGTGCATTCTATAGTATGTAAATTATACCTCAATTAAACTAACAGATTCAAAGTGTCAAGTAATATATGCTAAACATAATATAATAGCTTTCATCATTGTTGAAGCAATCAGGGAAGGCCTTCTGAAGAAAGGGACTTTTGATGGTGGGTGATGGATAGGCTTTGGCTAGATAATGGGGAAGGGAAAAAGGAAGGATGAAGAAGTAGGGTGAGTAGTGACGTGTGGTGAGAAATAGGCCTGATGTAATGAGTGTTGCTCATGAGAGTAGGGAGTCTGTTGTTGTTTAATCACTAAGTCGTGTCTGACTCTTTGTGACCCCATGCATTGTAGCCCACCAGGACCCTCTGTCCATGGGATTCTCCAGGCAAGAAAACTGGAGTGGGTGTCCATGCCCTCCTCCAGGGGATCTTCCTAACCTGGGCATCAAACCCACGTCTGCACTGCAGGCAGATTCTTTACCACTGAGCCACCAGGGAAGCCCCTTATAGTGTCTGTACTAGGGGATGTTGTCAGATAAGAAACTGTTGCAATCAGACGGAAGACTGGTTGTACATGGCTGACACATGCTGGTGATGAGTTAAGAATGAAGAGGTTTGAGTGATAGAGTCCCCGGGTGATAGAGACAGTTTGTTGGCTGGCTCGTACTGATCCAAACTATTTAGAGACTGAGTTTGGAAGAGCTTTGGTGATAGGATGTGATACAGGTGGGTTGGGGTGTGATGTGATGTGACAGCTGTCTAAGCAGGAACTTACACAGTAAGATCAGTTTTATGTCTGAGCAAGTAGGCTAGAAGAGCCAGCCTTGAGGAGTCAGGCCCAGAGTGACTAGCTTCAGAACAGGTAAAGTAAAGATAGAGCTGTGATGTGCTGGTTAAAAAAAAAAAAAAAAATGGTGATCCAACTGGCTGTCTTTTCTCTGGCTGCTCTGGAATCATGGAAGAAGCACTGACTATACTACCTTCCAGTCTTATGAGTTAATTAAATAAGCAGCCCTGTCAACATTATGGCTTTCCAACAAATTCACTGAGGTTGCTGAGGGAGAAATGTCCACATGTCTTCTGAAAGTTGTCTAGAATTTTAAAGATTTCCTACTCAACCTGAAGCAAATCCTTACAGTGCTTAATCTAAGCAATGTGATAAGATCATGACCTTTTCAGAAATGCCTTTGATGTCAATCCTAATTCAGCTAAATTTTACCTGACAGAGTAAGAATGAAACATTATAAGCTAGTTTGTCAAGCATCTCAGTAATCTCTTGTGGCAATAATCTGCTATAACTCAGCTCTGCAATGACGGGGACTGGTGAGTGATGTTCTTTGACTTGGAAGGAACTTATTAAGTATTTGACCATTGATTAATGAAGTAAAAATGCACTAAGTAGACCTTGAAGTGAAGTAGACTGAATAGAAACCTTGCAGGCACTGGTCCCTCCTGCCCGCTATCCATACTGTGATTTATTTTGAAAATGATGACTGTTTACAATGACTCAGAAAAACCAGTGTTGAAAATCAACAGATACAGAGATGAAAAACATTGTGGGTAACTCCTGTCTTGAATTTTAATCACCATTATAAAAGTGAAAAAAAGGGGGCCTATAAAGGATTACAGTTGTGAAAGCCAATTTTTCCTCAAATGACCATTCTGATGTATAAATTTAAAAGCTATGCTATTATTTTTAATAATATAAACATAAAAGATCAAGGAAATTGAAATTGCATTTTTATTTTTTCAGGTACACTTTATGATTGGCTGTAACAGCAAAGTAAGTATATGATATTTTTGAGTTGATCATCCATTAAGTTTTAGAGTGCTTTTAATCTCTTCTTCATCAATGTGTTCCATTTTCGCAAAGACAATAGATACTACAGTGCAGAGACTGAAGAAATGGGATTATTTTGGTCATTATGACTTTTCTTAATATTTTCATAAGTTATCAGGTTTCTTTCCATTAAAATTTCCCTCTGTATACACAAAGATTATTGAGTGTTTAGAGGATTGTCAGCACACAGCACACTGGTTTTTCTGCCTCTTGTTTTGTGCCTCAAAGTGATACACAGAGTACATTCTGAAATATTTCACACTCTTGTAGACTATCATCTCATGAATTCTTATTGAGGCTTCTTTGCCATGAGAAACTCTTTTTTTATTGTCCAGGTTAGATTTTAGCATCCCATTCCAGACTATATATAGTTTTTGAGGCTTCTTTCTAGAGCTAATCTCTCAATGTGTTCATAAGGCAAATGACCAAAAACCTCCCCCTTTATCATAAAAAGGCATTACCTAACATTATGAACAAAATGTAACATTCATAATTGTCAATACCAAATGAGATGTAAAATCAACGTGGCATGGAAGCTTCTGCTAGAGATGGAATGCTTTCCAGTGTTGCCTTGCAGTTTCTTCCCTAGACTTTGAACATATTTTGTTCATTACAGCCCCTCGGACTTTGGATACTGCAGCCCCAAACCTTGCTTCATGACAGTCCCTGTGTGGGCAACTAATTTACCAAGAATTACAATTTCTTTAAAAAGAAAGTGAAAAGATACTAGTGTGTAACACAAAACAGCTCTTCATGTCTTGGTGCCCAACAGGTACTCTTATAAATTACTGCCATATAATAGGAGATGGCAATTCCTGCATTACTGCCACTAAAAGATAAATTTATGATGCATTATTCTGTCTTTTATTGTCTCTTAAAACATCATCAGATTGAATTTAGAGTAGCAAGGATACAAAGTATATACACAAGACATCCTTCTCATAAAGTAGAGAAAAGCCAGCCTTCTTTGTGCCTGAGTGCTGTAGTATCAAAATGGAATGACAAGTCTGAGCAACTTCTTGTTTCAGCACACAAAAAATGTAGACCTGTTTCATCCTTTACTTTAAAGAATGCAGGGCCAGTTTGTAATAGGGAAAGAAAAGAGAAAGAAAAGCCAATGTTTCAGTCCTACTGATATCACTAACAAGCAGTATGACCTTTAACAAGTCACTTAAGTTCTCTGAACCATAGTTTCCACCTCTGTAAAGTTTTATGGTTAAATTAGATGACCTTCAGGTTCCCTTTTGGTTTTAATATCTTATAGTCTAATATGATTAATGCACATAATACCATATGTACCTTATTTATAATTGTATGTACCTTAGTTGTATGACATGACAGCAATATATGACTACAGAGCTAGCAATTTTTTGAAGATGAAAAAGACAATGTGGCTGCTGAGGCAGGCTAATAATAGTAGTAGTAGTAATACTTGTATATTTTTACTTCACTTAAGAAATATTTATTGAACACCTGGGTGTCACATCAGTAGTAGGTGTAGAAGTGAAAATGAAATATTCCCTTTCCCTTCACATGCGGTAGTGAAGGATATGGTTCTGTAATATAGAAAATCCATTTCCCTAAGTATCTGATTAACTAGATACTTAGGGAAAGGGATGTTAATTGAGGCTTTTAAAAAATTAAGTAGTACAGCTATCTTTTATTTCAGTCTTTGTGGTTAAAACATTTTGTAAAACTGTAGTCCATTTTGCTACCTTAGTGAACATAATTGAGTTTTACTTTAGTATTTGGAATATTTTTTCAGGGTCTCAAGTTCATAATTATGAAATCAGTCCTTATTGTACAGAAAAAGTAAGAGCTTGTGATGAATAGGACCAGACCATTTCTTAGGAGATTAGTTTGTTTTTCTTTAAGTATTCATACATTCAAGATGCCCACTCACTTAATCACCATCTTCCTTTTTCTCATAAAAGTTGAGTATAGAACATGAAATAAAATGTTTCATTAGTTGGGCTTCAGTTAATTAAGGTTTTACTGTACATAAAATCCTGATTAGTAACATGGGAATCTGGTTGGTTCTGGGGGGAATTAGTACACTCAGCTTTCAGTGCCAGATTTTGTTAGGAACGTGGGCTGACTACATGATGGCATCTGGAAGAGATCAGCCAGAAAGGTAAAGGTGGAGTTACTGTTTTTTTACCCAGCTTTATTGAGATTATATAAGATTGTGTAAGTTTAAGACATATTCTGCAAAATGGATAAGGAGATTTAAAATATTAAGGTTGAGGGAATTCTCTCCTGGTCCAGTGGTTAGGACTTAGTGCTGTCATAGCTATGGCCTGGATTCAATCCCTAGGTTGGGGAAATAAGATCCCACAAACTGTGCAGGAGGTAGATCTATCTTCCATCAATTTGAAGAGCTCTCTTGTGGAAGGGTGAGTAGAATCCCACTTAGAAGGCATCTGAAAAGTTATCTATTCCAATACCTCCCCTTCTATATATCCATAATATATATGTATATATGTGTATATTATATATGCACACATATATATAAAATCAGTCAGTCAGTCAGTTCAGTCACTCAGTCATGTCCGACTCTTTGTGACCCTATGGACTGCAGCATGCCAGGCTTCCCTGTCCATCACCAACTCCCGGAGCTTGCTTAAACTCGTGTCCATCGAGCTGGTGATGCCATCCAACCATCTCATCTTCTGTCTTCCCATTCTCCTCCTGCCTTCACTCTTTCTCAGCATCAGGGTCTTTTCCAGTGAGTCAGTTCTTTGCATCAGGTGGCCAAAGTATTGGAGTTTCAGCTTCAGCATCAGTCCTTCCAATGGATATTCAGGACTGAGGATATATATAATATCCTCATATATATTCTATGCTATCTCCTTATACATATATTTATATAATACCCCCATATATGTATCCATATAATATTTGAATCCCTTCTACAGTGTTCCACTAAGTGAGATCATCTGGAGAACTGCTGACGCAGCCCATTCCACCCTTGTTACACTTTCTCTAGTTGGGGCAAGTGAGGGCTACTCTTCATTGTGGCACATAGGCTTCTCATTGCCCGGTAGCTTCTCTTGTGGAGCAGCGGCTCTAGAGTGTGGACTCAATAGTTGTGGTGCACGGGTTTAGTTGCTTTGCATCATATGGGATCTTTCCAGACCAAGGATAGAGCCTGTGTCCCCTGCACTGGCAGGTGGATTCTTATTCACTGTACCACCAGAGCAGTCCCCACATCTTTTTTTAAATTTTATTTTTCAGCCATGCTGTATGTGTGATGTTAGTTTTCTGACTGCATATTGAACCCACACCTCCTGCATTGGAAACACAGAGTTTTAACCAGTGGATAGCCAGAGAAGTCCCCTAATATATCCTTATACTCATAACCCATAACTCTTTTAAATTATTTATAATATTTTTATCATGTTTAGGTTTTATGTATTTACCCAGCTGAAACATGAACTCGAGGTTGTATAATATCTTGTTCATATACCTTTCCCATAGATTTAACATATTTGAAACAAATAATGTATAAATGATATATAAAGTAGTATTTTATTTCATTGGTCATAAACCTCATTTATCAGTTTCATTCTGGAAAAGTGATTCATTCAATCCGTAACTTCTTTTGTTAGATTCCATCATATCCTTTTCTTTTCAACCTTTCTCTTTCTTGACTGAAGAATCTTTTTTTGTTGTTGTCCCTTATTCTAATAATTAAGTTTTTTTCTGGATATTTTCCATATCTGTCATGGAGCAGAACAGTGAGCAGGAATAATTGGGGTTGAAGTGCGAAGAGAGAGGCACTGTGGCAACCATTCATCCTAGGTGAAAATTCTAAACATTGTTATCAATATTTCTTTTCATTCTTCCTTGCTTTCCCCAGGTCAACTTCTAATTCTCACTGTATCACATAGCAATTGTGATTATTTCCAGGTCAGTGGCTTATTATTAGTTTGTCTTTCATTGCTCAATAATGTAAATCCAGAGTGCATATTTTAGTGTGTGGTACTAAAACGTTAATTCTTACTCTCCTTTGGACATATGTCTTCCTTACCACTGCATATCAATTCTGAATCAACTTTTCGCTGGAACTTATAGAAAATTAAAGGATATTTCAAAGGCAACTTTTATTCTCTCAAAAAAGGGAAGGCAGGATGAGAAGGAAAAGTATAAAGGTTGAATGGGAGCCTGAAGTCAGTTTCTTTGATATAAGTCTGAAAACAAAAGCCATCTCTTTCTGAAGTGAAAAACAAAACCAAAACAGGAAACAACCACCTAGAGAATCCATTTCAAACTTTGGCAGCATTAAGAAAGCTCTGGCCTGCTACCTAGATTAGACATGATAGAAGTTTGCCTGCCTCACCAGTCTTTGAATAGCAATTCCTTTTGATGACTGAACTTGAGTTACTGAAAGCACAGGTAAGTGATAACAATAGATCAACTGGAACCCAAGAGGTGATGAGCAGAGATGAATGATTTTTAAAATACAGGGAAGCAATAGGAAAATCTTTCATTAAATAGACTATATATATTTCCCCTTCCCTGTCAACAAATAGCATTTCAAATTATTTACCCTAGAGTCTCTGGCAAAATGTGCCTTACCCAGAAGGCTCCAACATGATAAACTGAAATCTGTTTGAACAGCAATGTTATTTTGGGAATAAATGCTCTAAGATGCTTGGGGAATTGTTCATGTCATTGGATGTTTTTATGAGATTGGATTTTCCCCCAGACTTGTTGACTTGTAGTCTCAGGAAAATGAACCCTTTCTTTGGGGGGTGTTGAGGCAAGAATGAGCTGTTAACATTTGGTGTGTATCTCTGTAAACCAATGTGCTGTTATGGTGAGAAGTGAACATTGGTCTCTGAGTTGTCATTTCTTTTCTTTTTTTTTTAAATTGCCTTACAATGTTGTGTTAGTTTCTACTGTACAGTACAATGACTCAGCCACATATATACATATACACCCTCTCTTTTTTGGATTTCCTTCCCATTTAGGTCATCACAGAGCGCTGGGTACAGCTCCCTGTGCTGTACAGTAGGTTCTCATTAGTTTTCTGTTTTCTACATAGTGGTGTATATATGCCAATCCCAATCACCCAATCCATCCCACCCTCCCTGGGCTGCCATTTCTCTTTCTGAGAAAATTACATTCAAAAGCCACTGAAAAGGAAGCATTTATGCCTTAAATCCTACATCTATAAATACGGTTATGTTTGGGCCTTTTAGTTTTTCCTTATGTGAGATATTTCTGCCTTTAAGTAAATGACACATTTAGGTTCAAATATGTAAGTTGAATCAAAAACTAGAAGGAGCTATTCTAATTTGAAGAAACCCTACTTGGGGAAGGAAATTCATAGCAATAGCAGGTTCACTCCTCTTCTGTGGTCTTTTAGGGCTTCTGACCTTCTCTCTCAAGCATAGAATTTTGGCTCCAAGTTCCTTTTTTGCTTGTCCTGATATTTCCTATGCTAAGAGGCAGCTCTTTAAAGAGGGATAGTGTAAATTTCTACCAAATTGAACTAATGTTGTAAAAAATGGACCTGAGTTTAAACCAACCAACTAAACACCAAACAAGAGACCACTTAAAGTGATTAGAACCAGAAATAAAACTGCTAAGTTGCTTCAGTCATGTCTGACTCTCTGTGACCCTATGGAGCATAGCCTGTCAGGCTCCTCTGTCCATGGGATTCTCCAGGCAAGAATACTGGAGTGGGTTGCCATTTCCTTCTCCAAGGGATCTTCCCAACCCAGGGATCAAACATGAGTCTCTTATGTCCCCTGCATTGGCAGGCGGGTTTAATCACTGAACTTAAAGTTTGTAGCATTCTCTGAATTGAATACGAAACATGGAAATATTTCATTCAGTTTAATTCACTGACTCAAAAAATGGCTTATTTTCATACTTTACTTCCTTAGAAAAAATCATAAGGTATTCTTTAAAAATTAACACAATTGTAATAGAATTATAGTATATTTTCAGTCTAAAAATGACCTTAGAGGCTAATCTGACTGCCTCCTTTCTCAGATGACAAAATTTAGACCCAGAGAAAATGGACTAAAGCAAGTCTTATGTAACATGGTGTTCTCACAGTTCAGTCATCTTTCCAACACTGCAAGATGTTCCCTATGTAGTTAACTCTTTGGGGATTATAGCTTAAAGAGAACAATAATGAAGGATATTAAAAAAAATCATCAGTGATTTTCTCTTCCTCTTCATTAGTGTAAATAGCTAGGTTCAGAATCTGGCAAATTGGAGGAAGGGGCTCTGGGCTAGAAGCCAGTTGGAACTGGGGAAGGTTGTCCCAGACCCTCTGAGTTTCAGAGAAAAGCTAGCCTGATCAGAAATTTATCCATGGAATACCCTTCATTTAGTACCAGTCTTATGTTCTTTAGTTCCCAGTTTCCCACCAGTTTGCCATCTTTAAGGCATTGACTTAGGCTTGGAAAAATCCTTATAGGTATGTAAGTCATCTGCTCCTGTTATCTGAGTCCACAGCTTTCTTGACAAGTGGCCATTAACTACATGCAGGGATGACATATTTCATGCTGTTCAGCCATCCTCATCACTCTCTTCTGAACATGCCCTATTTGGTCCATGGGTTTTTAAAGACAGGAAACCCATAGTTGAATACAATACTCTAAGGACTAGTTTGGGCAGCCCAAATTAGATCAAGAGTATCATATTTCTTGTCCTAAGAGTCTATGAATCCATTCACATAGCCTATGCTCACATCAACCACATCATCCTGCCAACTCATTGTGCTTATAGTCAACTAGAATCTAGTCTCTATACACAGCACTGTTTTAAAGCCAATTTCTCCCACGATGTACTTATGTAGTATAGACAATTTTTAATGCAAATGCAAGATTTTATATATCTGTCTATGAAATTATAACATGTTATATTTGGCTCATAGTTCCATCCTGTCATGAATTTGGGGGGGGATCACAATTGTGTTATTCAACATGTTAGCTATTCTGAATAACTCTGTGTCATCAAAAAACTACTTCCTCACCCATGGCATGGGTTAAAAAATTGTTAAATGGGATGCAGGTGAGGGGATTGCTAGACACAAATTAACCAAATTAAACTTTGATATGGTTGTTCATTCATTAAGCATTAACTTAATTGGCACCATCGTTTGTCTCATGTGTTGTTTAAACTCAGCCAATGGTACATCATGAAAGACTTTGCAAAATGCTTTGCTGAATATGAAACACTTGCATCTGTCTATTTCCCTGTTCTGTCAATTAGTCAGCCTGCTCAAAAGGAAAGTGAAATTAGTCTGTTAAGACATATTCAGGGTTTATCTGCATTGACTACTGGTACTGGATGCATCCTAGCCTCAGAACTAAGTCAGTAATCTCAGAAATCTTTTGTGAGAGCCAAGAAACATTCAGATCAGATCAGATCAGTCGCTCAGTCGTGTCCAACTCCTTGCGACCCCATGAATCGCAGCACGCCAGGCCTCCCTGTCCATCACCAACTCCCGGAGTTCACTCAGACTCACGTCCATCGAGTCAGTGATGTCATCCAGCCATCTCATCCTCTGTCGTCCCCTGCTCCTCCTGCCCCCAATCCCTACCAGCATCAGAGTCTTTTCCAGTGAGTCAACTCTTAGCATGAGGTGGCCAAAGTACTGGAGTTTCAGCTTTAGCATCATTCCTTCCAAAGAAATCCCAGGGCTTATCTCCTTCAGAATGGACTGGTTGGATCTCCTTGCAGTCCAAGGGACTCTCAAGAGTCTTCTCCAACACCACAGTTCAAAAGCATCAATTCTTCGGCACTCAGCCTTCTTCACAGTCCAACTCTCACATCCATACATGACCACAGGAAAAACCATAGCCTTGACTAGACGAACCTTTGTTGGCGAAGTAATGTCTCTGTTTTTGAATATGCTATCTAGGTTGGTCATAACTTTCCTTCCAAGGAGTAAGCGTCTTTTAATTTCATGGCTGCAGTCACCATCTGCAATGATTTTGGAGCCCAGAAAAATAAGGTCTGACACTGTTTCCACTGTTTCCCCATCTATTTCCCATGAAGTGGTGGGACCGGATGCCATGATCTTCGTTTTCTGAATGTTGAGCTTTAAGCCAACATTTTCACTCTCCACTTTCACTTTCATCAAGAGGCTTTTGAGTTCCTCTTCACTTTCTGTCATAAGGGTGGTGTCATCTGCATATCTGAGGTTATTGATATTTCTCCCGGCAATCTTGATTCCAGCTTGTGTTTCTTCCAGTCCAGCATTTCTCATGATGTACTCTGCATATAAGTTAAATAAACCGGGTGACAATATACAGCCTTGATGAACTCCTTTTCCTATTTGGAAACAGTCTGTTGTTCCATGTCCAGTTCTAACTGTTGCTTCCTGACCTGCATACAAATTTCTCAAGAGGCAGGTCAGGTGGTTTGGTATTCCCATCTCTTGAAGAATTTTCCACAGTTTATTGTGATCCACACAGTCAAAGGCTTTGGCATAGTCAATAAAGCAGAAATAGACATTTTTCTGGAACTCTCCTGCTTTTTCCATGATCCAGCGGATGTTGGCAATTTGATCTCTGGTTCCTCTGCCTTTTCCAAAACCAGCTTGAACATCAGGAAGTTCATGGTTCACATACTGCTGAAGCCTGGCTTGGAGAATTTTGAGCATTACTTTACTAGCGTGTGAGATGAGTGCAATTGTGCGGTAGTTTGAGCATTCTTTGGCATTGCCTTTCTTTGGGATTGGAATGAAAACTGACCTTTTCCAGTCCTGTGGCCACTGCTGAGTTTTCCAAATTTGCTGGCATATTGAATGCAGCACTTTCACAGCATCATCTTTCAGGATTTGGAATAGCTCAACTGGAATTCCATCACCTCCACTAGCTTTGTTCGTAGTGATGCTTTCTAAGGCCCACTTGACTTCACATTCCAGGATGTCTGGCTCTAGGTCAGTGGTCACACCATAGTGATTATGTGAGTCATGAAGATCTTTTTTGTACAGTTCTTCTAACTGTTTTTATTAATAATACTTCTTTCTCATGAATCCTGGGCTTCAGTTTATTCTTATTAATGATTCTGTTATTCTTTTTAGTTCAAAAATAAATCTCTTTGACAGAAAAGACAGATACAAAATAGGGGTTATCTACTTATTGATTCCAGGATTGGTTTGACAACTATCATCATGTTCATATTCACTCATTTTTTTTTTATCATGCCCTGGAGAGACCTTAAAAACCCTCCACCCCTGAATTTTTTGGCCTCCATGTCTTTCCTAAGTTATATTAGCTTAAGCTAGTCACACCCTGTTCTTTACTATATGCTATTATTTTCATATTTTAGCATCACCTTTAAATAATTCTGACTTTGTGAAAAATTCCCCAATGGTAGCCATATCTTCGGAGAAGGCAATGGCACCCCACTCCAGTACTCTTGCCTGGAAAATCCCATGGACGGAGGAGCCTGGGAAGCTTCAGTCCATGGGGTCACGATGAGTCGGACACGACTGAGCAACTTCATTTTCAGTTTTCACTTTCATGCATTGGAGAAGGAAATGGCAACCCACTCCAGTGTTCTTGCCTGGAGAATCCCAGGGACAGAGGAGCCTGGTGGGCTGCCGTCTGGGATTGCACAGAGTCAGACACGACTGAAGTGACTTAGCAGTAGCAGTAGCAGCCATATCTTAATCTGAAGGAAATTCCCCTTTTACCTCCTGTCAGTAGTACTAAGATGATGATGATGAAGGTTATGAATATGACAATGACAACAACAAAAGTATTATAGGAGCTGACAGGTATTAAGCACTTACCAGGTGCCAAGAACTCTTCTTAGTTCATTCAGACTGCTATAACAAAGTACCATAGACAGATGGCTTATAAGCAGCAGGAATGTATTTCTCACAGGTCTGGAGGCTGGGAAGTCCAATATCAAGGTGCCAGCTGACTCAGGTCCTGGTGAGAGCCCACTTCTTGCTGTGTCCTCACAGGGTGAAAAGGACAAGAGAGGTCTCTGGGGTTTCTTTTATAAGGGTACTAATCCCATTTATGAGGATTCCACCCAAATGACCTAATCTCCTCCCAAAGACCTCACCTCCTAACATGGTCCCATTGGGATCAAGATTGCAACATGAGTTTTGTGAGGGTGTGAACTTTCAGTTCATAACATATGTGTGTGTATGTGTATGTGCACTCAGTTGCTCAGTCATGTCTGACTTGTTGCAACCCCATGGACTGTAGCCTGCCAGGCTCCTCTGTTCATGGGATTTCCTAGGCAAGAATACTGGAGTGGGTTGCTATTTGCTACTCCAAGGGATCTTCCTGACCCAAGAATTGAACCCGTATTGCTTACATCTCCTGCATTGGCAGGAGAATTCTTAACCACTAGTGCCAACTGGGAAGCCCCTCATAACATATTCCTGGATTAATTCTTAATTTCTACAACCCTTTGAGATAAATTCTATCATCTGCATTTCACATATGAGCAATATGATGGCATAGAGAGGTTGAGTACCTTTCCCCAGATCCTATAGTTAGTACGTCTCAGAGCTGAAAGCCCAACATTCGGATTCCATAGCCTGGGATCTAAACCTTTACTGCTTGAGAACACAGGTCAGACAGACACTGAAAGGCTGAATTGTCAAAGGAATTATGATGCAGTCTCAGAATATCTTATAGGCGAACTTGTGGGGTGTACAGAATTAGTTTTGGCATGCCTCATCTCCTCTTCTACACATGTAACTACCCTACAGCTTCTCGTTGCCAACCTCTAGGTTTTCTCCACTTGTAAGCTATCCTTAGATCTTCAGCTAAATTATAAAATTCTAGAGAATATGGTTTATGTTTCCCGCATACTATAGCCAAGCACAATGTTAAATATGGGGTGTATGTGAAATCCTTGTGGAATTATATAAGTGACAAACTTTGGAACTCATTGTTTAAAAAAATATAATGGGCTGTGTTCTAGAAGAGGTATGTGTGCATGTGCACATTCAGGAGCTCAAACGCATTCTCAAGTGAGCTCTGAGTACTGAAGGGAAACACAATATTTGGCATAGAGCAGTGCTCAGTGACTGTCTGCTAAGTGAATAAATGAATGAGTCAGAGAGGCAGAGAGTTTCCTTGAATTAAGATCAATATCAGCACGCCCCCATCCCGGCCTTATTTCTGCAAATTATATACTCTTTTGAGCCATTAACTAATGATGCAGTGTGCTAAAATCTTTTATTCAGGTCTGAGTCATAGTAATTATGCTAGCAGTTTACTATACTATTTCATTACAAGTTCAATTAAAAATGTGAGTGTGTATCTGTATGGGATGTGTGTTTGTATATATAATCTTCAAAGACAGATAAGAATATTATGTGTTTTTTGTTTGAGTAAACAGATCAACTTGTAGTCTCTTTCAGCTAGGTGAATACAGTTTATTATCTTAGTATCTGGGTAAATCTTGAGGTGCAAATTGACTCAGACCTATTCAAATTTAATATCAGACTTTAGACAAATCCTTTCATAGCAAAAAATAAATGGAGAACATATGATGGCTTAGGTCTTTTATATATAATTATATGGTTCCCAGAGGGGAGTTATAATTGAATTATAAGCTGCCTCATGAGTATTCTAGCCAGTGTTTAGAGAACCGCAAAGCAGAGCTGAGCAATTTTTTTTTTCACCAGCTAGAATGTGAACAAGACACCCTATAATTCAATTATAACTAGCCTCCAGGAACCATATAATCATATTATAGAGTAGTTTGGGGAAACGGCATGTTTTTCCAAACATTGTATATGTTTAAATGATAATTTGATAATTCTACTTTCCCTCTCACTTTTCCTAAGCACACAGGTATGGGGACACCTTCTGTGACCTTATTCTCATGTACTTCAAAAATTTTCTTGAAATAAATTATCATCCTAGGAAGGCCTTAGCTTACTGTTCTTTGATTTTAGGACATGCCACTTAAACTCTTTGGTCCTAAATTTTCTCAACCATAAAAAAATAGGATTCAATTTAAATGATATTTAAAATACTTTCCAACATAAACATTCACTGGGTCTAACATTAGTCATAGTTCTTCAAAGTAGAAGACCAATAGGATGGATTGATTGATCTATGATATAAATATATGTTTTATATATATATATACATATATATATATATATAGTGCATTGGCCAAAATGTTCATTAGGACTTTTCTGTAAGATATTATGAGAAACCTGACTGAACTATTTGGCCAACCCAACATGAAGTGAGAGAGAGAGAGAGAAAGCAACTACACGAGTGAGGGAGAAGGAGTTTAAGAATTGGCTCACATAATTGTGGGAGCTGGCAAAATCTGCAGGTTAGACTGGCCGGCTGGAGACCCAGGGTGTTGCAGCGAGGCTGTGAGCAAAATTCCTTATTCCTCACAGTACAACAGTCGTTTCTCTTAGGTCTTCAACTGGTTGGATGAGACATTTATATTATGGAAGATAATCTGCTTTACTCAAAGTCTACTGGTTTAGATGTTAACCACATCCACAAAATATACTTCCACAACAACATCTAGACTGGTGTTTGACCAATAAGTGAGTACTATGGCCTAGCCAAGTTTACACATAAAATTAACCATCCTAAGTCTGTATAGCAAGATAGTTTTGCACTCTTCAGGCTCTGCTTCTTCAAATTGTAGATTATCTTTTAGGAACTTGAATGTAAATTGGGAAGGTGAAACTTTAGCTCTGAAGCTTTGTTATAATTCAACATTGTCATGAATATAATATATGAAAGTAGATATTTTTATTTCTAGCAAACTGACCCATATGCCTTCATAAAAGGAAAACCATGTGTTTAAATCTGTTTCCTATTGAAGACTTCCTCAAATTTTCTATTCTATAAGTAACTGATGGTACAATAACTCTCCATAGAAAACCCACCCTGTCTACTTTTCCACTGTCTTATGGAGGTTTCCTCTGAGTGACTATAGTTCTGCTGGCTATATTAATTTTTAGTATTTGAACTAGTTTTTATTTAAAAATAATTCATACACATGTACATTAGTGCTAATAGCACTATTCTTGATAGTTAAAAAGTAGAAACAACACGGATGTCCATCAAGTGCTCAATAGATAAACAAAATGTGATATATACATACCATGGTACACAACAAATTATGGAAAATTCTTACAGATGTGGGAATACCAGACCACTTTACCTGTCTCCTGAGAAACCTGTATGCAGACCAAGAAACAACACTTAGAACCAGATATGGAACAATGGACTGGTTCAAAATTGGGAAAGGAGTATGACAAGGCTGTGTATTGTCACTCTGCTTATTTAAATTATAAGCAGAGAACATCATGTGAGATGCCAGGCTGGTTGAAGCACAAGTTGAATCAAGATTGCCAGGAGATGTATCAGCAACCTCAGATATGCAGATGATACCACTCTAATGACAGAAAGTGAAGAGGAACTAAAAAGCCTCTTGACGAAGGTGAAAGAGGAGAGTGAAAAAGCTGGTTTAAAACTCAACATTCAAAAAACTAGATCATTGCATCTAGTCCCATCATCACTTCATGGCAAACAGATGGGGAAAAAGTGGAAATAGGGACAGATTTTATTTTCTTTGGTTCCAAAATCACTGTGGATGGTGACTGCAGCCCTGAAATAAAAAGACACTTGTTCCTTGGAAGAAAAGCTATGACAAACCTAGACAGTATATTAAAAAGCAGAGACATCACTGCCAACAAAGGTCTGTCTAGTCAAAGCTATGGTTTTTCCAGTAGTCAAGTATGGATGTTAAAGTTGGACCATAAGGAAGACTGAGTGCTGAAGAACTGATGCTTTTGAATTTTGGTGCTGAAGAAGACCATGGGATATTATTCAGCCATAAAGGAGAGTTCAATTCTGATTCATGGAAAATCAAGGGACTCACCTCCAGACTCAATTCCTATCATAACCACTGTTAATGTCTTATTTTATCCCTTCATTTTTCACTCAAGCATGTTTTAAAACTTTCTGTGTCAGTGCATGTACAGCTTTCACATTCTTTCTCCGTTATGTGGATACATCAGAATCTTTTTAAATATATCCCTCCTGTGGAATTCTTAGTTCTTTCCAGTTTTGCAAAAATGCCACATAGACATTATATCATATCTGTTCACAAAACAGTACAAAAATATATCTGTAGGATAAATTCTTAGACATGAAATTGTCTAGATAAAGGGAATGTGCATTTGAGATTTTTGTAAGTATTGATTACTTCCTTGTCCTATACAATAGTTGAACCAATTTAGACTCCCAATGACAGGACTTCAGAGCACTTATTTCTCCTAAGTTAACGCTAGATATTATCAAACTTGTTAATCTTTGCCAATATGACAAGTAAAAAAAAAAAAAAACCTTTTTCTCATTTCAGTTTGTAATTATGAAGAAAGTTGAACATCTTATATTTTGTTATATGTATTTTTTCTTGTGAATTTTCTGTATGCTATGTTCACATTTTATTGGGCTAATTGGTCTTTTTATTATTGATTTGTAAGTGCTCTCAAACATTAAGGAAATTATCCCCTTGTCTGTCTTAAATACTGTCAAGATTCCCCACTTTTTCATTTGTCTCAATTGTCTGTTTATGATACTTTTTGGATATGTACTTCTTTAAAGTGTTTGCTTTGCTGCCTTCAAATAGATTGGAATGAACAATAGAAAATATAGTCCAAACTAAAATCACACCATTTTGTGACTTATTTTTTTTAATGAGACCATGAAGTCCCCTCTGGAGGAAACCTTCAAATTGCAAGTGTTATCAATACTCCACTTCACAGACCCTTGTCCTCAGAGACATCAGATATTCCTTAATTCTCATCCTGAAGTTTGCTTTTAGATAAGGGTATTTTTTGGCTGTTTATTTTTTAATTGGGCACAGATTGATCAATAAAAACTTGATAACATTGAACAGATTTCTGATCTTTTTTTCCTTTGCCAGGGCATTCTCACTTCACTCAATATGACAGCTGCCACAGTGCTTACATTATTTGCTAATTTAACTCTATTCCTCTTTTCTCATATACCACATAAGAGTCTTTACAACACACAATTTTATAATAGAGACAAAGAGACACATAAAATGGTTTAAAGTAGAAAAATACAATTAAAAACCCAGAAGACCTGACAATAGAGTATAAGCTAAGGGTTGAAAAGAGTCAGACACGACTGAGTGACTTTCACTTTGCCCCTACTCTGGAACGTCCCCAACCCTTCAGGCACATACCACTGAAAGCACAAGTTTTCCTTATATGTAACGCTTTTCTTGAGATTTGCTCTGGGAATACAAATGGGTGGATATGTGTGTGCAGTATATCATCTTGCAAGAATATCTGCATGCAAATGAGTATGATTCTCTTAGAATAATCATCTCAGGCTATACACTAACTCTAGTGCCTTAACTGCTAACAATTTTCTTAGGGTTTCTTTCTGACTACTGCTTTTAGACCTTGGGAATTATCATGAAATGTACTCACTGGTGGCATTTGTTTTCTTTGAAGACAGAATTGATTTAGGGGGAACAGGCAAATGCTATTTGGAGTCAAGTTTATTGAATATAGGTGTTCAAAATATATAGTATGACCTGTGATCAAAAACTCCAGAATAGTAAAGCTGATTTTTTCAGTTGCTCATAAACAGACACTAAAGATACTAATCACTGAGGAATTCTAGAAGTGTTCTGAGTAATGACAACATTGTATGTTTACAGCATCACACGGTGACAGAATCAATGATGGAGCCAAGGCTCATTTGGACCGTGCTGATTTTTGGATGTCAGAGTTCTACTTTTAAAATTTTGATATTTGGCAAAACTAATACAATTATGTAAAGTTTAAAAATAAAATAAAATAAAAAATTTGCCTTAGTTCCCCTGCTAAGGAGCCCAAGAAGCCTCATTCTAGGTCAGCAGTGCTGACAGTAGCCCTAAGGGGATAATGACAGTTGCAGAGGTGAGGAAGAGCCCCCTGAATTTTTTTTGGCAGTCTTTAATAATCCGTTGTATAATGACTATTTTTTTAAAAACGAAATCTATTTTTAAAAGAATGCCTGATTATAGTCTGTTTCTGACACAGATACGTTGTTTTAGTTTGGCTTAAATTCATCTCTTATCTCTTCAGAGACGTAAGATATACATCTTGTGACATTCTTGATTATCATTCACATTGAGATACTTCAAAAAACTTTTCAAAAGCTGTCACTTAATGAAATCATTATTATGTCCTAATGTTCAAGAGTTTTTTTGCTTAAGGACAACTTCTATTTTCATTGACTTTGATAGCCATTATAGAAGCTTAAGATTTAAATTGATAAAGGGCACAATAATAATTTATGGTCAATCTTTCCTAGTTTAAGTAAGTTTGGGGCATGATAACTGCTTTTGTTTTTCATTCTGCAACATGTACAGAGGCTAGATGCAATAGAACTAGGAAAAACATTGCACTGCAATTATAAAGAGAATTTTTGGTGCTATATGTGGGGCATGAAAGAAAGTAATTACAAAAACCATTCATAAGAAGTAAATCCTGGTTTCTAAATATGGTATGGTAGATAGGAGGAGGCCAGAGATTTGAATTATTAATAAGAGCCCTGATTTTCAAAACAAAGAATAGTCCTTTACATTTTATGCACATTTCCTTCTATATATATATTTTTTTTTTTTCAGATGAAATATGATCAGACAATCCTATGTTGATTAACTATTTTCACTATGTAACTGTTCAAGTTTACATATAATGAAGTCCTTGTCAGGCAATCCCAGTTCTTGTTAAATACAAACTTCATGTTCCTTCTCACTAGTTTTCTCCTTTATCTTTATACCTTTATGCCAAAGGCTTTCTCAATCTCTTCTTCCATTAAATTAATAAAAGGCAAATCTGATATCAAGTCCCAGCCCTGCCACTTGGTATCTGCAAAGCCTGGTACAAATGCTCCAAATTCCTTGATCCTCTGTTTTCTCTTTGTGAAACTGAGGTAATAATAACCTCACAGAATCTGGGTGCCTTATAATTTATGCATATAGTGTGACTAGTCTTTTGTAAACAGTCAATAAATGGCAGGTAGGATCATGATTATTTATATATACTTTGTTTATGTAGATTGCAGTTGTGTGGCTTAGGCTTTTTTTTTTTTTCATTTTTGCAAACATTGATATTTACAATTTGAGAAGATTTTTATTATTACAAATGATAAAAGATGCAAGAGATGTGGGTTCTTGCACATCTTGGATTGGGAAGATCCCCTGGAGGAGGAAATGGCAACCAACTCCAGTATTCTTGTCTGAAAAATCCTGTGGACAGAAGTGCCTGGCTGGCTACAACCACTCACATAGCACATTTACCCAAAGTCTTACAAGTGCTTGTAGATCACAGTAAACATGCTTTTATGGTAGCAGTAAACGTGCTTTTTATCACAGTAAACACACAAAAAGATGCATTTTGTATCTGTTCAGCATGGCATGCATATTACACTTGCCTTAAACACAATAATTTAATTTGCCGCTTTATTCCTGTCTCACATATTTTGCCTTCAAACTTCCCTTTTAAGAGTCATGCTAAGAACTGTGCAAAAAAACGTTACCCTCCCTTCATCCACATGTCTGCTTTCTAGTCTCTGATATCTTCCCTGTCAAATTGAAAACTTAAAATTGGGCTCAGTTTAGGACACGAAAAACCTGGAATAAAGAAACAAAAATATTTCATCCTGACTTAATGGCAGAAACTTATATAGGCTGTTTTCCTCTCTGTCCTTTATGTTGCTAGTTTCAAGCTTTCTCTGCTTAATGTTGAAACATTCAGCCATTGGGAAAAAATCAGCCAAATTAGTTGGCAATTTATAGATAGATTATTTTTTAACTGACTGCACTTCTTGAGTTTTTTCACTTTATGATATGTTGGTACAGACTTAAATGTATCTTTCAAATGAGAGATAATATTTGCATTGGAGTAGGAGTGTCAACTTAATCACATTTGTTTTGTTAACTGACGATTAAGCCTAAAATCATTTTTAGTTTATTGCTGATCGAAAGTCCAATAAGTAATTTTACTTCCTTAGTAAATTCAGTAAAGGGGTGAATAGCACATATGTGTGTATTAAGGAATATGTGTCATGTGCCAGCTGTTGTGAAACATACTGAGGAAGCAGATAAGATGATATCTCCTTCCCTTATCTTGAAGAAGGGTCACAGTGTAAATAGAGACCTACTGTAGAAACTTGGTGAGTGCTATGATAGAAATATAAACAGATAAGAGTTATCTTATCTGTTATCTTATCTGGGCAGTTATCTTTTCAATAACTAGAATTTATTCATTTAAGAATTATTTCTTGAGCACCTACTATATGCTAGTTACTATGCAAAGCTTTAGGTATTTAGCAATGAAATACACACTCCCAGTCTTTGTTTTATGGAATTAATAATTGAGATAGCTATAAAAATAGCTATAAAGTTAAAATTGTAACCAGTATGCTGAAGGATGATTACCAAATGGTATAAAAATATATCAAGGAGGACTTCACTGGTAATCCAGTATATAGATGCACACTGTATATCAGGGGCCTTAAACTCATTTGGTGAGCAAGGAAAGCTTCCCTAAGCAAGTGACATTTCAGCTGATAGGTGGAAGAAAAAGCAGGAATGATCAGTGCAAAGAAAGGACAACAATTTGTCGCATTAGGGCAGTGGTTCTCAACTGGGGATGACTTTTCCCTCCATAGAACATTTGGATATTCATGGAGATGTATTTGATTGTCACAACTTGGAGGTTAGATGCTACTTAGCATCTGGTGCACAGAGGCCAAGGATGCCGCTAAACATACAAGGTACAGGGCAACTCCCTCCCCCAACAAAGAATTATTCAGGCAATAGTGATGAGATTGGGCTTCCCTGGTGGCTCAGTGATAAAGAATCTGCATGCCAATGCAGGAAACTTGGGCTCAATCCCTGATCTGGGAAGATCCCACATGCCTGATCCAGGAAGATCCCACATGCCACAGAGCACCTAGGCCACAACTATTGAGCCCATGTGCTACAAACTTTGAAGCCCGTGTGCCCTAGAACCCGTGCTCTGCAACGAGAGAAGCCACTACAGTGAGAAGCCCACACACCCACAACTAGAGAGGAGCTCCCACTCACACCAGCTAGAGGAAAGCCCATGCAGCAATGAAGACCCTGCATGGACAAAAATAAATACATAAAATTATTCATAAAAATAGTGACGAGGTTGAGAAACCCTGCCTTAGATTAAAAGAAGGGAAGGTCAGTGTACTGTGGAAAAGTACAGAAATAGTACAAAAGAAACCTGAGTTCAGTTCAGCAAACTTTATTGAATATTTATTGTGTACTAGGTATGAGGGTGAAAGATATCATTCCTCTCTTTAATGAGCTTAATCTACTAGGGAAACACAGTAATAGTTTTTTATAGTACCGATGATATAAATAGTTATACAGTGCATAGGACTCAGTGAGAAGGGGTACCTAACACATTTTGAAGAGGTCAGGAAAAGCTTCCTGACAGATAAGATACTCCAATAGATTTTAAATTGTGAATAGGAATGAATCTTCCAGAAACCTCTGGAATCACTGATGTGAGAGAATTAGAAAGTGGACTACAAGAAGTAAACATGGACTAGGCAGCCAAAATTCAGGCTTAGGAAGCAATGGCACCCCACTCCAGTAGTCTTGCCTGGAGAATCCCAGGGACAGAGGAGCCTGTTGGGCTGCTGTCTGTGGGGTCGCACAGAGTCGGACACGACCGACGCGACTTAGCAGTAGCAGGAATACAAGACAGGCATAGGGCATTCCCTAAACCTAGCAAGCAGGTTCATCCCAGTGGGTCCTGGAACAATACAAATGGAGCCTTGGGCCTGTGACCTGACTGCCTTCTTTGCCATCCGCAGCTCTGTGTAGACAGTTTGGGAGAGGAATGGTGGAGCCTGCGAGGTCTGGATGGAGGGGAAGATGAGGCTTGGTGTGGGCATGCCTGCCTGGCTCTGCAACATCCTCATTCTGTGAGCAGAACAGCATCGAGGGTCCTCTGAGGTTCAGGGCAGGGATGTCAGCAGCTAGAAAACCCAGAAAGTACAACTAGAGGCTTGGAGTCAGTTAAGTAGTTACAAGTCAGGGCAAAGAAAACACAGATTACATTAGGTAATAGATATACTCTGGACTTAGGATAGCTTCAGGATAGTAAGCATGAGACACTGTTAACAAGGACATCTTCATCCTGAGGCCCCAACCTCTCAAAGAACATCTCAACCAGAAGCTTTTTGTGTATTTCCTGCTAGTAAAGGAGTCAATACAAAAGTATTGCAGATAAGTGGATATTTCTTCAAAATAATTCAAAATTTGGAGTATGTAATGTTCATTCTTCTGAAGTTCTTTTTTTTTATGTTCAGAATTGCACCTAGACATGGTATAGACTGTTTAGTTGATTGTATTTTGACCCTTGTGCCCGTGTTGTAAATTCTGATGCTAATTTAATTAATTTAGTTACCTCATTGTTGAGCTATGGATTTTTTTTTTTTTTTTTTTTACAGCTAAAGAGGTCTTTAAAGCTCCTGTAGTCTAGTGGGGTTCAAATTTTTACCTTTTATTTTTAAGCAACAGAAACTCCTGTTTTTGAGACAGCATAGCCTAGGGCTCAGGGGCTTCCCAGGTGGTTCGGCAGTAAAGAACCTGCCTGCCAGTGCAGGAGCCGCAGGAGACATGGGTTCGATCCCTGGGTCGGGAAGATCCCTTGGAGGAGGAAATGGCAACCCACTCCTATATTCTTGCCTGGGGAATCCCATGGACAGAGGAGCCTGGCAGGCTACAGTCCATGGGGTCACAAAGAGTTGGACACAACTTAGCAACTAAAGAACAACAACAACAGGTGTAGTGGTGAGAGTGTGGATGGTGGAGCCAGACTGCCTAGGTTCAAATTTGCATCTTTTATTTACTGACTCCAAAAACGTGGGCAAGATCCTTAGTTTCTCTGTGTCTCAATTCTCTCATTTAAAAACAAATGGAGAGCAGGTGAAAATTAAATCAGCTAGTGCATTAAAAGGCACTTAGAACACTTCTTGGTACCAAGAAAGTTCTAATAATCTTTTATAGACCCTAAACCTATACAGCAGACAAAACAAAACCATTCTGGGTGAATGGGAGAGGGTAACAGCGCTGCTGCTTGGCCACATTCCATCCTACAGCAGCTGCCAATGGGGATCCATTCTTTTTTCCTTCCAGTAGAGGCAGCCTAGAGAGACTTTGAAAACCTGGAAATAATTTGAAAACCACCAGTCAAAGCCAGTCACCTGATTTTGCAAGTGAGAAAATTGCTTTCGTATATTAACCCACTTAATCCTCACAGAAGTTCCCATTTGGAAAAGTTCAATAACTTGCTCAAGGTCATGCTGCTAGTAAACAGCAGAATGGAATTTGAACCTGTGAAGAAAGACTAGTCATATAATATAGATATTTTTACAAGTTGGCTCCCACACCTACCATCTTCCCCAAAGAGGACTTTGTCAGTCAT
The DNA here is from genome assembly GCF_055505025.1 of Bos grunniens. Lineage (NCBI taxonomy): Eukaryota > Metazoa > Chordata > Mammalia > Artiodactyla > Bovidae > Bos > Bos grunniens. The sequence continues at coordinate 137,192,784 of NC_141194.1, forward strand.
AGATTAGATATTTGATTTTGGAGTCATCTCAAGCTTCCCAGCTGGCTCAGTGGTAAAGAATCTGCCTGCCACTGAAGGAACCATAGGAGACACAGGTTCAGTTCCTGGGTAAGGAAGATTCACTGGAGGAGGAAATGACTAACCCAATACAGTATTCTTGCCTTGATAATTCCATGGACAGGGAGCCTGGTGGCTATAGTCCATGGAGTCTCAGAGTCCAATGTGACTAAGTGACTGAGCATGAATACAACTTTGTTTAATCTCAATCAAATTACAGCATAGTAAATTTTCAATCACTATTATTTTTCTTCCCTCCATTTTCAGTCAAGTTCTACTTTTTTTTTAAATAATAGCAACTATCATGTCAACTGACTACATTCAGTTCAATTTAGTTCAGTCGCTCAGTTGTGTCTGACTCTTTGCGACCCCATGGACTGCAGCAGACCAGGCTTCCCTGTCCATCACCAACTCCCAGAGCTTGTTCAAATTCATGTTCATTGAGTTGGTGATGCCATCCAACCATCTTGTCCTCTGTCATCCCCTTCTCCTGCTTTCAATCTTTCCCAGCATCAGGGTCTTTTCTAATGAGTCAGTACTTTGCATTAGGTGGCCAAAGTATTGGAGCTTTTCTACTACCTTGCTGCTGCTCCTGCTGCTGCTAAGTCCCTTCAGTCATGTCTGACTCTGTGCGACCCCATAGAGGGCAGCCCACCAGGCTCCGCCATCTCAGGGATTCTCCTGGCAAGAACACTGGAGTGGGTTGCCATTTCCTTCTCCAATGCATGAAAGTGAAAAGTGAAAGTGAAGTCGCTCAGTCCTGTCCGACTCTTCTTGATCCCATGGACTGCAGCCTACCAGGCTCCTCCACCCATGGGATTTTCCCAGCAAGAGTACTGGAGTGGGGTGCCATTGCCTTCTCCATTTCTACTACCTTGCTGCTGCTGCTGCTAAGTCGCTTCCATCATGTCCAACTCTGTGAGACCTCATGGACTGCACCCCACCAAGCTTCTCCGTCCATGGGATTCTCCAGGCAAGAACACTGGAGTGGGTTGCCATTTCCTTCTCCAACGCATGAAAGTGGAAAGTAGAAGTGAAGTCGCTCAGTCGTGTCTGACTCTTATCGACCCCATGGACTGCAGCCTACCAGGCTCCTCCATCCATGGGATTTTCTGGGCAACAGTACTGGAGTGGAGTGCCATTGCCTTCTCCCTTCTACTACCTTAGAGTTTATTTAATTAACTTTGTGCCACTTTAGGAAAATGAGCTTGGGCAAACAACCATTTCTATGCTTGTGTTTTCTGTTGGCAAAGCCTGATACACCCATGTTCTACTCATAAGAGTACTTGGTACTGGTGAGCAGCAGAGTGGGAATTGTAATATCTGTTTTATTTGAGGGATCTGTCCTTTGGGTTGCAGGGTTTGTTTTTTTTAACAATATTAGTCTTCATGTGCAAAATGTCCTTTTCATATTATTGTTATGAAGATGATGATGTCTGTCAAGGAGCAGAGAAATCTGGCTGTTTCCTGTGTGGCACTATGGTAGGAATTGAGTTGCTCCTGCTGGAGGGCAAGCAAAGTTTCAGGGACTGGCTGGGCCCTTTCCAATATAAAGTGTCTTTTGTTAAAACTGAAAGCTTTAAATACCTCCACCGCATCCAATTACTTCAGTAATTGAAAAGGATAGCATTCCACTTTAATTATGTGTTCTCATTTCTGCATTTCTTTTAATTTATGGGACAATAAAAAGTAAAGCAATGCAAAAAACAACCATTTGAAGAGCCATTTGGTGCTGTTCCTATTTGACCCCATCCATTTGAGATTTTCGGATTTTCTGTGATTTTGGTCTGCCTCCCTAAGTATAATTGGTTAGCTTCACTGGTTATTTTCAACAGCACATTAAATGCCCCCTAAGACCCTGCTTTCTGGCTGACATTTGACACTGTTTCTGCCGTCACTTTGAAGATTCTGTACTTCTCCAGCTGTCAGGTTCTGGAGTAATCTGCCTGTGTTGCTTACATCAGAATCATTTAGAAATTACAAGAAAACATGAATGGGAATGTCGCTGCATCAGTATTTCTAATGAGCACTTTTTTACTAACTATAGATGAAGTAATAATAATCATAACAACAGCAGCAGCAATAATAAAAGTGAAAGATGGAGGATGAAGGTGAAGGAGGGGGATGTGGAAGATATCATCAAGAAAGAATGGGAAAAATATTTGCAAACTATTTATGTGATAAAGAACTTATGTCCAGAATATATAGGGAACTCTTACAAGCCAATAATATAAAAGGTAATAACCCAATTAAAAAATGGGCAGACACCAGCAAGATGACGGTATAGAAGGTATCACACTCATATGCCCCATCAGCAACAATAATTTGACAGCCATTCACAAACAAAAGCACCTTTGTGAAAGCTTTGAGCTTCAGGTAGGAGATTGTAAAACCCCAGGATAGTCTAACACTGAGGAGGGCATTTTGAGAAGTCACGCCCCTACCAGGTGGCCGATTCCCCAGACGTTGTCCCCAGAAACAGTTCTGTCCCTTGTGGACTCAGCTATAGACCCATTTGGCTTTGGTCCTGCTGCACCATCACCATTTGCTAAAGAACTTGGCAGAAGTCATATCCGACCATGCCCCAGATAACAGGCCTGCTGAACTCAGGCCTGTTATCTTGTCTGACTGTGACCCAGCTCCAGTCCCTCACAGTATCCAGTCCTGTCTGCCTGGGGACGGGGCAGGAGACATGCCTGATTGTGCCCTGAGATAGACCTTCATATCCTGAAATGGCCCTGTGACTCAGTTCCAGCCCCTCTCAGCCATGAGTTGACAACACATGGCAACGTTAGCCATGGCCTGCTCAGAGACTGGGTATGACACATACCCATCTATGCCCCTGAAGCAGGCCCTTTGACATCGGTCCAACTGAAGATACTGAAATGGCCCCACAACTCACCTCAAGCCCCTCTAAGCTTTGGGCCAAGAGTACTCTTGTGTACCTAGGAGCCAGCTGGGAGGCATGGCTGTCTCTACCTTTGGAGGTAGACCTGCTGGCCTTGGTCCAACTGTGGACCTTGAAGCAGTCCCATAACCTGGCTCCAGCTCCTTGCAGCCATAGCCTGGGAATAGTCCTGTCTGCCCATAGGGAGATATGCCTGTCTGTGCCTCTGAGGTGGTCCTTTAATCTTTGGTCCCAATTGCGGACCCTTAAGCTGCCCCATTACTTGGTTAAAGCCCCACTCAGCTGTTATCTGGGGCCAATCTTACCTGCCCAGTGACCTGTTGGGAGCCTTCCCAGAGACTCAGAAGGAGCCACAGCTGTTTGCACAGCTGGTGACAGGTTTGCTATCTGCCAACACTGGAGAACCCCTGTCACAGTGCCAGTGCTACTGACCAAGGTCCTAGAGGCAGTCTCATCTACTCAGGGACCAGACCAGATCCACACTTACTGACACCCTGGGAACAGCCCCACCAATGAGCCACATCACCTAGCTCCAAATGACTTGACTGTGACTCTGGAGGCAGTACCATCAGATAAGGGACCTGACAAGAAGACTGTACCAGCTAAAATTACTCTTTAAAGACTAGGAGAGAAACTTGCTTCTTCAAATGCACAAACACCAATTCAGGGTTGCACAGATTGTGAAGAACCAGGCAAACAAGACACCACCCAAAGAAACTAATAACATTTCAGTAACCGACCCCAAAGAAATTGGGAACTATGAAATGCCTAACAAAGAATTCATATAATCCTCCTAAAGAAGCTCAATGAGATGCAAGAAAACAGCAATAGACAACTAAAATAAATCAGGAAACAATGCATTAGCAAAATGAGAAGATTGATAAAGAAATAGAAACTGTAAACAGAGTGGAACAAAAGTCCTAGAGCTGAAGGATACAGTGATAGGACAGAAAAATTCAGCAGAGAGCTTCAATAGCAGACTTGATCATGCAGAAGGAAGAATCATCTTCCTTTCAAATGACTCACAGAGACCATTTGAAATTAGCCAGTTGGAGGAACACAAAGAAAGAAGAATGAAAACACATGCAGAAGTCAACTAATCTTTGACAAAGGAACCAAGGAATACAAGACAGGCAAAGAATAGTTTCTTCAGTAAGTGGTGTTGGGAAAACTGGTGTCTACATGCAGAAGAATGAAATTGGACCCTTATCTTGCACCGTACACAGAAATTAACTTGAAATAAATGAATGACTTAAGTGTAAGACCTACAACCATAGAACTTCTTGAAGAAGCATAAGATAAAATTTTCTTGATATTGGTCTTGGCAGTGATTTTTTTTAAATGTATAACGGTTTGGAATATGACACCAAAGCACAGACAACTAAAACAAAAATGAAAGTGTGGGAATTATATTGAATTGAGAACCTCTGTATAGCAATGGTAACAACTGAAAAAAACCAAAAAGCAAGCTAGGGAAAGGGAAAAATCTGAAATCATGTTTCTAATAAGGTACTAATATCCAAATATAAAAGGATCACCTACAACTCAGTAGGTAAAAAGCAAATAACCTGATTTTAAAAACAGACGAAGGACCTGAATAGACTTGTTTCCAAATAAGACACACACATGGTCAATAGATTTATGAAAAGGTACTCAATACCAGTAATCATCAGGGAAATGCAAATCAAACCACAATGAGATATCACCTGTGGTATCGCCTAGTAGGATGGTTATTATTAAAAATGCAAGAGATAGAAGGTATTGGTGAGGATGTGGAGAAAAGTGAACCCCTGTACATTGTTGGTGGGAATATAAACTGGTACAGCCATTATGAAAACACTTTGGAGGTTTCTTTAAAAGTTAAAAATGAAACTATGACATGATCCAGGTATCTCTCATCTGGGTCGGTATCCAAAGGAAATGTAACCACTGATTAGAAATGATTTATGTACCCCATGTTCACTGTAGCATTATTTACAATAACCAAGACTTGGAAACAATCTAAGTGTCCACTAATGGATGAATGGATAGAGAAAATGTTATTTTATATATAAATATACATACACAAAATGGGACATCATTCAACCATAAAAAAGAATTAAATCTTGCCATGTACAAGAAAGATAGACCTTGAGGTATTATACTAAATGAAATAAGTCAAGCCGTGAAAGACAAATACTGTTTGATCTCACTTATATGTGGAACTTAAAAAAAAAAAAAAAAAGAAACAAGCCACGCTCCTAGATAGAAAGAACAGATTGGTCATCGCCAGAGTTGGAGGGTAAGGGTTGGCAAAATGGGAGGAGGGGGTCTAAAGGTTCAAACATCCAGTTATAAAATAAATCATGGGGATATAATATAGACCTTGGTGAATATGATTAATAATGCTCTATTGCATCTTTGGAGGTTGCAAAGAAAGTAAATCGTTAAAAGTTCTCAGTGCAAGAAAGCAATTGAAACCGTGACAGATTGTTAATTAGACATATTATGATCATTTCACAATGAATAAAAATATAAAATCATTAATACTCCCGAAATTAATATAATGTTATATGCCAGTTTCAGTTCAGTCACTCAGTCGTGTCCAGCTCTTTGCAACCCCATGGACTGCAGGACGCCAGGCTTCCCTATCCATCATAAACTCCTGGAGCTTGCTCAGACTCATGTCCATTGAGTCGTGATGACATCCAGCCATCTCATCCTCTGTCATCCCCTTCTCCTGCCTTCAATCTTTCCCAGCATCAGGGTCTTTTCAAATGAGTCAGTTCTTCGCGTCAGGTGGCCAAAGTATTGGAGCTTCAGCTTCAGCTGCAGTCCTTCTAATGAATATTCAGGATTTATTTCCTTTAGGATTGACTGGTTTGATCACCTTACAGTCCAAGGGACTCTCAAGAGTCTTCTCCAACACCACAGTTCAAAAGCATCAATTCTTCTGCACTCAACTTTCTTTATAGTCCAACTCTCACATCCGTACATGACTACTGGAAAAAAACATAGCTTTTTTCCTACTGTTTCTCCATCTATTTGCCGTGAAGTGATGGGACCAGATTCCATGATCTTAGCTTTCTTAATGTTGAGTTTTAAGCCAGGTTTTTCAGGCTCCTCTTTGAATTTCATCAAGAGCCTCTTTAGTTTTTCTTCACTTTCTGCCATAAGAGTGGTTTCATCTGCATATCTGAGGTTATTGATATTTCTCCCAGAAAACTTGATTCCAGCTTGTGCTTATCCAGTCCAGCATTTCTCATGATGTACTCTGTATATAAGTTAAATAAGCAAGGTGACAATATATAGCCTTGACGTACTCCTTTCTCAATTTGGAACCAGTCTGTTGTTCCATGTCCAGTTCTAACTATTGCTTCTTGACCTGCATACAGATTTCTCAGGAGGCAGGTGAGGTAATCTGGTATTCCCATCTCGAAGAATTTTCCACAGTTTGTTGTGATCCACACGGTCAAAGGCTTTGGCATAGTCAATAAAGCAGAAGTAGATGTTTTTCTGGAACTCTCTTGCTTTTTTGATGATCCAACAGATGTCGGCAATTTGATCTCTGGTTACTCTGCCTTTTTTAAATCCAGCTTGAACATCTGGAAGTTCACGGTTCACGTACTGTTGAAGCCTGGCTTGGAGAATGTTGAGCATTACTTTCTTAGCATGTGAGATGAGTGCAATTGTGTGGTAGTTTGAACATTCTTTGGCATTGCCTTTCTTTGGGATTGGAATGAAAACAGACCTTTTCCAGTCCTGTGGTCACTGCTGAGATTTCCAAATTTGCTGGCATATTGAGTGCAGCACTTTCACAAAATCATCTTTCAGGATTTGAAATAGCTCAACTGGAATTCCATCACCTCCACTAGCTTTGTTCATAGTAATGTTTCCTTAGGCCCCCTCGACTTCACATTCCAGGATATCTGGTTCTAGGTGAGTGATCACACCATCATGGTTATCTGGGTCATGAAGATCTTTTTAGTATAGTCCTGTGTATTCTTGCCACCTCTTAATGTCTTCTACTTCTGTTAGGTCCATACCATTTCAGTTCTTTATTGTGCCCATCTTTGCATGAAATGTTCCCTTGCTAGTTCTAATTTTCTTGAAGAGATGTCTAGTCTTTCCCATTCTGTTGTTTTCCTCTGTTTCTTTTTTGTTTTGGTAACATTTTATTTTATTCACATAAAAAATTTAAAAAAATAAGCAAAGTCATAGCTTTGAATTCTTCACATTGATCACTGAGAAAGGATTTCTTATCTCTCATTGCTATTCTTTGGAACTCTGGATTCAAATGGGTATATCTTCCCTTTTCTCCTTTGCCTTTTGCTTCTCTTTTTTTCACAACTATTTGTATATGTTACTTATACCTCAATATAGAATATAAATAAATAAAATATAAGTAGATGTTTTCCTTTTTCATTGTTTAGAAAGATGATTTTATTTACTTTTATAGTCTGTCAGTTGTGAATATTTAAAATGTTATCATTTTATCCTACACATATCTTGGCCATCAGGAACTTCTATATTGATACGGGATATTGAATAGGAAGGTACACAGGACTTTTGATCCCCCTTCTTGATGAAAAACAACAATAACAAAAAAAAGTCAACTTACTTGAGTGTTCAAAGCAGCATTATTCCTAATAGCCAAAAAGTAGAAATTCACAAAATGTCCATCATGTGATGAATGTGAAATATAACAAACAAAATGTGAAATATCCTTGCCAGGGAATATTATTCAGACATAAAAGGCAATAAAGTTCTGATGCATGATACAACATGGATAAGCTTCAAAAATATTATGCTAAGTGAAAAAGCCACACACAGAAGGCCACACATTATATGATTCCATTTATATGAAATGTCCCAAAGAGTCAAATCCAAAGAAACAGTAAGTAGATTATTGGCAAAGTCAAGTGGGCCTTAGGAAGCATCACTACAAACAAAGCTAGCTGAGGTGATGGAATTCCAGTTGAGCTATTTCAAATCCTAAAAGATGATTTTGTGAAAGTGCTGCACTCACTATGCCAGCAAATTTGGAAAACTCAGCAGTGACCACAGGAGTGGAAAAGGTCCGTTTTCATTCCAATCCCAAAGAAAGGCAATGCCAAAGAATGCTCAAACTACTGCACAGTTGCATTCATCTCACATGGTAAGAAAGTAATGCTCAACATTCTCCAAGCCAGGCTTCAACAGTGCGTGAACCATGAACTTCCAGATGTTCAAGCTGGATTTAAAAAAGGCAGAGGAACCAGAGATAAATTGCCAATATCCGTTGGATCATGGAAAAAGCAAGAGAGTTCCAGAAAAACATCTACTTCTGCATTATTGACTACACCAAAGCCTTTGACTGTGTGGATCACAATAAACTGTGGAAAATTCTTCAAGAGATGGGAATACCAGACCACCTGATCTGCCTCTTGAGAAATTTGTATGCAGGTCAGGAAGCAACAGTTAGACTGGACATGGAACAACAGACTGGTTCCAAATAGGAAAAGGAGTATGTTAAGGCTGTATATTGTCACCCTGCTTTTTTAACTTATATGCAGAGTACATCATGAGAAACGCTGGACTGGAAGAAACACAAGCTGGAATCAAGATTGCCGGGAGAAATATCAATAACCTCAGATATGCAGGTGACACCTCTGTTATGGCAGAAAGCGAAGAAGAATTAAAGAACTAATCCTAACCCCTTCTTGGTTGATTGGAATATTCTGGATTTAGATACTGGTGATGGTTGCACATTTATTTGGTTATATTAAAAATCACTGAATTGTATACTTTTTTAAGAGTGAATTTTATAATATGTGAATTGGATCTCGATAAAGCTGTTACTGTTTTTTTAAGGCAAAGAGTAATAGCCAACATTGAGCACTTACTGAGTACTAGGTATTAGGCTAGGCCTTCTGCCACACATGATAGTATTGAATGTTCACAACAACTGCATGTGCATAAGTGCTATCTGTTTTCTCCATTTTTACAGATTTGAAAATTGCAGCTTCATAATGTTACTCAAGCTACTTCATAATTTACCCAAGGCCCCATAGGCTAAAAAGTCCAAGAAGTGAAATTTAGCCTCTAGATAGCCGTCTGGCACTCTTGATTACTACATTTTTCCTGCCAGTATTTTTTATAATAACTTTAAGATATTAACATACCATATAGTTTGCCCATTTAAACAAATCACCCATCAGTGTGTTTCTTTGAGTACATTCAAGGATATATGCATGTGACACTAGTCAGTTTTAAGACATTTTCATCTTATAACACGAACAAACCTTATCCCCACCCCAAGGCCTAAGCAACCACCAGTCTGTCATTGTGCTGGTTGATTGATACTGCTACCTGTAGCCACTTGCATCACTGTATTAACTGTTACAATAGTTGTGTTAGTCGATATCGATACAAAAAGAAATTAAGACGGTAGATTTCCTTTTAAAAATGGCTTTGAAGCCTCCATTACTAGAAAAGACAATAACTGAATATGATTTAAATGTACTAAAGGCAAGGGAGAGACACCGCATGTGTCAATTCGCCCTGTTTCTGGACTTACATTATTTTACTGAGGAGCTGGGTCTACCTGCTCCCTCCAAAAAAAAAAAAAGGGAAAGGAAATCTTGATTGCAAAAAGTATATTTTGCTTCTGAGGAAGGATACAGAAATTGTTAGGAGCTTTCGTTGTCTTTGAAATTGGCACAATGCCCTCCAGCTAAATGGTTTTGCTAAGTGGCTTTGCAAGAAAACCTTTCCTCCCCTCCTTGCCTGGAAGCTACTGCTTTTCCTCCTGACCCTCTTGACTTCAGTTTGAGTGCATGTCTTCCAGTTAACAAGTAATTTTGGGGAGTGTCAAAAGGTAACTAGTGTCCCCTGGGTCACAATTAACCTAAAAATTAAAAGGTGGAGTTTAAAATCCTCATTAAGTATAACAAAACCATAAAAGGGTGTTTCTGAATTGGAGTTGGATTTAGAAAGTCACCTTTCAATTAATGAAGCTGACCATACTTACTAAGTACCAGGCTCAGTATTTGAGAGAGGATATATGTTTGAGAGAGGATCTGCAGTATAGTTTAGTAGCGATTAATGGTTTAGGCAAAATGAGTAGAAAATAATTCTTTCTGAGAGCCTTTTTCTGTGATCCCAGTCACTCATTATGCACATACTAATGCCCTTAAATTTTAATTACCACTAATTTCTGAAATATGCTTATGAGTATTACATTATTGGAATTAAGAATTAGTGTTTTCTCTTTTAACCTGGCTAGATAACTGGCAATGTCATATTGCCCTGAGAAATTTTCTTTGATAATTTATTTTTAAAGGTAGCATAATATATATAACTGGGGTCTCTAAAAATGATTTATGGTGAAGTCTTACAGCTTAGTAGTAAATTCTAACTAATATGTGTTACTTATAATGGAGGCCTGTAGCTTGTCAAGTCTGAGCTAAAAGCGGGTAACAATATTGTTATTATGTAAACCTTAAACATATGTTTTGTGCTTGATTTTAACTCAAACCATGGTGATGAGTAAAATATTTCATAATTCACATGCTAGTGTTTCTTTTAATAATTCTAAAAATTCGTTCTAGATGCAACAAGGTTCTTACTCTAAAAGAGCGCTTAGAATCCCATTTTATAGAAGTCTGTTTGTGACCTCTAGAAGCAGAAATGTAAAAATACCATAATCACCTACTGAACAGGAAACATTGATGGAAGGATTGAGAAATACCACTGCTCTTTTGAAATATTCAAAACTGAATTGTTCCCACAGATGTGCACACCCTCTCTTCTGGTATTTCTATTAAATGCTGCTTGGGCAGTAATAAACTTCATTTACTTATTTAAATGTATTCCTCTCACCCCCATCCCCCAACACATGTCTGAATGAGCAAATAAGCTGTGGGTTCCATTGTCTTAACCTTCTCAGTTACCAGGTTTTTAGGGACATGGAAGGATTTAGAGGTGAAATGAAGGTGACCCCACTGACCCACAGTCAGCATGACACGGTCCTTGAGTTTAGAAATTCAGATAGCCTTAGCAATTCCTTTGTACTCTGTGGTAAATATTTCTGTAGCAGCTGAAGTTGGAGTTAGACTTTCTTCTGTATCCATGGAGGAGAGAAAAGATAACTGGCCCATTTGAAGATCAAACCCCCACCTAGGCCTCATTAGTGCTGGGCTTTAACCAAAGAATATGGGATTATATAGAAGAGAACAAGTAGCAAAGGACAGCTAGCAAGTTCAAGGTTATATGACAAAATATAGTGCAGATATCTAGGACATTTTCTTCATTAGGAATGCCTTTGAAAGGCTCACACACTTGAGTTCTTTGGAGAGCCATTTAAGATATCTCATGTGTAAGGTTTCAAACAGATTCAAACTGAATTTAGACTGTAGGTTTTTTGACTGAGGTCAAAGATTTTTAGTTGGTGTGAGTGTGTGAGCAAATCTGTCTAAGATGTAGGCATACAGATAAAAATAACACTTTCTAAAAGGGTAGTGTTTTTGTACTTATTTCCTTCATCTTTTAATAACATCTATAAAAAGTGAACAGATTTGGTTACTTAGTGGACCTTCTCTCAATTAAGTTTCTATCATGAGAAATGGGTTGGCAATATTTAGAATTCGCATTTTTGTTTGTTTTTAGTTTTACTCTTTCAGTATTTTTTTTTCCCCAAACTACCTCCAAATCAGGAGTGCAAATATAGGAAATGGTTGCTCTGCTTCTTCAAGAGAAAACAATTTTCTAGTATTTGTAAATGAAAAATTGTATACTAATGCAAGTGAAGAGTGTTTTTTTTTTTTTTTAATTGAAGTATAGTTGATACAATGTTGTATTAGTTTCTGGTGTAGAGCAAAGCAATACAGATATATATAGGCTTCCCTGGTGGCTCAGAGGATAAAGAATCTGCCTGCAGTGCGGGAGACCTGGATTCAATCCCTGGGTTGGGAAGATCCCCTGGCAGAGGGTATGGCGACCCACTCTAGTATTCTTGCCTGGAGAATCCCTATAAGACAGAGGAGCCTGGTGGGCTGCAGTTCATAGGGGCCATAAAGAGTTGGACACGACTGAGCAACTAAGAACAGCACAGCATATATATGTGTGTGTGTGTGTGTGTGTGTGTGTATTCTTTCCCCTTACATTTTATTATAAGATATTGAATATAGTTCCTTGTGCTATAGAGAAGGCAATGGCACCCCACTCCAGTACTCTTGCCTGGAAAATCCCATGGACAGAGGAGACTGGTAGGCTGCAGTCCATGAGGTCGCTAAGAGTCGGACACGACTGAGCGACTTCACTTCACTTGCCTTGTGCTATACAGTAGAACCTTGTGTGTGTGTGTGTGTGTGTGTGTGTAGTAGTTTCTATCTGCTAACCCCAGTTTATCTCTCTCCCACCCCCTTTCCCTTTTGGTAACCATAAGTTTGTTTTCTGTGTCTGTGAGTCTATTTCTGTTTGGTAAGTAAGTTCATTTGTTTCATTATTAAAGATTCCACATATAAGTGATATTGTATGATATATATCTTTCTCTGTCTGACATTCTTCACTTAATATGATAATCTCTAGGTCCATACATGTTGTTGAAATGGCATTGCTTCATTCTTTTTTGTGGCTGAGTAATAGTTCGTATACACACACACACCACATATATATGTATATATACCACATCTTATTTATCCATTCATCAGTTGATGGACACTTATGTTGCTTCCATGTCTTGGCTCTGTAAATAGTGATACTGTGAACATTGGGGTGCATATACCTTTTCAGATTACAGTTTTCTCCAGATATATGCCCAGGAGTAGGATTGCTAGATCATATGTTGACTCTAATTTTAGTTTTTAAAGGAACCGTCAAGCTGTTTTCCATAGTGACTGCATCAGTTTTCACTCCCACCCACAGTATAGGAAGGTTCCGTTTTTCTCTCCACCCTCTCCAACATTTATTCTGACTGTGAGGTGTTACCTTATTGTAGTTTTTTTAAGCTTTCTTTATTTATTTGGCTGCACCAGGTCTTAGTTGCAGCACGTGGGATCTTTTTTTTTTTTTTAGCTATGGCATGTGGGATCTAGTTGCCGGAGCAGGGATCAAACCCAGGTCCCCTGCACTGAGTGTGCAGATTTTCAGCCACTGGCCCACCAGGGAAATCCAAACTCATTGTAGTTTTGATTTGCATTTCTCTAATAAATATCAATGTTGAGTATCTTTTCATGTGTGTAATGTCCATCTGTATATCTTCTTTGGATAAATGTCTATTTAGGTGTTCTGCCCAGTTGTTAATTGGGTTATTTGGATTTTGTTATTGAGTTGTTTGAACTGTTTGTATCAATATATATTGGAAATTAGACCCTTGTTGGTTACATCATTTGCAAATATTTTCTTAATAGAGAGGTTGTTTTTTAAATTGAAATTAATTGGTAAAACTGTTTTTGGGCTTAAGCTGAATGAGTCATTGATGTGCTTTAAACTCACACACACACAAAATGAAGAGATCTGACAGAGAAAAATATCTAGAGCAAACTGGTGACAATAATTCTCTAACTTGAGTGTGGGGACTATGTTCTACTCTACTGAAGTCACAATGACAGTCAGAATTTCCATTGACAGTGGTTATTCTTAACTGGCATTCAGTTCACTTTAGTTGCTCAGTCTTGTCCGACTCTTTGAGACCCCATGAACCGCAGCACGCCAGGCCCCCCTGTCCATCACCAACTGCCAGAGTCTACCCAAACCCATATCCATTGAGTCAGTGATACCATCCAACCATCTCATCCTCTGTCATCCCCTTCTCCTCCTGCCCTCAATCTTTCCCAGCATCAGGGTCTTTTCAAATGAGTCAGCTCTTCGCATCAGGAGGCCAAAGTATTGGAGTTTCAGCTTCAACATCAGTCCTTCCAATGAACACCCAGGACTGATTTCCTTTAGGATGGACTGGTTGGATCTCCTTGCAGTCCAAGGGACTCTCAAGAGTCTTCTTCAACACCACAGTTCAAAAGCAGCAGTTCTTCTGTGCTCACCTTTATAGTCCAACTCTCACATCCGTACATGACTACTGGAAAAACAATAGCCTTGACTAGATGGACCTTTGTTGGCAAAATAATGTCTCAGCTTTTGAATATGCTGTCTAGGTTGGTCATAACTTTCCTTCCAAGGAGTAAGTGTCTTTTAATTTCATGGCTGTAATGACCATCTACAGTGATTTTGGAACCTCAAAAAATAATGTCAGCCACTTTTTCCACTGTTTCCCCATCTATTTGCCATGAAGTGACGGGACCAGGTGGCATGCTCTTAGTTTTCTGAATGTTGAGTTTTAAGCCAACTTTTTCACTTTCCTCTTTTACTTTCATCAAGAGGCTCTTTATTCTTCTTCACTTTCTGCCATAAGGATGATGTCATCTGCATATCTGAGGTTATTGATATTTCTCCTGGCAATCTTGATTCCAGCTTGTGCTTCTTCCAGCCCAGCGTTTCTCATGATGTACTCTGCATAGAAGTTAAATAAGCAGGGTGACAATATACAGCCTTGACGTATTCCTTTTTCCTATTTGGAACCTGTCTGTTGTTCCATGTCCAGTTCTAACTGTTGCTTCCTGATCTGCATATAGGTTTCTCAAGAGGCAGGTCAGGTGGTCTGGTATTCTGATCTCATTCAGAATTTTCCACAGTTTATTGTGCTCCACGCAGTCAAAGGTTTTGGCATAGTCAATAAAGCATAAGTAGATGTTTTTCTGGAACTCTCTTGCTTTTTCCGTGATCCAGCTGATGTTGGCAATTTGATCTCTGGTTCCTCTGCCTTTTCTAAAACCAGCTTGAACATCAGAAAGTTCACGGTTCATGTATTGCTGAAGCTTGGCTTGGAGAATTTTGAGCATTACTTTACTAGCATGTGAGATGAGTGCAATTGTGCAGTAGTTTGAGCATTCTTTGGCATTGCCTTTCGTTAGGATTGGAGTGAAAACTGACCTTTTCCAGTCCTGTGGCAACTGCTGAGTTTTCCAAATTTGCTGACATATTGAGTGCAGCACTTTCACAGCATCATCTTTCAGGATTTGGAATAGCTCAACTGGAATTCCATCACCTCCACTAGCTTTGTTTGTAGTGATGCTTCCTAAGGCCCACTTGACTACACATTCCAGGATGTCTGGCTATAGGTGATTGATCACACCATCGTGATTATCTGGGTCATGAAGATCTTTTTTGTACAGTTCTTCTGTGTATTCTTGCCACCTCTTCTTAATATCTTCCGCTTCTGTTGGGTCCATACCATTTCTGTCCTTTATTGAGCCCATCTTTGCATGAAATGTTCCCTTGGTATCTCTAATTTTCTTGAATATCTCTCTAGTCTTTCCCATTCTGTTGTTTTCTCTATTTCTTTGCATTGATCACTGAGGAAGGCTTTCTTATCTCTCCTTGCTATTCTTTGGAACTCTGCATTCAAATGGGTATATCTTTCCTTTTCACTTCTCTTCTTTTCACAGCTAATTGTAAGGCCTCCTCAGACAGCCATTTTGCTTGTTTGCATTTCTTTTCCATGGGGATGGTCTTGATCCCTGTCACCTGTACAATGTCACGAACCTCATTCCATAGTTCATCAGGCACTCTATCTATCAGATCTAGGCCCTTAAATCTATTTCTCACTTCCACTGTATAAGGGAATTGATTTAGGTCATACCTGAATGGTCTAGTGGTTTTCCCCACTTTCTTCAATTTCAGTCTGAATTTGGCAATAAGGAGTTCACGATCTGAGCCACAGTCAGCTCCCGGTCTTGTTTTTGCTGACTGTATAGAGCTTCTCCATCTTTGGCTGCAAATAATATAATCAGTCTGATTTCGGTGTTGGCCATCTGGTGATGTCTATGTGTAGAGTCTTCTCTCATGTTGTTGGAAGAGAGTGTTGTCTTGGCAAAACTCTGTTAGCCGTTGCCCTGCTTCATTCCGTACTCCAAGGCCAAATTTGCCTGTTACTCCAGGTGTTTCTTGACTTCCTACTTTTGCATTCCAGTCCCCTATAATGAAAAGGACATCTTTTTTGGGTGTCAGTTCTAAAATGTCTTGTAGGTCTTCACAGAACCATTCAACTTCAGCTTCTTCAGCATTACTGCTCAAGGCATAGACTTGGATTACCGTGATATTGAATGCTTTGCCTTGGAAATGAACAGAGATCATTCTGTCATTTTTGAGATTGCATCCAAGCACTGCATTTCAGACTCTTTTGTTGACTATGATGCTGCTCCATTTCTTCTAAGGGATTTATGCCCACAGTAGTAGATATAATGGTCATCTGAGTTAAATTCACCCATTCCAGTCCATCTTAGTTCACTGATTTGCATAATGATTAAAAAATGTGGATTTTCTGAATCCTGAACGTAGACTTCGTAGTTTCTATGGCATTTAATGCTGAACTCTTGCCACAAGTAGTAAAACATTCAGGAGTTAAGGAAAAATGAAAAATAAACAAACTTAGTTCCACCTTTACCTTTGGATATATGCATAGAAAGAATGTCAGTCTACAATCTATGTTACTTTCAACCAACAATAAAAGTAGAAAACTCTTCGTAGCTTTGAGATTATTTCCACATATCATTAATTTTAGGTATGTTTCAGAAAGAAAGCAAAGAATCAACTATTAAGAATTGAATCACTAATGGAATACTAACATCAAAGATAATAAAATCGTTGTTGTATCTTGTAACAAGTTTGGAATTACTCATTAAGTTATAAGATTTTTTTAGCTCTCCCTTCCTCTAAATGGTTCAGTTGCCATTTAATATAGAAAAATATTCTTGTATTGGTTTAACCAAAAAGTTCATTCAGGTTTTTCAGTAAGATGCTGTGGAAAAACCTGAACAAGCTTTTTGGCCAACCCAATATAATGACTTGGATTTAATGTGAATGTTTTCTAGGCTGATAAGACATTACAACCTAGAATTCATATAGGCTCTGTTGTAGTTAGTGATGAATCTTTCTGCTAAAGAGATATATTTCTATTTCAGGGTTGTTAAGGAAGATTACCTATGATTTGATGATTTTATAATTTTTAAATTTGTAATTTAATAGGTACCTACTCATCTCTAAAAGATGAAAGCCAAATGAACCTGTTCCTAAACTTTATGCCCAGATGTGATTTTCCTGCCTTATAATATCCTAATTTGTACAGTGGGCTGACCAACCTGTTTAACTCTAGGCCTGAATCTGACTTTTGTCACCTACTATCCCTCCAGAGATTTTTTAAATGTCAGTGTTTATTCAGAGTCTTGAACTTTGTTACCTAATGATATCCTCTTCTAATGGGTCAATTGTGTTTCTTTTAAGAGCCCTACTTGGTATATGTTATAAAAGAGGAGGAATTTCTTATCACTGCCCTCTCCTTGTGTGTGTGTGTGCTCAGTCATGTCCGACTCTTTGCAACCCCATGGATGTAGCCTGCCAGGCTTCTCTGTCTGTGGAATTTTCTAGGCAAGAATACTGGAGTGGGTTGCTATTCCCTTTTCCAGAGGATCTTCCTAACCCAGGAATCAAGCTTGCATCTCTTGAGTCTCCTGCACTGGCAGGTGGATTCTTTACCACTGCACCCTCTGGGAAGCCCTACATAGTTTTATTTTGTCCCCAAACAGCTGTGACCACTCATCTGTGGTGCATGAAATTCCTTCTTTGGAGTTAAGGCATTATTGCTCTAGGAGACCCATGCTGAAATGCAATTACCTGTATTGATACATTTTGTTTTATTAGTTTATCCAAGTCGTCTTCAGATTTCTCATTGAAGAGCAGAGTCCTAAGGGAAAGGTTAAATTTTGGCTTGGCCTTGCAATGAGAGGAACAAGTCTGAAGATCATATCATTATCCATTCTGTTATTAAGTGAGAAGACTGTTTAAATTCACTAGTGTTGCCTATAAACAAGGGAAGGGCTAGAGAAACAAGGAAAGAGGACTTAGAAGGAAAAACAGATCTGCAAAGACCAGCATCACCTACTTTACTGCTCTGGCCAAGCCTGATTAAAAAATGTAACTCAGTTCATTACTGGCATTTACTTCAAGGTATATTGGCTGCTTTTAAACTTAAACTATGTCTAATTCAGTGATGAAGAGAAATTAATGAACAACCTCAGCTTTTCATATTTTTTTTAAAATATACTAGAGTCATACTTAAAGCTGTTGAATAGAAAGTGTCCATTAATTGATGTATGGGATATGTCCAGATACGAGAGATTTCATTATCCTTTGGAAGGTACAAGGAATAGTCTTTAAAAGTCATTAAAGTACATACAATCTTTTGACCTGCTATATTTACATATGCTTTGCCAGGTATGTACCTCATTCAATTTTTTTTCTACTCTTTCTCCCTTTTATCCTCCTGTCTCTTCATTCATGCCTCCTTCAGCTGTTCTCAACATTGCTAGGCTAAAGTACTATCTAGTCCCCTGAGCGGCACCATTGAGTGGTACCATTGAGTGGTACTATTGAGCGGTACCACTTGAGGGATGTCATGAGGGCTACTTGCTAGTGTCTTTCATTCTGTCCTGCGCTGCTGCCTGAAATTGTGGCTAAGATGTTAGCCTAAAAAATAAAAGACCAAAAAACCCCTAAGGATACTGTATATGTCCAAAGTAAGTATTTTTACATGTATTTCTTAGAAGGCAAAAATAAAATATCCCATTTCCTTAAGACTTAACTAACCAGGCATGTTAGAATTGAAAAGGATCTTTGAGGTCATCTCCAGTTTTTAATGAAAGCTGGGTTTTGTTTTGTTTTGGTTCCTTTTTGTTTTGTTTCATAGTCCTTTTATTACATGCGATTTGATATGAAAGTTCAGTGAATAAAGTAGATGAGCGAGAGAACATTAAGGCTCACTCCTCTGGTCATTATCAGTTCTGTGGAAAGTTAGTTAGTTCTTCCATTTATTTTAAAATGAACTCATAGTCCATTTTGTGGAGAAAGGTGTTACCAGAAGCCCTGATTCTGATTCCTAATCTGTCCTCTTTCTATCCATTGAACTAGTCTAGTGATTATTAATACTTTGTGTTTAACTCACCCAAATTTCTTCTACTCTATGGAAATAGTCATATTAACATGCTATATAATGATGCTGCAGAAATACTAAATAGTGAAATGACAACCATAGGGACAGTAATCCAAAGGGGTAGGAATAAGGGTGATTCTGATATAGAACCCTTCCTTGCAGAGTCTACAGTTTTTAAGAGAATCTTTGAAATATGACTACAAAGATTGGGGAAGGGGTTGTATTATTAGCAATTTCTATTGTTTTAACAATTCCTCAATTAACATTA
The DNA here is from genome assembly GCF_055505025.1 of Bos grunniens. Taxonomy (NCBI): domain Eukaryota; kingdom Metazoa; phylum Chordata; class Mammalia; order Artiodactyla; family Bovidae; genus Bos; species Bos grunniens. The sequence goes on from NC_141194.1 coordinate 137,212,017, forward strand.
AATTATATTCAACTAAAGTGGCCTTTAATAGAAAGGAGAGTAAATTGTAGGTCAGATACTCTCAATTCCAGAAGATTACTTTCTGAAAACAAATAACAGTATCTGGTGAAAACCAGTTTACTGAGGTCATGAGCCTGAATTTTATTGCAAAGCTCCAAATGATGAATAGTATCAATTTTTTTTTCCTTCAGCTCAGATTTTTAAAATTAGACAAAAACGATGTTATATATGGCAAAGCAGATGTAATCAGTGAATCCAATTAGAACACTTATTGTGTAATGAATCAGTGGATCCAAATGGAATCTTATTAATCAAAATATGTTATATTAATTAGAGGGACAGTTGATGTCATAACATATATCCAGATGTTTTAAAATATTGGTGATTTCCCTGTATTAAGCCTCTGGGTTTTTGCAATGGATGGGCTTTTTCAATTTCCCAGTATTTGAGAACTACAATCAGAGTGTTAGAGAGGTGCTCTCCATGAGGGAGAGAAATAAATATCATATTATGAGAATTTATGGCCCTAATTTCCATACAATTCTAATTATTCAATTTTTGTTGTCCTGAGTTTCTACAGCTTTTCCTTCAGAAACATTTCTGGAAGACACGCAGGCAGGTAAAGATCCAGGGTTTGTTGGGGCCTGAGTTTTATACAATTTGGGGGCCCTCTCTTTAAAAAAGAATACAAGATCACAAATGCAAAATTAGATGTGAAAGTGAATATTTAGAAGGGGCCTGTGCAAGTGAGGTGCCGTGAGGCTTAAGCTTCAAGGTAAATCCACTCTGGCATGCAGAACACACCACTAAATAATTCAGTAGTTGATCAGTGAAGGAAAGGGAAATTTTTCAAAAGCCACAACCCTTTGATATTGGCAGAGTTTTTGATATGTTAATGACATGTATAAATACAAGTGACAAGATTGCAATCATTTGGTCAAAGAAAGATGGAATTATAATTCACAGTAAGATGAGATCTACATTAGATCAATTAAACTGTGATAGTGCTGTGACAATCTGGTATATCTTTATGCAGTGCATCTTGAGGAATTTAGTTACAATTATTTTAAATCACTGGTTGTGCGATTTATACCAATGAAATGGGAATTACCAAGAAATACATTCAATCTGATCAAGGTTAATAAGAAAAGGCTCAACATTTTCATAAATGCCCTCTTAAACAGATGGTATTATATAACATGTAAAATGAAATCTAGGATTAAAGAAATGATTCATTTTTAAATTTGTGATCTACAGTCTGAAGTTGAATCTGGAATCACTATAGTTTTAGGCATCTGAGTCAATTGTCCAGGCTGTTCACAAAATAACAGCATCTAGTTGACTTCAGCTTCATTACGAACCTTTGTACACACTTTTATCTATCAGTTTCAGGTTTAATTATGGTTTTTTTTCCCCCTATAATTCATTAGAAGCCTTTGTTAAAAGTCTGTATACCATTACTAGCAGAAAAGTTAGAATATATGTTGATGGTTACTAGTGGTGGATGAGCACAGTTGATTCATGCTTTGGGGACCAATGATATAGGTTAGGGGAGCATTTGGCACCCTGAGAAGTACCACTTGTGGGGCACCACAAAATCTACTGCAGAATGTCTCCCCTCTGTCATACACTGGTGCCTGAAATTCTTCTCACCATCTTGGCTTTGATTTGAGGTTAAAACACTGGTCTGAAAACACAGATCTGAAAAATTAAACCTGCTGAAGGAGAAAAAAACCTTATCTGATATCAATCCACACCAAAAATAAAACTGATAAGAGCTTAGCTATAAATCCAGTTAAAGGTGTATCTTCAAGAAGATACTGAGTGACATTGGAATGTATTCATAAACATGTAACTTGAATTTAGGGATATAGGTGTGTTAAATTGGCTCATTGACAAAGAGACCTTAGTTCTACTCTTTAACTTGATTATTAGGTAACTTCAGAAAAGTCACTTGAATTCTGTAAGTTGTCCCTCTCTAAGGCAATGGCACCCCACTCCAGTACTCTTGCCTGGAAAATCCCATGGATGGAGGAGCCTGGAGGGCTGCAGGCCATGGGGTCGCTGAGGGTTGGACACGACTGAGCGACTTCACTTCCACTTTTCACTTTCATGCTTTGCAGAAGGAAATGGCAACCCACTCCAGTGTTCTTGCCTGGAGAATCCCAGGGACGGGGGAGCCTGGTGGGCTGCCGTCTATGGGGTCGCACAGAGTCGGACACGACTGAAGTGACTTAGGATAATATGTAGGAATTAGTCTCTTCCAGTGCCAAAGTCTGTTTATTTAAATACATGTTGAGCATCAGTTTTTTTTTTTTTTGTGGCTTAGTCTTCTGGAATATTAATCTGGAGTTCTTCAAACTTGGGTCTGTAAGCCACTTGCCACTGACGATCCTTGCAGTCACCATCTGTTGATGTACTAGTAAACTCATATTCACTCTCCCTTTTTTACTATTCACTTTTGGTATAGAGGTCTAGGTCAATTACACTGGTTTTGTGAGATGAAAACTAAATTGAAAAATGATGACTGTATAGGATGACTTAAAATTTCAACTTGAAAATTGTCTACTGTAGACATCCATGGCATAATTCAAAACAGGTGGGAATGTCCTTTTGACCATGATATCTATTGCATATAGTTAGATGTAGCCCTCAGGGAAAATTATAGTAGAGGTCTCAGTTTAAATAGCAGAGTATGCCATGTACCTACAATAGCTGTTGTGAACAATAAGGTGCTTTTATACGGTAAATGTATGTTTGTAGCACTTACTATGAGTCAGGCACTGTTCTGAGTGCTTTAATATGTTTACTGACTTACTCTCTATAATATATCAGTGAGGCTTGGCTCTATTATTATCTCCACTTTACAAATGACAGAATTGAAACAAAGAGAGACTAACTAACCTGCTGAAGCTCACAAAACTCAAAGTGGCAGATGATGGAAGGATTGAACTTTCTGAATCCAAGATCATACTGATTAAAGGAAAACAAAGGAAGGCTAAGCTATCAAAGGGCATAGAAACATCTTTGTAAGTAGCCAAGCAAAGCAATTTCACATCTACAAAACTATATTCTAAAGAATATGTAGTTATTAAGAGCTTGGGCTTCCCTGGTGGTTCAGCTGGTAAAGAATCTGCCTGCAATGCAGGAGACCTGAGTTCAATCCCTGGGTTGGGAAGATCCCCTGGTGAAGGGAATGGCTACCCACTCCAGTATTCTGGCCTGGAGAATTCCATGGACTGTATAGTCCATGGGGTTGCAGAGTCAGACATGACTGAGCAACTTTCACTTTCAATAGCAATAATCTACAGGAGTGTTTAGTATGAGATAGAGAGGAAATGTGAGACAAGCATGGCTGGAGAAGTGGTGAAAACAGAGTGGTGAGGTTCTGTTGTTTTACTGAGTCTGTCTTTCTGCCTTGGAATAATGATTACAGTTCCTGCAGAGATACACCTGTGAATGTGATGTTCCATATACCAGTGTGAAACAGATAAAGTTCTTTCCCATTTGAGTCAGTCAGAATGGCATGAGGAAGACAGGGAAGCCTGTAACAAAATCTGGGAGCAAGTAGTGCACAGAACTGAGAACCTTCCAAGAGCCTAGAGAGACTAATTTATGGGGAAAGATTAAAATGATTATTATATACAGCTTTGTCAAGTAATGACTATGAGAAACATGAGAACTGCCTGTAAATATTTGAAGAGCAAATATTACAAGGAGAGAAGGGATTTTCTTATAAATGAAACTGGAAACATCGGTTGAAATTACAGAATGGATCATTTTGGCCTAACAGTGTATAAAACTTCTTGACAGGTTATATGTACTATACTGTAAAATAGATTTGGAAAATAAAACATAAAAGGATCCAATATGGCCTTTAAGAATATCAGTAGGGTTTACTGGAAGGTTCAGTGATGCATATCAAGAGGTATAGTCTAGGTTAAGTACTCTGGTTCTAGAATATGATATCCTTAGATTTGGGAAAGTCATTGCCCATCTCACTCATAGCAGCATTGCAGTGCAAGTTAAGGTTGTAATGTTTTTCTTTTTATTGCCCAGTGGCATGTCCAGTAGTTTTTGTGCCTGGTTCCCTGAATAGGTGTTGACTGAGTGACTAACACACACACACAGCAAGAGGGGGTGCCAGTGAGAATCAAAACCTATTCTTCTGAGGGAGGAAGTGCTGTTTCAAGTAGAAATGAGAGGCTAGAACTCAGGAGATTAGACATTGCAAATTGGGCATTTTACTTAACATAGTAAGTATTCACTAATTTATAGGATGAATACATGGATGAATGAACAAATCTCATTGAATCAAAATATCCTAATCTGTAAAGTAAAATTAGCAAAAAAAAAAAAAAATGCATACCCATTAGCTAAATCAATGTATATGGAGCCTGACAAAGGATATATATTCAATAAATGGTAGATATTATTATCTGGTGCTCAGTGGCCTGGTACAGAACAATGTTTAAACTCTTCCACTGACTCCTTCCTGCTTTTGCACCCCTCTTTATGCCTGCCTTATCAGGAGGGTGTTGACAGGGGTCATAATAATTAAACTCCTTAGGAGAAGTTAGGACTTCAGAATGAGCCACTATTGAAGCATTCACTTTTGAATTCAAATAAAGTCATTCTGCAGAGTGTAGAAGCCTGATGGTGCCATTGAAAAGAAAAAAATAAATCACCATGTTTCACAACATTGTTCTGGTAGAAGAAATTAAGATTATTTTGTACAGTAGTTTGCCAAAGCATTTGCTTATCCTTTTGAATCTCTGTCACCAGAAGTAACCGTGTTTATTAGGCTGAAAGTCCCAGTTGGCCATTGGAATATTCTCATAGACGCTGCAAGTTGTGATGAACATTGCTGTATAAATATATTATATCCTAACCTCTCCTCAACACCCTGTATTATATTGAACTCTATGGAGTTTTTGTCTTTGTTTCCCCTTTACAATTCTTTGCACATTTTGGCACCTTAACTCACAAGCATTTCAAACTTAAATGTGTTTTTAATTCTCAGATGTTGAAAATCAACACAAATATGTTGCAAAACTGTGATGCTTTATTTAGGGTGAAAAATCATTCTTTTTAAAGATACACTGGTTGAGCTTTCAACAAATGCATCCTCAAAATGAGTATAACAAAAGAAATACCAAGCATAAATTACATTCAAAGATAAATCAGGTAGAAATAGAAAATTTTTACTAAGTGCCAACTGCTACATAATGTTGCTAAGACGTAAAGAATACATTTACATTTATTGAGTAAAGATTAAAGGCATCTCTGTTTGTGAAATGTCAGTTAATAAGGACCAAGAGTTTTTGTTAGAGTGAGCATGCATTTTAATTGTTTCTGTGGAATTTTAATAATGATTAGATTGTCCTTTTAACCCGATTAGTAGCCCTCTGTCTCCAGAGTAGCCTGAGAAAGAATACACAAAATAGTTCCTGGTGTCTCTCTGTTTTGTTTTGTTTTTTTTTTTTTTTTTGTAAACTTGTCCACTGAGAGTGACATGCTATTGTTTCTAAGGGAACACTGTAATGGGAGGACAGCACACCTTCTCACTCATGAGGGATAGGCCCTGAGACCTTTTTGACTCCCCACATCCTGAAATACCACTCTAGCATATAATTTCCCTCATAAAATGCAGTAAAGTATAACTGAAAAATTTAACAGACCCTTTTCAGATCATTAATGATTCTATAAATACAAGACTCTAGTCATTTACAAAGCCATTTTCTGGCTAAGAACTAGCACTTTCTTTTCACTGCCAGTATTAGCACTAGCAGTTGTTTTCCTTTTCAGGGCCATTTTTCACACAGAAATAAAGTTAACTTTTCTCACTTTGGAAGACTTGCTACATACACTTGCTACATAGCTAGTGAGTGGCCAGCTCACTCACTATACCAACCTGAGTAGACTATGCTCTCAACACCAAAGATCCAAATTCATGTGTCAGCAACACTACCGCTTACTAAAGGTCACGGACCCATGGAGTCACTTCATGAGTAATTGAAGTTGCAAATGTTAAATCCATAAATTCCAAGGATCTACTATATTTACTGGCTAAGTGAACTTAGAAGTTGGTCTTCACTGGTTGTTAGAGCAGAGTATCATAAGCATCTGAATCTTATCGGACTCTTGTATATATAATTTTAAATGATTTATAGACTATTATAATGATTTATTGGCCTTCCCTGGTAGCTCAAACTGTAGAGAGTTCGCCTGCAATGCAGGAGACCTGGGTTTGATCCCTGGGTCAGGAAGATCCTTGGGAAAGGGAATAGCAACCCACTCCAGTGTTCTTGCTTGGATAAGTCCATGGACAGAGAAGGCTGGCGAGCTATACAGTCTGACACGACTGAGTGACTAACACAAACACACACGTAATATTTATCAAGAATATAATAACATTAGAGTAAATACTTAGTCTTATTGGGCCAATCTGCTTTTGTGCTTTCCATTGCATAATCTTACCAGTGATCTTAGATCAAAATTGCATTTTTTTTTCCATAGGAGTTGCAGGCATGAGGCAGTCTTTTGAGCAAGCTCAACTTACTGAGTTAGAATTCGTTGATCAGTGCACATTGATGCCAACTTCTGGAAATGACAATTTTTGGTCTCCCGCCTCCTCTGGTGTATAGTAACTGAGAGCAGTATAACACAGAAAATCCTGCAAAACCAAACAGATTGCAGAAGTCTAGCATCTCGGATGGTATGTAGATTTGTTGCTTTTCCTGGAGGACTCTTATCTGTAAAGCAATAAAGGCAGATAAATAAAGTCTCCTGAATTATATATTGTCTAGGGAGTCAAGAACTCTGGCTTTTAGTCCAGACCTTGACACAAACTATGTGACTTCTAGCAGGTTACTTTATCTCTGGGGGCCATGGCTCCTACAGCTGTAAAATGGGATGATGATGTCTATCTCATAATGAGGCCTCATATAAGGACAAACACACACACACACACACAATGTGTTCCCTTCAGAAGAAAGGTACAATATACATCTAAAATAGTGTTCTTAGATATGCATATATGTATTTTTTCATTGTTGACACGTATAATGAAAACTATTTGTCATTTTATTTAACTGTTGCAGCCCAACAAGAGGTTCAGATGAATAAAATTTGGTCATATACAAAAGAAGAATATTGTGTAGATGAGCTGAATAAATTTTCTCCTGCAATGTATGCAGTTTCTGATTGTTATAGTCAGAAGAGGATACGAAAAAAGAAAGCAAATCTACAGTAATTCAGCACCAATCTCTATAAAGTAAAATGTTCTATAGCAAACTCATGGTTCAAGAGAAGGAATTGTGGCTTCCAGTGTTTTACTGACCCTTTGTTGTTCCCTATCTCCTACTACTTAATGCCAAAACCTGATTTTTCCACTCCTCAAATCACTTCGCTGGCTCTCATGGGGTTTAGCAGGCTCTCCCATCCCAGCTTTTTCTTCTTCATTGATTTTAAAATGGAGTAAGGTCAAGGGGGCCTTGAGGGTTCAGGATGGGGAACACATGTATACTAATTAAATAATTTTCTATTAAAGAAAAAAAATAGGAAAAAAAAGTAAAAAAAAAAAAAAGAAAGCATCACTACAAACAAAGCTAGTGGAGGTGATGGAATTCCAGTTGAGCTATTTCAAATCCTGAAAGACGATGCTGTGAAAGTGTTGCACTCAATATGCCAGCAAATTTGGAAAACTCAGCAGTGACCACAGGACTGGAAAAGGTCAGTTTTCATTCCAATCCCAAAGAAAGGCAATGCCAAAGAATGCTCAAACTACCGCACAATTTCACTCATGTCACATGCCAGTAAAGTAATGCTCAAAATTCTCCAAGCCAGGCTTCAGCAATATGTGAACCGTGAACTTCCTGATGTTCAAGCTGGTTTTAGAAAAGGCAGAGGAACCAGAGATCAAATTGCCAACATCGGCTGGATCATCCAAAAAGAAAGAGAGTTCCAAAAAAACATCTATTTCTGCTTTATTGACTATGCCAAAGCCTTTGACTGTGTGGATCACAATAAACTGTGGGAAATTCTGAAAGAGATGGGAATACCAGACCACCTGATCTGCCTCTTGAGAAATTTGTATGCAGGTCAGGAAGCAACAGTTAGAACTGGACATGGAACAACAGACTGGTTCCAAATAGGAAAAGGAGTATGTCAAGGCTGCATATTGTCACCCTGCTTATTTAACTCATATGCAGAGTACATCATGAGAAATGCTGGGCTGGAAGAAGCACAAGCTGGAATCAAGATTGCCAGGAGAAATATCAATATGCAGATGACACCACCCTTTTGGAAGAAAGTGAAGAGGAGCTAAAAAGCCTCTTGATGAAAGTGAAAGGGGAGAGTGAAAAAGTTGGCTTAAAGCTCAACATTCAGAAAACGAAGATCATGGCATCTGGTCCCATCACTTCATGGGAAATAGATGGGGAAACAGTGGAAACAGTGTCAGACTTTATTTTTCTGGGCTCCAAAATCATTGCAGATGGTGATTGCAGCCATGAAATTAAAAGACACTTACTCTTTGGAAGGAAAGTTATGATCAACCTAGATAGCATATTCAAAAGCAGAAACATTACTTTGCCAACAAACGTTCATCTAGTCAAGGCTATGTTTTTTCCAGTGGTCATGTATGGATGTGAAAATTGGACTGTGAAGAAAGCTGAGTGCTGAAGAATTGATGCTTTTAGACTGTGGTGTTGGAGAAGACTCTTGAGAGTCCTTGGACTGCAAGGAGATCCAACCAGTCCATCCTAAAGGAGATGAGTCCTGGGTGTTCATTGGAAAGACTGATGCTTCAGCTGAAACTGCAATACTTCAGCCACCTCATGGGAAGAGTTGACTCATCGAAAAAGACCCTGATCCTGGGAGGGATTGGGAGCAGGAGGAGAAGGGAATGACAGAGGATGAGATGACTGCATGGCATCACCAACTCAATGGACATGAGTTTGGGTAAACTCGGAGTTGATGATGGACAGGAAGGCCTGGCGTGCTGCAGTTCATGGAGTCCCAAAGAGTCGGACACGCCTGAGTGACTGAACTGAACTGAACTGAAGGATGATATGATTATTTATAGAACTATCCTTCCCCTTGATGATATAATAAACATTGAATTTGGGTGGTTTAAAAAAATTAGATTTCAAGTCAATTAAATCTTTACCTAGTATTCACCATGTATCCATACTAGTGTTAGACACCACAAAGATTGATGGAAAATAACCAACACAGTCTTGATACCAAATGTTTTACTTGTTGAGATGTAACATTTTTATGGATAACACTCATGCTGTCTTCCCTTTGAACCAATAAGCTCATGAGCCATGTCTTATTCATCTTGGGGTCTTCCATACTCACCTTTTGGGAAGGATAGGTTTCCATGTACAGGACTGCCCAACACCACTGCATGATGATTATCTATGTGCTCTGTGTACGAAATGCCGGTAACATCTCTCAGTCACTGTAACAACCAAAACCATCCCCACACATTTTCAGATTTGGAGTAACTGTCCCCTCAACTGAGAGTCCAGAGAAGGCAGTGGCACCCCACTCCAGTACTCTTGCCTGGAAAATCCCATGGACGGAGGAGCCTGGTAGGCTGCAGTCCATGGGATCGCTAAGAGTCAGACACGACTGAGCGACTTCACTTTCTCTTTTCACCTTCATGCATTGGAGAAGGAAATGGCAGCCCACTCCAGTGTTCTTGCCTGGAGAATCCCAGGGATGGGGGAGCCTGGTGGGCTGCCGTCTATGGGGTCACACAGAGTCAGACACAACTGAATCGACTTAGCAGCAGCAGCAGCAACTGAGAGTCACTGTTCTATAGCCCCATAGATGTTACCTTGCACATGACAGGAGCACTGTTAATATTTTCTGAAGGAATGAATTTGTCAAACATAACAATTGGAGAGTAATTGAAAAGAGTATGAAATCACATGTAAGAATCTTTGGAACAGAATATGAGTTCATTAGAGCTATGGGGAACAATATTGGATTATGTTGGGTTGTATGAATTGTTATCTTGGGCTGGACGTTAAAAGCTAGGTAGACTTTCAAAGTTGAATTGGAGAGTAGCATTGCCTGTAAGAGTAGCAAAATTAAATAAAAATAGTTTTTGGAAGATGCCACACTGACTGGGTTAGAAGATTGTTTAGGGAGTTGGTGTAAGAAATGTTTGTTTATGTAGGAGTGGACCAGGCTGTAGACAGCTGAAGGGTCTGGACTTGAGCCTGTAATCAATAGTGTGCTCCCAAAGGCTCACACACAAGGTTATAACAAGGTGGAAGTCTTATTTTATGAAGATGAATTTGATTATTTGGTATCAGTATCAGTTCAGTCTCTCAGTCATGTCCGACTCTTTGCGACCCCATGAAGCACAGCACGCCAGGCCTCCCTGTCCATCACCAACTCCCGGAGTCCACCCAAACCCATGTCCATTGAGTTGGTGATGCCATCCAACCATCTTATCCTCTGTCATCCCCTTCTCCTCCTGCCCTCAATCTTTCCCAGCATCAGGGTCTTTTCAAATGAGCCAGCTCTTCACATCAGGTGGCCAAAGTTTGGAGTTTCAGCTTCAACATCAGTCCTTCCAATAAGTTGGATTTAAGAAGACACGTGTTGATGACTAGTGAGGAAATTGTTGACATAATCTAGTTGTAAAACATGTCATTCCCCATTTTTTGTGTTTGTTTTCCCATCTATATTTTTCTTTTACTGTTTCTTCATCTGTCTTGGGTATTTTGATACCAGAACTCATTAATGTTTTCTTTTACTTCTCCTTACCCTTCTAGTTTCAGTCAAACATATTCTATATCTTTTGTAAAAATTTTTAAAAATCTGGTTAATTGTATCTTCTGGCCTTTATTTCACAATTTAAAAGCCTTAAAATTTAAGTACTGGAAGATGGAAATAAGAATCAATTTAGTGATCAATCTGCTCTGCTCCTAGGAGAATAAGAGGAAACATTTAACTCTAAATATGAAGATTATTAAATATGAATGGATGAAGCTCACAGAAGTGCAATGCCTTCTAGTTTCTGAAAAACAAAAATCTTGATGATGAATTGGATTATATTAACTTACGTTTTTCTTAGATTCTTTTATTCAATTGTCAGTGTTTAAAAATTTCAGATGGAAGGGGATTAGAAGAGGAAATAGTGTATGTCCTTACTTCTCAGATCAATTGTTACTTAAGATAACCAAAAAGGGGCAATATAATTATTAATATAACAATCTAGGGCTTCCCAGGTGGTGCTAGTGGTAAAGAACCCGCCTACCAATTCAGGAGATGTAAAAGATGCGGTTTGATCCTTGAGTCGGGAAGATCCCCTGGAGAAGGAAATGGCAACCCACTTCAGTATTCCTGCCTGGAGAATCCCACTGACAGAGGAGCCTGGTGGGCTACAGTCCATTGGGTTCCAAAGAGTCAGACACAACTGAAGTGACTGAGCGCTATAGCAATATAATATGGTAACAACTCATTAATTTCTATTAATTTATAAAACAGTTCAAATTAATAACCAATGCAAGATTCGTAGGCTTGTGATTTAAATGTCGAAAGGAATACATTTCCCAAACATATTTTTACTCAAAGTGAAGTCACTCAGTCATGTCCAATTCTTTGCAACCCCATGGACTGTAGCCTACCAGGCTCCTCCATCCATAGAATTTTCCAGGCAAGAATACTGAAGTGGGTTGCCATTTCCTTCTCCAGGGGATCTTCCCGACCCAGGGATCAAACCCAGGTCTCCCACATTGCAGGAAGACGCTTTACCATCTGAGCCACCAGGGAAGTCCAAAATGTTAGTTGCATAGTCGCATCAGACTCTTTGTGACCCCATGGACTGTAGGTTCCTCTGTCCATGGGATTCTCTAGGCAAGAATACTAGAGTGGGTAGCCATTCCTTTTTCCAGGGGATCTTTCCATCCAGGGTTTGAACCTGGGTCTCCTGCATTGCAGGCAGCTTCTTTCCATCTGAGCTACCAGGGAATGCCTATTTATATACAGTCAACATACTAATTTCAAATTGTTTTTATCTACTCATTATATGTCCGTAAGGGACCATCGCTTAGCAGTTAGCAAGAATCATTGTTTGCAAATTAATGAAACTATTGCATTAATTTAAATATTTGAAAATTTAGGCCTTTGAAAAAATTCACAGTTTTCTTACACCAGTAAGATTTTACTCTCTGTGTACAATATGTGTTAACATATAACATTAAGTAGAACAACTGTTAGACTGTTTGAGTGGAGATTAGTGAACTTCTGTTATCATATATACTTTGAAAGGGAATTCTGGGGGAAAAAACATGAGATTGAACATTTTTTGTGAACAAATAGTTAAGAAAATGTAGAATACAAAATTATAAATGATACAGGAAGCTATTTGGGTGGCTCAAAACTAGAATAGTGGCTTTTACCTTGATAATTAAATTTCCTCTGACATTTTTTTGAACTAAAGTCTTTTGGGAAGCCAATAAAAAAATGGTTAGCGTAGATGCACTTATGAAGCAAAGACAACAATGTAATTAAGGGTGAGAAGTGTATTTTTCCCGTAAAAGTCCATTTGAGCTTCATGGGTTCCTAAATGTCAGCCTTTGAATCTTTCAGGATTTAATTTTGGAAATATTTAGTCACTCTTGCCTGGAGAATCCATGGATGGAGGAGCCTGGTGGGCTGCAGTCCATGGGGTCACGAAAAGTCGGACACGACTGAGCGACTTCCCTTTCACTTTTCACTTCCATGCATTGGAGAAGGCAATGGCAGCCCACTCCAGTGTTCTTGCCTGGAGAATCCCAGGGATGGGGGAGCCTGGTGGGCTGCCGTCTATGGGGTCGCACAGAGTCGGACACGACTGAATCGACGCAGCAGCAGCAGCAGCAGTCAGTTGTGATTATGCGATTTGAAGGGGGTGGGAAACAATCTCCTATTGCCTGTGAACTCTTTTCAAACATTGATTAGATTAACCAAAAGATATGCCACTTAAATATGTTTAAATGTCTTGAAATACATATTAGTTAAAAAGTAGTAGATACACTAAAGTCACTTATCAACTTCAATCACTTAGAAAATACAAATGACACAAGTCAAACTCTGAGGCAAATTTCTTTTGTTTAGTTGTGCCAGTCAGTGGGTCAGGTTCATGGTCTACAGTTACTCCAATTACACCCGTGCTTGGTAGCCTTAGTTCTCTATTCTCATCAGTGGGAACCTTGGGAACTCAGTTGGTCCGTGTGTGAAGCGCAGGTCCCTTTTTGCCTAGGCTGTGGGCAGACTATAGTGGTATGCAGCACCTCTTGTTTCCTCTTGGCTTTCTAAGAGGCTTGTGGTGAACTTGAGCCTGTGTTCCCTACAGAACCCCTCAACTTTCGTATTGTACTGGTTGCATGAGTTCCAAAAAATAAAACAGCAGAGCATTGTAATATTTACTTTTGAGGTTAAAATAAGTTATCTTAAACATAGGAGAAGAACATGGACTTTGTAATTGGACCAACCTGAATTCCAATCCCAGGTTTGACAAATGAACTTCGCCCTGTAAACTCAGGCAAGTTGTTCTACCACCCTGAGTCTAGGGTCCCCATCTGTAAAATGCCCCAAAATGTGTTTACTACCTGGCCTGGAGAATCCCAGGGACGGGGGAGCTTGGTGGGCTGCCGTCTCTGGGGTTGCACAGAGTCGGACACGACTGAAGCGACTTAGCAGCAGCAGCAGCAGGATGCTTTTTAAAGTGTGGCAAGACATGAGAAGAGATGGGGTATCTTCTTCTGAGTGTTGGAACGAGTTGATATAGGCTGGTTCCTAGAGTGATTAATAACTGTTGAGATTTAGCCTGAGGATAAAAAGAAATAAGAACAATCCTTAACATCTGGCCTATGAATAAATTTAAGGGAAATCAAGTAGGACATAGACCAGGAAAAAAGCAAGGCTTCCATTGACTGGAGCCAGAGAACTCTCCAGAAGAAGAGCGAAAGAACTACCTTTAAGTTCAGGGTCAGGCAGCCTTGAAGGCCTGCCTGAAGGCCAGTGTCATCATTACTCTGAGTGCATCGGGGCAGAATCAGCTGTGCCCAAGGTATTTGCAGAGCAGAAAATCAGAATATTTTATGGCCAGCATCTATAAAATGGAGGACTGTACCAGGAAACAAGAGTGAAATTTTTATCTAATGACAATAGGGTTCACATCCATAAAACCAATTCATTTTTACCACAGATCTGTGGAATAAGCATGATGACTATTTTTATCTTTTTTTTTTTTTGTATTTTTTTAAAAATAGACTGGAAACAGGTTTGAGGGAAGCAAGAAAATGATAAAAGATCAAGATAGGCCCATCCCTAACATTTGCCAGGCCTCAGGGTAAAAATCTATATATTATCATATGACTAAAAATTTTAAAGCTGTATGTTAACCTGACATACTTTTAAATAAAATGTATAATACCTTCGTGCCTATGAAATTTATCTTCATAGTGACCTAGAGGATCAGGTTCCAATTTAGAACACTTCTAAATGTCCTCATGTATACACAGTTGACATTCCAGCCAATGTATACACTCTATTCACATCTCCTGCCAACAGCTTCTTCTTGACCCCAGTGAACCTAGGGGTATGGACCCAGAAGTCATTCTGCCATTAGGGGTAAGGACTTGGGGAAGAAACTCTTTAAAATCTTGGAAATGGCTTCTAGCTATTTGGGGAATTCCAGGGTTTTGGACACTGAGAGCATCATGTCTCCCTCCCTTCCTATCTCCCCTTCCCTGTCTTCTTCACCCTCTCATCTTCTTTATGTGAAGCTTTGAGCAATTACTGTGTAAGATATTTGACTAATCAAGTCAAATGTCATTAAAGGCATCTTTACTGTAATACTATGAGTCACTTCAGTCGTGTCCGACTCTGTGCGACCCCATAGACAGCAGCCCACCAGGCTCCCCCATCCCTGGGATTCTCAAAGCATGAACACTGGAGTGGGTTGCCATTTCCTTCTCCAATGCATGAAAGTGAAACATGAAAGTGAAGTCGCTCAGTAGCGTCCGACTCTTCGCGACCTTATGGACTGCAGCCTACCAGGCTCCTCCGTCCATGGGATTCTCCAGACAAGAGTACTTGAGTGGGTGCCACTGCCTTCTCCAGAGGCATCTTTAACCTAGCAGAAATTCATAAGAAATTTAAAAATTGCTGCTCAGCTCACAATTTTTAGGCTTCTTTGGTTTCTCTTTTAAGTGCTGTACTTTATTTGGGGGGGGTGGCATTAAGATGCATTAATATTTTTAAATCAGCTTCTCTGTTCATTTAAATCATTTGATGTTTTATAGAATTTGATATCTTTGGAGTCAATATTTGGAAATCTTTCATGGAATGTGAAGTCAGCATACAGCTGCTAAATGTCAACTTAACTAGTACCTCAGTATAAAATTTTTAATTCTGGATGAGTTTATCCTGGGTCTTTAATGCCAGACTGGTTCCTAAACTTGGGAGAAAGTTTCAGGAACATTAGATTAAATGGTTTTTATTTTCCTCTAAATATTTTTATTAATGATGAAATATGTCAAATACATAGGAATTCCACATAGCATATACTCACATACCCATCACACTTTCCTCAGGTCAAATCTAACATACACCATTTTTCTTTAGATTTATTGTCAGGCAATAAAACATTAAGAACAAAATTGAAGCTTTTTATGTATCATCCCATTTCCCTCCCTCTCACATACAATTAATTCTCAGATATAACCAGTATCCTGAATTTGATATTTATCATTCTCATGTATATTTTTTTCAGAATCCATTTAAATATCTATCCTTCATCAGTGGTATTTTATCTCTTAACATTGTTTCTATGCTGGTATGTGAGGTTCTGTTTCAATCTGTTAATTTATATAAATGGTCTATTAGATTCATATACTAATCCTCCCCTACTAATAGATATTTAGACTGTTCTTCAAATTTAATTTTACAAACAGCTGCATTAGACAGGCTCCTGAATGTTTTTTGTGTGTTTTTGTGTGAGAGTCTTGTAGAGTGTGTACCTAAAAGTTGAATTTCTGAGTCAAAGAGCATGAGTATCTTTAATTTTGCTAGATTTGCCAGATTGCTCTTCAAAATGCATGCAGTAAGACTTCCACCATCAGTACCTGAAATTCCTAATTCTCTATATTCTTTTTTTTTTTTCTTTAATTCTTTATTTATTTTTAGCCGTGCTGGGTCTTAGTTACTGCGCAGGAGCTTTTGTGGAGAGCGGGGGCTACTCTGTAGTTGCGGGCCAGGGCTTCTCTTTGCAGTGGGTTCTCTTGTTCTGGAGCATGGCCTCTAGGGCACACGGGCTTCAGCAGTTGTGGCTCCAGGCCTCTAGAGCACAGGCTCAACAGTTGTGGTGCAGTGGCTTAGTTGCTCTGTGGCATTTGGGATCTTCCTGGGCCAGGGATCAAACCCACGTTCCCTGCACTGGCAGGTGAATTCTTAACTCCTGGACCACCAAAAAAGCCCCTAATTCTCTATATTCTTCTCAACATTTGTTTTTGTTAAATTTTTACCAATCTGCATTCATGTTATTTTACTTCACTGATTTAATGTATATGCCATTGATTGCTTGTGAAGTAAAGGCCTTTTTCATATGTCTCTCCTCTATTCAGACTTCTTTGAGGATTGCCTCTTGGTATGCTTTGTTTATTTTTCTACTTTTTGTTTACTTGTAGTTTTTAAAGAGAGAAATTCTGGATACCAAACTTTCTAATTAGGATCTTTGCAATTGTCTCCAAGTTTGTGACTTATGTTTTCAGTTTGTTTCTTGTGTCTTTGGTTGATTGGCATTGCATCAGATTTATAGATTAATTTGAATACAATTCATATCTTTATGATATTGAGTCTTCCAATTCATGAATATGTTTCATCTCATCCATTCATTATAATATTTTATATCCTTCAGTAACTTTTGCAGCTTATTCCATAAAGGTTTTGCAAAGTGTTTGCCAGATTTATCCTTAGGTTCTTCTTAGCTTTTGTTAATACTATACATAGGATCTTACTTTTTTTTCTATTGAATTATCTAATTGGTTATTACTTGTATAGGAGTTTCTATTGATTTTGGTATATTGATTTTGTTTCCAGCAACCTTGCTAAACTTTCTTGTTAGTTCTAATAGTTTTCACTGACTCTTGGATTTTTTTTTTATGTGGATAGCAATACCATTTGCAAATGATAACAATTTCGTCCCAAAAATGTCCCTTTCCATTTTTATACCTGATTTATTTTCCTTATTTTATTGCATTGTCTAGTAAATCCATTAAAACATTGAATAGAAGTAGTGAGAGTGTGTATCTTTGTCTTGACTTTAATGGGAACACTTCCAAAATTATATCATTGCTTATTATGTTTACTGCAGGATTTTAATAGATATGCTTCAGAAAATCAGAGGACTACTGCTATATTCCTAATTTGTTATATAAAATAGATTTTTAAACATAAATAGATGGTGATTTTGTTGAATGTTCTTTTTGTATCTATTCCAATGATACATATTTTTGTTTCCTCATTTTGTTAATTTGCTTAATTACATTGATTCATTTTTCTAATGAATGCCTTTCATTTCTTGGATAAACTCAGCTTATCCATGATATTTTATCTTTTCTCACACATTCATGGATTGATTTGTTCTTTTTTGAAAAAAGGATTTTTGCATAAGTAAGATTAGCCTGTAATTCTCCTTTCTTAAATTGCCCATGTCAGGTTTTTCTATCATGGTTATACAAGCCTCAATGAATGAATTGGATAGCTTTCCCTCTTTTTTTAGTCTCTGGAACTGTTTATGTAGATAGAAGCTATCTATTCCTTGAAAGTCTTATAAATTTTGCATTTAAAATTGTGTGAGCCTGTGGTATTTTAGAATAGGAGACTTTTGGTTACACATTCCATTTATGTAATGGTTATTGCTTATTTTTAATTTTTTATTTAAAGTGTTTTGGTAATTTATATTTTTATCTTCTATCTCGTTTTTCAAATGTATTTACATAAAGATGTTTATAGTTATCTTTTATGGTTTTTGTAGTCTTTATTATATCTGTATTACTTCTTTTTGATCTTTGCCTTTTATCCTTTTTTATTTATCAGTTTTACCAAAAGATAGTTCATTTTATTTTTTTTTTATTATTTTATTTTTTTAACTTTACAATATTGTATTAGTTTTGCCATATATCAAAATGAATCCGCCACAGGTATACGTGTGTTCCCCATCCTGAGCCCTCCTCCCTCCTCCCTCCCCATACCATCCCTCTGGGTCGTCCCAGTGCACCAGCCCCAAGCATCCAGTATTGTGCATTGAACCTGGACTGGCGACTCATTTCATATGTGATACTATACATGTTTCAATGCCATTCTCCCAAATCATCCCACCCTCGCCCTCTCCCACAGAGTCCAAAAGACTGTTCTGTACATCAGTGTCTCTTTTGCTGTCTCATATACAAGGTTATTGTTACCATCTTTCTAAATTCCATATATATGCGTTAGTATACTGCATTGGTGTTTTTCTTTCTGGCTTACTTCACTCTGTATAATAGGCTCCAGTTTCATCCACCTCATTAGAACTGATTCAAATGTATTCTTTTTAATGGCTGAGTAATACTCCATTGTGTATATGTACCACAGCTTTCTTATCCATTCATCTGCTGATGGACATCTAGGTTGCTTCCATGTCCTGGCTATTATAAACAGTGCTGTGATGAACATTGGGGTACACGTGTCTCTTTCCCTTGTGGTTTCCTCAGTGTGTATGCCCAGCAGTGGGATTGCTGGATCATAAGGCAGTTCTATTTCCAGTTTTTTAAGGAATCTCCACACCGTTCTCCATAGTGGCTGTACTAGTTTGCATTCCCACCAACAGTGTAAGAGGGTTCCCTTTTCTCCACACCCTCTCCAGCATTTATTGCTTGTAGGCTTTTGGATCGCAGCCATTCTGACTGGTGTGAGATGGTACCTCATAGTGGTTTTGATTTGCATTTCTCTGATAATGAGTGATGTTGAGCATCTTTTCATGTGTTTGTTAGACATTTGTATGTCTTATTTGGAGAAATGTCTATTTAGTTCTTTGGCCCATTTTTTCATTTTATTTTTTTTTTAAGTGAACCAGCTTTTAGTTTTGTTTCTTTCTCTGCTTTCTTTTTTTTCTATTAGAATAATTTCTGTGCATGTTTTTATTTTCCCTTCTGTTTACTTTCTGTAAGTTTAATTTGAGGTTATTTTAATAACTTTTTGAAATAAATATGTAACTCAATTTTCCTACCTTCCTTGTTAGTTAATAAAGGTATTTAATGCTCTTTCCTTCATTGTATAACTTTAGGTATGTCCCTCAGATGTTGATATGTGGACTTTTGCTGTCTCTAAATTCTAAATGTGATTTTTAATTTCCATTATGATTTCATGTTTAACTCATTAGACATTAGGTATTTGGAAGTGTCTTTAAATTTTCTGTACATCTGGGGGTTGAGGACTATCATGCTAGCGTTGATTTCTTAGTGCTCATCATTGTGTTCAAGGGCTCTCACTCATCCTGCCCCTGAGCCAGTGGGTACTAAGTTCAGTGCTGGAGTCTGTGCCTTGTTCTCTTTTCTCTCTAGATCAGCAGTTTCTTATAAATCTGTAACTCTGTTCAGGAGGCCTGCTGTCAGGACTTTTTACTATTCACCTAGGCAGCCTGCCTCAGAGCACTTTTATGGCTGACAGTCCTCTGGAACTGAAGTGTTGGGTAGCACCACATGTTTTCGGACTCAGAACCCAGCACATCATGCTTCACACCACTTTGCAGTTTCTTTTCTGTTCTCAATCCAATGAGGTATTAACCTTGTCTTTGAATGCAGCTGGGTTTTTTATTTTTTTGCTTTTCCCTTTTCATGAATTATCTATCATTTCTATGTATTTAGAATAGGAGGAGTGAGTCATTTTGATTTTCAGTAGCTTTCATATTTTTAAAGCATTTTATTTCTCTGTAAAGATGAAGAATTGGTGTAACAACCTCACTTTCCACTTCCCCACCCTGCAAACAACAGTGTGTATACTTATGGCATCAATTAATCTTTTATTTTGACTAAACACTCCTCTTCATGAAATGTTGAAAATTCCTTTTTGCTTTGCAGTCCTGTGGCACGATACTTACGCAGGAACTTTCCCCTCTGATTTTTGGAGCCTCCAGAAGTGACTATTCCCAAATAAAATAATACTATTGTGTCAACTATTCGCAACATAACTTTAAAAAAAAATTCAGCTTTTCAGTATAAAACTGAAGGTCATTCTGCCTGTTGATAACTAGTTGATTCAAGTAACAGTGAATCATAAGGCCAAATAGAATTGACTGGGAATTGGCAGGACTCTCTGCATTCTCAGGGCTTATCAGGAGATTTGGGGCTAAAGCTAATCACTTCACTGCAAAAAGAGCTAAAAATGTGAAGATCCCTTTTGCATTAGGTAAAGCATATTGACGGAGAAGGTGATGGCACCCCACTCCAGTACTCTTGCCTGGAAAATCCCATGGATGGAGGAGCCTGGTGGGCTGCAGTCCATGGGGTCGCTAAGAGTCGGACACGACTGAGTGACTTCCCTTTCACTTCTCACTTTCATGCAGTGGAGAAGGAAATGGCAACCCACTCCAGTGTTCTTGCCTGGAGAATCCCAGGGACGGGGAGCCTGGTGGGCTGCCGTCTATGGGGTCACACAGAGTAGGACATGACTGAAGTGATTTAGCAGTAGCAGTAGCAAAGCATATTGATAGCAATTAGATGAGAATAATAAAGCTAAGTGCATCATTCTAAGCACATCTTAGTAGATAGTAAGGGTATAGGCTTTGGACTAAAGGAGGCATTGAAGAATGTATCTCCTCTACCAGCGTCCAAGACTGAAAACAGTGGCTACATGCTTTATACTGATTATCTGGGAGTGTTACTTATACCGCTGACCCATCTAGTGAATTTTTTTTAGGTTCTTTTGTCCTTATTCATGATGCCCAAGCTGCTCAGTAAAATTGTATGCCTGTTATCACCTATCATCATCTGATGTTACTCTTCTGGAGCATTATTCCTTTCCAGAATCTTAACCTGCCTAGTTGATGAAGAACTATAAGACTTTGTTCAGTCTTCAAAATATAATGTCACATATTCCTGCTGAAAATTTAGCCAAATGGTGGATTCCACAATCTGATACTTGTGACTTTCAGAAATCATGTGGGCCAAAGCTTAGAGGACCACTTATTCCTTTAATCCTGCATATTATTTCTATATACTCAATATGTAGAATATGTGATTTGTAATAAATCTACATTTTAAAAGATCACTGAACACACAAAAGATAAATGAAAAGTCTTATAGAATTAAGTTTTATTTCTTGGGGATCCACAGAGAATATGTGCACATTTATTGCAGACCTAAGTTTCTCGAATATTATAAAATCAATTGTACTTTAACTCATACCTTGGAGGGATAAATGGTCTATTTTAGTAGAGGTGCCTTACTCTAAATTAATTAGGCCCCGTGATGCTTGGGATGCTAAACAGAAATTTCTAAAAGTAATTTTGTAGTAGGCATAGAAATGTTCTTTAAAGGGTTCATTATGTATAATATTTGAGACTGGAGGTTTTAGAGCATTGGGCTGTTACTGAAGTTGCTAAGAGTAAGCATCAAACTCTGTTTAGTATAAGAATTTTGCTACTTGGCCCCCATATCATAATGTCACCCGAATCTCCGAGGAGTTAACTTAAAACAAGATCTTGTATTTTATACATTTGATCTGAAAGCTTTCATCTTGTATTCAGCCTAATTTTACTGAACCCTAAACACCACTTCTGCTGGTTCTTTGGTTTCCTCTTTGTATAGGACACTAGATAAGGTCAATATTAAGAAGATTGAAACCTCTAAGGTTCTGGTTTTATTTTTTTCTACAATTTTACTTTCTTTGGGTCTTTCAGCCACTGAGTGTAGAGTCACTAAGCTGTAAAGTGAGGCCTATTTCCTTGTGGAAAGACTTATTACCTTATTATTTGCCTCACAAGGGTGAAGCGCATATCAATATTTGAATACTGGGGTGGAGAGGCTCGATGTTACACACGAGGAGTTAGCCACATTCATTTCTTATTTTTTTAATTTAAATTTATTTATTTTAATTGGTGGCTAATTACTTTAGACACTCAACAAATAATTTGATGAATGAATGAGTAACCATAAACTGTACTAGAACTTGCTATAACTTCTTAATTTTTCAGTGCTGTATCTTCATCAGAGGAAAAGAGAATAATAATTTCTGGCATGTACAAGTGTCACAACTTAGAGTGGGGTTGGGCAAACTACAATCCTCAGCCATATGCAGCCTGCCTCCTGTTTGTTTTTTTTGTGTGTGTGTGTGTGTGTGGTTTGTGAGCTAAGAATGATTTTTGAATGGTTGAAACAAACAAAAAAAATCAAAAGGAGGATAATATTTTGTGATATGTAAAATTATATGAAAATTCCAGTTTCTGTACCCCTAAACAAAGCTTTATGTTCATTTACTTACACACTTTCTGTTTTCATACTGCAAAGGAAGAGTTGTGTATGACAGATTCTATATAAACTGAAAAACCTAAAAAATTTACTATCTAATTCTTTACAGAAAAAAAAAAATACATACCAACCCCTGACTTAGTGGGTTAATGAAACGGTCCTCATAAAGAAACCTGCTAGGGGAAAACCAGTGCAATATAAGTACAGAAATGTTAAAACTTTCATTTCTAAATCTGTTGCTATTATTTCTGAGCTATTTGCTTGCAGGCCTTATAATGGTAACAGGTGCTAATGCACAAGAATAGCACAGTAATTCCTACCATAATTGTCCACATTCATAGAAAACTACAGGTATAGCTACAGCCAGATGTTTAAAGAATAGGAACTGAAATGCAAATATAAATGTAAAAGTCTTTACTGGAAGAAAAAGGATAAATGATATAGGAATTGCACCTAAGACCTGGTAAGAAGCACAGGCAAAATAACTGTTTGTCTTTAATTCATGTGTATAATCCCTGGGGTGGATTTTTAATAGCCCAACAAAAGCTCAATAAATTTTCTAAGACCATAAAACAGTTTTCTATGGCAAAAACCTTAATTTCCTTCAAATTTACATAACATCAACCAGTTCAAATAAAAGTTACATTTTATTAACAATGAGTCATAGAGAAAATTTTGGTAATTTATTTACAATCACAACATAAAGCCTTGGTGAGATATTTATATCCCTATGGGGTAAATGTGTAGTGAATTAATTCCGTGGTGGTGGGAACAAAGAATGGAATATTAGATTTTGAATAATACAAGGAGAATTAGGCAGATTTTAGGACCACAGCCATTTTTAGGACTAAAAGCTTGTAACGTAGGCTGTCTTACAAATGTACAAATGGAAGCGAAGTTTAACTAATGGAGTTCATTTAACTAATGTGGACACTAAAACCGGATACTTCACTCCCCGAATGGGATTACATTTTGGCAGTTATCTAGTTAATTTGATTCATGGGGATTTGTAAATTGGATCATTCTGAGTCCAAAGTGAAATGGTGATTTAAGTGTAGCCCAGTGGCCTCTGGAGAAATAATCAATTCTTTAGAATTCATGTGAAGAATTAAGTTTTATCCTAATTACTCACCTGGAGAATTAACTTGAATTTTGAAGCATTTGACTAGGAAAAAAAAAACCCTCGACCTTCCATTTAGAAAAACCCTCTAGGGAACAAGTTTGGAAATATTTGAGCCCAGAAACAACAGGCCCAAGGCCTTTCTTAAAAAAAGAAGAAGAAGAAGAAGAAGTAGTTATATTGCTTCATGGAGTTAGCAGATCTTTTCATTTGTTTATTTAGCAAATATTTATGAAATCCTTCTATATGCCAAGTATTTATGTAGCTACTGGGAATACAGAGGTAAACATGTGGACAAGACAAATAGGTTCTCTGCCTCTCTGGAGCTCACATTCCTGTGGGGGGAGATAGATGATAACTGTATTTAAAAAAAGCTTATTTCAGGAAGCAATGTGTTTCGTGTAATAAAAAAATAAAACAGATAATTCCTAGAGACCGAGATAAGAGATACTACTATGTGGTGAGCGAAGGTCTCCCTGAGGAGTGGCTTTTGAGCTGAGACCTGAAAGATGAGAAGGAGCTAGTAATGAGGAGTTAATAAAGAAGATACATGGAAATATGTGAAATTAATCCCAGTATAGAGGCAGATTTCTCTCTAGAGACTACATGATTTTGCTCCATATTGAAATCCAACCTGTGTTTTCCAATCAGTACTCAAAAATGCCTTTGAGGGACAATTAGGGCATGGATTTTATTGCTATCATTTTTATTAGATTATTATGAACATTTTATAACTCTTAAGAGTTGTGGAATGTTTTCATGTATATCATACCATTTGAACCTCATGTGGTATGGGTCCTAATAATATCCCCATTTTGTAGAAAAGAAGACTTGGGATTCAGGGAGTTCAAGTAGCTTACCCAAATCCAGTGAGAGAACAGTTTAGTAATTGTGAAGATAGGTCCTTGCATTCAGACCTTTTGTTTCAAATGTTCAAATTGCTCACTTTATTATACCATTTCATCTTACGCCATACCTGTAATTATAAATATCTCACTACTAATTAATATCCACAGTAGACAATGTATTTCTGTCTGATAAAGTAAGATGGTTTAATATGTGCTACTTAGGAAAAATAATCAGAACAAAATTTTCCATCTGAAACATCATGATGATTTATGATCAAAATAGAGGATATGATTGATTTTATGTAGTATCACACATGAGTACCCATACTTAATTTTTTGGCTTCCTCTTTTCAAAGTAATGCAACATGTGTAAATAACAGTATTGTTACTGGTTTATTTTTAAAAGGTGAATGGTTCTTTGAGCATAGAATTAGTGTAAATCTGCAATTCAGTGGGGTTTGTTTGGTTTATTTTTTGTCTTGCTTTCTGTTTTTATTTTTGAGCCTCCCTGGCACTAATGCTTAAAATGCCCACCTGCAGTGACCTGGGTTTGTGGGGTGTTCATTGACTTTATGTCCATAGTGAAATAGTACACATCGTCTTATGTGCAAAACACATTTGGCTATGGTTGACAGGATTTTCATTTTCCATTCACAGATGTAAAGCGTTTTCAATATAACACAAGCCTCAGCATAACAAAGTCAGCAATTTATGAGAGTTATACAGCTCTGCTTACCTTTCATTTGTCAAAGGTTGATGGAAAACATCTATATTGCTTGTTCAATCTGTTAATTGTATGTTTTCATCCAAGCTGAACTGACAAGCTAAGATCTGTCCACTCATATTAGTCTGCAAGGATGTGCTTGTCAATAAGGCCTTTAAACTGCTTTACATGTGACCTATAATTCAAGTAATTTTTAATAAAACAATATTTAAAATTTTTCTACACTTTAACATTACAGTTGTGGCACACTCTAAAAAAGGATGCAAACTTCAAAAACTGCAGTTTCATTATCTCTAAGGTTTGTAACTTAGTTAATTTTAGATGGCTTAATATTACCTTTGAGAAAGGAGTTAGGAAATTGACCACAGAGATAGTGTGGTTTTAATTTTTAAGTTACTCAAACTTTTACAAGGAATTTAGAAAAGCTTGGAGAAGTAACATTGTGAGTTTTAGAGATTTTTTTTCCCGGCTATAGATAAGACCTGAAATTTTATTTCAAAATTCAAATTGTAGAATATTCGAACTAGAAGCATAGTTGACTCTGGGCCCCTTGAGAGGAGTGTCTCAACTGCCTAGCTCTGGGTCTAGTATATAAAAGGTGCTCAGTAAACAATTGATGAGTGAGTCAGTGGTCTAACTCATTATTACTTACTATTTTTGAACCTGGGGCCCAAAAAGATAAAATGGGTTTTACATGGTCACACAACGGGGAATGTTAGAAGAGGAAAGAACTCTGGTTTCTTGAATCCCCTTCTCCTCACTGCCCTTTCCTCTACTGTGTGCGTGCGTGTAAGTCGCTTTAGTCCTGTCCCACTCTTTGTGACCCCATGGACTGTAGCCCTCCAGGCTCCTCTTTCCATGTTATTCTCCAGGCGAGAATCCTGTAGTGAGTTGCCATGTCCTCCTCTAGGAGATCTTCCCGACCCGGGGATTGAACCCATGTCTCTTATGTCTCCTGCATCGGCAGGCGGGTTCTTTACCACTAGTGCCACCTGGGAAGCCCTTCCTCTACTGTACCATGTTTCTTTTAATTAATTTACCTTGCTTCCTCAATCCTAATTTCCAATGACTTGGGTTGAGTAGGTGATTGGCTATTTAGACTCTATCCCAGTATAAGGCTGCACTCTCAAAACAAAGCAAGTATAAATAATATATCAAAGCATATATATGGATCTTTTAAGGTTAATAATTTTTCCATAAAGGGGTCAGCTTTTATTTGCTATGCCTAGCATAGGTTGGAGCTCAGCAGTGACAGCTGAAACTAATGTACAGCAGAGCTTTTTCTCATTAAAGAGCTGTTGGGCAACATTGGAAGCAAGAACATTTTCTGAATAAATGATCAAGTTGAATTGCTTGTTCTGATATA
The DNA here is from genome assembly GCF_055505025.1 of Bos grunniens. NCBI lineage: Eukaryota > Metazoa > Chordata > Mammalia > Artiodactyla > Bovidae > Bos > Bos grunniens. The sequence continues at coordinate 137,238,592 of NC_141194.1, forward strand.
TTACATATATGCCCTTATGATATATTGCATAATCCCTTGGGAAGTGTTATTTTATTGATGCACTGGAAGGATGGTTTCACTAAGTGTTGCCAGATAAAATGCCAGGTGCCCAGTAAATTGTAACATCAGAGAAACAATTAATATTTCTTTTTAGTGTAAGTATGTCCCAACTGGGGTTTATTTGCTAAACCTGGCAATCTGAGATTATCTATCACGTAAAACACCCAAGTCTGTCTTGATTTGCTTTTTGACAGCCTGCTCGTCATTGCTCGATTTTAATAGTGGTGGTGATTGCTTTGCTCACTGTCCTCTTCAATGTGTTAACAAATCTTCAGAGCATCACTGTGGGCCAGTTGCTAATGCTAGCAATTTACAGGACCTGTTAACAGATTAGTGATCCAGGCATAACAGAAACCGTTTCCCAGAGGATTTTGGGAGCTGTGGCTAAACATTTGAACTATTTTTTTAACCTATTCAAACACATATCTCCTCTTAAGAAACATAAAACTTACATCCCTGAACTCCACTGAGAGTGTTATGTTCTGTAGATTCTCTTATGAAAATAGTTTATCATTTTTCATTGTATAACTAGAAAATTATAATAGTAAGTATGCTTTTTCAAGTTACATTCCATATAACATCGTTCTTGAAATTTTGAATTCCACCCCTGGAGAATTAATTAGGCCCCTGATTGAGAATCAGTGGTCTATGAGATGCCAAAACCAATCAAGCTACCTATTTAAATTTTTCTCTTTTCTTTTTTGGCTAAATCAATGTTTCTTCAATGTAACTTCAACAAAAGTTAAATAATAGTTGTATAGTTATTTTAATGTGTATCACAAAATTATAGCTTTCCATTCTGCTGGACATATAGAAAGCTTCAGTTTGGAAACCACTGGGGCACATGAAAACAAAGAAGCAGTTTGCCTTTTAAAAGAATTCCATTACCTTCTACCTTCCTCCCCTAATTTGACCAGCTCTTTGAGCCCTTTATAGGTAAGCAGAAGACTGCTGCCTTTAAAGATGGCCACGTACACATCTGAAAAACCTTTTATTGTTAACAAATGTAATATTATAATACCTTGCTTTTTTTCTCAATTTATCTTTTCAACACAGGGTTATAATTATATTATTCCCATTTTGCAGATGAAAAAGCTAAAATTCAGAGTGAAGCGATACCTGGTTAAACTATTGAGGATCAGATCATATTCTTTAGTATAAACTATAACTTTTTTATCTCTATTGAATTAATTTAAAAATTACAACATTGTACATTTCTGTGCTTCAAGTGTATATTGATATTTGAACTATTAGATTTAAAGGAGAAAATTTTTATGAGGAGATTGATATCTAGGCAATTAGAGCTCTAGGTAAGAAGCTTAGAGATCTGTATTAATTCTCCTTATAGATATTTGTTTTATTTTCACCCAAATGATAGGTTTAGCATCATGCAAAGAAATATTTAATAGCCATGTTTTATATTGTATCATCCACTTGTGGATTAAGCTTACTGAAATGCTGTAGTAGCCCAGGATTCGTACACTTAATCTGGTTAGGCTGTTGCCTGCCAGTTAGCTAGGACTTATTGATTTTTCTCAAGTTCGAGAGCACTGTGACTCAGAAATCTTTACCCTTTGATTTAATCAACATAAAATAAATACCAAACATAAACTGATTTCTGAGTCTATCACATAATATCACTCAAGTGCACACCATCATTTATCATTGTGGCATATCCTGGCCTCCTAAATAAAGGAAAATGCAAATTACCTAGTGAAATTTTTTGGTAGAAAGGTATGAAAACACCATTTTTACAAATTAATTAGACATCCAATATTAGTTCTTCATGTTAACCAAAGGCAGAAATGAAGAATCAGGATCTTTAGTGGTTACTGTGATATGAATTATGTATTTTAAGGTTATTGCAGATTAAAGTATTAAGTACCCCTTATTATTAAAATTAAATACTAAGATATTTATCAAACTCAATTTAAAATTCATTGTCTAAAAAAATAAAATAAAATTCGTCTGTCTTAAAATTTATACATTAATGAAATTTAGATAACATGTGTAAAATTCTAACCTAAAGCAATCATTTTATAGTTACTTTTCACTTATGACTGCCCATCTCCATTTGCCTTGACAGCTTGACTTTTGAGACAATCAGTTTTGTATTTTCTATTTATCATCATACAAACCTAAAAGGTTACCAACTGCTTTGGAGATGAGGGACATTGAGGTGTAAGATTAAGTAACATCATAAAGGACATTTCTGAAGCTTTTTCCTCAGCCATCACTAGACAGAATTGTAGATTTTGAATATTTCGGTGCTCTTTCTGATTTTAAAAAAAAAAAAAAGCATTCATAGAAAAAGTGAAATATTGCCTGTTAACTAGGTAATCAATCTACACAATGCCCAGCTTTCAGATCCTTGGATACTTGACAAGCTTATTGCCCAGGCCATCTTGAATATATTTAGATAAAGCTAAAATACCATGTTAATCAATGAAATAGATGCCAAATGACCTCAGCTAATATCCATGAAGTGCTTTGATCGCATGCACACCCATCTTTGGTCTTGTACTATATCAGTGTTTTCATGTTTCCTTCCTTTAGCTTTCATATAAATTGATTTTAGGGATAACAAAGTATAATTCAGGTTAAATATAGTTCTCACTTGATTTACAGTGTTTTTTTGCAAATATTATACTATTCTGTGAATATCTAAGTCACTTCCAATTTACTATAATGAGATTATCAAGATATATATCCAAAAGAACAGTTTAATTAAATTATTAAAATCTAAAAAACTGGCTCTGGGTATGATGGTGTGATTAAATTATTATAATTGTGTGATGCTCTTATTTTAAAGTACAGTTATAAATATATTTAATTTGAAAATCTACTTTATTACTTTAAAGTTGTGAGGAGCCAATTCACTTCTACATGGGTAGTCAAATATTAATTTTGATATTTGAAAGTGGACAAGAATCTTAGTTTCTATCATGGGAATATTACATCATTTTTCCTTGAAAGTTTTCTTGAGCATATAAAGTAAAGCAAATCCTAGATTCTCCTAGTGGAACATTCATCAAAATATTTTCTAGAGATACTCCCTAAACAACAAAAGCAACACACACACACATACACAGAGCAACAACAACAATCAAAAGTTTATCGTTTAATAAAATGGAGAAATATTGCATAGTAACCATAATATTATCTTGGAGATTCCCAATGTATATTAGTTAATTAGAGGCTTTATAAAGTTCTGCAATAAAGAAACCTGTTTATTTGACCACAGAAGTATTTTTGTGGCTGTGTGTTACATTTATTAACATCCTAGACAATGAGTATTATGTGGAACACACTTTGGCTAATGCTGCTGCTGCTGCTGCTGCTGCTGCTGCTGCTGCTGCTAAGTCACTTCAGTCATGTCCGACTCTGTGCGACCCCATAGACGGCAGCCCACCAGGCTCCCGCGTCCCTGGGATCCTCCAGGCAAGAACACTGGAGTGGGTTGCCATTTCCTTCTCCAGTGCATGAAAGTGAAAAGTGAAAGTGAAGTCGCTCAGTCCTGTCCGACCCTCAGCGACCCCATGGACTGCAGCCTTCCAAGCTCCCCCGTCCATGGGATTTTCCAGGCAAGAGTTTTGGAGTGGGATGCCAATGCTGACCCAGTCTAATTCCTTTCAGTATTCTTTTGGAATGAATCTTGAGCAGCAGCTTAGTTTCCTGGAAAAGGCATAGAGCTAAGAGGAAGGCAAGTTGCCATTACTATCCTAGTGCCTAGCCCAATGTCTCACACAAAAAAGGATCCATCGTTTCTGTTCAGTTACAAACTTGCCCTGGATCAGTCTTTTGAATATTTCTTAAATTTCTTTGTCTTTTGTCTCTTTTTTGTCTACTTCAGACCAAAAAACATAAGATCTCTTGCCCTGGATGTTGGAAAAAATAGTAGAAATGTAAACATTTTGAAAGTAAAAGTACAGTATAAAATGTTACATTATTTTTATATACAGAAATATTTAGGGAAGAGATATCATTTTAAATACTCCAGCAAAAAGAAAAATAAAGCAAATTTAGTAAATATTCAACCTAGGCAACAGGTATGTGGGTGTCTATTATACTATCCTATTTTAATGTAAGTTTGAAAATTTTCAGAATTAAAAGTTTTAAAAATTAAAAAGGGTATACTTTTTGTATGTAAAGCTGCAATCACAATTCAAACATGTTTGCATGATTGTGCAGAACAGGGCATAAGATTACAAAGAAGCGTGCCTATTTTGCCATCTTGTCCTCCCTGTAACCTAGAGCAGACATATGTTGAACTGTCATATCTAGTTAGGGTGATCACATCAGAATTTTTCTCTGTGTAAAACCAACTGATTGAAATGAGATTTCAACTTAAAACCTCAGGCTCCTTATGACCGTGCTCTAGCACAGTAATTCTCAAAGCATGTTCCTTGAACCAGCAGCATTGGCATCACCCGGGAACTTGCTTGAAATGCAAATCCACGATCCTACCCCATACTCACTGAATTAGGAACTCTGGGGGCAGAGTCTAGAAATCTGTGTTGTTACAGGTCCCCTAGATGATTGCTGCTTCTCCATCTTTGGAGCATTGTTTACACAGGTTGAGTAGACTAGGGTAGGAGCTGCGAAAGTGTCTGCTCTCTTAATGACCTGAGAGCCTTGCTACGTGCCACAGTGGTCCCATCCACACAAGGCAGACTTCCGCCATGCAGTAAGAACCTTTCATTGTGCGTGTATTTTTAGACACATCTTCTGAATTGCTGTGAATAGCTTATTATCTTGGTTTTTGTGACAAGGATATTCTCTAGCAGGGTCTGCTTATCTATGGATGGTGGGTAACATCCCATCTCCATGCTGCTGCTGCTAAGTCGCTTCAGTCATGTCCGACTCTGTGCGACTCCATAGACGGCAGCCCACCAGGCTCCCCTGTCCCTGGGATTCTCCAGGCAAGAACACTGGAGTAGGTTACCATTTCCTTCTCCAATGCATGAAAGTGAAAAGTGAAAGTGAAGTCGCTCAGTCGTGCCTGACTCTTAGTGACCCCATGGACTGCAGCCTACTAGGCTCCTCCATCCATGGGATTTTCCAGGCAAGAGTACTGGAGTGGGGTGCCATTGCCTTCTCTGTCCCATCTCCATACCTGTAGCATATATAAAAGCACTGAAATTACTGGATCACAGATTTGGGTTCAGTTACTATTTAACCAGAACTGGCTGCTGAAGTAAAAACGTCCTTTTTAGTTCTGGTAAAAAGCAAAAGAAACCCGTAGTCATCAGGCTGAGTCTTCCAAAACTTATAAAGCAGCCCAAACTCTCTCCCTTAAGGCTTTATGGTAGAGGTGTCTAATATCTTATAACTTGAAAATAAAATTCTAAATCAAGCTTCAGAGGAATTCACAAATCTCTACAATCCACTATTTGAATTAGTGGCAAATTATTAATATTCCCATACAGGGGGAATTGATGAGGAAATGGAAATTTGGGAACTTTTCTCTAATTGCATACTTGGCATTATAGATGCATTCGAAATGCAAAGCAATATAACCCTCTGTTCTTAACATTTCTTAATGAGGAAGGCCAAATTGTTGCTCGTATTTCACTTTTTATGCTAACACTCGGCAGAAGATCTTCCCAAATGTTCATGGAAACACAGGATGAGACATAGCATCACAGGTAATTTCCTCAAAACTTCTCCCTCTCTCTGTTGCCCCATTCAAAAATGGTGGAAGCTTCTGGCTTCATAGAGACCATGGCCATTTCTAATCATGAGACTTACTGGTGCTGTCTTGTTGGCAAATCAAGGGCATGTTCTCACTTTGTATATTGAATCAGTATTGCAATAGGTTTTATCATTTACAATGTTTCCTTTCCTGCTTACTTTTAATTTATTCCATTCTAGAGCAATTAGGACTGTGAAAGAGTCCCAGCCCCATTTAAAAAGCCTCTTGGGACAGTCAAGTTAAGTTATTTTTTGAAGAGGTGAATTGTAGAAACCAAAGGGCCCATTAATTAGTAGAATCACTTGGATTTTTAAAGGAAGGATCCATTTTCTGGGATTTCTCAGGCAGTTGCTATAACAGAATCTAGTAAAGAGGAAAAAAGGAAAAAGCAAGTGTTACGAATATGGTTCATTTTCTTCTTTTACATGATTTAAATGAAACATTTTAACTGAAACCCACTTGGAAAGGGCTTACTTTTGTGAGTCAAATGTACAACAATAAGTGTTGAGGCTATTTTTCCTAGCTCTATTGAAATATAATTGACAGACAAATTGTATACTATTTAAGGTGTACAAAGTGTATACCTTAAATAGTATACAATTTTTGTCAACTGTCTGAGCCAACAGGGAAGCTGTAGAGCCTCAGGTTTTGACTTGAATTGTGTTGTGTGCGTATTTAATCTCTTTGGACAAATAGAGGTAGAGATAAAGGTATATGTAGAAGTATATATGAGGTTATGGTAACTAATACTTACTGCTGTAACAAACCACCCTCAGATCCCAGTGGTTAAACACAATGAAAGTTTGTTTGCTTACTTCTTAGTCCAGTGTGGACTGATGGGAGTGGAGTTAAGGGATTCCACTCTATGCTCCCATGCCTCTTATTTTGGTACATAGCCTTTCCTACTCTGCATTGTTTTGTATCCGTGTATGGACATATCGTATTTCTCTAACTAGGTGTCTAGCCACCTTTGGAATCGTATATCTCTTTGTCTGCGCAGTGCCTATCATGTTTGTTGATAATTTTCTACATGTGTGTAGATGATTAAATCAAATAATAGAGCAGATTTAAAGTGGGTTGAATCATAGATGGTTAAAGCAGGGGCAAGAATTTGGACATCATTTGGTCCCAACTACCTCATTTTACAGACAAGGAAACTGAGATCTAGAAAATAGTTCTAAGACATCATTTCTGCCAGTAAATCTCACCTTACACAGTTAGCCAACTGTGTCCTGTCTCATATGGAAAGGATATTATGGGACCAGAGGAGATGATAAAAGGTACCTAACTATGGTGTGCCTTGCTTCCTATTATCTTGCAAGGGAGGCTGGAGGGGTGTTTTAGTTAATCCACATTATTCACTGTCTCTGATGCTTGGCTCCCTTCTTCATCTCATAAATTTATATACAAGGACACTTTCAGATATACAGCAGACTTAGGAAAGAATTGAAATTAGACAAAAATAAAAACAAGGTCACACATGTAAGTACTGGATGACTGGAATACACTCTTAGAACAGTGGGCAAGCCTTTGGCAGGCTTGTAAAAAAGTCCAATCTGGAATTTAATCAAGGCACTAATTTGAATTGAAACGGGTGGGGGAAAAAAAGCAAGCTCATTCCAACTACAGTAAATTGAACTCTAGTGGAGTCAGTCTCTGGTTGTGATTAGAAGCCTTTGAAAGTCTAAAAACCTAGAAAGTCTCAAAAAACTCATAGAGTTGGCAGCTCAAGGTGAGTTTGGGAAAGGCTTTATTTCAGAATATACTTCTCAGGTGGTTGGGCTTGCTGGCCAGCAAGAAACCATGTGGCTTCAACAAATACCACATGTACAGGTCATTTCTAATTTTATGTGAAAAAGCAGACTCAAACAGGTATTAGAATTTTCCATACAGTTTATCATTTGTTGCAAAATAAATAAAGAAGACTTACTATTTTGATATTAAGGCAAGTATCTTCCGTTCATACTGTTGCAGGAAAGGGGACCCCTTCCAGGGCCCGAAACTGGGCTCTTGTCTAACACTCGGAAATGAATTGTCCGAGGAGACACATGTGCTGACAAAGCAAGAGATTTTATTGGGAAAGGGCACCTGGGTGGAGAGCAGTAGGGTAAGGGAGCCCAGGAGAACTGCTCTGCCGCGTGGCTCCCAGTCTCGGGTTTTATGGTGATGGGATTAGTTTCCAGGTGGTCTTTGGCCAATCATTCTAATTCAGAGTCTTTCCTAGTGGCACACGCATAGCTCAGCCAAGGTGGATGTTAGCAAGAGGGATTCTGGGAAGTGGACGGACACCCAGTGTCTCCTTTCGACCTTTCCAGAACTCTTTTGGTTGGTGGTGGCTTATTAGTTCGTATTCCTTATCAGGATCTCCTGTCATAAAACAACTCATGCAAATGGTTACTATGGTGCCTGGCCAGGGTGGGCGGTTTCAATCAGTATTGCTTCCCCTAACAATACCAGACTCTAACTTGATGTACATTAATGTGGCTCCTCTCATATTTGTAACGTGTATTTTGAAAGTATGATGGTTTTAAATGAATTCTGGAACTATAAATTCCACAAAACAATGTAATTTTCTTTATTTATTTATTGTATATTTTTCTGTTCTGACATAAATAAAAAGATGGCCCCAGTGTTCAAAGACTTCTGTTATTCTCAACCATGAATTTGAGATGAACTTTCAAGTTTAAACGTTTCCCTTGCTGTAGGTCAGATAGAATTTTCAATTATTAAAAACCATCATCTTGAAGATAAGCATAATTTTGTAGCTTACTTGTAAATTTGTAATTTTAATGACTTAGTTTATGCTGAACATGAATAATAAACTATCACCTATTAAACCTGGAGAGCACCAGAAGTTACTAATATGATTTACAATGCACTGCAAAATGGGATTCATTATTATCTTGCATTTTAAAGATTTGCTGTAGACCAGTATAAACCAAGTATTTACTTTAATTAAGGAAATAACAAGGTTTTTTTTAGGGCTGTGTTTTATATAGAAAATAATTATCCAATAACCAGCAAACTCACCCTTGGTAAGAAGAATTCTCTGCATTTACTGAATTCTACCTGAAAACCCATTCATCCTTTTGAAAGCCAATAAGGCATTTCTAAAAGCTTATCTAGGAGGTGCTGATGGCCCCTTTTCGATCTTGCCAGCTCACCCTGTCTTTAAAGCAAGGTCAGTGGGAGGGCCTTTACTCAAAGGAGAAAGAATTTGAAGTATCCATGTTACTTTTCTTTCTTTCTTTTTTTTTTTTTTTCTTAAATTGCCTTTGTAGAGCAAGACATTTATTAGTGGGCCTTGACAGATCCTTGAGACTTACAAAATCACAGGTGGAGGGATAATAGGCTAACTTTAGATCATGCTGCAACTCCCCAGCAAGCATTCATTCAGCAGTCCTCCTCCCGCTCTGATATGCCTCTACCATACTGTCTATGTCTGTCTCTCACTCTTCTCTAATATTAACATCTGCTTTTCTTGATGTTTGATTTAAAAATGTATTTCAGGAGGGCTTCTGTTTCATGGATTAGAATCTTTTTCAAGTCCACTTGTATTAATTCATCAAATCAGAATCCTCTACCCTACATGGAAGATCTTTTCCCTTGCTTAGTGAAATTTTACTCATTCTTTAAGCCTAGGTCATCCTTCCATAAAGCCCTTGTCAACTAATCTAGTCCATGTTGATCTCTACATCATTTGAATACACATAGTGTTTATAATGTATCTGTGCTTGGATAGCTCATACACAGGAATTATTCTTCTCTAATGGTCTTTCATCAGAGAAGGCAATGGCAACCCACTCCAGTACTCTTGCCTGGAAAATCCCAGGGACAGAGGAGTCTGGTAGGCTGAAGTTCATGAGGTTGCTATGAGTTGGACATGACTGAGCGATTTCACTTTCACTTTTCACTTTCATGCATTGGAGAAGGAAATGGCAACCCACTCCAGTGTTCTTGGCTGGAGAATCCCAGGGATGGAGGAGCCTGGTGGGCTGCCGTCTATGGGGTTGCACAGAGTTGGACATGACTGAAGCGACTTAGCAGCAGCAATGGTCTTTCATAAAACATGTGATGTAAAGTGTATAACCTTTTAATTTTAATATAAATATTAGCAATTTAATCTGAATGCACATACTAGAACCAGCATTTATAGAGATAGGTTTTCTTCTAGGAAGTTATTGCTGATTTTAGAGGTGCTGCCACTGCTCCAGAATTTGGGGGGAATACTTTCAGAGAAAAATCCCATCTCATTTCTTCATGTCACATTATGTTCTTGATCGCAAATGAAATTATGTAGCTTGAAAGCATACTTCATTTGACAGACTTTGTTCCAACTTATTTTTTTTTTAGATGTTTACAATATTTAAACTTCACCCCAAGGACAGAAGGTCTCCACTAGTGAATAGGATGTTTCAGGTTTGAGCACAGTCACTAAAAAGAGTTTTGGAAATGTTTGCAGTAGTGTAATACATGTATAGCTCCCTGAGATTGAACAAGACAATCCTCATTCGTTTGTATAACTTCTACTGTATGGTTAAAAATAATCCATGGTTGCTGTGCTCTCAGAAGGCATGTGTGAAATTGTATATCCAAATTGTATATCTTATTGCCTCAACCAGAATGTAACCTCATGACTCAACCCAACATTTAACCTCAGGAAACTTACTTGAGTTCTCTGTGCCTCCCTTTTCCTATAAGTCAAATGGTTATAATAAGGTATGTCTTATAGGATGCTATGAATACTAAATGAGAATACATAGAAAGCAGTTATATATCGAACCTGCCATGCAGCAAATATTCAATAAATATTAGTGGCTCTTGTTATTATCAATACTGGTTCTTTATAAATCCTTGTTCATGTCTACCCTCTTTTCTCAAATCCTGTGGCCACATTTCATATTTTGGATCCCAGTCATCTTACGTTAAGTGGACCATGCTCAACATTTCTGCTAAAATCATCTCTATTTGTTTCTAAGCTTTCCCTTGAAACCTCTCAGTAGCTTTCAGTAGCTTATTTAATTCTGTTCCAGCTTCAAACCCCTTGATGCCAGTTTCAATGCTTATGTCCTATTACGCTCATTGAAGTCAGAGACTGTATGTCTTTATGGTATCTACCATCATGTAAATTACATTAATAAATAACAATAAACCATAATGAGCTACATTGAAGAACTGGCAGCAACCAGAAAAGCACTTGTGGGAAACGAAATTTTTTTTTTTTTTGCTGAAATGAAACTCTCCAATTTGAAGTCACATGGTGATTGGCCATAATATAGAATCACAGGTGAAGCAATTGAAAAACTCATCCCTTGTAAAATGAACATGGACAACTGATGCTGTTAATAAACAAGTCAGGGATCACTGCCTTGACCTTGTATTATATATAGATGAAAACAGAGTGGTTTAGGAGATGGAGGCTTTCCAGGGTGGTTGAATAAATGGTCAGAGGTCGTTCTACTTGAGCAACCATACTAGCCATGTTGAAAATGGGATAAGGGAGCAATCAGATCTAAAGTAGAAAATTACAGCCCAATTTGTGTTCAGGTCTCCTCTGTATCTTCTTGTGGTATCCAGAACCACTGCCTCACACCTGTTACTACATGTACCAGGAAATTTGAGACTCTGACATTTGACAGAGCGCGTTGTCAAAGTTCTTATCATTCACCTGACCCAAATTAATGGAAGCATTCCTGATGAGAGCACACCAGTAAGGTTAAAACACATTAAACTGAGACCTTTTGTCTCTGCAGAATAATGTTTCTCATTACACAAAGTAATGAAACAGCCAAATCACTATGTACATCTGTGTTTGTTGATACTTGACATTTGGTTTTAAAGTGAGATTTAAGAGGACCTGTATTTAAACTGGGCTGGACTCTCCTGTGATCCAGTTTATTTGCTGCCATTTGGATTTCATTTCTATAGTTGAGCATCCAGTTGCCCCAATATAAAATTAAAAAGCTTCCTCCCTTTAATTAATTATACTTACCGTATTCTGTACTATTATTTAGCTCATTCACCTTGAAGAGTTGGAATTAACTGTATCTCAGGGCCATAGACAAATGGTACTCTCAGCTAAAGTTGTGTTTTGGAGAGGTTTTGGAATAAAGTTGTAATTGCTATTGGCTCAAATTCAAACTCCTTAATCTACTAGCATTTGAGGCCTTCCAAAATCTGATCCCAATTTGCCTTTTCCTTTCATAAATTCCCATGCATGTTCCCTGCACAAGATAGTTGCTTAATAAACCAAGTATGTTCCTCTTTCCTTGTACTTTACTGTTGTCTTCATACCTCTGTCTTTTAAAGTGTAGACACTAAAGTGAAATCCCACCTTTTCTTCAAAGTTTTCGTTGTAGTATAGTCTCCACTATGCTTTCTCTCTTCTCTTTAACTTCTTTGTGTCTAGGTGCTAAATGCTGGTGGCTAGATGATAAATGTTTTACAAAGGTAGATCTTTTCAATAAAATTATAATGGCTAAGATGTCAAGGACCACATCTTATTCACTTATAAATCCTCCAGAGTACCGGGCACAATGATAAGCTTATAAACAACATTTACTGACCTATGATCAAGTAGTTGATTGGCCTGCTGTACCTTTGAAATTGTTATTTGACGAGTAGATATTGCCTGCCATAAGGAGGATTTTGAGAAGGTGAGAATTTCATGATGAATGAAATATGGTATTGAATTTCATTTGAAAATGCAATGTTATCCTGGAAAGATAAAAGTGGTTGTTTCTTATGGTGGCGATGGTGTTTTTGTTTGTTTGTTTTTGGTTATTTGGTTATTTGCCTTTTAATTGTAATGGAATCAGTAAATCCCCTCCTGATTTAACATGGAATCTGTTGGGAAGCAGCTGTTAGGTTTCTAATCCTGAAATCCAGAAAATAAAATTGGGCTTTCGACTGGAATATCTATTTTTAGGAGTGCTGTATTAGACATGTTTTTGTATGGACTACTCAGAACTAAACTACATATGTAAGATAGTTGCTAACATACAGCAGCTTGAAAAAATTAGGTTTTTGTGTCACTAAAACATTTTCAGGAACTTCAGTATTTGCAAAAAGCTAGGTCAAAAAGTTAATATGGAGAAGGATTAAGGAATTTGAAAGATCAGGCATCTATTAGATGATTATAGTACTTCAGGATTATAACTTGGATTTTCTAAAGAATATGCACAATTCTCAGATTTCACTCTTAAAAGTCTACCTATTAGTTTAAAATAAAAACCTTCTATAAGTAGTTTTTCCAGAAAAGCATTTCATAAATTTTCTTTATTATGTAACTGAACTTTAAACGTCTAAAAATGTACGCATTTCCGCTTATATTTTTTTAAGGAAGAACGGTGTTCTGTTTTATTTTTTCCTTCCAAATAAATAATGACTTAGTCTGTGAAAGGTTGTTTGTGATGTTTCTATAAAAACACTAGGCATTTTAGAGACAAATTCAGAAACCCAGGTCAGAAATCTTAAAGTATTGAGGAAAAAACTTTGAAAAGGAACTTAAATATGCTTGTACTAGTACTGCCTTCATTCCTTTTATGGTTAATGCTCAAATACTTACCTTTAAAATTCACATATATACATACTACTTTAAAGATAATAAAAATACTTTGTGCTCACATTCTTTTTTTTCCCCAAACTTTAAATTTTTTATTTTGTGTTGTGGTATAGCCAATTAACAGTGCTGTGATAGTTTCAGGTGGACAGTGAAGGAACTCAGCCATATGTATACATGTATCCATTCTCCCCCAAACTCCCTCCCATCCAGGCTGCCACAGAACATTGAGCAGAGTTCCCTGTTCTATACACTAGGTCCTTGTTGGTTATCCATTTTAATTATACCAGTATTGTACTGACATTCTTTAAAGCATGTGATTCATTTTTCTACTAATGACACTGAGTTACTGATGCATTCATATACTCCCCGTGGTGAAAGATGTCATACTTATATGTACCAGTTGGCAGAAGTTAAAGGGTTAATTTGAAGCCAAGAAATAGGAAAATGCTCCAATCCTGTGTTGTTGGCCTAAGTAGAAGCAACATTGTGCCATGAAGAGTTCTGAACTAGGACTCAGGAAACTTGGATGCTAACTTTGTGAACTTCTGGAAATTCATGCATTAATTTATTAAATTAGTATTTATTGAATTAAGGTGGGCTTCCCAGGTGGCACTTGCAGTAAAGAACCAGCCTGCCAATGCAGGAGACATAAGAGATGTAGGTTCAATCCCTGGGTCCAGAAGATCTCCTGGAGGAGGGCATGGCAACCCACTCCATGGACAGAGGAGCCTGGCTAGCTACAGTCCATAAGGTCACAAAGAGTCAGACACGACTGAAGTAAGTTATCATGCACAGGTACATACGAGCTAAGGGCAGGCATTGGGCTGCGTAATGGGGCTACAGTAAAATAAAATAGACAGGATCCCTGACCTGATGGAACTTACAGGCCAGTGGTGAAGACAGACATTCTTAAAATAATCACACATCTATACTATAATACTGTACCCATGATAAGTACATGAAAGGAAAGACAGTGCTAAATAAGAGCATATAACAAGGGAATTTAAACAAGTCAGGAAAGTCAGAATAGGCTTTCCCGAAGAAGTGATGACTAATGCCTGAAGATACAAATTAGGCAAAGGGGGAGAGGGAAGATCAAGCAAGATATAGGAAAGGCATTGCAAAGGCCTGGTGGTATGAAGGAGCTTGGCAAGTTTAAGGGACTGAAAACAATTAGAATGATTAGAGCAGAGGGAGTGAGAATGAAGGTGGGACAAGATGAGATTGCAGAGATCTGCAGAGGCTAGATCGTATAAGGCTGTTTGGGTCATATTAAAGATACCATCCCAAGATACCTTAGAAGAGTTTTTGGCAAAGGTAAGTTGTGATCAGATTTGCAGTGTGAACACATCACTCAGACTACAGCACGAAGAGCAAATCAGAGCAGGACCAAAGGAGAAGCAGGGAAACCACCTAGGAGACTGCTGCAGTGGTACAGCGGAGTGATGTGGCAGGTTGCAGTAGGATGGTGGCAGTGGAGAGAGGTGGAAAGACTCAACAGGGAGAACACCAAATTAGAAGTGCTTAGACTGGATCTTGGAGGAGGCAATGGCACCCCACTCCAGTACTCTTGCCTGGAAAATCCCATGGGCAGAGGAGCCTGGTAGTCTGACTAAGAGCCACACTCGACTGAGCGACTTCACCTTCACTTTTCACTTTCCTGCATTGGAGAAGGAAATGGCAACCCACTCCGGTGTTCTTGCCTGGAGAATCCCAGGGACGGGGGAGCCTGGTGGGCTGCCGTCTCTGGGGTCGCACAGAGTTGGACACGACTGAAGTGACTTAGCAGCAGCAGCAGCAGACTGGATCTAGGGATGATATAGAGGGGTATGTCAGATGACTTGTGAATTTCAGGCTTATCTAACTAGGTAGATGGCATGTCATTCCTTGACATGAAGAACACTAGAGGAATTGTGATTATTTGGGTAGGGGGCCAGGAGGGTGACAAAGACTATGCATTTTTAAGTCAGATATATTGAATTTAAGTCATTTAACCTGTTTGGACCTCAGTTCTCTAATCTATAAAATAGGGGTGGTGGTTCATTGAGGTCTTGGTCTCCTCTAGAGCAGAGGTTGGCAAGTTTTTTTCTATAAAGACTTGGACAGTGTTTTTTGGCTTTGTGAAACATGCCACCTCTTGTTGCAACTACTCCATTTAGCTGTTGTAGTTGGATGAAAGCATTGTACTTCGGTTATCAGATAAATCGTCCTTAGACCATGTCAACATGAGCCTACCAACTGACTTGACCAATTGCAGAAACTAATCAGTCAATTCAATGAAGAACCAATTATGTATTCAGTTAATGAGTCAAATCAGTAAAATTAATTGATGCAGTAGACATGAATAGACATAGCTATATGAATTATGAATATAACAGACTCTGCTGCCAACTTAAGGGGTTATGATCAGGAAGGTATGGATTACCCAACAATGTATAATCAAAGCAAATCAGAACTATCATTGTGAAATGAGGGCTGTTCTAGGCATTTACTTTCTGGATAAAGTTACTGTTTTTGCAGATGTGACTTTCTGTTCCAGTCATGGATGTTGCCACTGCTTCTGTTTTGTAGCCTCAGACTAGTGGGACAGTCTAGCTACTAAAATGATATGTGTATACATGCACATTTGAGGAAATAAAACTGTATAAAGAATATTCAATTGTAATCTGATTTTTCAACTTAATGTTTTGGACACGTTAATTTTATTAACTTTTTGTGGAAAAATTATTATTCTTAACTTTATGAATTATCTGTATTTTTTTCTTTTTGGCTACACTGGGTCTTAGTTGAGGCATGCAGGATCTAGTTCCCTGATCAGGGATCCAACCCCAGGCCCCCTCCATTGGGAGTGTGGAGTCCTAACCACTGGACTACCAGAGAAGTCCTGAATTGTCTGTATTTATTTCTCATTTGACTTTATACTTGACACTCAAATGTTTCTGAAATAGCTTCCTCACATCCTTAACTGGTATATATTTTGTCCATAGCCACTGCTCAGTAAATGTTTTATGGGAGTGGAGTAGAAGCATTGTATAATGTACTCCCCAAATTCAGTAGATTTAGATTTTGAATAATGTGCTATTGTTGATGAAATGTTTTTCTGCTCCTCACTATTAACAGGGATGATCAAGGGTTATCCATGTTTGAACATGACTTGTGTAATAGATGTGCAAAATGAGGCTTCTGAGTATATGGACTATGGCAGTTGGGTGAATAATTGAGTATATCAGGGAAAAGTAAAAATTTTAATCGAATCATACCCATTTTCATCCTTATGAAATGCTAGTTAATTTCCATTCTTTATGACTTATCATGAATGAATACGAGAAAGCAAAACCTAAAAGCAAAAATATTTTTCATAAAATTCTTTCAATTTGAGACAGGTAGGTCGATATTTCCATGATTTATTGAATGAGATACTTTTACTTCATGCTATATTATTGTTATTTAATATTAATTGAACACTATAGACTGAGATGGTTGGAGGGGGGAAAGAAAGGAGTTTGTCAGATCTTAGTTTACCCCAGTTCTGAGCAAACATTTTCCTCTAGCACTGAATCAAAGCCACTCACCCCAACCCTGTGATGAGTGGAACATGACCAGCATGTGGGCAAACTAAAGAGGCCAGACAAAAGAGATAAAGTAGAGCATTACAAAACCCAGAAAAGTCTTGACTGGGGGGAATAAACAGAAGAAAAGTCTAGACATGTAGGGAATGGTCCTCAGGGAAACTGAGCAGTAAACAAAAATCTTAATAAGCAAGTTTAATATGTAGCAAAGAATGCCAGTGATGGATATCTAGGTATGCTGTTAGTCACTAAATGTTAGGTTTAGCTGTACCGTGAGATGATGGGGCCTGAGATTCAGCAACAGGTTCCCATTTCCCCAAAAGTACTAGAGTGAAGATACTATCCATGCCCAGGGAAGTGTAGACTAGGGAGTATAAGGAGGGAAGTCAAAGACTTGGCTCTAGAGCTAGGAACATGGATGGGGCTTAATTGTAAAGGAGCCATAGTGGAATACTGAGTTTACAGAGTTAGAGCAAGTCCAGCACCAAAGCTGATTTGATGCCAGACACTTGAGTCACTTAGGGCTTTTAAAAATAATTCCACTTGTCTAATTGATCCCAGATTCAGGGATGGAAGGGGGAGCATTGGACACAAATGTGGGGTCCTAGTGACACTGGCTGCTCATATAAAAGGACATGGAGTCAAGTATCTTATCGTTGTTGAGGCAGGATAATAAGAGGTACAAATTTCCCTTTTTCCATCATTTGACTAAAAATGATAGAAACAATCATTAGAACAGCTTTGCTACATGAATTTGAATGCTCTTTCTCTCTACCACAAATACACACACACCACACCACTTACACTCTCACAAATAAACATGAGTCCACCAGAAGAGAGCAGAGCCAGCCTTAAGTGTACTAGCCTTCCCTGTGGTGAGCTGTGCTGTCCCCCAGCTGTATCCCTTTCTCACTATGATTGGTCTGAAATTCCTGCACTGAACAGTCCTTTGGAAAGAAATAGAGATGGTTGCTGAATGGTTGCCTTGAGGGGGAAATATTCCAGATATTTCAGGGAAGACACAGAAGCGGCAGCAAGTATCCCTTTTAAGTAGGGGTGAAATCCATTTTTACCTCTTTCCCACCTCCCCTCTCGTACCCTTCTTCCCAATAGGGCAAGTCTATCAAATTATGTTCAAACTCTTCTGCACAACAACAAAACTGCCAATCATACATAGTTCATGTCCCTTCCTAGCCTTATCACTCCATGCTCTCCTATACTGTCCCTCTACTTGACAAACGGACCTCCTCAGCATTCTGTGAAGAGCATCAGCATATTTCCACCACACTGCATTAACTCATACTGTTCCCTATACTGATATTTCTATCATGGTTCTTCCACTTACGGTGTGACTGTGAGCAAGTTATTTCACCTTCTGTAAACCTCAATTTCCTTGTGTATAAAATGGGAATAATAGTCTCTTTCTTGTAGAGGGATTGTGAGACTTAAATGAGTAATGAATAAAAGCTGCAGACCATAATGCTTGACACATAGGATATGTTCAATATATAATAACTAATTAGTTTTATGAGCATATCTTAAATAACCTATCTCTTTCATGAAATCCCTTCTTGATATGATTTTACGTGCTTTGGACCTATTTCAACATTTCCTTTCACTTCCAGAAATTCTTAATTAACTGCCACTCAATGATAATAGATAATTGTGATGTTGTAATTTATAGTAAGAAATAGATATTTAGTCTTCATCCACTTTTACTGGCACAGAGCTACTAAAATCCTTGGCATTTCCTAAGCTATGATGAGCGCAATAAAGGTGTCTCTTGTTATGTTTATGAGGTGACTTTTGGACCTCACTTAAATATGGAGACTGGTTCCCAGGAAAACCAATCCTGTGACTACAGGGTTGTAACTTCAGTCCACTCCCCTGACTTCTAGGGCTGGGAAAAGGGGCTGGAGATTGAGTTCAGTCACCAAAGGCCAAAGATTGAATTAATCATGCATCATGCCTATATACTAAAACTTCCATTAAAAGCCAAAACCATGGGGTTCAGAGAGCTACCAGGTTGGTGAACACGTGGAGGAAATAGGAGAGGGCATGGAAGCTCTGCACTTTCCCCCTACTTTGTCCTGTGCATCTCTTCCATCTAGTTGCTTCTGAGTTATATCCTTTTATAATAAACCAGTAATCACTAAGTAAAATGTTTCTCAGAGTTCTGTAAGCCACTCTAGCAAATGAAGTGAACCCGAGGAGGGAGTCTTAGGATCCTTTGATTTATAGCCAGTTGGTCACAGGTACAGGTAACAACCTGGACTTGCAGCTGCCCTCTGGAGTCTAAGAAGTAGGTCATGGGAACCTCCACTCTACAGCAGATATGTCAGAAGCATAGGTAAACAATTTTTTGAATGTTGAGTTTTAAGCCACATTTTTCACTCTCCTCTTTCATCCCCATCAAGAGGCTCTTTAGTTTCTCTTCACTTTCTGCCATTAGAGTGGTATCGTCTTTATATCTGAGGTTGTTGATATTTCTCCCAGCAATCTAGATTCCAGCTTGGGAGTTATCCAGCCCAGCATTTCACAGGATGTACTCTGCATATAGGGCTTCCCAGGTAGCTCAGACGGTAAAGAAACTGCCTGCAATGCAGCAAACACAGGTTCAATCCCTGGGTCGGGAAGATACCCTGGAAAAGGGAATGGCAACCCATTCCAGTATTTTTGCCTGGAGAATTCCATGGACAGACCATGGGGTCAAAAAGAGTCGGCTACAACTGAGCAACTAACACTTCCACACTTTGACTCTGCACATGAGTTAAATATGCAGGATGACAGTATAAAGCCTGTATGTACTCCTTTCCCAATTTTGAACCAGTCAGTTGTTCATGTAACTTTCTAACTGTTGCTTCTTGTCCTGCATACAGGTTTCTCAGAAGACAGGTAAGGTGGTCTGGTATTCCCATCTCTTTAAGAATTTTCCACAGTTTGCTGTGATCCACACAAAGGCTTTAGCATAGTCAGTGATGTTTTTCTGGAATTCCCTTGCTTTTTCTATGATCCAATAGATGTTGGCAATTTGATCTCTGGTTCCTCTGCCTTTTCTAAATCCAGCTTGTACATCTGGACATTTTCTGTTCACATATTGCTGAAGCCCTAGCTTGAAGGATTTTGAGTATAATCTTGCTAGCATATGAAATGAGTGCAATTGTAAGATAGTTTGAACATTCTTTGGCATTGCCTTTCTTTGGGATTGGAATAAAAACTGACTTTTTCCAGTCCTGTGACCACAGCTGAGTTTTCCAAATTTGCTAGCATATCTTATATCATGCCAGGCACTATATTAAGCCCTCAACATGCATTATCACATTCAGTCCTTTCCTCAATTTTATGAGGGAGGTACATTCTCTGTTTTTCCAGGCACCAGTTCTTTTCCATGCCTGTGATGAAGGTGAACAATACATTTATTATTGTTTCTAGGCTCAGTGACTAACGTGGTGGCTGTCTTGTTATAGGCACTCAATGGAAGATTACTGGTTGAGGAAATGAACACTGTTCTTTTGCTGTTCAGCAGCCCCCCCCTCCCCACCATGGTGCTCTACCTAGGTTTCTACACCTGGGCTCATCCTTAGCTCCACCCACATTCAGATGTGTCTTTCCTAAGTTAGATACCCTCAGGCCTTTTATTTCTGCTGGACAGCTGATAAATTAATCCTGATAGGATGATAGCAGCAGATAATTACTGTATGTTAATGCGTCACTCCTCCTACATACTTTATTTGCATTTTAATGGAGCAATTCTGGAGATAATCCCTTAAGGCAAAGGAATGAAACTTGAGGGTGAGAAACCCAGAATCAGTACCAAGCTGCAGTTGTAGGGGTGGGGAGGAAGGGTGTGATGCATATATCTCAAGAGTGACACCATATAGATAGCTGCCTACTCTATGTGTTGTGCCAGCTTTGATGAGTAATTTTTAAAAGCCAAGAGTTATTATCCCTGGCTGTCATTCCTTAGTTTTTGTTTTGTTGTGTTTTAAATTATTATTAGATTTGTGGATCCTCTAGAGCAAAACCTCAAGCCCATTTGGGCAAAGATGAATGGCTAAGCCTAATAAGATGCATGGTGCTGTGAAATTAGATTAATTAACTAGGATTTGAATTGAAGTTGAATTTGTCCAGAATGTATTCCTATGAAATGTTTGTTTGCAGTGCCTACAGTGTGCCACATTGAATGTAATTTTTCTTTTTGTATTGGGAAGGAGAGCATGTAGTGGAACATCTTAGAAGAGGAGAAAAATATCTCACTGTATACCCTTCTGTTCTCCACGAGGCCTCAGATTAATTCACCATGGTGTATTCCATTTTAGGTCAATTATATCTTTAAGAGGTCATAAGAGTAACCTTTAAAAATTATATTTTTTAAAATAGAGGTCATAAGAAGTATATTACCACAGATTTTAAAAGGTTTGCTCATTTTACCTTGCCAAGATATATGCACATAATCTGCTTTTATACATAGATGATTAATTTTTAGGTTGATCAGTTCAGTTCAGTTCAGTCGCTCAGCTGTGTCCAACTCTTTGCGACCCCATGAATCGCAGCACGCTAGGCCTCCCTGTCCATCACCAACTCCCAGAGTTCACTCAGACTCACGTCCATCAAGTCAGTGATGCCATCCAGCCATCTCATCCTCTGTCGTCCCCTTCT
This sequence comes from Bos grunniens, assembly GCF_055505025.1. Lineage (NCBI taxonomy): Eukaryota > Metazoa > Chordata > Mammalia > Artiodactyla > Bovidae > Bos > Bos grunniens. Next base: position 137,260,139 of record NC_141194.1, read on the forward strand.
CCTCCTGCCCCCAATCCCTCCCAGTATCAGAGTCTTTTCCAATGAGTCAACTCTTCGCATGAGGTGGCCAAAGTACTGGAGTTTCAGCTTTAGCATCATTCCCTCCAAAGAAATCCCAGGACTGATCTCCTTCAGAATGGACTGGTTGGATCTCCTTGCAGTCCAAGTGACTCTCAAGGGTCTTCTCCAACACCACAGTTCAAAAGCATCAATTCTTTGGTGTTCAGCCTTCTTCACAGTCCAACTCTCACATCCATACATGACCGCAGGAAAAACCATAGCCTTGACTAGATGGACCTTTGTTGACAAAGTAATGTCTCTGCTTTTCAATATGCTATCTAGGTTGGTCATAACTTTTCTTCCAAGGAGTAAGCGTCTTTTAATTTCATGGCTGCAGTCACCATCTGCAGTTAGAGAAATGCAAATCAAAACTGCAATGAAGTGTTATCTCACACAGTTCAGAATGGCCACCATCAAAAAGTCTGCAAACAATAAATGCTGGAGAGGGTGTGGAGAAAAGGGAACCCTCTTACACTGTTGGTGGGAATGCAAACTGGTACAGCCACTATGGAGAATAGTGCAGATATTCCTTAAAAAACTGGAAATAGAACTGCCATATGACCCAGCAATCCCACTGCTGGGCATACACACCGAGGAAACCAGAATTGAAAGAGACATGTACCCCAGTGTTCATTGCAGCACTGTTTATAATAGCCAGGACATGGAAGCAACCCAGATGTCCATTGGCAGACAAATGGATAAGGAAGTGGTGGTACATATACATAATGGAGTATTACTCAGCTATAAAAAGGAACATGAATCAGTTCTAATGAGGTAGAATAAACTAGAGCCTATTATACAGAGTGAAGTAAGTCAGAAAGAGAAACAGCAATACTGTATATTAATGCATATATATTGAATTTAGAAAGATCTTATATGCAAGGCAGCAAAAGAGACACAGATGTAAAAAACAGACCTTTGGTCTCTGTGGGAGAAGGCGAGGGTGGGGTCATTTGAGAGACTAGCATTGAAACATGTATATTACCATGTGTAAAATAGATGACCAGTGCAAGTTCGATGCGTGAAACAGAGCACTCAAAGCTGGTGCTCTGTGACAATCCAGAGGGATGGGGCGGGCAGGGATGTGGGAGGGGGTTTCAGGATAGCGGGACATGTGCACGCATGGCTAACTCATGTTGGTGTATGCAAAAACCATCACAATATTGTAAAGTAATTCTCCAATTAAAATAAAGTAATTAAAACAAAAGAAGCATTTTCCACAGTTTGTTGTGATCCACACAGTCAAAGGCTTTAGTGTAGTTAATGAAGCAGAAGTAGTTGTCTTTCTGGAATGCTCTTGGTTTTTCTATGATCCAATAGATGTTGGCAATTTGATCTCTGGTTTCTCTGCCTTTTCTAAATCCAGCTTGAATATCTGGAGTTCTTGGTTCACGTACTCTTCTCTGTATCTGTGACAGGAAAATATTTATTTTTTCCCCTGTATAAACTACTGCTGTTTTTCAGTGAATTTTTAATCAGTAAGAAATAATCCATTATCTTGAGTCAATCAAACCTGACTCCAAAAATAGCTACCACTTTGAACTTTAAGCAACAGTAAGTTTTCAGATTGTTTGAGGAACAACCAGTAATCTCATGTTAATGTAAATGCTTGAAGTAATCAGCCAGAGTTTACGGTTCTAGAGGTTGTCTTCTAAATTCCTAGGGAGAGAAACATAAAGGTAGTTAGGAAGCATGAAATCTTTAGCTGAAATCACATAAATATCTTTGAAGACAATCTCATGTGATCTTTTAAGATAAAAAGATATATATATAAAATGGAGAGCATGTGGGCAGTGCTACAGTTAAGATTATCTGCTGTCATTTTCATGCATTTTCATTTGGTCCTTTTTAGGTGTTTCCATTTGGTCCTTTTTATGCACAGATTTGTTTTGACTTAGTTATAAACAATAGGATGTATTTCTTTTTCCTTCAGTTAAAATTGTATCATATACATGTTTTTAAGTCTCTGCATAGTTTTCTGTATCTTCACTATTAATGATGGCATTATAGCAAATCAAGTGGTATACCAAAATATAGCTATTTCCCTACTTTGACCCATTGGATTTTCCCCCAAATATTTTAGTTCTCTAAACAATGCTGAGATGAATATCTTCATATATATAACTTTCCTTAATATTTTTTTTAATTAGCATAGGTTCATAGGGGTGAGATTTCAGTCAAGTGTTTAATAGGAAAGCCATCTGATTCTTTTTTAAATTAGGCTAATTGCAGAGACTGTGATCATGAACTTCTTATTGGAATTCCTTACATGTTTAAAATAATGGTTAGTATTATTATCATGGGATCTCAGTTTGGCATACTAAAAAACATTCTTGAGAGCGAAAGGTAAAGTATAGTGTAAGAGAAACACAGGAAAATTTTAAGGCTTTTAAAAGTATGGATTTATAAGGAACCCAGGTCTGGGTGAAGGATGTGGTGAAGGAATGTCGTAAGGCAAGGTGTACTTCTTACTGAAGTGTGAGAAGACATATAGCAGCTTAAGGCCTGCTGGTGAGACAGCTGAGATATATTCACTGGAAAGGCCCTTATTTCATGGAAAAGCCATTTAAATATTCTCTGTAAGGACTCAAAGCTGTAAGTGCTTCTCAGATTGTTGCATATTATATTATCTTGTATTCAGAGGGAGGTGTTTATAAGACATTGCCTAAAAGAGAGTGGTGTACGATCAAGTAAACCCTATGACAGCAGCTTCTACACTTGAAAGAGTCCATGAGGCTTTCAAATTCTTCCTCAGCATAAAGTTTAAGTATTAGATGAAAGTGACAACTCCGTTTCATTTCTTAATTAAAAGAAATGTCAGCCTGACCATCATACTCAGAAAGGTTTAAAAAAATTCAGAAGTATGTTATGTGATATAATTGGGCTAGCCTTCCCCCCCCAAAATGTACACCTTAATATTTCATTTTCATTGATTGAAAGGTCTTAGGTCAAGGAAAAGGGAATTTTAGAAATAAAACATGAAATAACTCCTTCTTTAATATATATCTGATTATCTGATTTTTGAATAGAACTACTATTACTATTATTATTGAACAAAATAATGTGACCACCCCTCCTTATATTTCCCCCTGTGTCTGTTTTGTACAGCATTCTTTTCTAACCTATATCCTGAATATTGGTTAGAAACTGCAAACTTTTAACTACCAGATATCCCCCATCACTGGCACTGCAACTCAGTATATTTGATGTGCCATATTTAATTTTTCATGCTTTTTAAAATGATATTTGAGTTGTGATGTCATATAGAGAGCTACTGACTTGTCACCCTCATTATACTGTGCTTCAGTGACTACTTCCCAAACAGTAATTACATTGCACAAAGACTATGTCTATTGTTTTTAGTTTTTTCCCCCTTAACTATGAACTTTAAATTGCTTTAAAAATTAAATGCAGCCAATTAGTGTTTATAATATTCTCTTAATTAAACACAGTTGGAGGTCCAGGCTATGTAGTATATGAAACACTGACAGCATTGCCAAAAGATAACCCACACCCAGTTCATTTTTTGTGACAAGGAGTTTGTAAATGATTACAGCTCATGCCACATTTGTCAACCTATGTGTATTCTGATGTCAAGATACCTTAGAGATATAAATGACTACTTATCTCTAAGTATAGTGGATGTCACCCATGTGTTAGTCACAGTTGCTCATGACTAAATGCTGTAAGGGGACACTGCATCAAAGAAAGTTATAGTGGGCCTAGAGGGCGATTCAGGGGGCTTCCCAGGTGGCTCAGTGGTAAAGTATCCACCTGCCAATGCAGGAGCTGCCGAAGATTCAAGTTCGATCCCTGGGTTGGGAAGATCCCCTGGAGGAGAAAATGGAAACCCACTTCAGTTTTCTCCTGGAAAATCCGATGGACAGGAGAAGCCTGGCGGGCAACAGTCCATGGGGTCAAAAGAGTCTGACACGAATGAGCCGCTGAACCTGCACAAGAGGTCTGTGCCTTGATGATAGTGGTGTTTTTATAAATTCTGTGTGATTGCATAACCGGATGCCCAGCTTAATGAAATATTATGCTTTGTACCACTTCCAAGGAATGAGAATTTGGTAAACTGTATTTAGTGTAAAACTTCAAGAAGTATTGTCTTTCTTTGGATACTCAGAAGGTACCTACCTCCAGTTGAGACTCTTCTTCAGGGTCACCATTAGAATTGTCTATTATAGTACTGGCTGAAGCCTCAGTCAATAGAGATTTCTTGACAGAATGCCAGAACACAGAGTTTTGACTGTAATTCACATGCTTTCTTGAAGACAAAAGGGTCAGAGTCAGTTAGTGTGGGCCTTAAATATTTGAAACAGACACCAAATGAGACTCAGTGAAAAAAAAAAATAGTAGAAATACAAATTCCTTCTCAGTAACTCGAGGCCAGTATCTTCTTTAGGACTCTTACAGCTTTGGCAGAGGGGGAAAAGAACTCTACCTTTGTATCACTGAATCCTGTTAGAGGAATTTTATATAAGCACATGAATACTACAATTTATGTGCTGTGCTGTGCTTAGTCACTCAGTCATGTCCAACTCTTTGCAACCCCATGGACTGCAGCCCGCCAGGCTCCCCTGTCCATGGGGATTCTCCAGGCAAGAATACTGGAGTGGGTTGCCATGCCCTCCTACAGGGGATCTTCCTAACGCAAGGATTGAACCCAGGTCTCCTCCATTGCAGGCATCTTTACCAACTGAGCCACCAGGGAAGCCCAAGAATATTGGAGTGGGTAGTCTATCCCTTCTCCGGGGGAACTTCCTGACCCAGGAAACAAACTGGGGTCTCCTGCCTTGCAGGCGGATTCTTTACCAGCTGTAGGAAGGTCCAAATTCTTAATCTTGTTCAGCAGTGTTAATTCATATGTTCAAGCAACCAGGGATGTAACACTGAGTCCCTCTGAGGCTGTGGAAGGGAAAGTTTTATCATTGTTCGTTTCTATCTAGAGATGAGCTCAATTCTCCTCATTTATCCATGGAAGACATTCCGTGAGGATTCAGGCCAGTCCTGTCTCTGCCCTAAGGCTTAAAGAATCATGTCTGGCTAGAAGGCAGCCCTGTAAATTTGGTGGTTGCTGGAATACTTTGCCTTTAGAGGCACAAAGGAAAGCACTCTAGTCACAGGACAGCTTCTTTAATGGTCTGCCATGTGACTTAAGTTTCAAAACTAGAAATTAGTACCTTTAGTCAAAGATGCTGAATTTTGAAATGGCCTCTGGAAAAGCTAACTTCTAGTAGGGATAAGCCATTTAGGTCTGATTAGTCATTAATCACTTTGAATAAGTTGTTGACAGGTAACATCTGGAAAGGGGATGAAAGATGCCAGAAAGGGATATACAGACAGATCAAGTAACCTTTGGTGAAAGAGAGGAAAGAGTGGTATATTTAGAGTAGGAATGCAGGAAAGGTGCTGTAGTAGGCTCTTTTATTCAGTCTACGAGCAGCAACAAGCCACTGGAGTTCTGAAGAAGCCAGAAGAAGGGACTGTGTGTGTGGCTGTGAGTGTAGGAGGGGGTGTGCACATACTATACAAGACAGAGAGAGAGAAACTTTACCAATTGAAATCTGTAAGAATTTGGTAAATTATTATTGGAGAGCATTGCTATTCTTTAATTTTTAATACTGGAAATCCCTTCCTTTTCTTAATGTGATTTTATGACTCTCTAAAATCTTTATATAACTTCTTGCATACATTGTCCCCCTGCCAAAATTTTGCTCCGTTTTAAGCAGTCTGATTGAGTGAGGGCTTGTGTGTTGCTCACGTTTAGGTTGGTGACTTATTCAACCAAATCTACTTATTCATGATCCGTGAAATGAGATGTGTTTATATTATGTGTACATTTTAAGCAGTATGTTAGGCATTTTACTTGCTTCTAAGATACATGGAATTAAGTAAGCTACCAAATCTCTCTAGACCTCCATTTTCACACCTGTATTAGGAAGAGTGAAATGATGATATTAATGACAATGATGATGGCAGCCACCAATAAGGAATGAATCTTTACTGTGTTCCCCACACTAGAATAGGAACGTCACATATATTATTTTAAAATTGTATGTGATATTCTTTTTCTCATTATACTATTAGAATGTGTTCATTATAAGAAAAAAATAAGATAATAGAAAGAAAATAGTCAAAACTTGCCTTAGTGCTATCATCTAATAATCAACATAAGTATTCTATCATCTATCCATTGTTGATACTTTGATGATGTGCATACTCTCAAATTTTTTTTGCTACCAAACACATCCAGCATATGCTTTTGTTAATTCTCACCTCAAAATTTCAAGGTAGATATTATTATTCTAATTTTATAGATGAGCAAACATGAAGTTAAGGGAATAGAAGAGCTGATAATAGAACCCAGGTCTGTCTGACTTAAGACCTTTCTCCAATATACTTCTTCTCATTCTTTTATAATAGAAGTACTTGAGGATACATCCTCCTCCCGTTAGCCAATGTCTGTACTTACACTTAACTGCTGAATGTGTCATTTCTTCCCCTATACAAAACAACTTGCCAGTAAGGTGTCATCTTCACGTTAAGACAAGATTTACCAAATAAAAATGATTGACTCTACAGTTAGGGAACCAAGTCATCCAAAGTGATAGTGATATTTCTGGAAAGTCCTCTGCCTCATCCATGAACCCCTTTACCTCTTAGCTTAAACAGAAATTGTTTTTCCTGAGAGTTTCTATTAAAATGATAGCAAAGGTTCTTGTGGCTGATGAAGTAAAATGTTCTTATTCTTAAAAATCTATAGTAATGTCTTCTTCAGATATTCCACAGTGCCCTGCTCTCTAGGATCTTCCTTCCCTGTTAGAGAAGTAGTCTCCCTTGCAATGATTAGATCCTTTGTGTCAAACTAAGGTCTATTTAGAGGTTTTGCAACCCCCAAGGGCAAAAATATTATTCTGCATAGGAGCCTTTAGCTACTTTGCCCTATGCTTTTAGTATTCTCAGTTGCTTCCTGGCTTAAATTCTTATTTTCTTTTCTGGAAATGACTTTCATTTTCTGAAATGATAAATCCCCATTCTCTAGCCAGAGATAAAGCTTAGGCTCAGTTATATCCCCACTTTCCTTGAACTGATGGCGAATCCAGATGACAAGCTAGAGCCTTTCTCCACAGTGGAGAATCTGGATAATTTGTACTCACAAATGGGTCAAGCATATTGCATTCAGTATTCCGTCAAGTCATGCCAAGGCCATGCTCTCACAGGTTTAGTTTTCAAAAGAATGGACTAGGAGGTTGTGTATTTCCTGGCATGGAGTATACCTCTTAGTGAAATGAAAGACACTTTGCAGACCAAAAACTGGCATGAAGCATACCTTTGATTTCATCGGCAAGCATGCCATATGTCACAGAATTCTACTGCTTCCTGTTGTTTCATCTGAGAGCGTCTTTCCTGCACATGGCTCTGAGTTGCAGTTAAGGAAAATGGATAGTGCAGTTAATTGATGTAAATAACTTGAATTCATTTGGGCCTAAGGTAGTTCTTTGCCAAATGAATAGTATGCTGAGTTTGATACTCTTTATGGGAGGTAACATGTTACAGTGAAAAGAACAGCAGACTAGGAATAATGAAACCTGGGTTCTCATCCAAAGTTGCTACTACTGCCTTGCTGTGTTTTACAAATATTTGAGGCTCTGTTTTCTCATGTGAAAGTGGGAGTAATAACATCCTGGCAATGGACTATGTCAGACGGGTGTAAGTGTATAAATTGTAATGCTGTATGTGAGATTTAAAAGTTGAAAATGTCTAAAGTACTTTGCAAAATACTCTTTATATATACCTTCTAATGAATGGCTGAGTAGCCATACATTTATATGAACATAGATTGGAAAAGCAGAAAAGACAGTAAATATTTCATGTTTTCTACACAAAACTTGTCATTGCTAATATTCTGATGAAAAGGTAATATATCCTCAATGTAGAGAACAGGGAAAATAGAAAGAAAATAAAAATCACACAATACAATACAGAGATAATTGTCATTAGTATTTTGATGTATTTCCTTTCCGTTTTTAATTAAAAAAAAATTGGTAATAAACCTCTGTGTATGAGGGGTACTGCTTTTCTGGTTAAAAATTAATAGAACTTAATTATAAGAAATTTAATAGGAAGTTCTCTGTAATCAAGCCCTTTTAAATAATTTTTCACATTTAATTTCCATTTTGTATCTTATTATTTTCATGTAGCATTATATTCTAGGGTTTCCCAAATCATTAAAAATTCTCTGAAGCTATTTTAGCTTTTTAGTATCTAAAATTTTAAACTTATGTGTAAGTAGAGAGCATGATTGACTAAACCCAGCATTTAGCCATCAGATAACTTCATTAATTTTCAGCTCATGGACAGTCTTTATTTATACCTGACTCGTGCCTCTCTTGCCTCACTAGATTTTTTGAAGTAAGTCCAAGATATCATTTCATCCATAAAACTTTAGCAGATGGCTATAAGATATGAAGACTCGTCCTTAACCTAATTATACCATATTGCACCTTAAAAATAGACAAAAGTAAAGTAAAGTCGCTCAGTCGTGTCCAACTCCTTGTGACCCCATAGACTGTAGCTTACAGGACTCCTCCATTCATGGGATTTTCCAGGCAAGAGTATGGGAGTGAGTTGCCATTTTCTTCTCCAGAGGATCTTCCCGACCCAGGAATCGAGCCCAGGTCGCCCGCATTGTGGGCAGACACTTTACCTTAAAAATAGACAATTAAACAGTAAATCTTTAATATCAGCAGATATGCTGTACATTTTCAGATTTCTGGGACTATTTCATACATATATGTATAGTTTTTTTCATTTCTTTATTCTCATGAGAATCAAAATAAGATGTACAGATGAGAATTTATAGCTTTGTCTCTTAAATCTTTTTCAATTTCTATATTTCCCTTCCCACTATTAATTTTTTCCTTACAATTTATGTGTTGAGGAAAATTGATCATTTCTCACTGTCTTGATTTTGCTCTTTACATTCCTGTTGCATTATGTGATAAGTTTCTCTGCCTGTAGTACTTTATATAAACTGGATGTTAGATTTAGACTCCCACTGGTTAATAGAAATATAATGCAGAATACATATGTAGTTTTTAAATTCTGGGAGCCATGCTGAAAAAGGGAAAACTAGGTGAAATTAATTTTAAAAATATATTTTATTTAACCCAGTATACCCAACTGTTATCACATCCATGTACAATCCATGTAAAATTATTCAGCTCAGTTCAGTCACTCAGTCGTGTCCGACTCTTTGTGACCCCATGGACTGCAGCATGCCAGGCCTCCCTGTCCATCACCAACTCCCAGAATTTACCCAAACCCATGTCCATTGAGTCGGTGATGCCATCCAACCATCTCATCCTCTGTTGTCCCCTTCTCCTCCCACCTTCAATCTTTCCCAGCATCAGGGTCTTTTCAAATGAGTCAAATTATTAATGAGTTGTTTAAAATGGTTTTTCTTATAGTAAGCCTTTGAATTACTAAGCAAAAAAGCTACAGACCCCTAATGTGTGTAGCATTTTTATAAAGTCCTGCCATTAAAATATCAGGATTTGGGCTAGATTTCTAGCTATGGCCTAGCAAGAATCTATAAAACCACTCCTTAAGAAACAACTATAAACTATGAAGCACTACAGGTTGACAGAAACAACCTTTGAAGCCCCCTGGAAATTAACCAAAAGCCTCCAACATCCAGAAGGCACCTATACTTGAGTAAACTATTGGACTCTGAGTAATAATAATGGGACTCTGGTGTTTTGCCTTGGGCATGCTCATGTGCCACACATACTCTTCCCCACTTCTGTACACATATACACGTGCACGCATTTGCACAGAAGCACACACACACAGATCGGTCAGTGCCCATGTTGGGCAGGCTATGCCAGTTGGCTGGTTCACTTAATGTGGAGAGGTGTACAATGCCCACGTCCAGGGACATTGTTGGTAGAAGTGATACTCTCAGCGGAGTTGAGCCAGCGGGGTGGGTCAACAGTTCTCCTAATCTGAGGTTGTGATAAGCATATTTCAGTCTGAGACTGTGAACACGTGCAGCATGCAGTGGACACTTGAGAGAGCTTGGACCAGTTCTGTTCATTAACCCTGAAGCAGTGCACAGAGGAAATGCAAAAGGCCCAGTGGAAAATGAAAGCTTTGGCAAAGTTGAAAATGGCATGAGCTTTGATTGTTCTCTTTCCCTCACACAGATCCATTGACAGAAGATAGAAAGAACCCTTATAGGTTTGAGGTGGTTGAGGACAACCTCTGTGCAGTTTTTGACCACAAAGCTACAAGAACGCAGAATTCACCCTTAGGAAACCAAGCTTAAAAAGAGAATATAGCAAAAATACTAATCAGAGAAATCAGCAGCCATACATCACTGGGGGATGTATTTCTCAGATTTAGCCTGGGCAGATTACTAAATAAATTTTAAAAATCTGTAATAGTTACTTTCAGGGGGAAAAAAATCAGAATCCAGAGTTGTTATATTTCCCAAAATGTCCAGATTTTAGCAAAAAATTATGAAATATGCAAAGAAAAAGTCAATCAACATAAAATGTATCTGAATATCTCCAGATGTTGTAATTAACAGACAAGACTTCAAAGACTTTTGAATATGTTCAAAGAATAAAAGGAGACCACGAATAATGACTTCATGGAAAGCATGACAAAAATGAACAAACTCATGATTTTCAAGAAGGAAATAAAAATATAAGAAGAACCAAATAGAAATAATTAAAATGAAAAATCCACTAGAGGGACTCGACAGCAGATTTAAGATGGCAATGGAAGCAATCAGTTAACTTGAAGATTGAGCTATAGAAATTGTCTAATCTGAAGAACAGAGAGAAAAAAAATCAAAGAAAAATGAACAGAGCCTCAGGGACATGAAGGGTAACATCAAGAATACAAAAAAAAAAAAAAAAAAAAGAATACCAACATATATATTAATACCAGAAGGAAGGCGGAAAAGTGGCAGCAGGGCATGCTTAACAAAAATATTTGCAAATTTAACACAAGGACTGTGTTCAGAAATAAAAAGGCCAGAAAAGACATACATGCTCCAATATGGATGAACAGGGGCACAGGGGCATTATGAAAGAAGTCAGATGCAGAAAGACTACATATTGTGTGATTCCATTTATAGAAAATATCCAGAATAGGCAAATCTATAGACAGAAATTGTATTAGTAGTTGTCAAGTGCCGTGGGGAGGTTGAATTGGAAATGAATGCTTAATGGATTTAGGGATTATTTTTAGGATGGTGAAAATGTTTAAAAGTGGATGGTGGTCATGGCTTCAAACTGTGTAAATGTACCCCAAATCATTGAATTTCACATTTGAAGTGGTTCACTGTATATAATTTATATCTAAATAAAGCAGTTTAAAAAGAAATAGTTAACAAACAAAAACAAAAAAAAAAGATCAGTAATATTGGCTCCCTGAATATGATGTTTTCAAAACAATAGATAACCTAGGATTGATACATTTACAGTTATGAACGTTATTAATTAATAATCATGACTGTAAACTGTTTTGCAAATTACATGGGGCTTTCACATGTTATATTTTATTGGAGTCATCTGCCAGCACTCTGGGAGAAGGTGTTTAGCCTTTATTATGCAAAAGGAGGGGCTTTCCTGGTGGCTCAGAGGATAAAGCATCTGCCTGCAATGCAGAAGACCTGGGTTCAATCCCTGGGTTGGGAACATTCCCTGGAGAAGGAAATGGCAACCCACTCCAGTATTCTTGCCTGGAGAATCCCATGGACAGAGGAGCCTAGCAAGCTGCAGTCCGTGGGGTTGCAAAGAGTCAGACACGACTGAGCGACTTCACTTTCTTTCTTTCTATGCAAAAGGAGAAGAGTTAGATGATTTCTCCAGTGCCATATAGCAAGTGACAAACTCTGACTTTCTGACTCCAAGTTCACTGCCATTCCTACTCTATCAACCCTACTGTCTGTGGTAGCAACCCAATTGTAATTATTAATGCATTGTATTACTCCCTGTAGATAAATATGGAAACTTAAATATTAGAAGATGGGATCAAAAAGGTGAAAATCACAGCTCAATCTGTGCTATGTTCTTAGTGAGCATTTATTGGTAGGAAGGCTGAGGAAGTCTAATAAATTTGCAGCTTGTGACCTGGAATGGCGCAGAAATCTGTATCAAACTGATCACACATTGACCCAGCAACACCACTCTTCTTCCAGCCCTCTTTCATGTGGGTGTCTAGTAAAGGCAAAATGTAGTAAGCAACAGAAATTGTGTGGATTTATACCCAATAACATGTTTGCAGAAAGAAAGTGAAGTCGCTCAGTCATGTCCTACTCTTTGAGACCCCATGGACGGTAGCCTGCCAGGCTCCTCCACCCATGGGATTTTCTGGGCAAGAGTACTGGAGTGGATTGCCATTTCCTTCTTGACGGGATCTTCCCGACCCAGGGATTGAACCCGGGTCTCCTGCACTGCAGGCAGACTCTTTACCGTCTGAGCCACCAGGGAAGCCTCCATGTTTGCAGAACAGCCATGTTTTTATAGTTTTACTGGTTTCACTCTTGGCATTGTAGGCTCCTTCCACTTAGATCTAAATAGCTCTTTTCCTGGACATCTTCTTATACCATCCTGGTCCATGAAGCTTATTCTCTTTGTTACATAGGTAATACCTTGCAGGTGCTCTATAGGGTCTAGAAGCCACATTGTCTCCTTCTAAGCTGCAAACTAAAATCTTGCCTAAGTTTCTCACTCGTTTCTAGCACCTTCCTCTGAATCTTATTTCAAACAATCTGTGACCCTCATAACAAAGAGGTTAAGAGTACAGGGTCTAGAGCTGGACATTTTGGATTTGAATTCTAGCTCCATTAGCTGTGTGATCTTGGTGAAATTACTTAACCTTTCAGTGCTTCTGTTTTTTAATCTGTAAATGAGGAAAGCATATCTTATGAAATTTTTGAGGATTAAATGCAATCATGGATGTAAATTGCTTAAAATAGTGCCTGGATCATCTTTTTAGTCCTTTTAGTTCTGATGATAATAATAATGATAATGAGGAGAAGGAGGAGAAGAATGACTATTTAAGCAAGCTGACAACTTGAACTTATACTAGGGGCTTGCCTCTGGTACTTGTTTTTTTGTTTTTTGTTTTTTTTTTTTTTAATTTCATGTGCTAACCATAACAGCCCTGAGAGGCTCATAGGATTAATGATATTAGGTATTTTCCACACTTTACAGAAGAGAAATGTTGGCACACTACTTTGTCATAAAGCTGGGTCTGGAACATACATTTTAGGATTCTCTCATAGGGCTCTTTCTATTATAATATAGCTTGCTGCCTTTGAAATGGTTAGCATTTGCCCAAAGGAGCAAAATACTTGGTGCAAACCTCAGCAATTATTATTAACCCCTGTATCCACCTCTACAATTAAGTCACTAAAGCGTCTACATGTTTGTAGCATATGTTATGTTAATTGGAGTAGCTCCTTTTCCACATAATACTTAACATAATTGAAAATGAAGTTCAAGTAGTGAGCAGTGAAAATGTTTTTGTTCCCAGTTGTTTTACATGAAACTTGATAGAGTTACTGATAAAGTACAAATTTCAATGAACTAATGGATAGCAATAGAAAGCTATGATTAATATTTGCTATTGGCAAACGATGAAAGAAATTGATATCTCTGGTTGTTTAATATCATATTTAAAGCCTATTACTTTTCAAGATACTGTATTAAATGTGATGCTACATTTTGGATAAGTGTGTTAATGCTAAAATTACTATGAAATTTACAGAACCCCAGTGGATTTCATTGTAAGAAAAATGAATTGAATATGATTGTTTACTAGGGGAAATAAGCAGCTCTTGTTCTTCTCCAAAGAGTAAAAAGACTTTTATACATTGTTACGTTCAATTTTTTTGAAGATTGTCCCCGTATTAAGTGTTTAGCTGATTTACATAATCTACCACAAAGGATATTGAGAAGTTATAAGAGAAAGACAATTTGAAATTACTTTAGGTAGTTGCTGGAGTTCAGAAAAGATGGTGTGCTGGACATAGACGTCAGTACAACTCAGAGATTTATTATTATTTTCAAATTACCAAGGTATAGAAGTATGCTAAGTGCAGTTCAGTCGCTCAGTCATGTCCAACTCTGTGCGACCCCATGAACCACAGCACGCCAGGCCTCCCTGTCCATCACCAACTCCTGGAGTCCACCCAAACCCATGTCCATTGAGTCGGTGATGCCATCCAACCATCTCATCCTCTGTCGTCCCCTTCTCCTCCTGCCCTCAATCTTTCCCAGCATCAGGGTCTTTTCAAATGAGTCAGCTCTTCGCATCAGGTGGTCAAAGTACTGGAGTTTCAGCTTCAACATCAGTCCTTCCAATGAATACCCAGGACTAATCTCCTTTAGGATGGACTGGTTGGATCTCCTTGCAGTCCAAGGGACTCTCAAGAGTCTTCTCCAACACCACAGTTCAAAAGCATCAATTTTTTGGCACTCAGCTTTCTTCACAGTCCAACTCTCACGTCCATACATGACCACTGGAAAAACCATACCCTTGACTAGATGGACCTTTGTTGACAAAGTAATGTCTCCGCTTTTTAATATGCTATCTAGGTTGGTCATAACTTTCTTTCCAAGGAGTAAGCATCTTTTAATTTCATGGCTGCAGTCACGATCTGCAGTGATTTTTGGAGCCCAGAAAAATAAAGTCAGCCACTGTTTCCCCACCTATTTGCCATGAAGTGATGGGACTGGGTGCCATGATCTTCGTTTTCTGAATGTTGAGCTTTAAGCCAACTTTTTCACTGTCTTCTTTCACTTTCAAGAGGCTCTTTAATTCTTCTTCACTTTCTGCCATAAGGGTGGTGTCATGTGCATATCTGAGGTTATTGATATTTCTCCCAGCAATCTTGATTCCCGCTTGTGCTTCTTCCAGCCCAGCGTTTCTCATGATGTATTATGCATGTAAGTTAAATAAGCAGGGTGACAATATACAGCCTTGACGTACTCCTTTTCCTATTTGGAACCTGTCTGTTGTTCCATGTCCAGTTCTAACTGTTGCTTCCTGACCTGCATACAGGTTTCTCAAGAGGCAAGTCAGGTGGTCTGATATTCCCATCTCTTTCAGAATTTTCCACAGTTTATTGTGATCCACACAGTCAAAGGCTTTGGCATAGTCAATAAAGCAGAAATAGATGTTTTTCTGGAACTCCTTCTTTTTCGATGATCTAGTGGATGTTGGCAATTTGATCTCTGGTTCCTCTGCCTTTTCTAAAAGTAGTTTAGAAGTAGTAATACACAATTAAAAAAAAAATCCTGCTCATTAAATTGAAATATGAACCAGAGATTCTGGGCCCTCATTTGGGCATTAAGTAAGTTGTTGCCATTTATCTAATGGGATATTATGAAACACTCAATAAATCTTTAAAATTATGATATATATTGTTCCAGTTCCCAAGAACTTTGACCGTATGTCTGTGTGTGTGAGTTTTAGAGTCCAAATTTCCTCAGTAGCAATGGAGAATATAAAATGAGAGTAAGTGCCCAAAATAATTGGTCTACAATTCTTGATTTTTTCTTTTAAAATCATTTTCCAGGTTAGAGTGTTTTTGTGGAGCCTGGAAGCACCACCACCTTTTCCATTCTCTCTCCCTGCTTGCCTCATGTGATCTAGCATCCGTATCCATAAAAATGTTTAGAGTTTTTATCCAAAAATAATGAGAACAAATAGATACAAGAAGCTGGGGAGGGGGGTGGGAAACAGAGCCTAAACAGGAAGAGATGTGAGATTAATTAATCATCACTATTTAGTTGTGGAATTAAATGACTTTCATTTTTCTCTTTCAAAATGGCCTAAAGCGCCTGCCGGGGCGCTGTGAGGAAATCCACTGCAGCTGTTCTCACAACTGAGTCAAATCAGTTGTTTTGGAGGAATATTTTTCCAGAAGGGACCTTTCATGCTCCCATTTTTTAGATTTTGAAAGCACTAATAAAACAGGTTAAACAAGCTCATGTAAACCAGTACAAGTAGACAGAATTTCATTTCAACTCTTGAGTGCTATCTCTGATATAACAGAATATCTATGTATCACAAAAGCAGTCTACTTCTACAGGTATCATTTCCTGGATAAGAAGACCCATATGCAGTACGTAAAATTCTCAGCCTGTCTCCTGAAAAATGATGATTTACTTCTCTTTGTATTTACTAGAATGTTATGACAGTATCCATGAAACCCCATAATACTTGGCCAGTTCGGTTACAAAAGCCATATGATATCATCATACACACATTGATAGGTATTTTTAAAAAAATAATGTACTTCCATCAAACTAGAATTTATTTGGTATGTAAGTAAATGAAGTCAATCAAACAGTTGGAGTGTAATTAGATACTAACAATTTTTTTCAGAAAGACTCTTACTTTTATCAAGTTGGTCATTTTTCTAAAACATCTAAAGCAACTGATTTCTGTCCAGCCACTGACCTGCTTTCTTCTTAGTACAATGTTCCTTCATCTAAAAAGGGGAAAAATAAAAAGGGCAAACAGCAAACTATGAAAGATAGTTTCAGCAAATATTATAAAGGCTTAATTTATTTGCTTTATTGTACCAATATAGTATAATTTTTAAAAAACTCAGTAAGGTTCCCAGTCTATAAAGACACAAAAACCATAAATAGTTCACAAGAGAGAAAACAGAACTAGAAAACACATGCAGAGAAAATGTCCAGCCTCACTAATAATCAAGGAAATGCAAATTAAAGGAAGAAGATCCTTTCATTTACTTATTTCAAATAAACATTAAAAAGAAATACTCAAAGTTGGTCAGGGTACAGCTGAAGAAGAGTGTTCGTACACATGGCTGACAGCAGTGTAAATCATTACAGTCCTCCAAAGCCACAAAAATGTTCAAACCTTTTGGCTCATTAATTCAACTTCTTGGAATCTACCCTAAGGAAATAATAAAAAACATTGAAGATGTTCGTATTATTTTTATATGCCTCCAATTATAATACTTATAAATAGAAAGGGAAGAATGTAAATACCCAATAATAGGGGAATGGGTGTGTAAATTATGATACATCCATTACTATACTGCCATTAAAAATGATCGTTACACAATTCTACAGAAACACACGAAAAACATCTACAGAGACATAAAGAACATGAAAAAATATATTT
The DNA here is from genome assembly GCF_055505025.1 of Bos grunniens. NCBI lineage: Eukaryota > Metazoa > Chordata > Mammalia > Artiodactyla > Bovidae > Bos > Bos grunniens. Next base: position 137,277,389 of record NC_141194.1, read on the forward strand.
GTACATTAGGACTGTAAGGAAATGGGCCAGAGTGACAGCAGTAACTCTTACTTGGCTGGTAAGATTATAGGGGAGCTTTCTCCCTCAAGCAATTGTGCTACTTTTAAAGCTATTCTCACCCACCATGACAGTTCAGTACTTAAGTGTTTGCTTAGGAGAAACAAAGATGAGAAAAGAATCAGCCAAGAGTTCACATTCACTTCCTAAGTCCAATGTTTTCTGAATCAGTCAATCTCCATTAAAATAAAAGGTCATTATTAAAGACAAATTATTATAATAATTTCAAAGAGTACTATCCCCCTTTGCTAGGTGTTCTCCAGGTACTTGGTACTCCCATTTCCTCTTGTCTGGTGTGCTAAGAAGGCCTATTTTCCTTGGGTAATGTGCTTTGTTTTTTTCTTTAGGGTGGAGTGAGCCTTTTTAGTGAAAGCCCAAACTTGTGAACAGTTCCTATGAGTAGGACAGATCTGTTTTCCAATATGAGAGGGCAGCCATATGCTAAAGAACAAAATATGGAAAGAAAATAACAGCGTAGATAAAAAGGAAGGGAGGTTATGTTCAACACATACATGTATACACAGACTCATGGATTCAAAAGCAATAGTTTACTTACAGTACTCTATAGTAGACTGGAATGAGTGTGAAGGGTTGGGGAAAGGGATAGGAAAGGAAGAAAAGGGAGCTGAGGGGAGGGGAGTGCAAAGTTGGCTTTGAATATACCGACCATTTTTTGGGTCAGTCGATGTAAATTTCCCTTCAATTTCATATATAGTCATGGGATTTTAGAGTTGGAGGAGCTCTTTGAGATAATCTAATCTCCTATGACCTTGAGATAAACTAGAGGCTCCAAGAGAGGGGAAGGTTGTGTACCTTAGGCCACTCTTCCCGGTATTCTTCTGAAAGATAAAGTGGAACAGTGATGTCTTTGGAGACAGATTGTATGAATTGAAATCTCAGCTGTACTGCTACTTACTAGCTGTGTGACCTTGGGCAAGTCACCTAACTGCTCTGTTCCTTGGTTTTCTTTATAGAATGGCTATAAAAATAGTACCTACCTCATAGAGTGCTGTAAGAATGAAAAGATTTAATATGTGAAAGCATTTAGGACAGTGACTGGTAGGCGTGATACCTGCTGTGAGGTAGTCACTGCTGTGGCTGCTGCTGCTTCGTTGAGGTTTGATAATCCTACCATTGCAAGGCCAGTAATTTCCCTACATCAAGTTGTCTCTCCCTAGCCTTATGGTGACTAAAGAAATACACAAGAACCTCCTTGGGTCTCCTCTGAAGTCACCTTGAAGTTTATCTTGTTAGCAAGTAGAAAGTGGAAAACACAAGGGTAAACCGCAGGTGGTGACATTTGAATTTATACTCTGCGATCTATCAGGATGAATCTTCTGCAGTAGCAAAGATAATTGACTTCTTTTTTTTTAGTCTGTTACATAGGAGCATGTGTTTTACCTACACAGTTGCTTTTTTTTAAAGTTTATTATTCATCAAAATAATCGAGAAATTAAAAAATATTTTGGTGTGAATTGCATTATATGTACATTTGGTTTTTCTATGAGTTGACAATATCATCATCATGTCTAAATGACATTGGCTTGTCAGTGGCCCTCCAGGATGCCATGTTGAGCACTGAATGAAAAAGTCAATTAAGCAAATATGAGCATTTTCTTTACCATGGCATATTTAGAACAGCATCTTTTCAGACGTATTGTGTTTTCAAACATTGTTACATTTAAAACATTAATATTTTTCTTAATGTTTAATCACTTTTTATTTTCAAAAGGTAAACTAGTTGTGAGTAATGTCAAGCTCTGTCTCTCAAGACCTGGGTAAATCTCTATTATATACTTTCACAGCTCTAGGCACACAGTTATATATGCCTCCATATCATGTGTCTAAAGAGAACTGGAATGTATTTTCTGCCATCTGGGTCCACTGATGTAAATTTTAAGAAGAAAATGTGGTTGAGGGTTAGGGAGCAGGGAAGGATTATTTTCTCTTTTTTTCTTTCTTTCTTTCTTTCTTTCTTTTTTTTTTTTTTTTACCAATTTGTCCTGTAAGATTGTTTCCAGGCTATACTCGATGATTATAGCTGTGAATAGCTGTGATGAGAACATTAAGAATGGTTTAAAATGGATATAGGCATCTCTCACTCTCTCTCCTCATCTCATTTTCGTGTTGCAAATACATATACTGAGGGGAAGAAGAATGTCTAAATTTCTATACGTAAAACTAGAGATTTTAACATGATAAATCATAGTGACCAAAATACAGTGTTAGGCATTAGAAGTTAAATGGTTTTCATTTTTAAATTTAAATTGACAGGTTTGAGTGACGTAAGTTTATAACCAACTGAAACTTAACAGGGAGCATTATTTTGACCATATCTCTGCTATGTTAATCCCAGGCAAGTGAACCAAAGACTTCACTGAAAGAGCAAGTAAGAGTTGGGAAGTGTGTTTAGAAAGTAGAACAATACCTATTTATCTCCATATTATGACATTTTATTAAACATTTAATTATTTTTATTTTATTTTATTTTTTTTAAACTTTACATAATTGTATTAGTTCTGCCAAATATCAAAATGAATCCGCCACAGGTATAAATGTGTTCCCCATCCTGAACCCTCCTCCCTCCTCCCTCCCCATACCAGCAACTCCTACAGCTCAACTCCAGAAAAATAAACGACCCAATCAAAAAATGGGCCAAAGAACTAAATAGACATTTCTCCAAAGAAGACATACAGATGGCTAATAAACATTTAATTATTTTTTTAATTATAAGATTCTTGTTTGTTATTTTTCCATTATCAATGACCTTATGTGGAAAATAGCTCTCCACCCCTGCTCAGTAAACTTTCAGTCTTTAATAAACAAAGAACTGTATGTGTTGGTTAAAGTGAAGTGAAATAAATGTTATTAATGTCTCCTTTTCTGGGTGAAAGTCCAATCTTCAGCTGCAATGATGCATCTCAGAAGTCTGTTATTGTTACATATCTCATGGTGCACTGCTGCTGCTGCTAAGTCGCTTCAGTCGTGTCCGACTCTGTGCGACCCCGTAGACGGCAGCCCACCAGGCTCCCCCGTCCCTGGGATTCTCCAGGCAAGAACACTGGTAGCTAAATCAAGGGGCTTCTCTGGTGGCTCAGACAGTAAGGAATCTGCCTGTAAAGCAGAAGACCCAGGATTTGATCAGGAAGATCCCCTGGAGAAGGCAATGGCAACCCACTTCAGTATTCTTGCCTAGAAAATTCCATGGGCAGAGGAACCTGGCAGACTACAGTCCGTGGAGCAGCCAAGAGTCAGACATGACTGAGCAACTAACATTTTCACTTTCACTTTCAAGGCCTAAAATCCAGACAACTGCCTACCTTCTGAAGAACATGCTATGGGAACTTGAAAAGAAAGAGATTAAAATTTCCCTTAGATGCTCATTGGAATTTCATTGGTTGTAATGATGGTGGTGGTGGTGAACAAATTAGCAGTCCTTTCCCGATACCTTCATCTTTAACACTTAGATAGAACTTTGTTTTGTTTTTTGTGAGTTATTCCATTCTACTTTGTAGTAGAGTTGTTTGTTATCACTTATATTACAACTGTGAGTTCCTTGGGTGCAGAGACTATGGTCTATTCATTTCTACATTTTCTCTAGACCCTTCTATAAGTCTTAAGTAAGTAAGTAAGTGAAGTCGCTCAGTCGTGTCCGACTCTTTGCGATCCCATGGACTATAGCCTACCAGGCTTCTCCGTCCATGGGATTCTCCAGGCAAGGATACTGGAGTGGGTTACCATTTCCTTCTCCAGGGGATCTTCCCCACCCAGGGATTGAACCCGGGTCTCCCGCATTGGAGGCAGACACTTTAACCTCTGAGCCACCAGGGAAGATGTAAGTCTTGACATTGGTTTATTCAATTCATTTAGCAGATATTGATCAAACGTGTACTATATGCAAGGCACTGTGCTCATTTTAGGAATATAGAAATGAATAGAACAAAAACAAATATCCACTTTCATGGAGGTTGCATTTTCGATGGGAGAGACATGTGGCAGACAATATAGAAATAAAATATACAGTATACCATTTAGTGACAAGTTCTATGAAGGACAGGAAGGAGGATGAGAAATGACATTTTTTAGTGGTTTACAATGAGAGGTTGCAAAGGCCCTGAGGTGGAATTGTGCCTGGTATTTTCGGAAACAGCAAGGAGGCTAATATTGGGTTGGCCAAAAACTTCATTTGGGTTTTTCCATAACACCTTATGAAAACCCAGACAAGCTTTTTGGCCAACCCAATACATCTGGAATGGGTGACATAGGAAGAAATATCAAAGGATGAGTTTGGAGAGGTTAGGGTGGGTAGAGGTAGACATTGTAGGAGTTCACCTAGGTCATTGTAAGAATTTCAGCTTTTATTTTAAAGGACATGACTGAGCAACTGAACTGAAGGTGCCAATAATGCTTTTGAGCCAAAAAGAGATGATATGGCTTAGATTTAAAAGCTTCATTCTGGCTGGAGTGTGAGGAATGTGCTATAAGGGAGCAATGGTGTAAACCAGGGGATCAATTAGGAGGCTTTGGCAATAATTCTGGTGTGGTATTGGGGAAGTAGAGGATGCCTTTGGATTCTGGATATATTTCAAAGGTAGTACCAACAGGTGGAACTGATGGATTGTATGTGGGACGTGAAAGGTGGGAATCAAGCATGAATTCAGAGTCTGTGGCTTGCGCAAACAGAATAATGAAGTGGCCTTTTACCAAGAAAGAGAAGACTATGAAAGAAAGTGTGGGGAAGGGGTGGGAATCAGGAGCTCAGTTTTGAACTCAATACATTTGAGATACCTTTTAGATATCTAAGTAGATACCTTGAGAAAGCTGTTGGATACTCAAGTCTGTGGCACAGGGGAGGGACCTAGGCTGGAGCTGTGAATTGAGGATTTTAGATTCAGTATGTAAGAAGGCATGAACTTAGATTGTTGCTGAATCACCAGTATATATTCATTTATCTGCTTTCTCTCCAAGGATGCTCAGCTCTGATATCAATTCAAGCAAACAAGGGGCCTCCATAGACCACTTACGGAATTTGTAGGTTCAGGAGTTAAATAGTTTTTACTATGTATGTGCCTAGAGTAGTGCTAAGTGGTATGGGGTATATAAAGATGCATAAGACTCAGAGTCTGCCTTCAAGGACCTTAATATGTGGTTAAGGCCTCAACTAGTGCAACTGTTCATGCTACGAAACATTGTGTACCTTTGAATGCTCATCAGTCAATCTATCAGCTTTACAGAGTGATTTCAATGTTCTTTTTGTTATGCATGTGATAGAAATTCCCAAAAGTGAGATACTGTACGTGACAAAGGAGCCACCATCCAGATGTCAGTAGATTTCTTTGAAAATGCATATGGTGAAGAGCTGAAGAAAAATCAGGGAGTCATTTTCACTGCAAAATAAAATCATGGCCTTGTTTGGTTTCAAGCTAAGTTTCTTTAACATTGTATGAAAGAGCCAAGTTGCAAAGTTGCAACAGTGCAGGAAAATGATGATAAAATAATATATAGAATGAAGATAAGCACATGTTTACAGGACTTAAAACTTTTCAGAAGGCTTTGACATCTCAGATGGTGTTTGAGCTGCTCAAACCGCTCTGTGCTCAGTAAGGGGGATAATGCCTCTACTGGTCTTAAGAGCCTTATGACTCCTAGCTCAGCGTTCTGTGGGGAAGGGGATTTCTTTCAATGATTTATCATGAAGTTTTAAATTTCTATTTCTAAACCCGATTTAGATCCTGCTGTTTCTACACCACTATACTCACTATAAGTGCTGTTTATATCCTCTTGGTACTATGAAGAACAAAAATTTACCACCACCTAACTCATTAAAAATGCTCTGCAAGCCCGAGGCACAGAAGCCACAATATGAACACAAAGAACTCAGTCCCCCTTAAGGACACTTTATTTCATGAGCCTCTCTAACTCAGATTCATTCTCTTCCTCGGAGCCCCTTTCTTAAATGCAATATTAAACCAGAGGCAAGAACGTGTTTTTTTGTGAATGTAGTTCTCTTACCAGTTTTCATTTCAAATGTAGGATGTGCTGGGTTAATATTTGTACTTCTGGCCACTTGAAAATCTTATATATATATTTTTAATCTGACCACAGACTTTAACATTAAAAACATGCACACACCGTAGAACAACACAGTCCTTTATTTGCATTCCGTTACAAATATTTTTGAAGGCTGTCTCTTTTTAACCCTAAGTGTTTTCTGATACTGCTACCTCCAGCTTAATCCTAAATGCTGGATGAAGTGTGCATGGAACACAGTGTTGTTATGGCCCCAGGCTAGTTTCGTGTCCTGCAGCTTGTCTTTGGCTCCCCTCCTTTGACAGTATTATCAGGACCAATTGTGAATCTGCCAGATGCATTTTCTTGCAAAAGGACAAATCTAAGCAAGCTTGTGTTTTTCCATCCCTCTTTCAGGACTGCTTACACTGAAGGAGTTCCTCTTCCTTTTTTCATGAAACTGAGCTTGCTTCGTCAGAGATGGAGCAAACAGACTGCAAACCCTACCAGCCTCTGTCAAAAGTCAAGCATGAAATGGACCTAGCTTATACCAGTTCTTCCGATGAGAGTGAAGATGGAAGAAAACCAAGACAGTCATACAACTCCAGAGAAACTCTGCATGAATATAACCAAGAGCTGAGGATGAATTACAATAGCCAGAGTAGGACGAGGAAAGAAGTCGAGAAATCTACCCAAGGTATGTTTTTATTGGATTTTTATAGCTAATATGATTTCTCACTGGGGAATGGGTTGTGTGCATAAACTTATGTTTTGGAAACAAATTTGCTGATGTTAATTGGTTAACAATTCGTACTTCTTACATATGCTTAGTGAATCTGTTTCATATGCCAATCCTAACTGTGGTTGTAGGTTACATGTGCTTTTTACGGATTATGCATGAGTTTGCATGCAACAATCCTCTTATCAGAGCATTCAAAATTTGCTTAATCCTACAAATAGCCATTTACAGATTGAAAGATAAATAATTTATAGTAAGAGGAAAAGTAAACAGCTAAGTGCTTTTCAAGCCATTGCCTATATGGGACGAAAGTCTCAAATAAATCTTCAGCATCAAAAAGAGCTGTAAAAAGTTAGTGGAGACTACCAAGCAAAGGTCCAGAAAGTTTGTCGACAGAATGCTGAAACCTTGTGCAGCATAGTCCAAAGGGAAGCCATGTGTGGGGCATATCCTTTGGACAACCTTAGTTTCTCAATTGTAGATTGACAAGGTAGTTTCTAATAAGTAGACAACAGGTAGATAGAAATATGATTTCCTTATTTCTTTTCAGATGATAGAGAAGTGGTATTAGACCCCATTTTCACTTCATAGGAAAAAAAAAAGAGATACTGATGTTGGCACTGATTACTTTAAAAAAAAACAAAACAATAAGTCTGTGTGGAGATTTTTTTTTTAATGATTTGATTATCTAGATCAATGGTTCTCAAAGCATGGACCCTGGTCCACCAGCAGCAGAATCACCTACTGACTTATTAGAAAGGCAAATTCTCAGGGATCACCACAGATCATGTAAAATTCTTACAAATGAAAATTGCTTTATTGGAATCTTACATTAGAAAAATTTTAAATTGAGCCAAAATTTGAGATATTCATACCAACATTTAGATATACACTAAATATTTAGATTAACTATGTTACTAATGTTTTCAGTTCAGTTCAGTCGCTCAGTCATGTTTGACTCTTTGCGACCCCATGGACTGCAGCACGCCAGGCCTCCCTGTCCATCACCAACTCCCGGAGTTTACTCAAACTCATGTCCATTGAGTCGGTGACGCCATTCAACAATCTCATCCTCTGTCATCCCCTTCTTCTCCTGCCTTTAATCTTTCCCAGCATCAGAGTCTTTTCAAACGGGTCAGCTCTTCACATCAGGTGACCAAAGTATTGGAGTTTTAGCTTCAACATCAGTCCTTCCAATGAATACTCAGGACTGATTTCCTTTAGGATGGACTGGTTGGATCTCCTTGCAGTCCAAGGGACACTCTATGGACAGAGTTTTGTGACATTGTACAGGAGACAGGGAGCAAGACCATCCCCAAGAAAAAGAAATGCAAAAAAGCACTAATGTTTTAGCTCTTAACATACTTGGTAAAAGTTTTATATCTGTCTTTTCAAGAACTTCATTTTAGTCTTCCCTATTTAGTCTGCTGAAGACTGCAACTTTGTTATGAGTAATTTTTTTCTTCTGCGTAACTGGAAATTGGGAAATATTTTCATATGGGAATTTTTTTGGCTCTATTTTGCTTTAAGCAATGTGTAATTACCATCAATGTTTCTCTATAAGATTGTCTTTACAGAATATGAACTTATAATTGTGAGTTGTAGCTTATAGAATCAGTGTATAGAGTGTTTGACCTAATAATGTTATAAATTTAAATAAGAATGCGTTTCTGGTGACAGTTTGTTCTAAAAATATAAGTGATTTTATATTGAGTCAGTATAAAGACCTAGCCAGATTTTGTCTGCATGCATTGTGCTCAAAATAAATTTTGAGATGAGAGAAAGTTTGTCTTCTAAAATGTCATCCTAATTTCTCTTTAATAGCCTATTATTATTCAGTAAGCTTTTATTGAGCACTTGCTATGTGTCAGGCTTCAAGTCAGATGGTTGGGATGTAGATGACCATGATAGTTTCTGGTTGTAGGAAACTCATAATGTTGTGGAGAAAATAGACATCTGACAAATCATTACACTTAAATGTAGCAGGTACATTTACAGATAAATTGCTATGGAAGTACATGGGTGAATCAGGGTCCATAGAAAAGTGATATTTGATCAATTTTTTCACATTTGAATAAGAGTTTACCAGGAAAAGGATGAGGGCTTCCCAGGTGGTACGATGGTAAGAATTAGCCTGCTAATACCGGAGATGCAGGTTTGATCCTTGGATGGGGAAGATCCCCTGGAGGAAGAAATGGCAACCTACTCCAGTATTCTTGCCTGGGAAATCCAATGGACAGAGGAACCTGGTGAGTTCTAATCCATAGGGTCACAAAGAGTTGGACATGACTGAGTGACTGTACACACACACACACACACACACACACACACTCAGGAAAAGGACATTCCAAGAGGGCAGATTCTTTTCCAGTAGATCTTCCCCACCCAGGAATCGAATCCAGGTCTCCTGCATTGCAGGCAGATTCTTTACCAACTGAGCTATCAGGGAAGCCCAGAGGGTAGGTTAGCAGGTGCAAAAGCATAAAACTGTGAAAAGACTTATCATGATGAAAATTTCAACATGAAAATTGGTGCAATGGCATCAGATCACAAAAAGTCTTCCATGCCCAAGTTAGGAGTTCCATTTTTTCCTTTACACAGTTTTTAAAAAAAGCTTTTAAGTAATAGAGAATTTCATGATGACTTATAATTTTTAGGATGAGAAGTGAAGAGTATTGTAGATGTGTAAGCAGCAGTGTATAAGATTGATTGCAATTGGGGGAAATTGGATGCAGGGAGACCATCTATGAAGCCACTGAATTATCCCAGGCTAAGGATGGTGATGAATGTCTAAACTCTGGCTGTATCAGTAGAGGTGAAGAAACATATTCAAGAGGTATTAGTGTGGTAGAATTGATAAGCCTTAGTAATTGATTACTTGTCGAGTTTGAAAGAGATAACAGAGTCAAAGATTATTCTGAATTTCAAGTCAGAAAACTGGGAGGATGGTGATCCATTTACCAAGAGAAGAAAAATAGGAGGAGTGGGTTTGAAAGGGAATGAGTTTCTTTCTGAACATGTTAGGTTGAAGTTGCTTGGGTGACATCCAGGTGGATTTTCCTGCCAAGCAGTTGTTAATGTATGTCTAGACTTCAGGAAAGATCTGGACTGTTGAAATAAATAGACTTGAGTTCACTGATGTCTTATATAGTAGGAGATGTCTGGAGATGGATGAGATTACCCAGGGAGAATGTGTAGAGTGAGACCTGAAAAAAATTAAGGACCAAAACCCGAATCTATCATCCATGAACTGAAATAAACATGTTTTCGACCTATTTTAATTAGCACCATCATTTGCTATATTGACTTATGTCAAGTATAAAGATCCAGGAAGTGAGAGTTTAGAAAGTTAGTCTTCTTGTCATTGACTTCATGATCTTTAGAGACACCCAGGAGGGAACATATGTGTCTCTTTAGAGGATAAATGAATTAACCTACATCAGGCAAAATTGTGGGCCCCTGGTTGTCTTTTTTTTGTGAAGTCTGGAATCCTCTGTGTTATTTTGGCCCATGTATACCTTTATGTATAAGAAAATGTTCTTGATTTTCGCAAATATATGGTAGCATCTTGCATCAAACTAGCTAGAGGTGACCTGACTCATTATTTTTAAGGAATAAAATTCTTAGAAAATCATTGAGTTTTAAGATAGGAAAGAAGAAAGTTAACATAAGTTTGACTGGGCTCCTGCTATAGTATCAGACACTGTGCTAGATGCCTTCTAAGCTCACTAACTGTGCAGCCTTAAGCAAGTTACCTCAGCTCTCTGAGCCTATAAAGTTGACTGCAGAGTTGACTTCATTGTCATCAATACCATAATCGCAATAGAAAAAATAAAAGTAGCAATAATAATAAAAGAAAACTTGAGTAGTACCTGCTGTGTTCCAGGGCTCTACTGGATACTTAAATTTACTCCTCATGAATGCCTTATGAGATGAGATGTTATCTCCAGTTTACCAATGAGGTAACTGAGGCTCGGAGAGAAATAACTTGCTGGTTTTTACAGCCAAGAAGTAGTAAGAGTTGGCCTTGGAAATCAAGTCTATGACTCCAAAGTTTCCATTGTTCACTGTGCTACACTGCCTCCCATATGTACCTCATGAGGTTGTTGTGAGGATCAGTTGTGATCATAAATGTGAAAGTGTTTAGAAACTCAGTAATTGTTAGTTTCCTTTCATTTGCTTTCCTAAAATCCTTTTCAGCTTCTTTTGTGTTCAGTGACCAAGGTTTTGCAAGGAGGTTTAAAAAGCCTTTGTGTTCTGATTTTCTTTAGTAAGGGGCAAATGATATGCTATATCATATTCAATATTTATAATGAAATATTTCTGAGTCTTGTTTTTTTTTTCACTTTTTAGGGAACTTACTGTGTCATTCAATTCAGGACTTGCTTGGGGAAATATTAATAAGAGTAAATACTTGATCCTATTTTAAATCTTCATATTCTTATCTTTATTTGCCAAAAACCCATCCCCACCCCCACTGTGTACACAGAGCACTGGATTTTAAAACCAGTTTTCTTATTTTCCAAAAGCTTTCTAATTAAGAGATGGACCCTAATCTAATATTACACACAATTCTTTGCTAATAGGATGAATGAGCCTTAGGCAAGCTTATTTTATATGATTTTTGGCAGGTCTAATAGCTGGGGTACATTTCCTGGAGGCACACAGGCTAGCAGTTGTTCCCAAGCAGCCTCACTTCCAAGTGAGGCATCAATTAACTAAGAAATGATTATAAAATGAATGAAAATGTGTGGATATATAAATCAAAGATAATAATTTTAGTTATGAGAATTGCCCTATGATTTTTATAATAAGTAAGATTGGTTTTGAATATAGCTGCTTTACTGAAAAGTAATTATGAATGAAAGTCACCCATGCATAACAAATGGTATGAAGAAGAGCTGTTAAAAATCCCACGGGATCATAGATTCTTGAGAACTGCATCTGACACAAACATTTCATTTCTTCCTTCTTAACCTCTCTTTTGTGGCTTCTCTTTCTCCTAATACGGTTTTTGTTTGTTTTTCTGCTTTCTGTATTGCAACCTAAACCTAAATCTCACATTATCGCCATCTGGTGGAAAGAAAGTAAAATTGCCAATCTGAATTTACCAAAATTACATGGAAGCAAAGCTAATCTGTCATCCTTCCATCCACCTATCCTCCCATCTATCCATCCATCCATCCCTCCAACCATCCATCCATCCCTCCAACCATCCATCCATCCCTCCCTCCACCATCCCTCCCTCCATCCATTTTTTCATTTACTCATTTATGCATTAAACATTCATTTAGTGTCCAGTGTTCCAGGTACTTTGCTAGGTGAATGAAGTTCGTCTTGAAATAAATGGGCACAGATGATTATTATTTTCCTCCTAATTGCCCCTGACTAATAAGCTACTTCAGCCCACAGCAGAAGCTGCTCAAACAGTATTGCCACTTGTGGGTTCAAGGCGTAGACAGAAGCCCAGATTTGAAAAGCACATCTTGACTCTAATTTCAAGCACTTATCAGTAGTATAAACTATTGTTGGCTTATATCTAAACAGTTTGGATAACAGTTCCCACAAAAATCTTGAAAGAATTCAGTCTCCAAATCTGTATTTATATGGGATGGCATATACAGATGGCAGGTGTAATATAATGTAGCAAGGCCTGTAAAATGAAATTTCAACCACATTTGATTACCTGTGATGAATTTCCTGCTGTAAGCATGTTATGCTTCTAGTTGTCACAAGTTTCTAGCATAAAAATCTATAGTGACTACCGAAAATTTTAAACTATAAGAGAAAACTAAGTTATTTAGCAACAACTTCACCTGGTTCATGTCTTTCAGCTAGTATCATTTGTTTATGAAAAGTTAATCAATAGATGGTTATTTATGTAGTATCTAAAACTGCTATGGAATATCCATGGCATTTATGCACTGTACCCTCTACCTGTAGCACAGCAAACGTCCCTAATCAAATCGTGGAACTCTTTCCTGCTGAGCCCAACTGTGGCCTCACATCCTTATCTACACATTATTCTGTGCAAACATTGTCAATCAATTAGAGCTGGCAAGGGAGATGAAACCTATTTCCTATCTGTGGTCTGCTTATCTGTGCCAAGTCTGCCAAGTTAAACTCTGAAGATACAGATGAACAAAAAGCAATCTTTCCCCTCAAAGAATTCAGAGGACATTTAGGAAGGCAGATATAAACTAGCTACAGCACTGCTGTATGATTAATGTTACAAAAGTGGTATATGTAAGTGTTCTTGCCTGGAGAATCCCAGGGACGGGGGAGCCTGGTGGGCTGCCATCTGTGGGGTTGCACAGAGTCGGACACAACTGAGCGTCTTCACTTTCACTTTTCACTTTCCTGCATTGGAGAAGGAAATGGCAACCCACTCCAGTGTTCTTGCCTGGAGAATCCCAGGGACGGGGGAGCCTGGTGGGCTGCCATCCATGGGGTTGCACAGAGTCGGACACGACTGAAGCGACTTAGCAGCAGCAGCAGCATGAGAGTCTAGAACCATGTATTCTGCTTGTGGAATGATAATGATGATTATAAGTGAAACATCTAACATTTATTAAGCACCAGTCACTGAGTAAGGTACTTTTGATGGACTGTGTTATTTAATATTCCTAATATGCTGTGAGGTTTGGATCATTATTATCCCTATTTTACAGACGAGTAAAGTGAGAATCAGAGATGCTAAATAACTTGCCCAGTATTACAGAGATATTAAGTAATAGGACTGGGATATTGGAACCCAGGAAGTCTGACATTAGGTCCCACTGCTGTCACTGTATGCAGACATAGCTCCAAATTTAGATCTCGAGTTCCAGGAAATGGTATCTGGGTGTGTGTGTGTGTGTGTGTGTGTGTGTGTGTAATCATCTAGAGATAGGTGGTTCCTGAAGTAGCAAGAGTAGAAAAGATCATCCAGTGAGAAGATGTACAGTCAAAAATAAAGAATGCCAAATATAATACCCTGAGAGACCTATGAATTTAAAATAATGGGTAGAAGATAAAGGCTGGTTTTGAGATGTCAGAGAAGAATCAAAGGGAAGGGGAGAGGCTTTCCAGTGGGAAGAGGTGACTAAACAGTCAAAGACTTCAGAATCAACAAGTAGAATGAAAATCGAGAAAAAGCAAAAAAAAAAAAAGGCCGTTAGAAGATCATTGCTGGCTTTGGACCAGAGATTCTCTACCTTAGTTGGACATTAAAATTCCCTGGGGTTTTACAAATCCCAGTGCCAACACTGCTCCTCGGACCAATTAAATCCAAATTTTTAGTGGTGAGACCCAGGCATTAAAAAACATCCCCGAGAAGATTCCATTGTGCAGTGTGCATTCAAGATGATAAACAGTTCCAATAATCTTAAAGAATGACACCAAATCACAAGGACTTGAAGAGTGAGTACAAATGAATGTAGTGACAGGAATAAGGCTCTATTGGAGAATATTTCAGAATCTCAGGTAGAAGGAAAGGCTTTGAAAGAGTTCAGTGCTTCCTCTCATACAGGAGGTAAATTCCAAAATGGAGTGGCAAGCATTTAATTTCATGTCTTGGATAAAGGAGAAAGAAGGCTGTCTGCTGAAAGTGGGCATCAAGTCAAGAGCTTTATATGAGTAACAAGGGAGGTTTTCAACCTGGCCAAGATGGAGTATACATACATATCTTCAGCTCAGGTGAGGCAGGACTGAAGATGGAGATGCAGAAATATTAATGACAATTAATATTATTGGCCATTATATGCCAAGTGGGCTTTCCTGGTGGCTCAGATAGTAAAGAATCCACCTGCCAATGTAGGAGACCCAGGTTCGATCCCTGGGCAGGGAAGATCCCCTGGAGAAGGGAATGGCAACCCACTCTAGTATTCTTGCCTGGGAAATCTCATGGACAGATGAGCTTGGTGGGCTGCTCAAGAGGTTGCACAATGGGGTTGTCAAAGAGCTGGACATGACTGACCGACTAAACAACAACATGTCAAGTAATCTGCTGAGTGGGTTCACATATTGCTTCTCTTTAGTCCTTCTTATAACCCTGTGATGTGGAGATAAGCACCATGACCCCTGTATTATAGAAGTATATAGCTTGAGTAAACAGCAGAGCTAAAATATAAATTCGTGACTCATTAAAGCCTATGTTCTTCCATCTACACTCTTAGATGCAGCTCTAGTACATGATAGCCACACTGTACTCCATGCTTTAAATATTTGTTCTCATTTGCAAAAATGATTTCCAAGTAGTATTGAGTGCCAAACTGAGGTTGGAAATTCTTTATTTGGGGGGACACCACTCTGTAATATATCTGAGGGAGATAGGATATTTACTCTATATGTTATAATTTCTTCTTCTAATGAAAAGGGAACTGCAGACGCTCCTCCATATTGTTAGCAGTGATCTCTGTAAACACAAATCAGATCATACCGTTCTTCTGAAAATCCATCAACATCTCCTAATGCCCAGAGTAATGGCTCTTCACAGTAGAGGACAAAGGGGCAGAGGACTACTAAATGCTTTGAGAATCTGATCAAAGCTCTGAATCTTTTTTCAGAAAAAAAAATGCACGTATATACTATATCAGCCATGTATGTCAAGGGTTTCAGGAAGCTTGAAGTCCTTCTGTATCCGTGGACCATAGGTTAAGATTCTCTGCTAAGGGAATTTCATCTGCCCCTAGCTAATGCAGCGTAGATCTTACACGATTTAGTACTAAAAGTAGAAGCTACAAGGAAAAGCTTTTGAAGGTGGAAGGCTCAGCCCCTGAATTTCACCTTCCCTTGGCACTGAGTCACCTTGATTTACTGTGTCATCATCAACTGGGAAGTTTTCTACCTAGTGCTAAATCCACAGATGGTCTGCATTTTGTTTCTGACAAGGGAGATGATATTTCCTTATATAGACATTTATATAACACACTTCTACATACAAATGATTTCAAGTTAGGCTGATGTGTACAAAAATACATATTGTACATGTAAGTTTGGAACCTGACTTCAGAGAAGGGAAGGGAGCCAAATAGTTGCAAAAATGGAGGAAGGCTATTTACAGTGATGCACTATAGAAATTGCACCTTCATACATCCTTCAGAAGTCCTCATTTCTGCAAAACTCCCCTTTACTCTTCATCATTAAGCTATGAATGTAGGTAGCCATATCTCTCCAGGTGGCTCAGTGATAAAGAATCAGCCTGCCAATGCAGATGAGGGTCCTATCCCTGGGTCGGGAAGATCCCCTGGAAGAGGAAATGTCAACCCACTCCAGTATTCCTGCCCGGGAAATCTCATGGACAGAGGAACCTGCTGGGCTATAGTCCATGGAATCACAAAGTCAGATACAACTGAATGACTAACGACACACACACACACATAGATAGCCATGATCAGTCACAATTCATCACCTCCTAGATACCAAGATATTATCAAATGGTAAGATTCACCTCGGTCAGTTCAGTTCAGTCGCTCAGTCGTGTCCGACTCTTTGCAACCCCATGAATCGCAGCACACCAGGCCTCCCTGTCCATCACCAACTCCCGGAGTTCACTCAGACTCACGTCCATCGAGTCGGTGATGCCATCCAGCCATCTCATCCTCTATCGTCCCCTTCTCCTCCTGCCCCCAATCCCTCCCAGCATCAGAGTCTTTTCCAATGAGTCAACTCTTCGCATGAGGTGGCCAAAGTACTGGAGTTACAGCTTTAGCATCATTCCTTCCAAAGAACACCCAGGACTGATCTCCTTTAGAATGGACTGGTTGGATCTCCTTGCAGTCCAAGGGACTCTCAAGAGTCTTCTCCAACACCACAGTTCTAAAGCATCAATTCTTTGGCACTCAGCCTTCTTCACAGTCCAACTCTCACATCCATACATGACCACTGGAAAAACCATAGCCTTGACTAGACGGACCTTTGTTGGCAAAGTAATGTCTCTGCTTTTGAATATGCTATCTAGGTTGGTCATAACTTTCCTTCCAAGGAGTAAGTGTCTTTTAATTTCATGGCTGCAGTCACCATCTGCAGTGATTTTGGAGCCCCCCAAAATAAAGTGTGACACTGTTTCCACTGTTTCCCCATCTATTTCCCATGAAGGGTTATATTTCATAATAGCCCTATATAATTCTCTATATAGATTTTAATCTATACAGCAAATTCTCTGTATAGATTCTCTATATAGATTCTTAAACTAACTTCATAAAACAATACATAGTTATCACTAATTGTAGACATATTACACAGTGTGTTTTTACCTTTGACCAATCTCTCTTATTTATGGACACACTTTATCCAGGAATAGCTAGGTCAGTTTCCCACTTCAGCCTTGCAGCTTTTGAGGCTGCGTGGTCTTTTGCTCTCAGTCTGAAAATATCTCTTACCTCTGCACATTCATCCATTTCAACTATCTATCCCTGAGCTCACTTTGCTTAATACTATGCTTAACCCTTAAATGCGTCTTCCTCAATCTAGATTAAAACCTACAGCACAGTATGAAGAATAATTCTGGAGTTTTCTTCATAAATAACTCTCTACACTGTGGAATTATGTATTTTCCTTTGTGGATGTACGTAATTTCAGAAGTGAAAGACTGGCTTCTGGCTGAGTGTCACAGAAATGACTATGCCCTGGGAAACAAAGCAACTGTCCTCTTTTTAGGTACATAATGTGGTTCCTCTGCTTGAATTGGTTCAGCCACAGGGCAAACTCAAAGGAGATATATACTCTGGGAGTGGTGAAAACGGGGGAAAAAAGCTTTGTTCTTTTCCTTTTTAACTCTTTAGGGCCCATTTATTATATGGTTAGCTCAAAGGCCAGGCATGGGTAAGCCAGACCATTTGAATGACAAACATGATAGGTAACTCGGCTGAAGCAGAGAGACTACTGAAGATTGATGAAAAAGGGAGGTTCTTGAAATACAGAAGAAAGCAGTTGCTAAACCTAAAAAGTGAAGTGAAGGGGCATGGATTTGGTTCAGTACCTAAAAGGGAAGCCGTGGCATCTTGCAAAGTCCATAGAATTGATTGAGACAGTATCCATGTTACATGTTGATTCTCTTTTATTACAAAGATTTGAACAAGATTTCAGATTTGGCATTTCAAAATGTAGCTTTATATTTATGTGAACAGCGAAAGCAGTTTTAAATATCTGCAAAAGAATGACTGTGAGGTAATGCCAACATGTCCTGTCAGGAAATCATCCTGTCAGAAAACGGTTATTCTGCTTTTTTGGTCATCTGTGATACAGAACTAGCTCCATATACAAATCAGTTCTATTTATTTTTGGCACTTTTCTTTCTCATTGTAATTCTGAAAGGGTCTAGAGGTGACAGAAGATAAATCTTGAATCCCCTTGAACCTTGGAAATCTTCTCATTTGAAGCCGTTTATACTAAAAGCTGAGAATTCTGCTGTCCTGTCAGTATAAACTGGACCATATGCAGTGCTATTTTGGTGCCAGTCATTCCTGTAACATATGAAGTATTTAATTTTATTACTCCTGAGTCTTTAACTGTTTGAGAAAATGACCCTTTGTGTCTTTTTATATCATGGAAGAAGTTAGAAATGAGCTCACAGGCAAAAAAATAAAAAGAATTTAATAAGGACACACCCAAACCTTTCCTAGAATTTAAAGGTTTAAGGTAAGATTCATTTCTTTACCCTCAACTAAGACATTTACAAGGTTTTACTCCTAAAGTCCAATTATGTCTCCTTGGTAATGGTTCAA
Organism: Bos grunniens; assembly: GCF_055505025.1. Classification (NCBI taxonomy): domain Eukaryota; kingdom Metazoa; phylum Chordata; class Mammalia; order Artiodactyla; family Bovidae; genus Bos; species Bos grunniens. The sequence goes on from NC_141194.1 coordinate 137,295,899, forward strand.
GTCCAGAGTTTTGAGAATACTTTAAAAAATTATCACATTGACAGGCAAGTAGGCTGAATGCTAAAATGTCTCAGATATTGTATTGATATCAGGTGTATCAATAAATAGGGTACAAAATCACCTTCACTAATTGGAAAAAAGTTATCTGTAGTGTTGAAAAATAAGAGTCACAGGAAATATATAATGTTGTTATCCATTTTCTATGTATAAATACACATGTTTATATTATATTTTGTGATCATTATTATATGTATATAACATAATTTATAGTTTTATATTTACATAATTTATATGTGTAATTTAAAGAAATAATGAGGTAGATTAATTTTTCATGGAATGGCTCTCTAATTTTTTTCCTATTAATTGCATTTTCTTAAACAAGACATACTTATGTATAAAAATGGAGAGGCAAAAACAGAAGAGAAGCTATATGGAGTAGCATCTAAAATTCATACATGGACACTTATGCCTCCTATTTTTCCCATAATTTCCCACTCCAAATGCCCTAAGCTCCAAGTATGCTTGACAAGTGTTAGTGGCTGGCAAGCTACGTTCCTAAATTGTTTCCCTCACACACACGTCTTATATAGAGAACAATATAGCTGATTTCTGCTGTATCCACCCCACTGCTGCCAGGTCTGTCACTCAGCATGTTCTGTCCAAACCACACTGTGATTAGTGGGGTCAGTATATCTGGTCAATGGGCTATGAAATCTATCAGATGTATGGATATTTGACTTAAAAACACAATTGGGCTGGCTATGCTATCTTTTCAGAGAAGGCAATGGCACCCCACTCCAGTACTCTTGCCTGGAAAATCCCATGGACGGAGGAGCCTGGTAGGCTGCAGTCCATGGGGTCGCGAAGAGTCAGACACGACTGAGCGACTTCACTTTCACTTTTCACTTTCATGCATTGGAGAAGGACATGGCGACCCACTCCAGTGTTCTTGCCTGGAGAATCCCAGTGACAGGGGAGCCTGTTGGGCTGCCGTCTATGGGGTCACACAGATTCAGACACGACTGAAGCGACTTAGCAGCAGCAGCAGCAGCATGCTATCTTTTCTGCCACCATGCTTTTGGAATTAACTTTAGAGCATAGAACAATATTTGACAAATTATAGGTGTTTGATGAATATTATTGAACAAATGAATTTATTAAATGTGTTGCACTTAGCATTTCTCTTCTGGTAAGGTAAATTTGTAAGAGGCTCAAATTTGAATTTTGGCCACCTTGATTGCTATGTATCTCTTTTACTTTTCATAGAAGAGTATTTGATAGTTTTAGTATATGATGTTTTGTCTGAATGGTTTCTAGTCTTTGCCATACCATAAATAACAAGTTTAGATAAAATTGAAATGTAAGTTCAAAACCTTTTACAGTTAACAGTTAGCCTAAAATTCATTGACAAAAAGCTGTTTAAAATATATGAGTTTTCTTTTTTTCCATGCCTTAGTTTGTAGAGTTGAATTTAGCTGGGGAATTGGTGTAAGTGACTTTCTGTGGATGAGGAGGATGTTACTCTGATCAGTTACTTCCAGTTTTATTGTACTAGACTATGGATGCAAAAGCCAATGAAGAATGGCCTCAATGTAGAAATAAAGAAATGGAAAGCTCAGAGGTGACTTTGTGTTGTTTATCAATGCCAACTGCCAGTGGTGAATGGAGAGGGAGATAACTTCAATTAAATGAGACTCCCTAATATTTAGAATTTTAATTGTGGTTCTACTGTACTAATAGGATGATCTAGAAGGTTGATTTGCAGTTCTTATTTGCACATATTTAAATATTGTCAGATTGAAATGTACATTTCAATGTAAAGTTTGGAGCCCACGTTGTTAGAATTCTGCCTTCCTAAGAATACTGTGGAGGGCTGTTGTCCTGGATTTGTAATCTTATGTGATGTTGGAGTGCCATCAGAAAGGTACATTTTCAAAAGAACACAAATAACATAAGTTATTCTCTTGGTAGAACACTTGAACTTCTGCTAAAATAATGCTTAAAAAAATAGAAGCTGTAAAAGGAACCCAATTAAGCAGTTTTTATTACTCAGGTTCTGAACCAAAGTTCAAAGCACTTAAAATTGAATCACAAGGCTGCCAAGGACCTTCAGAGAACATGCCTTCAGGCAGGACCACACTAAACCTAGCCCTCTATGAGTTTTGTGAAATTTGATTCTATTTCAGTTGTATCACCAAGCTTCTGTGGTAGTGCAATGTGTTGATTTTTTTTCCTCCCTGTGTAAGCACAGCGATTCTAATTATGCATCCTTTATACCCTAAGTCTCACCAGAGTTCAACTCAGTACTCATTGTTTTCCAGAGGAAGCATTCAATAAATATTTATTGATTATTGATTTTTGAAGGCATCAAGGAATTTCTACCATTTTCTAGTGTTTGACAATGTATACTACTAAGCGTTTTTTACCAGAATTCCATGGAGAGAACTTTAAACCCTTTCCCCCTTGTCCTGTCCTTGAAGATTATGGAGTAAAACCAGATGTCATTAACCAGTAACTGGACATTTTTATATAGTGCAATATTTGACACATAGTGAGCCAGTCATTGAACAAATATTTATAAATTGAATTTAAAAGTTGCATATCTTGGTTTTGATGTATTTGGTGATGAATTATTCAGGATGGTATAAGAGAAAAAGAATACTGAAGTAACAGTGACTTAAATTCAAATTGCTCTTTTACTTAATAGCTTAGCAGACCATCATTACAGAGTAAATGCTTAGTAACTGTTTCCTTAAAGAATGAATGCACTGAATTGAACTAATGAAACTTTGAATGCCCCTTCCCCTGCAGACCTCTCAGGCAGCTCTGCTTACCTTCCATCCTGCCTCAGACATGACTCTCCTCTGAGGCCACTATTTCTCATTCAGCCACTTTCTTAGAGCTACTCGGCTACTCTTTACTTTCTCACACTCCACAAACCTCGGTTCCCACTGCAGCACTAAAACCCTTATGTTAGAAACCAGCAAACCTCAATAAAACAAAAGTTCTGCTCCTTTGTGTTGTATACCATCCAGCTATACCACTTTACCAACCCTACTGGCGTGGTCCCTTATTGCTTTATGGTTTTTGGAGCTGGTAGAATTCTTCCTGTTGATTCCAAATGCTGGTAGAGCCCTGGGTTCACTTGCAGCAGCTTTCATCTATGGCCCAAGTATTGTTATAAACCTGCTCTTCCCCTCTCCCCACCTGGCGAGGTCTTGTTCCACCTTCAGGCCTCTGTCTGGATACTGCCTGCTCTGGAAAGCTTGTCTTGGTCCTGTGCAGTCTCAGCTTGATGCCCCTCTGATCTGTAGCACTCAGTACATATTCCTACCAAAGCACCAATCACTCTTAATTGTAATTGACTAGTAACTTGTTTATTTCACCAGCTAAACTGTGAACTTCTTGAGGGCAGGGACTCTGTCTTTTTTTTTTTTTTTTTTTACTCTTGTAGACTTTGCTACATAGGTAAGTTCTGAAGACATAATTTTTCTTTTCATAAGATAACTTCTACAAGGTTTTGTTTCTCTTATGTAAAGTGAGGATAATATTTGCTTACTGTGGTATAGAGGATCAACTGAGATTGTATACATAAATCATTCTGAAAGCTGCTGGGACACAAATATTATTTCCAGTTGTCAAATCTTTTCACAGGTGCCTTCTACTCACAGAATGCCAATTACAGTCATTTTCAGATAGTCATTTCCTGCCCATTCTTAGGGTCTAGGAAATTGTGTCACTGTAAATAACATGCAAATGAATGAAGCAGAACTTTATGAATGGGAATAAGGGTGCATGCTATGGCCGCCCAGTCAGTCTGAGTTCGCTGAAGATTGTAGAGTCTCATCCATTTGCTTTGTAACTTAACTATATGGATGAGCAACAGCAATAGTGAAAACAGGTTTAACAAAAACTTCTTGGTTCTGTCACAGTGATTGTAAGATCTCTAATTAAACTGCTGTGGAACACCAGAGAATGGTTTTCAGATCTTCCTGAGAATATCTCTGCTAAAATCAACATGATTAACAGTAGTTAATAAAAATTTTAAAAACTGAAAGAGTACTGAAAGTTGCTTAGTCATGTCTGACTCTTTGCGACCCCATGGACTATGGACTATACAGTCTGTGGAGTTCTCCAGGGCCAGAATACTAGAGTGGGTAGCCGTTCCCTTCTCCAGGGCATCTTCCCAACTCAGAGATCAAACCCAGGTCTCCTGCACTGCAGGCGGATTCTTTACCAGCTGAGCTACTAGGAAAAGTATTGCTGAAAATCTAATTTCTGACATCCATCTTTTTCAGTCTTGTAGTCATGCATATTAACCAATTAGATTAGCAGAGTCTTATTCTGCTATAATCTACCAGAAGCATCATGGCTTTTGTTACATTGTACACACTATCCAAAGTAGTTTAGCATGTGCTACCTCTAATACTTGCTGATGACATTGACCTCAAAGATGGGGATCTTAGTGACCTTTCAATAGAAGATGAGTCTTAGCCTGTTAGATTCTTCATCACCTTTCATTGCCTTCATGCCACAAACCCATTTGAAAAGTTGTATGATCCAATCTCATTCAGTTACTATCATTGCACACTCATATATATATTCAAAACTCTGTACATGTTAATGTGTCTGTTATGTTGGGAGTTCCTAGGAACTGTTAAAAATTGAATACATTTATCTGAACACTTCCCTTTGCTGGTAGAATATAGGAGGCACATTCTATTGATGTTATAGTTTGAATAAATGGAAATATTGCTCTTTATTATCCTGATGGCCTTCCTAACTAAGCATCCACTGGATTAGTTTACCATTTAGTCTACGTAGAGTGAGAATGGAAGAGTTTCTAATCTTCTAGGGGATTTTTCTTTCTTCCTTGAAGGGTTATGATAACTAGAATTGGTAGCTCATAAAAAGCCCAAATCAATATTGCCATTGACTTAATCCACATAAGAGGCTTAACTTCATAGGTGACTTCTGAAAAGCTGAAACAAAACAGAAATCAGTCTCTGGTGAGTTCTCAAGTTTAAAATAAAGTTGAAAGCTGCTGCAGAAAAATGCTTCTAGGCTAACAAAGACAGCAGGGTGGGACTCAGTAGACAATTATATTTCAGCAAATAAATGCTCCTGTTTTCCCATTCTCAAGAATAATGAGAGCTAATGTTTATTATGTGTCAGACACTGTGCTAAGCATGAATTTTAAGACAACCCTATGACATTTTGACATAGTTATAATCCCAGTTTACAGATGATGAAACTGAGACTTAAGAAAGTTCCCTTTCCCAATATGACACATCTTATAAGTGGCCCAGTGGAGACTTGAACATATGTTTGCTGGATACTAAAGGTCATGTTTTTAATCAATATACTGTATACAAAATTCATTCATCAGCTATAGTAGTTGATGTTCAAATAGGTCTATAATAGAAAATGATGCTCCTTACCTACCATTAGAAGTATTTGTATGCCTTTGATGTAGGGAAACACCCTGCACCTTCTGCTTTTCAATGTCAGGAATCCACTGTGATTAGCATCAGGCCAGTATGCCTGTGCAAGACTGTAGTGTATACTACGGCCATTCGACAGTGTTCCTTTCTTTATCCGAATAGCTATCTAGAATTAAGGTCAAATTCTTGACTTTATTCTTTCTAGCATTATGCTCTTAAGTACTTGAATTAATTGAGTCAGAAGTAATGTACTCATTGATAAACAATTTATTCCAGCCTTCAGTTTAACAGCCTTTCTTCTTTTGAAATTCATACCATCTGACTTTTCTTTTCTCCTTCCTTCCAACTCATTAAAGTGGTCTATTAATCTACAGACTACCGACAGGTGTTTTTCAATGTCTGAATGTTGCATCATTTCATTCTCTACTAATAATCTACACGAAGCCCAACATTTAGGTTACCAATACTTCTAATGTCTAAGCCTTAAAATTCTTTGATGTCCTTAGCAAATGCAGTTGTCAAGATCACCAAGGCCTCGACGTTGCTAAATTCAGTGGTCAGTTCTTAGTTCTCATCTTGACCTTTCAGCTGCATTTAACATCATCGATCACGCCTCCTTCCTGTTCACTTGGTTTTCAGGATATCTATATTCTTCTGAGTCATCCTATGCTTCTCTGTTGGATCTTCCCCATCTTCCCAACCATGAAATCTTGGGGGGCCTGAAGACTTTGTCTCTTTTCTTTGATACACTTATCCCCTTGGTCCTGTCATTTTGTCTCATGATATTAATATCGTTTATATGCTGGAAAAAATTCACAGTTCTGGTTTGGAACTTTCCCATCAAATTCAGATTCGTATATCCAGCTGGCTATTTTTCATCTCCACTTGGGTGGCTGATAAGTATCTCAAACTTAACATATCTGTATCAGACACCTCTTGTTCTCCACCACACATTCTCTCATTCAACCTTTTTATTCCAGCTGTTGCTGCAGCTACCAGCTGTGTGCATATGTCACTAACAATACCTCATCTCCTGCCTTTTCTGCTACCTCCGTGTGGAATGCCTGTGGCCACTCAGTCAGTCTGCAGCATGTGTAAACCTGGAAATATGAGAGAGTTGATATAGAATAGGACAACCTCTGACCTAAAAGAGACAGGAAGTCAGTCGTGAATGCCTCTCTCTTCTAAGTTCAAGCAGATGGTCTTCCAGGCATTTTTCCTTGGAGCGTCTCCAGTAAGAGTAAGCATCAGTTGCCCATTGCTGTGACCAGCTCAAAAACTCACCCTTCGATTGACTTTCCTTACTCCTCTATTTCACTATTACTGATCCTCCATTCATGTTTGGGCATCACTTCCCAAAGTTCACTCCTGGCAACAGAATCTCTTGTCTCAGGTTCTGCTTTTTGGAGGAAACTGACTGAGATGTTCTTCAAAACCAAACCCCTAACCCTCCCTCCAAAAGCTGACTTCTCTATCTCAGCTTATGACAGCTCTTTCCAGGGCCTTTTATCAAAATCCTTGGTGTGGTCACTAACCTCATCTATTTTATCAGGAGACCTTGTCATCTCTACCTTCAAAATATGTTTGGAATCTTAATTTCTTTCACTTCCTCTGTGACTATCCAAGTCTAAGCCAGTCTCATTTTTCATACTGATTTTTGCAGTAGTTTTCTAACCTATGTCCCTGCTTCTGCCCTTGTACCCCTACATTTATTCTCAATATAATTGTCAGAATGATAATTTTAAAACCCAAGGCAGATCATGCCCCCACCACCCCCTCACAAACTGCAGTGGCTCCCCATCTCACTCAGAACACCAGAGTCTACATAATGTGGTCTTTCTTTACAATTGTGACCTCGCCTACTACTAACTTGTTTACTCCTCCTGCTAACAACACATTAGCCCCTGTGATGGCTCTCAGTACAGGCATTCTTCTGCCCTAGGACCTTTGCAGTTGCCATTCCTCTGTCTGGAATGTTCTCCCCCTTAATAACTCCCAGGTTTGCTCTCACCTGATGCAGGTCCATACTCAAATGCCACCTCAGTGGGCATTTCCTGACCATGCTACTGAAAATTAAAATCTTCCCCATATATGCTCCTTTTCTGCTTTTTTTCCCATAGTACTTATCACTTAGGTGACTGTATAATTTATTGTCCAAACTGGGACATTTTTGAAAGTGAAAGAGTGCACTAGGAAAAAAAAAAACACACTGGAACCGCAAGTATAAACAAAGACTGTCTGAGACCAAGTGAGTTACTGTGGTCATCTTTCTTATCACCAACTGACATACTATTTTGCTTTTTTAAAATTTATATTTTATATATTATTCTTACTATGTGTCTATAAGATAAAATAATTCAATGCGTATTTATTTATGTTTTTACTGCATTTTATGTTACTCATTTATTTTCTATCTCCTCCACTAGAATTAAGTTCTATGAGAGCAGGAAATTTTTGTCTGGTTTGATTTCTTTTGAATCCTCAGAACATTGCCTGGAACATATTAGGCATCTGATAAATATTTATTGAATTAAGGCAAACCCGCTGGATGAGTGTCTGGTACATAGTTAACTCTCCATAATTATTAGTTATTGTTATCAATACTTATTATTTATCATCAAAGACAAGTAATTGCTTTTAGCTCTGACTGAGAATGGTGTTTCTTGGGTGGCATTTACTCTATTTTATTTACTCTTCAGTAAAATTTTCATGGGCCACCTGTATAAAGATGCTTGCAACTGCCTAATAATTTTTATTGAAATGGTCTGTTCTCCAGTTTTTTAATCAAGATGCCCTATATTTGGGTGACTTATAATCCTCTATGATTCATGACATACTGATGAATTGTTCTTTTATATGTCAAGGCAGATAAAAGATTTAGCTCGTATAATCTGATATGAAGTTTGTGTTTTAAAACATTGGATTATTTTATTTATTTAAAGTCCAGGGGTGATGCTTGAAGTTCTAATTATAATAAAAAGTAATACATCTCTTGTGCATTTTATCCAGTTGGGGAATGTGGCTTAAAATATCTTAGAAGAATGATTTTGAGTTCTTTCAGTAGAATTCTAGAAATGCAAATTCAAATAATTATAATGATCAATCATTTACTGGTATGTTAATTTCTTAATGCAGTCAATTTATCAGCAGCAGGTTTTTCCTAATTCTAAAGAAGCAACACTTAATTCTCTTTTTACTGATTAATTGTGGAGAATTATAGTTCTGGCAGTTGACAAAGGGACTTACACGGCTTGCTTCAATACCATTCAAGACACAGGTAAATAATAAAAGTAAACAATTCATGAGAAGTGGAAACATAATTAACAGCAATCTTATAAATGTTTGTCTCCTCTTTTGAAAACCTTGGTAAACTATGGCATGAGCTTCTGGTTTTCTTTGGATGAGAAGTACTTGCTAGCTGATCAATGTATAATCCTAAATGCTCCTTAAACATTAAAAAACTGACATTAGCCAATTAGATAATTCAATTGGACAAGCATTTATGGAACATTTACTATTCACAGAATTTCCTCTTGGTCACAGTCACAAATTAAATACAGCAGCATCCCTTTGTAAAGCTGATGTTTGGAAGCATGACTGGTAACTTTTATTTTGGCTTTTGTCTTACTGAGCCTTTGTATTTCAAGGCACAGGATTTTCTCCACAGTACATCTGTGGCCTTATAATCGTGGGCTGCGTTGTAACAGGATTGTGCTTTATTGAGATGGCATGAATGCATTGAAAGTTCACTTGGTAAGTTCTTTTAATACAGAATTCCATGCTGAGCAGCCTTGTCTTATAACCTTTTGTGCAGATAGTGTCCCTTATTCCCATTTGCCCCCTTTTGGATTGCCTTTACTATATTGTCTACCGGAAAGATCACATCACTGGGTCAAGACTCATGCTTTCAATTTTGCTTCATTCACTCACTGAATGACCTTAGGTCTTCTTTTAACTGCCTTTACTAGTATATTAATAGTCACCTGGGGTCTTGTGGCACAGTTAATCAAAGTCCTAAAAATAATTTGAAATGTACAGCCCTCCCTTCTGCCGCCAGAGAGAATCTTTGAACCAAAGAAGAAAAGTAAAATGGAAAGGGAGATTTGCTAGGATAATCAACAATGTCTCTGTGTGATGATTTTCTTTTTGGCACTGCCCTGTCTGATCCTCCTTAGTCTCCTAAAACTGAAATACTCATTTCTGAGATTCTTCTTTATAATTCCTCATTTGAAGAACAGACCTTAGAAAATGACAAGACTCACATCTATTTGAAATAAAAATAATAAAGCTGGTGATATTTCTTGATGATGCCTGTGTTAAGATACAAGAGAACAGCAATGAATTCCAATATATGCTAATCATATAATATTGGGCTTGGTCTGCATGGAGATATGGTTCAGAAGAAGTGATTGAACTCTAACAATATCAAAATTGTAACAGGAAGTCAGGTGAGAACTTAATTCTTCTCTAAATTACATTCCCATAACTTTTTCTCTCCTGTTTTACCTCTAACGCTGCTACCAATATTCAGTGACTTCTTATTGCTACTAACAGACTTCTACTTTACTTATTTAATTGCAGCCTTATAAAAATAACTTTGAAACATTCAAAGGTACACTTTCAAATCATTTATAATGAGTCTGGTAGGGGGGAAATGTATAGACTTAAGGGTGGACTTAGGTGTGCTTTAAGCGCACTCCTTTACTGTGGGGGAAATTTCCTAACTTTTGTGGTTTCTGTTGGGAATGTAGTGGGCATATTGGAAAATAAATGACAGGTTAAAAAGTTCCCAGTTAGGAAGACATTGCAGTAATCTAGAGGAAGAGATGATGAAGTGCTTAACGTAAGCATTGACTTTCTGAGTAAAGAAAAAGGAGACATACATAAGAGAGAAATTACAATTAGCAGGACCTGGTGACTGACTGGATGTGGGTGATGAAGAAGAGAGAAGAGTGAAGGTTTCCATCTTTGGTAAGTCAATGAAGAGCCGTGCTAACCATCAAGGTAGGGAAGCAAGAAAGGCATAGTTTTGGAGAAAAAGTGTTCTCATTTGAACATGATTTTGCAGGTTTTTCAGGTAGAAATAGCTAGCATGAAGTTAGATATAAACTTGGAGTAATGGTGCTGGAAAATGTATTTGGGAGTTGTCGATGCTTAAATGATACAGAAGATTAGATATGATCACAGAGGAAGAGCATATATAATGAGTAGAATGCAGAAAAAATAACATATGGACAAAACCATAGTGTATACAAACATTTAAAAGGCTGATAGGAAGAGGTGAAAGTGTTAGTGGCTCAGTTGGGTCCGACTCTTTGCAACCGTATGAACTGTAGCTCGCTAGGCTTCTCTGTCCATGGGATTCTCCAGGCAAGACACTGGAGTGGGTAGCCATTTCCTTCTCCAGGGGATCTTCCCAAGTCAGGGATGGAATCTGGGTCTTCTGCATTGTAGGGAGATTCTTTACCATCTGAGTCACCAGGGAAGACCAGTAGGATAAGGTGCTCAGGAAAAATCCTGAGTAGTTAGAGAACTAGATGGAGAATGAAGACAAAATGGTATTACAGAAGTCAAGAAAGAACAAAGAATCCAGAAAGCGGGGATAACAGTATCATATACAAAGAAAGTTCGAGTAAAGATACAGAATACTGATGGAAGAGTTAGTCTCTGAAACATGAAAGAAGGAATTTGTGATGTCTTGTAACATCTGTTTTTGATGCTAAGTAGGAGACAATGTCATTTACCAAGATTCAATGAGAGAGGGTTGTGAATGGAGTAAGACATTAGCAGAGTGAATCATTAAGACATTGAACAGACTAGGAACAAATATGCTAATGCTATTAGGATTGCAGGAAAAGTTAGCATATAAATTAGGATCTTGGTTGTGACAATGTCAACTCAAAGTAACTGAAGTAGAAAGGGGGAACTTATTGGTTCAGAAAATTTTAGAAAAGAATTTTGAATATCAAACTTTAGAAAAGTAGTGTTGTAACTGACATCCAAAACAACTAGAGCTAGTGAACCATATACTCCCAGCATGGTCTTTAAATCTTTCTAGTGGTCTTTAAGCTTCATTTTCTTTTATGCACACAGAATTTCTCCACAGAATGAGAAACATGGCTGGTAAGGGCACATGAGCTTCTCCACTTAGAGTTCTAGCCATCCTGAGAGGAAAAGATTCTATTCTATGGGCTATAAGTCCAAAAACAGTAAGCAAGGACTGATTATTCCTGCCTGGTTCAGTTGTCCACTCCTGGATTCATCCATTCATTCATCCCACAGGAGTGGGATCTGTGAAATGTACTTTGATTGATAAAGTTTGGGTTAGGTGTTCACACATGAACTGATCAACTGTGGCAATTCATTGCATCAATTCATTAAGTATTTGTTGGATGCTTAGAGTGTGCCATGTCTTGTTCTAGATGTTGATCATACAGTGATGAAAAACATAGACACAGTCCCTATGATCCCTACTTCCAAGAGCTTACACTCTAGTAAAGGGAGATTGCGGAGAAGGCAATGGCACCCCACTCCAGTACTCTTGCCTGGAAAATCCCATGGACGGAGGAGCCTGGAAGGCTGCAGTCCATGGGGTCGCTGAGGGTCAGACACGACTGAGTGACTTCACTTTCACTTTTCACTTTCCTGCATTGGAGAAGGAAATGGCAACCCACTCCAGTGTTCTTGCCTGGAGAATCCCAGGGAGGGGGGAGCCTGGTGAGCTGCCGTCTATGGGGTTGAACAGAGTCGGACACGACTGAAGTGACTTAGCAGCAGCAAAGGGAGATTGATAATAAACAGGATGTTTCTGGCTATTGATAGACTGAAGAAACTAAAACAGAATGGGGCTGACAGACTGAGAGAATAGAAAGATGTCTTCAGTCTTGTGGTTTTTGAACCACCAAGTTGAAGAGCAGATTTTACAGTCATGATAAAATCTAATAGGTAAAAGCGTAGGAGATCATTATCAGAAGGAGATTTCCTAGTTAAAGGTGTTGTAATGCCCTTTCTTGCTCAGATGAGTATTAACTTTTATATTTTTAGTTATATCTAACCTACATCTATGACTACTTTGTTAATGTACCTAGTTTCTGGGAACTTGCTGATGTGGGTTCAAAATACCCTCTCTTTTCCTCCCTCGCTTTTAAATTTGTGATCTTTTCCATTATTAAACATTGGCTTTTTTCCCAGGGATGGCACTGAAGAAGAAAATCAATGACATATCTAGCCAGCCGCCTTGGACTGAATGGGCATTCGAATAGACTCCAAGGGCCAAGTACAGATGGTGATTTATTGTGCATACAACTTCTACAGAATGCCTTCATTTGAGCATTGATGTATATACAATTACTTACCAGAATGCTGCAGTTTTATAATTTAGCCAGGAATCTGTGGAGAGATTATGTTCACTAAGAAATCCACAAATGCAGTTTTCACCTTTTCAGTAATTGTACAAACTCTCAGTTGCCTTCTACATGAAGCTACATGAAGAAAAGAGACTTCAAGAATACTTCTTCCATGTTACCATGGTTCTCACTTTCGTCACCCTTATGCAATCCTTCTTTCACTACCAATTCAAATTTATTAAACTATGTTTCTCTCCTGACAGATAAGAAGATGGAGTTGCTAGAGGCGAATCATTTACTGTGGCTATTTTGAAAACCAAAATTGTGGTAGTCATCCACACATTATAGGCCTGCTCGTTGTAAAGATCGTTTTTAGGCAATGTTTATATGGTACTGAAATAGTCAATTGAAAGTTGGAACAGTTTAAATAAACCAGATACTTGACATCTCATAGGCAGAAAAATTATGAGGGCACTCTTAAAATCCTTTTTTCTTACTGAAAACAGTTTGAATTGCTTGTTTGTCCTTATAATTTGAAATTGAAATTGTAAGGATGTTACTGTCTTTAAGAGGATATTTTCCAAATCTTACTTTGTCTCTATGGTCAAATATTACCTCATTGCTATGCTTTTTTGAGGATGGCACCCATGTCCAAGCATTTATGAGTTTATATTGTTTTTGTGTTTTATTGTGTTATGGGCAATGGGTTGTTTACAGCTGAAATTAAATTATGTCTTTCTTTGCACCAACATATTGGGTTGGACAAAAATTTGCGGGGGGGGGGAGTTATATCACAATGTATTTTCTTTAGTATTTGGCTAAATCTCAGTGAAAAAAATGTTAATCATTTTAATAGAAACACTTCAGACCACTCCATAATGCAAACAATACACAGTCAAGATTAATAGAACCTATAAATAAAAAGAAGCTGTAATAGTATTGATAAAAATCAGCTCGGCAGATGAAAATGAAGAAATTCAATAACAAATAATATACTGCCATGACATAGCCCATCGAGTTGCTCTATGAGGCAGCATGAATAATAGCCCTTGATTTATTCATGTTCTTTACAGTATAATCAGCGTCTTGGATGGTAAGCTACTAGAAGGGATAATCAGACTCAGTATGCGTACAGTGTTGAGCCCAGTGGCACCCCCAAATTCACTGTGAACGTGCCTTCAGTGCCACGTGATAGTGCGTCCCCTAGTGTGGTTGTGCCCATCGCCACTGACTTTCTCGTTCTCATGAGGGTTTTTTCTTATCTGTGCTTTCTCAGGGAAATTCTCCATTTGAATCTTAGTCTGAATTTCATAATGGAAAAGTTCATGGTCTGTGTCTGTTAATACAGTGAGACACTCTGATCTGAGCATCATTTGCTGAGTATTGCAATAGGCACTCTTATAACAATAAAAATAAAGTAAAATCTACAGATGCTACTATCCACATATAGAGTCTATTCTCTATTTATAGGAAGAATAAGCACATACCTGTGGAGAGATTTACAGGCACTTAAATATAATTCACCAAAAAGTAAATAAACAATAGTTTCATTTGATTTTTAACTGGATCCATCCATTTATGATAACAGCATTTCTATATACCGATTGTCATAGTCATCATTGATTGCATGTTACTATATCATTTGTTTAATGAGTGAGTGAATAAATAAATGGGTGAGTGTTTTCAGTGGTTCTTGCCAATATTTATGTGTGAGGTGTGGTAGATAAGTGCTTAATAATTAAGTCATTTTAAGACTTGTGACTAGCCACTAAAGATCTGTTTATTAAGAGAACCCCTCCCTCATAGTTAACCATGTTTTGGTTTTGCAACAAAGATAGTCATTATTATTGTACTTTCAATCAAGTATTGATTATGCATTTGCTTAGCATTACATTTCAACATACTGAAATATATGTGCTGAGTGTTGTGGTAAGTGAAAGATTATCTACCCTACCTTCATTGAGCTTATGGTCTACTAGGAGATATACACAGCAAACACTGCTATGAAGGTAACCAGCAGATTGTGTTGTTAGAAGACAGGATGATAACTGTAGAGATCTACTTAGTGTGCTCAAGGATGGCCTATCTAAAGTCCTCTTTAGGACTCCCCTGGTGGTGTGGTGGATGGAAAGCCACCTTCCAATGCAGGAGATACAGGATCAATCCTTGATGCATGAAGGTTTCACATGCTGCAGGGAACTAAAGCCCATGTGCCACAACTACTGAGCCTGCGCGCAGCAATGAAGAACCAGGGCAACCAAAAAAAAAAAAAAAACACTAAATAAAACAAAGAAGTCATCTTTAAATTGAGATAAGATGATAAGGAAGAGCGAAGCAAGTGAAGAACCAGGAATATCACTCTGTGTAGGGGGAACAGCATATGCAAAGTCTCAAAGATATGAAAATGTTTGGTATGTTTCAGTAACTTGAAAGAGACCGCTGTGGCTATAGTGCAAAGAAAGAGGGAAAAGATGTTACTTGCTGAAGCTGGGGACATAGGAAAAGGCCAGGCCTAGGGCGTGCTATAGATTTTAGTCTTTCACTTAAGGGTAATAGGAAGATACTGATGAATTTTAATTAGGGTTAGGAGGGGGGTTACACGTTTAAAAGAGTACCTTGGCTGTTGTTTGGATAATGACTGGAGAATACAAAAGATGGATGGCAGAAATCAATTATAAAGTTATTGCAGAGGTTCATGTAATAGGTGAACCTAGAGGGCGTGGACCAAATTGAGGTATGTTCTGGAGATACAACCTTCAGGACTTTCTGTTCTGGGCTATATTTGAGCAGAGAGGGAGAGGAAAGAATCAAGAATGAGTCAGGTTTCTGGCGGGAGCACTGATATGAAGACTAAGAAATGAATGGGTTTTAGGCTATGAATCAAGAATTTTGTTTTAAACATCTTCATTAGAGATATTAATTCAATATCTAAGAATATAAATAAGTATTTTCATTTCCTAGGCAATGATGTAGAAGTTTCAGAGTTTCTACCATAAAATAATTGACAAGAGTGGTTTAACTGTCATGCTTTAATTCAGCAGAAGTTTGTTTAGACTTTGCTGTGTGGCAGGTATTGTATTAAGCACTAGGAATAATAACTCATAGTCACGGCTAATAAGGAGTTTATTATAGTCTAATGAGGAGACTGGAAAAAATATGAATAACTTAAAATCTAGTGTGGTGACAGTAGTAGAAGAAACATCTTACTAAATAGGGGATTCAGAGGGTAAGGAAAGGACTCCTGGAAGATATAATATCTGAGTTAGGTTCAAAAGTCAAATCTTGCCAGGCATAGGGGAGCAGAAAGCATTCTAAACTATCTTTATTAGAGAAAATTGTGTCAATAATGGACTTATGACAAATCTGCAAAGGAACATTTTAGTATTTTTCTGATCACAATATTTTATGGCTATATAATATGACTATTGAATATGTCCTCAGTATTAGAATCATAGAAGTGAAATAGCTGTTAGAAATCATCTAGCATAGCCACCTGGTTTTACAGATGGGGAATTAGGCTGAGAAAAGTGACCTATCTAAATAATCAATTCCACTGTTACTTTTCATTTACAAATACTATAAGTATGCTGTGAATGTACAGTCCAAGTGGTGCCTTCAAAGCATTAATTTAACCCCCTGTATTGTCCACTTATTACAAAAGAGTATTTTATTCCCAGAGTGATTGTGTTTGTACCCCAATTCTGCTCAGTTATTATCTCCCCTTTAATTCACAGGGAATTATATGAATCAGTCCTTCAATAAGTACGATTAAACAGCCAGTTTAACATTATAGCGCAACATTAACATATAGTCTTTCAAAAGAATGGTTGTGGTCATATTCTCTTTATCTCCTAAACCGTTTATATTTTCATTTTCTTCTACTGGACATACTAGTATTTGGGGGAAATATGGAAGAATTAACTGTTCATAATTAATTACTTTGATAATCTCATAGGCCTTTGATTCTATTGTTCCTGTCCTTTGCCAGACTGATTCTCTGTTCAGCTGCACTTTTGATTTGCTACCTGTTCTGCCATCATTGTTTCTAGTTTTTGTACATACTAGGAAGAGCAGCTACTCACAAATTGTGTAGTCAAAAATAATACAAAAGCAGAGAACAACACAGTTTTCTTCTTCTCCCTTTCCCTGCGATGCCAAAAATAATATAAATGAGCTAAAAACTAGCAAAGAGGGCAAATTATGTTACAGTAACAGCAGTGTCTTCAAAATAAAAGGAAAATATTGTATACTGATTGGTCCTCACTAATTTAGACCAGTTGAGAAGTTCATCAAAATGTTTGAATACATTAGTAAGAATTACAATTTTATTAACCTAAAATACGGAGAATCAGGTATTCTTCTGTAATGTAAGTCCACGCAGTCTCTTTTGGGGGAAGATTGTGATTATATCTGGCAAAAACAAAATGGAATAATCTTAAATCTATACCAATAGGGACTGCTTTAAAAAAAAAAAAATCAATTCTTACATATAATGGAATACTATGCAGACCTTAAAAAGGATGTGGGTGGATATATCTCCAAGATATTATACTGTTAAACAAAATTATCAAAGTATGGAATAGTATATGTGAAAAGTTCCCCAATTTTATTTGAAGTATATTATACATACACTCAAAAAATACACATGCACTATACTTTGATCCACATATACAAAGGTGCACACACACAAATACAAACACATATATGTGTGCTGCTGCTGCTGCTGCTAAGTCACTTCAGTCGTGTCCAACTCTGTGCGACCCCATAGATGGCAGCTCACCAGGCTCCGCTGTCCCTGGGATTCTCCAGGCAAGAATACTGGAGCGGGTTGCCATTTCCTTCTCCAGTGCATGAAAGTGAAAAGTCAAAGTGAAGTCACTCAGTCCTGTCTGACTCTTAGCGACCTCATGGGCTGCAGCCTACCAGGCTCCTCCATCCATGGGATTTTCCAGGCAAGAGTACTGGAGTGGGGTGCCATTGATATTCATAAAAGATACACAAATACTCTTAATTGTTACCTATGGGGAGTAGTACTTAGGAACAGGGATAGAGGAAGTATCACTTTTCAGTCTATACTTTTTTTTATTCTTTTGGAAATGTTTACTATGTGCAACTAAAGTTCCTCTTGACGAAAGTAAAAGAGTAGAGTCAAAAAGTTGGCTTAAAACTCAACATTGAGAAAACTAAGATCATGGCGTCTGGTCCCATCAGTTCATGGCAAATAGACGGGGAAACAGTGGAAACATTGGCAGACTTTATTTTCTTGGGCTCCAAAATCACTGCAGATGGTGACTGCAGCCATGAAATTAAAAGACGCTTGTTCCTTGGAAGAAAAGTTATGACCAACCTAGATAGCATATTAAAAAGCAGAGACATTGCTTTGCCAAAAAGGCCTGTCTAGTCAAAGCTATGGTTTTTCCAGTAGTAATGTATGGATGTGAGAGTTGGACTATAAAGAAAGCTGAGCGCTGAAGAATTGATGCTTTTGAACTGTGGTGTTGGAGAAGACTCTTGAGAGTCCCTTGGACAGCAAGGAGATCCAAACAGTCCATCCTAAAGGAAATCATTCCTGAATATTCATTGGAAGGACTGATGTTGAAGCTGAAACTCCAATACTTTGGCCACCTGATGCAAAGAGCTGAATCATTTGAAAAGACCCTGATGCTGAGAAAGATTGAAGGTGGGAGGAGAAGGGAACGACGGAGGATGAGGTGGTTGAATGGCTTCACCGACTCAATGGACATGAGTTTGAGTAAGCTCTGGGAGTTGGCGATGGACAGGGAGGCCTGGCGTGCTGTAGTCCATAACGTCTCAAAGAGTCGGACACGACAGCGACTGAACTGAACTGAACCGTGCGCAAATACTTTTTTTTAATAATGAAAGGGTATGAGATAATGTGAAATTTGGAGAAGGAAATGGCAACTCACTCCAGTATTCTTGCCTGGAAAATCCCATGGGCAGAGGAGCCTGGTGGACTGCATGGGTCTCAAAGAGTCAGACACGACCTAGGGACTAAACATACAATTGTGAAATTATTTCTATTGAAAATATATCATGCTAAATAGTATACATAGTATTATGTAGCCATATAAATATTATGGAGCAAAATATGACAATATGATTTTTTAATGTAGAGAAACTTCAACTGGGTAAATAAAGTGTGGCCAAACAGATTCTTTGGTGTCTGCTTTAGTGAAAAGATAAGAATGATTATCAATTGTTGGAATGTAAATACGTGCCTTTAAAACACTTTCTAAAAACTTATTTTAAATAGCTTAAGGTTTTCCTCTCCAAATTTTAATTTTGCAATTAATTTGTCTTACATGTATTTTTTCACTAGTGGTAAATTTCTAACAAAGCCTGTTGGTATTTTAACAAATTCTGGATTTGTAGAACACTAAAGAGGATTTTACCCATCTTTTTAAAATGAACAATGGATAATATCTAATCCCTCTTTTAAGTACTCTTTGAAATACTGAATTGAATACCGTTTGTAAATTGAGAAGTCACTCAAGATTGCTCTAATCACCCTTGATGCATCTTTAGATTTATTTGGCCTCTTTGAAATCATAGGTATGTTCTGTCTGGTGAGTCAGAATCTCACAACTTTGGGTTGTTGAAAGAGGGCTTTCCCAGTTGGTGGACTGTGGGTGTCTTTCTTTTAGTGGCTGCAAGCCTTTGGCCTTCTGGCTACTCATTAACATATCCTTCTTAAGAGTGCTTGTAATTGAAAGGAAAGGTGAAGTACGAACTGGTTAATATTGCTGCCCCAGGCCCCCAATAAAAATCTGGGAGGATTCTATGAAAACCAGGGGTTAATTTTCTCTAGTGCTACCACATAGATAATCAAGTCAGAATCTATAGAGTTGGAGGATTTGGTTTTATGGTTACCCCTGGGATTATTTTTAAATAGAATTTATGATTGATTTAAACATGAATTCACCAAGTGTAGTGACTTTATTATGGAACACATTCAGAGACACCTCTTGGGACTTTTCTACTCTGGCACTGATTGTGATCTTGAACTGAAGAATGCAGAGATACCTAAAATTTAATTAAAGAAAAAATTTTTAAATTAATGGTTTCTGTTTGCATTCTCTGCAACTTTAGGAAAAAACATGAATTGTGACAAACTTCATTTTAATCTCTAGGGACTTTAATCTTCATATTAATAAGAATATCTCCACTGATTCATATATTCAAGAGTAAACATAATAACTGACTTACGCTAAAGGTCATATTTGGAATCTTATATTTCCCCTGAGTTTTGGTTACAAACATTCTTTCTGGGATTCTTTCTTGCATTTACAAACCCTACCCATCTCTCAAGACCTAACTCGAGTCTCCAGTCTTTGATAAAAATCTTCCTTCCCGCATGTATCGTGCACTGCTTTCTATGAACTCCTGTGGTTTTGATTGTCTGACATTCAGTCTTGCTGTTGACTATTTACTAGCTTAAGCATTGGTTATAAAGCGTGTCTCCCCAAAGAAATGATAGCTTCCTTAAGGGCAGGAACTGTAAATAGTTTTAATTGTATTGACATAGAGGGCTTTTGAATTCATTACAGTACCTACCAGAGAGGACCTAGTGGGTGCTCAGAAATATTAGATTATTTTTTTAGTCCATCTTCAGGCTGTTACGTAAGTTACATTAAACATTCTTTCTATCTCGCTATTGCCACTGCCTCAATTAGTTCCATCCCTTACTATATCATTTTTTTTTACAAGGCCCGACAAAATATTGCCACTGATATTGAACTCTAGTTTGGCTTATCTGCTGGCAGCAGGCTTTCCTGTAGGGCATTGTGAGTGTTTACAAAGCTAGTATAGCTAATCTGTTACAGAGCTATCTTGCCCTTTTGGTCTGATTTATTTTCATGGTGCTGCAATATTCTCTGGGTGACTGTGGAAGCTCAGACTTCGACTTTTGCAGGCATCAATGACGAAGTAGTAACTTTGTGGAACCAGAAATTATGGCATGTTCACAAGTGACCATCTACACTTAAAGGCCGAGCACTTCTGTGATGATGAAGGGCCTTCTGGCCAGTATGTCGGAAAGGGAGCGGGGTGACTGTAACTGCTGTCCCCACTACCTCTTTCTACCCTGCCCGTCTCTGTAGGCCTCATGCCATCTCAGCTCTAACACCTTCACATAATATTTTAATATGGCACATGACAATTTATCTTCTTTCTCCAATGAAAGCCAGAGAAAATGTTTGCCTCCCTCTTCTGCTCGTGTCTTTAAGGAATTTCCTTCTGCCAGAAAAACAACTTGAGATACTATGAAATTTGCGAGACTCGTGTGGAACTTTATGTGGCTGCTTTGCAGCCATCCCTGCCAAGGAAATAACTCCAGAGGAATTAGGGACAATATTTCAGGGTCACAAGAGGCATCCTATCTTGGACTTGGGTATTTTCTGCTGTTTCAGCCTCATGGTTGCTCTCCCTGAAAAGAACAGGTGTGCCTGACAGCAGGTGTGTTTGTTCTACTTTTCCTATGGCAGCTGTCACTCCCCAGGTAACTCCCTTTTCCAGGTGGTGAATTCTTACAGCCCATCATCTTCTTTCCTGGCTACCATTACTTTAAAAAAAGGTTTGGCTGTCAACCTCCCTCGTTGGACTTCATATTCTGTTGAAATGTTATTGTGGTTGTTGGGCTTTTTTTTTTTTTTTTGCCTTTGGGTTTTGGGTTGAGTTTTTAAAAGGGAAAATATGTCTTCCAATGGATTGCATTTACAATTCAGACAAACTTAACATTTTCCTTTCAAAAGCCTCTATGAAAGTCTGTACCCATCTTTGATTTGGATGGAGTTTTGAAGCCTTCTTCTGCGACAGCTTTGGGTATCTCCATTTTTGCATTTTCCGATAGATATTGGGGTCTGTCCTCAGTCAAGACACCTGCTGCTGGGACTGCCAGTCACCACATGCTTGGCTTTTATCCTCCCTTGTTTCTATTCATATCGTGTACTTCTCATAACTCTAAAGGACTATTTGATGCCCCCACGTTGTTTAATATCTACATGATTAAAGCAGCTGAGAGAATTAGCATGTGTCCTAAGCCTAAGGAAAAATCCAGTCCAAAAGAAATTGTATCACAGGCCAAGATCATTTTTAATAAGCTCTGCTGCTCAATCTTACCTATTCCTCTGTTGGGCTCCCTTGGGCATTTTGTAGATATTTGAGAGTCAGCTTTAAAGGGGAACTTTCAGGCGTGCACTCGACTCTCAGTATAACAACATTTACTGAGCCCTCACAGTGCACGGGACCCTTATAGTGGCCCCCTTATAAGATACAAAAGAAGCAATCACTGTTCTAACACTCAGGCAATCAAGGGACCTGGACTGAGTGAGACAGAATTCAGGCAAATAAAAGACTTATGTGTATTTTGAAGACACTAGACGGATAAGGGTGACATGTGATCACAGTTAGAAGAAGGTAGGCATCTTTAGTGAGTGCCTCAGAGGAGTGAATGGTGTGAATGGAAGAGCTTTTCTCATGAGGCTTTTCAGGGACTTCAGTAAATGTGACGAATGCACAGTACAGAAAACAGGTTTGTCTTCTGACAGAGTTATAGGATAATAATAACAATAACTCCCCTTTTATTGAAGTTTTACTCAGTGTCAGTGTAAAACGAATGAAAGAATTAAGAGAACATGAAAATTTAAGCTTTAGAGAAATACATTAAAAGAATTTTTTTTTTTTGGCGATACTGCACACCTTGCGGGATCTTAGTTCCCCAACCAGGGACTCAACCCATGCCCTGGCAGTGGAAACATGGAATCCTAACCACTAGACCTCTAGGGAACTCCCAAGAAATACATTCATGAAGTGTATCACCATGGGTTGCAGTGTACCTGGGGAGGTGAGTGAAGTGTGTGTGTGGGGGGGGTAGGGAGTGGGGGGCAGAGACAGATGGAAAGGGAGAGGGACAGAGAAAGACAACGAGAGACAGATACAGAAAGAGGGAGACAGAGAAACTTGGAGACTAGGGCAGGGTCTGGGAATTAGGGGTTACAGTATAGATGAAGAGTAAATTAATTGAGGAAAAGAGTACAAGAAAAGAGTGTTCAAAGAGAATTCATAGTTCTACATCTTGGAGTTACATTCTTTACCTTCTAAATAGATATGTCAGTGGAACCTTGGACTTGCTTTGCTCATGCTGAATGAAATAGAACATTTAAATTTACAAGGAGTCTTCACAGAAAATAAAGTGTTTCTTTATAATGCTAAATTCTTGACTTTCAGAGTATGTCCAATTTTTCCCACATATTTGTAATCCATGGCAAGTCTAGGGCATAGCTTATTGGAAATTAGAATGCCAAAGCCATGTCAGAAAACTAAGCAGGTAGAGATTTACAGTGAATTATTTAAGAAATTCACATCATCACATTAGTACATGGCTTAGCTGTATTATGACAGTGGAAAAGCTGGCATAAGAGCCTCCTAGAGCACCAAGTAATATGCCTGAGGTCCTTTTCCTGCAGGTGAACTCTCTAGTGGCAGTTATCGCAATTTATGCCAGAGGCTTATTTTTATGCAGACATAATCTCTGGCAGAAATTTCACAGCCTCTGTTGACAGAACTGACAGTGTCTATAGGCCCAGGCTACAGGACAACACCAGCAATCAGTTAGCAGTCAGCAAATATTTATCATGCCTTGACCATGCACTGAACACCCAGCTATCAATGAGGTGGGTATAAAAGAAGTGCCATACAGGATCTCCTCAAATACTTTATAGTCTGGTTTGGGCAAGAGGCTGACACACTTAAAGCAACTAAAGTAGTGACAAGGCTATATTGAAGCAAATGCCAGGTAGGGGGAGGGGTGAGTATTTTGTGATATTAGCAAAGGGAGAGATCAATTAGTTCAATCGATTGGGGCCGTCTTCACGAAGGAAATAGAACTTGTCCTATTAACTCAAAAGATGGTAAAGGTTAGAGAAATAGGGTTCAAAAAGGATATCTGTTTATGAGGAAAATAATTCAAAGGAAAGCAAAGAAGAAACTTGGTATTTTCATAGTACAACAAGGAGATCAGTTTGATTGGCATGGAAGACAGGTTTGACATCAATGGAAAATAAGGTTGGGCCAGATTATCAAAGGACCTTAACAAGCACATCAAATATTTTGAATTAAATATATTGAGAAATGGGGGACCATTGATAGTTGCAAGATAGGAGTATACCATGATCATTAAGGGAGTATTTTAAGAAGGTGAATATGATACTGATATACTAGACAGATTAGAGAGGGGAGAGAAAGTTATAAAAAATATCGTAGCTATAAAAGAAGCACATATTTGACTTCCATCTCACCTTTCAAAGAAGTCATGCAGACCATTCCCAACAAAGTCCTAGATTCTGTTCTTAGAGGGACCATGCATTTATCTCAGTTGAGAAAATCTCCAGTTTTCAAGTGTAATTAGGTTTCTAGAGATTTTGTTTTAGGAATTATCATTCCTTTTTATTAGAGCTACCTCTCAAAATTTCTCCATCTAAGGCTGATGAAATATCATGGCAACTCTTGCTATAGAAAAGTGGAGCATATAAAAAGATGGAGATTTCTGTCTGTTTTTGTTTTTGGTGGTTGTTTGTTTCTTTTTTAGAAGAAACAAGATGTTGCAAGAGGAAAATACAGGCAAATCAAAATAATTTAGGTGAATGACCCCAAACCCAGGATGTAGTTGAAAATTGAAAAGCAAACATGTGCCATTCCAAAGAAAGAAAAACTAGAAGAAGAAGTTGGGCACTCTGGAGAACTCAGGACATAAAGTAAATATTACTGGAAGTATGCCTGAACATTAAGATAATTATTTCACTTTTGATTCGTGCACATGGTTATTTCACTGTCAAACTTTGTGTCAACTTGATTATATTTATATCATCATCAAAGGAAAACTGATTGCTCGATTTGAGGGAAATGGTTTTCTTTAAAAAATTTGGAAATGACTCATGAAAGCTAGTTCTTCACTGAAAACCTTTTAAAGATAATTGATATCACAAAGAGGTTAATTATAAATGACACTGTAAGGGTAAACGAAGTCAAGTATATCTTGTTTGTCTTTTACCTTCCTCTGTCTTCCCTGTGGTTCAGTGGTAAAGAATCCACCTGCCAATGCAGGAGGTGCAAGAGACGTGGGTTCAATCCTTGGGTCAAGGAGATCTCCTGGAGGAGGCCATGGCAACCCACTCCAGTATTCTTGCCTGGGAAATCCCATGGACAGGGAGCCTGGTGGGCTACGGTCCATAGTCGCAGAGTCGGACACGACTGAAGCAACTTAGCACGCATGCACATTCTTTCCCTACAACATGATTTCTTTCCCTTAGACCACTGGTTCTCAGCTCTGCCTGCACATTAGGATGTCTATAAGAACTTTCCAAAAATTTCACTGCCCAGACTCCACCCTTGATTAATTTAAGCTTTGATATTTTCCAAAGCTCTCTGAATGCATGCTAAATCTCTTCAGTCATGTCCAACTCTGTGCGACCCCATGGACTGTGGCCCACCAGGCTCCTCTTTCCATGGGATTCTCCAGGCAAGAATTCTAGAGTGGGTTACCAATTCCTTCTCCAGGGGATCTTCCCGACTCAGGGATCGAACCCACGTCTCTTACATCTCCTGCATTGTCTAGAGGGTTCTTTACCACTAGCACCACCTGGGAAGCCCTCTTCAAAGCTCCCGAGAGGATTTTAATAGGTAGCAATGATCTTTGCCTCTTCCCCTCCTTATATAATTTCTTAAGGCAAAACACTTGTTGCAAGGAACGTATTTTACCTAGACTAAAAACTGATGTTACACTGATGACTGAAATCTCTTGAGGGCAGATCCTTGTTTTGTTCCTTTTTGTGTCCCTCACCTGGCTGTGGTCAGTAAAGTCTGTTAAATTAATATTAAGTAGAGATATAAGCGGTAACTGGGATTGCAACTAGGACCTAAGATATGTGAGTTTTTACATAAGGGGTGAGGGGCAGGGAAAACCTAGATTGTAGGATACAGTAGTGGTGGCTATAGCGAGAAAGTCCTGGCTAGATCCTGTGGATGTAAAATGCCACTTTAGAACTGCAGTCTATTGCTAGATCTTTTAGTTATTCATGCTGTGACTTTAGGTAAGGTACTTGTCACTGGATGTCTCTGATCTTTGTAAAATGAGGAAAATAGTTTCAGCCCTACTTACTTCACAGGGTTGATGTGCAATTCAGTTGAAATTTATAGTTATTAGTGTTCATTTAACAGTATTTTTAAGTACAATAAGCTAGATATATGTAGAGTTGTTATTATGATTCATAAAGCCAGTGAATAGACTTTTTGTCAGGATGAAAAGCCTGCGAGAATCAATAGAGTACTATAAGTGCCTTTAACCATCAAATTCAGTAGAAGCGAAAGAAATAGACAGTTTTTGAAAGGCTTCTTCCCTCAAAGGTTGTGTTCTTTATAAACTCAAAAGAGAATTATGTCCATGTTGGACATCGCATAATTTTTGCAGATTTCATTAATACTATGAAAATAATACTAAAGAAGGAAGTTGATATGAATTTAAGTTCAAGGTGCAGTTATTAACTTGCATTAAAAGCTTGAACAACATACACATGCATGTACTTGCATTTGTTTATTCATTAAAGGGAAGGCATCAAAGACATTATTGTTTGTTGAAAACATTAATCTATTCAGTCTATATGTATTCAACACCTGTTATATGTCTGCCAATACTTTTTAGAGCCTGGAATAAAACAGTGAAAAAAAATAGACAAATTTCCTACCCTAATGAAACTTTCTTGTAGGAGGTGGGACATAATAGAATTAAAGTGCAAAGAATTACTATTGGATAAAAAACAAAGCAGGGTAGGGACATAGAATGATGAATGAGGCTAGAAAAGTGCGTGATTTTTATGTGTCAAGATTCACTATAGGCACCTTCCACATGTTACATTTATATAATCTTTATAAGTATCTTATGTAATATATATTATTATCTTTATTTTAAAGAGAAGGAAACTAGACTCAGAGTTTAAGAAACTTGCCTAAGATTACATAGTGGCTGTAAAAAAATATTAGAATTGAAACTCAGATCTACCTGAGTTCAAAACTCATTTTCTTTCTACTACATGTGGCTAAGCACTTATGTGACTTCATCAATGTTTCCATATTCCTTTCTGCAAAAGAAAAAGGTTGGACTTGATCAGAAATTTAAATCTGGTATATTATGCACCCTATATGTCTTGCAGATAATAACATTTTAAAAACTGAAATAATTATCAGTATTGAAAAGTAAATGATTTCATATAAAATTATTGATTGCTAATTTGTCTTTAAGTATCAGAAAGTCTGGCACCCTCAGCCCGGGCCTGTGTTACCACTTTTCAACACCAGCTGCAGCTGAGCAGTAGCACCTCTTTCAGACAGAATATATTTTATGATTATTCACCAATTCTTACAGCTGTAACCCACCCAGTTCCCTTACTTACATTAACTTATGTACCTGACCCATGCCGGTATTTGAATGTATCACTTGATGGAACCCATGGTCTGAAAAGCCCCTACCAATTCCAAAATATGATTCAGTGTTGAAAATTCAGTTTTAAATGTTATTTTTCTTTTTAGCTTTTAACTATTTGACAGCCTTAGTTACGTTTCAGCAAGTTTTCTTCCTTCATATATTTCTCACTTTGTGTATTTTTTATGGTTTAGCAACCATGTAGATGATAATCAAGGCTGCACACTAACTCCTTTATTTTTCCACTTAAAAATATGATCCGGTGAGTCTCTATGAAGGAAAAGAAAACATGAAACATGCTAAACATGTTAAGTCTCAAGCATGCATACAAAATAAAAGCAGCATAATTAGCAAGTCATTCATAATGGTAGTTAAATTCTGCCAATATGGAAGCATGAAAGCCAGTTTAGAAGTCCATGTTTTAGTTAAGCCTATTATTTACCCTAGCCTTTAAAACCCAAATAATTTATTAAGCTAATATTGGTGAGGAGAGAAATCCAATGATAATACAGAAAGGGGTGTAGTAAAAGAACTCTTTCATGAAAATCATTCAAAGTATAATTATTCTTAAGCATAGCATTATTAAAATGTATTTCTATAATATAAAAGGTTTTATTAGTATTCTGTGATATAAGGTACCCTATTGCATTATTATGTTCAATTATTTCTCTTAATATTTATGTTTTTATAGCTTTAATTTTATAGTGATAAACAATGGAATCTCTGCTAGACACAGAGTGAATTACAGTTGTGTTTAATGTTGTAGGTACAAGTTGTTTTGTCAGCTCACAGCCCCAATTATCTGTCCATATAGTTGTCCTAGAGCTGCCCTGAGGCACAAAAGCCTCTAATTCCTGTTTAGTGATTCATATTCTTGTTACTTGTTTGATTTCACACAAGTGTAGTAGGAGCTCACTTACATTGTGCATGGTGAAGTATGACATGGAGTCCCTTTCCCTCATTCCAGCCCCAATGTTTCCCTTTGTAGCCTGCCACAATGCCTGGGATTCCCAGCCTTAAAGAGTCGTTTCTTTGAGTATAGTTATTGTTCCCTTTTGGAAAGCAAACCACTTAAGAAAAAAAGTGAAGCCATTGTCCCATATATAAATAATATTAGGCTTCATTCAGTTCAGTTCAGTTCAGTTCAGTTGTTCAGTCATGTCCGACTCTTTGCATCCCCATGGACTGCAGCATGCCAGGCTTCCCTGTCCATCACCAACTCCCAGAGCTTACTCAAACTCATGTCCATTGACTCAGTGATGCCATTCAGCCATCTCATCCTCTGTCGTCCCCTTCTCCTCCTGCCTTCAATCTTTCCAAGCATCAGGATCTTTTCAAATGAGTCAGTTATTTGCATCAGGTGGCCAAAGTATTGGAGTTTCAGCTTCAGCATAAGTGCTTCCAATGAATATTCAGGAACAATTTCCTTTAGGATGGACTGGTTGGATCTCCTTGCAGTCCAAGGGACTCTCAAAAGTCTTCTCCAACACCACAGTTCAAAAGCATCAATTCTTCAGTGCTCAGCTTTCTATATAATCCATATCTCACATCCATACATGACTACTGGAAAAACCATAGCTTTGACTAGATGGGCCTTTGTTGGCAAAGTAATATCTCTGCTTTTTAATATGCTGTCTAAGTTGGTCATAACTTTTCTTCCAAGGAGCAAGCATCTTTTAATTTCATGGCTGCAGTCACCATCTGCAGTGATTTTGGAGCCCAAGAAAATAAAGTCTGTCACTGTTTCCCCAACTATTTGCCATGAAGTGATGCGACCAGATGCCATGATCTTAGTTTTCGTTGAGTTTTAAGCCACCTTATTCACTCTCCTCTTTCACTTTCATCAGGAGGCTCTTTAGTTCTTCTTCACTTTCTGCCATAAGGGTGGTGTCATCTTCATATCTGAGGTTATGATATTTCTCCCAGCAATCTTGATTCCAACTTGTGCCTCAACCAGTCCAGCATTTCTTTTTTCTTTCTTTCTTTTCTTTTCTTTTTTTTTTACAGCTCATTACAGCTCAGAGTTTTATTTGGCAAGCAAAGAAAAGTACACCCTTGAGGCATAAAGGCGGGCTGACCCCAAAGGAGAGGCCTCAATCCATCTTGGCTTCCTCCTTTTATAAGTTTGTCTCCTCCCAACCCTGAGCCTGCCCTATGCAAATTGGAGTGGCCATGAAGAGGGTGTATTTGTTTCACCTGAAGTTCTCACTCTGGTCTGCAGATATTCTTTCATTCTCATTTTTGCAGGCTTTTCCCTTTCTTTGTCTTTTAGCCACTGCCATTTTGGACTCCTTTTTCCTGTTCTAACTACCTAACATTCCCCCCTCAGAGATGGGAAACACAATTCTTTGGGAGTAGGGGCGTCAAGGTCTCTCTGTCTACTTCCTGCTGAGCTAGGATGGCTAGGGGCATTCCCTGCTTCCCCCCACCACCCCAGCCCCACCCCCGCTCTTGCCAGTCTCAAGCCTCAGAGTCCTTATAGCAGTGTCCAGCTAAGGGTGAATGATATTTTCCATGGTCGGGTGTAGTTTTATATATCCTTGTGGAACTGGCACTGCATATTATAGCTTGTTGACCTTAACTGGAGGTCTGGAATCTGAGGCTGAGCCATGTGAGCATTCTGCCGAGTTTGTTTTTGCTGTCCTGGTTTCTCACATGCTGAGCTTCCTTTTCCTTCTGCTGCACTGGGTTTTCTTCACATTCAGCTTCCACAGAGAGAGCTTTCGCCTTGTTGGGCTTCTCCTGGGCTTGGCCTCCACCTTGTGGGGTCTGAGCTAAGGTTGTTTCAGCCAAGTTAAATTCAAGAAATGGCACCAGATATGTTGGAGGAGTGTGAAATTTTCTTGGTTCTGTCTCGCCACAGCAAAGATTTGAAACAGCAGACCAGTGTTACAGCTCTGTTACAAAGTTCAGAATTTTATTCAGCAAGCAAAGGAAAGTACATCCTCGAGGCATGAAGGCAGGCTAACCCCAAAGGAGAGGCCCAGTCCCGCATTTCTCATGATGTACTCTGCATATAAGTTAAATAAGCAGGGTGACAATATACAGCCTTCACCTACTCCTTTCCCGATTTGGAACCAGTCTGTTGTTCCATGTCCAGTTCTAACTGTTGCTTCTTGACCTGCATACAGATTTCTCAGGAGGCAGGTCACGTCTGGTATTCCCATCTCTTGAAGAATTTTCCACAGTTTGTTTTGATCCATACAGCCAAAGGCTTTGACATAGTCAGTAAAGCAGAAATAAATGTTTTTCTGGAACTCTCTTGCTCTTTTGATGACCCAACGGATGTTGGCAATTTGATCTCTGGTTCCTCTGTCTTTTCTAAATCCAGGCTTCATTAGCAGGATGAAATCTTTCATTGGTTTGCATGCCAAAGTGTTATTGAGCATAGAGCAAGTCCCTGGAGATGCAGGACACAAAACAGGTAACTCTTAAGGGGAGAGAGAATAATTGGGTCCAGATATAAGAGAGTCACCAGGAAGGTCATGTCTGGGATGGCTTTGGTGGAGAGCCTGGGACAGTCTATCCTTGGTTGGGGATAAAAGGAAAGGGACAGTAAAATGGGGACGTGAAAGTAAAATAAGGCTAAATTTCACCAATTTCCTGTTACTCTGTCCTTGGGCTAACCCTCATGTTGTGTGTTGGTTATACATTAAAAAGATAGTAAACCTCCCATTAGTATTAGTGTTTGAGGAATGGGCCACTATAACTGAAAGCTTTTGTTTATTTGGATTGAGATATACTGTAAAATAAAGATAGCAGTAAAGTTACAAATTGCTGTGAAGCAGCAGATAAGGGAGGAAAAGCCATATTAAATTTGCTGTGTGACACAGAGAGCTCAACCCAGTGCTCTGTGACAACCTAGAGGGGTGAGACGGGGTGGGAAACAGGAGGGAGGTTCAAGATGGTGAAGACATATGTATACCTCTGGCAGATCATTTTGATGTATGGCAGAAACCAGCACAATATTGTAAAGCAATTATCTTCCAATAAATTTTTAATTAAAAAATAAATAAGGAAATGGAAAGAATAAATAACAAAGATGAATATTAATATCCTTATTTAATTCTTGAATTGACATTTTCTCATTATCCCATCAGCCCCTTCCCTCTGCCCCCAGTTATTTGGAAACATACCGTTATCTACATTTTACAATATTGTATTAGTTTTCTCTTGCTGCTGCAATAAATCACCACAAACTTACTGGGTTTAAACAACAAAAATATGTTATCTTACAGTTCTGAAAGTCAGAAGTTTTAAATAAGTCTCACTGGGCTAGCATCAGGGTATCGGCAATGCCATGTTTCTCTTTAAAGCTTCTAGAAGATAATCTGATTCTTTGCCTTTTCCAGCTTCTGGAGGCTGTCCACATTCCTTGGCTCATGGCCCCTTTCTCTACCTTTAAAAGCCACATAATTACATCTCTTTGATCCTTTCTCCAATGTTCTATCTCCTTTTATCTCCTTTTCTGCCTCATTTCTATTTTTAAGGGCCTTGAAATTACATTAGATACACTTAGGTAATCCAGGATGGTCTCCCTATTTTAAGATGAGTTGATTAGCAACCTTAATTCCATCTGCAATATTAATTCCCCTTTGCCATGAATCCAAATATATTTACAGGTTGTGGGGCTTAGGACATAGACATCTTTGGAGGGGCCATTATTCTGCCAACCACAAATATAATGAGCACTAATTATTACACTGATTAAAACATTGGGTTTTTCACAATAATAAAAGTGAGCTGACATCTCTTATTCCCAGAATAAAACACACAGATTTATAACATTTTAACTGGATGCACATATAAGAGAGAAACATTAAACAAAATGGTGACAATGTTTTAAAGTAAAGGAATGGAAAAAGAGGTGCAAGAAAGCTTTCAATAAATAGTGAGCAGAGAGATGCCAGTATCAAATAAAGTGGTATTTAAGGCCAAAAGCTTGAAATAGAACCTACATGTATTCATTTATTGAATAAATGTTTATTATATTAACTATTTGAATGATACATGAAGCATTTGGTAAAACTACAAAGACAGTTGTGGAATACAGCTATCAGAATTTTAAAAACAGGTAGTAAAAATAATACAATATATTTGAATAACATAATTAAGAAACTTGACCTAATATTTTGACAAATACATAGAATTGTATACTCCAATGGAAAAGAATGTACATTCATAACTTATGCCCTGGGCCCTTTACAAAAACTGACTGTGTACTTCACCACAGGAAAAACCTTGATCAATTCCCAAGTAGAGAACTGACAAGTAACATTCCCAGATGAAATTTATAAAGTTTAGAAATTGACAATAAAAATATTAAAAAATAGAATCTTGTAAGCATAAAATATTTTAATAAATAATTTTTGTATCAAAAATGAAGTTGAAACATTTAAAATTATTCAAAAATAAACAAAACTGAGATTACTTCATAAAAAAACCTAAGGGTGTAGTTAAAAACATCACAAAAGAAACATTAAGGCATTAAATGAATTTAAGGAAATATTGGAAGAAACATGCAACTCATGGGAACAGAAAAAGAAAAAATACATATATCACATGAAAGTAGTCATTCATAACTAGCTAAAATTATTTAAAGAACTTAAAAGCTAAAAGTTGACTCCACAAAAAGATGTATATAGAAAAAAAAAGTTCTTTGTTTTACGCTTAAACGTACATACATTGATAAATTTCCTGAACTCCGAAAATGATGAGAAAAACTTGCAGGTTTCCTGGCAGAAATAGCAAAGAAAAAAATTAAGACAGGTATTGGCTGTCTCTTATCTAGAGATATTGGGTTTTTTTTTCTTATCTACACAGGAAAAAATTAAGACAGTATTGGTTTTCTCATCTCTATCATAGAAGCTAGAATATAATGTAATAGCATCTAGTCCAAGGTAAAAATACTTCAATCCAAGCATCTTATTATAACTCAATCAGGATATCAGTCACCTGTTTGATCTGTAGCAAGAGAGATGTTTGAGGACATGCCCGAATTCATAAAGTATATTACTCTCATGGGCTCCCCAGGTGGCGCTAGTGGTAAAGAATCTGTCTGCAATTCAAGAGACATAGAAGACCTAGGTTCAATCCCTGGGTGGAGAAAATCCCCTGGAGGAGGGCATGGCGACCCACTCCAGTATTCTTGCCTGGAGAATCCCGCGGACAGAGGAGCTTAGCAGGCTGTGGTCCAGGGAGTCGCAAAGACTGAAGTGACTTAGCACACACACACACACACACATCACTCTCTTACATTCC
Source organism: Bos grunniens (assembly GCF_055505025.1). Classification (NCBI taxonomy): domain Eukaryota; kingdom Metazoa; phylum Chordata; class Mammalia; order Artiodactyla; family Bovidae; genus Bos; species Bos grunniens. The sequence continues at coordinate 137,329,441 of NC_141194.1, forward strand.
CATCTTATATCATTAAGTAAAATAAACAAATGTAATTTATAAAATATCTCATTTACATAAAAATAAGAGGAAAGTCTTTTCATATGTGTCTATATATGTTTATGGGTCTACAGAAATGTAAGGAAAGATAGCTACTCACTCTATGATGAATATCAGTTGCCTTGTAATGGGATTGGAGGAGGCAGAGAAGGACCTATTAATTCATTTTGTCTTTTTGAACATCTGTATTGTTTGAATCATAATGAGAAATTTTTTGGTAATTAAAAAAATGTATAGTATAAGTGGACTGAGAAAGAGAAATAAGCAGCAATGGCTCTTGGTGAGTAGATCTCTCTTGATGGAGTCAGAGCCTCAGTTGCTAGCATAATTCAGTCATTAATGAAGGGAGGGTGGGGTTAAAGGGGGAAATGTGTAAAAATAATCCTGTTATATAGAAGGCCTTCCTCAGTGAAGCATGAGACCCAGAACCTATAAAGGACAAAACTGGGCAGATTTGATGACATAAAAATTGAACATGCATAAGCAACAAGCATGCGAAGAGTTGACTCATTGGAAAAGACTCTGATGCTGGGAGGGATTGGGGGCAAGAGGAGAAGGGGACGACAGAGGATGAGATGGCTGGATGGCATCACTGACTCAATGGATGCAAGTCTCAGTGAACTCCGGGAGTTGGTGATGGACAGGGAGGCCTGGCGTGCTTCGATTCATGGGGTCGCAAAGAGTCAGACACGACTGAGCGACTGAACTGATCTGATCTGAAGCAACAAACACCAGGGCTTCCCTGGTGGCTCAGACATTAAAGAATCTGCCTGTAATACAGGTGACCTGGGTTCAATCCCTGGGTCGGGAAAATCCCCTGGAGAAGGGAATGGCAACCCACCCCAGTATTCTTGCCTGGAGAATTCCACGGACAGAGGAGCCTGTCGGGCTACAGTCCATGGGCTCCCCAAAAGTCAGACAGGACTGAGTGACTAACACACACAAGCAACAAGGAGAAGCAAGAGGTTGAGAGATAATATTTGGCACATCTAAAATGAAACAGGCTAGAACATTCCATATACAAATGAAAGAATTACATATTACCAATAAATATATAAAAAGACACTCAAAAAGAATACAAATGTAAATACATATAAATAAAATGCAAATAAGAATGAAATAGCATTTTTACCTTCATATTTGGCAAAAGGAACAAAAAGATAGCTGATGAAATCTACTGTTTTTAAGGACAGAAGGAAGGTGGCGCTTGGGCACACTGTTGGGTAGGAATGTGAGTTAGAATAATCTTTCATAGCTTAACTTGGCAGAATCTAACAAATCTTAAAAAGCATATGTGCTGTGACCAGCAATTAGGTTTTCAGGAGTTTAACTTACATAAAAATAGCAAGAGTACAGAAAGATGTGTGTACAAGGATAGTGATTGAACCTTGATTGTAATCGTAAATACTTCAAAACAAGCTAAACATTAAAGTCTGGTTAATAAATTATGATATCATCAGATAATGGAATTCCTTGCAAGTATTGGTGGCAGAGGATGAAATGGTTAGATAGCATCGCTAACTCAATGGGTATGAATTTGAGTAAACTCCAGGAGATAGTGAAGGACAGGGGAACCTGATGCACTACAGTCCATGGGGTTGCAAACAGTTGGACATGACTTGGCCACTGAACAACAACAAAATTAAACAAAATGAAGCAGATCCATATATTCTGACATGGAAAAAGTCCATGATATAGTATTGAGAGGTGAGAGAGGAGTTGTAGAACTTGTCATATATATCAGTTAACATGATGCTTAGAGAGTGAGGAATTCACATAAAATCCATATTTTGGATTGATTCAGAGTTAACCATATTTTCTTATAAAAATTCAACCTTTAATTATTGAAAGTCTTTTTAAAATTACTCCTTTTCTGTGTGATATCTGAGAAACATTCTTAAGCCTTCATTCTATGACTATCTGGTAATAGAAGAAAGAGACAAAACAGAGAAATACTGTAAGGCATTTAATAATGACTATTTAGTAATGAGTAAAATAAAACTGTAATTACCACACTAATTGGTTAGACCAAAACTTTGAAATGAGACAATTTGAAGTAAACCTTGAAAAATGATTTTGACTTTCAACAGACAAATATAGAGAGGTTGGTCTTTCTATGCAAAAAAATTACTTGAATTTAAGGACAATATTCAAATACTGAATAGTTGTTGAAGTGCAGGTACTTGAAGGTTTGGCTTCTTCAGGCTAGGCAGGAACAGACTTCAGAGTCAAATAGATATGTGATCAAATTGTAGCTCCATTTTTAAAAATTGACAATGCCACGGTACTTAGCTTGACCATGTTCTCTCATGTGTAAAATAAAGTTAATAATGGCTACCTCTCTGAGTCATTGTGATGATTATATCTTTAAATGTGAAATATATATAAAACTTTTTCTTAGCACAAAATAGACCCTTACTGAATGTCAGTTCCGATCTCTTCCTTGAGTTCAGTAAGACCTCTTTCACTTGGCTGAATAGCTAATGGGCAGTATATTTTTTCTTAGAATTTCTCTTCATGCTTAGAACCCCAAAATGACACTTTTCCTTGCTTCTGTTGGAAAATTGGCTACTCCCTGACTCAAGTTCTCGATATATTCATTGAAATGTCTTCCTCTTCCTAAATTCTTACATGTAAATATTAATTCCTATACTTCAGAGATAGCCCAAGCCAGGATATGAAACTCAGTCCAAAGAGTTTGGATAGAAAGAAGGAAAAATGTAGACAAGTTTTCTGTTTGGTTAACTTTAATAGAGAAACCAGCATCAGAAAGTGGGTTTGACATTTTGAGTCCAGATCTTATAAGCTTGATATTCCCTTTCTGTTTCATTCCTAGGGGAAGAGTTAATGTCAGAATATAGAGAGCTCTGAGCACACACATGATTTGGCTACCACAGAGTAGTGTTGAGCCAAGTGACTTAATTTTTCTTGATAAAGGTGAGAAAGTCAGATGAGCCAGTGAATGTACTGCTGCTGCTGCTGCTGCTAACTCGCTTCAGTCGTGTCCGACTCTGTGCAACCCCATAGACGGCAGCCCACCAGGCTCTCCCGTCCCTGGGATTCTCCAGGCAAGAACACTGGAGTGGATTGCCATTTCCTTCTCCAATGCACGAAAGTGAAAAGTGAAAGTGAAGTCGCTCAGTCGTGTCCAACCCTCAGCGACCCCATGGACTGCAGCCTTCCAGGCTCCTCCATCCATGGGATTCTCCAGGCAAGAGTACTGGAGTGGGGTGCCATTGCCTTCTCCAGTGAATGTACTAGAAGGAAGCAAAGGGTGAATAAGTTAGACAGGGGTGTCCACAGTAAGATCATATCAGAAGGCAGCAGAAGAGTGTGGTCAACTAGCAGAACAAGCTCATCAACCAGGCTTATTGGAGTTGAAATAATAAGAAAATTAAAAATCTATAGGAGGAATCTATCAGAGTTCAATTCAGTAGATAGTTATAAGGCACTGATTATGGATCAGGCTCTTCCCTTGGTCCTGGGAGGTACAGGTGATACACTCAAGGACAGTTAAAAATCCAAGTCAAAAAACAAGAGCTAGTAAATTTGTGTGGGGATAAGGGATGGGATACAAACATCCATTAGCAGAGACTTGACCATGAAGACATTTCCCAGATTCAACTCTATACCTATTTCCTCTGAATTATTTTTTTAGTAGTCAGGACTCTGATTGCAATGATGGAAACCCAATGCCAAGTAGCTTAAGAGAAGACAAATTTTTATTGGCTAGTATCCATTCAACAAGGTGGACGTGGTCTTAAGGAAAGCTAGAACACAGGCTGAAAGCACTGACTTGAGCACTATCAAGACTCCTTCTTATGCCTAGCTCTCTCTCTCTGCATATCAGCTTCATTATGCACAAATTGGAAATCTGGCCAGTGCTAACTGCTCTGGGCTGTCTACCTATGTAGCAGACTAAGAGGAAAGGGTCTCTTCTACCTACTTGCAATAAACATTAAAAAAATAAATAAAACCTGAGAACATATCTGGATTGGCATGGCCTAAGTCCCAGACTAGATCAGGTGTCCACCTCTTAAACAGTCACTGTGGCTAAGACTGCAAAACAGATAGGAGCTTCGTTTTTCCAATCAGAAGTCTAAGATAGTGGTAAAAAGAGCGGTTTCCTTAAAGAAGTGAGACTACAGATAGATATGGTCACTGGGGAAATCACAGTGAGTCAGTCATTCAAACATGTGGCAGTTCCATTGGGCAGGAATGTCTCCAAACACAGCTGGTCCATATATACTGAAGGTAAGGCCAGATATTTGGAAACTCTTGGAGAACACACAAGCAATCATGAGAGCAACAGATAACCAAGAGGCAGGTCTGAACCACCTCAAGCCTTCAGTTGTTCTCTATTATTGCCTATAGAAAAAATTCTGAAATACATACCTTATTTTTTTTAATTTAATTTAATTTTATTTTTAAACTTTACATAATTGTATTAGTTTTGCCAAATATCAAAATGAATCCGCCACAGGTATACATGTGTTCCCCATCCTGAACCCTCCTCCCTCCTCCCTCCTCCCTCCCCATACCATCCCTCTGGGTCGTCCCAGTGCACTAGCCCCAAGCATCCAGTATCGTGCATCGAACCTGGACTGGCATCTCGTTTCTTACATGATATTTTACATGTTTCAATGTCATTCTCCCAAATCTTTCCACCCTCTCCCTCTCCCACAGAGTCCATAAGACTGTTCTATACATCAGTGTCTCTTTTGCTGTCTCATACACCGGTATACTAACGCATATATATGGAATTTAGAAAGATGGTAATACATACCTTATTAATTAAGGTCCTTCACAATCTTCCTTCACAGTACCATCTTTCTTTTCACCCTCTATTTTGCTTTGTTCATGGTCAGTTGTGTCTGATTCTTTGTGACCCCATGGACTGTAGCCTACCAGGCTCCTCTGTTCATGGGATTTTCCAGGCAGGAATACTGGAGTGGGTTGACATTTCTTTCTCCAGGGGATTCTTCTTGACCCAAGGATTGAGCCCTCATCTCCTATGTCTCCTGCATTAGCAGGTGAACTTTTTACCACTGCACCACCCAAGAAGCCCTTTTACTGTTTATGTTGTTGTTGTTCAGCTGCTAAGTCATGTCCAAATCTTTGCAGCCATATGGACCACAGCACACCAAGCTTCCCTGTCCTTCACTATCTCCCAGAGTTTGCTCAAACTCATGTCCATTGAGTTGGTGATGCCATCCAACCATCTTATCCTCTGTGGCCCCCTTCTCCTCCTGCCCTCAATCTTTCCCAGAATCAGGGCCTTTCCCAATGAGTTGGCTCTGCATCAGGTGGCCAAAGTATTGCAGCTTCAGCATCAGTCTTTCTGATGAATATTCAGGATTTATTTCCTTTAGGATTGATTGGTTTGATCTCCTTACTGTCCAAGGGACTCTCAAAAGTCTTCTCCAGCACCAGTTTGAAAGCATCAATTCTTAGGTGCTCAGTCTTCTTTATGGTACATCTCTCACATCCTTACATGACTACTGGAAAAACCATAGTTTTGACTAGTTTGTTAGCAAAGTAATGTCTCTGCTTTTTTAATATACTGTCTGGGTTTGTCATAGATTTCTTTCCAAGGAGCAAGCATCTTTTAATTTCATGGCTTCAGTCATTGTCTGCAGTGATTTTGAAGCCTAAGAAATAAAGTCTGTCACCACTTCCACTTTTTCCCCTTCTATTTGCCTTAAAGTTATGAAATCGGATGCCATGATCTTAGTTTTCTGAATATTGAATTTTAAGCCAGCTTTTTCACTCTCCTCTTTCACCCTCATCAAGAGGCTCTTTAGTTTCTCTTCACCCTCTGTATGAATTCTATAATCCAGAAAAGCTGGTTTATTTCCTGAGCAAAGAACCATGTGTTGAAGCTACTCTCAGGCTATCATCAATTGCCTAGGTCTGGCATTCTTATTCCCACTGTCTGCTTATACTACTGTCTTAGCTTAGTAAGCACTCCCAATGCACTCATTAATTCACCAAATATATATTGATGCTTCTTTGAATAAAAAGTTATTTTGAACATGGCTATATACAATGATGATTAAGCCAGTCATGGTCGCTACTCTCAAGGAATTCATATTCTGGTCATTTTAGACAGTCATCGCATAATTATGTAAATAATCCTGAAATTATAATTTTGATCAGTGCTATGAAGAAAGAAGGATCTAATCTAGACTGAAGGGCCAAAGAAGTGAGCTATCACCTGATAGAGAAGAAGGAATTAACCAGGTAAAGAGTAAAGCAATGAGAAGGAAAAGAGGGAACAGTATGCATAAATATCATGAGGTGAAGAGGAGGATGAGAAAGTGGAAGAAGTGCAGTATTGCTAGAGGGAGAGAGAAAGAGGCTAGAGAAATAGGAAGCCAGATCATATAGGGGCTTTGAACAGTATATTAAGGACTTTGAGATTTACTCTGAACATTACAGGAAGGTATTGACAGGGGGAGATGTGGTTAGTTTTTTCATAGGTTTGTTGGCAATGCAGAGAATGTATTGGAAGGGGAACAAGATTAGAAGCAAGGGGGCCAGTTAGGTTATTGCAGTCATTTAAACTAGGGATTATTAAAAGTGGAAAGGAAAGAATTGGATAGGTTCAAGGTATAATTAAGAGATAAAAATGACCAGGTTTGATGTGTTGAATCTGGGGTTGGCAGGATGACTCCTAGGTTTCAGGTTTTTGCACAGGAAACTAAAATGCAATGGCAAGAGGAGGGTTGGATTTGGAGGCAATGATAGTCATATTAGCTGTGCACATTTTCTTTTTATTTGAGGTACCTTTTACATAGGACTTACCTTGTGGCTCAGATGGTAAAGCATCCACCTACAATGCAGGAGACCCGGGTTTGATCCCTCGGACGGGAAGATCCTCTGGAGAAGGAAATGGCAACCCACTCCAGTACTCTTGCCTGGAAAATCCCATGGATGGAGAAGTGTGGTAGGTACAGTCCATGGGGTCGCAAAGAGTCAGACACTACTGAGCGACTGCACTTTCACTTTACATAGCTAAGGTAGATGACTAATGAATAGTTGAATATACAAATATGGAGCACAGTATTGAGTCCAAACGTCCCTCTACTCTTTCAAACCTACCCATTCATTAAATCCTAGCTACTCTTTCAAACCTACCCATTCATTAAATCCTAGCTTAATCTACCACCACCATGAGATGTCACTAACCCATTTTTCTGACCCTCCTCTCCTCCATGCTCTCCTAGTACTTATTATCTGGACCGTTCATTAGGCTCCAGTTGTATATTCTACCACGTATATGTAGTTATATCTTGTTTCTCTAATTAGAAATTAAGTTTCTTGATATTAGAGACCATGTTAGCTTCAACTATCCTTTGCTACCACCACTAGCTTTACATATAGTAAGAGTTCATTTTACCTGTAACAAAGTGAATTCATAACCTTTTTGCTACTAGGTAGTATACAGTTAGAAGTGCGTGCGTGCATGTGTGTGTGTATGCTCAGTCGCTTTAGTAGTGTCCAACTCTTTGCGACCCCATGGACCACAGCCTGCCAGGTTCCTCTGCCCATGAAATTCTCCAGGCAAGAATAGTGGAGTAAGTAGTTGTTCTCCTCTCCAGGTGATCTTTCCAACCCAGTGGTTGAACCCATGTCTCCTGCATCTCCTGCATTGCAGGCAAATTCTTTACTGCTGAGCCACTGGGGGACAGGTGTTAGAAAGAACAGGTGTTAAATACAGATGACTGGGATTTGAAATGTAACTTCACCTCTTACAAGAAGAGGTGGCTATAATCAAGTATTTTAACCTCTTCTCAGTTTCCTCATTTGTTAATTCATGATAATACTAATACCTGTCTCAGAGAGTTATTGTTAGGATTAAATGCATAATGTTTGAAAAGTATATAGCATAGTGTTTGTCACATGGTAAGCTTAGAATAGGGCTTCCCAGGTGGCTCAGTGGTAAAGAATCTGCCTGCCAATGCAGGAGTTGCAGAAGACCTGGGTTCAATCCCTGGGTTAGGGGATGACTACCCTCTCTAGTATATTTGCCTAGAGAATTCCATGGACAGAGGAGCCTGGCAGGCTAAAGTCCATGGGGTCACAAAGGGTTGGACACAACTGAGCAACTGCCACTTTCGTTTTCAAGCATTAGAATGATGGTTTACTGTTGTTGTTACTATTGTTGTTATTTTGGTAGGGATCAGAAGGTTCTGTAATATGATATCCAATGAAGATCAGTCATCAACTTGTCATCTTTATCCCTGGATGGAGCTTGACTCCTGATTTTAGAGAACATTCTAGTGGAGGCAATCTCTTGTGTTTCAGAAAGCATAAGTTAAGGTATGGCTGGAAATCACAATGTATGAGTTGTGTGCACATGTGGATATATGTATATAAATATGTACCTATTAATCATTTTTATTAAGAGGACCCATTGCTCACGATGCCTGCTATGTACTGGTTTTTATGTTGCTGCTGCTGCTGCTGCTGCTGCTAAGTCGCTTCAGTCGTGTCCGACTCTGTGCGATCCCATAGACGGCAGCCCACCAGGTTCCGCCGTCCCTGGGATTCTCCAGGCAAGAACACTGGAGTGGGTTGCCATTTCCTTCTCCAATGCATGAAAGTGAAAAGTGAAAGTGAAGTCTCTCAGTAAGTGTCCAACTCTTTGCGACCCCATGGACTGCAGCCTACCAGGCTCCTCCGTCCATGGGATTTTCCAAGCAAGAGTACTGGAGTGGGGTGCCATTGCCTTCTCCAGGTTTTTATGTTGCTAACAACTAAAAACAAATCATTCATTTCAGAAGAGAGAAACATATTAACTCTTCAAACTAGTAGGAGGTGCTTTTTATACATTACTTGTTCCAGTTGCTTTAATGGTGCCCTAGTCACCTCTCCCCTCATTAATGTATGTGCGAAGAATAAATAGTTTTCTGTCACCTTACCATGAAAACTCGGATATTTCTTTTTTAACATGAAGAGTCATAGGGGGGAATTTGGGCTTTTTTTCCTTATTTATATTAATGAAATATTTATGGATGAAAACATGTTGGGAATGTATATAACTGTATAGTAGACATAAGTTGCTACCTCCGCTTATAAAAACCCAATATCTCTTTTACATGAATAGTAGTAGTAAAAAAAAAATATGATAAATGTTTTTCTAATTTTTTACACTGATGAGTCCAAGTTTATACTTAAATTATTCTACTAATTCTTATTGTAAAGGACTTCTTTATTGAAATGTGAATTTGAAATCTAGTGGCATTTTTAATATACCAGTAGACACTTACTCCTTGGAAGAAAAGTTATGACCAACCTAGATAGCATATTCAAAAGCAGAGGCATTACTTTGCCAACAAAGGTCCGTCAAGTCAAGGCTATGGTTTTTCCAGTGGTCATGTATGGATTCGAGAGTTGGACTGTGAAGAAAGCTGAGCGCCGAAGAATTTATGCTTTTGAACTGTGGTGTTGGAGAAGACTCTCGAGAGTCCCTTGGACTGCAAGGAGATCCAACCAGTCCATTCTGAAGGAGATCAGCCCTGGGATTTCTTTGGAAGGAATGATGCTAAAGCTGAAACTCCAGTACTTTGGCCACCTCATGCGAAGAGTTGACTCATTGGAAAAGACTCTGATGCTGGGAGGGATTGGGGGCAAGAGGAGAAGAGGACGACAGAGGATGAGATGGCTGGATGGCATCACCGACTCGATGGACGTGAGTCTGAGTGAACTCTGGGAGTTGGTGATGGACAGGGAGGCCTGGCGTGCTGCGATTCATGGGGTCGCAAAGAGTCGACACGACTGAGCAACTGAACTAAACTGAACTGAATATATATAATTCATATATGAATAATTAGAATTCCAAATGGCCGTTCCAGTTTTCTTTTCACACCTCTCCTAAGGCCCATTTGAATTTTATGTAGGCTAAGAAATAAAACTGATTTCCTAGATGAGTGAAAGTTATCTTTCTGTAATTTTAACCTAATGCTAAAATTAAACTGTTCACAATTCGACTGTTTTAAATAACCCTGCCCAGACTTGAAACTCTTAGAGCAAATATTGTTTGGTATTTATGTAGGACACCCTATCCAGAATGTGTGTGTGTGTGTGTTTTATTGATTATAAAGCATGAAGTAGAACAGTGATAGGCTTATCATTCTATAGATAAACTGTGGAATAATTCAATTTTTCTCTTCCTCCTCCCTACCAAGTCACAGTCACTAAAGGCTGGTCTCCCCCTTCATCCCCTTCCCTCAAGATTATTTTAACCTCTCAAGTATTTAGCCAAAAATCTCTCTGTAGGCAAACTGAACACATATAGCAGGGTCAAATGTAGCACATCTTCAGCCTAGCTTCCCAAGGTCCTCAACCTCCCTGACAGAGGATACACAGAAGACATTGTTTTCACAGGGTAGATTCAGGTGTTACAAGAAGCTAAATTCTAGCACGTCACTGTTTTCATATAGACAAGATTTAATGAAACCTCTAGAAGGACCTTGAATGAATACCCAGATGAAATAGCCAGAGAGTAATACACAGATTAATGTACAGATGAAAATCTATGTAATTCTGATACTGAGTTTGGTCTTAACACCATTATTACAAATTTATTCCAAGTAGAACATGAGCTCCATAATGGCAGGGATTTTTCTCTGTATTGTCCATTGATTTTTCACTAGTACCTGTAAAAATACTTGCCGCATTATATGGTTAATACATAATTGTTAAAAAATGTATTTTCTTACATTCTGGAGATTCAGAACTCCAGAATTTCCAGGATGTTTCATAGACTTCTGAAAAATTCTTAAAATTTGATTGTGTATAATGATTCTGGCACCCTTACATATAAGGAACAGTAGGCAGAGTGGGATATAATTTGAGGCAAAAAAGGCCCTTTGCAAACTAGCCCCTCAACCTATACACCCATAGCATGTTGTTGTTCAGTTACTAAGTCCTGTCCAACTCTTTGTGACCCCATGGACTGCACCACACCAGGCTTTTCTGTCCTTCACTGTTTCCTGGAGTTTGCTCAGACTCATATCCATTGAGTCCATGATGCCATCCAACCATTTCATCATCTGTTGCCCCCTTCTCCTACTGCCCTCAATCTTTCTCAACATCAAGGTCTTTTCTAACAAGTCAGCTCTTTGCATCAGGTGGCCAAAGTATTGGAGTTTTAGCTTCAGTATCAGTCCTTCCAGTGAATATTCAGGGTTAATCTATTTTAGAGTTGACTGGTTTAATCTCCTTGCAGTCCAAGGGACTCTCAAGCATCTTCTCCAACACCATAGTTCAAAAGCATCAATTCGTCCCTCAGTCTTCTTTATGGTCCAACTCTCACATCCATATATGACTACTTTAAAACCATTGCTTTGACTATACAGACCTTTGTAGGCAAAATGATGTCTCTGCTTTTTAATGTGCTGTCTAGGTTTGTCATTGCTTTTCTTCCAAGGAGCATCTTTCAATGTCATGGCTACAGTCACCATCCACAGTGATTTTGGAGCCCAAGAAAATAATCTGCCACTGTCCCATTTTTCCCCATCTATTTGCCATGAAGTGATGGGGCCATATGCCATGATCTTCGTTTTTTGAATGTTGAGTTTTAAGCCAGCTTTCTCACGCTCCTTTTTCACCCTCATCAAGAGGCTCTTTAGTTCCTCTTCACTTTCTGCCATTACGGTGGTGGCATCTGCATATCTGAGGTTATTGATATTTCTCCCAGCAGTCTCAGTTCCAGCTTGTGATTCATCCAGTCCAACAGCTCACATGATGTGATTCATCCAGTCCAACATTTCACATGATGTACACTGCATGTAAGTTAAATCAGCAGGGTGACAATATACAGCCTTTACATACTCCTTTCCCAATTTTGAACTAGTCCATTGTCCCATGTCCAGTTCTAACTGTTGCTTCTTGACCCACATATGGTTTTCTCAAGGTGGTCTGGTATTCCCATCTCTTTAATAATTTTCCACCATTTGTTGTGATTCACATAGTCAAAGGCTTTACTGTAGTCAATGAGCAGAAATAAATGTTTTTTCTGGAATTCTCTTGCTTTTTGTATGATCCAGTGGATGTTGGCAATTTGATCTGTGGTTCCTCTGCCTTTTCTAAATCCAGCTTGTACATCTGGAAGTTTTCATAATGCTGAAACCTAGCTTGAAGAATTTCATTTATGACATAGGCACAGCAAATTTGCTATTCTTTCAATTTACCATTTCCTTGCACAGACCATTGCCTTTAAACATGTGATTCTCTCTGCTAGAAATGATCTTACCATATTTTTAACTTTCCAGAGTCACATTCATCATTTTTAAAGATTTAACTCTTCTCTGAAGCCATTCTCAATCTTCTAGGCAGGAAGAGTCCCTCACGTCCCTGGGACTCCACGGTCCTTTATGCATAAATTTGTCATGGGACTTCCTCCTTGTCTTGTCATCATTTCCAGGCTGGTACTAGATTGTCAGCTGTTCAAGGGGAGAGGTCATGTCTTTCCCATTCTTTCTTATCTGACTGAATCCTATCATAGTGTATATCATACAGTAGGTGCTTAATAGATGTTTATTTTATAACTTATGAATTGAGTGTATGAAAACTAAAAGTGGGAGTGTTCTACTAAAAATGATGGTATATAGTTTGGCATGAGTTTGGAGAAAGTAAGTGTACTAAATAAACCTGGCTTCATTTTATCAGATTTGCTAGCATAGTGCTCTGCTCTGAGGAACCTGTCTACAAAAAGGAACAGTTGAAAAAGAAAGAGAATAAACAGATGGAGTTAAAGTTCTAGTCAAGGAGGTGACTCCATAAAAATAATGGATGCTGGGTATGAAGTAGGGGAGGCTCAGGGGCAAGTGGGTAGACAGAAGGAAGAGACGTACCTTAGAATCGTGTCTAGGACACACCTTGGAACCAGTGAAAGAGCCAGTAACTATGTAAATAATGAATATTCACCAAGCAGTTTGTGTGGGATCTTTTTTCCCTGAAAATGATGATTTGGGGATTGGACGGAGTCAACTGTTCAGGCATTGTGTCTACTTGTGTTACATCTGTCCTTATATCATTAATGTCCTTGGGCAATTCTCATATACTGATTCACCCACACATCTTTCCAAAATCTGTAAAATGAACACAATTGCAATTGTTTATATAGATTGAGCATTGTTTTTTAAGTGCCTGAAATGTTCATTTGCTTGTTTGGGTTAAATGTTTAGGGCAGCGTTTATAAGGAATTGGGCCATAGAAGTTTCCAGTTCAAAAGCACTAATGTTATTGTTGCTGTTTGTATTTGCTTTCTAGCTTTAAGAGGTTTTGGAAAACGCATTTTGTAGAAATTGCCTGCAGTGTTAGCACTAAATGATCACTAAAGAGAAGCGTGCCTTTATCTAATTTCAAACCTCCTTGATAAATTTAAAATAAAGAGAAACTTCCTCAACATTTAATCAAAATTTTTAGAGTATTTTCAACTCAAAGCCATTCTCTGAATGCTGTGATACATGTTAACTTCTGAATGTATATCACAGATTTAGGCTCAATCTATTTAGCCTGAAATGGTAATGTTACCTTGTAAACAGGAAATGCCCCAGTTTTGATCTGATTGTCTCCTCTGGCTGGGTGATAATGTGCTGAAATAATACCCCAACACACATTTCCCAATGAATAATATTCTTCTCATTTTTGTAAATGTTAAATAATTTCAAAACTCTCCTCAAGGCAGCTGCTATGAGCTAGGAATCTGAACACAGGAGAGGCCAACGTTTTCTTTTATTTGTCTGCCTGTAGACCCAGATATTGCTTGTGTTGTCTAGAAGCATGGAATGTGCTCTAAAATATCACTGTTGTTTTCAGTGAGTCAAAGTGACATGATGGTGATGAAGTGAATCCGTAAGAATCAGTACAGAGTGAAATAATACTTCAAAAGAAGTTGTAAAAATACATTAACCTCTTATAAGAACAATGAGTTAATATATGCATAGTTTAAGGATCTCTTTTTCATACTGTCAGTGACAAAGGAAATGCCCATTTTCTCCCAGCTGCCATATCCCTCAAAGCGTTTTGACGGCTGGCTGTGAAAATCCGGATGGAAACAGCAGCGAGCTGAATGAAACCTAGGAAAGCAAGAAGCAGAAAGGTCTAGCATGAGCCACATGCACATTGTACCAATGAGGAAAGGTAGGCTGTGCATTGGAGTGTGCTACTTAGAGCTTCATATGCTATGTAAGGTGATTAGGACTCAGTCTTAAAACTGTTCGAAGTTGGCCTTGCCACTTGATATCTATGTGGTCTTGGACAATTTACATATACTCTCTTTGAGCTTCAGTTGCTTTGTTTGGAAGATAGGGATGATAATAACTTTTCTCACAGAACATACTGTGAGAAATAAAATAATGTGTCTTAGGGCCTGTTGTGTTGAAGATGCTAAATTCATGTCTGGATGTGATCTCGGGTGGCCTCTGTCTGTGCCCCTCGATGCAGGATCTCAATTCCCTGACCAGTGATTGAAGCCAGGCCGTGGCAGTGAGAGGGCCGATCATAGCCACTAGACCACGATTGCCAGTGGCTGGTGACAAGGCCCTGGCACATCTACTTTGGAAAAAGGAATTTCAACAAAGAGATGGAAAGTGGTGAAACAAGTAAAGTGTTTACTCTGAGGGAAAAAAGCACACATAGGTGGGCTCAGACAGAGTCGTGCCTTTGTGGTAGATTGAATCACTTACATGGAGGCAGTTCTTCTGGGTTCCCTCTGGCCAGTCATCTTGCTTTGCCTGCGTTGAGTCCATCATTACATCTCACTCGGGGCCCTCCCCTGTGTGTGCCAGCATCTTTTAGCCAAGATGAATTCTCCTGCAAGGATCTTTAGGAAGTTGACCTAACTTCCTAGTATAGTTAGGTCCATATATACTTCCTAGTATAGTTAGACCATACCTATATAGTATGGTCTGGCATCCCATCCCTTCTCTGACCTCTGAGGATGCTTTCTGCACACGTGTAGTTTGGGAAGTCTCCTTGATCTCAGGAATGAGAAATGTGATCTCTTTATCTTTTATCTCCTTGCTCCTGACATTATCTTTGTCTTGGATTTTCTGTCCACAGGAGACAGATTCCAGCTATTCAGCCTGAGGCCCATCTATCTCCTGCCTCAGATGTACTTTCTCTCCCAATATGTAAAACAAAAAAAGAAAACGAAAAAAAAAAAAAATTACTGCATGTCCCTTTGTAGCTTGAGTTCCATCTGCTTGTGCCCTAGGACTGGAGAATGTGTGCTTTGAAATCAGAATTACTAGTCCAAGTGGTTAAGTCTGAAACCTTGTACTTTATCAGCTACAAATGAATTTCCTCATAAATCAGGTAGTTTCCCAATTTCCACAGCAAATAGAGAACGGCTTTTCTTTCTAAATAAGAGTTTGTACAGGTAGGATTGTAATGTAAACACAACTCTCAAAAATAATTCTATTAGTTCAGTTGAACTGTACTTCAGAATGAGGTCAAGACTGGCTCTGATTACTAGAATATTTGACTACTGTGCAACTGTTTCTGTGTAATAACCAATTCTACCATTGAATATATATACATGATGCTACTAAAGAGCCCTTGCATAAATTAGTGGTAAACAGAGGGGACATTATAACCTCCCATTAGTGAGAGGTAGCTTTTGAGTGTTGTTTAAAGAGTAGGGCTGCATCTGCACTGAATTAATCATATCTTCTCTTCTAGTCTTCTTTGCAACAAAGAACATGCATTTGGACAGAATAGTTAGGATTATGTGAGAAATATATAGCTATAAAATAAAACAAAGGCAACTAACCTGTTAAGGTGGGAATGGCAAATGTGTGTCACTAGTATTGAGTCCACCTGATTGGTCATAGTACTTTGTTGTTGAGCCCAGATTGGCCCATGAATCTTTCCTGCCACACTAGGATTGAACCTAATTTGTTGATCATTTTTACATGTCTGCAACAATCAAAGCATTCAGGAATTTTAATATCCAAAATTGAAACCCGTCTGATTTTACCAGGGTGAAGGAAAAATGGAAGGCAAGTCAAGAGAAATTCACCTGCCATTTCCTTCACTCATGGCAGTTTGTGAACACAGATGGATTTTTCAGTCTTATCAGTTGTTATTTTGTTTCATTGTTCCCAGTATTCAACTGGGAAATTTAAATTGTGCAAACGAAATGTTCTTTTCTTCTCCATTTTCTAGAACGTTGCTTACTAAGGTATAATTAATATATAATAAATTGTACATATTTATAGTGTAAAACTTGGCAAATTTTGACCCATGAAAATACTACAATCATCATAATGCATGTATCAATAACCTCTCAAAGTTTTCTCTTGCCACTTTGTAATGCTTTACACTCTACCACTCCCAACCATCTCCACTCCAGGCAACCTGGGATTTGCTTTCTGTCACTATAGATTAGTTTGCATTTTGTAGAGTTTTACATAAATGAAAGCATAGAGTATGTAGACTTTTTGACCCTTAAAAAAACTCAGCATAGTTTGATATTTATCCATTTTTAAAAATCTATCAATGGTTTATTCCTTTCTCTGGCTCAATAGAAGTTCCAATACTTTGGCCAGTTGATGTGAAGAGCTGACTCATTGAAAAGACCCTGATGCTGGGAGAGATTGAAAGCAAAAGGAGAAGGGGACCGCAGAGGATGAGATGGTTAAATAGCATCACCAACTCAATGGACATGAATTTGAACAAACTCCGGGTGATAGCAGAGGACAGAGGAACCTGGCATGCTACAGTCCATGGGGTTGAAAAGATTAAGACACGACTTAGCAACTTAAGAACAACAGTAGTCCACTGTATGAATGTAGGAGAGTATGCAGTTATGTATCTGTTGATGGCTATTTGAACTATTTCTAACTTTTGACTATTACAAATAAAAATGCTGTGAGCATTTGTGTACATGTCTTTGTATGAATACATGATTTCATTTCTATTGGATAAATAGTTATCTAAGAGTATGTATAACTTTATAAGACATGGGGGCTTCCCTGGTGGCTCAACTGGTCAAGAATCTGCCTGCAATGTGGAAGACCTGGACTTGATCCCTGGGTTGGGAAGATCCCCTGGAGAAGGGAACTGCTACCCACTCCAGTATTCTGGCCTGGAGAATTCCATGGACAGTCCATGGGGTCACAAAGAGTCAGACATTTCACTTCACTTCACACCTAAGAATACTTAATAGCAAGATGCAAAAGGAGAAAACTGTTGCCAGGCATTGACAACACCCCTTAACAAATTTCAATAATAGATATAGGACTATAGAACTCTTTTTTGAGTACCCTACTCAGTGCTCATGAATACTGGAGTGTTTCAAATACTGGAGTATCCCTGTTTCAAATTCGTTTCCTTTAATCATCTCAGATGGTTCTTTCTCCAGTCTCAGGTGGTTTCCTTGCATCCATGTGCTATTCTGGACTCTGGGGACATCTGCATATCTCTAGAATTCTCTTTTCTCTGAAGCTCTCTCCTGTTTGGTACTCAGTACAGCCAATTCTAGTTGTTGGCTTTTCCAGACAAGCAGGTTTGTCTCCTCAACTCATAGAAACTGCCAGGCTCCCCCTACACTCTCCCTCCCTGTGCTAAGATCTGGAAATTGCAGGCAGTAAGCTGGAGCATTCATAGGGCTCATGCCATTTGTTTCCCATATCTCAGGGATCACTTTCCTTTGTTGCCTAATATCTGAAAACCAGTGTTTCATACATTTTGTCTGCTTTGTGTTGCTGTTTCAGGCATGAGAATACATTTGGTCCCTGTCACCCTATCTTGCCTGGAAGTAGAATTCTCCTCCAGAATTGTTCTCTAAACAGAATTCAAATTTGGAAGTTCCTAATGAGCATTCTAAAAGTTCTTTCCACAACTTTTGCCCATTTGGAAAGCTACTTCAATCTCTGAAAAGAAAAAAAAAGGATTCTCTGAGTTCATGAAAACAGTCCCTCAGAGGAGCCACTTACACACTCCAGGACACTCTATAAACTTGCCAAGGTGGTCATTTGTATATGGTATATAGGATTGAACTGATGGGTAAGAGCAGAAGAAATTTTGACTCCAGTCAACTGAAAGATCATCTTCTACCAGGGCTTTGTGGCTGGTTTGATCAAAGACTTCCCAGTTCTACACCCTAGGGTGTATTTTGAAGAATTTTTTAGGAATTCATTTTCCAATTCTTTAAGCTAAAAATAGTAGTGAGGAAAACTTTCTTTGTGAGACTATTTCAATCAGAAGACAATGCAGAGAACTTGTTCCCCATTAGTTTAACATTGCTATAAATTGTTTTGTTTTGTTTTTCCTAAATCCATGGCCAATGGGTTGCTGTCCTTCTCTTTTCGCCAAATTTCTGGAGCATTGATTATTTGAAATTCATAGCTTGTATACCAAAATATCAATTTTTAAATTTGCAGTGGTCAGCCTTGTTTTATGTTAAACAAAACCAATTCATATGTGTCAGAATTTTATTAAACAATTTAACCTTTTCAAGACTGCTTTTATATTAACTACTGACTTTAAATTTTTCTTATTTTTTGATCACTCCTTGTCTAGAGTTATTCTAAGGCCTGAAGGGATGGCAGTACTACCTTTTATTTATATGGCCCTTCATGGACCATGGGCTTCCCTTGTGGCTCAGCTGGTAAAGCATCCGCCTGCAATGTGAGAGATCTGGGTTCGATCCCTGGGTTGGGAAAATCCCTGGGAGAAGGGAAAGGCTACCCACTCCAGTATTCTGGCCTGGAGAATTCCATGAACTGTATAGTCCATGGGGTCGCAAAGAGTTGGACATGACTGAGCGACTTTCACTCATAGATCATACAACACTTTGCAGAAGTTATCTCATTCAATTTTGGGAGATTCTAAAAATTTAGGAAACATTAGGGTCTGGAAGTCTAATTCAGCAGGTAATGCAGAAAATATACATACAGAGAAAGAATATAAAAGTCATATAGTAAAGATTAGAAATGCTCTAAGGAAGGGTATAAGATTATTGGCAGGAGGGAGAAAGTTGGAGAATACTTTGTAAAGGTACTGACCCAAGCCAGATATTAGAAATTAAACTGGTGAAAAATCAGAGGGACATATTCTAGGTGGTTGATACAAGATGTCCAAAGATACTGAGGCAAAAATAAATAGGTCGTCTTTGAAAGATGGTGATAAGAATCCCTTAATGGAGCAGAATGCCGTTTACTCAGTAGTTCTTGGTGGACAGTGACTCTA
Organism: Bos grunniens; assembly: GCF_055505025.1. NCBI lineage: Eukaryota > Metazoa > Chordata > Mammalia > Artiodactyla > Bovidae > Bos > Bos grunniens. The sequence goes on from NC_141194.1 coordinate 137,348,689, forward strand.
GTACACAGTTCTCTCTTGATATCTTCACTCAATCGTCACAAAATAAATGCTTATAGATTAGAGTAGAATGTTACAGGGGTCACATTGTTTGCCTTTAAGAATATAAGCAGCAAGGGGAAAACAGTGAATAATACACAAGGAGGTTCCCACAAGGATAACAGCTGATTTTTCAATAGAAACTCTTCAGCCCAGAAGGGAATGGCAGGACATACTTAAAGTGAAGAAAGAAAAGAACCTACAGCCCAGATTACTGTACCCAGCAAGGATCTCATCAAATACAAAGGAGAAATCAAAAGCTTTGCAGACAAGGAAAAGCTGAGAGAATTCAGCATCATGAAACCAGCTCTCCAACAAATGTTAAAGGATCTTCTCTACACAGGAAACACAGAAAGGGTGTATAACTCGAATCCAAAACAACAAAGTAAATGCCAATGGGATCATACTTATCAATGATTACCTTAGATGTAAATGGGTTGAATGCTGCAACCAAAAGACAAAAACTGGCTGAATGGATACAAAAACAAGACCCCTATATATGTTGTCTACAAGAGACCCACCTCGAAACAAGGGACACTTATAGACTGAAAATGAAGGGCTGGAAAAAGATATTCCATGTAAATAGAGACCAAAAGAAAGCAGGAGTAGCAATACTCATATCAGATAAAACAGACTTTAAAACAAAAGGTGTGAAAAGAGACAAACAAGGACACTACATAATGATCAAAGGATCAATCCAAGAAGAAGATATAACAATTATAAATATATATGCACCCAACATAGGATCACCGCAATATGTAAGACAAATGCTAACAAGTATAAAAGGGGAAATTAACAATAACACAATAATAGTGGAAGACTTTAATACCCCACTCACACCTATGGATAGATCAACTAAACAGAAAATTAACAAGGAAACACAAACTTTAAATGATACAATAGACCAGTTAGACCTAATTGATATCTATAGGACATTTCACGCCAAAAAAATGAATTTCACCTTTCTCTCAAGCACACACGGAACCTTCTCCAGGATAGATCACATCCTGCGCCATAAATCTAGCCTTGGTAAATTCAAAAAATTGAAATCATTCCAAGCATCTTTTCTGACCATAAGGCAGTAAGATTAGATCTTAATTAGAGGAGAAAAACTATTAAAAATTCCAACAAATGGAGGCTGAACAACACACTGCTGAATAACCAACAAATCACAGAAGAAATAAAAAAAAAGAAATCAAAATATGCATAGAAACGAATGAAAATGAAAACACAACAACTCAAAACCTGTGGGACACTGTAAAAGCAGTGCTAAGAGGAAAGTTCATAGCAATCCAGGCATACCTCAAGAAACAAGAAAAAAGTCAAATAAATAACCTAACTCTTCACTTAAAGCAACTAGAAAAGGAAGAAATGAAGAACCCCAGGGTTAGTAGAAGGAAAGAAATCTTAAAAATTAGGGCAAAAATAAATGCAAAAGAAACAAAAGAGACCATAGCAAAAATCAACAAAGCCAAAAGCTGGTTCTTTGAAAGGATAAATAAAATTGACAAACCATTAGCCAGACTCATCAAGAAACAAAGGGAGAAAAATCAAATCAATAAAATTAGAAACGAAAATGGATAGATCACAACAGACAACACAGAAATACAAAGGATCATAAGAGACTCCTACCAGCAATTATATGCCAATAAAATGGACAATGTGGAAGAAATGGACAAATTCTTAGAAAAGTACAACTTTCCAAAACTGAACCAGGAAGAAATAGAAAATCTTAACAGACCCATCACAAGCACGGAAATTGAAACTGTAATTAGAAATCTTCCAGCAAACAAAAGCCCAGGTCCAGATGGCTTTACAGATGAATTCTACCAAAAATGTAGAGAAGAGCTAACACCTATGCTACTCAAACTCTTCTGGAAAATTGCAGAGGAATGTTAACTTCCAAACTCATTCTATGAGGTCACCATCACCCTAATACCAAAACCTGACAAAGATGCCACAAAAAAAGAAAACTACAGGCCAATATCACTGATGAACATAGATGCAAAAATCCTTAACAAAATTCTAGCAAACAGAATCCAACAACACATTAAAAAGATCATACATCATGACCAAGTGGGCTTTATTCCAGGGATGCAAGGATTTTTCAATATCCGCAAATCAATCAATGTAATACACCATATTAACAAATCGAAAGATAAAAACCATATGATATCTCAATAGATGCAGAGAAAGCCTTTGACAAAATTCAACATCCATTTATGATAAAAACTCTCCAGAAAGCAGGAATAGAAGGAGCATACCTCAACATAATAAAAGCTATATATGACAAACCAACAGCAAATGTTATCCTCAATGGTGAAAAATTGAAAGCATTTCCCCCAAAGTCAGGAACAAGACAAGGGTGCCCACTCTCACCACTACTATTCAACATAGTTTTGGAAGTTTTGGCCTCAGCAATCAGAGCAAAAAAGAAATAAAAGGAATCTAAATTGGAAAAGAAGAAGTAAAACTCTCTCTGTTTTCAGATAACATGATCCTCTACATAGAAAACCCTAAAGACTCCACCAGAAAATTACTAGAGCTAATCAATGAATATAGTAAAGTTGCAGGATATAAAATAAACACACAGAAATCCCTTGCATTCCTATACATTAACAATGAGAAAACAGAAAGAGAAATTAAGGAAACAATTCCATTCCCCATTGCAATGAAAACAATAAAATACTTAGGAATATATCTACCTAAAGAAACTAAAGACCTATATATAGAAAACTATAAAACACTGATGAAAGAAATCAAAGAGGACACAAATACATGGAGAAATATACTGTGTTCATGGATCAGAAGAATCAATATAGTGAAAATGAGTATACTACCCAAAGCAATCTATAGATTCAATGCAATCCCTATCAATCCCTGACTTCAGGCTCTACTACAAAGCCATAGTCATCAAGACAGTATGGTACTGGCACAAAGACAGAAATATAGATCAATGGAACAAAATAGAAAGCCCAGAGATAAATCCATGCACCTATGGACACCTTATCTTTGACAAAGGAGGCAAGAATACACAATGGAGAAAAGACAATCTCTTTAACAAGTGGTGCTGGGAAAACTGGCCAACCACTTGTAAAAGCAGGAAACTAGAACACTTTCTAACACCATACACAAAAATAAACCCAAAATGGATTAAAGATCTAAATGTAAGACCAGAAACTATAAAATTCCTAGAGGAGAACATAGGCAAAACACTCTCCAACATAAATCACAGCAGGATCCTCTATGACCCACCTCCCAGAATATTGGAAATAAAAGCAAAAATAAACAAATGGGACCTAAGTAAAATTAAAAGCTTCTGTACAACAAAGGAAACTATAAGCCTGGTGAAAAGACAGCCTTCAGAATGGGAGAAAATAATAGCAAATGAAGCAATGGACAAAGAATTAATCTCAAAAATATACAAGCAACACCTGCAGCTCAATTCCAGAAAAATAAAAGACCCAGTCAAAAAATGGGCCAAAGAATTAAACAGACATTTCTCCAAAGAAGACATACAGATGGCTAGCAAACACATGAAAAGATGCTCAACATCACTCATTATCAGAGAAATGCAAATCAAAACCACAATGAGGTACCATTTCATGCCAGTCAGAATGGCTGCTATCCAAAAATCTACAAGCAATAAATGCTGGAGAGGTTGTGGAGAAAAGGGTGTGGAGAAAAATTCCCACTGTTGATGGGAATGCAAACTAGTACAGCCACTGTGGAGAACAGTGTGGAGATTCCCTAAAAAGCTGGAAATAGAAGTGACATATGACCCAGCAATCCCACTGCTGGGCATACACAGTGAGGAAACCAGAATTGAAAGAGACACGTGTACCCCATTGTTCATCACAGCACTGTTTATAATAGCCAGGACATGGTAGCAACCTAGATGTCCATCAGCAGACAAATGGATAACAAAGCTGTGGTACATATACACAATGGAATATTACTCAGCCGTTATAAAGAATACATTTGAATCAGTTCTAATGAGGTGGATGAAACTGGAGCCTATTATACAGAGTGAAGTAAGCCAGAAAGGAAAACACCAATATAGTATACTAACACATATATATGGAATTTAGAAAGATGGTAACAATAACCCTGTATGCAAGACAGCAAAAGAGACTCAGATGTATAGAACAGTCTTTGGGACTCTGTGGGAGAGGACGAGGGTGGGATGATTTGGGAGAATGGCATTGAAACATGTATATTATCATATGTGAAACGAATCACCAGTCCAGGTTCGATGCATGAGACAGGGGCTCAGGGCTGGTGCACTGGGATGACCCTAGAGGGATGGGATGGGGAGAAGTGGGAGGGGGATTCAGGATGGGGAACGCATGTACACCTGTGGGAGATCCATGTCGATGTATGGCAAAACTGATACAATATAGTTAAGTAATTAGCCTCAAATTAAAATAAATTAAAAAAAGAGTATGTGTTTGAAGCATTTGCTAGTGTTTTAATAAAGCAGTCATTTAACTCTTTAGCTCACTGTTCTCACTTCTCTAGATGGTATTGTGCTGCAAATTAATGCAGTTTGTTACACACACACATGCATACATTCAAAATGCACACAATAAACAAACAGCTTCACATCCTTAGTAAACATAATGAAAATACACAAGTATACATGGAAGACCACAATAGTCAATAAGAATTCAGGCTCCAGAGTGATATGAATAGCCAGAAAATTGGACCAGCATAGGTAAGAAATGAGAAATTTTTAGGGCCATTGAGCACCATGCATTTTCAGTGTTCAGTAGCCCTGAAAATTTCTCATTTAGGCCAGGAAGTCTCTGTCTCATTTGAAATGTTGAAATAAAGGGAACCTGTATAGGTTCTCATTGATCTAAACTTCTGTTGAAGTCCAGGACCTCCCACCATCATTTCTAGTCCCTGAATCTTTTTCTAGACTCTTGTCACGAAGGCTCTAAAACAGGCCTTTTTGTTGTGGTAACTGAATTAGCTTCAGAGAAAATTCTCCCATTTTATGTGAGTACAGTCTAAGCTGGACCCTGCAGTAAGATGAGTATTTGTTCAAGGAAATAAACAGAAATTGTTTATTCCCACATCATATTTCCTTCCTTCTTAGGTTGCTGAAGGATATTTTCATGTCTATCTAAATAAGAATGAAGTCCCTTTTTATTTCTTCCAAGTTCCTGCCTCACATCATCATCTTCCTACCTCATCTCCAAGAATTATGCTGTAATTCTGTGTCCTTCTCTGGTTTGGGCCATGTTTACAGATTCGCAACTCACTATACTTTGGAGTGCATCCTTTCTAATATTAACATGGTCTTTTCACTGTGTTCTGGGATGGCTCCAGTGAGACAATATCAGTCACAAAGCATGAATGTTTATACTTTAGGCTTTTAACTCTGCCCAGGTTTTTTGCCTTATTTTTCACTATACTGACAAGGTGGAGAAATCTTGAAAATTAAATGAGGCAAAATTGGTAGGTCCTGAGTACCGAGATAATGAGTGCATTTGGAGCTGTGAGGTGGGGAGACTAGGCTTCAGGAAGCTTAGTTATTTAAGTCCTCTGATACCCACAGGCTCCAGACTTGCATGTGGGAGCAGTCCATCTATTACTCCTGTGCCCTAGAAAAGGCTGATGAGGCCTGAGCAGAAAAATAAAGGTCAGGTCTGGGTGGTGTACCTTTATTACTCTGTTGTCATTTGGACCTTTAAAAAGGCTCTCTGTGAAAATTGCCAAAGGACATGAAATGGTCCTGTTAACTCACTGTTCAGGGCCTAGTGTAGTACTGTGGATTTGATAAAGCTTTTTCACAAAGTAGGAGAAGAAGACGTTAAATTGGGCTAATTTTCGAAGACTAGGAGAAATCAGAGAAGTCTATTTTGTTTTGTTTTCGACTTGAAATTGAGTGGGTGTTCAGCAGAACTGTGTTTAAGTAAACTTACATGAACTGATTAGTTTGACAATTTGATATCATTTTCCTTTCAAAGTCCCGAAACTGAGAAATATAAAATGGTACCCAGCTGTGAAAATTATTTGCGTCCTGTCTGGTGTTGCTCCTTTCTACCTTCTTCTCTCCCTCCCCATCTCTCTCCCTCCTTCCTTCTGCCTTCCTTCCTTATTCCCTCTTTCCCTCTTTTTTTTTTCTATCCTTCCTTCCCTTCTTCATATTTCTTGCTGAAGACTATAATAACTCATTGAAAATTTCCCTAGAGCCAGGAATGAATTACTAGTGGCTGTGTAGTATTTTTTAATTGTGTGAATTTTTATTCACTGTGCCATAGAGTGGTGATGGTTTAGTTGCTAAATTGTGTCCAACTCTTATGACCCCCATGGACTGTAGCCCGCCAGGCTAATTTGTCCATGGGATTTCCAATGCATTGCCATAGAGTAATTTTTGTAATAGCCACATTCATAAACTGATGATTTCATGTTTCATGAGGAACTATTTACTAAATTGATTTTTTACATGATATGGCTTATGTACTCTGTTTATCAATAATCTTACAATTCACAATGGATACCTAGGCTGTATCAATGCTTTAACATAGTAAGACTTGTAATCATGACAAGATCTTACTTAGCTAATGTGACTGATTATCCTTCACAGTAGAAATATAACTAGCACCTTGACCCATAGAACCACTAATACTTTTCCCATTTGAAAATATTAACCATTTCACATTTTGTACTAACAGCCTTAAGTTATAGTTAACAGAATTTTATTACAAGAGAGTTTACCTAGAGATTTGTTTCTAGTTGGACCTGAACATTTTGCAAATGAGGAAACTGAGGCCCCAAGATATTAATTGACTTATCTAAAAATCACATGGCTAATTAATAACACCTGTCTTTGCATATAGTCCATAAGGCTTGTTATGAATTACAGTAATTAAGGATAATAATTTTATGACCTCTCTCTCTCTTTCTTATTTTGGAAGTAGAGTAAATTCTTTGGAAGTTATATTCCAAATCACTCAGGTCATGGCTAAGATTTATCACCCTTTTTGACTTCCAATGATTTATTTGGAGTGCGATGTCCTAAAGCTCCATTTTTAGAGGAAGTGTGGATAGGTAGAATTGAAAGAAAAATAAAGTCTTGAGCTTATCAGAAACTCAGAAATGGCATTTCTAGAAAAATGCTGATATAAATAACCATTACTCTCTCTTTCAAGTCTTGATAAATGACTTCTTCAGGCTGAACACCTGAAGATCAATCCCTAGATTCATAAAGAATATATAGTAGTTCATTTTATTCAGTATGTTTTAGAATTTTTAAAAAATCATTAACTCATTAGCATTAATAGAGGCCTATGTGATTCTGCATTGGAGAAGGAAATGGCAACCCACTCCATTCTATCACTTTCTATCACTGCAGGTAGGTTTGCATTTATAGAATTTTATTTAAATGGAAACATGCAGTACATACACCTTCTGTTGGTCTTTTTTTTTTCACTCACCATAATTATTTTGAGGTCCATGCATCGTATTATATATCAAATGTTCTTTTTTTTTAACTGAGTAGTATTCCACAGTATGTACATACCACATGATTCATCCTATTAGCTATTTATAGACACTTGGGTTGTTTCTAATTTTTAGCTGTTACTGAGTGAAGTTTCTCAGTGTTCTTGCCTGGAGAATCCCAGGGACCGGGGAGCCTGGTGAGCTGCCGTCTATGGGGTCGCACAGAGTCAGACACGACTGAAGCGACTTAGCAGCAGCAGCAGCAGCATAGTGATTCTGCAAGGAGATCCAACCAGTCCATTCTAAAGGACATCAGTCCTGGGTGTTCTTTGGAAGGAATGATGCTAAAGTTGAAACTCCAGTACTTTGGCCACCTCATACGAACAGTTGACTCATTGGAAAAGACTCCGATGCTGGGGGGAATTGGGGACAGGAGGAAAAGGGGATGACAGAGGATGAGATGGCTGGATGGCATCACCAACTTGATGGACATGAGTTTGAGTGAACTCCGGGAGTTGGTGATGGATGGGGAGGACTGGCGTGCTGCAGTTTATGAGGTCACAAAGAGTCGGACACGACTGAGTGACTGAACTGAACTGATAGTGATTCTGCATGCCAGATCCACTCAACTTAGTCTCATGATTCCCAACTACAGAATGTTCCCTTAGCCGCTGAAAGCTCATCAGTGATCAGTTTCATCTTTAGTTTCCCCTCTAAAACTGACTTTCAACTCTTATGTTCCTTACGAAAAAAATGCTCCCAAGAGGATCAATGACAAATCATGAGTCACTTAGCCTTGAGTGCCTCTTAGCTTATAAGTAAGCAGAACAGCATTTTGAATACCTTTCTGTTCATTATTACATGTACTTTCTACCACTAGGAGGAAAAAAGCTGAGCCTCCTTCTGGCTCAGAGACCCTTGGCTCCACTTGTGAAAACTAAGGGGTTCTTCAGTCTCCTAACTCTCTATCGTATGGTCTTATCGTTGTTGTTGTTTAGTCCCTAAGTCATGTCCAGCTCTTTTGCAACCCCATGGATTACAGCCTACTAGCCTCCTCTGTCCATTGGATTTTCCAGGCAAGAGTACTGAAGTGGGTTACCATTTCCTCCTCCAGGGAATCTTTCTGACCCAGGGATTAAACCCATGTCTCCTGCTTGGCAGGTGGATTCTTTACCACTGAGCCACCTCGGAAGCCCATCTTATGGAGTACAATGCACTGAAAAAAACAATAAGTATAGAGGTATAACTGAAGTAACAATAAACTACACAAACGTAAAGTGTACAATCTGGTAAACTTTGGTATGCATACACATGTGTGACTATTGCCACAGGCAAGATGGCAGAGGTTTAGATATCCCAAAGGTATCTTTGTGCCCCTTTGTTCCCTATTTCTCCCTTACTTTCTTCCCCTAGACATAACCACTGATTGGCTTTCTATCACTGCAGGTAGGTTTGCATTTATAGAATTTTATTTAAATGGAAACATGCAGTACATACACCTTCTGTTGGTCTTTTTTTTTCACTCACCATAATTATTTTGAGGTCCATGCATCGTATTATATATCAAATGTTCTTTTTTTTTTAACTGAGTAGTATTCCACAGTATGTACATAGCACATGATTCATCCTATTAGCTATTCATGGACACTTGGGTTGTTTCTAATTTTTAGCTGTTACTGAGTAAAGTTTCTGAACAATCTCATACAGGTGTTTGTGTAGACAGTAATTTTTATTTCTTTGTGATAAATGTCCCAAAGTACCTTGTTCTCCTGTTAAATTTAGCTTTACCTCTTTAGGAAGCTGCCAGATTATTTTCCAAAGTGATTGTACCATTTGACTTTCTTACCAGCAGTGTATGTAGTTGATCCACAGCTGATGTGATCAGAACTTTTGAACCATTCTGGTAGGTCTGTAGTGGTATCTCATTATAGTTTTAGTTTGTACTTTCCTAATAACTAATGATGTTGAACATCTTTTCATTTGTTTGTTCCTTCCTGTATCTTTCTCTGTGAATTTTCTCTTTGAATCTCTTGCCCATTTTAAAAACTGATTTCAACTCTTTATTAATCTGCTCAGATTTGTCTCCTACAAGGCTGCAAAATCGTTTTTCCTTTCAATCAGAATTAAATACATGTTCATGAGGCCTACATACATCATTCACTTGGGATCCTCTTTGTCTGTTTACTCCTGAAATGTAGTTTCTCATGTTGCCAGTCTATCCATTTACACTTAGATATTCTAAGAGTGTACTTACATTTCTCTTGTGGCTAGCTTTTTGGTAAGAATAGATCTATACTAAATCCAATTGAACTTTATCTTCTCTTGGGAAAAAGTAGTATTTTAGGTAACAAGGTTATATGTGCAGGGCTAAAAACATCCACTTATGGCGCCTTGTAAGTGCTTTCATAGAAAGTACATCCTATGGGAATTTTGAATACCACCAAGACATTTGTGCTTTTAAGGAAATAATTTACAATGGTAACATTGATTTCAAGAAAGGGAAGTGAAGCTGTTCAATGAATATCATTTACTGTAAATAAGTGAAACTTTTCCTTTTCTTTCTTATTTATTTAACTTTTTTCTTTATCATCAGAAAACAGGCAGCTGATAGCTTACTTGGATTGTTACTTTGGTAACATTGATTTCAAGAAAGGGAAGTGAGGCTGTTCAATGAATATCATTTACTGTAAATAAGTGAAACTTTTCCTTTTCTTTCTTATTTATTTAACTTTTTTCTTTATCATCAGAAAACAGGCAGCTGATAGCTTACTTGGATTGTTACTTTTGAAAGTTACATATTGGTAAGGAAGTATACTTTTATCTGACTGTGTTTAAGGGAATGTGGTGTTTAGTCTTTGCATTCAAATCATTGTTCTAATAGAAATCTTACATAATTTTATACCACTTTTCCTTAGATGGGAACAAATCCACATTCAAATTTCTTTTTGAATGGGGGGAAAATCACTTTAACAAAGAGGGATTCTGCTTACATCCATCAGTGGTTATTTTAAAAGAACTTTTCTATTATTTTATTATCTGAAGTGACAAATTAGCTTTCTATTTTTATTTGCTCATCCTTTTCCAATGAATGTCTTTAATATGACTCAGATGTGTATATTAAAATCTTTGGAAAGTCACATCTCATACATCATTGTATGAGTGAAAATAAATGCAGGTTTGTGCTTTTAAAAGTAAATTCTGGAATTAATGCTCTGAATCCATGCAAATAGATGGGAGGGGGGCACTTCAGAGTAATTCAGTTCAATAATTTTCTTGCTGGTGTCCAAATAGAATTTGAATTGTTGCAAAATCTTTGGTAATGCCACAGTAAGATTGCTCTCTGACTTCTCCCATTTTCCTAGCTCCCACTGATTTCTAAGAAAACTGTAGGGAAGAAGTTTTCAAAGTATGGTCCCTGGGCAAATTGCATAAGCCTTTACCTGTGAACTTGTGAGAAATGCAGATTCTTTAGCTCTACCACAGACCAGCTGAATAAGACATTGAAACAGGTTGGGGCAGGGCAGGCACAGCAACCTGTTTCTTGACAAACCTTTCAGGTGATTCTGAAGCATGCAAAAGTTTGGGAACCACTAGTCTAGGGGAAGGAAGGAAGTTGTGAATCCAGGCCAAAATAAACTTCGTGAACCAAGCTGACAGGCCTAGATAAACTTCATGAACCAAACTGACAGGTTCATGACAAGGTTGCTGCAGCAACAACTACACAGGATTGGATAGCTTTGTGAAAGTAAGAGGCATGAATACTAACTGATCACAGTGTTCTAGATCACTAAGATTTATATTGGGAAAGATGGATTTTTACGTTTAGCCTTATGTCGAGGAAAAGCCCAGTTTCATAAGGTTTTGTGTATGACGTGGAAACCATGCCTATTTTTTTAAACATCACTCCTTTGGAATTTAGAAAATTTTGGTAGAAAAACAGAATTACTCTTAAAGACATTCATCACAAAAATGATAAGCAACATCCTCAACAGTGATGAATAATCCTGAAAAAATTTATAATTGACTTTCCCTAATACAATATAGTAGCTTTATTTGCCTGCAACATGTTTCACAGAACACCGTGCTGGACACCTAATGGCTATTGAATAAGCATTAAGATTTGATTTGTTAAACCCTCGTTTGACAATTACATGTCAAACACACACAAAATAGACATTTAGAAACCCTGTTTGTGTTCTGTACTCGTCTTTCTAGAAGAGTCAGTTTAAATTGGTCTAAATATGGTCAGTCTAAATTCTAGCACTTTCTGTATTCAAAGAATTAAATTCATTTTAGGGTTTGCATTTTATTGATATGTGCTAAGGATTAGATGCACTCAGTTAAGCTTCTTCCTGGCCAAATGACATACCCTGTCTCTGATGTCAGTCTGAGAAAATCCTATATAGTGTACAACATCCCCGGATTACCTTATCTAAGTATTACATGGACATTGCAGATGATATGTCTTGGCATGTGGTCATTTTTCATTAACTTATTAAGGTCTGTTAAAGCATCTTTCCCCCTTTTTGACACTTTGCCATAACTGAATGCAAAATCGACTATAAAACTGAATGAATGCCTGATATCCATGCAGTAAGTTGATGACACTTCCTTGGTGTCTAGCAGACATCAATTGCAGATGTTCTAGGAAAAAGGGCTCTGTTGCTACCCAACATTGGCTATGGACAGTGCTGTCTGTCCTCTGGCCTTTATTTTCCTCAACTGTAGACAGAGGGGATTCATTATATCATCTCTAAGATCCTAAATATTTTATGATTCTAAGGCTTAGGGGAAGTTTGGTGCTGGGGGGGCGGGGGGCGGGATCCAACCCTCAAAGCACTGCTGAGTTATAATCTACGATTGAAAGATTTTATGTATTTCTTGAAAGAATGAATGAAACAGAATAACTAGCATAAAGTCAGCCTCGATATTCTTTGGAGACAACAGGAAATAGTGATATTAGGTACTCATAATTTTACAGTTTAGACTAATGTGTTTGGGAAAAATACTTTTGAAAAGTATATTTAATCTTAATGCTTTTTCCTCACAGTTTTCACATTGAATTATGTATTCTTAACTCTAAGGTATATGAAATACTTAGAAAAGGCAATAATTTTAATATTTTAAGCATAGGTGTGCTCTGACGATCATATATATTCTTCCTAGAAGAGAAATATCTTTTAAAGGACAGCTCTCTGCACTTTATACTCCCCTGTATTCACTTATTTCATTACATTTGTGTAATCTAAAATTGTAGCTATAAAGCTATGTGGGGCATGCTTTTGCCAGAACCTTGTAAGAATCAACAGGAGCATAATTTTAAGCTGCTGCTGCTTCTAAGTCACTTCAGTCATGTCCGACTCTGTGCGACCCCATAATTTTAAGCTACAGAAGCGCAAAATAAGCACAGAATCCTAGCTACCAGAAATAAAATGGCCAGAATTCTAACTTTGCAAAGACATAAATACTAACAATGGAGGAATGGAACATAAGGACAAAAAAGTAGAATTTGACCAGGTATTTCTGTTTCCTTCTAAATTTTTCCTCTGAACTTTGTTTCTTCTCAGAGATGGAATTCTGTGAGACTCCTCACACTCTGTGCTCTGGCTACCAGACAGACATGCACAGTGTTTCCCGGCATGGCTACCAACTAGAGATGGGATCTGATGTGGACACAGAGACAGAAGGCGCTGCCTCCCCTGACCATGCACTGAGAATGTGGATCCGGGGGATGAAATCAGAGCATAGTTCCTGTTTGTCCAGCCGGGCCAACTCCGCATTGTCCTTGACTGACACTGACCATGAAAGGAAGTCTGATGGAGAGAACGGTAATATAACCACCTATATTAATAGTTTATGGAAAACCCAGAGAGAATGTAGGTTTTAGCCTTTGATTTGTTTTTTCTTCCTTATATCTGATACCTTTCATTTCCTATACAAAATGAAAATGCAGGGTCCCATGGACAAGGCATGTACCTAAGTATCAGGCAAATAGACACATTCATTTACAATAATAAATAAAGTACTTTTTATTTCTGGTTGTTCCCCCAAGGGAAATCAATCTTATATCATCAGCAATATTGTGCATGTCTTATTCATTACTCACCTTTTATTTTCATCTTTATTTTCTAGTACAATACTGGTGATATTTATTTTAGAAGTACTCATTTCATGTATTTTGACTTTGTATCAATATATGAACAATGAGGCGAACAGCTGTATAGCCAAGCCTATTTTGTATGTGTTTTCTATTTTGATTCAGATTAACCTGTCAAGTGTACAGACAAAGGCAAAGTAACCAGATTAGGCTGAAATGATTAAAAAAACAACAACAAAGTGAATTACCATCAGCCATTTGCCAGACAATAAGTAATAAGGGCAGTATCATTAAATTGTAATTATGTATTATTGTCTTAAAACTTTTAGAAATGGAAAAGTTTTTGTCACTTTGATTTGTTGGGAAGAGGTTAATTTGTTTTGTTTCCTGCTTTTCTATCCCTACAAAAGAACAAAGTCCTTTCATAAAAATCACATTAATGCTTATTAAACACATTATCTACTCTTCTCATCATTCTGTTTGTCTGTATTTCATAGGTCCCATCACTGGGGACCTGGTCTGTCAGCAGTGGCTAATTAGTATTTTCTCAGGTACCAGAGAGGTAGCCAACAGCCCTGTACCTGCAGTTCTTTCTGTTCTGTCCTCCTCTGCCTCCCTCAGCCCAGAGGGGACATTGGCCACAAAGATATAATCAGGAATGACATTTGTCCACTAGTTAGAATATCATTTCCTAAATGAGAGGCCATTACACTTTGTAATATCACCAAATATCCTTGATGGTCTGGATATTTTAGGTTTATTTTCATGTTTGTATATATGCAATGCTGAATTTGACCAAGAGTATGGAGGAGGTAAAGTGTGGAAGTGAGAAAGGAATCTACTTGATCTCTGTCATGCATATTCATGTAAGTGAAGCAGCAGTAGCATGGATGTTGGGAAACCCTGCACTGGTCCCTAAAGTTTTCTGGGCTTTAACTATCAAACCAGAAAAATAACAACCAAATTTATGTGACATCAGGTAATAGAGGAGCTCCTCTATTTCCAAGACTTCTTGTTCTCCCTTATCTCACCACCCACGCACATGCGTAAGTCCACAGTCATGTCTGACTCTGTACAACCCCATGGACTGTAGCCCACCAGACTCCTCTGTGCATGAAATTTTCCAGACAAGAATACTGGAGTGGGTTGCCATTTCCCATTCCAGGGTATCTTCCCAACCCAGGGATAGAACCCACATCTCCTGCATTTGCAGGCAGATTCTTTACCACTGAGCCACCTAGGAAGCCCTCACACCTCACAAAAGGAATATATGCTAAGTTCACTGGGCTGAAACATTAAAAGAAAAGACTTCCCCTAGGCTCAACCATTCTTCTACTCCTGCAAGACCCTAAGTCTGGGGTTTCTTCTGGGGTGACGAAACTACTCTGGAATTAGATAGTGATAATAATTCCACAACTCTGAAAATACTAAAAGCCACTTTAGGAGTGTGAACATTATGGTATGTGAATTGTATTTTGATTGAATCTATTATTTAAAAAATAATATTGGACGAAGAGTAAAGATTGAAGAATCCCAGATGAGTTGAACAAGGATTAATTAGTAAAAAATATTTGCTACTACAGGTTTTAAATTCTCTCCTGTTTGCTGTGACATGGAGGCTCAAGCTGGGTCTACTCAAGGCAAGTGTTTCCAAATATTTGATGACAAATTGTTTTTACCTCACCCCATCTCTGACAACCAGCCTGCACAGTTCAACCCTGCCAACAACACACAGGCCTGGTTCATTAACCTGTCAAAGATTAGTTTATTGGTAGCTTGTTGGTTTGTTTTCCTCTGGAAGATTTCATGGGTATGTGTTGATGGTAACAGTGAGGAGGTGAGGGAGGAGCTGAGGACAAAGACAAGATTTAAGGTCGAATAGAGAAACACTGATTTAGCATGAGAGTAGAGATTTAAATCAGGTATGGTTGGTTTTGGCCTCATGACTTTCTACATCATCTATGGTTTTTTGCATGACTCTAGCCATTGATTTAGTATAGTTTAGATACTGTCATAACTTCACAATGCCACCTGGCAAATGGCCTTGGGCTTTTCCTTCCAATGCTCTGGCTTGACTTAAGAATCACACTACAGCCCTGTCCCTGCTGTCAATTATAAATAACACCTTCAAATGAAGGAAATGCCATTCATTCTTTTCTGTAGACGTGTTGTCATTCTTCAGTGAGGGGACACTGGTGTCCTTTTACTTTTGCCTTCATTGTGCTCACTGGCTTTGCCCCTTTGCAGAGGGATACTTAAAACAATATTTATAAATGATTTTGATGAAAATCAAGTACTTTGCGAGATGGGGAACCCTCACATCTGACCACAGGACAATGACTCAAAATTTGTTAGCAACTGGGGGAAACGTATCAGGGGGAAGATGTATTAGAATCAGTTTTAGCAAAATGCACATTATCCTACCCCACCATGAGAACTGCTTACTGTGATGAGCCACTGTATGTACTGTACTCATGTGCCATATCCCTGGGAGGTTTGGGGAACTTTCGGGAATGTTTGGGGCTGTACAGCTTCATTTCGCCTTCTGTCTAATCAGCCATCTACCTTGGTCATGTAACACTATTTACTGAGACCGAGTTAGAAGACTCAGGAGTAAAGGATATGTGTCCTGTCTTTTTCTTTACAGGTTTATCTCCCTTATGGTTTATTTCAGAAATTGGATAGGGTACCACAAAATTGGGCAGGACTGCCAAGGTAAAAAGTGATCCAGTCTGCTAAAAACTAGTGTAAATGCCAGCCTCTTTTGGCCCAATGTATACCTCCAAAGAGGATTCAATAGAGCATAGTGATAAATAGTTTGTACTGTGAAGCCAGACTTAGATTTAAATCCCAGCTTAGATTTAAATCCCAGCTGTGTGATATTGGGAAAGTTGTATAATGTTTCTGTGCCTGAATTTCATCATCTGTTAAACCAGGAGGATATTACTATCTACCTCTAAGATTTTGTGATCACTGAATAAATGAATGTATATAAAGGATAGCAGTTGTATCATATAAGTATAGTCAGAATGTTCATTATTCTTATTGATCAGTACTTTATAATTTCCAAATACACTTTTAATATCTTTATCTCATTTCATCCTCATGACCCATCTATAGAATGATTCTATTGTTTCAGCATTTTACATAGGAGGAAGACTTAAAACAGCAATTTAGAAACAAGTTAGCTAAATACAATTGATTGTTTTCAAATAGCCAGACTTTTTAGCTCCTTTGACTCGTATGAATATAAGACATGAAGAACTTTATTCAGTTAGATAGAGTTCTGTAAGTTTTACTCTGCTCCTGCTAGCAATTTTCAGTAAGGAGTATAAAATTTCGAATCTTATTTATGACCTTGTGTAAGATTTTACCAATTTAGATTCCATAAATTTTCAATAAGTGATAACCAGGCCTGGCCTGCCTTCAGCATTTCCATAGATTCTTACAGAGGAGGTTTGAGTTGAGATGAGAGTGTAAATGGTTTTTCTAAAAGCATGTTAATTTGAAAAAAACAAGTTATTTTCAATGAATTGAACTTAATGTTTGTGTGCAAATATTGCTATTTATTTCTCATTGATCTCCTGCATTCATGAAAGCAGGCCTGGTAGGGAATCTATTTAGTAATTTGAGTTTGTCTATACTATGTTTGGAAAGAGTAAAATAGCTTAAAATTTTTAGGATTTATATGCTTCACAACCTAAGACTTCATGCCACTCCATCCATGTGCTTCAGTTAGTGTCAGTGACATTTTATTTTGTTTCTGTCTTCCTATATATTCTGATTTTTAGATTATTGATGATGCAATGATATAATATCATGGGGTTGATTTGGGATGATTTAAGCTTCACTCCTATAAATTTGGGAGAGAAGTGAAAGTAGGGGAATTTGTTAATTTGAGTAGGTTTTTCAACTGGGAAAGATTTGAGATGCAGTTTCAAAGACACTTTGAATTCTATTCATCCTAGGCTATTACAACTTGCATTTTCTACTTATATTTCTGAAATTATGTCTGTAAGGACTTATTTCTTTCATTTAATTAATTAGTCAAGCCTTTCAAAATATTTATATTTTTTTCTCACTTTTGTAAACTCTGTTTGGTTACCCTTAATTGAATTGAAGTTTCCAATATGCTTTAAGCCATGAAAAATTAAAATAAATAACCTTTACTTTCCGAATGAAACCAACTGAGAGGTCTGAAGCACAGGGAAGGGAGAGCAGCAGGTAACAGAAGAGAATGTGGTTTCTTGGCTTTTAGAGGACAGTCAGAACACTAATGCACTTTATTTCCATTCCCTCAGATACGTCCTAAGTAAACTCTTTGTTGTGTATTGATGCTTAATCATCTGCTAGGAAAACTGCAGGTTTACTCAAATCAGCTTCATCCTGAGGCCCATAAGCAGGAAACTTTGATATCAGTCACAAAGCTTTATTCATTTTACCCCTTTTCTACTCCCATTTCACATTACTACCAGTGTAACTATTCATTGTAGCCTAATACTTGAGTTGTTTATCTTCTGTCTTCAAAATGGTTTTTAATAAGTACTAGACGGGAAGCTACTTGAAGACAGAGCCTGGTTTATTCACTGTTTTTTCTTAAGGACTTAGCCACTGAATCTAGAGAACAATAGGTACTAAAAAATGAAGAATATACTTTACTCTTTGGGATTCCCTGGTAGATCAGTCAGTAAAGAATCCACCGACAATGCAGGAGACTGGCTAAAATACGTAGGAGATGAGGGTTTGATCCCTAAATCAGGAATTTCCCTAGGGGGAAGGACATGGCAACCCACTCCAGTATTCTTGCCTGGGAAATCCCATGGACAGAGAAGCCTGGCAGGCTATAATCGATGGACTTGCAAGAGTTGGACATGACAGCAACTAAACCACCACCACCACCACGCTTTACTCTAAAAGTTAAAACTGAGAGATAATATATTTTGTAGTTCTCGAAATAGAAATGTTGCGTGCATGTTCAGTTGCTCAGTTGTGTCCAAATCTTTGTGATCCCATGAACTGTAGCCCGCCAGGCTCCTCTGTTCATGGGATTTTCCAGGCAGGAATACTGGAGTGGGTAGCCATTCCCTTCCCCAGGAGATCTTCCCAACCCAGGGATCAAACCCACATTTCTTGTATCTCCCACATTGGCAGGCAGATTCTTTACCAACTATGCCACTTGGGAAGCCCTTAATAGAAATGCTGCAGTGAATCAAACCTCTTGTCATCTAACACACGACTCTACCTCTGACAGGTAATATAGTGGGCTTTTCTTAGAAGAACTTGGCAGGCCTACTTGAGCATTAACATCAGTGATTAGAGTGTTTCTCAATAATGATATTTGACTCTACATTAGGTTGAAGAAAAAAAACTATATTAGCAGCTAAATTTGAGTAATCAATTTCCAGGAATGTGTTTTTCACATGTGGCCCAAATGAAACATTTGGATTAGAAAACGTCAAAGTGCTTATCAAGGTGCTAAATAGAAGGAAATAGTTAAAGAAAGGCATTTTTAACCTGTAATAATGTCACAAAGAAATTACTGTGGCTATGCGCTTGTTGTTAATGATATTTCTGTGTAAGCAGTATTTATTGAGCAACTACTCTTTGCCAGGCTCTGTATTGGAGAGTGTGCTGTGCTGGGCCTAGTCACTCAGTCGTGTCTGCCTGTTTGTGACCCCATGGACTGCAGCCCTCCAGGCTCCTCTGTCCATGGGGATTTTCCAGGCAAGAATACTGGAGAGGGTACCATGCTCTCCTCCAGGGGATCTTCCCAACCCAGGGATCAAACCCAGGCCTCCCGCATTGCAGGCGGATTCTTTACCACCTGAGCCACAAGGGAAGCCCGTATTGGAGACTGGGGATATATAAAAGATGACCACTACACAACTTTCACTCTCTCAGAATTTACAGTCTAGAGGACAATAATGATGCCCTATGAATTAGAATTGTTTATTATTCCAGGTAACAGAAACCAACTTGAGCTAACTTAAACCTAAAAAAGCAAATTTATAAAATGGGGCATGTGAATGCTTCATGGGACAAGGACAAAAGAAGGAACTAGATTAGAAGAATTGCCTGTTCCTTTGCCTCTTGCTTCTGCATCCATTTCCTTCAATCCTGTCTCTGTAGATTTACTTTCTCTAAATCTCCATCCACAAAGCAAGCATAAAACCTGGCAAAGATTTCCCCAGTTTATATTTCTTATGTTCGGGAAAGAAGTTGAGATTAACTGGATATTTTTCAATGCCATTTCTAAATTCCAGTGAGATAGAATACTTTTCCCAGCTTGAGTCAGATGTCTACCACTGGTCCCATCAGCTACAACCAGGGAGTAAATTTAGGAATACACATGTAGCTTTTGGGAAACCCACCCACTGGATTCTTGGAGCAGTTTGCAATGCAGGTGGTCAGAGTCAAGTGGGCATATATACCTAAAGAAGTCTACTGGAGACAATAAAGGCTAGGTGTAATATAATTTAGAACCATAATAAAAAATATGTGCAGCTTGCTGTGAGAACACAAGGGATGTGAATTCATTTGTCAAAGTAAAAATTATTATATTAGTGCAATCTAAATAAACATTGTTCTGATGGTGAGTGATTAAGTAAATGGATTGTGGTGTAAGATAGTCCTACGTTTGTACCATGGTTCTGTATCTTAACTCTGTGTGTCCTTGGACAAGTAACTAAAGGTTTCCAGGTCTTAGTTTGCTTGTCTGTCAAATGGAAGCATTACCTATTTCCATTTTTGTGTGTGAGGATTAAATGGGAAAATGAATATATAGCACCTTACAGTTTGCCTGTTATATATTAAATGCTCAATACATCTTAGTGTGGTTATTTGTTACACAAAAAGAATTTATTATGCATGTATTGTGGGGTAGATGCTCCAGGGTAAAGTCTCTTTTATCAAGGATTTACCAGGCATACAATGTGGCTTCTGAAACATCTGGTATCCCAGGAAACTCTAGTCTAGCAGAACTCAGCCCACTTTCTCATTTCCTTGCACTTTTCTTACTTTAAATAATATATCATTTTGAGAGTGAAGGTGAAAGTGTTAGTCGCTCAGTCCTGTCCGACTCTTTGTGACCCCACAGACTGTAGCCCACCAGATTCCTCTGTCCATGGAATTCTCCAGGCAAAAATACTGGAATGGGTCGCCATTTCCTTCTCCAGGGGATCTTTCTGACCCAGGGATCAAACCCAGGTCTCTCGCATTGCAGGCAGATTCTTTACCATCTGAGCCACCAGGGGATATATCATTTTAATAGCCAACAATCTTGTTCTGCGAAGTAGAGGCGACTGAGAGGAAATTCAGTGAAGCACTTCAGACCTGGCTGAGGGTTAAATCCATACTATTGTATTTCCTACTGTCATTGGAGTAGCCCCTTGAGATAGAGCTGGGATTTCAACTACTCAGAGGCCTTGTTGATTTCCATGATTGTTGGGCAGCTGAGCTCCCTATGCAGTGCTTGGAACTTTACAGGTAGCAGATTATCTGATACAATCCCATGATAGCCAAAAAATCCATTAATACTACTCCCCATTGCTTCTTAGTGCATATGGCAGAAACCTGGTAATATACCATGTGCTATCAATAAACACCATACCATCATAGCCATGCATTTGTCATTCTCAGAACCTGAGTTGCTCCATCAGAACAGCAGGAGTGGTGAAAAAATAGCTAGCCTAACACCTGAGTTTCTTGAATGACATATAATAGTTTATGCCAAAATAAGGAGTTATTCCTTCTGATGTTTGACCATGTGGGGTCATTCATGTGCAATTAATGAAAGGAATTTGTTTATTTTACATTTCTTTCTTTTGCTTTTTTGTTTTCCCCTGCTAGTGTAAGTTATACAGGACACTTCCACAGCAATGTAAACAGTTCCTCAGGAACCATCTGAATGTCAAAGGAAGTGTGTGAAACAATGCAATGACTTGGTAATAGCTTCGACAGAAGCCCTGCCATATAACTGACATCCTAATGGCTCTGGTGGACCCATTAGACATGTATAAGACAGTGCAGTTGACTTTGTAATGGCTCCTTTGGAAACGTTACACGATCAGAGGAAGAGTGTAAGTCATTGGGATTACTTGATCTGTGGGTGAGACACTTCTGGGATGACTGTGGTACTCTTACAATTGAGAACAGATTTGATGATACTGAAATTTCAAGTCGTTATAAAATTAGATATTTTAATTTTAGTATTAAAAGTAATACTTTTTTAGTATTAAAGTAGTATCAACTGATGTTTTAAAAATTAAAACAGTAAAAGCATGTTTAAAGTGAAAAATCTTTCTTCTTTATGCTTCTATATAAAATATAGAAGTCACAGGATCACAAATATTCCATCCTTCACCTGCAAGAAAATAAAAATTATCAACTGGCATATAAGTCTTTTAGGTAATATTATAACTTTGGGAAATACACAGATAGGACTTCCAATTGTGTCAGCAAGACAAAAAATTATCAAGCCATTCTTGAGAGGTAACAGTGTTAACAGTATCTTATATATAATTCACCCCAAATGTTCTGTATATATACAAATGGGATAACATAAAATAAAAAAAATCAATAACTTTTTTCTACTAAAGATTATATCATGGATATTTTCCCATGTTTGTAGTATAGATCTGCCTTATTCTTTTTAATAGCTGTATAGTATTCTGCTTCTCTATGTATCATTTTTTATTTAGTTAGACTTATGTTTGTGGAAATCTGAGTTTCCAGTGCTTTAATATTAAAAACAATGCTGTACTTAACATCCTTGCACACATGTGTTTGCACACCTGTTAGATAATTCCTTAGAAGTAGAAGTGATGGGCCAAGGATATGTACATTTAGCAATTTCTATAGATAATACAAAATTCCCCTGTACAAAACCAGTTTTTCTTCCTACTAGTGCTATATATAGCACTACCAATGCATGTGTTCTCCTGTATGATTATCAACACTGGCAATGAATGAAATGTCTCAATCTGCTACATGAAGTGTGCTATTTTGTGCTATTATTTTGCAATTTAACTATGAGTGAACTTGAACATCATTTTGTATGTTAATAGACCATATACATTTTTTATAAACTGTTGATATCCTTTACCCGTTTTTTCTATTCATATTTTTATATTTCATTTTTAATTAAGTTTTAATTGAAGTACAGTTGATTTACAGTGCTACACTAAAATGACTCAGTTATACACAGGTGTGCTTAGTTGCTCAGTCATGTCCAAGTCTTTGTGACCTCATGCCAGGCTCCTTTATCCATGAGGATTCTCCAGACAAGAATACTGGAGTGGGTTGCCATGCCTTCCTCCAGGGGATCTTCCCGACCCAGGGATCAGACTCCTGCATTACAGGCGCTTTCTGTACCATCTGAGCCACCACATACATACATATATTCTTTTTTGTATTCTTTTCCATTACGGTTTGTCCCAAGATATTGAATAGTGTTCTCTGTGTTATACAGTAGAACCTTGTTGTTTACCATTCTATATGTAATACAGATTTTCATACTAATTAATTTTCAAGAACTTTTTATTTATAAAGGGTAAAAAAAAAACTCTAAACACATATTATGCGTTTTTCCTAGTTTGTTATTTGCCTTTTGAAATAGGTTCATATGGTACATTTGTATTTGTAGATATAGAGGTTTATATTTTTAAGTGATCAAATTCAACTGTCTATATTTTATAGCTTCTGGAAGTAGATGGAGATGATAGATAGATACAAACAAAAAATCCAGAACGTGTTAATGTGCTTACAGTACATCGTGTTCCTTTATAATAGCGATCCTTAACCTTTTTGGCACCAGGAACTAGTTTCTTGGAAGATAATTTTTCCATGGACAGGGTTAGGGGAAGGGAGTTGATTCAGGGACGATTCAAATGCATTACACTTATTGTGCACTTTATTTCTATTGTGACTCAGCTGGTGAAGGACCTGCCTGCAATGCAAGAGACCTGGGTTCGATCCCTGAGTTGGGAAAATCCCCTGGCGAAGGGAAAGGCTACCCACTCCAGTATTCTGGCCTGGAAAATTCCACGGACTGTATAGTCCATGGGGTTGCAAAGAGTCGGACATGATTGAGCGACTTTCACTTTCACTTTATTTCTCTAATTGTTATATCAGCTCCACCTCAGGTCATCAGGGATTAGATCCCACAGGTTGGGAATTCCTGCTTTATAAGGATCCATGCAACTTGTTATTTCAGTTGAATTAAAACAGGCATGTTCCATGTTACCAAGTCTTAATTAAATAGTATTTTAAATATATTAGTTAAGATGTAACATATCTTAACTATACCTTATTTTTTAATATTAGCATTTCCAATGTTTTACTAGTATAAAAATGCTGTTAATACAATTGGCATCTTTGTGGTCAAAATGTTGGTTTTTTTCTGATTTCTTCCTTATAGTAGATTTTTACAAATAAAATTACAGGACTCAATAATGTTTATATTAAGACTCAAGAGAGATATTAACAAAGTACTTCTGAATTTATATTAACCCATTTAGCAAAGCATGAGTGACCATTTCCCTAACTAGCACTAGATGATTTACTTTAAAATATTTTTGCTAATTTTTCAATGAAATTTTAAAACAGTAATAACTATATGTTTTAAATTACATGTCATTTATTGATTCTGAAGTTGAACGTTTTATCATCTTTTTTAATGGCATTTCCTTCAGATTTTAAAATATGTATCATAAAAAATGAAAATATGTATCATAAAAAATCTAGAACTAACAAATAAATCTAAGAGCCAATTCTGGGGTGGAAAAGCAATAAAATAGATAAGAGAGTGCAGAAAATAAAAGAAGACAAGAAATAAGCATGTCAAAATAACTATAGATAAAGAGGAAGTTAAATGATTCATAAGAGACTACTTTGTGTACCTCTTTTAAGATATACTTAACCTGAGTGGAATAAATGATTTTATAGAACAAATATAAATGGCAAAAATGGCCTGAGAAAAGAGAAAACCTAACTTTTCTAATTTATATTATAGAAATAAAATTTTCAAAGAACCACCCAAACCAAAGAAAGTAGCAGAAATAGACAAAACTGCCAAAACTTTAAGAACCACATACATCATTCCAATGCTACTTAAATGTCTTCAGAGCATAACAAAAGGGAACTCTTCCAAATCTTCTTTTAATTTTTTGAAAGCAAGAAAAACAAGGA
Source organism: Bos grunniens (assembly GCF_055505025.1). Lineage (NCBI taxonomy): Eukaryota > Metazoa > Chordata > Mammalia > Artiodactyla > Bovidae > Bos > Bos grunniens. Next base: position 137,373,464 of record NC_141194.1, read on the forward strand.
GATCTAAAGCAGAAAAAGAAATCACAAAGTAAATCTACAAACCAATTGTAGTTATGAATACTGATACAAAATTCTGAGGTAAAATACTGGCAAATAAGGTCCAGCAATATAGTAAAAGAATAATACACTACAACTAAGTGCAGTTCTTACTGGGGATGCAAGGAGAGTTCAATATTAGGACTTTTGTTACTCTAGCTCATCATATGAATAGGGAAATATAGGCGCATCACATGAAAAGTTGCATAGGTGCCAAAAAATCATTTTATAAAACCCAATGTTGTATTAAACAAACACATAATTCTTACTCTCTCCTAGATACTGTTCTAACTCTTTTGCGATATTAATGAATTTAATTCTCATAACTACTCTCTGACTTAGCTACTAATAATATCCTTAGCTACAAATGTGAAAACTGAGGCACAACGAGGGTGCTGCTGCTTCTGCTGAGTCGCTTCAGTCGTGTCCGACTCTGTGCGACCCCTGAGACGGCAGCCCACCAGGCTCCGCCATCCCTGGGATTCTCCAGGCAAGAACACTGGAGTGGGTTGCCAGTTCCTTCTCCAGTGCATGAAAGTGAAAAGTGAAAGTGAAGTCGCTCAGTCGTGTCCGACTCTTAACGACCCCTATGGACTGCAGCCTACCAGGCTCCTCCATCCATAGGATTTTCCAGGCAAGAGTACTGGAGTGGGGTGCCATTGCCTTCTCCAACAACGAGGATAGGCCAAGTCATTTAGCTAGTATGTGGAAAAGCCAGGACTTAAACCCAGGCTGATTTCAAACCCTTCCATTTATCCACCATACGATATTCAGTTCAGTTCAGTAGCTCAGTCGTGTCCGACTCTTTGCAACCCCATGAATTGCAGCGCGCCAGGCCTCCCTGTCCATCACCAACTCCCGGAGTTCACGCAAACTCATGTCCATCGAGTTGGTGATGCCATCCAGCCATCTCATCCTCTGTCGTCCACTTTTACTCCTGCCCCCAATCCCTCCCAGCATCAGAGTCTTTTCCAATGAGTCAACTCTTTGCATGAGATGGCCAAAGTATTAGAGTTTCAGCTTTAGCATCAGTCCTTCCAAAGAACACCCAGACCTGATCTCCTTTAGAATGAACTGGTTGAATCTCCTTGCAGTCCAAGGGACTCTCAAGAGTCTTCTCCAACACCACAGTTCAAAAGCATCAATTCTTCAGCACTCAGCTTTCTTTATAGTCCAACTTTCACATCCATACATGACCACTGGAAAAACAATAGCCTTGACTAGATGGACCTTTGTTGGCAAACTAATATCTCTGCTTTTGATTATGCTATCTAGGTTGGTCATAACTTTCTTTCCAGGGAGTAAGCGTTTTTTAATTTCATGGCTGCAGTCACCATCTGCAATGATTTTGGAGCCCCAAAAAATAAAGTCTGACACTGTTTCCACTGTTTCCCCGTCTATTTGCCATGAAGTGATGGTATCAGATGCCATGATCTTAGTTTTCTGAATGTTGAGCTTTAAGCCAACTTTTTCACTCTCCTCTTTCACTTTCATCAAGAGGCTTTTTAGTTCCTCTTCACTTTCTGCCATAACGATGGTGTCATCTGCATATCTGAGGTTATTGATATTTCTCCTGGCAATCTTGACTCCAGCTTGTGCTTCTTCCAGTCCAGCATTTCTCATGATGTACTCTGCAATAAGTTAAATAAGCAGGGAGACAATATACAGCCTTGACGTACTCCTTTTCCTATTTGGAACTAGTCTGTTGTTCCATGTCCAGTTCTAACTGTTGCTTCCTGACCTGCATACAGATTTCTCAAGAGGCAGATCAGGTGGTCTGGTATTCCCATCTCTTTCAGAATTTTCTACAGTTTACTATGATCCACACAGTCAAAGGCTTTGGCATAGTCAATAAAGCAGAAATAGATGTTTTTTCTGGAATTCTCTTGCTTTTTCTATGATCCAGCGGATGTTGGCAATTTGATCTCTGGTTCCTCTGCCTTTTCTAAAACCAGCTTGAACATCTGGAAGTTCATGGTTCATGTATTGCTGAAGCCTGGCTTGGAGAGTTTTGAGCATTACTTTACTAGCGTGTGAGATGAGTGCATTTGTGTGGTAGTGTGAGCATTCTTTGGCATTGCCTTTCTTTGGGACGAGAATGAAAACTGACCTTTTCCCGTCCTGTGGCTACTGCTGAGTTTTCCAAATTTGCTGGCATATTGAGTGCAGCACTTTCGCAGCATCATCTTTTAGGATTTGAAATAGGTCAACTGGAATGCCATCACCTCCACTAGCTTTGTTCGTAGTGATGATTTCTAAGGCCCACTTGACTTCACATTCCAGGATGTCCAGCTCTAGGTGAGTGATCACACCATCGTGATTATCTTGGTCATGAAGATCTTTTTTTGTACAGTCTTCTGTATATTCTTGCCACCTCTTCGTAATATCTTCTGCTTCTGTTAGGTCCATACCATTTCTGTCCTTTATCAAGCCCATCTTTGCATGAAATATTCCCTTGGTATCTCTAATTTTCTTGAAGAGATCTTTAGTCTGTCCCATTCTGTTATTTTCCTCAATTTCTTTGCACTGATCACTGAGGAAGGCTTTCTTATCTCTCCTTGCTATTCTTTGGCACTCTGCATTCAGATGCTTGTATCTTTCCTTTTCTCCTTTGCTTTTCCCTTCTCTTCTTTTCACAGCTATTTGTAAGGCCTCCCCAGACAGCCATTTTGCTTTTTTGCATTTCTTTTCCATGGGGATGGTCTTGATCCCTGTCTCCTGTACAATGTCATGAACCTCTGTCCATGGTTCATCAGGCACTCTATCTATCAGATCTAGTCCCTTAAATCTATTTCTCACTTCCACTGTATAATCATAAGGGATTTGATTTAGGTCATATCTGAATGGTCTAGTGGTTTTCCCTACTTTCTTCAATTTAAGTCTGAATTTGGCAATAAGGAGTTCATGATCTGAGCCACAGTCAGCTCCCGGTCTTGTTTTTGCTGACTGTATAGAGCTTCTCCATCTTTGGCTGCAAAGAATATAATCAATCTGATTTCTGTATTGACCGTCTGGTGATGTCCATGTGTAGAGTCTTCTCTTGTGTTGTTGGAAGAAGGTGTTTGCTATGACCAGTGCATTCTCTTGGCAAAACTCTATTAGCCTTTGCCCTGCTTCATTCCATATTCCATGGTGAAATTTGCCTGTTACTCCAGGTGTTTCATGACTTCCTACTTTTGCCTTCCAGTCCCCTATAATTAAAAGGACATCTTTTTTGGGTGTTAGTTCTAAAAGGTCTTGTAGGTCTTCATAGAACCGTTCAACTTCAGCTTCTTCAGCATTACTGGTTGGGGCATAGACTTGGATTACTGTGACCCAGAGTAAGAAATACAGTTTACCTTGTGACCCAGTTCTCAATGAATCTCTAAACAAACAAACAAACAAACAAAAGAACTAGAAAAAAATTTCACAAGGCAGTATCTACCCCTACTATAAACAATGCACTCTGACATTTTCTATCTTATTTAATGTCTTTCTAACATTAATTTGTAATCCAGTAAATTAATTTCCTAATCAACTAATTGGTCACAACCTTCAGTTTAAAAGCAGTGATGTCTGGTACACCACACTTGGTGTGTGGTTTTACATGGAACTACATGTATAATATGCTTGTCTTGTCTAGTCTAGTCTGTTGTTGCCAAGTTGTGTGTGACTCTTGTGACCCCATGGACTGTAACCCACCAGGCTCCTCTTTCCGTGGGATTCTCCAGGCAAGAATACTGGAGTGGGTTGCCATTTCCTTCTCCAAGGGATCTTTCCAACCCAGGAATCGAACCCAGGTGTCCTGCATTGCAGGCAAATTCTTTACCAACTGAGCTACAAGGGAAGCCTATATATGCTTGAAGATGCATAGAATTTCTCTGGAAATATTCAAATAAATGGATTATTATGATTGCATTTGTGGAAGGCAACTAGGTGACGGTGGATAGGGATTGGAGGAAGATTTGTGTGCGTTTTTGTTCTTTTTTTTCTGTCATTTTTCATTTTATTTTTTAACTTTACAATATTGTATTGGTTTTGCTATATATCAACATGAATCCGCCACAGGAATAGAATTTTGTACCATATGTTATTAAAATTTTTGTTTAACATATCTAAAAAGTAAATAAAATGACAGTGATATCACAGAGGAATGAATCCAAGTCACTTGCTTTCTACACTACTTTTAAAAATAACCAACAATTAATTGTTGCTTACAGGGATCTTTCCAATGTTTTAAAAAAATAGGAAAAAAAAGCTTCCTTTAAAAAACATAAAAGCACAGGATTATTAAATATTTCCTTTATGGCAATATCCAGGTTTAGCTCTTAATTTCTTTCTTTAACACAGCTTTTGTGATGTGTGTTCCTTCTAAAAATAAGATGAGAAAAAATATATTAGACCAAGGGTAATGTAATATTTTGCTCTTTACATCATTATTAAGTCACCAGCTCATTTTAAATTTTCATTATGAAATTAGAGCCCCATATGTGGCTGAGACATGCTCTTCTATTTACTTAGGGAAAAGCTATGCTTGGAGATCAAGTTTATGTCTTACAGAGAAAGCAAGGAAGACATGGAAGTGTTGTTAACCAGCCGATCAGCAGTTTTATGTTTCAAAGATGTCTGCCCAAATTAGCAGTTTTAAAAACAAAGCTGCACATTTCAAATCTTTGATGTCATATATACTATACTATTTTCCTTTGAAGCCGAAATCATGTATTTGTCATTTAACAATTTCAACAGTGTACACATAATTGTGTTTCCATGAGAAAATAACTATTATACTAAGTGGTTGACTTTACACAGCATTTCTTTATTCTCCAAAGTCTATATTTTTAATTTTTTGTTTTCAGTTGTATTCTATTATCTGAAAATCTGTGCTTAAATAATTTTCATTTATTTTGATGTTTATAAGTGTAAATCTTATTTTTTTGAGATAACTCATCTTTTATTTTCATTGTTCCTTGGCAAGTTTAGATTTGCCGAAATAATCCTTCAGCTAGAATGATTGTGTGGCCTGTAGAAATCTTCTGTGCAAAAGTTTAATAACTTTTTCTATGAGGAAATTGGCAGCCTTGTGAAATAATCCAAGAATTCCCCTTCTACCACGTTTTTTAATTAATATAAACCTTGGGTTACCTCTGCTAAACAAGGGCCAAGAGGAGGAGAAGATTAAGACTAATGGAATATGTCATTTTCTGATGAATTTATGAGTTCTCTGGGCTTTCTTTGCCTGGTTTCCAGGTTACTATGCTCTTAATTTTCCCCTTATCTCCGTAGTTACTTCTCTTACTTGCTGATTCTTCCTCTTCTCTGTGATATTTTAATATTGGAGTGTCCCAGTGCTCCTTGTCCTAGAATCTTCTCCATTTACACTCACTCACTGTGTGATCTCATATGGTCTTGCTGCTTAAAATACCATCTACTATACAAATGAGCCCCAGACTCATATCCCTCCAAGACCTCTCTGCCAACATCCATTTTTGTTTTTGTTTTTTAATTTTATTTTATTTTTAAACTTTACATAATTGTATTAGTTTTGCCAAATATCAAAATGAATCCGCCACAGGTATACATGTGACCAACATCCATTTTTGACTTACTTAAAGATTTCACCTGTGTGTCTAGTGGGTATTTTTTTTTAATTTTATTTTATTTTTAAACTTTACAAATTGTATTAGTTTTGCCAAATATCAAAATGAATCCGCCACAGGTATACCTGTGTTCCCCATCCTGAACCCTCCTCCCTCCTCCCTCCCCATACCATCCCTCTGGGTCATCCCAGTGCACTAGCCCCAAGCATCCAGTATCGTGCATCGAACCTGGACTGGCAACTCGTTTCATACATGATATTATACATGTTTCAATGCCATTCTCCCAAATCTTCCCACCCTCTCCCTCTGCCACAGAGTCCATAAGACTGTTCTATACATCAGTGTGTCTTTTGCTGTCTCGTACACAGGGTTATTGTTACCATCTTTCTAAATTCCATATATATGCGTTAGTATACTGTATTGGTGTTTTTCCTTCTGGCTTACTTCACTCTGTATAATAGGCTCCAGTTTCATCCACCTCATTAGGACTGATTCAAATGTATTCTTTTTAATGGCAGAGTAATACTCCATTGTGTATATGTACCACGGCTTTCTTATCCATTCATCTGCTGATGGGCATCTAGGTTGCTTCCATGTCCTGGCTATTATAAACAGTGCTGCGATGAACATTGGGGTACACGTGTCTCTTTCCCTTCTGGTTTCCTCAGTGTGTATGCCCAGCAGTGGGATTGCTGGATCATAAGGCAGTTCTATTTCCAGTTTTTTAAGGAATCTCCACACTGTTCTCCATAGTGGCTGTACTAGTTTGCATTCCCACCAACAGTGTAAGAGGGTTCCCTTTTGGGAACCCTCTAGTGGGTATTTTAAATTTCACTTGTCTAAAACAGAATTCCTAATCTTCCCTCTACTTCAAACTTGCTCCACTTGCAGACTTGCCCATTTCAGTTGACGAAAACTCTAGCCTACCACTTGCTCAAGCCAAAACGCTTGGTGTCGTCCTGAGAACTCTCTCACTCCCACACCTTACATCCACTCGATCAGTAAGCACTGTTTATTCACTACCAACTCCATTGCTATTACCCTTGTCCAAACCACTATCATCTCTCACCTGGTTAATACAGCAGCCCCCTAACAGGTCTTCCTCCTTCCTAGAATGATCCATTAAAAATATATATATATATATTTTTTTTTTTATTTGGCTGTGCCAGGTCTTAGTCGTGGCATGCAGGATCTTCGATCTTTGCTATGGCATGGAAGCTCTAGTTCTCTGACCAGGGATTGAACACAGAGTCTTAGCCACTGGACCACCAAGGAAGTACCTCGAATGATTCTTTTAAAATGTCAGTCTGCTCTGCTTAAAAATATGCCAATGTTTTCTCCTTTAACTGAGAGTAAAATATTTACTGTGGTCTAAAATTTGCTCCCTGATACCTTTCTGTGCTCATCTCCTACACTTCCCCTTATTAGTTCCCCTCCCATCTCAGTGGCATCTTTGTCAATCTCCAGAAAAGCTGCGGCACACTTCTGCCTTAGGGACTTTACCTTAGCTGAGTCTTGTGCATGGGACTCTCTTCCTCCAGGTGTTACATGTTTAATTCTGACGGCTCTTCACGTCTTTGTTCAGATGTTTCCTGCTCAATGAAGCTGACTCTGAGTGGTGGTATATAATACTGTAACTATCACCCAGCCCCAAACTCCCAATACCCTTTACCCTGTCCTTTTTTTCCCCCATAGCATGTATTGTCTTCTATATAATTAACTTCTGTTCTGTGATTGCTGTTTATTGTCTGGATTATAAGCTCCACAAGGTCTGGGATCCTTGTCTGTTTTGCTTACTGAAGTATTTCAAGCTTCTATATTGTTTTGGACACTTACTAAGTATTCAACAAATATTTTTTAACTAGTAAATAAATATAGAGATGTAATTCTTATTCTGTATGTTTTGACTGTGTCTTTGCACAGAACTGAATAACTGTATTTGATTGATTTGAGCTGTTATTTCTTGCACAATTGATTTTTTAGTGCCTTGTCTGTGTGTATAAACCAGTTTGGTTTCTATGTTTGGCCAGTCAGCTCAATAAACTCAGTAGTTTTTAAACCCCTATGTTAGTAGTTGAATCAGTCAGACCTGTTTTCTTGTTTCTTGGATTTGTTTAATTTTAGTTTGTGAAGACTGTACTGATTTTTATAGGTAAAATATTCAAGCTAATTTCTGCATGGAAAAACCACTGCAGTTGATATGCCAAGTCAATGCATGTAGACATAACCATATTCAATCACAATTAGACTACAAGTCAAATGAGTATTGTAGGAGAACTTTATAGTCAGCATAGTTTAAGACTAAGAAATAGCAAATACCAATTACTTGCATATCCATAAATAAATAAGCAGATACAGCTATCTTTTTGAGTGATTTGTGAAAATAAGGAAGTCAATCAAAATTGTCAAAGAGGTTAATTGATTTAAGACATTGCCTAAATTGATATGTTGTCTGAATTGCCTGGTCATTCCAGTGGAAGTTATTGAACCTTTTGTTTATGAAGACACAACCATATTTTATCAAATAACCCATCAATTGTTTTTTTTCAAAGCATTCTGATTAGACGTAATCAGTCAGTTCAGTCAAAATTGAAATGTGAGTCTGTAGGACAGTCAAGTCTAAATTAAAGCTATGATAAGAAAGTATAAGATGTTAAAGTGAGATTTTACTAATCCTGAGTCATGTCAGACTTTGAGGAAGTGTCTGTAAAAATGGAAAAAAGACTGGGAAATGAAATTTCAACATTTCAGCCTTGAAGAGTCATGAACCCATCAACTCATGACATTTTCACCAGTCCTCCCATACTTACTGGTGTCAAAACAATGCCATAACAGATATTGAAGTACTTCCGGAAGAAAAACGAGACAAAACAGAACAAAACAAAGCAATCACTAAAAATGAAAGAAAGGAAACAAACAGGAGCTCTATGAGTATTAAGTACTTGATATATATGTGTTTACTTGCCTGCAACATATACGCATAAAATTACTTTAACCTTTGGGTGCTTTCATTTAGTCCTGGATCTGTAGGATACCTTCTGTTAATTTTAGTAACTTGCACAGGGAGCAGTAGGATTTGGAAAGTAATTGTATCTTTTCCCTCAAGTATAGTTTTCTCCCTAAGCTCTGTCATTTGGACATCAAACTAACACTGCCATTTTTATCAGCTTCAGCCACAAGAAGGTTTATCAAGATGTTTCTGTTTTACTTCTCGTTTCTAAGCAGCTGCCTACAACTAGAGTCATGAGTCTGCTAAATTGAGCAGTCATTTGGAACTTGTTTTTTTTTTTTTTTTTAATCACATTCTTCTAAGAACCATAATTGTATAAAAAGAAATTAGCCCAAGGTAAATCTCAGCAGATATGTGGTTTTCTCTGATAATGGTTTGCCTCCAATGACGAGGTTAGTCTTTACCTACAAGAACTAGAAAGAATAATTTGGACATATTTTCTTGTACCTTATACCTTGGGCCTGTGAGACTTAAAATAAAGAAATATCTTGCTTTCCAACAAGTTAAGTTTCAGTTGTTCCAGATTGAATTAGTGTAAATAAAATAGAAAGAAGAGCCCTAGCAAATCAATACCGCATTGGTAGTAAACTGGAAAATACTGACAAATTATCCTTTTAGGCCTTAGCGAGGTTTAATCTAAACATCGTTTTCTCCTGACAGTATGAGAGAGAAGAGGGTAATTTATTACAGAGTCCTGATATGGATGAGAAAAGACTGCTGCTTGTTCTTCACTGTTCTGGCTCATACCAGTTCAATTTTTGTTTTGCTCCAGAAAATCTTTCTCCAATAATATGTTTATAGGTCTTATAACTTTAGTGCATAGCAACTGCTGCCTTATCATGGTACGTTTGATTACTTGCTAGCTTGTTTAAGAATGTAGATTTTTAAGTGCTCTCTTGAAGCTCAGGTGTCTCTTAGCTCCGTCATGAAGTATGTTCTTAAAGGGTCATATGCAAATCTTTGCATAGTTTACCTGCTGTGTGAGATCAATATATAAACTAATATAGAAAATCTGGTCATATTATAATGCAAATAAATACCTGTTCCTAAATGATGATTTTCATGACTTGAGCTTTTTGCTTGCCGCATGTATTTAAAGTGAAAAGTGAAAGTGTTAGTGGCTCAGTCATGTCTGACTCTTCATGACCCCATGGACAGTAGCCCACCAGGCTCCTCTTCCATGGAATTCTCCAGGCAAGGATACTGGAGATGGTTGTCATTTCCTTTTCCAGGGAATCTTCCCAACCGAGGGATAGAACCGAGGTCTCCTACTTGGCAGGCAGATTCTTTACCATCTGGGCCACCAGGGAAGCCCCAAGAATATTGGAATAGGTAGCCATTCCCTTCTCCAGGAGATCTTCCTGACCCAGGAATCAAACCTGGGTCTCTTGCTTTGCAGGCAAGTTCTTTACTGTCTGAGCCACCTTCTAGGGCAGTTAAAACTTATTAACTATTTACAGCAAAGGAGAACTTTGTGTCTTTTGGTGGAAAAAATATTTAGTGTTGTTTCTTTCAAGTTTCTTACAATGTTAATGGTTTATTCATGTAAGTTTTATTCTATGTGAAAGGTGTGAAGTTCAAATATGCAAAATGTGTGGTAGAAAAAATTAGGTCAGCAATTTGTTCATCTTTTTCTGTTAAATAAATTAGCTGTGTTAAATGTCACATTATCTAACATGAATATGATAAAATAACATTTTTAATTAACCCAAGAGGGATATGGACGTAAGAAAACCAAACACTTGCTCCAGGCAGGATCATTTCTCAAGATACTGCATTATGAACAATATTTAAATTACTGATTATATTTGTCCCATGTTTACAAAACTTAAAAGTCTTATATTAACAGTGTACCTCAACAGTTATTATTAAAATACTAAGGAAATGAACCTCAAACTTTTTACACATTTGGGGGATATTATATATATACTAAGTAGTAACAATGTTTTCTTACATGGTGTACTCCATACCAAATTGAAGCCTTAATGTGTTTAATTGCTCATCTAGACTCTAGAAATATATAAATTCCAAGGTAAATCTAACCTAAAGAGTAAAAAGTTAAGATGGAAATGGTGAACATATTTACAAAAGGAAGAATTTTAGTAAGAAACTCTGTTAAATTTTGCTTTATTGATTCAAAAGGGAAATAAATATCTTTTGGAAAGCATTTTCTAAAAGAGAAAAATATACTATGGATATATGGTTGGAGTATTAAATATAAATGTTGCAATCTTAATCTTCTGTAGACCAAGCCATTGTGACAAGATTTCCTTGTATAATTAGCAGCTTTCATCTTAAGCCAGTAAATTAAGAAGAGAAAAGAATCAATTTGATTCCTTAAACACAATTCACTACAATATATGAATTTGCTTTACTTCAGATATTATAGGAAATATTATTACCAGTTTGTGAGACTCCTAAAGTTATTAAACACAAAAATTCCCTTTGGGGGAAAGGGGTTGTTATAGGAGAGATATGGGGAGGTGTGTGTTGAGGGAGTAGTATTAAAAACAAATGTGATCACAGGTCTTCTACTTAGCGATTTGCTTACTTACAGTTTTGATAAAAGTAATTCTGGTGGCCATGAATACAACTAGGCCTATTGACCAGAATAAGATCAATATTTTTTCCCAACTGTCAAGACAGCCAATCACCACGGATTTGATTGGATCACTGCACAGTTGATCCAATTCATTAGTTAAGATTACTGAAATAAATCACACTTGAAAGAACTGAAATGCAAGTTAGCGGCCTAGTGCCAAGTGGTGGAAGAGTTCCGTAAGAGCAAGCTCATGAAATGACTTCTGCAAGTCGTTATTTATATCCAGAATTTATTCAGTAAGTAAAGTCATTTGAAGGATCTAGAAGATATAAGTAGAAAAAGATGTGTTTTTGTTTTGTCTTTTTACAATTTTAAGTGAAAAACACTTGTTACTATTTGTTAAAGTCTGTTGCAACACTAGAATTTATTGATTCAACAAGCATTTGGCAAGCACCTTCCATGAGCAAAGGACTGGGGTCCCAGAAATGAAAAGTTAGACAACTGTGATGTTGGAGAAGACTCTTGAGAGTCCCTTGGACTGCAAGGAGATCCAACCAGTCCATTCTGAAGGAGATCAGCCCTGGGATTTCTTTGGAAGGAATGATGCTAAAGCTGAAACTCCAGTACTTTGGCCACCTCATGCGAAGAGTTGACTCATTGGAAAGATTCTGATGCTGAGAGGGATTGGGGGCAGGAGGAGAAGGGGACAACAGAGGATGAGATGGCTGGATGGCATCACTGACTCGATGGACGTGAGTCTGAGTGAACTCCGGGAGTTGGTGATGGACAGGGAGGCCTGGCGTGCTGCAATTCATGGGGTCGCAAAGAGTAGGACACGACTGAGCGACTGAACTGAACTGAAGGACATATGACCCACAAGCACAAAAAAGTTGGAACACAACATATTGCCATGAAAGGACACAGTATATAAATCAGAGAGCTCAAAAGACAGTGATAAAGTTATAATGAAACAACATAAAGGGAAATAATGTGAGACAGTGAAGCTCATGAAAATAACAGAAGAGAAAAAAATAATCATGAAAATGAAACAAACACTGGCAGTGCTAAGAACAGACACTGCCCAAAATACAGTTAAGACACATGAAGAACAAAACAGAAAAAAGCAAAATAAATTAATAGGATAAACAGTTTTAAATAAAAATCTATGTAATATGGACAAAGTAGATCCCACTTAGGTGAGCATGTTATTCCCAGAGAACTAAACAAAAGTAACAAAAAATATGCAAAGATCAAATTCAAGAAAACATTCTAGAAGTTGAATTTGTAGGTTGAAAAAGCACAATATATCCCAAGATGATCATTGAGACATGCACTGTTAAAGTGATGAGACTTTAAGAGTCTTTAGCACATCTAGGTAAAACAAGGTGCCCTGAGACTACTTCACAATAATATTCAAAACTGGTAGACAGTGAATCAGCCTATAAAGCCATTTTGTGTGTGTGTGCACGCATGGGTGTTAAGTCGCCACTCAGTCATGTCTGACTCTTTGCAACCCTGTGGACTGTAGCCCACCAGACTCCTCTGTCCATAGGAATCTCCAGGCAAGAATACTGGAGTGGGTTGCTATGCCTTCCTCCAGGGGATTTCCCAACCCAGGGATCCAACCCACATTGCTTATGTCTCCTGCATTGGCAGATGGGTTCTTTACCATTAGCGCCACCTGGCTCCCCTATTAAGTCATTGGGGTGAAAAATAGAGCTCATGAAATGTGAGGCAAGCAAAGTGTGCAGACCACTGAATTTAAGGTAGCACTCAGTCTCAGGTGCCAGCACTATCCTTCACAAAAGCATTAGTGCCTTCTTGAATTCTATGGCCTAGGAGCCTCACTTGGCTCTCCCTGATACCAGTTCCACATACTGGCTACAAAATTGTAGAATATTTTATAAATATAGATAAGTAATTTATAACCACAGAGGTAACCATTAGTAGGTAATAGTAGAACTGAAAACACTGTATGAAACTTCCATATTATCAGAAGAGACATGCAAACATAATATGCACAACAGAGAAAATATATAGCATGTCAATTAAGAGAAAAGGTACCACTCTTAGCTCCTAGAGACCACTCTCAGGTCTTTGTCCCATAGCCTCTTCCATCTCAGCAACAGAGAACCTTCTTCACATTGAATGCCTTCTACTTCCTAATTTCTCTTAAATCTAAGGTTCCTTTCCTGGCATTTAAAATAACCTGTAATCTGACTCCTTTTCAACTCCAGCTTTATGTCAGCAGTGTGAAAATTCTATTATAGTCAGCTCCGTCTCTTTGATTTTACCTCAGTTGTTTTACTGAAAGAAGGCTTGAACCTTTTCTCTACTTCAGCATATCCTATGCCTGTTCAAAGTGTATCTCATATATGGGGTTATCAGGAGTCTGCTTGTTATGTATTCTAGCCCACACTGACCTTCTTTTCTTAACTTCTACACACTCATATTTTGTTCTATCTCTGTTTTCTTAACTGTACGTAGTATCTTTCATTATTCTTTTCATGTGTGTGTTTCTGCATAAATTTTCCTCTCTCCCCATATAGTCTATAGGCTCCTAAACAATAAGAAGAATGCCTTGTACAATCCCACAGTGCTTAGTGCAATGCTTTGTCTAATGTAGACATGTAGTGTAAGTAGTTATTCATTGATTTCAGGCAGTGAGGCTAGCTGGTAATGTATTTGTTAGTCAAAAGGACCCTTACTCATGCCTCTTCAAATCAGATAATAACTGCCTTACCTGCCTATTTTGTAAATACATATCTTTAATGGCCTATTACTAACAGAAATATATTATGTAAGTTAAGACTTTTAGGTCTCTGTTTTTTTTTTTTTTTTTCCCTACTCCATACTTGTTCCCATAAAGATCTGATTGGAGACTGAGTGACACCTCTGATTTTGCAGAGTTAATTTTTTAATACATTTTTGCCATAATCCTATGTTTTGAAAATACTGTTAATAGATGGTGGTGGTTTTGCACTTGAACTGAACTGATAAAGTGATAGGCAGCTAGTTAAGACTACTGTAGCAGGATGGATATACTTTTCAAGTAATTTTTTTTTCTTTTTGGTTTCTACCAAATCTCATTCTCCTCACATCAAGCATCTCTCTTTTTCCTTATTTTCTTGAATAAGTGTGAGTGTCTGTGCACACACATGCATTAGTATCTATATCATTTATTACTCTTCAGTATGAGAGTGACAGATTACCTGATACAATCTGGCTGAAGGACGAGGTGAATGTTGGACTCCAGGTTTATATCTGTCTTCAGATATGGCTTGATTAGGGAAAGTGAAAGTTGCTCAGTCATGTCTGACTCTTTGCAACCCCATGGACTGCACAGTCCATAGAATTCTCCAGGCCAGAATACTGAAGTGGGAAACCTTTCCCTTCTCCAGGGGATATTCCCAACCCAGGGATCAAACCCAGGTCTCCCCCATTGCAGGTGGATTCTTTACCTGCTGAGCCACAAGGGAAGCCCATGGCTTGATTAGGGTGCAATTAATATCATTCAGGTCTAATTTATCTCTCTTTCTTGATTCAGGTCTACTCTCTGGTTCTCAGCTACGTTTTCAGGATATGTAGTGATGGCGAAATGTCTTCTCGTGGGGGAGGAAAGCCTTCTTCTTTCCCAGAAACTCTAGGAAATGTCTAAGACATCTCGTTCCCTTTGGTTAGTCATTTGCCCAACTCAATTAATCCCCATGGCCAGAGGAGTGAGTTTTACTGATTGTTTAAGCCTGTTAAAGGTTTACATATGGATCTGGGAATGAGATGAGCCTCAACCAAAAGAGGAGAGTTAGGGAGGGATAGTGTACAAAAAAATATTTAAGGTACAGTTTTATAAAAAGAAGGTTGAAAAGTACTGACTAGTGAAAACAACAGCTCACCAACACATTTTGACCTAGTTTCTCTTTCCCCTGACCTATGTGTAATATTGATATTCAGATTGCTACTGAGTTTATTTTTGAAGAATATTTTAGGTATTTTTCAATAGCTTTTTGAGGTATAGTTCACATGCCATACACTTCACTGGTTTTCAGTATATCCACAGTTACTGATAATGCAACCATAAACACAATTTTAGAATATTTTCATCACTACAAAAAGAACCTCCTACCCTTTAGCCATCAGACCCCTAACCCTGTATCTTCCAACCCTATGAAAGCACTAATCTACTTGCTGTCTCTATAGGTTTACCTATTCTGAACATTTCACAGAAATGGAATCATATACTCTGTCACATTTTGCATCTGGCTTCTTTCACTTTGTGTGTATTCAAGGTTTGTCCGTGGCATAATACGCATGAGCATTTCATTCCTTTCAGTTACCAAATACTTGTCCACTGTATGGGCACAGCAAATTTATCTATTCACTAGTTAATGGAAATTTGGGTTTCTACTTTTGCCTTTCTGTTTTCACAGGAAATTTTCTTTTTTCTTTTATATTTCTATTGTTCCATCTTGCTGATTTTTTTTATCGTCTTGGAGATTCATATGCATCTATATATCATTTTTCCCAGTTGAGAAGTATTTGTTCTCCTGAGAATGTGATAAATGTGGTTTTCCCCGAGAGGAAAATAATCTTGTGGTCATATCTGTGGTCACGAGTAAAGTTCTTTTCTACTTTCTGTGAGATTTAGAGGCAGCTCCTAAAACAGTAACTTTCAAACTTTTTTGGCAGTAATCCACAATAGGAAAGACATTTTCCATTGCAACCCAGCAAACACGTTGTTTAGTCACTAAGTCATGTTTGACTCTTCTGCTACTCCATGGACTATAACCCATCAGGCTCCTCTGTCCATGTGATTTCCCAGGCAAGAATACTGGAGTGGGTTGCCTTTTCCTTCTCTAGGGGATCTTCCTGACCCAGGGATCAAAAGTGCATCTCCTGTGTCTCCTGCATTGCATGTAGATTCTTTACCTCTGAGCTACCAGGGAAGCCCAGTAAATACACAATATGTGTGAATGTATTAAAGTTTCACAGAGCAGTTTCACCAAACACTACATAGCAATGCACTGTGATAACCTATCCTATTGTAGTCTACTCTGTTTTACCGTATCCTACAATAATCTTTTGTTTTAAAGTGCATTTTATGACCCCATACATTGATTTCACAACCCATTAATGAAACATGCCCTGAAGATTCAAAAATCCTGTCCAGAAAGATCCTTTCTCATATTTCTGAGGTAATGGCTAAAGGAAGATTTTTCATTGTCTGATACCCATCAAATGTTTGTGGATAGTAGAAAACTCCTATGTTGACAACTCTGTTCTCACCCTACTGACCTGAAGAAAAAGAGTAATTATTGACATAATTTGTCATGTTGGGAATACTTAGAGTAACTCTGCTATATATATTACCCATTCTCTTAGGAATTAATTTCCCTATTATAGCCCATAATATTTATTTTGTACCAAGAATCTAGGATTTATAATTTAAATGTTGTTACCATGACAAACTCTCTATAGGACTTCCCATCTGTGCTTTATTTTATTTCATTTTATTTTAATATTTTTATGTATAGTAATTCTTTTCCTTCTCTTGATTGCAGTACAGTTGCTGTACAGTATTATATGTTAGGTGTATAATATAGTGTTTCACAATCTTTAAAAGTTATACTCCATTTATTTTCATTATAAAATATTGGCTATATCCCCATGTTGTACAATATATCCTTATAGTTTGTTTTATACGTAATAGTTTGCCTCTCATAATCCCCTACCCCCATGTTTCTTTTCCCCTATTCTCTCTCCCCAGTAACCTGTTCTCTATATTTGTGAGCCTGTTTCTATTTTGTTATATTCACTAGTTTGTTGTAATATTTTAGATTCCGCATATAATTGATACCATACAGTATTTGTCTTTCTCTGATTTATTTCAGTTAGCATATCTTCCAAGTCCACCCATATCGCTGCAAATGCAAACTATTTTTTACGGCTGAGTAGGATCCCATTGTGTGTATATGTGTGAATAATACATCTTCTTTATCTATTCCTCTGTTGATGGTCACTTAGGTTGCTGCCAAATATCGCCTATTGTGCACAATGCTGCTATGAACTTTGGGGCGCATGTGATCTTTTCAAATTAATGTTTTTGGATATATACCCAGGAATGGAACTGATGGATCATGTGATAGTTCTATTTTTAGTTTTTTGAGAAACTTCCATATTGTTTTCCACAGTGTCTCTACCAATCTATATACCCATCAACAGTATACAAGGGTTCCCTTTTCTCCATATCCTTGCCTATATTTGTTATTTGTGATCTTTTTATGATCGCCAATCTGACAAATGTGAGGTGATAGGTTTTATCTCATTATGGTTTGGATTAGCCATATTGAATATCTTTCCATGTGCCATGTGTATTTTAAAGGATGTCTTAAGGTGACAGGATTTCTCTGGAGTGAAAAGTCCAAAGAAAACATTAATAAAATGTTCCCTGTGGAAACTAGAATAAGCTGAAAGACCATTGAGACTCTCTCTCATATGAACTGCTTTACTAAATTTGGTTTTAACAGCTTACATTCTAGAAGGGAGGATAATTGCCAGTTAGAATTGAAATAGCAGTGAATAAAGTGTGTATCTAAGACACAATATTATAATATATAGTAGCAACGTATTCTTTAAAAAAACGAGAAATCCTACAACCTTACTTAATACCCCTTCATAGATCCTAAAGGGAGAAGGCAATGGCACCCCACTCCAGTACTCTTGCCCAGAAAATCCCATGGACGGAGGAGCCTGGTAGGCTGCAGTCCATGGGGTCGCTAAGAGTCAGACACGACTGAGCGACTTCACTTTCACTTTCCACTTTCATGCGTTGGAGAAGGAAATGGCAACCCACTCCAGTGTTCTTGCCTGGAGAATCCCATGGACGGAGAAGCCTGGTAGGCTGTAGTCCATGGGGTCGCACAGAGTTGGACGCGACTGAAGCGACTTAGCAGCAACAGCAGCATAGATCCTAAAGAGGGGAGCACTCTTATTTTCTTTCTATGTTGACATTATTGTCAAATTTACTCCTTTCCCCTTCCCACACTTCTCCCCAAACATACATAAACTGCGGAGACTCCTCCAAAGTACCTTCTCACCCTCTATACACAAATCTTCCTTTCCCCTTGGCTTTATTTCCCATCCCCCCCTACCCACCTAGAGTCTACTTTTCTCTCTTGTGACCATCATTTCCAAAAGAATCCAAGATGTAAAACTGAAAGGAAACAGAGTCTGGATTAGGGGAAAGGACAGAGGCTTCAACTTCCCTTTTTCTTCTTCACCTGTCACCCTAATCTTTTAGATAATTAAAGTTTTGCTTGTAAAATTACTTCAAAATCAAAACTGAGAAAAACTGCACAGTGAAGGGCTTAAGAAATCTTACAAAGGAATAAAGTAAAGATTAGAACCCTCCAGCCTGTTACATGTTCTTCATGTTACTTGTTCAAATTCTATACTTTTTAAAATCTGTATTTCTAGCATGAGTCATCATAACAACTCTATTGAACTTCCAGCTCTTTTTTGTATTGAGTTATTATTTCTTTGAGTGGAGAATTTCACACAAAGTAATGCATTTAAGTAATGCTCAATAATGGCTGGGAAAGATGATTTTGTATAGAAAAGACATAGATGAAAAGTTTAGTATGTGCTTCTATACTCGTTTTATCTTGATTTCAGTTAAGAACTGTGATTTATAAAGGTAAATATAAGAATGTAAAATACATGAAAGCCATCAAATGTAAAATATATGGAAGTCTCACCTGTGAAATATTCCTGGACACTAATGATTTTAATTAAACCAGAACATCTCAAAATAACACTAATGAAGATTATGTAGGTTAGATGACTATGAAGTGGACTTGATTTAATGAGTTTTCTTTTTCTTTAGTGATGTTGGCTAATATTCAGTCTTTAAGTATTCTTTGTACGTCCATTTGCAGAAAACATCATTTTTAATCCAATTACATTTTATGTTTTCCTCTCACCCTAGCAGGCAGAGTTGAGTGCAGTATAGCTGGACTTGTATTATCTTTTATTGAATAAGTTTATCCTACTTCCCCAGAGTTAATGTGTTTTATTACTTTGAAAGTCATTATTTTAACTTAAATGCATTTTCCACTATTTCACCTAACAACAGTTGAGAGTATCTATTTAAAATATGTCTTTAGATTTTGAGATTCTTTCTCCAAATAGTATTTGCAAAACATTTTCTGTTGTTGTATTGCAATGAGTTTTTTTTTTTTTTTTTTTTACAATAGGCATTTAGGGGGATATTTTCTCATTTACTGAATGGCTGTTGACGATAGCAACCCACTCCAGTATTCTTGACTGGAGAATCCTGTGGACAGAGGATCTTGGAGGGCTGCTGTCCATAGGGTCGCACAGAGTTGGACACGACTGAAGTGACTTAGCACGCATGCTTGCATTGGAGAAGGAAATGGCACCCGACTCCAGTATTCTTGCCTGGAGAATCCCAGGGACAGAGGAGCCTGGTGGGCTGCCGTCTATGGGGTCGAAAAGAGTCGGACACGACTGAAGCGACTTAGCAGCAGCAGCAGTTGACATTGTTAGATAGATTTATGATTCAGTTAATGTGTTTACCTCTTTCACCATGCCAGGCTCTAGTGATGAAAAGATAAACAATGTATTATACCTACTCTCCATAAAACTAAGATACTAGCAGAAAAGTTAAGTATCCTATGATAACAATGTAATATATGCCATACTGGGCTTCCTAGGTGGTGTTAGTGGTAAAGAACTTGCCTGCCAATGCAACAGATGGAAGAGACACAGGTTAGATCCCTGGGTCGGAAAGATCACCTGGAGAACGGCATGACAACCCACTATAGTACTCTTGCCTGGGGAACCCCATGGACAGAGAAGCCTGGCAGGCTATAGTCCATAGGATTGCAAAGAGTCAGATACAACTGAAGCAACGTGGCATGCATGCACACACACAAATGCCACACTTGAGATATGAGGAAAGGAGTAATGGAATACAGAGAAGGAAGGAAGTCATTTGGCCAGGAAAGAGAAGAAAGAGGGATGCAGGAAGCCTTCACTTGAAGGGAAATTCTAGTTGAGCTTGTATAATTGACATTTTAATTTTTTTTTACCTTGAATATGTCTAGATTTATATTCTGCCTAATTTTTAATTAAGATTGACAAATCTACTTTTTTGACAGAAAAAATACTCACCTGAAATAATCTGTATGTTTTGACAGATAACTCACCTGAAACCCCAACTTAAATCATTGTTCCTTGACTTTCTTCAGGCCAATGATCATTGCCTCCACTCTTCTTCAGAAAGTCACTTCTCCTTTCCTCTCACTAAATCACTTCTGGTACCAAGAACTCTAGGACCTCACAACTCCTTAGCTACCTATTTACCTAAACTTCAGATCTTTTTATGATTTCTTTTTTTTTTTTTTTAAGATTTCTTTCTTACTAATTCCAACACATTTTACCGTGAACTTTTTGAGATCCTTGTGCCATCTTACCCATCTTCTGCATTGATCGTTTACAGTTGATATTTTCTTTCTTTCTTTTTCCACTGTGCTGACAGTTGTTGGAGAAAATCACATGCCTGATTGGTGCCACTTCATATTCATAATATCAAACCTTAGCCAAGTCCTTAAGACTACCCCCTTGTCCTTATTTTTATCCCTAACTCAACTCCTTTTCTAACCACCCCGTTCTTATTGCTATATTGCCATCTTTGAACTACTTGCTTTACACATACTCTCACAGCCAGCAGAAACGCTTGCTTCCTGTCTCAGCATTCTATCCTGTGTTTATACTGAGTCTCTCCAGAATTTTCAGTCATAAGTAGCCCTCCCCCTTTTCAATGTCAATTTTCATTCTGTGTTTTTAACCCCATACATCCCTCATTTCCTTTAGAACTTAAACCTTTACTTCTCTCTCACTTGTATCAATTTCTCTATTACCTTGTAAGTACTTCTTCCTTTACCATTAAGTCCTCAGTCTTCATGACTTATTCCTTAATATTTTGGGGTCTTGACCTAATTATAACCTACTCTATGAGTCCTTACCTGACTGTATCATCTAAAATGACAACTTCAGATTCCTTACCCGTACATGTATACCCTATCTCCCTTCTATGTTTTAATTTTGTATTTAGCTCTTGTCACCATCTAATATACTTCAACTTATTTGTCTTATTATTTATCTGCTTTCCCCACTAGAACTTAAGTCCATACACAAAGGACTTTTATCTGAATTCTTACCAGCTGTAACAATGTTTGGCTCGTAGTTGGAGAAAAATAAGTATTTGTTGAATCAAATGAATAAAATAAACTGTAATTTGACTTCTATTTCCACTATTCTATTACAGTCATAAAGATCATCACTAACATTTTGACCCAGTCCTCATTTTACTTCTTATCCTACTTAAACTTTCAGTAGAAGTTAGTACTGTTGTCCAATTGTTCCTTTGAGGAAAATGATTTCTCTAGATTCTCCAGAATTTTTAGATGCCGTTGATGTTGTTTCGTCATCCTGCCCAAGGTCAAGTGGAAGAGTAGTGAGACGTGTACTGGGACAGGCAGATCTGAACTTGATTATGGGTCGCTTGAATATGAGGAATTTATGTTTGTATTGTGAATGTGTGTGCCTGGGCACATGCATGCCACTTCGATATAAGATATATTTTGATCTATTATATATCCTTTTCTATCCATTCTCATCCCCAAATAATCAGATGTAAACCAGTTTTCTGGAGTCCTCAGAAAATCTACCTGAGTATTCTCTTGCATTACCCTGTAATACTCAGAGCTGTCCTCCTGGTGTCTCCTCCATTCATTTTGACCTCTGATCTCAGGGTCCAAGTTATACATTGCATTGACTCTGAAGAGAAGGCAGAGAGAGGAGAGGTCATAAATGGGAGAAAATGTGGATCACGAAGATCATTTTCTTGCTGTGGCAACAATTTTCAGCTGATAAGGTGAAGAGGCAATAAAAGCAGCAGTGCATATGGTTCTGCAGTTTGAACAGCAGATTCAGCCATAGCATTGGATATCCCTTTTGCTCTCTGGTTGTGTCTTTATTCAGAAATCTAAGTTAATTAAACTTTGTTCTCCTAGTGTTTGAATGCTAATTCTCAATGCCTATGGTGAGAAAATCACAGCCTATAAAATCAGTCAAAATGCACATTCTAGAAGAGTCATCACAATTGATAGTGATATTTCCTAATATCCTTTTGCCCTGAGTATTCCTGATTTTTTTTTTACTGTGTTTTTTCTAATTATTATCTGTGGAGATTAGTGGTTTGCCCTTTGCTTTCTGGCATGGCATAGTATACAAATGCTTTGTGGTAGGAGTTTAATTTGTTCGTGATGACATTCTTTCTGCCTTTGCCCATGGGAAAAATAAAATTGAGTCATTCTTCCTCTGGCCTTCTTCAGCTACATATCCTGTCAGGATGATGTTTATCTCAACTTGCCTATTGATGATTACATTGATTGTGTCATATTCTGGTATGCAGCTCTATGCCTCAGGCTTTTTAGTTTTGTAGGGTTTATTTCCTTTAAAAGGAAGCCCATGTGAACTTAAAAAGTCACTGATCTCCTGATATTAAGGAACAGAACTACCCTTGACATGGGTTATCAGCCACTACTATGATGTAACTCAGAGAGGAAATTATAAGAATGGCAGAATACATAAAGCTGTGTGATATTGTAGCCAAGTTCTACTGTTAATAACTCGTACTTCTTATTTCAAATCACTGGAAGATGTAACATATTTTAGGGAAAAGAAGTAGTATTTGATCTACTAACTTTGGGTGGATAGCCAGACTACCATCTTGTTTTATAATCACTGATTTTAAATATATTATCTGAAAGGGAAATGGGTTTTTTGAACATTGGATAACTTGTTGATTTTTTGAATGTCCTGTTAAACAGAGATTTGGGGTATGAATCCTGGCTTAGCTACATACTAGCTGTGCCACCTTGGGCAAATTCTGTAAACTTTTCAAGCCACAGCATCCTTATCTGTGGCCACTTCCTAGGAGTAATGTGAGGATATTGTTAGATAAGTGATGTAAATGCATAGGCTAGTGTCTAACATACAGAAAGTGATTTGTAAAGTTCATATATATGGACTCATTAGTGATTCAGTGAGAGGGAGTTGGTAGACAAATTAGTTGATAGTGCATTCTCTTATATTCTACTGGTTTCTATGGTATCAGACGGATTGTAGAATGAGGTAATTGTGTAACAAATGAGCACACAACTTAAGGACTTTCAACAACAAATCATTTATTATCTCACAACTGTTATGAGTCAGGAATCTAGGCACACCCAAATGAGTTATCTGCTCATGGTTTACCAGGCTGAAATTATGATGTTAGTTGGGACTGATGTCTCATCCGAGGATCGTCTTCTGAATGCATGTGGTTGTTGGCAGAATTAAATTCCTGTGGTTGTAGGACTGACTTTCCTATTTTCTTGCTGGTTGTAAGCCAAGGATTGCTCTCAAGCCACTGGAAGCTACTCTCCGGTCCTTGCCACAGGGCTCCCTTGTGGGTTAGTGACCTCAAGAGTTCCCCAGGTAAAATCTGAAGTGCCCCCATACACAGAGGGTAAGGAAAGACCAAAGAAAGACTTAGACCACTCCAAACTTGCAGGTAGCAGTTTTAATAAACAAGGGAATTTACATATAAGGCTTCTCTTGGGTGGTTACAAGATAAGTAAATCTCTGTACCTACTCACCAGAATCTTAAAAGTTTACATAGAGGTCTTAGCTGGGTTTGTTCACTTATAACATCCAAATGGTCTCCACAACATTTTTCTTTCTCAAAGCTGCTTATTTGAAACAACTCCTACCCTGGGGACAGAATGTACAATCCAAGGGTAGGGGAAGGGATGAGGAACCTCTGCCCAGGTTTCAGCTTAAGGGTCAACTGGCAGTCATGCCTTTTTGATGACCCCCTCCAATACCTCCTTCATAAGCCCACTCAAAGCATGGCAGCTTCTTCAAAGACAGCATGAGGGAGAAAGAGAGAGAGAAAGGCTCTCTACTATATGCTGGTAAAATGAGTCTTATATGTATAAGTGGCAGTATAATTAGGGGAGTGATATTCCATCACCTTTGCCATATTCTGTTGGCTAGAAGCAAGTCATAGGCTGTGCCTACACTCAAAGGAGGGGATTATATAAGGACATGAACATGGGGGACACTCTAAGGTCTGTGCACCACCAGTACTCAAAAAAGTAATAGATATTTCACTGGCCTAAAACCTAAGAGAAGTAATGAGTATGTCCCTTAATAATACTTTAATCTGCCTGATGAGAACTATCATCAAATGCCTTTCATTTCCTTCCTCTGAGTGTATGACTTTTGAAACTAATGTTTTGGAGATTATTACAATCTCATTTTACTGTAAAAATATTAGTTATGCAATTAATACAGCATTATATGCTTACTGCAGAAATGAAACAAACTATACAAAAGTATAAAACTGAAAATTCCTGTAGTTTTCACCCCACCCTGTCTCAACCCATTCCCCTATGCAGAAGTACTCAATAATAATAATGTATTAGGTGTCCTTCTATGATATTTTTAAAATGTAAATAAGATTGTGTTATATGTATTATTATGTCTGGCTTCTTCCCTTTCTTAACAATGTACACTGGAAATCCTTTTATGTCAGTATATATAGATCTACCTTGGCTGCTTTATATCCATTTGTATGTGTGGGCAATTAGGCCATTTCCAATTTTTTATTTATATGAGCAACACTACAATGAATTCCATGTACATCCATATTTATGCACCTGTGTAATTATCTTTTAGGAACTGGAATTGAGTCAAAGGATATACACATTTAATATTTTGACAGGAAAATAAATGAAAGATATCTGATATGTATATACTGCTAAAAATGTCCTCCCCAAAGATTATATATGTTTACAATCCTAGCAACAGTGTATAAGTGAGAGTGCCCATTCTTTTTCACAGGATAGTCCTCCAAAATCAGTAATGTGTTACATTTAGCAACACTATAGGGAGAGCAGTAGAAATGGATGAGCATAGGCATGAGTAGGAGTGGGAAAGTACTGGAAACAACGAGCAAGGTCAGTATCCTTTTGACTAACCACAGGAAATTTAAGTATACTAAGAGTGTTTGAAAATGACTTCCAGGCCTGTACTATATCAAGAGATGCTATCTCTCATGATATGTAAAATTAGAGTACTCATTCTAATTCAGCCCACATTATGTACACATACCCACATAGATGAGGAGAGAGGAGGAGGGAAAGAGAATAAGAATGGCTCATTTAGAGAGTGAACATTTTGGAATGTTGGTAATGCATGTTATTAACTCAACAGCTCTAAGAGTCCTTCAAAGCCATTTCCAAATCACCTATGATTACATGATTAGAGACCTCTTAAAAAAAGTATAATAGTTCTATAAACTAGGTTATCTATCAGTACTAAAAGGCCCGTTGAGAGCTATCATGTAAAAATGTCACAATGCATAACCCCTCAAAAAAGAACTACAATTGCCTTGATAATATATAATAATGCTAAAAGACATACCGTAGGATGGTATTTCTGGGGCTGCATGGTGATTTTTCAATTTGCTGATTACAAAGCCTACTCAGAATATCAAGGCTCATTCTGAACTATTGTGGCTTGTTAAGACCCACATTCCTTTTTCAGTCTTAAAGTAATTATGAATGCTGCAGAAATACTCAATTTTATCCACTTTCTGACAACTCCATTCTGATAACTTCTCCAATTTTGTTCTTCTGTTTTGAGTGAGAATGTACAGGAGGAATACAACAAGCAAATAAACCTTCTTTCTCCATACTTTCTGTTTTACACACACACATTTTTAATTAATTATGTCTACACTGTGTGACTCAATCATGTGAAGTGGTACTCTTGGCTCAGTCCAATTTGTTTAGTCACCCTGGATTGCATGTCCAATATGGAAGTTATAGACACACTCCACTGCCAAAGCTGAAAGTTGCTGACTAGAGGACTGCATTGGTGAAATGTTTTAAGAGATTTGAAGATCTCTTGAATGCAGGTAATTTTAAAAGAAGTGATTAAACAAGATTTATACCGTTTCTTAAGTTTAGAGATAATGATTTTTTTCAAATGATTCTAATTTCCCAAAATATAAAGGCAGAGTTTTTTTTAATTAATTTATTTTAATTGGAGGATAATTACAATATTGTGGTTTTAAAGGCAGAGTTTTGAACTATTTACTGAAGAAAGGTAAACAGTCAGTGTGCTTAGGAACTCCTGCTTACCATAAACTTCTCTTGGTAATTGATATGTGTCAACATATTAAAGACTCTGAGAAGTCCTATAATTAAGAAACCTGTACATATGTAGTTATCACAAAGTTTTCCAAATTTATTTGTATTAATAATTTTTTCTTTTAAAACACTCACTAACCTCCCCATATATTGTGCTTGCCAGGTATCACTAGTGGTAAAGAACCCATCTGCCAATGCAGGAGATACAAGAATCATGGGTTCGATCCCTGGGTCAGGAAGATCCTCTGGAGGAGGGCATGGCAACTCATCCTAGTAATCTGCCTGGAGAATCCCCACGGACAGAGAAGCCTGTAAGGCTATGGTCCATAGGGTCGCAAAGAGTTGAACATGACTGAAGCGATCTTGCACACATGCATGCACCATTCTTACATATTATGAAATGCTGATTTAAAATATATCATTACTAGTATTAGAACTATTTAGCTGTAAAATGTTTATTTCAACTTTTACCATGCTAGTTTCCTATCATTCCTTTTGATTTATTTGATGAAAGTTTTCATTCCTTTTAAAAATACAAATGTGTCTCAAAATAATAAGGTAATATATTTGGCTGGCAAACTGATGGCAGCTTTTGTTTATAATACTCATCATAAAAGGCTTTCTTAATTAAGATTGTTGAATTAGCCATGCAAGGGGGAAGAAGATTCTGGATAACCACACCCCTCATTTCAAAAGATTATTTGATTAATGTTTAATAAAAAAGCACAGCCCACAGAAGATCGCATCTGATAAACCCTCATCTTTGATTTAATTTATTTTTCCTGTTATCATTGTAGACTTTGTTTGTGACAGATAATCTAAGGGCACCTCAGGAATTAGATAAAGAAGGGCTGCTTGGGTCACCTTCATCCAAGTGATGAACTGATAACTGTGATTGAAAATTGTAGCCAACTTAAAACAAAACAAAATTTAAAAAAAGGAAATAACTGTCAAATGGAAGTGTAGCTTTGGAAGCTAAACCATTATAAATTGTATTGACAGAGAGCCTGTACCTGAGCCACAGTGAATCACTTGACTTGGATTATATTTAATAGCAATTGGAAATACTCTTATTCCTTATGCTCTTTATTGTATGGCACTTTTTTTTTTTCTTTTTTTGGTTCAGCTCAGAAAGTCTAGTTTATTGGGAAATAAATTTTCAGTGTTTCATATGTTGTCTTAAGAAACAGTGGTCACCACCTGCTGCTTAACACCTACTAAAGTCGTTTTTCTTCCCAATCAGAAGAAGCAGGTCAGCAATTTTCTAGCAGGACAGAAATAGTAAAGATTGCTTTTTACCCTGGCACAGTATCACGGGCAAGGCTTCCACCTAGTATGATGTGGGACATATATCTTCCTAACCTCCCTCTAACTACCCCGCTCCCCCCAAGAATAAAGTATTTATACACTTGTCACAAGGCCTGAAATTCCATGTTACCTTTTCCTTTGGATCTGAATATATTTTCTGTGAAAAGTAAATTTTGGCCAAGTGCTTATTCATGCAAAACTTTGATCACTTCTAAGCCTTCATATAATCTGTTCCCTGTGCCTGAAACATTATCCACCTCTCTCTCCTCCCTCGGTCACTCATCCATCTCCTTCCCAGCCTACCAGACTCCTATGCAGCCTTCAGATCTAAACTTCAATGCCATTTTCTCCAGGACTCTTCCCCTACCCTCTACCACACACATCCAGTCACACCTCGTAATTTCCCCACCGTGTCAATTTTTTTTTAAATGTTAAGTTCCAATGTTTTATAAAATTAGACAAAATATAATTTTTACAATAACTGTGTTTCTTTTATTTTTAATCCCCTGGTCATCTGGAGTGCTTATGTTTTTAAATTTATTTATTTTAATTGGAGGCTAATTACTTTACAATATTGTAGTGGTTTTTGCCATACTACAGCCACTATGGAAAACAGTGTGGAGATTCCTTCAAAACTAGAAATAGAACTGCCATATGACCCAGCAGTCCCACTGCTGGGCATACACACCGAGGAAACCAGAATTGAAAGAGACACGTATATCCCAATGTTCATTGCAGCACTGTTTACAATAGCCAGGACATGGAAGCAACCTAGATGTCCATCAGCAGATGAATGGATAAGAAAGCTGTGGTACATATACACAGTGGAGTGCTTATTATACATGCAGATTTCTAGACCACAGTCCCAGAGATTATGCATTATGTGGCCTCTGATGGGTTTATGAATCTGCTGTTTTAACAAGCTTCAGAGGTGAGTGTGAAGCAGGTGGTCCATGGCCTCATTTTGAAAAACACTGGGAGGTTAGTTCAGTTGTTCAGTTGTGTCTGACTCTTTGTGACCCCATAGACTGTAGCATGCCAGACCTCCCTGTACATCACAGCTCCAGAGCTTGCTCAATCAAACTCATGTCCATCGAGTCAGTGATGCCATCCAACCATCTCATTCTCTGTCATCCCCTTCTCCTCCCGCCTTCAATCTTTTGCAGCATCAGGGTCTTTTCTAATGAGTCAGCTCTTTGCATCAGGTGGCCAAAGTATTGTAGTTTCAGTTTCAGCATCAGTCCTTCTGATGAATATTCAGGACTGATTTCCTTTAGGATGGAATGGTTGGATCTCCTTGCAGTCCAAAGGACTCTCAAGAGTCTTCTCCAACACCACAGTTCAAAAGCATCAATTCTTTGGTGCTCAGTTTTCTTTATAGTCCAACTCTCACATCCATACATGACCACAGGAAAAACCATAACTTTGACTAGATGGACCTTTGTTGTTAAACTAATGTCTCTGCTTTTTAATATGCTGTCTAGGTTGGTCATAGCTTTTCTTCCAAGGAGCAAGTGTCTTTTAATTTCATGGCTGCAGTCAGCATGTGCAGTGATTTTGGAGCCTTGGGAGTGATAGAGAATGCAATATAAATATATTAATAATAATACTAATAATAAATAATTAAAATAAACACCACCTGCATCAAGCCAGCTGTAGATGGTACACAAGTGTGTGCTCTGTTGTGTCTGACTCTTTCCGACCCTATGGACTGTAGCCTGCCAGGCTCCTCTGTCCATGGGATTCTCCAGGCAAGAATACTGGAGTGGGTTGCCATTCTTCCTCCAAGGGAGCTTCCCAACCCAGGGATCAAACCTGCGTCTCCTGCATTGGCAAGTGGATTCTTTACCACTGAGCCACCAGGGAAGCATCCTGGTTAGCTACTGCTAATTGTACGTGGAGATCATTGAGGGGGTTAAGGTTAGGATCCTGCCCTAAAAATAAAGCAGCAAATGGCAGAGAGTTTATTTTCAAGGGGCCAGGTGAACAACATATTTTACTTCCAGCACAACTTTTATTCATGTTTGCCAAAGTTCCACAGTTAGTGACACATAATTTTTCAACATGAAATGTTAGTTCTGTGGAAGGGCCTGTGGTTAAAAGCCTTAGCTATCATTATTAATAGGTATCAGAGTGTAGACAGTCTTTTACAGGAAGCACTCAAAACATAGTACCAAATGATTACCCACCACCCCCCGCCCAGCATCCACCACTACCACCCCATTCAACCACACAGTCCATCAAGACTGAGAAATTGCTGTTGGGAGCACCAAAGGGAATGGTGTAGAAGGGGAACTTTCTCTTAAAAAGCCAACGTTGATCTATAGACTGTAGCCCATGCATTTATAAGAACTCGAGAATAACTTAGATCAGGATGTATCTGTCTGCCTGGCATAAGATTCTTGGACAGAGTAATTAGATGCATTGGAAGCGATAATCTGGAATACACCTTTACAATATTTTGTGTGCTAAAAATAATAACATTTCTATAGTTGTATGCCTTTGAAAATTCCTTTCTACTTGGCTAGAAGATCCATTGCTGTAAACCCTAGATGCAGCAATCAAGATTTGCCTACGCTAAGATTCCACAGAGCACCGCACTAGACAGAGGTCAGTCTGTTACATCAACTGTGCACCTAGAGAGGAAGGGGAGCATAACGTGCTTCCATTGTGAACTGAACAAGGAGGCAGGGCAGTTGATGAAGTTCTTGATTCCACTCTGGCTGCTCATGGAAATGAATCATTGAATGCATCTTTTCATTGCATTCCTCTGCCATCCCCAGAGGAAAGGAATGTAAAACATAAAACCTTCTAGGAAGTGAAACAAAAACAGAAACTGGAACACTAAGAAAAGTAGGCATCTCAGTGAACGGATCTACAGGCACCAGGTGGTGCTGCTTGGGAGGTAGCAGAGCCCAGGGAGATCGAGATCTGCATCATGACTTCGATGGATTTATAAAGAAGAAACGGAATCAAGCTTGGACCCATCCCTTAAAAAAGCTGTTTGGGGGACTTCCCTGGTGGTCCAGTGGCGAAGACCCCATGCTCCCAAGGCAGGAGGCCTGGGTTTGATACCTGGTCGGGGACCTCAATCCCACATGCCACAATTAAAGACCTTGCATGCTGCAACTAAGACCTGGCATAGCCAAATAATTACATAAATTTTTACTAAAATATATATTTAATAAAAGTTTTAAGAAAACTGTTGAAAGATAACTGCCAATGATATCTGAATTTCCTCCCAATAAGCTGCTGTGGTGTTTTATAAATTATGTGAAAATTAAGTTGATTAGCTTCCACTCGGCTTCAAACATTGTTCAGATTAGCTGGCGAACAACTGAGGAGCAGTGGTGAGGCGAGGATCAGATCTCCAAAATGGGGGAGGTTGTGATGGGGATAGGAAGAGTGGAGAGGCAGCAAGAATGTGCCATGGCTGATGCACTCCTCGGCTCTGAATGAAGTGGCAAATAACTATGATGAACGAGGGGCTCCAGATGAATAGAATACTGGATAAAGCAGCTCCAGGAGTTAATGGCATGGGTCTAGAAAAGTGGAGGAGAGTGCTGCTGCTGCTAAGTCACTTCAGTCATGTCCGACTCTAGTGACCCCATGGACTGCAGCCTACCAGGCTTCTCCATCCATGGGATTTTCCAGGCAAGAGTACTGGAGTGGGGTGCCATTGCCTTCTCCGGGAAGAGAGTGAAGCTTGGATTAAAAAAAAAAAAAATAGTGTCTCATTTTGAGAGTGAAACAATGCTTAGTGAGAACAGGTTTTATTTGTTTGTTACAGATAATAGAAACCCTGTTAACTATCTAATTTAATGTGGCTAGTGTGCCAATCGGAATCCTTAGTACATGATTACTTCTTGTTACTGCTTGCATTTGAGCTCTGATAAAGCAAAATGAATTACAGCATTTGAGGCTTCCATTAATAACAGATATGCTCATGCTTAATGAGAGGATCTGGAGTTTGAAAGAAGAGGTGGGACTATGTAGGCAATGGCATCAACTGATACAAAGGAACTTATATAGAATGGCTGACGGTGATGGTGTCAAGGAATTCTATGCAGTTTTGTTGTTTTTTTTTTCCCAAGAATACATTCCAACTGTATTCTGACCTTCAGACTAGAAATCCTTGGCAGGTAGCCTAAAAACAAAACCAGTACGCTATGGACTGAATTGTGTCCCTGAAAATTGAAAGGTTTAAGCCCTAACTTTCAATGTGATAATATATAGAGATGGAAGCTTTGGTAGGCTAGGTAATTAGGTTTAGATGAGGTCGCAAGTGTGGGACTGTCATGATGGCATTATTGCTTTTCTAAAACAAGACAGAAAGTTTGCTGTCCCTCTCTCTGTCATGTGAGGACACAGCAAGAAAGTGGCCATGTGCAAGCCCTCACCAGAATCCAACCGTACTGACAGCCGTGTCTCAGAATTCCAGCCTCTAGAACTGTGAGAAAATAAATTCCTGGTGTTTAAGTCACCACCTGTATGGTATTTTGTTATGGCGCCCAAGCTGACTAAGACACAGTGTAGTTGTCATTCCAGTTCCAACTTAGTTTCCTTTACGTAAACAGAGTATCAGCAAAGGAATCTGCTGCTTGTGAGGAAAGAATGGATGTGTTTGCATATCAACCATTATTTCATGAGTTAATCTCATTTTTCTAGTCATTTCCCACATCTCTGAGAATTTCTGTCAGGCTTGGGTTTTTCACTGATTCATTTATTTATGTAACAAATAATTGTTAAGTGTATACTTTGCATCAGAGAGTACACAAGGCATTTGGTCTTAGTAATATGGATTTCTAGGCAGTAGACTTAGAGCAAGGAAATCCCAAGGTGTGATGAAGAAATAACAGAAGAGACATAGGAAACTTGGAGGGAAAGTAAACACCTGTGTCACGATTTTATCTACACTCAGCTCTGATCACACTTCAAGTAAGAGATTCAGTGCTATAAACTTTGAAATATTTCTAGGAAACCACATTGACTTTCTAGAGGCCAACTGTTCAATGGCAAATATAGCTAGCTATTGAAAAACAGATCACAGAGATAAACACACTGCTGTATATAAAATAGATAACTAATAAAGACCTGTTGTATAGCACAGAGAACTCTACTCAGTACTCTGCAATGGTCTATATAGGAAAAAAAATCTAAAAAAGAGTTATCCATATATATGTATATAAGTAAGTAAGTGTTAGTTGCTCAGTCATGTTCTACTCTTTGTGATCCCATGGACTGTAGCTCGCCAGACTCCTCTGTCCATGGAGTTTTCCAGGCAAAAATACTTGAGTGGTTGCCATTCCCTTCCCCGGAGATATAT
This sequence comes from Bos grunniens, assembly GCF_055505025.1. Lineage (NCBI taxonomy): Eukaryota > Metazoa > Chordata > Mammalia > Artiodactyla > Bovidae > Bos > Bos grunniens. The sequence goes on from NC_141194.1 coordinate 137,406,549, forward strand.
ATATATACATACACATATACATATATGTATGTATATATGCATACATATGTGTGTGTGTGTATATAACAGATTCACTTGGCTGTACACCTGCAACTAACACAACATTGTAAAGCAACTATACTCCAATAAAAAATTTAAATTAACAGACCACAGAGAAGGCAACCTAGAGTGATTATGCATGAGAGACAAAGCTATTCAACATGTTCTCAATATCTCCTGGAGGTTTTGTTTACAGATCTTCAGGAGTTTATATAAGCCCCGGCAGGGACTCTTGTTTCCATCAAGGTGATGTTGGCATCACATATCTTCCCATTCAGTAAGCGGGTAGTGTGGTTTGAGAGCATCTGAGGTGATAAAGACATGGTAAGTCTTTACCACAGGTAAAAGGACCGATTGGTGGCATGTTGATTCTGTGTCTATCAAACTCTCTCCAAATCCATTCCTTTTTTTCTTAATCATTCGCAGAAAGAAGCAGCCAGACTACTCACCTGCTAGCCAGGATGGGTCACAACCTATGCTCTGCATGCAGAGCTTTTGAGAAGCCCTGGTTATTGGGAATGAGGCAAAAGCAATTGTACATGATTGGTGCTCCTCTGGGCTGAGTTTTGTCCACTCTTTCCTAATAATGGGGAACACATGTTGTGTACCAAGGAAGTCTTTTTGCCTTTGCAGGAGTCCGGGAGTCCTTGCTTTCATTTACAGAATACAAGCTCCCTAAATATTGTAGCTGGGTTTAGTTTTAGTGTAAATTCTATTGCTTATCTGGTTTCTCTCCTGCTTTCCCCGCTCTTTCTTTAGCCAAAAGGGAAAAAAAAAAAAGTGTTTATCTAAGTGTATGCTTTCCATTGATGTAGAAAGGCAGGAATAAAAATGTTTTCTCCACCCAACTGAGGGTAATGTTCAGAAACAGCTAACTATTTTTTGACTATTTTTGTTGCCTGTCGTTTTACCAAAAGTATCTAGTTACATGGAAAGGTTTTACTTTTCTGAGCCCTTGAGTATAAACTCTAGAATTTTAGGCATAGAAATATATTATCGATGGTGAGTATGTCCCTATTTTGATCAACAAAAATGTGTAAATCACTATGAAATAAGCAGAGCAAATCAAATTCTAACTTCATTCCTTTTTTGTTAGAGAAATTGAACTGAAATGTAAAAGTAAAATGGCATATTAACTTTGCTATAGCATATTAATGCTTAAATAAAATGATATGTGCATTTGTGTGTGTGTGTATATCTGGAGATAAGTACACCCATCTCCAGGTATTTTTAGCTCTTTTCACTTGAGGTGGTCAAATAGGCAGTCGGGTACTGATTATCATGTATTTTAAGCATGATCTAATTAACGTAAGGAGAATAGATCAGCTTTTTGAAATATAAGGCATTTCAGAGATGTGTTATATGCTTTGGGAGATTTGTATGATTTTAAGCTATAACCTAGACAGCATATTAAAAAGCAGAGACATTACTTTGCCAACAGGTCCGTCTAGTCAAGGCTATGTTTTTTCCAGTGGTCATGTATGAATGTGAGAGTTGGACTATAAAGAAAGCTGAGCACAGAAGAATTGATGCTTTTGAACTTTGGTATTGGAGAAGACTCTTGAGAGTCCCTTGGACTGCAAGGAGATCCAACCAGTCCATCCTAAAGGAGATCAGTTCTGGGTGTTCATTAGAAGGACTGATATTGAACCTGAAACTCCAATACTTTGGCCACCTAATGCAAAGAGCTGACTCATTGGAAAAGACCCTGATGCTGGGAAAGATTGAGGCCAGGAGGAGAAGGGGATGACAGAGGATGAGATGGTTGGATGGCATCACTGACTCAATGGACATGGGTTTGGGTGGCCTCCGGGAGTTGGTGATGGACAGGGAGGCCTGGCGTGCTGCGATTCACGGGGTCACAAAGAGTCGGACACGACTGAGTGACTGAACTGAACTGAACTGAAGCTATATCGAAGCCCCTCTCCTTTATCTTTTTCATGTTTAACTACAAATGTGCATTCAAGAGGTTAGTCCTAAGCTGTTTCTAAAATTTACCATCTAACATAATTTGTACACATAAAGATACCTTAGTGGTCATTCTGCAAGACAAATAAATGCCTGATTTTTTTCCCCATGTTCCTTCTATGTTTATTACTAAGTTTCACTGTGAAATGAATAGCTCATACTCATAGCTCAGTGATGGTTAATCTGGAAATTTAATACTTTATAATCATATAATCGGAGAAGGCAATGGCACCCCACTCCAGTACTCTTGCCTGGGAAATCCCATGGATGGAGGAGCCTGGTGGGCTACAGTTCATGTGGTTGCTGGGAGTCAGACACGACTGAGCGACTTCACTTTCATGTTTCACTTTCATGCACTGGAGGAGGAAATGGAAACCCACTCCAGTATTCTTGCCTGGAGAATCCCAGGGACGGGGGAGCCTGGTGGGCTGCCGTCTGTGGGGTCACACAGAGTCGGACATGACTGACGCGACTTAGCAGCAGCAGTAGCAATCATATAATAATCAGTGTGCGGTAGATCAATTTCTAGGCCCTCCCATGACATTTTAGTTGAGGGAGGGATACCAAAAGAACTCATCAAGGTGGTTGTAAGAGAATCTTAGACCATGTGTTCCAATGGCATCATTATCATGTGGTTGTTGTGTAGGATAGTGTGTTTATTTAAAGATGAATATCCAAGAAAAGAAGTCTATTTTTAAAGTACTGTCTGGTGGTCGATATTATTATCTTCATTTAAAAGATGGAAGAACAGAGGTCTGGAGAGGTCAAGCCACATGTCCAGCTTTTAAAAAGTCATTGCCAGAGACTGAATTCTCAAGGCTCCAGTCCTGTACTCTATCCACTCTTGTCACTAAGCTGGGAAGCCATCAAGGGTTTACTATAAGCAGAACTAAAAACAGCAGGACCTCCTTCACTTATGATGTGCCATGGAGATAAGGTCCAATCACTTGGCAGAATGGATTGAGGCTGATTACATCTGAAGGACAGGGACCAAATGATTTAAAAGGACTTCTTTTTTTTTTTTTTTTTTTTGGTGCATGCCTTAAACAACCACTATTTACTTCACTTAGAAAAAAATTCTGTGAAGATGTTTCATTAATTTCCCTGTTCTGAATATGGTACCCTTTGATTATTAGCTGATAAACATTTTCATTGGATGAACAGAGCTGATGATGTCACTTCCGTTCAATCAGCAACTCTCTGTTGCTCTTTTGCACACAGGCACTCCTTTTTCTGTCTCTAGTTTTTTCTAAACACAAACACTAACTTTATTATTCTGTATGAAACCTTTTAAACATATCAAAAAAGTGCAGAAAATATAAAATGTGTGTGCCTGCAACCAATATTAAGCCTATATTAACATCTTGACACATTTGTTCCACACTGTTCTTTCTTTTCAAAGAAACAAAATGTTAAGCACCTGTGTAAAGCTCTGCCCCCTCCTTTTCTTCCCAGAGTTAACCAGTTACCATTGAAGTTTCCTCCTCTGTAAATTGTCTCATTTTGTCCTTTTCCTATTTCTTCTTTTGAGTAGGTAATGATTTTCTAATTTATTTGTAGAACTTCTTTATGTATTCTGAATATTGATCCTTGGTCAGCCACATACATTGAAAATATCTCCTGTCTATGCCTTGTCTTTTCACTTTGTTTATGGTTTTCTAACCTTTCCAATCTTTTTCTTTTGTTTTGATTTTCAGATATAAAACAAGCTATAGAAAACGTAGGTTCATACCCTATTAAGAGACAAATGCCTTGTGTAAATACAGTTGTTCTGATCTCCCTGTCTTCCATATAACTTCCAAACTTCTTTTTTAAAAAATTCAGCTCAAATTCTAAAATGATTACTGCAATTCTGTGATTACAGAGAAATATAAGATTAATTTTGGATTGTACTGGTGTAAGGCATATTTATTTCTTTTCGTCTTGTTCTTTCTGCTTCAGCACAAAAACTAATTGCTTATGCATTTACCAGGCCCATCTGCCCAGTTGAAGGAGGAATCTGCCTGTCTAGCTAGAGAACTGCTCTTCTTCACAAGTTTGACGAGCTGGTATGCCTGGGGGCCATGTCTGAAATCTCTCTGCTCATATTTTATCCTGTTTGATTTCATTTTCTTTAAGTGTGAGCAATGTATTTTCTGTTTGTGCATAATATTAGGGAGCACACTTTTCCAATACACATTTGTGAAATACAGAATGTTTGGCAATGCATTTTTGGTTTTTTACAACTAACTACCTAGATAGCATATTGAAAAGCAGAGACATTACTTTGCCAACAAAGGTCCATCTAGTCAAGGCTATGGTTTTTCCTGTGGTCATGTATGGATGTGCAAGTTGGACTGTGAAGAAAGCTGAGCTCTGAAGAATTGATGCTTTTGAACTGTGGTGTTGGAGAAGACTCTTAAGAGTCCCTTGGACTGCAAGGAGATCCAACCAGTCCATTCTGAAGGAGATCAGCCCTGGGATTTCTTTGGAAGGAATGACGCTAAAGCTGAAACTCCAGTACTCTGGCCACCTCATGTGAAGAGTTGACTCATTGGAAAAGACTCTGATGCTGGGAGGGATTGGGGCAGGAGGAGAAGGGGATGACAGAGGATGAGATGGCTGGATGGCATCACTGACTCAATGGACGTGAGTCTGAGTGAACTCCGGGAGTTGGTGATGGACAGGGAGGCCTGGTGTGCTGCGATTCATGGGGTAACAAAGAGTCGGACACGACTGAGCAACTGAACTGAACTTACTGATGCAGCAGTTAACATCCTTCTCTGCAGTGTTGTAAAACTCTTTCCACATCTTTTTTCCCCTATCTAACCTATAATTAAAATAATTCTATTTTAAAAATATTTTTCCATTGTCATCATCCTTGTGAGTTTCAGTAAATGTCTTTCGTTAGCTCTTAAGCCCAGTAGACATTTTAGATATGAAAGAGGCCATGTCACATTCACTCAAATTTGATTGTTTAAGGTTCTTGATGGATGGTAATACAATATGTTTAGAGGCAGCATTTATATGGTTTGAACATAACCCATTTTACAGTTCGCTGATTTTCACCAAGCACGGACCATTTCTGCCTTTTTTTCCCTATGCCTATGGAGCCATATTCACCTCTTTAGACATAATTGCCTTCAAGGGAAAGAAGTAAGTTTCTTTTTCAACTCTGTTTTACTGAAAGTATGTGTTGGTGAACCAAGTGATCAGGACATGATAGAAAAACCTAAGGGCCAAACTACAATCTAGATTATACCAGGTTGAGGTAGATGAGCAGCCCAGGAACATAACCTGGTTAACATCACAAGCCATGGGATGAACAAACTTGAAGAGCAGAGTAAGAGTCCAAATCCAGATAGAGAGCAAGGATCCAAACAAAGACTTTGAGAGAGACAAAGGTCAAAACTTAGAAAGCCAGAGCAGTAGAGAAGAAAGCAAAAATTAAGTACTAGCAAAACAAGAGATTACATGGAGCCTGGTTTCTTACGCATTTTAAGTCTGATTCTAGGATGTGAGACACCATGGAGGTCTACATTCAGCGCAAATATCAGGAAATGATCTACTCTTAAGAGAGAGTCGGTTCAACAGGTAAAGGAGATGGTGGTGGCATCCTGAGAAATGCTGGGCTGGAAGAAGCACAAGCTGGAATCAAGATTGCCGGGAGAAATATCAATAACCTCAGATATGCAGATGACACCACCCTTATGGCAGAAAGTGAAGAGGAACTAAAAAGCCTCTTGATGAAGGTGAAAGAGGAGAATGAAAAAGTTGGCTTAAAACTCAACATCCAGAAAACGAAGATCATGGCATCCGGTCCCATCACTTCATGGGAAATAGATGGGGAAACAGTGGAAACAGTGTCAGACTTTATTTTTTTGGGCTCCAAAATCACTGAAGATTGTGACTACAGCCATGAAATTAAAAGACACTCCTTGGAAGTAAAGTTATGCCCAACCTAGATGGCATATTCAAAAGCAGAGACATTACTTTGCCAACAAAGGTTCATCTAGTCAAGGCTATGGTTTTTCCAGTAATCATGTATGGATGTGAGAGTTGGACTGTGAAGAAGGCTGAGAGCCGAAGAATTGATGCTTTTGAACTATGGTGTTGGAGAAGACTCTTGAGAGTCCCTTGGACTGCAAGGAGATCCAACCAGTCCATTCTGAAGGAGATCAGCCCTGGGATTTCTTTGGAAGGAATGATGCTAAAGCTGAAACTCCAATACTTTGGCTACCTCATGCAAAACGTTGACTCACTGGAAAAGACTGTGATGCTGGGAGGGATTGGGGGCAGGAGGAGAAGAGGACGACAGAGGATGCGATGGCTGGATGGCATCACTGACTCAATGGACATGAGTCTGAGTGAACTCCGGGAGTTGGTGATGGACAGGGAGGCCTGGCGTGCTGCGATTCATGGGCTCGCAAAGAGTCGGACACAACTGAGTGACTGAACTGAACTGAACTGAACTGTGGCATATTTAAGTGGTTGTACTACATTTTTCATCTTTATATATTTTCTAGAGCTTGGCTATACAAGAGGTAAAAAATTTCAAGAAAAATATCTCCCTACTTAAAAGGATAAAATTTTTATCTGCTTATGTAGAGATAAAGGGTAATGGTCGGACTGATGATGTATAGTCTAGTGAAGACTAGAAGAAGAAGGGGAAATTTTAAGGGGAGAAAGAGGAAGATACAAAGTTTTTGAAGTAAGGGTTGTCAGGGAACTGAGAGAGGGACTCAGACAGTAATGATGAAAGAGGGTTGTAAAGGATTTGGAGACAAAAGATAAGTGCTACTTTGAACAGGGGGAAGGGTATATTTTCCTGCATAATCACAAATATATTTAGCATTTGTATATATACATACTATTCTGTACAAAGTACTGATATGGGCCTAGGAAATGATACATTTTAGACAACAGTTCTTAAAATCAAGTTATATTGAACATGCTTTACTGGTGTGACATGAAATTGTAATTTAAAGTGTTCACCTGCTTATCCCTTAAACCAATATCACTAAGCCACCTGTGTCCGTGGAAAATCGTTTTATTGGTAAAGTCATCATGAGCCTTTCCAGAGCCCACACTATATATTTTAAACTCGATTTCACCCCCTCGAAAAGCTTCCCTATTGTGCATGCAACAGCTGTGCCTTTTCCCTATGTCCTTGAAGCAACTTTTAATGAATGGCTAAGTGGGATGATTCCCCCGAGGAATGATAGTCCAATGATCGTTTTTCACTTCTAGAGCCCCATTTTTGCTGTTATTTCTTTAATTTTAATATTTCTCATTACTTTGAATCATTTATGAAGGTAACTCTGTGCCAAGTCCTAGTGACCAGCAAACTGAAAACAAATCCATGACCTCTTAGAAGCTAATATGGGGAATGTGTCCTATTGCTCCCAATAGGATGGGAAATATTAACACTTAGAGTAAGATGTTAATAAAAACTAGAGTCGAATGTTGTAATGAATTCATTCATAGAGCAGAAATGTATTTTAACATTTTGTAATATATATAAAACATTTATAAATATCAACTAATGTATATTTAATGAACATAGCAAGGATTCTACTGCCTAATATCCAAACATTATATTTCATAATTATGATCTGCTCACTGGGCAACATTTTACAGATGAGAGGTCATGGCTGTGAAAACAATTTCTCGAAGCATAAGCCCCAAATGTACTTTTCATAGCATTTTAGCAAATCAGATTACTGTATTTACTCATGTTCATCTCTATCCCTTAATTTTGAAAACAAAATAGCCTTTATTATTGTTTTAGCCCCGAGATATTTACTGAACACCTCCTATGTGCTGAGGAGACTTCAAGGACAGACAGAAGTCTAGGTCATGAAATGGGGTTGACCTTTCCAGGCCTTGGGAATCACAAGTGCAAAAACCCAGAGGCATGGGAGCATGAGATTATTGGAGAAACTAAGGCCAGCTTCATTTACCCAAAACAAAAGGTACTTGTGGGGGAGTTGAGACGAGAGATGGTCAAGTACCACCTTACGAAGGGCCTTCCTTCTTTGTCATCTGTGGAATTTGGACTTCATTCTAAAGTCAATGAGGAGCATGCAAGTGACATGATGGCATTTGCATTTCAGAAAGCTAAGTCCAGCAGCAGACTGAAATAGAGACTGAGTGCACGGGATGGTTAAATCTGGAGACAAGGAAGTCAATTAAGAGATTTTTCCATTGATCCAAATGAGAAATACAGGTTTGGACTAACACTGTGGAAGATGAAATAAGGTGACAGAATAGGCAGCATGGTGTGAGCATGGGCTTTGGAGCCCATCAGAAACAACTATTAATTCCAACAATTATCATTTGCTATCTCTGTGGCTTTGGGAAAGTTATTGACTTCTTTGAGCCTGCAGTGATGTGGCATGGTGCCTGGTGTGAGCTTTCAATTAATAGTTAATATTATTTTACTATTTGAATGGCATGATCTACAGAACTTGGTAACCAGTCATACATAGAGGATGAAACCAAGAACATAGTCTACAATGACTCCCAAATTTTCTCTTCAGATGAAATTATCAATGGCAAGCAAAGTCCCTGAGAAGTTGAAGAGTGTTATAAATGGTCATTTGTCAATAAGGAAAGAAAAAGTACACAATCCTATTTGTACACTTATATTTGTGGATATGACTTAAAAATAGGAACAGTGGCTGGTGACTATATGGTAGAGAACTGGGGATAAAAAGAAAAGGTAAGCAAGACAGATGGGACATCAAGGTCATGACTTATACTTCGTAGGTTTTAACAGAAAGCTAATGGACAGTTTTAAGTGTACAAGTTATTTAATAAAAAAAGGAGAAATAGTGTGTGTCATAGGATCATAGAATTCTAAAGTCAAAATGAACTGTGGAGTCCATCTAGTTCAATTGCCAAACTAACAACTCCGAGAACCCACTGAGCATATAAGCATCTCTGCACGAAGGCTACCTGTGGTTCACCCAACTCAGCATCTCCTGGGAAGAGACTTTTTGGAAACTAAGGTGGTGATTTTCCATGAAAAACTTCTCCAGACTTAGATGGATCATTTTCTAACCACTCATAGATCGAGCATTGAAAGGGTTGGTAAAAATCTCTTGAGCTAATTCAGCTTATGCTTAGAAGTTCATCTTTCTCTATACCAATTTCACCTATGCTATGCTATGCCAAGCTATGCTAAGTCACTTCAGTCGTGTCCGACTCTGTGTGACCCCATAGACGGCAGCCCACCAGGCTCCCCCGTCCCTGGGATTCTCCAGGCAAGAACACTGGAGTGGGTTGCCATTTCCTTCTCCAACGCATGAAAGTGAAAAGTGAAAGTGAAGTCGCTCAGTCGTGTCCGACTCTTAGCGACCCCATGGATTGCAACCTAACAGGCTCCTCCATCCATGGGATTTTCCAGGCAAGAGTACTGGAGTGGGGTGCCATTGCCTTCTCCGAATTTCACCTATAATATGTACCTAATTTTAGCTTTCAGTTATTTGGTGATTTCCACCTATCAGTGCAGGATGTAATATTTCTATTGAATTTTCGCTACTTTTATTTCTTGCTATTTCCATAAAAGATGTGCTTTGATGGCCAAAAGTCATGTCACCAAAACCCTTTTTCCTCTTACATTTAATGGTGCCAATAATAACACCTAATGTGTTTATTGCATGCTTACTACCTGCCAAACACCATTTTAAGTGTTTTGTGTATATGAACTCCTCTAATCCTTAAATGAGATAGATCCTATTATGATTCCCATTTTGCCAAAGAGGAAACCAAAGCCAGAGAACTTCAGTAGTTTGTCCAAGGACACACAGCTGGTAAACGGCAGAGCCTGTGTTCAAACATAGGCAGTGGCAATCTGACTTCCAAGCCAGGCTCTTACTCTCTCATCACACTAACTAGAATGTTTTCCTGGCTAAGGACCAGACACTATTTTGAACATTATATGGTACTGTTCTATTCAGGTATAATTTTAACTCCCTTAATAATATTTATTCCTCTCAAGTTGCCTGTGCTAAATTCTTCATCTAGGCATTTATTTCTGTTTTGACAATTGCCTTAAGATGCATATGTTTTCATTTGTTCTAATTTTGTTTAAGTTTTTTTATTATGACTATATGCCCAGGGCAATAGCAAGGGTCACGTTTTAAAAAAAAAAAAAGGAAGGGGGAGAGATAAGTAAAGAAGTCCCCCCGCCCAACTCCCCAAGGATCTCCAGGGGCTCTGGAATGTGATAAAGCAAAACACTGTTAAAAATTCATACTAGTAACTTGTGTTGTATATTATGCATGGCAACTAAACTTTTTAGTGTCTTGGCAAAACCCTAGGGCAGCAAAGAGGTACCTCAGAGCACAGAAAGTGCATTTGAAATGGTAATGAGAAGTGAGCCGTGTGACAAAGTGCTAGTCAGTGAAATATTTCTCTGAGACAAACATATATTTGGGGAGGTTGGAAAGTTATTGACTGCTGCCATATCTTGACCTATTTTAATGTTTTCCTTTTCTTCCCCTATGCAATGCTTAGGTGACTTCATAGAGGGTACAATTTTCATAAGGCAATAAATACTACTCCATTTGAAGCTTGATGCTAACATGTTGCATTCTTAGTTCTCAGAATGGGAATTTGGGGTGTCATTGTTTTAAAAAAGATCCTATATTAAAGTATTTCCAAGGTTTAGAATCCTTGAAATGCTACTCTGTTTTAAAGGACATTCCAGAGTTCTTCTTCATCATGCCTCAACAGACCATAAACTTGCTTTTTCTCTGGACTGTTGGATAAACAGAAGTGAAGTTCCTTATAGAACACATTTTTGTTGGTAGAAAGTTCGTTAAAGTCTCAGCCTTCTGGTCGCTGATGAATAAAATATGATAATGAGAAAGAAGCAGCTTCCAAATTTGCAAGAGTCATTGAGTACCATTTCTCATCACCCACATATACACTTCAGTATTCAGCACAGCCTGTGGGATACTAGTACAACGAGCTGCCTTAAATCAGTTGGAACTTCCGGATGCTCTAGGTTTTTGTTCAGAACTTTTGAGTGAGAGATTAGGAAAGAGAGACTGTCTAAGGAAGCTCTCAGTTCAGGCCCTAAGAAGAAATATAAGGGAAGAGAGGTGACTGCAAGGGATTATGAAAACTAAAGAAACAATCTCCAGAGACAGAGCATGAAGTTATGAAAATGTTATATTGGGAAGAGGGACATACAGATTTTCAAAAATTATCCTTCACTAAAAGACAACTATGAACTTTCCCCTTGCTGAATGCTCACAGGCTATTATTCCCTGGAGCTCTAGACGAGAACAGCTGAAAACTTGGAACATGTTTGTCCAGTCGCTCAGCTGTGTCCGACTCTTTGCAACCCCATGGACAGTAGCCTGCCAGGGTCCTCTGTCCATGGGATTTCCCAGGCAAGACAATTGGAGTTGGTAACTATTTCCTTGTCCAGGAGATCTTCCTGACCAGAGATCAAACCCACATCTCCTGCATTGGCAGGTGGATTCTTTACCAGTAGAGTGATCTGGGAAGCTGAAACACAAACAAAATTGAAACACAAACAAAACCAGTATGGAATTCTAGTGTCTTTTGACTGGATGTGATGTTCTTTAGTCCTCTTGAGAGGGTTATAGAGTTCAGTATCGTAACTTAGTAGCCAGTCTTGTGTGTATAAACCAATACAGTATACTAACACATATATGGAATTTAGAAAGATGGTAACAATAACCCTGTGTACGAGACAGCAAAAGAGACACCGATGTATAGATCAGTCTTATGGACTCTGTGGGAGAGAGAGAGGGTGGGGAGATTTGGGAGAATAGCATTGAAACATGTATAATATCATGTATGAAACGAGTCGCCAGTCCAGGTTCGATGCACGGTACTGGATGCTTGGGGCTGGTGCACTGGGACGACCCAGAGGGAGGGTAGGGGAGGGAGGAGGGAGGAGGGTTCAGGATGGGGAACGCGGGTATACCTGCAGTGGATTCATTTCGATATTTGGCAAAACTAATACAATATTGTAAAGTTTAAAAGTAAAATAAAATTAAAAAAAAATAAAAAGAGGTGGGATTGGTTGTGGATAAGCTCAAGAGCCTGTTTAGAAAATGCCTTCAATTTTTTCGTTATCCAAAGACCATAGGCCTTCATCTCTTTGGGAACAAATGAGGTCACATGAACATTAGTACTCAGATTTCTCAATAAACACTCACAGGTTTTCCCTGCAATTTGCAGGTTCACAGCTTCTCGCTACTTTTGTCTTTCTAAATGTTTCTGGAATTACCCAGTACCCCTCATGCTCAAGGCCAGTCATTTCATGGTTTTCTGCTCTGGCCTTTCTATTGCCTTTGCCACAACTAATGCTGCACTCTTTACATAGACTGTGTCCCCTTCAGGACTCCCAACACTACCCACCCATTCAATGGACCAAACTCTACCACTACTTCTTAGCCCTTGCTCTGTTGCCAGAGTTGTACTATATTCCATACAGAAATGAGCAGACTGTCTCTTTCCCCTATTTTATGTCCATTTTGGTCACCTGGTCCCTGAAGCAGCTACACTTACTTATTCTCAATCCTTCATGACTGCTGATCTTCAGTTTTTGTCAGCAGCCCTTACTAACATATAGCCTCCTGGAGCCAGGCAGAGAAAGTGTGTTATGTCACCCAGCCTCAGTTGTCCATGTCAAAACCCCAGATATCTCTCTCTACAAATTTCCATTTAATACGTATACTCAAAGATTCCCTCCCTACTTAACCAGTCTGGACCACTTATCACCTAACTTGAGATACCTGGTGCCATGGATGCTTACTGTGTTTGAGGTACTGGGGCCAAATGATTTTTTCCAAGTTTTATGTGTTATTTGAAGAAACATGAGGAATAAGTATTTAAGAAGAAATGTTTTAGTTTTGTTTTTGTTTTATGGGGAGGTTAGGTAGAGGTAGTTTGTGGTGAATATTACTCACATGTCAAAACTAATAAACTATGTTACCAGCTACCACCCAATTATGAGCCCAGAAAGTCCCAAATTCTCATTACCCAGTGGGAACACTTACAGGAAATAGTAAAGATGTCCAAACTGAGCAATGCCCACCCTCCCTTTGGATCTCTCACCCACTAGCTGCTGTTGCCTTGGACCTTTTTAAAGTAGAGGCCACAGGTCTTGTATACAATGCCCGTGAGACTCGAGAGATGCTGGTTTGAAGACTATACTGTCTTAGAGGACACAGAGGGTGTCTCCTGTGTATCTTTCCATCATCTAGCACGTGTATACTCTCAATGAATATTAAACAATAAGGTATGACCCTCCTAACCATAAGAGATGATTCTTTGTTTTGAGATAGTGTGCCCTGGGAATAAAGAATGCTTCCTTCATTTTCCATGGCTGTCAAACTGGCATCTTTCATCAACACTAAATTCCCTTTTAAGTAGTGGAATGCCTTACACAGTTTTAACAGGAAATCTCTCAGCACTTCTAGCTATTTGTTGAAAAGAAAACAGCTCTTGTTTTTCAGATACATCTTGCAGAAAACCACTTCCCAAATAAAATACAAAAACGTGGCATCATATTTAGAATGAAAGAAATAAGCCCCTGAATCATAGTGCCGGTTTCGTGTTTTCCTTAATGTTGCAAAGGTGATTATTTTTGCCATAATCTTCTTCTGGCTGTTAGCCCAGGATGACAAGCTGCATAGTGCCTTGCTAAATAAAAGAGGGGAGACTTCCTTGAAGCCATTTTTTCAGAGGATTTGTACATATGTATGTGGGAAGAGTGTGGGTAGAATCTTCAGGACAAAAATTTCCCATCTACTACTTTCCTAATAATTCATGGAAAAATGGAGTTCTATCGCTGGTTATTAATTCAAGCCCTGGGAATATACTCTAATCATCAATAGTGTTTCCAAACAACATATAAATATCATGTGTTTCATGTCATCAAAGAACTTACATTCTGTAGTTTCTTTTTCCTTTCTTTCTTTCTGTTAGTTGGGAATCTCTTTTGGTTCAATAAGAAGAGGGATGGGTACATGTAGAATGGGTTAGTTCCTTGCCCTCTATGATAACCATTCTTTACATTTCTTTTGTCTAATCAAATGTGTGTGCTGTGTACTCAATCGCTCAGTTGTGTCCGACTTTTTGCAACTCCATGGACTGTAGCCTGCCAGGCTCCTCTGCTCATGTAATTTTATTGGCGAGAATACTTTATTGGCGAAATTTTACTGGAGTGGGTTGCCATTCCCTTCTCCAAGGGATCTTCCCAACCCAGGGATTGAACCTGTGTCTCTTGTGTCTCCTGCATTGGCAAGTGGATTCTTTACCACTAGCACCACCTCAGAAACCCAATCAAATGTGTACATGTAGAATGGGTATAGTCTTCACCATGTATGATAATCATTCTTTACATTTCTTTTGTCTAATCAAATACATACTGTGCTAAAAAGAACAGTTTATTGGAAAAGGGTCAAATTGGCATGGCTGCCGTTGCTGTCATGCTGAAGTCCCACTGACAAGGCTGAGGTTGGCAGAAAAACAAATAAAAGCAACTGATAAATGTCAGAAGTGAGTTGTAGTAAAACATACTGTTTGTTTAATGTTGATAAAAGGGCAGGTGGAAAGTACATCAAATTCTCTTCTGAGACAGTCCTTGACTCATACATTGCAAATGCTTGCCAGAAATTAAATTTATGTCTTATTTAGTTGTGGCTAAAACAATTCGATAGTGAGTATACTAGGAGTACAGCATATAGCAGGCACCACTCATATTCCATGCTTGACTGTAACAAATCTGAGAATCATGAGCAATGTATTTCAAAAGAATGATATTCTAATGTATCCTTTAGCCATTATTAAATACTTAGATTTTAATATCAGAGCAGAAGGACCATAGTATTCCAGAAAAATAACCCAAGAGTAAGATAACTCACTGTTTGAAATGAAAATATCGTTGGAAAATGTGTGTCAATGGTTGTTAATCAAAGCCTGTTTTTAAACTGATTAGATTTACTTTCAAATTTCTGAGATCTGTCACCTTCCATTCTGATTGCTCTGAAATTGACCATGACTCCTAATGTTTTATCCAAAGTTTTTAGTTTCCTGCTTTATTTATATCATCTGACTAGCACTGGGATCCCTTCTGTTTTAAGGGTCACCTTCTTCTGAAATATATATACATATAAAGAAAAGGATTGAGTGGGTGAATAATAATTTACCTATTTTTGCCTATTCCTTTAAGTCTGTGTTCACTGTATTAACTTTTCCTAAAGGGGAAAATCTGTGACTAGCTAAATCAGGCCAAAAATATTTTAAATTGCACTTTTTTTTTAGTGCAGTGAAGCTGTATAATAGCCTCTGACTTGGCATTATAACCAGGGTCTTGTCGGAATAATAAGGGCATACACATGCTGCTTATCTGATTGACACTTTTTTTCAGAAGCAGGAGATAGTTTTATTGACTTTAGTGTAAATCCCATAGTCAGGGTTTCCTTCATATAAAAAAATAATAATGTGAACCTTGGCTGTTGGGAAGGTCACAGACTTTGGATCTGAGCCAAAGATCGAAGTTTTATCGGGGGCTCCCATGCACAATTTTTACACGAGAATTCCTCAGATCCACTTCACTGCAACATAATCACATTTTCATTCCCTCCCAGGCTTACTGTGAGAAGTCCCTTTGTTGCACGGGGCAGCTTGGGCAGTACGGGCAGTATTTATACTACCATAATGACTCCCTGCAAACCACTCAACTAGAAAAGTAAAAGTCATCCAGGTGGGCTTGATAAAAATCAGAAAACCCACCTAAAATTTTAGCAAATTCGCTCTTCTTGCCTTGCTTTGCTCTTGTAGAGAATCTGCAATTTGGAGAGAAGTGACACAATTTCACTATTTGAAACATCACTAATCGAAGAAACAACCAAGGGATGTTTCAGTGTACAGAAGTGTGACCTTCCCAAATACTGGTCTTGTCAATAAAACACAGTCCAAAGTTTTGATGTCAGATGACTTAAAAAATCTTTCTTCTCTTCTGATTTTTGAGGAAATAGATGATCATTAGAAAATTTAGAAAGCACAGAGCAGTGAATTTCAAAAATACAGAAAATATTAAAAGTGGAAGGGGGAAAACTTTTCCCACAACCCAGAAGGAACAACTGTCAACATTCTGGCTTATTGTCTTACAGGTTTTTCATTTTTTATTTTAACGTATATCATATTATTTATATAATATCTTGTCTTTTGTTTAATACTAGTCACATGCAAGTTATAATACCAGTAAACAACTTTTTGGTAATCATTTTAATGGCTGCATCAAATTGTATAATTCACTTAAATATTCCCCTGATGCTGGATATTTAGGGTGCCTCCAATTTTTCAATGTTCTACACTGACTGCTTTTTTTTTGGATGAATCGTTGCCTACATTTCAGATTATCTCCCTAGGAGAGCTTCCAGCAATAAAATAATATGTCAAACAGAATGAACATTTTTAAGATTTTTGTTATTCTGGCTTCAAATTAATTTTCAGAAAAATAGGACGAATTTATATTACAAAGAACAGTGGGTGAGAAGACCCGTCTCGTTGCTGACTTTCTCTAGCACTGGGCTTTAATATCTTTTTAAGCTTTGTTAATTTTGTTGGTACAGTGTGGTTTGTGTTTGAATAACCATTTTTGCCTTTGATTGATTTTTAAACTAATACAAGCTTGTTGACGGACCTGAAAGACAGATCCTGTACCGCAGGCACTTCTGCAAGAGGCGGCAGTTTGTTTATAGTACAAATTGCCTATTAAGTATTGCTGCATATTTGAAATTACGTAAAAATTATATCATGCACACATATTTTATATCAGTTAAATGCAAAACAAAAACTGCTTAAATGGGGGTTAGGAAGGTCCAAAAAGAAAAATGTTTGCATAATGAATTCTTGATTCTTTTTTTCTTTTCAATTATTAATATCACAACCTACAGACTTAAGAGTAAAAACGTGCAGAAGTAGTCATCTTGAATTGTTTGGATTTTGGGGGATTGATATTTTCTGCCCAGTTGTCCACCTAAAAGGGGATAAAGAAAGTTGACTCATGTGAAAGAGAAACTCGATGTTTTCTACTTGTTAGAATATCATCCAATTCAAAATCAGCCTATAATAGAGTAGTATTTTAGAAATCTTCTATTATCACTTTTCTGGGAAGACCTTGAAAGAATAAAAAGAAATGTTAAGCATAGTCTTTCCTGTCATGAAGTGTTTTGCTTTGATTTGATGTGATTTTGTGGCAAAGCCTGAATACATGATATTTGCATTCAGCAAGACCTGGAAGTATGAGTAGAAAGTTAAGAAATTAGCTGCATACAGTAATAATAATAATAATTTTCTCACTTTCCTGTATTCCTCCCCTTCCCATTTCATTTTTTTTTTTTTAATTTTAGTGGAAGTAACGTGTGTTTAATGAGAGAAGAATCTCTGTCCTTTGTGCTTTTTACAATTTTATTTTTGGTAAGGAAAAGTTTGGAATGTGAAATTAGTTCATTTCTAGAAATTCTCTCGGAGAAGGCAATGGCACCCCACTCCAGTACTCTTGCCTGGAGAATCCCAGGGACGGAGAAGCCTAGTGGGCTGCTGTCTATGGGGTCGCACAGAGTTGGACACGACTGAAGTGACTTAGCAGCAGCAGCAGCAGAAATTCTCTAGTTGGGAATAAATGCTATCCTTTAACAATAACAGTATTCTGCCTTTAAAGTATGGAAGGTAAGAAGTAATCATGAGTATTCATAATACTGCACATTAAATGGATTGTGTTTGCAATTTTCAAAGTTACATCCTGCTACTATTTTTTTTTTTTGTAATGTCTCTGCTTTTTTTAAATATAAATTTATTTATTTTAATTGGAGGATAATTACTTTACAATATTGTATTGGTTTTGCCATACATCAGCATGAATCCACCACGGGTGTACATGTGTTCCCCATCCTGAAACCCCCTCCCACCTCCCTCCCCATACCATCCCTCTGGGTCATCCCAGTGCAGCAGCCCCAAGCATCCTGTATCATGAATTGAACTGGGACTGGTGATTCATTTCACATATGATATTATACATGTTTCAATGCCATTCTCCCAAATCATCCCACCCTCGCCCTCTCCCACAGAGTCCAAAAGACTGTTCTGTACATCTGTGTCTCTTTTGCTGTCTCGCATACCGGGTTATCATTACCATCTTTCTAAATTCCATATATATGTGCTGCTGCTGCTAAGTCACTTCAGTTGTGTCCGACTTTGTGCGACCCCATAGACGGCAGCCCACCAGACTCCCCCGTCCCTGGGATTCTCCAGGCAAGAACACTGGAGTGGGTTGCCATTGCCTTCTCCAGTGCATGAAAGTGAAAAGTGAAAGTGAAGTCGCTCAGTCCTGTCCACACTAGTTATACTGTGTTGGGGTTTTCCTTTCTGGCTTACTTCACTCTGTATAATAGGCTCCAGTTTCATCCACCTCATTAGAACTGATTCAAATGTATTCTTTTTAATGGCTGAGTAATACTCCATTGTGTATATGTACCACAGCTTTCTTAACCATTCATCTGCTGATGCACATCTAGGTTGCTTCCATGTCCTGGCTATTAACAGTGCTGCAATGAACACTGGGATACACGTGTCTCTTTCAATTCTGCAAGGTGTAAAGACAGCCTGCTATTGTTTTATTTGGACATGATAAGAAGAACTTGGCAGTGGTATAGAGCCAGACAGATTCAAAGTTTCAGATTCTGATGCCACCCTTTACCAGCTATGTCATCTTAGTTTAAATACTTGGAAACTGATTTTCTAATTTGTAAAATGGAAATAATAATAATTCTAAGACTGGAGGTGAAAATTATAAGATGATTGGGAATTAAGTACACACACATTTCACTGCAGACTGCCTATGTCAAGGGCATGTATGTGCTACTCCCTCTTATACTTACCTGTTTAGTTCTTGCTACCATCATGTGGCTACTAATCCTGCTTAATGTGTTTCTTTTGTGGTCCTCCATGAAGTTCATGAAGAAAAATGCCTGAAGTGGATATACTAGTTAAGAAAAAGAGTTACTGGCAGGCACAAAGGGCCATACTCCAGGACATTTGCCTCATTTACCTTTTTAAAAAAAAAATTATTTGGGGGGCACACAGCATGCAGAATCTTAGGTTCCCCAACCAGCGTTTGAACCCACAACCCCTGCATTGGAAGCCCAGAGTCTTTTTTTTGTTGTTTTTTTTTTTGTTTTTTTTTTGTTTAAAACAGAAAGTTTATTTGCTCAGTACACCAAGTAGAATGCAAGCGCTATCATGACAAATACTTCCAGGGAAGTCCTATTGCCTCATTTACGTTTTTTATTTTTAAAAAGATTTATTTACACATTTGGGTTTTTTCGGCTGTGGTGGTTCTTCATTGCTGCGTGTGGGCTTTCTCTAGTTGTGGCAAACAGGGGCTGCTCTTCATTGTTGTGTGCGGGCTTCTCACTCTGGCAGCTTCTCTTGTTGCAGAGCACAGGCTCTAGGTGCACAGGCCTCAGTAGTTATGGCTTGTGGGCTTAGTTGCTCCTTGGCATGTGGGAAAAATTTTGACAAAAGCAAACTCCTCATAAAATATCTCACTAAATAATTGCTAAGTTTTTTACCCCACATTTTGTGCAATTAGGCATAAATGAGATAAATGTGAAGAAATAAGAAGACATAGAGACAGGAGGGATGTCCTAGTCTGGAGGTCTAGTTAAATAAATTATGGTATATCTGTACAGCAGAACATTATGCAGCATTAACCATAATGTTTTAGAAGACTAATGACATGAGACATTTTTCATGATGTGTTAAGTGGGAAAAAAGCTAATTATAAAACATTGTCTATGTAATGATCATGATTTCTTGGAAAACATAATTATATATGCTTTAAATCAACCAGAAAAAATGTCCACAAAGTTGTTTATGATGGTCATCTCTGCTGGGTAGTGAGTATATGAAACCTACATTACTTTTGTAAATTTAGAATATTATTTTCAGAGAAAGGAAGAAAATAATAGTATTAATTTATTCCCATACTAAACTTTTGGATTCACAGATAAAAAAACTATTATTAATATCTAGTGGTTTACAATTTGTCTTTTAATTTTCCCCTTTGTCTGACACAAAGAATTAAGAAATGTTACTGAATAATGATATTTCAGAGTATAAAGAAGAAAATAAGTTTGTAAGACTGCTCAAATTTTTCTATTTTCTATTGATTTAGTATGGTAGGGAAAAAAATCTCAGCCCAAGATCTCATGTGCAAATTGGTAAGCATATTTATTTGTTTCTGAATAATTTCTTTGAAAATTTCAAGTCAATATCCAATTTTACTACTCCCTGTTGCTCCTTAGTATCAAATATAACACATGGGTCTCTGTCATAACAATGATGGTGGCACATGAAGACAAGTAAAAGAAAAGCAGCTTGATATAACAGTATAGGTTTTCAACTCAAAATGGGTCTTGGCCTATTCAGTTCCTAACTCTACTGAGCTTTTGTAAATGAACAAAAGTTGACACGAAGGAGCACTTTGCCCCAGTCCAGTTAGGGTAAACTCTTTGAGGTAATTACCACACATCCTTTATCTTCTTTGGTGCTACGAAATGCTGGCAACAGAAAGCGGCATAAGACATAAGATAGCAAGGTCATAGGTAAAATTTGTTTTGAGGCCAACTCGTTATCGATTTGGGGACCTAGATTCCTTTATGCTTCTGTTGCCCTTGACAAATATGTTCTTGCTTCAGGCTTATTCAGCTACAACAGTGGATTATAGACAGACAGCATGAAGCACATATGTTTCAGTCCTTCATTCAGACAATAAGCAATTCTCGAGAAAAACACAGTACTAGCACTGCAGAGGTTATACAGGAGAATAAGACATGAACTCGCTCTCATGGAATTTGTTCTGGTAGATGAGATAAGACATACATAAACAAAACTTACTTTATGAGGATAGAAAATGAGATATCCTATGAGAAAGGAACAAACAAGGTTATGTTCAGCTGGTGGAAGTGAGTGAAAGTCGCTCAATCGTGTCCAACTCTTTGCGACCCCATGGACTGTACAGTCCATGGAATTCTCCAGGCCAGAATACTGGAGTGGGTAGCCTTTCCCTTCTCCAGGGGATCTTCCCAACCCAGGGATCAAACCCAGGTCTCCCGCATTGCAGGTGGATTCTTTACCAGCTGAGCCACAAGGAAAGCCCAAGAATACTGGAGTGGGTAGCCTATCCCTTCTCCAGGAGATCTTCCCAACCCAGGAATCAAACCAGGATCTCCTGCATTGTGGGCAGATTCTTTACCAGCTAGGCTATGAGGGAAGCCAGTGGAAATGGAGGTAAATAGGGAAAAGATTTGTGAAGTTGCATTTCACTTATGACCCAAAGTATGGGGAGCATTTTGGCATAAGTAGATGAATGCAATGAGCACATGTAATAATAAGCACTTTAGTCTGCAATGTGTGTATTTGTTTCTGGTGTGTTTGTAAAGGCTTAGTCACTGTAACAAAATGACCCAACAGAGAAAATTATTGCATTCTCAAGCGACAGTCCAAGGTGGGTGAGCAGACACCTCTGCTGCACACTGTCATGCCAAGACCCAGATTCATCTCTTCATGTTATTCTATCATCCCTAGGACCACTGTTGTCATCTAGATAGTTGAAACTGCTCCTACCACATCTTAAGGCCAGCAGGTAAGAATGGAGACGTACACTTGCAATGTGTTAATGCAATGGTAAGCACATGGTCACCTGG
Source organism: Bos grunniens (assembly GCF_055505025.1). Classification (NCBI taxonomy): domain Eukaryota; kingdom Metazoa; phylum Chordata; class Mammalia; order Artiodactyla; family Bovidae; genus Bos; species Bos grunniens. Next base: position 137,428,301 of record NC_141194.1, read on the forward strand.
CTGAAATGAGGCTGGGAAATGTGGTCTCTGGCTGGATAGTCATGTGATTTCTATAACTGTTGTTCAGTTGCCAAGTCATATCTGACTCTTTGCGACCCCATAGGCTGAAGCACGCCAGGCCTCCCTGCCCCTCACCATCTCCTGGAGTTTTCCCAAGTTCATCTTCATTGAATCAGTGATGCTATCCAACCATCTCATCCTCTGTCATCCTTTTCTCCTGCCTTCAGTCTTTCCCAGTATCAAGGTCTTTTCCAGTGAATCAGCTCTTTGCATCAGGTGGCCAAAGTATTGGAGCTTCAGCTTCAGCATCAGTCCTTCCAATGAGTATTCAAGGTTGATTTCCTTTAGGATTGACTGGTTTGATCTCCTTGCTGTCCAAGGTACTCTCAAGAGTCTTCTCTAACACCACAGTTTGAAAGTATCATTTCTTTGGCACTCAACCTTCTTTATGGTCCAACTCTTACATCCATATATGACTACTGGAAAGACCATAGCTTTGGCTATGCAGACCTTTGTTGGAAAAGTGATGTCTTTGCTTTTTAATATACTGTCTAGGTTTGTTATAGCTTTCCTGCCAAGAAACAATCATCTTCTAATTTCTTGGCTGCACTCATCATCCGCAGTGATTTTAGAGCCCAAGAAGAGGAAATCTGTCACTGCTTCCACCTTTCTCCCTTCTATTTGCCATGAAGTGATGGGACCAGATGCCATGATCTTGAAGAAAGAAAGAGAAAACAGACTTTAGTGGGTAGAGCTAGTAGTCCCCGCCACAGCTATGATTCTTATTGCACATTACACAATTACTACCAGGCCATAAATGGGCCATAGGAATCTAAGATGGCTAGTCCATCTCACTATGCAGTGAATTTTCTATTATGTAAGTGGCTCAAGTCCAAGATATTCTTGTCACTATTTCTATGGAATAAGGTCTAAAACATTCCTATACCTAGCTCAAGTTATCACTGAGTAAACTTCCTTAACTGCTTAAATCTCGTATCTTTGCTCCTCATTATCAGGCTGTGAAGTGCAGTGGGTTATAAAAGAGTGAATTACAAAACCAGTGCATCCACCTGCACTGAATGCTCTGCTCTTTTGATTAATTCATTTCACAATAGAGTGGCAAGGGAAGATTGGTTGAAATGTTTTATTCTATACTAAATTCTTCTCCTTTGCCTTTTAAAAATCACTTACAGTAAAAAGAAAGCTTCAGCAGTTCATTTTGAAGTTTCAAATAATAGTTCTATTTGTGAAGTACTTTATAGTAAATTAAATGGATAATAATAAATGTCATGGGATGTTTATAGCTTTCACAATATGTACTTTTCTAGTTGTTCTAATTTTTCATGGTCATCTTAAATAAGAAATAGCACATCATCTTATCTAAGCCTGGGAATCATACCAATTGAGGGCTGTGCAGAAATGTCTATTTTTTTTTCTTTTAAATTTTATTTTATTTTTAAACTTTATATAATTGTATTAGTTTTGCCAAATATCAAAATGAATCCGCCACAGGCATACATGTGTTCCCCATCCTGAACCCTCCTCCCTCCTCCCTCCCCACACCATCCCTCTGTGTCGTCCCAGTGCACCAGCCCCAAGCATCCAGTATCGCGCATCGAACCTGGACTGGCAACTCGTTTCTTACATGATATTCTACATGTTCCAATGTCACTCTCCCAAATCTTCCCACCCTCTCCCTCTCCCACAGAGTCCATAAGACTGTTCTATACATCAGTGTCTCTTTTGCTATCTCGTACACCAGGTTATTGTTACCATCTTTCTAAATTCCATATATATGCGTTAGTATACTGTATTTATGTTTTTCCTTCTGGCTTACTTCACTCTGTATAATAGGCTCCAGTTTCATCCACCTCATTAGAACTGATTCAAATGTATTCTTTTTAATGGCTGAGTAATACTCCATTGTGTATATGTACCATAGCTTTCTTATCCATTCATCTGCTGATGGACATCTAGGTTGCTTCCATGTCCTGGCTATTATAAACAGTGCTGCGATGAACATTGGGGTACACGTGTCTCTTTCCCTTGTGGTTTCCTCAGTGTGTATGCCCAGCAGTGGGATTGCTGGATCATAAGGCAGTTCTATTTCCAGTTTTTTAAGGAATCTCCACACTGTTCTCCATAGTGGCTGTACTAGTTTGCATTCCCACCAACAGTGTAAGAGGGTTCCCTTTATTTTTAAGCAACTTTTCATTCTGTATCCTGTTGACATAATGATTTATTTGTAACTCAGAAATGGAAGGACAAGAAGCCACCTGTCTGTAGTGATCACTTCTCTTATGGAATTTTAATTGCTGTGCTAATTCAGTCTTGACATTAGACAGGCAACTAAATCATAAGTACAAGATATTGATAAATGACAAATAAGGGAAGTCTTTAGTAGGTCTCCAGTAAGCCTGTTTTATCTTACTGTGTTGAGAAATTTGAAAATTAGAAGGAAATAAGAGCATATTTATGAAATTTGATAAATTAAATCTGCTGTGCCACAGATGTTGTTCTAGATGTTGAGGAGGGTTATATAAAGGAGGAAGAGTAAATTCAGCGTTTGGTTAATCTTTGCTTTCATCAAACAGAAGACAACATACACGTAATCAAAAAGACAAGGCAATATAAGTACAGGTCATATCGGAAGAAAAGAACTGGGCTGTAAGGCAGGCAATGTGGCTTTCAGGATATTCACCACCTGAGTATGTGACCCTGAGAAGGTTTCTGCTTCTTTCTAGACCTTAGTTTCCCCGCCTGCAATATGAGGGAGTTGCATTAAGTCGACTATGATCCCATAGAAATTATGTGGTTATTTGACTTATATAGCTGTGTACTTAATGGAAACTACCTACTGATCATGAGAGAATACAGAACACTGAAGGAAAGCAAGTGTGAGAAGTTCATATTCCCAGTAATACGAGTTAATGGAGAAATGTTATCTAAGATATTTCGAGTGATTGCTTTCAGTGACCTTCAAGAACCCTTCTAATGCAAGGACTTTATGATTATTATTGGGCAAAAAGTGAGATCGCTCTTGTTCTCTCTGAAACCCCTGGAAGATATAAATTGGATGCCATTTTCACATCTGAATCTCTACTCATCAGACAAAGAGAACCCAAATGGAAAGAATAAAAATTGAAGATCTGTGTCTGTTCAACACTGAACATGGAGGGCAGGAGTGGTTCTCTGACTTTAGATAAGATAATAAACTGTAATTTATGTAATCAGAATAAGATAAGACATAAAAATAATATATGACTAGCTGAAAAGTGTAAGTAAAAGCCAAGCAGAAAGAGAAATGAGTTATCTGATACAGGGAAAAATTGAAATGAAAATGATGGGCTGCATGTCAGAAAGTGAAATCAGGACAGAAACACTAGGACAAAAATACATTGACCGACATATGAAAAAGGAATTGGACTGGCATATTTTAAATTCCTATGGCCCAGAATCATTCACATTAATTTAAAGCCTTGAAGCTTGAGAATTTCATGGTGCTTGTGCATGAGAGAGAGTTGAGGTTAGTAGTAATTAAAGAGGGGGAAGAAGTTTCTTACAATTATATAGGCCAGAAACAGTTTCTCCTACTCTCGGTATTATGTTCTCTTGCCTGTTTCCTGAAAAACACTTAGTATTGGAAAAGTTTTAGGTATAACACTCTGTAATAAAGAAAGAATTAGAGCTTAAGACTCTAGGTGTCAAGCCATTGAGAGCCTACGATCTAGTGTCAATTCTGAATTCAGGTCTACACTCTGCCACTGACATCAATGACATGTCAAGCCTTTAGCCAAGTCACTAAACCTATCTATACAAGTTTTCTCATATAGTCAGTAGGGATGGCTACGTCATGGAATTGAATATCATAAGAATCAGTAGAGGGTATATCACTTTGAAATTTTTAAGGAGCTATAAAAATTTCCAGTTTCTTGAACCTTATTATTTGCTGTCCTATTTTTTTTTATTTTAAGTGACTTGATTCATAAAATATTTTTAAATTTCAGATTGTTTGGACCACCTGGAAATTTTGAAATTCAGATAAATTTCTCAAATTATATCATTCAAGTCCTTCTTTATATTGCTGTTAAGAATAACCCATAGCCCCGATTAAGACCAGGAGACACTGAAATTTGTGGTTGGATTATTTAAAACTTTTTGGATTATGTTACATTTTTATCTTCCCAGAATCATGTCATCATTATCTTATTTTGTCCAAAATTGGCCTGAGGTGTATAGCCTTGCAATAACCTTCCTGTGAGATTACTATTTGCTCTTTGGAAAATTGTGTAGTTCTTCTTTAATGTCTCAAGTATTCTTACACAACCTTACAACTTTCTGCTGTGGACTGACCTGAGCATGTGGAACATTGAGTTTTTTTTGTTTGTTTGTTTAAAAATGGTAGCCTCTGGAGGAGTCCTGAGATGATTGAGGGTTATTTTCTCCAAAACCTCATTATCAGGTTAAAGTAAAAGCAAATCTCAAACCAGATCCTGCCATGTGCATATATATTATTTAGACATTTATGAGCAATTCAGCATGTAAAACAGTTTGTTCAACATGTGCCCTAAACTCAAGGAAATCCCAGTTCAATGTCCTTTTCATGTACTTAAGAGATTCAGAGAAACAGCTTCCCTATGAGAAATCTAAAAGATATTATGGGCTTAAAAATAAGTAATAAGTGTTAGTCACTCAGTCATGTCTGACTCTTTGGGAGCCCATGAACCATAGCCCACCAGGTTCTTCTGTCCATGGAATTCTCCAGGCAAGAATAATGGCATGGGTTGCCATACCCTTCTCCAGGAGATCTTCCTGACCCAGGGATTGAACCTGGGACTCTTGCATTGCAGGCGGATTATTTACCATCTGAGAGAAGTCCATTATGGGCTTAATCCTATCTTATAAAACGTGCCCCTTGTGGTGAGAAGACCATGTAATCATGGTATGAAGTTCAGAGATAGTGCATCTTTGGCTGTTGGTTGCTTGAGAAATGATGATGATGAATACAGTAAAAAAGAAAATAGTAAATAGCATCAACCATATTATCATATCAGAATTACATTACCAAAAGGTAATTTCACAAGGGAAGGAACTTTATTTACCACTCTGTCTCCACTACCTAGAATTTTTCTTGGAACATTCAGTTCAGTTTAGTTCAGTCACTCAGTCATGTCTGAATCTTTGCGACCCTATGGACTGCAGCATGCCAGGCCTCCCTGTCCATCACCAACTCCCAGAGTTTACTCAAACTCATCTCCGTTGGGTTTGTGATGCCATCCAACCATCTCATCCTCTGTCATCCCTTTCTCCTCCCACCAACAATCTTTCCCAGCATCAGGGTCTTTTCAAATGAGTCAACTCTTCCCATCAGGTGGGCAAAGTATTGGAGTTTCAATTTCAGCATCAGTCCTTCCAATGAATATTCAGGAATGATTTCCTTTAGGATGGACTGGTTGGATCTCCTTGCAGTCCAAGGGACTCTCAAGAGTCTTCTCCAACACCACACTTCAAAAGCATCAATTCTTCAGTGCTCAGCTTTCTTTATAGTCCAACTCTCACATCCATACATGACTACTGGAAAAACCATAGCCTTGACTAGACAGACTTTTGTTGGCAAAGTACTGTCTCTGCTTTTTAATATGCTGTCTAGGTTGGTCATAACTTTCCTTCCAAGAAGCAAGCATCTTTTAATTTTATGGCTGCAGTCAACATCTGCAGTGATTTTGGAGCCCCCAAAAATAAACTCTGCCACTGTTTCCACTGTTTCCCATCTATTTGCCATGAAGTGATGGGACCAGATGCCATGATCTTAGTTTTCTGAATGTTGAGCTTTAAGCCAACTTTTTCACTCTCCTCTTTCACTTTAATCAAGAGGCTCTGTAGTTCTTCTTCACTTTCTGCCATAAGGGTGGTGTCATCTGCATATCTGAAGTTATTGATATTTCTCCTGGCAATCTTGATTCCAGCCTGTGCTTCATCCAGTCCAGCATTTCTCATGATGTACTCTGCAAATAAGTTAAATAAGCAGGGTGACAATATACAGCCTTGACGTATTCCTTTTCCTATTTAGACCCAGTCTGTTGTTCCATGTCCAGTTCTAACTGTTGCCTCCTGACCTGAATACAGGTTTCTCAAGAGGCAGGTCAGGTGGTCTAGCGTTCTCATCACTTTCAGAATTTTCCAGTTTATTGTGATCCACACAGTCAAAGGCTTTGGCATAGCCAGTAAAGCAGAAGCAGATGTTTTCCTGGAACTCTCTTGCTTTTTTGATAATCCAACGGATGTTGGTAATTTGATTTCTGGTTCTTCTGCCTTTTCTAAAACCAGCTGCAACATCTTGAATTTCACAGTTCATGCATAGTTGAAGCCTGGCTGGGACAATTTTGAGCATTACTTTACTAAGATGTGAGATGAGTGCAATTGTGCGGTACTTTGAACATTCTTTGGCATTGCCTTTCTTAGGGATTGGAATAAAAACTGACATTTCTTTTTAATGAGGGAGGAGGGTTCGGGATGGGGAACACATGTATACCTGTGGCGGATTCATTTTGATATTTGGCAAAACTAATACAATTATGTAAAGTTTAAAAATAAAATAAAATTAGAAAAAAAAAAAAAAAAAAACTGACATTTCCAGTCCTGTGGCCACTGTTGAGTTTTCCAAATTTGCTGGCATATTGAGTGCAGCACTTTCACAGCATCATCTTTTAGGATTTGAAATAGCTCCACTGGAATTCTATCACCTCCACTAGCTTTGTTCATAGTGATGCTTCCTAAGGTCCAGTTCACTTCACATTCCAGCACGTTTGGCTCTAGGTGAGTGATCACACCTTCGTAGTTATCTGGGTCATGAAGATCTTTTTTGTACAGTTCTTCTGTGTATTCTTGCCACCTCTTCTTAATATCTTCCGCTTCTGTTAGGTCCATACCATTTCTGTCCTTTATTGAGCCCATCTTTGCATGAAATGTTCCCTTGGTATCTCTAATTTTCTTGAAGAGATCTCTAGTCTTTCCCATTCTGTTGTTTTCCTTTCTTTCTTTACACTGATCACTGAGAAGGGCTTTCTTATCTCTCCTTGCTATTCTTTGGAACTCTGCATTCAAATGGATATATCTTTCCTTTTCTCCTTTGCTTTTCCCTTCTCTTCTTTTCACAGCTATTTGTAAGGCCTCCTCAGACAGCCATTTTACTTTTTTGCATTTCTTTTTCTTGGGGATGGTCTTGATCCCTGCCTCCTCTACAATGTCAGGAACATAATTCCATAGATCTTCAGGCACTCTGTCTATCAGATCTAATCCCTTGAATCTATTTGTCACTTCCAATGTATAAATTGTAAGGGATTTGATTTAGATCATACCTAAATGGTCTAGTGGTTTTCCCTACTTTCTTCCATTTAAGTCTGAATTTGGCAATAAAGAGTTCATGATCTGAACCACAGTCATCTCCCAGTCTTGTTTTTGCTGAGTGTATAGGGCTTCTCCATCTTTGGCTGCAAAGAATATAATCAATCTGATTTTGGTATTGACCATCTGGTGATGTCCATGTGTAGAGTCTTCCCTTGTGTTGTTGGAAGAGGGTGTTTGCTATGACCAGTGCATTCTCTTGGCAAAACTCTACTAGCCTTTGCCCTGTTTCATTCCGTACTCCACAGCCAAATTTGCCTATTACTCCAGGTGTTTCTTGACTTCCTACTTTTGCATTCCAGTCCCATATAAAGAAAAGGACATCTTTTTGGGGGGTTAGTTATAAAAGGTCTTGTAGGTCTTCATAGAACCGTTCAACTTCAGCTTCCTCAGCATTACTGGTCCGGGCATAGACTTGGATAACCATGATATTGAATGGTTTGCCTTGGAAACGAACAGAGATCATTCTGTCGATTTTGAGATTGCATCCAAGTACTGCATTTTGGACTCTCTGTTGACTGTGATGGCTACTCTATTTCTTTTGAGGGATTCCTGCCCACAGTAGTAGATATAATGGTCATCTGAGTTAAATTCACCCATTGCAGTCCATTTTAGGTTGCTGATTCCTAAAATGTCAACATTCACTCTTGCCATCTCCTGTTTGACCACTTCCAACATGCCTTGATTCATAGACCTAACAGTCCAGGTTCCTATGCAATATTTCTCTTTGCAGCATTGGACCTTACTTCCATCACCAGTCGTAGCCACAACTGGGTGTTGTTTTTGCTTTGGCAAAACAACATAGAAAGCATTTAGAAAATTTTTGTTGTGTGAACAAATGAACAACACTGGTGGGCCAGCCACTGTTCTAGGCATTACCCCATTTACTCACCATATAAACCTATGTGACAGAGAAGTTAAATAAAGTTTTTCTTCTATTTGAATGTTCAGGAAATGAAGTCTATTAATTGAATGAAATTTATGGTTAACAGAGCATCACATTTCAATTCTTTTTTATTTTAACCCTTTTAACTGCAAATTAAAAAAAAAAAAAATCAGCAATTTTCCTGCCTCAGTAAATAGAATCCAGAGGACATTCTTGAATTTTTGATTAGCTGATTGAAGCTTTTCTCAGAGTCCCAGGAGCAACTTTAAGCATCAGTTGTTTCACACAGAATAAAAAATGGAGAAGGTGTAATACATTAGATTAAATGCATAAATAATCTCATAACATTCTCTAGAAGTTGCTTTTTCTTTTTTTTCTCTTCTTGTGGGTGTGGACAGGGTTATGTTATTAAAGTTTTAATATAACCGTGTTTTCTTCTGCCAGTTCTCTCATTTACTCATACATATTTCATGGAGAGCCAGTAGTGCACAGTGAAGAAAGCACAGGTTTTGGAGTATGAAACATTACACTAGAATCTAAGTTCTATCATTTAACGATTGTGTAATTTAGGCAATTCTCTTAACATCTCAGAGTCTCAGTTTCCCCTTATGTGAAATGAGTAGAATCCCATTTAATCTCAGGTTTGTTGTGAAGATTGAATTAGTAGTATATGAAAATCTTTCACATCATTGCTGTTGCTGTGAGAATCTCATGCACTCTGAAAGGCAATTTAAAATATGTAACTTGCTTTAGAAACACATGAAGTATGACTCATAGGCAAGAGATTATTCTTTGAATGTTGGCAAATCTTTGATAGGATATATACCAAAAATTAATTAGAAAAATACTTTGTTCCTTTTTTAACAAATGACAATGATAAAATACTAATCCAAAATAACTAAGGTAATTTTTAAAGTTTTACAGCAAATGGTCTATTTGATAAATTCTGTATAGTAATGTATTAATTCTGAAACTATTAATTATTTATGATTATGAATGCAGTGGCTAGGGTACATTCCATTGCTCTGTGTAAGGTGATAAGCAAATTCAGACTTAAGGTGGCAAAGAGCATAAAATACTTGAGGGAAACCAAAGTGTTTTCAAACACTTTATAAGCACTCATTTACATAAAAGTAACTGATATGCAAATTGTAAATCATTCTTCTATATTTGCAAAAGCAAATGCTTAGAAATATTTCTTTAGCTTATGTTGGACTCTTGTATATATTTTAAACATGTTGCATGTACACATACACAAATGTACACACACATGCACACATATATACATACCCATGTATATTAAGTGTTTGTGTTTTAATGAGCTATAATTCTTTTGAATCTTTTTGCAAATTAAGCCAAAAGAAAGGTTATTTTGTTGTATTTCATCAATAGCTATTTTATCATCTCCTTTCTTTCCAGGATACTGATGTAAGTACCATTTTATACCAAGTGATTGATTTTGTCTTTATGGCAGTTGTGTGATTTTTAATCTTTGTAATCATCTCTTGATATATTCACAGATAGAGTAATTTCCAAGATATTTAGAAAGAAGCAAACATGTTCTGTTTATTTTCAAATTTCATACCCAATGCATTTTCATTAGCACAGTTTTACAAGATTTTAAAATACTTTTTACGTTTTTTCAAATGCATTAAACCCCTAAGTGAAACTCATTTCCTTTCAAATTGCTTAAAATTTGAAACAAATACTATTTTTTTGCATAGAGGGATCCTTATCTCAGCTATTTTATGTGCTTTTGTTTCAAACAAGTGCTTCTTTTCTATCTAATGTTCAAATAACTATTTGCCAAATCTTTTCCGATTGTTTCATTGAATGATTCTGTTTCATTGAACAATTCACAATGTCTTAAATCAATTTAATTTCCTTGAGCATGGTATTTAGATAAAATTCGCTTTAGTCACCTGAACTACTTATTTTTTAATTAACAGAAGTTTTTATTATTGAAAATTATCTCTAAAGTATAAAATGCTATGTACTTACTGATGGCACTTTAAAGAAAATAATAGAATCTATTTAGCTTCTGCCCATAATTTTCTTGGCAGCTATTTCAGAGGACAACAGTGATTTAAAATTTAATATTGTCTGGTATTTTGCAAAGTCCCAATTAGGACATTATAATTTATTGTATAATGAAATTGGTGTTGGAATAAAAATCCCTGGATTTAACAGAGTAAATCAATTGTATCTTGGTTTTAGGAAAATTTCCTTAATGTGTTGTTTCATGCCATGACAATTGAAAATTGTCTTTATAAACAGTGTAAAGCACTGTAAGTGAAATTTTTTTGTTTTACACATTTATTTGCAGTTGTGCTACAGCGTATGATTTGGTGGAACATAAGTAGAAAGTAAGCCTTTTATTTTGTGCACATGGGCTCTTTGAATTGTCTAAATAAGCATTTCTAAAACCCTGAGTTGACTCTGACAGACCTGGGGTATTGATATAGTAGCCTGCCAGCCGTTTACAGTCATGCATAGCCTCTTGAACTCAATAGGAAATAATGAGGAAACAGTCATAAATACATTCAATTGATTATGCATTACTACTGATGCTTGTATTGCCTTTCAGTACTGGCCAGGCCTAGAGTTTTAATAGTTTCTTGCACTTACTGACGGAAACATTAGATATGTGCCATCAAGACAGAAATAACTTCTTTGTTTGATTTAGTGAAAATGTTAAATCCTGTTAAAACTTGGTTTCCACAGTACTACCAGGCTTCCCTGGTGGCTCAGATGGTAAAGAGTCTGCCTGCAATGAGGGAGACCCAGGTTCAATCCCTGGGTTGGAAAGATCCCCTGGAGAAGGAAATGGCAACCTACTCCAGTATTATTGCCTGGGAAATCCCATGGACAAAGGAGCCTGGCAGGCTATATAGTCCATGGGGTCACATAGTGTCAGATACAACTAAACAACTAATACTTTCTTCTTTCTTCTACCATAATACTGGTTGCAGAGTCAGACACAACTGAGGTGACTGAGCACTCATGCACACACCTCAGTACTAACATTGGACATTACTTTCAGTGTCAGCTCATTCATATCCATAGGATTCAGTTAAATAAAACCGTTCATGAACTGGAATCATTTCTGGCCACCAATACCAGTCATATCCTGCCTACCCTCATCCTTTATCACACCTCTTTGTGTTCGCCCTACTATATTAGTCAAGGTCTAATTAAGAAGACAGAAATAGAAATGAAAACAGAGAGATAACATTGGAACTTGGTTACACAAACCATGGAGGAATTGAGGAACTGAATGTGGGACATTTAGGACACCACAGTAAGTGGTGGTGGAAACCACCACTGCCTCTTGGGTAAAGGGATAAAGGAAGAGTCAGCTAACACAGAAACCTAGGAATGGGGAGCAGGAATAAGGAGCAGAGGAAGGGAAACATGAATACAGAGTCTGAGGGCAAAGAGATTCAAAACAAGCACAATTGTTGTGGGCTTTTGGAAGGAAAATGGGGAGAGAACAAACAGATGAAAGTGAGCTTGAAGCTCTGGAAAAGTGAATAAGCCATGTTAATAATAATAATAACAATGATAATGGTGGTGATGGTGATGATAATAGTAGCTAATATTATGGAGCACTATTTCAGGCGTTGTTCCAAGCACTTTAGATATTAGGTCTTTTTTATCCAACAATGTCCTGCTGAGTTAGGCATTATTACTATTTCCATTTTACAGATGAAGCAGGAGTACAGAAAGACTACTTAACTTGCCCAAAGTCATACAGCCAAGATTCAAACCTAGGTAGTCTGATTCCACATACTTAACCTCTACCCTACACTACCTCCCAAAGGAAAACTGTGCCATTTCCCTCTTGGCCATTCCATTCCCTAGCCATCTACACAAATGACCATGTCCTAAGCTAATTTGATGGAACTATTATAATTCTGGTAAAAAATAAACTCCTTTGCCCCTGGGATTTTCTAGAAAAGAATAATGGAGTAGGTTAAGAAATTAAAAAAAAAAAAAAAAGCTTTGGCAAGTATTGCAGCTTTTATTAAGACATTTTCTTTTTGGGCAAAGCAATCTTGATAAAAAAGAACAAAGTTGAATGTACCAAACTCACTGATCAGACTATACTACAAAGCTATAGTAATCAAAACACTGTGGTGTGTCACAAAAAGAGACACAGAACGGTAGAACAGAATAGAGAGCCCCAAAATAAATCCAAGCACTTAGGATCAGTTGATCCATAATAGAGGAGGCAAGAATATACAATGGGGAAAAGACAGTCTCTTCAGTAATTGGTGCTGGGAAAACTGGACAGCCCCATGTAAAAAAAAGAGATTAGAACATTTTCTCATACCATATACAAAAACAAATTACAAATGGATTAAAGCCCTAAATGTAAGATTGGAAAACATAAAACCCTCTTGAGGAAAACACAGATAGATGGCCTTTAACATAAATCAGGAATATTTTTTGAATCTGTCTCCTCAGGCAAAGGAAACAAAAGCAAAAATAAACAAAGGGGGCATAAATAAACTTAAAAGCTTTTGCACAACAAATGAAACCATTAACAAAATGAAAAAACAGTCTACTGAATGGGATAGAATATATGCAATAATATCACTGACAAGAGATTAATATCCAAAATAACAGCCCATACAACTGAATGTTAAAAAACAAATGCCCAGATTTAAAAAAAAAACCAAAGATCTGACATTTTTCCAAAGAAGACATACAGATGACCAACAGGCAAATGAAAAGATGGTCAAACAGCACTAATCCTCAGGGAAATGCAAATCAAAACCACAAAGAAATATCACCTCACAGAATATATCAGAATGACTATCATTTAAAAAAAAAATATTTTGGCAAGACTATGGAGAAGGGAACTCTTGAACACCATTGGTGGGAATGTAGATTAGTAGCCACTGTGGAAAACAGTATGGAGGTTTCTCAAAAAAACTAATAGAACTACCATATGATCCAGCAATTCTACTTCTGGGTCTATAGCCAAAGAAAATAAAATCACTAATTTGAAAACATACATATATATCAGTGTTCATGCTAGTATTTTTTAGAAGAGTCCAAAATATGGAAGCAACCTAAAGTGTTCATCAATAGATGAATGGATAAAGAAAATGTGGTGTATATATATATAAATGGAATTTTCCTCAGCAATAAAAGAAGAACAAAATAATACTATTTACATTGAAATGGGTGGAACTAGAGGTTATTATTCTTAGTGAAATAAGTCAGAGAAAGACAAATACTCTATGTTAGCACTTATGTATAGAATGTAAAAGATAAAACTAATGAACAAATATAACAAAACAGAAACAGACTCACAGATATAGGGAACAAACTAGTGGTTAGCAGTGGGGAAAAGGAAGAGAGGAGGGACATGATAGGAGGTAGAAACTACCATGTATAAAATAAATAAGCTACCAGGACACATTGTATAGTGCAGGGAATCTAGCAAATATTTTATAATAGTTTTAAATGGACTATAATCTATAAAAATTTGGAATCACTAGGTTGTACACCTGAAAATAATATTTTAAATCAACTATACTTCAATAAAAAAACGAAAAAATTCCTTTTTAATAATAGGTAGTACATGCATGTAGTAGATATTATAATGTTATTTTGAAACAATATCAAATTGCTATTTTTGTATATCAAAAACAGTTCACTATTAGCAATTTCTTATAGTTCAGCCTATATGCAAAGGTTATCCAGTAAAGATAGCTATCGCCCATTCTCCCCCCAACCCAGTTTCTCTGAAATCAACCACTCCTAGATACTAGGTATTTCTCCAGAGATAATATGTAAATATATAATCACATATGCAGATACATTCTCTCTTTTGACCCAAATAGGACACTTACTGTTCTGCACCTTGTGTTTTGCCGTTTAACAGTATCTTAAAGATCCTTATTTTAAACAGGTGACAAGTTTCCAGTTGCACAAATGTCCTATAATGTGTTTACCGACACTGCTCTCAGTTAATTTCATTCATTTGCTATTATAAAAACATACTGTATTTTTATTCATGTCATTTTATACATAAAAAGTGCTAAAAGTAGAATTTCTCTTCTGAAATATCTGTGAATTTTTAATTTTGATAAATATTGTCAATATTTGTCAAATATTGTTAAATTGTCATCAGTAAAATTAGATGAGTTTGGTTGTATCACCAATGTATGAGATTGCTTCAAGCACTTGCAAACATAGGGTGTTATCAAACTTATTGAATTCTGCCAATCTGATAGACTCAAAATGCAATAATACTGTATTTTCATTTGCATTTTACTTATGATTTATGAGAGGGGGAATTTTTCATATGTTCCAAGGTCATTGATATTTTATTGTCTATAAACCACATTATTTATCACTTTGGATTGTACATCTTTTATTATAGATTTTTAGGGTACTCTTTGTATAATTAAGGAAAAAGTGAAAGTGAAAGTGAAATTGCTCAGTTGTGTCCGACTCTGCAACCCATGGACTGCAGCCTACCGCGCTCCTCGGTCCATGGGATTTTCCAGGCAAGAGTACTGGAGTGGGGTGCCATTGCCTTCTCCAGGAGATCTTCCCAACCCAGGGATCAAAGCCAGGTCGTCTGCATTGTAGACAGACACTTTTACCATCTGAGCCACCAGGGAAGTCAGGAAACCAGTCATTTATTTGGGGTTTGATTTGCAAATACCCTTTCTATTTTGTTTTCTTTTGTGTTTTTAATAGAGTGCATATGTATGTGTGTCTGTGCATAATAGTTTTTTTTTTTTAATGTTCTATGAGGTTTAAATACCCATACTGGGAAAAACAGGCTATGCTTACTAATCAAGAAATCTTACTAATCAAGAAAGTTTCAAAATTGGCTGGCTTATTTTCAGTGTAGTTGGGAAGGTTCTACTGTTATGTTTTATTTTAATCAAAACTACTTTTATCCTTTATTTCAAAATTTCTATTCTGGATTTTTAATTCTAAAAATGATTTTATGTAAGCATTCATTGTATGCTTGGAAAAGTGTGTCATATAAAGTGTGTAAAAATATTTTTTCTTGTTAATGTAGTATATTCGCATAGAAGAAAAAACAGAATAAAAAGAAATAAGAAAACCTTTCAGCATAATTTTTTTGTTCTGATCCTTGTTTCTGATTTGTGGAAACAAATTGGAAGCCTTTATCCAAGATAGTTTATACAAAGTTATCAGATTTTTTTTATTCTAATATCATTAATCTTAATGATCAAGTTATGACATTTGTTAGGTAGCTGTATGTATCTAAGCATGCGTGTTCAGTTGCATCCAACTCTTTTCGACCCTATGGACTGTAGCCCATGGCTCCTCTGTCCATGAGATTCTCCAGGCAAGAATACAGAAGTGGGTTGCCATTCCCTTTTCCAGGGATCATCCTAACCCAGGGATCGAACCTAGGTCTCCTGCATTGCAGGCAGATTCTTTACCACTGAGATACCTGGGAAGCTATATGTATCTATAGGAATGTTAAATAAGACCTTAATATTTAGTGCTGATTGAGATCACCTGTGTCTTCATTCTGGCCAAACATTAATATTTTAAAAAGTCATTGATACTGTCACATTAAGTGCTTTCTTATTATTAATATACCAAACCTATTTGATAACTGATAACAAATGATTTAAATGTTTGTTAATTATTAGCACAAATAATTTCATTTGTGTTCCAAAGCATTTTCTTAGTGTCAAGTTAAATCTCTGTCTAGTTTATGTCCATGATGTCACACACATCTCCTATAACCATTCATTCCTTTATTTACTCTGTATGGTAATCTACATGATTTTATTGAGCACTTAGTATACAGGCACTGTTCTAAGGGTTGGAGATGCAGCTCCATTGAGGAGCATATATTCTGGCTTATTTAATGAAATTGCCTTTTTTTTTTTTATCATCATTACACTCCAGTTCCACTCTGTCTACAATACTGACTGTATTCCTCTCTTACCTCTTATTATCCTATCAGCTTCTGAAAAACAAGTATGCTCCATTTTACCATGTAACTCATTTGATTTGAATTTCTACCTTATTACATCCAAATTCTTCTTTGAGACTTTCGAGATTAGAAATATCAAATATCATCTGTTACTTCCCTTTGTATCTATTTGAGATGATTTTCCTATGACTCCACAACATATTTGTTCTTGAAGTAATATCTTCAGCACTGCTACTGCTGCTGCTGCTAAGTCGCTTCAGTCGTGTCCGACTCTGTGCGACCCCATAGACGGCAGCCCACCAGGCTCCCCCGTCCCTGGGATTCTCCAGGCAAGAACACTGGAGTGGGTTGCCATTTCCTTCTCCAATGCATGAAAGTGAAAAGTGAAAGTGAAGTCATTCAGTCATGTCCGACTCTTCGAGACCACATGGACTGCAGCCTACCAGGCTCCTCCGTCCATGGGGTTTTCCAGGCAAGAGTACTGGAGTGGGGTGCCATGGCCTTCTCCGATCTTCAGCACAGCACACTTCAAAATCATTCTTCCTATTACTCATGTTGTTGTTCTCACCTCATCTGTTTTCTCCATCCTTCAAGGCTAGCATGTAGCTGAGTGAGAAATGCATATAATGATGTATCTGGATTCTTGTCCCAGATCTTAGCAGCTCTGAATAACTGTGTGACCTTGATCAGGTTAATGAGATAAAGCAGTTAGAATATTTCCTGGCACACAGAAGACACTATTTTTTTTCTCTCCAGTCTCACTCCACATAGTTTTCCTTGAAGACTTTACTGAATACACACTTGTCTGAACTAAGCTCTCTTTCCTCTTAACTGCAAATATTCCCTATGTCACACAAACCAAGGCTATTTTATGATGATGTTATTTGTAATTTTTTCTCCCTAACTAGATTATAAACATCTTTTTTTAAAGTATTTTTTTATGTGGACCATTTTTAAAGTCTTTATTGAATTTGTTACAGTATTGCTTCTGTTTTGTGTTTTGACTTTCTGGCTGCAAGGCATATGGGATCTTAGCTCCCCAACCAGGGATCAAACATGTACCCCCCTGCATTGAAAGGCCAAGTTCTAACCATTAGATTGCCAGAGGTGTTCCTAAATTATAAACATCTTGAAGTGAAACTTTTCTCCTTGTGTATCCACTACCCCCTTCCCCAAAGCACGTGAGGTTATGAGGCATTCAGTATTTTGGTGGTTAGTTTGTCTATATGTGAAAATAGGCTAAAAGTATCAAACTTTCTTCTATTGGTAAGATACCACCCTAGGAACATATATAATTTGAGGACCTTGTACTTCTTTTTTCATCCTGTTGTCCCTGCTAATGTCTATTGGTTTACAGATGACTGGATACACAAATTTATCAAGAACCATTTCACGATTCACAAAAATCTTTGTTATTCAAAATAATTTTTCAATACCTCTTAATTGGTTTTAGGATTATAGAGGGAAATGGAACAAAAACTGTAGTGATTTAAAATATCGTAGGATAGAGGGACCAGTGAATTAACATATTTAATTATAGATTTTGAATGACTTCAAAGGAAGCTCATTTTTTTTCAAGGGATTAAGCCAGGAACTGGGCCCTTATTACAGGAGGCCACTTGGGCCTCCATTTAGCCAGTTTCTGGCACATTCGTTGACAGGAATAATTTAATGACTGTGAGTAATCACCAAGTGTAGGAAATAAGGTCCTCTTTGAATCATAAAGCTTTTAAACATGAAAAATATTATGCATTTGTTTGAGAACGGTGAAATGTGTGAACTAATTTTGTATTGTCCTACCAATTATGAATGTGTTATTTCTGGCAAGCAGGTCTCTTTAAAATTGCATATGCTCAGTTCCTTGCCAGGGAGGTGAGAGAAAAACATTGTCAGCGTCTTTATACCCAGCTGGGGCCAGGTGTTGTTCATTAACATGTAAATAGTGCAATTACTGCCAATTAATATTTTTTGAAACATTAAAGTTGATCAGAACAGTTATAGCACTTATAAAATTTTTTAAAATGCATGCATCTTACTGCATAGGTTCATAGAAGGCATATAATATATAATTTGTACTTTTATTTACACACAGCATCAAATTGCTATTCCTTTGCAGAATGTCATGTATGTGATTAGAATGGAAAGTAAAAAGTACATTGGCTGGTTACTGACCATAGCCAAATAGTGTGATTTTATTCTAGTTTACAATTGATTGTCAGTTACAGTGGCTTTTCCTTCAAAAATATTTATTCAGTTCCTACCGTGTATAAGGAATTGCATTAAGTGCTAGGCATTCAGTGATAAACAAGACAGAAATGGTCTGTGCTCCATGGACTTTATAGTCTAGTTGGTCTCCACAAATAAACACACAGTAAACATACAAATAAACAAACAAATCAATGCCACTATTAGCACCCATGTGAAACAAGAGGGTGCCATTTGAAAACATTATGGAGTGGGGTAGACACAATTTGGATAGAGTTAGGAAACGATATGTGAATAAGCAACATTTTAGCTGAAATCCAAAATGTGAGCTGGTGATATCATAGTGAAAGAGTGAAGAAGAGTAGTTAGCAACAGAGAACAGTGCTTAGGAAGACCTTGAAGCAGGAAAGAGTTTGATGTTGTCAAAGAACTGACAAAAAGAATGAATATCCACTTCAAGATAGTGGTTGCCTCTGGGGAACAAGCGAGCAGGATAGAATTTAGCTAAGGTAAGAATGGGACTTCAAGAGTAACTGTAATGTTTTAATTCTTTAATAAGAGATGTGAAGCAAATATGATGAAAAGATAACATTTGTTAATTTCCCATGGTGGATTTATGGATGTTTGTTATATTACTGTCAGTACTTTTCTATGTTATTGAAATACCTGATCACCAAAGAAAAAAAGCTAATGAGAACAGATGAAGTCGAAAATTTCTTTCACTAGCATGCTGCTGCTGCTGCTGCTGCTAAGTCACTTCAGTCATGTCCGACTCTGTGCGACCCCATAGATGGCAGCCCACCAGGCTCCCTCGTCCCTGGGACTCTTCAGGCAAGAACACTGGAGTGGGTTGCCATTTCCCTCTCCAATGCATGAAAGTGAAAAGTGAAAGTGAAGTTGCTCAGTCGTATCCGACTCTAGCGACCCCATGGACTGCAGCCTACCAGGCTCCTCCATCCATGGGATTTTCCAGGCAAGAGTACTGGAGTGGGGTGCCATTGCCTTCACTAGCATACACTGAGTTTAATTTGGTATAAGGTAGAGTCAAAACTTTTCATCTATTTTTGCCTCAGTCTAGTCTTTTTTTTTTTAATTTTATTTTATTTTTAAACTTTACGTAATTGTATTAGTTTTGCCAAACATCAAAATGAATCCATCACAGGTATACATGTGCTCCCCCTCCTGAACCCTCCTCCCTCCCCATACCATCCCTCCAGGTCGTCCCAATGCACCAGCCCCAAGCATCCAGTATCGTGCATTGAACCTGGACTGGCATCTCGTTTCATACATGATATTTTACATGTTTCAATGCCATTCTCCCAAATCTTCCCACCCTCTCCCTCTCCCACAGAGTCCATAAGACTGTTCCATACATCAGCGTCACTATTGCTGTCTCGTACACAGGGTTATTGTTATCATCTTTCTAAATTCCATCAATCTAGTCTGTAGAAAAATACTCTTTATGTGCTTGAGGTATTCAACATCCTTAGCTGCTACTGATACTTAAGCAAACTCTATTACTTGTAGATGACTTGTGATGTCAGTAGATATAACATGGCAACAAGCACATCTTTCTGCTGCACCCCACCCTTAGGTCCAATAATTTGATTTTTGCTTTTGTTTTATTTTTTGTCTGCACTGGGCCTTTGTTGCTGTGTGGTGACTTTTTCTAATTGCAGTGAGTGGTGGCTACACTTCATTGTGGTGCTTGGGCTCCTCGTTACTGTGGCTTCTCATGTTATGGGCTCTAGTCTGACGGGCTTCAGTATTGTGGCAAATGGGGGCTTAGTTGCCTGGCCACATGTGGGATCTACCCAGACCCAGTATAGAATCCATGTCCCCTGCACTGACAGGCGGATTCTTAACCACTGGACCACCAGGGGAGTCCTCAATAATTTGTTTTTATACATATAAGACCACTTGGAGCTAACACAGTAGGACTTAAACAGTGGGACTTTTTGCAGGTAACTAAATCCATTTAATGAGAACAACTATTAATAAATAAGCCCATCCTACATCAATTGCTATTATCATCTAGCTAACTGTTATAGTGTTAAGTCTTTAATTATATTCCCAGGGAAAAATAAGTCATGCCACCCTGTCTGAAAACTACAATCAAGTAAATAAGGTGCCCTTGAAAGTAAGTTCTTAAATTGTGGTATTTTAAGCTCTATGCCTTATCAAGGTGATTTTATACCTGGATTGATAAATCTCTAGGAATACCTAGTGAATAAAAAAAAAAAAAGTTGGAGAGAAAAACATTCTTGTAAATTGTTTTGGGAAGCCCCCCAAAACTATATGAGATGGAAAACCAGTCAGAAAATAGTCATCTGGAGATTGCTCTTATTAATCTATTCATGTGACTGAGGACAGGGAGCCAGACACATCCAGTTTAGTCACATTAGGACTAAATTTCAGTTCAACAAATATTTGAGTCATTACCATATACAAGGAACTTTATAGGCTGAAACTGAGTAAGAAAACTGAGTAAGATACAGCTTGAATACACAAGGAGTTTATGGTCTACTTGTGGAGGTGAAATGCAAACTCTACCTTATTTAGGAATAGGAGTAAGAATGGGAGTGGGGGACATGCTAAGGTGGCCAGGGAATGGGAAATAACTCTATTTCTTTCAGTTCTTAGATAAAATGGTTCCAGTTAGACTGGTGCCCTTTATTCTTATCACATTTTCATGGAAGACAAGCTAGTAGAAATCTAGAAATATTCGTTGTAGTTTAAATGGCTGTTTTAAATACCAAAGTAAAATTAATGATGTAGGATTATCTTTCACAACCCAGGGAAACTGTATTTTTCTTCATAAAAAGTCCATTTATAACAATGAATGTCAAGGTCCCATAAGCATTAATATAAATCTTACAGTTGTGGTTTAAATAACTGAGATTGTATTTGGTACTCCAGAATATAGAGCTTTATGCATTATATTTCATAAAGTTTCAAGCAGAAATTTTATTCTGTTTGACAAAGTGTATCTTCTGTATTTAGTATAACAGTGAGCTCTTCCCAACAGAGTACAACATTCTTGACTAATGTTTGATGCTGGTCCCAAGACAGTGGTACTCCAGGTACTTGTCTTAGAAAGAAAACAGAAGGATTAGCTTATACTTTAAGGTTGGGAACACCTGATTTTATACATTGACTTGGATGGAAAAGTGCATAAAGTATAAGGCGAAGGTCATTGAAGTCTGTTGTCTGTTCCAAAATAGTGATCCCTGGTGGAAAGGCAGTGTAGTGCATATTGCTATGTGCTGCAAAATGAAAATCTGTTATATCACCGTTCATAAGCAGGACCTGCTGAACTGAATAAGCACAGATGTACTTCAAATTAATATTTAATCTGATACCAGAAGCACTTAAAGGAGTTAGGGATATGAGTTCCTCATAAGAAATGACTTCTTTCTCACAGAGAGCAATTATGGTACCAGAAGATAACACAAATAAGATTCTCCTTAGGCTTAAATAGTAAATCTGGAGGTGATAGTGGGTTGTTGTCTCTAGTTTGCATTTTCTACAAATTTCTTTAAAGAAGAAAAAGAATTATTTTTTAATGTCATGGCATGGATCAAAACTAAAGCTAATAAAGTGACTTTGATTAAGAGACTATCTCAGTCCTTGAGAGTAGATGAGAGTGACTTTTCATTGACATCATTAGAATATTATTAGAATAAAATTGAACCAAGTAACCCTTATTAATCTTTAAAAGGAAAGTACCATAATCAGGTTACAATTCTAATTTATTTTTGTTGCTTTTTGAGGCCAACTTTAGAAAATAAATCCCCCAAATAACTTTGAGTCCAGAGCCATCTCGTGCCTTTCATTTTAAACTCAATTTTCTTCCAAGATTTTAGCATCTCATTACATATTAGCTACTCAGAAACTACCATGTTATGTTAAAGTGACATTTCATATTTTTGATTGTAAAAGGAACAACTGAACCTACTGTTTCAAATAGGAGGTTTAAAACAAAAGACATTTTGCAAATAGTATAGGTATTAACTGGAACACATTGTATGACACTGAAAAGCAGGCAATATTATACTTTACTGACTGTCATGTTTACTTTTATTTTTTGCCGAGCTTTATGGTTTTATTAACACAAAGAAAGTGTGCACACAAGCTGTCTATTCCTTTTCTTCCCTGCACAACCTGGCATTGGTATTGCTAATTCTGATGCCCAAGTGGGCTGCTCTGTCCACAAGGGTTTTGCGGCTCTTGGAGAGAACTTTGTGAGCAATCTCAGCACAGTAAGATTTGTTGCACATCAGCAGCGCTTCAAGCTCCTTGACATTGTGAACCAAAAAATTCCAGAAGCCACTGGGCAGCATGTGCTTTGTTTCCTTGTTGCTCCTGTAACTGATGTTGGCATCCAGATTTGGCCTTTGAATCTACAGACCCTGTTGTCAATGCCTCTGGTTTCCGCCAGTTCCACTTAATTTTGACGTGTCATTCTGACTGGTGCTGGATGAACTTCTTGGTCCTCTTTTTGATAATCTTGGGCTTCACAAGGGGTCTGAGGGCAGCCACAATGCCATAGGAGATGGCTGCCACCTCCATAGGCAGCGCTGTTGGGTTTAAAGTACTAACTCCTTCTGAAGGATAGTTAGCTTTTATATGATCAAAATGACAAGTGCGTGTTGTATTGAGGTAACTATTTTTAGATGATGGGTAGGTCTTATACATGGTGTCAATGAGAAGCTATGTATATCTTTCTGTGTTAGAGGGGATTAAAAAAAAAAAAGATGTTCCTTCCCAACCATTCATTAAATGATTATTGAAATGTACTATTTATTCATGTATTTGCTGACCACCAACTATAGCCAGACCCTAGATGTACAACATTGAATAATGCTGCTTATGGAGCTTGTAGTCTAGTGGGAAAAAGAGGGACACATCCAAAAAACAAGGGAAAAATTTAAATTAAAGACATAAGTATTATGAAGGAAATAGACAAGATGTGATGAGGCAATGGTAGGGTAGGGAGAATCTTTCAAGCATAGGCATAGTACTTGTGGTGGGAAGAGCTGGCTCCATCTAGGGGCTGCTAGAAGACCAGTGTGCCAAAAACGTAGTGGATTAAGTGGAGAACAGCTCAACAGGAAACGGAAAGCTAAACACAGGTCAAGTCACAAGGCTTTGGAGGCTATGATGATGAGTTTAAACGTCTTCCTAACTGCAGTAGAAGGCCTTTGAAGGCATTTAAGCAAAGGAAGGGAGTATCCAGGGCTGTTTATTGTAAAAGAAATAGATTGAAAGGGGTAAGATTGGAAGTGGGGGACTAGAAAGGAGATTATTGCAGTTATTCAGGTAAGAGATGATAGTAGCTTGTAATGGGAAACAAAGAGAAGTAGATAGGTTCAAGATATATTTCTGAAGGAAGTCACTAGAATTTGGTGATGAAGTGGGTGTCGGAGGTATGTGAAAAAGTGAAATTTCTAATAACTCCATTTTCTTGTTTGAGCAACTGGGTACCTTGTGGTATCACCTAGGTAAGAAAGGAAAAGAGTGTGGTGAGATTAAGAGACTCAGTAGTTATACTTTAGGGGGACTTCCCTGGCAGTCCAGTGATTAAGACTCTAAGCTACCACTGCAGGGGGCTTGGGTTCAATCCATGGTTGGGGAACTAAGACTCTGCATGCTGCACAATGTGGTCAAAAAATAAAATAAAACCAACCAGAGTTATATTTTAGAGACGTTAAATGCATATTTATGAGATACCAAAATTATGTCTTGAATTTTAGCTGGATACCCAAACTTAGGCTCCAGGAGCTCTTGAGTTATCCTTCAACTAACTGAGAGGAGTCAGCAAACAGCCACATTTAGAGTCATTATGTCTTGATGATAATCTCTGAATACCCACCCCTTTGGATTCAGACATTGAAGGCTCTTATCAAAATATCAGCACCACCTCCATGGTAGTTCATCATTCCAATTGCAATCCCATGGCACTGACTTGAGAGAATGTGCCACAGGATGAATGAGTTTTGTTGGGATACATGAGAGTTTTCTAAAAGGGACTCAATTATAGTTTTATTTAAGAAGGTATATTTGGGTGGGATTTCATAGCCAGAGGGGGAAGGGCCACTTGGGAGGAAAAGATGAAGCTGTAAAGAAAAGGGGATTTTTAAAGAAAGAGGGAAGAAAGTGCTCTAAATGAAACTTTGAGTCATTTCACAACTTTGCATAGAACCAACCTAGACAGCATATTAAAAAGCAGAGACATTACTTTGCCAACAAAGGTCTGTCTAGTCAAAGCTATGGTTTTTCCAATAGTCATATATAGATGTGAGAGTTGGACCATAAAGAAAGGTGAGTGCCAAAGAATGGATGCTTTCGAACTGAACTGTGGTGCTGGAGAAGACTCTTGAGAGTCCCTTGGACAGCAAGGAGATCAAACCAGTCAATTCTAAAGGAAATCAACCCTGAATATTCATTGGAAGGACTGATGAAGCTAAAGCTCCAATATTTTGGCCACCTGATAAGAATAACTGACTCATTGGAAAAGACCCTGATGTTGGGAAAGATTGAGGGTAGGAGGAGAAGGGGGTGACAGAGGATGAGATGGTTGGATGGTATCACTGACTCAATAGACATGAGAGTGAGCAAACTCTAGGAGATAGTAAAGGACAGGGAAGCCTGACATGCTGCAGTCTTAGTGACTGAACAACAATAATACCTAGCTTCTAAATGTTTATATGTAAATTATTCCAAATTCCTCTTTATTAATAAGATTGCAAAATTTAGTGAGCACTTACCCTGTGTCAGGCAGTTCTAAGTACATGAACTAACTCATTTAATTCTCTCCAGAAATCTATGGGTTATTTGTTAATTGACCACTTTTACAGATGAGGAAACTGGCCCAGAGAGGTTTAGCAATGCCTAAATTAACAGAGACATTAAGTGGTGTGCTAGGATTAAAACCTTCATAGTCAGTTTCCAGAACCTCTGATCTTAACACTACACTATCCATTTAAGTTTGAAAGTGAAAGTGAAGTTGCTCAGTCGTGTCCGACTCTTTGCGACCCCATGGACTATAGCCTACCAGGCTCCTCCCTCCATTGGATTCTCCAGTCAAGAGTACTGGAGTGGGTTGCCATTTCCTTCTCCAGGGGATCTTCCCGACCCAGGGATCGAACCCAGGTCTCCCGCATTCCAGGCAGACGCTTTAACCTCTGAGCCACGTCTACATATATTGTAACTTTTATTTTACTTTATTTTTGTTTTCTTCTCATAGCTCTTAGCTCTTTGCCCTTTAAAAACAGTGACAAGAGCATTATTCACTGGTCATGATAGAAACCAACACCCAATTCTCCAGTACTGTTACACTGACCATAATTTATTGATGAAGTCTGCCATCTCAAACTCTTTACCCATATTTCCTCCCATGGGGAAGAAGATGATACAATTACTTTCTTGCCTGGAACATTTAATTCCATAAACTTGTATCTAACTAGTATTGTGGTAAACAACTTCAACAGCTGTGCCAGATTCCAGGCCATTTTACCCTGTAGAGAAAAATGAAGTTTGCCAATTGGCTAATCTATATATTATAATATTTGTCTATTTAATGGGATAGTTTTAAGTTAGTTTAGCCATTAATTAAACCCTTGTTTAGAACCCAGTCTATTTTCAAACTAACATTTAAGAAATGCCCAAGTGTAACACAAAGCTTGATGGAGGTTTGTTTTTTTGTTTGTTTGTTTTTTATTTTTTGGCTGTGCTGCATGGCACCTGGGATCCTAGTTTCTACACCAGGGACACCATGCCCTCTACGATGGAAGCGTGAGTGGGATCTTAATCACTGGACCACCAGGGAAGTCCCCTGAGATCTTTAAAATGCAACAAAAATGATCTTCTGTTGAGTTTGAAGTTATGTGTTAATGACTGGCTGTTTTTTAACCTCAGAATACTTAAAACTCATTGAAATTTTGTTGTAATCTATTGATTTTCAATTTACTAATTTGAAAGTGTTTTGCGTTTTTTAAATGGTTTTTACAAACTCTTTAAGAAATATTTTTCCCCCTTATGCCTGGTTCCCATCTGTCCCTGTGCATATGGTCTTGCCCTTTTTCTTTTGCAATTAATTTCTCTTTTAACAAATATGTTCCCAATTTTTATAGAAAATATGAAACAATATTTGTTCTTATCCTGTGGCTGAGAAATGGCACAGACATATGACTCTAAAAAGTTTTATTACTGAGAAGGTCTGTCTCTTTGAACCTACAGATGAATCTTTGTAAAAATTACAAGAAATTTTCCCTCTCTTGATCATCTTGAATAATACTTCAGTGGAAGGTCAGTTTAGAGGTAATTCCTCTGTCACCAACGTGTTTTTTTAATGCCCTGACCAAATAATAGACAAAATCTATAAAACAAAGTGAACTACAGTTACTGGAAGATTGCGGGTTATCAAGACTCTGGAAGTCTACTTACAGAATACTTAACACACAATTTTTAATTCAGCAATGAATAGGAAAAGAAAATGCAAATTTTCTCAAAGAAAAAAATGTATAAGGAAAAGTGTTGAGGAAAGAAGGGAATATGGGCTTTAGGGAGGTGGAAAATTAGATTACTTGAGTTATTGAAATGATTCAGCCTGGCAAGTTTCTAGAAATACTCTGTTTCCCTCTTGAGACAATTCAGTCCTCCCAAAGATATGTCAAGTATTTACCAGAGACAGGAAATACTGTACTATCTGAAAGAAGTCAAATCCTTGCCTGGATCTATCCTTCATAGGGAGGTTAACATTCCCCTGAAGGCTCACTCTCACCTCTGGAGACACAGTGTGGTGTGTCTAGGGGCCTGGGGGCTACATTTTACAAACACAGTATACACACACACACACACAACACTAAAATAAGATAGAGAAATAATGACTCTACTTATTGCTAGCTTCTAACTGAAGTGTGCCAATCCCATTGCTCTCATAATAGAGAAAGTTAATATATCCTGTCAGGGCCACATGACATGAATAGTAAAATGCTGTGAAGTGACTGCATATAGAAGAGTCAGGAAATCCACTTTGATCTACATTTTTGATGTTTGATAATTACACTTATTATCGGGTCCTTTATGCTCTTTTTCTTTGACACAAGATCCATTATCAGTGACAGCATGAGTGTGAGTATGGGTTTGATTTGAAAAACTACTTAAGATGAGGTAATGGAAAAAAAAAAAAGCTTTTTTTTTTTTTTGTTCCACGAATATTAAGAGAATGGGAGAAAATTAAGTCTCCTCATACAATGGCTCACTTGAATTCTTTCTCTTTTATGTGTGGTATTGTTTAGGCACCTTATGAAGTTAGATTCTTAGGAATGTGTCTCCTAATGAAATATTTTGTACACATAGACTGTGATTTGCTTTGATATTTTCATTCTCTGACAAAGCATTGAGTGAATAGATAAAAAAATGATGGCCACAAAGAATAGGACAGGTCATATAGCCAACCTTTGTAGCTTCAGAAATTATTCTAAGTAGAATTCAAAAGCAGATGTGGATCAGACTAAAAACAAAACACAAACTCATAGCTGGACAGATAATTGGCAAATTCATTAATTAAGATTCTTTCTGTATCTGTTAACTTACTTTAAATAACACAAATTACCTTCATACAAGTCATTACTGGCAATTAATATGTGATAATGTATTTGAACTTTTCTGCTTGCCTATATTTCACAACAAGGGCCAAGGCTAATTTAGCATTTTAATGTGGAAACTTGAACATTAACATATTAGTATTCATCACAGTAGAAGCCTAGGTAAAATGCTGGTTCATTCATTTATTTCTTGTTTGTCTCTGTTACTAGCATCACCTACTGTTTGATCTTTGGTTGTAAGTATTATATGTATAAATAAAAATGAGATAAATAACATTAATGCCTATGGAATCATTGACTCAATGGACATGAGTTTGAACAAACTCTGGGAGATAGTGAAGGACAGGGAGGCCTGGCATGCTGGAGTCCATGGGGTCACAAAGAGTTGGACCCGTCTTAGCAACTGAACAACAACAACAATAATAGTAATACATAGTTGAAGAATAAAACTACAAAACTCTTTCACCAAAACCAAATGCTATTCCAATAGTTTTGCTTTTGAGTTGTTCTTTGCTGCATAGAAGAGAAAATAAACTTGTCTTTAATTGATGGCCACTGCAGATGGTGACTGCAGCCATGAAATTAAAAGATGCTTACTCCTTGGAAGGAAA
Organism: Bos grunniens; assembly: GCF_055505025.1. Lineage (NCBI taxonomy): Eukaryota > Metazoa > Chordata > Mammalia > Artiodactyla > Bovidae > Bos > Bos grunniens. The sequence continues at coordinate 137,456,969 of NC_141194.1, forward strand.
GTTATGACCAACCTAGATAGCATATTCAAAAGCAGAGACATTACTTTGCCAACAAAGGTTTGTCTAGTCAAGGCTATGGTTTTTCCTGTGGTCATGTATGGATGTGAGAGTTGGACTGTGAAGAAGGCTGAGCACCGAAGAATTGATGCTTTTGAACTGTGGTGTTGGAGAAGACTCTTGAGAGTCCCTTGGACTGCAAGGAGATCCAACCAGTCCATTCTGAAGGAGATCAGCTCTGGGATTTCTTTGGAAGGAATGATGCTAAAGCTGAAACTCCAGTACTTTGGCCACCTCATGCGAAGAGTTGACTCATTGGAAAAGACTGTGATGCTGGGAGGGATTGGGGGCAGGAGGAGAAGGGGACGACAGAGGATGAGATGGCTGGATGGCATCACTGACTCGATGGACTTGAGTCTGAGTGAACTCCAGGAGTTGATGATGGACAGGGAGGCCTGGCGTGCTGCGATTCATGGGGTCGCAAAGAGTCGGACATGACTGAGTGACTGATCTGATCTGATCTGAATAGTAATAGTCTTTAATGTTCCTCTTTTCCATTAACTATTTTTTTTTCAGATATGTTCTCAATAAAAAGTTCCTGGAAAGGTAGTATTCCTCACAGCTTTTGGAAAAAATGACATTGTATTTGGAAATGGTTTATGAAGTAGCTTTTTGTAGTCCCTAACTTTCTCTGAGTGACTATGCAATGATCTGATGAAAGTATTTTATAAAGTGTGACACACCTTGCAGTTGTCATCAGGTGTTAGGAAAAGTAGAATATGAGAAGGTATGACAAAGTACAACCACAGACTTTCTAAATGAAAGCCTTAGCCAAATTTGCACTACATTTGTGCTACCTTAAAATTGCCACTCTACTTGTTCCTATTCAAGTGCATGTATGTTTAGATTCCAGGTTCTTATTTCATTGTTTTCTGGATTTGTGTAAATCATTTAGTACATCTTTAGGGGACTGGGAGGAGGTTTAAAGTAGTTTTTATTGGAAATTTGTAAAATCATATTAAAAATTTATGGGGAAGGAAAAATAATTTTCCCACTACCCTTCTAGTTACTTGGCTGAGACCCCAATAATACAAGACAGATTAACAGGAGAAAAATGAATAGAAGTTCAATAATATGCATCAGTCACTCATTTGTGTCTGACTCTTTGAGATCCCATGGACTGCAGCACACCAGGCTTCCCCGTCCATCACCAACTCCTGGAGCCTGCCCAAACTCATGTCCATTGAGTCGGTGATGCCATCCAACCATCTCATCCTCTGTCATCCCCTTCTCCTCCTGCCTTCAATCTTTCCCAGAATCAGGGAAATAATATGAATACCTTGGGAGATACCCTAGAAAACTGAGTAACCCCCACTAATGGCCCAAACTATCAGCTTAAATAAATACCTTCTCCAACTAAAGACTAGAAGATGTTGGTGGGGGTGGAGAGGCTGGGAGTCATGACAGGTAACCAAGAAAAGCACAGTAATCCAGGGTAAGGCTGTTATGCAGATTTAAATCATTACCTTAACCATTGATAAGAGAATTTCTAGAAATTGACAGTCATCCTTCCTCCCTCATCCAGAGTGGGAGATACCCTTACAAGTGGAGATTTTCCACATAAATGTTAAATATCTCTTACAAAAGGATAACTTCTTTTGTGTGTGTGTGTTAGCCATTTTTGTTTTTTAATTTATTTATTTTAATTAGAGGCTAATTACTTTAAAAAAAAAAAAAAGGATAACTTCTATGTGATTTAAACTTCTCTAGTGTAGTTGGATGCTGTTGTTTGAATTTGATCTCCAGGGAAAAGAGAGAGCGTATTGGGAAGTGCTGAGCCTCCAATACCATTTTGATAGAAGCCAACCCTGGTACTGAACTATGAGTATCCAGCTATATCAAGAGGATTACTAAAGGCAGGGTCTGAAGTCAAAGGATTAAAAGAAATTGGAAAGAAGCCCCAAACAAACAATCTGATCTCAAATCTGCTTATAGTCAGTAACATCAAGATTTACAAGAGGATGAGTTTTCCCAAAGTTTATAGAATCGTTTAAGTGAATTAATTCCATATGGTGAAAGTATACACGAAATGTTTGTAGAGAGACATTAATTGTTAGTAAGATTATATTTCCCAGACAGTTTCAAAGAATATTAATTTCAATGCCTAATCAATACTATTAGCTGATGACCTTAGATATTTCTGAGGTTGCAACTAATATGCATCTGCCTTTGTACAGAAGTGTTAACAGCACTGTAATGAAATGCCGTGCAACATTTTAAAATTGAAAGTTGTGTTGGGTGAGCAATAACATGTTTGTTTAAATGATAGAGTAGGGTATTGAATGAAATTACTAATGTTTTCAATGAACACTAAGAAGAAAGTATAGAATTTCTGTGATTATAGAACTATTGCTTTTTAGTTGCTAAGTCGTGGTCTGACTCTTTTGCGACCCCATGGACTGTAGCCCACCAGGCGCCTCTGTCCATGGGATTCTCCAGGCAAAAATACTGGAGTGGGTTGCCATGTCCTCCTACAGGGGATTTTCCAGACCTAGGGATTAAACTCATGTCTCCTTCATTGGCAGGTGGATTCTTTACTGTTGCGCCATCAGGGAAGCCTCTGTAGAACTATTAACCTCTTTCAACTTGAGATTTTTTTGTCACATTTTCATAGTGAGTTACATTAGTTTTTAAGAATAGAAAATCATTTCTCCATTCATATTTGCTTTGAGTTGTTGTTACACCATGTTCATTCCTTCGCTTTGTCTTTCTGACTTGATTTTTGCATTATTATGGATAAGAAGAGGAAGGGCTAACATTGTATAATAACTTGCTTTTTCCATACAAATAGTGTTTAGCCATGAAAAAATAGCAAGTTGTTTAACCATGGTAATATTGCATTTCATATTAAAAGTCAGCTACAGGAGCTCCAGGCTTCCACCGATTTTTCATTTCTGTTTTGTAACATTTGTATATATAGATATATATATTTCTTTTAATCTCTTTCATTTTTATACAGTTGATTTCCAGAATGTTCAATTTGTGGGTAGTGTTCATTTAAGAATTTCCTGAGTGTTTGAGAAAATAATTTGAATGTTGACTGATGGTCCGCTAAATTCTTTGAAGTTGACCACATAGTCCTCCTGCATACCATAAACCTAAATTGATGTGTGTAGGTTTTAGGGGGAGTCATCTGTACAAAAAAAATACTTTATTTTGCAGTACAATTTATTACAAGTTCATTTTCAATCATGCGGTTAAAATATAATTTAACAGAGCACTGGTTATGTATATGCACTCACCAGAGCATATATGTTGCATACGGAAGAGATATGTCTGAAAACTCATTGGCAAAAGCAAATACCTTTTTATTAATTTGTCTTCCTGTATAAATATCAGCTGCTTCTGACTTTGAAAATTCAGAGTTAAGGTAGAAAATATAGAGCAGTTTTCTTTCCCTGCTTCTAAATAAGATAATAACATAATGAATATATATTATGCTTTATAGTAAACATTCTTGCAATGTACATTTTCCAGCTTTACCTGGAAATGCCCTAGCACATTTAAATATATGTATATTATTTTTTATATTCAAGAGTAACATTGGTCTATTGCACTAATAATACATGAGCTATATATAGTTTCTACTTGAGATAAATGTATTTTTAGTAAGAAACTCCTATAAGATGTTACAAATATTCCTGGACTAGAGTAGACATAGTTGAGCAAGATGCAATATCTGTGAATAATATGAACTTTAACATACTTGTTTTTTTTTTTTTTTTTTTTTTTTTTTCGGATAATGACAAGATAGAGTCATTATATAGAAAGACTGGATTGCAGATCTGGGCCTCGTGGGGAGGTACTATCCTGTAACGCTTGTTGCTATTGTTCAGTTACTCGGTTGTGTCTGACTCTTTGCAACCCTACTGGACTACAGTACACCAGGCTTCCCTGTCCTTCACTGTCTCCCAGACTTTGCTCACTATCTGGTACCACTACGAGATATAGTTTACCACGATCTGGTACCTGAAGTCTATTTTAATTTTTTACAGCATCTAGAGTTATTTGGCCAGTAGGAGTCTGCCTTTCCTTAACCAAACTCATAAGATACTGATGTATAAAACCAGTAGGTACATTGATCTTTTAGAGACACTGATGTATAGAACAGTCTTATGGACTCTGTGGGAGAGGGAGAGGGTGGGAAGATTTGGGAGAATGGCATTGAAACATGTAAAATATCATGTAGGAAACGAGTTGCCAGTCCAGGTTCGATGCACGATGCTGGATGCTTGGGGCTGGTGCACTGGGACGGCCCAGAGGGATGGTATGGGGAGGGAGGAGGGAGGAGGGGGAGGGAGGAGGGAGGAGGGTTCGGGATGGGGAACACATGTATACCTGTGATGGATTCATTTTGATATTTGGCAAAACTAATACAATTATGTAAAGTTTAAAAATAAAATAAAATTAGAAAAAAAAATAAATTAAAAAAAAACATGAAATATAGCTATTAAGTAGGTTAAAATATTCTTGTCAGTCATCCAAGCATTAATTTCCTTTGGGAAGCTACATGGGACATAAAATGATAACCTGAAGACTTCTTATGTAGGGCTAGAAAAAATTTTCCTTCTTCCCTTTTAGGTTCTTTGGCTGGTCTAATAACTAAATTGACCCAAGATAGATTACCAGGAGAAAAACAAATTTCACATATAGAGGAGCCCATTAAAATACTCAGATACCATCTTGAGCTATGGAGAAGGGGTAAAGATCTAGGACCTCAGGGGGAAGGAAAACAGTTCACAGGAAGATGAGAAGAGCAGATGTTTGGCAAACAAATGTTTGCCTTGCCATATAGATAAGTCTTGTGATGTAAAATGTTCTCTCTGGCAGTAGTTCTTTTTCCAGACCAGGTCTCCTATATCAATTCTCCTAGGCAATTAATTGTTTTGTAGTTGTTTGGCCCCTGAGTCATGTCTGACTCTGCGACCCCCAGCTTACCAGGGTCCTCTGTCCGTGGGATTCTCTGGGCAAGGATACTGGAGTTGTTTGCCATTTCCTTCTCGAGTGGATCTTCCTGACCAAGGGATAGAACCTGCATCTCCTACACTGTCAGGGCACCAGGGAAGCTTCTAGACAGTTAAGGGAGAAGTAAAAGGCTTTTCTCGAGTATGCTGATTTTAATTGCCTTTATCTCAAAACAGTACACATGTGAAAGTATTACATTTTGGGGTGCTGTGTTCTGCTCCCCCTCACTTGACAACAATAGATATGAGAGAAAAAAGGAGTTAGTTTGGAAGATCAAACTCTCAATATGCCAGTATTGAGGCAGGACTTACTGTTGCCTCTCTGAGATTGGTATGGGATAGACCTAGTTTAATGCCAGATGCTTAGGTTCTTGAATCAGGGGACCTCTTTAACTAGACAACATGGTTAAGGGGGACAATGATGAATTTTTTCTCTGATAACGTTCTCAGAATTTCAGAAGAATCACATAAGTGTCACAGGAGCCCTTTCTCTGTGGGTGCTGGGCAGTTTTCAAACCAAAGGTAAGATGAACTAAGCAAATAACCCCAAACTAACTGTTACCTATGAAGGGACTAATGAGAATGAATCATGTTCTTTACTTGCACGTCCTCACTTTTTATTTCAATGATTGTAATTTTCACATTAGCATTTCCATTAGTCTTTTTAAATAGTTTCTGTTTCTCTGCTGAGATTCCCTTTCTTTCCATTTATAATAAGCATATCTTCCTTCATATTCATGACCATAATTACAATAGCTACTTTGAAATCCCTGTATACTAATTCCAACATCTGGATTATCTTGGAGTGAGTTTCTGTAAGGCCATCTCTTCTTTTGAGAATGGGTCACTTTTTCCTATCATATTATTAATATTAGACTGTATCTTGGACATTGTGATTGTTATATTGTGGGGACTTTGGTTTCTGTTATGTTCCCCTAAAGAATTTTGATTTTCTCATTCCATTTTATCTCTAGTAAACAATTCTTTTTTTTTTTAACTCAGTCAACGAACTCTGCCTCTTGGGTTGCAACTCAAATCTCAGTTCAGTTCCTTTATTCTCAGCTGGAGTCTGCCCTACACATGCGTGGTTCCAGCATCAGCCAGAGATTGGGGCAAAGTTTATATGAAGAATGTGGATTGCAGCCTCTCTATATATTTGTCTCCTTTTGGAAGTTCCTTCTTTAGTTTTCAGTGACTGTCATTGCCTGACTGTCTTCTGGTCCTTTAACTCATACTGAGAGTTATACGTCAAGGTTTTTACCACTTCATGCAGCTCTGACCATTCCCTACACTCAATTAAAAAAAAATTTAGAAATGGAAACTCACTAACACCTTCTCTTCTTCCAAGTTTTTATTCCCCACCAGAATCTGCTTGCTTTTGTTTACTCTCCAGTGTCTAAGGTCATTGTTTTTTTTTTTTTTTTAATTGAACTTTGTCCAGTGAATATTATCTGCAGGAGGGCAAGGTAAAGAAGTGTACTCAGCTATAAGGTTCTCTTTGGGCTTCCCTGGTGGCTCAGATGGTAAACAATCTGCCTGCAATGCAGGACTCTCATAAGATACTTTGAAAAGTTAAATTTGCTAAATAAACCTGGTAATACCAATTCCTCTGCTTCTTCAGTCACTACTGTGTATAAAAGCATGTGCTGATTGCTGGAGTTTATACAAATGAGTGAGATTCAATTGTGTCTTCAAGGTGATAGCAATCTAAGTTTTGAAAATAGACGTATGAACAGCCAAAATGTATTTCAATTTAGAGGTAAAGTTAATGCTAATGCTACAGAATTGTTTAATGTGTTATCGGAGTGCCAATGGGAAGGCAATTGATTATGACAAAGAGGAACAGAGAAAGATGTCTTAGAGATGATGACGTATGAACTGGATCATGAATGATAAAAAGAATTTCAACTATGAGATAGAAGAAAGAGAATGGATTCTAAAGTGAAGGCATGGATGTTGGCATGAATGTACTCTTTTACCTTCTGAGAATGCCAAGTAATTCATTGTGGTTTACCAGAAAGTATGGTATATGACCATGGGAAGGTAAGAGTTAAGGAATTAAAATAGAATGAGACTGATAGAGTGATTCACATTTAGATTATGAAGGGCCTGAAAAAAGTGAAAATGTTAGTTGCTCAGTGGTGTCTGACTCTATGACCCCATGGACTGCAGCCCACCAGGCTCCTCTGTCCATGGGATTTTCCAGGCAAGAATACTGGAGTGGTCTGCCGTTCCCTTCACCAGGGGATCTTCCCCACCCAGGGATCGAAGCTGGGTCTCCTGCATTGCAGGCAAATTCTTTACCACTGAGCCAGAAGGGAAACCCCCTGCTGAAGGACCCAGTACATGTCATGCTAAGGATTTTGCAGAGAGTATGATAGCCAATGGGTCAAAGATTTTGACCAGAAGAACAACATGGTGTGTTAGTTAAGATAATACCAGCTTCTGTTACAAACTAATCTAAAAATGTACAGTGGCTCAAAAATGGTAATTTATTTCTTGTTCATCTAAATGCAACCTGATAATTCCTCATTTGTATGCAATTTTCCCAGGTTTGACTCAGGTCCCAGGCTCTTTCTACTCTGTGGCTCCACATTCTTCTCCATGGCTTGAAAAGTTACCATGTTTGCCTACATTAAACTAGAGGAAGGGAAAGGAGCAAATAAGATCATGAATGGGAGTTTCTTATGGATCAGACCTGGAAATGGTGCTCAACACTTGTATTCTAGACTCAGTCATATATCTGTGTATGTTAGTCATTTGGTTATGTCCGACTCTACGATCTCATGGACTGTAGCCCGCCAGGCTCCTCTGGCCATGGAATTCTCCAGGCAAGAATACTGGAGTGGGTTGCTATTTCCTCCTCCAGGGTCATATGGACCTATCTGTAAGAAAGGCTGAAAAATGTGATCTAACTGTGTTCCTTAGAAGATGGAAAAGATGGTGAACAAGCAGGTAGTCTATGTCCTGCCCCGTCAGATTCAGTTTGTAGAAAGCGTATTCTCCTGGCACTGTTACTGCTGGACTGGGGAGGGGGCAGATACTAAAGGCAGGCTGTTGTAATAGTTCAGAGGAGACATAATAAGGCCCCTCAGGCAATGCCTAAGGCATTTGCTGCAGGGGTAAAACAGGGATAGATTGCAGAGGCAGGATTGGGTGACTGAGATTTGGTGGGTGGGAAGGTTGGTGACATGATCAACTAGATGAACAATGAATTCTCTATTTCATGGCAATAATGCCCATCCAAAAGTAAAAGGTTGCTTTCTTTGACTCATAACTATTGAGTGCTTAATTGATTGGTGCCCTTTACTAAGAAGTATAGACACACAGGGAATTTCCCCCGTGGCTCAGTGGTAAAGAATCTGCTCACAATGCAGGAGACGCTAGTTCGATCCCTGGGTCGGGAAGATCCCCTGGAGGAAGACCTGGCAACTCACTCCAGTATTCTTGCCTAGAAATTCCCATGGACAGAGTAGCCTGGCAGACTATAGTCCAGTCAGACACAACTGAAGCAACTGAGTGCGCGCACACACACACACACACACACACACACAGAGAAGCAGGCAAATAGAGTAGAAATATTTGATAGAGCCCTTTCCCTCAAGGAGTTTTTTATTTATCTGGGGAGGGAGAATATACCAACAGAAGAATTTGAGAATTTTTTGTGTATCTGTAACATAAGTGAATTCATAGTAAACTGAATCCAAAGTGCTAGAGATATGCAAGGGAGAGTTATGATCAGGGATGCTTGGGATCATTTGAACTAAGTTTGGAGTTTAGAGTTTATTCCTTCATTTAACAAGCATGTATTAAATGTATGGTGTGCTTGATAACCATAGTATCTGGCTCATAAAGCGTTCAATTAATATTTTTATTGAATTAAATATTAGCTGATTAATGAGACAAATAAAACACAGTTCTTGCTTTTGCAGGACTATCTGAAATCCGTAATATGTTCAATAGGTTTAACATATAGATAAATCAACTTGTACAATAAAGTGTAACACGTGCTAGGATAGAATGGTCCCATCAGGACACAAAGGCAGGAGTGTTCAGGAAAGTGTTTGTAAAGGAGGAAACCCTTGAGTTTGTCTTGAAATAAGAGTGCAGGTGAACACACAAACCAAAGATAAAAGATGAGAGCAGAAATGTCTTTTCAGTTCAGAGGCAAAGAAGGAAAAATAAGTAGACACAAGGTATAGTGTTACTGGAGGCTGAGGACTGGGTTGTGTTAATATCTGTACCCCCTCACCTACCATAGTCCTTAGCCCTTCACAGATGCTCAGAAATGCTGCATTCTATCCCTGTATGCATTTCCATAGTCCATAGTCCTTAGCCCTTCACAGATGCTCAGAAATGCTGCATTCTATCCCTGTATGCATTTCCATAGTCCATAGTCCTTAGCCCTTCACAGATGCTCAGAAATGCTGCATTCTATCCCTGTATGCATTTCCATAGTCCATAGTCCTAGCTAGAATGTTTAGTTTACTCCTCTCCAACTTCAGACATGAAAGAAAGTAATTAACAGAGGTGGTAAAATAATGATTTTTCCATCAGTAGTTGAAGGCGCTGCTTGTCCCTACTGGTGACCTCACTTTGCATTCCCCTAAGGCTACAAAGTCATTTGCAGGTATATGTGGTTGCTTTAAATCACAGTTGCAAACCATCACTGATATAAGCCATCTGGGTCCCAATTTCTGTTCAAAGGGAGATGCCTAACTGAAATAATAGTGTCACCAAATACCATCTTGAATTCAAAATCAGATTGAGGCAACAAATAAATTTTTATGTGATGTGAATCACCAACAGTTTGAGTTTCTCTTACTGTAGCAGAACTATATTTCTTAAAAGCTAACAACCATATTTTCTGAGTGAAATTTACTGTTTGAAGTATGTAAGTATACTTTGCTCCTTGAAGGACAATAATTTTAACCTGAAATATTTCAGAATAGGATAATAAGTTAAGAAATGAGCACTTGGGCAAGGAGTTTGGAAATGTAATTTTATTTCATTGGAATTTTGGTATCTATCCTTGTTTGTGTGTTTATACATAAAATAAATATCTATCGTAACTTATACCTTATAGTTTAATTTTCCAAGAGCTCATTTCCTACTCTACATGGGCAGAATTGATACTGTTTTAAAATGAAGCATGCCTAAAGCTTCACTGGTGTTTTCCTACTACTAAATAACTTACATTAATAAAAATAGAATAAGTTGAATATTTGATGTCAGACAGACTCAAGTTCAGTTCCCAAGTTTGCCACTTAACAAACAAGGTAGCCTTTCTGAGCCTTGGTTTCTTCATCTGTGTTCATTTGGGCTGCTATATCAGAATTCCATGGACTGGGTGGCTTATAAACAACAGAAATTTATTTCTCACAGTTTCAGAGGCTGGGAAGTCCAAGATCAAGAAAGCAGCAGGACCAGTGTCTGGTGAGAACCCATTTCCTTATTCATAGGTGGCCGTCTTTGTACTGTGTCCTCTCATGGTGGAGGAGACCAGGGGCTGTGTGGGTTCTTTTTTTAAGGGCACTAATCCCACTCATGAGGGCTCTGCTCATGACCTAAGCACCCCCCAAAGACCCTACCTGCTAATACCATCACTTTGGGGATTAGGTCTCAATATATGAATTTTGAGGGGACAGAACATTCTTTCTATATAGCTGTTTGTAAGTAACAGCTACCCTCTTGCAGGGTTTTTTGAGGCTTAGAGATTATGTTGTGGAAATGACCAAGTTTGACATGTTTAAAGATTGCAAACTTCTGTTGCCACCAATGTTGTTGTCTGCATCTTTCAATTAAATACATTCTTTCTGGGGGAGGAGGAAAGTGTGTTTGGAACTGTCCTCTGCATATAACACTTTTCAAACTTTTCCTCCTTCGCAGCAGGATACTATGTGCATTGCCAGCATAAACAACCCCAATAAATACCATAAGAGTGAAAGTGAAGCCTTCAAAGCTCCAACTTCCATCCAAGCCCCTCAGACATGTTCCTGAAACACAATTAGAAAATCATTCCATCAGTGGCACACATTAAAAGGACAGGGGAAACAAGACATAGCATTAAGAACAATAGCTTTCCCAGGTGGCACAGTGTTAAAGAATCTGCCTGCCAATGCAGGAGACTCAAAAGATGCAGGTTCAATCCCTGGGCTGGGAAGATTCTCTGGAGGAGGAAATGGGCAGCCCACTCCAATATTCTTGCCTGGGAAATCCCATGGACACAAGAGCCTGATGGGGTCCATGCGGTCACTAAGAGTCAGACACAACTGAGCGACTGAGCATGCATGCATGCAGGAACGATAGCAGGATGATTAGGAAACGCTGTATAGTTTCTGGTAGTTCCCTGTGTAAAATATTTATTCTATGATTGGTATGATAAAATCACCGCAGTGGGGACCTACAACAAAACTGTGCACTTTGCTTTTCAAAAAGAAACAAATGGAAATGGATATCCTTTGAAGAGCGAAGTATAAACTTTTCATAGTTTTCTTTCTTACAGTCTTGCCAAGGAGGTTCGCTACAACCTGTGCCCACAGTTTTTAGAGGAAGGGACCCTCAGTAACATAAGGCTACTACTGAACCAAATGTTCTTTTGTTTTTATTTTTAATGTGAATATAAGTAACAGCCCTTCCTTGAGATACTTCATTACAATCCACTAGAAAATGACTGTAAAATATGGGTTGTTAGAATAACACTCTCTACAGTCATTTTCCAGAAGACTTGTAATACACCTGTAGATTTGCAGTATACTCAGTGATCCGCAGTGTCCCCAGCGTGGATTGTTACTCCCTGGGGTGGTGCACTCGTGTGTAGCATGCGGTCTCCAGACCGTTATACTGTGACCCTGCCAATATCCACATTTTTTAATGAAGATGAACTGTTTGGGTAATTTTCAATGGTAGCTAATTAAAAGTAGAATTTTCACTTTAAAATTTTTACAAAATCTTTAGGAATTGCATTCAAATAAAGCTACAGCTACATAGATTGTATTACAACTACATAGATTCTTGAATTTCAAGGGCTTCTCTGTAGGTAGATAGAAGAGCAGAAATGCAGCTGTCAACAAAATTATAAGCAGATTAGGTACTATCTATGAATTTAAATGTAAAATTTGTAATAATCTTCCTGGAGGTGACTGAGCTGAACATAATTTACTCACATTGACAGATGAACTCCTTCTTTCACTTTTTATGATTTAAAATATATTGGAAATATATATGCATCCCCTTGACTTGTAAGCTGAAGTACCTTTAGAATATTGAAAAACCAAGGCAACATTTCTTTCAGTCCTTAAAAGCAAATTTTCATGAAGGTTCCTCATTGGAACAAAAGTAGTTTGCAGTTTAAGAGAACAATTAAATAATCCCGGGAGCAAACTCCACTTTGTGACATGGATTCACTGAGTATTGAAAACCGAACCAGTTTAACAGGGGTCAGCAAACTGTAGCCAGTGGGCCAAATCTGGCCTACTGCCTGTTTTTCTAAATGAAGTTTAATTGGATCACAGCCATGTCCATTCATTATGTATGGGTTGCTTTGGACAGAGACCATAAGACCTGCAAAGCCCAAAATATTTATGATCTGGTCCTTCACAGAAAAGTTCTGCTGACATATACAATATTAAGTTATTTCAGGTAAATATTAAGTTCTAATTTAATATTTCATTATTAAATTATATGATTGTGTAAGCAAATTCATAAATATAGTGAAGAATATTCACCACTTTTCAAAAAGGTATTGGGAAGTAAATAGAACTTTTTAACCTCCCTGTTGTACAACCTTAATCTGCCCAGACAGAAACATTGTGGTGGTGGTTTAGGCACTCAGTCATGTCTGACTCTTTGCAACCCCATGGACTGTGGCCCTCCAGGCTCCTCTGTCCATGGTATTTCCCGGACAAGAATCCTGGAGTAGACTGCCATTTCCTTCTCCAGGGGATCTTCCCAACCTAGGGAGGGGACCCTCACCTCCTGCATCTCCTATATTGCAGGCAGATTATAAGGGGCTACCAGGGAAGCCCATAAGATCACTGCTGCTACTGCTAAGTCGCTTCAGTCATGTCCAACTCTGTGCGACCCCATAGATGGCAGCCCAACAGGCTCCCCCGTACCTGGGATTCTCCAGGCAAGAACACTGGAGTGGGTTGCCATTTCCTTCTCCAATGCATGAAAGTGAAAAGTGAAAGTGAAGTCCCTCAGTCGTGTCCGACTCTTAGCGACCCCATGGACTGCAGCCCACCAGGCTCCTCCATCCATGGGATTTTCCAGGCAAGAGTACTGGAGTGGGGTGCCATCGCCTTCTCCACATAAGATCACTACATGACATCAAACAAATGCCAGTACTGATATGGAGCCATCCTACAGAGAGAGCTATTGTGACAGTCACAGTCTGAGGGAGAAGCAAAAAGTCAGTTCTGGAATACAGGAGCTCAGCATCAGGAAGACAGGGATATGCTTAGGAGAAGTGGTGCTCAGGCTTTATTGCAGAACCCTTTCTTTAAACAAAATTTCCAGTGGAAAACCAAGGTATGAAAAACAAAGAAGTGAAGGTGATGATGAAGCTGGGCAGGATGAATGTTACAGTTCTGCTTGCTTGGATCCTTCTCTTCTGTCTGTCTCTTCCATGGAGAGGAACTAAGTATTTTTAATTAGCAGTATCTTACTGAAAGCAAATAAGAAGTCTTACTCAAAGAAATGGAATATATGTGTCCAGCCCATCTAATTTCCAGCATGTCCTGATAGGTGTCTTATGCTCAGTTGCTCTCTCCCACTTATTTTGTCCTTTGTTTTCCTGTTACCAAATACTTGAGACATATTGGGGAAAGTTGTGTTTAATTTTTACTAATCAAATTTTGTAAAACTTTAAGCCTAGTAAATGTGTCCATAAACAGAGATACAGTTTAGAATGCTTTTCAGCCAGTATTCATGGGGAAAAAATATATTACTTCTTCAAAAGAAACAGTGTTTTTTGACATTCTGTTCATCATTGTAATCTTCCCTGGTGGCTCAGTCAGTAAAGAGTCTGTCTGCAATGCATGAGACTCCAGTTCAATCCCTGGATCGGGAAGATCCCCTGGAGAAGGAAACAGCAACCCACTCCAGTATTCTTGCCTGGAGAATTCCATGGACAGAGGAGCCTGGCAGGTTGCAATCCATAGGGTTGCACAGAGTCGGACATGACTGAAGTGACTTAGCACATATGCACGCACAGTAGTACATGTGAAAGTCAATAGCACATACTTACATTTTAAATATGATTTGAATTTAACAATGAAACTTGACTCTCTGAATTAGGCTGAATTAATAGAGGCAGAAAATATTTCTGCCTATTTTCTTAAATATAAATATTGTATAAACTGAGAGAAACTACAGTTTCTTTTTTGTAAGCTGTTTTCTTAAAGAATCGTTACATTTTCATGACTCACATCTTTGGATTCTGTTTTTACTTACAATTCTACATCGAGCTGTTTAGGCTCTTCTCTATTTCAAGCCATCTTTTGTCCCATTCATTTTGAAGATGTGGTCAGAGACCGGGGCGGGGAGTGGATAATGTTCAATCCAAACAACATGACTACACATAATTTAAAGCATTCACTGCATTTTAAACTGACATTTAAGGATTGCTCTGGACTAATTTGTCCTGCACTCTTCAGCCTACATATTTCTTCTGTGCATAATTCCTTCTTGAAGTTAATGGGAATTTGGCATGTGGCAGGAGTACATGTTTCATGAAATGGGAATCTGGGTCCTGTCATTTAATAAGAATTCTGCTTCTACCTTAATTGGTCTGTCTCCCTAATGTCTTTCACTATACTATAGCAGTGTAGGCAGACCTTCCATTCCAACGTGAAATGAAACTATTTTAAAATGCAAGGTATCTGTGGGTTACCACGTGCAGAAGACAAGTCATATGATCTATTGGACTAATGACAGAAGGATTTTGAAATGCTATGCTTACTGGACATAACATAGAAGTAAAAATTGCTATGTGCTACATTGTAAACATTTTCATTGTAACACATGTTTTCACTTATCCATATCAGTAAAACTTAGGAAAACCTCTCAATTATGCAGTGAGCTTCAAGACTAGGACTTTAAATCAAAGGGGAAATAATGGCTTTTCTAGTTTTTCTTCAGTGCTGTGCACTCTGCCCTGAGTTTAGCTTTTATCTTGATATATATTTTTCTCTATAAATACATTTTCCATTATGCAGATAAGTATTTCTTATGGATACAGTGAAATAATTTTTAGCATCTAAAACATTTTCAATTAGTTGTTAGTAATTTGCCAACACATTGAATAAACTATATAAGGGAATACTACGCAGCTTAAAAGAAGAAAAAAACAACAGGAAGATTTCTGGGTACTGATATGGAATGATCTCAAGATGGATATTTCAGTGAATAAAGCAAGATGTAAATATGTATATAGGGTGTACTGTATTTACATACAGTAAAGGAGAAAAGAGTAATGTATATTCGTACATTGTGCAGTGGCATGAAAAACCACTGGGGAGATGAATGAGAAACTAGTAAAAATGGTTACTTGCAGGGGTTGGAGGAAGAATGGAGTTGATTGGGAAACAAGAAAATGAAACTTCTCAGTGTATATCTTTGTGTACAGGTTTGGGTTTGTTGCTTCGTTTTTAGTTTTGATATATGTTGCTTTAATGGAATAATGAGAAAAGGAATTTACCAGTAGCAGTACACGCAGTTCTTTGTACCTGTTGATGCTCCAGGAATACACAAGTCTACGTGTTGGACCTAGATTTTTTTCCCTGTCTCTGCCACTAATTAGCTATATGACCTTAAGCAACTCACTTCACTCATCTGGACTTAAATATTATAAAATTAGGAACTTAGAAGAGGTAGTTTCCAAGATTCACTTCAGCTCCAACACTCTATGAAATACAAATAGTTGACAGCATAATATGAGGATATATAAGTCAACTTCTTAAGGATTGAAGTGTGTGTGATTGATAAGAATATTTATTGCTGCTCTAGGGCTTTCTGTTTTGGCTAATTTTTCTCCAGAAAAAGGAACAGTTAAGGTGAGTTTTCTTTCTCTGGCAGATAGATGCCTGTAAATAAATTACCTTTTGAAAACCCAAATTTACGGCTCTACTAAGGAGAATTTCTTTTAACTTTGAGTAAGAAGTTGTAGTATTCCCTGATGGCTCAGAGGGTAAAGCATCTGCCTGCAGTGCAGGAGACCTGGGGTCGATCCCCGGGTCAGGAAGATCCCCTGGAGAAGGAAATGGCAACCCACTCCAGTACTCTTGCCTGGAAAATCCCATGGACAGAGAAGCCTGGTAGACTACAGTCCATGGGATCGCAGAGTCGGACACGGCTGAGTGACTTCACTTTCACTTTGGGTAAGAACTTTATACAAATATTTTTTAAGATACCATAAGTGTGCTAACACAGATGAACTCAAAACATTGACTTTAATTGCTAATCAGTATTTTGATAAGCTTCTGAGTCTTTATTAAATATGTGTTCGTGTTTGATATCCATTCTGTTTAAGCTTCAATTATTTAATTACAGGTCTTGATATGAAACTAATCATGCATATATCCATACGAAGCTCGCATACTGACAGGATAAAATCATTAAACAGTCATTACTGTAAACTGACGATGGCCTGAAATTTTTGCAGTTAACGGGGGAGTTGATGCTTGATGAACAATCCAATTAAAACTGGCAACAAAAGACCTAAAATGTCAGCCAAATTGCTTTTTAATAGTCAATGCAGCCGTCACAAAACATAAACATTAAAGTCCCCATAGAAGCATAAAGCTTCATGGTGAAACAATTCTAGAAAATGAATAATAATTACAGCATCTTGAGGATTCTTTTAATAGATGTGCACTCATTAAAAATATTTTGTTGGTTAGAATCACATGATAAAGTATATTTTGCTGAATACTTCCTTATATTTGTTATAGTAATGCTTTTATTTAATATTAGATAGGTATGATTTCTATTATTTAAAAAGCATGTCACTAACCTGGAAAACAAAGCTCTGAAAAAATACACAATATGACCTGCTAACATATTTACATCTCAAAATATAAAAAAATAATGAATCCTCAGTCCTACTGAAGTTCTGATGAAAAGGCAGGGAAGCCAGTTTAATTTCCACAAGTAACCTGAAAGCAGTAGCCAACATTTAGACTTTTCAGGCTCTGGGTCAATACTGCATATGTGAATGGTTTAATCACCTAGATGTTTCCTCCTATAACAGTTTGATTTTTAGCTGAAAATACAAATCCAAATATTTTACTGAATTTTTCACCTCTCATTCAGTTGTTTCACACATGGAGGCCAAAGTCTTAGATTGCTATGAAAGATTGTTTTGTGTGTTATGAGTCATTCAATTTCTCCCTTTGTTATTACTGCCATGTTTTTCAATAAGCCAAGAAAGAAATTGTGAGGATTTTATCTCTGTTGCATTATAACACAGGAGAAAATATCAAATGGCTCCTAGGGGAAATGTTTAAAACATCAGGGCTTTAATAATATATTCATTTATTTTTTCAATAAACATTTGCTGAACACTTATTATGTGTCAACACAGTGTTGACCATGCTGGGAATCTGGAGCTGAGTAAGATTTGGACACATCCTAAGCTTTCTATTGAGTTGAAGGTTAAATATGTAAACAATCAGCTGTAATACAAGGGGGAAATGTATGAAGAATTCAAATCAGGAAAATAAAAAACATCATCTCTCAGATTCATATGTGAGTTAGAGATTCTTAGCTTACCATATATTTTTTGAAAATATTTTGTAGCGTATATGTACACAGTAGAGCCATCAAACAGATGGCACCCTAATACATTTATGTATTAGAATATCTGTCAATTAAATATCGCCTTCCTCTACACTCATGAAGTGTAATTTTACGTGCTATGAAGGGTAAATTGGCATTCACACTTCTCCAGCTGTGGTTTCTCTGTTTTATTCTTTGAGGAAGTTAGTGCTGTGTTTTCAGAGCAACAATTTTTTTTGTAAAAAAATCCCTCAAAGGAGTGATAGACACATTGGGACTTCAAACTCTATTAGCTGAAACAGTGAGGAGAAAATCCTATGGGAATATAAATGAAACTTTAATGGTAGCATCTAACAAAATACTAAATGACCCAAGTATCCATAAAAAATTGCTTATCTTTTAACTTTTTGATGTAATGATGACTAAAAGATGGAGGGAGAATTCTAATATGTAGGCTGTATCTCTAAACCACCATTTCAGTCTGTGGGAAGATGAAAATGCCTTGGCCTGTATCTTACACATAATCAAATTAAATGATGTCAGCAATTTGATTAAATGTTGGCTTGAATAGACCAAATCAGCCAGCTCTTTTGCCACTGTATGGACCACAGAATAATATATATGAATATAATTTTCTGCCCCTAAATTAATATTTTAACATTCAGACATTTAAAAGAGAACAATGAAGTTTTCAGTGTAAAAATGAATAGATAGATAATAGATGATAGATTAAAATTCTTAAGATCTCATGTCAAATGCTTTGTGTTTTGTATTTGCCAATGTCCATTAAAACTAAATAACATCTCTCACATGTTTAGCAAAGAATCAAGTGTCTGTTATGTCCTAGGCATTGTTATGGGCACCAAGGATTTAAGAATGTGTAGGACATAGACTTCACCTTCAAGTAACTCATTGCCTAGCTGAAGAAACTCACAGAAGGTAACAATTATAATAATGTGAGATCTCTGATAAATGACTGTAATAGATTATGTGAGAACAACACGAAAGAGAATGGATGAAGGCGCCATGGAAGAGATAACATTGCCTAAAATACTTGTATTCATCCTTTAAGACCCAGCTTCATTAAGAAAGGTGAAAGACAATGACTTCAAAGGAAAGGAAGCATGAACAAAATTGTAAAGACAGGAAAGAGCGTGGCCTATGTAAAGTGGTGGAGTAGAAGATAAAGCTCCTAGCACTTACATGCTCTACTAAGGATTTTGCACTATGGCTTATAGGAAATGATTACTGTATTAATCGTAACTAAGACAACAATTGTGGAATCATTCATTTTGATTATTCGTTGTTATAATTAAGGAGGCTTCCCCAGTCACTCCAATATTCTGGCCTGGAGAATTCCATGGACAGTATAGTCCATGGGGTTGCAAAGAGTCAGACACGACTGAGCAATGTTCACGTTCACGTTCACGTTCAATTGGCTCAGCAGTA
Source organism: Bos grunniens (assembly GCF_055505025.1). NCBI lineage: Eukaryota > Metazoa > Chordata > Mammalia > Artiodactyla > Bovidae > Bos > Bos grunniens. The sequence goes on from NC_141194.1 coordinate 137,476,219, forward strand.
AAAGAATCCACCTGTAATGCAGGAGATGCAGGTTCAATCCCTGGGTCAGGAAGATCCCCTGGAGGAGGGCATGGCTACCCACTCCAGTATCCTTGCCTGGAGAATCCCCATGGGCAGGGGAGCCTAGCAGACTACAGTCCATGGGGCCACAAAGAGTAGAACATGATTGAGCGACTGAGCATGCACTCAGGCATATGTAATTCCAGAGATACCAGATATTTTTATTTTGATAAGAATCAAATATCTGAATTCCTTGGTGTTATCTATACTCAATGTATCCTGCATTACCCTGAATATATTTAGTCAGGTAAAGATTTGCTAAGATCATTTCTTAATAAAGTATGATTAACATTTTTCCCATAAAAGCTTCAATAAAACCAGAATCATGTCTATATAAAACCCTCAAATTTTAAATATAATATTCAAGTAGAACTCCTAAAAGAGGTCAGTGAAATTGCCCCATATAATTAATACCTAACTGAAGAATTGCCAGAAAATACATTTTTATTATCCACAATTATTTTAATGTTAAAGCCAATAACATGGAGACTTTTGGCATCATAAATTACTTTTGAGCAACTTAATGATTTAATGGGCAATGCAGTATGTAGATCAGTGACTTTCAATTTAATTTTCTCAAAATTTCTCATGATAATATCTTTTATATTATAATAGACAAAAGTTTCAGGAAAACCTTCCTTCACTAAACAAATTCTTACTTTCAGTAAAAAATGAAATCATGAAGCTAATGCTCTATGATGTATTCTGTTCTATTTCATTCTTTAAATGCTGGTCAAAGTCAGTCTCACAACTGAAGTTTGAAAAGCACTGTCCTATACAGACTAGTTGCAAGAAAACTGGATCTGAAGTCAAAAGAATACTGGGTTAAAAGTTGAAAGACTTTAGTTCGTTTCCTAGTTCTCTTCACTATTTCCTACCTCTGTGACCTTGGCAAAGTCAGTTAGCCTCTCCGTTTTAATGTACAAAGTGGGGATGGCACCTTCCATGTCTATCTCACAGACTCCTGTTGTAAGGAACAAATAAGATAATATATTTCAAAGTGCTTTGCCAACCATAAAATACTTTGTAGGTATAAGGAAGTGATATTTATGAAATGAGACTATACTTCATTGTTATATATTTCATGTGACTTTGGTGAACATTTTAATACTTCAAATTCATTCTTGAAAAATAATTTCCTTGAGGTTATCTAGTCAAACCAGATATATATGAAAATAAGATTGACAAAGTATTTCCCATTCTGAATAAGAGACAACAGTCATATTAGTTCAATACCGTTTACATTTTCTGGCATTTCAGAAGAGAACCTGATACAGATCACCACCCTTTAAACAAGGATACTTGTTAAAATAATGGGAGGAATGCATGGTTTCATACTATATAATTTACTTATATGACACATCTTTTATGATACATGGTGCTACTGCCAAAGTTAGCCTTTGGCAAAGATATGTCATAAACACATTCACAGAACTCTAATAGGAAGAAATCTATAACATTGAAGAGAGAGACAGGCAAGCCATTCATTTGAAAAAGCAGTGTTTACTAAAATATTATTATGAGCTACCTGTGTTCAGTTCTTGCCTTGCTAAGAGTGACCTGAAATTCAGTATTATTTGATGAGCAGTTGTGCAGTTTTCTACATCCCTCCAACAAGCATTCATTGAGCACTGACTGTGTGCCACACTGTAGGGGCTGCTAAGGAGGAAAAAAGAAGGTATGGTCATTGTCTTTCAAAGAATTTATGGCCTATGAGGGCAGGTCAAAGCAGTTTGTAAACACAAGGCACAATATTAGGCTGTTTGGGTTGCTTGAAACATAGACTTGCTCAGAGCAGCTCAGGTGATAAACATTTATTGTCAGTGTACGTATCCAAAGATTGAAAATGAAGCGAATTCTAGAAACCTCAGCAGGACGAATTTGTGAATCTTCACCTAGGCTTCTGCTAGTTGTATGACGCAGTGATTGGCCTCAGGTCTGCTTTTTTCTGTGACCATCTGCTTCTCTTCCCGCCGCCACCACCTAGCTTCACATGTCTTAGGAGGTGCTGAGAGCGTAAGAGGAATACAACGCTGGAGGTCAGAAGAGGAAAACAGTGCTTCTTTATTTAGATTTCAAGGCATGCTTAATGAAAGGAATAACACTGGTGATGGGCCTCGGAGGAGTAGGATGTAGACAGAATATTGGAGGAAAGGACACAACATGGAAAATCAAATATAAAACTAACAGTTCAGAAATGGAAAGCACTGACTGTTAAATGACAAGCATTGCAATTTGGTTGGAGAACGAAAAGTACAGAAAGGTCAACTGCAGCAAAATGATGCCCTTTTAACCTCCCAAACATGTTTTTTTTTTAATTTTTATTTGGAGGATAATTGCTTTACAATGTTGTGTTTGTTTCTGTCCTACAGCAATGTGAATTAGCCGTAAGTATACATATATCCCCTCCAAATTTTTTTAAAATTTTGAATTGAATTGTAATGTAATCATTCTCTATATACAAATTAAATAAAAATAATAGCTTATATGTGCTCAGTCATGGCTGACTCTTTGCAACCCCATGGACTGTAGCCCACCATGCTCCTCTGTCCATGGAGTTTTCTAGGCAAGAATATTGGAGTGAGGAGTTGACTTTCCCTTCTGCAGGGATTCTTCCCGACCCAGGGACTGAACCCACATCTCTTGAGTCTCCTACATTGTCAGGCATATTGTTCATCACTGTGCCACCTGGAAAGCCCCCCAAATTTTACATTGTATAAAATGATTATCTATATATAATTAGTTTTACAATTTAAAAACCAGTTTGCACAAAGCATACTTCAAAAAATGTCTTCAACTGGCCTCTTCTGTTTATTTTGCAGAAAGGGACACATTTGTCACTCCACTGACAAGCTTATCTAGTGAGACCTTGCACTAGGTGGTATGTGGATTGAGAAAATAAGAAATTCTCTGTCTTTAAAATACACCATTTAGTTGAGGGACAAGATAAACAAGCACAGACACAGACATAATGGCACCAGAGGCAGTTACTTGTAAACAGTTGTCACCAAGTGTTTGTATAATCCCTAACCACTGTATACAGATACTACCACCTAAATACCTTATTAGCTTTCTTGTCGCCTTACTTTTTTTCAGATCCCTTCCCCCACTTTCTATCCTTTAGCAACACAGAGACACCTAATTGGTTCTCAGGTGGAAATATCTAGTCCTGGGTTTGAAAAAGTGAAAGTGAAAGTCTCTCAGTCATGTCCGATTCTTTGTGACCCCATGGGCTATAGTTCATGGTATTCTCCAGGCCAGAATACTGGAGTGGGTAGCCTTTCCCTTCTCCAGGGGATCTTCCCAACCCAGGGATCAAACCCAGGTTTCCCACATTGCTAGCAGATTCTTTACCAGCTGAGCCACCAGGGAAGCCCAAGAATACTGGAGTGGGTAGCCTATCCCTTCTCCAGTGGATCTTCCCAACCCAGGAATCAAACCCAGGTCTCCCACATTGCAGGCAGATTTCTCAACTGAGCTGTCAAAGGCCAACAATCAGTTGCTGCCTACTCCCATACTCATCTGATTGTAATCAGTTCCCATTTGTACTTAGCCATGCTCTCCTCTCCAGAGTCTCCAACTTATTCATCATTGGAAAAGATGGTCTTTTGAAGATCTCAGAGTCTTTCTTAATAGAAGACAGAAGGGCAAACAGTGAATCACTGATAAAATAAAATTTGGTGGCCTTTGATAAAGTAACATGAATAAGGACTTAAAATATAATTTCCTTGATAAGTGTTGGGTCAAAGCTTAACCAAACCCTGCAAATAACAGTTATATGTTAAATAATTGAGATGTTTCAGCAAGTCTTTTATTTTTCTTACTAATTCTCCAGGAAACAGAGGCTAACTGATCCAAGGTGACCTGATTAAAATAGGCTTCAACAAAGCCCCATTCTGTTCCAGGATAGACAGGTATATTCTTGCTTCCTGCAAATGCTCTCCAGAAAGAGAAGACCACATCCACATCCACGCCTATTCCAAATTAATTTCAAACCCAAGACATATCTCTATGCGTATTACCTAATTCAGCAACTGCCATAGCATGATCATCTTGTAAAGCACACATGTAAATGGCTCTGGAAAGACAGAGAGACGTGTTCTCACATGAAACTTAGAATATCTGTGGGATAATTATATATAGATTAATGACATAGCCTTTAGTAGTGGCAGCTCTACTAAGACTAGCAGACAGACTCCTAAAGAGACAACCTCGTGTCTCACCATTTTTTCAAGTTGACTCTAAACTTTTGAAGATGGGTATGTATGTGTGTGTCTGTTTGCATGATAGTAATAGAAATCAGCTTTCGTATGCAATCTGAACGTTTAACATGTAATTTGGTTTTCTTGAACTTTTTCTAGTATCTGGGATTAATAATATTTATAAGGTATTAAAACAAGATACCATGAGTTTACTGTAAAACTTTATAATGGATTCATGGAAAATAATTTACAGTAAGAAAATATTTCTAAAATGAATGGGCTTGGCACTTGAGAAACTAGGGTCTCGTAATTGTATATACATCTGTCCCCCATGCTCCAGTCCCCAACCTATCACACTGTTTGCTTTTGAGCTCTGACAGTCACCTTCACCCTTGTATCTTATGTATAAAACATCCTAACCCTTAATAGGGGCTTGCCCAATGGCTTAGCAGGTAAAGAATCTGCTTGAGATGCAGGAGATGAAGGTTCAGTCCCTGGATTGGGAAGATCCCCTGGAGAAGGGCATGGCAACCCATTCCAGTATTCCTGACTGGAAATCTCATGGACAAAGGAGCCTGGTGGGCTCCATGGGGTCATAAAGAGTTACACATGACTGAAGTGACTGAGCACACATGCACAAACCTTAATAAGTATGTGAAAGTGAAGTCGCTCAGTCGTGTCCGACTCTTTGTTAACCCATGGACTGTAGCCTACCAGGCTCCTCTGTTCTTGGGATTTTCCAGGCAAGAATACTGGAGTGGGGTGCCATTTCCTTCTCCAGGAGATCTTCCTGACCCAGGGATTGAACCCTGGTCTCCCGCACTGTAGGCAGACGCTTTACCATCTGAGCAACCAGGGAAGTCCTAATAAGTATTAAAGAAGTCTATAAATGCTTCTTTAGAGAATTAAATGACTGGTTTGGGGTAGGAAAAATATTAAATCAGCATTAGCATGTGTATAATTTTTTGTCCCATCTTTTATTTCATTATTTGCTTCTGCCATCTTGCCATTCCCACATGTCATTCACTAACCCACCAACAAACTGATCCCTTTCTCTCAGGACATTTCCCTTCCCTATCACTTTTCTGTGACTAGTAGACTAGTCTGTTCTCTCGCTCTCTTTTTAACTGTATCCCTCTTTGCTCTTCCCTGCTGGTTAAGTCAGTTCTGTTCATATGTACGTGCTTCCTCTCCCTCCGTGTCAGCTGTATTACCTTCTCTGATGACCACCCATTGTTTCCTGTGGTGATTTTCAGGCCTGTCTTAGGGGAAGGGTGAAAGGGTTGAATGACAGATCCATGTCTGTAAACTCTAGAGTGAGGTTCGTCAGTAAAGAGTACACGTTTTGCTCTTCCTTAGTTCAGCCTATAATGTGTTTTCGGAAAGACGCAGGATGCGGATCATTTGGTATAAAGGTGGAAACTGGTTATGATATGGATTCAAGCTGTCTTCATCAGAAATGCCAGCCTTGGTTGACCATGTGATCTTGGGCAAATAACACATTTTCTGTGCCTCATTTTCCTCATCTTATATTTAAATATATTTATGTATTGCACCAGCAACTGTTAATCATAATAATTTACCATGTTTTTAAATGGGAATGATATATAAATGGAATGATAGTTGCACCTCTCCATGTGTCAGAGAACTGGGAGTAATTAAATACAGTAGAAAACCATTTATTCAGAATGTCTGAGACCTAATCTGTTCTACATTAATTATATCAGTGCTTATATATCCTAATTCCAAATGAGCATAACAATTTTTAAAGGGATGTTAGCTCATAAATTATGCCATACATTGTCGGATGGTAAAGTATAATGAGAAATAACTTTTAAATCAACTGTTTTACAAACTATGAAACATAATATGGAATGTAAGATATGTTGGAAAATAAATAAGAAAATGTTTGTTTAGTGTTTATATAGCATTATCTAGATCAATAAAAGAATATGTTGGCACCAGGGGTTGAATTGTGTCTCACCCCACTCCCTAATCCCTATATTGATGCCTTAACCCCTAATGTATTTTGGTAGACCTTTGGGAGACAGTTAGGTTTAGAGGAGGCCGTGAGGGCAGGGCCCTAATGATGGGATTTTGTGTGTCTGTGTGTTAGTCCCTCAGTCGTGTCTGACTCTTTGTGACCCCATGCACTGTAACCCTCCAGGCTCCTCTGTCCATGGGGGTTTTCTAGGCAAGAATACTGGAATGGGTTGCCAGTTCCTCCTCCAGGGGATCTTCCCACTCAGGGATCGAACTTGGGTCTCCTGCATTCCAGGGGGATTCTTTACCGTCTGAGCCACCAGAGAAGCCCAATGATGGGATTAGTGCTCTTACTCAAGAGCCACCAGAGAGCTAGCCCTCCTTTCTCTTTTCTTTCTTTATTTCTTGCCTCTGGATGAATGATACTTCTAGTCTCACCCAAATCTGATTTAGATGATATTTAACTAAAAATTTGGACTTTGGACTTTAGCGTTGATGCTGAAATGTGTTAAGACTTCGGGGCTGTTTGAATGGAATGAAATATTTTGCATATGAGAACATGAATTTGCGGGGACCAGGAGCAGAATGCTATGGAATGAATTGCATCCCTTCAAAATTCATATGTGTAACCCTAACCCCCAATGTGATATAGTCGGAGATGGAGACTTTGGGAGATAATTAGTTTTAGATGAGATCATGAGGATGTGGGGCCCTCATGATGGGATCATTGCCCTTATAAGAAAAGATATCAGAGAGATTTCTCTCTCTCTCTCTTGCCATGTGAAGATACAGTGAGAAGATGGCCATCTATAAGTAAGGCCCTAAACTGACCATGCTGGCACCTTGACTGGGGCTTCTATCCCCCAGGACTGTGAGAAAAAGTTTTGTTGCTTAAGCCACCCAGTCTATGGCATTGTGTTATGTCAGTCTGATCTGATGAAGAGAGTTGGCTATTTATCATTTTATTTATGTAAATATTTTGCCCAGATTTTCCAATAGGATCACTTGTTTTCTCTTTCCATTGTATAAATTAAGGAATAGGTTGTACACATTTACACAATTCAGTGCATTAAAACTATTCTTGCCCATTGAAGCATAAATGACCAAGAACCCCACAGTTCTTATATTACCAGCAAGATCTATACGCTGACTGTGTCATTATCTATTGCAATTTGTCTACCTTGTCCTGAATGCTTGGATTTGGCCACTGTGATATCACAAACTCACATTATCACACTGTCACTATATGACTAAGATAAAATAAAGATTCTGTTAATGAAGGAATGGCATGACTTTCTTATTGAGGTAAAAGAACATATAAATTCATCATCCTAAACATTTTTAAGTGTACAGTGGGACTGTGTACATTTTTAAGTGCACAGTGGGACTATACGCACATGGTTTTGCAAAGGGTCTCTTTTTCATCTTGCAAAATTGAAACTCTTTACCCATGGAATAGCTCCCCAGCTGCTCTCCACTCTTCGAAGTCACCATTCATTTTCTGATAGTTTGACTACTTTAGATATCACATATAAATAGAATCACATAGGCTTATTTCATGTATAATATCCTCAAGGTTCCTTCCTGTGGTAGCATACAACGTGATTTTCTTGTGAATGGAAGAAGCTGAATAGTATTCTATCCTATGTATTTACCGCATTTTCCTTTTCAGTTCATCCACCAGTGGACACTGACATTTCTACCACACTTTGGCTATTGTGACTAATGCTTCAATAAACATGGGTGTGTAAATACTCTTCAGGATCCTATTTTTAATTATTTTAGATGTGACCCACCCAGAAATGGGGTTGCCAGATCATATGGCAATTATATTTTTAATTTTTTGAAGAACCTCCATACATCAACATTTTACATTCCAAAATAAGTTCACAGATTTCTAATTTCTGCATATATTCACCAGCACTAATGATATTCTGTTTTGTGATAGTGGCCATCCTAACGAGCTCAATCAGTAAAGAATCTGCCTGCCATGCAGGAGAGCCAAGTTCAGTCCCTGGGTCAGGAGGGTCCCCTGGAGAAGGAAATGGCAACCCACTCCAGTATTCTTGCCTGGGAAATCCCATGAACAGAAGAGCCTGCTGGGCTACAGTCCATGGCGTTGCAAGAGTCAGGCATGACTTAGCAACTAAACCACCACCATCCTAATGAGTATGAGGCAATATCACATTGTGGTTTTGATTTACATTTTCATGATGATTAGTGAGGATGAACATCTTTTTGTATGATTCTTGGACATTTGCATATATCCTTTGGATAAATGTCTTTTCAACTCGTTTGCCTATTTTAAAATAAGAATTTTTTTGTTGTTTTTGTTGAATCTTAGGAGTTCTTTACATATTCTGTATATTAACTCCTAATCAGATATATGACTTGAAAATATTTTCTCCCATTTCCGAGATTGCCTTTTCTTTCTGTGGGCTGTTTTCTTTGTTTCACAGAATGAACAACCATTTCATTTTTAGAATAAGTATGTTGTTCTGATACGTCTACTCAACGGACTCATGGATAAACAAACTTGTATGTTTAGGGCATTATGGGCTTGGTTTTTGTTTTACTCTTGTTTTTTACTTTTTTTAAAATTGAAGTATGGTTGCTGTACATATTACATAAGTTATAGGTATGTAATATAGGGATTCGCAATTTGTAAAAGTCATACTTCATTTATGATTATAATAAAAAATTGGCTATATTCCCCATATTGTACAATATATCCTTCTAGCCTATTTTATAACTGATAGTATGTACCTCTTAATCCCCTATCCCTATATTGCCCCTCCCCTCTTACCTCTCTTAACTGGTAACCACCAGTTTCTTCTTTGTATGTGTGAGTCTGTTTCTTTTTTGTTTTATTCACTAGCTTGTTGTATTTTTGAGATTGCACAAATAAGTGATATCATACAGTATCTGTCTTTCTCTGTGTGACTTACTGCACTTAGCATAATACTCTCCAAGGCCATCCATGTTGCTGCAAATAACAAAAATCTCCTTTTTAATGGCTGAGTAGTATTCCATCGTGTGTGTGTGTGTGTGTGTGTGTGTACATCTTCTTTATCCATTCATCTGTTGACGAACACTTAGTTTGCTTCTATATTTTGGTAATTGTAAATAATGTTACTATGAACATTGGGGTGCATACATCATTTTGGATTAGTGTTTTTTCTTTCTTTCTATATATAGCCAGGGGTGGAGTTGCTGGGTCAGTGGTAGTTCTATTTTTACTTTTTTGAGAAACCTCCAAACTTTCCCACAATGGTTGCGTGAATTTACATTCTCACTAACAGTGTACAAGGGCTCCCTTTTCCTCTATGTCCTCACCACTGTTGGCTGTTTGTGTTATTTTTGATGATAGACATTATGGCAGGCGTGAGGTGATACCTCTTTGTGGTTTTGATTTGCATTTGCCTGATGATTAGCAAAGTTTAGCTTCTTTTCATATGCCTGTTGGACACCTGCATTTCCTTTTTGGAAAAATGTCTGTTCAGTTCTTCTGTCCATTTTCAAATCAGATTGTTTGTTTTTTTGATGTGGAGTTGTATGAGATGCTTGTATATGTTGGATATTAACACCTTATTGATCATATCATGTGCTCATTTTTTTCCCGCATTCAGGAGATTGTCTGAATCAGTAGGCTGTTTTGTTGATGGCTTCCTTTGCTGTGCAAAAGCTTTTAAGTTTAATTAGGTCCCATTTGTTTATTTTTGCTTTTATTTCCTTTGCTTTAGAAGACAGATATAAAACAATATTGCTGTGATTTATGTCAAAGAGTGTTCTGCCTAAGATTTCCTCTAGGAGTTTTACGGTTTCCGGTCTTACATTTAGATCTGTAATCCATTTTGAGTTTATTTTTGTATATAGTATTACAGAATGTTGTGTTTTGGTTTCTTGGTTTTGTTTTTAACATTTCCAGCTCTTTCAAATGAAAGTGCTACACAAATTACATTAGAATGGTTGTATTATAAACAATACAGTAACTTATGCATAACAAGTTACTAAAATCCTTAAAATATAAAATAATATTTAATTACTTTTTAAAAAGCAAAAGGCAGCTCTAATATCCCTAACATTTTTAGACTTTAGATTTTGTCATAGCCATTAAGCATTACACTATAGATATGCATAATACAGCCAAGCGTTAGAGCTATTTTACTGAGTGACATGTAGTCATACTATTTCTAGAATTGCTACTTGAACTACCCTAACTGAAGACACCCTCATGATTATCCATCGTTGTAGCTCTAAATCATACTTAGTAAAGGGAAAACTACTACCTGTGATTTGTAATTGAAGGAAATCTATTTTATTTTTAATAGCATGTATTTGAAAACTAATTTTATACTCTACACAAGTAGAAAGATGGTCATCATGAGTATCAGGTGTAAGAAGAATTTATTTTAGTGCCATAATATTTCATTAATAAATATGATTAGGTTTTACTGTATAGAAAGAAAAATACCATAAATAAATTGGTCAGTTGGTCTTTTTAAAGCAAGCCCATTAAACAATCTCTTCTGATATTTTTCAGGATCCACATGGGATAAAATGATATAAGGTAAACACTGCTGATAAGGATCACATAAATTATATAGATATTTCTGAAATGAGGCTGTTTGCTCCTGACAAGTAAAAGGAAGCAAGTAATGATTTGTGCACAAGCATACTGAACTGAGTTAACAAATAAAGTAACCTATTACATACAATGAGTTGTTACATAGCTGATTCAGTCACAGCATTTTATCTTCATTGGTTGCAATGAATATGAATGGCAAGTGTGATAGAAGTACCGTTGATGTGACTTGCTTGGAATCCCAGAAGAGATGGCTGAGTGGCAGCTAATAGAGTTAGTTCAACACTATAGAATCAAGGCCTTGGACCAGGTTCTTTACTTCAATAGGCCTCATATTAGCCATTTCTAAAGTGGGAGCAATATATGATTTTAAAGCGATGTATTTTCTTCAAATAAGTTCAAATTTTTCATCTCCTCTGAAGACTTTCATGATCCCACATACTTTTTTTTTTTTTTTTTGGATTTTTATATTATTTTTTTTAATTTATTTATTTTAATTAGAGGCTAATTACTTTACAATATGTATTGTATTGGTTTTGCCATACATCAACATGAATCCGCCATGGGTGTACACGTGTTCCCAATCCTAAACCCCCCTCCCACCTCCCTCCCCATTATCCCACATTCTTAACAACAATTTTTTTCAAATAATTGAATTTTACAACGTATTGAGTTCAATTGCTCGGTCGTGTATGAGCAATTGTCATACACAAGTCATACACGACTCATACACAAGTCATACACGACTCTTTGAGACCCCATGAATCACAGCACGCCAGGCCTCCCTGTCCATCACCAACTCCCAGAGTTTACTCAAACTCATGTCCATCGACTAGGTGATGCCATCCAGCCATCTCATCCTCTGTCGTCCCCTTCTCCTCCTGCCCCCAATCCTTCCCAGTATCAGAGTCTTTTCCAATGAGTCAACTCTTCACATGAGGTGGCCAAAGTACTGGAGTTTCAGCTTTAGCATCAGTCCATCCAGTGAACACCCAGGACTGATCTCCTTTAGGATGGACTGGTTGGATCTCCTTGCAGTCCAAGGGACTCTCAAGAGTCTTCTCCAACACGACAGTTGAAAAGAATCAATTCTTCGGCATTCAGCTTTCTTCACAGTCCAACTCTCACATGTATGCATGACCACTGGAAAAACCATAGCCTTGACTAGACGGACCTTTGTTGGCAAAGTAATGTCTCTGCTTTTGAATATGCTATCTACATTGATCATAACTTTCCTTCCAAGGAGTAAGCATCTTTTAATTTCATGGCTGCAATCACCGTCTGCAGTGATTTTGGAGCCCCAAAAAATAAACTCTGCCACTTTTTCCACTGTTTCCCCATCTATTTGCCATGAAGTGATGGGACCAGATGCCATGATCTTAGTTTTCTGAATGTGGAGCTTTAGGCCAACTTTTTCACTCTCCTCTTTCGCTTTCATCAAGAGGCTCTTTAGTTCCTCTTCACTTTCTGCCATAAGGGTGGCGTCATCTGCATATCTGAGGTTATTGATATTTCTTCCGGCAATCTTGATTCCAGCTTGTGCTTCTTCCAGTCCAGCATTTCTCATGATGTACTCTGCATATAAGTTAAATAAGCAGGGAGACAATATACAGCCTTGACATACTCCTTTTCCTATTTGGAACCAGTCTGTTGTTCCATGTCCAGTTCTAACTGTTGCTTCCTGACCTGCATACAGATTTCTCCAGAGGCAGATCAGGTGGTCTGGTATTCCCATCTCTTTCAGAATTTTCCATAGTTTATTTTGATCCACACAGTCAAAGGCTTTGGCATAGTCAATAAAGCAGAAACAGATGTTTTTTCTGGAATTCTCTTGCTTTTTCCATGATCCAGCAGATGTTGGCAATTGGATCTCTGGTTCCTCTGCCTTTTCTAAAACCAGCTTGAACATCTGGAAGTTCATGGTTCACGTATTGCTGAAGCCTGGCTTGGAGAATTTTGAGCATTACTTTACTAGCATGTGAGATGAGTACAATTGTGTGGTAGTTTGGGCATTCATTGGCCTTGCCTTTCTTTGGGATTGGAATGAAAACTGACCTTTTCCTGTCCCGTGGCCACTGCTGAGTTTTCCAAATTTGCTGGCATATTGAGTGCAACACTTTCACAGCATCATCTTTCAGGATTTGAAATAGCTCAGCTGGAATTCCATCACCTTCACTAGCTTTGTTCATAGTGATGCTTCCTAAGGCCAACTTGACTTTGCATTCCAGGATGTCTGGCTCTAGGTGAGTGATCACACCATCGTGATTATCTTGGTCGTGAAGATCTTTTTTGTACAGTTCTTCTGTGTATTCTTTCCACCTCTTCTTAATATCTTCCGCTTCTGTTAGATCCCTACCATTTCTGTCCTTTATCGAGCCCATCTTTGCATGAAATGTTCCCTTGATATCTCTAATTTTCTTGAAGAGATCTCTAGTCTTTCCCATTCTGTTGTTTTCCTCCATTTCTTTGCACTGATCACTGAGGAAGGCTTTCTTATCTCTCCTTGCTATTCTTTGGAAATCTGCATTCAAATGCTTATATCTTTCCTTTTCTCCTTTACTTATCACTTCTCTTCTTTTCACAGCTATTTGTAAGGCCTCCCCAGACAGCCATTTTGCTTTTTTGCATTTCTTTTCCATGGGGATGATCTTGATCCCTGTCGCCTGTGCAATGTCATGAACCTCCATCCATAGTTCATCAGGCACTCTATCTGTCAGATCTAGTCCCTTAAATATATTTCTCACTTCCACTGTATAATCATAAGGGATTTGATTTAGGTCATACCTAAATGGTCTAGTGGTTTTCCCTACTTTCTTCAATTTAAGTCTGAATTTCGCAATAAGGAGTTCATGATCTGAGCCACAGTCAGTTCCCGGTCTTGTTTTTGCTGACTGTATAGAGCTTCTCCGTCTTTGGCTGCAAAGAATATAATCAGTCTGATTTCAGTGTTGACCATCTGGTGTTATCCATGTGTAGAGTCTTCTCTTGTGTTGTCGGAAGAGGGTCTTTGCTATGACGAGTGTGTTCTCTTGGCAAAACTCTATTAGACTTTGCTCTGCTTCATTCTGTACTCCAAGGTCAAATTTGCCTGTTATTCCAGGTTTTTCTTAGGTGTGAATGATAAGATACAATAATTGAGTATCTAGAACCAAAAATAATAACCCTACGAAGCAGTACATGAAGCTGAGGGCGACTCCACAGTGAATCTGTATACATTAATGTGTTTTTGTGGCATCAATATAATTGATTAAAGTTCTCTAAGTCAGTTATTTCCTTTGGATTATATAAATTCCCTCACTTGATACAGTCTCCCCTCCCCCAAACCCACCCCCAAATTTTCCACATGTTTTCATGGCGTATCCACAACCATAGGGGCTTCCCTGGTGGCTCAGACTGTAAAGAACCTGCCTGCAGTGCAGGAGATCTGAGTTCCATTCCTGGGTTGGGAAGATCCCCTGGAGGAGAGCATGGCAACCCACTCAGTATTCTTGCCTGGATAATCACCATGGACAGAGGAACCTGGTGGGCTACAGTCCATGGGGTGCTGCTGCTGCTGCTAAATCACTTCAGTCGTGTCCAACTCTGTGCGACCCTATAGACGGCAGCCCACCAGGCTCTGCCGTCCCTGGGATTCTCCAGGCAAGAACACTGGAGTGGGTTGCCATTTCCTTCTCCAACGCAAGAAAGTGAAAATGAAGTCTCTCTGCCATGTCTGACTCTTCGTGACCCCATGGACTGCAGCATACCAGGCTCCTCCATCCATGGGATTTTCCAGGCAAGAGTACTAGGCTGGGTTGCCATTGCCTTCTCCGAGTCCATAGGGTGACAAAGAATCAAACACTACTGAGCAACTAAGCACGCACACACACCACAGCCGTAGTCTGTGACAACCAGACACTGATAAATGATTACAGTCAGAAGCCTATAAAAGGTCTCGGTGTGCAAGTAGTCATGCTTCTCCCCATCTTGAGAAAGGGGGTGAGTTTTTCTTTCCCTCTTAGTTCATAGGTACATATTTTAGGAACAGTAGCAACTAATGTGAATACAGGTAGGCTTTCACTCAATTCTGTTAAAGAAAATAATTTTCCTAATCTAAATTCATAATGATAATATTTACAATAATTATTTTGGTAGCTAACATTAACTGAGAACCAGTCACTGTGCTAAGTACTTGGTATACAATCCTGGTCTGACTTCCATGCTTTTTACATATACTAGGGACTATCATTAATATCATTAATATTGGGGATTCTCCAGTGGCTCAGTGGTAGAGAATCTGCCTGCAATGCAGGAGCCATGGGTTTGATCCCTGGGTCGGGAAGATCCCCTGGAAGAGGGCATAGCAACCCACTCCAGTATTCTTGCCTGGAGAATCCCCATGGACAGAAGGGCCTGGCAGGCTACAGTCCATGGGGTCACAAAGATTCAGACATGACCAAAGCGACTTAGCACATACAAATCATTAAGATGCAATGCTTTAATAAATATATATATGTATGTAAGGTAAGTCATCTACACCAAATTAGGTTACAAAATTGATCAAATATCATTAACTTATAATGTGAATGTTGGTCTTAGTGCCCATACAACAAAGTTCCTGTGTATGTATTTACTCTGAAAGCTAAACCTATGGGGACCTCATGTTTCTAAGAAGCAGTCGCACTTTGTTGATATTTTCATATATACTATTTTTTAATGTCTCTGAATATTCCTGACACTTTAACCAACTATCTACAGTTCCTTCCCTCATGAGGTTTTATGTACTTTGAGGGACTTCGCTGAAAGGCAATTTTCTTTGCAGCGTGGCCCAGTGAATAAAGCATCAGATAATATTTGTGAAGGACTTTGAGAGATGCAGATGAAAGGTGCTTCCTAAATACAAAGCGCTAATGTGGTATTCACGAAAATGGTTTTTCTTCACATCCTTTGCTCTAATGTTAAAGTCCTGAGGTATTATTGCAATAGGTACTTTAGAAAGCATGTATTTCCCAAATCATTTAGAAATAGAGTTTGTTATCTGAAGTAAAAAAGGACTGAGAGCATAATAAGAAAGCTAATCAATAGAGAGTGTTTGGTGTGGCTTGGAGGAAGAGGAAAGGATAGGAGTCAACTATTCTCATATTGACTCATGATTTCAATAATAGCTTCTCAGAACTATTGAGAAGAAAATAAGAAACCTGTAAAGATTCTAAAATGTTTTTTCATTATAATGGAGAAGTTTTAAATAATCAAAAAGTTTAGAATCAGATTTTTTTTCTTAGGTTATGTACTAGCTGGTGCTTGAATTTTATAGACTTTGTTGGATTCGATAATTGATCATTTGTTTAATAATATTATTTAGTGGTTACTATGTGCCAGGTACTCTGTTTTATACCTGTGACCTCATTTAATTTTCACAAAAACAGTAAGAGATTTTCATTAAGATCCCTATTTTACAGATAAAGAAATAGAGGCTTGAAACGGTTTGATTGTTCAACATCAAACATTGAGGAAACAGCAGAACTATGATTTAAACTCAGATTGATCTGATCCTAATATTGTAACTTAACCACCATGTCATTGGAAATGTCAGGATGTACTTATAAATTTAAACAAGTTATGTACAGATTCAGTTCTCTAAATAACTAGATAAGTAATAGAGCAAGTACTCTATCCTTGTTTCTCCTTACTGAAAATAAGTAAATGAAACCAAGACACACCCTCCCCTTTGTTTCCTGCTTCTGAATGAAAGGTATTCCATAGCTAATTAGGTTTAATTCTTTCTCTATCATTTATTTTGAACATTATAAGCAGTAATAACATATTAGTAAGATATGAGCCCTATTTTCAGTTCAGTTGAGTTCAGTCGCTCAGTCGTGTCCGACTCTTCACAACCCCATGAATCGCAGCACGCCAGATCTCCCTGTCCATCACCAACTCCCGGAGTTCACTCAGACTCACGTCCATCGAGTCAGTGATGCCATCCAGCCATCTCATCCTCTGTCATCCCCTTCTCCTCCTGCCCCCAATCCCTCCCAGCAACAGAGTCTTTTCTAATGAGTCAACTCTTCACATGAGGTGACCAAATATTAGAGTTTCAGCTTTAGCATCATTCCTTCCAAAGAAATCCCAGGGCTGATCTCCTTCAGAATGGACTGGTTGGATCTCCTTGCAGTCCAAAGGACTCAAGAGTCTTCTCCAACACCACAGTTCAAAAGCATCAATTCTTTGGCGCTCAGCCTTCTTCACAGTCCAACTCTCACATCCATACATGATCACTGGAAAAACCATAGCCTTGACTAGACGGACCTTTTTTGGCAAAGTAATGTCTCTGCTTTTTAATATGCTATCTAGGTTGGTCATAATTTTCCTTCCAAGGAGTAAGCGTCTTTTAATTTCATGGCTGCAGTCACCATCTGCAGTGATTTTGGAGCCCAGAAAAATAAAGTCTAACACTGTTTCCACTGTTTCCCCATCTATTTCCCATGAAGTGATGGGACTGATGCCGTGATCTTCGTTTTCTGAATGCTGAGCTTTAAGCCATCTTTTTCAGTCTGCACTTTTACCTTCATCAAGAGGCTTTTGAGTTCCTCTTCACTTTCTGCCATAAGGGTGGTGTCATCTGCATATCTGAGGTTATTGATATTTCTCCTGGCAATCTTGATTCCAGCTTGTGCTTCTTCCAGTCCAGCGTTTCTTATGATGTACTCTGCATAGAAGTTAAATAAGCAGGGTGACAATATACAGCCTTGACGTACTCCTTTTCCTATTTGGAACCAGTCTGTTGTTCCATGTCCAGTTCTAACTGTTGCTTCCTGACCTGCATACAGATTTCTCAAGAGGCAGGTCAGGTGGTCTGGTATGCCCATCTCTTTCAGAATTTTCCACAGTTTATTGTGATCCACACAGTCAAAGGCTTTGGCATAGTCAATAAAGCAGAAATAGATGTTTTTCTGGAACTCTCTTGCTTTTTCGATGATCCAGCGGATGTTGGCAATTTGATCTCTGGTTCCTCTGCCTTTTCTAAAACCAGCTTGAACATCTGGAAGTTCATGGTTCACGTATTGCTGAAGCCTGGCTTGGAGAATTTTGAGCATTACTTTACTAGCGTGTGAGATGAGTGCAATTGTGCAGTAGTTTGAGCATTCTTTGGCTTTGCCTTTCTTTGGGATTGGAATGAAAACTGACCTTTTCCAGTCCTGTGGCCACTGCTGAGTTTTCCAAATTTGCTGGCATATTGAGTGCAGCACTTTCACAGCATCATCTTTCAGGATTTGAAATAGCTCAACTCGAATTCCATCACCTCCACTAGCTTTGTTCATAGTGATGCTTTCTAAGGCCCACTTGACTTCACATTCCAGGATGTCTGGCTCTAGGTAAGTGATCACACCATCGTGATTATCTGGGTCGTGAAGATCTTTTTTGTACAGTTCTTCTGTGTATTCTTGCCACCTCTTCTTAATATCTTCCGCTTCTGTTAAATCCCTACCATTTCTGTCCTTTATCGAGCCCATCTTTGCATGAAATGTTCCCTTGATATCTCTAATTTTCTTGAAGAGATCTCTAGTCTTTCCCATTCTGTTGTTTTCCTCCATTTCTTTGCATTGATCGCTGAGGAAGGCTTTCTTATCTCTTCTTGCTATTCTTTGGAACTCTGCATTCAGATGCTTATATCTTTCCTTTTCTCCTTTGTTTTTTGCTTCTCTTCTTTTCACAGCTATTTGTAAGGCCTCCCCAGACAGCCATTTTGCTTTTTTGCATTTCTTTTCCATGGAGATGGTCTTTTTTTTTTCTTTTCTTCTATACAATGTCATGAACCTCTTTCCATAGTTCATCAGGCACTCTGTCTATCAGATCTAGGCCCTTAAATCTATTTCTCATTTACACTGTATAATCATAAGGGATTTGATTTAGGTCATACCTGAATGGTCTAGTGGTTTTCCCTACTTTCTTCAATTTAAGTCTGAATTTGGTAATAAGGAGCTCATGATCTGAGCCACAGTCAGCTCCCGGTCTTGTTTTTGCTGACTGTATAGAGCGTCTCCATCTTTGTCTGCAAAGAACATAATCAGTCTGATTTCGGTGTGGACCATCTGGTGATGTCCATGTGTAGAGTCTTCTCTTGTGTTGTTGGAAGAGGGTGTTTGCTATGACCAGTGCATTTTCTTGGCAAGACTGTATTAGTCTTTGCCCTGCTTCATTCCGTATTCCAAGGCCAAATTTGCCTGTTACTCCAGGTGTTTCTTGACTTCCTACTTTTGCATTCCAGTCCCCTATAATGAAAAGGACATCTCTTTTGGGTGTTAGTTCTAAAAGGTCTTGTAGGTCTTCATTGAACCGTTCAGCTTCTTCAGTGTTACTGGTTGGGGCATAGACTTGGATTAATTTGATATTGAATGGTTTGCCTTGAAACAAACAGAGATCATTCTGTCGTTTTTGAGATTGCATCCAAGTACTGCATTATGGACTCTTTTGTTGACCATGATGGCTACTCCATTTCTTCTGAGGGATTCCTGCCCACAGTAGTAGATATAATGGTCATCTGAGTTAAATTCACCCATTCTAGTCCACTTGAGTTCACCGATTCCTAGAATGTCGACGTTCACTCTTGCCATCTCCTGTTTGACCACTCCCAATTTGCCTTGATTCATGGACCTGACATTCCAGGTTCCTATGCAATATTGCTCTTTACAGCATTGGACCTCGCTTCTATCACCAGTCACATCCACAGATGGGTATTGTTTT
Source organism: Bos grunniens (assembly GCF_055505025.1). Lineage (NCBI taxonomy): Eukaryota > Metazoa > Chordata > Mammalia > Artiodactyla > Bovidae > Bos > Bos grunniens. Next base: position 137,495,773 of record NC_141194.1, read on the forward strand.
TGCTTTGGCTCCATCCCTTCATTCTTTCTGGAGTTATTTCTCCACTGATCTCCAGTAGCATATTGGGCACCTACTGACCTGGGGAGTTCCTCTTTCAGTATCCTATCATTTTGCCTTTTCATACTGTTCATGGGGTTCTCAAGGCCTACTTTAAAAAAAAAATATTTCAATAGTGGTTCACACTTTACCTTTTATTTCTGTACCCTGACTTACAACTTAGTTTTTAGGATTACTACTAGAAGTCCCCGTGGTATCCTGTGGCCAGATTTTTCCATGGAAACCGTCTAAGGGAAATAAATGGGAATCACCTAGGACTTGTGTCGTGCAGAGACAAGGGAAGATTTCCCTCGTGCTGCCATGACAAGAATTTGAAGATCAGGGAGCTGGCTGGGCATTAACCCTGCATGAGATGACTTCCTGAGTAGCAGGATTATGCTTTACATAAGCTGTTTCCAAATGCTAATGAATCGGGAAGTACAAAAGACAACAGTCCTGTAACACTGAGTTCTTTCCTCCGTTAGACATCTCACTCTGGGCAGGCTACCAATCACCAAATCAAGACTTGCTTTCATGAAGTACAAGGGAGGCAAATGGAGCCATGTACACATGCCTTGTGTTCAAATTTTATTTAATATCTTTTGTAGTGCTTATTTGCCGTTAGGGAGTAAACCAAAGGAAAAGCAAACTTGAATCAAATCCAGGTTGTCATCACCGCCACTGCTGCCGCCAAGTCGCTTCAGGCGTGTCTGACTCTGTGCGACCCCATGAACTGCAGCCCACCAGGCTCCCCCGTCCCTGGGATTCTCCAGGCAAGAACACTGGAGTGGGTTGCCATTTCCTTCTCCAGTGTGTGAAAATGGAAAGTGAAAATGAAGTCACTCAGTCGTGTCCGACTCTTAGCGACCCCATGGACTGCAGCCTACCAGGCTCCTCCATCATGGGATTTTCCAGGCAACAGTACTGGAGTGGGGTGCCATTGCCTTCTCCCGGTTGTCATCACACCCTGCCATAAACCCAGATCACACTCTGCAGTTTGGTCTGGTACAGACCCCCGTACCCCTCCATATTAATACACAGGAAAGAGCTTTTGTGCACCCATTCACTGATTTCAAACACTAACAAGAGGTTTCTTTGAGAACTGCTTCACATAAGCAATGTGTGTTTAATCCTCTGTCCCTCTCAGCATCTCATCTATCATACATGTATGTTTCCCCTGTGTACCATTTGAAGAAATTGATTTAAATGACCTTAACTAAGAATTAAGTTAATTAAGATACTTTATGGAAACACTGATCAATCACTACCTAGGAAATATTTTCTTAATTTCTCAGATTACCATTTATATTTCTTTGTTACTGCAGTTTCAAATATTCATAGTTTCCTCAACACATGTTCTCACTTTTCCTTCTGTTTCTGTACACTGACACTCTTCCTCTCGAGACAAGATAACTTTTTAGTTTTCCTAAGGCACCTATACATTAAATCTCAGTGGGTGAGAGTTGGGAGAAACCTGCCTGAATTCACTGGATGTTCATTCGACTCTAACATTATATTAGTAGATTCCACTAATTTGCGTATTTTGATGGACATTTTGCTTGATCCACTAGTAGACACATCTGTATCAATATATCACTATATTTCCTAATTGAGCTGCCTTCTCATGACTTCATTAGCCATCTTCCAGTTAATGAAGTCTCAAGTGCATTCTATATGTAATTTGAGGATGCATGTGAAAAGACATCATTACAAAAGAATTTTTCAGATAACTTTCTTGTATTCTGGGTGATGTTCATCTAGAATGTTGCATTTTGTTTGGGGAACCATAAAGGCCTAGTTAAATTGGAGGGAGTCCAGAGAGATAAGCAGTAATGTAATTGAGGGAATGAATCAGAGTTTGAAGGGAAAAATAAAATGAGTTAAGTATGCATAACTTAGCATAAGCAAAGTTTATAAGGCAGGCTTAGTAATAGGTCTTAATGTCGGCACCTCTCCAAGAAATAACTCTATTTAACATCTCAGTAAAATAACATGCTGAAAAACAAGAAAATGAAAATTTGTAATAATGAGTGAGTTAATCAATGAACATTTCAGAACACTTCAGGCAGAAACTTTCAGAGACAGGCTGTGCCCACACAATGCCAAAACAGCTGGTAGGAATGTGAAGAATTCAATCAAATAAGGTATTTGTCATCATCAAACAGTCTCCCACCAGAGTGACTATAATTGGTTTTTAAAAAATACACTTAATTGAATTTAAAATTTTGATTTTGTTCAAATTAATTAAATTTTCGAACAAACAAAATTATAAAGTATTGAATAAAATTTTGAGCTAAGTGTGTGGGAGCTATAAAGATGATTCAGACCCCAGCTCTTGATATATGACAAGTAGATACATCACTTGAATACCAGAGAGAAGTAAAAGTTACTCTCTCCTTCCTCGCAGAACTCTCTCTTCCTAGCTCATACCTCTCTGGGAGAGTCCCTCAGTAACCCAAAATCTATCAGGCAGAAAGGTTGCTGGAAGATACTGGTGTTCTGCCATCCTCCATCAAGATCACAGTTCTTTTTTTTGGCTGCAGCATATCTGAATAATGTACGTGTGTCAGACACTCGTGTGAGAATGTGAAGATTTTCCCCCAATTTCCCCCCCCTTATTTTCTTTTTTGGGGGTGTGAATAACCAAATTTTCTTCATGTCCATGGTATGCATAGAATCATTCAGCAAGCATGAGAATATGGAAATTGTTTCTGAGATCAGAGTTGTACCCAATTCCTAGCACTAGCTATAGCCCCACCCCTTTACTCCAGGAAAGCACATCCAAGGGTAACTCAGAGTGGCACTGTTACAGGTATCACCTTTTCATCCACCATTTTTAAAATAAATTGTCTGTGAACTTTAGTCCTCTATTGTAGTAACAAGTGATAGCAAAACTTTGGTTTGTTTGGATCCTCTAGCTGAGAACTGCTGAGTTAGAGCAAAGATGAAAACGAGGGAGAATCATCTGGGTCATGTGAATACAGCCATAACGGTGCTGTCTCTTCCCACTGTCCCTGGTGGACACTACACATGTTTTCAATCTCCCAGTATAGATGTTGGAACCCCTTTTCACCACTTCACTTGGTATCCATGGGTTTCTCTTATTCCTGGGAGAGTACCTACAGGGTATGGACGAGGTTTCTCACCAAATAGCCAGACAATGATGATTATATAATGGTTAATGTAAGATTGTTGTTCAGTTGCTGAGTCATGTCCGACGCTTTGCGACCCCATGGGCTGCAGCACACCAGGCTTCCCTGTCCTTCACTATCTCTTCAAGGTATTAATTTTTAATAACAAGTACTTTTTCTTCATTCTTTTTGTTGAAAAGTTTGGGATGGAGGTGCTAAAACCTTCCCCAGTCTTCCCTAGTTCTCCATGTTTTCTTTTTATCCTCTAGGGATTTTTCTTTTTGTTTTTTACTACTCAATATAGTTTGCCCTCATTATTTAACATATGGTGGTTGAAAAATATTTTTCTTAGAGCTTTTAGACACAGTCATAATGTTTTCTTGATTTGTGCTTCAAACATTCAGAATTCCATTTTCATAAATAACATTAGAAAGATTTTTATCTGTTGCTTTTTGAACAAATATAGGGTGACCATTTCTAATAGTCTAATAAAAAAGTGAAGCTCTGAAAATGAAAACTTTGTAAAATTCCACAATATCTGTTATTAGCCAATTTATTAAAGGATTCACTGTCAATTAATTCATAACCCTCCATTACCTACTTGCAAATAAATAATGAACTTGGGGACTGAAAATAATTGAAATACCTACTTAGGACTTTAGTTGAGTATAAAGTAAATGTGAACTTTTAAGGATCATTACTTTTTATATTTTCTTTTTGATATACTTCACTGCCTAATAATGGAAGCCACAGCATCACTGTCAGCATAAGATAAAACAGGGCAATTATCTATTTCATGTTTCATGGTACATAATGGATAACAGAGTTTCCTTCAAGACCATAGTGAAAAAGGCTTTGGCCAACCACTAAATTTAATTTGAATTGTTAATACCATATATTAATATTTAGAATCTGACATTTAAAATTCCAAATTTTGTCACAAAGTAGAGCTCTTTACCATTCTGCATAGAAAAATTAACAGGTAATAAATGTATTGGCTTCATTTTTCTTTTGTTCTTTTTAACATCATCAAGCTACTCTGAAAATATAAGTGAAGATGTATCCTCCTTGTGTTCTCACAACCAAGAAAATTAGTTTATACATTTACATGAATAATTTAACCAAAATAGCATTAGCCACAGTCCTCTCTTTCTTTCTATTATTTTCTTGGTTGTAAAGTCCTAGTTTGTCTTAATCTTTGTCAGAGAGTTGATTGAGTTAACAAACCAGGTACTGTCGGTAGGAATATTGACTGTTATGCCTGAGATTGGCTAATTGCACTATGTAAAGCCAATACAGTGCATGGCACAGTTGGATTCCCCCAATAATAGAGACAGGGAGAAATGGATTGGAAGAGGGCTGCCTTGTGTATATCTGACTCTTTGTTTCGCTTGTACAACTGATTGGAGAGCAGGAAAGGAAGTTAATGAGACCTAGATTTTCAGGAGGTAGACCAGCACAGCCTTTAAAGATATGCATCAGCTTATGGAGAGACTGAAGTGTAAATAGGAGTTTCAGCACAAACATGTCAAAGGATTGTAGGTGCTCCAGTGTTCAGCTTTATTTCTAGTGGTTGTAACAAAGATCAATCTAACTGACAAAAATTAATGAAGCATATCTCTTACTTGCTGGCTTACTGAGAGGACCGTTTAAAGTCCTCAAAGGGATGGACTTTACAATCATACATAACATTGCAGGGCTCAGGAGCCATGCAGAGGGAAGAAATCCAGCACCAGGTTGAAACCATGTCAGCCTGATGGTATTATAATTTATTATTGTTAGCCTTCCCCAGGCCTCTGTGACTCTTCTCCCACAGTTATCTGCTGTCATTGTGAGTTCTCCTCTCTGTTTCTCTCTCCTTCTACCTCGTTCTGTTGTTCTCTATGTCTCACTCATTCACATGCCCATGTGTGTGCTCAGTTGCTCAGTCGTGTCCAACTCTTTGTGACCCATGGAATATAGCATGCCAGGTCCTCTTCCCATGGGATTCTCTGGGCAAGAATACTGGAGTGGGTTGCCATGCCCTCCTCCAGGGGATCTTCCTGACCCAAGGACTGAACTCGCATCTCTTATGTCTTCTGCATTGGCGGCAAGTTCTTTACCACTAGCACCACGTGGGAAGCCCTCACATGCCCCCCACACACACACACACATCTATTAAACATTAGCTATGTAATAGACTTTATTTCTGTTCTCAATCTAATGGTTTATTTAACTAATGAATCTGCTTTTATTAAAGACTGTTAGTATATCAATATTAAAGCAGTATTATTTGAGCCAGAAGAATGATAAGGTATACCTGTTTATTCCATTTTCTTCAGAAAACCAATTTTATTACCTCCATATTCTTTGAGCCTATAATAATAATTATAAGGTTAAGAACAGAAATGTCTACAGCCAGATACACTTAGGACTAATTTGATGATCACTGAACACTATCAAGTTAATGGATATTAGCCATAACATGCAAATGTATAACTGCCTCCTCACTGGTTGTGAAGGCTACTTGTGACAAGTACTCTAAAGTAGTAATATCCATTGAGAATTAGTGTGCGAAGTCGCTTCAGTCCTGTCCAACTCTGTGCGACCCTATGGACTGTAGCCTGCAAGGCTCCTCTGTCCATGGGATTCTCCAGGCAAGAGTACTGGAGTGGATTGCCATGCCCTTCTTCAGGGGATCTTCCAAACCCAGGGATTGAACCTGTGTCTCTTACATCTCCTGCATTGGCAGGCAAAATTAGTAGGAATAGTTAATATTACTAATAAACCTCTCTTGTTTTTATTAAATCTGTTTCTTTTTATTCCCTCTCCTTCCTAGGACAGAGAACAGCTCAGAAAACCAATCCCAGAAACCAAAGCCTTATAATTGGCCTCAAGAGACTTGACATAAGTAGTTATGGCAATAACCCTTGGTGCCCTGATGTTCTTTGCTCATGTAGATTACTAAGGCCGTCAGAAGCATTAATTAATTTTGCCTCATAAGAGTTCAGAGAGGTGCTTAAATAATAATACAGACTCAATGCTTTATCTAGAATCTTTGGGGTACACTTATTTTACAATTTAGAATTTTTAAGACTTTCTAAAGGCAATAGCATAAAGATACACTGTCTATTGTGCAACCCCTGAATTGGGATGTGGGCCAGCACCACTTAATAAAACACATCAGTATTTCCACAGCTAAAAGTAGGGGAATTCACTAAATGAAATGCAGAGAGACTGTAAATATCATCATATCAGTTCTGGTTAGGTTTTCCCACCAAATGAGTTAGGAAAAAAAACCTCACATTTTCAGACATTTTTTGGATTCAGAATTGGAGCCAAAGCATCATGATGCTGTCCCCACTTTAGCCAAAGGGGTAATGAAACAGACTAAATGAGGAAGTAGATACATGTTCTCTGACCTCCTGTGACCTTTCTCTTGAGTTATAGGAATATATGTGCCCCCCTTTGCAACATATACTGTATAGTAACTTTGGGACAAAACATATTTGAGGCTGTATTGTCATAGTGTCATTATAGAAAACTGATCAATTAGTTAAATACATAGACTTTGCAAAACAAGGCTTGTGTCTATTTTGGTCAAATTGTTTAAGGAAAAAATATCTATTTGACTTTACCATATTAATGACAATATTTTTAACACCTACTGAAAGCTATTTTATCTGTACAGTCAGTTCTGCTACAATGCTTGTTTTGAAAACATTGATTTGTCCCCATGTTATTAGTACATTTGAGAACAATTTGAACGTAAGAGAAATTTCACATTTGCACATGTGCGATTCCATCTGTTAAAAATACTAGGTGCATGCAGGAGACCACATACAGCAGATACAGCCATGGACGAATATACAAAACATGCACATGCTTACATCTGAAACATCTACCGGCTACCTTAGCTCACCATGTGTGTTAGAAGCCTTGCCCACCCACATCTGGTGTTAGAACTCCCTGTCTGATTCAGATAGCCCTCCTTCCACCACTTCACAATAACTCATAAGCTGCGATCCTTCTGACACCCACTTTCACAAGCACCCTTCAGATATTGTGCCCAAACACCATTTTTCCCATAAGACCCTTACCCATGCATGATTCTGTCATAGTGCGGTGAATTTTCAAAATGCAGTCATCACCTTATAACTGAATGGACTGTATGTGTTAATGAAATGAAAGGGGTGAAACACCCTGATGGATATCTTGAGCAGTCCTCGCACAGTGTTTCTGGGAAGATATATTCTAATTTCTGGTGCAAAGTTTCTCTAACACATGATCCAGAAGGTTTATTTGCAGAAAAAGAGGGGGGAAAAAGTCTATGCATGACAACTTTTCTTCTCCCACTTACCTTTTGGTGACAGACAGCATTGCTTCTGAAGGCTTATACTTCTGTTAATAGCTCTGCCGTGCCTAAAATGCCTTGGATACAGAGTTTGGAGGAATCCCACCCCTACCCCTACCCGCCCCTGAGAGATTTTCTTTCCAAGTTATTTTAGGACCTTAAACCTGAAACTGGCTCCTATCCAAGAATATTATGTGAATTAGACCTTTCTATCTGAAAACTTAATTTACTCTCAGAAAGCTTTGTATGTCTGGATACCCACATTTGCATAATCGCTACTCCCCCCTCTCCCTTGCATGTCTCTTTCAGGCACAGAAACGTATGGTTGCCAGATACATTCGGAAGTGAGTGACTCTTAACCCCTTGGAATTGGTGTTCTAGAGCTCCTGACACTGAACCCTAATGCATTTTTTATTAATGTTTAATGTTGAGAAATCCCATTTTGTGGAGCCCAAGGATTAAATTACTTCATTTGGGAGGGAATGAGTGTATTCCCCACATCTTTTTCCTGAAGTGAAAAAAAGAATGAAGCTGAGATGATTTGTATTTCTTAAAGGCTTAAGGTCCGGATATATTCTACTCAGTCCAATATCGTGAAATACTTTAAAGATGGTATGAACAACTAGGGAAACCTCAGCATATTCAAAATGTAGGAACAACAGTACACAATAAAATAGATATAAATAAGAACATACGTATATATAGTCAAAATGTATGTTTTCAATACATATAAGCATATATAATAAAAATGACTATACAAAGCAGTTCTACCTGAGGCAGAAATGACAGAATATGTTATAATAATAGCAGGATTGTACTTTTCAGTGAAGTAGAATTTTTTTATCATTTTTTTATGATTAAAAACGAGTCAGAAAGATTTTGGGGTTAAATCAACAATAAACAAGAGAGTTCTATCTGAACTGATATGAAACAGTTTTCTAAAAAAAAAACAAAGATTTTGGGGAAATCCAGCATGCATTAAATCCAGACGATAATGAGCGATCCTTTCGTTCAAGCAATTGTACTGAATAAAAACTTTCTTTCTTTGACCAACTGTATTGACAGAAACACCTACTCATTAGGCTAGCAGATCTCACACATGTTGCTTGGAAGTTGTTCTGAACACATGACCCAAAATTGATTCCTTTTCTTCTTCTACCTGCGGACTCCCACCTTTGGCTTCTCTTCGTTGCATCATTAAGTTCATGTATTCAGATGACAAATCTGTCCAGTGTGTCACTGCTGCCCTTTTCACATCCTGGAGGACATGATTTTAAGCTCCCTCTTCCAGGTATCATTGTCCTTCCCCATGGTTTTGGGAGAGATTTCACTGAGACTTCCAAGGAGGAAGCCTACTGCTCTGTGAACTAAGTAGATATCCAGTGGCTACATCAGAATGAAAGAGCCAAGGGCACATTTGGGGTGGTTCTGTAGGTCTCACAGACCATTGAAACACTCCTCTATCAATAAAAGTTTTCAGGGATCTTACTCTGTACTCACTGTGCTCAATGTTACCGTGGCATTCAAGAAAGGTAGAAGGTGATTTGCTCTAAGAAACGTGTGGCCTAACTGGGGACATAGGACAAAAACATGGAGTATTAAGAGACTGCTATAACATTGCAAACTCAGAGGCCAAATTTATGATAAAAATATTAAGTGCTGAAGTTCCAGAAGAGACTCATTTATTTTATAGAATAGTATAATGGAAAGAGTTCTAGGCTAGGAATCAACAGACACAGGCAGGCAAATTCATACAAGTTGAATGACTGAACAAATCACTTCACCTCTGAGACTTGGGTTCCTTGGCTGTAAAATGGAGAGGGAATGAGGGAGGGCTGAACTAGATGATTCCTATGGTCAATTCCAGCTCATCTTGGTTTTTTTGGCGGGGAGGGAGGGTGCCCAGGGTGCATGGTTTGCAAAATCTTAGTTCCTCAACCAGGGATTGAACCCAGGTATTTAACAGTGAAAGGGCTGAGTCCTAATGAGTGGAACGCAAAGGAATTCTCCAATCTTAAAGTTTTATACTCCTGTTACATTCAATAAAGTCACTGACATACTATGTCCAAGCACATGTTAAATGAATTAAATGTAATTACTAGGTAAAAGGATTATTGTCTGCATTTGACAAATGAGGGGGTAAAGTTCCCAAGTGGTAGAAGAACTCAAACCCCTGAATTCAGTGCCCTTTCCACTATACTATGCTGCACTTCATTACACCACTCTGCCTTCCTGTGTACACAAAGGAGATATCATCTACCACAGGAACAGTGCGTGCTAAGTCATTTCAGTAGTGTCCAACTCTTAGTGACCCTACGGACTGTGGCCTGCCAGGCTCCTCTGTCCATGGGATTCTGCAGGCAAGAATGCTGGAGTGGGTTCCATGCCCTCCTCCACGGGATCTTACCAACCCAGAGATGGAATTCACATCTCTTATGTATCCTGCATTCTTTACCACTAGTGCCACCTGGGAAGCCCAGAAGAAGGGAGCTGACATAGACGCAAATAACTGCAGGGTAGTGGTATGTCATAAGTGAAGAATTCAGAAAATGTGGAGGAATTGTTGTCTCTACATCTTAAGAAAGTGAAGAGAACTTGTATTACAGAGAGCTGCAGGAGAGTGAATGGAGCTTTGGCCAGAGTGAGGTGATGTGGGTTCTAATCTGAGCCATGCCACTAACTTGCCAAGGGTCCCTGGACAAATAATTCTCTGGGTGTCAGTTTTCTCATCTTCAAAATTAGAGAATCCCCAGGTGTTTTGGATCCCAGCATTCAATCCTTCATTGAGCCCCAAGGACGGAAAGCAGGCTTCCTTGTTAAGGTCATGAGTATGAATCCAGAGGTTTAAAAAAAATTAATGGGATGTTAAGTACTTTTGATGATTTTTTTTAGTGGATATGGGATTTGGACTGGGTCTAGAGTAAAGGGAGTGCTTTAGAAAATTCATGAAGCATTTTAGTTCCTTTTAAATATACAAGGGTAGCTGACTTTCTATAAGAATGCTTCATGTAAAATGAATGATCACCACTCCTTATCCAATATACAATTGGATACAATTCCCTATACACAATTCCCTATATAAAATTCCGTTTTTCACATAGCAAGTTTATTTAAAGGGAGAACCACCTGTAGTAGAAACCACTGCTGAAAATTTGTCATGCTCTTGAGGCACTAGTATCATTTTAAAGGATGAAAATGATGCCAGTGTCTTCACAGTTCAAGTCTGAGGTGGAAGGATTGAAGAAAGTGATTTTTTCCCCCCTCTGATCAACCACTGCAAAGTGAGTCTCAGCACAAACCAGCTGAGCCCTTTGCTAGACATGGAAAGCCTCTGGCATTTTTCTGCTTTTCAAGTCTCAGTCATTTGGGAGGTGGGACAAAGCCATGCTGTCTACAAAGTTTATCAGCAACATGCTGGTGTTACAAGAAATCGCTTGACATCTGTTATGTTTTTCCCGTGAAAGAGATGTGGCTATCAACTACAATAGTGATTTCTTTTCAAAGGGTTTAATTGGGGTATTTCGCATGGGCCAAATTCTAACTTACTGTCTATATGTCTGCCTGCCAGGAAAATGGCAGAAAAATACCAAACAATAATAATAAAGAAGGTCTGAGGACCGCTGTCCCAGGATGCCTCCTCTGCAAACAGGCATAAAAAAATAGTTTCCTTGCTGTCTCAGCTGCAGCTAATATCGCTGAGCTTCTAGAAAGGTGTGGCAAAGAGGGGAGAGGTATGGACTGTGTTTTGCACAGCCGTAGAAGTATGTCTAACAACCTGAACAAACTCCTAGCCTCCCTTTTATAAGAAGCACTGAGTTGGGGAGAAGGGGAACTGGCCAAGAGAGTTACACACTTCTGAGCTGTTTTTCTGAAGTTTGGTTTTGCTCCCATGCAGGCAGGCTAGCATCCTTTCCTGAGGAAAGCCAGAAGGTGGCCTTATACTTTTAAGTGTCAAGTGATTTTCCTTGCAACAAATTTGTGCCTTTCACTGGTATTTTCCAAAGTGAGACTTTTGCAAGTGATGGAAATCGGCTCACTTCTCGTTGATAATTTATTTGTTCAGTAGCAGAAACTGATAAATTGTGTGAGGCGGCCTCGTTTACTTTAGAGCTGCTATAACCCTGATGAATTTACATGTAAATGCAGTTGTGAATGTCTTACATTTCAGAAGCTCACTGCACGTGTTTTTGTATGTTAAGTGACATTTTTACAGAGAGACTGAACTTCCAACTCTCCCGCCCACCCCCACCCCATCCCACGGATTATGTTATTGGGAAATCCTCAGAAGTCTGACGTGCTGTGTTTTCCTGACTGCCTAGTGAGTCAGTCTCTATTTTGTGTTTTTCTTCTCTCCTCTTTAGACATGCAGAGCAGCCCACACAACCAGTTCACCTTCAGACCCCTCCCGCCGCCACCACCGCCTCCGCACGCCTGCACCTGTGCCAGGAAGCCACCCCCAGCGGCTGACTCTCTTCAGAGGAGATCAATGACTACCCGCAGCCAGCCCAGCCCAGCCGCTCCAGCTCCCCCAACCAGTACCCAGGATTCGGTTCATCTGCATAACAGCTGGGTCTTGAATAGCAACATACCATTGGAGACCAGGTACTTGAGCTATGATTGATCCCACTAAACTTAAACATTGGCACAGGATGATTCCACTGAGGGCCGAAACACATCGTAGACAGCTCCTGAGATGCAGAAATACATTGATACGCACCCAGACGCCTGGGCAAAAAGGCAGACACCCTCCACAAGCCTGGAGACACACACAGGCACACCCATCTAGATCCAGGCACACCCATAGACACAGACCAAACAAAGCAGATGCCCCTGTGAATAGGAAGCCATAGATGCATAAACACCCCATAGGTAGACACCCACAAAAGCATATGAAAGCAAGCAATTACCTAAATTGTCATTGTATCCTCAAGAGTTGTCCCTTGTTTTAAGATCCTGCAATATTACAGGGAAATCCAAGCAAAATTGGAGGAAAAGCAATAGTTTACATTTTATTTAAGATCTTTTTGACTAAGTTGCCTTCAAACATTTTGAAAATGGATTTGTTCCATCAGAAGTCCATATGTGTAATTTTCAAAACTTGATTCTGCCATTAGGGTGGAGTTTGATCTTTTGATCAAAAATTAGCCTCTATGTTTCTGTTGCTTGATATATTTAAGTTTCCAAATTCCTCCTCAAATCTTTGTCAGGTGATTAAAGTTCTACTCCTCCATAGTTCTAGATGCCTTGGTCATAATAGATTTCAGCACTCGATGTGATTAACTGAGAAATTATTCATTATTTCTAGGTACTCTATCTTAAGCCAAAAATTACAACTTTCTATTGTTGTAGAAAAATATTGCCTAATAAGACATAGTATTCTGTTGTCTGTTAAACTCAAGGACTTCCCTTTGTCTTATATGTCTTCTTTAGGTCTACCACCAAAGCTTTTTCTAAACACACTTGCATGTAAACACTGGGTATAAGGTGTTACTTGACAAGCAATGTCTGGTGTCACCTCTGATCAACTTCTATCCCAATAATCTGAGAATTGGAATGGAAAGGGGGGGACTAATAAACTCACATTTTAAAATTATTGTTTCTCCTTAGCAGCATATTAACTTAAATGCCAGCCAGAGCATCAGAAATATGCCACCAACAACAACCTGAAAACACTATGGCCCACATCCAGGAAACTCTATATCATCCATCACTAACTAGATTAAATAGCTTCAAAAAGTGATATTACTGATCTCTTCCAAGAGATAATATAGCAATAAGCACCTGTGGGTACTAGTGAGAGGGTTTGTATAGCGTAGCATTTCTTTTTCTTTTTTTTTAAAGGGAGGAAGTGAATTAAGTGAGAAAAGCAGAGAACAATGTTTATCTTCAAGGAGTTTTCACTAATGGTGGTGATTTACTCACTCTTTTAATTCCTTTGCAGGGCTTAGTGATAGCTAAGAAAGCAGTGGGCCCATTTGGTTAACTAGCAGTCTTGATAAGCAAACATATTTCTTTCATCTAAGAAGCCAAATAACAGGAAATCTGGAAGGAGGGTGGGGAATGGGCTCAGGCAAATGGAGAGAGAAAACTATTCTTGTTTGAGATGTACATCTAGGCATGTTTGTACAAACTGCACCCACGGACCTTCTGTATCTATGCAAGGAATGTATTAATTGGTCTCAGTTTCATAAGACGCAGAGAAGAACATAAGTTTTCATACGAGAATGAGCAGAGAGAGTACCTTTTTTGTGCATTTGAAAATATATTCAGGATCACAAAGATGAATTTTTAAAAACCTAGAAACCCTATCAGCTTGATCAGCTAGGATTTTCCAAATATATCCTTTATAATGTTCATTTCACATGCAGTCAATAGAAGGTAACTCTGCGAGTGCCCTGGTACTTAATTAAGAGCTGTATGACAGCTCTCTGAGCCTCAGCTTCCACATCTGTAAACATGAATATAAAAATGCCCATCTCAACAGATTGTTAGGAGGATCAAGCCAGTGTAACAGAATGTGCATTGTGAAGCATTATAGAATTCAAAGGTAATATTGCCATCCTTATTGTGTGGTTACCTGCCTCTCCCTAAATATCTCCAGAATAAGACATTAGCTCATTCCTCAGGCGTTCCATTTCATGTCAGACAACTACTGGAAGATTCTTAATGAACACAAATCTCCCACCCCTTAACTCTACCCATTCCTTCCAGACCTAGTTCTGGGATCTCACAAAATAAATAAAACCCCTCTCACATCTAACAGCCCTTCACTGATCCTGAATCTTCTCTACTTAGAGCTAAAGGTTTCCCCCATCCCTCCACCTGCTCCTCACAGTAACTGATTTCAAATCCTCCATCCTGGCTGTTCCCTTAGAGCACACTTCTGTCTGTCCAGTCTGCTCTTGAAGTGTCACAGCCAAGGCTGAAGGCACGTGTGGATTATTAGGCTCTTGGATTGAAAGGAGCAGTGGTTATTCAAACTGCCTCAAACAACTGAGAATATCTTTTTAAGACTATTAATGTCAGGCAATACTGGTCAATACACAAGGAAGGGTAAGGCCTATAGATCTCTGGCACTGATATGACTCAGCAATTCTCTGCAGTGTTGCCACTCTTTATCTTTTTCTTTGTCCAATAGCTTTTATCGTCAGCTCAGTATTTCTTTGGTCTACCACACAGTTTCTACTTTCTCATAGCAGGGTCAGTGTTTCATCGCACCACGTGACTCCAAGTGTGCCTCCCAGCACCTTGCACTTTCTCCCTTCAGTGCCTGTTCCGTTGCTACCTGCCTAATTCTCCTGCTAGCCTTAGGTTTAAAAACCTAAGAGAGGGACTTTCCTCGTTGTCCAGTGGCTAAGACTCCAGGCTCTCGATGCAAGGGGCCTGGGGTTCCATCCCTGGTCTGGGAGCTAGATTCCGATATGCTGCAACTGAAATCAAAGATCCCATGTGTCCCAACTAAGACCTGGCACAGCCAAATACATAAATACTTTTTAAAATATATTTAGAAAAACCAAGAAGAGTGCATTTGATTAGCCCAATTCATCCCTTTTGTACCAGGCAGTGTTCATGTTTCTTGGCAAGCCTTGTCAGTTATTCTTTCAGTCAGCTGAGGCTGATGGGAGAGGAAGGTCATATGATTAAAAAAGCAATAGCCTGGACACCTATGGATGTCATTGAGCACAGGCTGGGAGCAGATCCGATGTATGGTAGACGGAACGCTCAGTAGACAAGCAATTTGATTGACTCATTCAGGAATTTGCATTATGATAAATAATCAGTTGTCTCCCCTATTCTAAGTAAATATTGGGTTCCATAACATCTTATGGAAAAAACCCAAATGAACGTTTTGGCCAACCCAATATTTCTCTTACTGTTCTTTAAACCAATGTCTGCATTTTTGGTGAACACATAACACTACTGATACACACCAAAAACACTATTTAATTCAACTCAAAACTTTTAAACGAGTTCTAAGGCTAAGCCACATCTCATTTATTTTATAATTATTACATAGTTGGTAGGTTTTTTAAACTGTGTGTTTGGGATGGAAAGGATATAGGTGGAAAATAGGTTTAGAGCTTCGATTTAGCCTAATTGGATTTCATCTTGTTAAGATGTAGCTGAATTCTAATTCTGCCATAGAAAGTATTTGCACTGTACTACACTCATTACTGTGTCATTTGTAGGTTTGTTAGATATGCCTTGCTCTTTTTTTTAAAAAAAAAAATTTTTTTTGTATAAGGGCTTCCCAGGTGGCACTAGTTGTAAAGAATCAGACTGCCAGTGCTGGAGACGTGAGTTGGTTCCATCCCTGGGTTGCAAAGATGCCCTGGAGGAGGGCACGGGAACCCACTCCAGTATTCTTGCCTGGAGAATCCCATGGACAGAGGAGCGTGGTGGGCTACAGTCCATGGGGTCACATAGAGTCAGACACGACTGAAGCGACTTAGCATGCACCCATAGCCAATTAACAATGCTGTGATAGCTTCAGGTGAACAGTGAAGGGACCCAGCCATACATATACCTGTATCCATTCTCCCCCAAACTCCACTCCCATCCAGGCTGCCACATAACACTGAACAGAGTTCCATGTGCTAGGCAGTAGGTCTTTGTTGGCTATCCATTTCAAATATAGTAGTGTGTACATTTCCATCCCAAACTCCCTTACTATCCCTTCCCTCTATCCTTCTCTGGCAACCATAAGTTTGTTCTCTAAGTCTGTGAGTCTCTTTCTGTTTCGTAAGTTCATTTGTTTCATTTCTTCTAAACTTTCACAAATAACTGTGATGTCATACAATATTTTGCCTTCTCTTTCTGACTTACTTCACTCATATGAGTATGTAAATCATTAATAAAAATGTTATATAGGACAAAATCGAGGTCAGAGCTCAGTGGCATGCCACTGGAAATCTCCCTGCAGGTTGACATTTATCCATCAGGCAGCATTCTACATTTCTCTATCTTGTTCACAGACATATCATGAAAGACCTTGTCAAATGCCTTGCTGATACCCAGATACAGAGTGCTTACATTTTTACTGATCTGCCAAGCCAGTAATCAAAAATAGAAATGAAATGAGGTTTGTCTAACATGACTTGTTCTTAAAGAATTTATGCTGCCTTCTGATGGTTACTACTTTTTTGAAGTGCTTACAAATCCTCTTTTTAATAGCCTGTTTCAGGATTTTGCACTCAATCAGCATGCTGTCCCTTGTCTAACCTAAGGCGCCCATGTGCTTTGTGTCCCTTTTCAAAACCAAAGCTCATATTAGGGTCTTTAGTCTTCTGACACATGTCACCCACACCACAATCCCAAAACCTAAACAACTATGACTAGGCCATCTAACCGCAGGACCTCTCACCACTCTGGAATGTGATTTCAACTCATTTAGAACAGCTGAGTGCCTTCTTATGGGCACCTTGCCTATATTAGGCTTCAATTTATGGCTATGATATTGATTACCCTTTTAGGTTGAGTGAAAGTGAAAGTCGCTTAGTCGTGTCCAACTCTTTGCAACCCCATGGACTATACAGTCCATGGAATTCTCCAGGCCGGAATACTGGAATGGGTAGCTGTTCCCTTCTCCAGGGGATCTTACCAACCCAGGGGTTGAACCCAGATCTCCCACACTGTAGGCGGATTCTTTACCAGCTGAGCCACCAGGGAAACCCAAGAATACTGGAGTGCGTAGCCTATCCCTTCTCCAGTGGATCTTCCCTACTCAGGAATCAGACTGGGATTTCCTGCATTGCAGGCAGATTCTTTACCAGCTGGGCTATGAGGGAAGCTCCTCTTTCAGGTTAGAATCATTCTTTTTCACAAAAAAAGATACAATCACTCATTTGATACCATTCCATGAGTTGCATGTCTAGCCTATCCTTGCTCTTCTTGTTCTAAACATATTTTTTTTAAAGACTGTTCTGTTATCTTTAGCAGGTTTTTTCAACCTTTAGGGTCATTTCAGGTGTGATTCTTTTTGGCATTTTTAACCACACCTTCTTATATTTATTTATCTTTGATTTTCATCCCTTCTTTTCAGTACATGTTCTTTAGAAATATAGGTTGGAGAGCACCCAGTCAAGGCACACTTATTTCAATAGCCAGCAGATCTCCCCAGCTCTTTATTCATCTCCTTTTCTTCACTGTCTCCGGGTGTGGACTCATACCTACTTCACTGTAGAAAACCATTTTCCTGAAGTCTAGGATTTTGCTTTATAGAGTACTTATGGACTTTCAGATAAAATGGTTGCTTTCCCTAAAAGTTTCTGTCACCTTCAGTTCACCAATTTTTCTTTTCTAGTCAGTGAGAGAAGCAATTCTCCTTATCATTTTCTCTACCTTCTGGGAGGTGGAGTTGTCAACAGTGGAGGTTGAAAACTTGTCAGATATTGGCCTTTAGTTAAATGATATGTCTAGCTGGTTGCTGTGGAGCTGAAATCACTCGTGTTTACTACATTTGCTCTTAGAACAATTTTGGAGTCATGTTGGAGCATCTATGTCTTCCGTCTAGCCAAGTGGCTTACTGTAGACTCCCTAAACTAGTCACCAAAATGAATCTTGCTGAAAGATTTTGCCATGATATTCAATACTAGGGAGAACTTGGAATTGATATTAACATAACCACTCCAACTCACAATGACAAATCAGAATTGTGTGGAGGAGTCAGGCCTAGCCAGAAGAATGGATACCAACTATCCTCATTGATTTTTAGCATATTCTGACAGATGGCTGTAGCTTGTTATGTGGCTAACCGCCCTTGCTGGCTTTAGGCCAGTGTGACAACTCAGGGGAGCCAAAAGGTTATTTTTACAAAAGAAGAGCCAATGCCATTGGCGGAGGAAATGTTGACAAGGAATGGAAAGAGAAAAGAAATTTACATGACCAATGCTTGTTAGCAGACTTACAGAGCTAGTGTCTATCTTGGGGAAATAAGAATCATTTGGAAGAATCATTCATTAGTGGTGATGGCCGTGATTTAAATATCTATGGGATAGCACTCTTTAAATATTAACCCGTAAATGTAAGGTTTCTACTGGTAGTTAACTTTATTTTATAGTACCATTAAAATCTACCTAACATTTAGAAGTAGTTCCCCCCCCACCCCCTTAGGACATTCGCTCTGGAAAAATAGATTCAGAGACCTTTTTTTTTTTTTTCCCTTTAATAATGACTAGAGGAAAAAAATAGCTCAGAATGTACATATTCAGTGCTTAGATCCAACAATATTGCGTGCTTTAATCCTTTAACAGCACTGGGGTTAGCAAAATCTATCTTCAGCCACAGATTTAAAGATTCTTTTTAAGACAGGAAAAGACTTCGTGGAAACTAATCTATGACCTATAAATCCTGTTTATTACAGATGAACAGGAGTCAACCAAGCTTTTCAGCCTATACCAAATGATGGATGTGGAAGATGCTAAATTTACATGAAGGAAAACTCTTAGCCGTTAAAATATATTTACATATTGAGAATAAAAAATATATCTATAGTAGTCAGTTGTGCTTGGGCAGTGAAGAGCAGTATTTTGGAGATTATTGTGATACAGACTCTAGTCACTTTGGTGGTGGTATTACTTTTAAAAATGCTTTTGAATTGACTATTTATGGTTTCAATTCAAAATTAAAACCACAGGCAAACATGTGTTTCGTTTTATAAAGAAAGGAAATTTTACCATAGGTGAGATGAAACCTGGTTTTAATATGGAGATTTATTTAGTAATCCAAATGTGAACATAAACAGATGTTTTTAGGGAATTTTGACATAATGAATTGATTGGGGAAATATATAACTATAGCAAACAAAAGATACATTTTAGAGGCATCTCTGTACTAACCTTTCTGCCCTCCCTCATCATTCATATATACGTCCCTATCCTGGGTTATATATTTAAAACAGAAATATCTGGTTTTGATCCAGAAAGGAACTAGTTCTTAACAACTCATTGATTACAAAGTTACTTATCCAGTTAATCATAATAATTATTTTCATTACCATGTCGAGTTAATAGACACTTGTCCCTTACTCAGTTCAGGTCAGTCGTGTCCGACTCTTTGCGACCCCATGAATCGGCACGCCAGGCCTCCCTGTCCATCACCAATACCTGGAGTTCACCCAGACTCACGTCCATCGAGTCAGTGATGCCATTCAGCCATCTCATCCTCTGTTGTCCCCTTCTCCTCCTGCCCCCAATCCCTCCCAGCATCAGAGTCTTTTCCAATGAGTCAACTCTTCGCATGAGGTGGCCAAAGTACTGGAGTTTCAGCTTTAGCATCATTCCTTCCAAAGAAATCCCAGGGCTGATCTCCTTCAGAATGGACTGGTTGGATCTCCTTGCAGTCCAAGGGACTCTCAAGAGTCTTCTCCAACACCACACTTCAAAAGCATCAATTCTTCGGTGCTCAGCCTTCTTCACAGTCCAACTCTCACATCCATACATGACCACAGGAAAAACCATAGCCTTGACTAGACGAACCTTTGTTGGCAAAGTAATGTCTCTGCTTTTGAATATGCTATCTAGCTTTGTCATAACTTTCCTTCCAAGGAGTAAGCATCTTTTAATTTCATGGCTGCAATCACCATCTGCAGTGATTTTGGAGCCCAGAAAAATAAAGTCTGACACTGTTTCCACTGTTTCCCCATCTATTTCCCATGAAGTGATGGGACCAGATACCATGATCTTCGTTTTCTGAATGTTGAGCTTTAAGCCAACTTGTTCACTCTCCACTTTCACTTTCATCAAGAGGCTTTTGAGTTCCTCTTCACTTTCTGCCATAAGGGTGGTGTCATCTGCATATCTGAGGTTATTGATATTTCTCCCGGCAATCTTGATTCCAGCTTGTGCTTCTTCCAGTCCAGCATTTCTCATGATGTACTCTGCATATAAGTTAAATAAGCAGGGTGACATTATACAGCCTTGACGTACTCCTTTTCCTATTTGGAACCAGTCTGTTGTTCCATGTCCAGTTCTAACTGTTGCTTCCTGACCTGCATACAGATTTCTCAAGAGGCAGATCAGGTGGTCTGGTATTCCCATCTCTTTCAGAATTTTCCACAGTTTATTGTGATCCCCACAGTCAAAGGCTTTGGCATAGTCAATAAAGCAGAAATAGATGTTTTTCTGGAACTCTCTTGCTTCTTCCATGATCCAGTCAATGTTGGCAATTTGATCTCTGGTTCCTCTGCCTTTTCTAAAACCAGCTTGAACATCAGGAAGTTCACGGTTCACATATTGCTGAAGCCTGGATTGGAGAATTTTGAGCATTACTTTACTAGTGTGTGATATGAGTGCAATTGTGCGATAGTTTGAGCATTCTTTGGCATTGCCTTTGTTTGGGATTGGAATGAAAATGGACCTTTTCCAGTCCTGTGGCCACTGCTGAGTTTTCCAAATTTGCTGGCATATTGAGTGTAGCGCTTTCACAGCATCATCTTTCAGGATTTGTCCCTTATATTTTACTAAAATTATGAAATATATTTGAGGTAGCAAAAAATTATTTTCCTGTGAACAGTTTTCCTTATTTTTACAGAGTGGTACGTGTGTGTGTGTGTGTGTGTGTGTGTGTGTATGTGTGTATGTGTGTATCAAAGACATTCTATTAAACATCTCCCTTTGGGAAAATCCAGCTGCTTCTTTATTAATTCCACAAGACAAAAAGTTTGTAGCTTTAAAACCAAAATATAAGATCAGGTTAAGTCCTAAGGTCTTTGAAATGTCTCAGCAAGAATGGTGAAAATGTAGTACTGAGGATTCCATTTAAAGAAGAGCAAAGCTCAAAAAGAATTGCTCCCTTTGGCAAACAAATAAGCAAATAAACAATAACAGATACTTTGCCATTCTGTTAATTTTTTGGTGTGATATCTGAGGGTATAAGAATGTGTACAATGTGAATATTTTAAATGAAAAACAGTTCATTGTAAACATTATGATGAATTAATTCTAACATAGATAAATTTTAAGAAGTTTTGACAAATATTTATTGAGTGTGTACCATGTACCATCCACTATTCTAGTTGCTGGGGCTACATCAAAGAAAAATTCAGACAAAATCTCTGTTTTCATGAAGCTGACATTCTAGTGAGGTAGAAAGCCTTTACCCTAAAATGTTAATTATATTGAAGCTACTAATATTGTAGAAATTGACGGGGGACGGGGGACCAAGATACCTCTTAAAAGCCTTCTTTTACTTGCCTTCACTTCCCTACAACTTTCACAGTATTTCCCCTTATCTGTGGTCTCATAACACCCTGTTCATTTGTCTATGGAGATCTTTCTCCATTGTACATTTGCACTGGAGATACTTTATTTACTTGTCTTTATTCCCTGTTGCATCTCGACTAAAGGACTGTGCCTTTTTTTTCACTTTGACTCCTTCGTTCTTGGTTTATATAGTTCAACAAAATTTTTGTAGGGTATATGGACAAACTGATAGAGAAACTGAGCAAGAAACTCCAGATGGAGTAGGTTTCTGAAATCAGAAACAGTAGTTTGTAGAAGCCAACAGTGAGTTTTATTTTGGAAACGTATATGCAGGACATCTAGTTTGAGATGTCCAGTATCTAATAAGTAGTTGCAAATATGGATCTGTGTTCCAGAAAAGGAAGAAAAATGGAAAGTGTTTTTCTCCTACCACTTACCGAATGCTTATACTATATGCCAATTATTGTGCCAAGCCATCATCACATTAATTCCAACTTAAGGTTTTTAAAACTGAGGTTTATAGAAGTTGAACAATGTACCCCAAGGTCACCAGTTAGTATGTAATGAATCCAGTTAATGATAGACATGGATAATTAAGAATTTCATCAGTCAATGTATTAATAATAATTGAATTTCCATGAATGATGGAGGAAATACTATAAAACCTATAGGAGTGTTTAGTATAAGAAGACGACAGTAAACGAAACCCATGGAAACACATTTTAAGAGTCCACAAAGGAAAGAAAGCCAGCACTGGTGTTTGAGGAGTCATCTTAGAATGGAACAGAACAGAGAGAAGAAAATTTCAAGGAGATAGTGACCATGATTTCCAAGTGCCTCAGAGGAATTAAATAGGATATGGATGAGAAAACACCATTGATTCTGTCCATTACAGGCTTCTTGATTTTTAAGCAGCTAATTTCAGTATAGTGACAAGATTGAAGACAATAGGTTTTAAGAACTGGGAAGATGTAAGAAAAGAGAAATAGAAGGTAGAGTACTGGTTTGAAATGGAATAGTAGATTGAAAAGAAGCAGAATGGGCAAAGCATTCATATAAATTGGAAGGAGGAAAAAGAAAATGGAAGGAACTACATTTAATAAGTAGGTACACAGTAGTCACCAAGATGGTGATGTGACTGACAGAAAGAAACCTACAGATCAAGTTAGAGATTAAGTTTCCTTAATGGTAAAGAATATGGAAACTTGCAGAGATACTCACATAATGCTGAAGAAACCTGCATGATCCTACAATGGTACAGGCTTCTGGGGTTACCAAGTCTCACACAACTGGGAATGACACTGCCTTTGGGGAACAATTCATCCTTTAGGTCTGAGAAGTTTGTCTTTACTAATCCCATACTGGAAGGAGGTATTATATCAATACCACACTTATTTAAAGTTGACTCTTGAATATAAGTCATATTTCCAAGGGCAAGCAGATATTATTGGCCATTCCAAGATTATAATTCAAACTTCTGGTCTCCATCTGGCACACACAAAACACTAGGCAGCCCCTGTTGTTGATGAAGATATTCAATAGTGACATGTATGCATAGGGCTTCGCTGATAACATAAATGCTGACTTATGACTATTTCCTACTGAACTAGCAAAATATCAAGTATAGTATAAAAACACAGATATCATTGATTCATTCCTTTTGTGGCATTATATAAGCCTCCTAAGTAAATTGCTTTTCTTCACAAATAAAATCTTTGCAATCTGCTATTTCCCCACCATTCAACCTTTCAACTAAATACTTGGGTTGGTTTTGGTCTATGAAGTCAGATCTTTCAAATTTGTCAGTTACCATACTGAATAGTGTCATTAACTTAGACACTTTTATAACAGTATGGCTGGTTGCTTTTTATTAGATATGCTTGTAGCTAAATACTTTTCCTTATTTGTAATACTCAAAAGATTCAGATTTTAGATAACATATTGTATATATGTGCATGTGTGTGTGCACATGTAGGTGTATGTATATATTTAATTATGTCTGATTTTCTATTATCCAAAGTCTTTTCATTCATTATCTCATTTTAAACTCTAAACAACCCTAGGAATTGTACAATAGAAATAATGTCCAGTTTAAAGATAATGAAACTGGGTCTTGGGAAATTTTACTAATATTTCCTTATGGCAGTTTATAAGATTTGGAGTTAGGATGCAAGTCTCCATGCAACCAATCCAATACTCTTTGTACTATAACAACTTGTCTCTGGAATATAAAGAACTGCAAGTCATTTATTTTTGTCTTTTGATGAATATTTATAGTTCAGTTAAATTTCCCTGCCTGGAGACATAATCTCGGTTTTATTCTATTTATATTAAAATCTTGATGAGTCTAAAAACCCAGAAAACTGAGGGTTCTGGTTAATTGGATTTGGTAGTTAGCTTAAGGTTAAATAGAACTTTTGAAAAATTACCAGTCTTATTCAAAATTATTCTTAAATGTGAATCTACTTTCCATTTTAATCCAAATGATCATAATTTAATCTCTTATAAATGAAAATCTTACAGTAAGTGAGGGTTGTCATTGTAAACATAATTTTTTTTATTGTATAGTACTCTAGATGTAAAAGATATGGTAGACAGAGCCAAATGTCTCTGGATATACTTTGAAAATTTTGGATGGTCTCTTGTGACTAGTTGAAAAAGCACTGAATTTAGAGTTAGAAATCATGAGTATAAGTCCGGTTCTGCAATGAAATGGATATATGACCTTGTTAATGTCTCTTTCTTCTCCCAACCTCATTTTACTCAACAATCAGTTGAGAGAATAAAGTTAAATGATATATGAAGTTGTTTCTGGCTTTATGTTGTTCTATGGTTTGCCTTCTTGTCATTTGTTCCTTTACTGAAAGAATGCTATTCGATTAAGATTTCCAGTTAGTTAGATTCTAATTAATTGCACTGTAGATGAAGTCCCCCCAAAAGTCATATAAATTTAAATTGAGAAATCATGATTCCTTCCAGAATTTCCATTAGCCAAGAGGAAATGAATAAAACCCTATATATCCCTGTGTGTCAGAGGGTAGCAGTAATGGCAGGCAAGTATAGTCAAGAAGGCATTCTTAGGCCAGTGCAAGACTAGTATATGTTTCTGTTTTGTCTGATACACAATAGGTGTTCAGTAAAAGTTGGTTGAATAAATGAATTTAAGAACAAATTCCTTCCTAGAGACAGATTCAACATGTAACACCTAGGCATAAATTTATCTTGCCTTGGGTCATGTTGTAAAGCTGCAGTACTTGCAATATTTTCTTTCATATTGTCATTTTCTAATTGTGAAATAAACATAACCTCATTTTGAGATTCTTGTTCAAAGGTAAAAACACAAATCTGTTTTGGGTTTAAGTTCCAAACAGCACTTCTGTATCGCATCCTGTAAATTCATGATGATTTTTTTCTGAGTATTGACAACGATGCAGAGAAAATAGGCTCAGGTTTAATAATATATTTGCCAAATGGAGATGTATATTTAGAGGTCGAAGAAGTACATGAAATCATTATACTCTTGAAGTTAGTTTCACCTTGTTTATCTTTCTGTGTTGTCCCTGAATAATTAAAGTGAACCAATGAGTTTCTCGTTTGCATTATTTAATCCACTCAGCAGGGAACCAAGGAGAGAGTATTTCTGTGGAAGGAAGACCTGATTTCCAAAAAGTCTCTTATGCTCAAATGGGAATATAATCACTGAGTTTAGAGCATGGCACAAAGCTGAGTTTGACTGTTTCTTAGGTGGTATAACCTGAGGGGAGTTAATGTTTCAGTTGCTGTGATTATTATATATTTTTATCAGTAGTTCAGGTTTTGGATTTATGCCTCATGACAGGTTCATGAGGGGTACAATTTGAAAAGCAATTTTAAAAATGGAAAGTGGAAAATGCTTTCTATTCTCCAGCTTTTATAAAGATTTTCTTGTTTGGTCAGCAGGGTAAATGTTGGAGGTAATTTTGAGTGAGTCCTGTATGTTCTCTGGCCCTACAGTTCAGGATATTTGTTTGGATACTAGAACAATCCCAGGTACAAACAGTCTCAAGGGAGGAACAGCTGTGAGCTTGGGGAGGAAGATAAGATCATGAGTTTCTGGCAAGAAAATCTTTCTCTGCAAGTCTTTAAAGAATGACGGATTTCCTCCCACAGGGACACGGAATACCTCAAAACTGCATGTTCCAATTGGAGAAATAGTTTCTGACCAAGATTTCTCAACCTTGGCCCTGTTGATATTGCAGCCTGGATGATTCATTACTGTGGGGGCTGTCCTGTGCATTAGAGGCTGTATAGGAGCATCCCTGACCTCTACCCACCCCCAGATGCCAGGAGTGCCCTCTACTCAGTCGTGACAACCAAAAATGTCCCCAGTTCAGTTCAGCCACTCAGTCGTGTCTGACTGTTTGCGACCCCATGAATCGCAGCACACCAGGCCTCCCTGTCCATTACCAACTCCTGGAGTTCACTCAGACTCACGTCCATTGAGTCAGTGATGCCATCCAGCCATCTCATCTTCTGTTGTCTCCTTCTCCTTCTGCCCCCAATCCCTCCCAGCATCAGGGTCTTTTCAAATGAGTCAGCTCCTTGCATCAGTGGCCAAAGTATTGGAGTTTCAGCTTCAACATCAATCCTCCCAATGAACACTCAGGACTGATCACCTTTAGGATGGACTGGTTGGACCTCCTTGCAGTCCAAAGGACTCTCAAGAGTCTTCTCCAATACCACAGTTCAAAAGCATCAATTCTTTGGTGCTCAGTTTTCTTTATAGTCCAACTCTCACATCCATACATGACTACTGGAAAAACCATAGGCTTGACTAGACGGACCTTTGTTGGCATAGCAATGTCTCTGCTTTTTAATATGCTGTCTAGGTTGGTCATAACTTTCCTTCCAAGGAGTAAGCGTCTTTTAATTTCATGGCTGCAGTCACCATCTGTAGTGATTTTGGAACCCAGAAAAATAAAGTCTGACACTGTTTCCACTGTTTCCCCATCTATTTCCCATGAAGTGATGGGACCAGATGCCATGATCTTTGTTTTCTGAATGTTGAGCTTTAAGCCAACTTTTTCACTCTCCACTTTCACTTCCATCAAGAGGCTTTTTAGTTCCTCTTCACTTTCTGCCATAAGGGTGGTGTCATCTGCATATCTGAGGTTATTGATATTTCTCCCGGCAATCTTGATTCCAGCTTGTGCTTCTTCCAGTCCAGCGTTTCTCATGATGTACTCTGCATATAATTTAAATAAGCAGGGTGACAATGTACAGCCTTGACATACTCCTTTTCCTATTTGGAACCAGTCTGTTGTTCCATGTCCACTTCTAACTGTTGCTTCCTGACCTGCATACAGGTTTCTCAAGAGGCAGGTCAGGTGGTGTGGTATTCCCATCTCTTTCAGAATTTTCCACAGTTTATTGTGATCCACACAGTCAAAGGCTTTGGCATAGTCAATAAAGCAGAAATAGATGTTTTTCTGGAACTCTCTTGCTTTTTCCATGATCCAGCGGATGTTGGCAATTTGATCTCTGGTTCCTCTGCCTTTTCTAAAACCAGCTTGAGCATCAGGAAGTTCACGGTTCACATATTGCTGAAGCCTGGCTTGGAGAATTTTGAGCATGTGAGATGAGTGCAACTGTGCAGTAGTTTGAACATTTTTTGGCATTGCCTTTCTTTGGGATTGGAATGAAAACTGACCTTTTCCAGTCCTGTGGCCACTGCTGAGTTTTCCAAATTTGCTGGCATATTGAATGCAGCACTTTCACAGCATCTTCTTTCAGAATTTGAAAGAGCTCAACTGGAATTCCATCACCTCCACTAGCTTTGTTCGTAGTGATGCTTTATAAGGCCCACTTGACTTCACATTCTAGGATGTCTGGCTCTAGGTCAGTGATACACCATCGTGATTATCTGGGTCGTGAAGATCTTTCTTGTACAGTTCTTCTGTGTATTCTTGCCACCTCTTCTTAATATCTTCTGCTTCTGTTAGGTCCATACCGTTTCTGTCCTTTATCGAGCCCATCTTTGCATGAAATGTTCCCTTGGTATCTCTAATTTTCTTGGCGAGATCTCTAGTCTTTCCCATTCTGTTGTTTTCCTCTATTTCTTTACATTGATCGCTGAGGAAGGCTTTCTTATGTCTTCTTGCTATTCTTTGGAACTCTGCATTCAGATGCTTATATCTTTCCTCTTCTCCTTTGCTTTTGGCTTCTCTTCTTTTCACAGCTATTTGTAAGGCCTCCCCAGACAGCCATTTTGCTTTTTTGCATTTCTTTTCCATGGGGATGGTCTTGATCCCTGTCTCCTGTACAATGTCACAAACCTCATTCCATAGTTCATCAGGCACTCTATCTATCAGATCTATTTCTGACTTCCACTGTATAATCATAAGGGATTTGATTTACGTCATACCTGAATGGTCTAGTGGTTTTCCCTACTTTCTTCAATTTAAGTCTGAATTTGGTAATAAGGAGCTCATGATCTGAGCCACAGTCAGCTCCCGGTCTTGTTTTTGCTGACTGTATAGAGCTTCTCCGTCTTTGGCTGCAAAGAATATAATCAATCTGATTTCGGTATTGACCATCTGGTGATGTCCATGTGTAGAGTCTTCTCTTGTGTTGTTGGAAGAGGGTGTTTGCTATGATCAGTGCATTTTCTTGGCAAGACTGTATTAGTCTTTGCCCTGCTTCATTCCGTATTCCAAAGCCAAATTTGCCTGTTACTCCAGGTGTTTCTTGACTTCCTACTTTTGCATTCCAGTCCCCTATAATGAAAAGGACATCTTTTTTGGGTGTTAGTTCTAAAAGGTCTTGTAGGTCTTCATAGAACCGTTCAACTTCAGCTTCTTCAGTGTTACTGGTTGGGGCATAGACTTGGATTACTGTGATACTGAATGGTTTGCCTTGGAAATGAACAGAGATCATTCTGTCGTTTTTGAGATTGCATCCAAGTACTGCATTATGGACTCTTTTGTTGACCATGATGGCTACTCCATTTCTTCTGAGGGATTCCTGCCCACAGTAGTAGATATAATGGTCATCTGAGTTAAATTCACCCATTCCAGTCCATTTTAGTTCACGACATTACCAAATGTCCACTGTGGGCCTGTTTGTCCCCAGCTGAGAAACACTCTTTTTGATTAACGGTGAGACAAAATCCATTGTTTCCTTACCTGTTCCCTTTAGCCACCCCTCTTCAGACTCTTGCAATTTCTTTTTTCCCCTCCTACCTTCCCCTTTCCTATTCTTTTCTGCTTAAGCCTTCATTGGAGGGTTTAATTTATATAACTCTCCAGTTGATAACATAATTGGGGTTGGAAACCACTGTTATTCATTGAATGTTTGTATCGCTCCCAAATTCACATGTAAAACATAATGCCCAAGGGGTGAAAGTATTTATTAATGGGATTAGTGCTCTTATAAAAGAGAACTCAGGATGCTCCCTACCCCCTTCTGCCATGTGAGGACATCGTAAGAAGTTGGCAGTCTGCAACCCAGAAGAGAGTCTTCACAGAATCCTACCATGCTGGTACCCTGATCATGGATGTCCAGCTTCTGCAACTGTGAGAAACATATTTCTATTGTTTATAAGCTACCCAGTCTGTGGTATTTTGTTATAGTAGCCCAGATGGACTAAAACAACCACTAAACTAAATCTATTTAGTGTATCAATGCCGACTAATAGCTAGACAGCCTATAGCAATGGAGGCCAGAATGACCCCCAAAACAACTAACAAATGATATCATACTTTTGCATAGATAGCTGCTGCTGCTGCTGCTGCTGCTGCTGCTGCTGCTGCTAACTTGCTTCAGTCGTGTCCGACTCTGTGCAACCCCATAGACAGCAGCCCACCAGGCTCCCCCATCCCTGGAATTCTCCAGGCAAGAACACTGGAGTGGGTTGCCATTTCTTTCTCCAGTGCATGACAGTGAAAAGTGAAAGTGAAGTCACTCAGTCATATCCGACTCTTAGCGACCCCATGGACTGCAACCCACCAGGCTCCTCCATCCATGGGATTTTCCAGGCAAGAGTACTGGAGTGGGGTGCCATTACCTTCTCCACATAGATAGCTACCCATCATCTACTTTTCTATAAAATTTCCTTCCTTATTCTATTCCTTTCTATTCCCCTGCACTCTTCATCCTTCCTATATTCACTCTCTATTCTGTCTTTCCTTTCTTTGTATCTACACTATTCTTGGGCATTTCTCAGCTCTTCTTATATTGTCCTTTCTAAAAGACTTACATAAGGGCACAGGAGCCTGAAAACCAAATGGCACATTTGGGAAACTGTATATGACATAGGAGGGCCAGAGCTTAGGGAGCATGGGAGACAATAGCAGTGGTGAGGCAGAGGGGTCTACAGAGGTCAAATCATGAAGGATCTTATACAAGAAATAGAAGTAATAGAGCTTCATTTCAAAAACAGGAAAAAACACAGGAAATCAGAAACAAAAGTATATCTACAAATTCTCTCACCCAAAGGTAGTAACTATTAAGATTTCCTTACATTTCTTTGGCACTAGATCTCTGCACAGTAGGGATTTGAAATGGGAATTGTTGCTTTTTTGTGTGTGGTGGGGGACAGCACATAGTTCTGGTTGTACTGCATATATGTATATGTATGTATACATGAATTCTGGGTTTTGTTTCCCAACATGGAAAATCATGTATTGCCTTAGAAATTATCTGGTTAATGTGAACAGAACTGCTTTAAAAAATCAAATCTAGTAAAAAAGGAGTTTTTGAAAAATTATACAGGAGAGTCTCATAGGGAAAGGACAGTGAGTGCAACAAGGCCTAATGAGAGATGGAGCTCTTCTCGTTGTTCTGTTTTTTTCTGGGATCTCTCTTTCTCCCTGTATGCATGCTCTATTCTCAGATTTCATTCTTGATGGGGTGTTTTTGTATCTGTTTCCCTATTCAGTTCAATTCAGTTCAGTCGCTCAGTCCTGTCCGACGGTTTGTGACCCCATGAACTGCAGCATGCCAGGCCTCCCTGTCCATCACCAACTCCTGGAGGCCACCCAAACCCATGTCCATTGAATCGGTGATGCCATCCAACCATCTCATCCTCTGTCCTCTCCTTCTCCTCCTGCCCTCAATCTTTCCCAGCATCAGGGCCTTTTCCAATGAGTCAGCTCTTCGCATCAGGTGGCCAAAGTATTGGAGTTTCAGTTTCAACATCAGCCCTTCCAATGAACACCCAGAACTGATCTCCTTTAGGGTGGACTGGTTGGATCTCCTTGCAGTCCAAGGGACTCTCAAGAGTCTTCTTCAACACCAAAGTTCAAAAGCATCAATTCTTCGGCGCTCAGCTTTCTTTATAGTCCAACTCTCACATCCATACATGACCACTGGAAAAACCATAGCCTTGACTAGATGGACCTTTGTTGAAAAGTAATGTCTCTGCTTTTTAATATGCTGTCTAGTTTGGTCATAACTTTCCTTCCAAGGAGTAAGTGTCTTTTAATTTCCTGGCTGCAATCACCATCTGCAGTGATTTTGGAGCCCAGAAAAATAAAGTCAGCCACTGTTTCCCCACTTATTTGCCATGAAGTGATGGGACCAGATGCCATGATCTTAGTTTTCTGAATGTTGAGCTTTAAGCCAACTTTTTCACTCTCCTCTTTCACTTTCATCAAGAGGCTCTTTAGTTCTTCACTTTCTGCCATAACGATGGTGTCATCTACATATCTGAGGTTATTGATTTTTCTCCCAGCAATCTTGATTCCAGCTTGTGCTTCTTCCAGCCCAGCGTTTCTCATGATGTACTCTGCATATAAGTTAAATAAGCAGGGTGACAATATACAGCCTTGACATACTCCTTTTCCTATTTGGAACCAGTCTGTTGTTCCACGTCCACTTCTAACTGTTGCTTCCTGACCTGCATATAGGTTTCTCAAGAGGCAGATCAGGTGGTCTGGTATTCCCATCTCTTTCAGAATTTTCCACAGTTTATTGTGATCCACACAGTCAAAGGCTTTGGCATAGTCAATAAAGCAGAAGTAGATGTTTGTCGGGAACTCTCTTGCTTTTTCGATGATCCAGCGGATGTTGGCAATTTGATCTCTGGTTCCTCTGCCTTTTCTAAAACCAGCTTGAACATCTGGAAGTTCACGGTTCACGTATTGCTGAAGCCTGGCTTGGAGAATTTTGAGCATTACTTTACTAGCATGTGAGATGAGTGCAATTGTGTGGTAGTTCGAGCATTCTTTGGCATTGTCTTTCTTTGGGATTGGAATGAAAATGGACCTTTTCCAGTCCTGTTGCCACTGCTGAATTTTCCAAATTTGCTGTCATATTGAGTGCAGCACTTTCACAGCATCATCTTTCAGGATTTGAAATCCTGTTTCCCTATTATGCTGCAATTCCAGCTCTGACTCAAAATGAGCTTACATCTTTGCTTTCCTAGCTGACAGGTTTCTAGGTCTAGATTTCTCAAAGAGAAGTCAACACACACACACACAGAGAAAGATGCATGAGGGAGAGAACATACGATTATCTCTGAGATTGGATGTCCAATTCTGGTCCAATGAACTGTGACTGCGAGAAGAGGGGAGTGAGTTTGGGAAGGTCATGGACAGAGATGCTCTGGCCAGGGCTGTGCAGAGAGACAAAGGTCGCATATCTAATATGCTTATGTGGTTAAAAATTCTTAATATTTTTATGACTTCATAATATTCCATGGAGCGAATGGACTAGAATCCTCGCATATTTGAATCTTCTCTCTTTTAGTCAGTGGATGAAGGAGATTGAGAATCATGGGTTGGAAGTTTTCCGGCTGAAGACTGAAAGTGTCAAACACCACTTTTTGTCACCCTTCACATTTCATTATCTAGAACTCAGTCACATGACCACATCTAATGGAAACTGTGACTGGGAAATGTAGTCTGTCTGTGTGCCCAAGAGAAAAGGAGAATATGGACGTTTATCAGGAGAAGAAAGTTTCTGCCTCAGGCCACATCTTTGATTTTGAGGCTAATATTTCAGAGGACAGCTGTACCCTTTGCCAGTTTGTCTCTTAGAGAAACGTTATGCTGAATAGGCTAGAGTACTGATTTGAGAGGCATTCCTTTTGTTATCTTATGGCATTATAAAAAACATTATTGCCTTTATTATACATGTATGAGTAAGACTTTCAGAGAAATGAAAGCTAACGAAAGCAAATGTTGATCAACATCCTTTAAAAGTTGCACTCGAATGATCATCTAGATTTTTAACCTGAAGAGCTTAGTGGTAAACTCTTAGGCTCTGTCCTTATTATACTCCTTTGTATTTAGTTTGAAACACTTTTTCTTTAAAATAAAATGTTCTTGCTAATACAGATTACAATTCAATAAAAAGAAATGATACAGAAAAGTATACCATGTCAACTGGCTCATAAAATAAAAGAGTATAATACATATCTGAGGAAAACGAATATTAATAAAAAGGTAATTAAGATATATAATACTCTGCCCACTACCTACTCCCCTAAAAAGAAAAATAAATAAGTAAGCCAACTAACTAGTGAAGACCAATTCTACAAAATCAGCAGGTTGCTCTGGTGAGTAAAATTGGGAATGGACTTTTAGCATTTGCAAAGGGAAATATAACTGAATTTCTTTACAAAATGAATGAATTTCTCTTAACTCCTAGTAAATTTGAGATCTGGTTTAATTTTAAATGTGTGCTCATAAATTTTGCCTAGTTCCCATGTTTGTTCCCATTTTAAAATGGTCCCTGGTGGGAAACGAAGTCTTGAAAACTGTGGGATGGTATCTTGTTATGCTTTCATGGAGAAGATGTATAAAATCATAAGAGGATTGAAAGTCTTACCTATCAGTAGCTTTCCAAATTGTTTCTAATTTGAAAGGATTACAGCTGTCACATCTTGGAACGTAAATTACCTTTAAAGATAAAGAGAATGAAAAATGGTAATTTTACTAATCTAAGTAAATAATTTTTGTATGCTGGCCATAGCCTTTTAATACAGGAACATTTACATTAATAGAAAATTCTAATTTGATATTTACCCTTCAAGGGGTGTAGAGTTTCTTAATATCAATTTTTAAATTAAAATTACATCTACAGAGCATGAATTTAACTTAGAGGAAGAGAATGATAGGATGACTTGGAAGGGCGTTATAAAGTGGAGCATAATTGTTTATTTTCATTTATTTTGGAGACTACTAAAGCATCTTGGTCAAACATTAGAGAATATGTAGTATTTTCTTTCTCTACCATTATATATATATATATATATATATGTATACACACACACACACATATATATACATGTACGCCAGCCCTACTAACTCTAGCATCTCTCTAGATGTCCTTTTATAGACATGTTTAGTTTCTATACAGAAGTCTGTTACACTGTTGAATTAAAAACATTCTGATGTATTCTAATCAAAGAGACATGACAATTAGTTCACTTTCATAAGTATGTATTGTCCTAATATGATGTCAATTCTGTAATTAAAAGTCAAAATAAATATTCCTATAAAAACACATTCAGTGGAATAACAAGCTCATATATATTCATTTTGAAAAGAGAAATGCCACATGATCATGTGATTAGGAAGATTTTGTGACCTTAATGATTAGCATATCCTAAAGGAGATCAGTCCTGGGTGTTCATTGGAAGGACTGATGTTGAAGCTGAAACTCCAGTACTTTGGCTGCCTGATACAAAGAGCTGACTCATTTGGAAAGACTCTGATGCTGGGAGGGATTGGGGGCAGGAGGAGAACGGGACGACAGAGGATGAGATGGCTGGATGGCATCACTGACTCGATGGATATGAGTCTGAGTAAACTCCAGGAGTTGGTGATAGACAGGGAGGCCTGGTGTGCTGCGGTTCATGGGGTCACAAAGAATCAGACACAACTGGGCAACTGAACTGAACTGAATGATTAGCATTAGGAATGAAATCAGGGATGTCATATTAGTATGTGCATGGTGGTTAAGTAGATGGATTTCATTGTTCATGCATAGAGTTTAAAGTATTTATTGAGATAATTCCCTGGTAGTCCAGTGGTTAGGCCTCCATGCTTCCACTGCCCCAGGTGCCCGGGTTGGATCCCTGGTCAAAGAACTAAGATCTCGCATGTGGCCAAAAAGAAATGTATTTGTTGAACACCACTTGTTTGTTAGGCATGATTCTATGTAGATTGTATTCCAGTAATCAAAAAAACTGAAGTAGATTCCCAATTCTATCATTTACCATTTGCATGACTTTGGAAATTTACTTAAACTTAGCAGCTGAAACTCAGCTTTCTCAACTATGACATGTGGATAATATAGATGGGGTAAAAGTGGAAACAGTGACAGACTTTATTTTCTTGGGCTCCAAAATCACTGTGGACAGTGACTGCAGCCATGAAATTAAAAGACACTTGCTCCTTGGAAGGAAAGATATGACAAACCTAGATAATGTATTAAAAAGCAGAGACATCACTTTGCTGACAAAGGTCTGTATAATCAAAGCTAAAGTTTTTCCAGTGATAAGCTTTCATTTTATTTTCACAATCTAAAAGAAACAAACAAGTCAAAGAAATAGTTGAGTCATCTCATCTCAGTTTGAGACATTTGAGTAAGGAAAGATTTGTTAATAAAAATATGAATAATTAGAAATAATTGCTGTGAATGATAATTGTCCTTTCACATTCAGGAATGCAAGAGATTATTTTCTCACAAGTGAAACAGTTATTTTAGAGTCCCCAAGCCTCATTCTTTCTGTACAGGGAATCAAGATCCTTTTAGAAGAAGCAAAAACATCTTTCAAATCAATATTTATTCAATGAGTACCTTTGAAGTATGAGACAGGAATGTAAAAATTAAGACTAGGTCTCTGCCCTTAGCGAATATACAGTCCAGAGGCAACTGATGAGGTAGGGCAGATATTACTTCTGATTAACAGGCAAGAGGAAATAATAGCCACCAAAAAAAAAGAAAAAAGATTTCTAAAGATCTCTCCCATTAGCAACAAGCTACCTCACTTGGAAAATCACAAGAATGCTGATCTAGATCATAGAATATTACCATTTAAGAATAGATTATAGGACTTCCCTGGTGGTATGGTAGATAAGAATCCACCTGGCAACACAGGGGAAATGGTTCAGTTCCTGGTCCAGGAGGATTCCATGTGCCATGGGGCAAACTAAGGCCATGTGCCACAACTGTTGAGCTGTGGCTGTTCAGTAGTTGTTCTGCAACTACTGAAGCCCATGGGCCTGGAGTCCATGCTCTACAGAAAGAGAAGCCATTGCAGTCAGAAGCTCTTGCACCACAATGAAGATCAATCAATAAATAAGTAAAATAATAAACCAGTCATCTCAAATTTAAAAAAATAGATTATAGAACCAAGGCTTAAACTTAGAAAAATTAAGGTTTAGATATTGCGTTGGCCACAAAGTTTGTTAAAATGCAAACAAACTTTGTGGCCAACCCAATAGATGCGTGCGTGCATGCTAAGTCACTTCAGTCATGTCCTACTCTTTGCAACCCTATGGACTGTAGCCTGCCAGGCTCCTCTGTCCATGGGGTTCTCCAGGCAAGAATACTGGAGTGAGTTGCCATGCCCACCTCCAGGGGATCTTCCTGACCTAGGGATTGAACCTGCCTTTCCTGTGATTCCTGCATTGTAGGTGGATTCTTTACCGCTGAGCCACCAGGAAAGCCCAATCCATAGATATCCTGACACTATTTAAAAAAAAAAAAACAACTGTTAAAAACTATGAAAACATGGAGAGACTATAGACTTCTTTATGAACCCTTGCATATAAGGTTTGAATGGGACATATAGACAGGGTGGCCTAAAATTTGAAAGAAAGGACCCTAGAACAAATAAATTGAAATCTACTTTTACATAGCTGTTAATAAAAAAAAAAAAATGTTACCCTAAGACGTTGTTCAAGCTAATAATACCATTGAGGCTCAAACAGAGTTTGGATCTATTTATCCTAAAAAGGAGTATCAAGAATAGGCTATTATGTAAAAACTAGAGATGTTGAGGTTGGTATCTTGCCAGTAATCACACTTTGCCACAAAACAACATGAAATATTCTTGTCAGAGAAGAAAATGGGGCTGACCCAGCATGCCATTTTCTTTTATTTTCTCATGTTTTTGAAGGCATAAGAATAAATATCTGTGAATACACATTTCTCCAAATGGGATATGAAGAACAGCCAACAAGCACATGAAAAGACACTCAACATCACCAGTCATCAAAGAAATACAAATCAATACCATGATGAAGTGTCACCTCATACCCATTAGGATGGCTATCATCAGAAAGACAAGAAATAACAAGTGTTAGCAAGGATGTGGAGAAATGGAACTCTGCACTGTTGGTGGGAATGTAAAATGATACAACTACTATGGAGAACAGTATGGAGATTTCCTGTAAAAATTAAAATAGAGCTGGCACATGATCCAGCACTCTCAATTTGGGATATATATTCAAAAGAATAGAAAGCAGGATCTCAGAGATATTTGCATGCCCATGTTCATAGCAGCATTATTCACAGTAACCAACAGGTGAAAGCAACCCAAGTGTTCATCAATGGATGAATGGCCAAACAAATAGCAATATATACATGCAATTAGTCAGCCTTGAAAAGGAAGGAGATCCAGTCACATAGTTAAAGCTAGAGAATATCATGTTAAGTGAAATGTCACAAAAAGACAAATATTTAATGATTCTACTTACATGAAGTATATAAAATAGTCAAATTTGAGGAAAAAAATTAGAATGGTGGTTACCAGAGGCTGAGGAGATTGGGGAAAGAGGAGTTGTTTAATGGGTTTAGAGTTTCACATGCACAAGATGAAGTAGTTTTGGAGATCTGTTTCACCATAATGGGAATATACTTAATACTACTGAACTATACACTCTAAAATGGTATAGGGTAGTAAATTTTGTATTTTGTGTTTTTGTATCACAATAAAAAATGCATTTTATAATTTTTAAAAAGAGTAAATATCTAAATTCCACTACCATATCTGAATGTGATTTGGCCCTAATAACTTGACTCAAGACCTTTTCATTGCAGTCTTCCTCTTTATTATTTTTTTAAAAATCAACCTCAGCTTTTAACTGGCAGTAAGTTAAATTCCTTCTTCTGGGTAAAAAAATGAGTCTAATGCTTGTAACTAAGTGAATGCAGGTTTGGAAACTCATCTCCTAAGTATGTTTACAAGATGTAAAAGGAGAAATTCACTGGTTATTTATGCATCTGTTGTTAGAAAGCTGTAGATTTCTGTTTATTTCCTATAGAATTTCAAGTGCCACATTAAATCACATCATTTAGTGCTAACAGATACCCTCAGAATTATGTTGTATGTAGGGTTTAAAAAGAGATAGTACATTTTCCCCCTTTAAAATCCTTACAGGAGCATTTATTATATTCCCATTTACCACCACTGAGTCTCATCAGTCTTAAAGATATTTTTTTCAATTTCCTTATATGCCCATTTCCTTTTGGCAATATCTTGCTTTTCCTTTTTAAATTTGAAGTTGAATATTAAAACAGATGCAAAGGAGAGTACTACTTACACATAAACTCTTGAACTGCATTTTTATCATTTCCTCTGTGGAAAAAAACCCAATTGTATGAAATTGATAGCAACATTTTAGTATATCCTCAGGTCCCCTGGGAAAAGCAATGTGCTTAGACAGATGATCTGATTTTATGAGCACATAGCTGAAGTCTAGCACTGTGCATTTGTCTTTATGCTCCTACTTTTTTCAGGGACTATGAAAACACATTAGGCAGTAGTTTTGCTTTCCAACAATGGACTGCAAAGCCTTTGACAATACATAGCATTTGCATTGCTGTTTTTCATGATGCACATCAAAGTATAGATCACTTTCAGCAGAGACTCTTAATCTCAGCTTGTTAATAAGAAAACAGGAACCTTAGTACCAGAACTCATTTTATTATCTACCCTCACCAAGGACTGTGATTTGGATTCCACTCAAATATGAATTAGTTTAAATGTTGCTCTGCTGCAACTGTTGAATTTATTCATTATGCTGTAATATTTTACTTATGAAACTGCATTTGGAAATCCTTTGGTATATATCAAGATGAAATTACAGTGCTCAGGAATATTGATTATTGCTTGTAATTGCCATCATAATAGCCAACAATTCTCTGTCTTTCTTTATCTTTCTTCTACCTCTTAATGATATACCAAACCAAATCAATATCCAACATATGGGGCCACTTATGTTGTCTCAAAAATTCAATTGTTCTTCATAAATATGCAGAGGATCAAAGATTTTATCTCCAAACATGGAATAAAAAAGCCCCATACTGCTAGATTTCTCTTCTATTCCATAGGAGCTTATTTGAGTGTTGCTGTATATGATCAATTATATGCAAGTGATGTTTTATCACCTCCAGAGTAACTACAAGTTGTGATAGGGAGATGAGGAGGCTTCTCCACTCTGCTGTTTACAAAGTGCTATACTTTCCCTCACTAGTATATTAGACGGTCACAGAAAACATAGGCTGGGAGAGATAAGACATCAAAGAAGAAATCTACCTCCTTATGACATGAAGGTGATTATTTCAGGGACTAATGAGGAAGTACAATCAAATGAAAGAAACCTAATGCTATGAGTCACTTTTTCAATAAAATGTATTTAATCTTATTTCTGCTACGTACTGTTTTTCCATTCTAGGGATACATTCAGTGCTTTTAAAAGCAGCAATAATTCCTTTACAGTCCTGATGACCAAACACTAGCTTCTCTCTAATGGTCCCCCATTCATTCAAAACAATTAAGATGGTCTTTAAAACTTACTGTGAGAACATGTGACCTACAGAAAAAAATAGATATGTATTATGTAGTACTGTTTGAACAGATTGTGTTTGGTTAGCTTGGGTCAGTTAATCCAAATTAGAACTCTGTGGTGATTCCATGAAGACTGGTTGGCAGGTAGCACAGGGCAATGGAAATATACTATTTTACAAGTCCCCAATTCATTCATGCCATTAGCTGCTGATGTTTCTTTTAAGTAATCCACTTTTATTCTCTGGGCCTCCATTTATATCTGCAGAATGAGCATGTTGAGCTGCTAGATGATTTCTGAGATCCTTTCTAACTGATTCTATAGCCATCATTCTCATGTTTTTCCCTCGGGTACCAAAGGCAACAGGGTAAAAGTGTGGCTCAATTCAGTATCATCCACATGACCAAATGAACACAGAGCATGCTTCTTCTGTGATGTACAAGGCCTGGGTTCAAATTTTCTTGTGTCCACTAACTGCAGAACCCTGGTGTGGTGTGCTATAATGTCATAGTTAGGATCAATGGCTCTAGAGCCAGACTTCTTGGGCTTGAAAGTCCGCTTTACCAGTTACTAGGTGTTGGACTGTGGACAAATTACTTAACCTCTCTCTGTGTTGGTTTTCTCATCTGTAAATGTAAATGCTTACTCTAATGGGGTTGTTGTGAAGCTTAAATTATATAATGCTTTATGAATTAATTAGAATAATGTCTGGCACAAATAAGCACTTAATGAATGTTACCTCATTATGATAAGACCCTTATCATCATATCATTTTGCTGTTATCATACCACTTTGCTCCTATTAAACCTCTTTTGGTCTCTGTTTCATCATCTGTAAGATTACAATAATAATATCAACCCCACAGACATATTAGGATCAAAATATTGCATATAAAGTACCTAATTTGGTACCTGACATTTCTAGGCACTCAATAAATCGTGCACATAAATAGAACCAACTGTGCCTGTGGTTGGTGTTAGTCACTGCATTCTTTCCACCCATCCCACTCCCTATCTTTTCGATACTAGTTACAAGAAAAAATATAAGCTCAAGGCAGAAAATTTTAAAGAAATAAGCCTACTATCCAAAGGTAACACAAATTATTATTTTTCCATGAGCATATCTTTTATTTTAAAAATTGTATTGCCCACCTTGTTTTGAAACCTACATGATTTTACTTGATGATCTGTAAACACTTTTTCTAGTGAATATTCTTTTACAATTAAATTTGTAATGGTTGTATAGTATTCTCTGTATTTATAAAATAATATTAATGAACATCCGAGTGTTTATCTTGTGCTGTTATAAATAACACTGCAATATACATTGTCATACACATCATTTCCTAAGGAGAAATTCCTGTAGGCATAATTTTTGGACAAAGAATATGCATCTTTTAAGCCTTTTGTTATAGAAAGCCAATTATCTTCCAGAAAGTCTTGTGAATCTCCACTCCCCTCAGCAATCCTGCCCTTTAAATACCATTTATCCTCATAAACTAAAGCAAAACTCTAATGTGGACAGTTTCATTAACTGACATGTGGACAGTTATTTTTTTCATTTAAACGTACATGCTTTCATTCTTTAAAAATGGAAGCTAGAAATCAGTTTTCAAATATTCCTAATGATGAGCGTTATGTGACATGTACAAGGTGATGTTGTCTCTTTGTTCAGTAGAAGGGTCTTGTGAAGTATTACATTAACACGTGGCAACAGAATGTTTTCTAGTTAGCAGTGTGTTTTACTGCCCTAGGCTGAAGAGTAGAGTAGTAGATTGAGGACTTTGGAGCTGGAATGGCCAGGGATCCTATTATGGCTTTGTTATTCTTTTACTAGGTGGATTTAAGCAAGTTACTTAACCTCTTTAGGCCTCCATTTCTTAAATACACCATGAAGATAATAATATAGCCTATTCCATATGAGTGAATATTAACTGAGAGAATGAGTGTTTAACACAATGCATGGTACTTAGCACTTGGTAAGGGTAAAGTATTACGCAAAATCATTTTCATGCCAACTGCTTCCATGTGAATGTATCACTACTGTTTATGAAATATCCATATTACAATAGTCATGAGCTGTCAATAAACATCCTTTAGTAAATCAAACATGACAGCAGTATGAAGTTCTGGGACAGGTAAAATTAATGCAGGGTAGGAAAAAAAAATGCAAACTAGCAGTTGCCTCTGGGGATTAGAGACAGAGATTTACTTAGAAAGACAGGACACTTCCTGGGGTGACGGAAATGTTCTGTATCTTCACAGGGCTTTGGGTTGCACAGGTGATTGCATTTGTTAGGTCACAGAAAAGTTACACTGCAAATTTGTGCATTTAATTGTGTATAGTTTTTAAATTGAAATATATTTACTTATAACAGTGTATAAGTTTGTGTACACCATATTGAATTGGTATTTT
This sequence comes from Bos grunniens, assembly GCF_055505025.1. Classification (NCBI taxonomy): domain Eukaryota; kingdom Metazoa; phylum Chordata; class Mammalia; order Artiodactyla; family Bovidae; genus Bos; species Bos grunniens. The sequence goes on from NC_141194.1 coordinate 137,537,672, forward strand.
TATATTGCAATACCATTGTCATCTGTAGTATTAGCTAACATCTCTATCACATAATTATTCTTACTTTTTGTATTGGGAATAATTAAGATATACCACCTTAGCATCTTTTATTTTTTTTTACATTATTATTGTCTATAACAATACTGTGCACTAGATCTCCAAGACTTGTTTCTCTGCTAGTTGCAAGTTTGTAGCCTTAAACATCCCCCCATCCCCACTTATCAGCCCTTGGTAACCAATACTCTGCTCTTTGTTTTTACCAGTTCATGTACGGACCTCAAGGATCTTATGCTGTGAGATAAATCAGAGAAAGAAATACTGTAGGATATCACTCATATGTGGAATCTAAAAAACTCAAACTCATTGTGTATAAATTTTACATTAAAAATCTGTAAGAACTTATTGAACTCTAGATAATAATATAAAATTTAAAATATGTCAAGAGAAGTGTACTGATGTATGCAGCTTATTTTGAAATGCTTACAAATGAAATAAAAAATGAGATGTTTTTAAAAAAGATGGATTAAGACAGGAATGGTGAGATGGATAAAAATGTGATAAAGTGAATGTAATCATATGTTAAGTATAGAATCTAGTTCACAAGTATATGTGTGGTTTTGTTTTTTTATTTTTAAAAATATTTATTTGATAATCGTCTTTTAAAATTTAAATCTAGTATTTTTAAGACCAGTGCTGCTCAACTGGAGATACACATTAAACTTACCTAGGATGTTTTATTAAAATATACTTGCTTAGGACCTAGTCCAGATTTACTGAATTTCTTCACTTGATATTCTCTGGAGTAGATGTATGTTTGTTATAAAAATTCTTTGCTTTAGCTGTATGTTTGGCAATTTTTGTAATAAAATATTAGGTGAAAATGTGTCTGTGAAAGCTAGTCTCTAAATACTGGCCTCTGGGCCATTCATATTATCAAAATGCCTGATGATACTTCTCCTCCTGTTCTTGCGTATTATATTAAATGAAAGGGAATGGTATAGTGAATGCCACCAAATGTGGAAGGGTAATGCTCAGAGATTGAGAACCTCATTAGTCAAAAATTCAGGAACAGAAGATCTCTTTCTTCCTCTTAAAAATCTAAAATAGGAAGACAAAAAGAAGACCACCATGGGCATTGTGGAGTTAAGTGTTAGGTGTATGAAAATTTTGTTGAGTTCTTCCTAGTTCCCTTTTGCTCTATTGTAGCATGATTGTTTAATGGGGTTTATGTTTCTGTAGCAAGTGGCTTTGGTTTTGATAGCCCAAATTTTTGTTTCTTTTCTGCAGGCATTTCCTGTTCAAGCACGGATCTGGTTCCTCGGCCATCTTTAGTGCAGCCAGTCAGAACTACCCACTGACATCCAATACTGTGTACTCGCCTCCTCCCAGGCCACTTCCTCGAAGCACCTTTTCCAGACCTGCCTTTACCTTCAGCAAACCCTACAGGTGCTGCAATTGGAAGTGCACAGCCTTGAGTGCCACTGCAATCACAGTGACTCTGGCCTTGTTACTAGCCTATGTGATTGGTAAGCCCTTTTTGCCATGCTTCACTTTTCTTCTTCATCAAAATCTGGTTTTGCTTGTGCTGGAGTTGGGAGTGAGGGGTTTCTTTCTATACTCTCTGACCTACAAATTTGAACTAAGGCTTAGTATTACAAATAACAAATAGATTTCTAATTCGGTTTTTTTGGTACTTCCTAACCTTAAATACTGCTGAAGAGGGTAAGAACTGCTCTTTGAGAAGAAATATTTATACTACTAACACAGTCTTATTGATTGCAATTACTGTAGTTAACCATTTTCCCTTCAATTAGAAGGTTGTTATGGTTTTCTCATTAGAAGTCATAAGTACCAATCTACAGTAGCTTCTTAAATTATAGTTAAAAAATAATACTGCTACTGAATTTTCAGGTAGCAATTTCATTAAAGTAGTAGTTATTTGGAAGCTATTGGAAAATCTAGGGCATAATTTCTTTCCAAGGATGTGGAATTTTACACTGGGACTAAAAAAATGTCTTCTTATTTTCACTCGGTAAATGGCGGCAAAATTGTGTGGTTACTGTGTTTGCAATGATAAAGGAGAAAATAGTAGTGAGGCACACTTTCTACCTTTAAGAAAAATATTCTTCTTCTTGAGGCATCTTGATTAAAGTCACCCTTTGTGTGTGTGTGTGTGTGTGTGTGTGCGTGCGTGCACTCACATGCTCAATGACTAAGTCGTGTCTGACTCTTTGCAACTCCATGGACTGAAGCCCGCCAGGCTCCTCTGTCCCTGGGATTTCCCCAGGCAAGAATACTAGAGTGGGTTGCCATTTTCTTCTCCAGGGGGTCTTCCCAAATTAGAGTTCGAACCCGTGTCTCCTGCATTGCAGGCATATTCTTTATCACTGAGCCACTTGGGAAGCCCCCAAGTCACCCTTTCTCAATAGCAAGTCATATTGATTTTTCTGGATGACATTTTAATTTGACTGAACATTAATTTCCTTGTTTGAGTGCTTTTGTGGTCTAAAATGTAAATTAACTTAAGAAATATGTATTTTGTGGAAGCAGTATTCCTAGAAGACTAACATATGATGGTAGAAAAAAAAATTCTTTCTAAGTATGTCACTCATATCTTCCTTTCAAGTTTAGCCTGATTTCCTAATTGAAGGGGAATTATCCAGAAAGATATATTGAATATGATTCTGAGAGATAGATAAAAAAGGAATTTAGAGTTTCTTCTAATTATAAAAAAGTAAGTTTTGTTGAGTCTGGTTTATTAAAAATGTGAACAATAAGAAAGTTCTCATGACCAGTTTTTATGAGTCATAGAACAAAGGATAGTAAGTAAGCAAATATATTTTGTAGGGGAGTCACTGATAATGTCAGCAATATAAGATCACAGCCTATATTGATGTTCATGATTACCTCTTTTCTATTTTCATTGTACAATCTGAATATATTGAACAATGCTTCTATTAGATGTGGATAATATTAACCTATAAGATCAAAAATACGTCCTTTATCTCAGACAATTTAGGACAACTCAGTATGAACATTTATTTAGATTGTAATAACGTTTAATGAGGAATGATGCGGAAGGAATGGAGGTCTGAGATGAGAAAGTACTGTAATATAAACAGGATTTTAATATGGTATCATTCAAATCAAGGAATAATTTGACAAGTTTAAATACATTAGAGGCCCTTTAAAATGTCCTTGTTCAATTATGAGACCAATTTTTATCTTATAGGTTATCTTCTTTTAGCTTTTACTGTACAAAGAGATGATATTTTAGACTCTACATTTGGAATAAACAAATCCAAGTTCTTTATTAATAGATTTATACTCTGTCCAAACCTATGTTTCTATTTAAATTTTTTACATGCCCATTTATATAAAAATTGTATTATACATTCTGAGCCTTGTTTAATTAGATTATACATTCATTTCAGATGTGAAAATGAAATGTTTCAGTTATTTCAAGGACTGCCATTTTCATAGGGTAAACAGTGGCATATATTAATATATTTAATATGACAACAAGGCAATACAGTACAATGGTCATGAACAAGGATATTCAGACCTCTGCCACTTCTTACGCACATTATCTTTGGCAAATTATTTACCCTTTTAAGGCCTCCATTTTCTCATCTGTAAAATTGTCCTAAAACACTACCTGTAACATAGGGTTGTCATCTAATTAAAGGAGTTAATATATCTAAAGAACTTGGAAGACTGCCTAAAACATAGTGAAGTGAAAGTTGCTCAGTTGTGTCCGACTCTGCAACCCCATTGACTATACAGTCCATGGAATTCTCCAGGCCAGAATACTGGAGCGGAAAGCCTTTCCCCTCTCTAGGCAATCTTTCCAACCCAGGGATCAAACCCAAGTCTCCTGCATTGCAGGCAGACTCTTTACCAGCTGAGCCATATAAGTATGTCATAAATGTTAAATATTATTATTGCTGTTGTTACCATTCAGTTCAGTTCAGTCGCTCAGTCGTGTCCGACTCTTTGAGACCCCATGAATCGCAGCACACCAGGCCTCCCTGTCCATCACCAACTCCGGGAGTTCACCCAGACTCATGTGCATTGAGTCGGTGATGCCATCCAGCCATCTCATCCTCTGTCATCCCCTTCTCCTCCTGCCCTCAATCCCTCCCAGCATCAGGATCTTTTCCAATGAGTCAATTCTTCGCATAAGGTGGCCAAAGTATTGGAGTTTCAGCCTCAGCATCAGTCCTTCCAGTGAATACCCAAGACTGATCTCCTTTAGGATGGCCTGGTTGGATCTCCTGGCAGTCCAAGGGACTTTCAAGAATCTTTTCTAACACCACAGTTCAAAAGCATCATCTTTATAATTACTACTCACTGTTAACATTCACTGTTTCTCAGAGTTAACTGTTTTATTCATGGCTGTATCCCAGCTCCACAAACACTGCCTGGCACATAGCAACTCTGTGCATAAAAGTTACTGAAAAAAAAAATTACACTCAGCACTGTACTTGTATTAGCTCATTGCATCCTCACAACAGTCATTAAGGATAGTTATCAGATTAAATCTGTTTTATAAATGAGACAACTGAGGCATAGCCAATGTAAGAGATCACATATAGGTCACACGGAAATTAAGAGGTCACATCACTAAGAAGGGGATATCCTGAGCTTTAAGCCAGAGCAGACTGACTCTAGAGGACAAGCTTTTGAGTGCCAGGCCTTGCTGCTGTCCTAGCACTGCAATAAACTTTGCAGCTCACTTACTACTTGGGCTTCCCTGATGGCTCAGACAGTAAAGAATCAGCCTGCAATGCAGGAGATCCAGGTTCGATCGCTAGATCAGGAAGGTCCCCTAGAGAAGGGAATGGCAACCAGCTCCAGTATTCTTGCCGGGAGACTTCCATGGACAGAGGAGTTTGTCAGGCTATAGCCCCTGGGGTCACAAAGAGTTGGACACAAGTGAACTAACACCCAAAAAAGATGTCCTTTTCATTACAGGGGACTGGAATGCAAAAGTAGGAAGTCAAGAAACACCTGGAGTAACAGGCAAATTTGGCCTTGGAGTACAGAATGAAGCAGGGCAAAGGCTAATAGAGTTTTGCTAAGAGAATGCACTGGTCATAGCAAACACCCTCTTCCAACAACACAAGAGAAGACTCTACACATGGACATCACCAGATGACCAACACCGAAATCAGACTGATTATATTCTTTGCAGCCAAAGATGGAAAAGCTCTATACAGTCAAAAAAACAAGACCAGCAGCTGACTGTGGCTCATATCACAAACTTCTTATTGTCAAATTCAGACTGAAATTGAAGAAAGTAGAGAAAACCACTAGACCGTTCAGGTATGACCTAAATCAAATCCCTTATGACCATACAGTGGAAGTGAGAAATAGATTTAAGGGACTAGATCTGATAGACAGAATATCTGGTGAACTATGGATGGAGGTTCATGACATTGTACAGGAGACAGGAATAAAGACCATCCCCCCAAAAAAAGAAATTCAAAAAAGTAAAATGGCTGTCTGAGGAAGCCTTACAAATAGCTGTGAAAAGAAGGGAAGTGAAAAGCAAAGGAGAAAAGGAAAGATATACCCATTTGAATGCAGAATTCGAAAGAATAGCAAGGAGAGATAAAAAAGCTTTCCTCAGTGATTAATGCAAAGATATAGAGAAAAACAATAGAATGGGAAAGACTAGAGATCTCTTCAAGAAAATGAGAGATACCAAGCAACATTTCATGCAAAGATGGGCTCAATAAAGGAAGGAAATGGTATGGACCTAACAGAAGCAGAAGATATTAAGAAGAGGCGGCAAGAATACACAGAAGACTGTACAAAAAAGATCTTCATGACCCAGATAATCACAATGGTGTGATCACTCACCTAGAGCCAGACATCCTGCAAAGTGATGTCAGGTGGGCCTTAGAAAGCATCACTACGAACAAAGCTAGTGGAGGTGATGGAATTCCAGTTGAGCTATTTCAAATCTGGAAAGATGATGCTGCGAAAGTGCTGGACTCAATATGCCAGCAAATTTGGAAAACTCAGCATGGCCACAGGAATGGAAAAGGTCCATTTTCATTCCAATCCCAAAGAAAGGCAATGCCAAAGAATGCTCAAACTACCACACGATTGCACTCATCTCACACGCTAGTAAAGTGATGCTTAAAATTCTCCAAGCCAGACTTCAGCAATACATGAACCGTGAACTTCCAGATGTTCAAGCTGGTTTTAGAAAAGGCAGAGGAACCAGAGATCAAATTGCCAACATCTGCTGGATCATCGAAAAAGCAAGAGAGTTCCAGAAAAACATCTATTTCTGCTTTATTGACTATGCCAAAGCCTTTGACAGTGTGGAACAATAAACTGTGGAAAATTCTGAAAGAGATGGGAATACCAGACCACCTGATCTGCCTCTTGAGAAACCTGTATACAGGTCAGGAAGCAACAGTTAGAAGTGGACATGGAACAACAGACTGGTTCCAAATAGGAAAAGGAGTATATCAAGGCTGTACATTGTCACCCTGCTTATTTAACTTATATGCAGAGTACATCATGAAAAACACTGGGCTGGAGGAAACACAAGCTGGAATCAAGATTGTTGAGAGAAATATCAATAACCTCAGATATACAGATGACACCACCCTTATGGCAGAAAGTGAAGAAAAACTGAAGAGCCTCTTGATGAAAGTGAAAGAGGAGAGTGAAAAAGTTGGCTCTAAGCTCAACATTCAGAAAACTGAGACCATGGCATCCGGTCCCATCACTTCATGTCAAATAGATGAGGAAACAGTGGGAGCAGTGGCTGACTTTATTTTTTGGGCTCCAAAATCACTGCAGATACTGATTGCAGCCAGGAAATTAAGAGATGCTTACTCCTTGGAAGGAAAGTTATGACCAAACTAGACAGCATATTCAAAAGCAGAGACATTACTTTGCCAACAAAGGTTCATCTAGTCAAGGCTATGGTTTTTCCAGTGGTCATGTATGAATGTGAAAGTTGGACTATAAAGAAAGCTGAGCACCAAAGAATTGATGCTTTTGAACTGTGGTGTTGGAGAAGACTCTTGAGAGTCCCTTGGACTGCAAGGAGATCCAACCAGTCCATCCTAAAGGAGATGCGTCCTGTGTGTTCACCGGATGGACTGATGCTGAAGCTGAAACTCCAGTACTTTGGCCACCTCATGTGATGCGCTGACTCACTGGAAAAGACCCTGATGCTGGGAAAGATTGAGGGCAGGAGGAGAAGGGGACAACAGAGGATAAGATGGTTGGATGGCATCACTGAGTCAATGGACATGAGTTTGAGTAAGCTCTGGGAATTGGTGATGGACAGGGAGGCCTGGAGTGCTGCAGTTCATGGGATCGCAAAGAGTCAGACACGACTGAGTGACTGAACTGAACTGAACTGAGAAACTTTCACTTTCACTACTAAGTAAACCCACCATGTTTTTTTCTTATTAAATCACCAATTAAATTAGATTTACCAGGCCATCCATTGCAATGGTTACGTCAACTAAGATGTGTGGATTGGTGAGAGTATCTACTGAAATGATTTACCATGAGACTTTGAAAAGACAGAAATACCAGGTTAAATGCTATTACAGTAGGTTGAGGGCTTCTCTGGTGGCTCAGATGGTAAAGAAACCACCCGCAGTGCAGGACACCTGGGTTTGATTCCCTGGGTTGGGGCGATCCCCTGGAGGAGGGCATGGCAACCCATTCCAGGATTCTTGTCTGGAGAATCCCCAGGGACAGAGGAGCCTGACAGGCTACAGTCCATGCATTGGGTTACAAAGAGTCAGACATGACTGAGCGACTAAGCACAGCACGGTAGGTTGAGTGGGTTCAGGATGAGGCGATATTAATGGCAAACATTAACTTTGTTCTGACTTCTGTCATGAGTTGAACATTATGTGACTTTGGACAAATTGGTTAAAATCTCTTCCTCCACTTACCCCATCTGTGCTATATCATGGACCACCTCAGGAGGGTAGAGTAGGAATTCATAAATAGGCATTCAGCTGAAAGATGTCACATAACAACTGTAACACACAAGATGATTTTTAAATGGCTTTCTGTGGTTGAAATAAAAAAGTATTATATTTCACAATAGGAAACCATTTCACTCTCAACTCTTGCTGAGTCTGTAAGAGTTATCGGGCCTTTTTTTTTTTTTTTTAATCCCCCTGCAGTTGCTGCGTAACCCAACTAAGATCTTTCACTGAAACTATTTACTGCTTCTGTTTGCCATGCAGATTCCTTTCCACTATTTCATTTTCCTCTAGTGTCCATTGTACATAACCTTTAGACACTAATGCCTGTAGGCTGTGCTGCCCCCAATCCACTAGGGGAAATCACATCAATGTCAATGGGACATCAATAGTCATTCTGTGAATTATGGCTCTGTAAGTGGTCATTGAAAAGCAGTGGAAATCCAGCAAGTGAAAAGTCAGAGCTGGGTTCATGCAACTAGCCCCATCCCCACTTCTCCCCACAATACCTTTTGGGTCAGCAAAAAAATAATTTCTTTGAATAAGTTTTGAGGTCATAAAATTCAGTGAAGGGAGGCATGGGAACATACTGATTATATGAAGATATTATGGAATGACTATTGTCATCACTTACCCATAAATCTGTAGTATTTTCCATCTGAATCCAAAAAAAGGTCCTTATGCTTCATCCTCTCTGATATTTTGGCATCAGTAATGTATCAGTGCCAGTCAGAAGCACATTTGCTTGAATTTACAAATAAGCCTTATGAAGTCGTAGTCAGGAAGACAGATGACCATATGCAAGGCATAAGAGGAGGCGAGGTTAAGGTACTTCATCAATGGTTGTGAAGGGCACAAACTTGGCTTCTCTGGTAATATTTGATGTTTTGATCAAGTTTCTCCACAGTCAGCAGTTTGTATATAAGAGGCAATAGAAACTCACAAGAATACATTGTGCTTGGGGTCAAACAGGCTGTTGCATTGAAAGAGTTGGGGAGTAGAGATTTCTGGCTCTCATACTAAATATGATCAGTTAATGGTATCGATGTTGCTTTCTTTTGCCATGAAATTAGTAGTAATTCCTCCCACCTTCACAGGATGCAGTTAGTATCCAAACTCTACAGATGAAATAAGTTAAGTCCATAAATCTCTTTGCCATGACATACTATATAGCCCACATATAGAAAGTTGACCAGAATGGTTATTAATACAGAATTAGGAGAGAGAGAATACTGAACCCAATTCTGTGATCAAAAGCTTAAGAATGGAACTAGTCAAGAGGACAAAGTGCCTACTTCACTTGCTCTCTGCACAAAAATTGAGTAACAGTGAGTTCAGGGCTTTCTTCTGCCTCCTATTTATGCTAGTCCAAATTACCCTCCTTTCTAGGGCTACAATTATGGTGGAGGAATAACATGCTGAAAGCTATAGAATGAATGTGCTTATTTTGCCTGCATGACAAAAAAAAAGTGCAAATACTTTAAAATATAGGGAAAAAACAGAGTAAGACAAATTTTGATTTTGGAAAATTCAGAAACTTAGTTGTTGTTGTTGTTGTTGTTTTTAATAGAGAGAATTGAAATGGAGTTTTTTCCCTAAAGGCAATGCCCTTTGCCACAAGTTTTACGAGGTATAGATAAACATGCTCACCAAAAAGATCTCTTTCAATTACTGGTAACTTCATTAATGCCTCTATGCCTCAATTTCCTCATCTGTAAAATGGAATGTTGACAACAACTTCCTCATAGATTTTCTTTTTAATTAAATGGAACAGACCATGTAAAACACCCAAGACATTGCTTAATAGATCTAAGTAACATACATAATATTGTTTTTTTCTTAAAATAGAATTGAAATCAAGTTTTGTTGCCCCAACAAGCTAGATGGACAATGCCCTTTCCCACAAAGTTTACTTAGATAAATATGCTTACCAATGAGAATCTTGTAAACTTATTAGTAATGTCATTAATGCCTCTTTGCCTCAGTTTCCTCATCTAATAAATGGGAATGTTGATGATAACTTCCTTGTAGAATTTCTTTTTAATTAAATGAAGCAGAACATGTAAAAAACCCAGGACATTTCTTAGTAGATCTAAGTAAGATACTTAATTTTATCTTTTTTAAATAGGGAGAATGAAATTGCAGTTTTTCCCCCAAACAATCTAGGTAGACAATGCCTTTCCCACAATGTTTACAAGTATACATAAATATTCTCACCAAAACTTATCTCTTTCACTTACTAGTAACTTCATTAATGCCTCTGTGCCTCAGTTTCCTCATCTATAAAATGAGAATGTTAATAACACCTTCCTCATAGATTTTCTTTTTAATTAAATGAAGCAGAGCAAGTAAAATACCCAGGACATTGCTTAATAGATCTAAGTTACATATTTAATTATTTTTTAATAGAACTGAAATTGAGTATTTTTTCCTCAAAAATCTACATAGACAATGCCCTTACCCTAATAGTTAACCGAGTGTAGATAAATATGCTCACCAAAAAGCATCTCTTTCATTTACTAGTAATCCGTTAATGCCACTGTGCCTCAGTTTCCTCATCTATAAAATGGGAATGTTGATAACACTTTCCTCACAGATTTTCTTTTTAATTAAATGAAGCAGAGTATGTAAAACACCCAGGACATTGCTTAGTAGATCGAAGTAACATACTTAATTATGTTATTTTTTTAAATAGAGATAATTGAAATCAAGTTTATTTTTTCCAAAAAATCTAGACTATGCCCTTTCCCACAAAGTTTACTAATTTTAGATAAATATGCTATAAAAAAAGCATCTCTTCACATTCCAGTAACTTCATTAATACCTCTGTGCCTCAGTTTCCTCATCTATAAATTGGGAATGTTGATAACACCTTCCTCAAAGATTTTTTTTTTATTTAAATGAAGCAGAGCATGTAAAACACCCAGAACATTGCTTAGTAGATCTAAGTGACATAGTTAACTTTTCTTTTTTGTTCTTTAACAGATAGAATTGATATCGAGATTTTTTTTCCCCCATCACTCTAAGTAGGAAAAGGAAATATCCTTTCCCAAAAGGTTACTAAGTATACATTAATATGCTCACCAAAAAGCATCTCTTTCACTTACTCGTAACTTCATTAATGTCTCTAGCCTCTGTTTACTCATCTATAAAATGGGAGTGTTGATAACACATTCCTCATAGATTTTTGTTTAATTAAATGCAGAAGAGCATGTAAAACACCCAGGACAATGCTTAGTACATCTAAGTAACCACACTTTTTTTAAAATATATAGAATTGAAATCGAGTTTTCTTTCCCCAGAAATCTATATAGACAACGCTCTTTCCCACAAAGTTTCCTAAGTATGGATAAAGACACTCACCAAAAAGTATTTCTTTCACTTACTAGTAACTTCATTAATACCTCTCTGCCTAAGTTTCCTCATCTATAAAACGGGAATGTAAAACACCCAGGACATTGCTTAGTAGATCTAACTAACATACTTAATTTTGTTTCTTTTTAATAGAGAGAATTGAAATAGAGGTTAATTTTGCTCACAATATAGATAGTCAATGCCCATTCCCATGAATTTTACTAAATGTATATATATATGCTCCTAAAAAGTTTCTCTTCCACATACTAGCAACTTCATTAATGCCTCTAGCCTCAGTTTCCTCCTCTATAAAATGGGAATGTTGATAACACCTTACTGGTAGATTTTTTTTTCAGTTAAATGAAGCAGAGATGTAAAATACCCAGGACATTGCTTAGTAGACTTAAGTAACATATTTAAGTATCTTTTTTTAACAGAAATGAAATCTAGTTTTTCTCCTATCAATCTAGATAGACAGTGCCCTTTCCCACAGTCTTTACTAAGTGTAGATGAATACTATCATGAAAAATCTTCTCTTTCACTTATTAGTAACTTCATTAATGCCTCTATGTCTCAGCTTCCTCATCTGTAAAATGGGAATCATGATAACACATTCCTCGTATATTTTCTTTTTAATTAAATAAAATAGAGCATGTAAACACCCAGGACATTGCTTAATAGATCTAAGTAACATTCTTATTTTTTAATAGAATTAAAATCTAGATAGTCAATGCCTTTTCCCACAGTTTGCAAAATTTCAATGCATACGCTCTCAAAAAGCATCTCATTCACATCATTAATGCCTCTGTGCCTCAGTTTCCTAATTTATAAAATGGGAATATTGATAACACTTTCCTGGTAGATTTTTTTCAACTAATTGAAGCAGTGTATGTAAAACCCACATGACATTGCTTAGTAGATCTAGTAAATAATTTTATCTGTTTTAATATAGAATTGAAATCAAGTATTTTTCCCCAACAATCTAGGTAGAGAATGCCCTTTCCCACAAAGTTTACTAAGTATAGATAAACACTCACCAAAAAGCATCTCAGTATCCAGTGACATCACTAATGACTCTGTACCTCAGTTTCCTCATATATAATATGGGAATCTTGAAAACAGCTTTCTCATAGATTTTCTTTTAAATTAAATGAAACACAGAATGTAAAATACTAAGGACTTTGCTTAGTAGAACTAAGTAACATACTTAATTTTGTTCTTTTTTAATAAAATTGAAGTCAACTTTTTTTGCCCAACAATCTAGATAGATGCCCTTTCCCACAAGGTTTACCTTTATTGGTAAATAGGCTCACCAAAACTCATCTCTTTCACTTACTAGTAACTTCATTTATGCCTCAGTGCCTCAGTTTCCTCATCTATAAAATGTGAATGTTGATAACACCTTCCTCGTTGATTTTCTTTTTAATGAAATTAGGCAAAGCATTTAAAACTCCCAGGACATTGCTTCATAGATCTAAGTTAACATACTTCATTTTGTTTTTCTTTAATAGAATTGAAATCGAGATTTATTTTGCTCACAATCTAGGTAGTAAATGAACTTTCCATTGGATTTTACTAAGTGTTGATAAAAATGCTTACCAAAAAGGATCTCTTTTACTTATGAATTCTCTAGCCCAGAATACTGGAGTGGGTAGCCTTTCCCTTCTCCAGGGAATCTTCCCAACCCAGGGATCAAACCCAGGTCTCCTGCACTGCAGACAGATTCTTTACCAACTGAGCTATCAGGGAAGCCTTTTACTTATTAGTAACATATTAATGCCTCTAGCCTCAGTTTCCTCATCTATCAAATGGGAATGTTGGTAACACCTTACTTGTAGGTTTTTTTTTTTAATTAAATGAAGCAGAGCATGTAAAATACCTGGGACATTTCTTAGTAGATCTGAGTAATATATTTACATTTTTTAATAGGTTGAATTGAAATCAACTGTTTTCCCCATCAATCTAGATAGCCAGTGCCGTTTCCCACAAAGTTTACTAAGTACACATGTACATGCTCACCTAAAAGCATCTCTTTCACTTACTAGTATCTTTATTAATGCCTCTATCCCTCATCTATAAATGAGTTTCCTCATCTATAAAATTGGGAATGTTGATAACACCTTCATCATATTTTTAATTAAATGAAATAGAGCATGCAAAACACCCAGAACATTGCTTGCTCCATTTACGTGACATACTTAATTTTCTTTAATAGATACAATTTAAGTCGAGTTTTTTCCCCAAGAATCTTCACAGACAGTGCCCTTTCTCACAAAGTGTCCTGTCGATAAGTACACTCACCAAAAAGCATCTCATTCACTTTGGTAGCTTCATTAATGCCTCCATCCCTCAGCTTCCTCATCTGTAAAATGGGAATCTTGATAACATCCTTATAGGTTTTCTTTTTAATTTAATTAGCAAACCATGTAAAACACCCAGGATATTGCTTTGTAGAGCTAAATAACATACTTAATTTTGTGTGTGTGTTTTTTTTTAAAGGAGAGAATTCAAATCGAGATTTCTTTTGCTTACAATCTAGATAGTCAGTGCTCATTCCCACAAATTTTACTGTCGATAAATACGCTCACCAAAAAGCATCTCTTTCAGTTCATAGTAACTTCATTAGTGGCTCTTGCTTGACTCAGTTTCCTCATCTGTAAGATGGGAATGTTGATAAGACCTTCCTCATAGATTTTCTTTTTAATTAAATGAAGCAGAGATTGTAAAACACCCATTCATCGCTTAGTAGATCTAAGTAATGTACTTAAATTTGTCCTTTTTTAAATAGAATTGAAATTGAGTTTTTTTCCACAATCTAGACCATGCCCTTTCCAACAAAGTTTACTAAGTATAGATAAATATGCTCACCAGAAAGCGTCTTTTTCACTAAATAGCAACTTTATTAATGCCTCTGTGTCTCAGATTCCTCATCTATAAAATGAGAATGTTGATAACACCTGCCTGGTAGATTTTTTTTAATTAAATGAAGTAGTACCTGTAAAACCCACAGGACATTTCTTAGTAGATCTAGTAACATAGTTATTTTTAACCTTTTTTAAATATAGAATTGAAATTGAGTATTTTTCCCCAACAATCTAGATAGAGAATGCCCTTTCCCACAAAGTTTACTGTGTATAGATAAACACTCACCATAAAGCATCTGTTTCACTTACTAGTAATTCATTAATGCCTCTAGCCTCAGTTTCCTCATCTATAAAATGGGAATGCTGAAAACACCGTGCTTGTAGAGTTTATTTTCAATTAAATGAAGCAGAGCATGTAAACACCCAGGACATTGCTGAGTAGATCTAAGTAACATACTTAATTTTGTTTTTTATTTTATAGGTAGAATTGAAATCGAGGTCTTTTCCCCATCAGTCTAGGTAGACAGTGCCCTTTCCTACATGGTTTACTAAGTATACATGAATATGCTCACCAAAAAACATCTCTTTCACTTACTAGTAACTTCATTAATGCCTCTAGCCTCAGTTTTTTCATCTATAAAATGGGAATGTTGATAACACATTCTTCATAGATTTTTGTTTAATTAAATGAAGTAGACCCTGTAAACACCCAGGACATTGCTTACTAGATCTAAGTAAAATGCTTAATCTGTTTTTTTTTTAATAGAATTGAAATCGAGTTTTTTCCCCAACCATCTAGACAATGCCCTTTCCCACAAAGTTTACTAAGTATAGTGAATACGCTCAGCAAAAAGTATCTCTTTCACTTACTAATAAATTGACTAATACCTCTGTGCTTCACTTTCCTCGTGTATAAAATGGGAATGTTGATAACACCTTCCTCTTAGATTTTTTTTTTTTTTAGTTGAATGAAGCAGAGCATGTAAAACACCCAGGACATTGCTTAGTAGATCAAAGTAACATAATTGAATTTTGTGGGTTTTTTTAAGAAGAGAGAGTTGAAACCCAGTGTTTTCCACAAAAATCTAGATCAACAATGCCCTACCCACAATGTTTACTAAGTACAGATAAATAGGCTCACCAAAAAATATCTCTTTCTCTTACCAGTAACTTCATTAATGCCTCAGTGCCTCAGTTTCCACAGCTATAAAATGGGAATGCTGCTGAAGCATTCCTCATTGATTTTCTCTTTAATTAAATTGTGTAAAGCACATAAAACTCCCAGACCATTGCTTCCTAGATCTAACTAACATACTTAATTTTGTTTTTTTCATAGTGAGAATTGAAATCGAGATTTTACTCACAATCTAGGTAGTCAGTGACCTTTCTTGACAATTTTATTAAGTGTCAATAAATACGCTCACCAAAAAGCATCTCTTTAACTTACTACTAACTTAATTAATGCCTCTATGCCTCAGTTTCCTCATCTATAAAATGGGAATGTTGGTAATACCATCTTCATCATTTTTTGTTTAGTTCAATGAAGTAGACCATGTAAAATACATAGGACATTGCTTAGTAGGTCTCATAACATACTTAATATTGATTTATTTTTAATATAAAATTGAAATCAAGTATTTTTGCCCAACACTGTAGATCCACAATGCCCTTTCCCAGAAAGTTTACTAATTATAGAGAAATACGCTCATCAAAAAGCATCTCTTTCACTAAAAAGTAACTTCATTAATGACTCTGCACCTTAGGTTCCTCATGTATAAAATGGGAATCTTGATAACACCTTCCTCATACATTTTCTTTTTAATTAAATGAAGCAGAACATGAAAAACACCCAGGACATTGCTTAGTAGAAACTAAGTAACATAATTTTGTTTTCTTTAATAGGGAGATTTGAAGTAGATTTTTCCCCCCAACAATCTAGACAGACAATTCCCTTTCCGGCAACGTTTACCTGTAGATAAAGTAGCTCACCAAGACACATCTCTTTCACATACTAGTAACTTCATTAATGCCTTTAGCCTCAGTTTCCTCATCTATAAAATGGGAATGTTGATAACACCTTACCCATAGGTTTTTTTTTTTTCTTTTAGTTAAATGAAGTACAGCATGTAAAACCCCTAGGACATTGCTTAGTAGATCTAAGTAACATCCTTTTTTTGTTTGTTTTAATAGGTAGAATTGAAATCAAGTTTTATTCCCGATCAATCTAGATAGACAATGCCCTTTCCCACAAAGTTTACTAAGTATACATGAATATACTCACCAAAAAGCATCTCTTTGACTTATAGTAACTTAATTAATGCCTCTATGCCTCAGTTTCCTCATCTATAAAGTGGGAATGTTGATAACACCTTGCTCGTTGATTTTTTTTAATTTTATTTTATTTTTAACTTTACAATATTGTATTGGTTTTGCCATATTAATTAAATGAAAAGTGAAGTGAAGTCGCTCAGTCATGTCTGACTCTTTGCGACCTCTTTGCAACTGTAGCCTACCAGGTTCCTCCATCCATGGGATTTTCCAGGCAAGAATACTGGAGTGGGTTGCCATTTCCTTCCCCAGGAGATCTTCTCACCCCAGGGATTGAACCCCGGTCTCCCACTACAGTGCAGCAGACGCTTTACCATCTGAGCCACCAGGGAAGTCCAATTAAATGAAGGAGAACATATAAAACACCCAGGGCATTGCTTTGATCTAAGTAACATAATTTTGTTTTTGTTTTTTAATATACACATTTGAGAACAAGTTTTTCCCCAATAATCTCGATAGATAATGCCATTACCCCCAAAGTTTATTCAGTTCAGTTCAGTCGCTCAGTCGTGTCTGACTCTTTGTGACCCTATGGACTGCAGCATGCCAGGCCTCCTTGTCCATCACCAACTCCCGGAGCCTACTCAAACTCATGTCCATCATGTCAATAATGCCATCCAACCAGCTCATCCTCTGTTGTCTGCTTTTCCTCCCACCTTCAGTTTTTCCCAGCATCAGGGTCTTTTCCAATGAGTCACTTCTTTGCATCAGGTGGCCAAAGTGTTGGAGTTTCAGCTTCAGCATTGCAGGCAGATTCTTTACCAATTGAGATATCAGGGAAACCCCACAAAGTTTAGATTTATCTATCCACTAAGTATAGATAAATATGCTCACCAAAATGCATGTCATTCCCTTTGGTAACTTCATTAATGCCTCTGTGCCTCAGTTTCCTCACTGGTAAAGTGGATATTTTGATAACACCTTCCTCACTGATGTTTTTTAATTAAATGAAACAGAACATATTAAAACACCCAGGACATGGCTTAGATCAAGTAACATACTTAATTTTAATTTTTTTTTTTTTAGAAGAGAGGCTGAAATCTAGTTTTCTCCACAGTAATCCAGATAGACAATGCACTTTCCCACAAAGTTTACTAATTACAGATAAATAGGCTCACAAAAAAAAAACATCTCTTTCACTTATTTTATTTTTATTCATCCACTTTATTTTGCTCACTATCTACATTGTCATGCCCTTTCCTACAAATTTTATTGTGTCGATAAATACACTCACCAGAAATCATCTTTCCCTTACTAGTAACTTCATTAATGCCTTTAGCCTCAATTTTCTCAGCTATAAAATAGGAATATTGATAACACCTTACTAGTAGATTTTTTTTCAATTAATTGAAGCAGAGAATGTAAAACACCCAGGACATTGCTTAGTAGGTCTAAGTAAGATACCTTATTTTTTTTTTTTTAATTTACACAATTGAAATCGAGTTTTATTCCCCATCAATCTAGATAGAGAATGCCATTTCCCACAAAGTTTACTAAGTATAATTAATATGCTCACCAAAAAGCATCTCTTTCATTTATTGGTAACTTAATGCCTCTATGCAGAGAAGGCAATAGCACCCCACTCCAGTACTCTTGCCTGGAAAATCCCATGGATGGAGGAGGCTGGTGGGCTGCAGTCCATGGGGTCGCAAAGAGTCGGACACGACTGAGTGACTTCACTTTCACTTTTCACTTTCATGCACTGGAGAAGGAAATGGCAACCCACTCCAGTGTTCTTGCCTGGAGAATCCCGGGGACAGGAGAGCCTGGTGAGCTGCCCTCTATGGGGTCGCACAGAGTCAGACACGACTGAAGCGACTTAGCAGCAGCAGCAGCAATGCCTCTATGTCTTAGTTTCCTAATCTATAAAATGGGAATGTTGATAAGACCTTCGTCATCATTTTTTGTTTAACTAAATGAAATAGAGCATGTAAAACACCCAGGACATTGCTCACTATATCTAAGTGACATACTTAATTTTGTTGTTTTTTTAATAGATAGAACTAAAATCGAGTTTTCTTCCCCAACAACATAGATAGGCAATGCCCTTTCCCACAATGTTTACCAAGTATAGGTGAATACTCTCACCAAAAGCATCTCTTTCACTAACTAGTAACTTCATTAATGCCTTCAGCCTCAGTATCCTCATCTATAAAATGGGAATGTTGATAACACCTTCTCATTGATTTTTTTAATATATAAATGAAGGGGAGCATATAAAACACCCAGGACATTTCTTAGATCTAAATAACATACTTAATTTTGTTTTTTTTTTCCAGTACACAGAATTGAAAATGAATTTGTTTCCCTAATAATCTAGATAGACAATGCTCTTTCCCACAGTTTCCTATTATAGATAAACACACTCACCAGAAAGCATCTCTTTAACTTACTAGTAACTTCATTAATGACCCTGTGTCTCAGTTTCCCCATCTATAAAATGGGATTCTTGATAACACCTTCCAAGTAGATTTCTTTTTAATTTAATGAAGCAGAATATTTAAAACACCCAGGACATTGCCTATTAGAAGTAAGTAACTAAGTTATTTATTTTTGTGTTTTTAAAATAGTTAATTTTCAAATAATTTTAGATTTACAGAATTATTTTAGGTAGTGCAGACTTCCCTTTTATCCTGTACCTTGTTTTTTCCATTGCATGTATCTTACACTGGCATGGTACTTTTGCTGCTATTGATGAATTAAAATAGCAGAGCATGTAAAACACCCAGAACATTGTTTAGTAGAACTAAGTAACATACATAAATTTGTTTTTTTCTTAAACAGAATTGAAATCAATTATTTTTCCACAACAATCTATATCCACAATGCCCTTTCCCTCAAAGTTTACTAATTATAGATAACTATAAGCAACCGAAAAGCATCTCTTTCACTAACTAGTAACTTCATTAATGATTCTACCCTCAGTGTCCTCACCTATAAAATGCAAATCTTTTTAACTAAATTAATTTTTCTTTTATTTATTTATTTTTTTTAGATTCATGTTACAGGATGTAATTTATTTATTTTTGTTGCAGATTTTAAATACTGGAAAATGTTCCAGGTATTTTTATTTATTTTTTTATTTTTAGTTTTTCTTTTAAATTAAAAGAACCAGAGCATGTAAAACAGACAGGACATTGCTTAGAGGAACTAAGTAACATAATTATTTTGTTTTTTTTTAATAGAGAGAATTGAAGTATTTTTTTCCAAACAATCTAGAAATACAATGACCTTTCCCACAATATTTACCTGTATAGATAAATAAACTCATTAAAATGCATCTCTTTCACTTACTAGTAACTTCATTAATGACTCTGTGCCTCATATTCAGTTCAGTTCAGTTCAGTTCAGTCGCTCAGTCATGTCTAACTCTTTTTGACCCCATGGACTGCAGCACGCCAGACCACCCTGCCCATCAACAGCTCCCGGAGTTTACTCAACTCATCTCCAATGAGTCGGTGATGCCATTCCAACCATCTCATGATCTGTCATCCCCTTCTCCTCCTGCCTTCAATCTTTCCCAGCATCGGGGTCTTTTCCAATGAGTCAGTTTTGGAGTTTCAGCTTCAGCATCAGTCCTTCCAGGGAATATACAGGACTGATTTCCTTTAGGATGGACTGGTTGGATCTCCTTGCAGTCCAAGGGACTCTCAAGAGTCTTCTCCAACACCACACTTCAAAAGCATCAGTTCTTCGGCACTCAGCTTTCTTTATAGTCCAGCTCTCACATCCATACATGACTACTGGAAAAACCAAAGCTTTGACTAGAGAGACCTTTGTTGGCAAAGTAATGTCTCTGCTTTTTAATATGCTGTCTAGGTTAGTCATAACTTTTCTTCCAAGGAGCAAGTGTCTTTTAATTTCATGGCTGCAGTCACCATCCACAGTGATTTTGGAGCTCAAAAAAAGAAAGTGTGTCACTGTTTCCACTGTTTCCCATCTATTTGCCATGATGTGATGGGACCGGATGCCATGGTCTTAGTTTTCTGAATGTTAAGCTTTAAGCCAACTTTTTCACTCTCCTCTTTCACTTTCATCAAGAGGCTTTTGAGTTCCTCTTCACTTTCTGCCATAAGGGTGGTGTCATCTGCATATCTGAGGTTATTGATATTTCTCCCGGCAATCTTGATTCCAGCTTGTGCTTCATCCAGTCCAGCATTTCTCATGATGTACTCTGCATATAAGTTAAATAAGCAGGGTGACAGTATACAGCCTTGACGAACTCCTTTTCCTATTTGGAACCAGTCTGGTGTTCCATGTCCAGTTCTGTTGCTTCCTGACCTGCATACAGATTTCTTAAAAGGCAGGTCAGGTGGTCTGGGATTCCCATCTCATTCAGAATTTTTCAGAGTTTGTTGTGGTCACACAGTCAAAGGCTTTGGCAGAGTCAATAAAGCAGAAGTAGATATTTTTCTCAGAGAAGGCAATGGCAGCCCATTGCAGTACTCTTGCCTGGAAAATCCCATGGATGGAGGAGCCTGGTGGGCTGCTGTCTATGGGGTCGCAGAGTTGGACACGTGAAGTGACTTAGCAGCAGCCACAGATGTTTTTCTGGAACTTTCTTGCTTTTTTGATGATTCAGCGGATGTTGGCAATTTGATCTCTGGTTCCTCTGCCTTTTCTAAAACCAGCTTGAAAATCTGGAAGTTCACAGTTCATGTATTATTGAAGCCTGGCTTGGAGAATTTTGAGCATCACCTTACTAGTGTGTGAGATGAGTGCAACTGTGCAGTAGTTTGAGCATTCTTTGGCATTGCCTTTCTTTGGGATTGGAGTGAAAACTGACCTTTTTTAGTCCTGTGGCCACTGCTGAGTTTTCCAAATTTGCTGGCATATTGAGTGCAGCATTTTCACAGCATCATATTTTAGGATTTGAAATAGCTCAACTGGAATTTCATCACTTCCACTAGCTTTGTTCATAGTGATGCTTCCTAAGGCCCACTTGACTTTACATTCCAGGATGTCTGGCTCTAGGTTGATGATCACACCATCGTGAAGATCATTTTTGTATAGTTTTTCTGTGTATTCCTGCCACCTCTTCTTAATATCTTCTGCTTCTTTTAGTTCTGTACCATTTCTGTCCTTTATTGTGCCCATCTTTGGATGAAATGTTCTATTGGTATCTCTAATTTTCCTGAAGAGATCTCTAGTCTTTCCCATTCTATTGCTTTCCTCTATTTCTTTGCATTGATCACTGAGGAAGGGTTTCTTATCTTTCCTTGCTATTCTTTAGAATTCTGCATTCAAATGGGCATATCTTTCCTTTTCTCCTTTGCCTTTCACTTCTCTTCTATTCACAGCTATTTGTAAGGCCTCCTCAGACAACCATTTTGCCTTTTTGTATTTCTTTTTCTTGGGGATGGTTTTCATCCCTGACTCCTGTAGTGTCAGGAACCTCCATCCATAGTTCTTCAGGCACTCTGTCTATCAGATCTAATCCCTTGAATCTATTTCTCACTTCCACTGTATAGTCGTAAGGGATTTGATTTAGGTCATACCTGAATGGTCTAGTGGTTTTCCCACTTTCTTCAATTTAAGTCTGAATTTAGCAATAAGGAATTCGTGATCTGTGCCACAGTCAGCTCCCGGTCTTGTTTTTGCTGACTGTATAGAGTTCTCCATCTTTGGCTGCAGAGAATATAATCAATCTGATTTCGGTGTTGACCATCTGGTGAGGTCCCTGTGTAGAGTCTTCTCTTGTGTTGTTGGAAGAGGGTGTTTGCTATGACCAATGTGTTTTCTTGGCAAAACTCTGTTAGCCTTTGCCCTGCTTCATTCTGTACTCCAAGGCCAAGTTTGCCTGTTATTCCCGGTATTTCTTGACCTCCTACTTTTGCATTCCAGTCCCCTATAATGAAAAGGACATCTTTTTGAGGTGTTAGTTCTAGAAGGTCTTGTAGTTTCCTCATCTTTAAATGGAAATCTTGATAACATCTTCTTGGCAGATTTTCCTTTTAATTAAGTTAAGCAAACCATGTAAAACACAGAGGACATTGCTTAGTAGATCGAACTAACATACTTATTTTTTTTTAATAGACAGAATTGAAAGTGAGATTTATTTTGCTCACAATCTAGATATTCAGTGCCCTTTCCCACGAAATTTACTATAGATAAAAATGCTCACCAGAAAGCATCTCTTTCCCTTACTAGTAACTATTTTAATGCCTCTAGCCTCAGTTTCCTCATCTATAAAATGAGAATGTTGATAACACATTTCTTGTAGATTTATCCTTAATTAAATAAAGCAGAGCATGTAAAACACAGCACAGTGCTTACTTGATCTGAGTGAAATACTTAGTATGTTTTTTTAAATAGAATTGAAATTGAGTTTTTCCCCCCCAAAATCTAGATAGACAAGTTTTCCCACAAAGTTTACTAAGTATAGATAAATAGGCTCACCAAAAAACATTTCTTTCAGTTGCTTGTAAATAACATTAATGCCTCCATGCCTCAGTTTATTCATCTATAAAATGGGAATGTTGATAACACCTCCTTGCAGATTTTCTTTCTAATTAAATGAAGCTGAGCATATAAAACAACCAATACATTACTTAGTAGATCTAAGTAACATACTTATTTTTGCTTTTTTTTAAATAGAATTGAAAGCGAGTTTTCCCCCCCAACAATCTAGATAGACCCTTTTCCACAAAGTTTGGTTAATATAGATAAATAGACTCACCAAAAAGCATCTCTTCACATTCTAGTAACTTCATTAATACCTCTGTGCCTCAGTTTCCTCACCTATAAAATGAGAATGTTTATAACACCTTCCTCATTTATTTATTTTTAATTAAATGAAGCAGAGCATATAAAACACCCAGGACATTGCTTAGATCTAAGTAACATAGTTAATATTTTTTTTAATACATCGAATTGAAAATGAGTTTTTTTCCCTAATAATCTATATACATAATGCCCTTTCCCACAAAGTTTGCTAAGTATAGATAAATAGACTCACCAGAAAGCATCTCTTTCACTAAATAGCAACTTCATTAATGACTCTGTGCTTCAGTTTTCTCATCTATAAAATGGATTCTTTATAACGCCTTCCTCATATGTAATCCTTTTATTAAATGAAGCAGAGCACCTTTTATTGAATGAAGCAGAGCATATTAAACACCCAGGACATTGCTTGGTAGAACTAAGTAACATGGTTAATTTTTTTTTAATAGAGAGAAGTGAAACCGAGATTTATTTTCTCAATATCTAGATTGCCAATGCCCATTCCCACAAATTTTATGAAATGTTGATAAATACACTCTCCAAAAAGCATCTCTTCCACTTTCTAGTAACTTCATTAATGCCTCTAGCCTCACTCATCTATAAAATGGGAATGTTGTTAACAGTTTTAGTTGATTTTTTTTAATTAAATGAAGGAGAGCATATAAAACACCCAGGACATTTCCTGAAAATGAAAATGAAAGGTGCTCTGTTGTTTCCAACTGTTTGCAACCCCATGGACTGTATAGTCCATGGACTTCTCCAGGCCAGCATACTGGAGTAGGTAGCCTTTCCCTTCTCCAGGGGGTCTTCCCAACCCAGGGATAGAACCCAGGTCTGCCACATTGCAGGCGGATTCATTACCAGCTGAGCCATAACCTAAGTAACATAATTTTTTAATAATACACAGAATTGAAAACTTTTTTCCCCAGTAATCTAGATAGATAATGCCCTTACCCACAAAGTTTACCAAATATAGATAATATGCTCACCAGAAAGCATCTCTTTCACTATTAACTTCATTAAAGACTCTGCCTCAGTTTCCTCATCTATAAAATGGGGTTCTTGATAACACCTTTCTCATATTATTTCTTTTTATTTATATGAAGCAGAGCATGTAAAACACCCAGGACATTGCTTAGTACAAATAAATAACATACTTCATTGTTTTGTAATAAAGAGAATTATAATCAAAATTTCTTTTGCGCATCATCTAGTCAATGCCCAATCCCACAAATTTTACTGTTGATAAATACACTCACTAAAAAGAATCTCTTTCACTTAATAGTAACTTTACTAATGTCTCTAGCCTCAGATTCCTCATCTATAAAATGAGAATACTG
This sequence comes from Bos grunniens, assembly GCF_055505025.1. Classification (NCBI taxonomy): domain Eukaryota; kingdom Metazoa; phylum Chordata; class Mammalia; order Artiodactyla; family Bovidae; genus Bos; species Bos grunniens. The sequence continues at coordinate 137,562,260 of NC_141194.1, forward strand.
ATAACACCTTATTTGTAGATTTTGTTTTTCAATTGAATGAAGCAGAGTATATAATACACCCAGGACATTGCTTAGATCTAAGTAACATACTAATTTTGTTTTTGTTTTTTTTTTTTAGAAGAGAGGGTTGAAATCAAGTTTTTTCCTCCACAATCTAGATAGACCATGCCCTTACCCAGAAATTTTGCTAGGTACAGATAATGGAAAGTGAAAGTGAAGTAAAGTAACTTCATTAATGCCTTGGTGCCTCACTTTCCTCATCTATAAAATGGGAATGTTGATAACACATTTCTCGTTAATTTTTCTTTAATTAAATGAAGGATAGTATGTAAAACACCCAGGAAATTGCTTAGATCCAAGTAACATACTTAATTATTTTTAATACACAAAATTGGAAACGAATTTTTTCCCCAATAATCTGGATAGAGAATGCTCTTTCCCACAAAGGTTACTAAGCACAGATAAATGTGCTCATCAAAAAAGATCTTATTCACTTTGGCAAGTTCATTAATGCCTCTGCCTCAGTTTCTTCATCTATAAAATGGGAATGTTGGTAACATCTTCTTCATCATTTTTTGTTTAATTAAATGAAGCAGAGCTTGTAAAAAACACAGAACATTGCTTAGTAGATCTAAGTATACATTAAATTTTGTTTTTTTTTAATATAGAATTGAAATCGAGTATTTTTCCTCAACAATCTAGATCCATAATGCCCTTTCCCACAAAGTTTACTAATTATAGATAAATATGCTCACAAAAAGTATCTCTTTCACTAAATAGTAATTTCATTAATGACTCTGTGCCTCATTTTACTCATCTATAAAATGGGAATGTTGATAACACCTTCCTCATTGATTTTTTCTAATTAAATGAAGGAGAGAATGAAAAACAACCAGGATATTGCTTAGATGTAAGTATAACATACCTAATTTTTTTTTAATAGAGAGAATTTAAGTCAAGTTATTTCCCCAACAATTTGTTACAAGGCCCTTTTCACAATGTTTACATTTATAGATAAATATGCTCACCAAAATGCATGTCTTTCACTTATTAGTAACTTCATTAATACCTCTAGCCTCAGTTTCCTCAGCTATAAAATGGGAATGTTGATAACACCTTCAGTCAGTCTGTTCACTCAGTCGTGTCCGACTCTGCAACCCCATGAATTGTAGCACGCCAGGCCTCCCTGTCCATCACCAACTCCCGGAGTTCACCCAAACTCACGTCCATCGAGTCGATGATGCCATCCAGCCATCTCATCCTCTGTCGTCCCCTTCTCCTCCTGCCCCCAGTCCCTCCCAGCATCAGGGTCTTTTCCAATGAGTCAACTCTTCGCATGAGGTGGCCAAAGTATTGGAATTTCAGCTTTAGCATCAGTCCTTCCAATGAACACCCAGGACTGATCGCCTTTAGAATGGACTGGTTGGATCTCCTTGCAGTCCAAGGGACTCTCAAGAGTCTTCTCCAACACCACAGTTCTAAAGCATCAATTCTTTGGCACTCAGCTTTCTTCACAGTCCAACTCTCACATCCATACGTGACTACTGGAAAAACCATAGCCTTGACTAGATGGAAATTTGTTGGCAAAGTAATGTCTCTGCTTTTGAATATGCTATCTAGGTTGGTCATAACTTTCCTTCCAAGGAGTAAGTGTCTTTTAATTTCATTGCTGCAATCACCGTCTGCAGGCTACTTGTGTGTATGTGTGTGTGTGTGTATATATATATATATTTTTTTTTTTTTTTTCAGTTAAATGAAGCAGAGCATGTGAAACACCCAGGACATTGCTTACTAGATCTAAGTAACATACTTTCTTTTGTTTTATTTTTAATAGATAAAATTGAAATCGAGTTTTATTCCCCATAAATCTAGATAGAAAATGCCCTCCCCACCTAGTTTAGTAAGTATACATGAATACACTCAAAAAAAGCATCTCTTTCACTTATTAATAACTTAATTAATGCCTCTATGACTCAGTTTCCTAAACTATAAAATGGGAATGTTGAGGACACCTTCTCACTGATTTTTTTAATTAAATGAAGAAGATCATATAAAACAGCCAGAACATTACTTAGATCTAAGTAACATATTTAATTTTGGTTTTCTTTTAGTACAAATTTTTGAAAATGAGTTTTTTCCATCAATAATCTAGGTAGGTAATACCCTTTCCCGCAGAGTTTACTAAATATAGATAAATATGCTCACCAGAAAGCATCTCTTTACTAACAAGTAATTTCATTAATGACTGTGTGTCTCAGTTTCCTCATGTATAAAATGGGATTCTTGATAACACTTTCCTCGTACATTTTCTTTTTAATTAAATGAAGCAAAGCCTGTAAAACATCCTAGTTCTACTAAGCAATATATGTTACTTAGTAACATACTTCATTTCATTTTTTTTTAATAGAGAGAATTGAAACTGAGATTTATTATGCTAACCATCTAGATAGTCAGAGCCCATTCCCACAAATTGTACTGTGTCAATAAATACACTCTCCAAAAAGAATCTCTTTCACTTACTAGTAACTTCATTAATGCCTCCAGCCTCAGTTTCCTCATCTGTAAAATGGGAATATTGATAACACCTTACTTGTAGATTTTTTTTTCAATTAAATGAAGCCCGGTATCTAGTACACCCAGGACATCCTTAGTAGATCTAAGTAACATATTTAAATTTGCTTTTTTTTAATAGATAAAATTGAAATCGAGTTTTTTTTTTTTTTTTGCCATCAGTCTAGATACACATTGCCCTTTCCACAAAGTTTACTACGTATACATGAATATACTCATGAAAAAGCATCTCATTCACTTACTAGTAACTTCATTAATGCCTCTAAGCCTCAGTTTCCTCATCTATAAAATGGGAATGTTGATACATCTTTCATAGTTTTTTTTTTTAAAGTAAATGAAATAGAGCATGTGAAACACCCAGAATATTGCTTACTAGATCTACGTGACATACATAATCTTGTCATTTTTTAAAATAGATAGAATTGAAATTGATTTTTTTCCTAACAATCTAGATAGACAGTGCCCTTTCCAAAAAAGTTTACTGATTATAAAAAAATATGCTCACCAAAAAGCATGTCTTTCACTAATGACTCTGCCTCAGTTTCCTCATCTATAAAATGAGAATCTTGGTAACACCTTTCTCTTAGATTTTCTTTTTAATTAAATGAAGCAGAGCTTATAAAACACCCAGAACATTGCTTAGATCTAAGTGACATACTTTGTTTTTTTTTTTTTAGAAAAGAGAGTTGAAATCAAGTTTTATCCCCAATAATCTAGATAGACAATACCCTTTCCCACAAAGCTTACCAAGAACAGATAAATAGGCTCACCAAAAAACATCTCTTTCACTTACTAGTAACTTCATTAATGCCTCAGTGCCTTAGTTTCCTCATGTATAAAATGGAAATATTTATGATAGTTTCTCATTGAATTTTTTTAATTGAATGAAGGATAGTATATAAAGCACCCAGGACATTGCTTATATCTAAGTAACATACTTAATTTGTTTTTTTTTTAATACACAGAATTAAAAACAAGTTTTTTTCCTCAATAATCTAGATAGAGAATGCCCTTTCCCACAAAGTTTATTAGTAGAGATAAATATGTTCACCAAAAATCATCACATTCACTGCTAATTTCATTAATGCCTCTGTGTCTCAGTTTCCTCATCTATAAAATGGGAATGTTGATAACATCTTCCTCGTCATTTACATGAAGCAGAGCATGTAAAAAACACAGGACATTGTTTAGTAGATCTAAGTAACCCACTAATTTTGATTTTTGTTTAATATACAATTGAAATCAAGTGTTTTTCCCCACCAATCTTGATCCACAATGCCCATTCCTACAAATTTTACTCATTATAGGTAACTACACTCACCAAAACATCTCTATCACTAACTAGTAACCTCATTAATGTCTGTGTGCCTCAGTTTACTCATCTACAAAATGGGAATCTTGATAACACCGTCCTTGTAGATTTTGTTTTTAATTAAATGAAGGAGAGCATGTAAAATACCCAGGACATTGCTTTGTCGAACTAAGCAACATACTTTTTTTTTTTTTAATAGAGAGGATTGAAGTCGATTTTTTTTTCCCCAACAGTCTAGATAATACCCTTTCCCACAACATTTACCTTTTTAGATACACTCACCAAAATGCATCTCTTTCACTTACTGATAACTTTATTAATGCCTCTAGACTCAGTTTCCTCCTCTATAAAATGGGAATGTTGATAACATCTTACTCCTAGATTTTTTTCAGTTAAATGCAGCAGAGCATGTACAATACCGAGGACATTGTTTTCTAGATCCATGTAACATACTTTCTTTTTCTTTATTTAATAGACAGAATTGAAATCGAGTTTCCTTCCCCATCAGTCTAGATAGACAATGCCCTTTCCCACAAAGTTCACTAAGTATACATGAATACACTCACCAAAAAGCATCTCTTTCACTTATTAATAACTTAATTAATGCCTCTAAGCCTCAGTTTGCTCATCTATAAAATGGGTAAGTTGATAACACATTTCTCGAACATTTTTTTAATTAAATCAAGCAGCTCATGTAAAACACCCAGGACATTGCTTAGTAGATCTAAGTAACGTATTTCCATTTTTTAATAGATAGAATTGAAATCATTTTATTTCTCCCACAATCTGGATAGTCATTGCCCTGTCCCTCAAAGTTTTCAAACTTTCAAAAAATACACTCACCAAAAAGAATCTCTTTCACTTATTAATAACTTTATTAGTGACTCTAGCCTCTGTTTCCTCATCTATAAAATGGGTAAGTTGATAACACCTTACTCATAGATTATTTTTTCGATTAAATGAAGCAGAGTATGTACATACCTAGGACATTGCTTAGTAGAACTAAGTAACATATTTAAATTTGTTTTATTTTTTGATAGAATTTAAATTGAGGTTTTTTTCCTCCATCAATATAGATAGATATTCCCCTTTCCACAAAGTTTACTAAGTATATATGAATAGGCTCACAAAAATGCATCTCCTCCACTTACTATTAACTTCATTAATACCTCTAGCCTCAGTTTCCTCATCTATAAAATGGGAATGTTGATAACTTCTCATTGATTTTTTTAATTAAATGAAGGAGAACATATAAAACACCCAGGACATTTCTTAGATCTAAGTAACATGATTTCTTTTTTAATATGGAGAATTGAAAATGAGTTTTATTCTCCAGTAATCTAGATAGATAATGCCCTTTCCCAAAATGTTTACCAAATGTAGATCAATACGCTCACCAAAAAGCATCTCTTTCACTAACTAGTAACTTCATTAATAACTCTCTGCCTCAGTTTCCTCATCTATAAAATGGAATTATTGATAACACCTTCCTCATAGTTTTTTATTTTTAAGTAAACGAAGCAGAGCATGTAAATCAACCAGGACATTGCTGGGTAGAACTAAGTAACATACTTAATTTTTTTTTAAAATAGAGAGAATTATAATCAAAATTTCTTTTGCTCATCATCGTCAATGTCCATTCCCATGAATTTTACTGTCAATAACTACACTCACCAAAAAGCATCTCTTTCACTTACTAGTAACTTCATTAATTCCTCTAGCTTCAGTTTCCTCATCTATAAAATGGCAATGTTGATAACACCTTCCTCGTAGATTTTCTTTTTAATTAAATGAAGCAGAGTGTGTAAAACACACAGAACATTGCTTAGTAGATCTAAGTAACATTCTTAAATAACATAAGATCTAAGTAACATACTTAAGTAACATAAGATTGAATTAACATTCTTAGACTTACTAAGCAATGTCCTGGGTATTTAACATGCTCTGCTTCATTTAATTAAAAAGAAAAACTACAAGGAAGGTGTTATCAACATACCATTTTATAGGTGAAGAAACTGAGGCACAGACTCAATAATAAAGTTACTAGTAAGTGAAAGAGCTTGGAGAAGGCAATGGCACCCCACTCCAGTACTCTTGCCTGGAAAATCCCATGGACGGAGGAGCCTGGTGGGCTGCAGTCCATGGGGTCGCTAAGAGTTGGACATGACTGAGTGACTTCACTTTCACTTTTCACTTGCATGCATTGGAGAAGGAAATGGCAATCCACTCCAGTGTTCTTGCCTGGAGAATCCCAGGGACGGGGGAGACTGGTGGGCTGCCGTCTATGGGGTCGCACAGAGTCGGACACGACTGAAGCGACTTACCAGCAGCAGCAAGTGAAAGAGCTGCTTTTTGGTGAGCGTATTTATCTTAGTAAACTCTGTCAGAAAGGGCATTGTCTATCTAGATTGTTGGGGAAAAACAACTCATTTTCAGTTCTCTCTATTGAAAAAAAGTTAGTGGAAAAATAAAACTCTTGTTAGTGGAATAGGATTATTACTAGGATTATTAATTTGATCTGTGCATAGTCAGTCCGTCCTGTCTGACTCTTTGCAACTCCATGGACTGTAGCCTGCCAGGCTTCTCTGTCCATAGGGATTCCCCAGGCAAGAATACTGGAGTGGATATCTTCCCTACCGAAGGATCAAACCTAGGTCTCCCACATTGCAGGTGGATTCCTTACCATCTGAGCCACCAGGGAAGCCCAAGAATACTGTAGTGGGTAGCATATCCCTTCTCCAGAATTGAACCAGCATTTCCTGCATTGCAGGCAGAATTTGAGCTGAGGTAAGTTCCAGAAAAACATCTATTTCTGCTTTACTGACTATGCCAAAGCCTGTGACTATATGAATCACAATAAACTGCAGAAAATTCTGAAACAAATGGGAATACCAGACCACCTGACCTGCCTCTTGAGAAACCTATATGCAGGACAGGAAGCATCAGTTAGAACTGGACATGGAACACCAGACTGGTTCCAAATAGGAAAAGGAGTATGTCAAGGCTGTATATTGTCACCCTGCTTATTTAACTTCTATGCAGAGTACGTCATGAGAAACGCTGGACTGGATGAAGCACAAGCTGGAATCAAGATTGCCAGGAAAAATATCAATAACCTCAGATATGCAGATGATACCACCCTTATGGCAGAAAGTGAAGAGGAACTAAAAGCCTCTTGATGAAAGTGAAAGAGGAGAGTGAAAAAGTTGGCTTAAAGCTCAACATTCAGAAAACGAAGATCATGGCATCTGGTCCCATCACTTCATGAGAAATAGATGGGGAAACAGTGGAAACAGTGTCAGACTTTATTTTGGGAGGCTCCAAAATCACTACAGATGGTGACTGCAGCCATGAAATTAAAAGATGCTTACTCCTTGGAAGGAATGTTATGACCAACCTAGATAGCATATTCAAAAGCAGAGACATTACTTTGCCAACAAGGGTCCGTCTAGTCAAGTTTATGGTTTTTCCAGTAGTCATGTATGGATGTAAAATTTGGACTATAAAGAAAACTGAGCACAGAAGAATTGATGCTTTTGAACTGTGTTGTTGGAGAAGACTCTTGAGAGTCCCTTGGACTACAAGGAGATCCAACCAGTCCATTCTGAAGATCAGCCCTGGGATTTCTTTGGAAGGAATGATGCTAAAGTTGAAACTCCAGTACTTTGGCCACCTCATGCGAAGAGTTGACTCATTGGAAAACACTGTGATGCTGGGAGGGATTGGGGGCAGGAGGAGAAGGGGACAACAGAGGATGAGATGGCTGGATGGCATCACGGACTCGATGGACGTGAGTCTCAGTGAACTCCGGGAGTTGTGATGGACAGGGAGGCCTGGCGTGCTGCAATTCATGGGGTCACAAAGAGTCAGACACGACTGAGCGACTGATCTGATCTGATCATTTTAAAAAAAGATTTATAATTTCATCTGACATCACCTTTTTGGTGTAATATGTCCCATAAGTTTTATCCCCACCATGTTAAGTGGCATTATTACCTGTCATAAATAAAAGTATAAATTCAAGTTAAACATACTAAAATGACAGGAAGAAACTATGCCATGTAGAACTAATTTCAGAACCATAATTAGCACCTATCACTGAAGATGAAGGCACTTTAATGGAAGGCAAATGCTACACTTTTTTTTGGTAACTGTAGCATGGTGTGGATTTATGACAGAGTAAAGATATAATTTCTTGCATGCATGAGTAATGGATGCTAAACCTATGTCTTGCATCAAGTGATTATTTTTTTGTCTCAAGGAGAAGTAGTCACCCTGCTAAATACTTCCCATACACCACTGTCTAAGCCTAGGTGGGGAAATTAAAATGGAACTTTATGGAATAGATAAAGATTCACTGGAAGGCATAGTAAAAGAAGATTGAACAACATGTTAGTAATTTTGGAGCTTTACATGCTTAAGATATTTTAGAACCATAGGAATCAATCTTGCAAATTCAGGGGAAAACTTCTCTCTCAAAAAAATCTCTTTCAGAGTAAATAATTTGAATTCTTTTGCATAAAGGAAATTTCACTTCTGTTTAACTTAGTTTCTGCTCATCCAAATTATATATATAATATATATAGATATGTTATGTGAATATTTTTAGACCCACATTGCATAAGTCGTTAAGCTATACTTACTCTGAAGTGAATAAGAATAAACTAAATTAGAGCAATGATTCTGAAACAGATGGCAGGTTAACCCATTTTAAACTTCAGAGATATGACTGAATTTTCATATAGATCAACCAGAATGGGGAGGGCCAGGATCACCAACAGAATATCTGATTTATCAGTTAAAACTGAGAGATGGCATCTTATGTGGTGGAGACACATTCATTTAAAGCTTAGCAATATTCCCTTTACAGAGAGATGGAATAGCATAATATGTTTTATTAAATACAAATACATTCGAAAACCTGAGGCAGCACAAATGGAGGATGTGGGAGGGTGGCAGGAACTGAAAATAATGAAATGATAATAAGCAGGAGTAGACCATGAAAAGCATTTAAGTCATGGTAAGGAGCTTCTAGTTTATCTGAAGAGTAAATGGGAAGTTTTTTTTTTATGGTTTTTCATTATGAGAAGAAAATTATTTGCTCAGATTTGCATTGAGAAAAATCACCCTAATGGCAATATGGAACTTAGAATTGGCAGACAGGACCATGTTACACCAAAATGGAGGCTTGCAGGGCAAGTGCAGCAAGAAGACAAAAGGGATAAGGAAATTATAGTTGTGACTGATGCAGTTTTTTAAGTGATCAACCAAAGGATCAAACTTAATAGGAAAGGAAAATAGGAAGAAGAAACCAATGGCATTCTTTTTGTTTGTTTGTTTGTTTGTTTTTGTTTTTATTTCTCATGTGTTCCCCATCCTGAACCCTCCTCCCTCCTCCCTCCCCATACCATCCCTCTGGGTCGTCCCAGTGCACCAGCCCCAAGCATCCAGCATCGTGCATTGAACCTGGACTGGCATCTCGTTTCATACATGACATTTCACATGTTTCAATGCCATTCTCCCAAATCTTCCCACCCTCTCCCTCTCCCACAGAGTCCATAAGCCTGTTCTATACATCAGTGTCTCTTTTGCTGTCTCGTATACAGGGTTTCATTACCATCTTTCTAAATTCCATATATATGCGTTAGTATACTGTATTGGTGTTTTTCCTTCTGGCTTACTTCACTCTGTATAATAGGCTCCAGTTTCATCCACCTCATTAGAACTGATTCAAATGTATTCTTTTTAATGGCTGAGTAATACTCCATTGTGTATATGTACCACGGCTTTCTTATCCATTCATCTGCTGATGGACATCTAGGGTGCTTCCATGTCCTGGCTATTATAAACAGTGCTGCGATGAACATTGGGGTACACGTGTCTCTTTCCCTTCTGGTTTCCTCAGTGTGTATGCCCAGCAGTGGGATTGCTGGATCATAAGGCAGTTCTATTTCCAGTTTTTTAAGGAATCTCCACACTCTTCTCCATAGTGGCTGTACTAGTTTGCATTCCCACCAACAGTGTAAGAGGGTTCCCTTTTCTCCACACCCTCTCCAGCATTTATTATTTGTAGACTTTTGGATCGCAGCCATTCTGACTGGTGTGAAATGGTACCTCATAGTGGTTTTGATTTGCATTTCTCTGATAATGAGTGATGTTGAGCATCTTTTCATGTGTTTGTTAGCCATCTGTATGTCTTCTTTGGAGAAATGTCTATTTAGATCTTTGGCCCATTTTTTGATTGGGTCATTTATTTTTCTGGAGTTGAGCTGTAGGAGTTGCTTGTATATTTTTGAGATTAGTTGTTTGTCGGTTGCTTCATTTGCTATTATTTTCTCCCATTCTGAAGGCTGTCTTTTCACCTTGCTAATAGTTTCCTTTGATGTGCAGAAGCTTTTAAGTTTAATTAGGTCCCATTTGTTTATTTTTGCTTTTATTTCCAATATTCTGGGAGGTGGGTCATAGAGGATCCTGCTGTGATGTATGTCAGAGAGTGTTTTGCCTATGTTCTCCTCTAGGAGTTTTATAGTTTCTGGTCTTACGTTGAGATCTTTAATCCATTTTGAGTTTATTTTTGTATATGGTGTTAGAAAGTGTTCTAGTTTCATTCTTTTACAAGTGGTTGACCAGATTTCCCAGCACCACTTGTTAAAGAGATTGTCTTTAATCCATTGTATATTCTTGCCTCCTTTGTCAAAGATGAGGTGTCCATATGTGCGTGGATTGGAAGAATCAATATAGTGAAAATGAGTATACTACCCAAAGCAATTTACAGATTCAATGCAATCCCTATCAAGCTACCAACAGTATTCTTCACAGAGCTAGAACAAATAATTTCACAATTTGTATGGAAATACAAAAAACCTCGAATAGCCAAAGCGATCTTGAGAAAGAAAAATGGAACTGGATGAATCAACCTACCTGACTTCAGGCTCTACTACAAAGCCACAGTTATCAAGACAGTATGGTACTGGCACAAAGACAGAAATATAGATCAATGGAACAAAATAGAAAGCCCAGAGATAAAACCAATGGCATTCTAAGCAAAAGATGGGTCCAAGTGTCTAGAGTTATCAATGATATTGGTGGGTAGTTATGACTATGAGCAAAGTGAATAGTTAAAATGAGATGGTCATGTGTCCCATTGTTCACTGCAGCACTATTTACAATAGCTGGAACGTGGAAGCAATCTAGATGTCCATCAACAGATGAATGGATAAAGAAGTTGTGGTACATATACACAATGGAATATTACTCAGCCATAAAAAGGAACACATTTGAGTCAGCTCTGATGAGGTGGATGAACCTAAAACCTATTATATAGAGTGAAGTGAGTCACACAGAGAGAGATAAATATCATATTCTAATGCACATATATGGAATCTGGAAAAATTGTTCTGAAGAATTTATTTACAGGGCAGCAGCAGAAAAACAGACATAGAGAATAGACTTATGGACATGGGGAGAGGGGAGGAGAGGGTGAGATGTATGGAGAGAGTAACATGGAAACTTACATTACCATATGTAAAATAGATAGCCAACAGGAATTTGCTGTATGGCTCAGGAAACTCAAGCAGGGGCTCTGTATCAACCTAGAGGAGTGGGACAGGGAAGGAGATGGGAGGGAAGTTCAAAAGGGAAGGGATATATATATACCTATGGCTGATTCATGTTGAGGTTTGACAGAAAACAACAAAATTCTGTAAAGCAATTATCCTTCAATAAAATTTTTTTTAATAAAAATTTTTAAAAAATGAGATTGTCAGAGGCGAGTATATTAGAATTTTAAATTTAAGACTTGGAGCATAAAAATGTTGCTCTTCTGTATATTTTAGACCTAGTTACGGAACATATATTGGAGAAGGAAATGGCAACCCACTCCAGCGTTCTTGCCTGGAGAATCCCAGGGACAGGGGAGCCTGGTGGGCTGCTGTCTATGGGGTTGCACAGAGTCGGACACGACTGAAGTGACTCAGCAGCACAGAACATATATGAGGACCTCCTTACAGATGAATCATTTGCTCAGGGAAGGCTAAATTTTTGGTTAGGTTTGATCTCACCAGTTTTTCCTCCCTGGGTAGACTCACAAGCTCACCAAAGTGTGGATACTGTTTAAACAAGAGCACTACATTACATTGGATCCTCCAGTAGAGACAAGACCCACGTGGAATTTCAGATCACAATATGGCTCCTCAAGAGCTCCCTTCTTGGGGACCCTGTTGATCTCTATGAGATAATAATGAACAAATTAAGAGGGTCCAAAATGACCCACTGCAATTTTCTTCAGATTAAAACCTCATTATAGCTTTGCCAATCTAATTAATGTAGACCTGATATAACAAATTGTAGTTAACATCTAGAGTAACATCTAGAGTAATTGCTTACCCTGAGCGTTTCTAAGGAAAGGTCTCACAAATGTCTCATTATCGGGTTGAATTGGCAACAGGAAATTTTTAACTAAAGACTTATGATATAGTGCTCTGTAAAAAACAAACAACAACAACAACAACAAAAAAACCTCGACTCCACTTCATTTCTTTAATATGAAATGAGCTTCATGTCCAGATCAAATGATCATGTAACTGAAGGCTAGCATATGTATATAGAATATCAGAGGTGGTTGTGAGTTCCCAGAAAAACTAATTGTGGCTGTGGCCAAAAATGAATACAAATGTGATTTTGATAGTAAGCAATCTGTGCTGTTCTACCACCTGGTACAGAAGAGGTAGATTTTGCTTTTTGATATTCGTAGGTTTCACCACGTCAACTAGCCCCATTTTTTATGTTCTACGTAACCTTGTTTCAACCTTAATTCAGTTTTGTCTTTTGTTCCCTGAAGGAAGAACTTGGATTCCCTTTGATCTTAAACTTCATTTTAATTATACATAGATGTTAAATATGACAAATAACAATAGTACATAGTGTCTTTTCTGTATTTAATATGTCCAGATACTTTGCAGAATTAGTTAGTAAAATTATGGAGTTAAATGAAAATAATATCAAATAGAGAGAGTACATATTAGCTTTTGGATTTTACTCATCACAAACAAACAAGCTATTACTAGGTACACAGTGCTTAAGAGAGAGAGAGAGATGCCCACTGTCAAGAAATTAAGAACAATAGGACTTCCCTGGTTGTCCAGTGGTTAAGACTCTGCCCTTCCAGTGCAGGAGGTATGTTCTCCAATCCCTGACTGGAGAACTAAGATCCCACATGCCACAAGGTACGACCAAGAATTTTTTTAATTAATTTTAAAAGAAATTAGGAAAGCATATACTGTGCTATGAAAGAAAGTGGAAGTTTTTGAAATGGAACAATTTTTGTTTAAAAGATCACGTGCTGCCTCCAAACAGAATCGTGATGGATCCAAACCCTCTGAAGTTATCAAATAGTTCAGTGGTTTCCCTGCCAACCCACTGAGGGCCAATAAGTTTTGTGTGTGTGTGTGTGTGTGTGTGTGTATCATTGAGCTTGGTGGTAAAGCTTGCCTCAGTTGGTCCATAAGTAATTGAAAGGTCAGATGGCTTTTGAAACTAGTTGAACTACTTGGTTTTGGGGAGACGAAAATTTTTCTGCCAGTGGGAAAATGTGGTAAAGCATTGCACATGCTCTGTGCTACTCTAGGCTATAATAACACATGCTTAAGAGTATCATATAGGATGTTGCAGATACAGCACTAGTTAAGATTTACCAACATGGAAGACTGTGGGAGCATTTGAAAGCCAGATGGTACAAATAGATCTTTCTTTGTCATACCTAAAACACAGCCTGTTCCAAGATTGAACAAAACCCAAACAAACCATTAGTATCTTTGGTTTCTGTTCCTGTCTGCTGTGTGTTCTTAGTTTGGTTTCCCTAACCAAATCCTGCCCTTGGATTAGCTGGCATAAATCTCCTTGCTGACAGGCACTAATCTAGTCTTTTGAATCAGTGAAATATCAAATGTAGAGATAAGAATCCATCAAAAGAGCAAGAAGAAAATTTTAAAAATAGGAGATTCAATGGGCAATCAGGATCAAGTATATAAATACACATTTAAGAAAATGAGTTTATGGAGTCCAGTGATGAATATGTCTTTCAGCCCAAAATAAACAGAATGAATTATTAGCATATACAGCAAACTGATGAGTATAGTTCTATTTTTATTAGAAATTACAGCATGTATCTTTTGTGATTTGAGTAGGTAGGAAGGAAAAATATTTAGATTACTTACTGACTATCAAAGCAACATTCCTGCTAATTAGGCCAAAGTCATGCACTCAGTTACTGTTTCAACCTTTTAGCTGTTTTCTGTTTCATTACTAAAGTCCACAGTCTCAATCTTCCTTTTTGTTCCATCCCCCAAATCAGAAACCTAGCCTTTCCTTCTATACCCTAGCAAAACCTGAACTCATAAGTGAATCTAATGAATTAGGCAGGTTTTGCTTGGCACACATAGAATTTGTTAAAAGATGTCAACTAATTTAAAAACTTAAATCTAGAGATGTTACATAAAATCTCTGGTTTACACAAAATTTTTAGCCTTTCTTAAAAATAGAAAGGTCTGACATTCCCATACATGCATTCATGCATTCATACACACATTTGTTGAGTAACTATATGCTAGGCACTATTCTGGTCTTTGGTTTTGCAAAAATAATATAAACACCATTGACTAAAGCTAAGTAGGGACTGCTCCTCAAAGGACCATGAACTCTCCAGTCCATCAGAGTAGCCATACTTCCCTCTTCACTCTTTTATACTACCTGCCTTCCTTCTGGGTTGGCATTTATGCTTGCAGTCCATGTAATAAAATAGTTCACAATGGAGTAAAAATTGCTGTGACAAAGAAAATGTATTATGTCTCCCCAAGATTATTGGCATTTTAACAGAAGACAGAGACACACACCAAGAGTGGCAAATCTCTGACATTAATGTCATCACTTCCCTGTCCCAGATTCATGGAAGATATAAGGAATCAAAGCAACAAGCATTCTTTCCTGCTGAGTCTAAATTCTGCAGTTTGAGTTTACTTAGAACTTGAAATATATTTGCCATTACTAGTTTCAGCCAAAGAAATGAAAAACTCATTATGAATTTCCTATCATTAGAAGTTTAGGAGAAGGAACTATATAATGGGAAGAAAAATGTAATATAATCACCCTATTAGTAAATCTGGCCCAGTTCAGGGTTACTAATGGTAGCCCTAACCATGTCCAACTATCTCATAGATGAATACAACTGAACGTAAAGAACAGTGACAGGTAAATTTATAACACATCTTCATTATTAGAGACTCATTTCAAAGAAATGTCCTGTAGATCTGGATACACAACATTCAAGTAAATATTTCTGCATATGTATTATATAACTGTAAAAATAGATATTAATAGTGAGTTCTCAGTTCCCATAGAATAACACTGGCCCCTTAAATTCAAACCTCTCCACACCATCCTCCAGAAAGAAATTCAGATCAATAAGGAGAGCAAATAAAATCACACATAACCCACTTCAGTAGCATCACTAGGAGACAGAATTCTATACACTACAAATTACACATAAGGAGAGAAAAAACACTCAAACAAAGTAGAAGTAGCTCTGTAGCCCATGCCAGAGCCAAGACTCAAGTGAAGACTAAGTAGAAAAGAAGATATGAGAGCTGTGGCCTGGCGATGGCAAAAGTCATCAAATAAAATGCCCTTGGTAGACAGCTACTGAGAACAGATCTCATACGTAGCATTTGAGAACACTGGCTACTGAATATTTAAAAGAACATACCATAAAGCACACAGAGCCAGCAAGGGCTGCCTTGGAAAGGCACAGCTTCTGAAAGTATATGGGCATTGACTTGTAAAGAATGTCTCTCGGGGGCTTGATGGTGAAAGGGAAGAAGGAAGCAAGAGGTTAGAATTTCAAGATCCTGCAGAAATAAATATGAATCAAGAAATTAGGAGATAATATGAGGTTTGACAGAAAACAACAAAATTCTATAAAGCAATTATCCTTCAATTAAAAAATAAATAAATTTAAAAGAAAGGAAATTAGGAGATATACCAAACTCCCTATCCAAAAGAACCTGGAACCAAGAAATCTAGTAACCTGGTAAGTCACCCAAACGCTTGACTCCTATCTGCATACAAATCTTCTTGCTGATCCAGAAAAATAAAATATTTCAGAATGAACATAAGAAGGCAGACAACATCCACACAAAGTTTTGAATATAATAAGAAAACAGAAAATAAGACTCAATCATTTCAGCTGTTGAAAAAACTCTAAACAACCACCCCGAGAGCACAAGAACACTGCAATAAAACATCTCAATTAAATATCCTTAGGCATTTGAAGATATGAAAAAAAAAAAACACAAAGGATAAATTTTAAAACTCAAGAACAGAAATATACAAAAAGAACTTGCAAAATGAGAGTTTATGTGACTCAGGAAATAAGTTTAAGAAAAATTGAAATACAACCATATTGAAAATGAATTCTGTAGTGAATAATGACTGAGAGAGAAAAGTTGAAACTATGAGTTGCAATGATGAAAGACACTAAAATAGCAATGATGGTGAAGTTGAAATAAATAGTTAGGAGGGATCAGAGAAAATAATTGCTATAGACAATAACCAAAGAAATCCAGACTACATATATTTGTTGTTTCTGAAAAAGAAAAACTAAACCATGAAATGTAAATAATATTTAAAACTATAATCAAAGAAAACTTTCCAGGAATAAAAGGCCTGACTGCAAATATTGAAGGGAAAAACCAAAAGTACATTAGAAAACTGATTCATAACAGCCAACTTCAGGTCATATTATAGCAAAAAACAGTAGACTTTAATGATAAAAAAATAATTCCCTGAGCTTTGGAATGGAAGAAGTCAGTTACAAAGGAAAGAAAATCAGGTTGACATCAGACATCTTGACAACAGACAAAATGAGGTAAGAATAAAGCAACATTTTCAGATAACACAAGAAAAGAAGTGTGAGTCAAGGCTTTTATTTTTTTTTAAGTCATCTTTCAATTATTCAGTTCAGTTCAGATCAGTCGCTCAGTCATGTCCGACTCTTTGCAATCCCATGAATCACAGCACGCCAGGCCTCCCTGTCCATCACCAACTCCCGGAGTTCACTCAGACTCACGTCCATCGAGTCAGTGATGCCATCCAGCCATCTCATCCTCTGTCGTCCCCTTCTCCTCCTGCCCCCAATCCCTCCCAGCATCAGAGTCTTTTCCAATGAGTCAACTCTTCGCATGAGGTGGCCAAAGTTCTGGAGTTTCAGCTTAAGCATCATTCCTTCCAAAGAAATCCCAGGGCTGATCTCCTTCAGAATGGACTGGTTGGATTTCCTTGCAGTCCAAGGGACTCTCAAAAGTCTTCTCCAACACCACAGTTCTAAAGCATCAATTCTTTGGCGCTCAGCTTTCTTCACAGTCCAACTCTCACATCCATACATGACCAATTATTAAAGGAATAGAAAAACAGTTTTAAACATGCAAGAACTCAGGGACTAGCATACTCACAAGTCCTTCTAGACTTGGTGTCAGCAAACTTTTTCCATAAAGGAATAGATAGTAGTAATTATTCCAAGCCTTGCAGGCCATACAGTCTCTGTCACAACTATTAACCAAACTTATAATCAAAAGTAGCCATGCATGTGTGCATGCTAATTCGCTCAGTCTTGTCCGACTCTTTGCGACCCCATGGACTGTAGCCTGCCAGGCTCTTCTGTGCATGGGATTCTCCAGGCGAGAATACTGGAGTGGGTTGCCATTTCCTACTCCAAAAGTAGCCATAGACAATATGTAAATGCATCAGTGTGGCTATGTTCCAATAAAATTTTATTTATGGACACTGGAATTTGAATTCCATAAAATTTTCATGTGTCCTAAAATATTGTTATTCTTTTGATCTTTTCCAAACCATTTAAAAATGTAAAAGCTGGAATTCCCTGGTTATCCAGTTTTAGGGCTCTCTGCACTCTCACATCAGAGAAGGCAATGGCACCCCACTCCAGTACTCTTGCCTGGAAAATCCCATGGATGGAGGAGCCTGGTGGGCTGCAGTCCATGAGGTCGCTAAGAGTCAGACACGACTGAACGACTTCACTTTCACTTTTCACTTTCATGCATTGGAGAAGGAAATGGCAACCCACTCCAGTGTTCTTGCCTGGAGAATCCCAGGGACAGGGGAGCCTGGTGGTCTGTCGTCTACGGGGTCGCACAGAGCTGGACACAACTGAAGCGACTTAGCAGCAGCAGCACTCTCACATCTGAGGACCCAGCTTCGATCCCTGGTTGCAGAACTAAGATCCCACAAGCAGTGCTTTGGGGCCAAAATAAATTTAAAGAAAACTTTTTTTTTTAATGAAAAAGAAAACTTAAAAAAGAAAAGTAAGCTATTCTTAACTCTTAGACCATACAAAAACAGACAGCAGGCCCGATTTGGTCAAGCATTGCAGTTTTTTGACTTATGATTTAGAGAACAAACTTAATCCAACTAAGAGTTAATGAAGGAAACTTTGGCCAAAGGGCTGTTGGTGAATGACAGTATGCTTAATTGTAGATTTAAGGTTAAAACAAAGGTGGGGACATGCATGGAAAAATTGTAGTAAAATGTTATAGAGGGTGTGGAGAAAAGGGAACCCTCTTACACTGTTGGTGGGAATGCAAGCTAGTACAGCCACTATGGAGAACAGTGTGGAGATTCCTTAAAAAACTGGAAATAGAACTGCCTTATGATCCAGCAATCCCACTGCTGGGCATACACACCGAGGAAACCAGAAGGGAAAGAGACACGTGTACCCCAATGTTCATCGCAGCACTGTTTATAATAGCCAGGACATGGAAGCACCCTAGATGTCCATCAGCAGATGAATGGATAAGAAAGCCGTGGTACATATACACAATGGAGTATTACTCAGCCATTAAAAAGAATACATTTGAATCAGTTCTAATGAGATGGATGAAACTGGAGCCTATTATACAGAGTGAAGTAAGCCAGAAAGAAAAACACCAATACAGTATACTAACGCATATATATGGAATTTAGAAAGATGGTAACAATAACCCTGTATACGAGACAGCAAAAGAGACACTGATGTACAGAACAGTCTTATGGACTCTGTGGGAGAGGGAGAGGGTGGGAAGATTTGGGAGAATGGCATTGAAACATGTATACTATCATGTATGAAACGAGTCACCAGTCCAGGTTCGATGCACGATACTGGATGCTTGGGGCTGGTGCACCGGGACGACCCAGAGGGAGGGTATGGGGAGGGAGGAGGGAGGAGGGTTCAGGATGGGGAACACATGTATACCTGTGGCGGATTCATTTCGATATTTGGAAAACCAATACAATATTGTAAAGTTTAAAAATAAAATAAAATTTAAAAAAAGAAAAATAAATAAAATAAAATGCTAACAATGTGTTGTATATTTTTATAAAGTTGATAAAGTAGTTACTATGCAGCTAAAACTTGGGAGATGAAAATAAAAATGTAAAAAAAAAGCTCATTGATTGTCACATAGAGAGTCAACGAGTATAATTTAAAGCTGACAAACCAAATAGAAAGCCAAGCAAGCATAAAGGGGACCAAGGTCTTTATAAAAAATAATAGAATAAATGTATTTAACAGAACAACAATACAAACCTTCTTAAATATCCAAAGAAATTTTTTTAAAATTTATTGGAGATTTACAATGTTGTGTTAGTTTCAGGTATACAGCAAACTGAATCTGTTATACACATAGCCACTCTTTTTTAGATTCTTTTCCCATACAGACCATTACAGAGTATTGAATAAAGTTTCCTGTGCTATACAATAAGCCCTTATTAGTTATCAATTTTATATATAGTAGTGTGTATATGTCAATCCCAATCTTCCAGTTTATCAAAAGAAATTTTTAAAAAACCAAAGAAACAAACTACATAAAGAAATAAAATTAACATAATACTGTAAACGTAACAAAATAATATGTTGACTAAACATATCTGTCACATCAATAAATGTAAATGGGCTTAATCATCTATCAGTAAAAGGAAAAGATTTTCAAAAGAGCTCACAAAGCAAAACCTAATTCTATGCTGTTCAGAAGACACATCTGCAGTAAAAGGAGTCAGAAATGGCTAACAGTGAAATAATAAGCAAAAGATTTATAAGGCAAATGGAAAAAGCAGTAAGAAAACAAATCTTATAAAATTCATATCAGACAAAGTAGAATTCAGGTCAAAAGCCATTAAATCCAATAAAGAGGATACTCTTTTTAAAAACAGAGCTATGACCATCTATTCACTGCCTTTACAAAGCAGAAACTATATGAAACATAAGAAGAAATAAATTAGTAATAGGATATCTTACCCCACCATTCAATTCAAGACATGTCACATGGATAGTTATTAAGTGTATAGAAGACCTAAAAAAGCAAATCAATAAGATAGATCTATGGCTGTATATTGAATTTAATACTCTGATAATAGAAAATATACCTTCTCAAGACTTATAGAACCTTAACAGAATTTGAACATATATTAGGTCATAACAGGAACCTCAAAGAGGAGTTTGATGTAGATGAAAACACTGATTTCAAAGAGGAGGAATTTGATAAAGTAGAAATTATACAAACATCATTCCCAGATCACAGTGAAATGAAACTAAAATTTAGGAAGAAAATTTTAAAAACAGAAGAGTCCTTCCACCTGGAAATTGTAAACATCTTAAGTCTTAGGTAACAGGGGAAATAAAACTTTAAAATTATAAAAATTTAAAGAAATAATGATAATGAACACCCACATGTCAAAATGTATGGGATACAATTAAACCAGTTATAAAAGAAAAAAATTGTATCAGTAAAAATAAAAGAATAAAAAATAAAGCTTAAAAAGCCATCAAATAAGTTAGAAAAAAACATAAGAAAGGAAATAATAAAAATAAAGCAGAAACCATCCTTATGGCAGAAAGTGAAGAGGAACTAAAAAGCCTCTTGATGAAAGTGAAAGTGGAGAGTGAAAAAGTTGGCTTAAAGCTCAACATTCAGAAAACGAAGATCATGGCATCTGGTCCCATCACTTCATGGCAAATAGATGTGGAAACAGTGTCAGACTTTATTTTTGGGGGCTCCAGAATCACTGCAGATGGTGACTGCAGCCATGAAATTAAAAGACGCTTACTCCTTGGAAGAAAAGTTATGACCAACCTAGATAGCATGTTGAAAAGCAGAGACATTACTTTGCCAACAAGGATCCATCTAGTCAAGGCCATGGTTTTTCCAGTGGTCATGTATGGATGTGAGAGTTGGACTGTGAAGAAGGCTGAGCGCCAAAGAATTGATGCTTTGAACTGTGGTGTTGGAGAAGACTCTTGAGAGTCCCTTGGACTGCAAGGAGATCCAACCAGTCCATTCTGAAGATGATCAGCCCTGGGATTTCTTTGGAAGGAATGATGCTAAAGCTGAAACTCCAGTACTTTGGCCACCTGATGCGAAGAGTTGACTCTTTGGAAAAGACCCTGATGCTGGGAGGGATTGGGGGCAGGAGGAGAAGGGAACGACAGAGGATGAGATGGCTGGATGGCATCACTGACTCGATGGACGTGAGTCTGAGTGAACTCCAGGAGTTGGTGATGGACAGGGAGGCCTGGCGTGCTGTGATTCATGGGGTTGCAAAGAGTCGGACACGACTGAGTGACTGAACCGAACTGAACTTAACTGAACTGAATGGAGTGAAAGTGAAAGTGGCATCCGACTCTTTGCAAAGTCCATAGAATTCTCCAGGCCAGAGTACTGGAGTGGGTAACCTTTCCGTTCTCCAGGGATCTTCCCAACCCAGGTCTCCTGCATTACAGGTGGATCCTTTACCAGCTGAGCCACAAGGGAAGCCCAAGAATACTGGGGTAGGTAGCCTATACCTTTGCCAGTGGATCTTCCCAACCCAGGAATCAAACCGGGGTCTCCTGCATTGCAGGCAGATTCTTTACCAACTGAGCTATTAGGGAAGCCCCAATTAATGGGGTGGAAAACAGAAAAAGATAAGTAAAGTGATGTTAAAAATCAACAAACAGGGAGACCACAAGCTATGTTAAATCAAGAGGAAAGGAGGAAATGTGTGCAACACAAGAAATGACAGGAAATATCTGTTGAAACAGGAAAGTTTAAAAACATAATAAGTGGCTACTTGGAGCTATTCCCTTCTCCAGGGGATCTTCCCAAACCAGAGATCGAACCCAGGTCCCCTGCATTGCAGGCAGATTCTTTACCATCTGGGTCACGAGGGAAGCCCCGATATTCATTGGAAGAACTGATGCTGAAGCTGGGGCTCCAATATTTTGGACACCTGATGTGAAGAGCCAACTCATTGGAAAAGACCCTGATGCTGGGAAAGACTGAAGGCAGGAGGAGAAGCAGGTGACAGAGGATGAGATGGTTGGATGGCATCACTGACTCAGTGGACAAGAATTTGAGCAAACTCCGGGAGATAGTGAAGGACAGGGAAGCCTGGCTTGCTACAGTCCATGGCGTCGCAAAGAGTCGGACATGACTTACCAACTGAACAACAACACTGGACGTGATGAACCAAAAATTCCATTAGTATAAAAGGGTGAGATTTCTTTTTGATTTTACATCTTTTTAGTCATTAACTGTGATAGGCATGGTGTGATGCTTACTCAATAATAAAACTATCTTTTTTGAAAAAAAAAAAAATAAGTGGCTACTTTGCATAAACCTCTTTCACAGGGGGTGTAGCATTCTGTACACCCACCAGCAGTGTGACAGTGCCATGTCCTGATGGACTTCCCATCAGTGTGTCACAAGTTTTTGAATCTTTGTCAATCAGATAGGTGAGAAAGGGTATTTCTCTTATTATAAGTGAAGTTGAATATCTTTGCGTATGTTTAGGGATCTCTTGTTTGTGAACTATAGGTTCATATCTTCTGTCCATTTTTCTACTTTTTCTTTGTCAGTTTTGTCTCAATTTTTTAGAGCTCTTGATGTATTAGGAAGATTCACTGTTTTTTTAATTAATTTATTTTTTATTGAAGGCTAATAGCTTTACAGAATTTTGCTGTTTTCTGTCAAACCTGGAGAATCAGACTTAGAGAATAGACTTATGGACATGGGGAGAAAAGGAGGAGAGGGTGAGACGTATGGAAAGAATAACATGAAAACTTACACGGCCATATGTAAAATAGATAGCCAACGGGAATTTGCTGTATGGCTCAGGAAACTCAAGCAGGAGCTCTGTATCGACCTAGAGGGGTGGGATGGGGAGGGAGATGGGAGGAAGATTCACTATTTTTAATATGGAACTCTTTTTTGACACCCTCAGGAGGTTATATTCTATGGACCAAAAGACACAAACTTTGAACTTGGTAGGATTAGTTCTGGCAGAGATATTGGTATCATAATTCTAATACTTATTTTATGACTCTTGTGCAGTAAGCAAATGAGTAAATATATTGATATTATTGAGAACATAGTTCACTCAGAAAAAGGAGATAAAAATACGGGATGAGGGAGAGGAAGAACTCTGTGGTACTGGTTTAGAATTAGGGATAGTAATACAAACTCTTTTAAAAATATGCACCACTGAGAAGCCCTTGAAAATACACAAGTTTTGTTCCATGTGTTCCCTGAAAAGACTTAATGACACCTCAGTAGTCATGAGTATATCTTATACGTAGACTTTGTTTTCTAAATACATTTCCTACTGAGAGCTCCTTGGAGAAATGGCTGATTCTAGGTCTGTCAGAAAAAGTCTGTGCAAAGTAAACCTGGAATATCTTTTGCTAGAAAATAGAAAGCAAGAAAGAGTTGAGACATGTCAAAATGACACAGAAACCAATTTGGAGGAGCTCCCGCTGCCTAAATTTGAGCATCTAATGATGGTAATGGATTATGCATTGAACAACATCAACAAAAAAGAATCTGTGAGTCTATTGTAATACTTTTTTTCATTTTATTTTTTTTGTAATACTTTTTTTTAAAAGGCACTTAATTTCTAGGAACAGATCTGAATTGTAACTTGTGTAGTTTGCTTTATGCATACTCATAGTATCTTTCAAATTAGATATTATTATTTCTAGTTTATATGTGAAAATTGACATCCAGAGAGGTTAAGCAGCTTGCTGTGAACCACACAGCTAGTTAGAGGAAGGGCCATCACTCTTCAGATCTATCTGACATTTCAAAAACAGCCTGTGGTGCCCTCATTTATTAACAGTAACTGGCCTCTAAAAATGAACTCGTATAATGAATACTGTTGTATACCCTGCTTTGTGAACACCATTTTGTATTTTGTAACATTTTCCTACAGCATTATTTTTTTCTTGTTAATTTTGGGGAGGGGGTGCTGTAGTGGGTCTTTGTTGTTGTAGGCGGGCTTTCTCTAGTTGAGGCACGTGGAGGTTGCTCTCCAGTTGGTTTGCAGGCTTCCCATTGCAGTGGCGTGTCTTGTTGCACAGCACAGGCTCTAGGGTCACAGGCTTCAGTAGTTGTCACGCACAGGCTTCGTTGCTCCTTGACATGTGAGATCTTTCCAGACCAGAAACTGAACCAGTGTTCCTTGCATTGGAAGCCGGGCTCTTAACCATTGAGCCACCAGGGAAGTCCTACAACATTATTTTTAATGGCAGCATCATCCTCTATTGTATACAGTCAGTAATATAATCAATCCCTATTTGCTGGATATTCAAGTACTTTTCCTTATCTTGCTGTTACATACAGCATCATGTTGAATGTAGTTGTTTTAAAATTTATTCAGATCATTTTCTGAGTATAAACTTCTAAAAATGGAATTACTGGATCAAAATGTTCAAAACCATCTCCAACACTTTGGGTACAGTTTGCCAATTTGCTCAAACGTTTTACAACAATTTATACTCCTACGAGCAGGACAGGAGAGTGCTCATTTCTCTGAACCCTTGAAAACTTTTGATATCATCATTTATTTTTTTTAAAGCCATTTTTATAGGCAAAATGATATTTCAGAGTTTTAGCTTGCATTTTATAATTACCACTATTGTTGAGCATTTTAAAAAGTCACTGCTAACTTGCATTTCTTCTTTTACAAATTGCCTGTTGATATCTTTTGCCCATGTTTCTACTAGAGGGCCAACTTATATTTATTGTTAAATACGAAGTTTTATATCATAAATATTTTGATATAAACTGCATATTTTAACATTGACTAAAAAGGAATCAAAATTATAATTTTAAGTCATCGGGAAAAAATGAAAACTGAGAGACTGCCATATTCTTTCCCCACATTTCCTAATATCCTGGCAAGACATTTCAGGTAATAGTAAAAAAAAAAAAAGAAGTTTAGACACATTTTCAATAATTATGTGAATTTGAGTAAACTTCCCACTGCTTACCTTTTCTTTAAAACAAAACTTGACTCTTTCAAAAATAGAAAACAAGGCCTTGGACAGCAAAGTGATTAGTTTTAACAAAAATACTATGAATGTTGAGATAAAAAAGAAAAGAGATTGTAAAACCAATAGAAAATATATGGTGTTTACTTCACCTGTATGTAACCCAGTAATCCAATAAAATAATCAAAGTGTCCATATAAAAAGATTCTATGCATGTTCATGTATTTTGAATGGATGGAAGATTGTGAGCTTTCAGTTCTCCCCTAGGCACTTACCTGAGATGGATGGATGAAATTAGTTGGAATAATCACTCTGTGGGCAAAGAGCAGAGTTTTCCTCTATGCAGAAGCAACTGGTTGGCATAAAACTTTAACCTATAACATTGGCCTCATTAGCACAATATTCCAGCCAAATGACTTCAGTACAAAATGTCAATGACTAACAGAAATGGATCATTTCCTCCCTTGGTCCTGAATAAGAGAGAAGCTGGTTTTCTGTGTGTCCTAGAGCAAAGCACATCCTCTCTAGCTTTCAGTTTCCTCTTCTGTAAAATGAGATTGAACCAAATGGCTGGTCTCTGGTCTTGCGTATATGTTTTTGCTTGTTTTTGTTTTTTCTTTTTTTTTCTTTTTCAAAATAAGCTTTTCAGTTTAGAACAAGTGGAGATTTACAGAACAGTTGCAAAGATAGTACAGAAAATTCCCATACACTTCTCCTCTGGTTTCTCTTATTATTGACATCTTATGTCACCATGGTACACTTCTCACAGCTAAAAAACCAACATTGAATATTACTGTTAACTGAACTTGACACTTGATTCAGATTTTACCAATTTTTCCCCAATGTCATTTTTCTGTTCCAGGATAGGATATTACATTATATGCCATGTCTCCCTTGTCTCCTATAGTCTGTGACAGTTTCTTAGATGACCTTGACAGTTTTGAGTAGCACTGGTCACGTTTTTTACAGAATGTCCCTCAATTTTAATTTCTCCAGTGTTGTTCTTATGTTTAGACTTGGGATAATGGGCTTCCCTGGTGGCTCAGATGGTAAAGAATCTGCCTGCAATGTAGGAGACCCAGGTTCGATCCCTGGGTCGGAAAAATCCCCTGGAAAAGGAAATGGCAACCCACTCCAGTATTCTTGCCTGGAGAATTCCATGGACAGAGGACCCTGGCGGGCTACAGACCATGGGGTCACAAAGAGTCGGTCATGACTGAGCGGCTAACACTTTCACTTCACTTTCTAAGGGTTTGGAGGAGGGAAGACTAAAGAGTTACCATCACCACATCATGTCAAGGATATATGCTATTAATGTACATGCTATCACTGATGATGTTAACCTTGGCTGACATAATGTTTCTGGGTTTCTTTACTGTAAGCTTACTCCCTCCCTCTTTTATAAACTATTAGTCTGTGGTCTTTTGAGCTCTGACATACCATAATTTTATTATGTTACATACATAACATTCCCTTACCTGCACAGATCAATTTGCTAGACTTTCATCCATCACCCAGCAATGCATACTTGTGCTGGGTAACTCAGCCGAAAATTTTCTTGGAACCCATTGCATACTATATAGCCATATGAGAATTATCAGTTATGTTTCATAAAATGAAACCACTTTCTACTAACCACTTCCTACTAACCTTTGTAGAAAGTGCACTCTACATTTCTTCGTAAAGAAATGACAAATTTTAAGGATGCTCTGATTTCCGGAAACCTTTTGAACCCCAAATCTACAGCTTCCAAGTTGCAATGATCAATATGATGGAGAGGACTTCCCTGGTGGTGCAGTGATAGAAGTCCACTTGCCAATGCAGAGGATTTGGATTAGATCCCTGATCTGGGCAGATTCTGCATGCTGTGGAGCAGCCAAGCCTGCACACCACAACTACTGATGCTCATGCACCTACAGCCTGTGCTCCACCACAAGAGAAGCCCGCACACCACAACTGGAGAAAGCCCACGCACAGCAATAAAGACCCAGTGCAGCAAAAAATAAGTACTTCATTAACTTTTAAAACTCCCTGTGGCATCTTGAAAAAAAATATGATGAAGAAAAGGACATGAGCAGGTTTGCGGGATGTTGATGGGGGTGAGGAGAGAAATGAATGTCTGCTCTGAAGTCAAGGATTTGGAATTCAGAAGTCAGGTACGGTTTGTGTTTAATTCTGCCATACAGCATGTGAAGACGGAGAAGGCAATGGCACCCCACTCCAGTACTTCTGCCTGGAAAATCCCATGGACGGAGGAGCCTAGTAGGCTGAAGTCCATGGGGTCGCTGAGGGTCGGACACAACTGAGCGACTTCACTTTCACTTTTCACTTTCATGCATTGGAGAAGGAAATGGCAACCCACTCCAGTGTTCTTGCCTGGAGAATCCCACGGACGGGGGAGCCTGGTGGGCTGCTGTCTATGGGGTTGCACAGAGTCGGACACGACTGAAGCAACTTAGCAGCAGCAGCAACATGTGAAGATGGCAGCTGCAGTTCTCTCAGAGACTTAAGCTCTACTTAAGTAGTGCTACTCAAAACCTCTATACTGCTCTCCCCCCATAAATGCAAATACATAAACCTCTTTTAGGACAAGCAAGCAAAGGATGCAATGGGTAAATGACTTTCTGCTTTTCTCCTCTTCCAAGGTAGTTTTGGAGAGGCTAACCTAAGGGGCCAATTAACCAGACCTAGTAATAATGGTTAGCATTTATGGAGAATTTACCAAGCATTTTTCTAGATACTTTACATGTACTGACTCACAAGGTCCTCACAAGAAGCCTATGGGGCAGGTGCTATTATTATGCATATTTTATAGTGAGGATACTGAGACACAACAGTTGAGTAACTTACCCAAGGTCACTCTGATACTAATTGTAGCAGAATTGTGATTTGAAACAAGACACCTCCACTCCAGACACATGACAACTGCCTCCTTTTAGACAGAGTGTAAGCTCCAGGAGGGTAAGCATTTTTGCAACCAAGCAGTTACTGTTGTATCTTCGACAACTAGGACAGAGTCTAATACATAGTAGTCGGATAACAGATAATTATTGCATGAAAGAAGGAAAGGCTTAAAGACTCTGATCGTGAGTTAAGCCCAAACACTGATGACTCTTCCAGAAGAACACTGTCATGATGCCACCTCATGAAACTCAGAACAAACTGGATCATTATAATCTCCACCAGGGCTTCCCTGGAGGCTCAGACAGTAAAGAATCTGCCCGCAATGCAGGAGACCTGGGTTCAATCCCTGGGTTGGGAAGATCCCCTGGAGAAGGGAACAGCTACTCACTCCAGTATTCTGGCCTGGAGAATTCTATGGACAGAGGAGACTGGTGAGCTACAGTCCATGGGGTCGCAAAGAGGAGCAACTTTCATTTCACACTATAATCTCTACCAAGTCATCCTACCGCCCCCTCTGATCAAATCGTACAAGGCAGAAATCTCAAGATTCAAGCAAATCTCAAGTTTGAAGAACACATGCCATATATCTATGGCTGTGACAATATGATGCCAGATCAGAAAAGTAAGCTTCAAAGCACCAGCTTTAGGGGTTGAGGTCATAAATTAATGAATATGTTCCCATATTTTAAATTTAAATACATACACAGCAAATGGGTAAGAGGAGGAGAGAGCTTCTGTGTAGGTCTATTTCTCACTGTCTATAGTCACCAGTTTTATTTGGATTTTTTTAAAGAACATGCCTATTATTACCAATAAGCATTCAACCAGGAAAGAGAATGAGAGACTGTTTAGGAATCTAAGAGACTTCCATCATCAATAATGATGAAGTAATAGACAGTGATTTGAACCATAGCAAAAGGGAAAATTCATTGAGCAGAAAACAAAGTAAAATGAGAAAGAAAAAGAAAATTTTAAGGAAGAATCAAAAGTGCTGGCTCCTGGCTAAATTGATACTTTTGCTGCATTATTCATTAAGATAGAGTTTTTTTTTTTTTTGAGGGGGGGACAGTCCCGTCATTATGCTGCCTATTTCACCTGGCTCCACAAAGCAAATAATAATACAAAAGTAAATAAGTTTTGAGTTATTGAGAGCACTTATTGTTGCTGTGACTTGAGATGAAAACACTATATAATTGTGTCTGTCTGATAAGGAGTACACAGATGGGCCCGTTATGCAACTGCAAATGGAGATCATATATTAAACCTGTGATAAGGTACCCAAATAGACATGTTATTTATAAATATTGCTGCAGCCTTGGAATGGAAAATATAAAATACATAATAAATGAAAGTTTTAAGATAATATAATATAGAACTGGGATATTAAAATGATTTATTACCTTGATAGAATCTTTTCTAGCCTCAATATTGGGTAAAACTAGGACCGTGCTAAGGCAAAAAAAAAGTATGCAGCAATAGAGAATATTTCATTTCACTTAGGAGAGGAAATATAGGGATTCAAACATGTGGCGCAACAAGAAAGGTGTCCTTATTACCTCTGTTGTACTGTCTCAATCTTTCCTTTAATTGGCATTTAATTTTACTGTTTCACCATGGCAAGCCAGCAAAATGTGTTATGTAAAACTGTTCAGATTATAAAATGCTGTTCTTGCTTATTTTTTTTTTAATTGGTGAGGTCCTTCTTTCAAAGGAAATTCTACCCATACCCAACATGACAGCTTTTCAGGCTTTTAAAAATGCTTGAAAGGAATCTCACAGCCATATTGACTCCATTCAAACTGCTTTGAAAAGGAACATTTAAGTATGTTTTATTTATGTTTACGATGTCGTGCAAGCACAGATAATATTTTTAGTAGAAAATGTATATGTATAACCCTAGGAAAAAAAGAGAAAATTTGCATGAAACTGCTGAAGCAAAAGTAAGGCACCATAAATAAACATGTATTACTTCCTTTATTTAGTTCTTGAAAAATGCTTCTCTGAAAACTAATGGTTTTCAATCCTGCATGTAATCTGGTTATTACCAGGATAAAAACCAAGATCTGAAGGTAATTTATCAAAGGGCTGTAGTTCACTCATATACCAATTTGATGTTTAATATAATGAAAATGGGATTTATTTTATGATGGAAAGATAACCTGGTTTCTGTAATGTTAGCAGTCACTGCATTTAATTCAAGGAGCATTTGTTTTTGCAGTGATGTTCCCTCTTGTAGTAGCCTCTCACTTCACACAATGTCCACTGAAGTATCAGTCTGGTGAGATTGCTTCTCACAGGAGTTAACTTGAAAGCCTGAAGTCATCAGGGGTCACCATCTGGGTAATGTACCAGGGATATTTTTCAGGAAGGGAACTGTTTAACATACAAGTAGATCTGTAGCTTTGACAAGCTTTGGAAGTAAAGTACAAAAGCAGTAGCAGTCCTTAGCCTGAAGGAATATGAAGCAAGATATATAAGGGAACTAGTGGGGAAATTTTTTTTTCTTTTTTACAAAAAAGGAAAAACAAATTATATTGAAAAATATCATATGCTTTTGCCTTGGCATGATTTGAAACATGACAGCATTTACAATGGGCAGGACTTTTATCTATAAGATATATTTCATATTTTCTAAATTTATTTGGCCAAATTTGAAGATAACACCAAAAAATTTTTGCAATAAAAAATTATAGCTTGCTTAGCTGAATATGTGTGCAGTTTGAGATACAAGATGAATTTCTTGAAAGCAGACTTTTATTTGCCTTGCAAATCTTGCAATTTAAAGGTTTACTTGTGTATTCATTACCAAAGCTCTATTTCCCTTGTTATTAAGTGGATTGGAATATTATCTATAAGAGTGTGTGTTGTGCTCATTGCTCAGTCATGTCTCTTTGTGACCCCATGGACTGTGGCCCGCCAGGCTTCTCTGTCCAGTATTCTCCAGGCAAGAACACTGGAGTGGTTGCCATGCCCTTCTCCAGGGGATTGTCCAGACCCAGAGATTGAACCTGGGTCTTCTGCATTGCAGGTAGATTCTTTACCACTGAGCCACTGGGGAAGCCCTGTAAGAGTAAAAGAGTGGACACAAAACACCAAGAGATACAGAAAAACATGAAAGTTTTCATATCTTCTGACCCTGGTATTATGAAGTAAATTTAATTGCCTAAAAAGATTCTTACCAGCATCCAAATTTTCCTCATTAAGTTATTTTGAGGCTGATTTTTTTAGGCCAGTACATTTCAAACTATATCTGTGGAGCTTTTGGACAAGGCTTTTGTACTCCCAGTTCCTTTCAATCAAAACAGTTCTATTTTATCTTTTGATGTGTTTGGGGTTATTCATATTTAATTGCCGAATTGTTCTGATGCTTTTAAACGTTGTGAAAAGCTCTACTTTAGACAGAAAGCAAAAATAAGAGATGGAATAAAACAATGCACCTATCCATTCAGCTTAAAAAAGATTTGTTGAGCACCTATTTTTTAACAGTATGAGAATACAGTATCATTGTAAAAGATTCTAACAATACTATGAAAATGTTGACTTCCTCCGGCTCCCCACTCTAAAGATCAATAATTTGGTATTAATCCTTCCAGTTCTCTTTCTACATATTTATATATACATATAGAGAGATACCTTTTCTTTTATTTACATAGGGTCATTCATTGGATGTGCCTTGTTCTACATTATTTTTTATATAAATCCTAGAGCTCTTTCCATGTCAATACATATAGGTCATCTAGTGGTGTGCTGATAAATGTTTAACAACTAGCTCTCTGGGTTAAAAAAAAAAATACTTGATTTGCAACATTTGCTGATTCCTGCAGTGTTAATACCGGAGAAGGCAATGGCAACCACTCCAGTACTCTTGCCTGGAAAACCCCATGGACGGAGGAGCCTGGTAGGCTGCAGTCCATGTGGTCTCGAAGAGTCAGACACGACTGAGCGACTTCACTTTCACTTTTCACTTTCATGCATTGGAGAAGAAAATGGCAACCCACTGCAGTGTTCTTGCCTGGAGAATCCCAGGGACGGGGGAGCCTGGTGGGCTGCCGTCTGTGGGGTTGCACAGAGTCGGACACGACTGAAATGACTTAGCAGCAGCAGCAGCAGCAGTGTTAATACACCCAATACCGGTGTGAAGTCATCGAAGGAGGAATTGGGAAAGGATGTACACTGTTGGCTCTTGTAAATGATTAGAAAACACACCACTGAGTCAGTTCTTCTTCTGTCTCTCTCTTTTTTGGGGGGGCGGGGGGGAATCTTATCTTGAAACGAATTGAGACTTACAGAAAAGTTGCAAATACAGCACAGAATTCCGTAAACCTTTTTCCACCAATATTAACATCTTGCATAACCATAGTGCCGTTGTTAAATTTAAGAAATTAGCATTAGTATTATGCTATTAACTCATTTATTTTGGATTTCTTCAGTTTTCCACTATTTGTTGTTTTTGTTCCAGGATCCTATCTAGTATACCACAGTGCGTTTAATTGCCACGTCTCCTCTCATCTCATAGTTTCTTAGTATCAATCTTTTTCATTCTTACATAGGGCTTCATATTATGAGTATATCAGTCTTTCATAGATATGTTGGTAGATTTTTTAACCATATTAACAGAGTCATTATATTAACCATAATACTCTGAACTGCCTTGTACATGCCCCTATAGACACATATAGGCATGCTTCCCAGGTGGTGCTATTAGTAAAGAATCAGCCTGCCAATGCAGGAGACATAAAAGACACGGGTTTAATTTCTGGGTCAGAAACATCCCCTAGAGAAGGGCATGGCAACCCACTCCAGTATTCTTGACTGGAGAATCCCATGGACAGAGGAGCCTGGCAGGCTATAGTCCATGGGGTCACAAAGAGTCAGACATGACTGAAATCAGACATAGACTCTTAAGTATGGATTTGATGAGATTATATTTTTGATGAGATTTAATTGGTTTGATTTGATTGGATAAAAAGAACTGTTGTAAATAGGCCTTTACTGATGTGGTGGTTGATGCCCTGACCCGTAACGCTGACGAAGCTGAAGTTGAACGGTTCTATGAAGACCTATGGAGAAGACAATGGCAACCCACCCCAGTACTCTTGCCTGGAAAACCCCATAGACAGAGGAGCCTGGTAGGCTGCAGTCCATGGAGTCGCTAGGAATTGGACACGACTGAGCGACTTCACTTTCAATTTTCATTTTCATGCATTGGAAAAGGAAATGGTAACCCACTCCAGTGTTCTTGCCTGGAGAATCCCAGGGATGGGGGAGCCTGGTAGGCTGCTGTCTATGGGGTCGCACAGAGTCAGACAGGACTGAAGCTACTTAGCAGCAGCAGCAGCATGAAGACCTATAAGACCTTTTAGAACAATACCCAATGCAAAATCAGAAAGTCAAGAAACACCTGGAGTAACAGGCAAATTTGGCCTTGGAGTACAGAATGAAGCAGGGCAAAGGCTAATAGAGTTTTGCCAAAAGAACACACTGATCATAGCAAACACCCTCTTTCAACAACATAAGAGAAGACTCTACACATGGACATCACCAGATGGTCAACACCGAAATCAGATTGATTATATTCTTTGCAGCCAAAGGTGGAGAAGCTCTATAAAGTCAGCAAAAACAAGACCAGTAGCTGACTGTGGCTCAGATCATGAACTCCTTATTGCCAAATTCAGACTTAAATAGAAGAAAGTAGGGGAAACCACTAGACTATTTAGGTATGACCTAAATTAAATCCCTTACAGTTATACAGTAGAAGTGAGAAATAGATTTAAGGAACTAGATCTGATAGACAGAGTACCTGATGAACTATGGATGGAGGTTCGTGACATTGTACAGGAGACCGGGATCAAGACCATCCCCAAGAAAAAGAGATGCAAAAAAAGCAAAATGGCTGTCTGAGGAGGCCTTACAAATAGCTGTGAAAAGAAGAGGAATGAAAAGCAAAGGAGAAAAGGAAAGATATACCCGTTTGAATGCAGAGTTCCAAAGAATAGCCAGGCTCCTCCGTCCATGGGATTTTCCAGGCAAGAGTACTGGAGTGGGGTGCCATTGCCTTCTCCGAAAGAATAGCAAGGAGAGATAAAACAGCCTTCCTCAGTGATCAGTGCAAACAAATAGACGAAAACAGTAGAATGGGAAAGACTAGAGATCTCTTCAAGAAAATTAGAGATACCAAGGGAACATTTCATGCAAAGATGGGTTCAATAAAGGACAGAAATGGTACAGAACTAATAGAAGCAGAAGATATTAAGAAGAGATGGCAAGAATACACAGAAGAACTGTACAAAAAAGATCTTCCTGACCCAGATAATCACGATGGTGTGATCACTCACCTAGAGCCAGACATCCTGGAATGTGAAGTCAAGTGGGCCTTAGGAAGCATCACTACAAACAAAGCTAGTGGAGGTGATGGAATTCCAGCTGAGCTATTTCAAATCCTAAAAGATGATGCTGTGAAAGTGCTGCACTCAATATGCCAGCAAATTTGGAAAACTCAGCAGTGGCCACAGGACTGGAAAAGGTCAGTTTTCATTTCAATCCCAAAGAAGGGCAATGCCAAAGAATGCTCAAACTACCGCACAATTACACTCATCTCACACACTAGTAAGGCGGTGCTCAAAATTCTCCAAGCCAGGCTTCAACAATACATGAACCGTGAACTTCCAGATGTTCAAGCTGGTTTTAGAAAAGGCAGAGGAACCAGAGATCAAATTGCCAACATCTGCTGGATCATCAAAAAAGCAAGAGAGTTCCAGAAAAACATCTACTTCTGCTTTATTGAATATGCCAAAGCCTAGTCCTATTGTGTGGATCACAATAAACTGTGGAAATTTCTGAAAGAGATGGGAATCCAAGACCACCTGATCTGCCTCCTGAGAAACCTGTGTACAGGTCAGGAAGCAACAGTTAGAACTGGACATGGAACAACAGACTGGTTCCAAATAGGAAAAGGAGTACGTCAAGGCTGTATATTGTCACCCTGCTTATTGAACTTATATGCAGAGTACATCAGAAGAAACGCTGGGCTGGATGAAGTACAAGCTGGAATCAAGATTGCTGGGAGAAACATCAATAAACTCAGATATGCAGATGACACCACCCTTATGGCAGAAAGTGAAGAAGAACTAAAGAGCCTCTTGATGAAAGTGAAAGAGGAGCATGAAAAAGTTGGCTTAAAGCTCAACATTCAGAAAACAAAGATCATGGCATCTGGTCCCGTTGCTTCGTGGCAAATAGATGGGGAAACAGTGGAAACAGTGACATACTTTATTTCGGGGGGCTCCAAAATCACTGCAGATGGTTACTGCAGCCATGAAATTAAAAGATGCTTGCTCCTTGGAAGGAAAGTTATGACCAACCTAGACTGCATATTTAAAAGCAGAGATGTTACTTTGTCAACAAAGGTCCATCTAGTCAAGGCTGTGGTTTTTCCAGTAGCAGTGTTTGGATGTGAGAGTTGGACTATAAATAAAGCTGATTGCCAAAGAACTGATGCTTTTGAATTGTGGTGTTGGAGAACTCTTGCAAGTTCCTTGGACTGCAAGGAGATCCAACCAGTTCATCCTAAAGGAGATCAGTCCTGTGTGTTCATTGGAAGGACTGATGTTGAAGCTGAAACTCCAATACTTTGGCCACCTTATGCAAAGAGCTGATTCATTTGAAAAGACCCTGATGCTGGAAAAGATTGAAGCCAGGAGAAGGGAACAACAGAGGATGAGATGGTTGGATGGCATCACCAACTCAGTGGACATGAGTCTGGGTAAACTCCGGGAGTTGGTGATGGACAGGGAGGCCTGGCATGCTGCAGTCCACTGGGTCGCAAAGAGTCGGACATGACTGAGCGACTAAACTGAACTGATGTGGTAGTGAGCTGTGGTGTTGGAGAAGCATTCTGTGAGCCTATATTTAGGTCTCAGTCTTTAGTGAGCTTTTCCTCTGGACTGTGAACTTCAGACTAATTTTTGAGTTGTTTTTTTTTTTTCTTCCCCCATCAGGTGAACAGGGTGGCTAGATTAGTTTGGAGTTGGGAATAGGCACATCTCAAAGACATTGTGAGTTTGGTTCCAGACCACTGCAACAGAGTGAATATTTTAATTAAAAAATCACGTGAATTTTTTGGCTTCTCAGTGCATATAAAAGTTATGTTGATAACATAATGTTTTATATTAATTATACAATAGCATTATATCTAAAAGAAACAATGTACAGACCTTAATTGAGAAATACTTCATTGCTGGAACCATCATCTGAGTCTTCAGCAAGTCATAAACTTTTTGACTGATGGATGGTCTTGCCTCCACGTTGACAGCTACTGACTGATCAGGGTGGTGGCAACTAGGGCTAGGGGTGGCTGTGGCAATTTCTTAAAATAAGTCAACAATGAAGTTTGCTTCAGGGAGTGACTCTTCCTTTCACAAATGATTTCTCTGCAGTATGCAATGCTGTTTGATAGCATTTTACCCACAGTAGAACTCCTTTCAAAATTGGAGTCAATCCTCTCAAAACCTTTCCCTGGCTTATCAACTAAGTTTATGTAATATTCTAATTTCTTTGTTGTCATTTCAACAGTCTTTATAGCATCTTCCCCAGGAGTAGACTCCATCTCAAGAAATCACTTTCTTTGCTCATCCATAAGAAGCAATTCCTCTTCTTTTAAAGTATTATTTTAAAATTGCAGCAATTCACTCACATCTTCAGGCTCCACTTCTAATTCTAGTTCTCTTTATGTTTCTACCTTAATATTTCTGCAGTTACTTCCTCCACTGAAGTCCTGAACCCTTCAAAGTCACCCAAGAGGGTTAGAATCAACTTTTTCCAAACTCCTGTTTATGTTGATATTTTGACTTCCTCCCATGAACCACAAATGTTCTTAAGGGCATCTAGAATCCTTTCCAGAAGGTTTTTAATTTAATTTGCCTAGATTCATCAGAGGAACCTCTATCTATAGCAGCTGTAGCTTTATGAAGTGTATTTCTCAAATAATGAGACTTGAAAGCTGAAATGACTCCTTGATCCATGGGTTGCAGAATGGATGTTGTGTTAGGAGACACGCAAACAACATTAATCTCATTGTACATCTCCATCAGAGCTCTTGGGTGACCACATGCATTGTCAATGAGCAGTAATAATTTGAAAGGAATCTTTTTGTTTTGAGCAGTAGGTCTCAACAGTGGGCTTAAGGTATTTAAGAAAACATGTCATAAACAGACGTGCTGTCATCCAGGCTTTGTTGTTCCATTTACAGAGCATAGCCTGGGTGAATTTAGCATAATTCTTAGGTGCCATAGGATTTGCAGAGTGGTAAATGAGCACTGGCTTCAACTGAAAGTCATCAGCTGCATTAATCCCTAACAAGAGAGTCAGCCTGTCCTTTGAAGCTTTGAAACCAGGCATTGACCTTCTTCCAATAGAAAACCACTTCTTCTACTTCAAAAGTCTGTTGTTTAATATGTAGGCAGCTCAATAATTATCTTGACTAAGTTCTTCTGGATAACTTGCTGTAACTTGTACATCAGCACTTGCTGCTTCACCTTGCACTTTCGTGTGATAGAGACGACTTCTTTCCTTAAACTTCACAAACCAACGTCTGCTGGCTTCAGACTTTCCTTCTGCAGCTTTCTCACTTCTCTCAGCCATCACAGAATAAAAGGGGAGTCCTTTCTCTGAATGAGGCATTGGTTTAAGGGAATGTTGTTGCTGGCTTGATCCTCCAGACCACTAAAAACTTTCTCCAAATCAGCCATAAGGCAGTTCTACGTTCTTATCATTCATGTGTACACTGGAGTAGCACTTTTGATTTCCTTCAAGAACTTTTCCCTTGCATTCACAACTTGTTTAACTGGCATAAGAGGCCTGTCTCAGCTTTCAACATGCCTTCCTTGCTAACCTTCATCATTCTTAGCTTTTGATTTAAAGTGTGACTCTTCCTTTCACTTGAACACCCAGAGGCCATTGTACGGTTAACTGGTTGTTTCAACATTGCTGTGTCTCAGGGAATGGGAAGGCTGGAGGAAAGAAAGAGAGATGGGGGAATGGCCAGTAGAGCAGTCAGAACACACACAGAATTTGTCAATTAAGTTTTCCATCTTATACGGGCATGGTTCTGGAGAAGGCGATGGCACCCCACTCCAGTACTCTTGCCTGGAAAATCCCATGGACAGAGGAGCCTGGTAGGCTACAGTCCATGGGGTCGCGAAGAGTCGGACATGACTGAGCAACTTCACTTTCACTTTTCACTTTGATGCATTGGAGAAGGAAATGGCAACCC
Source organism: Bos grunniens (assembly GCF_055505025.1). Taxonomy (NCBI): domain Eukaryota; kingdom Metazoa; phylum Chordata; class Mammalia; order Artiodactyla; family Bovidae; genus Bos; species Bos grunniens. The sequence continues at coordinate 137,600,666 of NC_141194.1, forward strand.
ACTCCAGTGTTCTTGCCTGGAGAATCCCAGGGATAGGGGAGCCTGGTGGGCTGCCGTCTATGGGGTCACACAGAGTCAGACACGACTGAAGTGACTTAGCAGCAGCAGCAGCATGGGCATGGTTCATGGCATTCCAAAGCAGTTAAGGTAATAATATCAAATATCACTGATCACAGATCACCACAACAAATATATTGATAATAATAATGAAAAAGTTTGAAATATTGTGAGAATTACAAACATGTGACACAGAGACACAAAGTGAGCAAATGTTGTTGGAAAAATGGTGTTAATAGACTTTCTGGACACAGGGTGGCCACAAACCTTCCATTCTTAAAAATCATAATATCTGTGAAGCACAATAAAGCAAAATGCAGTTAAGAAATGTAGGCCTGTATGTGATTATTTCTTTAGGGCAGATTCTTAGAAGTAGAATTCCTTGGTCAAGGAACATTCCCAGTATAAATTTTGATAGACAATCAATAGCAATCGCAAAAGTGCTTTCCAAAAGCAATTTACCACTTTATAGACCTATCAGCAGTGTGTAAGCAAGAGTACTTGACTCCCAGGTGCCAAGTTAGGTACCAGGACAAAAAGATAAAGAAGACACAGTATCTGTCCTTTCAGTGCTTAAAATTATGAGGCATTCTTATAAGTAGGTATCTTCAATATAGCATGGTAAGTTCTGCGACATGGTTCAGAAAGAGGAAGACCATACCGCTTTGTGAAATGCTCTAGATAGTCAAGATCAACACTGTCCAACAGAAATACAACCCAAACCACATATAGAGTTTTAAATTTTATAATTGCCACATTAAAAATGTGATAAGGAACTGGTGGAGTTAATTTAAATAAATTTTGATGTAATCAAATATATATATAAAATATTAACATTTCAGCATGTAATCAATATAAAAAGTATTAATTGGATAATTTACATGATCTCCTTTATATTAAGTCTTTGACTCTGACTAATCACATTTCAAATGTTTGGTAGACATGTGTTGCCACGTTGTGGCTGCCATATTAGACAGTACAGACCTAGGTCATTCAGCATGCATTTCCTGTATCTACTTCTGAAGCATTTCTCCCTGAAGTCTCTCCTTATAAGTGTATATTTGCCTATTTAAGGGGATTGGAATGGGGAAGTATTATCGATTATAAACATTACTAGACACCATCAGTCTTAATTATGAGAAACAAAGGCCAACATCCTAACACAGAGTGCAGGGAAATAACTGCAGAGAGACTTGGAGGTTTCAGCCTATAGAGATATGCAAAAAGTGCTTCTTATGAAGTCAGCCTGCCTTGAGAGCCAAGATGCTTGATTGAGTTTGACAACTGGGGACAGCGAGATACTCCATTTGTTACCTTAACTTTGTAATAAATTTATAATTTCAGAGCATAGCTTTTTGCAATTGGATAAAACAAAAAGGATAAGAATTATAAAATCTATACGACTCAGCACTAAGGAACATTTGTGAGGAGAGCATTAGGAACTGCCATTCTTAATCAACTGAAAAGACATTACTCCTAGAATATCTGAATAGGCAGACACATTCTGTCCAGACATTGAATTTCAGGGTAGTGCAAATATTGGAATGGTACTTCTTGAGAGATCTGGGTAGTGTCCAACTCTACTCATTAAGTTGGTATATTTTTATATAGTTTATATATGTCTTTAAGAAAAAGAATTTTGACGTTGAGGTCAGGAGTCATTGTATTAGATCTACTGTAACCAGTAGTGCTCATTTGTAGGTAAATGTTCTGGCATTGTGCGATTTAGTTTTATTACTTTCTATACCACTCTAATGACAGAAAGTGAAGCGGAACTAAAGAGCCTCTTGATGAGGGTGAAGGAGGAGAGTGAAAAAGCTGGCTTAAAACTAAATATTAAAAAAAAAACTAAGATCATGGCATATGGTCCCATCACTTCATGGCAAATAGAAGGAGAAAACGTGGAAGCAGTGACAGATTTCCTCTTCTTGGGCTCTAAACTCACAGCAGAACAGCAGATGGTGACTGCAGCCATGAAATTAGATGATAATTGCTTCTTGGAAGGAATGCTATGACAAACCTAGATAGTGTGTTTAAAAAGCAAAGACATCACTTTGCCGACAAAGGTCTGTATAGTCAAGGCTATGATCTTTCCAGTAGTCACATGCAGTTGTGAGAGCTGGACCATAAAGAAGGCAAGCACTGAAGAATTGATGCTTTTGAACTGTGGTGCTGGAGAAGACTCTTGATAGTCCCTTGGACTGCAAGGAGATCAAACAAGTCAATCTTAAAAGAAATCGATGCTGAATACTCATTGAAAGGACTGGTGCTGAAGCTGAAGCTCCAATACTTTGGCCACCTGATGAGAACAGCCAACTCTTTGGAAAAGACCCTGATGCTGGGAAAGATTGAGGGAAAGAGAAGGGGGTGACAGAGGATGAGATGGTTGGATGAAATCACCAATTCAATGGATGTGAGTTTGAGCAAACTCCAGGAGATAGTGATGGACAAGGAAGCCTGGCGTGCTGCAATCCATAGGGTTGTGAAGAGTTGGACATGACTTGGCAACTAAACAACAATAACTTGTAGTTTATTGGTGATCAGTTTGTGAAGTTGATTAGAGCACAGAGATAACAGGATTATAGTTCCAATCCTGTTTTTTGAGTTTTCCTACCACTCTTCTCTTTCCTGACTGAGCTCTGGTCACACTGAACTCCTTAGTGTTCTTCACATAATTCATATAAGACTTCAGGGCTTTCTGTAATTCCTTTTCCCTTCTTCCTTGAAGGTTTTTAAACTAGATATTCATATGGGTTCACGTCATTCAAATCTTGGTTCAAATATCACATACTCCAGAAGTTTTCCCTGACTACTCTAATTTTTTTTCCCTTTTTAGCACTTGTTACCGATGGGTATTATTTTACCCACATGAGTTATGGGAGGGTAGAGCTTTTGTTTTTTTATTCACTGCTATAAATAGAAAAACAGTGCCTGGCACAAACTAGGCATTCAAGAAGTACTTGTTAAATCAATATGTGAATATAACTTAACACTGCCCTGTTTGTTCATTACCAGTTGTACCCTTACTTCTAACCAGTGGGCTCATAATGTTTATACTTGGGTTTGGGGGACTTGCTTAAAGTGTGGCTATAAATATGTAACCTAGATCTGGATGGTGATCCACTAGAAGCTAAAGACTATGTATCTTCCTCATTGGGTATCCAAGGCTGATATGCAACCAATGTGTTCAACAGGCTATGTTGGTTGTTTATATCGAACATCCATATTTGTCAGCCAATACCTTTGCATTCATGGCTGTTTATTACCTTTTCCTGTATTCCCGACATTCCCCATGTACCCAGCATATGCTTTGAAAATACCTGTTGAATGAATCAATAAATACATCCCCATAATAGAAGTACTGCCATATCTTTCCCATGGGTGTGTTGGTATATCCTGAAGTTCAATATAGTTTTATACATTGGTCTTAGTGTTAAAAAAATATTATTTCTAAATATATATATATATATGTATATTATTTCTAACAGAACTCAAACACTAGAGTTGCTTAGTTACCCCAATCTACCCTGCACATAAATGCTCTCTTTGATTTCTTTTCACATCTCAGTATGTGGAAGTTCAGTTTGGAGGAGAGAAAAGACCCATAGCCTTGGTACCCATAGTCTGTAGCAAGTCACTTTCATTAGGTATTCATGCAAATGTACATTACAAACAACTTGTTACCTAGAAAGGATACAACTAAACTAAAAAAAAAAAATTATCAAGTTTTACCACCCCCAAAGGGTATTTGACTAATTATGCATACCTTTTTATGTGTCTTGATTGTCTGGAAGCAATCCATTCCATTTATGATGAAAAATTAAACCTTATTTTATTATTTTGAAATGATTCTCAGCACATATATTTTCTCTCTCATTATGTGCCCTTGTGTCTGACTCTTTGTGACCCCATAGACTATACAGTCCATGGAGTTCTCCAGGCCAGAATACTGGAGTGGGTAGCCTTTCCCTTCTCCAGGGGATCTTCCCAACCCAGGGATCAAACCCAGGTCTCCTACATTGCAGGCGGATTCCTTACCAGCTGAGCCACAAGGGAAGCCCCCCTCCCCCGCCCCCCCCCCGCCTTCAAGAAACTAGCTTACCTTAAATAAAGTATATAAAATAGCCCTTGATCTTCAAACCGAGAACTACTATGCCTTTTGTTCTTTATGGCCCATCTAATTTCAAAAAAATATCTGAATCAAGAAAGTCAAACACATTTTCAATATAACTTCTAATATCCATCATATTCAAATTATTTGGGAACTGAATAGACTGAATTTTCTATAAAGCTGATGAATACCTTTAATTGGAGAGAGTATGTTAAACCAACTGTACTTTGAGCAAGGAAATCTCAGGGATGTTCTAATAGAGCTCTATTAGCATGCCATCCTGTACCTTATTCAGAACCAGTATCATCTGAGTTTCCATTGTTTCCAATAATTGCAAGAGAAATTCATCAGAGTGCTGGCCTTAATCCAAATAAAAGGGTAGAAACCATTAAATGCTTAAAAGTTTTAAGGATAAATTAGAAGGTAGGTGTTAGAAATCTCTTTGGCTCAACTCAAAGTGGATGAATGATTTTTAAATAGGCTATCTGGCTAGCTTTCCTGTTCTTGGTTGCTAATTCATATGCTATATATTTGTGTTAGACATATAAATTAGCCCCTATCAGTCCACCTAGGAACAAAAAGGAAAATATGAGATGGCTTATGAACAGATAAACTTTTTTTTCCCTTTTGGTTGATGTTGAAAATTGCAGTGAGAAAACAGGATTACCCCACCTTCTGTCCTAGGCAATGTTTTCTCCTAACATTCTCTTCACTCAGTAATCTCAATCATTCTCACTTCAGCTATTGCTTATGTGCCTACTTGATTCTGCAGTCTTTCCCTAGCCTTTATGTTTCTCCAGAATTTCAAACCCTTGTGTCTGACATGACTTTCTAGATAATCCTTCAGTCCCTGGAACCTGGCATCTCCAAATGTGAATTCACTATATTCCTCCTGGGGTTTCCCAGTTGGCACTAGTAGTAAAGAACCTGCCTGCCAATGCAGGAGACATAAGAGATGTGGGTTTGATCCCTGGGTCAGGAAGATCCCCTAGAGGAAGGCATGGCAACCCACTCCACTATTCTTGCCTTAAGAATCCCATGGACAGAGGAGCCTGGAGGACTGCAGTCCATAGGGTCGTAAGGAGTCGGACATGACTGAAGCGACTTAGCATGCATGCACACATATTCTGCCCATCACTCCTCCCTTCCCCAGACCACCTAGTAAGCATTTAATAAACACATATCTGGTACCAACTATTTGTAGCTAGTACTAAGCTAAGTGTGAAATCCCGAACTCCACCATGCTTTCAGTTCAGTTCAGTTCAGTCACTCAGTCGTGTCCAACTCTTTGCAACCCCATGAATCACAGCACACCAGGCCTCCCTGTCCATCACCAACTCCTGGAATTCACTCAAACTCAAATCCATCGAGTTAGTGATGCATCCAGCCATCTCATCCTCTGTCATCCCCTTTTCCTCCGGCCCCCAATCCCTCCCAGCATCAGAATCTTTTCCAGTGAGTCAACTCTTCTCATGAGGTGGCCAAAGTACTGGAGTTTCAGCTTTAGCATCATTCCTTCCAAAGAATACCCAGGGCTGATCTCCTTCAGAATGGACTGGTTGGATCTCCATGCAGTCCAAGGGACTCTCAAGAGTCTTCTCCAACACCACAGTTCAAAAGCATCAATTCTTCGGCACTCAGATTTCTTCACAGTCCAACTCTCACATCCAACACCATAGTTCAAAGCATCATTTCTTCAGTGCTCAGCCTTCTTCACAGTCCAACTCTCACATCCATATATGACCACTGGAAAAACCATAGCCTTGACTAAATGGACCTTAGTTGGCAAAGTAACGTCTCTGCTTTTGAATATGCTGTCTAGGTTGGTCACAACTTTCCTTCCAAGGAGTAAGCGTCTTTTAATTTCATGGCTGCAGTCACCATCTGCAGTGATTTTGGAACCCCAAAATATAAAGTCTGATACTGTTTCCACTCAGGCTCAAAATCTTAATCATTTTGGTTTCCGTCACTCTTTCCTATGCCCATCCCCAGCACAGCTACACACGTGCACATTAGTGCAAGCACACACCCACCCACTCATACACAGAGTTTGTTGCCAAATCCTGAGATGATGTTTATGCAGTTTCTCCTTAAAGAATCACCTTCTTTGCATTCGCACAGCTACCACCCTAAATGAGGCGCTCATCATTTTTCACCTACATTATCACAATGCCATGCCAATTTGTATTCTTGCCAGAACTTTAGCCTCCAATCCATCCTTCTCCACATTACTACCGGATTTATCTTTTTACAAAGGGTGCTCTGATGATATCATTTATTTGCCTAGAAACCATCAGTGCTCCTCATTGCTATCAAATTAATCTTCCTAAAGAAAACTGATCCTATTACTCATCTATTCAGAAAATGGCAGTGTCTCCCAGTTGCCCAGTAAATTGAATCCAAATAGCTAAGTGTGGCATTCTATGTCCTCTACAATATGGCCCTTATCTACTATTCTGGCCTTAATTTCCACTAACTTTTATACATAGTTAAACTTCAATCAACCCCAGCAACTTCCTTTGCCTCAAATACATCCTCTGCTTTTACAAAGTCATATTTTGTTCATCCTGCCCCCTCACCCCACCCATTCTGGACACCTGCCCCACACATCCTTCAGAGTCTATCTCAAATCCTACTTCCTTCATAAAACCATCCCTGATCAACCAAGTCAATTTTACTCTATTGTTCCTTTAAAACATTTCTTTTAAAACAAAATTTTCTTTTTTTTCCCCCAGATGGCAAACATCACACATGTTCATTGTAAAAAATATAGACAATACAGAAATCATAAAGATGAAAATTAAATTCCTCCATAATCCCCCCATACTGTTAATATGTTGTGGTATATCCTCTCAGCCCTTTCTCCAGACAGCAACATATGTACACACACACACACACACGCACACAGACACACACACGATATAGATCACGCTATTCATACTGTTTAGTAGCCTGATGTTTTTCATTTGATGCATCATAAATATTTCCCATGCCATTACATAGTCTTCTGCAACATGATTTAATAACCACTTAATCTTGTACTATTTATAATATCATCAGTTATTTAATTAATCTTCTACGGCTTGTTTTCTTGCAGCAGTACATTTGTTCGGCCTGACTTGGCAGTTGCAACCCGCTGAAGGACAGCTCTATGAAAATGGAGTTAGCAAGGGGAACAGAGGGACCGAATCCATGGATACTACTTACTCTCCAATTGGAGGAAAAGTTTCCGATAAATCAGAGAAAAAAGGTACAGATCAAAATGATTGATTGATTATTGATTACTTTTTTTCCATTTTGGTCATTAGTGCCAAATCTGGGATGGTTTCATTTCACATTAAATTTCATGATCACTCAAAAGAAATACTCTACGTGAACAGAATAAATACATGTAAATGTCTTGTGAAAAGAGATTCTCTATTGCCTTGAGTATAAACCAATTAAACTGTTCAAATATATTGGCAATTTTCAAAATAGATAAATATTTACAGGATGGAGGTTTCAATACAATGGAAATTGCATTTTACATATAGCTACCCTGAAGCAACGTGGGATTTTGATTAAGTTCTCTGTGTTCAAGCTGAGCATTTATATATAACATTTTACAAAGGGTATATGGAAATTTCTTCTGTTTATAATAAGAAAATGCCTTCTATGTGTGATACAAGGGTGAATGTTTATGTCAATGTGGGGAAATATGAATTGTTTCCTCTTTGGGAAACATGAATTCTTCCTAGTTGGGGAAAAGAAAAAAGCACTTTGAGCATTGAATTGTTAAATTTAACCAACCTAAGCTTGAACTACCTGACTTATTTACAATAAATATCACAGTACCAGCAGTCTGAACATCTTATTTCATGCTAAATTATCTTAGTCTTAAAATTCAAATATTGAAAATTTGTATTGTGATTTCTCTTGATTTGTCTTGATGTAAGATACAGTATAAAAGAGCCCTGTAAAATATCAGTACATCATTTCCAAAAGTAAAAGTTGCAAACAAAATGTATGACCACCACTATTCTAAAAATATTTTTAGATCAAATATAAACAAATGAATAAATGAATGACTCAAACCCTACCCTTAAGAAGCTTATAATTTTATGCGGGTGGAAAAACAGTTTTGGTTCACTAGTTGAGAATAGATTTTTATAGTTATTCTGATTACTATGCTTGTGTTTTTAGTTCCTTTTGTGGAACTTTTATTTTGGGGTCTTGTTTGGTTTTATTTTTCTTTGCTTTTCAAAAAGGAATTTTCCTTTGGTCTATGCTTTAGTAAAAAATTAATGGTTAGGGTTCAGGCAAACAGTATGGTTTATTCTAGTTTTCAATTCACAATGCAGTTTGCTTTATGTCCTTCCTTAGAATTACTGTTTCTAGCCTGAGCTGACCTTTCCCAGCAATTTCATTGTTGCTGCTGAGAGGGGTTGAGGGTAGTACAGGGGTCACAGATGGCGGAGGAAAGGGTCTGAATACACTTGGGCTTGGATATTTTCTCCCTTACCTTCTCTCCTACTATTTATTTAATTCCTTTACATCTGCAAGTATAAGAGCCACCATTTGGCATCATATGCCTAGGTTTTGCCAGGCACACTGAAAATCACGAATTATCTGTTTGGTAAAAAATAACAGGTTATCATATAGCTGCCATCAAAGCATATTCACTTTTTATTCTAATTCAGGTTTCTATAGTCCTTTCCAAAAAAATAGTTTGATGATGATGATGACTAAATTGTATTAAACAATTACCATGTGCCAAAAATTACCCCAGACACTTAATATGTAGAGCTTCCCTGATAGCTCAGTTGGTAAAGAATCTGTCTACAATGCAGAAGACCCTGGTTCGATTCCTGGGTCAGGAAGATGTGCTGGAGAAGGGATAGGCTACCCACTTCAGTATTCTTGGGCTTCCCTTGTGGGTCCACTGGTAAAGAATCCGCCTGCAATGCAGGAGAGCTGGGTTCGATCCCTGGGTTGGGAAGATCCCCTGGAGAAGGGAATAGCTACCCACTCCAATATTCTGGCCTGGAGAATTCCATGGACTGTATAGTCCATGGAGTCACAAAGACTCAGACATGACTGAGCGACTTTCACTTTCATTTAACATGTATTATATCATGAAAGTAACACTGTGGTCCCCATTTTCAAAATGAGAGTTTAAGTAATTTTCCCAAGGTAACAAAGCTAGAAACTGGTGGTCTGATTGCAGAGATCTGTCTCTTAACTTTTGCCTTCTACTGAAATTCACACATGAAATGTAAATAAAAATCACACACAAAAAAAACATTTCATACACTGAAAGGAGAGCCTCAGTGTCTATTCATGATATATTTTAGATAAATTCTGTATGTGTGTCCAACTCTTTGCAACACTATGGACAAACTCTGTATACCTCTCTTTTAATGTACTGTGACAAGTTTCATAAATGAAAAATGGTTTTAAGTTTATGCTCAGTTACAACAAGAAACAGGCCAAAGCAATTTCAATGTAATACTTATTAAGAAGAATCATTAAAGGTTGATGCCATATATTCCAGATTATAATCTTAAACTGACTTTTTATGGAAGTCTAAACAAAACCTTAACAAGAACTGCACATCATAGTCCTGCTCTATTTGGTCTTTACTGCATATTACTTACCAAATGAAAACATAGTACCTCTTTTATAATGTCATGTGTATACTAAACCAATCCTTACAGAAGACGTAATATGCCGTAAGGATGTTTCCAAATGGCCAGTGTATCCATTTACAATTTTCTAGACATCACACAAGCCCATAAATACAGTTCTAAAAACATGTCTTAATATAAACTTGAAAACCAGATCATTCCTTTTACATTGTTTTCTTTACTCTCCTAGAGAATTGGACAATACAGCATTGTAGTTAAGAGCCTGGACTCTGGAGTCAGATTTGGCTTTGAATACTGACTGATTTTGTCATTTACTGGCTCTCTAGCCTCAGGCAATTAACACAGTCTTGCTGAATCAGGGTTTCCCATGTGGCACAGTGATAAAGAATCTGCCTGCCAACGCAGGAGACATAAGAGACTCAGGTTCAATCCCTGGGTCGGGAAGATCCCCTGGAGAAGAGCATGGCAACCCCCTCCAGCATTGTTGCCTGGAGAAGCCCATGGACAGAGGAGCCTGGCGGGCTACAGTCCATAGGGTCACAAAGAGTCAGACACGACTGAAGCACTTTGGAAGCATGCATGCCTTGCTGAACCAGTGTCCTCATCTGCAACATAAGGGTGATAATAATAGTAACTGTCTCTTACAGTGGTTTTAAGAAGTAAATGAGACAATGAATAAAAAGCATATAGCACATATGTTAAGCATATTTTTTAATTTATAAAAATAATTATTATAGGGTCAAATGATTGGAAAATTACCTTGAGTTTATTGGCATCCTACTAGCTACTATGTAATTCCCTGTCTGCCTACAATGAGGAAGACCCAGGTTCAATCCCTGGGTTGGGAAGATCTCCTGGAGAAGGAAATGGCAACCCACTCCAGTATTCTTGCCTGGAAAATCCCATGGACGGAGAAGCCTGGTATACTACAGTCCATGGGGTTGCAAAGAGTCGGACTTGACTGAGCGACTTGACTTACTTTACTTATTAGCTACTATAGATCCTGCTTTCTAACTGACATCAACTTTTTCATTTCAAATGATGTCCTCCCTAGTGTTTAGATGTTTTCTCTCTTTAAAGTTTCATCTCTCTTTACTTATCCACTTAGCGTCTATTATTTTTAAATTATCATCATCTTCATCATCAAAGGCATGGATAAGTAGAATGGCACTTTAAAAATAATCAAATTCTACCGGACTTGGTCCCCCATTAACAGTAGCTGTGTGTATCTGCTTCTCATTAGGAGATGAAAGAATTTTCTTATCGCTTAGTTTTCAAAATGGAAGAAAAAAAGAATATTTGATTATAGACATTTAATGTGCTAGAATTTTCTTTTTGAAATTTATCTGAATAATTTACATTTAATTTCAAAAAGAAGACATAAGTCACAACCACATGTTGGAATCTACCAGAAAAATCAGTTATCCATTGTTCAGCAATGTAGTATTGAAAGTATTGTTCTAAAACAGGCCCTACTACCTTAGAAGCTAACAAACTAGCCATAACTCACTCTCTTTAGCTCATAAATATTATGTAACAACTGGTTTAAACAAAGAAGGGGATATAAACAAATGAGAGACTTGTTCCCAGACCTGAGTCATGTAATGTCCATAAACTGAACTACAGATAACTGCAGTGTAATTTATCAACAGATACAGAATGTTAAAATCTTAAAGATTATCAAATCCAACATCTTTATTTAAAGATGAAGAAACTGAGGTCCAGAAGGGTCAAGAACACACAGAGAGAACTGGGGCTAGAAAAGGACACCTGGTTCTACCTCTTTTGTTTTTTCATCTGTTATTGTAATAATGTAACACAAACTAAACATATCAATTGCTAAAGAGGTTTTCTAAGAGGGTATCAAAGACAAAAACTGAGCCAGCAAGAAAAGCTGTTTTATTCAGGCCATAGCAATAGACAGAACACCCCAGATTCAAAGATCAGAGTGTGTGGGCCAGGCGGTTTTGCCCAAGACTTATCAGAGGAGTACATGATTTACAGTTGGAATTGTTTGGTACTCAGGGGAAATCTCCATCACTCAGATGAACAGGAAATATTTTCTGTCTATCTAGTTGAAGGGAAACAAATAGTTCTAATCTCAGCTAATTATTTATGAGAGAGAATGGGAAATTGGAGAATCTGTATCTGGTCTTTCAGCAGGTTCCAGCCAGAAGGGAAAGATCTGTGTAAACAAGGGAGTCGTATACAATTCTGTGGGAGTCCTGAGAAAGAAAGGACAGAGAGCTTTAATCTAATAAATCATAGGCAAAAAGGTTTTCAACTTGGTTATTTCTGTTTATTTGTTTTGTGGTAAGCCACTTCCTAAAGCATAAAAGGGTTGGAAGGACGTCTGAAAGCAAAAGCTTGGGGGAATCTCTTAACCAGCTCTGTACTCCAGGAGCATAAGGCTGAGGTAAAATCCAGCAATGTCAGTAGCAATTTGAATGTGGAGAAAGTTTATTGGGTAGATGAGGAGACTGAATTCCTGCGGGTTGTATGCCCAAATAGAGCACCAGGAATGACAAGGGTGGGTGGAGAGACCAAAAACTAAAGGACAGTAAGCGAAATTCGCTCAGTCATGTCCGATTCTTTGCAATCCCATGGACTGTACAGTCCATGGAATTCTCTAGGCCAGAATACTGGAGTGGGTAGCTGTTTCCTTCTCCAGGGATCTTTCCAACCCAGGGATCAAACCCAGGTCTCCTGCATTGCAAGCAGATTCTTTACCAGCTGAGCCACCAGGAAAGTCCAAAGGATAATAAAGATAGCCTTTATCTCCTTTACAATTTTTGCAAAAGGCTGGCCTTGGGGAGAAGTGACATTTCGTTTATGTTAATCCTACAAAACCTACCTCTGCAAAGTTGAAGACAAAGAGCTAAGATATTTTCTAGTCAACATCTGCTGACTGTACAACCAGGTAAACAATGTATAGCTGATTAATATGACGCAGTTTACAGCCTGTCTTGAAGATGCTTCAGCGAAGACTAAACTGACTGTAGCTTCACCTCTCTAGGCTCCAATTTCTCCTCTGGAAAAAAAAAAAGGAGTTGGCTTTGCAGGGGAGAAAAAATAATTTTCCCTCTACCCTTCTAGGTTCTTGGATGAGACCCCCTTGTAATAAAAAGAAAGATAAACAGGAGAAAAACAAGCAAGTTAAATAACATGTATTCCTCCTGTATTCATGGGAGATACCCAGGAAAACTGAGCAACTGTCCAAAATGACCTAAGTCAAGTGAAGACAAAAGATGTGAGGGGAGTCAGTCAAGGGAGGGTATTAGGAAAAGCAGAGTAAATAGTATGGTTTATGCAGATTTAAGTCATTTCCTTCTCTGATCAGAGCTTCTAAAGATTTAGAATTACCCTTCTCTTTCTTGTAGAGAGAATGAGTGCTTGTGTGCTCAGTGGCTCAGTCGTGTCCAACTCTTTGTGACCCCATGGACTGTAGCTTGCCAGGCTCCTCTGTCCATGGGATTCTCCAGGCAAGAATACTGGAGTGGGTTGCCATGCCCTCCTCCAGGGGACCTTCCCAACCTGGGATTGAACCCGGGTCTCTGTCATCTCCTGCACTGGTAGGCAGGTTCTTTGCCACTGAGCCATCTGGGAAGCCCAGAGAGGGGGGAGATACCCATACAAATGGAGATTTCCCTTATAAGTCTTGCAAAGGATAACTTTTAACTTGTAATTTTTAACTTGCTAAAGGGTCTCTTGTAAAAGGGTAAGTCCTACTCACTTGTCAGATCTTTTCCTATGTCTAATGTTTCTCAAGAATAATCAACTCACGATAACCCTTATGCCAAAGAGGAATATTTTGGGGTGGCAAATTCTGCTCCCCTTCGGCTTGTAAACCTTTTGGTGGGGGAGGGGTCGTGGGAAGTGAAATACTGTTTGCAAATAAAATCTTACCTGGAAATTAGAAACAGATAAGGCTTTTATCTGTTATATATTTCCAATTGCCAGGTAAGATTTCATTTGTCAGTTGGACAAGCTTGTCTCTAAGGTCCATTCTAGCTATTTACGAGTCAGTGAATTCAAATTATGCAATAAATGAAGAACAATTAGTCATCCCAAGTAAAACTTGACCTATTTTTGCAAAAGAGCCATCTACTCCTGGAAAGTGGTTGAAATGTGTGTCTATAAAATTTGTAAACCACGTTTTTCTCTTTAAAGTACTTGCAAAGAATTCTGTTGTAATTCAAATAGTTAATTCCCAATTTTCTGCATTATAAGTTTCAGTTTTTGACATGTATGTTAACAATAATCATCTGCACTTAGAAAGCATTTACAATTTTAAAATACTTTAATGTCTTTTATCCACATAACAGTTTTATGAGGTAGCAGCTATTGTTACCCTTGTTTTATAGTTGAAAAGCAAAGTGCAAGAAGGTTAAGTGACTTGCGTTGCTTAGTAGACATAACTACAGGCAGAACTCAGATTAGAATCCAGTGTCTTTACTGTTATCTCAGCACCCTTCTTTGAGTCTTTTCTTTTTATAAAACATTCTTTTTTCAAGGCCAATTGTTTAAATAATTGCTGTCCTGATCAAAGATCTCAATGAGAAGAGTGATATCCTTTCCCTAAGAGCACTTTTTTTTTTGCCTTTTCTGCACTGTATTTTTTTATCTTATTTAATTTTTCTTGTAATTCCTTTTAAACCTTTTATTCTCCCACTACATGTATTACCATATCTTCCCCATGTGAATAGTCATCGGTAGTTATCCATTTTCTAGTCCCACGACCAATATAAAAAGTCACCATACCCACCATGTTTTATCAGTTTTCTCTTGCTTTATCCTTAACGTCTATTTTCCAAAGCATTCTAGCTGCCATCATTACTTAATTTCAGACTTAATCTTCTTACCTGTCTCTATAGTGTTCTGCATTAAAAAAAAATTATTGAAGTATAGTTAATTTACTGCATTAAATAGTTGTGTACAGCATGGTGGTGGTTTATCGTTAAGTCATGTCTGACTCTTGCAACCCCATAGATTGTAGCCCACCAGGACCCTCTGTCCATGGGATTTCCCAGGCAAAAATACTGGATTGCCATTTACAGCATAGTGATTCAGTATTTGTACAGACTATACTTCAGTGTAACTTATTATAATGGCTATAATTCTCTGTTATACAATATTATCTTGGTTGCTTATCTATTTAATCTTTTAACCCCATATTTCTAATTTGTCACTTCCCTTTCCACACTGGTAACCATTAGTTTGTTTTTTATATCTGTGAATCTGCTTCTATTTTCCATATATATTCATTTGTATTGTTTTTTAGATTCTATATATAAATTATATCATACAAGTATTTGTCTTTCTTTGACTTGTTTCACTAAGCATAATATTCTCTAGGTTCATCCATGTTGCTGCAAACAGTGATATTTTATTCTTTTTATGGCTGAGTAATATGCCATTGTGTGTGGAATATATGTGTATATACCACATCTGAAGCCAGTCATCTGTTGATGGGCAGTAGGGCTCCTTCCATTTCTTGATCATTGTAAATAAAGATGCTGTGAACATTGGGATGCCTGTAACTTTTCATTTTTTCTATTTATATACCCAGGAGTTGGATAGCTGGATCATATGATAGTTTAATTTTTATATTTTTTTGAGGCAACTCCATACTATTGGTGTGTGCACCAATTTACATTCCCACCAACAGTGTACAAGGATCCCTTCACTCCACATTCATTCTAGCCTTGGTTATTTGTAGACTTTTTGATGATAGCCATTCTGATAGTTGTGAGGTGATATCTCATTTTTGTTTTGATTTGCATTTCTCTAATAATTAGCAGTGTTGAGCATCTTTTCATGTGCCTGTTAGCCATCTGTATATCTTATTTGATAAAACATCTGTTTAAGTCTTCTGTCCACTTTTTGATTGGGTTGTTAATTTTTTGATATTGATTGTAAGAGCTCTTTGTATATTTTAGGTATTAACCCCTTGTTGGTCATATTGTTTGCAAATTTTTTCTTCCTTTCAGTAGGCAGTTTTTTCATTTAGTTTACTTGTTTCCCTCACTATGAAAAAGCTTTTAAATTTGATTAGGTCTGATTTGTTTATTTTTGCTTTTATTTCTTTTCCCTTAGGAGACAAATCCCCAAAAAATGTTGCTGTGATTTATGTCAAAGAGTGTTCTACCTGTGTTTTCTTCTAGGAGTTCTGTGGTTTCAGGTCTTGCATTTAGGTTTTTAATCCATTTTGAGTTTATTTTTGCATATAGTGTGAGGAAATGTTTTGACCTCATTGATTTACATGTATCTGTTCAGTTTTCCCAACAGCACTTGTTGAAGAGTCTGTCTTTTCTCCATTGTATAATTTTGCCTGCTTTGTCATAGATTAGGTGACCATAGGTGCATGGTTTAATCTCTGGGTTTTCTATCCTGTTCCATTGATCTATGTGTCTGATTTAGTGCCAGTACCATGCTTTTTGATTACTGTAGCTTTATATTATAGTATGAACTCTGGGAACATGATACCTCCAGCTTTGTTCTTTATTCTCAAGATTGCTTTGGCAATTCAGGGTCTTTTTGTGGTTCCATATGAATTTTAATGTTGTTGTTCTAGGTTCTGTGAAAAATGTCATGGGTATTTTAATAGGAATTGCATTAAATCTGTATATTGCTTTGGATAGTACGGCCATTTTAACAATACTAATTCTTCCAATGCAAGAGCGTGGGATACCTTTCCATTTCTTTGTATCATCTTCAGTTTCCTTCATCAATGTTTTATAGTTTTCAGAGTATAGGTCTTTCACCTCCTTGATTAAGTTTTTCTTAGATATTTTATTCTTTCTCTTTCTGATAGTTAATTATTAATGTATAGAAAAGCAACTGATTTCTGTACATTAGTCTTGTATCCTGCAACTTTGTGGAGTTCGTTTGTTACTTCTTATAGTTTGAGGATGAAGACTTTAGGGTTTTCTATATGAAGTATCATGTCATCTTCAAAGAGTGACACTTTTAATTCTTCCTTTCCAATTTGGATGCCTTTTATTTCTTTTCATTGTCTGATTTCTGTGGCTTGAAATTCCAATACTATGTTAAATAGAAGTGGCCATCCTTGTCTTGTTCCTGAATTTAGAGGAAAGGCTTTCTTTTTCACCATTGAGTATGATGTTAGCTGTGTGTTTGTCATAAATTGTCTTTATTATGTTGAGATATGTTCCCTCTACCCACTTTAATGAGAGTTTGCATCACTAATGGATGTTAAATTTTTGTCAAATGCTTTTTCTATGTCTGTTGAGATGATCATGTGATTTCTATTTCCATTCCTCCTTTTGTTTATGTTGTGTATCACATTGATTGATATGTGAATTCTGAAGCATCCTTGCATCCTTGGAATAATTCCAGCTTGGTCATGGTATCTCATTCTTTCTGTGTATTGTTGGATTTGGTTTGCTAATATTTTGTTAAGGAATTTTGCATGTATATTTCATCAAATACATTGGCCTGTCATTTTCTTTTTTTTAGTTGTGCCTTTGTCTGATTTTGGTATCAGGGTAATGGTGGCCTCGAATGAATTTGGGGATGTTCCATCCTCTTCAACTTTTTAGGATAGTTGGAGGATAAGTATTAGTTCTTCTTTATATGTTTTATTCCCCCATGAAGCTGTCTGGTCCTGGACTTTTGTTTGCTGGGAGTTTTGTAATTACACCTTCATTTTTACTACTAGTGGTCACTCTGGTCATATTGTCTGTTTCTTCTTGATCCAGTCTTGGAAGATTGTATCTTTTAAGAAATGTGTCTATTTCTTATAGGTTGTCCAAGTTGTTGGCATACATAAGGGTCTTGTTTATTTTTTTTTAATCTAATCAGCCATCCTGTCTTTTGATTGGAGCATTTAGTCCATTGATGTTTAAAGTAATTTTGATAGATATGTACTTATTGCCATTTTATTACTTGTTTTCCATCGATTCTAAATGATAATCTTGCTGGGTAAAGTATACTAGGTTGCAGGTTTTTCCCTTTTAGGACTTTGAATACATTATGCTACTCCATCTGGCCTGCACAGTTTCTATGGAGAGATCCGCTGATAGCATTATGGCGATTCTCTTGTATATGACTCTGTTTTTTCTCTTCTGCTTTAGAATTCTCTTTAACTTCTGCCATTTTAATTATGAAATTTCTTGATATGGGTCTGTTTGGGCTTATCTTGTTTGGGATCGTCTGTGATTCCTGTACCTAGATATCTCTTTCCTTCTTCAAGTTTGGGACTTTTTTAGTCATAATTTCCTCAAATACATTTTTGATGCCCTTCTGTCTATTTTCTGTTTTGGGGAGTCTGAATATGTTGGAAAGTTTAATGTTATCTTAGAGATCTCTTAAGTTGTATTCGTTTTTTAAAATGTATTCTTCTTTCTGCTGTTCTGGTTCAGTGGTTGGTATTATTCTATCTTCCAGACCACTATGTGTTCTCTGTATCACTCAGTCTGCTCTTCATTCCCTCTAGGGGGTCTTTTTGTTTCAGCTTTTGAATTATTCATTTCTGATTGGGCTACTTCCTTGTTAAAGTGTTCATTGTTTAGATCAATTCTTTTCCATAATTTAGTTAACATTTTTATACCAATGTTTTGAATTCTTTATCTGATAAATGATTATCTGATAATTTGTTTATTTCTGTTTCAGTATTCATTTTTTCAGGGCTTTTCTCTTGTTCTTTCAATTGTGAGTAGCTCCTCTGCGTTTTAATTTTGCTCAACTTTTTCCATCTGTGTGTGCATGCTCAGTTGCTTCAGTCATGTTGGACTCTGTGCAACCCTATGTAGCAGTTACCTATTATGGTCTTGAAAGAGTTTTCTTATGTGGGAGCATCTCTATACAGACTGATTGTGCCCAGTGCCTTTGATGGGACAACTGGTTTTGTTGTGGATGCAGATCAGAATTTTTCCTCAGGGTGTGCTGGCAGTGATTGCCTTGGTAGTGTGTGGGGCTGGAAATGAAGGAGTTAGAGATGGTCAGGGTGTGAGGTGGGGCTTCCTCTCTGCTCAGTGGTTATCAGTGCTCTGTCAGGAACAGGGTCTGATACCAAGTTGCTGGAGCAGAAGCCCCAAGGGTGGGGCTCAAACTGGCTGTGTTTCCTTTTAAGTGTGTGATTTCCCCTCACCCCGCACTGGGACATTTGCCTCAGAGGAGGGGAGTGGTGCAGTAAGTGGGGCCCATGTGCAGACAGAGGCCTCATGCGCTGCCTGTATAGGGGTCTGCAGCTCTACTCAGATGCAGCCTCGGGTGTGAGCCCCCTTCATCACTCACAGTTGATCACTGCACTGCCTCCACCAGCCCTGGTCCCTTGTGGAACTGCTCCGCAGATCTGGTAGGAACCGCCTGGACTCTGCGTGTATCAAGTAGTCAACTGTGGAGAGCAGCTGCCCTCAGAGATCTGGGCTGCTTCTGAGGTGCTGCCTGAGGAAGTGTCAACCACAGTTACCACGATTCCACTGGGGCTCTGCCCCGCTACACTGAGTCACTTCTGCGTCCCATGATCTAATCTTTTCTCTCAATCCTCTGTTTCCCAGATCCAGTGCCATGCTGTGGCCTGGAGTGCGTGGGGCCAGAGTGTTCACTCTGCTCAGGCTGTGGTGCATGGCAAGGTGGTCTCAGGAAACCCAGCATCTGCTAGGGCAGATGTCTTTCTTCCCTGCCTGAGGGCAAGTCAGTGAGTCCAGTCTTCTCACAAGCAGAGTCCCGCCTTCACCAGACTTTCTATCTGATTCAGTGGTCCTCCAGACAGCTAAAGGGGGCTTGTCTTCTTCACACAATACTCACAGACTGGGCTGTCCAGTCTGTGGCTCACGCTGCTCCCTCCCCAGGGCTGGTATCTGCCCATGTGGTCTTCCTTTTCCTCCAAGTCCACTCCCAGGAACACAGGTCCCAACCAGAGACTTTTCTCTCTGTCCTTCCCATTATGTGGGTATCTTTCTTACAGCCTTGGTCATACAGGAGTCCTTCTACCAGTTTACAGTTAGTTTTCAGTGAGGATTGTCCCACACGTAGATGTACTTTTTAAAATAATTATTTATTTATTTTGGCTGTGCCAGTTCTTAGTTGCGGTACAGGGAACCTTCAGTCTTCACAACGTGTGGGATCTTTCAGTCTTCACAACGTGTGGGATCTTTAGTTGTGGCATGCGAACTCTAGCTGCAGCATGTGGGACCTAGTTCACTGACCGGGATCAAACCCAGATGCTGTGCATTGGGAGTGTGGAGTCTTAGCCATGGGAACACCAGGAAAGTCTTGTACATGTATTTTTGATATGTTCCTAGAGGGATGTGACCTCCACATCCTCTTACTCTGCTGTCTGGATCTCCCTCCTCTCCCTAAGAGTACTTTGCAAATCTTTTATTTCACACCAAAGTTCTAGGTTCTCCAAACAGTCCCTCCTTCTCAAAGCAGTACACATGCAGTTGCACTCAAACAAGTACCCTTGGGAATTGAAAGTTAAGCAGCAACACAAAATGCACCTTTCTGACCTTTCCTTGTAGACTTAGCTGAAGAGGGGTGTGTGTGTGTGTGTGTGTGTGTGTTGTTTTTGTTTTTTGGCTTTGTTTTCTTTTGACCTACAGCATAGTTACATTTGGCGGCCATTTATGCAATAACAATTCTGGACCCTGAACAACAGGTTGAATTCTAAATTTACTTACAGTTTCACTATATTTATTTCATAGACCCAGTCAGTAAAGATTCATTTTGTACCAAAGTAAAAAACTGCTGCAACTCCATCCAGGTAATCATTGTGCATTCAGATGGAACATAATCCTGCATTAGAATTCTGTGGTTCTTCAATATTCTTTCATAGGACATGTGGATATTAAAATGCACTCAGCTGCCCTTTGAGTCAACCATAGTTTCAGTAGCTTTTACTTAAAGGATATGAAAGCCTAGGACACTGTTGTAGAATTGGGAATAATTCATATAAGCACAACAAACCACATGAATAAAATAGTAGTCATGTACTAACAAAGCCAACAATGTTGGGACCATAACATTATTATTTTTAAAGATTGATGGCAAATTACAGTAAATGTTTCCTTTAATGCCATATAGATGTTTCTCTAACACAGGGTTTCAGGGGGCTCAGCTAGAGTGCTGCAGCTTGTTTTCAACTACATTAAATCACTTTATCAATATACTTCAGTTTTAACAAAAGCTTTTCTAAAGCTTACTGGAGACCTGACTTCTCAAATAGATTTATGGAAAGAGTTCACTATTTACTCACAGGTAAGCTTATTTACAGTATAAAAAATTCATGCTAAATGTTCTTGGCCATATATGTTTTATGTTTTACCCTTGTTTCATTTTAATCCTCTTTCTTGTTTTAATCATCTTCCTTTTTAAATAACTTTTTTTTAAAAAACATACCTGTGATGCCATGTAGAATGTGTCTGCCTTTTGATCCCTCTGGCCCAGTAGTCTACCTCTGACAGAGGCACCAAGTGGTATGCTATAGAATGACATATTTCTCCTCCTGAACTAGTCCTTGAAAGGCTAGAGAATCTTCCCATATTGTGCTAACAATATCTTATATTTTTTTGGAAGAAATAATCCATTGTAGAAATTTATCAGCCACATGTATATCTAATCCTATGGAGGGCCCGCTTGTATTATTTTTGGAGAAAGTTCAAACATTTACTAGCTTTTTCATGAAGTCAAAGGTAACTTTAGTGTGTAAAATTTCCTTTTGAAAATAAAGTGCTAGAGTTCCAGGATCTAATGCACAAGTTTGCATGTTTTCCTGTGCATATCTTTGGCAGTCCTATAGATAATATTCACCAATCTTTTCTTAGTTTTTGCCTTTCTAATGCTAAGAGCCTTTGGTTTTACTTTTTACTCGACTTGTAGCTCCTATGCTCCCTTAGTAATTTTAGTTGCCTTTTCATATTTCCATTTTATATTCTGCCAAAGGTGTCTTCACCAGAACTGTACACAGATACCATCTTGCCATTGCCAGGGGTTCAGTGAGAGGGAAGAATATATGTGTAAAGTTGAATTGTACAAGATTCTTGACCACCTCAAACCCTCCATTCAAATATTATCAAGGGGGAAATGAAATCTTAGTATTTGGGAACATAGAATAGAAGCTCATGATTTTTAATGCTGTTTTGAGTCAAGGTAGTATTTTAACTGTGGTTTAAGTACTATGGAAAGTTAACAAATGAAGCAGAAGACATAGCTTTTGCCTTTGAAAAAGTTCCTATTAAATAGGAGAGCTGTGGAAACACGCATATATACACAGCGCAAAGTAACATGCAAGCAACTGTTGTACAGAAACAGAAGTAAAATGGCTAGGTGACTAAGAGGCCTAAAAGAAAGAAGATGAAAAGATTGTTATTATAGAAGTAACCTGAGCTGAGCCTGAGAAACGAGAAAAATCAATCCTAGATGACCTTAAAGAGTGCCTGTTTAGGAGACTGGAATAATAGAGTGGTAAGGGGGAAATGCAGATGGTAATAGCCTGTGTGCTAAATGGATAATGAAGCAATAGAGGCAGCAGATGGAGACAGTTTGGCAAGGAAAAGAAGGAGATAAATAGTTTGATAACTAGATAAAAGGGCAGTTGGGTCATTTTATTCCTTTCTTTTTATTAAAGAGAGACGTGTGGTTGTTTGAATAAGACACCAATAGAGAAGGAGACATTGAGGACGCTAGGAAGAAAGGAGATGGTAAAGGGACCAAAGTCTCCTGGGAGAAGAGAAAGGGAGGGAGAAGCCTCAGAGATAAACTGACACCGATTGTATTGCACACTGAGTATGAGAGAGACATTTTGATACTATGGAAATAAGAGATAGGGGTTCAAAAAGGGAGCACAATATGTTCAATAAATGTTATCATCTATTATGATTATTATTACTATTATATGGTCTGTAATGTATTTTATTTGTGAAGAAAAGTTTTAATTTGATATATATTTTCTGGATTCCTAAAATCTTTTAAAATATGTAGCAATATGACAACCCATGAGAACTAATGCCTAAGCTGGCCACTTCTCTTTCCCAAGACCTGGCACAAGATATATGTGTTCAGGTATATGTGCTCAGACTCTTTGCGACCCCATGGACTGTAGCCCGCCAGGCTCCTCTGTCCATGGGATTATCCAGGCAAGAATATTAGAGTGGGTTGCTATGCTTTCCTCCAGGGGATCTTCCCAACCCAGGGATCGAACCCAGGTTTCCCGTATTGCAGGTGGATTCTTTACCAGCTGAGCCACAAGGGAAGCCCACAAAAGGGGAAGCTAGACAAAATGAGCTATGACCTTCCCTGCTGCCACCTTTCCAAAGTCCAGAAGGATGTGATCAGAGTAACCTACATGTAACAAACATATAACATTGTATAAAATTTATAAAATAGGCATCCCTGCTATGAACTACCAATTACATGTCCTAAAAGTTCTGGCCAGGAGACAGTTCAGCCTCTAGATAGCAAGTGACCTTCTAATACCACTTGGAAACACATCAAAACTCTTATGACTCTGTATGGTAGTTTGTGTGAATGCATGTGTAGGTTATGCATGGCAATTTATACCTTCCAACCATATTTTTTGTCACAGCTTTGTTGAGATATACAGTTGCATGATTAGAACTTTTAAAAAGTGACAGGAATATGTACATCCATATACAGTTGTCTCTTGGTATCCATGAGGATTGGTTCTAGGACCCTCACAGATACCAAAATCTGTGGATGCTCAAGTCCCTTATAAAAAATGGTGTAGAATTCGTATATGCAGTCCTCCCATATACCTTAAATCATCTCTATATAACTTATAATACCTGATACAATGTAAATGCTGTTAAATAGTTGTAAACTTGTGTGCAGCAAATTCGATTTTTGCTTTGTCGAACTTTCTGGGATTTTTTTTTCTGAATATTTTTGATCTACCATTAGTTGACTCTACAGATATGGAAACCATGGATATGGAGGGCCAACTGTTATTTACATACTATGTAATTCACTGGTTTAATGTCTACAGCTCAGTGATTCTTAGTATATTTAGAGTTGGGTAGCCATCACTACAATTTAATTCTAGAATAGTTTCATCATGCCAAAAATATACTTCATAGGCACTGGCAGTCGCTTCCCATTCCCAGCTCCCCCCAGCCCCTGGCTACCACTAATGTAGTTTCTGTCTCTATAGATTTGCCTGTTTGTACATTTCATATAAAAGCAGTCAAAATATGTAGACTCTTCTTTCTGGCTTCTTTCACTTAACATAAGGTTTTCAAGGTTGTCCATGTTGTAGCATATACCAATACTTGGCTCCTTTTTATGGCTGAATAATATTTCGTCGTATGAATATAACATATTTGTTTATCCATTCATTAGTTGATGAATCTTTATGGATTTTCACCTTTTTTGGGTGTTATGAATAATACTGATATATGTTCAAAGATAGATCATAGAGTCTAAATCCAATTCAAAATTCATCCTTTAACTAATGGTACAATTTTAATAATGCCATTTTATTGCTGTCTGGGAAGATGTATGTAATAGTCAATAAGCTACTGTCCTGGAATCTGAAGTCTGTCAGTGTATGGTCATAACTGTTAACACTTATACTGTAGTGTATTTCTCAAGTGTAAGAATAGGCTCCCCGGTGGCTCAGTGGTAAAAAATCTACCTGCCAAGGCAAGAGACACAGAGAGAAGGAGTCAGTCCCTGGGTCAGGAAGATCCTCTGGAGGAAGAAATGGCGACACACTCCAGTATTCTTTCCTGGAAAATCCCATGGACAGAGGAGCTGGGTGGGCTACAGTCCATGGGGTCACAAAGAGTTGGACACGACTGAGCAACTGAACCTGCATTCAAGATTAGTTAATGGACTTTTCTACACAATCAGCTATGTATTATCAGTGTCAATAAAACAGAGATATTTCATTTCTGAGCATATTTTATTCACAGTTAATTCCCAAAGATCTATGTGTGTAGATGATTTCAATTCTTCCTCCCACCAAACCTTGTACTGAAATGTCAAAGTACTAAATAAATTATCAAGATTACTATTTTATTTTATTAATTGATTGAAATAGCAATTACCAAGCACCTACTACATCCAAAGTTCATTCTTCCTTATCTCTCTCTTGCCTACTAAGTGTAACAATATGAAAGTGAAAGTGAAGTCATTCAGTCATGTCTGACTCTTTGCGACCCCGTGGACTGTAGCCTACCAGGCTCCTCCGTCCATGGGGTTCTCCAGGCAAGAATACTGGAGTGGGTTGCCATTTGGGATCGAACCTGGGTCTCCTGCATCACAGGCAGACGCTTTAACCTCTGAGCTGCCAGGGACAATATGAAAGGCATGTGTAATACACTATCTGGAAAGTGAGAGTTGAATACATGTTTTTCTTGAATGGTTCACATAAGGAAAATTATACAAAGCCACATAGATGGACAGGATAGGTTTTTCATTATCTCCTTTTCATCTCTGAAAAAGATCACTTTTGATCACTGGGAATAAAACCATTTTGCTCCAAGCACAGATATTCTAAATTTCACAATGATTCAAGTGTTACTGTGAAACACTTATTATATTTGAAAGAACACAGAGAAGATGGTACTTAAATCATGAGACACACACTAGGACTAATTCAGGTGAAAGACTGTACCAAAGCCATTTGATTGTGTCTTTTAATGATTTGGAACATGCTATAGGATGAAATGAAGGGGAACCAGGACCTTAAGGCTTATTTCTTTTTTATATCATTGGACAACATCCCCTTCCATTAAAATGGTACTTTTTTAGCTTAGGTACTTTTTATGGAATTTGCAAATGTCTTTAAAAGACTGTAAGATTGTTGTTATGGGCACCAGCACAGCCTTTAACCTAGTGATTTTTACACAAGGACCTGGTAGTGGACAGGGAAGCCTGGTGTGCTGCAGGCCATGGGATCGCAAAGAGTCAGACATGACTGAGACCAAACTGAACTGAAAAAACTATATTCTTGACATATAAATGTGTTTATTTTTTCTACGTAATATAACTAGACTGCATTCAATGATTCTGTGCAAAACTCAGTGGGACATTCCTAGAAGACCCCACTCCCCCTTCTCAGCCCCCTTCTGCAGCCCCCCCCCCCCGGGAGCCCCAGAGGCACAGGGCCTCCTCCTATCCCCACCCGCCCTGCCTCCCTCCCTCCCTCCCTCCCTCCCACTCTCCCTCTTTGGCCAGCCTGTTGATAAACATTGAATTTGGAAGATGCTTTGGGATGGAGAGAGGCCAGCGTCCAGGCACCCCCCTCCAATTAGGAACCCTGGGGTGCTGCCTGTCCGCCCACGCGGCCTGATTCCTGGTGACACTCTGCCCCCTGCTACTAGCAGCCGTCATGTCTTCTAGGAATGTCCCACTGAGTTTTGCACAGAATCATTGAATGCAGTCTAGTTATATTACGTAGAAAAAATAAACACATTTATATGTCAAGAATATAGTTTTTTCAGTTCAGTTTGGTCTCAGTCATGTCTGACTCTTTGCGATCCCATGGCCTGCAGCACACCAGGCTTCCCTGTCCATCACCAACTCCCAGAGCTTACTCAAACTCATGTCCATCAATTCGGTGATACCATCCAACCATCTCATCCTCTGTCGTCCCCTTCTCCTCATGCTTCCATCTTTCCCAGCATCAGGGTCTTTTTCCAATGAGTCAGTTCTTCACGTCAGGTGGCCAAAGTGTTGGAACTTCAGCATCACTCCTTCCAATGAATATACAGGACTCATTTCCTTTAGGATTGACTGGTTTGATCACATTCGTGTCCAAGGGACTCCCAAGAGTCTTCTCCAACACCGCAGTTCAAAAGCATCAATTCTTCAGCACTCAGCTTTCTTTATGGTCCAACTCTCACATCTATATATGACTACTGGAAAAACCATAGCTTTGACTAGATGGACCTTTGCTGGCAAAGTAATATCTCTGCTTTTTAATATGCTGTGTAGGTTTGTTATAGTTTTTCTTCCAAGGAACAACCTATCTTATAAGAACAACACTATTATAATCACATTATTAGTATTCAGGTATGTGTCTCAATGAAACTTTGGATTAGTCAATAGAACCACTACACATGATGTCTGTCACCAGTTCCTCCATCTGTATTTAATCTTACAGGTAGATTGACCTTTTCCTTTGCATCACCAGTTTGCCATCCTTCAACCTGGCCTATCTGCCATTGTTTTTTTCCTACTCAGCAGTTGATGCCTGTGTTGCAACCTATAAAGAGAGTGTTTAGCTCAAACTAAATTGGTGGATATTGGTGAGACTGTGATAACTACAGTACTTCACAGTTTGATATAATCTTCTTGGATTTGTGCAGGAGGCATTTGTTATTAGAGAATATGTTCTTCTAGGGCCTTCTGATATACTTCAGTAAAATAACTGATTAAATGACAATTAAAACATGAATATTACAAAATCTGTACCCTAGTGCTATATTTTAACTCTGCCACTGATGATTTGCAAATGAAGAATCAGAGTCAACGTTAAGTTTGTCCAAAAGTATTCCACTTACCTATATTGATATAGAATTTCATCGTGAAATCACACTACATATTGTTTTTTGCATGTAATTTCCTTCTCTTTGGTTTTCCCCTTTGAACTACATTAAGAAAACTAATGAAATAATAAATTAACCAATAATCACTATATTGTAATCCATAACTAGTTTTGAGAGAAGTGAAAATGGAGCAGTCTATTTAGTGAAGTAAATTGCTAACAGGGAGATACCTTCCTTTCTGATGCGCTAAGCTCTAAAAGATTAGGGGCTGAGAAATTTTGTATCTACAAGCTGTGAGAATTTTTCTAATACCAAATCACTGCAAAAAAAACTTGCTTTGCTATTTTTATTTAAATTATAGTCCACATGTTCATTCATGTTAGCCTGTCTCTTTAACTACCTTGTCTTAACTGTGATACCAGTTCTCAAAGGGTAAGACCATCTTCTTTTAAAATCATTTTATAGATGACATGTATATATGCTTTGTATATTTAGTAATTCTAAAAACCAGGGAACTCCAACAACACAACTTCACAAGTTTATTTTGATTTAGTGAATAACATTAAAGTGGCCTTATGCAATATATGATGCTATAAAATGCAGAAGAGAGAGATACTGTAGCATTTGGTAAGGCTCATATATAAAGGTTAACATCAAAAAAAAAAAGGTTAATGTCCATCAGCCAGTTTTGTCCTGAGTTTTTAAAAATGACAACATCTGCATTCATTGGAGACCATTTTCAGCACCTTTAAAATACTATTTGCTGAACCTAAAACATTTTAAATTGTCTTATATTTATAATATTGTTTGCATGACCAAATGATGCATTTTAACCAGTGATAAAAGCCCCTAATGAGGCTAGCAGTTGGATAAACTGAACATTAAGTTGAGAATAGAAGTGTCCACATAAATACAGTCTGTTAAGTACTGCTCATTGAAGAGATCTGTCTGCTCCAGGACCTTGAGAGTTAAATGTATAATCAACCCATTATGGACCAAACTTCTGTCTCACATGGAAAAAATAACTTCCACTGAAAAATAGGGTCCTCAGTTGGTCATTTATGATCTCAAAGGGCATATTTTATTATAAATGTCAATTTCACAAAATTATGTGTCCTGTAATACATAATTATGTTCAAAATTGCATTTGAAATCTATTATTAACAGTTAACAGTGAACATTCTTAAAATAGTTATTACTCTTGGCCTTAACACAAAAAGCAATAATGGAGGTATTTTAGGGAGTTAAAAGCTGCAAGGCATTGGCCTCCGAATAAAGTCACTGCAGGTGTGTTTCTTAATGGGCTGTTAATTTTATAGCTGGTGAACACAAAGGACAGAGACCATGTGTGTTTTTAAACTGTGTTTGGTGTGGAAAAGGAGTTGATGGCTGAAAACTATAAAGGCAGTGTGAAATAAGGCCAAATTGAGCTTGCCCTCCTGAGATGTAATCCTCCTTGCTCAAAACCAAGGCCAACTCAATTCTTGCCATTCGGCTTCTGTTCCCACCACCACATAACAAAGAATCCCAGAGAAACTTATATTAAGCCAGCACATCAGAAATAATTAGGAAATATGACAACAAATAATAAAGACCTAATACACTAACATTCTCTCACACTAACCAGCTCTATAAAGAGCTGTTTCCTGTTTTTGCTACTAAGTCACTCAAACTTAGAGTTTTGACTCCCTCCTCCTGCATCCCTCATACCTAGGTTCTCAGGGTTCTTAGAACCTTGCATCTCAGTGTGTGTGCTGAGGACCAAGAAACATGAGCGTTACTTGGGAACTCACAAGATCTAAGTTCTCCAACCAGGGATTGAACCTGGGCCACCACAATGAAAGCATCTTTTCTTCCTGGGGAAATAATTTGTTTTATTGTTATCAGTTCAGTTCAAGTTCAGTTCAATCGCTCAGTCATGTCTGACTCTTTGTGACACCATGGACTGCAGCATGCCAGGCCTCCCTGTCCATCACCAACTCCTGGAGTCTACCCAAACTCAAGACTGAAGCGACTTAACAGCAGCAGCAGCAGCATGTCCATTGAGTCGATGATGCCATCCAACCATCTCATCCTCTGTCGTCCCCTTCTCCCGTCTTCAGTCTTTCCCAGCATTAGGGTCTTTTCAAATGAGTCAGTTCTTTGCATCAGGTGGCCAAAGTATTGGAGTTTCAGCTTCAACATCAATCGTTCCAATGAATATTCAGGACTGATTTCCTTTAGGATGGACTGGTTTGATCTCCTTGCTGTCCAAGGGACTCTCAAGAGTCTTCTCCAACACCACAGTTCAAAAGCATCAATTCGTGTTCCCCAGTGCACCAGCCCCAAGCTTCCTGTATCCTGCATCGAACCTGGACTGGCAATATTGTAAAGTAAAAAAAAATAATAATAACAAAAGCATCAATTCTTTGGCACTCAGCTTTCTTTATAGTCCAACTATCACATCCATACATGACTATGGGAAAAACCTTTGACTAGACAGACCTTTGTTGGCAAAGTAACGTCTATGCTTTTTAACATGCTGTCTAGGTTGGTCATAACTTTTCTTCCAAGGAGCAAGCGTCTTTTAATTTCATGGCTGCAGTCACCATCTGCAGTGATTTTGGAGCCCAAAAAAATAAAGTATGTCACTGTTTCCACTGTTTCCCCATCTATTTCCCATGAAGTGATGGGACCAGATGCCATGATCTTAGTTTTCTGAGTGTTGAGCTTTAAGCCAACTTTTTCACTCTCCTCTTTCACTTTGGTCAAGAGGCTCTTTAGTTCTTCTTCACTTTCTGCCATAAGGGTGGTATCATCTGCATATCTGAGGTTAATATTTTTCCTTGCAATCTTGATCCCAGCTCGTGCTTCATGTAGCCCAGCATTTTGCATGATGTACTCTGCATATAAGTTAAATAAGCAGGGTGACGATATACAGCCTTGACATATTCCTTTCCCAATTTGGAACCAGCCCATTGTTCCATGTACATTTCTAACTGCTGCTTCTCAACCTGCATACAGATTTCTCAAGAGGCAGGTAAGGTGATCTGGTATTCCCATCTCTTTCAAAGGCTTTGGCATAGTCAATAAAGCAGAAGTAGATGTTTTCCTGGAACTCTCTTGCTTTTTCGATGTTCCAGCGGATGTCAGTAATTTGATCTCTGGATCCTCTCTGCCTTTTCTAAATCCAGCTTGAACATCTGGAGGTTCATGGTTCATGTACTGTTGAAGCTTGGCTTGGAGAATTTTGAGCATTACTTTGCCGGCATGTGAGATGGGTGCAATTGTGCGACAGTTTGAGCACTCTTTGGCATTGTTATAAATAATAAATAATTATTATAGTAATTATTATGTAATAATTTGTTTATATAATATATATTATAATTTGTGTATATATAATAATATATAATTTGCTTTGTTGATATAAATAATTATAAATAATAATCTTTATAGTTTAGATATATTTTTTATAAGAAACATATAATTAGATATTTCTTCTTCATTCAGATTGGTCGTTCTTACTGTTTAACACAAATGTCTAGTTCATGACTCCTTATTTTTAATGATAAATACAGGTATATGGCAGAAGGAAATGACAACCCACTCCAGTTTTCTTGCCTGGAGAATCCCATAGACAGAGGAGCCTGGCGAGCTACAGTCCATGGGGTTGCAAAGAGTCAGACATGACTGGGAGCAACTAACACAGACACACACACACACACACACACAGATATATGGGGCTTCCCTGGTGGCTCAGATGGTAAAGATATAGATATATGAAATTTATCTTCCATCTTCCTCATGCTTTCTAATTGACCCATCTAGTCTGTCTTCCCTTTCTTGTCTTCATTTAGAATGAATTATTTTTATCTCAGTACTATTGTCTCTATGCTAGTTCAAAAAATAAATTTTTATCTTTTAGTATTTACAAAAGATAAAATACAAAATTACAATAAGATTTTTGAATTTATAGTAATCTGAAGTTAATTGATATTTGTACCATTCCTTAGGATAATCCAGCTTTACACTTCCCAGATAATATGTGATTTTTTTAACCTAATTGTGGCAAATATGGTCATATATATTTAAAGTATACGTCATGATGACTTGATATACATATATATTATAAAATGGTTTCCAAGATCAAGATAATGAAAACATTTATCACCTCACATCGTTAACACATGTCAGCTCATGTGTGTGTGTGTGTCTGTGGTTGAAAATGCTTAATATTTACTCATAGCAATTTTCAAGTATATATTACCATATCATGAACTATATTCACTATGCTGTATATTAGAGCCTCAAAACTTTTTATAAGTGAAAATTTGTTTCCTTTGACCTATATCACCCCATTTCCCCCTCCCTCCAGCCCTGGAAACCAGCATTCTATTCTTATTTGTATGAAATCAACTTTTGTCTCTCTGCCTTATTTCACTAAGCACAGTGCCCTTCAGATTCATCTTTATCCATTTATCCACTGAAGGACATTCAGGTTGTTTCCATATCTTGGCTATTGTGAATAATGCTGCAATGAATGTGGGATCCTGATTTCAATTTCTTTGGATATATACCCAGAAGTAGCAAAGCTGTATCATATGGTAGTTCTATTTTTGGCTTCCTTTGTGGCTTAGCTGGTAAAGAATCCACCTGCAATGAGGGAGACCTGGGTTCGAAATCTGGGTTGGGAAGATCCCCTGGAGAAGGAAAAGGCTACCTACTCGAGTATTCTGGCCTGGAGAATTCCATGGACTGTATAGTCCATGGGGTCACAAAGAGTCAGACATGACTAAGCAACTTTCACTTTCACTTTTATTTTGCATTCCCACTGATGTAGCCACGCGTTCCGGGAAACAAACTCACTCAGATGGACAATGCAGATAGTGGAGTGTAGTTATTACACCGGTGGGCCCAAGGCAGAGTCGCCTCTTAGCCAAGAACCCCGACCAGCATTTGTGAAAATCTTTTATACCCCATGTGTACGTGTCTGAACCCACCACTCCAAATTCCTTGAGACTTATATGAACCAAGGAAAATACAATCCCAATAACCCCATCATTCACGTGCCACATACTCATGTGCTCAAACAGTCAAACAGTTAGTCAATAATCAATACACCTGAGGTTACACTCCGATAGATACAGAAAGATTTATGGCCTGTCTGGAGGAAGGGGTGATTAGTGTATGTTTTCTCTTAGGCAAAGAGTAACCTAGATATGATCTTCAAGGTTCCCCTGTCTGGAGGGGGTCTTATCCTTCTGTTGTTGTTTTCATAGGCACTAAACACAGAGTTCAGAGTCCATTGGAAAGGTGGCCGAGCATGATCAGCATGAACAGGCCTAAGATGGAGTCCAGGCCCTATGAATTCCTTCTTCACCACCAACAGTGCACAAGGGTTTTCTTTTCTCCACATCCTAACCAACATTTATCTTTTGTCTTTTTGATAATATCCAGCCTAACAGGAGTGAGGTGATATCTCATTGTGATTTTGATTTGCATTTCCCCAGTGATTAGTGATGTTAAACATCTTTCATATACCTATTGGTCATTAATATGTCTTCTTTGGAAAATATATATACTCAAGTCCTTTATCCATTTTTAAAAATTGGATTATTTGCATTTTGTTATTGAGTTGTACAAGTTCTTTATATATTTTGGATATTAATGCCTTATCAGATACACTTCGCCTTCCATCCTTTCCCTCTAACCCTACTTCCAGCTTCTTCTATCTACATACACGTACCCTGCACCTTAGCTTTATAGAGTCTCTCTTTGTTTTGGTTCAAGCTGTTCCTTTCACATGGAAAATTCTTCCCCACAGAAAATTCTTCAACTCTGTTGAAATCCTTTCCATCCTTTAAGGCTCATCTTGAGTACCACTTCCCATAAATATGCTTTTCTGATTCACTCATTTGTTTATTCATTGAATAAATATGTACTGATCACAGAACTACATTCTTCTGGTTACTGGAGATAAAGCAATAAACAAAACAGCCACAGCCTCATGGACCTTATATTCTATCAGGTGAAAACAGGTGATAAACAGGAAATAAGTAAAAGACATGTTATATTAAGTGGTGATAAGTGCTAAGAAGAAAATAAAAGAATATAAAGGGGGTTCAGACAGCCAGGAATGATGAGTATCCTCTGATCAAATACCTTTCCTTCCTTTGTATACCCAATGCAAGTATTTTCCTTTACAATGTGGCTATTTGCATATTTGCCCTATTTTTCTCTCTTATATTCAAAGTTCCTTGAGAGCCAGAACTTAATTTTACTCATCTTTGTATGTCCTTTACCATCTGAGCCACCAGGAAAGCGCATCGTAAAGGAGATATCTCCTGGGGTTCCCCTGGTACCTCAGCTGGTAAAGAATCCACCTGCAATGCAGGAGACCCCAGTTCAATTCCAGGGTTGGGAAGATCCCCTGGAGAAGGGAATAGCTACCCACTCCAGTACTGTGGGCTGCAGAATTCCATGGACTGTATAGTCAATGGGGTCACGAAGAGTCGGACATGACTAACTTTCGCTTATAGCTGTATCTCCTATACAGCTGTAGGTATCTCCAACAGCTACCAAGACAAAGTTCAGTAAATAATGGTTCAAATGACTCAAATGATGGAAATAAGTGCAATAGTACTTAAGAGGAAGGAGAGACTGATACAGTGGTTGGTTGGGAAAGACTCCTTGGAGATAGTTAATTTGGATAAGGTTTTACAAGATGGGTGGGGTGAAAAGGAAGGAAGAGCTGAGTAAGTCTGATTTGATATATATGTTCTTGAAAATCTAAAAACCATTGTTTTATCAACTGACTAATATTATGAATAATTTTCTTTATTTTTAAAACCAGTGTTTCAGAAGGGACGGGCAATAGACACTGGAGAAGTTGACATTGGTGCACAGGTCATGCAGACCATTCCACCTGGCTTATTCTGGCGTTTTCAGATTACTATCCACCATCCTATATATCTGAAATTCAATATTTCTTTAGCCAAGGACTCACTGCTGGGAATTTATGGCAGAAGAAACATTCCACCTACACACACTCAGGTATTTGATATTGTAGATATTTCTTGACCCTTTCAGAGAGTGGCAGGATGAATAGTTCAGGGTTTGTGACTTGCAAAGTATGTGGGAGTCAAAGGTGATGGCAGACAATTTTGTAATGAGCAAATATCCAGAATAATCACAGTCAAGTGAATGAAAAAAAAAAAAAAAAGATGCTATTGAGCAATAACAACTAGAATTTAGCAAAACAGGTTCAAAAAAGGAAGTTTAAGAAAATATTCTTGCAACTGAAGTTCTGCTTCCTGGAACAGGATGGTCATAAGCCTTCCCAGCCCCCTCCTCTTTTTTAGTCTTGGTGCCCACACCTCCACTGGTTCCATATATTCCTGACCTGTTGTCCCAATAAAGGAATGCAAATCAAGAGGGAAATGTGTCAAAAAGGCGTGTTTTGTCTTGTAGGTAAAACATACTCCTTATTATTGTTAAGAAAAACTTAAATAGGTAAAACCTGTATGGTTTACAAGACCCTTCTAGAAACCTTTGCCACTTCCTTTCCCTTAATTTCTTTCTCTTATCTTTTCCTACACAAACCCATTTGAGGCCCTGTTCCATCTAGGTAGCATAAGGAATGGTAACCATTTGGGGCTTGGGATATATGTGCCATGTTCTTGTCCAATTAGGGACAAAAGAAAAGAGGACAGGGTCTTTGAATATTTCATTGTGTTACCACAAAAGTAGTACATTATGTTGAATGTTTTGACTATTCATTTATTAGTTTTAAAAACTAGAAAACTTTTTAATTTGTAATGACGATCATGGTAACATTTCAAGGGGAATGTCTATTTTCAAGTATCTTCTATCCGATACTTTTTTGTAAAATATCAAGATTCTCTTGCATAATACCAAATAATTCTTCTATATCTTGCTTAATTATTTTTAATACTCTAAAACTGAAGGGTTGGTAACATTTATAAATATCATGGAGGGTTATTTTGTTTTCAGAATTAATAATATGCTTTGGGGTTTAGATGTACTTAAGAATGAATTGCCTCTTTTCCCACTCTGCCCACTTCCAGGGCAAAGAAGCATGAAGTATAAGTGATGTGAGAGATGTTTATCAGTCTAGAGGTAAAAGTCGTGGCTCATATCTGTGTTTGCATTTGTTCCAGTTTGATTTTGTAAAGCTAATGGATGGAAAACAACTGGTCAAACAGGACTCCAGGAGCTCTGATGATACCCAGCATTCTCCTCGGAACCTAATCTTAACCTCACTGCAGGAAACAGGTTTCATAGAATATATGGACCAAGGGCCTTGGTATCTGGCATTTTACAATGATGGAAAAAAGATGGAACAAGTATTTGTGTTAACTACAGCAATTGGTAAGCTGCCTTGGCTATGATTTTGAATCGACAGCATAGCCCCAGAAAGACACAGTGATGAAAGAGATACAGATGTTATTGAAGCTTATTGCTCATTCTGTCTTAAAGTCATTACTCAGGATACATCACAATGAGACAGGTTTACATTGCTGTTGTCAGTACTGTTGTTTAAATGCAGATTAAGATTTTTAAAATGCTCCATTATTTGCGGCTATTTTAGGATACCTGCCATGCTCCTTTTTATATGTTTTCAACAGGAATAATACCCTGGATAACACTATTACTGAGACTACATAGATGAAAACCTTCACGAAGAAGGGAAATAAGCAAGAGAAGCCCTGTTAATTCAAGTTCTATTAAAAAAGAAAAAGCAAATAAATACCTTTTTGAAATGGAAAACCTAGTATCAACCCAGTTCTTCTTTAGAACAACTGATTCTGGAAACATTAAGATTGCAAAATATAACCTAAGCATAGAGAAGAGTCTTAAGGATAATAACTTGGGTCATTCAGAGTTCTTTTTTTTTTTTTAACTTTACATAATTGTATTAGTTTTGCCAAATATCAAAATGAATCCACCACAGGTATACATGTGTTCCCCATCCTGAACCCTCCTCCCTCCTCCCTCCCCATACCATCCCTCTGGGTCGTCCCAGTGCTCTAGCCCCATGCATCCAGTATCGTGCATCGAACCTGGACTGGCATCTCGTTTCATACATGATATTTTACATGTTTCAATGCCATTCTCCCAAATCTTCCCACCCTCTCCCTCTCCCACAGAGTCCATAAGACTGTTCTATACATCAGTGTCTCTTTTGCTGTCTCGTACAAAGGGTTATTGTTACCATCTTTTATGCGTTAGTATACTGTAATGGTGTTTTTCCTTCTGGCTCACTTCACTCTGTATAATAGGCTCCAGTTTCATCCACCTCATTAGAACTGATTCAAATGTATTCTTTTTAATGGCTGAGTAATACTCCATTGTGTATATGTACCACAGCTTTCTTATCCATTCACCTGCTGATGGACATCTAGGTTGCTTCCATGTCCTGGCTATTATAAACAGTGCTGCAATGAACATTGGGGTACACGTGTCTCTTTCCCTTCTGGTTTCCTCACTGTGTATGCACAGCAGTGGGATTGCTGGATCATAAGGCAGTGTTTAGTTTAAAAATCATCACAATGACTCGTTCACTGCGCTCAGAGCCTATTAAAGAATATTCTTTTCAGTACAATGTCTACACACACTCTTACTCATTTTCACCCTAGTTAATCAGAGACAGCTCATTCTTGTCATTTTGGGGGGTGAAGTCATTCCCCTTTATATAACCCTTTATATGAATAAAGCTGAGCTCTTTAGCAAATTTAGAGCCCTAGGAGTATACAACTCATAGACACAGTATTTTACTGTGTGAATTTTCTGAAACACATGTCTTTTAAAAGAAGGGAAAATATTTTACAGCTGTCAGTTTTCTATACAACTCTCACCACTTTATCCTTTAGTTAACCTGTTCTACCATATGTTTAGGATATCGTGTTGATTGTTAATAGATATGCCATGTGCTCTTTATAACAATTATATTCTTTATAACAATTATATTCTATTTTTACTTGATGCTGAAGACCTTTTGTCAGTATAAAATGGTATTCTAGCCACAGATTATCAAAAACTTGCCTCTAAAGTAATCAAAAAGGCAATAAAAATGCACCAATGATTTTTTCACTTAGAGAAAAGCTCCACTGATCTTACATCTTCAAAAGACAAAATGTTTGTTAAATTAGAAATATATATATATATATATATATTTTTTAAGTCATGACACTGTTTTGCTTCTCAGAGATTCAGTGGGGGCAAATTCAACAATTGCATCTTTCATGATATTTGTCCACCAAGACTCAGTTTTGATAATGCAAACTAATCAGATATGAGAGATTGAGTTTCTCCTAAGAAATCAGAGCAATTAGAAGACTTAAAATATTTGTGAAGAGGATTTTCTCTCTTCCTGTTATCCTTACCCCTAAGTTCAAGTTAAAACACTAACCAAGCTATTAACCTTTCAAAAATCAATAGACCCAGAAACACGCTTGGAGTTTTTTTCATGTCCCTTAATTCCTTTCCCAAAGAACCTAACCTTTGAGATATAATTTCCTATTATCCAGAGATTAAGCTCTTAGTTTCACATGCAACAACATATTTGCTTCTTCCTTACACAAGTCTGTTTCTTATTTCTCCTACAATTTCACTTAAAGAGAATTCAAGTAAATTTGCCAAAATGTCAAAGGTATATAAATTATTTACTCTAAATTCTCCCCATTATTTTTATGTTTTTTGTAATCGTTAAAAGAGGATAATATATTTGTTCCTTTGTCTATTATGTGGTAATATTATAATCAGTTGGATTGATCTTAACTATATTTGGTCTGGAGAAGGCAATGGCACCCCACTCCAGTACTCTTGCCTGGAAAATCCCATGGAGGGAGGAGCCTGGTGGGCTGCAGTCCATGGGGTCGCTAAGAGTTGGACCTGACTGAGCGACTTCACTTTTACTTTTCACTTTCATGCATTGGAAAAGGAAATGGCAACCCACTCCAGTGTTCTTGACTGGAGAATCCCAGGGATGGGGGAGCCTCGTGGGCTGCTGTCTATGGGGTCGCACAGAGTCGGGCACGACTGAAGCGACTTAGCAGCATATTTGGTCTGCTCATAGGGATCAAAACAGCATGATAACCATGTATTAAGTGACTAATATAGGCGAGCAACTAGCCTGTATTACTATATGTTATTTTCTAGTTTCATAGACAAAGTTATGAATAAGCCAAAGTCTTCACCAACCAGCTCAATAACATAATGTATACCATTAATGGAGTGCCATTCTGCCCCAAGCACTCTACATTCAGTTATCTTGTTTGATTCTCATCACAAGCCTAGCATAGGTATGCTGCTGCTGCTGCTAAGTTGCTTCAGTCGCGTCTGACTCTGCAACCCCATAGACGGCAGCCCACCAGGCTTCCCCATTCCTGGGATTCTCCAGGCGAGAGTACTGGAGTGGGTTGCCATTGCCTTCTCCAGCATAGGTATAGTGGTACTTATATTACAAATAAGAAATCAGAGACTTGGGATGAATAAAGAAGTCTCACAGCCAGCAAGTGGCAAAATTGATATGGGAGACACTCAATATCTCTGATTCCAAACCCCTGCTCTTTAGAACATGCTCATTCCATAGGATTATTCATTAGGTTTGGTTTCTCCCATGAGAAAATCTGCCAGAAGCAAAACCCATCATCAGCGCAGATGCAGATCCAAAAGCTCTAGCATAAGAACAGGGTTTTAATCATAGAACTTTAAAATAATTCTCAACTCTAATGAACTGGTGTCTAGGAAGTAATTCTGGAGTAAGATTTAAAAGATGGAAGACAAACTTCCTGGAGGCCATTATAAATAGAAAAGCACATTCTTTTTTATCACTATCTATTTATGTGTTTCTGCTGTAGCCATCCTCTTCTGGAGTCCCCAGGCTATCCCAATGTCTCTTTGATACCAGTGGAGGTGGCAGCTTCCAAAACCTCCTCCATTGCCTTCTCTTCTCATTTGCATTGCAGGTGTTAAGCTCTGTGCGGCATTATGGGCCTCAGGACAATTCTTAGATAGTCAATAAGACAGAGGGATTTTTATTTATTTTGATAGCAAATTTTATTAAACATTTTCTCTCTCCAGTAGCTACATTCCCACAAGGCTGCTTCCATGAAGCTGTCAATAGGACCTGGTATGAAATTAAATTCAAGTATATTTACCTTTGAAATTTTCCTCTATAGCCTCCTATTAACCATGCAGGGCAGGGAAAATCCAAATGTAGATTTAAGAATGGCCACTTCTTTTTGGTATAAGAAAGCAAAACAAGAAAAGAGATAATAATTGTTCCATCTCTGAATGAAAAGAAATTAGACTCTTTGTGCCTTTTTGTAATGATCTTTTAAATAAAGGAATGATTTTCTGAAAATTACTAATGTTTTAATGAGTTAAAAAGTGGTTAGCTCATTGTCAAATGTTACGTTCCTGCCAGCCCAGTTTTCAGCAAATGCCATGTGTCAGTTCTTATCCACTTCAGTTTTCTAGCACAGAAATCAGAGAACAGACCATTGTAAACTTGCAAAAAGGAATCTGATGTGTTCATATGGATGTCACAAGAATGATCTCCACTGTAGATAGGATAGCCATCCACATGGCCACTGGATTCATTCTCAGCTTCCTAAGGATCCCCTAAATGGACTAGATGCCACGTTTTTCCTCTTGCTTTACTTCTGCCCAAGGCAGAATTCCAAGTCTAGATTAGAATTCCTCTAACCATGGAAGTTTGCTCTTTGAAGCACTGGTTCTCAATTCTTTAATTCAGTCTTCACCTGCAGGGTCACTTGAGGTATTTGTTAGAATGTAGATTACTGGGCTGCATCCTCA
This sequence comes from Bos grunniens, assembly GCF_055505025.1. Taxonomy (NCBI): domain Eukaryota; kingdom Metazoa; phylum Chordata; class Mammalia; order Artiodactyla; family Bovidae; genus Bos; species Bos grunniens. Next base: position 137,640,760 of record NC_141194.1, read on the forward strand.
GAGATGGGGGCTTCCCAAGTGGTGCTAGAGGTAAAGAATCCTCCTGCCAATGCAGGAGACACAAGAGATGCACTTTCGATCCCTGGGTCAGGAAGATCCCCTGGAGTAAAAAATGGCAACCCACTCCAGTGTTCTTGCCTGGAAAATTTCATGAGCAGAGGAGCCTGGCGGGCTACAGTTGTTGGGGCTGCAGAGTTGGACACCACTGAGCAACTGAGCATGACTAATATCCTCAGAGATAGATTCAATAAATCTGGTGTGAAGCTCGGGTATCTGCATTTTAAGTACTTCAGGTGATCCTCCTGATGTAGGTGGTCAAAAGGCCACAATTGAAGAACTGCTATTTCTCAACTCTAATTGTAAATTCTCAGAGTTCAGTGGAAGACACCAAGACTATTTAACTAGAATATTTCCTTCTGATTGGAAATAGCTTATCCAAGTATAACTAGATGAAGTAGATGATTTGGATTGAAAAGAAAAAACTGGTACCTACGAGAAGTATGAGTGTAATGGGCCAGAACATAAAAGTCAGAATCCAGGAGTGCTAAGTTATAGAAAACATATGGAAAAAAGTCATGAAAAGGTGGAGTTTTTTAAAACTGCAGGAGTAAAGTATACATAATCATAATAGGCCGTGGACTTGGAATTTGATGCTGTTACACTCAAATAAAATTTTAAACTAAAAACAGTTTTCAATATCATTGTCAGAGATTGATTTTCATAAAACTTTATAACTCTTCAATTAAGTTACTTAGCACAAGATTGGTCAAAGTTCTGTTGTATTGAAGATACTATGTTACCAGAACTATGTACGGGCACCTTCAAAGCCTTCTCAATTCCCCCTGAAACCTATTCTTCTCTAAGAATAGATTGAAGGGAAATTAGTGGCAAAGAACTGATAGGCATTTACAGCCAAGAAAGCATTTCTCAACAAAATGCTTAGGTTCTAATGCTTTTCATGGTGGTGAGTTTAATATGAACACTTACTTTAAAAGCTTTCCATTGTCACTTATTAGTGAAAATAAAATACTGATTATCATATTTAAGCTGTCAAGATAGTAGATTAAACATTTTAAGGTGCTAGAGAAGACATTTTTCTTTGCTACCACCTAAATTTAAAAAATAAACAATAGACTTCATTTTCTGGGTTATATTTTAAAGCCCTTTTTGCTTTTGAGAAATGACCTATAATCCTAGTACATTTTTAGTTTTATCATGAATGTCTTTTAAGAATTCAGCTCATCTAGACCCTTGATGCATTTTAGAGGTGAGGTTGGTTTTTAATCCCACTCTTGAATAGCCAATTCAGCAAATCCAGGGTGCTTTAAATAATTTGGTACTGTGACCTCTTACAGAAATCTTTGGCATCTGACTTTAGACAGTAGTGCTTTGTAGATAGCAGAGGGCAAAGATTGTTATAGGCCCAGGGTTTTCGCAATTTAGTAAAAAATAAAGACTGTGCAGCCTATAGCTTTGTTCTTTTTTTTTTCTTCTTTTTCTCTCTATTAATAGAAATAATGGATGACTGTTCAACAAATTGCAATGGAAATGGAGAATGTATCTCTGGCCATTGTCACTGCTTCCCAGGATTCCTTGGACCTGACTGTGCTAGAGGTAAGGTTGCCCTGTTATACCGATTGGTTAGGGAACTTGACGTCATTTGAGAACTTAGAATTAGTAACAATAGGAAGAGGAGGAGGGATAGGAGTGAGAGTAGCAGTAGCAACATCCGCGATGGTCTCTACCGAAAGTCGAGCACTTGCTCTGCCAGGCACCATTCTAAACACTTTGTGGTACTTTTAATTCATATATTGTATAATAATCCTATGCTATAGATCTATTATCCTGGCTTAATGGGCAAAGAAATAACATCAGAGAAGTCAAATCACTTAACTAAGGTTATCTAACCACTGAGATACCTGGATCCTCTGAAACCAACTACTCCATGATATTGGATTGGCCAAAAAGTTAATTCAGGTTTTCCCATAGCATCTTACGGAAAAGCTCAAGCAAACCTTTTGGCCAACTCAGTACTTCTATTCCCTTCATAAACTCATTTATAATGGAGGAACTTTGGGTAACCACTTACACAAACTAGGGTAAAGTGGAAGAGGTGGACAGTCACCAACTAGCTGAGTAGCTTATAAAGCAAAGACTGGGAAGGCAGAAGTTAAAGTTTCAAACTTTACTAAACCAGACTTGCCCATAGTTTAATTCTTGAAAAGCTGTGGGTAAATCATGCTGGGTTTTCCCCACAGGCTTACAGTTATTATCAATACTTTAGAGATGCTTTCTGCTTGTTCACAATGTGTTCTTAAAGTTCTCAGTCTGCTAATGCTTTCATCTCAGGTTTCTCAGCCACTCAGTTTCTTTAGATTAAATTCTATTCAGCAGAGAATTCAATAGCACTTGCTAGATTCCCAGTTCTCCAATAGATCTTAAGGAGGGTAGGGGGTAGAAGCAGAGGTTATGGCTGGTATGGAAAAAAATGAATAAGACGAGATATAGGCCCTGCCCTCAGGGAGGTCCATATTTTTTTTAATAAGAAGACAAAGAATAACAGAGCAGAGTGAATGTTCCAATGAAGGTCTGCACAGCTGGAATAGGCACAGACATCTGTCCAGTACCAATCTCTAAATGCCCAACTTTTGAAAGATAACACTCTATAATAGGAATACCTCCCTCCTAGTTCTATGAATTTTATCTGCCTGAGGAAGAAACCCCAAAAGAGAGAAAAATCCTAACTTATAATAATGATGATGGTGATGATGATAGTTGTTTAAGAGTATCAAAAGCAAGTGCTTGAAATAATTTCTTCACTCAGGGTGTTTTTATAATTTATCTTTCCCCCAATCCCGTAAGAGGAAAATTCTGTTTGTAATCATGAACATGTGCCGATTTAATAAAGGCTAAGCCAGAAATAGTACAATTTTTTTGCCAGAAATATTATATGAGAATCGATAGAGAATTACTCTTTGGAGATTTTACAAGCATTATGAGAACATTACAAGTTCATTTGCCAACCTTCAGATTCGTGCCCTGTGCTGTGTGGTGGGAATGGAGAATATGAAAAAGGACACTGTGTCTGCCGAAATGGCTGGAAGGGGCCAGAGTGCGACGTTCCAGAAGAGCAATGCATTGATCCAACGTGCTTTGGCCACGGCACCTGCATCATGGGAGTTTGCATCTGTGTGCCAGGATACAAAGGAGAAATATGCGAGGAAGGTCAGAGCCCTGTGTTAATATATTGCTTCAGGCTTTTCGCTCACTGAATGGTCCAAGGTGTCATTCTGTGTTTCTAGAAGAGACATAAGTGGTCTTTGCAAACGATAAATGCACAACATGTCTACTTAGTACATGGAGCAATGGGAGTTCATGTCTCTTCTGACAGCCTCTAATAATAACATGAGGCCATACCTCTGACCCTTACAGAGCAGTAGTGGAAAATGCCATACGCCCCCCTCATTTTAACACTGTTTTATGATGAAAATTTCCATCATGATTATTTTAGGTGTTAATTTATATGCTTTCATTATTACAGAGTGCACTAGGCTACATCTTTCTCTAAAGCACATAATAAAAATAATATTATTGTGCACATTTGGAACCATTTCATAAACGTTTTCTTTGGGAGTGATTTGTAATTACCATTATTATTATTGCTTTATATTATTTATTTTTATATACCTCATGCTGAAACTTGACCTCCCTGCCTAAGGAAGTAGACTTACCACTAATGAGTTTCAAGACAATGCCTTTATATTAAAATTCACCCCAAAGGAGCATTACACATACATGCACAATAATTTTATCATGTAAAAAACATACTTTGAAACAGCAGTAGTTTTATCATTTAAAGAAGACACATTGGAAAATAAGTTTGCTAGTAATCAGACCTTTTTCATGCCACATTCCTCAAATAAGACTGATTTCAGAAATAATATTAAACCATTACCATGGGAGATGGTCTCATCACAACTGTTGTTCAGGAAATAGATTGCTGAAAATGCACTATAATTGCTTTTTAAAGATGGCTCATTAAGACTATTACACAGCATTTTAAAGGGTTTAATCTCATTCTGCTCCATGAGCAAACAAGAGTTTAGCTTTCCACCTTCCATTAGCCATAGTAGAATTTTGGTGTGAAGATTGTATCTGTTCCAATATGAATGTCATTGGGACTTGACAGGCAGTAAAGTTCCTGACTTACTTTTAGAAGCTGTTTTTATGGGGATCCATCAGCAATCATGATATTTAAGCTATACATTCAGATGCTATATAGATACACACATGTTTTCACCCCCCCCAAAAAATGGTGTCTATTACAACATCTACAATCTGCCCTAAAAAACGTTTAACCTAGGTTAGACCGTCCTAATTTAAATTTTGTAAATAGTTGAAAAAGGACTTGGCTACAGTTTGCCTTCTAGGCCACAAAGAAAATTCATAGACTAACCAAGATAGCAAGGAGTACCACGTTTAAAGGTAGAAACTTTCCAAATACAAATTTTTTTAATAAAAAATGTTTTAAGTCAGATTTCACAAACAGGAACTCACAGCCTGAATGGGCGCATGGGTGGATTTTGTTTCACTAAGTGGTGGTGGTGGTGTTTTCATTGTTGTTTACTGTGGTGTATTTTGCAAAATTTAAAATAGAGAAGTATCATATAAAAATCTCTATTTCTGGCCTCTTTTGAGCAACAAAAATATCTGGTGACCCTCAGCCCACACTCCTACATGGTAGCAATGATTGGAGCCAATTAACAGCAACTTGGGCTTCCCTAGTAGCTCAGGCAATAGAGAATCCACCTGCAATGCAGGAGACCTGGGTTCGATCCCTTGGTCGGGAAGATCCCCTGTGGAGGAGGAAATGGCAACCCACTCCAGTATTCTTGCCTAGAGAATCCCATGGACAGATGAACCAGGCAGGCTCTACAGTCCATTGGGTAACAAAGAGTCAGATATGACTCAGCAACCAACACACAGACACACACACAGAGGCAGCAGCTTCCTTTAAACCGGACACTTATTCCCAGCACACCCTGCTTTCTTATATCCAGCCCACCTGGTCCCTGCAGCCAAATGACTTTGTGCCTCTGACTTAAGTATGACTTACCTACTCATTGAAGGTGGTCTTCTAAAAAAAAGAATAAACCTATATTAAGTTAATACTGTTTTATTTATTAAATTTGTTATATTTTGATGCAACAAAATTACCTCCTTTTGAAATAATATTGAACACTAAAGAACCTGCCTGCCAATGCAGGAGACATAAGAGATGTGGGTTTGATCCCTGGGTTGGGAAGATTCCCTGGAGGAGGGCATGGCAACCCACTCCAGTATTCTTACCTGGAGAATCCCTACGGACAGGGGAGCCTAGTGGCTACAGTCCATAGGGTCGCAAAGAGTCGGACACAACTGAAGTGACTGAGCGCACTCGCACACACACACACACACACACTTTTCCTCTCCCTCCAAATAACGAATAGATCAAATTAGATGTACCTTCTGGTGTTTATTTGCTGATTAGCTCAGGTATTAAAGCATTGTGCTAATGACCCTGAGATCATGGGCTATTTATAATGGCAATAACACTAATTATAAAATGCCTAGTTAGACTTAACTCTATTCCAAGTCACATTTGTTGTTGCTGTTTAGTCACTAAGTTGTGTCCAGCTCTTTGCAGCCTTATGGACTGTAGCCCTTGAGGCTCCTCTGTCCATGGGATTTTCCAGGCAAGAATATTGGAGTGGGTTGCCATTTTCTCCTCCAGGGGATCTTCCCTGACCCAGGGATGGAACCCACATCTCCTGCATTGCAGGCAGATTCTTTATCACTGAGCCACCTGGGAAGCCCATTCCATGGCACATGCTACACACTAAAACTAGGCCAGTCTTGCAAATGATGGCAGATCGTATCAGCCTGTTTCCATTGCTAGAAAAGTAATTCAAAGCGTACGTCCTCATAATGGTTAGCTTATTTTGGTCTCATCTTATTTGTATGGGAAGATCAGAATTTGGACATCAACTTTCCTGTTACCTGTGGGGTGGTCACTCAGTTAAAAGCACAAAATAATTTTCCCCAAGGCAAGCATAGAAATCTACTTGTGAAATAGTTTAGAGTATTTGTTAGAATGTGTCCAAAAATTTCCAGACTTCACAGAATCAGAGTCAAATATAATTGAGTCTGTGATATTCTAAAGCATTGAAAACTATGTCACGGTGTCCTGGTAGAAAGAGAATCCAGGAGGCAAAGAATTTTTAAATTGTGTTTAAAATGTTGCATTTTCAGTGCTTCTTAGGAATAAATGAGAGATTATAAGAAATTAGTTATATTATATGATTCCATGAAACAGCAGTCACCTCAGCCAATACCTTAAATAATCCAAACTTAAATATATATAAAAATTCCTCTAGACACATCAAATAAAAGCCATTTCTGGGAGCTATGATTCCAATTTCAGAAGACAGAGAATGACTTACCAAAAATTCTTGATTTTTTTTTTTTTTTTGCAAAGCTGAGGAATCCCTACTGAAGGCTCATTCTGGTCCACCCACCCACTTGTGTGGGAGTGCTACATGCTGCTCTTAATTTCATAGAACGTATCTGTGGTTTCCTTCTTCTACATTTAGATTGCAACCTTTATGGTAGCCTTCCATGTTTTTAAGTGTTGATAATATTCTGGTTCAAACACAGCATTTACGTAAGTCATTTTATTGCCTAATGAAAATAGCATAAATAATGTAATATCGGAAAATCAATGTATCTCAGTGTCCTGGCCACACCTGTTCACTTTCAACCTTTCCCCCCACCCCCGCCTTTTTTTTTTTTTTTTTCTGGCCTTCAGAGGACTGCTTAGACCCCATGTGTTCTGGCCATGGCATCTGTGTAAAAGGAGAATGTCACTGTTCTACTGGTTGGGGAGGAGTCAACTGTGAAACGCCACTTCCAATATGTCAGGAGCAGTGCTCAGGACACGGGACTTTTCTGCTGGAAACTGGCACGTGCAGCTGCGATCCCAAGTGGACAGGGGCTGACTGCTCAACAGGTACATCCGAGTCTAATTCTTCACCCCCTTCTCTCACTCCTGAGTTCTTACTGGTCTTTCCTTAAGGTAATATTTCTTAAAGTCAGATCTGTATGCCTTCATAAGGGGCTTCCCCATGTTTTCTAGGCTTGTATTTTACTGAGTTTTCATATACAACTGGGCTTTCACACCACTGGGCTTTTCATCGCATTTTTCATTGTCATAGTTCCGTAGTTGAACCTCTGTCTTCATTTTGCACTCTCCTGTAGTTATTCCATCCATTCTGAAGTCTGTTATGATCAATTCTCTATAGATTATTTCAAATCTATGTCTTACTTCACTCAGGATGACAATCCCCAGGTCCATCCATGTTGCTACAAATGGTATCATTTTATTCTTTTCTATGGCTGAGTAGCATTCCATTGTATATATGTACTACATCTTCTTTATCCATTCTTCTGTCCATGAACATCTAGGTTGCCTCCATATCTTGACTATTGTAAACAGTGCTGCAATGAACATTGGGGTTCATGTATCTTTTCAAGTTAGAGTTTTCTCTGGATATATGCCTAGGAGTGGGATTGCTGGATCATATGGCAACTCTATTTTTAGTGTTTTAAAGACTCTTCATACTGTTTTCCATAATGGCTGCGCCAATTTACATTCCCCCCAACAGTGTAGGAGGGTTCCCTTTTCTGACTTTGGAAACATCTTAACACTTGAATGAACACTAAAAAGATAATTATATGTTTATCAGGTGGATTTGAGAGCCAAGAATATCCCAGGCAGAAGGAATAATTTAAACTAAGAAATGTGAAACCAAATATTCCATTTGACAAATTGCTAGTCATTGGGTGTGGCTGCACCTAGGAATCCAGAAGATATAATTGGAGAGATGGGCAGGGATGAGAACGCAGGGAGTTTTGTTTGCACGCCATGCTAAGGAACTTGCATTTCTTCTTGACACAGTAAGAAGCTACTGCGCAGTTTATAACAGATTGTGTTTTAGGTCGAGGTTAGGAAACAGGACATGGTTACTATATAAGTGCTGCTGGAGGCAGGAATTACCACTAACTATGATTTCTACCTTGGGAGATGGGTGACTGGTAACAAGTCTTAGTTGCAGCCTGTGAAATCTAGTTCCCTGACCAGGAATCGAACTCGAGCCTCCTGCATTGGGAACACGAAGTCTTAGCCACTGGACCACCAGAGAAGTCCGCCTAAAATATTCTGTGAACAGATTTTCCTTGAGCACTTACTGTGGCCCATGTGCTAACTCCCGGGATACATCAGTGAGGAATACATGATTCCTGCACTACTGGAACTTGGAGTCTGGCTGGAGGAGATAAAGTCAACAATGAATAAGAGCTATATAAGTCTTTGAAACAAGAGGAAAGTGAGAGCTAGTGAGGTTAAATTATTTTTCCAAGGTCATAGAGCTGGCTAATTGCAAACCTGAAAGTTGTTTGCAGGACTGTTGATTTCATGCCACATCTAGCATTTCTTTTCAGCCTCCACCCTCACCCCACCAAAGGAGGAGTTAGACAAGGAGCAGGAACTCAGGCGAATAGATTAGCTTATGGAAAAGGGAACATTCGAGGAGATGAAGGGCATCAAATATCACCTGCATTCTTGTCCAGATATAACATGGATTCAAGGTAGACTAAATTAGAATGGGGGCTTCCCTGATAGCTCAATTGGTAAAGAATCTGCTTGCAGTGCAGGAGACCCAGGTTCGATCCCTGGGTTGGGAAGATCCCCTGGAGAAGGGAAAGGCTACCCACTGCAGTATTCTGGACTGGAGAATTAGTCCATGGAATGGTAAAAAGTCAGACACAACGGAGCAATTTCCACTTTCACTTTCAAAAGTGGACTAAAGCCACATCCATCCATTCTGGATGCAATAGAAAAAGAACACTAGAAGCACCTCTTGGTCAGAGAAGCAAAAGGATGAATAGGTATAACCCCAAACTCTGCAGTCTCTCAGGCAAAAGCCTTCCTAATAAAACTACCAACTTGAAAAATAGGGACAGGAAATGCCTCCTGAATCTCCGGTGTCATGGTAGGAATAGTCCTTCTGTGATTTTTAAGCTCCATAAAGGTTGTTCCCACAGAGCATATTTAACCATCGAGATGATCTCACTGTGCAGACTTTTAATTGAGTATGCTCAGTACAGGAAGCAATTTAACATCTGATTCTTATAATGGATCATGTCATTTCAAAGGTGGATATGCTCTTTGCCATTGATCATTCTCTTCCTCTAAGCGCATGAAGCTTAGCTGTTAGCATGTTAACAGTGTTGCTCTGATACCAAGGGGACTGCAGTGAATGGTTTACTGATTATTTTCAGTCTGTTTTCTAGGTACACTGAGTATTGTTAGCGGCACTGAATGGATACTTGATATAGGGTTCTTTCACCTGGAGGTCTCATGGTACTTCACAAAGGTTAACTCATTAGTCTTTAAAAAACACCTCAAGGGGAATACAACAGAAGCTTGTTATAACATAGTTTAGATTTGGATATACTGCAGGTCAAATCACGCTCCCTTAAAATAGAGCTCCTTGCCATGAAATCTCAGTAATACATTTAGCCCTATACTGAAGATACCGGCTGCAGCTTTGAAGATCAGCATTGTAAAACACATCTACTACATGTCTTTCATAAAATCTGGCTTCTCCTGGTCTCATAGTCTCTGAGGGGAGCATAAAAGCAGAATTTAGAGCTTTGTACTCCTTTCTTCTTGATGAAACTTCCTGTGAGCCACTCTATCTATTGTTATTCTCATATAACAGACTGTGAAATTTATGGAAGATAAGCATCCACAAAGAGAGGACAGTTTCTGTCCTTTCTACCATCATCCCCTCTCATTATCCTGGATCTTAGAACTGGATTAATCAGCTAGAGAGATGGCACATTAGGTCCTGAAGTATTCCTGAACTATGGACCATAGCCTGCCAGGCTTCTTTGTCCATGAAATTTTTCAGGCAAGAATACTGGAGTGGGTTGCCATGCCCTCCTCCAGGGAATCTTCCCAACTCAAGGGTCGAACCCCTGAGTCTCCTGAATTTTCTGCATTGGCAGGCAGATTCTTTACCACTGAGCCACCTGGGAAGCTGTGTGTGTGTGTGTGTGTGTGTGTGTGTGTACATAGTTACTATATAACAGGAATCATCTGTAGTTCTGGGTGAAGATTCCATAAGGCTTTGTTGTAAGGATATTTATTTTCAGGCTATCCTATGACATGTGGCCATTTTGTCCATTGGAGAGATGACAGTGTGTGTGTGCTTGTGCTCATGTGTGCTTGTGTGTGTATTCACAGCATAGTGATTTTGAGTAACTCATTTAACTTTTTTGAGTCTCATCTGCCTCATTTTTGAAATAGTAGAAGATTAGCCAAGTGGCTCTTAAGGCCCTTTTCAATACTGAGATCTATGGTTCTTTAGCCTGTATATTGAGCTGTTGACACTGATTATCAATGGTTTGTGGATACAGTTCATAAACTCTCAACTCCATATTGTTTATGGTGAGAAAATATTAATTGCAAATAGCTTTGTTTATGTTATAATGAAATCCACACTTTGATATATAGACCATTTTGTTTGAGAATCTACCTCTATTTGTAGAGATACACATGTACACACACACATAAACATGTGTGTATATAACAATGTCTTGTTATGTTTTTAAGTGTTCCCTAATGGATGGTGATATGCATCTACTAATAAAACAGATAATTAGAGGAGGAAGTTGTAAAAGGCTCATATAATTATAATTGCTAGAAAAACTTTCCTTGATTATACAAGTATATGCTTTTAGAACATTATTCATTTTCCCCTTTATTGAAAGTGCCAATAATCAAAAAGTTTTCATCTGATTCTATATATCTATCACATATAATGCATCACTTTCCTGAAATTTCCAGGTATTGAGTAGGCCATTTGAAATGATTAGTGTACACTGTATTTTTCCTATAGATATTACAGTAACAGCAGGGTTGTACATGCCATTTGATAAAGAAGCTTTGTTCAAAACAGAATGTACATGCTACGGGCACAACTATATAGTCATTCATCATGCCACTGAAGAGAAAAATCCACTCATATATAAAGTAACTGAAATTAAGTATCTTCAATAGAAAAGAGATAATCAGTGTACCCAGATTAGGAACCTAGGATTGCAGATAATCTTGTCTATTCAGTTTGGGATACACACCTGAATTTCTTAAGAGCTGTAGCTGAGTTCACAAAAGAAAAGTCTCTACTGGTTATCAAACAATGTTAATATATTATAATGAACAAATTTCATGGACTAAAAAGCTCAAATATAGATAGTCAGTCACTGAAACATGATGGGAAGTTTTATATTGCTTTTTAGAATACAGGGACAAAAAGGCTTATGACTAATTCCTATGTAGGCTTAATTATTTTTAACTTGCAAAGTACGACAACCTCTGATCAAGTTTATTTTAAAGTCATTTTTTTTTCTATTCTGGAAGAAATAAAGGGTAAACCTTAAGGTGACTCTGGTTTGATTGATTTAATAAAATAAACCCCTCCTTGAAACATAGTGGCTACACCATTAACACCACAGTGAGGTAGAAACATTAACTGTAGACCTGCGGAATCTGTCAGTGCAGTTCATTGGTGGCACTAGAAATACAACCCCAAAAGCATCCTTAATAGAATTCAAGTCAGACTAAGAATGTAAGAATCCACAAAAATATTTTTTGGGAGGCAGATATGAAATGGAAAAAAAAAATCATACTATTATCATGATTTCCTAGCAATACATCCTACTCAGAGATGGTTTGACACCCCCTAAGTTTTTTGTCTTGAATGAAAATAGAAATCAACCCCCCCAAAATTCTAAGATTCAAAAATACCTTATCTTTATCAAAGAGAGTCCGTTTAATAGCCATCAAATCTTATGGTGTGATTTAAAGCACATCAAATATCAAATGTTTTCAAAATACATCTTTTACATTTTGTTCTGAGGTGATAAAAACCATACCTTTTCTGCCATCATTAGCAGACTGCAGTGCAAAAATCCAGTGAAACTTTTGACAATTTGACAGGTTTGAACAATGAGATAAATTTGCAGCTCCCTCTCTGTAAATCTGAGCTAACTCCGCTGACTGTTCCAGGACATTAAAGCTTTAAAATTGTTTTTCAAACCAGGGACATATATATAAGGTGGCAACTGTGAGGTAAGAAAATGTAACTAAGTAAACCTGAGTGTGAGGAGCCATGCGTATTTACATGGCTCAAGTACAGTTAATAATAAGGAGTGCATTTGGAAAGACCAATAGGAACATCAAAAGAAACCAGGAAAATTTTGTACTGCACCATTAAATGCATTTCTCATTCACCCAAACTTTTTCTGAATTCCAAGTTCATTCTCTGTTTGGCATTTTTCTCAATTCATGTTCATCTGCATGAAATGAAATAGACCCAGAAAAGGGTGTAATCTAAAAGATGTGTTTGGCCCTGGAGGTGAGATCCTGCAGGAAAGGCGGCCACCTGGGTGCTCCCCTCCACAGTCTGACCTGCTGTCTGCTTCTCTGACATGGGGGGTGGGGGTTGGTCTGAGCAGGGGCGGGGCAGGAAGGTAGAAAGGGTCTCTAGTAGAGATGGTTGAGAGAGACTTCGAAGGAAGCCAGAATTCAGTTGTGCAAAATCAGTGGCCAAGACATGGAGAAGAATCAGAATAAGTTGTTCCAATCCTGTACAAAATCAAATTATTAGAGATATTAAAGAGCACTCCCTCATAAACTCTCATACATCTCATACATATAAATTCTCATACTCCCTCATATATCTCCCCCTCCCTCATAAACTGAAAGATACTTTCATTCCTGTAATAAAAACACCCTGCATTTATCCATTGGTTTTAATTTTTTCTCCAAATACTGACATAGCCATTTTCTTCATTTCATTATTTTTTTAATAAAGCCTTATTTTCAATCATGTACTTACTTTTATTTTTGGCTGCATGGGTTGGTACTTGGGATCTTTCGTTGCAGTGCACAGACTCTCTAGTTAGGGTGTGCTGGGCTCAGTAGCTGTGGCGTGTGGATCCAGCCACCCCCACAGCAAGTGGAATCTCAGTTCCCCCACCAGGGATCAAACCCACATCCCCAGCATTGGAAAGGGGATTCTTAACCACTGGACTGCCAGCGAAGTCCCTTCATTCATTATTATGGCCATACTCCAGGGACATTATTAGAGTGTGGATTGCATATTGAGCTTTAATAATAAAAACTACCTCTAGAACCTTTCCAGAGATTTGCTTTACATGTATTCTTCTGAGTCATCGGAAAGGGATAGGCTACCCACTCCAGTATTATTGGGTTTCCCTTGTGGCTCAACTGGTAAAGAATCCACCTGCAATGTGGGAGACCTGGGTTTGATCCCTGGGTTGAGAAGATCCCCTGGAGAAGGGAAAGGCTACCCACTCCAGTATTCTGGCCTGGAGAATTCCATGGGCTGTATAGTCCATGGGATGGCAAAGAGTAGGACACGACTGAGCGACTTTCACTTTCATTCTTCTGAGTCGTTGGAAAGGACAGAGATTTGTCCTTCATTAAAGAAGGACCATACATTTTCACCTGGTAAGAACTTGACTTATACTTCCACATTCCCAGTAACCTAGCAAACAAGTTTCTCTTATTCTCATAACATCGTTAAGGTGTAAGCAGGGTTAATAATGTTTCCTCATTTTATAGCTGAAGGAACTAATCTGCTGTGAGACATGGGGAAAGTTACTTTATTGTGTGTGCTTCAGCATTGAAGTTGGCAATAGAATTCACAACCCAATGTCTTATCCTAAAGATCAGTGTGGATTAATCTTGTTTTTATCCTGCTTGTGACTTGCTGAGCCTCTTGAATATAAGAACCCATGTCTTCCATAAATCATAGAAAATATTTAGTCACTATCTCAATGAATTTTGATTTTCACACTTTCTCTGCTACTTCCTTTTGGAATTTCCATTAGACTCTCCCACTCTGGCCTCTATGTCTTTTATGCTTTTTCCAATTTTCCATTTCTTTGTTTCTCTGTTATTTTATTGGCAATTTCTTCAAATTTGTCTTCTGGCTCATGAAATATCTCTTCAGCTGTGTTTACTATGATGTTTACCCTTCATTTAAATTTTAAATTTCAGTGATTTCATTTCTAAAATTATTTAGTTTGTTTTTCAAATATCTCTCATTAATTTTTGGAAATTTCTTGCTCCTTAATCCTGTCTTTATCTACTATTTTCTTTATGCATATTAAACATAGTTATTTTACATGCTATATCTGATAAATAGATCATGTTAAGGCTTTGTGGGCCTGGATCTATGGTTTCTTGTTTCTGTCAACTCTTGCATATGATTGGCTTGCTTTCTTACTTCTGTTCATTTTTTATAGTTGGTTAAAATATGTTGAAATTCTAAGTCTGGGGAAGATTTATGTTTGTTTCTCATAAGAAGTTGTCTGCACTACAAACCAGGGTAAAACGTTTTTTTTTTACTGTAGTTGATTTACAATATTTATTAGTTTCAGGTGTACAACATGATGACCATTTGTACTAATTTAAAGTTTAAATTAAAAATCTCAAGTTACAGTTTTGGGACCATACATTTAGTACAAACTCAGGCTCCAACGGAGAAGGCGATGGCACCCCACTCCAGTACTCTTGCCTGGAAAATCCCATGGATGGAGGAGCCTGGTAGGCTGCAGTCCATGGGGTCGCTAAGAGTCGGACATGACTGAGTGACTTCACTTTCACTTTTCACTTTCATGCATTGGAGAAGGAAATGGCAACCCACTCCAGTGTTCTTGCCTGGAGAATCCCAGGGATGGGGGAGCCTGGTGGGCTGCCATCTATGGGGTCGCACAGAGTCAGATGACTGAAGCGACTTAGCAGCAGCAGCAGCAGCAGCAGGCTCCAAACCCGCATGAAACTCAGCTAGTTGCCATGAAGTCTCAGAGGAGGCTTGTTGTTTAACATCTTCAGACCCAAGCCTGAGACAGATCATTTTCTTCTAACCTATTTTTGCAAGGCACATTTGCTTCTAGATTGGTTTCAGTATGGATCCCTGATCCTGTACAGGCCCAAGGTTCAGCTAACAATCTGTTTCCCACTCTGAACCCTCACCAAAACTCTAGGTTACCCAGACCAGCTGATGCCTCTGATGTCCTGGCACAGCCCTAACTCTCCATGTAATCTTGGACTAATCAGCCACTATGGATCTCAATTTATACATCTGTAAAATGTGTTTTTCAGCTAAATTCACATTTCAATTTATTTTAATAATTAACATTTTCACTTTAAGTGGAGAAAAATATTTAAGTTGCAATTAAGTCAAGAATTTTTTTCTACTGGGTTATGTGTAAACACATTAGAGTTCTACAAACCTAGAAGAGTTTATTCCAGCTAGAAAAATGGTTCAGCTAGTGAGCTTTAAAAGAGTGTTCTGAGAAGTATTGTTTAAAAGATGTTTCTGGGACTTCCCTGGTGATACAGTGGATTAGAATCCACCTGCCAGTGCAGAGGGCCTGGAGTCGATCCCTGGTCCGGGAAGATTCCACATGTCACACAGCAACTAAGCCTGAGTACCACAACTACTGAGCTCATGCTGTAGAGGCTGCAAGCCACAACTACTGAAGCCAGCATGCTCTAGAGCCCAGTGCTCTGCAACAAGAGTAAGCCGAGCACCAAAATTAGAGAGAGTGGCCCCTCGCTCGCCACAACTAGAGAAAGCCTGTGTGCAGCAACAAAGACCCAGTGAAGCCAAGAATAAAATAAATAAATTTGATTTAAATTTATATAAATAAATTTTTATTATTTAAATAAATGGAAAAAAGATATTTCTGAAGCCATAGGAGTGAAAATTAACAGTGGAATCAAGAGTAAACAATTTAAACAATCAGAGACAGCTTGCCACACTTTTCTGGTAGGTCCATTCATTTTTAAATTTGAATTGTGCATGTCAAACAATGAAAGTTAAAGCATTCTAAATAATACTGCCTACTTTCATTTCCAGCTGTCTTTATTTTTTATTTAACAGATTTTGACATAATCATAGAATATTCACACTAGATTAGATCTTAGAGATCACCTAGTTTTGTCCTTCCTTTTATAGAAGAAAACTGAGGCCCAGAAAGGTTGAATGATTTGCGTAAGGACCAACCTAGATAGCATATTCAAAAGCAGAGACGTTACTTTGCCAACAAAGGTCCATCTAGTCAAGGCTATGGTTTTTCCAGTGGTCATGTATGGATGTGAGAGTTGGACTATGAAGAAAGCTGAGCGCCGAAGAATTGATGCTTTTGAACTGTGGTGTTGGAGAAGACTCTTGAGAGTTCCTTGGACTGCAAGGAGATCCAACCAGTCCATTCTAAAGGAGATCAGTCCTGGGTGTTCTTTGGAAGGAATGATGCTAAAGCTGAAACTCCAGTACTCTGGCCACCTCATGCGAAGAATTGACTCATTGGAAAAGACTCTGATGCTGGGAGGGATTGGGGGCAGGAGGAAAAGGGAACGACAGAGGATGAGATGGCTGGATGGCATCACCGACTCAATGGATGTGAGTTTGGGTGAACTCTGGGAGTTGGTGATGGACAGGGAGGCCTGGCGTGCTGCGATTCATGGGGTCTCAAAGAGTCGTACTGAACAACTGAACTGAACTGAACTGAACTGAATGTAGATGATTAGATACATAGTTAATATGAGAGACAAGTCTCAATTTCTGGTTTAGACCTTTTGTCTAATATACCATTAAGAGAGCCTTGTTCAAATTCAAGAGATGTTACCTTTCCATTGTCATCGCTTCCACTGAATCTCTAGGAAAATTAGCAGTGAATATATACACAGGGCAGGATCCCAGAGTCTTTCTGTTCCTTGACTATCACAATGTTATGATTAAGGGGAGAAGTCAGTTGATGAAAGTGATCTGAGCCAGTGTTGGGGAGGGGGAAAACAGTGTTATGAAAATTGTCAGAGTTTCAGCGTAGAAAAGTCAGACAGAAATGACCTCAAATTCCAGCTCTTCCTCTAAGTTACTATGTGACCTTGAATAAGTTACTTGGTTTCTCTGAGCCTCTCCTATAAAATAGGGAAATAATTCCTACTTTGTTAGGGTAGTTGTAAGAGTTAAATGAGATAATATATGTGAAACACCTAACATAGTGCTTCTCCCATAGTAGACATTAGATTATAATAATAAATGGTAGCCATTATTGTCATTTATATTTCAATTCTCATTGTAAAGACACATTTCAAAGACAAATCTTTTGTAAGTAGAAGATAAATTAGTAGCTGTCTCACAGAATTCATTTTCAGACATGGTAAAGCTGAATTAATTTAAAGGAGTATGAAAATTCTTTCTATTCCAAAGTCATTACATTTTTTTATCCCCACCTGAGTGGTGTTATTTTTTTGTTTGTAGAACAGATGTTTCACTGAAAAGTTAGGTGAAAAGTATTTATTCTATCTTTTCACTCCCTTTAAGCCCTGCTCTTCATCATAAAATCACATTCAAGGAAAATTTATATTCCTGGTCTGTCTGCTAAGATTAGGTTTAGTGACAGGAAATACCTCCCTCAGGGGAGGCAAATAAAAGAGTAGCTTAAACAAGATATAACTGTGACCTTACTTTCACACAAAAGAAATCTAGAAATAGGCAGACCAAGGCTTAGGTGATGACTCCAAAAAGATTCTTCTGGCTCACACCTCTAGTATCCCTAAGATGGGACTTTTATCCTCATTGTACACAATGGCAGCCAATGTTCCAGTCACCACATCTTCATTACAGACAAGATGAAAGAGTGGAGGGGGAAACAGTCTGTTTGCTCTCTTTTAAGGAGACTTCATTTATGGTACTGCTGGAAACATTCATTTATATCTCACTGACCAGTAACTAAGTCATGTGACCACATCTAGATGCAAAGGAAGCCAAGAAATATAATCTTTGTTTAAGGAAGCCATGTGAACAGCTAAATGACATCAAATTTCACTGTAGCATTCAACTTTCCAACTAGCACAACAGGGCAACATGATCAGTTGTGTGACTCACCACGTCTTCAACATAAAGCCAAGCCCATAGCTCAATGGAAATAAAACTTTCTTTGTATTGAGACCAGTGAGACACTTTCCCTACAGATCATATTCAAGATTTTCTATGGAAAAATGAATTAAAGTATCTCCTTATTAGTTATCATTTTGATTACATATTGAAATGATAATACTTTGGACATACTGGGTTAGATACTATATATTTAACATTAATTTCACCTGCAGTTTTAATGTGGCTACTAAAAAATTTAAGGTTGCATCTGTGGCTTGCATTTGAGGCTCACTTTCTATTTTATTGGACAGCACTGCTGTGGCATATGGCAGTATTAAGTTTAGCCTGGAAAATATAATTAAATGTATTTTCCAAATTAAACTGAATATATTCAGATACCAAGGTAACTTGAATAAGTACTTTGTAGTATAGGATTGTTGACAAAGTCAGCTATATGTGGAAAAGGTTTACCAAAAATGATTATTTGGGTTTTAGTATAACTGACCAAAAGTCATTTTTGGCAATATTAAGACACCAAGGGTAACCATAAATCTGGTTCTGGTTTATGACAATAAAAGCATAAGAAAGAAGTATAAATGAATGCATATATTTCCTAAGACAGGAGAAGCATCAAATCATTCTACTCAGATTTCTGCAAAATATGATAAAGAATACAAATGTGGGACAGTAGTAGCATAATTAAATGCCTAGTGATAATCTATTCATGTATAGTACACAGACCTCAAAGGCCCAGATTTTCCACCTCTCAAGAAGGAAACCAATGTATGTTTTAAATAAAATGTCTAATAAAGCAGTAGGTTCATAACTTTGTTGGATAAGTTTTTATGTCATAAAATGAATTAGAACACTCGAGTCCAGCTGGAAAACTTATAGATAATAAGCAAACTGGCACAGATTAGAGCTTGTCATTCAGAGTGTCTCTAGGGTGGTTCTTCAGCCATGAAATCTTCCTCAGATGCTTTATTTAGCTTGATTGTTTAAAAAATCATGTGTGCTCTGTAAGGGGGAATTACTAAAACATAGACAGAGGTGGCTCGGATCACCAAGTTGTCAGTTGTCATCTGAGCTGCCATGACCTCGCTCTCCAAGTTTATAAACCTCTGTGTATGCCACAGAGCCTGGCCTCTTTACAGGATGAAACAATCACATTCAGATCTTTCCACAAGGTCATATTAAATCTGACGTTTTAACTTAGCAATAAGCTTTTCATAAATATAACTTGACTTTTATAAAAATCCAACGGCCTCTTTTTCTTTATGAAGGTCACCACATTAACCTGGCCAGAATTGTTTGTTTTTCTCTATCCACGATTCTTGGCAAGCCAGATATTAGGACACTTAGAGACAGAGTGTGTCCATTTTAATTATCATCAGCTCATTCATAATGGAAGATGTCCTTCACTTGAGGCCCATGAGGGAAGGATTGAAATGGTCCTTAGGAATCAATGGATTACCGATAGAACATGAAAGCTCTCAGTCCATCTCAAACCTCTCAGCCTCCAGACATTGTTAATCCAAACATAAATGCAAAAAAGCTCCAGAACACTATATCAGGGGTTAAAATAGTGACAAAATTATTCATTTCTGCCTTTGTCATAATATCCATCTAAGCAAAATAGTGAAAAAGGAGGAGCTAATCTTAGTCAATAATCCTACGTAGCAAATAAAATCTATAATGTTGGCCTCTAGGCTAGATACAGATAAAGTTTCTTGTGGATTTATCCCACAACCTCCTCTTCAGTACCAGCAGGTTAGGTACATAAATACATTTTTTATGTGTGAAGAAATTTCCTTTTGGGTTAATACACCCCCCTCTAAAAATATATTTCTCTCTAAAAGATTGGTTCATGGGGAAGCAACCCACACAGTCCCTGAAGACTTCTGGTAGAAAGCAATAGTATCTACCACCATCCTAGAATTCCACTCTGAAAATATGATTAATTCTACCATAAGGAGCATAGAAAGGATAAAAGTTTAAAGACGATTTTAAAAGGGCCATATATCTCAGCAAACTGTGTGCACATTGAAAACAGGAGATATACAAGGGTGAAGGCAAATCATCTCCAGATTGTCAGGGAACTGAATCAGGATGGAAAGTTAGACAGTCCAGTATAAACATCAGACATTCAATAACAGCTCACCGTACTTCTCCCAAGCTTTATAGTTGTTATTGTTTTTTACGGGGAAAGAGGCAAAACTCTCATGTATGGGAAGATACTTGTGTTAAGTACAACATCTCATGAACATGTTAAAACCAGTCAAAAAAGACAATGCAACAGCAGCGTTTTGGAATGCCGACCTGGGGTGAACCAGAAAAATTCTGGTTCTCAAAGAACACTTTGGTGACTCAGAGAATTCTATTTTATATAGATAGATATGCCCAGTGTAATTATTATGTAGTATATTGTCTGCTAAAGTGTCTACCAACACTGAATCATTTCACCCTAATCTGGCAGACAAAAAAGTTCTGTCTGCAAAGTTGCCAGACCCTTACTTCTAGAAGTGTATTAGACATAACTTTTCTGGCCTGGGTTAACTGTACCATGGTGGGGCTCATTAATGACTATAATGATGATTATGGTAATAATAATAACAATATTATATTTATTAAACTCTCACTATATATGTGTTTTACAAATGTTATCCATTTAATCATCATGAGTCAGTATTTCTAAAGTATTTTCTATACAACTCTTTCCTGCAGGATGTTACAGACAAACAAAAAACATTCTATGGTGAAAAACTAAAAGGAGAAATCTACGGGTTAGCTCCCACTTGAAAATTCACCAAGCATATTCTCACGTTATAGATTCTAAAAATTCCCTGCAATAAGGAAAGCTGTCTACCAGAGCTTCCCACAAAACTTTGATCAGTAAATGCTTAACACTTCTTTATATCCTACAGAGATAGAAGTGTTCTTTAGAACCACTTTCAGAAACGGTGCTGTAGAACATTATCATCATTTTATAGAGAAAGAAATGAAAACCTAGAGAAATTCAGCAGTGCTCCTTAGATCACGTAGCCAGCTGAAGGCAGAACCTTTGAAGATAGGTCTATTTATTGCCAAAGTCCATATTCATCATTAACTGTAATGACTCAGATAATTGTTATCCTGTTAACAATTAACATAATAGTTAATAGCATTAACTATTATGCTCAGTATGGTATGTATATATATATATGATATATATATCCTTTCATCCTTATAACAGTATATATATGTATATATTTAGTGTATATATTATACTTATGTATATATTATATACTTTATGTAATATATGTATATTATATTATATATACATATATAATATATAATATACGTATATTATATATATACATATATACTTATAATTATGTATATATTATAGTGTATACTATATATATAGTATATGTGTATATATATAGTATATGTGTATGTATATATATATATATATATATATCCCCTGGAGAAGGAAATGGCAACCCACTCCATTACTCTTGCCTGGATCCTTTCATCCTTGTAACAGTCCTGCAGTGAGAATACTGTTATTCCCATTTTATAAATGAAGAAAATGAGGGTTGATTAGAGCTGGTGGCTTACTAGGACTGTCAACAGGACTGTAGAGTCAGCAGGTTCTACTTATCTAGCCTTAAGCAAATTACCTAACCTCTTGAATGCTCAATGTCTGTATCTATAAAATGGGTATAATATCCCTGGCATATACTGGTTAGTCAGTAAAGTTTCTAAAACAAGTTTAATTGAGCCAGTATACTTTGAAATAACCACATACTGAGGTTTTACATCATTGGAAGTATGGTCCATGAATTTATTCATTGCCTCTAAGGTAGATATGAACTTGATATCAATCAAATTTTTAGGCATCATTAGAGAAAGCAGTTGAGGGCCAAAGAGTAGCAGGCAATCAAATAAACCCCAGGCCCAGGGAGAGAAGATATAAATTCTGTAAAGGTCATACTTTCAGATTCAATCATAAAGGTTCAGCATAGTGTAGTACAAAGAACACAATTTAGAGTCAGACCAAGTATGATGCCAGCCTCACCCCTAATTAGCCACATGACCTTAAGCAACTCATTTAACCTCTCTAAGCAACAACACTTCATCTCAAACATGGAATTAACACTACCTTGCAAGGTTGCCATGAAGATGAAATGTGGTAATGCCTGCAGAGACTCTGGCACTGCACCTGGCACTCATGACATGGTAGCCTTGGCCCTAGGACCTTGGCTTTTACCTTCTAGAGCAGCATGCTTTAACCAACAAAAGGGAGATTATCCATGAATGGGCATCTGTCTGATCCCAGAAATGTGTCTGGTGCCCTCTGCATCTTTCAGAGTGATCTGAAGTGGAAATGGATGTTAATTACAATCTTTTAAATATCAATCTCAAAGTATTCTCAATCGCTGTGAAAGTGACATGTGTCACTGTGAATAAGGAATCCTGAGAGAATAAAGTAATCAAAAAAAATTTTTTAAGCAACAGGGAAGGAAGATTTCCCAACTTTGGCAGCTGATTTACATCTATTACACTGATATAACCAGGTGCAAAATCCTGGGGCAAAATTTAAATATTGCTATTTTTTCCCCTGTAGATTTCAAGCAAGGTATAAGTTGTGTGCATGTTTATTCAAATATCTTATAGATGTGGTATAGATACAGTTGGGGGCATCTCCCCCATTCTATGCTGAGGCTGGAGCACACTTTAATGACCACCTCAATAAAAGTGCACATAACATTTTATCTCTCAGCACATACTTAAATCAGAACATCACACACACACAAACATGCATACACTTCAACACTCATGCACACATTCTTAAACACACTTGTATCCATGCACATACTCTTTAACACACTGCACAGTCACACATATACTGAAATACACCATAGTACACTCCTGCATGCACTCAAACACACATGCTGGCCCACTTATACACACCCATGCCCACTTGCACACATTCACACACTCTTTTCACATGCACACAATGTATTGTCCATTTATAAAGAATATTGTCATTAGTTTGAATGAGAAGAAAATTATTTTATAATATCTTCAGCCTAATGCTTCTTTTATGTGCCCATTGAACACTTCAGAATTTATTTACTTAGGTTGCGTTCTACATGAGAAAGGGTAGAGAATTTTAAAGGCTGTAAATTGTATTCTGCCCTTTTAAAAGTTAGCTCTCATTCTATCTGCAAATACAGAGCATCTTTAAAACTGAAATGCTTTGGGAAAAAAACGTAAAATTTTGTAATAGTCATAAATTGGTATGTGCACTGTAGAGTAATCTAAAATCATTAGAATGATGCATTTTTTTTAAGTAAGTGCCTCGCAAGAAAATGAGTGAAGCAATATCACAGTGTATTAATGGAGCTCAAGACATCTTAAATTGACTTGGAAATTAAACATCAAAAACTGCAACTTGAAAAAAATAATTAGGTAAACCATTATATTGCAATCAAAAATTTAAAAAAAAACCTCTTGAAATTTAGGAAATTGCAAATTAAGGGTGTCAATCATCCTGATTTGGCAAGGGCACAGATTGTCAATGAAAAGAAAATATATTCCTACTTAAAATATTCTTGAAAACTGAACTGTGCCCAGGGTTTGCTGCTTTGTTTCCATTTCTGGTGGGACATCCTTTTGCTTGTATTACATATCAGTGTAAGAGCTTCCTTCTGACTTCTTGACCCTGTGATCCTTTTGCAAAGGTAGCTGGTGACACTAGCCTGGAGAAAATGGTCAAGTTACTCATCTCCTCTTTCCCACTCCTAATATTAGATTGAACTGCATGAAATTGCTGATATTTGACCTATAAATGTGACATTGTCATATGATTCAGCCTAATATTTTCAATAGAACTAGATTTGCAAGAAAAGAGAGTGCTAATTATCTAGGAAGCAGTAGTGATAAAGATAATTAGCACTCTCTTTTCTTCCAAATCTAGTTCTATTGAAAATATTAGGCTGAATCATATGACAATGTCACATTTATAGGTCAAGCTGCAGTCCATGGGGTCGCTAAGAGTCGGACCCGACTGAGCGACTTCACTTTCACTCTTCACTTTCATGCATTGGAGAAGGAAATGGCAACCCACTCCAGTGTTCTTGCCTGGAGAATCCCAGGGATGGGGGAGCCTGGTGGGCTGCCGTCTATGGGGTCACACAGAGTCGGACACGACTGAAGCGACTTAGCAGCAGCAGCAGCAGCAGCAGTGATAAAGAAGCCACCTGCCAGTGTAGGAGATGTAAGAGACACAGGTTCAGTCCCTGGGTTGGGAAGATCTCCTGGAGGAGGGCGTGGTAACCCACTCCAGTATTCTTGTCTGGAGAATCCCATGGACAGAGGAGCCTGGCAGGCTACAGTCCACAGGGTCACAAAGAGTTGGACACAACTGGAGCAACTTAGCACACACAGCACACCCCTGCCTAAGAAGGATTTAAGAAATATTCAATTTTATCTGGATTTCCCTATTATATGGATTAAACCCAGTCTCTGTCAATACAGGTGCCTGTAGTTTTGTTCTATTCTATTCTTCTTTTCCTATCTTCCTGGGTCTCTAGCAACTCCTGTCAAGTGGAGTGATGAGATACAATCTTCACCCTCCTTCTAGGTAATTCCTCCTGTTATTTATTCTTCAGGGACACACTGGTGATATTTTATACTTTGCTTGTGACCTTGATCATTTATAATAATTATCTCCATAAGATGAATGATCTCAGCCTTGGCGAGAACTTCCTCAGGCTCTGTGTAAGGCAGCAGGCTTATATTATGCACCTACTGTGTGCTGAATCCTATGTGCTGTAGGAATGGGACATGCAAACATAATGGTAATCCAAACAGTATACCTGTTATTCAAAATAGAAATCAGCCACAACTGAAATGTGCCACAGCATCAGAATGGTTAGATAAACTAGGGTGCATTTTGGAATATCACCTTGCAATTACAGTGCCTACCAAGAGTGTTTAACTTACATTAGAATGTTCTGAAGATACAAGAAGTCCAAAAGTAAACTAAAAATTGTATCCCATATTGTTCAAGAGTATCTAGAAACAAGTGTTCTTTCACTCTCCTTGTAGGTTATTAAATGGTACACTCTTTTGTCAGTATCTATCAAAATTTAAAATATACATAGCCATCATCCCAGTAATTCCATTTCTAAGAAATATCCTAGTGAAATGCTGGCACGTATGCACAAAGAGGCATTGTTTACAATAGAAGAAAGTGTAGAAACTATCTAGATGTCCATTTGTACAGATTAAACTATACAACATCCAGACTAGGGTATATGCTAAGTCACTTCAGCCGTGTCCAACTCTTTGCAACCCCATGGACTCTAGCCCACCAGGCTCCTCTGTCCATGGGCTTTTCCTGGTGAGAATACTGCAGTGGGTTGCCATTTCCTCCTCCAGGGAATCGTCCTGACCCAGGGATTGAACCCACATCTCTTAAGTCTCCTGTGATGGCAGCAGGTTCTTTACCACTAGCGCCACCTGGGAATGCTATAGACCAAAAGAATGAGTTAGTTCTAAATGGACAATAGTATGTCTTAGAAATATTTCCCAGTCCTAGAAAAATATTCATTGATTTGAGAGATAGGGTATGTCAGAGGTATTAGAATTACAACATTATACCATTTAGGATGAAATACTACTTAGTCATATATCTCTATGCACAAATCTTAATTTCATACATAGAAAGATGTCCAGAGAGAATTTTTATCAGAGTCATTGGTGGTTACCCTCTTGAGAAGTAACTATGACTGGTGGCTCTATCTGTATTCATAAGTCTTACAGTGAAAATTTATTTTTAATAACTTGTGCTGCTGCTAAGTCGCTTCAGTCATGTCCAACTCTGTGCGACCCCATAGACGGCAGCCCACCAGGCTTCCCCATCCCTGGGATTCTCCAGGCAAGAACACTGGAGTGGGTTGCCATTTCCTTCTCCAAATTTACTTCTCCAAAATTACTTGTAATAGCATGTAATTAAAGACAAAGAAAAATTAGGAAACAGGTATACAATATAAAAATGGAGGCAAATGTCTAAAATAGATGGTTGTGGCATTGACAAGGTAAAAGACTAGGAAAACTAAGCTAAAGCTAAAAAGGATGGGGGCAGCAGGGTTTTCAGGGAAGGATGAAATATGTTGGAAAGAATCATGCTTACAAAAGCAAAAATAAAAATTCTTAAGATTAAATAATACAAAAGGTGCAGCACTGTGAATAAAGGTATAAAACTACTGAGTAATGCTCTCAGTTCAGTTCAGTTCAGTCGCTCAGTTGTGTCCGACTCTTTGCGACCCCATTAATTGCAGCACGCCAGGCCTCCCTGTCCATCACCAACTCCCGAGTTCACTCAGACTCACATCCATCGAGTCAGTGATGCCATCCAGCCATCTCATCCTCTGTCGTCCCCTTCTCCTCCTGCCCCCAATCCCTCCCAGCATCAGAGTCTTTTCCAATGAGTCAACTCTTCGCATGAGGTGGCCAAAGTACTGGAGTTTCAGCTTTAGCATCATTCCTTCCAAAGAAATCCCAGGGCTGATCTCCTTCAGAATGGACTGGTTGGATCTCCTTGCAGTCCAAGGGACTCTCAAGAGTCTTCTCCAACATCACAGTTCAAAAGCATCAATTCTTTGGCACTCAGCTTTCTTCACAGTCCAACTCTCACATCCATACATGACCACTGGAAAAACCATAGCCTTGACTAGACGGACCTTTGTTGGCAAAGTAATGTCTCTGCTTTTCAATATGCTATCGAGGTTGGTCATAACTTTTCTTCCAAGGAGTAAGCGTCTTTTAATTTCATGGCTGCAGTAACCATCTGCAGTGATTTTGGAGCCCTAAAAAAACAAAGTCTGACACTGTTTCCACTGTTTCCCCATCTATTTCCCATGAAGCAATGGGACCAGATGCCATGATCTTCGTTTTCTGGATATTGAGTTTTAAGCCAACTTTTTCACTCTCCTCTTTCACCTTCATCAAGAGGCTTTTTAGTTCCTCTTCACTTTCTGCCATAAGGGTGGTGTCATCTGCATATCTGAGGTTATTGATATTTCTCCCGGCAATCTTGATTCCATCTTGTGCTTCTTCCAGCCCAGCGTTTCTCATGATGTACTCTGCATAGAAGTTAAATAAGCGGTGTGACAATATACAGCCTTGACATACTCCTTTTCCTATTTGGAACCAGTCTGTTCTTCCATGTCCAGTTCTAACTGTTGCTTCCTGACCTGAGTACAAATTTCTCAATTTTGTGATTGAGTAATGCCCTACCAGGGGTCAAAATGTGTTATAAATATAAGTAAACAAAAGAAGTTGGTACTGATGCTGAAGAGACACATCATGGGATGGGACAGGGTAGAAAGTCTAGAAAGCAACTGAGTATACAGAAGAGTTTGGAATATGATAAATCAGCAAAGAGAGGATGAGTAAACCAACATATTCTAAGAAGTTTCATGCCAACCCAAGCAGAATGAAAATCTCACCACATCTCTCTGAATAAGTAGGAAAATGATAGGTGGCATAAAATTCCCCAGAGTAGGAGTACAAAGGAGTTTTTAGATACTACAGCATAAAGGAGTTCTCCTGCTTTAAATATATGATATTTCATGGTCCTTGGGGCCTATGTGTTTTCAACTTTTTACTTTGTATTAGAATATAGCTGATTAACAATGCTGTGATAGTTTCAGTCGAACAGCAAAGGGACTCAGCCATGCATATACATGTATCCATTCTCCCCCAAACTCCCCTCCCATCAAGGCTGCCACATAACATTGAGCAGAGTTCCCTGTGTTATACAGTAGCTCCGTGGTGGTTATCCATTTTAAATATAGCAGCACATACCTGTCCATCCCAAACTCCCTAAGTATCCCTTCCTCTCTTCCTTCCCCACCCACCCCTGGCTTTAGTTTCTATATGTTTACTCAAAGATTTTACTTTTCTGTGATGACACAGGAAATGATAGGGGAAGTTCTTAAGGATGTTTGTGAATGGAAGCCAGGTATTATTTTCCCTTAATATATAACCCTCACTTTCATTTTATCAACAGCCTCTTGCCTCTTCTGGTGAATTTATAAATAAGGTCTCATTGTCCAGGAATCTCAGTATTTCTCAGAGACTCTAAATGATCTCAGGGGGAAACTAACTGGTGAACTAGTTTCCTTTCTGGGAAAAAAAAAATATATCATCATCATAACAGGAAGAAAAGCTTAATTCAAGTCCCCGAGGAATTTAAAGTAAAAATCATAGGGCAGCAAGATGGAAACCCCTAGGTTTTTGGAACCAATCCAAGTTGAACCAGAAGGCCTAATGCAGTCATTCATTGATTTGAGAGATAGGATATGTCAAAGGTATTAGAGTTACAGTGAGGCAACCTACAACACAGAAGCTAGCCTGCCAACCTTTACTTGATCATTTGCTGCTTGATATTACTGGCAGGAGGGTCAGAAATATTGCCTCTTCCCTGCCCCCTTTCCTCTTTACGTTATATCTAGTCAATTCTCAATTCCCCTCTGCTTCAGCTCCAGTTACCTCAAAAATAAACCCTCTCCGGAAAGCCTACCTTTATTACACATTTATCATTTTCCTCATACTTGGCACTGTTCAATCTAGTTAGCTGTGAAAATTAGGGAGGAATGATTAGAAATCCCTTAGTATCCTTTTGTCTCAAGTCATCCTTGTCATTTCTATTTAGTGACACCTGTTCAGTGACACCTCTTAGGACATACGGCAAGATACTAAGCACCTTCATTTTTGCATAAAAGAAGGGAACCTAATTAATAGCACGCGTAGTAATAATGATGCTCAAAACTTTGGCATGATCCAAAAGAAGTCTAAAAATTATACAAACATCCTAATGACTGAACTTCATATACTGAGGAGTCTCAGGATTCTTCTAAAGACCACTTTCCATGTTAGATACTTTTTTTTTCTTAGCACCATGGCCAAAAGTGGGGAAGATGCTCAATAAAATAGAGTCTCCCTTCTTCAGACAGAAATACCTTAGGAAGATAGGTTTGTGTTTGTTTTCTTTGAATTCCTATGTAAGTTCTTCCACTAGCTCATCCATAGATATTTAGCAAATACTCCTTCTGTGCCAGGCACTGTGCTTACATGATGAAAAAAATCCAAACTCATCCCCGCCCTTCATAGAACTCACACTCGAGGTGGTCTGGTACCATTTGGTACCACCTCAGCTGATCATGCATTCTGTTTCTACCATAGCACCATCACCAAGAATCAGGACTCATTCACTTGTTGAATATGTGTCTTTTTGTTTAACTTTACAATATTGTATCGGTTTTGCTATATATCAACATGAATCCGCCACAGGTATACACGTGTTCCCCATCCTGAACCCTCGTCCCTCCTCCCTCCCCGTACCATCCCTCTGAGTCGTCCCAGTGCACCAGCCCCAAGCATCCAGTATCGTGCATTGAACCTGGACTGGCGACTCGTTTCATATATGATATTATACATGTTTCAGTGTCATTCTCCCAAATCATCCCACCCTCTCCCTCTCCCAGAGTCCAAAAGACTATTCTAATATGTGTCTTAAAGCTCACTTGAATGTACCTCAGAAGTAACCGTGGTGCTTGCTTATTGAACTTACAGATATTTGTAACAGCACCCCCCGCACTGCCACACACACACACACGCATGCACGCGCACGCACACGCACACGCACATGCACACACACATTCTACTACAGGAAGCCTGGGATGGGGATCGGGTATCAGCATGTTTAACAAGCTTCCCAGATGATCACCATGTGGATAACAGAAGGACAGCACATTGAGAACACTGCCTCCGTTTTTGCTCGCAGCTGATTAGTATTTCGCACTTCCCCAGTAGTCAGTGGTAAAGAGCCACCTGCCAATGCAAGAGTCACAGGTTCAGTCCCTGGGTTGGGAAGATCCCCTGGAGGATGAAATGGCAATCCACTGCAGTATTCTTGCCTGGAAAATCCCATGGACAGAGGAGCCTGGTGGGCTACAGTCCTTGGGGTCACAAAGAATCAGACACGACTTAGCTACTAAACAACAAGGATAATTAGTATTTCATATATTTTAATTTAAGGCAGTTAACTTTTTTTCAGTCTTTTCTGGACCCAAAAAGCAGATGCTCAGCATTTTCTTCATAAAAGTCTAAACACAAACCAGAGTTGACCATTCTGTGGTTAATTTGGATCTTTCAGCCATATTAATAGCCAGTTGCTGTGAAATCTAGCAGAACAGATATGTGGTCAATTCAACCAGTAAGATGCCCAACAAAATAACTGAGCTGATGGTGCCATGCTGACACTGAGACATGTCCAAAATCTAGCAAGTCACAACAAGGACAGTTTTTCATTCTTCCCTAATCATGGTGACACAGCTTAAAGAAGAACACACTAGTCAGGGGTCTCCAACCCCTGGGCTATCTGTAGTTATAGCTGCTCCCCATTGCTCGCATGATCTCCTGAGTTGCACCTCCTGTCAGATCAGCAGCACATAATAAATATGATGTGCTTGAATAATCCTTGAATCATTCCAAAACCATTCCCTCCCCTGCTACCCTATCCGTGGAAAAACTGTCTTCCATGAAATTGATCCCTGGTGCCAACAAGTTTGGAGACCCCTGCTCTAAGTAATTTCCATCAAAATGGTTTAATTTTTTGATCCACCAATGGCTGATTCAGATCTGAATGTTGGCAACTAATGATGACAAGGAATATTTGTGTCCTTGTCCCTAAAGGATCATAATGATATCAACTTATTTGAGGATTGAATGACACAATATGTAAAAGTGCTGATAACATCACTCCAGTAGGTGCTCAATAAATCTTTTCTCTACAGAATTATCTAGAATTCATAGAAGTTAATCCATATTATAAATCATTAAGTAGCTGTGATAATAGTATATATGACACTACCAAAAACCAAGACAAAAAGAAAAACTAAGAGAAAACACTTAGGTTTTATGAACTATCATTTTTTACACCTTATTTCCTGGAAGTTGTTCGTTTTTGTAAGAGATTTTGGCTTTAAAAAAAAGTGCTCCCTTACCTTTGTGTGGCCTTTAACTTTTCAAAGCTCTTTCCCTATCATTATTACATTTGATACATCAACACTATAAGGAAATGTTATTACCATTAGACAGGTGAGGAAACCAAGGCCCTGAGAATATAGATATATGATTCACTCAAATTCATCCAGTTCGTGAAGTAAGTGCCTCAAGTAGATACTAAGTTTCTTGAGCAAGTCCAGTTCACCCTGTATATAGGTTGTTTAATAACTGAGGTCATGCTTGAGTATCAATAAAGTGTGTTTGAATTTCAGCAGCCTTTCAGTTCAGGCCTTGAAGCCAAAACACTTTCATGCAGAAACACCTCTGCTCTTCGCGTGAAATGCTACTTCAACCAACATTTATTCAACTGTTTGGATTGTTCTGTTATACCCAGTGCCACACAGTTTTTAAAAAATACATATAAATCTTTGTATTATCTTCAATACACATTGCTTTCTTCCTTTTGTGGAAGAAATGAGAATTAAGAATGCTATAGAGAAGTCTTCTAGTCATAAAATCACATAGTTTAAAGTTCCTGGCCTTATATTAAATCTCAGAACTGTTGCTACCAAAAAGAGCCTATTTTGCTCTTGAAAATACCTTTATCATAACTTCCCAGATAGGGACACTTGCCCCAGTGCACTAAGCAAACCAGAACAAACACCAAAGAAATTACTCACTCTGTGCCCAGATTTTATAGATTTAGATCAAAAACCATTTGGCTTTGACCATCTCATAACTCAATTCTTGTTTTTTCTTTCTCTTCAAACTTCATTCATTTAAATCCCTTCTATATTTACACCTTCAACAAATTCCCTCCAGTCTGAGGCACGTTCAGTTCCTCCTAGTTTCTGTCTTGGATTTGCCTTCTAGTTACTGTTCAGTACATCTAAAATGCTATCCTGGTAACCTCCCTTCTGACTTGAATAAACCCTGGCTCCTTCCCTCATGTATTGTAATGGTCAGCCACCTCATTTAAGAGTAGTCTTTTATATGCATGACCTAGAAGAAGAAGAATTGGAGATTATTTTCATGGACCAGCAAGCATAGCATAGGGCTTCTTGAGAGGCAGATTTATTAACTTCTTAGGTGCAAGATCTATACTGTGGCTAATTTTCTAGGTTGCCTTGAGATTCCACACATTGGACTGTCAAAAGAGAATCTTATGTGGGCTGCATTCTTTGCAAGCATGCTGCTGCTGCTGCTAAGTCGCTTCAGTCGTGTCCAACTCTGAGCGACCCCAGAGACTGTAGCCCACCAGGCTCCCCCGTCCCTGGGATTCTCCAGGCAAGAACACTGGAGTGGGTTGCCATTTCCTTCTCCAATGCATGAAAGTGAAAAGTGAAAGTGAAGTTGCTCAGTCATGTCCGACTCTTTGCAACCCCATGGACTGCAGCCCACCAGGCTCCTCCATCCATGGGATTTTCCAGGCAAGAGTGCTGGAATTGGGTGCCATTGCCTTCTCCAATCTTTGCAAGTATAATAGGTGCAAACAAGGCCACCCCTAAAATTTGTGCCAACACTTGTGGAGCCTGAGCAAGGATTCAAATGGAGACCTGCCTGTCTCTAGACCCCCTTCTCCTCCCAGTGCTGACTGTCCATGAAGGGCTTCATATGGATGTTCCTAGATGCACCAGCCAGGCCCTATCCATATACCATGCCCTCTCACCCCTAGAGAACAACTGTCCTTTGGCCATTGCTCAAGCCTAGTGATGCATACGTTAGCAGCGTATTTCCTATGAGGCGGAGTCCTACATAGCCTGGAAGTAGGCCCAAGCCCTATAGACAGGGAATTACAGGCTCCCTGGATGCTGGGCTAGTGGGGGTTGGAGATGCAAACTCCAGGTAGGCCTATACCACTGGCCCAGTGGACATCTTACCCCAAGGAAAGAGTGTGACTGTACGAAGGCCAGATGGGGCCATTCAAAATGGGCTCAAAGGAGACTTCGTTGCCCAGATGTAAAGGTGATAATAGTGTCTTGGAGTTTTTAGTATTGTTAAGGCCTAACCATCTAGTGCTATAGAAAATAGATTGAAGATAAGAGTCTTATGATTCCAGTGAGATGTTATCAGACAGTGAAATGAAATAGAGGATGAGATGGGCAGATTTAAAGGTTACAAAAATAATATGAAGAATGAAATACATTATGACCACCTGACCTCTATTATTCTGTGCCTGGGTTCTATCTGAATTGTCAGGGACGCTTAGTTTTTTTAATGGTTTGTTAAAACTAGGATACTACGGTGTTCTTTGTTTTATTTTCATAATGAGTTTAGTGTACATGTACATTAAAATCACATACACTGGGATCAGGAGGTGGCCCTTTCCTTGATTTTTTCAACTTCATTCCTTGCCCTGGTCATTTCTATTTTTTCCTCATAATGCCTCAGGCCTGGGAAAGTTTAAGGTGATGTACATGACTTGAGACATTATGATAATGGATCAGAAAGTGCTTGGTAATGGGTAAAGTTCTATACAAATGTCAATTGTTGATCATCTTAGCAGGCAGCATCTTTCTGTAGCAGACTTGCTCCAAATAGTACATCTCACTCAACACCAAAAGGGAATTTTGAGCTAGGGCCTTGACTCAGCTTTACAGAATGTAGAAAGGAAAGAAAGGTAACATCTAGTCAATAGAATAGAATGGAGATTTTCTTTCCTTTCCTGCTCTAGGAAACAAAAAGTAGATTGAGGAACTAGTAAATTGATTTGCTAATCTCTTGTATAATCAACTACATATGTATTCTATGTGAAAAGTCTTTGCCTTCGTATGTGAACACAAAATTGATGTGAGAATTGCTTTAGATAAATAGATAGATAGACAGATGGGAGTCAGAGAGAAGCAGAAAGGGAGAGATTCAAATTAATAAGTCCTCCTCTTCCCTATACCTCCCCAACTTTGAAAATATAGGCCTTGAACAAAAATATCTTTATTTGGTATATAGTTCTGTAATCAGTTGTCATTTCAAATGCATAGCACAATAAGAAATCTCTTCTCCCTTGGGGATTTGCTATTGGCATCCTTTTTATCACCACAGTTGGGATGGATGGATGACACTGCTGGAAGCAGAATTCTGGGTTTAAATCCTAGGAAAAACATTGTCACATATGTTTGCAGTATATAATATTGTTTCAACCTACTAGATTTCAACCTTTTTATTCTATGTGATCTATCTGAAAGCTATGACAGGCTCCTCCTCTCAGTACAGATAACTTATTGCAGGATAGATTCTTAATTAGGAATAGTTATCAGAATGGACGTGGTAGAGTGGATACAGTTTGGAAAAGCTCCCCTCCAGGTGGTTTTGATATGCCTCCCAACACACACATATGCACACACATACACAGGTCTTGACATCACTGTTCTAACCATTTGTATTCTATGCCTAAGCAAGTGCTCCTGAAATATACATACTCTGAATTTTTTTCTGTCTTGATTGAAACTGTTCCTCGTAAAAGCAGGTGACACTGAATGACCTTTCTCATATTTAAAATGATTACTTTTCTTCCAGCCATAATCCAGTAAGAGAATTTGTGTTTTGTGAACAAATTATATTTTGAAATTCATCAAGGATAAAAACTTACAGGCATATTTTATTAAAACATTTACTCTTGCATACAAGGCAAGTTGCTTAGTGGTAAGAGGTAGCTGTGCAGTTCAGATGAATCTACAAATGTGCACCCCCTTTAGAAATTAGTTTCTAAACCATGCTGTGTACTTGAGACTCAGCATTCATTATGGGCAACATTATGTGCACCTAATACATTGTGACATGAAAAGCCACAATACTCTTAAGGATTTTCTGCATCGCCATGGGAGAACCAAAGGCTAGTGACTAAAACAAGAGACAAAGAATGGATCATTCTGTGATTTACTCCCATTCTAGCTTCTACTTTATCTCATGACCCTGAAAGAGATTATTGCTCTTCTTGTCTGTAATCTGGGCTTCCCTGCTGCCTCCGATGGTAAAGAATCTGTCTGCAATGCAAGAGACCCAAGTTTGGTCCCTGGGTCAGGAAGATCCCCTGGAGAAGGGAATGGCTACCCACTCCAGGATTCTCGCCTGGTGAATTCCATGGAGAGAGGAGCCTGACGGGCTACAGTCCATGGGGTTGCAAAGAGTCGGTCATGAATGAGCAACTAACACTGTCTGTAATATGAAGATACTTATTCTGTATGTTTGCTTTGTATGTGTATTGGAGCAGCGATTTTAAGTTGTATTCACTAAATCCTGAGGTTCCTTAAAGGTATCTTAATGTCTTCCAAAGAAGCAAGGGGATGTTAAATAGGCTTGGGTGTCTTCACCATTTTGTATCTGTTTTATATAAACAGGGGGTCTAAGTAAGATTTCATTTGAACAAAAGTTGTTGTGGTAGACATATTAGTGTTCACCAAGATTCCAGTTTTCTCCTATGAGGCAGAGGGCCCCTTTGACCACATGACTTGCTTTGGCCTATGACATGTGAGCATATATTAGGTGTAACATTTCTGCTGCTGCTGCTGCTGCTAAGTCACTTCAGTTGTGTCCGACTCTGTGCAACCCCATAGACGGCAGCCCACCAGGCTCCCCCATCCCTGGGATTCTCCAGGCAAGAACACTGGAGTGGGTTGCCGTTTCCTTCTCCAATGCATGAAAGTGAAAAGTGAAAGTGAAGTTGCTCAGTCGAGTCCGACCCTCAGCGACCCCATGGACTGTAGCCCACCAGGCTCCTCTGTCCATGGGATTCTCCAGGCAAGAGTACTGGAGTTGGGTGCCATCGCCTTCTCCGGTAACATTTTTAAGGGGAAGCATTTAAGAACCATGACATAA
Source organism: Bos grunniens (assembly GCF_055505025.1). Classification (NCBI taxonomy): domain Eukaryota; kingdom Metazoa; phylum Chordata; class Mammalia; order Artiodactyla; family Bovidae; genus Bos; species Bos grunniens. The sequence continues at coordinate 137,676,717 of NC_141194.1, forward strand.
TTCTCCAAGTTCTTTTATCCTGTCTTGGAAGACCCTGAAAGAAAAGCCTCATATCATGATGTCAGTGTTCTATTTGGTGAACAAAGCATTGCCTCCTGAATTACACTGGACTTGTTACTTGAATGAGAAATAAGCTTCTGTTGTTTCAAGCCACTGAGAGCTGAGGGCTTATTTGTTACCCGATCTAACCTATACTGACTAGTACAAGTGTCCCTTCAGAGCTACTGTTATAATGGAAAGAGCTGATGTCTGGAGAACTAGGTCTAGTTTCAGCTCTGCTCCTGACCAATGCTGTGACTTCAGAGTCAAGTCACTCATTTCTTTGAGCTTCAATTTCCTCTTATTTAAAAAAGCAGAAATAAGTAAGCTACATGCTTCATAGAATGTTTAGAATATAAAATGTTTATATTAGATATGAGTAATTATTTGCTTATTTTATAAACTCTAAGCCAATATGTTTGCAAATGGAAACGTCTCAAAAGGGAAGGACAAAAGACAAAATTCCTAAATGTTTTCTCCCAAGTCCCAAGGGCTTAGTGGGAGTTCCACCATACTTCCCCTGGTGGAACTATCTTATGTAAAGGAGGCATTGGGCTTCCCTGGTAGCTCAGTGGTAAAGAATCTGCCTACCAATACAGGAGATGTGGGTTTGCCCTGGGTTGGGAAGATCCCTTGAAGGAGGCATGACAATCGACTCCAGTACTCTTCCCTGGGAAATCCCATGGACAGAGGAACCTGAGGTGCTACAGTCCAAAGGATTGCAAAAGAGTTGGACATGACTTAGTAACTAAAAAGCAACAACAAAAGGAGGCATCATCCCTCTTCCAAGCCACTAGTATACCTAAATCTGGCTCACTTATTTTACTAAGGATCCACCAAGAAATAATACTTCCTATTGAGATTTGACTACACACACTTACTAGGAAGAAATGTAAGACATGTCATGATCAAAGAATTCAATGGCAACCCACTCCAGTACTCTTGCCTGGAAAATCCCATGGGCGGAGGAGCCTGGTAGGCTGCAGTCCATGGAGTTGTGAAGAGTCAGACATGACTGAGCGACTTCACTTTCACTTTTCACTTTCCACTTTCAGGCATTGGAGAAGGAAATGACAACCCACTCCAGTGTTCTTGCCTGGAGAATCCCAGGGATGGGGGAGCCTGGTGGGCTGCCGTCTCTGGGGTTGCACAGAGTTGGACACGACTGAAGCGACTTAGCATGCTCAAAGAATTTAGAAGGCAGTAAAGTTTACAAAGAAAGAAGAGAAGTGAAAAGCAAAGGAGGAAGGGAAAGGTATACCCAACTAAATGCAGAGTTCCAAAGAAGAGCAAGGAGAGACAGTAGGCCTTCTTCAATGAACAGCACATAAAACTTGAAGAAAACAACAGAAGGGGAAAGACTAGAGAACTCTTCAGGAAATTGGAAATATCAAGGGAACATTTCACCCAAAGATAGGCACAATAAAGGACAGTAATTGTAGATACCTAGTAGATGCTGAAGAGCTCAAGAAAGGATGGAAGGAATACATGAAAGAACTGAATAAAAAAGGTCTTAATGAACCAGATTACTCTGATGGTGTGGTCAGCCACTCAAAGCCAGACATTCTGAAGTGTGAAGTCAAGTGGGCCTTAGGAAGCACTGCTGTTAATAAAGCTAGTGGATACAATGGAATTCCAGTAGAACTATTCAAAACCCTAAAGGCTGGTGCCTTCAAGGTGTTGCATTCAATATGTCAGCAAATCTGGAAGACCTAGAAGTGGCCACAGGACTGGAAAAGGTCAATCCTCATCCCAGTTCTCAAGAAGGTTAGTACTAAAGAATGTGCTAACCATCGGACAGTTGCACTCATCTCCCATGCTACTCAGTTCAGTTCAATCACTCAGTTGTGTCCGACTCTTTGCGACCCCATGAATCACAGCACACCAGGCCTCCCTGTCCATCACCAACTCCCGGAATTCACTCAGACTCACTTCCATCGAGTCAGTGATACCACCCAGCCATCTCATCCTCTGTCGTCCCCTTTTCCTCCTGCCCCCAATCCCTCCCAACATCAGACTCTTTTCCAATGAGTCAACTCTTCGCATGAGGTCGCCAAAGTACTGGAGTTTCAGCTTTAGCATCAGTCCTTCCAATGAACACCCAGGACTCATCTCCTTTAGAATGGACTGGTTGGATCTCCCTGCAGTCCAAGGGACTCTCAAGAGTCTTCTCCAACACCACAGTTCAAAAGCATCAATTCTTCGGCGCTCAGCCAGCCTTCTTCACAGTCCAACTCTCACATCCATACATGACCACTGGAAAAACCATAGCCTTGACTAGATGGACCTTTGTTGGCAAAGTAATGTCTCTGCTTTTGAATATGCTATCTAGGTTGGTCATAACTTTCCTTCCAAGGAGTAAGTGTCTTTTAATTTCATGGCTGCAGTCACCATCTGCAGTGATTTTGGCACCCCAAAAAACAAAGTCTGACACTGTTTCCACTGTTTCTCCATCTATTTCCCATGAAGTGATGGGACCACATGACATGATCTTCGTTTTCTGAATGTTGAGCTTTAAGCCAACTTTTTCACTCTCCTCTTTCACTTTCATCAAGAGGCTTTTTAGTTCCTCTTCACTTTCTGCCATAAGGATGGTGTCATCTGCATATCTGCATATTTCTCCTGGCAATTTTGATTCCAGCTTGTGCTTATTCCAGTCCAACGTTTCTCATGATGTACTCTGCATATAAGTTAAATAAGCAGGGTGACAATATACAGCCTTGACGTACTCCTTTTCCTATTTGGAACCAGCTACTAAGGTCATGCTTAAAATCATGCATGCTAGGCTTCAGCATTATGCAAAGCAAGAATTTCCAGATGTCCAAGCTGGGTTTAGAAAAGGAAGAGGAACCAGAGATCAAATTGCCAACATTTGCTGGATCATAGAGAAAGCTAGAGAATTCCAGAAAAATATCTACCTCTGTTTCATCAACTAAGCTAAAGCCTTTGTCTTTGTGGATCATAATAAACTGTGGAAAGCTCTTACAGACATGGGAATACCAGACCATCTTACCTGTCTCGTGAGAAACCTGTATGCGGGTCAAGAAGCAACAATTAGAACCCTGTATGGAACAACTGATTGGTTCAAGATTGAGAAAGGAGTACAACAGAGCTGTCTGTGGTCACCCTGTTTGTTTAACCTATATGCTGAGCACATCATGAGAAATGCCGGGCTGGATGAGTTACAAGCTGGAATCAAGATACATGGGAGAAACATCAACAATCTCAGATATGCGGATGATACTACTCTAATGGCAGCAAGTGAAGAGATACTAAAGAGCCTCTCGATGAGGGTGAAGGAGAGTGAAAGAGCTGGTTTAAAGCTAAATATTAGTAAAACCAAGAGCATGGCATCTGACCCCATTACTTCATGGCAAATAGAAGGGAAAAAGGTGGAAGTATTGACAGATGCCTCTTCTTGGGTTCTAAAATCACTGTGGATGGTGACTGCAGCCATGAAATCAGAAGACGCTTGCTTCTTGGCAGGAAAGCTATGACAAACCTAGACAGTGTTGAAAAGCAGAGACATTACTCTGTCGACAAAAGTTTGTATTGTCAATGCTATGGTTTTCCCAGTGGTCACGTACAGTTGTGAGAGCCGGACCATAAAGAAGGCAGAGTGCCAAAAAACTGATGCCTTTAAACTGTGGTGCTGAGAAGACTCCTGAAAGCCCCTTAGGCAGCAAGATCAAGCCAGTCAATCTTAAGATAAATAAACCCTGAAGATTCACTGGAAGGACTGATACTGAAGCTGAAGCTCCAGTATTTTAGTCATCTGATGCAAACAGAGGACTCATTGGAAAAGTCCCTGATGTTGGGAAAGATTGAGGGCAGAAGGAGAACAGTGCATCAGAGAATGAGATGGCTGGATAGCATCACCAATGCAATGGACATGAACTTGGGTGAACTTTGGGAGATGGTGAGGGACAGAGAAGCCTGGCACACTGCAGTCCATGGGGTCACAAAGAGTTGGACATGACTGGGTGACTGAACAATAAAACTGGAAAGTTTTACAAGCTTGGAAAAGCTTGTAAAAGACCAAAAGACAAAGGTAGAATTCATAGCTTTTCTGTATTATGACAAAATTACTACAAAATGGATTCCAAGGACACAGAAATTTGGATATTTCAGATTCCTGTTTATCTTATAGTGACTTCATATGTTCAAAGGTAAAGAGCAAATACCTACTTCCTGAGCTATGTAAATTTGTATGCCGTGGAAGATAGGGGGAAGACCATCTCTCCCCCTATTCATTTCTGAATTATTAGCTCCTATTTTTGTGCACTGTAAGTGTTAGTCACTCAGTCGTGCCCGACTCTTTGCGACCCCATGGACTACAGCCCACCAGGCTCCTCTGTCCATGAGATTTTCCAGGCAAGGATACTGAAGCAGGTCACCATTTCCTTCTCAGGGTATCTTCCCAACCCAGGGATCGAACCCGGGTCTTCTGCACTACAGGCAGATTCTTTACTGACTGAGCTACAAGGGAATAGGCAGCATCAGGTATTTTGAGTATATATATTGTCAGCTTTCTGAAGGGATCTAAAGCAATACAATGAAACTGCTGTAGAATTTTCAAAACAATTATTCTGGGCCTCATTTTCTCAATTATCAAAACAAAAAGAGCTATCCATCTCTTCTCTTATGGAGAGATTATGTGCCTGTTTTAACTTGGGATAGAGAATTGAAAGCATTGTGAGCTATTGTGAGCAAGTTCCCACTCACAAATTGATTATAGGAAATATCAATTATTATCTTTGGATCACCCAGAGTAATCACAACCTAGTACTTACCAGCATTATCTTTATTGCCTAGCCTGCCCTTGGGTGATTCTAGGATAAAATTTATACCTAAATTTTTAATATCCACCTCCTATGGTCACTGTATATTTATAGCCATAGCCATACATTTTCCTTACTTTCATGCTTACTTGGCTTTGAGCGTCAAGAGCCAGACATCCTGGAATGTGAAGTCAAGTGGGCCTTAGGAAGCATCACTATGAACAAAGCTAGTGGAGGTGATGGAATTTCAGTTGAGCTATTCAAATCCTGAAAATGATGCTGTGAAAGTGCGGCACTCAATATGCCAGCAAATTTGGAAAACTCAGCAGTGGCCACAGGACTGGAAAAGGTCAGTTTTTATTCCAATCCCAAAGAAAGGCAATGCCAAAGAATGCTCAAACTACCGCACAATTGCACTCATCTCAAACACTAGTAAAGTAATGCTTAAAATTCTCCAAGCCAGGCTTCAGCAATACGTGAACCGTGAACGTCCAGATGTTCAAGCTGGTTTTAGAAAATGCAGAGGAACCAGAGATCAAATTGCCAACATCCGATGGATCATCAAAAAAGCAAGAGAGTTCCAGAAAAACATCTATTTCTGCTTTATTGACTATGCCAAAGCCTTTGACTATGTGGATCACAATAAACTGTGGAAAATTCTGAAAGAGATGGGAATACCAGACCACCTGACCTGCCTCTTGAGAAATCTGTATGCAGGTCAGGAAGCAACAGTTAGAACTGGACATGGAAAAACAGACTGGTTCCAAATAGGAAAAGGAGTACGTCAAGGCTGTATATTTTCACCCTGCTTATTTAACTTATATGCAGAGTACATCATGAGAAACGCTGGACTGGAAGAAGCACAAGCTGGAATCAAAATTGCCAGGAGAAATATGAATAACCTCAGATATGCAGATGATACCACCCTTATGGCAGAAAGTGAAGAAGAACTAAAGAACCTCTTGGTGAAAGAGGAGAGTGAAAAAGTTGGCTTAAAGCTCAACATTCAGAAAACTAAGATCATGGCATCTGATACCATCACTTCATGGCAAATAGGTGGGGAAACAGTGGGAACAGTGGCTGACTTTATTTTTCTGGGCTCCAAAATCACTGCAGATGGTGATTGCAGTCATGAAATTAAAAGACGCTTACTCCTTGGAAGGAAAGTTATGACCAACCTAGATAGCATATTCAAAAGCAGAGACATTACTTTGCCAACAAAGGTCCGTCTAGTCAAGGCTATGGTTTTTCCAGTGGTCATGTATGGATGTGAGAGTTGGACTATAAAGAAAGCTGAGCACAGAAGAATTGATGCTTTTGAACTGTGGTATTGCAGAAGACTCTTGAGAGTCCCCTGGACTGCAAGGAGATCCATCCAGTCCATACTAAAGGAGATGAGTCCTGGGTGTTCATTGAAAGGACTGATGTTGAAGCTGAACCTCCAGTACTTTGGCCACCTGATGCAAAGAGCTGACTCATTGGAAAAGACCCTGATGCTGGGAAAGATTGAGGGCAGGAGGAGAAGGGGACGACAGAGGATGAGATAGTTGGATAGCATCACCGACTCAATGGACATGGGTTTGGGTGGACTCCCGAAGTTGGTGATGGACAGGGAGGCCTGGCATGCTGCTATTCATGGGGTTGCAAAGAGTTGGACATGACTGGGCGACTGAACTGAACTGAACTGAACTGATGTATTCAAGGGTCATAGTCCTTAGGCACATTGTTGCTTTTTCCTTTACCCAGGTGAATTATTTCTCCCAGTCTCAACTCTGTGTGTGCTTCTGCACTCTAGGTTTCCACTACACTTAACTCCCAGTGAGGGCAACCAAGGGTTATGTGAGCATGCTGCTGCTGCTGCTAAATCGCTTCAGTCGTGTCCGACTCTGTGTGACCCCATAGATGGCAGCCCACCAGGCTCCCCCTTCCCTGGGATTCTCCCGGCAAGAACACTGGAGTGGGTTGCCATTTCCTTCTCCAATGCATGAAAGTGAAAAGTGAAAGTGAAGTTGCTCAGTCGTGTCTGACTCTAGCGACCCCATGGACTGCAGCCTACCAGGCTCCTCTGTCCATGGGATTTTCCAGGCAAAAGTAGCATGAGACAGAGGCAAGTCTGAGTTACAACTTTTGATGAATTTCATTTCCCCACTCCAGGTGCACTAGAAATGATGAAACACAGTTCCTTTGGTATTGCCACACTTTTGACTAAGTATGTTAAAAGACTTACTGGCTGCAACTGAAACCCCTGGCAACAATTGTCTTATAATTTCACTTGTTACCTGTCTTGCTCAAAACCGAATGTTTGAGATACATGTGATAGAAGAAAGAACAGCACTGGTTCAAGGATCTGCAAAGCTATCTCCTTCGAAAGCTTAATTTTTAAAAAGTTGATCTTGGCTTGGGAGACTCTTATTTCTTCAACAACTATGTCAGTCTAATTTTCCACCCTATCAGATTAAGCTTTTTTTCCCCCTTTTATTGTAAACGATTTCCCACCATACCCTTATTTGATCTGCCAACTTGTACGATCTATGGGTCCTAGGGGGTACTGGGGAAGGCAAGTTCTACTATTCAGAAACCTCTTGTGTGTTGGCCACAGCATAATTGTATTTCTGCTTTACACCTATATCATGGTTGGGTAAACAAAGTTATACCCAATGGTGAATGAGTAATCCTTTTCAGTAGTATCAATTTCCAGAGCTTTGGCCCCATGAAATGAAATATCTGTTAGTATGTTTACCATTACCAGTCCAACTCATAAGATGGTATTGATTTGATTTTTTTTGCACTGCAAAAATACCATTTTAAACCAGAGTGAAATCAATATGGGTGTGTATTTTTTATAAACAAATTGGATTTAGCTCAAAAAGAATATTCTTCGTTGGAGCAGAAATGAACCTGCAAAGAAAATCTGATAAAGCATCCTAAGATGAAAAAAAAAAAAAAAAAAAGTTTATCCTTCCTGGTGCTTCAGTCCTTTCACCTGACTATTAATCTGAGCTCAGTCTTTGCTGTCTGAGTGGAGATCTCTTTTCTGCTCAAAGCAGATCAATGTTTGCACAAATTAGGACTTGAGATAGCATCATCGGCGTGCAAATGCCTTCTTTAGATTTAAATGACACAATAGCGTTCCATTCAGCTCTTTGGGAAGCTGCACAAACCGAAGTACAAAACAGTCAGCAAGGCTCCTGATAGCAGTGCGCTTACTGTAAAGCATAGAAGCTCTTTTTCTTGGAGCACTTAATGCTTCAGAAACATCCCACCAGATGGGGTAGGATTATTTCCAGAAAGCAATTAAGGCAGTTACTGGAGCGATGGTAAGGCATCACTGTGAGTAAGCAAATAGCAAAGTTGCAACCCCTCAACTTGTACTAGTTTTCATTTTATTTGGTTAAAGCTGAAGTTCAGAGATAATGAATATGGCTTTGGAAAGCTGAAAAGTGAGGTATATTAACTCTGAATGTGGACTTCCCTTGCATGAGGAGGACTGAAGCTTATTCCCAAAATAATTTTATAAGCACTGGACTAAAGCTAAAGACAGTATTCCCTAGTTCCCTTATAAAACTAACAAGAGCACTTTACTAATAAAATCCCAGAGCTCCTGTGCCTGGGTTCCTCACATAAGAAATGCTCACTCAGATGACTGACTCCTCTCAGATATCAACTGATTCACATATATTCTTTCTCATAGCTGCTACTCCCATAGTCTTCCCCATCTCAGGAAATGCAATTTCAAGTCTTTCAGTTGCTCACACCAAAACTTGTGAAGACATCATTCTCTCTCATATCCACATTCACCTTATCAGCACATCCTACTGGCTCCATCCTCAAAATATATCCAGAAGCTGACTACCTCTCACCACCTACGCAGCTACGGTCCTGGTCCCAGGCCACCCTCATCTCTTACCTGGATTATTGCGGTAGTCTTAACAGCTTCCTCTAGAGTCTATTCTTAACACAACGATCCTTTGTAAATCACATCATGTCACTCTCCTGCTCGGAACCTTCCATTTTCTTCCCATTTCAGAGTCAAAACTGACTTCCTTACCACAGTTTATAAGGCTCTACACAATCTCTTCTCCCCTGTTCCCATGACCTCTCTCCCACCATCTCCTGCTGCTCCCTCTCCCCCTCATACATTCTTCTCTACCTACATAGTTTGGACTCTGTTCTTGTTATTCCTTAACACTCTGGGCCTTTCTGTTTGCTATTGCTTCTACCTTTCCCCCAAAATGGCTTCAAGGCTTTCTGACTTCAAGTATCTGGTCAATGGAAACGTTATTAATAATTGATACATTATTAATAATTGATACATTATTAGACAGACCGTCCTCTGTAACATGGCAGTTCCTCACCCCCCTGCCACTCTGTCTCCTTACCCTGCTTTAAGTTTTATCACAGTAGTTATTGCCCCCTGAAATATTCTATATTCATTTATTTATTTTCTTCCATACCCATGCCCCCTCTGCTGAAATGTGTGTATACATTTCAGATCATAAGCTCCACAAGGTAGAAACTATTTGTTTTGGCCTTTGCTGTATCTCCAGTGCCTGGAGGAGTACTTGGCACATCATAAGTTCCCAACCAATGTTTGTTATCAAATGAATCTACCAGACCATGAAAAGGACCACGATCTTATCTCACTCCCTTCCTCTCCTTTCTCCTTGTCTCCTTTGTCCTTCACCTCATCTTTCCCTTCCGTCTCTTCTTTATCACATCTGTTACATATTGCTCAAGATGACTCAAATAGTATATTAGAGCTATGACCTAAACCATAGTCTGATTCCATAACTCATGGTCCTCCCACTCCTGCAAGCCTACTGACTTTGTCAGCTTATCTTCCTGGCTACCTTTTCCCTCTGTTATTCTCCCTCTAGCAGCTGCAACATTTATAAAATCCAGGAATGTTCAATCCAGACAAAATCTTTGTCATTAACTCGTCTAATAATCTTGCTTCCTCTCCTTCCTTCCCTACCTTCCACCATTTTGCAGTTGGTGAAACCAAAGCTCAGAAATATTGACACCTAGGGCTTCCCTGGTGGCTCAATGGTAAAGACTCTGCCTGACAATGCAGGATACATGGGTTCCATCCCTGGTCCAGGAAGATCCCACATGCCACAGAGCAACTAAGGCCGTCTGCACAACTACTAAGTCTGTGCTCTAGAGCCTGGGAGCCACAACTACTGAGCCCACGCACCACAACTACGGAAGCCCACATGCCCTAGAGCCTGTGCTCAGTCCACCACAATCAGAAGCCCACGCTCTGCAACAGGAGGGTAGTCCCCACTATCTGCAGCTAGAGGAAAGCCCACACAGCACCAAAAACCCAGCAGAGCCAAAAATTAATATTAATTTTTTAAAAAATATTAAAACCTCTCCAGTTGTCTCATGAATAATCAGAGGCAAAGTGAGGGCTAGACCTTTCTTATGTCCAATCTTGTATTCTCAGTGGAACACCTGTACATCTCTTAATAGCCAGTAGGGCAGCATGAGGTTACTGAGAAGAGATTCAGATGAAGAGGGTAAAGGTTCCTAAGGAAAGAAAAGACAGATTGAAGAGTGCTTGCTCTCTTCACATGGAACCAGTGGTTCTAAAATATTAGAATGCATGAAAATTACCTACTAATGCTGCTGCTAAGTCGCTTCAGTCGTGTCCGACTCTGTGCGACCCCATAGACGGCAGCCCACCAGGCTCCCCCGTCCCTGGGATTCTCCAGGCAAGAACACTGGAGTGGGCTGCCATTTCCTTCTCCAGTGCATGAAAGTGAAAAGTGAAAGTGAATTTGCTCAGTCGTGTCTGACTCCTAGCAACCCCATGGACTGCAGCCCACCAGGCTCCTCCGTCCATGGGATTTTCCAGGCAAGCGTATTGGAGTGGGGTGCCATACCTAGGATATCATTAAAAGGCAAGTTCCCAGATCCTGCCCCCACATTTGACTCAGTAAATCTGGAATAGGGACCAAGAATTTATATACTTAGCTGGATCTTCAGCAGGTGGTCTGGAGACCATACTTAGTTAAACTCAATAATCCAAACTAAGTTTAGGGTGACAGCATATGGTCTTGTTGCAAAGGTGCCATAGAAATTATTTTTAAGAAGAAAAACATCACATTGCTCCATTTAAGAAAGCTTGAAGAAAATCAAGTTGTCGTTTCCATACTGAAAATAGCTTGGAGTGGTTTATAAATTCTGGATGTTAATACACACTGCCACAATAAGAATTCAGCTTTTCAAGTCAGCAAAAGTAACACAAGATGAGAAAAAGTCTGCTTGGTTTGATATATGATGACAAAAGTATGTATGCTAATTAAGAGCCTCTCACTTAATGGGAACTGTGCATTTATTAATGATGCATGACATTGGCATTCCAGTGGAACAGTAGATCATGTTCCATATTATCCAATGCATTGTATTACAGTAAATACCCCAAGGATTAATAATGTTTCATTCTCAGAAAATGGGGTTTAAAATCACTGTTAGGTTACTGGACAAGTGATATCAGTTCCCAGAGGCTGAAAAATACAGACGACACTGAGAAAAGCAAGCATTACCAAAGACAGAATTAGCAAAGCAAAACCAGCACTGTATTCACAAATGTTAGATAGCTGTGCTTTCAATATTGGGAAAAGGTACCAAAGATTAGAAAATGGAATTTTCTCCCAAAGCTTACCAACAATTCTCTTACCTCTTGACTCCATATATAGCAAATGGTCTCATAGGTCACACCTGGAGAGAGAAAGGAGAAAAGAAGTTGCTTTTATGTGTGATTTTTTAAGGTAAAACTTTCTGTTGGACCTAAGAAAGAACAAAACTCTTCTTATACACGTGAAGTCATCTAGTCAAAAGTAGTAAAATTCACTCCTTTTATTATCTGTACTGAAAGAAAACCCCATCTACTATGGTGAAAATTGTATCGAATTTAGAGAACACTTTGAAAACTCATACTCTAGATATTAAAGGCCAATTTTCCAAAATGCAGCCTTTTTTTTTTTTTTTTTTTTGGTTAGACTCAAATTGATTTTTCCAAGAAAATTCAGAGCCTGACACTTTGACTTCACAGTAGTTCCTGGGGCTCTGTCCTCGGGGTTTTTTGTTTTTTGTTTTTTTTCTCACAGGCTGGAGTTTTTATTTTTTATTTGAGATGGCCAACTAGGGTATCAAAGAAAACAATTTAAGTTGTTAATAAAGTCTCCAGAAAGCCTTGAGAGTTCTGCTAATTCTCAAGTTATACACATGACCGGTTTCTCTCTTCACACTCTCAGGGCTTTTTTAATGAGCTTCATGTAGGGGAAATGTAACATTGGCCCTAAATGGGTTATCATATCTGTCCTGGGTCTAGAGGTGTTCTTCAGAAATAGAAAGGGCATAAAGGGGAGAGATAGGAAGGAGATGATATGTGACAGTCAGTGTGCTAAATACTTTCATACATATCACCTGTGGAAAACATCCCTTTTAAGCAGCTATTCTTATCTCATTTGCCAGATTAGGAAACTAAGATTAATTTCTGCAAGTCCGCACACCTAGAAGATGGCAGATCCAGGATTCAAATCTAAGTCTGTCCATCATGAAAGCCCATACTCTTCTTGTATATTAAGATTAGTTTATTGTTTAAGCTTTCAAAGTGTCTTCACATATTTACACCATATTTTTGAGATTCCTATAAATTAGGTTAGGTGATAGCATGAGCATACTCCTTTTGCAAATGAAGATAGAAACTCAGACTAAATTCCATGTCCAAGTTCACAGGGTTGATAATTAGACCTGGGATGCCCAGCTGGGTCTCTTGATTCTACCTCGCACATCAGAGACTTTGTACCTAAAGATGATTTTCTGTCCCAGCACTTTAAGAATCATTTGGGGCATTTTAATTCAGAAAAGTAAAGAATTTAATCCCTTGACAGAATAAAATTTGGGGGGGAAAGCAATGTGATTCTGTTTGAGGAAGCCAACATTTGAAGACATCTCATACATAGAGAGATATTAAAAATATGGTATTGAGCCTACTCCACATTAGTACTCTCTTATGTCATTGTTAGCTTCTGAAATAAAAATATAATCAAGAGGATATGCCAAGAGAATGGAAGGTGTCTAAGTAGAAGAATTTCCTATGACAGCTGAGCAATCCAAATGTCAAGGCAGAGCAGAGGACCCTTCATTTTTGAGGAGAAACTGTTGATTTTGAGATAGCACCATATTACTATGTCTTTTTTCCATTACGCTGAATAACTTATGTAGATTAAGTAAATTTACAACAGAAGTTAGTGCAAAGGTGTGAGGATGAAAGAGGAATATAGTCAAATTAAAGGGTGAAAATGTTATTGTGATAATGTAATGATTTTATTAAGTGTCATTTGCATATATTATAGAGCAAATAGCTTAAATGAAATAGAAAAACTGAACACTGTTAGTAAAATAACATCCCAATTTAATGTTGGCTGTAGTAAGTATGGCACTGCAAGAGTCACCACTTTTTTGCTTTTGTCAACTCTGGTCACTTGAACGAAGTGACAAGAAGTCTTGTAAAGCTTCCATTTCATTGTGATGTACACTTGTACTTATTATATAGCAATGACTGTCTGAATTAGATTGTACTTAAAAATAAAATTCCCCTTCTTGTCCAGCCAATCAGAGTATAGGCGTCTACCAGCTGCCATAGGGCATCCAAACTACCCTTGAAAGCAGTCCAGTGTAGGGGTTAAAAGTGTGGGCTCTAGAGTCAGACTGTATGGGTTCAAATCCCTGCTCTAATGCCTGGTAGTTATATGACCTTAGGCAAATTGCTATGTCTTGATCCCTTCATCTGTAGAGTAGGGTTAATAACAGTGCCTCGATCATAGAGCCACTGTGAAAACTAAGGAAAAGAATTCCCTTAACTCATTTAGTACAGTGTCTAGTATCTAAGATTCCCAACACTAGCAATGGATACTACTATCATTATTCTTAATTAGTGCCAAGAGATGTACAGGTTGATCATATGTGGTCTTGATAGCTGCAGTAGAACTGCTGTTTGTTTAATGATAGAAATGTATTCTCTCACAGTTCTGGAGGTTAAAAGTCTGAAATTCAAGTATCAACAGATAAGAACCTCCTCTCGAGGCTGTAGAGGAAAAACCTTGCTTCCTCCAGCTTCTGGTATCTGTTAGCATCCTTTGGCTTATCACATAACTCGAGGCTATGCTGTAGTCTTTGTGTGGTTTTCTCTCCTCTTCTCCCTTTCTGTCTCTCTCTTTTTTTTTTTTTAAATTTTATTTTATTTTTAAACTTTACAAATTGTATTAGTTTTGCCAAATATCAAAATGAATCCGCCACAGGTATACATGTGTTCCCCATCCTGAACCCTCCTCCCTCCTCCCTCCCCATACCCTCCCTCTGCGTCGTCCCAGTGCACCAGCCCCAAGCATCCAGTATCATGCATCAAACCTGGACTGGCAACTCGTTTCATACATGATATTATACATGTTTCAATGCCATTCTCCCAAATCTTCCCACCCTCTCCCTCTTCCACAGAGTCCATAAGACTGTTCTATACATCAGTGTCTCTTTTGCTGTCTCGCACACAGGGTTATTGTTACTATCTTTCTAAATTCCATATATATGCGTTAGTATACCGTATTGGTGTTTTTCTTTCTGGCTTACTTCACTCTGTATAATAGGCTCCAGTTTCATCCACCTCATTAGAACTGATTCTAATGTATTCTTTTTAATGGCTGAGTAATACTCCATTGTGTATATGTACCACGGCTTTCTTATCCATTCATCTGCTGATGGACATCTAGGTTGTTTCCATGTCCTGGCTATTATAAACAGTGCTACGATGAACATTGGGGTACACATGTCTCTTTCCCTTCTGGTTTCCTCAGTGTGTATGCCCAGCAGTGGGATTGCTGGATCATAAGGCAGTTCTATTTCCAGTTTTTTAAGGAATCTCCACACTGTTCTCCATAGTGGCTATACTAGTTTGCATTCCCACCAACAGTGTAAGAGGGTTCCCTTTTCTCCACACCCTATCCAGCATAAAGTGAAGGGCTGGAAAAAGATTTTCCATGCAAATAGGGACCAAAAGAAAGCAGGAGTAGCAATACTCATATCAGATAAAATAGACTTTAAAACAAAGGCTGTGAAAAGAGACAAAGATGGTCACTACATAATGATCAAAGTATCAATCCAAGAAGAAGATATAACAATTATAAATATATATGCACCCAATACGGGAGCACCACAGTATGTAAGACAAATGCTAACAAGTATGAAAGGAGAAATTAACAATAACACAATAATAGTGGGAGACTTTAATACCCCACTCACACCTATGGATAGATCAACTAAACAGAAAATTAACAAGGAAACACAAACTTTAAATGATACAATAGACCAGTTAGACCTAGTTGATATCTATAGGACATTTCATCCCAAAACAATGAATTTCACCTTTTTCTCAGGCGCACATGGAACCTTCTCCAGGATAGATCACATGCTGGGCCATAAATCTAGACTTGGTAAATTCAAAAAAATTGAAATCATTCCAAGCATCTTTTCTGACCACAATGCAGTAAGATTAGATCTCAATTACAGGAGAAAAACTATTAAAAATTCCAACATATGGAGGCTGAACAACACGCTGCTGAATAACCAACAAATCACAGAAGAAGTCAAAAAAGAAATCAAAATTTGCATAGAAACGAATGAAAATGAAAACACAACAACCCAAAACCTGTGGGACACTGTAAAAGCAGTCCTAAGGGGAAAGTTCATAGCAATACAGGCATATCTCAAGAAACAAGAAAAAAGTCAAATAAATAACCTAACTCTACACCTAAAGCAACTAGAAAAGGAAGAAATGAAGAACCCCAGGGTTAGTAGAAGGAAAGAAATCTTAAAAATTAGAGCAGAAATAAATGCAAAAGAAACAAAAGAGACCATAGCAAAAATCAACAAAGCCAAAAGCTGGTTCTTTGAAAGGATAAATAAAATTGACAAACCATTAGCCAGACTCATCAAGAAACAAAGGGAGAAAAATCAAATCAATAAAATTAGAAATGAAAATGGAGAGATCACAACAGACAACACAGAAATACAAAGGATCATAAGAGACTACTATCAACAATTATATGCCAATAAAATGGACAACGTGGAAGAAATGGACAAATTCTTAGAAAAGTACAACTTTCCAAAACTGGACCAGGAAGAAATAGAAAATCTTAACAGACCCATCACAAGCACGGAAATTGAAACTGTAATCAGAAATCTTCCAGCAAACAAAAGCCCCGGTCCAGACGGCTTCACAGCTGAATTCTACCAAAAATTTAGAGAAGAGCTAACACCTATCCTGCTCAAACTCTTCCAGAAAATTGCAGAGGAAGGTAAACTTCCAAACTCATTCTATGAGGCCACCATCACCCTAATACCAAAACCTGACAAAGATCCCACAAAAAAAGAAAACTACAGGCCAATATCACTGATGAACATAGATGCAAAAATCCTTAACAAAATTCTAGCAATCAGAATCCAACAACACATTAAAAAGATCATACACCATGACCAAGTGGGCTTTATCCCAGGGATGCAAGGATTCTTCAATATCCACAAATCAATCAATGTAATACACCACATTAACAAATTGAAAAACAAAAACCATATGATTATCTCAATAGATGCAGAGAAAGCCTTTGACAAAATTCAACATCCATTTATGATAAAAACTCTCCAGAAAGCAGGAATAGAAGGAACATACCTCAACATAATAAAAGCTATATATGACAAACCCACAGCAAACATTATCCTCAATGGTGAAAAATTGAAAGCATTCCCTCTAAAGTCAGGAACAAGACAAGGGTGCCCACTTTCACCACTACTGTTCAACATAGTTTTGGAAGTTTTGGCCACAGCAATCAGACCTTTCTGTGTCTTATATGGACATTTATCATTGGATTTAGGGCCACCAAATTAATCCAGAATGATATTATCTCCAACTCTTTAACTTAATTACATCTGCAAAGACTCTTTTTCAAAATCAGGTCTAATTCCCAGGTTGTAGGGGTTATGATAAGGACATCATATTCTACCCATCACATGAGGTAAAATATCTGAAGTCTCATTGCCTTCACCTTCATCAGCTCTTGGAGTGATACCTGCAGGGAGAGGGCTTGTCCATTGAGGCTGCTATAATGAAATGCAACAGACTGGGTAACCTACAAACAACAGAAATTTATGTCTTAAATTTCTGGAGGCTGGGAAGTCCAAGATCAAGGCACTTCAGTGTCTGATGGGGGTCTGCTTTCTGGTTCATAGCTGATTCCTTCTTGCCTCCCCTTCACATGGCAGCAGGGGTGACCTAGCTCTCTGTGGCCTCTTTCCTAAGGGCACTAGTCCCTTTCATGATGGCTCCATGCTCATGACTGAGTTACCTCCCAAAGGTCTCACCTCCAAATACCATCACACTAAGAATTAGGACTTCAACGTATGAACTGGAGGTGGGGTATGGGGCCACAGTCTATAGAAGAGTTGTATCATTTTTTCAAAGACATAATCTCATCAAAATTGTGAAAAGAGCAAGGTTTCTCTTCAGTGGCCTGTAACCTCTTCCTAGGCTCTTGCCTTCCTCATTCCTCTGCTCTACACATAGCCCCTTCATTCTGCATAGGACACCCTCCTGCCATCCTCCCCCAAGTCTTCCTTACCCTGAGTAGTACCTCAGATTCAAGACATTTTTCTCCTTGCAAATTCTCAATAATCTTATTATTGTTTATTTTTAACAATGCTTTGTTAGTGCATTCACCAAAAAATCTGGTAAGGGAAATCATGTTGGCCTTATAATTAAAATTTGTGAGAAAATTGACTCACTGTTGTTAAGGATTCTTTTCACTAGACTAGTCAGTGGCTTTTGAACTCCATTTTTGGCAAAAGAAACTTCCAGTTCAATCTTCTTTAGTGCCCCAGTAAATAAAACTGATAACAGTGGAGCTGCTCATATGAACGTGGAGGTGTCTGAATTGTAACAGGATCATATCTTAGTTTTTGAGATTTCAGGCACTAGCTGCAAAAGCCTAGCTGTTCTTTGACTCTAGAATCAATATATTTAACCCAGTTCTAATGACCCTGAACAGATAGAATCTTCTCAACCTAAAGTCTATAATTATGTGGTACTGCTTTAAAGTTCTGATTAGTGATTTCAAATGATAAGCAAACTAGAGAACATTATTATAATTTATTGAGAAGAGTAAGATTTTCAGCTTGGAGCATATTCAACTTTGCATTTATTCTGACACCTCAGAAGTTTACTAAATTATACTTTCAGTGGATTTTTTTTCCCATCAGTAAAAGGTTACAGAATTTCTATGTAAATGGTTCATTTAAAGGAGAAAGCACAAAAACTTATTTCCCCCTGGTTCCAATGCAAATGGTCTATCTTTTCAACCCTTCCTGCAAATACCCTAATGTCCCCTGCTCCATTGAAACTTCCTGGAAAAACCTGAACAATGACGTCATCTGTTAGCCTTGTTCCTGTCTGTACCCCACAGCCAAACTCTGTTGGAGAAAAATCACCACTTGGGTTGTTGCTGTTCAGTCGCTTAGTCATGTCCGACTCTGCAACTCCATGGACTGCAGCATGCCAGGTTTCCCCATCCTTCACTGTTTCCCAGAGTTTGTTTACTCAAATTCATATCCATTGAGTCTGTGATGCCATCCAACCATCTCATCCTCTGTCACCCTCTTCTCTTCCTGGCCTCAATCTTTCCCAGCAACAGGGTCTTTTCCAATGAGTCAGCTCTTCACACCAGGTAGCCGAAGTATTGGAGCTTCAGCTTCAGCATCAGTCCTTCCAATGAATATTCGGGGTTGATTTCCTTTAGGATTGACTGGTTTGATCTCCTTGCTGTCCAAGGGACTCTCAAGAGTCTTCTCCAGCACACAATTTGAAAGCATCACTTCTTCAGCACTCAACATTTTTTATGATCCAACTCTCACATCCATACATATCTACTGAAAAAGCCATAGCTGTGGTTATATGGACCTTTGTCAGCAAAGTGATGTCTCTGCTTTTTGATATGTTGTCTAGATTGATACCATTTGGGTAGATTGGTACCAAGAAAAATTCATGATCACCAACCTCACCTGCCCCCTCAACAGTAACATAGCCCAGCAATACATTTATCAAACGTTCAACTTCCCCACTGTCCATTCATTCTCAGCGGATGACCTTGCTTCCTGCTTCATAGAGAAAATAACCATCATATGAGAACTCTCTCAATTTCCTGCCATCAAATCTTAAATAAGATTGTGTCTGCTCCAGTGCCCTCTTTCTTCCTCCTGTCAAAGGTCAGTCCTTCCACCTGTACTCAAAACCCTGCCCCTTTTCCATTTTCTCACATATACGAGTTTAACCCCAAAGTTTCTACTAAATCTTTTTCAAGAGCTTTTAAACCTGATCTTGTCTCTTTCATTTGAAAAAAAAAAATTTTTTAGTTGGCATCCCACATTCTCTGCTAGCTAGCCAAACATCTATTTCCTCCTTTTCATGATTCAACTTCACTTCCCCACTTCCTTTCATTCATACTTTTGTTTTCATTTTGAAAGTCACAAGACTACAGAAAACTTTAAGTAAAGAATTTCCCTCTAGAACATGAATGATTAAGTTGTCGACCCATTTCCCTCAATTCCTTTATTATGTATTTCCTAAAATCAGGATACTTTTCTGCATAACCACAATAAAATTACCAAAATAATGAAATTAACATTCAGACATCACTATCATCTAATTCTTAGAACTCGTTCATGTCTTGCCATTTGTCCCAGTAATGTCTCCTGTAGCAAAAGGATCTGGTTCAAAATCAAGCATTGAGTTTTAGTTGTCATATCTCTTTATTTTCCTTCATCTTGGAAAGTGCTTCATTCTTTCCTTGACATTCGTGACTCACATTTGTGAAGATTGTACCAGTTATTTTGTAGAATGATTCTCAATGTTAGGTTTTTCTGGTATTTCCTCATAATGAGATTTGGGTTATGCATCTTTGGCAAGAATATCACAAAATGAACACTGTGTTGTTATGGTATCCCATCAGGTGGTGTCTGTCATTGATTTGTCCCACCACCAGTGAAGTTAACTTGAATACTTAATTCAGATGGTATCTGCAAGGCTTCTCCACTGCACTCTCCCCCTTTCCACTTGTAATTAATAAGCGTTTTGTTGGGAGGTGCTTTCAAGCTATATACATCTTCCGTTATTCATCAAACTTTCAATTTATACAGTCATTTATGTAGATCTGTTTGAACTCATGGCTTCGCCTCTAATTCAGTGGATTATATTCGTTGGTGTTTGAATTTATTTTGATACCCAAATTGTTTTGTTTCAGCCGGTGATAACCGCTTCAAGCTGGCTGGCTTTTGTGTCCTTTGGACATATCCTCATCATTCTTTGAGCCCTTCATTACTTACTTTCTGGCACAGCGCCATGTCCCAGTCTCATTTTGTACTTTCTCTGTTCTAACCCTGGAATCGGGATTTCTCCAGGGAGCCGGGTATTTTTTGGTGTAATGGCATTTAGAAGTCAAGTTCTGGGCACTAGTTTGTCCATTGCTATTAGGATGTTACTATTCCTAGAACCTCACAGTGAACAGAACTAGGGAATACACATATGTTTACAATAATAATATACTTATTTATATCTATAGTGATTTAGCAAAAGAAAGCTACAAATTTCCATTAATAACTCTAATTCCAATCCAACAACACAGGATTTATTCTAGTTTTCTCCTTTTTCATATTTGTACCTCTCTTCTCTGACAGACCTTAGCTTTAATTCTTGTATCCTTAATATATGTACTTTTAATATATCTTAATATATAATACAGGTACTTAATATTTGTCATTCATCAACCATTTGACTCGGGCTTCTACCCACCCCCCCCCATCACTCTACCAAAACAGCTGTCACTTAAGTTACCAGTGACCATCATTTTACTAAATACAGTGGACACTTTTAAATATTCATCATATTTGCTTTTAGTAGCATTTGGCACAGCTACAGCTCTGTATTTATGGAAAACTCTTCTGCTGGTTTCTGTAATACTGTTGGGTTGGCCAAAAAGTACATTGGAAATTTTCCATAACATCATATGGAAAAACCCAAATGAACTTTTGGCCAACTCAATACGTTTTTCTGATTTCTTCTTACATCTATGGCTAATTCCTCTCACTCTCCTTTGCTGGATCTTCCTCTTCTACTTGACCTTTAAATGTTAAAGTTTCTCAGTCTTAGGCTCTATTCATTCTCATCTTGGTCTACATTCACTCCCCTGGCCTCAATTACTGTTTCTACTTGTGACTCACAAATTTAACCTCTACTCCTAACCTCTATTAATTCCAAACACATAGATCCATCTACTTACTTAACTTTTTCACTTGGATTCCTCACAGGCACCTCAGGTCAACATGTCTAACACTGAACTCGTGATCTTCCCCAAAATACTTGCTTTTCCTCCACTATTCCCTATATTGATAAAAATAACATAACTACCCACACAGTTGCCCGTGCCAAATCTAGACATCATTCATGCTACCTCCATATCTTCACCACTGTTTTATCTAATCACTCCAAGTCTTGTTGCCTCTACCTCCTAAAAATATTTTGAATACATCTTTTTCTCTTTGTCTCCATTGCATCTACCCTCACCCTAGTGACAATTGTCCATCACCTGGACTCCTATAATCGTCACCTAAATGATCTCCTTGAACCTACTCTTCTTCCTTCCACCCCATTCTCTATATTGTATTCAAAGAGGCCTTTCTTAATACAAATCTGATTTTTGTCACTCTCTTACTACCTTTCAATACTTTTCCACTGCTGCTACAATAAAGTCCAAAATTTTTAGCAAAGCTTGTGCTAAGTCACTTCAGTCGTGTCCGACTCTGTATGACCCCATAGATGGTAGCCTACCAGGCTCCTCTGTTCCTGGGATTCTCCAGGCAAGAACACTGGAGTGGGTTGCCATTTCCTTCTCCAATGCAGGAAAGTGAAAAGTGAAAGTGAAGTCGCCTAGTCGTGTCCGACTCTTAGCGACCCCATGGACTACAGCCTACCAGGCTCCTCCATCCACGGGATTTTCCAGGCAAGAGTACTGGAGTGGGGTGCCATTGCCTTCTCCGTAGCAAAGCTTACAAGGTCCTGAATTCTCTGACCACCATTTTTTCTCTAGTCTTATCTCACGCTATTCTAGTCATCTCTCTTATTCTCCTTCAAACACACAGTATCTGTTTTGTCTACCCCATCACCACATGCTTATACCCATGCAGCTTATAGGTTTCAACTTAAACACCAGTACCTGAATGAGGTCAAAATTGTAGCATCCTCAAATTAAATTAGCGCACCCTGTTACAGGCATTGCACTGTCTTGTCCCTCCATAGTACTTATCACAGTGTGTGGCTACACAGCTCTTCGGATATTTACGCAGTAGATTTTATGCTCATGAAGGCGGAGTGCATATCTATCTTTGTTGTATTTCCACCAGTTAACACAATGCTTCACCCATGATGCACATTTCACAAATATTTATGAGATGGATAAATGGGTGGAAAGTTAAAAGGAAGTAAAAAGGAAGGAGTGCTGGTCTTCACAATGACAAATATTTGGGTAAAAGATTTTGGTCAAACATTTAGATATATCCAATAGTCACATATTTTAGGCTTACATAAATATAGGCAAGCTATTTTTCTCTTTTAAGTCAGGGATAAGATCCAGTCTGATTGGCTGTCTTCTAATCATTTTCACTTTTGTCATTCAGAAATCACTTTGTGATTTTGAAACCTTTTCTTAACTCGGTTGCTCAAAAATGAAATTGGATTGTATCCTGGACACAGCAGGAAGGTAATTTAAAGAACCCATGAACATTGTTGAAATTATCATGCAAGCTTATTAAATGCAATGTATATTTAAATTGAAAAAACTTTCTTTATTAAAACTAGATAGGTGAATTTTTACAGCTTCCAGCACTAAAATATATTAGATTTGAGAGTCAGGTTAGATTAATTTCTAATCTTTATGGAAATCATTTTTATTAAAAAGTGGGAAGTTAAGAATTTGACAGTTACAGGGTTTGGATAACTTTAAAAGGGTCATCATTTATATATGCAGGAAAGTAAAATCAGAGTGCTTTCATGATAAAGATAATTTGTTTATTTTATGTGCTCATATTTAAAAGCTGTTTTAATATTTAGACTTGTTAAAGAAAATATGAAATGTGGCTGAATATATTAGAACCTAAATAAGAGTTTTGACTTTCATTTCCTTTTATAAGAGTGAACCAAGTAAATCTGAGCCTGGCCTTACATGCTGAAATGAAAAAGATTAAGGGGTTATTTTCACTTATCATGGAAGTAATCAAAATATTTGTTTTTTATTTGCAAATACATTCTATAATTTTGAAGTTAGCTGATACTTTCTACTTTGATAAAAAAAAAACTCACATAATTGTAACTTATTGGCTGGTCGTTTATATTTCTTATTATTTCAATTTAAAGGACACTTTGGTTTCTGGGGGTGGTTCACTCAGAGGTAGATCAAAACATGGTTTTCCCCAGGAGGTAGATGACAACAGAGTGACTTGAAGGTACCTCTCCCCTTTGATTTTGGATTGTCCTTGGTGTTCTTAAAAATTGGAAACCAAACCTCAAATTAATACAAAATTTTCCTCCTCCAAAAGAGCAGGGGCATTTGTCTAGTGTGTTTATTGCTGGTTTGCAAGTCACATTCTAGTCCTTTCAAACCAATGATTCTGTAGAACGAAGTCCCCACTAAATGAAGATAAGAATGAAAATTGAGATTCTGGTGTTTACTGTTGAGTGTCTAGCAGAGAAATTTAGTGGCTCATTGCCACTGGTTTTCTCTCATTACTTTGACTTATTGTTAATCTTAGCCAAGTGCGTAAGAATTAACAGTTCCCTTTCCTGCTGCTTAAAAAAAAAAGTCTTTTAATTGAAGTAGAGTCGATTTACAATGTTGTGTTAGTTTCAGGTGTATAGCAAAGTGGTTCAGTTATACATAGACATATGTTCATTTTCAGGTTCATTACCAGTATAGGTTATGTAAAGATATTGAATATAGTACCCTATACCATATAGTACATCCTTGTTATCTCTTGTATATATAGTAATGTGTATCTGTTTATCCCAAACTCTTAACTTATCCCTCTCCTCCCCTTCCCCTTTGGTAGCCTTAAGTTTGTTTTCTATGTCAGTGAGTCCATTTCTGTTTTGTAAATAAGTTCATTCGTATCATTTTTATAGAGTCCACATATAAGTGATGCCACATGATATTTACCTTTGCCTGACTTAGTGTGATAATTTCTGAGTCCATCCATGTTGCTGCTGCAAATGGCGTTACTTCATCCTTTTAATGGCTGAGTAGTATTCCATTGTGTACATGTGTGCTACGTGCATGCTAAGTTGCTTCAGTCATGTCCAGCTCTTTGCACTCCTATGGACTGTAGCCCATCAGACTCCTCTGTCCGTGTCATTCTCTAGGCAAAATACTGGAATGGGTTGCCATTCTCTTCTCCAGGGAATCTTCCCGACCCAGGGACTGAACCCATGTCTTTTGTGGCTTCTGCATTGGCAGGCAGGTTCTTTACAACTAGTGCCACCTGGGTGGGTGGGTGGGTGGGTGTGTGTGTCTGTGTGTGTGTGTGTGTGTGTACACCACATCTTATTTGTCCATTCATGTGTCAGTGGACATTTAGGTTGTTTCCATGTCTTGGCTGTTGTAAATAGTGCTGCTATGAATGCACTTTGGCCACCTGATGTGAAGAGATGACTCATTGGAAAAGACCCTGATGCTGGGAAAGATTGAAGGCAGGAGGAGAAGGAGACGACAGAGGATGAGATGGTTGGATGGCGTCACCAATTCAATGGACATGAGTTTGAGCAAACTCTGGGAGATAGTGAAGGACAGGGAAGCCTGGCATGCTGCAGTCCATGGGATTTCAAAGAGTTGGACATGACTGAGTGACTGAGCAACAACATGAACACTGGGGTGCACGTATGTTTTGGAATTAGAGTTTTCATCTTTTCCAGATATATGCCCAGGACTGCCTGCCTTCTTTTTGTACCCACAACAGCACTTAGCATGGAGCTTTCAAAATGTCAGCTCTGTGTCTACCATTCTACATCTTGTGCCAGCATTTTAAATTCAAGATGTCTAAAACCAAACACAATGCTCATCCCAGTCAATCACTGCTCTTTCTAGATGCCCTGGTTTCTCTCAATGGTGCCAACCTTTTTCTAGTCACCCAGACTGAGAACTGCAGTCATACACTTTTATATTTATCAGTAATTGATGTATAAAACATATCTTAAGGTCTTGTTATACCCTGAGCTACATAGGGTACTCAATATATGTTTACTAAATGAATTAATGAAATAATTCCACATGTATTTATTGAGTGATCATCATGTGTTAGGAAATTTAAGAGAGAAAAGAAAGATTGAGACTCAGCTACTGCCTTCATCACCTTATAATATAGTAAGGAGAATATGTATACAAAACTACAGATACAGATTCTATGCAGTAACAGCCATAGTGAAGTGAAAAGTCACTCAGTCATTTCTGACTCTTTGCGACCCCATGGACTATACAGTCCAAGGAATTCTCTAGGCCAGAATACTGGACTGGGTAGCTTTTCCCTTCTCCATGGGATCTTCTCAACCCAGGGATCAAACCCGGGTCTCCCACATTGCAGGCGGATTCTTTAGCAGCTTAGCCACAAGGTAAACCCAAGAATACTGGAGTGGGTAGCCTATCCCTTCTCCAGCGGATCTTCCTGACCCAGGAATCGAACCAGGGTCTCCTGCATTGCAAGCAGATTCTTCACCAACTGAGCTATCAGGGAAGCCCCTAGTAACAGCCATAATAGATGTGTAAACAAAGCACTATGTGAGTACAGAGAGGGTGATATCTTCCTTGCCTTGAAGCATCATGAACCATGGACTATTGCCTTCAGACGCCATCACTCAAGCTGAAAGGTCATTTGAGCAGATGGAGATAGGTTGTGGGAAGAGCACTGAAGGAAGAGAAAACATGATGTAGCTGTAGATGCATGAAAAGGAAGGATTTGAGATTAGGGCTGGTAGTCAAATTTGTCTGTAGCCAAGGATGCAAAAAGGAGAATGATGAACGCTAAAGTCAGAAAGGTAATGATTATGGTTCGGTTAGGAAGAGTTTCAATTTCTAGGCTAAGGATGTTGGACGATCCTTTGTGCTTTGGGAAACTATGAAATATTTTTACACACAATGTATGACGAGAGTTGTGCCTTGTCCAAAGAGAAACCCAAATGTTAAGTGAGACAAGCCATGCAATAATGAGGAACACCTAAACTCAGGAATGGTTAGAAGAAAAACTTTGAGATCAAATAGCTATTTTCAATTATCCAAGAGGCTGACTAGTGGAAGAGAGACTATGTCAATTTTTGGTAGATCAAAAGGACAGAAATAAAACCAGTTGGTGAAAGGAAGAGAATAACCAATATCAGCTCAAATCAACAAATTACCTTCTAATTTGGCTGCATAAAAATAGAATTGAGGGAACTTCCTTGGTGGTCCAGTGGTTAAGACTTCACCTTCCAATGCAGGGACTGTGGGTTTGATCCCTGGTCAGGGAGCTAAGATCCCACTTGCCTTAGGGCCAAAAAATCAAAACATATAACAGAAGCAATACTGTAACAAATTCAATAAAGCCTTTTAAAATGGTCCACATTTTTTAAAGTCTTTTAAAAAATAAAAAGATCATATTCCAAAAAGTAGAACTGGAATTGACTGGTTTTACAAAGCAATAGCTGAACTTCAGGGCAAGTATCGGAAAGGTAGGAGGTTTGGATATCAAAGTAAGGGGTTGAACTTGATGAATTTTCTAGCTCTCCTAGGTCCTAACACCCTATTATTCTAGGTTATAGTTGGTTGTGGCATGTTTAAAGAGAGAACAGAGCATTTGAGAAACCAATAAGGAGGTTTTTGTAAGACTCAAGACGAAAAAGGTGATGGAAATCCTGATTAGCAGAGATCATCATAATAGCTAACACTTACACAGCATTTATTGTCCACCCAGCCCTACTATAAGCACTTTACATATATTTACTCATTTGGTCCTTACAACAACCCATATTATAGGTGGGAAATGAAAGCACAGAAAGATTTAATGACTTGCCCAAGGTCACATAGTTAATTTATAGCTGAGCTAGTATTCCAGCCCACGAATTCAGGCTTCAGAGTCCCGACTGTTAACTACTATGCTATGCTGGCTCTCAGAGAGAGAACTAGACGTGGAAATGAAAACAAAAGAATTAAGAGACCTGGCTAAATATGAGCAGAAGGGGAGAAGAATATGAAAACATGATGCCAAGTTTCCTAGTTTTAGAAACCAGGAACATTATCATGATATTAACAAAAATAATGAAATCAGGGTGAAAAAACTGTGTTATGAGTAGAAATTAAAAGGCAGGTTAGAAATATTTTGAGTTTAAGGTGATGATAGACTAGTCAAGGAGAAATATGTAACATGATATCTGTGGAATTGAAAGTCAAGGACTTTAACTTTGTATAAATATAGCCAGGTTAATATACTTCCTACCCGTAGCTTTCCCACAGTACAGTACAACCTCTCTGGAATGCTGATATTATGGGACAAGGATAGATATGAAGTCAAATTCTTTATATAATAATTCCATTATTAATTCTTAGAACAGTGAATATGGCAGCTTTAAGGAAACATAAAATATATCTCTTAGAGTTCAGATGACACTAATAACCAGACAGCCTTTTAACCACTTTAGTGATTTCCATAGAGTAAAATTATAAAGACTAAATGTATTCAACAGCACTAAGTTGTGCATTCAAATGATATATAAGGACATTTATATGCTATTGTCTTCGTCGTGCAGAGGATGTTGTTGACTCTGGATTCTTTACATTTTGTCTCTCCTTGTCATATTTATTTACAGGGGTAAAAATAAACCGTAGGTACATGGTCTGCTGGGCAATGGTGGCAGCTTTGTAAATATGTATGCAGCCCTTCCCCAGGTCTATGGCAGAAAGCAGTGCCTCTGTAATGCCTTGAACACACCTTCCGCATTAAGGATGCAGGGAGAGCCTATCAGTTTCAGAGATTGCCTGACGACCGCTAGCAGTGTCTCTCTTGTGAACTCCAATTAGACTTCATTTTCTAAATCCCAAGAGCCCTTAGCAACAGTGCTGAATGGGGTAAAAATGACTGTATAAGCTCTCGTTCATTCCGAGTAAATTTCCCATCTGCATGAAATATCCTTTCAGCCAACTGCTTTGGCTTTACCACTGAAGTATGCTATCAGATATGTTTGAGAGTTTGGATGTGTCTGAAGATCTCTCAGTGCATCGTCTATAGAGCTTCAGGGGACATAGACCTTTCCATGCTCACTTGGGAGGCTTATTGCCTCAGAAAAACCCCAAGCAAGAGTTTTAGGTGTCCATCAAGGGGACTAATGAAATTCATTTGGGGGAGAAGAGAGGTAATGTCAACATTTTTTCAAGAAGGAAGAAGAGGTGTAATATCAGTCAGAAGGAAGAGAAAGTTCTCCTTAGCACAATTTTAACAGTATGTCCAATCATGCCAAAAGGAATGCTAATCATTATGTATAAGGAACAGGGCTTCCCACGTGGTGCTAGTGGTAAAGAACCTGCCTCCCACTGCAGGAGACATAACAGATGAGGGTTTGATCCCTGGGTTAGGACAATCCCCTGGAAGAGGACATGGCAACCCACTCCAGTATTCTTGCCTGGGAAATCCTATGGACAGAAGAGCCTGGAGGGCTATGGTCCATCAGGTTGCAAAGAGTCAGACACAACTAAAGCGACTTAGCATGCATACATAAAAAGCGGCTTTCTAACTTACAAATAAATGTCTCAAGTAGCCACTCTGAGCCAGGATGTAATAATAATTGTTCCAGTAGCAGTTGTTTATTGTTTAATAAGTGAGAGCACTGTTTTATTGAGGCCAAGAACATAGGTTTGATACCTTGATACTTTTGATATTGTGATGTCTTCAGCTTGCCCTTTTGGGAGATCACAGTCTGCAAATAGGTAGAAATGATGATAAGAGAATCTAAGCACAGAGCCGTGGATAGACCAATACAAAGTTTTCCATAGCTGAACAATCAGTTCAGAGCACAGAGCCTGCTACAAATCACGAATCATACATTAGGAGTTTCCAGCATTAATATTTTCTTCTGAAGGGTTTTACCTTGTTGGGTTAAGTGAAAAGCATTTGTGTGACAAGTGTCTAGATTTCAGCATTCTTTGCTAACTGAGGATATTATTGGATAGACCAGTGTGTTGGGTTTGTAATCAAAGGACTGAGACAGTTTTGCATCTGTAGCCAAGAATGAGTAGAGATTCACCTCAACCTCAGTGTTTCCAGCCACTGATCACTGAGCTAAGCAATATACAATCTTGAGTTATGAGAGAATATTTCATTTGGCCGAAAAGCAAACAGGATTTATTCCAAAGGAAATATTCTAGATATTGAAAAAAAAAGCCAGTTGAGTATTTTATTGAATTCAAAAATTGTAAGATTTTTGAGATTTTTTTGATTTTTCTGTCTTGGCAGGTTTTTCAGATTTGCCAAAGAACTTTTCACCAATTTATAAAGGAAATCCAAAGCCATATGATAAACATAATTTTTAAGATTTTTAAGATTTTTTGATTTTAAGATTTTTTGATTTTAAGATTTTGAGATTTTTAAGATTTTTCTGTCTTGGCAGGTTTTTCAGATTTGCCAAAGAACTTTTCACCAATTTATAAAGGAAATCCAAAGCCATATGATAAACATAATCCAGGAAGCATTAAGCTGAAAGTCAATTCCACTCTTGATCTTCAACACTAGATTCTTTCACATTTAGTTCTTATCCAAGAATTTGAGACTCCTCTCAAGAGTTTTATAGGTTGGAGTGTGTTGTTGTTGTTGCTGCTGTGTTGTTACTGCTGCTTCTGTGTACAGAAAGAGCTAGCTGACATGTTGTATCATCTTGTGGTCTCTTCAATCAAATTGTTGTTCAAATGTAAGATAGTGTTAAGTTACTAAAATATATTGAAGCCCTTTGTGATGCTGGGGCTAAAAGACAAGTGTTATGCTTATGTCATAGGTTTTCTGTGTAAAATGAGAGATATACTGTTACACCTCAAACACAGAAATGTGATATATAGCCCACAGTAAAACCAAATCTTCTTTAAATTTAATTTTGTTTTTAATTGTAGGATAATTTCTTTACAATATTGTGATGGTTTCCACCATACATCAACATGAATCAGCCACATTATACACATGTCCCCTTCCTCTTACACCTCTCTCACACCCCTCTAGGTAATCACAGAGCACTGGCTTTGGGTTCCCTGCATCATACAGCAAATTCCCATTGGCTGTCTATTTTACATATGGTACTGTATATGTTTCAATCTCTTTCAAGTCATTCCACCCTCTCCCTTCTGAGCTCTGACCAAAAGTCTCTTCTTTATGTCTGCATCTCCTTTGCTGTCCTGCAAATAGAATTATCAGGACCATCTTTCTAGATTCCATATATATGCGTTAGTATACAATATTTAGCATACAATATTTGTCTTTCCCTTTCTGACTTATTTCACTCTGTATAATAGGCTCTAGCTTCATCCAGTTTATTAGGACTGACACAAATGTGTTCCTTTTTATAGCTGTGCAGTATTCCATGTGTATATACAGAACAACTTCTTTATCCATTCATCTATCAATGGATATCTAGGTTGCTTCCATGCCTAGCCATTGTACATAGTGCTGCAGTGAACACTGGGTACATGTATCTTTTTCAATTATGGTTTCCCAGGGGTATATGCTGGGTCATATGGTAGTTTTATTCCTATTTTGTAAAGGAATCTCCATATTGTTCTCCATTGTGGCTGTATCAATTTTCTTTCCCACCAACAGTATGAGAGGGTTCCCTTTTTTCCCTTTCCAACTTTTATTAAAACCAAATCTTTGTCATAGCGAAGTACTATAAAGATCGCATGGAGGTTGTATTGAATTTAGCTCTGTGCAATAAGTGTGTTATCAACTAATAGATATGTTATCAGCTAATAGATATGTTATCAACTAATAGATATGTTATCAACTAATATTTTCCCAACTGCTTTTCAGAGAAACAAGGACTCAAAGTGTATGTGTACATGCATGTGTATGTGTATACCTGCATGTGTACTGAGCATGTGTGCCACAAAGTTAACAGTTATTCCACTCTCAGGTAGAATGCCTACCACTGAAGAATTCAAAAAGCTGAAAAACAATACCAAGTACACCCTTTATTCTTGTTGTTGTTTAGTCTCTAAGTCATGTCTGACTCTTTGCAACTGCATGGACTACAGTGTGCCAGACTTCCCCATCCTTCATTATCTTCTGGAGTTTGCTCAAAGTCATGTCCATTGAGTCGGTGATGCTACTATTTTTGGTTGAGCCATTGCTTGATTTTAGTGAACAACTGGGTATACACTCTAATAACTTTTCCAGTTCTTAACCTGCTTGATTTGGACAATGCTCACACTTATCAAATCAACTTACTTTTTCCCTTACTCTTATTTCCCATATTCAATCACAAAAAAACAATGAGAAAATCTTCATAGTTTCCCCAATAAAATTTGTATTATAGTCTATCAAAGAGAAGGTCTCTATGTATTCAGGTTCTTTCATCCCGAATTCTTTATTTTCCTTATGCTCCCAGTCTGCTTTCCTTTAATCTTTAACTGATTCTACTGGATGCTGAACAAGTGGACATGTAATACTTTTGTATTTTTCATGAATTTTTACATAAAATGTGTCCTTTTCTTGTTGAGAATGCCATATGATATTATTTAAAATATTACTTACGTGTGTATTTTGGAACCTGATACCCAGGGCTTCTGAGGTGGAGCTAGTGGTAAAGAATCCACTGGCCATTACAGGAGACAAAAGAGAGGTGGGTTTGATCCCTGGTGGGGAAGACCCCCTGAAGGAGGAAATGGCAACCCACTCCAGTATTCTTGCCTGGAGAAGTCCATGGACAGAGGAGCCTGGCAGGCTTCAGTCCATGGGGTTGCAAAGAGTTGGACATGAATGAAGCTACTTAGCACACATGCAACTGATACCCAGACTTAATATTTCAGAGTATCCAATATTATTATTGTTTAACATTGAGCACAGCCAAAGTGCCAAGAATAACAGAATTTACTAAGAATTTTTGCCTACAAAGTAAATCTGAGAGAAACAGTTCTGAGGTAGGCTGTGAAGGATTTACTGTTTAATCAAATGATTCTTTGTCAGCATGCAACAAAGAGGTGTTCCAGCTGTATCCTAGTCCAATTTATACAAGTGTTGTTCATTGTTGACATGCATAAAGAAACTTATTAAAAATGAAATGTCTCAATAGAACTTTAAAGTGTCTGCCTATATTTTTCATGTCCTTTTCCAATACATTGGCACAGAAGACTTTTTATGTTTTAGCATTCTTTTGTCATATTTTGTAGTCTGTAATGTTAATGTATTTTCAACCAGATAGAAAATATTGCACAAAGAACTATTCATAAGACAAATATATTAGAACAAATATCATGTCTATCATGTTTATAAATTATACAGTCGCCAGCATCTGTTTTCTGTTAGTCCTTCCCCCACACCCACAGCACTGCTGATCATAAAAGATTGGGATTGAAAACATCTTAGAATCAGTCCAGAAACTCCATTTGGAAATGGATGCAATTGCAAGAGTGTGGATGCAGTTCAAAGTGAGGAATGCTTCATGTTGGAAACCTGCTTCTCCATGTGTAGTGATTTATTTCTTAGAGGATTTCCTTCATCAGGCGAATATTGCTTCTCACCTGGATCCTTGTGGGGCTGAAACTGTCAATCAGATTAAGAGTTGTGGCTTATATCTCTGGAGAGAGGGATTAAGTGCGAAGTTAAGCCACATCTCCATTTATTTACATGGACTTCCCTGGTGGCTCAGTGGTAAAGAATCTGCCTGCCAATGCAGGAAACACAGGTTCGATCCCTGTGTTGGCAAGATCTCCTGGATAAGGAAATGGCAACCCATGCCAGTATTCTTGCCTGGGAAATCCCACGGACAGAGGAGTCTGATGGGCTGCAGTCCATGGCGTTGCAAAAGAGTCGGACATGACAGAGTGCCTAAATGACAACAAGAAAAACCACTTATTTATTCAACAGAAAATAAGTACTGAAAGTGAAGTCGCTCAGTCGTGTCCGACTCTTTGCGACCCCATGGACTATAGCCTACCAAGCTTCTCCGTCCATGAGGTTTTCCAGGCAAGAATACTGGAGTGGGTTGCCATTTCCTTCTCCAGGGGATCTTCCCCACCCGGGGATCGAACCCAGGTCTCCGGCATTGCAGGCAGATGCTTTACCCTCTGAGCCACTGTCCCTAAAGACAGTCATTTCTTTTTTTTTTATTGTTGCTAACATTTTCAGTTCACTTCAGTCACTCAGTTGTGTCTGACTCTTTGTGACCCCATGGACTGTAGCATACCAGGCCTCCCTGTCCATCACCAACTCCTGGAGTTTACTCAAACTCATGTCCATTGAGTCGGTGATGCCATCCAACCATCTCATCCTCTGTTGTCCCCTTCTCCTCCTGCCTTCAATCTTTCCCAGCATCATGGTCTTTCCAAATGAGTCAGTTCTTCACATCAGGTGGCCAAAGTATTGGAGGTTCAGCTTCAGCATCAGTCCTTCCAGTGAATATTCAGGACTGATTTCCTCTAGGATGGACTGGTTGGATCTCCTTGAAGTCCAAGGGACTGTCAAGAGTCTTCTCCAGCACCACAGCTCAAAAGCATCAATTCTTCAGTGCTCAGCCTTCTTTATGGTCCAATTTTCACATCCACACATGACTACTGGAAAAACCATAGCTTTGACTAGATGGACTTTTGTTGGCAAAGTGATGTCTCTGCTTGTTAACATGCTGTCTAGGTTGGTCATAGCTTTTCTTCCAAGGAACAAGCGTCTTTTAATTTCATGACTGCAGTCACCATCTACAGTGATTTTGGAGCCCAAGAAAATAAAGTCTGTCACCGTTTCCATTGTTTCCCCATCTATTTGCCATGCAGTGATGGGACTGGATGCCATGTTCTTAATTTTCTGAATGTTGTGTTTTAAGCCAGCTTTTTCACTCTCCTCTTTCACTTTCATTAAGAGGCTCTTTAGTTCTTCTTCACTATCTGCCATAAGGGTGGTGTCATCTGCATATCTGAGGTTATTGATATTTCTCCCAGAAATCTTGTTTCCAGCTTGTGCTTCATCCAGCCTGGCATTTCGCATAATGTACTCTGCATATAAGTTAAATAAGCAGGGTGACAGTATATAGCCTTGGCATATTTCTTTCCCAATTTGGAACGAGTTCATTGTTCCATGTCCAGTTCTAACTGTTGCTTCTTGACCTGCATACAGATTTCTCAGGAGGCAGGTCAGGTGGTCTGGTATTCCCATCTCTTAATGAATTTTCCACAGTTTGTTGTGATCCACACAGTCAAAAGCTTTAGTGTAGTCAATAAAGCAGAAATAGATGTTTTTCTGGAACTCTCTTGCTTTTCCTAGGATACAACAGATGTTGGCAATTTGATTTCTGGTTCCTCTGCCTTTTCTAAATCCAGCTTGAACATCTGGAAGTTCTTTGCCAATAAGTATATATCCGTAAAAATATCTTGATCAGCATATATTTAAATTTCATATGTATAACTTGCTTTCTACCATTATCATTATGTTTTGAAGGTTTATCAATTTTGTACCTCTACTGTGTTCAACTTCTGTATTTTGTTTTTTGCATCGTATGAACACACCAAAATTTATATATCCACTTTCCTATTGATGTACATTTAGGTTGGACACACACACACACATGCACGTATCAATGAATATATTTTGAAATGTTCTTAGTCTTTTCAGTTTCATATGGATTTTAAGGTCAGATTTTCAAGCTCTATGAAAAAGGTTATTGGAATATTGACTGTAATTACATTGAATTTACACAACTAGTAGAGGAAAATTAACATCTTAATGATTTGAGGTTTGTGAGCCATGAGCATAGTAGTCTCTCCATTGATTGAGTCTTTGTATGTGTCCTTCAATTCAAAAGATTTTAAATTCTTGCATGAAAGGACATTGAAGTTTTTTTTTTGCAAGATATGTTATTATTATGAATGGGATCTTTTTTTAAAAAAATTGTACGTTCTACTTATAGTTGGCTGTGCCTGATATATAGCCATGCTGCTGATTTTTTTCTGTTAATCCTGTTTACAGTAACTTTGCTATCCTCTCTTCCTGTTTTCATAGTTCATCTGTATATTCAGTTTTGTATCTTCCTCTACAGGCATTGGAGAAGGAAATAGCAACCCACTCCAGTATCCTTGCCTGGAAACTCCCATGAACAGAGAAGCCTGGTGGGCTGCAGTCCATGGGGTCACAAAGAGTTGGGCACGACTGAGCGACTAACACTTTACTACAGGCATTAAACATTTTATATTGTAATTGCTTTATTGTGCTAGCTAAGTTATCCAGTACCATACTGAATTAGAAGCAGTAGTTAACTGTGGTACTTCTGACTTTAAGGGAACTATGTTATTTTATCACTAAGTTTGATGCTTATTTTAGGGTTTTGGTAAATCACCTTTATCATATTCGGTAAATTCCCATCTAGTCCTATTGTGCTAAGAGATTATATTATAAATAGGAAATATATTATAAATATATAATATTATATAATACTATTTCTATATATAAGATGATAGTTTTTCTTTAATCCATTATGAAATGAGATTAAAGTCAAATAGATTAATTCAGTGATCAATTATTTTAATAGATTTTCAAAAGTTAAACCATCCTAGCATTCATGCCTACTTTGTTGTAATTTCTTATATTTGTATGTATCTGGTTTGATTTCCAGATCTTTTATTAAAGATTTTTGCATCCATATTTATAAGTGAGATGAGGCCACAAAAAAGTCCTTTCTTCTTTTCTCACCTTACTTTGGAACCAGATTATAGTAGTCTCATAAAATAGTTCAGGAAGTCTTCTCTCTATTCACGTTCTCTGGTGTGACTTAAAATAGAGATTACCTGTCTCTTAGAAGTTTCACTAAATATACCTGTAAAATCATCTGGGCCATTTTCAATGTCTTTAAGATCTATCCAGGCTTTCGGTTTCTTCTCAAATCCATTTTTTTCTTGAAAAATCATCTACTTCATCTAAGATTTCAAACTTACTGTCATAAAATTGTTTATAGTACTTTTTCATTTACTTTTATATTTTAAACTTTAATATTTATTTTCATCATTTCCTTTCTTTTTTTCTTATTCTATTTTTTCAAGGCTTTCTCTACTTTATTATTCATGTCAAAGACACAAATTTTGGTTTTGTTCATCTTCTCCATTGTTTCTTTGTTTCTCCCTTCATTAACTTTTAGCTCTATTATTGTTTCCTCCCTTCTACTTATGTGTAATCTTTTTTCTTACTCCTTGAGTTGGATGCTTTGTTCATTAATTTTCAATTGTTCTTTTCTACTAAATGTATGAAAAGATATAAGTTTCCTCTAAGTTACTGTCTAAGCTGCATCCCACAAGTTTTTATAAATAGTATTTTCATTGTTACCCAGTTCCTAATTTCCAATAAAATTTTTATGTGATTCATGAATTATTTTACAGTATATTTTTAAGGAGCACTTTTCTGCATTTTTGCTTTTGCTTTTTGTTCACTGATTTCTAATTTTAGTGCATTTTGCTGAAGCAGCATGATCTGTATGGTGTAGAATATTTGTCATTTGTTGAGCTTTCCTTTGTAAACTAATAATTGTCTGTTTTCTGGGTATTCTGTATGTTCTTGAAAAGAATGTGTGTTTATAGTCATAGCTTTGGGGTTCTATACATGTTCATTATATTAAAGTTTTTAATTGTACTATTCAACTTTTCTACATCCTCATTAATTTTTTATCTTTTTATTCCTGATGGTGAAATTTTCAATTTGTCTCATTACAAGTATGTCAAGGTTTGCTTTATATATATTGAAGCTATATTTTCTTACAGGATCACAATTGTTACCTCTTCCTGGTGAATTAATCCTTTTATCATTATATAATGACTCTATCCATAATGATCTTTACACCTTGAAATCTATTTCATCTGATAATATTGTAGCTACTGCAATTTTCTTGGTACTTTACTACCATGCTTTTTTCTCTTATTGATAACTTTTCTGTATTAGTATGTTTCAGCACACCTCTTATTAACAGAAAGAACAAAACTACATTTTCTGTTTCACTCAGTTCCAGAGTCTCAGTCTTTTAAACTGCAAGTTCAATTTGTTTTTATTTACTATGATTACTGACATGTTTGGATTTATATCCTATATCCTTCTCTGTCTCCTATTTACATCATTTATTTTTTCGTTGACTTTTACCCTTTTTCTGCCTTTTCTCTGATTACCTAGGTTATCTTTATTCTTATTCCTCTATTTCTGGTTAGGAAATTATATATTCAGTTTATGTTCTTTTGCATGTTATCTTTAACTTCTTAACATTTCTTTAAAACATAATACACATACAGAAAAGGACAAAAGTGCTAGGTGTACAACTCAGTGAATTATCCAGATAGGAAACACCTGTGGTAGAATATATTCTACCACCAATAGCATGTGTTTACTCTATCTTTCGATTAAAAGAAGTTCTTAATTTTGATATTGTCCAATTTTATCTTTTATCTTTATGGTTAGCATTTTGTGTACAGTTTTTAAAAATTTTTTGTGTGCTAAGGATCATGAAATTGTTTTTTAATGTTGTGTTCTAGAAGCTTTGTCAATTTATTTTTAGTACATTTTGTCTGGAATTGATTTTGTATATAGGATTTGGTAGAGATGAATTTTTCTTAAAGGATATTCAGTTTCCCAGAACCATTTCAAACAGTAGTCATTTCTCATTTGCCTACAGTACCACCTTTACCATAAATCAAGTATCCTTGTATGGATGGATCTATTTTAGGAATCTATTTACTCTGATTGGTTTATTTGCCATTGTACCAATGCCCACTGTCTAAATTAACATAGCTTTATAATGTCTTCCTATCAGCTAGAGTAGGTCTTTTCACCTTATTCTTCTCCTTTCTTTGACTGATCAATATACACATAAACATACAAACACACACATACAACTGCTGAGATGTTGATTGGGGATGTATTGAATCTGCAGGAGAATTTGGGGGAAATTGGCATCTTTAGTTTTGAGTTTTTCAGTTCATGAACATGTTGTAGCTTTCCATTTATCCAGTTTTTCCTCTAGTTTATCTCACAAATTTTAATAATTTTCCAGTATAGGTCTTACAAATATTGTGTTAAAATTATTATTAAGCATATTAATTATAATAATATGTACAGATACTTTTTGTAGTTTGTATATGCACAATCATACTATCCTTGAATAATAATTGTTTGTTCCTTTTCAATTTTTATACTTTTTTTTTCCTTTTCTTACATTATTGCACTGGCTAGGACCTCAAGAATTATGTTGTATAGAAGTGATGATCATAGGCATCTTTGCTCAGTGTCAATAATAGAAGAAACGATTTCAACATCTCACAATTAAATAATGTTTTTGTTGTGGGGTTTTTGTAGCTTATCTTTATTGGTTAAAGTTGCTTTTAGTCTTAGTTTGCTATTTTTATCATGAATGAATGTTTAGTGTTTTATGAAATACTCATTATGTATCTGTGAAGATGATCATATGAGTTTCATCTTTTACTCTATATATATGATGAATTGCAATTATTGATTTTCAAAGTTTAAAACAATCTTGCTTTTCTAGAATAAATACAAATGGGTAATTATATGATTTCCTGTTATGTAATACTAGTTTTGCTGTATTTACAGAGTTTTTACATCCATATTTATGAGTGAGATTAGCCAGTATTTTTTCTTATAATATCATTGTCAGATTTTTACATCAAGGTTATGTTGACCTCATAAACACACTATGAAGTGTTTTCTTTTTTCCTATTCTTTGGAAAAGTTTATTCAAGATTGGCAATTTTTCTTCCTTAAAATTTTGGTATATTTACAAATGAAGTTATCTGAGATTGTAATTTTTGCGGGGGGATATTTTTCATTGTTTATTAAGATTTTTATAGAAAATACTGTTTCCTTGTTTTCCTTGTGTGCATTATTGTAAGCTTGATTTTTCTGGGAATTTGTCCATTCCACTGACAGTTTTAAATGTATTGACAAAAAGTTATTTGTGCTACCTTCTTATGATGTTTTATGTCTGAACAATCTGCAACAATGTCATCTTTTCCATTCCCAATATTAGTTATTTGGGCCTTCTGTATTTTCTTCTTCGTGAGCCCCATCAGGAGTTTATCAACTTTATTAGTTTATGCAAATCATCACATATTGGCTTTGTTGATTCTTTCTATCACATATTTATTCCTATTTACTTAATTTTAGCTTTTAAAATTATTATCTTCTTCCTTATACCCTCTTGGAGTTTCCTTTGCTCTTCTTTACGTAATTTCTTTGAATTGGATGCTTGGGTCATTGTTTTTTCAGCTGGCTCCCCTTTCTATCATATAAATGTTCCTATACATATGGACTGAGTTATATTACACAAATTTTTACATATTTGTTGTTGTTCCGTTGCTAAATCATTTCCGATTCTTTGTGACATCATGGACTGCAGCACGCCAGATTCCTCTGTCCTCCACTGAGGACATTTTCATTCATTTCAAAATATTTCCTTATTTCCATGATGATTTCTTCTCTGTTCTATAGTTCATTCAGAAGACTATTTCTTAATTTCTAAATTATGTGGATTTTATAATTATCTTTTGTTACTGATTTCAAGTTTAATTCCATAGTAGGGAGAAAACGTGTTTATATAATTTCAGTACTTAGAAATACATTGAGACTTGCTTTACAACCCAGCCTATGGTCAATATTTGTAAATGCTTTCTGTGTACTTGAAATTTCTGTGTATGTTGTAGTTATTTAATGCAGTATTCTGTATTATCAACTAGATCAAATTTGTTAGTCATATTCTCAAATATTACATATGCTTTCTGAGTTATCTGCTTGTTCTGTCAGTTAATGAGAAAGGGAATCATAAAAATCTCTGACTATAATTGTGAATCTGTCTTTTTCTCTTTTTTGTTCCTTCACGTTTGCTTCAATATTTGGCTTCAGTACTGGAAATTTTTCAGCCATTATCTAGTCAAGTATTTTTTCTGTACCCATAAGATTGACAAAAGCTCTGCTCAACCTTTGAGCCTTCCAGCTGCATCCACCAGAACTGACAGATATTTCTAGAAGAGAAACATCTATAAATGTCAGACACCTCTCTGGGTTATCATTTTCTCCTGGAAGTTGGCCCAGTAACCCTTTACTATTTTGTGAATTCTAGTAATATTCAACAAAATTTTAAATATTTTTTGTCTAGGTTTTCTAGTTCTTATCAGAAGAGAATAGTAAAAATTACTTAGGTCACAATCACTTTTCCACTTTTATATGCATACTTGACAAAGTATCTCTTACCTAACTCCTGAAGAATATAAGGCTTTAGAAATATTGCACACAGGGGATTCCATTGCACCTAATATGATAAGGTAATATTTTATTTCACTATTGTTTTCTAATCCCCCAGTTTTATAATTATTGTTATTATGTAGTCAATGCTTCCTTGCCATCTCTCTAGGCTAGTGGATAGTTTATTAATCCCCATCTACTGAGGTTGCAGTTTTTCAAGGGTTGTCCTTGCTTTCTGCAGAAGTTTCTGCTCCAACTCCCTATCTTAAATGGGCCAAAGACCTCATCTCTTTTCCCTTTGTGGACACAGATACCCAAGCTCCTAGTCATTACTGGATATAATAACCCCTCTAGGCTGCCAGAGGGTTGACTTACATGCTTACATGTTTGTATGTTAGCATCTGCTTTCCATTGGCATTTGAGAATTTCTTTTTCTCATGAACTAAGACAGGCAATTTTAAAAAATATTATATTATATTATATTCAACATTCCTAACGGTTTATGTTGAGGTGGTTTAAGGATAGCCTAGTCTGCCATTTTGCTGATGCTATTCATCCAGTCCTACTACTTTTCAGGAAATCATCAGAATAATGCTACTCCTCTGTGTCTAAAATTTATAGTTGTATAAAACAATGTATGCAAAATGTTTGCCTCTAATTGCTTCAGTCAGCTCTGGTTTGATTGCCTTTGACCTATTTAGTTCCCTAATCTTAGAAAGGCCCTTTCATTTCAGCTTTTAGTGTCTTGAGGGAAGCCATTAAGGGGAATATAATTACAATATCAAGTTCACTACAAGAACTAAATTTTAAAATACAGATTATCAATCAGAGATTCAGAATCAAGATATACAATGTTGGCACTAATTCAAGATTAACCTACTTGAGCTAGCATTTTTTAGGGTAAGTCCCCCTTTTTTTGGTATTTTCTTGGTCCTGGAATTTTCTCACAATCTGGTGATCCCACACACAATTTTCTATTCACTTTTCCACCCAGTCCAACCTGCCTTTACAACTACTACTTTATCAATACAGCTCTTCCTAAAGTTGCCAACAATTTCCATATTGGTAAATCTAATAGGTACTTCTCTGCCCACTGACCTCTCAGCAATATTTAACATGTAACTGAAACCTCTAGGTGGCATTTTGGGCACTCCAAGGAGCTCCAGTTCTTTGTGTCTCAGCTCAGAAAGAATTCAGTGAGAGGCAAAGTGATATCTAAGGAGTAATTTATTAGTCTAGGACCCTTGTGAGGCTTGCAAGTAGGTGAGCAAGAGGGTGCCTCGCCCTGAAAACTTAGTGGGCCACAGTTTTATAGTCAAAAGAAAAATGGACGGGGAACACTGCCTTCTTCCTCATTCTTGAATAGACATCACACTTCCATCATCAGTTTCTCCTCCATGTTTGGTGAGGGAGTATTCTTGTCCCTACCTAGTCAAGCCAGGACTGTCATGGTGCTATGGAAATGAGCAAAAAGGTGGTAACTTATGCTAAAAATGGTAAATCATCTCATTTCAGTTCAGTTCAGTCACTCAGTCATGTCCAACTCTTTGCGACCCCAAGAAACGCAGCACGCCAGGCCTCCCTGTCCATCACCAACTCCTGGAGTTCGCTCAGACTCACGTCCATCGAGTCAGTGATGCCATCCAGCCATCTCATCCTCTGTCGTCCCCTTCTCCCCCTGCCCCCAATCCCTCCCAGCATCAGAGTCTTTTCCAATGAGTCAGCTCTTCACATGAGGTGGCCAAAGTACTGGAGTTTCAGCTTTAGCATCATTCCTTCCAAAGAAATCCCAGGGCTGATCTCCTTCAGAATGGACTGGTTGGATCTCCTTGCAGTCCAAGGGACTCTCAAGAGTCTTCTCCAACACCACGGTTCAAAAGAATCAATTCTTCAGTGCTCAGCCTTCTTCACAGTCCAACTCTCACATCCATACATGACCACAGGAAAAACCATAGCCTTGACTAGACGAACCTTTGTTGGCAAAGTAATGTCTCTGCTGTTGAATATGCTATCTAGGTTGGTCATAGATAGTAATAAAACTCACTTGGATTCCAGAATATTCTCTTTTTCATTCACCCCAAACCTATGGCATTCTTTTGACAGGCTTTTATCTCCTTTCTGCCCCTCCAGCAAGGGAGTTTCATCAAGAAACAGTCTAACCAAACTTTTATTTTGGCTTTCTACTGTCATGATTTTATTAATATTCAGTGTGCCTCAAAAAATAAGTCAGTGAGACAGAAGAGAGAAACTGGACAGAACTGGTAATACATATTGATTACATTGGCTAAATATTGAATGGCATTTTGAGATAAGAAGATGTATAATAATCAATCAAGAGTCATTCTAAATATTTAAAATAAATGCAAATATCATTAGTATGATCAGGGAAACCAGTTGATTACCATCATTGGCAGCTTTACCTCTTGTGTATTATGAATTGTATTAGAAAGTTATCACCTTTCTGATTGTAAATCCTGTCTTCCCAAATGAAGTTAGGATACTATTTTACTATGTGTGTTTTCCCCAGTGATTTCTTATAGCATCACAAAAATCTCTGCAACAAAATTTCTGTGGTCCTAATGAATTTTTAGTGAAAACCACTTGACATTTGTTTGCCACTGACTTCATTTCTGAGCCTTGAATGCTATTTTCATTTTTTAGACTCCTCAAAAGCAAGATGATTTAGAGTTTATTTTATACATAGAGACATAATTACCTTTTTTTGATAGAATTATTTGTACATTCACTCACATGCTAGAAGTCTTTGTGACCTTTTGAATATAGGTATAGATGGAAATTTTGGTCATTGTAATGTGTTTTTGAAAAAGTAGACTTTGGTTGTAATAAAATATGTAAATATATCTTCTTCAAATTCCCTACAGAGCTGTGTACCATGGAGTGTGGTAGCCATGGAGTCTGTG
Source organism: Bos grunniens (assembly GCF_055505025.1). Taxonomy (NCBI): domain Eukaryota; kingdom Metazoa; phylum Chordata; class Mammalia; order Artiodactyla; family Bovidae; genus Bos; species Bos grunniens. The sequence goes on from NC_141194.1 coordinate 137,720,041, forward strand.
CAAGGGGAATTTGCCAGTGTGAAGAAGGTTGGGTTGGACCAACGTGTGAAGAACGCTCCTGTCACTCTCACTGTGCTGAGCATGGCCAGTGCAAAGATGGAAAATGTGAGTGCAGCCCTGGATGGGAGGGCGACCACTGCACAATTGGTAAGTACTTGAAACAAAGTACACTGGATTAACTGAGAAAGTAAAGCAGTCTAACAAATCAATCACCAGGGATTTTGTAGACTTTGAAATGGGAGGAGAGAAGTAGGAGGGTTGGCCATAAGTTTGAAAGTTTCTTTAACTAGGAGGTTTCCTGTTTTGAGGATAATATTTGATTTACTTCTTTGCCATTTTCTTCTTCATTACTTTGGTATTCTTTGTATTTTCTGCTTTCAAGTGTTTTGAGTTACTCAAATGAAAGATGATACATTAGAATAGTGTCATTAGTTAATAAGAGAAGGGCTTTTGTTGTAAAGGTAGCATTCACTGGCCATTTTTCCTTTTGGAAAGTATGAATTGTTTTGGTTGAAAGTACTTAGATTGCCTCTAAGTCCCATTTCATTAAATGGCACTACTTTATCAGCGGCCATTCAATAGCATTAAGGACTATCTTTAATGCATAAGGCAGACACTCCTGACCTACCATCAAAAGAACATCTGTGTTGAATTGTTTATTGGGTAGTATAGATACTTTGTAACAAAGCATCCAGGCTGTGTCATCCCTCATCACCAATTTCACAAATTTTTAGGATACTGCCTGGGAGAACAGTCTGTGGGTATGAAAAAATCTATGTCATAGTCAATGTATCACATGGTCTTCACACCGTAAAAAAACACTAATTAATGTTTCAATTATAAAATACTTAATTAAAAAAATATAGCCCTTGACACACACATGTATCTGCCACAAAGGTTTCCCGTGTATAGAGAAGGACAAGTACGATTCCCATTGTTCAGCTAAGGAAAGTGGGTCACACAATGTTCCAATGTCATTCTATGAACACACAGAAAATTCATACAGTGCAAAAGCAAGCGTGAGCCTCTGGATACCTAGTTCGTTGTTGTGAGCTCTTTTTCCCCACTAGACTATACTACAGCTTTCATTTCTAGATGAAAGTATTTTGTTATAATGGTTGGAACATTCCAAAATAATGTATAATATATATAACACAATTTTAATAAACTGTATTATTACTCTGCTAAAGGTACAGTAAGTCTTGTTCTATGACTGTGGAAAATATTTAAAATTCATTGAAAAGGTGGTGAGGGGTGAGATTCAGACGCAGCTTAAGTAATTACATTCCTGCACTAGAGTAAGTTTATTGCCTTCACATAGGAGGATTCTAATATTGCAATGATTACCAAAGTGGCTACTCCAGAACCCCCTTCTAAAGATACTAGTCTTAAGAAGTTCAAGCTAGTGCTCTCTCATGAAAGTTACTACTGAAATATAAAAATGCAGTTCTTATACTTTTAACGAAATGTGACACTTTTTTAGGAAGCCTAATAGAGTTGCTTGCAAAAAAGCCATTAATATCTTTCCCAAAGAAAATATTACTCACAAACTACACAGGCCAGTGTACCAACTTTTGAGCTGCAGGCGTTTCAGTGTTCAGTTTTCTCTTCTCCTCCCAGGCAACAGATGGTAAACCATTAGTACTTGTATAGCTTTGGTCTCCCAGAAATTCATTCCATCACTCTTTTCCCCCCCTTTTAGCTCACTACTTAGATGCTGTCCGAGGTAAGCTTGTTCTCTCTAGTTTTATAAGAGAAAATTATGTTAAGCAGAGAATATGCATGTGGGAAAGAAATTGTTGGTGGGTTTTGGTGGTGGTGGTGGTGGTGGTGTTATTGTTTTTAATTTTGGCAATCTTAAGTGTAATATTGCCAGGTTCATGCTATAATAGACTTAAAAGTAATTTGCTTTCCCAATATCAATGGATTTTTTTTTTGCCATAGAGTTTAATAGATCATTAAGCAGTTTTAAGAATTATTTTGCTTTGTCTTTATGTCGAGTTGTGTGTGTGTGTCTGTTTATATTGACAGGGAAGTAATTATTAAATAAACTAGGTTTAGGTGGACAGCTGAACTTTTTATTTAACGTAACAATATAGCTTTATGTCCATGTATCCTTTCAAGGGCAGAATTATTCCCCTGTTAGTACCTCATCATCCATCCCCCCAGGGATCTGCATTTGATAGAGACTACAAGAGTTTTTCTGTCAGATACCCTGGTGCCTTTCATTACCTTAGCCTCAGAAGGTTTAAAATGTCCCATTCAAATTATTCCTAGTTTCTCTTTTTCCTTTGTATGTGCCTGAGACTGGAACTAGATAAATTTCTTTCTTGATCTTCTGCATGTTCATCCTATACTATTTTGTGATGAACATATACATATGTATAATCTTTTCATATTTTTTAACAGCCATCTGTCATTTTTTTTCTTCCTCTGTTGTTGATAGTTGCTAGAAAGACCATTTGTAAGAAATACTGGGTTGCTTCTACAGATTAAAAACAGCATTCTTTTGCTTTTTATACTTCTGGAATTTTCTTTCAAACAGAGAAAATGAAAAGAGCATTCATTGGACTATCTAGAACTTGTAAAATCTAGATCTTGTTCTGCATTGCTACTGGGGAAATTTCCAGAAGCAATATGCCTTTGTTTCTCTCTCGAGCACTTGGGACATGCAGAGTTGTCCTTGGGGATAGCGTATCTCTGAACCACTGGTACAGAGAGTAGGTCATCCCTGAGAAACTAAATGTCTAAATAGAGAGCGTCATCAGCGTTTGTGGTTAGGGTTACCAGTGGATAGAAGTCATTTAAGCATAACGATTTTCTCTTGACTATATTTATTCAGTTATCCCTAGAATTCTGAAAGTCTAAATTTGGCATGCATGAATTCCACCAACATTTGTTGAGCACTGACAACAGGTATACTATTATGCTAGTTTCTGAGAGAAATACCAGATAAGTAAAAAAAAAAAATCAATCCTTAGCTCTCAGATCAATAATAATCTTGATGAGAAAAGCTGAAATGATGTAAAGCAAGTGCAGCATATTTCTAAGGCACCATATGGGCAATTAATGGTATGACCTGAATTGTATACCAACATACCTAAGTCCTGAAGCAACATATCACTAGGGAAAAATCAGCAGAGAGTGGCAGTAGTTAGGAGAAGTGCCTCTTCCTAGAGATGGCTGTCTTATCCCACCTTTTTCGCATAACTGGATACAATATCATCCATCCAGTTTTGATTGAAATGAGGAGATACCGTTTTTTAAAAGAAACAAAATGCATTGCTTGTCCCCATCACAGATTTTATCCTATCTGAATCAGAGGTTGGGAATTGGGGTTAGCATTAATAATGTTTAATTGGCTCTCTAAGGAAAAGCACAGCAGAGTAAGGGATAACAAGTTCCCTGGAAAAGTGGTATAAGCAAGCAAGCCCCTCCTCCATTTATTTAACACCTCATCTCAACATCTCACCAGATGATTCAGTTTTTCCCTATGGGCAGATACTTCATCGTTGGCCAATCCCATTGTGATGTCTCTGAATTTGTTACTCACTGCTGTCTTTCCAGATGGCTGCCCGGGGCTCTGCTTTGGAAATGGGCGATGTACCCTGGATCAAAATGGTTGGCACTGTGTGTGTCAGGTGGGTTGGAGTGGGACAGGCTGCAACGTTGTCATGGAAATGCTTTGTGGAGATAACTTGGACAATGATGGAGGTGAGTCATTTATTAAATGTCCATATAAGAAGGAATATCCCAGCCTCTAGCACAGTGATGACCAATCTGGCCAAAAGGGGAAGTTAAGAATCCTTGGTTTAAACAATATAAGGTCATACTATGTTTTGAATCTCAATTCATTGAATATTTACTGTAACCAGGCAATACTCCAAACTCTTTGTGTGTATTATATGTCATTTCATGCTCACAATAACGCTATAAGGTATAGGTAATATTTTCCCTATTATTAAATAGAAAGGCTAATGCTTGGAGTGAAAATGGTAAGTGACTTTTCCAAGATCACACAGCTCAAAAGTGCCAGAACCAAGGTTCCAATTCAAGGCTATATGACTTCAGTTTCTCTTTTCTTAATTGTTACAACCATGCCAGCTCCCATACCTGTGGCATTTATTATGCTATATAAAATCCATGTGCCAACGTCTAAACTGTCAGATGCTGATGTACCTTGCACTACACACACTATGAGGTAGTTATCTTTATTCTTAGTTATTTAGGGCTCCCTCTTGTGTCTTTACTTTTTAGTAGCACTTTATATCTTTCAAAGGACACGGCATCAAGACAATTCACAGTAGAAATTTTATATTTAATTCAAGAGCTGCACATGTTTTAAAAAGCCATATGTGGCTCTGAGGCCTCAGGGTAACCACTTCTATTTTAGTCTAGCAAACAAAGTCATCTAATGCATTGTACAATCAGCCTCAAAACAACCCAGATCACTTCTGAATGAGCCTAAAACAATAAATCCTCTTACTTTCTAATCAAGAAAACATGAAATTGACAGGAAAAAAATAATTTCTAATTTCTGTATATTAACTTAAAATGAAGTAGGTTATTAAATTTAACTCCTCAAGGTTTCTACTTGTGCCTGGACAATTACATACCTTGTCATTTGAGCACGTAGGGCTTAAAACAATAAGGTTACAATCATCATTTAAGCACAAAATTGGGCATAAAAGTGTCCTCTTTTATTGTTCTAGCTAACAGTTTGCCTTGAAAAGGTATAAGACCTTATGAATTTTAAGTAGAAACAACTTTCTCATTAAGAGCACAGGGCTTTGAAGTCAGAATTTCTGGATTCAAATATGAGCTCTGTTATATACTTCTAGCTGTTGGGTTTGGGAAGAGTTTCTTGCTATCTCTGTGCTTCAGTTTCCTTATCTTCAAAATGGGTCTGATAATAATAACTGTCTAATAGGGTTGTTATAAGTATTAAACAAGATATTTCATGTGAACTACTTGAGAGATGATAAACTACACCAATCACCACTCTGTCAATACAAAGGATAACAGACCATTTTCTGAAGAGACTGTTCCTTCCTATCTAAATTAAAATTTTTGTTTGGGAGGCCAGAGTGAGATTTTCAATTAAATGGTACACTGGTCAACTATTAACTTGCCTTTTATGGTTCACCAAGACTCATCTTCTTTTTCAAGCCTCATCCTCTACACCCCTCATTCTCAGTCCATCATTTAAGTTCCAACTCAAGCTGTATCTCCCATGACGCCTGACATCCACCACCCTAGTCTACCATGCACATATACACCATACAATCCAGCACTTAATTATATCCTGTCTATATTGTTTTCTTGTTACATATTAAGTGTGACCCAGAGTCTATTTTTTTATGTTTGTTTTTGGCCACACCACACAGCATGCGGGATCCTAGTTCCCCAACCAGGGATCAAACCCACACCTGCTGCATTGGAAATGCAGAGTCTAACCACTGGACCACCAAAGAAGCCCGAGCGTCCATAGTTTGGTGCCAAATATAATTACTAGTAATATTAGCTCACTTGTATTGTGCTTACGATGTACAAGGCACTGTGCTGAGTCCTTTATGTGAATTATTTCACCTAATCTCCATGAGGTTAAAACTACTATTAACTCTACTGTACAAATTAGGAAACTGAGGCACCGAGAAGTTAAATAAAATGCTCAAGATCATATAGAAAGTAAATGACAGAGCCAGAGTGTAAACCTAGGTAGTCTGCTTATTTACAAAAAGGATTGAAGGTGTAGTAATAGAAATTTCTCAATTGATATATTGATTCAAATGATATGCTCAGAAAATACTTTAACAACCTATGCAAGTAAAATTTCTGACTCAGTGTTGAGCCACAATAAGTTTCTCCCTTAATAATATACAGCTTTATTTTAAAAAAATAATTGAATGTTTAATTATCAAGCATTTTTTTGTGGCCTCAAGTTTACCTCAGGGGAGTCAAAAATGTTTAATGAATGGATCAGTTAAATACTAATGAAATAGTGGATTATCAAATTTCAATATCTGTGGTATATATAGATGCAAAAGGTATAGAAGATGTTGCTGAATCTGTTTTGACCTATGAACATTGCTTTAAAAATGTGCATCTATGTGAGAATCAAAAATGAAGGACCCGATGTGATTTTAGTATATTTATATGATTGTCTCTTTAGGGAGTAGGAGGGGGAGTCTCCTTGGTGGGATTAAGATGATACTGATGACAAATAAATATTTAGCTCTTCCTTGAGATGGAAAGATAGATTAAATAGCTGGATTAAATAGCCTCTGAAAGTCCCATGACTGAAATTTTGGACAATAAATGTGTTTTTATACTGTTTAAGTAACACCCCTAAGAATACATTAAATGCCCTTTATTTGTTGGTCTCAGTTTTCCAACTATCCAGAATGGCAGGGTTCATTTCCAGCCATCCAAAATGGTTGGATATGCCTTATGATGAATATTTGCATACTTGTTTGTGCATGTAGGTGTGTGAGTTTTAATAAAATCAGAAAGTACCAATTGAACCTTTTGGGGAGAAAAATATGGTCCTTATTTTTTTTAATGTTAATTCTTAAGAAATCTTCAGTTTCCAAAAAAACGTTACAGTAACTTTCAAGCAGTTGCTTCAAGTAGCTGCTATCTCATTACTCCATATCATTGCTGATACATAAAGAATGGCAGGATTGTTTTTTTTGCATTGCAATCAGCTTTGAATACTCATTAGTATTACTGCTACTTCCTGCAGCTCTGACTTTAGTTATACTCTGATTCAGTGCATTGTGACTCTTGGTAACTAATTGGGCTGCATTGAATATGTGGGTGTCACAGGTCTCGGAGCTACCTTAGAACTCCTTACACAGTAAAAACAGAACCAAGAACACTTGGATTTTTTTAATATGCGAGAAAAGAGAAAACTCTCTTTTGCATTTTATATATATATAAACTAATTACCACAGAAATCACAAATCTATCAAATGTCTTAACCTCATATATCCCTTTAGTCAACAAGCACACAGCATGTGCACAATCTTGTGCTTGAAAGAGGAGACTTAACCTTATGGTAACCACATTTTCATGTGTTAATCATGTGTCTTGCTTTGTTGTTGTTGTTCAGTCACCCAGTCATGTCCAACTCTTTGCAACCCCATGGACTACAGCATGCTAGGCCTTCCTGTCCTTCACCATCTCCCAAAGTTTGCCCAAGTTCATGTCCATGGCATCGGTGATGCCATCCAGCTATCTCATTCTCTGATGCCCTCTTCTCCTCCTACCCTCAATCTTTCCCAGCATCAGGGACTTTTAAAATGAGTCAGCTATTTTCATTAGGTGACCAAAATACTTCACCTTCAGCATCAGTCCTTCCAATGAATATTCAGGGTTGATTTCCCTTAAGATTGACTGGTTTGATCTCCTTGCAGTCCAAGAGACTTTCAGGAGTCTTCTCAGCACCACAGTTTGAAGGCATTAATTCTTTGTCGTTCTGCCTTCTTTATAGTCAAGCTCTCACTACCGTATATGACCACTTGACTGTACAGACCTTTGTCAATGGAGTAATGTCCTGCTTTTCAACACATCGTCTAGGTTTGTCATAGCTTTCCTGCCTAAAAGCAATCATCTCCTTATTTCATGGCTGTAGTCACTATCTGCAGTGATTTTGGAGCTCAAGAAGAGGAAATCTGTCACTGGTTCCATCTTTTCCCCTTCTATTTGCTGTGAAGTAGTGGGGCTAGATGCCATGATCTTAGTATTTTTAATATTTAGTTTTAAGCTGGTTCTTTCACTCTCCTCCTTCACCCTCATCAAGAGGCTCTTTAGTTCCTTTTTGCTTTCTGCCATTAGACTGGTATCATCTTCATATCTGAGATTGTAGATGTTTCTCCCACATATCTTGATTCCAACTTGTAATTTATCCAGCCCAGCATTTCTCATGATGTAGTCAGCATACAGGTTAAACAAACAGGGTGACCTCAAACAGCACTGTCGTACTCCTTTCTCAATCTTGAACCAATCAGTTGTTCCATACAGGGTTCTAACTGTTGTTTCCTGACCAGCATATAGGTTTCTCAGGAGATAGGTAAGATGGTCTGGTATTCCCATCTCTTCAAGAGCTTTCCACAGTTTGTTATGATCCACACAGTCAAAGGTTTTAGCATAGTTGGTGAAACAGAGGTAGATGTTTTTCTAGAATTCCCTTGCTTTCTCTATGATCCTGTGAATGTTGGCAATTTGATCTTTGGCTCCTTTGCCTTTTCTAAACCCAGCTTAGACATCTGGAAGTTCTTGGTTTGCATAATGCTGAAGCCTAGCATGCAAGATTTTAAGCATGACCTTACTAGCATGGGTGCTTAGTCGCTCAGTCATGTCCAACTCTTTGTGACCCCATGGGCTGTAGCCAGCCAGGCTCCTCCATCCATGGGAGTTCTCCAGGCAAGAGCACTGGAGTGGGTTGCCAGGCCCTCCTCTACTAGCATGGGAGATGAGTGCAATTGTTCAATAGTTTGACCATCCTTTAGTACTTACCCTTCTTGGGAATTGGGATAAGGATTGACCTTTTCCAGTCCTGTGGCCACTGCTGGGTCTTCCAGATTTGCTGACCTATTGAGTGTAACACCTTGATGGCATCATCCTTTATGGTTTTGAATACCTCTACCAGAATTCCATCTGAAGAACTATGTGTGCCTGAGGAACTATGGATGGAGGTCCGTAATATTGTACAAGGGGCAGTGAACAAAACTATCCCAAAGAAAAAGAAAAGCAAAAAGGCAAAGTGGTTATCCAAGGAGGCTTTACAAATAGATGAGGAAAAAAGAGAAGCAAAAAACAAGGGAGAAGGGGAAAGGTACATCCAACTAAACACAGAGTTCCAAAGAATAGCAAAGAGAGGCAAGATGGCCTTCTTCAATGAACAATGCATAAAACTAGAGGAAAACAACAGAAGTGGAAAGACTAGAGATCCCTCGGGAAAATTGAAGATATCAAGGGAATATTTTGCCCAAAGGTGGGCACAATAAAGGACAGAAATGGTAGAGACCTAGTAAATGCTGAAGAGATCAAGAAGAGATGGAAAGAATACACTGAAGAATTGTACAAGACAGATCTTAATGAACCGGACCACTACGATGGTGTGGTCAATCACGTAGAGCCAGACATTCTGGAGTGTGAAGTCAGGTGGGCCTTAGGAAGCACTGCTGTTAATAAAGCTAGCGTCCTGATTTAGGATTTGGAAAATTAATCACCATATATTACAGGCTCATATGAATTGACATGAGAAAAGAAGTTTAGACATTATATTAACTGAATCAGAATAGCTAAAACAAAGAATAGTGAGAACAAGCTAGAACTATCATATGTTAAAGAATAATTTTAAACTATGGTAATTAAAACAAAGTGGTACTAATGTAAGAGTAGACAGACCAATACAACCAAATAAAAGCTCAGGAACACACCCCAGTACAAGTAGTTACTATCTGATAAAACCAAGCATCAGAAGTCAGTAGGGAAAAGAAGCATTATGAAGTAAGAGGTGCTGAGTCAAATATGCAGATAACACCACCCTTATGGCAGAAAGTGAAGAAGAACTAAAGAGCCTCTTGATGAAAGTGAAAGAGGAGAGTTAAAAAGTTGGCTTAAAGCTCAACATTCAGAAAATTAAAACAATGGCATCCGGTCCCGTCACTTCATGGCAAATAGATGGGGAAACAGTGGAAACAGTGGCTGACTTTATTTTTTTGGGCCCCAAAATCACTGCAGATGGTGACTGCAGCCATGAAATTAAAAGATGCTTATTCCTTGGAAGGAAAGTTATGACCAACCTAGACAGCATATTAACAAGCAGAGACATTACTTTGCCAACAAAGATCTGTCTAGTTAAGGCTACGGTTTTTCCAGTAGTCATGTATGGATGTGAGAGTTGAATAAAGAAAGCTGAACACTGAAGAATTGATGCTTTTGAACTGTGGTGTTGGAGAAGACTCTTGAGAGTCCCTTGGACTGCAAGGAGATCCAACCAGTCCATCCTAAAGGAAATAAGTCCTGAATATTCATTGGAAGGACTGATGTTGAAGCTGAAACTCCTATACTTTGGCCCCCTGATGTGAAGAGCTGACTCATTTGAAAAGACCCTGATGCTGGGAAAGATTGAGGGCAGGAGGAGAAGGGGATGACAGAGGATGAGATGGTTGGATGACATCACCGACTCAATGGACATGAGTTTGAGTAAACTCTGGGAACTGGTGATGGAAAGGGAGGCCTGGTGTGCTGCGATTCATGGGGTCACAAAGAGTTGGACACGACTGAGCGACTGAACTGAAACAACTATTAAGAAAAAAAACTTAGGTTTTCAATTTATGCCATATTCCAAAAGAATAAAATATATAGAAATACTCAAGCTGATTAATGAGTTGAAAGTAAAAGAAAACTCAAACACAATTAGAAGAAAGTATAGGTGATAGATCTCAAGATTGGAAAGGACTTCTCAAACATAAAAGCTAGGAAATAAACCACAATAGGAAAAGAATGATAAATTGGACTTCGTAAAAATTTCAAACTTCTTTGTATTCTTTGGCTGAGTTTATAGATCATTCAACATCTATTTGGAGATCTCAAAACCTGCATTGTCTGATATGGTAGCCACTAGCCACATGTGACTATTTAAATATGATTGAAATAACCTTAAAAATCTCATTTCTCAGCTGCACTAGCCACATCTCAATTGCTCAGTGGTCACATGAGGCATGTGACTACTGTGTTAGGGCGTATCTAGAGCATTCCTATCAATGGCGAAAGGTCTATTGGAGAGTGCTGATCCAAATGTTTGATTCAAAATTTTACCTTTCAGCCCAACATTTCAAATTGGGTACCCAATTTTCCACTCATTCATCACTGCCTTGTGCCAAGTATTGTGCTTGACACTAAGGAGAAAAAGACAAATGACTTTCTGCCTGCACAAGTTTATGGTTTACATATTAAACAAGAAACCACACAATTAAGTATATATTTACAATTGTGAAGAGTGCCATAAAGTTTTAACAGTGCTATAAACATGTAAAGCAGAACCTAACCAGGTCTATGTGGCAAGGGAGGCCTGCCATGAGTCAAAAGAAGAATGTTCCAGGCCAAGGAAACAGCATGTACAAATGCCCTGAGGTGAAACTGTACTAGACTCTTCTAGAAAGTGAAAGATAAGTTATTGTGGCTGGAATACAGTGAGTCAAGGAGAGATTGGTAGGAGGTGAGAATATAAAGGTAGGCACTGGCCAGATTATACAGAACATTGTAAATTTTTAAAGATTATCAGCTATCAAAGATTATTTTATTCACTCAAGTTATAAAGGAATGAAGGTGAATTTTTATACTGTGGAAAGATTGTCACAGAGGTTAAAAAGATGCATAATAAGAGTGTTTAATCAAAACAGCCTTTTTCCCTCTTATCTTTTAAGTATTTGTCACCTGTTTGTCAAAGTTTTTCTTATATAAATTCTTCCAGTGGGCTATATTCATATTCATTGGTAAAATCAATAAGTTAATTGCCTAAAAGAGAATGATCTTCCAGGAATCATTCTTCATAACAAGTCACCATTCATTAAGGACAATAGCTATTTGCAAGCCAGTTTAATGATGTAGTGTTTCTAGATCTAGAAATCAGCACCATGGGTGAATTATGAACACATATAAGCTCATGGATCAATAAGCCTCATGTTTTGAATGTCACCAGCATCCTGCAGTGTTTAATAAATAGGAAAATGAAATAGAAGGAGCAGTGAATTGATAACATTTGCTCTGTTTAAGGGCCCCTCCATTTACTTTTAAGCTTTGGCTGAGAAAAGAGGCTTGGCATTGGAAGTATATTCCTTATTTTTTCTTCTGACCATATCCCCCCTCATTTCCAAGGAACTCATTTATTAGAAGATCATCTTAGTTATGAGAACCTAAACTGCCAAGTGACTCCAGATATAAGTGGAAGTTGGAACATCTAAACTCTATAACTCAGTTAACCATTCTATAACTAGATTTGTCACATCATCTATCAACTAAGGCTAATAATACTTGACATCTTCCTGCTTGTGGTGAGAATGAATAAGAATGTTTGAAGTAGGGCTTTCCTGATGGCTCAGACAGCAAAGAATCTGCCTGCAGTGCAGGAGACTTGGGTTTAATCCCTGAGTTGGGAAGATCCCCTAGAGAAGAAAATGGCTACCCACTCCAATATTCTTGCCTGGAGAATTCCATGGGCAGAGGAGCCTGGAGGGCTATAGTCCATGGGGTTGCAAAGAGTCGGACATGATGAGCAACTAACACTTTCACCTTTTTTCACTTTCAATATAAAGTGGGTAATAAAGGTGTGGAATCCATCTGTAACTTACATATTTTGATGCATTAATTGAACACTTATTAATTTCTAGGTACATTTATAAGTGTCCTATAAATAGGACTTTTAAGACATCCATTTATTCATCCAACAAATATTTATTGAATGCTTACTTGGACTCAGGCACTGTTCTAGTCATTGAGGAAATAGCAATGAATAAAGAAGACTAAATCCTTGTTTCATGGATCTTATATTCTAGTTATGAGAGGCAAACAATAAACCCCCCAATTTTTTAAACAGTATGATAGAAGCTGGTAAGTGTTATGGAGAAATTTTTAAACAGGTTAAAACAAGATAGGAATGTGCAACAGAGGTGAACTTTTAAATATTATGGTCAGAGGAAGCCTCACTGAGAAGGTGGCATTTGAGTAAAGAATTAAATGAAGTAAGGAGTGGGCCATATTAACATTGGAGAGAAGTTTCCAGGCATAGACATAGTGGTGAAGGGAGTTGTGGGATATGGTAATGGGAGGGAGGTGAGGTAAGAGAGAGATGGTGGAGAACCAGACTATGAGAAAACAGGTCTTTGTCAGAATGCTGGCTTTTATTCTGAGCAATGTGGAAGCCATTGATGGCAGGTGGGGAGGACGTGAACATTAGTGGAATATAAACAATTTACTTTCCTGATGCAGAAAAGTAACTGTATAGGTTATAGCAATAACAACGATTTAGGCAGTTACAATGCAAATGCCCTTAACCTCTCCCACTTTCTTTTTACTAATACAGCAAAATACTAAGGTAAAAGTCAGCCTGAGTAAATGAAAAAAGATGAATTATAGACTATTTCCAAAGGAAATACAATCATATTACCTTTGATGCTTATAAGAACAACAATGAAGCTACCAGGATTTCCTAGTAGAGGCCTTGCTTTAGTAAATATTTATGAATGATTCAAAATTAGTCCATTGTTTGTAGATTCCTAAATGTCTGAGAAGATTCTGTTCAACTGAATCATTGGAATGATCAGCCCTTCAATTTCCTTTTCATTATTAATTTGCTTGGCAGATCCTCTACTCTATACACACTGAAAAGGTTAAGCTTCAGTCCAGCCAGCCCCTGTCCAAATGATAACAAATTCTGAACTTGTGAAATTCAATGAATAAAGATTTACTGTAGCATTAGTGTCCATTTAGAGCCACATAGATTCCTACCTATCTGACAACCTAATGAAGCAGAGTTCACAAAATGAACAAGTTCTAATGAACTGAATATGCTACAGAGAAGTTAATTGCCCTCTGGTCAGTGATAAGGCAACTTGAAAAAACGTGAGTCTGAACATTTTAAGCTGCCACTGCAGACCATTAACATCTACCCCTAGGACTCTGTCCCTGGACTCTTTGTTGTCTGTACAGACTAGAATTTGGTTAATGACCATAGCTAAGTAACATTTATTGAGAGTGCTAGCTACTAAACCCTAAGCGCTGTGCTAATATGATCATGATAGCATGTGATGATCCTCACAACAGCCCTCTACTCATCCCATCTAACAGATGAGGAAACAGAATCCAGGAGTTGCACTGATTTGTAAATGGCAAAGTCAAGGTTAGACCAAAGTTGTCTGATTCTTTCACCTTAACCACTTCATGTGTTCTAAATACTACATTAAGGGACTTCCCTGGTGGTCTAGCGTCTACGACTCTCTGCTCCCAATGCAGGGGGCCTGGGTTTGATCTGGAAAATCCCATGGACTGAGGAGCCTGATGGGCTGCAGTCCATGGGGTCGCTAAGAGTCGGACACGACTGAGCGACTTCATTTTCACTTTTCACTTTCATGCATTGGAGAAGGAAATGGCAACGCACTCCAGTGTTCTTGCCTGGAGAATCCCAGGGACAGGGGACCCTGGTGGGCTGCCATCTCTGGGGTCGCACAGAGTCGGACACGACTGAAGCGACTTAGCAGCAGCAGCAGCAGGGAACTAGATCCCACAGGCCATAACTAAAAGATCCTGCATGTCTCAATGAAGACTGGAGATCCCATGTACCACAACCAGGACCTGGCACAGTCAGCTAAATAAATATTTTTAAAATAGCTAAATATTATATTAATCAGGCACTTGGAGGTCTTACACCGAGGTCAATAGTACTAGTAATACTGCTTGGATGATAATGTCAGGCATGTTATTTGTAGTCAGAACACTGGGTATTAATATGGCTCCCAAATTTCTTCCAACCACATTTCGGCCCCCCCTCATTTATTTGTGAAATGGAGATGAGAATGTCTACCGAACAGGGTTGTCACAGGGATTTAGTTAAAATAATACACATGGGAGTACCTAGTGCCATACCTGACGCGTATTAACTAAACTATGCTGTTGCGGCTGCTGTTTAGTCACTAAGTTGTGTCCGATTCTTTGTGACCCTGTGGACTGCAACCCTCCAGGTTCCTCTGTCCATGGGATTTCCCAGGGAAGAATACTGGAGTGGGTTGCCATTTCCTTCTCCAGGGGATCTTCCTGACCCAGGGATCTAACCCATGCTTCCTGCATTATAGGCAGATTCTTTACCACTGAGCTACCTGGAAGGCCGTTAACTAATCTATGCATGCTTGCATGCATGCGTGCATACTAAGTCACTTCAGTCATGTCCAACTCTTTGCAACCCTATGGACTGTAGCCCACTAGGCTCCTCTGTCCATGGGATTCTCTAGGCAAGAATACTAGAGTGGGTTGCCATGCCCTCCTCCAGGGGGCCTTCCCCACCCAGGGATAGAACCCCCATCTCTAGTGTCTCCTGCATTGGCAGGCAAGTTTTTTACCACTAGTGCCACCTGAGAAGCCCCTCACTAATCTGTACATGTTGCCAAATCCTTTTGGATAGCCTACCATGAACTAGCTGTCCCTTTTCATCAAAGTGATGATATGGGCGCTGTCCCTAAGATGATATATATTTGTAAATTCATTTTAAGGATTAGGAAAACATGGGTTTTCCCTGTATCATTCATATTCCCTTATTCAATCCGGCTTTCAACCAAGGGCATGCATCTAATAGGTAAAAGTTAAATAGTGAAGAAATGTTCCGAAGAAATCAGTGTCCTTGATCTTCATGATCGCCAACTGAGCCAGCTGGAATGGCCCTTACCTGGCTGGCAAAGCTAGGATCAGTGAATGCTGTATTTAGTCCTTTAAGACAATTTAACCTCCCCTTTTTTTTTGCCTGCTTTTATTTTTATTCCTTTAAAGGGAATAGGCCCCAAAAGTAAAATAACTTAACATTTCATGTGTCCATATCTGACACCTTGAGCCTGGCTGTCAGGAGGGTGCCACAGCTTCCAGTTCAGAAAGATAAAAGATCCATTAATACCCAAAGGAAGAAAAAAAGCAACCCACACACAAGCAGTGTGACTGTCATTTACACTTCTTTGTAACAGTCTAGACATACTGTATGGAGTGTTATCCAATGTGATAATTGGTAAGTAGATCTTTGCCCATGTACTGGGCTTACCTATGAATTATAATTCAAGGATTGCATACCATTATTGGTTGGCTTGCCTGTAGCCTTTCTAGATTCAAGAGAAGTTGTACTATTCTCTCAGAAAACAGAGGTCTTAGAGGGTCAACCCCCTATAATAGACAATTATGGCATATGAAACATTAGCTTGGAATTTATAGCACATAATTCTATGAGAATGTGAGTCCAAATTTTCAACTGGCTCTGTGTTTAGTTTTAGACTCCAGTTTTGAAGATCATTTGGGCATTACTATTTATTTAAAATCCATTTCTTTTCAAAAATAAGTTAGAATCGTGCGGTAGACAGATTGAAACCTCTGAAAGCCCAATCTTATGACTACTGCATTTGCTGCCAATTTGAAAGATAAAGGTGACTGCCCATCTGAAAAAGCAGTTTTTCATTGTTTAGTATTTTATGCACAATTCCAGACATCGGAAAACAGTTTTTATCAGACTGATATTTTTGCCAGCTTTTCAGCACATCGGATGTTTCATTAGCAGAGTCAAGAGGGAAGGTACTAAGAGGAGGCTATGAACAATGTCCTGGAGGGAGAGGTGGTTGTGGCATCTACAATCTAGAGAAAATCTGTTCATAAAATTTGCTGAATGAGGGGAGAAAGGGGACCAGAAGGGAACCTCTTAGTGAAACTAATCCACACTTAACAATTATTCATCAGTGAAAAAGAAACATATATACAGAAAAGCAAAAATCGGGGGCAAAAATATACTGAACTAACAGCGGAGGCCAGAAAGCAGCAAACTGCATTTTAAATCAAAGTAGTGTCTATAGTACAGGGAATTTGAAAGGACCTCATGTGGGGAAAAATATTTCCTGGGTGCCCTGGGGCTACTGCTCCAAATGCCTACTCCCTTGGTGTTCCTGGCTTCCATTGCCTCCAGCTGTGGTGCCTCCCCCTCCAGCTCAACAGGAGCAGTCTTGTAAGCACCTGTGAGCGAGCAAAAGAGCCACATGAAAACCGTGCCAGTGACTTTCATCATCAGCCTAAGGAGCCGTGATCCATCCGCACCTCCCTATTCCACGGCAAGCAAGAAGTTGAGCATCTTTATATTTATCCTTGTTAAGCATCGACACTAGAGCTACTTGTCTGCTTTAAGGACCTTGCAAGGACCTTAATTTTTATTTTTCTGTATTGGATGTAGAATGAAGTGTCTATATGCTCAGTTAATCTCTCCAGCCCCTTCTCTTTGCAGTTAACTCTCTTGTAACACCTACTGCAGGTTTAACAAGTGTAAGAGTCAGCTGTTTTGTGTGCCTATTCCTCCTACTAAGCTCTGAGCTCCTAAAGACAGGAAAAAAGTTGGTTTTAGCTTTTTACTTTCCAGGCGCCTAACACAGTGCTGTGTACCTACAGTCAGCCCTTTGTATCCTCGAATTCCGTACCTATGGATCCAACCAACCGCAGATCAAAAATATTTGGAAAAAAAGAAGAATTCCAGAAAGTTCTAAGAGCAAAACTTGACACACCCCTCATAACTATTTACATAGCATTTACATTATACTTATAACTGTGTACATGGTATTTACATTGTATTAGTTCCCTGGTCAGCAGTAAAGAATCCTTCTGCCAATGCAGTTCGATCCCTGGGTCGGAAGATCCCCTGGAGGAGGGCATGGCAACCCACTCCAGTATTCTTGCCTGGGAAATCCCATGGACACAGAAGCCTGGCAGGCTACAGTCCACAGGGTCACAAAAAGTTAGACAGGACTTAGTCACTAAACAACAAAGGCATTATAAGTAATCTAGAGATGACAAAGTATGCAGGAGGATATGCATAGGTTATGTGCAAATAGTATACCATTTTATATAAAAGAGTGAGTCCCCTCATGGCTCAGATGGTGACGAGTCTGCCTACAATGCAAGAGACCGGGTTCAATCCCTGGGTCAGGAAGATCCCCTGGAGAAGGGAGTGGCAAGCTACTCCAGTATTCTTGCCTGGAGAATCCCGTAGACAGAGCAGCCTGGCAGGCTAGAGTCCATGGAGTCACAGAGTCAGACACAACTGAGCGGACTCACACTTTCACTTTTGAGTGTCTTCTGATTTGGGTATCCGTGGGGGTCCTGGGACCAATCACCCTCAGATACCAAGGAATGACTGTATTCTCAAGTCTCCCTTCCTCCTAGAACCCCTGTGTACCACATCATTCCTCTACCAAAGAATGAAGCTTTTATGTGATATATTTATTGGAACAACCCTGGATTCTTGAGTCTGGAATAAATGGTGAAGGCCTAGAATGAAACAGAGTGACTTATCACTAAATACAGGAAGTTACCGTAGTATATGCCTCGAATAATGCTGTTCGGGACAAGTAAGTTCTAGTCACTTCTACAGATTCTCAAAATAAGTGGTTCTGAAAATTTAGTATGCTTCAGAATCACCCAGATTAAGTATGGCATAATCCTGGGCTCTGAGAAAATTCTGCTTTAATAGGTGGGACTGAAGAATATACAGGTTTAATAAACTCTCCGGTAATTGATTCAAGCTCTCCAGGTAATTTTCAGAAGTGAAAATCACCGCCGTACTTTAGACATTTTGTCACCATAAGGATACCAACTTCTATTGTGGCAGTTAGGACTAGACAAGTGTGTTGGGAGAATTTTTTAAAGTACAGACAAATTTAGGTTGGTAAACCTTTGTTAATTGTATGTTCAGAAATGTACATGATGTGATAAATTCAAAAAAATATAAGAAATAGTTATTTTCCTGAAGGGATGGTCTTGCTGAGGAAGAAGGAAACTTCAAAAGAGTGATATCTATTTTATCAGTTCAGTTCAGTCACTCAGCCATATCCAACTCTTTGCTACCCCATGGACTGCAGCACACCAGGCTTTCCTGTCCATCACCAACTCCCGGAGCTTGTTCAAACTCATGTCCATTGAGTCAGTGATGCGATCCAACCATCTCATCCTCTGTCATCCCCTTCTCCTCCTGCCTTCAATCTTTTCCAGCATCAGAGTCTTTTTAAGAGTCAGTTCTTCGCATCAGGTGGCCAAAGTATTAGAGCTTCAGTTTCAACATCAATCCTTCCAAGGAATATTCAGGACTGATTTCTTTTAGGATTGACTGGTTTGATCTCCTTGCAGTCCAAGGGAGTCTCAAGAGTCTTATTCATGGCTGTACATGTGTTCCCCATCCTACACCCCCCACCCATCTCCCTCCCCGTGGTGGATTCATGTTGATATATGGCAAAACCAACACAATATTGTAAAGTAATTAGCCTTCAATTAAAATAAATAAATGTATATTAAAAAAAAGAGTCTTCTTCAACACCACAGTTCAAAAGCATCAATTCTTCAGCGCTCAGCTTTCTTTATGGTCCAACTCACACATCCATACATGACTACTGGAAAAAACCTAGCTTTGACTAGACGGACATTTGTTGGCAAAGTAATGTCTCTGCTTGTTAATATGCTGTCTAGGTTGGTCATAGCTTTTCTTCCTAGGAGCAAGCATCTTTTAATTTCATGGCTGCAGTCATCATCTGCAGTGATTTTGCAGCCCAAGAAAATAAAGTCTGTCAATGAATACTGGAATGGGGCCAGTTCCCTTCTCCAGGGGATCGTCCCAACCCAGGGATTGAACCCAGGTATCCCCGCATTGCAGGTGTATTTTTTACCATCTGAGCCACCAAGGAAACCCTATCTATTTTATACATCATATCAGTAGTGTATATGTATCAATCTCCCAAAACCTTCCACCCCTCTTCCCCTTTGATATCGATGTATGTTTTTCCCTACATCTGTATCTCAGTTCCTGTCCTGCAAATAGGATCATCTATACCATTTTTCTAGATTCTACATATATGCATTAGTAGATGACATTTATTTTTCTCATTCTGACTTTCTTCACTCTGTGTGACACTCTCTAAGTCCATCCATGTCTCTACAAATGACCCAGTTTCATTCCTTTTTATTAGTAATATTCCCTTGTGTATATATACACCACATCTCCTTTGTCTATTCCTGTTGATGAACAGTAGAAACTAACACAACATTGTAAAGCAAGCATACGCCAATAAAAATTAATTTTTTAAAAAGTGGTAACTCATAGAATACTCTCTTCAAATGCTAACCAATGTAGCACTACAGGAGGACTCAGGAAGGAAAGATTTATGAACAAAATAGTTTGAATTTCACTGATGTGCCATGTAAACTCAGAGACAGTGATAGATACATCATGAGAAATATGTGAATTTAATAGATCCTAAACTCAAAACATGGACAGTTACCTTTGGCTATATTCTAGGTTTTTCTCCATTTGTGCATATTTTAAATTATGTTGTTTCTCCCAAAGCTAAATTTCAAAATTTTCTTTTTCAGATGGTTTGACTGACTGTGTGGACCCGGATTGTTGTCAACAAAGCAACTGTTATGTCAGTCCTCTCTGCCAGGGCTCACCAGATCCTCTTGACCTCATTCAGCAAAGCCAATCTCTCTTGTCTCAGCACACTTTAAGACTCTTCTATGATCGAATCAAATTCCTTATTGGCAAGGACAGTACTCATGTCATTCCTCCAGAGATCTCATTTGACAGCAGGTATATATGTATTTATTTTATTCCTTAATGAACAGTGGTCATGTTTTTCTTTAACTGTGAAAGAAACACACACATATACGCACAAAACTCACATGATGTATATTATTCATGGTGAAGTGTAAGCAAGGCTTTTAATGACAAAAACAAAAGTATAATTTACAAATTTATTGTTTATCTTCTGGATTGATCCCTTGAAAAATTATTGAATTTCAGAAACTAAATTTTAAGTTTCATTCTATGGGTGTAAAACGTTTCCAGATGAGAGAATTGGGTGCATTTGATATTCTAAAGTGAAATGCAAGACGGGCAAAAATCTGTCTTCTAGGGAAGCTCAAATGTGTGAATTGTCACTAAAGGCCTGAGACCAAAATCCAACCCATTAGATGAAATTTTTTTTAATTAACTTACTTATTTGAAATGTAATAACATGAATTTGCTCATTGTCCTTCTCTGCTTCATCTTCAGCAATGATAGGTTTTAGTCATTAGCACTAGATATAAGTAACTCAATGTTTCTGATCGCTTAAAAATGTCCTCTTTTGTTCATGCCACAGTTAAACATATTTAAATATTGTTGTTAAACAGTAAGGATGTTTATCTCTCAAAATAGAAAGTCCAGCAGTTGTGGGGTTCAGGGGTTGGCTCAGCTGAGGCTTCAGTCCCATCATCAAGGCCCCAGGTGCTTTACATTTCTCTAATCTACCACGTTCAGCAGAAACTTCATTCTCAGGTTTGATAGAAAGATGGTTGTGGCAGCTGCAAGTTCAATTCAGATGCAATAAAGACCAGAGGATAAAAAAGAAATACCACCCCCAGCATGGAATATAGAGTCTTCCCTTCATTCTGTTTCTGATATTTCAGTAGCTTCTAGACTATTACAAACAGAAAGTTTAAAAAAAAAAAACATGGAAAGTATTTGTCCAGGACCACTTGTCTACATCCCACCCACACAGTCACATCCTGGTCGGTATTATCAGTCCCTGAGAAAAGCTCGGTCAAGAGTTTATATTGATCTGAGTGACAATTGACGTTCAGTCTTCACCCCTGTGCACAGTAGGAAAGGGGTAAAAAAGACATGCATGGAAATTTAAAACAGTCAACATCCTTCTCCCAAATTGTATGCCAGAACTGTTATTGAAACTTAAACATTTCTCATTGTGTTTATTTTTCTTTCTTCTTGATCTGTTATTTTTTGTTTTGTTTTTTAAATTTTGTATTATTTATTTGGCCGCACTGGGTCTTTGTTGCCATGCACCAGCTTTCTCTGGCTGTGGCGAGCAGGGGCTGCTCTCTGTTGTCGTGCACAGGCTTCTCATTGCAGTCATTCTTTTGCTGTGGGACGCAGGCTCTAGGTGCGTGGGTTTCAGGGCTTGTGGTGCGTGGGCCCCGTAGTTGTGGCTCACGGGCCCTGGAGCATGTGGACTTTGATAGTTGTGGTGCACAGGCTTAGTTGCTTCTCATTATGTTTACTATGTGCAGTTCTAACCTTTTAAAGCTTTAAACAGAACCCCAAACTCAAATGCTCATGCACCACAAGAAAGACCTTCTCTGCCAGGGGATCTAGTCAAAGTTTGCCTTCTTCCAAGAGACTCAGTCATCTCCATTTTGAAGTATCTCCCCCAGTTCAATAACAAGTCTGGGGTGATTTCAAATGGCTGCAGTCAAAGTACTTATTTAGATAGTAAATGCTTCACTTTCACTTTTCACTTTCACGCATTGGAGAAGGAAATGGCAGCCCACTCCAGTGTTCTTGCCTGGAGAATCCCAGGGACGGGGGAGCCTGGTGGGCTGCCGTCTCTGGGGTCACAAAGAGTCAGACACGACTGAAGCGACTGAGCAGCAGCAGCAGCAGCAGATGCTTATTTATTGCACTCCAGAGGAACAAAGGAAACAAAAAACCTTCATGCTTAAGGAAATTCAGTCGAAACGAAGAAAAGAAGGTAAATGAAACTTCCATGACATGGAGATACATATTTAAATGACTCACTGAACTCAAGTACAGGGAGAAAGTCAGGACCTGAGAGAGACAGGAGCCAAGTTATTGTGACCCAGAGGAGGGCATTTGAGCAATAAACTTAGAAAAGTGAAGAGAAATTCCAGCCCCTGTGGTTCGGCTTCATGCTTCAGCAGTGTTTGCCAGCCAGTCGCAGAGTGAACAAACCTATTACTTGTGGTGCTTAATGCCCTTCTCCTCCTCCTGGCTTGATTGAGTTTTTCTTATTCTTTTGTAAAAGCCTCCAAGTTATCAAGTAGCTCTGAAAGTCGCATTTGAATTCAGAACTACGGTCTCCTTCACCCAGTGGTCTCAGCTCTGACACACATCTCTAATCTGTCAGAAAAGGGAAATAGTTGAGGACAAGCAATCTAACTATATTTCCTCTAAAAAATCAACACGTAATACAGTGTTATTCAGAGTATCTCTGGATAAAATAAATCCAACTCTGATCATGTAGAGTATAAGTAATAATAGTTATAAGCTCTTACATCTCTATTGTACTTTTTAGTTTGTGCAGCTTTCAAACAAACATTCTTTCATTGTATCCTCACGGTATCCCTGTGAAGTAGGTATTGTCTTGGTGCATTTTATATATGAGGAAACTGAGGTTCAGAGAGATTAAATGATTGTCCAACATCACACAGCCAATAGCCTTGTTTTGTAGCAACTCTTTTCTTTTAATTAGAGGATAATTGCTTTACAATGTTGTGTTGGTTTCTGCCATAGGACAACACCAATCAGCTGTAAGTATATATGTGTATATCACCTCCCTCTTGAGCTTCTCTCCTACCCACCCCCTATCCCACCCCTCTAGGCTATCATGGAGCACAGGGCTGAGCTCCCTGTATTTTATAGTGGCTTCCCACTGTCTATTTTACACACGGTAGTATATATATATATATATATATATATATATATATATGTATGTATGTCAATGCTACTCTCTCAGTTCATCCCACATTCTCCTTCCCCTTGTGTCCACAAGTCCGTTCTCTACATCTGTGTGTCCATTCCCGCTCTGCAAATATGTTCATGAGTACCATTTTTCTAGATCCCATATATATACACTAATATACAGTGTTTGTTTTTCTCTTTCTGACTTACTTCACTCTGTATAACAGGCTCTAGCTTCATCCACCTCACTAGAACTGACTTAAATTCACTCCTTTTATGGCTGAGTAATATTCCATTGTATAAACGTACCACATCTTCTTTATCTATTCATCTGTCAGTGGACATCTAGGTTGCTTCCATGTCCTGACTATTGTAAATAGTGCTGCAATGCACATTGGGATACATGTGTCTTTTTCAGTTATGATTTTCTCATGGTATATGCCCAGTAGTGGGTCACATGTTAGTTTTATTCCTATGCAGTAACTCTTGTTTTCTTTCTGTTACACCACTGCTGCCTCATTTCAACTTGTTTTTAAATAAGCCAAGTGACTGAGATCTAATTTATACAGGATGAATGACAACTGGTTGAATGACATCTGGAAACCAGGCAATATTGTAAAACCCACCTCATTTGAACACATTTCAATGATATTTCGCTGATATTATTTACAAAGTTGAAGCCAGTGTTAATGAACTTCTTGGTAGAACAACTGGTAAAATGGGCCTTTTGCTACATGTAAATTGTTATTAAGCACTTCTTTTGTGTCAGGTCTCATACTAAACTTTTACATGTGTTATTTAATCCTTACAAAAACCTGATATGGTAGGTACCATTGTGATCCCCACTTTTGGGGTAACAAAACAATAACTGAGTTATCAAGTTGCTTGCCCAAGGTCACAATCAGTGAGTGTCAGAGCCAGGATCTGAACGCAAGCAGATTCATACTGAGAGCCAGACTTCTAAACCACTATGTTGAGCCACTTTGGCTCCTTAGAGAGCTGGGCTAAAGACTTTTGGTCCTTATACATATCTGACTGTGGGGTTGCTCTCCTCAGACAGATCTAGAACACAGGTACTGTAATCAGGGAATCCAATCTGCTCTTAGGTTTTTGCCACATAATTGAGTGACAGCTGGGGAGGCAGATGAAGAAATCATTGCTGAGGGGCTCATTTGCCTACTGGCAAACTGTGAGCCGCACGGAGGACTTGCTGCTGAGTGTGGCCACCATCAGAGGCCTGTGAGTTAAAGATGGTGGCATATAGGTGAGTAACTGTTGCAAGGATGCATAAAGGTTAAATAGCTGTTCATCCTTGTGCATCCAAGTGAGACTGGCTTTCTTGCTGTGAGTTCTCTGCACTGGTATGTGAGAGCACATGGAACGTGGACCTCATGTGCCTCTGATGGTGTGATGTCACTGGCAACATGCCATTTGCCCACAATAGAGTCTCCCAGCAAGCCTGGCAGTTACCGCTTTTTCCTTAAATACACTTTACCCTGTAGCCTGAGTTTCTTTCTTTTTTTTCAACTGACTCCAAACATGACTACAAAGTAAATGACATATTCTGCACGCCCTGTATGACTTATTACTTTTTAATAATGTAAATAGGTGAACAGAAGCATTATTGATCTTCAGTGTCTAAGCATTTAATCACTATTAATAATGTAAAAGGTTTTTATAAATATGTAAAAACAAGAGTACATTAAACTAAACGACAGCAGTAATTTGCAAAGCCAGACATTTCACTCGCCATCACTAATGGAGAAGTG
The DNA here is from genome assembly GCF_055505025.1 of Bos grunniens. Lineage (NCBI taxonomy): Eukaryota > Metazoa > Chordata > Mammalia > Artiodactyla > Bovidae > Bos > Bos grunniens. The sequence goes on from NC_141194.1 coordinate 137,745,070, forward strand.
CATTTAAAAAACAAAATCCTACCGAGGTTAGTGCAACCGCTGACAGCAAGGTCTGGCCAAACTCATTTGTCTGTTTTGTAGCCACAAGAGGCTGATCCACACATCAATCCACGTCTAGTGTCTACATCAGGCCTTACTTACTATCAGCCCACAGCTGTATTTTGTTTGGCCCAACATTTAGAAACTAAGAGATCTAACATAAAAATTGGAATGTCTTCATTCTCTAGAAAATTGACAAAATTTGACATCTCTGGTATAGGTGTTCCAGAGTTGAGGGCCAGCCACCCCTCTGGAATGTCAATGGCATGCCTCTCTAGCTCACCAGTCACTGGTTCCCTTGCTCCTGGCTCAACTCCTGCACTTTTAATGTCCTGCCTGACCCTCTTGGCATTTGAGTTTGTAACATCTGGACTACACAGCTTCTCTAGCTTTCCGTGGAAAGACCTCAAGTGTTTTGTTTTTTTTTTACTTTCTGATCTGTTTCCCTGAGAGTCTGTAAAAATCCTATCTTAACTAAGAGGAAAAAAGTGACTGAGCGTGAACTAGAAATCAGATTAATGGAAGGATATTTCCACCAATATTTCACTAAGGGGCCTGCGTGCACCTCATGAGTAAGTTGATAGACACTCCGCCTCACACTTTAGGCTAATAGACTCCCAGGTCCCACCATAGTGGAAACAAAACGTCCACTTTCTGTGAGAAAGATGTGGATATTAAGAGGCACTTTACTATTATGTTCGTCACTTAGAGTAAGTTTTAAGAACAATCTGAAGATCTTAAAATTTGCAGCGCTGCTGCTGGGTGTGATTGTGGCAGTCTGATGCATCTGCTTCTTCTGGAATCCTTAGCCCAGTTGAAAAGCACTAAGCACACGAGGGCTTCCCTGGTGGCTCAGGGGTAAAGAATCCGTCTGCAGTGCAGGAGACACAGGTTCAATCCCTGGGTCAGGAAACTCCCCTGGAGGAGGAAGTGGCAACCCACTCTACTATGGCCTGGAGAATCCCATGGACAGAAGAACCTGGTGGGCCACAGTCCGTGGGGTCACAAAAGGTCGGACACGACTGAGCAACTAAACAAAAACAAAGCCCATGACAGTGGTGTTGCTGCTGCTGCTGCTGCTGCTAAGTCGCTTCAGTCGTGTCCGACTCTGTGCGACCCCATTGATGGCAGCCCACCAGGCTCCCCCATTCCTGGGATTCTCCAGGCAAGAACACAGGCTACAAAATGAAGAGGTTGAGCAGGGTGGTAGGTTTCTTCTAGTTCTAACTTTCTGTGAAGTTGCTGTATTTTAAATTCTTGTGCCACTCTGGGATGTGCAGTACAGAAGCTCTGAACCATCCTCACTGCTAAATCTGGTTTCTGTGAGGACAAGGATCAAGTCTGATTTGTTCTCTTGTTTTGATTATCTATCACTGTATAGCAAACTCCTCCAAAATATAGCGGATTAAAATAATTGGTGATGATTAGATTTCTTGATTCTGTGGGTTAGAAAATAAGGCAGGGGAAAAAAGGAAAGGAAGGAAGGATAAGAAATTCTGACAGGGTGTGGCCAGGATGACTTGTCTTTTCTCCATGATACTTGGGCTTTCAGCTAATCTAATTCAGCTGGGAGCTAGAAGAGCTGGCTAGCCTCCAGGAATCCCTCTTCCTGCTTAAATCCTCTCCATTCAGGCTTCCTATGGGAGGGCAGCCTATAGGTTGGCAGCCAACCTTGAGTTTGTCTGAGCTCAGAACTCCAAGTTGGAGTATTCCAAGAGACAGGAACCAGAAGGTGCCAGTCTCTTAAGACCTGGATCCAAAATCACACCAGTGTCACTTGTGTTATATACTATGTATTAAAGTAGTCACAGAGGTTGTTCAGATTCAAAGGGAGGGTCATAAATCCTACCTTTTACTGAGAGAAGTATCAAAGAATGTATGACCATCTTTAATCTACCACACCACCATATCCCCAGATTCTAACACAGGATTTGGCAGAAAAGAGGTTAAAAAAAAGGAGTGGATGAGTGAGTGACATAGATGCAGTGATATTGAAGTGCTCTTCTCATATTTACTAATGAAAAACTCATTTTCGTTGCCTAGAATACACAGATGATATTAGGACCTCAAATTAGTTAATTCCCAAATGTCGGAGCAGCCTAAAGGTAAGGTTACTGTTCTCCAAATAGCACAGGAACAAATTCATAAAAGATGAAGTGATTATATAACAGTAGCAAAGTAATTACTCTTGTTTTTTTTTTAACTTATGAGACATTCCACCACTGGCAGAGCCTATCCATGATTGACATCATTTATAACTCTGTGTAACCATCAATAATGCTCTCTGCCTTCAGTGGGCTTGATAATCAAAACTTAGAACCAAGAAAAAATTAGAAAATAATGAGCAGTATCAGGGAGTCAGTAGGAAGACTGCTGTGAACTGGCTCACTTTGGTGTTCCAGCTCATGAGAAAACCCAAGATAAGCACCCCAAAACAAACTGAGGTGCTGCAAATGCCTTGAGTATGGCCTTCTTGGACAACTCTTTATTTACCCGAGTCCTTCCCTTCCTTTATGACACTTCCCTCCATAATGAAATCTTGATGCACACACCTGATTATTCATGATACCAGGTAACAGCCATAATTACTTATCATAACTTATTTAATAAAATATGTTTTTCTGCACTTAGTTGATTTGGGAACATATACCATGTAAAATCCTGTGAATGGCAAAATGAGTTATTAAATCAAGACTGAGGTTAAGGGAAAGGCTCTAGGAAGATGATCATTGCTGCAGAAGTTGCTGATCTCAGATTAGACTAAAGACTTAAGAATAACCATACTCGACAGATACAAATTATTGTTTTTGAAGTGTACATTTTACTGATACATTAATATTCCAGAGTTACTGAGGATCTTAAATTTCTCTACAATATTTACCAAAGTCCTCTACTCTCCCTAATGTAATCTAATATCCTGCTATCAACTCATTTTTACAAAATGATGAAGATATGTGTTCACTCCTTTATTCAACAGATATTTCTTGAGTCACCCACTCTGTGCCAGGAACTGTGGAGATGGGGGTAAACAAAAGAAACAGGGTCCCCTTATTCACAGAATTCCCTTTACATTCCAGTGGGGGAAGCAGTCAGAATTTCATGTAAATACATAAAAAAATAAATTAATTATAAATTTTAATAAATTCTGTGGATTATGGAACATCAAGTAGCTTGGGGTTCATCAACTCAGAGTCCCAAATTCTGCTGCTTTGCTGGAGTAGACAGGTAACCTAAATGGATGTAAGAGAAGACATATTCTATCAAATGAGACAAAGTCATTAAACAATTTCAGAAGGGAGACTGACCTGGAAGTTTTCAGCAGTCATTCAGAGATGTGACTAATTGAGTCAGGTGAGCATGAGGAGCTGCTAAAATGGACACTCACAGGAGTCTATTGGTGACTTGCAAGAAAAAATTCAAAGCTTATTTGGACAGTGAGCAGCTTAACTATTTGCAAGATGTTTCATCCTATGACATCTGGAGCTATAAATAATTTTTAATACAATTTGGAATGTTTGTGTTAGATTAATTCAAGGGGAAAAAACAATCACCCCAAAAAACTCCCATTCACCACAGTGAAAAAATGTCCCCATTAACCATACTTTGGCATCATTTGTAATGATAGATCCTACAATTTCTTTCAAGATAATCCATATTTGGGGAAGATTAATCATTTCATCTTGAGATTGATGAAAATGACAGTGTTGACTTGGTTCGTGTATTGGCCCTGTCCTAGGCTCCGGACTACAGCGGACAAATTGGCTTCCCTGGTGGCTCAGACGATAAAGAATCCACCTGTAATGCAGAAGACCCTGGTTCAATCCCTGGGTTGGGAAGATCCCCTAGAGGAGGGCATGGCAACCCACTCCAGTATTTTATCTGGAAAACTCCATGGACAGGAGCCTGGCAGGCTGCAGTCCATGGGGTTGCAAAGAGTCAGACACAGCTAAACGACTAAGCACAGCACATATAGTCCAGTGAAGAAAACTGACAATAATGAAAAAGGTAAATGTCAGGTAGGAATAGGTACCGTCGACTGAGGTAAAGAAAGGTTAGGGACAAAAAGTGACCATTTTAGACAGAGTGGTCTGGGAGATCCTCTCTGGGGAGATGACACTAGAGCTGAGACCTCATAGTATTCATCTATATGTTAGTTGATTGTGACATGAACATTTCCTGCCACGTGGACCCTTGTGCAGTAGCCTATCACACAATCCAGAGCCTGGCTGTCACTTGTAGGGGCCCACTGAATCAGGATCCTGTGGCCTTGTGTGAAACAGAAAGGTAGAACAAACCTTTCTCAAGGAATTACTACACACTGGTTACTGTACCAGGTTTTCCTGATAAGTGGATGGGGTGCCTGTCCTCTAGGACTATTGAGAAAAGCTGACTACTTCGGACAAACTGAATAGCCTCCAGAAAGAGAAATCAGCAACAGCCATTGACCATTTAGTTATGAAAAGAAAAAAAAAATAGCAGATCTTCATCCATTAGTGTTTGACCCTAAAAGAAATCAAATATATAGAAACTGTGTCCTGATTTGGAATTATGAAAAAGAAAAGATAAGAAAACTTTATATTTTAGAATATTTATAAGAAATGCAATGTTATTGCAATACTAAAGCATTCATTGAGGACTTCCTTGGTGGGCTTCCCTGATGACTCAGATGGTAAAGAATTTGCCTGCAATATAGGATACCCAGGTTTGATCCCTGGGTTGGGAAGATCCCCCAGAGAAGGGAATGGCAACCCACTCCAGTATTCTTGCCTGGAGAATCCCATGGACAGAGGAGCCTGGCAGGCTACAGTCCATGGGGTCACAAAGAGTTGGACACGACTGAGTGACTAATACTTTCAGTTTCGCTTGGTGGTCCAATGATAAGGAGTCTGCCTTGCCAGTGCAGGGGACGTGGGGTGGATCCCTGTTCTGGGAAGACCCCACATGCCTAGGAGCAACTAATCCCATGCACTACAACTACGTTGAAACCTGTGTACCCTAAAGCCCATGCTCTGCAACGAGAGAAGCACGGCAGTGAGAAGCCCATGCACCTCAACTAGTAGCTCCCACTCCACTCACTGCAACTAGAGAAAGCCTGAGTGCAGTAACAAAGACCCAGCACAGCCAAAAATAAATTAATTAATTAAAATTTAAAAAGCATTCATTGAATTAACATTCACAGTCTATGTACAGGTCTTCCCCCAGAAGGTTTGTGACATAATCATTCGTAATTTTGCTGAGGAACAAATTTGAATCCATATGTTTTGTGTTTAACTTTTTCATGAATCTAGTAGTTATGGACCTCCAAGTCTATTTACATATGGCAAATCTGTGTGTATTTTTAATTTTAAGAATATGAAAGACATTATACCATGTATACAACTAGGGGTTGGTAAACACACAATGCAACAGTTGCTGAATAAATTGAATAAACTAAGGACTGACATGTATACCTGTGATGGATTCATTTTGATATTTGGCAAAACTAATACAATTATGTAAAGTTTAAAAATAAAATTTAAAAAAAAAAAAACAGAAAAAAAAAATAACTAAGGACTGAGGAAATCTCTTTCTAGAGCATCAGCACCTGCCAATGTCTGTATTCACCTTTCTTTCTAAAGGGAGGCACTGCACATAACCTGCCCACATTTGGAAAAGGAACCCGAGTGGTTTGGCTCTGCCATGATCCCTTGTGATTCTGTCTTCCCACATTACTTTTCCTAAGCAACCTCCTTTGCTTATCACTTGTGCAGTTGTTGTCCCAAGTGAGAAGTTAGATTGTTGCTACTTGCTAATAAAGCACTTTGATCTCGTTTATGTGAAAGGTGTTACACCTGTGAAGATGGGAACTCCTGATTGTTCAGTGAACTATTTTATCTAATGCTAAAGTTCAGGAAACACATGTTCAAGACACATTTAAAAAATTACAAAGTGCTGAAGGCTCCAAGATTTATAGTGCTGACTAGCTCTTGAAATCAGCAGTCAACACCTAAAGGTACCAAAAAAGAAAGAATGTGTGACTTTCACTTCTTTGCAAGTTCTTGAGCAAAGAAATCCAACAAATCTTTAAAAAGCCGTTCAATTGGTTACTTGTGATATTTTGAAACTCAGATGTCCTGAGGTCCTTAATAACAGTCATTAGTAATGCCCAGTAGCTGTCTACAACTTATCTCAGTGTGAATAGGTGTTTTCTAATATTTTATCTTACTGCGAAGTTAAGATTGAAAGGCTCAAATCCTTAGTACCTACTTCTCAGCCATATAATCTGCGTGAAGTGACTTTAGCTGGTTCTGTCATCTAAACTTGTCCCTAGAGAGGGCAGAGTAAATGCTAGTTTATGGAGAAAGAATAAATGACACAGTGTGGCATATCCACTATACACCCTGCACGTAGAAAGTGCCCAGCAGTTGGTAAAGGTCTACAAAGTAGTGATATCCTATGGATAGCACCATCTTTGTGGGTGAGCACTTTCTTTTCCTTTGTAGCCACATCATTTACATCTTCTCTTTAAAATGCTACAGCTTAGGCCCTTGAGAGTCCAGGTCAAAAGACCTCCACCAATTCTGCCACTTAATAGCTGTATTATCTTAAGCAACATTTTTCGACCTCTTTGAATCCATTTCCTCATTTTTTAAAACAGGCTATTAGTCGCACCTACTCAGGGCTATATTGATGGTAAGTGAAATAAAATAAGGAAGGTGCCTTGCATGGTACCTGACTCATAGTAAGTGCTTAATGAATGTCTTATTTATATAAATACATATATTCATATGGTATATTTGTATATATTATATGCATTTATATATATAAATATAGATATCAGGGTACATAATATAATTTGAAAGGTCAAGTTCAAAAGGCAGTCACTTTACTGGGTTATTTTATTGTTCCAGTATCTTCATGAGCTGATTAGGAATAAGGCAGGGAAGAACTATTAGTCTCACTTTCCATAAGGAACAAACGAGGCTGAGAGTAATTCCATTTCTTAGGAAAAGTCACATCGATGATTATTAACGAGCCAGAGCTAGCACTGGGGTGGACAAAGTTAGACCCCACTTTTTCCTCCTGGAGGGAAGAGTAATCCATGGCCAAGCTATAGCCAACAAGACAGACTTGCCCTGTATTTAATGACTATCCATTATTTGAAGGGCAGATTCACAGAGAAGTGACAGGAAAGGTTAATGAGGTTAATAAAACCCCATCAGGCTGATTACAAAGATAAAACCATTTGAGTAATGTATAAAACAAGCCAAAAACAAACCAACCAAAAAAATAAAATAAAACTTGAGATTATTCAAGGGTTGCAAGGGCTTCCAGGACACATATTTCAGGATTCAAATTCTGGACAAAAATAATCATGTGTCTAAATGAGGCAAACCGGTACTTTCACAGCCCTGAAAAATGTGACTGTCGTCAGTTTTCTTATTGCTTCAAAACACTTGATCTCTTTCCCATTACTTTCGGGATCTCAGGCATCCAAAGCAAGCCTACTTTTGACAAGCAATTACCAGGGCAGATGGGAAAATAGCCACCCTACCTCAGGGGGGTGCCCCCATTTTGTTTTACTTGAAACATCACTAGCCATGAGGAAAATAATTCTGCTTAAAAAACTATCTGCATTTTCCATAGCACCACCTTTCCCAAAGTCCTAGAATGTTGATGGGTAATGCTCCTACCTAGCTGCTTTTAATGTTACCCAGTTAGTAGGTATTATTTATTTGGACTAGTGACCAACTGAGTAGGATTAAATCAGCCAGTTCTATTTAAGTAAAAACTAATGAGATTTTACTGGGTTTGCATCTGAACATTCACTGCATTCACATTTTCAGAACATGAAAACAGGTTTATGCTGTAACATTATATGTTTTCATGGTGCTGTACCAGCTTAGATAACTTATATCAAAAAAAACAGTATGTGATAATCATATGGTTTTTATTTTTCAATTTGTTAATGTGGTGTATTACATTTGATACATGGCGAAACCAATACAATATTGTAAAGTTAAAAAATAAAATTCATTAAAAAAAATAAAATAAAAAAAAAACAGTATGTGATATGTGGAAACCCCCAGATACCCAATATCAGAGCCTTCAAATATATGTGAGTTATGAAATACCAAATTGTAATTACATGGTTGTAGATAAAGGAAAAAATGGGGTTAGTGTTCATAAATTAAGTATTTGAGGAGGACTATTCATTCATCCTTCCCAATCACAGGGGTACTATTTAATTCCCTGAAGTAGTCAATTATCAAACAAAACTCTCATGATGAAGTCATAGAACGCTGGCTTCTAATAAATGAACTGTAAGACATCTATCTGTCACACATGAACCTCAAAGTGGTCTCTGAAACACTTGAAGTAGTGCTGTGGGATTGGTTGGAAATATTTTGCAACTTCACATAAAGATATTTGAGCTGAAATTCAGTGGAGCTTTGTTGAGCACATGCTATGTACACAAGGCACTAGGAAGGACACAGAAGAAAATCACACTGCCCTTGCCCTGGAGTGACTATCTAATAAGAAAGACAGACCTATAACTCCTACCCAGGATAGGCTGTGACACATGTAGTAGCACGGATTCGGCGCTGAGAAAAATGAAAGTGAAAGTCGCTCAGTCGTGTCCTACTCTTTGCATGGACTATAGTCCATGTAGTCCATGGGATTCTCCAGGCCAGAACACTGGAGTGGGTAGCCTTTCCCTTCTCCAGGGATTGAACCCAGGTCTCCCACGTTGCGGGCAGATTCTTTACCAACTGAGCTCTCAGGGAAGCCCAAATATAAAAGCCTTTATTCATTGTGTGCCGCCATGGATACGAGGGTATCATTAGCCCTTTGTCCCAACTGCTCAGAGGTATTTGTGTTCTAGGAGGGCCCCCCCAGAAGCAGCAGTCATTTAGCCCAAATGACACAATCTACAGCTGTGGAACCTTATAATATAATAAGCCTGTGGAGAAGATGTCGGGAGAACCATTAAAGCACGCCTCACAGGCAGCAGATTTCTGTCCCTTGGAGACTTGAGCCAACTGACAACTCATAGAAGAATTTACAAGGCAGGATTCCAGTGCCAGTGAGCAGAGGATCCACGTGGCCTCTCCCAGCTCAGCCTTTCTCAATTCTGCCTCTTGACCAGAGCTGTCAGCTGTGGAAAGGATTTCATCTGTTCCTGTGGAAAAAACAACCTCACCTGCCCTCCTGCTGCCAGACCCCCCACTGGCCAGGCCTTGACTTGGGACACTACCCTTCAAAGGTTCTTATGCTCCTGTTGGCAGCAAAAGCAAATAGCTCTAACTTCCCGAGCCCTTCAGCCTCATTTTCCTTATGAAAGATTTTAATCAGAAATACAATGCAGTAAATTACATCTTCTTTCAGCAATTTAGTTTTCAGCGTTGTTTTTCAAACCAACTTCTGTGCTTGAGGTTAATGTTTTCGCCTGAGGTGTTGAATGAATATTGGAAATTTGACATTGAAGACAAAAGGCAACAAATAAGGGAAAAGGAAAATGGAACCCAGAGTTTATTGAAGGCTAGGGATAATTTGACTATGCCACGAAAATAGCAAATACAGAATGAATTAGACCTTTTGCATCAGAACTATCTAACAAGCAGCTTGTTAGCTCAATAAGGCTCTCGGTAAAGTGTATTCGGACTTACATTTCCCAAGATGCCCTGTTCTTCAAACCAAACTCCCAACATCTAGAGGATTCAGCATTTAGTTAAAGGGAGAAGCAGTTCCTTTGAGGTTGCTGCTTTAGCATAGTGACAGCCGGTAGACAGCTTGGCAGCAGTCTGTATTCTCCAGAGAGCAAGAAAAGAGATACTTGTGAGGGGTGATCTTCCCCATACGTGTTTTTAAAGTCACTTTGGACATGTTCATCCAAGTTCAAGTTATCTTGCTGTAACCCACCACAGCAGAGAGAGGTCCTTGTTTCTAAAGGTTGAAGGAAGCAGAGTCTTCCTTCAAGTCTGAATCAAAGAACAAGAGCCCCAGGAAAAGATGGAGAGCATGCAGCACCCGCCTCTAAGAGTACACACACACACACACACACACACACACACACACAACACAACACAAAAGACAGTCGCACTGGGCACATACATGCTATAAACATTTGCAGTGACAGCTTCGTGACAGTTCAGACAGTAATTTCTGGTGTCTCATTTCAAAGGTTCAGAAGAGTTCCGAGTATTATTTAATTGAAAATGTTTCAGAAAAAGGTCCTTGAAAGATTAGGACTCACGTCGAGGGTTGTTTTCACGTGGCAAAAATTTCAGAGTTCAAAATGTTTCCTTAGAACAGACCAAGGACAGGCCAAGGATGACTGCCTCATTTAAAGGGTGATTTGAAGAAGCTTGGGGTTTCCCTGGTGGCTCAGACAGTAAAGAATCTGCTTGCAATGCAGGAGACGCAGATTCGATCCCTGGGTCGGGAAGATCCCCTCATGGAGGAAATGGCAACCCACTCCAGTATTCTTGCTTGGAGGATCCCATGAACAAAGGAGCCTGGCAGGCTACAGTCCATGAGGATCAAAGACTTAACTGAGCAACTAACACTTTCACTTTCACTTTTTGGAGAAACTGGAGAGGAAACATGGAGGCAGCACAATGTACAGGACAGAAAACACAGAAAGATTCTGGGGTTACCAAAGTCAGACCCCGGGCATACCCACCTCACTGCTTCAGCAAGGATCTAATCTAGGAAAAACATGAATTATTCAGGCTGCCTTGGATATGAGAAGCATACACAAACAGATTATACACATGCGGGAGAAACTACATTTTGGTGGCTGTGTAAATCAGGAAAAATAAAGCAGCTACAAGGCTACCATCCACAATTATGAAGAAAATTGAGTTTAGAAGCTGGGAGCACACAAAATGGCAGTTGAGCTGTACGAAGTGGCACAACACACCATATTTGCCAAGAATATATCTGGAGCTCCCTAAGGGCCATCTGGAGCTGCAGCAACCTGGGAAAGTGAGCAGACTTGAGAGCATTCATTCTGAAATGGAGAGTTTGCCTGAAAACATTTTTTCCTAGGTTTCTGCCTGCAGTGCCAGTTCAAATTACTGCCAATTAAAAAAGAACACTTTAATACTGTCCTGCTGCTGCTGCTGCTAAGTCGCTTCAGTCGTGTCCGACTCTGTGCGACCCCATAGACGGCAGCCCACCAGGCTCCCCTGTCCCTGGGATTCTCCAGGCAAGAATACTGGAGTGGGTTGCCATTTCCTTCTCCAATGTATGACAGTAAAAAGTGAAAGTGAAGTCGCTCAGTCATGTCCGACTCCCAGCGACCCTATGGACTGCAGCCTACCAGGCTCCTCCATCCATGGGATTTTCCAGGCAAGAGTACTGGAGTGGGTTGCCATTTCCTTCTCCAATGCATGAAAGTGAAAAGTGAAAGTGAAGTCGCTCAGTCATGTCTGACTCCCAGCGACCCCATGGACTGCAGCCTACCAGGCTCCTCTGTCCATGGGATTTTCCAGGCAAGAGTACTGGAGTGGGGTGCCATTGCCTTCTCCGAATGCTGTCCTGAAATTTAGACAATTTATACTGATGCAGGATGTCTGATTTGGTCAAAGATTATAGTAAGTACTAGTAATCCAGGAATAAAAAGAGCTAAGAGTTATTCTTGTGAAAAACGGATGACATGAAGTGTGTAAATAATGGGAGCAAATGTAGCAAGATACAGGGAATCTTAGAACATTTAAAGTCTAATACATTACAAAGAGAGTTCAGTGCTGATAAATGTGGAATAATAAGTTTTATGGGGCTTTATCATATGCTGTAAGTTCGTGTGGGTCATAAAATATGAGGAATAAAAAAAGTAGGGGAGTTCAAAGACAAGTCTGCACATTATTTATGAATGATGAAGAGTGAAATGAATGAGAAGAAGAACAGGTAGACAATGTCTGGAATAATGATGACTTTGATGAGTCATTATCACACAAATCCGTGTGCTTCATAAAATATGAGGAATATTAAAGAGCAGAGGAGTCAAAAGACAAGTCTACTCAGAATGAGATACAGAATGAAGGAAGAGAGGAATAGAAGAGAAATGCACAGGATAATGATAACTTTTATGAGACTTTCACTCACCAGCCTGGATCCGTCATAAATATAAGCTGTATAGAAAATAAAAGAACAGCAAAGAGAAGAGACAGGCCTGTGTCTGTCGTAAAATATGGACAAATAATGTCAACTAGACTTGACAAAATAAAAACAAAAATAATTGAGCCTAGTACAGCTGTGGGAAGACACACTATATAGATTAATGTGAACAAATAAAATAAGCGAATGTAGAATTGTCTTGCCAACAGGGAATCAGCAACCACCTAGGAAGGCATCATTGCTGAAAAGCCCACCTTGCTAACTGGTAAAGCCTTGGCAAGTTCATAAATACCCCCATCACACTCCCCAAAAAGCTATCAGCATGTAGGCTCAGGAGGCAATGCTGTGCTGATTTTCAAATGGAGGTGGCCTCCCAAATGTCCCTCTGTTCTCAACCCCTCTGGCTCCAGTCCATATGTAGTTTGCAGGAGATTTTCTCAGCTGGTTTCTACTTAATCTATACCTAGTTTGTCAAATTTTGGTTTGTAAAGATTTTCAAAGGGTTACTGTGTAAAACTAAAGACATCCTTCTCTTTTCATTTCTTGTTACATTGGATTTAAAAACAGGGACCAGATCTGTCAGAATTAATTCAAAATCCAGAATTCAGTGCCTTTCAAATGTCTTCTCTATTAGAAAAAAAATGGGATTTCAAGATCTCAAAATTTCAAAATCTCCACAAAAAGGAACTAGAGGAATCAGATAAGGCAAAGCAAGTGCCAATGTGCCATTTGCATGCCATTCAGAATCATTATTTATAGAATTCATAAGATGGACAGCTCACTAGTTAGAGGAAAGCCACTGATTCATATCAGAACTAGGAATGTTGGCCTGAAGAGCTCAATAAAAGCACTAAGAGCATCAATTATACTAGCTTAAATTTGTTGTTGTTGTTTAGTTGCTAAGTCATATCTGACTCCTTTGCAACCCCATGGACTGTAGCACACCAGGCTCCTCTGTCCATGGTATGTCCCAGGCAAGAATACTGGAGTGGGTTGCCATGCCCTCCTCCAGGGGATCTTCGAGACCCAGGCATCAAACCTGCATCTCCTGCATTGGCAGGCAGGTTTTTTACCACTGAGCCACCTGGGAAGCCCAGCTTAGCTTTGTGCTATATTTAGTGGCTTATAGTTTGTGTTGGGGGAAGGCTTTAGATGATGCAGGAAACATCCTATTAGTATAACTTCTATCCCAGTTCCTCTGATTGCAATATTTTAGTAGTGATGTTTATTGGCTCTAACATATAACCCAAGCTTTGGCTGGTAACTGTCTTTTGCTTTCTCGGGGTACTTTTTTCTCTCTCTCTTGAATGAGCTTTTGTGGCCGAGAGCTTTTTTTTTTTTTTTTTAATATAAATTAATTTATTTTAATTGGAGGCTAATTACAATATTGTATTGGTTTTGCCATACATCAACATGAATCTGCCACGGGTGTACACGTGTTCCCCATCCTGAACCACCCTCCCACTTCCCTCCTCATGACTTGATGATTCAAAGAATATATAATGCCAGGGTGAAATTACTATGATTACTTTGGAAAAGTCATGTTTGCCCAAATAACATGCTTCCTTTTAATCCAAGATTGAGCTTGCCTGGATACCCTGAATTTCGCTTTGTGAAAAAAAAAAAAAATTACATTGATGCCCTAGGAAAAGTCATTGCTCTTGCCCAACCTTCTTCAACCCTACTAGCTCCAGCTATAAAATGCACATTCTAGAGACTTCTTCCTCCCCACTGCCATGGTAATGACAGAGAAGTGAATACTCCATGCTTGTGGGTTGCCCATGAGCCCTCTTCTTAACTCCCAAGCTCCTAAACTTTGTTACAACTTGTTGGCCAGGCTAGACCTGAAAGTCTACTTGTTTTAGTGGACTGGGTCCCTGGGGGCCAGCACTATTAAGGGCTAGTCTAGTGGAGTCCCCCATTTGGCAAGGATGAAACTCATTTGTTTAAAGGGAAAATCTGAAATATTTCATTTCACTCAGGTCAGAGAAACAGGGTCCATATATCACCAGGGACCATGTCTCTTTTGCCAACTTTAACTGTTAAAATTCATCCAACTAAGTCTGCTTTGTTAAAATTCTTTTTCCAATAAAAACAATTTGGCAATATGTATTTAGGGCCTAAAAAATGTTCAGATCAGATCAGTCTCTCAGTCGTGTCCGACTCTTTTCGACCGCATGAATCGCAGCAGGCCAGGCCTCCCTGTCCATCACCAACTCCCAGAGTTCACACCTATGTATATAAATACATAGAAAATGCACTCAACACAATGTTACTGATGATTGCCCCTGGGGAAAAGACTAGGAACAACAGGAGCAGGGTGGTCAGCAGGGACTTTAATCATATCTACAGTGTATTTAGGTATTAACTAATTTTAGTTTTTATTAATTTTAATAAGAGAAAAGTATCTTTCCACAACTAGGACTACCTCCCAAGGAAATAATAAGAAATTCGATGTAGAAAAAATAAGAACTAAATATCCCAAAGTAGGGGCTGTATTAAACAAGAAATACTGTTTTAGGGCTATATTATATAATAACAAAATGATATATTAAGGAATTTCTAATTATATTGGACAAAGTTCATAATATACCATGGGCTACGTTTAGTCGCTGAGTTGTGTCCAACTCATTGTGACTCTATGGACTGTAGCCCACCAGACTCCTCTATCCATGGGGATTCTCCAGGCAAGAGTAATGGCATGGATTGCCATGCCCTCCTCCAGGAGATTTTCCCAACCCAGAGATCAAGCCCAAGTCTCCTGCATTGCAGGTGATTCTTTACCATCTGAGCCACCAGGGAAGCCCAAGAATATTGGGTTGGGTTACCTATCCTTTCTCCAGAAGATCTTCCCAACCCAGGAATCGAACTGGGGTCTCCTGCATTGTAAAGGTGTATCTCCTGGTAAAGGCAGATTTCTTTACCAGCTGAGCTACCCGGGAAGCCCTAATAATATACTACCAACATTAAAATATCAGGATTCAGAACTATGCTGAGTATAATCCCAATTTATATCGGTAAAAAAGATATGCACACCCTCACCAAAATGTTATTAGAAGTGACTACCCATTGGTGAAATTACTGTTTTCTTTGTTATGCTTAACTGTGTTTTCTGTAGTTTCTCCAGCTTGGCTTCTAGAATCTAGTTTCAGGATGCTTTTATATTCGTCTTTCATCTTGTGTTGCAGGCGTGCTTGTGTGATCCGAGGCCAGGTGGTGGCTGTGGATGGAACCCCTCTAGTAGGGGTGAATGTTAGTTTCTTGCACCACAGTGATTATGGATTTACCATCAGCCGGCAAGATGGAAGGTAGGTCAACGTTGTTTCTGATCACTGTGAGGGGCCAATACTGACTTCTAGCCATTAGTCAAACCAGCGTTCAAATGATGCAGGCTTCATTAGCCTATCTTCCTTCAAGCTGCATCTAAAAAGTCATTGGTGTTATCTCCTCTATTCCCCATCTAAATCAAACCAAATTTCTCTTCTAAACCTGCACTATTACTCTCAAGTCTTCTTGAAACCCTAGCTATTTGGAAAGTTTTCTAGCCTTCATCTAGTTCCATTTATAAATCCAGCTTCAAAATCCAGTGAGATGATGCAGATAATAAAGTATTGTACATGTGGGCTGTTCTTTCATGATAGTCTCAATATAGTTCTGAAATAAAGCTGTCCAAAAGGTTTCTGCCAAAGGTATACAATTCAACTGCATTAAGACATTTTTTTTTTAAATGTGTCCTGTCTAGTTTACTAGTGGCTGTACTGGATCAATGAGCACAGGCAGCTTAATCAATTCCCCCTTGATGTCCATGTAACCATAGTGATTAACCTTAAGCACCAATCAGCAAGCTTCTCTCTAAGGGCTTCCCCAGGTTCTCTGAGACCTGGGAAGCAAGACCACTAGTTAAATCTTCTCCTCCTGGAAAAGGATTTGCTCACAAAAAACATTTTTGTTGCCATCATTTAGGTAGACATTTATTCAGAATATTCGTCGATAGGCCCATGTGTCCAGCTTAAAGGTACCTATTTATGATTCTCAGGAACACTGTAATGATGGCTTTGAGGTACCCTAGTCTCCAGGTGGCTACCCTTAAAATGCCCTACTCATAACAAGTCGTTCAGTACTCACATAAAGAGACCTGTTGCCTTGAAGCTTTATCACAGTGTAAGAGACTATCTCATTTCAAGAGATAAAATCAAACCTTATTTTTAGTCCTAACCACTTCAGAATTGTTAATGGTTCAACGTGGGCTATGCTGACTTTATTTTTTCAACTGCCTCTCAAGAAAAGGCTTATAGAAATAGTTAGAGAAATTGTAAGGAAGAGTTTTAACCTACTTAAGAAAAATTGTTTTTAAGACTTTAGGAAATTATATGAATGATTTGGATGTAAATTGTATTGCTAATTATTAATGAGCCATCTATTCATTATAACGAGCTCAGCAGAACTACTCTGGGAGCAGCTAGTCTGAATATGTATGTGTGTGTGTGTGTGTATATACACACACACACACACACATACATATATATGCAATATAAAACTATATTTCCATTCAAATATTCTATAATCAGAGCTCTATACTAATTCAAATGGACTTTTCTCTCAGTTAGATTGAATGATGGAATTTTGGTAGTTCATGTACCAGTAGCTGGTATACAAAGCTGGTCTCTCCCTCGCCAGCATTTCAACCACGTACCAGAAATTTAGAAATGAAGATTATTTCTTTAAATAGAATATGCCTTCAGGGACATTTGTCTTCCCATGGAAAATGATGGGGCCTCAATTTTTTAGCTAGTATATAAAGGTTTCAGTGAATTATTTGATATTCAGAAAAGAACCTAAAAGAAATGTGATATCTAAAAAGACTATAAATTTGTTTCCAGTTTACAGAAAGTGTTAAAGAGGGACCATTTGTGTTGTTATTTTTGTGGTTTTAGTCTTAAGTAAAATTCCAGGACCATCCTCCTCCGAGCTCACTGTGAGAACTAGGTTTATATAGATGGCAGATTCTAGTCAGAGTCCCCTCTGGCAGTAACTCTTCCCTCAGGCACCACTAAGGGTGTAAACACTCAAAATATGTGCCCCAAATGCCAACCAGACTGTCCCACTGTCGTCTCTTGGACATAAAGTGACAGAGTGATGAGAGTTTCCACTTAGGTGTCTCTGCTGGTTGCTACCTCAGATTGAGTTATATACATTTCAAAAGTAGACTATCATAGGGAAACTACAGCTCTTCCTCAATTTGTGATGGGCTTACATCCAATAAACCCATCATAAGTTGAAAGTATTTTAAGTTGAAAATGCATTTAATACACCTAACTTACTGAACATCACAGCTTAGCCTAGCCTTCCTTAAATGTGCTCAGAACATTTCGATTAGCTTACAGTTGGGCAATATTTATGTAACATGAAGCCTGTTAGAATAAAGTGTTGAATATTTCATGTAATTGATTGAATATGTCAGTGAAAGTGAAAAACAGACTGGTTGTGTGGGTACAGAAGAGTTGTAAGCAAATGGTTATTTACCCTCAAAATCATGTGACCAGCAGAGCTGCAGCTCACAGCACTGCCCAGCATCAAAACAGAATTTCTATCCCATATCGCTAGCCCAGGAAAAGATCAAAATATGTTTCTGCTGAATGCATATTGCTTTTTCACCATCATCAAGTTGAAACAGTCAAACCCTTGTAACTCAAGAACCATCTGTATACCTGAGGGCAAAAGGATTATAGAAAGGTTGAGGTTAGCATTTAGTTACCTAGTAGACGGTCTGTGATATGCAAGGTGCTGAAAAGTTCTGGCTTTCTGCCTCCACATGTCAATCTCACCTGTCTGCCACTGTGCCTGTTGTTCCCACCAATGGTATCACTGCTTTGGGTTAATATTACTGACTCTTCTAAAGTCCCTGTTACATGCAGATGTGTTGTGGGGACTGTAGAACTAATTGACAACTTTTTCCTAGGAAATAGGAAAAGTCCAGGTCATAGGAACAAAGTGATGCAGAAGGAAGGATAGGAGTGGAAGATGGGTGTCTCTAAAAGTAAGAAGAGCTCTCCTATGCATATTAGGAAAGGTCAGAGTAGCAGAAAATAAAAAAGCAGCAATTCTAAAGGAAAGATGAATATGTACCAGTATCTACTGTATTCTTTGTCATACATGTTATTCGATTTCATCTTCACAACAGCTTCATGAGACAGGAATCATTATTATCATCCTCCCCATTTGGCAGAGGAGGAAACTTATCCAAATTAACACAGCTAATAAGGACAGAGCCAAAAGTTGAACCCAAGGAACCTGGCTCTTATCTTCTGTGATTTGTCACACTCAACTTAGATACATAACAGGTGCTCAGATAAATAGTTCAGCCAGTGATAAACAAAATAGGTGAAGAGGTGACATTCTTATAAGATTCTTGGGAGCATTAAAGGTCTTGAGAACTTTGTTTGGAAGACTTTGGAAGATGAAGAAAGGGTTTCCTCTGATTCCCCTCAAGGTAAGAGTTTGTTCATTTTTGGATACCGTAAGACAGACATAAGCATCTTACATAGGCTACAATAGTCTTCTACCTATGGATAGGACTAGTCTTATTGTAGATTGACAACAATCTCCAAACAAATATGTCCTTTCCCTTCGGTGTTTTATGCTCACTGTCACGTGATTTTATAACTTGTTCTTAATGTCCCATGCCAATGGAGACCATTTGTGATGGGGGAACCCCAAAGCAATTAATTACTCACAGAGCATTCTATTGGGTCTTGCAATAGTGTTAGCTATAGACAGTGATTAGATGGGAAGAGGAGAAACAGAACCTCTGTGTGTGAATATACACATGTACATAAACATGCATATATGTACATATACACATTTGTTGTCATTCAGTCACTAAGTTGTGTCCAACTCTTTGCAACCCCATAAACTACAGCACTCCAGGCTCCTCTGTCCTCCACTATCTCCCAGAGTTTGCTCAAATTCACATCCATTGCATCAGTGATGCTATCTAACCATCTCAGCCTCTGCCACCCCCTTCTCCTTTTGCTTTCAATCTTTCCCAGCATCGGGGTCTTTTCCAACAAGTTGGCTCTTCGCATCAGGTGGCCAAAGTATTAGAGCTTCAGCATCAGTCTTTCCAATAAATATTCAGGGTTGATTATTTTTAGGATGGACTGGTTTGATTTCCTTGCAGTCCAAAGGACTCTCAAAACTCTTCTCCAGCCCCACAGTTCAAAAGTGTATACACACACACACACACACACACACACATATATACACACACACATATATACACAATTCAGTTGGTCCTTGAACAACATGGGTTTGACCTTCTTGGATCCATATACAGATTTTTTTTTCAATACATACGTATTATCATACTACGTGATTTGCAGTTGGTTGAATCCATGAATGTGAAACTTCAGATATGGAGGGCCAACTGTAAAGTTATAAGTGAATTTTCAGCTGTGCCTGGGGAGAGCCTAACCCCCACGTTTTTCAAGGGTTAGCTGCATATAGGGAGAGGAAGAGAGAGAGTTTCAAGAAATTGCAATGTGATTGTGGGGATTGGCAAGTCCAAAAATTGTAGGATACACTGCTGCTGCTAAGTCGCTTCAGTCGTGTCCGACTCTGTGCGACCCCATAGACAGCAGCCCACCAGGCTTCTCTGTCCCTGGGATTCTCCAGGCAAGAACACTGGAGTGGGTTGCCATTTCCTTCTCTGTAGGATACACTAGAAAACTGGAATCTCTTGGCAAGGAGTAGATGCTACTCTACAGTCTTGAGGCAGAATTCCTTCTTCCTCAGAGAAAATTTAGTTTTGCTCTTTCAACTAATTGGATGAGGCCCTTTCACATTATCAAGGGTAATCCTCTTTACTTAAAGTCAGCTTATTGTAGATATTAACCACATGTACAATATACCTTCACAACAACGCCTAAGTGTTTGATTAAATAACTGGGTACTAGAGCCCAACCAAATTGACACATCAAACTAACCCAACACAGGACGCCTAGGGGCAGTTACCAGGAAAGCTTAAAAATCAGTATCTGCTTATAAAGATCATAAAAAAAAAACTGGCCTCGAGTTCATTTGAACAAGAGAAGACATCTGTAAATTTAATAGGGCAATGGATCTGATTTGAGAAGAAAGTTAATATTTGTTAAGTCCCTACCATATGCTTGGCCCTTAAGTCTTTATCTCATTTGCTCACTTGCAGTAGTAGCTGAGTGATAGACCATATTAATCCCATTTTACTCAGGAGGAAACTGAAGCTCATGAAGTTTAAATAATTAGCCCAAAGACACAAAGTTAACATGGCAGAGCCAGGATACAACCCCAGGTGTGTATGAAGCCAAAACCACATTCTTTCTACAAAATAAGAAGCCTGCCCTCTCTACCTTGTCTTTCTAGAAGTAGAGAATAATTCTCAGGTATATATGTTCTTGTTTGGATAGCTTATTTTGCTTTTGTGTTTGCATTTGTTTTTGTTTTCAAATAAATCAGCAGTTCAATTTTAAGGAGTCAAGAGCTGAGGCTTGGGTGAAGCAAATAAACTTGCCCAAGAACACACTTAAATCAATGTAGAATGTGAACCAGAGAAAAGATCTCTTGCCAAGTAATGTAGGATTTTCCCCTACTATGCTTGCCTTAAACTGCTCCTGTATTATCATGAATTCAGCCTGTCTTAAACCATAAACCATTTGGGGTTTTCTTTTTTTAGCTCAAACCTAGATTACTTTCTATAGCAAATGCAGTTCTTCAAATCCTCTTTTTGGAAACTGCCTTAATATTACAGCAACTTGACTGAAAACGCAACAATAAAAAATACAGTATTAGCTATCCTTTTTTACTGTCCACTTATCTTTATCTGAAAGACTTCTGCAACAGGACACAATTGGTAATACTATAATAAATACAATAAATGTCATATGAAGGGAGTGGTGAGATATGCATAATTAAGTCTGATTCCCTATCAGGGCATTTTACCATTGAAAAGTGTTTCAAGAAAGTTCTTTTTTTTTTTTTTTAACACAAAGAATTGCTTATATCTCTCTCCTGTGGATGTAAGTTGCTTTGAATATTAAGGAGAATCCCATTGCCCTTTATTCATTTTAAAAATATGTTGTTGTTCACTCCATAAATTGTGTCCTACTCTTTGCAACCCAATGGACTGCAGCATGCCAGGCAGCATACCAGCTTCCCTGTCTTTCACTATCTCCCAGAGTTTGCTCAAACTCATGTCTGTGGAGTCAGTGGTGGCATCCAACCATCTCATCCTCTGTTGCCCCCTTCTCCTCCTGCCCTCAACCTTTCCAAGCATCAAGATCTTTTCCAATGAGTCTGCTGTTTGCATCAGGTGGCCAAAGTATTGGCACTTCAGCTTCAGCATCATTCCTTCCAATGAATGTTCAGGGTTGATTTCCTTTAGGATTGACTGGTTTGATCTTGCTGTCCAAGGGACTCTCAAGAGACTGCTCCAGCACCACAGTTTGAAAGCATCAGTTCTTTGGTGCTCAGCCTTCTTTATGGTCCAACTCTCACATCTGTACATGACTACTGGAAAGACCACAGCTTTGACTATAGAGACCTTTGTCAGCAAAGTGATGTCTCTGCTTTTTAACACAGTCTAGGTTTGTCATAGCTTTTCTTCCAAGGAGCAAGCGTCTTTTAATTTCATGGCTGCAGTCACCATCTGCAGTGATTTGGGAACCCAAGAAAAGAAAATCTTCTACTGTTTCCATTTTTTTCCCATTTGCCATGAAGTGATGGGACCAGATGCCATGATCTGTGTTTTCTGAATGTTGAGTTTTAAGCCAGCTTTTTCACTCTCCTCTTTAACCCTTTTCAAGAGGCTCTTTAGTTCCTCTTCACTTTTTACCATTAGAGTGGTATCATCTGCATATCTGAGGTTATTGGTATTTCTCTTGGCAGTCTTGATTCCATCTTGTGATTCATCCAACTCAGCATTTCATATGATGTACTCTGCATAGAAGATAAATAAGCAAAGAAACAATATACAGCCTTGATGCACTCCTTTCCCAATTTTGAACCAGTCCATTGTTCAATTTCCAGTTCTTACTGTTGCTTCTTGACCTATATACAGGTCTCTCAGGAGATCAGTCAGGTGGTCTGGTATTCCCACCTCTCTAAGAATTTTCCACAGTTTATTATGATCCACACAGTCAAAGGCTTAATGTAGTCAATGAAGCAGAAGTAGATGTTTTTCTGGAATACCCTTGCTTTCTCTAAGATCCAGTGAATGTTTGCAATTTGATCTCTGCTTCCTCTGCCTTTTCTAAATACAGCTTGAACATCTGGAAGTTCTCAGTTCATATAGTGCTGAAGCATAGCTTGAAGGATTTTGAGCATTACCTTGCTAGCATGTGAAATGAGCGAAACTGGGTGATAGTTTGTATGTTTTTTGGCACTGCCCTTCTTTGGGATTACAATGAAAACTGACCTTTTCCAGTCCTGTGGCCACTGCTGAGTTTTCCAAATTTGCTGGCATATTGAGTACAGCACTTTCACAGCATCATCTTTTAGGATTTGAAATAGCTCAACTGGAATTCCATCACCTCCACTAGCCTTGTTCATAGTCATGCTTCCTAAGGCCCACTTGACTTCACATTCCAGGATGTCCAGCTCTAGGTGAGTGATCACACCATGGTGGTTATGCAGGTCATTAAGTCCTTTTTTATACAGTTCTTCTGTGTATTCTTGCCACCTCTTCTTTATATCTTCTGCTTCTGTTAGGTCCATACCATTTCTGTCCTTTATTGTGCCCATCCTTCCATGAAATATTCCCTTGGTAGCTCCAATTTCCTGAAGCAATTTCTAGTTTTTCCCATTTCTATTGTTTTCCTCTATTTCTTTCAGTGTTCACTTAAGAAGGTTTTCTTATCTCTCCTTGCTGTACTTTGGAACTCTGCATTCAGTTGGGTATCTCTTTCCCTTTCTCCTTTGCCTTTCACTTCTTTTCTCAGCTATTTGTAAGACCTCCTCAGACAACCATTTTACCTTTTTGCATTTCTTTTTCTTTGGAGTGGTTTTGGTTACCGCCTCCTATACAGTGTTATAAACCTCTGTCCGTAGTTCTTCAGGCACTCTGTCTACCAGATCTAATCCTTTGAATGTATTCATCATCTCCACTGAATTATCATAAGGAATTTGATTTAGGTCATACCTGAATGGTCTAGTAGTTTTCCCTACTTTGTTCAATTTAAACCAGAATTTTGCAATAAGGAGCTGATGATCTCAGCCACAATCAGCTCCAGGTCTTGTTTTTGCTAACTATATAGACCTTCTCCATCTTCAGCTGCAAAAAATATAATTAATCTGATTTCAGTATTGACCATCTGGCGATGTCCATGTGTAGAGTTGTCTCTTGTGTTGTTGGAAGACGGTGTTTGCTATGACCAGTGCTTTCTCTTGGCAGAACTTTGTTAGCCTTTGCCCTGCTTCATTTTGTACTACAAGGCCAAATTTGCCTGTTACTCCCGGTATCTCTTGACTTCCAGCTTTTGCATTCTAATCCCCTATGATGAAAAAGACATTTTTTTTTTTTTGGTGTTAGTTCTAGAATGTCTTGTAGGTCTTCACAGAACCATTCAACTTTAGCTTCTTCAACATTAGTTGTTGCTACAGAGACTTGGATTACTGTGGTATCGAATGGTTTACCTTGGAAATGAACCAAGTTCATTCTGTCATTTTTGAGACTGCATCCAAGTACTGCATTTCAGACTCTTTTGTTGACTATGAGGGTTACTCCATTTCTTCTAATAGCTTCTTGCCCACAGTATCAGATATAATCATCATCTGAATTAAATTCACCCATTCCTGCCCATTTTAGTTCACTGATTCCTAAAATGTCGATGTTCACATCGCCTGCTTGACCACGTCCAATTTACCTTGATTCCTATGCAGTATTGTTCTTTACAACATCGGACTTTACTTTCACCACCAGACACATCCACAACTGAGCATCATTTCCATTTTGGCCCTGCCTCTTCATTCTTTCTGGAGCTATTTCTCTGCTCTTTCCCACTAGCATGTTGGATACCTACTGACCTGGTGAGCTCATCTCCTGGTGTCATATCTTCTTGCCTTTTCATACTGTTCATGGGTGTCTTGAGGCAAGAATGCTGGAGTGGTTCACCATTCCCTTTTCTAGTGGGCCACATTCTGTCAGAACTCTCCACCATTACCTGTCTGCCTTGAGTGGACCTGCATGGCATGGCTCATAGCTTCACTGAGTTACACAAGGCTCTGATTCATGTGATCATTTGGATAACTTTCTGTGATTGTAGTTTTCGTTCTGTAGGCTGTGGGATTGTAGTTCTTGCTTCTTCTGTCTGCCCTCTGATGGATGAGAATAAGAGGCTTGCACAAGCTTTGTGATGGGAGGGATCGGCTGTGGCCGTGGGGAAAACTGGGTCTTGCTCTGGTGGGCAGGGCCATGCTCAGTAAACCTTTAATCCAATTTTCTGCTATTGGGTAGAGCTGTGCTCCATCCTTGTTAGTTGTTTGGCCTGAGGTGACCTCCAAAAGGACTTGTGCCAACACGTGCCTCCCAGGACTGCTGCTGCAGTGCCTCTGTCCCCGCATCAGGCCACTGCTGACCCATGCCTCCGCAGGAGACCCCCAAACACTCACAGGCAGGTCTGGCTCAGTCTCCTGTGGGATCGCTGCTCCTTTCCCTGGGTCTTTCTGTGCACAGGGTTTGTTTGTGCCCTCCAAGAGTCTCTGATTCCCCAGTCCCGTGGAAGTCTTATAATCAAATCCCACTGTCCTTCAAAGTCAGATTCCCAGGGGATTCCCACTCCCTTTGCCAAATCCACAGGTTGGGAAGTCTGATGTGAGGCCCAGAACCTTCACAACAGTGGGAGAACTTCTTTGGTATTATTGTTCTCCAGTTTATGCGTCGCCCACCTGGCAGGTATGGGATTTGATTTTAGTGTGATCGCACCCTCCTACTGTCTCGTTGCAGCTCCTCCTTTGTCCTTGGACATGGCGTATCTCTTTTTGGTGGGTTCCAACATCCTCCTGTCAAAGGTTTCTTCAGCAGCTACTTGCAATTTAGGTGCTCTCACAGGAGAAGATGAGCGCACCTTTTAAAGATATAATGATATAATGAAAAATGCATTATCTCAAAGACATCATTATACATAAAAGAGCAGGAAGGTAGAGCCATCTAGTACATAATGAACTGAACTCTGAGTCTTTTGTGCTCCAACTCAAGAGTCATTTCAGAGACCACATTAAGAGGTGGACTTACAGAAGAGGTAGTCTTGTTTTGTCAAGTAATATGGAAGGAGTTGTCAGTGGAGATGGACAGCGTCCATTACAGACTTCCTTACAACAAGAAATGAAGAGGCATTCTAGAGAAAACCAGAAAATCCTATATCTAGAGTTCAAATAGAATCAAGCCAGGGGGTAGCCAGATGTGGAGGGTTCAGCCAGATGGTCTTGTTCAAGCCAATTTCACTGAACAAATTTCCTCAGCTGGTGTCTTTCTTCAAATGCCATCTCAAAGACACCATCAGGTTTCTGACACTGTTTGTGACCATGAACAAGGCATTTAACCTTTGGCTCCTTACTTTTATTGAGTTACATTACAGGGATTTTGAAAAAGAATAATGCAGCATATTAAAATGTTGATGAATGTTCAGTGGTCATCTTTCCATTCTCTCTAGCACAGGGAGGAACAAGGATGTTTGATTTGACTGAAGAAATACATGCAGTGATTTTGTTTAAGACAGCATTAAAATTGGTTTAAAAATCCTGGGTGAATAGCAACGGGTGATATGGAATTTTTTCTTGGAAATCTACTGGATAGTGAAAAGAAGTCTCCATGGAATGAATATGTGGTTAGATGGAATAGAAGGAATAAAATAGAGAAGACAAATGGATATACTTGCATCCCCAAAGAAAGAAAGGGCACTCAAACTGCCTATTTTTTTAAACTGTTATTTTATTTTAATTGAAACTTTCTGCTTTTCCTTCTCAGCTTTGACCTTGTAGCCATCGGTGGTATCTCTGTTGTCTTAATCTTTGACCGGTCACCTTTTCTACCTGAGAAGAGGACACTCTGGTTGCCTTGGAACCAGTTCATTGTAGTGGAGAAAGTGACCATGCAGAGAGTTATGTCAGACCCACCATCCTGCGATATCTCCAACTTTATCAGCCCAAACCCTATTGTGCTTCCTTCACCACTCACATCATTTGGAGGATCCTGTCCAGAGAGGGGAACTATTGTTCCTGAGCTGCAGGTGGGTACATGGACCTTGAAATTACAAAAGTCATAGTACAGTAAGTCTCCAACATACGAATCTTCAACTTGCAACCTTTCAAAGAGACGAACATGTGTTCACATAAGTT
This sequence comes from Bos grunniens, assembly GCF_055505025.1. Taxonomy (NCBI): domain Eukaryota; kingdom Metazoa; phylum Chordata; class Mammalia; order Artiodactyla; family Bovidae; genus Bos; species Bos grunniens. The sequence continues at coordinate 137,771,581 of NC_141194.1, forward strand.
AGTTCACATATCTGGCATATATTGTCACATCCTTTACAAGTTCTTGTGCTTTTGTGTCATGTACTGTAAGATTTAAAACTTTTTTAACTTTTAAATTGCATTTTTTAATTTATTTTTAATTGGAGGATCATTGCTTTACAATGTTGTGTTGGTTTCTGTCATACATCAACATGAATCAGCCATAGGTATACATATGTCCCCTCCCTCTTGAACCTCCCATAAAAAGTTTTATTTTTTGTATTTTTATATATTATTTGTGTGAAAAATATAAACCTATTACATTACAGTACTATATAGTTGATTGTGTTATTGGGTACCTCCACTAACTTTGCTGGACTTAGGAACAAATTGGACTTATGAATACACTCTCGGAATAGAACTCATTTGTATGTAGGGGACTTGCTGTATCCATGGGGTGGTCAACAGTCCATAATGACTAGCTTCCTTTTCCTGGTACTCCTGCCAGCCCTGTAATGTGCTGCCCTTCATTTTTCAAGAGAAGCTTTCAAATGTAATCTCTCTGGCACACATTTGCAAGGTGATTGGCCAGGGCTATAATGCTCCATCTCTGGCCGTGGAACAAAAGCAAGATGAACTAGCTATCATGAGGATTAGAACCCAAACCTTGACCTGATGAACACTGTGCTCAAAAGAACAAAGCTCACTGGCTCCGTAGTGATAACAGTATAATCAATGAGGTGGGACCATTTATGGTTCTGAAATTTAACTCCTTCAGAAATCGAGTTTCCTTCCACTGTCTAGTTTATGTCTGTTGTCATTGTTCTTAGAAGTCGTGACATCTCCTCTTGTTTAGCTATGTTTTAGTAAAGGTAGTTGTCAAGTCTATACATTTTGTCTGAAACTTGGCTTTTTATGTGTTCAAGCTTTATAGTCAGAGAGGACATATTTTTGAAGCCTCATATTTTAGGACTCCTAAGGGTTTTTCTTTATTGAGCATTCAGTATTTTCATTTCAATTCTAAGTCATTCAAACAAACACAGTACAATTTTCTTACTGTATTACAGAAATATTTTAATGATAGTTTAATGTTAATATTATAATGATAGTTTAATGTCCACCAAAATGAACTCATAAATCAGACCCAGAATTCAAGTATACTCAAGAAGAGGTAAATGGACAGTCAAAGATTGAATTGGTTTTTCTTCCCTTACAACATCCCCAACAGCTGTTAGCAAAGCCTTCAGGAAAGGCTGACAAAAAATAATATACACAGAAGAGTCTGAAGAGTCGGCACTCTTGTCTTTTCCATTGTTTTCCTGTGGAAAGGAAGAAAAAAACTATATAGTATTTAATGAGTACTTTGGACTTCTACACCAATCCTTTCACGATGTCATTAGGAAGCATGGGTCTTCCTCAAAAGAAAAGTTTTCCAGCTGCTCTAGGATTGCATGATTCCTTATGGAAATGAAATACCAAGGTGGTGAGTGTCATGCTATCCTGTTCTGCTTCTGCCACCATCTAAGAAGACAGAGCCAGTGGACAGCTTTGATATCAAATACCTAATGTAGAGGAAGAAAAACTGGACAAAGAGTAGACAAAAAGGATTTGTGCCCTTAGAAAGAAAGGAATGATCAGAAATCCCCAACAATATGAGATAGACTATGTTTAACAATCAGTTCTATTCTGCACCAACCTGGGAAAGGAAGCAGGTACAAGGTCCTGAGCTAAAAATGAATAAGGACACAAAAATAGCCATACTATCCATCCATCCATGCTAAGTCGCTTCCATTGTGTCCAACTCTGCAACTCCATGGACTGTAGCCTGCCAGGCTCCACTGTCCATCGGATTCTCCAGGCAAGAATACTGGAGCAGGTTGCCATTTCTTTCTCCAGGGGATCGTCCCAACCCAGGGATCGAACCCGCATCTCCTGCATCTCCCACACCGGCAGCTGGGTTCTCTACCACTGGTGCTACCTGGAAGCCCATGTCCTCTTCAACACGTTAAATAGGACGGGCCCTTTGTTCAGCTGTATTTGGAAAGTTGAAAGTCACAGAATACAAGATGCAGTTTCAGTGACCACTTTTGGTTGATTAACGCCATCTGTGCTAATAAAAAATAAATAATAGTAATTAATGAAAGAAATCAAGTATTATTTTCACTCTGGGACCTATGTTTGTAAAAGATTTGCAGAGGAGTTAATGGGAGTTATTTGCTTCTCTGTCACAGGTGTCAGTTTGGAAAAGCTTGTTCCCAGTTCTTGGTACAGCCAAGACACAGAGAAATGTGTAAACAAAATTAGATTACAAAGTTGGCCCTTGGGGTCATTGCAAAGCTCCAGAGAAGACAAGTTTGATGGCATCAGGAAAGATCAGTTCTAGGGACAGCATAATCTCTGTCATAAAATATCATTTGCTGGGCCTGCTTCCAGAGTCCTTCCTCGTAGAGAGCCTAACCTGAATGCGGGCTCCAATAATGGTTTGTGATAGATGACTTCACATACCAAATAAGCTTTTGTGTCTGAATAGATGGAACCCATGCCACTGAAATCCTTGACATTCACAGGGTGATCTCCCAACTCCTACCAAGACATTTTTGAAACACTGTTGGAAAACCAAATGGTTATTTTACTAGTCTTTCCTGGCAGGGGGAAAAAAAAAAGGAGAACTGTCCTCAGGATAGGCTGGATGTCTTGTCCTCATGCAGATTTGGTGCAAAATGTAAAACCTATGTTCATGTAACCTCACAAAGATTCTAGAATAAATGCCTTGATATCCATAATCCATTTAATCCTTTGGCATGCTTCTAGGACAAAAGCATGCAGTGTCCTTGTCTCCCTGTGACCACTGATAAGGGCCAATTTGACTTTCTTTCTTTCAGGTTGTACAGGAGGAGATCCTCATTCCTTCCAGTTTTGTGAGGCTGAGTTACCTAAGCAGCCGCACCCCCGGATACAAAACCCTGTTACGGATCCTTCTAACACATTCAACCATTCCTGTGGGGATGATAAAAGTACACCTCACAGTAGCTGTGGAAGGGCGACTCACACAGAAGTGGTTTCCTGCTGCAGTTAATCTTGTCTACACATTTGCTTGGAACAAGACCGACATCTATGGACAGAAGGTTTGGGGCCTGGCAGAGGCTTTGGGTATGTTGAAATCATTCTGTGTAAATAGCAGTGTTGTGTTCACAAAACAGAAAGTACTATCTGCCTGTTAATTTGTATTTAGAATAATTATGGGTTTTCTTCTGTTTGAAGGATCTAAGGCACTTTTTCATTTAAACACTCCCTTTGGGCTTGTTGAGAGTTTCCTTTTGACACATTTTTGCTTCAAAATGATTTTAGTTCTCCTTTCATGATGGCTGCATACCAATGGAATCACACAATATCTGACTTGTAACTGTCTCCAAAGCTGAATATTGCCTTCTAACTATGACCTTTGAGGGGGCGTTCTTTGGGTCATGTTTCTGTATTTGACATTTAGACTACCACTTCCACTTAGAAAATACAAAATTTTAACTTAGAGGATTATCCGTTTACTGTCTTTTATGTCTAGGATGGTTAGACTCCATTAACTTGTTACTGTGGTTGGTTAAATAAAAAATCATCCTGCCTTCCTAGTCCTTTTGACTTTAAAACCTAGCATCTTACAGGTTGCAGAGACTTTAAACAGCCCTTTGGATCTGTGGTTTTCAGATATTTAATGCCTTCAGACACACGGCATTTTTTAAAAATGACACTCAGATTTGCCAACCTTTTATTTTGCCAAGTAGGAGTATTTTTAGAAGGGAAAAAAAACCCTGCCATCTACTATTGCCTACCACTACAATAATTTCATAAAGAAGGGATAACTTCCTTAACATAAAAAAAAAGGAATAGTCTGTCTTAAGAAATGATACTCAGAGAGACAGACAGATAGGCAGACAGACACCAATGTCTGTTTCTCTTAGTCTATAAAAGACAGTGAAAACTTCCTAAGAGACCTGGCAGGTCTTGGGAACCGCATTTGGGATCCATTGATTCTTGTGCCTTCAGGCAGTAGCTCATGGTAACCACCCTTTGACAGATGAGAAGACTATTTTTAAAGTCCAGAGGAAAAAAAATTAATAAATAAAGTCCAGAGGAGATGTTTTCATATTCTCCCTTGGAAGTGTCTGTCATGGCACGAGTCCCATATAAGTGACCTATATTTCTTAGACTACCATGTGTCAATTTCCTCTTTCTTTCCAGAGGGAACCAGAGAGAGGGGGGAAAAAGACTGGTGAGTCTTCTTTGCCCAAGAGATCCTCACATATTTAAATAATTAAGTCATCTCTGTTGGGCTTTTTTAGAATGCAGGGACCATGGAATGCTTCAGATTTCCTCAGTTAGTGAAGAAGTATTGTAAAGACATAGGGGAACGTAAAGAAAGAACCAGAAAAGGCATCAGCAGCCTCAAAGGCAAACTTCATCAAATTGCAGGCTTGCTCTGGATACACTGCAGTCCTAGAAGGTCAGCATCTGCTCTATCAAGTGAGCAACAGCTCTTGTCTCCCTGCAGCAAGAGTCCACTCCTTCCCACCATGGTGACCCAGCCATGCTGATGACGAAGCTCATCACTTCTCCTGTGGTACTAACTACGCTCGTTTTCTCTGGGCTCTTGCCAACTCCACGATCTGGTTTCTTGCTCTGTATTTTCCATTCAGATCCCTCTTAGAATTTCAGGTTTCATCAGCCAGTCTCTACCATTAGGCTAACTACCAGTGAGGTCATTGGCCCGCCTGTGGAGTCCTGCTCAGTCTCTAGTCCAGTGAATGTGGTGGTGAAGAAAATTCTGGAGCCAGACTCCCTCCCTGGATTCAAATCATCCTTCTCTACTTACTAGCTATGCAACACTGGGTAAATTAATCTCCAAATGCAGTTTCTCCATATATTAAATGGATATTATAAACAGAATGTTACTCCCAAGTTATTATGGTGTGAGGATTAAATGAGGTGAGTGAGTGCTGGTTGTTGGTATGGTTTTGTCAGTTTTGCTATGGTCAGCATATTGACATCACAAGGTATAAAGCATAGCACCTATGCAGGTGTCTGTTGCCTAAGCTTCTCTGATAAGGGGGTTGTTATAAAGGTCTGATGCTGTAAAGAGCAATATTGCATAGGAACCTGGAATGTCAGGTCCATGAATCAAGGCAAACTGGAAATGGACAAACAGGAGATGGCAAGAGTGAATGTCGACATTCTAGGGGTCAGCGAACTAAAATGGACTGGAATGGGTGAATTTAAATCAGATGACCATTATATCTACTACTGTGGGCAGGAATCCCTTAGAAGAAATGGAGTAGCCATCATGGTCAACAAAAGAGTCCGAAATGCAGTACTTGGATGCAATCTCAAAAATGACAGAATGATCTCTGTTCGTTTCCAAGGCAAACCATTCAATATCACAGTAATCCAAGTCTATGCCCCAACCAGCAATGCTAAAGAAGCTGAAGTTGAACAGTTCTATGAAGACCTACAAGACCTTTTAGGACTAACACCCCAAAAAGATATCCTTTTCATTATACGGGACTGGAATGCAAAAGGAGAAAGTCAAGAAACACCTGGAGTAACAGGCAAATTTGGCCTTGGAATACAGAATGAAGCAGGGCAAAGGCTAATAGAGTTCTGCCAAGAGAACGCACTGGTCATAGCAAACACCCTCTTCTAACAACACAAGAGAAGACTCTACACATGGACATCACCAGATGGTCAACACCAAAATCAGATTGATTATATTCTTTGCAGCCAAAGATGGAGAAGCTCTATACAGTCAGCAAAAACAAGACCGGGAGCTGACTGTGGCTCAGATCATGAGCTCCTTATTGCCAAATTCAGACTTAAATTGAAGAAAGTAGGGAAAACCACTAGACCATTCAGGTATGACTTAAATCAAATCCCTTTGATTATACAGTGGAAGTGAGAAATAGATTTAAGGGAATAGATCTGGTAGACAGAGTGCCTGAAGAACTATGGATGGAGGTTCATGACATTGTACAGGAGACAGGGATCAAGACCATCCCCATGGAAAGGAAATGCAAAAAAGCAAAATGGCTGTCGGGAGGCCTTACAAATGGCTGTGAAAAGAAGAGAAGTGAAAAGCAAAGGAGAAGAGGAAAGATATAAGCATCTGAATGCAGAGTTCCAAAGAATAGCAAGAAGAGATAAGAAAGCCTTCCTCAGTGATCAATGCAAAGAATTAGAGGAAAACAACAGAATGGGAAAGACTAGAGATCTCTTCAAGAAAATTAGATATACCAAGGGAACATTTCATGCAAAGATGGGCTCGATAAAGGACAGAAATGGTATGGACCTAACAGAAGCAGAAGATATGAAGAAGAGGTGGCAAGAATACACAGAAGAATTGTAGAAAAAAAGATCTTCATGACCCAGATAATCATGATGGTGTGATCACTCACCTAGAGCCAGACATCCTGGAATGTGAAGTCAAGTGGGCCTTAGAAAGCATCACTACGAACAAAGCTAGTGGAGGTGATGGAATTCCAGTTGAGCTATTTCAAATCCTGAAAGATGATGCTGTGAAAGTGCTGCACTCAATATGCCAGCAAATTTGGAAAACTCAGCAGTGGCCACAGGACTGGAAAAGGCCCGTTTTCATTCCAATCCCAAAGAAAGGCAATGCCAAAGAATGCTCAAACTACTGCACAATTGCACTCATCTCACATGCTAGTAAAGTAATGCTCAAAATTCTCCAAGCCAGGCTTCAGCAATATGTGAACCATGAACTTCCAGATGTTCAAGCTGGTTTTAGAAAAGGCAGAGGAACCAGAGATCAAATTGCCAACATTTGCTGGATCATGGAAAAAGCAAGAGAGTTCCAGAAAAACATCTATTTCTGCTTTATTGACTATGCCAAAGCCTTTGACTGTGTGGATCACAATAAACTGTGGAAAATTCTGAAAGAGATGGGAATACTAGACCACCTGACCTGCCTCTTGAGAAACCTATATGCAGGTCAGGAAGCAACAGTTAGAACTGGACATGGAACACCAGACTGGTTCCAAATAGGAAAAGGAGTACGTCAAGGCTGTATATTTTCACCCTGCTTATTTAACTTATATGCAGAGTACATCATGAGAAATGCTGGACTGGAAGAAACACAAGTTGGAATCAAGATTTCCAGGAGAAATATCAATAACCTCAGATATGCAGATGACACCACCCTTATGGCAGAAAGTGAAGAGGAACTAAAAAGCCTCTTGATGAAAGTGAAAGTGGAGAGTGAAAAAAATGGCTTAAAGCTCAACATTCAGAAAACGAAGATCACGGCATCTGGTTCCATCATTTCATGGCAAATAGATGGGGAAACAGTGGAAACAGTGTCAGAGTTTATTTTTTGGGGCTCCAAAATCATTGCAGATGGTGACTGCAGCCATGAAATTAAAAGACGCTTACTCCTTGGAAGAAAAGTTATGACCAACCTAGATAGCATATTCAAAAGCAGAGACATTACTTTGCCAACAAAGGTCCGTCTAGTCAAGGCTATGATTTTTCCAGTGGTCATGTATAGATGTGATAGTTAGACTGTGAAGAAAGCTGAGCACCGAAGAATTGATGCTTTTGAACTGTGGTGTTGGAGAAGACTTTTAAGAGTCCCTTGGACTGCAAGGAGATCCAACCAGTCCATTCTAAAGGAGATCAGCCCTGGGTGTTCTTTGAAAGGAATGATGCTAAAGCTGAAACTCCAGTACTTTGGCCACCTCATGTGAAGAGTTGACTCATTGGAAAAGACTCTGATGCTGGGAGGGATTGGGGGCAGGAGTAAAAGTGGACGACAGAGGATGAGATGGCTGGATGGCATCACCGACTCGATGGACATGAGTTTGGGTGAACTCCGGGAGATGGTGATGGACAGGGAGGCCTGGCATGCTGCGATTCATGGGGTCGCAAAGAGTTGGACACGACTGAGTGACTGAACTGAACTGATTATGGGTTTAATAGGTAGGTACCAGTGGCACTTGTAGTAAAGAACCTGCCTGCCATTGCAGGAGATGTAAGAGACATGAGTTTGATCCCTGGGTCAGGAAGATCCCCTGGAGGTGGGCATGGCAACCCACTCCAATATTCTTGCCTGGGACCATGGCCAGAGGACCCTGGTGGGCTACAGTCCATGGAGTCACAAAGAGTCAGACAACTGAAACAACTTTATATGTACACACTGTTAATTATTCTCATTTTGCCTTCCCTCACACACACACACACACACACACACACAGAGTCTCTTCTCTGCCCTTTTCTGTGCTTTGAAAGACTGCCTTCTATGGATCACATTGTCTGGATTCCTTTACTCTCTGGCTTCTCTTTTGATTTGGTCAGTGGATGGCACCATCAAGGGCCAGCAGAATGGAAGGAGGATGGTGGTCAGGGTATTTATCCTTCTCCCTGCTTCACTGCACTGCTGGCAGTGACTGCACTGGAAGATGGCAGCTCCTGTTGAGGAGCCCCTCCTCCAAGTCCCCACACTCTCTCCAGATCACTCCCTCCCTTAACCCCTCTCTGCAAGGCCAGACAGCTTCCCACAGTTTCCAGTCCCTGAGTAAATCACGATCCTTGTTAATTCCCTTCACCCTGCTCACGCCTCTGTAAATAGTCCCTTCATTCAACTCTCTGAACACTTCTGAGTGTGATAGCTAACTCTGGCTGGGACCCTGGCTGATGCATACTCAAAGCTTCATATTCCCCTCTCCAGGATATGATCCTAAAGCCTTTTATTCACCTCCTGAATGTGTGCTAAGTCACTTCAGTCATGTCTGACTCTTTGTGACCCTATGGACTGTAGCCCACCAGGCTCCTTGTCCGTGAAATTCTCAAGGCGAGGATACTGGAGTGGGCTGCCATGCCCTCCTCCAGGGGATCTTTCTGACCCTGGGACTGAACCTGGGTCTCCTGCATTGGCAGGCAGATTCTTTACCACTACTGCCACCTGAGAAGCCCCTTTGCTTCAGTAGAATAACCTTAAATTCCTCTAACTTTTCTCCACAGGGCTTTGTTTTCCAAATCTTTATGACTTTTATCAAAACCCTTGCCGGGTTGTTAGATTTGAGGGTTTTTGTTTTGTTTTACTTTTTTCTTGAGTTATAACGCAGCAATTTATCCAGTACTCTGATGAAGAGCTGAACAAGACAGTGCCTAGCAGAAATTCCTTGCTGGGGTTCACATAAATGCAGCTCAGCCTGACTTTTAAAAAAAGTAACAGCTTTATCAACGTATAATTCACATACCATAAAGTTTACTCATTTAAAGCGTGCAATTCAGTGGGTTTTAGTATTATCACAAGTTTGTACAACCATCACCAACATCTCATTCCAGAACATTTTCAACAGCACATCACAAAGTAGCCCTAAACACATTAGCAGTCACTCTCCACTTCTCCTTCCCCTCGAGACCCTGGCAACCACCAGTCTCCTTTCTGTCTCTATGGGTTTACCTATTCTGGATATTTCAAACACAGTCATACAATATGTGGTCTTTTGCATCTGGCTTCTTTCAGTTGACGTGTTTCCCAAGTTCATCCACGTCATAACAGGTGTCAGTCCTTCGTTCCTTTTTATGACTGAATAATATTCCATTGCATGGATATACCACATTTGTTTGTCCAGTCATCAACTGGTTGACATGTGGGTTGTTTCCACCTTTTGACTATTGTGAATAATGCTGCTATTAACATTTTTATATAAATATTGGTATGAATACCTGTTTTCAATTCTTTGGAGAATATACCTAGGAGTAGAATTGTTAGGTCATATGGTAATTCTGTTTGACTTGTTGAGGAGCCATCAAATTGTTTTCCACAGTGACTGCACTGTTTTATCAACCTCACTTTATGTATAAAAATGTGTTGTACCCCTTCCTTTTAAATACTCCCAGTGTTGAAGATTCTCAAATTATCCTCCTTGTTATAGTTAAGCACTCTTAATGACTTAGTTTCTCATATATCCATGGATGCAGCTTCCCTGATGGGTCAGACTGTAAAGAATCTGCCTGCAATCCAGAAGACCCAGGTTCAATCCCTGGGTGAGGAAGATACCTTGGAAAAGGGAATAACTACCCACTCCAGTATTCTTGTCCGGGAAATCCCATGGACAGAGGGGCCTGGCAGGCTACAGTTCATGGGGTCACCGAGTTGGACACAACTGAGCATTGAATAAACAACTAAATCACAAAAAGAAGCAATAGTGTTCTAGTATACACACCAGTTGGAGAAGGCAACGGCACCCCACTCCAGTATTCTTGCCTGGAAAATCCCATGGACGGAGGAGCCTGGTAGGCTGCAGTCCATGGGGTCGCAAAGAGTCAGACATGACTGAGCGACTTCACTTTCACTTTTCACTTTCGTGCATTGGAGAAGGAAATGGCAACCCACTCCAGTGTTCCTGCCTGGAGAATCCCAGTGATGGCGGAGCCTGGTGGGCTGCCGTCTATGGGGTCGCACAGAGTTGGACACGACTGAAGTGACTTAGCAGCAGCATAAGTGCTGAAGGATTCGTCCCTACTGTTTGCCTATGGATGTTGATTTACTTCCTATTTCTACAATTATGTTTCTGGTCAAAACTTGCTCCAGCATTCTGACTACAAAAATGGCCTTAATTAAAATGCTGAAATATATATTGTTGGTTCCTTTTAAAAGCTAATAACAGTAATAAAAGCAGGAGACAACTGACCCACTCAGAAATATCCAAGGGAGAGGGGAAAATGTTCCTCATGGTGTTTTATGTGCACTTAAGGGACATATTTTTTTTTGAGTAGAGAAAGAAAATTGGCAAGGATCCCAAGGGAAACAGCCAAAATAATTTCAAGTGTGGTACCTAAGATGGAATATGGATTCTTTACCTTGTAGGAAATGTTCCTGATAACTTAATCATGGTTAAAGGGATTTTATTTACTACCTCGTCTCCATTTCCATCTCCACAGAGACTAAGGGAATTTTCCTGACAGTAGTAAAGCATTAGGACAAGCGGTAGAATGAAGCTGGAGAATCAACTTCTCTGAAAATGGATTGTGAACACCTTAAGAATATAACAGACAATAAATAGTTCACGTGATAAATGGATAGAGCAAAGGGATCAAGTATGTTACCATCGTGTCCATACCTTAATAGATATGATTGAATCTTTGGAAGGAATGATGCTAAAGCTGAAACGCTAGTACTTTGGCCACCTCATGCGAAGAATTGACTCATTGGAAAAGACTCTGATGCTGGGAGGGATTGGGGGCAGGAGGAGAAGGGGACGACAGAGGATGAGATGGCTGGATGGCATCACTGACTCGATGGAAGTGAGTCTGAGTGAACTCTGGGAGTCGGTGATGGACAGAGAGGCCTGGTGTGCTGCAATTCGTGGGGTCGCAAAGAGTCGGACACAACTGAGGGACTGATCTGATCTGAAGCAAAGAAGAAAACACTTAGCTGTATTCCTGGCCATATCTTATCATCACTTAACTGATGTGAGAAGAAACAGAGTAAATTTTGCACCAGATATTAATAATGGTGCTATATATGACACTTCTCAGATTTGCTTCAATTTCAGAAGTCTTAGTATAGCCTTTTGGTAGGTGGAATAATATCCATCACCTCCCAAAGATGTAAATAAATTATGTTACACAGCAAAAGATCATTAAGGTTATAGATGGCATTAGAGTTGCCAAGCAGCTGAGCTTGAGATGGAATAACTATCCTGGATTGTCCAGGTTGATCCATTATTATCACAGAGGTCCTTAAAAGTGGAAGAAGGAGGCAGAAGGGGAGGTCAGAGTTAGAGGGAAATATAACTATAGAAGGAACGCACAGCAAGATGCAGTCTTGCTGGCTTGGAGGATGAAAGAAGGGAGCCAAGGACCAAGGAATGTAGGTGGCCTCTAGAAGCTGGAAAAGGCAAGGAAATAAAATCTCCCCTAGAGACTTCAGAAGGAATTCATCCCACTGCGCCCTTGAATTTAGCTCAATGAGACCCTTTTCAGACTTCTGACCTCCTTATCTGTAAGATGATAAATCTGTCCTGTTTGAAGCCTTTCAGTTTGTCCAGATATCTTACAACAGCACTAGGAAACAAACCTTGACCACTATTCCTACAGTCCCAGTTTCAGCTGGAATTTTGATTAAAACTATGGCTTGAAAGATCTGCTCTTCTTCCTTCCCATGCCTGTTAAACGTGAACCTGTCCCCCCCAACCCCCGTTTCTGGGTGTTGGAGAAAGAAGTCAGATGTAAACAAGCTGAGTCTGAAATCACGTGAATACCTAAGTTGAAATGCCCACTAAGTGTGAAATGTAGGACTCTTTCCCATATGGTTCAGCTGTGGGAAATTGATGTAATCTCTAAGGGCTCAAGTGTCACAAAAGAAGAATAAATTGTTCAGACACAGGCAAAAGGAGAAAAGGAGAACCTGAGATCCTAAGGTATCCCACCAGTTTTTATAATGAAACAGATTTTGCAATGAGAGGGATAGTACCAGAATGAATAAATTACCAACGGAGGCTGTGCAAACTAATTCCTTGGAGAAGTATCAATGGCAGCTGATAAGATTGATTAATCCAAGAACAATATTGATTAAGTGGAAGAAGAGGAAAATCACCCCCAGGGTTGCAGTACAAAAACCACAATCACTAGTTCATCCAGCTTAAAGATTTTGTTGTCTGATACACAGACAAGACTCCCCTGCTAAAAACTCCATGTGAGCATTTGAAATAATTTGGCCTTAGTACTTTATTCTCTGGCTCTAAAAAGGCATGATGTCTGAAAATCATTGTATATTATTTTGTTTCTTTCCCAACTCTGCTCCTTGCAAAACAGTGTTAAAAAGAATCATTATTTTTAAGTTCACAGTGCTGTTAAAATTCTAGAGACAGCTTATTTAATGTGACAGACTGGCTTGTTCAGGAGCTCTGATCTGCATCCATTATATAAATTTTGTCAAAATAATTCCCTCTGTCCGCCTGTGTCCGCATACATTATCAATATATAGTAATGCATTCTGCCTGGTCTTCATTTTAATTAAATTAAATTGCAGTGGTTAGGAGTCCTGGAAGTTCAGGAAATCAGCCATCCACCTTTAGTAGCACTGCTATAAACAATTCTACTTTTCTTCAAGGTTATTGGCAACAACAATTGCGTAATTATTTAGTACATTAGTTTGGCAAGAAAGAGTGGTGATTCAGGAAGAACTAGACTTCCTAAAGGTTCATGACACAAAGGAGTCTGTCTAAATTGTGTTAGAAGAAACAAGGGAACATTAATGGTAATAGGTGCTAAGCTACGGTTGCTTTGTGCACACAAAACATCCCTGAGAACGATGCTTTAGTGTTCATAAATTTCCCTTCAGTAAAGCCTAAGCAGGCTGGGCAGCCACAAAAATAGCATCCACTGAATATTTTAATAGTAAATGGGTAGTGCTTTACAATTTGCAAAGTACTTTCACATACATTTTCTCATTTTAATCCTTAGAACATTCCTGCCTGGTAGGCATGGCACGATGAATGTGATCTTCATTTTACAGAGCAGAAAAGCAAGGTTCAGAAAGAGCAAGTGACTTGCCAAAAGACCTTTCCCAAGCAGGGATTCAAACTTGAATCTCACCATCCTGAGTTCTGTATGCCTTTCACTGCTGCCTATCTTCACTAAAGGGACCAATCCACCTTACCCAATTCAACGCCCCAGTGGCCTTCTGTCCAAGAAGCTAGCAGAGATAATAATCTTTCATCATTTCTCTCCACTTATAAATTTGTAATCATTAACTGAGAGCAGGGCTGTTTTATCCATTCAGCTTTTCAGTCGCAGCACCAAGGATATGAGTTTTTCAAGGACCTACAAAAATCTTTGCAACCTGAAAAATAAATTTATTGGCACCAAAATGTGCAAAGAAAACCAGAAAATCAACATTAACAAATTGTTTAAATAAATGTCTGCTAAATGGAGCATTATGTCAGCTTGTCAACTCCAAGTCAATTTTCACATTTAAATATGAAATGTGTTTAATGTTGGATATGAGTTGTAGGTTGTATACATTTTAATATCCCTGATAAAATGTGAGATATGCCCTCCAAAGAGTACCTAGAGCTTACTAGGGTCTTTAAATGACCCTAGTAAGTATTAACCTGTGCTCCAGTAAGCACGTGGTGTGTGTTCATTTCAAACTGCTGGTCACACTCAGTAGTAGATTACAAAATCTGTCTGGTGAGTCAGCCAGTATTTTTTTTAGTGGAATAAAATGAAATGGAATGGAATAGAACATAAGTGAATAGAATAGAGTAGAAAATATCAATGTAAAACTATTAAGAGAGTACTGTTTCAGAGGACTGTTTCAGTACTGTTATCAGAAAACTTTGTTTCACTTATACCTGTCCATATATGCATGTATCTTTCCATGTGTATATTGGGTCACAATTAAATGACTTTCAAGCATAAGAATTTGAAAGCCATTGGTAAGGTAATATAGTCAAGAGATAGAGAAGTGAAAATGATTTGCCAAACCATATGATTTATTTTTTTTAAGTCAGCATTCATGACTATTCAGGCCTCCCAGCCCCCTCTTCCAGCCCATCTCAGGTCATTACAACCATGTCTCTTTAAGATTAGGTGACCATATATATAATTTATCATTCAATCCAAGATACTCTTGAGAGTGAAAAGGGATGCTGTTAACAATTGAATAACTGGACACTGTTTTTGGCCAACCAGGATATATGATACTTCTACTTCAAGGTTATCTCTAGCTTCCAATCCTTATATCTTAAATTCAGAGCAAATAAAAGCTTATCTGTTTAAAGGACTTCTGAATCATGGGTCTTCCCCTTAACCACATAGCATGATCCAGTGTAGAGGTAAAAGCACTTGCTAAGTGAGTAACTGTGTTTGAGCTGTGGCTCTGCCATCTGCTACTTAGTCAGATGACCTTAGACTAATCACTTCACCTCTCTGGGTCTACTGTCTCATCTATCAAATTGGAGTAAATATATCTTCCTCGTGAGTTTTTGTGAGTCTTCAAATTAGGTCATATACACAAAAATGTGTTTAACTGTTCAGTGTTATGCAAATGTGAGATGATATTATTTTAAGGAGGCCACGAATGAAAGTTCCAAAAGGTAGGTAACCCTTCAGGGTATGGGCTCTTTGACATGATGAATGATCACTGTATCTGCAGCGCTTAGCAAATCACCTGCCTGGCACATAGAGCTGCTCTGTGTAGGTCTGCTGACTCATTAAATAACCAGCCCCTTTAGAATAACCAGTCCATTTTCAAGGCGAATTTATTTCCTAAACCCCCTCCCAAAGAAAAATGCCTAAATACTGCTAGAAGATAGGAATCTTTTTTTCTCTCTTGTCCTGGGCAAGTGGTGAGGTGGTAGGGAAGGGAAAGGTTTGCTCTTCATTTGGTTTTGATGCACTAGCCAGATCACAGCTACCCTGACCTTCTTTCAGTCTTGCAGAGATACAAAGCCTCACCATCTTGCCCATATGCCACTCTCTGCCTAGAATGTTCTTCCCTGTACTTCATGAGATAAAGCCCTTCTATATGAAGAGGTTTCCCCTTGCCTTCCCTTTCCAAAACTTAAACTTTTGTTGCACTGGCTCATAGTACCCTGCACTTCCATACAAGCTATCACAATTTGTGTGTGCGTGTGTGTGTGATCTTATTTCATATTTGTTCCTCTCACTGGATTGTAAGCAATGTGAGCTCTGCTGGGGGGTGTGTTATCTTGTTCTGTCTTGTTCGTTCTCACATCCCCAGGGCCTGACAACACAAAAGTTAAAGTGTTAGTCGCTCAGTTGTATCCGACTGTTTTTCGACCCCATGGACTGTAGTGCACCAGATTCCTCTGTCCATGGGATTTCCCCATGCAAGAATACTGGAGTGGGTTGCCATTCTCTTCTTCAGTGGATCTTCCTGACCCAGGGCTCGAGCCCGGGTGTCCCACATTGCGGCAGATTCTTTACCCTCTGAGCCACTAGGGAAGCCCTGACGACAGGAGGTACTCATCAAATATTGCATATTTGTTGAATGACTGAACAAACAAATGCATAAGGACAGAGGCTAAGGTGGGGCCCTGAGCCTGACCGATTTAATGGAATGGTGGGCCCACCAAGGGAAAGAAGGGCAGTACCCAGGTCTCCAAAGGCACTCGAAAATGTGCCTGTGAGCTAGTACATCACGTTGCCTCTGTGGCACACAGGTCACCCAGGTTCCAGATTCCCTTTTTTGCAGCTAGGCTTGGAAAAGGCAGTCAGAAAAAAAAAAAAAAAATCATAAAGTGTCATTGTACATGACCTCTTGGCCTAAGTGTTGTGTGGCTGCCTCACCTGGATTCTTTTTACCTTTTCTACCTGTTCTTTCTCTTCATTCAACTACTATGTCACTTTTAGCACTAGCATGTTTAAACTGGTAAGATATAGATCCTAAGTAAAATATTACCAAATCAAATTCAATGACTCATTAAAAAGATAGTACATCATAACCAAGTACTGTAGAGTATGTTTTAGGACCTCAAAGATAGTTCAATGTTAGGAAATATATTGCTCTAATTTATCACCTCAATAGATTAAGAGAGAAAACTATGTGAATATCTCCATAAGTGCTGAAAAGGCACTTGGTAAAAATTCATCACCTGATTCTGACACTCTTAGTAAGCCAGGAATAATAGATAAACAAAGCATTTCAGGCCACTGGGCAGTGTGTCAAATCGGGGAGCCTCTGGGGTCATCCTATCCTATGAGAAATCACTAGAGAATAGGAAAAAGTAGAAGTCATGCTGGGAGCAGGTACCCGATCTCAGTAGATAACATTTTATCTGTACAGTCTTTGTCTCTTGTGGCTATGGCCTTCACTTGGCTTGTTAGGTCTCTTATCTTTCATTGTGGTTTTACATGAATCTACTGTTTTAAAAGAATGGGATATATTTCTGGTTCTATTTAATCATTTCTTTCAGATAAGAAGGTTTTGATCTCATTGTTAGTTACCTTTTAAGTGTGATGACATTATTTTTATATATTCCTTGAGTTCATGAAGGAAACATAAATTTCTCACACCATCAGACTACTTCTAATTGTATATTGCCCTCATAAATGCAACCATTATGAATTCTGAAGCCTTAGCCCGAAGCTGTTGAAAATCATCTGCTTAATCTTGTCATATTTTGCACATCAGCTTCATTGCATGGAATCTTTACCTTGGCTATTTAATGTCAGTCTCCCATCCCAGCCCTTATAGGTGAAGGTCACCGTCACTAAATTGGGTGTCAGGAGCACTGTGGCCCTCCGCCTTCTTGTAGTCCCCACATTGTACTAATGCTGCTGCTCTGATAAATAGAATGGGATTCAGTGACTATTTTTCTAATGTCAAATGGCTTTGAGGGAGCAAGCTGCAGTCTTTCTCTATAAGCCAGTAGAATAAAGCCTTCTTTAGAAGCCACTGTGATACTTGCAAGATGACTAACAGTGAAGTCAGAGCTGCAAATCCTATGACCAGAGGACAGAGTCCTCTACAAAAGTAGCAAGTCCTGTCTTGACAGTCAGTGACTCTTGGTGGAGGAAAATCCCATTTTATAACCCATTTATATAAATCCCCCAAATTTATATCTCTGTGTCGAGGTGAGGGAGAGAATACAGGAAGACAGAAATCCAGATGGAATTAAGAGTATCACAAGAGAGGCGGTCACTTGGTTCAGAGAAAGTATTCAACTGTATGAATGGCTCTTTCTCAACTGCCTTCCCAAAAGTCTACTCCAGCATGGGACCACTATACCAGCCCCAGGGAAGTATAGTCCACCCTCCATCCCCACGTATCTCCACTCACAGCCAGACTAGTCTATCCTCTAGAGGTCCTCTGAAATGTTGATGGATAATTATTCTTTCCTTCCTATTAAACACTAGTCTTCCTGATCCCCAGTCCGGAATGCCAGAGGCTGAATTCGTGGCCTCCACCCAGCTGTGTTGATGATCAGATGTGATAGGCACCAGGCCGCCGGGGAGATGGTAGTGGGTCCAGTCTGCTTATTTAACTAAGACTCAGCTGTCACAGTACCAGCAGAGTGTAGTGTCAGGGCTCAGCATTTTTGGTGCTAGCCCTGAGTAGCCCTTTTTTCCCCCATATTTCACTATATGAAAAAGAAAAGGCGTTCAGTGCATTACAGTCTGCTTTCACGAGAGGAAGTCTACGATTGGTTGCTACTGCATTTGCCAGTTCCTTGCACATTTAGCGAGCAGCTCAACTCCATGGGGTGATTCGTCTGCCTTCTCATACACGGATTGCAAGTTCCAGGATTCTGTTCCAGTGGGCTGCTGTCAGAAAGAAACCTTGCCTTGTTACTCTGCGCAAGGAGCCACATACAAAAATATCCCAACACACAGCCATTCTCATTAAAGTCAGTTGGAATTTTGGACAAATCTTCAGTATAAATTATAACTTTATTAGCTCATAGAGCTTTCTCGAGAGAAAGTAAATCTAATAAATTTAGAAGGAACTTATTAAGTGGCTGCCTTGTTGCTATTTGCTATGACAAGGGAGAAAAGTAATATAATTGTGGGGTGTGCAGCCAGTACTCTTTTTTGTTGTGGGCTAGAGAGCAATTCAGATAGGAGGAGGTGAAGAGGATGTCTCATTACCATTGTGCTGAGGATACTTAATAGAAGCATTTCCTGCCACAGAGTTGGGAGGATCTTTAACTGTTACGGAGATGGGAAAATCAGGCTCCAAACCACCATGAGAGGTCACCAGGGTACGCTACTTATTTGCAAAACTTGCACAATCACCTTCCGGAGAAGAGATTTTAGGGGCACATACCAGGCTTAAAATACACAAAAGGCAGATCCTGACAACGGTAGGGAAGGAGATGATGGCCCAGAGCTTGTAATTATTATTATGATTATTTATTAATCAAGACTTTTCAGTGTTGGCAAGAGAAGCAGAAACCATATTTTTCTTCATACCAACATGGCCTGATTTTTCCAACGTGAGATATAGGGGTTTGATTCCCCAACTTGAACTGATGAAATACAATCTTGAAAGAATGCACTTTAGAATCATATAGTAAAATGCTAAAGGGGGACTTTAAGACCTGTCTAGTATAGGGACTTCCTTGGTGGTTCAATAGTTAAGACTCCACACTCCCACTGCAGTGGGTACGGGTTTAATCCCTGGTCGAGGAATTAAGATACCACATGACATGTGGCGTGGCCCCCCAAAAAAAGAAAAAGAATTGTCTAGTACAGCAGTCTTTGATCTGATATCTTTATTTAGATTTCAGGAGGTCAGTGAACCCCCTAGAATTATATACAAAATTTTGTGTGCATATGCATTTTTCTAGGAGAAAGATCCATAACTTTGATCACATTCATAACAAAAGGTTCCCTGATTCAAAAGGGTCTAAGAACCACCAATTCTAGTCCATCCTCTCCCCCTGTCCTTTGTTACCAATGAAGAACAGAGTTGGAGAATCATATGCCTGCGACCATACAGCCCGTTAATCGCAGACCCAGGAACTGAAGTGTTTTCTGACTCTTAGGACTAAAATCAACTCTTTCCACTAGAGTTGTTTTAGCAAAGCACTGGGGCCATGATAAGATATTAAGGAGATTGTAGACAGCAATGATTTATACCACATGTGTAACCTGAACTAGATTACCTGTGAGATCCTTGGCATCGCTGAAATTCTGTTTCTATCCATCTTCATAGAGAACACCATTGACACAGATGATCCCAAACTAATTTCCTCTTAGAAATCATTTCCATTTTGTCATTAGTCTTTCCTGCTCCCATTGATCTGCCTTGCTAATAGAGCTTGGTTAGGGCTAATACTAAAATAAGTTTGCATTCCAAGAGTCCTCACCAGCTGATGGCAGGGTAGAACGACATCCCCCTCAGGACTAGCTACATAATTTGCAGGGCCCAGTGTTAAAGAAAAATACCCAGCCCTTTGTTTAAAATAGATTAAGGATTTCAAGACAGTGACAGCAAAGCATTAAGCCAAGGGTGGGGCCCTTCTAAGCAGAGGCCCCTGCGTGACTGCACAGGTCACACACCCATGAAGATGGTACTGATCCCTGTTAAAGCTTAGATGGAGCAGAGACAAAGAGAAGTCAGTCTGTGGTTTACAGTGGCCACACATGACCCCCAAAGTTAGCGAGTGTGTATTCACAATCATAAGGAGTTGGCTTATCTATGTTTGTGCTTGCACACACACATGCTTGCCTACTGTTGCTCAGTCAGATCCAACTCTTCTGTGACCACCAACTCCTCTGTCCATGGGATTTTCCAGGCAAGAATACTGGAATGGATTGCCATTTCCTTCTTCAGGGGATCTTCCCAGCCCATATATTGAAGCCACGTCTCCTGCATTGTCAGGCAGATTCTTTACCACTGAGCCACCTAGGAAGCCCTTGTGCACACACACACATGCACACGTATATCAGTTGGACTAAAATTGCCTCTTTTCACCTAATGTCAAAATCCAAAACTTGTCTGCTTGAATTTTTCCACCTCGAACCTATTGTGCTGGCATTGTTTTAGCACATAATTTTCATTACCAGTTTTCATAACCAGATGACCAAAGAATAAGTGAGTTCTCCAGGGGCATCTGAAGAGTCAGGTAGAGTCAGGTACTCAAAAGGAAGGGCAGACAACCAGCTAGGGATATTTTAAGCTGCCAGAAAGGGGGAAAGGAGCTTCGAAGTATGCAGTGTAATGAGCTGATAGTCTCAGGCTTAGAACAACATGAGGACACAAAGCATTTTAAACTCAAGAATCAGAACTCTGGGGTTCCAACAGGTAAGCACGTTTGCCAACTGAGAAGATGGTTGGGTCTTGGTCTACTTGAGTTCTGCATGTTTCAGTAGAGCAAAGACACCCACACTGGGCCATTCTGCACTTCCCATTTTAGCGGCATACTGGGGTTCCCAGCTTAATGTACAACATCTGTGCTTCAGGAGGGTTGAAGCCAAATGTTGGGTGATGTCCCGTTGGTTAGAAACCAAAATCTAACTGCACAAAGTGGAATTTACACTCGAATGGCTTATAACACTCTAAGCAAACTCAGACTTCTCAGCAAACTAAAGGCCAGTTAGCATGGAAGAAAATAAAATGGGTGAATTGATTTTTATTAGCCTCATGTGTAGTGAGGTGTTGTATAAGTGACCCCGTACTCCAATGCCCACTTCCTAAGTGTATTTTGCACTCCAGAGAGATCAGAAGAAACTTTCCCTGCACTTCTTCTACAAAGGTAAAGAAAGAAATGGTATCACCACAGCTTAAGATTTCAGAGGGCTTATTTCTTCAATTTTACAACACAGCCTTTTACCCAAAAGCCCATACAGAAGCTCGATGTCCAAAACATACCTAATGACAGCCTCAGTGAGTCACTCATTCATGTATGTATCCAATATGCACTGACTGGTCATTTTTGGATGCCCAGTGCTTCCAAAAGGTAAAAGGTAGTTGTTGTTGTTTAGTCACTAAGTGGTGTTTGTTTGACTCTTTACAACCCCGTGGACTGTAGCCTGCCAGGCTCCTCTGTCCATGGGATTTCCCCAGGCAAGAATACTGGAATAGCTGGCCATTGTCTTTTATTAGTGGTCAAATTTCAACCCAAATCAGAATTCAATGGCAAATGTGGTATCCAGAGAATTATCAACTACTGCCAAAAAAGAAGCAAGTCTTTTTAAACATTCTAAAGCATTATTAACTCTTTGTTTGCAGTGTCTGTGGGATATGAATATGAAATGTGCCCAGACTTTATTCTCTGGGAGAAAAGGACAGTTATCTTACAAGGTTTCGAGATGGATGCTTCTAACCTAGGAGGCTGGTCGTTGAATAAGCATCATATTTTGAATCCTCAAAGTGGTAAGCACATTTTAAAATATTCATTAATATTGTTTTCCTAATGCTATATACATATATATGTAATATTTACTGCATAAAATTTGGAAAAGTATAAGGAAAAAATTATTTATAACTCCACCACCTAGAGATGACCACATTATGTTTCTTTTCAAATGCAATCATCTGATTTCAAATTAGTGCTAGTCAAGTGAGACCTCTTCACAAAGTTTTCTATCATTACTGCCCTGGCCCAAATGATTAACCAGTTTATCCAACCTTGTAGCCAACTTTGAACAATTGGAATAATAATTGCTGTATTTCATGTGATCTAAAATACCATTGATTATAAGTATGTGTGTGATTAGTCACTCAGTCATGTCTGACTCTTGCAACCCTGTCAGGCTCCTCTGTCCATGGGATTCTCCAGGCAAGAATACTGGAGTGGGTTGCCATTTCCTTCTCCAGGGGATCTTCCCCACCCAGGGATCGAACCCGGGTCTCCTGCATTGCAGACAGACTCTTTACTGACTGAGCTACAAGGAAAGCCCACGATTATAAGTATACCATTATTTTATGGAAAATACTGCCAGTTAAACAATGACACACATTGTTTGCAAGATACATGCTTAGTCCAGAGATGTTAAAATGGGAAGCATCTTAGAATTAATGCATCATATGTGCCATACAGTTTTCAACGGACTTTAGTGAACTCTGTCCCATTTTAAACACAACAACCCTGCAGTGTGGCCTTAACCTCATTTAAAAGGTCAGGAATCCAAGGCTGAGTCACATGACTTTCCCCCAGGGCTCACAGTAAGTGGCCAGAGCCATGTACTCTCTCTACACCAGTTTTTTTTTTTTTTAATCCATATAAATGTCAGTATATGTAGTAAGAAGCAAGGGATAGAGTAAAGGGATAGCAATGGATAGTGCTGAAAAAGAGGTAGGAGGAACACAGGGAAGAAGAGAAAGAATCTGGGGAGAGTACAGCTCCGGACTTGACTTAGTTTTCAGCCTCCTGAGTCCTGGACTTAGGAAAAGCAGGTCAAGCAGTGGGAATCCGTACATGCTCATCTTCAGTCGTTGCCTTCTTTGGACCACTTTTCCTGCTGTCACTGTCACCTAGTATGTAATTTCGACGTGAAGTCAGAAGAGACCACAGGTGGCCCTTAGCCCGTGCTTCTCTCAGACAAACTGATTTTGCTCCCCTGGTTATAAAGGCTTCATCCAAGTTCCTTCACCTCCTTTTGCTGGGAAACCTATCATTGGTGTTTCCACCCAGCATCATTTGAACATCTGCTGGTAAGTTTTCATTGTGAAATCATATTCCTTTTCATCTAAAGAGGCAGATTCTGAGCAGCCTTTAGTCGGATGTTGTCTTGGGGTAATTTCTCCAGGACTGGTGATGTGAACGTACTGAGACAACTATACCCTTCCGTCCTTGTATCCATCTGACCTTTGTGAAACAGCTGGCTAAAGCAGGGTTCTCTTTTAAGGCCATGAATTGACCAAGGCTAAGAGATCCATTTTATAAACACACCTCTGGTCTTATTCATGTGCACTGTAGTTGAATCAGCCAAGCCGACCAGCCCCACAGGCTAGGAACTTTTGATCACCTAAGCTAACCAGGTTTGCTTCAACCATAGCCTGAGACCACTGACCAGAGTTCCAGTGTAGGACCCTGGAAGGTGAAGGAATCCATTGCCATATGCCTCCCATTACATGTCCTTCCCCTCTTTCAAGGAAGACTCTGAATTCCCCTTCCAACTGTTTGCTTGTTTAAGAGCAAAGATTCAGGCACAGATATAAAATGTCAACCCTTTTTCTGTTGTCAAAAGGAGAATCACAGTTTCAAAAGTATAAAAATAAAAGGGCAGATGCCAGTTATTAAATTATTAGGTTTTTTGTTTTGATTTGAAAGAGTTTGACATTTTAAGCAGCCGTTTCTTTTCCACTCACTTTTATTGGCTGGTATGGATTGTCTCTTTCAAATGCCTGTCATTGACATTAAACACAAAGTGGGAATGACCTCAATCGAGCCAGTCCCCAGCTGTGTGCTCCCAGTCCTATATTCTCTTACCATTTGAGGCTGAAAAATTCAGAACAGATGGAAGCCATTCAGAAAGTTGGCTTTGGGGGCCCCCCTGATTTCCACAAATGTGTTCTTTCCACCTCTAATCCACCAGTAATTCATGTTTAGGGTAATAGGTATCAAGTTACTTCTGAGAATCTTTTTCACAGCTTTATTGAAGTATAATTTATACACCATAAAATTCACCCATTTTAAGGGTACACTTCAATAATTTTTAGTAAAGTGTGGAGTTCTGCAACCGTCACCACCACAGAGTTTTAGAATATTTTTATCACTCCAAAAGATCCCTGGTACTCACCCCAGCCCCACTAAATCTACTTTGTCTGTTTCTGAGATTTTTATCCTGAGAAAGAAACCTTACTTAAGACAGACTTATTTAAAGGAAGATTTGTTCATTTTATCCAGGGCTCCCCAACCTCCAGGATCTAATGCCTAATAATCTGAGGTGGAGCTGATGTCATAATAATAGAAATTAAGTTGCACAATAAGTGTAATGCGCTTGAATCATCCTGAAACCATTCCCCCTCTCCCCCCAGTCCCTGGAAAAATTGTCCTCCATGAAACCGGTCCCTGGGGCCAAAAAGGGTGAGTTGATATTATCTTTATCAACTCATTTGTAGGCACGTGCCTACACACACACAGGACAGGTCATGCCTGCCAGGAAACAGGGCTGAAGCCAGCACTGCCACTGCCTTTCAGCCTGCCCTTGGATACCAGCACCTCTCTTGGGACATTTTGGGAGTCTAAACCCTACCCACAAAGGCAGTTTTAGAAGCAGGAATGATGAGTGTGAAGGAGCAGCTTTGAGAGGACCAATTAGAAAGCAACGCACTCTCCCGGTCAGGTCAGACAGTCTTTTCTGACTGATTAAGGCCAGAGCCTAACTCTTTAGGCACCCTGCTTTTTTGATCTGAGACAGATAGCAGATTAGAAACAAGAATCTATCTTCCCCCAATTTCTTCTCACTGGTTAAAAAGACACCTGTAATTAAATTGGATGTCTGCTGCCATTCAATTCTGCAGTTTTTCTTTGCCTCCAAAATCATTATGCAGTGGGTAGTTTCTAGCAGGAAGTGTTTTCAGACCATTTGTCATTTCAGTTGCAGCAATTGTATTTACCTGACAATTAGCCATTGGTTGTGGAGCACTGTTTCCAAATATTATGTCTGATATATCAAGATGGTTCTTTCACTGAAATTAACAAAGAAAACCAACTGGGAACTTGTGTTTTTCAACATTATTCTTTCAAAATACATCTTATTAGTGATTGCAGAGAGTACATATTTATTTCAAGATAAATCAGTTCTTTAAAATTATGCCAGTTGAGTATTTTAAATTATTAGAAAAAAACTATCCAGGGTTCTAATTGGGTGTAGTCATCTGTCTGAAATAGATCAAGAATCTCCTTTAACTTAACCTCCAAGATAAGCCAGTAGTTTTTTGGCAAATGGTTTTACTGGGAGGGAAAGTAAATTGCCATTGATCACATTGGCATGTCTCCCAGTTTGTGTTTATATCCTCTCAATCAAGTCCTAAGAGAAATATTTATTGTGTCCCTTGTTGTTCATAAGCCTGAAAAATGGTTTCTTCTTTGAAATCAGTATAAAGCACCACCCACTGGCTTCCAAGGGGAATTGTATTTCAAACTTATTTATAAGCTTCAAAAGAAGTTCTGAGCAAGGTAACAGGAGGATATGAGTCATGTGTTTAGAAGTATGCTTAAATTATTATACAACAGACTTGACTTTTTGGCAGAGAAAAGGAAAACTTGAGGGAGAAAATATGCCATAGGCCCCCAGCCAGTGGGGTTTCTTTGTTAACTGTAAACAAAACACCCAATCCTTAGCAGGAAGTTGGCCTTCCTATAAATAATGTGTGTAGTCTCTGGATCATTTGATTCTGTTTTCAAAATGAGCATGTGTGGCAGAATAAACTGGAAAGGAGGCAGCAGTAATTGATCAAGATTTCCAGGAACATAAACAAAATGTTTTCAAAGCAACCTTTTGCAGAAGAATTGGTGTTAAATCATTGTTGCTAGATGGTATGCCCCGGTTCTATGTAATGGAAGGTTAAACAGATTCTTGAAACAACAAAAACACCCTTCAAAATGATCTATTTTTCCAGGGCAATACAAAAGGGGTTTGCCCATTTTTGTTTTGATTGCTTCAGCTTTAAACAGGAATGGTAATTTCGGTACACGGGCACTTTAGTACCTTGCATGAAAGCAAGACATCAATTGTTGAGATGTAATCAGAAAGTACATTGCCTTATGTTTTATTTCCTTTAATCATTCTTCTTATTTGATGGAGTACTGGGCTTTCTAATAGAAAAGAGGAGTTTTCGAATTGCAGGCTTAGAAGAATGGTTTAGAATAGCCATCTTCAGTTTTTAAATTGCCAGGAGCCTGGTAATAGCATGTCATTTTGAAGGTAATTGTTAACTATATCATTATATTGATATAAAAAATGGATATCTATCTGTGAAAATAGATGTTAATAGCAAATCTGGTATTTCCAAGCCAATAATTGGAAATATTTTTGAATGATATACCCTGTAGTGCATTGCTGAAATACTGACATGCTAAACAATTGGTTTCCTCATTTATTGAAGAACATATCATAGTCTCATTGGTAGGATATTCAGTGAGCGATTATCAGGAGATTTCTTTTCAATGATGTTGTGCAACTATCATGCCAGTTCTCACTCAGTTTCTCCCAATTCATTTAAATTGTGATACTGATCACACTGCAATTAAGTGTTTTGGGGGAAATGAAATTCTATCCTATTAATCTAGCTTAATTAACTATTCTAAATCTTGAGACATTTCTTCAGTGCCTAATAAAGTTATTAATAAAATTAATAAGAAAGTAGTGAGCCTCAAGATATCTATCTCATGGTTCCGCAATAAAAGAGCAATTTGTTGGGGCATAAGCTCATAGCTGCTCCTGCAGATATGTTGGGGAAAAAAAATAGCCAGAAATCACCTTGGGAAAGAAAGTAAAATTACTTGAGATTTGAAATCTAAAGCCTATAGAAGTATGGCATTTCTGTTTCCAGGTTCATATTTGGTGCCATGGCTTTGTGCATGTTTTACCCTCTTAATTTTTGCCAGTGACATTCCTATTTCAGAGTGATCAATGGTTTCTATTGTAGGACTGTGGGACCAAAAGTTGGAAAAAAACCGAGGGAGACATTTCAGGAAATGTTTAGGGAGAATAACAGGCAGTCCAAGGAGATAGATAGCAGGAGTCATAGGCGAAAAAATAAGACTGGACAGGATAGCTGCATTCATTCATTTGCTGTCAGCTGCTACAGCCTGACACACTGGCATGTCTTCTCACCACATGGATTTTTTTTTACCTGCCCTGGCTCATTCTGGGCAGACTTGAGCTGTTTAGCATAGCAGTACTTGTTCCTTGGGTTTTCTGCCCAGGCTCAGCAGGTTCTCAAAATCATTGGGATTTGGACAAGGAAACTACAAGAGACTCAAAGCCTGTTTCCAACATTTATTGAGCACTTCTAATGACTTGGCCACAGGGATTGGCACTGAAATGCAGAAAAGAGTAAGACAGAGGAAGGAGTTCATGTTGTGATAGGGAAGATAGAGAAGTCATGAAAACTGTATCTTACATGTGGCAAGTGTCATAATAGAGCTATGGAAAAGAAACTGTGCATACTCACAGAGGAGGGAATAATAAATTCTGCTTGGACAGAGCATCCAAGGAGAACTGGGCTGAGCTTTGAAGGCTTGATTAGAGTTTCCCAAGCAAACAAAATGAGGAGGGCATTCAGGATGGAGGGACCAGCAAGACACAAAAGCAGAGAAGAACAGAAGCGTGTGAAAATACTTGTGCATAGTTTGCTGTAGCTGAAACTCAGGATAAAAATGAGAGGGTAATGAGAGGGGAGACTGAAGAAGGAGACAAGAGCCAAATCATGAAGGACTTTGTATGGCTTAATCATAAGAAATGAGCCCTTTATCCCATAAAGCAGGGGTCCCCAACCCCTGGGCCACAGATCAGTACCTGTGTGTGGCCTGTTAGGAACTGAGCCGCACGGCAGGAGATGAGCAGCAGGCAAGCGAATAAAGCTTCTCCTGTACAGAGTGAAGCTCCCCATCTCTCACATTACGTCTGAGCTCCGCCTCCTGCTCAACAAACTCAATAAATGTAATGCGCTGAATCATCCCAAAACCACCCCCCATTCTCGCCCCCATCCATGGAAAATTTGTCTTCCATGAAACTGGTCCCTGGTACCAAAAAGGTTGGAGACTGCTGCCATAGAGGATATGGAACTACTGAAAGGTTTTAATCTACATATTGAAATAATCTTTATTTATTTTTAATTGGAGGATAATTGCTTTGCAATATTGTGTTGATTTTTGCCATATATCAACATGAAATAACCTTTATGGCAGAAATATGGACAATAGTTTGGAGATGGGTAAACACAGAAACCAAGAAACTAAGAAGTTAAGAAAAACTGAACTAAAGCAGCAGTAGTAAGAACAGAGACCATAGAACTGGTTCAATATATTTGAGGAGATAGTGGGGGTTTAGTAATTAATTAGGGCTAGAGAATGAGGAAAAGAAGAGCCACAGTGGTGCCCATATTCCCAACATGAGTAAATACATTCCTGGTGATACCACTCAGAAGATCAGCAGAGAACATAGGAGAAATAGCGTGGTTTGCGGGGTGGAGCAGTACAGAAAAATAATGAGTTCAGTCTTTTTTTCTTTCTCTTCTTTTTTTTAAAAATAATTTATTTAATTGGAGGCTAATTACTTTACAATATTGTGATGGTTTTTGCCAATACATTGACATGAATCAGCCACAGGTATACATGTGTCCCCCATCCCAAACCCCCACCCACCTCCCTCCCCATCCCATCCCTCTGGGTTGTCCTAATGCACTGGCTGTTTCATGCATTGAACTTAGACTGGTCATCTATTTCACATATGGTAATATACATGTTTCAATGCTATTCTCTCAAATCATCCCACCCTTGCCTTCTCCCACAGAGTCCAAAAGTCTGTTCTTTATATCTGTGTCTCTTTTGTTATCTTGCATATAGGGTCATTGTTACCATCTTTCCAAATTCTGTATATATGCATTAATATACTGTACTGGTGTTCTTCCTTCTGACTTACTTCACTCTGTATAATAGGCTTCAGTTTCATCCACCTCATTAGAACTGATTCAAATGCATTCTTCTTAATAGCTGAGTAATATTCCACTGCGTATATGTACCACAGCTTTCTTATCCAGGTTTCTTATCCAGGACATCTAGGTTGCTTCCATGTCCTGGCTATTGTAAACAGTGCTGTGATGAAATTGGGGTACACATGTCTCTTTCAATTCTGATTTCCTCGGTGTGTATGCCCAGCAGTGGGATTGCTGGGTCGTATAGCAGATCTATTTCCAGTTTTTTAAGGAATCTCCACACTGTTCTCCATAGTGGCTGTACTAGTTTGCATTCCCACCAACAGTGTAAGAGGGTTCCCTTTTCTCCACACTCTCTCCAGCATTTATTGTTTGTAGACTTTTGGATCGCAGCCATTCTGACAGGTGTGAGACGGTACCTCATTGTGGTTTTGATTTGCATTTCTTTTTTTTTTTTTAAGGGTTCAATGTTCAGTTTCCTTTAATGACCCCCATGATTTGCATTTCTCTGATAATGAGTGATGTTGAGCACTTTTTCATGTGTTTGTTAGCCATCTTTATGTCTTCTTTGGATAAATGTCTGTTTAGTTCTTTGGCCCATTTTTTGATAGGGTCATTTATTTTTCTGGTGTTGAGCTGCAGGAGCTGCTTGTATATTTTTGAGATTAATTCTTTGTCAGTTGCTTCCTTTACTATTATTTTCTCCCACTCTGAAGGCTGTCTTTTCACCTTGTTTATAGTTTCCTTCATTGTGCCAGAGTTTTTAAGTTTAATTAGGTCCCATTTGTTTATTTTTGCTTTCATTTCCATTACTCTGGGAGGTGGGTCATAGAGGATCTTGCTGTGATTTATGTCAGAGAGTGTTTTGCCTACTGAGTTCAGTCTTAAACTTGTTGAGTTTGGGGTACCAGTGGGACAGCCAAGTAAAGAAATGTAGTAGGAAATTGCATGTCAGGTGAGAACTCTGGACAGGAGAAAAGTTTCAACGTAGAGAGATGGGAGTTAAGTCATGAGAATGGATGAGATTTCCCAGAGAAAATGACTGCAGAGTACTTTCCAGCAGTTTCATAAGTCAGTATCTTTTATTTCCTGCACTGATGATAGTGAGATCTGGTCCAAAAGAGGGGAACATTCAAGTTCTTTTCTCTTATCTTTGAAGTGCATTCTAGTAGTATGATTTCTTTTTACCAAAGTAGATTACCTTTCTGATTGTGTTCTGCTAGGTTAATATTAAAATTGACTGATCCTCCCTTTTCGTAGTTGTATAGAGCAGGTGGTTTGAAGTCAGACAGATGTGCACCAGGCATCAGAAGAAAGTCAGAGATTGAAAACCAGCCACAGATGATTCACAGAACCCAAAGTGAACAGGAAATCATTAAAAGTTTGTCATTAAACACTTTATTGAGGCATTTAGAATCAACATTAAAGGGACTGGGTATATTATCCCATTTCATAGATGGACAAACTGAGGCAAAGTGTTATGCTGCCATTTGTTGTAGCTGTGCAGTTAAATAAAAGCTGGGGTGATGTGCTTCGCTCTCAAGTTCTTTTATAGCAAGCCAACGCTCCTTCCTGCTTTGAACAATGAGAGAGAATTTAAAATATTGCTGAGAATATGGTGTGGTTATTTTTTAATTCTTTTTTTTCCCCCTTGGATCTAGGAATCATACATAAAGGGAATGGAGAAAATATGTTCATTTCCCAGCAGCCTCCAGTCATAGCAACCATCATGGGTAATGGACACCAACGGAGCGTAGCCTGCA
This sequence comes from Bos grunniens, assembly GCF_055505025.1. NCBI lineage: Eukaryota > Metazoa > Chordata > Mammalia > Artiodactyla > Bovidae > Bos > Bos grunniens. Next base: position 137,802,400 of record NC_141194.1, read on the forward strand.
CCAACTGCAATGGCCCTGCCCACAACAACAAACTCTTCGCTCCCGTTGCCTTAGCTTCTGGCCCTGATGGTAGTGTGTATGTTGGTGACTTCAATTTTGTAAGGCGAATATTTCCCTCAGGAAACTCCGTTAGTGTTTTGGAATTAAGGTAAGTCTCCTCTAATCTCTGTGTTTGCTTAGCGGATAAGGTAAAAACAAGAATGAGATAACAGGAACAGACAAGGCATTGCATGAAGGAACAGAAAATGCAGTTGCCATATTGTAGTACCCAGCTGAGATGCAGGAATAGGGCCAGAGACATAGGTCACCATGTCTACTCCCACTTGAAGAAACCTTTGAGCACTGCTTTGGAGAACCAGGAGGCGTTGACATGCCTGTATGTGTGGCCTTCCCTGAGTGCATTCCTGACGCTGATGTGGAGCTCCATTCTGTCACGTGCTCAGGTAAGTCACTCAACCCCTGCTCTGCCCACGACAAAGACTGATCAAAAATACATAGTATTGTTTCTAGCAGGTAGGTGTTGTCAGAGCCAAAAACTACATTTTCTAAGTTCTCCAGGTCCAGTCTTTTGAAGTGGTCTGTTCATCAAAAGGAAAATGGCCGCCTGTGTTTACACGACAGTTGAAGAAGGATTAGTTTTTTCATCCTTAAAAGCTCTGATCCATTGGAAAAAATGATTAAAGTATTCATCTTTAGACTTTCTCACTCTGTTTTAGGAATATTCTTGAAGGACGAAGTATTTTGACAGCATTTGAAAGGAATTCATACCTTTTGGCACTGTCGTTCATATTTTGGAGTTACACAGAAATAACAACTAAAGAGACTTCGACTTAATCATCTTTATTTCTCCCTTTCTAAGGATTATTGTTGTTGTTCAGTTGCTCAGTTGTGTCTGACTCTTTGCAACCCCATAGACTGCAGCATGCAAGCTTTCTATGGCAAGATTTTCACCATCTCCTGGAGTTTGCTTAACTCATGTCCACTGAGTCAGTGATGCCATCTAACCACTTCATCCTCTGTCTTCCCCTTCTCCTCCTGCCTTCAATCTTTCCCAGCATCAGGGTCTTTTCAAATGAGTCGGCTCTTCACATCAGGTGGCCAAAGTATTGGAACGTCAGCTTCAGCATCAGTCCTTCCAATGAATATTCAGGTTTCTAAGGATATAAGGCACAAATATATGTCCCCTGGAGTCCTAGAAAAGGAAGACATCCTCTCCCATCCCAAGAGGGATAGACAGATCTGTTTCCCCTCTCCTGGGTAAACTAATAGAGCCTTCTCCTAATTGGTTGTGACAGTTTTATCCCTGACACATGCCTTCAGGACATGAGGCTGAAAATTTCCCTATGTTCCAGAAAAATTTCCCTATGTTCCCTATGTTTATAGGGTGGTTGATGCCACCTTATAAACTCTTCCATAAAACAGTTCTTGCCTCAGGCATCACCTCATTGACCTGAAAAGTAGTGACCAAGAACAGTGACTGGGAGAATAGAGACAATGACGGAGCAATGTGTATGCACGGAGCACGGTCAGGACCAGTCAAATCACATGAAAAGTCTTGGGTCATTTTCGTTTAACACTTATGATCCCATAAGAGTGGAAATTTGAATACATAAGGACATTCCTCAAAAGTTTTCAAATTCTCATGCTTTCCTTTGGAATCTACCTCCCTTTTCTCAGACTGAGTCTTTCATACCTACTTAGAGAACTCTTCTAGTCCCAAACCCCCATCCATTTTTCACATTAATTCACTCCAGTTTTAATACATTTCTTAATTATAATTGCAAACGCTGTCATAGAGAAAAAAGCTGTTAAATCCCTTGACTGATAAAAAAATAGACTGTAAAATTAAGATTTTATAAAGATAAAGCACATCTACAGAGTCTAAAGAGGTACTAATTCATAGCACCCTGCCCTAATCAAATGTTCATGTACCTTGGGATGTCATACCTCACAGGGATTTGTCATTACAAGCAGTGTATCCCTTTGGGCACCTACTTACTGGAAAATCAATGAAGAAGGCCATGATGATTGTAGTCTGGATTTGAAAATGTTTTATACAACATTCTACATTGTCTTCAAAATCCTAGGGATGCTCTGTCTACATGATGCCAAACATAAGTGGAGCACTGAACAATTCGTTCACCATCTGAATGTTTCCAGGCGTGCAGATATTGGCCCTTGCATAGAGACCTTGTCTGGCTGACCCCATATAGCCAACCCTATAAAACTTATGTAACTAGCTCCTATGTATCAATAGCTGCCTTCTCAGAGGAAAAAACCCATAGGATTATCTATAAAAACCAAAAATATTACTATAAAGAAAACCCAGCTAAATAGACTCCTTTCCCTTGTCATTTAAATGCAAATTTACCTGAGGTGGAGCAATTGTCATTCATTGAGAAGATTCTCTCTTGGTCAAGGGTCCTTAACAGTTCACAAATTTGCATTTTAGTCCAAAGTACCTATGACCTTCCTTTAACACAAAGTCATTTGAAGAATAAAATGGAATAACTTGGACCCTAATTGCAAAGTGATGTTCTCAGTATAAGGAAAATTTTGTTTTGGACAGAGTGAAGTAGTTTCCAATCCGTCACTGCCACAGCTCTTCAAAGGCACAGGCGAGCACACACCATGAGCTCACTTAGCGTGAGTCTGCCTAGCTGGCTCTTCTGAGCTGACAGAAGTTCTTCCTAACATTTTTCTTTAAGTTCTCAGACCTTTTTGAGAATCTGTTGAATGTTATGGGCCTTCTCCCCCAGAAATAAACACATTCACACAAAACTCAGCTGTTACATATTTTCGTTCTCTCCCCATATCTCCACTCCCCACCTCCCACCCTAGCAACTTATCCCTGTGGATGAAGCCCTTTCATAGACTCATGGTTAAGATTCCCTGCATTTCTTTCAAGGAGAAAAACTTATTCTTCCTTCTCTACTCCCAACACTCTTGTGAATGGCCATCAGAGAAATAACCTGATGGAATATAAATATATAGACAAGATCGTTTAGATGTAATTAACAGGTAACTCCCTATTTGATGATAGTCAAAACCATCAACCCAGTCTATGACAGCAAACATTATCTGTCATGCTTAATCAGAAACTAGTATAGTCCTTATTAGATTCACTTAAAAAAAAGTATCCTAATCAGTAGTCTATTCTGTATACTTTGCATCTTTCACATATGATTGGTGAATTTATATATTTGCTTTATAACTTTTCCAAGTTTAAACTTTCTTGGGAGAAATAAGTTGACACAAGGTGGTTTTGCTAGCTTAATAACCATAATGTTCGTTGAATTCTACTTTATATATAGAGAGAGTTAATTTTGTACCAATTTTTGGTTGATGTTAAATCAATTAATTTAATCGCCCCCCCCCCAGCACATATTAGTCATTTTATTTGGTTGAGTCATCTGTTTCCTTGGAAACACAGACTATATAGAGTCATTATGTCAATTGGTTGCATTTAAAACTGAGTGGAAGAGCAATATTGTCAATAAGTTATTACAGAAAAAAATAGAGAACATTCTAGATCTTCACTCTCTGTCAGGTTATTCATTGTATAATTTAACTACTCTGTTTTCTACTTTTGTATCTATAGAATTGTCAATTTAGTATTTGAGCATCCTCTTACATGTCTTATACAGTTTAACCTGTTTTAAGATCCACAAATGTGTAGTTATCTGCCCAGTGTTTGATGACATCTTGAGAGGACATAAAGCTTGCCCCTACTGGGTGCCCTTCTATATTTCCTTCTCTTTCATCTTCTTGTTCCATTTTGGGCCACATTGAACAATTCTAGATGCCCCTTGACATTTCAAAGACTGGCAGACTATAGATTTTTCCTCTCAGCTCCACTGATCCAAACTGTCCCCAATTGAGTTTCTTTCATCTGACCTCAAAAATAATTTCATTTTCATTGGTGGATGATCATTTATTTCCTCTAGCTGATCCCCCATTGGCTGAATGGGGAGGGTACAAAAAAGTCAGTTATGTCATTATTATTAGCAACATGCCGAGATCAACAAGGTTATTTTTTGTTATTTAAGCATACAGTATCCCTTTGCCTGTTTCCTGCAGATTTCATCTGCACATATACATCTCAGTGCTTCCTTCCAGTGGGAAATGAAGATACAATAATAAAGAAGGGAAGCTTATAAGATCATGCAATTAAACCTGCGGGAGTCTCAAAAATACATTCTGTGAAGTTTTTTTTTTAAGATAGATTTATGAGATAGCTTAGGTTTAGATACCCCTAGTGCTTTGCTTCTCATGTTAAAATTTTAAACACACATACACACACACATATTTCAGTAACTAAAAAGTGATATCACAGATTTATGAGCTTAGTGATAGAAGAGTCCATAGAGGTGTCTGGTAAAACGTAGTGTGCACTGCATCCCTGACGGTTGATCATCTTTACTTTGTTTATCCCTCTCAATAACAGAAAACTTACTTATCTCACCCAACAACCCACTGCATCTTTGGTATGCTGTGTTGAAAATTCTTCCTTATATTGAGCAAAAATCTGCCTTCATGAAACATCCACTCAGTAGTGGCAAATGTTTACATCTAAAGCACAGAAGCCACTTCCGTCATTTACCTGAGAAGCTTTCAGAAGTGTTAAGATAGATTATCATAGGTACCTGAACTTTCTCTTCTTCATTCTCAGCATCCCCAAATCTATCAATTGTTTCTCATCAATTATGACTGTTTCATCTTCCTTTGATTATGACCTCAGAGTCATTTTTCAGTTTTCTAAAACTCACATGGGTTATTATATAAATAAAAACAGGAGACACCATATGAAGTGCTTTGTAAGAATTTAAATATGAGTATCCTCTTGCTCCCCTCTCATCTTCTAATTTCACAAATCTATTAAGCATAACTGGAAATGATTTATTCTTTGTAAAAACCTCATGCTGTATTGTTCAAGATGCCCTGATTCTCCAGATATTTGTTTTGTCCTTCACTTAAAAATGAAAAAAAAAAAAAAAAAGAGCCTACCAAATGCTTCTTGGTGCCTTGAGTAATTTGGACTTGACAAATGTCAATGTGACATGAAAATTTTCTCTTGAGATTTTACTGTTTCTTTCACAGTGACTAGTTAATATTTCCTACATTGTTGTTAGTGCTCAACTCCTGTCTTTTACTGGAGATTGGGTAGAACTTGAATAGCACCCATTTAGGGGCAGTTAGCATGATGAAGGACAGTAGAAGTTGTAGAGAGCTCTGCTGAAGGAACAAATGGAACACAGACTTTAAGGGCCCTGAAAATATCTGAAAAATGACCAAGAACCTTCCTCTCGTCAGCAACACTGGAGTTGCAAACAGAGAAACAGACTACATATAGATGAAATGGGTGGTTAGCTTTCCAGTTTAGTCTCATGTATTAGCATTGTCACCCAAAAGCTCCATTTACCTCACACCCAAAACATCTTTGCTGACCTTCCAAGGGGTCCAAATTGCCACCCTAAGAAATGCATTCCTCTGAGTTGAGACATTGGCTTTCCAAGAGTTCCCAACACGAGAACCTGTGTTGGAAAAACCCATCAAGCTAAAATCATCATTAATCACCAAGCATGGATTCGTTTGTCAGATTGATTTTCAAACGAATGGCTAGCTGAAAGCAGGGCCCTAAACACAACACAGGAAAGTTGTGATAAGGCCAAGGGACAGAGAACGAGAAGGATAGTCTTAACTGAGAGTTTCCTGAAGTTGGAAGCTCTAAGAAGTGGCAGGAGTGGGAAGTCAGTCTTCAAAGGCAGACTCCCATGAGAAGATGAACACACAGCGAAGTCCATTCTTTGATATCAGATATTTTCTGACTAAGGATAAGGGAAGAAGCTAAGAACAGCATGAAGAACAAGCAAAGTGCTGCAACCAGCACAGAGCAGGCCAAGCAAACTCTTGTGATGTCTGGTCATGAGCCAGAAACTCCAAAGTTGGCTTACCCCTTTTTCTCCATCCATGAAATGTACTAAAGAATGGGTCATACATCCTTACCAAAATGTACAAGGAATGGGTCATACATGATGCTAAATGAAAGAAGCCAGGCACAAAATACCACATATTATCTAATTCCGTGTATAAGAAATGTCAAGAATAAACAAATTCATAGAGACAAAAAGCAGATGAATGGTTGCCTGGGGCTGGAGAAATGGGGGAAATGGGAACTGACTGCTAATGGCTACAGGGTTTCTTCATAAGATGATTCAAATGTTCTGGAATCGGACGATGGCCAGGGTTGTACAGCTCTATGAGTCTACTGGAAACTGCTGAATTGCACTTTCTCAAAGGGTGAAATTTTGTGGTATGTGAATTATAACTCAGTAAAAAGTTTTTAATTAAAAAAGAATAGCCCTTTTAATCTTGCAGGTCCTGAACAAAATCAAAGATCGACTTAAAGATCCTACCATCACAAGAATTTCTTGCTCTGAAAAGATTTGCCCTTCCATACCTTTCTCCTCCAAACTCACGGCAAACTTCAAGTCCGTCAGTTGCCAGGTGGTGATGCCCACTGATGGGCCGTGCCTGTGAGGCACTCACACACTGACACCTCAGCGTGCAGTCCATTGCCAGCTAGACAGCAAACCGACTTTGGTGGTGGCTCAATCCTGAATCTTTAACTAAAAGTAATTCTGAGACAGAACAAGGTCACACACTGGAAATAAATTCCGTCATTTTCTCTTCCTCCCTCTGAGATGTTAATGAGAGAAGCTGCTCTGCATAATATGGGACATCTTCCCAAATTCACGGTGACATTATTGGCACAATCAGAAGTGGCCACAAGAAAATCAAACCACCCCCTCTCCCCACTCCTTGCCATCACCTAAGAATTTCAAAACCTTTTGGAGCCACACACATGGTTCTGTACCGTGAGAGTCTGTGGCAGATGAAACCATGCTTTAATGTTCACAACTCAACTTCCTTCAAGAAGATCAACCATGTAACGGTGATTAGAGCCAGCCTTAAGCACTTTCACCCTATGGTTCAGAGGCCACAAAAATAAGCAAGTGTCTGGAGACAAAGAAACTGAAAGAGGTTCAAACGCCTGAGGCCAGATTTCTAATCACATCACCTCACCCTTACCTTTTGATCTTTTGTGTCAACCCTGGGGATACCCAGGCTTTAGAGGTGGCCCCATGAAATAGAAGGGGCTTCCCTGATGGGTCAGTTGGTAAAAAGTCTGCCTACAGTGCAGGAGAGCCAGGTTCAATTCCTGGGTTGGGAAGATCCCCTGGAGGAGGGCATGGCAACTCACTCCAGTATTCTTGCCTGGAGAATTCCATGGACAGAGGAGCCTAGTGGGCTACAGTCCATGGGGTCACAAAGAGTCGGACACGGCTGGAGTGACTAACACATAAAATGGAAAAGTCAGTGGATTGTCACTGTAGCCCACCTAGTCAAATCCCAAAAGGATTTTCTTCAACAAGAGTTAAGTAGTTGCAGATGGCTTCAAAGGAAATCATTTTGTATCTTTTCTTCTTTCCTGATGTTCCAACTAATAAGAACATTTTCTAGTTTAGATAAAAAGATTTGTTATCTTCATGATTTTCAAAATGACCTAAGGGCCAGGTTTAAAAGCATTTTAAAACTGCAATGACTATATTTCACAGATGATTATAACCTTTTAATTCTGGGCAGATTGGACCCAAGGTCAGGCCTATACACAGACTGTGCTCCCTGGGCGAGAAGACCCATACCCCATCCCAGAGTAAGATACCCTAGGCAGTGCCCTGTGCCAAGCTGCTTACAGATCAGGGACCCCCGAAGCGTTCTGCTGTTTCTGACATGACAGTTCTGTTTTACCCACCCGGGTTGCTCCCTCAGAGCATGAGTAGCTGGCCAATACAAGGCTCTCATAGTTTGATGTAAACAATGTTTTATTGAAACTTTCTTGATGCAGCAGTTTTGATGCCAGGTACATTCTATCATGGTTGAAGAAAAAAGTTTTATACTTTCAATTTGTTAAATTGTTTAATATTGCTAAATACTTGTGCTAATGTGTACAAGTGATGTCCCTATCTCACCTCTACAATCATATAAGTGGCTTAAGCTTGGGTTGGGGATGTCTCTTGTACATAGACTGGATAATGAAAGAGTTTGCATTTTGATAAAGTGGCTTTCAAGTTAGAGACTTGCATGATCAGACCCTTTGCAGTGGGTACTTCTTCAAAACTTAGCCCAGGGGTTCTTAAGCCTTATTCTGCCTCAGAATCACCAGCTGAGTTTGTTAAAAATGGAATTGTTGGGCCCCACTCCCACTTCCAGATTCTGATTTGGCATGACTGGGGAGAGCCCCCAGGAAACTGCACATGTGGCAAGAGCTCAGCTGCTTCCAATGAAAACAGTCCAGAGAGAACTTTTTGAAAAAAACTACCTTAGAGCTTTAGCCCAGGCACCAAGCTGGATGTTCAGTCATCTTGGCGCCATCTCAGGATAAGCAGCCAGGAGGGATTGGGTCCACTTTGGCTTACCCATCTGACTGAGTGATCCCTATGGAGTCCCTCTACTGACCACAAGCTGAGTTAGGAAGAGGTGTGTCTGGTTCAGTTTGGCTTGTTGGATGATACTGATGACTCTCTGTTTGCTTTTACTTGCTATTCGTGGATACCTTGTGCACCCTAGAAACAGAGATACCAGACATAGGTAAGCAAATCACATGGGTGGGTGCCTAATGCCCCTTCCTGCCTAAGACATCACCTCCTAATAATATGCTAATAGGGAAACTTTACTTCTTAAATAAGTTTAAAGGAATAATGTAAATGTTAACTTAGGAGTTATAACTCAGGTAAGTGTTTTCCAAAAGGAGAGCTCCACTAAGTGGAATTTGCTGGAGGATCAGAATGTACCAAAAAGAAAACATGATAAGAGAAAGTTGGCAGTTCAGTACTTCCCGGGAAAGCAAAGCCTCCAGCCTCATGGTGTTTTCTTAGGTGATATCACAAGTGAGTCTGTAAGTTCAAATAGATTTGATTTTGTGGACTCCCCTGGTGGCTCAGATGGTAAAGAATCCTCTTGCCAATGTAGGAGACAAGAGATGGGGGTTTGATCCCCAGATCAGGAAGACCCCCTGGAGGAGGGCATGGCAAAGTACTCCAGTATTATTGCCTGGGAGTCCCATGGATAGAGGAGTCCTGCAGGCTACAGTCCATGGAATCACAAAGAGTCAGACACGACTGAGCGACTAACACTTTCACCTCACTTTCACTTTCAAGTTGCAAGTAGAGAAAGAGACGGCGCAGCAGTCTTCCTACTTCCAGGAATTTAGTTGACAAGTGTATTAAGAGAATGCCCATGATGACCTTCTTGAATAAGATTTCTCCATGTTCCCCTTATGCAACCTCATGGTTTCTGTTTTACCCCATCAAAAAAAAGATAATAAACTTTAAACTGACCATTTACTGACAATGGCATATAACTCTGAAATTAGTCATAAGTATGTCTATTCAACTTGTTAACACATTACACTTGTCAAAACTGTTCTAAGTTACCTGAAATTGCAAAGGAGAAAATTGAATTTGTTCACTTTCGAATGCCAATTGTCATCAAAATGGCAGTGATGGGGTTTGTCATTTGGAGTCCATTTGGGAGAGGCACTTCCCAAATATCAGTGCACAAGATCAGCCTTGCTACTTTGGCATGACTGACTCCTTAAGCAAATTAAGTTGGTTATCAAATTGCTTGCTGGTAAAATGTTGCACTGTATTAATTATGAGCATTAATTGCCCATTTCACAATCTATGTGGTTTTAACTGGCATGAGTGAAGTGATATTTGCTAAGTGATCTTTGCTAAGTCTCCATGCAGGCATTGCTTGCATGGAAAACTAACCAGAAGATGACAATACCACTAAAGTTATAATCTTCACATATCTCAAATCGCAATATGTGTTTAGACACAAGGGATTAGAACAAATTGGAATGTATTCCAGTGGTTTTTCTTACTCAGGTTTGGCATGTTTTCACAAAGTAGAAAGAAACCAATCTCAAAAGAGCTGAAGTGCACTTGGGAAATGGCATGAAATGGCAAGAAATTGCTTCTCAGTATAGGAGACCTTCCTGACTGTTGGCTGTCAAGAAAATAGCAATCAAATTTGAATTTGGTGCATTTGGGCTATTCCATTTTCTAAAGGCCAGTGCACAGAGTTTGAGAACAGCCTCGCAAAGCAACATAGTTAGAAGAAGATTGTAACACTGAATTTTTTTTTGTCACTTTCAGAACAAGAGTATTCTGAAGGTATTTATTTTGCACACTCAGTTACATACAATCTAATCTAATATTGGTCCAAGCACAGACTTGTTAGTGACCCTGGGTGAGCTTTCTATGTGCCTGGGTTTCCTCAGTTGAGATTTGAGAAGAATGATAATTCCAAGTTCCCTCACAGGCACTTTGAGGATATTCAATAATAAATGAATGTAATGCATTCCAAAGTGTTTTTGTACAAATAACATTTCTCTTGGAAAAATAGCCTATGGACTTTCCCTAAACAAAACATGATTAATCTGGTTCAGTTGAAACTTCCACAAGCTGGCTACCAAAGTATTGAAGGTTGTTTTGAGGAGGGGTGTGACCCCTTCTTTATTCTAGAAAGATCTAAGGGCACTGGAAAATTTTTATTCTGAAGGCAAAAAGTACAACTAAATATGTGAAAACTTTTACTCAAACCCATATTTAAGCAGTCTTTGCTACAGAGATGCTTTGTCTCGTATGACTGCCAAAGCAATACTGGAATCTGTCGGGCCCTTCACGGTTTATTTACAGCAGCTGGCATGGTAATTCCAGGGTTGAGGATGTCCCTGGAATCTACCGGACTCTCTTATTTGATGAAGGTAAGTAGAAAAAAATCAAGTATTCCAATTGGATTTGATTTTTTTCCAATTAAAACTATAAACTGGATCTCAAGTCAGTATTTGCCAGCCTTACTATCATTAACATAAATATGCTTAGAGGGCAAATGGCAATTACAAATACAATCAGGAACATGCCAGTCTTTTTTTTTTTTTTTTTTTACTCTTAACAGCTCTGGGTTTTATTTACAGTTTAATGCCAGTCTTTAAGAGCATCTTAATTAGTCTAATGACCCTCTCCCGTCCATTTTGCTTGGCTAAGTAGCCAAGGCCTGAACTCCTCTATGTCTTAGTTAGATTCATGTCCTACAGTTTAGTTCAGCGCTTACTGAGCATCAGCCCTGTCAGACCCTCTGTTGGCACTGAGGTAGAAAGGTAAGGTTCCTGCCTGCAAAGAGTTCACAGAGTAGTTGGAGACAACGAGGTGTGGAGGGGAAAAAATAGTGCTTACACCCAGGATTCAGATCTTACTCTCTAATACCATTTTTCAATAAAAGGACTAGGGATACTTGGAAAAATGATTCATTCTGGTGTCAGGGCAGGTATCATACAAGATGAGCCTGGAGCATCGTGTAGTTCCAGAAAGGAAGGACGTGCTCAAAAAACAAACAAAGCACACCCGCACTGATGGCGGTGGATGAGGGGCACACGAGCCAACAGAAAGAGCTCCCAGGGGGTAAAGCTGCGACAATTTGAGCAACAAAATAAAGTAGTATTGGATTTAATGCAAAATATAAAGCAAATATCCATGAGTCCATATTGATATGAAAAAAATGGTTGAGTTCATAAATAAATGGAGAAGAAAACATAAAGTTGTCATGCAGAAGAACTCCAAATAATTTATATAGATACTCGACCCTCAAGGAGGTACACTCCCTACTCTTTAAGTGTTGTCTTGGCAGAGTAACTTCCTCCAAAGAATACAGTGTGGAAAATAAGACAGAAAGAGTTAACTTACAGAGGACAAACCCAACAAACACTACCTCAGTCAGGTGATTGAGGTCAACATTAACAGTGATAAGCCATGTTGATATTATGTACCCTTGATTTGATTTGATGAGAATGGCACTTTACCCCTGTGGTCTTCCTTCCCTAACTGTGAGAAAAAAAAAATCAGACACATTCCAATAGGAGCATCCTACAAAATACCTGACCAGTACTCCTTAAAACTGTTAAGGTCATCAAAACCCAGCAAACTCTGAGAAACTGTCACAGCCCTGTGGAGCCTAAGGAGACTGGAAGGCTAAATATAATTTGGTATCCTAGATGGAATCCTGAAACAGAAAAGGGATATTAAGTAAAAACTAAGTAAATCTGAATAAAATATGAACTTCAGTTAATAATTTTAAAAAATAATGCTAATACCATGTCATGGGTGCTGCTAGGTAATGTGTTCCTCCTGTCTGCTCATTTCTCTCCTTTCTACTTCCGTTGTGACACTCCTATTTACAAGTCATAGCCTATTTACTGATCTGACTCCCCCACGAGACTGTGAGTTTCATGAAGAAAAGGGCTTTGCTGTGCACACAAGTAGGTCTCCCGACCATAGCACAGTTCCTTGGCACATTGTTTGCACTTAGTAAATATTTTTTAATGACTCCACGAACAAATACAAACATAGAAATAGTACCAAGGAAGGAATGCAGGTGAGAGATGGCAGAACCCTGGACTGCGGACAGTGGAGATAAAGACAAGTGGGCAGATTGGAGACGAGTTTAGGAGGTAGAATTTTTTTTCTTTAATGTTGTTTTACTGGATATGGGGAATGGCGGAAAGAAGGACTAGTAAAGAATGGCTGCCGGTTTCCGATTTAGGCTACCAGGTGTGAGGCGGAGTGCTGTGCAGTGAGCACACTAGAAATGAGACAGGGTAGCTCTTGTCCAACCTCTCATGGTTTATTAGGGGATACAAATACATTTTTTTTTAAGTTAATATGACGTGTGATCACCCAGAATAGAGGTAAGCATAGGCAAATAACTGAGCCTAGAGATTTAGGGAAAGCTTTCTTCAGAAGATAATGCCTGTATAAAACCTTAAAAGGCATACAAGAATTAATTACTTAGTAAAGAAAGGAATGTGCCCCATACCAAGGAATATTTAAAAGTCTGTAGAGTTTTTAAAGATGGGAAGCAAATGATCAGATTAACTCTGGAGGCAAGATGGGGAAAAACGGATTTAAGGTTTCAAAAACACCTCCTATGGGCAGGGCTGTGGAAAATATTGCAGGCCAGAGATGATGAAGGTTAAAACTAATGTAATGGCAGGAGGGATAGAAGAAAAGTTCTGAAAGTTCATTTGCAGGCACAATTACATGTGGAGAGAAAGGGGGAGAGTAAGGGTTAGACCTCAAGGTTTAGAGCTTAGATGATGTCAGCAGTACATGACCCTTAAGTTCAAGCAAAATGTCCCCCAAACCAAAACTCCTGCAGTGATAGGAAAAATGAAATTAGGAAGATCAAAACTAGTGAATGAGCTCAGCCACATATGCAGATAAAAATAATACAAGGTCCCGTGTAAATATATAATTGAAGAATTTCAGGAATACCAAAATCCAGTCAAGGGAACTTGTCACCTTTAGGAGGTATGGATGATTGTGATTACAACCAAAAGAAAGGTCAAATGTAATCACTTGTATTATGTCCTGAAAGAAGAAAATGTGGATTCAAGAAATATGGTAGTCAGCTAAAAAACAAACAAAAAAGTGAAAAACAAGGAAGCTTGGAAAGGAGAAGTTTGGCACAATGTATCTGCAGCACAGCTCGACCTAAGCCACGCTCGTCACAGTTTATGGATGCCTTTCAGTTTCCAACAGGACCCCAGGAGGACAGTAGGGACCCCGAGTGAGGTAGGAAGCCCAGAAGACAAGAAGTAGGTTTGTGAAGGATGGGGAATTCAGGAAGAGAATAACTAACTTCGGTTTTGGATTTTGAGGTGACTGAGGAGTTTCTGTTTGGGGTGCCTGAGATATCCAGGCAGTAATCTAGTAGGTAATTGGAGAACTCGGTGGGGGGAGTAGAAAAGGTATGTATGAGAAAACAGATCTCCTGGGATTTTCTCTCCTCTGCATCTTTCTCTACCCTCAAACAGATGGTACTGGGATATCAGATCATTACAGGTTAGCAGTACACACTGAATTTTTTTTAATCCCAGACCCATTACTAGAAAAACAAAGAGGTGTCCATCTCCTCAGTACATAAGAAGGAAGATACATTAATACTTTCACCTCTGAAGAGAGTTTTCCACTTGTGACAAAAGGCAGAGCCCAGGGAGTGTAGGCTGAACAAATTACTTTAAATAACTTTCTTTTTCTCTTCTCTTAGCACAAGCCCTGCTCACAAATACTATCTGGCTATGGACCCAATGTCTGAATCACTTTATCTATCAGACACCAATACCCGAAAAGTCTACAAGCTGAAATCTCTTGTGGAAACAAAAGATTTGTCCAAGAATTTTGAAGTGGTGGCAGGGACTGGTGATCAGTGCCTGCCCTTTGACCAGAGCCACTGTGGAGATGGCGGAAGAGCCTCAGAAGCTTCCCTGAATAGCCCACGAGGTAAGAAAAATTCTTTGGTCATCTAAAGGTTTCGTTTGACTTCACAGATCCCTAAGACTGTTGTCCCAGTGTGTTCCATCCATCCCAATATACTGTACCTCTGACAGACATCATCTCTGAAGTCTGTATGGGAAGATAGGCACTGCTGCTGCTGCTGCTAAGTTGCTTCAGTCGTGTCCGACTCTGTGCGACCCCATAGACAGCAGCCCACCAGGCTCCCCCGTCCCTGGGATTCTCCAGGCAAGAATACTGGAGTGGGTTGTCGTTTCCTTCTCCAATGCATGAAAGTGAAAAGTGAAAGTGAAGTCGCTCAGTTGTGTCCAGCTCTTAGCGACCCCATGGACTGCAGCCTACCAGGCTCCTCCGTCCATGGGATTTTCCAGGCAAGAGTACTGGAGTGGGGTGCCGTTGCCTTCTCCGGAAGATAGGCACACCCAGGACTAATTTTTAGCCGATATGCATTGGGATAGTCATAACTATTAGGAACATATTGGAATGCCTCTTTTCTGGTTGATAAATAATTATTGCCCAGGACCCTCTGCCTCCTGGACACCCCAGCCCATGATCTCCTTCTTGGAATCTCCCAACAGTCCAACAACTAAAGGGTTAACTCCTGGCCCAGCAAAGGGCCCCCAGGAGGATGGCTTTAGCACTGTGGCCTGCACTGGTTAGGGGTCAAATCTGTGCCACATTCTGCCACTTTCAAATATATTGAGTATCTCATAGACTTGAGACATTCCTGCCTTTTGCTTAACAATCACCAACCTTTAATGAACCTTTCTTCCATTAACTTATCTAAATCATTGTTGAAGTGAAAGTGAAAGGGTTAGTCACTCAGTCGTGTCTTAATTCCTCTGTTCATGGATTATCCAGGCAAGAATACTGGAGTGGGTTGCCATTCCCTTCTCCAGGGGATCTTCCCAACCCAGCAGCTGAGCCCAGGTCTGCCACATTGCAGGCAGATTCTTTACCACCTGAGCCACTGGGGAAATCATCCTTGAAGCTATATACTTACATTTTAAATTTATATCACCCATAGTATGCATGTGTGCAGGCTAAGTTGTTTCAGTCGTGTCCAACTCTTTGCCACCCTATGGACTGTAGCCTGCCAGGCCCCTCTGTCCATGGGATTCTCCAGGCAAGACTACTGGAGTGAGTTGCCATGCCCTCCTCCAGGATCTTCCCAATCCAGGGATCGAATCCACGTCTCTTATATCTCCTGCATTAGTAGGCAGATTCTTTACCACCAGCATCACCTGGGAAGCCCCACCCCTGGGAAGCCCCACCCCTAGTATCCTAGTATAACAAATTCCTTTTTTTTCTTTTGCCTTCTGTGAGAGCTCAGACTTAATTTTATTTGTCCTAAATTTAACTTCCCAATATTCAAGGGTCAACCCTCGATTCTGTTGCCTGAAATTTTTAAATAAATCTATGTTCTCCTAGTCAGCTTCATGATTTTATAGACTTGGATCATATTCCCATCTTAGGCTACTAAGCTGAAGGATAGTCAGCTGTTAACTCTGTCGCCATATATAATCCACCCTATCTCCTTCATTATTTAATCATTCTCTCTTCCTTCTCCAAGAAACTTTTATGAAGTATTCATTGTAGTGAGTTTTAAGAACCCAACATGGTTTTTTTTTTTAACTATTACACAAATAATATACAATTGTTGCAGAAAAATCAGAAAATAGAGAACACAAAAAAATGTTTTTAACTAAAGTTACCCATAATCCTACCACATCTACAAAACCACTGTCAACATTTTTATCCTTCTAGACTTTTTTTCTGTGCATATCATATATTTTATTCTCTAATAATAGAATCATAGAATGCTGTTCTATAATCTGCTTTTCGTACTTAATGTATTATGAACACCTTTCCATGCCAAAAAATATAGTGAGGTCAATGTGTTTAATTCATTAGATGGTCAGTTACTGTTTCAAATATTAAGAGGTTACTCTTTAGCTATTTGACATTTGCCATATGGGGATTAAATTTCAACTCCAATCAGAGTTTAAAGGCTTCCCTTTCTTCAAGGCCATATTCAAGGCCTGTGTCTTTCTTAAAGCCCCTCTGGCTAACCAACCCATTAAATCTGAATTTCTTTAACAGTGTCTACACTACCCAATTAGCACCTAGTTATATTTTGCCTTCTTTTGCTTTCCAATTCTTTCATGAATGGGAGGCTTGAGATGAGAAACTATATTTCTTTTGACTCTTCCCCACCTCCCCAGCAAAATCTTGCACAGTATGAAATCTACTACACAGGTTTCTTGTGTAATTGATAAATTAGGTAAGTCTTATCCATACCCAAGTACTCCTAAAAGGAATTTCAGTAGCACTGAAAGGAAATGATGTTTTCTCCCTAAGGGAACATAAGCGCCCCCACCCATAAGTATCATGGTAAAGTGTTTGGGAATGTTTCTTTTCTCTTGTGCCTGTGCTTGTTTCTTACATATAGTAGGTCTGCAATAAACGTTTGATGAGTGAATGCTTAACTCAGGTGCAACTATAATTAGCTCATCTTTCAAGGAAAGACATCAGGTTGGAGTTCCACCTTATGCACAGGTTTAAAACTCTTGCAGGTATTTTAAGGATTTCTGCATAAGAAATAGGGAGGAATCAACCTTGTATTGTGCCTGAAATTGACATCCTCCTGAGTGGCTGCTAGTATGAAAACCACTCATCTCACCTACCACATTCAACCTGCCACATAGAGAATGAATATCAGCTTTTCCAAATAAAGCAAATAATTGGTTCCTGCAGCTTTTTTTTTCTTTTTGCTCAAAAAGCAGCAATAATAGAGTCCTGATGAGCAGGATTTACATGAACTCTGGAAGCATCAGTAATGAGAGTGCCAAAATGTATGTGTCTATTAAAGTTAATATTTAAGTTTTTCTTCTGGTCATAGCTAGTAGCACATTTTTCTTTGGCTTGATTTACTCAACCTTCTATCCAAGCGTGGCCTTTACAATAATGTGGTACACTTTATTCATCCCAAAGCAGTAAGGGGCCCTAAGAACAGCTGGCCCAGGTTTCAGACATCTGAATGTCTAATCCATCCAACACAGCTTTCACATAATGTACTGAAGCTGCTGTTGGCAACATCTGCTCTAATCCAGTGAGTGAAGGAGGATGCTTAAAGGAGGGGTACAAGTGGCTCACATTAAGTGTCCATCACATCTCCTTCCATCATGTTCACAGTGGATGAGGACCCTGTTAGTGATCTTCAAAATCACTTTGATGACAAAACCTATGTCCAGGCGTCAGTGGCTCTGAAAATGCTGGTCAGAACACTTCAGTGCCTAGTTAGGGCACCTATCTCCACGCTGAATCTAGACAGCACTTACCCTTGGCAGTGAGTCAGAAGTGAGAGTCTCATTATATGGAATGCTGCAGGGCAATTTCATAGACTTCCATAGAAGGAAAAATCATGCAAGAAGTCGTTAAGGCACCATGTGCAAACTGAGAGGAGAGTATTGCTAATTGCTAATTATGTCTTTGAGGTTCTCCTGCAGGTCCTTTCTCTCTCAAAAAAGCCCAATTTGTTTGTTTGGTTTTTTTTTTTTTTGGCTTTACAGCTACCATGCACATCAGCTCCTTCGTCCTTCCCCCTTAGAAGACAGCAAATGTTTAATGGATTTCTTTAAGGAGAGGTTTGATTTTTCTCTCCACCTAGAAGCTAATAAAGAAAAGCTGTAGATCAGTAGAAAATGGAAATGTACATCTAGGGAGTACCATTTCTAGGTTAGGAAAGAGAGCTCCCTCTAAGACTTTAACAAGCAACATATTGCAATTACAGGCAGGCTCTCCAACATGTCCTTAATTATGCAAGGTAAGTCAAATAAATGTTAATCTGCAAGACAGCTAATTTATTTGCTGAATCTATTCTAAATATAGGATGAAATAACATTTTCTTTTGAGATCATTTGTCCTAACGTTGGAATAGATCATCCAATGGGATTAAAACCAGTCAGCAAAAGGCGAAAGGTCAGAAGCCATGGTTTTCGGTTTTTGTGTGTGTGTTGTTGTTTTTTTAGAGTTGGGGGGCTTTTTGTTGTTGTTTTGAGAAATGAAGGCAAACTGTGATGAACACAGGATTAGGAAGCCTAGATTTTCACGTCCCCTCCATGTAATGATTCTTGGTATGACCCTGTGTAAGTCACTGTACCTCCCTGAACCCTGAAATTGACTTAATGATGCCACTGACTAGTTTTGTTACACTGGGCTAGGCATACACATACTGAGTCCTGAGATTGTTCAGTTGTATAAACTGAAGGGCTTAGGATGCTCTCCTTCCCAGCTCTAATGTATTAAAATAACCATAAGTATAACTTACTGAGTGTCTGCTGTGTGCTGTACACTGTTAGATATTTTACGCATGGTATCTCTGATGTTTGCAACTCACAAGGTGAATAGTATTATTCCCACTGTATAGATGAGAGGATAGAGGCACAGATACCTTAAGAAATTTGTGTGTGTTAAGTTGTTTCAGTTGTGTCCGACTCTTTGGAAATTTACCTAGGGTCAGACGTTTTACAGATAACACTGGAATTCAAACCAGGTCTGCCTGAGTTCAAAACCCATGAGGCACAGGGATGGGATGGTGGGTGGGGGAGCTGATGCCTGCACTTTACCACACTACTAAAATCCATGATCTCTCTGGGAGGTTGGTTTCTCTGGGAGGGTAGGAAAGAGTGGGAAATGCTTTTCAGTGTAATGACATGTATTCAATGAAAACAAAATATTTTTATTTGGAAGATGAATGACTTTTAGTCTACTTTCATTTTCCTATTAAAACTATTTCTCAGATTTTACTGACCCAGTAGTATGCCCATAGTGCACTCTTTAGCATTTGCATCATCTGTCAATAGAATTGTTCAAATAAATCCCCAAGAAACTTTGTCACATCTCTTTGGAAGATTCTGCAATTAGAAATTTCACCAACTTTTTCTTAATAGATGGAGTTTTATGTAAGATAACCCCTGGGTACTTCTCCTAGGAAGAAGTCTTTATCTAATCCAGTTTTCTGCACTTTGATTGGAATCCCAATAAAGAGAAACATTTGCCATTTTACTCATCAATACTTCAATATGATGGGGCAAGGAAAAAAGTTTAGCAAGGAGGTTGATGGTGTGCTAATCCCTGGCATTGTATATGAGTTTGAATTGACTTTGAAAGATGCTTTTAAAACATGCATGGATGATGTAGTTGAAACTTAGGTTCCATTTATTATTTTTACTGCAACTTTCTTTAATTCTACAGAGAACTCAAACTAATGAGTCATGTAATAGATGACCAAGTACTTAAACAAAATGTGAAATGGTACTATGTGGAGATATAAAATAAAATTTGTGACAAGCTGAATACATTTATTTTTTAAAAAGTAGAGACAGAGGGTGAAGGAGTGACTGGACAGCATGAAATTAATCAATGACTTAATATGGTTTTCTTGGACCTCACCAAGGAGTATATCTCCATTTTCATGTGCATCTTTAAGCATATTGACCTCAGAACTCGACAAGGATTAGGCAGTATCTACACACGTGCAAACAGCCCCAGAGCTGTTCCCGAGAAGGGAGTTGACCCTTAAATCTTCATGGCTTCTAAAAGTGTTTTTGGGTTATTCATGACACTAATCATGCAGGAGTTCCTTTAACTTTATTAGCAATTAAGAAAGCTGGGTATGATAAAGTCTAGACAAAAATAATCTGTTTTTGTCCCTACCCAGATATATCCAAGGTGCATCCTAAAGTTCTGCTGATGCCCCCTGTTATTTATATGCTGTTTTGAAGGGCTAATTTTGGGGTTAGTGGAAAGATGGTAAAACTCTCATCAGTGATGTCACTAGTATCTTGCTGATACAACTGGTATCTATGAGGGAGAGAGTATAGTGCACAAACACCTGAGAATGTTCTTTTGTTTCTACTATGCAATGGGGTGCAGTGAGGCTTTTCCTAAATTCCTTTAGTACATGATCCATTATGGTGACATAACTGTTTGTGTTGACACTAAGGCCAACCCTCATCAAAATTACAGGCAAGCTGCAGCATGCGTAAAATGAATGGTATATTTGGGCAACTATAAATAATTCAGAATTGTTAAAGTAAACATATTTGAGGGTGATAGGAGCAAGGCAAGAAAAAGAAGTTTGCATTTTGTCCTGTAGGCAAAAGGTTTGAAGCAGGGAAATGACTTGATCATCTGGTGGATGCATTTGTCTACTTTTCTTATTTTTAATTGGAGGATAATTGCTTTACAATGCTGTGTTGGTTTCTGCCATATATCAACATGAATCAGGCATAAGTATATATATGTCCCCTCCCTCTTGAACTCCCACCCCCACACTTCCCCCTCATCCCACCCCTCTAGCTCATCACAGAACACCAGGCTGAGCTCCCTGTGTTATACAGCAACTTCCTCCTAGCTATGTATTTTGCACATGGTAATGTATATATGTCAATGCTACTCTCTCAATTCATTCCTCCCTCTCCTTCCCCTGCTACATCCACAGGTCCATTCACTACGTCCGTGTCTCTATTCCCGCCCTGCAAATAGGTTCATCAGTACCATTTTTCTTGATGGATACATTTTGGACAGATTATTTTAGTGACAGGGTAGATATGCTGGAGCAAAGCTGGGGTAAAAAAAATCATTGGAAATACCAATAGGTATACAGTAGGCAATGGAAGAGAATCTCATGAAATAGAGAAGAAATCTTCACAAGAAGAGGAAGTGAACAGAGAGAGCTTGGTATCCAGGAAGCCAAGGAAATGGTTTGTTTCCAAAAGGGGTGAAAAACAATATCAGGTGTCACACAATTGTAGCCATTGGATTCCGCAGTGAGGAGCTCATTGGTGATTTGAATGATGGTAGAGGTGGAAGCCAGATTTCAGGCATTTGATGAGCCAGTGAGAGGTGAGGAAGTAAATATGACTACTGAAGATCACTCTTTTGAAGAGAGGCTTGGGTGCAAAAGATAGAGGGATAACTAGTGAGAGGACAAGGCACTCAGGAGCTTTTTCTATGAGATACATGCAATGATTACAGGTCAATGGTAAGATACAAGAGGCAGAGAATAAATGATGAAACCAGATTGGAAGGAAACTGGAGTAGGCCTGGAATCGGAGGGGAGATTGAAGAGACCTCCCTAAGATAGTGTGTCGGTGTAGGGATGTGGAAGTTTGTAGATAGAAGGGCTAGAAAATTGACCAGTCCTCCATTCTGAAGGCCTCACTGTTCTAGAGAAGTGAATCTCTTCTGCTAAAAATGACAAAGTACAATCAGACCTGGAGGTGTGTAGGAATGGTTTGGACACCCCACCTAGTAAAGTCAGCTTTCTGGGTAAGATCAGCTTTCTGCCACACATGACCAAATTCCTGCCTCAGCTTCAAGGCATTTCCTGTGAGAACTTTCCTCCCACATCCTTGTCCTAGAATCAGAGGCATCTTGAAAAAAAAAAGTTTGACAAAGCCTTAAAATTCAGGTAAAATATTTGTTCTTTATTGCTCAGTGATCCTGTGTTGTTTCCACTTCTGGGTATTTCTTTCCTAAACTGTTATTGTTCCCTCAGTTTGCGGTAGCTACACCTGATGACTTAGTACCTATGATGCAACCAGAAGGAGAGTTTAACTTTTATTGATGTTTATTTATGTTTTGGCTCCGATGGGTCTTAGCTGTGGCATGCTAGGTCTTCACTGTGGCATGTGGGGTCTAGTTCCCTGACCAGAGATCTAACCCAGGGCCCCTGAATTGGGAGCACAGAGTTTTCACCACTGCATCACCAGGGAAGTCCCAGAGCTTAATTGATTATTTGCACAGTGGGTCTAATGCATCTGCTTATGAATGGTCAAAAGATTTAGAGCTTATATTACATCAGCAGCTGGAACTTGAGAACCTTTCTGGCTTTTCTATCACAATCCTAAAATCATAACCTGTTGGTAGAGAAGTCAGACAAAAGGAAGGCACTTATATCTAGCCTTGGCTAGTTGGTCCGGGACACATCCATGATTAATACAGGGAACTTGTATTAAGTTCATTCAAGTTTTATAAAGCTACAAGGACATTATTAAATGACTTATCTTCTGCATTTATTTTCATTTTCATGTATAACATTCTAGCAAACAGATAATACTTTAGAGGACAAATACCATGAGAGACAAGTTCCCAGGTTCTGGAGTCAAATCACTGCACACAGATCCCAGATCCACCACTCGTTAAATGTGTGGTCTTGGGTAAGTCACCAGACTTCCCTGAGCTTCAACTTCCTCATCTATGAAGTTAGAATAGGAGTAATCATGCCGACATGGGAGTGTTCGGTAATGCATGTGAAAGAAAGTGAAAGTCGCTCAGTCATGTCTGACTCTTTTCGACCATGTGGGCCATACAGTCCACAGAGTCCTCCAGGCCCGAATACTGGAGTGGGTAGCCTTTCCCTTCTCCAGGGGATCTTCCCAATCCAGGAACTGAACCCAGGTCTCCCACATTGCAGGCGGATTCTTTACCATCTGAGCCTCCAGGGAAGCCCAAGAATACTGGAGTGGGTAGCCTATCCCTCCTCCAGGGGATCTTCCCGACCCAGGAATGGAACTGGGGCCTCCTGCATTGTGTGAAGTGTGTTGTAAAGCACAGTGCCCAGCATGTAGTGTCTACATGTTAAATATTACCTGCCATTCTGATCAGGCTTGCTGTTTTGTTGCTAATAATAAGGCTGCTTATAATAATGACCCAAATACGGAATAAGTTACTTCGAAAGGAGGCAAGTTTCAAATTATCCTTGTAAGTCAGTCTGAGCCTTGATCATTTCTAGGGTAGAAAGGTGTGGGATTTGGGGATATGACTGGCTGATCCCTCCGGACCTTGAGATGCAGTACTTCTATTGCTGGTTCTTTCTACATGTTATATTTTGAGGAACCCCCCCACGACCCTCGTTACCAAAATTATGCCCTTTAGCAGCCTACACTTTCACCATTAAATTCATTCCATAATGGTTTTCTTTAGAGGTGAACTTCAGTGTTGAGTGCAGGTACTGCCTAGGAGAGCAACAGATTAATCCCTCATTCAAACACGTAAGGGGGGCATTGAGGACATGGAGCACAGGATGGGTGGGTTGGGATAGATGAGATCACCAGAGGGGGACCAGCCGAGGTGGCAGCCACTCCAGGTGGCATGAGGAAGGGCAGTGCTAGGTATCTAGCAGAACAGCAGCAAAGTGGGGAGAGATGGGAGGATAATGATGATATACTTCTCTGCGGTATTGTCTCCAGTGACGCTTCCACCCCTACATCGCAAGACAGACTATATGGAATTATGATTCTTCCTCTTTTTACTTGAGATCACTAGCCCCCCAAACTTTCCTTATCACAGCTCCTCAGTGTCACATCTTTCTTATCTGTCCACTTAAGGATCACCTTAGCTAATATAAAGACCCCCCCCATCAAACAAAAATGACAGAGATCACACACTAACAGACTGCAAATCAGTTAAATCATATTTTGAGTGGTGTATTATGGTAACCTATAAATAACTAATTGCATAAAATTGCTTTAGTAGTTTCTAGATGGCAGCTTTAATTAAAAGCACCAGAGACATTTAGAAGTTTAGAAATGGATGGTATGTAATTTGCCCTTTTACCAACCGTAAAATGGTAATTAAGGAATTTGATTCACTTCTTCCTATTAAAAGTTTTATGAGAATAGCAAGTTCCTTCTAAATACAATTTCTCTTCAACAGAAGGTAGTACGTTTGCTTTATCAGTCTTCTCCAGCAGGGTAAGATGTTTAAATGTACAAATTCTTCAGAAGTTAATTAGGAAATTTCTTTCAATGCAAAATGTTTGTTTTTAAGGTTCTAAAACATGAAACTATATTAGAGCTAAAGCTTTGATCATGGCCCCATATTGCTCCACCATCAATACAAGATAGCCCAGTAATTTCAAGTTTACCAAATGCATGGTGCTGACTGTAAAATCAAAGAAATGAGGGAGTCATTTCCTGGTAAGTCTAGCATGCTTTGCTGATTCTTGAAGGAATCTGAAGTCTGCCATGCATTGACTTCCCAGGGGACCAAGAATATTCACTCCACAACAGAGGAGTCATCAGATGTCTTTAGTTTCATTGATCCTCCAGCCATACTGGATGAATTAGCAGGTGTAGAGTGTAAAACTCAATCAACATGCAAAAGTCCAGATATCTTTGGAAATCCATTACTTTAATATCATCAGGGGCTAAAACACAGCTGGAAATAGAGCCAGGAAAGCCACTTTTATTTTATAATTGATCAATTAATTGCATTTTGGCCACTTCAGACCAAAATTTACAGATGGCACCACAGAGGGCATTTCAACCAGCATTTTGGAGGTACTGATGGACAGGGAGGCCTGGCATGCTGCGATTCATGGGGTCTCAAAGAGTCAGACACGACTGAGCGACTGAACTGAACTGAACTGAACTGAATGACTTCAGTTACACGCACATAAGAAAGACAACTGCTAAGTTTTTTTTGTTTTGTTTTGTTTTGTTTTGTTTTTTAAGTCAAGCAGTTTCTCAAGCGAACTGAATCTAAGCAGGAAACTTGTAAAGGAGGGGCTGTTTGAAATGTCTTCTCCTTTTTCCTCTTTCAGGGACTCCCTTGGCTAACTCTGAGCCCCCTCCCAAGACAGAAATCCAGGCTTTCCCCTCTCTTACCCTTAGTCAGAGCAGGGTTAGGCATACTGTGGCGTTTGTTAAAGGCAGACAACTCCGTGGGAGGAATGTTTTATCCTGACATTGTTTACAATTTCCAGTGAATGGTGATAGTAAACACAGATCTGTCATCAATTTCATTATTATTTTCAATATTCCTACCAAAAATGTACTTCCCTTGTTGTCAGCGCCAGGACAGGCCATTCCCATAGCCCCCAAACCTTCAGGTATAAGGAAAATACCCACAAAATACTACTCAGTACAAAACGATGTACCGTATACTGCTGCATCTATAACAGTAAAGGGTTGGTTTATACATGCAGAGAAAAAAAGATTGAGAGGAAGTTAATCTAAATGTTAGCAATGGGAATTGCTGCATAAGGAATATTGAATGATTTGATTTTTGTTCTCTTGAACTTCCTGAGAATTTATTATTTTGTAATTCAACAAAAGACAAAACATATTATTTTAAAACACACACACACACACTGTCCTAGTCCCTGAGATTTCAGGTCTCTGCTTCCATAAGAGACAGCTCTCCACAAAGCGTCTCAAAGTGCTGATGGTTGTCACTGGGTTGCTCTTAACCAGAGGGGCTGTACTATGAGTCAAGGAAAAAGGCTCAGTGGAAGACTTTGAAGGCCATCCTGGCAGTCCCATAGTAAAAAAAAAAAAAAAAAAAAAATTATTATATTTATTATTTTTTAAGAAAGAGAAATATAAAGAATACAAAATTAAAACAGCCTATAATCTCGCCATCTAGATAAGCCCCATTCATATTGAAACATAAAAATATAAAAGTAATATATGTCTGTGATTTGAAAGTCCAGACTCTATAGAAAAGTTCAGCAAATTCTAGGCTTCTTCACCACAAACATACACACCCGAGTCCCTCTTTTTAAAGTGTTCATAGTTTCTTGAGATTCCTTTGAGATCTTCATATGTATTTTTCCCTTACATAAAAGGAATCATATATGCATTAATTTTCACCCTGCTTCTGTTGTTTGATTATAGTTTTTAAGCTCTTTGAAGTATTTTTGAAGCATATACATCTACCTCTGTTTTTAAGAGATATTACATATTATATTACAATATATGGACATACCATTTATTAAGTAATTTGTTTCTTGGTGGACATGTTGGTTTTTTAAATCCTTTATCACTATAGCACTGCGTTGAACAAACTCATTCATGTGTTTTGGGGCATTTTTGTGAGTATCTACACCAGATTAATTTTCAACAGTAGTAGATATTACCAAATTGCCCTCTCAAAAGATTGAACACCAGTAGTGTGCAAAGATGCCCGTTTTGCCATACCCTCAGCCACACTAAGTATTACTAAACCTTTTAATATATGCCCATCTGATTGGTAGAAAATGGTAGCTTGTAGCTTAAATTATAATTTCTTTAATTATAAATGAGGCTGAATGTCATTTCATATCTGTTGTGACCATTTGTATTTCTTTTTCAGTAAATTCACTTTCATATCCTCTGCCAATTTTAATACTGAGCTTTTGATCTTTCTCTTTGGTAAATTAAGAAAAACATCCCTTTGTCTCTCCTACGTGTTGCAAATATTTTCCAAGTTTGTCATTTCTTGTCTTGTAGAAGTTTTCTAATTTTATTTGGTCAGATTTAGCAATATATGTCCTTAAGGTCTCTAAATTCTGTGTCCTTCTAGAAATCTTCCTGTAGAAAAAGTATTTTTAAGACAAGTGGGCAAGCCTTACAATGACCCTTAAATCATATTCTTTGTATATCCCATTTGGGCCCTGTGAAATCTGGAAAACTTAAGAAGTGTTTAGAGTAGTTAAAACCAGAGACTTTGGGATCCGGCAGGTAAGACTGAGCTCAAATTTATTGCTAACCTCTCTGAGCCACTGCTTTCTCATGTTGGAGTAGAGACAGTGCTCCTACCTTCCTTATAGGATTATAGCAGATAAAATGACACAAAATAGGTTAAACCAGTACCTGGTACAGATTAAGTGCTAAATAAAGTACGATGATGAGAAGGAAGATAAGAAATTTTTTTAAAACTAATAGAACTGGATTGTCTTCAAGACTACTAGTAAACATTTTGTTTTCAAAATTGCTTTGCTGTATACAACTTTTCTGTCAAACCTCATTGACTGGATATACACAGTCCTACTTTAATTCTCTTTGCCTGCAAAGTACACTGTCCAACTAAAGGGAGAACTTGCAGCTATGTTTTTAAAATATTTAGAGAGAGGTGCTGAAGGGAGCTTGGTGAAGAAAAGTGTATAGGAAATCACAAGTACACATGTGCATAAGGAGACACACTAGGCTGACAGTACACTCTACAAAATGGGAACAACCTTTCCTGGTGGCTCAGACAGTAAAGAATCTGCCTGCAATGCAGGAGACACAGGTTCAATCCCTAGGTCAGGAAGATCCCCTGGAAAGGGAATGGCTACCCACTCTAGTATTCTTGCCTGGGAAATCCCATGGACAGAGGAGCCTGGTGGGCTACAGTCCGTGGGGTTGCAAGAATCAGACACCACTGAGTGACTAACACTTTCACTTTCACAGTATAAAAAGGGGGAACAACCTAACAATCCATCAATCAGGTTTAGTCAAATGATGGAATATATATAGCAATAAAAATGAATTAACTAGATGCCCATGTAAAAGCATTAATAGTCACAAAACATAAGGTTGCATGAATGAAAGAGAAAATTGCAAAAGAATATATATGATGTGATATCATTAGCATATTTTTGTGGTTAAAATATACAAAACTAAAATTTACCATTTTTGGGGGGGGAAGCCCTGTGTGGTTTTCAGGATCTTAGTTCTCCAACAAGGGATTGAACACCAGCCCAGTGAGTAAAAACGTGGAGTCCTAGCCACTGGAGCAGGGAATTCTCCCATTTTGACCATTTTTAAGTTACAATTTTGAGGCATTAAGTAGATTCACGTTGTTGTGCAGCCATCACCACCATCCATCTCCTACATAAATTTTTGAAGCATAGAAACAAACAACACTATATATTATTTTTTGACATATACATATATAGAGAATGTATAAAAACATGCAAAGAAATGACACGCACGAACTGCAGACTAGTACTTACCTCCAGGGAGGGAAGGGAAAAGGGAACAGAGATAAAAGACATGGGTTTTGCCTGTTTTCACAACATTTTCTTTTTTTTTAAGAGATATAGGAAGCAAATATTAACAGCTCTTAAATTGGGGTGGTAGGTGCACAGCAGTTTGTAATGATTTTCTGAGTTGTCTTCCATTTGAAATCTTTCATAAATTAAAACAATGTTAAGTCAGAAGTCGGGCTTAGAAAACAACTTTCAAATTTATACCTGATAATTCCATTTTAAAAAGTGTTTGTTTGATTGATTTAAATAAGGCTTTCACTCACAGAGACAGTGTTCAAAATATTTAACAACCTCTAAGGCACAGGAACCAACATACCAGGATATGTACCAGCATTGGCCCTGAAGTAGAGTCTTTCGGGACCCCTGCAGTGGCCAGTATTAACTCCTTATTTTCTGAACTGATTGCATTTGAGGATCTTTCATTAGCTACAGAGCTCACCAACACATCTAGTGTGTGTCTGTAGGTGGAGTTCCCTAAATGGCTGACATTGAACTTCCTCAATATTAAAGACCCTTTGATGTAATGAGTCAGCTTTATTGTTGACCAAAGAAAGTCACTGTTTCCTTGGGAGTGAGTCCTGGCCCATTTAAAGTTTCCCTCTGAGGAATCAAAGGCTTAATAATTCAAATGAGAGGTTATCTTCAAGCCCCAAATATCAAAGCCTAGCCAGAAAGCCCCAGTGTTATTTGCTCTATTTTTCTTCCAGTTTCGTTTGCTAGCTATTCCATTTGGTTTTTCAAAAGGCTTGTTAGACTGTGTAATAGGTTTTTGGGGAAAGGAAGGTGAGTGGGTGCCCCATTTTACCAGTGTTTACTCAGGAAAGAAAGCTGATCACAGCAGTAATTTCCCTTAGTGGGCAGGAATCATTCCTCATTCTGGAAGGCATCTCTAACCCAAGGGAATTAAAGCCATGGTAGTGGATTGATAGATCTGCTCCTCCTACTTCTCCCCCCGCCCCAAGTCAAAGAGCCACCAGAATGTCTTGTACCAAGACTGCCTACTTTGGTTTCTATAATCTTTTCTGTGTACTCTTGAACAAAGTCAAACCAGAACTGTAGGCAGGCAATTGTCCCAGCCCTACCTTAGGACCTCAAAAGTGCCTCCCACCTTTCCCAAAGTGGGAAAACTGGCAGCATTTCTGGGGTGAGAGGTCTGAATAACGGCTACTTCTAAATCTTCTTATTTTAGCCTGTTAGGCTTAAATTTTTGAGAAACCAGAGATCAACATCTAGCACCCTCAAAATCTTGATGTTGTCGGGGGGTGGGGTTGTTCGCTTTTGTTTTTTGTTTGTTAGGTTGTTGTTGTTTACTAATACTGGGCACTATTTTATTTCCCAAACATATCTGGTCTAGTTTTAACAGTATGACTTTATTTAAATAATTTATTTGAATTTTTTTTAATTAACATGTTACTAAAACCACTGCCTTCTGAGTTGGCCCAAAAGTGATATCTTCTTAGTTCTAGGAAATGCTAGCTATATTTTGAACAGTGGCATTAAGGAACCTTTGCAGTTGCGAAATGTTGTCTGGAAGTATTTGTAAATGCCTCTGTTTCCTTTTATTTTACCTTCTTTATTAGACTCACTGACTGTTATGAATTTGTTTTTTTCCTAAATGCTCAAATCATTCTCTTTTTTAATATAGACCTTAGTCATTTATTATTCTATAAACACACAGGAACTATGCTAAATGCTTTCATCAAATATGGGAACTGTCTCTTGTTACAACAAAGATCTGGCCATCAAGCAGGTGTCCAGAGGTGCCATCATCTTAATATTTTCAACACATTTGTGTGTGTGTGTGTGTGTGTGTGCATGCGCACACGCTCAGTTACATAGTCATGTCTGACTCTCTGCAACTCCATGGACTGCAGCCCACCAGGCTCCTCTGCCCATGGAATTTTCCAGGCAGTGGGTTGCCATTTCATACTCCATGGAATAATTCCCAACCCAGGAATTGAGCCAGCTGTCTTGCATCTCCTTCATTGGTAGGCATATTCTTTGCTGCTGCTGCTGCTGCTGCTGCTGCTGCTAAGTCACTTCAGTCGTGTCCGACTCTGTGCGACCCCATAGACGCACCACCTAACTAGTGTCAATGAGACACTAGTGTCAGTGACCCACTATACTATTTATAACACTCCCACTGATTTTAGCTACTCTGTCAGACCCATGTCATGCTCCTGGTATATCTTATCAGGAAAAGAACCATGTTCACTGACCTTCACTGTTTTATTAAGCTTTTCAACAGCAGACAGTCTGGTCTGCATTGGGAAATTTGAAAATTATAAGTGGAGTAAAAAGGCTTGATCCCTGCCTGTGAGTGAAATATGATCTGGTTGGGGAGACAAGAGAGGAATCACTCAAGGAGGCAGTAATCAACTTTAGGTTGTGTGATGCAAACTGTAAGCACTGGAGTGGCTCAGAGAATGGAGAGCTGGGGGGGATTTGGAGAAGAGGGAAGAGGAAAATGAGCAGAAGGGAGAAGATGTGTAAGAAAGAAAAGGAATCTGAAAAAGGACAGGACACATGGGTAAAGAAAAACTGGGAACAGATTCTAACCTTCTTCCTGATAGGTTAGGAAAATGTAAAAAATGAATGATATCAATGCACAAGGCAAAGAAGTAAGGAAGGGTAGGGCTGTGGAGAACAAAGAGGCATCGTAAGTGGGAAACGAATGACTCAGCTCTTCCTACAAAGGTTGGGGTGATCTTGAAATGGATTTGTTAAAATGGCCCTATCTCAGTATGTAAAATGCATTCTTAAGTGTAGGTGAAAAAGCTTCACATTCTTAGTTACAGGCCAAACTTAAGATTTGCAACCTAATGGCATATACCTGTTGTGATCCTCATTCATACTCACTTGTATTGGTGGAATAACATCTCTTCTGAGAGGCTCAGATTTCCACCATCAGACAAGACCAATGAAATTGACATCACTGACAAGGAAGTATCTCCATCAAGGTGTTTGCAAGTCTTGCATATTATGATTATTGAGGCTAGACTTGGCACTGTGTCTTAAAAGATGAGTAGGGGAGCCACTGGCTTCCCCAGTGGTTCAGGTAGGTGGTAAAGAACCTTCCTGCCAATGCAGGAGATGCAAAGAGACGCAGGTTCAAACCCTTTTGGGAAGATCCCCTGAAGTAGGAAATGGCAATCCACTCCAGTATTCTTGCCTGGGAAATCCCATGGACAGAACAGCCTGGTAGGCTACAGTCCATAGGGTCGCAAAGCGTCAGACAGGACTGAGCACACATACGCACACAGGATCTGGATACTAGGAGAAGAAAAGGGTATTTCCAGGCACAGGAATAGTGCAGACAAATATGTGGTGATGGGAAAGTGAAAGATGTATTTCAGAATAGACCAGTCTGACTGGAAAAGTAGCACAGGACCCTGTACAGACTGATGGTCACCACCAGCATGGAGGAGACGCTGAGAGAACTACACAGAGGGTTCCTGCCATCTGAGTGCTGAAGGAGGTCATCATGTAACAGATAAACTGAAACAAGATGCCAGAAAACTCACAGTTAACAAAAACAGAAATATTAACAGCACTTGTGGTAGCCTTTCAAAAAGATTTCACAGACTATTCTGTTCTGATGTTATTTTATTTGGTCTTTACAGTAATCCACTGACGTGTGCAGCTTGGCTTTTCTCCTCACCATTAGACAAAAACAAAACCCCAAAGACTGGGAGATTATATAAATGTTTGAAAGTCAGAGGGAGTCTCACAACAGGAGCTCCTAGCTTCTACCCCCAGACTCATTCTTCCTCCTCTCACAGCTCTCCTGAACATGGCTGGGTGATTGAACTTGGAGGGAAAAAGGTGCGGAAATGGCCTTGGAAACCCCAGTCTCAATCAAGATAAGGCCAGAGATGTCACCAGCCCCCTTTGAACAACAAATCCCAATTTTTTCACTCCCTTTCAATGTAACCTTCTTCTGCACACAGATTGTCAAACTTGTAGGCCAGAGCGTGGAAAAGAAATAAGTCCAAAAGTTGTCTCATCAGACTACTGCTTTGCTTCATTTTTTTCTTTTACTCACCTATCATATTTGTGTTTGTTAATGTTCTGATCATGTATTTTTGGTGGAGTCTAACCAGATGGTCCTCCTGAGTACCTCTTTAAACTTCATTTCAAAGGTTTGAAAATTGTATTCACAGAGTGTTCATCATCCTGCTTTACCTTTGACGAATGATTGTCTACCACTTCTGACTTCGTGAACTCCTCTTCTAGCATTAGCTTCATTAGTCAAGATATACGGGTGTTGGAAGAATTTTAAATGGGCCTTCCATGTTGTCTTTGAATAGGTACTCCAAGCAAATAATTATCCTACAGAAATTTTCATTCTTCTTGAGTTAGCCCACTATTGTGAATAGTAAGCACTGTCAGACTTAATTCCTCATATCCTCCTTTAATTGAGTATTCAGGCTAAGGTATCCTACTTACTGTGCTCTTTTTTTTTTATCAGAACCTCTTGGTCATTTACATATCTTGAAAGAGACTCATTTCCCCCCAGAGTGCAACAACTGCAATCAGTTTTTTGCTGCTCCATGGGCAATAAGTGAACTTTCCTCCTCGGGCTAATTGTTCATATAAAGTTCTTGTGCGGTGGTTTGTTTCCTTAGGATGACCGAGGCATTTCCTCAAATTGTATCTAAGAAGTGTCCCAGATATACTTGCTTGATATTTGAAGAATTTTTTAAGCAGGAGATATAAAATATTCGGTTCGTGTCCCATCAACCTCATTTATCCCATATGTACTGACTCCCCCGAAATCTGAACTTGCAGGCATTTTTGAGCAAGAAGTCTAGCACAAAAATAAAACATGAGGTACTCATTTCAACTTGAACTAGAACCATCTACTTAACCAGTTGCTCACACACACAGACACACACACACCTCTATAAAGCAAGGAAAAAATAACTCACACTATCCTTAGAGTCTGACGTCACTGTGAAATGTTGAGACACCAGTACCACCCCCAGCACAGGGTCTCCCTGAGCCAGTTGCAGAGCTTGGGGCTTCATTTATTTGATCCTCTGGATGAAAGCTTTAGTCATCTTGTAAAAGCCTGAAGGCCTTAACACCGATAGCTCAGTACTGCCGTATTTCCCCTCAGCTAACAAAATTATTTTCAACCACTGCCTTCTGTCTGTGGTGAATCTAACATAGGGCCTTCTGCCCGGGCAAAGTTTATAGAATGCTTTTTGGACTTAAAGCTTCTATGTCTGTCTGACCTAGAAGAGCTTAAAATTTTGAAGCAAAACCATGTGGAAATCTTTGTTTATGGTTCTAAGGCTGAGAAAAGTCACTTTCAGAAAGAATTAGAGCAACAACTGAGCAATTAGGACACCACTTAGCACAACAATAATACTTCATCCTCTTCAGTTTTAGTTGCTCAGTCATATTCAACTCTTTGCGACCCCATGGACTGTAGCCCACTAGGCTCCTCTGTCCAGGGGATTATGCAGACAAGAGTACTGGAATGGGTAGCCATTCCCTTTTCCAGGGGATCTTCCCAAGCCAGGGATCGAACCCAGGTCTCCTGCCTTGCAGGCAGATTCTTTACCAGCTGAGCCAGCAGGGAAGCCTCTTCAAAGGGCTCTCATTTCATTGGCTCTTGTGAGCTTCACACCATTTAACAATGTGAATGGGTAGTGGGTAGGCTGTGGGTTGGGAAGTCAAGACAAGTCCTACAACTAATCTATCCCAGGTCAGCCTGAAGCCCAGATCCCCTGATGTGACGCTTCAGCCAGTGTTCTCTCTGCTTTCCCTTATGTGGTCCAGAGTGAAGCAAATTAAGGTGAAATCTTGAGACACTGCTGTTTTCTTAGAACTCCTAAGATTAGAGCAAGGTTGGCAGAGATCATAAGATCATAACCCAAAGTTGTGTTGATACAGTAGAGTGGCTTTGCAGGGAACCTGAGCTATTCAGTGTAGCTGTCTACATGGACCAAATTAATTTTCAGTTAATTTTTTTTAATATTTATTTATTTGATGCTGGAGACGGTGTGAAGGAAAGGGAACCCTCTTACACTGTTGGTGGGAATGCAAACTAGTACAGCCAGTATGGAGAACAGGGTGGAGAGTCCTTAAAAAACTGGAAATAGAACTGCCATATGACCCAGCAATCCCCCTGCTGGGCATACACACCAAGGAAACCAGAATTGAAAGAGACATGTATATCCCAATGTTCATTGCAGCACTGTTTACAATATCTAGGACATGGAAGCAGTCTAGATGTCCGTTGGCAGATGAATGGATAAGAAAGTTGTGGTACATATACACAATGGAATATTACTCAGCTATAAAAAAAAAATACATTTGAGTCAGTTCTAATGAAGTGAATGAAACTGGAGCCTATTATACAGAGTGAAGTAAATCAGAAAGAAAAACACCAATACAGTATATTAATGCATATATATGAAATTTAGAAAGATGGTAATGACAATCCTATATGCAAGACAGCAAAAAGACACAGATGTAAAGAACAGACTTTTGGACTCTGGGGAGAAGGCGAGGGTGGGATGACTTGAGAGAATAGCATTGAAACATGTATATTACCATATATGAAATAGATCACCAGTCCAAGTTCAGTGCATGAAGCAGGGCACTCAAAACCAGTGCACTGGGACAACCTGCGGATGAGATGGGGAGGGAGGTGGAAGGGGGGTTAGGACAGGGGAGACACATGTACACCCATGGCTGACTCATGTCAATGTATGGCAAAAACCACCACAATATTGTAAACTAGTTAGCTTCCAAATAAAATAAATTAATTAATTATATTTATTTATTTATTTGGCTGTGCCGGGTCTTAGTTGCGACATGCAGACTCTGAGTTGCAGCACGTGGGATCTAGTTCCCTGACCAGGGATTGAACCTGGGCCCACTGCATTGAGAATGTGGAGTCTTAGCCACTAGACCACCAGAGAAGTCCCACATCTGCCACTGATTTGATCCATGGTCCTTATTGATATCATGGCATGTTTTATTTGGTTCAAAATAGATGTGCTTCATTATCAATGTGTGACAATTAAGTCTATAATTCAGCAAGATTTACTGAACATTTGTGCCCAGGTCTACTGAATTTGTTGAGATATAAAACTAAAGCATAAAATCTAGTTCTTGCCCTCAAGGAGCTTATTGCCTACACAGAGTGTGATTGAAGAATTCACATTAAAAAAAAAAAAAAAATGCTTCCATAGGTTAGAAAACAGAGACCAGAAAGAAGTGGAGTTTGCAGAGAAGGCTTCCTGGAAGAGAAACATCTCATAAAAACCTTGTAAGATGAACAGGGTTTGAGCTGGTGGTTGGTGAATGTAATAGTGAGACCAAGCAAACAACTATAGATTCCACACACACGAAATCTCAATAGCTTAACAACACAGTAGTTTATTTCTTGCTCACATCACAGTCCAATAAACATTTCCTGTGGGACTGGAGAAATCCCCACTCCTAGCAGTGACTCTGGAACCAGGCTCCTCCCATCCAGAAGCTCATCAATCCCTTAGGCTTGGAGTCCTCCACTGGGCACTCTGTATCCAGCCAACCAGCCTAGGAGGAGGGGTGCTCTATAGAGGAGCTCAGCTGAAGTTTTTATCACCTAAAAACCACAGGGGGCCAGGTTTAGAACTAGCATATATTCTTTCTTCCTACACGTAACTGCAGAGGAGGCTGGGAAACATTATCTAGTTCTATTCTCAGAAAAATAAATAGGATGACCCAAATACATAGCACTGTCTCTGTCATACTAAAGAGGGAGTTTTGCAAAACCAATACAATATTGTCAAGTAATTAGCCTCCAATTAAAATAAATAAATTAAAAAAAAATAAAGAGGTAGTTTTCTGAAGGAAGGATGAAGAAGACAAGGGTGGCAGAGCAAGAGAAAGTCAAATTCAGCTTGGACAGTTTTCTGGTTTGATTTGACTAAATTTGATGAACTTGTCACAAATTCTGAGCTTTGATCTTGGTGGGAACAAAAGAAGGTTCATTCTTAGCAAGTATTATATCACTAGCCATCCATTCATCATTTTCCCGTGATGACAGTCATAGCTAGATTTGATTATCTTTGTTTTCTCAGCACTTAGAAACCAAGACATAACTTTTTAAAAATAGAATTCACTGTTTTAGAGCAGTTTCAGGTTCACAGAAAAATTAAGCATAATCCTTATACCCTGAAACCAATCTGTCTGATACTCTAATAGTGGAAACATGCTATTATACTTTTGTCCAAACTCAGACTATGTCCAACAGTGAGAGTGAGCCCTAATGTAAACTGTGGTTTTTAGGTGATAATGATTTGTCAACGTGGGTTCATGAATTGTAACAGACTTACCAGTCTGCTGCAGGACCTTGATAGTGGGAGAGGTTTGGGGGGTGGGTAGAGGAGGCTGGGGGTAAATGGGAAATCTCTGCATCAGTACATAACTTCTCATGGCTATGCTGTACTGGTTATTAGATTTATTCTAGGCTCATGGATCTTGTCTGCTCACGGCCTCTTCACTGACAATATATCCCTCCTGATTGTCCTCTAGCAAGCAGCATAAATTGGCAACTCAGGGAATAAATCCAGTTCAAAGATATGATTCATTTGGCCCACACTGTGTCTTTCTTTAAAAATAAATAAATGTTGAGTGCGTTTAGGTAGGACATGCTGTCTTTAGTTAACCTTTGTTTCCCTAGAACCTGTATAATCTAACACCTGACCTAACTTACCAACTTATGTCACCCACCTGTTCCCTGATGATATATGAGTTTGTGACCCTTGTTTTTGAGGTCTCCTTTTTATTTAGTAGATCATAAATAATAGTCAAGTTACCAAAGTCCCCATCACACGGAAACTAATTTCATGAGACTCACCAGCTCTACAGGAATGAAGCCACAGAATATCTTTGAAGAATAATCCTAAAGAGGTCCAAGGGATCTACAGAAATAACAGAATTCTTAGCATTTGAAAGAAGGGTCATGGTTCACTCTGACAATCTAACAAAAGCCATGGACCATCTTCTCATGGTGATACTCATACACAAAACATTTTGTAGATAATTTCATGGAGTTCTTTGATCCTCTGAAACAAGTCTGTACACTGCCCCTGTGGTAGAGTGATCGATAGCCCCATTTAGGCTTCTTGGGATGGTGATGAAAAGAATGGACATTAAAGTCAGACAAACAAGGACTAAATCTAGCATTTTCTCGGTAGGCAACCTGGAGTTAGTCATTTGACCTCTGAACATCTATTTCCTGACATGTATTAAGTAAGTGAAAGTTGCTCAGTAGTCGTGTCTGACTCTTTGCGGCCCCATGGACTATACCGTCCATGGAATTCTCCAGGCCAGAATACTGGAGTGGGTAGCCTTTCCCTTCTCCAGGGATCTTCCCAACCCAGGGACTGAACCCAGGTCTCCCACATTGCAGGCAAATTCTTTACCAGCTGAGCCACAAGGGAAGCCCAAGAATACTGGAGTGGGTAGCCTATCCCTTCTCCAGTGGATCTTCCTGACCCAGGAATCAAACCGGGGTCTCCTGCATTGCAGGCAGTTTCTTTACCAACTGAGCCATCAGGGAAGCCCTGACATGTAATAGGTGCAAAATAAATCCTGAATAAATTAATAAGTGAGGAGAAAAACAGCTTTCTCAGTAAACTTAGGAAAATAGTGGTGGTGGAGATGAGAGAGCTCTTCATTCACTCTGCCTTGCCCTGAAGGCTCAAGCTTTGAGAGGATCAGAAGCCTCAAAAAAGACAAATGACCTTACCTGTCTTTCCCTCAATCACAATTCTTGGTCAACTGGCCCACCTATCTTATGATGTCTCTGAGTGCCTTCTGAGTCTTGAAAGAGAGGACATATCAGTCTGAATGCTTATCATTTTTAATTTGCATTTAAATTCCTTGGAAATTGACCTTTACTGTTTAGAACATACTGTAACATTTTTTTATTAAATAGTCATGTGATTAAATACCTCACACTGTTCTCTAGTCATGTAATGTTACAGTAAGTTTATTAGAATCTCTTCTTGAGGAAC
The DNA here is from genome assembly GCF_055505025.1 of Bos grunniens. Taxonomy (NCBI): domain Eukaryota; kingdom Metazoa; phylum Chordata; class Mammalia; order Artiodactyla; family Bovidae; genus Bos; species Bos grunniens. Next base: position 137,840,649 of record NC_141194.1, read on the forward strand.
TCCCATTCTCATTGTTAACCACACAGTGAAATCATCTCAGCTGGTCATTAAGCTCTGCTTCCTTCCAACCCTAGTAACATCCAGATATGTGTAATCTCTCCAAGTTCTAGAAGCTCCATTTAGTGTCTACCTAGCAAGATAACTGAATAGGCTTATTGTGCAGAAGTAACTTGGCCCTTTCTGATCCCAGTAGGTAATTATAAGTGGACAGTTGTTAGATCAATTGGGAAATGGACTTTTCTGCTTAGTTGAGAATTGCCTTATAGACCACACATATGATGCCAATTTTCAGAGAATTGAAATGCACATAAACAAAGCAAAATATTTTAATCTCTCTTTGATTTAAAGGGCACTTTGCAACCTCCTGGTTAATGTCAGCTACACAATTCGGTCCTCTCAGTATTGGAGATTTAGCTGATGCCATATTTGCACTTAAGATATTTGCTGAAAGTTTATTTTGAGCATTTACCTCTGTCTCATAAAATTAAAGAGCAGATTGTGGCAGGGGAAAAAAAGCAGTATTTCAGTTTTCTGGTTGCTAGGGCTATAGATGGAGAGAATTTTATGACTACTTTCCAAAGCTTATATCATGCAAGAAGGTTCATTTTTAATACAGAAATAATAAAAATGTAGGTGGCCTCAACAGCTGTAATTTTTATAAATTAAATACAGAGATGCCTTCTGCCAACATTTGAAATTGGCATTCTGCACAGCCCAAAACTCTGATCTTCGCTGTTATCTAATTTGGGATTTTAGCTACTATTTCCAGGCTATTAACCTCCACATCTGGACTCCTAGTGATACCACATCAGGCTGCCCCTACTGCTTCACTATCGATCAGCAGCAGCCTCTTCCCCAACAGGTGATAAATTTATTAGTAACTATCCAGGCTGCCCCAGCTTTAGGCAATTGCCTTCTTAAGAATTATAGTATTTATTCATTGGAGGATAATAAGACAAGAGAAGAAGTCAAATACTTTCGCCCGTTAATTTGCAGCTGTTTCATATAGAGCTATGCTTCACAGAGAAAAGAGCCTGCAGTTCAGATATAATGTCCCCTACTTTGCATAAGACACTGTGAATAATTTTTTTTTTACAAGATGCACTTTATTTATGAGCAGTTTCCTCCATAGAAAGAGCTGGTTAGGGCTTAATGCTGATGAATGGAGACAGCACCATTCACACTTTCAGGTTATGGTCTGTCAGTGCTTTCATTATATGCACTAATTTACAAGGATTTATTTATTTTCTTACAAATGTAAAAATGTGCTCCAAGCTAAACATGCTGTCTGGGCGCCTGAGTGCAGTGCTTTCCTTGGTGGGGATGGGGTGGGGTGGGGACTCAGCTGTCTTGTCTTGTTCTTCCCACCTCCACCCCCACCCACCCCGCATCACCGCCGAACCTTGTGGTAATAGCACAGATCTCTACGTTTTTGCTTGCTCTAAAAATGAATCCTGGTTAACATTTTAAACCCTGGAAGCGATTTTCTCAGTGCCCGTTCAAATCCGTTCTCATTCAAAGACTGTGCCTTCCATTGTGTTTTAAGTGCTAATGAAAACCCTGTCAAGTAAGCACAGCAAGGGACATGACCCTTGGAACAAATTATGCCTGCAACATTGGGTAACAAATTTTGGAAAGCTGGGTATAACTATATCAAAATCTGAAAGTCATATTGAATCTGCAAGATCTTGCTGGCCCCAGATGGCTTTATGTGATCTGAAATCACTCACATCCCCATCTCCAAAGAATAAAACTTAAGATATACTGGGCATGAGCCACCGCCTCCCACTCACTCTAACAAACAGTAGTAGATCATACTGCATCATCAGCATCCCTGGGCTATAAGAATACTCATTATGTGAGATGACCCCTCCCCCCACCCTCCCACCAAGTAATGGCAGAAATAATTCTCTTTTTTCTTGCCTGTGATTTCATTTGGTTTTTAACCTCAGTGAAAATTAAAAACCCCTTAAACTTTGCCAGTGAAGAGTTTGTAAAACTAATTGTTTGGGGAATTTGTGTGTGGGGGTGGGTTGGTGTAGGAAAATGAGAGGAAATGAAAATATGCACATATAAAATATGCCTAGATGCCTTAAAAAAAACTATCACACAGTCCCTCAAAACTCTTTCTACTATTTCTTTTTCAACTCCAAATGTCAGTATAACCCAATTAAATTTAATTAAAGAACCTCAAAAAAAGGAGTATTTTGGAATTTGGACAGTGATAAAAGAAATTACCACACAAATATATGAAAGGAGAATATCCTACAAACCATCAGCCAAATAAGCCCTGGAGGCCAACAGTAAGAATTTAATAAGCCTCATCTGTGGAGTTCAGCTGAGATGTACAGAGAGAGAGCAGTTCAGTGTTTAGAAGTTCACAAAAATTAAAAGCGGGAAAACAATGTAAGTCCAAGATTATCCTCCCCAGAGCAGGACAAACTCCACCCTCTGATGGGGATAAAGAGTGTAGTAGTCAGGAAACAGAATTATCCTCCCTGATGTCAGCATCAAGACGTAAGTTCCTGTATTGCTAGTTTCTGTAGGAATACACTTATTTCTCTATACCTTGTGGGAATCTGTTTCAATTTTCAGGGATTTGATTCTCCAAGTTTATCACCTCCCAGTTAGAGCGACACTGAGTCTTACTGTCCATGTACATGGGTTCTTTGTCCTTTGATTCTTATAGAACTTGCACAGTGTTTGATGTGATTTCATAGACTTGAAGCATATCTACTCTTAGCCTTTCTCTCTCCAGACTTGATTCTTGATTTCTCAGTCCATCCTTTTATGACAGCCAAATTTCCAAGTTCACATTCAGTGATGTTGTATACAGAAGCCATAGAAGGTGATCCCAAATCACAGTCCTGCCACACACCAGAGCAAGCATTCAAGAAATTGATTTTGATAAAACACAAAAATAAAAAGCAAAGATACTCCTTGGTTTATCTTCAGTCCAGATATTCTGGAGATGAAAGAAATGTTCATGTACCTTTGACCTGCCCCAGTCTTAAAAGTGGTTTATTAAAAAAAAAAAAAAAAAAAAAACCTCCTTAAAGGTCTTTGTTGAAAGTGAAAATGTTAGTCACTGAGTTGTGTCGAACTCTTTGTGACCCCATGGACTGTAGCCCACCAGGCTCTTCTGTCCATGGAATTCTCCAGGCAAGAATACTGGAATGGGTAGCCATTCCCTTCTCCAGGGGATCTTCCCGACCCAGGGATGGAACCCGGGTCTCCCGCATTGCAGGCAGATTCTTTACCATCTGAGCCCCCAGGGAAGCCCATAAGGGAACTACGGTCTGTCAAGGTCTTTATGCCTCCAAAAATAATAAAGGGACTTATTGACATGGAATTCCCCTTGTCTGGATGTGCTGATTTCCTTGGTGAACTCACCAAAACGTAGATGACTTTAGAGGCATTCAGGGAAACTTAAAATGAATCTGTAACTTCTGTAGATCTTAAGGATTAATACTTCATGAAGAACATCAGGATTAATCAAAATACATCATAAAGTCAAGCCTTAATATTAACCTCCTGCCAAAGAATTAGCTCATCTAAAAGCAGTTTATTAAGCTGGGTTTATAAACTGTCTTGGAGAAGGCAATGGCACCCCACTCCAGTACTCTTGCCTGGAAAATCCCATGGACGGAGGAGCCTGGTAGGCTGCAGTCCATGGGGTCGCTAAGAGCTGGACACGACTGAGCGACTTCACTTTCACTTTTCACTTTCATGCATTGGAGAAGGAAATGACAACCCACTCCAGTGTTCTTGCCTGGAGAATCCCAGGGATGGGGGAGCCTGGTGGGCTGCCGTCTATGGGGTTGCACAGAGTCGGACATGACTGAAGTGACTTAGCAGTTAGCAATAAACTGTCTTTAGATGAGTTCACTCTTTGCCAGGAAAGTTATTGTGAGTGTGTGAGTGTGAGTGTGTGTGTGTGTGTGTGTGCATACGCACGCATGAGCACTGAAGGGATAGGCTTGTTATCACAGATCTTCCTAACTTTAACATACAGTCTGAGTTTCACAGGGTCTGAATAAAGGAGAGATGGGAAAAGGCAGACAAAGACTAAATTGTAGACTAGTTTTAAAGTAATATCATGTGCTTATTTTCAAAGTAGCAAGGGAAACAGGAGTTGAACAATATGTTCTTTATCATGACTGACTCTCCTTAAATGCATTACGTTATTAGATATTGGTAACAGCCTAGGTGTAGAATAGCCAACTCATGCCAGTGTGTCCAGGATTGTCTCACTTTGCCTCATGTGTGCATACCTGCTCAGTCACTTCAGTCACATCCGGCTCTTTGCGATGCCATGGACTGTAGCTTGCCAGTCTTCTCTGTCCATGGGTATTCTCCAGGCAAGAATACTCAAGTGGGTTACAGTGCCCTCCTCCAGGGCATCTTCCCAACCCAGGTATCGAACCGGCATCTCTTATTTCTCCTGCATTCGCAGGTGAGTTCTTTACCACTAACTCCACCTGGGAAGCCCGAACCCTGCCTCAGTCCCAAGCAAACCAGGACAGCTGATCACTTTAGCCAAGGAAGGCAGTAAAAGGTGTTTTGAGACCAATTTCCAGCATGGCAAGAACTGCCACCACCACCACCAAGCAATTCTACACCAGTTGGGTGTACAACAATTTCACTCAATTCTGACATGATCTACCAGCAAATAGCATCAGATCCTACAGCTTAGGGTGTCGGTCCTGCAAGGCTGCTTCCCCACCACTTCAGAGGCCAGTCAAAAGTCCAGGTTGTCACCTGTGTTTCTGACAGAATTGCTGTGGATAGGAGGGTCCAACACCTCCCTTTTGGGGTTCCATTAATTTGCTAGAGCAGGTAACAGAACTCAGAGAAACATTTTATTCACTAGATCACTTGTTCAGTATAAAAAGATACAACTCAGGAACAGCCAGAGATGCATAAGACAAGGTATGAGGAAAGAGCGAGGAGGCGTCCATGCCCTCTCTAGGTGTGCTGTTCTCCCCACATCTCCATGTTCACCAACCTGGAAACTCTCCAAACCATGTCCTTTTGGGTTTTTATGGAGGCTTCATAATCAGTTCAGTTCAGTTCATTCACTCAGTCATGTCCGACTCTTTGCGACCCCATGGACTGCAGCACTCCAGGCTTCCCTGTCCATCACCAACTCCCAGAGTTTACTCAAACTCATGTCCATTGAGTCGGTGACGCCATCCAGCCATCTTATCCTCTGTCGTCCCCTTCTCCTCCTGCCCTCAATCCTTCGCAGCATCAGGGTCTTTTCCAATGAGTCAGCTCTTCACATCAGGTGGCCAAAGTATTGGAGTTTCAGCTTCAACATCAGTCCTTCCAATGAGTATTCAGGACTGATCTCCTTTAGGATGGACTGGTTGGATCTCCTTGCAGTCCAAGGGACTCTTAAAAGTCTTCTCCAACACCACAGTTCAAAAGCATCAATTCTTCGGTGCTCAGGTTTCTTTATAGTCCAACTCTCACATTCATACATGACTACTGGAAAAACCATAGCCTTGACTAGATGGACTTTTGTTGGCAAAGTAATATCTCTGCTTTTTAATATGCTATCTAGGTTGGCCATAACTTTCCTTCCAAGGAGTAAGTGTCTTTTTATTTCATGACTGAAGCCACCATCTGCCGAGATTTTGGAGCCCCCAAAAATAAAGTCAGCCACTGTTTTCCCATCTTTCTGCCATGAAGTGATGGGACTGGAAGCCATGACCTTTGTTTTCTGAATCTTGAGCTTTAAGCCAACTTTTTCACTCTCCTCTTTCACTTTCATCAAGAGGCGCTTTAGTTCTTCTTCACTTTCTGCCATAAGGGTGGTGTCATCTGCATATCTGAGGTTATTGATATTTCTCCCGGAAATCTTGATTCCAGCTTGTGCTTCATCCAGCCCAGAGTTTCTCATGATGTACTCTGCATATAAGGTAAATAAGCAGGCTGACATTATACAGTCTTGACGTACTCCTTTCCTGATTTGGAACCAGTCTGTTGTTCCATGTCCAGTTCTAACTGTTGCTTCCTGACCTGCATACAGATTTCTCAAGAGGCAGGTCAGGTGGTCTGGTACTCTCATCTCTTTCAGAATTGTCCACAGTTTATTGTGATCCACACAGTCAAAGGCTTTGGCATAGTCAATAAAGCAGAAATAGATGTTTTTCTGGAACTCTCTTGCTTTTTCCATGATCCAGCGGATGTTGGCAATTTGATCTCTGGTTCCTCTGCCTTTTCTAAAACCAGCTTGAACATCAGGAAGTTCACAGTTCACATATTGCTGAAACCTGGCTTGGAGAATTTTGAGCATTACTTTACTAGCATGTGAGATGAGTGCAATTGTGTGGTAGTTTGGGCATTCATTGGCCTTGCCTTTCTTTGGGATTGGAATGAAAACTGACCTTTTCCCGTCCCGTGCCCACTGCTGAGTTTTCCAAATTTGCTGGCATATTGAGTGCCACACTTGCACAGCATCATCTTTTAGGATTTGAAATAGCTCAACTGGAATTCCATCACCTCCACTAATTTTGTTCATAGTCATGCTTCCTAAGGCCCACTTGACTTTGGACTCCAGGATGTTTGGTTCAGGGTGAGTGATCACACCATCCTGATTATCTGGGTCGTGAAGATCTTTTTTGTACAGTTCTTCTGTGTATTCTTGCCACCTCTTCTTAATATCTTCTGCTTCTGTTAGGTCCATACCATTTCTGTCCTTTATTGAGCCCATCTTTGCATGAAAAGTTCCCTTTGTATCTCTAATTTTCTTGAAGAGATCTCTAGTCTTTCCCATTCTGTTGTTTTCCTCTATTTCTTTCCACTGATCACTGAGGAAGGCTTTCTTATCTCTCCTTGCTATTCTTTGGAACTCTGCATTCAGATGGGTATATCTTTCCTTTTCTCCTTTGCTTTTGGCTTCTCTTCTTTGCACAGCTATTTTTAAGCTATTTGGCTTTTTATGGAGGCTTCATAATCATGGTTGATTAAATTATTGACCATTGGCATGTGAACTCAGTCTCTAGCCCCTAGGTCAGGAGGTGGCCTTCAAAGTCTTCCACTGAGCTTTCTTCTTTGACTCAAGCCCCTCCGGTAGGTCTCCAGTAACATGCTCAGATAAGAGCAACCCTGTGGCAACCATCAGTACTATGAAACGCTTTCTGGAGAGCTGTCGTTTATGGAAGCGAAGAGACCTGAGCCCTCGGAGACTGGTCGCATTTCTCTCTCTCACTACGGGAAATTCTAAGAGTTTTAGGAGCTCTGTGCTAGAAAAGGGAACAGAGACCAAAATTTCCTTATTATATAAATCACAATCTCACAGGCAGATAATCTTTTCCATATTTTACCAAAGAGGAGGCTGAAATTTTCCAAGACGAATGACTCAAAGTCACACAACAGTTGTAAGTGGTGCATTCAGTATTAGAACCCAAGCCTTCTAACTGCCTTTATATAGTTTCCAAGAAACCAGACTTTAATTAACACAGTGTGTAAAACTACTGTGAGAATTTTATTGACTTTTATGTTTTCTAGAAGCTTAACCATTCCTTTTGTGACACCATAATTTTGCTCTCCAGCCCCCTCTTAACAGATAATACAGAAAAAAAGAAAAAACTCAGCCCAGTTTATCAGAATTATTACAGACTCCACTAACTGACTGTGAATTGATGAAAATAATTTTAGTGCTTTCCAAGTCAGTTATTTCTAACGCAGCTATGAAAATAAGCAGTGGCCTATGCATCTGCACTCTGAAAGCAGTGTAACCTACACTGCCTCCCCTGTTTTTTCCCATCTGTCTTAAAGAGGAATTTCTTTTTTCTGTTTGTGGGGCTGAGCAAGTGTCAGGAGAGTGAGTGGCAATGTAAACCCGGACAATGAAATGATGAGACCTGGCTTGATCTGCACGTGTTACACTTTGTCCTTTCTTCTCGATACACGAAGAAGCGGATGTGTGTCCACACAAACCTCTCCCATTACTGTCCTGTGTGTGCTGAGCAAAATTGAACCCATATGTCTTTAAAATGCCTTTTCATTTCGATGGCTTCTTTGAACATACTGATCTTGGTGCAAATGTGGCCCTTTGGACTACTAATGCCCGTTTGCTCTTCCCCAACAGGCATCACAGTTGATAGGCACGGATTCATTTACTTTGTGGATGGGACCATGATTCGGAGAATTGATGAGAATGCTGTGATCACGACTGTCATTGGCTCAAACGGTCTGACTTCCACACAGCCACTGAGCTGTGACTCAGGAATGGACATCACTCAGGTAGGCACCACTGGTTTTCAAGCGCTATCACCATTTGGCATCATGGAAATGGATAACAATTTTCTCATACAGAAATTAGGTAGAAAGGAAGCCTGGCGTATCCGTTATAACACCAGATAGCAGAAGTTTCTCTTGATGTAAGTGACTTTCTTCCTCCTCTGAAAAACTCCAAATGAGAGAAAAGGGAAAACTAGGATGGGAGTAATGCTAGGCGGAATGCTGGCGTGAAAAGTAAAGTCCAAGTTTGAATCAACTAGAGGGTAAGACCAATTTCATTTATTGAATTATTTTCCAAGATATCTAATTTTATTCTTTTTGAATAATACAGTAACTCCCATTTGGAAAAGCACTGATTACTAAAGTCTTTAGAAATCTTTTTTAATGAATATATGAACATGACTTCTTATTCATGTGTATGTAAATAGCTATTTCTAGGGCATTATTTTTCTTTTTTAAGTAAAAGCAACATTCCCTCTGAGATCTATTTTACATTTATTTAGGAAAGCTTTTTTGCCAATGAGAATAAAAGGGAAATTCAGTGTAGTTCCCATCTGAGTCCAAAATTCTGATTTTACAAGAATTCTAGAAAATCAGGATTAGACAGGTAGAGATTACAGAGCATATAGCACAGTCCCTGCACCTTGTGAACAACTGTCTTAGTTTGCAGAGACAAGAGGTTGGTGTGTTAAATGAGGGAAATAGACTAGACAGTCATCAAAGGGACTTTCAAACTAACTTCCATGAATCTATGACTCTGATGAAGTAGATTACTTATCTTCTCAAATGGATTAAAATAGAAGTTTAGAGTTTTAGAATTGGTGTATCAGAAAGAATGGTTTTGACTATAAGTGATCAGACAAAGTGATTTCAACAAGAAGGTTTCATTAACTCACATCGTGAGATGAGCAGAAGTAGGCAAAAATGCCAGCAGATCACATTGTGTCACATTGACCAGAATTAAATCACTGGCAAAGGGGAAACAGGTTTCCAAAATGGATTCGGAACTGGGGCAGCCTCCCTGAGCATATCGCTACCTAATTCTAGAACCCAAATCAGGGTTCTGTTAGCAAGGAATGAAGGACTGCTGTTTGGTAGGCAACCAGCCATAGTCTCCATAGTTAGGGTACCCCTGCCTCACCCCAGTAACTCAGAAAATACTCAGAGTCAACTACAAAAAATAAAATAAGAATTGGAAGGCCTGGAAAGTGACAAAAGGAATGGACTATCTTTGAGATACAAGTGGATCAGGCTATCCTGGAGCAACCTAACTTTCCATGATGCAAAATCCTGCAGGAGGCAAGCAAGGGGAGCAGTATTTATGGCCATGAGGAAGGGTGTGAATGTGTTTATATGGAGGAAAGGGATGAAAGAGAGAAGGTGCACGTATATGATTCACTTGTGGGATATTTTTTACTTAAAATATAACACTTAGTATTGCAATCAGTCAGCTGTAGACAATCTATCTGTTTCTGTGTGGCAAACTTATGCTGAAAAGAGAGTTCTTTGTCTACATAGAGCAAGCACAGGATTGCCATCACCACGAGAAAGGTTCTTTTCCACATAACAGTTCACAAGCCATAATTGCCTCCGTAAAAGCTACCTCACCCCTTTCAGACTGTAGCCCACTGAACAGGAACCTGGTAACCAGGAGACAGACTTACAGTTTTTCTATGGCACTTCACCCCAAGTCTCGATTTCCCTGAAAGGCACCCCTGACTCCTCCCTTCCCTTTTCCTTACATAACCTCAGCATGAGAAAAACAGTTGGGTTTTTTGGGGGGTGTGGGAGATGGAGAGTTGAGTGGGGTAGGAGGGGGTAGATGCTACAAACCAACAGGACAGCCTAGGAGAGAAATCAGGCTTCATGGGACTTCCCTGGTAGTCCAGTGGTTATGGCTTCATGTTTCCAATGCAGGGAACACAGGTTTGATCCCTGCTCAGGAAACTAAGATCCTGTATGCTGCATGGTGGTCAAAAAAAGAAATCAGGCTTCATGTCCAAATTATTTAGCTGCTATCTCCACTGCTGTCCATCACTTCCTGTGGTGTCCTTCAAACACCCTAAAGAGTAACTAGCATCTTTCTTCTTAGGCTGGCGCAAGACAGTGAGGCCAGACTGATTTCTCCTTAAGTGTCCACAGTATAACCTTCCATTTTTATTAGGGGCCTGCTTTTCAGGGTCCCAGTTCTTCCGTCTGGAATTTCCACTGCTGGTCCAAATCCCCTTTTCCACTCTCCTTACACCTTACCTCTTCTTGGTCTCATTCCCTTCCTGAAATTTAACATCACTACATGTACTGTATAATCTGCTCTCTGTTGCCAAGCTATGTATCCAACTGTAAAGAACTGTATGTAAAGTTCTTTAGACAAGCATGGTAAGTGCTCAGCAGGCACAGTTAACATACATACCAATACCAAAGAGATACTATGATGCAATAAGCTTGAAGGAGTAGTGAGAGATGAAGCTAGAGGGTAAGTGGGAATAATGTGGTAAATGACCATATAAGCACGATCGCGTTTCAGTTTTATCCAGTGGACAATGGGGAGCCAATGAGAGCATTAAGCAAGAAAATGTATTTTTAAGATAGTCTTAAACATGAAAATTCTTTTCTAAAACTTTTATTGGAATATAGTTGATTTACAATGTTGTGCTAATTTCAGGTGTACAGCAGAATGAATCAGTTATACATATACATATGTCCACTCTTTAAAATTCTTTTCCCACTATAGGTCATTACTGGGTTTTGAGTAGAGTTCCCTTTGCTATACAGTAAGGCCTTATTATATATATATATATATATATTTATATTTATATATATATATAAATATTTATATATATATATATACACACACACACACACATACATACATACACACACACCAGAGAAGGCAATGGCACCCACTGGAGTGGCACCCCACTCCAGTACTCTTGCCTGGAAAATCCCATGGAGGGAGGAGCTTGGTAGGCTGCAGTCCATGGGGTCGCTAAGAGTCAGACAGGATTGAGTGACTTCACTTTCACGCATTGGAAAAGGAAATGGCAACCCACTCCAGTGTTCTTGCCTGGAGAATCCCAGGGATGGGGGAGCCTGGTGGGCTGCCGTCTATGGGTTGCACAAAGTCGGACATGACTGAAGCGACTTAGCAGCAGCAGCATACACACAAACACACACATTATATATATATATATTTTTTATATGTGTATGTGTGTGTGAATGTGCACACTAAGTCACTTGAGTCATGTCCGACTCTTTGCGACCCCATGGACCACAGCCCGCCAGGCTACTCTGTTCATGGGATTCTCCAGGCAAGAATACTGGAGTGGGTTGCCATTTCCTCTTCCAGGGGATCGTCCCAGACCAGGGATCGAACCCGTGTCTCTTATGTCTCCTGCATTGGCAGGTGGGTTCTTTACCACTAGCGCCACCTGGCGGGATTATCAGCTTAATCACATAGTAAGAGCAAATAAAGGATTGAGTGAGATCTTCCAGGGAGGGGATGTAAGGATAAAAAAAGAGAGAGAGAGAGAAGGCTTCAGACCAAATTCCAGCCATATCAATATTCAAGAAAAGGCTAAGGAATAGGAACCCACAAAAAGGAAACTGAGATAAAGAGACATGACAAGTAAGAGGAAAACAAGGAATGTGTGTGGTCAAAAAACCCAGGGAAGTGAGCTTTTCAAAAAGAGGGGAACGATTAATATCAAATTCTGCTTATAGGTCACTAAAATTAGGTAGTTTTTTTTTTTTAAGAAGCCATTTGGTTTGACAGCATTTGTGACTCTGATAAGAGTGCCTTTGGTAGAGTGCTAATTAATTGGAGTTGGATGGCAGTGTTAGAGTGGGAGGTGAGGAAATGAAGAAAGTGAAAATAGATCACTCTTTTGAGATGTTGGGCTCGTAAGAGGAGGATTTGGCATTGAAACAAACCAGCTCCCAGGTGCGTGCGAGTAAGAACCCAGGTGCGGTACAGGTAGACAAAAGCTGGAAGACACTGAAGGAAATCCTCTGGGTCAGAGTGTCGACCAGGAGGAAGCCAGCATGTGGCACGGCTCATCCTTTGTGGCCAGAGCCTCCCCTGTCTGTTTTGACAGTGGTGGCAGATCGGGGGCTTAGGTTTAGCGTGACTTTACTTAAGCACATGGGCTGTGTTGAGCTAAGGGAAGAAAGCTGAGTAGGGAGCTTCATAACACCTTCCAAGAGGAAAGCCCCAGTTGTTTATAGTGGTACTTACAGTGATCCAGCTGAGCTTACACAGTTCTCAGTTTTATATTTCAGTAAATCAAAATATATTGATGGGTGAGGGTGGAGACAGATGTCTAAATGAAAGCACACAGATTCTGCTGACAGGCACAGGCAGGAGAGAAAAGAGAGGCCTGACTGCAGCATGAAGATTTGAATCAGACCTCATGAAGAGCTTACTGATTCTAAGACTATGTGGCAGCATCGTACATTATCGAAAGACTTTATAGAATTACCACCTTTTGAAACTTTTAAGGCAAATGTTGGATAGCAATCATCTATGAACACTTGGAATACATACCTCTCTGGATTCAGGAAGATGGATCAGCTGTTTGCTGAAGATCCTTTACAATATCTTGAATGTTTCTCTACAGAAATATAACCCAAATGCAAAGTTCCTTGTTACTTTTCCTATATTTCAAAACCAAAAGGTCCTGGGACTTAACCCTGGAAGTCCAGTGGTTAAGATCCATGCTTTCACTGCCTGGAGCCCAGTTTCAATCCCTGGTTGGTGAACTAAGATCTCGCAAAAAAGAAAAAGGTCCCCAACAAGGGAAGTCCCATTCATGCTAGCAGAGTACCTCTGGAATCTGAGGTGATGCGTTGGTATTCTGTACTTCTCTGAGACAAACCTGAACCCCTAGAAAGAATCAGTCCTCAGAAGATAATGAATGTCCTCCCTCTAATAATTCTAATAATACCTGCTACCACTTATTGAGAACTTACTATGTGCCAGGAACTATGCTAAGCATCTTATTCACACTGTTCCATTTTGTCTCCACCAGCCTTAGGAGGTAGGTGTAATTATCCCCCATCTATAGAGAAGAAAACTAGTAGTCAGAAGGATGACGTATTGTATATGAGCACAGAGTCATTAAGTGATACAGCCAAGATCTGAGCACAAGCCTTCTGACTCCCATGTGAAGTTTCCCCACTTCTACATTTTCAGTGACAACTGGAGATGACTAGATATCATTGTATTTAGTGGGTGACAAATGTCATTTGGTTGAGGAAGATGCTGTTTATTTAGTGGCACTTTAGGCAATAGTTTAATAAAATCTAATCATCTCAAGAAATGAAATTTGCTTTGACAATAAAATCAGCCATTTGTTCAAAATCAATATCCTTTTTCTGATTTACTGAAATGCGAAACTGAACTCTCAGTATAAACTCTGAAGCATAACTGCCCATTGTAAGCACTGCTATAAACAACCAGGCCTTTCACTTCAGGAGATGAGTTGATTATGAAGAGATCAGGCTCTTTATTTCCATTGCTGCTGCTGAATCATCTAGCTCTGGTAACTCACTTCCATCTCGTGCCCGACTAGAACGGAATTGGGAGTTAGACCAAGTCTCTTGGTGCGATAACAAATTTGAGAGTTGATTTGCTCCTTGGATCCAGCCTAATGCTCTCCCCCAAACCAACCCAAGAGAAGATACACAGGCAATGTAGGCCTCTTGTAGGCAGATAATCCTGTTTACCCACTGTCCATGATGTGCACACTTTGAGGTGTTTGAGTATCCAGGACGTAACCAGTCCTCTCTGTATGCTTGTTGGATCATCTTCATACTACAGAGTGGTTCCCCAAAGCATGCACTTGTCTAATGGGCCTAACAAGTGGAAGGAGGTTCATGGTCCTTGGTTATGAAAGAAGAACAGTATCTGGTTCTTTGGAGGAAACAACCTTGATCCCACGCATTCAATCTATTGAGCTAATCTACTGGGAATTCTCCTCCTCTCCCCAGTCATTCCCTCCAGAATATTCTCACAATTCAGTAATAGTGAGATTATTGTGAGATTATTAATAGAATATTAAGCCAGCCTCTCCTCAAATGCCTCTTGGGATAGGAAACTCTTTCTCCATCGAATGTCTCTGACTGATGGAAACCTCTTCTGGGATCCCTTTAACATTAACTTTTTAATCTTCCTTTAATTTTCACCATCTAGCCTTTACTGCAACTCTTTAGGCCTTGTGGTATGAATTTAATCTGTCTTCTAGGAAATAAATATATTTTTGAACCAAGTACTATGCTTAGTGCTTTCATATATATTATCTTCTTTAATCCTCATGGCAATTTTTCACGAGAAGTGTTATGTTCCTCTATTTTTAATCAACATGAAAAGCAAGGTTCAGAGGAGTTGAGAAACGTAGTGAAGGTCATACAACTGATCAGTGGCAGAGTTAAAATTTGAACCTGGTCGACCTGATTCCAAAGTTCACGTTCTTTTCACCAAACTACTATATCAAACCACTTTTTTCCACCTGACAGCCTTCTCGGTGCATGTGATCAACTCTCTCAGACCTCCTAAGTCACATCCCTGGTTCATTGAACAACACTTCACTTGCCACGGTATTGTTTCCTTCAGCATTCTCCTCACTCTTCTCTGAATGTGTTCTCATTTATCTATATCTCTTTGCAAGTGAGGCTTCCAGAAATGAATAAAAGAATCCAGATGTGTTCTGACTCAGTCCGAGGTAAAATGGTGACTGTCACAACCCTTTTTCTCTACTCTCTGTTTCTGTTCATTTTGCCTGGGGGTTTTCAAAAGGTTTTGCCAAAGAGCAGTTACTTCAAACAAAAGAAGTCCCCATTTATAAAACTGGTGCCAACAGCAGATTCAAACAAGTAGTATCCTAGAACCTTCTCTATTCAAACTCACTCCCATACAGTAGGACTTTGTATGGAGACCCCCAAGTCACTTTTGAAAAATGTTAGGGAAATAAAAAGCACAGGTTAAGAAACCACAGTCAAAGCTGTGTTGGATTTTTGGTCACTTTTGATATACGTTGTGATTATAGAGGGACTTCCCAGATGGCACAATGGTAAAGAATCTACCTGCCAATGCAGAAGACTTAGGAGACGTGGGTTTGATCCCTGAGTTGGGGAAGTACCCTGGAGAAAGAAATGGCAACCCACTTCACTATTCTTGCCTGGAAAATTCCATGGACAGAGGAGCCTGGTGGGTGGGCTACAGTCCTTGGGGTTGCAAAGAGTTGGGCATGACTGAGCATGCATGCAAACACATGATTATAGAGGACTAAAAATTCACATGTCTCTCATCCCCATCTCCTCACCCTGTACTTACAGACTTGATTATTTGCTTGTTTTGACTGTAACCCTCACTGATAATTATATTTTACACTATTGTTCAGGATATAAATTGAAATAAAAATTTCAGGAAATAATACTTACTTTTACTACACATGCATCATAATACAGGATCATATGTTAGTTTGTATTCAATTCCAGCTCATTAGATTCAGTCCTCATCTTTGTTTTCTGCTACCATCCAGTATCTTCACTACCCTTCCTAGCCTTGTGTCACCTATAGATCTGAATGCTTTCTGTGTCTTCATCCATGATGAAATTTTATGGATAGATAGACCAAGGAAATTGTGGCACCACTTGACTAGTTATCTCTTAGATTGTGAACCCATCTGTTTGAACTATCACCTATAGGGTATAATTCATAGTAGATCAGGAAATCAATATGATGGCCTATGACTAGTTCTTAAGAAAAATGAAATATAACAAAAAAATTCAGAGTGCATCATTTATGGTAAGTGTAAGTAAGTATTGTTTCATAAAACTTATTTCAATTGTACATCCTGAACAATAGTGTAAAATATAATTCTTACTGAGGTCATAGTCAAAACAAGCTTGAAAGCCACTACCCTCACCCATATTTCCCCTAACTTGTCCACAAAGGTATCATAAGAAACCTTACCAAGTTGGTAACTCTGTTTAAAAGGAAATAAGAGGACTTCCCTGGTCATCCAGTGGTTGAGAATCCACCTGCCAATGCAGGGGACACAGGTTCAATTCCTGGCCCAGAAAGATTCCACATGCTGCAGGGCAACTAAGCCCGCGAGCCACAGCTACTGAGCCCATGTGCCCTAGAGCCCAAGCTCCACAGTAGGAGAGGCCACCACAGTGAGAAGCCTGAGCACCGCAACTGGAGGACAACTAGGGAAAGCTGGCAGGCAGCAACAAAGACCCAGCACAGTCAAGAACGAATTTGTTTTTTAAAAGAAGCAACTTTATTTAAAAAAAAAAAAGAGAGAAAGGAAATTAGAATCCCTTGACATAATTTGTTTTGAGTCATGGTATCCAAAAACACCACTTCCTCATCTAAGAACTAAGAAAAAAACTGTTTAATAATGCTTTCCTACAGCAGCATCCTTGGAAGGAAAGTTATGACCAACCTAGATAGCATATTAAAAAGCAGAGATATTACTTTGCCAACAAAGGTCCGTCTAGTCAAGGCTATGGTTTTTCCAGTAGTCATGTATGGATGTGAGAGTTGGACTGTGAAGAAAGCTGAGCGCCGAAGAATTGATGCTTTTGAACTGTGGTGTTGGAGAAGACTCTTGAGAGTCCCTTGGCCTGCAAGGAGATCCAACCAGTCCATCCTAAAGGAGACCAGTCCTGGGTGTTCATTGGAAGGACTGATGCTGAAGCTGAAACTCCAGTACTTTGGCCACCTCATGCAAAGAGTTGACTCATTGGAAAAGACCCTGATGCTGGGAGGGATTGGGGGCAGGAAGAGAAGGGGATGACAGAGGATGAGATTGCTGGAAGGCATCACCAACTCGATGCACATGAGTTTGGGTGAACTCCGGGAGTTGGTGATAGACAGGGAGGCCTGGCATGCTGCAGTTCATGGGGTGGCAAAGAGTCAGACAGGACTGAGTGACTGAACTGAACTGAACTGAAAGCAACATCAGGTCCCCTCCTTGCAGTTTGTGGAGCCCATCTTTGGATTCTTCTTGAAGTCAGACCTATGTGTAATGACCTGTATCTTCCAGCACACCTTCTACTGCCCAGTATTACTCATAAAAACTTGCTCTAAAAAACTCATTTGCAAGTTCTAAGAGGTAACTCTTTCTGTCCAGAAAAACTTGAACTCAATGTAAAGAATTGAAAGAATTTGATGCCTTTCCACAATCCCTGCACCCATCTTGGACTTTAGGAACTTAGAATCAGTGTTCTTTGTGGCCATTCTCTTTAACAAAGAAAGCAAAGCTTACCTCTCTCTCATCCGTCAGCATTATACCACCTGCCCCAAGCCTCAAAACTTTGCCTCCCTGGTAGTCTTCAGCTCTCTATGTGCCTGAAAAAAAAGCTATTTTCTATTTTTCTTTCAATTTTCTTTGCAAGTTTCAGATAAACTAACCACAACTGGATAGAAGGGAATCATAAAGCCTCCTCTTCAAAATCTACATGTCAATTCAATTTTGTACAAGTGGATTCAGCATATTCTGTTGTTCGAAAAACTACATATAATAACATGGAGGCATGAAAAGTTACAGCAATCCAGGGAGAACAAAGAAAAGAAACAGTAGCTTTAGTACAAAAAAGGCACCTTCCTTTCCCCTTTTTAAACTCTTGCCTAATATCTCTCATTGTCTCTTCTTCAGTCCCCTGCCAACCCTTTCATGTCTACAGAATAGCCTCCATCATCCTGAGTGATACAGATGATATTGAAACTCAAGTTCTTCAGGGGTTACTGGCTTTCTTTGTGCACTTCCATCACTCTCCATGTGCACACTGAAAGAGAACAGAATTAGATCTTTGGAATGAAGGCCATTATAAGTGAAATTCCCTGCAGGGACAGACTTCTGAATTTTGTGAAGCTCCGTAGGGAATCAAGAAAAATCTGAATTATAACAAGTTTGCTTGAATAAAGGGATTTCCCAGGGGAGGGAAAAAAGAAAGTTTATTTTAAAAGTTCTTGCCACCAGAGATGAAAATCTCACCACCTCCACCCCCAACACACCCTCCCAATGCTTCAATGACTATAGAACCTATCTTATACTCAGAGCCAAGAAAAAGTCTGTGGCCATGCTGCAGAGAATTCAGACTAGGGACATGTAGTAAAAGGAAGGAGTAGTGCTTCAGATAAACGGCAACACAGGGAAGATGTAAGCAAGTTTTCTGAAACATGTAAGCACCTCTATCCAGAGCCAGCAAGACCAGTGGGCAGCAGGGACAGCTGGGTGGGAATAAAAGCTGCTAAGCTGCTAAGTCACTTCAGTCGTGTCCAACTCTGTGCCACCGGCAGCCCACCAGGCGCCCCCGTCCCTGGGATTCTCCAGGCAAGAACACTGGAGTGGATTGCCATTTCCTTCTCCAATGCATGAAAGTGAAAAGTGAAAGTGAAGTCGCTCAGTCATGTCCGACCCTCAGCGACCCCATGGACTGCAGCCTACCAGGCTCCTCCATCCATGGGATTTTCCAGGCAAGAGTACTGGAGTGGGGTGCCATTGCCTTCTCTGGGGGATAAAAGAGAGGTGACCAAATAGATAAGAGAAGTTTAGGGAATAGAGAATGGCTCAAAGGGCAGATTAACAAGGCCCAGGGTGTAGTTGGCCAAAAAGTTCGTTCAGGTTTTTCCAGCACACCTTACCCGAACGAACTTTTTGGCCAAACCAATAAAATGAAACCACTATTTGCTGGCCCTTGTGCCAACCATTTACTTCATCATATTTGGTTACAGTTAGTTTAAAAACTACATCAACCACTTTTTGTGTGTGGCCACACCATGTGATATGTGGGATCATAGTTCCTTCAACAGGGATCAAACGTGTGTCCCCTGCAGTGGAAGCAGGGAGCGTTAACCACTGGACTGCCAGGGAAGTTCCTGAATCAACCACTTCTATAGTGGCCACCGACTAATGGACTGGATGGCATTACAACTCATATCAGGATCATGAAAATCTGGTGCATACATCCAAGGGAATATTATATAGCCTTTAAAAAGGAGGAAACCTTGTCACATCCTACAATATGGATGAACCTTGAGGACATGCAAAATGAAATAAGCCAGACACAAAAAGACAAATACTGAGTGAGTCCACTCATATGAAATATCTAAAGTAGTAAAAAAAATCATAGGAACAGAAAGTAGCAATGTGGATACCATGGGGAATGAGGAGAGGAAATTAAAGTTTAGAGTGTCCTTATTGCAAGATGAAAAAGCTCTAGAGATCTGTTGCACAAAAATATGAATATATCTAACACAACTGAACTGTGTTTAAGCATGATTAAGACAGTAAATTTAATGTTATGTGTAGGGGGTATTATAATAATAATGATAAACTCATACCAACCAAACCTCCAATGGATTTTCTCACTTTCTTTCCCTATTCTCATGCCTGGACAGCATAAGAAGTGCAGCAGTCTTACTGATCAGCCATTGGCTGTTGCAGCAGTCCAGATGTAAACATCCTAAATCAGCAATGTTCTGCTCTATTCACTTGAGCCACATGCACCCTGTCAATCCGTGTCAGTCATAGCCAGTCCCTCCCATGGATCCAAAGGCTCATGTGTGAATGTAGAAATGGGGGCAGGGGGTAGTGCTATCCTCTACAGTAAAGAGGGAGCCCAGTCTACACCAATTATTAGCCACACTGTTCTCGAAGAGCTCAATATATCAATAACTTTAAATGTGAAAGTATTTAGAGAGTGATGACTGTTGAATAAAAATGAGCAAACTTCTTGTCAGATGCATTTATAAGGGATTCCTTGGTGGCTCAGTGGTAAAGAGACTGCCTACCAATGCAGGAGACAGGTTCAATCCCTGATCTGGGAAGATCCCACATGCTGAGGAGCAACTACGCCCGTGAGCCACAACTTCTGAGCGTGTGCTCTAGAGCTCAGGAGCCACAACTTCTGAGCGTGTGCTCTAGAGGCCAGGAGCCACAACTACTGTGCCCATGTGCCTCAACTCCTGAAGCCCTTGCACCTTAGAGCCTGTGCTCCACAGCAAGAGAAGCAACCCCCATGAGAAACCTGCACACCGCAACTAGAGAGTAGCCCGCGGGCAACAACAGAGACCAGCACAGACAAAAATAAAAACATAAAATTATTTTTAAAAAACACGTTTATAACCTTGGAACAATCATTCACATCTTCAAGAGTACTAGGGGATATTTTACTAAAGTTCTCTGGACGATTCCCTAACCACCGACTTCCCTTTGCCTACGGGAGCGTGTCTAGTAGAGAGAAATAGACAGTCCCAGGTGTGAGTCCAGATTCTGCCATTTATTAGCAGTGCAACCTCAAGCAAGTTACTTAAGGTCTCTGTGTCTGCGCTTCCTCAACATTAGGAAGTGAGATAAAACCCTGCCTTGTCTCCTAAGGCTATTGGGATAGTTAAACAAGAAAACAAATATGAAAGAACTTTGTTTTTGGAAAGGCACTTGCAATTGTAAAATGTTGGTCTTGATCAGAAGTGAAGAGAGAGGTCATGTGGCATTACATGTAACCTTGGGTTTTATATTTCCCTTTGCACCATCAGTTAGGTGAGTGGAAAGGTTTCACAACCCTCCATCTATACAGCAATCAAATTATGCTATCACACAGCATGAGATGACAGTTAATGTTAATGTTGTTCAGATTCTGATTTGACAGAATCAAACAGCACTAAGAACCATTTTTTTTAAAAAAGTTGACTGTAGGAGTCCCTAGAGGCTTTTCATATTACTCACCTATAAAGGAATGATCCATTAGCATTTGTGGCTGAAAATTACATAATAGTGCAAAATAAACAATGTTTTTAGTTGCCATCTCTATATTTGAAGAAGAGAACATCTATTTTTGAATCATTTATTCTGTTGTCCTTTGAAATATGGCAATATATTTTAAAAAATTAAATTGTCTTTGTCTACTTCTTGACCCCAAAGAAGTTGCTGTCATTTCAGATTCTGTCATTTCAGATTCAGCACTACACTTGGAAAACAGACAGTAGAATTTTAAAGCCAGTTAATTATTCCTCCTTATGAAGGCTAATTCAATAAATGACCCAATTGTTGATTAAATGACATCGCTTTTTTTTTATATATAAAAGCGCTTGGAAAGTATGAACTGCTTTACAAATATAAGGGATGATGTAAGGTGTTAATTGGCATCTTCAGGAAATATTTTCTGTTGATTCATCATGCACTTGTTAAAATGGGAGGACACAAGAACAAAAAAGTCTGCAAGGTCATTCTTCTGATTTTGTAGTATCTGTGGTTTTCAGTCGCTAATTTAAATGCATTCCTGGATAATGTTATTTATTGCTCACTCAGTCCAAAGCTACTCTCCTTGCTCTGTCCAATGCAGGAAAACACCTTCTGAAACTGCAAAAAGAGAGCCAAACTTTTCTCTAATCCTTTAATACAGGGTGCAAGAGACAAAATCAGGCCTTGAGGGCAGACTCTCCTTCATAATAAAAGTTCATATTAGAAGTCAGTAAAGTAGACTGTGTGGGAACACAGACCACATGGATTAGGGTCCCAGCTCCACCACTTGCTGGATGTGTCCCTCTGGGGGAAATTCTGTACCTGTCCGTGGGGATGATAATGATGTTTTTCTCTATAAGAAAGTTGTGAGGACTAAATGAGATAATATATTTTAAAAAGATCACTTACTTAGCAGGACTTCTCCAGCGATCCAATGATTACAACTCTGCCTTCCAATGCAGGGGATGTGGGTTTGATCCCTGGTTGGGAAACTATCTATCCCACATGCCCCAGAACACAGCCAAAAAAAAAAAATCACTTAGCAAAGTACGTGACTCATAAGTGCTCAATGAATTAGAGGAGGAGAAACAGCAGCAGCACTAGCTGTAGTATTTGACCTTCCATTCACAGAATAGAAAATTAAACAGATCATTTACAGAACCAAGATTTTTTCAAAGAGCCAAGAAGTTTGGAACTGCTATAGAAACTGTATAATCTTCCCTTTTGTCCTTTGTGCATAGGTGGACCTTCTCAGAGAGCCATGCAAATACTTGTAGATGAGTTTGATGGCGTGTAGCAAGCATATGCTCCAGAGATGGCTCTTAATCTGCTGTGACCTTCACAGAATGTTTTATCTGCCTAATGCTGATATGAAAAGCTCTATCTAGATCACTTAAAGCATGTTTATGCTAGTCATTGAATGGTGCCCCAAATCCTTCATTTTCTTTCTACTTTCAAGAAGGGTCTCACTGACTGTGGAGCTAAGGTTGGGATGTAGTATGAGTGTCATACATCTGTGACTTTGAGATGTAGAGGTTTTAGATCATCTTCCAGCTTTGAAATCAGGAGGTAAAAGAGCAGCTCATTCAGTGGATGGCCATTCTACGTGGGTCAATTTCACACAAAAAATTTAATATGAAAGTACATAAGTAGGAAGACATAGTTTATCTAGGTCAACACGAAGGATATGACTCTCCCAAGACAAAAGAAAGGCCCCCAGGTAAGTGGAAAATCAAAAGGAAAGAAGTTATGAGGCTGATATATTCATAATAAGAAAGACAGCAGTGTCCTAGGATTTTTGAAGCAAGCTTAGTCTGTGAGTTGCTTTGTCTTTTTCTTTTTTTATCAAGATATTCAGGTTCCAAAGCATGTCAATCAATTTGAAAAATTCAAATGTGTAAAAACCCAAATTTAACAAAATTATAAACTGAGAGAAGCTTTACAGTAAAATTCTCCACAGAGTTCCTTTAAATATCAATCATTTCCCTTCTCCAAATTCATTCAAACTCTTTTTTTTTAAACTGCACTTTAATTCTCTTAGGTAAAATCATAACCGGGGTAGAATAAGCTATTACCTGAGATATTTGCATTATTGCTCCCTCCAAAGTGAACACGTGGTTGTTTACATAAGAAATAAAGAACAGCAGGCCAACATCTTCAACTCCAGCACAGCCAAATTCTGCTGAAATGTCTGCACACAAGCAAATAGCCAGAGTTGTCAGAGCCCTTAAAATAAAAGTCAAGTACCGTGCTCAATGCTATATCGAAAACCTAATTTATCCCATAAATAAAACTCCCTTAGCAGTGTCCTCTTTCCACACAAAGGACAATGGCATGTTAGCTCTTATTAAAACTATTAAGCACCAGAGGGAAAGCATCTTCAAAATTCAGAGAGAGTCACAAGATGCAAAGCTTGCAAACTACTTTTGAACCACTCAGTCTTACACACATTTTGCCTGGCAGGCGCCATGACCTGAAATAAACCTGAAACTCTCTAAGATGCAGAAATATTTGGTTGGCAAATTCAGTGGTGAGTATCTAGGGCTTATATGGCCAACACCTTGGACCGAGTCCCAATGTGAGCCTATTGGCCTATCGTTCAGACTTTATCTTTAAAAGTAGACTTACAAAAAAATTAAAAAAATAAAAGTAGACTTACTCTCTATTAACTTTGGGAGGGGAAAGTGCCTGAATCAGTGCCAACACATCTTTATTAAATGGAAGCACAATTCAAAGAGAAAGTTCTGTTGGCTGTCATCAGTAGTGTCATCCTTTCATGCAAAAGTTAGTATATTTGCAAAAGTGAACACGTGAGGTTATAAAACAAGGGTCCCCAACATCCGAGATCTAATGCCTGATGATCTGAGGTGGAGCTGATGTCATAATAATAGAAATAAATACACAATGAATGTAATGTTCTTGAATCATCCAGAAACCATCCCCCTCCCTGCAGTCCATGGAAAATTTGTTTTCCATGAAACCAGTCCCCGGCACCAAAATGACTGGGAACGACTGGTATAATACACTTACAAAGAGGCCGCACCTGCTGAGAGATGTTTTTCTTGAGATGCATCAGCCGACTAGGTGTGCATTTGGGCCACCTCAGAATACATTCCCATTCCAAATCAAGGGGAAAAGGATTCTGAAGGAACAATCCCAATTTCTGACAAGGATACAGCAAGAGAGAATATAAAAGATATTTAGTAGTAAATGCCCAATGTATTATTATTTATAAGTAAATTCTAAGCACACAGGAAATATTGTCATGGGCCCACTTTATGAACCGTTCAGTACGAACTGTGTCTTCAAAAGATGTATGGGAGAGTAGAATGATCCATCATGAAATCATCCTCAAAAATCACAAGAGTGAGAAGCTTTTCAGCAACAAGGGCATCAACATGGCAGTTCCTGAGAGTCAGAGAAGCCCTGGTTAAAGTCAGTCACAACCAACTTCATTCAAGTCCACACACAGTGGGTTTATTTTATGTAGATATTTTCTGGAAATGGCAGGTTCACAGACCAGGAGATAAACCAAGGATGCTAGTGACTAAGAAATTCTCTCAGTACCAGAGTCTTTGCTGGTTCTGGCTCAATTTTACTAGTTTTCTATGACCAGTGTCCTGCAGTGGGTATTGCTCTTCCTCTGTCCTTGTATATGAGCTGATGCTGTGAATATCTCTAAAGATCCAGTCAGAAAAACAGAAAGCACATTAGTCATTTTAACAGAAAGAAATTGAATAGAGGGAATGGGCTGCACAGGTGTTAGGGGGTTGCAAAACAAGAGAGAGAATACCTGCAGCCACCACCTCTAGGGCTGTGGAAACAGAGGAAGGGGTTGAAATTGTCAGAACCAAGAGGGCTATATGTGTGCGTGCTAAGTCATTTCAGTCATGTCTGACTCTTTGCAACCCCATGGATTGTAGCCCACCAGGCTCCTCTCTCCATGGGATTCTCCAGGCAAGAATACTGAGATGGGGGAGGACTTGATCCATTGAAGTGGTACCTACTCCTCTGAGAAGAGGATGCCACTGCTTTGGGCTGCTTCTGGTCACTCTGAGGGCGTGTGATGAGGCTGATGTGAGTATGGAAAGTGCAGCCAGTTACTGCCGCTCAGTAGGAAGGGCTACAGTTACAGCAGAATTCCTTTAGCTCCCACATTGGCAGGATCTATCAAAAAGCCAGCTGGGGGAAAAAAAAAGAAAAGAAATGGAGTTTGCAGAGTCCCAATCCCAGTATCACAGAGCAGTGCCGTTAAAGGGGTGAGTCTGGGGCTGCAAGCTGATCGCTCACTAGCACACTGTGCAATGAGGTGTTAGATTTCCATGTCATTGTTCCTGCTGGAGTCACTCAGATGTGGCTACAGTTTGGAGGAAACATTAATTAGAGTGGACTGTTTGCCACAGAGGATTTCATCATTGCTGGGAATCCATAAGAAGCCGTTATGGGGAGTCCTCAACCAGAGCTGCTCAATGTGTTTGTGAGAGTGACTGACTCCCCTCTTGTTGAAGCTCGGGTCATCACTATTTTTTGCTTTTGTTCAGGCTCAAGTCTGTAGCCTGTCTGCTTCCTTAAATGATTCTGTACACATGGTAAGCGGTCAGGTGGCCAGTCTCCAGAGTTCTGGAAGCATGAGCCTGAGCTGGGCCATCTGTTGAAGACGTGCTGTTTTGTATTACACACAGGGAAGTGGTGGGCAAAACCCGGAAGCGCACTGGAGGCCTAATGAAAATAAGACCAGTTAAATCTTTCCTCTAAATGTTCATTAGGCCATCTGTTCTTATTAGTGTCCTTATCATTTGGAAACATTACCGAGTTAAGATGAGACACAATCTGTGGAATTCTAGTCTAACTTGAAATGAACTTTTGAGTAGAGCAATCATGACTTGTGATATTTCTCTTCCCCTTTAGAACCCTGCCCACTTCTAAACATTGCCATGGTGAAATGTTTTAATAGTTCCTTCCTGAAATATTATACCGGAAAGCAGGGTTAGCAGTAGCTACAGAAATGAAAACATAATCTCCGAGTGGCTGATCAATGAAATCAGGCCATTTCATAAAAGCCATGCAGTCATACTTCTGGCCTGTAAATTGCTTTAGGTGCCAAAGGGAATTGGAAGCTTGGTCTATCCTGTCGAGCCAATTCTATAATATTAACAACCTGCAACAGACAAGTTTCTGCAACTGCTCAACAGGAAGAAATGCTACAGAATGATTCCAGGGGCTTCTTCAAAGTCCCTGGGCCCTACAGGTAGGCAAAGCCTTGGCTCTCAGGAGGATGTAAGCCCTACCTCCACTGTATGAAGACCTACAGCGGTCTTCTCCGTACTCTAAATTCTCTCTGAATGCATGGTCTTATCACCTGGTCTCACGGGGGATTTCATGTTACCTTGGACTGTTCTCTGGTTGTCTCCCCTTCAATGTGTGTATCTCCCACAGTGCTGAATATATAGTGGGAATTTAAGATGAAAAAGTGAAAGCATTAGTCACTCAGTCCATGTCCAACTCTTTGTAACCCCATGGACTGTAGCCCGCCAGGCTCCTCTATCCATGGGATTTCCCAGGCAAGAATACTGGAGTGGATAGCCATTCCCTTCTCCAGGGAATCTTCCCAATCCACGGATTGAACCCAGGTCTCCTGCACTGCAGGGCAGATTCTTTACCATCTGAGCCACCAGGGAGTTTAAGATACATATAGGGAATTCCCTGACAATCCAGTGGTTAAGACTTTGCCTTCCAATGCGAACTGACTTCCAATGTCAGTTTGATCCCTGGCGGAGGAGCTAAGATCCCACATGCCTCACAGTCAAGAAACCAAAGCATAAAACAGAAGCCATATTGTGATAGATTCAATAAAGCCTTTAAAAGTGGTCCATATCCCAAAAAGTTATTTTTTGATAACAACAACAACAAAAGAAATACATATAAAATTGAATTGAAATAAAAACTCACACACACACACACACACAAAAACGGTAAAGCTTTCACGTTCCTCTCCCCACTCACAGAAGTGCTGAAGGGGTTAAGTTCTTTGACTCTAATGATAAAACCCAAGAAACAGAGAGATACAAATAGTAAATTGGCAAGTAGCATCATGTACAATATGTTCTTGTTACAATAACAATCAAATTTACAAACAAATTAGCTGTGGAGTCTGAAGGACATTCTGTAGTTTTCACACTGGGCCTTCATCTCCTGCTGATAGATGACTTTGACTGTAAATTGAAAACTGGAAGTGGTTAAACATTTTGTGTATTCACAAGTGCCATTTCTAAAATTGAGGCTTCAGAGAGGAGATGCAAGAAAGGGTGACGGAAACTCAGAGCAATTATGCCTGTTATTAAGATGAGGTAGTGGCAATTACACAGCAGACTCATACAGAGTGTGCACGTGCTGATTGCTCTGAGGGAGCCTCTAAGAACAAACTTTTATAGCACCCATCAGGCCTTGGGTCTCTAGAGGAAGGAGAGATTTTTCAGGCACTCTGTCAGTGTGCTTTTGGACTGAGCTCATGGCCACAGGAACCATCTTGGAAGAGATATGTACTTTTTTCTTAATAAGTGTGAATGAAACTCTCATGTAACAGAGTGGTTTCATTCACTCTTTCCTATTCTCAAGCTCTTTTTGTGTCAGGACCCCTCGACCCTTCTAAAAATTGCTGGAGACTTCAAAGAGGTTTTCTCTGTGTGGGTTTTATCTATTAATATTTATCTTATTAGAAATTAAAAGTGTAAATTTTTTAAACATAAAGCTATAGTAGCCTCAGGCATCTTCCAGAAAACTCCACTGTATACTCATAAGAAAGTACAAAAAGCAAATAGTATTAAGAACAGTTTTGACTTCACAGACCTCCTTGGAAGACTCTCAGGGATCCTCGAAGTCTGTGGACCAAAGTAGAAATATTTCCTCAATTCTAAGACACCATGTATTCTAAGACATGGCATCAATTCGATAACTTTACGTAGTAAGGAGAGATACTCCATTAAATGTATGTATTTATTATAAGACACAACCTCATTTCAGAAAACTTAAAATTTAAGATTGAGGGAATATGGCCATTCCCATTAACCTCAGTGGGTCTCTGGAAACCCAGATTCACTAACTCAAACATGTTGATGAAAGTTGGTTTTTCTTAGAGCTTATTTGTGTTTTACAATTTCTAAAATGCTTTCATGGACTGAAAATGTTACAGTTAGTGAGGCACTAATGTTTTCCTTCAACAAGCATTTGCCAACTGTAATACCAAATACTGGAAATACAAATATGAATGAGTCCTCATTCCTGTGCTTGACGACTCACAGCCCTAATAGAAAACAAAGGAAGGCAAACAAGTATTTATGGTATAATGGAGAAGCATTGGATCTGAATGAGTCACAGAACTGGAGGAACAGCTTGAAATACCCGAAGATGGAGCTCTGGGTACACAGGAAGGCTTGAGGTTAATCACCAAGTTAGTCATCCTCATAACAAAGGGCTGCCCTAGTGGGCTTTGGCTCTGGTGTCAGCCACTTTCGGGGCATTAATTTATGTCAATTTAATTTAATTTTGCAAACACTGGTCATCTATCACAGAGATGTAAACCTAGAAATTTGCTAGACCAGTTTGACCAGTAGCGCCAGACACAAACAAAGCCTAACAGAGCATTTTCTTGGTTGTGATTGGATTCAGCTGAGAAGAACAGAATGTCGCACACACACACCCCCGCCCCCTGCCACACACACACACACGCACGCACACACACACACACAACTGTGACATAAGCAAGATAGCAGCCAGACTTGATCCACAGTCCAGGACTGGGTGGTAGTTCTATGAGGTCATCTGGGACCCAGGATCCTAGAATTCTGCCCCGCCATCTTGGTGCATGCCTTTCATTTTCATGGCCACCTCATGGTCTAAGACATCTGCTAAAATTACCACCGCTTATATCCATACTGCATGCTGGAAGAAAGGGCAAAAGGGGCTCATTCCGGTTGGGTCAGCTCTCCTTAGGCAGCATCAACTTAAAAGTGTGGCTACTTTCTCACCTTGTCTTATATCTTATTGCCTTGAACTTAATCACATGGCTACAGCTAATTGCAAATAAGGCTAGGATGTCTTCTGTTCTAGACAGCAGTGTGCCCAAATTTGAAGATTAGATATATACTACTAAGGAGGAAAGGCTTCCCTGGTGGCTCAGTGGTAAAGAATCCACCATCAATGCAGGAGCCGCAGGAGACTCAGTTTCGATCCCTGGATCAGAAAGATCCATTGGAGGAGGAAAACGGCAACCCACTCCAGTATTCTTGCCTGGAGAATCCCATGGACAGAGGAGCCTGGTGGGCCACAGTCCATAGGATGGCAAAGAGTCGACCATGACTAAAGAGACTTAGCATGCACACAGGCACTAAGGAGGAAAGAGTGAAATAATGGTAGGGTAGCCCTAGAACTGGTAGTCTCTGCCACAGCATCTTAGTAACCACAAATTCAACACTTTGTTTTGACCCTGATACTGTCTAAGCTTCTTCAAATTTATAAAAGTCATCTAGAGAAAGTTTGGTTTGGGGAGTTGGAAAGCACATGTTGTTTCAGAGTGGTGGCTCTCGTTGATCTTCCTTTTAAAAAGTGGAAATTGGGACTTCCCTGGTGGTCCAGTGTTTAAGACACAGCTCTCCCAATGCAGGGGCCCCAGGTTCCATCCCTGATCAGGGAACTAGATCCCACATGCCACAACTAAGATCAAAGATGCCATGTGCTACAGCTAACACCTGGCACAGTCAAATAAGTAAATTTAAAAAATAATTAATAAATAAAAGTGGAAATTATTACAATATGAAATATACCAGGTCTGCTTTGGAATTTTTTTGTTTGTTTTGCTTTGCTTTTTTTCCTCAACTTCCAAAATGTTCTTGAAACATTGGGGTAGATGTGATTTAATCTATAGGTTCTGCAGCAAAGATCAGTCCAGCTGTAACTCTTGATTAGATTAATCCTGGCTATGCATCTGCCATGAGTGATGTGACTTAAGTATCAGTTTTTCTGATTAGGCAGCCACGGACACAGACCAAGCTGAGACATCTGACCAAAGGTTGAGGGGTTCCTCAAACTCTCCAGCCGTTATTCAGAGAAACACAAGAATGTGAATATGAGATAATGGAAAATAATTTGCCAGTGGACAAGGCCATGTAGACTTGGTGTATTTCATCTTCTAATAATTTCCACTTTTTAAAAGCAAGATCAATAAGGGCCATCACTCTCAAAGGTGTCATCATGCCTTCCAATTGCAGAAAGCCAAACTTTCTCCAGACGGTTTTTTCCCTCTTTTATAATTTTGAAGAAGCTCAGACAGTATCAGTGTCAAGAAATGAGAAGGCCATTTGAAAACTGACAAAAAGTGATGCTAACAATCTGGAGTTGTCAGCTTTTAGAAGCATGGGGAAATCTAACATGGAGCTGGCAGCACACCTGGTGGAGAGCATCACGTCCCATCACTGCATCTTCCCCAGGGTTGGTGCACTACAGAAATGATCATCATACGCTTCCTGGAAACTCCTGCTGAAGAGGCCTCGGAGATCAGAAGCAAACAGTTGTTTTTTAAATGAGCCATAAGGCTGGAAATGTACAAAAGGAAAGAGATGAGAAGTGTCCTGTTTAGGACAGGGAGACAGGGCCATTTGAGATACAGCTGGTTTCTTCAGCACAGTTGAACTTGGGGAAAAGAAGTTATTAGCACTTGGTAGCAATGGCAAAATATAGTAACAGTCATGATATGTTTCTCAGGCTCTTCCATGAAAGTTAATTTCGTAAAATAATGGAATGTAACAGAAGCAGTCTACTGCTCTATGTCACTAACACCCTGTACCTATTGGAGAACAAAGGAAATGAAGTCAGCCAAAAATTGTCAACTTCATGAGGGCAGGGCCTAGTTTGTCTTGGTTAGAACCGGCTCCCTAGTGCCTGGCATAATGCCTAAAATGGGATAGAGACCTATTTGGGGCAAAAGAAAGGAAAATATATAAGTAGCATATTCTAACACTTGGAACTGTACCAAGAGTACTGTTACAAATAACAGTAGGGATTCTAAGTAATAAGCTAAAATATTAGCCATGAAACTGGCTGACAAATATATGTGAAATAATATATCCCAATATAAGCCAAATGTTTCTTGGAGGATGCATGGCTTAAAAGGATTCCCAAGCAATGGAATAAATGAACAAGGAGGAAATGGTTGGTGACAGAAAAGCAAGGGAAACCTTGAAAGAGCATAACAAAGTGACTGCACTTAAGAGTTTATGAGAGAGACTTCCCTGATGGTCCAGTAGTTAAGACTCCATGCTTTCAGTGCAGGGGGTGCACGTTTGATCCCTGGTTGGGGAACTAGGATATCCCACATGCCCCATGGTGAAGCCAAAAAAAGACAAAGAGAGAAACTTCATGAGATAGCCAAGGAAGACAACATTGAGGTAGTCTTAACAGGAATGTGAAGAAATACAGGCATGTTCCGTAATAAAAAGTAGCTTTTTGCAGAGCTCTTTCTGTGTATCAGGCAGTGTGCTTAGTGCTTTATGTAGATTTTTTAGTATAGTTTCTATAATAAGTTTTTGAGAAGATATTACTATCCCCAATTTCTAGATGACAAAACTGAAGCTCAGACAAGTTACCTGATTTGCTCCAGGGTCACAGAGCTAGAAAATAACAGAATTTTGAACCCAGGAAATCTTACCTCCAAAACCTGAGCTCCTAACCACTTTCTTCTACCACATCTGAGTCCTTTTCTAGGGAGAGAGTATAGAGCTTCAATTAGACTCTCAAAGGGCTTTGTAAATACAAAAAAGCATGAGATACAGTAAAGCCAACTCTAAGCACCATGAGGGCAGGGACTGTGCCTGAATCAGCACTCAGATATTTGTGAGGGGTTTGGGTGGCATATTAAAAAGCAGAGACATTACTTTGCCAACAAAGGTCCATCTAGTCAAGGCTATGGTTTTTCCAGTAGTCCTGTATGGATGTGAGAGTTGGACTGTGAAGAAAGCTGAGCGCCGAAAAATTGAACTTTTTGAACTGTGGTGTTGGAGAAGACTCTTGAAAGTCCCTTGGACTGCAAGGAGATCCAACCAGTCCATTCTAAAGGAGATCAGTCCTGGGTGTTCACTGGAAGGACTGATGCTGAAGCTGAAACTCCAGTACTTTGGCCACCTCATGCGAAGAGTTGACTCATTGGAAAAGACCCTGATGCTGGGAGGGATTGGGGGCAGGAGGAGAAGGGGACGACAGAGGATGAGATGGCTAGATGGCATCACTGACTCGATGGACACGAGTTTGGGTGAATTCCGGGAGTTGGTGATGGGCAGGGAGGCCTAGCATGCTGCAATTCATGGGGTCGCAAAGAGTCGGACACAACTGAGTGACTGAACTGAACTGAACTGGGTGGATGGATGACTACATTAATGTGTGAGGGTACTGGTGATGATCTGGCCTCCAAATTGGTTCTCGTTCATCACTCTGGTATCCCTCCAGCGTGCCCCCTGAACTGCAGCCTAAGTGATCTCTCTAAAGCCCTAGTCTGACCATATGAACCCTCGACTTAAAAGATCGTCATTGATACCTCAATACCCACAGTTCAAGTCTAAAGTCCTTAGCATACACAGTCCTTCATGCTTAGTGCAGTGGTTCTCAACAAGGACAGTTTCCCCCTCAGGGGACATTTGTTAATATCTGGAGACATTTTGGTTATCACAAGTCAGGGGAAGATGCTAGTTGCATTTAGTGAATAAAGACCAGAGACGCTGCTTAACCCTAACCCTAACCCTAACCCTATCTTATACAGTACAGGACAGCCCCCAAAACAAAGATTTATCTGGCCACAAAAGACAATAGTGCCCCAGGGGAGAGACTTAAAATTAGTCCTTGGAAACATGTGAACTTCATTTGCCACTGCTGCTGCTGCTGCTAAGTCGCTTCAGTCGTGTCCGACTCTGTGCTACCCCATAGATGGCAGCCCACCAGACTCCCCCATCCCTGGGATTCTCCAGGCAAGAACACTGGAGTGGGTTGCCATTTCCTTCTCCAATGCATGACAGTGAAAAGTGAAAGGGAAGTCTCTCAGTCGCGTCTGACTGCTAGCAACCCCATGGACTGCAGCCCACCAGGCTCCTCCGTCCATGGGATTCTCCAGGCAAGAGTACTGGAGTGGGGTGCCATCACCTTCTCCTCATTTGCCACTACTACCTACCCTATTTCATGTTCCAGCAATCCCAGGCTGTGGAGAACACCCCACTCCCATATGGTTTCGTGCTTTTTCTCAGTACCTTTGCTTCATCCTTCAAGATGTTTACAAAATATTTATTTGGCTGCTCCAGATATTAATTGTGGCACATGGAATCTTCAATCTTTATTGCAGCATGTGGCATCTTTAGCATGAGGGATCTAGTTCCCTAACCAGAGATCAAACCCAGGCCCCCTGCCTTGGGAGCTCAGAATCTTAGCCACTGGACCATCAGGGAGGTCCCATCCTTTAAGACTAAGTTTACATTCTCTTCTATTAATAGCAGTATTGCCCCAAACTTCCTCCTATGTGTTCGCATGTCACCCTAGGGATGTGTTTTTTGTGGCAATTAACCGCGTTATATTGACATGACCTGTTTCTGTATCTACCTTCCGTCACTTGAACTGTGAACTAATCAAGGGCAGGGACCTTTTTTATTTACCTTTATAATAGTGCTTGACACTGAGCAGGCACCCACAAAGCCTTGAACTGAAAGAAAACAAATGAGAAAGAGGAAGATAAATCACTCAATTACTAGTGAGCTTTGACCTTCTCAGCAAAAAAAAAAGAAAGAAAAGGTTGAAATCAACCTTTAGAGTAAAGAGAGGGCCAGACTTGGTGAGAAGAACATGAAGAAACATGTCCATTCTTCTAGGTAAGAAATCAGAAAGCAGAAAGGCTAAGAGCCGACATCTGAAAATGGGGATATTGATAGTTTCTTTCTCAAGTTATTACTCTAAGCATATAAAGTAATAATCCATGTAAAGAACCTGACACATAGGAAGCACTCAATAAACAGTAGTTACTTTTATTAAAGGCTCAGATGAGTGGGCCTGTAATTTTATAGATGTTATTGATTAGGACCATTTCAAAGGAAGGGGCAGCACCTATTTATATTTTAAAAGTAGGTCAATTTAAAGAAAAATATGAAGTCAATAGTAGTACAAGTAGTGGACGGCTAAGGTAGAATTCATGAACCTGTGATGTGCACAAGTGAAGTCTGGGAAGCAGAGCTGAAAGGGAACTATATTGTATGGTAACTGGACTAGATCCCTAAAGGTTTGTGACTTTGAAACCACTTTTCATGTTAACACCATTTCCTGTCCCTTACTTTGTCCAGACCCTGGGCTGAGTATCTTACATCCCCATCTCAATCAATCCACACAATCTCTCTAAAAGGTAGGTAGACTATCATTAGCTTCTTTTTCTTGTGGCAGATGAAGAAACTAGAGACTCATAGGAGATAACCTCATTTGCCAGGATTACACACTAATATGCCTGGAGAATCCTCAGGACAGAGGAGCCTGGTGGGCTACAGTCCATAGGGTCACAAAAAGTCAGACACAACTGAGCAACTGAGCATGTACACTTGGGCAAGAACCAGCCTTGAAACTGTTAAGGAGACCCCCAGTTAACTAATTATGGCCTGTGTCTACAGTGTGGGGTGAAGTTTATAACTGAAGAATTTTCTAGTTTGGTCTAATCGCAGGCTCATATTCAGATATTACTGTTACACATGGATTTTCCCCTATAAGAGCATGCTGCTTTATAAACTACCACTTGGGTCAAACTTAGCTTGCTCTTTAAGCCAACCGTGGTACTGACTGACCTGAGAGCCAAGTGCCTTCAAGGCAAATTTTCATTTAGCAGAGGAAGACATGGTGTTGTCAAGGCTTGACATCCAGACCGAGGGCTCCTTTCTGCTCAGGGTTATTTCTCAGGGAAGGTTGTTGGGAGATGGGCATATTCCACCAGCTGGCGGCTACACCAGTGACCTTTACTGCTAGTTTAGCTTAAATACATTTTGACATTTCAAACAAATTAATGTATTTTTACAAGGTGGAGCAATGACCACAAATTAGGCCAAATGGTTTGCCTGCAAGCTGGGTCACAATGCAAAGATCCCAGAACCTCATGACTGTCCCTACAGCTCTTTCTGTTGCTAACACCCCCAAAGAAATGTTTCTTTCTGTCCACTTGGACAAATGCCAACAGCCGTCAGGGGTGAACCTTAGCCCCACCTCAGTAGTGTGTAATTCTGGGGTTTCTCTGCAACTAACAGATGCTAATTCTGACTGCCGGAGTCAGTGCAAAGACTCCATCCCCTAGTTAGGTTGTATATTGTGGAAATGCCTTGGTACAAACCACCAGTTCCTTGAAAAAATTACCCGGAAACGGGAGTATTTAACATGAGAAAGATATAAAAGGAACTAACACCCTAAGAGAGGTGAAAAGGTTCAGTTTCTGAAAACACAGGCCCCAGACTACTAAGTAGCCACACATCTTTCATCTGAGGAGATTTCAGAGACTAGCTGCCCAGCCAAATCAAATGGGAATTAAAGGGATTCTGTGTAGCTGGTACAGAAAGTGTCTCAGAAGCACAAACGCCACTTTAGTCACAGGAAACTGCCAGAGGGAGGCTTATTTGATGGAACAAAAAACAAACAGAGTAGCTGGTGTATTTTTGAGGTGATATTAAACCTAATAAACATGACACCAATAGTGTTGACTTAAATCAGATGGGGCGAGTTGGAGAATTTAACAGCTCATCTTCCAACTACCAGCCTTTATTTCAGAGGCGGCCTTGACAGCAGAGAACAGAGTCCAAAACGTGTCCTGTCTGACTTCTGCCAGGTGTGTGCTGTCCCTGGCCTCTGCCCTGGCCTCAGCTCTTGGAGTGGGGATAATTAGAACGTCATTTCTGCCAGCATTGTTTTTTCTGGGTCGCTGACTTCAGACTTGGTCCAAATAGGAGTGTTGGACTGAAATAAATTCATTTCCTCTTCCTCAGCCAACGCCAGCTTATTTCCTGGGGGACCATGCTCCATAGGCCCAGCGCACGCAAACAGCTTCTGTACCAGCCTGATGCTGTATATGGAGGTCCAGAGTGGGGGCCCACGGAGGAAGTGCCCCATATCCCTCTTCTCCCTCTTAGTTGACAGGGCATTGACATGCAAGGGCCTCAGACAGACGTGCGGAGGAACACATCACAGCAAACTGCTCTGGGAGCTGTTAAGGCTGATGTTTAATGTTTATCCAATGGCCTCAGTCTGAAAGGCTCTGTAAAACATGCATAACACAAGCTCAGCTTTATACTCCATTAGCATTCAAATTCCTAGCTGCCCAGAGGCATATGGTATTGACCAGAGAAGGCCAGCCCATGTCGAGACTGAGGGCACATACAGACAGGAGCACAGGTTGAGGCTTCTGGGTGTCTAGGGGAGACACTCAGACACAGGGGTCAGAGAGCCCCAGGTGGTGCAAGAGGGGAGGTCAGAGACAACCTTTGTCTTCTTTACAATGTCACCAGTTGCCCTCCAATAAGATACAGAATTAGAGGGAGATTTATCTCAGACTGGCCTTTGTCCACTTCATTACTGAGTGGAAGGCCTCTTCCAACTGGGAAATAGTTGGCCTCAGAATGCGATGACAGCCCGTATCTTGTTTTCAGACTTTCAGATTCAGTGAAAAAAAAACAAAGCTTTCCTGGGACTTTCACTCAAGGCAGAAAGAAGAGCAGTACATCACTGCTACTATCTTGGCCAGGAATGGGGCCCACTTATGGCCTTGTCTAGCCATAAGACAAGAGAAATAAAGTACAGAATAAGTGAGTGGTGGAGTTGAGAGTGCACATAGCATAACGTCGTTCTCTGAGAAGTGCCCAGTGGTGAACAACAGCTGGTGGGGAAATGCCAGGGTAGGCACTGGGCTGACTCCTGTGTCGAAAAAGGAACTAGGGTAGATCTGCGTTTGCTTGCCTGTGTGTCCCCAGTGCCCAGCACACCAGACCTCCCACACACACACACACATACACACTAGTCCTTTTGCTTCTAACTCCAGTGCCCAGCACACCAGACCACCCCCCACACACACACACACTCACACACACACACACACATACATACTAGTCCTTTTGCTTCTAACTCCAGTGCCCAGCACACCAGACCACCCCCCCACACACACACACACACTCACACACACACACACACACATACACACTAGTCCTTTTGCTTCTAACTCCAGTGCCCAGCACACCAGACCACCCGACACACACACTCACACACACGCACTCACACACACACACACATACACACACCAGTCCTCTTGCTCCTAACTCCTTGATGTGTCTCAGGCTCCTGCAGTGGTGCAGGTGAGGGATGACGGTGGCCTGAATTAGGTTGGCAACAGTGGGGATGGGGAGAAGTAGATGAATTTGAGATGCAGTAAGGAGACCGTACTCTGAAAAGGGTCTTTCTGGAATTATAGGGATAAAATAATTCACAGTATGTTGGAAATCCATAAATGGTAAATGTGTTTACCAGAACATTTAATCAACTGTCCTTCCCAGCTTTGCCAGATAATACCAACATTGCTGGAATTCAAGAGACGGGGCTGTTGCAGGCAGTGGGAGACCAATAAGCCAATTTTTCTTTCAAGATAAAACTGCCCCAGAAAGATATTGTAACCTAATGGTGTGTGTTCTGTTCTTTTTGCAGGTGCGATTAGAGTGGCCAACAGACCTTGCAGTCAATCCCATGGACAATTCATTGTATGTCTTGGATAACAACATTGTGCTGCAAATTTCTGAGAACCGGCGAGTGCGGATCATTGCAGGGCGCCCCATTCACTGCCAGGTGCCAGGCATCGATCATTTCTTGGTCAGCAAGGTAGCAATTCACTCCACTCTAGAGTCGGCAAGGGCCATCAGCGTCTCCCACAGCGGGCTGCTCTTCATAGCTGAAACAGATGAGAGGAAAGTAAACCGCATTCAGCAAGTTACCACCAATGGGGAGATCTCCATCATAGCTGGGGCCCCCACCGACTGTGACTGCAAAATTGACCCCAACTGTGACTGTTTTTCAGGTATGACCTTTTTAGCAATTCACTGGCTCCCCTTCTCTGTTATCAAAAGAAAAATGGGCATCGGAAAAGTCAAAAAAAGAACAAAAGTAGTCCTTGTAAACATTGGTATGAGGCAGTGGAGAAAGCAATGGATTGGCGGTCAGACAGCTTAGTACCTGGTCCTGGCTCTGCAATTGGGTCACTGAGGGACGCTACGAAAGCCATAAAACCTCTTCATGACTCATTCCACCTGCTAAGTAGAGTGATCACGTGTCTCAGTTACATCACCTCACTGTTTTGAAGATAAACTAGTATAATAAAAGTTTGGGTGCTCAAGAAGTTAGGACCACTATCCAAATGTGACATCCCCATATTTTTTGTACTTTAGAGAAAGGATAGCTAGGTAAAACCTACACTTACTGATTTGGGTAAGGAAAAAATACTTCTACTAAGTGACTGGTTTCCAGATTAATAATGCGAGCTACTTGAAACCCAAAGGGACTAGGAGCAGACTGCTTTGGGGGTCCGTGGACAAAATTAAATCTCACAATGGAGGGTTCTCAAGACATCAGTCTTCTACTTACATTGTTTTTTTAATCCAAAATTTTTTCATAACCAATAGTGCCCTTTACTTCCAATTGATAAGGAGGTGGGGAGCAGAAAGAGCCTTTGCACCAAAACACAGAGTGGATATTTCAGATAGTAAACAGTCCTGTAAATGTCGATAGATGTATTTATTGCTGGAATGTGGAAATCCCTCCGTGCAACATGCAGCCCTATTAAACTGCTCATCTGGGCCCAAATGGTTCTTTTAACCTTTGTCTTTCCTTGGGACAGAGGAGTCAGGAGTGAGCAACTTGGTCGATAGGACTTTTAATCAATATTTCCAGTGTTTTCCTGGACAATTAGTTTTATAGTTATTTTGCTAATTGGCATCTTTCTTTCAAGGCAAAACTGGAATATTTATTCTGGTTATCAAATTTGATGTTCTGAGTCATTGTTGCACTTACAGACTTACTGTGCTTTGACAAAGTGACAATGAGAATTAACAAAAGAAAGGTTCTCTGGGCAGAGAAGGAATGGAAAGCCCTGACATAGATCCTATGAGCATGGACAGGCATAAGTCTCATGGATTTCCAGCCAGATTTGGGGTGGCTGTTATTATTTGCTGTTTTTGTATCCAGCAATACAACAGATACAGAACAGCAGGATTGAAGATTTCACAAAATTGGTGTTCACTGACAGCATTGCATCTTCTGTTCATCTTCAGTGGTGCTGACTCAAAAATTGTGAATAATGGACTTCAAATATCCAATTGGGGCACATGGAGAATGTTGGTTCACTGATTGTTCCCTTTAAAATTATTCTTTGCAGGGGGGTAAATTCTTTTTTTTTCTTTAAGTTTAATTTTTAATTGGAGGAAAATTGCTTTACAATGTTGTATAAAATGATTCTTGCTATATAGACATTTTTTGTATTTGGTATGTTTCTAAAGTGCTGTGACAACAGCTATTACAGTCAGGGTCTTCCTTTCACAGGTGATGGTGGCTACGCCAAAGATGCCAAGATGAAAGCCCCTTCCTCCTTAGCGGTGTCACCTGATGGTACTCTCTATGTGGCAGACCTTGGGAACGTTCGAATTCGTACCATTAGCAGGAACCAAGCCCACTTAAATGACATGAATCTTTATGAGATTGCCTCACCTGCTGATCAGGAGCTCTATCAGTTCACCGTCAATGGAACCCACCTGCACACCTTGAACCTGATAACGAGAGACTATGTGTACAATTTCACCTACAACGCTGAAGGCGACTTGGGTGCTATTACCAGCAGCAATGGCAACTCCGTGCATATTCGCCGAGACGCAAGTGGAATGCCCCTTTGGCTTGTGGTGCCCGGCGGGCAGGTGTACTGGCTGACCATAAGCAGCAACGGAGTCCTGAAAAGAGTGTCAGCTCAAGGCTACAATCTGGCCTTGATGACCTATCCAGGGAACACAGGGCTCCTGGCTACCAAAAGTAACGAAAATGGATGGACAACTGTTTATGAGTAAGTTTCTAATTCTCAACATGGGCTCTTTTAGGTTTGTATTTGAAATTGTATTACAGTGGGAAAATGACTTAGTAATTGCTGGGTGTTGCATGCTATTTTCTCCTAACAACCACAATTAAAAAAAAATAAAAAGTCAAGGAGAAAATTTTAACCCATCTCCTAGGGTTCAAACCCATTTCTCCAGGGCACTTTTGCAGAGCATAATAATAAAAACATAGGCTGAATGAAAAATCAAGCATGGCACTGCAGGAGACAAGAATGAGGTGGAAGTCCATGTACTCAGAAAAATGTACAGCATTGCTGGGAAAACAAGAGAAATTTTCGTTTAAATAACAAAACTAGAAAGTAGTTCTAAAGTAGCAAAGGAACAGTGTAGTTTAACTGGTATTTATTGATCCCTGCGGGGTTTAATGAATGAATGAATGAATGTGTGCCCAGCCCAGTCCAGCCCAACTCAGTGTAAAATTGCTGTGGGAACTAGGAACAGTGTGCCGTGAAAGCTTGTGTGAAGTGATGTGGGACAAATGCTCAAACTGGAGAGGCTGCTTCTGGGACAAGTGGAATCAAAACTCCAGTACAGGCTTGCACCACCCCCTCCCCGAGTTTCCCCACATAAGGCAGACTCCAGCACATTTGGGCATTCACAGACCAGGTCTATGATAATTTTAATGGGGAATTTACATAAGGTGTGTCTGAGGGCAGGCTACTAGGAGGTGTCCTGATGGAAACAGACCATTGTCCTTGACTGTTAAGGCGGGGCAACCTTGTTTGAATGTCAACCTGTTTAGAAAGCTAGTTTGTGAACAGTCAGCAAGCGTCGTTCCCACGAAGGGAATTGCTGACATTTTAACCAATTTGCCAAGTGAAAAGAATTGGTGGAGCTGAACCCGGAGCCTGAAATGACATTCAAGTTGAGGAATGTGAGAAGCAAAGATATGCAATATGAGGAATCATGAGGACATGTTAAGTGGCTCCTCTGTCCATGGGATTCTCCAGGCAAGAATACTGGAGTGGGTTGCCATGCCCTCCTCCAAGGGACCTTCCCAACCCAGGGATTGAACCTGGGTCTTTTATGTCTCCTGCATCGGCAGGTGAGTTCTTCACCACTAGCACCACCTGGGAAGGATATAGAAATGTGGGAAGAATTGGTCCAGTCCCATGAAAGCCTCCAGAGGAAAGGGACAGAACAATTGGTCTTCAAATTTTGGATCATATCCCAAAGAAATGCCACTTGTACAAAAGAGCTGGACAGCTATTTTAGTTTCACTTAGAAAAATATATTCACTTGTTTCTGTTGCAGGTGTTCCTCTATTTCTTGAAAAATTTCTCTTACATCTTAATAAGAGTAATTAAATCTACTGTTCACTGAGGCATTACTATGTGCCAGCTCCTAGGCTAGGTGATTACATATTTTCTTTGATCCCCAAAATGACAACGTGGGATCCATGCTCCTGTGATGCCTATTTTATTGATGAAGAAACTGAGACCCAGAATGGTGAACTTGTCCTTATTCACACAGATGTTCAGGATTCAAACTCCAACTGTCTGACTCAAGAGCCCACATTCTAAAATATACTACCCTTAAGAAAGATAAACATTCTAATGAGGGATTTTTTTGAAAAAAAAGTCACACAAGATCACACTGCAGCTGAAATTAAACAAACAAGTATCTTAAAAGCTACTGGTTAAATTCAGTTAAGCAACCAGAAATGGCAGAATTATTAACTAGTTTTCAAAATAACCAGTTCAACCATTCACTTATTTATCAAATCACTTTGTATGTTTGAACTGTATGCAGTTTTATTTATTTATACTTCAGTAAAACTAGAGACAAAAAAAAGAACACAAAGTAGCCAGTTTAACTGTTCATTTCTTTATGCAACAAATATTTGCTGAGCACCTGGCATATACCTGGTGCTGAGGATAGAGCCATGAGCAAGACAGATACCAATCCCTACCTCCACAGCACTTACATTGTACAGAACTTCAGATGATGGTAAGTTCTGT
The DNA here is from genome assembly GCF_055505025.1 of Bos grunniens. Classification (NCBI taxonomy): domain Eukaryota; kingdom Metazoa; phylum Chordata; class Mammalia; order Artiodactyla; family Bovidae; genus Bos; species Bos grunniens. The sequence goes on from NC_141194.1 coordinate 137,882,796, forward strand.
GAAGGAAATAAAGCAGGGTAAGGGGGAATCAAGATGTGGGGGCAGAAGGGGGTTTTATTTTAGGTTGGGTATCAGAAAAAGTGAAACTGTTAGCGGCTCAGTCGTGTCTGATTCTTTGTGATCCCATGGACAGAGGAGCCTGGCGGGCTACAGTCAGATGTTCTTAATACAAAACATTAAAATATTTTACATATCCACTTTAACTATTTATAGCACCAGATGTTTAAAAGTGGAGGGAAGAGTGAAAGTGTTAGTTGCTCAGTTGTGTCCGACTCCTTGTGATCCCATGGACTGTAGCCAGCCAGGCTCCTCTGTCCCTGGGATTCTCCAGGCAAGAATACTGGAGTGGGTTGCCATGCCCTCCTCCAGGGGATCTTCCTGATCCAGGGACCAAACCTGGGTCTCCTGCATTGCAGGCAGATTCTTTACCGTCTGAGCCACCAGGGAAGCCCCTGGGTGATCAGGAAAGGGCTCATTAAGAAGGTGACATTTGAATAAATGCCTGTAGGAGGTGAGGGGCTGAGTATATGGGTGTATGGGGGGAAGAAGGGGAAAATCTTCCCAGCAGGGTGAACAGCAAGGGCAAATACCCTGCAGCAGGAGCAAACCTGACGTGTTCAAGTAAGGCAGCCACTGTGAGTGGGGTGAGCAAGCAGAGTTGGGAGAGGAGATCGACAAAGTGGCCAGGGCCACTTTGCATAGGGCTTTGAAGGCCTTTGTAAAGACTGAGTAAAAGGTGGAACCATTGGAGAGCTTCGAGGAAATGAGTGACATAATCAGCCTTACATGTTTAAAGAGTTGCTCTGTACAGAAAACAGACTGTGTGGTGGAAGCAAAGGAATGTAGTGGAGGGAGGACGATACTTCAATAATCCAGGCAATATGGTGACTTAGACCAGGGAGTGAGGGCAGTAAGTGGTAATAATCGAAATATATTTTGACAGTAGAGCTATCAGGATAGATAAATGGGATGTGGGGTGTGGGAGAAAAAAAGGGTCAGAAATAACTCCAAAGTGTTTGACCACAGCAAGTAGGTGTTGAACTTTCCATTTACCAGGATGGGGAAGACCAGGCAAGGAGTACATGATAGAGGGTGGGAGTTCAGGATCGGCTACAATCTGTTTAGACATCCAAGGGAATATAGCAAGTTGGCAAGTGGATATACGAGTCTGGAATTGGGGGGAGAGGCTGGAGATTTGAAATTTGGAGATCCAAATTTGGTATCCACTAGTGTTTAGATTGTATTTAAAGTCACGATATCTTCATGGCAAAGTGAGTGTAGTCAAGGAAGGAAAGAGATCTGATGACGGAACCTGGAGCCCACCAATGTTTAAAGTTGAGTATATGAAGAGGAACCAGTAAAACAGAGACTGAGAAAGTCTACTGAAGTAGGAAGAAGACCAGGAGAGTGGGATGTCCTGGAAGCAAAGTCAAACAAGTGACTCAAGGAAGGAGAAGTGATCAGCTGTACCAAATACTCCTGATAAGTCAAGTAAGATAAGTGCTGAGAGTTGACCACTCCACCCAGCACTGTGAAGATCATTGTTTACCTTGACAAGAGCAGGTGCTGTGGGCAGGTGGGGGATGAAAGCTTTAGCAGAGCAGGTTTAAGAGGGAATGGACACACGTGTCTTCATAGCAGTGTTATTCAGAATAGTCAAGAAGTGTAAAGTACCATGTCCATCAAGTCACGAATAGCCAAACAAACTGTGGTACATTCATACCATGGGGTATCATTAATCCATGAAAAGCAATGAAGTTTTGGTACATGCTACAATGTAGATGAACCCCAAAGACATCATGCTAACTGAAAGAAGCCAGATACAAAAGGACAAATATCGTATAATTCTGTTTATATGAGATGTCCACAAAAGGCAAAGTCATACAAAGTAGGTGAGTGGTTGCCAAGAACTAGGGAGAGGAGTGAATGGGGGAGTGACTGCTCTTGAGTACGGGGTTTATTTTGAGGGTGATGGAAATGTTCTAGAAATGGTGTGGATGGTTGCACACATTGTCAACGTATTGAAAGCCACTGAATTGCATACTGAGTACTTTTAAAAGTATTCATTTATTTTTGGCTGTGCCAGGTCTTCTTTGCTGTGTGGGGGCTTTTCTCTAGTTGCAGCGAGTGGAGGATACTCTGCAGTTGCGGTGCACAGGCTTCTCCTTGTGGTGGCTTCTCTGGTTGCAGAGCATGAACTCTAGACTCTTAGGCTCAGTAGCTGCAGCTCCCAGGCTCTAGAGCACAGGCATACTGTCCTGGTTGCTCTGTGGCGTGTGGGATCTTCCCGGACCAGGGATTGCACCCATGTCTCCTGCAGCGGCAGGTGGATTCTTTACCACTAAGCCACCAGGGAAGCCGTACTGTGTACTTTTAAATGATGACTTTTATAATATGTTGATTATATTTCAATAATAATAGTAATTAGAGCAACTGGGAGGAGAAAGTTTGGAGACCATGAGTAAAGAACCCTTCTGAGAACATTGCTGTAATGAGGAGCAAAGAAGTTGGAGCAGAGGGGGATGGAGTAAAGAGAAGGAGAGAAAAATCAGTTTATTTGTATACTGATGAAAATGATCCAATGCAGAGGGGGAAATTGATGATGTGGGATAGGAAGACAGTGTTGTAGTCGGCTAGTCTGTGGGTCCATGGTGGCATGGTGATGCAGGAAAACAGGATGCTTAACAGTGAGTGGAGCTCAGCCCTCTCACCAGGACTCGGCAGGCAGTCAGTAAAAAGGTAATCTAATGTCACTGTTGTCGGGTGAGCTTGAGGCATTAAGAGATGAGAAACATCGGCATTTATGTGGGGTTTTCATGGGATTTTTATGGCCTCAAAGAGACATTAGAGGTCATTTGACAAATAAGGAAATGGAAGCCCAGAGTAGAGGAATAACTTGGCCATTCCCTTTGCTAGTTGGCCAGGTCTAGAGTCAGTCTTTGAGCTTCTAGCCCAGTGCTCTTTCCACCACCATGCCACTGCCTTCCAGAAAAACAAAGAGGACTTGGAATAACAAGAGTGACCATTGGAAGTCTGGGGAGCTAGAAGATTGTGCTGCAGGAGCTGGACAAGAGGAATAGGAGAGCTCCAGGAAAGAGAAAGGGAGGCTGAATATCCATTTCTTCCTTCTCCCACCTTCTAAATTCCAGCCAGCACTATGCCAAAACCCTCTTGACCAGGTGACATCTGTGGAAGGTTCCTCTTCATCCTGAATCAGTGTATTCTGTCCCCAACGGAACACTGCTCCCATCCCTTCTTGCCTGCACATATCAGAATGAGCAATTTTCCAGCCTTCAAATGGAACTCATTCTTCCCACAGTCTACCCTGTACAAGCCCCGACTTTTTTCACTTGTATCCTCCAACACTTTAGCCAGTCATGAGCACTGACTTGAGTTTTTCCTTGTCTTTCTGAAGCTGGGGGACACAGAATCAGACCTACTCTTCTGGTCAGGGTTAGAGCCATGCTGGGGTTGGGAGAAAGTGGTGTGGGGAACGATGCTCTGAGATGAAAGACAGGCTGCCTTCTGTGGCCCAAAGGGGACAAATCCTTTGCCAAGGTGAACATCAAATTTCTTTTCTGAGATGACAAACAGAAAAAGAGAAACAGAAGCAAAAGTTGGCAGGATGAACGACTGCCACAGAGAAGTAGCGAAGCCAGTCAACCATTCAACTTTCGATGATCTGCAGTGACGCTGAGGAAGAATGACATGGGATTTGAAAATGCATCTTGTGCCGTGGTAGTGGGTGGGCTTGTCCTGTGTAGTGTGATGTTGTTTAAATAGTTCCTTGCTTTTCCTAATTCCATTTGACTTGGACCAGGATCAAAAGTTGCACACCCCACGTATTAGTACTTGATGCTCCACCGCCCCTAAGTGTCCTGAGTGTCAGGGGAAAGCTGACCACAGAGAAATAGCTAACAGGGAAGTGATTGTCAAGGCAGGAATAGGAACGAGGCAGGGCTCATGGTCCCAGGGGCTCGTGGACTCCTGATTGCGATGACCCTGCCCCAGCGGAGGTCTAAGGGAGGGACCCAGCATCTCCACAGTAGGGCAGCCTCCTCATTTCGCAAGGCTTTTCCTGGCAAAGGCTTCTGCTACACTCATCTGCAGAGGTCCCAGACTGAGGCCAAAGTGTCAGTTTTGTCAGTGCTGCCAGTGCAGACTGAGCTGACAGCTCCTTGGGCCCTTGACCTTTGTGGGAGCCCTCTGCTCGAAGGGGACTCTGCATTTCCATGATCTCTTGATCCTTGGTTTTCTGTATTCTCTCCATCTCAGGTCTTGATTAGCACATTCCCCACCCCCACCCGCCAAACCCGCCATTCGCTGACAACTTGGAAATGCCCTAATGACGGCTCTAGGTGCTTTCTAGGCTGCTTTACAAATGCTCAGTCTTATGGAAATGGCTAAGGGAAGGCTTTTCCTCCTACCTGATAAGATTCAGGGAACGGGGGCAAGGGGAGGAGGGGAACAAGGTAAACCCGCCGGGTCTGTGGGTAAAATATTTGCCTAAGGAGAGGATGTGATTCCCATGGTTATGAAAGTGAATAGTCAGTCCGAGCACATCAAAAAAGAAAGAATGTAGCATCGCCAACAGTTCCTTGAGGACTTCACAGACAGACTGGATACTTTCACTCAGTCCCCTCCCCTTGGGCTTTATGCCCTTGAGAAGTCTCAGGAATGGGCAGCAAGAGCTGTGGAGGGTCATGCTGGGGAGAAAGAACTAGCAAAGGGACAGGGGCTGAAGCGAAGGAAGAGAGGTTGCAGAACAAAGTTTCCGAGCCTTGCTGGGAGGATGAGTTGCACCACACAGGACGTCTCTCTAAACTGAGCCTCCACATCCCCCGGGATGGCTGGCTGTCCTCTCACCACGCTCACTCTCGTCTCCACCCCGTCCTTCCCATCTGCACAGGCAGATCCTGCTTCCCACATTCAACAAGTGTAAGCAGTGAGAGTTTGCTCTGGGCCACACGCTGACAATACAGAGGTGAACGAGGCACTGTGCCCTCTCTCTAAAGATGCAAGAGTTTACCACCTAGGAGAACTATCACCATGCGTTTCATAAAGGCAAGGGGCCACAATCTTCTCTTACACAAACTGGGGCAGTAAGCCTCCCAACAGTTTTCCCTGCTCCATAGCTTCCATTCCAAGATTCACTGCCACCACAGCACCTAAGGAGTCATACTGCTCTCCCCCTGAGAGCTTCCTATGCCTCTCCATTGCCCATCGACTGCGTGCTTTCCTCCAGAGCCTGGCACCCCAGTATCCCCATGCTCTGTTTCCAGCAAGCCTCTCCAGCCTCATCTCCCATGCCTCTCCGAGAGGACCCTTGCGCTCCCGCATCCGGCTTCCCTCAATGGTCTTCCCAAACATCAGAGTGCCCGCCTTCACAATGCCTTCCTCCCCTCCTCCGTCTCTACCTATCAAGGGATTGATCTCCCACTACCTTCCAGGATTCGAATACCAACCACCTCATTCTCCTCCTTTCCTTGTGCTCAGCCTGGAGGGAAATCTGGCAGCTCCTTGTTTACAGAAGTATATGGCAGTATTCTGGCATCAGAGCGATTCGTGTGCCTATCATATCTACCCTACTAGACTTCGAATTTCATTCAGCACAGTATCCCCAGGACCCAGCCCAAGACTGATGATATTTATTGAATGAAGGACAAGTGAAAATAGAAGGGCATGATGGACCTGGGCTGAGTCATAGGAAGCCAAATGAAGTTGTTGGCAAGGAAAGGGGAATCTAGTATTTCCTGAAGAATGCTTATTCGGTTGTTCAGGTTTCTGAGAGGGTAAAGAGGGTCTATTTCCTTTTATAAAATAATTAATGAATTTTTCTTCTATAATCTTCAATGTTTTCTTAAAGGCAAAGATGTAAGAGCTTCTGGTTTTTACTCGGCACGGTTTAACTGTGACCATGACTGTCCTCAAGGGAAAGGGCAGGCTAGCCCTTATGACAAAACATCAGACCAAATATATTTTAATAATGTGCAAATATCATCTGCCCTACTGTAAACCATATGGTCCTCAAGGACAAGAATGAATCCTGAATTTCTTTCCGCATGTTTCCTTTGCTCCGCAGGAACACGTGTGTGTGTGCACGCACGCAGTGGAACTCTGTAAAATCAAGACAGAAAGGAATAGGGTGATGGCAAACTCACTCCTGATAACCATGAAGGCAACAGTCAATGCCCGATCACACAGTTCACCAAACCAGAATTTATGGGCCTGGTTAAGTGCATGCTACTTACAGCCCAGGGTGCAGAGGACAAGTAGGGGTGCAAAGAAGGAAGTTAGTACCCTGTTATGGCCTGAGGGGATCAGTTGCAGCATATTGGGCTTGTGCTCTCTGCACCAAAGGGAAACCCACAGCATAAGAGATTTTGATTAAACTTGTTTCTTTGACATTCAGTTGGGGAAAATGCAGTCCCCTATGATGGAGGGGGGAAAAAAAAAACTCAAGCAAGCCATAGGAAATCAAAGACTTCCTTTATTTCTTATCCACTTCAGAGCAATCTTTCCAAAGTTGTGGGATCTGCCTGTTGCTCTTCCTTTGGAAATGACCCCACAGAAGAGACATAGGCCTGTTGTTTTTGACGGAGGGCCGTGTGCATGGCTGAGCCCAGGAAAGGTGCCACTCTGCAGATACCACCAATGCCATTGCCTTGACTGTGACTAGCAGAATAGGGGTGGGTGAGTGTGTTGAGTGTAGAGTGCTTTGGGTTTTTTTGGTTTTTTCCCCTTCAGTTTTATTGAGATATAATCGACATACAGCGCTCTATAAGTTTAAGGCATACAGCCTAGTGACTTGACTTCTATATATCACAAAGTGATGACAACAGTAAGTTTAGTGAACATCCATCATCCCACATAGACACCAAAAAAAGAAAAATATTGTTTTCTTTATGATGAGAACTTTTAGGATTTAGTTTCTTAGGAAGCTTCATACATACCACACAGCAATGTTCATTATCACCTTGTTGTACATGGCATCTCCAGTACTTTTAACAAATATATTGATTTATTTAATTAATTGGGCTGTGTTAGGTCTTAGCTGCAGTGTTTTTGCTCCTGTCTAGTTGCAGCTCAGTAGTTGTCGTGCACAGGCTTAGCTGCCCTGTGGCACGTGGGATCTTAGTTCCCTAACCTGGGATCGAACCCACATCCCCTGCACGGCAAGGTGGATTTTTAACCATCGGACCACCAGGAAAGTCCCCCCAGTACTTATTTATCTTATAACTGGAAGTTTCTACCTTTTGACCACTTCTACGCTATTCCTTCACCCACCCCCAACTCTGAAAACCACAAACCTGATCTTTTCCTACGAGCTTGGTGTGTTCAGGTTTTTTGAGTTTGAATTTTTTTTAGAGTCCACGTATAACTGAGATCATACAGTATTTACTGTCTGACTTATTTCACTTAGCAAAACACCCTCAAGGTACTTTGTTTATGATAAAGTCAAAGGTACATTTTCAAATAAAGAGGCTTATCCAGCCACAGAAAGGAAATCAGATAATATAACTTTTTAGCTGTCTAGCGCTTGGGCAGGACTATGAGAAAGCCTACCTTATCCCTACCCCATTACCTCCCTCACCAGAAAAGGAGCAGGTGGCAGCCTCCCAGCTACGTCTATCCAGGGAATTACACCACAGGCCAGTGCTAACATTCGTTCAGATTTTTGGCCCTTGTACCTCTGCTCGTGGATGGCTCAGTTGGCATCTGATCTTGTCATCTAGCCCTGAGAAGTGGGCACCACCACTGCTGTCACCTTTAGAGGAAATTTTGCTTTAAAACAAGGGGCTGTGTAACTGAGAGAGGTCAGATCTCCTGGGGGAATAATGAGGAGTGACCTTGCCAAGTGCTGAGGAAACCCTTTAGAAATCAGGAAAGGGAAACTGATGCGGCCGGGTGACTGGTGAAGGATGTAAAACAGAGAGCAACTGCCTGCGTAATCCAGGCTGTGGGGCCACAGTCTCCCTCGGGAGGGGGCCTGCAGTAGCTTCCTTCTGTCTGCTGCCTGGAGACTCCTCCCTACAGGCCAAAGCAGATTGGTACCTTGTGAGAATCAAAGCTCGGTACTGTTTTCCTCCCCTGAAAGAAAGACCAGGCAGACAAAGTCAGGCTGTGTTAGGCACTCAGGCCCTTCCATGCCCTGTTCTCATCAAGGGTCTTCTCACAGCCCCAGAGCAGGCCATGGGCAAACAGGCTGAGCAGCAGGGAAGATCTTGCCATTAACCCCAGGCGCAAACAGCACCCTTCAGCCTTTCTTTGATAATAAGGCCTTAGCATCATAGTAGCAACATGCCAATAGCCATTTTGACTGAAATCCATTTAAACAAAGGGTGCATCCAATTAAATACCTGGGGCTTGCCATATCCGTGATGCCAAATGACCTATTTGATTATTTTTATTTGCACGCCTGATTGTTTTTAACTGATCGAGTGTGCCTGTGAGCATGCTCATGTACACACAGAACTGAACTTGACATGCCATTGTGTATAGCCTCAAGTCCAGTTTCGTCCTGTAAAATAATGTCTAGCCCCTTTTCCCAAGTCTACCAAAGACTGGTCTATGTTTTAAAATTTTAGCAACTCTCCAGACTGAATTCTTTAAAACATAGTGGATTCACACTGAGTCACTAGGCCATTTTGCATCATTCCAGGGGTCAGGGGGCTTCCCTGATGGCTCAGTGGTAAAGAATCCACCTGCAGTGCAGGAGACATGTGTTCAATCCCTGGGTTGGGAAGATCCTCTGGAGAAGGAAATAGCAACCCACTCCAGTATTCCTGCCTGGACAATCCCCATGGACAGAGGGAGCCTGGTGGGCTACTGTCCATGGGGTCACAAAGAATCGGACAGGACTGAAGTGACTGAACAACAGGCAGTAGGGCCAGGCTCCACCACTGTGTCCAGGCTCTATCCTGCTCACTTTAGGTTAAAAGAATATAATTGTTTAACATTTTAAAAGCAAATAAAAGTACTTAAATATTTTTAAATTTGCAACTTGAAAAGAAAACAGTAATGGGTTTCCAAGTGCATGTCTTTACTTTTAATGAAGAGTTTATTTTTCTTGGTTCTATTGGCAATAAAAGAACAGTTCCACATCAAAAGCCTTCAGGGAAGTTCTCTCCATTCGGAAGCCAGTCAGATTGCCAATAGTTCTGATTTAAAAAAAAAAAATTCAACTCACCAGAGTCTATTTCTAGATATAGGTTATTGCCTATTATCCCAGGTAATTATTTGGCGGGGGTGGGGGGGAGCTCTTACTCATACAGGCAAATTACAACACATTATGTACTATACTATAAAAAGAGAAAAAAATTAAGTGACACTGAGATCAGGGGGTTCCAGAATGTTTTAATGAGTATGTTTCCATTATCTTCTGTGCTTGTTCATTTTGTTGGAAGAATGATTCATTCATTTCAAATTTGGCAACTTAAACAGCAGCAAATATAATTTTCCTATCACAATGCAAAATCAGTTTATTGGCCTTCTCTGCCTGTTTGGGGGGGTTGGGGGGAGGCGAACATTTGTGCGTCCTTTTTCTTTGCCAACAGCACCCTCTGCTGGTTTTTGTGATCCATCACATCTGATGGGATCGACCCAAATTGCAAATGGAAGGCTCCCTGCAACATTGCACACAGCGGGACATGATTCATAAATCAGTTTTCCACCCTGGTGATTCATTATCAGATATATTTTTTCTGTAAAACAGCACAGCTCAAGGAAGTCATCAAGAATTCAGAAGCTGCAAAAAATACCTTCGTTTGATTAATCATCTCTCTGACCTTTTTCTTCTTATTGAACAAGGTTAATAATACTTGTTATCACTCAAAGTTTAACTGTATTAGCTGCCAAGTGAGTTTTATTTTGCAAAGGCCCGTTATCACTGCCAAGAGACTTCAAAGTTGGGTTGGTTACATTCCACAGGTATGACCCCGAGGGGCATCTGACCAATGCAACGTTTCCCACTGGAGATGTCAGCAGCTTCCACAGTGACCTGGAGAAGCTGACGAAAGTGGAGCTAGATACTTCCAACCGCGAAAACGTCCTCATGTCAACTAATCTGACAGCCACGAGTACCATATATATTTTGAAACAAGGTAAGAATATTTCCAACTTTGCCGCCTCTAATGGCATCTCTCTCACTTCTACCATCAAACCTCCACACACTGTTAATTAATAGAAGACTTCTTGTCCCCATATTCCAGCTGTGGAGGCTGAATCCCAAGTCACACCTTTCATGAAGTTCCTACAGCAACATTGGGCCACATCCCTGTGGGAGTTAGGAGGTTCAATTCCTGCCAAATATACTCTTCCATCAAGCCATTTCCCAACACCCAGTTGTTTGTAAAGCTCTTTAAGCTCTGATTGGGGGTATACTAAAGGCACGAAGTCTCTGTCCCATCTGAAATTAGCATTCTAGAGCAGTGATGACGTGGGTGAATAAAAAGGAGGAGTGAGGGTGCATACCAAGCTGGAATATAAGGGAAATGTAAGAGAGAATGGAAGGAAAAAAGAAGGAAAGGAGAGGGAGAGAGCAAGAGGGAAGTAAACAGGAAGGAAGGAAAAAAGGAAGGTGGATTTGGAAAGAATGTCTTAGAAGCTGAGAGAAATGGACACAGAGAAATCATTTTCTCTCTGCCCAGTCATTAAGGACCCGTTCTATTGTTAGGCTGTGAGGCCAAACACAGAACTGTCCAACATCAGATCCACTCTAAAAGGATCGGCGGCAACCTTTGTCAGCGTATCCTTTCCTGGAGACCAGCCACTGTGCTTGTGTCCCCAGGTTGAGGGTTCTGAATTACACTGCATACTCCGCTCATTCTAGCTCCCAGCATATCAAATGGAGAAGGCCAATCCACCAAGTCAGAGAAGAAGTTTGTGAGGAAATCCTTTAAAAATGAGAACGTTTTGAAAAACAGAAACAGCCTGCAGTATTACACAGGAGTCTTTTGTCCAAGAAACAAGACAGCCCAGCTGTGAAACTAACAAGACCCAAATGGACAGAGGGCTTGTCAGAATGGTTGTCTGTAGCCCTGAGGGCAGTGAGGTCCGTGGCGCCACACCTGCTCATCCTTTCCCAAACTTGCCTCCTGAAGCTCAAGTTGTCTCTCCTCTACTTCTGTGCTTCCCTCTTCTTCCCCCGCTTCCTCCTTTGCTCCTCTCTCTGCAGAAAATACCCAGAGCACCTATCGGGTGAGTCCAGATGGCTCCCTGCGTGTCACCTTTGCCAGTGGGATGGAGATCAGCCTCAGTTCAGAGCCCCACATCCTGGCCGGGGCAGTCAACCCCACCCTGGGCAAATGCAACATCTCTCTGCCCGGGGAGCACAACGCCAACCTCATCGAGTGGCGGCAGCGCAAGGAGCAGAACAAAGGCAACATTTCAGCTTTCGAAAGGAGGCTGAGGGTAAGTCTCGACCTGACAGCACCTAGATAACTGGTGTTGTATTTTTGAAAACCACAGCACCTCCCTAATCAGAAGTCCCATTTCTCTAAAGGTTTTCTAGGTGACTAACTTATATAATATAGTAATTCAAGAGAGGGTGCTAATGGCTGATAATGGTTCACTATCCTTAAATGAACATTCTAATAAGAGCTTTCTTTGTCATTAGCCAGCTAAAGTGCTCTGACAGTAGCAATTTCAGGCACCGACAATGTCTGGATCTAGAAATGCGTGTAGTCAGGAGGCCCTCTGGAACCCCTCATATGGCCTGGAGATGCCTCAAACCCCTGCTTCCTGGTAAAAAGTGAAAGTGAAAGTCACTCAGTCATGTCGGACTCTTTACGACCCAGTGGACTACACAGTCCATGGAATTCTCCAGGCCAGAATACTGGAGTGGGTAACCTTTCCCTTCTCCAGGGGATCTTCCCAACCCAGGGATTGAACCCAGGTCTCCTGCATTGCAGGTAGATTCGTTACCAGCTGAGCCACAAGGGAAGCGCCATGTGGTGGTAGATACTTTATTCGAAAAGGCCAGGCAGGTACACACAGAAGGATATGCAACGTCAGGCAACATTTGGACAAAGGCAATTAAAGGAGAAATCAGTGAATGATATCATTGCCTTGAATATACATATTAAGGGCCGGAGAGGTCAAGGACTAGTGCTCCTGTTGGCTTAATGGCACTCAGAGAGAGCATGGATGCGTGCTTCAGTTGTGTCCGACCCTTTGTGACCTCATGGACTGTAGCCCACCAGGCTCCTCTGTCCATGGGATTCTCCAGGCAAGAATACTGGAGTGGGGTGCCATGTCCTCCTCCAGGGGATCTTCCCGACCCAGGATTGAACCCGGGTCTCTTCCATCTCCTGCGTTGGCAGGCAGCTTCTTTACCACTAGCATCACCTGGGAAGCCCAGAAGAGAGCTGCCTGGGAGAAATGCAGGATTTGGGAGTTTTCAAGTTTTTACCGAGCACAGTCACCACAGTTAACCTGGGATCTCTCAGTCAGAATTGCCTTTCTGCTGAACACGAAACCCACAAGCACCACCGCACTCTTTCTACCTGTCCCTTCTTGAACATGAAGCAATGTTAGGATGACATGACCAACTTTCCAAATATAGCAACATTCAATATGAGCCCAAGATCAACTGCCAACCTGAGGCAGTTACTCACTATTGAGGCTAGGCCTGCTTTGAGCACCTGTGTCTTGCCTGGGATACCTGGAACACTTGCATTTCTTCGCTCACAGTAAAAATGCAGTAACCTCTAGGCTGTGACAGGGCAACACCAAACAACCACCCAATTCCAGCAACAAGCAGTCAGGCCAGTCCCATGTGCTCACTTCTGAGTCAGTTCTGTTGGTGACTCAGAGATAGACTTTTGTGGTTGTTTTTGTAACAGCCACTAAAGTTGTCTACATGCACAAGTCAGTTTGTATGCTTTGATTCGATTGCCAGAATATTTACCAGAAATGCCACTGAAATGAGAGGTGCTGCTGCTGCTGCTAAGTCGCTTCAGTCGTGTCCGACTCTGTGCAACCACGTAGACAGCAGCCCACCAGGCTCCCCCGTCCCTGGGATTCTCCAGGCAAGAACACTGGAGTGGGTTGCCATTTCCTTCTCCAATGCATGAAAGTAAAAAGTGAAAGTGAAGTTGCTTAGTCATGTCCGACCCTTAGCGACCCCATGGACTGCAGCCTACCAGGCTCCTCCATCCATGGGATTTTCCAGGCAAGAGTACTGGAGTGGGAGAAATGAGAGGTGAAACCAGCCCAAATAGTCCAAACCTCTCTATGTGTGGGCAGTAAGGGTTTCCTATCAGAGTTCTTCTAGAAATGGGATCTCCTGCTTAGAACCCTAAATGGGGGAGTCTTACAACTGGCTTAAGAAATGCCTTTATTTTTTTCACCTGTGAAATGAAGATGTCATACTAGAGAAAAGTCAGAATTATATACACATGGTATATCAACCTCATGGACTCACCCTAGGAAAATTACATCAAATAAATGGTATTTTGGTGCCTCCCCAGCTTAGAGTCGGAGAAGGCAATGGCACCCCACTCCAGTACTCTTGCCTGGAAAATCCCATGGACGGAGGAGTCTGGTAGGCTGCTGTCTATGGTGTCGCATAGAGTCAGACACGACTGAGCGACTTCACTTTCACTTTTCATGCATTGGAGAAGAAAATGGCAGCCCACTGCAGTGTTCTTGCCTGGAGAATACCAGGGACAGTGGAGCCTGGTGGGCTGCTGTCTATGGGGTCGCACAGAGTTGGACACGACTGAAGCGCCTTAGCAGTAGCAGCAGCAGCTTAGAGTCTGAATAAAGTTTGTGAGTCATATCATACACTATATGACTTTGGGATTTTCCATTTTTTAGAACACATTCTATACCATGTGGCTTTATTATTTTCCGCTTTCTATGATGGCCCATCCTATTTTCTCCCCTCCGTATGTACAGATAATGGAGAGAGAGTATAAAGTGTAATTTTCACATCATATTCCAAATTGTTCTTAATACTGAGGTTAGTGGGCATAAAATATATGGGCACTCTTCCGTGTGAGTAGAGTGAAGTGTTATTTGTTGTTGTTGTTCAGTCACTAAGTCATGTCCATCTCTTTGCCACCCCATGGATTGAAGCATGCCAGGCTTCCCTGTCCTTCACTATCTCCCAGAGCTTGCTCAAACTCATGTCCATTGAGTTGATGCTGCCATCCAACCATCTCATCCTCTATCATCCTCCTTTCCTCCTGCCCTCAATCTTCCCAGCATCAGGGTCTTTTCCAGTGAGTCAGCTCTTCGCATCAAGTAGCCAAAGTATTGGAGCTTCAGTTTCAGCATCAGTCCTTTCAATGAATATTCAGGGTTGATTTCCTTTAGGACTGACTGGTTTGATCTCCTTGCTGTCCAGGGGACTCTCAAGATTCTTCTCCAGCACCACAGTTTAAAAGCATCAATTCTTTTGTGCTCAGCCTTCTTTATGGTCCAACTCAAATCTGTATATGGCTACTAGAAAAACCATAGCTTTGACTATATGGACATTTGTTGGTAAAGTGATGTCTCTGCTTTTTAATATGCTGTCTAGGTTTGTCATACCTTTTCCTCCAAGGAGCAAGCGTCTTTTACTTTCATGGCTGCAATCACCATCCACAGTGATTTTGGAACCCAAGAAAATAAAATCTGCCACTGTTTCCTTTTTTTTCCCCATCTATTTGCCATGAAGTGAGGGGACTGGATGCCATGATCTTAGTATTTTTTTTTCCTTTTTTTTTCAAAGTGTACTTCTTTTTTTTAATAATTGCATTTATTTTTTAGTTTATTTTATTTTATTTTTTAACTTTACAATATTGTATTGGTTTTGCCATAATGAGTTTTAAGCTGGCTTTTTCACTCTCCTCTTTCATCCTCATCAAGAGGCTTTTTAATTCCTCTTTGCTTTCTGCCATTATTGTGGTATCATCTACATATCTGAGCTTGTTGATATTTCTCCTGGAAGTCTTGATTTCAGCTTGTGATTCATCTAACATTTCATATTATGTACTCTACATGTAAGTTAAGTAAACAGGGCGACTATATACAGCCTTTCCCAATTTTGAACCAGTCTGCTGTTCCATGTCCAGTTCTAACTGTTGTTCCTTGATCATATACAGGTTTCTCAGTAGACAGGTAAGGTGGTCTGATACTCCCATCTCTTTAAGAGTTTTCCACAGTGTTGTAATCCACACAGTCAAAGGCTTTCTCATAGTCAATGGAGCAGAAGTAGATGCTTTTCTGGAATTCCCTTGCTTTCTCTATGATCCAGTGAATGTTGGCAATTTGATCTCTGGCTCCTCTGCCTTTTCTAAACCCAGCTTGTACATCTGGCAGTTCCAGGTACATCTGGAAGTTCAGTGCTATTGAAGCCTGCCTTGAAGGATTTTTAGCATTACCTTGCTGGCATGTGTGTGTGTGCATGCCAAGTCGTTTCAGTCATGTCTGACTCTTTGCAACCTTATGGACTGTAGCCCACCAAGCTATTCTGTCCATTGGATTCTCCAGGCAAGAAAACTGGAGTGGGTTACCATGCCCTCCTCCAGGGGACCTTCCCAACCCAGGGGTCAAACACGCATCCCTTACATCTCCTGCATTGGCATTACCACTAGCCCCACCTGGGAAGCCCTGCTAACATGTGAGATGAGTGCAATTGTGCGGTAGTTTGAGCATTCTTTGGCATTGCCCTTCTTTGGGATTGGAATGAAATCTGACCTTTTCCAGTCCTGTGGCTACTGCTGAGTTTTCCAAATTTGCTGGCATGTTGAGTGCAGTACTTTAACCACACCATCTTTTAAGATTTTAAATAGCTCAGCTTGAATTCCACCACCTCCACTAGCTTTGTTTATAGTAACGCTTCCTAAGGCCCACTTGACTTTGCACTCTAGGATGTCTGGCTCTAGGTGAATGATCATACCATCGTGGTTATCTGGGTCATTAAGACCTTTTTTGTAAGTTCTTTTGTGTATTATTGCCACCTCTTCCTAATCTCTTCTGCTTCTGTTAGATCCTTGCCATTTCTGAAGTGTTATGTAGTTAATACTATTTATAATTGACCAGTTTCCCATCTGGTGGTAGAGTTGAGCAGATTTGTAGAATGGCTTATAACGGCAGCAAATTCAGGGCCCTCTCATCTGTGACTTCAGGGGTTCTTCCTGACGTTCTGGGACTGGAGACTGGCTAGGTGGTATTACTGTACACGTCCCTAGAAAATTCTAACACCAATAATGATCCTTTACATATGTTTAAAGTGAAGTAAAGTCGCTCAGTCGTGTCCGACTCTTTTCGACCCCATGGATTGTAGCCCACAGGATTTTCCAGGCAAGAGTACTGGAGTGTGTTGCCATTTCCTACAATTAACAAAATGTTTTCATAGTCAGAGTTTTGTTTGATCACCACAACCATTAATGATTGGCTATTCCCAATTTACAGATAAGGAGACTAAGGCCTAGAGAGGTTAGGTGATTTGCCCAAAGTCAAACAGCTATTATGGATCAGAGCCAGCACTAAAATGCAAGTCTTCGCCTAGTGCAGTACTCTTTCCACTCCATCATGTTGTACTTCCTTGTTCCTTAAAATAATTAATCTATAAATCATTGCCCCACTCAGTGGAGCCCATCTTGGCAGGGCCTGACTCCTCATTTCAATGCTGACAAAAAGAGACAAATAATCGACTCTAATGTACTGGCAAGTGTGGGTGGGCAGGAAAAGTGTGAAGGAGGCGAGAGGAAGGAGGCTGTTTAACTCGACAGTCCTTATCTACTCTCTCCATCCTTAGGCACTCTTGCTTATATCACTGCCTCAGTTTCCCCAGATTAGGCATAGCCAATTTAATAGAATGAATATGTTCCCCAAAGGCCAGTGTGGATCCAGCCCAGACCTTCTAGTGGAAAGGAAAAAAATTGGAAAATGATAGACTTCCCTTGAAGATAAAGCAAAAAGAGTCACTTTTCTCCAGTGATTGGTGACTTTTTTTTTTCACACACACACTCAGGGTCCTCTTCAAGGTGAGGAAACAAACTGCTGGGGAACATGAGAACCTGCTTTGGCACCAGCTCCATTAAGTGAAATAAATCACATTAACATCCTAAAATTTCACCTATTTAAAAAATCCATTTCCTCCCCCCGACACACACACCGAACCTGAGTTGTGTTTGAATCATCTTCCTTGCAATGTACTTTCCCCTCCAGTCTATGTATATCCTCATCTGCTGCATTCATCTGTCCCCATAAATACCTTTCCCTGGCCCATCAAGAAATTCGACATTCACCGAAAGCAAACTGGTTTAGAAAATACATCCAGATCGCACCTTGCTGTGTCCATGAATCGTAATGCTGTTTAGATGAGACTTATCCCAGCATTGAGCCTCAAGCTCTTCATAAGATTTCTCAGACTGAGATGTGAGGTGACAGCAAAGCTCCAAAACTGCAGCGTCCTTTATTAAAAAGAAAAAAAAAAAATCCAAGAAGCTTAGCACTTCACACTGAAGTCATCAAATCAGGTAAGATGATTATGTGTTTACAAGCAAAATGAAGTGAAGACTCGTCTAAAAACCCTCACAATTGATTGTTTTTCTCTCCATTCAAAGATAACTAAGAACAGGGTAGAGTGGTTTTAAAATGCAACATGTGACTAGTCCTACGTGAGCTGAGCTCTGAAAGGCAGAACAAGCCTGGTGAAACACAAGGTCCCAGGCTGACAAATGATGGGGAATGTGGGAGGCGCGTTCCCTCTAGCATCTCCCTCCTTTCTCAGAAAACATGTTTGCTTCATGCTGTTTTGACTTCCTTCTCTCCAGGTTTGCTGGAGGGATTCATTTTGTGAAAATTTAGGTAAGAAGCCTGCTTACAGATAGATTTGTCTGTTTTTAAAATATATCTGTGGTTCTCCATCCCAGGTAACAGTGTATTTACCCATAAGGAGTCACCTGGAGATTTCAGGCATCAAGGCTACTGAGCAGTGTTGGTTTTCAGGGTCAGGGGGATCCTTGGGGCCTTCAAATCATAGAAACAACTATGTTTGTTAATCCTGGGACGACTCTGCTAAGATAACTAGGCAGAAAGTCTTATTTCACACACTATTTCATTTGTATATAAGTATTAGTTAATTGATATTAAAATTTTTAAATGCCGATTGTATGGTCACCCAGATGAATTCACCAACAGGAAAGTATTTCCACAAGAGCAAATTAATTTAGTGCAAAAAGTGTCCAGGTTAAATGGTATGGCAGAAATCAGGTGAGAGGAATGAATAAGGTTTTAAAGAAGAACCGGTATGCCCATAATTTTGCACCACTTTTCCCATCTATAAAATGAGGGATATGGTCTATACAATCTCTATTATTAGTAGTATTGTTACCACTAAGCATAATTATAACAGCTACCACTAAGCATAATTATAACAGCTAACATTCATTGAAATCTTATATGTATATTGCCATATAGTAACTTATTTACTGTTCACAACATCTTATCAGACATGTCCTCTTATTAGCATTCTCACTTTACAGATAAAGAAACTGAGGCACATAGAGGTCACACAGCTAGTAAAGGGTGACACAGGATTTGAACCTAGGCAGTCCAGCTCAATAGCCCATGTTGTAAGATTTCTTCTGGCACTAAGATTCTGTTGGCTGCCCAGGTAAAGAGTGTGTCTTGGGAGGAAAAAAGCAAACTACAGGTTAAAAAAGTTCCCAGTGGAGTAATGGAGGCTGATGTTAATGCTGCCTACATGCCCTGTTCCTTTGTAGGCCACTCTGAAATAAAAGTAAGCCTAAGTGGGTTTTGATTGTCAGCATAGCAATATCAGTCAAAAATAAAGTCTTTAGAATTGTATTGATCAATATCTAAAAATCAAGTACTAACTACCTTTAAACCAGCGAGAATAAAGGAGCATGTCCCAATTTAAAAGCAGCTCTGACTCCTGCATCCATTCTCACAGCTTCATGAAACTTAAATGCAGTATGTCTTCCAAACCACAGAGTGAATATTTGGCCCATCTGACTTATTCACCTTCAAACTTCTTCAGCAAAAATCTAACAGGTACCTCAGTTGCATTGTGAGTTGAAATGCTAGATAGCATTCTTGAAAATTCAGCCTTCTCCTCCTTTCTTGCGAAAGAAAATCAGCTGCTCTGATTGTAGCTTAGAGTTTAGCACTGTGTGTGT
This sequence comes from Bos grunniens, assembly GCF_055505025.1. Lineage (NCBI taxonomy): Eukaryota > Metazoa > Chordata > Mammalia > Artiodactyla > Bovidae > Bos > Bos grunniens. The sequence continues at coordinate 137,901,935 of NC_141194.1, forward strand.
ATGTGCGAATGAGCATACCAGTTCTTCTTCAAAACCTTATTCATTCCTCTCACCTGATTTCTGCCATACCATTTAACTTGCACAGTTTTACACTAAGTTAATTTGCTCTTGATTAAATACTTTCCTGTTGGTGTGTGTGTGTGTTGGGTTAAACCATAGCAAGCTGCCCTTTTCGTAGACCAAAAAACACTCAAACACCAGCAGTTGTCTTATAGATCAACCTAATATAATCTTTAGGCTACTAATTGAATGAGTTTCAAATTGAAGGGAGTTGAAAGGACTGTCTCTTAAGCAATTAAAACACAAACTCCTCAGAAAGAGCAAGGAAAGGCTCTGGGGGGAGGCAGAGGACACCTTTCTTTGGATCTTTGGCCTGTGCCCATGCTTTGCAGGTACGTTGATTCCTGCTGGCAACACAACCCATGGCTCCCCAGGGCATACTCTTTCCTCTTTCCTCTCTGGTCCAAGTGTGAACAAAAAGCAAGCCTTTCTCCTTACTTGTCTTCAGCAAAGCTGAAAAAAAGCCTAAGGAAAACCAAAGAATAAATTAAAGCACAAATACATCCTTTCTTATGAAAAATTTTACCACGTCCAGCTTCCTTACCCCAGTGGACAGCTCATCAGTTGCCAAACTCAGATCTCTCGTTCAATGTGCAGCTTGTCCAAAGGGACCCTTTTTAACTTGGGGCTATTCTCAAACGTCAACCTTTGCTTTGCCCCTCTCTTTTCCAGGTCAGGGATTGCTATAGATTGTTTGGGGGAAGAGCTGAAATAAGGATTGATGGCCCACACTTGGGTCAAGGGCTATTACTGTCTTTCAGGCAAACAATAGCTTGTATGAACACGTTGCTTTTCCAACCTCGCTCATGATCCCAGCAGTCAGAGGCGGTCAGCCTAGTTCTGCTTCCTGCCATACAGGCTGGAGTCACATAGGCAGTCAAGAAGGAAGGTCAAGGAGCTTACCTAAGAAAACCATTCTTTCCCACAGTCTTCTCACAAGTTCCACAGGAGACTCGCCAGATGGAGGGCTGTGGTATCTTCAATTCTTTCATCCCCTTGCAGCTCTGAGCCAAATTTCACATTACCTTCCAAACCTGACTTTGAAACTAGTGTTTCAGCAACATCTGAATATCAGAGTGCATTATCCAAAAACGGAGAAGCATGGTAGCATAAGTCTTGACAGGCAGAGAAGGAACATTAAGCAGACTTTTCCTCTGCTCGCTTTGTAGTGGATTTTCAACAGTGGTCCCTTGCTTGTGTCGCTGTAATGATTTTATTAAGAAATGTGTTCTTGAGTAGTAAACTTAATCTATCAGACAAATAAAACCACAAATTTAGTTGAACTGAAAATCACTTGATACTTTGGCTCTTTAACTACCATTATAACATAAATTGTAACAGTTACAACTGTCTCTGGGAGTACATGGATATTTTACAGCTATTGTAAATGAACAGTGTTACAGTTAGAGATATGTGGCTATAAAACCACAGGAAAGGTAGTTGAAGAAAGAACACCTGGTTTTGTGTAGGTTTCCAAGCCCTGTGTATCAAAAGACAGGAAATATGTGCTTCTCTATCACCTTTTAGGTTATAACAGCAGGTTAGTTTGTATTTATGCTACAACACTGCACACATAGGCTACAGGTGGTTAGAGTCACGCTTCCCGATCTGTGGCTCTATTCCATGAATGAAACCTACCACTGCAGCTAGCAAGACTTCCTCCCAAATAATTGGACTATCTAATCACTAGTCTTCTGGAATTCATAGCATGGAACACTTGCTGTCCTTTTTTTTTTTTTTTTTCCTGCAGCTCAAAACTAAGGGCAAATATCATTAGCCCTAGCTGGCTGATAAAGAAACTGAAACCAAAAACGTTGAAAATAGCAGACAATTCATAGAAGACATAGGTGTGGCCAATAGCCATTTAAAACGGTTCAATCTCATTGGTAATTAAATACATGCAAATTTAAACCACAATAACATACCGTTTTCTCCACTCTCATATTGGGAAAAGCTTACTAACAATGATAATCCTCAGTGCTGGTTACAATGCAGACAGGAACTCCTCCACTGCTAGTTAATAAGAGCATACATTTGTAAACCTTTGTGCACTGTAAAGTAATATCTCAAGTTGCAGCAGGAGTCTTTAATATGTTATCATTTGACCCAGTAATTTCCCTTATAGGGTTTGTATTAAGGAAATAATTACTTACAAAACTTCTCAACAAATCATGAACATTGAAAGAAAAATGGACAACAAAAACTAATTTCCAACAATAGGAGAAAGGATAGATAAATGTTTATCATGTTGATATAACCATTAAAATCCACATATTCAGAAGATCTAATAACATGAGGAATGATGGAGATAAAACATAAGCTGAACAGTAGGATATGAAACAATTCTTGTTGTATTCTTTAAGTGTAAGATTATATTTTTAAAAAGTGGGTATGAAATGCTGGAAATGATTAGCAGTGATTAGCAGTGATTCATGCTGGAGGATAGGATTACAGATAATTACTTTCTTTGTATATTTCTATACTTTCCAGTTTTTCTGCAATGGAAAAATATCACTTTTATAATTGGAGGGAGGTACTTAAAGAGGTTATTTTAAAGAGCAAAGTGCATAAAAGGAGCAAAGGAAGACCAGAGTCTGAAATGAGAATGTTGGCTTTGCACTCATCCAGGCCACTAAGATAAAAATTCTGCATCTCATTTAGATGTTGAATCCCACCCCCTGCAAAAAAAAAGAGCTAATAGATACAGAGAGAGAACAGATTGGTGGTGGCCAGAGGCAGGGAGTGAAGGGTGGGTGAAATGGGTGGAGGAGGTCAAAAGGTACAAAGTTTCAGTTAAAAGATATGAGCATGTAATGTACAGCATGGTGACTATAGTGAATAATACTGTATTGTATACTTGACAGTTGCTAAGAGAATAGATCTTAAAAGTCCTCATCTCTGGAAAAAAAATTGTAACTACATGTGGTGATGGATGTCAACTAGATTTATCGTGGTGATTATTTTGAAATATATACCAATACTGAATCATACCATACACCTAAAACTAATATAATGTTTTATGTCAGTTTTATCTCAGTTTTTTAAACAGCAAAAAAAATTAACATTTTTTAAAACCTCTTTCTGAGGTTTTTGAAATTGGACTCAAGACCCCTAAAAGTTTCATGATTTCAGAGCCCACTTGAGATTTTGTTTAAAATGTTCATTGATGTGTTTATATGCATTTTTCTGGGGAAACAGTGTATAGCTTTCAGATAATTAAAGGAATCCTTGACCACAAAAATTTTAAATGAATTATCATAAAGTTTAGTTGAATAGCTAGTGAATTGGTTTAGTATGAGTATGATTAATGTAGTCAAACCCTAATGTTGAATTTTTTCCCCTACCTCATTAACCAGATATTTAACACTCTGTCCTGGATCATGTTGACAGTTCCTACAGTCACTTTGGAATCTGACACATGGGCCCATTTAGAAGCCTAACTGAGATGAGAAGAGTAATCATATCTAAAAATAACAATTACTGAGACCTCCCTGGTGGTTAGGAAAGTTAAGACTTCGCGCTTCCACTGCAGGGGGTACACGTTTGATCTCTGGTTGAGGAACTAAGATCCCACATGCCCTGTGGTATGGCAGAAAATAAATAAATATTTTTAAAAGTAATAAAAATAACAATTACTAATATTGTTTTTATACATCACCAGGTACCTGTATATGTAATCTCATTTAATTCTTAGCACAGGTGTGTGATGTTGAGTGTTAAACATTACTCCCGTTTCACAGATGAAAACTAAGGCCCAAGTAGAAAAAATGACTGTAGATGAAAAATAAGGCCCAAGTAGAAAAAATTAGCACAGACAAGCAGCTACTTCAGTCTCCTGACTCCCGGGTCACTGTTGTTTACATTTCTCAAAGTTTCTCCGTGTTTATTTGTAGGGGAGATGAATTTGCCACCCCAAAATATTCCTCTTTGGCATAAAGATTATTTTAGGCCAATGGAGGAGGCAACGACTTAAAGCTGCACAACCTCATTGAATGGTGCCCCCCTTGCAAGTACTGGGGGACCTACCAATACCTCCCACAGTTACCTGCTGGCCTCCAGGCAGACACTGCTGAGTGGGCTTTCATGTCTAGGAGACAGTCTGAGTTGCTCTGTGTTCCCCTGTGATAGATGCAAAGTATTACAATAAAACTCCATGCCCAGAGGAACGAGGAAGCCAGAGAAGGGAATCTCTGTATAAATTAGAGGGGGCTCTCTATATTCCTTTTTCCTGCTTGCTAATTATGTAAATAATTGACCATTCTATGTTCTAGCCACTTCATTGTTAAAAGCAGGGGAGGAAGCCCCATTCCTCTGTAGGCGTCTGACTTACATAAAGTAAGATTACATAATCACTGAAAACTGGATCAGCACAGTTGAGACTTGAGTTGGAAAAAAACAGTCAACAACCATATGCTGAGAATCTGGCACATCCCAGTAGTTAAGACATGGCCCCGGCCTTCCAAGGTTGTAAAGTCTCCTGGGAGAATAAAGACAGGTTGTCATCCAAGGAGAAGCCATGCAGATTCAAAGGCAAGAGAGACCCCATTGCTGGAGAAACAGAAAAAGCTTTGGGATTGTGAATGCCCTTGATGAGGGGAACTAAGGCAGTGCTTCAAATGTACTTCCTATCTCTTTTTTGTAGGCCCATAACAGAAACCTGCTGTCCATCGATTTTGATCATATGACTCGCACAGGCAAGATCTATGATGACCATCGGAAATTCACCCTTCGAATTCTTTATGACCAGACTGGACGACCTGTTCTGTGGTCTCCTGTAAGCAGATATAATGAAGTGAACATCACATATTCACCTTCGGGATTGGTGACATTTATTCAAAGAGGGACATGGAATGAAAAAATGGAATATGACCAGAGTGGAAAAATAATTTCAAGAACTTGGGCTGATGGGAAAATTTGGAGCTATACCTACTTAGAAAAGGTAAGTGTGTAGGGAAAATAAACTAGTTCTGAGTTTCTGAATGAGAACATTGAAAGCAGCACTGATTACCTGCCTTGCTGAGGACCTGTGGGAGTGAAGTCTGTATTCTGGCTGTCCTGTTCCATAAAAGTAGCAACAACAACCACCACAAATTATACCTACAAGGATAAGCTGTTTTTCAGCTGAAAACTTTCCCTAGCCCCACTCTCTGCCAGGTACTCTTTCAAACTGAAGTCAGGATAATGGCTTAGCTTTCTCCTCATTTGAGCATATTTGTTCATGCTCCTGAAGATGTATCTTTATTACTATGAAAGCTCACACTGAAGTAAAATAGGTAGAAAATTATAAAATTGCATGTTAATGTATCTCAGCTCTGGAAAAGAGGCTCTTGCACAGAGGATATGGAATTCTAATTTTGTTAGGATAGTCAGTGACGGTTTAGTGGTATACATTGGAGGACATATTTTCCCAAGGAATGGTTCTGAGGAAATAGTAGCAGTGGGGCTCCCTTGGTGTTAGTACTCCTTTGTACACAATGAGTCTCCAGTAGCATCTGTAATGGGAGCTCCTGGTCTCTGTCTGCTGGGAATGGGCAAGGATTTTAATCCACCCCCTGGATCCATTTGTCAAACATCAGCCTCACACAGCAAAATGGTTTCTAGCCAGACCAGTAGCAGAAGACAATAAGAGAAATTGATCTCTGTCTGCCATCTCAATTTCTGACATCCTAAGATGCTGTCTCTTTTCCCCTAAATCTATCCTTTCAACTCAGTTCATTAGTCCTGAATTAATTTCTGGGAAAACTGAAAAACTTTTTCCCCTGAGGTTTCAAGGGGAGTCAGTATGGATTAACCCCTAGAAGTTCTTAGAAAAGTCATGGGTGCTCATAACTCACATGGTGAAATTTCACTATTTGCACCAAATAATGCTAGGCCTTTTGATATACCCCTGAAAGCTTTTTTTAAAGTGTGCCAGGGGTTGTATGTTATTATAAAGCCATTGTACTATTTCCCAGAGTCAGTCACTGGGAAATTTGCCAAATTAGAAATGTCTAGGAGATAAAGCAGAACTCCACTTGGGAGCCAGGGTAAAGGACTGAGTCCTTTGCTGTCTGTACCCTCTGTCCTTTTCTGCTGAAGAAATCAATGAAATCTCTAATCCGCACTCTACACTGGGAACATCTGAATCTTATAGAGTGGGTGTTTTCTCTTTTGAATTTTGGTTAACAAGAATGATTAGCAAAATCATACGATTAATGTCCACAAAGTGCTAAACTTATTACAAAATTAACTGAATCCAAATATTTGTTGTATGTTCACAGAGGCAAGGCATGTAAGATGACCTTATATGAAAAAAAGAGAAAAAGGTGCCACTGATCACTAGCAGAATATAGGCTGATTAGTTTTTTCAAGAATGAGGATTTGTTTGCTCTGATCCTCCCACAGGTCTACATGTGACTCGTGAAGGAGCTGACATGCCTTAGGAGTATGTACAGCTTTGAGGGACTTCCCTCACAGTCCAGTGGTTAGGATGCCACGCTTTCACTGCCAAGGACCCAGGTTCAATCCCTGGTTGGGGAACTAAGATCCCACAGGAATATTTATAGGTTTGAACTCAGAGCCTTAACCTCATTAGCGCCACAGTCTGGCTGCTGAGCTAACTGCCTATAGACAATTGCTTCTAGGTCTCATAAATCTTTCCCTTTAAACTGTCTATACAGTGACAGAAAAGCTTGTTGAAACTTAAACTTCAGTTATTTAGCCTCTTCTCTGACATTAATGAAGAATTTTATTGTTTCCCTTTTCTAAATTAACTGATTACTTCATCACAGTTATTTCAGCAAAGAATCATGTGAAGCAAATTTCACATGAATTCTTCTTTTTCACATAAATTCTTTTGGCTGTAGAAACTTACTTGGCAATAATTCTTTAAAAACAAAACAAAGAAACTCCCTGAGACTGTCAGTGTCTGCAGTGGACAGAAATAAGACCTTATTGACACAGAGTAATGTATGGATAAAAGCCCCAGCAACTCCCCAAAACTCATTTATTGACCAGTGAGACGAGCCAAATCACTTGTGCCTTTCAGCTGACTTTTCTCCCTTTCTGAATCTTACATTTAATTTGTTCTCTAATTACCAGGTAGCCCCTGACTTAAGCAATGCTATTATGCAAAACTCAGAGCCTACAAAACCCATAATTATGGAATGGTTCTTTACTTTCCAAAAATCATTTATCACGAGATTGATTTTATTAACATTATTACCAGTGATAATAATTAATTCACTGAATAGAAGCAGCAATTAAATGAAATAACTTAATATAAAGCACCTGGCATATCTAGTCATTCAATAAAAGTTTCTTTCCATTTAAATTATGCATTCTGATATTTATTCTAGTATGTATTAAGTTGGAAAACTTAGTGCTAGCACCTACTGCTACCTGAAGGTGAATTAAAACAGGAAAGAACAGAAGGATGGAAGGAAATTAAAGTATCTTTGAAATTGTGATTCTAGAAAGAAAAAGGAAAGAATATTCAATTTACCAAAATCCAATTTACATGTACTCTTCCAGGGAGGTGATGAAGTTCTGTGCCTCCTGTGCTCTTTTCTAGTCCTCTCTTTATCGTGGCCTTTGCTAGAACATTCTTTCACTATGTCTGGGGCAGAGCAAGACTAAGAGGCTGGCTCCAGAACTATATTTTGAAGTAACAGTTCTCCAACTTTAAAAATATAAATCTCTTTTTATGCCTCAAAATACTTCTCTTTGTACCTTTATACATTTGCTTGGCATCCCTATACCATGATATATTGAAAAAAGCAAACAGCAAATATTTTACCTCAGTGTGCAGAAATTTTGTAAAAATTATTTGACTTCCTCTAGAGTAAGTAAAAATTATGGGTATCATTTTCATGCACAATGGTTTGTAGCCATTAGGAGAAAAATAATTATTTGGGTAATAGCTGTGGTTGCTTAAATGATCTCTTCTCTAATAAAAAAAATCAATTATTGTTTCTTAAATTTTCTCTATGTGGTCATTAATTGTCTGTCTTGATTCATGAGCCTTCCCTGAGTTAATTATATTTTGAAGACTTGTGGGGCTAAAATTTTGTATTACAGGAAATGTAAATCTTTCCATTTCCTAAAAACATTCTTAAGAACTTCATTTTAAATGCATTTAAATATATTTTATAATCATTTAATAAGATGCTTAAGTCTGATACATTTACACAAAATTGCCTCTTTGGGGCTGAAGTTTTCAAAGGCTGCCTAGAGGGAGAGAATGCAGCCTTTGGCTTGCGCTTCCAGGTGGCCCCACACTGCCATCTGGTGGTCATTCAGATGCCTTACTTTTTCAAATTTCTGCCGTCTCTCATTTCTGAAAGTGTTAGTCACTCAGTCGTGTCCGACTCTTTGCGACCCCATGGACTGTAGCCCGCCAAGCTCCTCTGTCTATGGAATTCTCCAGGCAAGAATACTGGAGTGGGTTGCCATGGCCTTCTCCAGGGGATCTTCCTGATCCAGGGAATCAAACCCCAGCCTCCCATATTGCAGGCAGATTCTTTACTGTTTGAGCTACCTGGGAAACCCATCTCTCATTTCTACTCCTGTTCAAATGAATATGCAGCCATGGTTTTAGTTTTCTTCTTTACAATGATCTCACAATCATTTCAGTTCTCACAATCAACTTTTTGGAAAATACTAAATATAAAATTCTAGTGTTTGGACTAATAAGAAATGACCTTTTATTCTATAGCAGCGCTGGGGGCATTGGATGGACTTATAAGTATATTTTTTTGAACAAACTGATAACAATGCCCACCCAAAGTGACAAAGTAGCCAAGTGAGAGCTAAATGCTATTCTGGCCACACAACAGTTACATTCACAAGATTTCTAATCACATCATCCACATTCTTGGGCAGCACAGCATCAGCACCACCTAGGAACAGGGTCAGGCTGTGGTTTACTACAGCACGGAAGATGAGAGCAGGGAGAGAATGCAGTGGTGATGTGCTATAAATGTTTGGCAAGGCTGGTGCAGCAACTGGAAAAGGCAGGCTGGTACTGGATAATGTGTGCGAACCATATGGTGACTGTCCCTGGCCCGCCTCGCAGGTGACAGATGTCATTTGTTCATGGCAAGTTGACAGACGAGAGTGGAAAGGAGCTGAGAAATCTGGCTTTCAGCAAAGAGGCATTGCCTACCAGTCTCACCTTAGGTTCTGTTGAGTTCTGCCTTGGTCAAGGGTGGTCCCTTTGTGTCCTCGTGCCCAGGCAGGACTTCCACGTCTCCCACCTTCTGTTCAGCAGGGTTTCTGGAGTTGCAGAGTATCCACAGGTTATGAGGTGACAGGGTTTCCACACACGGCTCTGTATCCCCAGGCAGAGTACCTGGTGGAAAAGCGAGAAAGGATAAGCCAATGAGCAAATAAGTGCTGACTTTGACTTCATGGTATTGACATGTGATTTGAAATCAATTCTCAGAAGAGCAGGGAGGACATGCAGTTTCAAGAAGCATGTTCAATATTAGAATATAATTTCATATTTAGAAGATTTAAATGTACATTATATATGCTTCTGTAATTCATTAATATTTATGTAGTTTATATTTAAAAGATGAAATGGTACCTATTGTTTTCATAACAGAAACTTCAGAAAATAAAGCTCAACTAAATCTTTTTGCTTGATAAGCCAATTCTCTAGAAAGTAAGGGTAAAATCTCCCTTGGGGAGATACATCAGAATTTCCAGGGGTGAGCAATTTTTATTAAAAGATGAGATTTAAATGCTTTTCAATTAAAAATAGAGTTTGAGTTCTCCTTCAGTGTTCCTTTTATGACTATATTTAAAATTAGAATAAGATAAACCAATATCAATGAAACACCTGTTACATGCATGGCATTATACCTCAACAAATAACTTTCTGAAATACAGATCAGTTGGGGTGGGAGGGCTTGCATAACCAGAGAATTCTCCACTTTTAATGGCATGTTTCCTTCATATCATTTAAAACATGAATTGTAAAGCTGTGCAGTAGTCCCTCCTCGCCCACAGGGGATACACTCCAAGACCCCTCCATGGACGCCTGAAAGTGGGAATAGTAGAGAAGCCTATATATACTATGTTATTTCCTGTACTATCGGGCGGGTAGCATATATAGCATGGATGCACTGAACAAAGAGATGATTCACGTCCTGGGAAGGACAGCATGAGATTTCATCATACTACTCAGAACAGCATGCATTGGAAAGCTTAGGAACTGTTTATTTCTGGAATTTTCCATTGAATATTTTCAGACAGCAGTTGACTGTGGGTGACTCAGAAAGCAAAACTGCTGATAAGGGGGGATCACTGTAATGATAATATTTTATATACTACTTTTCAGAAAGACATCTGCTATATGAACTCAATTAGTAATTTTTGGTGACTAATACTTAATATATGGCATGCCCTGCCCTCTGTGTCCCTCCCTCCAATTCATCTCCACATTGAAGCAATAGTAACCTTTCTGAAATACCAACTGGATTGTTTTTTCCAGTGGCACAAGTGTCCTCTCCTTCCATCTGCTTTCAGTGGTTCCCTTGTTGTCAACAGGTAAAAGTCCAAACTCCTTAGCACGGCTTAGAAAGTGTGATCTAAACCCAGCCTACCTGACTGGCTTCATCACTTGCCATTTACCCATCCCTTCCAACATACCCATGCTCTGGCCACGCCAAATGCCCCATGTTCTTTGAAAAAACCATGTTCTCTTTCTTATCTAGCCACTCACAATGTTCTGCTCTGTGTCAGGAGTACTCTCCCCATCCAGCCCACCCACCTCCCTGCCTTCATCTGGCCACGCCTAGTCACCCTTTAGGTCTCAACTGTAAATGTCACGGTCTCCAGGACGCCTTTCTTGACCTCTTAAGTCTCGGTTGCTGCTCTTCCTCCACCTCCCATAAGCACCCTGGAATTTCCTCTGTCATAACACATTTCACACTATATTGTAGTTGTTTGGTTATTTGTCTTTCTCCTCCAGTAATCTGTAAATTCCATGAGGACAGACACATTATTGCCACTGTATAACTAGGGTCCACCACAGTGCCCGGCACACAGGAAGTGCTCGATGACTTTGTACTGAAAGGATGAATGGGTATTTTCTTTAATCTCGTCAACTTTAGTGGTACTATTATGCTGTCGTACCTTTGTCTCGTTTCAGTCTGTGATGCTTCTCTTACATAGCCAGCGGCGTTATATCTTTGAGTACGACCAATCGGATTGTCTGCTCTCAGTCACCATGCCTAGTATGGTGCGCCACAGCTTACAAACCATGCTTTCGGTGGGCTACTACCGGAACATCTACACCCCACCAGACAGTAGCACTTCTTTTATCCAAGACTACAGTCGAGATGGCCGACTACTGCAAACCCTGCATCTGGGGACAGGGCGCAGAGTTTTGTACAAGTACACCAAACAAGCAAGGCTGTCCGAGATTCTCTACGATACCACCCAGGTCACATTAACATATGAAGAGTCTTCTGGAGTGATTAAGACAATACATCTGATGCACGATGGCTTCATTTGCACAATCAGATACAGGCAAACAGGTTTGTGGTAAAAGGATGGTGATGTATACAAGCACATCGGTCTTAGAAAGTTTTTGCTGGCCACAGTCCGAAATAGAAGCATTAACTTACAGACACGCAATTCAACCAAATTTGAGTTATCAAATTATCTTCCATTGAAAATGAAAAATATGTGATAGATGGTGTGAAAGCCAATTCCTTAAAAAATACAGTGCATTTCCCTTTCTCTCAGCCCTCAAGAAAGTTGAACTCTAAGTACCTAGTCTAACTGGGTACCCCTCCCTAGTCACCACCAAATTGTCCCAAAGATGCAAAGTCTCACTCAAATTCCCAAAGATATGAGTCTCACTGAAACTAGTTCAAGCCTTGTGTAACTTCTATAAGCCTCAGTTGATGGCAACATGTCTTCAAAAGTCACCATTTTTTATTATATTTCATCCTGTGGGTTTATAAAATACCGAAATCCAGTTACTGTAATACTGGATTTGGTCAAAACCTGACCTTCTGACCTTGTTGTTGCTAAGTCGCTTCAGTCGTGTCCGACTCTGTGCGACCCCATAGACGGCAGCCCACCAGGCTCCCCCGTCCCTGGGATTCTCCAGACAAGAACACTGGAATGGGTTGCCATTTCCTTTTCCAATGAATGAAAGTGAAAAGTGACAGTGAAGTCACTCAGTCGTGTCTGACTCCTAGCGACCCCATGGACTGCAGCCTACAATGCTCCTCTGTCCATGGGATTTTCCAGGCAAGAGTACCGGAATGGGGTGCCATTGCCTCTGACCTTGTAGCATGTGTTAAATGAACTGAAAGTATTTTTGTCAGTAATTATAAAAAGAGAGCATGTTTATAATATCAGTTTCATCACTTCAACTACTGGTTGGGTAGTTGAGAATGGGTTATTACTTCTGAAGTTCCTATAATTAATTTATTCTATAACTATAATATGCAGTGTTTTAATTTTTTTTCATATTTGGTGACCACAGTGATGACATTATGTATCTATGAGATGAGATGTCTGGGCGTTAGATATCAAACATCAATCTCTAATATTTCATTTTGAATGTAAAAACATCACTACTAAAGAAAAGAACACTAGAACTTTCTGATTGTTCAATATTGAGTCTCTTGCATTGTTCTCATGATTTTTATTTTGACCCCTTCAGGACCTCTTATTGGGCGCCAGATTTTCAGATTCAGTGAAGAAGGCCTTGTAAATGCTCGCTTTGACTACAGCTACAACAACTTCCGTGTCACCAGCATGCAAGCTGTGATCAATGAAACCCCTTTGCCCATAGATCTGTACCGATACGTCGATGTCTCTGGTCGAACAGAGCAGTTTGGAAAGTTCAGTGTAATTAATTACGATTTAAATCAAGTCATAACTACTACCGTGATGAAGCACACCAAGATCTTCAGCGCCAATGGACAAGTCATTGAAGTCCAGTATGAAATCCTAAAGGCAATTGCCTACTGGATGACTATTCAATATGATAACATGGGCCAAATGGTAATATGTGATATCAGAGTAGGAGTAGATGCCAATATAACAAGATACTTCTATGAATATGATGCTGATGGGCAACTTCAAACTGTCTCTGTAAACGATAAAACCCAGTGGCGTTATAGTTATGATCTGAATGGGAACATCAACCTCTTAAGCCATGGGAATAGTGCTCGTCTTACTCCTCTCCGATATGACCTCCGAGATCGCATCACCAGACTTGGAGAAATTCAGTACAAGATGGATGAAGATGGCTTTCTGAGACAGAGGGGAAATGACGTATTTGAATATAATTCTAATGGTCTGCTGCAGAAAGCCTACAATAAGGCTTCTGGTTGGACTGTGCAGTATTACTATGATGGGCTTGGGCGACGTGTGGCCAGTAAGTCCAGCCCTGGACAGCACCTCCAGTTCTTTTATGCAGACCTTGCCAACCCCATAAGAGTTACTCATTTGTACAACCACACCAGCTCAGAGATTACATCCCTGTATTATGATCTCCAAGGTCACCTTATTGCCATGGAGCTAAGCAGTGGTGAAGAATATTACGTAGCCTGTGATAATACAGGCACCCCACTAGCCGTGTTCAGCAGTCGGGGTCAGGTGATCAAAGAGATACTGTACACGCCTTATGGAGATATCTACCATGACACTTATCCTGACTTTCAGGTCATCATTGGTTTTCATGGAGGACTCTATGATTTCCTTACTAAACTAGTGCACCTGGGGCAAAGGGATTATGATGTTATCGCTGGTCGATGGACGACGCCTAATCATCATATATGGAAACAGTTGAACCTCCTTCCTAAACCATTCAACCTCTACTCTTTTGAAAATAACTACCCTGTTGGCAAAATTCAAGATGTTGCCAAGTATACCACAGGTATTTAAATGGCGTGATGCTTTATGCTAAAGAGAAAACGCTCCATGGTGTTTATCACATAATCTCAATGCCTTTGTAAAGATGCTTCCTCTTCCTGCCAGCTAGCCCACAAGTTATTGTGCAGTCAATCTCTTCCTTAGTCTTCTAGAGTGAGCAGAACTGTACACGTTGGAGTAAAACATGATACTTTTGCATCCTAGTACATTTTCTTCTTTCCTTTTAAGCTCTCTGTTCATAGTTTTCACTCTTAAAAGCTTCTACAAATAATTTCACAGAAGAAAAATCAGGATTGTGTTGCATCAGATAAATCTAATACCAGAGTCTGTGTGGCCTTAATACCACTACCACACTAAGAATTTCCACACAGTAAACTGAGCCAATCTCTATGATTATCCATGAATCAAAAGGTTTCCCCAGAGAAAGGATCAGATGTTTTAGAGTGATATAAAGGGGAGCTTATCCCTAACTTACCATTGGCTAAACATATCAAAGGCAGGAAAGGCATCTTTCAAGCTTTCCACAAAAGTTGTAAAGTATGGGCTTTAAAATGTTTTTTTTTTTTTCTTTTAAATTTTGTGTCTCACAGATATTGGAAGTTGGTTGGAGCTATTTGGTTTCCAGTTACACAATGTACTACCTGGATTTCCCAAACCAGAATTAGAAAATTTGGAATTAACTTATGAGCTTCTACAGCTTCAGACAAAAACTCAAGAGTGGGATCCTGGAAAGGTTAGTAAATGTTTTACCATCCCTATTTAGCTGAAAAAAACAGAAGGGCATCCAACACCATGAAATAGTATTAACATATATGTGCTTACTTCTGTTTGAGTCTTCTTGACTATCCACTTAAATGTCCATGATTAATGAGGAGGTAGGATAAAAGCTTCCATGAGGAAAGGATCAGAGAATTGGAGCTTTGGGAAAAGAAAAGACCAACGTATGACTTGATGACTGCTGCAGTAGACTGACAAGAGGAAAGTGGAACTGAACTTTCATGATTCTAAAATGGGTAGTTATGGATTCTATAGAGAGAAAATTATTCTCTGAGAGACATAAAACATCAGATCTCCAGCTGAAAAATAAATCAGAGCATAGTGCATTAGAAGCATGGGAATAACAAATTATTCTGATAAATGGGACTTACCTAGTGATCCAGTGGTTAAGACTCAGAGCTTGCATTTCAGGAGGCACAGGTTCATTTTCTGGTCAGAAAACTAGGATCCGCATGCCACACAGTGCAGTCAAAAAAATTATTCTGATAAAGAAAAAGTATGTAAGAGCAATGAAGCAAAATAACAAATATTAGAAACTTTCTGGAAAAATAGGAATACCAAAACATTCAAAGCTCAGCAGGAAATTCCATCACTTGATGAGATACAAAGTGAAAGCAAGAAGGAACTTTTTCTTTCAGATGAAAGAAAGAGGAATATCTGTGTCTGCAAATGGATATATATACACACACACACACACACACATATATGGCTTTAACAAAATAAAACTGAAATTTGGGTGGGAGGGCTTGAAATTCAAGTATTAAAAAATTGTAAGTGAAAGGCAATTCTAAGTAGGTACTAGAGGCTTATCCCTTTTTGTAAAAATGCTTTTTATTATTATTATTATTCTTTTTTACTTTACAATAGTGTATTGGTTTTGCCATACATCAACATGTATCCGCCACGAGTATACACATGTTCCCCATCCTGAACCCCCCTCCCACCTCCCTCCCCATACCATCCCTCTGGGTCATCCCAGTGCACCAGCCCCAAGCTGTAATTAAAAGTCCTGCAAAAAGTTCATCAAAATTTTGGAAATTTCTGATGCTTTTAAATGGATACCTGGAGGTTCATTATTCTCTTGTTTATTTCTTAATATGTTTGAAATCTGCCATAGTTTTTAAAAAGAGGTTTTTTAGGTATTTATGTTTATTTTTGGCCACTCTGGGTCTTTGTTGCTGCTGAAAGTCTTTCTCTAGTTGCAGCAAGCAGAGGCTACTCTTCATTTGAGTTACGCAGGCTTCTCATTGTAGTGTCTTCTCTTGCTGTGGAGCACAGACACTAGGGCGCATGGGACCAGGGATCAAACCTGTGTCCCTGCATTGGCAGGTGTATTCTTAAGGACTGGACCACCGGGAAAGTCTCAAAAGTGTTTTGTTTTTTTTTAATCCACATAAAAAGACCCATGAACTGGCTGATTTGCTCTTGTTATGTATAAGATCATGAGCTACTTGAAAGTAAGAATGATGCCTTATACCTCACTGTGGCTAATATATTACTCTACATCCAGTAATAAACAGCTAGTTAGTGTCTGTTGAATTGGAAAAAATAAAGTGTCTTTGTTTGGGGGGAGCTTCCCAGGTGGCACTTGTGATAAAGAACCCACCTGCCAATACAGGAGATGTAAGAGACATGGGTTTGATCCCTAGGTTGGGAAGATACCCTGGAGGAGGGCATGGCAACCCACTCCAGTATTCTTGCCTAAAGAATCCCATGGACAGAGGAGCTACGGGCTATGGTCCATAGGGTCACAAAGGGTCAGACATGACTGAAACGACTCAGCACACACACAGACCCACTTAAGTGCCTTCTAGGTCTCGGATTCTATGGTATCAAATTTGAACATATTTGCTTATGCTTAACCCTTAACTCACCAAGATATCAAGAAATATATGCCAGGTAATCAAATCACCTGTTAGTCTTTTCCTTTCCAAAACGCCGGTGAAGAGATTCCAAATTAGGCTTGTTTTTAAATCACAAACCAGAAAATTAAGGAAAGGGGGAAGCAACCTGGCAAACCTTTGCTTTCTGCGATCATCAAGCATATGACAAGTGTCTAACCCTCTGCTACACTTGCTCAGTGCCTTTCTTCTTTCCTAGACCATCCTGGGTATTCAATGTGAGCTCCAGAAACAGCTCAGGAATTTCATTTCCTTGGACCAACTTCCTATGACTCCCCGATATGGTGATGGACGGTGCCTTGAAGGAGGGAAGCAACCAAGGTTTGCCGCTGTCCCTTCTGTTTTCGGCAAAGGTATAAAATTCGCCATCAAGGATGGCATCGTAACAGCCGATATTATAGGAGTAGCCAATGAAGATAGCAGGCGGCTAGCTGCCATTCTCAACAATGCTCATTACCTGGAAAACCTACATTTTACCATAGAGGGGAGGGACACACACTACTTCATTAAGCTCGGGTCTCTGGAGGAAGACCTGGTGCTCATTGGTAACACTGGGGGGAGGCGCATTCTGGAGAACGGTGTCAATGTCACCGTGTCCCAGATGACTTCCGTGTTGAATGGGAGGACTAGACGGTTTGCAGATATCCAGCTCCAGCATGGGGCTCTGTGCTTCAACATCCGGTATGGGACGACTGTCGAAGAGGAGAAGAACCACGTGTTGGAGATCGCCAGACAGCGCGCTGTGGCCCAGGCCTGGACTAAGGAACAAAGAAGGCTGCAAGAAGGGGAAGAGGGGATCCGGGCGTGGACAGAGGGGGAGAAACAGCAGCTGCTGAGTACCGGGAGAGTGCAAGGTTATGATGGGTATTTTGTTTTGTCTGTCGAGCAGTATTTAGAACTTTCTGACAGTGCCAATAATATTCACTTTATGAGACAGAGCGAAATAGGCAGGAGGTAACAGAAAAAACTCTGCCTTTGCGTCACCAAAGACTGCCTGTTTTTAAAACATACAATGGTTTATTGTATCGGTTTTCTAGATCAGAACTCTGTATATGTAAATATGGAGGAAAAACATATCCAACTGCCTTTCAATGTGACAGAAGATGGTATTTTAATATTGTTTGTTTAAACTCTTTAAGAAATGACAGATTTTTAGTTCTTGTGTGGCAGTATTCAAAATAACACAAGTAGAAATCAAACAACTAAAAAAGTTTTCAGCAAGCACCACTTTCAATTTGTTGAGCCATGCATATGTTCAAATATAAAGCAAGAACCCGAGGTTCTCTGTTGCGACACAAGGTTACATACTCAGCTGTTGGCAGAACTTGCGGGCTATTTGAAAGGTGGTGCAATAGGATCTGAGCCGTGTGTTTCGAAAGACTACCAGCTCTTTCACGTGTTCCAGATCTGTTACAGGAAACTTCAAAAGAAGTGTAAAATGTCCTCGGCCACCATCTCCTAGAATCAGGACCCATTTACCCTTCCTCCCTAATGATTCCTCCTTGCTTGTTGAAATAAATGCCATGTTGTTGTGCTGTGTTTTGGCGTGTGGTGGCTGGGTTCCGTCTACCACACTTCCCTGTGGGTGTGGTCACCAAACCCAATTGCCACTATCTGCTTGTGTATACATGATACCAAGGCAGCTGGCCAATGACTCTCCTCCCACCCAACCTGTTTTGACTACATTTTGTACTCAGTTGTCCAGCTGTATTGGTGTCATGTAAACATAGCTTTTATTAACCCAAGTAGGAATTTCTCATTTATATATAGGGTGTGTTTTGGTCATAGTTTCACATTCGTGATTCAGTATTTATACACTAATCCAATGGTTTTGTGCACATGAAAGGTAATTTACTACCAAGTGTGATTCTGATACAAAAAAAAAAAAGGCTTTCACAGACATACATGCCTGTGATGTCGATACATTACACTCACTACTACTGCAGAAATTCATAAGAGCCAAAACCTTAAAAAAAAAAAAAAAAAAAAAAGACATAATATTAAGGTGAAAGGAAAGTACCAGTGGGAAGACCAAACTAAACATCACGAAAGTTGCTGCCATGTTGTTTACCCCACTTAGATTTATCTTTCAAATGTACAGTTCTGTAGTGAACATTTCCCAGCCGTAGTCAGGAAATGTAATTGAGCCCTTTCCAACCTAACACATTTCAACTAATTATAGAGAGGCAGACTATTTTTTACTAAGATAATTTATATGGATAGTTATTTTAGTTCTCTGTCTTTGCCCATTTATTATTTATTTAATCATCTCTCCTGCCTGGGAAAATAGCTATTTTCCAGGAAGGGTTATTTTGTTCTGTGATCATTTAAAATTTAGAAAAAAAGATCAGGATTAGTGTTAATATCAGCTGCAATTTCTCAATCTGTATGAATCCTGTCATCCAAGAAGCCCCTTGGTGAACTGGGAGATTTGTGCCCAGTGACAAAGATTTTGTAAGCTGCTGTGCAATTGTGAGTTACCACAAATGAAAATACAGGACAGCACAATGTGGCCTGTGGAGAAATCCCCTGAGCCAGCTTCAGCACTTTTCATCACCGAGTCTGGACATTTGCTGTGTCTGAAGGAGAATTTGTGATGGAATGTCGCAGTTTGGACTCTTGCCAGCTACTACCTAAATGCAGTGTGGGGTCAGTGCCTTGCTTTGTGATGACTGTCTTTTTGGGAAATATGCAAAGTCAGAATCCAGGCTCACATTAAGGTTTTTAAAGAGTCTGACTCCTAACTACACAAAGTAGAGTGAGACAAAGGCAAGGACCCACAGACAGCAGGGGAGGGTGTATCCAAACATTTCATTTTCAAAACCTTCAGGTTGGGGTTACCACATTCTTACACACATATTGTGAGAGAGAGAATTCATGATGAACCCATCTCTCTTTTTAATTGGAAGGACACCAGCTCAAGAGATGACTAATCCAGACTACAACCATACTATTGGAGTTTTTTCCCCTGAATCAGGCCTGTGTTAATGGTATAGTATTTATCAGGACAGGATTCTAAAATTACTCACAAACTTGTTGAAAATTTGAATACCTCCACACCAGCCTAAAAATGGACCTTAAGTTCCTAGAACCTCTGATGTTCTTTTAAATCAATGGAAAAATGATTTATGAACTGTATATACAGAGTACATTCATAAATGTGATGATGTATTTTATCACTAATCCAAGATGTCAATATTAGAGTCTATTTTGCTTATATTTTAAGCAATTATACTTTTTTGCAATTCACTGATGATGTATCATTTTCAAACTGCTTTAAATATCCATTAGAAACAAGTATTTGAAGCTTTTACTTAATAGTAATTACCTTGAACTGTGCATTTCTAGTTTGTAATACATATTTATTTAGTTTGTGCCTTTGGTTTCTTAAAGTTATATTTGTATTATAGTCAGGAAATGCACTTTTTATCACTAACAGCTGTGGTTCTAATACTGCCTTGAACCATTACTGTTCTCTTTACCACTTCCAAAGTTTTTTGGAGGTAAGAGGAAAAAACCCAAAAGGTTAGCACACTAATGAGTAGTAAATCTAAGAGAAACATTTGTCATTTCTTAATAAGAACGTGGAGATATTGAATACATCACTTCCTGTTCATCTGAATACAAAGAATGCCTTTACTGACTTGTAGTTCTGAAGTTTAAAGAAAGAACAATTCGTTTGCATTTCCTGATGAAAGTAAAAGCATTTTAAAGAGAAATACATGAATTTCTCATACCCAGAAGACATGCAGCTGACACTACTACACAGCCACACAGCATTCAAGTCAGCTTGAGTGAGAGCACAGCAGTTGGGCTCTCCTATGAAGACTCTTCTGGGCTGGAGGCAGGGAATACTCCGTGATTGTTTCTTTTTCCTAGTTAGGCCCATTTTACTTGTTGGTTTTGTTTTGTTTTGACTCTTGCACTACAGTCTAGAGATCCAAAAGAGCTGAAAAGTTCATAGTTGAACAGCCATTTAAATATATTTATTTTTAGTTGTCATTCTAATCATTGCTGATTAGAAGCATGACTCCTGAAGGAAAGGGAAATAAAGCCCAATTCATACTAATTTTTAGTAAAACACTCACCATATAAATAGGCTTTATTGGGTTTAATTTTTAACCCAACAAAATAATGTATAAAATAAGTGTGTCCTTTACTGTCAATTTATCTATAAGATCTATAATATATAGACTATATATATAACATAATATATACAACATAGCAAATATATGAAAACTTAACAATGTATAATTTGGAATTCACATGCTACGTAGAGAGGTATACAACTAAATTCTGATTTTCATAAGGTTTTTTTTTATTACTATTGACACAGTTTCAAGCATCCTATCATGTTGTTTCTACTACTTTTTTCTTCTCTTTCATTTTTTTGAAACAAATTTTTTTAACCAGACCAGGCCCCACTGTAATATCACCTAAGAGAGTCAGGACAGTTTTTGCATTTATAAAGATATGTTCCTGTAAGGGCAATTGTAATGGAGTTCAGTGGTAATGGAAGCAAAAGTACAGTAATCAAGTGTGGAAAGGAACTTTTGGAGAGACTGAAATGTATTACAGCTTCTAGAAAAACTGAAGGCTACAGATTAGATGCAACATTCTTGTGTTCTTGGAGGAACTCACATACACATAGCTGACCTGAGTAGTACTTCAGATCTCAGACTGCTCTTCCACAGCCTTCTGTAAGGTTCTTTATTCTGCAAAAAAAAAAAAAAAAAACACAAAAACAAAAACAAACAAAAAAAAAACAGAAAACAACAAACAACAAAAAATAATTCAACCATGAAATAGTGACTGTTCCAGCGTGTCCTTCATGTGAAAGCTATTAAGGACCAAATATACTACTGTGTATAAGAAGAAATTACTTCCTAAACAGTAACTGAAAATAGTTAGAGTTAAACTTGCTGTGGATTTTGTCTTGGCAGTTGTCATCTTACATTATTTGTCAAAGGAAATGTGTTTGGCAGTTAAAAAAATCTTTCCTTAGATTTAGTGGTGGACTTTAACCTCTTAAATAAATGTTAGTATATCAGATTGTGTCCTTGAAAAATATTTTACTTGTATGATTCATGACAATGTCTAAATCTTTACTATTCTTCTGGCAAAAGCATCAGTAAGAGAGAAGGTGAAAAAGAGAAGTATAGCCTTTACGTCAGAAAAATATTCTTTTTAGCTGCTTACTTTCTCATGAGAAGTAAAGGTGTTTACAGTGTATGCCAAGATTTTCAGTTTCTATATAACAACAGTTAGAGGTTCTAATCATACTGGAAATTGTGTTATAATGGCCTGAGCCATGTTGCTAGGAAACAATAGGTTCCAGTTTTGTATTCCTGCTCTCACTCCTGTGCTGAAAAGTGACTGGATACTGTACAGGTTCATGTTCTCTGGCTGCAGTTAAATGGTCTTTTGCATTTTGCTCTGGCTTTCAGGTCAGAAGCATGCATTTTTCTACAGAGCATCACAACAACATGCTGTAAATATTTAAAGTTAAACATTATGTGTTGATATTTGAAACAAAAAAGTACTTTGAATATTTCATTTTTAAAAAATAAAATGACAAATGAACACTGTGTCTCATTTTATTCATGCGCCAAACTGCATTCTCAAGTCAGTCTGGTCACCTGAGATTTGAAAAGTGGCTCCCTAACATAGAGCAATAAAACCGCATAATCTTGAAAATATACATGTAGAAATCAGAAAGGCACTAATCGTAAGAGGACATCTTTTCACTTTTATTTTTCATACATATAGGATCACTGACACCAATGACCATTTAATAAAAAAAGAAGAGTAGCTGTTTCAAGTTTAAAAGCCTCTAGGCTAGGACTTATAAAGGTTCTCCCTCCTGTTGATACCTTTCTCAGCAATAGAAAGAAAATTAAGGATTGAAAAACAGGGGTGGGAGGGAGCTAGGAGAGCAAGGCAACCCAATGCACTGGCAAAGAATTGGATGGGCCAGGGGAGGTGATCAGGAGAGACTAAAAAATAACTCTTCTGAGGCCCAAAATCCTGGGCAGTTACAATGGCCCTTTGGCACTTACTTTTCACAAAAAGACATTTACAAGTGACACTGGGAAAGCTGGCCAACAGATTTTCCAAAATTCATCTTTATAATAATATAATATAATATATATATAATATAATATAATATATTATAATATAATATAATAATATAATCCAAATAGGCTGTTATTGCACTTTGCTTGAAATCCTGGAATTTACACCACTCTCAAATGTCCTGTGCTTTTTTATTCACCAATATATAGCTGCTGCTGCTGCTTAGTCGCTTCAGTCGTGTCCAACTCTGTGCGACCCCATAGACAGCAGCCCACCAGGCTCCCCCATCCCTGGGATTCTCCAGGCAAGAACACTGGAGTGGGTTGCCATTTCCTTCTCCAACGCGTGAAAGTAAAGTCGCTCAGTTGTGTCTGACTCTTAGCGACCCCATGGACTGCAGCCTACCAGGCTCCTCCATCCATGGAATTTTCCAGGCAAGAGTACCAATATATAGAGATACCTTGAAAAGATTCACAGAACAGAAGACAATCTTGATTGTTTCAACCCAACCAATCAACAAAAAAAGCAATGGGGGTGGGGAGTGTAGCTGGGATATATTAGTATCATCTGGAGATTGTTTTTTCAACCTACGCATCTCACCCTCAGTTCAAAAAGAAAGCAGAGCTTGTACATTGAGAGAATTATAAAGGAAATAAGGGATTTCTCCATGTTTCTTTCCTAGTCACCGTCGCTTTCAGAGATCTTTGAATATCAATGCTATTTAAACATTTGGTAATATTACTATTGTGAATGTATTTAATTTATTTATTCCTATTTGGCAAATGTGATACTAGCAACAGACTGACTTACTGTACATCACTGGCATAATCAGTGACAAAGCCGAAAAGCAAATTCAAGTCTCATTTGTTACTTTGATGGGCTCTCTCCAGTCGATCAGGTTTGTTATATTCTTTCCACATAAAAATATTCATTTAAAAAGCAAATGACCTAATGATGAAATTCCAGCCTTTTACTACAAGTTGGGCCAATGAGCCCAAATTATAAAAGTGTCCAAATTGGGCAGTTTAACTTCACCCTGAGTGCAAACTGCAAAATTATGGTGCCCCATTTACTGCAAGGGCAAACATAGTCACCAAAGTTGAATTTATAGCCCACTAACAGGAAGACTAGGCATCTCATAACCTTGACATGCTCAAGGGCAAATCTGAGTTTTATTATTAATAGACTTTGGATTCTGAACTCAATAAAGTGAATCAAATAAAACATAAGCTGACATCTAAACATTCTTAACAGGTTTTAAAGCTGGTTCTCACATTTTAAAATCTCTATCCATTCTACCACAAATAATATCTTAAACCCAGCCCTCGATTTATACCAGAAGAGTTAATCAGAGTTAATATAGGCATATTCTCCCTATGTACTACCACAAAGTTTCCCTGCCTGCAACAGCCAAATGGACAATTATCTAAGCTTGTCTTCCTACTGACCTTAAGAACAAATTTCAGAGGAAATGAACAAGTATTTGATAAACTGTCATGTTCCTCGTGGGCTTGCTGACACACTTTTTTTTCCCCTGAAGAAAGGTGTACATGTAGAAATATATGTGCATTTTTCTGCCTGTACTCAGCATATTATAGGTATATGTTAGCATGGCAATATTTTAGATATGGCAAGGATATGACCTTTCTGTAAAGGTGCAAGCTATTATATACTGGGAAATAGCAAGCATGCTCATGCCAGGAAAGAAAAAGTGGGAAAAAAAAAACGATGAATAAAAGGCCAGCAAAAGAAGACAGTGGGTAGGCACATCAACTGTAAAATTTGACAGTAGCAAAATCAGAAAAGCACTTACCTTTTTCAGTGAATTAGTCCAATAAGAAAAGATTAACTTCATCAATGCTTTATTTAGTATATCAATAGCACCTATCTTTGAATATTTTTGAAAGGATTATTTTAAGACAAATTAGGAAAATAAAGCTTTCAAATACTTTATTATAATAGGATAAACCATAGATGATTCCAAAAAAAAGTTTTTTCAAAAAAGACTCTGGTAAAGGAACATGCAAACAATTCATACTTTTAGGATTATTCCAGAATGAACAAGTTAGGGTAAAAATTAATTATACCTATTAAGATTTAAACCCAAGCTACAAATATTTTAAAAGTACTTAAACATATGCATTTTATATTGAAAGTCAGCTTTCTTAATTCCTTTACAAATTAAAGTGATGCTTTTACTTCTAGAAATGGTAACTGGCACACAAATACATCATTGTGGCCATATTCCACCTTTGCAATCCCGTAGCATCCAAGTTAAATGCTCAGAAACCAGACCTTGCCAACAGAGAGAGTAGCTTTGTGTCTCAGCAGGTCACTAATTATTAACCAAGCTCACCACCTCACATGAAGAACACAGAACTCCAAGTCACTAGTTTACACAGAAACTTTGCTTTTTCCTATGGACTATAGGCTGAAATATTTGGATTAACACATTCTGCCTTTAGAGACAGCTCTACCTAGGGAACCCTCATACACTGTTGGTGAGAATGCAAATTGGTGGAGTCCCTGGGTGTTCTTCGGATGCTAAAGCTGAAACTCCAGTACTTTGGCCACCTCATGCGAAGAGTTGACTCACTGGAAAAGACTCATGCTGGTAGGGATTGCAGGCAGGAGGAAAATGGGACGACAGAGGATGAGATGGCTGGATGGCATCACCGACTCGATGGACATGAGTCTGAGTGAACTCCGGGAGTTGGTGATGGACAGGGAGGCCTGGCATGCTGCGATTCATGGGGTCAGAAAGAGTCCGACACGACTGAGCGACTGAACTGAACTGTGAAAAAACAATATGGAGGTTTCTCAAAAAAAACTAAAAATAGAGCTACCATATGATCCAGCAATTCCACTTTGGAGTATATATCCAAATAAAAACAAAAACACGAATTCGAGGGATATGTGCACCCCAATGTTCAGAGCAGCATTATTTATAATTGCCAAGCTATGGAAGCAACCTGTCCATCAACAGATTAATGGATAAAGAAGATGTAGTATATATAGAATGGAATACTACTCAGGCATATAAGAGAAGGAAATGTTGTTATTTGCAGCAACATGGGTACTTAAAGGGTATTATGCTAAGTGCAACAAGTCAGAGAAAGACAAATACCATATGGGGTCACATATGTAGAATCTTAAAAATACGACAAATTAGTGAATTTAAAAATTAAAAAAGCAAACAGGTATAGAAAACAAACTAGTCATTACCAATGACAAGAGGGAGGGGGAGGGGAAATAAAGGCGTAGGGAATTGAGGTACAAACTATTTTGTATAAAATACGCTACAAGGATATATTGTAAAACACAGGGAATATCCAATATTTTATATCTATAAATGGAGTAGAACATTTAGAAAAAAGACAAATCCACCTACACATTGGACCCTCACTTACCATGTACTTATCAACTTTTATTGTTACTTTCTTGGTTTTTATTGTTACTTTCTTTATTATCTTTTATTGACTATTTTCTTGTCCAACTAGGCAAGGGGCTGCCTGACCAGGGAGGCCAGGTGTTCTCACTTCTCCACGCGGGTACCTATTGTGTTTGCTGAGTGAATGAATTCTCTG
The DNA here is from genome assembly GCF_055505025.1 of Bos grunniens. Taxonomy (NCBI): domain Eukaryota; kingdom Metazoa; phylum Chordata; class Mammalia; order Artiodactyla; family Bovidae; genus Bos; species Bos grunniens. The sequence goes on from NC_141194.1 coordinate 137,928,219, forward strand.
AGCCCTGAAGCAACTTGACATATAATCGAACTGCAAGAGTCATGAAAATATAAATGTGAGAAGAAAATACCAGTAGCCATCACTGTGTAAAATCTTGGCTCTCACTTAGGTTGCAATCACTTGGAATTGTTAAAAATTAATGTCACCTGTAAACTTCTGATGGCCTTGTCTGGCCACCTCATAGAAGACGGCTTGTAACTCAGCTGCTCACGAGCCACGGCCAATGAGCCGCAACTGCTAAAGCTCCCTTTCAAAATGAGGTTTTACATGGAGTGGCAACTACTGCGGTAGAGGTAAATGAAAAAAAGTAAAGCCCACTTCATTGGATTTGTAATATAATTTCAATTCTATAGCATCAAACATAATAAACATTTAGAGCGTAATTTAAATTATAAGATTTTTAAACTCCAGACTGGTCTGTGGATTTTACTGTCTAACATCAGAACACTAGGTAAGACTAGGCAAGAAGGTTGCTTTCAGAATTAAAGAGAAATTCTTCACTGTTTAGCACTTGTTTTCAACACACAGGGCATAGCTTCAAAAATCCCCAAAGAGCCTACAACATCATAGCTAGTGGAGAGCATAATACCTAATGCAGAACCCCACGTGACAAAGATGAAGGACACGAACCAGCTTCCTGCCATATAATCAAGCAAGACATTTTCAAATCAGTAGCTATCAAATAATATTTCACTAAAAATGGTGCTTTTGAGAAAAACTGAGGATTATTTTTATTTATATTTGGCAAGAAATGACATTAATCTTTTATAAAGTATCATTATTTTTTAAATCGTTTCCCATTTGTAAATATAATAAATGAAAATAATCTGTGGAATTATTTTTCCCCAATCCTCATTTCAAAGCTCCTCATTATCCGAAAAGTCCATTTCAGCTTTAACATCATGCTAGATGCTTCCATTACAGGGCTATGATGGTTTTTAGAAATACATTTGTAGCTCACTGAACTGTATTATCTATTATATATAAGACTTAGCATATATTTAAATTATTGAAAATAAAGTACAAGGTGTGTTTTCCTTTTCTTCATGGTGTTTTCAGGAAGACATCAGGATCGTCTCTTCTTCCTAAAGAAAAACAATAACAAAATCAAGGAAAGATAAATTTACAAGCTATTAAAATTACAAGTTAACTCAAACTTATAAAATTTCCCACTTTATAAAGTTCACAAAGATAAAATCCCATGATCTAGCTCAAGCAACTAGTATTCAAAACTGTTACAGAGAGTAGAATACCGAGCCAATTTGTAAATTGGAGTTCTATTTACATTTCTTTTCAAAAAGCTAACTACTCAATTTAATTCACCACTTGAGTCTAATTGTCAGTTTATGCCTGAGCTTGGGTCCTGTCAAAAACGGAAATAACAACTCATTTCATTTTATCATAAATATTTATTGTTTCAATCAACACGTATCCTCTTACTTCAGACAAATGATTAACCCCTTTCAATAGATGTCAGCTATCACAAATCTGACAGCTGAGGACATTGGCTAGTGTTCGGTCATTAGCTTTACATATCCATTAAAATGGCTTTGCTCAAGAGATTTAACAATTTGCACTAGAGGAATAATAAAGTCGACTAACCTCCTTTCCTTTGCTACAATAAAATTTTATTAATTCAAGCGTCACAAATCCAGAAATCAGGATCGCGTGGACCAACCTAACATTAGCCTTTCCACCCTTGAAGGGAGAACACTATCTGCTAAGCAAAGGTAAAGAACAAACCCAGATGTTCTCAGAATTGTCCTTATTTCAAATGATTTGTGTCTGAATTCGTGAAGTGAAATGGTACTTATGGAGCCACAAAACAGGCTTGGGAAAACAAGACGGGAAAAGAGAGATGAAAATGTTGTGGGCTCATAGTATTTTTTATATTTCCGCAAAGTTTTATTAAAAGTTTATAGTATAGCATGTGGAAATCCAATAGCATAGGAACAGCCTCCCCTCAGTTGGGGTGTCGGCTCCATCTACTTTCTCGTTGCATTTTTCTTTGTTGTTGTTCAGTCGCTCAGTCTCATCCGACTCTTTGTGACCCCATGGACTGCAGCATGCCAGGCTTTCCTGTCCTTCACTATCTCTCAGAATTTGCTCAAACTCATGTCCTTTGAGTCAGTGATGCCATCCAACCACCTCATCCTCTGTTGCTCTCTTCTCTTGCTGCCCTCAATCTTTTCCAGCATCGGGGTCTTTTCTAATAAGTCGACTCTTCGCAAGAGGTGGACAAAGTACTGGAACTTCAGCATCAGTACTTCCAATGAATATCCGGGGTTGATTTCCTTTAGGATTGACTGGTTTGATCTCCTTGTTTGGATTTTTCTTACAGAACTGTATGTTTATGACTAGGGTCGACTCATAGCCCTGAGCTTCCAAAGCCCATCAAAGAAGGACAGTAAACCATACCTGTAGCACCTTGTGTACTTCTAGCTGAAGGCTTCTTCTCAACTGGATACTGCAAAGGTATTACAATACCTTGATCTGGCTTCTGAAATGCTGAAATGAGATTTTTTATTTTCCGGAAAAATCTTTTATGTACCCCCGGTGCTGTCTGGAAAATAAAAGGTCAAGCAGATTATTCATCTTCCTCGTAATTCTACAAAAAGGGCCTACAAAATGTGTAAGGGATGCTGAGAGAGGTGACATTTGTGTAATTTATTCAAATATTTGAAAACAGAAGGAAGCGGGAAAAACAACATTCTAGAAGAGCTCACTTTGGTTGGCTGAACTGCCCTGCAAGAGGAGCTAATGAGCTGTCATTTCAGTTCTCCCGAGGGTGGTATTAGTTTGTACAAGCCCCTGCTCATCACCCTGCCCTTCCCACCTGCTACCCTTCATACATCCCAAACCTCTAAGGGTATACAGGCCATTACCCACAATGAATTCACCAACGAAGAGGATGAAATTAAACAGGGGGAAAAAAACACAGATCCTATAGGTCATTAATAAAAAGCCTAAAGAACCAAGAAAAATTTTAAAAGCAAACAAAACAAGCACCCATTTTCCCTGTCATCATTCTACAATGTAAAATGCTACACAGGAAATTTAAAATTGCATTTTAAATGCAGGGCTGGCTAGTCCTCGTACTCTGACTCCACAATCTGTCCTGCCTCATCCTTCACATTCAATTTTTTCCTGCTTGGGAAACTTCCCTATCCTCCCCAAAATTGTTCTCTCCATCACCACTTCACTTGACAAGGTTTTCTCTATGACATGAAAATGAAAGACTCTCTGAGGTCACCTTTATTTATTTATCTGGTTGGTTTTGAAGGGATCATTATTTGCAGGTGACTATTAAAATGTACTCCTTTCCTGACATCAATTATCTTGTAAAGACACTACTTGAAATCAACAACAATTTCCTGCAAAAGCTTATGAGTCAAGCTTTAGGCATCAGCTCAAAACTGTCATTTTACATAAAATAAAATAATATTGCTATAAGCGATTGAACAATGACCAGGTTTTTTTTTTGTTTGTTTGTTTTTTTAGAAAGCTGTTTTTCAGCTCTTCCATCTGGAAAATTTTTGAGGTGGAAGCTGTTCATTTGTTAGCATTTAATGAGAAAACAGGAAGGCTGGCAGACAGACTTCCGTCAACTAGACTAAACGCTGAAGGTAACACACTATCCACTGTAACTCTTGGCCATTTCCTACAGTGGGGTAGTTTTTCGTTTAAAACACTGAAAAAGTTCTCTTTATTGATAGTTTTATTTAAGTGTCCACTCAGAGGCCCACACAGCTACTCAGTAGACGTACAATACTCTCTCACTCAGCTCCACCCTTATGGTCAAAACGCCTTTCCAGAATTCTATTGAACCCTCATCCAAAAGAACATGGCCATTCTTACAGGAGTCCAAAATTCCCTGGACTCTTACAGAAGTCCTAGAGTTCCTTGGCTTCAGGATAGAATCTCCAAATGGCAAAGGCAAGCTGTAGGCACAAAATAACCTTCTTGTATCTTCCTTAGAGTACTTTTTCATTTTCAAAGCCCTTTCCCATCTCTTGCCCCCACTATTTGACAGACTGGCTGTTCTTGGATGATTTGGTTACTCCCATTTGACAGATAAGAAAATGAAAATACAAGGAGATAATTCAGCTTGCCCAAGTCACACAGATAACCAGAGGCAGAATTGGCCCTGGATCCCAGGACCCAGTGCCTTTCCTCTCAGATTAGGACTAGACCAAACAGGTTCTACTGAGGTTAGAGTCACAGACCAGAAGAGAAACTATACACTCCCCCAGTATGGAAAGATTTCAAACCACACATTTTTTCACCTGTTCTTGTGGCTTGTAAAACCATTTATCAACAGAAGCATCTTTTTTATGGGGATTTATATGTACTTAACCTTGATTATCCACGCTAACAGAGAGGAATAATAGCACAGGATGTAAAAAAGCAATTGAAATTTGGCATGTAATGTTGCACTGGCAGATAAGTGACCAAATTTATAATGTTTTGCTTAGGTCAATAAGTGAAATTATTTAACGTCTACTGATCTACTGATGATCAAGCATCCAGAAAAGCCCCAAAGCACTGAAGTCAGCAGAAGGGTGTTAGTACATTTCTTACAATGTACCACAGACAATGTACATATTAGTAAACGATGGCTGACTGTCTGTAGAATTCTCTGAATTAACAATTCGGCTAAATTTTAGCCTGAGTCACATGAGATAAATTAATACACTTGGCAACGATACAACCTAAAATTCTATCTAAAATGAGAAATTCACATCATATTTGTCTTTCATAATTGAGTGGATCCAGGGTTCAATTTTACTCCACTCTTTGAAACAAATCGCAGACATACCTCAATTTCTAGCACAATCCTTGCACAGAAGATGAAGTGCTACTGTCAAGATTTTTCCTGCAGGGTAGCAAACTAAAGCATTGTTCCAAAAAGCAATATAAATATCTGTTATTTACCCAATTTTGAAAATACATTTACCACAAGAATTGTACCACTGACATCTCCCATCCTGTCACTGAACTCAGCTATTGTTCAAATTTGCACATTTGCCATACTGTCATCTCTGTTATCCATGGAAACATGTTTTGGATCACAGCTGGTCTTCGATATGCTCTAGAGAAATTTCTTCTAGTCAGGTGATATGAGATCTGAGAATACACACTAGTTTAATATTCACCTTAAGAAAAACGTAACTAAGAAGGCAAATTTAGTAGATAGGGAAAAATGCAATGCATTTCAAAAATAAATCGAGAGTTTGTTTTTTTTTTAACTGTTTTCCTTTTGGAGAAAACATGCCAATCTTCTGCTCTCTTGGTGCAGATAATTACAATATTATTAGATAAACGGGTCAGACCAGACAATAGAATGAGAGAGCATTTGTGTTCAATAAGCCTTTTCTTTCCTAACATGATCACAAACATGTACCATTCTGTGTGTGATGTTGTACTTGAAATGGAAGAAAATGAGTTAAAACAAAAGGTTAGCTAAACCCTACTAATTTAAGATCCTTTTCATACAGAATATTCTTCAGAAGCGGAAGGCTACTTCTCTAGGGAGAAGGGCTATTTCTGGTCAAATTATATACACATATATATGTATGTATCAAATGCTACTATTCCTCATAATAAATGAAATTTCATTTCCTATTCAATCATCTCTGCAGTGATGCAGAGAATTTTTTTAAATAAACAGGTATAAACAGTTTTGATTAGAGATAGTACTGCTTTTCCTCTAATTAGTATCATGGCATTAATTATCCTGATATAAAGCAACAACGTGTTTGAAAACTTGCCCTAATTTATCTCAGTAGTTCAAAACATTTGTAGTGTGCAGGTTGTGCTTTCTAGTTTACTGATGCATCTTTAAAGGTTTAGAGCTATTTTAATTTTTTTAAGTCTAGTCTTTAGAGTTTCTTAAATGCATAGAATGTGTTATTAATAGAGGTTGATATTAGCATTTACATTTTCAAACAGCTCATGATGAAGTGCTTTCATTATAAAGACAGACTTTTTATATAAGAGTCAGAAATCATTTGAAATCAGAAGTTTCCATTGCAGAGACCTCTATTTTGACAGCAGGGTAATATACTATCCTGGTAGGTAGAAAGAGATCCACTCTATAGGCATTTCTTGCAATGGCACAGTGACTTTCAAATTTTTCAAAGCCATCAGAATCCATTTTTCTAATGAAATCTTTCTCAGAGCCCCACTTGCTAAGCAAAATAAAGAGCTGCTCAGATTAAAGACAAATTGGGGACCCAAAGCATACCCGCATATCCTCCTCTCCTCCTATAACCCCCTGGGCAACTCCAAGGTACTAGATGGAAGGGCCTTAGGATTTTGAAGAGCGTAGCTCGAAAGCTACTATAATATTCCCTCTCTCTCTTTCTCACCTATCCTTGTCCTTTCATGTGGCTCAGCAGGGACTCCTGTCACCAAAGTAGAGCAGCCTTGATTACCCTAATACTTGGAAAATCCTATATTCTTCAAACTTTTATGATAGATAATGTGTAACACTTAACTGTATATAATCACACTGTTCAGCAACTTGGGTGAATTCCCATTGTTGAGGGCTTTGCTATTTAGGCCTGTGGCTAAGAGCTTTCCTTACACGCATTATCTCATTTAATCTTCAAAATGAATACTATGAGTAAGCACTATTTTTAGCCTTATTTTACAGATGAAGAAACTCGTTCAAAGAAAAGTTAAGTAACCTACCCAAGGTCAGAGACCTCTCAGAAAGGGGGTGAGGGTGGACAAGACGTGCAACCCAGATCCACCCTGACAGCAAACGCCAGGCTCTCACATTGCTGTTGAATTCATTTGGTATCACCTCAAGGGTCTTATAAGCTCTTAGAAAACAGGAGTCATGTTGTTTGATCCCCCACAGAACCACTTGAGTTAGTATTATTTAGTAAATAATTGTAGATTTGATTCTTTTATATATTTTTGATAGACTTTCTAAAATTTCACCTAGGTACTACAACTTTAACACAATCCTTTAGCTTTGTTATCTTTCCTCCAAAGTCAGACACTCAATACAATGGTGGCTGAACAGAACTGGGACCAAAAATTTTTTTTAAATGATCCATGAACAATTTTGGATTAGAGCATTAGTGATTTGATTTGGAGGAATATTTGGGGAATGTAGGATTTGACAGCTCTTTTATGAAAGCAATTGAAAAGTCAAACAGCTTCCCAATACCCCCAGAAGCAAAAATAAATAAAATAGCTATACCTCAGCACTCCAAGAACCTGTTTCTGTCTGGGACACTCGGTATGTATAAATGTAACCTTGATACCTGTGAAAGAATAAACTTTCATTACTGAAAAATTCCAAAAGAACAATGGGTGTTCTAAATTTGAGCTTTAACTATTACATATAAATATACATATACTGGGACACACATATATGGCACCAAGTCATTCGTAGAAATAAAAGCCTGGGGAATCTAACTTGCTCACACATTATATCTAGCTAGTCACAGTTTCCAGTAAGCCTTCTTTGTCTTTACTTTTTTTTTTTTTTAATGAGGGCATTCACACTCCTAAGGATTTGTCAAGTTGAGAGACTGCTGGGACAGAAAGAAACTAGAGACCTATTGTAATTGGTAAAAATTACAAATTATTAAGCCAGCCTAGGTGTCACAGTTGGTAAAGAATCCACCTCCCAATGCAGGAGACACAAGAGATGTGGGTTTGACCCCTGGGTCAGGAAGATCCCTTAAAGTAGGAAATGGCAATCCACTCCAATATTCTTGACTGGAAAATTCCATGGACAGAGGAGCCTGGTGGGCTGCAGTCCCTGGAGTCGCAAAGAGTCGGGCATGATGGAACATGCACACAATGACAAATTATTACATAGATTCAACAAAGTCTAGTTATATTACTTTTTAAGTACATATTGAGCCTTAAGGTGAAAACATTTCACTGGGCTAAGGTACTATGATGCCTACTTAAGTTAACAGTAATAATATTAATTATAAATACAATAAATGTGCTATATCCCTATGATGTTACTATTATTATGTAAATTTATAATATAGTACTAATAATAATTTGAAGGAGTCCTGCCAAAGTACTTGAAATCAGCTTGTCCTTTTAGATGGCATAAATATTTCCCCCAATTATTCAGTATGTATGCATATTATATATCTGTATAGTTGATTTCTACTACATGCCAAGAGTTTTACATGCTGTATTAGTTTGCTCAGACAATATAGCAAAATACCATAGTCTGTGTGGCTTAAACAAAAGAAATGTATTTTTGCACAGTCCTGGAGGCTAGAAATCCAAGATCAAGGTGCCAGCTACATAGGTTTTATTCTGAGGCCTCTTATCTTGCCTTGTAGGCAGCCACCTTCTTGCTGTGTGCTCACATGACCTTTTCCTTGTGTGTGTGTGTGTGTGTGTGTAGAAAGACATCTCTCTTCTTAAAAGGCCACCAATCCTATTGGGTTGGGGCCTCACCCTTACAACCTCATTTAACCTTAATTACATCCTAAAGGCCTATTTTCAAACATAGCCACTTTGGGGATTAAGCTTCAACATATGAATTTGAGGGGAGGGGGACATAATTCAGTTCATAGTGCTCCAACACTGGCACCCCCAGATTCACACCTTCTCTCATGTAAAATACATTCATTCCATCCCAACAGCCTCAAAAGTCTTCAATACATTCCAGGATAAACTCTACAGTCTAAATAAAGCCCAAAGTCTCATCTAAATATCATCTAATGAGGTATGACTGCTCCTGAGTCAAAATTCTTCTCCAGCTGTGAACCTGTGAAACCAGACAAGTCACATGCTTCCAAAATACAGCAAGGCAAGCATAGGACAGATATTCTCATTCCAAGAAGGAGATATCAGGAGAAAAGGGGTGACAGGTCCCCCATATGTGCAAAATTTCATAAGGTAAATTCCATTAGATCTTAATGCTTGAGAATAATCTTTTTTGAATGGACGCTCTACCCTCCAGCCCCACTGGGTGGCACTGTCACCCCCGTGGCTCTGCAGCAGCAGCCCTGCCCACCTGGCTCTGCTGGGCACTGATCCTGCCTTTGAAATTTAGGTGAAAGTGACCTTGCCCTCCTAGGCTTATGCACTCTGGTGCTGTGGTGGGAGTGGCAGCCCTGATGATCTCTGAAACGCTTTCAAGATCATCTTTCCATTTTCTTGAAAGATAAAACATTTTTGCAGCCAAATTGCTCTGCTGCCCTATCATGTTCCCTTTGGTCCAAACGGACAGTGTCGCTGATGCTTTGGTTCAAACTCTATTCCCAGCTTCTGCTGAGATGACTAGTTAACATCGTGGGTAATCTACTTAAGAAGCAATTGTCCAGCCATTCTCTTGGTGTTCTCTCCAGACCAAGCTTCCTCATTTTTTGCCATATGAGTGGGCTGAGAATTTTCCAAATCTTTAAATTCTGGTTTCTTTTTGCTTAACAACTCCTTTTTTGCTTCATCTTTCTCCTTTTGCATTTTATCATAAGTAGTCACGAGGAACCAAGGTATTCTTTCAACACCTTGCTTAGAGATCTCCACAGCTAAATATCCAATTTTCAGGTTCTACCTTCCACAAAATATTAGAACACAGTTCAGCCAAGATCTTTGCCATTTATAATCAGGATGGCTTTTCCTTTAGCTTCTAACAACACATTTCTCATTTTCACCTGAGACCTCACCAGAATGACCTTTAACATCCATCATTCTACCAACACTGTGTTCACAGCAATGTAGCTTTTTTCTAGCATGCATCTCCAAACTTCTCTAGTGTCTACCCGTGATCCAGCTCCAAAGCCACTTCCACATTTTTAGGTTTTTGTTACAACAGCACTAGACTTCTCAGTACCCAAATCTATACGAGTCTGCTTGGGCTGTCATAACAAAATCTATGTTATGCCATAGTCTATGAGTGGCTTAAACAAAAGAAATTTACTTTCTCATAGTTTTGGAGGCTGGAAGTACAAGATCAAGGTGCCAGCAACATAGGTTTCATTCCAAGTCCTTTTTTCTGGCCTGCTGGACAACCACCTTCTTGCTGTGCTCTCACATGACCTTTTCTTTGTGTGCATTCATTGAGAGAGAGTGCTGTCTCTCTTCTCATAAGGCCAAGACACTATTGGATTACAGCCGCACCCTTACGATCTCATTTAACCTAAATCGCCTCCCAAAGGCCCTATCGCCAAGTACATCCACACTGGGAGTTAGAACTTCAACGTAGGAGTTTGACAAGAACACAATCCAGCCCACAGCACATGCATTATCTCTTTTGGGCCCAACAGTAATCCTATGAACTTTATATTGTGAAATTGATTTTATAGATGAGGAAACGGAAACTTTGAAAAGTTAAGTAACCAAAGCCACGCTACAAATCAAGCACCAAAGGTGGGCTTTAAATCAGAGCTCTTTGACTGTAGAGCTCTGGCTTTTGATTCCCACCCTGTAATGGATATAGATTATTTATTATATTTTAGCATATATGGTACGTGTGTGCATGCTTAATCACTCAGTCACGTCTGACTCTTTGCGACCCATGAACTGTAGCCCGCCAGGCCCCTCTGTCCATGGGATTCTTCAGGCAAGAATACTGCAGTGGGTAGCCATTCCCTTCTCCAGGGGATCTTCCCAACCCAGGGGTCAAACCTGGGTCTTCCGCATTGCAGGCAGATTCTTTATCATCTGAGCTATCAGGGAAGCCCCAGTATGTAAGGTACTGCTATTTAATTTGCCTCACAAAAACCTTTGCTTCCTAGAAAAGTACAGTAAACTTTATGCTGAATCATTTCAAATTATGAATCTGAATATTCACAGTTTTATTTCAGACATTTTCTGATTGCTATTCTTTGGCACAAGTTTGGGTCAAAATATATCTTTGATTAGAATACGTGTTAAACTCTGGTAAAAGTAAATGTGTTTAAATCTAAAAGAACCTAAAGAATCTAAAGTATCTCAAACAGGGTCACCCTTGACTAATTGACCTCACTTACCATTAATCCCTTAAAGAACTAAAAGTCTTTAAATATGTGGATTAAATTACTGTATTTTTAATCAATATCCAAGAGTACTATTACCTAAGGGATAAAAAAAATTAGGTCTAAAACACTTTAGTCAGGTTCATTCGATTTGTGAAATCCAAAAAAGGGTCAATTTAATTTGCTGCTGCGATTACAGGAAATGTTTCATTTTTGTTATAAAGATATGCCAGAATATTTACATCATATATAAAATAGCTTGATAGATGCATATAATATACTATTTAGCACATATAATATGCTAAATAAATATAAAATATTACATTGTAAAGCCTTTTGCTTTTTTAAGCAATTGAAATGTACCTCAAAATCCACTGATTTCAGTAAGTACTCTACAGGGAACAAGTCAAGCACTTCGATTTCCATTTTTCACTATGAGAACTCCAAACATAAAGCTTTAAGTGGTTTTCTTAAAGTTACACAGCAGGGAATTCCCTGGCAGTCCAGTGACTAGGACTTAGTGCTTTCACTGCAGGGGCCTGGATTCAATCCCTGGTTGGGGAACTAAGATCCCACATGCCACCAGAAAAAGAAAAAAAAAAAAAAAAGGAAAATGGAGGTAGGAGCAGGGAAATAGCATAGGCCTTTATTTAGTTTCTTTTTCCCTATGGAAAGCGATTAATGGCAATAATTCAGTATCATTAAAGGTATTCTGGAAATTATTTAAAATCTCAGCAACGATGCAAGCAAAATCGTAGGTAACTGGTTTTCTACTTTCTCAAACAATGGGTTTCTAAAAGATACAATGAATCTATCTCTCTACTATCATTCAGCCTCATTTAGTCAAAATAAATGAGTCTGTTTTGAAAATTGTTTCCTAACGAATCTGATCTTATCGCACTTTCAGTTAAGAAGCAGGAACCTGAGTACCACTTCAAAAGTCCTTACCTCTTCAGTCTTGAACAACCTGATGTTAGTGGCACATAAAACTCCTTGTGATCAACCCATCCAACTTTAACAGTCTCCTACGCCCCAGCTCCTTCGATTTCTGAATGAGCAAAATTGTCTCCCCACTCAAACAAGCCAGCATTTCATCTCTTCCACTTCCAAGTTGCTGGAGTAATTGACCAAAGATCTCCTGTAGCCAGCTCTCGTGGATATACTCTCATCACTGATGGAAGAGATTTAAAACAGTGCAATTCAAATTATATTCCCAGGGTATTAGCAGAGCATCACCTGGGACCTTGCTAGAAATGTAGAATCTCGTGCCCACTCCAGAATTGCTGAGTCAGAATCTGAACTTTTAACAAGGTTTCCAGATGATTTGTAGGCACATTGAAGTTACAGAAGGATTGATTAAAAATGCATGGAAAATGCTCACACCTCATTGGCTTCTTTCACTCAACCTGGGCGCATCTGTGCCGCCACCCCTATAGTCAGTCTATGTTTTCAGAAAGAAATTTTATTTAAATATAAGCTGAAGCTTTTTCAAGGGTTTCAGTCTTCATAAAACAGTGTTTCTAAACTTCTTACTCTTTCTTCCCCAACAAAATTTCAGTTTTGTTTTCTGTAGCTTGTATTAAGAAATAGTAATCTTATAATATAAAAGTAAACTAAAATATGGATTATCTCTTTTCCAAACTACTCATGCTCTCTCCCCATCCACTGAAAAATCACTGTTTTAGGGAATAAATTGGCAAGTTATAACAAGGGCTATAAAACTGCGTATTTTTGACCTAATGACCTTCCTTATCTTCATCCGCTCTAAGGAATGAAATGGAAAAAGCAATTTGACCAAGATTTTCATATGAGTTCTATTTTAATAGTGAAAAAATGGAATTAACCTAAGGAATGTAACTCAAAATAAAGAAATGGCAGCAGAAAGAATGGTTCAAAACTAAACCAAAGTTCAAAGATATTAAAGAGCTATACTTTTTTAAAAAAATTTAAGCACATGGACCATGTCAATATAAAATGATAGTATGTGAAAAAAGTGGACACAAGGAGAGAGAGATGCCACTCTAATTACTGTTCAAAACTATCCTTGTATGTATATAAATGTAAATTTAAATTAACATAAATACATCTTTGTATATTATTTTTCCTTTTTTTCTTTTTTGGCCATGCCATGGCATTCAGGCTCTTACTTCTCTAACCAGGGATCAAACCTATACTCCGTGCAATGGGAGTCTTAACTAGTGGACCACCAGGGAGGTCTGTTAATTTTCCTTATAATGTTATACAACTGACTAATAACATTTTTTTAAATAAACAGAAGTGAAATTGCAATTTGAAGCTTTAAAAATCTAACCTAAACAAATCACAAATTAGAAAAATATTGTTCATTTTAAAAAACTGAAATTCCAATATTTGGCCACCTGATGCAAAGAACTAACTCATTGGAAAAGAACCTGATGCTGGGAAAGATTGAAAGCAGGAGGAGAGGGGGACGACAGAGAATGAGATGGTTGGATGGCATCACCGACCCAATGGACATGAGTTTGAGCAGGCTCCAGGAGTTGGTGATGGACAGGGAAGCCTGGTGTGCTACAGTTCATGGGGTCGCAAATAGTCAGACATGACTGAGTGACTGAACTGAACTGACTGACATCCCTTTAGGATTATTTTTCCTCTGACTATTAATATAGACAAACCAAGAATGTAGTAGTGTAATCTTTGGTGGGGGGCAAGCTGTGATACATGTGGGATCTTAGCTCCCCAACCAGGGATCAAACCTGTGCCCCCTTCATTGGGAGCATAGAGTCTTAACCACTGGACAGCCAGGGAAGCCCCGAATATACTGTAATTTTAACTTCCTTCCTCCATCAAACTGTTAGTCACACTTGTTGATAAGCCTGGAATTTTAAATTTATCATGAGAAAAAAATCTAGAAAATTAATAATTGGTATAAAGCAATTTTGTTGCTGTTGCCATTGACTAATTTTCTTGAAAAATTAATTTCTTAAAAAAACAAATATTTTGCATTTCAATGACTACAAAGCATGTGTTGATTCTAATATTAAAATGTGCCTTTATCTTTTCAAAAGCTGTCCCCAATTCTTGAAAAATGTTCTGGTTAGAAACAGACAAGAAGAAAGCAACCCGACTTATTTCTTATTCTCTCAAAAGGTCAGCATTGGGGACAGATCTTGCTTTAAAATTGATGAAACCACATCAATTCCTTCTTTATACCACTTCAAGGGCTACACAAAAGAAAAAGTTTAGCTACACCTGACTTCATGACACCACAAATAAAGCAAGCTAGTGCCCAGGCTGCCTATGTCTATACAAACAAATGTTATGTGCAAAATTCAAGGCATAATTATAATGTGACAGATTTTTTAACAACTATTTCAGAGCTTTTATACCCAGAGGAATGGTGTCCTATACAAAGCCATCATTACTGAGAGTGTTCTCTGATTCAAGAGGTTTTCCAGTTTCGTATGCCCCAATCTTCTTTCTTTCAGAGTGAATTTGAATTTTCAGAACCATCGAAAGTCATTCAGCTTCAAGTTTGATGGTAAAACTCTGTAAAACCAACTTCAATGAGTCATGACAATGAATATAATCTCTTCTTCCCTTGAAGTGCCACAGAACATTTTATTTCTGTACTCATACAATGGTCTAACTTTATCTCACAATTATTTATAGATTTTTTATTTATATTAATGAACACCTACTACATATTAACTTTGTAAATGTTAACTCATGCAAGAATTCTCATAACAACTCCATGAGGTGACTAGTATTATTATCACCGTTCCCCTTTCCACAGATAGGAAACCTGAGCCATGGATAATTTAAGTAACTTGCTCAAGGTAAAATAGCCAGGTAAGGGCCACAGTTGGGATGCACACCCAGAGGGTTTGACTGTAAGACATGGGCTCTTAACAATTTTTCTATGCTGTCTCTCTCTTACATAAGAGGGACTGAACAAACTGATCTTTAGGCGAATCCTAAAGCCAGGACTTGCCTGGCGGTCCAGTGGTTAAGACTTCTCCTTCCAGTGCAGAGGGTGAGGGTCAATCCCTGGTAGAGGAGCTAAGATCCCACATGCCTCATGGCCAAAAAAAAAAACAGAAAACAGAAGCCATATTGTAACAAATTCAATAAAGACTTTTAAAATGGTCCACATAAAAAAGAATCATAAAAAAGCATAGTTCTCAAAAAGGGGAGGCGTCTGCTTGGCCTTATGACTGGAAAGAAAGAGCGAAGGAAGAGGCTAAAGCATAGAGACCAGATGGGGAGAGCCCCAGAGCGTCAATCTGGGCTTCCCTTTTGCTTTAAGCTAATGACATCTTTAGACTAATCTTACACCTTAATTTTACATTGTCAACCAGAGTCAGCACTTGATTTATTGCCTTGTGAATTGTCCTTTTGGTGGTCTGTGTACTGCAAATTTAATCCTATGCCGTTAATGGATTATGCTCAGATAATTCAAAATAATTCTAGTGGCCTAAATTATCATGAAGATAAATGTGGCACCAACACACATAGCCAGTTGTATTCAAAAACGAACTCATTAAGTTTTATAATTTCTCATTCTTCTGTTCCCCTTAAATACAACTGAGAAGCTGGAGTTTTCTTTTGTCACTGTTACTTCCCCCATTTCTCCAGTTCAGTTGTTTGACAGGCACTTTATTCCCAGTCATCCTTTAAATCTTAACGGACAAAAAGATAATTATCCTTTCATCTAAAGACACATATGTCAAATGACTTCATTATGTGTCCCTTTATATATATATTTATTATATATAAAAAATATAATAGCATTTCTTCTTCCCAATTTTTCATCAGATAAAAGTAGCAAATTCAGATATGTACAGAAAGATGTACAGAAATAAACTATTTATTCGAACTAATTATTTTAAATATTTTAAATTGGTTTTTCTTTTATTACCATCAAACTATCCCAGTGGGCATTTAGGACTTTCCCAATGGTTGTCTATATTGAGGGTGAAAAAGAAATGCGAGGGCTCAAATGTACCTTAGTGAAGAGAAACTTGATATACCTTGAAAACCAAAAAGAATAAAATTAAATTGAATTTAAACTATTTGCATGGATATGAACATTTAGTATACTGGATAAATACAGAAAAAATACATAAAGTCAGCAGATTTTCTGTTGCAAAAGAAAATATGGTGGGAAAATTTTCCATTTATGATAGAAAAAAAAATTGACACATACATGCATGCTCACAGTAACTAGAAATAAACCTAAAAAATATGCAAGACCAATGGGAAGAAAGCTATAAAACTCTATTGATGAATATAAATGAAAAATTAATAAATGGAGAGACAGATCAGGTTTTTGGATGGAAAAACTAAATTCTTTAAAGATGACAATCCCTCCTTAACTTATGAATGAGTTTAACATAACCTCAGTGGGATTTTTTTTAATTTAACAAAATTATTCTAGATTTCATCTTGAAGAACCAACAGATAAGAATAGCAAATAATTTTTAATATATTCAAATATTATCATACTACAGAGCTAGTATTACAAGAATAAACCAATTGATCCAAATAGATAACTGCAAAATAGTAACTGTTATATGTAAGAATTTAACATATGATAAACTAGGCTAATAAATCAATCAGGAATGGAAGTTCTATTTATAAATCATTCGCTATTTTGAAACAAAATCAATTAGATCATTTCTCCACATCAAAATAAAACTCCAAATGGAATTAAAGAGTTAAACATAAACTAACCAAATCATAAATTTAAAGCAAAAATTGAAGTGAAGTTATAGGATATCTCTGCAAGTCAAAGAACTTTCTATTTTGGGAAGCAAAGGGAGAAATCAAACACAAGGAAAATGAATGATGGACTTTATTAAAAATGTTAATTTTTGTGTGTCAAAGAAAAGTGATGGCAAACACCAAACTGAGAAAAGATACATCAGATCAAGGATTCGAATATAAAAACTCATACTGTATTCAGAAAAATAGTAAGATCCAAATGGTTAAATGGACAAAATACACACCAAAGAGTCAATTCATGAGCAAGGAAATACAACAGTTTACCAACCACACAGATACTTGATCACTAGTTAAAGAAATATGAAATAAAGAATGAGACATCAAATTTCAAGAATTTTTTTAACAAGAATACTCATTTCTAGGGAGCATGCAGTGAGACAGACACTTTCATGCAGTACTGGTAAGCATATATATAAACTGGGATAACCACTTGGGAAAAAATATTTGGTGATCATGTGTACATCAAGAATCTTAAACTACTCATGTTTTCTGATTTAAAAATAACACATCTTGAAATTTGTTATAAGGAAGTAAGCGTAAATATGAGGAAGTCTTTAGGGATTGAAATATGAATCATGACAAACTTCATAATAGCAAAAAAAGAATGGAATGATTCATATATCTAAAAATAGATGACTGGTTAAGGAAAACATAGTTGGGTTGGTTGGACTACCATGAAACTATTAAAAATAATGTTTTAAAATCACCTGTAAGAACATTATATACAAACGTGCCTTTTTCAAGTTAGGTGGAAAACACAGCAGAATATAGTATTAGAAAAGCACATGCGTTTATAAAGCAATTGTTTTATTAAAATATAGAAGAAAAACCACTTAATTTTCAACAATAATTGTCTTTAAGTTATAAAACTATAGATTATTTTCTCTCATTTCTACTATCTACATCTTAAAAAATTTCTATAATGTGAATAGGTGTTTAGGAATTATTTTTAATAGACTTATTATACCAAAATCTGGATTTATTTATTGAAAATAATTGGAAGAAAAACTTCTTGCTTTAAATGAAGATGAGCAATCTTATCAATGGAAGATCTCTTTAATACCTTTTGACATTCAGTTTTCCAAAATGAACAGAGGAAAAGGCCATGATCAGGGGCTCAGAACTGGGGAAAGGAGCAAATCTAGTGAGAAAGTATAGTATAAAGTACAGCTCAGCTTCCCTGGTGGCTCCAACAGTAAAGAATCCACCTGTAGTGCAGAAGACCCAGGTTCGATCCCTGGGTCAGGAAGATCCCCTGGAGAAGGGAATGGCTACCCACTCCAATATCCTTGCCTGGAAAATTCCATGGACAGAGGAGCCTGGCGGGCTACAGAGGGTGGCCACAAAGAGTCGGACACAACTGAGCAACTAAGCCACCTTACCACCACTTGAAAGGCACATGCAGTGTGTTATTTCTGCAATAAAAGTACAGAAACTAAAGCTCAACCAAACCTTCTTGGACAATGAAAACAAACAAAAGACAGAATGAGAAACTATTTTGCGTGAACACTGCAATAAATGCATGTTTGTTAGCTATACTTTGTTGTTCATTTATATATGACACCATGGACATTGTCATTTCTACTGTATATCATAATTATACGTGTTTTGGTTTAAAATGAGTATATGGTTTATTTCAAAATAAATTTGATTTTGTTACTACGGTGTAGTACTAAAAAAGAGGAAATGAAATGTTGACGTTTATCAGGAGGGATCCTTGGCTCAAAAAAAAAGCTGAGAAACTGTCATAAAAGGCAATGTATCATTGTGTCTTCCCTCTGCAGCAGTCTGGCCATCACCCTCTAGGACTTGGAGGCCCAGTATGCCCACTGAAAGATATGTTAGGGGGACTCCCAATTTGCTGACTATTTTCCACTACTTCATTAAAAGGTTTGCATGGAGAACCTAGAGTCATAAAAACTGATTTTAGGCAAGATTCACTTTGGGCAAAAAACTTAATCTGAGAATTTCCCATCTGCCTAAGTTAATTCCTTACGTGGTCCTGGCCCATATGAGTAATAGGCTAAGATTATCCTTCTCTCTTGCATCTTTTACCAACTATAATCTTCTGCAGAAAATAGAGCACACATTACTATTCTTGTTTTACAAATATGAAAACCAAGACCTACAGAAGTTGAGTGACGTCCCAGAGGCCACAGCCTGGCCTCCTGATATCAGCCCAAAAGCCTATTGCCATAAAGAATTTGCCTTGACAGTTCATTCATTAATTCAAAAACATTTATTGAGTGCCTATTGCATGCCTTATGATACCTGTTGCACGCCAGGCTGTGTTCCTGGTGTGGGAGATGGTGTCTCTGCCCCAGAGAGATTACATTCTAGCAGGAGAGCCCAGCAAGACAAAAGTAGACAAGCAAACGTCAGACAGCTGAAAGCTCCCAGAAGAAAAATAAAGTGGCGGATTATAACTGGGACAGGGAGAAGGTACTTATTTTAGTGGCTAGTCAAGGAAGTCCTCTCTAAGAGAAGAGGGAGAAGGAACAGTTAAGTGTGAAGATCCTAAGCAAGGAGCAGCTTGGCAAGCTCGAGAAACAACTAAGAGACCAGTGCATCTGAAGTCTTAGGAACATCCTGCCACACACTTGTCCCCGGCTCTTCCTTCCCTTCCCAGGCGTTTTGTACCTTAATTTTTACCTCTAGGTTGAGGGTCCCATTACCTCCTTTGGTGAGCTTTCCTAAAGAAGCTCCTCTCACCAGTCCACTCACTCCTCCACCTTCTATTGATAAGAAAAGAGCCTAGGAATACGAGTTGGCTTTCACTGACCTACCCCAGTTTTCACTTTGGAAAAACAATAATATAAGGAAAACCTAAAATCTGAGCCCAAGGGATTCACTAGCTTGCACATATTTCCCTTGAAGCTTTTATAACAAACGTATTTAGTTTGGCCTGAGAGTTGCCACAAATATGCCTTGCCCATTTAAAAAAATACAATAAACAATGAAAATCCTCTAACACCAGGCTCAATACAATCTCTCATCAATGACCCAGAAGGAACTTCAAAATCTTGCCATGTATCATCAGACACCAAAATTACAACCAAGCATGTTCCCTCATTTTGTTTCTGTCTAGAAGCTACTGTACAGGGCTGCTGCTTTCATGAGTGTTTTTACCCTGCTAACAAAGAGTGATTGAGCTAGGGACTTCCTTAGAAACGCCCCGTGAGTACTTAAAGATATTGACTGAAATATATATATATTATATATATATTATAATAAAAAGTACTGAGAGTGAAAAAATAATAATAACAACAACAGCTTACTTTTACTGAACACTTAGTATGCATCAGGTCCAGTGCTAAATTTTCTATGTGCATTACAGCATTTAATGCTCAGTGCTATGAGGCAGGTAGTAATATTACATTTTTTGGACAAGAAAACTGAGGGACTGCGAGGTTAACTTGCCAAAGCCAGCATCAGACTAGCACAAGATTAGGTCTCAGCTCTGCCTGACCCTGGAGCCCTGGAGCAAAGATGAAGGTGCATCTGATTCAAAATGGGGCTTTAGACCAAGAGATGCTTAGGTAAAGGGCAAAGCTGAATCATACCGGGTGTTTTCCCTCCATGTCCTTTACGACTATTGTCTCTCCCAGCGCTTATCACGGAAAGGCCCTATTTCTGAAACCCCACCCCACCCCCCTCCAACTCCTGTAAAGAAAGCTAATTAAGCAAATCCAGAGAGGTGGTTTTATTCTGAAACGTCCCTCTCTCCCGCATCCTGACCTAACTGGTATTGCTGTCTTAAAGGATTCCGTTTCTTAGTCTTTTTCCTCTCTTGAATTTGAAATCTTCCTTTGGGAAGATACCTCCAAAGCCATTGCCAGAGAGCTGGAGAGAGAGGCCTCTCCTCTGAGGAGCTGGCAGCCCTAAATCTGGCCATTCCCTCATCCCAGGCCTCCACCTTGCTAGCCTCTACCAGAGGTCCAATCTGAAGCCAGGAGCCTGAGTCCTTTTGGCAGCAAAGGCATATTCTAGGCTCCTTTTCCTCCACTGCAAAGAGCGTTCCTACAGCCGCCCACAAAGGCACTGGAGAGGACCCTCTGAAGAGCAGGAAGCCCAGGCGAGACACCCCCAGTGAGGGACGTGAGCCGAGCGGCGGGCAGTGGGGGCTCCAGGTCCCGTCATGTACTCACAGCACACACAGACAGTACACGCCCGGGACACTCTCGCTGTCCCTCAGCAGGTAGCTGCCGTCCAGGCCCGTGGCGAGCAGGAGCTTCTCCCCCGTCTCCCGGCTGATCTTGCCGTGATACACAGCCACCGCGTCCATGGCCAGGGGACAGTAGCAGGGAAAGGCCGCTGTTGCTGCTGCCGCCGCAAGCAGACACGACTCAGCCACCTGCCTCCCTGTTCAGCCAGATGTTCAAAAAAGAGAAAGGAGCGCCCCAACAACAGGATGTTGTCTACCTGCCTCACAGCCTCCTTCTCGCACTTCAGTGAAAACCAGGTCAGCAGTTTAGCAGCTTGGCTACTGCCCTAGGGTTCGATTCCCCCCTCCCCTCTCTGCTCCGCCCCCGCCACGCAGGGTTGGGGTGGATGGACGGACAGAGAGGGGAGGACTATTGGAAGAAGGTCCTTGCAGGATGTGGCCTGTGCTCCCAAATGCACGCAGACATGAATGCCTGGTAATGTTTCTGTCCTTGCAGTTTTCCCAGGAAGGCCACCCTGACTTAGCTTAAATAGTCCCCAATGGGGTTAATGAGACAGGCGAGCTGTGTTGATCTTCATGTGGGGCAGAAACATACTGACAGAGAATGAAAAGCCCAAAAGCTCTGAGACCAAAACACAGAAGTCATCAGTATTGTCAGTGGGTGATCCCCACTGAGCACAGGCGGGAGGCTCCTAGGGAATCAGGCAGGAAGTGAACAGCACACTTGAGATCCGCTGCCTCACCTACCCAAGCCCTCCCCTTCTCTTTGATTCCTCCTAATCATCTCCAGCAGTCTTGATCCGGAACAAATCAAACATTTCCAGCCTTCTTGTCCAAGATCCCAAAGTGCTGGTTGAGGTACAAAAATCAGTCTGTGTCCAAAGATGTTCCAGATATATCTATTTGATGGGCTTTCGATGAGAGAATAAATCATTTCATTGGTGCTTTACCTTTATGTGGACTTGTCTGTGCCTTTTGACATGCAGGGCCTACCTTTTAGCATCTGGGACATCAAACTTGTTTTAAGTCCATTGTGAGTGTTGATAATTGTGTTGTATCTTTTATCGTCTGTAGTTAATAGAGAATATGGTTTTTGTTCAATTGATGCTAAACTATCAAATTTTTTAGAACCTTTCAATCTTTATTTCCTTCTGTCTTGTATTTCAAGATGTGCTGCTAAGGAATATTTCACCCAAACTTCCTCATTTTTCACTAGAACGAGAGCTTGTTTAATGTTTGAAGCTGAACGCTCTTCTACATTTTTTCTTTTGAGTGTGTAAAATACTTTTCTCTTTCTTTTTAGATTGTTTTTGATGTAGACCATTTTTAGTCTTTATGGAATTTTTTATAATATTGCTTCTGTTTTATGCTTTGGTTTTTTGGCTGCAAAGCATCTGGGATCTTAGCTCCCCATGCATGTATGCTAAGTCACTTCAGTTGTGTTCAATTCTTTGCAACCCTGCGGACTGTAGCCCACCAGGCTCCTCTGTCCATGGGATTCTCCAGGCAAGAACAGTGGAGAAGGTTGCCATGCTCTCCTCCAGGGGGTCTTCATCAAACCCACACCCCCTACATCGGAAAGTGAAATCTTAAACCACTGGACCACCAGGGAAGTCCCTGTAAAATGCTTTTTAAAATTGAAATTTAAGTAGCTGAAATTATGTTGTCTGTTGTGTCTCTTCAACAATGTCACACCTAGTTCCTTGAGAGCCTGGCCCATCTGGGACCCCAATAGGGAGAAATTTTTAAATCCTCACTAGTCCTACCGATGGATCAGATGTTGCAGAGCTGCCTTACGCCAGAAACCAGATATTTGCCATCCACTAGGGTTGAAAACAACCCTCTACCATTTAAATGGCAGCTCATAGTAACTCTCTTTGATTGATGCATGCTCAGCCTTAGAATCTAACAACTTTGGAAGATAAACTGTAAACATAAGCCTTCTACATTCACTTGCCACACCAAGAATAAAAAAAATAAAATAAAACAGCAGACTGGGGGATGGCTCTGAGGAACAGAACTAAGATTGTCTCATTATCTTCCTACTTCACTTGCTATGGCCGACTCCATCTGTCATCCTTTTTCATGCTTTGGGTCAGAGAAGAAATTGATCTGATAAGTAAACGCATACACCAGTGTTAAGGATTTGAGAAGTTAGTCCCCCCTGAACTCTTTATATTTTGAGTGGACAAGTCCATCACAATGGCGGAATTTCAAAGATGAAAGCAGAAGATAGGGAAGGGATCCCCTCACTCACTCCCCATGAACAGCAGCCCACCTACGAGATGAACTGTGAGAACATGCAGTGTCACATAGGCAAAAACAAAACCTAAGATTTTTTGTCTCTGAACAACCCTGAACAAATCATTCGCAAATTTAGGAACGTTGCAACCTCGAGCTGACAGCAAAAGTGTAGCATGCATTCTTCTTTTCGTTCTCTGTTTTGTCCTATGTTGCTAAAATAGCACACCTGTCAAAGCAGCCAGGTACGATGGGGTTCAGCACAACTAAAACGGCATTAAAAAGGAACAGATAAATTATAAGGTAGTAGTACAACTCGCACATCCAGTCCCTCATTATCATCTCACAAGCAAGCTGACAGCCGAGCCAGCCCACGACTGCAGTGTTGATGAAAAATACTGACATCTTCACTCTAGTGCTACACGGGTACTAAACCTGATTTTAGCAAATTCAAAATTTCACACTGAGCTTGAAGTGTAAAGAAAGAGGAATTGTGATGGCTCTCTTCTCTCTCACCAGACCCACAAGAGAGGAAAGGGTGAAAAACACAAGGGGAAAGCAAGAGAACTTGCAGGGCACCAATAGAGAAAAACAAAGGAAGACTGGGCCCTCTAATACAAATATAATCCCATTAGAAGCAGAATTATCTGATTGTTCATTGTCTGTCTCCTGCACTAGAACATAGGGTCCATGATGGCAGGATTCTGTGTGCCTTGGTCACCACTGTATCTTCAGTGTCTGAAACATATTAGATGCTCAATGTATTTGTTTTAGAGAGTGAAATCAGTGCTCTCAAGAAAATAAGAGGAAAAAATACACACACACACAAATTTGATCCTACATGCCTCTGGTCCACCTTTTTTTTTGTTTTTTTTTGCCCACTTTTAAAATAGGAAGATGAATTGGATGGACTAATCCAGCAATTATGAGAGTCTGATTACACTCCATATTTTGCTACTAAATCACTTCCTCTCTCTGAGCCTCATTTTCTCCATCTGTTATATGGTGTTGAACCAGATGACCCCTAAGGCTACTTCCAACTTTAACATGCTGGGCTTTAAACAAAAGCCAAGCATTCTTTAGAGAGACCCAGAGGAGATGGACTGAACTCATTTAAGTGCAAGAAGCAAGAGTTGTTTCCTCAGGTCTCACACAACAGAGAAAACATTTTCATTCTTGTTGTTTTTAAATAAACTAAGAAATAAAAATCATGAGGAAAAGGAAGAGAACTTCACAGTTTAAGCAAACTACTGCCTTTTAGAATATAAATGCCATTTAAATCAAATATAAAAGCATTGACAAACTGTCAGCCAAGGTCAAAAGTATCTTCTTATCTACACGTGCCACCTCCTGAAGTCTCTGAGAGGTGACAGTATTTTGTGTGTGGATGCCCTGTCTGAGGTGTTAATTGTCTTCATTTCAAATGCCCTAGGCTATTCTCAAACTCAGTTAGATTAAAAGGATGATGGCAAGGGTGGTTAGTTTTATAGAGTGGATCTCACATTTCAAAATCTTTTTCTCTAACCTTTCAAAACTAACTTTGTTCTTCAACTAGCTCATCTATAGGTGTGAATTCTCCTGTGACAGTGTTATAATATTGTCACCTGTGGTGAGTTTACACATTCTCTCTTACTGAAATTCACTTCCTTTACAAAAATGAGACAAGAAAAAAATAAAAGTGTTTTTTTTTAAGAAGATCACCTTCGTATGATAATACGTTGGTTTATCTATGAAGTTAATTTTCCTAATACCCTTTTGTAAGTCAAGAGTCAGAAACAGTGTTGTGTGTGCTCATTTAAGCCTCTAAAAAATGTTTATTCTTTCAACCAACATTTATGAGCATCTACTGTATGATGGGGGCTTCCCAGTGGTAAAGAATCCACCTGCCAAGGCAGGAGACACAGGAGATTCGAGTTCGATCCCTGGGTTGGGAAGATCCCCTGGAGGAGGAAACGGCAACCCGCTCCAGTATTCTTGCCTGGAGAATTCCATGGACAGAGGAACCTGGCAGGCTACAGTCCATGGGGTCGGAAAGAGTTGAACACAACTGGGCAACCGAGCGTGAGCACTGTATGACGGTCACTGCGGTAGGTACTTGGGTCAGAGAGAGAAAAAGCATAAACCTGAACTCACGTAGCTCATAGTCCAGTGAAGACAGACAAGTAAACAATTAAAATGCACTCAATAAGAGCTGTCATAGAGGGAGGGATGGGGCCCTAGGGGCACACTAGTGGGACATCTAACTCGGTTTATATTCTAAGTCTGCACAACCTGCTTGGGACAGCCAAGTCTTTATCTTCTGTCTGCTACATGTAGTTCCTCTTACTTGTCCAAAGCTTACCTTCTTCTTGCCTCAGAAGGTAATCCCTAATTCTAGCTGAAACTCTGCCTGCTTCTGAGGTTTTAAATATTTGTTAACCAAATACTACATTCCAGGCACTCCTGCTAAGCACTTTGCATAAATTATCTCATTTATTTATATCAACAACCCTCTGAAGCAAATATTATTATTATCCCTGTTTTACCGATGAGGAAACCAAAACTCAAGAGACCTGGGTAGCCTGCTTAAGGGTTCACAACTGGTCAGTGTCAGGCCCTGGATTTGAACACAGGTTGCTGACTTCAGAGCCTGTGCATCTCCCCATATCCTCCTCTGCCTCCCAATGTTAATTCTGAGGTCACTGCACCAGATTGGTCAGGCTTCAGTTTCCTATCTAGCAACTGTAATTTTGACTTCTAGAATATTCTTCTCACACTTCTCAACTGTCAAATGTTCCTAAGCCCTGACTCATAGCATGTCTATGTCTATCTATATATGTCTTATGAGGTCAGATACACTGTTCTATCCTGAGCCTCATTGGGCAGTAGGCCATGGAAGGTTCCTACAGAGTCAAGGTCTATTCGCCCAGGCTTCAAGGTCTGGGATCTGGATCACCAGCTTATTCATGTAAAATAATAGATCCCTGAGTCATTTGTTTTTTAAGTGGTGCAGGCATCTTGTACACTGGACAGACCTGGATATACTGGTAAAGTCTTATTGCCCAAGTCTTTTTCTAGATCAAATGAAGGCCATGCCTAGCCAGTTTTTACTTATCTTTCCCTGTGAAGATAAAGTTAAATGACATATGTGATTTGTCTAGAAACTAAGAGACACTCAAAGTTTCTTTTTCCTACTAGTCTTTGCACTCCTAGAAAACAAGAATGATGTCTTATTCCTCTTTACACACCCAGATCCTAACATGGCATTTGCACGTAGTTAGCTCCCTTGCTTTCCCCTTCCTCTTTCCCTTTGTTGAAAGAACCCTCTGCAAAGTGTACTTCTTATTTGTCTCGAGGAGTATATCATTTCTGACGTTGACTTCTTTCACATTCATTGTTTACCAACGACAATCCTGTGGTCTGCCTCATTTGGGTTTTTGAAAACAATTCTTCACATCCCACAACTCAGCACCTGACAGACATATAAATCATCGTGGAGCTCTTTGATGTTCTCATCAAACCCCTTGTCTCTGGACCGTGACTGAATCTTCTTTCTACTTCCCTTCATCCTCGGTGGGGGCACTCAGAATATGATATAAATACAAAAAAAAAATAGCACTTCTTTGTAGGGGAGGCTCTAGCTTTCCTTATAAAAATCTATTCTCTTTCTTGGAAGTTCAAAATTAAGTTCCACAACTAACACTTAAACTAAAAGATTAAAGTCCAAGAGACTACTTGCCAGTCCAGGTTTGATGCACGATACTGGATGCTTGGGGCTAGTGCACTGGGACGACCCAGAGGGATGGTATGGGGAGGGAGGAGGGAGGAGGGTTCAGGATGGGGAACACATGTATACCTGTGGCGGATTCATTTTGATATTTGGCAAAACTAATACAATTATGTAAAGTTTAAAAATAAAATAAAATGTTAAAAAAAAAGGGAAAAAAAGAAAAATAAATAAATAAAAAATTAAAAAAAAAAAAAAACCGTTTGTCTTTATTTATTTATTTCTTTTTGGCTGTGCTGGCTCTGTGTTGTGGCCCTAGGGCTTTCTCTAATTATGGAGCAAGCACTCTAAAGCCTGCAGGGACTCAGTAGTTGCAGCGCGCGGGCCTCTCTAGTTGCAGTGCACAGGCTTAGTTGCCCCACGGCATGTGGGATCTTAGTTCCCTGACCAAGAATGGAACCCATGGCCACTGCACTGGAAAGTGGTTTCTCAACCACTGGACTACAAGTGGGGACAGGCAAGTCCCCACAGAGACTACTTTGTCATACAATTTTTTTTTTTTTGGCCTGAGCACTTTTTACAAAATCTCTGATGCTTTGAAAAACATAGATGACCACTTTGATCTATACACTACAAACACCAAAATTTGGCAATGAAATGGACTATATAAATGTTTCCCTAAGCAGCTCAGTAAATACAAGTGAAATATATCCCAGCAAGAAAAATAGCTAATGGTGGATTTCTAAATGCATTTTGTGGTTACAGATACAATATTGGCATTATTTTTCTTTTCCTTCTCAGTAATAAATATTTCATGAAAAAATGTTAGAAACATCAATCAGTGGGGAGTCCAATAGTATGAGTCTTTTACAAAGCAGGTCATATGTGTTCTGCAGTTTCAAAACTGTCTACACAATATCAGGGACTGTAGTGGTAAAGGCATGAAATTTTCAACATTTGCTCATTCTTTTCTTTCCTGGAACCAATATGGCTTATTGAAGTGATCAAAGTAAATATATATCAAACAAAAAAATCTTTAAGTGAGATTAAATATCCTAAAACTTTTACTTACAGACAAAACCATCAGAGAGCTCTTTGTCATCCTTTTCTAAACACTGGAGTATGGTTTAACTCTGCCTACCAAAAAAGTAATCACAAGTTTCTGCCTTGTGTGCAATTATTTTTGTAATGTAGTTCAGAATGAAGAATAAAACATGAAATAGTAGGTATAAACATAAAAACAAAAAGTTGCAGAATGTCACAAGTGAAACTGTAATATTACATATTATTTAGAAGTAAAACAAAGTCAACTTTTCTAGCAACTGTTTAGTCAAATGAGGGCATAATGTGAAACTATCTGACTATCGTGGAAGCTTTGCAAACTAAAATTGTCCATACTGAACTTAGACTACTCTAAAATATTTTAGCACTCACTGGTATTTAACATGTATTAAAACTACCAGCTTCCTATACAACTTTCTCCTAACTTGTGCTCCCAAAGTTCATAGAAGTTTAAGTAATGATGGATTTTGGGGTATTGTCGGTATTACAAAGAGCCTAGTAAAATGATCCATTTGCCTGTGATTAGGCTGCATGTCATAATAATAATAATAATAATACTCATTGAATCCTCTCAGAAATCCTAAACTTAAATGGCAAGTAAGTGCTCTTAGTTGGAATTATATCAACTTGTGTGAGGAAACTTTATACAGACTTTCTTAATTTTGACTGAGAAAATAATTATTTGTTAAATAACAGTGTTTGATACACAGAATCCTTTGAAAACCAACATCTACAGGCCAGAAAATATGTTTCAACAATTGAAAAAAAAGGCTGATAACTGGTGTTTGGTGTATATTTATTTCTTTAAACAGAACAGGAGACCGCTGAGGGCAATAATGATTGCCTCTGCAGAATCTAACACTGTGCTCGGTGCATAGGTAGCCTTCTTTCCATGAATGCTGTTTGCTTTATCTATAAAGTGGTAAAGAGCTAGAGACTCCTGTTGGCATTTCTTATTATCTAAAAATTGATGTAAGGGCCTTCCCTGGTGGTCCAGTGGTTAAGAATCCACCTTCCAATGGAGGGTCTCAGGTTCAGTCTCTGGTCAGGGAACTAAGATCCCACATGCTGTGGGGCAGCTAAGCCCATGAGCCACTAGAGAAGTCCCCGCATGGTGTGATAGAAAGCCTGTGCACTGCAAGAAAGACCAAGTGCAGCCAAAATTTTTAAGAATAGTAATAAAGTAAACTTGACCCTAAGGAGGCTATGATGCTTTCCTACAATGGCTTTAAGCCCCAGAGAAGTTGGGCTAGATGGGCCAGGATCTGACCTACAGGGGGGATTCTGAGGTCCATTGGCTAAAGTGTTTCCAGCAGCAAACCAAACAGGGTTTACCAAATAGATCCCCTGGGGATATTGCTACCAGTGCAGCAGCACTTCCTATACCTGTTTCATCACGGTCTTGAACACTTGGCTGAAGTACTGAAGAACAAACATAGCCGATGAAAAACTCTGTTCTACGGCAACCTCAGAAGGTCGCAGGCCAGGGTGGTTCAATATGCTAAAGTTTATGTGAAGCTTAGCGCCCTCACTCTGTCACATACTAGAAGTGATGTAACCATTCAGGAGTGCTGTACACAATGCCGGCACCACATAATTAAAGTCTGCTATTATTTGGTGTTGAGACTTTACAAAGCTTGTGATAAAGAAATTATGTCTTTCTCTCCCATTCCATCATAGATTTGGTATGCCAATTTTAAAAACATTGATTCCATTACCCGGTTTGCAACATGTCTGGAGATTTGAAGTCTCCATAACTTATTGGACTGTTAGAGCTGGCACCTTACCCACTTAAAACAAAAACTAATTCAGACCAACTTTAGATAAGCTGTTGGCTTCTCTGATAGCTCAGTTGGTAAAGAATCCACCTGCAATGCAGGAGACCCTGGTTCGATTCCTGGGTCGGGAAGATCCCCTAGAGAAGGGATAGGCTACCCACTCCAGTATTCTTGGGCTTCCCTGGTAGCTCAGCTGGTAAAGAACCCACCTGCAATGTGGGAGACCTGGGTTCGATCCCTGGGTTGGGAAGATCCTCTGGAGAAGGGAAAGGCTTCCCACTCCAGTATTCTGGCCTGGAGAATTCCATGGACTATACAGTCCATGGGGTCACAAAGAACCAGACATGACTGAGCGACTTTCACTTTCACTTTAGATAAGAAAGATGGACTCTATCTTAATAGTATTTTTTTTCTTGGCCACGCCACATGGCATGTGGGATCTTAGTTCCCCGAGCAGGGATCAAACCCGCACTCCATACAGTGAAAGCTGGGAATCTTAACTACTGGACCACCAGGGAAGTCCCTATCTTAATATTGAACTAGGCTTAATCACCTTTCATAAGGCCAGTCTGTTGAATCAAATACAAGTCATTCCCACTGCCTAAATTACTGCCCCTCTTTTTTTTTTTTTTTTTTGCAGTCCTGAAATAATTAGTGTTCCTACTTACTGGCGGCCTGCTGCTGCTGCTACTGCTGCTAAGTCAATTCAGTCGTGTCCAACTCTGTGCAACCCCATAGACGGCAGCCCACCAGGCTCCCCCATCCCTGGGATTCTCCAGGCAAGAACACTGGAGTGGGTTGCCATTTCCTTCTCCAACGCATGAAAGTGAAAAGTGAAAGTGAAGTCGCTCAGTTGTATCCGACTTCCAGCGACCCCATGGACTGCAGCCCACCAGGCTCCTCCATCCATGGGATTTTCCAGGCAAGAGTACTGGAGTGGGGTGCCATTGCCTTCTCCGACTGGCAGCCTAGATGGTCATATATCCGAAAGCCTGAGAGATTCTAAAAGAGCAGCTCCTGACCACCAGATTGCCACTATGTCTCAAAGCCTCTCCATTAGTCATTTCATTGGGCTTAGACATTGATAATCCATGTTAACTTACAAATATATTACTTAATAAGGGTAAAAGGTTAAGGCAGTGTGTTACAATGGTGAGAGCATAGATGTTAGAATCAGTAAAATATCATTTTGAAGCCAGGCTTCACCAATTCCCAAATTTCAGTATTGAGTTACTACATCTGTAAAATGGGGATGATAATATTCACTTGGAAGAACTAATATACAGTCACCAAAAGGGTAACGTGCTTATAGTGCCTAGCACATAGTAAGCACTCAATGTTAACTGTTAAGATCATTAATAATCCCATATATTCATTACTACAGCATCCAGGGCAGAACCTTAAGGGCAGGGAAAAGGAACAGCCACTCACTGGGGCTCAGAGAAGTTCAGTAACTTGTTTAAGTTCACAAAGCCAGTGAATAGCAGAGCAAGTATCTGAACTCAGGTCTCTCTAATTCCAAAGCCCAGGTTCTTGCCTCAAAAACCTCCTGCCTTTTCCTGTGTGTACCCAACCCAGAAGAAAGTAGTGATTTGACAGCCTCAATAATTCTGGTTGCTTTGGGAAAATTCAGCCCTGAAAGACAGTTATATTAACTACATAAAAGCTATGCACAGGGTGAGTGATTTCATGCAAACCTAAATGTATACCAATGAATAGCAGAGTCCATTTGAAACCATAAATGCAGCAAATGTAGTGAGACCTAAAATGATCTGCTGGTACACCAAAATGGATTATGCTGGAAAATTCCAAAATCTCCTCTTCCCAGAATTCCAGGGTGTTATCAGCATACACAAGTGTATCACAAAACCAGCCTCCAACCCAGAAAGCTTAGCTTTATGTTGATGTCCCTGACGGTCCCCTTCCTCCCCAGCACCCTCCCGAATAACCAAGGCCTCCCAGTAATCAGGACCCTGGGAGCGAGGACGCTGGCGGGGCAGCTTCATGTCTGTTCTCTGCCCCATGTGTCTCTACACCAAGCAGGGAGCCAGACTCCACCCCTTTTGCCTCTGGAAACATTTGCCACATTAGCCAACTGGCTAAGCCTGGCTCTTCTCCAGAATCCTGAGCACCTTGACGGGACTGTGCATAGGAGGGAGGGGAGAGTGCCCTGCAGGGCAGAAATTTCTGCTCAAGGCACTTCTGGGAGACAGGGCCTCAGGGAAATGGCTTCTTGGTGCAGATAGGGAGGCTGGACACATCCCAGCCTAGGCAGAAGCCCCCTCCTCACCTCACCTCACCTCTCCTCTCATGCCCCACGGGCCCAGGACTAGAAGAGAAGCGCACCTTCAAGGACACAGACAGTGAGGGGAGTAGGCACAATCACAATGGACTGAAGACCCCACGGAAGTCCCTCCCCCCAGTTCTTGAGTAACTCACAGGAAGAGGAGGGGCCCTTCCATAGTGAATGAGATGGAATTCTCTAGTCACCTCAGTGGGATGGAGGGAAGAGGCAGATTTAAAACACCACTTCTGAGCAAACCTGCCCCTCAGTACACACAGCACAGAAGACACAGCAGGTTAAGTGAACACTCTATTACTAGTTAGAAGCAGAAAACCTCATTCAAAGGCTGATCCTGGTGAGCTGGAATCTCCTGGGGAAACTCGAGGACACCTCTTGTTCAGACTGGAGGCTGATCTGACTTCCAGCCCCTGGGCTCCACCCTGGCTCCCCCTGGCCTGCAGCAGGTGCCTCAGGGGAGCAGAGCGCCTGCAGAGAACACACAAAGTGGAAGAGAAGGGCCCAAGGGCATTCTCAAGAGTACTTGTCCCAGTCCAGTTCTACTTTTAATCCAATTAGCCCTCCCAAGAGAAGCACCATCCACAGCACGATGTCTGTCCTTAGAACACATTTTGTTCTTCATCCACTGGCTGGAAAGGGACTTGGGATGGTGGCTGCCTGAAGCTGTGTTGCCAGCACTCCCCCAAGCACTTCTTTAAGGCAGTCACTCAGTGGTCTTTCAGGCAACCAGGGAATTAGCTGTCCCTCTCGAGGGAGGAAATCAGGAGAGTATCAGAAAAGTCCTGCCTGAACTTTCCTGCTCTTTGCCACTACTCATTTGTGACATCTGGGACCAACGAGATGAACAGTTGGGAAATCAAGTCCATCCACAAAAATCTCTTTGATCTTGCCCCTGGAGCTACAAAAATATCTGGATGCTATTTCAACTGGGTTTATGCAAAGGCCACATGACATAAGAGACAAAGAAATCACTCCGGATATAATTTGTATCCCAAAGTTGGCTCTCTCCTGTTATCTAACCAAACTCACCAAATCAGGTTATAAGGTATGCACCAGATATTAACATATAACTCTAGCTTCTAACACATATCAGAAAATAACCATTTGTTTAATGAATTAAATGAAATTCAACAAATTTGCTATCATCTATACAACTTAACACTTCATCCTTCAACTCTTTGAATTCCTTGACCCAACAGAAAAATTAAATCCTAACAAAATTCTTTTGCCCTCCTTCTCTCCAAAGTGCCAAAGCATCTCTTCTTCCCTGACTTTTCTCTCTTCTCAGATCCAGTCAGTGTGGGGTCTCATCGTGGTATGGGTCAGATAGAAATGAGGATTATGTCTTAGGCTCTTGGAAGATCTAATGGGATAGGTTCAGATTCTTCAGAAGAAGCAAATTCTGTAGGGCTCAGAGACATAAAAACAGACTTATGTAAAGTTTAAAAATAAAATAAAATTTTTAAAAAAATAAGAAGCAAACATGAGCTTTGCAGTAGTTAACAAATGAACAATAGAATTTTCAAGGAACAGCAGGGTTCCTAAAATTCAATATAGCTTATAACTAAAAATGCATGGTTGTTTCCAGCCAAAGACATGGCATTTTCTGGAAAACAAGATTATTAAGAAAAAAGAGGGACTTCCCTTGTGGTTCATTAGTTACGAATCCACCTGCCATTGCAGGGGACACAGGTTCCAGCCCTGGTCTAGGAAGATCCCACATTATGCAACTAAGCCCATGGACTACAACTACTGGGCCTGAGCGCTCTAGAGCCTGGACTCTGAAACAAGAGAAGCCACCATAATGAGAAGCCCACACACGCAAAGAAGAGTAGATCCCACTGGCTGCAACAAGATAGCCCGCGAGCAGCAACGAGGACCCAGCATGGCCAGCCATAAATTTAAAAAAAAAATTTTTAAAGAAAGAAAGAAAACAGAAAAGAGTGAAAAAAGAAAAATAAAAGTCTTGACTTCAGCTTCTCTGGGATGTCAACCAATCAGTATCAAACATGTAGAATTCAGCACCTGGGAACATAAATTCAATTAGGAGAAATTCCTTAGAGTATGATACTCAAAAGCCATCCATCTTTCTTCAAGTAAATGAAAACATATATATATATATATATATATATATATATATATGTGTGTGTGTGTGTGTGTGTGTATGTATGTATGTATGTGTGGGCTTCCCACATGGCACTAATGATAAAGAATCCACCTGCCAATGCAGGAGACATAAGAAACTTGGGTTCAATCCCTGGATCAGGAAGATCCTCTGGAGGAGGGCATGGTAGCCCACTCCAGTATTCTTGACCAGAGAATCCCATGTACAGAGGAGCCTGGCAGGCTACAGTCCATAGGGTCACAAAGAGTCGGACATGACTGAAGCCACTGAGCATGCACATTATTTACGTGTATATGTATACCCATGGGGGATTTCCCTGGTGGCTCAGAAGGTAAAGCGTCTACCTGCAATGCGGGAGACCTGGGATCGATTCCTGGGTCGGAAGATCCCCTGGAGAAGGAAATGGCAGTCCACTCCAGCACTCTTGCCTGGAAAATCCCATGGACGGAGGAGCCTGATAGGCTACAGTCCCTGGGGTCGCGAAGAGTCGGACACGACTGAGCGACTTCACTTTACTTCACTTCATTTTGTATACCCACAATGATAAAAAGTTGTTATTTAGGTAATGGGATAATGAATTACTTTAATTTTTATATCATAATTTTGGTTTCACATTTTCTGTAAAGTAAATGAGTACTTTCTTATCAAAAGAGTATGCGTTCTTAGGAAATTGGTTTTTCTTTGAAGTGTTTCCATTCTCACTTACCTTCCTCAAATCACTAAGTTTGTCCTGAGTCCGGGCCTCCACTCTCAACTGCCCTGCAGACTTTCCTGAATTTATAGCAGGACTTGCACCATGGAAATTTTATCACTTTACACCATGGGCACTTTCAATTCACTGAACTGCAACCTGAGGCAGACTTCTCCTTGTGGTACGATTCTGAGGCTTTTTTCCCTTTTGTTGTTTCTTTGGGTTTTCTCTCCCATCATGGCTCCAGCTGTCCCCCTGGGTAGTAGCCTGAGGCCTCTCTGGACCTCCTTCCTGGCTCTGGCTTCTGCTGACTTCCAGGTGGTCAGTCCCCTGGGGTCTCTCTGGATCTTCTTGCTTGTGACTTCTATTGTACTCCAGGGGGAGAATCCTCTGGAAACTCTCTAGATATCTCTCCTGATTCTGGTTTCTGCTGTCCCCCAGGGGCACAGTCCCCTGGGGTCTTCTGGAAACTTCTTCCTGGCTGTGGCTCCCACTGGTCCCCAGAGGGATCATCCCCTGGGGTCTCTCTGGACCTTCTTCTTGGCTGTGGCTCCAGCTATCCCCAAGGGGGACCATCTCCTGTGACCTTTCTCAACCTTCATCCTGGCTGTGGCTCCAGCTATCCCCAAGGGGGACCATCTCCTGTGACCTTTCTTGACCTTCATCCTGGCTGTGGCTCCCATTGGTCCCCTGAGGGATCATCCCCTGGGGTCTCTCTGGACCTTCTTCTTGGCTGTGGCTCCAGCTATCCCCAAAGGGAATCATCCCCTGGGGTCTCTCTGGACCTTCTTCTTAGCTGTGGCTCCAGCTATCCTCAAGGGGGACCATCTCCTGTAATCTCTCTTGACCTTCTTCCTGGCTGTGGCTCCCACTGGTCCCCAGAGGGATCATCCCCTGGGGTCTCTCTGGACCTTCTTCTTGGCTGTGGCTCCAGCTATCCCCAAAGGGAATCATCCCCTGGGGTCTCTCTGGACCTTCTTCTTGGCTGTGGTTCCAGCTATCCCCAAGGGGGACCATCTCCTGTGACCTCTCCTGACCTTCTTCCTGGTTAAGACTTCTGCGATCCCCTAAGGGGACTGTACCCTGCAGGACCTCAGGACCTTCTCCCTGGCTGTAGCTCTTCTCATTGCCCAGGGGGGCCATCTTCTCTTGCAAGCCTACTTCAACCAGTGGGCCAGGTAGATTGATTCCTTGAGAAGGCATCTGAAATGGGACTACTGCAGCTTCTGCTTCTGCTGGTGGTATAGGTGGAAAGAATGTCGATCCCATGGGTAATGGTGCATGGTATGGAAATGGATACAGCCTCGGCATTGGCATAGGGGGTTGCATAGCCTGGGACCAGGGACTCGGTGGTCCCGGCACATAAACAGCAGCTTTTGGGGCAGCATCTGTCTCGACATATGGGCAGCTCCCTCAAAATAAAGCCTGCCATGCACCCCCATAGCCACCTGCTGTTCCATGCTCATGGGCCATGCTACTGCCCCAAATTGCTTGGTTCGAGGCCCAGGCCCCATATCTTGGGCCAATGGGGGGACCTGGAGCAGCCGCCCACAAAGCATATCACACTCCTTCAGCACCTGCTGCAGTGAGGCCCAGGTGAAACGCAACTGTGCAACCATCTCCTCCCGCTCCTCACACACACGCTGCAGCTCAGAGGCCATGGCCCAGGAAGTCTCCTCTCACTTCTCTACCTGCTCCTGCAGCCACTGGATCTGACACTCCTGCCGCTCCTGCTGCCTCATGCCCACACATACACTCAAGACCAGCGTGCTCCAGGCACAGGCCCTCTTGATGGCGGGTGGCACCTGCAGATTAGCTATGACAACTCGCAGCCAATCCTCTACCTCATTCCAAGGTTGCAAGTGGAAGGCCATGTAGAAATCAGGGTCGCCTCTGTTCACAAGGACCTCACTGTTGATGAAATTGATTACATCGTTGTGACGAAAGCCACTCGTGTAGTACGCAAAGTTCACCGCCATGGCTGCCGAGGCCTAGTCAACCAACCACCTGAGGAACCAACACTGAGGAAGATGCTACTTCCCGGCAGCCGTGGCAGCTAAAAGCTGCAGCTGCTACCAAGTCCGCCCTTCACCTGCCGGGTCGGTCCTCCTTCAGTCCTAGCCCAGCCTTGGCCTTCCTCCCTCAGAGGCTCCTGCTTTCCACACAGAAAGTAAAGCAGGTTCCCTCACGACGCCAACCTCAGTTTGGCAGTTGACGGTGAGACACATCACAGGTGAGACACGTCACAGTCGTGCTGAGCCACCCACAAGGCCTGATGGGATCTGCCTCCCAGCAAGCGCCCCCTCTACAGGGTGAGCGGACCAGAAGCTGCACTGGGAGCCACAGTGAGCCTCTAGAAGGCTTTATTGTTACAACTTCCGAAGGACAATACCCAGCATGGTGGAATGAATCCCTAACTGGTTGGAGCTGCATAAGTGGGTGCAGTTCTACTTTTGTCTCACCTTCCTCTCCCATAGTTCTTAGATATACTTCAGACCTTTAATGCAGTCAGTCCCACTGTCAGCACATTTCCCTCAGCATCCTGAATAGACAAACTTAGAATCCCTGTCTGGAGAAAGAAACGGCAACCCACTCCAGTATCCTTGCCTAGAGAATCCTGTGGACAGAGGAGGCTGGTGGGCTGCTGTCCATAGGGTCACACAGAGTCGGACACGACTGAAGCGACTTAGCACGCATGCATGCATTGGAGAAGGAAATGGCAACCCACTCCAGTATTCTTGCCTGGAGAATCCCAGGGACAGAGGAGCTTGGTGGGGTGCCGTCTACGGGGTCACACAGAGTCGGACTTGACTGAAGCGACTTAGCAGCAGCAGCAGCAGCAGAATCCCTGTCATCAAGAAAATCTTGTGATTGAGCCATGAATTTTTCTGAACTCTCCCTATAAGTTCACTATCACGTTTACCTGATCAACCCTGTTTACCAAGGATGTCTCTCTTATTTTAATCTAAATGCTCTCATGACCTGTGTTTTCCCTACAGAAAATGCTAAGGAGTTCTGCAGGCAGCTCCAAAAGGAAACTGGAATCCACACAAAAAACAAAGCACACGCTAAAGGTAACTACTGGCTTCCCTGGTGGCTCAGACAGTAAAGAATCCGCCTGCAATGCCAGAGACCCAGGTTCGATCCCTGGGTCAGGAAGATCCCCTGGAAAAGAGAATGGCAACCCACTCCAGTATTCTTGCCTGGAGAATTCCATGGACAGAGGAGCCTGGCAACCTACAGCCCATAGGGTTGCAAAGAGTCAGAGAGGACTGAGCGACTAACACTTTCACTTTCAAAGGCAACTACGTGCATGCTAAGTTGCTTTAGTTGTGTCTGACTCTTTGAGACCCTATGGACTGTAGCCCACTAGGCTCCTCTGTCTATGGGATTCTCCAGGGGAGAATACTGGAGTGGATTACCATGCCCTCCTCCAGGGGATCTTCCCCGACCCAGTGATCGAACCTGTGTCTCCTGGGGCTCCAGCACTACAGGCTGATTTTTTACAGGAAGCCAAACTACACACTCAGTTCAGTTCAGTCACTCAGTCATGTCCAACTCTTTGCGACCCCATGAATCGCAGCATGCCAGGCCTCCCTGCCCATCACCAACTCCTGGAGTTCACTCAGACTCACGTGCATCAAGTCGGTGATGCCATCCAGCCATCTCATCCTCTGTCGTCCCCTTCTCCTCCTGCCCCCAATCCCTCTCAGCATCAGAGTCTTTTCCAACTCTTCGCATGAGGTGGCATACAAAAGACAGTGTTACTGTATTTTGTGATTCCTCTTTTTTAATATAGGATTTAAAAGACGACTATATAAAACAATATAAATCTGTCTTCATGGTACACAATGTATGAAGGTGTAATTTGTGTCAGTAAAAACACAAAGGGGGTGGAGCTATATAGGAGCAATGACTTTGTATACTGTTGAAATTAAGTTTGTATTAATCCAAAATATACTGTTACAAATTAACACGTTAATTGTAATTCCCAGAGCAACCGCTATGAAAATAGCTAAAAAATATACAGAAAAAGAAATAAGCGGGAAATCAAAGTGGTAAACTACAAAAAAAAAGAAAAAAGAAATTAGTGAAATACAAAAAAAAAGTAGTAATGGAGGAATGGGAAGTGATATAAGACATTTTAGAAGGCAAATAGCAAAATATCAGAAGTCCTTCCTTATCAGTAATGATATCAAATGCAAACAGATTAAATTCCAGTTAACAGGAGAGATTGGAAGAATAGATAATTTTTTAAAAACATGATCCAGATGTATATTGTCTGTAAGAGATTCATTTTAGATTCAAAGATTTGAACTGGTTGCAAGTATAATAAAAAGATAGAAAAGGCTATCCCATACAAACAGCAATAACTAAAAACTAGAGTAGCTCTCCAAATATCAAAGTATACTTTATGACAAAAATTGTTAAGATTAAAAAAGAGGATATTTTATCTATATATTTTTAAAAGTCAATCCATATAGAAAACAAACTTATGGTTGCCAAAGAGGAAAGATGGTGGGAGAGGGATAAATTAGGAGTATGGGATTAACAAATACTTACTACCACATAGATTTACTATATAGCACAAAAAACTATTACAAGATAATCAATATTTTGTAATAACCTATAATGGAAAAGAATCTGAAAATATATATAGATATATACATATAACTGAATCACTTTGCAGTATACCTGAAACTAACACAATAGTGGAAATCAACTACACTTTAATAAAAATATTTTAAGGGTTAATCCATCAAGAAGGTATATGAATTATAAATGTATATGCATGTTATATATGCACCTAACATCAAAATCCCAAAATACATGCCAAAAGTAGACAGAATTGGAGAGAAGAGGCAATTCTACAGTAATAGCTGGAGACTTCAATACTTCATTTTCAATAATTGATAGAAAGACTTGATAGAAGATCAAGAAGGAAATACAAGACTCGAACAACACTATAAACTAAACACATGTTACAAACATCTGTAGAACAGTCAACCCCAAAACAGCACACTATAATACATATTCTTCTCAAGTGCGTATAAAAGGTTCTCAAGGATAAACATTTTGTGAGGCCACAAAACAAGCCTCAATAAATGTATGAAGATTGAAATCATACTAAGTATGTCCTCTGATCACAGTGAAATGAAATTGGAACTCAAAACATAAAGAAATATACAAAATATACAAATATGTGAAATTTAAATAACATTACTAAATGACCATTGGGTTGAAGAAATAAACCAAGGGAAATTAGAGAGTATGTTGAGATTAATGAAAATAAAAACACAACATACCAAAACTAATGAGACTCAGTGAAAGCAGTGCTCAGAGGGAAATTTATACCTACGAAGGCCTACATTTGAAAAAAAAAAAAAGAAACATATCAATTCATAACCTAACTAGCCCACCTTAAGGAAATATAAAAAGGAGAGAAAACTAAACTCAAAACAAGCAGAAGAACAGAAATAAAAATTAGAGTGGTGATAAAACAGAGAAGAGAAAAAAAATAGAAAAAATAAATGAAACAATAGATGGTTCTCTGGAAGGATCAACAAAATTGACAAACTTAAATAGATTGTTCCAGGAAAAAAAAAAGATTCAAATTACTAAAATCTGGAATAAATGTGGGACATTTACCACCAACCTTACAGAAGTAAAAAGGATTATAAAAGACTACTATGAAGAATTATATGCCAATGAGTTAGATGAAATGGACATATTCCTAGAAACACACAAACTACCAAAACACATTCAAGAAGAAATAGAAAATTTGAACAGACCTGTAAAAAATATAGATTGAAAAAGTAACCAAAAACCTTCCAACACAGAAAAGCTTCCCTGGTGAATTCTACCAAATATTTAAAGAGGAATTAACAGAAATCTATCTCAGGCTCTTCTAATCAAGAGGAGGGGACACTTTTCTAACTCATTA
This sequence comes from Bos grunniens, assembly GCF_055505025.1. Taxonomy (NCBI): domain Eukaryota; kingdom Metazoa; phylum Chordata; class Mammalia; order Artiodactyla; family Bovidae; genus Bos; species Bos grunniens. The sequence goes on from NC_141194.1 coordinate 137,968,951, forward strand.
ATGAGACTAGTAATGTTGTTATCAAAGCCAGACAAAGACATCACAAGAATAAAAAACTATAGACCAATACCCTTTATAAAACTTCTCAACCAAATATTAGCAAATGGAATCTAGCAGCACATTAAAAGAATTTTCCTTTAAATATAAATTTATTTATTTTAATTGGAGGTTAATTACTTTACAATATTCTTTGGTTTTGCCATACATCAACATGAATACACCATGTGTGTACACATGTTCCCAATTCTGAACCCTCCTCCCACCTACCTTCCCGTACCATCCCTCTGGGTCATCCCAGTGCACCAGCCCCAAGCATCCTGTATCCTGCATCGAACCTGGACTGGCGATTCATATCATATATGATATTATATATATTTCAATGCCATTCTCCCAAATCATCCCACCCTCTCCCTCTCCCACAGAGTCCAACAGACTGTTCTATACATCTGTGTCTCTTTTGCTGTCTCACATACAGGGTTATCATTACCATTTTTCTAAATTCCATATATATGCATTAGTATACTGTATTGGTGTTTTTCTTTCTGGCTTACTTCACTCTGTATGATAGGCTCCAGTTTCATCCACCTCATTAAACCTGATTCAAATTTATTCTTTTTAATGGCTTAGTAATACTCCATTGTGTATATGTACCACTGCTTTCTTATCCATTCATCTGCTGATGGACATCTAGGTTGCTTCCATGTCCTGGCTATTATAAACAGTGCTGCAATGAACATTGGGGTACATGTGTCTCTTTCAATTCTGGTTTCCTCAGTGTGTATGCCCAGTAGTGGGATTCCTGGGTCATATGGCAGATCTATTTCCAGTTTTTTAAGGAATCTCCACACTGTTCTCCATAGTGGCTGTACTAGTTTGCATTGCCACCAACAGTGTAAGAGTGTTCCCTTTTCTCCACACGCTCTCCAGCATTTATTGCTTGTAGACTTTTGGATAGCAGCCATTCTGACAGGCGTGAAATGGTACCTTATTGTGGTTTTGATTTGCATTTCTCTGATAATGAGTGATGTTGAGCATCTTTTCATATGTTTGTTAGCCATCTGTATGTCTTCTTTGGAGAAATGTCTGTCTAGTTCTTTGGCCCATTTTTTGATTGGGTCGTTTATTTTTCTGAAATTGAGCTGCTGGAGTTTCTTGTATATTTTTGACATTAATTCTTTGTCAGTTGCTTTATTTGCTATTATTTTCTCCCATTCTGAAGGCTGTCTTTTCACCTTGCTTATAGTTTCCTTTGTTGTGCAGAAGCTTTTAAGTTTAATTAGGTCCCATTTGTTTATTTTTGTTTTTATTTCCAATATTCTGAGAGGTGGGTCATAGAGGATCCTGCTATGATTTGTGTTGGAGAGTGTTTTGCCTATGTTCTCCTCTAGGAGTTTTATATTTTCTGGTCTTATGTTTACATCTTTAATCCATTTTGAGTTTATTTTTGTGTATGGTGTTAGTAAGTGTTCTAGTTTCATTCTTTTACAAGTGGTTGCCCAGTTTTCCCAGCACCACTTGTAAAAAGATTGTCTTTTCTCCATTGTAAATTCTTGCCTCCTTTGTCAAAGATAAGGTGTCCATAGGTGCGTGGATTTATCTCTGGGCTTTCTATTTTGTTCCATTGATCTATATTTCTGTCTTTGTGCCAGTACCATACTGTCTTGATGACTGTGGCTTTGTAGTAGAGCCTGAAGTCAGGCAGGTTGATTCCTCCAGTTCCATTCTTCTTTCTCAATATTGCTTTGCCTATTTGAGGTTTTTTGTATTTCCATACAAATTGTGAAATTGTTCTAGCTCTGTGAAAAATACCATTGGTAGCTTGATAGGGATTGCATTGAATCTATAGATTGCTTTGGGTAGTATACCCATTTTCACTCTATTGATTCTTCCGACCCATGAACATGGTATGTTTCTGCATCTATTAGTGTCCTCTTTGATTTCTTTCACCAGTGTTTTATAGTTTTCTATATATAGGACTTTAGTTTCTTTAGGTAGATATATTCCTAAGTATTTTATTGTTTTTGTTGCAATGGTGAATGGAATTGTTTCCTTAATTTCTCTTTCTATTTTCTCATTATTAGTGTATAGGAATGCAAGGGATTTCTGTGTGTTGATTTTATATCCTGCAACTTTACTATATTCATTGATAAGCTCTAGTAATTTTCTGGTGGAGTCTTTAGGGTTTTCTATGTAGAGGATCATGTCATCTGCAAACAGTGAGAGTTTTACTTCTTCTTTTCCAATTTGGATTCCTTTTATTTCTTTTTCTGCTCTTATTGCTGTGGCCAAAACTTCCAAAACTATGTTGAATAGTAGTGGTGAGAGTAGGCACCCTTGTCTTGTTCCTGACTTTAGGGGAAATGCTTTCAATTTTTCACCTTTGAGGATAATGTTTGCTGTGGGTTTGTCATATATAGCTTTTATTATGTTGAGATATGTTCCTTCTATTTCTGCTTTCTGGAGAGTTCTTATCATAAATGGATGTTGAATTTTGTCAAAGGCTTTCCCTGCATCTATTGAGATAGTCATATGGCTTTTATTTTTCAATTTGTTAATGTGGTGTATTACATTGATTGATTTGCGGATATTGAAGAATCCTTGCACCCCTGGGATAAAGCCCACTTGGTCATGGTGTATGATCTTTTTAATGTGTTGTTGGATTCTGATTGCTAGAATTTTGTTTAGGATTTTTGCATCTATGTTCATCAGTGATATTGGCCTGTTGTTTTCCTTTCTTGTGGCATCTTTGTCAGGTTTTGGGATTAGGGTGATGGTGGCCTCATAGAATGAGTTTGGAAGTTTACCTTCCTCTGCAATTTTCTAGAAAAGTTTGAGTAGCAGAGGTGTTAGTGCTTCTCTAAATTTTTGGTAGAATTCAGCTGTGAAGCCGTCTGGATCTGGGCTTTTATTTGCTGGAAGATTTCTGATTACAGTTTCAATTTCTGTGCTTATGATGGGTCTGTTAAGATTTTCTATTTCTTCCTGGTTCAGTTTTTGAAAGTTGTACTTTTCTAAGAATTTGTCCATTTCTTCCAAGTTGTCCATTTTATTGGCATATAATTGCTGATAGTAGTCTCTTATAATCCTTTGTATTTCTGTGTTGTCTGTTGTGATCTCTCCATTTTCATTTCTAATTTTATTGATTTGATTTTTCTCCCTTTGTTTCTTGATGAGTCTGGCTAATTGTTTGTCAATTTTATTTATCCTTTCAAATAATCAGCTTTTGGCTTTGTTGATTTTTGCTATGGTCTCTTTTGTTTCTTTTGCATTGATTTCTGCCCTAATTTTTAAGATTTCTTTCCTTCTATTAACCCTAGGGTTCTTCATTTCTTCCTTTTCTAATTGCTTTAGGTGTAGAGTTAGGTTATTTATTTGACTTTTTTCTTGTTTCTTGAGGTATGCGTGTATTGCTATGAAACTTCCCCTTAGCACTGCTTTTACAGTGTCCCACAGGTTTTGGGCTGCTGTGTTTTCATTTCATTCATTTCTATGCATATATTTATTTCCTTTTTGATTTCTTCTGTGATTTGTTGGTTATTCAGCAGCATGTTGTTCAGCCTTCATATGTTGGAATTTTTAATAGTTTTTCTCCTGTAATTGAGATCTAATCTTACTGCATTGTGGTCAGAAAAGATGCTTGGAATGATTTCAATTTTTTTGAATTTACCAAGGCTACATTTATGGCCCAGGATGTGATCTATCCTGAAGAAGGTTCTGTGTGCACTTGAGAAAAAGGTGAAATTCATTGTTTTGGGGTGAAATGTCCTATAGATATCAATTAGGGTAACTGGTCTATTGTATCATTTAAAGTTTGTGTTTCCTTGTTAATTTTCTGTTTAGTTGATCTATCCATAGGTGTGAGTGGGGTATTAAAGTCTCCCACTATTATTGTGTCATTGTTAATTTCCCCTTTCATACTTGTTAGCATTTGTCTTACATACTGCGGTGCTCCTGTGTTGGGTGCATATATATTTATAATTGTTATATCTTCTTCTTGGGTTGATCCTTTGATCATTATGTAGTGTCCTTCTTTGTCTCTTTTCACAGCCTTTGTTTTAAAGTCTATTTTATCTCATATGAGTATTGATACTCCTGCTTTCTTTTGGTCTCTATTTGCATGGAACATCTTTTTCCAGCCCTTCCCTTTCAGTCTGTATGTGTCCCCTGTTTTGAGGTGGGCCTCTTGTAAACAACATATATAGGGGTCTTGTTTTTGTACCCATTCAGCCAGTCTTTGTCTTTTGGTTGGGGCATTCAACCCATTTATATTGAAGGTAATTATTGCTAAGTATGATCCAGTTGCCATTTACTTTATTGTTTTGGGTTCGAGTTTATACACCCTTTTTGTGTTTCCTGTCTAGAGAAGATCCTTTAGCATTTGTTGGAGAGCTGGTTTGGTGGTGCTGAATTCTCTCATCTTTTGCTTGTCTGTAAAGCTTTTGATTTCTCCTTCATATTTGAATGAGATCCTTGCTGGGTACAGTAATCTGGGCTGTAGGTTATTTTCTTTCATCACTTTAAGTATGTCCTGACATTGCCTCCTGGCCGGAAGAGTTTCTATGGAAAGATCAGCTGTTATCCTTATGGGAACCCCCTTGTGTGTTATTTGTTGTTTTTCCCTTGCTGCTTTTAATGTTTGTTCTTTGTGTTTGATCTTTCTTAATTTGATTAATATGTGTCTTGGGGTGTTTCATCTTGGGTTTATCCTATTTGGGACTCTCTGGGTTTCTTGGACTTGGGTGATTATTTCCTTCCCCATTTTAGGGAAGTTTTCAACTATTATCTCCTCAAGTATTTTCTCATGGTCTTTCTTTTTGTCTTCTTCTTCTGGGACTCCTATGATTTGAATGTTGGGGTGTTTAACATTGTCCTGGAGGTCTCTGAGATTGTCCTCATTTCTTTTAATTCATTTTTCTTTTTTCCTCTCTGATTCATTTATTCCTACCATTCTATCTTCTACCTCACTAATCCTATCTTCTGCCTCCTTATTCTACTATTTGTTCCCTCCAGAGTGTTTTTGATCTCATTTATTGCATTATTCATTGTATATTGACTCTTTTTTTTTAATTTCTTCTAGGTCATTGTTAAACCTTTCTTGCATCTTCTCAATCCTTGTCTCCAGGCTATTTATCTGTGATTCCATTTTGATTTCAAGATTTTGGATCATTTTCACTATCATTGTTCAGAATTCTTTATCAGGTAGATTCCCTATCTCTTCCTCTTTTGTTTGGTTTGGTGGGCATTTATCCTGTTCCTTTACCTGCTGGGTATTCCTCTGTCTCTTCATCTTGTTTATGTTGCTGTGTTTGGGGTGGGCTTTCTGTATTCTGGCAGTTTGTGGAGTTCTCTTTATTGTGGAGTTTCCTTGCTGTGGGTGGGGTTGTACAGGTGGCTTGTCAAGGTTTCCTGGTTAGGGAAGCTTGTGTCGGTGTTCTGGTGGGTGGAGCTGGATTTCTTCCCTCTGGAGTGCAATGAAGTGTCCAGTAATGAGTTATGAGATGTCAGTGGGTTTGGAATGACTTTGGACATTGAAGCTCAGGGCTGTGTTCCTGTGTTGCTGGAGAATTTGTGTGGTATGTCTTGCTCTGGAACTTGTTGGCCCTTGTGTGGTGCTTGGTTTCAGTGTAGGTATGGAGGCATTTGATGAGCTCCTGTCAATTAATGTTCCCTGGAGTCAGGAGTTCTCTGGTGTTCTCAGGATTTGGACTTAAGTCTCCTGCTTCTGGTTTTCTTATTTTTACCGTAGCCTCAAAACTTCTCCATCTATAAGCACCGTTGATAAAACATTTCCTTTCGAAGACAATGGGCTGCTTTTCTGGGTGCCTGATGTCCTCTGCCGGCATTCAGAAGTTGTTTTGTGGCATTTCCTCAACGTTTAAATGTTCTTTTGATGAATTTGTGGGGGAGAAAGTGGTCTCCCCATCCTATTCCTCTGCCATCTTAGGACTGCCTCACATTAAAATAATTATAAAACATGACTAAATGGGATTTACCTCAGGAAAACAAGGATGGCTCAAAAATTAAAATCAATGGCTGTAATACACCATATTACTAGAAGGAAGGAGAAAAAAATCCACATGATCATCTAATAAATACCAAAAAAATTTTTTTTTAAACTGCAACACACTTTCATGAGGGAACAAAAAACACTCAAAAAACAAAATAGAAAGGTATGTCCTCAACCTGATAAAGGGCATTTATGAAAAACCCATAGCTAGCATTATACTCAGAGAAGGCAATGGCACCCCACTCCAGTGTTCTTGCCTGGAGAATCCCAGGAATGGGGTAGCCTGGTGGGCTGCCGTCTATGGGGTCGCACAGAGTTGGACACGACTGAAGCAACTTAGCAGCAGCAGCAGCAGCATTATACTAAATGGTGAAAGACTCAAAGCTTCCCTGCTAAGATCAGGAATGGATAAGAATACCACATGTACCATTGCTATTCAACATTGTCCTAGAACTTCCAGCTCAAGCCATTAGACAAGAAAAAGAAAAGTTATCCAGGTTAGAAAGGAATAACTAAAATTGTTTCTCTTTATAGAGGACATGATCCTATATAAACAAATCCCCAAAGAATCCACAAGAAAGTACTAAAACTAATAAATTCAGCACAGTGACAAGGTACAGGATCAACATCCGAAAATCAGTGGTATCTCTATACACTACCAAAGAATAATTCCATTTCCAGAAAATTATGAAAAGAATTTCACTTTCAGTACTGTCAAAAGAATAAAATACTTAAAAATAAATTTAATCAAAAAAGTACGAGACTTATACTCTGAAAATCATGAAGCATTGCTGAATGTTCTGCTGCTGCTGCTGCTAAGTCGCTTCAGTCGTGTCCAACTCTGTGCGACCCCATGAACTGCAGCCTACCAGGCTCCTCCGTCCATGGGATTTTCCAGGCAAGAGTACTGCAGTGGGTTGCCATTTGCTGAATGTGAAGAACACCTAAATAAATGGAAAGACACCTCATGTTCATGAACTAGAAGGTGTTGTATTGTTAAGATGGCAATACTCGCCAAGTTCAGTTCAGTTCAGTCACTCAGTCATGTCCGACTCTTTGCGACCCCATGAATTGCAGCACGCCAGGCCTCCCTGTCCATCACGAACTCCCGGAGTTCACTCAAACTCACATCCATCGAGTCGGTGATGCCATCCAACCATCTCATCCTCTGTCGTCCCCTTCTCCCCCTGCCCTCAATCCCTCCCAGCATCAGAGTCTTTTCCAATGAGTCAACTCTTCACATGAGGTGGCCAAAGTACTGGAGTTTCAGCTTTAGCATCATTCTTTCCAAAGAACACCCAGGACTGATCTCCTTTAGGATGGACTGGTTGGATCTCCTTACAGTCCAAGGGATTCTCAAGAGTCTTCTCCAACACCACAGTTCAAAAGCATCAGTTCTTCGGCACTCAGCTTTTTTCACAGTCCAACTCTCACATCCATACATGACTACTGGAAAAACCATAGCCTTGACTAGATGGACCTTTGTTGGCAAAGTAATGTCTCTGCTTTTGAATATGCTATCTAGGTTGGTCATAACTTTCCTTCCAAGGAGTAAGCGTCTTTTAATTTCATGGCTGCAATCACCATCTGCAGTGATTTTGGAGCCCAAAAAAATAAAGTCTGACACTGTTTCCACTGTTTCCCCATCTATTTGCCATGAAGTGACGGGACCAGATGCTCTCCAAAGTGATCTGCAAATTCAATTCAGTACCTATAGCCTTTATTTTTGAAAAAATGTAAAAGCTGATCCTAAAATAATCATTAAATTGCAAGGGACTCTAATAACCAAAAAAAGAGAATAAAGTTCTAGGAGTCATGCTCCCTGATTTCAAAACTTACAAGGTTAGGGTATCAACACAGAGTGATACTGGCATAAAGATAGACCTGCAGTTCAATGGGATAGAGAGTCCAGAAATAAATTTATCATCTGTGGTCAATTAATTTTTAAGGGCACCAAGACCAATCAGTGGGAAAGGAATCGTCTTTTCAACAAATGATTTGCAGGTAACTAGACATCCACATGTCAAAAAATGAAGGCAGACTATTCAGTTCAGTTTAGTCATTCAGTTGTGTCCGACTCTGCGACCCCATGGACTGCAGCACACCAGGCCTCCCTGTCCATCACCAACTCCCGGAGCTTACTCATATTCATGTCCACTGAGTCGATGATGCCATCCAACCATCTCATCCTCTGTCGTCCCCTTCTCCTCCTGCCTTCAATCTTTCTAAGTATCAGGTTCTTTTCAAATGAGTCAGTTCTTCACATCAGGTGGCCAAAGTATTGGAGTTTCAGCTTCAACATCAGTCCTTCCAATGAATATTCAGGACTGATTTCCTTTAGGATGGACTGGTTGGATCTCCTTGCTGTCCAAGGGACCCTCAAGAGTGTTCTCCAACACTACAGTTCAAAAGCATCAATTCTTCGGTGCTCAGCCTTCTTTATAGTCCAACTCTCACGTCCATACATGACTACTGGAAAAACCATAGCTTTGACTAGATGGACCTCTGTTGGCAAAGTAATATCTTTGCTTTTTAATATGCCATCTAGGTTGGTCATAACTTTTCTTCCAAGGAGCAAGCGTCTTTTAATTTCATGGTTGCAGTCACCATCTGCAGTGATTTTGGAGCCCTAAAAAATAGTCTGTCACTGTTTCCACTGTTTCCCCATCTATTTGCCATGAAGTGATGGGACCAGATACCATGATCTTAGTTTTCTGAATGTTGAGCTTTTTTTTTTTTTTTTTGCCCTGCTTCATTGTGTACTCCAAGGCCAAATTTGCCTGTTATTCCAGGTGTTTCTTGACTTCCTACTTTTGCATTCCAGTCCCCTATAATGAAAAGGACATCTTTTTTGGGTATTAGTTCTAGAAGGTCTTGTAGGTCTTCATAGGACTGTTCAACTTCAGCTTCTTCAGCATTACTGGTCAGGGCATAGACTTGAATTACCGTGATATTGGATGGTTTGCCTTGGAAATGTTTTTAAGTTTAATTAGGTCCCATTTGTTTATTTTTGCTTTTATTTCCAATATTCTGGGAGGTGGGTCATAGAGGATCCTGCTGTGATGTATGTCAGAGAGTGTTTTGCCTATGTTCTCCTCTAGGAGTTTTATAGTTTCTGGTCTTACGTTGAGATCTTTAATCCATTTTGAGTTTATTTTTGTATATGGTGTTAGAAAGTGTTCTAGTTTCATTCTTTTACAAGTGGTTGGCCAGATTTCCCAGCACCACTTGTTAAAGAGATTGTCTTTAATCCATTGTATATTCTTGCCTCCTTTGTCAAAGATAAAGGTGTCCATATGTGCGTGGATTTATCTCTGGGCTTTCTATTTTGTTCCATTGATCTATATTTCTGTCTTTGTGCCAGTACCATACTGTCTTGATAACTGTGGCTTTGTAGTAGAGCCTGAAGTCAGGTAGGTTGATTCCTCCAGTTCCATTTTTCTTTCTCAAGATCGCTTTGGCTATTCGAGGTTTTTTGTATTTCCATACAAATTGTGAAATTATTTGTTCTAGCTCTGTGAAGAATACTGTTGGTAGCTTGATAGGGATTGCATTGAATCTATAAATTGCTTTGGGTAGTATACTCATTTTCACTATATTGATTCTTCCAATCCATGAACATGGTATATTTCTCCATCTATTAGTGTCCTCTTTGATTTCTTTCACCAGTGTTTTATAGTTTTCTATATATAGGTCTTTAGTTTCTTTAGGTAGATATATTCCTAAGTATTTTATTCTTTTCATTGCAATGGTGAATGGAATTGTTTCCTTAATTTCTCTTTCTGTTTTCTCATTATTAGTGTATAGGAATGCAAGGGATTTCTGTGTGTTGATTTTATATCCTGCAACTTTACTATAATCATTGATTAGTTCTAGTAATTTTCTGGTGGAGTCTTTAGGGTTTTCTATGTAGAGGATCATGTCATCTGCAAATAGTGAGAGTTTTACTTCTTCTTTTCCAATTTGGATTCCTTTTATTTCTTTTTCTGCTCTGATTGCTGTGGCCAAAACTTCCAAAACTATGTTGAATAGTAATGGTGAAAGTGGGCACCCTTGTCTTGTTCCTGACTTTAGAGGAAATGCTTTCAATTTTTCACCATTGAGGATAATGTTTGCTGTGGGTTTGTCATATATAGCTTTTATTATGTTGAGGTATGTTCCTTCTATTCCTGCTTTCTGGAGAGTTTTTATCATAAATGAGTGTTGAATTTTGTCAAAGGCTTTCTCTGCATCTTTGAGATAATCATATGGTTTTTGTTTTTCAATTTGTTAATGTGGTGTATTACATTGATTGATTTGCGGATATTGAAGAATCCTTGCATCCCTGGGATAAAGCCCACTTGGTCATGGTGTATGTTGAGCTTTAAGCCAACATGAATGTTGAGCTTTAAGCCAACTTTTTCACTCTCCTCTTTCCCTTTCATCAAGAGGCTCTTTAGTTCTTCTTCACTTTCTGCCATAAATGTGGTGTCATCTGCATATCTGAGACTGCATATCTGGTAATAGGTAGACTATTACCTCAGTCCATATACAAAAATTAAATCAATTTTTTGTTTGTTTTATCTGTTGTTGCTAGTTGTTTTGAGTTATTGTCATTTTAGCTACTTTTCTAAATGATTTTTATAAAATTTCTATTCTTTATCATATGTGGCCACTGAAACCTCTGTTCCATTAGTTTAGTGGTCAGCTAATGTATTGACAGAGTATCTCTAAACACCTAAAGCCCAATAATATTTTTTAAAAGAATTTTTAAAACTCTTCCCCACTCTTGGAAGATTGTCTTGGGACACAGCTTCAGTGCTTAGCCAAGCCATTTACAACCCTGCCCTCACCTTTGCTTCCTGCTTGTGCAGAGCCTGAATGTTAGCCAGAGGTGAAAATTTAGGCTCTTTTGTGAGGATTAGGCCTTTTCTAAATATGTATCCAGTCTTGGGCATATGCATGGCCTTCTCAACTCCCTGACTTAAGCAAGAGATTTTAAAAACTCTCATTCCCCCATAGATCCCCTTTCCCAAACTCTTTCTTATCAAGGCTTTTTGATCTGTCTCTTGTTTTTCCTGATGGTTATCCCTTGACCCAAGCTGCTCTAGCCAATACTTTTGCTTTTAAGTGCTTTTGGCAAATGCCACTTGGGAAGCTGCCCCAGACCTGGGAATGCTCTGAACTGGGCAAAACAAAGGCAAGCGCTTGTGTACCAGTCCTTCCAGGAGCCACTAGACAGATTGAAAAAAAAATAAACAACCATACTTCTTTCAGAATAAGGTCTATGATTGCTCCCTGAGGTGCCTGACAACCTGCACCAAGAGTACAGGCTGCTATCCTCATGACTGCCTCCCATCTGGTATGTGGGGAAGGGCTGGTAGACAATTTAAAACACCAGAGAACTCTCTCATTGCAATGCAGCAGCGTCTTTCTTCATTAAGTTTTCCCCCGGTTGTTATAAGTTTTCAACTAGATTCCAGAGTTCTGTAAAGTTGATTCTGACAGTTTTTTGCCAACTCATTAGTTGCTTTAATGGAGGGACGGAGCCCCAGGGTTCTCTACTCTGTCATTTTGGGTATAAAGAAAGCTATCATAGCCCCAAACCATTAATAATCCAAGTAAGATCAATTTCATCTCCTTGTCATCTCTCACTCATCCTTCCAGCTCAGCTATCACCTCCTCCAGGAAGACCACTCTACATCCCATACTGTAATGAGTTTTTTAGGCTTCTTTTTCACCAATGAGTCTCTCTGCAGCAGAGACTGTATCCCTTCATTTCTGGATCCCTAGTGCCTAATATAGTTCTAGTTACTTAATGGTGCTTGTAAATGCCAAAGGGAAGGAACAACAGAATAATGGAAGATATGGGGAAGAAAGAGGGAAAAGGAAACTATTCCATGATTTCTATACTGCTGTTTACAAATCAAACTGAACCCTATAAGAAGATGTCCCTGTCATGGTTTCAATTTTTTAAAAAAGTAATTTTGGGAATTCTCTGGCAGTCCAGTGGTTAGGACTCCACAGTGTGATCCCCCCTCCCACCCCCACAAAAAAAGACATACACATCCCTAAAGAAAAAAATTCACCAGTGCCAAACTCAGGCATCTATCTTGTGGGGAAGTACTTTTATACAATGTCAAACTTTATAACAGTTTCAAACTATTTCTAAATGAATGCAATAACACTTCATAAATGCCAAGGTATTTTAAAATTATTATCAAATTTAAGATACATTTGACCTTTAAGACCTTTATGGAATCAATTTCCACTGTATTGGAACAGGAAAGTGATAGATAATGGCCTATAAAGTGAGATTTTTTAAAGTAACCTGACTGAGTTATCATTCTTGATGAAACAATGATAACATCACAAATACCACCACACTTTACTTTGCAGGTGTGCAAGTTTGCAAAGTGTGAATATATGTTTACAAGAGAGTAGAACAATTCAATTGCATAAATTAATCAATCTGAGAAACCACATTAAAAACATAGCTAATTTTTACATGATTTTCAGTAAGTTCATATACTTTCAATTTTAGTGTAACCTCTGTCACAAAGCCTTCATAACAACTTTAAATGATAATCATTGATGATAAAGGAAGGAAAATAACATTTTAAAGTTCATCATATTAGTATGTATCTACGCTTGTGCAGATTTAATCTCCTAGGAATCAAAAGTGGTAAATAGAATAGAGAAAAGCATATACAGTAAATATAAGCTATATATGCTGAGTACTGAGGAACAATTTTACAGTGCTTTAGGAAAATTTACACCTTTTATTACATATGCTTTATTTTCTTGTACTTTGCAACCCACAGTGACCTCTGTGATATGGCTGTCCAGAAGATGCCGAAAGAAAAGAGAGGCAGCACCTGGGCAGTTAATCTCAGAAATACTAAAGCCCCGTTCCAGGAATTCTTTTCCCCATGGGAGCAGAATATATGGGCAGAAAACCACTGTAGGTAATCAACACAAGCGTGAGCATAGCTGAATACAGTGTCACATCGTAAGTAAATATAGCTTACAATCAATTTCATCTGACTCATATTGACAACTTGCATAGTTATTATTGTCCATACGGTAAAACTAGCTACAAAGAGTAAACAGATTCTGTAAATTCATTTTATATAGACAAACTAGACTTTTGTATTTCCTTTCTCCATGTTTAATTCTCAAGTATCTGTAAGTTACAACACTGTTGAACATGTTGGCTGAAGTCACTCACAGTTTTATGTCTTCCTACCCCCATTCTCACCACAAACAACTCATATACACAACTTCTTACATCTGCTCACATTCCAAGATGCTCTGGAGAGCTTAAGGAAGCAAGAACTCTTGGACATTAAGCTCCAGCTGACTGACTGACTGACAAGTCATGCTTGGATCATCACACTGGGAGGGGAGCCATCAACCCAGAGCTGCAGTGTGAAACAAAGAGGAATGAACTCTCAGTCCCCAAGGACCTGAGAGTTTTAAGGTTGGGACAGAAGGTAGGGGACTGAAGCAGAAGGGGAGGAACCAACTAATGGCAGATCTGTGATCAGTAATTATCTCAGGACACACATAGACCAACTGGGACAGAAAAACTGGGGGCACAACCTTTGAGAAAAATCACTGGACTAGAACTGAAGGAAATTGACAGGCCTTTTTTGCCCTAACCATTCTTAGAAATAGCTTACCAGTTGTGCCATCTTTAACATACACTTATGTTATTCATATAAATTCATTTATACTAGAGTGTAAAATGACTATTGCTCTGGTTTTGATCTAATGGCAGCAAGGAGGAGACTTTTGAGGATACTAGATACCTAAAGGTCAATAGACTAAAGCTGATGATTGAATCAACAGGAAGAGGTGAAGTCAACTTCTATAATATTATCTGGTGAGGGTACCCCACACTACCTCACAGCCTTTTTTTTTAATGCCACAGAATGCAATTTTTCAGTACTTTCCACAGGGCAAATGGGTGGTGGGTTGGCTCTAGCCATGAGTTCCAGGCTTAAAACTTAGTTTTAACACCAAGAACAGATCCAAATGCTGGACTGGATGAAGCACAAGCTGGAATCAAGATTGCCGGGAGACATATCAATAACCTCAGATATGCAGATGACACCACCCTTATGGCAGAAAGCGAAGAAGAACTAAAAAGCCTCTTGATGAAAGTGAAAGAGGAGAGTAAAAAGTTGGCTTAAAACTCAACATTCAGAAAACTAAGATCATGGTATCTGGTCCCTTCACTTCATGGCAAATAGATGGGGAAACAATGGAAACAGTGAAAGACTATTTTGGGGGGCTCCAAAATCACTGCAGATGGTGACTGCAACCATGAAATTAAAAGATGCTTGCTCCTTGGAAGAAAAGTTATGACCAACCTAGACAGCATATTAAAAAGCAAAGATTCAGGATGGGGAACACATGTATACCTGTGGCGGATTCATTTTGATGTTTGGCAAAACTAATACAATTATGTAAAGTTTAAAAATAAAATAAAATTAGGAAAAAAAATAAAATAAAAAGCAAAGACATTACTTTGCCAACAAAGGTCCGTCTAGTCAAAGCTATGGTTTTTCCAGTAGTCATGTATGGATGTGAGAGTTGGACTATAAAAAAGGCTTAGCTCCAAAGAATTGATGCTTTTGAACTGTGGTGTTGGAGAAGACTCTTGAGGGTCCCTTGGAGTGCAAGGAGATCCAACCAGTCCATCCTAAAGGAGATCAGTCCTGAATGTTCATTGGAAGGACTGATGTTGAAGATGAAACTCCAATACTTTGGCAACCTGATGCAAAGAACTGACTCATTTGAAAAGATCCTGATGCTGGGAATGATTGAAGGCAGGAGAAGGGGACAACAGAGGATGAGATGGTTGGATGGCATCATCAACTCAGTGAACATGAGTCAGAGCAAGCTCTGGGAATTGGTGATGGACAGGGAAGCCTGGTGTACTGCAGTCTGTGGGATCACAAAGAGTTGAACACGACTGAGTGACTGAACTGAACTGAAGGTACCCCTGTGATTTTTTTTTCCATAACCTTTTTGGGCCTTGCTCAGTGGACTCCATTTTGCTATTAGAAAAGAATAAGCAACATGGAGCACTGACAGGACTCTATCCAGATTTCCTTAACCTGAAAAGGACATAAAGCCATTGGCAGAAGAAATCAATTATTCTTCCAGACTTGCCTCAAGGCTGAGAAGAGAAGACAATGACTTCTTTACCAGCTCTGCCAGTGTCTGAGTTCCGCACTCCACTGTCTTGCTCTTCACAAGTCAATGGATAGGAGGACAGCAGACATCTCTAGAGGTGCCACCTCTTTCTATGAAAATTTGGGATTAAAACCTTGTACTAGATAAGGGCACTCATTCCCCACCACCCTAAGAACGACAAACTTACACAGTCACTTCAGAGGAGACAGACGCTATACCCAATGGAGCAGCGCAATGAGAAGGCAACATTCCAGCCCTGCTCCCTCTACCCAAGGGCACCCTCAGCACTGTGCCCTCACCAGAGGGGTTTTGGCTCTGAAGTGCTACTCCTCTCCCTCTGGAATGTACTTTTTCTCATATGCCCTTACTGACCCATAGCTGAGTAAATCCTTTGGACCCTTTCTTGCTGGTAATAATAACAGCTATGATTTAGGGAGTGCTCACGTGGTGACTAGGGCTTCCCTCATAGCTCAGTTGGTAAAGAATTCGCCTGCAATGCAGGAGACCCTGGTTCGATTCCTGGATCAGGAAGATCCGCTGGAGAAGGGATAGGCTACCCACTCCAGCGTTCTTGGGCTCCCCTTGTGGCTAAGCTGGTAAAGAGTACACCTGCAATGCGGAAGACCTGGGTTTGACCCCTGGGTTGGGAAGATCCCCTGGAGAAGGGAAAGGCTACCCATTCCAGTATTCTGGCCTGGAGAATTCCATGGACTATATAGTCCATGGGATTGCAGAGTTGGACATGACTGAGTGACTTTCACTTTCACGTCACTTCACTTTCACGTGGTGACTATGCAAAAAAAAACACACTCTATATATTATCTCATTTAATCCTCAAAACAACTTTATGAATTATAGGTACAATTATTATGCCTTTTTATAGACAGGAAACTGGGGTTCATAAAGATTAATTAATCTGCCCAAGATCACAGAGCTAGGAAGTGGTGGATCATAACACTTTGGTGAAGATAGCATACTTACTTTCAATCTTTTTCTTTAAAGAAATTTAATGTTAGTGATAGAGCTAAAGTTCTCCTCCATCATATTTTCTCCCTGTCTCCCTCTCTCCTTCTCTCTCCAAAAGTATATCTTTTGGAGTATCTTTTGGTGTATATCTTCCTGGGTATGCTTTTATAAATGTATGTTTATCCATAAACAATATATAGTATTACCTCTGTGGTAAATGATATCAACTTTTTTCAGACTTTTTCACTTTACATGATGTTTTCTAAATCTTCACATGTTGATAACTGTAAATTGGTGGTGGTTTAGTCACTAAGTAGTGTCTGACTCTTGCAGTCCCATGGACTGTAGCCTGCTCGGTTCCTTTGTCCTTGGGATTCTCCAAGCAAGAATATTGGAGTGGGTTGCCATTTCCTTCTCCAGGGGATCTTCCCAACCCAGGAATCGAACCCAGGTCTCCTGCACTGCAGGCAGATTCTTTAATGACTGAGCTATGAGGGAAGATTAGTTCATTCATTCTAACTGCTGTTTGGGAATTCCCTGGCAGTCCAGAGGTTAGGACTTTGTACTTTCATTGCACGGGGCATGAGTTCCATTCCTGGTTGGGGAACTAAGATCCTGCAAGCCATGTGTCATGGCCAAAAATAAAATTTTTTACCTGCTGTTTAATAGTTCACTCTATGAATGTGCACTTTCCATTTTTTTCACCATTAGCAACAGCTGCAAACAACATTGTACATGTCTACTGGGATATACATGTGAGTATATGCCTAGAAATGGAATTTTCTCCATACATATACCTCTATGAGACATTCTTAAGGAATATTCACCTGATTGCAACAGCCTATGTAAAATTATCTCCTTAAATGTCCAGTGATTTTGTCTTTCACATCATCTTTATTGTTTTCATCCTTCTGCAACATTTGAACTAATTTTTTTAACTATGAGCCTAGCTCTTTAAATTTCAACCTTTCTTCTTTTTGATATATACATTTAAGGCTGTAATTTTCCCTCCAGGTACTACTTTAATTGCATCCCACAAATTTTTATATGTAATATATTCATTGTGAAATTCAAAATATCTCTTAATTTTCAAAATTGTACTTGATCCAAGTGTTATTTCAAAATCTATTTTTAATTTTTCAAATATGAGGATTTTCTAGATATATTTTTGAAATTCATACCTAATTTAATTACATCAAAGTTGGCATATTCTCTGATTTTAATTATTTGAAATGTCAGGCATATTATTACAGCCCAGTTCATAATCATATTTGATAAGTGTTCCACATGTATGTGAAAAAATTATATTCTGCAGATGTTGATAAAGTGTTCAATATCTTTTTCTTAGCTCAAATTTGTTCATTGTACAATTCGAGCAATAAAACAGATAACAATAATATTGGATTACACAGAGAATAAAGTAAATATCCATGAGTCTCTACAGGTATAAATAGATTGAATAAACATATAAATGGGGGAGAAGGGAGAAAACTCCCACACAAAAGTATTTGAAATAAATTATGTAGATATCCTACCCAAAAGGAGGGGGAGCTTAACACCCATTCCTTGAGGGTACGCTGGATTTAATGGCTCAATTCCAAAGAATAGACTATGGGAAAGGGAAAACAGTAACTTCACAGTGGAAAAACCTGGAAGACACCACTTTAACCAAGTGATCAGAGTTAATATCATCAGTAATAAGCGATATTGAAGTCACATACCTCCATTTGATGCAAAGAAATGGGTACTTTACTTCTATGATGTTCTTTCCCAAAACCCATAACCCAAGAGAAATCATCAGAAAAATTTCAATCATGAGAAAATATCGCATCAAACAAACCCAGATTGATAGACATTCTACAAAATACTTGATCATGCAAATTTAGCCAAGGTCATAAAAGACCAAGACTGACAAATTGTGACATACTGCTGGAAACTAAAGAGACATGATAACTAATGCAATGTGGTATCTTGGATTGGATACTGGAAAAGAAAAGGGATGTCAGTGGAAAAACTGGTGAAATCTGAATAAAGTATGCACTTTAATTAATAATAAATCTACCAATGTTAATTTCTCAATTTTTATAAATGTACTGTGGTCACTCAAGATGTTCACATGAAGGAATTCCCTGAAGGTCCAGTGGTTAAGACTCCATGCTCCCACTGCAGGGGTGTGTGTTCCATCCCTGGTCAGGGAACTAAGATCCCACAAGCAGCATAGCACAGCCAAAAAATAAAGATGTTCACATTAGGAGAAGTTTGGTGAAGAGAGTATGGGAACTCTGTACTATCTTTGTAACTTTTCTATAAAGTTATTCTAAAATTATAATTTTATTAAAAACACATTTATTCATTGTATTCAAATTATATATGTGTGTATGTGTATATATATATATATACACATATATATATACATACACATATATGTATGTATCAGAGAGAGAAGGAGAGAGAGGATTTTTTTTTTCTATTTGTACTATCATCTGTTTCCAATAGTCACATATGGATGTGAGAGTTGGACTATAAAGAAAGCTGAGCACCAAAGAATTGATGCTTTTGAACTGTGGTGTTGGAGAAGACTCTTGAGAGTCCCTTGGACTGCAAGGAGATCCAACTAGTCCATCCTAAAGGAAATCAGTCCTAGGTGTCCATTGGAAGGACTGATGTTGAAGCTGAAACTCCAATATTTTGGTCACCTGATGCGAAGAGCTGACTCATTTGAAAAGACCCTGATGTTGGGAAAGATTGAAGGCAGGAGGAGAAGGGGACAACAGAGGATGAGATGGTTAGATGGCATCACTGACTCAATGGACATGAGTTTGAGTAAACTCTGGGAGTTGGTGATGGACAGGGAGGCCTGGCATGCTGTGGTTCATCAGGTCGCAAAGAGTTGGACACGACTGAGTGACTGAACTGAACTGAACTGTACTATCATCTATTGAGAGAAGTATGTTGAAATCTACCACTATTATTGTGGATGTGTTTAATTCTCCTTATGGTATTCTCAATGCTTTGCCTTTATATTTTGAGGCTATGTTATTAACAACATAAACATTTTATATTTTTATCTCTTGATGAATTGAACCATTTATTTGTATGAAGATTCCCTTTTCATCTCTAGTAATGATTTTTACCTTAAATTTTGTATTGTCTGTTATATTTTTGAGCTTCCATGCTCTTTACCATTTTCCCTTCATTTTTGACATGGTATTTCTTACTGTGTTGTTAGTTTTCAGTGCTTTTGAGAAGTTGTCATTAATAAGCCAAGACATTCAATGGGGGAAAGAATGTTCTTTTCAACAAATGGCGCTGGAAAAGCTAAACACATGTCAATGAATAAATTTGGACCCCTATCTCATAGTGTATACAAAACTAAACTTAAAATGGATCAAAGACTTAAATGTAATAGTTAAAGCTATAAAACTCACTCAAGATCCAATGGGGTGGGTAAAGATTTCACAATAAAACAGAAAAAACTTTCATCATAAAAGAAAATACTGATTATTTGGACTTTGTTAAAATTGAGAACTTCTGCTATCAAAAGAGACCATTAAGAAAAGGAAAAGATAAGCCATTTGTAATACATGTATACAATAACAAACTCATGGCATACTAAAGAACTTCTACAAAACAAGAAAAAGACAAACAACCCAATTTTTTAAATGGCACATCACAAAAATACCAAACAAGCACTTCATGAAAAGGATAGCCAAATGACCATTAACACATGAAAATATGCTCAGCATCATTAGTCATCAAGGAGATACAAAATCAAAACAATGAGATACCATTAAATACCTGTTAGAATGGCTGAAACTTAAACAGCTAACAGTACCAAGTATTTACAAGGATATGGAGCAACCAAAACTCTCATACATTGTTTATGGGTGTGTAAATTAATGCAATCACTTCAGAAAACTATTTGGCAATATTTTCTAAAGCTCAGTCCTAGCCTACTTTCTGACCCAATAATTATATTCCTGGGTACATATCCAAGATAGTTAAGCACATATACCCTTTGAAAGACATGCAAAAGAATATCAATAATAACTTTTTTAATAATGGCCACAAACTAGAAACAAGTCAAATGTTCATCACTAGTAGAATGAATAAATAAATTGTGGTAAATCCATATAGTGGAATATGGGCAGCAGCAATAATAGAAAAGAGCAGAAAAATATGGCTGGATTTCACATACATAATATTAAACAAAAGAAGCCAGAAACAAGAATACTGTCAGTATGACTCCATTTATATGAAGTTTAAGAACAGACAAAATTAACAAATTGTAATGTGATAAAAAGAAAAATGGCCACAAGCTTTTTTGCAGCTCCTGCCCTCAGAAAGTAGAGTTTATTTCTCCACTCCTGGAATCTGAGATGGCCTTGTGTCTTGCTTTGACTAAAAGAATGCACTAAGGGTGACACAGTAAAACTTCTTCGCAATTTGTTGTTGCCTTTTTGATGCCCTGATATCTCCATGTAAAGCAGCCCAGTCTAACCTCTTTGAGGATTAAATATCCATGTGGAGAGTGGGGCCCACCTGACAGCCAGCACCAACCAGCAGATATACGTATGGTAACATCTTGGGCCATCCAGCTAAAGAATCTGCCTGCAATACAGGAGACCTGGGTTTGATCCCTGGGTCAGGAAGATCCCCTGGAGAATGGAATGGCTACCCACTCCAGTATTCTTGCCTGGAGAATTCCATGGACAGAAGAGCCTGATGGGCTATAATCCATGGGGTCGCAAAGAGTCGGACACAGCTAAGTGACTAACACTTTCACTTTCCTTCCTCAGGTAGTAAGGCAGCTCTGAGAGAGCCAGGGCAAGAACAGTTCTCTTGTGCACAGCCTCAGAAAACCAAGCCCATCGTCCAGGGCTGGCTTCATGGGTGTACAATCCATGCAGTCACACAATGCCTTTTGCAGAAGGGCCTTGCCCTTGGTTCAATGCTTGCTCTTGCTGTCTTGAAATGCATACTACTTTGTGAACTAGGGGCCTGCCTTTTCATTTTGCATTAGGTGCCAAACATATTGTCAGTTCTGCCGCCACTGCCTGCACTCCTCTTTACTCTTTGTCAGAGCCAGCCCACCAGACCAGCCTCTCTTTAATTGCTGGTAATTTTATTTCATGGGTCCTCTTATCCTTCCCTGGCATTAGGCCTTGAAAACAGCCATTCTCTCTACCTTGATAGATCCTCCTAACTCCAAATCCCAGGACAGAGGGGATGGACATATAGTTCTCTTCCCTCCCTGGACTTCTCATGGTGGTTGGCCCACCCTTGCCCCAGACTGCTGTACATTTGCCTGGTGAACATCTACATATATGAGATGGCCTCTCAAAGACCTGCCCTTCTAACTGCGTATATGGAGAGTAACTGGCATCTTCTTTCTCTAAAGAGGAGAGAATATACAGTCAGTCCTTGATATCCTCAGGGGATTGGTTCCCAATACCAGAATCTGTGAATGCACAAGTCTCTTATATAAATGGCATAGTATTTGCACATAACCTACATACATCCTCTCATATACTTCAAATCATCTCTGGATTACCTGTAGTACCTAATTATATTGTCAGTGTAATTCTCAATGTAATGTAAATAGTTGTACATACAATGTAAATAGTTGCTGGCGTGGCAAATTTAAGTTTTGCTTTTTGGAATTTTCTAGAATTTTTTCTAATATTTTTGATCAGCGGTTGGTTGGATCCACGAATTCAGAACTTGTGGATACAGAAGACTGATTGGATCTTGGATAGGACACCCACTACATACAGAATAGTAGTGCCTGGAAATATTAATAAATGTTACCCAAAAAAGGAGTTATGTGGCCAAGGAACTTTGTCAGACTAAGTTTAAAAAATTAAATAGGTTTTTTTCCTGAAGGACTTATCTCTCTTAATGTGCTAAAGGACATTACGATTTGCCAAGGTGGGGACTGAGGGAAAACTGAAGTATTAACATGTAGTGCTTCACAAACTTATTTGACAAGGCACCTGTTTTCTCCTAGGAAATCATGCAGGACTAATTTTCCATGGAAAAAGTTTAGGGAAATTGTCTCCTAAACCAAGTAAGCCGTTACCAGTGAACCTTCAGTTTATCTCCTTTTCCACTGAATATAAGCATGCAAACAAACATATATCTAAGTGAGAAGACTCTTTGTCTCTAATTCCTTCCTTCCACTTCCTTGCTGCTCACATACATATATACTATACTGCTGCTGCTGCTGCTGCTGCTAAGTCGCGTCAGTCGTGTCCAACTCTGTGCGACCCCATAGACGGCAGCCCACCAGGCTCACACGTCCCTGGGATTCTGCAGGCAAGAACACTGGAGTGAGTTGCCATTTCCTTCTCCAACGCATGAAAGTGAAAAGTGAAAGTGAAGTCGCTCAGTCATGTCTGATTCTTTGCCACCCCATGGACTATAGCCTACCAGGCTCCTCTGTCCATGCGACTTTCCAGGCAAGAGTACTGGAGTGGGGTGCCATTGCCTTCTTCAGGGGATCTTACCCACCCAGGGATAGAACCCGGGTCTCCCGCATTGTAGGCAGATGCTTTACTGTCTGAGCCACCAGGAAGTCCTATAGAAACAAAGCACAAAATACATGTAATGTGCTTGAATCATCCCAAAACCATCCCCCACCCCAACCTATAGAAAAATTGTCTTCCATGGAATCAGGCCCTGGTGCCAAAAAGGTTGGGAACATTATACAGAAGGACAGCAGTTGAGAGAGTAGAATTCAAATTCATGCTTCTTGAGTGGAGTGATGACAGTGATAGTGATGGTGACGATGATGGTGATAGCTAACATTTTTAAAAGACTCATTCTGTACCAATAAGCTCTGTTCTAAGCACTTGTCAGACATGGTTTTACTTAGTACCATGGCTTAGTTTTAATTAATACCCTGCAGAAAAAGAGAATACCCTGCCTTTATAATGCAGGAACCTCAATTTATTTAATACAATTGATAAATCTCAACGGACACCACTAATGGTAAACCCAGCATTATTTTTGTCGCAGGGTAGCAGCATTTCCAATGACACATCTCCACCCAAAGGATTAGAGAATTCCTTTTCTGTACATAAGTCAAACAAACCAAACCAACCAACCAAACCTTTTAAGACCAACAGCTGACTACTGACAGCTTAATTGCAAGTCTTAAGGGGATGAAGTTGAAACACCTGGCATTTTTTCCATTCAAATATACATCAATGAATGACTGCTGATACTGCTGTTTAAGAAAACTAAGATTTGTTCTGGAAGCTGGGAGCTGATTACCCAAGTGAGCTCTAAAGCAACTGCTGGGGGAAATGTGCTCTCAGTCTCTGAAGTAACACTCAGGTCATAAAACATTTCTGTAAACACATGTGGAAGATGTTCAGCTAATGGAATATTGAACACAAAAAGGACAACTCGGTTTTTATCTTTTATATAAAAAAGTAACAATAAAAGCCAACATGATGGCTATTACTCTCACAACAAATGGCTTTAGAACACAAATTTCTTCAGGCCACTCTAGCCTGTGGATACTGCAGAACTAAATGTAATCACCAAATTTTACTGTTTCTTCCACTCAATGTACCCCAAACCCCAAGTTCTTCAATTAAGGGCCCTCTGGAACAGTGGTTCCCAAACTTTTTGGCACCAGGAACTGATTTTGTGGAAGACAGTTTGTCCACGGACCCGGGGTGGGGATGGGGGATGATGGTTTCGAGATGAGTCAAGCACATTACACTGACTGTGCACTTTATTTCTATTATTACCTCAGCTCCACCTCAGATCATCAGGCACTAGATCCTGGAGACTGGGGACCCCTGCTCTAGAGTGTTTCTAGGTTTTCCTGGAGAGTGGTTATCACCAGTGAGCACAAACAACTCTAACTACTGTCTCATCAACTGCCACATGGTTTCTGCCATTTCTTCTGCTTCCACCTTCCCTGCCCCCTCTCTGCACTGGGCGTTATGACATCAGCTAGGCATGATTGTCCCCCTCTAGGCATCTTCTGCCATCTCCTACCAGGATTCTTGATGTCTCACTGAAGCCAAGGCACTGGACTCTAGAGCTGTCAGATCTGCATGGTACTGTGCTAAGTGAAGAAGGCTCCTTATGCCCCATTATCTTTTTTAGTGAATGGAGGAGAAATGGATACTATAAGTGAACCGAAAACTTTATCATTCTTATTGGGAGCATGTAGACATTGTTTTCATCATAAGTTACTAAAGGGGAGCAGAATTTGCCACATGAAACTGTATCTCTTTGGCAAAAGGATTATTTTAGCTTGATTATTTCTTTTAAAGGATTTTATTTGATGTGGACCATTTTTAAAGTTTTTATTGAATTTTTTACATTATTGTTCCTGTTTGACACTTCGGGGTTTTTTGGCCATGAGGCATGTGTAGCTCCCTGACCAGGATTGAACTGGCACCCCCTGCATTGGAAGACAAAGTGTTAACCACTGGACTGCCAGGTTGGTTATTTTTAAGAAACAGCAGACACAGGAGTTCTGACAACCAAGTAGAAGTTACCCTTTTATGAGAGAAATTTACATTTATTAGAATTTATTTTGGCACCCCACTCCAGTACTCTTGCCTGGAAAATCCCATGGATGGAGGAGCCTGGTAGGCTGCAGTCCATGGGGTCGCGAAGAGTCAGACACGACTGAGTGACCTCACTTTCACTTTTCACTTTCATGCATTGGAGAAGGAAATGGCAACCCACTCCAGTATTCTTGCCTGGAGAATCCCAGGGATGGGGGAGCCTGGTGGGCTGCCGTCTATGGGGTCACACAGAGACGGACACGACTGAAGCGACTGAGCGGCAGCAGCAGCAGAATTTATTAGGGAAATATCCTAAAATTGCTCCTTGGAAGAAAAGCTATTACAAACCTAGACAACATATTAAAAAGCAGAGATATCACTTCACTGACAAAGGTCTGTAGTCATGTATGGATGTGAGAGTTGGACCAAAAGAAGGCCGAGCACTGAAGAATTGATGCTTTCAAACTATGGTGCTGGAGAAGACTCTTGAGAATCCCTTGGACGGCAAAGAAATCAAACCAGTCAATCCTAAAGGAAATCAACCCTGAATATTCATTGGAAGGACTGATGCTGAAGCTGAAGCTCCAATACTTTGGCCATATGATGCAAAGAGCCAACTCATTGGAAAAGACCCTGATGCTTAGAAAGATTGAGGGCAAGAGAAGAAGGGGGCACCAGAGGATGAGATGGTTGGATGGCATCACCAACTCAATGGACATGAGTTTGAGCAAACTCTGGGAGATAGTGGTGGACAGGGAAGCCTGGCATGCTGTTGTTTATGAGATGGCAAAGAGTCAGACACAACTTAGCAACTGAACAACAGGGAAATATCCATTTGTAAGGCACTCTCTCTTTTTCTGTCTTTCCCCCAAGAAAAGGAGGGGAGACTGACTAAATCTCTAGAAACTTATCAATGGAGAAGGCGATGACTTAAAATTGCATGACAGCATTACCCTTGTTTATTGGGCTTTTCCTGGTTACCTCCCAAAACTGCCCCTCTCCCACCATCTTCTTTTGTCTTTAGCTGGAGATAGTATTTAAGGTGTTGACCTTTGGGCCATTTCAAAATTACTTAGTTTTCCTGGGTCTCTCCTGTGTATGCAAGAGGAATATATGCTACTAAATTTCTGTTTATTTTTCTCCTTTAATCTGTATTTAATTTCAGGGAGGAGTCTCAGCTGAGACTGTAGAGGGTAGAGGGGAAATAATTTTTCCTCCCCGACAGTACTCACTCTCACATTTCAATGGACAGGGAGACAAATGTAAGTGCTTCTTTTTTCCTTAAATAGGAGTTCTTGACCCTCTCTTTGTGTACCATGCAACCCTTTGGCAGGCTGGTGAACTCTGTGGACTCTTTCTTAGAATAGTGTTCTTAAATGTATAAAATAAAATACATCAGATGACAAAGGAAACCAATTATGTTGAAAGATAGTTATCAAACAACTTTCACCACAAATTTTATATGGTAATATGTATGCTTTTTATTATCATGTTAAAGAAATGATCTAGCAGCAAGCCTATTACCACAATAATTCAAAGCAGTACCTGAGTAAATAATATTTTGAGACATCTGAAAAAAACTGCAGTGTGGTGTAAAAATGTCTATGATTTGTTTCCATGACAGAGTCACAGATACTGTTACTACCATTGTGGTCTGTTGCCTATGTTCATAATTGAAAGGAAGTGCTAAATTTCAAAGATGTTAATTGCTTTCCATTCAGTCACAGACTCCATGAGTTCTATTCTTGAAGCCCAGGTTAAGAATCACTGCCTTAGAATGAGTTCTCTTTAAAGAGCACCCCTAGGGCCTCATGCTAAAAGACATAGCTGCCCATCCCTGCAGTTCATTGCACAAGCCCAGACAAATCCAAATCCCAGCCAGGACTCAAGCTGGGAACCCTACTATATTCAGATGAAACATTTTTAAAAATAGATGGGTCTATTATTAGCATATTTCTAGATAATCAAGAGATCTTGACTGGGTCAGTTTTAACCTGGCATTGCTTCCGGGTATCCACAATCCCCACCAATCTACCTACCACACTGTGAAACGAGTGAGCATTTAAAATGCAAATATTATCGTTTCACTCCCCTACTTAAAATACTTGGCCCTTCTGGACCTCTATCACTTTCAGAAAGAAAGGCATAAGCAGGTTTCCACATGTTAGCCCATCTCCTTCCCCTACCCAACCACACTTTAGACCATCGTAATTCAAAATCACTAAAACACATGCAGTTGCCTCCTGTTTTTTTACATACCATTCCCTTTTCCTGGAATGTGCTCCCACCCCATCCTCACCCAGCAATTTCTTCTTCTTCTTTAAAATCCAGCTCAAGCACTAACTCCTCTGAGAGAAGGTGTCAGGGCTTCCCTGGCCTCCCTGGAAAAAGTTTATTACTTTCTCCTATGTGCTACCACTCACTCAACCTTGACTATACATATAGCGTGGCACTTATATAAACTAGTTTATTGAATGAGCTAGACACAGTAGGGTGTAAGCAGAAAGCAATATAATTCTTTCACACCACTGCTTCACACCACAAGCTCTGTGGAATCATTTTTCCCCATCCCTGCATGAAATTTCGGACAGAGCTCATACCTTTTTCAGTCACTCTCAGATATTAAAAAATAGTTTTGTTTTTTAGGCATTAAAAATTCTAGTCTAGTCTAATATATCACAGCTTCAGTCTATCACCTATTTCCAACCTTCTTCCCTCCCCCAGCTCAGGTCTAACTCAGCCAGGAAATTTGCAGTGGGGGAAGGGGAGGGAGTGTGGTTGGCTTCTTCCCTCATCCATTTCCTCCTTCATCCCTCCTCCCCCAATTACTGTACTGCCTCACACCAGGGCCTCCAAGGTTGAAGCACAGGGAAGGACTAGAAAGAGTGGCCAAAACAAGCTTTTCTTCACTGGTTCAATTTTAACCTGGCATTGGAGAGTGTCACAGATGTCCAAAGCTGATACTTTCTCCAGAGGGTTCCTTGGAACTCCCCTGTCACTGGAAATCTCTCACCTGCAGTTTCCTTGACCTGGGCAACACCTCCCCTGGCTGGCCTTGAAACAGAGCAGGACCCTGTGGGACCCTCCTGGGTGCAAAAGCCTCTCCATGTCCCGTTTCTTGTTTGCAGGAAAAGATTTCAGGCTCTCTCTCAGTACCAAAGGGCAAATTCAGCTGTTAATGAAGGAAGAGAAGGAATGCAGAAACAAAGGAGGAGCAGTCAAGAAACAATAGAACAACGATAAACTAGAGTCCTGGTTCCTCCTCAAGGACTATATATAACAATATCTTTGAGGGAGTTCCCTGGCGGTCCAATGGTTAGGACTCAGTGCTTTCATGGCCCTGGCCGGGGTTCAAGCCCTGGTCCAGGAGCTAAGAACTATTATATATATCTTTGAGTTCTTCTTCAAGAACTAAAATACCTATCCAGGTGGAGGATGATACCTTCAGGCTGAGCACAGGATTCCTGGAACTCCACCCTGTTACATTACCACCAACCAACCAGAAAAAGTCGATCATCCTGTAGCCTTCACCCTAAATTTTGCCTATAAAAACTATTACCCCCCACTAAACCATCAGGGAGGAGATCTTTTGAGCAGGAGCCACCTATTCTCCTTGCTCGGTCCTGCAATAAACTTTTCTGTGCTCTAAACTCCAATATCTTGTTTTGTTTGGCCTCACTGTGTGTTGGGCACACAGACTTGCATTTGGCAATAGCCTCTTTCAACTCCTCTGCCCCTGGTTTCTATCAGTCCATTCCTCTACTGGGGTTACTTCATACCTCTGAGTGTTCTTCTTAGGGGACATCCCTTATAATATGACCCAACTGTAAATTCCTACTGTGGGGACTATTTCTGGCCCCTGGAAAACAGACAGCTTTGCCCATATGTTGGTGGAAGTACAGCTCTCTGCAAGTGTTGCCCTTTCGTCTGTTGTCACAGGCTGATTTAGCCATAGCCTCTCTCACCTTAAGATTTTGTTTTCAGATGTAAATCAGTTGCCGGTCCCTGCAAAATGTCAATCTCCAGAGAACCCATGTCAAGCCTTTGGATTGTTTCTCTTGTAGCCTCATTCCTCTTAAGTGAGCCTCGAGTACCTCCTCCACACCCCAGGAACAGGAAAGACTCCAAGGCATTCTTAAAATTCTCTTCAAAAAAATCATCCTCTCTACTACTTTTCTTTCAATCAATCCTCTGGCTAAGGGGCCACAGATCATGTTTTGGAAGTCACCCATTAGCAAATTTCATAAAGATGGCATGTTACCTTTTTTTAAAATATGTGATCTCTTTGTTTTAGGCTTTGGATTCTCATATAAAACCAAAACAAGAAAGTTTCATCATAATATTTTTTGCATAAGACTGCATTCACTACTATACTGTGAGCTGCTTGACACCAGGAAATAAGTTTAACTCATTTTTATACCCCCAGAACCTAGCATAGTGCACGGTACAGGGAAGGTGCTCAAAATTGTTTGTTGCATCCAGTTCAAGATATTGGACTAGGTACATGCCTTGTTCACAATCCCTCCTATAGTCCACTAAAATAAAAGTACAGCAGTACATAAAAGAATAAACCTCTAACAGGAAAAAATGAGATGAAGTTTAAAGGACTGCCAACAAGAGATTCCAACAAATTTCTGGGAGTAGGAAAGTGGATATGAGCAAGGTGGCAGGTGAAACAGATGGATGAAACCACAGTCTGGAATATATTATGAGGAAGCTACAGAGGAGATGGGAGCCAGACTGCCTGGCAGAACCCTGGAGATACTCTGGGCTCTGAGTCAGCAAGTACAGAGGAAGCAGCAATGAGAAGTGAGGATTTAAACTGGGAATTAATTGAAGATTTGTAAAAGAGAACAGCTGCATCAGTCTCCACCACCAAAATCCTCCCCAAATTCTTTGCCCAGAGTACCAGTTACTGGCATTTGCCAACAAGCAAAAAACAAAATTAAAAACAAAGCAAACAAAAACTAGAAGGCTTTTAGCTAAAAAATATTGAATGCCGTGGAGAAAGTTAAGATTTCTAGTTTGAAATCAGCTTCCCAGAGAAATGACCTTTTCACTGGGCATTTAGAGGGCTAATAGCCAGATAATCAATTGCCAGCTTACTGACCCTAAAATAAAGCTTGCCAAGCCTACATTACCTCATAAAGTGTTCCCTGTCCAAATTTCCAGTCAACCATTAGAGAAGAGAGCTACCTGGAAAACAGACCTGCTTTACCTGGGAAACAGTCTTGGTTTCCAAAACAGCAAAGACAGAAACCCACATTGACTACCTAGTAATTTTTCTTTAAAAACAAATGGACAGGGTAGTGACATCACCAAAAATTGTGAAGTGGGGGACTTCACTGCTCCATCCCTTCATAAAAGCAGCTAATTAGCTTGTAAAAAACCTGTCAGAAACAACTTTTGCAGAACTCTGGATTCTACTCAAAAACTTAAAACATTCATGGAAGGCTTGGTGAAAAAAAGAAGTGGTTGCTACATGGTAAAAGAAAGAGATGTATCATTTTAAACTGCCTCTCTATCATCCCCAATCTCCAGATTGGTAGTGGCTCCAAAGATGGTAGCCAACACCCCTGGAGTACCAGAGGGAGCAACACAACTTATTCTCGAACACTTGTGGTTGTCCATTTCTGCCTATCTAGCGGCCCTTTGAAGAATAGGCACAAAGATTTTCCTTTGTTTCACACAACTCAGAGTATTCTCAGGACTGGGACAGATTCTTAGGTAGCATTTACCAAAAACAGTATAAGGCACAGATATTGGCTACAGAAGATTGTGGCAAGGGGCTGCAATGGGGACAAGTAATAGACAGACCAAAACACATGGGAAGGAAGAGGTTATGAAAAGAGATATGTGTGGATATAATGGATTTTGAAAGCTCACAGGGCTGAATGCCTTCACAGAGAAGGCCAGAGAGGACTGTAAGTTTCATTTATGGCTGACCTTCAGGCTCTACATAAGCATGAAGTGAAAGCTGAGGCAGAGTTGTAAACAATGTGGCTAATGTTTCAAGGAGTGCAAGACAAAACTAATGTATCAAGAACAGCAGCAGATATGTTTTTTCCTTCTCTGGCCACAGGCACTTAAGAAAACTGTCAACACACTAGCTTACCGCCAAGTTCATAGATTGTAGACGTTATTGCCCAAACCAAACAAAGAATAGAGTTGATACTAAAATAGTTCTGAAAAGTCACTAAACAAACAACCATAATTCAAAGTAAGCAGCAACAAAAGGCCATGAAAAGGGAAAGAATCTGATCTCCGGATGTACCAAATTAATAGTCAAAATGTCCAGTTTTCAACAAAAAGTTTCAAGACATGCAAAGAAATGAGAGTCTGACTCATTCCCAGTAAAAGATGAAATCAATAGAAATTGTCCCTGAGAAAGCCCCCAGACACTGGACTTAACTAAACAATGACTTTAAACCAAGTGTCTTACATATTTGTGTTTCTTCCCCCTTTCTGACTTACTTCACTCTGTACGATGGTCTCTAGGTTCATCCATGTCCATCCACATATATCACTTACATGTTGAATCTATAAAAATTACAGATGAACTTATTTGCAAAGCAGAAATAGAGACACAGATGTAGAGAACAAACATATGGATGTCAAGGGAGGAGAGTGTGGGATAAACTGGGAGATTGGGACTGACTTATATACACTACTATGTATAAAATAGATAACTAATGATAACCTACTGTATAGCACAGGGAACTCTACTCAGTGCCCTGTGGTGACCTAAATGGAAAGGAAATTCAAAAAAGAAGGGATATGTGTATACAATATAGCTGATTCACTTTGCTGTACAATAGAAACTACTACAACATTGTAAAGCAACTATATGTCAATAAAAAAAATTTTAATAAAATAAATCAGTGTCTTAAATATGCTCAAAGAGCAAAGGAAAATCATGGACCAAGAACTGAAGGAAACTAAAAGAATACAGTGTTAAATACAGAATATCCAATAAAGCAAAATAAATTATTTTAAAAAAATAGAAATTCTGGAATATAATAACTAAAAAAATTCACTAGAACAGTTCAACAGACTTCAGCAGGGAAAAAACAATTGTGAGAAGTTGAAGATTGATCAGTTGAAATGATTTCATCTGAGGAGCAGAAAAAGAAGAAGCAAAATAAATGAACAGAGCTTAAGGAAGACATAGACTACCACCAGAAAGAAAGAGAGAAAAATGAGCAGAAAGAATATTTGAAGAAATAATGGCTGTCAAATTCCAAAACTGGATGAAATATATGGATCTAAATATCCATGAAGCTCAACGAACACTAAATAGGAAAAATTCAAAGACTTACACCAAAACATACTATAATCTAATTGTTGAAAGAGAATCTTAAAAGAAAAAAGAGAGAAGTGACTCATTATATACAAAGGATTTTTATAAGATCAACAGCCAATTTCTCTTTAGAACCAAGGAGGACAGAAGACAATACTATAAAATATTTAAAGTGCTGAAAAAGAAAAACTTGTCAACCAGGAACTCTATATATTTGGTGAAACTATCCTTCAACAATGAAGAAGAAATAAATAAATAAACCCTAAAGGAGTTCCTTGCTATTATATCTGCTCTACAGGAAATACTAAAAGGAGTCTTGTGGGCAGAAATTAAAGCACACTAGATAGACAGTAAAAACCTTACAAAGAAATAAAGAACATCCGTAAATGTTTTTTACATACAGAGGTAAATATGAAATCCAGTATTTTGCATTTATAACTCCTCTTTTTTTCCTATATGATTTAAAAGAAGCATAAAACAATACTTATAAGTCTATATTAATGTGCATGCAATGTAGATGTAATTTGTGACAATATCAACATAAAGGGAAAGGACAGAGCTGTATAAATGATCAGAGTTTTATATGCAATTTTTACATACTGTTGAAGATGTTAGCATTAATTCAACTTCTTTTGTTATGCATTTAGCATGTGAATTGTAATCCTCAGGATAACCACTAAGAAAATAGCTAAAAACATAGGGAAAATAAATGAGAAAGAAATTAAAATGATACACTGAAAAAAATTAATGAAATATAAAAGAAAGCAGTAATAGAGGAATTGAGGAGGAAAAAAGATATATGACATATAGAAAACAAAGAGCAAAATGGCAGAAGTCCTTCCTTATCAATAATTACATTAAATGCAAAGAAATTTAAGTCTATAATTAAAAAACAGAGATTGGCAGAATGGATAGAAAACATGACCAAACTACATACAGTCTATAAGAGACTCACTTACTTTAGATCCAAAGATGCAATTTGTAAGTGAATGGATGGAAAAAAAATATTTCATGCAAATAGTAATCAAAAGAGAACTGGGTTGGCTATACAAATGTCAGACAAAATAGTCTCTAAGTCAAAAATTTTTATAAAAGATAACGAAAGACTTTATATGTCGGTAAAAGAGTCCACCCATGTAAAAGATACAGCAATTGTAAATATATCATACCAAACAACAGAGCTCCAAAATATATAAAGCAAAAATTGGCAGGAATGAAGTGAGAAATAGTACTTCAATAATACTTGAAATCTTTAATACTTTTAATCATGAATAGACAAAAGATCAATAGGGAAATGAGGATAAACTAACTAGACCTAACAAATGTATACAGAACATTTCATGCAAAAAGAGCAGAATGTATATTCTTCTCTAGCGCACATGGAATATTCTCCCAATAAGCCATATGGTAGGCCACAAAATGGGCTTCCCAGGTCGTTCAAATGGTAAAGAATCTGCCTGAAATGCAGGAGACCTGGGTTCGACACCTGGGTTGGAAAGATCCCCTGGAGAAGGGCTTGGTAACCCACTCCAGTATTCTTGCCTGGAGAATTCCATAGACAGAACAGCCTGGCAGGCTACAGTCCATGGGGTTGCAGAGTTGGATGTGACTGAGCGACTAATACTTTCACTTTCAGGCTACAAAATAAGTCTCAATATATTTGAAAATTTTTAAATCATACAAAGTATCTTCTCTGACCATAATGAAGTGGACCTGGAAAACTATAACAGAAGGAAATTGGGAGAATGTACACATATGTAAATACTCTCAAATACCCAATGGATCAGGGAAGAAATCAGAAGAAAAATTAGAAAATACAATGAATGAAAATGATAACATAACAACTTATTAGATATAGTGACAGTAGTGCTCAGAGGGAAATTTATATATGTAAATACCTACAATAAAAAAAGAAAGAAGATCTCAAATTAATAACCTAGCTTTCCACCATAAGGAAAAATCAGAAAAAAAGAGAAAACTAAAAGCTAGCAGAAGGAAGGAAATTAAGTTTACAGCAGATATAAATGAAATGGATAATATAAAAACAATGAAGTAAATCAATGAAATCAAAAGTTAGTTTTGTGAACTTTGAAAAAAAGATCAACAAAATTGTTAAACCTTTAACTAGACTAAGAAAATAGAAGATGGAAACTACTAAAATCAGAAGTGAAAGTAGGGAAATTACTACCAACCATATAGAAAAAGATGCTCAACATCAGTAGTCATTAAGGAAATGCACATCAAACCAAGAGATACCACCTCACACCCACTAGGATGGCTACAATCAAAAAAGAGAAAATAACAAATGCTATGAGGATACAGCCCACTCCAGTACTCTTGTCTGGAGAATCCCCATAGACAGAGAAGCCTGGTGGACTACACTTCATGGGGTTGCAGAGAGTAGGACATGACTGAGCAACAAAGCACACAATGAGGACATAGAGAAATTAGCACCCTCATACATTCCTGGTAAGAATGAAAATGGTACAGCCACTGTGAGAAATAGTTATGGTTATTCCTCAGTAGTGTTAAACATAGAATTACTGTATGACCCAGGAATTCCCTCCAGAAATATACCCTAGATAACTGAAAACATATGTTCACACAGAAACTTAAAACAAACTTCATAGCAGCATTATTCATAGAAGTCAAAAATCAGAAACAACCCAAATGTCCATCAACTGATGAATGGATAAACAAGATGTGGAAATACCATACAATGGGATTTTATTCAACCATAAATAATAATAAAGTCCTGATACATGCTACAACATGGATGAACTTTGGAATCAAATGCTGAGAGAAAGAAGCCAGATACATAAGACTACATATTATATAATTCCATTTATATGAAATATCTAGAATAGGCAAACCCATAGAGACAGAAAAGAGATTAGTGTTTCCCTGAGGCTTGGGAAAGGAGGGACTGGGTGATGACTGCTCAGTGGTATGAGGTTTCTTTTTGTGGTGATAAAAATGTTCTAGGACTAGATGGGGTGATAGTTGCACAGCATTGTAAAAGTACTAAGTACCTTTTTCAAATGGTAAATTTTATGTCATGTGTATTCCTACCACAATTAAAAAAAAAAAAGAATGGGCAATTCAACCAACTGAACAAAACTAACATTACCATGGATACAACATAGAAATGGAAATGAACAAATGACGGCTATTCATAATCGTTTGATGAATTGCACAAATATAAGCCAAACATAAAAGAATACATTCCGTATGATTTCACTTATATAAAGTCCCAAAACAAGCAAAATAGTTTTTTTTTCAGTTTGTCCATACTCATTTAGAATTTTTCAAATATACCAAACATTAATTTTTTTAAAAAATGTTGGTGGTTGAGGGTTTTGTGAGCAGTATTTTTTTCTGTTTTAACTGATGTGTTAGTCACTCAGTCATGTCCAACTGAACCCATGGACTGTAGCCTTCCAGGCTTCTCTGTCCATGAAATTCTCCAGGTAAGAATACTGGAGTGGGTTGCAATCTCCTTCTCCAGGGGATCTTCCCAACCCAGGGATCAAACCCAGGTCTTCTGCATTGCATGCAGGTTCTTTACCATCCGAGGTACCAGGGAAGCCCCAAAGTGTCTGTAGCTCAAGACAATATTCTGGTTTCCTTTACATCTAAGTTCCTTACCTGGGGTTTGTTTTAACTGAACCAATCATTTTATTTATTTATTTTAAATTGAGGCATAGTTGATTTATAATGTTGTATAAGGTTCAGGTGTACAACATAGTGATTAAAATTTTTAAAGGTTATACTCCACGTATAGTTATTGTGAATTATTGGCTATATTCCCTGTGCTATACAGTATGTCCTTAAACCTTATTTATTTTGTGCATAATACCTTGTACCTCTTAATCCCCTATCCCTATATTGCTCCTCCTCACTGGTAAACACTAGTTTGTTCTCTATATCTATGAATCTGTTTCTGTTTTGTGTATACATTCATTTGTATTATTTTTTAGATTCCACACATAAATTATACCATACAGTGCTTCTCTTTCTCTGACTTACTTCATTAAGCCTAATACCCTCCAAGTTCATCTGTATTGTTGCAAATGGCAAAATTTCATTCTTTTTTATGACTTAGTATTTTCATTATGTGTGTGTGTGTGATATGTGTGTATGTGTGGTATGTGTGTGTATGTGTGTGTATATATATATACATATATATGTGTATGTGTGTATATATATACATATATGTGTGTATGTGGTCATGTATGGATGTGAGAGTTGGGCTGTGAAGAAGGCTGAGCGCCGAAGAATTGATGCTTTTGAACTGTGGTGTTGGAGAAGACTCTTGAGAGTCCCTTGGACTGCAAGGAGATCCAACCAATCCATTCTGAAGGAGATCAGCCCTGGGATTTCTTTGGAAGGAATGATGCTAAAGCTGAAACTCCAGTACTTTGGCCACCTCATGTGAAGAGTTGACTCATTGGAAAAGACTCTGATGCTGGGAGGGATTGGGGGCAGGAGGAGAAGGGGACAACAGAGAATGAGATGGCTGGATGGCATCACTGACTCGATGGACGTGAGTCTCAGTGAACTCTGGGAGTTGGTGATGGACAGGGAGGCCTGGTGTGCTGCGGTTCATGGGGTCGCAAAGAGTCGGACACGACTGAGCGACTGATCTGATCTGATGTGTGTATGTACATATATATGCATATATATATACACACCACATCTCTTTCATCCATTCATCTACTGATGGGACATTTAGGCTCCTTCCATATCTTGGCTATTATAAATAAAGTTGTTATGAACATTGGGGTGCATGTATCTTTTTGAAGTAGTGTTTTAGTTTTCTTCAGATATATGCCCCAAAGTGGAATGGTTGGATCATAGGTATGGTAGTCCTATGTTTAGTTTTTGAGGAGCCTCCCTATTGTTTTCCACAGGGCCTGTATCAATTTACATTCCCACCAGCAGCATACAAGGGTTCACTTTTCTCCACATCCTAACCAACATTGGTTATCTGTAGTCTTTTTGGTGATAGTAATTCTGACGTGTGTGAGTTGATATCTCTTTGTGGTTTTGATTTTCATTTCTCTGATGATTAGCAATGTTGAGTATCTTTTCACATGTCTCTTGGCCATTTGTATGACTTCTTTGGAAAATGTCTGTTCAGGTCTTTTGCCCATTTTTTTTTAATTTATTAAAACTTAAGATTTAAAAATTTATTGAAATAAAAAAATAAAATTTAATAAATTTCAATACATTAACTCTAGAAACCAAGAAGAATTTAGAAATGATTCTTTTAAAAAGGTTTACTATTACATTCTTTGTCAGACTGTGACTCAGGGAACTTGTGGTATCATTTTACACCCCAGACACACTGCCTTGATAAATCACTCAGCAGTAGCACATGAAATCATGGATAGATGAGAGACGCATATCCACTCTTATCTTATTTTGACTTGAAAAGTCACCTTATAACCATTCTTATCCCCAAACTTGGAGCATATAAACATTTAGATGTCTTTTCTAAATATTCTAGACATTTGCCCAGACTCTATTTAAACATATACTGAACTTGGGCTGCATATCTCCCTGGCTCTGTTTAGAAGGAGAACAAATTCTGGAGGGTTTCCCTCATCTCTGAGGTTTCTTTGCTGGAAGTTTATATCAAGAAGCCACATTTAATATTATTAAGCTTAGCCACGTGCAAAATGTGTTGCTTCTCATTGCTCCTTGGGCGGCCAGCAGAGTGACTCTGGCTGAGTTAAGGAAGCCATTGAACAGCATGGAAGACTGTCTGCTCTCTTAGGCATATTCCTCCAGACTTGGGCACCTGAATCTTGCAAGAGCCTTTTCATGTTGCACCTTTATATCCTCCAAGCTATAGTCACTCCAAACCTTCAGGTGGCTTCTGGATTGAATAATTTGTGCATCTCCTGCACAGGTGGTTGCTTTTCATGTTGCTGTTTCTTCTTGGCTCTTGGGCCTTTTGTTTGTTTGTTCAACTCTAATAAAAGCAGGCACAAATGAAAAGCATTGTGCTCTGAGACAAGGGGCCCTGAACTGGCTCCAAAATGGCACTATAATAGACTTGAACATAAAAACATCTGGACGGGAGAAAATGATGGTAGAATGTATGTATACTCCACACGTTTTTTTTGCCATATAATAGTATGTTTTCTATTGGAGAGTGAAATAGCAACCCACTCTAGTATTCTTGCCTGGAGAATCCCAGGAACAGAGGAGCCTGGTGGGCTGCCGTCTATGGGGTCACACAGAATCGGACACGACTGAAGCGACTTAGCAGCAGCAGCAGCAGCAGTATGTTTTCTTCATTTCTTGTGGTGAAATGTGACTTTCAGATTAAAGTAACCTTTTCTTCTTTGAAAACTTTTTTTTATCTTGTACAATAAAGAGTTTGGAAAGATCCATAATTCTGACTGAAGTTTGCAACCAGAATGTACAAAGAAGTCTCGGTAGTAATCTTGTTCATGTGCTCTTAAAACCAGCTACAGTGTAAGACTATTAGTTATGGAAACTGTATGTTTGTGTATGGTGTATATACTAAATAAAATACATGCCTCCAATAATACAGTGCCATGGATCTTGATGACTATATGGGGAAAATCCCTTTTATGACAAGCACACAGAAAATGGTAGCATGGTCTGACTTTCAAAAACTGTCTCACCATCTTTTTTACAGCCCTGTTTTGCTAAATGTCTGTTTTCTTGCAGTCTGGTGTACCTCACAGCACCATTGTGATCATGGTGATGCCTCATTTGCATGACGTGTACATTGTGTTTACTGTGAAATACATTTTCATTAAAGAGTCTGATGGTGTGTAAAAAAAAAAAAAAAAAAAAAAGCAAAGATTTACTCACATTCCTGACTGACTGATTTCCTTTAGGATTGACTGGTTTGATTTCTTTGCTGTCCAAGGGATTCTCAAGAGTCTTCTCCAGCACCATAGTTTCCTTTACTGTGCAAAAGCTCTTAAGTTTAATTAGGTCCCATATGTTTATTTTTGCTTTTGTTTCCTTTGCTTTTAGGAGACAGACCCAAAACCATGTTGCTACAGTTTATGTCAAAGAGTGTTCTGCCTGCTTTTTCTTCCAGGAGTTTATGGTTTCCAGTCTTACGTTTAGGTCTTTAATTCATTTTGAGCTTTTTTTTTTTGTTTATGGTGTTAGAAAAAGTTCTTATTTCATTCTTTTACATGTAGCTGTCCAGTGTTCCCAGTACCATCGCTGTACTGTTCTGGTTACTCTAAGTAAGTAAGTGTTAGTCACTCAGTCGTGCCCGACTCTTTGCGACCCCATGGACTGCAGCCCACCAGGCTCCTCTGTTCATAAGATTTTGGTTACTGTAGCTACAAGCAAAATAGTATTAATTCTAAAAGTCAGGACAGTGATTATTTTTCAGGAATATGGGAGTGGTAATGGAGACAATATTTTATAGAAATATTTAGGATGTCAGTAAATATTTTTTGACCTAGTGAGTTTGTTAACTTTGTGATAGATTTATGATAAATTTGTGACAAATTCATGATCACTTTACTTTTCTCTATATGTGCTATATTTTAACTAAAAGTTGTTAATTTATTTATTTTTCAGTGCAGCTTGTGGGATCTTAGTTTCCTGACCAGGAATTAAACCCAGCCCCTTGTCAGTGAGCGTAGAGTCCTATCCACTGGACTACTAGGGAATTCCCATAAATTTTCTTTTAATTGTTTTTAAATTGATATTGCCAATAATGGGAAGGAAGAAAGGGGAGGAGGAAGGAAGGAAAGAAAGAAGGAGGGAAGAAAGGATGGAAGGAGGGAAGGAGGGAAGGAAGGAAATAAAATAAATATAAAATACCAGAAAATTTTTTTAAATGTACAAGAAGCCATATTCCAAACATCAAACAAACTAAACTAGTATAGGTTTTATTCAACTAGTGAATTGCAAGAAAATACTTTAAAATACACACATACAGAAAATTCATTTCACCTTGATTCTAGGATCCATAGAGAATGTTATATGCTTTTAGCACACTGATTAGCTTGGCATTTCTTAGCCCAACATTACATGACTTAGTATTGAATAACAATTATATGAACATATCTAATTTTTTACTTGGTTTTCTAATTTTAGAGTTGATCTATGGACAAGGCATGAGAACTTAGCTGTATTTGCAGAAAGGATTTAGTCAAGAAAGTGGAGTCATTATGTGTATTATGGAATAAGAGATTTGTTATAAGACTATAACTTTACATAATTGTAAAAGAGGATAGGAGAGGAAGGATCAGAAAGAGAGTTGGAAGATCAGGAGAAAGGAACAAAACATCCAGACATGTCCTGCTGTCAGAGTGGGAACTCTCAGGATTGATGATGGAGAAGTCTATGGTATAAAGACACATGCTATGCTATGCTATGAAGTCACTTCAGTCGTGTCCAACTCTATGTGACCCCACAGAAGGCAGCCACCAGGCTCC
Source organism: Bos grunniens (assembly GCF_055505025.1). Taxonomy (NCBI): domain Eukaryota; kingdom Metazoa; phylum Chordata; class Mammalia; order Artiodactyla; family Bovidae; genus Bos; species Bos grunniens. The sequence goes on from NC_141194.1 coordinate 138,009,397, forward strand.
CCCATCCCTGGGATTCTCCAGGCAAGAACACTGGAGTGGGTTGCCATTTCCTTCTCCAATGCATGAAAGTGAAAATTGAAAAGGAAGTCGCTCAGTCATGTCCGACTCTTAGCGACCCCATGGACTGCAGCCGACCAGGCTCCTCCATCCATGGGATTTTCCAGGCAAAAGTACTGGAGTAGGGTGCCATTGCTTTCTCCGATAAAGACACACATATATACGTATGTATATTTTAAATATGTGTATAAAACATATACATGTGTATATATGTATATATGGTTATATACATCTTTTAAACATATTTACATAGAAATACATTTTATATTCTAAAAGTATATATATATATATATATATATATATATGTATATGTAGTGTATGTGTGCTTTCCTGGTAGCTCAGCTGGTAAAGCATCTGCCTGCAATGCAGGAAACTCCGGTTCAATTCCTGGGTCGGGAAGATCCTCTGGAGAAGAGATAGGCTACCCACTCCAGTATTCATGGGCTTCCCTGGTAGCTCAGACAATAAAGAATCCACCTGCAATGTGGGAGACCTAGGTTTGATCCCTGGGTTGGGAAGATCCCTGGAGGCGGGCATGGCAACCCGCTCCAGTGTCCTTGCCTGGAGAATCCCCATGGACAGAGGAGCCTGGTGAGCCCCAGTCCATGGGCTTGCAAAGAATCGGACATGACTAAGCGACTAAGCACAGCACAGTGTGTTTGTAAATCATACGTATTCTAAAAAATTATCCGTTGTTTTTCTGAATTCAATTTAACTGCTGTCCTGATTTACCTGGCAACTCACAGCCCTAGCCTGGGATAGCCCTTAGTTAGCAAGGCTGGCAGTTGGGAAGAAGAGCAGGACTCCAAGTCGGGGGAAAGCAAGGACAAGCTGGAACTGGCAGGCACCTCTGCATCTGGCTCTCCCTGCATATAACAACAGCCTTCAGAGTGAAATAGCTGCTTCATTTCTCCCTTCCAAATCTCAAATTTCTCTTTAGGCCAACTCTAACCTGGTACCATAAAAGGAGGGACATTCTGAAAAATGTAGTTCCAGCTTGCTGCTGCTGCTGCTAAGTTGCTTCAGTCGTGTCCAACTCTGTGCGACCCCATAGACAGCAGCCCACCAGGCTCCCCCGTCCCTGGGATTCTCCAGGCAAGAACACTGGAGTGGGTTGCCATCTCCTTCTCCAATGCATGAAAGTGAAAAGTGAAAGTGAAGTCACTCAGTCGTGCCTGACTCTTAGCGACCCCATGGACTGCAGGCTACCAGGCTCCTCCGTCCATGGGGTTTGCCAGGCAAGAGTACTGGAGTGGGGTGCCATTGCCTACCCCAAGCTGATAAAAATTACAGAGGATTGAAACCCATCTAATAAATGTGTAAACTGTAGGAAGTATACCACTGGTTAACCCCATAGCAGATGAGGGCAATTGCTCTTCATAAAGCTATTCCAGCTAATGAATGAAGAAGAAACTATAACAAAATGTCACTATTTTGCAACCTCTATGGCTTAGTAGATATAAGCATTAAGTATCAATAGCTACTAACATTACAAAAAGAGAGACGGCCAGACACTATAGTCCTCCTCCCATATTCTTGCCAAACACCACCTATAGTTTTGCCAAAGGGATCAAACCTGAGTTTGATCCAGTCTCTGCATTCACCTGCCAATGTGCCAGAAAACACAGAGAACAGAGAAACATGTTGGATTCCACCATGAGTGTAAAATCAGCAAAAATCCAGCTATGGAAAACTACAGATTTTATTAGCTGAGTTCATTAAGAGTTTAATTGTAAAGAAAAGAGAGAGAGAAATGGTGAACCTAAAGATTAAACATACTGAAAAGATGTATCTAAATGTGCATATTTTAATGATAAAATTATTTTTAAACACAAAAAAGCAATTACTCTCAAAGTCAGCAGATTGGTTTCTTAGGACAGAAATGAGGTGTTTGTGGCTGGGATTGGGCTATGAAAGGGCTCCTGGAATAGCCAGCAAAGTTATATTACCTGGTCTGGGTAATAGTTACAAGAATGTTCGCTGTACAGTAGTTTATTGAGCTATAGGTTTGTTTTCTTTATTTTCTGAATCTTTTGATTTATGATAAAACAATTTTCAAAAAGCAATTTGGAGGAAAGATTATTTAAAGGAAACTTTTGAAAATATTAGTAATATTTTAATATATATAAGAAAGGATATTGCATTGACAGAAAATAGCAAAATTCCAAAGCAACTATCCTTCAATAAAAAATAAATTAATTAATAAAAAAAAAACTTAGCACAGGAAAAAAAAGAAAGGAGATTGCAGGATTTCCTTGGTGGTCCAGTGGCTAAGACTCTGGGCTCCCAACGCAGGGGGCCTGGGTTCGATTCCTGGTCTGGGAACTAGATCTTGCATGCTGCAATAAAAGATCCGCAGGCTGCAACTAAGACCAGGGGCAGCCAAATAAATAAACAAAAATAAATATTAAAAAATATTTATTAAAAAAAAAAGAAAGGAGATTGTATTCACAATACAAAACAAAGCTTTATAAAAAAAAGAAAATTTGGACACCAGAAAGAAAGGTTGATAGAAATTTAAAACTGCATAACAGAAATGAAAAAAAAATCAGAATGAAAATAAAACTCAAAAATAAAGTTGAAGAAATTAGAGCAAAACGATAACTAAGTTCTGGCCAATGAGATATCAGTGAACTATATACTTTGAAAAGGAAACTGGCTTATCCTCCACCCCTCATTCCTTCTCTCCATGGCTAGAGTGAAGAAGTCATGGTCATTATCCTGTTTGAAACATGTGGACATGGACAGCACTATAGGGTAAGGATCAGCAAACTCTTTCTTATAAAAGACCAGAAAATAAATATTTTAGTCTTTGTGGGCAATGTAGCCTCTGTCCCAATTACTCAGCTCTGTCACAGTAGCTCAAAAGCAGCCTTGGACAACTTGGAAACAAATGGCTATGGCTGTGTTCCAATAAAAATTTATTTATGGACACTGAAATTTTAATTTCATCTTATTTTCACATGTCACAAGTCTTTTTTTCCCAATCATTAAAAAATATAAAAACCACTCATAGTTTGTGGCCCTAAAAACAAACAAAAAACAAGTGGTGGACAGGATTTGGCCTAGGACTATAGTTTAGGCTCCCTGGCCTAGGAATGTCAGAGCATTGTGACAGAGGAGCCTGAGGTTATGGAACAGCTCATGGAACAGAGCCACCTATCTGGACTGACCTCCAGACCACTACATGAGAGAAATATACTTCTATTTTGTTTGGCCAGGGTATTTTGTATCTCTGTTATATTGACATATTCTAAACTCTAATCCAAAGCACTCTTTAAAAGTCTCAGAGACACTGAAGTTAAATAATTCTTAATAAGCTACTAAAGCATTTAATGAAGAGGAGGGGAAAGGAGTACAGCCTACAACCTAGCAATTCCACTTCTAGGTAAAAACTTTAGAGAATCTCTTATATATGAACATAAGGAAACTAGTATAAGAAAGTTCATTGCTGTATTTCTTACAACAAACTTAGAAGCCACCTAAATGATTACCAACAGGAGATTGGATGAATGAATTGTGATGTATTCATTGAATTGAATACTATAGAGAAGTCAACATGAATGAACTAGAGCTACATATATCAACATGGAAAATTTCACAAACATGACTGAGCAAAAAGCAAGTTGCAAGATAATAAATACACAATGATGCCACTTATGTAGTTTTAAAAAAGAAAAATAATATTAAATATCATTTATGGATATGTATACACTGAAAAACCTGGCTTAAAACTCAATATTCAAAAAGCTAAGATCATGGCATCTGGTCGCATCACTTCATGGCAAATAGATGGGGAAAAAGTGGAAACAGTGACAGATTTTATTTTCTTGGTTCCCAAAATCACTGCAGACAGTGACTGCAGCCACAAAATTAAAAGACGTTTGCTCCTTGGAAGAAAAGCTATGACAAACCTAGACCATGTGTTAAAAAGGAGAGACATCACTTTGCCAACAATGGTCCATATAATCAAAGCTATGATTTTCCAATAGTCGTAGGGCTGTGAGAGTTGAACCATAAAGAAGGCTGGGTGCTGAAGAATTGATGCTTTCAAATTGTGGTGATGGAGAAGACTCTTGAGAGTTCCTTGGACAGGAAGGAGATCAAACCAGTCAATCCTAAAGGAAATAACCCTGAATATTCATTGGAAGGACTGATGCTGAAGCTGAAGCTCCAATACTTTGGCCACCTGATGTGAAGAGCTGACTCATTGGAAAAGACCCTGATGCTGGGAAAGATTGAAGGCAGGAGGAGCAGTGAGTGAGAGAGGATGAGATGGTTGGATGGCATCATCGACTCAATGGACATGAGTTTTAGCAAACTCTGGGAGAGAGTGAAGGACAGGGAAGCCTGGTGTGCTGCAGTCCATGGGGTCGCACGGAGTCAGGCACAACTTAGCACCTGAACAACAAAACATCGTTGTTCTATTGAACAGCAACAGTACGTATATAGTGTGCATGGAAATGTTAACTATGACGTTCAGGGTAGTACTCATCACGGGGGAGGGAAGGATAGAGGAAAATGGGACCCAGGAAGGGTACAAGAAATGCTTCAATCACATCTTTCCAAATGATCACTGTGAAAAATCTAGTTGCCATCTGTCACCATTCAGAGATATTAGATAATTTTTTACTATTTTCTCCACACATTTCATACTTGTGACATCTATTTTGTAACTGGAAGTTTGTACTTCTTAATCTCCCTCACCTATTTCTCTCATGCCTGATCTCCTCCCCTCTGGAAACCACGTTTGTTCTCTATATCTATGACCCTCTTTCTGTTTAGTTCTGTTTGTTCTCATTTTGTTTTTTAGGTTCCACATATAAGTGATATCATGCAGTATTTGTCTTTCTTTGTCTGACTTATTTTACTTCTCTGGGTCCATCATGTTATTCCAAATTGCAAGATTTCATTTTGTATGGCTGAGTGATATTCTGTTTTGTGGTATGTGTGTGGTGGTGGTGGTGGTTTAGTCACTAAGTCATGTCTGACTCTTGCGACCCTGTGAACTATAGCCCGCCAGGCTCCTCTGTCCATGGGATTTTTCAGGCAAGAATACTGGAGTATACATATATTTTTTAATTACTTTTTTGTCCATTTGTCTATTGATGGACACTTAGGTTGCTTCTATACCTTGGCTGTTATAAATAATGCTGCTATGAACACCAGAGTACATGTATCTTTTATAACTAGTGTTTTCATTTTATTTAAATAAATATCCAGGAGTGGAACTGCTGTATTGTATGGTAGTTCTATTTTAATCTTTTGAGTCATTTAATTTACTGTGTTAATTTTTTTGAATCAAAACAAACCAAATTAAATGCTCATTGAATGAATGATGAATTCATGAATGTATACATCAAATACCCTGATATTTTGTATATTTGCAATTTCATCTTGAGCTTTAGGTTTACAAAGATTTCATGGCTAATTATTCAAGGCTAGCTAACATAAAAGTGTTAGTCACTCAGTCATGTCCAACTCTTTGTGACCCCGTGGACTGTAGCCCATTAGGCTCCTCTGTCCGTGGGATTCTCCAGGCAAGAATACTGGAGTGGGTTGCCATTTCCTTCTCCAAGCTAACATAAGAGCAGTAATAAATTCACTCAGTGTCCTTTTGTTTATGCATCAAACAAGGTTTCTAGCCCAAATATCCAGGAATGGCAAAAAGGCATTTCTTCTACCAAGATTTCCAGAAACAATTAGGATATATATGATTTGCATTATATAGACCTTCAAAGGTTAAAACTAGATAGTCAGCACAGCCATCAAGAGCAAGTACATCAAATGCAAAGGTATTTTTCTGTTTGCCATGTACTCTGGTGGATTGTTTATGGTAACAGTGTATAATGAATGATAAAGGTGATGAGGATATGGGAGAAATCCAAGCTAAAGACTACAGCAGTGAGTGGAATAGAAAGGCAACTTACTTTTGAACAAAAGCTAACTGTAGTCAAAAGCTGGATTTGCTCTGTGATGCCTAGGTTATAACTAAACATTTATAGCCATATTTTTTAACCCTGCTTTTACTTAAGATTCCTATAGGAAACAACCCCAAAATATCCATCAACAGTAAACTAGAAAACTTGTAGTGTATTTATAAATGAAATACTACATGTCAGCTTAAAAAAAGAGACTACCAATAAGCTCAAGAACATGAATGAATTTCAGAAATATGATTCTGAGTGAAAGAAGCCAGTCAGAAGAGTACATACTGTTTGATTCCATTAAATCAAGTTCTCCAACAGGCAAAACTAAATTATGGTAATATCAGTTGGAACAGCAGCTCTGGATCAAGAAGGATTTACTATAAAGTTTCAAGGAAATGTTATTCATCTTGATTTGGGGTAGTGATTAAACAACTGTATACATTTGTTAAAAATAACAACAAAACCACCTCATTGACCTATATATTTAAACTGTATGCATTGTATTTCATGCAAATTGTACCTCAAAAAAGCTCATTATTTAGAATCCCTATAGAAAAATAGCATCCCAATTATGAGTTTGAAATCTCTCTTACCCAGAGATCACAAACTGGCAGCCCACAGATATATTTTGTTTGGATTCCATTTTTTAAATTGAATTAGTAGCAAACATTTGAAAATTGACATTAAAGTTTTTCGGTTTTGTTTTAAAAAAAAAAAGTCCAGTTTTTCCTGAAAAATCTTGAGATCTTACAATATTGGGCCCGCATTTTTACATGACAATAATTTGCTGATATGCGTGCCCTGTTATACAAAGCATGTACTATCCATTCTCCACAGCTCCCACCACTGAACATTATGTTATAGCAGACCAATTTCATTCAATCTCTATTTTCTGTCATTAGACTAGAGAGGCTAGAGATGAAAGAACAAGAAAGAAAGTGTACATTGCCAGAAGCCAAGAGAAGAGAGAACTTAAAGGTATCAATTGTGAAGTTTTACAGAGAGAGCAACAGGAAATGAGAATTGAGAAAAGGTCATCTGGCCAATTAAAAAGGTCATTAGTGGTTTCAGTAGATACTGGGAATGGAGGCAAGATTACAAGCGGTTAAGGGGTAAAGGGATGGTTAATAAATAGAAACAAGTGATAGAAGGATGATGGAACATAAATAACCAATCCCAATATCCAAAGTCTATCATCAAAGTTTCTTGGGTTATAGAATATATCATTTCCACATCCATCTTCTTATATCTCTGCTTTAAGAAGTGGGGATAAAATCCAGAGCAAATATAGACCCTGTCCCCACCCTCTTAGAGCTCACAGTTGAATGAAATGATACCAGGTAACAGTCACTTTGAAGGTGGGATAAAACAGAAATGCAAAAAAAGGTTATCAAGGAAAGAAAAAGAAGAAATCAAAATGACAGCTACAGAATAGAAAAACAAGGATAAAGATGGAAGTCTTCCAATTTACTTTTCAAAGTAATCATAATTCTTATTCCATGCTGATAGTGTGTGTGTGCACACACAAACATAAGATCAATATTAGCTATGAGTATACATGCAAAAATTCCATATAAAGTACCAGCAGAATGAATCCAGTAGCATGTAAAAAGAATAATATGTTGCTAAATATGGTTTATTTCCAGGATACAATGAATACAATGAAACCTATCAATACTATTCATCAAGTCATTGGAGCAAAGGAAGAAAATATTGTGCTTATAAACACAAATGGCAATGGCACATTTGATTAAATTCAGTTTTACAAAACAGATGGAAGAAAGTCTCTTGATAAACATAAATAAAAGGATATTTCTTTGTTAAGATAAAAATGTTTCTTAATCCAAATGTCAAAAATCTTACTTAAGGGTACAACACTAGAAGCATTTTCTTTAAAATCAGGGACAAAGCAAGGATTTCCCCTACAATCGGCATCATGTACATTTTCTAAAATTGCAATTAGTAAAGCATGAAAATGATTTAGAAACATAATTATTAAATAAGATACACAATCATAATTTTTCCAAATTATATGTTGTCTTCCTAGAAATGCCAAGAGAATCAATCAACTGAAAATCTAACAGAATAAGTGGCAGTATACCAAATAAATACACAATATCAGTACCCTTCTCATTTAACAGCAATAACCAATGAGAAAATATAATGGGAGGAAGAAATTCCATTCACCTTATAGTATATGAGATAACTAGAAATAATCTCACTTACAAGTATGCAAGCAAGATCTCTTTGAAGAAAACTACATGAATAAACTAAAAGATAAAAAGAATATATAAAAAAATAAAAAGAGCTGAATAAATGGAGAGACATACAAAAGGCCTAGATAATAAACATAAGGCTGATAATCATAAAGATGTCAATTCTTCACTAAGTTATGGCTGTAAGGTAATTTCAATCAAGTTGATAAAGGAAAAGTTATTTAACTATTAGAAAAACAAAATAAAGTGAGAACATTTCTTCAAACTTTATACCAAAATGAATTCCAAATGTATTTAAGAGTTCATTTCTTTAAAAAAAAAAAAAAACTTTAGGGAATTCCCCGGTGGTCCAGTGGTTAGGACCTGGCGCTTTCACTGCCAGGGCCTGGGTTCAATCCCTGGTTTGGGGACTAAGATTCCACAAGGTAAAAATAAATAAAGCTTTAAGAATATTTTGTTAATATTTATTCAAGTGTAGTTGATGTACAATATTATGTTAGTTTCAGGTATACAGCAAAATAATTCAGTTGTGTGTATGTATATATATATATATTCTTTTCCATTATAGGTCATTATAAGATATTGAATATACTTCCCTCTGCTATATAGTAGGACCTTATTATTTATCTTTTTTATATATAGTAGTTTGTATCTGTCAATCCCAGACTTCTAATTTATCCCTCCATCCCCTCTCTCCCCTTTGGTAACCATAAGTGTGTTCTCTATGTCTATGAGGCTGTTTCTGTTTTGTAAATAAGTTCATTTGTATCATATTCCACATACAAGTGATATCATAAGATATTTTTAATCTGTCTGACTTCACTTAGTACTATATTCTCTATGCTAAGTCGCTTCAGTCGTGTCCGACTCTGTGCGACCCCATAGATGGCAGCCCACCAGGCTCCACAGTCCCTGGGATTCTCCAGGCAAGAACACTGGAGTGGGTTGCCATTTCCTTCTCCAATGCATGAAAGTGAAAAGTGAAAGTGAAGTCGCTCTGTCATGCCCGACTCTTCGCGACCCCATGGACTGCAGCCCACCAGGCTCCTCTGTCCATGGGATTTTCCAGGCAAGAGCACTGGAGTGGGGTGCCGTTGCCTTCTCCGACTATATTCTCTAGGTCCATTCATATTGCTGCAAATGGCATAATTTCATGCTTTTTGTGGCTGAGTAATATTCCATTATATGTATATACCACATCTTTTCTATCATTGATCTCTCAATGTACATTTAGTTTGCTTCCATGTCTTGGCTATTGTAAATACTGCTGCTATGAACATCGGGATACATGAATGTTTTTGAATTAGAGTTTTCTTAGGGAGAAATGCCCAGGAGTGGAACTACTGGATCATATGGTAGTTCTATTTTTAGTTTTTTAGGGAACCTCCATACTGTTTTCCACGGTGGGTTGCACCAATTTACATTCCCACGAATAGTGTAGGAGGGTTCTGTTTACTCCACACCCTCACCAGCATTTATTACTTGTAGACTTAAGTGATGGCCGTTCTGACTAATGTGAAGTGATACCACATTGGAGTTTTGATCTGCATTTCCTAATAATTAGTGATAATGAGCATCTTTTCATATGCCTTTTGACCATCTGTATGTCTTCTTTGGAGAAATGTCTATTTAGGTCTTCTGTCCATTTTTGCCTGTTTGTTTTGTGTTTTGTTTTGTTGCTATGCTGTGCACCTTGTGGGATCTTAGCTCCCCAGTGAGGAATCAAACCTGGGCCACTAACCAATGGACCACCAGGGAATTCCCAGGGTATTTGGTGTGGGTTTTTTTTTTTATTGTTGTTATTGAGTTGTGTGAGGTGCTTGTATACTTATGGAAGTAAGCCCTTGTCAGTCACATCATTTGCAAATATTTTCTCCCAATCCATAGGTTCTTTGTGCTTTGCTTATGGTTTCCTTGCTGTGCAAAAGCTTATACATTTGATTAGGTCCCATGTGTTTATTTTTGCTTTTATTTCTATTGCCTTGGGAAACTGACCTAAAAAAGCATTGTTATAATTTATGTCAGAGAATGTTTAGCCTGCGTTCTCTTCTAGGAGTTTTATAGTATCCTGTCTTATGTTTAGTCTTTAAGCAGTTTCACATTTATTTTTGTGTACAGTGTGAGGGTGTGTTCTAGCTTCATTTATTTTGCATGTATTAATAGCTGTCCAGTTTTCCCAAAACCATTTGCTGAAGAGACTTCTTTCTCCTTTGTATACTCTTGCCTCCTTTGTCAAAGATTGTAGATGTTTGGGTTTATTTCAGGACTCTCTATTCTGTTCCATTGATCCATATGTCTGGTTTTTGGTTTGGGGTTTTTTTTGCCAAACCATGCTGTGGTGATTACTGTAGCTTTGTAGTATTGTCTGACATCCGGGAGGGTTATGCCTCCTGTTTTGTTCTTTTTCCTCAGGACTGCTCTGGCAATTCTGGGTCTTTAATGTTTCCATATTAATTTTAAGATTATTTATTCTAGCTCTGTGAAAAATGTCATGGGTAATTTGACAGGGATCTCATTAACTCTGTAGATTTCTTTGGGTAGTATGGCCATTTTAACAATATAAATTCTTTCAATCCAAGAGCATGGTATGTCTTTCCAAGAAATAAAGTATTTTTAATTTAAAAAAATCACATGGAAAATAAGTGGTACAGTCCAAAATAATGTGTTAGAAACAATTCCCACTGCCCTATCCAACTTGAAGATTTAGGAAGCTGCATTAAAGATGAGAAAATTCAACTTCTTCATTGACATGTGCTAAGCAAGGACTGAACTCCCAGTCAGTCAGGAATGTGAGTAAATCTTTGCTTATAATGAACCTGGATCTATTGAAGGATCACCTGTCTAAAAAGCATGTATAAGCTAAAAATGATCAAGAACATACAACCTATGTGTGGTGCCTCCATGAGTGGATTTTACTTACAGTGTTTGATTTTACACAATATTTAATGTTACAGGACTTTTTATTACATGCAGTTATAGCAAGTAACAATTCTCTTTATATATAATTCTAAAGCACAAATGTCCTTTATTCATATTTATTTTATTCCAATGTTATTTGTAAATTACAAATTTATTTAGAAAATATAGAAAATTCATATATATTATAAATCTACAAATAAATTATTGATAAAATATATTTTATAAATCCATATTTATTCCTAAATTATTTTCTAAATTAATTTGTGGTTTTTATTTTATTTTATTTTTTATTTTTTTATTTTATTTTATTTTTTAACTTTACAATATTGTATTGGTTTTGCCATATATCAACATGAATCCGCCACAGGTATACACGTGTTCCCCATCCTGAACCCTCCTCCCTCCTCCCTTCCCATACCATACCTCTGGGTCATCCCAGTGCACCAGCCCCAAGCATCCAGTATCGTGCATCAAACCTGGACTGGCGACTCATTTCATATATGATATTATACATGTTTCAATGCCATTCTCGCAAATCATCCCACCCTCTCCCTCTCCCACAGAGTCCAAAAGACTGTTCTATACATCAGTGTTTCTTTTGCTGTCTCGTATACAGGGTTATTGTTACCATCTTTCTAAATTCCATATATATGCGTTAGTATACTGTATTGGTGTTTTTCTTTCTGGCTTACTTCACTCTGTATTATAGGCTCCAGTTTCATCCACCTCATTAGAATAAATTTGATTTGTAATATTATAAGCAGAATTTGTGAAGTGTTAATTTTATAAGTATAAATCTATTTGGTAATGTAGATATCATATAACTTATAGAATGAATTCCTGAATATCATTTCTAAAATGGATTATTTTATAAATGGTTGATAAAAGAGGGAGAAAGCAGGCATTCTGAGGCATTTCTTTCTGTATTCCTGGTTTCCCATTTTGATCTGCAGAAATCAAAGGCAAGATTCAATTACTAAGGAAAGAATAGCTTCCTCATTGTGTATGCTTCAGTGGAGTGCATGCCTGATTAACTCACAACTGCTTTAAAGCCATAGGAGCTAGATTCATTCCAGGTACTCACTAAAAAGCAGGCAAATGGGGAACCAAGGCACTGTTATTGATTACATTTAACTGCTCTGTTCCTTCCACACTAATAGTTGAGCCTCTTTCAGTTGTGGTACCAGAAAGCCATCATAGTATATATATATGTATATATATATATATATATAGTAGGATAATATATCATCACTTCTCTAAGATTTTGAAGCTCATTAAAAAGTATATTGTCCAAATAATCAATCAATTGTTTTTACGGTGCATCCATGGAATGAGACATATTCTGACAGCATGTCAACGAAGTGTCAGGCCCTGTAAAGATACTTGGGAATTATTTATACCATTCTATTCAGTTTGCTGGAGGGAAGGGGGTTCTTACAAATTTCTTTTATAAATTTGATTCTAAAGTTTGCTATATCTGAATGCTCCTTCTGGTTCATAAAACTATGTCACCAGAGAGAAGAAGATGCTTGACTTACTATGTGTTTATTCAGTATATTCAATTATCAAGTTATTTAAATGGAAGATGTTGAGAAGGGCATCTAGGACAAAGCCCTGCTTCATTCTACTTCCAGTTATAACTTAAACTGTCATGTATTTCTATTTAGATTCTTAAAGGATTGTTTTTTAAGAAATTTAAAATGTACTTAAAACTTCAGATGATAACATAAAAATACATATATTTTCATTATACAAAACTGAGGATTGTTAATATTGTCATCAATGGCTCAGGTTTTCACACACACACACAAAATGTTGCACCGCAGCCAGTTCATAATGTATTCTCAAGAGCTGTTAAATTTGGGGGAATTTTGAGAGCTGATTGCTAAATCTTTGGTGGGAGTATTATACCACAGAAATCTACAAACACTATAAATCATGTTTGTTTGGTTTTTATTCCTGGAGAGCCAGTTGTTAAACATTTATCAGCATACTACTGCTTATATATAAAAGAAAGAAAGCCTTTACAGGGAAATTCAGCTTGTCTTGGCTTCCCACTCCCAGTCCTATTATCTATCTCCCTCTTCAGAGGCAATGGCCATCATAAATTTGGTGTATGTTATTCCAGAACATCTTCTCTATTTTAAATACATCTACATATATCCATAAACAACAGAGTATACTTTGGGTATGTTTTAAAATGCATGGATACCACAACTTGCTTTTCTCATACAACATTTTGTTGTAAATGGATCTAGATCATTCCTTTCTTCTTCTATTTGTTCTATATATGAATATACCTTATTTTATCTATCCATACTTCTATTAATGGACATCTGGACATCTAGGTTGTTTCCAACTTTTTATCTAGAAACAATGCGAAAATGAATGGTTTTTGTCCACGTGTACATGAATTATCTAGATACTTGCCTAGAAGTATAATTAATTGCTAGGTTATGTGCACAGTGTCAAGTTTACATGCGTGTCCAACTCTGCGACCCTATGGACGGTAGCCTATCTCCTCTGTCCATGGGATTTCCCAGGCAAGAATACTGGAGTGGATTGCCATTTACTACTCCAGGGGATTTTCGCAACCCAGGGATCAAAGCCATGTCTCTTGCATCTCCTGTATTGGCAGGTGGAATCTTTATCACTGAGGCACCTGTCAAGTTTACTATATATTGGCAAATTCTTCTCTCAACCAATTTATGCTTTTACTCAACAGGAGTGAATGCAAATTCTCTTTGTTCCACATTTCAGCCATAATACGTACTGTCAGACTTTCAATTTTTGTCAGTCTGATGGGTACACAATGACATCTCATTGTATTTAATTTTCATTTCCTTGATCACTAGTGAGGATGAGAATTTTTTCTCATATTTATGGGCCAGCTGTGTTTTCTACTCCTGAATTCCCTTTTGTTTGCCTATTTTTCTATTGGGTTGCTTGCCTTTTTGTTCTTGACTTATATACTCTGGAAACTAATACTTGTCTTTTTACTTTGTTTATGGTGAGTTGTTTTGTTTTGGTGTTTTGGATGGAGTGAAAGGCAGGTGCACTTCATCTCTGTGAGATCTTTGAGGACGTGGTCTGTGGCCTAGTGGTCAGAGGACTTGTCTCACACACCCAAAAGATACAGTTTCCAAGGCCACAAGTTCTGGCTGGCGGCAGATCTAGAAACAATAGACTTAGTGTGTACTCCAGCCAAAGAGGTTTTTTTTTTTTTTCAATTGTTCCACACTACCTTTCCTCTAGGCCTTTGCACATGCCATTTCATCCACCTGGAATGCTTTTTAATCCCCTGTCCGTGCCCCCAGAGTACCTTTTACTTTCCATCTATTAGTGCTCACCACACTGCACTGTGATAAGTTGTTAGCTTATCTTGCTCCTCCATATCTGCCTCTGTAGCCCCAGTGCCTAGTAGAAGTCTTGATAGAGTCATTGCTTAAAAAAAAAAGTTTGTTGTATGAATAATTGAGCAAGTGGGTGAATATAGTTGAGTGTGTACACATACGCGCGTGCACACACACACACACACACATACACTATAGGGGCAACTATATTGAAGGTCAGAAAATGTTTCATTCATTCCTCCAACAACAAATCTGTAACACTTGCCAGGCACCCACTAGTGATGTGGACCCTCCCCTCACCAAGCTCATAGCCAGATGGGGAAGGCAGACTCATACCTGCCAAGCACCATACACTGACATCAATGTCTTGATGGAGAGAAGCACAGAGTGCTGTGAGTAGGCAGAGGAAGGACACCTATTCCAGCCATGACTGGGAAACAGTTTGGAAAAAGATCTCTCAAAGATGGAGATAAGCCAAGAAGAGCTGACAATTCAATAATCAGGCCCTTAATTAAAAATGTAAATGAAATTCTCCCTAGCAATCCCAGGGGCTACTGTTAGGCTTTCTTGAAGTGAAGTGAAGTGAAAGTCACTCAGTCATGTCCAACTCTTTGCAACCCCATGAACTGTTTAGTCCATGGAACTCTCCAGGCCAGAATACTGGAGTGGGTAGCCTTTCCCTTCTCCAGGGGATCTTCCCAACCCAGAGATCAAACCCAGGTGTCCCGCATTGCAGGCAGGTTCTTTACTTAGATTATGTCAATGAGTGAATCTGACCACGTGTTTTCCTCCTTGGTTCAGGTTACAGCAGCACCTATCAGTGAACTCCCAGTACTACAGCTCCACCCTTGGATAACAGGTTAAACCCAAGGATCACCCACTGCCCTTCCCCTGCTCACTCTACTTCCCATTTTTTCCTTCTAGCTACAAACTGCCTCACATCCCCATCTTTGTCTTCATCCACACCCCCAATCCTGGCCCCTCCACCCACTCTCTGCAGCCCCTTCCTATCATCAGGCCAAAAGAAACACAGTCGCCCCACTACAATCTGCTCCCAATCAGTGTTTCCTTGGTGCCAAGTATGTACTAGGCACTGGCAAGGCCCTGCAAACTGAAGAATGAGTAGGAACCAGCCATCAAGGATCTGAGGGAAGAACTTTCTAAGCAGAGCAAAAAGCTAGTAGCAAATCCTGCTACTGAGAGAAGGCCTAGAGTGTTCTAGAAATGGATAAAAAGCCAGGGAGATAAGAGAGAGCATAATAAGTGGGGGGAGAGTGGTATGAGTCTGTAGAGATGGGCAAGAGAACGGAAATGATAGGTTTTGTACTTGGTCTTTTCTCTTTTTCTTTCATGGCATCTGCCAGTTCTGGCCATATACTAGATGGGGTAGAACAGAGTGTAGTCCAGCCCTTAGGCATAATCTGTGTACCGTCGCGGGATTTCTAGGAGAAATCCACAGGTAAGAAAAGTTCGGATTCTTTTTATCAAAAGGGGGCTTCAGTTCAAGGAAAGCAGGGTAAGAAAACCTAAGACTGGAAGAGCTAGAAAACTCTCTGGCCCTGGTTCGCTGGCTCTTCCTGAATCACATTGCAAAGCTTTTTTCATCTCTATCCCCAGAGTAATCATCATTCAGGCATTAAGACCCACACTGGGCCAAAATGACATGCACAGGTTGGAGCACGCACAAGTTTATTTGTGACTTGCTGTCTGGGACTTAGGAACATGCACCTGCATGGGAACAGTCTTTACTCCCAGGGCAAGGGACAGCTCGCACATCTCTAGTTAGGAGTCATTTCAATTGAGCATTACATCATTGACACAGCATAACGGCCTCCTGGGTCCGTTTGCTATTATTCAAACATCTGCTTCCTCTCACCTCCCCATGCCTTCTTCTGGGGTCCAGGAACCCTCTTTTGCACATGGCTCCCTTCCTGAAAAATCAATCACTCTTATTATTTTCCTGGAACTGGAGAAGAGTTGGAAGGTCTGGCCCTCTCCCTTCTAGGCCCTGCCTCTCTGTCAACTGTTAAAGCCTCTGACACCCCAAAGGCGCTGGAAACAAAGGGGGCTTATCTTCTCTCAGGGACAAGAAACCCTGTCAGAACTTTACTTAGGCTTCTACTACGCCCTCACAATGCCTACTGTTTGCTTGGATGCAAGGTTCCTTGCCTCGGGCCTAATTCCTTGATCTCTGGTCTAGTGCAAGAAGGTCCATCTCTGGTGACCACATTTTACAGGCACGTGAAGTCTCTAGAGCAGCGCAGGCAGTCTTCAGCAAGGTGGGGTGTCCCAGATGATGAGCGCAAAGAACCAACCTTCCTCAAAAGGAGCCAGTGCTTTACTCTAGGAAATGTGCCAGAAATCTTTGAGACCTCCTTCTCAGAATTAAAAAAAGGCAAAACCATGAGAATGGCATTGAAACATGTATAATATCATGTAAGAAATGAATGGCCAGTCCAGGTTCGATGCAGGATACAGGATGCTTGGGGCTGGTGCACTGGGATGACCCAGAGGGATGGTACGGGGACGGAGGTGGGAGGGGGGTTCAGGATGGGGAACACGTGTATACCTGTGGTGGATTCATGTGGATGTATGGCAAAACCAATACAATATTGTAAGTAATTAGCCTCCAATTAAAATAAATAAATTTAAATTAAAAGGCAAAACCAGTCACTGGGTCTTTATTCCTAATAGACATCCATCACTAGAATAACAAAGCTCACACAATTTACCAGTGAAATGGAATGTTTAAATCAAACAATAAATGGTGTTTATCTATATTCAACTTTGGGTCTCCTTACATAGAAGGAATTATATTTTCATCCAGTGATTTTTTTTCCAGTCAGTGCACCCCTCTCCAACTTTTTCTAGATCTGATATGAAGTCAATACTTTTTAATACTACTGGGAAAAACAAAGATAGAGAAAGTCTGAGAAGCAGCAGTGGATCAAATATACATGTTTGTGATTCTGTATAGGTAAAATTCTACCTCACCTCTGTAACTCCTGAATCTGCTAGGAAGACAGATGGCATCTGAAAGAGAAAAATATAATAGCATGCCCAAAGCATAAAGCCCCCCTTTGCCTTTCCTTTTCTTGTTTATATAAAATAACTTGGTCTAATACTAATGGAAAGGATGTGCTCCAACGCTTTTTTTTCTCCAGAAAGAGCTGAAAGAGCCACCTAGACGCCCAGCATGGAATTAGAGATCACTCAAAATACATTTCATTTCAAAGTCCCTCCAACCAGTGTTTTTCTCTTCATAGGCATATTTCTTCCTGTCCCTCTACACCCACACATTCTCATAGTTCCCTTTAAGAAATGTGTCATGAAATAGAAAAGTTATCAAGATTGTATTTTATTTTTTCAGCTTTATTGAAGTGTAATTGACAAATACAATTGTAAGATATTTAAAATGTTCATCTTGATGGCTTGATATACATGTACATTGTGAAAGGATTCCTCCCATCTAGTTAAACATCCATCACTATGTATGTGTGATATATATACACACACATATATAAAGTTCTACTCTTTTAGCAAATTTCAATTATACAATACAATGTTGTCAACTATAGGCACCATGTTTTACATTAGATGCTCAGACCTTATTCATTTTATGACTGAAAGTTTGTACTCTCTTACCAATCTCTGCCTATTTCCCCATCTCACAGCCCCTGGCAACCATTTTCTCACTCTCCATGAAACAGTTTTTAAACTGGGCAGTTCTACTTCCCCCAGCCTGCTCCCTTCTCCCTTGGTGGGGCCTCTGTTGGGTCTGTTTGACCTTTTTTTTTTTTTTCCTTTAACTTACCGAATTGAAATTCATATAATATAAAATTTGCCATTTCAAAGTGAACAATTCAGTGACATATAGTATATTCAGTGTTGTCAGCTACCTTCTTTATGTAGTTCTAAAACATTTCCCTGAATCCAGAAAGAAACCCTGTACCCATTAGGCAGTTTTCCCCATCCCCCCTCCCCCAGCCTCTGGCAAACACCAAGCTGCTTTCTGTCACTATGGATCTGTCTATTCTGGATATTTTGTATAAATGGAATCACACAGTATGTGACTTTGTGTCTGGCTTCTTTCACTTAGCATCATGTTTTCAAGATTCATCCACAGTGTTGTAGAGCAATTATCCTTCATTAAAACAAATAAATTATAAAAAAAAAAAGATTCACCCACAGTGTAGCAGGTATCAGTACTCCATTCTTCTTAAGGATGAATACTGTTTCATCGTATGGATGTATCACATTTTGTTTATCCATTTATCCATTTCATGGACTTTTGGGCTGGCCTCTCATCTTGAGCCTCCTCTTGCAATCATGAAAGTCTTTGGATCCTACCATGTGATCTGTAGGGACCTAGAGTCAACTTATGGAAACCTGAACCTTTACCATCTTCTAACCCAGGAGTTTTCAAGTTGGGGCAATTTCAAACCGGCCCCTTTGCCCGCTGCGGACATCTGATAGCACCTGCAGGTATTTCTGGTTGTCATAACAAGGGATGCACTAGTATCATATGGTGGGTAGCGGCCAGAAATGCTGTTAAACATTCTACAATTCAAAGGACAGAACCCAAAACAGAGAATTATTTGACCCAGAGTATCAACAATGCCAAGGATGAGAGACCCTGTCAACTTATTCTAAGAGATCAGCAGCATTGCCAGAGGTTCTAGAGAGACTTAATAAGATAGACAACTGTTCATAGAGCTGATCACTTTGACTGTCTTGAAACTGCAGTTATATATATAAGACATTCATGGGCAACATACATGAACCGAGTACCTGTATAAGAGCCCGACTCTGGCCTGCCTCAAAGTATTCACAACTTGAGCTTCATATAACCATTCATTTATGTAATATCTATTGATATTGTACAAAAGATGTTGTAAAGCTAATAAAGTAGCTTCTTAAGGGTCTGAGGTTTTTGATTCTAGCTTTTTAAATTGCGGAAACATTGAGAAACTAGTTACTACATCTACAACATATTGTATTAGTATTATTTCAACACAATAAACCAACTTCTTTAATTTGGCTTCCCTCAGTTTACCCATTCCCGTGCCTTAGTCACTTGTGTAAGAGATTTCATAATGGACTCTATAAACCTTAAATCCCATCATTTTAGACTGAGTGATTCTTTCATTTCTTTTAAACAGAAAAGCCATGTTTTTTCTTGCCTTCTTGTTGTGGTGGTTGTTTTGCATGTTTTGAGTTTTTTGGTATTTGTTTATTTAATGTCAAGAAAGAGAAGTTCAGTGGCAAGAAAGAACAAGACATTATTTGAAAACCCAAACTGTTAACACAGGACATGTCAAAACCTCCTCTCCGCTCTCCACCCACTGTGAAAGACAATTATATATAAGGCCCCCAGGAAAGGCACAATGTTAACATCTACCAAACCCCCTTTCCCTAGCCCATGCCACATTCGTTTATGATTAAGAGAAAATCCTGACTGTCTAGGCCATACCCAAAGTGTTATTGCAAGGCAGGCAGTTGGTCCTGTTGAGATTTATATCATTTGTTTTACTGCTGCCATGGGAGATTAAAAATTAAATCATAATTTTAAATATTTTCATAAAGGTTAGGTAGGCATGTTTGATTTCTTTATTGCTCTATTGAATGTCAGAGGCTAGAGCATTTACAGAGGACTGACAGTGAGGAATGATGGTATTTATAAAACAAATGTCATTAAGTTTACCTTTGAAGAAGATGCATTCTTGACTTTACCTAGAAAATTATGCACAAATTAATTCCAATGATAAACTAGTTTTTTCCACACGAAGACTGTTATACTCTATTTTAAAAACCATGACAACAAAATATGTCTAAAGCAGTGAATGATCCATTCCAGGGTTCATCTAAGCTGGGCACATACACAGGCAGGACCACACAACCTCAGAAGGCTCCAGAACAGCCTTGGCTTGCTCACACAACTGAGGATAGCAGGGAGAACCTAAGCCAGACTAAAAGTTTTTCTTCAGGGCCCAGGTCTCAGGTTTAAGTGTTCTTTGTATCCATAAGGAAAGATAAAGTCAGCAAGTGTAAAACCTGGCCCAGCGACAGAGCCAGAACTCTCTGCAAAGCTGGTCACGTGACATAAGGATGGACTCTCATGGAGAGAGAATTCCGCTAGTGAGCCTGGAACCTTAAAATGGAAGCAGATTCCGTGCATGTTTTTCCTGTAGAATTCTCAGCACCTTTAATATCCTAATATGCCCTATGACTCTCTAAGAAAGAAGGTAGTTTATTCTGCAAACATATTTGACCATTTATCAAGGTATATTCCCATCTTGTGAGACCCTATGGTTTCGTGGAACGTGTTTGGGGAAACGTTGCCACAGGAACATTATATCCAAAGGTCAGCAAGGCATCTAATAAAGTTCTTATAATCTTGTGAAAACGATAGAGTAATGAGAACTGGATGAAATCACTCTTGTAGGGTTGCCACATAAAATATAGGACACCAAATATTGCATGGCACATACTTATATTTAAAATGTAATCATTGTTTATCTGAAATCCAAATTTAACTAGACATTCTAGGTTTCTTGTTTGTTTGATTTTGTTAAATCTGACAATGCTACACTGTTAAGGTTTGTGAGTCTCTGAAACAAAGGGTTTTTTTTTTTTTTTTCTGTCTTCAAAAGACACATTTCCTCCTTAACCAGAAACTCATTGTTCTGCCATGAGGCACAGTCCAGAAAATTAGATCCTGCTCAACATTATGAATGTGGTCAACTGTTCATTTTCTATATCTTCTATTCTCTGCCAAGGTCATCCCTTTCACCCTAGGAAAGAAATAAAAATGCTACCTGTAACTCCCAAGCTGTTCAAGTTTCACATCTGACTTCAGAATCAGTAACAAGCCAGTTCAGTTTCTTCATTATATCATTTGTTCCCACATGAATCAGCAAATGTGGATAGAGGTCACTGAGCTTGACAAATCTTAGCAGAATTTGTTCTGTGGCTGTACACTCCAGGAAGGAGTGTGCCTTCTGTCCTTCTCATTCATTCACTGAACAAAAAACAGCTCCTTATCACCCAGAATGCACCAGGCACTGTGCTAAGCATTGGTCATCTACAACAGCTCAACGTGACAGGCATGGTCCCTGTCTGCATAGAGCTTATAGTCTAGTGGGGAGGGAAGAGGGGAAAAACAAGTCATAAACTAGATTATTTCAGACTGTGATAAATTGCTTTGCAAGAAATTAGAGGAATATGACACAGAGAGTGAATAGGCTGGGGAGAGGCCAGCTCCATTAGATGGGCTGGTCAGGGTCTGGTCTTTTTGAAGAAGTAACATACATATAACCTGAGGAGTGAAGAACTAGCAATTCAAGATGCCAAGAGCCAAGGGAACAGCAATCCGAGCAGAACGAAGGCCTCAGTGCTTGGTCCCAGAGTTAGTCACAGGAACAAGACTGATACAACCTGATAAGTGCATCCTCTCACCCGCAAGATGTCAATCCTCACCCCATGCTGGCTTTCACACTCTTTCCACTAAAGGACAGCAACTTAAAAGGCTGAAGTGAAGGAAATAGTACCAAAAATAGGTCAAGAAAGAACAGAGAAGCAAATGGTATTTGGCCTCTGTTGCCATTTAATACGAGAGAGAAAACACAGAGGCAGTGGCTGGAAAACAGTATTTTTATCACATGTAGCCTTTACTTTCAAAGAAGTTCCGGAAGTTCTCACCTAAAACCCACTGTGCTCTTTCAGATTCTCTCTCCCTGTCTTGTTCCTTGGGGAAACTGTGCAGCAGTGTTTTTTTGAACTCAGGTTCGGCTCTGAGCAGTGGAATGAAAATGATTCTCAAACCCTTTGGGGAACTTTCCCTCCCATGACTGAGTAGCAAGAACAGCAAAAGTAATTTGTCCTCAAGCTCATCTTGGGCTCAAGTTTTTACATGTATTTTTAAATGACTCCTAAATTACGTGCCTTCTGAAGTGACAGAATGATCAACTGTTTTCTCATATTTTGGTGTGGTTTACTATGAGGTTGCTAAAAGTGAAGAAGGTGGCCAACTGAAAATTCGAGTGTCAAATACCGCAAGTAAGAGATACAGACTGACTAATGCAGGTTGTTTCAGGGTGGTACTCACAAAATGTAACACAGTGAATGTAGGCCAGGTATGGAAAAGAAGATGAACTAAGACCCCGTGTTTTAATTAAGTATGAAAAATACATCAAGTTACTTTAGCTTGCATGTGAGAGAAAAAGGTGTTATGGTTGCCAAAAGGTGCTTTTAAGGAAGTTTCAAATGGAAAAGGATGGGACTTCCCCAGTGGCCCAGTGGTTAAATATCTGCCTTCCAATGCAGGGGACATGAGTTCAGTCCCTGGTTGGGGGACTAGATCCCACATGCCATGGGGTCAACTAAGCCTGCATGCTACAACTAAGTCCATGAACCACAACAGAGATCTTGGCACTCAGCAACAAAGATACAGGGCAGCCAAAAAATTGAAAAAATATTTTTTAAAAAACTTTTTTAATAGAAAAGGACCATTTGGGGGCTTTTCAGCAACATATCTGGGTGTCTTTCGAGGCAATAGCAACTTAGTGAACTTACTGTTGTCTAACCTTCAGGCTTATGATCCCAAGAGGCTTATTTTGTCAGTAAATGCAGGGTAAACTTAATCTCTCAGGAGTATCACCTTTACTCATTCAACAATGTTCATTAAGAGCTTTCTGTGTGCCAGACTCTGTGTTCTAGGCTCTAAGATGTAATAGTGAGTAACAGATACTAACAAATCCCTTCTGATGGAGGCATTCTTTTTTCAACTGGGTTAGTACATTTACAACCTAATTATGTCTGATTTCACTGACCTGTGACATCACACAACCTTTTAATGACCAAATCTGAGCATTATCCCACCTCACTATAGAAAATCTATTCTCTTACCAAATTTCCGTCCCCAGGAATCTTTAAGAGTCCCTAAGCAATATTTACATGGTCCTTAGATCTAGCCTAGTTATCCAGCACAGCAGGTGTTCAGTAAACAATTATTATATGTGTAAATGAATTTTTATAATACCATATATTTAGGTTTACAAAGCACTTTTGTGGTTTTTTCATCTTAATCACTTACTGTGTGCTCTGCAGAATACATGGCTCTGTGGGTGATAACTCTCCTTGGCTTCAGGAGCGGGGGGTCAAATCTCATTTGTGGGAAACAAAAATATAACATACAATACTTAGATAGCTAAGACTCTGAGCAGTATACTAGTGAGCATCGTAGAAGAACTCAGTGGGTATTGAGCAGTCAGAGTGTCACATTTGGGAATGGGAGATCTTAATGTGGCAAAAGGAAAAGATAAGAATTAGGACTCTGCCCAATTAGAACCCAGTGGTAAGACCCATCTGGCTGGAGCACAAGACATGGTAGGAAATAGATTTGAGTAGGTCAGATGGGGCCAAGGTAAATGTCAGGCCTTCAGTGCCAGATTCAGGAGTTTGGGCTTCACTGGCAAACAGGGAAGAGTCATTTTTGAACGGTGTTTATGCAGAGAAAAGCATCGTGATATTGCTAGCACTGGCCTATTAGGTCGAAGGAGAGGAAAGACCCAAGTATTTCAAATTTTACAAATAAAAAGTAATACCACTGATGAAAAAGGGAAGATTTTGGATTTTCCCCTAGACAATGAAACTTGTATAAATCTATGAAAAGAGGTGCTGCATCAAGATCCGAGATTAAAAAGCTTCAGAATGCTGTTCCAAAAGAAGTCATTTTAGCAGGTGGAAGGAGATAAATTGATTGAAAGTGTCTAATCTCAGCTTGCACTAGATTCCTAATCAACCTTGTTGCTGATACGGCTTTCCCACTAATTCTGTTCAGTTCCACAAGTACTAACTGAGCACCTAGCATACACTGATCTCTGCAGTAGGCACTGTGGGCATAGGAAAGAAGCACAGAGCATCTACATGGTTCCAACAACCATCAGGAGGTAACAGCCTGGAGGATAATGCTGTTGCTCCTGAGTACCTGCTCTGTGCCAGGTTCGTTACTAAATGCTTTCTATGAATTTACATGAATTTAATCCTCTCAACCACCACGTA
Source organism: Bos grunniens (assembly GCF_055505025.1). NCBI lineage: Eukaryota > Metazoa > Chordata > Mammalia > Artiodactyla > Bovidae > Bos > Bos grunniens. Next base: position 138,033,934 of record NC_141194.1, read on the forward strand.
AGGCAGGTTTAGTACAGTCAGCCCTCTGAATCTACAGCTTTCATATCTACAGATTCAACCAGCTACGGATCAAAAATATTCACAGGAAAAAAGTTCCAGAAAGCTCCAAAAAGCCAAACTTGAATTTGCTGTGCATCAGAAACTATTTACATAGCATTTAAATTGTATTTACAACTATTTACATAACATTTACATTGTATTAGGTATTAGAAGTAATCTAGAGCTGATTTAAAGTACAGGGGAGAATGTGCATAGCTTATACGCAAATACTACACCATTTTATACAAGAGATTTGAACATCTGCACATTTTGGTATCCAGAGGGGTCCTGGCACCAATCCTCCATGGATAATAAGGGACAACTGTATCTTCATTTGGTGGATGAAGGAACTAAGATTAAAAAAAAAAAATTTAACCAAAAGATTGGTTAAATTATTTGCCCTAAGTCACAGAGTCAGCAAGCAAACCATGGATTCAAATTAAGGCCTATGTGATGTTCTTGCTTTTAACTACTACTCCATTATCCAGGGCTTACATGCATAAAACAATTAAGGAACAATACCGGATAATAGCATTCAGCACTTCTCACTCCTCTTTATGGTCTTGTATGTTTTGTGTGAACTGGAGGCAGGTTTATAAGGAGAATGAGAAGTGCTATAGAATATTATCTTGGGATGACCTTTCTAAGGACTAAAGGCGGGTCAAGCAGGAGATGGAGAATGTCAGATTTCAATTTCACCATACCTTGGTACATTTCTCCCTCTCTGGTTGTCTGTGTTTGTGTGTGTGTGTGTATTCAGTTGCCGAGTTGTGTCCGACTCTTTGCAAACCTATGGACTGTAGCCCACTAGGCTCCTCGGTCCATGGGATTCTCCCAGCAAGAATACTGGAGTGGGTTGCCATGCCCTCCTCCAGGGAATCTCCCTGACCCAGGGTTCAAACCCACATCTTCAGCATTGCAGGCAGATTCTTTACTGGTGAGCTACCGGGAAAACCCTCTCTGATTACTGACCCACATTCATTCTCTAATACCTTTCAGCTTCTACCCTTTCATCTTAACCCACCTTTAGACTTAGATTGGAGAAGGAAATGGCAACGCACTCCAGTATTCTTGCCTAGAGAATCCCGTGGACAGAGGAGCCTGATGGGCTGCTGTCCATAAGGTCAAACAGAGTCGGACACAACTGAAGCGACTTAACACACATGCATGCATTGGAGAAGGAAATGGCAACCTATTCCAGTGTTCTTGCCTGGAGAATCCCAGGGACAGAGGAGCCTGGTGGGCTGCCATCTATGGGGTCGCACAGAGTCGGACACAACTGAAGCGACTTAGCAGCAGCAGCAGCAGCAGGCCTCCTAGATATGTAGCCTTTCAGTGGGCTACCTTGAGCCAACAGACAACACACAGTATCTATAGGAGTAGAGGAGGTGAGAGTGGGTAACATATCTCTTACCTAACATCAGTTATTTCAACCAGGCTCTTGATAGAGCTAGACAATTCAGTTATATTCACTATCAAGTATCTGGTGCAAATGGATAGTCTAGTTCAGCAGCCTCCCAGTTTTTAACACAATCAAGTTTAAAAAGATGCATAGTCCCCAAAAGTAAATATAAATTTATCTCCAAATTATATATACATACTACAACTATTATATATACATACAACTATACTCAAGTATTGCATTCATCATGATATAAATATACACAATACAACTATTATACATACATACAACTATACTCAACTATTGCATACGTCATGATATAAACATACACAAAAATATTAATTTTAAAAAGATGAGAAAAGATAAAATTAGTCATATTTAAAACGAAACTTTAGGAACTTCCCTGGTCGTCCACTGGCTAAGACTCTGTACTCCCAGTGCCAGAGGCCCAGGTTCAATCCCTGGTCAGGGACTGAATCTCGTATGCCGCAACTAGGAGTTCGCATGCCACAGGGAGACCCAGAACAGCCAAATAAATAACTATTTTAAAAATAAAATAAAACTTTATGAGGGAGGGGCAAAATAGGGGCAGGGGATTAAGAGGCACAAACTACTGTGTTTAAAATAAATAATCTACATGGCTATACTGTATAGCACAGGGAATATAGCCAATATTTTATAAAAATCTTAATTAGAATATAATCTATAAAAATTTTGAATCACTATGTTGTATACCTAAAACCAATATAACATTGCAAATCGACTATACCACAATAAAAACAGACTTTTTATTAATGGCACAAAAATAATTTTGATCTCCCTTAAAAGTATTATTCAGCTAAATTTATTAAATGAGAGCAGTACACAATTTCTTAATCTTTAAAATCTTATAATATATCCATTTGAAGGACTACTTCTAAATTTAGATTATCTAAATATTAGGTTTTACTGGATATCTTGCTTAAAAAGAGAGAACACAAAGATACATAGATCCAAACAGAAAAAGGACATCATTGTCTGTGCTTAATGTATCATCACAATAGCATTTTTTAAAATTTCATACTCCAATTATTCAAGAGTTTTTGTGAGTTGCCTAGCAAATTTCTATATTTCTTCATGTTCATCAGTTATGCCTACATACTAATTAGCAAATGTGGTACCTTAGTGTTTTGAATAAATAGGGTCAAATTTTACTAAAATTCTTCATTTGGAAAAGTTTTAAAGAGGATAGAAATATTTTTTGAGTTTTAAAAATTATGCAGATACCAGAGATTTTTCTTAGGTGACAAAAGTAACAGAACCACATAAAAGAAACATTTTCCAGTATCCATTTTTAAAATACAGTTTTTAAAAAAAAAAGCGGTTATATTTTTCACTCATTAAAATTCACCTTGAAGGGATAGATTAAGTCTTCTTTTTAAATAATATCTTCTGGGTATCAAACTGTTGCCAACTACTTAGCAAGTAAAAGTCAGCAAATTTGGAATACTCGTTTTTGCTTAAAAGAAAAGAATATAAAATCTCTAAGTTCAACAACTTTTAAAATCTTTTTCTCAGGATAACTCGTGAACCCTCTGGGTGCTACAAAAAATTTCCATGGTCATTCTCCCTACAAACTATTCAAAAGATTCTATTATTTAAGATTATATGAGCCATAACCTTCTCCCTGAACAGGTGGACCACAGTGTGTTATAATAGACTGAAAGCAAAAACAAGTGAGGCTGCTGCTGAGAACCACTTTGAACTGTGAAACACTCCTTCTTCCTTCATGGTGCTGATGGAGGCATGTGACATGTCTAACCCAGAGATCCAAGTGAGGAAGGCAATGTCAACCTAAAGATGAAACTTTACTCTGGCGTAACCTTTTTCTTTTTGAGATTAAAAAGGCAATAGAAATTTTAATGTTTTCCCCATCCTCAGATAGATCATCATGCATATCCCCTGGGGGTCCATACATCTTCCACTTTGGAGACCACAGGCCTAGGTTACTGATTAAATGCAAGCCATAAACTTGGAAACCAAATGAGTTAGTGGGTGGTAGGGAGAGTAGTTAAGAGAGCTGAGAAACTCACACAGTGTTCTTAACCAGGGGAAGGCCATCCTAGGTCTGCTCACAAGTGGGCTGAAGGAGTAGCTAAGACAAAATAGCATCAGTGGCTAAACTTGCTACTATCAGCTGTTAAAGCATATTTTCAATTCCGTACTGTGAGAGATTCTTGGGAAAGTAATAAACATTTCTGAGAAAGAAAAGCTAATAAATTCTCAGGGCTTCCCTGATGGCTCAGTGGTAAAGAATTCACCTGCCAGTGCAGAAGACACATGTTCAATCCTTGGTCTGGGAAGATCCCACCTGTTGTAGAGCAACTAAGCCCGTGTGCCACAACTATTGAGCCTGCTCTCTAGAGCCCACATGCCACAACTACTGATGCCCACATGCCCTAGAGCCCGTGCTCTGCCACAAGAGAAGCCACCCCAACAAGAAGCCTGAGCACCGCAACTAGAGAATAGCTCCCGCTCACTGCAACTATGGGGCTTCCCTCATTGCTCAGTTGGTAAAGAATCCACCTGCAATGTGGGAGACCTGAGTTTGATCCCTGGGTCGGGAAGATCCGCTGGAGAAGGGAAAGAAAAAGAGAAAAAAGAGAAAAGAAAGAGAAAAACGGCTTTACCCCCTTAGTGCTTTTAGCTCCAATAGAGTGAATAGAGTTTTGCATTTTCCCCATGCCACATTTTTTTCAGACTTTTAAACAAGTTTGGTATGCAGTAGCATCTGAAATTGCATTCTTTAAACTTTACAAAATAAACTTTTCTTATCCTAAATAAATGCAGGAAAACCCATACCCATGGGTACACTCCAGTATTCTGGCCTGGAGAATTCCAGGGACTGTATAGTCCATGGGGTCACGAAGAGTTGGACATGACTGAGTGAGTTTCACTTTCACTGCAACTAGAGAAAGCCCACACAGCAACCAAGACCTAGCACAGCCAAAAATAAATAAATAATATTTTTTTAAAAGAAAAAATATTCATATAGAATGCATGCTATGTTGCTTCAGTTACGCCCAACTTTTTGCAACCCAATGGGCTATAGTCCACCAGGCTCCTCTGTCCATGGGATTCTCCAGGCAAGAATACTGGAATGGGTTGCCAAGCCTTCCTCCGGGGATCTTCCCAACCCAGGGAATGAGTCCACGTCAGTTACATCTCCTGCATTTGCAAACGGGTTGTTTACCTTTAGCACCACCTGGGAAGCCCTCATATAGACTACAACACACTCAAAACATAATTATTCATAATCACTAACATTTCTAATGCTGTCTATAGATGCAAAGCAGTCTAGTTATTAACTTGTGTAATCATCTCAACAATGAGGTACATATAGTCTCATACCCACTTTATAAGTAAGGAAACTGAGGCCCAGAGGGAAGACTTTACTTGCCCAAGGTTGTACACCTACAAAACGGCAGAGACAAGCTTAGGATTCAAGTGTAGCTGCTCTTCCCTTTGCCCCCAGCCTAACGCGGCACACAGCAGGGCCAATCTGAGACCAGCAGCTCAATTCCAATACAAAACTGATGAATTCCACATTAGGAACTCCTCTAATCCTCCCTGGGCCCTTGCCTTCAGTCCTAACCCAAATGCCTTATCCTGGATCCCTGACTTCCCAGACACTATTAACCCCCCTGAAAATCTCCACTTTGCTACCTGTATTCCTCAGTCCTCCGAAGCCCAGGAGCAACTCTGGAAATATACTTAGTGCACAAAAGCCACATGCAGCATGGGACATTTTCACCTACAATGTATGCTTAAGTTTATTCTTCCTACCAGACTAAAAAGCATTGCAAAGTGGCCTGTGGTCCATTCACTGGGGATATGCAATGGTTCCTCTTAGTTAATACATGACATTCCCTGGGACTGGGAGGCAAGGCATGGAGTAGGAGCTACTGTAAAATTTTATCAACTATGACATATGTGGATAGAATAAAGGTGAAAATATTAAAATTCCTTTGGATTTAGCACTTTGAAGCTTAATGTAGCATCCTTCATAGAACTAATTTGTTCTTCAAGGCAGCTTATTAATGGAAAAAAGAAATGGAATATTCCTAAGGGAATAATTTCAGTATAGATGAAGGTCAGCTAGTCTTTCCTTTAAAAAGTTTTAATACCTCAGCATGTCACAAAGTAGCATGACACTTATTTAGCAAATTTGCATACATACATATATATATATATATAATACATATACACACAAATATATATATTTGAAAAATAAACATACAGGAAATTCAGAGTACTCTTAATAATTAGAGGAGCTATAGAGCATCACAGAAAGATATGGGTTAAACTGAGAGTGTGAACCTGGGCAAATTAACCCTCAGTCTCAGTTTCCTGATCTTTGAAACCGCAAAATAATAATTTCTGCCCCCACCAGATTATCAGAAAGATAAAATGAGCTAATACATGTAAAATCCTTAGCATGCTACCTGGCAATTAGCACTCAATAAATGTTAGCTTTTTAATAAATGGTAAGTATTAGCTATTATTATTATCATTGTTATTATAAAAGCAAGATACCTAAAGATTCATTTCTTCTGGAGTGAATTGAGAAAAGCCTATATTGTCACTATGGAAAGTCATTTAGCCTAGAGAAGATTTTAGGAGCATGCTCCAATAGTCCATGAAGGGGTTGGATGAGGACAATGCTGAGAAGCTATTCTCAGTATAAATGAAACATTGATCAAAGAGAAATGGGAGAAATTCAAGTAAGAGGGACATGGCTGAAAAGAAAGTTTCTTGACTTCCCTCAAAATGGAGCAGGCTGCTGAGAAAATCAGTGGGGCCCCAACCCTAGATACCACCCCAAAGTTACAAATACCCATTCATCTGGCAGAAAGTAGGTCTCAGGTCCCAAGAATTGTATTTATGAATCTTTTATATATCACATGCCCACCAGCTGTAATTGGAAATTTCCATGATCGATCTACTGGGAACCCATACCAGAACCCTGGCTTCTGCCTTTGACAAAACCAGTTCACACGACCAGAACAGTAGCTCTCTGCTCCAGCACCATAAAGATCACGATCCCCAAGCAGCTTCCCAGCACCATTATCACTTTCACCTTTAAAGGTCATCATCTGAAGAAATTAATAGGCACATTACATTTTCCACCTGCAAATGAGCAAATCCAATTTTTTCAGATGACTCAAACTGAGATGTAATCTGAATTTTCCATCCAACATTGAACTCAGAAAAGCCAACACCACACCCACATGGGGTTTTATTGATTTCTCTGTACCCCAAACCAACCCGAAAAGCACATTTCTTTCTGATTACAAAAAGGCTCAGTTGTAGAATTAAAGTGAGATGGGATTATGAATGTCAAATTAACCATTTTAAGTCAAAGAGATGTCACTGAACATGGCGCTCCTTTTGGCCTTAGAGTTTAAGTTTCATAAAGCTCCCTCTTTGTAGGTCCAATGCGCCTTCTATATTCTGAGGATTAGACGAGACTCCAGACTGATTTGACTTGTACATTTGAAATAGTCAAATCCAACCTTTATTGAGATCCTGCCCATCTTCCTAGCTTCTTAGAGTACATTTTCCTTTGCTTTCAAAAGAAAAGGGGGTTTTTGTTTTCCCAGCTTAGTGAGGTTGGACTGATTGCTAAAAATAGCTGGGAATGAAGACCCAAGAGGCAATTTTGTTTTTAAGAGGTAAGATCAGTTTTCAGGATGCCAGGCTGCAGAGTATAGAAGACACAATCAGAAAGCTTTGCTTTCCATATCACTTCATTTGCTTAGAAAGGGTGGGGCTTCTGGCTCTCATCTCACACACCAGAGAGTCCTGCTTCTAATCTAAAGTATCAGGTTATTTGTAGAGAAGTGACAACTTCTGTAACGGCTAATCTCTCCATTCACGTCATGGGCTTCACACTTCTAACCTGGCCCCCACTTTCTGTGGGGGCTGGCAGAGACGTTTTTAAGAAAGCCCTTTGAGATGTTCAGCCTGGGGATGCTTCAGTGGGCCATCTTCTTGATCAGTTCTTAGCAAGTCTCTGCAATCAACCTGATATCTCAGAGAGTAAATCACTGCAGACACCAAACATATGGTCAATGAACCAAGTTCAAGTGCATTAAATACTACCATTCTAATCTGTATGGGGTCAGCTTTTGCAAACACAGTGACACCCAGCATGCACACACGTGCACACAGATATAGATATATACACACACTCCTACCCTATCCCATGGGTCCTATTCTTCCCTCTAGTTCTGCGAGGCTAATTGAATAAACCTCTCCAGCAAGTTTCTGGTAAATGTTTCCACCTTATTGTGTCGGAGTCCCTCCCCATCCAGTTGCGTATATTTTTAAGAGGAGGCTCCAGAAGAAACAATATTTTGTTTTTTTTCTATAATGGAAAGTTTGGGCCTTGGGGTTTGCCTGTAAGGGAAGAATTTGGCAAAGGAAGACCCATTCCCCACACCCTACAAATCACAAGACTTGGGTGGCTGCCTACTCCCTCGACATAAAGCCCTAAGTCCAAACATGCACATATGGTGTCCAGCTGCCTCTCACTTCAGAGTCAGAGACTTGGCCTTTCTCTTGTCTTCCCCAACCTACATTCCATCACCTCCTCATAGATCACTGATGGGAGCCATATGTTCAGAATTTACATGTACTGTATTCATAACGGAAAATTCTAGTCAGACTTCTGCAATAGATATCTGGATGTCAGCTTTGTTAAATTTCTCTGGACACAGAGCAAAGCCATTTGGCAGTCATATGTCTCTCCACGTCTTATAAAAGTAAAACAATAATTTTTTGTACTGAGGTAGACTTCCTTGACTGTAGAGTCTGAAGACTTTTATAAATATTCTCACAAGCATGTGATTCCCTCTCATCTGTTTAGACTATTATATCACTTTCAGAGGCAAAACTTAACTCTTTACATTTCTAAATACATTCCAACTTGTCCTCATACAGAAAGATACACACAAGTAGTATGTCATTTCAGTTGCAGAAGCCTTTTGTCCAGCCTAAACAGATGTTTCCCCATGTGCTGATCGATGCCAATTTTGCACTTGCTTGTATAGTGTCTTATATGGCCCTCTAATTACTTCCAGTGTGTTAAGCAGATCTTGGCCAACCACAGTGTAACATCACTGAAGCCCTGGTCTGCATGTGATATTTCTTACATAGCCTGCAGAACTTGCCATGGTGGAGAGCATCTGGAAGGAACTCTCGAGTAAATGAATGGTTGAATCAAATTCGTCTTCTTAATGTATTCTCTTAAAATACTGGGTAGAACATTTGAAAATAAAATCAAGGCATATGAGTGGGAGGAGAGTGTGAGTATAAAACTACAGCACAAGGAAGGTTTCAGGGGAGATGGTTTACATGAATCTATACACGTACTAAATTCATGGAACTGTGTGCTTCCCCCCAAAGTCAATTTTACTGTGTGATCATTTTAAAAATTAAAAGGATTTTAAATCAAATAAGTGAATACATTTTACTTTAAGTACTGTTCTCCCACTAATTTTAAAATTTACTCATCCTTTTTCATATCCAGAATTGAGTACAATGTTTCTTTCAAAGCACATGCACCTTTTATAAAGCAGGAAAAATCATCACATAGGTTTTAGCTACCTCTCCTCATTCATAATCATCTGAATCATGCCAGAGTTTACACTATTCAAGGAAAGTGAGGTTCTAAGAAGTCTATTAAAGTGATAGAGCTTAGGGACTTCCTTAGTCGTCTAGTGATTAAGAATCCACCTTTCAATGCCAGGGACTTGGGTTTGATCCCTGGTCAGTGAACTAAGAACCTATATGCCACAGAGCAACTGAATCCTTGAACCACATCTAGAGAGTTGTGTGCTGCAACAAAAGATTCCGCAGGATGCAACGAAGGTCTCACAAACTGCAACTGAGACCCAACACAGCCAAATAAATAAGTAAATAAAATGACAGATCTTAGACTAGATGCTATTTTAAATCCAATGCTTTTTCACTGTGCCACAGAGGTAAAATAATATGGGATTCTTCTGTTTATATGTTAACGTCCTTCCTCATACCACAGAGGATCTGAGGCAATTTATACATACTTACATATAAAACACTTTTACATGTAAAAACTATATTAACTAAAAATCAAGATCAGGAGAGAAAAAAGCAACAAAGTTAGAAGGCAGAGTAGGACATGGATATTAAGCCATAGAGTCCTACGTGGTTAATACAGTTGGAACTTCCAGTTTGGCTCAGAACATCCTGGCAGCCAAAGCAAAATGATCATGTTTCCACATGATCACTTATCAGATCTGTATTGTCCACAAGGAATAAAAGCATACCAGTTCCTCAGGATAAACAAAGTTTTTCCTGGCACTTAGTTCTAGAATTTCTCACATGCTGGTCATATATAGGACACTGAATAAGAGTGGATGAAGTCTTCAACTACACCCTTATAATGTATTTAACTGTCTCTGCAGGATTCTAAAAAAAAAAAAAAAAAAATCCTACAAAAAAATGTTCCTGGGTCAAACAAGTTACAGTGTGAAAGTGAAAGTGACAGTCGTTCAATCATGTCCAACTCTTTGTAACCCCACAGACTGGAGCCCTCCAGGCTCCTCTGTCCATGGAATTCTCCAAGCAAGAATACTGGAGTGGGTTACCATTCCCTTCTCCAGGGGATCTTCCTGACTCAGGGATCAAACCCGTGTCTCTTGCACCTCCTGCATTGCAGGTGGATTCTTTACCATCTGACCCACCAGGGAAGTCCCAAACAAGCTATGCCTTTAGCAAATCAGCTACCCTGCTCTGAGCCTCAGTTTCCCTACCTGTGAAAATTCGGGGTTAGACTAGTTGACCTCTTAATTTTCTACCAGCTCTAACATTTCTAGACTGTGACTTAATGAATTCAATGTTGGCTTTCCACCAACTTATGTGATCCTTTCCAATCTATCTTCATTGCACATATGTATGTATGTATGCTGGATATATCTTCAATGGTCTAGGTCATTCAGTTTCTCTTTCACATCCTCAAGCAGGGCCAACCTCAAATACAGACATAACAGCCAGCTTGTAATCTGAAAACCCCCAAACAATAAAACCCTCTCCATAGGCCCTGGTGTCTGAAATCATGCTATCCCTTAGGCAAAGGGTAGGAGAAAGGAAGAAAATTGATGACCCTCTAGGCACAAAATACTTTTACACGGCTTTTATCTCATGTATTCTTTATAAGAATCCTGAGTTAAGTATTATTATCCCTATTAAGAAATAGGCTTGTGGATTTGTATGCTGTCCACCTAGCTAAGCTGGAACTAGAGTCTCTAGCATTTCCTTCCCTATTTCAAATAATTTGGATTTAGCCAGGGCCATGAGAGATATTTTGCATGAAATTTGAAAGGTGGAAGTGAAGTGGCAGCCATCATTTTATTATGCCCAGATGGTGGGGGCAAGGCTCCAGGTGCTATGGCAGTCTAAGTATGCTGTCCCTTCTTTCCTGGCTTTTGTTTTTGGAATGGGACAGTGTCTGAGCCCCCAGCAATAGCTAAGCTTCCTCTTTCAGCTCCTCTGACTCAGGGGCCAGGTGTGAATTCAGTTCCATAATGCAGCAACCATCTTCTCCTGCAGGACACCCCCATCTTTGAATCTGGACACTTAAAGGCTATGAGAAATTGATGTGGATTCCAGTTTGTTTCGTGGGTTCCAGCCGTTCCTCATAAGCTCTAGTTTGACATTGCTGTCCTCTACTTGACATTCATCTTTCCTATCTGTCTTGCTGACTTCAGTTCCAACACCAGATATAGAAGTAACAGCCTCATGTGAACTGGTTATTCTGCTCCCACTATTGTATAAGTTCAAATCCCCATCATAAATCCTTTGCTTTATATCATTCCTAATGGTTCTGCTTCTCTAATTCAACACTGAGGGATCCAAGGCTCAATGAAGTAAAATTATTTGACCAGGATCATAAAGCTGGCAGCAGAGTTGTAAATTCAAGGTTTATCTGACTCCAAAGTCCACACTTAATTGCCTAGGTACAGAATTTCCTGTTACCTAAACCCTGATGAAGACCAGCACTGATTTTCCCAGAGAGATAGTAAGCAACTGTACTCAAAACTTCAAATCCCCTGTACGTGTGCACTAAGTCACTTCAGCCATGTCTATCTCTCTGCAACCCTATGGACTGTAGCCCACCAGGCTCCTCTGTCCAAGGGATTCTCCAGGCAAGAATACTGGAGTGAATTGCCATTTCCTTTTCCAGGGGATCTAAACCCCCTATTCTGCTTTGTTTCTGCAATAGAGCTTACTGCTAATAAGCTCCATGAGGGTAGACAGGTGTATTTTTTTTTTGTTGTTCATTGATATATCCTCAATACCTAGAAAAATATTTTGCACAGAGCAGATGCTCAGTTAATATTTGTGGCTGGGGACTTCCCTGGTGGTACAATGAATAGGATTGCACCTGTCAATGCAGAGGACACAGGTTCGATCCCTGGTCCAGGAAGATTCCATACGCCATGAAGCAACTAAGCCCGTACACCACAATGACCAAGCCCGCCTGCTACAACTGCTGAAGCCTGTGCTCTGCAACAAGAGAAGCCACTGCAATGAGAAGTCCACACAGCACAGCAAAGAGTAGCCCCTGCTTGCTGCAACTAGAGAAAGCCTGTGCACAGCAACAAAGACCCAGGGCAACCAGAAATAATAATAACAATTAATTAACATGTGTGGCCAAATGAGTAAATCTATGTCACACCAATCAATGAGGACAGCACTTTAGGGTAACAATAAGCACTAAAAGAATCAGACTTTTGTCAAGAAAAATGTTATAAATGTTCCAAGTGTTGATCTGTTGATCTCTCTTAAAACAAAAGCTGATGGTGATAACAAAGCATTTTAATAGAGCTGAGAACTCATTTCAACATAATGAAAAACCGCCACTAATAACAACACAAAAACCTAAACAAATACATTGTCCATGGTAACCTACGTTTCTGACACTAGCTCAGTTGTACAGTAAGATTACATTTTGAAACATTGCTAGTTGCAATTCAGTCATTTTTTCCACTTCTTCCCTTTATCTCCTTAGGAAACAACACCTAGGTAACAGTAGGAAGAAGCGCAGGCACAAAATCATATACTGTCACAGCAAAAAGTACTTAAAATATAATCTTTCATTTTACAGGTGAGAGAACTGAAGCCCGGAGAAGTGACTCACCCAAGCTCACACAATTAGATTTAAGTTTGGGTCTCTTGCTGCTGCTGCTGCTAAGTCGCTTCAGTCGTGTCCAACTCTGTGCGACCCCATAGACGGCAGCCCACCAGGCTCCCCTGTCCCTGGGATTCTCCAGGCCTAAGAACACTGGAGTGGGTTGCCATTTCCTTCTCCAATGCATGAAAGTGAAAAGTGAAAAGTGAAAGTGAAGTCGCTCAGTCTTGTCCGACTCTTCGCGACCCCATGGACTGCAGCCCACCAGGTTCCTCCATCCATGGGATTTTCCAGGCAAGAGGGGTCTCTTGCTACCTAGAATCAAATCTCTACTGGGCTGTGACTAAGTAGCAGAAGGAGACTAATAGTATCTGCCTTAGAGTTGACATGAGAATTAAGTGAAATAAACACGAAAAACACTCAGCATGGTGCCTCACACATAATAAACATGTTAGTTACCTCTCCTTGCCAGACAGACACACACACCCCATAGCCTATCAGAATAAATCTTTTCTCTTCTCTCCTGGGTCCCCTACGACTCATACCATCTAAGTAAGCTTTTCTACTTATTTTAACTGTCTTCTGTGGTAACAATTCTGGAACCACTTTAAGAATCTAAAGAAGCCAAATAAAATGCAAATTTCAGAAACAAGGACACTTATTTGCTGAATAAACAGATTCAGAGCTGGGTTTCTTTAGCTAGCATATTCCACTGGCACATTTAAAATTGGAATTGTTCACCAAAAGTGCATTTACTACCATTTCAGGATGAGACACAATGGCAGAGTTCCAGGCACACCTGCCTTCATTTCAAGCCATCTGGAAAACTCCTGACATCTTCATTTCCCCCAGTGTAAGTTCAACAGTCCCCATCCTGTTGTCTGCCCTCCAAAAATTGATGAAAAGGGAAAGAAGTAACTTTTTTTTGGAGGGGGGGTCCTCTGCTTGGCATTTTGCTAGGCACAAATTAAGACATGGTGGGATGACTGGCAGCAACATTGGGGGCAGTAATGCATTGCCAACTGTTTCCTCTCATTTCATCCTGTAGAGGACTGCGTCTTCCACCACTTCTTAAAGTTAACTCTGCTGGGGTTAACTTGAAGATGTTACTAGAAAGCTGTATATGCTCTCCACAGTCAGTGGAAAGTCTGTCCTGAAAACCATGGTGACAAGACATACCCATCTGATACTTCAAGGGCAAAACTGAATTCATGTTCCTAAAGATTTCCAGTCAACAATCACTAACAGTCTGTCCTAAAAGACTGTCCTTCTCCATGTCTATCAAACATAAGTGCATCTTATCTTGTATATGCTCCTAGGAACCTGTGACAGGCCAGAGGGACTAAGATTCTCAGCAGCACTGCAGTACTCTAGTGGAAGGGTGTTGGGGGGTGAGGGGAAGAATGTGAGGCTCAAGTTCGATTCCTCGTCCATCCCGGGACCATGCAAGCACTAAAGCCATCACTAGGTCCTCCAAGACAGACACCACTGCTGCCATTTCCCAAAATCATTTTTTCAGACTTGAGATTTGCTAAGTGGCAAGCATCTAAGAGGGCCGAAGGCAGGCAATGAATCCAGACAACCACAGTCTACCTGGGGGCTAGCTTCCAACCGCTAAGAACATTCGGTATTCAAAAGTTTTTAAAAACATTCTTCACATGACCACAAAAAAAAAAAAAAAAAAAACATAAAATGATGCTTTTGGCCATAAAATAATACTTAAGATATGTGGCGCCTCAAAGAGCTGGGTTAAAATCCGAGTTCTATCACTTATTATCTGGGGATCCGTAAACAAATAACTGAATCTCCCTAAATTTCAGTTTCCTCATCCATAACACGGAGATGGTAATTCTACTTCTACAGTCACGGGACTGTTGTGAGTATTAAACAGAATATGTGGTGCAGTATCTGCCATGAACTTTTTAACACTTCAGCCTACACAGTGTGTTTTTATATATTGTGACAGTGGGTTTTGGCTTTACATCTAGGGTCAGCCATCTGCCCTCATCCGGATAGAGACGGGGGAAGGGAACCAGAGTAATACCAGAAAGGGCCACTATCCAGAGGTGTTGACCATAAGTGTTTCTGTTAGCTATATCTCAGACACAGAACCTACACTTTGCTAATTAGCATAAGAAATGTCAAAAGTTGGTTTCATTGATGCCTATTAACTTGAATGATAAAAATAGATTCTAACTAGCAATATATATACGTGTATATATATATATATATATATAATACACACATACACACACACACATATATATATCTTAGAGACACTACCACCTTTTCATGAACAGGATATAAGTTCTACTGACACCATGCAGCCAGCCCCTCACCCAGAGCAGGGCCTGGTACCCATTTTGCACCCAGTAAATGCTCGATGGAGGATGCATTCCACCACAGGGGCCAGGGTGGTGTGTAGACCAAGAATTCTTATGTGCCCTGTAAGTTTTTAGTCCTAGAGGAACCTAAATTTTTAAAATCAGCTGTTCTTCAAAACCTTTCTTCTAGCAGCTGATTTAGAACCAGAGAAAAGTTCTAGAAAGGCCAAGAGGACATCACCTGGATCGGCTCTGAGCTCCCCACTCAAGATGGTACAGTGGCCTCAGCCTGCAGGGCACACATATCAGGTCTAAGAGGGGTGAAGGAGGAAAGCTGAAGAGGAGGAGGATGGCAGGGTGGAGTATGAGGAAGAGCAAGCGAGAAAGAGAGAAATTGGTCCATCTCCAGCCGTCTGCTTTCTTCAAATGCTAAGGTCAACTGGACCACAGCTCCACAGGTCCCAAGTGGACCACAGTGGTCGTGTTAAGACTGGTACAGCCATGGGAATCTGGCTGCTTAGGTCTGAATTCGAATCCTAGCAGAGAATGGGCTTCCCGCGCCTGATCATCGTTGGCAACACTGGGTGATTCTACCTTTTGGACCTGGTGGCTTGCCCCCTGACTCCCCACAGTGCAGACAGGCGAGGTGGCAGGGAGCACACCTCACCAGGGACTCGAGGCAGTCCAGCCTCCACTGGAAAATCCCAAGACCTGGAGTCAGCATCCCCTCCAGTTGTACCTTCGCTGAGGCTCAGGGTCCTGCCGTCCTAAGAACTGTGCCTGCTGCTCCAAGAACAACATTCTCTTCTGTGTAGCTGGGGCATCTGGCTGGGTTGATCAGAATCCACCCCTTTCTGGCGTCATGCGTCCAGGCAACTCCTAGGTAGTGCGCCGGCCCTGCAGGGGCTTTGAGGGGTCGCCACGTTCCTGCGGATAGGAGCTTGGCTTGCAAAGAAGGGCTTCCGCTGATTTCGATTTCCCTGGCCTAGGCTGTGCAAGCTGAACCAAGACTCAAGGATGGCGGTGACGCAAAACAGGGAACCTCTCCTGTCTATTTTCTTTGTGGATGGCGTGCTCCTATATACAGAAAAATCCCCAGTAACCACACACAAGAAAACTCCAAGTCAACAAGTGAATTCTGCATGGCCTTCCCTGGTGGCGCTAGTGGTAAAAAAAACCTGCCTGCCAAGGCAGGAGATGTGAGAGACACTGGTTTGATCCCTGGGTTGGGAAGATCCCCTGGAGGAGGACATGGCAACCCATTCCAGTATTCTTGCTTGGAGATCCCATGGACAGAGGAGCCTGACAGGCAGGTTACAGTCCATGAGGTGGCACAGAGTCAGACATGACTGAGCAACTTCGCATGCACACTAGCAATGAACAATTTGAAAAAAAAAAATTAAGAAAACAAATCAATTTAGATAGTACCCAAAACAAATAAAATATCTACCAAACAAATAAAAAAGAATCTAGTAAATCTTATAACCTCTCTGTCCCATTAGTGAAATAATTGAACATGAATATCTAAAGAATCTTATTGCAGCCACTGGTTTAATTTTTTTTTTCTTGGTTGTCTAATGGCTACCATAAGGCACAAAAATCCTGCTTCTGGGAGGAATGTCACTGAATATAGAAGGATAGAGAATACAGGAATCATCCCTAAATGCAACTAATGACCTAGCAAAAACTGCCAAAGTCAACCTTTGAAGAATTCTTGAATACAAAATCGAAAACTGACAATAACCAAAGAGAGATTTGAAGAAAAAGGAGGCTGCTTTGCGGTGATAGAGTGCAGAGTTATTTTAAATCATCCCCCCACCACCCACCCCCCCAACACACACACATATCAGACTGGCAGTAGCTGTGCAAACCACAGGCTGCATCTCTGAGGCAGACTGCTAGTGCCACAAGCAGCAATATGGACCTTTTTCTCAACAACTTGAGTCCTGACCTCTATGGCATTTCTCGAAAAATCAGAACCCATACCCTTTGTTTTACCCAACTCTGAGTTGCCAGTGCTGGGGCAGATTTTACTGGGCAAAAGCATTAAAAAAGGCACAGGCATTAGCTGAAGCAGTTTGGGGAAAGGGACGACACCTAAAACAAGAAACAGACAAAGAAGTCTTGAAAGGAAGATGTTGGGAAAGGAGCTACATGTGAGAATAAAGGCTTTAACAAGCTCCCATAAATACCAAGGAATTGAGGAATGCACAAACATGCCCTATTTAGGATGCATATTCACAAAAGGCCAGAGAAGACCCTGAATTTTAACATCTGGCTAGCCTTCAAGCTCTGTACAAGAAGTAACGACTTAGAGTTGTAAACACCTTGGCTAAGCATTAAAGGAGTACCCCAACACAGAATCAATCTGCAAATACTAGGAGAGTACTTCTTTTTCTTTCTTCATTATCTTTTCTTCCTTTTATCTTTTGTTGGCTGTGAGCATTTAAGGTAACTCTGTCAAAACATCAGCTGACCACTAGACTAACAGAACACAGGCTTCAGGGCCACAAATAACAAAGAATACAGATTTTACAAAAGTAGTTTAGAAAAACCCACAAAAGGCAACAGCGACAAATTCTCGGCAGGGTGGAATATCTGGTTTCCAGAATTGCCACACTATAATATTCAAAATGCCCAGTTTTCAACAACAACAAAAAATTTCTGAGGGATGCAAAGATACAGGAAACTACATCCCATCAACGGGGGAAAAAATGAAACCATTCCTTAGGAAGCCTAGGTATTGGACTTAATAGACAAAGATTTTCAGTGAATTGTCAAATATGGACAAAGAACTAAAGCAAACCAGTAGAAGAATGTTCAACAAATAGAGAATATCAGTGAAGAGATAGAAATCATAAAAAACCAAATAGAAATAAATGAAAAATTCACTAGAGGATTTAGCAGTTGATTGAGGAAGTGGAAGAAAGAATAGCAAACTTAAAGATAGGTCAGTTGAGATTATTGTCAGAGAAGCAGAAAGAGAAAAGAATAAAGAAAAATCAATAGAGCCTAAGAGGCCTGTGGGATACCATCTAGTATGTACCAACATATGCATAAACAGATTCGCAGAAGGAAAGTAGAGACAGAAAGGAGCACAAAGAATGTTGGAGATATAGCCAAAAACTTCCCAAATTGGATGAAAACCATGAATGTGCAGATGCAAGCTTAACTAAATCCAGCCATGATAAATTCAAGGAGCTTCACAGAAAGAAACAAAATAGTCAAATTGTCAAAAGACAAAGAGAGAAGCAGCCCATCACATATGAGAGAGCCTCAAAAGATTAGCAGTCAATGTCTCTTCAGAACCCATGGGGGAAGTAGGATGACATACTTAAAGTTTTGAAAGAAAAATAATGTACTCCAATCTTCCTACATCTAGCAAAACTATCCTTCAAAAATGAAGGAAAAATTAAGGCAGTCCCAGATAAACAAAAGCTGAGGAAGTTCATCACCAGTAAACCTGCCATATAAGAAATATTAAGGTGAATCCTACAGAATAAAACAAAAGAGCATCAGATAATAATCCAAAAATACATAATGAAATAAAGATCACTAGTAAAGGAAGATACATAGGTAAGCAGAAAAGCTGGTGATATTGCATATATGATTTCTAACTCCTTTTATCATTTTTTGTTCCCATTGATTTAAAAGATAAATGTATAAAATAATAATTACAAAGCCACATTAATGGGCACACAATATATAAAAATGTAATTTGTGAAAATAACGACACAATGCAGGGGCACAGATGTAAAGGAACAGTTTCTGTATACTATTCATTTTATTAATACTAAATTAGTATTCAAATTTTATTAGTATAAAATTAACATATTAATTGTAATCTCTAGGGTAACCTCTAAGGAAAAAACTTTAAAAAATATAGGGGATTCATTCCCTGGTCAAGGAACTGGATCCCACATGCTGCAATTAAGGGTTTGCATGCTGCAACTCAGAGATTGTTACCTCATCTAAGACTCAGTGCAGTTAAATAATAAATAATTTTTTTAAAAAACAAAATATACAGGGGAAAACAGATGAGAAGGAAATCAAAATTGTACTCTAGAAACAAATCAGCTAACCATAAAAGATGGTAGTGATGGAAGAACTGAAGAACAGAAAATGTCTAACCCAACAACCAAATGAGAAAAAACCCAATGAAAAAAATGGGCAAAGGATCTGAATAGACATTTATCCAAGGAAGATATACAAATGACTAACAAACACATGAGGAGATGTTCAACATCATTAATCATAGAGGAATGCAAATTAAAACCACAATGAGACACCACTTTATGCCCATTAGGATAGTTATAATTAAGATAAAACACAAACAAAAACAGAAAATAACAAGAGTTGGTGAGGATGTGGAGAAACAGGAACCCATATACATTGCTGGTGAGAATGCAAAATGTTGCAGTCCAGTAGAGAGCAGTTTGGCAATTTCTCAAGAAGTTAAACGTAAAATTACCATATGATCCAGCAGTTCCACTCCTAGGAATACACCTCAAAGAATTAAAAACAGATACTCAAATCAAATGCTTGCACATGAATGTTAGTAGCAGCACCAATCACAATAGCTAAAATGTAGAAACAACTCAAATGGCCAAATCAATAGATTAAAAACTGTGGAATATACACAGGGAAATATATTCAACATCCTGTGACAAACCATAATGGAAAAGAATATAAAAAGTATGTATATGTACAACTTAAACCTTTGCTATACAGCTGAATTGGAGAAGGCGATGGCACCCCACTCCAGTACTCTTGCCTGGAAAATCCCATGGATGGAAGAGGCTGGTGGGCTGCAGTCCATGGGGTCGCGAAGAGTCGGACACGACTGAGCGACTTCACTTTCACTTTTCACTTTCCTGCATTGGAGAAGGAAATGGCAACCCACTCCAGTGTTCTTGCCTGGAGAATCCCAGGGACGGGGGAGACTGGTGGGCTGCCGTCTGTGGGGTCGCACAGAATCAGACACGACTGAAGTGACTTAGCAGCAGCAGCAGCATACAGCTGAAAGTACCACAACATGGTAAATCAACTATACTTCAGTAAAAATTAATTAACTAGGAAGGGAGGAGGGAGAAGGTGAATGGGGAATGACTTCTTAATATATATGAGATTTTCTTTGAGGATGATGAAATGCTCTGGAATTAGTGGTGATGCTTACACAATATTATGAATGCACCATGTCATCAATTGTACACTTTATAATGATTAATGGTTAATTTTTTGATGTGTGAATTTTACCTTAACAAAAGGAATAATTTTTTTAAATCTAGCTTCTGAAATGCGGTTGTATCTTCTTCCTGTGACCTTTCTTAGGCATGTTGTGGTCAAAGCCTTTTAAATGACAGGACATTAATCGCTGGGACATTATCAAGCTTACAGAACAAGTTGCATGAAATATTCTGTCACTGCTATTAATGAATATTCACTTAATGAATGTTAATGTGTATGACAAAATTTCATCCAAGACTTGCTTCCATTATAACCTCATAGGGAGATTGTGAAAAGTAAGACCCTCACCCACCTCAAACTCAGACTTGTTTGCCAGCTACCATTATCTCCAAACAAATAAACACAGATATAACTAAATTGACTAAGGGCAGTTTGTAATACATGGTAAGTGGCAAATAATGTTAAATATTGTTATTATACTTCAAAATGAATTCAGTTGTGACATTTAAACCTGCAAAAGCAGTGGCAAGGGAGGGGTATGATTTATTATAATGCAAAAAAGAGAGTTTCTAAATAAATTACATGTCTCTGACCAAGTAAAATCATATGGAGTACAGGTTTCAGAAGCCCACCACCACCACCACACATGCAGAACCATAAACACTATAAGGAGAATTTTAGAAGTCATCAGATTCCTTTAGACAATAATATAAATCTTATGCTTAATCACACAAGCAAATTTACCAGCTCCCAGTGGTTCAAGAATGTGCCCCTGAAGCCAGAATGTGTTTAAACTCCATTTAAAATAATACGTCCTAAATTTGTTAAGGCTTTTCACATTCCTAAGCATGCTCACACATGCTAATCATCTTATTCTCTCCACATCAGTGTGAGATAGGTAAAGCAGGCCTTATTCTTATTTCACTGATGAGGAAACTGAGGCACAGTGAAAAGAAGTTACTTGGCTAAAGGTAGACACAGACTCAGGTCTTCTAATTCTCTTCCTAAGCTTTTTTCAACTCAACTTCCAATTTCATAGATTCAGATTCAAATGGGTTCCATCTGAAACAAAGAGAATATCACAATCGAGATAAACAAGCAAACAACTAAACAAAAGAAACCAAACAGTGTAAAGCCACAGAACGAAACACATGACACATTTTTCTCCAAAGAGTCACACTTTTTTTGGGGGGGTAGGGGGGCCACACCATAAAGCTTGTGGGATCTCACCAACCAGGACTTGAACCCGGGCCCTCCACAGTAAGAACATGGAGTCCTAATCACTGGACCGCCAGAAAATTCCCAGAGTCACATTTTCTTAATCTCCATTTGCAATATCATCTTGCAACAACTTTGGTAACACTCAGAGGCAACCACTAAATAGAGATTCAAAGGAAAAAACCATACCACCACTATACAAACACCCCACCCTACCGGAAGCCAAAGCCATTGGTCTTTACTGATGTGATGAACTGGCCGCTGAATGCAGGCTCAGTGCCACAGTAATTCAGGCCTCCATCTTGACCCAAGGGTGGAAGCAATACAAACTGGGATGGAGATTCTTCCATCCAAATAAGATCCTGGCGTTGAAACTTAGTGGTGGGAAGCAAGCATGAAAGCTACTGACCAGAAGGGAGGTAGCAAAAAGGAAGTATTCTGCATGAAAGTTCCATCCCCTTAAGCTGCAGACAATTCTTTCTTCCCAGCTTCTATAGTACTTTTAGTTTGTGCTACTTAATACTTCTGGGCTTCCCTGGTGGCTCAGTGGTAAAGACTCTGACTGTGATGCAGGAGACCCAGGTTCGATCCCTGGGTCAGGAAGATCCCCTGGAGAAGGGGATGGCTACCCATTCCAGTATTCTTGCCTGGAGAATTCCATGGACAGAGGAGCCTGGCAGGCTACAGTCCGTGGAGCTGCAAAGAGTCAGACATGACTGAGCGACTAACACTTAATACTTAGAAAATTGGCAAGCACATGTGGAATACCTTCTGTATTGGCTCAGTGTACAATAAGAGAATTCAGAGGGCATCAGAGAGAAGTGGCAAGTACAGTGCCTCCCCTTAAAAGAGCTTTAGTATCAAGCTGGGGAGAAAAGATACTTGTATCCATGAAACAATGAGGCCAGGGTAGAGGGCATTAGATAAATAAAAGTCAAAGTTATGTAGTAAAGAGTAGGCAACATGAGAGGTCAGAAAAGAGGGAGGGAGAAAAAGAACTCATTTAATCTTTCTTATAACCCTATGAGGTAGAAACTAGTGTTAGTCCCACTGCACAGATGAGGAAACTATAACCAAGTTTGTGCAAATTGCCCAGGAAACGTAGGTAGTAAGTAGCAGAGTCGGGAGTTCAACCAAGAGCTGTCTGAATGCAGGAAGATTGGAGTAAAAAGAAGATGCTTCCTGGAGGAGCTAGGGCTTGAACCAGGGGCCTTCAAAGATGTGGGGGGCTTGGAATTTGAAGGGCCTTTAAAACAGATAAGAATTTAACCATCAAAAGTCTTTGTGACGAATCACATGATGAAGACAGTGCCTTAAGAATATGAAGCTATAGAAATACACAGAATGACCAGAAAGAGTGAAAGAGTGGAATCAGGAAACCAGCTAGGTAGCTGTTACAGAATGGAAGCATGCAGTGCTGTAGGACAGCCTGAACCAGGATATAAGATGATATGATGGAGTAGAATTAAAATGTTTCAAGGGGAGGAAAAAAACAGGACGACTTAAAAAATAGGGGTAAAGGGACAGATAAGAAAAGATGCCAAGAATTTAAGCCTGATGTACTCTGAGAAAGCTGCTACCACATGATATTATAGAAATAATGTCATCAGGATGGAAAGCAGGCTGGAACACTTGGTTTGGAGCAAATCGAGATTGAGGTGCAGACAAAAGTCCAAGTATAAATGCCAGGAGACAGTTGAAGAAGTAGGTCAAGAGCTCAGATGAGGTCAGAGCCAGAAGTGTCAGTCTCCACACAAAAGTGCTAGTTGAAATCATGAATGTTGATTAGTTACTATGTAAGATATTGTGATTTGCTATTTGACATATTTGCTATATGACAAAGCTATTCTTCATTTCTTCCTTCCTTACAGAATCCCAGTTTTGTCCTAAAGCTGCTGCAGCTGCTAAGTCACGTCAGTCGTGTCCGACTCTGTGCGACCCCATAGATGGCAGCCCACCAGGCTCCCATCCCTGGAATTCTCCAGGCAAGAACACTGGAGTGGGTTGCCATTTCCTTCTCCAATGCATGAAAGTGAAAAGTGAAAGTGAAGTCGCTCAGTCGTGTCTGACTCTTCGTGACCCCATGGACTGCAGCCTACCAGGTTCCTCTGTCCATGGGATTTCCCAGACAAGAGTGCTGGAGTGGGTGGCCATTGCCTTCTCCTGTCCTAGAGCAGACACTTGGGTTTTTAAGGGAACCTAGGCATGCCTCTGCTCCAGAGGAAAAAAAATCAGAGGGAGTCATCTAGGTGAATGGTTCTCAACCTTGGCTGCACAGGGGAGTCATCTGGGGAACTTTAAAACCATTGATGCCCAGATCCTACAGTCAGGGATTCTGATTTAATTGCTCTAAGAGGTGCTGGGGCATGGGTTCTAAAAAGCTTCTAAAGCTTCCAAAGCTTCTGAAAAGCTCTACAAGGTGATTCTTATGTGCTGCCAAAGTTGAGACCCACTTGTCTAAACCAATCATGGTAGTTTCATTCCCTTTGTCAGTAACTGACTTAGGTAATTGTAGCTGATGGGTCCCGAGGGGAAGTTAGGTGGCGGCATGGAAGACAGGTTTTTCTTATTCATTAAATTAAACACACTACAGGAAACACCTTTTTTAAGATGAACATCATCACTTCTACATGTAATATGTGGAACTGCTACAACCATCTTGCAGTTCTGAAAGGGATATACTAAAGACAGCAGATGAAAAGATGGAAAATTCCTAGGTTCTTAATGAGGTCCTTGAACTAGTGAATAGAACAATTCTGGGACCTCTCTACCTTTAGATATCTTTTTATAAGAAATAATATTTGTCCTTATGGTTTACATCATCTTGAGTTTTCTGTTACTTGCAGCTGAAAGCATCCCACTTGGAAACACATATATAGGTGCCTCTGCCACGGATTTCCATTAAAAGTTTTCATATATATTTCATAGTAAATGTAACACTATATTGTGTTCACTGACTTCCTGCCTGTCTCTTTCCTGAGTTTGAATTCTCAGAAAACAAGAATTGTATCTAATACGTTTCTGTATCCCCAGAGTACAATTTAAAACTCCAAACATAAATAAATAAATACTTTTTAAAAGTTTGATGGGTGGATGAAAGAGCTCATAAACAGGAGAGTGCCGATGACTGTGTCTTCAGGAGAATCCACAGTGAGAATGAAGAAAGGAGAGAACTAGAAGTCCCAGAGGTGCAGGGAAAGGGATAGAAGGAAAACTACCACAGGGCTTGGTCAATGGAGCCAAAATATTTTCAAAATCTAATAAGTTAGTGGTAGTCTGTGGGCACAAGAAGAAAAACATGGGAGTGAAGAAAAGGTTATTGAGATTTGGAGAGAAAGAAATGCCTAGAAACTTTTGGTATGTATTTTCCCAAGCAGACCCAAAGGCTCACATAGAATTATTTCTCAACAGCCTGTCACTCATCCTCTGCAATGGAATCTGGCACAATCAGGTGCCTAAGGAGTCAAAGTAGTGTTTAACAGAATCTCAATAACTTCAGGTTGGTTTCTGGTGACATCATCAGCACTGGGGACCCCACACCCAACAGAAACTAGATCAAAGTCAAGAATTATCACCATCATTAAGTGTTAATATATCTTTAGAGGAAGAAAAAAAAAAGATCAAGTTTTTTCTTCAGGAAAGTGAAGAACTTTGGGTGTCAATTTCTGCAAACACAGAACAGCACCTGTCCGGGTGGCATGAAAAGGTCACCTGCTCACAGCCTTACTTTCTTGCTCACAAGTCAAACAGGGGGTTTCCCAGCATGGTAACACTCTCATATAAGACATTCTGGAGCCCTAATTTCCATTTCAAATAATAGGTTATCTGTACTTTCGATTAAACAAGTAACCTTAACCCATTGCCATGGAATTCCTCTGCATGACTTTGGTCTCTGAGAACAGCATGTTTCTGGGAAGGAGTCTTGGGGAAAGTCCCCTTCTGCAGTGCACAAGCCCTTTCTCTTTTTCCATCCAGGAGCTTTTGCCACTGCCCCACAAGAAAAGAGCATTAGATCTTATAGGTAGGAAGTTGTTTTTTAGTCACTAAGTCATGTCTGACCCTTTGCGACCCCATGGACTGTAGCCCGCCAGGCTCCTCTGTCCATGGGATTCTCCAGGCAAGAATACTGGAGTGGGTTGCCATTTCCTTCTCCAGGAGATCTTCCAAACCCAGGGATCAAATCCACATCTCCTGCATTGCAGGCAGATTATTTACTGCTGAGCCACCAGGGAAGTGCAAGGTACGAAGTACCCTTTGAGAATCCTGCCTATTCTAACCTCTAAACAGTCATCTGAGAAATGCCAGCAACTCCCTAAATCCAATGAAGTGTGACTTTAGCACAGTCTTCAAAGATAATAATTATACTAACATTACCATGTTTAATAACATAGTCCAGTTTCCCTTTGTTCCCTGTGGTAGGTAAAATAATGACCCCACCACCCAGTAAAGATATGTAATCCCCAAAACAGGAACATGTTAAGTCACATGGCAAAAAGTATCTTGCAAGTGTGATTCAGTTAAATATCTTGAGAAGATTACCCTGAATCATAAGAGTCCTTATAAGAGTGAGGCAGAAGTATCAGAATCAGAAGATGTTATGACAAGTAGAGAGGGGGAAAGGGAGGGATTTGAAGATGGTGTGCTATGGCTTTGAAGATGTAGAAGGAATGTGGATGGCCTCTAGAAGCTGGAAAAGCAAGCAGATTCTCCCCTTTGAGTCTCCCGAAGGAAGACAGCCCTGATGACACCTTGATTTCAGGACTTCTGAACTATAGAACTGTAAGATAATAGATTTCTGTCATTTCAAGCCCCTAAGTCTATGCTGACTTGTTCCAGCAACAGTAGTAAACCAATATATTTGCTGTCCTGATTTCTTTGGAAAAATACAACTAAGTGGTCGAATAAATCTGTGGCCTCCAGGCTTCTTTCGGAAATTCACAGTGCATGTTAGTTCACTAAAGGCTCTGAGAAATTCTATGGAAAAGAAACCTATTTAAGTTTAATGCATGTTGACTTGGTAAAAATTTTGAGCTGCAGCCATCAGTGAGCATCCTGCAGAACTAGGTTCCTTTCTCAGAACACACATTTGAGGTGACTACTGCACAATTTGACTGAAGCTGAAGATAAATGTGTTAACCAAAGAAGAGGTTAGCGTAGAGATCTAGAAGGTGGTGAGTCAAAGAACCAGAAACTCTCAATTGTTGCTCAACTGGTCCAGGAAAACTCATTCTCATAAACGAATATGAGTGTTTAGTTTTTGTTCTCTGATCTATTCCTAGGGTGGGGCTAGCACAGGTGGATGGCAGATGCCATTGAGATAATTCAAGGAATTCCCCTACTTCTCATTCCATGTGCCCCAAAGAACCTTCACCTATCATTAAGCTTCCCTTTCAAATCTGGCCTGACAGGCTGACATGCCAACTCCAATCTAATTAACAGTTATCTGTACCCCTGAAAATGAATAAGTTGGAATTCTGGCTTTGGATCTCTATTGCTTGTGATTTAGATTTGGTTAGCATGAAGCCATCCCCAGGAGATTACTGACCTCTAAGCATCTTTGACAAAATTCAGCTTCTGGACCTAACTAATACCCTCTGAGGTCCTGCCTAAATTTCCAGACAGGCCAAACGTTCTTCACACATCCACCCTGCCACACTCCTCTAATTGCCATATCGCTATCTGGTGTGATTTCCTTTTCCATAACAGCTCTATCACCGTGTCTAAGAAAAGCTCACTAGAAGTGCATTCACTCGACTGAGTTCACTTGCAGGGTGACATCAAGCAGTATTGGACATGGACAGAAAAGGGCCACATGGGCAGAGAGCAGGGGCAACCTGGAACAGACATGAGGATCCTCCCTTTAGTTTGTTAGTTCAGTCGCTCAGTCGTGTCCGACTCTTTGCAACCCCATGAACCGCAGAACGCCAGGCCTCCCTGTCCATCACCAACTCCCAGAGTCCGCCCAAACTCATGTCCATCGAGTCGGTGATGCCATCCAGCCATCTCATCCTCTTTCATCCCTTTCTCCCCCTGCCCTCAATCTTTCCCAGCATCAGGGTCTTTTCAAATGAGTCAACTCTTCACATGAGGTAGCCAAAGTATTGGAGTTTCAGCTTCAGCATCAGTCCTTCCAATGAACATTCAGGACTGATTTCCCTTAGGATGGACTGGTTGGATCTCCTTGCAGTCCAAGGGACTCTCAAGAATTTTCTCCAGCATCACAATTCAAAAGCATCAATTCTTCAGCGCTCAGCTTTCTTCACAGTCCAACTCTCACATCCATACATGACCACTGGAAAAACCATAGCCTTGACTAGATGGACCTTTGTTGGCAAAGTAATGTCTCTGCTTTTTAGTATGCTATCTGGGTTGGTCATAACTTTCCTTCCAAGAAGTAAGCGTCTTTTAATTTCATGGCTGCAATCACCATCTGCAGTGATTTTGGAACCCAGGAAAATAAAGTCTGCCACTGTTTCCACTGTTTCCCCATCTATTTCCCATGAAGTGATGGGACCTGATGCCATGATCTTCGTTTTCTGAATGGTGAGCTTTAAGCCAAGTTTTTCACTCTCCTCTTTCACTTTCATCAAGAGCCTTTTTAGTTCCTTTTCACTTTCTGCCATAAGGGTGGTGTCATCTGCATATCTGAGGTTATTGATATTTCTCCCAGCAATCTTGATTCCAGCTTGTGTTTCTTCCAGCCCAGCACTTCTCATGATGTACTCTGCATATAAGTTAAATAAGCAGGGTGACAATATACAGCCTTGACATACTCCTTTTCCTATTTGGAACAAGTCTGTTGTTCCATGTCCAGTTTTAACTATTGCTTCCTGACCTGCATACAGGTTTCTCAAGAGGCAGGTCAGGTGGTCTGGTATTCCCATCTCTTTCAGAATTTTCCACAGTTTATTGTGATCCACACAGACAAAGGCTAAAAGTAGGAAGTTAAGAAACACCTGGAGTAACAGGCAAATTTGGCCTTGGAGTACGGAATAAAGCAGGGCAAAGGCAAGAGTTTTGCCAAGAGAATGCACTGGTCATAGCAAACACCCTCTTCCAACAACACAAGAGAAGACTCTACACATGGACATCACCAGATGGTCAACACCAAAATCAGACTGATTATATTCTTTGCAGCCAAAGATGGAGAAGCTCTATACAGTCAGCAAAAACAAGACCAGGAGCTGAGTGTGCCTCAGATCATGAACTCCTTATTGCCAAATTCAGACTTAAATTGAAGAAAGTAGGGAAAACCACTAGACCATTCAGGTATGACCTAAACCAAATCCCTTATGATTATACAATGGAAGTGAGAAATAGATTTAAGGGACTAGATCTGATAGATAGAGTGCCTGATGAACTATGGACGGAGGTTCATGACATTGTACAGGAGACAGGGATCAAGACCATCCCCATGGAAAAGAAATGCAAAAAAGCAAAATGGCTGTCTGGGGAGGCCTTACAAATAGCTGTGAAAAGAAGAGAAGCGAAAGCGAAGGAGAAAAGGAAAGATATAAGCATCTGAATGCAGAGTTCCAAAGAATAGCAAGGAGAGATAAGAAAGCCTTCCTCAGTGATCAATGCAAAGAAATAGAGGAAAACAACAGAATGGGAAAGACTAGAGATCTCTTCAAGAAAATTAGAGATACCAAGGGAACATTTCATGCAAAGATGGGCTCAGTAAAGGACAGAAATGGTATGGACCTCCCTTTAGATCAATGCAATGAGTATAAATGAGGCTATCACTGCATTACCTGTACCAGAGGGAGGAGGTCAGAGCAGAGATGACAAGAATACCATGTATCACTTCTGATCACTTGGTAGAAGACAGACGGAATGGTGGGTTAAGGTTTTGTGGACAGCTGTTGTCTTCCCAATATTCAAGGACTTTTTCATTCCCTCCCTCTGTTTATATGGTATCAGTAGAAACTACCTCTTCCTACAATAGGACTTGGAGCCCTTTCTCTATGGTTTTGTATATCCCTCTTTTATGAGTTACATTTGCTTAGCAAAATTTATCCCCAGGAGACTGGATCCCTGGCTGGACACCTAATCAAATTGAGCTAATCAATTCCCTTCAAGGACGTTATTGAACTGAGAGATCAGTTTCTCTCTCTGGATGGTCAGATCCAAAATGTGTAAAACTTGGGTGGTATTAGCCATCATATTTTCCTCCATACTAGAAAGAGAAAGCTAATCTAATGTCAGAGGGAAAAATGAGCACAGCACAGAGAGGTACAGAAACAAGTGGTAGAAAGATGGTTTTTATCCCATAGTCCTAGTACATCTCTGAAGTTCACTTACATTCACTTGGGTTTTGTGAGACACTCCTGAATCCATACTAAAAAAAAAAAAAAAATCCCCTTTTTGCTTAATCTGTAAAATTGGAATAATAACTCTACCTTCTATGGTTCATTTAAAAGAGTCTGTGCATTTGAAAATTTATAAAGCCTTTAGAACCCTGCTTGGCACATAATAAGTGCTAGATAAGGATTTAAATTTTTCTGTCACTTGCAACCAAGAATGCCCTGACTAATGACAGAAGGATACAAAATGTATGCCCAGGCTCAATGGCAAAGAGGGCGGTGATCAAGTAACCGTGTCTTCCATGAGAGCAAAGGAGAGAGGAGACAACATATATATTATATGCATAAGAAGTACCTGCTGCTTCACCAACTCAAAATACAAATTTTAACATTTCCTTCAATATCCAAATTATGATGACTGAGTTTTTCTATGCCCATGCTGACAGGAAAGTCAGGTTTTATCTTGGGGTCCCTTAGAACACAAGGTATCAGACACCGTCCCAGAAACCACAACAGTTGGCCCTCTGTATCAGCGCGTTTCACATCTGCACCTTCAACCAATCACGTATTGAACATATTTGAAAAAAAACCTCCATAAAGTACCAAACACTAAACCTTGAATTTGCTATGCTTCAACAACTATTTACATAGCATTTACATTGTATTTACTACCATTTACATAACATTCACACTGTATTAGGTATCCTAAGTAATCAAGAGATGATTTAAAGTATAGGGGAGGATGTGCATAAGGATATATGCAAATACTACATCATTTTATATAAGGAACTTGAGAATCTGAGATTTTTGTATCCAAGGGAGTCCCAGAATCAATCCCCCACAGATATGGAGGGATGACTGTATACGATCTTGACTGCTAGGCCAGTTACGTCCCATAAGGACGATGGGATGTGGTTGACCCAGACCTATGTTTCTGGATAAAGTAGGCTGCGGCTCTCTAGCTCTTTCATACACATGGATCTTTGCTTGTGGCTTAACCTTGTCCCCAGGAGGGGCTTCATTGAGGCAGAGTTTGGTATCACTGTCCTCAAAGACTTGTCAGAAATGTCTCCCAATCCCCCTAGTCCCATGGGCCCCCCTAGTGCAGAGGCCAGCCACCAGGATCTGTCTCTATTCTCATGGTGCTTTTTGTCTCTGGGGCTTTGTTGCCCTTTACCAACCCCTAGAATGGGCCAAGGCTACCCTCCTGCATCCTGACTATGTTACAACAACTCTGGGTCTCAAATAGAAAGGGTCAGGATCTCAGTATCAACTAGAAGTCCCGCTACTCCTTATACAAATCTCCCCCATTCCATCCAGTAAGTATCAGTATCCTATGACGATGGGCATGTAGTCATCTCTATTTTTGTAACTAAAGGGTCATTCTGATGACTTGCTCCAAAGAAAGGAAGAAAGCCTAAAAGTGAATCAACGTCTTTGCATCCCTGGTTTAGAGAATGGAAAAACACTGGCACCAAGAGGAAGGGATGGAGGGACAGATTTTAAAGTCGACATAGGTACAAACAAGACTGGAAGCAACAAATCCAAACCACAATTTTGCTTATCATCAACCTAACATAGTCCAGAGGGATTACGCATGGAGGTAGCTGAGAGCAGCATGGGGACTGCATTCTCCTTGAAGGAGCACTGCCAGGGAGCCTCCAACCCCTGCTGCAAGCAATCTGCAAAGCTTTCTGCTTCCTTATTATCAACTTGGCAACAAGAGCTTTATCCCCATTGGATGTACTTACTGAGGTTGTGTTAGAGCAGTGGTTCCTGAAATTAGGGTCCCAGACCAGCAGTACCCAGTCACCTGGGAATTTGTTAGAAATTCCAATTGGGGGGCACCTCTCCAGACTTGCTGAATCAGAAACTCCAGAGGCGGGAACCAGAAGTCTGTGTCTTAATCACCTCCAGGTGATTCTGGGCACACTCAAATGTGTTAACCACTGGCCTATATCTATTTTCATCCATAAGCTCTGTACTAGGGTGGCATTGCCGGATAAAACCCAGAACACCAAGTTAAAGTTGAATATCATGTAAACAACACTAATTTTAGTATAAATATCTCCAAAATATTGCATGGGATATGTTTATTATGTGTTTATAGAAGCATTTGTTGTATATCTGGAATTCAAATTAACTGAGCATCGTATGTTTTTATTTGCTAAATTTGGTAACTCTAGGTGGGGAGACTTCAGACAGGATGATGATGGCACAGCCTAGCCCTTGAAGAAGAGCACAATTTGCCACCCTAAAATATGCCTTTGGGAACAAGGATTATTTTAGGCTGATTATTAAACAGCAGACACTGAGAAAGTTCAGGAAACTGAGCAGAAAAGTGTTAGTAGTTCAGCTGTGTCCAACTCTTTGCAACCCCATGGACTATAGCCCACCAGGCTCCTCTCTCCGTGGAATTGCCTAGGAAAGAATACTGGTGTGGATTGCCATTTCCTTCTCCAGATCTTCCCAACCCAGGGATCAAACCCAGATCTCCAGCATTGCAGGCAGATTCTTTACTGTCTGAGGCACCAGGGAAGCCCCAACTGAGCAGAAGGTACCATTTGTAAGAGCTGTTTACATTTATAAGGGAAATCTCCATTTGTAAAGGCGTCTCCCTCTCTGTACCTGGAAGGAAAGAAGGGGAAGGAAAGGATGACAAAATCTCTAGAAACTCTTATCAATGGAGAAGTGAAGTGAAAGTCGCTCAGTCGTGTCCAACTCTTTTCAACCCCGTGGACTGTATAGTGCATGGAATTCTCCAGGCCAGAATACTAGAGTAGGTTGCCTTTCCCTTCTCCAGGGGATCTTCCCAACCCAGGGATGGAAACCAGGTCTCCTGCATTGCAGGCGGATTTGTTACCTGCTGAGCCACAAGGGAGAAGACCAAGACCTAAATCTGCATAACAACCATGCCTGCCCTTGTTTCTGTGCTTTTTCTGATATACTCCCATAACTGGCCACCTGCCCACACCATCTTTTGTCTTTGGCTGGAGATGGTCTTTAAGGTGGTGGCTTGGGCCATTTCAAAGAGTAACTCGGTTTTCCTGGTCTCTCCCATGTATACAAGAGGCACACATGTTATTAAACTTGTTTTTCTTGGGTTAGTCTGTTTTTATTACAGGAAGGGGGGGTTCTCAGCCAAGAACCCAGAAGAAGAGAGGGAAAATGATTCCCTCTACACACACCCTCAAGGGTCCCCCAGTTCAGGGGATGTGCAAAAACTTGACATGAATCAGATAGCTATCACTAAGACCAAGCACTCCAGAGTGTAAAACTCAGATCCCGGGAAATTTTAAATGGTGGCAGAGGGACTGTAGGATAAACTAGAAAAATTAGATATTATATTCAAGTTCAGCTCAGACTCCAGAGATCTCAGCTTCTGTAGTTTCTGGCAACGAGAATTGTACTCTTCCCGCCTCTCTTTGACCAGATTTCTGCCTTGTATCCATAAGGCAGCTTTGTGTGAATTAGAAAAAGGAATACTTTGCTTGGATCACCTGGCTGTGCAGCTTGGTGCATGGATCCTGGGCTGGACTCCAGCCCCCATGGTCCCCTTAGCTAGCTAGGCACAAGCTGCAGAACCCTTTGTGGCAGCTGTGAGCCTACTGCCCTTGTGACAGGTCTGCCTTTTTGCTGGCTAACTCGATTCATTCCAACTGCTTACTTTTTGTCTGCTTTGTTTCAGGGTCCCGGCTATCAGTAGGGGGGCCCTGCCCCCCACCACCCAAGTCTTGCTTTTGTAAAGCCATGTTCGTCAAAAGCATCCGTGTGCAAATTCCTTTGTTCATAATGGTGGCATTCAAGTTGAATTGTGCATGAAATTGTCTTGCTAAAGAAGCAGCTTTCTCTGTATAAAAGGGGGCAAGAGAAATTGAAGGATCTGATTA
The DNA here is from genome assembly GCF_055505025.1 of Bos grunniens. Taxonomy (NCBI): domain Eukaryota; kingdom Metazoa; phylum Chordata; class Mammalia; order Artiodactyla; family Bovidae; genus Bos; species Bos grunniens. Next base: position 138,067,515 of record NC_141194.1, read on the forward strand.
GTTAATAAGAATTCTGAGTAGTGAAATTCCAAATTAGCATAAAACAATTTCTCGTTCAGAGCACGTGCAGCACCAGAGTAAAAGAATTCTTCCTCTTTTTTTGTTAAAGCATTTTGTTCTAAAATAGTATAATCACAATAAGACATTCCAATGTGTGAATTATAGTATATTAAGTCATGACTAATTGCATTGATTTGCATTCAGCGTTTTTTAACATCTGTGTGGTAATTATCCTAATCCAATTTGTTATGCAGAATACAATCAGTGTTATGGATGTTAGTGTTTAGGGCCCCAGCACAATTTCCTGTAATAAAACGGAATGAAATACAAAGGTAGCTCAGGTGGAAAGACAGGCACATCTTTTATAGATATCAAACTTCCTTTCTTGATCTCCAAAATTAGCTGGGGGTGGGGGGTGGGGGGTGGGGAAGCAGAGATCAAACAAATTTAATTAGCATTTTAAAAGAAGGCCCAAGAAAACAGAGAAAGAGAGCACGTGCGCTCTAGAGAAGAGCCGAGCTAGAGCAAGCGGTATTCAACCGTCAGGAAGAAGACTTTTTTCTAACAGGCTGTGGCTTTCAGAAGCTGCCAGAAATAATGTCCTGACCCCGCTTAATAATGAACCAATGAGAGTGTGTTCTGCTGACATAGTGCTATTTCAGTAGGGGTTGCATCTTACCTGAGAATCAGGATTTAGCTTTAAACCTTTCATTTTTCTGTTCTTTTAGGTAAAAGGTAGACATGTGCCTGATAGCTCCGAAAAAGTCCTCGGAATCTAGGGCACAAAGTGTCTGTCCCAATGTGAGGGACAGGCAAAGAAAGCAGCTACCTCTGTGTCAGTGGTTGGGGTCCTAGAGACTCTTTCCCCTCTACCTCGGCACACACACGAACACACACACACAGACAGAAAACCTTGCCACTGCTGTGACTTTCCTACTTTGGTACATCCAGTTCTTTAACTTTTGGATCTGTCCCCTTTCAAAAAATTGCCAATTTGCCTCATCAAAAGTACACACCTTAGAGAGCAGCCTCTTTCAAAAAGAAGAGGCGTGAGAAGTAGGGAGACTCAAGAGGGAGGGGATATATCTATACAGAGAGCTGATTCACTACTGTTGTACAGCAGAAACACAACATTGTAAAGCAATTATCCTCCAAAAAAAAGAAAGAAGAGAGTAGAGAGAAGGTGAGGGTCCCAGATGTCAGAGAGGGAATAGAGGCTCTAAAGAGGTTAAAAAAAAAAAAAGACCTGAGAAGCAAAAGCGGCAGACCTTACAAACACTATTTATTCACTTACTTTGCTATTTAGCTGAGTACACAAGTTCTGGCACCCTGCAAATGTGGAGAGAACCCACGCCTATGGGTAAAGAGAGCAAAGTAGACATCGGGTGCCCTCCGGCGCCCATCTTCTCCATGTCTCCTCCCCTTTTCCACCAGTCAGTCCCCATTCCCTTTCTATCACTCGCTTGGTCAATCCATAGTGTAAACTCCTGGGTCCCCAGCCTGACTAATACTGAAAGTCGCCAGGAAACCTTCTTAAATAGCCGCCTCATCTCCACATTAATTCAGGTATGGGTAAAGCTGCACCCGGGTGATTCTAATGGACGGTTCCACCCAACTAGCACTGGCTTCAGCTTAGGTTTCACCAAGTACGCCTGTCTGTGCAAAATTTGCCTGGGCAAATGAAGGTCACAGTGGTGTGGCAGATGCCAGACATAATGACCAAAACTATGCCTCAGCAGACTAGGCCTGAAAGAGACTTCCTCCTTGACCAAAACTTAGTCAGGCTCCTCTAAGCCCTATTTTCAACTAGGCATCGTTTTCAGCCCTGTCCTTGGCCTGCAGAGAATCCTTCTAAGTCAGTTTAGGGGAATATCCCCCTCACCTGAGATATATGATCACCCTGATATCTAATCAAGTTCTTTATCCCTCATCTTTGATTTCTGTGTCTTTGGCTTCCCTTAATAATAATCCTGTTATTAAGCCAGTTTAGCAAGAATTCCCTCACCTTTAGTCTGTCTTAGCTTCCCTGGTGGCTCAGACGGTAAAGAATCTGCCTGCAATGCAGGAAACTCAGATTCAATCCCTGGGTCAGGAAGATCCCTGGAAATGGAAATGGCTACCCAACTCCAGTATTCTTGCCTGGGAATCCCATAGACAGAGGAGCCTGGTGGGTATTGGTCCATGGGGTCTCAAAGAGTCGACACGACTGAGCGACTTTCACTTTAAATATTTTGTCTTTGTCAGCTAGGGCTGCTGTAACAAGCTACTACCAACTGGGTAGATTAAACAACATTTATTTCTTACAGTTTTGGAGGCTGGAAAGCCCAAGATCAAGAGGTTGACAGATGCAGTTTCTGATGAAAACCCTTTCCCTGGCTTGCAGACCTTCTTCTCACTGTATGTGGGAGAGGGGTGGAAGGTGCTCTGGCCTCTCTTCCACTTCTTATAAGGACACTAATCCCATCATGAGGGCCTCATCCTCATGACCTCCTCTAAACCTAATCACCTCCCAAAGGCCCCACCTCCAGATACCATTACAATGGGGATTAGGGTTTCAACATATGAATGGGGGCCACACAAACATTCAGACCATAGCAACATCTAATAAAATTCCTCCTGATTATTTTGCATCCACTTACCCCCTCACCCTGCTCATTGGCTTGTTATCCTTGTTATATTAAGAACTGAGTTCAGTCTCTCTCCCCTGTTGCAACAGTCTTGAAGAAAGTCTTCTTTACCATTTTAACAAGCCTCAGAATAACTGCTAACAGGTCCTTAAGGGAAAAAACTACCTCTGCCAGGCACCAGGACTCCACATAGCCAACTATTCTCTAGCTAGTCAAGGCCTGCTTCACTCCATTAAACAGGACCCCAGTGGCTCCACCCAGGTGCCTAATATATAATTAGGAAAGACTCTGCTAAGGATTGGCAGTCCTTGGTGGGGATTTGTTTGCTGTATCTGTGAGCAAAGTTATGAAATTCCCATCATTCAAACAAGTATTTACTCCAGCTCTTGTCATATGCTAGGAAACTGGGGAATAAAACTAGGCCCCTTTGCTCTCAAAATTCATAGAAAAGCAGGGAAGGCAGACAAGTAAATAGATAAGTACAGCACACTTGAGAGCTGTGACCAGCTCTTCATAACCATTTGCTGGAAGGTGGGGAGCCAGCTATTGTGATGAATTGGCACAGTCTCCCTTGGATCACACCTCTGAGGTGATGCCTTCACATTGTTTATACTGCAAAGCTGCTCCTACTTCCTACTTTTCTTTCTACAACATCATCCCACGGCACAACTTTTCCCCAGGGTTTCCTTCTAACTCCCAGCACATTCACCATTTCATGGCTAACCTCTGCCTATAAGATAAAGCTCAAATTTGTTAACCCTCCATTTCAGGTACCCCATGGTCCAGAAAGGATGGTTTAATCCCCATAAGCATCAGCAATCAGCAAGGCATGCCGGACACCTAGCTCAGGAAGTTAGAAGACAAGGCAGTGCACTTTTTCCTGGGACATGGGGTGCAGCGGGAAAGATGGCCACCCCCTGGCCCATCATGCACTGCACTGCATGAAAAACCTGGTGCTAAACCATTCATAGACTACCTGTTTCTGGGTCGGGATTTCATATGTAGCAGGGCAGCTCCCTCATTGTGATCTATTGAAAGTCAGCCCTTTCAATAAGGGTTTGTAAAAAACACAAGTGTTTGTAAAAAAAAAAAAAAAAAAAGATGAAAGGATGAAGGAAGGAATAATTTCAAAACAAAGAGGAAAAAAATAATAAGTAATTTTTTAAACTATATTAGAAGACAAGGCACTGCAGGACATTCCCTGATTTCTGTGTCTATGCTGTCTTCGCTGGACCTTGGCCAGTTTGGCAGGGGAGTTTGCAGTGGGAGTGTTGCTGTAGGGACTTTCCAACTCCAGGGGAAAGAGAAGGACTGGGCTAGAAAGGAGAAGCTAAAGAAAAAAAAAAAAAAGTGAGGCATAAGATAACCCACAGAAGCTACTAGTGCTGTCAACACCTATAACCACTGCAACTCCATGACAACCCATCATGCCAGCTGTGGTGCCTCCCTTCCTAGCAACCAGACTTCTCTCCCTTCTCCCAAAAGCAAGGGAGACAGCAGGATGGGCTACTAGCAACTTTGAGAAGTGGAAAGATAGCCTGATATCTGGGATTGCAGTCAGGCACCACTCAAACACTACCTTGCAAAGAAACTTTGAGGCCTCTCTCAGTCTCCATCTCCTCACCATTAAAATGGGGATGGGGACTTCCCTGGCAGTCCAGTGGTTAAGACTCTATGCTTCCACTGCAGAGAGCCCAGGTTTGAGCCCTGGTCAGGGAACTAAGATCCTACAAGCCATGAATCGTGGGGAAAAAAACAAAGAACAGAAAAAATGGAGATGATACTGTCATTCTCCCTACTTCCTAGACAGCCATGCCATGCCCTTGTCCAGGGGCTTTTCCCAACCCAGGGATCAAACCGGGGTCTCTTATGTCTCCTGCATTGGCAGGCAGGTTCTTTACCTAAGAATAGGTAAAGGTGCCACCTAAGAATAAAGACAGACCAAGGGCTCAAAAATGCTCTATTAACTTCAGCAGGTCAATTGAGCGTGCAAGCTTCTTATGACTATTCAGATGGGCCTTCCAGGCATTTTGAACAGGTTTTTTTTTTTTTTTTAAGATGTATTTTTTATTGAAGTAACATTATATAAGTTTCATGTGTACAACATTATTTTTCTAATTCTGTATGCTCCACAGGATGCTCACCACCAAAAATTTAGTCTCTGTCACCTTACAGTTGATCCCTTCACCCATTTTGCCCTCCCCCTCCCCCTTCCCCTGTCTTGTAACCACTATTCTGTTCTCTGTAGCTATGCCTTTGTTTTTCTTGTTTGATTTTTTTATGTTCCACACACACGTGAAATCATACAGTATTTGTCTTTCTCTGACTTATTTCACTTAACATAATACCCTGAAGGTCCATACATGTTGCAAATGGCAAGATTTCATTCTTTTTATGGTTGAATAATATTCCACTGTATGAATATGTGTATATATACACACACACATATATATCACATCTTTATTCATTCATCTGCCAATGAGCACTTAGGTTGTTTCCATATCTTGGCTATTATAAATTATGCTGAGATGAACATCAGATCAGTCACTCAGTCATGTCGGACTCTTTGCCACCCCATGAATCGCAGCACGCCAGGCCTCCCTGTCCATCACCAACTCCTGGAGTTCACTCAAACTCACGTCCATCGAGTCAGTGATGCCATCCAGCCATCTCATCCTCTGTCGTCCCCTTCTCCTCTTGCCCCCAATCCCTCCCAGCATCAGAGTCTTTTCCAATCAGTCAACTCTTCGCATGAGGTGGCCAAAGGACTGGAGTTTCAGTTTCAACATCAGTCCTTCCAATGACCACTCAGGACTAATCTCCTTTAGGATGGACTGGTTGGATCTCCTTGCAGTCCAAGGGACTCTCAAGAGTCTTCTCCAACACCACAGTTCAAAAGCATCAATTCTTCGGTGCTCAGCCTTCTTCACAGTCCAACTCTCACATCCATACATGACCACAGGAAAAACCATAGCCTTGACTAGACGAACCTTTTTTGGCAAAGTAATGTCTCTGCTTTTGAATATGCTGTCTAGGTTAGTCATAACTTTCATTCCAAGGAGTAAGCATCTTTTAATTTCATGGCTGCAGTCACCATCTGTAGTGATTTTGGAGCCACAAAAAATAAAGTCTGACACTGTTTCCCCATCTATTTCCCATGAAGTGGTGGGACCGGATGCCATGATCTTCGTTTTCTGAATGTTGAGCTTTAAGCCAACTTTTTCACTCTCCTCTTTCACTTTCATCAAGAGGCTTTTGAGTTCCTCTTCACTTTCTGCCATAAGGGTGGTGTCATCTGCATATCTGAGGTGATTGATATTTCTCCCGGCAATCTTGATTCTAGTTTGTGTTTCTTCCAGTCCAGCGTTTCCCATGATGTACTCTGCATATAAGTTAAAGAAGCAGGGTGACAATATACAGCCTTGATGAACTCCTTTTCCTATTTGGAACCAGTCTGTTGTTCCATGTCCAGTTCTAGGGGTGCATATATCTTTTTTAATTAGTGTTTTTGCATTCTTCAGATAAATACCCAGGAGTGGAATTGCTGGACTGTGTGGTAATTCTATTTTTAGTTTTCTGAAGAACCTCCATACTGCTCTGCATAGCGGCTGCACCAATTTACATTCCCAGCAATAAAGCCTGATGGGGCCCTTTTCTCACATCCTCGCCAACACTTGTTGATGTTTGCCTTGCAAGGTTTGTAACAACACACATGATGGCAACAGGGACAAGAAGAGGGAACAGCAGTGACTCAGACACAGGTTCTCCGAGTCCCCTCCCCCATAGGCACTGGGTACTTGGTGGGATAAATTGCTTCAGCCACCACCTTCCCTCACCTCCTGTTGACATGACAGCAAAGCACCTGCTCTATCAAACATAGAAACCAAGACTTACCCACAAACAACCGTTCCGTACCCCTCATTCTTTTTGAAAACTGGTCATTATCATTCTCGAAGTCCTGGTGCTGGCATGCCCTGAGAAATATCCATTTATGAAAGCCATTGTGCCGCAGAAGAGCCTTTGCAAGCCTTCTTTCCAACTGAATTTGAACCGGCAGACAGGTCCCCAGGCTAAAGAGAGAAGTAAGTGGAGTGTGTCTGGCATATTTGCAACTTTTCAGCAAACTACTCCCGACTCATCGAAACATCTCCACTCTTGACTCAGGGCCCTGGGGTTGGGGGAGAGAATGGGCAACACTCTGCCCCATTGACATTGACTTGGCATGTTGGCCAACAAGAAAACATTACACTCTCACTTTTCTTGTTTGCTTGTTCGGCTGCACTGGGTCTTAGTCGCAGCATGCAGGATCTAGTTCCCTGACCAGGGATCAAACCCAGGTACTCTGCATTGCGAGTACAGCGTACAGAGTCTTAACCACTGGACCACCAGGGACATCCCCACACTCTCACTTTGAAGGGGAGGAAGCATCACAGACTTCCTGCAAGGTCCAGAGGGAGATTTATTCTAGGGGTGGAAGGACATAGAGTTTTGTCCATTGCCCTATAGATAGCCACCTGCTAATAAGGAGGATCTTACTTTGTTAGGCCTCTGAAAACTCACAAAAATCTCCTTTGGTTATCACTGTCCATCACTCGGCAGCTGGCCCCAGTCATGAGGAATTTTGTGGTATTGCCTATAAATCAGTGTAGCAAAGGAGAGCTGCTGCAGCCTTGTATTCTGTGACTCTTGTTTGGAAGCTCTTTTATTTCTTCTCTTCCTATAGGCAGCACATGGGACTGATTTGATAAAGGCCAAGGTCTAGAGACAGAAGTAGCAAGGGGCTTAACAACGAACACCCCCTTGGCATCTTTCCTTTCCCTACCATGACTTGAGGCTTCCAGAGGGGTCTGCAGGCTTTCACACAAAGTTCTGAGCTTTGTGACTGTTCAAACATCAAGGCATCAGTAAGGGTCTGAGGTCAGGTGAGATTGGTTGGGGCAGTGGAGGGGGCAGCGGGGTGAATTAGCAGATGAGGCTTAGGTCAGAGCTTTTAAAAGGGCTGAAAATGCTCTCCTTTCATCAATCAAGCTAAAAAAGAGAAAGTGAGAGAGAGAGAGAGAATGGGACAGAAAATTGGAAAATTAAGTGGAGACCAAGCCAGGAACACAGGGAGCTGTACTCATATACTTCTTTGAGAGTCCCGTACCACTTAAATGCCTTTTAGCCATTTAAAAGCACAGACTCTAGCTGAGTACTACACAATGTAACCCTCTGCAATGATGGAAATGTGTTATAAATACACTACCCTATAGTGGTAGCCACTGGCCACATGTGGCTGTTAAGCACTTGAAATGTGATTGGTATGACTGAAAAACTGAATTTTAAACTTTATTTTTTTATTAATTAAATGATTTAAAATTTTTTAATTCATTTAAATTTCAACTTTAATAGCTACATGTGGCTAGTGGCTACGATGGACCAGTACTGGTCTAGAGTTACCAAACTCTGGGTTCAAATGCCAGATCTGCCTCTTATTAGCTAGGAAACTTTAGCAAGTTATTTAACATCTGTGCCTCAATTTATTCATCTGCAAAATTGGAATATAAGGATTCTCACAGGACTGTTGTGAGGATTAGAGGAATTAATATGTATAAAGTGATTAGAGAAGTGGCTAATGCATCATAAGTGCTGTATATAATTTGTTTTTCCAATTAGAGACACAGAGTGACATTCCCATAGCCACTGAGAGGCCTCTGTAGAGAGAGAAAAAGGCCCTTCTCCGCTACAGAGATAGCAGGTGGAATTCATTCATACTGCTTATGCCAGACTTCAGAAGAGATGCAATTCAAATCATGGTCCTTCTCCTGAAGGGCTGGGAGCAGTGTGTGTGTGTGGTAGGGTGTAGAAGGAAGTGCTCAACCCTAGTCACCATCTGCAACTAGCTCCTCATCACAGATCACAGAATGCTCCTTGTCCTTCCAAGCTCATCCCCTTACAGGTATGTGAGAGAATTCAGACAGGTGTCACCATCCTCAGTAATGGGAGACAGTGAGTTGTGGCCATGGAAATCTGCATTCGAGTCCCAACCTAACTGTTAACTTACCAAGGTGAGGTTAGGTGAAGGACTTACTCTCCCTGAACCTCAGTTTCCCCATCTGTAAAGTAGGGGTATCTTAAGTTCTCTCTTCCAAGATCGGTGTGATGACTGAAGGGAATAATGTAAGCAAAGTGCTTAGTGCAGCACCTGGTAGCTGCTATTTCCTTATCCACTTCTGTATGTTGGAATGAGAACCAATCCAGTCAGTAAGTGAGTGAGGTTCTTTCACAATCCATCATCAACAATTCTCTGAGCTCAGTTTGGGGATAAGGACATCTACTTCCTATTGCCCAGAAAAGTGGAAATTAACTGTAAAGCCATGGCTAAAATCCAGTCCTGCTGCCTCCTAGCCCTAGGCCAGGCAAGTGCAACAAAGGGCCTGCTGGCTGCTAATTTCTGATGGGGTTATAGAGTGTTTTTTTTTTCATCAATCACTCTCACTGTAAGGAACACAAGTGCAAGTTACTTCGTTAAAAGCACTCACACATAACTGGGTACATTTACATATTAAGCAGGCAACTGAGACTCTAATCTTTCTATTTTATGTACAGCTGTAATCATTCCTCAGCATCAGAACACTTGTTAAATACTCAGGATACTACAGAGAACTCTCAAACCTTTGCTAAGGACAGGTGATGATTTGAAAAGCACTCCCATTCACAAGCTGGAGGCAAGCTCCCCTCAACATTCCTTGTACCCTGGTGACCATGTGTGCAGGCAACCCTGGAGCTCAGACTGACACAAAGCATAAACAGAGGGATGGCTATGGGTCTCTTGGGCCCCTGAAGTTTGATGTATCTGAATAGGTAACTAGTACATATAGGGAGCAGGTCTCTATTAGTCTGTGCACCCTGTTGTTGGTTTGGAAATGGAGCAGAGAAGAGAGACAGAAAATTCCAGTGCTCTGAGCAGCAGTTGTGGGAAGAAAGGTCAGTAGTGTGGCTCCGCAGAGAAAAGGAAGGCAGAGTGCCTCTGAGAAACTTGGCCTTCTTACAACACTGTTGTCTCAGATCAGCTCTAAATTCAGCCCCTCCACTCGAAAAATAACTCCAATTCAAAACCCAATCCAGACAAATACCAAACCAAACAAAGGCGTTATAAGAAAACTAGAGGTGCCGCCATATCTGCTGCTGCCGCCGCAGTTGCAAATGCAGTGTCGGGACCCGGCTGCCTCCACGCCGCCGCCAAGGGCTGAAGACGATGGATGGGCAGCAGCAGCAGCGACTCGGCTCCCGACTGCTGGGACCAGGTGGACATGGAAGCACCGGGTTTGGCCCCGAGCGGGGACTGAGCCTTCTTGGCGTTGGCGGCGGGCGCCGCCGAGGTGCAGCATGAGCCCCTCAGCTCGGCCTTCAGCCATCAGCTCAACATCAACGCCAAACCCTTCGTGCCTAACGTCCATGCCGTGGAGTTCATGCCGGCCTTCCTGCGGGGCCCGAGCCAGCCGCAGACCGCCCCCCCCCCCGATGACGCCCCCGGATTCTATGAAGCCTGTCCGGGCGCGGGCGACCCTCAAGGTAAAAAAGGCTGGGACGGGGGGGGCGGGGCACCTGTGGAACATTCCAAAGAGGAACAGTTATTGTGGCGTGAAGGTTCCAATTCAGCCGTTACCATGGAACTTTCAGAACCTGTTGTAGAAAATGGAGAGGTGGAGATGGTTTTAGAAGAGTCATGAGAGCACAATAAAGAAGTAAGTGAAGCCGAACCAGGGGGTAGTTCTTTGGGAGATTTGGGGCCCCCAGAAGAAAGTGGCCAGGAAATGATGGAGAAAGAGGAAATCAGAAAATCGAAATCTGTGGTCGTACCCTCAGGTGCTCCTAAAAAAGAACACGTAAATTTGGTATTCATTGGGCATGTCGATGCCGGGAAATCAACCATTGGAGGACAGATCATGTTTTTGACAGGAATGGTTGACAAAAGAACACTTGAGAAATATGAAAGAGAAGCTAAAGAAAAAAATAGAGAATCTTGGTATTTGTCCTGGGCCTTAGATACAAACCAGGAAGAACGAGACAAGGGTAAAACAGTAGAAGTGGGTCGTGCCTATTTTGAAACGGAAAAGAAACATTTCACGATTTTAGATGCCCCTGGCCATAAGAGTTTTGTCCCAAATATGATCGGTGGTGCTTCTCAAGCTGATTTGGCTGTACTGGTAATCTCTGCCAGGAAAGGAGAGTTTGAGACTGGATTTGAAAAAGGTGGACAGACAAAAGAACATGCAATGTTGGCAAAAACGGCAGGGGTGAAATATTTGATAGTGCTTATTAATAAGATGGATGATCCCACAGTAAATTGGAGCGTTGAGAGATATGAAGAATGTAAAGAAAAGCTAGTGCCCTTTTTGAAAAAAGTCGGGTTTAGTCCCAAAAAGGACATTCACTTTATGCCCTGCTCAGGGCTGACCGGGGCAAATATTAAAGAGCAATCAGATTTCTGCCCTTGGTACACTGGATTACCATTCATTCCCTATTTGGATAATATGCCAAACTTCAACAGATCCATTGATGGACCAATTAGACTGCCAATTGTGGATAAGTACAAGGATATGGGCACTGTGGTCCTGGGAAAGCTGGAATCAGGATCCATTTTTAAAGGCCAGCAGCTTGTGATGATGCCAAATAAGCACAGTGTGGAAGTTCTTGGAATACTTTCTGATGATGCTGAAACTGATTATGTAGCCCCAGGTGAAAACCTTAAAATCAGACTGAAGGGAATTGAAGAAGAAGAGATTCTTCCAGGATTCATACTCTGTGATCCTACTAATCTTTGCCATTCTGGACGCACATTTGATGTTCAGATAGTGATTATTGAGCACAAATCCATCATCTGCCCAGGTTATAATGCAGTGCTGCACATTCATACTTGTATTGAGGAAGTTGAGATAACAGCCTTAATCTCCTTGGTAGATAAAAAATCAGGAGAAAAGAGTAAGACACGGCCCCGCTTCGTGAAGCAAGATCAAGTGTGCATTGCCCGTTTAAGGACAGCAGGAACTATCTGCCTTGAGACATTCAAAGATTTTCCTCAGATGGGTCGTTTTACCTTAAGAGATGAGGGTAAGACCATTGCAATTGGCAAAGTTCTGAAACTGGTCCCAGAGAAGGACTAAGCAGTTTTCTTGATGCCCCTATACCATACTGGGAGAATTGACTATGATAAAGTTCACCATCTTCTCTTATTTACTACACATTGACAAACTTTTCTCCATCTTTTGCAAAGAAAAATTCCACAGCAAAAATCCATGTTTTGTCAGCTATCATGTTGAGATCTCAGCTATGTCACTGCTGAATTTACCCACAATTTCCTCCTCCTATTCCATTCTGCTTCCTTGAACAAAATCAGTAAAATCTTTGTAACTGATGTGGATGTAATTGTCTATAACAATGAAAAATTAATACATTTTTAATTTTTAATTTTCCTTTAAGATACTTAGACAACCCTTGTTCCAATTAGACCAATCAGAGTGTGTCAGTGTGTGTGTACATGTTAAAGACAACTAACATGTGAATAAAATATTCCATTTGAAAAAAAAGAAAACTAGAGACCAGTATCTTTCATGAACACAGACCAAGAACTGCTCAACAAATTATCAGCAAATTGAATTCTGCTAAGTCACTTCAGTCGTGACTAACTCAAAAGCATATATACTATATGATTCCATTTATACAACATTCTGGAAAAGGGAAAACTACAGAAATAGATCAGTTGTTGCCAAAGGTTGGTATGGGGCATGGGATTGACTGCAAACGAGCTCAGACAACTTTTGGTGGATAATGAAAATCTTCTATATCTTCATAGTGTTGGTGTTGGTAAAGATATTTGTCAAAACTCACTGAATAGTACTTTAAAAAAAGAGAACTTTATGGTATGAAAATTATAGCTTAATAGGGACTTCTCGGAGAAGGCAATGGCACCCCACTCCAGTACTCTTGCCTGGAAAATCCCATGGATGGAGGAGCCTGGTAGGCTGCAGTCCATGGGGTTGCTAAGAGTCGGACATGACTGAGTGACTTCACTTTCACTTTTCACTTTCATGCATTGGAGAAGGAAATGGCAACCCGCTCCAGTGTTCTTGCCTGGAGAATCCCAGGGACGGGGGAGCCTGGCTGGCTGCCGTCTATGGGGTCGCACAGAGTCAGACACGACTGAAGCGACTTAGCAGCAGCAGCAGCAGCAGGAACTTCTCTGGCAGTCCAGTGATTAGGACTCCACACTTCCACTGCAGGGGATACGTGTTGGATGCCTGGTCAAGGAACTAAGATTCCGCATGCCACATGACGCGGCCAAAAAAAAAAAAAAAAAAGAAAGCAAACGATACCTTGATAAACCTGACTTAAAAAACAGGAATCGTATTATGAGCCCATGATAGAGAAAGGGCCTACCAAGCTTGTCTTCCATCCTGAAGGCACGTGTGTTTGGGAGGGAATGTCTCACATTCAGGAAGGACTTTCATACTTGCCCTGTTTGTCAGAATGCCAAGCTTGGGAGGTTTGCCTTTTGATTAACAGTTGATTAATAGTTGATTAACTATTTAGGGAAGAATGGTGCAAATGGGAAACAGTCACCAATGCACAGTAGTTCAGGGCATAGGTTTTGACATCAGGCCGATATGGGTTCAAATCCTAGCTTTGCTATTTCCAACTTCTGTGACCTGGGTAACCCATTTAATCTCTCTAAGCCACAGTTTGCTCATTTCTAAGACAAGCAATAATATCCAATTATCTCCCTGGGGTAGGTGAGAAGCTCAAATGAGCAACAGAAGTGAAAGTGCCTGGCACCCAGGTGTAACATAGTGATGGGAGATAACATAGGAAGTAATGTATATGCAAGTGTTTGGTAAATGGTAACCAATCTTATTCCTAAATCAAAAGATGCTGTGGGGTAGAAAGAGGGCAGCCTGGCTGGTAGGAAAGTTATGTGGGAGGGGTTGGTGCCTCCCACCTGCAACCACACTTAACCCTGCTCCCCACTTGTGACAATACCCATTCAGTGGGCGACCTACATTCTGGAATTTCCAGGACAGCCACAACACAAGTCCATCCTCGCAGGGGACCACATGTCAGAGTTGGGGGGAAATAGAGGGACTGTAGTTAGGGTTAGGGTTCCTAGCCTCTCCCTCCTGCGCCTTCTTCCTATCTCTTCTTTCCTCTCCACCCCAACAGTGGCGAAGTGCCCAGACTTCTTTCGTAGGAAATCAAACAGAACTAGGAAGGTAAATCTCCTGGGGTGGGGGTGGGCGGTGGGTAGGTAGGGGAGGCAACCAAAAATCCACCCACCTCAGTACAATACATTTGAAGTCCAACTAGAAGTGTTTGAGAGATCACCGCTCCTGTAGTTATCTGTGACACCCCTCCTGTCCCCCGACCCCATACCTGCTCCCACCCGCTCTGCTCCTCTGTCGCCCCTCCCTTCCCCAGAGGTGGCTACAGTTGAAAAAACAACATTTGTCTCCCAGCTGATCAACTGGGACTGAGAGGAAGGCAAATGAATTATTTCGGTTCAGCAGCAAGTGCGAGCGTGGGTTTTTCAGCACCCGCCCCCCCTTTTTAATTAATGAACAACCTCGTCCACGGCCGCTCCCCGTATGTATGCAAAACAGCTTCTTCATTTGAAATCCCTGTTGTTGAATGTGTACGTGGGGCACAATCACATTGCCGCCCCCTGTTTTGCATAAGAAACCGCTGTTTCCAAGATAAGAATCTTTTCATTTAGCCGTCATGAGCTCATCTTTTTTCCTGTGCATTGTGGCTCCGGCTCCTTTGAGTCAATACCCAAACAATGACTGCCTGCACTCGCTCCAGGCACCCTCCGGCCCCCAGCCCCCAGCCCCTGAAGACAGAAGGCTGTAGCATCCGGAAGCCTGCTTAGGCAGGCAACGCAAGATCTTTTCAAACCTCAGATGTCAAGAGGGCAAGAAATAAGATTCGAAACCTCTGCAAATCTTCCTCTGGCTTCAAAACAGAGCCTGGGAAAGAAGCCGTGAATGGCGGTGGCGTGTATGGCAGGGGGCGGACAGGCAGTGTCCTGGGATCATGAACAGTCTGGGAAATCGAAGGTCGGGGAGTGAGGCACCCACAAGTGTGCAAAGCTGCTCAGCCACTCCTCCTGTGTCCCTGATCATCAGACTGCATCCTGTCCCTGCCCTTTGGTTTGGAACAACCACGCCCACAGCAAAAACCACACAATGCACTGCACTCAAATTAGAAACTGGAAGGGGCCTCAAGAGTCTATGGAATCGAAACCCTTTCCTCCTTCGGTCTGTAGGTAAATTAAGGCCCGGGGGGGGGGGGGGGGGGGCAACGTGCCTAATAACACTGGCAGATAATTAGCTGAAGAGGTAGGTGCTAAAACTCCAGTTTGAATGCGGTTTCTTGCACCACACATGGCTGACTCTGGAGGGAATAAATAACACTTGTGTAGAAAGCGCTGAGGAAAAAGATAAGATAGAAGATTAACTGAGATCCCAGTATAGGATAAAGCCTGTATAAACAGTAGGGCTTTTACTGTTAGCCTCATTTGTAGCAGAGATTTTCAAAAGAGTCAGGAGAACAGCAAAAGTTTAAGCTTTAGCAGTGAGAAGGAATTCTGCAGAAGCCAGTTGAGTTTCCAGGCAAAATGTATATAGTCACTGTACTCGGCGGAATGGGGCTACGGCTGCTGCTGCTGCTAAGTCGCTTCAGTTGTGTCCGGCTCTGTGCTGCGGGGTTGCCTTCAACTCAGCAGTCATTGTTTCCCCTTTAGGGAGAGGAAATCGTGCAACAAAGAAGCCTTAATCGAACCATAGATAACGAACACGTATCCTGAGGGAGGCCAGGTGCACTGAGGCCCTTAAGAAAGGGGGAAGACAAAGGCCGCGCCTTCAGAGAGCCTGAGAGGATAGAGCCTGAGAGGATAGACGTTTCGTCTCTGCAGTGTGAACTTACATCCCTTCAGGGCAGAGCCTACGTATCCTTGGTAACTGCTAGCATCCAAGAGCTCGCAGTAGGAGTCGAATCTATCCCTGCTGATTGGTTGGTAGGCTAGGATCGACAAGACCTCCCGCGCTGACTCTAAAGCGTTCACAGCCTAGCTTTTCTCCATGTTTGGTGGAGAGGAACCTTTATTACATTTCAAACGAACAGTTCCACCCCACCCTCCACCCCCACCCTGGGACTTTGAGAAAGCTCCAGTGACTCCCCAGTGTGTTGACCCCTCAGGGTGGGGGGGGGGGGGGCGGCGCTCAGATTGCGGGGGCGAAGGTCGGGGGGGGGGGGGCGGCGTTTTCCTACTAGGCATCAGAAGAAGTAATGTTTCAACATCCCCGAATGATATTGCTGAGAAAAGCCACTGTGCAGTCAGAAGGAAAGATTTCCTTCACCTATCAGTTTGTTGCTGTTTAGTCGCTCAGTTGTGTCCAGCTCTTTTTGTGACCCCATGGACTATAGCCCACCATGCTCCTCTGTCTATGAGATTCTCCAGGCAAGAATACTGAAGTGGGTTGTCATTTCCTTCTCCAGGGGATCTTCTCAACCCAGGGATCAAACCCGCTTCTTCTGCATTGGCAGGCGGATTCTTTACGGCTGAGCCACCCACCAGGGAAACCCACTTATCAGTTTGGGGGAACATAAATGAATCTTATTTCGCAGATAAAAAAGGAGCACTAGAACCAAAGGCAGGAGACCTGGGGTTCACATCCTAAATTGGCCCCTCACTAGTGTCAGGGAGGGGGAAATTTCCCTCTTCTGCTCTTGGTTCTTTAAGTTGGTCAAATAAATAAAATGACACAAAAATTAACAGGAGGAGAAAATCCAATTTAATTTTGTGTGTATGGGGGCTCCATAGGACTATGAGGCTCACAGGACTCCTGGACTAAAGAGAAGAGGATAAGGCCTGGGACATCAAAGGGAAGGAAAGCAATTCACAGGAAGATGAAAAAGAGAATGTTTGTACACAAATGTTTCCTGGGCCATACAGAAACAATGGGACACAGAGGGCAATTTGAACAAACAGACTTTGCTAGGTTCCTCCCTGCCCACCACACCTAGTTCATATTATGCTGTAGTTATCTATGGTGATATCTCCCTTCCTAGGACTTCCCATGTGGGGCTCGTGGTAAAGAACCTGCCTGCCAATGCAGGAGACATAAGAGATAGGGGTCGATCCCTAGATCAGGAAGATCCCCTGGAGGAGGGCATGGCACTGCACTCCAGTATTCTTGCCTGGAGAATCCTATGGACAGAGGAGCCTGGCAGGCTACAGTCCATAGGGTCTCAAAGAACAGGAAACGACTGAAGCGGCTTAGCACGAATGTACCCTTCCTAGAACAGGTCTTCTGTGTAAATTCTTTTAGGCAGTTAGGGGGAGGTCAAAAGTTCTTTCTGGGCTTCCCTGGTGGTCCAGTGCTTAAGAGTCCACCTGCCAATGCAGGGGACACAAGTTCAATTCCTAGTCTGGGAAGATCCCACAGACTCGTGCACCACAACTTCTGAGCCCATGCTGTGGAGCCAGTGTGCTGCTACTGCTGAAGCCCACACATCCTAGAGCTCATGCCCTGCAACGAGAAGCCACTGCAATGAGAAGCCTGCGCACCGCACTAGAGACTAGCCCCTGCTTGCCACACCTAGAGAAAACCCACGTACAGCAACAAAAACCCGGTACAGCCAAAAGTAAAATTAATTCAATTTAATTAATTTTAAAAGTTCTTCCTGAGTCTTTTGGGCCTTGATAGTTTTCAGCTCAAAATAATCTGCATACCAAAGTGACACATCGTGGGGCAAGCCTGCCCTAAACCCCATCAATTTCCTCTTCAGAGACTTCCCTTGAAGTTTTACAGTCCAGAAGTTGAGTTGATAAACTGTTCCTTCTCAATGAACCAGTCACCTAATCCTAACACTAGGTCGGTTCAGTTCAATTCATTTCTGAAATCAGTGATGCAGATGGGCCCTCAAAGTCAGGCCTCTAGTGCAAGCAATCAGGTGTTTAAGAGAGGCATTTCTATGGAAACAAAAGAAGAACAATGGTTAACGACTGGAGCAGACCATAATCTCTTTCTGAGTTCTGAAGCAGCCAGCTGAGAAGATTTTTATTATCAAAGCATTTTCAAATGGACTGAGGGCAGGCAGTGACGATGCTGTAAGCTCAGCCTCTCTGTACCAGTGCCGAATCAAATCTCAGACAGAGTTTTGGGTGAAGTAGAAAAGAATAGCTCTATTGCTTTTCCAGACAAAGAGGGACACAGCGGGCTCCTCCTCTTGAAAACTATGTGTCCCAACCCAGGGGAGTTTGGTGAGGAGTTTTATGGCGAAAGGCTAAAGGCTGGGGCTGCTGATAAAATTAAGGTGTGTGCCCGGCCTGCATTGTTTAATCTTGTCTCAGGTAATCTTCTTGATGAGCTTCTCTGGTTCCTTTAGTTTGGCCTCAGGTGGTCTTCTCTGATATGAAAAAACGCTGACATCTTTCATTTGCTGGGTTTTAATTCTATGGTGGTGGTGGTTTAGTTGCTAAGTCATGTCTGACTCTTGCAATCCACAGGTGGTGGTTTAGTCGCTAAGTCATGTCTGACTCTTGCAATCCCACGGACTGTAATCTGGCAGGCTCCTCTGTCCATGGGATTCTCCAGGCAAGAATACTGGAGTGGGTTGCCATTTCCTTCTCCAGGGGATCTTACTGACCCAGGAATCAAACCCCCAGTCTCCTGCATTGCAGGCAGATTCTTTACTGACTGAACTATGAGGGAAGATTTAATTCTATAAAGGGCTTAAAGACATTTTGTGTATCCCTTGAGGTGGAGCCTACCCCAAAGCAGCAGTATTGTTTCTTGGCTGTCTCCACCTTGTCTTTGCATCCCCTCTCTTCCCTGATTAGCAATTGTTTGAATGTGCCCTTTGGAACTCAGGGAAAGTCATGGAGGCTGGAGGGAGACAGAAAGGCTTCCAGGTCCAGGAGCCCCACAAGGTCCTGCTCAGTTTCAGTGACAATCGGCTGGATGTTTCTGGTTTGCAGTTTGAATGCCTCTGGTGATCTTTCTGAGTGGCCCACAGAGCTACAGGCATGAAGATTGTCTATACATGAACTGTTGTGATTTCTCTGATGTTTATATCAAGATGTCCAAGTTTAGTTTAAATAGCTTTGCACAAAGAGAAACTTAAGTTCTTAATGAATCTTGGTCAGGAAAATTGGAGGAAAAAAAGTTGAAAACATTGGAGAATTGTAATGAAGTACTGGAGGAAACTGGAAGAGTTTAAGGATCCAGTTCAGTTCACAGGTAGGAAACAAAACATTAAAAAAGAGATAAATTTGCCATACCAAAAAAAAAAAAAAAGTGAACAGCAGTAGAATCTAATATCCAAAAAGATTTATTGCTGAAACAATTTTTGTCTCTAAAATTACTCCCATTTTTTACCAAAGTTAGCCAAATTAAGACATTTCTTTGCAAAATAAGTCTAGTTTCAATCACCTTGCCCTGATTATTCACATAAGTATGGCAAGAATAGCGATTGCCCATATAGGCTCTTTTAAATCTTCTTTGCTGGGACTCTTCATAAGGAGTCTCAGGTTGACCTTTAAATGCCCCTTGAGGCCAGGAATCCTAGCCAGAAACTTGCTATCAGACTTGCCTGCAATACCTATAGATTTGGCTGAAATCCTCTCCTCAAGAGTCCCCAAATATTCTGAGGTTCCTGTACCTGCAGGGAAGTGACCTTCCTTTCTCACCTGGTAAGGCTGCTGAAAACCCTATAGTCAAGGTACCATACTATATTTCCAGGGGGTTTAATTGGCACCATAAAGTCAATTTTTGTTCCTTAAAGCTGTCTGCTCATATCTGAGTCTATGCATGTCTCTCTCAAATATGACTTTCCAGTCAAAGCCTTGGTGATATAACATTTCTAATTAACACATCTAATTGTGTCCTGTAACAAGGAGAATAGATTCTTATTAAAATTATGCAAATAACTATATTGCTATGAAAATACGAATACTTACTACAAGTTTCGAAATTCTGGAGGGATCGGGTAGGGAGAAAAAGTAAATGTCTCATCTTTATTGACAAAGGTATAGCTTACCAAATTGTTGACAGCTTAAGAAGAATGATAAAAATTTCCCTTAAATCTGGAAAAACAAAACATTTTTTAAAAAACAATAATGTTTCTAACAAAAAGTCATAAAAAATTATTATTACCCATCTCAGCTGATTCAGTCTCTTGTAATTATTACTTGTTCTGCTTGAATCCAATTTATTTTTGTTAATTTTGGAAATGTTTACCCATTTAAGTTTTATGATCTTAAACTTATGAGAAACCTGTGTATGTCAAAAGTCCTTTTCATGAATCTCCTTGAAGATGAAGCAGTTTTTAAAATTGAAGTATAATTGACTTGCAATGGTATATTAATTTCTGCTGTACAGCAAAGTGATTTAGTTATACATATATGTACATTCTTTTTCATATTGCGTATTTTTATTTATTTTTTGGCCATGCTGCGTGGCTTGTGGGATCCTAGTTCCCTGACCAGGGATCAAACCCAGGCCCTTGGCAGTGAAAGTGTGGAGTCCTAACCACTGGACTACCAGGAAATTCCCTTAAATGCACTTTAAAAATTATCTTAGCTAATTTGAGCCTTCCTCTTAAGGGCCATTAGAATTTCAGGTTGTAATTTCCCTGAGAGCTGACAGCAGTTTGGTAAAACACTAGCCACAAGTGGAGTTTAGCCCACATTTTCTTAGCTGCATGTGGGATATAACCCACATTTTTGTCCAGCCATATTGTGGATCACCTAACCTGATAGTTGCCAAATCAAGTTCCCAGGATATAAAACAAATTTAGTGAGATTTTGGCCTGTTGTTGCTGTTACTGTTGTTAGACATCTACAACTTCTGGGATCATAGTTCTTAGACATAAAATAAACAGGTGGGCTGGAAGGTGGTATGCGTAACTCTTTGGATTTTAAGAAGAGGTAATTTACATTGACTGTGGAGTTTTGTGTTTTGTTCTGATTTTAAGAAAAGACGGAATTTACAATGACTGTGGAGTTTTGCTTTTTGTTCTAATTTCTTGTTCTTTCATCTTGTTACAAGTGTCTCTAAGGCTAGCCATTATACCAATAAGACAATTGTTTAGGATGAGAGCTCTACCAAAATTCTTTTACTTTTTTTTTTTTAATTTTATTTTATTTTTAAACTTTACATAATTGTATTAGTTTTGCCAAAAATCAAAATGAATCCGCCACAGGTATACATGTGTTCCCCATCCCGAACCCTCCTCCCTCCTCCCTCCCCATACCATCCCTCTGGGTCGTCCCAGTGCACTAGCCCCAAGCATCCAGTATCGTGCATCGAACCTGGACTGGCAACTCGTTTCTTGCATGATATTTTACATGTTTCAATGTCATTCTCCCAACTCTTCCCACCCTCTCCCTCTCCCACAGAGTCCATAAGACTGTTCTATACATCAGTGTCTCTTTTGCTGTCTCGTACACCGGGTTATTGTTACCATCTTTCTAAATTCCATATATATGCGTTAGTATACTGTATTTATGTTTTTCCTTCTGGCTTACTTCACTCTGTATAATAGGCTCCAGTTTCATCCACCTCATTAGAACTGATTCAAATGTATTCTTTTTAAAATGTAGCCAATTCTGTTAGCCACTCAAATCAATAAGCCTTTTTATGGCTTAAACAAGGATGCAAAAGTCATTTCACAAGAGAGAAAGATGCAACCTTCATAATATCCGGAAAGTGTACTCCCAAAGATAGTCTAAGAAAGTAAAGACCGTTGTTGCACAGGCTGTAAGGATGATGCACACACAGTGTCTCAGTCTCTCATAGGAGCATGAGGTGCAAACCCACTCATCTGTGACACTGAGCAGGCAGTACTGGAATGGGATTTTTCTAGAGCTAAAAAGCAGTGAAGGCCCCTTAGGAACTAGGATCCTCTTTGACAAACACCTCTGAGAACCAGCGTGGCTAGAAAAGAGAGAGCTACTTGTGACTTCATGTCTCAGAATCCCAGTCTATTCAACTGGCCACCAAGGTGCACGTAGGTAGGTGTGCTCTCCCGATGGGGGAGGCCAGAGAGACTAGTCTCACTGGTCACAAAGAAAGCTTTTAAGACATGAAACAAGATGCAAGGAAAAAACCTCATCTGGTTTTTACATAGGGGACCCACAGCCAAGTTTGTCTAAAAAGTCACCAGTCTGGTGAGAATCATAAACTCAGCAGTCTGTCAGGCCGGTTCACACAGCAGGACCATACGGCCTATGCCTGCGTTCTTACCCTACGGTATTTCCTCTTTATGACAAACAACACAGCAGACAGAAACAAAAAGAGTAATCATCTTTGGCAGGAAGTAGATGAATAAAAATCAAGAGTTCTCACTAATAAATTTGCCAGAGTTGTTATGACCAAGACCCTAGTTCAACAAATATTTTCCCCTGCTAATCTAAATTTAAAGAGAGAAAAGACTCTCACCACTTTTGCTTCCACCGGAGCCCACAGATAGAGATCCAGGAGACTGACATGATATGAAGTCTTACCGTTTGTCAGATGCCCAGGATCTCTCAGCTGCAGCAGCCTCGAGAAAGTAGTGTCCAGCCAGCAAAGCTGACCCTGCCGACTACACCAAAAGTGTTGGAGAGGGGAACATCTCCCTTGCCCCTCTTGGTTCTTTTGGCCAGTTGAATCATTTAAATGACATAAGACAGATTAACAGGGGAAAATAAAATTTAGTTTTGTGCATATGGGGGCTTCATAGGACTATCAGGTTCATATGACAGCCAGATAAAAGAGAGTGTATGTCATCTTGGACTAAGGAGACGGGGGTAAGGGTCTGGGACTTCAAAGGGAAAGAAGGCAATTCATAGCAAGATGAAAAAGAGCAAGTGTCTGTACACAAATGTTTGCTGGGCCATACAGAAACAACGGGACACAGAATTCTCACAGATTTTGCTGTTCCTCCCCGTCCACCACACCTAGTTCATACTGTGTTGTGCTCGCTCAGTCACTCAGTCGTGTCCAACTCTTTTCAATCCCATGGACTGTAGCCCACCAGGCTCCTCTGTCCATGGCATTTTCCAGGCAAGAATACTGGAGCTGGTTGCCATGTATTCTCTAGTTATCTATGATGATATCTCCCTTCCTAGAACAGGTCCTCAATGAAAATTATTTTAGGCAGTTAGAGGGGAGGCCAAAAGTTCTTGACTGTTTTCAGCTCAAAATAATCTGCATGCCCAAGTGACACATTGCCCTAACCCCTATCAGTCGTTTTGAGATTTTGATGAATCATCTCTCCTCTCTGGGCCTCAGTCTCCTCATCTATAACGTGACTAAACCAAAGTTTCTCACACTGAATTTTGGAAACCTTAACTCTTTTCAAACATGAGGATTTGGTGAGGGAAGGTGAATAGATTATAAAAGAGGTACCTGGTGGTAAAAAGACATGGAGTCGTACATCCAGACAATGGAATATTGCTCAACGCTAAAAATAAATGAGCTGTCTAGCCATGAAGAGATGTGCAGGAAACTTAAATACATATTACTGAGTGAAAGAAGTCAATTGAAAATGCTACATACTGTATGATTCCAACTATGTGACATTCTGGAAAAGGTAAAACTATGGAGATGGTAAAATCTTCAGAGGTAGGGGTGGAGACAGAGCACAGAGGACTTTTAAGGTAGTGAAGATACTCTGATTGATATTATAATACTGGATCTATGTCACCATGCATGCATGCGTGATAAGTACCCTCAGTCATGTCCAACTGTTTGCAACCCTATGGACTGTAGCCCACCAGGCTCCTCTGTCCATGGGATTCTCCAGGCAAGAATACTGGCCTGGGTTGCCGTGTCCTCCTCCAGGGGATCTTACTGACCCAGGGATCGAACCTGCATCTCTTATGTCTCCTGCACTGGGAGGTGGGTTCTTTACCACTAGTGCCACCTGGGAAGCCTATATGTCATCATACATTCGACCAAACCCACAGAATGTACACCACCAACGGTGAACCCTAAGGTCACCTCTAGACTCTGGGTAATGATGTGTCAACATACATTCATCAACTGTAGCAAATGTATCCCTCTGCTGGAGGATGTTGATAACAGGGGAGGCTATGCATATCTGGGGCTAGGGAGTACATGGGAAAATTTTGTATCTTCCTCTCAATTTTGTTGTAAACCTAAAACTACTCTCAAAAATCAAATCTGTTTTTAAAAAAAAGAACCACTGGACTGAATAAGTGTTTCTAATTATATTTCATGATTCTATGAAATCCAATTTTGTTCATGGAATGTGCTTTAAAAGGAACCAGGGTGTTAACTATTTAAGACAACTCCACTTTCAGTTAAATTTGGCAAACTGAATACATGCAATTAACCTCCTTCCTGAGCGCCCCCCCCCAAAAAAAAAAGACGGTAAAGGAATTAAAAGCCCAAACACCATGAGGACAAAGGAAATAGGAAGAGAAGCTACAACAGACAAGACAACACACCTCCTACTTACCTCAAACAAAATGTGGAAACTAGAAAATGGATAAATGAGTAGTAACTGATTAAGCAGACTAGAGAAAGCTGAAACCTAAGGCAGCTGTTTATACGGCAAACCCCAAAACGCTCAGGAATTAAATGTACCAGGTATCTCTGAAAGTGGAAGTATGGAGTAGATATCAGGATGATTGATTAAACATGTTTATAAGGACCAGCTAGTTCCCAGATCCCTTCCTCCATCTGTGGAAAGGATGAGACACTTAAACCAAGCATAGTTGAGGGCCCACTGAGATGCCATTCCGAAAATGGGGATTAAGTTGAAGTCTGCTTTCTGATCATTGAGACCTCCAGTCCCTTTCCTTGGCTCAGTTCCCAAAATACTGACAGCCAAGGTTTACACACTCCAAGCTGGAGATTGGAAAATTCCGCTCTGGGAAACTGATTGAACACAGAGAAACAAAACAGAGACTATACTGGGAAAGTAGGCAGGTTGTCAATTACATTGGGTCTTGTAGGTCATATTAGCATTTTTGGATTTTAGCCTTAGGGCCAGAAAAACATCCAAAGGTTTTTAGGGAACAACAAGATCAAGCTTGCATTTTTAAATGATTGGAAAATGCCGTGGACAGAGGAGCCTGGTAGGCTGCAGTCCATGGGGTCGCTAAGAGTCGGACACGACTGAGCGACTTCACTTTCACTTTTCACTTTCATGCATTGGAGAAGGAAATGGCAACCCATTCCAGTATTCTTGCCTGGAGAATCCCAGGGATGGGGGAGCCTGGTGGGCTGCCGTCTGTGGGGTTGCACAGAGTCGGACACGACTGAAATGACTTAGCAGCAGCAGCAGCGTGGCTATTCAAAGACAGAGGACTCTGGACCTCATATTGGCCAGTTTCAGTCAGGTTAAAATACAATTGCTAATTTTCCGTTTCCATCTTCCCTTCCAAGGTTGGAGGGGTCAGTGGCAGTGAAGAGAGCTGCTATGTGGTGTACATCAGTGGTATGCCTGCTGGTACCTGAAGACGTAGAACTCAAGAGGGAGACAAGAGGTGCTATGAAGGAATGTCAGTATTGTGCCCAGTGGCACCCAAGGACATCAGATGGTAAGGGCAAGAAGACGGAACTGCACGGAGATACACTAGAGGTGTGCCTTTTGGTGCTCAGAGATATGGCTTACTGAAGCAGTATAGGATGCCACATGGAAACTCATTGGCAATGTGCCTGCTGATATCTGAGAATGCAGAATGCTGGTGGCAGGGTGCAGGGATGGCAGGTGGAAGAGAAAGCTAGTGTGGTTGGGAGACTGGTTATATTAACTGAGCAAATAAGTGAGGATTGTATTGAAGGGCTTCTTTGTAGCTCAGACGGTAAAGAATTTGCCTGCAATGCAGGAGACCTGGGTTCATTCCCTGGGCTGGGAAGATCCCCAGGAGTAGGGAATGGCAATCCACTCCAACATTCTTACCTGCAGAATCCCATGGACAGAGGAGCCTGGCGGGCTACAGTCCATGGGGTCACAAAGAGTCTGACATGGCTGAGCGACTAACACTATACAAGTACATATTGAAGATAATAAACACCAGGTTTCTTACTGTTGGAGAAGAGAGGAAAATCATAGAAAGGAGCAAGACCACAATGAACTCCAAGATTCTGAGTTGAAATTGGAGGTCTTGATATGAGCCTATTTTTTTTTAACATCTATACTCAGAGAGATGGATAAATAGTTATAGATGTATTTATGTGTACATGTGTGTGTATGTATTCTAGACCTTCTTACAGACTAGCTCTGTCGATAAAAGGGCCTAAAGGCAATGGCAGCCCATTAGCAATGAGCGCACCATGTACCAGACCATGGTTTATAATATACCATCCTCCACCAAAGAAAATGCTCAAAAAATAATGGAAACATGTCAGAAGAATACAGCTACCACCTTGGAAGGGGCTCCCAGTAGTCAAATCTGGGACAGTTTGAGCGTCAAAATAAATATGATAATAATGGATTATAAGCTGAAACTCCAATCCTTTAGCCACCTGATGCGAAGAACTGACTCATTGGAAAAGACCCTGATGCTGGAAAAGATTGACAGAAGGAGGAGAAGGGGATGACAGAGGATGAGATGGTTGGGTGGCATCACTGACTCAATGGACATGAGTTTGAACAAGCTCCAAGAGTTGGACAGGGTTGCCAGGCATGCTGCAGTCCATGGGGTCACAAAGAGTCAAACATGACTGAGTGACTGAACTGACTGAATGGATTACAATCAATAATATAAGTGATTATATAACATTGGAATCCATGTTTCCATATAGATAAAAACAAATGAATGGATAAATGGGAATGGGGCAGACTGTATTTTACAAAGATGCCACCACAATATATTGTATCCTACCTGCTATTCTTACAATGTGATATTAACAAGTTTCCCACTGAGAGGTAAATGCTATGTCCCCTCCCCTGGGACCTGGGTGGATACTTGTAACTTCTTTAACTGAGAGAGTACAATGAAAGTGAAGCTCTGTGACTTCTGAGGTTGTATCAGAAAAAATGCCATGCACTTTCACCTTACTCTGTTGGGATGCTTGCTGTTGAATCTCAGTCACAATGCTACAAGCAGCCACAGAGAAAGGCTTTGTGTAGTGGTTCAGGCTGACCCACTGAGGTCGTGGCCAAAAGTCAGTACCAACTTGTCAGCCACGTGAGTGGGCCATCTTGAAAGTGGATCCTCCAGATCCAGTTGACTGCACTGATACATCACCTTGCCCGGATGCAGATTCATGAGCTAGATCAATGATTATTGTTTTAAGCTACTAAGCTTGAGGATATTTTGATACACAGCAATAGATAGCAGGAACAGGGGAGAATCCCTTTTCTTCTTTATTGTGGAATGCCAACTAATAAATGTAGAAAGATTGATGGAAACAGAAAATCACTGGGGTGGGAGGTGGAAGGAGACTCAAGAGGAAGGGGATATATGTATGCCTATGACTAATTCATGTTGATGTATGACAGAAACCAACACAATACTGTACAATTTATGCTTCAATTAAAAATAAATAAATTTTTAAAAGGAAAAAGAAAATCACTATTTGGTCACCATGACAAGTAGGGGTTGATTCAGGAGGCTAAGGGTGTCTGGTGGAGGATTGATGGGGAATAGGATGTTGGCGTAATCTAGGAATATCTTCCCACAAAATACTAGTTACCGAGAGAAAAAATAGTGTCTTTATGGTGGAGAAACCTGCAGGCACCAACATGACCAGGTGATGAAGGTTCATGGTACCAGTGACGCAACAGGTTGGCATTGTGTGCCTTATGACGTGATGCATTGAGAAGGGCACAGCATCAGTTCTGTGCCAAGAAAACATGGCCTGCGTCTAGTCCTAAGGAAACATGTGGATCATCATTCAACATACAAAACCAGAAGTTTCTAAAACTTCTAAGGACATGAAAGATAGGAAAGACTATGGAGCTATTTCAAAATGGAGAAGCCTGAATGATATGACTGCTCAATGCAACACATGTTCCTGGAGGGAATCCTGGACCGGAGGGAAGAAGAAACATTATTGGGTCAGTTTGGGGATGGGAGAAGGAGAAAGAGAACAAGTGAGCACAAATACAGTGAAATGTTAACATTAGGAAACTAGATGAAAGGGATCTGGAAGTTCTTTGTACTGCGCTTGTAACTTTTCTGTAGGTTTGAAAACATTTCAAAATATATTATTTTTTAAAACCACGCAATTGCTTATTTTACCAAACCATTTTAGATCAAAGGCTCATTGCTTAATTTCAACCAATTCTGTTCTTCAGGGCAAAGAGGTAAAGATATGGTATGCCTAACCCCAAACCACAGGTATGCAAATCATGTTGCTAACCAGGCCCCAATTCATACTAATTCATCAACATTTCCATGCCCAGTGCTGCATCAGCTCTCTCAGGTCCAACTGAGACACCAAGGTTTGCAGACTTCACTTCCAATGTCGCAGGTGCTCATTGCTCAAAACAGCCCCACCCCTGCTGTGATGCAACAAAGAGGTACTCCTTTGTGGTAACAGTCCTTATCTGTCATCTGTCAGCCTTTGGCAAACATGTATCTCTTCAGTGTCCCTCTGATTTTTTTCTACGTGCTCTTCCTCTGTCACCTCATTCTCTGCTCCTGCTGCCTTGAGGGCTTAGGGGGTAGTTTTGAGGCTCAATAGTGCGTGGGGACACGACTTAGCAACTAAACAACAACAACCTCCTCAATTAGCATCCTACATGCAGGGTCTCCCTCCGAAGTGTCCTGTCCCTCAAGCACAAAAGTTCTACACCAGGGATAACCAAATATTGGGTTGGCCAAAAATGTCTTTCAAGTTCTTCCATAAGCGGGCCCAGAAAACCTGAATGAACTTTTTGGCAACATAACTATATGAAAGAAATTAGATAATATGAATAATTAAAGAATACAAATTAAACCACAATGTGGTTGTCATGAATTGTAAATTAGTAGTCTTCATGGCGGCATGATGGTAATGTATATTGAGAATCATGAAAATATTCATGCCTTATGTCATACATTTTGATACGATAACCTGACTTTTAGAACTTTTCCCAGAAAGATTATGCAAAAGATAGAGTATTATTTGCAATAATGAAAAGATGCAAATAATATAAACATGTGATAGTCATGTATTCTTTCATAAATTTCCTGAGAACCTACTACAAACCAAATGTACACTAGAACAGTCATGTTTAAGTATTATGAGAAATTGACACAGTGAAATGTTACAAAACTCTTAAAATTCTGAGTAGAAAAGAAATACTCATAGGAGAACATTCATGAAAATGTAAAGTAGAACACAGAGTTTTATAAACACTGTGTAAAACTGTGTACAAACTGTAAATTATAAGAAATCCAGAAACTTCATCAGATGTGTAAGTATCTCATTTAAATACCCACAGAAACTGTAGTATTATTGCCCCCATGGTATATATTAGGAAACTGAGGCTCACAGGGGTTATGAAAATACAATACTAGAATGTTAGTTCCAGAAGTTAATGTTTTTGTCTGTCTTGTATCACCAGTGCCTGGAACAGTGCATACAGCAGACACTCAATAGTTCTTGACTGCCTGAAGTGACTGACCCATGATTTGGACTCAGTGCCCCTATCTGAAATAAGAGCTTCATTCAAATAAGCTAGACCCACCAGGACCATGAGGGAAGAGTGCGCAAATGGAAAAGTTTAGGTAGCTTGAGTCCTTTGATTCTCCAGGGTCTCACAGCAAGGCCTCTCCTTTCCTTTCTTGTTTACTGCTTGCCCCCTGGTGGAGATACTAAGGAGTAGCAGGAAGAAAAGGGCCAGGGTCATCACTGATTGGACAGATTATACCCATGTCTTACTGCTACTGCTAAGTCACTTCAGTCGTGTCCGACTCTGTGCGACCCCATAGACGGCAGCCCACCAGGCTCCCCCGTCCCTGGGATTCTCCAGGCAAGAACACTGGAGTGGGTTGCCATTTCCTTCTCCAATGCATGAAGGTGAAAAGTATCTATATGTAATTAACATCCACTTTTGTCTGGTTTGTGTGTGTGTGTGTGGTATGGAAACAGGCACACAAAAATTGGAAGTTATGTTTGAGTTGATATAATTTAGAAAGGGGCTTCCCTGGTGGCTCAGAGGTTAAGCCTCTGCCTGCAATGCAGGAGACCTGGGTTCAATCCCTGGGTCAGGAAGATCCCCTGGAGCAGGAAATGGCAACCCACTCCAGTATTCTTGCCTGGAGAATCCCATGGACAGAGGAGCCTGGTGGGCTACAGTCCACGGGGTCGCAAAGAGTCGGACACGACTGAGCGACTTCACTTTCACTTTCATATTGACAAAACTAACTTTGGGGACCTGGAGTTATTTTTTCCTTTCTTAGGGTGTTGTGTGGCCCATCATTTGAAAGATTTGTATGAGTTAAGAAATGGACAACTTTTGAATTTTTCTAAAATGTCATGGATGAAGAGGACATTCCAAAATTGCATTAAATTTTCAAACTTATTTTAATTTTGTTTTTTTTTTTTCCTCTGAACACAAAGAAATTACATGCCAAAAATTCACACCAAAGATTTGGAATACTATTAGTTTCACATCACCAAGAGCACTTTTAAATGAGAATTTTAAGAGAGATGGAAACGCAATTTGAAAGGCATACCCATGTGAGAGCCACTTGGAAAGAGAGGTTCTTTAAAGGGCACATTAAAGTGCAATGAGAAGAATGCTTGGTGGACGATCAGGAGAATCATGTTCTTTCACAGGCAGTTGAAATCAAAGTCCAGTTCAAAGAGACACTTGGCCGCTGACGAGGAGATATGTGAGCTGTGAATTCAGATGCTTCTGCTAGAGAAAATAGTGCTCTTAAATTTGAGCTCCAAATCAATTATACCAAGGAATCTACACCAGTTCTATGTCTGGAATCTGAAAGGAGAGCCTGAATGTCCAATGAAAAGGTCATGTTGGAGCCAATTACTAAGCCCCCAAAGTTACTAAAATCTTTATTAATGAAGCAGCATCTAGAATTCCAAGATCTTTAAAATAATATCAGAGCTTAAACTGTCTATTTCCATGGGGTGCAGTAGAGAGGGATAAGTATTAAAGTCCTCCAAACCACTTGTTCCCTCAAACTACCCCTTCATCTTTTAGATGCCTGAAATACCGAGTGAGTATCTTTACCCTCATGGCTATTAATAAATCACAAGCACAGATGCTTCAAATAATCGACGTTGTTTTGCAGTGGAGCTGCTGCTCATATAGGCAACACTATGTAACTGGTTAGCAACAGAGATCCATTCAAATCACACCAGAATACAACCATACATATGACCTTTAAAGAAATGCATTACAAAGTTCAAAATTATTACATAGTAATAGTTTAAAAACATATATGTAATAGTTAAAAAGCATAGACTCTGAATTAAGTATTTCAATTAGAGAAAAGTATTACAATCCCAACATTCATGTTTTTATTGTTTCTATTAAACTTTATTTAATGATAATTATTAATTCCCAGTGTTTCACTGGGAGTTTCCTAGCGTTTCTTTCTTTCCTGACACTTATAGTGAAGGCTTATAGAGTTAACCCCCAGTTTTCTCTCTTACTGACAAAAAGAGATCATCAGCCTGTTAAGCACTTGGAAAGCCCTGCCCACCACCGCCCCCCGCCCCCACCCCCCGCCACACACACACACACCGTGACTGGATCATTGCTTGACAAATAGTAAATACTTAATAAGTGTCTGCTGAATGAGTGAATGGATCACCATGACTATATAAGTTGGGGTTTTTTGGTTGTGAATTAAAAAATCCAACTCTGGTAAACTCAGGGGGGGAAAAGGGGATTTAATTGAAGGATATAGGGGCACAAGCAGGTTTAAGAAAACGCTGGTGAACCCAGGTCTTCACAAACCAAGGCAGAAACCAGGCAACTTCGGAAGGCATCAAGCAAGATCTACTTACCATTTTGTTTAGTCTCTATCACTACTCACTAATCAAATCCAAGTGGAAGACCCAGCTTGCATCCACATCACTGCTCCCGAGTTAGGAGAAGACAAGATATCTTTAATATTCCTGCCAGACTTTATCCAGTACATATACATAGAATTTCCCAAAAAGTAGTTGAGGTCCGCTGGCCCAAAGTAGGTAGAATGGATGCAGGAAAGGAAGGAGAAGGGATACAACTGTTTCCTAAGTGCCGAGTAAGAAGGTACCTGGGCTTCCCAGATGGCCCGGTGGTAAAGAATCCATCGGCCAATGCAAGAGACGCCAAAAACACAGGCTCAATCCCTGGGTGGGGAAGATCCCCTGGAGAAGGAAATGGCAACCCACTCCAGTAATCTTGCCTGGGAAATTCCATGGACAGAGGAGCCTGGCAGGCTACCATAGAGAGTCACCAAGAGTCAGACTCGACCGAGCAACTGAGCACATGCGCGTGCACATGCGCGTGCACATGCGCGTGCGCACGCACCCACGCACACACACACACACACACACACACACAAGAAAATACTTTTAGAAAGAAAATACTTTAATAGTAAGTTCTTAGCAAGAAAAATTACTAAGTAATATTTAAAAAAATTTTTGTTGTTGTTGTGCTGGGTCTTTGCTGCTGCATACAGACTCCATCTAGTTGAGGTAAGCAGGGGCTACTCTTTGTGGCACTGCATGGGCTTCTCATTGTGGTGGCTTCTCGGTGCAGAGCACAGGCTGTAGGTGCTTGTGCTTCGGCAGTTGCAGCTCATGGGCTCAGTCATTGTGGCATACGGGCTTAGTTGCCTTGCGGCATATGGGATCTTCCCAGACAGGGATTGAACCCGTGTCCCCTGCATTGGCAGGTAGAGTCTTAGCCACTGTACCACCAGAGAAGTTCCATAGTAATATTTTAAAGTATTGCCCTAGAAGGCAGTACTCTCCTATGGAGAGTCTACTCTCCCATGGAGGAGTCTGACTCTCCATAGAGGATGTCATAGACCCCAGAAACAGGGAAATTACTTTCAAAGGGATATTAAAATGAGGGGGGCTTTTGCTATCTAGTATCAATATAGTGCCAGGACCTGAGAGGAGTTTTCATTGCTTCAGAAAAGTTGATAGAGTATAAAATGTAGGCAGGTAACAATGGCCTTCATCATGTACATTCTCAGTAGAGGTGCAGGGTACACAAGAGGCTGTGATCTGAAAGACCTAGTCATAATTTGTATCTCTTCCAATTATCTTCATTTAGTAAGACTTAACCACGCTTGGGCTTCAACTTACTCAAAAGCAAAATGGGGTTAATAATATTAGGTTGGCCAAAATGTTCATTCAGGTTGTTCTGTAACAGCTCACTGAAAAACCTGAACAAACATTTTTGCCAACCCAATACTTGAGTCATCCACTGGATTAGCAGAGTTTGAGAGAGAAACCAATAGGGCATGTGGTATGTACGTGTGTGTATTTGTCTGTCGGTGTGTGCATGCACACAGGAAGGGGAGGAAGAGAGAGAGAGAGATCAAATGACAGAGATTGACTGATTATAAGGAACTGGCTCACACAATTAATGGAGGCTGAGAAATCCTACAACCTGCAGTTGGTCAGCTGGAGACCCAGGACGCCTGAAGGTGTAGTTCCAATCTGAAAGTCAGCAGGCTTAAAACACAGGAAGGGCCAGTGTTTCAGTTTGACTCCAAAGGCAGTAAAAAAACAGACGCCCCAGCTTGAAGGTGCAGGCCAGAGGAGTTCTGCCTTGCTCACAGAAAGGTCAGCCTTTTAGTTCTATTCGGGCCTACAACTGATTGAGTGAGGCCCACCCACATGAGGGAGGGAAATTTGTCTCCGTTTCTCTGGAGAATGCAGACTAATACAGAGCTTGGCACCAAGAAGTATAGTTCCTCTGTAACAACTACCCACAATGTGGAAGTGGCTCAGGAACTGGATGGTGACTGGAGGCGTTTTGAGGCACAGGCTAGAAAAGGCCTAGCTTGCTTTAAAGGGACAGATGGTAAAAATATGAATGTAAAAGGCAATTCTGGGGACAGCTCAGAAAACAAAGAGGAGAGCTGGAAAGAAAGCCTCTATCTACTTAGAGACTATATAAATATTCATGAACAGAATGTTAACAGAAATATTATTAAAGTTCATTGTGTTGAGGTCTCAGAAGGAAAATGAAAAACAGGCTATTGGAAACTAGAGGAAAGGTGATGCCTGTTATAAAATGGCAAAGAAATTGGCTGAATTGCATTCTAGTGTTTTATGGAAGATAGACCTTAGGAACAATGAAATTGGCTGTTTAACTGATGACATTTCTAAGCAAAATGTTGGAGATGTAACCTAGGTCCTCCTAACTGCTTATAGTAAAAGGTGAGAGGAGAGAGAAATTGAAGAAGCTGTTAAGAAAAATGGAACCAGAACTTAAAGATTTGAAAAACTCTTACCCTGAATGTATTGCAAAAAATGAAAAAGTGTGTTCTGAGGAGAACATGTAAGGTGTGGCTAGACTATCACTCAATAAAGATGTGTTGGGATCAAACAAGCAGAAATACTGCCAGTTCTGGGGACCTCCCTGGTGGTCCAGTGGTTAAGACTCCACCTTCCAATGCAGAGGGCATGAGTTTGATCCCTAGTTGGGGAACAAAGGTCCTATAAGATCCCACATGGCATATGGTGTGGCCAAAAAAAAAAAAAAAAAAGGAAAGAAAAGAAATACTACCAGGTCCTATTGAAGTGGGAGTGAGGCTACCAAAGAAGGAAGGCTATGGAAATTCTTGGGTTCTAAAGAATGGGACCATACAGCTATCTGGCTGTGAATATATGCTGCTGCTGCTGCTGCTAAGTCGCTTCAGTCGTGTCCAACCCTGTGCGACCCCATGGACGGCAGCCCACCAGGCTCCCCCATCCCTGGGATTCTCCAGGCAAGAACACTGGAGTGGGTTGCCATTTCCTTCTCCAATGCATGAAAGTGGAAAGTGGAAAGTGAAAGTGAAGCTGCTCAGTCGTGTCCAACTCTCAACGACCCCATGGACTGCAGCCTACCGGGCTCCTCCGTCCATGGGATTTTCCAGGTAAGAGTACTGGAGTGGGGTGCCATGCTATCCTTCCACAAAACACAAAAATGATTCTGAAAGTGATTCAGAGATCATCAGCGCCACCACTCCCATTACAGACCCAGAGGACAAAGTTAATTCCTCCTCAGTTTTTGAGGGTGGGCCCAACTCTAAAGTTTCAACAGACCAGGTTGCCACATCCTGGAGCGGGGACACAGGGACCGGAATACCACCCAGCAGAGCTTGGGGGCCGAGAGAGCCGTTTAGGGCCGTGGGGACAACACGGCAGACCTCAGTTGATCAGGATGGCAGGACATCAAGTCAAAAAGACTTATTTTCAAACCTCAAGGTCTAATGCAGTTTGCCTTGCTAGCTTTCAGACTCACTTGGGACCAGTCAGCCCTTGCTTCTTTCCTATTTCTTTCTCTTGGAAAGGAAATGTCTGTCCTGTGCCTGTTCCACTGTATTTTGTAAGCACATAACCTGTCTGGTTTCACAAGTTCATAGCTGGAAAGGAATTTTGCCTCAGGATGACTTATACCTGAGCCTTTCCTGTATCTGATTTAAATGTTATTTAGATGATACTTTGGAATTTAGAGTTGATGCTGGAATGAATTAAGACTTTGGGGGCTGTTGAGGTGGAATGAATAGATTTTAAGTGTTAGAAGGACATGAATTTGAGGGAGACCAGGAAGTGAATATCATGGATTGAATGCTTGTGTCCCTCAAATTCTTGTATTGAAACCCTAATCTTCAGGGTGGCAGTACTTGGAGATAATGGCCTCTAAGGAAGTAACTGAAGTTAAATAAAGTCATAAAGATAGGACCTTGATCTGACAGGATTAGTGTCCTCATAAGAAGAGACACCAGAGTTCTCTCTTTCTCTCTCCCCCAGGCACATACCAAGTAAATGCTGTGTGAGCACAGGGGAAGAAGGCAGCCATCTGCAACCCAAAGGGAGAGCCCACATCACACACCAGCCCTGCTAACACCTTGATCTTAGATTTCCAGTCTCCATAGCTATGATAAAACAAACCTTTGTTATTTAAACCACCAAGTCTATGGTATTCTGGTTTGGCAGCCCTAGCAGACAAATACACCCACCATAAAAATTGTTGAGACAATGAAATAGTTTAAGAAATACAAAAGTGCCTTGTGGGGAAAATAGTTAAAATAACTGCATAGGTATAAATATCATTATTTTACATGTCTATAATTCAAATAGAATAGGCTACACTGACCATTGGTTGGTAGGGAGGAATCTCTGAAAGAGCTGAGTGTGAAAGACTACTACATTTTCAATGTTCTTATCAAAATATGTACAGGCAACATTTCAAATCAGTGAGGAAAGCATGAATTATTCAATGAATTCTGTAGGACCATTTGGAAAAAAATAAAGCTAAACTCCCACTTTATGCTAAACATATAAAAAGTCTATATGCTTTTAAAATATACACTTTTAAAAACAGCTCAACAAGATTCAAGAGAAATGTTGAAAGCATTTTAATATTCTTGAGATAGAAAATATCTTAAGTTTTAAATTCAGAAGCCACAATGAAAAATATTAACAGATCATACCATGTAAAAATTTGTAACTTTTGTGCAGCAAAAAATAACACAAACAAATGGACAATCAACAGACTCTTTTGAGAGAGAATATTTGAAGCATATAAAAAAAGGATTAATATCCACCAAATATAAAGAGTTTCCACAAATTAATAAAATACCAACTATACAATAGCAATATCACCAAAAGAGGTAAACAGGCAATTCTTTTCATTAGAGAATGTTTAATACAGTCACATCACCACTATCTAAATTCCAGAATATTTCATCATCCCAGTAAGTAACTCTTTCCTCTCTACCCCAAGTCCCTGGCAATCATTAATCTACATTCTACATAAACCTACAATCTACATTAATGTATGAATTTAACTATTCTGGACATTTCATGAAAATTAAACCATATAATGTATGACCTCTTGTGTCTGGCTACTTTAACTTAGCATAATGTTTTTAAGGTTTATCTGCATTGTATCATGTATCAGTACATACATTATTTCTACGGCTGAATAATGTTCCATCATATGGATATGCCACCTTTTTTAACCATTCATAAGTTGATGGACATTTGGGTTGTCCAAAAACACAAGTTTTTGTGTGAATATATATTTCTAAGTCTCTCAAATATATACCTAGGCATGGAATTGCTGGCTCATTTGGTAATTCTATGTTTTAAACTGAGGAACTGCAAAACCATTTTCAGCAGCAGCTGAACCATTTTCTATTCCCAACAACAAGATATGAACGTTCCCATTTACCCACATCCTTGCTATAGCTTGTTACTTTCTCGAGTTGTTTGTTTTTATATAGCTATCCTAGTGGGTATAAAGCAGTATCCCATTGTGGCTTTGATTTTCATTTTTCTAAAAACTAATGATATCAAGCATCTGTTCATGTGCTTATTGGCTGTTTGCATATATTCTTTGGAAAAATATCTATTTCTTTGCACATATTAATTGGATTGTTTTCCTTTTTGTTGCTGAGTTGTAAGAGTTTTATATATCCTGGATGCTCATCAGATACATGTATGAAAATACAAATATTTTCTCTCATTCTATGGGCTGTCTTTCTACTTTCTTAGTAGTATCCATTGAAGCATAAAAGCTTTTAATACTTATGAAATCTAACTTATCTGTTTTTTCTTTTGTTGCTTGTGCTCTTAGTATCATATTCAAATAACCATTGCCTAATCTAAAGTTACAAAGATTTACACTTGTGTTTCTTTCTACACAAGTTGTACAGCTCTTACAGTTAGGTCTTTTGATCCATGTTGAGTTAGCTTTTGCATTTGTTTTTAAGGTAGGGGTCCAGCTTCATTCTTTTGTGCAGGGGTATCCAATTTGTCCCAGCACCATTCATTGAAGACTATTCCTCACTGAACAGCTTTGGCACACTTGTCAAAAACAGTTGACCATAATGTATGGGTTTATTTCTGGATTCTCACATCTATTCCTTTGGTCTCTATGTGTATACTTATGCCAGTACCACTTTGTTAAAATTACTGTAGCTTTGTAGTAAGTTTTTAAATGGGAAAGTATAAGACCTCCAAAATTGTTCTTCTTTATCAAGATTTTTTTGGCTATTAGGGGTCTTTTGTAATTCCATATAAATTTTTGTTTTAAATTTTTTACTTTTGCAAAAAAAGTCTTTGGGATTTTGATAGAGAATGCACTCTATCTGTAGATCACTTCAGGTAGTACTGCCATCCTAACAATACTAAATTTTCAAATCCACAAACACAGGCTATCTTTCCATTCAGTTCAGTTCAGTTGCTCAGTCGTGTCTGACTCTTTGCAACTCCATGGACTGCAGCACGCCAGGCCTCCCTGTACACCACCAACTACCGGAGTTTACCCAAACTCATGTCCATTGAGTCAGTGATACCGTGCAACCATCTCATCCTCTGTCATCCCTTTCTCCTCCTGCTTTCAATCTTCCCCAGCATCAGGGTCTTTTCAAATAAGTCAGCTCTTCGCATCAGGTGGCCAAAGTACTGGAGTTTCAGCTTTAGCATCAGTCCTTCCAATGAACACTCAGGACTGAGCTCCCTTAGGATGGACTGGTTGGATCTCCTTGCAGTCCAAGGGACTCTCAAGAGTCTTCTCCAACACCACAGTTCAAAAGTATCAATTCTTCAGCACTCAGCTTTCTTTATAGTCCAACTCTCATATCCATACATGACTACTGGAAAAACCATAGCCTTGACTAGATGGACCTTTGTTAACAAAGTGATGTCTCTGCTTTTTAATCTGCTGTCTAGGTTGGTCATAACTTTCCTTCCAAGGAGTAAGCGTCTTTTAATTTCATGGCTGCAATCACCATCTGCAGTGATTTTGGATCCCCTCCCAAAATAAAGTCAGCCACTGTTTCCATTGTGCCCCCATCTATTTGCCATGGAGTGATGGGACTGGATGCCATGATCTTAGTTTTCTACATGTTGAATTTTAAGCCAACTTTTTCACTCTCCTCTTTCACTTTCATCAAGAGGCTCTTTATTTCCTTTTCACTTTCTGCCATAAGGGTGGTGTCATCTGCATATCTGAGGTTATTGATATTTCTCCCAGCAACCTTGATTCCAGCTTGTGCTTCATCCATCCCAGTGTTTCTCATGATGTACTCTGCATAGAAGTTAAATAAGCAGGGTGATAATATACAGCCTTGACATACTCCTTTCCCAATTTGGAACCAGTCTGTTGTTCCATGTCCAGTTCTAACTGTTGCTTCCTGACCTGCATACAGATTTCTCAAGAGGCACGTCAGGTGGTCTGGTATTCCCATCTATTTCAGAATTTTCCACAGTTTATTGTGATCCACACAGTCAAAGGCTTTGGCATAGTCAATAAAGCAGAAATAGATGTTTTTCTGGAACTCTCTTGCTTTTTCAATGATCCAGTGGATGTTTGCAATTTTATGTCTGGTTCCTCTGCCTTTTCTAAAACCAGCTTGAACATCTGGAAGTTCACAGGTCACATATTGCTGAAGCCTGGCTTGGAGAATTTTGAGCATTACTTTACTAGTGTGTGAGATGAGTGCAATTGTGCAGTAGTTTGAGCATTCTTCGGCATTGCCTTTCTTTGGAATTGGAAAGAAAACTGATCTTTTCCATTCCTGTGGCCACTGCTGAGTTTTCCAAATTTGCTGGCATATTGAGTGCAGCACTTTCACAGCATCATCTTTTAGGATTTGAAATAGCTCAACTGGAATTCCATCACCTCCACTAGCTTTGTTCATTGATGTCTTTTAGCATACTGAGAAGGTTCCTTTTTAGTCCTAGTTTTCTGTTTTTCTCATGAAAAAGTATTAGATTTTTGTCAAATGCTTTTACTGTATCAATTTAGATGAGTTGGTGGGATTTTATCCTTCATTCTTTTAATATGAGAATATCAATTAGAGAATATTAACATTCTCTAATATGGCATATTACAGTGTTTAGTTTTCACATGTTGAAACTATTCTTGCATACCTTGGATAAGTTCTTCTTGGTCATGGAGTATAATCCTTTTAACATGCCACAGGATTCAGTTTGCTAGTAATTTATTGATGATTTTTACATCTATATTCATGAGGGATGTTAGTCTGTATTCTTTTCAGTGGGCTCTTTGGCTTTGATATCAAAGTAATACAGGCTTCATAGAAGGAGTTAGGAAGTGTTCTCTACTACTCTATACTTTGGAATTAGGGTTGTTGTTTTTTTCTTTATTGACTTTTCTGAAATAATTTTGTAAGATCTGTATTCTTTGCCTAGTGTGGCCAAGGAATTCCTTCTTCCATACTGTTAGCAATCAGCTAGTGATTTAACAGAATTTCTTAAACGCCTGGAACTACAACAATTTCCTAGTCTTTGCCGAGGGGCTCTGTGTGTGTCGTGCTGGGCCATCAACTTGCAATCAGGCAATTTACAGCTCTGCCTGACCTTCCTGCCCTGTTTCCAGAGCCTCAGGGTGAGCCATAGGCGAGAGCTTACAACCTTCTCAGATCTTTCCTGAGCATCTGCACAGCCTTGGGCATACATGTGGCCTTCTAAATTCCCAGGAATACATAGAAGTTTTTCAAAGCTCTTTTCCCCCATGGCATCTCATTTCCCAGCCTCTCCTCACAAGCGCTTCAGTCTTCTGTTGTCTATCCCTTACTCCAGGGAGTAGCTGCTAAAAACACTTGCCTTTAAATATTTTCAACAAACATTCCCTGGGTAGACACCTAAGCCCTGGAAAAGTTGCAAGTTAGGTAAAATTAAGACAAGCCTTTTGAGATAACCTCCAGGGAGATACCAGATAGGTCAAAATCTTAATCACAATTCTTTGAGAATAAGGTCTGGTCTACTTCTTCCAATACTAGGTGCTTGTAGCAGGAATATGCCTTCTTGTCTTCAAGGTCACTGCCAAGCTTGGGGGTAGGGAGTGGTACCAGGGTAAGTTTAAATGCCACATATCTGTTATGTGGATTTCTCTGGTGGCTCAGATGCTAAAGAATCTGCCTGCAATGTGGGAGACCTGGGTTCAATCCCTGGATTGGTAAGATCCTCTGGAGAAGGGAATGGCAACCCACTCCAGCATTCTTGTCTGGGAATCCCATAGACATGGGTTTCTTCATTGTTTTCATGGAGGGATAGATTCTTCCCTCCACTGGGCACCAATTTCTTAATTCATGCTTTTCTTCATTCTTTTGACCTTTCCATTTTTATTAAGGTAAAAATATACATAATAAAACAATTTACCATTTTAACAATTCTTTTTTTTTTTTTAACAATTCTTAACACTATAATTCAGGAACATCAACTACATTTCCATTGTTGTACAAAGAGGAGCTACCCCACTTCTGAGGTCAGAGGTGGCGGCCGAGAGGAGCAACCCCACATCCAAGAAGTGGTGGCTGCGTGGGCGCAGGAGGCCCGAGAGGAGCTACTCCACATTCACTGTCAGGAAGGGTGACCTCGTCCAAGGTAAGGAACAGCAGCTGTGCTTTGCTGGAGCAGCCATGAAGAGATACCCCACATCCAAGGTAAGAGAAACCCAAGTGAGACAGTAGGTGTTATGAGAGGGCATCAGGGGGCAGACACACTAAAACCATAATCACAGAGAACTAGCCAATCTGATCACATGGACCACAGCCTTGTCTAACTCAATGAAACTAAGCCATGCCATGTAGGGCCACCAAGACAGATGGGTCATGGTAAGAGGTCTAACAGAACGTGGTCCACTGGAGAAGGGAATGGCAAACCACTTCAGTATTCTTGCCTTGAGAACCCCATGAACAGTGTGAAAAGGCAAAACGATAGGATACTGAAAGAGGAACTCCCCAAGTCGGTAGGTGCCCTGTATGCTAAAGGAGATCAATGGAGAAATACTCCAGAAAGAATGAAGGGATTGAGCCAAAGCAAAAACAATACCCAGTTGTGGATGTGACTGGTGATAGAAGCAAGGTCCGATGCTATAGAGAGCAATATTGCATAGGAACCTGGAATCTTAGGTCCGTGAATCAAGGCATATTGGAAGTGGTCAAACAGGAGATGGCAAGAGTGAATGTCGACATTCTAGGAATCAGTGAACTAAAGTGGATTGGAATGGGTGAATTTAGCTTGGATGACCATTATATCTACTACTGTGGCCAGGAATCCCTTAAAAGAAATGGAGTAGCCATCATAGTCAACAAAGGAGTCCGAAATGAAGTAAGTGGATGAAATCTCAAAAACGACAGAATGATCTCTGTTCATTTCCAAGGCAAACCATTCAATATCACAGTAATCCAAGTCTATGCCCCAACCAGTAATGCTGAAGAAGGTGAAGTTGAACAGTTCTATGAAGACCTACAAGACCTTTTAGAACTAACACCCAAAAAAGATGTCCTTTTCATTATAGGGGACTGGAAGGCAAAAGTAGGAAGTCAGGAAACACCTGGAGTAACAGGCAAATTTGGCCTTGGAGTATGGAATGAAGCAGGGCAAAGGCTAATAGAGTTTTGCCAAGAAAATGCACTGGTCATAACAAACACCCTCTTCCAACAACACAAGAGAAGACTACACGTGGACATCACCACATGGTCAACACCGAAATCAGATTGATTATATTCTTTGCAGCCAAAGATGGAGAAGCTGTATACAGTCAGCAAAAACAAGACCAGGAGCTGACTGTGGCTCAGATCATGAACTCCTTATTGCCAAATTCAGACTTAAATTGAAGAAAGTAGGGAAAACCACTAGACCATTCAGGTAAAGTGAAAGTGCCTCTGAGCCACCAGGGAACATTCAGGTATGACCTAAATCAAATCCCTTATGATTATACAATGGAAGTGAGAAATAGATTTAAGGGACTAGATCTGATAGACAGAGTGCCTGATGAACTATGGACGCAGGTTCGTAACACTGTATAGGAGACAGGGATCAAGACCATCCCCATGGAAAAGAAATGCAAAAAAGCAAAATGGCTGTCTGGGGAGGCCTTACAAATAGCTGTGAAAAGAAGAGAAGCGAAAAGCAAAGGAGAAAAGGAAAGATATAAGCATCTGAATGCAGAGTTCCAAAGAATAGCAAGGAGAGATAAGAAAGACTTCCTCAGTGATCAATGCAGAGAAATAGAGGAAAACAACAGAATGGGAAAGACTAGAGATCTCTTAAAGAACATTAGAGATACCAAGGGAACATTTCATGCAAAGATGGCTCGATAAAGGACAGAAATGGTATGGACCTAACAGAAGCAGAAGATATGAAGAAGAGATGGCAAGAATACACAGAAGAACTGTACAAAAAAGATCTTCACGACCCAGATAATCACAATGGTGTGATCACTGACCTAGAGCCAGACATCCTGGAATGTGAAGTCAAGTGGGCCTTAGAAAGCATCACTACAAACAAAGCTGGTGGAGGTGATGGAATTCCAATTGAGCTATTTCAAATCCTGAAAGATGACTCTGTGAAAGTGCTGCACTCAATATGCCAGCAAATTTGGAAAACTCAGCAGTGGCCACAGGAATGGAAAAGATCAGTTTTCATTCCAATCCCAAAGAAAGGCAATGCCAAAGAATGCTCAAACTACTGCACAATTGCACTCATCTCACACGCTAGTAAAGTAATGCTTAAAATTCTCCAAGCCAGGCTTCAGCAAAACATGAACCGTGAACTTCCAGATGTTCAAGCTGGTTTTAGGAAAGGCAGAGGAACCAGAGACCGAATTGCTGACATCTGCTGGATCATGGAAAAAGCAAGAGAGTTCCAGAAAAACATCTATTTCTGCTTTATTGACTATGCCAAAGCCTTTGACTGTGTGGACCACCACAAACTGAAAAATTCTGAAAGAGATGGGAATGCCAGACCACCTGACCTGCCTCTTGAGAAACCTATATGCAGGTCAGGAAGCAACAGTTAGAACTGGACATGAAACAACAGACTGGTTCCAAATCGGGAAAGGAGTACATCAAAGCTGTATATTTGTCACCCTGCTTATTTAACTTATATGCAGAGTACATCATGAGAAACGCTGGGCTGGAAGAACCACAAGCTGGAATCAAGATTGCCAGGAGAAATATCAATAACCTCAGATATGCAAATGACACCACCCTTATGGCAGAAAGTGAAGAAGAACTAAAGAGCCTCTTGATGAAAGTGAAAGAGGAGAGTGAAAAAGTTGGCTTAAAGCTCAACATTCAGAAAACTAAGATCATGGTATCTGGTCCCATCACTTCATGGCAAATAGATGGAGAAACAGTGGAAACAGTGGCAGACTTTATTTTTGGAGACTCCAAAGTCACTGCAGATGGTGACTGCAGGCATGAAAATAAAAGATGCTTACTCCTTGGAAGGA
Organism: Bos grunniens; assembly: GCF_055505025.1. Classification (NCBI taxonomy): domain Eukaryota; kingdom Metazoa; phylum Chordata; class Mammalia; order Artiodactyla; family Bovidae; genus Bos; species Bos grunniens. The sequence continues at coordinate 138,111,524 of NC_141194.1, forward strand.
AAGTTATGACCAACCTAGATAGCATATTCAAAAGCAGAGACATTACTTTGCCAACAAAGATCTGTCTAGTCAAGGCTATGGTTTTTCCAGTGGTCATGTATGGATGTGAGAGTTGGACTGTGAAGAAAGCTGAGCGCCGAAGAATTGATGCTTTTGAACTGTGGTGTTGGAGAAGACTCTTGAGAGTCCCTTGGACTGCAAGGAGATCTAACCAGTCCATCCTAAAGGAGATGAGTCCTGGGTGTTCATTGAAAGGACTGATGCTGAGGCTGAAACTCCAGTACTTTGGCCACCTCGTGCAAAGAGTTGACTCATTGGAAAAGACTCTGATGCTGGGAGGGATTGGGGGCAGGAGGAAAAGGGGACAACAGAGGATGAGATGGCTGGATGGCATCACCGACTCGATGCACATGAGTTTGGGTGAACTCCAGGAGTTGGTGATGGACAGGGAGGCCTGGCATGCTGCGATTCATGCAGTCGCGAAGAGTTGGACATGACTGAGGGACTGAACTGAACTGAACTGTACTCAACAAACTTCTCTGTTCTCCATCAGCTGGATTCCCCATGAGTAATTTCATCTGTTATCATTAAACAGTTACTCCCAGTTACTCCTCCCTCAAGTCCCTTGGAAACATTATTCAACTTTCTTTGTCTAAGGACATCATATAAGTAAAATCCATCATTCTAAGGATATCATATAAGTAAAATCGTACAGAATGTGTTTTTGGAGTCTGGCTTGTTTCACATAGCATAACACTTCCAAGATTACCACACATTGTAGCATGGTGTCAGATAATTTCATTCCTTTTTACGGCATAATAATGTTGTGTAATCATGTACAACATTTTGTTTATCCATTTATTTGTCAATGGATATTTGGTTTGTTTCCATTTCTTGATTATTGTAAGTAATGCTGGTAAGACCTTATTCAAGTCACTGCCTTCAATTATGGGGAGGGTATACACCTAGGTGGGGATTGCTCACTCATAAAGTAATTCTGTTTTTAATTATTTGAAGAACTCCTAGACTGTTTCCCACCGCAGCTGCACCATTTTATTTTATTGCACCATTCTACATGCCTAGCAAGAACATAGAAAAGTCCCAATTTTAACCTCCTCACGAACACTTTGTAGTTTGGTGCATCTGAATATTACATCAAAGGGGGTCCATATGCACAATGCACATGTGCACAATGATGAAAATATTTTTTTTACCACATATTAAAACGTGGTAAAAATGAAGACATTGTGAAAATGAAATGCTGAGTGTGCTTTCTTCCCAGATATAAAGCAGTGTGTCCAGTGCCCAGCTCAAGAGCATCCAAACAGGGAGGAAAATCACTGCCTCCCCAAAGTTGTGACCTTCCTGGTCTTTGATGATTTTCTGGGGATATCACTGACCAACATGACTCTGTGCTTCTGTGTCATCACAGGTGTGGTTTTGCGGGTCTTTGTGAAGCACCAAGACACCCCCATTGTCAAGGCCAATATCCAGGCTTTCAGCTATGTCCTGTTTATCTCCCTCCTCCTGTGCTTCCTCTGCTCCTTACTCTTCATTGGTCATCCCCAAACAGCCATCTGCATCCTCCAACAGATCACATTTGGAGCTTCCCTGATAGCTCAGTTGGTAAAGAATCCACCTGCAATGCAGGAGACCCCGGGTCAATTCCTGGGTTGGGAAGATCCACCAGAGAAGGGAAAGGCTACCCACTCCAGTATTCTTGGGCTTCCCTTGTGGCTCAGCTGGTAAAGAATCCACCTGCAATGTGGGAGACCTGGGTTTGATCCCTGGCTTGGGAAGATCCCCTGGAGAAGGGAAAGACTACCCACTCCAGTATTCTGGCCTAGAAAATTCCATGGAGTGTATAGTCCATGGGGTCACAAAGAGTCAGACACGACTGAGCGACTTTCACTTCACTTCACTCACTGTGACTGTTGCCACTGTTTTGGCCAAAACCCTGACTGTGATCCTGGCATTCAAGACCAGGAAACCAAGAATAACCATGAGATGATTACTGGTAACAGGAGCTGCTAACTGTCATTCCCATGTGCTCCCTGATCCAGGTGATTATCTATGGAGCCTGCTGGAAAGCTCTCTCCCTTTCCTTGAGATGGACACTCATTCTGAGCACAAGGAGCTCCTCATTGTGTGCAACAAGGGCTCAATCACTGCCTTCTACTGTGTCCTGGGATTTCTGGGCTCCATAACTCTGGGGACTTTCTCCTTGGCTTTCCTGGCCATGAACCTGCCTGACACCTTCAATGAAGCCAAATTCCTGACCTTCAGCACACTGGTGTTCTGCAGTGTCTGGGTCACTTTTCTCCCCATCTACCACAGCACCAAGGGCAAGGTCATGGTGGCCGTGGAGATTTTCTCCATCTTGGCCTCCAGTGCTGGGCTCCTAGGCTGCACGTTTGCCCCAAAGTTATTCTGTGCTTCCCAGGTGGTACTAGTGGTAAAGAACCTGCCTGCAATGCAGGAGACCCTGGTTTGATCCCTGGGTCAGGAAGATCCCCTGGAGGAGGGCAGGCGAACCACTCCAGTATTCTTGTCTGCAGAATTCTGTGGACAGAGGAGCCTGATGGGCTACAGTCCATGGGGTCGCTAAGAGTCGGACACGACTGAAGTGACTGAGCATGCATTCACTCTATGTTATTCTCCTAAAACCTGAGAAGAACTCTATGAAAGGTTTAGGGATTAAAATAAATTCTCAGGGAAATAAGCTTTCAGGTTTTATCTCATAAGTCTCTCACCATTTTGGCCTTCAACAATAAACCACTCATAAAAATAATATGTTTATTCATTCAAATGTTAGAAACCATCAAACCTGCTTTACCTCTATTTATCAAGGGATTCTTCCCTCTCTTTTTAAGAGTCTTTGTGTACAACTACCCTCAGTCATCAAGACTCACAGAAAGGCATTCTACCTCAGATTAATGACTTTCCTCAAAACTTTTGCTATTGATCTATTTCTTCCGTAAGCACATCCTTATTGTTCCAGCCACTCCCCTATCCCACAAAGGTTCATTTACAACTAAATACTATTCAGAATACCCTTTACTGTACCTTTCCTATTTTGTTTCTTAAACTGACAGTGTAAAAAGTCATATTTTTAATTAATTTTTTATTGGAGTATGGTTGAACTTCTGGATGGAGCAGAAGGTCCAGGGATAAAGTAAGCTGGCAGACATGTGATGAACAGCTGACTTCTGTCCACCCAGCACCTGCATCCCCGGCACTTTTTAGGATGATGTTTGACTATCCATCACTAGCCCCCACCTCCTTAAACACAGCGATGAGCATGTGACCCAAGGTAGACCAATTCAACTCCCTCTTCTAGGAATCTTACCCAAGTGGAGACACGTAAGTGCTGAAGGAAATGGGAGTTGTGCAAATCAATGACACACTCTGCAAATGTGGTTCATGAGTCCCCATTCAGAAGCTCCTCTGGTTTCTCTCCTCCTAGTCCCTCGCATTGGGCTGCACTGGGAACATGGTGAGAGCAAAAGGGTACCTCACTCAGGCCCGAGTCATCAGAACTGGAGCTTGAAGGAGACTGCGTCACAAGAAGGAGCTGCCCAGTTATCAGAAGTGGGACCTGAGGTCAGGGCTTGCCCGGCAATGAGAAGGACCTGAGGAAGAGTGTCATAGTGCTGGCCCATGGTCGGGGAGGGTCCAAGAACCTGGGACAGAGCTGAGCCTATAGCTCAGTGAGTGGATGGTCTGCTAGTAAATAGTCCCAGCAGGGAGAACGCATCAGTCATGGTTGAATTCAAGAAACAGAGCCACCAGGAGTGGCCTTAGCCACTAAGAGCCACTATACGTACATATGTATTCTATTCTATGTATGTGTAGGCTATATGCGTTTGCTGGGCTTCCCTGATAGCTCAGTTGGTAAAAAATCCGCCTGCAATGCAGGAGACCCCGGTTCGATCCCTGGGTCAGGAAGATCCCCTGGAGAAGGGAAAGGCTACCCACTCCAGTGTTCTTGGGCTTCCCTTGTGGCTCAGCTGGTAAAGAATCTGCTTGCAATGTGAGAGACCTGGGTTCGATCTCTGGGTTGGGATAATCCCCTGGAGAAGGGAAAGGCTACCCACTCCAATATTTTGACCTAGAGAATTTCATGGACGTTATAGTCCATGGGGTTGCAAAGAGTCAGACATGACTGAGCAACTTGCACTTCACTTTTCATATGGGTTTGCTACAGAGCTGTGACAGTATGTAATTGTGACAGCTGGTTAAGCATCCTCTGGATGTCTATAAGGCTGTTGTCTTTGCATTGAATATCCCAGCTTGAAGTCCACAGAGCAGCCACTTGGCAAGGGAAGATGGATGTAAAATGCGGAAGAACGAGGACACGCTGAAACCCATCAGCACATGCTGGAGCCTGTGAGGACAGACCAAAACCCTCGTCAGTTCTGTTCACCTCTGACGTTGATAGTATTACTGCCGTCACAGACCCACTGATGCAGTGGCTGCAAACAACAGAAATTTATTCTCTTACAGTCCTGGAGGCTGCAAGTCCAAAAGGAGTCTCAAGGCTCAGACAGGGCTGGCTCTTTCTGAATTTTCCCAGGGAGAATCTGTGTCCTGCCTCTTTCCGCTTCTGGTGGCTGTCCGCATTCCTTGCCTAGTGACTGTGTCACTCCACTCTCTGCCTCCACAGTCACATGGCCTTCTCTTTTGTTTCCAATTTCCTTCAGCCTCTCTCTTTTAAGGATACTTATGATTATATAGGCTGCTCCCCTCACTCTGGATGACTTTCCCATTTCACGATTTTTTAATTAACTAATCAATGAATTGGCTGCACCAGGTCTTAGCTGTGGCACGTGGGATCTAGTTCCCTGACCAGGGGTGGAACCTGGGCTCCCTGCATTGGGAGCTCAGAGTCTTAGCCCCTGGATCACCAGGGAAGTCCCATCAAGATTGTTAATCATGTCTGAAAATCCCTTTGCTTTACAAGGTAACATTCACAGGGGTTGGGAGGTGGCTAGGGCTACCCAGGTAGTGCAGTGGTAAGGAACCCACCTGCCAACGCAAGAGATAGAAGAGATGTGGGTTCAATCCCTGGCTCGGGAAGATCCCCTGGAGAAGGGAATGGCAACCCACTCCATTATTCTTGCCTGGAGAAGTCCATGGCTAGAGGAGCCTGTCAGGCTATAGTTCATGGGATTGCAAAGAGTCGGACACGATTGAAGCAACTTTGCACACATCATGCAAGAAGCAATTATTCACCTATCACACGTAGTAAAAAGAAGAAAGGCAACTATAACCCTGGGGCCTCAAATCTGCGTGATGCAAATAATGATAGAATTATTAACACAGAAATGTCAATAAGAAGTGAAAACAGCCTGGGGGAGAAGAGTTTAACTTGGAATATATCACAGACGATATGAGGGACTGATGGGACATCCATATGGACATGCCTGGGGGTGGGGAGTGGTAACTAGAAGTTTTGGAAAAGCATCTAACCTGAAGATCAAGATTTGAGAGCATCTGCAGAGATGTGATAGAGGAAGAATATAAAGACTTTGAAGGTAGGATTTAGATACTTACAGTTCTATCCTCGGTGTCTAGCATGGCATCTGGCCTGTAGAAGATACTCAACAAATGTTCACGGAATGAACGGACGAAAGGAAGAACCCAGAGGAGAATGGCAGAGACCGGTAGAGAGTACGGATGAAGGAGTGAACTTTGGCTGGAAGGAGAAAGCTTTCTTCTTTGAAACAAGAGGTAATAAAAGGGGGAGGAGACAGCCTATGCAAACTAATTTTGAAACATGATATATTGCATGATCTCACTTTGGACAGTTCAGGGATTATCAACATGGAAGGTGAAGTCATCAGCGAGAAATGTGACTGGGATTGGATGGAGGTTTGAGGAAAGCAAACCCTAAAATGTCAGAACTTGAAAGGACCTTGGAGGGTATCTACCCCACAACCCTCATTTTACAGATAGGGCTTAGGTAAAGGAATAAATCTGCTTAGGTCACCAAGCCAAATAGAGTTTAGTTCAATTCATGCAATAAATATATATTGGATGCTGACTCTCTGCCAGACAGAGCCCACGCCAGGTGTGGGAAGTACAGTGGAGAACTAGGCAGACAGAAGCCCAGCCTCACTGAGCTTTTAGGATAGTGGGGAAGACAAAGGAGTCAGTGGGGTGCAAAACACTATGGTGGGAAAAGCTTACCTTGCTTAGGGGAGCGTGAGGTTCAACCAGAAATGAAGAGTGCAGTTGGCAAACTGGATACCAGCCCAGCTGAGAGTAGACACTGTCTTGGCTGTTAACCCAGTAACCTGGCTGTTAACCTGGGTAAGTTTATACATTTATAAATATAAACTTATATTTATTGGATATAAATATCCAGTCTCCTTGGATACTTATAATTCCAAAGAGAAGAAAAGAAGGCAACTCCCAGGACCTTGACTCTGGTTCCAACATTCCTTTGTACTTGGCTCTTTTCTTCCCATTTCCCCAGGCAGATCACAGCACAGAACAGGGAACTCCTCAGTACATCAAGTGGTCAACTGGCGGACTAAATCCTGTCCCTTTGAGCAGACGAGCAAATAGGAAAAGAACTCAAACGTTTTGTTCTACTTGTCCAAGGGCATCCAGGATTAAAGAAGCTGACAGAGCAGGGATTAGCTTCTTGAAGAAAATGAGGTCTGCAATGAGATTTGATGTCCACAATGCGCAAGATGAACGGAGGGGGCAGCACATTTTGTTCTACTCCTTTAATATGTCATCACATCTCTCTTAAGGCCAGTTGTGCTAGAAGCCAATAATAACTTAAGGCAATTACGTTTTGGAAGAGAACAGATTTTAAAAGTGTGGAAAAGCATAGACCACTTATCTAGCTTGAAGTTAAACAATGCAATTCCTATGACTTCTCTCATGAAATTCTCCCTAGTCCCTCATTTTACCTATCCTTAGAACACACGTCTGCCTTCTCTAGGGTGCGCCCTCTCATAAGAGTTCGACAAATCTCCAGGGTACATATTCATCTCAAAGGGGCATCTCTGGCTTCTGTTGCTTTGAAGAAAGAAAGCTGGAAGCCTGCTCAGTCCACCTAGGAAATGTTTTCTTCAGCTGTTGTCCCTGTTGCTACAACATGGCATTGCTAGGAGTCCAGCGGTCCACGCCCATCCCTGAGCTGGCACAGAAACTTCTCTGGGTATCAGAAGGCATAACAGAAGAAGTGTTATGTTCAGCTGTGGGCAGGTCATGCCACCGTAGGCCTCAGCCTCAGAGCCTGTCAAGCCGGGTAGGAGCAAGCCTCCATCTGCACGCAGATGAAGAAACCTGAACTCTCTGCAACTCTTTCTCTTGAGGAGACGAGTTTAGTTTCCCAAGGAAAAGGTTTAGAATACTGGAGGGACTTCAGAACAGATGCTGGGGGGGACTTGAGAGAGAAAGAGAGAGAGGTTGAGAGAGAGTGACAGTGCAAGGAGATCCCCCTCTTCAGAAGGCCTAAAATGGTGAGACTTCCTCACATCCTCCTGCTAGTCCTAGTGAAAGATTAAGGAGAGCTTCCCAACCAATGGGCCTTGGCATACTGGGTGCTGCCAGTGGATGAGAAGTGGGCAAGAATTTTTGATCTTAGGATTGGGGGCAATCAAACAGGGCTTGGGGGAGCCAGAGCCCCCAGGCCAGTCACCACCAGTGGCTAGGAGACTAGATAGGGTTTTTGTTGTTGTTGTTTTGTTTTCTTCAGAAGACAGAGCCTGTAGAACAGAATCTGGAATTTTGCCCTACAGTCTTCATGGGCAGCCAGCACTCAGGGCACTTCCGGCCCTACTGCTCCACTGCTTCCTGATGAGTGCTCCCAAGGAAGTGGTCCACCACTAGGACGGGGATTTGAAGGAGTAACCCACTCCAGTGTTCTGGCCTGGAGAATCCCAGGGACGGGGGAGCCTGGCGGGCTGCCGTCTATAGGGTCGCGCAGAGTCAGACATGACGGAAGTGACTTAGCAGCAGCAGCAGACTCATGTAGCCAAATGCCATATATGTTTTATTCCCTGAAGCTGTGTCCCCCTGTCTCTGCTTTTGAATATGCTATCTAGGTTGGTCATAACTTTCCTTCCAAGGAGTAAGCATCTTTTAATTTTATGGCTGCAGTCACCATCTGCAATGATTTTGGAGCCCAGAAAAATAAAGTCTGACACTGTTTCCACTGTTTCCCCATCTATTTGCCATGAAGTGATGGGACCACATGCCATGATCTTCGTTTTCTGAATGTTGAGCTTTAAGCCAACTTTTTCACTCTTTCACTTTCATCAAGAGGCTTTTTAGTTCCTCTTCACTTTCTGCCATAAGGGTGGTGTCATCTGCATATCTGAGGTTATTGATATTTCTCCCAGCAACCTTGATTCCAGCTTGTGTTTCTTCCAGTCCAGTGTTTCTCATGATGTACTCTGCATATAAGTTAAATAAACAGGGTGACAATATACAGCCTTGATGAACTCCTTTTCCTATTTGGAACCAGTCTGTTGTTCCATGTCCAGTTCTAACTGTTGCTTCCTGACGTGCATACAAATTTCTCAAGAGGCAGATCAGGTGGTCTGGTATTCCCATCTCTTTCAGAATTTTCCACAGTTTATTGTGATCCACACAGTCAAAGGCTTTGGCATAGCCCATAAAGCAGAAATAGATGCTTTTCTGGAACTCTCTTGCTTTTTCCATGATCCAGCGGATGTTGACAATTTGATCTCTGGTTCCTCTGCCCTTTCTAAAACCAGCTTGAACATCAGGAAGTTCACGGACACCCACAAATTCCTTCCAGTTTACCCCCAGGTGTCATACAAATGTTATCCCTTTCCATCTGTGTCATGAAGTACAAGAGTTGGGAAACACTGAGATAAAGTCACGTTAAGAGAAGAAAAAGAGGGACTTCCATGGTGGTCCGGTGGCTAAGACTCCGCACTCCCAATGCAGAAGGCCAGGGGGTTCGATCCTTGGTCAGGGAACTAGATCCTTCATGTCGCAACTAAGAGTTAACATGCTGCAACTAAAAAAAAAAAAAAAAAAAAGATCTCACATGCCACAGCTAAGACCTGGCACAGTCAGATAAAGAAATAAGGACTTCCTTGGTGGTCCTGCAGCTAAGACTCTGTGCTCCCAATGCAGGGGACCTGGGTTTGATATCTGGTCAGGGAACTTGATCCCACATGCTGCAACTGAGACCTGGTACAGCCAAATAAATAAAATTTTTTTAAACAGAAAAGAATAAAGACAGTTGCTTAAACCACTTTGTTAATCAGGAATCATTTACTTGTAAGTGGTAGAAGTTCAACTCAAAGTAGCCTGAGCCAAATAAGCAATGGGGATGGGGGCGTACCTTTATTGACTCAAGAACAAAAAATGCATAAATGACAGGCATGGAGTTGGCCTTAGTGATGACTGGCCAAAGGGACACAAATACCATTAGCTGTCTATTGCTCACTACCTCTACTTCTCATTGCTGCTTCTCTTGGAATGTTTACTTTTCTACCTCCTGCTGTCAGCTAGATAAGCTAGATCTACTGGGGATAATAACCCTCAAATCTCAGTGGCTTAAAATAACAAATACTCATTTCTCACTCTTGTTTCATATCTGTCATGAGTTGGCAGTCTCTCTGCTCAATATTATCACTCATGGACCCAGAGTGATGAAAAGAGAAAGCTCCAGAGTCCTACCAACTAACTCCGTAACTAAGTGCTCTGGTCTAGACGTGACATATCATGACCACTGTCTTAGTCAGCTTGGGCAGCTCTAACACAATACCATTGACTGAGTAGCTTAACAGAAATGCATTTCTCACAGTTCTAGGGCTGGGAAGTCCAAGATCAAGGTGCCACCTAATTTAGTTCCTGATGAGAATTCTCTTCTTGGCTTGCAGATGGCCTCCTTCTCACTGTGTCCTTACGCAGGACGGAGAGAGAGTATCTCTCTCTCTTTTTTTTTCAGGCCGTACCCACATGTGCAACATTGGTGGGGTGGTGGTGTTTAGCTGCTCAGTCATCTGACTCTTTGTGACCCCATGGACTGTAGCCCACCAGGCTCCTCTATTCATGGGATCCTATAAGCAGGAATACTGGAGTGGGTTGGCATTTCCTCCTCCAGGGGATTTTCCTGATTCGGGGATGGAACCTGGGTTTCCTGTGTCTCCTGCATTGGCAAGTGAACTCTTTACCACTAGCACCACGTGGAAAGCCCCATGCGTGGCATGCGGATGCTAGTTCCCAAAACAGGGATGGAAGCCCCTGCAGTGGAAGCATGGACCTTAACCTGGACCACCAGGGGAGTCCTGAGAGCATCTCTCTTGTGCCTCTTATTTTCTTCTTCGTTTTTGTCATTTCTTACTTTGCCCTTAATTTTATTTTTTCATGTCTCCTCTTATAAGGGCACTAATCCCATTCATAAGAGCTCTGCTCTCATGACCTTAAAACTTTGATTTCTTTTAACACAGCTAAATGTTTATTTAGAGATCATTTATTGAAGAATTCTGCAACCCTTGTGTTGAAACTTAGGTTAACTCTTATTACGAACCTTTGAATTCTTACTGTACATCGCCTACCTCAGTGTTTCTAGCACATAATATATAAATGAAACCATAGGTTCTCTGGGGTGAGTTGTAAAGAGTTTGTGGTTAGTTACACTCGAGAAGACTTAAAGGCACAGTACAATCAAAACTGTGACATTAATTATACAGAGTAAGAACTCTACAAGACTGCGACAAGAGGAATCTCTTCCTCCAGATATAAAGTGCCCACTTTTCTCTTCAGAAGTGGCTGATGGGATTTTCCAAGGAGACTCACTAGTTGACACGTTTACACATTAAAATGAATAACAAAGACCTGGGAAGGAACTTTATTCCCACAGCAAAGTTGTTATACCAGTAACCCAATATTTGCATACAACCATGCCTGTCCTCAAGGAGACACCCCACACTGCTATGGAACAAGGGCAAAGAGCATGCTTCGGGTCCAGTTATCTTTGCCAATGAGCCTCAAAATCATCAGCAACCAAGGCACAGCCAAGTTTTGCTACTTCTGGCAAGACGAGCTGAATGAAGCATTCGATCGCCTTGCGCGCAAACTTTCAATCAGCCCTTGGGGATGCTGCTCATCTAGTGTTAAGTACTGGGCCCGCAAAGTTGGAGGCTTCCAAAAATAGTAGAAAACTTGGCACCAGTCCTGATGAACTTGGCATTCCACTTGAGACAGATGTGGTATTAAGAAAAATTGTACAAAGCATTATATTGTGCACCTGGAACTAACATAGTACAGTTCTCTTTTTAAAAAGAGAAGAGGCTAGAGGCAATGGCCATGACACTTGAGGACCCCAAAATGAAGAGGAAATGCTGGAGGTAGTGTAAGTGAATAACTATACTAGAAAGTGATTCCTGCACATAACCTTATGATAATATACGTTACATGGTGTTGAAACTGTCTGAAAGATTTTCATTACAAGTATGAAAAAACATAGCCTTCAACTACATGGGCTACACTACCAACCCACTGGGAACACAAGCTCCACCACCACCCTGTTGCATCACCCTCCATCAGGTGAACTTGACTGCTTTGACCTGCATGTATCTGGAAGATGGTGCTGCATGTATGGGTCAAAGAAACAAGAAAATCAATGGAAGTTCCTTCCTGGGGCAAAAATAGCAATTTTGGGGGGTGCTGAGGCACAAGGAGAATCCTGATATCAGAAGATACAAAATGTCTGAAGTTCATTCATCCCTTTACTTAGTAATTCATTCACAAACATTTATGAACACCCATTAATTGCTAAGTCATGTGCTGGACACTGGATAAGACAGACATGGTCTCTGCCCTTATAGAGCTCACATGCTGGTGAGGAAGACAAGTGCACTGTCTTTTCTCTGGGGGATGGAGACAGCCCACATGGCAGATGACCTTATCAGCGCTGACCAGAAAATTCCAGGCTGGGTGGTGAAGATTACATTTCTGCTGAAGGTCAAAACTGCAATATGTTAGGTATTAAATCTAGGTTTGGCACCATGGGCCTTCAGTACAGTGACACCATTTTGGGCCTGGATCTTTCCTTTGTTTTAACAAGGTAGTGGAGAGCCTTACAGGCCCTGGAATTAGAACTTGGACTTTACCCTAATGGCAGTAGGAATGGGAATGAGATTTTTGTTTGTTTATCTTAATTTTTCGTGGTATAGTTTCCTTACAATGTTGTGTTAGCTTCTGCTGTACAGCAAATTATGACCTTAGTCATGTCTGACTCTTTGAGGCCCCATGGACTGTAGCCTGCCAGGCTCCTCTGTCCGTGGGATTTCCCAGGCAAGAATACTGGAGTGGGTTGCCATTTCCTTCTCTAGGGGCTCTTCCGAACCCAGGGATTGAACCTGTGCCTCCCACGTCTCCTTCACTGCAGGCAAATTCTTTACCCACTGAGCCATCAGGGAAGCCCATGTGTACATATATGCCCTCTTTTTTTTGGATTTCCTTCCCATTTAGGTCACCACAGAGCATTGAATTAAGTTCCCTGTGCTATACAGTAGGTTCTCGTTAATTATTAATTTTATACATAGTAGTACATATATGTTAATCCCAATTTCCCAATTCATCCCACCCCATCTTCCTCCCTTGGTTTCCATACATTTGTTCTCTATGTCTGTGTCTCTATTTCTGATTTGCAAATAGGTTCGTTTGTACCATATTTCTAAATTCCACATATATGCATTAATGTATGATATTTATTTTTCTCTCTCTGACTTACTTCAGTCTGTATGACAGTCTTCTGATCCATCCATGTCTTTACAAATGACCCAATTTCATTCCTTTTTATGGCTGAGTAATATTCCATTGTATATGGGTACCACATCTTCTTTATGCACTCCTCTGTTGATGGACATTTAGGTTGCTTCCATGTCCTGGCTATTGTAAATAGTGTTGCAGTGAACATTGGGGTACATATACCTTTGTGAATTATGGAGTGAGTTTTTCTAAAGACAAATGGCTCCTTCTTCTTCACCATGTGCACAGCCATGCATCTGACAGGCTTGTATTCTGTGGCTAAGAATCATATATTTCCACCTAAGTTTTATGACACAATAACTTACAAGACAGAGAAAGAGTCTCTGCTGTGCACCTCTGTAGTACAGACTTCCCACACTCAACAATGTCTGACTCTCCTCACCTTCCAGGAACATAGCAAATTATACTTATCCATCCATCATGAACTTGGTCAGGGCCACGTGACAAGATTGGCCAGTGGTTTGCAGGCTGAAGTGATATGTATCACTTCTGGAAGAGAGTATTTAATTGCTTGTGCAAGATCCTTAAACTCTCTCTCTTCTCATGTTACATCAGCTAAGTTTAGAACAACCAGATGTTTAAGAGGGTGCAAATATCGGTTGTCAAAGTCACCATCAGTCGGGATGGAATAGTTACACAGAGGTACAATTGTGCTAGGAAGTCCCTCAGACCTACCTTGGACATGAGGGACAAATACATCTCTGTTGAATTAAGGCAGTAACATTGGAAGTTATTTACCATATCGTAACCTAGAATATCCTCAACTAATTGTCCCTAAAAACTTGGAGGGACAAGGGGAGGCAGGTGGCCAGCTTTAACTAAATTCCTCTGCCTAAGAAACAGCTAACACCCTTCTCTCCTCCCTGCATCTTTTTTTTCTGATAGATTATCTATCACACACAGACACTCTCCCTCCATTTCCCATCTATACCCACTATACAAACTTCCTCATGTTAAAACAAATTGTTCTAAAACTTGATATTTTAAGATGCTTATTTGAAATATCCTGTACTTACATCAAATAATAAGTGAAAACTTGATGGACAGTGATCACTAATTTTCTAATTTAAAAACCAATAGAGAGCCCCTTCAAGTACCATGCTCTTCCTTACTCATATTCTTCCTTATTCATTATTCTTCCTCTTCAGTGTCTCTTTGATGTGTTAAAATACCTCAGCTTGGGCTTCTTAGTCAGCCAAAACATAAGACCAAAAAATGTAAAGCTAAACAATTGACTCCATTGTACTAAGGGCAATGGACCAAAACGATTGCATTTCTGGCATATACTGGTAGAATGGAAAAAGCATCACTGGAATAAAATATTGCCACAGAGGTGCCTGTTTTTTATAAGCAAATGTGTTGGCAAGACCTATGCAGCAATAGGCAGCTTTTATGAAAGGCATCATTGTAGGTTATCAACTTTTGTTCCACTTAAACTATCCAAGAGAACATGGAAGACGAAGGAGAGTGTCAGTTGGAATCTGCCTCTTATGATGGAAAGTTAACAAGGTACCTAGAATGAATTGTGAGGCCTAGGAATTTGGGGGAAATATTGGTGGCTAAAAGTTGAGAAGGTTGTTATTTACAAAATACAAGCACAGAGCTCAGGAAGCAGAAATATGAATTCATCTTTAGTTCACATTGCTCCTTTTTGGGGAGAGGTTGGAGAGAACCCTTACTTTGTATGTATGGACCCCTTCAGTCCCATACATGTAAAATAAATATTGATGCTTTGTTCTTGAAGGAAACAATGAGGCAACTTGAATGAAGATGTTTTTAGACTGATGAACCGACTTCTGTTTGGTAATATGTGTGCTCAGTTGCTCAGTCATGTCCAACTCTTCATGACCCCATGGACTATAGCCTGCCAGGCCCCTCTGTCCATGGGATTATCCAGGAAAGAATACTGGAGCGGATTGCCATGCCCTCCTCCAGGGGCTCTTCCCAACCCAAGGATCAAACGCACATCTCCTCAGTCTCCTGCATTGGCAGGTGGATTCTTTACCATTGCGCCACCTGGGAAGCCCATTTGGTAATACGAATTGTTCCAAAACTTGTTGGGTGTAGTTGAACTAGAGTTACCTTATGTTTCTGTAGATTGTTTTCTTTTGCCCTGGGAGACTGTCCTTTACCTTATAACTACTGTTTATTCTTATGGAAATACGTGTTTGAGTGATCAAGTACAAGAGATGAGAAATTGAGCCTGAAAGAATAAACAGGAATGGCTTTCATCTTCCAGAAGAGATTAAAAATAAAATGGGATGGAACTAAATGCTAGCTTCCTAATTCTGGTCATTGAGGGCTAGATTATTTGAACAATCTTCCTACTGAAAACAAATGAAAACCCTGCATAAAAATATAAAAATGACCCCCTTAAAGGCATAAAAGACACAATAAGACGGTGGGGAATTACCAGGCCAATAGTGAAGGGAAGATATTCACCAGAGAGTTGAATAGAACAAAAGGCACTTTTTTCCTGGGGTTTTTTGACAGTTCCAAAAGTTTCAAATTTTCACTTTGGAAACTCACAGAACAAGTGGCAGCAGGTCAGAAGTTAAAGCCCAGAGCTCTCACAGACAGGAGACTCTCCCCATAGCAAGATTGGACCCCAAAGTGCTACACCCTCAGGAAAACGGTGAACCTGAATTGGGACAGTCCTTACATGGGGTTACAGCCCAAGTCTGACTCTCTGGGTCATTCAGAGAACTTCAGGCCTTTAACTAGACCTAAAACAGTGCTGTATTGCTGGTATCCCCAGTGCCTAACAGAAACAAATCCATATCCTTTTTTGGAGGAAGACACCTTTACTCTTTTTTTTTTTAATTGAAGTATAGTTAATTTACAGTGTGGTGTTAGGTTTTTGGTGTACACCAAAAACATGGGTTCGATCCCTGGTCCGGGAAGATTCCGCATGCCACAGAGCAGCTAAGCCATGCACCACAACTGCTACTGCTCACTGCAGTATTTCCCAATGCTTGCAACAGAGCCTAGCACATGGCCAGTACATAATAAATATTTCCTAAAGGAATGGATAAAAAGAGTTTTGCTGTTTTCTCATAGGGGCAGTTGCCTGCATGGGTTCATATTAGTCTAGTATCTGATCCTCACTTCTGGAGGTCTAGAAACTTGTTTCAGTCAGGGTACCAAGATTTGCTCAGTCTCTGCAGAACTATTGCAGACTAAAACTGGCAGGAAGCTCTTTTTTGTAGTAGGGTGCCTAGTGAAAAGAGTAACTTGAAAAAAATCACTATTTTCTTAATTAAAAAACTGCCGTCTTCTTCCCTGTAGAGGAGATAAAGAAAATTCTGTTGGATCACATCCATCCAGGCAGAATCTCTTGAAGAGTACCTCTCTCTCAGAGGAGAGATGTGGAGATGGTTATTACTCTGGGTAAAGAGATGACAGGATCTTTCATATCCTCACAACACCTGCCCCTCAGGCACTCAGAGCTGGGAAAAGGGTACAGAGCCTTCTGGAATGGAAGGCATGGGAAGGGGAACCACTCACTTTCAGATTCTAAGTTCAGGAAACTGTCAAGTTAGATCCAACCTCAAAGTCCCTGTTTTTCTACCCAGAAGTCAATATGATTATCAATCTTCTCAATTTTTACCAATCTAAGATGATGTCCATCTAAATGATCTCAGTGTTGTATTAATTTTTATCTCTTTGATTGCTAGTGAGGCTGAGCATTTTTATGTGTCTATTGGTCATTTGGGGTTATTTTAACAAATTATTCTTTCATATAAGTTGTGGAAATAAAACCACCATCTTGGAAATTTTTCAGTATGCCTTTTGTCATGGATTAGCAGGCAAAAAGAAATGCGAGGGATTGAGTGAAACCAGCCAGAATTCAGCAACTGTCACACTCTCAGATCTTAGCACATCAGTTCTACATTTCTTTTCAAGTGGGTACAAAGATCTATCCTCATATCTTTTCAGGTGTTCTTTTGAGATTCATAGGAAAGAGAGACCATTGTGCTCATATGTAGACATATTTCAAAAGATTAATGTACATTTGAAAAGTGGTTCAAGTATACATTCTGAAAACAAGGGCAGCAAAATAAAGACGGTAAAATATTCGTCTGAACAGAGATTCAAGTATACATATTTGAGAATAGTCAATCTTTGTCCAGAAAAACAAAGGAGATTAAAGAAGTAAAGTATTAGAGGATTTTTAGTTGAGTTTTTAACATTTATAATACATGACAAAGTTATCTGATTATAGAGAATCTAATTAGATTATCAACATCCACTGGCCATTTTCTAATTCTTGTGTTGGGTTTTTTCTTATTGGTCTTAAAAGAGCTCTTTATATATTAAATAAAATTTCCCTTTATCGTAAATATTACAAATATTTTCCACAGATCATTGTTTTTATTTTAGTTTCATGGGCTATTAGGGAGCTATACATTTTTATGTAGCCATATTTCTCAATCTTTTTGTTGTTTCTGAGTTTAGAATCAGTTCAGTTCAGTTCAGTCACTCAGTCATGTCCGACTCTTTGCGACCCCATGAATTGCAACACGCCAGGCCTCCCTGTCCATCACCAACTCCTGGAGTTCACTCAAACTCACGTCCATCGAATTGGTGATGCCATCCGGCCATCTCATCCTCTGTCATCCCATTTTCCTCCTGCCCCCAATCCCTCCCAGCATCAGAGTCTTTTCCACTGAGTCAACTCTTTGCATGAGGTGGCCAAAGTATTGGAGTTTCAGCTTCAGCACCATTCCTTCCAAAGAAATCCCAGGGCTGATCTCCTTCAGAATGGACTGGTTGGATCTCCTTGCAGTCCAAGGGACTCTCAAGAGTCTTCTCCAACACCACAGTTCAAAAGCATCAATTCTTCGGCACTCAGCTTTCTTCACAGTCCAACTCTCACATCCATACATGACCACTGGAAAAACCATAGCCTTGACTATACTTTACAATATCTTCCCCATCTCAAGATTATCAAAATGTTTACTTATATTTTCTTCTACTATTTTCATTTTAATTTTAAATATTTGCTCCATCTGGAATTTATTCAGTATAAGGAATGAAATAGGGCTCAGCTTCCCCCCTCCAAAGGTTAACTAATTGTTCCAACATCATTTCCTGAAGAGTCCATTCTTTCTATATTGATTTGAAATGCTACTTGTACCATATAATTAATTTCCAAAGAGATTTGGATCTTTTCTGAACACTATTCTAATTTGTGAATTTTAAATGAAGTTCTATTTTTCCTGTTGTTTCCACTCACCACTCTGAATATTCCTTTCTGATATCATGGTATCTCTAAGACCAAGCAAAGAAATACATGGTTCAGGGATATTTCATCCAAGCTACGTGTACCATCCTTGACCAACAAGAGAAAACACCTCTCTAGTGATCAGTGGTATACAAAGCGCTTTTGTGATTTAACTCTTATTCCTTTCCAACATCATCTCTGGCCGCTTTTCATCCTCTCCTCCCATCACCATTAGCCTATAAGTTCCCCAAAACATCTTGTCATTTCACATCTTCTTGTCTTGTACTTGCTATTCATTCTGCCTGGAAGCTCTTCTCTTCTTTGTCCACCTGGCAAAGTCCTAGTCAATCCTTTTCCACCCAGTCATACATATAAATTGCCTGTCACTCCTTCCATCTCATGATGCTTGTCCCTTAAAGAGTGAACTCTTTGACTCAGGACTATCTTCTTCATATTTGTATTTTCAATGCCTAAAACAATGAGCACACAGATGTTCAACTAATGTTTGTTGAATGAAAGAGTTAATTCAAATCATGCAATGTTTCCATTGTTATTGGTGTTTTTACACTGCCTTGAGGTGGTTTGCATTCAGCAGTTTTTCAAAAAAAAAGTTTATTTCAACCAATATATCACTCCTTCCCACCCCATCCCATTGATCTAGTACACTTTACTGAACTGGATAGGGGTGAGGATAGGACAAAAGAGGCAAAGGGGAAGGAGAAAATGAGTAGTCTCCTTAAAGCAGCATAACCATGTCAGCCAATGTCAGTGGAGGGTGCGTGCGAGCGTGCTCAGTTGCCTCAGTCGTATCTGACTCTTTGTGACCCTGTGAACTATAGCCCACCAGGCTCCTCTATCCATGCGATTCTACAGGCAAGAATATTGGAGTGGGGTGCCATGCCCTCCTCCAGGAGATCTTCCTGACCCAGGGATTGAACCCGCGTCTCCTCTGTCTCCTGCATTGCAGTGGGATTCTTTACCGCTGAGCCACTGCAGAAGCCTCCAGTGGAGGGTAATAAGATTCTATTTCCGTATATATTTTTCTGATTTCATTGCTAAAAGCAGCAGACTAGCAATACTGTAATAGTAGGGTATTGAAATTGTCACATGGAATGTAGTCAGATATGGTGCTGCTTTGATTGGACAGATATTAAAAAATAATTAAGGTACTTCCCTGTTGGCCCAGCGGTTAAGACTCTGTGCTTTCAATGCAGGGGACATGGGTTCAGTCTCTGGTCGGGCAACTAAGACCTCCCCCTCACGACATGTGGTGCAGCCAAAAAAATATTGTGAGCTGTTTTTTTATACTGATAGGCACTTTACGGTATAATTTTGAAACTAGAGACAGTTTCATAAAATAATGCTCATTAGGGCCCAAAGAGATCTTTATTTGCATGAACTATCAATATATCTCTAAAAAATAAAAATTTTAATAGCAAATGTGAGCTTTAAAGTCTTCTCAAAATTTTACCAAAAATATGGCTGACATAGAAATGTGCTTATGCATTCAAATCCCCTGTCTCTGGGGACCAGTCATTTTAATCTGCTTTAGACACACAGTTCTTGGAGCCAATTGCATTATAAAATGACTTGAATTCTTTCAAGTTGTTCTCCACATAATTTTTTAATCTCAATATTTCACTTAAAAATTTTCCTCTTGATTTATCAGCATACGTTCTACCATATCCAACCATTATCTAATTTTATAGAAACAAAAGAAGGTGAGGTTATTACTAGGTGATGAAGACAGGGTTGATTTGTGTCAAAACCAGCAGTGAAAACTCCATAATTCATTTTGTTTCTCTTAAACATATTTCTTAGAAGTGGAATATATAGAGACTTCCTGAAAACCTAGTGTATTTACTTTTCATGACCTTTTCTGGTGGTATGTTTCCCAGAATGATGGAGGAAATAGGAAAGTTTATCTGGATGAATTGCTTTGAACCAAGTCAAGGCAGGAAATCTAGCCACTGAGTTATTTCCACACTCTGATGATTTGTTTGGAACAACTGAGGAAGGATGAGCAGTAGCTTTGTATATTTCACTTTGGTGGAGCTGTTCAGCTTCCACCACTGGTCTTATCAGCAGACATCAATCAGGAGGTGGCTAGGATGTCACTGGCGAGAAGGGAAGAAACGTGACGTGGTAGTGGTAAGCCTCTCTCTGACATGGTGCTCGTAGTCTGTTTTTACCGTCTATCTTGGTCTTTTAAAATGTCCTATGCTTACATGTCACAGAATAAATAAAATCATGATTTATATTTTACCAGCCTTCTCCCACACAACATCTTTTATATGGGTCATCTGATCTCACTGAACTGAGAGACATTCATGCTAATCTTTGATGTCATCACCATGAAGAAAAAAGTGAAAGTGAAAGTGTTAGTTGCTCACTTGTGTCCAGCTCTTTGTGACCCCATGGAATGTAGTTCACAAGGCTCCTCTGCCCATGGAATTCTCCAGGCAAGAATACTGGAGTGGGTAGTCATTTCCTTCTCCACGGGATCTTTGTGACCCAGGGATCAAACTTGGGTCTCCCACACTGGCAGGCAGATTCTTCACCATCTGAGCCACCATATCTTACAACAAATACTATTGAACACCATCTTGACCAGGCTCGGTTAATAATACTCCAAAGGAATGAATCTAATAACAAATTTCCTGGCATCAGACCAGCCAGAGAGCTATTTCGGGGTAGGAGGAAAAGGCTACACAGATGACTGGCTCTTCTGATGCAGTTACAATGTCTTTTCCTCAGTATATTCCCTAATCTTGATCCTTCAGTCAACTGAAGATTTATTTACAGGATTCCACAAGAATGAGGAAAGTTGGTATGAGTATAAGCTTTTATAGGACTTTGAAAAGAAAACAGAGGATCATATAAAATAAAAATTAGGAAAAAGGAAACAGAGGATTTAATCTTTGCCATTAAGATTTTTGCTGAAGCTTTCTGGGAACTGAAGTGAGGGGAGCTTTCAGAACTCGTGGCAACAAACTGAACTAAGTGAGGTAACTTGCAGGAGCCTCTCACCATCTCATTCCATACCTCATCATTCACCTCCATAGACCTCCAAAGGGGGCTATTGCCATACTCTGTACTCAAGATCTTTTCTGCTTTCTCATCCAAGTTTACCAGTCTTAGAATAAGATAAACCAATCTATGCTAAGGTATTAATGTTCATACAGTATTTCAAAGAGCAGTTGCACTCAAATAGGGTACTCCAGATAGCATAGACTTTTACAAAAGGAATTTGTGGAGCAATATTCATAAAAATGACCAGGGGAGATGAGCTTCTTTTGGTCCATCTGTGGTGGGGCAGGACTTGGAGGCGCTGGGCTTAATTAGATCCCTGCTGCACACATTTCTTCAAACAACTTCATTGTTGAGACACAGTAGTTGGACTTGTAACTATATGACACATCTTCGTAACTCAAGTGAGGGCTGAGACCATATCTAATACTTCTTTTCTGCCCATGGCACTTAGTCAAACCTATGCAGAGGAAACGTTCAATGTTCTTTTAGGAACTGAAACAACACTTGATGCTTAACTTTGAGAGAATGTTCAATATCACCTGGTTTGTGTGTTTCACGCAGCAATTAAATCTCCTCTTTCTGCTCTGTATTATGGTTCTTGCCATTTCCTATGGTAGATAACCCCTGAGGTGTCTGCACAGCTTACAGTGCTTGCATCTCTCAGTACTATTCTTCTACTTATATGGATAGGAAGCCATGTTTACTCCATGTGACTCTGTCTCCATGGTTATTTATTAGACTAGGGGTTGTGTCTGCCAGAGTTAGCCAATCAGATTTTCTCTCTGGGGACTTTTTCATGGGGCCTAGAATCAGCCAGCCAGTCACTGTGTAGACAGAGGAGGCAAGAAAGTCATTCTGTAAGGAGACAGCAGCAAAGGTGAGAGGCCAACAAAGAATATGCTTCTTGGGTTCTTTGCTGGCTCTCTGGTTACTGACTATGCCAAAGCCTTTGACTGTGTGGATCACAATAAACTGTGGACAATTTTGAAAAAGATGGGAATACCAGACCACCTGAACTGCCTCTGGAGAAACCTGTATGCAGGTCAGGAAGCAATAGTTAGAACTGGACATGGAACAACAGACTGGTTCCAAATCGGGAAAGGAGTACGTCAAGGCTGTATATTGTCACCCTGCTTGTTTAACTTCTATGCAGAGTACATCATGAGAAACGCTGGGCTGGAAGCACAAGCTGGAATCAAGATCACTGGGAGAAATATCAATAACCTCAGATATACAGATGACACCACCCTTATGGCAGAAAGTGAAGAAGAACTAAAGAGCCTCCTGATGAAAGTGAAAGAGGAGAGTGAAAAAGTTGGCTTAAAGCTCAACATTCAGAAAACTAAGATCATGCATGCAGTCCCATCACTTCATGGTCCCATCACTTCATGGCAAATAGATGGGGAAACAGTGGAAACAGTGGCTGACTTTATTTTTGGGGGCTCCAAAATCACTGCAGATGGTATTGAAGCCATGAAATTAAAAGACGCTTACTCCTTAGAAGGAAAGTTATGACCAACCTAGACAGCATATTAAAAAGCAGAGACTACTTTGCCAGCAAAGGTCCATCTAGTCAAGGTTATGGTTTTTCCAGTAGTCATGTATGGATATGAGAGTTGGACTATAAAGAAAGCTGAGCACTGAAGAATTGAAGCTTTTGAACTGTGGTGTTGGAGAAGACTCTTGAGAGTCCCTTGGACTGCAAGGAGATCCAACCAGTCCATCCTAAAGGAGATCAGTCCTGAGTGGTCATTGGAAGGACTGATGTTGAAACTGAAACTCCAATACTTTGGCCACCTCATGCGAAGAGTTGACTCATTGGAAAAGACTCTGATGCTAGGAGGGATTGGGGGCAGGAGGAGAAGGGGATGACAGAAAATGAGATGCTTGGATGGCATCACTGACTCGATGGACATGGGTTTGGGTGAACTCTGGGAGTTGGTGATGGACAGGGAGGCCTGGCGTGCTGCAGTCCATGGGGTCGCAAAGAGTGGGACACGACTGAGCGACTAAACTGAACTGAACTGAGCTGGTTCCTGGTTCTAGTTTCTGCCTGAAATCCAGCTACATTCTTGCCTGTAGATACCATGAGGCCTCCACCAGTTCCTTTTTGTAAATGACAATGTATAGGTTTTTGGCTTAAGCTGGCTTAAGACACTATTTACTATGTAAAACCAAAATCTTACCCAATTCACCTCCCAGTATCCAAGTCTACCAAAAGGGAGTGGGGCAACTAAACTGGTTGGCTGGCACAATTTACACACCTAGCATTAGAGAGCTGGACAAGTGGTGGCACGGCTTGTGACTTGTTACATGCATAGTAACCATTCAGGAATCCAGGAAGCTGTGATCTAAGATCCAGTCATCATTTACAGACTCAGGGGACATGAAGAAGGTCTAGTCTCATTACCGAAGCATGCTTCTTGTGTGGTTTTTTTTTAAGTGGATGTAATTTATAATCATGTTTAAAGCTGTTTAATTTTTTAAATGCAGAATTTGACAGTACAGGGACTTCTCTGGTGGTCTAGTGGCTAAGATTCTGTGCTCCCAATGCAGGGGGCTTGGGTTTGATCCCTGGTCAGGGAACTAGGTCCCACATGCTGCAACTAAAGATCCTGTGTGGCACAACTAAAGCATGGTACAGCCAGATAAATAACTATTTCTTAAAAAAGAATTTGACACTAGGAAACAACATGCTAAGAAGAAAAAAAAAATTGAACATCTCACTCAAAATCTAAGGATTAACTGCAGCTCGCATTTACAGGGAAGAAGAGAAGAACTCTATCTATAACTCTCACGAAAGGTGGCAAATATCAGTTTGTGTGAAATTGGACATTGGTTAATGACTAAAAGATAACCTGTCTTAGAGAATGGATTTGTATTAGGCCAACCATTACTATTTCATTATAATAAACATATTCTTATTAAGATATTTTCCGTATTTTCTGTAAAATTTATACTAAGTATCCTGATGCGAGTCTGCCTACTTTTTATCCTTAAGTGTGGTTTCTGGTTCATATCTGGAGCAGTCCTTTCATCTTTCTAAATTTACCTTCTCTGTTAGGTTTGTCTTGCTCCTAAGGCAACAGTTCTCCACCAAAACCCAGCATCCTTCTTCCAAATTGAATCTTTCTTTTTTTTTTTTTACCCCCAGTTTTAGTTATTTTTACATGTTTTTAGTAAGTTTAGAGGCTTCCCCAGTGGCTCAGCAGTAAAGCATATGCCTGCAATGCAGGAGCTGCAGGAGCCGTGGGTTCAATCCCTGAATGGGGAAGATCCCCTGGAGGTGGAAATGGCAACCCACTCCAGTATTCTTGCTGGAGATTCCCATGGACAGAGGAGCCTGGTGGGCTGCAGTCCATGGCGTTGCAAAGAGTCAGATACAACTGAAGCAACTTAGCTCCACTCATTCCGCCAAGATTAACATTTTATATGACCATGGTGTATTCATCAAAACTAAGAAACCAACATTGGTACATTATTATTAACTAAAATCCAGACTTAGATTTCACCAGTCTTTTCCACTGATGTCCTTTTTCTGTTCCAGGATCCAATCCAAGATACAGTACTGAATTCAGCAGGCCTTCCTTTTAATCCACCATAGACATCCAGGAACATGAGGGAAACCCATCTTTTATTCAGGACACCCTTTATTATGGGCTTCCCTGGTAGCTCAGATGGTAAAGAGCCTGCCTACAATGTGGGAGACTCCAGTTCAATCCCTGGGCCAGGAGAAGGAAATGGCAACCCACTCCAATATTCTTGCCTGGAAAATTCCATGGACAGAGGAGCCTGGTGGGCTACAGTTCATGGGTCACAAAGAGTCGGTAATGCCATCCAACCATCTATCTCATCCTCTGTCGTCCCCTTCTCCTCCTGCCCTCAATCTTTCCCAGCATCAGGGTCTTTTCAAATGAGTCAGCTCTTCACATCAGGTGGCCAAAGTACTGGAGTTTCAGCTTCAACATCAGTTCTTCCAATGAACACTCAGGACTGATCCCCCTTAGGATAGACTGGTTGGATCTCCTTGCAGTCCAAGGGACTCTCAAGAGTCTTCTCCAACACCACAGTTCAAAAGCATCAATTCTTCGGCACTCAGCTTTCTTTATAGTCCAACTCTCACATCCATACATGACTACTGGAAAAACCATAACCTTGACTAGATGGACCTTTGTTAACAAAGTGATGTCTCTGCTTCTTAATCTGCTGTCTAGGTTGGTCATAACTTTCCTTCCAAGGAGTAAGCGTCTTTTAATTTCATGGCTGCAATCATCATCTGCAGTGATTTTGAGGCCCCCCCCAAAAATAAAGTCTGACACTGTTTCCACTGTTTCCCCATCTATTTCCCATGAAGTGATGGGACCACATGCCATGATCTTCGTTTTCTGAATGTTGAGCTTTAAGCCAACTTTTTCACTCTCCTCTTTCACTTTCATCAAGAGGCTCTTTAGTTCTTCTTCTCTTTCTACCATAAGGGTGGTGTCATCTGTATATCTGAGGTTATTGATATTTCTCCTGGCAATCATGATTCCAGCTTGTGCTTCCTCCAGCCCAGTGTTTCTCATGATGTACTCTGCATAGAAGTTAAATAAGCAGGGTGACAATATACAGCTTTGACGTACTCCCTTTCCTATTTGGAACCAGTCTGTTGTTCCATGTCCAGTTCTAACTGTTGCTTCCTGATCTGCATACAGATTTCTCAAGAGGCACGTCAGGTGGTCTGGTATTCCCATCTCTTTCAGAATTGTCCACAGTTTATTGTGATCCACACAGTCAAAGGCTTTGGTATAATCAATAAAGCAGAAATAGATGTTTTTCTGGAACTCTCTTGCTTTTTTTGATGATCCAGCAGATGTTGGCAATTTGATCTCTGGTTCCTCTGCCTTTTCTAAAACCACCTTGAATGTCTGGAAGTTCATGGCTCACGTATTGCTGAAGCCTGGCTTGGAGAATTTTGAGCATTACTTTACTAGTGTGTGAGATGAGTGCAATTGTGCGGTAGTTTGAGCATTCTTTGGCATTGCCTTTTTTTGCGATTGGAATGAAAACTGACCTTTTCCAGTCCTGTGGCCACTGCTGAGTTTTCCAAATTTGCTGGCATATTTAGTGCAGCACTTTCACAGCATCATATTTTAGGATTTGAAATAGCTCAACTGAAATTCCATCACCTCCACTAGCTTTGTTCATAACTAGCTTTGTTCGTAGTGATGCTTCCTAAGGCCCATTTGACTTCACATTCCTGGATGTCTGGCTCTAGGTGAGTGATCACACCATCATGATTATCTGGGTTGTGAAGATCTTTTTTGTACAGTTCTTCTGTGTATTCTTGCCACCTCTTCTTAATATCTTCTGCTTCTCTTAGGTCCATACCATTTCTGTCCTTTATTGAGCCCATCTTTGCATGATATGTTCCTTTGGTATGTCTAATCATCTTGAAGAGATCTCTAGTCTTTCCCATTCTATTATTTTCCTCTATTTCTTTGCATTGATCACTGAGGAAGGCTTTTTTATCTCTCCTTGCTATTCTTTGGAACTCTGCATTCAAATGGGTATATCTTTCCTTTTCTCCTTTGCTTTTCGCTTCTCTTCTTTTCACAGCTATTTGTAAGGCCTCTCCAGACAGCCATTTTGCTTTTTCACATTTCTTTTTCTTGGGGATGGTTTTGATCCCTGTCTCCTATACAATGTCATGAACCTCCATCCACAGTTCATCAGGCACTGTGTCTGTCAGATCTAGTCCCTTAAATCTATTTCTCACTTCCACTGTATAATCATAAGGGATTTGATTTAGGTCATACCTGAATGGTCTAGTGGTTTTCCCCACTTTCTTCAATTTAAGTCTGAATTTGTCAATAAGGAGTTCATGATCTAATTAAATTATTGGAAAACATTTTTTTCTGAATTATATTCTACTGTGCACAAAATGATTAATGATACCATTAGATGTTATTTAAAAATTTTGTGCATCATACACTTGGACATGCAGAAAACACTTGGAATTTTAAAAAATTAAATAGTACAATGGATTTATGCTTTTGTTTCACTTATTTACAGAATCAGTTTTCTATTTCTATGTTAGGGAAAAAAAAAAAACTGTTCCCAAACTTACTGGTTTAATAATACAAACATCATTTATTTGGCTCACAATTCTTTGGGTTGGCAGTTTAGTCTGGGCCCAGCAGGGCAGAGAACTAGTGCTGGGCAGGGAAACCTTAACTGTAACTGACCAATGACTGAAGTTTCAGTGTGGACAATCTGAGAGCTTAAAACTGCAGGGAGACCCAGCCATCAGGAGTACCCCAGACTTTTGTGAGACTGGATCTCTATCACGATCTTACAGTGAATGTCAGAGAACAATCCCCTTCCACTTCCAGCAAGGGGAGGGGAAAAGGAAATACACGGGAGTATTCTGTTCTTAACAAGCTCGCCCTCAGGAAAAACTATTTAACCAAAGCCTAACTTGCTGGGGTTTTATCAGAGCCTAACTGACTTGGGGAAAGGAAATATTCAAATACAGCCAACTCTAGCCTTCCAACTGGGAAAAAGGAAATACCCAACTCCAGTCCACTCAAGCCATCTTGTACCACCAAGGCAGTAGGAAAAAACAGAGAAGGACATATGAAGTTCACAGTCCACAGGGACAGGCTTGCTTAGAGTCTGAGATCTGTCAACTAAAAAAAAAAAAAAACAAACAAACAATGTACAACCTAGAAGTTGAGAATTATGTGTTATTTGAAGGAATTTTTGAGGACTTAAACCTGGAAGACAGCCTGTCAGATAGCTCTGAGGGACTGCTCTGCAGAAGTAAGGGAGGAGCCAGGATAAATAGGAGTTCTGCAACAAAAACCCGGTAGTTGGAACATCAAAACATTACTGTTAATTAAAGAAAACCAGACAGGACTTCCCTGGTGGTACAATGGATAAGAGTCTACCTGCTGGTCAAGAAGCAATGGCTAGAACTGGACATGGAACAGACTGGTTACAAATTAGGAAAGGAGTACGTCAAGGCTGTATATTGTCACCCTGCTTATTTAACTTCTATGCAAGTACATCATGTTAAATGCTGGGCTGATTGAAGCACAAGCTGGAATCAAGATTGCTGGGAGAAATATCAATAATCTCAGATACGCAGATGACACCACCCTTATGGCAGAAAGAGAAGAAGAACTAAAGAGCCTCTTGATGACAGTGAAAGAGGAGAGTGAAAAAGCTTAAAACTCAGCATTCAAAAAATGAAGATAATGGCATCCAGTCCCATCACTCCATGGCAAATAGATGGGGAAACAATGGAAACAGTGAGAGACCTTACTGTCTCACTATACAAGCATGCTATTTCTAGCATGGAATACCTTTTGTCTTATGCCTTATAACCATTACTGATAATGCATTAAACTGATCAGGTGAAGATTAAATATAGGGGAAAAAAGGACAAGAAAGACTCTTAAGATAAACTATTCCAAGCTTTGCATCAGAAAATGGCTGAGCAGAAGTATAAATTAAAGGGAAAAAAGTCAAAAACAGCAACAGAAAAACAGCATTTGTGGTTTACAATTAGAATCAAAACTAGATTTCTTATTGTATTAGATGATCAATAGCATAAGAATGGAAAATGTACTGAGAATAAAGACATATGTTAAACTTGGTGAATCTTACGGAGATGCACCAAAAATACACAATGTACTCTGTACTATGTTGAACGTATTAAACCTGAGTACAAGCCTGGTTCCTGAGGAACTGGGAAGCAAATTCTCTGCTTAAATGTCAACATAAAATATTGTTATGAATTATCAAATGGAAGATTGACTGTATGTAAGAAGAAATATATCAAATATTAAACTTTATTAGATTGAAAAAAAAGAGTCCACCTGCCAGTGCAGGGGGCACAGGTTAGATTCCTGGTCTGGGAAGGTTCTACATGCCGTGGAGCAGCTAAGCTGGTGCGCCACAGCTACTGAGCCTATGAGTCACAACTACTGATGCTCATGCTGCAGCTACTAAAGTCTGAAGGCCCTAGAGCCTGTGCTCTGCAATAAGAGAAGCCACTACAGTGAGAAGCCCGTGCACCACAATGAAGAGTAACCCTCACTCGCTGCAACTAGAGAAAGCCTGTGTGCAGCAATGAAGACCCAGTGCAACCAAAAATAAAATAAATAAATATTTTTTATTTAAATAAAGAAAACCAAACATCTCTGCTGCTGCTAAGTCACTTCAGTCGTGTCCGTTTCAGTGCAACCCCATAGACAGCCGCCCACCAGGCTCCTCCATCCCTGGGATTCTCCAGGCAAGAGTGGTTTGCCATTTCCTTCTCCACAAACATCTCAAGTTTATGAATTTAGTGCTTTTATAAGTATGGGGAAATGCAAGAGTCTGGGCTCACTGATATCATTCCTTTGATGTGTACCTTAAGGGCCAGTGTCTTGCTTTTCTCCATCCTGAATCCTCTCAGGGTACACACTTGGGGGTGGCTGCAGTGGCCGATGGCTTGGTGGCATCTTCTGTATGC
Organism: Bos grunniens; assembly: GCF_055505025.1. NCBI lineage: Eukaryota > Metazoa > Chordata > Mammalia > Artiodactyla > Bovidae > Bos > Bos grunniens. The sequence goes on from NC_141194.1 coordinate 138,141,064, forward strand.
TGATATGGCAGGCAGCATTCTTCTTTCACAGATCTAATACAGGATTACAGAATGCTTCCTCTTCCCCCACACCCTATCACCACACCACTAAAGGCCTATTTACAGCAGTTCCTTTTACTCAGTACGTCACACCTGCCTATCAAGAAAAAAATTACAAGACACTAAAGAGCAAATACAGCTTGAAAAGATAGAGCAAGAATCATAATTAAACTCAGATATGGCAGTGAAGTAGGAATTATCAGACCAGCAATTTAAAACAACTATGATTAATATACTAAGGGCTCTAATGGATAAAGTAGACAGTATGCAAGAACAGATGGGCTATGTAAACAAAGAAAGAAGCAAAAAATGCTAGAGATCAAAAACACTAATAAAAATGAAGAATGCTATTGATGGGCTTCTTAGTAGACTAGACTTGGCTGAGAAAAGAATCTCTAAGCTTGAGGATATCTGAATAGAAATCTCCAAAACTGAAAAGCAAACAGAAAAAAGATCAAACCCCTTCAATATCCAAGAACTGTGGAACAACTACAAAAGATGTAATATTTGCATAATGGGAATATCAGAAGGAGAAGAAAGAAAGGAGCAAAATAATATCTGAAACAGTAATTACTGAGACTTTACACGAATCTGTATTAGACACAAAACCACAGACCCAGGAATCTTAGAAAACATCAAACAGGATAAATGCTCAAAAAACTATACCTAAACATATTATTTCCAAATCACACAAAATTAAAGGAAAAAGACTCTTGAAAGAAATTAATGGGAAAAATACTTTACCTATAGAGAAGTAAAGATAAGATTTACACCCAACTTCTCAGAAACCTTGCAAGCAAGAAGAGGGTAAATAAAGTGTTGAGTGGAAAAAAAAAATAAACCACCAATCTAGAATTCTGTACTCTGCAAAAGTAATCCTTCAAAAGTGAAAGAGGCTGTCTTTTCCTAGTTGTCCAGTGGTTAAGACTCCATGCTTCTGCTGCAAAGGGCATGGATTCAATCCCTGGTTGGAGAACTAAGACTTCACATGCCACATGGTGCAACCAAGCCAGTATACCTGCCTTGCAAGAAATGTTAAAAGAAGTTCTTTAAAGGAAAGGACAATTATATAGGTTAAAAACTCAGATGAATATAAAGAAAGGAAGAACACCAGAAAAGGAATAATTGAAGGTAAAATTAAAACTTTAATATTTATTATTCTTAATAATAGCAACACTGTATTCAACTATTATGCCTGTGTGTGTGTGTGTGTACAGGCACACCTCAGACATACTGTGGGTTCAATTCTAGACTGCCAAAATAAAGCAGATATTGCAATAAAGCTAGTCACACAAATTTTTTGTTTTCCCAGTACATATAAAATTTATGTTAAAAAATAAAAGCTTGGGACTTCCCTAGTGGTCCAATAGCTAAGACTCTACACTCCCAATGCAGGGGGCCTGGGTTCAATCTCCGGTCAGGGAACTACATCCCACATGCCACAACTAAGAGTTCACAAGCCACGGCTAAAGATCTTGCATGCCACAATTAAGACCTGGTGAAGCCAAATAAATATTACAAAAATAAAAAGCTAGGTTTACACGATACTGCACTATTAAGTGTATAACAGCATAATGTCTTAGGAAAACAGTATACATACTTTAAAAATATTTCATTACAAAAAAACGCTAATGATCATCTGAGTCATTAGGAACTCATAGTAGTTACATCAAAGATCGCTGATCACAGATCATTTTAACAAGTATAATAATAATGGAAAAAACTTGAAATGTTGTGATACCAAATGTGACACAGAGACACAGAACAAACAAATGCTATTGGGAAAATGGTGCCATAGACCTGCTCAGTGAAGAGTTGCCACAAATCTTCAATTTGTAAAATATGCAATATCTATGAAGTGTAATGAAGCAAGGAGCAATAAAATGAGATACATATATGTTTATGTATAAGTGAGATAAATGACACCAATAATATGGAAGACAGGAGGAGTGTATTAGTACTGCTTTGTTATTATAAGATATTTATACTACCTATGAAGCAGTATCATCTTATTTTAAAGTGAAGTGGACTTGGATTCATCATAAATGTATATTGCAAACTCTAGGGAAGCCACTGAAAAAAGTTTTAAAAAAAAAGTATAACTGGGGCTTCCCTGGTGGCTTAGTGGTAAAGAATCCACCTGCCAATGCAGCAGACTCGGGTTTGATCCCTCCCTGGTCTGGGAACATCCCACATGCCATGGAGCAACTAAGCCTGTGTGTCACAACTACTGAGCCTGTGCTCTAGAGCCCATGAGCCACGACTACTGAAGCCTGTGTGCCCTACAGCCCGTGCTCCACAACAGGAGAAGCCATTGCTATGAGAAACCTGCACACCACAACTAGAAAGGAGAGCCCGCAACTAGAGAAAGCCCATGCAGCAACAAAGATCCAGCAAGCCAAAAATAAAGAAACAAATACATTTCAAAAGTTAAAAAACTGATAAGCTAAGAAAGGAGAGACAATGGAATTATATAAAATGTTCAAAGAAAACCACAAAAGGCCAAAAAACTAGAAGACAAAAATAGAAACAAAGAACAATGACAACAAATAAAAAGCAATAACAGATATGGTGGTTATTAATCTAACTATAGTGTCTCGGATGGTAAAGAATCTGCCTGCAATGCAGGAGACCTGGGTTCCATCCCTGGGTTGGGAAGATCCCCTGGAGAAGGGCATGACAACCCAGTCCAGTTTTCTTGCCTGGACAGAAGAGTCTAGCAGGCTACAGTCCATAGGATCACACAGAGTCAGACACGACTGAAGCAACTAGCACACATGCAATCTAACTATATCAATAATCACTTTGAATATTGAGTCTAAATGAAACAATTAAAAGACAGAGATTGTCAGAGTAGATAAAAAAATAAGACCCAACACTATATGTTGTCTACAAGAAGCCCACTTTAAATATGAAGACACATATTAATTAAAAGTAAATGGAATATTGTAAAGTAATTAGCCTCCAATTAAATTAATTTTTTTAAAAAGTAAATGGAAAGAGAAAGATATACCTTGCTAACACTAATCAAATAAAGTAGGAGTAGCTATATTAATTTCAGACAGAGCAGATATTAGACCAAGGAAGGTTTTCAGGGATAAACAGGGGCATTACATAATGATAAAGGGGTCAATTCTCTAAAAAGATATAACAATCCTTAATGTGTATGTTCTCAAAAATGCATCAAACCAGTGAGGCAAAAACAGATAAAATTGCACAGAGAAAGAGATGAACCCATTATCACAATTGGAGCCGTCAACACCCTTATATCAGACATAGATCCAGCAGGCAAAAAATCAGTAAGAACAAAGTTAGATTCAAGAGCACCATCTATCAGCTAGATATAAGGGACATCTACGGACTACTTCATCAAACAATAGCAGAATACACCTTATTCTCAAGCTCACAAGGAACATTCACCAAGATAGATCACATTCTGGGCCAAAAACCACACCTTAATATTAAAAGAATAGAAATCATACAATGTATGCTTTCAAACTACAGTGGAATTAAGGTAAAAATCAATAACAACAACAACAAAAGGTAAATGGAAAATTCCAAAATACAACCCATTTCCAAAGAACACATGGGTCAAAGAAGAAATTCAATAGAAATTTGAAGATATTTTGAACTTAATTAAAAAGAAAATTTAACTTATCAAAGTTTGTAAGATGCAGTAAAGGCAGTGCTTAGGCTACAGTACTAAATTACAATATTGAATGCATATATTAGAAAAGAAGAAAGAGGTAAAATCAATAATCTAAGCTTCCACTTCAGCATACTAGAAAAACAAAAGCAAATTAAACCCAAAGTTAACAGAAGAGAAAAAAATAAGAATTAGAGCAGAAATCAATGAGATTGAAAACAGGAAATCAATAAAGAAAATTACTGAAACCAAAAGCTGGTTCCTTGAAAAGATCGAGGAAAGTGATAAGCCTCTAGCCAGGCTAATTAAGAAAAAAAGAGAGGATACAAATTACTAATATCTGGAATAAAAGAAGGGACCATAGGTCTGATAGCCATTACAAGGGTAATAAAGAAAGGCATACTACCAACAACTCTATGTTGACAAATGTGGTAACTTAGATGAAGTGGACCAATTCCGTGAAAGATACAATCTACAAAAACTTACATTAAGAAGAAATAGACAATCGGAATAGGCCTATATCTGTTAATGAAATTGAACCAATAATTAATAACCTTTCTGTTATTAACTAGGCCCAGATGAATTCTACCAAATATTTAATACCAATTCTCTGCAATCTCTTTCAGAAGATAGAAACAGAGGAAATAACCTCCTAATTCATTCTGTGAAACTAAAGAAAAGAAAGTGAAAGTGAAGTTGCTCAATCGTGTCCAACTCTTTGCGACCCCATGGACTGTAGCCTACCAGGCTCCTCCGCCCATGGGATTTTCAAGGCAAGAGTAGTGGAGTTCATTGCCATTTCCTACACTCCAGGGGATCTTCCCAACCCAGGGATCGGACCCGGGTCTCCCACATTGTAGGCAGACGCTTTTACCCTCTGAGCCACCAGGGAAGTCCCAGCATTACAGTGTTACCCTAATACCGAAACCAGACAAAGATATTAAAAGAAAAGTATAGATTAGTAGCTCTCATGAGCATAGATGCAAAAATCCTTAACAAAAAATTAGCAAATCAAAACCAACAATGTACAAAATAAATTATACACCACAGCCAAGTGGGATTTAACCCAGGTATGCAAAGCTGGTTCAACATTCAAAAATCAGTTATTTAACCCATCACATCAACAGGCTAAAGAAGAAAAATCATGTGATCATATCAATAGATGAAGAAAAAGTATTTGACAAAATCCAGTTGGACTATAAAGAAGGATGAGTGTTGAAGAATTGATGTTTTTGAACTGTGGTGTTGGAGAAGACTCTTGAGAATCCCTTGGGCTGCAAGGAGATCAAACCAGTCAATTCTAAAGGAAATCAATCCTGAATATTCATTGGAAGGACTGATGCTGAAGCTGAAGCTCTAGTACTTCGGCCACCTGATGTGAAGAGCTGACTCATTAGAAAAGACCCTGATGCTGGGAAAGATTGAAGGCAGGAGGAGAAGGGGATGACAGAGGATGAGATGGTTGGATGACATCACTGACTCCATGGATATTACTTTGAGCAAGCTCTGGGAGATGGTGAAGGACAGAGAAGCCTGGCATGCTGTAGTCCATGGGGTCACAAAGAGTCGGACATGACTGAGTGACTGAACCATGACATCTGTGCATGATAAAAAATCTCAGTAAACTAACAACAAAGGGAAACTTTCTTCAACTTTTGTAGAAAGAACATCTACAAAAAACCTATAGCTAATAACACACTTAATGGTGAGCAGCTTAGGGCTTTCCCACTAAGAACAGGAACAAGGCAAGATGTCTCCCTTGCCTCTGTTTTTTAACATCATAAGTCCTAGCAAATGTAGTAAGACAAGGAAAGGAAATAATAAGTATATAGACTGGAAGGGAAGAAATAAAATTGTCTGTTCCAGATGACATGATTGTTTATGTAGAAAATCTGAATGTATAGACCAAAAAAAAAAAAAAAAAAAAAAGAAGAACTCCTAGAATTAATAAGCAATTATAGCAAGGTTGCTGGATACAAGGTTAGTATACAAAAGAAGTCAATTGCTTTCCTATATACCAGCAATGAATAAGTGGAATTTGAAATTTTAAATATAATGTCATTTACATTACCACACCAGAAATGTAAAACTTAGTTATAAGTCTAACAAAATATACACAAGATCTATATGAGGAAAACTATAAAACTCTTATGATAAAAATCAAAGAACTAAATACATGGAAAGATATTCCATATTAATGTGTAGAAAGACTCAATATTGTCATCAGTTCTTCACAACTTGATCTGCAGATTCAATGTAACCAATTAAAACCTCAGCAAGTTATTTTGTGGATATCAACAAATTGAGTCTAAAGTTTATAGAAAGGAAACAAACCCAGAATAGTCAGCACTATCGAAGGAGAAAAAAATGTTGGAGAACTAACAGTACACAACTTCAAGACTTAGTATAATCAGGATAGTGTGGTATTGGTGAAAGAATAGACAAATGGATCAATGGAACAGAATAGAGACCCCAGGAATAGATCTACATAAAATAGCTGATTTTTGATAAAGGAGCAAAGAGAAATCAGTGGAGCAAAAGTAGTCTCTTCAATAAATAGTGCTGAAACAACTGGACATCCACATGCAAAGAAGGAACTGAGACACAGACCTTACACTCTTCAAGAAACCAACTCAAAATGAATCACAGATCTAAATGTAGAATGTAAAACTATAAAACTCCTAGAATATAACATAGGAGAAAATCTAGATGATCTTGGATTTGATAGTGACTCTTTAGATAAAACACCAAAGGCACAATTCATAAAAGGAAGGATTAGCAAGTTGGACTTCATTGAAATTAATACTTTTCTGCTCTGCAAAAGACACTGTCAAGAGAATGAATAGTTGATCCACAGACTGGGAAAAAATATTTGCAAAACACATATTTGATAAAGGATTGTTATCCAATATAAAGTCTTAAAATCAAACTGTAAGAAAACAAAAGGCCTGATTTTAAAAAAAGGCCCAAAGACCTTAACAGTCACCTCACCAAAGAAGATATACAGATAGCAAATAAGCATATGAGAAGATGTTACACATCATATGTCATCAGGGAAATGCAAATTAAAATAATAGTGAGATACCAGTACACACCAATTAGAATGGCCAAAATTCAGAACACAGACAACACCAGTTGCTGGCAAGGATGTGGAGCAGCAGGCATTCTCAATCATTGCTGGTGGGAATGCAAAATGGTATAGCCACTTTGGGAGACAGTTTGGTGGTTCCTTTAAAAACTAAAAATACGTATAATTCAGCAATCATGCTCCTTGGTATTTACCAAAAGAAGCTGAAAACCTGGGTCCACACAAAGACCCGCACACAGATGTTTATAGAAGTTTTATTCATAATTTCCAAAACTTGGAAGCAACCACAATGTCTTGTAGCAGGTGAATAGATAAACTGGTACATTTAGATGATGGAATACTACTTAGTGATAAAAAGAAATAAGCTATCAAGCTACAAGAAGACATGGGAGAATCTTAAAATGCATATTAGTAAGTCAAAGAAGTCAATCTGAAAAGGCTACGTGTTGTAGGATTCCAACTATATAACATTCTGAAAAAGGCAAAATTATGGAGACAGTAAAAAGATCACTGGTTGCCTGGGGTTCGGGGTGGGAGTGAGGGATGAATAGAATGAATAAGGAGGAATGAATGAGGAGCTCAGAGAATTTTTAGGGCAGTGAAAATACTCTCTTTGATATTCTAATGATGGACATGTATCATTATGCATTTGTCCAAACCTATGGAATGTACAAGACCAAGAGTGAACTCTAATGTAAACTATGGACTTTGGATGATAATTGTATATCAATATAGGTTGACTGATTTTTAACAAATGTACAACTGTGGGTGCAGAGTGTGGATAATGGGGGAGGCTATCCATGCGAGGAGGTGGGAGGGATATTAAAAATCTCTGTATCTTCCACTTAGTTTTGCTGTGAACCTGAAACTGCTCTAAAAAATAAAGTCTATCAAAAACTATTCCGAAAACATTTTCTTCAAGCAGTGCACAGAACTGACAGTGGTGAGAAATTAGTGTTTCTGCATCATAAAGTCAAAACTTTATAATGTGAAAACCTCATTTGTAAACAAATATTTAAAATCATTTTTCAATAATGTTTTGAATTTACTCTTCTATTCCAGATGTTTTTTCCATTAATATGATAGTGTTATTTATCTTTGGCCTTAGCTTCAGGAAAATATTGACTTTAAGATGTGGCCATTTGGCATTTTGCCTAAATGTATATTCAGTGCACCTCTAGTCACCAAATAAACAAGAACCTCAGAGTCACTAGGAGTATTTCATTTAATCCGCTATCAGTTTTCTGATTCATCCAATGGGTGTGTGTTCTAGTTGCTCCTCAGTTTAGATGTACCTTCATAACTTAATATCACTTTGAAAAAAGAAGATAGATGTCTTATCCTTTCCCACATGCAGAAGTTTTATTGTCAAAAACTAGGAGCGACGATAATAAAAGGCTTCAAACCAACCCTTAGAAAATCACAGTCACCTCTTTTCATGCCTAGCGCAGCCATGGCTTGGGGTTCCAAGAAGCACCTGAAACATGTTTCAGCTCCAAAACATTGGATGCTGGATAAACTGACTGGTGTGTTTGCCCCTCGTCCATCTACTGGCCCCCACAAGCTAAGGGAATGTCTCCCCCTAATTATCTTCCTAAGGAATAGACTTAGTATGCCCTAACAGGAGATGAAGAAGATTTGCATGCACCGTTTCATTAAGATTGATGGCAAAGTCCGCACAGATATAACCTACCCTGCTGGTTTTATCCAAGAAGGCAATGGCACCCCACTCCAGTACTCTTGCCTGGAGAATCCCATAGATGGAGGAGCCTGGTAGGCTGTAGTCCATGGGGTCGCGAAGAGTCAGACACGACTGAGCGACTTCACTTTCACTTTTCACTCTCATGCATTGGAGAAGGAAATGGCAACCCACTCCAGTGTTCTTGCCTGGAGAATCCCAGGGACGGGGGAGCCTGGTGGGCTGCCATCCATGGGGTCGCGCAGAGTCTGACACGACTGAAGCGACTTAGCAGCAGCAGCAGCTGGTTTTATGGATGTCATCAGCACTGATAAGACTGGAGAGAATTTTCATTTGATCTATGACACCAAGGGTCACTTTGCTGTTCGTTGTATTACACCTGAGGAGGCCAAGTATAAACTGTGCAAAGTAAGAAAGATATTTGTGGGGACAAAAGGAATCCCTCATCTGGTAACCCATGATGCTCGTACCATCCATTACCCTGATCCCCTCATCAAGGTGAATGACACCATTCAGACTGACTTGGAGACTGGCAAGATTACTGATTTCATCAAATTTGACACTGGTAACCTGTGCATGGTGACTGGAGGTGCTAACCTGGGAAGAATTGGTGTGATTACAAACCAGGAGAGACATCCAGGTTCTTTTGATTTAGTTCATGTGAAAGACGTGAATGGCAACAGCTTTGCCACACGGCTCTCAAACATTTTCGTTATTGGCAAAGGCAACAAACCGTGGATCTCTCTTCCCCGTGGAAAGGGTATTTGCCTTACCATTGCTGAGGAGAGAGAGAAGAGATTGGCAGCCAAACAGAGCAGTGTATATAATGATCTCTATGTGATGTGATTGGAAAAGTCTTTGTACTTAATTAAAGATAATACCAAGTGGAAAAAAAAAAGAAAATCACAGTAACCATTTGGGTAGATATTCCCCAACATTTTTCAAGCTCAGCACTAACGATTTTTTCTAATCGGTGTATAGTTGCTTTCCAGTTTGCGCTGGTGGTAAAGAACTGGCCTGCCAACGCAGGAGATGTAAGAGATGCAGGTTCCATCCCTGGGTCAGGAAGATCCCCCGGAGGAGGGCATGGCTACCCACTCCAGCATTCTTTCCTGGAGAATCCCATGGGCAGGAGACTTGTGGGCTGCATTCCACAGGGCCACAAAGAATTGGACACGACTGAAGTCACCTAACACACACACACGCATAGTTGCTTTACACTGTTGTGTTAGTTTCTGCTGTACAACAATGTGATCAGCCATACAGGACTAACAATCTTATTCAGTAAGTCAATTCATTTGGTTACCTGGACATACCTTTTACAACTAGTTCCTCTTTGGTGGCTGGCCCATCAGGAAATAGCATTGTCCAAATCCAAATCTTTCCTGCTGTTCTTTTTCATGACAGATTTGGTTATTGCTTTAAATTTTTTCCAGCCTAAAATTGCTATAGTGTTGCTCTCTAGTTTTGAATTTGGGGGTTTGATTTATCTGTGTGCTAAGGCAAATCCCAACTTACTTCTCGAGAGTTATATTGGCTCTGACAGTGTGTATTCCCTTGGCCTGCCTTCACATTGAAGGGCCTTGGCTTTCTACTCCAGGATGGGTTTTTGTTTGGCTCATCTACTCAGATTGACTTTTACAATTTTTTTTTTTCAGATTGACTTTTAAAACACATGGCTCTGTACTTTAGCAAACACAGAATTGTTGTGCTGTAAGGATTTGTCAGACAGCATACCCTCAAACCCACAGTTGCTCATCTTATCAAAAACTCTACTGAGAGAAATTGAATTTTATGGAGGATTGCCTGAAGGCTGTGAAGTCCATCCACTTCTCTGTTCTAAAATTTATCCCTGGATAAAAGTGTATCTCTGAATACAATAAAACTATCCCTAGACAAAATTGTCCCTGACATAACTGCTTTTTCAAACATTGAGATATAATTTACATACCATAAAATTCTATTTAAAGTGTACAATTTTTTTTAGTATATTCAGAGACTTGTGTAACCATCACCACAGTTATTCTTTGGAACATTTTCATCACCCCTCCCCCGCAAAATCCCATACTCATTAGCTGTCATACCCTCTTTCCCCTCACCAACTACCATCATCATCCACTGGAAACCATTTTTCTCTCTTCTCTTATGTGAAAGTTCAGTCATGTCTGACTTTCTGCAACCCCTGTGGACTATAGCCCACCAGGCTCCTCTGGCCATGAGATGTCCCAGACAAGAATACTGAGTGGGTTCCCATTTCCTTCTCCAGGGGATCTTCCCTCACCCAGGGATCAAACCCATGTCTCTTACATCTCCTGCATTGGCTGGTGGGTTCTTTACCATCTGAGCCTCAGGGAAGTCCTTTTCTCTTATAGATTTGTCTTTTTTAAACAGTTCATAAATGGAATCATCCAATATATGGCCTTTTTTGACTAGAGTCTTTCACTAAGAATAGTATTTTCAAGACTCATCCATGTTGTAACATGTGTCATTACTTCATTCCTTTTTATGGATGAATAATACTCCATTTGTGCACATACCTCATTTTATCCATTCATTCATCAGTTGGTTGCTATCTGGCTTGTTTCCACTTTCTGGCTATTGTGAATAATGCTGCTGTGGAACTACATTTTTTTTTTAGCTCTGCCATGTGGCTTATGGGATCTTATTTCCCTGACCAGGGATTGAACCCAGACCCCCAGAAGTGTTAGCACCAGAGTCAGAACCACTGGACATCAGGGAATTTCCTGGAACAACTTTTAGCATTACACTAATAGAGTACACTGAGGGAGGTCATAAGAAATATACTAGAAATGTGAGATTTTTGACAGTAAGTAAATTTATTGCCCAGGATTCTATCAATAAGAATGTTTGAGTTGGGCTTAATCTGAAAAACTTAGATGCTTAGAGACACTGTGAATCCTGTAGCAATCTTTTCACTTTTGTTTTTTTATTTAAATTTATTTATTTTAATTGGAGGCTATCAACATGAATCCACCACGGGTGTACACGTGTTCCCCACCCTGAACCCCCCTCCCACGTCCCTCCCTGTACCATCCCTCCAGGTCATCCCAGTGCACCAGCCCCAAGAATCCTGTATCAAACCTGGACTGGCGATTCGTTTCTTATATGATATTATACATGTTTCCATGCCATCCCCCCAAATCATCCCACCCTCTCCCTCTCCCACAGAGTCCAAAAGACTGTTCTATACATCTGTATCTCTTTTGCTGTCTCGCATACAGGGTTGTTGTTACCATCTTTCTAAATTCCATATATATGCGTTAGTATACTGTATTGGTGTTTTTCTTTCTGGCTTACTTCACTCTGTATAATAGGCTCCAGTTTCATCCACCTCATTAGAACTGATTCAAATGTATTCTTTTTAATGGCTGAGTAATACTCCATTGTGTATATGTACCACTGCTTTCTTATCCATTCATCTGCTGATGGACATCTAGGTTGCTTCCATGTCCTGGCTATTATAAACAGTGCTGCGATGAACATTGGGGTACACGTGTCTCTTTCAATTCTGGTTTCCTCGGTGTGTATGCCCAGCAGTGGGATTGCTGGGTCATAAGGCAGTTCTGTTTCCAGTTTTTTAAGGAATCTCCACACTGTTCTCCATAGTGGCTGTACTAGTCTGCATTTCCACCAACAGTGTAAGAGGATTCTCTTTTCTCTACACCCTCTCCAGCATTTATTGCTTGTAGACTTTTGGATCACAGCCATTCTGACTGGTGTGAAATGGTACCTCATTATGGTTTGGATTTGCATTTCTCTGATAATGAGTGATGTTGAGCATCTTTTCATGTGTTTGTTAGCCATCTGCATGTCTTCTTTGGAGAAATGTCTGTTTAGTTCTTTGGCCCATTTTTTGATTGGGTCGTTTATTTTTCTGGAATTTAGCTGCAGGAGTTGCTTGTATATTTTTGAGATTAGTTGTTTTTCAGTGCTTCATTTGCTATTATTTTCTCCCATTCTGAAGGCTGTCTTTTCACCTTGCTTATAGTTTCCTTTGTTGTGCAGAAGCTTTTAATTTTAGTTAGGTCCCATTTGTTTATTTTTTCTTTTATTTCCAATATTCTGGGAGGTGGGTCATAGAGGATCCTGCTGTGATGTATGTCGGAAAGTGTTTTGCCTATGTTCTCCTCTAAGAGTTTTATAATTTCTGGTCTTACGTTTAGATCTTTAATCCATTTTGAATTTATTTTTGTGTATGGTGTTAGAAAGTGTTCTAGTTTCATTCTTTTACAAGTGGTTGACCAGTTTTCCCAGCACCACTTGTTAAAGAGATTGTTTTTTCTCCACTGTATATTCTTGCCTCCTTTGTCAAAGATAAGGTGTCCATATGGGTGTGGATTTATCTCTGGGCTTTCTATTTTGTTCCATTGATCTATATTTCTGTCTTTGTGCCAGTACCATACTGTCTTGATGACTGTGGCTTTGTAGTAGAGCCTGAAGTCAGGCAGGTTGATTCCTCCAGTTCCATTTTTCTTTCTCAAGATTGCTTTGGCTATTCGAGGTTTTTTGTATTTCCATACAAATTGTGAAATTATTTGTTCTAGCTCTGTGAAAAATACTGTTGGTAGCTTGATAGGGATGGCATTGAATCTATAGATTGCTTTGGGTAGTATACCCATTTTCACTCTATTGATTCTTCCGACCCATGAACATGGTATATTTCTCCATCTATTAGTGTCCTCTTTGATTTCTTTCACCAGTGTTTTATAGTTTTCTATATATAGGTCTTTAGTTTCTTTAGGTAGATATATTCCCAAGTATTTTATTCTTTCTGTTGCAATGGTGAATGGAATTGTTTCCTTAATTTCTCTTTCTGTTTTCTCATTATTAGTGAATAGGAATGCAAGGGATTTCTGTGTGTTGATTTTATATCCTGCAACTTTACTATATTCATTGATTAGCTCTAGTAATTTTCTGGTGGAGTCTTTAGGGTTTTCTATGTAGAGGATCATGTCATCTGCAAACAGTGAGAGTTTTACTTCTTCTTTTCCAATTTGGATTCCTTTTATTTCTTTTTCTGCTCTGATTGCTGTGGCCAAAACTTCCAAAACTATGTTGAATAGTAATGGTGAAAGTGGGCACCCTTGTCTTGTTCCTGATTTTAGGGGAAATGCTTTCAATTTTTCACCATTGAGGATAATTTTTGCTGTGGGTTTGTCATATATAGCTTTTATTATGTTGATGTATGTTCTTTCTAGTCCTGCTTTCTGGAGAGTTTTTATCATAAATGGATGTTGAATTTTGTCAAAGGCTTTCTCTGCATCTATTGAGATAGTCATATGGCTTTTATTTTTCAATTTGTTAATGTGGTGTATTACATTGATTGATTTGTGGATATTGAAGAATCCTTGCATCCCTGGGATAAAGCCCACTTGGTCATGGTGTATGACCTTTTTAATGTGTTGTTGGATTCTGATTGCTAGAATTTTGTTAAGGATTTTTGCATCTGTGTTCCTCAGTGATATTGGCCTGTAGTTTTCTTTTTTTGTGGGATCTTTGTCAGGTTTTGGGATTAGGGTGATGGTGGCCTCATAGAATGAGTTTGGAAGTTTACCTTCCTCTGCAATTTTCTGGAAGAGTTTGAATAGGATAGGTGTTTTCCTTATCTCTTCCTCTTTTGTTTGGTTTGGTGGGCATTAATCTTGTTCCTTTACCTGATGGGTATTCCTCTGTCTCTTCATCTTGTTTATATTGCTGTGTTTGGGGTAGCCTTTCTGTATTCTGGCAGTTTGTGGAGTTCTCTTTATTGTGGAGTTTCCTCGCTGTGGGTGGGGTTGTACGGGTGGCTTGTCAAGGTTTCCTGGTTAGGGAAGCTTGTGTCGGTGTTCTAGTGGGTGGAGCTGGATTTCTTCTCTCTGGAGTGCAATGAAGTGTCCAGTAATGAGTTATGAGATGTCAATGGGTTTGGAGTAACTTTGGGCAGCCTATATATTGAAGCTCAGGGCTGTGTTCCTGTGTTGCTGGAGAATTTGTGTGGTATGTCTTGCTCTGGAACTTGTTGGCTTTGGGTGGTGCTTGGTTTCAGTGTAGGTATGGAGGCATTTGATGAGCTCCTGTCGATTAATGTTCCCTGGAGTCAGGAGTTCTCTGGTGTTCTCAAGATTTGGACTTAAGCCACCTGTTTCTGGTTTTCAGTCTTATTTTTACAGTAGTCTCAAGACTTCTCCATCTTCTCCAATGATGCTGTACAGCATCGTTGATAAAACATCTAGGTTAAAGATGAAAAGTTTCTCCACAGTGAGGGACACCCAGATAGGTTCACAGATTTACATGGAGAAGAGAAGAGGGAGGAGGGAGTTAGAGGTGACCTGAATGAGATGAGGAGGAATCAAAAGAGGAGAGAGCAAGCTAGCCAGTAATCACTTCCTTATGTGTGCTCCACAGTCTGGACCGCTCAGAGATGTTCACAGATTTATACAGAGAAGAGAAGAGGGAGGAAGGAGATAGAGGTGGCCAGGAGGATAAAGGGGGGAATCAAAAGGAGAGAGACAGATCCAGCCATTAATCAGTTCCTTAAGTGTTCTCCACCATCTGGAACACACAAAGAGATTCACAGAGTTGGGTAGAGAAGAGAAGGGGGAGGGAGGAGATAGAGGCGACCTGGTGGAGAAAAAGGAGAGTCCAAAGGGGGAGAGAGCAATCAGGCCAGTGATCTCGCTCCCAAGTAAAAATGGGTAACGAAGATTGGGTTCTTAAAGATACAAAATTGATAACAAATACCAAAAATCAAAGATTAAAAATCTAGAGTACAGGTTGGATTTTCAAAAATGCAATATTAAAGAAAAGAAAAAAAAAGTCACAAAAATTATTGTGGTAGACACAAAAGATAATACTAAATACTAAAATACTAAATACTAATACTAAAAGATAATACTAAGAAGTTAATATTGATATCCTGAGCACCTATATAAACAAAAGATTCAGCTACTTTTGAGAAGCACTAGTCCACCAGGTGACTCTCCCCATGGAATTCTTCAGGCAAGAATACTGAAGTAGGTTGCCATTCCCTTCTCCAGGGGATCTTCCCGATTCAAAATCAAACCCAGGTCTCTTGCATTACAGGCAGATTCTTTACAGTCTGAGCCACCAGGGAAGCCCAAATAAGTTAAATACAACATACAGTTTCTCCTAAATTTAGAAAGAAACATCGGAAAAGTTCTGTAACAATACTGCATTAAAGAATTATTTTTAGGATACATATATGCCTTGTCATAAAATAGCAAAATATTACCAAATAAAATTGGACTTTTAGACCAAAAAAATATATATATATATGACATTTGCTTTAAAAAATAGGGTCTCTTTTTTTTTTGCAAAGTAATAGTAGGTTATAAAAATGAAAATTAAAGGAGTAATAGAGGACTTAAAAATTTTAAAAAAAAGTAATGACAGTAAAAATAGTAAAAATATATCTAGGACTTTCTCTGGTGTTGTTGTGGGCAGTGTGGGGTCAGTTCATTTTCAGATAGTTCCTTGGTCCGGCTTATATTTCTCAAGATCTATAGGCCCCTTCCTATGTGGTAGGTACTAACTACAGGGTTTTAATCTATTGCATCTGTCACTTCCAAGGCAGTTCCCTCTGTTTTAGCTTCTTCTGTTTGCTGGTTTCTTCAGTGTCTGATTTCCACCCTGACACAAGGGATGGTGGTGGACACTTTTTTAGGCTTGCTTGTTCAGTCACACTGTGGGGAGGGAGGGATACTGCAAACAAATAACACTGGCGTGTGCTCGCCATGTCTCAGCCACACTGGGCCTGCCCCCGCTCATAGCGCATGCACCCTTCCTGCCCACACTGCTCAGGCTCTAGGTTGCTCCAACTGGAAACGTCCGAGGCTGGCCCTGGTCTTCACACACCTCCCAGGTCTAAGCCGCTCAGGTTCAGGCACTCGGGTAGTCCTCAGAGGCAGAGAATCGGTTGGGTCTGCTTTTTGTGCCCTTCCCAGGTCCGAGCAGCTCAGGTAATGAGGTGTTTGGCGAGTGCAGTCGCTGCAACTTATCGCCTCCCCTGTCCCTGCCGCTTGGTTTTCTGGGTGTACAACCAGCGCACCTTCTCAGGTGGATGTTGACCATCCAGAACCCTAAGAAGTCTTAGTTAGCAAAGAAGCCTGCTTGCAGTTTGGTGGATAATGCCTCTCCGGGGCTGTGATTGCTCCCATGCGGCTCTGACTGCCTGTCACTGGAGGGGGATGGTCTGCAGCGGGCTAGCTCTGTTCAGTCCTTTGTTCTGCGAGCGGGCCTGGCGGTGTCTTAGGTTAGGGCTTTTGTCATGGTAGTTATCCCACAGTCTGGTTTGCTAGCCCAAGTTAGTTCCCTCAGATTGCCCTTGGGGCATTCAGGCCCGGTCCTTACTCTAAGCAATGCAGCCTGCGCCTCCCTGCCCAGCCCCCGCTTGCTAGTGGCGGGTGCAGGCGTCTGCGCTGCTTCTCCACTGGGGGAGTTACCGCTGGGCTCATAATCTGTGGGGTTTAATTATTTATTTATTTTTCCTCCCAGTTATGTTGCCCTCTGTGGTTCCAAGGCTCGCCACAGACTCAGCAGTGAGAGTGTTTCCTGGTGTTTGGAAATCTCTCTCTTTCTAAGACTCCCTTCCTGGGACAGAGCTCCGTCCCTACCTCTTTTTTCTCTTTTTTTGTCTTTTATATTTTTTCATACCTCCTTTCGAAGACACTAGGCTGCTTTTCTGGGTGCCTGATGTCCTCTGCCAGCATTCAGAAGTGGTTTTGTGGAATTTATTCAGCATTTAAATGCTCTTTTGATGAATTTGTGGGGGAGAAATTGGTCTCCCCGTCCTATTCCTCCGCCATCTTAGGACCGCCCCCTCTTTTCACTTTTGGTGTTCATCTTTGGAAAGCTAGGAAACAAATTTATGGCCCACTTCTAGCAGGTATACAGGATCTTGATTTTTACTTTTAATTATCTTTTGTCCTGGTTACTTGCTTATTTTTATATTGTTGTATTATACTTGTTTGAACAACATAGAGTATAAACATTAATGGCCATTTAGCCTCCTCTACAAGTCATTACTGAACAGAAGCAGGGACTTGAGTATTGAGAAAAAGCAAACTAGAAGTCAGTTGGACAAGAGGACCATACACATAGCTTTTTAAATTTTAATAACTGCCTTCAGGGCAGAGATGTAAAATTGTAAGTTCAGTTCAGTTCAGTGACTCAGTTGTATCCAACTCTGCGACCTCATGAGTCACAGCACGCCAGGCCTCCCTGTCTATCACCAACTCCCGGAGTTCACTCAGACTCATGTGCATCGAGTCGGTGATGCCATCCAGCCATCTCATCCTCTGACATCCCCTTCTCCTCCTGCACCCCCAATTCCTCCCAGCATCAGGGTTTTTTCCAATGAGTCAACTCTTTGCATGAGGTGGCCAAAGTATTGGAGTTTCAGCTTCAACATCAGTCCTTCCAATGAACACTCAGGACTGATCGCCTTTAGGATGGACTGGTTGGATCTCCTTGCAGTCCAAGGGACTCTCAAGAGTCTTCTCCAACACCACAGTTCAAAAGCATCAATTCTTCGGTGCTCAGCTTTCTTCACAGTCCAACTCTCACATCCAAACATGACCACTGGAAAAACTACAGCCTTGACTAGATGGACCTTTGTTGGCAAAGTAATGTCTCTGCTTTTGAATACGCTATCTAGGTTGGTCATAACTTTCCTTCCAAGGAGTAAGCATCTTTTAATTTCATGGCTGCACTCTCCATCTGCAGTGATTTTGGAGCCCAAAAATATAAAGTCTGACACTGTTTCCACTGTTTCCCCATCTATTTCCTATGAAGTGATGGGACCAGGTGCCATGATCTAAGTTTTCTGAATGTTGAGCTTTAAGCCAACTCTTTCACTCTCCACTTTCACTTTCATCAAGAGGCTTTTTAGTTCCTCTTCACTTTCTGCCATAAGGGTGGTGTCATCGGCATATCTGGGGTTATTGATATTTCTCCCAGCAATCTTGATTCCAGCTTGTGCTTCCTCCAGCCCAGCGTTTCTCATGATGTACTCTGCATAGAAGTTAAATAAACAGGGTGACAATATACAGCCTTGACGTACTCCTTTTCCTATTTGGAACCAGTCTGTTGTTCCATGTCCAGTTCTAACTGTTGCTTCCTGACCTGCATACAGGTTTCTCAAGAGGCAGGTCAGGTGGTGTGGTATTCCCATCTCTTTCAGAATTTTCCACAGTTTATTGTGATCCACACAGTCAAAGGCTTTGGCATAGTCAATAAAGCAGAAATAGATGTTTTTCTGGAACTCTATTGCTTTTTCCATGATCCAGCAGATGTTGGCAATTTGATCTCTGGTTTCTCTGCCTTTTCTAAAACCAGCTTGAACATCAGGAAGTTCACGGTTCATGTTTTGCTGAAGCCTGGCTTGGAGAATTTTGAGCATTACTTTACTAGCATGTGAGATGAGTGCAATTGTGTGGTAGTTTGAGCATTCTTTGGCATTGCCTTTCTTTAGGATTGGAATGAAAACTGACCTTTTCCATTCCTGTGGCCACTGCTGAGTTTTCCAAATTTGCTGGCATATTGAGTGCAGCACTTTCACAGCATCATCTTTCAGGATTTGGAATAGCTCAATTGGAATTCCATCACCTCCACTAGCTTTGTTCCTAGTGATGCTTTCTAAGGCCCACTTGACTTCACATTCCAGGATGTCTGGCTCTAGGTGAGTGATCACACCATCGTGATTATCTGGGTCGTGAAGATCTTTTTTGTACAGTTCTTCTGTGTATCCTTGCCATCTCTTCTTAATATCTTCTGCTTCTGTTAGGTCCATACCATTTCTGTCCTTTATCGAGCTCATCTTTGCATGAAATGTTCCTTTGGTATCTCTGATTTTCTTGAAGAGATCCCTAGTCTTTCCCATTCTGTTGTTTTCCTCGATTTCTTTGCGTTGATCACTGAAGAAGGCTTTCTTATCTCTCTTTGCTATTCTTTGGAACTCTGCATTCAGATGTTTATATCTTTCCTTTTCTCCTTTGCTTTTGGCTTCTCTTCTTTTCACAGCTATTTGTAAGGCCTCCCCAGACAACCATTTTGCTTTTTTGCATTTCTTTTCCATGGGGATGATCTTGATCCCTGTCTCCTGTACAATGTCACAAACCTCATTCCATTGTTCATCAGGCATTCTATCTATAGATCTAGGCCCTTAAATCTATCTCTCACTTCCACTGTATAATCATAAGGGATTTGATTTAGCTCATACCTGAATGGTCTAGTGGTTTTCCCTACTTTCTTCAATTTAAGTCTGAATTTGGCAATAAGGAGTTCATGGTCTGAGCCACAGTCAGCTCCTGGTCTTGTTTTTGCTGACTGTATAGAGCTTCTCCATCTTTGACTACAAAGAATATAATCAATCTGATTTTGGTGTTGGCCATCTGGTGATGTCCATGTATAGAGTCTTCTCTTGTGTTGTTGGAAGAGGGTGTTTGTTATGACCAGTGTATTTTCTTGGCAAAATTCTATTAGCCTTTGCCCTGCTTCATTCCGTACTCCAAGGCCAAATTTGCCTGTTACTCCAGGTGTTTCTTGACTTTCTACTTTTGCATTCCAGTCCTCTATAATGAAAAGGACATCTTTTTTGGGTGTTAGTTCTAAAAGGTCTTGTAGGTCTTTATAGAGCTGTTAAACTTCAGCTTCTTCAGCGTTACTGGTTGGGGCATAGGCTTGGATTATCGTGATATTGAATGGTTTGCCTTGGAAATGAACAGAGATCATTCTGTCGTTTTTGAGATTGCATCCAAGTACTGCATTTTGGACTCTTTTGTTGACCATGATGACTACTCCATTTCTTCTAAGGGATTCCTGCCCGCAGTAGTAGATATAATGGTCATCTGAGTTAAATTCACCCATTCTAGTCCATTTCAGTTCGCTGATTCCTAGAATGTTGACGTTCACTCTTGCCATCTCCTGTTTGACCACTTCCAATTTGCCTTGATTCATGGACTTGACATTCCAGGTTCCTATGCAATATTACTCTTTACAGCATCGGACCTTGCTTCTATCACCAGTCACATCCGCAACTGTGTGTTGTTTTTGCTTTGGCTCCATCCCTTCATTCTTTCTGGAGTTATTTCTCCACTGATCTCCATTCAGGTAGCACATTGGGCAACTACCAACCCAGAGAGTTCCCCTTTCAGTATCATATCATTTTGCCTTTTCATACTGTTCATGGAGTTCTCAGGGCAAGAATACTGAAGTGGTTTGCCATTCCCTTCTCCAGTGGACCACATTCTGTCATAAATAAATAAAATAAAAAATCATCAGACATAAATAAAAGATCATGTTATTTTTATCCACATTTTCTAAAATGGGATCCTAGAAACACTAGAGGTTCTTCAGTTATATTTTCTATCAAACAGATCTAAACTACCTATGGAACTCATTTGTTATTTTAACCGATTTGTATATAGGGGTTCCATGTAAAATTTCATTTTACAGGATAGTTCTAAAATGCTTGAAAATTCCTGGGAGTGAGAAAAACAAGAGACAGGTAGTTGGTGGGGACAAAGGGATTCCCAAGTGATGCAGTGGTAAAAAAAAAAAAACCTGCCTGCTGATGTAGGAGAGGCGGGTTTGATCCCTAGGTGGGGAAGATCCCCTGGAGAAGGAAATGGCAACACACTCCAGTATTCTTGCCTGGGAAATCCCATGGACAGAGGAGCCTGGCGGGCTACAGTCCATAAGGTCGCTAAGAGTTGGACACGAATGAGCACGCATATGCATGCATCTGGAAAACGTGGGTTTGCCCTTACCCTGCTTTTTTATTCCCTGGGCATGCTTTCTTCTTTGTAGAAAAGGTGAGTTGGATTAGAACTTTCTGAAGTTCTTTCCAGCTCTGCCACTCTATACGTCATAAAAATTAAATAGCTATCTGAATGCAGCCCCACTACCAATTATTTAACAAGGCAAAATCTTATTTAAACAGATTGCATTGATTTAGGTTCGAGGAGTTCTGTCATATAGGAAGTAAATAAGCCACCAGTGGTGTTCTTGTTCCTTTTGTTACTTAAGCTTTTGAATTAAAACTGTACATATTTAAAAAACTTTTTATTTTATATTGGAGTATAGTGATTAACAATGTTGTGATTGTTTCAGGTGGATGGCAAAGGGACTCAGCCATACATATACATGTATCCAAACTCCCCTCCCATCCAGGCTGCCCCATAACATTCTGCAGAGTTCCATGTGCAGTAGGTCCTTGTTGGTTATCCATTTTAAATATAATGGTTATCCATTTTAAATATAGCAGTGTGTATCTATCAATCCCAAACTCCCTAACTAGCCCTTCTCCCCACCCTTCCCACCTGGCAACCTTAAGTTCGTTCTCTAAGCCTATGAGTCTGTTTCTGTAAAACTGTACATATTTTTTAAAACCATGATAAATTAAGTGATCTTCCAAAACCATGTACAATTGGTGAACAACCTAGTCTCTTACTTAGTACTAGGAAGAGATTGTTAGCCTTCTTTCCATGGACCATATAGTTCTAGCTGAAAGCTAAGGATAAGTGTTCCTTTCTCTCCCTTTCCTTTCCCCCACCCCTCTCTCCTCATTCCTTCCTGTTCAACATTTTGCCATGGAGATTTTCAACCATAGAAGTTGAAAGATTTATGCCGTGAACACTTATACCCACCACCTGAAGACTGCTGCTGCTGCTGCTGTTGCTAAGTCGCTTCAGTCGTGTCCGACTCTGTGCAACCCCATAGATGGCAGCCCACCAGGCTCCCCCGTTTCTGGGATTCTCCAGGCAAGAACACTGGAGTGGGTTGCCATTTCCTTTTCCAATGCATGAAAGTGAAAAGTGAAAGTGAAGTCGCTCGGTCGTGTCTGACTCTGTGCGACCCCATAGACGGCAGCCCACCAGGCTCCTCCATCCATGGGATTTTCCAGGCAAGAGTACTGGAGTGGGGTGCCATTGCCTTCTCCGACCTGAAGACTACAACTGACATTTTAACTATACATACCTACCCATCTAATCCACCTCCTCCATTAATTAATTTTAGTTTTGATACATTTTGAAATAAGACAGCAGTTCATTTCACACCTAAACACTTCAGTATAAATATTAACTAGAGTTAAATGTTTATGGTTTTGTGATTAGGCAAAATGTAAATAACACATTTACATTTTATGTGTAGTGCACAAATCTTAAGTCTAAGGGTTTGAGTCACATGGGACAAAGCTTATCTGTCGCCACATACAGTTAGCCTGTATCACTGTCCAGTCAATCTTGGCCTCTGCACACCCCCATTCCTTTTTTATTGCTGAGTCACATTTATCATATAAATATATCTCAGTTTACTTATCCAGTTTCCTGTTGATGGAACTGGGGCTATTTCCACTTTGGGGTTATAATAACTAAGCTGCTATGAACATTCTTGTACAAGTCTTTTTATAGATATATGTTTTCAGTTCTCTTGGGTGAACACCTAAGAGTAAAATTGCTGGATCATAGGGTACGTATGCATATGTTCAGTTTCCTAAGAAACTGCCAGACTTTTTCTAAAACAAAATAGCAGTTTCACTTTCTCCACATCCTTGCCAATGTTTTATGTAATCAGTCATTTTGATTTTGACCATTTTGGTGGGTGTGTAGTGATATCTCAGTCTAATTTACATTTTCCTCATGACTAACACTGTATAGAACATGTTTTGTATGGGTTTATTTCCCATTCATCTATCTTTCATTGTGAAGTGTGTGTTCAAATGCTGCCCATTTTTATTGGGTATTTATTTTGTTTGAATAGTCAGGAGATTTTTTAATATATATCCTAGATACCAGTCCTTTTTCAGATATATTTTGTATTTTCCCCTACTCTATGGCTTGTCTATATATTTTCTTAATGGTATTATTTCATTAGCAGAAGTTTTAAATTTTGATGCAGTCTATTTTATTGATTTTTGGGGGTAAATATTGTTACCTATGTCCTAAGAAACCTTTGCCTATGACCAAATAACAAAGATATCCCCCTCTGTTTTGTTTTAGAAACTTTAGATCTATAATCCGTCTCAGACTGATTTTGTGCATAGTGTGAGAGAAAGGTTGAGGTTAATTTTTTTTCATATGGTTAACCAGTTGTTCCAACACCATTTTATGCAGTAATATAGCAGAATATAAAATTAAGATACAAAAATCAATAGCCTTCATATACACAAGCAATAATAGGGGAGTTAATTGTAGAGGAAAACCCCATTCAAGTCATAATAATGAAGATAAAATACATAGAAATAAACTTAACAAGAAATGTACAAAATCTATGTGAGGAAAACTTTAAAACACTCCTAAAAGACACAAAGTAGACTTGAACAAATGAAAAGATCCCCCTGTTCTTGAATGAAACAGCTTAGCATCATAAAGAAGTTAGTTCTCCTCATATTAATTTTTATATTTAACCCAGTAAAATACTGAAAAGTTTTTTAAATGGAGGTAGACAAGTTGGTACTATCTATATGGAAAAACAAACATGCACCAACAGCTAGAAAAATACTGAAAAGGAAAGTACATACAGGGCATTAAAGCACACTGCTGCTGCTGCTGCTAAGTCGCTGCAGTTGTGTCCAACTCTGTGTGACCCCATAGACGGCAGCCCACCAGGCTCCCCCGTCCCTGGGATTCTCCAGGGACATGGAGCCAATGGAGTGGGTTGCCATTTCCTTCTCCAATGCATGAAAGTGGAAAGTGAAAGTGAAGTCACTCAGTCGCAACCCCATGGACTGCAGCCTACCAGGCTCCTCTGTCCATGGGATTTTCCAGGCAAGAGTACTGGAGTGGGGTGGCATTGCCTTCTCCTTAAAACACACTACAAAGCCTTTATACATAAAATAGTGTGGTACTGCTCACCTGAATAGACAATAGACTGGTGAAATAGAAGTTCAGAAATATAAATCAAGTACATAGAGAAATTTAATGTATGATAAAGGTGACATCAAAAATCAGTGGGGGGGGGGAAACTGAACTTTTAATAAACAATGCAGGAAAGCTATTTGGAAAAAAGGTAAAATTAGATTCATATGTCACATCACACATGAGAATAAATTTCACATGGATTGGAGATCTGAAGAAATACATTAAACTATGTAAGTACTAGAAGAAAATTTTGGTGAATGCCTGTATGTCCTGAGTGTAGGGAAGAGTTTTCTAACAATGACTCCAAATCCAGATGCAATAAAAGACTGATAAATTTGACCACATAAAATATCACATAAGCAAAGTCAAAGATGGTTAACAAACTGGAGGAAACTATTTGCAACAATATTACTTATAAAGGGCAAGTATCTCTACTATCTAAAGAACTCTTAAATAGGGAAGAAAACACCAAAAACTTGATTTAAAAAATAAGCACGACTTCCCTGGGGTCCCCAGTGCAGGGGACATGGGTTCAATCATTGGTCTGGGAAGATTCAACTGCTGTGGAGAAACTAAACCCATGCTCTAGGGCCTGTGAGCAGCAACTACTAAGCCTAAGGGCTGCAACTGCTGAAGCCCACGTTCCCTAGAGCTGCACACAGCAACTACTGAGCCCATGAGCCACAACTACTGAAGTCTAAGTACCTAGAGCCCGCGCTCTGCAACAAGAAAAGCCACCACAGTGAGCAGCCTACACACCACAACTAGAGAGTAGTCC
The DNA here is from genome assembly GCF_055505025.1 of Bos grunniens. Taxonomy (NCBI): domain Eukaryota; kingdom Metazoa; phylum Chordata; class Mammalia; order Artiodactyla; family Bovidae; genus Bos; species Bos grunniens. The sequence continues at coordinate 138,166,195 of NC_141194.1, forward strand.
CCACTGGCCACAGATAGAGAAAGCCTACATGCAGCAATGAAGAGCCAGTGCAACCAAAAATACACAAAAAATGGCCCTTAAAGAATAAAATGTTCTGCTGTGCTGCTAAGTCACTTCCTCACTTAATAATAGAAACCCAAATTGAAACTACACTGAGATACTATTTCTCAGCTATCAGACTGGCAAAAATTTTAAAGTAAGGGAGCACAGTCTGTTGGTGAGGTTGTAGAGAAATAGGCACTCACACATTCAGTAGTATGTGCTGGTGGGAATGCAAATTGGTACAACTCTCATGGAGAGGGAATTTGGCAATAACTAACAAAAAATACACAGGCATTTACCCCTTGAACCAGCGTTTCCAGTCCTAGGAATTTACTTTGAAGATACACTTTCAACAATACAAAAATATATATACATGCAATTATTCATTGCACCATTTTTTGTGTGTGTGAATGCAAAACAATGAAAACAACCTGAATGCCCACACATAGGAGAGCAGTTAAACTATAATATACCTACACAATGGAGTATTATGTAACTGTAAGAAAGAATGGTATGGAGTGATTTCTAAGAAAAATTAAATGAAAAAGAGTACAAAAGAATAAGGAAGACAGGAAAATAAAATACCCATTTATCTCCTTATATTACAAAAGGTAACACAGGAAATATAAGCCAGAAACTTAAAAAGACTGCTTACCTACGTGAGGTGAGTGGAAACAGGATGGAAAAAATGGTGAATGTGAATAGGATAGAAGGAATCAGGGGTGGGAGTGAGACTTCTCTAAGTACACACTTCTACATGGTTTTGGCTTTTGGAATCACATTAATAATGCTTCACATGTTCAAAAATAAATAATACTGATAAGGATTGAGAATGCCCCCCAAGTGCAATATGCAAGCTCAGTCGCTCAGTTGTGTCTGACTCTGTGCAACCCTATGGGCTGTAGCCTGCCAGGCTCCTCTCTCCATGGAATTTTCCAGGCAAGAACACTGGAGTGGGTTGCCATTTCCTCCTCCAGGGGATCTTCCTGACCCAGGGATAGAACCCATGGCTTCTGTAGCTCCTGCATTGGCAGGTGGATCTTTACCACTGCACCACCAGGAAGCCCACAAATGCAATATAAACAGAAGCAAATGAATGTAACTGTATGTCAAATATCTAACATAATCACATTATGGTGGCAATGGCAGGGGAGGAGAATGGCATAGAACGTACATACAGATATAGAAGTATGCAAACATATGTGTATACATACATATATTTCCCAGCCCTGCTCTCCAAGAAGACCTCTAGAAGCAATCACCACCTAGTATTAATGAATACAAGTAGATCCCATATCCTGGTTTCTAAATATCATTCTTTGGACTTCCCTGGTGGTTCAGTGTTTAAGAATCTGTCTGCTGATGCAGGGGACACAGACTGAATCCCTGGTCAGGGAAGATCCCACATGCTGTGGGCAACTAAGACTGTGAGCTGCGACCACTGAAGCCAGTGCCCTCTAGAGCCTGTGCTCTGCAACAAGGGATGCCAGTGCAACAAGTCCGCACATAATGAAGAGCAGCCCCTTCTCGCCACAACTAGAGGAAGCCCGGTGCAGCAGTGAAGACTCAGTGCAGCCAAAAATCAATACACTTCAAAATAAATATCATTCTTCAATAAAAGGAACTGGGACTTCTTGGAGAAATGGCTAATTCCAAGGCTGGACATGGTCTGTACAAAATGAGCCTGGAATATCACACGATACCAAAAAGAAATGAAATGATCAAAGAATGAAGGGAACATATCAAAAGCCATAGGAGCCAGCTTGAAAGGACTGTCAGTGGACAAATCTGTGACAGTTTGGTCAACAAAATAACCGTATTAATGACTTATGACCATAGGTTACAACAAATATTCCTGAGTCCATACTGATATAAATACTAATAGTCAATTCAGGCATGAAAAAGCTGATGAGTTACAGGATACTTACATAGACTGGAAGTACCTCCCCACAAAATACTTATTAATTACAAAACAAAAATAGTAACTTCATAGTGGAGAAACCCAGCATCACTTCAACCAAATGAAGTTAAAATTACCAATAGCAGAAGAAATCGACAGCACAATACAATGCACTAGGGGCACAACACTACTTCTGCAGTATTCCTGGCCAAGGGCTTCCCTGGTTGCTCAGATGGGAAAGAATCTGCCTGCAGTGTAAGAGACCTGGGTTCGATCTCTGGGTAGGGAAGATCCCAGAGAAGGAAATGGTTGCCCACTCCAGTATTCTTGCCTGGAGAATCCCATGAACAAAGGAGTCTGGCAGGCTACAGCCCACATGGGATTGCAAAGAGTCAGACACTACTGAGTGACTAAGCATGTGTGTGCATGTGCTCGTGCGCACACGCACACACACACACACTCCTGCCCAAAATGCATTGCCTGAACCTAATCATGAGAAAATATTAGACAAAGGCAAATTGAGAACATTCCATAAAATGGCTGACCTGTACTCTTCAAAAATGTCCATGTCATAAAAGACAAAGACTAGGGATGTTTCTGGATTAGAAGAGACTAAAGAGACATGATAATTAACTTCACTACATCATCATGAATTAGTTTTGGACCAGATATTTTTGTTCTCTTGATACAATGAATATTAGTTGGACAGTAAGAAAAATTTGAACAAGATGTATAGATTAATGACAGAACTTCTGTCAGCCTGGATAAACACATAGGAGTGACATCCTGACCTAGAACAGCTACCCTGGACTATAGAAGAGCAGAAAAAAAGCCTCTTACGTAAGCCACTGTATGTGAGCCATCGTTAGATCTTAACAGCAGCATATCCTACATCAACTAATACAGATCGCGTACATTAAAGTGGGATGCTGCCAAACAAAATCAACTATTTAGCATTGCCTGGTTCAGAGGTGGCCATGGAAGATAAAAAACAAGGAAAAACTTCCAGAAGGAAGATAAGAAAAACAAAGGATAAGGAAATTCCATCCAGAGAGCAGAGTGAGAATCTGACCAAAGGACTTTCTCCACTGACATCCTTTTCTGAATGTGGGTCATTCCGGTTATTCTCTCCATACTGCACTATTGTATACTGGGCATTCGAGGTGTCCATCTGTATCTGGACCTGATGGAGAAGACTGAGCATAATGCATTGAAATAGTAACTGGATAGGATTTTGGATTGTTCTTTTGGGGGACAGGGTAAGTGTGTCCTAAAAATGGCAAGAGGGCTGAACATGGATGCCCAGAGCAGGAAGACTGAGGCAGAGACTGCCAGTGGTCAGTCAAAATCCATTCCTCCCTTCTTCCCAGACACACAGCCAAGCTACATTTTCCAGCCCCCTTGCAAGTTAAGTGTGGCCATATAACTACGTTCTCTCCAATGAAATGTGAACAGAAGCAATGTGTGTGATTTTCAGGCCTGGCCCTTGAAAATCTCCCACATGCACTCAACCATGGTCTTTCCCCCGCTCCTGTGGGCTACAATGGCGATGACCAAACAACCTTGGAAGCCATGTATTAAAGATGGTAGCCTGCCATTAGCCTATGTCTTTCAACAACCTTATAGAGAAAAAGCACCTGCCGATTTGGAAAACCTGTCCTGAATTGCTACCAGCAGGAGAAAATTTATGTATTAAATCACTGAATTTCTGTTGAGTCTCTTCTTACAATAGCTTAGCCTTCTGAAGTTAATATAGAGGCCACTGCAGCTCTCAAAGCAGACAGTTCTTAAGAAAAGGATTTTGAAGGTGCTAAACTAAGAAATGCCAGATAAACCGTTAACTGCTATGGAAGGGCCCATTAAATATGTCTACACTTATACTGAAACTTGGTACAAAGGACACTGGTCCCAAGAGATTTACAATCAGAAAATGAATCTGACCCAAACAGGTTTTGGCAGGCATGAAATTGAGTGCCACACTCTGCTCCAAGCTTAATCTTAATAACCCATCCAAACTTCTCTCAACTCACTACCAAAGCTGTTTGCAAAGGACGAGATGATGAACTTGATTGCTTTACTAACAAGGAAAGCCAGGAAACCACAGGGAAGTTTCCATGTGGCCTAAGGCAGACCATGATGGCTCTGGAGGTTGGAAACTTCATATAACAGTTACAAATCAATTACTATTGCATAGGCTTTGGGAAAGCCACATGGAACACCCTTCTGTCTGTTTCCTGAGAGATGGGTTGCTGAGGTCTCCCCAGAACTCCACTAAAAGGGCACAATTCTCAACCTGCCATCAATGAGTTAGGCTGGGGCACAGAGCAAGAAACTGATCTGGAGGAGGAAATGAAGCTCTGTAGACAGGTGAGAGGATATTCGTAAGGAAACTTGGCAAATGAAGGTCACTAGGACGGGGCAAGAGTTTCATTGGAGTAGAAGGAATGAAGGCCTGATTGGAAAGCTTTCAAGCGAATGGGAGGGGACTTCCCTGGTGGTCTAATAGCTAAGACTCCACGCTCCCCATGAAGGGGGCCCAGGTTCCATTCCTGGTCAGGGAACCAGATTCCACATGTTGCAACTAAAGATCCTGTGTGCTGCAACTAAGACCCAGCACAGCCAAATAAATCAAATAAATGGTAGAAAAAAGTGCTGGGGGGTGAGGGCGAGGGAGGCAAGGGAGAGAGAGAACGGGAAAAGTCCAGACAGCCAAAGGAGACAAACAGGACAGTGGCTAAAGGGAGATGTTTAATCAAGGGAATGTTTTTTCCCTAGTTTTGAAGATGGGAGATGTTTCCATGTTGTTAGGAATGATCAAGTTGAGCAGAAAATTGATAATGCAGGGGAGAGGGAAATCCAATGTCTTAGATACAAGGATAGCTTATCCACTGTAACAAAAGGAAATGCAGTGGATACAAATACAGAGGGGCAAGTAGGTGGTCCATTTAGTAGCACAACAATGAAGAGAGGTAATTAAGAACATGCACTGTGGAGTCAAATGAGTCACAATCTAAACTCCATCACTTTTGAGTTATATGCTCCTAGGCAAGTTGATCTAACCTGTGCATCATTTCCTTTATCTGTAAAATGTGGATATCAACTTGAAATTTTCTGCAAGAATCAACTACCAGTGAAGTGCTTTGAATAGTTTGGCACACAGAAAACATCCAACTCTATCTATCAGATCTAGGCCCTTAAATCTATTTCTCACTTCCACTGTATAATTATAAGGGATTTGATTTAGCTCATACCTGAATGGTCTAGTGGTTTTCCCCATTTTCTTCAATTTAAGTCTGAATTTGGCAATAAGGAGTTCATGGTCTGAGCCACAGTCAGCTCCTGGTCTTGTTTTTGCTGACTGTATAGAGCTTCTCCATCTTTGGCTGCAAAGAATATAATCAATCTGATTTCGGTGTTAACCATCTGGTGATGTCCATGTGTAGAGTCTTCTCTTGTGTTGCTGGAAGAGGGTGTTTGCTATGACCAGTGCGTTCTCTTGGCAAAACTCTATTAGCCTTTGCCCTGCTTCATTCCGTACTCCAAGGCCAAATTTGCCTGTTACTCCAGGTGTTTGACTTCCTACTTTTGCATTCGAGTCCCCTATAATGAAAAGGACATCTTTTTTGGGTGTTAGTTCTAAAAGGTCTTGTAGGTCTTCATAGAACTGTTCAACTTTAGCTTCTTCAGTGTTACTGGTTGGGGCATAGACTTGGATTACTGTGATATTGAATGAACTATGCCTGATGAACTATGGACGGAGGTTCGTGACATTGTACAGGAGATAGGGATCAAGACCATCCCCATGGAAAAGAAATGCAAAAAAGCAAAATGGCTGTCTGGGGAGGCCTTACAAATAGCTGGGAAAAGAAGCAAAGCGAAAAGCAAAGGAGAAAAGGAAAGATATTCCCATCTGAATGCAGAGTTCCAAAGAATAGCAAGGAGAGATAAGAAAGCCTTCCTCAGCGATCAATGCAAAGAAAAGGAGAAAAACAACTGAATGGGAAAGACTAGAGATCTCTTAAAGAAAATCAGAGATACCAAGGGAACATTTCATGCAAAGATGGCTCGATAAAAGACAGAAATGGTATGGACCTAACAGAAGCAGAAGATATTAAGAAGAGATGGCAAGAATACACAGAACTGTACAAAAAAGATCTTCACGACCCAGATAATCACGATGGTGTGATCACTCACCTAGAGCCAGACATCCTGGAATGTGAAGTCAAGTGGGCCTTAGAAAGCATCACTACGAGCAAAGCTAGTGGAGGTGATGGAATTCCAGTTGAGCTATTTCAAATCCTGATAGATGATGCTGTGAAAGTGCTGCACTCAATATGCCAGCAAATTTGGAAAACAGCAGTGGCCACAGGACTGGAAAAGGTCAGTTTTCATTCCAATCCCAAATAAAGGCAATGCCAAAGAATGCTCAAACTACCACACAATTGCACTCATCTCACATGCTAGTAAAGTAATGCTCAAAATTCTCCAAGCCAGGCTTCAGCAAAACATGAACCGTGAACTTCCTGATGTTCAAGGTGGTTTTAGAAAAGGCAGAGGAACCAGAGATCAAATTGCCAACATCCGCTGGATCATGGAAAAAGCAAGAGAGTTCCAGAAAGACATCTATTTTTGCTTTATTGACTATGCCAAAGCCTTTGACTGTGTGGATCACAATAAACTGTGGAAAATTCTGAAAGAGATGGGAATGCCAGACCACCTGACCTGCCTTTTGAGAAACCTATATGCAAGTCAGGAAGCAACAGTCAGAACTGGACATGGAACAACAGACTGGTACCAAATAGGAAAAGGCGTACGTCAAGGCTGTATATTGTCATCTTGCTTATTTAACTTCTATGCAGAATACATCATGAGAAACGCTGGGCTGGAGGAAGCACAAGCTGGAATCAAGACTGCCGGGAGAAATATCAATAACCTCAGATATGCAGATGGCACAACCCTTATGGCAGAAAGCGAAGAGGAACTAAAAAGCTTGTTGATGAAAGTGAAAGAGGAGAGTGAAAAAGTTGGCTTAAAGCTCAACATTCAGAAAAACTAAGATCATGGCACCTGGTCCCATCACTTCATGGAAACAGTGGAAACAGTGTCAGACTTTATTTTGGGGGGCTCCAAAATCACTGCAGATGGTATTGCAGCCATGAAATTAAAAGACGCTTACTCCTTGGAAGGAAAGTTATAACCAACCTGGATAGCATATTCAAAAGCAGAGACATTACTTTGCCAACAAAGGTCCGTCTAGTCAAGGCTATGGTTTTTCCTGTGGTCATGTATGGATGTGAGAGTTGGACTATGAAGAAAGCTGAGCGCCGAAGAACTGATGCTTTTGAACTGTGGTGTTGGAGAAGACTCTTGAGAGTCCCTTGGACTGCAAGGAGATCCAACCAGTCCATTCTGAAGGAGATCAGCCCTGGGATTTCTTTGGAAGGACTGATGCTGAAGCTGAAACTCCAGTACTTTGGCCACCTCATGCGAAGAGTTGACTCATTGGAAAAGACCCTGATGCTGGGAGGGATTGGGGGCAGGAGGAAAAGGGGATGACAGAGGATGAGATGGCTGGATGGCATCACCGACTCGATGGATTTGAGTTTGAGTGAACTCCGGGAGTTGGTGATGGCCAGGGAGGCCTGGCGTGCTGCAGTTCATGGGGTCGCAAAGAGCCAGACATGACTGAGCGACTGAACTGAAATGAAACATCCAACAAATATTGGCTGCTACTTCTTCAATATTGGTTATAATTTTGCTATAAGTACTACAAAATTATTTAAAAGCTAACTTGCCCAAGATTCACTAAACTCCTCCTGCCTCTCATGATCTTGAGATGGAAGAGGCAAAATAAAGAGTAAACAGAGCTGATTTCATTTTACGTTTGCACTATCAGCCCCAAGCTGACTTCTACTGAGGAACCTACTTCTTGGCAATTTAATACAACTACACAACTGTAGCTGTAGGAAATACACTATTTTTCTCAGTGGTAGAGTAAGGCTTAATGTCTAACATGCATAATAGAATACAAATCAATTTATTACAACTCATTTAAAGGTACCCTACTATTTATTATCTTGGATATTTGCCAATTCTGAGAACACTGCATTTAACACTGAAGTGACTAAAGGTACAGCTGTGAATACCCTTTTCTTTTTTTTAAAGCTGATGTGAGGTAGTGGGTAGCCAACTATCTTCCAGTTTGCCCTACCCACCCCTAAGTGGTTACTAAATAGTTCTTATATTCACGATGGTGATTTTTAAAAACCTGAGGTATAGGTGACTTACAAAGTTGTCCGTAACGGTCATTTATGCCGTCCCCTTGGCCTGGAATTCTTGGCCTTGGTCACTCTGCCCCCATTTCACCTTTCAGCTTTTAAAATTCAACTCAAGTAGCAGCTTTATTCGTAACAGTCAAAAAGTGGAAACAACCCAGATGTCCATTAACCACTGAACAAATAAGCTCTATTGATACACACAATATGGATGGGCTTCCCTGGTGGCTCCAACAGTAAAGAATCTGCCTGCAATGCGGGAGACCTGTGATCAATCCCTGGGTTGGGAAGATTCCCTGGAGGAGGGCATGGCAACCCACTCCAATATTCTTGCCTGGAGAATCCCACGGACAGAGGAGCCTGTTGGGCTACAGTTCATGGGGTCGCAGAGTCGGACATGACTGAGCGACTAAGCACAGCACAACACACAATATGGATAAATCTTGAAAACAGGCTGAAAGAAACCTAATACAAAAGCATATTATATGATCCCATTCATATCTAGTTCTAGAACAGTCAGATTTTATCTGTGGTGGAAAGATAAAACAACAGTTGTTGCTTGCGAGGAAAGCAGAGATTGATTTGGTAAGGAGTACAAAGTTTCTGGACTAATGGCTACGCTCAGTACCTTCAATAGGGGTTTGGGTTAGAAAGCTGTAAGCATTTGTTACAAGTCAGCAAATACATACTCACAGCTTGTAAATTTTATCACATATGAATTTTACACCAAAAGGAGAACATGGCAAATACTAAACTTAATGATAAATGCCGAAATATTTAGGGCATAGTGTACTCATGTTTGCAATTTACTTCTAAATTAACATAAAAAAGACATTGATACATGGATATATGGCAAAGCAAGAATGTAAAATGTGTTTGCTGTAAAATTCAGCATTGCTGTGTGAAGAATTAATAGTAAAATGCTGGGTAAAGTACTCAAATGTCAGCTTTATATGAAGCCTCCCAGAGGGCATCCACGGTAAGTGCCCCTCCTCTGTGCTCCCATAATACCCAGTAAAAACAATGAACTCACCCCCATTTTATTAGTTCTGAATCTGCATACCAACTCCCAGCAGAACTATAATTAACTTGAAAACAAAGCCTATCTTATTGGTCTCAGCAGCTAGCACAAGCCCAGGCACATAGTAGATAATAGTTTTTTGGTTCATTTTCTTTTGCTGAATCATTACAGCTTCCAGAAAAATCTATCTGACCTGAACTCATCTCTGTGAATCCTTACAAACTCCCTTTTTGGAAAGATTTTGAAGCTATCCCTTCTGGTTAATCCTATTCCTCCTCCCCAGTCTCTCAACTTTAAAAACTATTAATTAGTAACTACTGATAGACTCATTCAATTCATACTCTTTACAGAAGTCACCTGGGTGGCATATTAAGGACCATGTTGAGTCATACTACTCAGTTCTATAGCCAGCCAGACTCCTTGAAGAAGTACTATTTCCTCACCATGGAACAATGAGTAATGTGCCATTTTATATTTATGCAATTATCTGTGTTATCCTTATGTATCAAATAGTTTCAATGCTGCCAGGACTTACTGCAGCCAGACTGCTTGAGTGGCAACCCTATCATTTACTAGCCATATAACCTTGCCCAAGGTGTTTTTTGTGCCTTGTTTTCCTGCCTCTTGATTAAAAAAATAATTAAAAAGGAGATGGGGGAAGGAGAGGGGGCATGATAATGTGTCACCTGTTGTTGTGATCCTTCATAAGATATTGCATGTAAACCACTTCAAACAGTGCCCAGCTATTAACTAACATTTATTATGTTCAGTTCTGCATCACCAATGGCAGAAGACTGGGGTTATAATATGATCTACAAATTAGCCTAAATGACCAGTGTTCTAGTGCTACATTAATATGAATCATTTTTGAGAGTATAATGCAGGGAGGTGACTATAGTTAATAATACTGTTTGTATATGTAAGTGTTGTTAACAGAATAGATCTTAAATGTTCTCACCATATTCACACAAAAAAATGGCAATTATGAGGTGACACATGTTAACTAATCTTATTGTAAATTTCACAATTTATGCATATGTACCAAATATTCATACTGTACACTTTACACTTAGATAGTATTGTATGTTAATTACAATTCAATAACTCTGGAAAAAAGAATACAATGCAGGGAATTCCCTGGTGGTCCAATGGTTAGCACTTGGCACTTTCACTGCCATGGTGTGGGTTTACTCCCTGGTCAGGGAACGAAGATCCCCCAAGCTGTGCAGCATGGCCAAAAAATTTTTTAAAAAAGAAAGAGAACAATGCAAATCTTAACATGCTGAACATTAAGAGTTTTCAATAAGAATTCAATTTTTATATTCTTTCTCAAATATGGGCTTTCACTTACCTCCAAACATCAATCCATTATCTAAGGGAGGTTTTACACACACAAACACACACACACACACACACACACATTTTTCTCTCAGTCTCTCTCTAGCTCAGCACACTCTACTGGTTTCCTTCCTAGCACTAATTATGAAATAAGCTTAATTATTTTATTTGATTCTTTCCTTATTTGTTTGCCCCACTAGATCTGTGGAGGAGGGGCCTTGTGTAGATCTCTAACACATGCCTCAGCACACAGTGGGCACTCAAATGTATCCTGGATGAACAATGCAGATATTTTAGTGAGCATTTAACTCATACCAGATAAATAAAGTAATAATGGTCATAGGTTTCTACTTTAAAGTAATAACCCAATTAGGGATTTAGTCTCATTTTAAAATACATATGATTTATTAAAAATATAGTATTTTCTATAAATTATTCCCACCCAAACATGTTAAAAGATGTGGTAATAGGTACACTTTCTAACCACTTATAGCCACCCTCCTCTTTCAAGTACAAAAGATAAAACATACAACATACTGTAGGTTTATTTTTATTCAAAAAGTTACTGTCTCAAGACATAAATACAAATCAGAAAACAGTACAATTAGGACAATAGAATGTGGAGGACAACAGGTTAGAGTAATATATAAAACATTTTTAGCTGGTTGAAAACAAAGCTGTAAGAACTGCTTTCACAAAGAAGTACTCCTTTCAAGAGTGAGAAAAAAAAATCAACTTAGGTTTAAAATCATATATACAGTCCTCTCAGCAGTTCTAGTAAATGCAGTGGTGTGAAAAACAACATAGGCAATACTTTTGCACGTAACAATATTTGTTGATGGAAAATCTGTTAGACATGTCTTGATTTCATTTGTTATTAACCATGATTTAATAAAATAATTGTATTTTATCATGATCTTTTAGCTAACCTATGGTTTTTGGCTACCACAGCCCAATGCTTGTTGGTTTCTGACTCTTAAGAACTGGAAGCCTTTTGGTATTCACCCATCTGAAGATATTCTTGTATTGCAAGCATATTAAGGCATGGAATGATTAAAATAATAAACCTCAAGAACTGAGAGACGACTGACAAAAGATAGATACACATGTAATATAAGTTAATATTTTGTTTTAAACGATGTCTAGCTGCCTAAGCCTCGCAAAATGAGTTGATGTCAAAATGGCAAGTAGCCACTTTCTGTTTTAAACTAATTCATTTGTGAAAGGACATAAAATGAAGTTTAAAGCTTAGCTTTCAAAGAATATTATGGGTTATGAATTCTATTATCCCATCTAATTTACATACAGAGGAAATGTACTGTAACCTGTTAGAAGTATCTTTAACCTGAAGACTGCTTGCAAAGACAGATAGATAAAACAATATAAAATACAAATTTAAAAATCATTTTAAAGCATGAACACTCATGCTTTTCTATTTTTAAACATTGTTAAACTTTCAATATATTTCTGAAACCTCATAATTTTAAGTTGGAATTTAAAAGTAAGAAAAAACTAAACAAACTGCGCAATTATAAAATCAGCACCAATTTATATATATATATAATTTTATTTAAAATTTAGATCCCTATTCCCACACTCTAATAAGCTGTATAATTTTTGTTTAGAGTTTTTCTGCAAACATACTACAATAAGCTTCTTTTATTTGGAGACAAAATACAGTGGCACTACTGGAAGGAATATCACAACATTACATTTTTATCTTAAAGGACAAGCAAACTTTCAGGGTTGATAATGGGATAAGCATGTTTGAGACTGGTTACCTTCTGGCAGTTCACTGCATCTGGGTATTTCTGAAAAGTATAGAGAAGCTCTTGGATTTTAAAAATATCTTAAAATACATTTTAGATGAAAAAATTGTAAAAGTTCTGCTTATAAGTTTACTTTTCTCCACAATTACAATATTTAAAAGAAAGCCTCGATTGATGTTTCAAGCATTTAAATTTAGAATGCTAAAAACAATTCTATCCTATAATTTCAGGGCAGGGGAATACTCATCCTTAACTTTGTTTCTTGGATGTAAACAGAAATCCAGCAGAGGTCATCATTACTTAGTACACCCAGTAAATAAATGTAAGAGGATTCACGTCTGTACCAAATGCCTCTTCAGATTGTTATAGTTTCTTTAAAAAAAGCATGAAATAATTGATTCAAAAGCCAACTAACAGCGCATAAATAAAATATTTACTTTCTAAGAAAAACTGTAGCTTATCATCAAATTGTTTACTTGTCCTTTACTTTTTTCAGGCAAACAAAACTGCCCCTCAAATGCACTTGATCTTGGTAAGTATAAGCACGTCATATTCTCCTTAGAGAAAAATCTGTACAGAATTTCACTGTATCTACCACACTTTATTTTAAAATTTCCTCTTCCACTTAGAAAATGACTTCACCAGAGACTTAATTGCGTACTGGTATTAAAACATTGACACCCCAAGAACCTAATGAGAGAGGGAAAAAAAAAATCTTGTTAAAATTGTCATTCATTTCTTTGTAAAATATATTACATTAATACTTGGCAATATTAAGTTTAATAACATGCTAAAAGTCACTTTGAAAAATTCCCCTCTTCAGATACATAATTCTAAAATTATAATTACCATTAACATAAAATGAAATAACATCAGGCCTAATCACAATCCTACCTACCTCATAAATATAACTAAAAGCATAAATCATGTCTCATTTATATGTTTATACACACCCCTAATGCCTAGATAATGCCCTGAACACAGGCACCCAACATATGTTGAATGAACAAATAAATGTGCTTCTTGACATACACTTCTGGCACAAGAATGTCTGGCAAACTCAGTCATTTGCACTGTGAAATGGGTATCATGAACACGCAGACCAAAAACATCCAAGAACAATATAAACACGTAGAAAATAGGAAGCATTCTTTAGGAAAGCTGGACTGAATGAACAGGTCTACTAATTTGAAAAAATCAAGTTAAGTAAAGGTAAAATCTGAGCAAAAAGTTGTATTGATGCTTTTCATTACATTTTGGGGTTTCCCTCGTAGCTCAGCTGGTAAAGAATCTGCCTGCAATTCAGGAGACCAGGGTTTGGTTCCTGGGTTGGGAACTCGAGAAGGGAATGGCAACCCACTCCAGTTAAATTTCACTCCATTACATTTCAGCTGGGGAAACAATGCTAGGTAAAAATCTAATCATTACTTGTCACAAACTTAAAAAAGTAAAAGCAGGTAATGAATGGAGCAACTCCTTCTTGTTTGTTAAGCAAGAAGAAGTTACAACTTTTAGTTCTGTACATACTAAAAGTTGGGCTCTTCAAGTAAATTTCCAACACTTATTATGACAATTGAGTAATATTTTTAAAATACTATAATGAGCTAGTGAAAACTGATAATTAAAGCCAGAGGTAATGATCTAAGACTGGGATTACAAAGGGCACTTACTTGTAAATTAAATCTCACTTTAACAAAAGTTACAGAACTCACAAATTGCTTTGATCTGAATTGAAGGACCTATGTATTTTCAGACCAGGAAACAAATATCTATCTGATTGCAGCCTCCAAGAAGCAAATCATCAAGTAAAGTGTTTGGAATCCCCAGGAATGAGAACAATAGAGGATTAATGTACCCCATTCTTACCAGTCATCCATCAAAACCACCACCACTACTGGCCCCTTGCCCACCCCACCCCTAAAGGTTAAGCGTTCTCCTTTTTAGTTTTAAGAGTCAGAGTTTGGGTGGTTAGAATGTTTCCAAAGAGGCCTAGGTGATAGGTGATGTTTAAAAATCCCTTCTAGCCGTAACACTCTGACTCTGGGTAATGGAAGATCTAATGATGAATGAAAGGATAAAATCTTAATTGACAGTTTTAGTGTGGAGTGTGGCATGAAGATGAACTCAAGTTCTTTCCAAACCAAGGGTCTACCTAGAAATAGCCTGAACAGATCTTTTTTCCCCCTCCTCCTGGGTTTGTACAGACAAGGTTATAAAGGAGATTCTTCTAGAAGAACATTAAATTTGCTCCATTATACCAAACCCTTCCTTTACCAATTTTATACTACAGATAATTCTAATAAAAGAATCTCAACACAGAAGGAGGACATTAGCGATATTCTCTTTTTCTGGCAACATAAGCTACCTGTTTCTGGTGTCAACATTAATAACCACTTAAGCACATACTTTAAAGGTACCATCAGCCAGCTTTGGTATGTTGAGGCAATACTGGCCCACTAATAGCAGAAAGCAACCATATACCAATGTTGACACTGTTACCAAATATGAAACTAAATAAATCATAAATCTAGAATATTATATGCAACCCCAAACTGATCTGCTCAGAGTTTTCATATTACCACTTCTGAATCACACAGATAACATGTTACAGAAAATAAATCTAGGATTTATTTAGTAATAATCTGAAGTATCTATACTAGGATGCTTTGGGTTAATTCACATAAAACTAGAGAATCTTAGAATTGGGTATAAAAGGATCTACAGCCCTAATTTTATTATTGTCTTGTTGACTATCATCACAGGGTTGAATAAAAAGAGATGTAATCTAATGCAGATTTTTACACTAAAAATTTTGTTATTCCATTTAAGTTATTGTTGAGATAATAAGATAAAGTTTAATGTAATGTTAAAACAAACTAGTATTAATAGTATTACAATACATACGCAGTCAAAGACTTGTAAAGATACCTGAACTGTTAAAGATATGGAGCAGTCAGTTATGTGACTGCTGCCATCATGTGGTACTAGTATAGAACTACAGATATAGACGCACGTGCTCCTTTTTCTAATTTTAGGCAAAGCAGCAAAACTACTATCCTCTAAGTTGTTACATATGCAATGAACACAAGAATGCCATCATTTTTCTATAAATAACAATTATTAGGTCCCTATCTTTGGCTTCACTCAGATTATAGTTTTCCCTAAATGTTAAATGTCAAAAATATATATACATATACAGTGCTGTTCCACTACTGTAGAGAGGAAAAAAAAAGGTGAAGAGCACCATTTGGCAAATCTATTCAATGGTAAGTGACTAAGGAAACAAATGCCTAAAGGTTTCCTGACTTTAGATGAACAAATGGAAAAAATAAGATGATCTCTAACTGCCCGTATCAATTTTGACTATAGTTAATCATTATAATTTCTAAAACAATTTTCTTGGTATTTCTTTGAGGCAAGGTCTGATTTTAGTTCTGGGAAGTACACAGCAGAGGCAGCACAAGATTTTTACATCAAAAGGAACTCAGATCAAATTACTACTCTGACACTAAAGCTGTATAACTCTCAGCAAGTCACTGAAACCACCTCTACAGCCCAAGTTTGCTTGAGTGTAAAAGTGGGATCCCACTAAATTGTGCCTGGCACAATGTCAGGCACATAAGTTTTCAAATACTAGCTTCCATTCCTTTTCATCTCAAAGTGATAGTACAGGTGGACTAGAATACAAATCCCTTGAGAGCAGGGAGAGCATCTTATTCATTTCAGCACCGATTTCCAACTCACTAAACTGCTGAATGAATGCGTTTCATCACATATGCTTGGAAAGATTCTCTTTTATTCCTCATCACAATCACTACCTAAATGTTTTATTTAACAAACTGGAAGATACATACTCCTACATTATCAGGGAAACCACATACTTCAATATGCACTTAAACGACAGACTTATGGGTAGGCAGAGGTCACCTACGCTACTCAGATTATGGTCTTATTAGAAATGCAGAATGTTAGACCACACTTAAGACCTACTGAAGCAGAACCTACATTTTAATAAGATCTCTACATGATTTATATGTCCCTTAGAGATGGACAAACACTGATTTCAAGGATCCCAAGGTGCCTTGTCCAAAGATTTCTATACCTGCTGATCTATGAAATGTTATCTTTTAGCTCAAATAGCTAGCTCTATTAATTTAAGTATGTTAGCATGAGTTCGTTTGTTAAAATTCTTCCAAGAGCTATCTGACAGCAGATGAGGCAAGAGAGGGCCAGGAGAGAACGGTAGAAATAGGGGCATAGAAGGCAGGCCTTGGAGGATGATACAACAGTCACCTGAGACAGCAGGTGTTAGGAAGAAGGAGCATAAATGGGTAGATTCTAAAAAGTGAGCTAGACAGGCATTTAACCGATTTAGCAAGCTGACAAATAAAGCTAAACACCTCTATGCTGGGCAAAACTCTCAAAATGAATAAAATCATCACTGCCTGGAGTTCAATCATTGAGCAAAATATAATATCCTATTTCACTACATCAATCTGGTAGTTATCAAAACAGAAGTGTGTACAAGTGTTATGGGAGCTGAGAATAAAGTATCTATCTAAAAAGTTAGGAAAAACTCCAAAGGTGATGTCGGAACTGACTACTGAAAGAATTCACTACTTGGAAAAGGAAATGGGCAATTCTGACAGAGAGAAAAGCTTTTACAAGGTCATGGAGTTGTGAAAGAGCACAGTGTGTCTGAGAGGAACTACAGATGGTATTCTCAGGGAGAATATGGCAACAGGGACTGATAGAAGAAACAGAACTGACATCAACTAACAATAACCAATTATCTCAACTCCCTTCTCTTTATTACCAAAGCCTTTGTTCAAGTTCTATTTTTCACCATGTCTTCATATTAAGATTATGACTATCATCGTTATTTTTCTTGTAATTCATCCTATTCAAGGAAATATTTCTGAAACACAATTCTGATCATGCCTGCTCCCCCATTCAAAATCCTTCATCAGGTATAACTCAAGCCTACAGGAAAAGTGCAAATTCCTTAACAAACACTTAAGCCCCAGTTGGCCAGGGATTCAAAGGCACTTTGAATCTGTTACCACCACTGCATGACCCCTTCTCAACTCTACTCCGAAACCCCTCCTGCCTGTCTCTTTTCCTCCTGTCCAGTTGTTTTTATCCATTCTTAATGTATTGTCCAAGCTCTTCAACCTCAATCTCAGAGATTGCCTATTACTTTTGATTTTACAATCTTGAGGCATATTTAAATTAAACCTACTGATTCATCCATAATTGAAGCTGGATCAAAGAAATCAGGCTTCAGTTCTGTTCTCTCTCGTCTGTTCTTTGATGGTGGCTAAAGGGGGAAAAAAGGAAGGAAGTTGACAATTGCCATATCTATAATAAGCCAAATAGTAACTGAAAATCTTGAAATTAATTAAGTGTTCACGAGACCTATGTAACTGCAATTGCACCCTACAATACTTCAAGTACTATCTATTCAAACTACAGAATGTTTAAAAATGCAAAAGCAGTTCATTCATAGGAAATTATTCTTATGGATGAAAACTAGAAAAAGGATTTTTTGTTTTATTTTAGAAATGTCTCTCTCAACTCACTTTCCTTTCAAGGCGCTGAATTACACTATTCTGAAGAGAAGCCATATTTAATTATTTGTTCCCTTTAAGGAGAATACACCAAGGTATACTGAGAAATAGAAGACCTGGCTTATGAGTCTCAGCTTTACTGCTTACTAGTTTTGTCTCTTTGGATAGGATGTCTAAGCTTCAATATCCTCAATCCTTTCAACCTACCTCACAAAGCTGAATGAGCTGTGTAGCAAAATGACATATGTGGATAATAAAGCCCTAATTGTATATATGATGTTATTATCAGAGAATATACCATCATATATATTCAACTTCCAAGTCTTTTATCAGTACTTTACTGTGTGATATGGAAACTGACCTCAGTAAAAAAGTAGACCATGTTTATAATATATTGGTTTGATAATGGTAAATAGATGGTAAATTATAAGGTGATATTATACTATTAAGCAAAATATATTCTTTATATATTCCTAAATTAGTCTGAAAGTTTACCATCTTAAATTAGGATCTAACACCCTCACTAAACTCATCCTCTTCCTCAATCCCTTCTCACGTAACTAAACTCCTGGCAACTATTTTATTTAGTAATTTTGCAAAACTTACTTTTACGGCAAATATTTCTCTCCTCTAATAATATTCAATTTAATTTCAAAAAAAAAATCTAAATTTAAAACCTTACAGAATCATCGTATCTTACCAAGTCTATATCCATGGTGTCAAAATCCATCCCCTCATTAAGATCTTCAATCCTCCCTTCTGAGGACATCATAACATCTTCAACAATTGGCTCTTCATCATCTTCCATTAGGCTTGTACCACGCCGACTAGAGAAATACAAAAAAGGTCAAGATCTCAACCAAAGTCACAACTTAGTAATATATTGGCAGCAACTATGTGGCTCTATTCAAATGTAATGGAAAATGATGGAATTAAAGGTCAGGGAAAATGACTAGGCATTGATCATGTCATCAATGATGTCAAAACCCCAATATTCACTTGTCTGAAAATGCTAAGGAGTTATGTTCATTCTACATTACTTCAAAACATTTAACTTGATAGTTCTGATATTCCATTTAAAAGCTCAATGAGAATTTACCACATGGGAGCAGACAAGATACCTCAAATCCTTTTTGAAAGTAGGCAGGGTACAAATTAATAAAGAAGTATAAAACAAGAGACCAAAGAAATGACATTTTCAGAATACATGTATTTTCATGAACATATAATGCTAATTTTACCCATCACTGACATTCACTCAGTACCTAAAATGTACCAGGCACTCACTCACTCATTCACATAGTGCCCACTACGTGCCAGGCTTTGACTGTGTCCTATGGATGCAAAATAAAAGATGAATAAGACATGATTCCTGCCCTCAAGGAGCTCACAGTCTACTATGGGAAACACAATTAATTATGACAAAGTGATAAATATTGCAAGAGAAATATGCATTAAGTGCTATAAAGATATACTGAAAGAAGAGATTAATTCTGCTTCAGGAAGAAATGAGCAACATTTATGGTGAAACTTGCACTCTGTATCCTATGAAACTCAAAACTGAGACATATATAGAAAAGTTAAATAAAAATTAAGACCCAAAATTCTATTATCACATAATTATAAAGAAAAAATTCAAATTTCAAGTTCACAAATTAGCCCATATTAGCATAAAGGAATCAACATAAGTGAAATTGAGGGTGACTTGTTGTTCCCCAGTTTGGATAATCTTTCTTTCTTTGCTCACTCATGTAAAGATCCCACCCTCCCCCAAATCAATTATTTATTGAATGCCTGCTTACAATTTACACAAAACTATGTTGAGTCTTAAAAGATGAAGATAACAAGACATGATGTCTAGTCCAGGCTATGTGGACAAATATATTAACAATGGTCCCTATTTCTCAAGAGTTCTGGACAGTAAATGATAAATGACAATTTTACTGTATTTGGTGGAAGCAACTGTGAAGGGGATACGTGTGCTTTGGGGACCATGTGTTATAGAAAACCAGAAACTCATTCTGCTTTTGAAAGATATATGTGATATAAACTAGGAGACAGAGAGAATTTGAAGGTATTTTCAGTTATAGGCCAGACACCATTACAGAACAATTATTGTAAAACAAAAATATTTTAAAGTCTCAGGTGACAGACTACTTATGATACAACCAAAAGACTCTTCTGATAATAATTAACTGGAATAATTTCTTTGTCACCTAGGGAAGTTTATCTCTAAGAAGAATAAAAACTAACTACAGCTATATGAGATGATGGATATTTACTAAACTTATTGTGGTAATCACTTCATGATGTATGTAAGTTGCATCATCATGCTGGACACCTTAATACAGTGTTGTATGTCAATTACATCCCCATAAAACTTGAAGAAAAAAGTTAATCAATTAATCTACAAACAAAAGAACAATGATAAATGGTACTGATAATGAGATGCTGTGGAAGAGCGTGTGCACTGGCGCAAAGTTTCAAGGGGAGACATATGGACCAAATGATTGCCTGGCAGAATTCTGCAGTATTTGGACTGGTAACTAGTGAGAAGCTAAGAAATTACTTGTTGAATTCAGCATGAAATAAGAACATATGTTAAAGGGAATGTGGCTATAGAAACAGAATAGGGGACAGAATCAAGGGATAGTATAGAGGATGAACATAGTAGACATAAGAGGATCAGAATTTACAGATGTGATAAAGTATACCTTGTCTGTTTGAGGTTTTTAAGACCACTACAGACAACTAAAGAGAATTTAATACTGCTCGTGAGGTAAATGACCAGTTCTTAAGAAAAAGAGGTCAAATTCTCATCATTCAAAAACCAACAAAATTGCAACAAAATATAAATTTAAGAAATAAGGTAACAATCACTATCTCCAGCATTAAAACATGTACCACATTATGTTACAAATACAAAGCTTTCAAACTAAAAAACTTAATCAAAATCATCAGATCTTCCCCCTTTGTACCAGTCATCTAAAGACTGCTTATA
Source organism: Bos grunniens (assembly GCF_055505025.1). Lineage (NCBI taxonomy): Eukaryota > Metazoa > Chordata > Mammalia > Artiodactyla > Bovidae > Bos > Bos grunniens. Next base: position 138,187,111 of record NC_141194.1, read on the forward strand.
TGCCGTTTCTTTTGGAGCCAAAGCTAATAAGGACTTATAAAACTCTCATACAGATTCCAGTAAAAACAAAGTATTTGAAAATTAAACTGCAGTTTTTTTAGCATTGGACATTTATTCATTCAATGAACATTTAACTTAGTACTTTTTTAATGTGCCAAGCACTAACAGGAAATGAAAGCAGTCCCTATTAAGAGGTACAAACTATTAAGTATAAAATAAGATACAAGGATATACTGTATAACACAGGGAAATGCCAATATTTTATAACTATAAATGGAATAAAACCTTAAAAACTGTGAATCACTAAACTGTATACCTGAAACATATAATATTGTACATCAACTATACTTTTCAATTTAAAAAAAAGAAAGAAAGAGGTCCCTGCCCTTAAGGAGCTCACAGTCTAGAGAAAGGGACAAATTCATAAACAAATTACAATATAATGTGGTAAGTGCTATAAGAAATAGGAATATACATAGTGTTATGGGAGCATAGATGACACCACAGCTTCATATAAGGCGACACCTGAGCTTGTCCTTTTATGATGATTTTACCAGCTGCCAGGGAATAGGATATGATACTAAAATGTAGGCAGGGGCCATATTTAGAGAGATCTTGCATGCCATGAGCTAAGGAGTTTGAACTGTATCTTGCAGGCAATGGGGATCCATAGAATGGTTTTAAGGAAGAGAGCTACATGATCAGATTTTTATTCTAGAATAGCACTTCTTGATGGCAACGTGAATGATGGAGTGGTGGTGAGGGGAGTGAGGGAAGGGGTTTGGTGAGAGGATAAATAGATCTGAGGGAAGAACATGAATTAGAAAGCTAATGCAATAGTTCAGGTGAGAGATGAGGGCCTGAACTAAGGTGGGGATCAATTAAGATGTAACAAAACTGAATTTTTAGCTATAGTTCTGTGTACCAAAATAAACAAGGATTCATAGTTAAACTTTTCCAACAGATCAACCTAATATCAGTCCTTTACCTAACTAGTTAATATTTAACTTCAGAAGTTTTTTTTTTCTGTTGGAAAGACCAATTTTTAGCTCCTTGATTATTTCAGCTTAGTTACTCTAGAGAGTTTGCTGAAATTTTTAGATAAGGCACACAATAAAATATGTCAAAATGAATTAGTGAACTTCCTAGACTCAGACAATAAGGCACTCTCACTTACATGGCATGCTGAAGATTAGTTCGCAGTTTAACATAGCTCATTGCTGCTCTCTCCTGCTGCTGCCTTGCTTCCTCTTGTTGTCTTTGAGCTAACATCCATGTTACCTGCGTGCTTCAAGGAGAATTTTATTCTTCTTTTAACTTAACTTTTTTCTATGTAATTAATAAAGTTATAGTACAGAAAATGATCAAATGTACTTACTTATAATCAAGAGGAGTTTGATGATGTTCAGTCTGCATTGGATAGACACTCATGAAACTATCCTCAGGTCGTAATCTTTTGGGCTCTCTCATAATTGTTGAGGTGAGTTGTGGTGTCTGCATCATAACTGGGGTGTGCAGTGTTTGCTCTCTGCTTAGCCACATACTGTCGCTACTACTGCTTTCTTCGGCTGAGAAAGAAAAGTAATAGCAATGAAGTTCAGTCACTAATTTTGACTAAGTGTTAGTCGCTCAGTCATGTCTGACTCTGTGTGACATGGATTATAGCCCACTCGGCTCCTCTGTCCATGGGATTTCCCAAGCAAGAATACTGGAGTAGGTAGCCATTCCCTTCTCCAGGGGATCTTCCTGATCCAGGGATCGAACCCAGGGCTCCTGCATTGCAGGCAGATTCCTTACCATCTGAACCACCAGGGAAATGTCTAATACAACCTGTGCACGTCAACAAACATCTGCTTCTTTACACATGCTAGAGCTTGAACAGAGGGATACAAAGGTATGTAAGAATGCAGTCCCTGCCATGCCCTGACAGTCCAGTTGTGGAAAAAGAAAGTGAAAGAAAGTGAAAGTTGCTCAGTCGTGTCTAACTCTTTGCGACCCCATGGACTCTAGTCTGCTAGGCCCCTCTGTCCATGGAATTCTCCAGGCAAGAATACTGGAGTGGGTAGCCATTCCCTCCAGGGGACCTCCCCAACCCAGGGATTGAACCCAGGTCTCCTGCATTGCAGGAGGATTCTTGAACCATCTGAGTCACCAGGGTAGACCAAGAATACCGGAGTAGGTAGCCTACCCCTCTCCAGGGGATATTCCCAACTTAGGAATTGAACCGGGGTCTCCTGCATTGCAGGCAGATTATTTACCAGCTGAACTACCAGGGAAGCCCTGGTAAAGAAAATACAGGCAATTATAACACAGTGTGCATGCATGCTCAGTCGCTTCAGTCATATCCAACTCTTTGCAACCCCAAGGACTATAGTCTGCCAGGCTCCTCTGTCCATGGGATTCCCCAGGCAAGAATACTGGAGGGGGTTGCCATGCTCTCCCTCCAGGGGATCTTCCTGACCCAGGGATCGAACCTGTGTCTCCTGCATTGCAGGTAGATTCTTTACTGCTGAGCCACTGGGGAAACACAGTGTGGTAAGTGCTAAAAGAGGGAAGCACAGGAAGAATGGGAACAATGAAAAAGATCAGAGCCCAGCTACCCAGAAGTTACTTCTGACTAGAGTGGATATTATGTGAACTGTGACATCTCCAAGAAATGGGGAGAACATAAGCAAAAGCACTGGGGCATGAAACAACAATGCCTAAATCATACTAATCTGCTGATTATTGTAAGAGTTTAGTAGTCCTGGAGTAGATGGCAAAGGTAAGGCTGAATAAAGAGGCAGGAGTCAACTCATGCAAAGTTTTATAAGCTATGCTAAGCTGACAGGAACTACTACTAAAGGTTCTATGGAAGCAATGTGGTGAGTTACATGTTTTATACTAAGTATATGGCGGTGATGTGGAGGACAGACCTAAGAATATGAAGACTAGCGAGCAAACTGGCCACTGAGGAGGCTAACTATGTTAGACCAGGTGAGTTAAGAGGTTTAGATAAGAAAAACTTTTTAAAATTTAGTGGTATTCAGTGGACATATCTTTTAATTTGATAACTTTTCTATCTAAAAAAAGGAAAATTTAACTTCTTATCAAGCCCAAGTATTTTAACTGGTCAGGGATACTGTGTAAGAGAGATTTCTCCACAGACTGGGATGTTGGTACTATATGACCAATCAAGTCTAAATCTAAGGCTGTGTAAGTTACAAGTTAATGCTTTGTGTTACTGGACCAAAAAAATACTAAAACCATTAATCCATGTGGCGATTTAAAACCATGGCTCCTAGGAAAATAAGTTAAAAAAAAATAAAGCCCCCAAATCTCTGACACTTGTCACATTAACAGGTAGGTGGGGGATGATGTCCCATTCCCTTGAATCTGTGCCCTGTGATTGCTTGGTCCACAGAACATGATGGAAACTATGCTCTGCCAGTTTCTGGCCTTAGAAAATGGCAGTGTCCAGAGTTGTTTCTTGAGACACTTGTTCTTGAAGCCGAGTCACACACTGTGAGGAAGCCAAATAGTCACATGGAAAGGTCACATGTAAGGTGTTCTGGCAGACAATCTAGCTGAGGTCCCAGCTGACAGCCAGCATCAGATACATCTACAAGTGAAGATATCTCCATATGATTCCAGTCCCAGCCTTGGAGTATTTATTCCTAGTGAAAGCACTGGACATTATGTCCAGGTTATATCATTTAAGTTTTGGGGGTAGTTTGTTACTCAGGAATAATAGCTGGAACAAATTTTGACAACTATACTCATTAAACAAAAGTATCTTAAAGAAAGGAAATGAAGAACCAACCCTGGAGTACTAACAGTCCAAGAGATTCAAGCATCATAATATATTCTTAACTCTAAGATTATAGACAGCAACTTGTATTTCTGTGAAGTTCTTTATGATTAATGATCTCTTCATAGAAATTCCAAAGTTGGAACCTCTCTGAATCTGCTGCACCACTTAAACTAGATGATCTGATCTCTTAGGTAATGATTAGTTCTAAAATACTGAGTCCATATCCGTATACATAGAGTATAGTGCAGTGATTTAAAAGTAGATGCTCTATAGGGTGGGAGGGAGACTTAAGAGGGAGGGGACGTGTGTATATCTTGAATAAATTTAATACAGAAAAAAAAAAAGTAGATGCTCTAGAGTGAGATTGCCTGGCTCTGCTACTTAGCATCAGTGTGACCTAAGTTAATCAACTTCTCTGTACTAGTTTCCTACATGTGAAAAATAAGAATGTACCTAAAGAATTTTAAGAATCAAATTCATATATGGAAAATGCTTAAAACAGTACATTTTACACACAACTGGAGCAAACAGTGTGCATTTAACAACACATACCTTGAATTTAAAAAGGAGGTGACCTATGGGAAACATAAAGGACAAACATAAAGAAAATAAACTATATGCTTACTGAGTGCAAGCTGCATGCCTTCAACCACTTTCCGTTTCCCTGTAGACGGTTTGGATTTTTTACTCCGCACAGTTGACCCCCGACTACTAATTCCACTAATGACTGACATGGTGTCATCATCACCACCAGCTAGCAAAGAATTTCGGTATGACATTAGTGGAAGCCACACGTCTTCTCTTCGGAGTGACATCTGAAAGGTCATGAACTTTTCCAAGTAAACATACCTTAAAAAGGAGGAGAAACCATTAGCTTTGATACATTAAATTGCCATAGCTTTTTTTTTCTTTTTGCTTATTCCTAATAATCTTAAGACTTACATATTATATGGAACACACAATGATTAACTAGAGTTAAATAAAAAGTAAATGAGAATAAAAATAATGGTCGATGGATCTGCATTTCCTGAAAGCATTCCACTAATAACTGCGGGATATTAGTGTTCTCTTTCTCAAAATGTCTCTGTTCTATCCTAACTTTACAGATTCCCTCTGTTAGAAGAACAAATCTGAGTCATATTTTTGAAAAGAGAATTGGATTTAAAGATTACACAACTTGAGTTCTAGTCCCAGTTCTACCAACCGCTAGCCGTGTGAGTGTGCGTATATTACTTCACTACTTATTCTAAGCCTCATCAGTACAGTGATGAAAAATTCTGTCTCTATGAAGATTTCCCAATAAAGGAAATAATTCACAGCATTTTGGCTTATTATTTGTTGAGCACCTATGTCTCAGGCAATGGGGACAGATGCAAAGGTAAATCTGATATGGCCTCTACCTGCAAAATATTGTCAGAGTAATGGAAGTCATACATCTACCCTTGGATCCAAGTATCACAAGGATTCCATGACTTACATATAATATAGCAACTAAAAATCAACTAATATTTGTGTAACTACTGTGTGCTAGGCGTTTTCGTCTTGGGCTCTTTAACTTTATTCTTTTTTTTTTTTTTTTTTTTAGTCTTCTCTAATTTTATTTTATTTTTAAACTTTACATAATTGTATTAGTTTTGCCAAATATCAAAATGAATCTGCCACAGGTATACATGTGTTCCCCATCCCGAACCCTCCTCCCTCCCCATACCATCCCTCTGGGCCGTCCCAGTGCACCAGCCCCAAGCATCCAGCATCATGCATCGAACCTGGACTGGCAACTCGTTTCCTACATGATATTTTACATGTTTCATTGCCATTCTCCCAAATCTTCCCACCCTCTCCCTCTCCCACAGAGTCCATAAGACTGTTCTATACATCAGTGTCTCTTTTGCTGTCTCATACACTGGGTTATTGTTACCATCTTTCTAAATTCCATATATATGCGTTAGTATACTGTATTTATGTTTTTCCTTCTGCTTACTTCACTCTGTATAATAGGCTCCAGTTTCATCCACCTCATTAGAACTGATTCAAATGTATTCTTTTTAATGGCTGAGTAATACTCCATTGTGTATATGTACCACAGCTTTCTTATCCATTCATCTGCTGATGGACATCTAGGTTGCTTCCATGTCTTGGCTATTATAAACAGTGCTGCGATGAACATTGGGGTACACGTGTCTCTTTCCCTTCTGGTTTCCTCAGTGTGTATGCCCAGCAGTGGGGTTGCTGGATCATAAGGCAGTTCTATTTCCAGTTTTTTAAGGAATCTCCACACTGTTCTCCATAGTGGCTGTACTAGTTTGCATTCCCACCAACAGTGTAAGAGGGTTCCCTTTTCTCCACACCCTCTCCAGCATTTATTATTTGTAGACTTTTGGATCGCAGCCATTCTGACTGGTGTGAAATGGTACCTCATAGTGGTTTTGATTTGCATTTCTCTGATAATGAGTGATGTTGAGCATCTTTTCATGTGTTTGTTAGCCATCTGTATGTCTTTTTTGGAGAAATGTCTATTTAGTTCTTTGGCCCATTTTTTGATTGGGTCGTTTATTTTTCTGGAGTTGAGCTGTAGGAGTTGCTTGTATATTTTTGAGATTAGTTGTTTGTCGGTTGCTTCATTTGCTATTATTTTCTCCCATTCTGAAGGCTGTCTTTTCACCTTGCTAATAGTTTCCTTTGATGTGCAGAAGCTTTTAAGGTTAATTAGGTCCCATTTGTTTATTTTTGCTTTTATTTCCAATATTCTGGGAGGTGGGTCATAGAGGATCCTGCTGTGATGTATGTCGGAGAGTGTTTTGCCTATGTTCTCCTCTAGGAGTTTTATAGTTTCTGGTCTTACGTTTAGATCTTTAATCCATTTTGAGTTTATTTTTGTGTATGGTGTTAGAAAGTGGTCCAGTTTCATTCTTTTACAAGTGGTTGACCAGATTTCCCAGCACCACTTGTTAAACAGATTGTCTTTAATCCATTGTATATTCTTGCCTCCTTTGTCGAAGATAAGGTGTCCATATGTGCGTGGATTTATCTCTGGGCTTTCTATTTTATTCCATTGATCAATATTTCTGTCTTTGTGCCAGTACCATACTGTCTTGATAACTGTGGCTTTGTAGTAGAGCCTGAAGTCAGGTAGGTTGATTCCTCCAGTTCCATTCTTCTTTCTCAAGATCGCTTTGGCTATTCGAGGTTTTTTGTATTTCCATACAAATTGTGAAATTATTTGTTCTAGCTCTGTGAAGAATACTGTTGGTAGCTTGATAGGGATTGCGTTGAATCTGTAAATTGCTTTGTACAATTTGGAAAGTACAACTTTCCAAAACTCGACCAGGAAGAAATAGAAAATCTTAACAGACCCATCACAAGCATGGAAATTGAAACTGTAATCAAAAATCTCCCAGCAAACAAAAGCCCCGGTCCAGACGGCTTCACAGCTGAATTCTACCAAAAATTTAGAGAAGAGCTAACACCTATCCTGCTCAAACTCTTCCAGAAAATTGCAGAGGAAGGTAAACTTCCAAACTCATTCTATGAGGCCACCATCACCCTAATACCAAAACCTGACAAAGATCCCACAAAAAAAGAAAACTACAGGCCAATATCACTGAGGAACATAGATGCAAAAATCCTTAACAAAATTCTAGCAATCAGAATCCAACAACACATTAAAAAGATCATACACCATGATCAAGTGGGCTTTATCCCAGGGATGCAAGGATTCTTCAATATCCGAAAATCAATCAATGTAATACACCACATTAACAAATTGAAAAATAAAAACCATATGATTATCTCAAAAGATTCAGAGAAAGCCTTTGACAAAATTCAACATCCATTTATGATAAAAACTCTCCAGAAAGCAGGAATAGAAGGAACATACCTCAACATAATAAAAGCTATATATGACAAACCCACAGCAAACATTATCCTCAATGGTGAAAAATTGAAAGCATTTCCTCTAAAGTCAGGAACAAGACAAGGGTGCCCACTTTCACCATTACTATTCAACACAGTTTTGGAAGTTTTGGCCACAGCAATCAGAGCAGAAAAAGAAATAAAAGGACTCCAAATTGGAAAAGAAGAAGTAAAACTCTCACTATTTGCAGATGACATGATCCTCTACATAAAAAACCCTAAAGAGTCCACCAGAAAATTACTAGAAATAATCAATGACTACAGTAAAGTTGCAGGATATAAAATCAACACACAGAAATCCCTTGCATTCCTATACACTAATAATGAGAAAACAGAAAGAGAAATTAAGGAAACAATTCCATTCACCATTGCAATGGAAAGAATAAAATACTTAGGAATATATCTACCTAAAGAAACTAAAGACCTATATATAGAAAACTATAAAACACTGGTGAAAGAAATCAAAGAGGACACTAATAGATGGAGAAATATACCATGTTCATGGATTGGAAGAATCAATATAGTGAAAATGAGTATACTAACTTTATTCTTATAATCCTGTGAGGGAGATATTCTCCCCATATCATAGATAAGGAGAGAAAGGATAGGGAGATCTTCCTGATCCAAGGATCGAACCTGTGTCTCCCACACTGCAGGAGGATTCTTTACCACTGAGCCACTGGGGAAGCCCTTTATATGGTAGTACAGTACTCCTCAAAGTGTGGTCTGTAAGCTGGCTATCAGTCAGAGAACTATTAATCATCTGTGACAAGATGTGCAGTCTGAGCCAAAATCTACTTACTAACGGAAACATTTACAACTATGTATCCACCACATAGTCTAACAGAACATTCCAGATAAGTAGCCCTCTCTGATGCCATTGCCTTTTTCCCTCTTTCCAGCCACAGAGGTTGCCATTAACCTGAACTTGCTGTTTTTGTCCCTATTTATAATGTTTTAATACTTACTTGTCTGAAAACACAGCACCATTTTGTACTTAGCTTTTTGCACACAACATTTTAATTTAAAATCTAACCATTTTGGAAGACTGGTATCAGCTAACACTATGGTGGTAATCATTTTCCAATATATATATCAAATCAATATGTTGCACACCTCAAACTTACACAGTGTTATATGTCAACTATATCTCAATGAAGTCAGAAAAACAATTCTGAAAAGATGAAAGAGATCTCAGGGTCTAATATGTAACATGGTGGTTACGGTTGATGATACTATGTAAATATATAATATTATATAACTGAAATATGCTAAAGGAGTAGAGCTTGAGTGTTCTGATCCAAAAAAAGGGTAAATAATGTAAGGTGATAAATACGTTAATTAACTTAATTATGGGAATCCTTAGACAATGTATATGAAATCATGTTGTATACTTTCAATACATTACAAATGTATTTGCCAATTACAGCTCAATAAACTTGAAAAAATTTTTAAAGTAGATCAATTGAATTGTGTGAATCTTTTCAATCCCAATTCAATCAAATGAACTAAGAATAAAAGTCATTTATGACATCTAGAGAGGGGAAAGGCTACCCACTCCAGTATTCTGGCCTGGGGTCGCAAAGAGAGTTACTTTCATATATGACATCTAAGACTACTAGAAATTTGAACAATTAGATGGACTTTTAATAAAGTTAAGGATTTATATTTACTTAAAAATATCTAACAATTTTGACCACTGTATAGTATTCTATTGTATATTAATCTATTGATCTCATTTTCTAGTTGACAGATATTTAGTTTTGTGCTTTCTCCTATTCAAACAATGAAACAGTCAATTTTTTTTTCTTTTTGGCCATAAATATGGGAGACCTGGGTTTGATCCCTGGGTTGGGAAGATCCCTGAAGGAGGGCATGGCAACCCACTCCAGTATTCATGCCTGGAAAATCTCATGGACAGAGGAGCCTGGTGGGCTGCAGACCATGGGCTCACAAAGAGTTGGACACAACTGAGCAACTAAACATATTAGCACATGTGGGATCTTAGTTCCCTGACAAGGGACAGAACCTGTGACCCCTGCATTGGAAGCAGGATTCTTAACCACTGGACTGCCAGGGAAGTCCCCAACAGTCAAATCATTTATAGTTCTCCTTACATATTTATGTAAGAGTTCCTCTCACGTATCTACCTTTGAATAGCATTACTGGATCATGATGTAGGGAGAATCTTAAACTTTACTACATACTACCAGATATCTCCAAAGTGGTCTTGTACCAGCAATGTATAAGTCTCTATTGCTCCACATCCTTGGCACTATCACACATCTTAAAGTTGTGCTAATCTGCTAGGTGAGAAATTTTTTTAAATTGTTTTTAATTTTTATTTCTCTAATTAATAGTATCAATGCAATTTTTTTTTTTTTTTTTGCCTACCATCACACAGTTTGTGGGACCTTAGTTTTCCAGGCAGGGATTGAATCCAGGCCCTCAGCAGTGAAAGCACAGAGTATAACCACTGGACTACCAATTCCTCAATGCAATTTTAAATTGGGATCAATTTATATATAATAAAGTTCACAGAAAATAAAAGTTGGATCACCTCTGTAAATGAATGCAGTCATGTAACCCATACACCTATCAAGATACAGGATATTCCCATGACCCCAGAAAGTACCTTGTATCCCCTTTCCCATTTAGTCTTTCCAACTTCAACAAGTACCACTATGGTGAGTTCTATTAATATAGATTAGTTTTGTCTGCTTTAGAATTTCATATAAGATCTATATAATCGTTAAATGCAAAATACTAGTGGGCTTTAAGAAGACATGACTTATACTATGAGTTATTCATATTCTTCTGTCTTTTTATACCTCAAAGCCCGGGGTTGGGAGGTCTGGGAGGGAGGGATGAAAGAAGATTTTGAGACTTTAATTCCACTTGTTGGGCTCTTTTAGAATGTAAGTCATCATTTTAGAAGACCAAACCATAAAAGTATTCTGTTTAAATGGTCTGTTGAGAACAGGACTTGTAGTTAAAGTACGAAGATAAAAGAGGGAGACTTCTACTTTCCAGTGTAGTCATAGCTCAGGACACAGACAAAGACACAGATGGATCAGCAATATTATTGTCTGCTAAATGTTTCTTCCTTAGTTAGGCTGAGCAAAGAACTCAAATAGGAATGCAAAAAGCATTCCAGTTACACCTTTAAAGATACAGCTACACTGTAAAAAGAAGTCATAGAATTAAAATATAATATTATGCATAAAACATAGTTGTACTCTTAAAATTATAAAATTTCTGAAGCATAAAGTTTTTGTGCATTAATGAAATCCTACAAATCTGAAAGAGAAACCAATTATAACAAATCTTTAAGAATTCCAAAGCAAAATTAAATAGAATATTTCTAGTAAATACATACACTGTTCTTTTGTCTTGTCGGAGTAGTTTAGAAGAAAATTCACTAAGAATATCAAGAAATGCCAAATTTAAAGGTGGATGGCTCTCTCCTTGTGGATTAGGTTCTTTAAAAGCAAATTCTATGCCATCTCTGCAACAAAAACAAAAAAGACAAATATTTAAATAACTACAATAGAAAATTTAATAACCTAGAAAATTTTTCTATATACTTTCACTCCACTACAAAAGATGCTTCCTTTCTCATCTGTTTTATCTGAGGAAGAGGGACAATAAGGAGTCTATAGAGAATGAGCATTTACATTTTATGACACTGTTATTTTGTTTTGGGTGGATTGTTTTGATTTGTTTTTTATTGGGGGTGGGGGTGGGGGCGGGCATGCTGGAGATCTTAGCTGCTCTCACCCTAGCAGTCAAAGTGCTAAACACTGGACTGCCCAGGAACTCTGAACTGTTACTTTCTCTGAAACAAAACAGACACAGAGACACACACAGGCCCTAGCTGGTTCTTTAAAACAAAACAGACACAGACACAGACACTTCCCCTCCCCCACACTGGTCTTCATTACAAATGTGATCTGGCATATCTACATTCTTTCCTCAGTTTTCTTTTCTATAAAAAACAACCCAAATCCTTTCACATAATGATCAGTACATTTTCTGTATATTTCAAGACATAAAGGAGATCAACTATAAAATCAACTTAAAATAATGATTACAGACTATTTGTAATGACTATTTGTATTTGTATGAATCACTAAAGAGTAAAGTTCAAAAATTATACTCAACTCGGGGCCAATTTTACCTGTATTTATTTAACAATAAATACCTCTATTAAGACAACTACCCAACGTTACACATATATGAAGTAAGTACTATATTACTTCTCAGAATAATTACTGTATGTGTGGTCCTTAAGTATTACCTAAAATTCACAACCAAAGTATTAAAAGGCATAAAAAGAAATCTGAGACTTCCAGAGCCAAGTGAAAAGGTGGGAGTAAATTAAAGTTGAGGAAAGCATAGGACCAACTTAAAGAGCAGAATAATTTCTGAAAGGAGACATTTAACACTTTCATGACTAAGTAAGCAATACAAATTTTAAAAAGACACAAAACAGAGAGCTTTAAATGAAACGGAGCTCAAGCCTCTAGATTTTTCCAAAGGCAAGGCTCTTTATCCACAATAAAGACATTAAGGGTATTAATATCCACATACTGGTTATGTCAGAGATCTAAAATATACTCATATATAAAAGTATAATTGATCACTAAATTACATGCCTAAAATAAAATCAGATTTTTTTCCAATTTTGATAAGGCAAAGAAAACATGCAGATAAAATAAAGATTGTGGCTCAAAATAAGAGAAAAGGTAAAGAGAAAATAAAAGAGAACAGAAACTTGAAACAAAGGAATCAAATTCTTCTACCCAGCCATGAGATCATGACAAAACGCTAGAAGAGATTTTATAATACCTAACAAATACATGTTTTCTTCACATAATTCATAAAGATTCTGTATGGCTTTAATTAAAGCAAAGACTTTTCTACAAAAGGTGTTTTAGTCCCAATTCATGTTTTAACACAGACAGCACTGTAACTTGTTCTTAAGAAAGGAGACATATTACAGAAGTGCAAACAAGTAATCAGGCACCAACTGAATTTGGTTATTCTAAACAAAAAAGCAATATACAAAAAACCTGCATGATTAAAACACAGAGAAGCTGAATAAAATTTGGAAATTACTTGTGTAGCATAGCAATGGCCTCTCTAGTTTTCAACTGATCGAGTCCAAAAGTTAAAGCAAAACGCCGAGCAAGTTCTTTAATGCCGCTAAAAGTTGAGGATGACCTATCAAAATTATAGCCATTTTCCTGTATCATTTCATTAAAAAGCTGTTTGGAAAGAAAGAAAGAAAGCATGTTAAAGTTTTTAATAATTATGGATTATTACTGATTTTAAAATATCATATTTTATATTTAACATATACTTGATGTTTATAAATAAGGCATTATACTTCATTCTAAAGCATGAATTTTTTAAAACATGATACAAATGACCAAAATTCCAGCACTTCACATATTCAAACTAGAGGTAATTACTGACATTAGAAACTTCTTAGATTAGTTATGACAGAATTTTTTTCTGTCACAATTAACTGGGTATTATAATAGCATATAAAAATATACATAAAAAGGAAACCAACTAAATTATTAGGCAACTATGTTCTTATTGACATTTAAATAATGGATCAAAAAGTAAGCAAAACAAAATATAATTTTTAAGCTATCAAACTGCCAAGATAGAAGACAATGCATTCCTATAGGAGTTATGGCTACTACTCAAGATAACCAATGGGAGTTTGCATTTTGACTCAGGGAACTCAAACCAGGCTCTGTGACAACATAAAAGGGTGGGAATGGGGTGGGAGGTGAGAGGGAGGTTCAAGAGGAAGGGCTGGCTGATGCATGCTGATGTATGGCAGAAACCAAAACAGTATTGCAATTATCCTTCATTAAAAATAAATAAATTAAAAAAAAAGAATACAGTGCAATGGGCACTGATCTGGGAACATAAACTGAAATAACCTTTCTTTCTATACAGCAATCTGGCAATGTGCAGCAAAAGCTTTAGAATTTTCATGCTCTTTGACTAAGCAATTCTTATTATCAGACTTGATCCAAAAAGAATAATAGTAATATTTGTGTGCAATATATAGGTACAAAAATGTTTGTTTTAGTGCTATTTATAATGGAAAGAATTGTACACTCCCAATACAGGGGGCACAGATTCCATCCCTGTTAGGGGAACTAAGATCCCACATGCCACACAGAGCAGCCAAAAAAGAGCAAAGGGAAGTATTTAATGGCATGAAAGTTTTTAGGATTTATTAATATGAAAAACTAAGGATATTAAGACAGAATGCACATTTTTTATTTTTGTAAAATACGATTTAACACAGGCATTAAAAAGATTTTAGAAAGATGATTAAAAATAAAAACACTGTTAAGTGAAAAAAATTAAAGATAAGGTATATTTTTTCTAGTTTTCCTAAAATACTTTCTATAGCTATTATTTTATAACAAAATAAGTTATTTAAATTCAACCTTTAAAATCTTTTAATAAAGAATATCAAATATGCAAATGAAGCTAAGAACTTTCACACCTATGTTTCTAAAAAGCAAGAAACTTTATCAAATTGAAATGGGTTTGGTTATGATTTACATGCATTTGGTCTCAACAGACCTAAGTATACTAAGCAAATTATTTTTGCCTATTTAAACTTGCCATGCCACTGCCAAAATGAAAATGACTGGTGTATTTTCACCACGATTGATAAGTGCTCATTAAAATTACATGTGCAAATGGGTAAAGAATAAAGTAAAATTCACCTGAAACTTACCAAATCAAGTTAACCACGGCTAACATTTCAGTGATTATTTTTTCCAAATAGACACAGTGAAAGTGAAAGTCACTCAGTCAAGTCTGACTCTTTGTGACTCCATGGACTATACAGTCCATGGAATTCTCCAGGCCAGAATACTGGAGTGGGTAGCCGTTCCCTTCTCCAGGGACACAGAGATAGGCACAATTTTATAGTGATGCTATACTGCAATCTTTTTATTTTATTCTCAAATACGGTAGAGATCTTAAATTAATACCAACTTACACTAATTTTAAGTGCTACCCAATAGCCACTGTGGAGATGTACTACACAATATATTCATCTAATATCCTAATGATGGACATTTGGATTATTTCTAATTTCTTGGTATTATAAATAATTTTGCAATGTACAATCTTGTATATTCATTTTGGCAAATTTATCCTATTACCACTGTAGACCAAAATTCTAAAAGTAGAATTGCTGCCTCAACGACATACACATTATAAATTTTGACATGTACTGGCAAAATGCCTACCAGGAAGGTTGAGCCAATATATACTGCTGACAGAACCTGTTTCTCTCATATCTTAGGCAGCTATAAGTTTTGCCAATCTTGCCAGTCTAGAGGCAAAAAATGATCTCACTTGCTCAATGTTTACTAGTGGGACTGTGTATTTTCCATTTCCACTTTTACGAACTATCTACTGTGCCCTTTTGCCCAGTTTTTGACTGTTACCTTGAAAACCAGTAAGTGCTTATTATGTTAGCGTAACCATGGTACTCATGTCTTACCTGTTGCAAACTGAGAATAAGTGTCTTTGCACACTGAATTTTGTCTATCTGTCTTGTTTTACTCATTGTTTCTTTGATGATATCACCATAGTCGTTATAATACTAGAAAAGAAATTTGAATAAATTAGGGCTTTGTCTCAAAACTATTGGACAATAAGACTAATTTTAGGTTAGGCACATAAACATATTACAAGAATATATTTAGCTAAAATTAGGACTTCAAAGACACGTAAGAATGTTACTGAAACTTTATTATGATCTTTAAGCACAATCTCTAACATCAGTAAATTCAGAAATATCAGACAGTTAAGATCTAATTCACATTGAGTTCTAGAGTTGATTTTAAGGAGGTATAGTGTATAAAAATAATTAAGCATTCAGATTTTCAGAACTATTAGGTTGGTGCAAAAGTAACTGCAGTTTTGCACTTTTGAACTTTGCTGTTTGATATTAGAATACACTTTTAAATAAATGTGGTTGCTATATATCATTTTAATGCACATTTCTCAGTTTGTGTTTTTTTTTTCCCAATGAGTTATTACTTGCCATTTATTTTAGAGTAGGGAAATGATGTTAAGACAAAAAGCAAAGTCAAGTGATTTTCTTATTTGAGTTCAAAATGAGTCATGAAGCAGCGGAGACAACTCACAACAACAATGCATTTGGCCCAGGACTGCAAACGAACATACAGTGCAGTGGTAGTTCAAGAAGTTTTGCAAAAACAAGAGCCTAGAAGATGAGGAGCACAGTGGCCGGCCTTCAGAAGTTGACAACAACCAACTGAGAGCCACCATCGAAGCTGATCCTCTTACAACTACTCAAGAAGCAGCCCAACAACTCAACGTCGACCATTCTATGGTCATTTGGCATTTAAAGCAAACTGGAAAGGTGAAACAGCTCGATAAGTAGGTGCCTCACGAGCTAACTGAAAATCAAAAAAACCATCGTTTTGAAGTGTCTATCGTCTTCTCTTAGAATTCTACACAACAACAACAAACCAATTCTTGATCAGATTGTGACATGCAATGAGAAGTGGATTTATGAGACAAACAGCAACAACCAGCTCAGTGGCTGGACTGACACTCCGAAGCACTTCTGAAAGCCAAACTTGCACCAAAAAAAAGGTCATAGTCACTGTTTGGTGGTGTGTGGCCAGTCTGATCCACTACAGCTTTCTGAATCCTGGCAAAACCATTACATCTGAGAAGTATGCTCAGCAATTGATGAGATGCACTGAAAACTGCACTGCCTGTAACTGGCACTGATCAACAGAAAGGGCCCAATTCTTCTCCATGACAATGCCTTGACCCCACGTCACACAACCAACACTTCAAAAATTCAACACATAAAAAAAAAATTTGAATGAACTGGGCTATGAAGTTTTGCCTCATCCACCATATTTGCCTGACCTCTTGCCAACTGACTACCAAGCATCTCGATTTTTGGCAGGGAAAACGCTTCCACAACCAGCAGGAGGCAGAAAATGCTTTCCAAGAGTTCGTCAAATCCCAAAGCATGGATTTTTATGCTACAGGAATAAACAAACTTATTTCTCATTGGCAAAACTGTGTTGACTCTAATGGCTCCTATTTTGATTAATATATGTTTGAGCCTAGTTATAATGAGTTAAAATTCATGGTCCAAATCCACAATTACTTTTTCACCAACCTAATATTAAGTCAATGAATATTATCATAGTTACTTTCATAACTTATTCATTGCTAACGGCATGTATTTCATGAGCAGTTTCCAAATTTATTAATTTCCATATAGAAACTAACAGTCTGTTAACATTTAAAAGAAAAGTTACTGTGAAGTGAAGTTGCTCAGTCGTGTCCGACTCTTTGCGACCCCATGGACTGTAGCCTGCCAGGCTCCTCCATCCATGAGATTTTCCAGGCAAGAATACTGGAGTGGGTTGCCATTTCCTTCTCCCGGGGATCTTCCCGATCCAGGGATTGAATCCGGGTCTCCTGCATTACAGGCAGACCAGACTCTATTGTCTAAGCCACCAGGGAATCCCCAAAGTTACTGTATGTGGCATTTAAATCACACACTGCACATGATTTTTTTCTTATTTAAGATTTTACATAACTACCAGAGATAACAGGATAACCACGCCCCTACATGACTAACAAAATTGACTTTAATCTAGAATACCTATGTCTAAAAGTTTAAAACTTGCAAAGTGACTTCAAAAACCACCAGTTTAAAAAAAAAATCTAACAAGTATCATGCCAAATAAGTTTCAAAGTTATTTGAATGCTTCTAATATGTATTATTCTATTCTATTATTTCAAAGTTACTAATACTTCTATCACATAGGAAACTATTCCAAAGAAGAATTAACTGGGTTTTGATAAATGTATTACATATTTTATTCTGTAAAATCAAAGGCTTAAAAATTTTACATTTATAATTAGATTTTACTTGAAAAAGGATTACAGGAAAATGACCATGCCGTATTTAGTCACGTTCTGTTAGTACAATCAGTAATATCCTTTCTACTACTACTTAAAAGTTAAAGAATCTCACATATATTTATGATGCTTGTGAATAACCTACTATGAATCTAAGCAGATTTTCAGGGCTTAAGAAACTTTAACTATCACAGTGCAACAGATAAAGAAAGGCAGGATACAAAAGGTAGTGAGTTACTCAAGGTCACAAGCTGCATAGTAACCAAGTTGAAACTATATTATCTAATTCTCCTAAAACATTTTTTATGTTACATCAAGCAGGGGAGTGACACTATTCTGTTGTTTTAAATTAAATCACAAATGCAATTTCTATTAATGACAGTTAATCTAAGACTAGCTGTTTGCAATATTCCAAACACAAATGAACTCAATAAACCCAAAATGTCCATTGATAGAGTGGAGGTATGAGAAAATGTTACTGAAAATGTTAAATATTTTAAGAGATTTCTTTTACACTACAAAAGTAACTTAACTATTAAAAATTTCAATGGTAACCAAACATAAAAGCAATATAAAAATATCTTGTTATCCACTTTTCAATTTTACCTTCATATACTGCTTGAAGATATCTGCAGCTGTATTCATCTCCACCACAGTATATACAATTAGCTTACAAAATGCTGCAAGTAAATTTCTCCTTTTGTGCAGAGCTTCAATTTTACTGGCTTCATCCTCCTGCTGACCATCTGAGGGAAAAAAGTTTCAAACATTAAGCCATCTGTATAGATATATATAAATAAATAACTATTTTTATTTTGGAGAATGTGAAAAATAAAGAAAAAAAATTAAATAAGAATTATAACCAGTCAATATCGTCATGAATGACCAGCCCATTTATTCCAATAGAAAAAAATTTTTGATGTCAAATCAGAAGGCTGTTTGATGAGCATGGAACAGGAACAAGTGGACTGAGTCAAAGGAACTGATGCTTAGCGAAGTCAGGCTAAGCTTTGCCTAACATAGAAGCATGTCTAACCCATTGATCTACTTCCCTAATAGGATAGTTTGACAATGAGACCTGCATATTCACTATCTGTTGGGTAAGGTTTTTCTTCCCTAGGGGCAGACAACCTTAGAAATTGTCCTATCCCTTCTAAAGATGACCCCACCTCACCTAGAGCCCAACTTCCATTGACAGATACTTCCTTCATACATATTACAGATATTCAGTTAGACTGGCCGAGAAATCATTCTTTTTAAGGGAACTTCACATACTTCTCCTCTGATTAATTATGTGAGATCTTGATATTTAATTATCAAAGGGATAAAATTATTTCCAAATTCATAGTTGAGAAAGCCAGACTACAGCCGCCAAGTACTGCCAAAGGATTTTCAATTTGATCCTGTAAATAAAATTGTGATGATGCCTTTTACATAAAAAGCTATGCAAAGAATTTTCCTCTTGACAAATTTTATAAATGAAATTACTTATATCAAAAATATTGTGTATAAAACAAGAACTCTTTCTAAGAAAGTATTTACTTCACCCTGTCTCTGATAATCCTTGATAACTGCTCATAAATAAAAACCAAATGTTGAGACTAGGAATTTAAGACAGACCATCCAAAAAGTTTCTGTTATGAAAATTGCCTATTCCAGAATGCCAAAGTCATTTTCTTAGAAACCTAAAATGTACTGTTTATTCTCTTTAAAGAGTACATTGAACATACAAGCTAACTTTTTCTTAATGACTCTGTGATTATAAACGGATTTCTATACAATATTGTTCCAATCATTGTTTGGTACTGCTCTCAAGAACTGGAGGGATATAAGACTTACTCCCCCTACAGACTAAGTTACCCTACAGACTAAGTTACTTAGATATTAAGAGGGTTTTTTTTGAGTCCTTTTCAAAGTTTTCTTCACTTCTTATTGAAAATTAGCTACTTTTTTCTCCTGTAGGGATTAAAGAATGTTAGAGAAGTATCTAACACACTGGGCCTTTCATAGATGTCAGTTGCCATTATTGTATGTTGTCAGAGCCTCTAGAAGCATCCCTATTTTACCCTCCCCTTCTAATCTGATGTGGGCTAACAAATCAAATAACCATGGGTCTACAATATCTGGGGTTAGATGGTATGAAAAGCAATGGAAACGATCATATGTTGCTGGTGGGAGGATAAAAGAATAAAACTACTTTGGAGAATAATTTCGCAACATGTGGTACAGTTTAAAATGCACATAGACTATATACTCTAGCACTTCCACTCAGGTATACACAAGCACACCTCAGAGATACTGCAGGTTTGATGAGACCACCATGAAGTGAATACCACACTAAGATGAGTCACCTGAATTTTTTGGTTTCCCAGTTCATATAAAAGTTATGTTTATACTATACTAAGTCTTACTAAGTATGTAATAGCATTATGTCTAAAACATGTATGTACCTTAATTTAAAAACATTTCATTGCTAAAAAATGCTGATCATCATATAAGCTTTCATGTAAACTGCAATAGTAACAACAAAGATCACTAATCACAAATCACCATGATAAATAATGGAAAAATTTGAAATGTGCAAAAATTGCCAAAATATGACATAGAAACATGAAGTGAACAAATGTTGTTGGAAAAATGGCATTCACAGACTTACCTGATGCAAAGTTGTCACAAGCCTTCAATTTGTAAAACTACACATTATCTACGAAAGTGCAATAAAAGGAGGTATGCCTGTACACTAGAAAAGCATCTGCACATGTGCTCAGGAGATAATTATAAGAACATTTTTGCAATATTATTTATAATAGAGGAAAAAATAGAAAAAAACTAGATGTTCATCAATATGAAAATGGATAACATGTGGTTAATTCATATCACACAATATTCAGCAGTCAGGATGAATAAACTATAACCACATGTCCACACTGATAAATTTCAAAAATGATGTTAATTCAAAAAATCAAGATGTAAATTAAATGCTCAACACGATACCATTTATGTGGAAGCTAGCAACAGAAAATAAACTATATATTCTTAAAAGACACATAAACTCCTGGTAAAATAGAAGTAAAATGCAGAGGCACAATAAACACCAAATTCAAGATAGCAGTTATTTCTAGGGAAAAACAATAATGGGATTGGGGAGGGATACAAAAAAGGGCTTCTTTTTTTATCTATGCTTTATTGCTTTAAAAAACAAATCTGAAACAAGGCAAAAATCTAACAAATGCTGGTGGTTGGTCTATATAAATGTGTTATATTTTATTCTTTTCCATAGAACTAGAATATATTTCATTTTTAAAGTGTAAATAGAAAAACACAGGCCAAGGAGGTAAAGCAGAGTATAATTCCAGGAATCTCCAGAAAATTCAGGAGTATTGGCAAGGTTATTCTCATTCCTGTTCCCTACGGTCTAAATGAATTTGAGGTAGTCTGCAACTAACAAAAGGGTCATAGACAAAAACTGATTTTATATCAGTGTTTGGAATATATGTTTATTGATAGAAGTTTTAAAAACTCCAACTCATCTTTTAGGATCCATTGCAGATGTTAGCCTGTTTCAGGGGTGTTTTGACTCTGACAGAACAGTAAGAACTTTCTCTAAATGTCCATAACATTTTGTACATGTCTCTACTACTTATCAAGTTACATAATAATAATTTGCTTTTAGAAATGTCTTTTCTACTTGAATTCTTAAAAGACTACATCTCATTTTTTTAAAAAATTCACAGCATCTTAGTATACTGCCTGCTGACTAATAAATATCAAATTAATGTCAAAAATAAAGTATAACTAAACCAAGAGCTGGAAGTGAACAGTGGAAAATTCTAAGTATATAAACTTTAGTACGTGGATTTTTGATTATCTGTTTTGCCTATTTTGATTTCTCAATCCTGTTCGAGTTAAGTTTGTGATTCTTGAGAACAAAATATTGATGTTATATATCCTTCGGGCTTAATGTCAAATTAAAAACAAACCCAGAAAGAAGTCACCAAATGTTATGTTTTTCCACAATTTCTTGTTCAAGTAAGGCATGGTGGTGGTGGTGGTTTAGTCACCAAGTCATGTCCAACTCTTGCGACCCCACAGACTGTAGCCCACCAGGCTCCTCTGTCCAAGGGATTCTCCAGGTAAGAATACTGGAGTGGGTTGCCATTTCCTTCTCCAGGGGATATTCCCCACCCAGGAAACAAACCCCGATCTCCTGAACCGCAGGCAGATTCTTTACCAACTGAGCTATGACAGAAGCCCAAGTAAGGCATCCGTGTATGCAATCAGAGTACAAAGAGTAACAACGCCGAGGCTCTTCTGACTGTTTACCTGTGACATTCTGTATTGCCCCACACTTTAACGGAAAGACGATGCTATGAAAGTATACAACAAAAATGTCACTTTAACATTTTTTTTCTGCTCTAGTTACTTGAATACTGGCATTACTAATGATTAAGGGGAAAGTGAAGTAAATTTTATTGATTACCTACCTACATGCCCAGGCACTACACTAGTCACTTTGCACAATGTAATTAACTCATACAGTTCTGTAGGTAGCTACAAATTAGAAAAACAAACTCACAACTAGTGAGAAATTATATTTCATTGTCTTTATGTTACAAGGAATGAATACAAAAATGCACTGGAAAATGTACCTGCCTTTCATGTTTAAGAATAAAATATGAAATAGTAGTATAACATTTTACACTGTTGCTAAATTTGATTTATGGTAGATATACAAATTTAACAAAAAGATGGCAATAAAATTACCTGCACTGTTATTGTCATCATCCTGTTCAATGAAGACATGATCCAGAATAAAGCTGAGCAACTCAGACTGCAATGAAGAATCAGGGGTGTAAACTAATGGCTCTAACATGTCACGCCCTCCTGACATAATCTGATGGCTGAAGATCATCAAAATATCACATAGAATAGTGAAGGCCTATTATAAAAAAAAAAGGGGGGGGGATAGCATGCCATAAACCGAAGTTTTTCACAAACTGCCACAAATAACTTACATATTTAACATGGAAATAAAATCCAACTCTCTGCATTTGAAACTCAGTAAAGCAATGGCTATTAAGACTTTCCTAAGACTATAAGAGTGAAATTTTTGCAGCAATAACTACTGGTATTTGCACTGTGATCTACTAAATGCAAGGTAATTTCACAAATATTCTTTTTAATTTTCAGTAACTTTTAAGTGATTTGTACAATATGTTAGTATCATCAAAATATGCAGTCAGAAGTCAACTGCATATCTTCTGACTCCAAATCCCACACTAAACCACAATGTCTCATGATATACATTCTCAAATATGAATTAATGTATAAACTTGATACCATTCTTCTCTTCTATGGAAGAAAAACACTTAAGCCAAGAAGATGAATATCTCCTAGAAGATCTCTTAGAAGAGAGATCACAAAATCTTATTGTCAGTATGTATGGTGATTAAGTAGAAAACACATAATAACCAAGTATGGGCCTGCAAACTATTCACCACCAGGCAAAGCAGATCTTAATAATAGCTTTGCCTTTTTTGGAACTAACCACATTTATTTTTTTTCTCTTATGCTTTTGTCTCTTGGTCTCTTCCGCTCATTTTATTACTACAGAAATAATTTATACTGATCAGGTTATTTGAGTTTACAAATTTTTGCAACATACACAGTAAGTATACAAAGTCATAAGCATGGTGACATTACTAATTAGGTGAACTGGCAGGTCTTGTGAGCTAACCAGGACATATCCCTGGAGGCTGTTAGGAAGACTAATAATACACAGGTTATTTAATAACCAAATAGGTAATCTCCAAGTCTTAAAAAACTGATTATATATAAAGGAGATTACACACAATAACCCATAAGGAACTATGTGAAATAAGGAATATTAAGCTGAATTTCTTGGTGGCCTATGAAAATATATCAAGTAATATTTCACGTATTAGGTTTGGATCAGTGTATACTTCATTAAAAGGGCTTCCCAGGTGATGCAGTGGTAAAGAATCCGCCTGCCAATGCAGGAGACACAGGTTCGATCCCTGGGTTGGGAAGATGCCCTGGAGGAGGAAATGGCAATCCCCTCTAGTACTCTTGCCTGGAAAATCCCATGGACAGAGGACCCTGGTGGGCTACAGTCCATGGCGTTGCAGAGAATCAGTTATGACTGAGCAACTGAGTGCGCCTACATGTACACACACACACAGATATACTTCATTAAAATCCTATTATAAGATTTTAACTATAAAATAATTTCACTATTGATACCTTCTGAAATTCTGTACCTCTTATCAGAATTGTAGAAAAGAAAATTAAAGTCCCAAGTCCTTTATTGTCACAGTTCAAAACTAAATAGGCTCTCGGTCCCAGGATCAGAATTAATTTTACAGATGGGAAAACTACCCATGGCACCAGGTAACAATGCATTTTCAGAATGAGAAAGTTGGCAGGAATGGAATTAAGAGGGCATATGAGGTGGGAAGGTAACACTTTGAAGACAGGGAAGTGATTAAAATGTTTATTTCAGACAAAGTCCACATAAGAAAAATAACTTCACACAATCAGGACAGGCAGGAATGCCAAGATCTGATAATATTCTCAGAGATAACAAAACCAGATGGACCTTTCCCTCCCTGAGGCAGACTTGCCATACCTGTTGCTTTCAGGAATAACTTACATAACTGCATACACCTACTTTGTATATATGGGTTTGTTGACCAAGTGTGGCATAAAGAAACAGTAATACAGAATGACTGCAATATAAGACTAATCGATAATGCTCCAAATGGACTTAATATTACTTAATCTATTTTTGAGCATGGGATATACACAGATAAATACAAGATATTTCTAGTTTGCCCAATTTTAGTATTACTCAAATTTTCTATATTAGTTCAAATATTTGTTCAGGGTTGCTTACAAAAGATTGCTATCTATAGTAGTTACTAACCTGTTCTTTAACAGTAGTATTCACATTGGTCAGGTAATGCTGACATATTTGACAGAATACCCTCATCTGTTTCTTTAAACGCAGCAAGTCCTCCTTGAAAAAAATGTAACAATAACATTTTAAAATATTGTATTAAAAACTCATTCAGTATTTAAGATATTTTAAATTACATAAAGATCATCACATACTTAATTGTGCTAACTTTTTACATTAGATTTAAATTCTTCCTTAGCATTTATCAAAAAGGAAAACAAAAACCACTTTTAAAATCTCAACAAATTGTACCTTAAAAATACCAAGTATATTAATGGATAAAATCCTAAATGATCTTTAGAATGAGAAAAAACATATGACTATATATGGCTATCCATATAAATCCACTGCTTCAGAATGTTTAACAGGATTTACGCTCCATCCTTGCTTTGCAATTTGATGGCTGGCCAAGTGATGAATGGAATAAATTAAATGATTTTAAAAAAAGGGACAGTATCTTTCATTTGTAGGATACTGACTGTGCTTTTAAAAACAGAGAGAGGCCTAACAAAAATTAGTTTCATGGTATTACTCCACTTAAGGAAAACAAGAACAACATAAGTCTCTAGTAAACCTACACTAAAAGGATGAATCTTTTTCTAGATTTTTTTAAATAAGTTTTTTTCTTTTTATAGATATTTGCAAATTAATTTAAAATAGAAAAATACTCTATAAAGATCATTCACACTAATTTATTTGAGGCATTACCTTTGCCCATCGCCTGATACTGAATGCCAAACGACAAAATATCAGTACACATTCAGTGTATGTAATAGACAAGTTAAAATAACAGATTTAACTTGGAGATCGCTTTGGTAAAGAAAACTCAACCAAGTTCAGCATAATAGTTTTGCATATAATAACCTTCATTTTTACCTTTTTGTCCCCTCTCCTAAACGTATTACCTTTTTCCCATGTTAATTTTTAAATCAATGCTTTTGATTTAGGTGAGCAATCATATCTGCTAATACATAGTCACTGGACCTACTACAAGTTTGATATTGAATTAAATAAAGTTTTTGAGGGTCTGACAAAAAGTACACTATTTTAACAGTACTATATTGTTTTTTGCAAGAGGCAAATATCCATCTGTAGATGTAACAGCATCATGTACTTAAAAAGCTCAAAAAAATTCTAAAGTTATTCTGTGATTTTATGTAAAACAAACTTATCGAGAGGATTCCTTCTTGAGGAAAATAACTACAAACAACTAATTCTACATCTTACAGAAATCACTTAATGTTTACAAAAATGTGCTCAAATAATATTTAAGGCAACATCTACTGCAACAAGTACGATGTTTAAGTTTCTAATTTACAAATGAAAAAGTACTCTTTAGTTCAATTACTAAACACTTCAATGATTACAATTATGGATAAAATGTTGAAAGTTCTATGACCTAGTAGCTAGCACACTGCACTCAACCACAAAGTGATTTTTTATGAATTTGGAACATCAGTAGAGAGATCCGAGTGTGAATAAGATGATCCCCAAACAATACCAAGGTATAAGATCTAGGGACAGGTAGCTTGTAATAAGTAACTTATGGAACCCAATAGCTGTGTCTGTATGTTTTGAAGGTTCTTGGTCATGATTTACAAAATCAGTTCTTCATGCATCCAGAACTTTTGAGAATGATGCGGAAATCCATAAATTATGGCACCTACAAATGTGACTTTTTATTTTAAAACCATTCTCTAAACACATGTTAAATGTTCTTTCATGGAATACATATCAAACTACAAATAATTATTTTTAAAAGTATACATGCCTAAATAGAAGATAAGCAAGACTTTATTGAAATAATCAGTCTTATGTTTAAGTTTGCTGAAAACTGAGTAATATTTACTAAAGACACCACTGAAACACCACTAACCTTTGTAGAGCTACTTTCAGTTATCTTTGCAAGCTGCCAAAGGATTACATAGTGAGTACACTGCAGTGCGTGAATAACAATCTATAAAGGAACAAAAAGAACACAATTAAATTTTAAAAATCACATATTTTCATTCTCAAAGTGAAATATATAACTTGTAAATAAATAAAAACCTGTTCAGGCATGTCTCCATTTTCAATTCCGGTTTTCAATAGTTTGTAATTACAAGCAAACAAATCCCATTTTGAAAGATCATGGGCACTGTAAAAAAAGAATTAAGTTATATTAAAAATTTAAGCTTAATCACATCTGTTCTGGACTTGACTGCTAACAGAATACTGTTAAAGTAAAATACAGTAAACTTCCTAACATGTACCCACAAGAACAAAAAAATGTGTACTTTAAAAAAGTGTATTAGTTGAAATTTTTTTTTGTTTCTCATATTCAAAGTATGACTCCAAACACTTTTTTCCCAAAAGCACAAGAAACCCAGGAAAAATTATGACATTATTATAATCCCAAAACATGTAAGTTGGTTCTGATTTTGATAGTTTTAAAAAATCAGAAACTTTAAGATTCAACTTACTTATGAAAAGCAGTGATTCGCTTCAATGTTGACAATACCTGATATGCATCATCTTCATCAGGTTCTTCGCCCTATAAATGTTAATTATACCATATTAAACATTACTAATTACAAAAGTGAAAAATCTTAAGCTATTACATTTATGATACCACCCTAAAAAGAAAAACATAAAAGATCACAGTAATATCTTTTTCGACCCATCTCCCAGAATAATGAAAATAAAAACAAAAATAAACAAAGGAGACCTATTTAAACTCAAAAGCTTTTGCATAGCAAAAAAAACAATAAACAAAACACCACCCACAGACTGGAGAAAATAGTTGCAAATAATGTGATCAACAAGGAGTTAGTCTCCAAAATTACAAACAGCTCATGATGTTTAACATCATCAAAACAAACAACTGAATCAAAAAACAGGCAGAAGAACTAAATAGACATTTCTCCAAAGAAGACATACAGATGGCCAAGAGGCACATGAAAAGACTCTCAACATTGTTAATTATTATGCAAATCAAAACTATAATGAGGTATCATTTCACCTCAGTCAAAATGGCTACCATCAAAAAATCTATAAACAATAAATGCTGAAGAGGGTGTGGGGAAGGAAATCTTTGTGGGAACTCTTTGTGGGATGAAACCTGGTATAGCCACTATGGAGAACAGTAAGAAGGTTCCTAAAAAAACTAAAAGTAGAGCTATCATGTGATCCAGCAATCCCACTCCTGGGAAGGTACCCAGAAAAAAACACAGTCCAAAAGGATATATGCACCCCAATGTTCGTTGCAGCACTGTTAACAGTAGTCAAGACACAGAAGCAACCTAAATGTCCATCAGACAGAGGAATGGATAAAGAAGATGTGGTACATATATACAATGGAATATTACTCAGCCATTAAAAAGAATGAAGTAATGCCATTTACAGCAACATGGATGGACCTAGAGATTGTCATGCTGAGTAAAGTCAGTCAGAGAGAAGGAGAAATACATGACATCCCTTATGTGCAGAATCTTAAAAGAAATGATACAAATGAACTTACTTACAAAACAGAAACAGACCTAAAGAACAAACTTATGATTACCAGGTGGGAGAAGGATGGAGGGAAAGGCTAGGTAGGGAGTTTGGGATGGACAGGTACACACTGCTATATTTAAAATGGCTAACTGTATAGGTTCTACTGGATAGCACATGGAACTCTGCTCAATGTTATGTGGCAGCATGGATGGGAGAGGAGTTTAGAGGGAGAATGAAAACATGTATACGTATGCCTAAGTCTCTTTTTTGTCCACCTAAAACTAACACATCATTGTTAACCGGCTACATTCCAATGTAAACCTTTTTTTTTAAAAAAAGAATTATATCCAGCCAAGGGTAGTCATTAAAATTTTTAACTGAAAATGTAATCATTGTACATCAAAATATTTACACAAACTTCCAATTAAGCAAAACTTAGTAAGTATGAAATGTTACACAGAGAAATAAGAAAGTTTACGAACTAATTGTTAAACAAAGTAACTGGACATTACAATAGTCTGTATCATTTTCGCAGCATTTATGACAAAAGTGATGTGGAAAAACCTAAATGCAATAATCTGAGAATCATGAGTTTTTACTTTATGCAAATCAACTAAACTGTTGAGTATACCTTTCCAGAAAAGATAAAAACCACAATATAAATACAAGTGTATTTGAATATCGTGCTTAAGCCTCTTTGGAAATAGAACTGAACAATGAAACACCAAAATGAACAGTTGCTGTAATTTTTCAAGGCTTTATAATATCAAAGATCATAAATAAATCAACTTCCAAACCATTAAGAAATAACCCAATTTTTCAAATTACATGGAAACAATCTTGCTCAACTTTTCTGTCCCCTGTTCCCTAACAGCCTCCTGGTTAAACTAAACCCTGGAAACTTTCCAGATCATTTCTTTAAATTAAAAAAAAAGGAAAGGTGTTAATTTTGCTTTCACCATCTCTTAAGTTACAGATTCTTGCCACCTCCCTCTCTTGGTGGAGAAAAAACAAAATCATAGAACAGAAAGTCTGAATGTCTTTTCAACATACTACTAAGGACTACCACCAAGACTGTGACTGACCTGGTTATGGAGAGGGTAGGGGTGGGTGGGGCCACAGTGGGGGACAACTGACAAAATACTTGTAATACATACCTCTTGCAGAAAATCTTCAAGAAGCCGGTTAAATTTATCTGCCAACTCATCTATCAGTTGACTTCTTGAAATATCTACTCTGTTGAAAATTGTGAACTCTTCATTACAGAGTGCATGGTAAGTTTTAGAACACGCTTCCAAAACATCTGTATCTGTGTGCTTCTCTACAATATTCCGGATCTGTCGTAATAAGGCATCCAAATGCTGCAAAATCAAAGTTTCTTCATTAAAACTAAGGCATGTATGATGACAGGCATAAAATGACTGCACAACTGGGATGAAAAGCTTCAAATACAGTAACTTTACAACAGTAGGACACACATTTTAAGTTTTTCTAGTCAAGTAAAAAAATGCACTCATCGACCCAAACTTATTTCCCCTACTTCAACAGGAATAATATTATCTATCTCACAGGGCTTTGGTAAGATGTTAATACATATAAATATATATGTTCCTGGAACATAGTAAATGCATTCAATGAATATTAGCTGTTTCATTTTGCAATTGTTCTTATCCAGTTACCCACCTCCAATCTCCATAAATGGTCAGTGACATAGTAACATAATGTCTAGGAAGGAGGGTATTGCTATCAACATGAATCAAAGGGAAACCTCATTAGTGCCATTCTCTAAATACAACTTATCTAAAATATGTAAGGCATACAATATATAGGCTTCCTTTATATTAAATGCTATAAAAACATATTTCAAAAAATATAAACAAGCAATATGATGGGATGAACTATATTAACAATTTTTCTTAAAGGTTTATTATACACTGAAACACCCTACCTTTTCTAATCGTCCAGTGGTATATATTTCCAAATCAAAGTACTGTGGCAACTGCAACAAGTTAGTCACCTTTTCAGCATCTATAGAGTACTTTGAAATAAAAAAAAATCATGTCAAAAACATCACAATTATGGTAAGGAAATATTATGATAAGTAGAAAATTCTGTATGGCATTTCCAAACAAAACCTGTAATTTCTTAACAACAATCTTGATACCGACACAAATTTACCTTAGCTAATAACTGAGGAAGGGCCACAGCAAAAAGTTCAGTGATTTTTGTCCTGTCATCCAACTGGGTCTTCTTCTCCTTTGCTGTAAGCACCTAAGGAAACACAACAAAGTTTCCAAGTATTTATTAATAAGCCCATTAACACTGTTAGGTGCTCAAGTTTAAATATTCAAAGCAAGTAATAAATGACATTTTAAATGATGGATACAAAAATTTCTACTATAAAACTTGAAACCCAGAAGTAACAAAGAGAATAGCCTGCACATTATTTTTTTAAAAAACTTTGAATAGTTCTAGAGACAAAATCAATACCAAATTAGACTAACCTACCCTAACTTTGGATGAAAAGAAAAGCAGCTAGGAAATACAGTTTATTAGTTTATATAGTCATGGAAGTGAGTAGGATTTCAGTCAACTGTAAGTTGTGCCATGATCCATGGGTTATGAATTCAATATAATTAACTACTAGTAATTAAAGAAGAAGAACAACAACAACAAAAAAGAGAACTGAATGCATCACATACGTTGCAATATTGTAACTTATATAACTGCTTCAGTTACATACAAAAACACATATACAGATGTGTACTAGGTCACAATATAAAAATTATTTTTGTGCTTCACAAAGTTTGAAAGCCTGTGCAACTGTTGGTCTACAATACATGTGAACTTTGAAATAATGCATTAAAATTGAGTCCCAGGAAACAGAAATTTCCCCCATTTTAATGAATGATGCTCTTACTTTTATTAAAAGAAAGTAAATCTGTAAATAAATCACAACGGACAAATATACCATTCTAAAATGATGCACAGCAAGCAATCTTTACAGGGACTGACAATCACTGTAGTAAACTAACAAAGAATCTTACAGAAGGAATGCAGACTTCCCAAACTGCTAATGCTTTAAAATTTACTTCTAACATGTTTATAAGCAAAGATCACCTAAAAAATAAAATTTAAGATTCAAAAATTTGATTATATACCTACAAATAAGAACTTAAAAAAAGTTATTAAAAAAGAGACATATAATTTAGAACACTGAAAATATGTTGGCGTACCCTTTTTCCTGTCCCTCTCCCCACAGGAGGATGACATTCAGCAGCTTGTCTAATGGTACAAAGCATTATTTCAATCAGAGCACTCTCTTGTCTGTCTGTTAGCGCTGGGAAAAAAATAATCAGAAAGAGTTAACCTATTTTTTTCTCTATACGCCATTTATAATCATTACATAACAGTTCTTGTGCCTGTGACAGAATCTGACCTAATGTACTAAAGAAAATCTTATTACTATATCACAAAAAGGATCAGAACAAGTTAAAACTTACTAAATATTATAAATCTGTAAACCACCAGTCCACAATTTGAGAAATGAAAATATGAACAGATGCAAAAAAATAAATAAAATACAATAAAACATCATAAATATTGACAGGAACTATACCTTTCTAATATCCATGTGTATGAAAACAAAATTATCCAAAGACTTTGAATCAACTATTTTAATGCTAAAACGGAATAAGTAAAATCTGTTTTCAAAATTACCTAGACAACAAAAACACCATAATTAAACATCCTTACCTTCCTCTCCACTAAGTGGCTCCTCCAGCAACAAGCTATTCATACATTCCCAGTCTTTCAGCAGCTCAGTAGCACAGTCCCACATGCTATCCACAAGGTATGCTGCATGCTCATGTAACTAAAATTTAAAAAGAACAATGTGCTCTTAGACAAATATACTAGCCTTAATCAAAAGAATGCAAGCTTTGTTGGCACCATACACAAACTCAAACAACAATGTTTTTTAATGTCAAGGAGAAGAAAGGAAAGAGAAGAATTGCCTTAGCTTGCTAAGTGTAAGTAAACACTGTTAGGTATTACCATTTCTCATGATAATCATTAATATGAAAATTGTTTTTGAAGAGACTATATGCATGCATTTAGTTATTACCTGACTCAAAAGAGTCATCCCGTTTGAAGTCTCACCCACGGAGTGGATGCACTCCCTGGGACCCTTTCCCAATTGGGACTACAGATGTGCTATGACACAGGACTTTCGAGCGCTATTTAAGTCTGAATGTTGGTCAAAACCCAATTTGGTGATGTACTTTCTGCTCTATTTCTCTTTTCTTTTAATGTTAGTATATTGAAAGTAAGCTAGATCATTCTTTCATAAATACCTGTATTATTTATTTGTATATAAAGAGTGACTTATTTTGTTAACAAATCCTTTGAACCTGAAAGTGTAAACTTTCTGCAAAACATTAATTGGTGCTGTGAGCAGGATTTGTGAGACAAAATGCCACTCTTTAAGAGAAAAAAGAGATTAAGGTTGATGAAGTTTTTATTCCCAGATTGGAAGATTCACCTTATTGCTCGTTACCTAGTGAATGGGATTCACTGAACTGTGTGAGAATTGGAACCTTAAATTTTGCGGTTTGTGCTGATTGAGAAAGGTTAAGAATGTGCTGTGCTAGGTGAAAGCCTGGATGGTCCTCTCCCTAACTTAAGGTACATGAATTTAACTTAAAATTATCTAACAAGAAGTTAGACATAATTGGAAAAAGAATTATGTGATTTTTGAGGACTGTCCATGTTACAATGCCAAAATTATATTTTAGTTGATCAAATAAATCACTGTTTAAGTCGGCTCTCCCAGTGTCCCCCACTCCCTTCTTTCTCCTTTCTTTGTCCTGTTGCTGCCTTACACCCCTCCATCTGCCTGTCTCCCTCTCCATCAGCTAATCCCCTTCTAACATTTCCTATCTATCAGTGGGGGAAGGGAAAGCCCAACTTCTTCCACTCCTTCTGCACTTCAGCAAATTTTTTTTTCCTGCCCTGTTCAGAGTCAACTTGAGTACTACTTGGTCAATATTTTAGCTATAAAACTATGGCTACAGAAACAAAAGATTGCCAGGAGAAATATCAATAACCTCAGATATGCAGATGACACCACCCTTATGGCAGAAAGCGAAGAAGAACTAAGGAGCCTCTTGATGAAAGTGAAACAGGAGAGTGAAAAAGTTGGCTTAGAGCTCAAAATGCAAAAAACTAAGATCATGGCATCTGGTCCCATCACTTCACGGGAAATAGATGAGGAAACAGTGGAAACAGTGTCAGACTTTATTTTTTGGGGTTCCAAAATTACTGCAGATGGTGATTGCAGCCATGAAATTAAAAGACGCTAACTCCTTGGAAGGAAAGTTATGACCAACCTAGATAGCGTATTCAAAAGCAGAGATATTACTTTGCCAACAAAGGTCCATCTGGTCAAGGCTATGGTTTTTCCAGTGGTCATGTATAGTTGGACTATAAAGAAAGCTGAGGGCCAAAGTATTGATGCTTTTGAACTGTTGTGATGAAGAAGACTCTTTGAGAATTCCTTGGACTGCAAGGAGATCCAACCAGTTCATCCTAAAGGAAATCAGTTCTGAATATTCATTGGAAGGACTGATACTGAAGCTGAAACTCCAATACTTTGGCCACCTGATGTAAAGAACTGACTCACTGGAAAAGACTGTGATGCTGGGAAAGATTGAGGGCAGGACGAGAAGGGGACGACAGAGGATGAGATGGTTGGATGGCATCACCGACTCGATGGACATGAGTTGAGTTTGAGTAAACTTGGGGAGTTGGTGATGGACAGGGAGGCCTGGAGTGCTATAGTCCATGGGGTCAAAAGAGTCGGTCTCAACTGAACTGAACAGAAAGGCAAGATGACTTTTTTGGCACAGGATGGCCATGGTATTCTTTACACTCTGGAGAAAACTGGTTAAAATGATTTTTTTTTTCCTTTGCAACTGCAAAACCAGTTCCTCTTACATATGCAATTAAAAAGAGCTAGCTTTTTACATGGAGAAGGCAATGGCACCCCACTCCAGTACTTTTGCTAGAAAATCCTATGGACAGAGGAGCCTGGTAGGCTGCAGTCCATGGGGTCGCCAGAGTCGGACACGACTGAGCGACTTAACTTTCACTTTTCACTTTGATGCACTGGAGAAGGAAATGGCAACCCACTCCAGTGTTCTTGTCTGGAGAATCCCAGGGACGGGGAAGCCTGGTGGGCTGCCGTCTATGGGGTCGCACAGAGTCGGACACGACTGAAGCAACTTAGCAGCAGCAGCAGCAGCTTTTTACAAAGGCCTGCCTAGAAAAAAGCTTGAAGTTAACCTTTGCCTGGGCTTTCCAGATGGTACTAGTGGTAAAGAATCTGTCTGCTAATGACAGGACATGCAAGAGACATGGGTTCAATCCCTGGGTTTGGAAGATCCCCTCAAGGATTTCCCTGGGCAGAGGAATTTAACTTACAATTGGAGCCCTGGTGGGCTACAGTCCATGGCGTCACAAAGAGTTTGAGAGGACAGAAGCAATTT
Organism: Bos grunniens; assembly: GCF_055505025.1. Taxonomy (NCBI): domain Eukaryota; kingdom Metazoa; phylum Chordata; class Mammalia; order Artiodactyla; family Bovidae; genus Bos; species Bos grunniens. The sequence goes on from NC_141194.1 coordinate 138,221,792, forward strand.
AGGACGGCACACAACCTTTGGCATGTCCTTGAAATACAGAGCCCAATTTGCCTGAGACCTCAGCTTTGGGCAAATGGAAATTTCAAGCCAAGATAAAAAAAAATAAATAAATAAAGGAAAAGAGAGAAAGGAGTCAAGGAGACATTTTAAATCTCAAGTGGAAAACTATGAGATCCTCTGTCTGTCTGTCTGGATTTATCTATGTCTCAGTGTGTGTCTTTGTTTTTGGATAATATGAGGTTAATTTGTAAATGAGCTCTAATTCAACTGGCTTAAAGAAAAGTAAGCGCTTACAAATCAAACAATTACAAGAGAAATTAACCTAAATGAATTTCAGCTTCACGTGAGCTGCGACATATTCAATATTAAATATCTAATATTAATGCTTGTTTGTAAATCTAATTAAGACATGTCTGAGTCATCAACATTGTGTAATACTTTTATCATGCCTAGGTTTAATGCAAGCTAAATTTGTCAACAAGGAAAGTAACTCGAGTGAAGAAACTTTTTAAATAAAAGAAAAACAGAAATGGAACAAGAGCTTTTAGATAAACTCTATTAAGAATAATTACACTTAAGGAACGGCTGTCTAAAATAGTTTCTCCAGATAGGGGTAACTTGAATTTCTATGCTTGTGCTAAACTAAGTGATAAACATTTATTGAAATTTTTCCAAAATTCACTTCAATTCATTTCCAAATAAAATAAAATTTTGAAACTTTAATTATTGAACACTAACTTCCTTTTACAGAGAAACTAAAGAGATTTTAGACTGTTAATGAATATGTTTGGTGCCATCCTGAGATGTTGTCTATAAGAAAGCAAATGCTTTTAGAAATTAAAACTGGTACTTATGTTCACCAATCTACAGAATGCTAATATTAAGGGCAGTTCATGGTCTCTTAGGGAAAATAAGTTAGGTTAAAAATGAAAAAAAAAAAAAAAAGAAAGAAAAAAGGTATGAGAAATGAAATTGCATTTTATTAAGAAAAAAGAAAGTAGGTCTGACTTACAGGTGGCTGTTTCTAAAAAAAAAACAAAGTGATTAAGAAAAAAAGAGAGGCTTTATGGAAAGTGGACCCCAAGAAAAGAGTTTTGCACGTAATACAAGTTTTCTTGAGATGTTGAACTGCCTTTGATAATGGATTTTAAGATTCTTTACCTCTGGAGTGATCTGTTCTATGTTTACCTTTGAACTCTTTTTTTAACTTTTGGCTAATCTTGTGCTAACTTTGGTTGTTTACCAATGACCTATATACTATCTAATGGTTATAAATCCTGTTGATATTTTTGGCAAAACTTACTAAAATTAAATTCTAAAGAAGTTCTTTTGACCTCTAGCTGGCTTTAGGATGCTTCAGAGGGCCCGTGAGACATCTCAAAGAGAGGTATTAAAATACCTGGGTTCATTTGACATGTTAAATTACATGGGAAATACTGTTGGAGGGGTGGTAAATCTTCTGAGGTTATACTGTATGGTTGATATTACTAATATAGATATCCTGAAATTATGTGGAATTCATAAAGATATGATATGTCCTGATAAAATGTTGTCAATGACCAGATTGCTTTGTCAACTGCAATACAATCAGATTTTAAACATGCCTTCAATGGTTTCACTCCGATGCCTTTGAAAGAATACTGCTGCTTCTTCAAAATTTATGGAAAAGACTTTTCTAATATTACAAACAAATTTTGTTATTAACAGTAAGCTGGTACCAAACTGGTATTTGGTTTTCTCTCTTTGTTAAGAGAACAAAGTTTGCTTAGAATATGGCTTTTGACAAGATTGTGAATTTCTTTGCCTTTAAGTGATTTATATTTGTTTTTAAAACCTTTTGTTATTTTGGTAAAGTAAACAAGCATTCTCTATGAAGATTATGGTACATGTAGATAAAGCTTCTTCTGCTTCTACAAAATTAACCCCTCCCTGTCAAACTACTGCTATCCTGATGCCCTTAAAACATGGCAAATAGTCTACTCCTAAATAGGGGAATTTAAAATGGGTAAGCAACAGCTGTAAATCAAACAGTCAGGGCTATGGGAAATCCAAGACTGCCACTTGGCTTTTCCTGGCTCCCTGACAAACCTCATTTTTATTTGATGGGATAAAGCATTCCCTGACTGCAGGGTTAATGCCCTCACAATGAAAAATGTTTATGTTTCACTGAACATTAAATCCTAGTTTTGTTCTTCACTTCTGAGATAGTTCCTTGTTGTTATATTACTAAAAATTTAATTAAGTTGTTAAAAGGACACTCTAATTTTGTTTCTAAAGCTTGTATCAGCAGTCAAGCTTTAGATAAAGATTAAATGCTCCATGATGTACAACCAGGGGATTATCACCTGGATATAATCATTTAACTAAGTTAGATGACCTTGGGTATACTGAGCTATACTGAATGAAAGTTCTTGACTTAAATTCTTGCTTGTGACCTTACTAATAACTGCTAGTTGTATTATTTTCTATGTTGCCTGTTTCACAAAATTGTTGTCTTTTACATTTCCAATAATGTGACTGAGCCACTGATAAAATAACGATATATACAGTTCCACAGAACTTGGTATCTGAGGGGGACTAGTTCCAAGACCACACATAGATTTTCCAAGGATGCTCAAGTTAATGGTATAAACTGAAGTGAAAGTGAAAGTCACTCAGTCGTGTCCGCCTCTTTGCGGACAGGCCAGAATTCTCCAGGCCAGAATACTGGAGTGGGTAACCGTTCCCTTCTCCAGGGGATCTTCCCAACCCAAGGATCAAACCCAGGTCTCCTGCATTGCAGGCACATTCTTTACCAGCTGAGCCACAAAGGAAGTCCAATGATATAAAATGGTATAGTATTTACACATAACCTACTCTCATCCTTTCATACACTTTAAATCAACTCTAGATAACTTACAATACGTAATACAATGCAAATACTATGTGAATAGTTGACTGCTTCTGCTGCGTCGCTTCAGTCATGTCCGACTGTGTGCGACCCCACAGACGACAGCCCACCAGGCTCCCCCGTCCCTGGGATTCTCCAGGCAAGAACACTGGAGCGGGTTGCCATTTCCTTCTCTAATGCATGAAAGTGCAAAGTGAAAGTGAAGTCGCTCAGTCGTGTCTGACTCTTCGCGACACCATGGACTGCAGCCTACCAGGTCCTCCGTCCATGGGATTTTTCAGGCAAGAGTACTGGAGTGGGGTGCCACTGCCTTCTCCAACAGTTGACAGTGCATGGCAAATTCAAGTTTGGCTTTTTCAAACTTCTGGAATTTTAAAAAAAATATTTTCAATCCACTATTGGTTGAATCCCCTGTTGGCTGAATCTGCGCTGAGGTGGGGGGTTGGCAATTGTATTACATAAGTGAACTACTGTCAGTTATAAAATACACTACAAATATATTGTAACATAATGGGAGTGGTAATTATTATGTAAAACATAAAATACATGATTACTTATCAATTCACTGACTTCCCTGGTGGCTCAGATGGTAAAAGCATCTGCCTACAATGCGGGAGACCTGGGTTCGATCCCTGGGTCGGGAAGATTCCTGGGAGAAGGAAATGGCAATCGACTCCAGTACTCTTGCCTAGAAAATCCCATGGAAGGAGGAGCCTGATAGGCTACAGTCCATGGGGTCGCAAAGTCGGACACGACTGAGTGACTTCACTTTCACTTTATCAATTCACTATGTAAGTAAATCATTTCTATTCAGTGTGTGAAAGGGCCTTACAGCTATCCAACACATTTTAGGAGACAAGCATTACCATGATACCAAAACCCATCAAAGACATTATACTTTAAAATACACACACATACCAACACATTGCATGAACATGGAGAAAACACTCTCAAAAAAATCAATAAACTGAAACCAACCACACACTTATGGACAATCAATCTTTGACAAATGAGAATAGAATATACAATGGAAAAAAGACAGTCTCTTTAGCAAGTGGTGTTGGGAAAGCTTGACAGCCTCAAGTAAACCAAAGAAGCTAGAACACACCCTCTTTACCACACACAGAAATAAACTCAAAATGGCTTAAAGACTTAAATATAAGGCAGGACAACATAAAACTCCCAGAAGAAAACATTCTCTGACATAAATCATAGCAATGTGTTCTTAGGTCACTCTCTCAAGGCAAAGAAATACAAAAATAAAGAAATGCAACCTATTCAAACTAATAAGCTTTTGCACAGCAAACGAAAGCATAAGCAAAATGAAAATATGACCTAATAACTGGGAGAAAACATTTGCAAACAATGTGATGGACAAGGGCTTAATTGACAGAATATACAAACAACTCATACAACTCAATATCAAAAAAACAAACAATCTAATCAAAAAATGGACAGAAGACCTAAACAGATATTTCTCCAAAAACACACAGGTGGCCAATAGGCACATGAAAAGAAGCTTATCATTGCTAATTATTTGAGAAATGCAAATCAAAACTACAATGAGGCACCACCTCACACTGGTCAGAATGGCCATGTCTACAAATAATAAAAGGCTGAAAGGATGTGGAGAAAAGGGAACCCTCCTACACTGTTGGTGCAGTCAATATGGAAAACAGTATGGAGATTCCTCAAAAAACTAAAAACAGAGTTGCCATATAATTCAGCAATCCCACTCCTGGGCATATATCCAGAGAAAACTATAATTTGAAAAGACACATGCACCCCTATGTTCATAGCAGCACTATTTTCAATTAGCAAGATATGGAAACAAATTAAATGTCCATCAACACATGAATGGAAGATGTGATATAGGGACTTCCCTAGCAGTTTGGTTGTTAAGATAATAAAATAATGCCATTTGCAACAACATGGATGGACCTAGAGATTAGCATACTAAGCAAAGTCAGAAAGAAAAAGACAAATACCACATGGTATCACTTACATGTAGAATCTAAAATATGATACAAACAAATCTACAAAACAAAAACAGACTTACAGACATAGAGAATAGATTTGTGGTTGCCAAGGCAGAGAAGAGGTGGGGAAGAAAAGAAATTGGTGCTTGGGATTAGCAGATGCAAGCCATTATATATAAGAGGGGTAATAAAGAAAGTTCTAGTACAGCACAGGGAAGTATATTTAATATCCTTTGATAAACCATAATGAAAAAAATGTGGAAAGTATGTATGTGTATCACTGTATATAAACTGATTCACTTTGCTGAATCAATTATGTTTCAATAAAATTAAAAAAAAAACTTCTCAGCAAAAGAAGGGGTAGGAGGAAACATCCTCAATATAATAAGCAGCTACACAACACCTGTAACTAACAACATAATTAATGCTGAAATACTGGATGCTTTTCCCTTAAGATCAGGAACAATCCAAATCTATCCTCTCTCACCACTTCTATTCAACATTCTACTAAATGTCCTAGCCAGTACAATAAGGCTGGGGAAACTAATGGCAAGAATGTAGGAAAAGAAAAAGTAAAATTATCACTACTTGCAAATGACTTGATTGCATATTACAGAAAACCCTAAGAATTTTAATAAAAACTTACGTTAAAAGTGAATTTAGCAAAACTGCAATATGCAAAAACCAACTGTATTTCTCTATACTAGAAAACAACAATCATCATCACAGGTACCAAATATTGAGAACTAACAAAATGCTAGATCTGTGCTAATAGTTTTATATGGGTTATCTCACTGTTGTCTAAGAAATTGTTATCCACACATTTAGAAGGAAAATGGGCTTAAGAAAGGTTAAGTAACCGAATCAAGGTTATATAAATATGAAGTAGAGAAGTCAAATTGGTAATCAGGTCTTTCTAGCTCCAAAATTTATGCTCTTAGCATTACATATAAATCATATTATTTGAGTATCTTACTAACATAAATTGGTATAACTCTATGTTATCCAACACTTACTGTGATATTTGGAAGATTTTAAGATTTACATCATTTTAACCCCATCTCCGAATTGTTCCAACCGGAAGTATAAAATGAACAACATCAACTAACCTCACTTTCCAGAAAGAAAAAAACCAATGTCTTAACAAGGTTGGCATTTGGACCCTGTCGTCCCCTTCTTTTCATCATTCCATCCTCCTCTGGATCTCGACGACTGAAGAGCCTAAGATCAATGCAAAATACTTTTAAAACAAAATATTTCTTAATTAAGAAATTTTAAAAACCTGTCTGGATTCCATCTTTAAGCAACTAACAGAGGAATAAATTGGAGCTGGGTAGGTACAGTACTGTCCAACATTATACCCAAGTAAACCTTTTCCATTTCACACTTGATGGTACTTCTAAATGTTTCTGAATGATTTCTTTTTGAAAATCTTACTGCATGTTATGCAATCATTTCTTTTTACAAAAGTATCACAATAGCTAACCTATACCATTTATGCACATAAATGTAAATATTCTTCTCCTTAAAAATGACATTTCTTTTCCTCCTGTCCTTCCTGTACAATTATCCCAAAGTCTGAACTTAGTGGCCTTTTTCTATGGATATCATGGTCATTCTTATAAACAACAAAAAAGTTATCACTGGATAACAATGAATAAAAAATTATAGCATAAATACTTCGTATCATGTACTCTTAATAAACGTGTCACCTCAAATGAGCATTTTAATAAAATCTTACAAAAATATAGTTTAGTCCATATGTTTCCATTTTCTTTAAAACCACTACATGATAGCTGCTGAATATTTTTGGTGATCAGATATTCACACTGCTACTAGCTAATCTGAAGTGTTAAACAGCAATATAAATGAAGAGACTAAAGGATTCTTGTGGTTCTTACATCAAACTGTTATCAAAGTACTTTTATTATATGCAAAAATACATAAAAATAGGCTTAAGACCTGTACTGAATAAATTATTAATAAGTCATATTTATATATATTTTATAACACAATAAATTACTGCCGTTAAGTGACTTTAGAAAATGAACAACAGAAATGCAGATTTACTTTTTGTACAGAAATTCTCCAGCTGCTACTGCTACTGGCCGATGAGCTGAATAAACCAGATGATAGACATTTTCACAATCTTCTGCAGTAAGAACTTCTTCACTACTCCTGAAAACAAATAAGCAATAGCAGTTTTCAAAACAATGCTGTAATTTTAAGTTTACTAGTACAAAAATTCATACTCATACATTAAAAAATAGTACATTTTCACTCCTAAACTTGTGTTTTAAAAAACAGGTCATTAAGAAGTTGTTTCAAGAAGAAATCAACCTTACTTGATTATCATCTATTAGTAAAAGCATCCTCTGACAAAAGAGCTGAGTATTTTGTGAACACCCAAGATCAGACCTAAAATTAGAGTGAATATCGGGCATAAAGAAATAGATACTAAGAGAAATAACCATGCAACAAGTGTGCTAAAGGGAAATGAAGACAAAATAATATAAACTAACATAGAAAATAAAGTAGTGGCACGCTCAGTGTGTGCATGTGTCCTCAGTCATGTTCGACTCTGAAATCTCATGGACTGCAGCCCACCAGGCTGCTCTGTCCATGGGATTCTCCAGGCAAGAATACTGGAGTGGGTTGCCATTTCTTCCTCTAGGGGATCTTCCCAACCCAGGGATCGAACTGGCGTGTCCTGCCTCTGTCTCCTACATTGGCAGGCCGATTCTTTACCATTTGAACCACTTGGAGCTTAGTTAATAATCAAAGAAAACACTTTCCATGTATTTCATGGTAATATTAAGGACACAATTTTACAACGTTAAAATATACTAACACCCCAGTTACCTCACAGTGATGAAGAATAATACTTCATTCACCATGTACTAAACATCATATAAAACAATGCAAAAGAATTTTTCCAAATAATAAAATTTAAGTGCCAAAGATGTTTAATTACAATTTATCATTAAAAAAAACTCACTAAAATATAGTGCTTGTTTTATTGATCTTACTTTAAGAGAAGAAAGTAAACCTAACAAATCTTGGTAAATCAAAGTCATTATTAGGCCCATCAACCACAGAATCCCAGGGTAAACCTTGCTGGGTTTTCTAAACCAAGACCCTGTGTTTGAAGTTCTGGCCTCTTTCCCCCTAATATGCTTTTTGCTGCTTTATAACTACACATAAATAAATACACACACATATTGACTCAAATCAAACTACACCAAATTTGAGATATTTCACTAATTTTAACGCATAAGGAATGTCCCTGAAAGTTTCAGTTATTAGGTATATACATGGCTGAATCAACAAAAAAAGGGGTCCACATGGTATTACAGAGGAAGAGGGGAGAAGCTATAGAAATTAGGTAGAGTACTACTATTTTCTTATTTAATTCAGGACAGTTTTATAAACCCAAAGAAAAATGCAATGGTTAAGACTGCTCAAAATCCCCCCAGTTAAATGAATTCTCAGAAAACGTCAGTGTATATAGAGCTACCTTTTTTTTTTGACTTTTAATTTTTATTTCATATTGGAATATAGTTGATTTACTATGTATGTTACATTAGTTTCAAGTGTGCAGCAACATGATTTAGTTATACATACACACATATTTATTGTTTTTCAGATTCTTTTTCCCATAAAGGTTATTACCGAGTACTGAGCAAAGTTCCCTGTGCTATACAGTAGGTCCTTATGGATTATCTATTTTATATGTAACAGTGTTAATCTCAACCTACGAATTTAAATTAGGAGGTAGAGCTACCTTCTTTGTAATAACTGCAATGTAGTCCATTTCATATAAATGGGGTTGACAACCACACTCCTCACACAGGACTACTGCAGTAAATGAGATAACCCCTATAAGGAGCTTGTATTAGCTGTTATATATTAACTTAATTCTTCCTCTATTGATATCATCTAGAATATTTCCAATATCCTATTACAAACAGTACTATGTTAGAGACTGAGAACATTTTAAATTTTGGATACCACCAAGCTTTTTTCACCAGGGCTTCCCAGGTGGCTCAGATGGTTAAGTGTCTACCTGCAATGCGGGAGACCCGGGTGCAATCCCTGTGTCAGGAATATCCCCTGGAGAAGGAAATGGCAACCCACTCCAGTACTCTTGCCTGGAAAATTCCATGGACTGTAGGCTACAGTCCATGGGGACGCAAAGAGTCAGACACAACTGAGAGACTTCACTTTCACAGCTTTCCCCAAAGAGGCTATCCCAATTTATAGTCCCATCAATAAAGTTTATGGGTTTGTTTCTACATAGCTTTATGCAACTAGTGTATTACCAAACACATTAATCTTTGTAAAAAAGTAGGTTAAAAAAGTCTCATTTTAATATACATGTCTCTAAGTATGACCAATAATCTTTTTGCATGTTTAATTTTTTATTTTCTTTTGTGTCAGTGACATGGTCCCTAACTTTTGACTCTTTTACTACTGGGTTTCTGTTCTTTTTACTGATTTATTGAAAGTGACTCCTACAGTGCAAATCTCCTGCCAAGTCTGTCATTTGTTTTCTGAGTGTACATTATGGCACATACATATTTGTAGTTTTTTATGTAGTTAAAATTCAGTAATTTTTTTAATGTCTAGGTTTTATGCCATTCTCAGAAAGACACTGCCAGTTTACATATAAAATTAAAATGTTTAATCTTCTCCTCAGTTTTCATCTAACACTTTTAATTATTTCATTTATTTACATTTAGACATTTCATCCATCCTGAAATTATTTCTGTATAAGGAATGAAATATGAATCCAATTTAATTTTCCTCCAAATAGAAGCTAAGTGTCATAACATCATTTATTTTGATATAAAACCATCCTCACCCTACACTAGGTTCCTAGATATATTTAAGTTTGTCTCTATACTTTATTCTGTGTCACTCATTTCTGTTTAGACACCACTACCAAAACTTAAAAGTTACTAGGGTGAGGAGAGGGAGAGATAAAATAGGAGTTAGGGATTAACACATACACAGTGATATGTATAAAACAGATAACCAGCAAGGACCTACTACATAAATGTATAACTGAATCACTTTGCTGTACACCTGAAACTAACACAATATAATAAATCAATTACACGTCAATTTTTAAAAATTAGTAATAATAGTAATAAAGTCAATGTTGTTTTATAATTTTGATTTAAAATCATAGTGGGCAGTCATCTCTCATTAGTTTTTATCAGAATTTTGCTGGCTGATCTTACATGATGACTTTCTCATATGAGTATCAGAATTAGAATGTTGTTAAAAGGCCCTTTGTGACAGGCAATTTGGGATAGACATGTATACACTTCTGTATTTAAAATGGATAACCAACAAAGACCTACTATACAGCAGAGGTAACTCTGCTCAATGTTATGTGGCAGCCTGGATGGGAGGGGAGTTTGGGGAGAAAGGATACATGTATATGTATGGCTGAGTCCCTTCCCTGTTCACCTGAAACTATCACAACACCATTCGTTAAATGGCTATACCCCAATATAAAATAAAAAAATAAAATAAAAAGCAACTATCTGGGTCATGTTAACAACCCAAATGTCCACTGATGGATGAATATATAAAATGTGGTATACTGAGTGTCAAAAAGGAATGAAATTCTGATATATAACAACATGGATGAACCCTGAAGACATCATGCTAAGTAAAACACGCCTGATATAAAAGGTCAAATATTACATACTTTCAGTTATATGAGGTACCTAAAATAGTCAAATTCAGAGATGAAAAGTAGACAATATGATGCAAAATCATACTGTGCAGTCCTTTACAGAGTATCAGTATGAAATGATAAAAAACACTCTGGAGATGGATAATGGTGATGGTGGCTGCACAACAATATGAATGTACTTAATTCCACTGATCTGTACACTGAAATGTGTAAATGGTAAATCTTATGTTACATATATCACCACAATCTTTTTAAAAAGGGGAAAATTGAATTGCATCAATCCTACATTTTAACATAATATGTTTTAAATTCAGATTGTTTACAGAGAAGTTTCAGTAATATATTTCTAAAAGTGTGACAAAATACAATACACATAATTTAACACACTCGAGTGTTTAACTTAATTTCAAGAGCATCTAAAGACAGTAAAATTGAAAGAAAACTAGTCAAGAATGCAAACACATGAATTCCCAGCTCAGTTAGAATATTCTACTTCAATGGTCCTCTCTTCCTATCTTCTCAACTTTACATGAGAAAACTAAACTTCTTGCTGTAAAACTCCAGGTTATTGAAATCTCAGTTCAGTTCAGTTTAGTCACTCAGTTGTGTCCGACTCTTTGCGACCCCAAGAATCACAGTACACCAAGCCTCCCTGTCCATTACCAACTCCCGGAGTTCACTCAGACTCACGTCCATCAAGTCAGTGATGCCATCCAGCCATCTCATCCTCTGTCGTCCCCTTCTCCTCCTGCCCCCAATCCCTCCCAGCATCAGAGCTTTTTCCAATGAGTCAACTCTTCGCATGAGGTGGCCAAAGTACTGGAGTTTCAGCTTTAGCATCAGTCCTTCCAAAGAAATCCCAGGGCTGATCTCCTTCAGAATGGACTGGTTGGATCTCCCTGCAGTCCAAGGGACTCTCAAGAGTCTTCTCCAACACCACAGTTCAAAAGCATCAATTCTTCGGCACTCAGCCTTCTTCACAGTCCAACTCTCACATCCATACATGACCACAGGAAAAACCATAGCCTTAACTAGACGGACCTTTGTTGGCAAAGTAATGTCTCTGCTTTTGAATATGCTATCTAGGTTGGTCATAACTTTCCTTCCAAGGAGTAAGCGTCTTTTAATTTCATGGCTGCAGTCACCATCTGCAGAGATTTTGAAGCCCAAAAAAATAAAGTCTGACACTGTTTCCCCATCTATTTCCCATGAAGTGATGGGACCGGATGCCATGACGTAGATTAATTTAAACCAAGTACACTAATGTATTTTTAAGATATGTAGACATTAGCAATATGCAGTAAATACATACTTACTGTAAAACAAGAGTGAGTAATTTTATTGCTTGTACTGCAACATCATATTCTTTGTCAAGGGTCATAGAAACAATTCTATCCTAAGGATGAAAAAAAAATATTCTTAAAGGGAAACCAAGAGAAAAATACTTGAAAATAACAGGTAAATGTTAAATACTTAGAGTAATACTAACCTTGAACCGACTGGTAAATAGCTCCAGTTTGGAATTAAGTTCCTTGTTATAATAAAGCCCTTGTAGAGCAGTGAGACATTTGAGTCTTACCTCACCTTGCTGAATTAAATGAGAGGAGAAAATGCATTAAAACTTTGCATATTTTCAACCTGAGCACACAAGATATATACCACATCTTCTACTTTAAATATGTTCTATACTATGGTATTTCTTCAGAAACTCTCATCCTTGACAATGCAAAAATAGGAATCAATATATACGTTTTAGACTAAATACCTTTGGGTTACTATTACTGTAGGTCAAATGAAAATATTTTGAAAATTTGTTCAGAGCAATGTTATTGGGAAAGATGACATTAGCATATTTCACAGTAAGTTTTCCTTTATAGAAGATAATATTTGTAAGGGATATATACAAAGATCAAGGCTAGGTGAAGAGACAGCCTAAGGGAAAGGCAGATCAATTAAAAAAAATTAAAAAGGTTAGAGGCCAAGTGATAATTTATAATCTGGCTAAGATACATGTTTATCAATAGAATCAAAATTAAAGAAATTTAAGTATATGTATATATGTAGCACTTATATATTAACAGAGTAAGAATTCTTCTTACTATTCTTAAGAAATGTCTTACCACTACCACCATCACCTACATGATCCTGTTGTTTCAGTACAAAAATTGTTTCATGATCAAAGGCTAAATCAGTGCCCAAGATTCAAAAATCTAGGGTACTTTATGTGATAGAGACCATATATTCATGAACAGATAGAGAAGAATAAAGGAGAGAAGCCTACAGGAATGTGCTCCCAGTTACACGTATATGCAGATAATTCACTATGAATGACAGTAGCACATAGCTATGCTTATGTGTAGAAAGAAAAGCACTATATATATCTTACCTTATCATGCATAGTCCAACCAACATATTTTAAATAACTGTCATTAAGAAAGGCATCACTATACATTTTCATCCAAATGCCAATTTCTTCAATGCAAATAGCTCGGATTTCAGCTATTGCATCACTGCATGGAAGAAAGAAAATTATGCATGTTAGTATCAGTATACCACAGGACTTGTGGATTCTTTATGCAACGCCAATACTTGATACCTACTATGAACATACCACTACCTTAAGTATTACTGGGGATTTACAAGAAGAATTGAAGCATTTGCCCAAAGCTTACAGTCTAGTTGTCGAAGTACAATTATCACTAAATAAATACTTAAAGTTCAATAAACCTACAAACAAAATCCAACTCCCACCTTCTCTATCATGTCATACCCCAGCCTTTATTCACACCTGCTGGGCACGGTGTATTCAGAAGACAGTCGGAACATTAGTCTGGTTACAGTGTATTTTCCAGGTGAGAATTAGTTACACCTAATATTGAGGCCAAGCTCAATTTGGATTTGAACATCATATAAATTATTCTGAATTCATCCTGTAGGTACTGGTAAGTCATTCAACGCTTTTGAGTAGAGGAATGATTCAACAAAAGAATGTTTTAAGACAACTGCAATAATCTCTAGAATGATGAAGGAATAGACTAAAGTAATGGTGACAGTAGAAATAAAAAGGTAAGAATGGACAAAAGGATATTACAAAGCAAGTATTAACCTGATTTAGTAACTGCCAAATTAAGAAAATGACAAAGTTAAATAAAAATGCCACCAATATTTAAAGAACAGGTTACTGCAGAAATGGTGGCAAGACTACCTATTTCTTTCTTCTGCTCATTCAAAATAAGGGCAACAACTCACTTAAATCTACTCAAATTTTCCCACTGATATTCAAATCGAAGAGGAAAGAATCAGGAATCAAAATGTACAGTCTCGGCTAACACAGTACATCCAAAAGCAATTAAGTGTTCTGTACCCTCACTCTTAGTAACAGTAGTAGCTTCCATTTTCTGGGCATCTACAAGTCGAGCACAACATTCCCCCATTTTTCAGATAGAAAATAAAGTTCAGAGCAGTTAAGTAACTTGTCTTGAGTGTCCCAATCAGTGGAAGACCTTAGATTCTAACACTGATCTTACTCTTAACACTGTTACCACTAAATTTATATTGCCTAAACCACTAAATAACCAAACTTGAAGAGAATAAGAGTTACATAGAAAAAACTGTCCTGACTTACCGGTATCTATGTACAAACACTCCCTTAAATATTGCATTCATCATATTTTCTATTTCATCTTGATTTTCTTGAAGCTGAAAAGAACACATCATTGCTTTGCAATTATAATAGAAAACAACCAAAAGAACTTGTAAAAGTTGGTACAAACACAAATGTATGTTTCTCCAGAGTTTTGATATTTTCATGCAATTTTTAATTTCACTAAATGAAAAGTGTCCACATAGAAAAACTAAAAGCTGTTGCATAAAAGGTAGCTAAACTCCCTTGATATCTGGAATATTTCTACATTGTTGTTAATGTCATTGCTAATGTTTAGCTGGTTGACTAATTTTTTCAGATGGTCACATATTTCTATTGTATAAATGTATGTAAAGAAATCTTTTAAGTAGTTTATTATACTAGTGAGTATAGTGAAGTCGCTCAGTCGTGTCCGACTCTCTGCGACTCCGTGGAATGTAGCCTACCAGGCTTCTCCATCCATGGTATTCTCCAGGCAAGAATACTGGAGTGGGTTACCATTTCCTTCTCCAGGGGATCTTCCTGACCCAGGGATCAAACCCGGGTCTCCCGCATTAGAGGCAGACGCTTTAACCTCTGAGCCACCAGGGAAGCCCATTTTATTATATTACTTATCTATTAAATAACATTTATGTTCATATAAAAAAATAACAATGCTTCATTATCTTGGTCTTTAGCATCTGAAAATTAACTCATGTTATCTACTGCCTAATCAAAGAACAAAAAAGTTTGAGTAAAATGCCTTGGCAAAAAATTTGTCTTCTTGCTAAATATTTTTAAGGGAAACAAGGCTCACTTGAAATAATCAACTAAACATTTCAAATCTTGGATGACTTATTTACTTCCATATATTTTCAATTCAGAGCTTTAGAGTTAAGAGAAAATTGATTCAGAGCTTCAGAATTACAAGAAAAATCTTTCACACTCTAAGTATCAATTAGCTTTCAGAATTATGTTCTGTGTTTTCATAAAACACTTTTTTTCTTTTCACAAGTGTAATCTCACATTTCCAAATAATGCGAACAGGGCACATACTTGTATTCATTAGCACAATCAAAGGCACAGGAGGGCTTTCAACATGTTTAAAAACTCAACCCAACCTAGAAGTATTAATATCTTATGTGATAGAAGAATTTTAAACTCAAAACTCTTTTATATCCATTCATTCTATGTTCAGAATAAGGCCATAATTTTATACATTATGTTCAGCTAATAAAGCATCCAATGCAATTTATTAACTAAATTAAAGGGCAAAAGGTCAATTCATTTGAACTACAGTTAATCCTTGAACAATGTAGGGGTTAGGGTTGCTGACCCTCTGCACAGTTGAAAATCTAAGTAAAACCTATAGGTGGCCCTCTGTATATGCAGTTTCACTGTATCCACGGTTTCTGCACATACAAGGTTTCACAACCAAAGATTCAACCAACCATGGATCATATAAGAACTGTACTATTTACTACTGAAAAAAAAAAATCCATGTGTAAATGGATCTGCACAGTTCAAACATATGTTTGAATGGTTTCATGGTTCAAATGTTTACGAAAAAGAAAAATTTAGGCATGGGGGAAATGTGGGCAAGATTTTTCTGGCTTTTCTTGGGCAAGGGGCACTTTTAAAAGTTATTGGCTATCTCAGAAATGACCAACTTTTAAATTATAGTTACTACAATCACCCCCACAAAATGTCAGAATCAAGTAATTTATGGAATACCATGGCAAATATCCCATGGCAAATATTTTAGCTCAACTACATTAGCAATGTTTTTGAAACATCAGACTTTGCCTATTCAAAATAAAAATAAACATTCCCAATATCAGATAGCAAAATATTATATTACCAATGAAGAAGGAATTTAAATAAAAAAACACAACATCGAGGGAATCCCCTAGTGGTACAGTAGTTAGTACTCAGCACTTTCACTGCTGGGGCCTGGGTTCAATCCCTGTCCGAAAACTAAGATCCCACATGCTGCATGGCATGGCCAAAAAAAAAAAAAAAAACCCCAATACCAAAAATTTTATTAATTACTTTTTAGCATAGAACTGAAAAAACATTTTCCTCATTCAAAGTTGAATTTGGTGGTCAGTCATTAATGTTACACAAGGGTCTCTTACACTACACACACAAAACATACACACACACACACACCCCAAAAACATGGATTATGACACCATAAATAGCTTATCCCTATTTTTCAAAGGGATTTTACATAAGTGAAACCTCATTTGATCCCGACAATAAATTGAGGGTAGAGTTAGGAGATAGAATTTCACAGTAGACATGAATAACAATAAAGCATAAGACAACTTGTCAGACTGGCCCAGGACTCCTTACTTGAAGAGTTCAACTCTTAATCCTAGTCCACACAGAAAGGAAATATATACAGAAGGTACTCTTGGCATGGACAGTCAATAAAAATAAGTTAGATGTATAAACAACTTTAAACATATTGTTTAAATTTTTCAAAAAATTTTATCTGATGAACTAGAAAAGTTATATATCATAATTAATGGTGACTAAGTTGGTCACACATTAACAGCTTAAATATTCAATACAAGAGTGTACCTCTTTCCGCTTCTGTAGCAGGAGTTCTAGCCTCTCATTGGCTCGTTTTCCAATCATTTTATTCCGTTCTGCCTCATACTGTCTTTGTGTATTATCCATATTAATGCTAAGATTTAGTGCCACATTCACCAAAGCTGTCATCAACTTCATAGCTATTTTTAAATGGAAAATGTTGAAATTAGTCTCACAGAAAAATTTACAAGTTATGATCTACTTAAGAAAAATTAAAAACAAGATGGGCTGTTCCACTTCTAATAGAAAAATACAGCTGCTACAAATGACAATAATAGTACAACAACAGCTAATGTGTATCGAATACTTACTATATGTCAGTCAGTTACCTATGTTAAGTATTTCTCGGATTAACTCCTAATCCTTACAACAGCCCTCAAATTAAATATTATTCTCATTTCATTCATGAAGAATCTTAAGTTCAGGGAGCTTAAGAAATCTGCCTCAAACTACACAATTCATATACATAGTTAAAACAAGATTCAAAACTAGATAATATTACTCTAGACTATGCTCACTATTCAATGATAGGTCCCCTACAATGACCTTTTCAAGAGATCATGATTTACCTTCTAAATAAATTTTGACTAATACAGCAGTCATTTAGCTATCCAGCAACCAAAGGGGGAGGGAACGTAAGTGCTTTTTATCAAAGTACAGTGTGTAGAAATGTTGGACAGTTTTATCAGTATTTGATTTCCTTTAATTTTACTCTTATTATATATCATCATAAAGACAATGATGCAATTATGAAAGACAGATCAAGATAAAAAGTCAAAAGTACAGAGTAAAATGTCACTCAATGAAGTGCTTTGTATCAGAGTTTCTCCAGATCTCCACCTTGTTATTGAACTCTTGCTACTGAGACAGAACTCACTGCCTGTGATTTCAAACTTATTAATTGAAATATCTGAACATATTATGCTTTTTTTTCAGCTTAGATCAGACTACTTCTCAAGCCTGATTCACTGCATGACAGAACACCACAAAACTAAACCTTAATTTCTGGCTACTAGCTCTCTTTAAACGGAGAAGGCAATGGCACCCCACTCCAGTACTCTTGCCTGGAAAATCCCATGGATGGAGGAGCCTGGTAGGCTGCAGTCCATGGGGTCGCTAGGAGTCGGACACAACTGAGTGACTTCACTTTCACTTTTCACTTTCATGCACTGGAGAAGGAAATGGCAACCCACTCCAGTGTTCTTGCCTGGAGAATCCCAGGGACGGGGGGAGCCTGGTGGGCTGCTGTCTATGGGGTGGCACAGAGTCGGACACGACAGAAGTGACTTAGCAGCAGCAGCAGCTCTCTTTAAAAGAGATTCCCAATCTTCTGCTCTGAGCTATTGTATACCCTCAGCAAACCATTTTCTCATTCTGATCTAAAATTATTCACCTTGCCCATTATATGTTTTTAATTTACTTTAACCATTCAAGTTCTTAAAATCAAAGCTACCTAAGTACACAGATCAATCACATTCATAATTTGTGACCTCAAATCTAAAAACCTACAGGGAGACTGTCCGCATTTTTTTTAATGGAGGGCTGAGCAAAAGAACATCTTTAATCACAGCTTTAATTCTTTAGGGAAATACTCTAAAGGAAAAATATCCCCACATTTAGAGAATGAAAAATTTTTGTAGAAATCAAAATATTCTATCATTAATGCATAGAATACTTAACAATTAATGCCTGGTCAATTTACTCATACTCAAATTAAAAGGCACATATTCAATAATGGTATATGAACAATTTTACCTTTAGCACAAAAGAGAAACGGGGACATTTTATCAACATCAACATCAAAAATCACTGTTCTAGAATTAATCATGTGAGCCTTAAAAATATAACTTATTTCATGTAAAAATCAGAGAAACTGACTCAGCCTAAAGTTACTCAGAAGCATAAGAAAAACCAACTTTTTTGATGTGGTTAAATAAGCATCATCCTATAGGGACAATCTTACTGGGACTATGCTAGTAGTGACTATGCACACAGGTCATTTAGAACTACATATCCAAAATCACTGCTCCCCAAATTTGATGTCAATACCTTCCCTGATAAAACATATTTCAAGACCAAACAGATTACTATGCCACAGAAAGGGAGAAGAGGTAGATAGGAATCAAGTAGGTTTAACACAAGAAAATTATAGTATGTCTTCAGAGAACCAAACTATCATTCCATTCTCCATAATTCATGGGAGTTGGAGGAAAGGGGAGAATGTGCTCTTAGGGGCTATTTAATAAATAAAATTAATTTGTCACCATAATGTCATTCCTTTTAATGAAAACCATTTTCATCTCTAACCTAAGAAAATGCAAAAAAAGATTTCTAAATACTGACCTGCCAGGGTGCTTGTATGTCGAAATGCTCTGACTTGTGAGTCAGACAATCCTGTAAGAAGTGAAATGACTGTATCCATCATGTACTCATCATATATGATACTATATTGACACTGCCGTACTAATACGCCAATGAATTCACAGAAACTGGATTTGAACTTCTTCCACTGAGGACCAGCCATGGTAAGTGGATAATCTCCACTATCCTAAAATAGAAATTTTAAACAGCAATTTCACTTAAAACCCATAATTCAATAAACTTGTTTTTGAAATACTCTAGGCAGAAGCTGAAAAGACTCCTTTATCTCATCTTCTATAATAAATCCTCAAAAGTAGGCAGAAGAATAATATGCAAAGGTAGAGATACCTTTGAACACATCTGGTCTTTTATTTAAGATAAAAATGGATAGTCTGAATTCACTCCAACCAATGAAAATATATACTAATTACATACCAAAATAAAAAGCCTCTCCCATCAAATAAAACTTTATTCTGATAAGCAAAGATATAGTCACTGAATTTCTTTAAAACAAAACTGAGCAAAAATCAAACCAAAGTTGCCTGTTTTAATGATTCAACATGATGAAATCATATTCTCAGCCAGTCTAATAGATTCATGTATGACTTATAAACAATCAAAGGATTACAATGTATGTTTTTATTAGCTTCAGGATATCAAATACTCGGCAGATGTAAACAATAACTTTTTTTAAGTGAAAACAAGCTAGAATGACCTGTAAAGACAGGTACTCAAGTATTCCTATGTATAATATGGGGCATTCACCAACAAAGATACACTGAGGTCCTCCATAAATCATTAAAAACAAACAAGTCTTAAGAATAAACGCAGAGACCAATACTACATAGAAATTTCTGACAAGAATGTCCTAAGGTCATTATGGTTTAGTAAATTTTTTAACAATTAAATTTTGTCATTAGAGCCATATATTTTAAAAAATTTTAAGTAAAGCCATACACAAGTTGAACTATGTCTCATCTGAAAATAAGATCCCAATACTTCACAAAAAAGGTTTTCTTCTATTTTCTGATTGGCTCATTTAAGCACTATACTGAAAAGGTAGCATCTTAACTGTTGTTAGCAACTTGGTTTGCTGGTATTTTCAAATCTTATTTCAGGTATCTTATTTCAAATAGCTATTGAGAACAAAGTTCTCACTAAAACATTTAATATCAGAAGGTTAAAAGAACACCATTCCTCATAATTACATCTCAACAACTTAGAGACTGATTAATAGCACTTAGTGATCATCAAAACCATTTTAACAATTCTTATCTTTCAGAAAAATAGTTGAAAGCTCCTTCATCTGAATAAGGTAAAAAAAAAAAAAAACATATAAAACTCAAATGAGAAAGGCTTTCTAATTAAAAATTCACAACGAAAAGTTTTGAAGAGTAAAAACTACTGGGGCTTGAATACAGATGTGAACAAAACAAACAAAAATCCCTGCCTTGACGGAGTTTATATTACAGTAAATCTAAATATGTCTTTATTGGCAATAATACTTCAAAGACATCACTATAATAATCAACTAAGGTCTAAGCTACTATTTATTATGTATTTGTATTGTTCTTGTTATTCACATGTGAAACATAAATAAGACTTTAAACAATAAAATATACCTGCATGCATTTATCTTTGCCTGAGCTTACACATGCTCATGGGCACTTAATTTTATTCTCGGTTGAAATTTTAATTTTTTAACAAAAGAGCTAACATTTAGTTCTTACTATGTGCCAGACATTGTAAAATGCTAAGGAAGTTTTCAAACATTGCATTCAGTTTTCTTAAGAGCCCTTTAAGTATTTGTAGCTCCATTTTACAGATGATGAAACTTACGCTAAGACAACAATTTGCCCAAGGTCACATGGCCATCATTTAACTGGATTTCTACTACCAAAGCTTTTATCTACAACACTAATATTCAAAATTTTATATTCTGAAGATCAAGGTACATAAAATTATCACAATATTTAGGGTATTAACTTACCTCATCAAACTCTTCAGTCATTTTTCGAATTATTTCAGAGTTCTGCATATGTCTAAACATTTCTGCTGTGACAACACCTGAAATTTCCAAGAGTAAGAAGTTAATACATGGTAAATAAAAAAATAGAGAACTTCTAAGTCCATCTCTAACACTAATATGTCTACAGTCACACAATAAGGTATACTTCTATATCACGTGATCTTCACCATGATACTCAATCCTATAAAGCACAAACACCATTCTCAACATACATAAGAAAACAGACCCACACTTCTGACAGGTATCTTTTCTTTCTTTTCATGGAACAATCAGCCTTAGCCATTTCTACCTAACTCACTTTACTCACTCCTAGAATATGTATATTCGCTAAATTCTTTAATATAAAACATATGTCATCAATAATGAGGCAGCCATCTAGGATAACATTTAAAGCCCTGAGGATGAACCTGAAGAAAATAAGGGAAAGAGTAATAGGAAGAATTCACTTTGGGCAGGTTTCTTTATTAAGCACAACTGTACATAAGGCAACTGTATCCCACCATCCACCTCAAAGGACTTCAAATACACAAAAGTAGTAAGTTGTAGTTCCTGCTCATCCAGAAGTCTGTAACCTAGTTGTAAGTTTAAACAAAGAATAATGGGGTGGGGGGGTTGGCAGGGATAAAGTATTAAAGGTAGTACATAATAAATGCCCTAATGAGTGGAAAAACCAAGATAGGCTAAAAAAAAGGAAAGAAAAGAATTAAGATTTGAGTAAGTAGGTGTTTCACAGAGAAGGAATCTGATAGTGGACATTTCCTTTTAAAGGAGGATGGGATAGGAGGGGAGAAAGGATACACATTACAAGTAGTAGTATAACTGTATCACTTTGTTGTATACCTGAAATTAACACAACACTGTTAATCAAATATTAATATGTTTCAAAAATAAAAGACAAGTGTAAAAGTTAGCCAGGTATATGTCAAATATCAGAAAAGGAATTTCTAGGGAAAAAGTATGAGTAGGAGACAATGCAAGAAGTCATACATGAATTTTCATTGATAGGGTGTCACCAAAAAAAAAAAAAAAAGAATAACTGTAAAAAGTGAATTTTTTAAACTACATTTCTATATTATTTATACTTTGCCAGTCTAATCACTATGAATACTATAAATATAATAATATCTAGAAGGATGTCTTGGGACTCCCCTGGCAGTCCAGTAATTAAGACTATGTGCTCCCAATACAGGGGGCACAGGTTCCATCTCTGGACAGGGAAGTAAGATCGAGCATGGTGCAAGGTGTAGCCAAAAAATAAAAGAATGTCTTGGTACAGGAAGACGAGATTTATTATAAAAATTAGATACAATTAATAGATGTATTTCAATTGACCAAGCTCTATTTTGTGTATGTGTGCATGTGTGTGTATATAAAACTAAAAACAGCAACAAAACATCATACTGTCTTTCCAACTCCTAATCTGAAAGAGCAATAGCTACGTGAGCTCCTTCTCTATAGACATGCAATTTAAGACCTTCCAGTAGTCCAACAAAGCCAGCAGAATTAGAACATGAACTAACATCCACTGAGCCTCCTATGTACCGGCCACTTAAGCCCTGAAAACAAGCCTGTATAGCAGGTACTATAATCCTGGCTTTACAAATGAGAAAACTGATGCTAAGGCAAAGAGAAATTATAAATAATTTCTGTGACATTATTAGTCAACATCATGTTGCCCAGCCCCAGGTGATATCAATTTATACTGGTACTGTAAAAGAACCCTTACTTACCACCTTAAAAAAAAAAATGGTTGTTTACAAATAATAACAAATTTGGAAGCAAGCATGATTTCTCCAGCTAAAGAAGCACATTCTCAAAAACGTTTTGAAGGAGTTTTTAATTTTTATTTAGAGCCATGAATATATCTCAAAAACTTTCCATACTTTATACCCAAATACTGTAAATTTGGTAATGCTAGAGAACAAGTAACTCAATCCCTGAAATAATTTATATGAAATAAACATTTAGATATGTCAAAGTAAACATATTGCATACAGCTTGACAAACTTCTAAAGCTCCTCCTCACATCTAATAAATCATGTAACAGTCATAAACTCAAATATAAAGAGAAAAGAAAGTGGCTGTCACAAACTTCATGCATTTAATTCTTCTGAGGCAGGTATGAAGGAGCCATCAGGACACCAGGCCAGATCCCACTGCCTTAAAAGTGTGGGGGACATGAAATGAGTTATTTAAAAACTGGTAAACTGAAAAGTGACAGTCAACCAGAAAAGAAAAAAGGAAACAACATTGGCTGCAGAATCACCAACCACAGAGCGGTCTGGAGCCACTCAGTGTGGGGCCAAACATCTCTCCACCTACCTCAAGAGCTACAAAAAGCATTAACTACAGTAAAATAACTGACACTCATAATAACAATCCTAGATCCACAGGCATAGGTTAAAGTACACTGTATATACTTAAATATGTGTCTAATTCATTTAAAAAGGAATTCCATCAAAATATTTTTGAGTATGTTTAAGTACGTAATGACCTTAACATGGTAAAATCCACTTTATGACTCTTCCATGATTCTAAAATTATTATTATAGTGGTGTTTAAGTTTTCAATACCTTCAATTTTAAAAAATCTTCACAACCTGATTTATGATAAGATATATCCAACTGTTGAATGGTTAAGTTCCTTATTTATAAATACAATGAGGCCAGAAAAGGAATGTATCCGATAAAGGGAAAACGCTCTGACTATGGCTTTGTTTTAAAACTGCTTATTTAGAAACCTAATCAGGAAACTATAATGGATCAACTAAGACTGAATTTCAACTCATCAAATTATTTCTGGCACCTGTTCAGTTGTTTTGTCATCAACCTTCCGCTTCAAAAAATCTAAAGAGAAAGGACATGGCCCTTAATTACACAACACAATAAATACGTACTTGTGCCCTTCTATTCCAGAAAGATGGAATGGACATGGGCAAAATAAAAATAATATCAACATATCTCATTTTCTAAAGAGTTTATCTGGTTTATCATACTGTCATTACCACAACACTTCCTCTGAGCAGATTCAGTAGAATTTTCTAATACTGATACGCAGATATTTCTAGCTAAGAAGCTGAGTAAACTAGGCAACTCTCTGTACTCTAAAGTTCAGACGTTTTTAAAAATTCTCAAAACTGACCACATTAATGGCATTATGAAGACCATAGATTCAAGAAGTTAACAGATTTGTCTATCAGGCCTCACATATAACATTTAATATGAAGATTGCACTGAAAGTTGTGATCAACCCTATAAAATGCATCAGTTCTTATAATATTACTTGTTTTCCAATTTCAATGACAGGATTTTCAAAGAAGTTTTATGGAATTAAATGAGTAGATTGCTTCTTGGGATCTTTTCTTCAGATCTGTTTAAACCATTCTTTAGCATCTTAATTTTTTCCATCTATTTTTAAGCCATCTTCCCTCCTCCTGACTTCTAATGCCCATGTTTTTGGTGCCATTTTCATTTTTAAAAAGAATAGCCTTGGAAAACTCTGTAACATTTATTTGGCTGTGCATTTTTCTTGTAGAATTTCAAGGATGGGCCAAGTTTAGGGAGACAGACTAGGTCAGAACCTGCCCATGATCTTGACTACTTCATTTACTGATTCACATCAGGGTATAAGACTCCCCAATTTACACAGTTTTGTCCCTCTGGCCAAATGTGTGCACTGTAAGTTTTTGTCTCAGGAAAGACATTTCTACATTTTATATTTTCCATACTCTTAATTCAAAATCTTTTAAAATAAAGTATAAACACTTTAAACAAGACCCCACTCCAGAGTTTCTCTTTTAGGGGAAAAAATCTGGAAATTTCACCAATACCTTACTTAACTTACTTAGTTACTTACTTACCTACTTACTTACTTTCTTACTGTAATTCATGGCACTTTTTAACTCCCTACACTTTACAATTCCCTGCCACTTGAACCTGTATCTCTTCATTATCTTCTTCCTCCCTTCTTAATCCATTTCTTTGTTCCTAAAACCAGATGCTGAAAGTGGGAAATATATCTAATAAAAGTAACATAACATTATAAATTACCAAGTTCTTCATTAACTTTCACATAGAATCCAACAGTCTCAACAGACTTCCTCTCTTCGTTCTTTACTCTTTTTACTTTACATATTTTGTATAGTTATAATGCAAATAACTCAACATCTTGGCATTATTTTCCACACAAAATGTTAATAATCTTTAGGTGAAACAAAAAAGAAGATAACATTTGGGAATATTCTGATTCCAAAATAAATATATCTTACCTTTACAGCCTGAACACTGAATAAAAAAGTTGATGAGGTCAAGAAGTGCTATATCTCGGTCATGCTTGTATGACTCTATCCAATCATCTACTACCGACTACAGCAAGAAGGGGAGAAAAAACATTAGCTTTTTCTAACATTCTAAGATTTAATTCAGATCAACGTCAT
Source organism: Bos grunniens (assembly GCF_055505025.1). Classification (NCBI taxonomy): domain Eukaryota; kingdom Metazoa; phylum Chordata; class Mammalia; order Artiodactyla; family Bovidae; genus Bos; species Bos grunniens. The sequence goes on from NC_141194.1 coordinate 138,247,419, forward strand.
TAAGATGCAACAATAAGTGGCATCACATTACTTCAATAAATACATATTTGTATACCAAAATTTACATTTTAACAATAAAATGAAATCAAATTCAGTAAATCCATCACCTGATTATACATAACGATGATCCATTGTCCTTAACTTTTGAATTAAAAGGAATCTGAAAACGGTAGGAATCAACTTTATAAACTGAAATTTCTTAGTGATATTATAAACATCTTAGAAAATATTAAAATAGTTGACAAAAGTATTGCACTTAGTAGTATCTAAATATTTACAATGCTGGTGGAATGAAAACTTTACAAAATTTTTAAAAAGAAGTAAATGCCTGGGTCAATGAGGAAATGCAAATAAAATAACACTTTTTCTCGAGTGAGTGCTAATAATCCCATATTAATAAAAAAGAGAAATTGAAGGCTAAATAAACACCAAAAGAAAGATAGTTCATGAATCTGGAGACCTAATGTTGTTAGATGACAGTACCCTCCAAACTGATCTATAGACTCAATGCCACCCCTATCAAAATGCCAGCTGATTAGCTTCTTAGCAGAAATTGGAAACTTGATCCTAAAATCCTTAGGGTGATGCAAGGTATACAGAATAGTCAAAATAGTCTTGAAAAGAGAACAGTGTCAGAGGACTCACACTTCATGACTTTAAAACCTATTACAAAGCTACTGGCATAAGGACAGTTATGAAGATTACTGAAATAAAATTTCAAGTCCAGAAATAAATCCTTAGACTGACAGTCATTTGATTTTTGACAAGGATGTTAACCCAATTCAACACAGAAAAACTAGTCTTTTCAACCAATGGTGCTGGGACAACTGGACATCTGTAAGCAAAACAATGAAGTTGGACCCTTTCTTACATCATACACAATACTTTACTGAAAATGGATCAAAGACCTAAATGTAAGAGCTAAAACTAAATTTAGTAAAACTAAATTTACAGAAGAAAAACTTCATAATCATGTTAGGCAAATCGTTCTTAAATATTAGACCAAAGGCACAAGATGAAAGAAAGAATAAGTTTGACCTATCCAAAATTAAAACTTTGTTCTTGAAAGGAATCCATTAAGAAAGTGAAAGGATAACCTGCAGAATGGGGGAAAATATTTACAAATCATGCATCTGATATGGAATTTATGCCCAGAAAGATAAAGAACTGTAATTCTGTAATTTTAAAAAGCCAAATAATCCAATTAAAAATATAGGCAAAGGACTGGAATAAGTGCTATATAGAAGATACACAAATGGCCTATATAGCACTTGCAAAGATGATCAATGTAATTGGCCACAAAGGAAATGGAAATCAAAACCACAAGAAGATACCACTTCACTCCCACTAAGATGGCTGTAATAAAAAAAGGAAAGACAATAACAAACGCTAGCAAGAATTTGGAGAAACGGAATGCTAAACCACTGCTAGTAAAAATGTAAAATGGTGCTGTCGCATTGAAAACAACAGTTTGGTAGCTCCTCAAAAGGTTAAAGAGTTAAATGACCTTGCAACTCAACTCTTAGGTATATTACCCGAGAGAAATAAAAACAAACATCCAAACAAAACCTTATTTAGTAATAATCATATAACAGCATTATTCACAAAAGTCAACAGGTAAAAATAAAGTACAGGTACATCAAGGGATGAACAGATAAACAAAATATGGTCTATCCATACAATGGAATGTATTATTTGGCAATAAAAAATAATGAAGTTGTAACACATGCCACACCATGGATGAACCTTAAAAACATTATGCTAAACCAAAGCCACTCAAAAACAATCATATATTTGTATGACTTCATTTATATGAAATATCCAGAATAGGCAAATTTATATAAAGTACATTCATGGTTGCCTAGACTTTCAGTCCGGAGAAGGCAATGGCACCCCACTCCAGTGTTCTTGCCTGGAGAATCCCAGAGACAGAGGAGCCTGGTAGGAGGCCATCTATGGGGTCGCACAGAGTCGGACACGACTGAAGTGACGCAGCAGCAGCAGCAGCAGACTTTCAGTCAGGTGAGGAGAAAGTGACTGCTAATGGCATGAGGTTTTTTTTCTGGGGATGGAAAAAATTCTAAAATCTGACTGTGGTGATGGCTGCACAACTCTTGTGAATGTACTAAAAACCATTAAATGTACACCTTATAACAGTGAATTTCATGGTTTGTGAAGTATATCTCAATAAAGTAATTTTTTTAAAAAAGAAGAAAACTAAAAAATAATAGTAGTGCTGAGACCTCCCTGGCAGTCCAGTGGTTAAGACTCTGTACTTCAACTGCAGTGGGAGCAGGTTTGACTTTTGGTTGGGGAACTAAGATCCTGCATGCTGCACAGCTCAGCAAATAAATAAAAGCAGTACTATATTCCTTTGTGGACAGAAGAGGAAACCACAAGACAGATAAAAACAATTTTTAAATAAAATTTTAAAATTAGGGTGATAAAAAAGTTAATATAAAAATAAAAACTCAGGAAGGAAAATGTTTTAAGTTAAATACATACGGAATCTGAGTATGAAATGAATTAATAAAATACATACAACTTGATGTACAAAAAAAGAAAAAGGAAATATTATTTAAGAATTATCTGGCTCATGGAGATTGGACATTTTCTTAAAAAATGTTTAATTTCTAGATTTTCATCTTTTTCTATATTTTATAGCAGCTTGTGTATGTCGACCAACTCAATTTATGAAAGAAACATTTTTAAGATGATTCTCAAATATGATACAAGCAATAAATATCAAGAGAATATATTACGTGACTATGGAAGTTTAAAAACATGGCCCCAAGTTGTTTGACATTGCTCCTCAAAAAGAAATGAAGTCTATGTCCCCTTCTCTAGAACAGAGTGCAGTAAAAACGACGCTTCCAAGATTAGGTGATAGAAGGCTATTCAACTTCTGCACTGGGTTCTCGCAGCCCTATGGAACTAGACACTGCCTCTCAGTACAGTCTCTCTACCCCAGAAGCTACTTCTTACAGTAAAGTAAGAAGCCAAAGTCACATGGAAGGACCATTTGTAGGTACTTAATGACAGCACCCTTACGTCAGAAAGTGAAGAGGAACTAAAAAGCCTCTTGATGAAAGTTAAAAGAAGAGAGTGAAAAAGTTGGCTTAAAGCTCAACATTCAGAAAACTAAGATCATGGCACCTGGTCCCATCACTTCATGGCAGATAGATGGGGAAACAGTGGAAACAGTGTCAGACTATTTTTGGGGGCTCCAAAATCACTGCAGATGGTGATTGCAGCCATGAAGATAAAAGACGCTTACTCCTTGGAAGGAAAGTTATGACCAACCTAGATAGCATATTCAAAAGCAGAGACATTACTTTGCCAACAAAGGTCCGTCTAGTCAAGGCTATGGTTTTTCCTGTGCTCATGTATGGATGTGAGAGTTGGACTGTGAAGAAAGCTGAGTGCCGAAGAACTGATGCTTTTGAACTGTGGTGTTGGAGAAGACTCTTGAGAGTCCCTTGGACTTCAAAGAGATCCAACCAGTCCATTCTAAAGGAGATCAGTCCTGGGATTTCTTTGGAAGGACTGATGCTGAAGCTAAACTCCAATACTTTGGCCAACTCATGCGAAGAGTTGACTCATTGGAAAAAGACTCTGATGCTGGGAGGGATTGGGGGCAGAAGGAGAAGGGGACGAGAGAGGATGAGATGGCTGGATGGCATCACCGACTCAGTGGACATGAGTTTGGGTGAACTCCAGGAGTTTGTGATGGACAGGGAGGCCTGGCGTGCTGCAATTCATGGGGTTGCAAAGAGTCGAACACAACTGAGCAACTGAACTGAACTGAACTGAAGGTACCAGTTCTAGGTGAGCCCAGCCTTCAAGTCACTCCTGACTAGGCACCGAACATGAATAAAGTCTCCAGATGATCACAGTCCCTGCTTTTGTCACCTCCAGGCATTAAAGCTATCTCACCTAAGACCCCAGGCATCATGGATGGAAGCATAGAAGAGACAACCCTATTTACCTCTGTATGAATTCTAGATCCACAGAATCACTAAGCATAACATAAAAAAATGGTTGTTCTTTTACATCACTTAGTTTGGGGTGTTTGTTATGCAGCAATTGATAAGTAGAACAAGGGCTATTCTCATCAATAAGGACACAAAAATATTTAATGAAATCTTACAAAATATCACCATGTCTTATCAAAAAGTTATTCATGAAGCTCAAAACAGAAATTATACTAGAATTTATATAAGGCCACTGTAATAAATACAAATACAAATAGTAAACAATACAAGCTATCATGATGAAATATATTTAAAAATTTAGCCATCAAATTGTATACTAAAAACTCATTCAATAAAATTCAACATCTATTATCTAATAGAACTAGGGGCACATGCATGATTTCTTCTTTTTAAAGAATTATTTTAAAACTGACAGTGAGTCCTGTACTTATTCACTCTCATTTATAATTACCGGAATAGGGATATCCTAGGGATCCCTGTTGGGCTGCCATCTATGTGGTCACACAGAGTCGGACACAACTGAAGCGACGCAGCAGCAGCAGCAGGGATACAAAAAAATGAATAATACACAGTCCCTGATCTAGGCATTAACAATCTAGAAGCAAATTCGGACATGTGCACAACTGTAATCTACTGAAAAGAGAAAAGTAAGAAATACGTTCAAGGAGAGAAGGAGATAGAATCCAAGAACGTTCCCCACTAAAAGAGTGACATTTGAATTAGTCAATCCTATGTGATATGGAAGGGAGAAAAATAAAGACTACTTTGGGCAGGAAGAAAAAAGCAAGGTCTAGAGGCAGAGAACATACGGTGGCTAGAGAACAGCACGGATGCCATAAAGAAGCCAGGGCTGGGCTGTTAGATAAGGAAGGATCTTAGAAGGTTGTCAACAGAAGACTCTCTTGATCAAATTTGGTGTTAGAAAGATAACACAAGTGGGAGTACACAAAACAAACTAGAGGTGGAGAAATGATTCAGGGAAATCAATGGATACTGTGGATATACTGCGTTTAAGGGGGAAAGTACATTTAGAAGACAAATGGCATAAAGGTACAATCTCAACATATGACAAACCATAAGCAACACAAAAATAAGGAAAATGTTCACTGATATACCATTAACAAAAAGAAATATAAAGCTATGCCAAGTCACTTCAGTCGTGTCCGACTCTGTGCAACCCCATAGACGACAGCCCACCAGGCTCCCCCGTCCCTGGGATTCTCCAGGCAAGAACACTGGAGTGGGGTGCCATTTCCTTTTCCAATGCATGAAAGTGAAAAGTGAAAGTGAAGTCGCTCAGTCGTGCCCGACTCTTAGCGACCCCATGGACTGCAGCCTACCAAGCTCCTCCATCCATGGGATTTTCCAGGCAAGAGTACTAGAGTGGGGTGCCATTGCCTTCTCCAATATAAAGCTAAGCCCTCACATTTTCTATTAAAAATTTCTGATGTGCCAAAAAGTTAAAAAAAAAACCTACAAACTAGACAAAAATAGAATAGCCTAATTAGTTGTAGATATAAGTTGAGATTTCTGATGGTAACAAAAATGACAAAATATCAGAAAGAAAGATTAATGCATTTAACCACTTAGAACAAAATATTACAGACAAAAAGTACAATATAAATATAAAAAGGAAAGTAACGAAATGGTATACAATATGACAGAGATAATTTATCTCTTCAATAAAATTAATCCAAAATGGGAACTAGAGAGGGGAGGATAATTTTTGAATTAGGGAATGACTAAATAAACCATAGCACAGTAATATAAGATGACATTTTTTTAATGTGTACACAAAACAATAATTTAAAATATTAAATAAGAAATAAAATCCACATCCTAATTACAACTATATGAAAGCCAACCATATATGAATAAATGAGTTAATTCAAGAAACTACACTACACTATACAATTGGTGATGGTTCAAAAGCTAACAATCCCTTACATGTAAAAAAATTTTATTTATTAGCTTCAATTAATATTTTATAATAATTTCATTAAACATGTATATGAGTATAGTGTTGATTCAATTTTTAAAAACCACATGGGTATAAAGCCAAAAAGTTTCTGCTGTCATAAAATTATGAAGAAACAAAATTAAGATAATTTGACATGGGTGACTCTAACTTTGTACTTCTGTGCTAAGAAACAGCACAAGTAATAAAATCTGGAATAGACAACAGTGATCAAAATAATTCACTCAAGTGGATAGTGATTACATTAGGTCACTCAACCAAGAATTCTGTATGTGTAAAGAATTTCATGTTTTAACAGCCACTATATAAATTCAGAGGAAATTGAGACATCACAGTCAGGGTTTATAGCAGCATATTTTTTGACCAAATAATTTTTTGTGAGATGCCATTAAAAAAATAATACAGAAGAAAATGACTCAAGACACAGCTTGGTCTTATGTCTGAACTGATAAGATTCCTAGTTTCCCGACTAGTTTGTTGCTTTTCTATAGTAAGTAGTGTGAAAAATTTTTTTTACATATTAGAAAAATCAGGAAAATATTTTATATAACTCACTAAAGTTCTCAATGTACAAATGAACTGGGAAGAACACAATAAACATTACCTGCATAGCACTCTTGCCCATTTTAACAACTTCAAACAACATCATGTTTTCCACTCCATTCTGTTGATGATGACCATTCATTCGGTTTGGACCAGAAGGAGGTTTTCCTCCTCCATTTCCACCTTTGCCCTTCTCTCCTGGACCTTTTTTGCCTTTTTTACAAGTCTGCATAAAGATACAAATTGATTAAGTTATTTTCTTATCCTTGAGAATTCAAAATAAAGCTACAGAAGCAGCTGATAGGGTGCATAATTATAAAATACTCAAACCTGACCTAAAGCAGAGTGCTGCCGGGAGCCGGCATATTGCATATTGAGTGCATATTGCATATTGAGTGCAGCACTTTTCAGGATCTGGAATAGCTCAACTGGAATTCTATCACTGCAGGTAGCCAGCGTGAGGAACTCCACCCATGACAAAGGTCATGAGGAAGGAGGCTTGGCATACGCAAAGGCGGGATCAAGCCTCAGGAGTCTCCCTGGAAATTCTTGAGCAATCTACCCCCAAAACCAGAGTCTGCCTACTTTCTGCTTTGTGCTTTCACCTACACCTCTGACTTTACGGGGGGCTGTCCCCCACTACCTCTCTGAAAAAAGTTAGCTTACAGCTCCAGTTAATAATTCCTGGGTGTGACAGTGTTTAACCTACAAACTCCTTTGGAAATCCTCTAGCCTGCCTGAATAGGTTTTTCCGGCCTCATGTGATTGTTCGGAGCCTCCCAACTGTGAGAGGCAGGAGATGTCCTAAACTGTCTAAACACAGATTCTTTTGAGTAGTTAAAAGATTGATTAGAAATTGTATTGGTGAAGGGATTTTCACTTGTTGGGCCAATGTTTGCTGCTAAGTTTCCATATCCCTTACCTGCTGTGTCCCTGGCAGTGTATTGATTAATATAATTGGTGTAAATAGTAGCTTTAATGTTTGTAACCTGGGACCCTTGAGTTAATTCTTTTTCTTGTTATAGCCCACCACACCTTTGCTCTGTAGGAATGCAACTTTATCTAATGCTTTTGGAGGGTGGCTCCTGACCAATCACCTTTAGAGAAAAATAAGTTTTCTGAAGAAAAGGTCTTAAAATGTTAACAGGCCTCCGGGCCAGAAGATGATGCAAATCACCTAACTTTTGCATATGCTAAGTTTGCAGGAAGAAAGCCTGGCTTGCTGCCTGACTCTACCCCTTCCCCCATTATCCTCTGTGCATAACTTAAGGTATAAAAACTACTTTGAAAAATAAAGTGTGGGCCTTGTTCACCGAAACTTGGTCTCACCATGTCGTTCTTTCTCTTACCTTCTGGCTGAATTATTCAGCCTCTTTTCTACGCTGAATTTCCTCACTGAGCTATCCTTATCTCAGCCTCTTTTCTCCACTGAATTTTCCTACTGAGCTATCCTCATTCTATTACTCTTTATATCCTTAATTAACGTTTAATTAAGCAATTGTTTCCTGATCTTCGCCGACGCCGTCTCTCCTTCGAATACCCTGGTTCAGCCGGGGCTGGTCCCCGGCAGGTGGCGCCCGAACAGGGACTTTCGAAGGTAAGCTCCCCAAAGCAATCAGAGCCATCAGCCCTATTGCTCCCCGTTCTCGGAACAACTGGGTGACCAGCCCTCTTGTTCCCCCACGGAGCAGTTTGGGTCACCAGCCCTACTGCTCCTCCCTCGGAACAGTTTGGGCCATCAGCCTACTGTTCCTCCCCCGGGACAATCTGGGTCACCAGCCCTATTGTTCTTCCAGGGTTCGGGACGGCTAGGACCCCACTCAAGGGTGCCGCGGACCCCCCTGTAGGATAGACAGGGCGAGAGGAGTGGGAAGTGTTGAAAGTGTTAAAAGAGTTAGACTTAGAGAGAGAAAACGGTTTCTGAAGTTAAAAGGCCAAAGAAGAGCCTGATCTTTTAAAAGCTAAAAGCTTTATCTTCTATTATACTTAATTTTCTGACATGGGTAACACTGAAACTAAGAATGGCAACTCTTTACACAAGTAATCTTGAAACTGTTAAAGAGGCTACTGTTAATTTAGATACTTGGGTGAAGGTAAAAAACAACTAAAACTTATCCTATAAATATGATTAAAAATGTTCTGGACCCTCGTCATGAGGCTGTGGGATAGCCTATGGGAGAGGCTACAGCGGTGGATGGTAGTGGGTCTCCACCTTCTGCGCAGATCATATTTTCTGCCATTGACGAAGAAAAGGAGGGAGACTGTGCTCTACCTCCGGAGGAAGGAGAGGGCTTACAGGACGCTGCGGCCGGGCGCCCTGGCGAGCCCCCTCCCCCTCTACACAAACCTTTAAAAATTTATCCAACAATTTCTGATTTAAGGCGACTACTCCACCTCCGCTTGCACCTCCCAGGGCCTAAGAATTCCCCAGTTTACATCCAAAGTCTCCCAGAGCATTGCCTAAAGCTGAAAAAGATAAAAAAGATTTCTTTTAAACAAAGGAGCTTTAAAAAAAAAAAAAAAAACACACAATATACAGAGCCTGCTCCTTGAAGAAAACCCCCTCAGGGGGGCCTCACCCAAGCAAAAAAAATAAATAAATAAAAAGAGAAAAAAAAAAAAAAAGTAAAAAAAAAAAAAAAAGAAAAAATAGAGAAAGATCTAAAGATAGAGAAAAAGCTAAAGAGTGAAAAGGAGAGAGGAACAGAGAAGGAAGGAATCAGGGAATGCAGCAAGATTGAGAAAGGAAGAGAGGAAGTTAGAAAAAGAGATACAGAGAGAAAGAGAGGGAGGAGGGAAGAAAAAGAGAGAAAGAGGGTAAAGGGAAAGAAACGAAGGAAAGAGAAGGGTAGCGAAAAATGAAGGGGGAGAAAAAAGTGAGAAAAGCAGGAAGAGAGGAAGAGAGAGACTGTAAGAGACGCTGTGACCAGGTGCCCTGGCGAGCTCCCCCTCCCCCCCACCCCCTCTGCGCAAACCTTAAAAAAAAAAAAACAACTTATCCACCACTTTCTGATTTAAGGCCATTGCTGCCGCCTCCGTTTGCGCCTTCCAGGGCCCAAGAGTTCCCCACTTTGCCCCCAAAGTTTCTCAAAGTGTTGCCTAAGCCTGAGGAAGATAAAAAGTTTTTTGAACAGTGGAGATTTTAAAACAGACTGCGTGCACAATATGCAGTGCTCCTTGGAGAAAACCCCCTCAGGGGGGTCTCACCCAGGCTAAGAAAAAAGCGGACGGTAAAGGGATTTAGCAACAATATTAACCCCTGATATGCCGGTTGCTCCGATTCCAAGGGGAGTGGCTGGCCCCCCTTCTTGAGGGCATTATAGGACTTGTGCTAGGGTGTAGCTCGCTTTCTTTTCAAGAAATTTCGGTGGTATATGGTGTGGTAGATTCTGATTATATTGGAGAAATTATAGTTTTGATCTCGCCGCTTACCAAAACTGTGCAAATTAATAAAGGTCAAAGAATAACACAGTTTTTGCTTTTACCTTATCAGGCAGGAAAAAACTTGACTTCTCAAGCTAAGAGCCACAGAGTATTTAGATCTAGTGATCTAGCCTTTTGGGTGCAGGAAAGTACAGCTCCAAGGCCTTTAAAAGATCTTTTAATTCAAGAAAATAAACTGTCAGGGCTATTAGACACAGGAACAGACGTCTCTTAACATTGCTGGGGAAGACTGACCCAGCTCCTGGCCAACACATACTACTGAAAATGAGTTGAGATTAGAAAAAGTGATATGCGGGTTGGGAATGCTGTAGAGAAAAAGGTGAGGGAGAGTTTAAAACCTTGAAGAGTAGTGAGTTCCCCGTTGCTGGAAGTATTCAAGCAAATATTAGATGGTTGCTTGTCATCTAAAAAGCTATAGACCAGATTTAGGTTACAAAACGATAACTGGAGAAGCTTATAAACATGTTGTGCAACACCTCTTTACTTGCTTCTCATATTTAGGTCTGCCAAAACTTTTAAAAACTGGTAATGCCCCTTTGAGGCTGCGGAGAGATTGTTTACTAACTTTAAATGATTTCCAAAAATTATTAGGGGACATTAATTGGATATGCCCACATTTAAAACTGACTACTGCAGATTTAAAGCCTTTGTTTAATTGCTTAAAAAGTGACCCTAATTCCAGTTCTAAGTTGACTAGTGAGACAGAGTTGGCTCTTGTTAAAGTAGATGAGACTTTAAATGATCAGTTAATTAGGATTAATATTACCAAAAGATGAGATTAAATTATTCTTGCCATAAAACATACACCTACAGGGTGATTGTGACAAAAAGGCCCATTGGTTCCATCTACCAGTGACCCCAAGAAAAATAGTTTTATCTTATCCCAACTTGGTGGCACAATTAATTATAAAAAGAGGAAAAAAGAAGTGTAGAACTTTTTAGAAAAGAAGTAGCAAATATAATAATTTCACTCAATAAGGATCAACTGCAAGTCTTTTACAAAGTAGTGATGATTGGCAAGTTGCCCTGATAGATTTCAGGGGTCAGATTTTGTTTCACTTGCCCTCAAGCCCCCACAGTAGTTAAAAGTTCAAAAATGTTAGATTGGCAGTTTGAGGATACCTGTGGAACTTTCCAACCGTATGTAGTTCCTACGCTCCCCTTTACCCTATGGGGGAGGGACGTGCTGTCTCAAATAGGAGATACTCAGAGAAGGGTTTTCTCAATTTCTTAGTTATCAACAGGTGGTACAATTAACAATACTTTATATATTGTTATAAATACGTAATATAAATATATTTGCCTAACTACAGTTTGCCTAATTAGATATGGGTATAAATAAAATATAATAAAGGTATACCTAATTCTATTTATAGATCTATACTTACTTAATTTGTATATAAATCAATATATGTATTATATATATACTGTATAATTAAATGTATATTGCAGTAATATAATGTGTGTGGCTGATATTAATTGGTATGGATTGATGTGCTGTGATGATATATGTTCTGTATGCTGTATAATTATATATGTGTGACATGTATTATTACAGTACATTGGTTTGTGTTGGTTGGTATTGGCTGTGTGTGTGTTGTATTGCTGTAATATATATGAATTGATATATTAATTATAAGATTAATTCAAGTATATTGATTTATATATATTGTATGTCAATAAGTTTATACTTGTTGCCATATATAAATACATTTTGCATTTAGGTATATCTGTATACCAAAATGAGATAAGGAGGTTATACATTTATTATTTAAATTTATAGAGACCTAAACTAAACATTAGACCTAAATTAACATATCTCTAAATTTATATTGTTAAAATGTAAATTTTAAAAATTAAATTGACAACTGCTTGATAATTCCTTTGCCCTAAAACCCCCATAGGTGTAATTGGGGTGGCCAGACAAAAAATTGGTTTTATAGCAAAACGGCCCCCTAGAGTGGGTCCATCTTTCCGCTCAAACTAAAAAAGTAGTGGCTTCTTATCCAGGATTGATAGCTACTTTGATATTAAAGGAAAAAAGTGGAACATTGAATTATTTGGTAAAGAGCCATCAGAAATTGTAATTCCATATAATAAGAACAACTTGATGCTCTTCTAATGTTTGAAAATTGGCAGATTGCTATAAGAAACTATTTTGGTCAAAATTTTTGCATCATTTACCCTCGCATGTTTTGCTGAATTTTATATCCAGACATCCAGTTATTTTTCCTGTCAGATGTAAACAATCTCCTATTCCAAATGCTCAGATAGTTTTTACTGATGGGTCAGCAAACGGTAAAGCCTCCATAGTTACTAAAAATCACCAAAAGGTTTTAAAAATACAGGAAACTTCAGCTCAAAGCGCTGAAATAGCAGTCATAGAGGCTTTTGCTATGTTTGCAGATGAGGAATTTAACCTTTATTCTGATTCTCAGTATATTGTCAGGTTGTTTCCACACATTGAAACTGCGGTTTTGCCTGAAAATAAAACTACCATATTTCATTTGTTAACTAAATTACAGCAACAAATTTGGAAAACAAATAAAATATTTTTCATTGGACACATTTGGGCTCATTCCAGATTGCCCGGCCCTTAAAATGCCTTTAATGATTTGGCTAACTTGTTAACCAGAAATACAGTGGCTACTGTGATTGAGGAGGCCAGAGCCTCTCACTCACTTCATCATCAATACACTACTGCTTTAAGATATCAATTCCAAATTCCCAGAGAGACTGCTCGAGAGATAGTTCGTTCTTGCTTATATTGCCCCACTGTTTATAATAGTCTACCTATGGGAGTTAATACTCGCGGTCTCAAACCTAACGTACTCTGACAAATGGATGTAACTCATGTCTCTTCATTTGGAAAACTGTCCTTTGTTCTTTAACTGTAGACACCTTTTCTCATGTTATTATTGCAACTGCTCATACAGGGGAAGCAATTAAAGATGTAATACAACATCTCTTTACTTGTTTTTCATATTTGAGCCTGCTAAAAGCTCTGAAAACTGACAATGCTCCTGCGTCTAAGTCTTTTCAGGAATTTTGTATAAAGTTTCAAATTAAACATAATACTGTCATCCCTTATAATCCCCAGGGACAGGCCATTGTTGAAAGAGCGCATCAAACATTAAAAATCCAAATTCAAAAACTAAAAGAAGGGGAGTTTAAGTATAGTTCTCCCCATCAAATCTTGCAACATGCTCTTTTCGTAATAAATATTCTAAATACTGATCTGGCTGGAACTACTGCAATGCTTCGTCATTGGTGCCTGGAGCAATTAAATGCAAAACCATTAGTCAAATGGAAGGACCTCCTCTCAGGACAATGGAAGGGTCCTGACCCATTATTAACTAGCGGTAGAGGATGTGCTTGTATTTTTCCACAGGATGCAGATTCTCCAATTTAGATCCAGGACAGGTTGATTCGCCATGTTGCAGACCCCCAGACATCCAGTTCCCCCATTGCTTCGATCACAAAAGAGGAGCCCGCCTGAAGGGGAGGCAAGATAAACATCGAGATCCCGGCGGGACCGACAGGGCTGCTGCAGCGCGAACTCCAACCAGAAAATAATTCTACTTACTCTGTTTTGGCTTGTCTACCCTCTCCTTATGTTTTTCTCTTTACCAATGATTCTGGAAAACTTAATGTACATGTGACTTTCACTGGTGGACCCAATGTAGTGACTTGTGAACAATGCATGCTCTCATCTTGTTTAAACCCTCAATATAATGTTTGCTCCTTTATAGTGTTACAATGTCCACCTTATCTTATGATGTAACCACTTATTGATATGTTAACTATAGTCTTGCTATGTTACAACAACTACAAGATTTAATGTGATCACGACGATTTGTGGGCTTTACTTATTTTAGGAATATCAGCTTTAATAGCAGCAATTACTTCTGTTACTGTGGCAGCAATATCATTGACTCAACAAGTGCATACTGCCCAATATGTTGATACCATGTCTAAAAATGTTTCTTTAACTCTAGCAACACAGAAAGTTATAGATAGAAAATTGGAGATGAGAGTAGAGACCTTAGAAGAGGCAATAATGCATATTGGGACTGAGTTACAGGCTTTAAAAGTGAAAATGTCTCTGTCTTGCCACACTGATTACCGGTGGATATGCGTGACATCTTTAAAGGTAAACGAGACAGATTATGAATGGGAAAAAATCAAAAATCGTATCTCAGGTGTTTGGAACAGCTCTGACATTGGCCTGGACTTAGAGAAAGTTCATAATCAAATACAGGCCCTGGAACACTGTCGACTGGATTTTACCACCGCTGGAGCAGCTAATGACTTTTTTCTCACCTTCTCTAACTTTATTTCTGGAAAAAACATTCTGTCTAATATCTTTAGTTCTAGTTTTGCTTCTCATAATCATTCTTCCTTGTATTGTCAGGATTCTTCGGCAGAACATTCAAAAGCTCGCGACTGAGCTGCATCTGGCTGTTTTAAGAAATAAAAAAGGGGGAGATGCCGGGAGCCGGCATATTGCATATTGAGTGCATATTGCATATTGAGTGCAGCACTTTTCAGGATCTGGAATAGCTCAACTGGAATTCTATCACTGCAGGTAGCCAGCGTGAGGAACTCCACCCATGACAAAGGTCATGAGGAAGGAGGCTTGGCATACGCAAAGGCGGGATCAAGCCTCAGGAGTCTCCCTGGAAATTCTTGAGCAATCTACCCCCAAAACCAGAGTCTGCCTACTTTCTGCTTTGTGCTTTCACCTACACCTCTGACTTTACGGGGGGCTGTCCCCCACTACCTCTCTGAAAAAAGTTAGCTTACAGCTCCAGTTAATAATTCCTGGGTGTGACAGTGTTTAACCTACAAACTCCTTTGGAAATCCTCTAGCCTGCCTGAATAGGTTTTTCCGGCCTCATGTGATTGTTCGGAGCCTCCCAACTGTGAGAGGCAGGAGATGTCCTAAACTGTCTAAACACAGATTCTTTTGAGTAGTTAAAAGATTGATTAGAAATTGTATTGGTGAAGGGATTTTCACTTGTTGGGCCAATGTTTGCTGCTAAGTTTCCATATCCCTTACCTGCTGTGTCCCTGGCAGTGTATTGATTAATATAATTGGTGTAAATAGTAGCTTTAATGTTTGTAACCTGGGACCCTTGAGTTAATTCTTTTTCTTGTTATAGCCCACCACACCTTTGCTCTGTAGGAATGCAACTTTATCTAATGCTTTTGGAGGGTGGCTCCTGACCAATCACCTTTAGAGAAAAATAAGTTTTCTGAAGAAAAGGTCTTAAAATGTTAACAGGCCTCCGGGCCAGAAGATGATGCAAATCACCTAACTTTTGCATATGCTAAGTTTGCAGGAAGAAAGCCTGGCTTGCTGCCTGACTCTACCCCTTCCCCCATTATCCTCTGTGCATAACTTAAGGTATAAAAACTACTTTGAAAAATAAAGTGTGGGCCTTGTTCACCGAAACTTGGTCTCACCATGTCGTTCTTTCTCTTACCTTCTGGCTGAATTATTCAGCCTCTTTTCTACGCTGAATTTCCTCACTGAGCTATCCTTATCTCAGCCTCTTTTCTCCACTGAATTTTCCTACTGAGCTATCCTCATTCTATTACTCTTTATATCCTTAATTAACGTTTAATTAAGCAATTGTTTCCTGATCTTCGCCGACGCCGTCTCTCCTTCGAATACCCTGGTTCAGCCGGGGCTGGTCCCCGGCAGAGTGCCATACACATGTCATAGTAAAATTATATGGTTATGACAGCCTCTTTGTGGTACCGATTTTTTTCACTTATGCTGCCATATACCTCATGTAACACTGCAGTTTGGAGCACAGTCTCTGTAGATTTGACAGACTACTGGGTCTCAAATTTCTACTCCTGTTAGCTGAAGGATCTTCGGCACATTACTTAACCACACTATGCTTCAGAGAGATTTTCTAATTTGCAAAGTGAGGATAAAAGTAAAAAAAGAAAACAGTGCCTACTTCATATGATTGTTGCTTTAGGGTACAGACTGTAGTGGGCAGCAGCAGTAACAAAACTCTGTGAAATAATTAACTTGTAATTAGTTCAACATTTTAACTTGATAACTATCATTAGTCTTATAAATCACTGCACTGAATTGACAATTCTAAGAAGTTTGAATGGGTATATCAATCTCATTTTTGTTCTGGGCCTTCCCTTCAACACTTATTTATCATGAACATTCAATTAACAAATACTATGGAAGTGAAGCCCCTTTATAAGAAAGTTGTCGATGTTGGGTGTGGAGACTTCATAATCAGTGAAACAGTTGCCCACATGCCCCAAATATAAAACACCTCCAATTTATACATTATTTTTAAAAAGTCACTCCCCATTTCAGAGTTCTCTTTTCTAAAATGCCAGAGTTGTATTAAAATCTTTACAGATTAGAACAGATGATTGACAGTCTCTTCTAGATCTACACATTTCTATGATCTAGAGCAAACTTTCTGTAAAGCATCAGATAGTAAATACTTCTAAGGCTCTGCAGGCCACATTACTGTCTCTGTCACATATTCTTTACCTTTACTATCCTTAAAAAATGTAAAAACCATTCTTAACTCAGGGGTAGTATAAAAACAGGCCATAGTTTGCAGATCGCTGGTCTATAGTCACTGCCACTGACTGTATGTTTCCATGCTTTGTTCTATAAAGGGTTCTTTCTCCTTCAAGAATCTAAAACCACCCTACTCTAAGGAACTACTTCAAATCCCTTCCTAACCAATGAGAGATACTACTTGTTAATTTACCTTATTTTGTTAATGATATTCAGTCTTTGTGAACCTAAGTCACTAATTCCTAATTGAAGAAAGAAAGGCTTTTGTCCCCAGCAAAAAAAACAGAAAAAATTTCAGAGATAAGGGTAAAAGAAAAGCTCAACTACAAAGTATATACTAGAAGTATAAAATGTTCATGTTAATTAACATGGAGCTATATATTTTTAATTTATCTATCATATGCCTCAATATTCCCTGTTTGTATGCAAAACTACTTAGTACAATTAAAATGGTTCAATGGATATGCTGTGCTACAAAAAACAATATGCAAAGGCGGACAATATTGGAAGTACAAGAAGTAAACAAGCTAATCTTGTAGGGGGGAAAACCTATTAAGAAAAGACTATGAGGTAGTATATACTATAGTGGATTAAGAGTACCATCTTTCAACAAATGTGGGCTCAATTCCTCAACCATTAAGCTTCAACAGATCTCAGTTTACTGTCTATAAAAATAAGGAAGTTTTCTAATCTACAGGGTTGTTCAAATGTTAGATAATAGGTAAAATTATTAGCACAGTGCATCGAACGTACATGGTATAGGGTCAAAATATGATTACTGTTATAATAAATCTTTGATCTGACCCCCTAATAACCAAGGGCAGTGACTACTCTATTCAGATGCCACTATAAGTCTTATCCCAACTTGCAAATTAAATCAAAGCCAAAAGCAGAATTTCAGTTTTGAAAGATGGCTACAGAACCAATAAAAAATGATTTTCTAATGAATAACTGTTAACTACCCACTAGAATTATGGCTGTATTTGGGTAGTCATGCATTAACATGTGTATTCATTCACATGTTCTCTCTCATACTACTACTTTTTAAGAGACTAAGAGTGCATAGGAAATATGAAACACATGGATTATGTGCACTCTAAAAAGATATTCCAAGGACTAGTTAAATAAATTATGTTCCATATATAAAATGTGATACTATGGGACTTCCCTGGTGGTCCAGTGGTTGGGACTTCGTGCTCCCAATGCAAGGGAACCAAGTTTGATCCCTGGTCAGGGAGCTAGATCCCACATGCTACAACTGAGACCCAGTGCAAATAAATAAATAAAAATTTTTTAAAACATGTGATACTATGACACCATCAAAAATTACAGAGGGGAAAAATTCACTGATAGGAAAGCTTCTGACAACATACCATTAAGTTTTAAAAGCAAATGAAACAGTTTGCATAGTTTGATTCCATTTAAGTAAAATTCTACATGCATGTTTATATATGTGTGTATGTTCATCAAAATGTTTACATATTTAAAATGAGAAATTTTTACTCTGTTCATCATACATTTCAGCATTATTTAGACATTTTTAAGTAAATGTGTCATGAGAAAATATGAATCCAGAATTCATTTTGGCAAAGAAAATGCTGAACAAAAAGAGTCATCTTTTGCACAACGTATTTACACATGCACAGAGTCAAAGGTACTTTCCAAAATAATTTAACCATTCACTAAGTTATCCACATCTCTCAGGCTATCCACTCATACTCTAAACTTGCATTCTATTGACTCAGAACTTCACTTTGTTCGTTTTTATCCTTGACATTATTCATAAAGAGTCACTGTCAATAGTAAACCTCATAGGTTACATTTTTAGGGTACTTTAGAGAAAGAAATTTACCAATTTGCTTTATATTGGACTACTCATGTCAGTAAAAATAAAACCAATAGAATATCACATTTTGCTTTAGCATACAATGCTTTATAAAATAAACTACTGGAAATAATGACTTATTAATTCCAACTTTATAGTAGTAGAAGTAGAGAATCAAAAGGTATTTGGTCTAGAAGTCAAAGAAACCACATGTGTTCAAAAGCTTACCATACTTATCAGTGGAAAAAAGCATTTTTAAAAGAAAACAACATCTGAGACGTAACTAAAAATATATATGCATATATATATTCATATGTGTAATTATGAGCTAAAGAACAAAAATAAAGACATATATTCTGTACATACTTTTCCTTTGCCTTGCTTTTGGTTTTTTCCTTCAATGTCTTCAAAATCTGTGTCAGAAGAAAAGTGTGTTTCTGACTCCCTATGACAAAAAGATAAGCAATTATTTAAAAGCTGTCTTAGAAAAGTAAATGGAGTTTCTAAATTTTGCCATATTTTCTAAAAGAAAGGCCAGGTTAACTCATTACAAAACTACATTAGTATTAAATGTAATTAAGATGCTTTTCCAAAGTATCATATCGTAGCATATTACCAAACATATAAAATTATATAACACAAAAACATTAATCTAAAACACAAACGTCTAAACATTTCTCGTTAACTTTTAACCAGAGTATAAAAATGAAAACAGGGGCTCTCAAACTTCTAACTCTAAGAACTGTGCTGTTCTATTAGAATGGCTGGTTTCATTTTTTGATTCAGAGATCATGGTGCTCAGGTAAACTGTATTTTAGCACTGCTGCTGCTGCTAAGTCGCCTCAGTCGTGTCCGACTCTGTGCGACCCCATAGACAGCAGCCCACCAGGCTTCCCTGTCCCTGGGATTCTCCAGGCAAGAACACTGGACTGGGTTGCCATTTCCTTCTCCAATGCACGAAAATGAAAAGTGAAAGTAAAGTCGCTCAGTCATGTCCGACTCTTAGTGACCCCATGGACTGCAGCCTACCAGGCTCCTCCATCCATGGGATTTTCCAGGCAAGAGTATTGGAGTGGGGTGCCATTGCCTTCTCCAATATTTTAGCACTAGGTATGAGATAACCTTTATTAGGTAATTTTAGCAATATTAAGGCTCTTATGACCTTTCCCACATCATCCCAAAATATTTATAAATCTAAGTGTAACATGTATTTCTGAAAGACTATACATAAACATTTTTACAAACTAAATCATTTGAAACGGAGTAGGGAAGTATGCTAACTGATGAAAATCTTTTATAAAGTAAAAAGGTAGTGAGCTAGTCAAGAGAACTGTTTCTAGTTAATACAGTACTAGCAAACTGTGTGACCCTGAACAACTGACAACCTCTCAATCTTCACATTTACAAATAATATTTATGCAGGAAACAAGGAACTCTCTGAAGTCTGTTTAATCTCTAAGACACCAATTTATAGTTCTCATTTTGCCCCTCATTTTGGAGTAGAAGGGGTGCTGTGTATAATCCATATTTTCTAGGGCATAATGGAAGTGTGCATACGTGCTTAGCTCAGTCGTGTTGGACTCTTGCAACCCCACAGACTACTGTAGTCTGCCAGGCTCCTCTGTCCATGGAGTTTCCAGGCAAGAATACTGGAGTGGGTTGCTACTTCCTTCTCCAGGGGATATTCCTGACCCAGGGATGGAACCCAGGTCTCCTGCATTGCAGGCAGACTCTTTACCGACTTAGCTACGAGGGAAGCCCAAGGGATAATGGAAGTAAATCAATTTAAATATACATGGGTGATGCTTCCTATATATGAAAAACTGGGTCCATCTATCTAAATAGTAGTAACATACCCACCCTTAAATGCTTAAAGCAAGGCATACTTGGTATCTGGGTCACTCACAAAGGCTTTTAGAATTAAAAAACACATAGAAGATAAAAGTTGTACCATTTTCAATGTGTAAAACTATTATCAGTTTTGTTTTTAAAATAAATAGAATCCAAGTGAAAGGCTATATTTCTAAAGCTGCTGCTGCTAAGTCGCTTCAGTTGTGTCCGACTCTGTGCGACCCCATAGACTGCAGCCCACCAGGCTTCCCTGTCCCTGGGATTCTCCAAGCAAGAACACTGCAGTGGCTTGCCACTTCCTTCTCCAATGCATGAAAGTGAAAAGTCAAAGTGAAGTCGCTCAGTCGTGTCTGACTCTTCGCGACCCCATGGACTACAGCCTACCAGGCTCCTCCGTCCACGGGATTTTCCAGGCAAGAGTACTGGAGTGGGGTGCCATTGCCTTCCCCGATTTCTAAAGCTAGTCTTCTCTAATTAAACTTCTTCTATTTCCATTTTTATTGCTATAACAACCAGTTGTCCAGAGGCTGTGAGTTAGGAATACTTTTTATAAATGTAAAATAATGGCTAAGGTGTTAGCAGGGTAAAAAATTACTATTTATAGCACTTACCTACAAAGTTATGTAAGCAATGTATAGAAGATACTGGCAATCCTAACTATGTCCTACAATGCTGAGAGGAAAATAGCCTGTAATAAACACCATTTCCCATAGTTAATGCACCAAAACCTGAATGACTACTTAACATTAACCCTGAAACTCACACCTCTTACATCTTTAAGACTGCTGTCATCAATAATCTTCCCACATGCCTAAATGGCTTTGCAAAAAAAAAAAAAAAAATCGAAAATGTTTTTAAGCATCCTGGTGTGTAATACTTTTTTCTTCCCCAAGACATGGGTGGGACACTAGCTCCCTTAGAAAGCTCAGTAAATGCTCCAAGTCAGCAATCACTAGTCTTTGCCAATATTCCAATGACCAAAGAGTAATCAATGGCTCAATTACACTCTGAATTCTCATCTCCAGGCTATCCCAACTAAAAGAATGAGCCACTACAGGTTTAATTACTAACTGGAAAACCTTCTGAAGAAAACTGGAGTAATCAGGGTGACAGTCTAAAAATTCCCAAACCAGAGAAGAAATATTCTTCTGAGTCTGTCTTTCTCTATCGCTTCCCTTTGTTTTTAAGATAAAAACAACAAAAATCTATCCTAGGTGAAATTACAATATGCTAATATGTTCACAGAGTATACTGGGTTAACCTTTTAGTGGTCTGAAACTTCAATTAGTCATCTGTCACAGGAATGAATCTTCCACTCCTTTCTCTTTACCCTGCCCCAACCTCACATACCCAATCAAATACTGCCTAGTTTACCTCCACAATAGCAATTTCCTCTTATCTATTATCCTATTTCCACCTGATGCGAAAAACTGACTCATTGGAAAAGACCCTGATGCTGGGCAAGATTGAAGGCAGGAGGAGACGACAGGGGATGAGATGGTTGGATGGCATCACCAACTCGATGGACATGAGTTTGAGCAAGCTCCGGGAGTTGGTGAAGGACAGGGAAGCCTGGCGTGCTGCAGTCTATGGGGTTGCAAAGAGTCAGACATGACTGAGCAACTGAACTGAACTGATTATCCTATTTCAGGTCCTAATTACTCGAGATAGTCTAATAGTCAATACTCTATAACAAAAACTTTTAAAATTATCTCTACTGTATTAACACGTTCAAGAAACTTCATAAGATAATATTGTAATAGTCAAACCAAAAATTACTTTTTTTAAGATTATCCCATATCCTCCCTCAAAGAAACTAAAAGAAAAACAAGAAGCTTTCTTCAAGAAACTAAGAAGAGTCAATATAAACTGGGACTAAAATCATATTAAAAAACATGCTTTGAAATACTGGTAATAAATATCCTAGTAGACTCAACAGTCTGAAAATGATAAAATTACTTTTTAAATGAAAATCTATAAAATATAAAAAGCAGACACCAGACACCACTATGTATGAGGATATCTGTCGTTTTCAAAATTTTTAGCAACCAGGATATGTTTTAAAATCAAGTCTTTTAAAGATCCTAATAACAAACATAGTGTGGTATATGTGTGTGTAAAGTTAATAGGGTCCACGAGCAGTTTAAAGGTTCACTCTTCTCTTAGGCATCTCATGAAACTGGAGCTTAGAATTTAAATCACTACTGCAAATAGTAGCTCAAATTCTTTCCTACATGAAACACTAAAGAGTAATGAGAATAAAAGTTGAGGAAGGCATATAAGCAGCTTTTAAGACAAGGGTAAAGAAAATACCTATGTTGAAATCACTTTATGAACCAATGAGCATGTAATTTGTTTTTGGGAAAAAAAAGGAGAGCATGTCTTAACCTCCTACATCTGTTTCAGTCTGTCACTTGATTTTAAACAGAAATCTGACAATCTGACATTACATCCTAAATGCTATTGCATGGTATATATTCCTTACTAATGAGAACACGTAAGAATTTCATGACACCCCCTTCAAAACAGTTGTTATTGTAAAACCAAGTATGGACTCGAAGAACTGAACAGCAAAAATAATAAATTCTCCAGTATCTAAATTACAAAATAAGCACACTACAAAAAAAGGCATGGAATTACTATTACAGAATCTAGTAAGCATTGGTATAAACTATTTCAAAGTATGCATGCTATCTTATACTGAAACACTGTATCTTCTCAAGCAGAAGTAACTTTAACTGAAGTTAATACAGTTCCCATTTTGTGGAAAAAACATGTATTTAGAAATTATCATAATATACTTACTGAAGTAGATTAAAATCAGTTGGTATTTCTGGAGCTGCTATCATTTCTTTATCATCTTCTGTAACGCCCCAATGTCAGAAATGTAGTCATATATTTATGTGGGTAAAATGATGGTTTGCGTCTTTCTTCTAAGGCAGACAATTCCTTTAAAAAGGATGGGGGGTGGGGTAGAAGAAATGCCATATTTATTATAAACACACCAAAAATGTTGGGAAGGGTATATACCCAAAAACTAAATTTCCAAGTGTCTGCTAAAGTGTTTTAGTAAATAAGGATTTCTATCCTTTGCATTTGACTGCTTTTTCTAGATATGGATTTGTTGCAACTATTGTAGCCCCACAATAGTAACAACAAATACAAAGAAAGAAGCTTCTATTACAATTATTTTTTAGAATTTGTTATAATTCTCTAGTATGGCTTAAAAAAGACAGATGCCCTAACTAGAAACACAATGTGACTTTTACTCATTGTAAAATCTTTATGACAAGTTTAAACCATAATATAAAATGCCTAAAAATTCTCTAGCTTTTGTTTATGATGTATAGTTAAAAGGAGCTAATTTTAAAAATCTAAGATATAATTTTGAAACATTTTAAAAACAGATTCTTCTATCACAGAAAATAAAAACAGAGATTCAAAGCCTGTTTTTTAATAACTAACTACTTCATGATAATACCACCTGCATTTAACAGGAAAATGGAAAAAAATGTTAGCCCAGATTGATCTATTCCTTCAAGGAACTTATAATCAATTTAAATACCAGTAATGTCATATGAACAACAGATGAATACATTTGTGACCAAACTAAGCCTGGCCATAGGAAGATGCAATTTCCCAGTAAGAGGGTGATCTAAAAAAGCAAATGAAAAGCCTATAAAAGAGAAAATAGGCTGGGTCTGAAGCTTTTAATCTTATGTATAACTTTGTTTTAAAACTTTATGCTTTTATTTCCAAGTGAATCTTATACTTGGTGGCCACCTAAAGACTAAACATATCAAATAATTAATAAATCTTCAAATACCACATAGTGATGAGAAGTTCATCTCATGAATGCTCTAAATTGAAACTGATCAATTTTTCCATTAATTTTAAATCTCTAAAACACATCATAAATGGCTACTAATATGTAATTGTATATCAGAGTTGGGACTCATCATCACATGTAGGATACACTCCAGCCTCCTAAAAATCCCAACTTATTTTATTATTTTATTTATTTTGAGCTGTGCTGGGTCTTCATTGATGCATGGCTTTCTTCTCTAGTTGCAGCAAGCAGGAGCTACTCTCTAGCTGCAGTGCACAAGCTTCTCATTGCAGTAGCTTCTCTTGTTACAGAGCACAGGCCCTAGGTACATGGATTTCAGTATCTGCAGCATGTGGGCTCTAGAGAGCAGTCTCAGTAATTGTGGCAGATGGGCTCAGTTGCTCTGTGTCATATGGGATCTTCACAGACCAAGGACCGAACCCATGTCCTGCATTGATAGGTGGATTCTTTACAACTGACTGAGCCACCAGGGAAGCCCCCAACTTATTTTAGAAAGAAAACTATTTTAAAAAAAGAGAACTATTTTGATTTTTATTTAGTGAGTTGGAAAGGTATAGAGTTAATCAGTTCTAATCAACACATCATCTAGATGACAAAATGGAAATAAAGACTTGCTGTGTCTGTTTCCCTACCTGCCCCCACCCCTTCATTTGGACGCTTTATAAAACCAAACTCCGTGCATTCCCTAAATACACAGTTCCCTAAATACACAGCATTCCCTAAATATTAATACACAGTTTTTTAGCAGACTTTAAAGACAGTTCATAAATGTATGCTCCCAAGGGACATAAAAAATGACTCAGCTCTGAAAAGCAGACAGCATTAAATAAAACAGGCTTCCCTGGTGGCTCAGATGGCAAAGAATCTGCCTGCAATGCAGGAGACCCAGGTTCAATCCCTGGGTAAGGAAGATCCCCTCAAGAAGGGAATGGCTACCCACTCCAGTATTCTGGCCTAGGAAATCCCATGGACAGAGGAGCCTTGGTGGGCTACAGAACATGGGATCACAAAGAGTCAGACCACGACTTAGTGACAAACACTTTCACTTCACTAAATAAAACAGGTATTGTATGATATACTATATTCCTCTAAATAACACAAAATTAATTTCTAGTGTATAAGAAGTCTTGCCAGGTCAAATTATTTTGCTCAAAGTAGGGCGATACTAACACATATTTGGTAATTAGAAACCAAAGCAAACACAAAAGAAAAACAGAATTTATAAAGATGTAAATCTCCCAGACAAGGTATCTGTATTTTAAAAAGAAGCATTTTCCCATGGTCTAATAGGTTTAGAAAAAACTATTAAACTAGCCAACTCTCTATCCCAGTGAAACACCTGCTTTTTCAAGTTTCTAAATATTAAAAAATCCATCCATCCAAGTAAAAGTATCTACCATGTGTTAAATGTAATGGTGATCACTAGGTGTACAGTGATGAACAGGGGATCAATGATCCTTGCCCTTATGGAACTACCTGTAACAGTAAGACAAAGCGCCTACTGCCACTTACTATTAAACATAATATTAAAGTCCATGTATCCTGAGCTTTTACTTTTCTTTCAAGAATATAAACTTTATCTGCAAGAAGAACTTAGAATTTTTCCCTTTTTATTTTAAACGTTTATAGCTATATATAAGTACAATTTGCCTCCCTCAAAGATTTTCATTAAAAATTCACAAAGTCTTTAAATGTACTTAATGCCATTTGACCTAAATTGGGAATCCAGAAATTTTAAGAATACATAAAGCTCAAATAAAAGTGTAAGTTTAATAGTCAAACTCACCACAACATTTTAGGCCTACTGTATGTAGGTTATTAATTTTTAAGAAATATGCTCAAAGATCACAAGGTGGAGCTCTCACCTAATGTCAAAGAAAAACTCTTGAGATTTTCAGTATTTGTACCAATTCTCTGTAACTACTATTAGAGAGTTAACATTCTAACAGCTTTGGAGGATAAAGCATAGAAATGAAATTTGCTTTAACTCTCAATCACTATTTTCCTTTTGGGAAAAAAATACAACCAATAACAACTAGATTTTGCTGCTTCTTACTGAAACCTAAGCAAACACATTTGTTGATAGGTTGAGTAATATACTTTAAAGTAAAACCACTTCCTTAGCCTCAAGTGCATAATACACTGTCATTAAAGATTTATTGAGTATATTCATATATAATTACTAGGTGAAAAAATAATGGGTGATTATATATATATATATTTTTACTCTATATGTTAAATTCAAGTAAACGCTTTCAGCAGTACTGCTTTTGATATAAACAGAGATCTAAAAGCTGAAATTTGATCACTATACTTTTCAAGTTATCAATATTCAATTGTGTTTAGGTTAATTAATTCAATAACAAAAACTTTCTTCTTTTTCCACTTCTGAAAACCTGTTGGATAACTACTACTCTGGCACATAGACACAAATATATATTAAATATATAAGTATACTTGCATCCTAACTCCAAATAATGACTTAAATGATTAAAACTACCCACCCATTGCTGAAAAAGTAAAAAAATACAAAAAATCTGCTTTTCTTTGATATTGTTTAAAAACCTTAAAGTAATTCTGATTTCTTTTTATAGAAGAATGATTGTTTTTCAAAGTTCCTTTAATTCAATCCCAAGGGGTCTCAAGATAGAAAATAAAAGCTACAAAACAAAGTCATCACTAACAAGGTCCCTCAGAATCCACATGTTACTGGGGAGTGGAGGCAGCACTGAAAGTAGCTGGTGTGTTAATTCTCTCCCTGAAAATGCAGAAATAACTGCTAAAAGCTAGCAAATTCAGCACATATACCACACACTACCCCCTTAACTAACACTCGCCCAAAAGGGTTATTACATTCTTCTATCTATAAGGATCACATCTTGGAAATGTATATACCCTTCTGAAATGCCACCATCATTATAATATAAACACTTAAAAATAGGGTAAATGTCCAGCCATGAACTAACTTACAGTACAAAAATGTAATTAATATTTATACACTGAAACTACTTATGACTGTGCAGCAACTTTGACAACTTATAAGTCTTGTATTAGGATACAATATTAACCAAAAAACAACACAAAGGAAAACAGCTGATGTATCAGAGTGGTGAAAATGTGGATAATTTAAAATTTTTAATTATGATGTTATTGTTAGTAAGAAAAAAAGTCAACTATGAGGGTGGAAATTTATTTCTCAATGTCTTCTCTTAATATCTGAACTACCTGAGGAACTACAAAACTATCTCTGTTGCTAAAACCTGATTTATTCATATTTCAGGTACATAATGTTATAAAGTTAAGCATCTATAAGAAATCCTGACTTCTATAATAAAATTATCTTTATTATGTTCACCTATTCAAGATTAGCAGAGAACAGAAATTTTTATATGAATTCCAGACAAAACCCAAAGGTATGTTCCAGACTAGTTCCTGGAGTAGTATGTTTAATCAAAACAGGAAAATCACTGTCATTCCTCATGTTAAATGATATATGGCAACACTGAATACATAGGGCAAGAAATGAAAAGCTCACCAAAAAATTAAATTAGACATAAATACCTACCTTCAAAGACAAAATCTACTATTGCCCCTTTGATGATTAATAACCTTTAAAAAAGATTTCTCCTTGCTCAAAAAGATGTTTTTCTTCCCTCTGTTTATCTCCTTGCATATAAATCTGTGCATGCTCAGCCATATCCAACTCTTTGTGACCCCATGGACTGTAGCCTGCCAGGCTCCTCTGTCCAAGGAAATTCCACGCCAGAATACTTGAGCAGGTAGCCATTCCCTTCTATAGAGGATCTTCCCAACTCAGCAATCGAACCTTCATCTCCTGCATTGTAGGGGGATTCTTTACCGTCAGGGCCACAATTTCTACTAATAGCTTTCTGAGAATGACAATCAAGCAATGATCATGTATACTCAGACCAGCAACACAATTTTAACCTAAATGTTTCTTGATAGCATACTCATATTACACCTACCACATATTATCATTTGCAAATACATTTAGGAGTCCTAAAAAATTTCGAATGGTTGCACCTGTTCCAGAGCAGGAATAGGTAATCTGGAGAAGGTATGACTAGAAGAAATCAAAATACATAAGGGAATTAATAATCCTGTCTACATTTCCTAACTATAGGAAAGGTCACATATCTCCCCTTACAAACTTAAAAAGTAATATATAGAAGGAAGGGAAGACCAAAAAAAAAAAAAAAACAGAAACTTTAAAATAACTAAGTGGACAAAGTGAACACATCTAATGCCACAACACTTCAAAAACAACTTTTACTTTCAGGAAGAGGGGAAGGAGCAAGCTGGGGCACAGTCTACACAGATCTGGCATCACTATACACTGCCAGAAACTAAGCCAGACAGAACTGGAAACATCCACCTGTTCCCCTCCTATTTTTAAATGTATGATAGTAGATGCTCAGCAATCTTATTTCCTTGTCTACCCACATTCCCCAATACTTTGCAAATGTGACTCAAATCCTAACCACAATTAGGATCACCTGGCCCAATCTAGTCAGCTTGCCCCAGTTCTTGACCATCAGTTCTGATTTCTGTAGAAATTTAGCACACCATAGTTAACTTCACAATACATGAGTGCGACCATGGTAGGGGGGAGGGGAAGGGGATGAGAAAAGGCTTCTACCTTATTCCTGCAGACCCACTACTCTATCACTCTGTACTCAGTCGTACCCTGTGACTGAGTCATCCAAGGATCAATACTCTGCCTCGTTCTTCCTGTATCTACCAGCTCCATCCCAGGAACTGGAATCCTGCCCTGAACCAACCTAAAAAAGTCTGTGTGTATCTCTCTGCTTGCCCTAATCTAAATGCCACAATACCGTCCTCCTCTCATCTGTCTCCATACTTGCAATGACTGCTGCTAGACACCAAATACCATATCATACCTGATATAGTGACACATAGCAGCTTTCTAACTCCAAGACTGCTAATTCCCCAATTTGCCTCACCAGCTGCAGTTGACTAGACAGTATCTGGCCCTATCACAAAATAGATATCAAAACAGGTAAAATATTTGTTTTATCAAATACTGTCACCTTAAAAATCATACCTCAGGCTGTAAGGTCAACAGCTAGACCATGAATCACTTTTTAAAGTATTGTCAATGTTCACTCTTCATCACACTTATACTTGAATATTAATACCAGGATTTATCGCTTTCTGCAGTAATTTAAAATATGTGCCCCACTGACATAACTTTCTGTATGTTAAGTCACCGTGAGTAAACAGCAGCAATTACTAGAGGGTGGAGTGGCTTTCAACATTTCAGAGGTGAGACAAAATTAGCTGGTATAAATGAGTGTCTAGATCTGAAAATCAAATTTACAACAACCAGCTAATTCCATGTGTTAACACTTGTAAATGGCATGCAGCATGATATAAACACCATGTAGTATTACCATCAAACCCACTTCATAGTGGGCACTACTGGCTCACTGACATATTTCAAGCAATAGCAGATGTCAAAACAAAGTAGATAAAGACAAGATAATCCCACCCAGATTTTGAGGGAAATTCACATTTTTATTTCATATGCTCTCTAGTTACATCAAGAACTTTCACATTTATTCAAGGCACTAAAACATATCTAAATGAAATCTTGAGTATTTATTAATAATCCACCTGAAATGGAGATACAACTGTAACTTAGATACAGTTCAGTTAATAAAGCATATAGTGTAAAATAAATCAATTTATAGAGAACAGTGGGAAATTTAATCTTAAAATTCAGAATTGCAGTTACTACTACCAAGCTACAAGGTAAGAGGCTTCCCTTGTAGCTCAGTCGGTAAAGCATCTGCCTGCAATGCAGGAGACCTGGGTTCGATTCCTGAGTCAGGAAGATCCTCTGGAGAAGGAAATGGCAACCAACTCCAGTATTCCTGCCTGGAGAATCCCATGGACGGAGCCTGGAGGGCTATAGTCCATGGGGTCGTAAGAGTCGGACATGACTTAGCGACTAAACCACCACCACTACCAAGCACAGTATTTTTGGTTCATTTTATTATGATCACAAACATTATATATATGCTACATATTTAATATTTCTTGTCCCTTACACTTCTCATTTTTGAAATCTGCAAGCCTGGCTTCAGCAGTACGTGAACCGTGAACTTCCAGATGTTCAAGATGGTTTTAGAAAACGCAGAGGAACCAGAGATCAAACTGCCAATATCCGTTGGGACATCGAAAAAGCAAGAGAGTTCCAGAAAAACATCTATTTCTGCTTTATTGACTATGCCATAGCCTTTGACAGTGTGTAACAATAAACTGTGGAAAATTCTGAAAGAGATGGGAATACCAGACCACCTGACCTGCCTCTTGAGAAACCTATATGCAGGTCAGGAAGCAACAGTTAGAACTGGACATGGAACAATAGACTGGTTCCAAATAGGAAAAGGAGTACGTCAAGGCTGTATATTGTCACCCTGCTTATTTAACTTCTATGCAGAGTACATCATGAGAAATGCTGGGCTGGAAGAAGCACAAGCTGGAATCAAGATTGCTGGGAGAAATATCAATAACCTCAGATATGCAGATGACACCACCCTTATGGCAGAAAGAGGAACTAAAGAGCCTCTTGATGAAGGTGAAAAAGGGGAGTGAAAAAGTTGGCTTAAAGCTCAACATTCAGAAAACGAAGATCATGGCATCTGGTCCCATCACTTCGTGGGAAATAGATGGGGAAACAGTGGAAACAGTGTCAGACTTTATTTTCTTGGGCTCCAAAATCACTGCAGATGGTGACTGGAGCCATGAAATTAAAAGACGCTTACTCCTTGGAAGGAAAGTTATGACCAACCTAGATACCATATTCAAAAGCAGAGACATTACTTTGCCAACAAAGGTCTGTCTAGTCAAGGCTATGGTTTTTCCAGTGGTCATGTATGGATGTGAGAGTTGGACTGTGAAAAAAGCTGAGCGCCGAAGAATTGATGCTCTTGAACTGTGGTGTTGGAGAAGACTCTTGAGAGTCCCTTGGACTGCAAGGAGATCCAACCAGTCCATTCTGAAGGAGATCAGCCCAGGTGTTCACTGGAAGGACTAATGCTGAGGCTGAAACTCCAGTACTCTGGCCACCTCATGCGAAGAGCTGACTCAACGCAAAAGACTCTGATGCTGGGAGGGATTGGGGGCGGGAGGAGATGGGGATGACAGAGGATGAGATGGCTGGATGGCAACACCGACTCGATGGACATGAGTTTGGGTACACTCTGGGAGTTGATGATGGACAGGGAGGCCTGGCGTGCTGTGATTCACGGGGTCACAAAGAGTCGGACACAACTGAGCGACTGAACTGAACACTTCTCATTAGGTAACACCTTATTAAAATATCTAACATTAGCATCCACTTGATATAAACCACTAACCTTCCCTACTAATATCCACAGCATATAATTCATAGGCTTGAATTATATTCATATTAAAGTTCAGAAATCAAATGTTTTCACACTAAAGTTTATAAACATAGTATAGGTACTTCCCATTTCAAATCTAAAAGGTTGCTAATTCTGCACAATGACAATGATGGGAGAGTCACACCTATATTGTACTCCAAAATTATTTTAAGATTAAAACATGTAAACTACTTTTTAAAAATTAAATCTAAGCCAAATAAAGATGCTACAAAAAATGGCAGACCAATATCCCTGATGAACACCAACACAAAAATCATCAACAAAACATTCGCAAGCCAAATTCAATAGCACATTAAAAGTAATAGACACCATGACCACAGTAGGATTTACTCCCAAAATACAAGCCTGGTTCAGCACATGAATATCAAGCACTGTAATGTACCATATTAACAGAATGAAGAGCAAAAACCCCTCATGATCATCTCAACTGATATAGAGAAAGTATTTGGTAAGTTTCAACATCTTTTCATGATAAAAACACTCAACAAACTAGACAGTGAAAAAGGTACCTCAACATAATCCCATGGACAGAGGAGCCCAGTGGGCTACAGTTCATGGCATCACAAAAGAGTCGGAGACAACTTAGCAACTAAACAACAATAATAATAACCTCAAATAATATAATAAAGAATACTTATGAAAAGCCTGCAGCTATAATGATAAAAGACTAAAAGCTTTCCCTGTAAGATCAGGAACAAGGCAATGATGGCCTCTCTCTCCACTTCTATTCAACATGGTACCGGAAGTCCAATCCAAACCAATTAGGCAAGAAAAAGAAATATAACCCATCCATATTAGAAAGAAAGAAGCAAAATTATCTGTTCATGTGAGACTGTTCATGTGAGACTGGATGAAACAGTCTCACATGTAGAAAATTCTAAAGATTTCATCCCACCACCAAAAAAAACTGTTAGAATAAACAAATTCAGCAAAGTTGCAGGACATAAAGCCAATACACACAAGTCAGCTGTCCTTCTACACACCAAAAATGAACAATCCAAAAAGGAAAACTATTCCATTTACAGTAGCACCAAAATGAAGACTTACGAACAAACCTACCAATGATGTGGGGAACTTAAACACTGAAATTTATAAAACATTGCTGGATGAAATTAAAGCTTTAAGTCACACAAGAAAATGGAAAGACACTCTATGTTTAGTGATTAGAAGACTTAATATTAAGATGCCCATACTACCCAAAACAATATACAGATTCAAATAATCCCTATCAAAATCCCAAGTCTTTTGGGGTAGAAATAGAAAAATTCAAGGGACTCCAAAAAACAAAAACAGTTTAGGGAAAAAGAAAACAACCTTGGAGGAAACACACTTCCTGACTTCAAAACATATCACAAAGGTAGAAATACTGGCATAAAGACAGATATACAGACGAATGAAACAGATGCAAGAGGCCAGAAATAAACCCTTGAATACACACTCAAATGACTTTTGACAAGGGTGCCACGACCATTCCATGGGGTTTCGCTTCATAAAATGGTGCTGTGAAAACTGGATATCCACACGCAAAAGGATGCACATGGATCATTCATATCTCACACCATATACAAAAATTAATTCAAAATGGATTAAAGATCTAAATGTAAGACCTAAAACTATTAAACTCCTAGAATAAAACATAGGGGAAAAGCTTCATAACACTGGACTTGGCAATGATTTCTTAAATATGACACCAAAAGCACAAGCAGACAAATGAGACTACGTCAAAACATTTACACATAAAAGGACACAATCAACAGAGTAAAAAGGTAACCTACAGAATGAGAGAAAATATTTGCAAATCATATCTGATAAGAGGTCAATACCCAGAATATACAAAGAATTTCTGGAACTCAACAAAAAAATCGAGTAACACAAATTTTAAAAACAGACAAAGGATCTGAATTGAAACCAAATCAAAACTACAATGAAATACCACTTCACATGTTCTAGGATGGCTGGAATAAAAAAAAAAAAAGAAGACATAATAAGTGCCTGCAACGATGTGGAAAAAAATTGAACACTTGTGCACTGTTGGTAGGATTATAAAATTGTGCAACTACTATGGAAAATACAGAGGTACCTCAAAATTTTTTAAATAGAACGGACATATACTTCAGCAAATCTCTTACTCCCAAGCATGTATATACCAAATATTTGAAAGTTGGGTCGTCAAAAGATATTTGCACACCCATATTCATAGCAGGAAATTCACAATAGCCAAGAAGTGGAAGCATCCACATGTCCATCAACAACTGAATAAATAAACAAATATGGCAAATACATACAATGGAATACTATTCATCCTTAACAAAAAAGGAAGTCCTGTCACATGCTACAATGTACATGAACGTTCAAGACATTATTGTAAATTTAAACAGCCAGTTAGTCACAAAAAGACAAGTACGTATGATCCTACTTACATGAGGTACCTAAAGTATCAAATTCACAGAAACAGAAAGTAGAATGGTGGTTACTAGGTTTTTCTTTGGGGAGGGGCAGGGAGGAGGGAAGTTTTGTTTAATGGGTATGCTGCTGCTGCTAAGTCGCTTTAGTCGTGTCCGACTCTGTGCGCCCCCATAGATGGCAGCCCACCAGGCTCCCCCGTCCCTGGGACTCTCCAGGCAAGAACACTGGAGTGGGTTGCCATTTCCTTCTCCAATGCATCAAAGTGAAAAGTGAAAGGGAAGTCACTCAGTCGTGTCCGACTCTTCACGACCCCATGGACTGCAGCCTAGAGTTTCAGAATTGCATGATGAAAAAGGTCTGGAGACTAGTTTCATAGTAATGTCAATTTACTTTACACTGCTAAACTGTTCATCTAAAAATGGTTAAGATGGTAAATTTTATGTTTTTTTTAAATCACAATAAAAAATTTAAATCCTTTTATCAAATATTTTACCAAATATCAAATATTCATAAGATTTTACCAATCACTTGAGAACTCCTTTCTACTGAACAAGCATACTACACAACCTAACTAATGATAGCTTTCAAAATGTAGTTTTATAAATTAAGACAGAACTGAAAAAAACAAACAAAAAAACAGAAAACACTGACAACTGATACTTAGAATACTGCATTTTGACAATTTTTTGTCTATTTATACAGTAAAAAGGAACTAAAGCTTGTATCTTTATGGCAAAACAAAGAAATACTAGCTTTAAAAAAAATTTGAAGTACTCGGTTGAACAATGCAAGCTAGTCTCAGCTACCTCTTTACTCTGGTAAGGAGTTTGGCAATTTCTTCTAAAAACCAAATAGTTAGCCACAAAAAATAAATGATAATTATGCGACAGAATTGAAGTGTTAGCTAAAGCTACTGTGATAATCGTATTTGCAATATAAATGTATCAAATTGGCACACTATATACCTTAAACTTACTCAATGTTATATGTAAATTGTATCGATAAAAACATTAATTAAAACCATACACGCATTTCCCATAAAAATCAGCACACTTCTGAGCATTTATCCCAAGAAATGAAAATCTACATCCACACAAAAACATGTACACAAATGTACATGAATAAACATGTACAGCTTTATTTGTAATAGCTAAAAATTGAAAATAACTCTGTTATAGGTTGAATTGCGTCCTCCCCAAACTTCTATTTTCAAGTCCTAACCCCCAGTGCCTTGATATATGACCTTACTTAGTCTCTACAAAAGTTATCAATTTAAAATGAGGTCCTCAGGATGAGCTCTAATCCAGTATGACTGGTATTCTTATAAAAGGGGAAACTTGAAGACAAACATACAAAGTGAAAACCTCATAGAAAGATGAAGGTGGCAATCTGGGTGATGCTTCTATAAACCAAGAAAACCTAAAGATTTCCAGCAAACCACCAGAAGCTAGGGAAGAGGTATGAAATGTATTCTCTCTCATTGCCTCCAGGAGGAACCAATTTGACTGATACTTTGATCTTGGATTTCTAGCCTCCAGAACTGTGAAACAATAAATTTGTTGTTTAAACCACGCAGTTTGTGGTGCTTTGTAATGGCAGCCCAAGCAAACTAATACAAACCCAAATATCCTTAATCCATTCACTAATGGTTATTAAAAAAAACTGTGGTATATTCAAACCATGAAATATGGCTCAGCAATAGAAAGGAATTAACTGTTGGGATGTAACAACTTGGATGAATCTCAAGGGTATTTTGAGTGGGGGGTGGGGGAGAGTCAATTTCAACCATACATACTGCATGATTTCCATTTACGGAACAGTCTCCAAAAACGACAAAATTACGGAGAACAGATTAGGGCTGACAGGGATTAGGAGGTGAGGGAGCAGGAAAGTAAGTAGTATGAGGGATCTTTGTGATGATGGAGCAGATCTGTATCTTGATGGTGGTGGTCACAAACCAGTCAATCCTAAAGGAAATCAACCCTGATTATTCACCAGAAGGAGTCATGCTGAAGCTGAAGTTCCAATACTTTGGCCACCTGATGTGAAGAGCCAACTCACTGGAAAAGACCCTGATGCTGGGAAAAGTTTGAAGGCAGGAGAAGGGGATAAGAGGATGAGATGGTTGGATGGCATCACCGACTCAATGGATATGAGTTTGAGCAAGCTCTGGGAGATGGTGAAGGACAGGGAAGCCTGGCGTGCTGCAGTCCATGGGGTTGCACAAAGAGTCGGACACAGCTGAGTGACTGAACGACTGAACAACAAATACATGTGTTAATTTGCTTAGAATTATAAACACACAAAAACAATCTTACAAAAAAGCACACATATAACTTGTAAAATCTGAATAAACTGTGGATTGTACCAATGTCCATTTCTGGTCTTGCTATTCTACTGGAATTATGCAAGATGTTTCACCAGTGGAAAATGAATGAAGGATACATGGGACCTCTCTCCTATTTTTGCAACTTCCAATGAATCTAGTATTAATTATACCAAAATAACATTTTAAAATGTCTATAATCAAAATCCCAGCAAAGCTTGCCCTGCCTCCAAAATCAACAAACTGCTTCTTAGGTGAAAAAGAATCAGAACAGCCAAAGCAATTTTTGAAAAAGAACAAATTCGGAAGACTCACACTATACACTATATCAAGGCCTACCATAAAGCTACAGTAATCAAGACATTGTAAATGGTGATTATGACAGATCAACAGAATAGTGACCTGAAAGAGAGTCACACACTAGGGTCACACAGTTTTTGACAGAGATAACAAGGCATTTCAACAAAGACAGTCTGAACGACTGCATATACATATGCCAAAAAAATTCCTTAATCCATACTTGCACATATACAAAAATTGACTCAAAATGAATCCTAGACTCAAATGTAAAAATCTTAAACTATAAAATTAGGTAGCTTTATTTGTAATCCCCCAAAGGTAGAAAGCAACCCAAATGTCTTCAACTGGTGAATGGATAATTAGCTTACATCCACAAAATGGAATACTACTCAGTAGTAAAAAAAAAAGAACAAACTTCTGACATAACTGAGTCAGCTGAAACTCAAATGTATTGTATTCTGCTAAGTGAAAGCAGCCAAACTCAACAGGCTACTTAGATATGATTCTATTTATAAGACCGTCTGGAAAAGGCAGAAAAAAAAATCTATGCATGGAAAATAGATCAGTGGAGGGGCTTAGACTGGGGAAAAAGACCAATATCCACCAAGGAGTACAGGAGGGATTTGTGGGTAGAAATAGTGGAACTGTAATGTATGTTGCTTCCCAGGTGGCACAGTGGTAAAGAATCTGCCTGCCAAGGCAGGAAATGCAAGAGGGAACCTGGAGAAGGAATGGCAACCCACTCCAGTATCCTTGCCTGGAAAATTTTATGGACAGAAGAGCCTGGTAGGCTATAGACCATGGGGTCGCAAAAGAGTTGGACACAACTGAACATGCACACATGCAATGTATGTTGCTGTAATCATGATTATACAACTATATACATTTGCTAAAACTCACAGAACTATACACTAAAAAGAGTGACTTGGATTTTATGTAAATGACTATCTTAATAAAAAAATTTTTTAATCTGTGTCCATCAGTGTTGTCTTGTCCGCCCCCTCACCACCCAAATGCTTTCTTCCAATTAATTTCTTCAACATCTACACTAGAACACCAAAACTATTCTTTAACAACTTAAACAATATTTAATTCCATGTTGCTCTGGTCATTTTAGTCAACTAAAACATAAGCTGTCCTTCATACCAACTGACACATGATTGGCGATTTTGGCCAAAAGCCATATGCATTTGTAATATTAATAAATAACATCAAAACTGGTCTCCATACACAAAGGTTATACCAATTTGTACTTCTACCAGTAACCAACCTATGTCTGGGTGTGTTTCTGTACATCCAACAGCACTGTCAACACTTTCAAATTTTTGTCAATCTGCTAAAATGAAAAATCATTATTCAAGTGAATCTCCCTACACAAACTCAGAAATCCAACACACATTTTCAATAAATCCATTACTATTCAAAACTTGTAAACCAAAAGACTTGGATAATGCAGTATTTGTCACTATCCAGGCATTTATCGTTATCTGAACTCTTGCTGTTAATATTAAAAATCAGGAACCAAATAGGTCTGGCTAAGAAACAATACTTGTAGTTCTTTTTAACTGTATTTAATTTTTTGACTTGGCTGTGCCAAGTTTTACTTGTGGCACGTGGGATCTTCAGTCTTCATTGTGGCATCTTCAGTTGTGGCACGTGGGATCCAGTTCACTGACCAGGGGATTGAACCCAGGCCCCCTGCACTGGGAGTGTGGAGTCTTAGCCAGTGGACCACCAGGGAAGTCCCTGACACTTCCAGTTTTAGCTTGTACTTCTCTTATTTCCTTATGGTTAAGAGACATTCTTACTGTCTTTTCCATACTCTATCTGCTCATGTCATTTGCCCACATTCCTAACAGGCTGATGATGATCTCTTTCTTGCTGACTTCAAAAAGCAAAACATTCTCTCCCCTACTTTCAAGGAGACAGATCACTTCCTACTATAATGGCGTCTTTTCGCAATAGTTACTACATACAGCCCTACAATCTCTCTTAATCTGACCTTGTCCAAGAGGGCTTTTATCTTCCAGCCTGCTCACCTCCTTATCTACTGCCATTGCCACACACAAAGGATGTTATTACCTTTTGCACTTGAGACTTCTCAGATCATCCAACCTCCTCAGGCTAAATAGCTCACTATTCTCCAGGCTTCTTTGATGCACTACCTACCCACTCCTACACATTTTTTGTGATTTGTACATTTTATCTGTCTCCAAGTATGTTTAGTGCATTAGTCGCTCTTTTTGACTCTTTACGACTCCCCTGTAGTCCATCAGGCTCTTCTGTCCATGGGATTCTGCAGGCAAGAATACTGGAGTGGGTAGCCATTCCCTTCTCCAGGGGATCATCCCCACCCAGGAATCAAACCCAGGTCTCCTTCATTTCAGGCAGATTTTTAGCATCTCAGCCACCAGGGAATCCAATGGACAGAGTAGCCTGACGGGCTATAGTCCACAGGGTCACAAAGAGTCACGACACAAATGAGCGACTAACACCTCTTAAGTATGTTTTTTAAAGAAGAGGAATTCAGTTTACAGAGGGCTTTTTCTATCCTCCTTGCTGTCTCTATATTAATATGCAAGGAAAAAAAAGTCCTGGATTTCCCTGGTGGTCCAGTGGTTAAGAATCCACCTGGCAATGCAGGGGACATGGGTTCAATCCCCGGTCTGGGAAGATCCCACATGTCACGGGGCAACTAATCCTGTGGACCACAACTACTGAGCCTGAGCAAAGCAACTGCTGAAACCCGTGTGCCCTAGAGCCCGTGCACTGAAACCAGAGAGCAGCCCCTCCTCGCAGTCAACTACAGAAAGCTGGAGCACAGCCATACATAAATACATGTTTTCAAAGAGGAAGAAAAACGTCCTCACACTATCATGCTAAGACTTATTGAAATACTTAAGTAATAAAATGGTTTCCATAATACACCATCGACTTCCCCTAAACATTATTTTCTAAAAGGTTATGAAAACTTGCACAATATCACACAGCTAGTAAAACTCCTAGCTGCCTTCTGCATATTTGCTTCACAAGTAAATGGGTGTCCTGTTAGGATCATCCACATATTAGCTGTTCAATACTCTTTGGAAGACTTGTTGCTGTTTAGTCGCTAAGTCGTGTCTGACTCTTCTGCAACCCCAAGGATTGCAGCCCGCCAGGCTTCTCTGTCCATGGAATTCTCTAGGCAAGAATACTGGAGTGGGTTGTCATTCCCTTCTCCAGGGGATCTTCCTGACCCAGGGATTGAACCACATCTCCTGCATTGCAGGCGAGTTCTTTACCGCTGGGCCACCGGGGAAGCCCTTAAGGATTTGAGAATCAGTCAATTTCAACTATAAAAGAGGTATCAGTTTCCCTCCTCTATATTTATATAAATGTCTGAAACTACCACATAGAAAACCCCTGAAATATCTTACACATGTTGTTCAATACATGCAATAAAAACAGAAATTTTTCCTTACTCCTATGTATACAAAATGTTCTCCAGCTAAATCTTGAGCAGCAGAAAATCCCCCAAAGCTGCACTTTACCATCAATCCTATAAAGCAAATAAGCACATGTTGCTTGTAACTGTATGTCCCTGAGGGGGAACAATAGCTCTGTCATCATACATATAGGCGATCACGTAATAAATAATGGAAAACTCTATCTGTAAGAAAGTGGTTCTCTTAAATTCCAGTAGGCATAAGAATCATATAAACACTTGTTTAAACGCAGGGTCACAGGATCCACAACTAGGGACCCATTCAGTAGATCTGCATACACAAGTATCAGGTATCTTGTATTCACAAATCCCATATGTAGGTGGGTCCATATCCCACTTTAAGAGAAACTGCTCTAAGTCATGGAATCAGCAACTTCTGATACACAGACTGACCCAGTTTTACAGACAGAGAAGGCATGAATAGTTAGGGAAGAAAAGCAAACACACTTCCTTCTTCCTTCTTAGGCCACTTCATCATCTGAACCTTTGTTCACTCAAATGCCAGAAACCCACAGCCTAATGATGCATTTCCCCCAGAATGTCCTTAAGATGCTGCCTAAAGTCTAAGAAACCGGTGGTCACCATACCACTCTTCCTTCCACAAGAGAGAAAACTGTGACTTTCCTAAATAAGATACTGCCCAAGTTTAAGCTAACCATGAATGAAACTCTTCACAAAGTTTATTCCATATAGACTTCAATTTGCTACTGGGATCTTCTTTCCAATTTCTATCTTCTACAAAAACGCCAGGAGCTGCCAGGTTCTAGAAATTCTGAATAACCCAAGACAAAAGTTTGTTCAATTGGAGAAAAAAAGCATTAGATAAAAAGAGTATTTTTTAAACTGTGAGTTTAAGAAAAATACAAAATAGCCTCTTTGGACATGTCATATTTTAACACTATCAAGACCCCTCCCAATCCTGACCAGATCCTCCAAGACCACAAACCAATGCTTTTTTTATTAATGAAATTGAACCTACAGCTGCAATCACAATGTTTGTTTCAGTATTCCATGAAAGGTGCTCATTCTCACCTCTGCTTCCCCAACCTAACCATAACTGTCCCCTGCTACTCAACCCAGAATCAGTAAGGCTCAATTAAAATCCTAGTTAAGGTCAGTTCTTGGTATCCTCCCAGTTGAACTATCCCTTCCAACCTTCTCTTTTTACCTAGCATTTAGTTCAGCCTTTAAACAATAAATTATTCTAATAACCATGATAATTATCCTTATTCTATTATTCTACTCCAGCTCTTAATGAATTGCTTCTTTCAAATGCAATACACTTATAGTCAAATGCACAAAACTAAGGATTTTAATTACAATATTACTAAGAACCTCAGCACTTGCACTGAGATAGCCATGATGATAAAAATAACAGGCACAATTTTCAAAATGTAAATAAAAGGATAATAATGAGTAAAACATGAACTCTGTTTAATGACCTTAAGCTGAAGTCCATAGTGGTGAAAAGCACTAATGTCCACAGGTTGAAAATCATCTAAAATAAAAAAGGATAATCAATAGATAGAAGGGAGCAATGGTTGGGTGGATATTTGACAAAGCAAATATATCAAAATGTTAAAGGTGGAATGTAGGTGATGGCTATGTAGGCAGGTGCATGCATACTCAGTCACTTCAGTCATGTCCAACTGTTTGCAATCCCAAGGACTCTGGCCTGCCAGGCTCCTCTGTCCATGAGATTTCCCAGGTAAGAATACTAGAGTGGGTTGCCATTTCCTCCTCCAGGGGATCTTTCCAACCCAGGGATTGAACCAGCATCTCCTGCATTACAGGCAGATTCCTCACCGACTGAGCCACCAGGGAAGCCCTGGTTATATAGGTGATTGCTATTACAATTACATATGCTGGAAAATTTTCATAATAAAATGTTGGAAATAAATAAAACGTAGCTGACTCCCCATGAGTTTACAATACAGTGAAGATGTCACAAAAGCAATTGTAATTGAGTACACTGAAAGTACACAAGCAATGGGAATTCCCTGACAGTCCAATGGTTAGGACTCCTGACTTTCACTGCTGAGGGCCTGGGTTCAATATCTGGTTAGGGAACTAAGATCCCACCAGCCACATGACACAGTGAAAAAATAAAATTAAATTAAAAAAAATAAGAAAATACACTGGCATAAATATGCACAGGAAGCTCCAAGGCACAGAGAAGTGGTTCTCAACTGGGAAAGGGGGGATCAGATATGTTTTTCAGGTGATCCAACTCTAAATCTAGAACGATATGCACAGTATGCTGGC
The DNA here is from genome assembly GCF_055505025.1 of Bos grunniens. Lineage (NCBI taxonomy): Eukaryota > Metazoa > Chordata > Mammalia > Artiodactyla > Bovidae > Bos > Bos grunniens. The sequence continues at coordinate 138,289,711 of NC_141194.1, forward strand.
AATTGGGTGCAAGAGCATTCTAGGCATTAGAAACGGCTCAAGCAAAGAAACATGTGGGCATCAAACACTGCGGCATGCATGTCTGCTCACTTGTTTCAGTCCTGTCCAACTTTTTGCAACCCTATGGACTGTAGCCCGCCAGGTTCTTCTGACCATGGAATTCTCCAGGCAAGGATACTGGAGTGGGGTGCCGTGTGTTTCACCAAGGGATCTCTCTTCCCCACCCAGGGATCAAACCTGCGTCTCTTATGTCTCCTGCATTGTCAGGCCAGTTCTTTACCACTAGCGCCACCTGCTGCTGCTGCTGCTGCTAAGTCGCTTCAGTCGTTTCCAACTGTGCGACCCCATAGACGGCAGCCCACCAGGTTCCCCGGTCCCTGGGATTCTCCAGGCAAGAACACTGGAGTGGGTTGCCATTTCCTTCTCCAACGCATGAAAGGGAAAAGTGAAAGTAAAGCCGCTCAGTCGTGTCCAACTCTTCGCGACCTCATGGACTGCAGCCCAGCAGGCTCCTCCGTCAGTGGGATTTTCCAGACAAAAGTACTGGAGTGGGGTGCCACTGCCTTCTCCAGTGCCACCTGGGAAGCCCCAAACATAGTGGTATGTTAAGGGAAGGATTGATGCTGAAGCTCAAACTCCAATACTTTGGCCACCTGATGCAAAGAATTGACTCATCGGAAAAGAACCCGATGCTGGGAAAGATTGAAGACGGGAAGAGAAGGGGATGACAGAGGATGAGATGTTTGGATGGCATCACCGACTGCACGGACATGAGTTTGAGTGAGCTCCGGGAGTTGGAGATGGACAGGGAAGCCTGGCGTGCTGCATGCAGTCCATGGGGTCACAAGAGTTGGATACGACTGAGTGGCTGAACTGAACTGAAGGGAACTAAGAGCAGTTGAATACTACTGCACTGTATGGGGCGGGGCTGGTTTTGAATGTCCTAGTCAACTCCTCTCAACCTCAGTCACTACCCTCCCCTCTGTAAGGCCCATTCCTTTGAAGTCTCCCAGATAATCACTACCTCTTTCTGTTCCTATACACAAGCCTCCATCATTACAATAATGACCCTGTATTTTTAATGTTTTTGTTTCCTTAACCACCTTCTGTATTGACTGCTGACTCTGAGGACAAAAACTGCATCTTATATACAATTCACTCTGAAAAGATACAGTTGACCCATGAACAATACAGGTTTGGACTACCCAGGCCCACTTCTATGCAGATTTTTTTTCAATATATACTACATTACTACATGATCCACAGTTGGCCAACTGCAGAAGCGGAACCAGAGATACAGAAGGCTAACCATGGTATACATGCAGTCTCAGATTTTGGTATGCACAGCAGATCCTGGAACCAACTCCCCATGAAAACCAAGGGACAAATGCAAAGTCTATTCTTTTGACATAAATATGCCCTCAATCACATCCCCATGAACTTCCCACACAACAAGAAAAGTCTAAGCTAACTTATTAGAGAAATAATTACAATACCACTTTTTCTAGAAGAAAAAACACTAAATTTTATCCATGCCCTATGCCCAGAAAAATTCTACATTTTTAAAAGGCAGGAGAATTAGATTCATAAATACAAAGTACACACTTCTAAAAATGTGCTGATATTATGAAAACAAGTTACAAACCAATACATTTAAGTATGATCCAACCTGTTTATGCTTATAAAATCTCTGGAAGAATCCAAAGAAACTCTCAGCAGTGGTTACCTCTGAAAACTGGGAATGGAGGGACCGGAAATTTTCACTTTAGACCCCTTTTATACTGAATTTTTACCATGAGTAGGGATCATTATTTTTATACAAGTAACAATAAAGTTTTCTTCTTCTTTTAAAGTAGTTTGCTCTAAACATTTTTAAAACATCCTTTGAAGACATGAGGACCATGCTACAGAGCCCGTAAGTTTTCTGGATACTACTTCTATAAAACAACAACCCAAGAAAGGCAAGCATTCCAAAGAATTACAGTACAAAGAATTATCATGGTTTCACTTGCAGACATACTCTTCTGAAGATTAATGTAAAATAAATGAGAGATAAGCACACACAGAGAGACACACAGAATCAATTTAACAATACTCTTAACTGGAACATGACTGAAACAACAGAAAAAGCAACATTCTAGTAACTTTTCAAACACCAAGACCATCATACTATTTATCCAGGCAAATTCTTTCTAACAAGCTTGTTTTAAAATCAGAATATAAATGAGAAATGCAAGAATCAATGGAACACTGTGTCTTGTAGTACTCACAGACAAATGGAAAAGAGAAGGAATTAAACTAACACCTAAACCAGTCTTTTTTATGGAAGCAATGAAACAGAAAAGAACACACATACCATAAAATATATCAACCATAAAATATATGAAGTAATTCAGAAGGCAGAGAGCAGTAAAGTATTTGCTCTGCTGATTGACAAGACAAGCTACACAAAAAGTAATGGGCATAACACAAGATTTCAATAGAGGGTTTCCCTCATAATACTGCAATGGGACATCGATCTTGGGGCTTAAAGTACAAGAACTTGAAGATTCTCAAATAAATCCATTAAGGTAAAAAAGCAGTTATATTTATCTACTTGTGGTAGCCATCCTGTTTCAGAACAAGAAGGAAAAAAGAAAAACTAAAATTCCATAGCAAAATGCAACGGATTGATGATAATGTGTGCTGAGTTTACTAAAAGAATAAAAAGCCAATAACTGAGATTAAAGTGTCCCCAAAGTATAAGAAACATTATACTGGACCATGTCACCTAGCTCAACCCCCCTGAATGTTTTAAGGGCAGTATCTTTCAGTGAACACTACACAGAAAACATATAACCTTGGTTCCCACAAAATTACACATGAAATTACCTTTAACACAATAATCATATAGCATCCATTATCTTAGTAAATCAGTAAATCATTTTTTCATTTTTCTTCCCAGGTTTTGTCTGTATGTGCATGCATGAATGTCTATGTGTAAAATTTTCAAAATTATAACCACGGAATGGATGTAACTCTGCATAATTTTAATCTCTGTATGCATTTCTACCATTTCTGTAATATTTGTAATAAATACTACTAATAGTTTCATGAAATCCCACCATATGTCATGCACTATAACCTCCTTATTTATTGTTGGACATTAAAATTGACCCCAGTATTTCATTACAATAAACAACACTGCTTCCTGTGTATATACTTTATGTTGAATTATTCCCTATTTTAATCATTATTAGATCTAAGTAGATCAACATTTATTTTAGAGCTCTTGGTTAGAGGTAAGACACATGCCTACAATTTTCTGCTATTTGTACAGTGAGGAGATTTGTACCAATGCTTTGCATGGTTCCTGCTTAAGGATTTAAAATGACAGATTTATCAAGCACTTAGACTAGTGCCTGGCACTCAATAAGAATCAACAGGTAGTAGTAATAATATTGAAAACTTCAAATACACTAACATTTAAGATCATAATAGTTGTTCTTATCAATCTGCATCAATGTTAAATAAAGCAAGGTTAACATTATCAAGCATATTCCATGTGTCAGAAACAACATACTACACTATCCTTGATTATTTCAAGGTAGGTGATATTCTGCCCATTTTATAGATGAGAAAATGAAGTTAGGTAATTTCCACAAGGTCACACAGTTAATGAGGAAAGAAGCCACAGGATTCCAACTTAAATGGGCTAAGATCTAAGGCTTATTATGTTCTTTTCCACTATCTCAAGCTGCCTCAAAATACATTTAAATGTTTAGGGAAGGGGCTTCCCTGATGGCTGAATGGTAAATAATCTGCTTGTCAATGCAGGAGATTCAGGTTCAATCCCTGGTCTAGGAAGATCCCATGTGCCCCAGAGCAACTGAGCCCATGCACCACAACTATTGAGCCTATGCTCTAGAGCCCAGGAACAGCAAGGACTGAAGACCTTGTGCCCCTGAGCCTATGCTTCACAACGAGAGAAGCCACCGCAAGGAGAAGCCTGCACACAGCAACTAGAGAGTAGACCCCACTTGCTGCAACTAGTGTTAAGCCCAAGTAGCAACAAAGAGCCAGCACAGACAAAAATAAATAAAATTATTTTTTAAAATGTTTTGGGAAGCTATTCACCATTACAAATATAGATGTGAATCAGAAACTATTAAGAAACCCAAATACCTTTGTTTATCAGCCAGCCAGTTCATCCAGTAGCATACACATCTCCAAAATCAAAGACAGGGAAGACTAGAAACAATACATATCTGATCTGAGAAGATCTAGGTTAGAATCCTGGCACATCAGTTTTATAATGTTAAATCATTATATACATATATCCACTGACACTGTAATGTTAAATCATTATATATATATTCCACTAACATTATATATAACATATAACACACACATGTATGTAGAGCCTTTAACACTTCTTCCTGATCTAAAATTCTAGGTTCTAAAGCACACAGAACCAAGAAACACAATATGTATGTTCTAGTGTTTATTTTACTAGTTCTAGTTGTGCGACCTTGAGCTATGTTGTTTGGCTTCTCTAAAAGGCTAACTCCTCATTTGTAAAATAGCATGAATACCATAAGACTTCCCTCCCTAAACAATTATTATGAGAACAGAGTGACAGTGTTATATAAATTCTACAATGCTCTAAAACTATGATGGATCATCACTACTATTACATTTGATTAACACACATACTAAGCAACACACTCAGAATTTGATCCAGATGCTCAAGCTGGTTTTAGAAAAGGCAGAGGAACCGAGATCAAATTGCCAACATCCGCTGGACAATCGAAAAAGCAAGAGAGTTCCAGAAAAACATCTATTTCTGCTTTATTGACTATGCCAAAGCCCTTGACTGTGTGGATCATAATAAACTGTGGAAAATTCTTCAAGAGATGGGAATACCAGACCACCTGACCTGCCTCTTGAGAAACCTGTATGCAGGTCAGGAAGCAACAGAACTGGAACAACAGACTGGTTCCAAATAGGAAAAGGAGTACATCAAGGCTGTATATTGTCACCCTGCTTATTTAACTTGTATGCAGAATACATCATGAGAAACGCTGGGCTGGATGAAGCACAAGCTGGCATCAAGATTGCCAGGAGAAATGTCAATAACCTCAGATATGCAGATGACACCACCCTTATCGCAGAAAGTGAAGAGGAACTAAAAAGCCTCTTGATGAAAGTGAAAGAGTAGAGTGAAAAAGTTGGCTTAAAGCTCAACATTCAGAAAACGAAGATCAAAAAAAAAAAGAAAAGAAAACGAAGATCATGGCATCTGGTCCCATCACTTCACAGCAAATAGATGTGGAACCAGTGGCTGACTTTACTTTTTTGGGCTCCAAAATCACTACAGATGGTGACTGCAGCCATGAAATTAAAAGACGCTTACTCCTTGGAAGGAAAGTTATGACCAACCTAGATACCATATTCAAAAGCAGAGACATTACTTTGCCAACAAAGGTCCATCTAGTCAAGGCTATGGTTTTTCCAGTGGTCATGTATGGATGTGAGAGTTGGACTGTGAAGAAAGCTGAGCGCCGAAGAATTGATGCTTTTGAACTGTGGTGTTGGAGAAGACTCTTGAGAGTCCCTTGGACTGCAAGGAGATCCAACCAGTCCATTCTGAAGCAGATCAGTCCTGAGTCATTGGAAGGACTGATGCTGAAGCTGAAACTCCAATACTTTGGCCACCTGATGCGAAGAGCTGACTCACTGGAAAAGACCCTGATGCTGGGAAAGATTGAGGGCAGGAGGAGAAGGGGATGACAGAGGATGAGATGGTTGGATGGCATCACCGACTCAATGGACATGGGTTTGGGTGGACTCCAAGAGTTGGTGATGGGACAGGGAGGCCTGGCGCACTGCAGTTCATGGGGTCGCAAAGAGTCAGACATGACTGAGCCACTGAACTGAACTGAACAGGTTCAACACGAGAGAACACAGTAAAAACAAACATTACCTCCAATCCTCCCACAAGATGGTGGCAAAAAAGCAATATAGTTGCTAACTACTCTTCTCACCTGCTTCAGATTTCTTAATTTCAGTAAACTGTAAAAAGAAACGTCTAAGTCTGAGAGATACACCAATCAGACACTTAAGAGTAAAAGCTTGTCTTAACTTGTGAAGATAAAACTGATAAGAACGTATGCTAATTAGTCATAGGTCAGATAATAAGTTCAGACATTGTTTTGTGTGTGTGCGTGTGTGTGTGTGTGCGCGCACACACGCTCATGTGTGCTCAGTCGTATCAGACTCTTTGCAACCCCATGGACTGTAGTCCAACAGGCTCCTCTGTCCATGGGATGGACTCTCCAGGCAAGAAAACTGGAATGGGGTGCCATGCCCTCCTCCAGGGGATCTTCCTGACCCAGGGATCAAACTCACATCTCCAGCGTTTCCTGCATTGTCAGGTAGATTCTTTACCACTGAGCCACCTGGGAAGCCACAGATATAGTTACACAAAGCAAGATTTACTTAATGAACTTTGGAGACTGATGTCTTTTTAACTTTACTTCTAATTTCTTATATTCTATAGTAACACTGACAAGTCTCTGAGATATTTCTCCCATTTCTCAAACTGATTTTAAAACTGAAAAACAAACAAAAAAAAAAACTGAAAAACATGAGATATTTCTTAAGTTCAGAAGTTAAGGTACATTCATAACTAGGACTGAATTTATTTCTAAATATTTCAATCATATCCAGTTAAATTAGTTTGTTTATCCATTCATTCAACAAGTATTTCCTAAGGATCTACTATGTACCATGTATGGTTAAAAACACTGAAGTTATAGCATTAAACAGTAAAGTCCCTTCTTCCATGGTGCTTAAATTCTACTAGGAGAAAGAGACCAAAAAGAAATTCGAAAATACCGAGCAGTGGTAAAACTACCACAAAAGTAAAACAAGGTGATTGTGTTGACAGGAGAGCAGAGATCCATTCACTACATTTAAACACAATGTAACATCCATGATCATTTTAACTAAACTATAAATAATACATTTTATGTTCCTAAAACTAAAATAAGTCCTAATCTCAAAAAATAAAGCTTGAAAATTAACTATTCTATATTTCCACTTACCCTGAACTTCTCTCCTAGACCTGAACATTTTTTCATTATGAAGCCGCTAATGTGAGACTTCATGGTGGTACAGTGGTTAAGACCCAGAGCTTCCAATACAGGAGACACAGGTTTGATCCCTGGTCTGGGTACTAAGATCCCTCCCCTCAAAGTGTATCTTTAATCACTCTAAGTTAGATAGTCTAGAACATTACCAGGTATCTAAAGAAGGGTATCTCTTAACATTGGTTTCCTAATGCCACAGTACTGACAAATTCTCAGTAGAAGACTATGAACTTCTTCTACCTGGAAGTAGTCTATCAACTACTAGTGTCACAACCATTAATACAATCATGTAATTTTTTTTTGCAAGAATGATGTTGAACAGCCAATTCCACTTTATCTAACCTGCTCATGACTAAAAATAATCATTACTATCAAGAAACTGGCTGAACTACTAATAAAAATTTAATTTTACTGTAGGCTTCATTGCTAAAAAGATTACACTGCAGTGAAAAAAAAAATCTGGGCTTTTACCACTGGTTCTCTCATACTGTATTTACAAAACACTTGAGCGCAGCTCAACCACGAAGTGTCCAATGAATGTAACTTAAGCTACAGGGCTAGACAAGTGGATGAATAGATTATTGCAGGTTTCCTAAGCAACTGCTGTTTGTAAATTGAAATGAACTAACACCACTGAATAAGGTGAACAGACATTATGAAATAGTACACAAATCCAATTTAAAATAATCAGATAGATCTACTTAATACTAAAAACCATCACTACCAGTAATTAACCAGAAACTACTGTATACTCATAATTAAAAAGGCCCTCAGGTTAAACTTAAGTGTTGTCTGTCACATTACAAAATACCTTGCCCAAAAATAAGGGGAAATGTTCATTCTAGTTGGTAATCAAAGAAACGCAAATTAAAAGAATCTGAAATACCACTGTAAAACTGCTTAAAAAAACATTTCCAAAGCAGGAATGTGATTACCACATATGACAGCAACAGTGGGCCTGTAAGGTGGGTACAACCCTACTGCAAAACAACACACCTTCAGTTACAAGGATCTTCCAAAGTTCACACTGATTGACAGCATGATCCCACTCCTGGACATAACTAGATAGGGGGAAAAAAACAAAGTTACTCATAGAAGCTGTACCTTCTCAAACAGGTGGAAAGAGACAAATGTACAGCAAGGAAAATAATTAGGTAGTTCATGGTATGGCAAATGTGTATAGCTAAATTGGTTCTGGGACCCAATACCAATGTTGTGTTGCAGGCAAGGGAGGGGATATCTCTTACAGCACCAAAGATTCTCTAGACACCAGCTGGGTGCTCTACAATTCAACTCAATTCTGACACTATCTACCCTGAGACAGCATCACATTTCACAGATTTAAGGATTCAGTCCTACAGGACTGCCCTCGTCCAACTCCACTTCAGAGAGCAGTTCCAAGTCCAGGTTGTTCCCTTACTTCCAACCCACTGGCTATAAAACAGAGGTGCCTGCTTCCCTGATAGCTCTGCTGGTAAAGAATCCACCTGCAATGCAGGAGACCCCAGTTTGATTCCTAGGTCGGGAAGATTCGCTGGAGAAGGGACAGGCTACCCACTTCAGTATTCCTCGGCTTCCCTGGTGGCTCAGCTGGAAAAGAATCCACCTGCAATGTGGGAGACCTGGGTTTGATCCCTGGGTTGGGAAGATCCCTGGAGAAGGGAAAGGCTACCCACGCCAGTATTCTGGCCTGGAGAATTCCATGGACTGTATAGTCCACGGGATAGCAAAGAGTGGACACAACTGAGCGACTTTCACTTTCAGTGTGAATGAAAAATGCCACCTGCCTCATCAGCAAACAAAGGATGCTATGGCCATCCTGTCATCAGCCACTAGCCTGTCCCATGGTGAGCCCTGAGGGAACTCAGGAGGGAGATAAAACAGGCTGCCAAGCCCTCAGCCACCACACAATGGTAGACTCTGAGGGGACTGAGCATGGGAAAGAACACAATAGTATCCCCAGATAACTGAGGTGCATATCAAAGGAATGATTTCAGTCAGCCCAGACTCTCGCATCTTCCCATACAAGAAAAGCACTAAATTCATTAATTTGAGATATCTAGTTTTCTCTGACAGTAATCTTTTGATATTCTAGCCACCTGTATTTTGTGGCAAAACTTCTATTTACCCTGGCTCCTCACCTCTTTGGAGCACTCCCTCAGAGCTTTCTGGGATGATGCCTTCTGGGTTTAAGTCCTCAGAAATTTCTTCAAACAAAACATAATTCTCAACTTTGAGGCTGTGTGTTTTTTTACATTAAGAACTCCTCCTTGGGTTCAATTAATTTGCCATGAAGGCTCACAAAACTCAGAAACATTTTACTTAAAGTTATTTATTGTTGCTGTTTAGTCACTAAGTCATGTCCAACTCTTTTGCGACCCTACATATCCTTTACTGTAAAAGGATTTAACTCAGAACAGCCAGATGAGACACACCGCATGGGTAAAGGGCGAGGAAGCCTCCAAGCGCTCTTAGAGCTTGCCATTCTCTCCAAATCTTCACATGTTCAGCAAATCAGAAGCTGTCTGAACCCTTTCATTTTGGGGTTCTGGGGAGAGTTCAGGATTGATTAAATGATTGGCCAATCGTGACTGCATTCCAAGTCCAGCTCCTCTTTCCTCCTCAGAGTTGGGGTGCGTTTGGGGGCTGAAAGTTCTAACCCTTTAATCACAGTAGGTTTCACTAGTAACCATTACAGGCAAATTCTTTACTCTCTGAGCCACCAGGGCTGGCCTCATCCTAGGGTGCTTTCTAAAAGTCACCTTATTAACATAACAAAAGATACCTCTACCACCCTAAACACTGAGAAAATTCCAAGGGCTTGGGGAGCTCTGGGCCAGAAATGGGGAAGAAGACCAAATATATATATGTCACTTATAAATCACAACATCACGAAAGCCCTACCACACTTAAGAGTCAAAAATATATACCAGATGCATTAAATTTTTAAACGAGGAGGGGAAAGACAAAAATGATTTCCATGTGGTGATAGGTGGGGGAGTGAGGTATTATAGAAGATATCAGTATGAAAAAGCATTTAATGTTTTGTATCCTTTTTACTTTAACAGTATATGCATGACTACAACCATATAAAATATACACATGGCCAGTCCCAGTCTTTAGGACCCCATGGACCGTAGCACGCCAGGCTCCTCTGTCCTCCACTATCTTGTGACATACTTTTGTAGCATTTACCATACTTAACTGTGTTTATTTAATATCTTTCTTCCCTACTAGACCATAAATTCTGAGGGCAGGGACCAGGCTTTTCTTTTCACTGATATCTGCAATGCTGAGGACCATCCATACCACATATAGACACTCAAACATTTGTGGAGCAATTCCAATTCTCGGTATATACACGAAAGAATTTAAAGTAGGGACTCAAACAGGTTTTTGTACACCATGTCCCTGGCAGCATTATTCACAACAGCCAAAATGTGGAAGGACTGATGCTGAAGCTCCAATACTTCAACAACCTGATGCAAAGAGCTGAATCATTGGAAAAGACTGATGCTGGGAATCAGCACTGATGCCGGAATGGGTGAATTTAACTCAGATGACCATTATATCTACTACTGTGGGCAAGAATCCCTTAGAAGAAATGGAGTAGCCATCATAGTCAACAGAAGAGTCCGAAATGCAGTACTTGGATGCAATCTCAAAAAACGACAGAATGATCTCTGTTCATTTCCAAGGCAAACCATTCAATATCATGGTGATCCAAGTCTATGCCCCGACCAGTAACACTGAAGAAGCTGAAGTTGAACAGTTCTATGAAGACCTACAAGACCTTCTAGAACTAACACCCAAAAAAGATGTCCTTTTCATTATAGGGGACTGGAAGGCAAAAGTAGGAAGTCAAGAAATACCTGGAGTAACAAGCAAACTTGGCCTTGGAGTACAGAATAAAGCAGGGCAAAGGCTAATAGAGTTCTGCCAAGAAAACGCACTGGTCATAGCAAACACCCTCTTCCAACAACACAAGAGAAGACTCTACACATGGACATCACCAGATGGACAACACCAAAATCAGATTGATTATATTCTTTGCAGCCAAAGATGGAGAAGCTCTATACAGTCAGCAAAAACAAGACCAGGAGCTGACTATGGCTCAGATCATGAACTCCTTATTGCCAAATTCTGACTTAAATTGAAGGAAGTGGGGAAAACCATTAGACCATTCAGGTATGACCTAAATCAAATCCCTTATGATTATACAGTGGAAGTGAGAAATAGATTTAAGGGACTAGATCTGATAGACACAGTGCCTGATGAACTATGGACGGAGGTTCGTGACATTGTACAGGAGACAGGGATCAAGATCATCCCCATGGAAAAGAAATGCAAAAAAGCAAATGGCTGTCTTGAGGAGGCCTTACAAATATCTGTGAAAAGAAGAGAAGCCAAAAGCAAAGGAGAAAAGGAAAGATATAAGCATCTGAATGCAGAGTTCCAAAGAATAGCAAGGAGAGATAAGAAAGCCTTCCTCAGTGATCAATGCAAAGAAATAGAGGAAAACAACAGAATGGGAAAGACTAGAGATCTCTTAAAGAACATTAGAGATATCAAGGGAACATTTCATGCAAAGATAAGCTCAATAAAGGACAGAAATGGATGGACCTAACAGAAGCAGAAGATATGAAGAGGTGGGAAGAATATACAGAACTGTACAAAAAAGATCTTCACAACCCAGATAATCACGATGGTGTGATCACTCACCTAGAGCCAGACATCCTGGAATGTGAAGTCAAGTGGGCCTTAGGAAGCATCACTATGAACAAAGCTAGTGGGGCTGATGGAATTCCAGTTGAGCTATTTCAAATCCTAAAAGATGATGCTATGAAAGTGCTGCACTCAATATGCCAGCAAATTTGGAAAACTCAGCAGTGGCCACAGGACTGGAAAAGGTCAGTTTTCATTCCAATCCCAAAGAAAGGCAATGCCAAAGAATGCTCAAACTACCACACAGTTGCACTCATCTCAATGGCACCCCACTCCAGTACTCTTGCCTGGAAAATCCCAGGGACGGGGGAGCCTGGTGGGCTGCCGTCTATGGGGTTGCACAGAGTCGGACACGACTGAAGCGACTTAGCAGCAGCAGCAGCAGCACTCATCTCACACGCTAGTAAAGTAATGCTCAAAATTCTCCAAGCCAGGCTTCAGCAATACGTGAACCATGAACTTCCAGATGTTCAAGCTGGTTTTAGAAAAGGTAGAGGAACCAGAGATCAAACTGCCAACATCCGCTGGATCATCGAAAAAGCAAGAGAGTTCCAGGAAAACATCTACTTCTGCTTTTTTGACTATGCCAAAGCCTTTGACTGTGTCGATCACAATAAAAGTGGAAAATTCTGAAAGAGATGGGAATACCAGACCACCTGATCTGCCTCTTGAGAAACCTGTATGCAGGTCAGGAAGCATCAGTTAGAACTGGACATGGAACAACAGACTGGTTCCAAATCGGGAAAGGAGTACGTCAAGGCTGTATATTGTCAGCCTGCTTATTTAACTTATATGCAGAGTACATCATGAGAAACGCTGGGCTGGAAGAAGCACAAGCTGGAATCAAGACTGCCGGTAGAAATATCAATAACCTCAGATATGCGGATGATACCACCCTTATGACAGAAATTGAAGAGGAACTAAAGAGCCTCTTGATGAAAGTGAAAGAGGAGAGTGAAAAAGTTGGCTTAAAGCTCAATATTCAGAAAACGAAGATCATGGCACCTGGTCCCATCACTTCATGGCAAATAGATGGGGAAACAGTGGCTGACTTTTTTGGGGCTCCAAAATCACTGCAGATGGTGACTGCTGCCATGAAATTAAAAGACGCTTACTCCTTAGAAGGAAAGTTATGACCAACCTAGACAGCATATTAAAAAGCAGAGACATTACTTTGTCAACAAAGGCCCGTCTAATCAAGGCTACGGTTTTTCCAGTAGTCACGTATGGATGGATGTGAGAGTTGGACTATAAAGAAAGCTGAGTGCCGAAGAATTGATGCTTTTGAACTGTGGTGTTGGAGAGGACTCTGAGAGTCCCTTGGACTGCAAGGAGATCCAACCAGTCCATCCTAAAGGAGATCAGTCCTGAGTGTTCGTTGGAAGGGCTGATGTTGAAGCTGAAACTCCAATACTTTGGCCACCTGATGCGAAGAGCTGACTCATTGGAAAGACCCTGATGCTGGGAAAGATTGAGGGCAGGAGCAGAAGGGGGCGACAGATGGTTGGATGGCATCATCAACTCAGTGGACACAAGTTTGAGCAAACTCCGGGAGATAGTGAAGGTCAGGGAAGCTTGGTATGCTGAAGTCCATAGGGTCACAAAGAGTTGGACATGACTTAGTGACTGAACAAGAACAAATATCAACTTTAAAGATAATTTCAACTTTACATAATTGAAACAACAGTTTTAATACTGTATACAATGTTAAAGCATGTCCCAGATAGGAGAACACACCATTTGGATTCTTTTCAAATTTGAGATGCTTATGGATTTGTACATTTTCCTAGATTTTTCCTATGTTAGTGGTCCTCCTGCCCACTCTTGGCCTTCTGCTCCTCTTTATTTGTAACTTCTCCCCGCTCAAGACCAATGTACACTATGCATAGGGATCCCTAAGGTCCACCTCTTACTCATATCTCCTGACCTCCGGTTGCACTAATATCAGCTTAAGGTGGAAGTATCTAAAAATACAATTTTGTTTCTCTCAAAAATTAACTACCATTCAAATGCAAGAGCATAGTACAGCATTACTACTACCATGTTCTAAGTACATAATTATTACAATAAATTTTATAAGTAGAAAGAAGTATGAATTCCAAGATACTACAAAATCATGATGTTAACTTGCTATGAAAATAGTAACTAAAACAATAATTTAAAGTTTTAATACATGGCAGTTTTGTTTTCTTTTTTAAGCCCTACACACATACATATGTACGTGCATATTATGGCAAAGCGAGGAATTCTCCTGTATGAAGCCAACTTATCTAGCTCCATACTGTGCACATCACAAATATACTATAAATGGTCAATGAACAAATCATTAGGCAAAATGAGGGGTTGAAAGTTAAGACAGTCAAAAGAAGCTGGAAAGTAGACCTCTATTAAGAGATAAAACAGCTTCAGAGAACCTAGAAGCTGACCCGAGGGCATATACTCCTCCAGGAATTCAAGGCAATTCACGAGAACAGACTTCTAAAAATTACAACATGAGACACAACTGCCTCCCCATTCCCACCCAGAAACAGGTCCAAGCACAATCCTTATCACTTCTCTGTTCCAGGAAATGCCTATCTTGTCTATTAAGATTAAATCAGTCTAATTCTGGGTCAGCTTGCAAGTAAGTCTAGTGAGTCTCAGGATACCACACAGTGAATCCACTCAACAAATATTATACAACCTATTATGTCCCAAGCACTACTCTAGGTGCTGGAGTTAAGGTAATGAACAAGACAAATATCCTTGCCTTCACAGAGTTTACATGGTTAAGGCGGAGAGACAATCCACATAAAACTATGTTTGATAATGCAGAAATACAACAGAGTAATACAACAGAGAAACTGTAGTACAGCAGAGAAATACAACAGAGTAAAGAGAAAGGGAGTGCTGGGGGCAAAAGATATTTCACACGCTACAGCCAAGGAATATTTCACTGAAAGACTAATTACTTGAGCAAAATGTCCTGAAGAAATGAGCAACCACACAAGACAGAGGAACCAGCAAGCAAATACAAACGCCCTAAGGTATAGTTGGGGAAATTACTCAATTTCTTTAGGCCTCAATTTTCTGTAAAATGAGTACAATATCCCCTATACAAGATTAAAATGTAAAAGTAATATACTACATCAAGTATATGACATATAGAATGTACTCAGTAACTGAAAACATTACAATTATCTGGGGGCCTATCATGGCAGCGAAACCCTTAGCCTATTGTCTGGCATACAGAAAACACTCAGAAAAGTATTGTTATCTAATCCCCATAATAGAATATGGCAGAGAGGATTACTCATTTTATAGCCAGGAAACCTGAGGATCAGAAATTTGTCCAATCCTCTGCTGACCTCTAAAATTCCTATTAGGATGAACAAACATACTTCACAATTAAAGAGAGGGCTTAAAATAAATACACTGCCAAGATGAGGAAACCATTCACATTAATGTCAAGAGTCAGCAGTATGATATTGTAGAGCTACAACATGGGACTCTCATCAGTTCGCCTGGGTGTCACATCAAGGCTCCACCACTTTCCTTGGTATGTGTCCTTGGGCAATTTTACCTTTTTGTTCTGCACCTCTGTTTTCTCACCTGTCAACAGGATACAGTAATAGTACCTACCTCATAGAGTTGTTGGGAGAATAAAATGAGTCTATTTTTTAAATCACTTTTATTTCAGTGCCTAGCATATAGAGTTACATTGTATTAGTAGTAGTAGCATGAAAGCAAAAACAAAATCGAAACAGTTTTACTTTCAATGGAGAATTTTAGAAACTATAAAGACATTGGAAATAGAAGAATAACAAAAACGAAGTACTGGAGAAAAATGAAAAACAGAAGAAAAAGACAGAAGAACACAAAAGTAGCATCATGGTGTTACTTGGATGTAGAGCAATTTACCACTGTCCTTTAGTAGGAACACTACCAGGGAGGCAAATGCCAATGATGCTTTGGATAACATTCTGTTTCATAGTTTATTTTCAAAGAAGTTTAATTTCTTAATCAGATGTCACTTAACTGAGGATTACAACAAATTAAATATAACAAAATTTATCATCCTCCCCCACTCAACACTCTTTCAGGTGTTATTTGATGCTTATTATAAAATATGAAACACATCACATATAACTTCAGATTCAAAGTAATTTATTCCCTATCAGCTGCTGGTAGAAAATAAGGCTTCTACCTAATTTCCGAACATTTTCTGACTACTTCGAGTTTAACTTCCTCAGTCTCATCAATTTAAGATTCCTGCCCCCTCATCTCCCCACCCAAAAGTTATCACTACACAAGTCCATAAATCATCCCACTGGGAGGCAATGTATCATCACCATGTATAGAAGTGTGCTAGAAATAGGCAAAACTGGATTCAAAAGCAGGCACTGCCACTCACGAACGAGCTGAGTGAACTTGGGCAGGTCACTTAACCATTTTGAACCTCAATAAATTAAAATATCACCAACTACCTCACACATGTCTTTTTAAGAAATAAAAATGATGTGTTAGGGAGCCTTGCCATGTAGTAGATCCTATAAATGATATCCTGTAGATATATAAAGTTTATCATTAATGCAAAGCCAACTAGAGGAGACTGACTCCTACTTTTTCAACATGAGAACTTTTTAAAATGAGGTATTAATAATGTGATTTCAATGCAGGGTTACATTTCTAGAAAACCCAAGGTTTTAATTATCATTTGAGAATCTGTATACGTATTACACAATGGGACAGTTCAAAATCACATAAAAACATAATTCCTTGTCTGAAAAAGGTAAACTACTTATAAGAAATAAACCGGCGGACATCCCTGGTGGTCCAATGGCTAAGACTGTGCACTCCCAATGTAGAGGGCCCAGGTTCAATCTCTGGTCAAGGGGCTAGATCCCATATGCTACAACCTAGAGTTCACATGCCACAACTAAAAAGATC
Source organism: Bos grunniens (assembly GCF_055505025.1). Taxonomy (NCBI): domain Eukaryota; kingdom Metazoa; phylum Chordata; class Mammalia; order Artiodactyla; family Bovidae; genus Bos; species Bos grunniens. The sequence goes on from NC_141194.1 coordinate 138,306,498, forward strand.
CCACGTGCCACAATGAAGACCCAGTATAGCTAAATAAAGAAACGGAAATAAATTTGGATATCACCAATATTGTACATAAGCACTACGTATTTATACACACAATAATCATCTCTCATGTGACGTTTGCTACTTTTCTGCAGCAACCTGGATAACTGTGCCAGTCTAATTTCGAAGATTTACGAACTATTTCCCTACTAAGCAATCTTTTCTAATACAATCCTGTATTGTCCACATAAGTCCTCTGAAATTTAGGTATATTTAGAACATCCAAATACGAATGCAACTACTGAATATTCCTCAATGAATAGTAGCACTTTATCCACTGACACATGTAATCAAAACTCCAGAAAGTACATATATTCAAGCTAGAAAAATCCATTTGTCATTGACAAATTTGCTTTTCAAAAACATACCTTCAAGTTTCTGCTTCCCTGCCAGCCATAGCTACCACCACTTCCTCAATTCTCCTGCCAGGAATAAAGTCTAAGGAATGTCTTTTGGCCTGAATGAGTGGTGGAAACAGGGAGGGACATATCCCAAAGGAAAAATATTATGGCTTGCTAATATTTCCTACATTTTCTCTACTTCTTTAACATAGAAGGGAAATTCTCCAAGGTTCATATTCCTAACTATCTTTAATACTACTTCTGTAAGCCACAAAAAAGGCCTTTTTCAGTAAGAGGATATTAACTGTGTTCTTTGTAGTAACATTCTAATCATCGTAAAGTTTGCAAATAAGGTACCAGGCGAGAGATACATTGGTAGAGTGTGGGAAAATTCTTCCTTTTGAAGACAAAAAGGTTAGAAATCCAAGAAGAGAGTGTATCATACATCACAATCCTGAAATGGAAATTCTACCTTAAATATACCAAACCTGCATCATCATATATGTGTAGAGAATGAATTTAATGAGAATCATATACTGTGACAAAGACATTTCAAGGTAACACTCCAAAGTCAAAAAGCAAAACAAGCATAGATAAATTTAAATTCCTATTTAAAAGCAAGCATTTTGAACTTGAAACAGACCACAAGAGTCCCATATAACAGAGTGATTGTTGATTGCCTCTTTTTCTTTTACACAGAAGCACACTATCAATCAGAAGGTCTCAACTTTTAGATAACAGTGACTGGTTATAGGGGATGGTCATGGACTCTTAACTTAAGTTTATTCACAACCACTAAAGACTGAAGCATTCCAGTGCTCTAACAACAGTGTCCAATTGTTATTTTCCCCCAAAGCTTTTCATAGTAGTCCTTATTTTTAAATACTAATCTTAAATTAAGGACACTATCAAAACTGCATTGATAGCTAGTGGTTTTAACATAGTATTCCTTAATATATAGTAATTCCAGTACACAATGTTTTCAAAAGGGGTTATTTTTGAGCCTTTTGGGGTGATAAAACCCAAATGACAATGCTGAGAGCAGTCTATGTAGTTTACAACTGTATATCCCATCCCTAAAGGCACTTTATCTACCAGTTGATACAACAAAGGAACTCCTGAGAACTCGAATAAATGCATAGTTATACATTTTGTTGGGCTTCCCTTGTGGCTCAGCTAGTAAAGAATCTGCCTGCAATGCAGGAGACCTGGGTTCGATCCCTGGGTTGGAAATATCCCCTGGAGAAGGGAAAGGCTACCCACTCCAGTATTCTGGCCTGGAGAAGTCCATGGGGTTGCAAAGAGCCGCACACGACTGAGCGACTTTCACTTCACATATATTTTGTACATTAATTTCACAGGGGTCTCACACCTCTACCTTATCCATGGGCCCCAGATTATAAAACCCAACAATAACTTTTTAAAAACACCATCTGTATTAATTTTATGTAATAAATCACACCCACAAAATAACCTTTTGTCTACCAGTCACTATGAGGTCCACGAATTCCTTCCCCTTGTCAGAAATGCAGTCCCCCTCCTTCCAACTTCATGATGGCTTTCAGTGAACTAAACAAATGACTTTAAAAACTGAATCCAAGCATGCTCAGTTGCTTCACTCGTGTCTGACTCCTTGCGACCCCATGGACTGCAGCCTGCCAGACTCCTGTGTCCACGGAATTCTCCAGCCAAGAATACTGGAGTGGGTTGCCATTCCCTTCTCTAGGGGATCTTCCCAACCCAGGGATCAAATCCGAGTCTCCCGTTTTTCCTGCATTGGCAGGCAGATTCTTTACCACTGTGCCACTTGCTGCTAAGTCACTTCAGTCGTGTCCAACTCTGTGCGACCCCATAGACGGCAGCCCACCAGGCTCCCCCGTCCCTGGGACTCTCCAGGCAAGAACACTGGAGTGGGTTGCCATTTCCTTCTCCAACGCATGAAAGTGAAAAGTGAAAGGGAAGTCGCTCAGTGGTGTCCGACTCTAGCGACCCCATGGACTGCAGCCTACTAGGCTCCTCCATCCATGGGATTTTCCAGGCAAAAATACTGGAGTGGGGTGCCATTGCCTTCTCTGGTGCCACCTGGGAAGCCCTTAAAAATTGAATGAAAGTTAAAGTGAAGTCGTTCAGTCGACTCTTTGCGACCCCATGGACTATAGATTACCAGGCTCCTCAGTCCATGGGATTTTCCAGACAAGGGTACCGGAGTGGGTTGCCATTTCCTTCTCCAGGGGATCTTCCCAACCCAGAGATCGAACCCGGGTCTCCCACATTGCAGGCAGACGCTTTACCCTCTGAACCACCAGGGAAGCAAAAACTGAATAGACCTACTTAATAACCTCTCAGTTGTTTATATACTGACACCAACAAAACTTTCTAAAGTGAACTAGCTAGGGGGGAAAACACACAACTTCCTCAATGAAATATTAAAATAACAGCTAAGTATGAAAATAAAATGCACAGTCCTCTTAAGATCAGCTGTCTACTACTCACTCTCACTAGAAGAAGAAAAAGAGGGAAAAGAAACCTTAGTTTACAAAATAGTAAAATCTGCCATTATGCTGAAATCATTTCTCCAAAGGTTTGAATTCACCTACAGTATTCATTTTTGGAGGGGATATACCACAAACATAAACAGACTGGGAATACAAAGCAGCTGCAAAAGTTATCAAAAATAAAAGAGAACTATTAATTTTATGAAGTGACACATTCATCTACAAGACTTAATTTTCAAAGTATGGTACAGAATCAGTTTAACTTCAAACAAGTCTCTAAACTAGACCCTTTTCTTTCTTTTCTAATACTACTTCTCCTTAGTCACAAAACTGTATCTCTTTCAGCTATCTTCTAAGAAATTTTCCATCTAAGAACCCCCGTGAAATATCATACAATTCACATTTCCTAAGAAACCCATAAATGGAGTCTAAACAACTTAAGAAGAACAAACAGATGTAAACAGTGAAAAGTAGTTATCTTGGAGTTTTCTGCTTTTATTTAGGAGGACCTCACTCAGAGAAGTTGCTCTTCAACATTAACACATAGTCATTTAAGTCTTCATCGTCATTTGAAAAGAGCCAACTGGAAATTCTACTGGGTTTTTAAAAACACTATCTCCTGTCTTTTACTGTGGACCCCATACTGATTAAAAACTCCTTCGAAAGAGTAAAAATAAACTCTAAAATAAAGCAGTTTAAATGCCCACAATCACATTCCTGCCCAAAGAAATCTCCCAGAGGTTCCGAATCTCTTCTGACCACTCAATTAATTGGGCGAGTTATTTGGCCTCCTACCTTTTTGGTTTCCTCTTCTGAAGTGGGGGTGGGGAGGGCAGGGGTGTTAATCAGGGTCATCATGCATCCTAGTTACTCTGGGACAGTCCTACTTTATACTATTATCCTAGCATGCCATCCATTTATTGCCCCTTTCACTCTTCACTCTCAACAGTATGCTGGTTTGAACAATAAATCATATGGGCATCCCACCTCAGAGGGTTATGAAGACTAAATAAGCTAATATACATAAAGCATTTGTAACAATGTCTGGCACATAGTAAGAGTACAGTTAGGGTCAGCTACTGTTAATGTTAGTCACTGTCAAAAACTTCTTATAAAAGGTTTTGAATAATATAATGAACAGAGCTCCTACAATATTCCTTTTCACAAATGAAACTACGCATTTAACTTCCCACATTCAACATTCAATTCTTTAAAACCAAGTAGCACTAAGTGCCTAAAATCAACACTAACCACTTTATCCCACAGAGATGGCAATAGTATCAACTGCACTCATATTTTATCAAATATACTTTATCATATTTTACGTTGTAAAGGCTATATTAGGGTTACTGACAGGAAAGTAACCATGAAAAGTAAAACCTTGTTTAGCACTAAACCAAGTCCCTTAATATTCTAGGAGCCTTTCTCAATAAGGGTTCCTAATGTTATTAACCACAGAACTCAGAAAATGATTTGAGTGACAATTTCCTGAATTCTCCCAAGAATAGTACAGAGCTAGTATCTTTCTAGATGCAAAGGAAGAAACTAAATCATTACACACAATGGACGCCTTGGGGCATAATTCTGTGGTAGAAGAGCAGTGGTACTTGGGACTACAAAGGGGAAAATACAGATGAAAAGACTCAATATTGAGTCTGGGGAGAAGACTATCACCTGGAAAAATACTTCCTACAATCATTAAGAAAATAATTAACATAAAATATATAAATCTGACTTATGGCTGTGAAAAGCACTAATATATTCAGTTTTACCACAACTCCACTAATTTACCTTAGACCAGATATACAATATCTAGCATTCCTTCAGATTAAAAAAGTTCCAGTTATAGTTTATGAAAAGCAGGAACGAGAAAGAGGAAAAGCAAAGAAAACTGAGACCAAGATTCTGATCACTACTGAACGAAGCAATTCAGGGCAGCAATTATTAACTATTACCTGATTTAAAAAAATAAGAACAAGAAATGTTAATTAAGTGGAAAGATAAACTAGAATAAAAAGTAGAAACAGAGAAGTTATTAATACTTAGAAGAAATCATTTTAAGATAACATTAAATAACAACAACATACCCCTACATAACCAATCAGAGCAGTAAATTATGAGTCACCAAAATTCTCATTTTAAAGCACATGATAAACATGCTGAATGACTGGGGAACTATTCTCAGACACATTTAGCCTCCTTTCTATAAAGAGACTAAATGACAGAAGAAAAAAATATTAGTGAAACTATTCTATCTACCATAGTATGACACCCCTCACAAAATCAAGAATACAATTCAACACATTATCTCATCTAAAATAATAATAAAAAAAATTATCCCACAAACTTCTGCATAATGAGCATACTCAAACAAATCTAAAGCTCAGAGTTAACTATTTAACCTTTCAGTATAAAACACAATGTAGATCCTTCATCAGGCAGCAACTTATCAAATCCTGTATATAAAAAACCTGCATTTACCCTGTATGATACATTTAAAAAACTCATTTCATAACACTGAAAAGAAACATGCTTTCTGGTGATGGATATCCTAAGACCTAACCAAGTTAAGAGAAACTACTGAGCTCAACAAAAAAGTACAAAGGTTTTGAGGCCAGACTACTTTGGGTATGAATTCAGACTGTCAATTTTTATTTTGTGACAAGTCATTTATTCTCCCAGAGCCTCAATTTCTCCATCTGTAAAATGACAACCATCTATCTTGCAAGGTAGCTGAGAAGTTTTAAACAATACATGTTAAAACACATAGTACAGTTATTGGCATTTAAGTCATTCAAGTGGCAACTAAATGAAGAGTTTCTTAGAAGAGCTCAGGATTCAACAAGTTATAGGTCAAATCCCATTACAACAAATCCCAGGTTATCCATGCAAAAGTGTAAACAGGACTTCCTTTTTTCCCCTTCCAACAATGTTCAACAGTATTTTAAGAATATATATTTTATTTATATACATTTATATTCTTGGAGTTGTACATTAGATTATCTAGAGTTTATAGAAACCTCTCTAGTTTGTCTCATCAAGCCTAGTCCTGTATTTTCCAATTAAAATTACAAAAAAGAACAGACCATCAACATTATTCACCATCCCCTGGTTTCAGGGGGAGAGTGGGGCTTAAGGTGAGAGGGTGGGGCTTAAATTAATTTCAGTAATCTCCAGACTAGACTAACCATAGGTAAAGACTTATTTTCTTCTGGTTATTACCAAAGATAGAACTATAGCAAGCAGACATTAAAAATACAGTTCAGGTAGCAGATTACCACAGCTGGTAAAGAGATGTAGTTTTTTTAAATGTACATACACAAAAAGGGCTTCCCTAGTGGCTCAGTAGGTAAAGAGTCTGCCTGCAATGCGGGAGAGTTGTGTTCAATCCTTGGGTGGGGAAGATCCCCTGGAGAAGGGCATGGCAACCCACTCCAGTATTCTTCCCTGGAGAATTCCATGAACAGAGGCGCCTAATGGGCTACAGCCCATGGGGTCACAAAGAGTCGGACACGACTGAGTGACTAACACATACAAAAATTAAGACTCTACCAAGCAACACCACTCATACTGACAAAACATAAAATTTGGCTAAATTAAATGCAAAGCAGGCGACTCAGGAGACTGAAAAAAAAAAAAAATCAAGCTGACAATTTTGCTTTCTCACATATCTTTGCCAAAGAGAACATGCAATAACCACCACTCATGATAGCCGAGGATACAGAAAATTATTATACAGGAAGAGTACTGAACCACAAATTACAAGTCCTAAATATGTACCAAATGTAGAAATTACAAAACTAAACTACATGTAAAGAACTTTTAAAATAATCTGAATCTTTAAAGTTTCTTCTTTACTAATAATTGGTAATGTTTCAATATATACTGACACCCATAGATAACCTGGACTATCCCTTGTCTTTGCTATGCTCCCCAACTCCCAAAATAGTTACAGGATAGTGCTCCGCTACACAATAAACTGTTGTGTTCAGGTCTTTGAATAATCTAACAGTAATGTCAAAGTACTAACACAAGACCAGTTTTTTTTTACTATGTGAGACACAAAAAGGTCACAACATTAAAGAGATATGAACCTTATCCCAGTGACATGTAATAGACAGAGCACTGTGTCCATCTAATGTAAATTTTAAGCTCAAAACTTGCAGCATCAAAAACTGAAGACCTCCATCTACTATAAAGAACCCAAAGCAGAAATACGCTATTCACTGTTTACTCCCTTCGCACGCATGACTGTGGATGGCATCAGTTAAACATACAGAATATTAAGCATTACTAAACTGTCCAAGGCATATTTTCACACTGAACCCCATATTCCCAAAGGATAATTTGAGCCTAAGCCTGTCTCCCACCCTAACCCACCCATTTTAATTCACAGATTCTCATTAAGGTTGAAAAAGAAAACAATGAGAAAATAATGTATAATTGAATTTCATTAAAATCTTGAGTCCTTGGGCTTTAAAAAAAAAAAAAACAAAACTAACTAAAGTTAACAAAGTTGCCAAACTCATAATTTGTTGCTTTAGTAGTTTAGCTCTTGCCTCACCACAATAAAATAAATCTGAAGTCACAATCCTCATGATCTATTTAAATTATGTGCATACAAATAAGAGTTCAAAATATATACTGTCTTAACATCTTTCTAAGGCTAAAATGATGAATATATAATATACAAACAGACTAATAATAACAATTATGAAATGTCTGTCTGTCACCAGCCTAGGGTGGAATTTTGGCTTTAATAATGATTAAGGAACACACATCACCAAACAGAAAAACTAAATATCCGTTATTTTGGGTTCCCTTTAAAGCTTTGACAAACATTCAAAAATACATCTTATAGGGTGAAAAAACCTGCCACTGAACAATACAAAATTGCAGAAAATAAGGTACTCTATTTCAAATAATTTACATTTTTTTGTAGGAGCAATTACAAATAAACTAAGGAGACTGAGGGTTTTAATATCAATGCATTTTTACTGTTGATGGGCAGTGGTCAGATGTTCTTAATAAAAGATTAAAATATTTTACACATCAACTTTTATTTATAGCACCAAATGGTTAAAAGTGGCGGGAAAAGTGAAAGTATCAGTCCTGTCCGACTCTCTGCAACCCCAGGGACTGTAGCCCGCCAGGTTCCTCTGTCCATGGAATACTCCAGGGAAGAATACTGGAGTGGGTAGCCATTCCCTTCTCGAGGGGATCTTCCCAACTCAGGATCGAACCCGAGTCTTGCACTGCAGGCAGATTCTTTACCGTCTAAGCCACCAGGAAAAGTGGGGGGAGGGGAGCTTTAACTCATTTTATATGTAAACATTCATTTTCAGATCAATTTTTTAAAAACCCACCCCACCCCCAACTGCCAGTCTGATACCTTAAAGTGCTATAGCTATAGTTATTTCACAGTGGGAAAGAATAACTAATAAGTACATTTATTTTCCAATCCTCTTCTCTACCCATTCATTAAACACCAAATACTCAAACAGAATTCAACTCCTACCTCGATCTTCTTACTAGGAATGCTCCCTAGGGCACCCGAATCTCTTCCACTGTCACTTATTCCAACTGCCAAAGCCCCTCCTATTAATAGTAAATCCCTTTCATACTGACTCACTGGAACTCCAACTTAATGAAATAGACACCAAGCAGAATTTACAAAATTTGCTCATGGAATTTTCCTATTTTCAAAGGATTAAAAAAGAAACTAAAAGTAGAGCAAATTCAGACTAAGTTACAAATATTTAAAGTTCAACCAATTTATAAGTATCTTGTTTATTCTATACTGGTTCAATTTAAATATTTTTTGAGTTTGTAAGTCAGACATTGTGTAATTACTTATACACAAGGCCAAGTTTCTCATGCAAATAATATGTAAATATAAACTTAAGTCATTACACCAAAATTGCAAGATAATTTGGATTTTTTCTTCAAAATTTTCTAATTATGGAAATGTTCAAGTACACGCAAAAGTAGGGAGAATAGTACAATGAGCTCTCCCGTACTCATCACCCAGCTACAACCACCAACTCAAGGCCACTTTTGTTTCATCTCTACCTCCCACCTCTCCCCCAATTATCTTCAGAAAAGAACTGAGAAAGATATTGTACTAAGTACAGAGAAAAATCGAAAGATAATAAAAGTATCAAAAACTAGCAAGAAGTCAGAATTTAACAATGTAACTGTACAGCTACCCCATACAACTCCTTGTTAGTTAGGTTAGACGATTTTTTTTAAAAAGGGAAAGAACCATCTTTAAGAATCTAATGAAGTCAGTAAGATCCAAAGGAAACATTTAAAATTACATCTAAAAGAGTAAATAGGAATATGTGATGAGAATGAAGTTAAACATGAACAATCAGCTTGCATTCACGTAGCACCTTAGCTCAAAACGAGAAAAAGCACACTATGTAACATAATGTGTCATAAAACTACAATTCAATCACTCGAAAAACCGCTGAACAGTTATGCCTTAACTGGCCCTTCTGATTCCTAATTATAGATTGATATCAGCGTAGGAAAAAAAAAACAGGCATTTTAACGTAAGAGGTTTAAAATGCTCAAAATTAACCCCACCTTTCGTTGGAAAATATATAAAAGCAAATCTAAACTATCTGAATTGTATCTCATTAAAGAGACATGTATGCACTTTACAGGGCCCATTTTTTTAAAATAAGTTCACATATACCCTTAAATGCAACGCGCTAGGCTCCGGATAGAATTAGGAGACCGCCTCCTGCTTTTGCTCCCAACCAATACGCAGAGAGAGAAGGTTGGCAGGAAAGTGCTGCGAGGACAGTAACAAACACCAGCAGCTCCCGAGCAGGCCCTGCTAGAGCCAGGAATGACGCACTTCGGTAACCCGACTCTTTCTCCCCTCCACCCCCGCCCCCAGCAGCGGTGCTGACACCGCCAACAGCCCGGAGTAGGAAAAAAGACAACAGAAAAAAGGCAGAGGTTGGACCGCACCAGGTTTCATCAAGAAACCTCGATTATTCCTCTTTCGACACTAACCACTAGGACTAAACAGGAAAAGAAGCTTCGTGCTTAAGCAAGTCCCATCATGGTGGTTTAAGAGTCACTAAATTAAGCTGATAATGAGTCCAATCCACAGAGACAAATACAGGGTGTGGCTGCCGTGAAATACGGCGGTCCGTGGGAGAAAAGGGGTATGGAATTTACACTCCCGTGCGAGGGGAAGATGAGGCTTTACGGGGGGGGGTGGGGGGGACGGCCCGCGCATTTTAAGGAACCATCTCAAACCAGCACGAGCTTTTCGTTTACTTAAATCTAACCCTACAGATCAAAAGTTTTTAATAGATACATCACGTAAACTGTAAATAACCATTTAATCAAATACCATGACCCTCAATTAAAAAACTACATCCAAGAGAAAGGAGGAGGGAGAGGGAAGCGGGGGGCGGTAGGCAACAACATATAAAACATTTCTAGGCCACGGCGGAGAAAGTCTCACAAACCAGATGAAACTACTAATGCAATTCTAAAAATTAAAGCTGGACACTGCAGCATGGAAAATCATACGATAAAACCCATTACAGTTCAGGATTAAAAATAAAATGACATATACACCAAGGAGGAGCGGAAACTAAATGTCGAAAGTACAGCGGTTTATTAAAAAAAAAAAAAAAAAAAACTAAAGGGAAAACAAGACATTCTCGCGACGGGGGAAAAAAGGGGGCAGAAATCAACAATACGTTTCGAATGTAGGCCAGAAGAAAATGGGAACGGGGCTCAAAGTTTTACGGAACTACTTGATGCTGTTTCCCACACCTTCTCTCTCCCATGGCCCATCCGACCCTTTCCGTCCTAAAATCGCCGTCCACTGATCGCCGGGTACGCGAGAGAAGAAAAAAGAAAGTCAACCCCAAGCAAGAATAAAAGTGTGGAGGGAAAAAGCAGAAGCTGCCTACCTGGGGCAAGGATCAGTTCAGTTCGTGCCTTGAGAAAGACAGTGCGGGTGGGGGTGGGAACGAAAAGCAGCACTAAAACTAAAACAAAAGTGGCGCCAAAACCCCCCAACAAACAGCCTTCCACTCCCGCCCTTCCCCCCTCCTCCCATGCCAGGCAGGCAGGGCCCCCTTCGGGGCAAGGTCTGCACGCGGGGGCCAACACCGCCAGACCCCAACCTATTTAGAAAATTGTTGCCCGAAGAAAACTGACCGAAGTCGGGCCTCGGAAGGGATGGAGAGATCGATGCCAATCGCTTTCCCCGGCAGTTCCCCCACCACGCGCTGGAGATGACGGGGCGGGGGAGAAGCAGAGGGGCCCGTCACATGAATGTTGTTCCCTCTCTAGGAAGGGAGGAAGAGAGGGAGGGAGGGGAGGGAGGGAGGAAAGGAAGGAGGGGAAGGGAGAAGGGAGGGGGCACGAGGGAAGGGTGTGATCAGAGTAGATTTTCCCTCGCCTCCCTCGGTCCGAGGCCCAAATATACACAAGCGAGCCTCCTCGCCTCCCCTCCCCCCTAGGTTCCCAGCACCACCATTTTGCTCTCTTCCTTCCCCTCGCCGCGATGCCGCGCTCTTCCCCCATCCTGACCGCGGCCGCCCGGCCTGCCTCCCCCACTACGGCTCGCACCCCACCCCACCTCCAGTTCGGGCTCTCCCAGGCTTAGGAGCCTGCCGGAGAAAAGGCACCTAAATCTAACGCTACACCGAGAAGCAGAGCCTCCATCTTGCGCTGCTCCGCGTTCTCCATTTTGGGCCACCCATTGGGGGGGGGGGGTCTCCGTAGAGGCCCCGAGGGAGAGCGGGGCGAGGGAAGGAAGAGAAAGCCTTCAGCGAGGGTAGTCGAAAAGAAGAGTCCTGCGGTAGAAAGCCACTCTAGGAGTAGGAGGTAGGGAGAAAGGGGAGGGGGTTGGAAGTTCCTTGGTAGTGTTGAGGGAGCGACTTGGGGAAAGAGGGGAGAAAGAAGGGCCGGGGGTTACGCGGGGACGAGGACGCTTCTCTCCGGCTTCACTTGGCCGCCCGCTCTACAGCGGGCCCCGCTGGGGGTAAAGGAATAAGAGAAGAAATTAAACGGCAAGAGTGCCCAGTGTCTTTCCCTCCCAACTCCTCTCTCGCGCCCTATTTCAACCACACGCGGCTCACGGTGGGCCCCGCGCCCTCCGGGTGCCCCTCCAAACTTCTAGAAGCTTCGCCTCCGCCATTTTATAACTTACCTCCCCCCTCAGCGTACACAGAGGCAGCAACGAGACTGTTCGCCTCCCCCACTCCTCCTTCCTGCTTTCTCAGGCCGGGGGCTTCTTCACCCCTGGGCTGGTACAAGATATTTTTCCCTTCCTCTTCTTTTACACCCTTGAATTCTACTCAGGGACGGAAGCTCCCGCGGTTCTAGAGCGGTGGGGGGTTTTGAAAGTGGCGGTCGGATCCGGCGGGTTTTTTTTTTTTTTTTTTTTTCTCTCTCTCTCTCTTTTTTTTTTTTTTTTTTTTGGTGGCGCTTCGGGATTGTTTGGGGTGTTCGCTCTTCGGCGACTTGGAGGCGAATGGAACGCGCAGGCGCCATCTGTCGGCCGCGAACCCGCGCCCGGCTCCCGTTGGGAGGGAGCGTCATCTAGCGGCAAAGAGTCGCCACTGCAACGCCTGGCCCCCTGCCCTCCCACCCAGCGTCCTCCTCCCAATCACCAGCCAATCGGGGTCGACTGCCTCCCGGGTTCAGCGTCTCCGACGCCGCCTTTCAACGAGGCGCCCGTAGGGGCGCGCCGCCGAGTGGGGTAAACAAGGTGCCGTGCCCGCGCCTGACTTACTCATTCGTTGAGCGGCGCTTCCGCCGCGCAGCTGGTCGCGCCGCGTTTCCTCTTTCTTTATTGGGGGGGTCGAGGGGAGGGCGGTAGGGATGTCCGGAGGAGCCCCGCGCTGTGGGAAATCGGAAACTGGGCTCGCTGGGAACTGGTGCCCCGGCCCACTCCTACCCACGCCGTGCCGCCCGAGGTGGCAGCCCAGTCGGGCATCACCCTTCGAGGTCCCCTGCTGTGACACGGCCCAGCGAGGGAGCCTTTGGCCTTAGATCCCGGCCCCTCGCTTCCCCGCGCCCCCTACTCCTTCCCACCGAAAGAAGTAAACTCGTGCAACTCGGGCACCTGATCCTAAGTGATTTAAGGGGGGTTGTTTTTTGAGTTTTTGTTTTGTTTTGTTTTGCTCGCTTTGGGCTTTGGATGTGGAGAGAAAACGAGCTGATTCTCCACCGGGAAGACCTAGCACTGGAGGGGAAAAAAACTATTATTTTTCTTTAGACCACTAGTACCGTCTCGCAGAAAACGTGCTCGGTCTCTCTCCAGGGTCTGAGAGACTTAGGGAACTGGGCTACTAGGTTAGGCCCCGCGCTCCACCAATTTCTTCTGCACTCTCTGGGCGGAGGGGAGGGAAATCGAAATTCGGGCAGAAGGAGTCGGGGAGCCCTCCCTGGTCTTCCCCGCCTCTCCCGCTTATCCACCGTCTTCCTGGAAGCGTGGGCGGAGGCGGCCTCGCCACTTAGTTAAGAATTTTTGGATCCTTCTTATCATTCTTCCTCGCCCTTCCCTCAAGATGTTTGAAATGCGAAAAGATCCCCTTATCGCTCCTCCGACCCAGTTAACTCTAAGTCTCTATCACCCTGGCTGTTTGCTTTTTGTTTCGCATCCTGCGTCCCGGACCTTGGACCGCCACGAGCTCTCCGGGTCGGGGGTGGGGGCGGAGTCAACGCCGGGAGGGCCTGTCCCCTTGGTAGCGCCGCTTCTCCCAGGACGGGGAGAAGTGACCTCTTACAATGTTTCTCTGGCTGTTACAGATTCACACAATAGTGTTAAGAAGAGCTCTTTGTTTCTGTTTCTTTCTTTCTTTCTTTCTTTTATGTTTCTTTAAGCTATTCCTGTAATATTAAATTAGATTTCAATCAGAAGGAAAAAATGTATTTAATAACAAGACACATTTTCCAAAGGAGAAATAATGCAAGCCCCGTGTAAATGGTGAGGAATTCACCGGAGAGAGCTTCTAAAGCCTTTCCTAATGCGAAATAATGGTTATCTTCAGTCCTTCAATTACATCCCTGTCACGCCTGTCTTAGTTTCTCTCCTATCCTGTGTGGTCATTGGGTTTTGTTGGGTTTTTTTTTCCGTGCAACGTCAAAAAAGAGTTATGGTATATTTAATCAACTGGACAATAAAAGTTAAACATCTAAAACCTGAAACATTTTTTCTTACCTCTAGAACTTTGTGGAGTGGAATACTATTCAAAATAAATTTCCATTTCTTTTATAGACCATCTTTGGTGGAATGTTATACAGTTTTTAATAGATTCAAGTTAAAGAAGGATGCAGCTAGAACATTAAATAGGGGAGTAGTGGAAAATTTACAGTTATATAAGTTAATGCAAAATTACACTTAAAGTAATAGAAAAAAATGGGCTCTGTACCAAATCATTTTACATTAATTTAGTTCACTTGTGCCAATTTAGTATCAATTGATATTAAATGATTTCCTGTTTTAGTATTAGCTGTAAATTACTGATTTTCTGCTCCACACATCACATTTATAGTACACGGTACAAATAGTTTTTCATTTATTTTATAAATTTACATCCTCAGCTGATTGTCTATGTAGCAACTGAGACTTCTTTAAACAATTTTATACTTTGAACAAAATTGAAAAGTTCCTCTGTTTAGTAAACTTACTTTCATTTTGTAAAAAAAAAAATACCACTGAGGAAGATTAATAACTAACTGGTGTAACATCAGAAATAAATTTTATAGCAGATATACACCAATATCCAAGAATGTTTCACCATAGCCCCTCTTTTTTCTAGAGTTTGTTCAGAAAATATATTTATTAAATCTTCAATATATGCAAATCACAGTGCTGCAGGCCCCAGTCCTGTCCTGAGAAGTGGAATTTATTTCCTAGGGTACTGAAAGAGAGTACACCCTTAGAATTTGAAGACAAAGTGAGAAACTGTCATCATATGAAATATGTAACTGATGTAAAATAGGCTTTTAATCTTCATTATTTGTAGCATGTCCTTCATGAGATAATATTGTAATGGCAGAAGCATTTGGTGCCTGATAAATACTGAAAAAGTAAAATTTAATAGAATATTTGATACTATGTGAGGAGCAAAACACTGTGATGCAAAAATATTTTGGTCTCTAGTGATGCATACCCCACTGTGTAGCAGAGATGATCCTCCCATTTTATCACAGGTGTGAATAAAGCATACCATAATTCTTTTGTTCTGACTCCATGTAAATGGAGCAAGCTTCTGATTATAATTAGGTTTTCCAGATAGTCTCCTACTTTACACAGCATACATATATGTGACCTAAAACCCAAAAGTTTAAAGATGAATAAGCTTGTGTTCACAGGAATTTTAAATTATGTATTAATATACCATAAACAAAGGCAAAAGACAAACTATAAGTTGTGAAGAAATATTCGCTACATGAATGAAAAAGGCTAATTTCCTTAATATACAAAGAACTCTCACAAATCAAGATAAACATATTCCAGTAGAAAACTGAACAGTCAACTTACTGGACAATAAATGCAGAAATGGCTAATAAATATATAAAACAGATAATACAGCGCTCAACTTCATTTACCACTAAAGACATACAAATTCAATACCACTTGTACAAGGTTGGCATAGATTTTAAATTCTGATAATACTCAGTGTTGATGAAGAACTAAGAATTCTCATATACCATTGGTGGGAGTGTAAATGGTTAAAAAAAAATCTCATGTAAAATTGACCTAGCATTTCCATTCCTAAGAATCTATCATACAGATATGCTCATGCAAGTTACACATAGATAAACGTAGGTTTTTATTATAGTTTTGTAATAAAGAGAAACTGACCATGATAGAAATGGTGTCATTAGGGAACTGATTGAGTAAATTATCATACATCCATACAATGAGGTTCTATGCCCACCTTTAAAGCAATTAAGTATGTATTTATCTACTGATACACAAATATGCCTAGGATAGGTTAAATGAAAAAAAAAGGTTGCAAATAGCTTTTATAGTGTGGTCCCATTTGTGAATGTGTATTTGCAAATAAATGTATGTGCTTGTATAGGCATAAAACATTCTCAAAGAACATACAGGAAACCTAACAATAGTTACCTCTCAGGAAATAGGTGGTATAGGATTCCAGGGCTTATAATTTAACTTTTCACTTTATACATAGTTATCTTACATTAATTTTTTTAAAACTGAACATATATTACTTACATAATTTTTAAGGTCTTATACTGGTTACTCCAGAAAACATTTTGGCACTTTCTTATAAAGTTAAACACACACTTACCCTATGACCCAGCGATCTTACTCCTAACCATTTATCCCAGAGAAATGAGAACTTGGTTTACACAAAAACATATACATAAATGTTTATGGAAAATTTACATTTAATAGCAAAACCAGGAATTAACCCAAATGTCCATAAACTGGTAAATGGTAAACAAACTATGGTACATTTATACCATAGAATACTACTCAGGAATGAAAAGGAGCTATTGATACACACAACAACTTGGATGGACCTCAAGGGTATTATGCTTAGAGGATAAAACCAATCTCAGAAAGTCACACACTATGACTCCACTATATAAATTCTCAAAATGATAAAATTATAGTGATGGAGAACAGATTAGTGGTTTCCAAGGCTTAGGGTTAGGGAAAAGGGTATGGAGTAACTTAAGGAGTAATGGGAGAGAGTTTCTTTGTAGTGATTGAACAGTTGTGTATCCTGAGTGCAGTGATGTTAACTTAAATCTACACGTGGTAAAATTTTATAGAACTGCACAGACACGCACACACTGTATAAAGAACTGGTGAATTCTGAATAATGTCTGTACTTGAGTTAATAGTGTGTTAATGTGGATTTCCTGGTTTTGACAACAAACTATGGTTATGTAAGCTGTTATCATTGGGGAAAGCTGTGTGAAGGGTACATGGAATTCTCTATTATTTTTGCCACTTCTTGTAAGTTCTAAATTGTTTCAAAATAAAACCTTGTACTAGAAAATTTAATGCTGTTAATAAAAGAAAAAATCTCTGGTTAGTAGGTAATTACTCCATTATAAGTTAATAGACTGAATTTCTCATTTACCGATCAACTTTTTGTGAACTGGGGAAAAACCATTTAATTTCTGAAATCCTTATCTTCAATATTGTATGAACTTCTATGATTAAGGCCCTGATACTTTGATACTCGGAGAAGACCATGGACTGTGGTGTCAAGAGGAACTGCTGCTGCTGCTGCTAAGTCGCTTCAGTCGTGTCCGACTCTGTGCGACCCAATAGACGGCAGCCCAACAGGCTCCCGGGTCCCTGGGATTCTCCAGGCAAGAACACTGGAGTGGGTTGCCATTTCCTTCTCCAATGCATGAAAGTGAAAAGTGAAAGTGAAGTCGCTCAGTGGTGTCCGACTCTTAGCGACCCCATGGACTGCAGCCTACCAGGCTCCTCCGTCCATGAGATTTTCCAGGCAAGAGTACTGGAGTGGGGTGCCATTGCCTTCTCCGCAAGAGGAACTAGACGTATCTAAAATATACTAAGATATCTCAAATATCATATTAATGAATTTGCTGATTTTTTTCCTACTTTGAATAACATACAATATTTCCAGTATCAGTTAATGGAACTGAAGCTATATAACTATACAAAAGATTCAATCTTTCACCTCCAACCTCTCCTGCTTCTCCTCTGAGCTGTGATAATCCTATGTCCAATCTGTTTTGCATCCAACCCAGTCCTGATTAGAACACTACCTCCAATTAAAATAAATAAATTAAAAAAAAAAAAAAAAAGAACACTACCTTACTTCCTTGGGCTTCCCTTGTGGCTCAGCTGGTAAAGAATTTGCCTGAAATGAGGGAGACCTGGGTTTGATCCCTGGGTTGGGAAGATCCCCTGGAGAAAGGAAAGGCTACCCACTCCAATATTCTGGCCTAGAGAATTCTAGGGTGGCAGAGTCGGACAGGCCTGAGCAACTTTCACTTACTTCCTTACTTTTATTTTCCTGAAATTCTCTTTTATGCTTCCTTTTATTTTTCTGAAATTCTCTTTTATGCTTACTTTCTTGCTCCGTTGTACTCTAACTCATTCACTTATATACTTTCTTATTGGAGGTCTTCCCAGGGGCTCAGTTGATAAAAAGTCTGCCTGCAATGCAGGAGACCCAGGTTCAATCCCTGGGTCAGGAAGTTTCCCTGAAGAAGGAAATGGCATCCCACTCCAGTATTCTTGCCTGGAGAATTCCAGGGACAGAGGAACCTGGTGGACTACAGTCCATGGGGTCACAAAGACTGCATGTCTAACACACACTCTTATTGGCTCAGAGGGCCTACAATGTTCCTCAAACACTAGTATGCTTAAGATTAACCTGGGACTCTTAATAAAATGCAAATTCTGACTCAGTGAGCCTGAGGTTAGGGCAGAACCTCAGTGAGCCTGAGGCTAGGGTGGAACTTCAGATTCTACATTTCTCACAAACTCCCAATTCAAGCCTAGCCCATAGGTGTCTAAAGTCCACACTTTGCCTGTGAGAGCCTGAGGAACAAAGTACAAACTCTTTAGGGTATTTTAGTGCCTTCCAGGAGAGATAAGAATGCCTTCTTAAGTGAACAATGCAAAGAAATAGAAGAAAACAATAGAATGGGAAAGACTAAAGATCTCTTCAAGAAAATTAGAGATAGCAAGGGAACATTTCATGCAAAGATGGGCACAGTAAAGGACAGAAACAGAAAGGACCTGACAGATTAAGAAAATCTGGCAAGAATACATAAAAGAACAGTACAAAAAGATATTAATGACCCACATAACTACGATGATGTGCTCACTCCCCTAGAGCCAGACATCCTGGAGTGCGGAGTGAAATGGGCCTTAGGAAGCCTCACTAGAAAGGAAGCTAGTGGAGGTGGTAGAATTCCAAATGAGCTATTTCACATCTTAAAAGATGATGCTGTTCAGGTGCTGCACTCAGTATGCCAGCAAATTTGGAAAACTCAGCAGTGGCCACAGGACTGGAAAACATCAGTTTTCATTCCAATTTGAAAGAAGGGCAATGCCAAAGAATGTTAAACTACTGTACAATTGTTCTCATTTCACATGGTAGCAAGATAATGTTCAAAATCCTTCAAGCTAGGCTTCAACAGTACATGAACCAAGAACTTCCAGATGTACAACCTAGATTTAGAAGCGGCAGAGGAACCAGAGATAAAATTGCCAACATCCATTAGATCATAGAAAAAGCAAGAGAATTTCAGGAAAACATCTACTTCTGCTTCATTCACTACGCTAAAGCCTTTGATTGTGTGAATCACAACAAACTGTGGAAAATTCTTAAAGAGGTGGGCATACCAGACCACCTAACCTCCTGAACAACCTGTATGTAGATCAAGAAGCAACAGTTAGAACCGGACATGGAACACAGGACTGGTTCCAAATTGGGAAAGGAGTATATCAAGGCTGTATATTGTCACCCTGCTTATTTAACTAATATGCAGAATACAGTATGTGAAATGCTAGACTTGATGAAGCACAAGCTGGAATCAATATTGCCAGGAGAAATATCAATAACCTCAGATATGCAGATGAAATCACCCTAATGACAGAAAGTAAAGAGGAACTAAAGAGCCTCTTGATGAAGGCAAAAGAGGAGAGTGAAAAGTCTGGCTTAAAACTCAACATTCAGAAAACTTAAGATCATGGCATCTGGTCCCATCACTTCATGGAAAGTAGGTGGGGAAAAAAATGGAAATGGTGACAGACTTTATTTTCTTGGGCTTCACAGCACTGTGGATGGTGACTTCAGCCATGAAATTAAAAGATGCTTGCTCCTTGGAAGAAAAGCTATGACAAACCTCGATGGTGTATTAAAAAGCAGAGACATCACTTTGCCGACAAAGGTCCATATAGTTAAAGAAAGTGAAGTCGCTCCATCATGTCCGACTCTTGGCAACCCCATGGACTGTAGCCTGCCAGGCTCCTCCATCCATGGGATTTTCCAGGCAAGAATACTGGAGTGGGTTACCATTTCCTTCTCCAGGGGATCTCCACAACCCAGGGATCAAACCTGGGTCTCCCGCACTGCAGGCAGTTTCTATACCATCTGAGTATAGTCAAAGGTATGGCTTTTGTCAGTACTCATGTATGGATGTGAGAGTTGGACCATAAAGAAGGCTGAGCATGAAAGAATTGATGCTTTCGAACTGTGGTGCTGGAGGAGACTCTTGAGAGTCCCTTGGACAACAAGGAGGTCAAACCAGTCAACCCTAAAGGAAATCAACCCTGAATATTCATTGGAAGGACTGATGCTGAAACTGAAGCTCCAGTATGTTGGCCACCTGATGCAAAGAGCCAACTCTTTGTAGAAGACTCTGATGCTGGGAAAGATTGAGGGCAGGAGGAGAAGAGGACGACAGAGGATGAGATGTTTGGATGGCATCATTGACTCAATGGACATGAGTTTGAGCAAACTCTGGGAGATAGTGAAGGATAGGGAAACCCGGTGTGCTGCAGTCCATGGGATTGCAAAGAGTCGGACATGACTGAGCAATTAAACAACAAAGTGCTTTCCACAGTCTTATCCAAATCTCATCATGCGTAACTATGAACTTTGCTGGGGCAGTGTCTATATAGGTCACTGTTGTAACCCCAGCACGTAGTAGGGAGCCTGAAATGAGATAGAGTGAAAGTGAAATCACTCAGTCGTGTCCGAATCTTTGCAACCCTATGGACTATAGCCACCACCACCCCCACCCCCACCCCCAGGCTCCTCTGTGCATGGGATTTTCCAGGCAAGAGTGCTGGAGTGGGTTGCCATTTCCTACTCCAGGGGATCTTCCCAAGCAAGGGATCAAACTCAGGTTTCCTGCATTGCAGGCAGACTCTTTACCGCCTGAGCCACCAGGGAATCCCCTGAAAGTGCTCAAAAAAAAAAAAACCATTTGTTGGATGGTTGAAGGAATGAATGTATGGCCTGAACAAAATGTATGACCTAAATAACCATTCCCTGCTCATATACTATACATTCTTTTTCTCATCCCCGGGACTTATTTATTTTATAACTAGAAGTTTGTACCTTTTGACCTCCTTCACTCATTTCACCTACCCCTCAATTGGCAGGGTTTCCTTCTTTTTATAGCTGAATAGTATTCCGTTGTGTTTGTGTATGTATACACACACCATAATTTCTCTACCCACTCATCCACTGATGGACAGTAAGGTTGTTTTCATGTTTTAGATATTGTAATTGATGCAGCAGTGAACATTGGGGGTGCAGATAACTTTTCTAGTTAGTGTTTTCATTTCCACGTCCCAGAAATGGAACTGCTAGATCATGCTGTGCTATGTGCTTAGTTGATCAGTCATGCCCGACTCTTTGCAACCCTATGGACTGTAGCCCGCCAGGCTCCTCTGTCCATGGGATTCTCCAGGCAAGAACACTGGAGTGGGTAGCCGTGCCCTCCTCCAGGGATCTTCCCAACCCAGGGACTGAACCCAGGTCTCCCACATTGCAGGCGAATTCTTTACTTACTGAGCCACCAGGGAAGCCCAGATCATACAGTAGTTCTATTTTTAAGTTTTTGAGGAACCTTCATATCATATACCATAGATTCTAAGCAAATGAAATTACTTCCCATTTTCCTAGTACTTTCCCACCTATACCTTTTCTCACACTATTTTCTCTCCTTTCCCAAGATTTGCCTCATTCAATTCTCTTCATGTTTTTCTTCTCTTTCTTTTGCAGTGTTCACGATCTTAGTTTCCCGAGCAGGGATTGAACCCAGGCCCACAGCAGTGAAATTGCCAAGTCCTAACTGCTGTACCACTAGGGAATTTCCTCTCTTCATCTTTAAATGCCCAGTTTAAGTGAGAAAAATCTCCATAAAACTTTCCCTGATGTCCCAATGTGGAAATGATCTCTCTCATTTTGTAAGGCTCCTCCCTACCAGATTTTGAATGCCTTCTAAATAATAATGATAGTATTCATGTTTTGTTCACATTAAATGTTAGCATATAATAGAAGGTCAATGTTTATTAAACTGAAGTGGGAGAATAAAGAATTATCTAGATCAACACTATGTATTAGAACTTTTTGTGATGATGGCAGTTTCATAATCTGTGTGGTCCAGTGTGATAGCCACAAATAGCTACTGGAACTGAATTTTTTATTTTAGTTAATTAAAATGTCATTGCCCACTTGTGGCTAGTGGCTTCCTACTGGACCGTGAGCTGTCTAGGTAATTCTAGTTGCAATTGCTCTTCATTCAACAGTGTTTACTGAGTACCTCCTATGTACCAGACACAAAATAGGCTAGGAGCTGATGATATAAACATGAATAATTCATGGTCCTTGACCTCAAAGAGCTTGCAACCTATTAAGAAAAGATAGGATCAAATAAATCAATCAAGTGTTATAGGTGCTATTATAGAAGATTGACAAAGCAGAATGTGTGTACAAAGGTGAATGTGGGCAGGAGTCAGAAGAGGGTTTGTAAACAAGGTAAGATTAGTATTCATCAGGCAAACAAAAGATTAAGAGCTTTGCCCACAGAGGAGGGTGAACAAAGGCATGGAAGTCAAACCAGAGAGACCCTCTCCTCCTGGAAGTAGAAGTAGTTACTTTGATTTACACCTAGGAATTGGAAGGTCAAGAGCTCTAGTAAGGACTTCCCAGGTGGCTCAGTTGGTAAAGAATCCACCTGCCAGTGTAGGAGATGCCAGATAGGTGGGTTTGATCCCTGCGTGAGGAAGATCCCTTGAAGTAGGAAATCACAACCCACTCCAGTATGCTTGCCTGGAGAATCCCATGGACAGAGGAGCCTGTGGGCTACAGTCCATGGGCTCTCAAAGTCGGACATGAGTAAGCAGGCATGCAACCCAACAAACTCTATTAAAAGGAGAGCTGGTGAAGTTTGTGCTGGAGTCCTAGGCAGGAGCCTGATCCCAGAGGGTCCTTGGAATGCCTTGCTAAGGAAGGAGCCTGGTATCCTATAGGCAGTGGGAAGTCATGGAAGCCATGTGCTCATTTTACATTAGAGAAAGTTGTCTCTGGGAGACAGATTGGAAAGGGTTAGACAATCTGAGAGATGATGGGGTATGTGAGATCTTAGTGGCACTGGAAACACAGTCCAGGTTTAGACAGGGTATATGTGCTTTTTATTAATAGCTCGAAATAAAACGATGATTACAGTGAACATCTTTGTTTTGTCTCTATTTGATAATCCATTCCATTCCATTTTCTTCGTTTCTTTTCTTTCTTTGGTTTTCTTTTTTGCATACAGAGACACAGCCTTCACTGAATGGCCAGATCTCCATGGAAGCAAAATTGAAACTTGGTATGACTATTTGGACATTTCAAGGAAAGAAAGTACCTTCTGCTTAAATCATTTGAGAAATAGTAGCCAAAATAACTCATTCCTATCAGTAGCTAATTCTTCCATTCACTTAATGCTGGCACTGATCCTAGTTATTTGTGTTAAGTAGCTCACCACGTCATAGGATTTGTTTACATAGACAGATGACAGGTTTGCCTTAGTTTTAAGTGCCAACATTTAATAAACAACAACAAAAAAAGACTTCCTGTCACAGGCAGACCTATCTACTCAAACTTCTGGATTACTTTAAAGGTCCTATTGTGATGCAGGAGTTTTCAATACCTTCAGGAGACATTCATCATTTCAAACCCAAACACATTTAATGGTTACATTAGTCTTCATTTTGTTTGTTGCCATTGTGGAACTGTTGCTGGGTACTCATTCTGATAGAAATAGCAATAGTTTTTGAAAGCAGAAGCATTGTTGTTAGCAGAACAACACATGCATATACACACCCCAAATAAACATTTTTAGCTATTTCCTTATATTGCTGAAAGTTATTTGGTTAAATTTAGCATTGCCCACAACCTCCAGTAAGATTGTCTGTGATTGGCATGCATACAAATTTATAAAGCCAAGGTTATATTAATAACTAAATGAAAAGACCCTGATGCTGGGAAAGATTGAAGGCGGGAGGAGAAGAGGACGGCAGAGGATGAGATGGTTGGATGGCATCACCTACTCAATGGACATGAGTTTGGGTAAATTCTGGGAGTTGGTGATGGACAGGGAGGCCTGGTGTGCTGCAGTCCATGGGGTTGCAAAGAGTCAGACATGACTGAGCGACTGAACTGAACTGAACTAAAGAGGGACATCAACATTAATAACAACAAAGATGATGATAAATCATAATGGAAAAGAATATTTTAAAAAGAATATATATATATATATATGTATAACTGAATCATTGCTGTACAGCAGTAATTAATACAACATTGCAAATCAACTGTACTTCAATAAAAAGTAATTAAGAACAAATACTAAAAAAACCAACAAAGATGACTCTTTGAATTTAAGTACACTTTCTTATTAGTAACTACCAACATTAAGTAAAATTGAAACTCTAGAACCACTGTGAGCATTTGATGTCTATCATTGGTAGCACGTTTACTGTTATATGCCGATAAAATGTCTAATGTTAGGCTCTAGAAATTAGTGCTAGAACTGCTTGTGGAAAGATTAAGAGGTGCGAAGAAAGAATGAAGGCAGATTTGCAAAGTGGAAGAGGGCTACAGATAGAAACTTCTGAGAAAATACATTTTATCCTCCAAATATAGACAATACTGCATTAGATTCTAGACCAAACTTTTTTTTTCAAAAGCTATAAAGGGCATTTTTGAGACAATTGGCAACATTTGAATACAGTGTGTAGTAGTGTATATAATACTTTTGTATCAGTGTTAATTTCCTGATTTTAATCATTGTATTGTTACTCAAGTTACTCAAGTGAATGTCTTTATTCTTAACAGATACCCTGGAGTATTTAAGGGTAAAGGGGGCATTACATCAGCAATTTATACTCAAATGGTTCAGAAAGAAAGGTAAATGTATTCTTTATATACACGTTATATATTGTGATAGTGTGCTGAAACCTGCTAGCACCAGCTCACAGGAGCTGATTGTATACTCCAGTTAGTGACCTCACATTGGGGGCTTGAAATCAGCCGTGGTGAGAGCATTTACACCATGAAAATCAGCAACTGCTATGCTACGCTTAGTCACTCAGTCGTGTTCGACTCTTTGCGAACCACGGACTGTAGCCTGCCAGGCTCCTCTGTTCTTGGGGCTTCTCCAGGCAAGACTACTGGAGTGGGGTGCCATGCCATCCTCCAGGGGATCTTCCTAACCCAGGGATCAAACCCAGTTCTCCACATTGTAGGCAGATTCTTTACTGTCTGAGCCAGCAGGGAAGCTTCAAATGCTATAGATCAGTACTGTTTTTTTCCCCTGGAGAGCCAGTTGTCAAAACATATTAGCCATGGATAAAGTCAAATATAATGTCTAGATTCATGCAGTTTTTTGTTATTATAATTGATGGGTTGTCCTATTTTGCCTTTGACCTGAGTTGATATATTCAAAAATATCTAGTGCTGCTAAATACTCAATAATAAATAATATTCTCAATATGTCATCCTCTAATCACCTGAAAATATCTTTCAAACTTATCTTGCCAAAAAAGTAGGTAAATATATACATTATCTTAGTTTTGTAGTTACTTTTTGTACACTATAAACTAAAAGCAATCACGTATCTAACAGTAAGAATCAATTTGTTGCTGTTTAGTCGCTAAGTCCAGAGAAGGCAACGGCACCCCACTCCAGTACTCTTGCTAAAAGTCGGACACGACTGAGCGACTTCACTTTCACTTTTCACTTTCCTGCATTGGAGAAGGAAATGGCAACCCACTCCAGTGTTCTTGCCTGGAGAGTCCCAGGGACGGGGGAGCCTGGTGGGCTGCCGTCTATGGGGTCACACAGAGTTAGACATGATTGAAGTGACTTAGCAGCAGCAGCATTGCTAAGTAATGTCCAGCTCTTTTGTGACCTCATGGACTGTAGCCCGCCAGGCTCCTCTGTCCATGAGGTTTCCCAGCAAGAATACTGGAGTGGGTTGCCATTTCCTTCTCCAGGGTATCTTCCCCACCCAGGGATCGAACCTGTGTCTCTTGTGTCTCCTGCATTGACAGGCAGATTCTTTACCACTGAGCCACCTGAGAGGCCCAGGAATCAATTTAGTTATGCCCAAACAGAGATCCAACCAGTTCATTCTAAAGATCAGTCCTGGGTGTTCATTGGAGGGACTGATGTTGAAGCTGAAACTCCAGTACTTTGGCCACCTGATGCAAAGAGCTGACTCATTTGAAAAGACCCTGATGCTGGGAAAGATTGAGGACAGGAGGAGAAGGGGACGACAGAGGATGAGATGGTTGGATGGCATCACCAACACAATGGACATGGGTTTGGGTGGACTCCGGGAGTTGGTGATGGACCGGGAGGCCTGGCATGCTGCGGTCCATGGGGTCGCAAAGAGTTGGACATGACTGAGTGACTGAACTGAACTGAACTGAACTGAAGCACTGCTTGCCTCCCAAGCATCTGTCTTCTTCCTGGGACTTTGTGAAGCTTCATGTTCTCCATAAGGTCTCTCTTGAATACCACAGTCGTCATTGGTCCCTTCTTTACAGTTCATAGAATTATGCAAAAGATACATAGAAGAGCATCCAGACTAATGCCCTCATTTTTCAAAGGAGAAACTGAAGACCAAGAGATTAGCATTCCCAGTATAACAGAATATACGGTGACAGAGTGAGGAGCAGCAGCCTCCTCCTCTCATGCCAAAACCCTGAGCTATTTCTCTACACCATTAGAGCACACACTCTCCAGACCAGACTTAAATATTAGATCATAATCTTCTGCTTCCTGACCAAATGTAGTATGCTTACTGCCTCACAGAGTAGGAACATCTATCTAGCATGGTAGATCCTTGATAAATAAAATTCGGTACTCAATAAGCACTCGATATATCCATTAGTTTGGAATGCCTTTCATATACTCTTTTTTTTTATTTCAAAGATGCCTTTTGATTTATTTACAAAGCCATAAAACCTGACATGTGTTTTCTTAGTGCTATAAATGAAGAGCTGGCTACCAACAATGAAAGTAGATGACTTGTTTCCCAGTGGGTGGGACATCCAAATGTCTAGGTGCCAAATTATAAAATGAGATCAGCCTTGGAGTCTTTACTGAGGTTTTATTCTTTCAGATTTAAATATGGTTTATAGAACACTTTGAGAATCAATTTAAAGTAACTTTGCAGGGCAAAACAGTATAGCCATTTAGATATTCTTGAAGGAGAAGTGTATTAATTAGTAGCACAAGAAAATGCGAAAACTAATGGCTATCAGAAGTTGTTTGTCCCTATTTTTAAAAAATAATACTTTCTTACAATTTTCAGAAAGACAAAGTGATAAAATTTGAGTATTTTTTCAAAAGGACTACCAGATGAAACTTAATGAGGTTAGTAGTCTAAGATCCCAATCTTCAGAGACTTTTAACTGGGGTATTTATCCCTTTATGAGTTGTTGAAACATTTTTAAGGTTTACAGCCTGCCATTCAGTAAGTTAAGACCAATAAAACACCCACTTGACCAATTCAGTCATATCCCAAGAAGAAATAACAAAACAGTCAGAGTTTGAAAAGATATTCATTAGTTACAACTGTTGTGATATAGACCTCAAGACCTGTGAAGTATATTGATCAGATTTTTTATACATAGTAAAAAAATGATGAGCTGTTTGATCTGAAGTCAGGTTTTAGCCTTCAGTTGGTAGATAGAACTATGTTAAAAATAAAAGGCAATCAAAAATTAATGAGACCAGTATTTGCTGTTGTGATATCATTATTTCAACCAAATTGTGATTCAGTGCTAAGGAGGATAGCTGCAAATGTTTAGAAAGTCACAAGCACTATTGATTTTGAAGATGCTGGAATGGATAAGACACATAGTTCCTTTGCCTGTGAAAAAGAAATCAGAGCCATGTATCTTTCTAAATATAGTTAATTAAAAATGGAGGAATCTAGAGACGTTCTCTCGTGTATTCACACAAGAAGACATGTACAAGAATGTTCTTTGCAGTGCTTTTTATAATGGAACAACCTAAATGTCCATCACAGAAGAGTATACATATTGCAGTATATTTATTATGATGAAATACTATGCAGTGGTGAAAATGAACTAATGCTACATATATCAACATGGGTAAATCTCAAAAATGTTATAGTAAAAAAAAGCAAGGTACAGAATAATAACTAACACATCGTGCTTAGTTTATTATGTTCTAAGTGCTTTGTATATATCAACTCTTTTAATCTTTAAAACAACCTTATTGAATAGATATTATTATGAATATCCATTTTATAGATACAAAAATGAGGCACAGAAAGATTAAGTAATTTTTTTGAAGGTCACACAGCTGGCACCATATACAGCAGATATTCTAGTCCACCTTTGGCTCCAAAGTTTGTGCTCTTATTCACTGCACTACCATTGATTATATGATACCATTTTATAAAACTTAAAATATGCAAAGTAGTGTTCTGTGCAGTTTATGGATAGACACATATGTGATAAAAATGTGAAAACATGCATGGAAATGAAAGGCATCAAACACATGAATTTGGCTCCTTCTGAGAAAGGGAGAGAGGGGAAATGAATGGAAACAGAAAACTTCAGCTATATCCATAAAGTCTTATTTCTAGGAAAAAAAAGATATTTAGTAAATACAGGAAACATATAAGATTTGACAATGCTGGGCTGTAAGTACAATGGAGCTTATCATATTATTCTTTATGAAGCTTATAATTTTATTCTCTCTATATACCTTTATTTGTAAAACATTTCACAATTTTTAAAACAGAGGTTTTTAAAAAGAAATGAAAAGATATATTATGAAGCTGGAGTATGTGTCTTGGATCTTAAATATTTACACAAATAATATGAAATAAAGATTCTGTGAAATTCAGAAGCCCTTTTTCATTTCAGTTGAGATGCACTTGGATATTTAATAAAAGCTCAGCAATGCCATCTTTAAAAGATTAGTTTTTACAAATGAAAGTAGTGAAAACTTCACAACAAAATACTTTTTGCATAGATTCATATAAGCACAGCATATACAACCTCTTGAGGTTGTCCAAAGTCAAACCAGAAGTCCACATAACCATTTTGGAATGCAGTACCATTGTTTATACATTTAAGTTATGTTGTTTAAAGAAAGTTATACTTAATGAAGGAAAAGGAAGAATGCTGAAAACAGCTTTCAGAAGTATCCTGATAAAAGATCAGGTTTGAAGAAGTGCATAATTCTATTTGAATAATAGGACATTTTATTTGTGTAACAACTAATCCCACAGTTTAATTTAAAGGTCAAGTCATTGATTTGGCTCGAGGCAGAGCAGAGAGACAGTTCTGTCTCCCTGTTCATACACATTCAAGTAGTTCCACGAGACCTCCTAAGATCTAAGATGAGGTAACTTTTTCTTAATTTGGTGGAAAGAAGATTTCTGTGTTTGTTGACAATAGAAAGAAACACCTTTATTCCTATTTTCCCCTTTTTAGTAAAACAGAAAATCCCACAGATTTCACGTCAATATATTGTCCCCTAGAAAC
The DNA here is from genome assembly GCF_055505025.1 of Bos grunniens. NCBI lineage: Eukaryota > Metazoa > Chordata > Mammalia > Artiodactyla > Bovidae > Bos > Bos grunniens. The sequence continues at coordinate 138,335,936 of NC_141194.1, forward strand.
ACAGACAAGAAGGTCAAGAGAGCAGATATTTTATAAATATTCGTGTAGTCTTTTCCCCTTTGTAATTTTTTCCTGCCTTCCTCTTATTTACATATTTCAAAACACACTTTTCCTGTCCAGAGAAGTCATCCTCGTCCTTTAACCTGGGAGTGAGAGGAATTTTCCACCGCGATTGTTGTCTAGCTACTGTGCCCATGAATTATGTTTCTGAAGCACTGTTTGTCAATGATTTCCAAAGCAGTATTCACTCTACACCATGGGGGTCAGACAACATTTGACACATCCTCAAAACTTAAAAGTAACATGAGTTTAATTATCATGTGCATGAGACATTTGTTGCCTCCTCTCTCTTCGGTAATGTGTGTGAGCTCAGCCCTTTGGTGTGGAAGATCTGAGAAAAGAAAGTGAGAAGGAAAAATCAAGAAATGATAATACCTTCAATTTCCAACAACGAGCTCCAAATACTATTATTTGATAATGTTGCATCTGTCTTTGCAAGTGCGAACTGTGGGGAGGGCGGTTGGGGAGCTAAAGGGAATGACTGGCCCATCATTTAACCTTTCAGTTTCATTATCTGTTAACTAGGAATAATAACACAGGTTTGACATACTTTGGTTCTTTGAAGATAAAGTTAATAATAAACGTAATACATAAATCTATTCTCCTTTTAAAAAATCAGAAAATTAAAAAGATAAAGGACTTCCCTAGTGGCTTAATGGTAAAGAATCCACCTGCCAATGCAGGAGACACGGGTTCCTGGTCTGTGAAGATCCCACCTGCCTCGGAGCAGCTAAGCCCCGTGCTCCGCAACTACTGAGCCTCAACTCTGGAGCCCGGAAGCTGCAATACAGAGCCACTCACCACAACTACTGCAGCCCGTGCTCCCTAGAGCCCCTGCTCCACAGCAAGAGAAGCCACCGCAGTGAGAAGCCCTCATGCCGCAACTAGAGAGTAGGCCCTGCTCCCTGCAGCTAGAGAAAGCCCACAGAACAGTGAAGAGCCAACACTCCCAAAAGTAAATAAATACATTTATAAATAAAATTATTTCTTAAAAAGATAAAGGTAAAATGCTTGCATTAGTCAGTGTTCTCCAGAGAAACAGAATCTACAGAATCCATATCTGTATCCCTATCTATATGTATTTGCATGTGTAGAGAAAGAAAGATTGATTATAAGGAACTGATTCAAACACAGTTAGAGAGGCTGAGAAACCCAAGATCTGCCATGGGAAAGCTGGCCAACCATCTGGTTCCGATCCGAGAGCAAATAGGCTTGGAGACCCAAGAAGAGCTGATGTTTCAGTTTGAGCAGCTCAAACAATGAGACAGGAGGGAGGGTCTGCCTTTTTATTCTATTCAGGACTTCAACTGATTTGGTGAAGACCACCCACATTACAGAAGACAATCTACTTGGCTCAGTTTAACCGATTCAAGTGTTAATTTCATATCAAAACATCCTCACAGACATACCCAGAATAATCTTAGACAAGTTACTGGGAACCCCATGGCCTTGTTAAGTTGACACATAAAATTGATTGTCTCAGTCCCCTTGGCCACCTCCCCAACTTGTTCTCTTCCCTTTTTCTCATAGATAACCATTTTTGAGTTTGAAGCTCATTCTTCCAGATAAATCTTTTAAATACTTTTTTACCTTAATAAGTAGAAAAAAATATGTAGTATTGTACTGTAGTATTTGACATAAATGGTATCAGATCGTACATATCCTTTTGTGACTTGTGGTTTTCGTTCACATATGTTTTTGAAATTTGTCCTTGTTGATACATGCTGGTTCATGATTCTAACATCTGGATACTGTTCAATTGAACAAATAAACTATGTTTCATTGAGTCATTCTTCTATTGATGTACATTGAGGTTGTTCCTGATTTGTCACTATTAACACTTTTATAGTAAACATCTTTATGTACATGTGGGTGTATTTCTCTGCCTAGAAGAGTAATGCATGTAATTCTCTTGATGGGAGAAAACTTGACTAGTGTAATGAAAACTGATTGTAAAGTTTTAAGCTAGTCTTTTTGGTTTGTGTGTAATCTTATGAATTGTTGTTTTTGATAAAGATTCTTGAGATATACTATGGCAGGAGGCCAGCTCTCCAGCAAAACAGGGTTTTTCAGAGTAGCTGTACTTTAGAGAGAATCACCTTAATTCAGGATCCAGAATTTACTTCTGCAAGTCTAGGACCTAATTTTTTCAGTGAACTCATTGAGAGACCATGTTTTCAGTATCCAGGCACTGTTGAAGTCACCCTAGGAAGAAGTAGTAGATTCTTATTTTATATTTTCCAGAGTATTTCATATTCTTTTTACAAAAATTTATTCTTAAAGTCTTGGGATCACACCAGATTATTTGAGCCTTTTGATGCCTGTGACTCCTAAGTTGGGTTGTCATTCATCAGTATGAGCTTTGTTTTTTCAGAGTTCATGAACTGCAATACTAATTTTTAAATTGCTTTTTAGTCCTGGGTATAAAGGAACCAGGGCTTCCCCAGTAGCTCAGCAGTAAAGAGTCTGCCTACAATCTGGGAGACTGGGGTTCAATCCCTGAGTTGGGAAGATTCCCTGGAGAAGGGAATGGCAACCCATTCTAGTATTGTTGCCTGGAGAATCCTCATGAACAGAGAAGCCTGGCAGGCTACAGTTCATGGGGTTGCAAAGAGTCAGACACAACTGAAGTGACTTAGCACACACGCATAAGTGAACCAAATCCCTCATTCTACAAGTAGGTACTATTATCCCTATTTTACAGCTATGGAAACTGAGGCTCAGAGAGGTTTAAGGGAATTTGCCCCATGTCACAAAACTCTGAAATGGACAAGCCAGGATTCAACCCCAAGTCTGTTTGACTTCAAGGCCAGTGCTTTTTCCATAGTATACTGCAGGCTTTCAGGACACATTTTCTTTCTCTGTCCCTAACTCACTTTGCAACAGTATGCATGTATTTGAGGCATATAAAAGACCAAATAAATAATAAGAAAAACTACCATTTATTGACCACCCATTCTATGTTGGGTTTCCCTGGTGGCTCAGCTGGTAAAGAATCCATCTACAATGCAAGAGACCTGGCTTCGATCCCTGGGTTGGGAAGATCCCCTGGAGAAGGGAAAGGCTACCTACTCCAGTATTCTGGCCTCGAGAATTCCATGGACTGTATAGTCCGTGGGGTCACAAAGAGTCGGACACGACTGAGAAGCTTTCACTTTCATTCTATGTCAAGCACTGGGCTAGGCATGATACCTTTTCTGTAAAACCTCATAACATCACTCTAAGGTAGACATTATCATCTCCATATTACAGATGAGAAAACTGAGGTTCAGAGAGTTTAAGTGACTTTCACAGAGAGTGCCAGGGCAAGATTCAAGCTCATATCTATAGGATGCAAAATGTATGTACTTTCCACTACAACCAAGACCTTTCAGTATATTATTTTATTATATGTCTATGTATTATTAATACCTTCATTCTGGTCAAGCTTATATCATTTTAAGCAGACTTTGTGTCCCTCTCTAGTTAACATTAATAGTAGGTTAATAATAGTCTTACCTTAATGGGGAGGAGTTGAAGGAAGAATTAAAATCTTATTTTTATCTAGCACCTTTTTTATTCAACTATATATTTTCTCTTAATAAAGTGATTTTGCTTGCATTTTTTAAACTGCTGACAGAAGATCAGTACACAGAAAATTTGTCACCCATGAGCAGTTCTCTGATCTTTTCTTAATGTAATTTGGGTTTTTATCGAAGTATTTTTCTAGTTCTATAAGCAATGTTTTAATCTTTTAAAAAATGGCTAAAACAACAGAGCAAGAGGAAGCACTCATAAATTTCAGGAGTCATTCATTTGTTCATTTGTCTATCCATCCACCCAACACATATTTTTAGAGTGCCTATTGTGCGGCAGACACTATGTTAGTTTCTGAGGATAAAAAGATAAATGTGACATAATTTCTGTTCTCAAGAAGCTCACAATTGGTCGGGGAGACCTACAGGTAAATTGACAATTACAGGACAGAGGGATGAGTATTGTGCCTGAATGAGAAAATAGTATAGTGGTTTCAACAGTAGGTCCTTGGGCCATCAGGGTTCGTATCTCAGGTCTGTCATTTGCTGTTACTACTTCATGCAGTTGGTATGAGAACTGAGTTTTTCACATGCTTGCTTTGCTTTGCTAAGTAGCTTCAGTCATGTCCGACTCCTGCGACTCTATGGACTGTAACCTGCCAGGCACCTCTGTCCATGGGATTCTCCAGGCAAGAATACTGGAGTGGATTGCCATATCCTCCTCCAGGGGATCTTACCGACCCTGGGATCAAACCCACATCTCATTATGTCTCCTGCATTGGCAGGTGGATTCTTTACTACTAACGCCACATGAACGATCAATAAATAGTGTTATTCTGATAGCCATGCTGCTGCTGCTGCTAAGTCGCTTCAGTCGTGTCCGACTCTGTGCGACCCCATAGACGGCAGCCCACCAGGCTCCCCCGTCCCTGGGATTCTCCAGGCAAGAACACTGGAGTGGATTGCCATTTCCTTCTCCAATGCACGAAAGTGAAAAGTGAAAGTGAAGTCGCTCAGTCGTGTCTGACTCTTTGCGACCCCATAGACGGCAGCCTACCAGGCTCCTCTGTCCATGGGATTTTCCAGGCAAGAGTACTGGAGTGGGGTGCCATTGCCTTCTCTGCTGATAGCCATAAGCGCTGGTTATTATCGCAACATAGAAAAGTAGCTCCTAAAACAGATTGGGGAGGGGTTTGGGCAGTAGTCCTAGAGATTGAGTCTTGAAAGAAAATGGGGAGTTACCCAAGCAGAGAAGGGGAAAATGGTTTTTGACAGAGTATAGCATGGACAAAGGCACCAAGACATAAGGGAATCTGGCATAAGTTGAGAAGTTTGGTGTTGCTGAATATAAAGGGCAAGGGCATGGGGTAGTAGTGAAATTAGACAGGAACCGAATTGGGGTGGGGGGGCTTGTAATCAGTACCCAAGATTTTGAACTTTATCTTGAGAGCTAAAGAAATCCATGAAGGCTTATAATGAGGGGGTAAAATGAGCAGATAATTTTGGTAGAATCATGGAGGATGGACAAGGGGGTAAGACTAGTATCAGGGAAACTTGTTAACAGGCTGTGACAGTATTTCAAAGGAGAAATGGTGAGGGAGGCCCTGGACTAAGCTATGGCAATGTAAATGAGAGCATGGGACAGAGTCAAGAGATGTTTAGGAATCGTAAGAAGTAGCAGCACTTGGATGCCACATGGATAAGACAGGTAGAAAATGTGAGTCCTTCTTTCTACCATTCACCCAGCTAGGAAATACAGGAGAAGCAGTTTGAGGAGAGATTTTCTTGACTGCAGTTCTGAGTGCTTGCAAAATAAAATCTAAATTCCTTAGTACCACATTCAAGGTCCCTTATGATCTGGCTCCAAATTATATTTCCAACTGTATCTCATGAGTATAACTTTTCCTAGTCAGATTACAGAAAGTGGTCCATTCCAACCACTGTTTTCCTAAACCCCTGCCTCCTTCAAATAGACATAGACACAAATAATGAGATACTGTGATTTCTCTACATCTATATAGATAGATGTAGAGAAATATATATATTTCAAAATGATGGATGAAGAGGTGACATTTCAGCTGTATGATAGTTTAAAATGGCTTCCAATGAATTATACCTCCCTGTGCTCACGTCCCTTCACAATGTGATCCTATAATACCCCCTATCAAGAGGTGAAGTCTGTTTCCTTTCCTCATTGTATCTGGGCTGACCATGTAACTTGCTTTGACCAATGAAATGCAGCAGAAGTGACATTCTGGGATTTCTGAGCCTAGGCAGGCCTTAAGAGAACTAGCAGTTTCTGCTTTTGCTGTTGGAACCCAGTTGCCATGGAAAAAAAGCCCAGGCTATTCTGCTGGAAAGAGGCTATGTGGAGAGAGAGGCAGTGGGGGATGAGATACCAGATGGAATAGAGGACCAGGTGTGAGCATGTCCCAGCTGAGCCCAGTCCCCAGATGACCCACCAGCTGACTGTGGCCAGACAAGTGAGCCTGAAAGGGACCAACAGAACTTCCCAGCCAACCCAGAGAATTTCAAGAAATAATAAATCAGGTTGTTTTAAGCCACGCAGTTGAGTGGTGGCGGGTGGGGGAGGGGTGTTGTTATACAGCAATGGGTAAGTGTGACACACTGGCAATGGAAAGGTGAACGGGAATCCTCCAGGAAGATAATGGAGGAAAGAGTAGCTTTCTGGGCAGAGTGAATATAATGACCAAAGGCACAGAGGAGTCAAAGTGCACAGCCTGTCTCAGGAAGGGCAAGTGCTATTGTGTGGTTAAAGGAAGACAGGCAGTGCGTGGCAGGGAGTAGCTCATGAAAGGGGGAAGCTGGATATGTCTGGAAGGGAAAAGACTTGTTATCAGTTGCAGTTTAATGTTATCATATCTTCAAACATCACTCGGGAATTGGGCTTCTCTTGTATCGTTCCCTTCCTTTGTGAACTGTTTTCTTCCAAACCTCCTCCAAGAAATTATTAGCTTGTTATCTAGTTTCTTCAATGTCATCATGGAGAGATGACTAAGAAGCACTTTCAAAATTTAGCTGCCTACCCAGTTAGCTTAACATTACCTTTCATTTTTGCTAAATTCACTTTTCTGTTCATTTATTAAAGAAGCAAACATTTATTGAGTTTCTGAAATATGCCAGGCACTTGGGATTCAGAAAAAAATAAGCCGCAGTTCTTACATCAAGAAGCCTATAGTCTATTGGGTGAAATTGATGGGCAGTAGGAAATTACAATATAGCATGCTTAGCTCAGACAAGCAGAGGTTTTCATATAATTATTATTATCTAAGACAATACTGAATTTACAGAAACAGTTGCCATCAAGATCCTTTATTTGTTTCTGAAATAATAGACTCTATTTTTAAGTAGCCATGAAACTGTGATTGGTTTTATGCCATCAGATTTGGTAAGATACCACCTGGAATACTTGAATGTCAAAGTAAACTTTGCTCCAAAAAAAGCCAAATTGCATATGTCCAGATTCCCTTTGCAGTACTTTTCTGAAATCCTCATTTTTAAGCCTTATTATTTTTCTTTCGCTTTCTTCTTATGGCTGAGGACCAGTTCATTCCTGTATGATTTCTCAGCCATTTGGAGGTCTTGGAATCACTTCTGTGGTAATATTTGCAGCCTCTGGATCTGGAACTCTTCAGAATACTTTTTTTGTTTTCAATTCCTTCCACTCAGTTTTTCTTCTGGTCTCATTACAATTCACTGGATAGCCCTTTAATTCTTTGATCATGTACCTCGCTCACAGTTCCATTTTGCTCATGTGTCTTTGCAGACCTCTGGGAGAGCAGCCCTTTCCTTTCTCCCATGTTTTCCCCAACGTGGTAATCTTGATCTTGTGTCTGCTAAGTTATGAGCTCTCTCCTATTCCACGCTGGCACTGAGATCCCTAACTCAGCCTCCAGGAAATTATTTTCCTTTTTGCTTGGATGATATCCTTCAAGTCTTTGTGGGGATGGAAAATATCATCCTGTTGAGCTTTCAGGACGTTGTTTGAAAGAATGCTGTTATTTGCCAGAAATATGTGCACAGTAGCTGAACTTCCATCATATACATTATTCATTATTGTTCAACCACACCTAGTCTTGTATATTTATACCAATAGGATACTGGGTAGAGATTTGACTTTGACCCGGAATTCTTTTCAGTTCTATATCAAGGTGTTTATTAGTTTGATTCTATCTGAATTACCTCATTATTGACTCACACAGGATCATTTAATTGGAGAAGCCTTTAATACTTAAACAGATGGGCTAAGCCAGTTATTCCTCTTTTATTCCCTCAGGATAATAATTATCTAACAGAGAATATCACTGGCTACAACTAGAGTCTTTTTCATCTCACTTTAGTGTTGTCTACTGCCACCTTTTTGGCTCAAATATATATTCAAAACCTAGACTTAACATTTTTCTTCATTTCCCCCCCAAAAAATCTGTATCTACAACATTTGCTGACACTTTATATGCTTAGTGTGAAGATTTAAGCTTTATAAGGTTTATTCATTTCTCCAAGCAAATCTGAAGCAGTCATTTCACAGTGATGGCACCTGGATTAAGACAAATTTCTGCCCAAACATCAGCATGATTTCCTCACCCTTTTTCATAAAAATACAATTAGAAAATAAAATAATTAAATAGGCATTAGGAAGTATGGTCATTTGTTTTTTTAAATTGAAATATATTTGATTTATAATGTTTCAGGTATATAGCAAAGTGACTCAGTTATACATATGTATGTATGAAGTGAAGAAGTGAAGTCGCTCAGTTGTGTCCAACTCTTTGCGACCCTATGGATTGTAGCCTACGAGGCTCCTCGGTCCATGGGATTTTCCAGGCAAGAGTACTGGAGTGGGGTGCCATTTCCTTCTCCAGGGGATCTTCCTGACCCAGGGATCAAACCCAGGTCTCCCGCATTGTAGGCAGACGCTTTTACCATCTGAGCTACCAGGGAAGCCCCCATATGTATGTATCCTATACATATAAAAATATATTTTTTATCAGGTTATTTTCCATTATAGGCTACTACAATATATTGAGTATACTTCCCTATGCTATACAGTTGATACATGTCTACAATTGTCTTTTAAAGTTCATATCTTAGACCAACTTTCAAAACAAACAAATATTATACAATTCAGCATCTTTTTTTCCCTAATTTTTAGCCTAAATCCTTTACATGGAATGTTAATTAAGTTGCCATTAAAAACCTTTTTTTCTTCTTTTCTGATTTATCAAACTCTGGTTCTGGGGTCACTCAGTCTTCAGGGTCCAGCTTTTTTCTCTTGGTCTCAGCCATGGGTAGTTTGTCTCCTTGCCTATGCTATTTGAGTGGGGCCTAGAAAAGTCCTAGTAGCTTTTTTAAAATTGAAAATGTTATTGAGATAATTGTATACTTGCTACAATTGTATGAAATAATACAGAGAGATCCCTTTTACATTTTGCCCAGGTCCTCACAATGGAAACGTAAAACTGTAGTATTACATCACAATCTGAATACTGATGTTGATGTAATCCACTGGTCTTACTCTGATTTCTCCAGTTTTAACTGTACTAATTGGTATATATGTGTGGGTGTGCATGCGTGCACATTTGTATTAATTTATATTCAGTTTTATCACCATGTAGATTCATGTTATCTACCACCACAGTCAAGATACAGAAAGTTCAATACACAAGGGTTCCCGGGGTTACCGTTTTATAACTATCCTCACCTCCCTGTGAGCTCCCTTCCTCATCATGTAAAAACTGTCTGTATCTAGCATCTTTTCAAAACATACAATGTCAGAGCTACTAATAAAATCTATTCCTTTTGATTTTTAATTCAATGACCTTTACATATTGTTTCTTACACTTCCTTTTTTGGAAAAGCACTGGCTAGGTGGTCAGATTATTGGCAACCATTAATCTGTCCTCCATTTCTTACATTTTGTCATTTCCAAAATGTTATATAAATAGATACCTTTCAAAAGTTTTCTGCACTTACAGTGAGAAACGTATGCAGTGCTACAGTATTGCAAGAACAGTAAAAGCCCTCCTTGTGTTTTTTACTCCGTTTGAAGGAAAATATTTTCTACCAGAAAAGTAAAAGAGTAAAATCGACCCACTCTCTAGATATTTTACTCTGGTAAAGTTCTAATTTAGTGAGGGTAGCTGAAGCTTTTCAGTATGGGCACTGCTTCAAGTCATGGTTTGTATTAAAGGAAACTCTGCCTATCCCTCCGCCCACCCCACACCCAGGGTAGTACAGACAGAACTTTAGGGTTAGGGGAATGAAAGAAAGCTTTTGCCTGAGATCCATATGTTGAAATAGCCACATATATTGATAAACGACAGAATTCAAAAGGAGCTTAAGAAAAAAGGTTGATTTATACTAAAAGTTCTGATATTCCATTTCATATTCCATCTTGGAACCACATGTTCAGAAGTGTGCTTTCCTTTGAACATGATGTCACCGTGAATCCAAGGTCATTATGAAATATAAGCTTGACGTTTTTCCTGTGATGCAGAGAGATACTACATTCTCTTGCTTCCTTCTCTCAAATGACAAAATGGCAAAAGGAGTTTGTGGGAAGGCTGCCCAAGTTAGGGGCCAATGGCTCTTTTCTCGTGTGTTCTCAGCTGGCTTTGTTGTTCTAGGTTTCCCCTTACTACCCACTTAAACTCGGATGTTGTCCCAACATCTTACTCCCATCTCCATCTCCCGCTTTGTTTTCTGCTCTGGAATCATCTAAAGAATTTCACCTGCTGGGTGTTTCCAACAGGCCAATTAAAATGGGGGAGAGGGGAGGAGAGAAGGAAGAGGAATAAGAACAGCAAAGAAGAAATTATTAAGTATTAAGCAAAGCAAAGAGGGACCTCCTGTTTGCTTTCAGTGAAGCTATTGAATTGATCTTCTACAAGCTTTTGGGATTGGCATCAGAGAGGCAATAAGTGAGCCAACTGAAGTGGAAAGATTGAGAATGAAGGTAGAATGATCTGGAAAACTAAACTCCCCCAAAGACTTTAAGACTACTAAAACCAAAGAATTAGTGGCTTTTACTACTACTCTGGGTTGCATTCATTTTAAAGGCAACTAGTATCAGTGGCCAAAAAATGTATTAGCAACTTGACAACAAGGAAAACCTACCTAACTGGGTCATTACTAATATTAATACCTATGAAATAGTGAGTAGAGGAAGCCAGTCTGAGAGAATCACTGCAGTGTGTAATTATGCCCTTTGAAAGTGCTGTTCATTCATGGATCTCAAAGCACACTACCAACTTTAATTATTTTTCATAACACCTCTGGGAGACTATTATTTCCTACAGACAGATGAAGAAATTGAGTTAGAAAGGGTACCAGGCCCTTCCAATCACACCATGAGTCACCTGCTGACTTGCTCCAGTTCCTGATTTGTCATTTGAATTAACTATTTCCAAATGAAGAGGGAATGCTTGAGTGGGGCTTTGGGGGAATTTTGGCTTTTAATTTTTATTTGGAAGCAAAGGAGGCCAAATTCCTTTTAAGATAAAATGCTGTTCAAAGAATCATTATCTACTTGAATGTGTATGGGAATATATTAAAATAATATTCAAGATACATGCCAGAACACACACAGAAGTCTATAGCATAACAGCCCAAGTGTGTTCTGTTTTCTTCCACCAATCTTGGATAGAAAAACAAAACAGCAATAAATAAATTACATATAATCATAAAGTTTTAGTATCTGAACAGTCTTCAACCATCTCAGATCCTGTAGCTTTGGTTGCACCATTTTGATGAAACCTGCTCCAATTATTGGGCCACACCCTCAATGGTCCTTCTTTGTTCCTGTAATAATGTTAGTCTAGCAATCTAGCTCTCTATCACACTACACTTACACTCTTGTTCCTTTGATTTGTTTTGAGTTAAACAAGACTGTGGTTACCAATGGTTCCTGCATTATGTTTGGAATGGGGGAATACCTTGTGAATGATGAATGTAAATCTCTTTCTGCTACCAAGACTATAAACTCCAGGAAGACCCAGACTGGATCTTATTTTTTCCTGTCATTTTCTCCTAGAATTTGTGTACACTGCAAGCAATTAATACACCTTTCATTAAAAAAGGCAGCTTAATTTGAATAATAAGGCTACGGTTTTTCCGGTGGTCATATATGGATGTGAGAGTTGGACTGTGAAGAAGGCTGAGTGCCGAAGAATTGATGCTTTTGAACTGTGGTGTTGGAGAAGACTCTTGAGAGTCCCTTGGACTGCAAGGAGATCCAACCAGTCCATTCTGAAGGAGATCAGCCCTGGGATTTCTTTGGAAGGAATGATGCTAAAGCTGAAACTCCAGTACTTTGGCCACCTCATGCGAAGAGTTGACTCATTGGAAAAGACTCTGATGCTGGGAGGGATTGGGGGCAGGAGGAGAGGGGACGACAGAGGATGAGATGGCTGGATGGCATCACTGACTTGATGGACTTGAGTCTGAGTGAACTCTGGGAGTTTGTGATGGACAGGGAGGCCTGGCGTGCTGCGATTCGTGGGGTCGCAAAGAGTCGGACATGACTGAGCGACTGAACTGAACTGAACTGAATTTGAATATATATTTCAAATAAAAAGAAACTTGTGTGAACCTTGTATATACCACCCAGCCCCAGCAAAGGCTTAGAAAAGATTCCCTGGTGAATGAATAGCCTTTCCCTAATTTCCCAACAGATTCACAAAACCTACTGGTTTCCTGATTCAGAAATTCAAAACCCATCAGACTATCTTAAACTTCTCTAATTTGTAAGGGGTAAGTTCACTTCAGTTCAGTCGCTCAGTCATGTCCAACTCTTTGCGCCCCCATGGACTGCAGCATGTCAGGCTTCCCCGTCCCTCGCCAACTGCCAGAGCTTACTCAAACTCATGTCCATCAAGTTGGTGGTGCTGTCCAACCATCTCATCCTCTGTTGTCCCCTTCTCCTACAGCCTTCAATCTCTCCCAGCATCAGTGTCTTTTCAAACGAGTCAGTTCTGCACATCAGGTGGCCAAAGTATTGGAGCTTCAGCTTCAGTATCAGTCCTTCCAACGAATATTCACAACTGATTTCCTTTAGGATGGACTGGCTGGATCTCCTTGCAGTCCAAGGGACTCACAAGAGTCTTCTCCAACACCACAGTTCAAAAGCATCAGTTCTTCAGCGCCCAGCTTTCCTTATGGTCCAACTCTCACATTCATACATGACCACAGGAAAAACCATAGCTTTGACTAGACAGACCTTTGTTGGCAAAGTAATGTCTCTGCTTTTTAATATGCTATCTAGGTTGGTCATAACTTTTCTTTCAAGGAGCAAGCGTCTTTTAATTTCATGGCTGCAGTCACCATCTGCAGTGATTTTGGAGCCCCCAAAAATAAAGTCTGTCACTATTTCCATTGTTTCCCCATCTATCTGCCATGAAATAATGGTACTGGACGTCATGATCTTAGTTTTCTGGATGTTGAGTTTTAAGCCAATTTTTTCACTCTCCTCTTTCACTTTCATCAAGAGTCTCTTTAGTCCTTCTTCACTTTCTGCCATAAGGGTGGTGTCATCTGCATATCTGAGGTTATTGATTTTTCTCCTGGCAATCTTGATTCCAGCTTGTGCTTCATCAGCCCAGCATTTCTCATGATGTACTCTGCATAGAAGTTAAATAAGCAGAGTGACAATATACAGCCTTAACATACTCCTTTCCCAATTTGGAACCAGTCTGCTGTTCCATGTCCAGTTCTAATTGTTGTTTCTTGACCTGTATACAGATTTCTCAAGAGGCAGGTCAGGTGGTCTGGTATTCCCATCTCTTTCAGAATTTTCCACAGTTTGCTGTGATCCACACAGTCAAAGGCTTTGGCATAGTCAATACAGCAGAAGTAGATGTTTTTCTGGAACTCTTCTGCTTTTTTGATGATCCAACGGATCTTGGGAATTTGATCTCTGATTCCTCTGCCTTTTCTAAATCAAGATTGAACATCTGGAAGTTCACGGTTCACATACTGTTGAAGCCTGGCTTGGAGACTTTTGAGCATTACTTTGCTAGTGTGTGAGATGAGTGCAATTGTGTGGTAGTTTGAGCATTCTTTGGCATTGCCTTTCTTTGGGATTGGAATGAAAATGGACTTTCTCCAGTCCTGTGGCCACTGCTGAGTTTTCCAAATTTGCTGGCATATTGAGTACAGCACTTTCACAGCATCATCTTTTAGGATTTGAAACAGCTCAACTGGAATTCCATCACATCCCTAGCTTTCTTAGTAGTTATGCTTCCTAAGGCCCACTTGACTTTGCATTCCAGGATATCTGGCTCTAGGTGAGTGATAACACCATCATGATTATCTGGGTCGTGAAGATCTTTTTTGTATAGTTTTTCTGTGTATTCTTGCCACCTCTTCTTAATATCTTCTGCTTGTGTTAGGTCAAAGGCATTGCAGAGTTCACCATCATCTAAGAAATATTTAGTTACATTATGAAAATTATATAAATGAGATGAGTGCAATTGTGTGGTAGTTTGAACATTCTTGTAAGGGGTAGAAGAAACCAAATTTACTCTAAATGTGTACCCAAGGAGACTTAGTGCACATAAGATGACCTTGAGGAGTCCCAGTAAATGCCTTTAGACCTTTCATTCAAAACCCTCATTTTTAGTCTTCAGACATGTCAGATTTTCTTGATTCTGAGCTCTGCACGTGCTTCTTTCCAAGGCAGAAATCTCTTTCACCACATCCTTGACAAAGGGTCCCCTCTTCCAGAAAAGCCCCCATCATCCTCCCCAAACAGTTTGAATTAATACAAAAAAATACAGTTCCTATTGCCCTTCTTCATCCAGCCTGGCATTTCACATAATGTATTCTGCATATAAGTTAAATAAGCAAGGTGACAATATACAGCCTTGATGTACTCCTTGTGCTAAATGAAGCACAAGCTGGAATCAAGATTGTTGGGAGAAGTATCAATAACTTCAGATATGCAGATGACACCACCGTTATGGCAGAAAGTAAAGAGGAAGAGCCTCTTGATGAAAGTGAAAGAGGAGAGTGAAAAAGTTCGCTTAAAACTCAACATTCAAAAAACAAAGATCATGGCATCTGGTCCCATCACTTCATGGCAGATAGATGGGGAGATAATGGAAACAGTGACAGACTTTATTCTTGGGGGCTCCAAAATCACTGCAGATGGTGACTGCAGCCATGAAATTAAAAGATGATTGCTCCTTGGAAGGAAAGCTATGACAAACCTAGACAGAATATTAAAAAGCAGAGACTTTAGTTTGCTGATAAAGATCCATCTAGTCAAAGCTATGGTTTTTCCAGTAGTTATGTATGGATGTGCAAGTTGACCATAAAGAACGCTGAGTGCTGAAGACTGGATCCTTTTTTGAACTGTGGTGTTGGAGAAGACTCTTTGAGAGTCTCTTGGACTGCAAGGAGATCAAACCAGTCAATCCTAAAGTCCTGAATATTCATTGGAAGGACTAATGCTGAAGCTGAAACTCCAATACTTTGGTCACCTGATGCAAAGAACTGACTCATTGGAAAAGACTCTGATGCTGGGAAAGATTGAAGGCAGGAGGAGAAGGGGACGACAGAGGATGAGATGGTTGGATCGCATCACTGACTTGATGGACGTGAGTTTGAGCAAGCTCTGGGAGTTGGTGATGGACAGGGAAGCCTGGCGTGCTGCAGTTCATGGGGTCGCAAAGAGTTGGACACAACTGAGTGACTGAACTGATTACCCTTCAGTGATAGAATGGATTCCCTAGCATCTAGCACAGAGCCTGGCACATAGTAGGTGTTTTTAAAATGAATTTATTTTTGGCTGTGCTGGGTCTTCATTGCTTTTACATGGGCTTTCTCTATTTGTGGTGAGTGGGGGCTACTCTTCGTTGAGGTGTGCAGGCTTTTCATTGTGGTGGCTTCTCTTGTTGCCAAGCACCTGCTCTCATGCATGGACTTCAGTAGTTGAGGCACACAGGCTCAGTATTTGGAGCTCACAGGCTCTAGAGCATGGGCTCCATAGTTACAGCACATGGGCTTAGTTGCTCCATGGCATGTGGGATCGTCTTTGCCCATGGGTCAAACCTGTGTCCCCTGCCTTGGCAGGTGGATTGGTAAGTGACTTAATGTTGTGTTTAATGTTGTACATTAAATTTAATAGTAAGTGTTTAATGTTGGTGCATTAAAAAAAATGAAATCTGTGGAAAATCAGTACTGATTCCAAATTGCATTATATTTGTCAATGCACAGCTTTCAGAAGAGGCTTTCCCACACTGTTCATTTATAAATTTGCTCATTCATTCCTTCACTCATACATCTATGCATTGAAGAAATTAACTCTGCTTATTAATGGACCAGATAGCATGCTAGTCATTGGGAACATAGTGATTAGGGAGACATGGTTCCTGACCTCCAAGTTTGGCCTTGGTAACATAATGAAAAGTTCTCTTCCTCCTTTCCAAATTCTTAACAGCAGAAACAAAGTTATCAATTTTGTGTTTTAGAATTACTTTAATTTTAAATTCTAGTTGAGTAGACATGCTAAGGACCACATATATCTATTTATTACTTCTATTGGGCTTTGTGGTTTGGTATTGTATGGCCAGCCAGGTCTTGCTGTACAAAAAAAAAAAAAAAAAAGAGTTCCTGGATTTGGATATATACACTCAACGTTCAGACAGTGAGGCAGCCAATTTAGCTAATTCATGTCAAAAATTAACCAGAAACATTTTCACTGCCTATAAGCACAGCTTGACTGGTGATTCACCACATGATTTAGGTGAGTCATGTAACCTCTATGTCTGGGGTTCTTCAGATGTAAATTATAGAGATGTTCTGAGTATAATGAATGAGAGACACAATGGCATAGTGCAACAGTACCAGACCAATTATTTCATCCTCCCTGAATTTATCTGTTTTATATAGTTTTATTTTCATATATTAGAAAACAGAGCTGACCTGGTTGCCCAGGTAAATCTATTTAAGGGCCACTTGAATGGCAGGGATTATGAACACAATTTCCACAACTGTACATAGCAACAATTTATCCAATTATCTCTGCACTTACCTATACACTTCTGATTTAAACACAGGAGTAACCATGTAGAGAGTGGAAAGTAAACAGATAATATATGTAAGAAATTTAAAGGCCATGGAAATGGCCAAGAAACTGTATAAATGAATTTCATCACTATACATCCTTGATTAATCAGATACTATTTCACAACTGTTTCGTTTTGTGTGAAACTAATCCATAATTGGGCTTTCCAGGTGGCTCAGTGGTAAAGAACTGACCTGCCAATACAGGAGACTTGGGTTTGATCCCTGGGTTGGGAAGATCCCCTGGAGAAGGAAATGATAACCCACTCCAATACTCTTGCCTGGGAAATCCCATGGACACAGCCTGGTGGGTTACAGTCCATGGGGTCACAAAAGAGTCAGACATGGCTGAGTGACTAAACAACAACAACCCATAATTAGTCCAATAAACTCTAATTAGAGGAATGATTCCTTAAGCTTATATAGTTTATACTTTTTTAAGCTCTTTCATGTACATTTACTCATATAATCCTTGCAGCAATCCTCTGAGGTAGGCAGAGTAGGGATTCTTATCCCCATGTGTTAATATTTTTGTTACATTTCATTCTGTACGAATGACCAAATATTGATTTATAACTCATATAAAAGACCTATAACTAAGTATAGGTCTTTTTACTTAATTCTTATAGCTCACGTAAGAATATAATGTATCTGAAATATTTACAGTAGACCAAGAAAGCCATAAGTACAGTAGAGTACATTCTTTTTAGTAGTCAAATAATAAACAAAAATCTAGTTGAAAGAAAAACAATTTTTTTCAGGTAAGTTAGGTCATTCTCTTAATGATTAATATGGGCCTTTGTTAAATTTCTGCTAGGAAATCCCTACAAAATGTTAATTTAATGAAAAATAAAATATTTTCAGCAAGTTTTTCTCTACTTGAGATTAAATTTATGGGAGAGATTTGGGGTCTTTGTTTTTAAAAAGTTTCTCTGAAACATCAGTAATTGTTCATGAACCTACTCATGTGTTTTCTTTTCCTCAGTCCAATAGTCAGTAATCTGGCAGAAGGAGAGCCTAACCACTGCCAAACAAAATTCCAATATTTAATGAGAAAATACATTCTTGATGCTTTAGCCAAAAATGCAAAGCCCCTTATTTAAGCTAATGGAATTAAAAAGAAGTCTCTAGTACCTAGTAACAGAATAAAGTTAAAGAAACATAATGCACAGACTTAAAAAAAACCTCTCAATATAAAAGTTTTTGTAACAAATGACATTTATAATTTTGTATGTAAAAAATATTTCTGGAATATAAATTAGAAACAAGAACCAGATTTTGAAGCAAGATCATTGTTTAAATACTATTTGTTGTTGTTTGGTCACTAAGTCTTGTCCGATCCTTTTGTGATCCCATGGACTGTAACCCTTCAGGCTCCTCTGTCCATAGATTTCCCTGGCAAGAATACTGGAGTGGATTGCCATATCTTTCTCTGGGGGATCTTTTCAACCCAGGGATTGAACCAACGTCTCTTGCATTGGCAGCTGGATTCTTTGCCGCTGAACCACCAGGGAAGCCCTTAAATATTATTACTTCAATTAGTTATACCCTGGTTGTTTTTTGAAAATTTATTCTGGGAAGATAAAAGGGAGGAATAAAGTTTGGTTTATCTTGGGTTCTTATTCCTTATTTGTTTTGAACCAGTATCCTTCTAATATTTATTCATAAACCTAAAGTTAATAACGGAGAAGGCAATGGCGCCCCACTCCAGTACTCTTGCCTGGAAAATCCCATGGACGGAGGAGCCTGGTGGGCTGCAGTCCATGGGGTCACTAGGAGTCGGACATGACTGAGCGACTTCACTTTCACTTTTCACTTTCATGCACTGGAGAAGGAAATGGCAACCCACTCCAGTGTTCTTGCCTGGAGAATCCCAGGATGGGGGAGCCTGGTGGGCTGCCATCTATGGGGTCACACAGAGTCAGACACGACTGAAGCGACTTAGCATAGCATAGCATAGCAAAGTTAATAAGCATTATCGTTAATAAGCAGAGGCCCATGCAAAAAGTTTCTTATGCTATAGTCATTAGTTATGGTGCATATAGGGTCTTGGAAATATAAAATTAAACAGAATAAGATCAGGGGGAAAAAATCTAAATAGACCAAATCCTATACAAAGCTAAATGGCTAGGTTATGGACGTATTTGTTATAGCAAATTAGTAGTTTGTAGGAAAAGGAAACAGTCTGACTTTCATCTAGCCTTACCTACCTTAAGATTTTTATTTTGGTTACGGTTAGAGGCCAATATTGACCTTAGTGTGGATTTATGCAACTCTGAAAACCTTTAGAGATCTAAGGCCATCACAAGAATTTTCTTTGGTCCTTTTGTGCCAGTTACTTTAAAATCTTCAGACCTAAAAAAGAATTCAGAACTGCTAGTTATTATGAATTAGAGAGGCTGACCACTTCCAACTCTATCAGTTGCAGATTAACTGCTCACATTTCACTGAAGATTTGACTCTTTCTAGAAGTGCAGGTCTGTTCTGTACAACTTCAACTGATTGCTGTCACACTAATGCTTATAAGTGAGACTTGAAATACTTAACCCTTTCGGTGCTTGATTGGAGGATAGTTTAATGTGATCAATGTGTCCCTATTCTATTCTGAACTTGGCAGTCTAAGGGCTGAAGAATGATTTTCATTATCAAATTCAAAAGAATACTACATGCAAGGAAATTTTGTTGAAAAGTCAAATCAGAAGGGACTTTCATGATGTTACATCTTATGTCTCCACATTTTGGTAGCAGGAGAAAATACAGGACTGGATCCACAAAGAGTTATAAGGAGAAAAAGGTGATGATTACAGTCATCTGCACAGAGCAGTTTGATTTACAGGCTTCAGCCGTTTAATCTGGATTTGGACCCCATACCACATCTCAGTCATTTTCAAACTGTAGCCTTATCAGAACCACCTAGAGGTTTTTTTTGTTTTTAACTTTATTTTTAAACTTTACATAATTGTATTAGCTTTGCCAAATATCAAAATGAATCCATCACAGGTATACATGTGCTCCCCATCCTGAACCCTCCTCCCTCCTCCCTCTCCATACCATCCCTCTGGGTCGTCCCAGTGCACTAGCCCCAAGCATCCAGTACCGTGCATTGAACCTGGACTGGCATCTCATTTCAAAAACACTGATTGCTGGGTTATACCCCAGAGTTTCAGATTCACTAGGTTCAGGCTGGAGCTGATTAATTCACTTTTTTTTTCTTTTCCTTTTTTTTGGCCATGCCACGCAGCATGTGGCATCTCATTCACCCGACCGAGGATTGAACCTGCACCTCCTGCATTGGAAGTGCAGAGTCTTAACTGCCAGGGAAGTCTCAATAATTTGTTATTTCTAACAAGTTCCAGCAAGCAGATGCTGCTGACCCCCAGACCACACTTTGAGAACCACTAGTTTTTTTGGGCTCCAAAATCACTGCAGATGGTGACTGCAGCCATGAAATTAAAAGACGCTTACTCCTTGGAAGGAAAGTTATGACCAACCTAGATAGCATATTCAAAAGCAGAGACATTACTTTGCCCACAAAGGTCCATCTAGTCAAGGCTATGGTTTTTCCAGTAGTCATGTATGAATGTGAGAGTTGGACTGTGAAGAAGGCTGAGCACCGAAGAATTGATGCTTTTGAACTGTGGTGTTGGAGAAGACTCTTGAGAGTCCCTTGGACTGAAAGGAGATCCAACCAGTCCATTCTAAAGGAAATCAGTCCCAGGTGTTCTTTGGAAGGAATGATGCTAAAGCTGAAACTCCAGTACTTTGGCCACCTCATGCGAAGAGTTGACTCACTGGAAAAGACTCTGATGCTGGGAGGGATTGGGGGCAGGAGGAAAAGGGGATGACAGAGGATGAGATGGCTGGATGGCATCACCGACTCGATGGACGTGAGTCTGAGTGAACTCCGGGAGTTGGTGATGGACAGGGAGGCCTGGCGTGCTGCGATTCATGGGGTCGCAGAGTCGGACACGACTGAGCGACTGAACTGAACTGAGGTATCCATACACCACACAGTTAGCCTACCTTTATTGTAATTATAATTTTAAAATGTTTAAATAGAAGTACAGTTGACTTACAATATTAGTTTCAAGTGTACAACACCACGATTCAATATTTTTATAGATTATACTCCATTTAAAGTTATTAAAAAACAATGGCTATATTTTCCTATGCTGTATAATATTCCTTGCTGCTTATTTATTTTATACATACTAGTTTGTATCTCTTAATCCCATACCCCTATCTTACCCCCTACACCCTCCCTCTCTCCTAGTTTGTTCTCTATATCTCTGAGTCTGTTTCTGTTGTTATATACATAGATTTTATTTTTTAGATTCTACATATACGTGATATCATCCAGTGTTTTTCTTTCTCGACTTATGTCACTAAGTATAATACTCTCTAGGTCCATCTACATTGTTGCAAATTAGCCTACCAACTTCTAATAAGTACCGCATTTATTCTATAATCTATAAGCAAACTACAAATGAAATGGTGAGAACATCATTAAAAAAAATTTTTTTTTTGTTTGGTCATGCTACGTGGCTTGCGGGATTTAGCTCCCCAACCAGGGACTGCACCGTAGCCATGGCAATGAAAGCATGGAGTCCTAACACTGGACCACCATGGAACTCCCTAAAAGTATTTTTTAAATTATAGTATCAGTTTTGAGCATGTTTATTTACCTTAATCTTCAAATAGGGGAAACGGGAATAAAGTTGATCTTAATTCTTATTTAGATGTCCTTTAAAATTTACCAGTAATAGTGGCAAGTTAAAAATTCAATTTAAAAAATGTTCTAATCCTGTATAGGTATATAACAAAGTAGCTATAGGAGAAATAACATAATGTCTAGGATTTACTTTAAAATATGTCAACAATAAATAAATTTTAAAAATAAAAGGATAGAGAGTCCTAGATGAAGCAAGACTGGCAAAATGTTATTTGTTGAAGCTGAATGATGATTACAAGGTTCATTATATTTTTGTTTCTACTTTTATGTAAGTTTGAAAATTTTTCTAAGAGAAAGCTTTGAAAATTCACATCTTCATCAATATTCATTTAAAGTATAGTTGACATGTAAGAAATGTGGACTGCATTTACAACAGTCTTATGGTGTATCTCAGATAACAGTGGTAACAGTCAAGAATTTGATAATCAGTCACTATACAGATGGGGCTTCCCTGGTGGCTCAGTGGTAAAGAACCCACCTGCGAATGCAGGAGACATGGGTTTGATCCCTGGGTTGGGAAGATCCCATGGAGAAGGAAATGGCAACCCACTGAGTATTCTCACCTGGGAAATCCCATGGACAGAAGCCTGGTGGGCTACAGTCCCCAGGGTCTGTAAGAAAGTCAGACACAGCTTAGCTTAGCAACTAAACAATACAGTTCAGTTCAGATCAGTTCAGTCGCTCAGTCATGTCCAACTCTTTGCGACCCCACGAATCGCAGCACGCCAGGCCTCCCTGTCCATCACAAACTCCCGGAGTTCACTCAGACTCAAGTCCATCGAGTCAGTGATGCCATCCAGCCATCTCATCCTCTGGCGTCCCCTTCTCCTCCTGCTCCCAATCCCTCCCAGCATCAGAGTCTTTTCCAATGAGTCAACTCTTCGCATAAGGTGGCCAGAGTACTGGAGTTTCAGCTTTAGCATCATTCCCTCCAAAGAAATCCCTGGGCTGATCTCCGTCAGAATGGACTGGTTGGATCTCCTTGCAGTCCAAGGGACTCTCAAGAGTCTTCTCCAGCACCACAGTTCAAAAGCATCAATTCTTCGGTGCTCAGCCTTCTTCACAGTCCAACTCTCACATCCATACATGATTACTGGAAAAACCATAGCCTTGACTAGACGGACCTTTGTTGGCAAAGTAATGTCTCAGACTAGGCCTGAAATACAACTCAGGGGTAGGGGAAATAGCACTTGAAATGCCCTTTTCTAAATTTCCCTCTCCCTTTGAGAAGCCTTTATTTCCTCACTTTTTTTCTAATTATTTTTTATTGAAGGATAATTGCAATTCCCTTACTTTTTATCCCACCAGATTTGCTTGCAGTTTCTGAAACTCTGGGCAGCTGCTTCTGTAGACTCACAAAATCCTTCTCTGCTGCCTGCCTCAAAGGGGCAGTGGCTTTTTAGGTCTCTTGCTTATTCAAGCCTTGTTAAGGTGACTATAGTTATCTCTTGAGTCAACCAGGCCAATCTTTGTGGAGAGGGAGTTTCATATTTTTACACAAAACTAAAAATAAACTTTTCATGTACTTATAGAATTCTATAAACTAATGTGAAAGCAGATGTCTTTTTTTTCTTAATATCACATGACTTGATATATACCTTAATGTCTGGTGCAATAATGGCATAGGATATATTTGGGAAGTTGCATTTTAGTATTAATATTTTTAAGAGAGCTATTTTATTTTTTTCTGAGGAAGTGAAACAAATACAAAGTAATAAGATATCATTTTAAAGAATAGTGCTTTATTGGATAAGTTTTTATTCACAGAAAAATAAGCTTTAATCTATGATAACTGCCAGATTATACAGTAGAAAGCAATTTTCTTAGTTTTCCATACTGATGGAAAAGTTTCTACTAAATGAAAACAGCCATAAAATTATATTTACAAATATAGTACTCTATCTCACACATTTCACGTGATTATTTACAACACTATTACAATGACATAAGAATCAGTCATTCTGTCAGGTTAGATATAAAGTATAAAGGTAATGCAAAATCTTCTAACAAAAATTACATTAAAGCAATTATTACATCAAATAAAAATGCAAATTTGTTGCTAAGTATAGACAGAATGACAAAATATACTTACATAGTAATTTTAAATGATACACAATTAATGCTACACAAGAAGAATGTAGTAAATGAAAAAAAATCTATATGCATTTCTGCAAACTTTAGACTTCAAATAAGAATCTTACCCCCGAAACATTAATGCAATATTGTACAATTTGAAGCCATATGTATTTAAGATTGTCCTACTGTATTAAAGTGTCATTTAATATGTAGTGAATGTTATGGTATAGAATAAAGAATAGTTGAAAAAATAAACATTTGAGACCTCCCTGGAGAGGTAGCTTGAAGTTTTTCACCATCAAACTATGTCCCAGCCTGGGCTATCACTGATTAGTTATATAGCTTTGAACACATCATTTCACCATTGAGCCTCAGATGGTTCATCTTAAAACAAGGGGAATGAATTAGATACTCTCTAAGGTCACTTCTAGCTCTGACATCCTATGATTCTGTTGTGCTGCAAGTGAAATTCACGTTGTGCTAAGTTTATAAGTCAAACTGAAACTGACTATAAAAGTGGGACTAAGCCAATTGTTTCTATTAGAAAAACTCAACTAACTTTGGTAAGAATATTGTTTCAAGTTTTTAAAAAAGGAATTTAAATATTTTTAAGGATTTGACCTACTTGTGTACTGCAATTTGCATCTTAACTATGACAAACAAAAAAGATGAATTAAGAGTCAGTGAAAGAGTTATTATCTAAGTTTTAGCCCTAATTTCCAGAGTCAAGGCAAATCCATGGAAGGTAAAAAAGTGTTAGGAAGGGAATTAACATTTATAACAAGTATTTTACACATACGGTCTCCTCAACTCTTATAATTTTTTAAGACAGGTACTATTTGCATTTCACAGATGAAGAAATGGTTACTTCTTCTTTTCTAAGCCAGATGTGGCTAAAAACCGTATCTGTCAAATATTCAGTCCCATTTTCTTCTTTCTCTAATAGAAATGATATGCAACCTATCCTATTTCTCCAACCCCTCCACCCCTTTTCCCCCATATTCAACCAACTGGGTAATCAGGAAATAAAACAATCATTTCAGTCTAAAGGGTTCAATATGTGGAACTAATGCTGTGGTGGTAGTCTCCATTCAGAGTTCAAAATACCAATTTTATCCACTAAAATGAAAACCAGGAAGAAAACTACCAACATTTAAGTGATAAAACAACAAAGGATTGTAATACACAAGGGCAAATCACATCACATACATTCACTACCCCCATTCTACTCCATCTTAGCCCCTAACCCAAGGGAAAATAAACAAAAATCTAGCAGGAAAGGTAATACAAAGCCATTACTTAACAAACTGGAATTTACTTTATAAACACTAAACTCATTTCTCAAAAATTAAGACAAGGCTTTTGATTAGCACACCAGATTATTATGAATAAAGACAATTATTTATTACAAAACAACTTGACTCTTCACATGACTAAAATGTAGTAAAACAGGCGGTGCCTTTGAAATCTTAGAGTGAACTTTATACAGAAAAGGAAGTCTACATGGAGATACTGAGAACTATTTTGGGAAGGGGGAGGCAGAGATTTGGATCTGGCTATATTTTTGACCTTGCAAGTGATCATTCTTTGCACAAATAGATGGGAAGGATCCAGTGCTTTTTATAGTGCAAACACAGGCAAACATTGGTAAGTCTTTAAAAATTTGATTAGAAGTTGGAGCATTGAGTGATTTAAGAACCTGAAGCAACAGCATTTCTAAACAATTCTTAAAATAAACTTGTTAGCCACATCAGCTTCATGCATTAAATCTTACAACTGATGGGGAGTAAAAAGGTCTTGCTTAAATCTAAACATACAAATTTTAAAAGAGTTTTAAAGAACTGAGGCTCCCAGAACTGGAAAACCTTATGTTAAAACAATTCAGTCCTTGGACAACAACTAGATTGAACCAACTACCTGACTTGGAGCTGACGTGTCCTGGAAAACACATTTTTAAACCTTTAACACTTTTCTCCCCTTGTAATTTAAGTTTAAATTTAAAGCTTAGATTATACATATAAAATTTAACTTTTAATGAATATATAACTAAATCTAAATGGAAGAAAGTGCAAAAGTAAAGAACTGAGGATTTACATAGTACAACAAAAACAGGGTGGTCATTATTTGACTTTAAAGATTCTTACTGCCCTGCAGATGCCGGACTTGCCCGCACCACGGGTGTGGCTGCCCTGCTGCGCCCGTGCCGTTGGGGCAGAGAGGAAGCGGCTATTTCTACGCTCAGTGCTCAGAACCGTGGGCACTAAGAATGGTTTGTAGCCAGACATCAGTGGAAAAAATAAAAATAAAAAAAATTTTTTTTTAATTAAAAAAATAAAGATTCTCATTTAAATTTGCAATGCTTTAAATGAATATCAAAGTAGTAATTAACAGAGGTTAAGAGAACATAACAATACTCTTTCTCTTAGAAAATACAACAAAAATATAACTTCTGACAGTTTTACTCTCAACCTTTTCTCTACAGTAAAATGCCTCACTCACCTCTACAACAGGTTGTTGTGAGGATCTTTGCCTGGGTGTTCTATGAAGCATTTTTAGACTTTTATCTTTTTAACCTATATTGATTCTTACTCAAGCTTTATTTTCTCTTTAATATTCAAAAAACTATTCTTCTTTTCTTGTCAGTATTTTATAATTTCCAAGAAGTTTTTAAGGATCTTGGGAGAACATTCCAGAAGTATCTGCTATTATTACTAGACAAGAAAACAAAAAACTTAGGTGAAGACTTGACATTTTATCCTATATACATCTTAAGCATCCTAACGGTAAAAATTCACATGAAACTTTAAGATACAAGATATGAGAATCTCAACATGGAAAGCTGTTACTATAACTACGAGCAGTGTACAAACATGCTTCTACTTTTACCTACATAAGCTGACAGATGTTTAAAATACTGGGTTAACAAAGATCTTTTAGTAAAGTGACTTAGGCAGGCTTAAACTAGCAAGGATTAAAGATGAATCCTTACTAATTAATTGGAAGATCTGAGACATATTTTATATTTCATTTTACAAAATCAGGAATATTTATTTTTAAACAAGAGAAGACATGGTCTACCTGTCAGAAAACTACCACTCAGAAATATTTTTTATCCACGAAGCAGGAAAAACATATAAACATTTAAATTTCACATTGGCACCAAAAAGGTTAACTGCCCTGCCTTCTTGGATTAGGAAAACTAAAGCTGAGCAATAAGTAGTTTTGCAGGCGTTTGAACATGCCTAAGCCTTTAAATCAGCAAAATACTTTCTAAAAATTTTGATTACAAAAGTAATAATACTTATAAAAAATTCAAACAGAACAAAATGAAAAAAGTAGAAAGTGAAAGGCCCTTATAAAGCCCCTCTGGGACCCATCCCCCCACCCCCTTTCAAGAGAAACCACATTTAACAGTTTGGTGCCTATCTTTCCAATCTTCTGTTCTATATGTATATAAAATACACACACTTTCACTTGGCTCATTCTACACATAGTGTTTTGCCATTTGATTTTACACTTAATATACCTCTCATGTCTTTTTATGTCAGTACATGTAGGCTAAAAGGTAGTCAATCATTAAATACCCTTTTAACAATGGCAAAATCATTAAAAAAAAATCATCCACCCAAGTAAATGTGTATAATTTAAAAGAAAATGGACAAAATCCTAAAACACAAACATCTAAAAATCATTTCCATCTTTCCATCAGTGTGAAACAGTTCATTCCTTTTTCACACAAAACAAATTATGTGATTG
Organism: Bos grunniens; assembly: GCF_055505025.1. Lineage (NCBI taxonomy): Eukaryota > Metazoa > Chordata > Mammalia > Artiodactyla > Bovidae > Bos > Bos grunniens. Next base: position 138,363,161 of record NC_141194.1, read on the forward strand.
GGAAGATTAACTCTAATCTCCATTCATACAGAATGCTCTATTTGTTAAGCCTATCCAAAATGAATGAAAAATTCAACTGATTAATTCACTTACATTTAGAAAACTAAGTCAGTGTACTATAAAACACACATTGTGATCAGTTACAATATGATGCTTCTTAGTCTAGGGTTTCAATTAAATAACAGTGGGAGAAAAACAGAACAGCTAATACAGTTAACATCCTGAAAAATCCAGAAATTCAAATTTTAGACTGCCAACTATAACATTGCAGTTTACACTTTCTTCCTACTTGGCAGCAAATGCTAATGGAATTCAATGCTGATTTCTTCAAGTTGGTTCACATCACACATTCAATCAGGGTAATAAGAACATAAGACGCCTACTGTAGTTAGATTACGACATGAAAATTTTTTGCCTCAAAGTAATGGCTGTGTAGCACATGGGACACTTGTCAACTGCTTCAGCACACTGTTTACAAGTGACCAGATGTCCACAAGGAATAAAGACGACAGCAATATTTCTATCCATACAGATTTTGCAAAGCTTCTCCTCTTGTAGGAGCCTTAGCTGCTCTTCAGTACTAATGTCTGTACAAAGAGAAAAAAACGTGTTAATTTTAGACTTTCTGAGTTGGTTAAATTCACTGAAACAGTGTGAACCCCTACTATGTGCCGGACGCTGATCAAGTGTCAGGAGATGGGATAACTCACACATGGCATCTACTCTTAAGCAGTTCACAGCCTAGTGGGAGAGAAGGACGTGAGCTGAGGCTACAGAAGCAAGCACAAAGTACAAAGTGATAAGTTCTGTAATAAAGTTACAAAGTGCTCTGGGACAAGGTAACAGAACAAGTTCTTTTGTTCAGGTTAGGTGGGGAAAGTTCCACCGGTTGGTGGCTGTTGGGTGGGGAAGTGGGGAGGTGGAAGAGTGACATTTAAAAACAGAAATCTGCTAAGCAGAGAAGCAAGGGTTAGGTAAAAGTAGCAGCATATCGAAAGGGCACGGCTTATTCCAGAAATTAAGAGATGGAAGTGGAGGGCCACTTATGAAGTGGGACAAGTAGGATTTAGTGATTGGATGTGAAGGATGAGGAAGAAAGAGGAAATAAAGTTGATTTCAAGATTTCTAGCATGGCTGACAAGGGGATGGTAGTGCCAATAGGAAATAAAAATGGAGGTACAGGTTTGGGATTTTTAAGATATTTCTGAGGTGTTTGCAGGGCATCCATATAAAAATGTCCAGTAGGCGATCGGAGCGTTAAGTCTTAAGGTCAGAAGAAATCAGGGCTAAAGATAGAAACCTGGGCGTCATCAATATACAGGTGGCACTGAAGTTCTTGTTTAATTCAGCCTTTGTCAAGCTTAGTTTTGAGAAATGTTAACAAATGCGGCACAAAAATATGTTTAACAATCGTATATAACTATGACAACATCAGCAATCAGATCAGATCAGATCAGTCGCTCAGTCGTGTCCAACACTTTGCGACCCCATGAATCACAGCACGCCAGGCCTCCCTGTCCATCACTAACACCCGGAGTTCACTGAGACTCATGTCCATCGAGTCAGTGATGCCATTCAGCCATGTCATCCTCTGTCGTCCCCTTCTCCTCTTGCCCCCAATCCCTCCCAGCATCAGAGTCTTTTCCAATGAGTCAACTCTTCGCATGAGGTGGCCAAAGTACTGGAGTTTCAGCTTTAGCATCTTCCTTCCAAAGAAATCCCAGGGCTGATCTCCTTCAGAATGGACTGGTTGGATCTCCCTGCAGTCCAAGGGACTCTCAAGAGTCTTCTCCAACACCACAGTTCAAAAGCATCAATTCTTCAGCACTCAGCCTTCTTCACAGTCCAACTCTCACATCCATACATGACTACTGGAAAAACCATAGCCTTGACTAGACGAACCATTGTTGGCAAAGTAATGTCTCTGCTTTTGAATATGCTATCTAGGTTGGTCATAACTTTCCTTCCAAGGAGTAAGCGTCTTTTAATTTCATGGCTGCAATCACCATCTGTAGTGATTTTGGAGCCCAGAAAAATAAAGTCTGACACTATTTCCACTGTTTCCCATCTATTTCCCATGAAGTGATGGGACCAGATGCCATGATCTTCGTTTTCTGAATGTTGAGCTTTAAGCCAACTTTTTCACTCTCCTCTTTCACTTTCATCAAGAGGCTCTTCAGATCCTCTTCACTTTCTACCATAAGGGTGGTGTCATCTGCATATCTGAGGTTATTGATATTTCTCCCGGCAATCTTGATTCCAGCTTGTGTTTCTTCCAGTCCAGTGTTTCTCATGGTGTACTCTGCATCTAAGTTAAATAAGCAGGGTGATGATATACAGCCTTGACGTACTCCTTTTCCTATTTGGAACCAGTCTGTTGTTCCATGTCCAGTTCTAACTGTTGCTTCCTGACCTGCATACAAATTTCTCAAGAGGCAGATCAGGTGGTCTGGTATTTCCATCTCTTTCAGAATTTTCTACAGTTTATTGTGATCCACCCAGTCAAAGGCTTTGGCATAGTCAATAAAGCAAAAATAGATGCTTTTCTGGAACTCTCTTGCTGTTTCCATGATCCATCGGATGTTGGCAATTTGATCTCTGGTTCCTCTGCCTTTTCTAAAACCAGCTTGAACATCTGGAAGTTCATGGTTCACATATTGCTAAAGCCTGGCTTGGAGAATTTTGAGCATTACTTTACTAGCGTGTGAGATGAGTGCAATTGTGCGGTAGTTTGAGCATTCTTTGGCATTGCCTTTATTTGGGACTGGAATGAAAACTGACCTTTTCCAGTCCTGTGGCCACTGCTGAGTTTTCCAAATTTGCTGGCATATTGAGTGCAGCACTTTCACAGCATCATCTTTCAGGATTTGGAATAGCTCAACTGGAATTCTGTCACCTCCACTAGCTTTGTTCATAGTGATGCTCTCTAAGGCCCACTTGACTTCACATTCCAGGATGTCTGGCTCTAGGTCAGTGATCACACCATCGTGATTATCTGGGTCAGCAATAGCAGCAGTTAAAAGTAATATAGCACTTCTACTTTGTGCTAGGCACGATTCCAAATGCATTACATATTTTAACAATCTTTGTGATCACTGTATAGCAGTGGTTTCCAAATTTAGCTTCACATGAGAATCACTAGGGGTATTTAAAAAAAAAAAAAACAACCAATAGATTCCTTGGCCCCATTCACTCAATCTAATATTTCTGGGGTTGAGCACACTGGCATTTCTGAACCATGACTATCAAGTTGAGGGCAGTAATAATAAAGCATATATGCCCTCTTAGAAATTCAAAATGCATTCCCTATTTAACTACAGAGCTCCTTTTTCACGACATCTCTTAACATTCTGGGGAACACTATTTTGAAAACAAGTTTGGGAAACAGTGGTTTAATTTTATTCAACAAATGCTTATGGAACACTTAGCTAGGTTCTAGGCATTAGAGATAGATTAACAAATATATAGATCCTGGGCTCCTAGTCATTCATAGACAAGTCAGGAACACAAGCAGGCAGGAAATTATAATACAGTGTAATGATTAAAGTAATGACAATGTGTTATGAAGAACATAGGAAGGCTGTGTATCCATGTATACACAGAGGGAAGGCCTTCCAGAAAATATTATACCTAAATTGGGTCCTAAAGGATAAGTAGGAGTAAACTAGAAGAGGGAGAAGGCCTTAGACCTTGGGGGACAAGAGCAGTGGGAGAAGAGGGCTCTGGGAAGAGAATGTGAAGGGGAAATAGCGTGAGATTATAGCATGAGGCTATAGAAGGTTAGCAGGAGCCTGATCATGAAGGATTTGGTAACCCATGTGAAGGAGTTTCGACTTGACACCAAGGGCCCCAGAGCCAGTGAAAGGTTTTAACCTGGAAAAAGATACCAGAATTGCTTCAGTAAGGTTTTCTTGGCTAGTCATGGAGAAAAGGATTATTTGATCCTTTTTTTTCTTAAAAGGCAACCTCCTGGGCATAATTCAAAACTCAAATATGGAACATAGAGATAAGAAAGATAAACTGTCTGTCCTCAAGAAGCCTAACAGATAGGAAGGGACAGAAAAAGTTCCAAAACAACGTTACAAATGCTTTAACAGAGAGAGTAGAGAAGAGAAAGCTGCAAAGTGTGCTATGGGTCTTTGGGGAAACTTCAAAGAGTGACCTTTGAGCTGAGCCTTGAAGGACAAGTTCACGAAGTGGGTTTAGGGAATTGGGGGTGCAGTGGGGAATGAGATGAGGTATACAAACAGGAAAAAGGCATTCGGGGCATAGCAAACAACAAAAGTAAAGGGATGGCATTATAAACTGATTTATATTATATGGATGCATCTGACCAAAAAAGAATAGTGTATATTCCTGCCATCACCAAGACTGTGGCAGCCAGCGAAAGCCAGCCTGCCAGAGGAATATGGAAAAGCAGAGTGACTTGGTTAAGAGAAAACACTGAGATTACAAGCTTTCTGCTGTGGGCCACAAGCAGAAGGACTCGGAGATCATGCAGCAGAAGCTGAAAAAGGCAAATGAAAAGAAGGAACCCAAGTAACTTTGTGGCTTTTTGTCCAATCTTCTCCTGCTTTGCCTGTGTGCCTGGAGCCTGTCCCGCTACACTTCCTCCTGTCATGCTCACAGCTCCCAGTACCCAGGCATTCCTTTTGCCTGGGGTCCACAGCAGGTCTCTTTTGGGGTTCCCTCCTCTCAGGTAGTCTCTCTTCCCCAGGCCAGTCCTGGGGGTGAGGGGACTACCCCTTCAAAGTGTTTTTTTAGAAGTACCTTTGTAATCCCCCAAAAAATCATGAAGAGGAAAACAATTAATTTACATGTTACTTTTGCATGTGATGCTACAATGAATAAAAAAGGAAACTGGATCAGATACCTACAGTAGTCAAATTTACAGAGACAGAATGGTGGCTGCCAGGGGAACGGGAAAATGGAAGCTGTTTAATAGATAAAGAGTTTCAGTTTTGTAGATGAAAAGAGCTCTGGAGATTGACTGCACAACAATGTGAATGTACTTAAAACTACTGAACTATACACTTAAAAATGGCTCAGAGGGTAAATTTTATGTGTATTTACTTTTTTTTTTTGGCCACACCACATGACTTGTGGAATCTTACCTCCGGGACCAGGGACTGAATCTGGGTCCTTGGTACTAAGTGTCAAGTCCTAACCATAGGACCACTGGAGAATTCCCAATTAAAAAAAAAAAAACAAACACTGGACCAGAAGTCAGGAAACCGGAATTTCACTCCCAAATATCTGCGTGATCTTGAGTAACAGTTCATCAGCACCTCAGTTTTCTCTGAAGTAATGAAAATTATTATAGGATCTTTAAGGTTCTTTTGGTTCTGACTGTTTACAGTTCCATATTACAGTGCATATACTTACTTGAGATGGTGATGCTCTGGGCATTTTTTTCCAGACTGAGTTTTTTACTTCACTCTAGCCTAAAGAGTAACCACTGGGTTCTACATCCTTTCCTGAGCCACCTTTCCCCTTCTACTTGCCACAATGCCCTCTTCTAGGTTGGGAGGTACCTGGCACATAGCAATAAAGGCAATAGCTAGATAATTTTTCATGGTATCTGCTAATATTTTTACCGCATTATTATAAACCACTTCTAGAATAAACTGATGTTATTCATGTTCCAATCAGAGCAGATCTATGTGGAAAGACAGACTGATAAGAAATGTGCACGGGTTATTTGATTTTTACATTACTTTCTATCATATATATATAAGGATTAAAATAAGTATCTTACCACACACATGAAGTAAAGGGCTTTATATCATACAATGTCATTTTTAAAAAGAAAGGGAAAAAGATACTAATTTGGTACTATCTTTAGAAGACTGGGGTATTCTCTGTTACAGAGACAATGGTATAAAAGCTAGTATTGAATCTAGGATTTCTTAGTGAGTAACAATAACATTATATTTTCTCTAATAAATTTTATTTGCTTTTACTTCAATTAGGCCCACCCTCTATTTTGTACAGAATTAAAAGATTCTTAGAGCTGGTGTTTCCTCATCAGCTTTGGGAGGAGAAATAGACAGCAGCCCCCTCATGAAAAGCTTGCCTGTATCAATTACCTGCCTCTCAATTTTGTGAGACTAAGGAGACATCAACTGATGAATTCTAACGTGTGCCCTTGAGAACTGGCATTAACTTAGGCCCTTTTTCCCACACGACCCCGACTTGTAATCTCGGTAATGATGAGAACCTCCCACAAACTCCTGTTGAATAGAGACATCCCCCAGTGCACTCTGTCCTTTGTTCTCTTCCTACTGCAACCCACTAAATCTTTCTGCTGTAAACACCTTCAGGTATAAAAACTAACACCTTACTGTCAAACTTAATTAAGTTTGAGTTGTGGTGAAGATGCAGGGAAAAATGACATAGTCACTTGTATCACAAAGCAAATGATTTGTTTCACCATCACCAAGACAAGAGGAGCTATTATAGGTTTTAAATAAATGTATCTTTAAGGAAAAAAGTAGTCTGCTTTCTGCTGAATCTTCTACACCAACTAGAGTAATATAAAACTCATCAATGTTATACTGCTTTAAGACATTTGATTATCTGAATAATGTTTCAAAAGCATCTGAAATAACTTAAAGATCAAAAGGCTCTTGAATGTAAAAAACAAAATAAGTTAACTTTTAAGTTCATTAGTACTTAGAGAATTCTCATCTTTTGGTAGAGGTGGTCAAAAGCTTAGAGAATGATTATATACTTCTCTTCTACATTATTCAATACACTTTGTATATGAATCACAGTATTAAAATGCATTTAATTCAAGCTCTATTTAGCAATATGACCCTTTTACATATTTATATCATGTGGAAAGTTGCAAAATACTCTAAATCCAAGCAGTTTCAACTGAAAAACTTAGAGTCTACACACAATGATAAAAGTTAGCCTTTGTTGTTCTTTACCTAAAATAGAGTATAAACTTACAGTTTTTAAAATTAATAGATCAGTAGATCTTACTTGGATCCTGATCAGAACACATCAACTGTAAAAACATTTTAAGATGATGAGGAAAATTAAAATCAACTGAATTTCAGATGATATTATAGAATTACTGTTAATTCTGTTAAGTGTGACAATAGTATATTATGGGCTAAATGTCTTTCTCTCCAAAACTCATGTTGAAGCCCTCACACCCTATGTGATGGTGCTTAGAGGTGGGGCCTTCAAAAGGTGATTTGGTTTACATGGGGTCATGATGATGGGACTCCATGATGGGATCAATGTTCTTATAAGAGGACTAGAAAGCAGAATGCTATCTCTCTTGGCCAAGAGAGGACATAGAGAAGGCAGCCATCTCCCAGCCTGGAAGAGAGACTTCACCAGGAACCAAATCTGCCTGAACCTTGGACTTCCCAGCCTCCGGAAGTATGAAAAACAAATGTCTGCTGTCTAAGCCACCCAGTCTACGGTACTATTATAACAGTCTGAATAGATTAACACACAGTATTAAGGTCATGTTAAAAAAAAAGTCCCTACATAGTTATTGAAGTATTTATAGGCAAGTGGTATACAGGATGTCTGGGATTTACTCTGAAAAACTACAGCAAAAATCAAAGTTGGGGGAAGAAAGGGAGATTGAAAAAGTGTTGACAATTATTGAAGCTGGCTGATGGATATCTGAGGGTTCATTGTACTGTTCTCTCCACTTTTGAGTATGTTTGACATCTTTCATAATAAAAAGTTTAAAAAAACATTTATCCGAAGGGAAGTATGAGAGGAGGAAAATGCATGGGCCACATAGTCATATAAGATACTATCCATAATGAAATACTAGGTGTATCTTGCTTTTAAAACACAGGCATGCATACCTTTCTGTAATGAAGTCTGACTTGATTCATCTTGTGTATTATCTTTCTGAGCATTCACTAGATCTGCAACCAGAACCTCAAGTGATTTATAGTTGCTCCCAGATGTCTGAATTTTCCCCTCCATTGTTTTCTTAATGTCCTTGAAACTGAATCCCATTCGTATAGCTTCTTGTACCATAGGATTTTGGAATATTGTATCATCTGAAATGAAAATTGGTGAGGAAAAAAATCACAGACTTTAATTATTTTCATTAACACAACCCAATAGCAGAGTATCATTAAAAAGAAAAATTTAAGCAACAAGCAAAAAATCAAAACCAAACCAGCAAACCAAAGCTGCTTTGGGAAGAGGATTTAGAAATATTTAGGCACTGAAGAATCACTTCCAGAATCTTAAAATAGTTGAAAGTACAATGAGTATGTATTTGTACTATTAGGAATTGAGATTAGGTGCTTTAAAGACTATAACAAATAGTACAAGATAAGGTAAAACAGGTACAAAAAGGGTTAAGTGCTTCAAAAATTCTGAAACTGTGGACATCTTTACCAAATCACCACAATTATTTTGAAAAAGTCATGGGAAATAGAAGTTCCAGTCTGTGACCTTCAATGTATCAGTTTCCTATCTCTCAGACTTAGTTTCTGCAGTTGAGTGGGGTGGACTAGATAAGGCAAGAAACCTAATAGAAACTCACTTTAATGACACTTGAGGTAGGACTACAGATTGTGGTAGTGGTAGTGGTGGTGGTGTTTAGTCGCTAAGTCGTGTCTACTTTTTGTGACTCCATGGGCTGCAGCCTGCCAGGCTCTTCTGTCTATGGAATTTCTCAGGCAAGAATACTGGAGTGGGTTGCCATGCCCTTCTCCAGGGGACCTTCCTGACCCAGGGATCCAACCTGCGAGATCTCCTGCATTGGCAGGTGGATTCTTTACCAATTGAGCCACCTGGGAAGAGCTTACTAGAGCTCTCAGCCTTCCAATTTCTAGGTGTAAATCAAAGGAACTACTTCTAGTTCCAGGAGGAGACAGTCTCTCTGCTTTGACTTCATGCCTTTGTTCACTCTCCTCTGGGCAAAGCTCTTATTCTTTTGTTAGCCTGACGAATACTAATCTTACCAGATTGTGTAGTGATGTGCTAAAAGAGACTTCTATCCTCGACTCATCACTTACACTCTTGGGTATTTTTTTTCCCCTTTTTTCTTTTCCAAGCTGTGCAGCTTGAGGGATCTTAGTTTCCTGACCAGGGATTGAACATGCCCCCCCTCCCTCCCCCATCCCCGCACAGTGAAAGTTCCAAGTCCTAACCACTAGGCCTCCAGGAATTCCCCACTCTTCAGTATTAAAGATGAGTACATATACCCGCCAAAGACATACACAAGAATATTCATAGCAGTGTTATTTATAACAGCCCCAAACTGGAAACAACTCAAGTGTCCATTATCAGGTGAATGGATAAGTAAATTGTGGTATATTCAAATGCTAAATAGCAAGGAAGAAGAATGAACTACTTCCACAGACAACATGGATCAATCACATAGACATGATAAGCAAAACATCAACATAATCATGAACCAGAGACAATTGAGTACATATTGTATGATTACATTTTTAAGACGTTCAAATCTAATCTATGGTAACAGAAGTTAGGATATAACTTGGGGGTAAATATTGATTGTGAAAGGGCCTGAAGGAGCTTTCCAGGGTGGTAGACATGTTCTGTATCCTGATCTGGGTGATGGTTAGATGAACCTCTCCCTCATACCATATACAAAAATTAATTCAAAATGGATCACAGACCTGAATGTAAGAGCTAAAAGCATAAAACTCTTAAGGACACTAAAAAGAAAGTGAAAAGACAACCCATGGGATGGGAGAAAATATTTGCAAATCATATACTTGACATGGGACTTACATGTATAAAGAACTAAAATATATAAAGAACTATTACAAGTCCATAATAAAAAATCAAGTAATCAACTAAAAAAAAGGCAAAGGAGATGAACATTTTTCCAAAGAAGATATACAAATGGCCCAAAAGCATATGAAAAAAATGCCCAACACCTTTAGATATCAGGGAAATGCAAATCGACTAAAAACACTAATCCTAAACCAGAGCAAGAGTCTCAGTCAAAAGCATATATATGTATATATATAGTATTCTCTTGTCTTCTAATCTTTAAGATACTAAATAGATGATGCTTTAAGTATAGGGAGGGCTTCCCTGGTGGCTCAGTGGTAAATAACATGCCTGCCAATGCAGGAGATGTGGATTTGATCCCTGGGTCAGGAAGATCCCCTGAAGGAAATGGCAACCCACTCCAGTATTCTTGCCTGGAGAATCCCATGGACAGAGGAGCCTGGTGGGCTACAGTCCATGGGATCGCAAAACAGTCAGACACAACTTAGTGATTAACAACAACAACATGAGTATAGGGAATGGGGAATCACCAGACATATTTTAAACTAAACTTTATTATATTTAAAACATGATGACTAGGTTGAGAATGAGATCTGTAGTGTGATGTAGGATTCTGAAGACCACTAATGCTTTGTAATGTAACTGTGGGCTGGTCACTTAACCTCTCTGAAAAGTTGGATAATAATATCATTCTTGTTTAACATCTTTCTTTGTACACTTTTAGTTTGTAAAGATGTCTATGATGAGTAAATAATCTTTGTGATTAAAAAAATATCTCTACCTTTCTAAAGGGAATAGGATATAAACAAACCAAACCACACCCCTTTATGAAGTAGCTGGGGAAGGCAAAAAGAGGCATCCAATAATAGCACATCAATAGGACATTGGATTCATGATCTTGGCTAACTAAAGAAACTCTGTTGACAAAAATTCACTTAACTCTTTTTTGGGGGATTTTAACAGAAATGAAAATGTACAGCTTACAGCTGTTCCTCTCGAACTTGGAAAATCTGTTCAACCTCTGAACGAATGTTCCCAATACATAAATATCCAACTTAAATGTATAGGCACTTCATTAATTCTTAAGTTTATAGCAATCTTATCTCAAAGAAAAATACCTTGAAAGAATCGGCTTACCTTTCTACCTTATAAATAACAGCTGTAATATTGGCAATGAAATTAAAATATTTTAAAAAGTATATTTACCAATTATTTCAGTTAACAATGGTGCTCTTTCAACAGTTCTCCCCTAAAATACAAATAAGAATTGTAAGTTAGAATTCTTTTTGGTAGAAGGCAATTACCTCAATTTGAAAAATTATGTTTATCGTGAATTTATAAATTAGCTTTATTCCAATTCAATATATGAATATTCACAAGAGGCATAGCCTGATGAAGCTCGAAGTTAAAAGATTCCAATCCACTCACTTTACAGACAAGAAGCTGAGGCTCAGGGAGATTAAACAGTTCATGGCAGGGCCATAATGGCAACTCTTGTGTCTCATTCTAGTCCAGGGCTCTTTCCACAAAGTACTGATGCCTTAGCCACCCTAGGCCACACTATCAATTTAGGTATGTTTTTGAGATTTTAAATACTGTCTGTGAAAAGTTAAAACTATCAGTACAAAACACATTATACAAGTCTAATTTCAGAAGGCTGAGGGATTTAAGTGTTTTAGTTCTTCAAGTCCATTTTTGCTTACAGTGATACTTAAATTGGTTCATCCTGATCTCCTTTTCACAAATTTGCTTCAGCTTAAGAAAAACAAGCACTCTTCAAGATCTCCCATTTAGGCTCATCATACATTATTAATTTAAAATACTATACTGTGAATTTTACACCAAGAAATGTGTAATACATAATATTTGAAATACATAATATTTGAAAATGTGTATTCTACAATATGTGACTTACCAGAGACTCCTCAATTGAATGGGTTAAATGAATATTGTTTACATATTCTTCTCCCTTCTCTTCTAACAGATATTTACAGCTAAACAAATAAAAGAAGGTTAAACTTTAGTAGCTCATCAATTAGTAAAGTATAAGTAAAGATAGAATCATCTTAATTCTATTAACTTGCTTTTTGATATTTCTAGAGAGCCACCAAATAAAATGTTACTCAATTGACTATCCAACTATCATTTTAATGTTAAAAAATGTTCCCTTTGTTATCTTAATATGCTAATATTAGTAGAGCAAAAATATCAACTTGAGAACGTTGCTTTTAAACAAGTTATTAAACTAGCACCTTGACATTTAAAAACAAGTCTTAAATAGTTAATCTTAACGAGTTTTATTTAGAGATTAACCAATTGTACATTTTAAAGGAATCTTTTAGGCTTTCAGCCTTTCCTTTTAAGAGTGTTTCTGTGATTCATGGGGTTGCAAAGAGTCGGACACGACTGAGCGACTGATCTGATCTGATCTGAAGGTTAAGACTTCCAAATCATTCTGAAGTTTTAAGTTGTACTATTTTGTAGGCCAAAAATTCACATCACTGTACACTACACATCTGTGTGCCTTAAAGAGGCAAGATGGTAGAAAGACACTTAGAATATGTCATCATTCTAAGATGCCACTGATTGCAAGCAGCATGATTATACTATGTATAGTATGTATACATGTATACTACTATACTATGTATCACCATTGCCAATTAAATTATGACCCACCACCAGATGTGTCCTGATTTCAGAGCTGAAAATGTGAACAACTGTATGTCTTAGAATCAGTGAGATTCAGTAATATTTGCTAGAGGGTGTGATGGGTTCTCAAGGAATCTCCTTGATAACATGGGCTCTCATGCCCATCATTAAAGAGCCTACTTCCAACAACAAAAGCATACATTCCTAATTTGGTGTTTAGAAATAGCATCATCTGAATGTCACAGGTATGATATATAAATGATGAATGTTTTGGTCACCAGAAAAGGCTTAAGTGTTTTGGTTTTTTTTTTTAATGTATATAAAGTAGGTGACCCCATTTTTATAAACATGGTGTGAATTTCAAGCCATTGGTGAAGGTAAAAATAGTTGAGGTGAAAAGTTGTTTAAGTCTTCCCGCTGCATATGTACTGGCCAACCTGCCTGTCACTGAATGAATATTTAAATATCTTACCCTGGAAACCACTTAGCATGTTGTTCCCAAGGGTCTTCACTGGGTTTCCAATCATTTAGCCCTCCTCCACAGTGAAAACACTGTACTTTATCACCTTCACCTAAGAAACACACAAGTAAAAACACATGTATTTGTGCAATTACAACCTTACCCAAAAATAGCCTTTTAAATACTATAAAATTAAGCATTTATAAACTACATGAAAAGCTCACACCTTAAAATAAGATATCTGAATTCACATCTAAGTAATAGATAAGATCATTTGAGGAGGAAACACACACTAAATTTACTGATTCAATTTGAGGTATTTTACAGGAGGCTTCCTTTGTAGCTCAGTCGGTAAAGTATCTGCCTGTAGTGCAGGAGACCAGGGTTCGATCCCTGGGTTGGGAAGATCCCCTGGAGAAGGAAATGGCAGCCCACTCCAGTATCCTTGCCCGGAAAATCTCATGGACAGAGGAGCCTGGTGGACTGTAGTCCATGGGGTTGCAAAGAGTGGGGCATGACCGAGCAACTAACACTTACTTACAGGAGACAAAAATAAAATTTCCCAATTTTTATGTGAAAACTTTGTAATTACTTTATTAAGAACATGTCATTTGGGGTCATCAATACTACACTTACTTTTTCAAACTATAGAACAATAAAGTTGAGCATAATGAAATTACAGGATAAATTTCTCTAAGGTTATAGCTATATGACAATAAACTTTCAAGACTGTCTTATGATACTGAATAAATAAAATATAGAAATAATTGATATTTTGGTTTGGGGCATTCTTCAATTTTAAAGTAAATGGGTTAGATATATAATGGTATATTTTTTCTGAATATTCCTGGAAGCCATCATACTGATGGCCTTTCCTTCTCTACTTATATGTCTGTGCTCACTCAGTCATGTCTGACTCTGTGACCCCATGAACTGTAGCCCACCAGGCTCTTCCGTCCTGGGATTTTCCAGGCATGAATACTGGGGTGGGTTGCCATTTCCTTCTCCAACTGACATGTTTACAGTAGTCCATTTGAAAGTGCTCATTTTAAGCAATAAGACATCTTTCAAATATATAGGGCAGCTTTCAAGTATATAGTCTATGTACAAAAGGCAGGTATCAATTTTAACATCAGCCAAGGTAAATTCTCTCATGTTAACTCTTCTTACAGGGTTGTTGTGAGGCACAGAGAAAATGCATGTAATACATCTACTGAGCACATATAGGTGTGCAATAAATTATAGTCAGTATTACTATCAGACCTATGCTTCTAGCAGGGATATCTATCATCTTTTGCATGTCATTCTTTCCCAAAAGACAGTTACACAAAGATACATATTACTCATAATATGGCAGTCTTTTCCACATAAATTCCTGTGGTATATTACAGATTTAACAAAAGGGTTCACAGAATACTACTAACATAAATAACCATGCCAGCTTACACCTAAATATGACCAGTATGGGGGGCAAATGGCATCTATTTACTTTTTAGGAGCCCTGAGACAGTTGGAAAGTTATTTATTAGACTAGTTTTATAATAAAGTTTACCTAAAGCATAAAATCCAGCTCTTGCAAGCTGCTCCTTGTTAACGGAGTACATCCACGTCCCAAATGTAATGATCCGTGCTTCGTAATCTGCCATGGCTGGATTTATTGGAGCATTTGTTGAATTTGGGAAATTCCTATCAGAACTCACGACAGCGGATTCACTTTGCATATTAATATTCCGGCCCAAAACAAAGAAGCAATTAGGAAAGTGTCGCCTGTGTTCTGACCACGCACGATCACAAGGTTCCCAATTTTTCAACTTCCCACCACAACAAAAGCACTGTACTTGATCATCAATACCTGTGTAGTAGAGTCCAGCACGAGCTAACTCTCTTGGGGTTAAGTGGGCATAGTCTGGCCAGTTGTGAAATGACTTTAATCTAGCTTCTTCACTACACATGACAGGGTTCCTTGGGTATACGGTGTCTGATAAATCTACAACCTGTCCAGTTCTCAAAAGATAGTGTGCATGAGTCTCAGATGGCCTTTCTAAAACAAAATGATTTCTGTTTCCCAAGTAGTTTTCAGCTTTGTACTGACCATTTTGGACACCAGAATATGTAGGCTGTGCAGCATTGTTTTCAAAATAAAAGCCATTGATAAATCTGCAATTTGGGGATACTCTCCTGTGTCTTCCAATTGCTGAGTCTCCATATTGCCATCTATCTACTGCTGCATGACAACTAAAGCACCGCACAGTGTCTCCTTCCCCAGTATACAGAAAACCAGCTCGTGCTAGCGTTGATGCTGAAACAGGACTACTACTTGGAAAATTAGCAAAAGTTTTTAATCTATTAAACTCTTCTACAAATTCTTCATCCTTATCGATGTCTGCAGGTACACAAGTTTTAGATCCTTCAAAACTGTTAAAAGTCATCTTCTCTTGAAAATAGGACTTGTCCACCTTTTCTAAAAAGAGAACATTACATTAGGAAATCTAAAATGTGAAACACAGGCAATATATTTTTGATATTAGGAGCTAACAAATTATCCACTAATGACTTAAAAGTTATCACACAATCTCTAAGAAACATTCTAAATACTAG
This sequence comes from Bos grunniens, assembly GCF_055505025.1. Lineage (NCBI taxonomy): Eukaryota > Metazoa > Chordata > Mammalia > Artiodactyla > Bovidae > Bos > Bos grunniens. The sequence continues at coordinate 138,378,627 of NC_141194.1, forward strand.
AATTCTATGAATATATTATCACATGATTCAGGTCATAAGGTAAAAACCAGCATTTCTGTTTTCTCTTTTAAAGGAAAGTAATATTTAAACAAGTAGATCAGAACTATTCATTCTATAGTGCTTATTTTATATAAACATGAAACTATGTGATGCAGAATGTTATAATTACTAACCATGTAAAATCATTAATTAGGAAAAACATGAAAGAATAACATATGCAGATTCTTAAGTCTATGCATAATTGTTATAATGGATCACTGTATATTCAAGGCATCAAAATTCAGTTTTTACAATTAAAAAAATGCTAAGAATGTTAATGAACTAATTTTTAATAATTCTCTACTGCTTTGCAAAAGATAAGTTTTACTCACAACGTTGGTTCCAATGTGTTCTTTAAGAGCATCAAGTGTTTATGATTTTCAGGTAAAACACAGTCCACTTGTTGGAACTGGATCATTTCAAATGTATGTAACAGTGCCCTCTAGAGGGTGGTTCACGAAAAATACTAAGCACATGTAGACCTTAATTACAGTTACTTTTGCTATCAATTGCCCACAGACAAGGAACAATCTGTTCAAATGGAAAAGAAATACAATTGCAGCCTCATTAGAGATGCCAAATTACAGCTCTGTAATATTTAACCAAGATAAATGCTAAAAGGAACTGGTTGGGTTATGAGAAGAGTGGCCAAGAGAATTTATCCTCTAAACCTGAACTCTTTTAAAAGTGAAAGATGATGTTACTAGTAATTACATTGAGACAAGAGGTACAAATTAAGAGTTGCCCCAGGCAAACCTGGTTCTTCAGAATCTCACTTTATTCATGATACAGTGCTCTGTATATGCCTGTCAAAGGCAAAATAAAGGAATGGTCACAATGACTGTCTTCTTGGGAAGAACTAACAGCTCTTTTGGCATTATGTTGGCACAGTATGTTTTGAACTTCATCTCTCTTGGAGTTAATGTTCAACACAAGGCTTCTGTCTTGCAGGCTGGCAGTGGACTTCAGTCCTCCTGGACTTAATTTATACTGGTACTAATTCATATAGGGCTTCCCTGGTAGCTCAGATGGTAAAGAATCTGTTTGCAATGCAGGAGACCTGGGTTTGACCCCTGGGTCTGGAAGATACTATATTAATTCATATACACCTCAAGAGCTGAGATATATATGCATACAACAATTTTTGGAAGATAGTCTCCACGACTTTTGATTGTTTCCCAGATAGCTTTAAGACTCTTAAATCAGCATAAGCTTGACGATAAAAATCAAAATTCAAAGACACCAAGGGAAGCTGACAAGCTAATGAGATAAAATTGGGATATGTGTAAAGCCTTACATTCTGACTTTAAAAATCTGTTGTACACCTAAAGGAAGATGGAATCCTCATTTGGAAAGAAGTCATGTGAAGGCAAATCTCCAGATTAAAATCTTGGGATTTTAGTTAATTACAAATTCATCAAGAGCCAACATCACATGGCAGCTAAAAAACTCGAAACAACTTCAGTCTGCATTCATGTCCAGATGTGCAACATTCAGATTCAATTCAGCTACATTCTGAGTATTATTTTTAGTTCTGAACATTTTAGAAGGGATATTAACAAAGTACAATGTCCATAGAGATCAATCAAGATGATGAAAGTGGTATCCTATGAGGAATAGTTGGAAGAGTCAAGTATTTATCTCAAAGGGAAAAGAAAATTGTAGGGAGAGCAGTGGAGAGGACAGAATAACTACCTTGAGAGATCTAAAAGGCTGTCATGTAGAAAAGGGATCCAAATTCTATTTACCTTGAGGGCAGAATTAGAATTAATTAATATGTATTACAGTCAGTACATTTTAACCCAGTACAGGGATGGATGAATAGTTACAACAATCAATATCAGTATAAAATGGATTGGGTTGCCTTGTAGATTTTGAGTTCCTCTCATCACTGGAAGGGACTTTGGCATGGACCAGGAGACAGGATTAAGCATTTCTAAGTCTATAATTATCCTGAAGAATTAATGCTGAATATAATCTCAGACATATGAAAGTTATCTTCTCTGAGGTAGTAAGTTTTGTTTCTCAGGTCAGTCAAAACAGACAGAAATGTAAAACCAATGATCTATTTTCATTTCATAATGGTGAGTATTTTGTGTGGTTCAAGTAGTCATCCTATTTCAGATACTATTAGATAAAGCTCCATCATTCAACACCAGCAGGAGAATTTCTATTTGAAGCTTTCAAGTGGAGACCTTATCTTCCCAGGGGTTATTTCCATGCTAATAGTTTAGATTTCTCTTGTTTGAAAAGCAGGTATTTATTCAGAGCCACTCAACTGAACACTGCATATACATTATCAGAGTGGGGGCTTTTGTAGAAGAGAAAACCACTACCAGAAAGGTTAAGAGTTAAAAGAGAGAAAAACTGATTGACAAAAGACAGAAAACTTGAGATTGGAAAAAAGTGCCAAAAGAAAGTGAAGGGAGACGATTTTAAGAAACTGAATTTAAGTGAAATGAAGGTGGGAAAGATATTTAGAAAATAAGTATATGTGGAGCAGAGGGATTGTGAATAGAGAGGAAGTGAGGTATGAATGAGAAGGTTTTGGATGTGAAAAGGGCTGAGTGCAATAAAGTACGCTGAGATAACTTAAGGCTTCTTTGTGAAAGCAAAATCTGACTTTGAACTGGGTAAGCAGAAAGTAAGAAGGCACTCTTACTTTCTCTCTTACACAGAGAGAAAGATGTCCAAGAAAGCTCTGACATAAAGGGGCTAGGCAGTCAGGAACCTTGAAGGAACAGTGGTTAAGAAAAATGGCACTCTGAAAGCCAACACTGGCATAAAAAGAATCAGCAAGCAGTGGTCTATGTTTATACAAGGGGTATGGAAGATTTCAACATGGTGAGATGTGTTTAAAATATACATACACCTACACAAAATACACATATACCTGTACATACATAAAATATACATACACCCGTACATATACATGTGTGCATACCTATGTATACAAATATAAACATGCATATTATATGTATACATATTTATACACACATACATATATATATATTTAGCCTAGTCAACTGGGTAAAAATAGCCATAGGCATGCGCCAAAGAGAGGAGACTGACTGCTACTCTAGCAATAACGTGGGACTATGGGGAGTTGGCGGGGAGAGAAAAACAGAAAACCTACCTACCTGGTATCTGCACACAATACAAGAGTTTCTATTTCCTTCACGTTTTTATTATTAAAGTTGTCAAATATACAGAACAAAGGTTATTCTACATGGGTAAAGGATATAAAGTAGGATGTATATCAGACTGCAGCTATGCAAAAATATATACTCACAAACAAGACCTGGAGGTAATTTTTAATATATGGGTAAAATATTTTAAGGTGATCTTTTTCTCCAAAATGTGTGATAATATTTTTGCCTAACTTCTCTCTGGTTGGCACCACAGGCCTGGTTGTGGGGGATGTAGCCGAGAGCAAAGAGGTAGATGGGTTGTTGCCCCCTCATCCCCCTCCCCCGGGGGGGGGAGTGCTCAGCACCCACTAAAGCAGAGGGAGGGAGGACGGAGTTGTGCCTCCAGCCACCACAGAGACAGGCGGCCCCAGCCGCCCTGTGGAGCCCAGCATCGAGACCCAAGCCTTCTATGCAGGTGCCTCTGGTAAGTGGCAGACTCTTGGGCTGCAGCTCCTGCACTCAGCCTGATTGCAGCTGCCCAGGAAGCCTGGAGAGGAGCAGGTTGGCACCAAATTTTGTCAGTTTTCAACACAAAGAGCAAAACTTGGACATTTAATGGAGTTTCATGGATTACTGCAACATATTCTTAAGATACCTAATGATGACATTTTACTAGCCTATATGAGGGAGACTTACCATCTATATATAAAGATGATAATTATCACAAAGCGATTTCAACAACCAACCTGCTGCTTAGGATTTTTACACAGAAAAACAGAAAGAAGCAAACAGTGCCTTTGGTACTGACATGCTAATGAAGAAGGAAAATGTTTTAACGGATGGTCCGTTAACCAAAGAAAAAAGCCAGATCTAGTCATTGGTATGCACCAAGACTTAAGATGTATCTTCCATTACAAATGTGGATATTCCCCCAGAAACACATCATAGGACTAGTTCATCTTTACAAACACAACACTGACCACTCCCTGGGGCTCTATAGCTGGGATGGTTTGAACCTAAAGGAGACATTACATGGCTTAGAGTGGGTCCCATGGATCGTTACACCCTGGCTTGTTCCAGGAGGTCTGGCTCAGCACAGGACTATCAGCTGCTAACGACATTTTAGGTTAGTGGTAGAGAAGTTTCAGGGAAGGGCTTTATTTTTTTTACATTTTATTGCAGTATAGTTGATTTACAATGTCATGTTAGTTTCAGATGTACAGCACAATGATTCAATTTTGTTTTTCTTTTTGGCTGTGTGGTACACGGGTCCTTAGTTCCCTGACCAGGGATCGAACCAGTTCCCCCTGCAGTGGCAGCATGGAGTGCTAACCACTGGACTGCAAGGGAATTCCCCAGAGTTTTGATCAAATAACAGGATGACTGCCAACAGTCACAACTTCACCATAATAGCAAGACAAGTAAACAGGAGAACAACGTTAGGAACAGTAGGACTGCCAATCTACTGGTAATAGCTTTCTTGGCTATCCACAGCAGATTGAACCAAAACACTGAGCCAAAGGATAAAGACATTATTACTGAAGACAGTGGTGTACCATGCTAGGGTCCTAAAGCTGTTCTTATTATTGAAAGCCTGGAAATGGTTAACCCATATAGAACAAACTCAGTTTTGAGTTTGGACAGAATGGTTTTATTCCTTCTAATTAAATGAGTTTAGCACTCCTAGAAAGTGGTGTGAACAGAATTTGAAACACATGTTCCAGATCAAAAACTCGTAAGATGGAACATCATGAAACCATCTTTTGAATGCTGAATGTTTTCTGAGTGAGGATGTCTGAGGACTTGTAAATTTGGCTAATTTAAGAACATTTAGACCTCTGAGCCAATGACCTGGAAAAGGCATGAGAACAATAATGTTGTAGGTTTAAAATTTCTTAAAGTAAATAGAACGAGAAAGTAGATTAGTGGTTGCTTACAGCTGGGTGAGGAGGAGAATCAGAAATATGCAAATGGTTACTGGGTTTCTTTGTGGAGTAACTAAAATATTCTAAATTAATTTTTTGGGGGGTTCCAAAATCACTGCAGTTGGTGACTGCAGCCATGAAATTAAGACGCTTGCTCCTTGGAAGAAAAGTTATGACCCATCTAGACAGCATATTAAAAAGCAGGGACATTACTTTGCTAACAAAGGTCCATCTCGTCAAAGCTATGGTTTTTCCAGTAGTCATGTATGGATGTGAAAGTTGGACTGTAAAGAAAGCTGAGTGCCGAAGAATTGATGCTTCTGAACTGTGGTGTTGGAGAAGACTTTTGAGTCTCTTGGACTGCAAGGAGATCCAACCAGTCAATACTAAGGAAATCAGTCTTGAATATTCATTGGAAGGACTGATGCTGAAGCTCCAATACTTTGGCCACCTGATGCGAAGAACTGACTCATTGGAAACGACCCTGATGCTGGGAAAGATTGAAGGCAGAAGAAGGGGACAACAGAGGATGAGATGGTTGGATGGCATCACCGACTCAATGGACATGAGTTTAAGTAAGCTCCGGGAGTTGTTGATGGACAGGGAGGCCTGGTGTGCTCCAGTCCATGGGGTTGCACTGAGCAACTGAACTGACTGACTGAACTGAGACTGTAATGGTGGTTGTACAACTCTGATCATTAAAATCACTGAACTGTACACTTCAAAATTAGTATTATAGTATGTGAATTGTATCTCAATAAAGCTGTTTAAATGTTAATTAGTTTGGTAACTGTTAGTACAAACTTTGGTGGATCAGAGGTGATTTTAAGTCTAAAACAAAGGGAGCTCTGCTAATCAAATTATGTGCTTTTGATATGGAAAACTAGATGCTACAGTACATTTTTAGAACTATGTAAGAGGATTATTTCTGTTTGAAAGAGTTAAATATTTAACCTATTACAAAGATTCCAGTTAGTTTTTCCTTTAACTACATTGTTTAAATTCTAATGTGAAGTCTGATTCTCTTTAGATATTTTTGGTACTCTGAGGACCTCAGTTCTTGTGTACCCAGTATTTGGGGGGGAGGAGGCGTGGCCATTCCCCAGGCTTGGGTAATCATAGTTCCCTGACCAGGGATTGAATCTGGGCCCTGGGCAGTGAGAGCGCAGAGTCCTAACCACGGCACCACTGCGGAATTCCCCCAGTATTTTTCTTTCTTAATGTTGTTCTTGTGCTAATGTTATTATATTTTTAATTAGAGGATAATTGCTTTACAATATTGTGTGTTTGCTGTTAATTGTTACAAATCATTTTCTGAAATGCAGTTTTTCTAACTTCTAAGAAATCAAACCAATTGGCTATTCTTAGGAGCTTCTTTCTACATTATGAAGCACTGAAGCTATGTTCCTGAATTATGAAATTCTGTGAGTTTTTCACATTGATGTTTGTCTATCCTATAGATTATATAATCAGCTAATTTTATTGACTCTCGTAATACAGGAGATGCTCTCCTTTAATTTTTATCCTCATTCCCAATCTCACTGGAAAGCATTCTTTTGTTTTGGGTGTGTGCTACTATATATATGTTGGTAGGCTTCTGAACTTTTTTAAGGTACAGACGGTTCCCACTTACAATGGTTTGACGTGATTCTTCCACTTTATAATGGTGTGAAAGTGATACACATTCAGATCTTTTCCTGTGCTAGTGCAGTCTGATACTCTCTAGTGATACTGGACAGCAGGGCAAGTTGCAGCTCCCAGTCAGTTCAGGCAATCAAGAAGATCAACCGATAGACTCATAACTCTACCCATACAAACATTCCATTTTTCATTTTCAGTACAGTATTTAATAAATTACAAGAGATATTCCACACTTTACTATAAAACAGGCTTTGTGTTAGATGATTTTCCCCAACTGTAGGCTAATGTAAGTGTTCTGAGCACATTTAAGGTAGGACAGGCTAAGCTATGATATTTGGTAAGTTAGGTGTATAAAATGCATCTTCGGCTTATGATACTTTCAACTTAGGATGGTTTTCTTGGGATGCAACCTCATTATAAGTTGACGAAGATCTGTATTCAAGTAGTGCAAATTGTTTTGGATATAAAATGCACTTAAAGACTTTTACACATAGGACAAACTTGTGCACTTTTTTATGTAAAGATTTTGGATTTTCTTCAGTGGGATTATTCTAGGAACACTGCCTACACTTTAAGAGAAAGCTGTGGTATTTACCACTGACAAGTAAAGTTTACCTATATTATTTTCATTGGGCAATTTATTTCCCACACATCCACTTATGACAAGTAAGGGTGAGGCTGCCAGTTTTCATTCTTTGCGTGATTTCTTTGGTATTTATCATTGGACAGTGTGCGTAAGCACTGTAATAATGCATGCACATAGAAATTAAGAATATTATGAAGTTCCCTGTGGTCTATGAATAATTCCCCCCAGAGCTACTTAATAATTCATCTTAAAATAAGGCTAGTATGAACGTATTTATGACAGTTGTGTGCTATTAAAACAATGAAGGATCAAATGATTCCCTTCTGAAAGATAGTTTCTCTAAACGGTAAAAAAAAAAAAAAAAAAAAATTAAATAAATTTTTGATTAATTGAAAAAAAATCCCACACAAGGAAATACTTTTGTGATTTTAAATACTAGAATACTACTCCAAAATGTATTTAAGCATTAAGGTTTCTAATAAAAATCTGTCTTACTTGAAATGAAGATTAACAGTAATTTCTTAAACTGAATCCTATTTGGTAGGCAATTATTATGGCAAAAGTAATTTAAAAAATCTATTCCATAATATCATGAGTTTCAGTTACCACAGCATCTTAGAAAAAATTAAGAAGCAGTTTCATATGTGTACAAGACAACGAAGAAAGCAGTTTTGAAGATTTACATAAATTTAATTATTTAAGATGATATACTAGGGAACTATCTCTGACGACTGAAAATTAACTATTACAAATACCTATTAAATCTTTTAAAGTCAAGGAGCACCTGAATAACAAAACACTGTTTGTTTGCTGTTCTTAACAAATTAGCAGCAAAACCTTTCATCTTTTTTTATTGAGCTCAGAGATCTCTACAACCTGCCTGTGTTTTACCCTTCTGGTCTCTGGGAGAAATTCATTCAGTCACTACAGGCTCATTTAATGAACTAAAAATACTTACCATTATCCCTGCAACCAAGGGCCTTGTTAACCTCATCATAAAAAAGCATTTCTTAAGTAACTATATTGATGTGGCACAGTAAAAAGGAATTAAGTGATTATTATGGGTTGAATTGTGCCCCCTCAAAGATATTTTGAAGCCCTAAGCCACTGGTTAGGAATATGACCTTATTTGGATATAGGGTCCATGAAGATACAATCAAGTTAAGATGAGGTCATTAGGGTGCCGTCATCCAACATGACTGATATTCTTGTCAAAAACGCAGAAGAAACACAAGGAAGATGGCCATGTGAAGATAGAGGCAGAGACTGGAGTCTTAATGTACTGACCAGCCAAGGAAAACATCGAGGATCAATAGCAATACCAGAAGCTAAGAGAAAGGCATGGAACAGGTTCTCCCCAGAGCTTCAGGGATAGCATGGCTCTGCCAACACATTGATTTCAGACTTCTAGTTACCAGAACGTGCGACAATAAATTTCCTTCTTTCTTTCTGGTCACACAGTATGTTGGATCTTAGTTCCTCAACCAAGGACTTAGATTCCCCTACAGTAGAAGCTCGGAGTCTTAACCACTAGACCACCAGGGAAGTCCCTAAATTTCTACTGTTTTAAGTCACTCAGTTTGTGGTACTTTATTATGGCAGCCCAAAGAAACTAAAACAACGTTATAAATATGACAAAATGTAAGCAAGCAATATAACCCTATTAGCTCCCATTGCAGTACTACCATGCCAAATGAAACACATTATGTAATTAAGTAAAGGCATCTGTTTAAGGGTTTCCCAGGTGGCACAGTGGTAAAGAACCTGCCTGCCAATGCAGGAGACACATAAAGATGCAGGTTTGATCCCTGCATTGGGGAGATCTCCTGGAGAAGGGCATGGCAACCCATTCTAGTATTCTTGCCTGGAGAACTCCATGGACAGAGGAGCCTGGTGGGCTACAGTCCATAGGATTGCACAGACACAACTGAGCGCACACACACACACACACACACCTGTTTAAAACTCAGAAGACGTATGTTTTTAGAATTTCATCTATGACATCTTCGCTGATTCATCCACTCAAAACCCTAGTATAGAATGACTACTCTTTGTGCCCTCAGTATATCTTCTAAATAATTTGAAGACCCAAGTTGTACTAGAACAAGACTGAATAATGACTGCATGTGTGTATGTTTATAGGTGTACCTATATTGTTAGAATGAAGGTCCTTTATGGCAAGGGCTCTGCCCTATCACATTTGTATTCCCAATTCCTAAAGCAATGAGTGACACAGTAGTGCTTAATCAATGTTGGGCAAAAGAATGAATGTTGAACCACCTCTATTTGGTCACAGCTGACACTATTCCACATTCTACCCACCACCTCCAATGGACTCTTGAAATCACTGCGAGTAGTAAAAATTGTTAATATGCCACTGTGACCAGAAAATGTGACCAAAATAGGAAATATATGCATATTATGTAAACAGTAAAACTCAAATCACATTTCAAAATATGATTCATACAATTTTTCATAGTAATATAATAAAATTCTTATGTGTGCTAACCCAAAACACCATAATTTAAAATTTATCTGAAGATTCTCTCTTTGCTCATTATGTGTAGAAATATTTTAAGATTTTTTTCATCAGTTGTTTCTTGGCCCTACAGAAGATCCAGCATAGAGATCTCATCAAACTAGCAACATTCTCCCTGACCCAGTGGAGGTCAATCCCTCTTATAATGATCTTAAAGTATTAGTTAGTTCCCTGTTTAGAAACAGCATTTTGATTTACAAAATTGTAGTATCTTAAAAAAGGTATCTACATAAATATAACATAGTATTAAAAAGCTGAATTTAAAAAATCTACTTGCCTTCAACAAAAGGGGTATATTTTTAAAAAACAGATTTTTAAAATTCAGTTATTATACTATGATGCATTGACACAAAAATTCAACTTTTAGCCAAATTGTTAATTTATACTACTAGGTTCTTCAAACCATGAAGCATATTTTCATTTAAGTTAAATGGTCAACAGAACATTTTTGAGGTTAATTACATTCAATAAAATCAAAAGTTCTCTCCCTAAAATTAAGCACTGCTGCTAAGTCGCTTCAGTCTTGTCCAACTCTGTGCGACCCCATAGACGGCAGCCCACCAGGCTCCTCCATCCCTGGGATTCTCCAGGCAAGAAAGCTGGAGTGGGTTGCCATTTGAGCCACTCAAATAACTGAATGGCATTAAGGAGCACTTAGCCCATAAGCTCAGTCAATAACATCAACTTATTAATACTGTTGACTACAATATATGCTTGATCATGAAGCCTACTTCTGTAAATACCTGAAAGGCCATGCTGAGAATCAACAAAGGGAGTATCAATTACATGTTCTACACTTAATTTAGAAAGTCATAGTAATACTTAAATTTGAGCCCAGACCTCCAATCTTTGCCAAACTGTTTATAATAATTAACTCCGCAGGTATAGTTCTCTCAGAATGGACCCACAGTAAGGTATTCCGTCATCTTTTCTTCAGTAAATCATGAGACTGTGTTCCCTCAAAGAATGTTTTGTTTTGTTTTTTTTTGAATGAAGAGTACACAGATTTGGGGCTCAAGAATTCACTTAAGATCATAAGAAGGTTCAAAATCACTAGTATCCCCTCTTCCATTCTGCTGAAAACTGTTCAGTACTTAAGACAATTTATAGTGCTTGTTAATCAAGTCTTTGATTCAAACACAAACCATCTATAGCCCAAACTGTAGATCCACAGCATAGATTAATACTGTTTATGCTTATTCAGAGTCTATTAATAGATAAAAAATCTATGCTAAAATCAGAATAGGCAGAAAGACAAAATCTCATGATGGATACCAACCCAATATTTAATACAAACAAGGGTTTTCCTTTTTAAAAGAGGAGAAAAAAGAAGCCTATTATTCAGACTGTGAATACTTTAATACGTTTATCCTTTAAGACCCTTTTCTGTGTACATGTATACATGCACATTATAAATATTTCTAATGAGGACTTATATGGCATTTTTATAATTTGCTTTTTTCTACTTAAAAATATATCATAAGCATCTCTCCACATCAATTTTTATATAGATTAGAACATTATTTTAACTGGATGACTAGTATCTGACTATATGAATCTATCATAACCTCACAATTTCATATTGCTGAACATGAATTTTAAATGTATGTTTTTAAAAAGAGAAAATACACACATGATCAAATTCGAGAGGTACAAAAGTTGCATCCATTCCACCCCTGTACCTTAAACCTCCAGTTCCCTTCCAAGAAGCAATCACTCTTACCAGTTTCTCCCACAGTCTTTCAGAGATGTGTTACAGCATTTTAAAAAACACAAATGTTAATATACACACACACAGTTATGCACCTTCACTTCCAGGCTTTTCTAAAGCTAACAATTTTTTTACTATTATAAAATATGTTGGACTTAATGTCCTCCTGTTCATTTGCATTTTTTAAAATGTTGGCAATACTGTGTGACTGGGATTGAACCCCTGCCCCCCTGCACTGGGATTGTGGAGTCTTAACTACTGGGCCACCAGGAAAGTTCCTGTTTGTTTTTAACGTCAATATTAAAGTGATCTCACACAGCAGTGTGTCCTATCACCACTTATTTTTTATCTATCTTGTTTTCGACCAGGAATAGTCTTAAAGCTTGAAAGCTCATATTAATCTATGGAAAAAAAAAAAAGAACATCTCAGCAGAAAACAAGTTACAAGTAGCAAATACTAATGGCCAACAAACATGCAAAAATGTTAAATATCATGAGTGATCAAAGAAATAAACATTTCAAAAGATACCATTTTTGTACGTTCTGGCAGAGATTGCCACCACTAACAATAAAAATCCAGCAGATGAGAAGATAAAGGACAACAGTCATTCTTGTTGGTGGAACTAAAAACTGGTACACCTTTTCTCGAGAGCAATCTGACAATACATTCTAAAAGCTTTAAATATATGGTTACTTTCTGAACCAGCCATTCTAGTACTAAAGCATTAACACTAAGGAAATGATCAAGGATGTTTTTTTAAAAATATGTATATGAGGATGTTCAGTACAGCAATATTTATTTAAAAAAAAACTCATTTCCAACAAAAGAGGACAACATTTTGTTAATGTAGATACTAGGCAACCTTTAAAAACTTAGGTTGTAGAATACTAATGTTAGGTAGTTAGAATAGAGAAAAGGAGTCCAAAATGGCAGTGGCTAAAAGACAAGGAAGGGAAAAGCCCGAGAAAATACAACAAAGGAAGGTCAAAGAAAGGTCCGAGGAGGACCCCAGTGAGGACTTCAGGTAGAACAGCACTCCTGCCAATTTGCATAGTGCATGCTCTTTCTCTCTCTCTCTCCCCCACCCCCACTCACGTGCTCCTCCACTCTCTTCTTCGAGGATGGATTCTCCTGCTATCTTCTAAATAAAACAGAGCTGTAACATTTATTTGTCTAAGAGCTATGACACGGTTTGTTCAAGACCCAAGAGCTGTGACGCGCTGAGGGCTTTAATGTCTATTGCTCCAAATCATTGTGAAGAGACAAGAACTGAGAAGCATACACTTGCCTGACACTACTAAAGGACACAAATATGTGTTCATGATGTTGTATTAAGTGATAAGAGCTTGTTATAAAACAATATTGTCTAATATAACCCCAATTATAAAAAATACCAATATATAAGAGGCTTCTCTGGTGGCTCAGTTAGTGAAGAATTCGCCTGCAATGCTGGAGACCTAGGTTCGATCCGTGGGTTGGGAAGATACCCTGGAGAAGGGAATGGCTATCCACTGCAGTATTCTGGTCTGGAGAATTCCATGGACAGAGGAGACTGGCAGGCTACAGTCCATGGGGTCGCAAAGAGTTGGACACGACTGAGTAATATATAAAGATTTAGGCTAAATTACATATTAAAACTCTACTGTGGTTATCTCTGGGTACTGGGATTACTGACTTTAATTTTCTTCTTTACAGTTTTCTTAATTTTCTAAATTTTATCCAGCAAATAGATTCTAATTGAAAGAAAAAAGCAGTTGAACTCTTGATTAGTCAAGGTCCTTTATACAATTGTGCCCAGCAGGCTGGGGGTGTTATTTGGCTATCTGCCATATGACAATGTTTCCTTCACCTGTGAATAAAATGGCATGGTAAGCTATCATTGGGAGAAGGCAATAGCACCCCACTCCAGTACTCTTGCCTGGAAAATCCCATGGATGGAGGAGCCTGGTAGGCTGCAGTCCATGGGGTTGCTAGGAATCGGACAAGACTGAGCGACTTCCCTTTCACTTTTCACTTTCGTGCATGGGAGAAGGAAATGGCAACCCACTCCAGTACTCTTGCCTGGAGAATCCCAGGGACGGGGGAGCCTGGTGGGCTGCCGTCTCTGGGGTCGCACAGAGTCGGACACGACTGAAGCGACTTAGTAGCAGCAGCAGCAGCAAGCTATCATTAGTGGGGCCTGCTATTGCAAGGTTTTGGCTCTTTTTCCACAGAAAATAATTTTTATAACTTATAACAAGGAGAGGAAAGAATGTATTCTTAGGTCCTTATCTTTTTGCCTATTCTGAGAATTTGTCAACTTGCTACTTTGTAATATTATTGTCAATTATCAAGTTAAAAAAAGGGGGTCCTTCCCTGGTGGTCCAGTGGTTAAAGAGTCCAGGCTCCCACGGCAGATGGCAAAGTTTGACCCCAGTTGGGGAACTAAGATCCTGCATGCTGTGGCAAGGCCAACAAAAAAAAAAGAGGATACAGGTCAACCCCCAGAGATAAAAGCAGTAACCAGGTTATGTACAAGTGGTTGGCTGTGAACACATGTCTTTTGGTCCACTGCCTGGGTAGCAGTAAATCACTAGCAGAGAAGGCTGAGAAACATTAGTAATAATAATACCTGATTGCTTATTGTTAACTTGAGTTGAAAAGAAAAGATTTCACTGAAAAATGTCTGAGTGATATCTATTGCTGGAGTTCTAAACTTGTTCACTTAATACCTTGAGAAAATAATTTTGGGCACTGGTAAGAAAGCAGTCTCCCCTGATCTTCAGCCAAAAATTTCCCTGAAATAATTTTTACAAAAGGGCAGCTCAGAATCAAGAACACGGAAAAGTAAAATCATTATATTTGACATCCAAAGGCAAAACTTATTCAACATAATTTACTTATATTTGTGCTAAGCAGGATAATAGAAATCACTTTTTCATTTTCAGATAAAGAAATTAAAGCATAAGGAAATTAAATGATTTGATGAAGGCCACAGAAACCAGAACTTATTCTATTTGATACTCGCTCAGACTTCCCTTTCACTTTTCACTTTGATGCATTGGAGAAGGAAATGGCAACCCACTCCAGTGTTCTTCCCTGGAGAATCCCAGGGACGGGGGAGCCCGGCGGGCTGCCGTCTCTGGGGTCGCACAGAGTCGGACACGACTGAAGCGACTTAGTAGCAGCAGCAGCAGATAACTTATGCTGATAGAGTGATCAGGATGCTACTGCTAAGTTGCTTCAGTCGTGTCCGACTCTGTGCAACCCCACAGACGCCAGCCCACCAGGCTCCCCTGTCCCTGGGATTCTCCAGGCAAAAACACTGGAGTGGGTTGCCATCTCCTTCTCCAATGCATGAGAGTGAAAAGTGAAAGTGAAGTTGCTCAGTCACTTCCGACTCTTCTCGATCCCATGGACTGCAGCCCACCAGGCTTCTCCGTCCATGGGATTTTCCAAGCAAGAGTACTGCAGTGGGGTGCCATGGTACTGGAAAAAATCAGATGGTTCCACAAATGCCATTCTGAGGTTTTTTTGATAAATGACTTGGTGAATGGGTAGTAACTACCCTAAATCTTTCTCAGGATTAAGTATTCTCTTCCATGATCATGTTGGGATCACAAGCAAGTACAGAAAAAAGTTCTTGATAAAGGGCAATATCTTTTCTTTTTCCCCAGCAAAAATATTGTACTCTTTCCAAAAGCCACTCTGTTGTCTCTAAGCAAACATTTAGTAGGTTTGTCTTCCATTGGGATTGAGTTAAAAAATGACACAAAATGAAGGAAACGTTGCTACAGTGACTACAAGCCACATTAAAATAGTACAACATATTTAATGAATGCTCCATGTGTTTTAAACACTGTAGACCAATTTTCATTTCCCTCTACCTCATCATTTTAACTATATGCATTTTCTCTAATCTACTAAAACATGCTGAATTTAAACTAAGTTTCTAATCCTATTTGTTTCAAAGGTCAGAATTTAACCAGGAACTTGTGTGATTTCACAGCCCATCCTCTTTTACCATGTTACCTCCAATAATAACTAAAATATGTAATGTGCTTTATAATCTACAATTTTTTCATGTGTGGTAGCTAATTTAACCTACACATCCTACACCCATTTGAAATATTGGGAAACAGTGATTTTCTGACTGGTTGTTACTCATCAAAGATCATGTGGCCAGTGAAAGTGAAAGTGAAGTTGCTCAGTCATGTCCGACTCTTTGCGACCCCATAGACTGTAGCCTACCAGGCTCCTCCGTCCATGGGATTCTCCAGGCAAGAATTCTGGAGTGGGTTGCCATTTCCTTCTCCAGGGGATCTTCCCGACCCAGGGACTGAATCCGGGTCTCCCGCATTGTACGCAGATGCTTTACCATCTGAGCCACCAGGGAAAAAATGCAAACCCAGTGATTATAACCAATCTAGGTGTAAGGACACTTCCCTGGTGGCTCAATGGTAAAGAATCCACCTGCCAATGCAGGAGATGTGGGTTCAATCACTGGGTCAGGAAGATCCCCTGAAGAAGGGAATGGATGGCTACCGACTCCAGTATTCTTATCTGGAGACTTTTATGGACAGAGAAGCCTGGCAGGCTACAATCCATCAGGTTGCAAAGAGTCAGACATGACTGAGCAACTGAACAATAACAAAAGGTATAAGGAAATTACTATTGGAATTATTTGTAGAAAGGGTAGTCCAGTAAGGTAAAAAATGTTAGGCTCTGTGCCCTTTCAGGGCTTGAAAAATTAGGTGGAGCCACAAAAAGCACATCACATAGCAATATATGCTGAGAAGTCTGTGTTATGAGGTCAAAAAAATCATTACAGGAATAAGCATAAAAGTTCAAACCATATATAAGTATTTACAGATATACCAGAGAATACACAGTGGCACCAGCTTTGCCCAGTTTAGGACATTAGCTTTAACTCACTCAGTTCAACCTCTGTCTGACCATCTGAGTTCAAGCTATTCCAGTCAATGCAGGTAAACCTCGCTTTTTACCACAACCCATATTCTTGAAAATATTCATGTATTATAGAAGCAGATCAGAATGACAGTGAATCACATGTATCCAGAACAAAGACTGGGTACCAATTATACCAAATAAAATCCCCAAATGTATCAAATAGCACAGCTACAACTATATCATAATTATAAATAAAAGTCCATGCCAAGTTCTACAAAATGGACATAAATATGCTTTTATCATACAAAGGACAACCTACTAAGTATATGCAGAGTAGATTAACATATAACGTAAGTTTGGCCTCAAGTTCTTATGGCAGATACATTTTTCTTATATAATATTCCAAATGCTCTTTTCATGCTTTGAATTAAGTGGAACAAATATACTTTAAAATTTATGAAAAAGAAACATGGAGGCAACGAGGTTGAATGATTCGCTCACAATCCCTCAGCTAATCAGAAACAAAGTCAACACAGGAACTCAGGCTTTCAATCTAAGGCTCTTTCCATTGTACCACATGACCTCTAAGATGTGAAAATAATATTTGTTCCACTACTGTTTTTAACCTCCTCAAATCTACTCACACAATGACCTTAAACTGTGCTACAGATTACATTCTGTAATACTATTACCAGATTAGACCACAAAGTTTGAGACATGACAGCTCATGATAATCTCCCAACCTCAAGAGAACAAGGGCATCTATTTTGCCATATTCATCTTTGGGATTCTACCACATAGTACAATACCTGGCATATACTGTAGGTGCTCAGTAAGTTTTTTTTTTTTTTTTTTAAATAAATCAGCGGGTTTTTTAAAATCTGTTAGTACCAGCTACCAGATTTAAATATGGGACCAAACAAAAACAGGAAAATATCATTATTTCACACTTGGAGTCTCTAAGCATTTATAATATAAACAAACCGTTTACTAAATGAGTTAATGTTTATAACCAAATACAAGGGAACATTTATGTTAGTAAAATACTTCAAGCACAATACAAGTTAATGTTTACAACCAAATACAAGGGGAACATTTATGTTAGTTAAATATTTCAAGCTCTATACAAGTTAACTGAGTCATTAATTACAGTAATTCTTATCTAGTGAAATGGACCTGACTTTTAGTCAGTACTCCCTTCTCCCCCACCTCGTTGGAGTCATCGAACGCACTAGAAAGCAGTAAAATTACAGGTGTAGTACAAGGTGCACTGGACTAGGACCTAGACTCTAGTCCAAGCTCTGTTAATAATTAGATATATGACCTCGGGCAATTCACTTTTTTTTTCTTGCGTCTTAACCTGGTAATAAAAACAAAAGAGCTGAACTACTAATCACCAGGGACCTTTACTGTCTTAATTTTTTTATATGATTTTTACAAAGATTTCTACGTTCAGAATTTTTTTGTGTCAAATTTGATATCCTGAATGTTATAATTTGTTAATTATTCAATAATTAAAAGCTTAGCACATTTTCCAAAACTATATAAAGACTAATAAAATACAATATCGTTACCTTCTTACATTAGGAGCAACAGGAGAAAACCAAAGATGAAATATGAGCATCAGATAATCAGGCCTGCTTTGCCAGTTGGGCTGACATGAACCTCTCTGGATTTTACAAATCACTGATACATAAACACATATGGGTATATAAATATATACACACATACCATTGATACTTGTTTATACTGATATACATACATATACATACATGTGTGAAAACTTTACAACTTGTTTTTAGCTTTAAAATCAATACTTGTTCACGGTGAGAATTTCAAACAGTACCTTAGGTCACACGTGAGGTGCAAAATAAAAAGCCTCCCTCCAACCTCCAGAAGTAACCACTGTTAACATTTTCTTTGTACATCCTTCAAGAACTTTTCTGAGCACATACATCTAGATGTGTGTGTATGTATAAATCTTTTTAACTTCTTCAATGATGAAGAAAAATACCACAAGCACTGGCTTCATAAACATGCTAAATACACTTTAAGTAGGTAGCACAGTTGTATGGCACAAAGTGGTATATGCTTCAGAAATGTTCACTGAATACATCTTCATTGTCTTGATTGGAGGCTAAGTGGAGCAGTTGCACAGAAAGCAACAGCAAGGAATCGACTAGCATTAGGCAAGCCATGACACCTTCCTATGCCTTAGTTTCTGCTTTTGTAAATACCATGGGTGGACTAAGACCCCTTCCAGTTCTAAAGTGTGATAATCCTAAGATGGCTGTCACAGTATTCTCTTGAACTGGATATAACAAATGTTAAGTAAAAAGAGAGAAAAGAAACACCATAGAAACCTCCGACCTTACAAGAGTAAATTTCTCTGCCACTAACTATCATGGTAGCACATTTGTGACATAAGTAGTGATGCAATTATGTCTGAAAACAAAGTAGTAGATTATTAAAATGGATAGTTTTTTTTTTTTTTTTTTACAAAGCTTTGATTGACGTTTTTCTTTTTTTGGAGGTGGAGAGGGCTGTTGCTTAGTGTCAGCAATAACCACTCTCCCTCCTCCCGATGAGAAAACAATTAAGTGTATTATGGAGTTAAAATAATGAAACTGAAAGTTAGACTGAATTTTGTTTTACTCACAGAATATGCTGGGGAGGTGACAAAGGTTGGAAAGAATTACTAGCTAATTTCCTCTTCCGGAAGGTCTTTGGCGTCTATTCTTTCTGTTCACATGCTCTTACCAGACACACTCCACCCAGCTCCATACCTGGCACAGGCATCAGATGGAGGGGGGTGGGGGGGTCCCCTTTGATCCTTTTTTTAAGAAAGTTCTTGGACTCGATTTACCTTAGGGGTCACGGGGTTTGAGGAGGCACGCAGGCGGCCTGAAGCCACCCACGCCTTTCTTCGCCAGTCCCGGAACCTGGGCACGAGCCCCGGGCGGGCCACTAGCGCCCGGCAGGGGCTGCCCTCTTGCCCTCCCTCGCAGCGCGGGGCCCAAGGAGAAGGAGGGGAGAAGAGAAGGGAAGAGAGAAGGAGAGGGGAGGGGAGAGAAGGAAAGGGGAGGGAGGCGGAAGCCCGTCCGGGCAGTACCCACCGCGCCAGGAGAGCCGGCCCAGATCGCCCGAGGCGCCCCGCGCGGTGCTGAGAGGAGGGTCCTGGAGGAGGGGCGGCCCAAGCCCCAATCTGGAAGTGCCAACTCCTCTCGGCGGCCAGGCCCCAGCCTAGAAGGAAACGGAAGTCCCTTCCTTTCCCTCACTCGCCCGCCCACCGCCCGGAGCAACCACGGTCGGGGAATCCACAGTGCCTCCAAGCCAAGGCCTCAAAGAGTCAAGGCACGCGGCGCAGCCCGTCTGTCTCCCGCCCGAGCCGCCTCGCCGAGCCCCTCAAAGTCTTCGGGCCTCCGCCCCCGCCGCGAGGCCAGCCTCCCGCTCAGTGAAGCTCCTCCTTCTTCTCCCTCCGCCATTTTCCAACTTACCCTTCCAGCCCTAGATTTGCGCTGAGCCAGCCCGCCCGCGGCTCCGCCGAGGTCCGGCCACTCCCTCAGGCTACCGGAGGCAACCGTCACAAACGAAGCCCTATTTACCCCACCTGCCCCTCCCCGCCCCCCCCCCCCCGACCGCCTAGAAACCAGAACCTGACAGAGAGGGCGCGCACGCGCAGTGGACATCTCGTAGTCCCCGCCCCCAGCTCCAGTGTTTCCTCTTTTGGCCTCGAGGTATTTTTCCCACGGTTTTTACCTGCTGAGCCCTGGAGTGAAGGAGTAATAGAGATAAAAGACTGAAAAGATAGAGTGAACATGTCCAGTTCTTGCTGGAGACCACTTAATGTGCTTGGCGTGTGACTACTTCTTGGTTGTAATTTTGACAATCCTCTAAGGTAGGCACTCTCATGGTAAACCAATTTTAAGAGAGGAAGTTGAGGCCCAGAGATGCTAAGTGCCCCAATAGCACACAACTAATAAACAAGGGAACTGGGAGTAGAATATGACCTGTGTTCAAGAACTGAAGGTGAAAGGAAAAAGAAAGACACTCAATAGCTAACAGGAGGGAAAGGGGCAGGGCACAGCCTTTGAAAGAGGCTGATTAGAGAACATAAACTGATTAGAATCAAATGGGTCTAAGATGGCAGAACTGTTGAATTCAACTAGACTGATCCTCAATCAGCAAACTAAATGACACACCCAGAAGTGCCATGACAGTTCCATGAGACCAAGAAGTGGGCCATGGCCCAATTCCTAGAAATCTCTTCCCCTTCCCCAAAATAGCTGGAATAATCTTCCCACTCATTAACATACCCAGTGCATAAAAACTAACCAAGACACATTTTGTGGCCGCACTCCCTATCTGCAATGGCCCAAAGTCTGCCTGTGGAGTGTGCTTCTCTCTGAATCTGAATAAATCTGCTTCTTACCTATTACTTGTGTCTCGCATGGAATTCTTTTTGCGATGAGACATCAAGAACCTGAGTTTCATTAGGTCCTGAAACCAAGTACCTTGGGTTTTGGCTGGGTTCAAATACCACCACATGGGTTCAAGTCCCGGTCTGAGGTAAATGGTTTCATCGGGAGTGAGAAAGGGATTGGGAAATGAAGGGAAAATGAACAAGGAAGAAGGAAAGCCAAAGGAAGAAAAACAAATCTATGCACATAAATTCCTGATCATAGCCTAAACTTACTGCAAATATGTTGTTCAGTTCAGTCGCTCAGTCGTATCTAACTTTTTGTGACCCCATGGGCTGCAGCACGTCAGGCTTCCCTGTCCATTACCAACTCCAGGAGCTTGCTCAAACTCATGGCTGTTGAGTCAATGATGCCATCCAACCATATCATCCTCTATCATCCCCTTCTCTTCCTGCCTTCAATTTTTCCCCGTATCAGGGTTTTTTCCAATGAGTCAGTTCTTCACATCAGGTGGACAAAGTACTGGAGCTTCAGTTTCAGCTTCAGCATCAGTCCTTCCAATGAATATTCAGGACTGATTTCCTTTAGGATGGACTGGTTGGATCTCCTTGCAGTCCAAGGGACTCTCAGGAGTCTTCTCCAACACCACAGTTCAAAAGCATCAATTCTTCAGTGCTCAGCTTTCTTTTGGTCCAACTTTCACATCTACACATGACTACTGGAAAAACCATAGCTTTAACTAGACGGACCTTTTTTGGCAAAGTAATGTCTCTGCTTTTTAATATGCTGTCTAGGTTTGTCATAACTTTTCTTTCAAGGAGCAAGCGTCTTTTAATTTCATGGCTGCAGTCACCATCTGCAGTGATTTTGGAGCCCAAGAAAATAGTCCGGCATTGTTTCCATTGTTTCTCCATCTATTTGCCATGAAGTGATAGGACCATGAATGTTGACTTTTAAGCCAGCTTTTTCATGTCCTCTTTCACCTTCATCAAGAGGCTGTTTAGTTCCTCTTCACTTTCTGCCACAAAGGTGGTTTCATCTGCATATCTGAGGTTACTGATATTTCTCTCAGCAATCTTGATTCCAGCTTGCGCCTCATCCAGTCCGGCATTTCACATGATGTACTCTGCATATAAGTTAAATAAGCAGGGTGACAAAATACAGCCTTGATCTACTCCTTTCCCAATTTGAAACCAATCTGTTGTTTCTTTTTTTTTTTTTTTTCCCTCCCTGTCCTCCCCAATCTGTTGTTTCATGTCTGGTTCTAACTGTTGCTTCTTGACCTGCATACAGATTTCTCAAGAGGCACGTCAGGTGGTACGGTATTCCCATCTCTTTCAGAATTTTCCACAGTTTGTTGTGATCCACACAGTCAAAGGCTTTGGCATAGTCAATGAAGCAGAAGTAGATAAACATCTACTTCTGAAATTTTATTACTTTTCTATGATCCAATGGATTTGGGCAATTTGATCTCTGGTTCCTCTGCCTTTTCTAAATCCAGCTTGAACATCTGAAGCTCTCAGTTCATGTACTGTTGAAGCCTGGCTTGGAGAATTTTGAGCATTACTTTGCTAGCGTGAGATGAGTGAGATGAGTGCAATTGTGTGGTAGTTTGAGTATTCTTTGACATCACCTTTCTTCAGGATTGGAAAGAAAAAGTGACCTTTTCCAGTCCTGTGGCCACTGCTGAGTTTTCCAAATTTGCTGGCATATTAAGTGCAGCACTTTCACAGCATCATCTTTTAGGATTTGAAATAGCTCAGCTGGAATTCCATCACCTCCACTAGCTTTGTTTGTAGTGATGCTTCCTAAGGCCCACTTGACTTCGCACTCCAGGTTGTTTGGCTCTAGGGGAGTGATCACATCATCGTGGTTATCTGGGCCATTAAGATCTTTTTTTGGTATAGTTTTTCTGTGCATTCTTGCCACCTGTTTTTAATATCTTCTGCTTCTGTTAGGGACAAACAAATATGCTGTAGGGACAGACAGATGAATTAGACTGACAGATGAATCATGTTTCACAAACGTGGGCTCCCTTACAGGTTAGTGTACTGAGTTGAGAGGTTCTGAATGAAAATGTTTCATGTCAAGGGGAAGATCATTAAGTATCACCTGCATCCTCAAATGATCCTTTTATCTTTCTTGAAAGTATCATCCCGAGAAGTCAGATTATTGTCATTTCTCTGCTCACATCCCTCTAATGGTTCCATTTCACTAAAAGTAAAAACCACAGATTTATAATGGCCTACAAAGGCTGTGGTAGCCAGCCACTAAGATGATATCCAGTAATCGAGGACATGGAACAATTGACTGGTTCCAAATAGGAAAAGGAGTACGTCAAGGCTGTATATTGTCACCCTGCTTATTTAATTTATATGGAGAGTACATCATGAGAAACGCTGGGCTGGAAGAAGCACAAGCTGGAATCAAGATTGCCGGGAGAAATATCAATAACCTCAGATATGCAGATGACACCACCCTTATGGCAGAAAGTGAAGAGGAACTAAAAAGCCCCTTGATGAAAGTGAAAGAGGAGAGTTAAAAAGCTGGCTCAAAGCTCAACATTCAGAAAACTAAGATCATGGCATCTGGTCCCATCACTTCATGGGAAATAGATGGGGAAACAGTGGAAACAGTGGCAGACTTTATTTTTTGGGGCTCCAAAATCACTGTAGATGGTGATTGCAGCCATGAAATTAAAAGACGCTTACTCCTTGGAGGGAAAGTTATGACCAACCTAGATAGCATATTCAAAAGCAGAGATATTACTTTGCCAACAAAGGTCCATCTAGTCAAGGCTGTGGTTTTTCCAGTGGTAATGTATGGATGTGAGAGTTGGACTGTGAAGAAAGCTGAGCACCAAAGAATTGATGCTTTTGAACTGTGGTGTTGGAGAAGACTCTTGAGAGTCCCCTGGACTGCAAGGAGATCCAACCAGTCCATTCTAAAGGAGATCAGTCCCGGGTGTTCTTTGGAAGGACTAATACTAAAGCTGAAACTCTAGTACTTTGGCCACCTCATGCAAAGAGTTGACTCATTGGAAAAAACTCCAATGCTGGGAAGGATTGGGGGCAGAAGGAGAAAGGGACAACAAAGGATGAGATGGCTGGATGGTATCACCAACTCGATGGACATGAGTTTGAGTGATCTCCGGGAGTTGGTGATGGACAGGGAGGCCTGGAGTGCTGCAATTCATGGGGTCACAAAGAGTCAGACATGACTGAGTGACTGAACTGACTGAACTGAACTGAATCTTTACCTCTTGCTCTTCACATGCTTGGGTAGTCTCATCTACAGTGAACTAGGGCTGATCTGTGTAACCAATAGAATACAGTGGGAGTGACAGTGTATCATAAAGGCTAGGTCATAAGGGGCATCGTGATTTCTGCCTTGCTGTCTCTTGGATTGGTTGCTCTGGAGGAAGCCAGCTGCCATGTCATAAGGATACTCAAACAGCATTTAGAGAGACCCACCTGGCAAAAGACTGAGTCCTCCCCTTCTCATCTCCTCCTCTCCCACCCAAAACAAGCACCAACTTGCCAACCAATCACATGAGTAAGCCACCTTGGAAGAGGATTCTTCAGGACAAAACCTCAGAGCCAGAACCTGCCAGCCATGCCACTCTTGAATTCCTGTGTTTTGTTTTAAAAAACAAAATATTAGGACAATTTGTTTCTAGGCAGTTTGATGCTTTCGAACTGTGGTGCTGGAGAAGACTCTTGAGAGTCCCTTGGACAGCAAGGAGATCAAACCAGTCAATCCTAAAGGAAATCAACCCTGAATACTCATTGGAAGGACTGATGCTGAAGCTGAAGCTCCAATAATTTGGCCACGTGATGTGAAGAGTCAACTCATTGGAAAAGACTCTGATGCTGGGAAAGACTGAGGACAAGAGGAGAAGGGGGGACAGAGGATGAGATGGTTGGATGGCATCACCAACTTTATGGACATGAGTTTGAGCAAGCTCCTGGAGGTAGTGAAGGACAGGGAAGCCTGATGTGCTGCAGTCCACGGGTCACAAAGAGTCAGACATGACTGAGCGACTGAACATCAACAGTATAACAAATACAAAAGCCCTACACAGTTAGGATCCCTCTTACCTTTATGTCCTCATATCCTACTACTCTATTCTCTTGCCCCAATAGCTTTCCTGCCTCAGGATCATTGCACTTGCTCTTTACTCTACCTGAAACACTTCTCCCTGATATCTCCATGGCTATCCTGCATTCCCTTAAAGTCTTCACTTAGTAGTCACTTTCTCAGTAAGACCTACCACAGCCACCACATTAAAAATTACAATTTTTTGACATACAGATGGCTAGCAAGCACCTGAAAAGATGCTCAAATCACTTGTTATTAGAGAAGTGCAAATCAAAACCACAATGAGTTAACACCTCACACTGGTCAGGATGTTTATGATCAAAAAGTCTACAAATAACAAATGTTGGAAAGGATATAGAGAAAAGAGAACCCTCACACATTGTTGGGAATGTAAATTGGTGCAGCCACTATGGAAAATAGTATGGGGTCTACTTAAAAAACTAAAAATAGGGAACTCTCTGGTGGTCCAGTGGTTAGTACATAGTACTTTCACTGTGGTGGCCTGGGTTCAGTTCCTAGTCAGGGAATTAAATCCTGCAAGCCATGTGGCATGGCAAAAAAAAAACAAAACTAAAAATACAACTACTGCATAATTCAGCAATCCCACTCCTGGAGATATATCCAGAGAAAACAAAAACACTAATTTGAAAAGATACATGCACCCCTATGTTTGTAGAAGCATTATTTACAATAACCAGGACATGGAAGCAACCCAAGTGTCCATCAACAGATGATTAGATTTAGAAGATGTGGTATACATATAATGGAATAAAAGAATGAAATGTTGCCATTTGCAGTAACATGGATGGACCTAGACATGATCATACTAAGTGAAGTAAGCCAGACAAATGCTATAATATATGATATGACTTATATGTGGAATCTAGAAAATAATACAAATGAATCTATATATAAAACAGAAATGGACTTACAAATTTATGGTTACCAAAGGGGAGAGGAAGGGGAGAAGGAACAGATTAGGGGCATGGGATTAATAGATACAAATTACTATACATAAAACAGGTACACAACAAGAATTTACTATATGGCACAGGAAACTTTTGAGCAATCTTATAACCCATAATGGAATATAATTTGTAAAAAAACAAAACAATGAATTACTATGCTGTACACTTTAAACTAACACAATATTCTAAATCAACTATACTTTAACAAATAAATTATAACTTTTCCTCTTAGTACTGCCTATCTCCCTTCCCTTCTCTATTTTGTCTTTTTACCTCTGGCATCTTTCATTTTCTAACATGCCATTTGGTTATCTTACTGATTATGTTTATCGCATGTTCCCTTCCTCCCACCCCTGCTAGAATATAGGCTCTAAGAGAACAAAGATCTTTGTTTTGTTCACTGATTTTCCAAGTGCTTAGAATAGTGCCTGCAACAGTGTAGATATTCAGAAAATATTTGTGGAATGAGTGAACAAAAATTTCATAAACATGCCAGACCCTTGGTAAATACTTGGGTGCATTGTCAGTTGGGAGATGTGAACACCAAAGGCAGATATATCTGGGGTATGATAATCTAGGTTTTCTATTTAGGGACACATAGAGGTGTGAAGTTAGAAAAACCACAATCCATGGAGAGGTTACTCCAACTTGTCCAAGGATTTTTGTTGTTGTTGTTATTGTTTTTGGTTGAGGAGAAGGAAAATTTAGAGAGGGAAAGAACAAAGCTATATTAGTCTGAACCATATGAAATTGCCAATATTCCACCATTGGTAAATGTCCCAAACAGCAATTTAATATGGTTTAATCATGCATTGGAGAAGGAAATGGAAACCCACTCCAGTGTTCTTGCCTGGAGAATCCCAGGGACAGGGGAGCCTGGTGGGCTGCCGTCTATGGGGTCACACAGAGTCGGACATGACTGAAGCGACTTAGCAGCAGCAGCAGCAACCTAACAGGAAAAAGGAAATTTGATGGCACAAAGACTCAGAGGAAATGAGAAAGATATGGGATCAACCATGAGTAATGGCATTAGCCTTGAGGAGGAAAAAGGATACATACTAAGAGACTCAAGTCTTGAGATGTAGATAAGGTGAGAGGAATGTAGAGAGTGATCACCATACCTCAACGGCAGCTGGCTTCTGTGGAAAGTAAACTATGTAGTTATCTACTGAGGGAAACAGCAAAGGTTTAGCACTAGAATGTGTGTGGTATGTGTGCTCAGTCAGTCATGTTCAACTCTAGCACCCCAGACTCCTCTGTCCATGGGATCTTGCAGGCAAGAATACTGGAGTGGGTTGCCAGTTCC
This sequence comes from Bos grunniens, assembly GCF_055505025.1. Taxonomy (NCBI): domain Eukaryota; kingdom Metazoa; phylum Chordata; class Mammalia; order Artiodactyla; family Bovidae; genus Bos; species Bos grunniens. The sequence goes on from NC_141194.1 coordinate 138,405,886, forward strand.
TTCTCCAGGGGATCTTCTAACCCTGGAATCAAACCTACATCTCCTTCATTGACAGTCAGATTCTTTACCACTGAGCCACCAGGGAAGCCTTTAGCACTAGAATACTTTTTGCAAATGAAGTTATAAGTGATCGTCCAAATCAATAGATACAGAAGAGAATTACCTTGAGTGAAAGGAGGTGGGGTGAGCCTTGCCCTTGGAGCCATCAATTTTATGTAGCTGTTTCTGGCAGGAAGGAGTGTATAACTGTTACCGAGTCCAAACTCTCTTTGCTCACCACATGACAGGCCAATGAATCTGAGAGATGAGGTGCTGAGGTAAGGAATACGAGTTTATTTGGAAAGCCGGCTGACTGAGAACATGGCAGACCAATGTCTCAAAGTAACCATCTTGTCAGGGTCTAGATGCCGGGTTCTTTGATAGAGCAAGAGAGAGAAAAACAATGAGGAACTAAAGTCAAAAGGCAGAATAGAGGGGGAGAGGCAGTGGGGAAATCAAGTAAAAAGGGTCTTCAGTCTTGCAAAACATCTCCAGGAAGGGCCAGCTTTTGGAAGAGGTGTGTTAATCTCTTCTTTCTTGCAGCCACTCACAAATGGGCAAGGCCAGATTATCTCTCTGTGAACTGAACAAAGACACTTTAACAGTCAGGCAGAGGGGCAGGGTCCTTTGAGGCAGGCCATTGTGTATGATTGTAGTAATAGGAGCAATGAAAGCAAGTCAAAGAAACAGTTCCAGCATGGAGTCAGAATTGGTTCTTCTCTGCAACATACCCGCATAGGATTACTCTTGACTCATCCTCAGAAAAAAGCTTTTGTGAAGGTCATTCATGTTGGACAGTATCTATTAACTGTAACTGCCTCTCAGTCTCCTGACTTTTGCTCCGGTTTCTTGATCACTAACTTCTTGTCCGCTCCTTGTTTCCACTAAGACTGGGACTGTAATCTCCTCTCTTTGAGCAGTCATAAAGGTGATTTGCCCTTATCTTGTACTGGCAAAACTAGCATCTTCAACCAGCCTTCCCTTTCCCTTCTCTGCCTTCGTCTGCTGGGGACCCAGTCATAGAGAAGAGGCTTGTTTGTTTGAAACAAGAGCACAGTCTTAAGCTAATGGAAAATTCCACCTGAGCTTTCTATATATGAGTCTATTCATATGTTTATCTAATATTCAGTCTGCAAAAATCTAACAACAAAGTCAAGGTCAGGACACTGTCACAGAACGCCTGGAGTAGGGTAGAGGTGAAAGTTGAAAGCTCCTGGAGTCGAGGTCCAGGAGAGAGACTAGCCTCTTGGAGGGGTCATCACCAGGGCAGTTGTGGGATTTGTGTTTAGAGTGGAAGACTGAGCAAGAGGCCAAAGACGTCAGTGGATGTGAGGTAGTGTACTGAATATAGATAGATAATAATAGCATTTGCTGAGTGTTTGCCATATGTCAGGCACTGTCTTAAGTCCTTGGCACACTTTATCTCTTATAATCCTCTCAGTAACCCATGAGCTAAGAGTTCTTTTTATTCTCGTTTTGACTCAGAACCTAGAATGGTACCTGGCATATAGAAGTTAATTAGCCAGACCGGGTCGGTCCTGCACCTTGAGAACCTGCAGTGGCTTCTCACTTAGTAGAGGCAAGCACAGGGTGCTGTGGGAGCCCAGAGTGGGGCTCTGGACATGGGGAAGAGCTGGCTGCACCAGGAATTCAGTTTCAAAGGACAACCAGGAAACAGCTAGATGAAGCAGTGAGAGAAAGGCATTCTAAGCAGACATGTCTGCATGTGCTAAGTCACAGAAGGAAAACCAGACAGCATCCATTTAGAGAATGGCTAGATTCTTTGGGGCTAGAATGTAGCCACTAACTATTTATTGAATATTTTATATGTTCATGCATGCCTGCTTGGCCTCTCAGCCATGTCCAACTCTTTGCGACCCCACAGACAGTAGTCTACCAGGCTCTTCTGTCCATGGGATTTCCCAGGCAAGAATACTGGAATGGGTAGCCTTCTCCAGGGGATCTTCCCGACTCAGAGATCAAACCCACATCTCTTGCGTTTCCTGCATTGGCAAGAGGATTTTTTTTTACCACTGTACCAACTGGGAAGCCTTTTATACGTTCACATTGTGTTCAATGCATTTACATAAATGATCATTTCACAGATAAGAAAAGTGGGTACAGAGAGGTTAGGTTGCCCAAGGTCTCAAAATTAGTAAGTGGTGGAGGTGTTGGGTAGGTGATGATGGACGGGGTGATGGAGCCTGACAGAGTGAGGCTCTAGAGAGGTAACCAGGGCCAGGATTAAACCCTTGTGTTTTTGTCTGCTCAGGCTGCCATAGCAAAATAGCACAGACTGGGTGGCCCACACACTAGAAACGCACTTTCTCACAGTACTGGAGGCTGGAAGTCTGAGATGAAGATGTTGGCAGGTTCAGTTTCTTCTGAAATTTCTTCTCTTGGCTTGCAGATGGCCTTCTTCTTCCTGTATTTCCACATGGTCTTCCCTCTTGGTGTGTCTGTATCCTACTCTCCTCTTATAAAGATTTAAGTCATATTTTACTTGGGCCCACCCTAACCACCTCATTTTAACTTAATTACCTCTTCAAAGACCCTATCTCCAAATATAGTCACATTCTGAGTACTAGGGGGTTAGGACTACAACATACGAATTTTGGGGAGTCACAGTTCAGTCCCTAACACCTTGCAGCACATTGAATAATTTGGCTTCTATCATATAAGTCAGTGGTTCCCAAACAGGGTGATGCATTGGAATCACCTGAAGAGCTTTTTGAAACTATTGATTTGCAAGGGACACTCCCTCCTCCTGTGATTCATAGTCAGTGAATGTGGGCTATGTTTGTGTGTGTGTGTGTGTTTAGTTGCTAAGTCGTGTCCAACTCTTTGCGACCCCATGGACTGTAGCCTGCAGGCTCCCCTGTACGTGGGATTTCCCAGGCAAGAATACTGGAATGGGTTGCCATTTCCTCCCCCAGAGGATCTTTCCAACCCAGGGATTGAAACCATGTCTACTGCTTGGCAGGTGGATTCTTTACCACTGAGCCACCAGGGAAGCCCCAGACTGTTTGGGAAGGATGTAAAGCTTCCCCCTGCTCTCCAGTTGATTTTGGTGCTTTCCAAATCTGCTTTCCAGCCAGGTTGGAGAACCACTACTGGAGGCAAGAAAACCATCAAGAAAGTTTTAAGTAGGGTGGTGAAATGATGAGAAATGGGTTTTAGAAAAATCATCCTGGTATAGTAAAGTAGAGGATGGATGGGGCAGAGGGAAGTGGTGGTGAGACGACTTAGGAGGTGAGTGAATGCAGTAATCAGGAAATGAGGAAGGTCCCAGCAGAGGCAGTGGTGGTGTGAATGGAGTGTAATGGCATGATTTCAAGAGTTGTGAAAATGGGATATTTGTGAGAGAAAGGAGGCAGAAGCTGAGTTTGAGTCATGTCTTCCCATCTTTAAAGGCCCTTTAAAGGCCCTTCCCAGAAACCTTATGGGACTTATACCTCTTTGACTATTCCTAGCTGCAAGGAAGAGTGAAACATGTGTTCTTTTATCTGGGTAGGTTTCCACCCAGAATAAATCAGAGTTCTATTAGGAAGGAAAAGAGAATGAATTTTGGGCGGACAACTAGCTGTCTTTGCCACCACAATATTCATGGATTGGAAAATTCAGTATCATGAAGATAAATTTCCCCAATGAATCTAAATTTAGATCCTGTGCATTTCCCAATAAAAATTCCAACAGAAATTTTAATGGAATTTGGAAAACTAATTCTAAAACTCATACGGAAAATCAAACAGTGAAGGATCGCCAAGACACTTTTGAGGAAGAAGACAAACTTGTGGGGACTTGCCCTTCTAGATATCAAGACTTATTGTAAAAGCTATAGTGATTTAGACAACGTGATATGGTTCACACAGAGGCAGAGTCCAGCGAAATAGAAAGGAGTGGCTGAAATAGACCCACATGTTTCTGAATGGAAACTTGATATATGACCAAGGTTGCATTACAAATAAGTGAGGAAAGAGTAAATCGACCAGTCAAGAAATGATGCTGCGTCTATCTGGGATTTGTTTTTGGGAAAAATATATTTCTCTACTTGACATTCTACAAAAAAGTCAATTCCAAATTGATTAGAGATATAAATATTGATTAGACATAAATATAAGAAGCAAAGCTTTTACATTTTTATAGAAAATTTAAGAAATTATAAGTGCATCATAGGGTAGAAAAAGATTTTTTAGACTAGTGATTTTTGTGTTTTTTTGCTCTCATATCTCTAAAAGAATTTTGAAAAATTATGCATCTTCTTTCATGTGTTTAATGGTGACATAAAAATGTTTCCATTATAGAGTTAAAATAATTACACAGGATATAATTTCCAATGTATTCTAAATGTTGGCATTAAAAACAAATCCGTGGTTATTTTAGATGAAATCTAAATACGAAATCTAAATACTATGGTGATTTGATACTCATTGTCACCCATTTGAAAATTAAAGGAATAAGTTCTTCTCTAACAGTCAGAAAATTTATATCTATTTTTGTCTTTACTTCATTTTTCCATTCCACTTTTCTCATAGAATTTTATCTTAATATGATATATTTTTTGCTTACTAGTATTTTTTTGATCACCTTATTTCTTTGCAGCAAAAAAAATGTATACATAAAATAAAATTTTAGGCTATGTCCTATAAGTTTTTAACTATCAGGAATTTCTGTGAGGGACTTCCCTAGTGGTCTAATAATTAAGATTCCTGGCTTCCACTGCAACAGAATGAGTTTGATCGATCACGGAACTACAATCCTGCAAGTCATGCCACGTGGCCCCAAAAAAAGTAATAATAAAAAAAATGATTCTCTGGATTGAGTTATTGTAACCATTATTATTAGGGCTTCCCTTGTGGCTCAGCTGGTAAAGAATCCACCTGCAATGTGGGAGACCTGGGTTTGATCCCTGGGTTGGGAAGATGCCCTGGAGAAGGGCATGGCTACCCACTCCAGTATCCTGGCCTGGAGAATCCCATGGACTGTATAGTCGATGGGGTTGCAAAGAGTTGGATACAACTGAGCGACTTTCACTCACAACCATTATTATTGGCATGAAATTTCTCAAAACATGAATATTCTAGACATTTTGATTAATGAATTGAAAACATTAAAAGCCCAATTTGAAAATGCACTCTTGAATGAGCTGGATTTTTTCCTCTCATGTATGTATGGATGAATACTACTTCCTGCTAGAATGAGAATTCAGTTTCAATTCTATTTGTTTTCATTTTTACTTCCCTGGTGGCTCAGACTGTAAAGCATCTTCCTGCAATGGGGGAGACCCAGGTTTGAACCCTGGGTTGAGAAGATCCCCAGGTTGGGAAGATCCCCTGGAGAAGAAAATGGCAACCAAAATGTTTTTATTTTTATAGATAGATACACTGAGAAACTTGCTCAAACATATAAGAATATAGGAATATAAGTATTAATGGTATTGTAATAGCAATGTAATTTGATTATTTGAACTCTGAGTTGTTTGCCAGAATCACATAGTGATCTGTCAGAAATGTCTTTTTATGGTCTGCTGTCTGACTTCCTAATTAGATTTTCCTTCAAATTTGTTGGAAGCAAAGGATTGGAAACCACCTGATTTGCAAACGGATTTGTTACTCTTTCACTAGAGTCATTCACTTTCTCCATTTCTAGTAGCTATACCGAAAAGACTTTTTAGATGACTTTTTAGATAACTATAGCTATTTACTTTTTTGCTTAGAGGAAATTTATTTAACCTGGTATGTTCAGAAAGGGCTGGAAAAATGAAAATACTGTTAATTTGAATGAATTTTTGCTAATATAGTATTTTAAAATAAAATGATTCTGTTTTATCTTGTGCTTTAAATTTATTTTCTTCAAAACTTGTGGGAGCTGCTGGTTTAAGTTTATGCAGTTTATGTAAAATGTCCACCATATATTCTAATTGTTAGCATCAGTTCTATTCATAAAAAAAGTCAAATGAGACTTATTTTGTTTTAAAAAGTCTGTTTGAAACTCAAATAAAAATGTGTTAATGCATTCCTTGTAAAAACTATCTCATTTCTGAATTCTAATTCTAAGATAGATGTTGCCTAGATGAAATAAGGCATTACCATCTTCAATGTTTCTTACCCAAACTCTTATTGCTTTGTTCTCATGGACTTCTTAGGAGCAGTGAAAGACACAAGAGAATTAGAGGAGAATTCTTGAGCATCAGTAGTTTTTTACATGTTATTCCTCTCCTCTAATATGTTGTTATGGAAATTTAAAAGCAAATAGAGGGGACTTCTCTGGTGGTCCAGTGGTTAAGACTCTGCTCTTCCAGTGCGTGGGGTGAGGGTTCAGTCCTTGACTAGAGAACAAAGTTCCCACAGGCTGTATGGCTCGGCCAAAAAAATAAAATATATAAAAATACAGAAAGAGAAGTTGATAGAATTGTACACAAGTATCCATATTCTTGGCTTTTCCAGTGGTCATGTATGGATGTGAGAGTTGGACTATAAAGAAAGCTGAGCACTGAAGAATTGATGCTTTTGAACTGTGGTGTTGGAGAAGACTCTTGAGAGTCCCTTGGACTGCAAGGAGATCCAACCAGTCCATTCTAAAGGAGAGCAGTCCTGGGTGTTCATTGGAAGGACTGATGTTGAAGCTGAAACTCCAATACTTTGGCCACCTGATGCGAAGAGCTGACTCATTTGAAAAGACCCTGATGCTGGGAAAGATTGAGGGCAGGAGGAGAAGGGGACGACAGAGGATGAGATGGTTGGATGGCATCATCGACACAATGGACATGGATTTGGGTGGACTCCAGGAGTTGGTGATGGACAGGGAGGCCTGGTGTGCTGTGGTTCATGGGGTCGAAAAGAGACACGACTGAGCGACTGAATTGAATCCATATTCTTGGCACCAAGATACTGTAATTAGCATTTTGCTACGTTTTCTTTATTACCTATCTTTCCATCAGTAGACATGAGTTTGAGCAAACTCCAGGACATAGTGAAGGACACGGTAGCCTGGCATGCTACAGTCCAGGGAGTCACAAAGGGTCAGACACTTTTAGTGACTGAACAACAACAGTCTTTCCATCTACCCAGCCCTCTATCAGTCCATCAATCCTTCTTATGTTTTTAATGCATTTCAAAGTATTAATAAGTTTCAGGCATTTCTACACTTTACTCCTAAATACTTCAACATGCGTATTATTTGCTCTTGTGGTTTTGTTTGTTTGTTTGTTTGAGGCAGTCAATCTTCATTTCCACCCCAGAAGCAACCACTGTTCTGATTGCTTTCACTGTGAATTTATTTTCCCTTTTCTATAATTTCACATATATGTGTGTGTGTGTACACCCTATATATACATATATATATATATATATATTGTTTAACACAAATATTTTGATTTGCCTCTTTGTTTGGCTCACCAGAGGTTTTCTACTTGGGACAATGAACAATATTAAATTCAGGTTAGGGAAAATGAACACAGAATTTTGTGAAAGGAAAGATGAAAAAAGAGACCCAGAATGAGGCCACTAAACAGGCATTCTGAAATATTTCAGTTTTAAGAAAGAATAAGTATGGAAGTTGAATATCTAGAAATCAATTCCTTCAAAGTCATCCATATTAAATATCTTAAAGTTTTCACATACCCCTAGGGAATGTGAGCGTGCTTGCGTACTAAGTCACTTTAGTCATTCCAGCTTCTTGTGACCCCATAGACTGTAGCCCACCGGGTTCCTCTGTCCATGGGACTCTCCAGGCAAGAATACTGGAGTGGGTTGCCATTCCCTTCTGCAGGGGATCTTCCCCACCCGCTGATCAAACCCACATCTCTTACATCTCCAGCATTGGCAGGTGAGTTCTTTACCACTATCGCCACGTGGGAAGCCCCAGGGAATGTGTGCCTTAGACCAAAGATCAGTGTCATAGACAAGATGGATAAAGTATTAAATGTAAAGGAAAAAGTTTTAAATTTGGCTATATTAAAATTTAAAACTTCTACATAAGAACACATCCCATAAACAAAATGGAAAGACAAGATATTTGCAACATGTAAGAAATACAAAATTATCATCCAAATAAAGAATTTCTTAAAAAAAATTAAATGCTCTGTGGTGACCTAAATGGGAAGGAAAGTCCAAAACAGAGGGGATATATGCATGCATGAAGCTGATTCATTTGCTGTACAGCAGAAACTAACACAGTATTGTAAAGCAACTATACTCCAATAAAAATTAGTTAGAAAATTAAGGACAAACAGCTCAACAGAAAAATGAACAAATCATACAAGTAGATAATGTATAAAATGAAAGATGCTTAATATGAAAATATGTTCAGTTTCATTAGTAATCAGAGACATGCAGATTAAAACCCAAGAGAGATGAAAAGATATGTCCACAAACAGACTTGGCAAGAATGTTCTTAGCAGCCTTATTTATAAAGCCAAACACAGAGAAGACACAAATTGTCCATCACCAGAAAAATGGATGAACAAGCTGTGGCATACAACGGAATTCTACTCAGCAATAAAAAGGAACAAACCAGTGACAGATATAGCAACCTGGGTGGGTCTCACAAACATTACGCTGGCTGAAGGAGATTTTTCACAAAAGAGTACTATTATATTCAGAACAGATTAAAAACTAATCTATCATGAAAAAAAAAAAAAAACAGAATAGTGTTACCTGGTGGGAGTGGGACCAGGGACTGACTTGGAGGGGAATTAGGGAACTTTCTAGGGGTGACGGTACTGTTCTATATTTCGATGGAGGTTTGGGCCACACAGGTGTATATACATTTGTTAGAACTCAGTGAATATATTATTCTGGTTTAAATATTCAACTGTAAATAAATTTTACCTTAAAAATATGTAAGGAAATATGAATTCTCACTAATGATATGCATGCTGACACGTTTATGAGTGAAGTATACTGATGTGTTCAATTTTCTTCTAAATGTGTTATAAAATATGATGGATTGAATTATGGATAGAGGGATGGATAGACATGTGATAAAGCAACTAGGACAAAATGCTCATACAGCCACCACCCAGATTCACTGCATATTTTTTTAAAAAAACTTTACTATGTGTTTAATTTTTTTTTCATAACAAAATGTTGGGGGGAAAGCAATAATATGACACTTACACCCATCAGATTGGTATAAATGAGAACTGACAGTGTTGTGTGAAGATGTAGTGAAATGTAAAGGAAGTATAAGTTGATATAACCACTTTGGAGAGTAATTAAGCAAAATCTAGTAAAGCTACAGATGCTCATATTTATGACTCAGAAAGTCTACTTCTAAGTATAACCTAGAGTTTCATGTGCCCAAGAAGATATGTGCAAAAATGTTCTTTGCAACATGATTATCCCTCCTAATTTTTTATTTTGAAACCTTTAAAATACTAAGTTGCAAGAATAGTGAAACATACCCCTTATCAATTATAAGCATGTTGCCACATTTGCTTTGCTGCTGCTGCTGCTGCTAAGTCGCTTCAGTCGTGTCCGACTCTGTGCGACCCCATAGACGGCAGCCCACCAGGCTCCCCCGTCCCTGGGATTCTCCAGGCAAGAACACTGGAGTGGGTTGCCATTTCCTTCTCCAATGCGTGAAAGTGAAAAGTGAAAGTGAAGTCGTTCAGTCATGTCAGACCCTTCTCGACCCCATGGACTGCAGCCTACCAGGCTCCTCCGTCCACGGGACTTTCCAGGCAAGAGTACTGGAGTGGGGTGCCATTGCCTTCTCCACACATTTGCTTTATCTATGTGTAAATATACAGTACTCTTTTTCTGAGTCATTTGAGAGCAAATTGCACTTAATTTCTAAATACTTCAGCATGTATTTCCTAAAGTAAAGGCATTCTTCTACATAGCCACAATATACTGATCACATTCAGGGCATTTTAATGCTTGTCATCCTACTTTTATCTCATTTACCATCTGTATTAAAATTTCTCCAATTATTGTAATAATGTCCTTTAGTGTTATTTTAAACTCCATCTAGAATCCACTCAAATGTCACACATTATATTTAGGTGTCATTTCCTTTAGTCTCTAGTCTAGTAAAGTTCCACTGCCTATTTTGTGCCTTTCATAACATTGACTTTTTTCAAGAGTCTAGGCAAATTGGTTTTTGTTTGTTTTTAGATTTTAGAGATTTTGTTTATTTATTTTTATCTATTTATTTTTATTGAAGTATAGTTGATTTACAATATTTTATTGGTTTCAGGTGTACAATATTGTGATTCAATATTTTTATAGATTATACTCCATTTAGTTACTATAAAATATCGGCTATATTCCCTGTGCTATACAACAGGCAAATTGGTTCTACAGAATGTGCCTACAACTGGATATGCAACATTTTTAAAGAATAAACATTTTATTTTAGAATTGCTTTAGATTTAAAGAAAAATTGCAAACACAGTACAAAGAGGTAACATATACTAGTACACATTCAGTTTCCCCTATTATTAAGTTCTTCTAAGTAGCATGGTGCATTTGTCACAATTAATGAGTCAACACTGGTACATTTTATTGAATAAGTACATATCTCATTCAGATTTCCTTGGTTTTTACCTAGTGTCCTTTTCCTCTTCCAGGAACCCATCTAGGTTACCACGTTACCTTTAGTTGTCAGGTTTCCTTACACTTTTCTTACCTATGATATTTTCCTAAACTTTTCTTGCTTTTGAGGAGTACTGGTACAGTACTGTTTTGAGGAGTACTGCTCAGGTATTTTGTAGAATGTTCCTCAGTTGGGATTTGTCTGATATTTTTCTCATGATTAAACTGGGGTTATGTATTTTAAGGAGGAAGGACATAGAGGTAAAGTCTTATTCTCATCACGCCATATGAAGGGTAGATGTTATCAACATGACTTACCACTGCTGATGCTGATCTTGATCACCTGGCTGAGGTAGTGTTTTTCAGATTACTTCACTGTAAAGTTACTCGTTTGAGACCATTTCCATACTGTACTCTTTGGAAGGCTGTCATTATGCTTAGCCCACACTAAGGAGTAGGTAGTCATGCTCTATCTCTGTGAGGGTGGAATAGCTACATAAATTATTTGGAATTCTTCTGCATGTGATATTTAGTCCTTCTCCTCCATTTATTTATTTATTCAATCATTTGTTTATATCAGTATAGACTAATGGATAAATACCACTTTATTTGGTTGCTCAAATTGTTCTAGATTTGGCTAAAGGGAATTCATTCATCTGACTCCTGTGTCCCTTTAATATACCTTCATCATCATTGCATCATTGCATCATAATAGCCAGAGGCCAAAGACTTCCCTGGTGGCTCAGACAGTAAAGCATCTGCTTATAATGCGGGAGACCCGGGTTTGATCCCTGGGTCAGGAAGATCCTCTGGAGAAGGAAATGGCAACCCACTCCAGTACTCTTGCCTGGAAAATCCCATGGAAGGAGGAGCCTTCCTCCTTCCTTCATGGACTGTTGAGCTACAGTCCATGGGGTCGCAAAGAATTGGACACGATCGAGCGACTTCACTTTCACTTTATCATCATTGTGTAGGTTCTTTGTTTCTTTGTTTTTTAGCATGTCCTTACTTTCTGGCACTACAAGATGATCCAGGTTCTTCTTGTATATTTCTTGGCCCATTTCTAGAATTAGTCATTTCTCTATGGAGCCCTCGTTGCTTTTATTGGTATTAGAAACCAAGATCTGGGTGTTAGATGTGCTTATTGCTACTGGATTCTCATTGCTACTAAGCTCTCTCAGTTGACAGAGCAAGGTGATATACGTATGTATATGTCATTATATATTTGTTTAACTCTATACAATGTATAGGGCTTCCCAGGTGGCTTAGTGGTAAAAAAAAAAAAAAATCCACCTGTCAATGCAGGAGACACAGGTTCATTTGCTGGGTCAGGAAGATCCCCTAGACCAGGAAATGGCAACCTGCTCCAGTATTCTTGCCTGGAAAATTCCATGGACAGAGGAGCCTGGTTGGCTACAGTCCACTGGGTTGTGAAGAGTTGGACACAACTGAGTGACTGAGCACACACACACATACAATGTACAACACCAGGAGTGAATCCTAATGTAAACTATGGACTTTGGGTTATTATGCTGTATCAGTGTAGGTTCATCAGTTGTAACAAATGTACTGCCCTGATGAGAGATGTTGATAATAGGCAAAGCTACATATCCATGGGGCAAGGGGTATACGAGAATGCTGTACTTTCTGCTCAGTTTTTCTGGGAACCTACAGCTGCTCTAAAAAATAAAGCATATATAAAAGGGGAAAAATGAATGGATGGTTACAGAGATATCTTATTATTATTTTACTATTCTCTATATTTGTTTGAATGTTTGAAGTATTCTATAATAAAAGGAAAAGAAGATGCTTGCATATGGGCACTTCTTCAGGATTCAAAACAATGTTGAATTATATGCAAATAATCATAGCCATTTTGTTAATAAACAACTCAATTGTCCATCATTGGGTGAATGGATAAAAAAACTGTGGCACATCCATTCAATGGAATACTACTCAGCAATTAAAAATAAGAAACTGCTGATATAGACAACAAACTGTAGAATCTCAGAAACATAAAGTTGAGCAAAAGAAACCATATACAAGAGTTCATAAATTATAAGTACATTTATATGAAATATTTATTATTAAATGCTTTTATTGCTTGCTTAGTCACTCAGTCATGTCTGACTCTTTGCAACCCCATGGACTGTAGCCCACCAGGCTCCTATGTCCATGGGATTGTCCAGGCAAGAATATTGGAATGGGTAGCCATTTCCTTCTCCAGGGGATCTTCCCTACCCAGGGATTGTACTCATGCCTTCTGCACTGCAGGTGGACTCTTTATTGTCTGAGCCAATAGGGAAGCCCCAGATGCGTATGAAAAACCCAAACGAACTTTTTGGCCAACCAAGTATTATCATTACTCCAATATATGAAGCATTTATAAATGGAAATCAAACCAGTGGTTGCCCCTTGGGGGATAATGGTGGTAACTGGAAATGGGCAAGGGGGAACTTTTAAAATTTGAGATATAGTTGTCATATAATGTGTAAGTTTAAGGTGTATAATATGGCATTTGATACATTTATTTATTTTAATATGATTACCACTGTAGTGTTAGCTAACACCTCTATGTCACATGGAGAAGGAAATGGCAACCCACTCCAGTATTCTTGCCGGGAGAATCCAATGGACAGAGGAGTTTGGTGGGCTACAGTCCACGGATCAGAAAGAGTCGGACACGACTGAGCGACTTCACTTTCACTTTCTATGTCACATAATTATTATTTCTTTCTTGTTGTGAGAACAATTAAAATCTAGTCTCATAGCAACTTCACAGTTTATAATATAGTATTGATGACTATAATCACTATGCTGTGGATTAGATCACTAGGACTTATTTATCTATTTGCAAGTTTGAGTGGGGATTTTGCAAGGTGATAAAAATGTTCTATATCTTGACAGCAGAGATTCTTATGTGGGTATATATATTTGTCAAAAACTCATCAAGAAATACACTTGAAATGTATATTATGGGACTTTCCTGGTGGTCCAGTGGTTAAGATGCCTTGCAGTGCAGGGGACATAGGTTCCATCCCTGGTGGGGGAACTAAGATCCCACATGCCTTGGAGCAACTAAACCTGAGTGTCACACCTAGAAAGTCCTTGTGCAGGAAGGAAAGATCCCAAATGATGCAACTAAGATCCAACACAGCCAAATAAACAAATATTAAAAAAAGGAGTAAATAAAAATAAAAACCCTTCATTAAAAATGAAATCTATAATTTTATGCAAATTATATCTCAATTTTTAAAAATAGGAAAAAAAAGTGCTGGAGATGTTATTGTGTCTCGAAGGCCATCTTAGCTGAGGTGTAAAGAAGGGGATCAATTTGTAGCCCCACTCCTAATTAGTATAGTGGTGAGTATCCCCACCTGTCATGTGGGAAACTGGGGTTTGATTGCCTGACGGGGAGGAATGTCAAATTTTGGGCTTCCCAGGTGGCGCAGAGGTAAAGAATCTGCCTGCCAATTCAGGAGACACAGGAGATGAGGGTCCGATCCCTGGAGTAGGGAAGATCTCCTGGAGGAGGGCATGGCAACCCACTCTAATATTCTTGCCTGGTGAATTCCATGGACAGAGGAGCCTGGCAGGCTAGAGTCCATGAGGTTGCAGAGTCGGACACAACTGAACACACACACAGTGTTAGAAACAGCAAGAGCCTCCAGCAAGTAGGAGGACTCAGATCTTATCAGTGGAATCAGCTATGGCCTCAATCCACATACTTTTGGTGCAGTCACAGCTTAATTGTGTGCAATGGTTCAAGACTTGTCAAGTTCACACAAGAGACAAGCCAAGACCAAGGCCAGATTTATTTGCTGATAAGCTCCAGCGAGTCATTTCTAGATTCAGACATTTTACTCCTTAAGTAGATAGCAAAAGAAGAATAAGCCTAAGGTGCCAGTTCTCTGTGATCCTTTCCCCCACACTAAAAAGGACAACACTAGAACAAGTTGTCCTGAGGAGCTGAGGTGTCATTAGGGGTTTTATGTTCTTGTAGACATGTTATGAAGGTGTAAGACAGAAAGCTTCATACATCATCAGAACCAGGGTGGCATGAGAAACAATCTCATGACAGCCTCCCAGGGTGGGTAGGGAGGCCAGTGGGAGATGGCCTTGTAGGAGCCCCTTACAGGCTCCTGTTCTCCTGTGTTCCAGGAGGATAAAAGGCATTCTGCCAAAGCTCAGACAGTCCAAGCCTTTGCCTATGTGGTTATGTGCAATGTCACCATAGCAGAGTTATTTCCCTAATAAGGCTATTTCCCTATTGACAATAAATAGAAAGAGCAGCAGTTGGGTGAGTAGAAGGTCCCAGGCCTCTTTTAAGTGATCTGGCAATGACCTGGATTGATCATGATTTGGAGGAAATCCAAGTTCAGGTTTTTCAGGTAGCCAGATACATTAGTTCCTAGAATCCTTGTGTTGCCATAGAAATGGATTCACTTCCCTTTGCCAACACTGCTAAGGGAGACAAGGAATTAAAGGTAGTTCACAATTTTGTCTTTACATTAAATGCAGTATGCTTTAGATTTTATTTTTCCCTGGTGGCTCAGACGGTAAAGAATCTGCCTGCAATTCAGGAGACCTGGGTTTGATCCCTGGCTCAGGAAGATTCCCCGGAGAAAGAAATGGCAACTCACTCCAATATTCTTGCCTGGAGAAGTCCATGGACAGAGGAGCCTGGTGGGCTTCAGTCCATGGGGTTGCAAAGAGTTGGACACGACTGAGCAACTGGCACACATATATCATTCTCAAATTTTTTACATAGAGTATAGGTTCGATTTTCTCAATTCATTCCTTAGGTTTTTTTTTCCCCCTTAAGAAATTCCTGAGCAAAAACCTCTTTCTATGTGAAGGAAAGAGCTCTTAACTGGTGGTTGGACCTGAAAACCAGTTGCAGGCCAGTTTCTGTCCACAGAGAGCACACTAAGTCAACAGTTCTGCTTCAGGATGGTATCTGAACAAGGCCTATTCCTGTTTGGGTATGCTACATGTTACAGGACATTAGGAAAAATTAAGACTAACATTCAAAAAGTCAATACACCACAGGAAGCCTGTGAACTATTTAAAAAATACAGTATTGGAAGCCTGAGAAAATATATGCCAACGATCAAAAATACTAGGCACTGGGGAAACAAAATATGCAACTTGGTTAACTGGCAAGTCAAAGCGGCTATTGTAAGGAGGAAAAAGCTTCTTTCAAAAAATGGAAATAGAGTTTCTAATGAGGAGAACAGGGAAGTCTGGAAAATATGGCAGCTCAGATACAAAGTAGAAATTACAGGGGCTCAAAAAGAATCATGAGTTCTTTGCCAGGGACTGGAAAGCTCCTCTCTGAAATATATCCGAGAGAAAGCTAGCTAGAGAATCAGTGGGATTACAAGGATTTAAAAGGGATTTGACGTGTGGCAGGAGCCTGGGAGGTGGGAGTTTTGGGTTGTTGGTGGCTTAAATGCTGGAGGGCTTTGGCAAGGCCTTGGGCAAGGCCCTGGAGAGGTGATGAAATAAGAAAAGTTTTATCTTTCCCTCTCTGTCACTTCATCCTCCAATTTCATTCTCTCCTTAGCCTTTTCCTGAATTGGCTTGGCTTTGCCCCCTCTTTGCCTTTAATGTCCTTTTTCTGTTTCTCCTTGACCAAATTTTGGTCATTTCCACCTTGTGGTGCCTAGGGAGACTGCAGAACCCTTCCAACTGGGCTTACTCTGTGGGCACCCAAGTCCTCACCTGAAATCAGTACTAAGAAGTTTCTGCACCTAAGTAGCTCTGATCGGGAATAGGTGAGGAGCAAATAGCTGTCAAGTCCTTTGTGCCTTCCTCTCCTGTTGGAGGGGGTAGATGACCCGGTCACCTTTGGCCTGCTAGGGTTTAGCTAGGGGAGGCTGACACCTGGTGGTCATACTCAGGAGGTGCAGAAGAGTTCACAGTAGCCCCATGTTTTTACCATTTCAGATCAGATCAGATCAGATCAGTTGCTCAGTCGTGTCCAACTCTTTGCGACCCCATGAATCACAGCACGCCAGGCCTCCCTGTCCATCACCAACTCCCGGAGTTCACCCAGACTCACGTCCATTGAGTCAGTGATGCCATCCAGCCATCTCATCCTCTGTCGTCCCCTTCTCCTCCTGCCCCCAATCCCTCCCAGCATCAGAGTCTTTTCCAATGAGTCAACTCTTCGTGTGAGGTGGCCAAAGCACTGGAGTTTCAGCTTTAGCATCATTCCTTCCAAAGAAATCCCAGGGCTGATTTACCATTTACTTACCATTTATTGAGCTACGTGCCTCATATGAATTATCTCGTTTAAAAGTCACAACAATTCTATGAAGTGCATATCACTATTTCAATTTGACATATGAATGATTTATGCTAAGCATTTATGAACCGATGTAAGCAATGGGGTCAGGATTTTTTCCCTCCATTTTTCTTTTCTCAGCTCCTGGGACAGTACCTAGGTCATAACAGATGCTCAGGAAATATTTACTGAAATCACATTTTTTACTTATCAACATCATGAAACTTTAATTCAGAGGGTAGTCTCTTTGTAATAGAGTTGATCTGAATATTGTGCCACCCACCAGATAAGCCTAGATTCAGTCTGCTGCAACTCTTGCTTTCCCCAGAAATCTCACCATCTCATATACTTGGAGTCTGAGTCTGCTTCAGAGAAGAATTCAGATCTATTGAATTTCTACTCAACTACAATCATCCTGCACTCTCTGTCCTGAACAAGGCTGAGTTTCTGTCCAAATGGAGACATTTCATATTGAGTAACCACCAAGAAACCACAAAGTTTAGTCAGCTGAGGCTGTTCAAATACTGCCTTTTTAGAATGCCCCCTCCCCAAAAAACACTAGGCGCCCAAGATGAATGCTTGTTGATAGGAACACTGAAGTTGCTCAAGATGGTAGCCAGTTTGTTAGAGAGGAAGACTGTGAGTCAAGTGTCAACATATTCAACCAATGAGAGACAGGGAGAGAGAGGCTGGCCAGGAAGCTATTAGACTATGGCAATGAAGAAGAGAAAATGGATGGTATAAACTTTAAGGAAGCAATATTGAAAGAGTTATGGGCTTGGAAGCAGTGATGACACAGGAGAATACCTACTATAATATGTGAATAATAAATGAATGAGCATTGTTCACTGGAGGGAGGTGCAATGGAAGTGGTATCTTGAGGGGAGGACCATGTTTAATTCAAGGCCAGAAAGTGGGAGAGTTCCCCTGGAAGAGAGTCTGTCTATCTTTGAATGAGAATTCCCTAGGGCCAAGTGGAAAGATCTGGGTGGGAGAGGTGTATTGGGAATTTGGGTAGTACCAAAGTACAGAGGGCTTCCCTGATAGCTCAGCTGGTAAAGAATTTGCCTGCAATGTGGGAGACCCTGGTTTGATCCCTGGGTTGGGAAGATCCTCTGGAGAAGGGAAAGGCTACCCACTCCAATATTCTGGCCTGAAGAATTCCATGGACTGTATAGTCCATGGGGTCGCAAAGAGTCGGACACGACTGAATGACTTTCACTTTCACGGAAGTACAGAGCAGGATGGAGATGAAAGGAAGAGAGACGACAGATGATCAGGGGGCTTCATCTTGGGTGGTGGCCAAATATGACTGGATGTAAAGAGGGTTGTATTGACTTTCCTCAAAGCTAAGGCAGGCTGAGGCACTTGACTACAGTGGGGAACTTGGACTTTTGGAATCATTATAGGGAAACTCATGAAAGTCTGGTGCTATCAAGGTAGAAGTGGTAGTTGCAGAGATACAATCAAAACCATCTGAGTGATTAAGTTGGCAGGTGAGTAGTGCCTTGAAAAAGATGAAGACTGAGCGTCTCTACACATTGGCTGACCCCACGTGAAAAAGAAGGGTGTTTTCAGAAGTCAGTAGGTGCCCCACAAGAAATGCTACACTCTTAACCCACCAAACCTTACTGAGCTCTTTCCTTGTCTTCCTATTTCAAAATCTCCTTGGACGACAGCTTTCTGAACCTCCTTGGCAGGCTCTTGGTGCTTCCTTTTAGACATCTTTGCTGATCCTCATGGACTCCATGAAGGTCTGTACTCCTCAAGACCACGGATTGACCATTTCTATCTCTCAGTTGTCCCTCTGTTTCTGTCTCTCCCCATTTGGCAAGTTTTCATCATGGAAGTAAAGGAAAGAAAGCAGTTGAAGATCTAGAGAGACTTTGAGGTCAAGAAGAAGGAAATTGGGGAAGCTTATGTGGATGTCCTCATTCTTTTCTGTGTAATGGAAGGCACAGTCATTGGCTGAAGTTCAGGGGGTAATTGAGACCTCACATGACTGCTGTGAGCATTAAACAAGATGGTGGATGTGAGGGACTTCCCTGGCAGTTCAGTGATTATGACACTGTGCTTCCACTGCAGGGGATGCAGGTTCAATTCCTGATCTGGGAACTAAGACACCGCATGCCAGCCAAGGCAGCCAAAAAAAAAAAAAAAAAAAATGATAGTGGATGTGAGTCATTTAGCACAGTGTGTGGCTTAATAGTTTGATGTTTTAAAAAGCTCCTTGGGGAAAAGTCAAAGTCCTGGCTGGGCACGGCAGTAGTCAAGGCAACTGACAAGTGTTGGGCAAGGTTCAGCACTCAGCAATGGATTAGTGAACAGGTAGGTAACTGGGATCCAAGTAAGGAGAGACCAGCAAGCTACTAAAGCTCAAGGAATAAACTGAGGATTCATCACATTGCATAAGTTAAGCAGTGAGTTTTAAGTAAGGCATGTGCACGCCAAGTCGCTTTAGTCGTGTCCAACTCTTTGTGACCCTATGGACCATAGCCCACCAGGCTCCTCTGTCCATGGGATTCTCCAGGCAAGAATACTGGAGTGGGTTGCCATGCCCTTTTCCAGGAGATCTTCCCGACCCAGGGATTGAATAACCCACGTCTCTTATGTCTCCTGTATTGGCAGGCACGTTCTTTACTAGTGCCACTTGGGAAGCCCAAAGTGATGTAGGGATCCTGGCAAACCATTTGCTAGCCAGGGGGTTGCCTTAGACCCAAAGGTTATACCTTTCTTGAGTTGGACTCCAAGGGCCATTCATTAAGACCCATTAGGGCATCTTGGAGCCTGACTTTGTACAGAATCCAGGTAGTATGATTTAGACAGTTTCTTTAACAGCACTTAGTAGGTACGAAGAGGGAGTAGAGAAATTGGAACAGGGCAGGGGACTGGCAAAAGGAGATGAGAAGGGGGAAATTTAGGGTAGTAGAAGGCATATTGTTGGAGTGTTTGATATGGAATGAAGCAAAAAAGTGAGAATGTTTTGTAGGCTAGCAAATAACTATAAAAAAGAAAAGAAGGAGATGGAAGAATAAGTTATATATCTGGTTCCTTTCCATCAAATATAATACCTCAAATCCAAGTAAGTAATTGGTAGAAATTTAATTCTAAATGAGAATATAGTAACTCTCTAAAATAAGAAGTGAATTTATTTACAGAAAATGGACTAAAACTATACTATTAAAATCAATAAGAGGAGAAACCAGAGCAAGCAGGATTGATGCAAGACACTTCCCCAGGAATTTTTTAAATACTTTCTCTCTTAGAAAAAAAGATTCTCTGTGCTTTAAATAGGTGGTAAATTTTCAAATTCATTTGTTACACTATAAAAGCAATATCAATCCTATCTAAAATAGGGATTCCCTGGTAGCTCAGCTGGTAAAGAATCTGCCTGCAATGCAGGAGACCCCGGTTCTATTCCTAGGGTGGGCAGATCTCCTGGAGAAGGGAAAGGCTACCCACTCCAGTATTTTGGCCTGGAGAATTCCATGGACTATATAGTCCACGGGGTTGCAAGAGTTGGACACGACTCAGTGATTTTCACTTTCACTTTTTTGGCTAACATGCACTGGTAATATTTTAACAGTCCCAGTTGCTTAACAGATGTAGACGTTTGATGAAATCCAGATGGTTAAAATTATACTCACTTGTCTAAAGAGGAGAGAGGAAACTGGCGGGCTACAGTCCATGGGGTTGCAAAGAGTTAGACATGACTGAGCAACCAAGTACAGCACAGCACAGTCCAAAGAGGAGCATAATTAGAGAAATTAAAAGAAATCCTCGGGACTTCCCTGGTGATCCAGTGGTTAAGAATCCATCTGCCAATGCAGGGGACACAGGTTCGATCCCTGGTCTGGGAAGATCCCGCAAGCAACAGAGCAACTAAGCCCACGTGTCACAAGCACTGAGCCTGTGCACCTAGAGCCTGTACTCCACAACAAGACAAGCCACCGCAATGAGGCTCCCACATAGACCCAGTGCACCCAAAAATAAATAAATAAAAGAAATCCTTGACATTTAGGCAGCGGCTAACCAAAAAGAAATAGAAACAATGTGTCAGTTTCTTATGGCTGCTGTAACAAGTTACCTGAAACTGAGTGTTTTTTGTTTTTTTTTTTTTTTTAACAGCAGTCAGTGAAAGCACTTTATTATTTTTTTCCCATGAACAAATTAGTTCCCTCTCTAATGTCTAGGCTTCTTGGCAGGGGGTGGAGGGGGGTGGGGGGGGGTGGGGAACCTTAAAGGAAACTGCAAATTTATTGTAGAAAACTTTTCATTTTGAGCACAGACACTAGTTCTGACTTCAAGTAGTAGCATCCTTTATTGGATGGTAGAGCTGCTAATATCTATGCGTGCATGCTAAGTCACTTGTCATGTCAGACTCTGTGCGGCCCCATGGACTGTAGCCCACCAGGCTCCTCTCTCCATGGGACCCTCCAGGCAAGAACACTGGAGTGGGTCGCCATGCCCTCCTCCAGGGGACCCTCCTGACCCAGGGGTCGAACCTGTGTCTCTTATATCACCTGCATTGCAGGCAGGCTCTCCACCACTAGCGTCACCTGGGAAGCTAACATTTACAGGCCCACTTATATATTTTTTGCTCCATATGCATGAAATCCATGGGATCCTGCATATGCAGATCTGCCATAGGTTGAATTCGCAGATGCGGAGCCCATGGATGAAGAGGGCCAACTGTACACATTTTCTATTCCAGCCCTTCCCATGTCAACTAAAAGTCCCCTTCATAAAGTTAAGCACTGTTTGCATAGTATTAGTCACTCAGTTGTGTCCGACTCTTTGTGACCCCAAGGATTGTAGCCCACCAGGCTCCTCTGTCCATGGGATTTTCCAGGCAAGAATACTGGAGTGGGTTGCCATTTCCTTCTCCACTGAGTGGTTTTACATAACAGACATTTATTCTCCAACAGTTCTGGAGGCTGGAAGTCTGAAATCAAGGTGCCAGCAAGCCACACTCCCTACAAAGGCTCTGGGGAAGTACCCTTCTTGGTTTCTTAACTCCCGATGGTTGTCAGCATTCCTTGGCTTGTGATGCATCTTTCCAGTCTCTGTCTTCACATGGCATTCTCCTCTCTGTGTCTGTGCCCAAAGCGTCTCTTCCTATAAAGACACTAGTCGTATTGGATTTACAGTCTATCCTAACTCAGTATGACCTCATCTAAACTTGATTACCTCTGCAAAGACCCTATTTCCAAATGACATCACATTCACAGGTTTCAGATGGACATGAATTTTGGGGGGACACTATTCAATCCAGCACACAAGCGAAATGTACTCTCTTGAGAGCTGGTACCACCAGGACAGTAAGGGTACTCTGGGTTTCCGAAAATACCACTGGGGATGGCAGAGGAGTGACTGGTAGAGAAGCCAAAGAGGAAAGGCAGAGTTCATGAGAACTGTGAAAGGGAAGGTCCTCACTACTTGTTTGTTATCCAGGCTTCTTAGTACCTGGGCAGAATGAATGTTGGGGAGGACAGCCTGACCTGCAAGTTAAAGCTGTTGATGTGACTGATATAGGAAGAATGAAGTATTGTGTGTGAAAACCATAGATGCTTCAAAATGAACCTGCTTTGTGAAGGAGTAGTTTATGCTGTTCCAGCAGAAATGGGCACATTGGTCATACCGCTGATGGGATGTGTAGCATCCACCCAGACAGGGACCCATATCCAGCCACCACTCATCATACAGGAAGTCCCCTACATACGAACTTTCAAGTTTTGAACTTTGAAAGATGTAAACATGTGTTCCACCAGCATCAGGCATGAGTGAAATTGCAGCTTGCCCTCCCTCTCCTATTGCTGATGATCCTTCAGCTCTGCCATCTCCCACCTCCTCTCCATCCTCCAGTCAGTGACTCTTCTTGCCTGTTCACTCCATGCCAGCCCTTGTATGACAGTTGTACTGCACTATTGTACTTTTCAAGGTCCTATAAGATTAAAACTGCTTTGTTTATTTTTTGTTTGCTTTTTATGTCCTATTTGTGTGAAATGTATTAGAAACCTATTACAGTACAATGCTATTGTGTTAGTTGGTTACCTAGGCTAACTTTGTTAGTTGGGTTAATACAATTGTGTTAGCTGGGTACCTAGGCTAACTTTGTTGGACTTATGAACAAATGGGACTTATGAATGCCCTGTTGGAATGTATATAGGGGACTTCCTATATTATAATATGTCCCCTTCCTGGGGCTGAACCTATAGCTAAAAAACCACAAGGCCTTCCCCCACCCAAAGTCAGACCAAGGCTGATACACTTAACAGTGCTTAACCCTTTAGGACCAACTTTGCCCTATATCTCACTGCTAGTCAGTACGTTGCAAGGCAGTCCATGCAAGTGTTCCCAGCACTACTCCACAAGCTGAAGTGAAAGCTCATGCACTGGCCACAGTACATACATAGATCACCTTTCACCACATGTGGGGACAGCTGTATCTCATGAAACCTATTCAGCCTTCAATACACCTTGACATTGTCCTGCTCAGATCACTGCTCACTGCTCAGACCCACACACTGCTCAGCAAACCAGGAGCCAGCTCTTATTTGAGAACCAGACCTCCATGCAATAGCCATCTGCCAGGCCAGAACCCATTCTCATACCAAAGCATAACACACTGAGGGCCAGATTCGACTCCAAACAAGAACAAGAGCCAGACAGACAATACAACCTCAGAGGGTTTATAGGGCTAAGTCCACACACCCCTATTTGGCATGCCAGGAACCATCAGAACATGAGTCATGCCCAAGTCATTGCTCAGGACACTCTGAGAAGGGCCACCCCAATCAGACCTCAACATAGATCCTTGCACAGAGCTTGGTAAATGATGAGAGTCCCCAGCCATGCCCCACACCTCTACTTGCTCAGCAGAACAAACTGGAACAACTGCCTGCAGGGCTGCACCCTCCATGGACCCCTACCAAACAAGACACAGGACATCTTTGCTTAGACCAGGCTCTGTGCATATGCCACCCCTCAGGACAGGCACTGCGTTCTCAGCTGCTCAGGGTAACAAATGAGACATGGTTCCGCCTAGGACCTCATCTCACCTCCTGCAGCCCGCCTGGCCCCATCCCTAGTCAGAACCCTCTCTTCTCTCTCTCCATGTGTCATCTACTCCTTTCCCACGGGGTCCTTTCCCAACGCCCACCTCCACCCCCATAACTTGTGACACCTCTTCTATCCCTAACACAAGAGCCAGCCCTTTCTACTCCTCTCTCTATTCGTATCAGAGCCAAGTTTTACAAGAGCAGTCTGTAGCCCTACCACTAACTCTTCACTTTCCATTCACTCCTCTACCGCCCCACCTCCCTCAAAAGCTGGCCTCTGACCTCAGGCCTCTCCTGAGATCACCAGCCGCACATCCTAAAGGTGCTTTCCTGGCTCTTATCTGTGGTACCTGGTTGGGGGATGGGACACTGGGTCCCAGCTTCCTCCATGGAACTCCCTCTTCCTCCAGGTCCCTGGATTTGGCTCCTGCCTCTCCCCACTTCTCTGCACAACCCTGGGCCCCCCCATACCCCCATGGACAATGATCTCTGGGCCCCTGAGGACCTCCCCCTTCTTGGCACAGCCCCCAGGTGTCCCTCCCCAGGAAACCTTGACAGACCCCGCCCCCAGCACCCGGACTCCCCTCTCTAGCCCTGTGTGACCAGCACTGGACACTTGGGGTGGACAGCTCTCCCCTCTAGATCCTAGGTCCTCGCGGGCAGGAGCCCCCTGTTTCCCATCGCTGTGTCCTCACAGCGGGGCTTGGTGTCCGGCTCTGAGCAAGGGCTTGATGCACCCGGCTACCCCTGCAGCTGGAGGGATCCCTGAGACCCCAGGAGAGCAGGAGAGGAGGCGCCCGGCCCCGCACGTGGCTGCGGGGGAAGCTGCTGCGGGGGGATGCGGAGGTCGTCCCAGGAGGCCTGCTCCGGCTGAGTGGCCACCTCTAATGACCCCGGTAAGGGCTCTGTAAATGGGTGTTGAATCAGCGGAGAGGCGTCCTGCAGACTCGGCGATCAGGAGAGGCGTGAAGGGCCCTTGAATCCCGCTGTTAGTGAGGATAATTTGGTGAAGAGTGAGGCTCTGGGCGGCGGGAGGGAGACGCGCCCGGCTGCACGAGACTGAGCAGGAGTGCCCCAGGGTCTCGGGTCAAGTGCAGGGCTCCCCACCCCGGGGCGTCTGGGCACTGGGGGCGGGGGGGGCCGGGCCTCTCCCTGCGGGCACAGTCCGGGTCCTCTCCACACGAGGGGGGTCCACATTCCCTCACGGGTGTGAGGGGCGCTCTCCCGCGTTTCCCCAGAAACCCTGGACAGAGCCCTGGGCCGGACAGATGGTCGTCCGCGGCGGCGCGGGAAGGCGCGCGGGTCTTGAACAGGGCGCCCTTCCCCTCTGCTGTTTAGAGCGGAGGGCACTAACGGGGCCTTGGTCAGAGTCGCAGTCCCCCCAGGATGTGCCAGAGGGGACTGAGGGTCTGCACGGGGCTTGGGGGTGGGCTGAGGGCTGCCTGGAGGTGACATGGATTGGACCTTCTTCCGGAGGGATTGTCTTCGAAGAGCTGGGTCTCAGCTCTGGTTTGGGGTCCCTGTGCTTGGTATATTTATTTATTCAAAAGCGCCTGGAGCTGAGCCAGGCCTGAGCCTTATTTTGGGGACCTTGTGTCCAGTAAGTGTGCACATGAAGTCGTGGGATTAAGCTGAGACCATTCTGCATGGTGTTGAGCTGGGGCCTCTGTATCTGGATGTGGCTTGAGTCTGTCTTGGTTACTTCCTCATCTTGCCCTATGAAGGGAGTTAGGCAAGGGTGTGCTGAGTGCGGAGGTGTCCATGCTCTGGTCTCAGCAAGGCCAGCCCCCTCAGGGGAATATGACTGGGTGTCAGGGGCTGTTGTCTCACAGTATGTCTAGCTGACGGTTGGATGTAAATCCAGGCCTGGACACAAACTGATTTGGGAAGTGCTGCCTGGGTATGTGTGGGTCCTGTCCTTGGCAGTGATGTTGTGCCATGTCTTCTTGGCTGATGATATTTCCTGGGGTATGTGCTAGAGGAAGTGGTAATGGACAGGGAAGACTGGCATGCTGTAGTCCACGGGATTGCAAAGAGTCGGACATGACTGAGCAACTGAACTGATCCTGACTGTGCTAGAGATAATGGTATGGACTATGGCTATCCCCTGGCACACTGGGAAGAGGTAAACTGGCCTTTTTTTAGACAGTGGCCTTCTCTGTGTGTGTCTGGCTTCTACCTAACTAATGTCTGACATGCTATTATTTATGATCGAATTCTTGTGGACTGTGCACCCTGAGTTCTGGGCGGGCTTTTCGTATCCCAATTAGAGCTTTTCCATATTTCCTCAGTAAGAATGGAGAATTTTCTAAAGTAGCAATGGTGTGGCTGAAGTGAGATTGCTTTAAGCTTCTTGATAGGGACCAAGCCCTGAGTCTTGGGGTAATTCAACTGGAAGGTCACAAGCAGACTCTGCTAAGGAAGGCAGAGGTGTGGTCCCAGCTTGTGTTAAGAAAACATACTTTTTGCTTTTTTGAAGGGAGGTACAGTATAGGTTTGCAAGGGTACAACCAGGGCCTAGGGACATGTGTCACTCTGCTCAAATAGCCTAGGCCATCATTCTGAGAGAGAAGTGGAGTGTCCAAGCATTTAAAACATGCTACAGACATGGAAGCAACCTAAATATCCATCGACAGAGGAATGGATAAAGCATATGTGTATATGTATATACGCATACACATACATATATTACTCAACCATAAAAAAGAATGGAATTTTGCCATTTGCAGCAACATGGATATACTCGGAGGGCATTATGCTAAGTGAAGCAAGTCAGACAAATACTGTATGCTATCACTCATACGTGGAGTCTAAAAAATACAACAAACTAGTGAACATAACAAAAGAGAAACAGACTCACAGATATGAGAACAAACTAATGGTTGCCATGGGGGAGGAGGGGTGATGAAAGGAATGGATTAGGAGTTTGGGATTAGCAGATACAAACTATCTACAAATATCTACTATACAAACTATTATATATAGAATGGATAAACATCAAGGACCTACTGTATAGCACAAGGCACTATATACAATATTCTATAATAAACCATAATGTAAACGAATATTAAAAATAAATAAAACATGCTACAGAAAGAGTTGACACACTAGAGCCCATGAAAGTGAAAGTCACTCAGTCATGTCCAACTTTTTGCGATCCCATGGACTATACAGTCCATGGAATTCCCCAGGCCAGAGTACTGGAGTGGGTAGCTTTTCTCTTCTCCAGGGGATCTTCTCAAGCCCAGGAATCTAACTCAGGTTTCCCACATTGCAGGCAGATTGTTTACCAGCTGAGTCACCAGGGAAGCCCAAGAATACTGGAGTGGGTAGCCTCTCCCTTCTCCAGCGGATCTTCCTGACCCAGGAATCAAACTGGGGTCTCCGGCATTGCAGGCAGATTCTTTACCAGCTGAGTTACCAGGGAAGCCATAGCCCATGAGCCCGCTGCCTATTTTTATGAGTAAAGTTTTATTGGAACACAGCCACACTCGTTTGTTTATATATTGTCAATGGCTGCTTTCTCAGCACAACACCAGAGCTGAGTAATTGGGGTAGAGACCACATGGCCCACAAAGCTTCAAATGTTTTCTATCTGGTCCTTTACAGAAAAAGTGTTCCAATCCCTGTGGAGAGGACTGTTCCCATTACTTCAGCTTGTCTGAGAGAAGAAAAGCATAAAAACAGAATAAAATTCAGTCTGTGGCCATACTCTTCTCAACAACCTCTTGACCTGGGTTGACATTCTCATCACGTTTTACAGATGAGGAAACTGAGATACAGAGGGGTGAAGTGACACAGCCAGAAAGTGCCCAAGCCAAGACCTAAACCTGGGCAGGCTGGCTTTATCAGACTGGCCTCTAGCTATTGGGTTGGCTAGAAGTTCGTTTGGGTTTTTCCATAACATCATACAGAAAACCTCAAACGAACTTTTTGGCCAACCCAATACTACATGGAACTACCTCCTTTGTAGAGCAAAGCTAGGAATACAAACTTCATCAGGTCTCCAAACTGCTAGTGTCATCATGATTTCAGAGCACCCATGAGGCCTCTGCCTGTGGCTGGACTGAAGGAACACACTCCCAGAACACCACTGGGGACTAGCAGACAGATAATTTAATTACACTATTCTTTCCATCATGTCTGCTTTCCTTGGTCATGTGTGGGGTGCAGCCCCCTCCCCCCGTTCTCCTCTCCTCAACTGTATTTGCCACATAGAGAAGAGTACAAAGCATTTCATAATTAGCACCCCACCATGAAATTCTAGAATTTTCTTATACATGCTTCAGATTTTCAGTTATTAAGAAATAAAATATAGCCCCATTTGGAGCTCCCTCTGTACTTCTGGATCTCTTTATCTTCCCACTCCAGAGGTAACTGCTGCTGCTGCTAAGTCACTTCAGTCGTGTCTGACTCTGTGTGACCCCATAGACAGCAGCCCACCAGGCTCCCCCGTCCCTGAGATTCTCCAGGCAAGAACACTGGAGTGGGTTGCCATTTCCTTCTCCAATGCAGGAAAGTGAAGTCGCTCAGTCATGTCCGACCCTCAGCAACCCCATGGACTGCAGCCTTCCAGGCTCCTCCGTCCAGGCAGGAGTACTGGAGTGGGGTGCCAGAGGTAACTACTACATTGCAATTGGAGTTTGTCTTTCCCAGGCATGCCAGAACTCTTTACGAGCCTGCCCTCTTTAAAAATGTCCTCATCCAGTATGGGCAAGAAATACTAGTTCCTCAAGTTCATATAGTCTCCCCAGTTGCTCCTCTTCTCACCTCTGATGAGGTATCCTTTGAACCTTTGTTTGGAGTCCAGTGTGTTTGTTCTCCAGGATCCTAATCTACTCATAGGTGCGGCTGTCAGGCAAGACAGAGGGATGGAGGTAAACAGAACTGGAGTGATGACTGAGTTATTTGTCTGACACAAATAAGCGCTTCCCATTTCACCTGTCACATCCTGTCACCACTCACAAGGCTGAAGCAAATATAACAGGGGTTCTTGCTCTGAGCACCTTTGCTCAGTGTTCCAAAGTGAATGGGCAAGGTTATCCAGAACAGATGAAAACATCTTAGTCCATGGGATGAGGGAGGAAGGGAAGCCAGAAGTCACAAGTAAGAAGCAGTGAGAAGCATCAGCTTCCAAAGATGACCTTCAGTTTTACATAAGAAAAGGGGGTTGTGAGATGATAAGGTCAGAAACCGGTCAGAAAATAAAATGCAGTGTAGGTTGAAGCAAACAGTTCAAGAGCTAGGTGGGACTTCCCTGGTGGTCCAGTGGCTAGGACTCCACACTCCCAGTGCAGGGGATCTGAGTTCGATCCCTTGTCAGGGGACTAGATCCCACATGCTATAACTAAGAGTTTGCATGCTGCAACTAAGACCTGGCCCAGCCAAATAAATAAATTAAAAATTAATATTAAAGACCTAGGCTGTGATGAGAAAAGAGTAATGGGAACCTGTGCTGCATTTCCTTTCATGATTTGCTCCTCTTGATGTGTTCTCCACTCTGCTCGATGCCTGCATGCTCAGTCGTTTCAGTCATGTCTGACTCTGCGATCCTATGGACCATAGCCCAGCAGGCTCCTCTGCCCATTGGATTCTCCAGGCAAGAATACTGGAGTGGGGTGCCATTTCCTTCTCCAGGGGATCTGTCTCCTGCAGTGGGAGGCAGGTTATTTACCACTATTGCCACCTGGGAAGCCTCACTCTGCTCTGTACCAGCCCATATATATTGATGGTAAGATGTTATAGAAAAACCCAAATGAACTTTTTGGCCAACTCAACGCATTGGTGAGCCCCATTGCATCTGGTTTCCAGTGCGGCTTGGCCAATGGGGAAGACTGGCAAGAAATGGCAAGGATGCAGAAGAATGAAACTGGGGTACTTATTTCTATGAATTTTTTTTCCCCTGAGAGGTCTCTGGAAGTAAGCTGGCTCTTTCTGTCACCTGAAGGTCATAACTCTTCTTGTCTCGTAGCCCTTGCCACCTGGTGCTTGCTCTCCCCGACACCCAAGTTCAAGAAATCACTCTCTCCCTTTGCTGCTTCAGGTTTAAGACTGTTAACAGCCTTACTAGTTTCGGGTTTGGAATATCACTTGTGGATTCTCTATACCCTATCTAAATTTTGTAAATAGATGCCTTATCAAATGATTCTTTCAAAACATTTGAGTGTGTCATTTGTTCCTGCTGGATGTTTTAACTGACACAGGTTCATTCATATATTACTGAGAAAATTCCTGAAGAATTAATTCCATTACTTCTATTAATGACAAGTCAATAGCACTAATTTTCAATTCAAGAAGGAGATACTAATATATAGACTCTCTAACTGATAATTTTGTGAAACCACAAAATGTATACACTCAAATTTCCTAAAGAAATAATTTCCAGGAACACTGAGCCTTACGCCCAGGAATCTATTATTTTTTTCTTGAAATTTTGAATTTTTCAAAAGTAATCTTTGATGTGCTTGCTTGTCTTATGTCTGTCTCCCCTACCGGACTGTAACATCCATGACACCAGGACACTGTTTTGTTCACTACTGTATCCTCAGTGACCAGGACTGCTGCTGCTGCTGCTGCTGCTAAGTCGCTTCAGTCCTGTCCGACTCTGTGCCACCCCATAGACGGCAGCCCACCAGGCTCCCCTGTCCCTGGGATTCTCCAGGCAAGAACACTGGAGTGGGTTGCCATTTTCTTCTCCAATGCATGAAAGTTAAAAGTGAAAGTGAAGTCACTCAGTCGTGTCCAACTCTTAGCGACCCTATGGACTGCAGCCCACCAGGCTCCTCCATCCATGGGATTTTCCAGGCAAGAGTACTGGAGTGGGGTGCCATTGCCTTCTCTGAGTGACCAGGACAATACCCCTCAAATAGTAGATACTCAACAAATTTTATTTAAAATTTAATGAATGATTGTATTATGGTTCTTTGATAGTCAAAAGCAGTACTAAAAACAGGGACTTCCCTGGTGATCCAGTGCTGAGACTCCATGCTCGTAATGCAGGGGGTCCAGTTTGATCCCTGCTTGGGGAATTAGATCTCACACGCAACTAAAGATCCCACATGACGCAAGGAAGCTGGATGATCCCATGTGCCACAACTAAGACCAGGTGCAGCCAAATAAATAAATAAAGAGCTTAAAAAGAAAAGCACCACTAAAAAAAATTACCCATCATGGAGTACTGATGAGTCATTTTCTTAATTAGAGGCAGGTGTGATGGAGCAGGCACTTGTTTGAATAGTTGCCTCTGTGAATCATGTGACCTCTTTGGGGCTTACAATCATACCTTTTTGTGAAGGTGGTATGGGAGTGTTCACAAATTTTTCAGGGTGTCTGCTCAATTATAGAAACAACAGGAAATGGTAAATTTCAACACAGGCTGTACAACACAGTTTGGGCTTTAAAATTTCAACACAATCAGCATAACACAGTTTGGGCTTTACTTTAGGAAAGCCTTAACATACTCAGAATTGAGGAATCCATGATATTTCCTTTGCAGAAGTATCCCTGTAATGTCAAACCAACCCCTAAAGGCAAGAGGCGATAACATCAAGAAACCTATAAATGGTTTTGCTGTGAGCACCAGCAGACATTTCTTAACTTGCTTGAACCTCTAACACATCACCCAGGAGATTAACCCTTATCAGTACGCCCTTTGCAGGGAACGCATTTGCTAATGCTTATGGTCAATCAATAAGCATGCATAGCATACCTACCATTTGTCCTGTCCTGTGACGGCATGCTCCCTGGAAATGATGGATCATAGTCCATATCTCGGAGAAGGCAATGGCACCCCACTCCAGTACTCTTGCCTGGAAAATCCCATGGGCGGAGGAGCCTGGTAGGCTGCAGTCCATGGGGTCGTGAAGAGTCGGACACAACTGAGCGACTTCACTTTCACTTTTCACTTTCATGCAGAAAGTGAAGGACAGAGGAACCTGGTGGGCTGCCATCTATGGGGTCGCACAGAGTTGGACACGACTGAAGCGACTTAGCAGCAGCAGCAGCAGCAGTCCATATCTGTGATTGCTCATAGGCTACTGGAGCTACAATCACAATATAAGTACTCTGATAAAGGTATTATTGTATGATTTTAAAAACTTTTTATTTGGAGATAATTTCAAACATACAGCAAGAGTGCTAGAATAAGAATAGTATAAAGAGAAGGGGTGGGATGAATTGGAAGGTGGGGATTGACACACACATATATATATATATATATATAGTCACTCAGTAGTGTCCGACTCTTTGTGACTGCATGGACTGTAGCCCACCAGCTTCCTCTGTCCATGGAATTCTCCAGGCAAGAATACTGAAGTGGGTTACTATTTCCTTCTCCAGGGGACCTTCCTGACCCAGGGATCGAACCCAGGTCTCCTGGGCTTCCCTGGTGGCTCAGAGGTTAAAGCATCTGCCTGCAATGAAGGAGACCTGGGTTCGATCCCTGGGTCAGGAAGATCCCCTGGAGAAGGAAATGGCAACCCACTCCAGTATTCTTGCCTGGAGAATCCCATGGACGGAGGGACCTGGTGGGCTACAGTCCACGGGGTCGCAAAGAGTCGGACATGACTGAGTGACTTCACTTTCTTTCTTTCACTCCTGTATTGCAGGCAGACTCTTTACCAGCTGAGCCACTAGGGACAACTATATACACACACACACACACACACACACACACACACACACATATACAGACTATATATATATATATATAATGTATAAAATAGATAACTAATGAGAACTTTCTGTTATAACACAGGGAGCTCTAGGTTTCCCAGGTGGTGCTAGAGATGTAAGAGATGCGGGTTCAGTCCCCAGGTTGGGAAGATCCCCTGGAGGAGGGCATGGCAACCCACTCCAGTATTCTTGCCTGGAGAATCCCATAGACAAGGGAGCCTGGCATGCTACAGTCCATGGGGTCACAAAGAGTCAAGACACAACTGAAGTGACTTAGCATGCATGCACTCAGAGGGAACTCTACTCAATGCTCTGTGGTCACTTAAATGGGGAGGAAATCTAGAAATGAAGGGATATATGCATATGTATAACTGGTTCACTTTGCTGTACAGCAGAAACTAACACAACATTGTTAAGCAACTGTGCATGCTCAGTTACTTCAGCCTTGTCTGACTCTTTGAGACCCCATGGACTGTAGCCCACCAGGCTCCTCTGTCCATGGGATTCTCCAGGCAAGAATACTGGAGTGGATTGCCATTTCCTCCTCCAAGGGATCTTCCCAACCCAGGGATCGAACCCATATCCCCTGCACTGCTGGTGGATTCGTTACTGGTGAAGTCCTGTAAAGCAATTAGATGCCAATACATTTTTTTAAAGGAATAGTTTAAAGAACAGTTATAAACCCCTTTGTCGGTTCAAAACCTCTGGAGCTCTCCAGGTGAAATCTGAGATTGGTGCCTTGTCCTCAGAGGGCAAGGAGAGAGCAAACAGAGAGGCAGACCACCCCAGACTGGTAGGAGGAGGTTTTGTAAGTTAGGAAACTTACATAGGAGGCTCATCTTGGATGGTCCCAAAACAAACCCATCTCCACACCCACCTGCCAGAATCTTAAAAGTTTACATAGAGGCCCAAACTGGGCTCAGTCACTTATTCAGTCCAGGTGGTCTCAATACCTCACTCTCTCAGAGCTCTGGCCTTGAACCGCCTCTGGCTATGCGAGCAGTGGGCAGAATGTACATTCCAAGCAAGCAGGGGAGGGGATAAGAAGCCTCCCATTGCTCGTCCAAG
This sequence comes from Bos grunniens, assembly GCF_055505025.1. Lineage (NCBI taxonomy): Eukaryota > Metazoa > Chordata > Mammalia > Artiodactyla > Bovidae > Bos > Bos grunniens. The sequence continues at coordinate 138,439,560 of NC_141194.1, forward strand.
CCCAGGGTCAACTGGCAGTCATTTCCTCCTGATGACCTCCTCGAGCATCTTTACCCCAGATTCACTTGTTAACTTTTTACCCCATGTGCTTTATCATTTGTATGATCTACCTATCTCTCTGTCTATCTTTTCTCCTGAACTGTTGGGGAGAATTACATATCATTGCCCTTCACCCCTAAATACTTCAGTGCATATTTCTGAAGAGTATGGTAATATTCTCTTACTTTAACCACAATCCAATTATCAACTTCAGAAATTTACATTGATACAACACTTTATTATTTTTGGCCACTCCACACAGCTTGTGGGATCTTAGCTCTCTGACCAGGGATTGGACCCTTGCCACCTGCAATGGAAGACAGAGTCCTAACCACTGGACCATAAGGGAATTTCCATGATACAATACTTTAATCTATTATCCCATATTCCAATTTTAGCAGTTGACCTAATAATGTCCTTTAAGTATTCCCTTACCCCACCCCAGTACAGGAGCCTGTCTAGGGTCAGATATTGCCTTTTATTGTCACATGGTGGAGGAGGACATTGAGTTGTGACCACCAGTTGGCTGGTAAGCAGGTCAAGGGCTACCAGTGTCAGGATTAAGGCATCTATGGTGCCAAACTTAAGGAGACACCAGTGAGTTCCACCTGGAGGAGTTTGACAGGTAAATGGGAATGTACTTAGCAGAGAAGAGAGATGAGGTCATTTGGGACAAAGGGAACAGTGGCCACAAAGACTAGGAAGCATGAAGAGCATGGTGAGAAGTGCGATATAATCATAGTATAGGGTGTTTGTTAGGGAGTCTCATCTTCAGATGAGACTGATAAAGTAAACTGAGAGCAGGTGTAAATCGCCTTAGTGTTATGAGCCTGGACTGGACTTTACCCTATAGGCAGTAAAAACGTTAAAGATTCTTTTCACATCCTGGATTGCTTAACTCACTTGGTTATCAAATTCCATCAACTCCACTTCTACACTGGCTTCCCTTGAAGGGTTTCCCCCCATCCCCCACCCCTTGAAGGGTTTTAATCAGAGGAGTAACATGATTATAATATTTTTTAATGAGGTGAAACTGGCAACATTGTATAAACTAGACGGGCAGGATGAGTGATAAGAAAGCTGAAACCTAAGTCAGGTGAGGAGGCTAATCAAGCGAGAGGTGATAAAGAACTGAATTAAAACAGTAGCAGGAAGGGGAAAATGTTTATGAGACAGAATTAGTTAAGACTTGGGTACTGTGAGAGGGTTTCAACCTGAAATGGAACCGGAGGATTGGAAATAGAGAATCTCAGGCATGTGTCCTCAGAAGAATGGAACTTAACCGAGAGACTGATTTCCTATAAATGCCTGACTTCCAGAGGACAGAGACTTATCTCCTGACCAACGAATATCTCTCCCCATCCTCAAGCCAGTGAACTTGCTGCTTGCACTCTGGCTGGACATCCTCCTCTTTGCACTCCTTGCCCGTAAATGGAGCCCACCCTGAACCCTCAAGGGACTCACCTGTAGCTTGATACAGCTTGCATTTCTTGAATTGCAATTTCTCTGCTATTCGCAAATAAACTAAATTTCTGGTAAATTGAGGCTGTCTCAGTTTACCTTTTTATTTACGTTGACCATATCGATTATATGTAGAGTCTAGAGAAGTCCAGGATGACTTTTCAGTTTCAGGCTTGAAGGACTGGGTGAGAAGAGTTGCCATTCAAGAAGTGGGGAAAATGGTAGCAATAAGTTTGAGTGGAAAAAGAAGTACAGTTTTAGACATGAGTTCGAGTTGGCCAAAGGATATCCAATTAGAAGTTTCCATGAAAAGGTTTGGAAATAATATCTCAGTGAAACTTGGACAGCTTCCCTTTTCTCAGTTCCTTCTGCCTTCACAATCAAGACGAAATCAGGAAGTTTAGGTAAAATGTTTGCTTCACCAAGTCATGTCTGGCAGTCCCCAGGGGATATTTTTAACATCCTCATGAACCTTTCTTTCAGCTGTCGTTACCTTATGGCACCCATCATTCTCCTCACTTGCCTCAGCCCTCTCATTGATATCCACTGTTCAATTAAACACCTAAAGAGTATTTCACCTTTGCCATAGCTACGTGTCCACTGTCAAAGTATAATTTTTAGAAAACTGAAAATGTGACAAGGAGAACCTACTGTATACCACAGAGAACTCTACTCGGTGCTCTGTGGTGACCTAAATGGGAAGGAAATCTTAAAAAAAGAGGGGATATATGTATACATATAACTGATTCATGTTGCTGTACAGCAGAAACTAATGCAACATTGTAAAGTAGCTAAACTCTAATACAAATGTTTAAAAATATGTGACATACAAAATATAGAATGCTGCTGCTGCGGCTAAGTCACTTCAGTCGTGTCCGACTCTGTGCGACCCCATAGATGGCAGCCCACGAGGCTCCCCCATCCTTGGGATTCTCCAGGCAAGAACACTGGAGTGGGTAGCCATTTCCTTCTCCAATAAAATATAGAATAAGCCCCTATAAATATTTAACTCATTAATGAGGAGACAGCAGTATGTTAAGTTGGTTCAAAGGAGAATTTTGACATCTCTGGTGGTCCAGTGGCTAAGAATTCACTTGCCAATGCAGAGGAAATGGGTTCAATCCCTGGTCTGTGAAGATTCCCACCTGCTGGGGCAACCAAGCCCATACGCCACAACTGCTGAAGCCTCTACACCCTAGAGCCCACGCTTTGTGTCAGGAGAAGCCACCGCACAGTAATGATGACCCAGTACAACAAATAAATAAACAAAGGAGAATATAGGCACTCAAAGAAATAATTCTAAAGTAAAACTATGAAGTTCGATTTCGATACAATACTGTTTAATGTCCTATAGGGAAATCCAACTGTTAGCTTGGAGGCCATCATTTCTATTTGACAGAAGCATTTGCATCTCTACAAACAGTCTGCGAGTTAACAGAGACTTCAGAGAGACTTGGCTGTAATCAATAGTAAATAGTAAGTCAAACAAAACATATTCCTGTAGACACATAATCTTTGGGCAGCCTGTTGGACTGTGACATGGAAAGGACATCCTTTTGCCTTACTTCCAAGTTTTTCATAATTTTCATCACACAGAACATCTGTGTTGAGTATAGCCTCCTTATATCACTGAAGCTGCAAATGATCGAGGTGTCAGGGTAATGCTCCCCTCCCACATTATTACACGTCTGCTGGGAAGCAGATCCACCAGCTTATGCCATTAGCCTTTCTCCCTATAGGGCTCAAACATGTGTCTCTGAGGCTGGGCAAGGGAATCAATACCCCAGCATCTTCTGGGTACCATCTTCTTTATTTTCATGTCTCCCCTGGTGCCCATGCAAACCTCCTTTACACAGGTGCCCTGAGCAATTCGTTACTGATGCAAAAAATATCTTTGTGTTGCCTGCCCCTCCAGGTTATGAGAAGACATGCCCAGACATGGTTGAATTCTGGCCATGGGAACAATTAACATGGACCAGGAGACCCACAGTAGTCATTTTCTTAGATGATTACTGACATTCCAGGAGATCATGAAGGATGCCGAATAGTTGCCTTGGGAACAATGCAAGCAAAGGAAACACCCAGTATTCTCACCGCCCTACAAAGGACTAAAGTGACATCTTGATTGATCACTCTCTTTGTTTCAGATATGATCGCTTATTGCCATGAAGTATGTGTTTCAGAGCACCTCTGACCCCTGTAGACCAGCCAGGGGTAAGCAGGAGTAGAATTGACTCTGTACCATCCTCCTTGTTTAGGGCCTGGTAGTCCTAGTGAAGCCTGGCCTTCTTACCTCCCTTTTCCACAAAAATCCCAAGAGCCTTGTAAGACAGAATAAATGTCCTTTGCACCCTTACTTCAGATCTGTATTAGTCGATTTTTCTAGGACCCAAGTCCATGGCTCTGATGTACTGTCACTTAATAGGGAGGAAAGCCCCAGACTCAATGCAAATGGCACTGTCCTGGCCCCCATTCTAGGGCAGATTGAATTCACTGCCAGGCAAGGAATTTCTTGTCCTGGAATAAAAACAAAAGCAGACAGGGACTTCCCTGACAGTCCAGTGTAGTTAAGATTCTGTGCTTCCACTGCACAGAGGGTGCAGGTTCGATCCTTGGTTGGGGAACTAAGATCCTGCATGCCACAGGGCACAGCCTAAAAAGAAAATAAACAACAAAGCCCCCCCCCAAACAGAAAAAAAGCCAAAACAAACCCCTTGAGAAACAAAATAAAACACATCCCCCTGAAAAACAACAAACCCCCCCCCAAAAATGAAAAGCCCCCCAAAACTAAACAGCAACAACAAAATAGATGACACACTCAAAGGATTTATCTGAGGTGACTTGGCTGAAGATATGGGCAAGAATAAGGGAAGCAATAAGGGATGCTAAAGTGTGCTGGAGAAGCGTCAGAAGGAAGTTGTTATCACCCCTCAAGCAAAAGAGGTAAAGAGGGAGGTACTACAAGAGCCCGGTGAGAGATGGAATAGAACAAGAAGGCTGCCTGGGAGCAGTTGCGGCCATTGAGGAACAGCCCTTTCTACAACCAGGGCTGGGCAAGAAGGGGGCAGAGAGAATCAATACCTTAACTTCTCTTTCTTCTCACCCTCTAATCTCACATCAGTGCTTGCCACTGGCCAAACCTAACCAGAAGCCAGAGGGCAAGGGAGCTCATTACAGACTATGGAAGGGGTAGCCTCCTGGGGCACAGGGCACGGTAGAAAAAAGTGGAGCATGGATTTGGGGGGTGGGCTGTAAGGAGATCCATGGAAAATATCCGTAATTTTCCTCTCATGGGCAAGGCTCTCGGTTTGCTATCTCACCCTGTCTGTCAGGTACTTGTGAGGTGGGCTAGGGAGCGTTCTCCATGCTTTTCCAGCCGTGCTTCTGGCAGGAGGCTAACATGAAACTCTGGGTCCAGTTTTTCTAAGATATTGTGAAGTAGAAGGTTAAGCAAGGTTTTGACCTAGGACTGCAAGATGACAGAACAGACAATGGGAGAAACCCAATGGTAGATGAGGAGGGCGGGAGGGACAGACAGAAGGAAGGAGGAAGGGAGGGAGAGACGAAGAGGAAGGATGAAAGAAGAGGGAGAGGGGAAGGAGAGATAGAAGGGAGAAGGGAAGGAAGGAAAATAAAAACAAAAGAGTAAAGGAGGAAGGGAGGGAAGGGAGGAACATAAAGGAAAAAAAGAAAGAAGCAGGGAAGACAAAGAAGGAAGAAGGGACGGGGCAGGGAATAAGGATACTCAGACTCGACTGAGCGGCTTCACTTTCACTTTTCACTTTCATGCACTGGAGAAGGAAATGGCAACGCACTCCAGTGTTCTTGCCTGGAGAATCCCAGGGACAGGGAAGCCTGGTGGGCTGCCGTCTCTGGGGTCGCACAGGGTTGGACACGACTGAAGTGACTTAGCAGCAGCAGGGAACAGGAGAGGGAGGTGAGGACAGAGGGAAGAAGGAAAAAATATTCTGAGTATCAGTTCTGAGAAGAGAGACAAGGTTATGAAACAGGAAGACTCCCTTTGTGACAGGAATCCCTAACAAAGAGACAGAGAGGAGTACAGACAAGTGATGAAAAGCATGGGCTTTGAAATCAGACAGCCTTTGGGCCTCTCTCATGTCTAGATGTCTCCTGTCTAGGTGGCACATTTCAGTTCTTTCCTACCATGCTGGTGTGGCTTAGTTCTACAGTCCAACTGCTTTCAAAAGTCTCCAGGCAACAAGCAGCCACAACTCCCCTTCTTGACAGTCCCAGTAGTTAAACCGAGTTGGGCTGCTGAAAAAGACCCAGAGGACCCACCATGACAATTCTTACAATTGTATGGTTTATTATTACAGGAGAAGGGTGCAACAGAGCTAGAAAGTGGGGCTACACATCACAGGCAAAGGCTGTTTGAAAGGAGAGTGGCCAGGCCAGCAGCAAGCTCCAAGTGTCCTTTGTAAGGGCCACGGCAGGACACTTTCTCTCTCAGATCAGGGACCACAGAAGTTCAACCCCAGAGCCCTGGGCCGGAAGAAGGTGTGTGGTGTCAAGACCAAGTGCAAATCATTCATCTCAATACTGTGAAAAATAAGTGCTTGAGTATCCAGAATATACAAAGAACTCTTATAATGTGCAACAATAAGAAGACAAATAACCCAGTTTTATTTCTTTCTGAGTTTTTTTGTTTGTTTATTTTTGGCCACATGGCATGTGGGATCCTAGTTCCCTGACCAGGAATTTAACCTGTGCCCCCTGCATTGGAAGCACAGAGTCTTAACTGCTAGACCACTGGGGAAGTCCCCAAATAACTCAATTTTAAAATGGTCAAAGGGTCTGAAAAAAAATTATCTAAAGAAGACCTACAAATGACCAATAAGCGAAGAAAAAAAATTCAATGTCAGTATTCACTAGGGAGATGACAACCAGACTCAGGAGATACTACTTCACAGCCACTAGGATGGATATAATTTTACAACAAATGAAAAACAATGGGAAAAAATAATGGCAGGGATCTGGAGAAATGGGAACCCTCAGACATAGTGGTGAGAATGTAAAATAGTGCAGTCACTTCGGAAAATAGTTTGGCAAATCCTTTAAAATTTTAAATACAGAGTTGCCATATGACCCAGTAATTCCACTCCTAGGTATATATCCAAGAAAGTGGAAAACATAAATTCACATAAAAACTTGTGCAGACACACCTCACTTCATTGTAGTTCACTTTATTACTCTTTGTAGATACTATGTTTTTTACAAATTGAAGGTTTGTGGCTACCCTGCGTCCAGCAATTCTACTGGCACTATTTTTCCAACAGCACTTACTCACTTCATGTCTGTGAGTCACACTTTAGTAATTCTCAAAATAGTTCAAACTTTTTCATTATTATTAAAGTCGTTATGGTAATCTGTGATCAGTGACCTTTGACATTACCATTGTGAAAACATTTAACTCGCTGAAGGCTCAGATGATGGTTGGCATTTTTTAGCAATAACATATTTTTTATTAAAGGTATGTACATTGTGTGTTTTTTTTTTTTTTACCTAATACTATTACACACTTGAGAGCCTATAGTATAGTGTCAATATGACTTTCATATGCCCTGGGAAACCTCATGTGACTCCCTTTATTGGGATATTAGCTTTATTGCAGTGATCTGGAACCAAACCCATACTATCTATGAGGTGTGCCTGTACATGAATGTTCATAGCAGCGTTATTCATAACAACGAAAAAGAGGGAACAAATGTCCATCAGTTGGTGAATGGATAACCGAAATGTGGTATATCCGTAAATGGAATGTTACTCAGTCATAAAAAGAATGAAGTACTGACACATACTGCAAACATGAAGGCATTTTGAAAGTGTTTTCCTAAGTAAAAGAAGCCAGCCACAAAGGCTACATAGTGTGATTCTACATATATATGAAATGTGCAGAATTGGAAAATCCATAGAGACAGAGAGCAGGTAGCTCAGTGGTTGCTAGGGGCTGGAGGGAGGGGGAAATTGGGAGACATGGGGTTTCTTTCTAGAGTGATGAAAATGTTCTGGAAAGAAAGGCAATGCCAAAGAATGCTCAAACTACCGCACAATTGCACTCATCTCACACGCTAGTAAAGTAATGCTTAAAATTCTCCAAGCCAGGCTTCAGCAATATGTGAACCGTGAACTTCCTGATGTTCAAGCTGGTTTTAGAAAAGGCAGAGGAACCAGAGATCAAATTGCCAACATCCGCTGGATCATCGAAAAAGCAAGAGAGTTCCAGAAAAATATCTATTTCTGCTTTATTGACGATGCCAAAGCCTTTGACTGTGTGGATCACAATAAACTGTGGAAAATTCTTCAAGAGATGGGAGTACCAGACCACCTGATCTGCCTCTTGAGAAATTTGTATGCAGGTCAGGAAGCAACAGTTAGAACTGGACATGGAACAACAGACTGGTTCCAAATAGGAAAAGGAGTACGTCAAGGCTGTATATTGTCACCCCGCTTATTTAACTTCTATGCAGAGTACATCATGAGAAACCCTGGACTGGAAGAAACACAAGCTGGAATCAAGATTGCTGGGAGATATATCAATAACCTCAGATATGCAGATGACACCACCCTTATGGCAGAAAGTGAAGAGGAACTAAAAAGCCTCTTGAGGAAAGTGAAAGTGGAGAGTGAACAAGTTGGCTTAAAGCTCAACATTCAGAAAATGAAGATCATGGCATCCGGTCCCATCACTTCATGGGAAATAGATGGGGAAACAGTGGAAACAGTGTCAGACTTTATTTTTCTGGGCTCCAAAATCACTGCAGATGGTGACTGCAGCCAGGAAATTAAAAGACGCTTATTCCTTGGAAAGAAAGTTATGACCAACCTAGATAGCATATTGAAAAGCAGAGACATTACTTTGCCAACAAGGGTCCGTCTAGTCAAGGCTATGGTTTTTCCAGTGGTCATGTATGGATGTGAGAGTTGGACTGTGAAGAAGGCTGAGCGCTGAAGAATTGATGCTTTTGAACTGTGGTGTTGGAGAAGACTCTTGAGAGTCCCTTGGACTGCAAGGAGATCCAACCAGTCCATTCTGAAGGAGATCAGCCCTGGGATTTCTTTGGAAGGAATGATGCTAAAGCTGAAACTCCAGTACTTTGGCCACCTCATGCGAAGAGTTGACTGATTGGAAAAGAGTCTGATGCTGGGAGGGATTGGGGGCAAGAGGAGAAGGGGATGACAGAGGATGAGATGGCTGGATGGCATCACTGACTCGATCATGTGAGTCTGGATGAACTCCGGGAGTTGGTAATGGACAGGGAGGCCTGGCGTGCTGCGATTCATGGGGTGGCAAAGAGTCAGACAAGACTGAGCGACTGATCTGATCTGATAGTTATATAATATTGTGATTATACTAGAAACCATTGACTTGTACACTTTGGCAAATTTTATGTTATGTGAACTTATTCTCAATGTAAAAGGAGTAAAATAATGCTGACATTGTAGTGCAAACTGCCCTGAAATTTCTGGAACCCATGGTCACAAAGCCACACTAGTAATCAATATATATTACACTCTGACCAGGGACTAGTATCAGTTAAGAACTTTGGCAAAACAGCTCAGGGTTAATTTCAGGCTTATTTAGTTTCTCATTATCTGCAGCTTGCACCTAAGGCTCTACCCTTACAGATGGTTAGTACAGCATGAACCCTCACAGCATAGCTGCCAAGCACAGGGACCCCAAACCAGAGCTGAGACCCAGCTCCTAGAGGACAGTTCCTCCGGAAGAAGGTCCAATCCATGTCACCTCCAGGCAGCCCTCAGCCCACCCCCAAGCCCCGTGCAGACCCTCAGTCCCCTCTGGCACATCCTGGGGGGACTGCGACTCTGACCAAGGCCCCGTTAGTGCCCTCCGCTCTAAACAGCAGAGGGGAAGGGCGCCCTGTTCAAGACCCGCGCGCCTTCCCGCGCCGCCGCGGACGACCATCTGTCCGGCCCAGGGCTCTGTCCAGGGTTTCTGGGGAAACGCGGGAGAGCGCCCCTCACACCCGTGAGGGAATGTGGACCCCCCTCGTGTGGAGAGGACCCGGACTGTGCCCGCAGGGAGAGGCCCGGCCCCCCCACCCCCAGTGCCCAGACGCCCCGGGGTGGGGAGCCCTGCACTTGACCCGAGACCCTGGGGCACTCCTGCTCAGTCTCGTGCAGCCGGGCGCGTCTCCCTCCCGCCGCCCAGAGCCTCACTCTTCACCAAATTATCCTCACTAACAGCGGGATTCAAGGGCCCTTCACGCCTCTCCTGATCGCCGAGCCTGCAGGACGCCTCTCCGCTGATTCAACACCCATTTACAGAGCCCTTACCGGGGTCATTAGAGGTGGCCACTCAGCCGGAGCAGGCCTCCTGGGACGACCTCCGCATCCCCCCGCAGCAGCTTCCCCCGCAGCCACGTGCGGGGCCGGGCGCCTCCTCTCCTGCTCTCCTGGGGTCTCAGGGATCCCTCCAGCTGCAGGGGTAGCCGGGTGCATCAAGCCCTGGCTCAGAGCCGGACACCAAGCCCCGCTGTGAGGACCCAGCAGTGGGAAACAGGGGGCTCCTGCCCGCGAGGACCTAGGATCTAGAGGGGAGAGCTGTCCACCCCAAGTGTCGAGTGCTGGTCACACAGGGCTAGAGAGGGGAGTCCGGGTGCTGGGGGCGGGGTCTGTCAAGGTTTCCTGGGGAGGGACACCTGGGGGCTGTGCCAAGAAGGGGGAGGTCCTCAGGGGCCCAGAGATCATTGTCCATGGGGGTATGGGGGGGCCCAGGGTTGTGCAGAGAAGTGGGGAGAGGCAGGAGCCAAATCCAGGGACCTGGAGGAAGAGGGAGTTCCATGGAGGAAGCTGGGACCCAGTGTCCCATCCCCCAACCAGGTACCACAGATAAGAGTCAGGAAAGCACCTTTTGGTGCTAAACAGTGGGCATTACAGAAGCCCTGAACTGAGTGCAGATTTCTCAGTTATGTGATCAATGATGACGTGATGAATTGTCTGCCTGGGGGTCTCACATTCTGCTCTCTTTTCCTGTGAATGGTTTTTCTGTGGAATAGCAACTTGGTTTGCATATGCTGGGCAGTGGATGTCCGTCGGCTGTTCTCAGCAGTGGCCGCCATGTTGTCATGTTAGAGCAACAGTGAGTGTTGGGCCTTAGGCCTGGCTTTCCCATGATATGCTTGGTATGTACATGTACATGTATATGTATATGTATATATGAATGACACAGGCCCAGTCTTAGCGAGAGACTGCTGGTAGTGCCTGTGTCGGCCCTAACACAGACCTTATAGACTGACTCGCTCCTGCTTGCTGAGTCGTGGGTAAGGACTCATGTGGTGTCTCCTTGTGTTCTGAGCCATTTGTGGGCATGGGCTCAGGTGTGAGTAGGATGTGTCTCCTGGCTCACAGGCTGATGTGTGTATGTGCGTGCGTGCTAAGTCACTTCAGTCGTGTCTGACTCTTGGACTATAGCCCACCAGGCTCCTCTGTCCATGGGATTCATCAGGCAAGAATACTGGTGTGGGCTACCATGCCCTCCTCCAGGGGATCTTCCCGACCCAGGGATCGAACCCATGTCTCCTGTGGCTCCTGCACTGCCGGTGGATTCTTTACTGCTGAGCCACCTGGGAAGCCCTGTGTGTATGTACATGAATTCTATTATAGGCAGAAGCTGCATAGGAGTTTGCTCCTGTATCTCAGTTCAGTTCAGTTGCTCAGTTGTGTCCAACTCTTTGCCACCCCATGGACTTCAGCACACCAGGCCTCCTGATCCATCTCCAATTCCCGGAGCTCACTCAAACTCATGTCCATTGAGTCGGTGATGCCATCCAACCATCTCATCCTCTGTCATTCCCTTCTCCTCCTGCCCTCAATCTTTCCCAGCATCAGGGTCTTTTCAAATGAGTCAGTCCTTCGCATCAGGTGGCCAAAGTATTGGAGTTTCAGCTTCAGCATCAGTCCTTCCAATGAAAATTCAGGACTGATTTCCTTTAGGATGGACTGGTTGGATCTCCTTGCAGTCCAAGGGACTCTCAAGAGTCTTCTCCAACACCACAGTTCAAAAGCATCAATTCTTTGGTGCTCAGCTTTCTTTATAGTCCAACTCACACATCCATACATGACTACTGGAAAAACCATATCTTTGACTAGACAAACCTTTGATGGCAAAGTAATGTCTCTGCTTTTTAATATGCTACTGTATCTACTTGTAGCTATAAACCCTCATTTGAGAGATCCCCTCTTAGTGTATTCTGCTCCAAGGCTTTCTGTGAAGCAGTAGAGAGTTGTCTGTGACTTTAGATGCTTTTAAGGGAAAAAAAGCAGCTTTAAACCAGGTAGAAGCCATAATGTTTTTTCCTATGCTCAGCACTGGGACAAAAATCACCCCTCCTAGCCTGTATTGCCCAGAGAAATTGGGCATGGGAGATAGTCATTGATAACCAGTTGAAGCCAGAATGGCTGGTTTTGCAGGGGCCACAGGATTGAGGGAGTGAGGACTTCATTTTCTTGTGGAGAGAGGGCATGGATTCCAAGGATGGGGTGGGTATAGTTTTGGGCGAATAATTCCTGAATGGGGAATTCAAAGGGGAGAAGTATAAACTGGAGAGGGGAAAGAAGGGAAGAGTTAGGAAAAAGTTTCCTAAATTTTGTGCCCCTTCTGGGTTCTAGGAGTTCTGAGGTATTGCCCCACTTAGTCCTCAGGATGGCCATGCAAGGACTAGTACTCCAGAGCCTCGAGATGAATCGTCTTTGGCCATGAACTGTCTATCCATTTATGACAGGGTGCCCTAAATATCAGTTTCTATGAATACCATGAAAAGAAAAAGATTGGGAAGCACTGCATTAAGGCAATGGCACCCCACTCCAGTACTCTTGCCTGGAAAATCCCATGGGCGGAGGAGCCTGGAAGGCTGCAGTCCATGGGGTCGCTGAGGGTAGGACACGACTGAGCAACTTCATTTTCACTTTTCACTTTCATGCATTGGAGAAGGAAATGGCAACCCACTCCAGTGTTCTTACCTGGAGAATCCCAGGGACGGTGGAGCCTGGTGGGCTGCCATCTATGGGGTTGCACAGAGTCGGACACGACTGAAGTGACTTAGCAGCAGCATTATGAAATAGTGTCCAAGGCACCACTTCCATTGTGCCCACTAACCTGACTTTGTACAGCTCTGAAATTTATGCCTGAAATCTTAAGAAGAACTGCTTAAGGTCTTCCACATCAGGTAAAGGCAGATCAGGTAATTCAGACCAACTTTCCTTCTGAATAACAAGGAAAAATGGTAGACAAAGCATGTAAAAAGATACTTTTCAAACCATCAGAGAGCTACTAATATAGTGAGCAGTTTATTAGTTCAAGATCTAGAAGATATTTAGATAATAAAAGAATATCATGATCAGCTTTATGTCATACATTTTAACATTTAAGTAAAACGAATTTTCTGAAAACACAACTTTTGAATGTTGATACGGTATAAAAATAGAAAACTCAAATAATATAAAAGTTCTAGGTATGAAGGGCTTCACAATTGAGTTCTACTAAATATTTGAAGAAGAAATAGCTCCAGTCTCTTCTACAGACTAGAAATAACATGCCCAACTCCTTTTATGAGGCTTCTATAACCTTGATACCAGAACCCAACAAGGACAGTTTGAGAAAGGCAAATGACAGGCCAATCTCATTCATGAACGTAGAAGCTGAGATTTGGCAAACCAAGTCCAGCAATATGTGATGGAAAGGATATTATATCTTGAATAAGTTGGGTTTATTCTCAGAAATTCAAGGGTATTTTGATGTGAGGGAGTCAATTTTTAATTGCCCATACTAACAGATTAAAAAGGGAAAACATGTGGTAATCTCAGAAGATGCAGAAAAAACATAAAATCCAATATCCATTCATGACAAAAGCTAATAGTGAAATAGAGAAAAGTGAATGTCTTTGATAAAGATCTTGAAAAAAATTTATACCCCTCATCATATTTAATGATGAGCAATTGAGATCATAAACATGACAAAGATGCCCCCAACATCACCATTTCTCTTTAATGTTGTAGTGAAGGTCTCGTGCAGTGCAGGAAGGGGAAGAATGATATAAGGTTTTGAGATGACAAACAAGAATTTTCATTATTTGTACATGACCTGACTCTGTATGTAAACATTCCAAAAGTAATACAAATCAATGATTAGGGTTAGTGAGACTATTCAACAAGAATGCTGGATAGAAGATATTTGCATACAAAATACAGTTTTTCCTCACATAATGGCAACATATAGAAAAATTTAACAAAAGGTACAATATGCCAGTGGCATCATAAAAAGGAAAAACACTTGGAATACTCTGTTATAGAATTTAGGGGTAAGTGTACTGATGTCTGTAATTTACTTTGAAATACACCCAAAATAACATGGAATAATGGATGGATAGAAAGATAAAGAGATGAATGTGTGTGTTAGTCACTCAGTCATGTCCGACTCTTTGCAACCTCGTGGACTGCAGCCTGCCAGTCTCCTCTGTCCACGGGGATTCTCCAGGCAAGAATACTGGAGTGGATTGCCATTCCCTTCTCCAAAAGAGATGAATAGTTACATAATAAAGCAAGTATAGTGAAATGTTCCTGGTAAAATCAAGGTGGTGTGTATATGGGTGTTTACTGTAAAATTCTTTCACTTTTTCTATATTTCTGAAAAATTTCATAGTAAAATGTTGAAAAAACCTTAAAACAAATACAACTGGAAAAGCTTACATACCCTATAGAAAAAAATATAAAACCTTATTAAGAAACTTTAAAGCAGATCTAAACAAATGAAGAGATATATTGTATTCATGGATTAGAAGATCAAATATTGTTGGAAGTCCAATCCATCTGGAGTGGTCTGCCTCTTTTGTTGGTCTCTGCTTGCCCTCTATGAACAGGGTCTAGTTTCAAATTTCACCTGGGGTATTCTGCAGGTTGCAAATCAACCAAAAAAAAGTCAAATGATCTATAGATTCAATGCAATTATGGTTAAAACCCCAGAAGGTTTTCTTTGTGGAACTTGACAAGCTGATCTAAAGATCTATACAGAAGTCCATAGGGCCAAGGCACTTGTGAAGAACAGGGTGGGAGGAATTGCTTGACCAGATACCAAGACTTATTTTAAAGCTATGTTGATTAATCATGTGATACATTTTTGAGGTACTGTACAAATTAATTTTTATTGGAGTATAGTTGATTTACAATGTTATGTTAGTTTTAGCTATATAGCAGAGTGAATCAGTTATACATATATCCATTCATTTTTAGATTCTATTCCCATATAGGTCATTACAGAGTATTGAGTAGAATTCCCCATGCTATAATAGTAGGTTCTTATTAGTTGTCTGTTTTATATGAAGTAATGTGTGTATGTCAATCCCAATCTCCCAGTTTATCTCTCCCCTCCCACCTCAACTTTCCCTCCTGGTAACCATAAGTATGTTTTCTACATCTGTAATCTACTGTAAATAAATACAGTTGTACCATTTTTTAGATTCCACATGTAAGTGATATCATATGATATTTGTCTTTCTCTGTCTGACTTCACCCCGTAAGACAATCTCTAGCTTCACCCATGTCATTACAAATGGCATTATTTCATTCTTTTTTATGGCTGAATAATATTGCACTGTATATATGTACCACATCTTCTTTATCCATTCATCTGTTGGTGGACATTTAGGTTGCTTCCATGTCTTGGCTATTGTAAATAGTGCTGCTATGAACACTGGGGTGCACATGTCTTTTTGAGTATGATTTTCTTCAGTTCTGTGCCCAGGAGTGGGATTGCTGGATCATATCATAGCTCTATTTTTAGTTTTTTAAGGAGCCTCCATACTGTTCTCCATAGTGGTTGCACCAATTTACATTTCGGGTTCCCTTTTTCCCACATTCTTTCCAGCCCTTATCATTTGTAGATTTTTTATGACAATAGTGTGATATTAAAACAAGGAAAGATAATAAGCCAGTGAAGCAGAACAGAGAGCCCAGAAACAGACTTCTCCAAATGTGCACACTGTTTAAACAAGATGGCATTACAGAGCAGAAATTGGACCCCCTACCTCATACCATACACAGAATCACTGCTGAGTAGATTAAAGATCCAAATGTAAGAGACTAAACAGTAAAGATTTTATAAGGTAATAAAGGGAAAACTTGGGAGTAAGAAAGTAGTTCTTTAAAAGACATATAAAGTTCTAATCATAAAAGAAAGTATTGATGAGTTTGAGTGCTTTAAAATTAAGAAATTCCTTTCATCAGAAAATACCATAAGATGGAAAGAGAAGTCACAGAATGGGAGTAGGCATCTGCAATAAATCTAGTAGAAAAAGGGCTATTTTCCAAAATGAATAAATAACTCCTACAAATCAATAAGAAAAAAGATAGAAAATACAATAGAAAAAAGCTAGAAACTTGAATAGTCACTCCACAAAATTGTATATCCAAATAGATAACAAAAACATGAAAAGTTGTTTAACTTCATAACTAATCAGGGAAATGCAAATTAAAACCACAATGCAATATTAGTCAACTGATGAAAATGAAAAGCCTGACATTGGTAATGGCTGCCAAGAACAGGGAGCAACAGTGGGACTTTTAAATCATTGCAATCACTTTAGAAAATAGTATGTTATTATTTACTAAATTTGAGAATATACATATTTTTATGATTGAACAGTTCCACCCAGGGATATAACCAGCATAAATGCATTCTTATGTGTCCCAGGGTGTGTGTGTATATATAGTATATATAGAAGCTGTCCCTCAAGAGGAGAATAGTTAAAGCGTGCCGTATTCATCCAGTGGAATACTATATATCAACAAACACAAATGAGCTATAGGTATAAACAAAAGTGATGTGGAGAGTTGAATTGCTGGTCCTTTCTTGGGCACTTTTTAATCTGTTTATTGCTACCAGCCCATCTCTCTCCACCTACCTCATGCATGCGTGCTCAGCTGTGTGACCCCATGGACTGCAGCCCACCAGGCTCTTCTGTCCATGAACTTTTCCAGGCAGGAATATTGGAGTGGGTTGCCATTTCCTTCTCCAGGGCTTGGGCACTTATATGAGTGAGATTTGTATTATGGCTTACAGGAGCAGAGATAAAGTCAAGGCCAGGTCTGAGAGGTCTTTCCAACTGTGCTTAATGGTGGTGTGTGGCTAAGCTGTGTTTTGTATTGACACGCATATAAACCAAGTGCTTAGGACAGTGTATTCCATAATTGCTGAGTAGTGTTAAAGGTTTAGGCTTGGCTTTGGCCTAGGGCTGGTGTGTTAAGCCCTGGTATGTATATGGGTATGGACCTACTGCATTCTTGGTGAAAGCTGTCTCCTCTTATACAGTCATAGTGTGGATTTAGGCTGTTTGCTGAGAAGGTATTTATAGGCACTGAAAGTATGGTCAACACTGAAATCAGATTGATTATATTCTTTGCAGCCAAAGATAGAGAAGCTCTATACAGTCAGCAAAAACAAGACTGGGAGCTGACTGTGGCTCAGATCATGAACTCCTCGTTACAAAATTCAGACTTAAATTGAAGAAAGTAGGAAAAACCACTAGACCATTCAGGTATGACCTAAATCAAATCCCTTACGATTATACAGTGGAAGTGACAAGTAGATACAAGGGATTAGATCTGATAGAGTGCCTGAAGAACTATGGATGGAGGTTTGTGACATTGTACAGGAGGCAGTGATCAAGACCATCCCCAAGAAAAAGAAATGCAAAAAGGCAAGATGGCTGTCTGAGGAGGCCTTACAAATAGCTGAGAAAAGAAGAGAAGCTAAAGGCAAAGGGGAAAAGGAAATATATATCCATCTTAATGCAAAGTTCCAAAGAATAGCAAGGAGAGAAAGAAAGCCTTCCTCAGTGACTGATGCAAAGAAATAGAGGAAGACAATAGAATGGGAAAGACTAGAGATTTCTTCAAGAAAATTAGAGATACCAAGGGAATATTTCATGCAAAGATGGGCTCAACAAAGGATAGAAGTGGTATGGACCTAACAGAAGCAGAGGATATTAAGAAGAGGTGGCAAGAATACACAGAAGAACTGTACAAAAAAGATCTTCATGACCCAGATAACCACGATGGTGTGGTCACTCACCTAGAGCCAGACATCCTGGAATGCGAAATCAAGTGGACTTTAGGAAGCATCACTATGAACAAAGATAGTGGAGGTGATGGAATTCCAGTTGAGCTATTTCAAATCCTAAAAGATGATGCTGTGAAAGTGCTGCACTCAATATGCCAGCAAATTTGGAAAACTCAGCAGCGGTCACAGGACTGGAAAAGGTCAGTTTTTGTTCCAATCCCAAAGAAAGGCAATGCCAAAGAATGTTCAAACTACCTCACAGTTGCACTCATCTCACACGTTAGCAAAGTAGTGCTGAAAATTCCCCAAGCAAGCCTTCAACACATGTGAACCGGGAACTTCCAGATGTTCAAGCTGGATTTAGAGAAGGCAGAGGAGCCAGAGATCAACTTGCTAACATCCGTTGGATCATAGAAAAAGCAAGAGAGTTCCAGAAAAACATCTATTTCTGCTTTATTGAGTAAGCCAAAGCCTTTGACTGTGTAGATCACAACAAATTGTGGAAAATTCTTAAAGAGATGGGAATACCAGACCACCTGACCTGCCTCCTGAGAAATCTGTATGCAGGTCAAGAAGCAATCATTAGAACCAGACACAGAACAATGGACTGGTTCCAGTTTGGGAAAGGAGTACATCAAGGCTGTGTATTGTCACCTTGCTTATTTAACTTATATGCAGAGTACCTCATGTGAATTGCCAGGCTGGATGAAGCAAAAGCTGGAATAAAGATTGCTGGCAAAAATATCAATAATCTCAGATATGCAGAAGATACCACCCTTAAGGCAGAAAGCATAGAGGAACTAAAGAGTTTCTTGATGAAAGTAAAAGAGGAGAGTGAAAAAGCTGACTTAAAACTCAACATTCAAAAAGCAAAGATCATGGCATCTGGTCCCATCACTTCATGGCAAATAGACGGGGCAACAATGGAAACAGTGACTGACTTTATTTTCTTGGGCTCCAAAATCACTGCAGATGGTGACTGTAGCCAATAAATTAAAAGACGCTTGCTTCTTAGAAGAAAAGCTATGACCAACCTAGATAGCATATTAAAAAGCAGAGACATTACTTTGCCAGCAAAGGTCTGTCTCGTCAAGGCTGTGGTTTTGCCAGTAGTCATGTATGGATGTGTGAGTTGGACCATAAGGAAAGCTGAGCATGGAGGAATTGATGCTTTTGAACTGCGGTGTTGGAGAAGACTCTTGAGAGTCCCTTGGACTGCAAGGAGATCCAACCAGTCCATCCTAAAGGAAATCAGTCCTGAATTTTCATTGGAAGGACTGATGCTGAAGCTGAAACTCCAATACTTTGGCCACCTGATGCGAAGGACTGACTCATTTGAAAAGACCCTGATGCTGGGAAAGATTGAGGGCAGGAGGAGAAGGGGATGACAGAGGATGAGATGGTTGGATGGCATCACTGACTTAATGGACATGAGTTTGTGGAAGCTCTGGGAGCTAGTGATGGACCATGAGGCCTGGCATGCTGCCGTCCATAGGGTTGCAAAGAGTTGGATACGAGTGAGTGACTGAGCTGAACTGACTGATCTATATAAGGATCCTGAACTAGACAGACGGCCGTCTCCCAGCTCACTGGCTTTTGTGGTTAAGGAATGTAAGCTGTATGAAGGCTCCTTTGGGTTGGGTTGAAACATGGTATATAAAGGAATCCTAGACTGAACAGGGACTGTTTGTGGTTACTGGGCTGTGGTATGTATATAAGCTCTACTCTTGATAGAAAGAGATGATTTGGTAGAGGAAAAAAATCAATCAAGAAAAAGGGATTGTTCAAAATAAATGTGATGAAATATCACTAAAAATATTACTGCAAAAACTCTAATAAGGACTTCCCTGGTGGCACAGTGGATAAGAATCTGCCTGCCAATGCATGGGACACAGGTTCGACCCCAGGTCCAGGAAGATTCCACATGCCGTGAGCAACTAAGCCTGTGCACCACAACTACAGAGCCTGTGCATCTAGAGCCTGTGCTCTGCAACAAGAGAAGCCACTGCAATGAGAAGCCCACGTACTGCAATTGGAGAGTAGCCCCTGCTCCCGCTCACCACAACTAGAGAAAGCCCATGCATAGCAACAAAGACCCAGCACAGCTCCCCCCAAAAAAGTGAATTAAAAAAACTCTAATAATATACTAACAAAGAGAATATCATCATGTATTAATAATCATGACCCAGGGGAATTCATTCTAGAAAAGTGAAGATGCTTCACTACAATGAAATATACTAATATTACGTGTATTTTATTAATAGGTGAAAAGTAGAAAACATATGATCCTCTTGATATATGCCCAAAAAATGCATCTGAGAGAATTCAATATTTCTTTATGATAATATTTCATAAAACCGTAGTGAAACAAGAATAGATAGATATTGCTTTAACATGATAAAAAATGTTTTGACCTCAAAAATACAGCATCATCTTTCATATTTTTTTTCTGAACTACCTCCTATCTGCTCTTTTATGGTTTGAGTAGCAATCAACTGAGTAAGCCCTAAAGCAAACTGTTGCAGCTTAGAATTAAACAACCTTAAATTCCAACAACCTCTTGGAATAGAGAATAACCTTTCAATATCTCCTCTGACTGGAGGCAGGGATGCTGCCCCTACTGACAAATGTGCTGTGTAAAACTGTGTAAATAAAGCTCTTTGGCAGGCTGAATTGGAGCTGGATTCCCTGGCTAGAAGTGAGACAGCTGGCTAAGCAGGAAGGTAAAATATTCCTTTTTGTGGGCTGAGAATGTGTGTGTGTCACCATAAGATCACAAAACATAGAATAGAGAAGTGTTATGTAATGAATATTCTGAGCTGGTGGCAGTGTGTGTGTGTGTGTGAGAAAGAGAGAGAGGAATGAACACAGAGCCTATCTAATACTTGAAATATTGAGAAGATACCACAAGAGTCAGAGCATGAGAGGGCTATGCTAAAATAACTAAGGATCTCAGCTCTTAGTCACCATTTTCCTACCACCTAGGTTTCTACTATTTGGTCTGTTAGTTTTACTGATAACCCTTGACGCCCACCTATGACCTATGTAGCAATCATCAAAAATATTTTACATTTTTCTTTTGCTCACATTTTAAGTTGTGTTTCTTTAAAAAAAAATTGTTTATTTATTTATTTGACTGTGCGGGGTCTTAGTTGTGGCATGTGGGATTTCGTTCCCGGCTCAGAGATTGAATCCAGTTCCCCTGCATTGGGAGCTTGGAGTCTTAGCCACTCGACCACCAGGGGAGTTCCTTGAGTTGTATTTTTATATTGTCAGAAAATGTTCTTCAACTCTTATCCTCATATTTGTCTTCGATTTATAATTATACCTATCCAGTTCTCCTTATCTGTTCTTCTGCCAAAATTTGCCAATCATCTCTTAGTTGGATGAAAGTGGACCTGTAATAGAATCCTCAGAAAGAGTTCTCACATACAAAATCTCTTGAGTTCTTCCAAGTTTAAAACTGAAATCCGGACTTCCCTGGTGGTCCAGTGATTAAGAATCCGCCTGCCAATGCAGGAGACACAGGTTCAATCCCTGGCCTGGGAATTTTCCACATGCCTCAGGGCGGCAAAGGCTGTGCACCACGACGGCTGAGCTCACTTGCCGCAACTACTGAAGCCTGCACGCCCTAGAGCCCACGCTCTGCAACAAGAGCACAGTGACAAGCCCGCATACCGCAGCTACGAGTAGCCCCTGCTCACCACAACTACAGGCCTCGAGCAGCAGCGAAGACCCAGTGCAGCCAAAAAATAAAAGAAAAAAGAAAAAACTGAAATCCTTGGCCCGCATTTTTATTTTTACTTGAATTTCTTGAAAATGTTTCTTCACTCTTGTCCTCCTTTCTATAATCCTGCAAGTTGTTTGCTGCCATCTGATTTTCTTTTCTTGTAAGTTACTCTTTATTTTGCTTTATCTATAAAGCAAAAGATTTTTTTCTTTACCATTAATGTCTGTTTTACTAGACTATGTCTATGAGTTGATGGTCAGTTTTCCCAATTACACAATGGGCTCTAGAAATATGTAGAATCGGGTGTTCTTTTATTTCCATAAAGGTTTAAGATTATGTTAAATATTAGTTCTTTTCCATTTTTTTGATTTTCGTTTTTAAGGGATTCCAGATATATCTATCAGTTTTCTCTTTATGTCTTTATTTTGTTTTGATTCACTTGGCTCTTTTTCATTCTCATTCTTTCTTTCCTTTTCTTTTTCAATCATATCTATTCTCCCTTGTGTATTTTGTAATTTAGTCTTCTAAGGTAATTCTGTCTTTTGCTTCAATTTCTTTCCTGACCTCAGTCAGCACTCACTTGTTTGTTTCTGAGTTTAAAATTTTCTGATTCATAATATTCCTTCATATCTGTAATTCTTTAATATATTTCATTCACAACTTTCTCTGTTTTGCAGTGGTTTTTACTGGGCTGTGTGTGTGTGATTATTTTTATCAGCTGAAAAGTTTTGTTTTGTTTAGCTGCACTGCACAGCATGAGGGATCTTAGTTCCCAGACCAGGGATGGAACCCATGCTCACCACAGTGAAAGTAGAGTCCTAACCCCTGGACTATCAGGGAACTCCCTCAGTTGAAAAGTTTTGATTCTCACCTTTTTTTTTTTTTTTTTTAAGAATAGCTTTGTGCAAACATTGAGATCCTTTTTCTAATCTTTATAAACTGTACTGAAAGTTCCTGGTTCAGCAATGGCATCTGATGCTATTATACAGAAAAAAGTGTTTGAATGCCTTATTTGTTTATTGGTTCAAGAGCACCCTCTTCTGTTGATACAAGAAAGTACATTTCCTTTAATAAATGGTGCTGGGGGGAGGGGTCATTTCAATTTCTGATTTCTCCAGTGCATACCCCTCCCTTCTCTGTTACTGCCTTCTTCCTTCTTAAACCTTGTGTCCTCTGCAGTTTTCAGGCCCCTTCCTTTTGACTCTCAGCGCTCTGATCACCAGGTCTCAAACCTGTTGTTAGTGTTTACTTAGGGTGGGACTTTCTCCTGAGTGTGAACTCTGGGTGATGTTAATCATGTTTAACTACAGCTGGTACCCTGCAGAAGCCCTCTCTCTTCCTCACAATTCATGTAAATACCTGACATTTCATATTAACGGAATAATATAGTATGTGATCCTTTGTGACTGACTTTTTGCAAAATATCTTCACATTTCACCCATATTGTAGCAGCTATCAGTAATTAATATCCCATTCTATGGTTATACCATAATTTGTTTTTCCATTATTCAGTTGATGGACATATGGGTTGCTTCCATATTTTTGACTATCATGAACATTCATGTACAAGTTTTTGTGTGAACATGTTTTCATTTCTCTTGGGTATATACCTAGGAGTGGAATTACTGGGCCTTATGGGAACTCTATGTTTAGCATTTTGAGGAATGGTCAGACTGTTTTCCAAACTAGCTTGTATCATTTTACATTCCCATCAGCAATGTATGAGAGTTTCCTTGGCTCATCCTTGCCAACACTTGTTATTGTTTTTTTTTTTTTTTTTTTTTTGCTGTGCTTGGTCTTCACTGTGGCTCGCAGGCTGAGTTGTCCCGTGGCACATAGGATCTTAGTACCCCGACCAGGGATGGAACCTGAGTCTCCTGCATTGGAAGGCACATTCTTAACCATTGGACCACCAGGGAAGTTCCTGTGCTCTCTTTTTTTTTAATTAGTATAGTCATCCTAGTGGATATAAAGTGATATCTCATTGTGGTTTTAGTTTGCATTTCCCTTATGATAACTGATGTTGAGAGTCTCTTCATGTCCTTATTGGCCATTTGTATATCTTCTTTGTAGAAAGGTCTAGTTAAGCCCTTTGCTCATTGGACTATTTGTTGCTTTGTTGTTGGGCTTTAAGTTTCTTTATGTATTCTAGATGTAAGTCCCTTGTTAGATTGTGTGGGTTGTCTTTTCACTTTCTTGGTGGTGATTAACATTGTACAAAATTTTGATGAAATTTTGATTAAAATTTTGATGAAATCCAACTTACCTATTTTTCCTGTCATTTGTGCTTTTGATGTGGTATCTATTTTCATGGCCTAACTCATGGTCACAAAGATTTACTCCTATAATACTTTTATACTTTGTTTTTGAATACTCATTTTGTGTCTAGCAACCTTGCTAAACTCTCTAATTTTAGTAATTTACTGTATTTTCCTTTTGATCTTCTATGTACATGAATATATAATTTGAAAATAATGACAGTTTAAATTTTTTGTTCCGATCTTTAAATCTTTTATTTCTTATGTTGCTTTCTGCCCAGCATAATGTCAAATAGAAATAGTGATAGCAAATACCACTGTTTGATTCCTGATATATAAAGAGAAAACTTTCAATATTTCTCTTTTAAGTTTGATGCTTGTTACAGGTTTTTAAGATTAAGGAAGTTCCAGTCTATTACTATTTGCTTACAGTTTTTCTTCATCATTTTGTCAAATGCTTTTTCTGCATCTACTGATAAGATCATATAATAATTCTTTCATCAGGTAATGTGGCAAATTCATTGCCTAATTTTTATTTTAAATCAAGCTTATATTCTTAACATAAACCCAGTATCCTCATCACTCCTTTTTTATACTATGAGATTCAATTTGCTAATATTTTGTTCAGGATTTTGCTACACTACTTGTGATACAAGTTAACTTGAACTTTGTCTTTTTTAAAACTATCTTTTTTTGGACTTGGTATAAAGGTTAGCTAGAATCGAAAGTAATTAGAGAAGGCACCCTCCCTCCTTAACTATTCTCTGGAAGACTTTGCATGAATTGCAATGTTTTCTTCTTTGAATATGTGGTAGAAATTACTTATGATGCCATCTGGGCCTGAAATTTATGAGAAGCTTAAATTACTGATCTTATTTCTTTCGTACTTATAGGTCCATTTACTCATCTACTTTTTTCTTTAATTTTGGCAAGTTATTTTTTTCTAGGAAATTATCAATTTCACACAAAACTTCAAAGTCATTGGTATAAAGTTCCTTGTAATATTTTATCTTTTAAATAACTGCAACACCCATATGTTATGGGTGTTCTCTTATGTTCTTAATATTGATCAATTGGTTATGTTTGTCTTTTTTTTAAAAATCAATCTCACCAGGAGTGAGATTTTCATATAAATTTTATTAATCTTTTTAAAAAAGCCAACTTTTGGTTTTGTTGATTTTCTCTATGTATACTTGTTTTCTATTCATTAATTTCCACTTTTAACTTTATGACTCCCTTTCTATCCTTGGTATATTTTTCTGTTATTTTAAAAAATTTCATGAGATACATACTTTTCTCAAGAAATTTCAGCCTTTGTTCCCTTCTAATATATACACTTAAATCAAATATTCCTGTAATTATTGCAGCCCACAAGAGTTTCTGTTCAGTGTTTTTGTTATCAGTCAGCTTGAAATATTTTCTAATTTCCATTAAGATTCCTTCTTTGTCCCATAGCTTTTTAGAAGAATGTTTCAAAATGTATGGACATTTCCTACCAATATTTTTGTTATTGATTTCTAGCACATTTTTCACTGAGATCTTAGAGGATATAATCTATACAATTTAAATCCTTTGAAATTTGTTGAGATTTGTTTATGATATTTATAAATGTTTCATGAAAGCTAGAAAAAATATATTCTGTAGTTGTTTGGTACAGCGTTATATACATGTTTAATAGGTCAAGTTTCTTTACTGTGTTGTTTGAATATTTTATATCCTTACTAAATTGTTTTTGTCTACTTGTTTAATCAGTTACTGAGAGATGTTAAAAGTATCCTATATAATTGGTTAGTCTATTTCTCCTTGTGATTCTGTCAGTTTTTTCTTCATACAATTTGAATTAATATTACTGAGTGCATGAATATTTAGAAGTGTTGCATCTTCCTGGTGAATGAGATGACTACAACTTTAATATTTTTTAAATGTAAAGTCTATCCTGACATTAATATCTTATATTAGCTTTATTTTGGGTGGTGTTTGTTGTTGTTCAGTTGCTAAGTCATGTCCAAATCTTTGTAACTCCATGAACTGCAGCACACCAGGCTCCCCTGTCTTTCACTATCTCCCAGAGCTTGCTCAAACTCATGTCTATTGAGTCAGTGATGCTATCCAACCATCTTATGCTCTGTAGTCCCCTTCTGCTCTTGCCTTCAATCTTTCCTAGCAGCAGAGTCTTTTCCAATGAGTTGGCTGTTTGTGTCAGGTGGCCAAAGTATTGGAGCTTCAGCTTCAGCATCAGTCCTTCCAATGAATATTCAGGGTTGATGTCTTTTAGTATTGACTGGTTTGATCTCCTTGCTGTGCAAGGGACTCTCAATAGTCTTCCCCAGCGCCACAATTCAAAAGCATCAGTTCTTTGGTGCTCAGCCTTCTTTATGGTCCAACTCTCACATTCATAATATGACTACTGGAAAAACCACAGCTTTGACTATACAGACCTTTGTTGGCAAAGTGATGTCTCTGCTTTGTAATATGCTGTCTAGGTTTGTCACAGCTTTTCTTCCAAGAAGTAAGTGTCTTTTAATTTCATGGCTGCAGTCACTCGGGAGTTCGTGATGGACAGGGAGGCCTGGCGTGCTGCGATTCATGGGGTCACAAGGAGTCGGACACAACTGAGCGACTGAACTGAATTGAACTGTGTGTATGTACCTGTGTGAATTCAGTCTAACAATCTTAACTATTAACTGAAGCATTTAGTCAATTTGCATTTAATGTAATTTAATGTGCATACATTCATCTTTTTAATGTACTGTCTCTTAATACCACTTGTTCTGTGTTCCCTTATATTGTTTTTCCTCTGTTGGACTAGTTACATTAAATAAAAAATCATTCAGTTCTCACTCCCATTAGTTTCAAAATTATACCATTAAAACATTCTTTTTATGGTTACCATAGAGATTATAACATGACTTTTGATTTATCAAAGTCTAATATTAATCTTTACCTTTCTCTTTCTCCCAGATAATGCAAAGACCTTGCTGCTGTGCTATGCTCAGTTGTGTCTGACTCTTTCCGACGCCATGGACTATAGCCAGCTAGGCTCCTCTGTCCATGGAATTTTCCAGGCAAGGATACTGAAGTGAGTTGCCATTCCCTTCTCTAGGGGATCCTCCTGACCCAGGGATGGAAGCTACAGGCGGATTCTTTACCACTGTGCCACTTGGGAACAATTAAATCCACTTAATTCCCTCCAGCTTATGTGCTATTGTGTCATTAATTATTTTTCTGTATAAAAA
The DNA here is from genome assembly GCF_055505025.1 of Bos grunniens. Lineage (NCBI taxonomy): Eukaryota > Metazoa > Chordata > Mammalia > Artiodactyla > Bovidae > Bos > Bos grunniens. The sequence continues at coordinate 138,466,377 of NC_141194.1, forward strand.
AATTAAATTTACCATTTCGGGACTTCCCTGGCAGTCCAGTGGCTAAGAGTCCGAGCTTCCATTGGAAGGAGCATGGGTTCCATCCTGGTTGGGGAACAAGATCCCAGAAGCTGCACAGGGCAGCCAAAAAACAAACAAAAAAGCCCTGTGCATTGGCAAATGCCTATGAATAGAAGAGGTCCTGGTTCACTTGTGTTCTGACCATACAATACCCTAACCAGTAGTCCCCTACTTCCCCCCACCACACATACTTGGCACAAGCTACCATCATCTGTCTCTTGGACTTAACTGGTCTCCCTGCTTCATAAGGGCTTCCCTGGTGGCTCAGTGGGTAAAGAGTCTGCCTGCAGTGTGGGAGAGCTGTGTTCGATCCTTGGCTTGGGAAGATCCCCTGGAGAAGGAAATGGCAACCCACTCCAGTATTCTTGCCTGGAGAATCCCATGGACAGAGGAGCCTGGTGGGCTACAATCCATGGGATCACAAGAGTCAGACAGGACTGAGTGACTAACACTTTCACTTTCTTTCTGCTTCTAAAACTGTGTAACTCAAGTTGGGACTTGAACTCATGGTCTTTCAACTGAGATCACATACCTTATCTTAGGACTTGATGAAGTTCAGGTTCTTGATGTCTCATCACAGAAAAAGTTCAGTGAGAGACAAAGTTGATAGGGAGTAAAGGGACAAAGTAGATGATTAAATAGTTTATCATATTAGGGGACTGTAAGTAGAAAAAATACGGGAGACTTCTGTAAGTTAACGATTTCTCAAGAGAGCAGGTTTGCTTAACCACAAAAACAAGCAGGCTTGTTTAGCAACACAACTATGTAACAGAAGCATGAAACATGCGTCACACAATAGAATGATGGTGACATGAGCCCCACATCCTGCCCAGTGAGCTCAATAAGTTAATGGTCCCTAGGCCATGCTCTCTGCACACATAAAAACAGTAATTTGTGGACTTAGCTTGAACATGTAGGGACAAGAAAACGCCTCTGCCCAACCTGGAGGAGGAACTGATGATGGAAGCATGACATCTACTCAGGAAACACAAAGAAGTTCTTTTCCCCCTCCCCACTTTTCCTTTGATTATAAAACTGTAGCTCAGTAAGTTCTTGGGGCATGACATTTCTTGTCAACTTGCTTGTAAACCTCACAAACTTCCTAATCAAATAAATTATTTCTTATCTATCACTGCCTCTCACTGAATTCTTTCTACACTGACACATACAGGACTATGGTACTGGAGCTTTTCATAGCCCCCCAAACAAAACCAAATGTTTTAAAAGTTACAGATAAAAGTGAATTTATTTAGAGAGAAACACACTCTACAGATAGTGTGGGCCATTTCAGAAGGCAAGAGCCACCCCAGGGTATGAGACTGAGCCAACTCATTAGAAAAGACCCTGATGCTGGGAAAGATTGAAGGCAGGAGGATAAAGGGATGACAGAGAATGAGATATTTGGTTGGATGGCATCACTGACTCAATGGATGAGTTTGAGCAATTTCTGGGAGATGGTGAAGGACAGGAAAGCCTGGCATGCTGCAGTTCATGGGGTCGAAAAGTGTCAGACATGACTCAGTGAGTGAATAACAACTCCAGGGTATGTAGTTGTCAGTTTTTATGAGTGAGTGAAATCGCTCAGTCGTGTCCGACTCTTTGTGACCCCGTGGACTGTAGCCTACCAGGTTCCTCCGTCCATGGGATTTTCCAGGCAAGAATACTGGAGTGGGTTGCCATTTCCTTCTCCAGGAGATCTTCTAGACCCAGGGATTGAACCCAGGTCTCCCGCATTGTAGGCAGACGCTTTACTGTCTGAGCCACCAGGGAAGTCAGTTTTTATAGGGGTGGGTAATTTCATTGGCTAATGAGCGAGACCAATATTCCAGTTATTTTGGGGAAGGGGTGAGGATTTCCAGGAATTGGGCCACCACACACTAGTTGATCTTTTATGGTTGGCCTTGGAACTGTCATGGCGCCTGTGGGTGTGTCATTTAGAGTGCTAATGTGTTACAATGAGTGTATACTGAGGATCAGGGTTTAGTGGAAGTCTCCTCTGCCATCTTGGACTTAGTTGGTTCTAAGCATGTATGTCATGTCCTATGGCTATGTCATTCTTTATTTTTTGTAGTTCTTTTATGTATTTGTTTTTGGCTGTGCTGGGTCTTCTTGCTGTATGAGGGCTTTCTCTAGCTACGGCAGGTGGGCGCCACTCTCTAGTTGTGGTGCTCGGGTTCCTCATTACAGTGGTTTCTCCTGTTGCAGAGCACTAGCTCTACTCCTCGCAGGTTTCAGTAGCTGTGGCACGTGGGCTTAGTTGCCCTGAGGTATGAGGAATCCTCCCAGCCCAGGGATTGAACCTGTGTCCCCTGCACTGTCAGGTGGACTCTTAACCGCTGGACCACCAGGAAAGTCCCAAGTCATTCTTTTAAAGGTTGTGCCCTGCCCCCTTCCCTCCCATTTAATTTCCACCTTTGCCCCCCTCATAGAAATGACAGTGATCCTTTAAAGGAATAAATCAGGCTTGACATTTCTTTATTTAAAACCTCCCAGTACTTTGAAGCCCACTCAGAATCAAATTCAAAGTCCTTCCCATGACCTACAAGGACTTACATAACCTGACCCCTGGTTACCTCTCAGATCTTATCGCCTGTACTTCAGAAACACTGGTTTTCTTGCTGTTCCTCAAACAAGCCAATCGTGCTTGAGCCTTGGGGTTTTGTACTTACTGCCTGTAATGCTCTTTACCCTGATACTCACATTGCTGGTCCTTTTACCTCCTTTACAGTGGTTCTGCCCAAGTTTCACCTATCAGACAGGCCCTCTCTGACCATTCTACATAAAATACCTTTCCTTTCCCTTTAGTGTCTATCCTCCTATCCAGCTTTATTTTCTTTTAGGACTTGTCGCCAGTTGTTATATGTTTATTTGTTTTTTAACATATTCTTTCCTCTCCCACTAGATTGCAAGCTCCATGAAAACAGGGACTTCTTAAATTTATTTTTTATGTGCAGTATCTTAGACAGTGCCTTGCACACTATAGGTGCCCAATAAATACTATGTTAATGAAGAGACTGTAAAACCTACATAAAGGAAACTAAGTTTTTTCCAGAGAGATATCAAAGTGAAGCCATTTATGACAGACTGGGACTCGAACCCAGCCAAAACCCAGTTTGGGACTCAAACCCATGTGGCTAGGACTCGAACCCAGCCAAAATCCACGGTACCTGGTTTCAGGACCTCCTGAAGCTCAGGTTCTTGATCTCTCATTACAGAAAGAATTCAGTGGGAGACAAAGTGATAGGTAAGAAGTGGGTTTATTCAGATACAGAGAGAAGCACACTCCACAGACAGAGTGTGGCCATCACAGAGGGCGAGTGTGGCCCCGAAGTTTGGCATGGTTAGTTTTTATAGGCTGGGTAATTTCACATGCTAATGAGTGGGAGGATTATTCCAACTATTTTTGGGAAAGGGTGGAGATTTCCAGGATTTGGGCCACTGCCCAGTCCTTGGTCTTTTAACACTGCCTTGGAAGTGTCATGGCACCTCCGGGTGTGTCATTTCACTTGATGATTGAGAATCAAGTTCTAGTCCTATCTGCCAACTTGGTACCATTTGATTCTATTCAGTTTATGTTGTGTTCTTGGGCTTTCAAAAGTTGTGCCCTGCTTCTTTCCCTCCTGTTACATTGCCCCCTCAGAGATTTAACTCCCAGATTCTTATGGGAAGCAGAAGGGTGAAGATCCATCTTCTGTAATTGCTTCAAGGCTGAGTAGGGGCGACAACCCTGACTCAATTCAGTTTACACAGTTTACTCCAACTCATGTCCACTGAGTCGGTGATGCCATCCAACCATCTCATCACATGACTACTGGAAAAACCACAGCTTTGACTAGACAGACCTCTGTCGGCAAAGTAATGTCTCTGCTTTTCAATATGCTAAGTTGGTCATAACTTTCCTTCCAAGGAGTAAGCGTCTTTTAATTTCATGGCTGCAGTCACTATCTGCAGTGATTTTGGAGCCCCCCAAAATAAAGTCAGCCACTGTTTCCACTGTTTCCCCATCTATTTCCCATAAAGTGATGGGACCAGATGCCATGATCTTCGTTTTCTGAATGTTGAGCTTTAAGCCAACTTTTTCACCCTCCTCTTTCACTTTCATCACGAGGCTCTTTAGTTCTTCTTTGCTTTCTGCCATAAGGGTGGTGTCATCTGCATAGCTGAGGTTATTGATATTTCTCCTGGCAATCTTGATTCTAGCTTGTGCTTCATCCAGCCCAGTGTTTCTCATGATGTACTCTGCATATAAGTTAAATAAGCAGGGTGACAATATACAGCCTTGACATACTCCTTTTCCTATTTGGAACCAGTCTGTTGTTCCATGTCCAGTTCTAACTGTTGCTTCCTGACCTGCATACAGGTTTCTCAAGAGGCAGGTCAGGTGGTCTGGTATTCCCATCTCTTGAAGAATCTTCCACAGTTTGTTGTGATCCACACAGTCAAAGGCTTTGGCATAGTCAATAAAGCAGAAATAGATATTTTTCTGGAACTCTCTTGCTTTTTGGATGATCCATCAGATGTTGGCAATTTGATCTCTGGTTCCTCTGCCTTTTCTAAAACCAACTAGAACATCTGGAAGTTCATGGTTTATGTATTATTGAAGCCTGGTTTGGAGAATTTTGAACATTACTTTACTAGCGTGTGAGATGAGTGCAATTGTGCGGTAGTTTGAGCATTCTTTGGCATTGCCTTTCTTTGGGATTGGAATGAAAACTGACCTTTTCCAGTCCTATGGCCACTGCTATGTTTTCCAAATATGCTGGCATATTGAGTGCAGCACTTTCACAGCATCATCTGACCGTGCTTATAAAGGAGTAAAAATCCCTAGATACCTGATCTAGGGTCCCCAGGGGCTGGGCAGCTCCTTGTTTTAGTCCACATGGGATGAAATCCCTACATGGCGATCATCTTGATGTAGAACTGTTGTAACTGGTTCCTTAGTCCTCCTATGTATCTTCTTGATGATGAGGCATTTTTGTACCAGCACCAGTATACAGAAATATCTATAAATGACAAAAGACTAAAAAAGTATGGTCAAATATTTGATTACAGTGTGGGATAAAGTTTGGTTACAATAACCAGAATTACAAACAATCACATTTAACATAACATACTAAATAACCCTAGTTAAATATTTCTCTTTGAGGATACCTCAGGAGCCCTTTAAACATTCCAAAGTTAGTTTTTAGTCAGATAAGATCATAAGTCACTGGAAGACAATACTTATTCCCTAACCTAAAGATTTTTTTCCCTAAAGAGCTCAAAAGCAAATACAAATCACTCACAGGCTAAGAAACTCATCTCAATCTGTTTGTCAAAAGCAGCATTTCAAGAATACTTTGGAAGGAGAAACCAAATCCAGTCTTGTCTTAGTCTGTTCCTAACAAAATCCAGGTGGATTCTCTACCAACTGAGCCACAAGAGAAGCCCTAGGATTTAAGGCCTTTAGATTTAAGGGATTAGATCTGATAGACACAGCGCCTGATGAACTATGGATGGAGGTTTGTGACATTGTACAGGAGACAGGGATCAAGACCATCCCCAAGAAAAAGAAATGCAAAAAAGCAAGATGGCTGTCTGAGGAGGCCTTACAAATAGCTGTGAAAAGAAGAGAAGCCAAAAGCAAAGGAGAAAAGGAAAGATATACCCATTTGAATGTAGAGTTTCAAAGAATAGCAAGGAGAGATAAGAAAGCCTTCCTCAGTGATCAGTGCAAAGAAACAGAGGAAAACAATAGAATGGGAAAGACCAGAGATCTTTTTGAGAAAATTAGAGATACCAAGGGAATATTTCATGCAAAGATGGGCTCAATAAAGGACAGAAATGGTATGGACCTAACAGAAGCAGTAGATATTAATAAGAGGTGGCAAGAATACAGAGAAGAACTGTACAAAAAAGATCTTCATGACCCAGATAATCATGATGGTGTGATCACTCACCTAGAGCCAGACATCCTGGAATGTGAAGTCAAGTGGGCCTTAAAAAGCATCACTACGAACAAAGCTAGTGGAGGTGATGGAATTCCAGTTGAGCTATTTCAAATTCTGAAAGATGATGCTGTGAAAGTGCTGCACTCAATATGCCAGCATATTTGGAAAACACAGCAGTGGCCACAGGACGGGAAAAGGTCAGTTTTCATTCTAATCCCAAAGAAAGGCAATGCCAAAGAATGCTCAAACTACAGCACAATTGCACTCATCTCACACGCTAGTAAAGTAATGCTCAAAATTCTCCAAGCCAGGCTTCAGCAATACGTGAACTGTGAACTTCCAGATGTTCAAGCTGGTTTAGAAAAGGCAGAGGAACCAGAGATCAAATTGCCAACATCCGCTGGATCATAGAAAAAGCAAGAGAGTTCCAGAAAAACATCTATTTCTGCTTTATTGACCATGCCAAAGCCTTTGACTATGTGGATCACAATAAACAGTGGAAAATTCTTCAAGAGATGGGAATACCAGACCACCTGACCTGCCTCTTGAGAAACCTGTATGCAGGTCAGGCAGCAACAGTTAGAACTGGACATGGAAAAACAGACTGGTTCCAAATAGGAAAAGGAGTACGTCAAGGCTGTGTATTGTCACCCTGCTTATTTAACTTATATGCAGAGTACATCATGAGAAACACTGGCCTGGATGAAGCACAAGTTGGAATCAAGATTGCCAGGAGAAATATCAACAACCTCAGCTATGCAGATGACACCACCTTTATGGCAGAAAGCAAAGAAGAACTAAAGAGCCTCGTGATGAAAGTGAAAGAGGAGGGTGAAAAAGTTGGCTTAAAGCTCAACATTCAGAAAACGAAGATCATGGCATCTGGTCCCATCACTTTATGGGAAATAGATGGGGAAACAGTGGAAACAGTGGCTGACTTTATTTTGGGGGGCTCCAAAATCACTGCAGATAGTGACTGCAGCCATGAAATTAAAAGACGCTTACTCCTTGGAAGGAAAGTTATGACCAACTTAGACAGCATATTAAAAAGCAGAGACATTACTTTGCCAACAGAGGTCTGTCTAGTCAAAGCTATGGTTTTTCCAGTAGTCATGTACGGATGTAAGAGGTGGACTATAAAGAAAGCTGAGCACTGAAGAATTAATGCTTTTGAAGTGTGGTGTTGGAGAAGACTCTTGAGAGTCCCTTGGACTGCAAGGAGATCCAACCAGTCCATCCTAAAGGAGACCAGTCCTGGGTGTTCATTGGAAGGACTGATGCTGAAGCTGAAACTCCAATACTTTGGCCACCTGATGTGAAGAGCTGACTCATTTGAAAAGACCCTGATGCTGGGAAAGATTGAAGGCAGGAGGAGAAGGGGACGACAGAGGAGGAGGTGGTTGGAAGGCATCACCGACTCAATGGATATGAGTTTGGGTAAATTCTGGGATTTGGTGATGGACAGGGAGACCTGGCTTGCTGCAGTCTATGGAGTCACAGAGTCGGACCTGATTGAGCGACTGAACTGAACTGAACAAAATCCATTTACCCAACTAAATTTAATCCAATCTTAGAAAATCTGGATCATGTGTAACTCTTTGCCTATATTAATTGCACCAAAAAGCTTAAACCACTTTCAATTTTGTCCTGAACATTTTTCAGATAACATGAGCCTGAAAGTCATTCTGGCCAGATTATTTTGTATTTTTGAGTATTTGTATGAGTATTTAATTTCCTTTAAGTCAATTAAATGGAGTTCTTTTATGAATTAACTTTTGGCAATATCACACATCTATAACACACATATAGACACTTATGAACACATAAACACAGAGACCTCATAATTCCTGTTCCATAATTTCAGCCATGATCTCTTGAAACCAAACCATTTTTCTAAAATAATTCCTAAATCTAGGAGAGGTTCATTATCATTTTGTATATATTGAAGTAATCTTAGAGGTGGGATTATCTTTTTGATCAAGTTCTTTGTTACTCCTAACACCTTTTCTTCCATATGGGAAAAGTCTGTACCCATCCAGTGAATATGTCTACCTTTAAAAATAAATATATGTATCCTCTGGACTTGGGTACCTGAGTAAAATTAATGTGCCAGTTCTCAGTTGTTTCTTTGGTGTTGAATGGGTCTAAATAATGGAGGAGGGGGTGGCATTGTTCCAGGATTATTTTGTAAACACGTGTCACATGATTTCATAATCTGGGCCACTACCATTTTCATTTCTTTACCCACAAGCAATCTTTGTAGTAAATTCCAAAGAGCTTTCCAAAGAGCTTCACATTCATAGTGGGTAGTTTCATATAGAGCCTTGATTACTTTCCATTGCTGAGCTTGTGGAATCATAATCTTTTCACGTAACATATGTCATCCCCTTAGACTTATTAACCCCCTATTTTTAGCCCAGTTTTCTTGGTATAGCCAGGTTGTGGCATTTCCTCTATCAAGCCTAGGACTTTTAAAACTGCCTGCGGTATGTAAGCTGCTTTCTTTGCTTCTTGGTCAGCTTGGTGATTTCCCTTTCCAATTTCAGACCTGGGAATCTGAGACTGATGTCCCCTACAGTGAACAACAGCTACTCTTGAGGATCTTGTATAGTAACCACTGGCTGGACATCTTTGACTGGACCTGGAACCCTGATATTCCACATTCAGGGCCTATTAAGTCTTCTATTTCAACTTCAGATTCAATCTGTCCTTTTCTGTTTTCTGTTAAAATCATTTGGTGATGAGGTGGTTCCTTTCCCCTTCTAGAAACAGAATGGCCCCTAACTTAGTTAATAAATCTCTTCCCATTAAAGGGATGGGGCGATCAGGCACAAACAGAACTGAGTGTAAAAACAACTAACCATTAGCATTGCACAAAAGAGGCTCCAGAAAATTGTGTCCTTGTTTCTTCCCTGACAACCCCATTACATATTCCTTATGATTGCTAAGGTTTCCAATCCTTTGGGTTAAGACTGAGAGGGTTGCATCAGTGTCTATAAGAAATTCTACCAAGTGGCCAGCCACATCAATGATCACCTAAGGCTGAACATTAGTTATGTAGACAGTATTTCTAGGCAGAGACACTTTTGGCCTTGGGTCTCATCGGTCTTTTGATTGCAAAACCATCAGTGTTTGAGGGGCCCCTGTCGTCGCTCTCTGGCGTCTGGGGCATTCCCTCTCCCAATGCCTTGGCTGCTTGCAAAGGACACATTGACTGCGGTCCTTCCTCCAGTGCCCCTTTGTCTACACAGGATACACCAGCCTTGTATGGGTACCCATGGACCTTGTGGTCCGCCAGGACCAGATTGGTCCAGAAAGGGCAGCCTCCTAGTTGGTGGTCTTTGAGCAGACAAAGCCATTGCAATCATTTGGGTCTCTTGCATATTTCTCTGGGTGCGTTCAGCCTTTTCACCCATATCCCTATTACTGAAAACCAAATAAGCCAATTGGAGCAAATCATTCACTGAAGTCTGAGGACCGGCAGTTGCTTTCTGAATTTTGTGCCTGATGTCTGGGGCAGACTGGGCTATGAAATGCATAGCCAAAAGGGCCCATCCTAAAAGTCTCCACGAATCTCCTTTGGAGCAGCTCCTTTAGCACGGGTGGCTGCGATGGTGCACATAGCATGGCCGAGAGGAGCTACCCCATGTCTGAGGTCAGGGGCAGAAGCTGGGAGGACCCCATGCCCGAAGGGCGGCAGCCAAGAGGAATTACCCACGTCCGAGGTCAGGGGCAGCGGCCGAGAGTGCCAGGCTGCGACGGTGCAGGAGCAGCCAAGGGGAGCAACCCCACATCCAAGGAGTGGTGGCTGCGTGGGCGTAGGAGGGCCTAGAGGAGCTATTCCACGTTCAAAGTCAGGAGGGGTGGCAGTGAGGGGATACTCCTCGTCCAAGGTAAGGAGCAGTGGCTGTGCTTTGCTGGAGCAGCCGTGAAGAGATACCCCACATCCAAGGTAAGAGAAACCCAAGTAAGACGGTAGGTGTTGCAAGAGGGCATCAGAGGGCAAACACACTGAAACCATAATCACAGAAAACTAGTCAATCTAATCACACTAGGACCACAGCCTTGTCTAACTCAATGAAACTAAGCCATGCCTGTGGGACCACCCCAGATAGGCAGGTCATGGTGGAGAGGGCTGACAGAATGTGGTCCACTGGAGAAGGGAATGGCAAACCACTTCAGTATTCTTGCCTTGAGAATCCCATGAACAGTATGAAAAGGCAAAATGATAGGATACTGAAAGAGGAACTTCCCAGGTCAGTAGGTGCCCAATATGCTACTGGAGATCAGTGGAGAAATAACTCCAGAAAGAATGAAGGGATGGAGCCAAAGCAAAAACAATACCCAGTTGTGGATGTGACTGATGATAGAAGCAAGGTCTGATGCTGTAAAGAGCAATATTGCATAGGAACCTGGAATGTCAGGTCCATGAATCAAGGCAAATTGGAAGTGGTCAAACAGGAGATGGCAAGAGTGAACGTCAACATTCTAGGAATCAGCGAATTAAAATGGACTGGAATGGGTGAATTTAAATCAGATGACCATTATATCTACTACTGTGGGCAGGAATCCCTCAGAAGAAATGGAGTAGCCATCATGGTCAACAAAAGAGTCCGAAATGCAGTACTTGGATGCAATCTCAAAAACAACAGAATGATCTCTGTTCATTTCCAAGGCAAACCATTCAATATCCCAGTAATCCAAGTCTATGCCCTAACTAGTAATGCTGAAGAAGCTGAAGTTGAACAGTTCTATGAAGACCTACAAGACCTTTTAGAACTAACACCCAAAAAAGATGTCCTTTTCATTATATGGGACTGGAATGCGAAAGTAGGAAGTCAAGAAACACCTCGAGTAACAGGCAAATTTGGCCTTGGAGTACAGAATGAAGCAGGGCAAAGACGAATAGAGTTTTGCCAAGAAAACGCACTGGTCATAGCAAACACCCTCTTCCAACAACACAAGAGAAGACTCTACATATGGACATCACCAGATGGTCAACACCGAAATCAGATTGATTATATTCTTTGCAGCCAAAGATGGAGAAGCTCTATACAGTCAGCAAAAACAAGACCAGGAGCTGACTGTGGCTCAGATCATGAACTCCTTATTGCCAAATTCAGACTTAAATTGAAAAAAGTAGGGAAAACCAGTAGACCATTCAGGTATGACCTAAATCAAATCCCTTATGATTATACAGTGGAAGTGAGAAATAGATTTAAGGGACTAGATCTGATAGATAGAGTGCCTGATGAACTATGGACGGAGGTTCATGACATTGTACAGGAGACAGGGATCAAGACCATCCCCATGGAAAAGAAATGCAAAAAAGCAAGATGGCTGTCTGAGGAGGCCTTACAAATAGTTGTGAAAAGAAGAGAAGCAAAACACAAAGGAGAAAAGGAAAGAGATAAGCATCTGAATACAGGGTTCCAAAGAATAGCAAGAAGAGATAAGAAAGCCTTCCTCAGCGATCAGTGCAAAAAATAGAGGAAAACAACAGAATGGGAAAGACTAGAGATCTCTTCCAGAAAATTAGAGATACCATGGGAACATTTCATGCAAAGATGGGCTCGATAAAGAACAGAAATTTCTGTTAGGTATGGACCTAACAGAAGCAGTAGATATTAAGAAGGGGTGGCAGGAATACACAGAAGAACTGTACAAAAAAGATCTTCACAACCAAGATAATCACGATGGTGTGATCACTCACCTAGAGCCAGACATCCTGGAGGGTGAAGTCAAGTGGGCCTTAGAAAGCATCACTACAAACAAAGCTAGTGGAGGTGATGGAATTCCAGTTGAGCTATTCCAAATCCTGAAAGATGATGCTGTGAAAGTGCTGCCCTCAATATGCCAGCAAATTTGGAAAACACAGCAGTGGCCATAGGACTGGAAAAGGTCAGTTTCATTCCAATCCCAAAGAAAGGCAATACCAAAGAATGCTCAAACTACCGCACAATTGCACTCATCTCACACGCTAGTAAAGTAATGCTCAAAATTCTCCAAGCCAGGCTTCAGCAATACGTGAACTGTGAACTTCCAGATGATCAAGCTGGTTTTAGAAAAGGCAGAGGAACCAGAGATCAAATTGCCAACATCTGATGGATCATCCAAAAAGCAAGAGAGTTCCAGAAAAACATCTATTTCTGCTTTATTGACTATGCCAAAGCCTTTGACTGTGTGGATCACAACAAACTGTGGAAGATTCTTCAAGAGATGGGAATACCAGACCACCTGACCTGCCTCTTGAGAAACCTGTATGCAGGTCAGGAAGCAACAGTTAGAACTGGACATGGAACAACAGACTGGTTCCAAATAGGAAAAGGAGTACGTCAAGGCTGTATATTGTTACACTGCTTATTTAACTTCTATGCAGAGTACATCATGAGAAATGCTGGGCTGGAAGAAGCACAAGCTGGAATCAAGATTGCCAGGAGAAATATCAATAACCTCAGATATGCAGATGACACCACCCTTATGGCAGAAAGTGAAGAGGAACTAAAAAGCCTCTTGATGAAAGTGAAAGTGGAGAGTGAACAAGTTGGCTTAAAGCTCAACATTCAGAAAACGAAGATCATGGCATCCGGTCCTGTCACTTCATGGGAAATAGATGGGGAAACAGTGGAAACAGTGTCAGACTTTATTTTTTGGGGCTCCAAAATCACTGCAGATGGTGACTGCAGCCAGGAAATTAAAAGACGCTTACTCCTTTGAAGGAAAGTTATGACCAACCTAGATAGCATATTGAAAAGCAGAGACATTTGCCAACAAAGGTCCGTCTAGTCAAGGCTATGGTTTTTCCAGTGGTCATGTATGGATGTGAGAGTTGGACTGTGAAGAAAGCTGAGCACTGAAGAATTGATGCTTTTGAACTGTGGTGTTAGAGAAGACTCTTGAGAGTCCCTTGGACTGCAAGGAGATCCAACCAGTCCATTCTGAAGGAGATCAGCCCTGGGATTTCTTTGGAAGGAATGATGCTAAAGCTGAAACTCCCGTACTTTGGCCACCTCATGCAAGAGTTGACTCAACGGAAAAGACTCTGATACTGGGAGGGATTGGGGGCAGGAAGAGAAGGGGACGACAGAGGGTGAGATGGCTGGATGGGATCACTGACTCGATGGACATGAGTCTGAGTGAATTCCGAGAGTTTGTGATGGACAGGGAGGCCTGGTATGCTGCTATTCATGGGGTCGCAAGGAGTCAGACATGACTGAGCGACTGAACTGAACTGAATCTCCTTTGGAAGACTTCAGGATTTTCATCCTGTCTCTGTTGGACCTCTTTCACCTTTTCATAATTAACAGGTTTTACTGTAAGTTTCTTCATGCCCTCTGCTGCTGTTGCTGCTAAGTCGCTTCAGTCGTATCTGACTCTGTGCGACCCCATAGACAGCAGCCCATCAGGCTCCTCTGTCCCTGGGATTCTCCAGGCAAGAACACTGGAGTGGGTTGCCATTTTCTTCTCCAATGCATGAAAGTGGAAAGTGAAAATGAAGTCGCTCAGTCGTGTCCGACTCCTAATGACCCCATGGACTGCAGCCTACCAGGCCCCTCCGTCCATGGGATTTTCCAGGCAAGAGTACTGGAGTGGGGTGCCATTGCCTTCTCCGCTTCATGCCTTCTATTAAACAGTTAATCATATGATCCAGTCTATCTAGTATTTAGCTGGTAACTCCATTGTGGGTTTGCCTCAGTGACAGTGTCCTTCCCCACCCAGTGCACTGCATGGTCCTGTCATGGGCTGCCAGTTGGTCTGCAAGGGCTCTGGCTGCCAGTATTATTTTCCTCTGGAGTGCAGCAATGGGATAGTAAAATCTGTAAGTCCTCCCAGGTGAGATCAAAAGATCTCACTAGTCAGGTAAATACTTTTGTAAAACGTTCAGGATCCTCAGAAAAACTTCCCAAGTTGTCCTCTGCCAAACTTTGATCAGACATTGAGAAAGGTACATAGACTCTTATTGTTCCTGGATTTCCATCAGGAACTTCTCTCAGAGGCAAAACTGTAGGGGCAGTTGTTTGGTAACTTATATCACTGATAGTACTAGCTGAGCTAAGGATGGGCCGCTTGGGTAACTCAGGGTACAAAGAGATTCCTGAATATGGGTGGGGCCTCTTTTCATCCCTAGCTGTGTCTTCCCCTGAGGCAATGGTACCTCCCAGTATGGGAAGAGTAGCTCTGGCTCCTCTTTGTAAAGGATTTAACCTTTGAAAGTAAAGTGAAACATAAAGTCGCTCAGTCATGTCCGACTCTTTGTGACCTCATGGACTATACAGTCCATGGAATTCTCCAGGCTAGAATACTGGAGTGGGTAACCTTTCCCTTCTCCAGGGGATCTTCCCAACCCAGGGACTGAACCTAGGTCTCCTGCATTGCAGTCAGATTTTTTACCAGATGAGCTACTTTGGATGGCCCTAAAGTTAAAACATCTTTGTGTCCTTACTAGAATTATCCCTCCGAGCTACACACACCTTAAGTCCCTTGTGGGTCTCATTGTCTATATACAAGGCCATGAAAATTTGAACATATAGAAGCTCACTCCATTTAGATTTCCTTCTACAATATAAATCTAGCTGCAATATAGTGTCATAACTCAGGGACCCATTTAGTGGCCACTTTTCTTGGCTTTCTAGCTCACATTGTGGGTAAACATGATTACATAGCCTAACAAGTTTCTTTGGTTTTAATGCCAGTAGTCCAAATCTTTCCCAATCTTGTAGGATAAGACCCAGGGGGTATTGGTTGGGATTGATGCCATCTGACCCATTTCAGACCCAAACCTGAGATGATGTCTCTAACTCCTGTTTTATCCAAAATTTTACCCTTAAGTCAAAATCCACCATAAAATTTGGTCAAGATTTGCACTTATGATTTTAGATGCTATCCCTTCCAAGGGAGTCTCCCAACCAGTTGTTAGTGCCCAGAAGTTGTTACAAAGAAACGGCACAAAGACTTCCCCATGGTGTTGACGATGAGCTGGAGATGGTTTAGCTATAAGTTGGGAATAAAAAGCCAACATTTGTAAGGGTTAGAGAGAAGGGAATAAAAGCAATTTTCTGGGGTTAACAGAAGGAACAGAGTGGAAATGAACAAGAACAAAAAAATGTAGGAGAAAAACCTGGGAGTCAAAGAAAACAGTGTAATTTTGTCCTGGACCTGCTGTTGAACATGCATAAGCATACAGGATTGACCTGTCAGTCACAAATGAGCAGACAACAGCAGAGCATTTTCCTCAGTATACCTAGGTCACGGTGTCCCAGGGACCTCTTTAGGACTAGGGACCTAAAGGAAGGTCCCAGGGAAGGAAAAGGAAGAGGTCCCAGGGATCTCTTCACACTAGTGTATGTTTCTCGGTTCTTTGTCTCGTCACAACAAAGATTTGGAGCAATGGACATTAAAGCCCTTGGAGTGTCACAGCTCTTGGGTCTTGGACAAACCGTGCTACAACTCTTAAGCAAATCAGTGTTACAGCTCTATTTTATTTAGAAGATAGCAGGAGAGAGAGAGAGAGAAAGAGAGAGAGAAAGAGAGAGAGAAAGAGAGAGTGCACGCGTGCATGCAAGCGAGCGTACACACGCGGGAGAGAGAGTCCATGAGAAAGTGCTTTGGCTCCTACTTTTATATGTTTTTTCCTTCACCTGGGCCTGCCCTATGCAAATTGGGCTTAGCTAGGAGTGCTGTTTGTTCTGCCTGAAGTCTTCACTCTGGTCCTCGGACCTTCCTTTGACCTTCCTTGTCTTTTAGCCACCGCCATTTTGGACTCCTTTTCCCTATTCTACCTACCTAACAGGACCAAGACCCGACTCTAAACCTTTTCTTACCTTATCACTAGCCCTTCGTGGTTGCCAGCTGAAACCATTTACCACAGATTGGGATATTCTGCTAGTCTTAATCTCTGGTTGTCACTCATTGTCCCCTGTTTGGTTTTTAGCTCTTCTGTTACTTGCATAATCCATTCCCTGCATTTTTATATTCCCTGTTTGTTTTTTTTCAGCTGTGCTGCATGGCTTGTGAGATCTTCTTTCCCTGACCAGGGATTGAACTTGGGCCACCTCAGTGAAAGAACTGAGTCCTACCCATTGGACTACAAAATTTCTATTCCTTCTATTTTATTTAATTATTAAAAAATTGGAGGATAATTGCTTTACAATGTTGCATTTATTTCTGCTGTAGAACAATGTGAATCAGCTACAGGTATACATATATCCCCTCCCTCTTGAGCCTCCAACCCACACACCCCTCCCACCCTCTGTGCTACACAGCAGCTTCCCACAAGCTATTTATTTTACACATGGTAGTATATATATGGAGAAGGCAATGGCACCCCACTCCAGTACTCTTGCCTGGAAAATCCCATGGACAGAGGAGCCTGGTGGGCTGCAGTCCATGGGGTCGCTAAGAGTCGGACACGACTGAAGCGACTTAGCAGCAGCAGCAGCAGCAGTATATATATATACTGTTTATGGGGTTCTCAAGGCACGAATACTGAAGTGGTTTGCCATTCCCTTCTCCAGTATGTGTATGTCAATGCTACTCTCTCAATTTTCCCCCATTTCCTGTATTTTAAATATTCAGAGCAGTTTCTATTTTCTGTTGAGACTCTGAATGATACACCAACAAAGAAAAACAAACTAGGATTGGACTTTTCATCTAGGACACAGAAAGCTAGAAAACGCTGGAATACCATCTACAGAATGCTAGGAAAAGAGAACCATTAGCTAAAAATGCTATACCCAGCTGTGACAGGCTGCTTCTAAAATGGCTCCCAATTGATCCTCACCTCCTGGTATTTTTTCCCTTACCTAATTTCCTCCCCTTGGGTGTGTGTTGGCCCTAACGACTTGTTTATAATGAATAGACTATGGCAGAAGTGATGGGATGTCACTTTCATAAAGAGGGTATGAAAGAGTGTGGCTTCTGTTTTGCTTACATTCTCTCTCTGGCTGTTCTTGTCTTCTGATGTAGAGAGCCACCTGGCAAGGACCCGAGGCCCTCAGTCCAACAGCCAACAAAAAACTGAATCCTGCCAACAACCATGTGAGTGAGCTTGGAGTGGATCCTGTTCCAGCTGAGCCTTGAGACGAGACTGCAACCCCCACTGACACTTTGACTGCAGCTTGTCAGAAAAGCTGAGTGGACACCTTGATTGCAATCTCCTGAGAGATTCTGTGGCAGATGACCCCCGTTGGCCCATGTCTGTAATCCTGACCCACAGAGACTCAGTGTGTGTTGCCACTACATGTTATTTTTTAAAAAGTGGAATTCAAGACTGAAAGCAATAAACAAGATAGATGGAAGCATACATCATTCAATCCTTGATGAAGAGATGAACAATTAACCTTTATGTACTAAATTATTACAGTGGCTTAAGATTGAAAACACCCCATGCACCACAAGAACTGAGCCTGTACTCTAGAACCCAGGAGCTGAAACTACGGAGCCCATGTGCCCACACACTCTAGGGCCTGTGCTCCACAACAAGAGAAGCCACCACAAAGGAGAAGCCCATGCACCACAACTAGAGGGTTGCCCCCGCTACTAGAGAGGCCCCCACTCACTGAGAGTGCCCCTGCTACTAGAGAGTCACCCCCATTCACTGCAGCTAGAGAAAAGCCCGTGCAGCGACGAAGACCCAGCACAGTCAAAAATAAATATTTAAAACAATAAGTTTAAATGATATTAAAATAAATAAGTTTAAATAAATAAACAACATTATTTTTAAAAGATTTAAGCAAAAACTCTAAGAAACACAGGAAGATTTTGATTAAAAAAACACAGCCATAATGGGAGATTATTACATATACTTCTTTCAGAATTTAAATGATCAAGTAGACAAAAAATAAACTAGAGAATACATGATCTGATCAATCTAACCAACAAGCAACAATGTATAATCTTATATATGTCCCTATGCATTTAAAAATGTAAATTATTTTCTAATGTCCTTCGATTGTGTGCTTCATCACAGAGAGAAAACTTCATAAATTTAAGAGATTTTAGGGGCTACACTTTCTCATTATAATGCAATAAAATTAGAAATAAATAAAAGGTAGCCAAAATATCTTTACTACTTGGAAGTCAAGAAACATTAATTTAGTCCTAGGTTAAGAGAAAATAAAAATGGAAGTGATACAATCTTTAGGAACTAACAAAAAGATGAATGTTTTATATCAAAAGCTGTGGGATCACTTAAAGCTTTATTCAGAAGAAGAAAATTATAGCTATAAGTCAGGAATCACAAATATGTTCAGGGCCTAGGTTGGTGATGTAAATGTAGGAAGTGGCTAGATGTAAAAACAGAGATAAGTCCTGTGGAGAGTTAGAAGGTACAGCTCAGTTCAATTCAGTCGCTCAGTCGTGTCCGACTCTCTGTAACCCCATGAACTGCAACACGCCAGGCCTCCCTGTCCATCACCAACTCCCAGAGTTTACTCAAACTCATGTCCATTGAGTCGGTACATGACTGCCCTAAAAGCCCTGAAGTCCACCATTTTACATGCTTTTAGTATTTAAAAAAAGGAAAATATGTAAAATAAGTAACATATTAATACTAAGAACACAGCTGCAAACTATAAAATTACTAAAAGAAAACAAAAGCAGGAATTAATAAGGATAAAGCTCAAATTAGTGAAACAGAAAATTGTCACAGGTTGAGTTCTCTGGGAAACAGATGCTGAGGAATTAAGGGTCCAAAATCTTCATTGAGGAGTAACATCTATGAAGACAAAGTCCCTGCCAGCCCACTGGGGAGCTCCATAGCAAAGACTACCCAGTAGAAAGTTCTTCTTTGGGCAGAAAAGGCTCTGCCCAGCAGGAGAAATATCAACAACCTCAGATATGCAGATGATAGCACTCGAAAGGCAGAAAGTGAAAAGGAATTAAAGAGCCTCTTGATGAGGGTGAAAGAGGAGAGTGAAAAAGTTGGCTTAAAACTCAACATTCAAAAAACAAGATCATGGCATCTGGTCCCATCATTTCATGGCAAATATATGGGGAAAATGTGGAAACGGTGACAGATTTTATTTTCTTGGGCTCCAAAATCACTGTGGATGGTGACTGCATGAAATTAAAAGACACTTGCTCCTTGGGGAAAGAAAGGTATGACAAACCTAGACAGCATATTAAAAATCAGAGACATCACTTTACCAACAAAAGTCCGTATAGTCAGTCAAAGCTATGGTTTTTCCAGTAGTCATATACGGATGTGAGAGTTGGACCATAAAGAAGGCTGAGTGCCAAAGAATTGATGCTTTTGAACTGTGGTGTTGGAGAAATCTCTTGAGAGTCCCTTGGACAGCAAGGAGATCAAACCAGTCAATCCTAAAGGAAATCAGTCCTGAATATTCATTGGAAGGACTGATGCTGAAGCTGAAGCTCTAGTACTTTGGCCACCTGATGCGAAGAGCCAACTTACTGGAAAAGACTCTGATGCTGGAAAAGATTGAAGGCAGGAGGAGAAGGGGGTGACAGAGGATGAGATGGTTGGATGGTATCACCGACTCAATGGACATGAGTTTGAGGAAACTCCAGGAGATAGTGAAGGACAGGGAAGCCTGGGGTGCTGCCGTCCATGGAGTCGCAAAGAGTTGGAGGACATGACTGAGTGACTGAACAACAAGAACAGTGCCACCACACTGCCAGGTCATTAGCTTTGGGCATCCAGAGAGGAGTTTGACCCTCAGCTCAAAATCTGAGGTGAATTCTGAAGATGCTAACAGCTATTAGTACTCCTTGATGGCGGAGCCTGGTAGGCTACGGTCTATGGGGTCGCACAGAGTCGGACACGACTGAAGCGACTTAGCAGCAGCAGCAGCAGCAGCAGCAGCAGCAGCAGCACCTGGACCATTACTCCTTTCTTGAAGTGGGATCTGAGCTGCACCTCCCTATGTCTGCCACAAAACCTACAAAAATGGTACTAAAAAAAATACCTCATGGACTTCTCTTGTGTCTCAGTGGTGAAGAGTCCACCTGCCAATGTAGGAGATGTGGATTCGATCCCTGTTCTGGGAAGATTCCACATTCAGCAGAGCCAACTAAGCCCAGGTGCCACAACTATTGAGCCCACGCTCTAGAACCCACACTGCAACAAGAGAAGCCACAACAATGATAAGCCCGAGCACTGCATCTAGAGAGTAGCCCTGCTCTCCACAACTAGAGAAAATTTCGTGTAGCAACGAAGACACAGCACAGCTAAAAAATAAATTTAAAAAATTTTAAAGCCTCATAAAACCCCAAATCAAAAGTTGGATTTAAAAATTAATTTAATTAATTAAAGCTTCCACTTCTTTCTCTGTGTACACAGTTTGCAAAACTGTTCTTCAGTGGAATATGCATGCACAAATCTGGAAATAGTGGACTTTTATAATTTGTTAAATGATATATCAGGCAAAAACAAGCATTCAAAGAATTGTCTTCCATGGTGGGGCCTTTAAATTCCTCATCTTTTAAAGTCAAACTTTTTTTTTTTAATTATTTTTTATTTTATATCGGAGAATAGTTGGTTTACAATGTTGTTAATTTCAGGTATACAGCAAAGTTGTTTCACTTATGCAGATACCTATCTCCATTCTTTTACAGATTCTTTTCACATATAGATTATTACAGAATACTGAGTAGAGTTCCTTGTGTTATACAGTAGGTCTTATTAGTTATCTATTTTACATATAGTAGTGTCTATGTATTAATCCCAATCTCCTAATTTATCCCTCCCCTCTAAAGTCAAACTTGAGATGCCAGCCTTCCTTCTGCTGCTGCTACTGCTGCTAAGTCACTTCCGTCGTGTCTGACTCTGTGCGACCCCATAGACGGCAGCCCACCAGGCTCCCCGTCCCTGGGATTCTCCAGGCAAGACACTGGAGTGGGTTGCCATGTCCTTCTCCAATGCATGAAAGTGAAAAGTGAAAGTGAAGTCGCTCAGTCGTGTCCGACTCTTAGCGACCCCATGGACTGCAGCCTACCAGGCTCCTCCGTCCATGCGATTTTCCAGGCAAGAGTACCAGAGTGGGGTGCCATTGCCTTCTGCGAGCCTTCCTTCTACCACCCTGCAAATAAGGAAACACTTTTTCATGACTTGAAATTAAGAGAGGGCTATTCCTACCAGAAAATAAAAGACAAATATTCTGTTTGAAGTTTCAGTGTCCCCTGAAGATTCAGAGCTCCAGCTGCCCAACTCACTGAGATTTCCTGCCAGTTTTTACACTGATCTGACTGGGCATTATTCAAACAGGAAAAGCTCCCAGTCATTCCAATTTTCTGGAGTTTTGTGATAACATTTAATAACAGCAGGTAAGGTATATTACATATATTGTATTAAGGAATTTCTTCAAGGAATTGCTAAAGTATATGGGTCCAACTATTCTATTAGTGCTCCTACACGTTTCATCTAGATTAGATTCCAGATAGTCAATGGATCCATAATTGCCTTCAGAGATTCACAAGAGTAACTGTTCAGAACCTTTGGCATATGACAGAAATAGAAGAAACTGCATTGTCCAGTATGGTGACCAGTAGCCACATGTGGCTTTTGAGCACTTGGAATGTGGCTAATCCAATTGCAAATGTGCTGAAAGTATAAATACACACAAGATGTCAAAGACTTGGTATGAAAAAGGAGAAAGAATGTGAAATATCTTGTGACTTGCATACTGATAAATATTGATATATTTTGGATATATTGGAGCAAAGACATTGCAATTCATTTGACCTGTTTCTTTTAACTTTAAGATTTTTTTTTTTGACATGGACCATTTTTAAAGTCTTTATTGAATTTGTTACAACATTGCTTCTATCTTCTGGATTTTTGGACACTGAGGCATATGGGATCTTAGCTCCCCAGCCAGGGATCAACCCATACAATCCGCATTGGAAGGCAAAGTCAACCACTGGACTGCCAAAGAAGTCTGTCTTTTAACTCTCTAAATGTGGCTCTTAGAGCATTTAAAATGCACACTTAACTTACTTTGTGACTCCCACTATATTTCTATTGGACTGTGCTATGCTAGGTATTTACTGTAGTTTCCTGAATTCCTGGGCTTCTCTGGTTCTCAGTGGTAAAGAACCCGCCTGCGAATGCAGGAGACACAGGTTTCATCCCTGGGTGGGGAAGATCTGCTTGAGAAGGAAATGGCAACCCACTCCAGTATTCTTGCCTGAAAAATCCCATGGACAGAGGAGCCTGGTGGGCTACAGTCCATGGGATCACAAAGAGCCGAACACGATTTAGCAATCTGAACGTAACGAACTTGAAAGTTGCTCAATCTTGTCCGACTCTGTGCGACCCCATAGACGGCAGCCCACCAGGCTCCACCGTCCCTGGGATTCTCCAGGCAAGAACACTGGAGTGGGTTGCCATTTCCTTCTCCAGTGCATGAAAGTGAAGAGTGAAAGTGAAGTCTCTCAGTCATGTCCGACTCTTAGCGATCCCATGGACTGCAGCCTACCAGGCTCCTCCATCCATGGGATTTTCCAGGCAAGAGTACTGGAGTGGGGTACCATTGCCTTCTCCCATGGACTATATAGGGCATGGAATTCTCCAGGCCAGAATACTGGAGTGGGTAGCCTTTCCCTTCTCCAGGGGATCTTTGAAACCCAGGAATCCAACCCAGGTCTTCCGCATTGCATTGCGGGCGGATTCTTTACCAGTTGGTCCACCAGGGAAGCCCTAAAAACAACCTGTATTCCTACTTTTTTGACTCGTTCCAAGTTCCAGGCAGCACAGGGATGATGGCATTCCCATCTTACTGCTTGCCATGGCTTTAACAGTATAAGACAAATGTATGCCAATACAGTGCTCATCTTCAGTTCTCCAAAAATCTACCGGTTAACAGGGAGGTCCTACAGAGGTGTCCTGTCTCCCTCCACACTGAAAAGTGCAGGGAGACACAGGAGCACAGGGAACGCCATAAGCCCGGGCAGCAACAAAACCCGCAGTAAGTCATCCAGTACCAGCTGTGATAATGGCTCTGGCGTGTCTTTTTGTTGACCGACAGGGTGAATGCCAACCTTCCAGCTGTACATTCGGCTGAGGTCCTGCGGCTGCGTACCACTGGGTACCGCCGCATCACTCGGTAGGATATGTGGTGCAGGAGGAGGAACCGAGAGCCGGCGGCATCAGGAGGGACCAGGCACCGCGAGCCGGCCCGGGGTGGGGGTTGGGGGCGGGGAGGAGAAGAAGGAGGAGGCGGCGACAAAGAAGGAGGAGATAGCATCCGGGGCGGCGATGCCGGAAGATGGGGCTCGCCGCTCCTTCTCCAAACCCGGAAAACCCTGGTTCGGGTCTTAGGAGTTATCGCCTCTCCTTGGCTGGTGTGATGCCACCGAGCCGCCCCTGCCCCCGCCTTCCCTCTGCTCCGAGTGACGCGGGTATCCGGGCTCCACACCCGCCCAGCTCCCGCCCGCCCGCTCCCCAAAGCCGGTTTCTTTCTTTCTTTTTTTTGAAAGAAAAAAAACAAAAAACAAAACACAATCAACTCCAGGCTAGCCGGTCTGCGGTACGAAAGACGAAAAGGGGGAGGGGAGGGAGGAAGGGGGGGTAAAATATTATTAATGATAACGTAGACCAAAAAGCAGATAGATATAGAGGGTATTAAAAGACTTTTTAAGGGAATATAGAGTGTGAATATATCAAAGGAATGGTTGATTTCCTGGCAGACCATAAACTACTAAAACTGACGCAAGAAAGAAAACTCAAAGAGAGCACTAATTATAGAAGAGAACGGAAAGTCAGCAGGTCCAGTTAACTCTACAAATAAGTTCTAGCTAACCTTTCAAAGCAAATAATTTTAACGTTATTTCATCCATTCTAGACCAGTGTTTTTCAAAATATCTGCATGAAGGACTAATTTTTTTTTAAGTTACAATTATCGTGGATATATACTTTTGTAGAATTCAATAAAAATAACTAGAAAAACGAAATCATAAGCAAAGCAAGTTCAACTTAAAAATTTTAAGCTTCCTCAAAGATAAATTACATTTTACATTTCAAAAAATACAATCAAAACAAATTTAACATAGGGACAAAAGATTTACAAAATCTGAGTGCATTATTCATTGATGATCACTGCTTGGGTGTCATAGCGATGTCAAATTGCTATAAAAGTTTTTAAACCATTTCAGTTTCTGTACTTATCTCATCATGGACTGGTAACAAACAGTTCAGAGACTGGCAGCAGTCCTAACACCACAAAAAGGAAAAAAAAAAGGAAAGATCCCAAATTCATTTTGTAAAGCTAGCATAGCCTTACATATACTAATACGTTATTAAAATATGATAATATTTGTACAAAATACATAGAAATTCCATATAAAATATTCATAAACCGATCTAGCAGTGTGACAAAAGAATAACAGTCCATGACCAAGTGGTGTTTATTTCACAAATACAAAGATAATTCAACATTAGGCAGTCTATCACCTTCTTCATGACATGAAACAATTACAAGAGAAAACATATAATATTGTGTCAATAGAAACTGAAAATGGATTTAAGAATTCAGCAGCCATTCCTAATAAATATTCAAAGTAAAATAGAACTTAAAAGAAACTACTTAAATGTGATCAAGATTGCTTACCAAAACTCAACAGCCAGTATACTAAATGATGAATAAATAGTCAGGTTCATTAAAATCATGAATGAGAGAAGGTTGCTGTCATCACTATTATTCAGTGTTATTTTGGATGTTATAACCAATACAGTAAAAGAAGAAAAATAATATGTGTAGTGGATTGTTACCTTCAAAAAATATTCTCTTATTTCTTGGAGATACTGTTTTAGCTAAGGACATGACTGAGAGAGTATGTTTCCCTGTTTCTCTTGAAGTTAAGTGCAGCCATATGACTGTTTGCACCAGTGGAATGTGCTCAGACATGATGAGGTCAGTGTACCCCTCAGTTGCTTAAAAGGAGCTTATTCACCGTAGACTTTTCTTCCAACCTGTTCCACAGAGGCTGGAATATAGAAATAAGTGTGACTCTGCTTCAATTGTGCTCATGAGTACAACACCCCAGTAGATGGCAGGGCAATAAGATGAAAGGAACATGGGTCACTAATAACTTAGAGGAGCAAGGGCGTTGCTCCAGCCTGGATTGGTCAACGACTGTGTAAGAAAAAAATTAACTTTCATCTTATTTGTACCACTATATTTCTCTCTCTTCTCTCTCTCCCTCACAGGTTTTAGATTTTACTACAGCTAAAACAATAGAAATTCACATTAGAAAAAATAATGAGTGGAAATTCCCTGGCTGTCCAGTGGTTAGGACTCCAAGCTTTCATGGCTGAGGGCCAAAAAAAAAAAAAAAAAAAGAGGACAAATTATGCTATTTAGAAAATTATATTCAGAGACTTCCCTGGCTTTGGTGGTTAAGACTCTGCACTTCCAATGCAAGGGGCGAGGGTCTGATATACTATGGAAATTTGTCCTTTGTGGTATTACTTGCAAGTATATTTTACCAGATATTAAAAGTATCATAAAATCTCCATAATTAAAATAGTACAGTATCAGTACAGGAATATAAAGACATCAGTGGAGTATTATTGTCCAGAAACAAAATCCAAATATGCAAAGTAAATTGATAGATAAGAAATCAGCACTTTAATGCAATGATTTGATAAATAGATGTTGGCACAATTGGGTATCCACATGAAATAAAACAGAGCCATGACCCTATACAATGCCATGAGTGCATGCTGAGTTGCTTCAGTCGTGTCCAACTCTTTTCTACCCTATGGACTGTAGCCCACCAGGCTCCTCTGTCCATGGAATTCTCCAGGCAAGCATAGTGGACTGGGTTGCCATTTCCTCCTCCAGGGGATCTTCCTGACCCAGGGATCGAACCTTCATCTCCTGCTTGGCAGGCAGATTCTTTACCACTGAGTCACCAGAGAAGTCTGCCAGAGTGTATACACATATTTATAAATATTTCATATGTAAGTATTCATACTATATTAAGCTAAACATGAGTTCACATAGGTGTCTCCGAGTCTGCTCCATTACCACTTGAATCCTAGTGGATTCAATCCCAGCTCCACCTAGGAGCCTGGTGGGCTACAGTCCATTGGGTAGAAAAGAGTCGGACCCGACTGAAGCAACTCAGCATGCACACATGGCATGATATAGGGTCATGGCTCTGTTTTATTTCACGTGGATGCCCAATTGTGCCAACATCTATTTATCAAATCATTGCATTAAAGTGCTAGCTTTAGCACTAGGATTTGAATCCATCCTACCTTTGAATCCATCCTAGCTTCCTCCCACCATAGTGATCTACAAAGTTGGGTGAACAATTTTATCCAAAGAAATAACAAATATTTGAAGAAAACTTGGGGATTTATTGAGGTGTAGGAGAACATTCTGAGGGGTCAATGTGCCTTTCTAAAATTAAAGACACAAAATCCAGGAGCCATTAAAGAAGATAGACATGATTGACTATATAGATTTTAAAAATTTTTTATGTTTCCAACATAAAAAATGTCAAATGACCCATTCTAAACTTGGAAAAAGTGTTTGCAACACATACAATACATGTAGGAGTGATATTCCTAATACATCAAGAGTTCTTATAAAAGTCTGATTGAAAAAAATGAACAAAAGATGTGAATAAACAATTCACGAAGAGAAAATTTAAATGGCTATTGATAGTAAATGAAAAGAAGTTTAGCCTCCCTAGTGGTGATGAAAACAATTACGTAACAATGAGATGCTGTTTCCATCCTTTAGATTAAAAATTAAGGGAGTAATAACATTGTATGGGGGTTTTCCAGATGGCTCAGTGGTAAAGAATCTGTCCATCAAGCAGGAGACAGACACAGATTCGATCCTTGGGTCAGGAAGATCCTCTGGAGGAGGAAATGGCAACCTACTCCAGTATTCTTGCCTGGAGAATCACATGAACAGAGGAGCCTGGGGGGCTACAGTCCATGGGTGGCAGAAGAGTCAGATACAACTTAGTGACTAAACAACTCTTCCCTGGTAGCTCAGCTGGTAAAGAATCTACCTGCAATGCAGTATACCCCAGTTCAATTCCTGTGTCAGGAAGATCCCCTGGAGAAGGGATAGGCTACCACTTGAGTATTCTCAGGTTTCCCTGGTGGCTCAGGTGATAAAGAATCCACGCATAATTCGGGAGACCTGGGTTTGATCCCTGAGTTGGGAAGATCCCCTAGAGGAGGGAACAGCTACCCACTCCAGTATTCTGGCCTGGAGAATTCCATGGGCTGTATAGTCCATGGGGTTGCAAAGAGTCAGACACGACTGAGCAACTTTCACTTTCACTTTCATGCCACCAAGGACTGGGAAAAAAGTCATTTTCAACTTTCCTGGTGGGAATTGAGTTACTGGAACCCTTTTAGAGAGAAATTTGGAGGAAGGTTTTAAAAACAAAAACACACATACCTTTTGACCTAGCAATCCTTAATTTTGGAGTTTATCACATCGCATGGTTGGAGGAGCCTGGTAGGCTACAGTCCATTGGGTCGCTAAGAGTCATACACGACTGAGCGACTTCCCTTTCACTTTTCACTTTCCACTTTCATGCATTGGAGAAGGAAATGGCAACCCACTCCAGTGTTCTTGCCTGGAGAATCCCAGGGACAGAGGAGCCTAGTGGGCTGCCGTCTATGGGGTCGCACAAAGTCAGACACGACTGAAGCGACTTAGCAGCAGCAGCAGCATATATAAATAGAAGTACTGATTCATTAGGTTAAAAGTCCAAGAATGCTTAGGCAGCATTGTTTATGGAGGCAAATCTGGAAATTATCTGAATGTTTAGCAACAGAAAAATGATATGCCTTTATTATGGAATATGACACAGCTATTAAAATGTTAATTAGATAAACAACTTATTGACCTGGAAGAATTTCCATAAAGCATCATAAAATGAAAAGAGATTATTGTGGAATAGTGTATTTGGCACAATTTTTTGGGTAACAACCAGCAACAATGGCAGCAACAAAAACCCTCTATATGTACATTTTTTAGTATAAACAAGAGTCTAAAAAGAGGATGCATTAGGTTGAACTTTCCCAGAATTAGACCCTGAGGTAAGGATTTAAGTGCAAATAGTCTATTTGGGGGGTGATCCTAGGAAGCTTTGGTAGAGAAATAGAAGAGTGAGGTGGGGAAGGATGGAAACCAATGCAGGGTGCATGAGTGAGCAGGCATGGCTGTGGGCAACTGGTGCTCAGTCTGACCGGGGATTTCTAAGTGACTGTGGAGCACACCTCAAAGTTGTCTCACCCAGGCGGGAGCTGAGGAATGTGGCACCACTCCCTGCCAGTTCAGCCAGGATGTGGCATCATTTCTTATTTTGGCTGAGTGAGTGAGTTTCAGAAGCTTCCACTTAGCCATTTCTATCATAAGCTTTTGCTTGTTATGTGAAGGAATATTTTTTTTTAAATATTTATTTACTGAGTTATTCATTTGGCTGCACCAGGTCTTTGTTGTGGCACGTGGGATCTAGTTCCCTGACCATGGATTGAACCTGTGTCCCCTGCATTGGGAGTGTGGAGTCTTAACCACTGGACCATGAGGGAAGTCTTTTTTTTTTAATCTTTTTGACCACGTGGCACAGCATGTGGGATCTTAGTTCTCCAACTAGGGATCGAACCTGTGCCCCCTGCAGTGGAAGGATGGAGTCTTAACCACTGGACTACCGGGGAAGTCCCCCTGAGAGGGAATAATCTGAGGGTTCTTCTAATTGCTGGGTACGTCTCTTCCAATCCAGAGAAATAATCCGTTGGATTCATTGTGAGACTTGGGCCAGGACTCCACTTCCTTGATGGTACATTGGATTCCCTGATATCAGTACCCTTAAAGTATGGGGATTCCTCTTGCCTCACAGTATAGTCACCCTGATAAATGGCTTAGGTCCTGATAAGGCAGAAATGCTGGCTTCATAACTATGTATTTTCAGTTGATCAGCTCTGGGTCTGAGAACCTGCTTGGAGATGGAAACTAGATAAAGGATCATGATTTTTCTATTGTGGTAACTGACAGTTTACTGCTCAAGTATTCTTGGCTTATTATATATATATGTATTTTCAGTTTTATAGGCAATACCTTTTTGAGTTCTGTTAGGGGCTGAAATGTATCCCCACAAAATTCATATGTTTAAGGCCAAACCCCCAGCATCTCAGAATGTGACATATTTGGAGATAGAGCCTTTAAAGAGATAATTAAGGTAAAATGAGGTCATTTACCATTTGGGTAGGCTCAAATCCAGTGTAACTGGTGTCCTTATAAGAAGAAGAAATTCAGACACAGACAATACACAGACTTAGGGGTGACCTTTTGAGGACACAGTGAGAAGGCAGCTATCTGCAAGCTGAGGAGAGAGGCTTTAGAAGAAATTGACACTGAAACAATTTGATCTTGGACTTCTAGCCTCTAGAACTGTGAGAAAATAAATGACCATTGTTTAAGTTACTATGTCTGTGGTATTTCATTATGGTAATCCTAGTGAACTAATACAGCTTGCCATCTATATTGTTCCTAGGAAGGCCACAGTTTATTACCATCTCTACAAACCCCTGCAGGTTCAAGCCCCACCTTTGCCATTCCAGGCTTGCTGTCCATTATGGTCATTATACTCACCTTGATTCTGATAGTTAACTGCTGCCACCTGGGCTCTACAATCCTAGATGCCTGTTCTCCCCATTGACACCAAGGAGCCTGCTGCTGCTGCTGCTAAGTTGCTTCAGTCGTGTCTGACTTTGTGCGACCCCATAGATGGCAGCCCACTAGGCTCCTCTGTCCCTGGGATTCTTCAGGCAAGAACACCGGAGTGGGTTGCCATTTCCTTCTCCAATGCATGAAAGTGAAAAGTGAAAGGGAAGTCGCTCAGTCATGCCCGACTCTTAGTGACCCCATGGACTGCAGCCTACCAGGCTCCTCCGTCCATGGGATTTTCCAGGCAAGAGTACTGGAGTGGGGTGCCACTGCCTTCTCCGAAGGAGCCTAATTACATACAAATCTACCATGTCATGAGCCATAGTAGGTAGCCACCATGGAGTTTTTCAACAATGCCAATAACACATTTTTTTACTGTCTTAACAAAAGAAGTGTCCTCTGGGTAGCCCTGGGGACATGGTCTACTGGTATGTTTTCTTACATAATAAAGTCATTCTAGTTTGCCCACCTCTATGAGCTTTTGGTTCGACTCTCAAAACCTTGTCAAGTCAGTTCCAACAACTCCACTTCATTTACTATATAGACTTTGTTGTTTCCAAGTATCAAGGAGCCATTCTGAAACTGTTTGGTGTTTCCAGGGCTCTGAAGAGCTCCTGGTCCTTTATGTCTCAGTACAGAAAGAATTCAGAGAGGCAAAGTGAGAGATAAGTGATTTCTTAGGGCACTTGTGAGGCTTACAATAGGGCGGGCAAGGGGGTGTCACGCCCTGAGAACTTACTGGGCTACAGTTTTAGAATGGAAAAGTAGGGAGGGGGAGAAGAATTTTGTTTTTCTTGAGTAGACGTCATACTTCTATCATCAGCTCTTCCTCCAGGTTGGGCAGAGGAATTTTCTTGTCCCTCCATGGTCAAGCTAGGTCCACAAATTATTGTTTTCATGTGTGCAGAGATCATGTCCTAGGGATCATTAACTTACTGAGCTCACTGAGCAGGATGTGGGGCTCACATCACCATTGTTTTATTGTTTCATGGGCACATTTGTTGCATAGTTTTGCTGCAATACAAGCCTGCTTGGTTTTGTGGTTAAGCAAACCTGCTCTCTTGCATAATCAACAACTTACAGGGGCCTCCCATAATTTTTTCTACCTGTAATTCCCTAGTGGGATTAACCAATTACCTACTTTGTCCCTTTATTTTGTCTCTATCAGTTCTAACAGCATACTAGGACTGGCTCCAGGTATCCTTGCCAGGATGTTAATCCTGAGTCATGGGAGAGTGTTCCAATATCAATAAACTGCCATATTCAGCTTTATATTCCTCCCTGGTCCACTACCCTCAAGATCCAATCCCAGGTTTATTTATTTTTTAATGAATTATTTATTGGCTACAGTGGGTCCTCATTGCTGCATGCGGGCTTTCTTTAGTTGCGGCCAGCAGGGGCTACTTGTCGTGTGTGGGCTTCTCATAGCTGTGGTTTCTCTGGTTGTGGAGTATGGGTTCCAGGTGTGCGTGGGCTAAGTGGTTGCAGCTGGCAGGCTCTAGAGCACGGGCTCAATAGTTGTGGCACAGGGGCTTTGTTGCTCTGTGGCATGTGGGATCTTCCCAGATCAGGGGTCGAACCCATGTCTTCTGCAATGGCAGGTGGATTCTTTAGCACTGAACCACCAGGGAAGCCCCCCGATTCCCAGGTTTATTCTCTGGATTCCTGCAAATACATATTCACCAAGGGAATGGTCTTTTCTCTCAGAGGTGAAACACTATTTCCCTGCTTCAGTCATGCTAAGAATGGCCCTTATCTATTTGTCTGTAGAATAAGTGTGCCAAGGTGCGAGCAGATCTTGAGGAAGACAAGCACCATCCTCTGTATAATTCAACCACCCTCATAATCAATCAGGGCCTGGTTTTTAGCCCAGACTGCCCTTTTTTGGAAGACATGAAAAAAAAAAAAAGTTCTGATGAAGGCCTTCTGCTTCCACGTTGTTGTTGATGTTTAGTCGCTCAGTCGTGTCTGACTCTAAGTGACCCCATGAGCCGTAGCCCACCAGGCTCCTCTGTCCATGGGATTCTCCAGGCAAGAGTACTGGAGTGGGTTGCCATTTCCTCCAGGGGATCTTCCCAACCCAGGGATTAAACCTGGGTCTCCTGCATTGCAGGTGGATTCTTTCTGTTCCTCAATTTAATAGTTGGCTGCCCAGACCTATCATTTGCTTCTTTTAGGGTTTCTAAGGCTATTAAAATAGCAATAGCTATTGGTATTACAATAGCAAACCAACTCCCTGATTCTTAAAACGTTTCCATTTTTCAAGTGCTAAAGCTATTGCACAAACCAGTGCATTTCCTTCCATTGCTACCCTATCCCAATTCAGCATGGGTGGGAGTCGCACCATTTGTGATCCAACAACATGCCAAGTGTTGGGCTACACCCTCAAGGCCTACAAGACCTGTACTTGCCCAGTTTCAAGACTGAAGAAAGAGCCCCGAGTCAGCGACAGAGACATCAATGGTTTTAATGGGTGGGGGAGCTTACCCTTCTGAAGCAAGGTCTTGGAGCCACATCCCGTCCTTGTGTGGAGCGGATGGTAGGCAGGACGTGGCAACAGTCTTTGCTTATGGGGGAGGGGGAGATTGCCAGTTATAGGGGGATTGACATCAGGTGGGCTCTTTGGTTGCCAGGAAAACCAGAAGAGGGCTTGCCCCTTACTGCCCCTTTGATAAGAAAAGTCACTAGCTGGGTTCTGGGGCAAGTACATAGGAAGGTCAGTCACATGAGTAGGTATTGGTGAAGCAGGCCCTGGTTTCACAGGGATGTACAGAGAGCAAGAGAACAGCAATCTTTTTTTTCTTCTTCATTAGGAAGACATTTATTTATGCTGTATAGGTTTTTTTTTATTAATTATTTTCA
Source organism: Bos grunniens (assembly GCF_055505025.1). Taxonomy (NCBI): domain Eukaryota; kingdom Metazoa; phylum Chordata; class Mammalia; order Artiodactyla; family Bovidae; genus Bos; species Bos grunniens. The sequence goes on from NC_141194.1 coordinate 138,498,892, forward strand.
TTTTCAGTCTTTACTTTGTATTATTCCAGAAATGTACATACCTTAGTCAATGGAGACCAGCCATCTTGAGTGGGCTGACCACACACAAGGGATTACCAGCGCTAGTAATGAGGTCTTCCTGTTCATATGTTCTACAAGTGATCCAATTCCAGAATCATCCTGAAGGTCTATTTCAAAGGACTAGTTCTGTATGAACTGTCTTACTTTGGGTGAAATAGAGCCTGAGAGAAGTATTTGAGACCAGGCTACTTGGAAGATAATCCCAGGAAGCTATGGAGGGGAGTGAGGGAAGTGAGACATGGAAGACTTGAAAAACAATACCAGGTCTGTTAATGAGCAGGTTAGTGCTCTGAGCAATTGGGACTGGTTTCCATGAGGACCTCAGAAAGACTAAATAGAACATGCCTCCGAGTTTTTCACCCAGGGAACAGGGAAGCTGGGACAGTTTTCCCCCACTTGTGTCCATCATGGTTTGAGAGTTGCTCCTATGGACCTTAACTCCCTGCTACCCCTGGTTTGCTGTGTACACTGGTTAGACACCCTCCCGTGGCCAGAATTCCTCAAGCAGAGAGTCAGGTGCTTGCAGTAAGAAGTCCTTAGCCCAGATGGAAACAATGAATACCCAGGGGATTGGGGGAGGTGCATTAATACAGAGTATCAATCTTTTCCTTTTATGTATCCTTTTTCTGGTTGTGGTAAGAATGTTTCTCTGTGCACTGGCTGCCAAGGGGCTGGAAGATGGAAGATTTCTTCTTTCAGACTTTAAAATAGGAGGTTTGGTACTGCAGTCCACTGATGCTGTATACACTGGGAATTCATCCCTCCCCACCCCCGCCCCCTCCAGGGGATCTTCCCAACCCAAGAATACGAACCCAGGTCTCCTGCATTGCAGGCAGATTCTTTATCATCTGAGCCACCAGGGAAGCCCAAGAATATGGGAATGGGTAGTCTATCCCTTTGGAGAAGGCAATGGCACCCCACTCCAGTACTCTTGCCTGGAAAATTCCATGGATGGAGGAGTCTGGTAGGCTGCAGTCCATGGGGTCGCTAAGAGTCAGACACGACTGAGCAACTTCACTTTCACTTTTCACTTTCACGCATTGGAGAAGGAAATGGCAACCCACTCCAGTATTCTTGCCTGGAGAATCCCAGGGACGGGGGAGCCTGGTGGGCTGCTGTCTATGGGGTGGCACAGAATCAGACACGACTGAAGTGACTTAGCAGCAGGAGCAGTCTATCCCTTCTCTAGAGGATCTTTCTGACCCAGGTATCAAACCAGGGTCTCCTGCATTGCAGGCGAATTCTTTACCAGATGAGCTACCAGGGAAGCCTGAAGGTCAGGGGCTGCTGGCATTTATTCAGCAGCCCAACAGTGTCAAGGCTGATGGCTTTGCAGTTCTCTGGCCTTTACCTCAATGTCACCAAATGATTTTTATAGCTCTACATCCAAGGCAAGTGTAAGGAAGAAAAGGAATGGACAACACCTATATCAGGAAAGAAGCCACACATTCATGTCCTTCGACTGCTGTAACACATCTCTGCAAATTCAGTGACTTAAAACAAATTGATTACCTTATAGTTTTGAAGGTCTAAAGTCTGGAAGGGTCTAGGCTAAAAGACAGTGTTGGCACGTTTGCATTCTTTCTGGAGGCTCTAGGGAAAGTGTCTGTTTGTGTTTTTTGCCTTTTCCAGTTTCTAGAGGGTGCCCTGTCATCTTCACAGCCAGTGATCACAATGCTGACTTCTGTTTTTGTCATCACATCTCCTTCTCTGACCCTGGCCCTCAGATCTTTGTGATTACATTGTCCCACCTGGATAACCCAGCATGAGCTCCCTGTTTTAAGGTCAACTAATTAGCAAGGTTAATTCCATCTGCAACCTTAATTCCCCTTTGCCATGTAACCTAACATATTCATGGGTTCTGGGGATTAGGATGTGATGTGTGTGCATGGGGGAGGGCCAATATTTGCTTACCACAACCCACTTTGCCTTATTGGCTAACATTCTGGCTAGAGTGGGAATTGGGTTAGATGAACAACAGTGTCTGCTCTGTCTCACTAGGACTTCTCACCATTTGTAATTACAGATTTATAGTATGATTTCTCCCCTACTGCTGATCTTAAATGTAATGGCATGAAAGAATGCTCATGATTTATTATTATGGGAAAATGCAGAACAGTGTGTATTGTATAACCTGGTATGTATGATAGAGAATAACTGACACTTATTGCCCTGGAAAAGGAAGAACACAAAGAACTAGAAAGAACAGAGTCAAATTCTTGGCTTTGATTTTTTCCAGGAACACACACCAAGAACATTCCCACCTCTTGGTCTTTTCACTGTCTGTTCTTTCTGCCTGGAATACTCTTCTCTCAGATATTAACATATTAGTATTAATTAATATTTACATATTAATAGCTTGCTCTCTTCTTTCACTAAGGTCTCTGTCCAATGTTACCTACTTAAAGAGGCCTGTCTTGACCCGCCTGTCTTAGATAGCATGCCCCATCACTCTCCATTCCCTTGCTCAGCTTTATATGAGATTATCTGTTTATTTGCTATATCACTTCTCCACATTAATGTAAGCCCCATGAGGCCAGAAATCCAGGTGATTCTGATGCAGGTTGCTGAAGTACCTCAGCTTAGTAACCACTTCTAATTCTTAGGGTAGCAGTTCTCAAAGTGTGGTCTCCAGACCAGCAACATCCTCATCACCTGGAATTTGCTACAAGTGCAATCTCATACATAGAGCTGATTCACTTTGCTATACAGCAGAAACTAACACAACATTGTAAAGCAACTGTATTCCAATAAAAATTAATAAAATGAAACAGATTCTCAAGCCTAGACCTACTGAATCAGAAACCCTGGAGTAGGGTGCACCAGTCTGTGTTTTTAACAAGCTCTCCAGGGGATTCTGATATGTACTAAAGTTTGAGAATCACTGACTCTGGCTTTGTTTCTTAGTCATCACCCACCCCCTCACCCCTTAGCTCTCTTCCTAGATACCTTTTCCAGGTAGAAAGATTCTTTTCTCTATTGTTTCCTTTTTGCTGCTCCTAAGAACATTCTAAATGAGATACAAATGTTGAAATTCTGTTTAACTTACTTTAAACTTGAAGTTTTCTTAAACTTTACCATCTAGAAAAGGAGCTGACAGTAAGTGTTTTTTGGCTTTGCGGTCTGAGACAGCTATACAACTCTGCTGTTGTATTGGGAAATCAGCCATAGACAATACATACATGAATCAGTATGGCTGTATCCGCATAAACCATCATATATGGACACTGAAATTTGAAGTGTTGCTAACACAGTGGCATAATGTATAATATGATATTATTTTGCATCTCTCTAACTAAATTCATCTTGCCTCCTCTATAAAATGCTTGTCTGTTTCTCTTGCCCTTTTTCCTATCTGCTGAAGGGAAATCATTCCAGTGGGCAGTACCCATGGTCATTCACTTTGTAAGCAGGGAGATGAAGCCTGATATAGGGATATACCGTGAATCCTGGGAAGTGGCCAATTTCTTGGCTCACGAGAGGCACTGAGGGAACAATGCTGGAATACCACTGGCAAGGAAGTCTGTGAAAAAGCTATGTAGGTGGACCCCTGGGAGTGGGCTCAAAGTGCACAAACATTTATGTCTCATTTTATATATCCCCCAAAGAGCATTTGTTGCAGAGGATGTGAAAAAACAGCCAGGTTGGATACATCAACTATACTTCAATTAAAAAAAGTTTTTTTTAAACCCTCAAAAACAAAAAAACTCCCCATCCAGGTAGATCAGCCAACCTTTCTCCTTAGCCATTACCACTAGTGCAATGGGCCCATGAATAGGTGGTTATGCCACAAGGGAGGGAGGCTAGACCTGGGCCCAACAGAGGGGTTTCACCTCCCCAAGGCTGACTTAGCTCCTGTCACTGCTGAGTGCCCAAGAAGCCAAGGGAAGAGAACCATGGTGACAGCACCAGAGACCGAGGGGCACTAGCCATCCACCTTATGGCAAGTTGATTACATTGGAGCCCCTCCATCGTGGAGGGGACTGTGAGTTGTCTTTAATGGAATCAATACATCCTTCGCATCTGGGTTTGCTTTGCCCACCTCTGCTGTCTGCCTCATCCTCCCACCTCCTCATTTCCTTTACAGGTTTTGCTCTCCAGTAACCCATTGGCACGCCTAACTCAGTTTCAGCTTCAGCCTCCTAAAGCATGCAATCTGTGACCACCTCTTTTCTAGAGGGAAATAGGACACTTGAAATGCGTGGCATGCACTGAATGATGATTACTCAAATTATCACCCACGGTGGCTTGAAATGAAATACAAGTGGAGGGCAAAGCTTTCGGAAATCAAGTGGTTGGAGCACTTAGTCCCTATGGCGACAATGATGATTGCGATGGATGTGGCTCGGGCTAACTGCTTCTGATGCTTGTAGAGAGCTCACACAGAAAAAGAGGACAAATGGAAAGCCTTGAATGCACAACTCAGATCATGGCAGAAAATCCAAGAGCCCCATTTTAAAGGAGTCTTTATTCTCCTGGAGCTGCAGCTTATGCAGCTTATGCTCAGGGACTGATTAAATTGTTGAAGAGTTAGAGCATCACTTAGAGTTACTGCCTAGCTAGGACTCCTAGGCCAAGTTAGCTAAGGATATGACTAGGGAACAATCAGGACCCTAACATATTGGAGGGAAATATTTGGGCATAAACAGATGAAGCTGAGAAAAATGTAGACTCCAAGTCCCCCTGAACCTTCATTGCCAGTGGAAGCGGTCCTCTATCCCTTGTCTAACAGTACCAGCCTTCCTCTGCATAAAAGCCCAGTGACTTCCACTGGGGTATTTACCTCACGAGGATGGCTGATTCTCCTTACGATCAACCTCTGCAGCATTTCATTGTCTGCACTCCCATAAGAATCACTGGATTTCAGTATAGCCTGTAATGCCCATGAAGAAGGGAGTGTTGAAGCAGATATATTTATTATGGGTGACCTGTTCAGTGCAGACCTCCAACTATGCTCATGGAGTTTTCTGTGCAGTAGGGTTTCTGGATTATGGGATTTTCAGTTTTAAAACTGTGACATATCCAGGGAAATTGGGACAAGCTGGTTACCCTACTGGGAGGACACTCTATACTGAGGCTTCAAGATATACATTGGTGAGATGAATGCTAGCATTGCTGAAAAGCTCTGCAGAATATCCTCTGTAGGTCAGAGATGATGGCAAGAGATGCTCCAGTGGAACTGGGCTCCCTGATTTCCGTAGGAGTAATAGGATCCAAGTGGTAGAGTGCAAGTGATGGCACTTAACTGGCAGAACTAAGGTGGGTGCAATTAACATAATAAAGCATGAAGATAGAGTGGTATCAGAGTGTTTTGACCTCCATCTGTTGGAGTGGATGATTGTTTATGAAATACCCTAGGTGACATATAGAAGCAGAAACGTTATAGGCCTGATGGGCAGAATTTTTGCAGACTCCTGAACCCTGACTCTGTTCCCAGATCTACTAAGCCAGTTCACTGATCTGGGGCCCCTTGATTAAGAGGGAGGCGAGATCTCTTTGAGAAAGAATCCTGCTGCAATGCTATCATAGATGTAATCTGAACATCTTCTAAGTCCTTCCTCAGACTGGGACCTGTGGTCATTTGCTAGGGGACCACGACCAGGGAAAAGGAAATAGCCACAATCTTTTAAGGTTATCAGATTATGACTTTGACTGCTACTGCTACTGTTGCTAAGTCGCTTCAGTCGTGTCCAATTCTGTGTGACCCCGTAGACGGCAGCCCACCAGGCTCCCCCGTCCCTGGGATTCTCCAGGCAAGAACACTGAAGTGGGTTGCCATTTCCTTCTCCAATGCGTGAAAGTGAAAAGTGAAAATGAAGTCGCTCAGTGGTGTCTGACTCTTAGCGACCCCATGGACTGCAGCCTACCAGGCTCCTCCGTCCACGGGATTGTCTAGGCAAGGGTACTGGAGTGGGGTGCCATTGCCTTCTCCATATGACTCTGAATTCATTGCCAATTCTTGGAAGCCCAGTATGCTACTGTGGTCCATCTCCAGAGTCAGGTGATAAATTAAGCCTTGGTCTGAGCTTGTTTCAGTAGGAATCTCAGCAGAATTACTACACGTATTTCTAACCCAGTGATCCCAGGAGGGAGGGCTGTTACCATAGGAAGGGTCAAGTGGCATCCTCTGGAACTGTACTTCCCGCTCCTTTCACCCCTATTGCCAAGAAAGGAAACCAAAGCAATACCAAATTCCCGGTACAATTGAAAAGACTAGAGCCATCGCCAAGGACTTGAAAATTGGAAGTGTGATGACTTCAACCACATGCTCCTGTGTAACTTGCCTGTGTGGCCTGTGGGAAAAGCCATAGAAGTTTTGTAGGATGCTTCTGGCTTATTGTTAATTTAATAAGGTGGTGACACCAATTGCAAGTGTGGTTCCACGGTGGTACTTTTATTGAGTACATCAACACAGCTTCTGGCATTTCTGTGTGCTGCCTTAGCAAATACAATCAGTAGAGATAATCAGAAATACTTTGCTCTCACTCTTACCTCAGGGCTATGTTACACTATGCTGTTTTCAATCACAATTTACTCCAGAAGGAAGTCGATTGTCTTTTTATCCCACAGACTTAATGCTGGTCCATTACATTGATGGCGTTATACTAATGAGCCTGAGGGGCAGGAAGAATCAAGCACCTAGATGCCTTAGGGCCAGAGGACAGGAAATAAACCCCATGAAATTTCAGGGGCTTGCTAAATGGATGACATTTATAGGGGTCCAGTGATCCAGGCAATGTCAGGATCTCTCTTCTAAGGAGATGAGTTCTTGTTTCCTTGCAATCTATCACAAGGAAGGAAACTGATATTTGGTAGGCCTTTTTGGATTTTGGAAGCAACATCTCCCATATTCGGGCATGCTGCTCTGACCCATTTACCAAGCAGCCTGTAAAGTTGCCAATTTTGGGTGGGATCTGAAGGAAGAAAAGCAGCAGATCTGGGTTGCACTGTGTGCTGCTCTGTTACTTGGGCCTTTGGACTCTGCAGACCCGATGGTTTTGGAGGAATCTGTGACAGAAATGTTCTACAAAGCCTCAATAGAAGTGGCACAGCACAGTCCCTTTGGTTGTTGAAGTAAGCCATGCTTCCCTACTTGACAATTACTTCCCATTTGAAAGGTAACACCTAGATGGCTACCAGGCCCTGGTGGTCACTGAATTCCTGACTGCAGGACACCAAGAGACTATCTGATTTCAACGGCCTATTATGAGCTGTGTGTTTTCTAATCCACTCCATTGTCAAATAGTCATGTGTAGCAGCATTGCATTGTTAAATGGAAATTGTGTATGAAATCAGATTCTAGTAGATAAAAATCAAAATGAATGAGGAAGCGGCTCAGACTCGATGTTGCTTGCTCCTACCGCACCATTGTCTCTCCATCAGTGCACACATATGGCCTAAGGAGAGTCCTCTACTATCATTTAGCAGAACAAGAAAAGGTAGGCCCGTGGGTTTATAGATGGGTCTCCATGGTAGGCTGGCAGCTGGTAGAGGTGGGACACAGCTGTCTGACAGCCCTACTCAGAGATGGCTCCTAAAGACAGAGGTAAAGGAAAATCCTCCCAAGTAGTACATCCCAAAGAGACACCTGATTGTCTGTTTGGTGGAAGGAGAAATGCCCCAATAAACTGATGCAGACTGATTCAAGGGCAGAGGCTAATGAGCTGGCTGGATGGTGAAATGTGAGGAAAGAAAAAGATAGAAATTTGGTGATTAGGAGGTCTAGTAAAGAGGTTGGTGGATAGATGAAGTCTTGTCCTGATGTTAGCCTCTTTCTTCAACTGCCCTCGTTCTTGCTCAGTAGGCGTATACAAAATGGGCATGGCAGCTGGACTGGGTTGTCTGCTGAGGGTCTTCCCTCACCAGTGCTCATGTGCCTACCACTACTTTGAATTGGCAGCTGGCTTATCAGCAGACCAAACACTGAGGCACCAAGCTGGCACCATTCCCCAGGAAGACCAGATAGTCACTGTTGGTGGACTGGTTACACTGAGCCCTTCCATCACCGAGGAAGCACCCACTGCCTTCGTAGGAATAGAAGCATATTCCAAATATGGATTTGCTTTTCACACTTGCAATGCTTCTGCCAGCACCACCATGTGGACTCACAGGATGCCTGATTCATCCCTATGGTATCCCACCTAAAGTTGCTTGCATCAGAGGAACTCAGTTGAGTAGAAAGGAAGTGTGGCAATAGGCTCATTCCCACGGAATTCATTGGTTTTATCACATGTCCCACCACCCAGAAACAACTGGCTTGAAAGAACGGTGACATTTCCTGCTGAAGGCTGCTATGGTGCCACAGCCTGCAAGTTCAGGGTACTGGCCGACAGAAACTAGTACATGCTTCAGATCGGTAGCCAATACATCATTTCATCTCCCTCATAGACTGAAGGTGTGGGTCCAGGATTCAAGAGGTGGATGTGGGAATGACCCCTCTCACTGGAGAACTAATTTTTTTCCTATCCCTACATCTTGGACTCAGTGGGTTAAGAGGTTCTAATGCCTCAGGGAGAAATGCTTGCACCAGCATTCCTGTTTTAGAAGCTGATACTTCTCTCTGGCCATTTTGTGCTCCTAATGTTTTTGAACTAATGGCCAGACAGGGGGTACTATATAGACCAGGGTGGTCTATCCTGATTAGCAAAGGCAGATTAGGTTGCTGCTACACCATGGAGACAAGGAGAACTATGTCTAGAACCCAGGGGCTTCACTGGAGTGCGTCATATCACTCCCTTGCTCAATAGTACTGGTCAAGGAAAACCGGCAATCCAGACAAGGTGAGATTATAGGAAGTCAGATCCTGTAGGGATGAAGGTTAGGTCATTCCACCAGGTAATATATCCTGTCCTACTAAGATGCTGACAAAGGGCAAAGGAAACATGGAATGGCGAGCAGAAAAGGAAGCTATGATGATCAACTCTGAGCTTGTTTCCAGCCAAGAAACAGGATGACAGCAACTATGTTTTCCCTTCTGCTTTATCTAAAAAGCACTACTGGTGGTTAATATTTTATTTTATTTATTTATCTTTTTCAGTTCAGTTCAGTTCAGTTGCTCAGTCATGTCTGACTCTTTGCGACTCCATGAACCACAGCACGCCAGGCCTCCCTGTCCATCACCAACTCCTGGAGCTTGCTCAAACCCATGTCCATTGAGTCAGTGATGCCATCCAACCATCTCATCCTCTGTCGTCCCCTTCTCCTCCTGCCCTCAATCTTTCCCAGCATCAGGGTCTTTTCAAATGAGTCAGCTCTTCGTATCAGGTGGCCAAAATATACCTTTTTAGTGGCTAATATTTTAGATTTCATGTAGGAGTATGAACAAATTGATATCACCGTGCACTGATACAGTAGCTAATGGGACTTTGTCCATTTTGTTTGAGGCCACGGGTTCTTCATCTGGACAAAGGGCAGGAGTGGTGTGGAGGGGCAAAAGGAATGGTCATTTCCAGCAAAAGTGCTGGAAATTCTGTTTTCCCTTTCAAAATCCACTTTCCATCCTTTTCCACCCTGCTTTGTCCCCTGAGACATACTAACTATGTTTCCATGGTCCCTTGTATTATGGCTTGCGGTAGCCATCAGCCAGTGGGAGGTATCAGCAGGAGACAAAATGGTGAAAGGAGAGAAAGGTCAGGGTATTTATTCCCCAGACTCCCTCCTTGCTAGGACGTGAGTTGGTAATTATTCTTTGACAGAAGGCCACACTTCCTGTTGAATGTTCCTTTCCTTATTATCTCATTTTTTGTTTCCATAGTTTTTGGGAACCGCTCCCTCCACTTGTCCCTTCAGGCTTAGGGGTGCTAATGTCTCCCAGTACTGCTAATCAGGAGGTATTTTACCATCCATTTTTGGTTTTCCCTAATCCTGCCCACTCGCTTGCCAATGCAGGAGACCCAGGCTCCATATCTAGGTTGGGTAGATCCCTTGGAGAAGGAAATAGCAACTCACTCCAGTATTCTTGCCTGAGAAATCCCATGGACAGAAGATCCTGGCAGGCTACAGTCCACTGGGGTCACAAAAGAGTTGGACATGACTTAGCAACTACATCACAGCAACAAATCTTGCTCACACTCCTGTGCATGGTTCCTTTATTAAATTCTCTTTAATTATCCCCTTTGAGTATGTCATCTGTTTTCTGTCATGAACCAAACTGATACAATCCCTAATATTTGTTTATATGTACCTCTCTCTTCTTTTATATACTCAGTCTTGTCAGAGGTGTGTCTGTTTTATTAGACTTTTCAACCAACCAATTTGGGGTTTTATTTGATTTTTTTGGCTGGTTTCTTTTTATTAATATTTTCTATTTAAAAATATCCTTACTTCTGCTTTCTTCTATTTATTCTGTATTGTTTTTTGTGACTTCTTAAATTAGATGCTTAGCTTTTTATTTTTCAAGCCTTGTTTCTTTAGTAATACAAAGGTTTAAGAGCATAAATTTCTAAATACCACTTTAGCTGCAATGCATCATTTTTTCTATTAGTTTTGATATGTAATATTTCTATTATTTCTCTGTTCAGAGTATTTTCTAATTTTTATTTAAAAAAATTTTTTTTCTAGTTTTTAGTATGAACTTTTTCCTTGACCTGTGACATATTTCAAAGTATCTTTTTACATTTTCTAACATAGGGTTTTTTTGTTAAGCTTTCTGTTGTTGATTTCCAGTTTAATAGCATTGTGGTCAGTAAATGTGAACTATATAAGACTGATTCTTTGAAATCTGTTGCCATTTGCCTTTTTAAATGTAGTATGTGGTGAATTATCATAAATGTTCTATGTGCTGGACTACCACTCACTCACTGACACACTGCCTTTATGTGAATGAGGAAAATGTGCCCTCTCTTAAGGTGAATGCAGCAGCATACCTGAGCATGTGGTTTGGCAAGTGAAGCCCGGGATAAATGTTTGACCCTCACTCGTCCCTTTGGCTAGGTGCTTTTGATCAGTGTATAGTTTGTATGTGTTCTTATAAAGGATGTTTATTTTCCAGTTGCTAGGTACAGAATTCTTTGTATATCTAACATCAAACCTGTTCATTTGATGTTCAAATAGTCTACATCTTTATGGACTTCTTTATTCTGTTTTATCTATCAGTCTCTAGGAGAGATGAATTAAAGAGTCACTGCAGTGGTAGATTTGTCTATTTCTCTTTGTAGATATGTTATATGTTCATATATTTCAAAGTGGTTGATTATATTCAAGATTAGGATGGTTACATTTTCTTGGTGAACTGAAATTTTTATCAATATTTTGTAATCCTCAAAGTTTGGTAATTATTTTTTTCCTTGAAGTCTATTTTATCTGATATTAATCTAGCTATAACAGTTCAATTTTTGTTGATCTTAGTATTTGCCTGGTGTATTTTCCCCATTAGTTTTACTTCCAAACTTTCTGTGTCCCTGTGTTTCTCTTTTTTTCTTTACTATTTATCTATTTGGCTGCATTGTGTCTTAGCTGTGGTGCAGGGGCTTAGTTGCTCCGAAGCATGTGGGATCTCAGTTCCCTCACCAAGGATCGAACCCACATCCCCTGTATTGCAAGATGGATTACCAACCACTGGATCACCAGGGAAAAGCCCCTAGAGATGTCTCTTAAAAATAGCTAGACTTCTTTAAACCCAGACTGATAATCTTTATTTTAAACTGGAGTATTTTGTTAATTTACATTTTATGGAATTATTGATATCTTTAAGTTTAAATTGGTAGATTTAAATTTCTTCCTCTAATCCACTTTTCTAAAAAAATTTTCCTTCCTGTCTTGCCTTCTTGGGATTGATTGGTTTCTTTCTCTTTCTCTCTTTTAGTTTTTCCCCCCTCTGATAGTCTGGAAGATAAACAATATGATTATGTTTGTAGTGGTTATCCTAGAAATTTAATATGTATATTTAACATAACTAAGTCTTCAGTTAATAAAAACCCATTACTAATACTCAGCATTCATGGGACAGTCCCACAAAGTGCATGGCTTTTGCATTCATTTTTTGATTATTTTATTTATTTTGTCTTGTTTTGCTTTCATGTGCTTCCTTCTGGGTCCCATTATCTATTGTCACCGAGATGATAAAAAATTGCTTGACCTTACAATTACCTAAAAGCAACCAGTCACTCCATGCATCAGACTCTCAATATTGAAATTACCCAATCCCTAGCCTTCACCATAGATCTCACTCTCCGTCTAGTCCATTGGTACCCAAGAACCAGTGAGATCACCAGGGAACAGTACTCCCAGCTGCTGAGACAATGCCAGATGCTGATAGCAAAGAACAGGCAAGCCAAAACAAGGATGTGAAAGATGTGATAGCTTTGCAGTCTTATGGAGCAAGAAAGGCAATTAGTTGTGAGCAATTCCTAAAGGAGTCATCATACCATGTAAAAATAGTTCTTCAGGCTCTCAAAGGACATCACTGGAGTCAGATCATACCACATTTGTGGGATACTGAGTAATATGCATGCTGCACACAGTTCAGTGTTTGGAAGAAGAAATCACTGTGATACAGTGGCAAGGTAAACCACAATATGGCAGAATATTATAGCTCAATGGCTCTCAACAGGGGGCTATTTTATACTCCAGGAGACATTGAGTGACGTCTGGAAATACTGTTGTAACAACTGGTGTGGGAGGTGTGACTGACATCTAGTGGGTCTAGGCTAGACATTCTACAATGCACAGGATTCCTCCTGCCTTCCCCAAAGAATTATCTGACCCTAAATGTGGATACTGCCCACTGCTGTAGATTATACAGTGAAGTATACATCAACAACAGAATAGTTCTTCTTGGATCACAGAAGCCATCCTGTAACAATGATTTTAAACTTTTTAGGGAGGATGATGGTACAATGAAGATTCACTATACCACTCTGTTCACTTTAAAAATATTTCTTAGTTTTTGGGAATAATGAAAAATGAAAAGCTCAGAGGGAGCTCATATCGCTGAATCTCCTTGAAGTCGCAAAAGTTTTTTTTCTTTTTTTGGAGATGTCATTGAAACTGAATGGTGTATTTTAGAATTTCAGAATCAAGACAGTAGGAGACTAGATATAGCTGATGAAAAACATTCATAATGAACAATGTAGCATTTCCCTGAACTTATACTAAATACAGCCTGTCCCTTGAACAGGTTTTCAATGCAAATGAACCTGGTTCATTTGATAAAACTTGCCAAATAGAGAAGATATTAGTTCTAAAATTCATACATTAATACATGTATGGTAGAATTTCTTCATTTCTTATGTCTGTATTTTCTAAATTTTCAAGCACTTTTTTTAAAAAGACCTCTTTACTTTGAAAAGCTGCACAAACAGAACAGAGAATCTGTTCAGTCCTTTACCCACATTCCTAAAACGTTAATATTTTACATTTGCTTAATCATCCTTCGTTCTTTTCTGAAACATTTTAAAGTTGCAGCACAATGCCCCAATTATCTCTAAATATGTCATATTTTCTTAAGGACTTGCGCATAACCACAAAACGAGTATTAAGTGGACATTTATCCAGTATTATTACTTAATCTACAGATATTCTAATCTGGTCAATTGACTCCTTTTTAGCAAAATAATTTTTTTGGTTGGGGATCAGTTCTATTGTTTTCATTAATCTGGAAGAGTTCCTCAATATGTCTTTGTCTTTAGTGACCTTGATGATTTTGAAGAATGCAAGCCAATAATTTTGTTAGACTGTCCTTAATATGGGCTTGCCTGATGGCCCTTCGTGATTAAATTCAGGTTATGCGAATTTTGGTATGATGAATACTACAAAATTGGTTAGAGTTTTTCTTAGCACCTTATCAGGAGGCATATGACGCCCATTTGTCTAATGCATGGGAATGCTTATTTTTATCAGAATTAGGAGGGTGTCTGTCATGTTTTCCGACCGTAAAGTTTCTATTTCCCCCTTTGAAATAAGTATCTCCTCGGGAGCTTCTTTGAGACATTGGAATGTAAACAAGTTGTTTCTCTTGTTACTTGCGCCCCCTAGTTTTGCCTAAGATTTCAGTAATAGCGGTTGATTCCGTGTCAGCGCTGGTGGTTTCGAGTGTTCCCCAGGCCGATTGCTCTCTCGTAAGATTATAACCCTCGTAACAGCAATGGCACCCCACTACAGTACTCTTGCCTGGAAAATCCCATGGGCGGAGAAGCCTGGAAGGCTGCAGCCCATGGGGTCGCTAAGAGTCGGACAAGACTGAGCGACTTCCCTTTCACTTTTCACTTTCGTGCATGGGAGAAGGAAATGGCAACCCACTCCAGTGTTCTTGCCTGGAGAATCCCAGGGACGGGGGAGCCTGGTGGGCTGCCGTCTATGGGGTCGCACAGAGTCGGACACGACTGAAGCGACTTAGCAGCAGCAGCAGCAGCAACAGCAAAATGCCTGGTGCAAAGTAATCGGCTGCCTTTTCCCCCGACTAATTTCTTTGATCTCAGCTGTCAGCAGGGTGTATTGTAATTGATCTGCTTATATGTTTGTCTTCCCCACAGACTGAGCTGCTTGAGGGTAGGAATCATGGCTTATTATTTCTCTATCCCCAGTGTCTAGCACACATTAGGTGCTTTAAAAACACAAGTTTGACTTAGTGGTCTGGAGTAGAGACGAGGGAAGAAGATAAAGGCTACGAGTTGGCCTGGGGATGGCATTTTTTTCTGCTCTAAAGGGAAGTGGGGCCAGGTTTGCAGAGGGCGCGGCCGGCGTAGTCACTCTGCGACGGGACCCATGGGTCCCAGCCACCTGGTTGGTGGCAGAGCCTCGGGCTTCCGCAGGGTGGGGTGGAAAGTGGGGCGGGAAATAAAAAAACCGAACTCGCGGCTCCCGGCATTCCCCGTGGGCGGTGCTCCCCTTTGACCCCTCGCTCGCGTGCTACACATCCGGGCCTCTGCTACTAGTGAGGGGAAGATGGCGGCCGCAACCGTGGTGGTTCCCGTAGAGTGGATAAAGAACTGGGAGAAATCAGGGAGAGGCGAATTGTGAGTGTCCGGGCTGGAGGCGAGCGCTCCGCCGGGCCGGGCTTGGGCGTCAGCAGTGCTCTCACATTTGGGGGGAGGTGGGGGGGGAGAGGTGTCCCCTCCCCCATCTGGGTGACGGGTGTGGATGCTTGACTGGGAGTTTCGAACTCGGGGAGGAAAGGTGCTGGTAACTGCCGCCGATCTCCTACCTTTCCTGGGCTCCTCTTAAAGCCCCGCTGCCCGCCAGAGCTTGTCTTTCTTTAGCCTCTTAGCAGAACTCCCCGTTTTGTCCCTGCGGGTCCCCGCGCTCTCGCTCCGTCTCTTTTTGTCCCCCTCTTCGCTGAGCTCACTTGGCTCCTTTCTCTTTACCGGGCCGCGCCAGGAGGGTTCTGACTTTCCGTCTCTCTCTGTCCCATTTCTTTACTCTGCACCCGTTCGACTCTGCAGTTCGGAGCCCGGCGCCTCCTCTGCCCGAAGTCCGGACTGTCCCGGACTCCCTCCCCTCCTTTCCGCCCAGGGCATCGAGAAGGACCCCGCTTGGCACCTCTCGCCCTCCTGAGGAGCGGTCTCCTAGACGGTCCCCAGACCGTCCCGGCCCCTCGCGGCGCCGCTGTCCATGGGCGAAGTGTAGCAAGCATCGCCGCTTTCTCCAAGATCTACCTGCATTTCTTTGCTCTGTCTTTCCATCTCAGGGCCATTTCGGCTTGGAATCAACTTTTTCGTCATTAAATGTTTCCTAAACCCCATTTTGTCCTGGGACTGCAACTAATTTTGGCAACTCTCCAAGGTTCTCGGGTACCTAGAATAACGTGTTTCCTGTAGTCATAAAACTTGGGTGTTTTTCCTCTTTCTTTCTTTCCGTAACACAGAAGACCGTAATCTGCCATAACCCGTGATTTCCTTGCCCCAAATTTCGGCTCTGTCTGTCTCGGGGGGAAAATTCGTTTAAGCGGCGGAACAAACCCCAGATTTTAAAACAAATGACTTATTGCGAATGTCTTTCTCTGGATCGCTTTATTAGTTAAAGCTCAGCCGGGTATGAGATTAACTCTTCATTAGCTGTTTTCCGCGTGGTTGCGCCCCCCCGCCTCCCCTCCCCTCCCTGCCCAGTAGTCAGTTTACGGTTGCCCGTGCGAAAAATACGGTTTTTAGAACTTCGGTACCGGGACCAAACGCGGGGAACGTGTTGCCGGACCTTGCGCGTGTAATCGCGCCAGCCTACATGACTCGCGCCAGCCTTCATGACCCTCCCCAGCCCCCGTCCGCACTCGCGTTACTTTCGAAGTCTTAGTGTGAGCGCTAGAATTGGATCGCCTGGGTAGGCGGTAGTTTTAGCCACTTAACTAGCCAGGTGACCTTGGGTAAGTTCCTTAGCCACTGTGACCGTTTCCCCTTGAGTAAATTGGGAATAATAAATACTCAAAGGATTGTTGCGAAGATTAATGCCTGTAAAGCATTGGGCTTATAGTAAGTGCTCAAGTGATAACTACTATTACAAGTAATATTATTATTGCAGTCTTTAATATTTCAACTTCTCTGAACAGATCTTGCACTTAAAAGTCTGTACTACTCAGGTTAGCAATTAATTCGTCTCTGATTCTTCATGTAATCTCTTGTACTCCAACGAATTGAGTGATCCTTTAAGAGTGGGGACTGTGTCTCACGTTTCTTTTGGGTCAACCCTCCCGTCCCCGTCCTCTATCCCCCTCCCTCCAGCCGCTCTAGCGTCTGCTTAGGGAGCTTATTGTTTTATGAACTGACAGGGAAGTCTGTTTGATAACCACTCACTTTTAACTGTTAGGAACATTTTGCACATCCTTGTACGTGCTAGTTAACAAGTAGCTGTTAAAGTGCCTTGTGTGCGGGGAAGGCAGGATGAGAAGTTACCAAAGCAAAGCATCATTTTCATCTATATGAGAGTAGGATAACCACCCCATTCCCACCCCCCACGCCCACCCACGCAAACGGGTACACAGTTGATTGTTACTTTGTTAACTCTTAAAGTCAACTTAGTTATTTGGGGATTGTCATCTTTGTGGACTACTTAGCTTGCTCCTTCCAGCTGTTTTTGACAGTTTTACTGTTATTCCCATCTTAGAGTGAGTGGTATTAGGGCTAGGAGGTAAAATTCTGCTTGGCTTTTGACTGGCAATGGTTGAAGAAAAAGTCATGTAGGAGTTCGAAGTATCTAGTCAGAATTGGTATTTTGGATTCACTTTATGCATATTTACATTATCCATGCTACCCATTGTAATTTCTGTGTTTTTGAAGAGCTGCTTCAAAACTGTTATTCGAACTTAGGTGTATGAAGTTATTGCATGGCTTGTGGAATGTAGTTTGAATTATAGTAGATCCAGATCAGTATAGTCAGTTTTATAACTGTTCTGTTACATGAAGAGAGTCGTGTGACATTAATGAAGTATTTTAAATAGTTGGGTGACATAATGAAATACTTTAAATAGTCAAACTCATCACCATCCAGTACTTAGTCTTCATTTGACCTCTTTTCCCTCTTTGGAAACTTTATTGCATATAGTCTAACTTTGGAGTTTTTTATCTTGCTAACGATAGAGTTAGCATTTTCATTTTATTATAAAAAATGGTATTATAAATATATTACAAAAAAATCTTTTCCTTTCTCTGGAAACAGCTTCTTAAAATATGAACCAGCAACCAGAAATGTTAAAAAGATAATGTGCTACCAAATTATTAGTGAATCCATTTACATATTTGGCTTTTAAGATTGATCAGTATTTAAAATTATATCTTCAGTGGATTTTTCCTTTTTAATGAGAAAAGTTAACAGATGAGCTTTAAGTTGACCAAAAGTCATGATATTTTTCATGAGGTGTAAGTTCATTTCTTGTCCGTTACTTTCTATAAGTCTGTATTCTGGGAGTTGTATCAAGTTCAGCAGCACAGTGTTAAAGGGACATATGAGCTGTATGGGGCGTTTTATAACATTGAGAGGGCAATTCTTATTTGTGCCTCATGAAAAGAAAAGCAGCTGTCAATTAAGATGGAAAGTCTTGGCTTTGAAGAGTAAGTTTTGTTAGATAACTAGGGAAAAAAGAAAAACTGTATTTTGCCCATGTGAATGGTCCATCACATAACTAGCTAACCTATTTCCAGAGATACTGATTATGTTTTTAATGGTAAATTACAGAACTCTTAAAGTGATCTTTTCCAAGAGATAGCAAAAGCACAAAGGACTCTGAAAACATAATTAAGTGTCCTTTGCAGTAACACTTAGATTTACTCTAAGTTTCACATCTTAATGCAAACTCTTTGAAATTCTGTGACATATGCAAGATACGGATTTAATCACTTTAATTTTGGAATTAGAGCTTAAGTTTCTTGATTATTTCATATTATCATAGGATTTGCCATGATTAAGCTAATAAACTTGCATGTACTGGTGGATCTAGGGGAGAATTTTATTTCTAGTAGACATCTTTAACACAGTGAGCCCAGCATTTCTTTGTGTCACAAGCAACCTTAATGGAGGATTTATATTCCAAGCTCTTAATCTGAAGATGTTAGCCTCCTGTCAATACTTATTTCAAAATACTTACATTTGTTAAATATCATGTATTTGTTTAAATAACTTGATTCTTTTTCTTAAAAAAATTTACATATCAAACAAATTTTTGTTGGGTGTTACCTTATTCCTCAGTAGCTCAGCAGTAAAGAATTCATCTGCCAATGCAGGAGATGTGGGTTTGATCCCTGGGTTGGGAAGATCCCCTGGAGGAGGAAATGGCAACCCACTCCAGTATTCTTTCCTGGAAAATTCCATGGACAGAGGAGGTTGGTGTGCTACAGTCCATGGGGTGGCGGAGAGTTGGACATGATTGAGCACACACACCCACAGGCAATAATACAGTTTTAAAATTTAATGGCCAAATGTTTTGGTTGCCGTTGTTTTCTTCATCTGCTACTGGATGATTTGACATATTCCAGAACTTAAGGAAGGGCATTTGGATGTTCATTAAATGTTGTCTGACCTGAATTTTTTGGAGCAAAGTAGGAGGAGGGAGTTTATAGCCAACAGTCTAAGAAATTTTTTGTTTAGTATTTGTCTTTTTTCCCCTTCAAAACGTGCTCTAAGTTCATCTGAAGCTTTATCTGAAACCATTTCTTCATGTCTTAGTCTTCATTTGGCATTCGTTTTCTCATTTTGACCTGTGTTTGCAAGTATAAGTCTTGGTCTATTTCCCTGTAAGAGAAATTCATTCTTCAGAAAATGTAGCAGTATCAGGAGGTTTTTCCAGGCTACTGCTTTCTTTTTTTGTTAGAAAAATTGTTCTTTAACTAAGGTAGCATGAGTGCTATTAATGTACTTGTGTGCAGGAACTTCTGTTGTCTTTAACATTTCCTGTTCCTTTTCCTCCTCGTAAGTGCATATTTTCATTTTCTTAAATACATGTTTCGAGATAACACTACATGTCCCAATACTCATTTTTTGCGGTTATGTCTCCTGTCAATGATAATAGAGGTAACACTTGCTTAACAAAGTTTAGCCACCTTTTGTTTTGTTTTAAAAATTAGTTGAAGCACAGATCTCTATCAATTGTTTATATGTAGAACCAGCTTTGAGATGTTGCGTATAATCCAATAGTTCAGGCTTATGTTGTGTTTCTTTACTGGAAAATAGGATCAAGTAAGATGGACAGTCAAATACTCATGTTAAAGAGTATTCACAAAATACTTAAGTCCTTGGAAGAACTTAAGACATTTTATTCCGTTTAAATTTCATATATCTTTGACAAAAAGTAGACTCTTTGTTCTCAGGGGCCTGAGGTTGCATCTCCACTGTAGCACCAAACTGTCATAAAAGTGGAAAAAATGGTAAACCCAATTATTTGGAGGTTATTAAGGGACTAAAATAGTCATTTGAATTTTTTCCAAGGCAGAATATTTGATTATTTTTAAAGCCATATTAAAATGGGCAACTGCTCAAGTTTTGTTTTTCTTCTTTTAAGATTTAGGATAGAGTACTAAACTGTACAAGAGGTGTAGTAAGACGTGCAGCATTCTGAAACAGGATTGTCCCTTTAAGGGTACTTCATGATCTTCTGTTAGTGGAAGAACTTAGGGGAAAAGCTGGGACAAATCTACTGATGGGGGGAACATTCTTAGTGAGTTTTTAGTTTCCTCCAACAACTAGGGAAGAAGTATTTTATACTAGGGAAATAAAAGTTACACAAATAAGTTGCTTTATATAATGTAATAACCCATCAGTGATTCCTTACACAGTTTGAGTGAGTCTTTAAGATGGTAATTAATAGTTCATGATGACATTATCATCTGCATCCTAATGAATATGTTTGTAGCTTTTGTGACTGACAAGATGGAATTACATTTCAGTTATTTTTAAAAATTATGTAACAATGACTGTACCATTAGATTAAGTGGGATTTGGTACACTGACATTTGCCCCTCCCCTCTGGAAGGATTATAGCAAAAGACATCTGCATTAAGCTTGTTAAAACAAATAGAAAATGAAGCTGTTGAAAATGTGAATAAGCAGACAGATTCACTGTAAGAAAGAATATTTGACCTTGCTTTTTAGTAGCCAGGGTACAAAGGGAAAGATGAGTTACAGGATTTCCTTGCATTCTTCTGTCAAAGATGCAATATTTCCTGCTACTACATTCTAAAGGGAATTGAACCTATGGGGACAGTGAAAACCAAGGGGGGAGGGATGGGGCGGGGATTGTTTCAGTACTTTATGGCAAATACTGAAGCAGCCTTGATGCACTCTCTTACATATTTACTCTGAACAAAAAGGAGCTAGGTGTCAGGCATTTTTAGGTTATATTCTCTGATGCTAGTCTGAAGCAGATATTTTTGTATTGCCTAATGTAATGAAGACTGATTTTGTTTCATATTTGAGATAAGCTCGTTGTAGGTTTAACTTACTTTGAGAAATTAAAAGCTTACCCACTGTCTTAGCACATTGGAAGGCCTATCTGGTTCTCAGGAGAAATAGTTGAAAGTACTTGGAGTCAAACTTAAACTGCCTTATTTTACCATTTCTAAGGTGCTCTCCGAAAATTTTTGTTCTTTTAATAGGAGTTGATTAAAAACTAACAGCTAAACGAGATTTTCAAACTATGCAGATTTATTAATAGTTGTCTGTTGGCAAGGCATTTTTATTCTTTGGTTTTGAAAATAATTTTGTGAGCCCTACAGATGAATTTTTGACCTGGAAAAGTCCATTGAACCTTACCCTGCTTATCCTGATGATGGAGTCGTGAAATAAAAGACACAAGAGAGGTGAACTGCAAGGGCATGCATAATCTGCAAAGTAGATAATCCCTCTGCGGATGGTTGTAATGTGGCATCATATTTCACCTTAGATGTGATATATAAGCATATTCTGTCAGTTTTATAGTTACTTGCTTTATTGACTGGATTGCTAGACTTAAAAAAATAAACATATGCATTCGTTGGTTCTCCTTTTTTTGTTTGAGTTTTGTACAGCTTGTAATAACAATTACTTTTTCTTAATTGTGAAATTAAAAGAATACAGAAAAGTGCCTAAAATTTAAATGTAGAGCTCAAAGAATCACTAAGATGCACACTCATGTAACTCATACCCAGCTCTAGTCAACATAATCCCCCTTCCTTTTTGTACTCTTTTACCTCCCCTGTGGTAACTGACGTTTATGGCTTTCTCTTGTTTTTATTTACAGTTTTGCTACCAAAGAAGTTTAAGTTTGTTCTTTTTGAATTTCATATAAGTGGAATCGTAGAGGATGTGTTCTAATTGTTCCTGACTGCTTTTGATCAACATTATGTCTTTCGGATTCATTTGTATTTTGCGAGTATTTGCAGTTCTTTGATTTTCATAGTTATAAGATGCTCCATTGTGTAACTATACCATACTTTATCTCTTACGTTACTGAGGAACAAGTTTATTGTTTGAGTTTTTGGCTGTTAGCAACAAAGCCAATAGAGCCATTCTTATACAGGTATTTTGGTGTACACAGGTGCACACACACCAACTTTACTAGATACTGCCATACTATTTCCGAATATACTCCCATCAGCAGTGTATGAGAGTTCACCTTCACATCCTGGCTAACATCTAATATTGTGCTATGTGCTCAGTTGCTCAGTCATGTCCGATTCTTTGCAACCCCATGAACTGTAGCCCTCCAGGCTCCTCTGTCCATGGAATTTTCCAGGCAAGAATACTGGAGTGGGTTGCCATTGCCTATTCCAGGGGATCTTCCCTACCCGGGGATCAACCTGTGTCTCCTGCATTGGCAGGCAGATTCTATACCACTGTGCCACCTGGGAAGCCCAACATCTAACATTGTCACACTGTAAATTTTTTGTCAATGTATATATCTAATGTTCTTGCCTGGAGGATCCCAGGGATGGGGGAGCCTGGTGGGCTGCCGTCTATGGGGTCGCACAGGACTGAAGTGACTTAGCAGCAGCAGCATATCTAATGTTATTTTCTTCAACATTTTCATAGGCATTTTTTCCAATTTTTTTTAGTTGAAGTATAGTTGATTTACATTATTAGTTTCAGGTGTACAAAGTAGTAATTCAGTATTTTTGCAGATTATACTGCATTTACAGGTTATTACAAGATAATGGCTACAATTCTCTGTGCTACACAGTATGTTCTTGTTGTTTATTTTATACATGAAAAGTGAAAGTCACTCAGTTGTGTCTGACTCTTTGTGACCCCGTGGACTGTAACCCACCAGGGTCCTCTGTCCCTGGAATTCTCTAGGCAACAGTAGTGGAGTGGGTAACGGTTGTCTTCTCCAGGGGATCTTCCCAACCCAGGGATCGAACCCAGGTCTCCCACATTGTAGGCGGATTCTTTTACCATCTGAGCCACCAGGGAAGCCCAGGAATACTGGAGTCGGTAGCCTAACCCTTTTCCAGAGGATCTTCCCAATCTACGAATTGAACCAGGGTCTCCTGCATTGGAGGCAGATTCTTTACCAGCTGAGCTACCAGGGAGGAAGCTATTTTATACTACTATGACTAACAAACTACTTTATACATAGCAGTTGTTAATCCCATAGTCCTAAACTGCTCCTTCCCACACCTCTCCTTTGGTAACCACAAGTTTGTTTTCTGTGTCTGAGTCTGTTTTGCATATGCGTTCATTTGTAGCATAGGCATCTGTTTTTTTTTTTTTTTTTACTTTTTATTTTGTATTAGGGTGTAGCCAATTAACAATGTTGTGATAGTTTCACAACAGTGAAAATATTCAGCTATACACATGTATTCATTCTCCCTCGAACTCCCCTCCCATCTAGGGAGCCCTGTAACACTCAGCAGAGTTCCATGTGCTATATAGGCGTCTTTTTGTATATTATTGGTGATTTGGACTTTGGTTTATTGGTAAAGATCTCTTTATATCTTTTTTCCATTTTTCGATTGGATTGTTCGCATTTCTTTCATTGATTTGTAGTTCTTTCTATAAATTGTAGTTCTTTCAGTGGGTTACACTGTGTGTGGCAAATCTCTTTTGTTATTCTTAGGCTTGTATTTCCACTGTACAGTGGTGACTTTTAATGAGTAGAAGTTGTTCATTTTAATGTAGTTAAATGTATCTGTCTTCTACTTTCTGAGTAGTACTTTTTTGTGTTTACTAGTTTCTCTCCATTCTAAGGTTAATGAACTACCCTATGACTTTTCTGGAAACATTATGTTGCTTTCCCTTTTTAAGTCTTACCTAACTGGAGGTGATTTTTATGTGTGCTGTGAAGTAGGGGGTTGCAATATATTGTCGTGGTGGATGTATATGAAGAAAGTTCAGCCTCACACTTAAATAGTTGGCAAAAGGAAGAGAATTTTAGTAGTCTTTTCAGACAGTTGTAGATATTTTTTAATATCATGTCAAAATTTGTCAAATGGTAGTTTCTTAATGGTTTGTTGCAATGCCAAACCTAAAATCATATCTGTGTACTCCCTGTATGTTGTTATATTGAAATCCAGTTGTCTCTCTTTTACTTGGAATCTGTTTTACCCATGTATTATTTTGCAGAATCATGCATTGGTCAGTTGGAAAATACTGGTTCACCCAGTGATGCGGCACTTCCAAATATGACACAATGCATTGTATAATATAAAAAAACCACATTCTTTAGTATCATCACTGAACTAATCAGGGAAGTTTTTATGAATTGTGAACTAGCCAAGTCCATGGTGCCAGATTAAAGTTTTCCAAAATTCTAATTTTTGTTTGAAAACTTACCTTTTATCACTGGCAACAGACACTCTCAGCTTTTTCCCTTGAAGTGACTGGCTCACTTGGTTCATTTTTGAGAAAACTCCGGCCAAAGACCCAAATCTGAATACCCATAGTTTGTCAGTTCTTTCAAGTAAAAAGGGCTTCTCTTGTGGTTCAGCTGGTAAAGAATCTGCCTGCAATGCATGAGACCTGGGTTCGATCCCTGGGTTGGGAAGATCCCCTGGAGAAAGGAAAGGCTACCCACTCCGGTATTCTGGCCTGGAGAATTCCATGGGCTGTATAGTCCATGGGGTTGCAAAGAGTCGGGCACGACTGAACAAGCAACTTTCACTTTCAAGTAAAAATGGTGTTATGTGAAAAAGCAGCTAGTTCAGCTCACAATTCAAACAATTGCATAAGTGATTTTCCTGGAGACAACCATGGTATTTTGGTGTGTGACAAAAATGTTTTATGTATACGTTCCAATTTGCCACATAGAATATTAAAAATATGTATTCTAAAAAAAACATGTTCTCAGGGCTAGGATTTAATAAAATTCATTAAGGACATTTTCTTTATTGTAGATACAAACATATAACAGATAAATCTTAACACATTTTTAAGTAAACAGTGCAGTATTGTTAACGATAAGCACAATGTACAACAGATCTTTAGATCTTTTTAATCTTGGATGGCTGACATTTATACACATTGAACAGCAGGTTCCCGTTTCTCTATCCCTCTAGCCCCTGGCAACCACTGAAATTCTACTTTTTGCTTCTGTGAGCTTGATTACTTTAGATACCTCATATAAGTGGAGTCATGTAGTATTTATCCTTCTGTGGCTATTTTGTTTCGCATACTATCTTCATGGCTCATCCATGTTGTTGTATATGACAGGATTTATTATTGAATAGCGTTCCATTGTATATTCATGAGGTTTTCTTTATGTACTCATCTCTTGATGGACATTTAGGTTTTTTCCTATCTCTTGGCTATTGTGAATAATGCTGCAATAAATATGAGACTGCAAATACCTCTTTGATACCCTGATTTCAACTTTTATGAGTAAATACCTAGAAGTGGGGTTGCTGGGTTGTATGGTAGTTCTGTTTTTACTTATTTGAGGAACTCCCGTACTATTCACCATTTTACATTCCCACAAACAGTGCACAAGGTTTCCAGTTTCTTCATATCCTCCCTAACACTTATTTTCTGTTACTTTCTAAAAACAGGTGTTTTAGGTTCACAGAAAAATTGAGAAAAAGGTACATAAATTTCCCATTTACCCCCTGTCCCCACACATGCATAACCTCCCACATTATCAACATTTCCCCACCAGAGTGATACATTTGTTACAATTGGTGAATCTGCATTGACAAATCATAATTGCCCCCAATTCATAGTTTACCTTTGTTTTCACTCTTGGTGTTGCACATTTTATGGGTTTAGACCATAATAACATGCATCCATCATTATAGTATCCGAGTATTTTCACTACCCTAAAAATCCTCTGTGTTCTGCCTCTTCATCTTTCTTCCTAGCCCCTGGTAACCACTGAACTTTTTACTGTCTCCATAGTTTTGCCTTTTCCAGAATGACATATAGTTAGAAACATACACTGTGTAGATTTTTCAGATTGACTTTGTTGACTGATTAATGTGCACTTAAGGTTTCCCATGTCCATGTCTTGTCATAGCTTCATTGCTTTATAGCTTATTTCTGTATGGTGCTGCATAATATTCCATTGTGTGATGTACCAGTTTGTTTATCCATTCACCTATCGAAGGACATCCTGGTTGCTTCCAAGCTTTGGTAGTTATGAATGAAGGTGCTGTTAACATCCTTGTGCAGGTTTTTGTGTAGACGTAAGTTTTCCTCTCCTTTGGGTAAATATCAAGGAGTGAGAGAGTTGGATTGTAAGGTAAGAGTATGTTTACTCTTGTAAGAAACCACTAAACTGTGTTCCAGTGTGGCTGTCCCATTTTTCCTTGCCACTAAAGATGATTGAGTGTTATGTTGCACCACATCCTCACCAGCATTTGGTGTTGGCAGTGTTCCAGATTGTGGCCATTCTAATAAGTGTGTAGTGATATCTCATTGTTTTAGTTTCCATGTCTGTGATGATGTATGATGTGGAACATCTTTTCATATGCTCATTTGCCATCTGTATATCTTTTGATGAGATGTCAGTTAAGGTCTTTGCTCATGTTTAAATTGGTTGGTTGTTTTCTTATTGTTGAGTTTTAAGAGTTATTTGTATATTTTGGATAATAGTCCTTTATCAGATGTCATTTGTTTGCTTGCAGTTTTTTGATAATGACCACTTTTACAAGTGTGAGTGATAGCTCATTTTGTTTTTGATTTGCATTTCTCTGATAATAAGTGATGTTGAGCATCTTTTCATAACCTATTGGCCATTTTGTCTGTCCTTTTTTTTTTTTAGGCTATGCCTTGCGACATGTGGGATCTTAGTTCCCCAACCAGGGATCAAACCCATGCCCCCTGTATTGGGAGCGCAGAGTCTTAACCACTGAACCACCAGGGAAAGACCCTTGTAGATCTTCTTTGCAAAAATGTCTATTTAACCCACTCCAGTATTCTTGCCTGGAGAGTCCCATGGACAGAGGAACCTGGCAGGCTACAGTCCATGGGGTTGCAAGAGTCGGACATGGCTTAGTGACTAAACAACAATTCATTTTTTAATCAGGTTGTTTTCTTGCTATTGAGTTGTAGGCGTTTCTTATATATTTTGAATGTTAGCCCCTTATCAGATACATGGATGGTTCACAAACATTTTTTCCCCCTATTTCATAGGTTACCTTTTCTTTTTTTTTGGCCACAACTTGAGGCATGCAGCGTCCTAGCTCCTCGGGGGTCAAACTGTGTCCCTGCAGTAGAAGCATGGAGCTTCAACCACTGGACCATCAGGGAAGTCCCCTGCCTTTTCATTTTGTTTGTCATTTCTTCGCTGTGCATACAGTTTTTAGTTTGATGGTCCACTTGACTGTTTTTGCTTGCATTGTCTGTGCTTTTGGTGTCACATCCAAGAAATCATTGCCAAGACCAATGTCATGAAGCTTTCTTCCTGTTTTTTTCTAGGGGTTTTACAGTTTCTGGTCTTATTTTTATGTATTTGATCTATTTTGAGTTGATTTTTGTGTATGATGTAAGAAGTATCCAATTTCGTTATTTTGTATATGACTGTCCATAATGCTGTTGAACATCTAACAAATTTTTCAGTTTAGTTGTGTTCTTTAGCGCCAGAATTTGTTTGGTTCTTTTAAAATTTTCTGTCCTTTTGTCATTCTCATTCTCTTCATGCATCATTTTCCTGAACTCGCTGAGCATCTCTATGATGGTTATTTTAAATTCGTTGTCAGATAATCCACATAGCTCTAATTCTTTAGGATCAGTTTCTGAAGACAAATTTTGTTCCTTTTATTGGACCAATTTTACCTGTTTCTTTATGTTCCTTGTAGTTTTGTGTTGGTTATCTTTGCATTTGAAAAAACACTCTTTTATCCCAGGCTTTATGGACTGCTTCAGTGCAAGGAAAGGCCTTTACCAATCAGCTTGGCTGTAGATTCTGGGAGCCTCTCAAATTTTTCTCTGGATGTGTCTTCTCTGGCCTAATGTGTAGATTCCAGATTAGAGGGATTTTCTACAAGCTTTCCCTCTCTCGCTTCCTCTGGTGTCCATCTGTTGTACTCTAGGGTCCTCTGAAGCAGCAGCATGCATGCCACCCAGCTTTTTTTTGTTCTTAGTGGCTCCCAGGCAGCTAGAGTATGCTGGGTACCATCAGTGCCCCGAGTCAGGCTAGACAGAAACCAGTCTCTCAGGTAGTGCCCCCTCCCCCAAAGCTGGAATACTGGGCACACGCTCTAGTTTTCTCTTTCTCCCTTGAGGGAGAGATTGCCAAGCTGTTGGGCACCTCCCTGACCCCCCGAACCCCCTCGCTGCCCCTGCCCCCGGAAGAACGTTAGATGTATATATAGTCCAGTCTTCTCTTTCCCTCCTCAGAGAGAATTTGGAAATTGGGAATTACCTTCCAGTCATGCGGTGCTGTGCCAGGAGTAGGGACCATGGTGAAAAAGCATCATGTATTTTCCTAGGAGCTTTCATGCAGCTGGTTTAGTTCTTGCCTGGGGTGCAGGAGCCTCTTAACTGTTTCTGAATTTCTCATAAAGGGAATTGTGGATATGTATTGTTGAGTTGTGTTTCTATGGGAGGAAGGAAGGCCTGGGACCTCCTATTTTGCCATCTTGCTGAGCCACTCCCATCAAGGACGTTCTTAAGTGAAACTGGCTTTTGTTTGTGTGAATGATCATGAGAGATGTAATGAAACAATTTGGTGACATCTTACATGAGACTGACTTTATTCTTTGATTTCTTAAAAAAAATTGTTTTTTTATTCTTTGACTTCCTGATTGTGAAGAATTCAGTGAGACAGTTTGGTGCTACTACCCTAATGAATGCTAAGGTGCCAGCAGTCTCACCTTCCTTTGCTTTTGAATTATTAGTGCGAATGTCAGTACAGTAAGAAGGGAAATGCAGTCTTAGTACTATTACAAATATAGTTTTGACCTTGCAGAATGCCAGAAACTGTCTTGGGGATCAGGGGTTTGTGAACCACACTATCAGAACTGCTACTTATCAAGTTACAACTTTTTTTCTTACTCTTAATTTTTAAAAAGTTTTTTTAAAATAGTGAATGGTTATTGAATTTTGTCAAATGTTTATGCATAAAAAGACAGAAAACTAATAATAGAAACTTTCTGAACTATTTTGTGATTTTAAAAGTTTAATGTGGTAAATTAATTTGAACCAACTTTGTGTATTTGGAATAAACCCATGTTAACCTTGATGTATTTCAGTATTTTTCAATATATATATCTGTGCATATTTAATGGAGCTTCCCAAGTGTCTCAGCGGTAAAGAATCCACCTGCCAATGCGGAAGACGTAAGAGAAGCAGGTCGATCCCTGAGTCGGGAGGATCCCCTGGAATAGGAGATAGCAACCTGCTCCAGTAGTCTTGCCTGGGAAATTCCATGGACAGCGGAGCCTGGCAGGCTACAGTCCATGGGGATTCTCCAGGCGAGAATACTGGAGTGGGTTGCCATGCTCTCCTCCAGGGGATCTTCCCAGCCCAGGGATCAAACTCAGGTCTCCCGCATTGCAGGCGGATTCTTTACCATCTGAGCTACGAGGGAAGTGCATACATTGCAATAGATGTACTTCTTAAGCCTTTTTTACCCTGAGGCTCCCCCACCATCTTTTCCTTGTAATATATTTGTTGAAGAGACTGGGCCATTGTCCTATAGAGTTTCCCACAGTTTGTATTTAAGTTTTGCTCCCCCTCCTCAAAGACAACTTCATACGTGGTGGTGTATTCTTGCATTAGGATCAGGAGGCACATAATATCTGATTGCGTCTTAGGATGTGAACAGCCATTGATAGATGCCTAGATCCTTAAATTTATTAGGGACTTAAAAATGGTGCTGTTCTATCATACCTTTGTTAGCTGAAATACTAACAGAGGCATTTCTTATCAACTGTTCGTTTGTATACAAAAGTCAGAATAAGTGCTTGATTTTCATTCTTTTATTTACCTGTTTTCATTCAAAATAATGTCTTGATTCATTAGCATCTTCCAATTATGGTTTTTAGGTTTATTTTATTTAAATTATAAACTAATGGACTTAAAATGTGTAATACATTTCCAGATGTTTTTAGTTGATAGAATTTGCTGTATAAGGATTATCTGTGTTAGAATTAGAAATTAATACAGATTATTTGTTTTATTCTAGTTTACATTTATGCCGGATCCTCAGTGAAAATAAAAGCCACGATAGTTCAACTTATAGAGGTAAGACTTTTAAAAATATCATAGCTATGAGATTTGGCTTGGTCAAAATTAATAAAATACCCTGTTTTCCATTAAATTTTATAAATAGAAGAGCTAGCATGGAAAGAGAAACTAATTCTGATCTTGTTTGTGCTAGGAAACTTGCAGAAACTGAGGTTCAGTGTTTTTACTAAAGCTGGTTATGTTTAGGTGGTATCTGGGGATCTTGTTAAAGGCAGTTGTCATGGAAAACATTACAAGCAAAGGAGTTGTTTATGACTGCATATCTCAAATATGATTTATTAAGTAAAGTGTTATGCAATTAAACTGAATGTAAATTTTTAGTTATTTTAAAGGATTTACTGTTTAATTTTTTTGAATTTAAAATTAGATATATGGATTCAGAAAAGGAGGGGCAAAAACAAAAGCAATGATGCCCAGTAATTTAAACCATTTTCATATGTAGCTTTCACTGGGGGTATAATCAATGACATTTTTTTCCAATCTGGAAAAATAACTTATAATCAATATTCTATTTTAAATAAGTTATTGATTTTCTGTAAATGTTTCCTTTTATCAAAAATTAAATATTATCTTAATATGAAAATATATACTTTTTGAAGAACATTTGGATTTTTGAGTAGAAAGCATTTTCAAATGAGTGAATGAACCATTTTTCTTTCTGTCATTTGGGTAAGACTTGTTAAAACTCCTTGCTCAATCCCCAAAGTTATTTTATAGTCATCCTGCTTTTAAAATTTCAGATCATTCATAAAGATTTTTGAGGTTGTTAATACAATGCCATTTTTGAATAAGTCAGTTGACTGTCAGAAGAGTAAGAAACTAAAAAAAAGAGTCCTTTTTAAAAGCACTGGATAGTTTTCCCTCTCCTTATGTTTGAAACAAGTTTCTAACTTCTCAGTTAACTTGTATCTTGTTTGTGTTTGAAACCTTAAGTGGGTTAAAAAAAACATTCTCAGCAAAACTATAAATAGCATAACAGGGTGGTTACTCTTAACAGTTTTAAATGAAACAATTTAGATCTTTAATAACTATCAGACTATTGTTAACTTGCATGGTTGTTCTGATTCACATATGAAACTCAAATTAGTAGGGGTGTGGCCTCATTGGCTCAATTGTGAGGGTTCTCTGGGCTTCCCTGGTGGCTCAGAGGTTAAAGCGTCTGCTTGCAATGTGGGAGACCTGGGTTTGATCCCTGGGTGGGGAAGATCCCCTGGAGAAGGAAATGGCAACCCACTCCAGTATTCTTGCCTGGAGAATCCCATGGATGGAGGAGCTTGGTGGGCTCCAGTCCACGGGTAGCAAAAGAGTCGGAAACGACTGAGCACTTCACTTTCACTTTCTCTTTCTTGCTCTTGCCTACTTGCAGGGAACTGAATGTTGTTTCTTTAGAATTTCCTTTGTATATCTCAGGGGCATTGACTTTGGATATTGTTCCTTCTGTCTTTTCTCTTTTTGCTTCTCTCTCCAAATTGATTTCATTTCAGGAAGGCAGTTTCCCTTGCACATGCTGCTGCTTTTATAAGTTCTTTTTATAAGTCCCCTCCCCCCCCATAAAATAACATAGTAAGGATGGCTGATGAACATGAGCATTCCTAGTGATATTTGACATAACTAGTGGCTATGCTCATATTTCACAAAGAATGTCTAGAATCTCTAGAAATCCCTTTTACTTGTGGCTGTTCTTAAAGCTGCTTTTTCTGAAATGTTAGCATTTATTCTTTTCTGTATAAGAGTTGTAAATTTTCCTCCCCATTGTAAATCTAAAGTTTTTCAATTTTAGTGTAGATTTAGCAGGGTTTTGTGGACTAGCCTTGGTAGTCTCTAAGACATCACGTACTGTTTCTGTGGATAAAATACAGCAGGAGTTCCTAGTCATTTAAATGGGTATTTAAATGACATGTGAATTGGGGACTGTCTTTGCTACTTTGTGGATTACATTGTGATTGTTTTGGTGTCAGTGTCAGCAAAATGACCTGGGCCATTTGTTCTCTATTTTAATCTCCTTTGATTAAGGTTAGAATTCCCTCAGCCCCTGTGAGCCCATATTCTTACGGGAATTTAGTTTATGATGCTCAGCTGTTTTGTTCTTCGGTGAGTGATTGCTTTTTAAAAAATCTTAGTTATGTGGATAATTTCAAATGAATATTATTTGTTACAAAAGCATTTTATTAATGCTAATTGAAAGCATCAAAATGACCTCATATTCCTACCATAGTAACAGATTTTTCTTTTGCATTTTAGTTTTTATGAATTTATTATAAGCATAATGAAGGCATATTTGTGAGAAAGGTAGAATATATTTAATGAATCCTTCATGAGGAATTGGAATAATCTGGCTATATTTCTTTTGTGAATAATTTAGTGAACAAATTAATTTCATTATAATATACTATTTTCATTGTTTAAGGGGAGATTGATACAAGTTTTGATTTCTATTATGTTCCTTTTTGTGGCTAGTAGTAAGTAGACCAAAGGAGAAGATTTTTAAGTATTTAATTTCTTTTAAACATTTTTTTATTTTTATGGCTGAGCTGAATGGATTGCGGGATCTCAGTTCCCTGTACAGGAATTGAACCTAGGGCATGGCAGTGAAAGCACCGAGTCCTAACCACTAGCTGCTGCTGCTAAGTCGCTTCAGTCGTGTCCGACTCTGTGCAACTCCATAAATGGCAGCCCACCAGGCTCCCCCGTCCCTGGGATTCTCCAGGCAAGAACACTGGAGTGGGTTGCCATTTCCTTCTCCAACGCATGAAAGTGAAAAGTGAAAGGGAAGTTGCTCAGTCGTTTCCGACTCTTAGCGACCCCGTGGACTGCAGCCCACCAGGCTCCTCCGCCCATGGGATTTTCCAGGCAAGAGTACTGGAGTGGGGTGCCATTGCTGTTGCTGCTGCTGCTAAGTCACTTCAGTCATGTCTGACTCTGCGTGACCCTATAGACGGCAGCCCACCAGGCTCCCCCATCCCTGGGATTCTCCAGGCAAGAACACTGGAGTTGGTTGCCATTTCTTTCTCCAATGCGTGAAAGTGAAAAGTGAAAGTGAAGTCGCTCAGTCGTGTTTGACTCTTAGCGACCCCATGGACTGCAGCCTTCCAGGCTCCTCCGTCCATGGGATTTTCCAGGCAAGAGTACTGGAGTGGGGTGCAATTGCTCTTAGGAGAAAGCAATCGCCCTGGGGAGCACTCGAAACCACCAGTGCTGACATTGTATCAACCGCTATTACTGAAATCTTAGGCAAAACTGGGGGGCGCAAGTAACAAGAGAAGCAACTTGTTTGCATTCCAGTGTCTCAAAATAGCTCCCGAGGAGACACATTTCAAAGGGCAAAATAGAAACTTTATGTCGAAAACATGGCAGACTTCTCCCCTAACCACTAGACCACCGGGAAACTCCTAAATATTTGATTTCCTAACTTGCTGTGTTGCCCTGAAAGATTTTTTGATTTCCTTCAAGGGGGTTATAAACTGACTTTGTTTTACATTAATGTTTTTAGAGTTACTTATTTTCTTACTTTTAAAGAGAGGAAGGAGATAAAGATTTTAGTGTTTGGGACTAAAGAAAAAGGTAGCTGGAAGGATATGTTCACCTGACCATTAACTCCTACCTCCTCCCAAAACTCCTCCAGGAAAGGGGGGCTATGCTAATTGTGAATGAGACAACTGTACTTGTGGTTGACAGTTCTCACAGGACTGCTGTTTTTTTTTGTCTGTATGTACATATGTAATTATGATCATCCCTTAGTATCTACAGGGAATTGGTTCCAGGAGCCCCCTCAAATAGCAAAATCCGAGTATTCTCAAGTCCCTTATATAAAATTGCATAGTACAGTGAATAAAGTCAGCCCTTCATATTCATGGGTACAGAATTTGTGGATACAGAGGGCTGAATATATTTTAGTTTGAATTCTGATGGAAATAGAGGAAAAATTGAGGTTTAGGTTTGGGAAGAAATTTCTCTGACAGGGTATGGGTTTTATATTTACTGTTATTCCTTACCTGTTTGTTGTCAGTGTAGCCCTGAGATTGAATTAACTATAATCTGAATGTAGTTAGAAAAATCTGCAAAATCTCTTGGTGAGAAGAATGGTTAATTTATATTCATTTGTTGGAGTTCTATGCAGTCCTTAAAAATAATTTCGTAGACTTTGGTACTAGGAGGAAATATTTTTAAAAGTGTTTGTCGGGGAATCAGAGTACCAAATGATGTGAACTCTGAATGCAAGTATGTAAAATATGTAGACATACAGAAAAGGATTGGAAGGAGGTGCTCAGGCAGTAGTTATGTTACAGTAGTGCAGTCAGTTCAGTTCAGTTCAGTTCAGTCGCTCAGTCGTGTCTGGCTCTTTGCGACCCCATGAACCGTAGCATGCCTTTTTCTACTCTTTAAGTATTGTGTTTTTGTGAAAATAAAAGGAAAAAATCTGCTAGAGAAAAGCATTAGAAATATATTTTTCTTAGTCATTATTGGTGTTTATAATAATCTGAAAGTAGGAAATACATAGGTCTTCCCTTAGAGAGTCTACCTTTCATGTTTAAGAGATTGTGTCCTTACACTCTTTCTTTTATGTTTGACAGATTTCCAGCAAGCTCTTTATGAATTATCATACCACGTCATTAAAGGAAATCTAAAGCATGAACAGGCATCTAATGTTCTTAGTGACATCAGTGTAAGTATGCGTATGGTTTTTTAATTTGATAATTGTTAACATTTTTTTGTGTGTTTGATACAAGGGATACTGAAGTATATAACTTGTGTTTTATTTTATTCAAAATGGTAAGCCATTGTTACTGGACAGTTATATAGGTATTTTAATCTTTTTCTGTGGCTATGAGTAGAGCAGAAAGTATTAGGTAAGCTGGGAGGGCAAAAACATCTATAAAAAAAATTGGTTAGAATGTTCTCTCAATATTAACATAACAAGACATTTTCTTTTGTTTGTGGTTATGTTTAGAAATTAAATATATTTTAAAAACTGAGGATGAAATTATTTTAAAATGAAGTTGTATGGTTCTAACTTAATGCTAATTTTCATGTTTGCTTTAGAAAATACTAACTAGATTTTTTTCCTCACCTTTCAGTGGCTATTTAAAGGTGAGGAAAAAACCTTTGTTTCACTCTTTTGTTTAGTGGGCTTCCCTGGTGGCTCAGTTGGTAAAGAAACTGCCTGCAATGCAGGAGACCTGAGTAGGAAAGATTCCCTGGAGAAGGGAATAGCAACCCTCTCCAGTATTCTTTCCTGGAGAATTCCATGGGCAGAGGAGCCTGGCAGGATACAGTCCATGGGGTCACTAAGAGTCAGACACGACTGAGCGACTAACACACACACACTTTTGTTTACTAGAAAGGTTAAATTAGATTCAGACAAGATACTTTTCGTGGTTGTTTGGGATTTGAATTGAAAGATGAACTCTCAAATTGTAAAGATGTTTATTGTACAGCAGGGGTTAAGTTTCATTTTTTTTTTACAAGTGATATTTTATTTTTACTAGGCTGGGTTTTACACTTGTATAAATAAAATTACATGTACAGTTGAGAACAGCTTTCATAATAAGTATTTTTGAGGTGGTACCTGGAGTTTCTCGATATCCGTATGAATTTCTGTAGGCTTTAAATGTCTGTAGCCTTTAGCTTTGTATGATTTTTCTGCTTTCCCAAGGACAGTCTTAAGGAATTTCTGTGTTTAGTTGTTGTGATTTTTTTCCCCCCATCCTCCCCCATTGAGATATATTTGAGCAGTAGAGGTTCAGTATGAGTTTCTCTTTTACGCCTAAACTGTCTCTGTCTGATTAGTTCATGTAGAAGTAGTCTATTTCTTCAATAAGTGATATTCTGTGTTTGAAAACTCTTGTCTTGCTCTATTATTTTGGAGCACTTTCATTCAAGTAGACATAGCCAGATTTCATAGCCCTTAAGAAAAGACTAATGTCTGATTGGCAATTAAGGTCATTTCATTCTGTAAATTGAGCATGAGTATAGGGTTTATTGTGTTAATGGAATTTGATTCTAATACTCTTCCCACTTATTGAGAGTGAAGAGTCCAAATGAACTTAATGTGTTTCATTCTTACTTAGCTTCCCTTTCTTTGAGTGCTTAGTAATATATATACTTCTGCAGCTGGAACCTTTGTCATGGCTAGATTCTCATAGTCCCATATTGCACTGTCCCTTATCTTAGCCACAGAAACATATCTTGTGTCTCTTACAGCTGCCAGGTTTTCCTTTAGAATTATATTTCTTTTCTTTACTCTCTGAAAATAGGCTAATTTTAGTGTTGCTATAGTGCCAGCAAACTAATTGCAGTAATTGAACAGTGATCCTTACTAATGAAAAATGGCTCTAAAATTGGGCATGGGAGTGTGAAGTCAGGAGACAAATCTATTATAAATGTTGGATCCATTTCTCCAAAGACTGCAAACATCAGTGCATAAGGAAAATACAGTTTTTTGGTAATTATTTTCATCTTCAGAGAATCTTGAGTTATGAGACAACTGCTTGTACTTATTGCATTTTTCAGATTTCTGTTCTGAATACTATGATTTTTGCTTAGGTCAGTGTTGACTCAGGTACGAGCACAGCATTTAAAGTTTTAGATGAAAAATGTACCACTTTAAACACTTACTTTAGATAGGTGTAAGGTACTCCAAATTCCAGTAGTTTCTGACATGAAACTTCATTGGAAAAATGTTACTCATTTGTGTTTTTTATTATTTCTTGAGGTGCTTGTTTAAGGTTCTTTTTTTTTTTTAACTTAAGTTATTTCATGGTAGACATTTAAACAGGTTTTCTAACCATTATCTCCCTGTCTTAATTTTCTCTGTATTATGAAACTTGAAGAATTTTATTTGTCAACATAGTGGTATTAGGGTTTTGTTTTTAAGTTTTACTGAAGAGTGTTATTGTGAACCCATAATACTTGCTAGTGTGCTATTCTAGGGTTTACTATGAATAATTATATTTTTTTTAAATTAGGAATTTCGTGAGGATATGCCCTCCATTCTTGCTGATGTATTCTGCATATTAGGTAGGTATTAATAAGCCTGTATTAATTTCACTTATAAATACCATTTATTTCACTTGTAAAAAGTGTTTGGAAAATTAATGTTCTTTGTTAAATAAAATATTTTTTTTTAAGCTAAGGATTTTACAAATGTTTCTACAAATCTAGATTATATTTTTTTTACTTTATAGAGAATATAGTATTGTAAGTCAAATGTGAGTTTAATCACTATATTTAAATAGTTCTAGTTTATAATTTAAATGGTTTGAATTTTTCCAAATGTATCTTTGTATAAAATTGAGCTAAGTTAAGTCATTTCAGGTTTAAAAATCCAGGTTTTTTGAAGTTAGTCTGAATTATTCAGATTTTAGTAACCACCTAATTAATATTATTCAATGCAGGTTATCAATGAATGTCAGAATATCAAACTTAGGACACTCAAGAGATAATTACTTTGCTATTGTACTCTTTTGATTTTTAATTTTAAAAAGAGCAAGAAGAGCCAGAGAAATCAAAAATACTTTTGTTTTTGAGGATGAGAAACCAGCTTTGGAAATAAAACTTCTCTCTTTGTCCAGAATAAATAAGAATTCATGCAAGATCCCTGGAGAAGGGATAGGCTACCCACTCCAGTATTCTTGGGCTTCCCTGGTGGCTCAGCTGGTAAAGAATCTGCCTGCAATATGGGAGACCTGGGTTCAATCCCTGGGTTGGGAAGATCCCCTGGAGAAGGGAAAGGCTACCCACTCCAGTATTCTGGCCTGGAGAACTCCATGGACTGTGTAGTCCATTGGGTTGCAAAGAGTCAGAGACGACTGAGTGACTTTCATTTTCACGTGCAAGATAAGAATAGAATTTCTTTGACTTGGAACAAGAGGTAGTATCCCTCCATGGGAAGCATGGATTTGAAAAATAATGTATATTACAAATATATTTCTCTGATTTTAAATCTGAATTAAAGTATCTGAGCACAGTTTTCCACATCAGTCTTTAACTTTCTGTAACTTTGATCTGTTAGAAAACATTACCAGACATTATAATATTCACTTTAAAATAAGACTTATTCTCTGAGAGTTTTTCAGGCTGGAATTAATTACTTTACTTTAGCTCATTAATCTTAACTCTTAGAATGAGATAGGTTACTTAATTTGTCTTACTGAGAATCTGGAATTTGTTTGCAACAAATCTAAATGCCTGGTCCTTGATCCTTCATGATGTTTAAGATTTTATAACATCAGTAATGTTATGAACAGGTCAAAATGTATGTGGACTGAGTGATAAATGAAAAGAGCAGACAATTGATTGGATGACAGTGTGTCCCCTTTCTGTTTTGTTTTCCCTGGCATAATTATTAATTGTGCCTTCTGTCAATCTTAAAACTCCTGATTTAGATGATAAAGTATTTGTCTTTGCTATCTATTGGATTGATTGATTTTAATTTTTAGAGCAGGCGCTAAAGATATTATATTACAAATAAATACAACATGAGTCAAGTTTCAATTTAAAAAATTGTTTTTACTATAAGGAGAAAAGGAAAGATATACCCATCTGAATGCAGAATTCCAAAGAATAGCAAGGAGAGATAAGAAAGCCTTCCTCAGTGATCAGTGCAGAAAAATAGAGGAAAACAATAGAATGGGAAAGACTAGAGATCTCTTCAAGAAAATTAGAGATACCAAGGGAACATTTCATGCAAAGATGGGCTCAATAAAGGACAGAAATGGTATGGACCTAACAGAAGCAGAAGATATTAACAAGAGGTGGCAAGAATACACAGAAGAACTATACAGAAAGATCTTACTGACCCAGATAACCACGATGTTGTGATCACTCACCTAGAGTCAGACATCCTGGAGTGCAAAGTCAAGTGGACCTTAGGAAGCATCACTATAAACAAAGCTAGTGGAGATGATGGAATTGTAGCTGAGCTATTTCAAATCCTAAAAGATGATGCTGTGAAAGTGTTGCACTCAAACTCAATATGCCAACAAATTTGGGGAACTCAGCAGTGGCCACAGAACTGGAAAAGGTCAGTTTTCATTCCAATCCCAAAGAAAGGCAATGCCAAAGAATGTTCAAACTACCTCACAATTGCACTCATCTCACACGTTAGCAAAGTAGTGCTGAAAATTCTCCAAGCAAGGCTTCAACACATGTGAACCAAGAACTTCTAGATGTTCAAGCTGGATTTAGAGAAGGCAGAGGAACCAGAGATCAACTTGCTAACATCCATTGGATCGTAGAAAAAGCAAGAGAGTTCCAGAAAAACATCTGCTTTATTGACTATGCCAAAGCCTTTGACTGTGGATCACAACAAACTAGAAAATTATTCAAGAGATAGGAATACCAGACCACCTTATCTGCCTTCTGAGAAATCTGCAGGTCAAGACGTAACAGTGAGAACCAGACATGGAACAATGGACTGGTTCCAAATTGGGAAAGGAGTAGGTCAAGGCTGTATATTGTCACTCTGTGTATTTAACTTATATGCAGAGTACATCATGAGAAATGCCAGGCTGGATGAAGCATAAGCTGGAATCAAGATTGTCGGGAGAAATATCAGTAACCTCAGATATGCAGATGATACCACCCTTGTGGCAGAAAGTGAAGAGGAACTGAGAGCCTCTTGATGAAAGTAAAAGAGGAGAGTGAAAAAGCTGGCTTAAAACTCAACATTCAAAAAACAAAGATTATGGCATCCGGTCCCATCATTTCATGGCAAATAGATGGGGAAACAGTGGAAACAGTGACAGACTTTATTTTGGGGGGCTCCAAAATCGCTGCAGATGGTGATTGCAGCCATGAAATTAAAAGATGTTTGCTTCTTGGAAGAAAAGCTATGACGAACCTAGACAGCATATTAAAAGGCAGAGACATTACTTTGCCGACAAAGGTCTGTCTAGTCAAAGCTATGGTTTTTCCAGTAGTCATGTATGGATATGAGAGTTGGACCATAAAGAAAGCTGAGCACCGAAGAATTGATGCTTTTGAACTGCGGTGTTGGAGAAGACTCTTGAGATTCCCTTGAACTGCAAGGAGATCCAACCAGTCTATCCTAAAAGAAATCAGTCCTGAATATTCATTGGAAGGACTGATGTTGAAGCTGAAACTCCAATACTTTGGCTACCTGACGTGAAGAACTGACTCATTAGAAAAGACTCTGATGCTAGAAAAGATTTAAGGCAGGAGGAGAAGGGGACGACAGTGGATGAGATGGTTGGATGGCATCACTGACTTGATGGACATGAGTTTGAGCAAGCTCCAGGAGTTGGTGATGGACAGGGAAGCTTGGTGTGTTGCAGTCCATGGGGTTGCAAAGAGTTGGACACGACTGAGCAACTGAACTGAACTGATACGTTTATAAGCCTGAAAGAATGATTTGTAGATATCAGTTTGTGGAAGCTGTTAGTCCTTGATAGTGTCAGAAATATATTTTTGTCTTTCTCTGGGTAATCAGTTATCAGCTTATCAATTTTTTTTATTGACTTGTTAGGATATATTTTCTCTTCATAGTTGTGTAGTAATAAGAATTATTGTTACAAGTCAGTGCTTTTTACTAATAACATGAATTCATGAAGATGGTGTTTGGTTGCTCTTGGGAAATTTCTTTTAGCCTATCCAGTCCATTTTTACAAGCAAGATTAGGATGGCAAACTTGGAAAGAGAATTTCCCACACCTGCCCCCCTCACTCACCCACTCCTACCCTTGGCAGAAAAAAAATGATCCCAGGGTGACCCCAGACCAAGATAGGGGAATAAGAGTAAGAACGCGAGCTATCTCTAATGATAATGATCATGATAATTATAATGATTATAACTGATAATAATATAGGTGCCATTTTGGAACATCTTCTCTATGTTAAGCATTTAATGTTTTCGGTAAGGTAGGTTTATGGATCAGAAAATTGAAGCTTAAGAAAGTAATTTCTCAAGGCCACACAGCTAGTAAGGCAGAGTTTGAACCTGGGTATTTTTGGTTCTAGAGTCCATGATGTTTTTACTGCATCATGTTATCTTTCTAATATTTTGACAATTATAAGGGAAATCAGTGCTGTATTTTCCTGGTTGAGATAGCATTTTCCTTTAAAAGACTAATCGTGTAAGGTGAACGGGCCTGAGAGTTATTAATATATTAACTCAAAAGGAAAGTGTGATGTAACTTGATGCACTGTTGGGACATCTGAGCTGGGTTAGGTGATTGGTAATAGTGGGCCTAGAGTTTTAAATGACTGAGGACTTTTTAGAAAATCAGAGGGAAATTAAAGAGAACTTTGATGCTGATTTGGGGTTGAGGAGTCAGGAATAGTATATGAATTTATTGGAATAGTTTCATGAGTTAGAAGAATAGAAAGAATAAAGTAAATAGGGAACGCATAATTGGGATAATAGATTCCTGTGTTGATGATTGAGATAGTTTAGCTAAGAAATTTACTGAGGTCCCATTAAGCATTTCCTAACATGGTCAGAACCCAGAGAGTTGTATCTTAATCAGGTCTGGTGGCTAAGAGGAGAATATATTTGGTTTGTAGAAGATGAACCTGCTACCCAAGTACTCTCATTTTTGGGACTTTGGAGGTAGATCTTAGGGACTGTAGGGCCTTGGAGAGTAGATAGATATTAGTTTAAAGAAGAGGCCCAATTTAGTCCTGACCTCTCAAGATCAGTGTGTTTGAAGTTCTAGGCTGGGGAGGGACCAGAAAACCAGTTAATGGGGAGACCACTTGGAAGTCCCTGGAAAAGATTGATGAGATGCACATGAATTTAAAGTCTTACTGAGGGATTGCGATTGTACTGCAATTTACAGTACATTACAGGGTGTATAAATAGCACGCTGAAATTCCCTTAATACCCTTGATCTGATCGTGTGCTTAGCTATAGTAGTCAGAATATTGGAAAATGGCACTTTCCAAGAAGGAAAAGTGGAGAAGGGCCAGGAAAATGTGGATGTGTTTAACAATAGATCCTCTTCTCTTTTGATTCTTAGTGATGTCAATAGAAAGTAAACTGAAGGAAAGCAGTGATACAATGTCTGTCTGAGGGGAACCCTAGAACTCTTAGAGGAGAATTTTTATTGCATCACTAAAATGGGTGCCTTTTTCTGTAGTACATTTTAAATATAAGTTGATTTTTAAAGCAAAGTAATGGTGTGTAATCAGTTAAAACAATAATTCTGAGATCAATCTGGTAATCCTGCTAATCCTGGTTGAAGTTTTTGATGCTTAGTGTTTAGAACTAATTGTTTATTTCCTCTATACTTTAGATGAGAAAATTGTTTGACAAATTCTTTGAATAACTTACTGAAGCTCAAGGAGGTGTCATTTTCTTAAAAAAATATTTAAGTAGGAAGAAAATGAAACCTTCACTGAATTTTTCTTTGCTGATTAGAATTGTAATTCAAAATAAGATGTTAAAAAATCTTTTAATACAGTTTTCATAGAGTTGGTGACCAAGTAGCTTGGTTAGAACATGGTACGTGGTACCAATGTTGTCAGTCAAAGGCTTGATCTTCATGAATAATAGCGTCTTTAGTATTAGAAGAGATCTTTGTTGTCACCCAGTTCAATTTTCCACCTTATTGTCTCTGACACGTGGTCATTTAAACTTTGCTTGAATGTTTCCTTTTTTTTTTCCCTTGGCTATGCCACACGACTTGTGGGTCCTTAGTTCCTCAACCAAGGGTTGAACCCAGGCCTTGGGTAGTGAAAACACCAAGTACTAACCACTGGACCACCAGGAAATTCCTGAATGTTTCCATTTTTTTTTTTGAAAGCAGTAGTTTTTTGAAGCTTTGTTGCTTCCAGTGCCTTAGCACATAGCTCCATAATCAACTGACCATTTTATGGATATGCCATTGGTCACAAGGTCAGTCTTCAATATCGTGAGAAATTAATTCTAATTATTCATATTCGTATGAAGGACAGCTTATGCTTATCACAGTTTAAACTTTTCCCCGCAATTCAGAATGAGGTATTTTAAATTTAGCTAGTTTTAAAGAAGCAAGGTATGTTATATTTCTGTAGTCTAGAAAAATCAGTCATCAAACTTTCACCTTTTTTTCCTTCATCATTGTAGATATTGAAACAAATTGTTTAGAAGAAAAAAGCAAGAGAGATTATTTTACACAATTGGTATTAGCATGTTTGGTAAGTTTTTAAAAATACTTTCCA
Source organism: Bos grunniens (assembly GCF_055505025.1). Classification (NCBI taxonomy): domain Eukaryota; kingdom Metazoa; phylum Chordata; class Mammalia; order Artiodactyla; family Bovidae; genus Bos; species Bos grunniens. Next base: position 138,542,130 of record NC_141194.1, read on the forward strand.
TTTCTCAATTTTTTATGGAATGATTGTAATCACAATTAATTGTGTTAATGGAAAAGGATATTGACATTCAGTTGACTGTTCATTATCAGGTGAGACTTGGGTTTTGAAATGGAATGCTTTGTAAAATTAGACATGCTATTTCTATGAAATAGGCATGCTACTGTATCAAACTGTCTATGCATATAGAAACTTCGGTGGTATTCCTGATCTAGAAAATTTCTAACTAAGGAAAAGGTAAGTATCTATCAGATGAGTAGAAATGATGTGGACAGCTTTTAAACTGAATGATTTTTCATAAACTGTTCAGCAAGGAGAAAAAGAATGGAGGTAGTTTAAAAATAATAAATTCTAGAACTTGTCATAATCATTGTCTAGTAAACCATTTTATGTTCATAAATTTAGAACCAAGGAGGAATGGCATTACTCAGATCTGGAATAATGTCCTTGTCTTTGCTGCACTAGAATCTGACTTAAACAGTAGAAACGAAAGAAGGCTGAAGTGCTGCATTATTTTAAAGAAAATTCAATTTTAATCAGACTTAATTTTAATCAGAATTACATCTGTAGTTCTTGTCATTTGTAGCCTATGGAGAGCATGCATATAATTTTTAGTGAAGTTTTAAAAAGCTACGTGTTGTATTTTTCAATACTTTGAGAGTCATCATTTTTGTTAAATTGAAGTTCTAAGCCTTTTTATAAAGTTGTATATGTGTATATATATAATATGATTTTAATATTCTTATTTGAGAAAATTATTTTGCATGTTTTAAGATTGTGGATGCATAGTTGGAATGCTGAGGAATAAATGGCCTTTAATATTTTTTAATACAGTATTTAGTTTCAGACACAGTTCTAAAGGAACGCTTGGATCCAGAAACATTGGAATCGTTAGGGCTTATCAAACAATCACAGCAATTCAATCAAAAGTCAGTTAAAATCAAGACAAAACTCTTGTAAGTACATGCATTTTTATGTTGCAGATCAAGTGCCTGTGTATGTTTTTTACTTCCCATGTTGAATACCAGAAATTTTTAAAGGTGTTTTGAAGACTTTTGTTGTTTTTGCTGTTAGAGTGTGTCTCGTGTTTTTTCTTTCTAAGAGTGGCCTATGGTTATTGAGTCAGCAGTGAACTTTACCTGTGTGAAACTAATGTTAATTTTTTTTTCCTTATTGGAAGTTAAAATAATCGATATTTTTATTACTACCAGTAAAATAATTTACACCTAGAGTATACTCTTGTCAATGATGGAGATAGTGTTATGTTAGCAGTATCATTTCCTTGTGTAGCTGGTTTCCCCTGTGTAATTCATATTGGGGTGTCTCTTATGAATCACTGTTATTTTCTATCCTAAAAGATATACAAAGAGGTAAACTTCTAACAACTGTTCTTTTGGTGGTTTAATATAAGAGTAAGAAAATTCAATGAAAATAATACATTAATCTTATGCAGGCCTGTTAATTGAAATTAATTTTATCTGCTTTATGATGTTTATCTAATTTCAGTTATAAGCAGCAAAAATTTAATTTGTTAAGAGAAGAAAATGAAGGTTATGCCAAGCTGATTGCTGAATTGGGGCAAGATTTATCTGGAAATATTACTAGTGATTTAATCTTAGAAAATATCAAATCTTTAATAGGTAAGATGTACATTATATGGTATGTGTTACTAAGAATAAATTTGACTGTTGAAGAATATTCATAAAGACAAACTTAGTGCATTTTCTATAGATCTTTGTTTTTAAATTAAGAAATGAGAGAAGTGTCCAGCTTGTACTTTTAAGATTATTATCAACAGAAGAAAATTTGAGATAACATTTGTAAGAAATCTTTTTGGTACTCTTACCCTTGTGTTTACATTAGTTTCTGCTTTCTAGTATTTCTATCTTTAATTTTTAGATATTTTCCAATAATTTTATGGAGGGCAGAAAGTAAGCAAAAGTAAAACTTTAATAAAATCTTTGGTGAACTCTTGAAATGTGGAGATGTTCAGTTCTTTTGAACTTGATTTTAAAAATACTAAGCAACTTTGATACACATTTTATCTGTTAAAAGTAAGTGCAGCGGATGTTGTAAAAGAGTAACAAAGAGGAGAGTATTATTTTCCCTACCTTTTGAATAGAATTTCTTTAGCCTTGTTCTTTCTGGTTTTAAATTTATTTGACTGCATTGGATCTGAATTTGCAGCATGTGGTGTTTTCGTTGGGTCATGTGTTGCAGCGCTTGGACTCTGGAGTGTGGTGTGCAAGGTCTCTAGTTGTGGCGTGCGGGCTCCAGAGTGCACGGACTTCAGTAGTTGCAGCATGCAGGCTGAGTGCTCGGTGGCATGTTGGGATCTTAGTTCCCTGACCAGGGATCGAACCAGTATCCCCTGTACTGCATGGCAGATTATTAACCACTGGACCTTCATGGAAGTCCTAGTGTTGTTTTTTGTATTGAGCATTTGGAAGAAATAGTTGGCTTCTATAGAAAGGAGGAATGAATGATAGAAAAATAAGGTACTTCTGATTTTTCAAGAATGGAAAGAATTTTTGCTATTTGTTAGGTGTTATGCTATCTCAAGGAAGATTTTGCAACACTTGGATGTCTTAAGTTTTGAAACCTGTTGGAGAAGTCATATTTTCTGCTTCACTAGTTTTATATAAAATTTTATGTATTTAATTTATTTGTTATTTTTGGCTGTGCTGAGTCTTTGTTGCTCTGTATGGGACTTTCTCTAGTTGCAGTGCATGGGCCCCCATTGCAGTGGCTTCTGTTGTTGAAGAGCACAGGCTCCAGGACAGGTGGGTTCAGTAGTTGTGGTGCACAGGCCTAGTTGCCTTGTAGCGCGTGGAGTCCTCCTAGGCCAGGGATTGAACCCACGCCCCCTGTGTTGGCAGGTGGATTCTTAACCATTGGATCACCAGGGAAGTCCTTCACTGGTTATATTTTATTAGAGGATATGTCCACTCAGTCACTCAGTTGTGTCTGACTCTTTGGGGCCCCATGGACTGTAGCCCACTAGGCTCCTCTGTCCATGGGATTCTCCAGGCAAGAATAATGGAGTGGGTTGCCATTCCCTTCTCCAGAGGATTTAGAGGATGCTTATGCTCAATTCTGTTATTTTCTGTGGTTTTGAAATTTGTGTATGATTAAGAGAGAGGAGGTATCCTAGTCCTTTCCTCCTTTCTCCACTGGGGATCCAGATAAAACTAGATTTACTACAGTTATCTTTGCTTTTAACTTAGGCTTTTGGTGACCAACTGGTATAGAGATAAGGAGCTTTTAGTTTAAATTTACCCTTTTCTTTGAAGTAAGTTTTATTCTGGCAGCTGATTAAGTCTCTTTGCTACTTCTATTGTCAGTTTAACACCAAGACTGGTAATCCCCTAGGGCTGCAGGGCGCTTGCTTGCTTAAATTGTGTGGCAGTGACCCATTAAAAAAAACCACCTGTAGGGTTTCCTTTCTGTTCTTTCCAGGGTAGGCTCTACATTTTTCCTGCAGCATTTTGATCTAGTTTGAGGTGTTTGTCAGTACTACCTTGCTATAGGTTTGTCTTTCCTTGTATCCTGCCATGTACTGTCAAAATGGTATTCCCTACATAAAAGTTCTGTGCTGTATGAGGTCTTCACATTTTTAAAAACTTTATCTGCTTGTTTGTTGACATCTCTTGTCTGTCTTGTTCCTTCTATTTTTTGTCCTTGAGTTTATACTTTATTAGTTCTTTGTTATTTTGGGAACATTTCAAAGAGGGATTTTTGTATGCTTTTATCTAACTGAGACTAACATACACTGTGTACTTTCTTCTCTTGAACTTTATCCCCATAGAGAACAGGTTATGTTACTGTATCTGAAGAACAGTGGCAATCACAGCTGTAAGCTCATGACTCACATGGATATTCCATGAGTTTAAAGAATTTGATTTCTTGGGCTAACCCTCTATTCTAGTCTGTCAGGTGTACTACTAAGCACGATAGCCCAGAAGCACTCAAATGCCACCTCTGCAGTGTAGACTTCTTTGGCTACCTCACCCCCACCGCAACACTCCCTGTTGTTCACTATATTCCTTCTGAGCATTTGGCACCATATAATATGCGCTGTATTTTATGCCACAGCCCCACTGGAATGTAAGTAAGTTCCATGAGAATGAGGGTTTTTCTGTGTTTCGTTTAGTACCTCTAACCTTAGTGCCTGGTACGTAGGTGCTGAATAAATACTAGTTGAAAAACAAATGAATGTTTCCCCTTTTCTGCTGCTGCTGCTGCTGAAGTCACTTCAGTCGTGTCCAACTCTGTGTGACCCCATAGACAGCAGCCCACCAGGCTTCCCCGTCCCTGGGATTCTCCAGGCAAGAACACTGGAGAGGGTTGCCATTTCCTTCTCCAGTGCATGAAAGTGAAAAGTGAAAGTGAAGTCGCTCAGTCGTGCCTGACTCTTAGCGACCCCATGGACTGCAGCCTACCAGGCTCCTCTGCCCATGGGATTTTCCAGGCAAGAGTACTGGAGTGGGGTGCCATTGCCTTCTCCGTCCCCTTTTCTAGGATAGCTTATACTGATTCTTAGCCTCTTTCTCGCAACATGGAGGATTTGAGAAAGTTCATTTCCCTGGCTCAGTGTTTGTTTCTCTTTGGCTAGCTGATTCCTCTCCTCCCCCATTGTCTGAGAAAGAAATTTTTCATAGTTGAAGTTCAGACTGAGTACTCACTCTCTCAGTGTTAGAGTTTACCAGATTCCTCAGTGCAGACTCTAGGTAGTCCTTGTCTCATCTGGCCAGAGGAGTTCACTAACATAGCATCCTGCTTTTCATGACATCTTTGGATGAGTTTCCTCTTGTTTGTTCCCATTTTTTTCTCTCTAGGAGCAATCTAGACAGATAATACCTAAGCTATCTCAGGTCTGATCTCCTTCACCAGCCACTGACAGAACTGGTATCTGGTTTGGGAGGCTTGCATTTTAGATACACTTATATTTCAGGGTACTTGGTCTGATCAGGAGAAATCCTTATTTATCATTCTATAATTAAAAGGTAGTCATTTGCTCCCTAAAAGATTCTGGCACATCAAAATTTTATGTCCTAAATATGAAAAACAGTATTTATATTCTGTCAGATAGCCTTGGGCTGTTTACTGCAAGCAAGCAAGGATTAGGAACAGTTATGAGTCTATCTGGTGGTTGCAATTTCAAGTCTGACAGTAAGTTTGAGAAACTTAATAGGAATGTATAGTGATTATTAGGCTTTTGAGCTGCCATGTCATAGATGCCTCACAGATGATCCTCACATCAAGATGGCAAAAAGCATATTTTATAAATTAGGGAAAAGAATATCAGAGATGGACTCTCTGTTTTTTGGCTATGCCAAGCAGCTTGTGGGATCTTTTCCCTACCAGGCATTCAATCCGGGCCCTTAGCAGTAAAGGTGCTGAGTCCTAACCACTGGACTGCCGAGAAACTCCCAGAGATGGACTCCTTTGATTGCTGAACTAAACTATAAGATGTCTATTCTTCTGTATGCCCTTCAGAAAAAGTAATAACTAGTAGGTATTCTTTCCTTTTCTTTCTTCTAAATTAGTGGTCAGCAAACCTTTTCTGTAAAGGATGAGATGGTAAATATTTTTTTCCTTTGTGGGCCATATGTTTTTTGTTGCAGCTACTCGCTTTTGCCATTGTAGTGTGAGATCAGCCATGGACAACGTGTAAATAAAGGAGTGTCTGTGACAGCACAACTTTACTTACAAAAATCGAATGGGTTTGATCCATAGGGTGTGGTATGCTGATTGCTGCTGTCAATAAAAAGTTATGTCTAAAAATTAGTCATGGAGCTAGCTTGAGTTTAGTTTTGGAGACTGAAAATGATTCTTGCTGGTTTGGGGTTTAGTGGCCCAGGATCTTTTTGGCTTTGACTCTCTGATCCTTTCCTTCTCATGCAGAATCAGAGCCCTCTTCGCCAAACCTCAGGACCTTCATTTGTCACCTGGTGTCCAAGGTTGTAAATCTGACTGGAGGTGGGAAGGGTTGGGTGAGAGTCTCTCCTCCTCCAGTCTCCCAAGCCCTCTTAGTTGCTTGTTAAGTGACCAGAGAAATATTAAAAACAAAACCCCAAGTCAAATGATTTTATTCTTTGGCAGATTATGGGACATTTAACCCCTTTGAGTACATTGTCTTGAATGTACTTAGTATTCTGTCTTCAGATCAGTTTGCATATAAGAGCCTTTCAGCCTTGACGCTTCTTATTGTATCAACACTCTCCTATCCCTTGGAAGCAGAAACCAGTTGACTGCTTCCTTTACCTAAGGCTTTGCTTTTTTGGTGTTTCTTTCCTATACATGAGTTACAAAGAAGTCATTTATCTCTACTAAGAAAAGGAAGACAGCAATCGGGGTTCTTAAGTATAGTTTTTTGTTTTAACTATTATACTTTTATTTTGTTGGATGCATTGCTCTGCATCTTGCTTCTCTGGTTCTTGCCTTGAAATGTGCAGTTTTTTGCAAAACTATTTCTTAGAAATAGTCTAGCATAAGTTTTCATTAGCCTGTTTTAGTCCATTCAGGTTTCTGTAACAAAATACCATAGACTGTGGGGCTTATAAACAAAAGAAATGTATTTCTCACATTTTTGGGGGCTGGAAGTCCAAGATCAGGGTGCCAGCATGGTTGGGTTCTCATGACAGCCCTCTTCTGGGTTGCAGACTGCTAACTTACTGTTGTATTCTCATGTGGTAAAAGGGGCAAGGAGCTCTCTTTTCTAAGGGCATTACTCTGATTCATGAGACTATACTTTTATGACCTATTCATCTCTCAAAGAGCCTATCTCCTAATACCATTTCATTGGGCATTAGAATTTCAACATGAATTTTGGAAGTACAAAAAACATTCAGACCACCGCTTAGCCTGCTTCTTAAGTAATTCTACATGCCAGAGCTACATCATGTCCTTTTGTTAAGAACATGGTTTTTTTTTTGTCTTATAAGGTTTATTCTGTCAGGAACATGATAATTGAAGCTATCATTCTGTTTTATTGTCGAAAATGTATAGGCTGGACGTCTCTCCCAGTCATGTTTGCAGTGTTACCAAGGTCTTTCTGTTTCTGTTAAGAATCTCAATTTGACCTGTCCCTAAAAGAACCATTGTCACTTTAGTCATGTTTTTTGCCTCTAATTGCAGTTAGTTGCTCTAATACTGGCCATCTTATCCATCTTTGGGGAACATTCAGTTACTTTTCATTGCATTTTTTCCGAAGATGTATCATCCAAAATCTGTGAACTTTTGTTATGGGTAGGGAAGGCATTTTATTAATCTCTGTATCACAAGCATTTGGTACATAGTGGGTAGTTGCTGCTGCTGCTGCTGCTGCTAAGTCGCTTCAGTCGTGTCCGACTCTGTGCAACCCCATAGACGGCAGCCCACCAGGCTCCCCCATCCCTGGGATTCTCCAGGCAAGAACACTGGAGTGGGTTGCCATTTCCTTCTCCAACGCATGAAAGTGAAAAGTGAAAGTGAAGTCACTCAGTCGTGTCCGACTCCTAGCGACCCCATGGACTGCAGCCCACCAGGCCCCTCCGTCCATGGGATTTTCCAGGCAAAAGTACTGGAGTGGGTAGTTACTTAATGTTTATTTAAATGAAGGAATGAATCCATGGCCATTACAGGTCTACTATTTAAAATGTTATTTCCCATATGGTTCCCTGTTTGTTCCTGAAAAAGCATGTGTGTGTGTGTGTGTGTGTGTGTGTGTGTGTGTGTGTGTGCGTGTGTGTGTGTATTGCTTAATGTACCTGATATAGAGGTAGCGGGTAGGCTTATGCTCTTTCTCAGGATGACATGACTATCAATGCTTGGGCTAGATAAAAGCCTTTTTAAGATGTTTGAGCACAAGATTGCCTGTTCTACCACAGTTGCCATTAGAAAAAAAATTATTTTGTACATTTTAAGCTTACTTATTGATACTAAAATCTTAATTGTATATGAAATAGCTTAACTGTTATTAGCAAAACTCTGCCATTTAAAAAATGATTTTCTAAATCCTTCGTTTGGTTTATTTTTCTTTGTTATATAGCATATGTGTGTTAGTCACTCAGTTGTGTCTGACTCTTGTGACCCCATGTACTGTAGCCTGCCAGGCTCTTCTTTCCATGGGATTCTCTAGGCAAGAATACTGGAGTGGGTAGCCATTTCCTTCTCCAGGGCATCTTCCCAGCCCAAGGATCAAATCCTGTTCTGCATCGCAGGCAGATTCTTTACCGTCTGAGCCACTGGGAAAGCCCATTGTGTAGCATAGGTCATTCCAATTGATTGGACTAACTTATGGCACCTGAGACATATAACAGAAAACTCATAAGCCAGGTTTTTTTTGGTAAGAGATGCAAACATTGTCATCTGTTATAAATAAATGTTGCGTCCTGTTCGTCTAGGTTACAACCTTAAATTGCTTCTAGAAAGAAATTGGTTGACATTACAGATCACTGTAAAATAACCTTTGTGAAATAATACTCTTAAACAAAACATATCAATGGTCCATTCTGTAACACATTGAAAATATAAACTGTAAAGCAGTATGAATGAAACACAACATTTCCATGTAGTATGTTGTTGTTCTAGTCCTTATACACAAGTTTTGTGGACTGTAGCTTAAATGGGTAATTATAAGCTAACATTTTTTTCTAAAATATATTCAATGTATCTTTTTGTTCTCTGATGGAATAGAGCATTGTTCATTTTTATTTAGTTGAGTGAATTTTTATGTTTAGTAAATGTAGGAGCAGTTATAAGGTTGGAAAGTTTGCTAGATCCTACTTCCATACTCTATTGTTAGTGTTATAGCAGTTTGAAAGCTTTTTTTTTTTTTTCAACTTTATCTAGGCATGAAGTGTTAGTCGCTCAGTTGTGTCTGACTGTTTGGGACCCCATGGACTGTAGCCTACCAGGCTCCTCTGTCCATGGGATTCTGCAGGCAAGAATACTGGAGTGGGTTGCCATTCCCTTCTCCAGAGGATCTTCCTGACCCAGGGATCGAACCCAGGTCTCCTTCATTGCAGGCAGATGCTTTAACCTCTGAGCCACCAGGGAAGCCCATCTAGGCATAATTGATGTACAATAAAATGTGTGTATTTAAAGTGTACAGATTGAGTTTTAACACATATATACACTTGTGAAAACATCTCCACAATCTAGATAATGCACATTTCTATCACCCACCCTCCAAATTTCCTCTTGTCTCTTTGTATTTCATTCCTCCTTACTCCCTATTTCCTCCCGGAATAATCAATGATCTGCTTGCTTTCTTTTTTATAATGCTGTTGCATTTTTTTTAATTTGTAAAGTTTTAAAAATATTTTGTCTGTACTTGGTCTTCATTGTTGAACATGGGTTTTCTCTAGTTGTGGTGAGCAGGCTCCAGTTGCTTTGTGCAGGCTTCTCATTGCAGTGGCTTCTCTTGTTGCAGAGCACACACTCTAGGGCATGCAGGCAGCAAGAGTTGTGGCTTGTGGGCTCTAGAGCATGGGCTCAGTAGTTGTGGTGCATGGGCATGCCATGTTACCCCATGGCATGTGGACTCTTTCTGGAGCAGGGATTGAACCCATGTGCCCTGCGTTGGCAGGTGGCTTCTTAACCACCGGACCACCAGGAAAGTTCAGTGATCTGCTTCCTACACTATAGATTAGTTTACATTTTCTGTAGTTCTTTTATAAATGAAATCATACAGTGAGCTTTTTTTTTTTGGTCTGACTTATTTCATTCAGCATAATTATTTTGTAATTTATCCATGTCGTTGCTTGTATTAGTCGTTCTTGTTATTGTTGAGTAGTATTCCACTGTATATTTACAGTTATACTGTACTACATTTTATCCATTCACTTGTTGATGGATATTTGAGTGTCCTATTATAAATAAAGCTGCTGTGAATATTTGTGTATAGGTCTTTATATGGACATAAACATTTTTTCTCTTGAGGTAAAACCTAGGAATGAAATGGCTGGGTCATATGGTAGGTGTTAAGTTTAACTTTTAAGGAAGCTGGTGATTTTATAAAGTAGTCATACTATTTTACATTGTATATTTCCACCAGCAGCATTTAAAAATTCCAGTTGCTATTTTGGAGTACATTCATAGACCATACTTTTTGAGGGTGCAAGGAAAGGCAAAAATATTCAGAAGTTTTCTTCCCAGAGCTTTAGGTAAACATCTCTGGAGAATTTATGAAAGTCGAGCTCTTTTCTATAAGATGATCATTGTATTGGTCCTTTCTTTCTTTAGTATGAGAAGTGGAAGAAAAATGTATTCTAAGCTTTGGTTTCATAAAAGGAAGAAAGAAATACTTAAATTTGGAGGGTTTGGTTTTCTAAGTGATGGCTAAGATACTGCAAATTAGACATTAGCTTTATAGCATTTAATACACTTAAGTGTGGAGATAATAAAAGTAACTCTTTAATAGAGAAATCATTAATACATTATATAAGAATTTTCTTTGAAAAATCCTCTAAGTCATCCATAATGTACAGTGATTAGATCCAACAACTCTCCCTCAATTGACAGTGTTCTTTTTTGCTCCAGCATTAGAATAAATCAGTGTTTATTTGCTTGCCGCAGATGAAGTGGTTAGCTTGTATTAGGGGCTATGCCTAATGAAAAATCTGTTATTAAAAATACAAGAATTCCATTCACAAGGCATAAGGGAACTGATATAAACTGAGGGAACAGCAGAGTGATGTGCTCACTCTGGGTCATCAGCATATATTATTTTGAGATGAATGGTGGATGAAATTGACTATATCATTTATTTTTTAAATTAATTTTTAAAATTTAATTTTTATTATAGTTGTTTTACAATGTTGTGTTAGTTTCTACTGTACAGCAAAGTGAATCAGCTATACATATACATATAGCCCGTCTTTTTTGGATTTCCTTCCCATTTAGGTCATCACAGAACTTTGAGTAGAGTTCCCTGTGCTATACAGTAGGTTCTCATTAGTTATCTATTTTATACATAGTAGTGTGTATGTGTCAGTCTCTGTCTCCCAGTTCATCCCACTTCCCCCTTCCCCCTTGGTGTCCATATGTTTGATCTCTGCATCTGTTGTCTCTATTTCTGCTTTGTAAATAAGTTCATCTGTACCATTTTTCTTGATTCCACATATAAGTGATATTATGCAATATTTGTTTTTCTCTTTCTGACTCACTCTGTGTGACAGCCTCTAGGTCCATCCATGTCTCTGCTAATGGCACAATTTCATTTTTTTTATGGCTGAGTAATATTCCATTGTATATATGTACCACATCTTTATCCATTCATCTGTTGATAGACATTTAGATTGCTTCCATTATCCTGGCTGTTGTAAATAGTGCTTCAACGAACATTCGGATGCATGCATTTTTTTTGAATTATGGTGTTCTCCAGGTATATGCCCAGGATTGGGATTGCTGGGTCTTATGGTATTAGGTTGATGAAAGAGTAATTGCGGTTTTGGACCCTGAATTTTAAATCATTATAACTAGACTCAAAGACATCTTTATTAATCAAAATAGGAACCATTACAGTCAACATATTTTTGCCAGTGAGAAATAAGTTTGTTTATTCCTGTAGCATAAAAATCTGTGCTTTGGGATTCAGTGAACTTTGGAAAGTATTTTCTGTCTCCTGATGATTGTGGAAGCATTTTCCCTGCAAAAGGTTGTCGAGATGCTTGAAGAAGTGGTAGTTGGTTGGCGAGAGGTCAGGTGAATATGGCAGATGAGGTGAAACTTCATAGCCCAATTCGTTCAACTTTTGAAGCATTGGTTGTGTGCTGTGCAATTGGGTGTTGTCGTGGAGAAGAATTGGGCCCTTTCTGTTGACCATTGATGGCTGCAGGCGTTACAGTTTTCCATGCATCTCATTAATTTGCTGGGCATACTTCTCAGATGTAATGGTTTTGCTGGAATTTAGAAAGCTGTAATGGATCAGACTGGCACACACAGACCACCAAACAGTGACCATGACCTGTTTTTGGTGCAGGTTTGGCTTTTGGAAGTGCTTTGGAGCTTCTTCTTGGTCCAGTCACTGAGCTGGTCATCGCTGGTTGTTGTATAAAATCCACTTTTGTCGCATGTCAAAATCCAGTCGAGAAGTGGTTTGTTGTTGTTGCATAGAAAAAGAGAAGATGGACACTTCAAAGTGATGACTTTTCTGATTTGCAGGTCAGCTCACAAGGCACCCACTTATCAAGCTTTTTCACCTTTCCAATTTGTTCAAATGCCAAATCACCACAGAATGGTCGACGTTGAGTTCTTGGGTAACTTCTCATGTAGTTGTAAGAGAATCAACTTTGATGATCCTCTCATTTGGTTGTTGTCAACTTCCAATGGCCAGCCACTGTGCTCCTCATCTTCAAGGGTTTTGTCTCCTTTGCAAAACTTCTTGAACCACCATTGCACTGTATGTTTGTTAGCTGTTCCTGGGCCAAATGCGTTGTTGATGTTGCGAGTTGTGTCCACTGCTTTACGACCCATTTTGAATTCAAATAAGAAAATTGCTCAAATTTGCTTTTTGTCTAACATCATTTCCCTGGTCTAAAATACATATGAAATAAATAGCAAGTAATAAGTTACTAGCCAAAAAACATAAAGTGAGAAATGCACGTTAAAATGATACAGAACATAAGCATATTTATTTAAGAATGCATTCTAATATCAAATGGCAAAGTTCAACAATGCAAAACCACAGTTACTTTTGCACCAACCTAATAGTTCTGTTTTTAATTTTTTAAGGAACCTCTATACTGTTCTCCATTGTGGTTGTACCAGTTTACATTCCCACCAATGGGAGTGTAAGGCCAGATACTATAAAACCCTTAGAGGAAAACATAGGCAAAACACTCTATGACATAAATCACAGCAAGATCTGTTTTTGACTATATCATTTAAATGATTTGTCTTTTTTATTTTGCATTGTTTATTATGTGTAAATGGTTGCATTCTCAAATGCACATAGGGTCTAACTGCACTATAATATGATTATAGTAACAGCTGAAGATGAATGCAAATAGAGGTAATAATAGTATTGAGAGTAGAGTGGCTGATAGGAATGTTTATTAAATTCATGTCTATTGGCCTTTTTAACTTACTCTAGGAGATTAGCAAGGGTAAGTAACCATCAGTCCCTATTAAGTGCTTCTTTCCCTTCTCTTTCCTGATCTACCTAGATTGTTTTCTTACTTCTCTGTTTGCTTGTGTTTTGTCCCCAGCCCCTTGGTATTCTCATATCTTTAGTATCAGCAGTGTACCTGATTTCCTTTAGAATTACTGCCAAAAACTATCAATATATAATTACTTTTTGTAGCTTTGTTGTGTATATAAGATAAACTAAAATATGATTCTAAAAATGATGCTCTACTTTCACAAACCTGAGCTTCTAACTTGTTTATCCACATTCCAAATAGTTCTGCATAAAAGTTGTCTAACTTGTAAAACACGTTGTTTGATTTTCATATTTTGATAAGAATTAAAAATGTGAATCTCTTTCATTAGTGTGAGTAAACAAGAATTGATGAGATAATGTGGCATAGAAGGTTCACTTAGCGTCACAGGGTCCTGGGCTCAGCTGTGTTAGTAATCTGCTCTGTAATCCTGGGAAAGTCATGTTTCTTATCTGTAAAATGTGGGGGGTTGTCTTGATGACCTTGAAAATGAAGATTTCCCTCTGGGGCAGAGAAGGCAAACTTGTAAAAGAAGTTGTCTTTATTTTATGTAAGTTGTCCCTGAAAGTTAATGATTTTTCTAGAAATGATGTATAATCACTTTTGAATTTGTGTATATCTCATCTGTTACAGGATGCTTTAATCTGGATCCCAATAGAGTTCTGGATGTCATTTTAGAAGTGTTTGAATGCAGGCCAGAACACGATGACTTCTTTATATCTTTATTAGAATCTTACATGAGTATGTGTGAACCGCAAACACTGTGTCATATTCTTGGGTTCAAATTCAAGTTTTATCAGGTAAAAAAAAAATGTGTGTGTATGTATATGTGTGTGTGTATAAATTTTGTGATTTTATATGTCAAATTTACTTTGAATTTTATTTGTAAACGATTGGTTTCAGCTCAGCCATTTTAGTAGAAGGGATAAGAAACTACATTAGTGGTATGAATGATGTGATGTGAAGGTCTCGAAGAAAGCCTAATAAATTTTTGCCTTGAGAGAGATGGAGTCAGGGAAGACTTACAGATATAACATTTTTTTTTTGGAACCTGGTGCTTGAAGGCTGTACGAGTTTGTTGAGAGTTGTCTGTGCAGAAGTAACAAATAGCGTGTGAATGAAGACATGGGAGACAGAATGTATATAACAAGTTGAAGAAATGGTACTTAGTCTCATGTGGCTGGATTGTAAGATATGGGGGAAAAAGGGACAGGAAGTGAGGTTGGAAAGGTTGGCACAACTTTAGATTGTCAGGAGCCTTGAATGCTGTGTTGAGTTAGAATTTTATCATATGGGTAGTTACCATTGAAATTTTTTATGGATATGAATAAATTCTTGAGGCCTATCTTGCATCATTTTTTACTTAAACCACTGCGTAGTTATCTTGCAGATCTGTGGTCTCTGATTATTTCTCTTTCAATCCATCTTTCATATTATGGATGTACTACTGTTACATGCTGAAAGAGATCTAATTAACACACTGCTTAAAAACCTTTGCTGGCAGGATGAAATTCAAACTTCTAAATGTAGCAGAAAAGGCTCTTCACAATCTAGTCCCATTCTTTCTTTCCAGCCTTATCTTTAGTAATTTTTTTCCAGTCACATCTAATATTCTAGTCATATTAAATTACTAGCTGTTACTTGAACTTTGGTATGGGCATTGCTATGTATAGACCTTTGTCTAAATGCAGTTCCTTATAACTGGAAAATGTACTTACCCACCCCTTTCATCTGTCTTTTCTTCATCTTGTAAATTCTTATTTATTCTTTAAGATCAAGTACTTCTTGAACTATAAAAGTTTTTGGTGGACACTTCACCCATGCAGAGTTTAAGTCACTTCTTAAATTCTGTTCTCATAAAACTTAACTCAGACTTTTAGCACTTATCAGGTTATATTGGAATACACTGTGTCTGTCTCCTTTGCTAGGTTGTGAGTCATTTAGGACAGGGTCTATATTTTACTGATTTCTCTTGATTGATTTTATTGCTTAGCCTGTAGTAAAAGTTGAATGATCTGTGTTTTAGGAAGATAATTTTCGCAATAGCGTGGCGGATTTTAATGTAATAAGGCCTCTGTTGTCTTTCTGGTCTGGCTTTTCTGATTTGTCTACCTGCCTGGGATTTTCAACTAGTCAGGAAATACTCATTTACTGAGTTTTTATGGTATGTTGTTGCTTTGTGTTAAGCACTGAGGATACTCTGGAAAAGAGTGTCTATTCCTATCCCTGAGAGCTCAAGTTCAGGATAGAAGGACAGCTTCTTTTAGGATTCTCAAATATAATCCACCTACTGCCTTTGGTTATCTTAATTTTTCCATTTCTCTATAATGTTCCAGAAGATAACTTAGTTCAGAACTAAAAGCATATAGCTTTTTGGTACCAAACAAGAGAAGTGTCAAGGATTTGGGGCAAGGGCATTTCACCTTTGTTTAAAAATTAGTGATGATAGTCATTCCTATTCCTGCTGGCAGCCAGGGAGTCTACTCTTAGTATAGAGAAAGAGAAGTTCAGGTGTTTAATTGCACCTTGATTGTTTTGGATTTGAGAACATGAAGCCAACTGCTGAAGTGACAGGGTAGCTGAAATTTAACTTGAGCATGATTAATTAGAATATAGGTTAGGACTTTGGAGACTGAGGGTTTCAGGGCTTATTGCAGTGAATAATGATGACCTACTGCTTAATATAGTATTGTTAGTTGAATATCAGTTTTAGAATTAAAACTTTCTGTATGAGACTATTCCTCATAATGGTAGCACTTTTTGAACTGAATTAAAATATCCCTGGGGGTTAACCAATGTTGGAATGATCCTTTTTTTTTTTTCTAATTTTATTTTATTTTTAAACTTTACATAATTGTATTAGTTTTGCCAAATATCAAAATGAATCCGCCACAGGTATACATGTGTTCCCCATCCCGAACCCTCCTCCCTCCTCCCTCCCCATACCATCCCTCTGGGCCGTCCCAGTGCACCAGCCCCAAGCATCCAGCATCGTGCATCGAACCTGGACTGGCAACTCGTTTCCTACATGATATTTTACATGTTTCATTGCCATTCTCCCAAATCTTCCCACCCTCTCCCTCTCCCACAGAGTCCATAAGACTGTTCTATACATCAGTGTCTCTTTTGCTGTCTCGTATACAGAGTTATTGTTACCATCTTTCTAAATTCCATATATATGCGTTAGTATACTGTATTTATGTTTTTCCTTCTGGCTTACTTCACTCTGTATAATAGGCTCCAGTTTCATCCACCTCATTAGAACTGATTCAAATGTATTCTTTTTAATGGCTGAGTAATACTCCATTGTGTATATGTACCACAGCTTTCTTATCCATTCAAAAAATATGGAACGCTTCACGAATTTGCGTGTCATCCTTGCGCAGGGGCCATGCTAATCTTCTCTGTATCGTCCCAATTTTAGTATATGTGCTGCCGAAGCGAGCACGGAATGATCCTTTTTTAAAAAAAAGTAGATAATGGGGCCTTTGTCTTACATAAGAAATGCCCAACCAAAAAATATTTGATTTAGAAATAACCTATTATTGGAAAGAGTAACCCTGGTATTGTTCTGTATAACACCATTTGCTTATTTTTATTGCCTGAGCAATCTTATTTTGGGAATCTGTAATCTTAAGGACCACTGAGGGCAGGGGAAGAAATGTAAGAGATTTTAGATAATTTGTATTCTGGTGAGGTAAAGTAGGAAAAGCCACGAAAATCAAGAACTGCTGAGGGCTTCTAACCTGGGGAATTGGTTCCTAAGCATGTATGCTCACCCTGTGTACTGGTCTCTTGCCTAAGTCTACCCACCCCAACCCCCTGCCATCACTTCCTGAAAATGTTTACTCCCCCTGTCCACAACCCATATTTTCACCAATTGGAAGTTATTGGGATTAACAGGGTTCTTTTAATTTTTTTCCCTTAATGCTAGGACTTCTAGGCAAAGGTAATTATTTCTGCTATAAAGTCAGAGTGATTTTATTCTGATTTCAACCTGGGATTACCTGTACTGGATGTCTTGACTTGGAAAGTTGGTAGGGATATAAGCAGTTTTAGAACAGACTTTGGAAAATTGGGCTGATTCAGTTCCCTTAACAGAGATTGCTGGAATAGAGGGTTTAGGGTCAGCACGAAGGGCAAGAAGAAAGGAGTACTAGAAAGTGTGAGGATACTGAAAGACAAACTTGGCTGGGTTTATCTTGCCACAGGAAGAGGAAGGAGATGATGACTCTCACTCTTGTCCCAGCTTTTTGGTTTCTTGATTCAGAACACAGTAATAGCGGTACCATGGTGTTATGCACTATTATAACCCTAATATACTCATTTAAGGAATATTGACTGAACACCTCCTATGTGTCAGGTAGTGTCCTAAGTGCTGCGACTACATATGTAAGCAAATAAAAATCCTTGCCTTCATGATGCTTATATTCTAAGCAAAGGTGATCAATGAGAGGGGGCAAAAGAAGAAAGAGAGCAGCATAAGGAAGAATGAGAGTACTAGAGTGGTGAAGTGGCAATTTTAAACAAAAAAGTAAGAGTAGACCTCTTTGAAAAGGTGAGTTTATTTAAGCAAAGAAACAGATGATGTGAGAGTGTAAACTGCAGATATTTGGAAGAGCCTCCAGGCAAAGAGAACAGCTAGGGCAACAGTCTTCAGGTGTGAGCATGCCTAATGTGTTGAATAACAGCGAGGAGACCAGTGTGGCTGGATGAGAGTGATTGAGTGGGAGAGCGGTAGTGGCTGAGGTCAAAGATGAGGGACCATATCACGTGGACTGGTGCAAGGTTTCTGACTTCCAGTGCCCAGTGAAGCCAGTGGAGGTTTTGAATGATATGATCTGGTGTAGTTTTTTTCATTTTGTTTTTCTTTTACCTTTTAATTTTATTATGAACATTTTTAGACATATAGAAAAGAGTGAATAGTGTGAATACCCTTAACTCTATCACCTAGAAGTATGTTTATTAACACATTGGTATAATTTGGGGGGGAAATGTTAATTTATATTACAGATCATGAATGGTTGGTTGCTCCTAAATACATTAATTTGTATTTTTTAACAGTAAGGACATTTTTCTATACAACCATGATACTAATTTTATATCTAACTAGACTGCTATCATAGCTCAGACCATATTTAGATTTTCCAAGTTGTCCCCCAAATGCATTTTACACCTGGTTTGTTCAAATGATGATCCAGTCAAAGACCACACAAATATAATATTTGATTTTGGGGATTTTTTTACTCTCTTTCAGTTTAGAATAATTTCCCCCACCCCTTCCATTAATGGCAGTCACTTGTTGAAGAGAAATTCCCAAAGAGGACTCCACCTTTTGGATTTATCTAATTGCTTTTTGTGGTTGGTTTAATTTGTTCTTTATCCCCTGTTTTTCTTATATGCTTGAAGTTAGGGCTAAAGGCTCGACTATGTTCAGGTAAAATATTAGTGGCAAAAATACTTCATAGGTTGTGTTATATGTTTCATATTGCATAGCATCTAATACTGACTTCTAATATTTCAGTAAGTTGATGACAATATAATCCCTCCATTATACAATGACATTTCCCCATCTTGTCAACAGCAAGTTATCTGTAGGTTGATATTTGGTAACATGTGAATATCCAGTTTTTCATCAATCTTTCATTAAGTGTAATGTAACTACATGGATGGCAGTTTTTTGAGTCAGTTATTTCCTTTGGTGTTCCAAATTGTTGGTTCACTAATTTTATCTTGCCGTCTACATTTATGAGCCATCAGTTGTCCCTTATTAACTTGAGTTGTTTGGTTATTCTGCAGTACAGTTCCTACTAGAAAGACAGACAAATACTTCATTTTTTCCCCCACATTAATTACTAGCCATCAGAGTAAGGAGTTTCTTTAGTAGACACATCTAATGGTGACATGAGTGATGTGTGTGTGAGAAAGAGACAAGAGAGACAAAAAGAGTGTGTACATATGCATTTTGACTTAGGTTTTCAAAGAATCAATATGGTTATGGTAGTAGTGGAAGTAGATAATGTTCTGAATATATTTTGAAGGTAGAGCCAATAGTATTTGCTGATGGATTAGATATAGAATGTGAGAAAGTAGAGTTAGAGACTGTCCTAAATTTTTTTTTTTGGACTGAGCAGCTAAAAAGATAGTTTTCGTCATCAACTGAGATAGGGTAAATTTCAGGTGGAATGAGTTTGGAGTACTGTGGGCAGGAATCAGGAATTCAGTTTTGGGCATCTTAAGTTTGAAATACCTGTTAGAGATTCAGATATCCAAGTGGAGATGTTGAGCAAATAACTGGATATTGGATTTGGTGTGCTGGAGAAAGCACTTGAACTAGAAAGGGCTAGAGATAGAAATGTGGGTGCCAAAAGCACATAGATGATATTTAAAGTTGTGATACTGGATGAAATCATTAAGTTGGATAAGAGAACCAAAGGCTGAGCCTTGGGGTACTCTGATGTTAAAGGGCCTGGGAAAAGAGGAGGAGCCAGCAAAGGAGATATAGAAGGAACACATGTAAGGTAAGAGGAAAACAAGAATATAGCATCTTGGAAGCTAAATGGAAGAAGGAGTGATCAAGTCTGTTAAATGTCTCTGACAGGTCATTTAAGATGAGGACTGAAAAATGGATTTATTAGCAGGGAGTTCAAAACTAGCCATATTTGTAGAGTTTGAGTGATGTTAAAAGAGAATGGGAAGAATGGAATTAGAGACAATGAGAATAGACAACTCTATAAAGGAGTTGCTACAGAGAGGCACAGATAAATGGAGGGGTAACTGAGGAAGTGAACTCGAGATTTTCTTTGAAGATAGGAGAGAGACTGTTTATGTGTTGATGGGAATGATTGAACAGAAAGAAAACTGGTGATGTAGGAGAAAGAGGAGCAAATTATTGGATTAGTGTTCTTGAATAAGATAGAATGCAGCTTATAGCGTAAGTGATGGATGAACTTTATATAGGACCACAGGGAATTCACATATAATAACAGGTGGAAAGGTAGCATATGTGGGTACACTTGATGGTAGGTGGATAGATCTGATGGTGAGAATTTGTAGAGGTCCTGCTGATTGATCCAGTTTTCATGCTGAAATAGAAAGCAAGTTCATCAGATGAGAAAGGGAATGATAGAGGAGGTATTGGAGCTTAGAAGAGAAAGTAGGAAATAGTTGCGTAAGAGAGTATGAGAGTGAATGGACTAGAGAAATAAGAGTATAATTGGCCAGTGACATTAAGGACCCACTTGAGGGTGGATATGTGAAATTAGTACTTTGAGGAGTTGTAGCTATTGGTAATATTAGAATTTAGGATATGGAGTGAATGGCTAAAATAGAGTAGAGGAGGTCTTTGCAAGAGTGGAATTCAAGGAACTAAGAAACCAGCATGTTGGAAGTATCACTAGCATGTATATGATAATCTCTAAAAATTAAGAAAGGAATAGAGTTGGAGAAAGTGACACTGAATCAAAAGCTAAGGTCATTCATTGCTAAGTAAAGGGCAGTGACCCAGGGGTCCATAGATGACAACAATAATACATAACTAAAAGTGGCAGAGTACAGAACTCAGAGCTCTGTCCCTTCAGAAAAGCAACTGATGAACTGGCAAAAAAACTGTCAGTCAACTTTCACAGAACTCTGGAATTTAGTAAAAACTTAAACAACCAAGAAATGATTTGGTGAAGAAAGAAGCTGCTGTTTGGGATAAGAGAGCTCTGTGGCATTTTAAATTGCCTGCCTACTATCTCACACCCAGATTGATGGTAGCTGTGAAGATAAAAGCAGGCATTCCTAGTACAGATTGCTAATGCCTGAGGATATAAAGAATTGTTCTCAAAGAATTTGGCCTGTCTGGCTACTCCCTGAAGGATTGGTGCAAGGGCTTGTCTTTGTTTTGCCTGACTGGGAGCATCCCTCGGGCTAGGGTGAAAGTGAGGTCGTTCAGTCTTGTCCCACTCTTTGCAACCTCATGGACTATAGCCTACTAGCCTACTATGCTTCTCCGTCCATGGGATTTTCCAGGCAAGAATACTGGAGTGGGTTGCCATTTCCTTCTCTAGGAGATCTTCTCGACCCAGGGATTGAACCTGGGTCTCCCACATTGTAGGCAGATGCTTTACCATCTAAGCCACCAGGGAGTCCAGGGAAGATCCCATCCATGGGAATCTCCTAAAAATACCTTTTGGATAATGGTATACCCTGCCACACAGTGTCCAGTGGTGCCTTATATAGTCTGAGGAGCAGAAACAGAAAAGAATGAAGAAAAATATTAGAGCCTAACAGACCTATGGGACACCATCAAGTATACCAATATGTGAGGAGTTCCTTGGCTGTCCAGTGGTTAGGACTTGATGCTTTCACTGCCGTGACCCTGGGTTCAATCCCTGTTTAGAGAACTAAGATCCCATATATGGTGTAGCCAAAAAAAAAAAAAAGTGTGTCAGTATGTATATTGTGGAGTCCCAGAGGCAGAGGGGAGAGAGAGAGAAAAGGACAGCATATTTGAAAAAATAATGGTGGAAACCTTCTCAAATTTGATGAAATATATGAATCTACACATCTAAGAAACTTGAGGAACACCACATGGGATAAACTCAGATCCATACTGAGACATATTATAGTCAAATTATAATATAGTATATTATATATGTGTGTATATATATATATATATATATATATAAAATAGTCAAAGACAGAATCTTGAAAGCAGCAAAACAGATGTGACTCATTCATACAAGTGACCTCAATAAGATTGACAGCTGATTTCTTCAGAAGGCAGTGGAATGGACTATGTAAAGTATTAAAAGAATGAAACCAAGAATTCTATATCCAACAAAACTATCCTTCAAAAATGAGAGATTATGATATTCCAAAATAAAAGCTGGGGGAGTTCATCGCTAGCAGACCTGCCCTACAAGAAATGCTAAAGTGAGTCCTTTGGATTGAAATGAAAGGACACTAGACAGTAACTTCAAGCCATATGAAAAAATAAAGAACATTAGTAAATGTAACTACATAGCTAAATATAAAAGCCAATATTATTGTAATTTTTGATTTGTAGTTTCTCCTTTTTTCTGATATGATTTAAAAGACAAAAGAATAAAACAAAAATTATAATCTAGTTGACACACAATGTGTGACAATATAAAGGGGGGAAGGATAGAGATTTATAGATGCACAGTTTGTATAATATTGAAGCTAAGTTGATATTAATTCAAAATATGTTATTATAAGTTTAGAATGTTAATTGTTAACACTCAAGGTGACCATTAAGAAAATACTTAAAAAATAAATAGAAGAGGAAAGGAACAGGGAATTTAAAAAAATACTAAAAAAGTGATGGAGGAAATGAGAAACAGTAAAATAAGACAGGAAACAGTAAATGGCAGAAGTCCTTCCTCATTACCAATTATTTAAATGCAAATGGGTTAAACTTTGCAATTAAAAAGCAGCATTTGGCAGAATGTATAAAAAAGCAAGATCCAGACCCACCAAGATCACATGACTTTTCTATAGTGTTAAAATTCATTGTAATAAAATGAGAGGGAAAAAAAGCATGATTCAACTATATGTTATCTATAAGAGACTTACTTTAAGATCCAAAGATACAAATATATTGGAAGCGAAAGTATGTAAATAGATAACCAATGCAAACAGTATCCAGGAGAGATGGGGTTGCTATATAGACTTTTAAGTCAAATTTTTTTATAATAGATATCAAAAGACATATATTGATAAAGGGTCAGCCTATCAGGAACATAAAGCAGTTAATAACTGTATATGTACCAAACAGAGCCTCAAAATATATGAAGCAAACATTAGCAGGGTTGAAGGGGGAAATAGACAGTTCTACAGTAACTATTGGATATTTCCATACCCCACTCTCATTAGTGGATAGAAAAATTTAGACAAATTATCAGAGAGGAAATAGAGGACTTGAGCAACACTGTAAACCAGTTAGACTTAACAGACATATATAGAACAGTCCATTGGACAACAGTAAATTACACATTCTTCTCTAGTACACATGGAACATTCTCCAGGATAGACCTTATATTAGACAACAGAACAAGTCTCAATACATTTATAACATTGAAATCATGCAAAATATTTTCTTGGACCACAGCGGAATGAAACTAGATCACAAGAATAGTGAAGGATAGTGAGCAATAGAAAATTCAAAGCTGGGTGGGCTTTAGGGAGCATGATGGAGAATAGTCTGAAAACAAATATAAAAAAAAGATGATTCATACCCTACCTCCAGTCCTAGTATTGTGAGGGGTCCAGGGAAAATAGCCACCACTTGACTGGGTTACAGTGGGAGTGGTGTTCCTAGTGAATGCTAGGCTCTGTTCAAATGTTAAGGTGAAAGGGGGGAGGAGAGGTTGAGAGGATACATTTAGAGAAGAGTTTCAAGGCATAGGGGGTTTTGCTGAGGATGGGTCCTGAATTCCAGAGGATTCCATAGAAGTTCTTTAAGAATGTGGATGCATGAGAGAGGACAGAACAGGGATTGTGCAGAGCGATATGAAGATCAGAGTACAGGAATTGACATTTGGCCCTGAGAGTTGGAGGCTTCTTGTGGCACACTTAAGCAGAGTTCATGGGGGAAATGTGAATATTCCTGGTGGATTCAAGTCAGTGAGCTTTTGTGGTTTTGCTCTGAAACCATGACCACCATTTGTTTTCATGGAAAAAATGTTTTGATACTAAAATAGCCATTTAAAAACAATTAAAATCAAACTGTTGTTAAGTTGAGGACTTAATCTGTCTTAAAAATCATGGTGAAATAATGCCTTTTAAAATGTATTTGTTAGTTTCATTAGCTTCATATGTGCATAACACATATCACAATTATGGGAGGAGGTTTACTCATAAAGATCAGTGTTGAGTAGAAGCAGAACATGGGGGGGCGGTCCTAAGATGGCAGAGGAATAGGACGGGGAGACCACTTTCTCCCCCACAAATTCATCAAAAGAATATTTAAACGCTGAGTAAATTCCACAAAACAACTTCTGAATGCCGGCAGAGGACAGCAGGCACCCAGAAAAGCAGCCCAGTGTCTTTGAAAGGAGGTAGGAAAAAATATAAAAGACAAAAAAAAAGACAAAAGAGGTAGGGACGGAGCTCCATCCCGGGAAGGGAGTCTTAAAAAGAGAGAAGTTTCCAAACACCAGGAAACACTCTCACTGTGGTGAGCCTTGGAACCACAGAGGGCAACATAACCAGGAGGAAAAATAAATAAATAATTAAAACCCACAGATTACGTGCCCAACAGTAACTCCCCCAGCGGAGAAGCAGTGCAGATGCCTGCACCCCCACTAGCAAGCAGGGGCTGGGGAGGGAGGCCCCGGGCTGCATTGGTTAGAGTAAGAACCGGGCCTGAATGCCCCAAGAGCAATCTGAGGGAACTAACTTGGGCTAGCAAACCAGACTGTGGGATAGCTACCACGCGAAAAGCCCTAACCTTAGACACCACCAGGCCTGCTCACAGAACAAAGGACTGAGCAGAGCTAGCCGGCTGCAGACCATCCCCCTCCGGTGACAGGCAGCCAGAGCTGGAAGGGGGCAATCACAGCCCCAGAGAGACATTAACTACCAAACTGCAAGCAGGCTTCTTTGCTAACTAAGACTTCTTGGGGTTCTGGACGGTCAACATCCGCCTGAGAAGGTGCGCCAGCTGTACAGCCAGAAAACCTGAGCAGCAGGGATGGGGGAGGCAATAAGTCGCAGCGACCGCGCTCACCAAACACCTGAGCTGCTCGGACCTGGGAAGGGCACAAAACGCAGGCCCAACCGAGTCTGCACCTCTGAGGACTACCTGAGTGCCTGAACCTGAGTGGCTTAGATCTAGGAGGTCCATGCAGCCCAGGGCAAGCCTCCGATGGTTCCCAGTGGTGCAACCTAGAGCCTAAGCAGTGTGGGCAGGGAGGGCTCATGTGCCGTGAGCGGGGGCAGGCCCAGTGTGGTTGAGACACTGCGAGCACATGCCAGTGTTATTTGTTTGCAGCGTCCCTCCCTCCCCACAGTGTGACTGAACAAGTGAGCCTAAAAAAGTGTCCACCATGTCCCCCTTGTGTTAGGGCAGAAATGAGACACTGGAGACCAGCAAACAGAAGAGCCTTGGAAGTGACAGGTGCAATAGATTAAAACCCTGTAGTTAGTACCGACTACATAGGAAGGGGTCTATAGATCTTGAGAAATATAAGCCGGACCAAGGAACTATCTGAAAATGAACTCACCCCACACTGCCCACAACACCACCAGAGAAAGTCCTAGATATATTTTTTCTATTTTTACTATCATTCTTTTTTTTAAGTCCTCTATTACTCCTTTAATTTTCATTTTTATAACCTATTACTTTGCAAAAAAAAGAGACCCTATTTTTTAAAGCAAACTTCATATATATATATTTATAATTTTTGTGACTTTGTTTTTTTCTTTTTTTTTTCCTTTAATATTGTATTTTTGAAAAGCCAACCTCTACTCTAGATTTTTAATCTTTGCTTTTTGGTATTTGTTATCAATTTTGTACCTTTAAGAACCCAATCTTCAGTACTCATTTTTACTTGGGAGCGAGATTACTGGCTTGACTGCTCTCTCCCCCTTTGGACTCTCCTTTTTCTCCACCAGGTCACCTCTATTTCCTCCCTCCCCCTTTTCTTCTCTACCCAACTCTGTGAATCTCTTTGTGTGTTCCAGACGGTGGAGAACACTTAGGGAACTGCTTAGTGGCTGGATCTGTCTCTCCCCTTTTGATTCCCCCCTTTATCCTCCTAGCCACCTCTGTCTCCGTCTTCCCTCTTCTCTTCTCTGTATAACTCTGTGAACATCTCTGAGCAGTCCAGACTGTGGAGCCCACATAAGGAAGTGATTACTGGCTAGCTTGCTCTCTCCTCTTTTGATTCCACCTCATCTCACTGGGGTCACCTCTAACTCCCTCCTCCCTCATCTATTCTCCATGTAAATCTGTGAACCTCTCTGAGTGTGGAGAAACTTTTCATCTTTAACGTAGATGTTTTATCAGTGGTGCTGTATAGATGGAGAAGTCTTGAGACTACTGTAAAAATAAGACTGAAAACCAGAAGCAGGTGGCTTAAGTCCAGATCTTGAGAACACCAGAGAACTCCTGACTCCAGGGAACATTAATCGACAGGAGCTCATCAAATGCCTCCATACCTACACTGAAACCAAGCACCACCCAAAGCCAACAAGTTCCAGAGCAAGACATACCACACAAATTCTCCAGCAACACAGGAACACAGCCCTGAGCTTCAATATACAGGCTGCCCAAAGTTACTCCAAACCCACTGACATCTCATAACTCATTACTGGACACTTCATTGCACTCCAGAGGGAAGAAATCCAGCTCCACCCACCAGAACACTGACACAAGCTTCCCTAACCAGGAAACCTTGACTAGCCACCCATACAACCCCACCCACAGTGAGGAAACTCCACAATGAAGAGAACTCCACAAACTGCCAGAATACAGAAAGGCCACCCCAAACACAGCAAAATAAACAAGATGAAGAGAAAAATAAACAAGATGATGAGGAATACACAGCAGGTAAAGGAATAGGATAAATGCCCGCCAAACCAAACAAAAGAGGAAGAGATAGGGAATCTACCTGATAAAGAATGCCGAATAATGATAGTGAAAATGATCCAAAATCTTGAAAATAAAATAGAATCACAGATAAATAGCCTGGAGACAAGGATTGAAAAGATGCAAAAAAGGTTTAACAAGGACCTAGAAGAAATGAAAAAGTGAATATATAATGAATAATGCAATAAATGAGGTCAAAAACACTCTGGAGGCAACAAATAGTAGAATAACGGAGGCAGAAGATAGGATTAGTGAAATAGAAGATAGAATGGTAGAAATAAATGAATCAGAGAGGAAAAAAGAAAAACGAATTAAAAAAAAATGAGGACAATCTCAGAGACCTCTGGGACAATGTTAAACGCCCCAACATTCAAATCACAGGAGTCCCAGAAGAAGAAGACAAAAAGACCATGAGAAAATACTTGAGATAATAGTTGAAAACTTCTCTAAAATGGGGAAGGAAATAATCACCCAAGTCCAAGAAACCCAGAGAGTCCCGAACAGGATAAACCCAAGGCGAAACGCCCCAACAAATATTAATCAAATTAACAAAGATCAAACACAAAGAAAAAATATTAAAAGCAGCAAGGGAAAAACAACAAATAACACACAAGGGGGTTCCCATAAGGATAACAGCTGATCTTTCAATAGAAACTCTTCAGGCCAGGAGGGAATGGCAGGACATACTTAAAGTGATGAAAGAAAATAACCTACAGCCCAGATTACTGTACCCAGCAAGGATCTCATTCAAATATGAAGGAGAATTCAAAAGCTTTACAGACAAGCAAAAGCTGAGAGAATTCGACACCACCAAACCAGCTCTCCAACAAATGCTAAAGGATCTCCTCTAGACAGGAAACACAAAAAGGGTGTATAAACTGGAACCCAAAACAATAAAGTAAATGGCAATGGGATCATACTTATCAGTAATTACCTTAAATATAAATGGGTTGAATGCCCCAACCAAAAGACAAAGACTGGCTGAATGGATACAAAAACAAGACCCTTATATATGTTGTCTACAAGAGGCCCACCTCAAAACAGGGGACACATACAGACTGAAAGTGAAGGGCTGGAAAAAGATATTTGATGCAAATAGAGACCAAAAGAAAGCAGGAGTAGCAATACTCATATCAGATAAAAAAGACTTTAAAACAAAGGCTGTGAAAAGAGACAAGGACACTACATAATGATCAAAGAATCAATCCAAGAAATAGATATAACAATTATAAATATATATGCACCCAACATAGCACTACAATATGTAAGACATATGCTAACAAGTATGAAAGGGGAAATTAACAATAACACAATAATAGTGGCAGGCTTTAATACCCCACTCACACCTATGGATAGATCAACTAAACAGAAAATTAACAAGGAAACACAAACTTTAAATGATACAATAGACCAGTTAGACTTAATTGATATCTATAGGGCATTTCACCCCAAAACAATGAACTTCACCTTTTTCTCAAGGGCACACAGAACCTTCTCCAGGATAGATCACATCCTGGGCCATTAATCTAGCCTTTGTAAATTCAAAAAAATTGAAATCATTCCAAGCATCTTTTCTGACCACAATGCAGCAAGATTAGATCTCAATTACAGGAGAAAAACTATTAAAAATGGCAACATATGGAGGCTGAACAACACGTTGCTGAACAACCAACAAATCACAGAAGAAATCAAAAAATGCATAGAAACGAATGAAAATGAAAACACAACAACCCCAAATCTGTGGGATACTGTAAAAGCAGTGCTAAGGGGAAGGTTCATAGCAATACAGGCATACCTCAAGAAATAAGAAAAAAGTCAAATAAATAACCTAACTCTACACCTAACAACTAGAAAAGGAAGAAATGAAGAACCCAAGGGTTAGTAGAAGGAAAGAAATCTTAAAAATTAGGACAGAAATCAATGTAAAAGAAACAAAAGAGACCATAGCAAAAATCAACAAAGCCAAAAGCTGGTTCTTTGAGAGGATAAATAAAATTGACAAACCATTAGCTAAACTCATCAGGAAACAAAGGGAGAAAAATCAAATCGATAAAATTAGAAATGAAAATGGAGAGATCACAACAGACAACACAGAAATACAAAGGATTATAAGAGACTACTATCAGCAATTATATGCCAATAAAATGGACAACTTGGAAGAAATGGGCAAATTCTTAGAAAAGTACAACTTTCCAAAACTGGACCAGGAAGAAATAGAAAATCTTAACAGACCCATCACAAGCACAGAAATTGAAACTGTAATCAGAAATCTTCCAGCAAACAAAAGCCCAGGTCCAGACGGCTTCACAGCTCAATTCTACCAAAAATTTAGAGAAGAGCTAACACCTATCCTACTCAAACTCTTCCAAAAATTGCAGAGGAAGGTAAACTTCCAAACTCATTCTATGAGGCCACCATCACCCTAATCCCAAAGCCTGACAAAGATGCCACAAAAAAAGAAAACTACAGGCCAATATCACTGATGAACATAGATGCAAAAATCCTTAACAAAATTCTAGCAATCAGAATCCAACAACACATTAAAAAGATCATACATCATGACCAAGTGGGCTTTATCCCAGGGATGCAAGGATTCTTCAATATCTGCAAATCAATCAATGTAATACACCACAGTAACAAATTGAAAAATAAAAGCCATATGATTATCTCAATAGATGTAGAGAAAGCCTTTGACAAAATTCAACATCCATTTATGATAAAAACTCTCCAGAAAGCAGGAATAGAAGGAACATACCTCAACATAATAAAAGCTATATATGACAAACCCACAGCAAACATTATCCTCAATGGTGAAAAATTGAAAGCATTTCCCCTAAAGCCAGGAACAAGACAAGGGTGCCCACTCTCACCACTACTATTCAACATAGTTTTGAAAGTTTTGGCTACAGCAGTCAGAGCAGAAAAAGAAATAAAAGGAATCCAAATTGGAAAAGAAGAAGTAAAACTCTCACTGTTTGCAGATGACATGATCCTCTACATAGAAAACCCTAAAGACTCCACCAGAAAATTACTAGAGCTAATCAATGACTATAGTAAAGTTGCAGGATATAAAATCAACACACAGAAATCCATTGCATTCCTATTCACTAATAATGAGAAAATAGAAAGAGAAATTAAGGAAACAATTCCATTCACCATTGCAACGAAAAGAATAAAATACTTAGGAATATATCTACCTAAAGAAACTAAAGACCTATATGTAGAAAACTATAAAACACTGGTGAAAGAAATCAAAGAGGACACTAATAGATGGAGAAATATACCATGTTCATGGATCGGAAGAATCAATAGAGTGAAAATGAGTATACTACCCAAAGCAATCTATAGATTCAATGCAATCCCTATCAAGCTACCAACAGTATTTTTCACAGAGCTAGAACAAATAATTTCACAATTTGTATGGAAATATGAAAAACCTTGAATAGCCAAAGCAATCTTGAGAACGAACAATGGAACTGGAGGAATCAGCCTGCCTGACTTCAGACTCTACTACAAAGCCACAGTCATGAAGACGGTATGGTACTGGCACAAAGACAGGATATAGATCACTGGAACAAAATAGAAAGCCCAGAGATAGATCCATGCACCTATGGACACCTTATCTTTGACAAAGGAGGCAAGAATATACAATGGAGAAAAGACAATCTCTTTAACAAGTGGTGCTGGGAAAACTGATCAACCACTTGTAGAAGAATGGAACAAGAACACCTTCTAACACCACACACAAAAATAAACCTAAAGTAGATTAAAGATCTAAATGTAAGACCAGAAACTATAAAACTCCTAGAGGAGAACATAGGCAAAACACTCTCTGGCATAAATCACAGCAGGATCCTCTACGACCCACCTCCCAGAATATTGGAAATAAAAGGAAAAATTAACAAATGGGACCTAATCAATTCTAGAAAAATAAACGACCCAATCAAAAAATAGGCCAAAGAACTAAACAGACATTTTTCCAGAGAAGACATACAGATGGCTAACAAACACATGAAAAGATGCTCAACATCACTCATTATCAGAGAAATGCAAATCAAAACCACAATGAGGTACCATTTCACACTAGTCAGAATGGCTGCTATCCAAAGTCTACAAGCAATAAATGCTGGAGAGGGTGTGGAGAAAAGGGAACCCTCTGACACTGTTGGTGGGAATGCAAACTCGTACAGCCACTATGGAGAACAGTGTGGAGATTCCTTAAGAAACTGGAAATAGAACTGCCTTATGACCCAGCAATCCCACTGCTGGGCATACACACTGAGGAAACCAGATTGGAAAGAGACACATGTACCCCAGTGTTCATCGCAGCACTGTTTATAATAGCCAGGACATGGAAGCAACCTAGATGTCCCTCAGCAGATGAATGGATAAGAAAGCAGTGGTACATATACGCAATGGAGTATTACTCAGCCATTAAAAAGAATACATTTGAATCAGTTCTAATGAGGTGGATGAAACTGGAGCCTATTACACAGAGTGAAGTAAGCCAGAAAGAAAAACACCAATACAGTGAAAAGTGAAAGTGAAAGTGAAAGTGAAGTCGCTCAGTCGTGCCTGACTCTTTGCGACCCCATGGACTGTAGCCTGTCAGGCTCCTCCGTCCATGGGATTTTCCAGGCAAGAGTGCTGGAGTGGACTGCTATTTCCTTCTCCAGGGGATCTTCCTGACCCAGGAATCGAACCCGGGTCTCCCGCATTGCAGGCAGATGCTTTACCATCTGAGCCATCATACTAACGCATATATATGGAATTTAGAAAGATGGTAACGATAACCGTGTATGCGAGACAGCAAAAGAGACACAGATGTATAGAACAATCTTTTGGACTCTGTGGGAGAGGGAGAGGGTAGGACGATTTGGGTGAATGGCACTGAAACATGTATAATATCATATAAGAAACAAATTGCCAGTCCAGGTTCGATACAGGATGCTTGGGGCTCATGCACTGGGATGACCCAGAGGGATGGTACAGGAGGGAGGTGGGAGGGGGGTTCAGGAATGGGGAACACATGTATGCCTGTGGCAGATTCATGTTGATGTGTGGCAGAACCAATACAATATTGTAAAGTAATTAGCCTCCAATAAAATAAATTTAAATTAAAACAAAAGAAGCAGAACATAATGTATTGTCACCATTTGCTTTTTATTTGCATTGGGCCATTTAGTAATTGCCAGTTGTCCTCACTTCATTCTTCTATTCATCTGACCCCAAGCCATTTAAAAATTAAGCGCAAGTCATCTTGATGACAGAGATCCATCTGTTTCTCTGTAGGACCAATAGAGCTGGCCTGGGATTGGCCATTCCTAGTTTTAA
Source organism: Bos grunniens (assembly GCF_055505025.1). Lineage (NCBI taxonomy): Eukaryota > Metazoa > Chordata > Mammalia > Artiodactyla > Bovidae > Bos > Bos grunniens. Next base: position 138,574,212 of record NC_141194.1, read on the forward strand.
AATGTTTGATTATCCATGTGTAATAAATATTGTAGTAGCAGTGTTAATCCCTCAGTGGTGTCCGACTCTTTGCAACCCCATGGGCTGCAGCCAGCCAGGTTCCTCTGTCCATGGGATTCTCCAGGCAAGAATACCAGAGTGGATTGTCATTTCCTCCTCCAGGGGCTCTTCTCAGCCCAGGAATGAAACCTAGGTCTCCTGCATTATTGGCAGATTCTTTACTGTCTGAGCTACCAGGGAAGAAGTACAGACACCCGTTTTGAAGGGGAAGTCAGCTGACAAGCAGATATACTTAGCACAGAACCCAAGAAATACAAGAACTGGGAGAAGAGTATAAAGCAGACACAGATGGTTCCACACTTCCAAATTTGTCAGTCTTGTCTATCTGCAACTCCACTGAGAAGTACTTGAAAAAGCAAGTTAAGAAAACCCACATATAAACAGAAACCCAAAGTATTATGCAGTATAAAATCTCACAAGTTTCAGATTTTATTCAAATATTAGCGTGTGTCCATTTTTGAAACTGTGTTTCTTGTGTTCATCAGTTGTACCAATGTGAAAAGAGATAGTCACATGATTATATTTGTCCTGAATTCGGATGTTATTCATGTTCAGGAAGAGCAATGAAGCTTATTTTTGCCCTAGAGTTATTTGGTCTAATTGTTCTTAATTATTGGTAGATTAAAAAGATAGATTTTAGTTGTACTTTTTGCACTAAATAGAAACTTTTCTTTTGTTTTTCAAGGAACCAAATGGAGAGACTCCTTCATCTTTATACAGAGTTGCAGCCGTACTTCTACAATTTAACCTTATTGATTTAGATGATCTTTATGTACATGTAAGTTAAGTGGGTTGCTAAGAATATTTGGTTATTCATCCCAGGGGTGGGGAAGAGGAGGAGGTAGCCATATAGCACTCCAAGATTGGTTCTAGACTCTCAAGTCTTAATTTTTGAAGCCCTATTACATTATTGCTTTGTGTTTGCTTTTTAAAGTGAATGAATTTAGTTTATTGGAACCATGGAAATGAAATACCTTTTGTCATTGCTACAGAATTCAAGGTGGACTGTGAAGTTAAAGTTCTTAATTGTCATCAAGGCATATGTCATGGAGAGAGAGGCCAAGTTCTAATCAATGTGGTTTTAGACTTCTATATTATACACGGATTATGGGAAATATGGGATTAACTAAATAGTTCTTCCTTTTCCTCTAAATGTTAATTTTGAGGATTCAGGATGAATTTGGTACTTTTCATGTACTTTTAAAAGATAGCTTCTCTGGTGTTTTTACTGCTGGATAATAGATGACTAATATTGTGCTTTTATTGCAGGATCTAGAGGAATGTGTAGGTGGTTGTGATAGATGACCTCTAGTTTAGCAACAGCTTAGCCTGTCAGTTTGAAAACACTAGGTTTGTAGTATAGAATTTCTTGTTTTATTAGGTTGTGCGTTAGGATATCTATGAACTGTTCAAAACTGACATCATCTTCACTGCCTTTGAAATCATTTTCTAACTTCTAACTTCCTTGCCTGTCATTACATATTATGGTTACAGAGCTGAATGAAATTTCATCAGTCTCTTGGAAGCAGTCATAGTCTAGCAAGGGAGAAAACATTTTGCATTCTATAAGTACTTTATTGGAAATAGTCACATAGTGCTTTGAGGGCTCAAAATAGGTAGTGACCATCTCTGTCATTGAGGGATTTTGAAAGGCTTCTCCAAACTACTGACATTCAACTGGGAACTTGATAGATGAGTAGGTGTTGGCCAGGCTTAAATAGGTGGAAAGCATTGTCGGTAGAATTAACTGAATATAAAGGCAAGAGGTTTGAAAAGATTTAATTATCCCCTTAGGGGAACACTGAGACGCTCACAGTGGTTGGAGCCTAGGATGATATGTAGGGGAAATGAGGATGGAGAAGTAGACTGGAGGCCAAACTGTGAAGGGCTGTTAGGGGCCATGGTAAGGAGTTTGGATTTTTTTCTTGTTGATAGTAGACAGCCATTCAAGATTTAGTGTAGACAAGGATGTACAAACTGAAAACATGAAAAACTGGCTAGAAAAAGAAGAATCTGAAGACATAAGTATGAGTTTATACAGGCAAATGTAGACTTTAGAACAAATGGAAAGTACAAAAGTGATGATAGATTTATTACTGATATTTTCAGCTTAATTGTAAGTATAAGCAGAGTTTAAAAGTATTCCTGTTAAAGTGACAGGGATTTTCAGATGGGATTAAAAACCAGTTTATTGTTTACATGAGACTTCTAAAACCTAAGGGCAAAGAAAGGTTGAAAGTAAAAGGGTGGGAAAATATACCAGGGAAATTATTCTTGTCAGACAGAAGAGAGAATCACTTTATAATAATAAAGTTGTTTTTACTAGAAAGACATAATCATTATAACCTTTATATATAGCTAATACCATATTTTCAAAATACACAAGACTAGAAATGGAGAGAACTATAATTAAAAACTTAGAGTTAACCCACTGTAATGGGAGATTTCAGAGGCAATTGAAGTAGACTAGGTAAAAGATGAGAATCTGTGGTAGATATATGATAGGTATATAAGTAGAGCAATAAAAATGGGTTTGATTGGCAGTGGAGAGAATAAGGAATGAGAAAAAGTCTGGCTTACCTCCTTGCACCAGTCCATAATGAGTTTTCTTCCACTCCCCTTTTTTGACTGATGGGATAAAGTCTATAGTATGTAGTTTAATATTTCACTATGTCTCCTTGTGCATGTGCTCAGTCGTGTCCAACTCTTTGCGGCTCCATGGACTATAGCCCACCAGGCTCCTCTGTCCATGACATTTTCCTGACAAGGATACTGGAGAGGGTTGCCATTTCCTACTCCAGGGGATCTTCCTGACCCAGGGATTGAACCTGCATCTCTTGTGTCTCCTGCATTGGCAAGCAGATTCTTTACCACCACTCCACCTGGGAAGCCCCTCATTGTGTCTCCTTTTATTATTTACTAATTTTTTAGTTAGTGTTAGATTTATCTATTGAAATAGATTTTGCATTTCTAGGGGCAGGAATAGTGAGCTATCATCATAGTGCCTAGCAAAAATGACTCAATAATGGTTAGTTGGATATGTGTCTATTTATGAAATGTCCATATTAACCATCTTCCACTCATACAAGATGGCTGTACTTGAGATAGTTGATCCTTTTTTTCATAATGGAGGGTCAACTATCCACTTGATACTTTTTCTTTTGTAATAAACTAAAAACTAGTTTGTGACTTAAGTCAAATAGGTGTCTAGAAAATGAAAAGTGAGATGTCAAGCTGTTCATAATTTTTTGACTTAAGATTTTTCATTTAGAGGAATCAAATTTGCCCCATTATGTAAATCAGTAGTTTACCTCTCCCAGATTGGATCTGTATATAGTATTTTATTTAATTTGGAGTTTGGCCTTTAAAGGGGAAATCTCTGACATTTTTAATTGAACAGGTACGCATTTTCTTGGATAAACTAATAAATCCAATGGTAGGCACTACTGTTGTAGTATTATATTAATTTAGGACCTCTAACAGAAGAGATGAAACTTTGAATTGCTACCTGAGTTTAAAAAGTGTACAAAATTCAGGTATTTAACCTTGTCAGGTTAATATGAAAATTAGGGGGAAACCTATTTTGAAGGGAAATTATAGTCATAAATAGACCAGACTTCTTATGTACAGTTTTATCAATTGAGAGTAGTGTTTGCTTTTTATATGTGCAAATAGTATTAGCTATTTTATGAAATTTTAATGAACCATTTTTAGCTTCTTCCAGCTGATAATTGCATTATGGATGAACACAAACGAGAAATTGTAGAAGCTAAGCAGATCGTTAGAAAACTTACAATGGTTGTATTGTCTTCTGATAAAATTGACGAGCGAGAGAAAGAAAAGGAAAAAGAAGAGGAGAAAGTGGAGAAGGTATATAATTTATTCTGGTAAATGTTGTCTTCTGGATTTAGAATTATGAAATTCAACTTGTGATGGTTAATCAACTTGTGGAAGAATAATTTCTTAGTTTTGATTGTGATGAAAGCTAGTTTGTGGAATACTAATTTGCAAACATGGTTTTGGCACCTCCCAAATGAGGCTGTCATGTTTTTTCCTATATAAATTGCAGAATGTATTCTAGATAATATCACACATGTATTGACTATATTTGTGCTCTGTGTATAGTGTCTCTCAAGTCCTGAAGGGATTCTCAAAGATGAATTCTAGTTTCCTGTGGCACAGTAGAACCTTAAGTAGAACTGAATTTAATTCTAAGTCTGTAAACTGTTGTTTTGTCTGCTAAATGAAAAAGCAGATCCTGTTATTCCTTTTTTCAGTCACTAAAAAACTTGATTGTGCTTTCCAGAAAATACTGTTGAATTTGCCATGAATGGAAACTGTTGTTGACATACATTGTATTATTTGGCTTAGTTTTTTAAATGAAAAATATTTAAATATTTATTGGTGTCTGTATTCTGAGTATTTTTGCTATAATTGTTCCATTTTAGCCACCTGACAACCAAAAACTTGGTTTGTTGGAAGCCTTGTTAAAGATTGGTGATTGGCAGCATGCGCAGAGCATTATGGATCAGATGCCTCCATACTATGCAGCTTCACATAAACTAATAGCCCTTGCTATTTGCAAGCTGATTCATATAACTATTGAGCCTCTCTATCGAAGGTATGTTACCATATGGTTTACTAATTGAGGTAGAAAGAGTTTAGGACTACAAAATAAAATCTGCATATTTACCTTGTCTCCTTCAATCAAGCATATATTTTAATTCAATCAAGCATATATTTTATTTTATTTATTTATTTTTTTTTCAATCAAGCATATATTTTAAATTGTTTTATCAGAAGATAAGAGATGTTCACAGAGCGTATCCTTCTGGCAGGTATTAATCAGTGACTTGTCTCCTGTCACCTACACCAGGCAAAATTTGTGCTGCAGTGTAGTCTAAAAACTACATGTTAGATTTCTAGTTTGGATTTGCTCCGCTGAGAGTGAAAACTCCATTCTTCTGTTTTTGACTTTTCCTTCTCTCTCGGGGAGGAGAAAATTCCTCAAGTTTTTACCTAGTGTAATTTTCCTCTATCTTGGGTTGAGTGGCTCTGAGTGAGGTCTGTGCCACTCTGCTTGCCTTGTCTCTTCTGGCATATAGGCTGCTCTTCTGGAAATTGCTAGTGCAGCCTCTCTCATCATCCCTGGTTACTGTGTCAACCAGTCCTCTAGCCCTCAACCTACTTGTAGGATACTTAGGAGCAGTACTGGCAGCAGTGCTGGCTTCAGCCCCACAGATCAGAGCCTGCCCCCAAAGCCCCAGCTTTGTGACTCGTGCATAGCTGCTGGCTGCTGCCTTGAGTGCCAGCTGGGCTGTGGACCGTGAAGGCTCTTCTTCAGAGAGTGACCCCTGTGACTCCACAGCGGGACACCTGCTCAGCAGGTGAGAACTCTGGGCATGCTGTCCTTTTAGCGTGACATACCCTCTTTCATGATGCTGCTCACCTACCTCACACTCAGTCTAGGTAGTGGAAGTCAGGTTGAGAAATGTTTATTGACTTGAATCAGTGATGTTATCTCCATATTTTTCTCTTTCATCTTTGTGTCTCTGAGGTCCATCCCTTGTTCCCCATTCCCATATCCAAATTCCTGATCCTGACCAAATTTAATTAAAAACCAAGTTCATGTGATGTATGAATATGTTACCTGTTACATGGAACCTACACTACTCTAATTTCCTTTTCTTATGCATTTAATTTGAAACGGTCTCCTAAGCTCTTGAGTTTTTTCAAATGAGTATTGTTTTTGTCTTTTTCTACCAATTAAATTATGTGGTATAATGAAGTTAAGCACAAATGAAATAGAAGAAGCAAATATGAGTAAGAAAAGTTTTATAATATGACTGTGTTAACTTAAAATGGAGCATTGCATAGTATATATACATTTTTCTTCTTTTTGTAGAGTTGGCGTTCCTAAAGGTGCTAAAGGCTCACCTGTTAGTGCTTTGCAAAATAAGAGAGCACCAAAACAAGCAGAGAGCTTTGAAGATTTGAGGAGAGACGTCTTCAATATGTTCTGTTACCTTGGTCCCCACCTTTCTCACGATCCCATTTTATTCGCAAAAGTGGTGCGGATAGGCAAGTCATTTATGAAGGAGGTTAGTAAGTTTTTTTTCTTTTGAGCAGAAAGCTAAATTATAGAATGAAAATGTTCTGAGTATATTTGTGTTATGTGTATCTCTAGAAATACAAAGAAAGTAAACTTAAGAAAATGTTATGCTGAGTAAGATTTGGACAAAGTCAATGTGTCCCAACCATTTATATATAAAAACTTAAATCCAGTCAAGCCCTCCAGATAGAAAAATACGGTTTGGACATGTGATTGCTTTTTGAATCCTCTTATAATTGTGGTTATTTGAACATTCTTTCCTCTTGCTTTTCTTCTGCTCATTTACTTTATTGGCTGCAGTTTTGAATCATTGCCATTATTTGTGTGAAGTCCCTTTAGCCTCAGACTTCAGACTGTTCAGGATCCATTCTTTTTTTTTTAGTAAACTTTTTATTGAAGTAAAACATGGTACAGAAAGCACACAAACCATAATTGTATAGCTCAGTGGCTTTTTCCAAACTAAATAGCCATGTGTCTACCACTTAGATCAAGAGATAGAACAGTACTAACACTTGAGAGTTTTCCTTAGATGCTCTCCTAATCACTACTCCAAGGGAAACTGTTATTATTTTATTGATGTAGAGTTGGTTTACAATATTATATTAATTTCAGATGTATAGCAAAGTGGTTTGGCTATACATATGTATGTATATATCTTTATACCATTTTTTTATTCTTTCCCATTATAGTTTATTAAAAAGATACTGAATATAGTTCCCTGTCAGATACAGTAAATCCTTATCTATTTTATATATGGTAGTGTGCATCTGTTCATCCTTTGCTCCCAATTTATTTTATGTCTGTGAGTCTATTTCTGTTTTGTAAATAAGTTCATTTATATCATCTTTTCAGATTCCTCATAAAGTGATCTATATTTGTCTTCCTCTGACTTACTTCACTTTGTATGGTAATCTCAAGGTCCATCCATTTTGTGGCAGATGGCATTGTTTCATTCTTTTTTATGGCTGAGTAATATTCCATTGTGTGTGTGTGTGTGTGTGTGTGTGTCTGTATGTGTCCATGTACATACACAGATACACAGACCCACATATTTTTCTCCATTCGTTCTTGATGAACACTTAGGTTGCTTCTGTGTCTTGGCTTATTATTATATTTTAAAGTTAGCTTTGAGTTATAATTTATATACAGTAAACCTCACCAACTTTAAGTATGCAATTTGATGAATTTTGACAGATGTATATAGTTGTATGTCTACCACCACAATCACAATATAGGATATTTTCATCATCCCAGCAAGTTCCTCTTGCCTCTTTGCCATCATTTCCCTCCCTTCATTGCTGGTTCCTGACAACCGCTGGTAGGCTTTCTGTCACTGTGCTTTTGCTTTTTCTAGAGTTTGACATAAACGGACTTGTATAGAATGTACTCTTTTCTGTCTGGTTTCCTCCACCTTTAGTGCTTCTGAGATTCATCTCAGTTGTTGTATGTGTCAGTAGTTCTTTATTGCTGTGTAACATTTCATTATATACACATACGAGAGTTTATTTGTTTGCTAGTTGATGAGCATTTGAGTTGTTTCTAATTAGAGGCTATTGTAAATAAAGCTGCTATGGATATTCTTCTATAAGTCTTTTTTCTGGGGGAGTGTATGTTTTTGTTTCCCCAGGATTGGGATTGCTGGGCCATATGGGTAAGTGTATGTTTAACTTTTTGTCAAACTTTTCCAACACGTGTGTACCATTTTGCACTCCTGGGAACATTGTATATGACTTCCTAATGCTCCACATCCTCATCAACATTTGGTATTGTCAGTCTTTTAAATACTAGTCATTCTAATGGGTGTGTAGTGCTATCTTTTGTGTTGTAATTTATGTTTCACTGATGATCAGTGATGTTGAGCATCTTCTTATGTTCATACTTGCCATTTATAATCACCTTTAATGAAATGTCTATTCAAATCTCTTGCCCATTTTAAATTCAGTTGTCCTTTATTCTCAGTCCGATTTGCCTTGTCATTTTGTTTACTGTCTTTTGAAAAGCAAAAGTTTAAAATTTTGATTAATTCCAATTTAGTAGCACTTCTCTTTTATAGTTTGTGCTTTGTGTTCTAAGAGGTCTTTGCCTAACCAAGGTCTTAAAGAATGCGTGATTTCTTTTCAGTTGTAAAGCAGTGTAACCAAAAAACTGTAGAAATCTGGAAGTTGTTACAAGCATAAATGTGGTTTTCTCCAGTGTTTGGTGATTGCACCTAATTTTTAATTTTTGACAACAGTAACTGCATAGAAAATTAACAACTCTTGTGTTTTAATCACTTGACACCTATTTCATTTAGCTTTAGATACTTAGCTGGTAGATAATTTTTTTAAATATTAACAAATTTATATTGTACAAAGGTATGCTAAAGAAATCTGCTAAGTAGTTCATTACTATACATGATATTTATTATATAGCATATATTCATATAAGAGAACTATAACAGTGTTTCATTATGTTGATCTTATAGTCTGAAAAGGATGAGACATGTTAACTAGTGCTTGTTCAAAGAACACGGGTTGTGTTTCCCCAGTGTGTAATACTGAGAAGCATGTAAAGTCAATTTGTCCCATTACTGGTGATGTTAGCATTAATCACTTGGTTAAGGTGATGGCTGCCAGGTTTCTCCAGTGTATAGTTACTCTTTTTCCCTTTGTTGTTAATATGTATCCTGTGGGGAGATACTTTGAGACAATGTAGACAGCCTCTGAGACAATGTAGACAGCCTCTTTCTCATCTTACTTTCACCCACTAATGTTATTCTTTTTCATTGAAAATCTTAATGTTCAGATGTCTTGTTCTGAAATTCTTTCTCTGGCTATGAGTATCATAAACTTGTAAGCAGGAGCTCAAACATCAAACTTTCGGAAGTCCCATATGTAGACATATGTATAAACATATATAGATACAATATTGTTAAGATACACAGGTGCTAAAACTCTTCCTCTCCGCCGTCTCCATTGTAGCCCTCATTTGTCTTCATTCTATCACAGTTGTGCCTGGTGCCTGGCCCCTAACTCCAGTCTCTATTTTTGCAGAGGTAGAAAGGCAGAAGGGAAGGTGAAAAAGTTTATTTTGATCCCAGTGTGGAAAGAAATCTATCTTCTCTCATTTCTAAGGTTGTGGTAGGAAAAGTGCATCTTTCCAATGATCTGACTTAGCATTTTGGTTCATTTTTTTACCCTAAAAATATTTCACTATAACAAATCATTATGTGTTTATAGGTTTAAAAGACTTTAGTTGCCTAGCTTGAAATTTAACCATGGTGTTTTTTTCTTCTTTTTTTTTAATGTTCCTTCTAAAGGGGGAATATGGGGCTTCCCAGGTAGCTCAGCTGGTAAAGAATCTGCCTGCAATGCAGGAGATTCTGGTTCAATTCCTGGGTCAGGAAGTTCCCCTGGAGAAGTGATAGGCTACCCAGTCCAGTATTCTTGGGCTTCCCTGGTGGCTCAGACAGTAAAGAATCTGCCTGCAATGTGGGAGACCTGGGTTTGATCCCTGGGTTGGGAAGATCCCCTAGAGGAGGGCATGGCAACCCACTCCAGTATTCTTGCCCAGAGAATCCCCATGGATAGAGGAGCCTGGCTGGCTACAGTCCATGGAGTCACAAAGAGTGACATGACTGAGCGACTTGTCTGTAGTCTGGAATAGGGAGTGAATGAGCTCCGTGAGGCTGAGTACAGCCATCATATAGGGGACCTCTGTTTTGTCTTCTGAGACAGATTACACATTGTATACTAGGCATGCACAGCCAAGTGGGTATCCAGCTCCCTTGGACTTTGATTCCCTAGTCTGAGCTCAGTTCCTTTGAGAGACAGCAAGCCTTAGCACCCAGAGTCCTGCTGGGCTGCTACTCAGAAGGGTTTTTCCTCAGGCTAGTTACTTACCTTGTAGGTCTTGTTGCCTAAAGGATTTTATTTACTTACCTTCCTTGCTCAGTACTGTTTCTGGGGATTGGGTTAAGGGCAGGCACCATACCACATTGACTGTACTTTAGAATCTTTGTGTGTGTTTGTGTTTGCATCCCCTTAAAATTAACAGCATAATTTGCTCTTTTCTTGCTTGGTTGGTGGTGATTTGGGGACATTAAAAAAAAAGTAAACTATACTTTGTTTATTGCATTAGGGATCGGGGAAGAGAAGTTCTGTTTATGTTTCACTCTGTTATCTTAATTCAGTTGTCTGACTAGTTTCTTTATTTGACTGTTTCTTATGTTGGACTTTGGTAAAAAAAAAGCCAAAGGAAAGGAAAATGAGGTCGCTCAGTTGTGTCTGACTCTGCGACCCCATGGACTGTAGCCTACCAGACTCCTCTGTCCATGGGATTTTCCAGGCAAGAGTACTGGAGTGGGTTGCCATTTCCTTCTCCAAAATGCTCTAAATTGATTCACAGATAAAGTTTATAGAGAAACCTGGAGTCAAAGGGTCAGGTTGGGTACTATTGGGTTGGCCAAGAAGTTTGTTTCAGTTTTTCAGTGAGATGTTCTAGAAAAACCCAAATGAACCTTTTGGCTAACCCAGTAGGTGATAGTAGGAAGTTGTGATAATGATAATTGGGGTAATGTGGAAGAATGTCCTTATTCTTAGGAGATGCACACTGAAGTTTTTTGAGATCATGTCTGCAACTTTTTTGGTCAAGAGAAAAAAAGGCAAATGTTAATTGTTGAATGTACATAGGAGCTATATAGATGTTCATGGATAGCATACATTGATTCAACTTTTATGTAAGCTTAGACGTTTTCATAATAAAAATTTGGGTTACTAGGGGGAGACTGTACCTTAATACCATTCATCCTTAAACTGGTTCTAGTTTATGAAGCAGCTACTTTAGAATCTTGACTTGATATTTATTGTTTTTTGTTAGCTATTAGGGGAGGGAGAGTCATTTTTCTAAGCCAGAGATGGGTGGTAATTATATTTGTCTTGTCTAGCTCCTGGGGTTGCAGTGTGAATCAAATGAGATATGTCATCTCACACGCTAGTAAAGTAATGCTCAAAATTCTCCAAGCCAGGCTTCAGCAATACGTGAACCGTGAACTTCCACATGTTCAAGCTGGTTTTAGAAAAGGCAGAGGAAGCAGAGATCAAATTGCCAACATCCGCTGGATCATGGAAAAAGCAAGAGAGTTCCAGAAAAACATCTATTTCTGCTTTATTGACTATGCCAAAGCCTTTGACTGTGTGGATCACAATAAACGGTGGAAAATTCTTCAAGAGATGGGAATACCAGACCATATGACCTGCCTCTTGAGAAATCTGTGTGCAGGTCAGGAAGCAACAGTTGGAACTAGACATGGAACAACAGAGTGGTTCCAAATAGGAAAAGGAGTATGTCAAGGCTGTATATTGTCACCCTAATTATTTAACTTATATGCAGAGTACATCATGAGAAACACTGGGCTGGAAGAAGCACAAGCTGGAATCAAGATTTCTGGGAGAAATATCAATAACATCAGATATGCAGATGACACCACCCTTATGGCAGAAAGTGAAGAAGAACCTAAAGAGCCTCTTGATGAACATGAATGTGAAAAAGTTGGCTTAAAGCTCAACATTCAGAAAACGAAGATCATGGCATCCGGTCCCATCACTTCATGGGAAATAGATGGGGAAACAGTGGAAACAGTGGCAGACTTTATTTTCCTGGGCTCCAAAATCACTGCAGATGGTGACTGCAGCCATGGAATTAAAAGATGCTTACTCCTTGGAAGGAAAGTTATGACCAACCTATACAGCATATTAAGAAGCAGAGATATTACTTTGCCAACAAAGTCTAGTCAAGGCTATGGTTTTTCCAGTAGTCATGTATGGATGTGAGAGTTGGACTGTGAAGAAGGCTGAGCGCTGAAGAATTGATGCTTTTGAACTGTGGTGTTGGAGAAGACTCTTGAGAGTCCCTTGGACTTCAAGGAGATCCAGTCATTTCATGCTAAAGGAGATCAGTCCTGGGTGTTCATTGGAAGGACTGATGTTGAAGCTGAAACTCAATTCTTTGGCCACCTGATGCAAAGAGCTGACTCATTGGAAAAGACCCTGATGCTGGGAAAGATTGAGGGCAGGAGGAGAAGGGGACGACAGAGGATGAGATGGTTGGATAGCATCACCAGCTCAATGGACAGGGGTTTGGGTGGACTCCGGGAGTTGGTGATGAACAGGGAGGACTGTGCTGCGGTTCATGGGGTCGCAAAGAGTTGGACACGACTGAGCAACTGAAGTGAACTGAACTGAAACATTAATTAGATTCTAATAATTAGGTATTCAATTTTAGAGTTAAAAATAGTTGTCATGAATTTTTAAGATCATAATAAGTTATCACTTATGTCAGCTATTGCTACACTGTCTTTGGTGAATTTTGAAAGTGTTAAATATAGTTTAATCTATTTCTGTCTTTAAATATAAGATGCCACTTTAAAGTAGCAGTTTCATTTCCCTCAGCAGATTTTATATGGGAATGCTTTTAGCTTCTTTACATTGTAGTATTAAATGTTTTTCCCCCCTCATTGTTGATTTGTTATAAATAATCAAAGAATTTTTTTCAAATAAAGGACATTTTTGTTGCTGGGTTTTAATGAACTTGTTAAGGGTAGTTATGGACGTGTGTCCATTTAAAAATAGAAACAAATTTTGTAAACTATTTTAAAAACAATCAGAACTTTTCATTATAATTCTTATTGTCCAAATGGACACAGACACTGCTCTCATTGGCAATCTAGAATTGGAGCATAAGTTTGATCTACAATACCCTTGCTGTTTAATGAGTCTGAGCAGGGAAAAACTGTTAGAATGTTTATATATGTATTATCCCCTATAATAATTAGTTTGAACTGAAGTCATTTTAGGTATTAATATCTGTGGCAATTCTAAACAAGGTATAGAATCATAGTAATAAATTACTATGTAACAAATTACAAATAGGATCTTAATTTTTCCCATTAGTTATGTTTTTTACCTGGGAGGGGTATGTAAACATACAAGGAGAGGCAGACATTTAAATCTATTAGTAGGCAAATGGAGACTCTTATGTACAAACAGTGTAATTTTAAAAACTATGTTTTATACAAGAAAAGAAAGTAGAATTTTTAGTGTGGACCACATGCATGCAGTAAACAAACACTTGATTTAACTCTTGTAACTCCGCTCTGTTTCCTGAAATTGAACCTCAGTGTTTAGTTTCAGAAAAGATAATTCAAAGTGTGTAAAAGAGAGCTAACATTTAAAAATTACCCTGGGATAAAAACTGAGCCAGCACTTACGTCATCTTGTGTGTGGGTGACCATATTAGACATTGTTCGGCATCTTCGTAGAGGTTTGTCTTGACTGAAAAAGAAATGTGGTGGAAGATAGTACTTTTCATTTAGTATCCTACCCTGTGATTTCATAAATGATGTAGTATCAAAGTTAAGGGATTATTTCTAACTAAGTGTTTTGTAAAGTCTTTAAGAATTTCTGATTGAAAGTTAAAAAGACTTTGAACCAAAACACTGAAAGACGATTCAGTTATCTCTTCTCCAGGCTTGATAAACTCAGGTTCCCATTACTTTTAATTTATAGGTTATATTTTCCTATTTTAAGTTACTGTGATGAGTCTCTATCAAAAGGTTTTCTCATAGAGTAGTTTTAAGACAAATCTGAAGTTCTTAGCCCATTCCATGGAACATAGTACTCAGTGAATGATAGCTAATAAGAACAAGAAAAATAAGGATGTTGAAAATAATGCCATGACTTATTTAAATGTAGCTTTGAATTCTAATCTAGGCTTAAATTTAAGTATTTTTCATTTTTTCCCTTTTTTGAGATAAAGTATACTCCAGTATGCTACTACTTTAGTATTTGAAACATTCATGAGTAAAAAGTACTAAAAATAGTACATTAGTAATAAAAAAAGTAATTTATCTAGTTATATCTACGACTTTCCCCAACCTTTATTTTTCAACTCTCCAAAAGCCGCTTCTTGATGAACCTATTGTTTTGTATGTGGGGGGCTGTGTGCTCAGTGCTGTTATGTAGCCCTGACCGCTACTCTGTCGTTGTAGGGCAAGAATGAAACCTGCTTGGGGTCATTCATAGCTGATGGTCTGTGTAGACATAATTGTGTGTGCTCAATTTTATTCAGACTTAAAAATTCAGTTCCTAATAGTACATTGGTAAGCCTAGTTTTGGTCTTAAAGAGATCTTCAAAGAACTATCTTTGTCAGTTCCTCAAAGATAGAAACATTCTCCTGCTCGTCTTTGAATTCCCAGTGCCTGGAACATAGTAAACAAACGCAAGAATGGATTATCTTTTGTCCACCCCCATCCTTTCTCCCACTTCTGCCTGACCATTCAATAAAGCTTTTAGTATTCTTTTGTGGGAATGGAGAGTTTTGTATGTGCTCTGAATTAAAAAGCATATTAAGTTAAACTAAAGGAAACAAGGAAGTGGAATGTGTAAAGAAAATCACTTTTACCTGTGTGTCTATCTTGATATTTTTTTGTTCATCTTTATTATAACTAGCCTTTGATAGAAACATTTTCTTACTGTTCTTGTAGATAGTTTCATTGTGCTTTCCATATTTCTTTCTCTCTTTCAAATTTTCCTGTTTGTGAAATCCAGAGAATTGATACATAAACATTAAAAACTAATGAAAGTATCTAGTAAGGGAATTAGGACAGCTTAATAACTAGGAAAATGTCTTATTAGTATGGAGAAAACTGCATGTAGCTTTTTTAGGTTCATTTGAATTGTAGTATACTGAACTGAACTGATGCTAGGAAAAGAGTAACTTAACTGCCTTTATCCCCAACACAATACACTGTAAACCTAATTCTTCCAATTATGACATACCCTTATTTCTGCCTCCCAGGGTACACCCAGTATGCCATGAAGATTACCCCCCTCCTCCCAACAAAATAAAAGCAACTGTCTAGTTTGTTTTCTGCCAAGCCACTTCTTCATAACCAGACTCCTTATTTGCTGACCAGGATATATGTTGATGCCTAAATTGTTTCTGTGAAAGGGAGCCATATTTTTTACCCTGCCAATTTAAAAAAATGTGATTGTTTGTTTTCCTGTTAAAGTAATATGACTGTCCCTGAGTTAGTCTTATGTGAAAATGTTGCATGGAAGTTAGATTTCCCTGTAGTAACACCCATTAAATTACTCAATCATGAAAACACACATGCACAAAATATACTTATCTACCAATAAAGTATGTGAGCTGCTTATTTGCTTTCCCCCTTCTCACACTGGATATTGAGCTAAATCCTTTCCAGAAATCTCGATTGTCCTTGAGTATCAGTTCTTCAGCTGTCCGTTTGGCCTTTGCACACTCCCCACAACACTCCATCTGAATATTCACACACAAATGTTATGATTTCATTTTGAATGAATAGGCAGCATTGTCAGACATGGCACTTCAGCAGCCCACCTGCAAATCCCTGATAAAATAAGGACCCAGGCCATTTTGTTCAAGTCTGTTTAAGTTAGGAAGTGGTTTGGTCTTTGTCAGCAATGTTAGTAATATTTTTGGGCTTATTTCTTGGTGAGGATTAAGTAGTGGTGAATTAAAATGTAGCTTTAAATTTTCTTTGCGTTTAGTTTTTGTTGTTATTGCTTTGGTGTTAGATTTTACCAATTCTGAGGGAGAAAACTAGAATGTCTGGAGGGAGAATTGTAAATGCATTATAACCAAATTGAGCTTGCTACAATTTTATAATAAATATTCAGATCAGTTTTAGGATGTGGTAGGTCTGTGATAATGAGGTTGAGGAAAAAATTGGCTTATAAATCTGGCATTTAAAATTCATGAATGTTACAAATTATTTGAAAGTTAGAAATATAGATAAGAATTTAAAATGTTAATTTGTAATAATGGCTATATGTAAAATCTACATGTGTGTAACAAGTTAGGAAAGAATTCAAAACCACATGCAAGTTGATTGTTTTTTGAATTAGAAATGAAGTTGCAACAGCATAATCTTAATCTTTTTGCATTTTATTTATAGTTTTTTTTTTTTTTTAATTTTAGTTTCAGTCTGATGGAAGCAAACAAGAAGATAAAGAAAAAACGGTAAGAGACTAGAAAAGTCCAATGTGTCTAATGTTTGTCTAGGTACAGCATACAGTGAATTTTACTGTGAACAAGCTTTAATCACCTATGCGAATAACTATTTTATACTTGTACATGTTGAATATAGCTTTTGGCTTATCATACAAAGTATCTTTTAAGATTGACAGCTTCCTGTTTTTGAGGATTGCCTTGTTCAAGAAAGGAAAAGGGATAAAAAGTCCCTTATTCTTGCTACACCTTTCCTTCCCTCACCTCATTTGCTTTCTTAGATAGAGAAACACAAATACATTGTGAAAAGTACAGTGATAATGTGGGGAATTAGATATGGTGTGTTATGAAATCAAAGAATGGCAATTTTTCCAAGGCTCACATAAATTTGTTTTGGGGGGAGGGATTAGTATGCACCTCTTACTGAAATAACTTTTCTTCCCTTCTTCTTAGGAAGTTATCCTTAGCTGTTTGCTTAGCATTACTGACCAGGTATTACTTCCATCTCTTTCTTTGATGGACTGCAATGCTTGTATGTCTGAGGAACTATGGGGAATGTTTAAAACATTTCCATATCAGCATAGGTAAATATATAATATTTTGTATTTTTAGTTAAACAGTTCTAGTGCACTAACCTTGAAATGTTTAACTTTTCATAATTCTTCATCTCATCATTTTTAAAGATATCGTCTGTATGGCCAGTGGAAGAATGAAACTTACAACAGTCATCCACTTTTAGTAAAAGTTAAAGCTCAAACAATAGACAGAGCCAAATATATCATGAAGTAAGTTTTAATTTATTTTTCTTCTTAATATCTGGATCTGATTTACTTTCTTTCAGCCAGCTTGTCTGAGTTTCAGTTTTGAGGATGCCCAGGAGTATTTACTAATGGTATAGCTGATTATATACTTCCCATAGACTACCAATTTTTGTGGTTTTTAGCTTGTTTTGACTATAATATTAGCTTTTGTAGGTGTCATTTTGCAAAGCTACAAACTCTATAAAAATCCTTTATAGGATGAATTATAGGATTTTTTTTTAAAGGAGGGCATACTGTGGCCTTTGCTCAATTTGGGTAATACATCCAATGGCTTATACAAGATAGTCAAAAGTTCTAGGAATTTCTGCTAGCATTTTTCCCCCCTTTTTGGAAGATCTAGTAGAGTCATGCAGAACTATCTCCTTAGGGACTCAACTTTTGAAACATTTCCATTTTTTAAATTTGTGTGCTTTATTTTCATGTCACTAAAAACATGAGTGATGTTATTCCTAGTTCCTAGTAAACTGAAGTTTAATTATGAAAATTGTATACTTCAAATCAGTACTGGTTTAGATACTAATTACACTGCTGCATTGCAAGGATTTTCAGCAAGGCTGTTTTTTGTCATTTCTTTTACATTAGAGCAGTGGTATGGTTATTCTAATTAGAAGTAGTGCATTTTAGTTTAACTAGATTAAACAGTATGCAGTGAGACTTTCTTTGCCTAGTGATATTATCCTAGGTTGCAGTCTACTAGGGAAACACGTGTGTGCACAATCACAGTCTGGTTTAATAGATGGCTGTTACACAGCATGTATAAAGTTCTCTGGGACAATTGAGAAGAGAACAAATTATTCCACCTCATGGAAGTTAGGAAAGGAAGGCATGTTAAGAGGTGATATAAGAACTGCTCCTTCCGAAAGAGTTCCACTTTTAAGAATTCCCCAAGTAGGGTTTCTAGCTTAATAATAGCTAATATTTATGAAGCCATTACTATATGTGATGGACACTGAACTAAGTGCTTTATATGGATTATTTAATGATGTATTAAATACTGAATCTGTCTCTTCCACTCTCTACCCCCGCTTACTTAGTTCTTTCAGCTGGAGTATTATAGTGCCTTGTATTATTCTCTTTCTTCAAAATCCTTTGGTGACTAACCATTGCCTGCAGGTTATATGTCAAACTTCATGGCATGGTGATATAAGAGCACCTCCATGATCTGTCTCTCACTATTTCCATCCTCATTTCCTGTCACTTTTACCTCTAGCTGTACTGAGCCCCACGTATGTTTCCCTGAATGTGCTATGGTCTCCTTTTTCTTTGCATATATTTTTTTTGTTCATACAGATTTTCCCTTACCTCTTTTCCTCTCTCCATCTGGTGACCTCACCCTTGGATGGTGGGCTCCAGTGTCACCTCTGTGAAGCCTTCCATTGCATATACCACCAAGCAAAATAGATTTTTTAAAAATTTAATTAATTAGTTTTTGGGGCGCCGGGTCTTTATTGCTGCGTGTGGGCTTTCTCTAGTGCGGTGCGCGGGCTTCTCATTGCAGTGGCTTCTCTTGTTGCAGAGCACGGGCTCTAGGGTGTGCAGGCTCAGTAGTTGTGGTGCATGGGCTTAGTTGCCCCTCGGCATGTGGAATCTTCCCGGAGCAGGGATCGAACCGTGTCCCCTGCATTGGCAGGCGGATTCTTAACAACTGGACCACCAGGGAAGTCCGATGATTGTTCTTTATTTGTGCCGCCACTATTAAATATGCATATAAATACTATCATACTGCTTATGTATATTGCTATGATTATTTTTCTTTTTAAAATTATCTAATTTTTTTTTACTAGTTTATACATTCACATGTTTTAAATTTTAGTAGATATGAAAAAGTAGACAGTAAAAAGTCTCTCACCCTGTCCACTCAGTTCCCCCAAGGGAAAAAATGTGGCCACTGTTTACTTTCTTATTTATCATTTGATATTTTTATGTATATGCAAATAGATACAAATATATTATTCCCTCTCTTTTTATACTATTGATAGTGTATAATAAGTAATGTTCTATAAGTTGCTCTAATTGTTTATGAAAAAAACTTTTTTTTTAATTGTTTTAAATCTACCTCCCCAGCTGAACTGAGCTTGAGAGCAGGAACTGTTACACATCTTTGTATTTCTAGTGATTAGCACTCTGCCCATCATAGAAGACATTAATATGAATTAATGAATAAGTAAATTAATATACATGTTTATCACAGAACAATATGTGCAGAATTTTTCATGTATTTGGATTTTTTTTGTTAGCTGTAACTGTTACACTAGCCTTGAACAGTATGATTTTAGTATTCATTGAATTTTTTGAGAATGAAATCATTAATTTATTACTTGAGAATTTCACCAGTTTTGATTACTGTTTAAAACATGAATTTTCTATAGGACATCCAGTAATTCATTCCACAGATGCTCATTGATTGTGTTCCATATGCCAAGCACCATAGTTGCTTGAGGGGAAGACATAATCAAGAGAATATTCCTTTTATTATAATTTTTTTTTTTTTGGTGGAGGGAGGAAGCAGAAAGAAATGAAATAAAAAAATGGGAAAGAAATGGCTGTTTTTGTCAAGTAGGAGGGCTACCTGAAATAGTAGGGTTAGAAGTAAGGGCAGGTGGTGGTAAGCTTGAAAGTGGAACAGAGTATAGCCAAAGTTTAAAACTGATGAGTCATTCTTTTCTATGGGAAAAAAAGAAACTGGGCATAGAGAATGGGAAAGGGAAGCAGTTGATAAAATAATTTTGATTAATGTATCAGTTTTGTCTTAAGTTTTTAAAGATAATTATAGTTTGTCACTTCCAGAATGGTCACATTCCTTGAACTGTCAACTACATTCATTATTTGCTTCATTATATTTTCATTCTAGAAAGCTGTCACTTGTTATTTTTTCAAGTTTCTAGATTTATTATGTAATAGTCTTATCAGAAGAGTTTAAGATCCTGTGTAATAATTGTTTTGAATTTGTAAGCATTTCATAGATATAAATTTCCAAAATGTTAGTAAAAGAATACTTAGTAGAGGGTGAATTAAAGAGAAAGGAAAGAGTAGAATTAATTTTTCAGGACTTGATTACTTTGAATATGAAAATCAGAGAACTTCCTGTATCAAGTGCAATCTTGGCTATCACTCTTTTAGGGTCACTAAGACAGATGACATGAGGCATTTCAATGTATTACACCAAATTTGTTATCTTAATCCCTAAACTGATCGTGAGCCCTTCTAAATCTGAAATAATTATTCTCTGTAAGAAGAGTTTTATGTACTTGTAGAGTACGGAGAAGGTAACGGCACCCCACTCCAGTACTCTTGCCTGGAAAGTCCCATGGATGGAGGAGCCTGGTAGGTTCCAGTCCATGGGGTCACTAAGAGTCGGACACGACTGAGCGACTTCACTTTCACTTTTCACTTTCATGCATTGGAGAAGGAAATGGCAACCCACTCCAGTGTTCTTGCCTGGAGAATCCCAGGGACGGGGGAGCCTGATGGGCTGCCGTCTCTGGGGTCGCACAGAGTCAGACACAACTGAAGCGACTTAGCAGCAGCAGCAGCAGAGTACGTTAAGAGTTTTAATGCTTATTAGACTATTACTGTAAAATGAAAATGTGTATATTATAAGTGTTAAGCATTAATACAAAAGTTTAATACCCTCTTGGAGAATGCCTAATCAAAATAGCTCAAGTCCTGCAGTAAAGCATATGATGAGGGTGGTGGTTTACATGGATCCATTTTGGATATATGGGAAATAAATTTTTTTTCATGTGTAACAAAGCTACCAACATTACAAGGGAAATTACTTAAGATGATCCCTGCCACCTTTTTCTCCTCTTGTAGGCGTCTAACCAAGGAAAATGTGAAGCCTTCTGGAAGACAAATTGGGAAGTTGAGCCACAGCAATCCAACCATTTTGTTTGATTATGTATGTTTTGAGGTTAATATTATTTTCAGGGATTTTTCTTTTTGTTGTCTTTAAATTAGCACAAGTGGAAATAGAATGATGTAGCTTAAAAAATGATAGTTTTAGGGGAAAAATCTTTAGCAAATGAACCATTGTATGGTTATTCTAAAAGTAAAATTTAGTATGCTATATACTTAACACATTGATCTACTTTTCTAGTAATATGTGACAATGCTGTTGCTATAAACAGATTCTCTGACATTGTCTCATGTATCACATTTTGAGTTACAAAAACATTAATAAATACATTAATACATTATTTGTTGATTTAGTTTTTAGAAACACTTGAACAGCATTTCATTGCGATTCAGATGTAACACTTTCATATTTAGAATGTGATTTCTAAAACACATTTGACGTCAGTCTAGCCTCTATAATTCCAAAATTCAAGTTCGGATGTCCTGGAATTATTTCCTAATTGGAAAATGTGTCCTAAGAAAATATTTTCTTAGGAAATGATAAAATAGTAGGTTTTATATAATAAAACAATGGAAGGAAACTAAGTATTATTTCTTTTGAAAAATAAAAAAGACTAGCCATTATTTAGTTAGCACAGTAAAAGTTCTCTTTTGATTAGTTAATGCCTTTTATTCTTTGTTGCCATCTTCCAGATCTTGTCACAAATACAGAAGTATGATAACTTGATAACACCTGTAGTAGATTCATTGAAATACCTCACTTCGTTGAATTATGACGTCTTGGCCTGTATCCTTTCAAATGAAGTAATTCATAGGTTTTACATTTCATAGGTTGTAGTGGTGAATGTTTTTTTTTTTTCATTCTAAGTTCCTTTCCTAACCATCTGAGGTTGATTCAGATGGCTGATTGGAAGATTGGCCAGTCTGGAGTTTGTGTCTGGGTTGTATATTGGGAAAGATAATGTTAAGATGACCAAAAATCTTTGATATAGTTAGATTCTATCTTGCATGCTAAAAGATGGAAAAGAGGCTGCTAAAAAGAAAAGTTGGTACTATAATGAGTGTATTTTTCAATAATTTGTAATAAATTGAAGCTAACAATTAACTTTTTTTCCAAAGGGTGGCATTTTATTGTTCTCTTAGCTAAAAGTCATTGTTAGAGATGTAATGACTTAAAATTTTTTCTTAATTTATGAAAGATTGTATCATTGAAGCTTTAGCTAATCCAGAAAAGGAGAAAATGAAACATGACGACACAACCATCTCAAGTTGGCTTCAGAGTAAGTATTTTTATTTTTCCAAGGATGAAATTTCCATCCGTTGTTAACTGCCGTGCTATGTATTCTGTTACTTATGCTAAGAAGAATCTATTTGTCAAGAGCTTTTGAGACTGTCTAACCACTCAGCTTGTTCTACAGAGGGTTCAAGTCCTCGGTTGTGTAAGGAGGTGCATATGGTATTTATTCCTTTTCTAACTCAAGAGATCAGTATTGGCTGTGATAGAATTTGGAGAAACATTACTTGGGAGATGAAAGTTCCCATCCATTCTATTATTTTAGAAGAATTAATCTTAAGGGAACTCTTCTTCCATCTCTCCTTTCTATCCTGAGGTTCCAGTTACCTTAAAAGAACAAAAACTTGGTTGTTTCATAAAAAGCCCTAGCATTGGGTTTTTTCCCCTTGTGCCTTTGATTTCTAGCAGCCATTTACATTTTCTTTCAACCAGTTGTGTCTCTAATAGCTGAATCTTCAGTAACTCTCCATTGCCCTTTGAAGTCTGCAATCTGTACTATATCATACAAGTAAGTTCTTTTGGAATCAGGTCCTCTTTCTATACTAGCCTCATCTTTTGCCCCTCCCTAATATTCTAGTTCACATGGAAAGTGAACTTCTTGCACTTTCCATGGCCCTTTTGCACATATTGTTCCCTCTTCTTGGGGGTACACATCCATGCCCACTCATCTCTTCCAGCACACTTCTACTTATTCAGTAGATTTCAGGTCACTTTCTTTGGGAAGCTTTCCCTGTTAACACCTCCCACCCGAAACGTCGGAATAAAATGTCCCTCTTTGGTACTGTTGTGTAGCTTTTGATTCATCATAGTTATTTTAGTTTACTTTTCTGTATCTTTCTGTAATGTAAGCTCCTTGAGACCAGGACCTGTGTTTTGTGCATTATCCTTTAGGTGCTCAGCAAATAATTATTGAAAAGGATGCAGATCACTTGACTTCACTAGGGTATCCTCCTCTTGTCTTGACTGGGATTTTCTCCCTACTAATGTGATAAAGACTATTGGCTACATTGGTCTTTTGTTTGCTTCTTGGTCTGGTGATGTTTCCTTGCACCTCCACAACTGGTGGCACATTCCTAGATAAAGTGAGATTTTTTTTGTGACTCAGACTTTTGAGGGGCAAGTGTTTTGTTGATCATTCAAGTCTGAGTTATATGAAAGATTCCGTTGTGTCCTAATTCATGTCACAGGTTGTGGAATCAGGCCTAAATATTTGAATCACTGTTCTACCTCATACCCAACTCTGTGACCCTTAGCTAGTTTCATGACATAACTGTTCCAGACTTTTCCTTATTGATAGGTTTATACTAACTTGAGATGATTATTGCAAAGATTAAATGAGATAATTACATAAAGAGCTTAGTAGTTACTTGGCATATGTATGATCAATGAATATTAGCTATTAGGTTGGTGCAAAAGTAATTGCAGTTGTGCATTGTTGAACTTTGCCATTTGATATTGAAATACATTCTTAAATGTGGTTATACACTTGTATAAAATGATGTTATATAACATTTTAATGTGCATTTCTCACTTTATTATTTTTTTGCTTATGACTTACTACTTGCTGTTTATATTTATTTTAGACTAGGGAAATGATGTTAGACAAAAAACAAATTCAAGTGATTTTCTTATTTGAGTTCAAAATGGATTGTAAAGCAGCAGAGACAACTTGCAACATCAACAATGCATTTGGCCCAGGAACTGCTAATGAATGTACAGTGCAGTGGTAGTTCAAGAAGTTTTGGAAAGGAGACAAGAGCCTTGAAGATAAGGAGCACACTGCCGGGCCATCTAGTTGACAGTGACCAACTGAGAGGATTATCAAAGTTGATCCTCTAACAGCTACACAAGAAGTTTCCCAAGAACTCTGTCAACCATTCTGTGGTTGTTTGGCATTTGAAGCAAATTGGAAAGATGAAAAAGCTTGATAGTGGGTGCCTCATGAGCTCACGGCAAATCAAAAAATCATCATTTTGAAGTGTTGTCTTCTCTTTCTCTACATAACAACAAAAACCCATTTCTTGATTGGATTGTGACCTGTGACAAAAAGTGGATTGTGTAAGACAACTGGGGATGACCAGCTCAGTGGTTGAACCTAGACGCTCCAAAGCACTTCCCAAAGCCAAACTTGCACCAAAAAAGGTCATGGTCACTGTTTGGTGGTCTGCTGTTGGTGTGATCCACTACAGCTTTCTGAATCCTGGTGAAACCATTGCATCTGAGAATTATGCTCAGCAAATTGATGATGTGCACTGAAAACTGCAGTGCTTGCATCCGGCATTGATCAACAGAAAGGGCCCGGTTTTTCTCCATGACAATGCCTGACTGCATGGCACACAACCAACACTTCAAAAGTTGAATGAATTGGGTTACAAAGTTTCACCTCATCTGCCATGTTCACCTGACCTGTCGCCAGCTGACTACCACTTCTTCAAGCATCTTGACAACTTTTTGCAGGGTAAATGCTTCCATAATCAGCAGGATGCAGAAAATGCTTTCCAGAAGTTCGCCAAATCCTGAAGCATGGATATTTTATGCTTTAGGAATAAACAAACTTATTTCTCATTGGCAAAAATGTGTTGATTGTAGTGGTTCCTATTTTGATTAATAAAGATGTGTTTGAGCCTAGTTATAATGATTTAAAATTTCACTGTCTGAAACCGCAGTTGCTTTTGTACCAACCTTAATATTATTAATTATAAAATTCTATTCAGTGGCATCAGCAACAGTTTTTCCCAGCTCATTTTGTTTTGGAAATTGAGTTAGTTGAAATGACACTTAATATTGTGCTCTTTGTTTTACGAACTGTTTTTTTTAAAAGCCCTGTTTCTTTTTTTTTTTTTTTTCATATAGGTCTGGCTAGTTTCTGTGGTGCAGTTTTTCGTAAATATCCAATTGATCTTGCTGGTCTTCTTCAGTATGTGGCTAATCAGCTAAAGGCAGGCAAAAGGTATTCATAGCAAATTATATGTAAATGAAATTCAATAATTAATTTGCTTCTGCTGGTATTGGGATATTGAGGTTGCTAGTATCTTGAAAAACTATTTGTTGGTTGTAGACTTAAGAATAATAGTTGTTCACTTATTTACATGGAATTCTTTAATTAAAAGAAATTAAAGAAATTATAACTTACATATATAAACAATTTTATAATTTTATAATATTTGGCTATATATGTAACTCATTAAAAAATTCATATTGACTATGCATTAGACTTTTGAATAAATGATTGATATATTTTAAATCCTCTTATGGCAAAACATATTGCACTATTGATTATGCTACTGGGCAGGAATTAGCCTTTACATTGAGCATTTGGTAGGAATGTGTTTATTTTGAAGGTGTATGTACTATCTTTAAAACAACTATTTTTTGAATTTAAACTTTAGAGATAGGTAACATTAATGTATCTTTGGACACTGTCCTCTTTTCTGTATAAACAGTTTTATTATTTTATTCTGGACTAATATCAGTGCTTAGAGTTTGAATTAGAATGTAGATTAAACCCCATCAGCAATAGACTGACTAGACTAAGAATTGAAAAATATTTTCAAAAGCTTTCTGGTAGAAAGCAAACAAATCTGTAAAGCTCTCTGGTGCTTCAAACAAGTATTATCTAAGTAATTCTTGACAGATTGTTTTGGTTTAGGGAAAAATTTAAAAAAGAAAAACAAAACTATGTTAAGGATCTGTTGGCCATTCCCATACATTTCACTCTTCTGTGACTATTTAGGCCAGGAAAATAATCATGTTACTTTAAAATCTCTAGTTCAGTCTTCTGTACTGTGATATAGTTTTTGTGACCATCTAATGGAAAGATTTTATTGGTACTTGTTGCATACTAATTTGCATGAGGGCCCTCTTGTTTTCAAAAACTATGTTTAGAGAAGCAAGGCAAGTTGAGAGAGTAAGCACTTCCTCTCTTGGAAAAACCACCATTCTTCTTTCTAAGAAAAAAGGAGTCTTAGAAAAACCACTGTTCCTTTGTCTGTTAACTTGTATCTTGGGTATGCTTAGGTTTACCTTTCTTTGGAAACACATCTGCATCTATTTTGTAGAAAAGTATGTTTTTACTTCATTACTCAACAAATTAAGGAAGATCTTAGAAGTCATAAGGTGTCATTTTCATCAGTAGTCATAAACTTAGAGAATTCAAATGAATGACTGTTGGCACAGTAATAAATATGCTTAAGGCAGACCTCCAAACTGTCATCTTAGGCTCAAATATTGCAACTTTGAACTTGGATTTCCTTCCTTTTTTCCCTTTCTCCTCTCCCTGCCTCCATTCCTCCTTCTTAGTGTATTAATTACAACTGATTTACATTTGAAGTTTCAACTGTAGACTGTTTCTTATTTTTCCTAAATAGTTTTGACCTGCTTATACTGAAAGAAGTGGTACAAAAAATGGCAGGAATAGAAATTACAGAAGAAATGACAATGGAGCAACTAGAAGCCATGACTGGTGGAGAGCAACTAAAAGCTGAGGTGAGAGTTGCTCTTTTTGTTTAGTGACTTAAAATTCAAACTGGGTGCATGCTACCTTTTAAATTCACATTAAAAAAAGTACTTGGAAATATACCTCACCAAGGAAATGAAAGACTTATTATGCTGAGAACTATAAAACATTAATAAAGGAAATTGAAGATGATTCAAAGAAATGGAAAGATATTCCATGCTCTTGGATTGGAAGAATTAACATTGTTAAAATGGCCATACTACCCAAAGCAATCTACAGTTAATGTCATCCCTGTCAAAATATCTAGGACTTTTTTTTTTTTTTTTTACAGAACTAGAACAGATAATCCTAGAATTTATATGGAACCATAAAAGACCCAGAATTGCCAAAGCAATTTTGAGGGAAAAAAACAAAGCTGGAGGCATAACCCTCCCAGACTTCAGACAGTACTACAAAGCTACAGTAATAAAAATGTATGCTTGTGCATAATAAAGAATTTAAACATCAAATAAGTACATAAAGCTAAATGTCAAAGCCATACCCTTCTCTTATAATCGTCCCCACCTCCTTTTTAAAAATGGCAATGTTCTAGTTATTTAAACCTTTTAAAAAAGCTGAAACAAAGTATAAAAGATAGTAATACATCTAAAAGGAAATAAATATCAAATCTTCTGTGGTCCTTGATACTCCAGCTGGCATAAATCTGAGCATAGTTACTCTGTTGTTGAATCTGCTCCGAACTGACTAAAGAATAATCCTTTATAAGGAACCACATGGTAGAAAGTGGAAAATATGTAGAAGTTTAAAGACAATTGGCAGTTATCTTTAAGCCAGTGACTAAAGCCAGTGGCAGTAATAGTGTCAATAAAATAAATTTGTCAGGAGAGGGAAGGATTGTAAGGTGTGTGAGATTTTTTATCTTCAGGATTGTAACCAAACCTTTCCTGTTTTCTTTTTTCAAATCAGATGGTATGTGTTATGTACTGGTACGCTAGTAAAATGTATGTCTTCTCTTTTGCAGGGTGGTTATTTTGGCCAGATAAGAAACACGAAAAAATCCTCCCAGAGATTAAAGGATGCACTATTAGACCATGATCTTGCTCTTCCTCTCTGCTTGCTTATGGCTCAGCAGAGGAATGGGGTAATCTTTCAGGAAGGTGGAGAGAAACATTTGAAACTTGTGGGAAAACTCTATGATCAGGCAAGTTAAAGTGGCCTTTGTGTTTCTGTGGGTTTTTAAATCTTGATAATGGAAAATATAGAATGTTATGTAATTTGAAAAATGTCATTTTGCTCATCATATATATTATATATACCATGGTATATATATTTTATATATATATTATGGTATATATTATATATGATATATATTATGGCATATGATGTATATATAAAATAGACATTCTAGAAATAGGGACAATTTCTGTGCAAATTATGATATTTAAGAGATGGCTCTAGGGGATATAATAGTATAAGGTTTTCTGTCATTTTTGGAAATTTTATGGTAATAAACTTGTATTTATAATATACACAAGTTTAGAACAAAACCCTAACAAAATGTGAATAATGATAATCATAGATTGTACAATGAACCCTTGATCAGTTTTAAGCTTTAACAACTTTACATAGTGATGTTAATTGTAGCACTCTCTAAGAATGTATTGATGTGTTCCTGGTCGATAACATTCAGGTGACAAAAGACGTAGTAATACGTCTCTAGTCAATAATGCGTTAAGCACCAAAACCTATGGCTAACCTAAAAAATGTGTTTAACTATCACCATATTACAAGGTAATAAAAAAATCACACGTGTTTTATAAAATTTTCTACTTTTAAGGGCCAAGAGAATTGACTTGTATATACATAATATTGTTCTATAAAATTTAGGTAAATATATTTTACCACTAAAAGTGGTGAACTTGAGACCCTGGTCGACTATCAAAACACCTGTGGCGGATTCATGTCGATGTATGGCAAAACCAATACAATATTGTAAAGTAATTAGCCTCCAATTAAAATAAATAAATTTATATTAAAAAAATTCTCAAATTAGTCAACTTTTCAGGACCTGAGTGTATTTTTTGTAATATGGTTATATGATTAAGTTTGTGGATTATCTCCAAAGTTCTTTCAAGTAGTAATATTTGAATTCTTAATTGTTAATCAAAATATTGTTAAAAAGAACATCTTAGTCATTTTGGAAAACATTACGTTGGTTTAATAAAATGTTAGCACATTTGTGTTTTTTGTCTTATTTTTTAAATTTAGTGTCATGATACCCTGGTACAGTTTGGTGGGTTTTTAGCATCTAATCTAAGCACAGAAGATTATATAAAGCGAGTGCCTTCAATTGATGTGCTCTGTAATGAATTTCACACACCTCATGATGCAGCATTTTTCCTGTCTAGGCCAATGTATGCACACCATATTTCGGTAAGTATAAGTATTTTTGCTGCCATTTCAAGAATGATTCCACATTACTTCTTAACTGTTTTATTTGTAAGTGCGTAGTTTGACATAGGTTATTAGAGAGTTGCTCTTTTGTTAGTATTCAGCTCTGAGCAGTGGTCAATGAACATAACCCTTTTAAAAAGGAAAGTCCTTCTACTTCTATAATTTTACTGTTACTACACTACCAGTTGTCCAAGTTGATATCTTATAGATCCTCTAGAACTATAGTTTTTAAACATTAGTGCAGATCATCAGGAAATTATTAGAGAACCACCAGGGAAGCATCTTAAAAACTTAACCCCATGTCCATAAATTCTGATTTAGAAATTTGAATGCTACCAGAGAATTTTTGCTTTTTTTTTTTTAAATAAGACTAGATGATTCTGATGCAGATGAATGTGGCATATCATTCTGAGAAACACCCCTAGTGAGTTTCCTTAGTGACAGTTATCCTTGTCAGATAGTTGACTTGCTATTACACATACTGCCTTGGAAGAAAAGACTGAAAGACTTAACCACCCCCAAACATTGTAAATACTCCTGCACTCTCTGTTGTGTAACTTCTAGGAAAGGTATATTCATGGTTCCTGTTTTATTTCTCTCCACCTACATAAAAAACAAATGAAAACAAACAACAACAAAAAGCAAACTAGAGTCCCCCCAAGTAGGTTCTCTCTTTAGTGACTGTACTGAAAATCAAGTAAGGATGTGGGGTAAGAGGAGAAAGCCCTTCCTCTTCTTGTCTATCTGCCACCTGGACTCTTCCCTTCAAAGCCATTACCTCTAATAGGAATTTACTTGTCCTTTTTCCTCATGGCCATGGTCAGTCCTCTGTTTGGAAACTGTGGTCTTCTCCACTCTGACTAGAGTCTAAGCATGTTCTTCATTTTTGTGTAGGCTTGGATTCTGGCCCTTCTGTTTATCTGTTGTTTTTAAGTCTGTACTATGCAAGGCTTTCATTACATATTTGAGGCAAGATCTTGGTTCCCCTCTCTTTAACTAGGATCCCTTCTTTGTTCCAGTAGGGATACAGGGCTGTATATTAGAGTTTGGCAAAACATGCTGAGAAATTTGGGATCTAACTGATCATTTGATCAACCTATTTAGTTGTAAACCTAGCTATTAGTGTTTACATATCAACTGCTACAGTCTCACACTTAACTTCTAACAACTAACTAAATGTTAATTGATTCAACTATTGCTTGCAATACTGTGCTTTACTCTCTAGAGGGAAAAAGACAATAAGGGAGTAAGATTGGGTTGTTGCTTCTCCTTCAGACTCTTCTCAATCCAGAAAATTTATATTGTCTTTGTGTAGGTATATTTTGTGTTGTTGCTCCACCCCCAGTATATCAGTCTCAGCTATACAACAGAGGACCTGATTTCTTGAGGGACTGAGGTGGTAGAATTGCTTCATCTCAGAAGTTCTGACCTACTGTGTACTATACTGAGAAGTGAACACACTAATCAGTGATATTGAACCCTAGCAAAGAGGAAAACTTGGTTGCTTGATGTTGGCTAAGCATTTCCAGGTCAGAAAATGGAGCAGATCATTCATACCAACAGCTACTTTTTCCATAGTCTGTAGAAAATATTGCTTAAGAGATAAAAATATCTAAACAAAGAAATGTCATTCCCCTCTCAGGGTTGAGAGGAAAACAGTTCAGAACTACAGAGGTGGCTGTACAACCAAGTCAGAGGTAGGCCACATACCACCCCCTGGAAAGGGAATTCCTCGGCAACCTTGGTTGCACAGGATTGGGCAGCCAAGCTTCCCTTGGGATCCTTACTTTGCCTCTTGCAAAAGCCCCTCTTGGAGAACCGCCCCCCACCCCTCACTCTTAAAAATACCTATTTTGTTTTTTGGCCATGCCGAGAAGCATGTGGGATCTTCGTTCCCAAACCAGGGACCATACCTGCATGCTCTGTATTGGAAAGGTGAAGTCCCAACCACTGGACTGCCAGAGAAGCCCCTTGAAGAACCTTTGATGAGAGAGTATGAGTATTAGAGGGCAGCTGGGTCCCTTCCATAAAGTGATTACTTGCAGACTCTCCTGGGAATAATTAAGCCAACCAAATACTGCTCAGATTGTTAGAGTGTTAAAGAGTAATTAGAGGTACAGCAGAGACTTCCTGGCAGTCCAGTGGTTAGGGCTCTGCTTGCAGTGCAGGGGGCATGGATTCAGTTGCTGGTTGGGGAACTAAGATCCCATATGCCATGAGGCACAGCCAGAAAAAACAGCAATAACAGTGAGTATCAGTTCTATTCCGTAGGTCTAGTTCCTCAGGTGACTTTGTAGAACTGTTAAACTTATCAATTTGACTGAAGATATGAGCTTGAAGAGGGGTTAGACTGACTTTAGGCAAGGAAGTATTTGTCCTCAACAAATATGAAGTATAGCCATCTTTTCTGATTGAGCCTGTTTTATTTTCAGCTAGATAGGAACCAGGAGGGTGCCTGGCAATAGAAGTCACAGATTCAGAATGAAAGGATTAGGGAGACTAGGGCTACCATATAACATTCTCATGTTGTTATTGTTTATTCACTAAGTCTTGTCTGACTCTTTGCCACCCCTTGGACTGCAGCATGCCAGGGTCCTCTGTCCATGGGATTTCCCAGGCAAGAATACTGGTTTTAATCGTTGAGACCCACCTTGCAACACTGGTCTCAAGGAAAGGCTTTCCCTCTAGTTCATATTCTAAATATGACCAAATCAGGTAGATAAGCTATCTTATGCAGGTAATTTCAGCACTGTTTTATTCTGTTTTGTTAGAACCTCAGCAGATATCATTCTGCACACATAGGTTCATATTAGTTAACTTCAATAGGACTTCAGTAGGATCAAAAATTTTAAAGTCTTTCTTATCACAGCTGCTATTCTCTCAGGTTTCTGGTGTAATTGGGACCTCTCTCCTAAGTAATGTTCTTTTTATTTATAGGTTTGTCATGTGTAGCCTCAGTAGTTATCAGTGTGCTCTCTAAAATGGGGATAACAAGAGATAATTTTTCCCACTTCTAAAATAATTGTATGATTCTCTATTCTGCTTGAGATATCCTGTGAAACAAAGAGCACTTGGTGTGCCTTCAAGCCAATGAGCCTAGAGTATGGCAGCACTCAGTGGGAACAGCAGCCGGATTGTAAGGAGCCAAGACTCTGCTTGTCATGATGCAGAATTGGAAGTAGGACCTTTGACTTCTGACCTTCTAGTTCTGGGTTCCATGTTTAGCAAAAACTGAATGATTTAGGTGCTTTTCTAGCATAAAGAAGCAGCTAGTTTTAGATGTCATCTTAGGTTCATCTTCAGGGATGATGCCTAACCCAGACAGTTTTCTGGATGAGAGCTCTTTCGTCTTAAACTGAAGGACATGAGACAGTAGCAACAACTCTACTTTGTATTGTTTTCTTTTTTATGCTTGGCATATATTTTATGAACTATTGATAATATGTGGTCCCTTCTGTTGTACTAACAGATTCTTTTTTTCATACAATTAATCCCGACTCTCCCCCAAACCAATCAAGCCAAAAAATAAGCTTTAGGAAGTCAGTTCCCATATGCTTTAAACTTCAGTATACCGTAGTCATTCAGAGAAAATCTTATTTGGCTTAGCAATAGGATTACCCGTAGGTCCTTGTTTGCTCAAGACTTTCCCAGTTTCAGCACTACAGTCTTGCATCCTTGGAAACCTCTCAATCACAGGGAGATCTGGACAGTTGGTTCTCCTACTTAGCAGTCTTATGGTAATGTTCTCATAACCTTTCTTTGTGTTAATCCAGCTTCTTAATTGACAGATCATAACAGATGACAGGGGCTACATGTAGTGATAAAACATTCTGTCTTGGTTTGCTGTCCTGCTTAGTTCCTAGTGTTAAGACCATCTACTTGGTTCCCTTGAATATTTCAAAAGCAGGAGTGGAAACCCCACCTGTTCAGTCCTTGATGCAGCAGCAAGAGTATAGTGGAGGAAACGGTCAAGGGGCTCACATACCCTATTCACTTACTCAGCAGGAACTTGTGCAATAGGAATCTTCTGAAAAGCTCCTAGTAAGATCATAGGACTAAATATTGAAACAGCTTCCAGGGATGATTTATCTTTAATGTTGTTGGTAAGAAATTAGATTTCCTGCAACATTTTTGATTGGTTATTTTCTGATTCTTGAAAAGGGGACCTAGGTTTTTTTTTGGTAACTTTTTATTTTTTACTGGAGTATGGCCAGTTAACAATGTTGTGATAGTTTCAGGTGGACAGTGAAGGGATTCAGCCATAGATATATATGTGTATCCATTCAAGGGAACCTAGGTTTTTATACTATGAAAGTCATTGGTATAAATATTGTATGTATGTGTTTTTACTTTTTTATCTCCAGTCAAAGTATGACGAACTTAAAAAATCAGAGAAGGGAAGTAAACAGCAGCATAAAGTCCATAAGTACATCACATCATGTGAAATGGTGATGGCTCCTGTTCATGAAGCAGTGGTTTCCTTACACGTTTCCAAAGTCTGGGATGACATCAGTCCTCAATTCTATGCTACATTCTGGTCATTGACAATGTATGACCTTGCAGTTCCACATACCAGCTATGAACGGGAAGTCAATAAACTTAAAATCCAGATGAAAGCAATTGATGACAATCAGGAAATGGTAGGTTTTTGTTCTAGTAGCTCAAGAAGAATAACTTCATGGTATTAATTCAACACTTTCTGTATCTTGGAATTATAGTAGCTCAGGTTTCTATCTTGTTATTTTATAATGTTTTTCTAAGTGGGTTTAGAAATGATCTCTCCATGAGTGGGGGCAGGGGTTTGGTGAGTGCATGGAGGTTATGATCAATCATAAGGTATTCAAGTTTGCGTTTCTACTGAATGCTGTGCTAGCAACTTAAAATGGTCTGTGTTACTAATTGCATGAAGAATGGGAATTCCCCAGAGGAGAATTCTTTAGGAGAAAACTTTATTGAAGAGGTGAGTCTTAAACTGAATAGGCCTTGAAGATAGGTTAGATTTAGAAATATGGAGGCAAATTGGCGACTCTAGAGCTTCAGCGAAGGTGTGAAGTAATCTAAGGTTTAAAGAGACCATTTGTACTATAGTGATAAATTTGAATGATTAGGATGGTGCCCAGTGCTGTAGAGCAATGAAAGTTAGAAAGGAAGGCTTGATCAAATTCAGAGCTATTTTAGATTCCTGAGCAGGGAAGCAATAATGGTAAAAATGGTACTTTAAAAAGCTTGCTCATAACAGTGGTATGAAGGATTCATTTGGTAGGCCAAGGGATTGGCATGGGGCAGTAGACCACCTAGGTGGCTTTTGGGTAATTCATTATGAGGTACTGAGAGCATAGACTATGATGGAGGTAGTGGGAATGCAAGGGACTTGTAAGCAATTAGAATGTTGAAACAGAGAAGGAGGGATCCAAGATGACTCTATGACTCAGACTAAAAGTACCCCTGTTGAGAAGGTAGCCTATTTTGGTAGGGTACAAAGACTGACTTTATTGATTGGAGGTGAAAGCACATCCAAGTGGACTCCTAAACATCCCTGTTGAAGTAATTAGTATAAAACACTGGCATTTATCTCCTTACATTTTTTAATTAAAAGAAGGAGAAGTAATGTGCCTATAGTTAGAAAAGTATCTAACTTATACTTTGTAGCCTCCAAATAAAAAGAAAAAAGAGAAGGAGCGATGTACTGCCCTTCAGGACAAGCTTCTTGAAGAAGAAAAGAAACAGATGGAACATGTACAGCGAGTTCTGCAGAGACTGAAACTGGAAAAGGACAACTGGCTTTTAGCAAGTAAGTTGTTGGAATTGTTACATTTCTGCCACTTAACATTAAAAAAGCAGAGGTTTATAACTTTGGAGGTACTGAAGTGTATTATGTTTGTATTTCAACTCAGTGTTCACTATCCCATTGTTTGGTTTAGTTGCTAAGTTGTCTCCGACTCTGCGAGCCCATGGACTGTAGCCCACCATGCTCTTCTGTCCATGGGAATCTCCAGGCAAGAACACTGAGTGGGTTGCCATTTTCTTCTCCAGGGGATCTTCCTGACCCAGGGATCAAATTCGAGTCTCCTGCATTGCAGACAGATTCCTTACCAACTGAGCTACAAGGGAAGCCCATCCCATTCTTTGGTTATTCATTAATGCAGAGTTGACTTCACATGTTCACTGAAAGAACAGATTTAGTTTGTGATGAAATTAATTGATCATATTGGCAGCTTATCATTCAATTCGTATGTATAAAATCTTATTTCTGGAGAAATTATAGGTAGAAAAATGTCCACAGAGTGAAAATGAAAGTCTTATCCCAGGCATGACCTTTTGGTTACAAACTATAAATAGTTTGTGGTTTTATAGCATTCTCTACACTAAAGTTAATGTTGTCATGTTTAGTGACCTTGAGGCACTTGAGGAAGAAGTTTACCACTTAATATATTCTTCCCTTATTTTTAGAATCTACCAAAAATGAGACCATCACAAAATTTCTACAGCTGTGTATATTTCCTCGATGTATTTTTTCAGCAATTGATGCTGTTTACTGTGCTCGTTTTGTTGAATTGGTACATCAACAGAAAACTCCAAATTTTTCCACACTTCTTTGCTATGATCGAGTAAGTTCTTTTTATTGCAACCTTTAAAAAAAGTCTCACACAAAGATAGCTAAACATTATAATCTGTGGAGGTATTATTTGTGTGTAGTTAAAAGTATGAGCTCAAGAGCCAAGTGCCTGAACTTGAATCCTAGCTCTGCTCCTTTCTAGCTATATGATCTTTGGCAAGTTTTTTAATCTCTCTGTGCCTCAGTTTTCTATCTGTAAAACGGGATAATAGTACCTGATTCATAAGATTGTTGTGAGGATTAAATGAGTCATTACACACAAAAGCACTTTGATTAGTGCCTGGTATATATAATAAGCACCCCCTTGTTAATCCATTAACTCTACATTTGAGTTTATGCATTCTTAACCTTCACCCCTCAAAAAACAACAAAAAAGCTTACACTTTTGCACGTATATAAAAGCCGGGACACTTTTTAGTATGGTCACATTCACAGATTTTTGCATCTGGCTTTTTTCTTAATAATAAATTACTGCATTTTATGGTTTAAAAATCTGATTTATGTTACAGCCTCTTAGCTGCCTATTTCTAGTTTCTGTCAGCCTTGCTTCTGCTTAACCCTGCTTAACTGCTCCCTGTAACCCCATTAATATCTATGGCTAAGTCTGTTAAAAAGTTATGATGTAATAACAATGATATTTTTTTTCTTTTGTCATTGTAAATCAGCTTTCTTCATAAAAGTGGGTTTTTGTTGTTGTTGTTATTGTTGCTTTATAAATGTACTATTTTTTCACAAAAGCCAAAATCTTTAAAGGTCTTGGAATTGTGATAAGAGGGGATGATGCATTTAGACTAAACCTACCTGTTTAGTTTATTATGATTGGTATTACATGGTCTTTTAATATTTTGAACTTGATCTGTCTTCACATTTCACACATTGTTTTCTGTAGGTTTTCTCTGATATAATTTACACAGTCGCAAGCTGTACTGAAAATGAAGCTAGTCGATATGGGAGATTCCTTTGCTGCATGTTAGAGACTGTGACCAGGTGGCACAGTGATAGAGCCACATATGAAAAGGTATGAGAAACAAAGACTATTAAATTTTACCCATTTACCATGTATATAATGACCACTTCCAGTAAGTTCTGGGTTGTTTGGTTTTAAAAGGGAAGCTGAGTTCAAGATACAGTTGTAAAACAATGTTTAAAATTTAAGCACAGTTCATTCATTATTAAAAAGTGCTATATTTTTATCCTATCTCAAACTAATATTTCAAGTTAATGTCACTGAATCAACAATCTTTCTGTGAAAACTACCTATAATTTAGATACACGTCATATTTTCCCATGGAATCATTAATCTAGTCTACTTCAGTTTCAGCTTCTGCTGTTTTGGAGGACAGAATCTTTCTTTAAAAGTGACAGCCTATTTTCTCCCTTAGGAATGTGGAAATTATCCAGGATTCCTTACTATATTACGAGCAACTGGATTTGATGGTGGAAATAAAGCTGATCAATTAGACTATGAAAATTTTCGACATGTTGTACACAAATGGCATTACAAACTAACCAAGGTAAGAAAAAATGTGTACTTCTCAAAGGTGTTTTTTCCTCCTTCATCCTGACGCTTTTATAACAACAGATCTTAAAATGTTTGTTGTAGGCCTCGGTACATTGCCTTGAAACAGGCGAATATACTCACATCAGGAATATCTTGATTGTGCTAACAAAAATACTTCCTTGGTACCCAAAAGTTTTGAATCTGGGTCAGGCATTGGAAAGAAGAGTGCATAAAATCTGCCAAGAGGAAAAAGAGAAGAGGCCAGATCTATATGCATTGGCTATGGGGTAACAGAATTATACTTTAATGTGATTTATGAGACTAGATTACAGAAGGATTCTGAAGACTCTAAAATGTTTTACAGTGTTGAAGTTTATCTTCTGCCTTACTTCAGGAGATTATGGGAGATTATGCGATCATGTTCCCACAGGCTGGTGAGAGTTGTCACTTCTGATTACTAGCTTCCGGTCTGTACTGGATGATAGTTTCAAAAGTCATACATAACATATTTTGGCTTGAAGGAAATGCAGTTTTATCATTAGTTGAATTATCAGCTCTTCAGTCGTGGAAAAAAGGCATTTTAGTTGAAGGATTAGTTTACATTGAGGTTTTTATTTTTAAGAAAGCATCTAGGCTCTCCATAAAGACCTTTAGGAACTTACTGAAAGTTAATATTATTTTATTCTTTGGAACCAAGTATCAGAGTGAATAACTTGCTAATTTTATTCTTTTAAACCCCATGTTTGTGCCTTTTGATTTGTATTTGTATATTTAAACACTTTGTGCGACTTTCAGCTACTCTGGGCAGTTGAAAAGTAGAAAGTCATACATGATACCTGAAAATGAGTTTCATCACAAAGACCCCCCTCCGAGGAATGCAGTTGCCAGTGTACAAAATGGGCCTGGTGGTGGGCCTTCTTCATCGTCGATCGGAAGTGTATCTAAGTCAGACGAAAGCAGTACCGAGGACACTGGTATGCTTATTATTTGTATGAATTTATAAGTAATACATTTTGCTCCAGGAAACTGATATGTTTTGTATCCCATGACAAGTAAAATGCTGGCTTAGTGTTACTTTTTTGTTTCCTGAGTAGGAGTATGTTACTGCCAAGAAGTGATCATTCCTTTGTTTCTTTCTATCTAGTCTTTAATCATTTTGCTGTGAAATTGTAACTTATTTACATCTTGGGGCTTGTCAAATAAAGCTTTACCTTTATTTCAGATAAATCAAGGGAGAGATCTCAGTGTGGTGTGAAAGCTGTTAATAAAGCTTCTAGTGCCACACCAAAAGGGAATTCAAGTAATGGAAATAGTGGCTCTAACAGGTAGGAACACTGTGCTCTGGACCAAAATTCTGAATTCTTATATGATTAACCAACCTCACTAGACATGAATGAAAGAGGATGATAGTTGAATACTATTAAACTCATTTATGTTGAACTTAAAAATTTTCTATATACTGCTATTTGATGATATGCTTACCTTCCTCACATTTTTTATAATGTTGAAACTGCCTTTGTTTCCTCTACTGGAATATGCAGGGGAATGTATGTGTTGAAGTTGAAAAAATTTTTTTATGATTGGGTGTTTGCTGTGGACAGTCTAGGTAAGAATAATTAATATGAGAGAAGCATACACTGATTTAGACCAATGATCCATCCAACTAAGTGATCCAGTTCCTGATCATAGCACCCTGGGTTGTCTTATGGGATAGTTTTTGTTACTTTTAATTCTCAAAGGTTATGAACATATACAAAAAGGCCCAGCATCACTTTAATTACTCTTTCTTAATCTACTGTTTGTGAATTTGGTTATTATTTATTGGATAAAGAAGTACTTCCCTTTTGTCTTAAAGTTGTCCTTTAGTTTTCAAAGGGTTACTCTTAGTTCTGAAATTTTTGAAGTTAGTAAAAAAAAAAAAAAAAGGCTTTATGATTTATAACTGAATATATTTTATGGCCATTTTGTCTTAAAATCTCATGTTTTCCTTCTTAAGCAGCAAAACTGTTAAAGAAAACGACAAAGAAAAAGGAAAAGAGAAAGAAAAAGAGAAAAAAGAAAAGACTCCAGCTACTACTCCAGAGGCCCGAGTACTTGGTAAAGATGGTAAAGAAAAACCAAAGGAAGAACGGCCAAATAAAGATGAAAAAGCAAGAGAGACAAAGGAAAGAACACCTAAATCTGACAAAGAGAAAGAAAAATTCAAGAAGGAAGAAAAAGCTAAAGATGAGAAATTCAAGACCACTGTCCCGAATGTAGAATCAAAGTCAACTCAAGAAAAGGAAAGAGAGAAGGAGCCATCCAGAGAACGAGATATAGCAAAGGAAATGAAATCAAAGGAAAATGTTAAAGGAGGAGAGAAAACACCAGTTTCTGGGTCCTTGAAATCACCTGTTCCCCGATCAGATATTACAGAGCCTGAAAGGGGCAAGTTTAAGTTTGTCTTTCTTTTTACTTGTTTACCTTTGGTGTAATTTAAAGGGAGAAACTAATACTTAAGAATCTTAGAAGTTGGTGTTTTTTTTTTAAGTGTTTGGGAAAAGTGGAAACATACCTTAATTGTGACTATTTCTTTTCATCCCAACAGAACAGAAACGTCGCAAAATTGATACCCATCCTTCTCCATCACATTCCTCAACAGTAAAGGTTAGTATAGCCTGAGGAAGGCAGCGTCCATGTTAGGCTCACCTGTTTGGAATACATGTCCTGACTTCCTTCAAGTCTTGTGCCAAGTATTCACTGGAGCCACTGGAGGTTTTATATTGCATTAGAAAATGATTTTTTTTTTACATATTGATGGACTGATATTTTTTTCCTATCAAGTATTTTTCTTATAAGAATATTAAAACTTCAAGGACCTAGCACTAATTTTGTAGTGTTTCAAAGTGCAAGAGAAATTTTTCCCAGAAGTGCCTCACTGCTTTAAGCAGTCTTTTTTTGGAGTGCAATGGTAGCTACAAGCAAATGAATCTTTGCAGCAGAATGAAGCCTATTTTCCGGCATAAATATTGAAGAATATATATCACTGAAGACTTCCTGGATGATACAAGATAAACAAGATACCTCTGAATTCATCAAGCTTCTTGATGAGCATCACACCGATGTGTGCCTTCTAAGAAGGAGTCTTGAAAGGAGTTCCATTTTAAAGTCTCCTTGGTGATCAGTTCTCCTGTAGTTGTGTATATTCAGTGAGCATGCAGCTTCTGTTGTATCTTCCCTTGGAGGTTTGTTTATACCCATTGGGTTCCCAACAAGTTGAACCTTGCAGATGTGGCATCCAATCCTACCACCCAGCAAAGAGAAACCCCAGGCATTCAACTGCAGCACAAAATCGTGGGTGTAGCCTTCTTGAAGACTCAGGGTAGCCATTCCTTGCTCCATATTTAATTTTAATTCTAAAGTCATCTAATTTCATGGAATCTTTGAATTTGCAGTACGTTGAACTTTTAAACCTGTAAGTTAACTAATTCTTCATCAAGAGCACTGTGGTTGAATACCGTAATTTCATTTTCTTTTTTTTTTTTAACGTCTTTTTTTTTTTTTTTTTTTTGTGGGAGGTATGAGATTTACAATTAGAGGCACTTTGCAAAAAGAAAAGAGTTAATTACTCTTTTATAGAATATATTTTGTTTTCTTGTTAATGTAATGCCACTGAGTTTTCTGCCTAGAATAAAATTTGTGTATGTTTATGATAGAGTCACAAGTAAAGATTGAAACCTCTCTATTAAAGAAAAAGTATGAAAATATAAGACAATGTTGTGATCTCCACTATCTTAAACTTTTTTATGGGGAAAAAATATTTTGCTTTCTTAAGCTTAATGTTACCTGTAGCTTAAATACAGTATTCTGAAAAAAATGTGGCATTGACATTTATTTTTAAATTCTGAGCAGAAAAAGATTTTTATTTGTTACAATGAGTACATATAATTGAGTTTTTTTTAAACATTACAATTCCATTACATAGTTTTTTTTTTAACTGTTGATATTCATATAATAATGACATCACGAGATTTATCCTCACAAGAAGTAGATGGTTTATTTCCAGGTTACAGCCATACTTCCCAAAGTTCCTCTGGGTTCTGAGAACTATGCCAGCTCACCTGTCATCTCCATTCATTTTCTACAGGACAGTCTCATCGAACTCAAGGAGTCTTCAGCAAAGGTTTGAGTCTTTTAAAATCATCATGCCTAAGTAAAACAAAGAAAAATTCGTTACTTCATTTGTTTAGTATACCCTCACTCTAATAAATTCAGTAAGCTAGTGGAATAACCTTTAAAAATACCTATCACAAACTGAAACAGTGGATGACAATGGGGATGATCCCTTTAAGTGAAATTGTTACAAAATGTATGTAATGTGGCAACCTTCCTATAATCTCTCCTTGCTTGCTGTTAATGCCTTATCCTTTTATGCTTCAAAATCTGAAAATAAGTTTAAGATAATGCGGAGGGAGTTGGTTTTTTTAAGGGGGAGTAGGCTTATTTAATTTCTCAAAACAAATCTGTCAGACTGTTTTCTAATTTTTTTAGATAACCCAGAAGACCAAAAGATATATCTGATGCATTCACATAACTCTTCTAAAAACCGAGCCCATCTCAACCCATAAACGTCAACCCATTTTATGTCACTTCTGCCGAGCTACCTTTTTGGTAGTTGTGGCATATTATCAAAAAATATGGTTAATGTAAGCTAATCATTCTCTTGGAGGGGAATATTCAACTCAATGGTTGTGTTTACATGTCAGTATTAATTCTTGCCTATTCTTGAATATTCTGCTACTAAAAATAATGTGCAGTTTGTGTATCTTATTACAGAGTTCATTCATTTCATGATTATAGTTGAATTGTCCAATGTTCATGTTATTTTGTCTTTATTATTATAAAATTTGTACCCTGTTTCACTTTGGTTTTCTACTTTGCCTCCTCTTATATCTGCTAAGTATGATTCCTTACTGGTGGACCAGTAAAAAAAATTATATCTTGGGAACAAAGCCAGTTGACAGTACTAACCACTTTTAGAACTATAGCTTTAAATTGAAATGTCTGTGGATATTGGGCAAGTAAGCACTAATTTTTAACAGCTTAGATTAGCCAATATGCCTGTCCTGAAATTGTAGCATTGTTTTTAGAATATACTGTATTAATCAAATGTGAATGGTTTCTTTTAAAGTAAAAATTTTGCTATATCGATTATGTATTCCAGTATAGTAGATTTTTATAACCAGAGTGGGATTGTGTATGTATGTCAGTCTTAACCGTCAGTGGCTTGTGTGGGCTGTTTTAAATTCATGGGTTTACAATGTTACCTTGTGAATATTTCCTGGAACATATTTTGAAGCAGTTGGAAACCTGCTGTTACACTTAACTGGATTTTTAAATCAATGATGAAGATTATGGTTCCTTGCATTTTGTGAAAGCCTTTTGAAAATAAAACATATGAGATAAGCATATGTTATCTCATTTCATACTCATCATAGATGTTGTGAGGCAGGAAGGGCAAGTAGCAGTGTCTTTTTTTAACAAATAACAGCCTAAAGTTTCTGATCTTTTCCCAGTGGCATATAACTTGTTAGTACCAGAACTTGTACTAAAATTAAGGTTCCTCAAGTATTCTTACCACCATGAAAATAAAGTTGCAAAAAAATAGTTCCTTGATTCCTAGCACCCATATTTCAATAGTAGTTGAAAGCGTTCTTAACTTCTTTTGTGTGTTTGTCTTATTTTTTAAATTACAGTGATTCAAGGGTGATCCTGTTCCCCTTAAAAAAAAGATAGTGATTTTGTGGGCATTTAAAACTCATAGATTTATTCCATATTCAGTTGGAACATTTAGAAATGGCATATGAATATACTTGTAAAAATTGTGACTCATACATACCACTTTTCAGATCCTTAGTGCCTGACAGTATGATTAGATGTTCAGTAAATATTTAAAATGAACTTCTATGCCTTTGGACATATTAAAGCATCCAAAGTTCACTAGTCTGAATGGTAGTTGATGTTGCTTTTTGTGTGTCTAGGAAAGTTTACTAGCATATAAATGTCTTAGAAAATTTTTTTTTTCTGGATTTTGAGTGCTTTCTAATATGAATGATCTATAAATAAACTCACTGTTCCTGTGGTAGCTTTTACTTTATAGAGGATTTGAAAGATGTGTGTCTATATTTTCAGGTCACTTTGTTATTGTACATGTACAAATGTTGCCCTGCTTTAGTTTCATCTTTTAGTTATACTTTGTCCAGGGTCCTCTTTTTTTAAAAAATAGTTGCTATTTTCATTTTTCAATCCATAGTGAAAGTAATACATGGACCTGGCTTTTCAAGATGAATTAGTATCCAAATCTTTTCTGTCAGTTCACCTTCTACCCCCAGTTTCCAGTTGGCATGTTTCTAGTTTTGGTCCATTGTGTTTTTATTTAGCAATCTTAGCACTTACATTGGATAAAGTATGCATAGCAGGCTCCTTTAAACCAAGCTTCTCTGTAATTTCAGAGTGGAGCAGTAACCCCCCTCAAAAAATAAACTTCAGCTTTTAATTCTGTTCATCATCTTAAAACAAGGGTCTACAACCAAACCTGAGCCTACATGTCAGGCCATCGTCATATGTATTGAGTACTCACTGTGTGTCCAGGGCACTGGGAAGTATGTCAAAGTAGAAAAAGGGAAATTAGCTTCCCTGCTGTCCTGTAAACTGTGTTATGGACAAAAGTAAATGACATGATATTAATTAGGAATACATGCCACTAAAAAGGCTAATATAAAATAAGAGTTCACTGGACAGTGATTTGTGGAGTTGAGGGCATGTTGAAGTGCTGATGGCTTTTGAAGTCAAAGTAGTTTAAGAGATTAAGATAAAAATGAACACCTGTTCCAGTGAAGAGACCTGCTGGGAAGTACAGGGTGTTAGGGAGCAGCAGCAGCCACAGCCTAGAGTACATTGGATTACTCCATAGTAGAATAGAATTGTGCAAAGCTTGTGAAGAGCTTGGACTGCTCAAGCTAAGGAATATGCATTTTATTCTGTAGGCAATGAGAGACTGTTTTTGTAGAAAAGAGTATTGTCATCACAACTATTCTTAGAAGGATAGAAAGAAGGAATAGAACTGGTACATTTCTAAACTAAGAGTTTCTAGGTTTCCCAATTCCTTGCAATACAGAATTCAAGTTAGGTACATTTCATTCTTGTGGAGGAGTGTGCGTGTGTGCATGCCTGCGTGCACACGTGTGCATGCGTGCACATACTTACTTATAATCACAAACAGAAATTTTACTGGAAGAACTAAGCAGTACTACACTAAGAGTATTGCAATAACATTGCTTTCTTTGTCTTGTCAGTTTCATGAGTAATATTGACTTAAGGTGTGAATAAACTCCTCAGTTAGAAAATCTTAGTGTCATTTAGGGCACGTACC
Source organism: Bos grunniens (assembly GCF_055505025.1). Classification (NCBI taxonomy): domain Eukaryota; kingdom Metazoa; phylum Chordata; class Mammalia; order Artiodactyla; family Bovidae; genus Bos; species Bos grunniens. The sequence goes on from NC_141194.1 coordinate 138,618,825, forward strand.
TGGCAAGAGTACCTTTTGGACAAGCACTTTTATGATTGTTTCTCATTCTCTTGCTCTTTGTTATTAATAAACATTTTGTCTATTTCAGTTGATCATCAACTTTTATACATTGAATTTTTAAAGAATCTACTTATGCATTGCTATCGCAGTATTTCTGAGCAAATTGAATTGAAAATATTTGGTGGTGTTAAAAAACAAGTGTTAATTCTCAAACTGTTGGCCGTCTTTTTTTGTGTATTCCTTTGAATACCAAAGGATTTGTGTAAAAATATCTGACTTTTGACTCACTGTTCTTTTCATTCTCAAGGTATATCTAGAATTGTGTAGTTATGTAATGAGTTATGTTCAGTACCCTGCCTAATCATTTTTAATGTCTTAAGTTAAATGTAAGCTTATAGCACAGTTATAAATGCTACAAGGTTAGGTGTCTGATTATTTCCTTAATATTTTCTTTTTTAATAGATTTCCATATTTACAACTTGTATAAGTAAGATTACCTCTTCTTTAGAATTAACACATCCTTGATCTTTGGCTATTTTATGGCCTATGGGCCTTTCACTGGAGAAAGAATAGGCAAAAGAGAACATTGGTTCATTATTTTTCAGTCTGTTTCATCAACCTCAATGGACAATATGGCTTTCTGAGCTTTTTAGAGCCAGTAAGACAAGTTTTGAGCTTCCCTGGTGGCTCAAATGGTAAAGAATCCACCTGCAATGTGGGAGACCTGGGTTCGATCCCTGGCTCAGGAACATCCCCTGGAGGAGGGCATGGCAACCCACTCCAGTATTCTTGCCTGGAGAATCCCATGATCAGAAGAGCTTGGCGGACTACAACCCATGGGGTCACAAAGAGTCGGAGACGACTGAACGACTAAACACAGCTCAGCGCAAGACAAATTTTACAGTCAATTGTGATTACTTGACAGAAACTGGAGTGCTTTCAGAAGTAGAGAATATGCAGCCTTTAACGGTGATTAAGGAATAATCTATTTATGATTTATACTGAGGCAGAAAAGACTTATTAGTAAAGTCATAGCTAGGTTTTATATTATATTTTCCTCACTGTCATCAATTGCTTATCAGTGAATGGTAAAACTTTTTAAAATTCCCATGATTGTGTAGAGTTTTTTTTTTTTTTTTTTTTTTAATAGTAGAGAAAGCCCAGTAACTATTTTTCACACATGAACCCTTGTAATGATGGTGGCTATAGGTCTTCACAGTAGAACTATATAAGGACCTGTAGCTTGTGAATTTACTAATAAAAATCTCAGTTGAGGGAGGAGTGAACTGGTTGAGTTTAAATGATAAACATTTACCAGGTCAAGAATTGAAGTCTTTGCATAATTTGTGCCATGCCCTTTTATTTTAACTCTCATAGTCCATACAGCTGACCAATTTTGACTTTGGGTCTACTACCAAATGTCTTTCGTTAAATAAACAATCGAGCAAATGTCAATACTGGAAAACTAATAATCTTTAGTAATATTGCCTTAATTTAACAGCTCTACATTAATCATACTCCTCCACCACTGTCCAAGAGTAAGGAGAGAGAAATGGACAAGAAAGATTTGGACAAGTCAAGGGAAAGATCCAGAGAAAGAGAAAAAAAAGATGAAAAGGACAGGAAAGAGCGGAAAAGGGTTTGTAATTTTTTAAAAACTAGTTTGGAAAGTTCATTATCATGTACGGTAGTGTGTCTGTTGTCTTATTTAAAGTACTGGTTTGTTGCATGACAGTCTATTATTTGGTGTTTAACTGGTATTTTCACCCTAAAGTGTGTTTGAATCTTCTACAGTATAAGGATCTTCAGCCTAATAATCTCTACCAGCTCTTCTTGCCTATCATGTCATTTTACCAAGTATGTGAAACTACTGCAGATATTCTCCAATGCTAGTTAGCTATGCTCTTCTTGTAGAAAAGTAGTACTTTAAAATAAAAACTCTCAATCAACGTAGTTCACAATTCTTGGTTCTAGGATCACTCAAACAATGACCGAGAAGTGCCACCGGACTTAACCAAGAGGCGGAAAGAGGAAAATGGAACAAGTAGGTAGACTTATTAATACTTTCCGAGTAGTCATCAAACTGAATTGAAAAAGGCTTTCATGATTCTCTTTTATCATTTTAGTGGGGGTTTCAAAACACAAAAGTGAAAGTCCATGTGAGTCTCCTTATCCAAATGAGAAAGACAAGGAAAAAAATAAGTCAAAATCTTCAGGCAAAGAAAAAGGCGGCGACTCATTTAAATCTGAAAAGATGGATAAAATCTCCTCTGGTGGCAAAAAGGTAAATTATGAGAACAAAAGGAACAATGAAACATTTTCTTAGAAAATCTCCCATTAGAAAATTTAACCAATATTGAGGTTTGTTTTTTTTTTTTGGTAGTCAAATAGTTTTCTGTTAATTATTTGGGGGTGGGAAGAGGAGGTTTTGGAGGAGGGCAGGTTTTCTTGGAGAACTTGAAGCAGTTTAGTCCCAAATTGCTGGGAGGGTAGAATTAGATTACTTCTGAATTTCCTTTCTTCTCCATTCCACTCACACTTACTTCTTATCATTGAGTTTCAGTGTGTTTTCTTTTTTCTCTGACAACAATTATTACAGTTTCTCTTTAGTCATGAGATTAAAATATGGTCACATGTATTCTCCCTGATCATTACACTGTTATAAAGTCTTTCTCATTTTTCAACACACTTTTATAACATTTTCTCCTAGTAAACTTATGTTTACATCTTATATTTGATTTTAAAATTAAGTGTAGTGTGCATTCTCTTAGATACTAATGGAGAATACTCAGAATATATCCCATGCATCTGTCGTAAAGTAAGCAAGTCATTACTAAGGTGTTTACAAAGCATCATTATATTTAATCAACATATATGCCATATATTCATAGTTCTTCAAAGCAGTTTTTGAAAATTATAAGGTGATGGTTTTTAAAGGGAGGCTGCTCCTTTTAAATAAGTATTTTAAACTGAGGTAAAATTTCATATAACATAAAATTAACCATTTTAAAGTATATCATTCAGTGGCATTTAATATATTTACAGTGTTTTGCACTCATCGTCTGTCTAGTTCCAGAACATTTTCATCACCCCAAAGGGAAACCACATACTCATCAAGTCGTTCCCCATTTCCCCCTCCTTTTAGCCTTTCACAACTCTGAATCTGCTTACTATCTCTATGAACTCTTTATGAGCTTATCAAAAACTCTGGCTGTTTCCTATAAGTGGAACTATATAATAATGTGGCCTTTTGTCTCTAACTTCTTCACTTAGTGTAATGTTCTTGAGATTATTCATGGTGGTGTATGTATCAGTACTTCATTTCCTTTCATGGCTAAATAACATTCCGTTGTTTGAATATATGATACTTGTTTATCCATTCATCACTTGATGGACTTTTGTCCTGTTTTCCACTTTTTGGCTGTTGTCAATTGTGCTGCTATGAACATTTATGTGCTACTATGAATTGTTTGTTTGAATGTCTTTTTTCAGTGATCTTGTGTATATACCCTGGAATGAAATATCTGGGTTATATGGTAATGCTATGTTTAGCTTTTTGAGGGCCCACCAAACCGTTTTCCATAGTGGCTGCACAGCTTACATTTCTCCCAGCGATATAGGAGAGTGCCAGTTTCCCTACATCCTTGCCAACACTTGTTATTTTCCGTTTCTGTTCTATTTGTTTTTACTGTAGCCATCCTAGTGGGTGTGAATTAGTATCTCACTATCATTTTGTTTTTGTGTTTTCTTAATGACTAATGATGTTGAGCACCTTTTCATGTACTTGTTGGTCATTTGTATATCTTTTGAAAAAATCTATTTAGATGCTTTGGCCATTTTAAAAATTGTATTGTTTGTCTTTTTCTTGCCCAGTTGTAAGAATTCTTTATGTAGTCTTGATATTAGACACTTATGAGATACGTATATACAAATATTTTGTCCTGTAGGTTGTCTTTTCACTTTCTTGATAGTGTTCTTTGATGTATACAAGTTTTTACTTTTGATGAAGTCCAGTTTTGTTTTGCTTGTGCGTTTGGTGTTATATTAAATAAGTCTGAAGAAAAATTTATGGCTGGTGGGTGATGAAAAGGGATTTTAAGCTGATTTTTATATTTGGTTTTCCCTTCCTCAACTAATTTACCATTCGTTATAGGAGTCCAGGCATGATAAAGAAAAGATAGAAAAGAAAGAGAAACGGGACAGTTCAGGAGGAAAGGAAGAGAAGAAACAATATCCTTTTCATCTTATAGATCTTTTTAATCAGTATAATGGAAAACTTTGATACTGATCTTATTTAGAATTGTACCCTTGTAATATGTGTCTAAATGCTTAAGGACTTTTTAAAATGGTCTACCTTTTAAATAGTCTCTCTAGTTAACCCTCTCAAATGTATAAAACATGGAAATGGGAGACTTGATTGTTTTTTTAAACTTCTTTGGTAACTGAGGTGGTTTTATGCCACCAAGGGATTTAAAGTCCCTCTGGCTCTGTCACCAAGAGGAAGAAAGGAAACAGAGTCCCTTGGGCTGGGGGCATGGGGAATGGCAGGGCAAGATGATGCTGCAGGTGAGCAGAGCTGGGAGAGTCTGAGAGTGCCAGGCTGGTAAGAGTCAGTTAGGCCTGTAGGCTGAGGGATTGGACTAAAAGACGAGACACAATCCCCCCCGCCGCCCCCCCGAAAAGTTGTTTTCCCTTAATTTGTCATCTACTCATAAGTCCTCGGACAAGCACAGATAATGAAGACTTTCAATCAAGGTGAGTGTTCTCTCACCTCTTTTTCATTTAAAGATAGAAATATAAAATGAGATATGATAATGTTGAAGAAACTAGATCCATTTTTGCAAGACACAACTATAGTTTTTCACCTAAATATAATGCTCAGGTCTTTGGGTAAAGATGTGAAACAAGATTCATGGTTATTTTTAAGCTGTTTTCATTTTAAGCTTGCTGATTAGTCATGCCTTTTTTTTTTCTTTTTTAAAGCATCAAGATGTGTTTAAAAACATCTGGCTTTCTCTTCACCACTCATTCCCATCTTCTCTGGATAATTAATCACTTTTTTAAAGTACCTTATAGGTGGTGGTGGTATCTGCATTTTACAGGGGAAGAAACTGAGACTCTTTAGAGGTTAAGATGAAGGGGGTGACAGAGATATTACCTGACATGGCCAATACATAAACGTAGATCTTTTTGCCTGCTAGTGTTCTCTCATCTTTTTGCCTTTCATGCCGACATGTTGTTCAGAGATTTTTTTTGTCTTAAAGTTTCTTGCTTCTCTATCACTGCCCATGTTTTTCAAAGCCAAAAATATGGTCTGTGCTTTTAGTTTTGGAATTTAAAATAGGCAATTTTGTTTTCAAAGTAGTTATACCTTATATGAATTTTAAAAAATGTTTTATCCATCTAAGTGGACAGAGTGTTCAGAACACTTAATATGATCTTTTTTGAGCACTCAGATCATCATTTGAAAAGTTATTGTTTGCTGATGCCTTAGGATTATTGAGGTATGTAGCATGATTTGCCCTCTACAGCTAATGGTTTGAGATGGCAGTATTGAAGTTTTTGAATCTTTTATAGCCAATTTTCTTGTTTCTGTATTAGCTGTCACTTCTTAATGACATCAAGTGTACTTACATTCTCTACCTTCCTCCTAATATTATTTGCTGCTTCTAATCTTTTATGAAACTGGATAGATAACCAAGGCTGTTTACAGTTTGAGTGAGAAATGTCTGAGAGCCTGTTCCATATAAAGCAGTGAACTTTAGAGTATGGATTTTGTCCTCTGTTTATTTTGGCTACAAAGCAGGGATTTGAGGTTGCCAGGTAGGTAATTTCCTGACAGATTATGTGCTTTTTCTGTTTTGTTAGTTTGTGCTTGTTTTCTACGTAGTAGCATAGAAGGGAAGATGAGAGTTGTGAGAGAGCTTTTAAGAATTTAGTAGATTTTTTTAAATTAGGAAGATTATAAAAGAAATATTACCTATTCTTTAATTCTAGCTATCCCTTTACCTAACAACTAGCTGTCTTCCCTGATGAACGATAAACTCTTAATCTTTTTTTTATTCTTCACCATAACCTTCCTTTTAGTTGGCATTTTGCTTTTTGCTTTTAACTTCTTGCTGTCACCTGGTCCCCTTACTTAAAAAAAAAAAAAAAAAAGCTCTACCTCTTGTATCTTCACTAGGAATGGGCCAGTCACTGTCATTGACAGCTGTCACTGTGGTTTTATACATCTCTCTTCTTGCATAGACTCTTTGTGAAGCACTGGTAGACTTTTCCTTTTTTTTAAGCTATTCTGGCTGTCTTCTGTTGGATACCTTCTAGGGTTGGTCAAGTCTTTATGCTGTTCCTTTTCATTTAGAGTTCTCATCATTTCTGATTGGCATCATTTACCTTTCAGTATCAGTATCAGTTCAGTCACTCAGTCGTGTCCGACTCCTTGTGACCCCATGAATTGCAGCACGCCAGGCCTCCCTGTCCATCACCAGCTCCCGGAGTCTACTCACACTTATGTCCATCGAGTAGGTGATGCCATTCAGCTATCTCATCCTCTGTCGTCCCCTTTTCCTCCTGCCCCCAATCCTTCCCAGCATCAGGGTCTTTTCCAATGAGTCAACTCTTCGCATGAGGTGGCCAAAGTACTGGAGTTTCAGTTTTAGCATCAGTCCTTCCAATGAACACCCAGGACTGATCTCTTACCTTTAGGCCACTTCAAATCTGCTGCTCCTTGCTCCCTTTTTAATTTATATTATACAGAAAGGAGAACTGCTACATATGTCACATTTCCATGATTCAGAGATGTCGTTAATTGTAAGATTCATTGTTGCTTTCTAGAACTGTTTTTTGTTTATTTTTTTTTGAGAAAAGTACATAGAGAAATGACATTGATTTGTAAGTATCACCCTGATTTCAGAAACATTAAAATGATCATGTTAGAGTTAAGAAAATACAATATATGAATGTGACCCAGATTAAATTCCTTCCAAAGTCTTCTTTTCCTGTTTCATAATTTTTAGTTGCAAAATCCTTTTTGCCTGTTCTCTGTATTTCCTGTTACTTGTTTTTGCTAACGTCTTTGTCCAAATTCATCTTACCTCTCTTTCATTTGGTCTCTGGAACACAACTAACTTCTTTGCTTTTAACCTTTTCCCCTAGTTTAATCTTTAAAAATTCCTGTCTATGAAAAATTTCCACTTAGAACCATTCTTTAGAGTCTCAGTTTTAAATTGATATATATGGTCTTCAATTCATTAATATTGAGTTCAGCTATCTTTTGAGAGTCCTTTAGTGAGCCAGACATTGCTAAATTGAGACTTGCTTCTATGTTTTGAGAAACTCAATCTACTTGCACTTCGATCCTGGATTCTTGATTTCAAAGAATATTAACAATTAACTCTCTGCTACCCATCTGTATTTGTAGTATACTACATTCCTATTCTAATACTCCACTCCAGCGAGGCCTAATATATTTTCAGGTCTGTCTGTCATCTCTGTCTCTTATGTGTAACCTAACTCTTAACATTTAAACCCAAGGTTGCAAATTTTCAGCCCTTAGGCAGAATGTGGATTATTAGACATACCTTCTTGGCCTTGGAGATGGCAATGGCACCCCACTCCAGTACTCTTGCCTGGGTGGAAAATCCCGTGGATGGAGGAGCCTGGTAGGCTGCAGTCCATGTAGTCACGAAGAGTGGGACACGACTGAGCGACTTCACTCTCACTTTTCACTTTCATGCATTGGAGAAGGAAATGGCAACCCACTCCAGTGTTCTTGCCTGGAGAATCCCAGGGACGGGGGAGCCTGGTGGGCTGCCGTCTATGGGGTCGCACAGAGTCGGACACGACTGAAGCGACTTAGCAGCAGCAGCAGCAGCAGCAGCTTCTTGGCCTTGCATAGTTATTTAACATTTTCAGAATAGTTACACAAAATCCAAATGTTACTTTCTATTGAAGAACCGGCACACCTGGCAACATTGTGTTCTCATTTCTGCATGGCAGCAATCAGCTGGACCTGCCTAGGTGCTTGTCCCCCTTAAATAGAATGGGTCTTTTTTTGTAGTTTGCCTCAATCAGGCCCCAGGCACTTGCATTTGTTTCCACTTTATAGTAGCCCCTATAAACAACTGATTTTGTAATCCCCATTCTGAGTCTTCTTCAGTCCATACTTAGAAACTGACCTCCTAAGTGCTCAAAGATTGCTTATTTTAGGAATATGTAGAGTAGGGAGTGTTCAGTTAACTTTCTCAGTAGTTTCCCGCTGCTTACAAGCGTATATCAGCTTGCCTAGAATCCTAGTCACTGATTCCTATGTATATATGAGTGTGTTGCATATCCCTTTCCTTAGATGTTGATCTTGTTGAAGGCAGTTCCTTCTAATCAGACAACCAAGTATTTTTCTTTATTACCTACTATGTTTCAAGGGGTGTTGGTTTAGTTGCTAAGTTGTGTCTGACTCTTTGCGACCCCATGGACTATAGCCCGCCAGGCTCCTCTGTCCATGAGATTTTCCAGGCAAAAATACTGGAGAGGGTTGCCATTTCCTTCTCCAAGAGATCCTCCTAACCCAGAGATGGAACCCTCATCTCCTGCTTGGCAGGTGGATTCTTTGCCACTGAGCCACCTGCTTCAGATACTCTTAACTTTACATGAAGAATTATGTACTCAGAGTGTTAACTGTATCTTTTTGGAATTGAGAAACATCATTGACTTTTTTTTCCCCTCAATAGAAGGTTCAGTTTATTCATAACATTTGATAGTATACTGTTTAAGAAGTTGCTTTATGCGCTGCAACATATTTTTTGAGGGCATGTTTATTATGCTTTCATCTGGGTCTGTGTGTAGCTGCCACTAAAGGTATACAAAAGTTTTGTTAGGAGATTGAAATGATAGACCCAAACTATTTTTCTTTTCATTTTTATCCTTTAAAGTATCACTGAATTCTGTGCACTGATATTCATAGGCACTAAACAGTTGGAGAGAACAGGAGGGATTTTCCATTTCCTTTCTTCCACTTAAGGCAGACAAAATATTCACTCAGGTGCTGTGCTGTTCTTTCTCTGTACACAGGCATGAGCACTTCCCAAAGACTCCAATGCCGCATTTACCCCTGAGTGGCTACTCCCCATACACACATTTATCTTGAGAGGTACCCCAGGATGTGCTGAGATTCAGTTCAACAGAATCCTAGTTTTAACTATTCATTTTATCCAGTTGGAATACCTCAGGAAGTGTGTTTGTGATGATAAAAATTGCTAGGGAGCAGTTTAAGGGTAGGTGAAGGAGTAAAGTGGGCTTAGGATGGCTGTCCTTTTGTCTTTCTCCTATAGCTTCTTTCTTCCTTGTAAATGTTCATTGGACTTTTTAACTGTCAATTTTATCCATGTGTGCCTTTCTACTTGGCTTGTGGGTGCCTCTCTGTGTGTGTGTGTGTGTGTGTGTGTGTGTGTGTGTGTGTATGTGTATGTACAGGTACTAGGATTAACCAGGAATAAGCTTTTAATTTGCTGGGCTTGTATTATGTAGTTTCTCCTCATAACTTTTGTTGCCATCCAGAGGGCTCTTTTATGAAGAACTACTGAAACATTTCTTAGGACTTTTTGGTGAATTTAATCATAAAATTAGTGTGTGTATGTGTTTATAAAGGGGTAGCTCTGATAACAAGGCTGATATTCTGTTTGTCTTTGTTCTCTACTTTGATCAACAGTTTAGCTGCTCTTTCACCCAGACCTATGTTTCAGACTTCCTTCTTGCTGCCACAGCTCTCTATAAAGTAACTGCATTGAAAATCAGCTACCTCAGCTCTGAAAGGGTACTCTCTGAAGGCATTTCATACATAGTTTTCTGATACCCAGACAAAGGAGAAGGGTGTGGTGGAACATAGGGAAATGACAACCTTACTAAAACAGCAAGGCCTATTTCTGGCAAAAGCAAAGAAGAAAAAACCCCAGGATGTCCAAATAATTCCCAATGGAAAATGATGTTTACAAATGTAATCTTGTCTTAGCACAGTGAAAGGCCACCTTTTTTGGAAATGTGTCCTGCAAAGATGGTATTACCAATGCAGTTTATAGTACTGGGAGAGGAAAGCTGTCTAGGGTCAAGGACAGCCAACTCTGAACTGAGCCTAAAGTAGAAACTCTTTGAGAAATATCAGCAGTCCTCGATGTGAAAAGATCTGTGGGATTTCTTGCATTTAGAACCTGTGCTTTCTTATTACAGTGGTTAAAGCTGTACACATTTCTTAAAAATAGTTGAAAAAAAAATAACCTTATAGACTTGTTAATGAGAAGAAAATATTACTCTGCTGGAAGATAGAGTCCTAAAGTCTGAGTTTAGCAGTGTTTCATCACTGTGTGACTTTCTTCTTGATGACATTTCTTTCTCAAGTTCCCTGAACTTGGGGTGGTTTTCAAGTTTGTAATTCCAAGACTTCAGCATTATTTTGTAAATACATTCTGGACACTGCTGAGAGACTGACATCCAGTATCTTCTTTCCACTTGCTCTTGTGCTTGCTGATTTGTCATTCCAGGGTGTGGACAGACCCCTAAGCTGAAGGTCTCCCAGAGGAGGATGCCAAAGCTCCATGCGTCACTCTCAGAACGATATCTCCCATAATTGAGAGCTTCTGGTGCTGTCCATTTAATGGGAATCTGCTTTAAATCAGAAGATGAATACACACCACCATCCTCTTGACGAGACATTCCAAAGTCACTGGTTTTCAGAACATTATTTTCACCTCCAGGCAGTTTCTTGCAGCAAGGTCCCTGTGTATACAATTTTTACCTGAGATTTGCCATCCAGAAGCAGCATCTAATAAAAATGTCACTGTTTAGGTCATCCTTCTTTCTCAGAAAGGAGAGGAAATCACGTCCTGGAACAAGTCTCTTAATTTTGTAGATAGGCTGTATTTGTGTGCTAACTTTTATGAATTTTACAATATTGGTATGATTATATTGCTTGAGGATTTTGGCTCTTGTAAAAATTTTAATTTCAGTTCCTGGGAAAGATCATCTTCACATGTTCTAACAGTGATACCAATTTTATGTTTTAATGTATCCCTAAATGTGTCATCAAAATTTCCCTTGCCCAGTAATTATGACAGCTTCATGATTGAGATGGAGAAGGCAGTGGCAACCCACTCCAGTACTCTTGTCTGGAAAATCCCATGGATGGAGGAGCCTGGTGGGCTGCAGTCCATGGGGTCGCTAAGAGTCGGACACGACTGAGTGACTTCACTTTCACTTTTCACTTTCATGCATTGGAGAAGAAAATGGCCACCCACTCCAGTGTTCTTACCTGGAGAATCCCAGGGGCGGTGGAGCCTGGTGGGCTGCCGTCTCTGGGGTCGCACAGAGTCGGACACGACTAAAGCGACTTAGCAGCAGCAGCAGCATGATTGAGAACCCATTTCTTATACTGATACCATTTATTATACAATACTCTTTATTGTAACATGAACTTTTTTGGCAGTTAAAAAAGTGAGTTAAATTCACATAAAATAAAATTTGCCAACGTGGTTTTTAATATATCACTATGTTGTAACTATCACCATTAATTCCAGAACATCTGCATCTTCCCCAAAAGAGACCCCATACCTGTTAGAGTCACTCCCAGTTCTCTCTTTCCCCTCCCCCTGGAAGTAACTAAAGTATTTTCTTTTTGGATTTGCCTATTTTGGACATTTCATAAAAATGAAATCATTCTATATGTGGCCTCTTGTGTCTAGCTTCTTCTACTTAGCATCATGTTTTCAAGATTCATCCATGTTGTAGCATGTATAAGAGCTTTTTTTCTTTTTATAAGTGAATATTATTCCATTGTATGAATGTGTACCACATTTTGTTTATCCATTCATCAGTGATGAACAGGAACAATGATTTTTAAGTATTAAAATTAATTGTAAGTTCAACATATGTGTATCTATAATTATAATTGGTAATGTCAAGATTATACATGATGTGAACAGAATGCTGTATAGAAATGATATGTAAATTATTGTCAGCATTTCATGCAAGTGTGATTATTTTCTAAGACCCTTCTAGCTCTGATTTTATGAAATGTGTGAATGTAGTATTTCATCAGTAAAATTTAATGCCTTAAGCATTAATTTAAAATTTGAATGAGAACAATGTTAGGCAGATAACTTATTTGCCACATGTTGTAATAATCATGTTTTGATTTATTTCAAATATGCAGTATTTGAAAAATGTCAATACATAAAGGAAACGAGTATAATTAAGTCAATATATTTTTAAAGCAATTTTTATAATTTAGCAGACATTGCATCTTAATATAAGTAACTATTAAAATCATGTCCTTATGAAAAAATGTGATGTCATTTTTCTTTTTATTGATCATGTAAAATTGGTTCCTTTTCATTGCTATGTGTTGTTTACTTTTGACAAGCTATTGCTTGTCCCAGTGGAATGTTTTACTTGTTTCTATTTCATTTTTTCCTTCCTCCCTTCCCCCATTCCCCTCTTTCCTCTCTCTCAGATAAAATACAAGTTATCATAGTATGCCAAGTAGGCAATAAGAAATACACAAATATTTTATCCTTATCTAGGAACTTAATTCAAGCATTGGTTATTCACAGAACTCATTGATTTTCTTTCTTAAATCTTCCTTCTCTTTTTTCTTCCTTCTTCCTTCTCTCCTCCCTTCTCCTTTGGTCTGTCCTTCCTCTGCCTTCCATCCGTCACTTCTCTCACCCTGCTTCCTTTCTTATCTATCAATATAATCACTTTGTTTCTTTCAGGTGAGATTGGAATGAATTGTTCAGCTGTGACCAGAAATTTATTTTCCTGAGTAGATTGCCAAGAATTATGAATGAAGAGGGCCCATTTGCATCTCCTTAAATTATTCAGTTATCTGCTTTATTGCTCCATGCTGAAAACTTAAAATTGTTGAGTTGTGCATTACTGTATTTAACTTGTTGCTTAGTTTCTACATGTTTATTTTCAGTAAATGGCTGAAAGTGTTAACTGTTTCATATTTTTAGCACAATGTGCTGCATACAGTTTCCAACAAGCAAATAAGGTTACATATGTACAGAATTTCACTTTAGAGTAACTAAATATTGCCTGGGTTTATTTTTTTTTTTCAATATGAGATGCTTCCTTTTTATTGTTTGAAATGGAAAATAAACAATTATTGAACCATTTTGAATTTACCTCATTTAAAAACTCAATTTTAACTTATTATTTGGCCTGTTTTATATTTAGTCAGTAAAAAAACAAAGTGGGAGCAGTGTCTTATGCAATGCCTAGGAATCATTTTATATAGTTCGTGTACGACATTAAAACATGTTTGAAAAAAAAATGGTACCAGCACTCACTTGTCCCTTGCCATTTTTTCTTGTAATTATGTTAGAAAAACCAAGGGGTTGGGGGGAATAAAAATGTGTTTTAATTCTACAGTTAGAGAAGCTTTGTATTGCTGAACTTTCATCTGGAAAAGTTTCACAGTGACATTTTTAAAAGGAAATTTTTTTATCTATCTAATTCTACCCATGTAACCTTTTTTTCTAAATAAACAATAGTTTTTTCAAATGATTGTATATCATTGTGTATATTGTTGCTTATTCAAAATAACTTAGCTAAGATTCCTAGCCCTTTTCTTCTTATTTGTGTCTTAGTCCATGGACCACAATGTTTCCAAATGACAGACATCTTATCCAATAATATGAGAAAATCCTATTTTCTTTCCTCTGCACCTGGGGTAGAAAGTGGGCTGAAGTCATGCCCAGACTTATTCATTTACTCTTCAGTTTCTTGAACCCCAATGATACCTATACAAATAAATTTTTTTGTAGAGAATGACAGTAAAGGGTTTGATTTTTAAAAGGATTGAGACATGCTGAGTATATTTTAGAATTGGCAAAGGAATATAAATCTCAATGCCCCCTTTCAGGTAATTATAATTCGCAAATTGATGAGCACAGTGATTATTGTAGAGTGATCCACTCAGTGGCTGTTGAGCACCTATGATGTGCCTGGCATTTAAAAAAAAACAAAAACGATACATTGTTCGAATGATTATGCCAGTGAGAAAATAACTATGGTTCACCTCAAAATCATTTGTTTGAAACATACCAGGGAAAAGCTTTCCAGTAGGTATGTTGCATTGGTATTTTAAAGATTTCATGATTGTGAAAATTTGCCAGAACTTAGCATCAGAATCTCTTCGCTGTGTTCTCCAATTTACTGGACATAGGTAACCTTTGCTTTTTTGCTTTTGGCCTTGCTAGAAATGCATTGAGGATGAAAAGTACTAACTTTGAACTTAATTGTGCAGAAATTTATGTTTCAAGAAGAAAATCTGTATTTGATAGCTATTTTAAGGCACCTCTGTTCTACAGGCAAAGAAGTATTAAGACCTAACTCCTATATCTACAGTGCTTCCAATTCTAGCTTGAGAGATAAAGGCCAGTTGAGTGCTGTTAGGGGTCAGCAACCTTTCTGTAAGGAACTAGAGACTTTGTGGGTTTATATTAACCCATTTGGAACTCCTCAGCTCAGCATTATACTATGAAAGCAGCCATAGGATGTATGTAAATAAATGAGCATGATGGAGTTCCAGTAAAATTTTATTTCCAAAAACCTGCTCCAGAGAATCCTATGGAAGATTTATTCAAAAAAATATTTGAGTACCTCTTATGCACCAGAGGTACAGCCTTGAGAAAAACAGTTTCTGCCTTCATGGAACTTCCTATTCTATTAGGTTGGTGAAAAAGTAATTGCGGTTTTGGACCCTGAATTTTAAATCATTATAACTAGGCTCAAACACATCTTTATTAGTCAAAATAGGAACCATTACAATCACATTTTTGTCAATGGGAAATAAGTTTGTTTATTCCTATAGCATACAAATCCATGCTCCAGGAGTCAACAGCTATTTTCTGCCTCCTGCTGGTTGTGGAAGTGTTTTCCCTGCAAAAAGTTGTCGAGTTACTTGAAGAAGTGGTAGTTGGTTGGCAAGAGGTCAGGTAAATATGGCAGATGGGACAAAACTTCTTAGCCCAATACATCCAATTTTTGAACCACTGGTTGTGTGCCCTGCATTCTGTTGACCAGTGCCAGCTGCAGGCATTGCAGTTTTCAGTGCATCTCATCGATTTGCTGAGCATGCTTCTCATTTGTAATGGTTTCACTGGGGTTCAAAAAGCTGTAGTGGGTCAGACTGGCAGCAGACCACCAAAAAGTGACCATGACTTTTTTTTGGTGCAAGTTTGGCTTTGGGAAGTGCTTTAGAATTTCTTTGTCTAATCACTGAGCTGCTCATCACTGGTTGTCATATAAAATCCTTTTTGTCGCACATCACAATCCAAGAAATGGTTCACTGTTGTGTAGAATAAGAGAAGACACTCCAAAATGATGATTTTTTTGATTTGTCATCAGCTCATGAGGCACCCACTTATCAAGCTTTTTCACCCTTCCCGGTTTGCTTCAAATGCTGAACAACTGTAGAATGGTTGACATTGAGGTTATTGGGTAACTTCTCGTGTAGTTGTAAGAGGATCATTTTTGATGATGGCACTCAACTGTTGGCAACTTCTGATGGCCAGCCACTATGCTCCTCATCTTTAAGACTCTTGTCTCCTTTGCAAAACTTTTGAACTACCACTGCACTGTATGTTCATTAGCAGTTCGTGGGCCAAATGCCTTCTTGATGTTACGAATTGTCTTCTCTGCTTTATGACCTGTTTTGAATTCGAATAAGAAAATTCACTCGGATTTGCTCTTTGTCTAACATCATTTCCCTAGTCTAAAATAAATGTAAAATACACAGCAAGTAATGTCATTAGTGAAAAACATAAAGCAAGAAATATGCGTTGAAATGTATAACATGACCACAATTATTTAAGAATGTATCCCAATATCGAACAGCAAAGTTCAACAATGCAAAGTGGAGGCAAACAACAAACACTGGAGGTGGGGGAACCAGGTAAGGAGATTGGATGGGGCAGGACTTACTCTACATAACAGTGATCAGGTGGAATGAAGACGTACAAAGCAGGATATTTTGAGGTGGTTATTGCAGTATGACTTTTATTACTACATAATGTGAGCAGGAGCTATCCCTAATCTCTCATCTATCTTTGAACCTTTTACATGAGAATCATGTATGCAGGATTTCTCAGGACCTAGGCTGTAAGCTCTAGTGGTTGTTAACTTTAGGTTCATAAATGGAATCGAAGGATATCTATGGGCTCTCCAGAAATTGAATGCAATTTGTGGTATGTGCATTTTCTTGGGTTGGTAACTTGCCCCAGAGTCTCTAAAAGATGGATTCAAGATGGCAGGTTTGTTTTTCAGGGTCTTCTAAAGAACTCTAAAAAGCCTCTATACCCAATCAATCCTGAATCCATCTTAAGTTGATCATAACTTGGAAGATGGTCATCCATTCATCTGTATTGTTTTAAGTGGTAGTGGCAAAAGTTAAAACATCTTGCCTTGTCAAATTATCTGGAGGCTATCTGCAGTTTATTGTTGGAAAGTCACTTGTCAGTGGAATAGAGCCATTTTCTATTTCAAGGAGACGCTTTAACCAAGTATGAGTGGAAATCCCAGCATGCTTATTTTTTTTCAGTAATTGTTGGAATTGTTTTATTTCTCAGGTTTCCCTGATAGCTCAGTTGGTAAAGAATCCACATGCAATGCAGGAGACCCCAGTTAGATTCCTGGTTTGGGAAGATCCCCTGGAAAAGGGATAGACTACCCACTCCAGTATTCTTGGGCTTCCCTTGCGGCTCAGCTGGTAAAGAATCCACCTGCAATGCGGGAGACCTGGGTTCGATCTTATTCTAACCGAACCTGGATTTGGTTTTATTTCTACTCTACCATGTTTCAAGAAGGATTTATGAAAAAAAGCATACAGTACAATATTTTAAAAGTAAATAAGAAAATTTGATTTCTCATCAAATTTGGGGTGAAAATAATACCCCAAGTGAAGCCAACACTCCAAAATGTTGTGTACACTTTATTCATGAATTGGCTCTGAAAAACCTGGCAGGCCACACAGAGAATTTAATGTGGTCAATTAGAGAAATTGCAGTGTCCATCATATAAAAAGCGAGTCATGGTGGAGAATAACATTTTCTGGCAGTTAAACCTAAAGGAGCTTCTCTTTTGTATTCTCATAAAGAAACAGCCTTGTCTTTTCAGTAAATGAGATGAAGGGATTGTATCTTGTAATAGCCCTGAATGTTAGCTGATGGGCAACAGCTCAGTTCATTCAAATGAAGGCTATTTCTACAATGACACCAAAATACGTATCTCAGGCACCTAGGTCTCTGATGCTTTGGTTTAGTCCAGGAAATCAGTTGAATATTTGAGACCAGGTTCTTAAACTGGGATTTATGGTGGCCTTACTTTTTATAAGCATGTTTGTAAAAATCCGAAAACTCATGTGATCCTTGTTTGATTCTCATGATCCAAGTAGCATAAGATCTCATTAGTTTACAAGCTGTGCCTGGCCTTTGTTTTGTTTACATTTTTGTGGATGCTGATCTCTAAAGACTGCCTCTTGGGTAGAATGAAGCTTTTAATATTACAGCCATTTAATATTCTATCTTACTGCTTATCAGAAACAAGTTTAAATGTTTAATTTTTTTAATTGAAAATTTTAATAACATTTCTAGAGGTCCTGTCAGGGGCAAAGAGACTTTATTTGTTCTAGAGCTGAGAATAAAAGAAGGATTTCTTTAAAAGATGCTAATTCATGCTAATTGGATACAGATTTTGTTGGGGTTATAAACACAAATTGACATGGTAATTGAGAATAACAATAGGAGGATATTGGAGGATAGTGGGAATATTGACTATAATGACCATTTCTGCATGGGTCAGGCTAACAAAAGTTTAATTCCTTTGATGTGTTGTTCAATGGAGTTTTCTGTTGGTTTGTTTTCAGTTGCGCTGGGCCTTTGTTGCTCCGCCTGGGTTTTCTCTAGTTGTGGCGGTGAGCGGGGGCTATTCTTCCTTGTGGTAAATAGGCTTCTCATTCCCGTGGCTTCTCTTGTGGAGCGCAGGCTCTGGGCACACGGGCTTCAGTAGTTGTGGCGCACAGGCTTAGTTGCTCCACGGCATGTGGAATCTGGACCAGGCATCAAACCCATGTCTCCTGCATTGGTAGGCGGATTCTTATCCACTGTACCATCAGGGAGTCCTGGAGGTATTTAATGGAGAAAGGAAAGAGGAGATTTTGACTGAGTACAGAGCACATAAACGTGAGAAATCATCCTTGCAAATGAGAAATAGCCTTCTTTTCAGGGATAGGAGCTAGAAAATGACCTGTTACTTTAACTTAGATGACCTCGGATTTTTGTCAGATGACAGATGTCCTTGGACTTGAGTATCAGACTGATAAAGAGCTATTACCCCTGTCCTCATGAAACTTTAACCAGAATGATATATTGTACTATATTCAAGGCTTTTATGATCTTTATTTCAGTGCAGTGTGTAGTGGTACTTACCTTCTAGTTACATTTCATCATTATTAAAAAACATTTGTAAATTGTAATTAGATATACCACTGCTAGGTACTACTATGCAGGCACCTTTTGTGCTTTCCAGGATAATTCATCCAAGGCGTCACTAATACAGACAAAAGGTTGTGCTTATGGGATATACAGCAGGAAATGTAAAATGAGTAAGATATACATATCACATGTTATCTGAGGTCCAATTACATTTTGAACTGATGGTGAGTACTCAGGGTGAGAATGACCTTAGACTATGTGTGATTTGGGAAGTCTTTTTCTCAAAAGGTTGATCTGGGAAGACTTCGTGAAGGATTTAGATATTCAGGAAGCCAACCTATTTCAGTTCAGACCTAGAGGGTGTAGGTCTTTTGGGATCTGGTTCCACCCTAAGTTGGCACTGGAGGAGAGAGTGTCTCTAGAAGAGATCGAGAATTCAGGCCCATTTCGGTAAAGTGCAGAATCCCTCCAGAGGCAATGGCAGCCCACTCCAGTACTCTTGCCTGGAAAATCCCATGGGCGGAGGAGCCTGGTAGGCTGCAGTCCATGGGGTTGCTACGAGTCGGACACGACTGAGTGACTTCACTTTCACTTTTCACTTTCATGCATTGGAGAAGGAAATGGCAACCCACTCCAGTGTTCTTGCCTGGAGAATCCCAGGGATGGGGGAGCCTGGTGGGCTGCCATCTATGGGGTCGCACAGAGTTGGACACAACTGAAGCGACTTAGCAGCAGCAGAATCCCTCACACCAGCCTGTTATCAATACTAGCATGGGATTGGATCGTACCTCTTTACCTCTTTATATACTGTTTCACACTTCCTAAAGACTTTTTCAGTCTTTTTTCATGACTAACCCTCATGTCACCAATCTTTTTATCACCGTAATAAGTTTTAATCATATTTTTTGTATATTACAGATCATTGAAAAGTTATTGCCTCTGTGTCAAGATGATTTTCCTCCTCTCTGAGTGAGGATGAGTTCCACTTAAACTTCCTCACTTGCTCTTCACAATGCCCTTTTTGCCCATGAGTTAAATCTCACAATGCATGTAAAAGCACGTAAAGAGGACCTAGTACATAGCAGGTCCTCGGTAACTGATGGCAGCTGTTATTAGTGGTAATATTTATACCAGGGGGGTCATCAGAGTCAGAATTTATCAAAAATATTTGGAGGCACCCTGCACTCCAAATATACTAAATCAAAGTCTCTTGGAGTGCAGGCCTGGAGGAGTGTTAAAGGCAGTTCCTCAGGTGATTATAATGTGGAGATGATATTTGGGAATTAACAGTTTAACTAGCCTACAATCCCAAGCACCTGTGTTCTTACTTCAGTTAGGGACAGAACCAATCCAGAGGCTGTTGCTTGGGGAGAGAAGTGTATTAGGCCCCAGGGAAAACCCATCATTAGCAAGACATATTTTAAAGTCAAGAGTAACAGCCTCTGTCCTGGGTTCAGCCAGTACATGCTGCTCTTGTTCACTCTAACACTCTTGCCTTCCCCAGCCTACCTTCACTTACCTTCCTGGATCTAACCTCTTGTTAGCCTAGACATGAATCATCAACAAACATCTACTACTAAGGTAAGCAGTTTGGAATTCAGACCTACTTTTGGTTTCGCTTATACCTTCTTTAGCTCTTATCTGTAGTGGTTCATTTTTTTATGATTGGAGTTGCATTTGGGCCTGGGTTTTGTACTCTGTTCTTTACTTTTCCTTGCATCATATTCTGATGTTGGTTAGTGAGGCGGTTATATAAACATTTACTAATTCCATGCTATAACTTTCTCTTTAAGCATTGATCTAGCTGCATCTCACAAGGTTGATGTGTGGTATTTTCATTTTCCTACAGCTCAAAATATTACCACTAATAACAATATTAATATTTTTTCTCTCGGGATTTATTCTTTGACCCATGTGTTATTTAGAAGTTTGTTGCTTCATTTCCAAATATTTGCAGATTTTCCAGACATCCTTCTGTTATTGATATATAGTTTAGTTGCACTGTGGTCAAAGCACTTCCTTTGCTTTATTTAAATCCTCTTAAATTTACTGAGACTTGATTTATGGCCTATCATGGAGACTATTCCGCATGCACTTAAAAAGATGGTGCATTCTGCTTTAGCTGGATGCAGTGTTCTATAAATGCCAATGAGGTCAAGTTGGTTGGTGGCATTCCAGATCTTCTGTACCCTTGCTGATTTTCTGTCTGCCTTGCCTGTCAATTACTGAGAGAGGTGTTTTGAAATTTACAAATATAATTGTGACAATTATTTCTTCTTTTAGTTTTGTCATTTTTTGGTTCCTGTATTTTGAACCGTTACGATTAGGTGCATGCACACTTTGGATTATATATTCTTGGTGAATTGACCTCTTTATCAAAATGAAGTATTCTTCTATACCCCCTGGTAATACTCCTCATTCTAAAACCAACTTTAAAATTAATACAGTTTCGGAAGGTTTCTTTTCTTTTGGCCACACCGTGCAGTCTGTGGGATCTTAGTTCCCCTACCAGGGATCAGACCCATGCTCCCCGCAGTGGGAGCATGAAGTCTTACCCACTGGACTGCCAATACCCTTGATTGCATTTGCATGGTATATTTTTTCCATCCTTTACCTTTATATTTGAAATGGGTTTTCTTGCTTTTTAATTCAATCCAATGACAGTCTCTGCCTTTTAATTCAAGTGTTTAGACAGTACATTTAATGTCATTATTGAATAGTTAAGCTAAAATCTGACTTCATGCTATTTGTTTTCTATTTGTCCTGTTGTCTCATTTTTTTTACTTTTCCTCTGCCTTTTTTTTTAGATGAATTGTGCCTCTTTTTCCTCATTGGTAAAGTGAGGCTAATAATGAGAACCATTTCGTAAGGTCATCCTAAGGATTAAGTGAGTTCATTCATACAGTAGTGCTTGCCCCATATTTATGCAGAGCTCCACAAATGGTTGTTTTAACAATCTGAGGATGGAGATTTCCAAGGGATATCAACTCTCCAGAGGTTTTTAATTCTAGATCTGTTTTGTACATACGTAGGTGAAGTGGTTAGTTGTCTATGGGTAAGTTTAAGTGGGCACTGAAAGGCCCTGATTCCAAAATATCACCCCTACCAGATAGCTGTGGTGTGTGAAATTCTCACAATTAAGCACTTTACAAGCACTTCTGGAGTTGTGCCTATTCATTAAACTAAGGCATTGTGGGAGAGGGCAGTCAGTTTTCTCACTAGCACTGAAGCACAAATGGTTTCTGATGATAGTACCTCATACTCTCATGTTACCTAGGAAAGCACTGAGAGATTTTACCTGGGCGAAAGTCAGAGAAAGGGACATGGCCTGATCCTGGGAGAGTGCCACAGCATAATGGCTACTTGAAGGTAAAAGGACATGTAGGAAAGGTGCCAAAAAGGACCTAGCTCACTTGGTGGTTTTGCCTTGGGCATATTTGTGGAGTTAAGCTTCTGGGTTTTGTACTTGTTTGTTTCCTTCAGTTTCACTGTAGGAATATGACACAGTTGATATTGTTTGATTCTTGCAATAGTTAACTTGGTCATATTTTTACAGTTCATCTCTCATCATCTGTGCATGCTCAGTCATGTCCGACTCTTTGTGACCCCATGGACTGCAGCCAACCAGGGTCCTCTGCCTATGGAATTCTCCAGGCAAGAATACTGGAGTGCGTTGCCATTTCCTTCTTCAGGAGATCTTTCCTACCGAGGGATTGAACCTGGATCTCTTGCATTGGCAGGCAGATGCTTTACTGTCTGAGCCACAAGGGAACAGTTCACTCACCTCCAAAACATAAGGCCACTACTTTGGAAGTCTAAGTCATAGTGGGTTGGAGACAATTGTGCTTTTCCCTCTTAAATGAGGATTTGTTTGGTTCCTGTGAACTCTTCAACACTGTTGTGGAATATGAGCACCACAAGTAGGGACTATTTAATACCAGCACCTAACTTCATGGCAAATAGATGGGGAAACAGTGGAAACAGTGGCTGACTTTATTTTTCTGGGCTCCAAAATCACTGTAGATGGTGACTGCAGCCATGACATTAAAACACACTAACTCCCTGGAAGAAAAGCTATGACCAACCTAGACAGCATATTAAAGAGCAGAGACATTACTTTGCCAGCAAAGGTCCATCTAGTCAAGGCTATGGTTTTTCCAGTAGTCATGTATGGATGTGAGAGTTGGACTGTAAAGAAAGCTGACTGCCAAAGAATTGATGCTTTTGAACTGTGGTATTGGAGAAGACTCTTGAGAGTCCCTTGGACTGTAAGGAAATCCAACTAATCCGTCCTAAAGGAGATCAGTCCTGGGTGTTTATTTGGAGGGACTGATGTTGAAGCTGAAACTCCAGTACTTTGGCCACCTGATTCGGAGAGCTGACTCATTTGAAAAGACCCTGATGTTGGGAAAGATTGAGGGTAGAAGGAGAAGGGATGATGGAGGATGAGGCGGTTGGATGGCATCACCAACACAATAGACATGGGTTTGGGTGGACTCTGGGAGTTGGTGACGGACAGGAAGGCCTGGTGTGCTGCAGTTCATGAGGTCGCAGAGTCGGACACAACTGAGCGACTGAACTCAACTGAACACAGTGCATGGCACGGTGTGGGTACACAATAAATATTTGACCTGTTTGTAATTTCTTCCAAATGAATAGAAACTTTTGAATCAAATCAACAAGTCATTATCACCTGCTTGACTCCCTGTCCTCACTGTTCTTCAGCTCATCTCACTTGGACCATTAACCACCTCTAAACTGAATCCCAGACATGGTCTCTGGACCCAAACCTACCCTGAGCTACAGGAGTATGAAAAGCGCTAGACAAGTGTTTCAACAACTCAAGCATTAGCTTTGTTACTGGTTCTGCTCCAACTCCGAGTACAGGTTTGGTAACAGGACTTTTCTCTTGCCCCTGTGGCTGGCCCTACCTATGCACCCAAGATTCATAAACAGGGTCTTTTTTCTGTATTCCAGTTTATCTAGAGTTGGTGTCTATATGTCATATACAAGAAATCATAGCCAAGTCCCTAAATACCTGCTGCTTAGCCTGTTCTCTTCTATGTCAACCAAATATAAAACTAGGGGTTGTGTTAGCCTTAAACGATTTAAGACATTGGAAGAGGATTATTAGGGGAACAGATAGCATTATACCTAAGTTTGGCCTTTTGGAGGAGTCTTCTTTAAATTGCTTTACAACAGGAAGGGAAAAAGAAATCATTTTCCTTTTCCCTCCTGCACTTTTATCAGGATCCAGCCTGCAGACTGGTATTAGAAGTTCCAGAGTTGACATAGATTTCCAGTCTATAAGCTTTTGTGAGCTGGTCTAAGACCCTAACTACCCTTTGTTCTCATGGGAAAATATGTTGTGAGTTTCAAACAGTTGACTTACAGATAAATTTTGGGACACAACCCGTTGATAAATTAGAGCTGACTGGTAGGCTAATTCAGCCATGCTTGTTTTCACCAGGGAGCCTGAGTAAATGAATTTCCAGAATGGTCTCTATATAACAATGGGTGCCACTCCTTTTCTATATTTTTTAATAAAAAATAGAGGTTTTTCTTTTCAAGGTTGATGTTATTATTTTTGACAGATGATGAGTTTGCTAAAGAAAATTATCTTTCTGGTTATTTTTATTTTGATGGAGTTGTGTGTTAGTTGCTCAGTTGTGTCCGACTCTTTGCAACCCCAAGGACTGTAACCTCTGTCTATAGGATTCTTTAGACAAGAATACTGGAGTGGGTTGTCATTTCCTTCTCCAGAGGATCTTCCTGATCCAGGGGTTGAACTCAGATCTCCTGAATTGCAGGCAGATTCTTTACTGTCTGAGCCACCAGGGAAATGGCCATTAATTTGAGATTGATATGAGTTTAAAGCAACTTAAAAATAATAACCCGGTGTACGAGACAGCAAAAGAGACACTGATGTATAGAACAGTATTATGGACTCTGTGGGAGAGGGAGAGGGTGGGAAGATTTGGGAGAATGACATTGAAACATGTAAAATATCATGTAAGAAATGAGTTGCCAGTCCAGGTTCGATGCACGATACTGGATGCTTGGGGCTAGTGCACTGGGACGACC
The DNA here is from genome assembly GCF_055505025.1 of Bos grunniens. Lineage (NCBI taxonomy): Eukaryota > Metazoa > Chordata > Mammalia > Artiodactyla > Bovidae > Bos > Bos grunniens. The sequence goes on from NC_141194.1 coordinate 138,643,391, forward strand.
CAGAGGGATGGTATGGGGAGGGAGGAGGGAGGAGGGTTCAGGATGGGGAACACATGTATACCTGTGGCGGATTCATTTTGATATTTGGCAAAACTAATACAATTATGTAAAGTTTAAAAATAAAATAAAATTAAAAAAAATATATTGGAGTTTAAATTTTTTCTAACACTTCTTTTTCTCTTTCTAATTTAAATAACACTCACTGAGGTAATTTACATGGCACATTTTCCCAGGGTCTCTTTTAATTGTTCAGTTCTTTTGGCAGACATAAAAGGTAGATGTCTAATGTCCTAGGAACAAGAATAGGTTAACCTTTGAAGAAAGAACATTATGGGTAATAGAAGATTTAAGCCAGAGGGACTTTTCATGCAGTCACACTCCCAATCATTTTAGAGCTAGTATGTTTAAAGATGAAGTCATTAGGAATATTTCAGGAGCCACATCTTAGTGTTCCCTGTGGGATATGTCCAGGGAAATTCTGACTGTCTACCAGTCCAAACAGAGTTTAAACTCTTTCTCAAAGTGAGAAATATATATCCAACATGCATTCTCTGCCTTGGTGAAGCATGAAAGTTGCTGAGGTATGAAATAAGTGATTTGGTTTATGTTTCATCAGAAAGCTTCCTTAGGACATTTTAAAACCACAGTTCAGTTAACAAAACTTACACTTACCTACTGAATTTGGAGAACATACTCAATGGCTTAACTGAGACACATGCTAAAATTAAAGTGATAAATTTCCATTAAAATTCTGATTAATGTAGCTTAGTTAAATGTTAGCATTATTAGCAATATGTCCTCTTTTGAGGATGGAAGGATACTTTGTTTTGGGGTGGGGAGGATGTGCTTGATCAGGGAGAAAGTGAAGTAAGATGGCAAACATTAGAGGTGCTAAAACGAAGCATAAAAAGAGCACACTCATTCCCTCCCCCCTTTTTTTCTTTTTATATCCAAAGACCTTTAGAGGCAAGAGAGCTATTAGCCTATAAGTTTAACTTGTTCATTATCCTGGGTACTCCTGGTTCACTTTACACAATAAATACGCTCCTATAAAGTGTTCTAGAGTGCACACATGCATAAATTAAATAATTTTCTCATTGACTCACATTTTCACTTCTGATCTTCATTTGTCAACAGATTCTAAAACTGTCAGATATTTAATAAGAGGTGTTTGAACACAGAAGGAGATTCTGTTCTTTCAGGGAACTGTAGTACATTATTTTCTGGACTCTGATCCGCTGTGGATAGTTTAAGTTATAAACCTTGAGAGAGTCAGGTGACCAAAAGGCTTATTAGAAAATGTACTGCCATGATATTCAACAGGTCATGCAATCATTTTTCCTTATTTTGAAGTTTTAGATCACTTTTCTTAGTCTTCTCTGTGACATTGGACAATTTCTAAAGAGTGGTCTAGGTCATAAAAAAATAGCTGGACTCATTGTGTTTTGTGTCAAGATATTAACTGAACTTATTGCTTAATCATTTTCTGTAATTCTTAGAGATGATGGAAATTAAATATAGACTCAATAGAGGAGATGATATCATTGTTCACAGTTGTTTACTCTCCGCCATTCCTGTAAGATGATTGTGATCCTTACCCATTGCCAGATGGCTTGCCATGCCTCTTGTGGGAGGAGTATAGATTTGACTTTGAGCTCCACTGATAGGCTTTGGCACATGGCATATCCAAGTAGCAGTTTAAGGTGACTATGTGGTTTGGCTTGGCCTCTTGTTTTTGTCCTGTGCCAAGAGAATAGTATAGCTCAGGTAAGACGTCAGGCTGGGTCCTAGAATGAGAAGATATCTATGTCTACAGAGTAAAGCTTAAAAGAAATGAGCATAGTTGCAATGACCCTCCAATAGCCCATGGCTTACATGTAACATGAACAAAAAGTAAAGGGTGTATGCCACTGTGATTTCCCCCTGCAATGAGGAACAAGACAAGACTGTTCATTCTTACTGCTTCTATTTAACATTTCACTATTTGCTGGGACAAATAGACAAGACAATGAAATTAAAGGCATTTAAATTGTAAGGGAAGGAGTAAAACTATCTCATTTGCAGATGACATGATTTAGTACACTAAAAACTGTTAGAACTAGTAAACAAGTTTGGCAAAGTTGGAGGATACAGAATTAATGTACAAAAATCAATTGCATTTCTCTACAACAGCAATGAACAAGCTGGAAGTTAGGAAAACAATTTCATTTATAATAGAATGGAAAAGATTAAAATAGGAATAAATATAACAAGGATGCAAACTATATTCTTAAGACTATAAAACATTATTGAAAGAAATTAAATAAGGTATAAATAAATAGAAAGACATTCAATAGTCATGTATCAGAAGATTTACTGTCATTAAGATGGCAGCACTTCCCCAACTGATCTATAGGTTCAACCCAGTCTGTATCAGAATTCCAGCTAGCTTCTTTGTAGAAATTGACAAGGTAGTTGTAAAACTCTTATGGAAGTTCAGGGGACCCAGAATGACTAAAATAATGTTGAAGAGGAAGAACAAAGTTGGAGGCCTCACATTTTCTGATTTCAAAAGTGTTGACAATGCAAAAATAATCAAGACAGTGAGGCACAGGTTTAAGGATAAACATAGATAAATGGAATGGAATTGAGAACCTAGAAATAAACCCTCACGTTTACAGTCCATTAATTTTCAACGAGATTTCCAAAACAGTTCAACGAAGGAAAAACTGTCTCTTCAGCAAGTAGTCCTGAGACAACTGAATATTGACATGTGAAAGGATGAAGTCAGACCCCTGCCTCATCTGATATACAAGAATTAATTTGAAATGGATCAAAGACCTAAATGTAACAGCTAAAGCTATAAAACTTGTAGAAGAAAAAAAGTAAATCTTCATGATCTTAAATTTGTCAGTGGTTTCTTAGATATCACACCATGTGCATTAGCAAAAAAAGGAAAAAAATACATAATTTGGATTTGATAAAAAGTAAAAACTTTTATGGTTCAAAGGATACTATCAAAGTGAAAAGACAACTCATAAGAATGGAATAAAATATTTGTGAATCATATATCTGATAAAGGACTTGTATCTGGATGACATAAACAAATTTATAGTTCAATAATAAAAAAGATACAATGCAATTAAAAATTATGAATGAACAAAATATGGCATATCCATACTATGAAATAATATTTAGCCATAAAAAAGGAATGGAGTTACAGTATGAATGAACTTTGAAAACATTATGCTCAGTAAAAGAACCTAGTCTTGAAAGACCATGTATTATGATTCAATGATAAAAAATGTCCAAAGTAGGCAGTGAATTAGTGGTTGTATAGGTCTGTGGGGACTAGGAGGTAAAACGGTCATAGATAAAGGATATAGAGCCTACTTCTTGAGGGCGATGAAAATGTTCTAAAATTGATTATTGTAATGATTGCATAACTCTGTATATACACTAAAACACTGAACAGTACAATTTACATGTGTGAAATATGTGGTATATGGCCATGATCATGTAGTGGTTAGTAGTCCACATTGTGTATTATGTGAATTATATTTTAATACAGCTATTAACCCCCCCACCAAAGGTCAGTTTTTTTGGACAGTACATATGATCTTGATAATGCTTTTATCTATGTGGAAAATTCTTAAAGAGATGGGAATACCAGACCACCTTAACTGCCTCCTGAGATATCTGTATGCAGGTCAAGAAGCATCAGTTAGAACTGGACACGGAACAACAGACTGGTTCCAAATAGGAAAAGGAGTACGTCAAGGCTGTATATTGTCACCCTGCTTACTTAACTTCTATGCAGAGTACATCATGCGAAATGCCAGGCTGGATGAAGCACAAGCTGGAATCAAAACTGCTGGGAGAAATATCAATAACCTCAGATATGCAGATAACACCACCCTTATGGCAGAAAGCAAAGAAGAACTAAAGAGCCTCTTGATGAAACTGAAAAAGGAGAGTGAAACAGTTGGCTTAAAACTCAGCACTCAGAAAACTAAGATCATGGCATCTAATCCCATCACTTCATGGCAAATAGATGGGGAAACAGTGGAAACAGTGAGAGACTTTATTTCTGGGGGCTCCAAAATCACTGCAGATGGTGACTGCAGCCATGAAATTAAAAGACGCTTACTTCTTGGAAGAAAAGTTATGACCAACCTAGACAGCACATTAAAAAGCAGAGACAGTACTTTGCCAACAAAGGTCCATCTAGTCAAGCTATGGTTTCTCCAGTAGTCATGTATGGATGTGAGAGTTAGACTATAAAGAAAGCTGAGCACCAAAAGATCATACATCATGACCAAGTGGGCTTTATCCCAGGGATGCAAGGATTCTTCAATATGCACAAATCAATCAATGTGATACATCACATTAACAAATTGAAAGATAAAAGCCATATGATTATCTCAATAAATGCAATGAAAGCCTTTGACAAAATTCAGTATCCATTTATGATAAAAAAGTCTCCAGAAAGCAGGCATAGAAGGAACATACCTCAATATAATAAAAGCCATATATGATAAACACACAACAGGCATTATCCTCAATAGTGAAAAATTGAAACCATTTCCGCTAAAGTCAGGAACAAGACTAGGGTGTGCACTCTCACCACTACTATTCAACATAGTTTTGGAAGTTTTAGCCACAGCAATTGGAGCAGAAAAAGAAATAAAAGGAATCCAGATAAAGTAGAACTCTCACTGTTTGCAGATGACATGATCCTCTACGTAGAAAACCCTAAAGACTCCACCAGAAAATTACTAGAGCTAATCAATGAATATAGTAAAGTTGAAGGATATAAATTAACACACAGAAATCCCTTGCATTCTTATACACTAACAATGAGAAAACAGAAAGAAAAATTAAGGAAACAATTCCATTCACCATTGCAGTGAAAAGAATAAAATACTTAGGAATAAATCTACCTAAAAGAACAAAAGACCTATATATAGAAAGCTTTAAAACACTGGTGAAAGAAATCAAAAAGGACACAGATAGATGGAGAAATATACCATGTTAATGGATCAGAAGAATCAATATTTTGAAAATGAGTATACTACCCAAAGCAACCTATAGATTCAATGCAATCCCTATCAAACTACCAACGGTATTTTTCACAGAGCTAGAACAAATAATTTCACAATTTGTATGGAAATACAAAAAACCTCAAATAGCCAAAGCAATCTTGAGGGAGAAGAATGGAACTGGAGGAATCAACCTGCCTAATTTCAGGCTATACTACATAGCTACAGTCATCAAATTGTATGGTGTTGGCACAAAGACAGAAATATAGATCAATGGAACAAAATAGAAAGCCCAGAGATAAATCCACGCACATATGGACACCTTATCTTTGACAAAGGAGGCAAGAATATACAATGGAGAAAAGACAATCTCTTTAAGAAGTGGTGCTGGGAAAACTGGTCAACCACTTGTAAAAGAACAAATCTAGAATGCTTTCTAACACCATACACAAAAATAAACTCAAAATGGATTAAAGATCTAAATGTAAGACCAGAAACTATAAAACTCCTAGAGGAGAACATAGGCAAAACACTCTCCAACATAAATCACAGCAGGATCCTCTATGACCCACATCCCAGAGTAATGGAAATAAAAGCAAAAATAAACAAATGGGACCTAATTAAACTTAAAAGCTTTTGCACAATGAAGGAAACTATAAGCAAGGTGAAAAGACAGCCTTCAGAATGGGAGAAAATAATAGCAAATGAAACAACTGACAAAGAATTAATCTCAAAAATATACAAGCAACTCCTGAAGCTCAATTCCAGAAAAATAAATGACCCAATCAAAGAATGGGCCAAAGAACTAAACAGACATTTCTCCAAAGACATACAGATGGCTAACAAACCCATGAAAAGATGCTCAACATCGCTCATTATCAGAGAAATGCAAATCAAAACCACAATGAGGTACCATCTCACGCTGGTCAGAATGGCTGCTATCAAAAAATGTACAAACAATAAATGCTGGAGAGGGTATAGAGAAAAAGGAACCCTCTTACACTCTTGGTGGGAATGCAAACTAGTACAGCCACCATGGAGAACAGTGTGGAGATTCCTTAAGAAACTGGAAATAGAACTGCCTTATGATCCAGCAATCCCACTGCTGGGCATACACACTGAGGAAACCAGAAGGGAAAGAGACACGTGTACCCCAATGTTCATCTCAGCACTGTTTATAATAGCCAGGACATGGAAGCAACCTAGATGTCCATCAGCAGACGAATGGATAAGAAAGCTGTGGTACATATACACAATGGAATATTACTCAGCTATTGAAAAGAATGCATTTGAATCAGTTCTAATGAGGTGGATGAAACAGGAGCCTATTATACAGAGTGAAGTAAGTCAGAAAGAAAAACACCAATACAGTATATTAATGCATATATATGGAATTTAGAAAGATAGTAATGATGACCCTATATGCAAGACAGCAAAAGAGACACAGATGCATAGAGCAGTCTTTTGGACTCTCTGGGAGAAGGCGAGGGTGGGATGAATTGAGAGAAGAGCATTGAAACCTCTATATTATCATATGTGAAATAGATCGCCAGTCCAGGTTTGATGCCTGAGACAAGGTGCTCAGGGCTGGTGCAGTGGGATGACCCTGAGAGATGGGATGGGGAGGGAGGGTCAGGATGGGGAACACATAAACACCCATGGCTGATTCATGTGAATATGGCAAAACCCACAATGTTAGCCTCCAATTAAAATAATTAGCCTCCAATTAAAGTAATTAATTACTAAAGTAAAGTAAATTAATTAGTATTTACTTTAAATACTAATTAAATTAGTATTTACTATTTAGTAAATAGTAAATTAGTAGTAAATAGTAAAATAAATAGTAAATGCTGCTGCTGCTGCTAAGTCGCTTCAGTCGTGTCCGACTCTGTGCGACCCCATAGACGGCAGCCCACCAGGCTCCCCCATCCCTGGGATTCTCCAGGCAAGAACACTGGAGTGGCTTGCCACTTCCTTCTCCAATGCATGAAAGTGGAAAGTGAAAGTGAAGTCTCTCAGTCGTGTCCGACTTTTTCCAACTCCATGGAAAGAGCCTACCAGGCTCCTCCGTCCATGGGGTTTTCCAGGCAAGAGTACTGGAGTGCGGTGCCATCACCTTCTCTGAAATAGTAAAATAAATAATAGTAAATAAAGGAAAGTAAATAAATAATAGTAAAGTAAATAGCAAAATAGTTAATTTAGTAAATTAGTATTACTATTAGTATTTAAAAACTAAATTAGTATTTACTTTAAATACTAATTAAATTAAATTCATTAGTAAAGTATTAGCCTCCAAGTAAAGTAATTAGCCTCCAATTAAAATAAATTTAAAAAAAAAAGCTGAGCACCAAAGAATTGATGCTTTTGAACTGTGGTGTTGGAGAAGACTCTTGAGAGTCCCTTGGACTGCAAGGAGATACAACCAGTCAATCCTAACAGAAATCAGTCCTAAATATTCATTGGAAGGAATGATGCTGAAGCTGAAACTCCAATACTTTGGCCACCTGATGCAGAGAACTGACTCACTGGAAAGGACCCTGATGCTGAGAAAGATTGAGGGTGGGAGGAGAAGGAGACGATAGAGGATGAGATGGTTGGATGGCATCACTGACTTGATGGACATGAGTTTGAGTAAACTCCGAGATGTGGTGATGGACAGGGAAGACTGGCGTGCTGCAGTTCATGGGGTTGCAATGAGTCCCAGTTTTCCCCAATGGTTATATCTTACATAATTGTAAAATAGTATCAAAACCAGGAAATTGACATCAATAGACTATGCATGCATAGTTCTATGTCATTTTGTCACGTGTAGATTTTGGTAACTTCCATCACAATCAAGATGAATAGCGATCCTGTTACCACAAGATCTCCCTTATGCTACCCTTTTATAATCATAGTCACCCTTCCCTCCTCACCATTCCTAACCTCTGATAACCAAAATCTTTTTTCCATCACTACAATTTTATCACATTTAGAATGTAAATAATGTATTCATACAGCATGTGGATTTTTTGACCCTATGAAATTGGCTTTTTTCCCCACTTAGCATAATACCCCTGAGATCTGTGTGTTTTCAATATTTCATGCCTTTTTATTTCAGATTAGTATCCCATAGAATGGATGTGCCACAGATTATTTAACCATTCACCTACTGAGGGTCATTTTGGTTGTTTGCAGTTTGGGACTATTACAAATAAAACTCCTGTGAAGATTTGTGTACAGATTTTTGTGTAGATGTAAAATTTCCCTTCCCTGGAATGAATGCCCAGGTATATGATTGCATGTTATATGGTAGTTGGATATTCAATTTTATAAGAAACTGCCAAACTATGATCTTCCATTCAATATGCCTACTAGTAATGTATGAGAGATCCAGTTGTTCCATATCCTTGCCAGCATTTGATATTGTTGTTATCTTCTTTTAGCTGTTCTAATAGGTATGTATTTATATATCATTGTGGTCTTAATTTGCATTTCTTAATGGCTAGTGATGTTGAAAAATAATTTAAAAAATAATTGAAGAGAAATTCATACAATATAAACTAACCATTTGAATGTGGCATTTAATATGTATACAATGTTGTGAACCACCTCTATCTAATTCCAAAACATTTCCGTCTCTCCAAAGTAAAACTTCTTACTCACTAAGCAGTTTCTACTCAGTCTACCCTCCCCTTCCCCCAGCCCCTGGCAACCACCAATCTATATTCTACTTCTATGGATTTATGTATTCCAGTTATTTCATATAAATGGATTCATGTAATATGTGGCCTTTTTGTCTGGCTTCTTTCACTTAGCATAATATTTCACTTACAGTTGATAGGGACAAAGTAATAAAGGGACAGAGTAGATCATTAAATAATTAATCCCACTAGGGGATTACAGGTAGAAAAAAATATAGGAGACCTCTGTAAGTTAATAATTAGTCAAGAGAGCAGGTTTGCTTAACCACAAAACCAAACAGGCTTGTTTAGCAACAAAACCATGCAGCAGAAACTTGTGACATGCCCCCAAACAATAAAACAATGGCGACATGAGCCCCACATCCTGCCCAGTGAGCTCAGTTAGTTAATGAGCCCTAGGCCATGCTCTCTGCACACACAAAAACAATAATTTGTGGACCTAGCTTGACCATGGAGGGACAAGAAAACTCCTCTGCCCAACCTGGAGGAGGAACTGATGATGGAAGCATGACATCTACTCAAGAAAGACAAAGAAGTTCTTTTCCCCCTCCCCACTTTTCCTTTGATTATAAAACTGTAGCTCGGTAAATTCTTGGGGCATGACATTTCTCACCAACCTTCTTGTAAACCTCATAAGCTTCCTATTCTAATAAATCACTTGTTATCTATCACTTTGCCTCTTGCTGAATTCTTTCTGCACTGAGACATAAAGGACTATGATACTGGAGCTCTTCAGAGCTCCTGAAACAACAACCAATGGTTTCACAGTCATCCATGTTGCAACAGATACCAGTACTTCATTTCTTTTCTAGTGGCCAAATTATATTGCTTTGCCTGTGTATACTATTTGTTTACCCATTCATCCACTGATGGACATTTGGGCTGTCTCAACCTTCGTGCTATCGTGAACAGTACTGCTATGAACATGCATGCACGTGTACTGATTTGAGCACCTCTTTCAGTTCTTTTGGATATATACTTAGCAGTGCTTTTTTCTTTTTTAACTGAATGTATTCCCATCTGTGCTTAGATGAAGCAGCAGAAAACTGAAGCCCAGGGACTTGAAGTGCCAATAGATAGAGCTCAATGCCAGCAGGACAGCTGGTAGTTAGGCGTGAAACCTTAGAGGCAAGGAAAGGTGGAGCTTCACCTATGTCCAAATTCTTAGTAGACTGTCAAATTATGCAGACACATGGGAGACTCCACAGGGGGTCAGGCTAAAAATACAAGTGGATAGCCATAAAAACAAAGTAGATATATAAGTTGCTGCATACCACTAGCAACGCAAAGTTTGCAGTTTCGGTTCAAGTAACTTAACTGTCTACTATAATCAAAACTCAGTAATCAGAACGTATCAGATTTCAGAATCACCATATTTTCTATAATGTCTGATTTTCAACCCAAAATACTAACCATTGAGAGGAAACAGAAAAGCAAGACCCAGAGATAGAGGAAAAGCAGTCAATAAAGACTGACTCTGAGTGGGCCCAAATATAAGATTTAGCAGACAAAGACTTAAAGACGTCTATTGTAGAGGATCATGTCATCTGCAAATAGTGAGAGTTTTACTTCTTCTTTTCCAATTTGGATTCCTTTTATTTCTTTTTCTGCTCTGATTGCTGTGGCCAAAACTTCCAAAACTATGTTGAATAGTAATGGTGAAAGTGGGCACCCTTGTCTTGTTCCTGACTTTAGAGGAAATGCTTTCAATTTTTCACCATTGAGGTATACTAATGCATATATATGGAATTTAGAAAGATGGTAACGATAACCCTGTATACGAGACAGCAAAAGAGACACTGATGTATAGAACAGGCTTATGGACTCTGTGGGAGAGGGAGAGAGTGGGAAGATTTGGGAGAATGGCATTGAAACATGTGAAATGTCATGTATGAAACGAGATGCCAGTCCAGGTTCAATGCACGATGCTGGATGCTTGGGGCTGGTGCACTGGGACGACCCAGAGGGATGGTATGGGGAGGGAGGAGGGAGGAGGGTTCAGGATGGGGAACACATGTATAATTTTTTTAAATTAAAATTGAAAAAAAAAATTTGTTTTTAATTGAAGGATAATTAAAAAAAAATGTCTATTGTAGGTGTGTTCAAAGAATTAAAGGAAAATTTTCAAAGAATTAAAGGAGAATATGTATCAATGAATGAGAACATTGCAGTTGAGATATAGAAACTACAACAAAAAACAAAGATTCTAGAGCTGAAAAATATAATGACTGAAATAAATTTGCTAGATGGGCTCAATAGCATACAGGAGATGGCAGAAGAAAGAATTTATGGACTCAGTTTCAAGAATCAATTTGAAAAACAAGAAGACAAGAAAAATGAAGAGAAATGCGGGAGAATATTAAGCAGTCCAACGAATGTGTAATTGATGTCCCAGATGGGGAGAAGAAAAAAAAGGATAGAAAAAATATTTGAAGAAATAGTGACTGAACAATTTAAAGGATATCAAATATACCTAAGTATTTCTGACATCTTTTTTGTGAGTGATTTGCAACAGGTTACAAAGCGGAGGAGCAGGCCTTTGGTGCTACCTAGTGGTCATCTAGGAAGTTCCGATTATAATTTGGGTATAAAAGAACACCTTGATGATTTTATTACTTCGAATCTTTGTGTTTGTGGCCCATCTCAGAGAAGGGCAACCTTAACAAGAGTTTCCAGTTAATAACACAGATGTCCCCAAAAAGAAGTGGCCCCAGCCTTGTCTGCGTTACTAGCCAGGAAAAAATATAGTAACTAAAGTAACATGAAGAAGATTAATAATAATTTTGGCCACTTTACAACTGTGAAAGTCCTTATTGTTCTGTTTAATTACAATCATTTACAGTTTTGAAGTATGCAAAATCAGCATGAAAACAAGAAAGTTAACAGTCCCTTTTGAGTGATTGTATTTGGGTAGGGTGAGAAAAACAAACAAACTTTTGCCATCTGGGTAGAACATGCAGAAAGTAAATAACATTTTATACCCTCATGTTTGAGAACAAATCATATCCTCAAAGACCACTTTTCTTTCTGAGTTCCCAGTCCTCTACTACACAAAGTTTCTATGTTTAAAATCAAATAGTTTTAATGGATTTCAGTATGTACACATCTGGATGCATGCACATACATTAAATAATGAAAGATGACCACACTAAAGCTTTAAACATTAGTTTTCAAGTTAATCTTATAAGACATTTCATTGCCTGGATTTTTGTTTAATCTATCTCCATAATCTAAGCATTATGAAGAATAAATACATTTATATGTTATAGTCAATTAAAAATAAACTTTTATGGTTACCAAGCATTTTAACTTTTTCTGGATCACTTCAGTCTATTTTATTTTAAAACCTTTGGCTGCGCTGCATCTTCCTTGTGGTGAGTGGGCTTTTCATTGTGGTGCTGCAGGCTTTCTTTAGTTGTGGCGCACAGGGGCTTCCCTAATTGTGCTGGGCAGGCTTCTCTTGTTGTGGAACACTGGCTCTCCACTCCGCAGGCTCAGTAGTTGGGGTACACGGGCACAGTAGCTGTGGCATGTGGGCTTGGTTGCCCCACAGCATGTGGGATCATAGTTCTCCCACCAGGGACTGAACCCACATCCCTTGCATTGGAAGGCAGATTCTAAACTACTGGGCCATCAGGGTAGTCCCTGGATCTCTTCATTTTAACTTCTTTAAAAATTGTTGCATTTATATAATGCAATGAAGAATCTGCCTGCAATGCAGGAGACCCAGGTTCCATTCCTGGGTCGGGAAGATCTGCTGGAGAAGGGATAGGTTATCTACTCCAGTATTATTGGGCTTCCCAGTGGCTCAGCTGGTAAAGAATCCGCTGGTAAAGCATGTGGGAGACCTGGGTTTGATTCCTGGGTTGGGAAGATCCCCTGGAGAAGGGAAAGGCTACCCACTGCAGTATTCTGGCCTGGAGAATTCCATGGACTGTATAGTCCATGGGGTCTCAAAGAGTCGGACACGACTGAGTGACTTTCACTTTCACTTCATATAATGCAATGTTGCTAAAATCAGGAAGAAGACACTTAGCTTTGTTTTGAAGGGGATTCTGAATATGAAATAAGTTAAACATTTTTTTAATTGAAATATAGTTGAGATTTAGCTTTTTTAAAACCAAATTTATTGAATCACTCTGATTTGTGTGAGGATTCATCTTGATTAGGAATATTAGATAAATAGAATTATATATTAATTCTTTTATAGTTATTTTAAAATGTTAAAAATACTTCACAGATATTTTTGTGTATGATTACTGGTGCTAGCTTGATATCTATTTTCATTTCTGTCTTTTTACAACCCTTTACAACTAATGGTTTGCAACTAAGATTCCAAAATCTTTCGTTGTAACCTAGAATCCAAGCATTTGACTACCTAAGCCTGTCAGTTTCTGAATTGGAAGTTTTTATGTGTGAAGAGTTTTCTTAAAGGTCAGTACATTTAAAGCATCAAGAGTCCAGTTTCTTCTGTGGGAATTCTTGAGTTCTTTTCTTTTAGGTTTATAAAAGCACTTGTTAGTCTCAGCAAGTTAAGAAGAACAGAATGTCTTTATTATCAAATTTATTAATTCTCTCTGGAGATAGGAAGAAGTGTTCTAAATTATTTTCCTGGAAAATCCTTCACATTCATATAGAGGAAGAATCATATTACACTCTTGGACAAGCTAGACTTTGTCCAAGTTGAAGTTTATAGTCAAAGAGTTTTCCCTCTCTATGTTGTTATGTGCTGTTTTCTGTAGCACTTATCCAGTCGATATGTGATTTGAACTAGAGGTTAAATATCAGCACCAAAAGGGTTTTTTTTTTTCCCCCTTAACATTTTAAATTGGCTTATTTATGTACATCTACAGTATTTGGGTTTTAGAACTAACACCCAAAAAAGATGTCCTTTTCATTATAGGGGACTGGAAGGCAAAAGTAGGAAGTCAAGAAACACCTGGAGTAACAGGCAAATTTGGCCTTGGAATACAGAATGAAGCAGGGCAATGACTAATAGAGTTTTGCCAAGAAAATGCACTGGTCATAACAAACACCCTCTTCCAACAATATAAGAGAAGACTCTACACATGGACATCACCAGATGGTCAACACTGAAATCAGATTGATTATATTCTTTGCAGCCAAAGATGGAGAAGCTCTATACAGTCAGCAAAAACAAGACTAGGAGCTGACTGTGGCTCAGATCATGAACTCCTTATTGCCAAATTCAGACTGAAATTGAAGAAAGTAGGGAAAACCACTAGACCATTCAGGTATGACCTAAATGAAATCCCTTATGATTATACAGTGGAAGTGAGAAATAGATTTAAGGGCCTAGATCTGATAGAGTGCCTGATGAACTATGGAATGAGATTCGTGACATTGTACAGGAGACAGGGATCAAGATCATTCCCATAGAAAAGAAATGCAAAAAAGCAAAATGGCTGACTGGGGAGGCCTTACAAAGAGCTGTGAAAAGAAGAGAAGTGAAAAGCAAAGGAGAAAAGGAAAGATATAAACATCTGAATGCAGAGTTCCAATGAATAGCAAGAAGAGATAAGAAAGCCTTCTTCAGCGATCAATGCAAAGAAATGGAGGAGAACAACAGAATGGGAAAGACTAGGGATCTCTTCAAGAAAATCAGAGATACCAAAGGAACATTTCATGCAAAGATGAGCTCGATAAAGGACAGAAATGGTATGGACCTAACAGAAGCAGAAGATATTAAGAAGAGATGGCAAGAATACACAGAAGAACTGTACAAAAAAGACCTTCACGACCCAGATAATCATGATGGTGTGATCACTGACCTAGAGCCAGACATCCTGGAATGTGAAGTCAAGTGGGCCTTAGAAAGCATCACTATGAACAAAGCTAGTGGAGGTGATGGAATTCCAGTTGAGCTATTCCAAATCCTGAAAGATGATGCTGTGAAAGTGCTGCACTCAATATGCCAGCAAATTTGGAAAACTCAGCAGTGGCCACAGGACTGAAAAAGGTCAGTTTTCATTCCAATCCCAAAGAAAGGCAATGCTAAAGAATGCTCAAACTACCACACAGTTGCACTCATCTCACACGCTAGTAAAGTAATGCTAAAAATTCTCCAAGCCAGGCTTCAGCAATATGTGAACCGTGAACTTCCTGATGTTCAAGCTGGTTTTAGAAAAGGCAGAGGAACCAGAGATCAAATTGCCAACATCTGCTGGATCATAGAAAAAGCAAGAGAGTTCCAGAAAAACATCTATTTCTGCTTTATTGACTATGCGAAAGCCTTTGACTGTGTGGATCACAATAAACGGTGGAAAATTCTTCAAGAGATGGGAATACCAGACCACCTGATTTGCCTCTTGAGAAATTTGTATGCAGGTCAGGAAGCAACAGTTAGAACTGGACATGGAACAACAGACTGGTTCCAAATAGGAAAAGGAGTTCGTCAAGGCTGTATATTGTCACCCTGCTTATTTAACTTATATGCAGAGTACATCATGAGAAACGCTGGAATGGAAGAAACACAAACTGGAATCAAGATTGCCGGGAGAAATATCAATAACCTCAGATATGCAGATGACACTGCCCTATGGCAGAAAGTGAAGAGGAACTCAAAAGCCTCTTGATGAAAGTGATAGTGGAGAGTGAGAAAGTTGGCTTAAAGCTCAACATTCAGAAAACGAAGATCATGGCATCCGGTCCCACCACTTCATGGGAAATAGATGGGGAAACAGTGCAGTGTCAGACTTTATTTTTCTGGGCTCCAAAATCACTGCAGATGGTGACTGCAGCCATGAAATTAAAAGACGCTTACTCCTTGGAAGGAAAGTTATGACCAACCTAGATAGCATATTCAAAAGCAGAGACATTACTTTGCCAACAAAGGTTTGTCTAGTCAAGGCTATGGTTTTTCCAGTGGTCATGTATGGATGTGAGAGTTGGACTGTGAAGAAGGCTGAGTGCTGAAGAATTGATGCTTTTGAACTGTGGTGTTGGAGAAGACTCTTGAGAGTCCCTTGGACTGCAAGGAGATCCAACCAGTCCATTCTGAAGGAGATCAGCCCCGGGATTTCTTTGGAAGGAATGATGCTGAAGCTGAAACTCCAGTACTTTGGCCACCTCATGCGAAGAGTTGACTCATTGGAAAAGACTCTGATGCTGGGAGGGATTGGGGGCAGGAGGAGAAGGGGACGACAGAGGATGAGATGGCTGGATGGCATCACCGACTCGATGGACGTGAGGCTCAGTGAACTCCGGGAGTTGGTGATGGACAGGGAGGCCTGGCGTGCTGTGATTCATGGAGTTGCAAAGAGTCGGACACGACTGAGCAACTGATCTGATCTGATCTGATCTGATAGTATTTCCTCAGTTGTATTTTTTAAAAATTTTATTGGAATATAGTTGATTTACGATGTTGTGTTAGTTTCAGGTGTACAGCTAAGTGATTCAGTTATACATAGACATATATCCATTTTTTTAGATTCTTTTCTCATATAGGCCATTACAGAGTATTGAGTGGAATTCCCTATACTATATAGCAAATTCTTATTAGTTATCTATTTTATGTATGGTAGAGTGTGTATGTCAGGCCCAGTCTCCTAATTTATCCCTGCCCCTACCATCCCCTGGTAACCCTAAGTTTGTCTTCTGTATCCGTGACTCTACTGCCGTTTTGTACATAAGTTCATTTATACCTCTCTTTTTTTAGATTCCACCTATGAGTGATATCATATGATATTTGTCTTTCTGTGTCTAACTTACTTCACTCAGTATGACAATCTCTATGCCCATCTGAAAGAAAGAAAGTGAAAGTCACTCAGTTGTGCTTAGCTCTTTGCAACCCCATGGACTATACAGTCCATGGAATTCTCCAGGCCAGAATACTGCAGTGGGTAGCCTTTCCCTTCTCCAGAGGATCTTCCCGACCCAGGAATTGAACTGGGGCATCCTGCATTGCAGGCGGATTCTTTACCAACTGAGCTATCAGGGAAGTCCCCCTAGGTCCATCTCTGGTACTGCAAATGGCATTATTTTGTTCTTTTTTATGGCTGAGTAATACTCTATTATATACATGTACCATTGTTGGGGGCCAGAGTGAGGTACTCCGCCCATGGCAAAGGTCATGAGGAAGGAGGCTCGACATACGCAAAGGCGGGATCGAGCCTCAGGAGTCCCCCTGGAAATCCCCGAGCGTCTACCCCCATAACCAGAGCCTGCCTACTTTACTACTTTGTGCTCTTACCTACACCTCTGACTTTACGGGGGGCTGTCCCCCACCACCTCTTTCGGAGAAGGAGTTAACCTAGAGCTCCAGTCAATAAAAACTCTTGGGTGTGACAAGAGTGTTTTAACCTACAAACTCCTCTGAAGGTTCTCTAGCCTGCCTGACAGGCTCGTCCGGCCACATGTGATTGCTCACAGCCTCCCAACCGTGAGAGGCACGAGATGCTTTAAACCTTCTAAAAACAGGTTCCTTAGAAAAGTTAGAAAACTATTAGTATAAGTATAATGGGCTAATTAGAAATTGTGTTGGTGAAGGGTTTTTCATTTGTTGAGCCAATGTTTGTTGCTAAGTCTCCACATCCCCTGCCCTTACACACATTAATGAATATGTAGAAGAAATAAGTATTAACCTTTGATATTAATCACGTTAGACCTTAGGCTAAGTAAATTCTTTCCTTAACTAAAATCCACTACACCCTCACCCTGTAGGAATGTAACTTTATTTGGGTGGCGTCTGTTTTGAGAATAATCAGCCCTGGAGAAATAAGTGTCCTGATTGACTGACCGCTGTCACAAGGAGAGGGTCGTAAATTGTCAGCAGGCCCCCCTGGCCAGAAGATGATGTAACACCCCTAAGACCTCTGTATACATTTGTATGAAGCACCTGACTTTGATAAAAGTCAGGACTGCTGTCCCCACGTGACTTTTGTATAACATCTTAGTGTATAAAAACAGACTCTGGAAAATAAAGAATTGGGATCAGTTTCTCGAAATACTGGTCTCCCCATGTCGCGCTCTCTCTCACTCTGGCTGAGTCTCCATCTGGAGCGCGGAACCCACCATGCTTACTAATTATGCCTGGGCTTCTAAGATCCGACCGGGGAGGCCTCAGTGTCTCCTCTCCTTCGGGAGAACAGAAGGACGCCTGCGGCCTACATAAGTGGTGCTAACTTCTTGTCTTGAAGTTTTATTGGTCTCCCGCGTAAACCAAGCTACTCAGCCTCTTTTCTCCACTGAATTTTCCTACTGAGCTATCCTTATTCTATTACTCTTTATATCTTTAATTAATATCTAATTGAAGCTATTGTATCCTGATCCTCGCCTACGCCGTCTCTCCTTCGAATACCCTGGATCAGCCGGGGCTGGTCCCCGGCATACCATGTCTTCGTTATCCATTCCTCTGTTGCTGGGCATTTAGGTTGCCTTTATATCCTGGCTATTGTAAATGGTGCTGCCATGAACATTGGACTGCATATATCTCTTTGAATTATGGTTTTCTCTGGGTATATGCCCAGGAATTCCCAGATTGCTAGGTTATATGGTAGCTCTGTTGATATTTTTAGTTTTTTAAGGATTCAGTTCTTTTATTTCTTTTTAAAAATTTTATTCATTTTTAATTGGAGGATAATTGCTTTCCAGTATTGTGTTGGTTTTTGCCATATATCAACGTGAATCAGCCATATGTATACATATGTCCCCTTCAATTCTTAAAAGGGAGAAAAAAAGGAAAATGAATGTATTCAATAATTCTTCAGATTTTTCACATAATTAGTGCCCAGTGGCCAAAGGGTAAGGAATTGGGGAGATGTGGTTAAAGGATGCAAACTTACAATTAGAAGATAATAAGTTTTACATGTCTAATGCGGAGTATAATGATTATAGTCAATAATGCTTTTATACTTCAAAATTGCTGAGAGACTAGATTTGAAATGTTCTAACCATAAAAAAAGAAATTATAATTATGTGACATGACAGAGGTGTTGGCTAAAGCTTCATTGTCATCATATTGCATTATATAAATGTATCAAATCAACACATATACTTTAAACTTCAACAATGCTCCATGTAAATTATATCTCAATATAAAAAGGAGTGTTTCTTTGCTAATTCTTTTCAGAAAGGAAAAACAGTGGTGTGATATACCAATATCATACCAGAAATATGGTATACATATATCAAATGGTATTATCATTTTTAAAAAGTGTTTACAGGGACTTTCCTGGTGATCCAGTGGCTAAGAATCCATGCTTCCAGTGCAGGGTGCCCTGGTTTGATGCCTGGTCAGGAAACTAGATCCCACATGCTTCAACTAAGGGTTTGCATGTTGTAACTAAAGATCCCGTGTGCCGTGACTAAGATCCAGCAAGCCTAATTAATTAATTAATTAAAAACAAATTAAAAAACATTTGCAGAAGATATTTTAATAGCAACCAATTATGGCTTCCATCTCTTTCCATTCCACCTTCCCTTCTATCAGATTTTCCCTGTTGTTGATTGTTGGCCTTTAACTGGCTGTGAGAATTTTGGGGATCTGGCTACTGAACAGTTGATGGAAATGCATTGAGTTTGGGTTTAGTAAGATATTATTTATGAGAGTCAAAATAATTTATGTATATAGTTAATTACTGATAATATAGGAATGTTTTTCAGGAATACTCCTTTTGCCCAATCAGCAAGGTCAGAGGTTGGGCTGCAATAAGAAAAGTAGCTTTGTCATCTGGCACAGAGAGAGTGTGGCTAGTGGAAGAGAAGTAGAATTTGAAATGTGCAGAGCCAGAAACTATGGAAAGTCTGTGGAAAGTTATTCTAGTTACCAGACATGAAAAATTTTATGTGAAGCATTTGGTTCTTATCAGTGCCTAATCGAAACATAAATTCTTGCCTGACAGAAATAAAATCAATAATGCTGATGAATGATTACAAATGTACCATAAACATTTTTCTCTCTATTTTTTTTTTTTTTTGGTGGAAATCTAACTAAAGAGAATTTATCAGAATTCCTGTGTTTGCAAGCTCAAACCTATGGCAACATTACCAGCAATACATATGTGTATGAATTCTCATGTTTTATGCATCCCAATGTATTGGACTGTATTTTAGTATATATGATCCATGTTGTCTGGATGGAGTCTGGAAGTTTTGCATGGGATAGCATGTAAAATCACCACTAATGCAACAAAATGGCTTGAAGAAATGTGTTCCAGTGACAAAATGCCTACATGTAGCTATCATTGTATAGAACATAAGAGTAATTTGATATAAAACGAATGATTATGTAGCTCAGTATAATTCAGTAGCATAAGAAATCCTCTTGTAAATGCCTTAATTTTATCCTAATTTTGTGTATGTTCCTTCAATATTTAATTGACCAACCAAAATTTGGATGTGACAGGAAGGAACTATCCTAGTGCCAGCCCAAACCAACAACTGAAGAAAAGAAGACTGGCAGGAACTTCAACATATTAAAAAGTCCATTATATCCAACAGAAACCAAACACTCTGAAGATCAAAAGTCACAAATTAAAGAAAGGAACCACTATAACCAAGAAAATATAGATAATGAAATGATGAAAAAAGAAAGGAAAGAAGATTATAAGCATTAGACACACATTGAGAGGAAGTGAAAAAGTGGATAATAAAGTAAAACACAATTTGTAGAATCAACAGAGCATATATGAATGTTAGAATTCATTAACACCAATAAAAACTAAGAGTTTTCCTTGTGGTCTTTATGATGAACAATAATTTTATTTAATATTGTTTAGGAAAAGACAGATTTCCCCCAAGTCATTATCTCAATAGTATTTACAGAGAATCAAACATAATTTAAAATGGATATTATAAAATCTTTTATTTGTTTATAAACTCTTCTCAGCAAAACAGACTGGATGGATATATTAATTCATGAAGACTCCACAAGGCACCAGCAGGCTATGTTTATTTGAGAATACCTGAAAGTCAAAGGAAAATGAACTAAATCAATGTCTTGAAGGATAGGAAAAGTATTCTTTTGAATTGCTTAAAAAAGAAGAGGATAGTTATAGCTATTAAATTTTTTTTAACATTTATTTTTAAAAAAAATTTTACTGTTTTATTTATTTATTTAAACTTTACAATATTGTATTGGTTTTGCCATATATCAACATGAATCTGCCACAGGTATTACACATGTTCCCCATCCTGAACCCTCCTCCCTCCTCCCTCCCCGTACCATCCCTCTGGGTCGTCCCAGCGCACCAGCCCCAAGCATCCAGTATCGTGCATCGAACCTGGACTGGCGACTTGTTTCATATATGATATTTATACATGTTTCAATGCCACTACAGCTCAATTCCAGAAAAATAAATGACCCAATCAAAAAATGGGCCAAAGAACTAAATAGACATTTCTCCAGAGAAGACATACAGATGGCTAACAAACACATGAAAAGATGCTCAGCATCACTCATTATCAGAGAAATGCAAATCAAAACCACTATGAGGTACCATTTCACGCCAGTCAGAATGGCTGTGATCCAAAAGTCTATAAGCAATAAATGCTGGAGAGGGTGTGGAGAAAAGGGAACCCTCTTACACTGTTGGTGGGAATGCAAACTAGTACAGCCACTATGGAGAATGGTCTGGAGATTCCTTAAAAAACTGGAAATAGAACTGCCTTATGATCCAGCAATCCCACTGCTGGGCACACACACTGAGGAAACCAGAAGGGAAAGAGACACGTGTACCCCAATGTTCATCACAGCACTGTTTATAATAGCCAGGACATGGAAGCAACCTAGATGTCCATCAGCAGATGAATGGATAAGAAAGCAGTGGTACATATACACAATGGAGTATTACTCAGCCATTAAAAAGAATACATTTGAATCAGTTCTAATGAGGTAGATGAAACTGGAGCCTATTATACAGACTGAAGTAAGCCAGAAAGCTATTAAATTTTTAAGTGAAAGAGGTTTTCTCTTCAGAGGTTAGAAAGGAGGGTGGCATTCTTCAGAACACAGATTTCATGGTAATCTTTTACAAAATTTATAAATGTGATCAGTTATCATACAAGCACTGGGAAAAATATCAAAAATGGAAAATTGGAGTTGCTTATCTAAACTGGTTTATAAGAATTAATAGAGTCAATGAGAAAATAAAGTGGGAAATTAAGTTAATAAACCAGACACCAAATACTACCCCATTATTGTAGATTCTACGTTAGATGTGACAAACACCAATTAATTGGCGATTATTGGGCCCTCATGTAATGTAAATGGTTTTTACTAACTGATAGCCATCTATCAGTGATTTTTTAAAATTAATTTTTACTGGAGTCCAGTTGTTTTCCAGTGTTGTGTTAGTTTCTGCTGTACAGCAAAGTGCATCAGTTATACATGGACATATATCCCCTCTTTTTTGGATTTCCTTCACAGTTAGCTCACCACAGAGAACTGAGTAGAGTTCCCTGAGCTGTACAGCAGGTTCTTGTTAATTATCTATTTTATGCATCGTACCAATAGTGCATATATGTCAATTCTATCAGTGATTTTATTCAACACTTTGAAACAAGACCTTGGGTGGTTATAAACTGCCACTGAACAATATTTGCAGTCAATAGGGCAGTGTAGCTGTTAAGAAAGGTTAGAACAAAAGATTTACTTTCAAGTACTCTTTCAAGACATTAGAATTGGTATGCAGAATGCACAGCTCCTTTTCTTAATAATTGAAGACAAAGCTGCCTCCATAATACTTGAAGTTTTTTCTTCTTTGGTATATTGTCATAATTATGTTTTGTTTTTAGGCTTATCTCATAGATGTACTAATTTATTTTTTTAACTTAAAAAATATCTTCATTTGGCTGCACCAGGTCTTAGTTTTGGCACGCAGGATCTTTGATCTTAAGCATCTTAAGCATGCCATCTATGTGGCATGCAGGATCTAGTTCCCTGACCAGGGATTGAACCCGGGCCCTTTGCATTGGGAGTGCGAAGTTTTAGCCACTGGACTGTCAGGGAAGTCCCTGTAGTGTTAATAGTTTAAATACACATGCCAATTTGGATTCTTCTTTTAAGAGTCTGAGTGTCATAAGATAACTTGCTCATTATAAGGCTCATCAACCCTTGCAACATGGGTATAATGACATTTTAAGACCTCTAAAATATATTTGTGAATATCAGAAGGAAAACCCAAGTGAGTTACAAAGACTATTCAAACTATTGATAAAGCTTTAATGCCATATGGAAAGGAATTTTGAAATATCTCAGTAAAACAAGTGAGAAATTCTGAATCCTGATACAGCCGTATTTCTGGGGGTACTGTACTTGTTTCCTACAGCTGTTATTAAAAATTACCACAGAATTTGGTGGCTTTAAACAACACAAGATATTACTATTCTCGAGATCAGAAGTCTGAAATCAGTTTTACTAAATTCAAGGTGTTGGCAGGCTTCTAGCTCTAGGGAAGAATTCAGTCTTTTTCTTTTCCAGCTTCTAGGGCCTACTTCGGAGAAGGCAATGGCACCCCACTCCAGTACTCTTGCCTGGAAAATCCCATGGGTGGAGGAGCCTGGTAGGCTGCAGTCCATGGGGTCGCGAAAAGTCAGACACGACTGAGAGACTTCACTTTCACTTTTCACTTTCATGCATTGGAGAAGGAAATGGCAACCCACTCCAGTGTTCTTGCCTGGAGAATCGCAGGGACAGGGGAGCCTGGTGGGCTGCCGTCTATGGGGTCGCACAGAGTCAGACACGACTGAAGCGAGTTAGCAGCAGCAGCAGCAGCAGCACGGCCTACTTGCATTCCTTAGCTCATGGCCCCTTCCTCCATCTTCAAAGTCCACAGTATCACATCTTCAAAAAATTTCTATGACCCCCGCTTTGAACGTCACATCTTCTTCCGAAGACTCTGACCCTCCTGCCTCTCTTTTATAAGGACCTTTGTGATTACATTAGGTTGACTGAGATTATCTAAGATGATCTCCCCATATTTAGATCCTTCACTTAATCACATCTGCAAAATTCTTGCCATGTAAATTAACAGATTCACAGACTCTGGAAATAAGGCTCTGGATATCTTTGGGGAGCATTATTCTGTCTATCACAGTCTGCCCTTTGGCCCCTAAAGAGTCATGTCCATCTCATATGCAAAATACTTTCCCTCCATCCCAAGGTCCTCCAATGTTTCATCACATTTACAACTTCAAGTCCAAAATCTCATCCAAGTCTCATCAGTTCAGAAGTCCCAAATATCACAGAAATCATCAAAATTAGGTAGAATGAGGCTCTAAGTATGATCCATTCTGTGGCAAAATTTCTGTTCATTCGTGGACTTGTGAAAGTAGAAAACAAGGTATCTGCTTTGAAAATACAATGGTGGGATGAACAGAGGATACCAGTTATGTACATTACTGTTCAAAATAGAAGAAAATGAAAGGCAAGAGTCACCAATACTAAGCAGTTTACAAGTCTAGCTAGGCAAACATTAGGTTTCAAGGCCTGGGAATAAACCTCTGTGGTTTGACGTTTTCCCTTCTGGGCCCATGGCTGTATCCACTTGGCCTGCAGCTTGACTCTCTGAATCATTCTTTTTCACAGGGAGTGCCATGTGTCTGCAGCTGACGACTCTTATTAGCCCATTCCCTGCCTGTAGAATTTTGGCAGTTGATAGAGGTGTCATGGAGTTAACTATAAAACACTACATTGTTTTTCTGGATTTTGTGATGCTAATGGTACTTGTGAGTGTTTGCAGTTTTATAATTTGTTGTGATTTCTCAGCCTAAGTTTCACCTCTGTCTACTTTTGTATTCTATTAATTAAAGAGACCACGCCCACCAATTGTTATGAGCTTCAGGCCCCATAAGCCTGGATCCACCCCTGGTATAGACCAGTGGATTTTAGTTTTTCTTATTGCACACCCCATCAGTAAAAAGATTTTGAACAAGCAGTGTGTATCTCTCTCTCTCTCCCCCCACAATGTTATATCTTTAACTATTAGCTTAAATATTATTATAAACATACAAAACATAAATTAAAGAGAATGATATAAAGAAGAATTAATCTTTAAAAATATCTTATGAATTCATAAGATCATAAGTTATTATCTCAAGGACATAACAGGCTTGGGAAGATGTTCATCATTAATAATGTATGATATAGATTTACAAATATTTTTAGGTATTCTTCTTGATCACTACAGTTTGGGGGGCTGACAGTGTCTGATGTGACTAGATTACTCATTGTGATCTATGAAGAGCTTGCTCTCACAGCAGGGAAAATGTCAGCTCTGCCACTCTTTTATTACCGCTTGTGCTCAGATCATTATTAGATTTATTTTCAATTGGCAATTATTTATAGAGCTATTTTCATTTAGGTTCTTTGCAAGAATCTATTCAAGCCACTTGTCCATGTTTTAAGGATGGGTTATTTAAAACTAGATACTATTAGTGAAAATGCTCTTGATGAGTCAGAGATGAACAACAATTTACTGTAATATTCTGAAAGCGAATCAAGAACCGAGAATGCCATTGAGTATTCTTCCACCTTGTGGAACTCTCCCTCCTCTCTGGAGCCCTCATGACTATGATACATGAACTGGGAGAGGGCAACACTGGCCCAGTGCCTTTGAGGAGGCTTTCATAACAGACATATCCATTTGCCTATCACCCAGAATTAGCACGTGTTGGCATTTCATCCTATCTGCTTTAGATTTTAAAATATTATTAAAGAGAGAAAACATTGTGGATTAAGTCCAAGTCCCTTTGTACCTTTTCCTAATTCCCTTTATTTCCAGAGGTTGGCAGGCATTCTTCTTATCCATTTTCATGTATGTAAATTTATTATATGCACATATACTTAACAAAAGCTAGCATTGTTATATATTTTAACCTTATATGTGTTTTCAAAATATATACAAATCTATCATCCTGTACATGTAATTGACAACTCCCCTACCATTATGTTTTTGATATTCACCCATGTTAGCAGTTGCAACTCCTTTTTTCATTTTAACAGTGATATATGATTACATTGTATGAATTTATACAATTTATCTCTTTTAAAAATATTTATTTATTATTTTTTTATTCTTGGCTACACTGAGTCTTTGTTGCTACAAGGGGACTTTCTCTAGTTATAGAGAGAGGGGCTATTGTCTGTTTGTGGGGTGTGTGTGTGTGTGTGTGTGTGCTAAGTTGCTTCAGTTGTGTCTGACTCTTTGCAGCCCTATGGACTGCAGCCCGCTGGGCTCCTCTGTCCATGGGATTCTCCAGGCAAGAATATTGGAGCAGGTTGCCATTTCCTTCTCTGGGGTTTCTTCCTGGCCCAGGGATCGAACCCACATCTCTTATGCCTCCTGCATTACCACTGGTGCCACCTGGGAACCCTTGGCTTCTCTTGTTGCAGAGCACAGGCTCTAGGGAGCATAAGCTTCATTTGTGGCACATGGGCTTAGTTGCCCTGTGGCATGTGAAGAATTCCTGGGCCAGGGATCGAACCTGTGTCCCCTGCATTGGCAGGTGGATTCTTAACCACTGGACCACCAAGGAAGTCCCACAATTTATGTCTTGATTCACCTCTTCATGGATATTTAAAATCACTCCATTTTTCACTGTTTGAAATAAAGCTGCAATAGACATATTTTCTTGACCATTTTTCTAAGCATTTCTCTAGGGCAGCAGTTCTCAAACTTTTCAGTTTTACTCTCAAAAATTACTGAGGACCCCGGAAAACTTTTGTTTATGTGATTTATGTCTATTAGTATTCATTGTATTAGAAATTAAAAGTGAGAAATTTAAAGATCTTTAATTATGAAATCTTTAAAAATGAATATTATGTTAGAAAAATTATTTTGTGAAAAGAGCTATATTTTTCAAAAGAACAAGATACTTAGTGAAAGAAGTAGCTTTGCTTTACACTTTCCCAAATCTCTTTAATGTCTTGTAATAGAAGAGAGCTGAATTTTCATAGTTCTTCTGCATTCACGCTGCTGTTCTGCTTGTTCTGGGTGAAAAATAGGAAGAAAATCCTTCTTCACACATATATGTAGCTGGAAAAGCCAGGAATATTTTATTAGCCAATTCAGGTAATTGTGGATATTCTCTGATAATATACCAACATTTGACAGATGGAAGTTTCTTAGAAGTTAGTTCCAATATGCAATCTGAAACCATATCAGTGAATTTTTTGTGTTTTCATACATGAAAAACCCATCAGTATATCCTCACTTTGAATAGATTTTTTTCCTATGTGTGATTTTGTAATATTGTACATTGATCATTTGAAAAATATCATGTAGATCTTCCAAATATTGACACATTTCATGATACAATGTAAAAATATTACATTTGTTACTATAACCATTGATCTCATCAGGAAAGTATGTTTGGGAAAGCTATCAAGCTCATGGTGGCAGATACAAGTTTTCTAAAATTCTAATTTTTACTTGAAAACTTGAATTTTATAATTGGCAAAAATGCTGTCAGTTGTTTTTCCTTGAAATGACAGGCTCACTTTGTTAATTTTAGAGAAAATGTCTGCCAAGAACCCAAGTCTGAATAACTAAAGTTTAACTCTCAGTAATCCTTTTATGTACAAATGGTGTTTGATGAAAAAAGTGGCTTTTAAATTGTACAAGAGTTTGTCTTTGAGGCAGTTCTTATAATTCAGGATGCAGTGGAAATGTTTTATGCATACTTCTCATTTTGTCATACAAAATATTAAAAACCCAGGTACTCAAGGGTCAGTGTTTGTTACATGAATGATTTTCACTGGGAGCTTCCCTGGTGGTCCAGTGGCTAAGAATCTGCCTGCCAATGAAGGGGACACAGGTTTGATCCCAGGTCTGGGAAGATACCACACGCCATGGAGCAACTAAGCCCGTGTGCCATAACTAGTAAAGCCTGCAAGCCTAGAGCTTGTGCTCCGCAAGAGAAGCCACCACAATGAGAAGCCCACACACTGCAACTACAGAGTAGCCCCTGCTCGCCACAACTGGAGAAAGTCCATGTACAGCAGCAAAGACCCAGTGAAGCCAAAAATAGAAATAAATACAATTTAAAAATTCAAAAAAGTAATTTTCACTCTTCCATCAAAGACACTCTTAAAGGCAACTGACATTAAAGAAAAACAAACAAACAGCTGTCTATGGTGCTGGTGAACAGAGTGACTATATTAGTACCTCTGTGTGTGTTAGTCTCTCAGTCGTGTCCTACTCTTTATGACCCTATGGATTGGAGCCTGCAAGGCTCTTCTGTCCATGGGCTTCTCTAGGCAAAAATACTGGAGTGGGTTGCCATGCCCTTCTCCAGGGGTTCTTCCCGACCCAGCAATCAAACCCAGGTCTGCCTTCATTGCAGGTGGATTCTTTATCATCTGAGCGACATTTGATGTCATTTCCTGATTTCCTAGGACTGCTGTAAGAAGTTACTATGACTTTGGTGATTTAAAACAATACACATTGATTCTCTTGCTGTTTGGGAGGTCAGATGTCTGAAATCAAATTCACTGGGCTAAATGAAGTTGCTGACTGGGTTGCACTCCTCCACACTCTAGAGTCTGATGCTTTGCTTTTTCCAGCTTCTAGACCTGCATTCCTTCATCCCTTGGTTCGTCATGTCTTCCTTCACCTTCAAAGCCAGCAGTGTAGCATCTTGCTTTTGTCACGTTGCTTTGTTCTTCTGTGCAAATCTCCTGTCTCTGTTGTGACCATCCTAAAGACACAAGAGGGGACCCTCCGACTCCTAAATGGGTTTGGATGTCAAGACTGATGATTCTGTGCAGACACCAAAGGGTAATGAAAAGCTTTATTACTTACACGATTGAGCCTTTTCAGATAATCACAATAGTGTGATCATTCACGTAGAGCCAGACATCCTGGAATGTGAGGTCAAGTGGGCCTTAGGAAGCATCACTACGAACAAAGCTAGTGGAGGTGATGGAATTCCAGTTGAGGTATTTCAAATCCTAAAAGATGATGCTGTGAAAGTGCTGCACTCAATATGCCAGCAAATTTGGAAAATGCAGCAGTGGCCACAGGACTGGAAAAGGTCAGTTTTCATTCCAATCCCAAAGAAAGACAATGCCAAAGAATGCTCAAACTACCACACAATTGCACTCATCTCACACGCTAGTAAAGTAATGCTTAAAATTCTCCAAGCCAGGCTTTAACAATATGTGAACCATGAACTTCCAGATGTTCAAACTGGTTTTAGAAAAGGCAGAAGAACCAGAGATCAAATTGAAAACATCCGTTGGGTCATCGAAAAAGCAAGAGAGTTCCAGAAAAGTATCTATTTCTGCTTTAGTGACTATGTCAAAGCCTTTTGACTGTGTAGATCACCACAAACTGTGGAAAATTCTTCAAGAGATGGGAATGCCAGACCACCTGCCCTGCCTCTTGAGAAATCTGTATGCATGCCAGGAAGCAACAGTTAGAACTGGACATGGAACAACAGACTGGTTCCAAATAGGAAAAGGAATACATCAAGGCTGTATATTGTCACCCTGCTGATTTAAATTTGATGCAGAGTACATCATGAGAAACGCTGGGCTGGATAAAGTACAGGCTGGAATCAGGATTGCCAGGAGAAATATCTATAACTTCAGATATGCCGATAACACCACCGTTATGGCAGAAAGTAAAGAAGAACTAAAGAGCCTCTTGATGAAAGTGAAAAAGGAGAGTGAAAAAGCTGGCTTAAAGCTCAACATTCAGAAAACTAGGATCATGGCATCGGTCCCATCACTTCATGGGAAATTGATGGGGAAACAGTGGAAACAGTGAGAGACTTTATTTTTTGGGGCTCCAAAATCACTGCAGATAGTGACTGTAGCTATGAAATTAAAAGACACTTACTCCTTGGAAGAAAAATTATGACCAACGTAGACAGCATATTAAAAGACATTACTTTACCAACAAAGGTCCATCTCGTAAAGGCTATGTTTTTTCCAGTGGTCATGTATGGATGTGAGAGTTGGACTGTGAAGAAAGCTGAGTGCTGAAGAATTGATGCTTTTGAACTGTGGTGTTGGAGAAGACTCTTGAGAGTCCCTTGGACTGCAAGGAGATCCAACCAGTCCATTCTAAAGGAAATCAGTCCTGGGTGTTCATTGGAAGGACTGATGTTGAAACTAAAACTCCAATACTTTGGCCACCTGATGTGAAGAACGGACTCATTTGAAAAGACCCTGATGCTGGGAAAGATTAGCAGCGGGAGGAGAAGGGGACGACAGAGGATGAGGCTGTTGGATGGCATCACCGACTCAATGGACATGAGTTTGAGTAGACTCCAGGAGTTAGTGATGGACAGGGAGGCGTGGCGTGCTGCAGTCCAGGGGGTTGCAAAGAGTTGGACATGACTGAACAACTGAACTGAACTGAACTGGACAGAGCAGGGCAAATGTCTCAAGCAAGTCCGAAAATGACTTGAGAGAGCAAGGAGAGGAGGCTGGCTTGACTTTCTTTCTTTCTTTTTTTTTAGTTTTTTTTTTTTTGGCCATGCAATATGTGGGATCTTAGTTCCCTGCTGCTGTTGCTGTTTAGTTGCTTCAGTCGTGTCCGACTCTTTGTGACTCTATGGACTGCAGCCTTCCAGGCTCCTCTGTCCATGGTATTCTCCAGGCAAGAACACTGGAGTGGGTTCCCATGCCTTCCTCTGAGGGATCTTCCTGACCCAGGGATCAAGCCCCAGTCTCCTGCATTGCAGGCAGATTCTTTACCACTGAGCCACTAGGGAAGCTCCTGACCAGGAATGAAACCCATGCCCACTGCCTTGGAAGCGTGGAGTTTTAACCACTGGACTGCCAGGGAAGCTCCCTCTTTTTCTTCCTTTTTAAACAACCAAACAAATAAACAAATGAGTGGATGAATGATTTTTTTATTGTGGTGATGGTTAGGGAGTGGAGCTAGGGTGAGAGGTCCTGTGCACAGGTAGGGGCTTATGTGGTTTGACTCTTCCCATCACTGCCAAAGGAGGAAGCACTCAGGTTTTCTTATCAGCTTGCTCAGATATGAGGCAGAAAGTAGAAGAGAAAGGGATCAAGCTTAAAGGCTGTCAGCAGTCAAACATCAGAAAATGGAGTCATACTTCTTATAGCCTCCTAGTTATAAGGACAATTGTAATTACATTTAGGGATGTCATTACAATCACAGATGATCCAGGATAATCTCTGTATCTCAAGATATTTAACTTAATCACATCAGCAAAGTCCTTTTTGTCATATAGGGTGATAGTTGCAGATTGCCAGGGATTAGGAACTGGGTATCTTTGTATTTCTCTGATTTTGAGTGAGGTTGCACATATTTTTTTATATTATCTATTGGCCAATTTGGTTTCCTCTCTCTCCATCTATTTTTCTATGGTGTTGTCTTTTTCTTTGAGTTTTAGTGAGCTCTTTGTATATTTGGGACTTCCCTGGTGGCTCAGATGGTAAAGAATCCACCTGCAATGTGGGACACCTGAGTTTGATCCCTGGGTTGGGAAGATCCCCTGGAGAAGGGAAAGGCTACCCACTCCAGTTATTCTGGCCTGGAGAATTCCACGGACAGAGGTGTCCATAGGGTGCAAAGAGTCAGACAGGACGGAGTGACTAACACTTTCACTTTCACTTTGTATATTCTAGATACTGATATATTAAAACAATAAATACTATCATATAAATGTATTTTATAATACAAATATGTTTTCCTAGTCTGTGGCTGATATTGTGACCTTTTAATGATGGCCTTTTTCATATAGAAGTT
This sequence comes from Bos grunniens, assembly GCF_055505025.1. Lineage (NCBI taxonomy): Eukaryota > Metazoa > Chordata > Mammalia > Artiodactyla > Bovidae > Bos > Bos grunniens. The sequence goes on from NC_141194.1 coordinate 138,674,786, forward strand.
TTAAATTTAAATATTAATCAAACATCAATTTTGACCTCCATGGTTTGTGCCTTTCGTGTTGAATTTAATAAATCCTTTCTTATGTCTCCTAGAGTCTCTTATATTTGTTTCTTAAAAGTTTTACAACATCTCCTTTAGGTCTTTAAATCGTTGAAATTTATTTTGTGTCAGTGAGTCAGGTGTAGTTTCTAACGGTCTCATTTTCAACCTGGAAAGTACAATGTTTTAAATAATCCGTGTTTTTCACCACTGAATTATAATCCCCCCTCTTTCATATGTCAAGTTCCTATATGTACATAGACTGTTTATTGACATTCTAATCTGTTCTGGTTGTCTGCTTGTTTATTGCTATACCTATACCACATGTAAAATATAATATACTATTCCTTTTAAGTCTTAACATCTACTAGGGCCAGATTCCCTGGTTTTGTCTAAGATAATTTTTTTCTATTCTTAACCCTTTATTATTAATTCCAGTTGGAGTTTTGATTGGAATTTCAATGAATAAATGTCAGTTTGAGGAGAACTGACATCTATATATAATTTTCACATATGAACAGGACTAGATTTATCTAGATTTATCATTTATCTAGGTCTTTCATATCCTATGTATTATCTTCATGAAGATCTTATATAACTTTTACTCTATTCACTCCTAGATACCATGGAGTTTTGAAATTTATGGTGAACAATTTAAAAAAATTTTAAATTGGTTGCTACTAATAAAATAAAAAAATATATCGTATATAGCAATCTTGTAAACTCTCTTAGTTTTAGTAGTTTTAGTTTTTTGTAGATTTTCTAATAGGTTATTTTGTTTAAAAACAATGATGATATTGTTTCTTTTCAATTCTAACAGAATTGTCTTATTGCTTTGTCTATGGCCTCTAAGACAATGAGAAATAAGAGTAGTGACAGGTTATACTTAGCACGGTTATCCTTGCCTTCATTCTAACTTTGATGGGAATTCTTCTAACCTTTCACAATGATCTTTTATGGAGCTAGAGACCTACTTTCATGTTTGCTGCTGCTGCTAAGTCATGTCAGTCGTGTCCGACTCTGTGTGACCCTTAAGTTCCCTTTTATTCCTGTTCCGAGCAGTACCCCATACTCTTAAGTCTGTTCAGTTTAAGTTGATATCAAAATATTTTCATCATACATTGTCTTTTTAAGGACATTTGAAGGTCATTGGCTGGCACAATTATAATAATAGATAAGACTTTTAATGTATGAGTTAGCATCAGTATAGCTAGTGGTTGAAGGAGAGTTTTGGTTTTTTTTTTTTTTTTTGAGTTTTATTATTTGAATTTTAATCCAACTCCACCATTCACTAGCTGGGCAGGTCACTTAAGTTTTTTAAGCCTCATATTCTTCATCTGCATAAAGGGTTATGATAATAGTACCTACTTTAGATTTATTCATTAAATAAACATTTATTGAGTCAATCATGTTTTAGGCCCTGGGGACATACCAGTGAATAACCAGTGAAAAATAAAAATTTATCCCTTTATGAAGCTTATAAGGTTGTAATGAAGATTAAAGGAAATAAGGATGTATTCCTGATATGTGGTATAGAACCTGGCATATAATAAAGCCTCAACAATTGTTACTTAGTGCTGTTATCATGGTTGTTCTCACTCTCTTGGAGGATCTTGCAGCATAAAGGACCTGAGTTTGTTTACTAATTCAATGAATATTTATTTTACACCTACATCATGCTAGATATTTTGCTAAGAGTTAGGGCTCGAGAATTTGGGGGAACTGTCATAGCCCAAGTTCCATCAAAGCACAACATTAAAAGTTCTGCTTTTGAAGAAAGCTGAGGATCTTTCCTGTTTGGGAGCATTTTGGGCTTAATCTGGCACTTGAAGCAGATTTTTCTCTTTTCTTTTTTTGGCATTATGGTTGTGACTTATTAAACAAAGACAAAATTGAATGCCAATCAGTGAACCCAATCTTTAAAAACAAGAAAAAATTTTCTTTGGAAAATTGGCAAGCAAATGCATGCATAAACAATTTTTTATTGGACTATTAACTACTCTTCAAATAGATTTTCCTTTTACTAAAAAGTTTATTATTGAGATTCTCAAATATTGTCAAATATAGAGGAAACAGTGTAATGAACACATAGTACCTATGGTTCAGCTTCAGCAATTATTAGCGATCGTCACTCTTGTTTCATATATACCTCCACCTACTCTCCCCCATTGTTTGGAAGCCACTCCCAGACATCACATCATTGCATCTGTAATTGTTTCAATATAAGCAAACAGTTGCTTTACTCAGTCCTGTACAACCTTGCTATGACACTCATTATTCCCAGCCTATGTTCCCATGTAGCAGGTACAACCTTCTAAATCAGGAACACTGAGATGGGATTAGGAAAACCAGCTACTAACAGGTTCTTTTTTCTAGGAGATGGTTCTGTAGTGGCTAAGAGAGAAGAAGTAAAGCTCAGAGCTTTGGATGACCTCCAGGAAAACAGAATTCCAGCAAGCATGAACAAATGTGAAGCATTTTAATTTCCAAGACAAGGGGTTTAAAAGGTCTTGCCAGTGTAATGAACATAGAATGTTTTTTTTCAAAAAGAAATTTAATTTAGAGGAAGAAATGATGTTTTGTCTTTCAGTGCATTGTGATGTCTTTTGTTTCTTCAACTTCGTTTATTTGGTTTAAAACCAGAAATAGAAGTTTACCATCTCACTTCTGCCCCTCCTCCCTAGTTTGGCTCCCTTGAAAACTCAAAGAGCAAGTAGCTAATTCAGTTACTGTGGGGGGTCATCAAACTTTTCATGAAAAGGTCTACAGAGGAAATATTTTAAGTTTTGGGAACCAAGGACAGACCCTCAGGACAAAGTTGAGAAGATCTGGTGTAGGGCAGCCCAGATATTGATCTATATGAAGAGCTCCCCAAGTAAGTTTCCAGTTGATGGCTTGCTATCAATCCTCTACCTGTGATGTGAGGGTTCAGTGATAACCCGGGTAATTCATATCAACAGACAATTGTGAATTTTCAAGAAAATATGATTCTAGCTCTTCAATGACAACTTTTCTTTTCTTGAGCTGCTAAACAGATGTTAAGGTCCTCCTCCTTTGTTTTATCTCATCCACTCTGTGGAGTAGTATTGAGGACACTAAAGGCTTAGATCTCCTTGCAGTCCAAGGGACTCTCAAGAATCTTCTCCAACACCACAGTTCGAAAGCATCAGTTCTTCGGCGCTCAGCTTTCTTCACAGTCCAATTCTCACATCCATACATGACCACTGGAAAAACCATAGACTTGACTAGACGGACCTTTGTTGGCAAAATAATGTCTCTGCTTTTGAATATGCTATCTAGGTTGGTCATAACTTTCCTTCCAAGGAGTAAGCGTCTTTTAATTTCATGGCTGCAGTCACCATCTGCAGTGATTTTGGAGCCCCCAAAAATAAAGTCTGACACCGTTTCCCCATCTATTTGCCATGAAGTAATGGGACCAGATGCCATGATCTTAGTTTTCTGAATGTTGAGCTTTAAGCCAACTTTTTCACTCTCCTCTTTCACTTTCATCAAGAGGCTTTTTAGTTCCTCTTCACTTTCTGCCATAAGGGTGGTGTCATCTGCATATCTGAGGTCATTGATATTTCTCCTGGCAATCTTGATTCCAGCTTGTGCTTCTTCCAGCCCAGCATTTCTCATGATGTACTCTGCATATAAGTTAAATAAGCTGGGTGACAATATACAACCTTGACGTACTCCTTTCCCTATTTGGAAGCAGTCTGTTGTTCCATGTCCACTTCTAACTGTTGCTTCCTGACTTGCATATAAGTTTCTCAAGAGGCAGGTCAGGTGTTCTGGTATTCCCATCTCTTTCAGAATTTTCCACAGTTTATTGTGATCCACACAGTCAGTCCTGGATGTTCATTGGAAGGATTAATGCTAAAGCTGAAACTCCAATACTTTGGCCACATCATGCAAAGAGTTGATTCATTGGAAAATACTCTGATGCTGGGAGGGATTAGGGGCAGGAGGAGAAGGGGACGACAGAGGATGAGATGGTTGGGTGGCATCACTGACTCGATGGATATGAGTTTGAGTGAACTCCGGGAGTTGGTGATAGACAGGGAGGCCTGGCGTGCTGCGATTCATGGGGTCACAAAGAGTCGGACACGACTGAGCGACTGAACTGAACTGAAAGGCTTAAATAAACCTTTCCTGGGTAATACGGAGGTTTGCAAGAAACAGAGCTTATGTGTTACTTGAAGAGATCCTGTTACAAAGCACATAGGATTCTGATTGGCTTAGGGAAGACTAGAAATTTCTAGAACGGTCCCACTAATTGGTGCTTTCAAAGGAGGCTGCACTTGTGTGAAGGCCAGAGAGGTATGAATCTGGAGAAGGAAAATGTAGTAAATGTAACTTCTTCCAGTTCAGGCTAATGAGATGAGATAGGGCCCAGGTAATATTAGTGGAGTTTGATCAGGGCATGAGGAAAGTACTCAAGAGAGATACTGAAAGGATTTATAATGCAAGTATTCAAAACAATGCAATACAAGGGGAGAAGGAAAACATTGTGTGGGTCAGCGTTTCTCACAGTGTTGTCCTTGGAACATTTACAAAAGAACTCTCTGGGGTTATTTGTGAAAATACTGATTTTTTAGGCTCTCCCAAGACCTTTTGTGGAGAAGACAATGGCAACCCACTCCAGTACTCTTGCCTGGAGAATCCCATGGATGGAGGAGCCTGGTAGGCTACAGTCCAAGGGGTTGCAAAGAGTTGGACACAACTGAGCAACTTCACTTTTACTTTTCACTTTCCTGCATTGGAGAAGGAAATGGCAACCCATTCCAGTGTTCTTGCCTGGAGAATCTCAGGACGGCAGAGCCTGGTTGGCTGCCGTCTATGGAGTCGCACAGAGTCGGACACGACTGAAGCAACTTAGCAGCAGCAAGACCTTTTGAATCAAGACCAGCATGGTACCCTGGAATCTGCATGGTTGACAGACTTGCTGAGTGTTTTTGACATAAACCAGAGTTTGAGAAGCACTGGTATAAGCAGAGCCTTGGCTTGAAATAGAGGATGATCAAGATGACAATGTGAAAATTCTGTAAAGCAATTACCCTTCAATAAAAAAATTAATTTAAAAAAAAGAAAAAAAAAAGATGACAATGTAATCTGAAATAAAGATGTCCCTTGCCTTACAAAAGAATGTCTTCCTGAGAAGTTGCATGTTACTAGAGGTTTTCTAAATGTACATTTATTGTAATTGCCCCAGTGGGACTCATTATTGCTCAGAAGAAGTCAAAGGTTTAGATTTTCATAGAGTTCATCTTCAACTGATTGTTTCAAACGTTTGGAAGAATCTAATCTGTCAAAATCAGTATTATCTAAAACAAAATACAAGCATTCAAAAATATTTACTTTTATACCTATTTCTGTGATCCTTTAGCATTTTTGCCTTTCACGAGAATATTTTGTGTCAATTTTCAGCTTAGAAAATAGAGCAAATTAGGTTTAATTAATTTTGACAACCATGATAACATGCTTGTTATGATTATATAAATGAGATTTTTGTGGCTTCCATATCTGTTGCATCTCGTGTTCAAACAAAGATCTCACATTGGAGCAGAAATAGGTTGATTAGATGAGTGACGTTAAGTACAAAATTGTATTGTGCTGGGTGCATTTGAATTCTACACGAAGAACAGGCTCGGAGTCTGATTATCCCAGCCTCTGATTGCTTTGTCATTCACAGTTTTGATTAATGATTTAATCATGTAATGAATTGATAATTTGCTATTGAGTCAACAAAATAGTAAATTGCAAATCTTTGGAAAATTTGAAGACTAGTTTGGATTCTCATCCATTGCATTATTTAATAGTGAATATATAATTGTTCTAATTTTTTCTACTGTCCTTAATCACTTCCACTTGATTTGATAAGGCCCTCGCAGGCTCTCTGTAAGAGTTTCATTTTGACAGGAGGATGATAATACATGGCATGTTGAGAATTACAGGAACTCCAATAGAGGGGAGTAATGGCTTTATAGTGTGGAAATGCAGAGTCCCTCTTTAAAAATCAAATTGGTGGATAAATGAAATGCATTCCCAGCTTGTTTCCAAATTAACTGTTCAATGAGACCCATGTCAATCTGCACTGTTTGCAATATACAGGAATTCAGAGGAGTATAGAATCTCAGAATGAAGGTTTGTTAGATCTGGAGGGAATTTAGGATTTCTCAAACTCAAACGTCTGCAAGGACCAGGCAGTTAATATAAATTAGTGACATGCAGCAAACTGCAATATAAAGGAGTGGGGCTCCTTTCCTTGTTGCTGGTAGAAATGTGGGCTCAGTTTTCCTAATATCTTGATTTTTCAACAGGTGCCAAAATCTGATCTTCCCTATTCATCTTCCTACTGAGTAGCCAGCAGGCCCTGGGACCCCTTCCTCAGAGTCACAGCTGACTGGAGCAGAAGTAGATGCTTTCCTTTGAGGGCTGCTGGCTGTCCCTAGGCTGGCAGCTGACTTTTGTGTGGCCCAAGCTTAAGATGAACGGGGCCAGATAATTGCCTCAGGTAGTTCAGTTCATGACACAAAGGAAATTTACCAGTTGGTAGGAGAGCAGAAGGAGGTAGACACAGAGACTGGAACCAAGTCATGTTAATTGCAGAGCACTTGACACAAGGTCATGTACTTCTGGAACTGAGGTCCTCAGAGTGGCTGAGAATCTAGACCCATTCACCACCCGAGTCCCCATACTCTGTTAGATGTTGTATTTTAACAGTTATCTAAACCTGAGGGAATGAACATACTATATTCAGAAACGTGTATGGGCAGGGTTGGGTTAACTGGGGACAATTGTACTTACCTTCCAGAGTGTTGGGAGAATTAAGTGAGAACATGTGAACTGGTCTAGTTTGGTACTTGACACAAAGATACTTTGTGTTATCTTCCTGGGTCCCTTCCTCTTTGCTCCTTCACTGCTTATGTATTTATACCTAGTGCTGGCTTCAACCAAGGGCAGAATACCGGTATCTGTGACTCAGGACACTAATGGATAAAGTTTTCCCCTGTATATTAGCCAGCTGCCACTTAAGGGCCCCTGCCATTAACCCATGGTTGATTGTGTTTGTCAGGATTCAGTATAGGAAACAGAAACCATGATAGGTATTTTCAGTAGAAAGAGATTTAATAAGGAAATCAGATTTTTAAATTTATTTTAATTGGAGGATAATTATTTTATAATATTGGGATGGTTTTTGCTATACATCAACATGAATGGGCCATAGGCATATATGTGTCCCCTCCCTCCTGAATCCCCCTTACACATCCCTTCCCACCCCATCCCTCCACGTTGTCACAGAGCATGGGCTTTGGTTGCCCTGCATCATACATCAAACTTCTACTGGTCATCTATTTTACATATGGTAATGTATATGTTTCAATGGCTTCCCAGGTGACACTAGTGGTAAAGAAACCACCTGCCAGTTCAGGAGACAGAAGAGACACGGGTTCGATCTCTGGGTCAGGAAGATCCCCTTGAGGAGGAAATGGCAAGCCACTCTAGTGTTCTTGCCTGGAGAATCCCATGGATAGAGGAGCCTGGTGCACTACAGTCCATAGGTTTGCAAGGAGTCAGACATGACTGAAGTGACTTAGCACACATGCTATTCTCTCAAATCATCCCACCCTCTAGTTCTCCCACTGAGTTCAATAAGGAAATTAGATTTTTTTTAAAGCCTTGGAAGGGGAGTATGAAATGGCAACCTACTCCAGTGGAAATTTGCCTGGAAAATTCAATGGACAGAGGAGCCTGGAAGACTACAGTCCATGGGATCACAAAGAGTTGGACACGATTGAACATGCACACACATTCCTTACTGGCTATATGACCTTGGGCAAGTTATTTAATTTCTCTCAACCTCGGTTAAAAAAAAAGAAAGAAAAGCCTTGGAAGGGTTGGAAGAGTGGTATCTAAGCTGGACCTAAAGGAATGGCTCCCAGAATCTTATAGAACCCATCTACCAGTTGGCTACTACCTGTGACACCACCACTGGAATGCTTGAGCTCAAGAATGGCCCAGGAAACAGAAGCTGGATTCAGGAAATCCACCCTCTTGACACCCAGAAAGCTGGAGACTGGATACCAGTACACTGTTGCAGAACATCCTTGAGTCTGCATGATCTGCATTCCAGCATAAAGCAGCCCATAGGGGCAGGGAAGGTGGTGTTGGCTTCATTTCTGCCCTTTAGATCTCACATGAATGCACGTATTTTGGGGAAGGTATTTTAAACCCAGAACTCAAGCTGTAAAAGAGACTGTGAAATGTGGTTTTCAGATTTCCACTTTCTGCAACACAGAAGGCTCATTAGGAGGAAATGGTATTAAAGGATGCGTGGGCCAATACCAAATATCTACAACACTGTCTACCATATTAAGCAATTAAATGGTCAGGATCTCCCTGTACTGGGCCTGCCTCCCGGTCCCATCTAAAATCCCAACTATCAGTTCAGTTCAGTTCAGTTGCTCAGTTGTGTCCGACTCTTTGTGACCCCATGAATTGCAGCACACCAGGCCTCCCTGTCCATCACCAATTACCAGAGTTTACCCAAACTCATGTCCATAGAGTTGGTGATGCCATCCAGCCATCTCATCCTCTGTCATCCCCTTCTCCTCCTGCCCCCAATCGCTCCCAGCGTCAGGGTCTTTTCCAATGAGTCAACAAAGGCATGAGGTGGACAAAGTATTGGAGTTTCAGCTTTAGCATCAGTCCTTCCAATGAACACCCAGGATGGATCTTCTTTAGGATGGACTGGGTGGATCTCCTTGCAGTTCAAGGGACTCTCAAGAGTCTTCTCCAACATCACAGTTCAAAAGCATCAATTCTTTGGAGCTCAGCCTTCTTCACAGTCCAACTCTTACATCCATACATGACTACTGGAAAAACCATAGCCTTGACTAGATGGACCTTTGTTGGCAAAGTAATATCTCTGCTTTTGAATATGCTATTTAGGTTGGTCATAACTTTCCTTCCAAGGAGTAAGTGTCTTTTAATTTCATGGCTGCAATCACCATCTGCAGTGATTTTGGAGCCCCCCAAAACAAAATCTGACACTGTTTCCACTGTTTCCTCATCCATTTCCCATGAAGTGATAGGACTGGATGCCATGATCTTAGTTTTCTGCATGTTGAGCTTTAAGCCAACTTTTTCACTCTCCTCTTTCACTTTCATCAAGAGGCTTTTTAGTTCTTCTTCACTTTCTGCCATAAGGGTGGTGTCATCTCCATATCCGAGGTTATTGATATTGTTCCCAGCAATCTTGATTCCAGCTTGTGCTTCTTCCAGCCCAGTGTTTCTCATGATGTACTCTGCATATAAGTTAAATAAGCAGGGTGACAATATACAGCCTTGACGTACTCCTTTTCCTATTTGGAACCAATGCAAGGAAATAGAGGAAAACAACAGAATGGGAAAGACTAGAGATCTCTTCAAGAAATTTAGAGATACCAAGGGAACATTTCATGCAAAGATGGGCTCAATAAAGGACAGAAATTGTAGGGACCTAACAGAAGTAGAAGATGTTAAGAAGAGGTGGCAAGAATACACAGAAGAACTGTACAAAAAAATCTTCATGATCCAGATAATCATGATGGTGTGATCACTTACCTAGAGCCAGACATCCTGGAATATGAAGTCAAGTGGCCCTTAGAAAGCATCACTACGAACAAAGCTAGTGGAGGTGATGGAATTCCAGTTGAGCTATTTCAAATTCTGAAAAGAGATGCTGTGAAAGTGCTGCATTCAATATGCCAGCAAATTTGGAAAACTCAGCAGTGGCCACAGGACTGGAAAAGGTCAGTTTTCATTCCAACCCCAAAGAAAGGCAATGCCAAAGAATGCTCAAACTACCGCACAGTTGCACTCATGTCACACATTAGTAAAGTAATGCTCAAAATTCTCCAGATCAGGCTTCAGCAATATGTGAACCATGAACTTCCAGATGTTCAAGCTGGTTTTAGAAAAGGCAGAGGAACCAGAGATCAAATTGCCAACATCTGCTTGATCATGGAAAAAGCAAGAGAATTCCAGAAAAATATCCATTTTTGCTTTATTGACTATGCCAAAGCCTTTGACTGTGTGGATCACAATAAACTGTGGACAATTCTGAAAGAGATGGGAATACCAGACCACCTGACCTGCCTCTTGAGAAACCTATATGCAGGTCAGGAAATAACAGTTAGAACTGGACATGGAACAGGAGACTGGTTCCAAAGATGTTGCTAATTCTAATAAAACATTTTTGCTATTTTGTGTCTGTCCTTTACCTATTCCCAATTCTCACCTAGATAGTTGAAGGTGGCAAAAAAAACGTTAAGGAGAAATTATTCTTACTCCCAGTTAACAACTGTGGCACCACTATTCAATAAAGTTATATAGCCTGAGCTCACACTGCAACAAAATAAATTCCAGATGGATTAAATAGTTAAATGAAACTAACAAGAGATGCAGAGGATAAAACCAAAATATATATAATTTAGGAGAAAGGAAGACCTTTTCAAACATGGCACCAAAGGCAGAAAACATAAAGGAAAAGATAAATAGATTTCAATGTATAAAAGTCAAACTTTTATATGCCAAAGAAGCAGAAAGACAATGGCATGCTGAGAAAAATTTGTATGGTACGACAAACGGTTAACACTAAAGAGTGTTTACAAATCAATAAAGAAGATAAATATTCTAATAGGAAAAAAAGGACAAAAGACAAGGAAGGTCACTTGCCAAGGGGACAAGTACAAATAGCCAATGAAAAAGTAAAAGTTCAAATTCATTTATAATAAAAATTGAAAAGTAAACAAAAATGCCATGCCATTTAAAAATTTGTCCATTTTTTTGCCTATCATTTGACACTGTCAAAGAAGAAAAGGAATAATACCCAGGGTTGACCTGGGTATGAGGAAATAAGCACTTTCAAATACAGCTGATGGGAGAACAAATTGGTTTAATCTTTCTGAATGGTGATTTGGCAATATGTTTCCAAAGTATTACATGTGAATGCTCTTTAAGTTGTTACACTTGCAGGAATCAATGCTAAGGAAACAATCAGGTTATTTGTAAGAAAACTCCTATAATAATTGTTTTTTAATGTTACAAACTTAGAAACCATCTGAATGCTTTAACAAGATGGAATTGGTTAACTAATAATGATACATCCATGAATCACAATACAGACATATATTGGATTACTATTTGGCCATTACAAATAATGGTATAGAAGAATGACAGGAAAAAACGTCCACAGTGTATCAGTAAGTGCAGAAAGCAGGCAACGAATATGTGTGTACTGAGTGATAACAATGAATGATTCATAGAAAGACAGGAAGGGAATGAATTAAAATGTTAATGAGGGTTATTTTTGGGTGGTGAGGTTCTGGATGATTTTAACAGTTTGTGTTTCTCAAGTTTTTATTCCTTTTTTTTTTTTTTTTTGCACTAAGGAAGCATTATCTAGGAAGAAAATTAAAAATTGGCAATATAATGTAAACTTTTGGTATGTTCTTTCTTCTGTGAAGGCAACTGAATGAGGATAAATAGCTTGTGTGAGGCAGTGATCTTGGGCTGAGTCCAGCCTATTAGCCTGATGCTAAATTTCCATAAGTGACACTAGGAGCCAATCAGATTCTGCTGCCTGAAGTGGAAAAATTGCTAGGAAACTTGCCTTACTCCATCCTGGAGCACAAGGATAAGTGCTTTCTCTGACACTTGTTTATCAACCTCCAGTGGCCACTGAATGTCACTGTGGCTCCAAGGAAATGCAGTGAAGATCCGGCTTCTTTGGTCCCAGTAATGACTGTGAAGGTGGGGGCAGGAAAAATGAATAGGCAAATTGGTCCTAGAATTCTCTAGAGGCTGGTGCAATGCCTACAGCCTCCTATTTCTACTAACAATACATTTGGGCTGATAAATGAGCAATGAGAGCAAAGTGTTTGAGTCGCCACTCAACGACTCTAAGACTTCCTAAGTCTCATGTAGTAAGAACCAAAAGCCTCAGGTTGTGGTCCTGGTTCTGCCCAGCCCTGGTGAGATTCCTTCTGTGGACAGATGGGGAAACTGAGCTCAGTCGTGAAGGATAGCCTCAGGAGGCACAAAGGTGTCACCCAATAGGCAGACCTGAGCACCTACTTGGGGCACCAGCAAAGCAAGGGCACCAACTAGTGATGTCCTTCTGGAGGCAGAGGCTGTGTAGGATTCATCTCATATCCCTAGTGTGTGGTATGGGGTCTGGCACATAGTAGGTGCTCAGAAAAGTTGGAAGGACATCCCTAACTACTACCCCTTCAGTCTGGATTAGGTCCTTCTCCTTAATGATGCCATAGTACTTGTGCTTACTTCTGTCCTAACAATTATGACCTTGGGTTACAGTGATCCACTGCCATGTTGCTTGGATGCCAGAGGCTAGGGAACACGTCTTTTGTTACAGTCTTCAGCACTTACTGCAAAAAGAGTTTTTGTGATTCCTCCCAGCTCTCCTCCATCCCTACTCACCCAAGAAGTAGATTATGGTAACTAGAAAATCCTTCTTTTCCTCCCCCCCACCCCGCCAAAAAAAAAACGGGTTGAGTTACAAATTTGAAGAATATGGAGATGGGTTAGAGGCAGGAATGAGAGGTCCAGGAGTAGGTAAGATTAATGAAACAAAGCAGCTCTAAGGGATGAAGGAAAAAATATCCCATTGGTGGGATGGTTGGAAAGAGGCTGAGACAAAGAGATATGTCAAGAGGGGGTTGATGTAGTTGTGTGTGATGTAAGTGTTTCCTCTATCTTCCCTGGGAAATTTTCACCCTGAGTTTCAATGCTTTGTCAGTAGCTTTTCTTTCAGGGGTGTGTGAATTAGTGTCAAGACTGATGGGGCAAAATAAATGCTGCCCATGGGGAACTGCTAATCTATGGATTACGGTAGACCTGCCCACATGTCTCTCAGTTCCATGTTCTTTGTAGGAAAGCTGATTTGTCTTATTTACATAGGCCTGTCCTACTTGACTGTCTTGATATCTGAGTGCCTCAGACCAAATGCAACTCTGTGTAAAGTCATCCCCCACAAGTGTACACAGACTGAGTGGCTACCTCTACAGACCCCCTTCTCTTTAGCCCATCAGTTTACTCAGTCATTTTTTTATCTACAGGGGAAAAGAGAAAAATAGTGAGGAGTCCCATTGTTCCCTTCCTTGGATACTCCTTTATCTATTCCCCAGATCATGCTGTTTCCTATCTGAACCATCCCCACTCTGTCCTGTCTGCTACTCCCTCAGTGACCTGTTCTATGTTATCAGGCCACGACTCTTATGAATGTCTTCAACCCTGCTCTGTCTTTTTCAGCCTTCATTCATCAGCAAATCCTTTGACTCTACCTCGAAATACATCCAGAATCTGACCACATCTGGAATCTGATCTCTTTTCGTCACCTCTACTGCTACCATCTGGTCAGATTCCAGATGTATCTCAAAGTAGAGTCAAAAGATTTGCTGATGATTATTGGGTCAGAGGCACCTTGCTTACCTGGACTCAGTTCAGTTCAGTTTAGTCACTCAGTCGTGTCTGACTCTTTGTAACCCCATGGACTGCAGCATGCCAGGCCTCCCTGTCCATCACCAACTCCCGGAGTTTACTCAAACTTATGCCCATTGAATTGGTGATGCCATCCAACCATCTCATCCTCTGTCATCCATTTCTCCTCCCACCTTCAATCTTTCCCAGCATCAGGGTCTTTTCAAATGAGTCAGTTCTTTGCATCAGGTGGCCAAAGTATTGGAGTTTCAGCTTCAGCATCAGTCCTTCCAATGAATATTCAGGACTGATTTCCTTTAGGATGGACTAGTTGTATCTCCTTGCAGTCCAAGGGACTCTCAAGAGTCTTCTCCAACACCACAGTTCGAAAGCATCAATTCTTTGGCGCTCAGCTTTCTTTATAGTCCAACTCTCACATCTGTACATGACTACTGGAAAAACCATAGCTTTGACTAGACAGACTTGTTGGTAAAGTAATGTCTCTGCTTTTTAATATGCTCTCTAGGTTGGTCATAACTTTTCTTCCAAGGAGCAAGCGTCTTTTAATTTCATGGCTGCAGTCACCATCTGCAGTGATTTTGGAGCCCCCCAAAATAAAGTCTGTCACTGTTGCCACTGTTTCCCCATCTATTTGCCATGAAGTGATGGGATTGGATGCCATGATCTTAGTTTTCTGAGTGTTGAGTTTTAAGCCAACTTTTTCACTCTCCTCTTTCACTTTCATCAAGAGGCTTTTTAGTTCCTCTTCACTTTCTGCCATAAGGGTGGTATCATCTGCATATCTGAGGTTATTGATATTTATCCCAGCAATCTTGATTCCAGCTTGTGCTTCATCCAGCTCAGCATTTCTTATGATGTACTCTGCATAGAAGTTAAATAAACAGGGTGACAATATACAGTTTTGACATACTCCTTTCCCTATTTGGAACCAGTCTGTTGTTCCATGTCCAGTTCTAACTGTTGCTTCCTGACCTGCATACAGATTTCTCAAGAGGCAGATCAGGTGGTCTGGTTTTCCCATTTTTTAAGAATTTTCCTGAGTTTGTTGTGGTCCACACAGTCAAAGGCTTTGGCATAGTCAATAAAGCAGAAGTAGATATTTTCTGGAACTCTCTTGCTTTTTTGATGATCCTGTGTGCTTATATTCCAAATATTACAAGAGAGAGAGAGATCACCTTTTTAAAAAAATCACTATATTGTTAGTGATGGTTGTTACAGCAGCTCATCATTTTCCCCTCAAACATTGTAAATATGCTTTATATGGACTCATCCCAGGGCCCCAAATTCAAGTTAGTACTTTTTGCTGCAGTTAAACCTTCCCCAGGTAAAGACAAGCATTATTACATGGTAAACAGAGATTGTTTCCATGGTGGGAATGATTGTACAGAGGCAACCATAATATCATTTGTCCTTTTGGAGTGGAAAATGATTGGCCAAGATCAGGGGTTAGATTGAAGTTGGAGTTAAGGATGTAGTCTGCCTATGGAAAGCCCAAATGGCTGACACTGAGATAATTCATCAAGACCTTGGCTTCATTAACAATAAGCACAAATCAACTGAGTTAATAATCCCAGGAGAAAAAAAGCCCAAGAGTATGGTAAGTTGTTTCCTTGAAAAATAGTGAAACAAAACCTTTACAATTCTGATAAAAAGGATCCTAGACATGGAAAAGTCCCATTTTTCATTCTAACTTGATTCTATGGTTGCTAAAGATTGTATTCTGTGAGAGATTTCACTTGAATGTCTTATTAGAGCTTCAGATTTTCAAAGACTCTTGATACAAGATATCCTGAATCTTTACAGTACAGAACAGTTATCCTTTCTTTGGCTGGAAATGGAATCTTTTGTCTTCCTAGGAAGCCACAGAAGGCCTTTTTTGATTTCATGAAAGCTGAACTGGGGATTTAAGAAGCATCAGCTGTGTCATCTCCTTCAAGACACTGGGCAATGCACACTCTTTAAACATGAAAGAAGTAGAGTGTGAATTATTTTAGCTGGAATTTTAAAGGGCAATCTTAGAAACGTAATTTTTTAACAAGTAAGATTCACTCCTCTTTATAATTGGGGAATAGGAGATGAAACCACACAAAGAATTAAGGCCACGTTAGAATTAAATATTTATTTGCCCTCTAAAGGCGATTGAAGCAATAAATCATAAAAATTTCTTTGAAAAAAGTCTTTGAAAATAACTTTTCATCTCTCTCAAGGGGGGAAAAACATCTACCACCTGTTTAGCACCAGGTGGTATTAAGTAGTTGATTGAAGTTTTTCAACTAGGCAGAATGTATTTTGAACTAGTTGGGGAATGTTTGTTTGTATTTTTCCTGACAGTGAATGCTATTCTCTCAGGCGTGGAGTAACCAACATTTGCACGCTATGAACTTCACATCTTTGAAGCCTGAAGAAGCAGTGCTGTCTGTTCACAGGTAGGTGATTTTTCAGTTTGCTTGGCTTCATAACCAGTCACTCCAAAACTTAGTGGCTTAGAGTCATGATCACTGTACTTGCTCACAATTCTATTCATTAGTGGTTTTGGCTGAGCAGTTATTTTGCTGCTCATACCTGGCGTTTATGCAGTGAAGTAGGAGAGAAAGGTGAATCCGAATGCAGAACGGCTTCATTATCTCATGGAAGGGTCTTCCATCGGCAAAAGCTAACTGGAACGTAGCTGGCAGGAGACTCTTGGAAATGTAGGTTTTCTGGTTTTCATAGTACAGGGAAGATTATAGAAACTGAGGCTCCTCTATCCATGGGATTTTCCAGTCAAGAATACTGGAGTGGGTTGCCACTTCCTTCTCCAGGGGATCTTCCCAACCCAGAGATAAAACTCAGGTCTTTTGCATTACAGGCAGATTCTTCACCATCTAAGCCACCCGGAGAAGCCCATATAAAAACTTGGATGTGGACTTAAATATCCACAGACAACATCTGACATAGGCACCTACCTCAAAGGAAGTTGAAATGATTAATGAGATATTATGTACAAATTGCATACTATGGTGCCTGGCACATCAAGAACACTAAAAAAGGGGTGGTGCCATGTGTATTTGTGGGTATAAATGCATATTTATAATATTCACTTTAAATGTATTTACCTTACCTCTGTTAAATAGCTCTTTACAAACTAGAACATTTTTCTTTTTCCTCCCTATCCTCTCTTAGACTACACTAAGAGCTCCATAAAGACTATTTTCTGATTTATTTCAAAGTAGCTGACAGAAGTAGATTTTAAAACTTTTTTCTTATAAAGTGTTCTAAAAATGTAAATGTAGCATATCAGCAGCTTCTAACGTATTTCATTTTGCTTCGATGGCTAAAACATATGAATTACCACTTGCTTGCAACTTAGTTGTTGAACTCTACTAAATATGAGTATCCCAGTGACCAATTTTCATTTCATTACTATGTTTTTTTTTTTTTTTTTGCATCTTGTTGCTCAAATTTCTGAGCTCTAAAGTGTGATGTAGTTTGCATTAACATAAATCCTGGGGATGACAGTAGCATTTAAATTTCTTCGTGAAAACAGCTTCAGATCTGAGACTTTCATTCCTCCAACCTTGGCTAACTTCTCAGATTTCCTTGTAGCAGTCATCAGATGGTCTCCTGTTTCTCTGAACTCAGATGGTTTTTCCACCAAGGCCAGATTCCTTTCAATATTTATTTTTTAAATTTATTATTTAGTTGTGTTAGGTCTTTGCTGCTTTATGTGGCATCTTTTTAGTTGCAGTATATGAACATTTAGTTGAGGCATGTGAGATCTAGTTCCCTGACCAGAGATCGAACCCAAGCCCCCTGCATTGGGAGTCTGGAGTCTTGGCCATGGAAGCACCAAAGAAGTCCCTACTACAGCCAGATTTTTTAAAAATTAGATTTTTGGCTATATCGGGCCTTTGTTCCTTTGTGTGGGCTTTCTCTAGTTGCGGTGAGCAGGGGCTACTCTTCACTGTAGTGCTCGGGCTTCTCATTGTGCTGGCTTCTCTTGTCGTGGACTACAGGTTCTAGGCATGCGGGCTTCAGTAGCTGTGGCATGTGGGCTTGGTAGTTGTGGTGTATGGGCTTAGCTGCTCAGTGGTATGTGGAATCTTCCCAGACCAGGGATCAAACCTGCATCCCCTGCATTGGCAGGCAGATTCTTTTTTTTTTTTTTTAATTTTATTTTATTTTTAAACTTTACATAATTGTATTAGTTTTGCCAAATATCAAAATGAATCCGCCACAGGTATACATGTGTTCCCCATCCTGAACCCTCCTCCCTCCTCCCTCCCCATACCATCCCTCTGGGTCGTCCCAGTGCACTAGCCCCAAGCATCCAGTATCGTGCATCGAACCTGGACTGGCATCTCGTTTCACATATGATATTTTACTTGTTTCAATGCCATTCTCCCAAATCTTCCCACCCTCTCCCTCTCCCACAGAGTCCCAAAGACTGTTCTATACATCAGTGTATCTTTTGCTGTCTCGTACACAGGGTTATTGTTACCATCTTTCTATATTCCATATATATGCGTTATTATATTGTATTGGTGTTTTTCTTTCTGGCTTACTTCACTCTGTATAATAGGCTCCAGTTTCATCCACCTCATTAGAACTGATTCAAATGTTTTCTTTTTAATGGCTGAGTAATACTCCGTTGTGTGTATGTACCACTGCTTTCTTATCCATTCATCTGCTGATGGACATCTAGGTTGCTTCCATGTCCTGGCTATTATAAACAGTGCTGCGATGAACATTGGGGTACACGTGTCTCTTTCCCTTCTGGTTTCCTCAGTGTGTATGCCCAGCAGTGGGATTGCTGGATCATAAGGCAGTTCTATTTCCAGTTTTTTAAGGAATCTCCACACTGTTCTCCATAGTGGCTGTACTAGTTTGCATTCCCACCAACAGTGTAAGAGGGTTCCCTTTTCTCCACACCCTCTCCAGCATTTATTGCTTGTAGACTTTTGGATCACAGCCATTCTGACTGGTGTGAAATGGTACTTCATAGTGGTTTTGATTTGCATTTCTCTGATAATGAGTGATGTTGAGCATCTTTTCATGTGTTTGTTAGCCATCTGTATGTCTTCTTTGGAGAAATGTCTGTTTAGTTCTTTGGCCCATTTTTTTGATTGGGTCGTTTATTTTTCTGGAATTGAGCTGCAGGAGTTGCTTGTATATTTTTGAGATTAGTTGTTTGTCAGTTGCTTCATTTGCTATTATTTTCTCCCATTCTGAAGGCTGTCTTTTCACCTTGCTAATAGTTTCCTTTGATGTGCAGAAGCTTTTAAGGTTAATTAGGTCCCATTTGTTTATTTTTGCTTTTATTTCCAATATTTTGGGAAGTGGGTCATAGAGGATCCTGCTGTGATGTATGTCAGAGAGTGTTTTGCCTATGTTCTCCTCTAGTCCCCTGCATTGGCAGGCAGATTCTTATCCACTGCACTGCTAGGGAAGTCCCAAGGCCAGATTTTGAGGTCCATCCACAAAGGCTGTTTTTGGCTTGAAGAGCCTTCTCTAAACTTGGTGCTACCATGGGCATGCTCAACAGTTGAATAATGCCAGTGAGTGGTAGGAAATGATTTGGAAAGGTGAGAATGAAATGAAAAAATGGGGTGGGGGGCAGAAATCCTCTTTGAGGAACCAGGAAGCATTCCAAGTCACCTTTGTCTAGTCAAATGTCTGATATGAGTTACAACAACACAGTCTGCTTTAGATAACCCACACCTCTGCTCATGTGTGTGTGTGCACGCTAAGTCTCTTCAGTCATGTCTGACTCTTTTGCAACCCCATGGACTATAGCCCGTCAGCCTCCTCTGTCCTTAAGAATTCCCCAGGAAAAAATACTGGAGTGGCTTGCCATGCCCTCCTCCAGGGAATCTTCATGACCAAGGGATTGAACCCACATCTCTTATATCTCCAGCATTAGGAGGTGCGTTCTTTACCACTAGTGCCACCTGGGAAGCCCAGCCTCTGCTCTT
The DNA here is from genome assembly GCF_055505025.1 of Bos grunniens. Classification (NCBI taxonomy): domain Eukaryota; kingdom Metazoa; phylum Chordata; class Mammalia; order Artiodactyla; family Bovidae; genus Bos; species Bos grunniens. The sequence continues at coordinate 138,694,285 of NC_141194.1, forward strand.
GTGCTCTGTCAAATACATATTGGTTGGTTCAGTGCCCTTGGCTTTACTCTACATGTACTTGTCTCATTTTATATTTGTCCGTGTATTTGAAGCATCTTCAGGCAGATATAGGAGAAGGCAATGGCACCCCACTCCAGTACTCTTGCCTGGAAAATCCCATGGATGGAGGAGCCTGGTAGGCTGCAGTCCATGGGGTCGCTAAGAGTCGGACACGACTGAGCGACGTCACTTTCACTTTTCACTTTCATGCTTTGGAGAAGGAAATGGCAACCCAGTCCAGTGTTCTTGCCTGGAGAATCCCAGGGACAGGGGAGCCTGGTGGGCTGCCGTCTATGGTATCACACAGAGTTGGACACGACTGAAGTGACTTAGCAGCAGCAGCAGCAGCAGGCAGATATATTTAAAATAATTGAGTGGTTCCTATTGTCTTCATGAATTAAACTTACATCTCTTGCCATGGTGGTCAAGGCCTTTCCTATTTCTATTTGGCTCTTTGCTACCTTTCCATCCAGCCTAAATTCCTGATACTCTCTTTCTCATGTTGGCTATCACTACCCACACTCATCCATAGCTCACCATCAATAATCAACAACCACCAACTGCACTTATTAGCCCTAACCACGCCCATTAAGCCATGCCTAATAGATCTGTCCATGAACTCCACTCCACCACCAGCCATACCCCAATAGCCCTGGCCACCACTGCAATTTCTGCCCACCAGCTATGTCTACCAGCCGCAGTCCTATTTACTCTGACTCCCTCTGTCACAGCACTTTGGCTTAGTCCCGTTGTTTCTCCTTAATACCTCATTACATATCTCATGATCATTCCCTTTCTCTCTAATTCTCCCTCCTTGCTGTGGATCAGACCACCACTGTCTTTTGCCTGCATCACTGCACTGGCCTCCTGACTAGGCCCCCTGCCTCCAGGTTAGCCTTCCCTCCAATCCAACCCATATTGTTGTTGTTTAGTTGCTCAGTCATATCCGACTCTTTTGTGACCCCATGGACTGTAGCTCACCAGGCTCCTCTGTCCATGGGATTTCCCAGGCAAGAATACTGGAGTGGGTTGCCATTTCCTTCTCTAGTGGATCTTCTCAACTCAGGGATCACTGTGCTAAAGTGATTTTTCTGACTTCTGAATACAACCCTATCTTCCTTCTTTGAACAAACTGTGGTGACCATTAGAGCTGTCTATTAAATATATCTGGTTCTCCCTACTTCTAGGCACATGAGATCATACTTCACCACCCTTTTGAAGTTAAGTGTGGACGTGACTTGCTTTAGTCAATAAAATGTGGGCAGAAGTGATGTATGGCATCTTGGGGCAGAAACTTTAAGAGCCAGCGTACACCTTGCCCTATTCTCTGTCCCTTTGGTTCCAGGTGGTGGCTGCTCTGTTGGTCTGAGTCTACGAGTGAAGGGCCCCTAGGACTGCCCTCAATAGATATGTAGTATGAGTAAGAAATCAACCTGTTGTTTTAAGTCACTGACTTTGGAGTTCTTACTGCCACAGAATCTGGCACGCTTTGAGTCATACAAAGACTGAGGTCAAGCTCAAACTTCTTAGCACAATATTGGTAGTGTTTATAATCTGACTTTACCTTCCAACCTCATTTTAAACTATTTCTCTCCCCACATCGTATGCTCCAGACAAAGTCTTGTTCCTGGTATACGCTCTTCTGTTTTCTTGCCTCAGTTATTTGCTCTTCCAGCACTGTTTCCAACTCAGCATGTCCCAAACCAGCCTCTCCCTCCTTAGACTTCCAGAAGCAAAATATATGGATCACCTTCCTAGTTGTATCAGACTTTCTTATATGTGTATCTTATGTACTCTGTTTGCCTGGAATCTCCTTTGTGTCAGTTCAGTTCAGTTGCTCAGTTGTGTCTGACTAGCACACCAGGCCTCCCTGTCCATCACCAACTCCCGGAGTTTACTCAAACTCATGCCCATTGAGTCGGTGATGCCATCCAACCATCTCATCCTCTGTCGTCCCCTTCTCCTCCCACCTTCAATCTTTCCCAGCATCAGGGTCTTTTCAAATGAGTCAGTTCTTCGCATCAGGGGGCCAAAGTACTGGAGTTTCAGCTTCAGCCTCAGTCCTTCCAATGAACACCCAGGATTGATTTCCTTTAGGATGGACTGGTTGGATCTCCTTGCAGTCCAAGGGACTTCCAAGAGTCTTCTCCAACACTATAGTTCAAAAGCATCAATTCTTCAGCACTCAGTTTTCTTTATAGTCCAACTCTCGCATCCATACATGACTACCAGAAAAACCATAGCCTTAACTAGACGGACCTTTGTTGGTAATGTCTCTGCTTTTTAATATGCTATCTAGGTTGGTCATAACTTTCCTTCCAAGGAGTAAGAGTCTTTTAATTTCATGGCTGCAGTCACCATCTGCAGTGATTTTGGAGCCCCCCAAAATAAATTCAGCCACTGTTTCCACTGTTTCCCCTTCTATTTGCCATGAAGTGATGGGACCAGATGCCATGATCTTAGTTTTGTGACTGTTGAGCTTTAAGCCAACTTTTTCACTCTCTTCTTTCACATTCATCAAGAGGCTTTTTAGTTCTTCTTCACTTTCTGCCATAAGGGTGGTGTCATCTGCATATCTGAGGTTATTGATATTTCTCCCAGCAATCTTGATTCTAGCTTGTGCTTCCTCCAGCCCAGCGTTTCTCATGATGTACTCTGCATAGAAGTTAAATAAGCAGGGTGACAATATACAGCCTTGACGTACTCCTTTCCCTATTTGGAACCAGTCTGTTGTTCCATGTCCGGTTCTAACTGTTGCTTCCTGACCTGCATACAGATTTCTCAAGAGGCAGGTGAGGTGGTCTGGTATTCCCATAGTGCTTATGTCTAAATCACCTTGGTATGCATCTGTAATATTTAGAACAGTGCTCTACATCATGTTGCTGCTAAGTCACGTCAGTCGTGTCCCACTCTATGCGACCCCATAGATGGCAGCCCATCAGGCTCCGCCATCCCTGGGATTCTCCAGGAAGAACACTGGAGTGGGTTGCCATTTCCTTCTCCAGTGCATGAAAGTGAAAAGTGAAAGTGAAGTCGCTCAGTCGTGCCTGACTCTTAGCGACCCCATGGACTGCAGCCTACCAGGCTCCTCTGTCCATGGGGTTTTCCAGGCAAGAGTACTGGAGTGGGGTGCCATTGCCTTCTCTGCTACATCATGTTAGTGCTTAAATATTTGTTAAATGAATGTACACCATTCCTGAAACACAGCATAATTATAAAACTTAATTTTTGTTGTGGGTTTTTAAAAGGACAGCTGTGTTGAGGTATAATTGATGGACAAAAGCCTGCACGTGTTCAGTGCGCACTACTGATGAGTTTGGACATATGCATATACCTGTGACACTAACACTACAATCAAGGTAATATCTATTACTTCCAGCGGTTTCCTTGTGTGTGTGTGTGTGTGTGTGTGTGTGATGAGAACACTTAACACAAGATATACCTTCCTAGCAAAGTTTTAAGTGCACAGTGCTGGGTTGTTAACTATAGGTACAATGTTGTACAGCAGATCTCCTGAACCTCTTCATTTTGCATAACTGAAACTTTATACCCATTGAACAATCACTCCTCTTTCCTCCTTCCACCTAGCAATCACCACTCTAATCTTTCTAATCTTTTCTTCCATGACTTTGACTACCAGTATCTATCCTCCTGAGACTGGCTTATTTCACTTTGCGTAATGTCCTCAAGGTTCATCCATGTTGTCACAGATGGTAATATCTCCTTCTTTATTTAAGACTGAATAACCTTCCGTCACACACACACACACACACACACACACACAACACATTTTCTTTATCCATTCATCTATCAATGGACATTTGGCTTGTTTCCATAATCTTGGCTATTGTGAATAATGGCCCAGTTTGTTTTGTGTGACTGGGTGGGCTAGGGAGTAGCTCTGAGAAAGTATAGGGTAACTCAATAGAGGGGTGGGATGGAGATGGAAATAGGGGAGGGAACAGTGGAGTTAATACACTATTGCCTGGCATCTGCTCAAAACTTAACACTGTGGTAGGCACTGTGATGAATTTCTATAAAGAAGACACTATTCACAACCTCTATGAACTTTCCCTCTGGTTTGGTGACAAAACATTATAGGCATGAAGCCTTATAAAACCAATGGAGATTATAGTACAGACTTGAGTTACTAAAACCTTGCTCCAGAGGGTGAATTTTCAACTATTTCCACAATGTGCTATTGCATCTCTAAGACTATAGTAAATATCTTCAACCCATGTTAGTGACAACTGACCTCAGTTAAAAGCTTGTCATGCATTTCAGTTTAGGGGGAGGGGTAGTTCACAAAATCATGATTGTTGTAAAACCAGTCCACAACCAGTGGCAGGCTGTTGTGAATTTGAAAACACTGGCTGAGGTAAAACTTGTTTCTACTAGGTTTTCTTTGACCAGGTAGCATTTTTAATCTCCAGAGCTCTTTGAAGCCATTTGACATGATTTGAATGTATTGGATGTGTGGTGTAGTGGTCAGTGACAATAAATGTTTAGCAATGATCACAGGGGTCTGGTGGACCCTGATTTGCAGCATTCACCAATTGCTATGGTGTAAATACTTCCACCATGGTCAATTCCAAACTTACTCATTGAACATCACTGAATGTGGAGATGGGAAGAGATGTGTGCAATCAACTCCCTAAAGCCCCTGCAAGCAGACCCTGCAGCACACCACTCCGTTCAGGGGTTGGGGGTGGAGAGGAGGGAGGCAGAATGAGGAATGAGAATGTGTAGGGATATAAACAAGCAAAGGAATGGCTTTTAAAACTCTAAAGGAATAAGCAAGGTCAGAGGTTTGGATAATTTTGAATTACCTACTCAGTTTTCCTGAAAAGACTGGGAGTTATTGTTAAGCTTCATAGCTAAAGGTGCGAGACTTCTGTCTGAGCTGCCTCAGACAGATAACTTCCATCTTCACTGTAGGAGATTTTTAAGTACTGAATTTACATTTTTAAGAAGTGTGTTCACTTTGAACTGAATCTATGGTAATACAAATCAGAATAGTGGTTACTTCTTGGAAGTGGACATAGGGGAGCTTCCTGGGGTTACTGAAAACTTTCCATATCTTTATCTGGGTTATGATTACTTGTATGCTCATTTTTATCTTAATAATAAGTAAATAATCATAAAAGTTGCTCACTTTGGACATCTTCTACCCTCTCCTCCAAAATGTTTCTTCTAAATATATGTTAGTTTAAAATATAGTGGGAAGGGAGTGGGAGGAAGGGAAGAAGTACAAATTCTCTATTAGGTGATGTACTACCAATAACTGTGCTATATATGATGTGTTTTTGCAGAGTGCACATTTCACGCAGTGCATTATTCATTACACATACGGTGGTATTAGCTAGGAAATTGAGATCAGGTAAATAACACCAGGAAGTAATGACTGTTGACATTACATGTACAGTAATCTGTTTTCCTGGAACAAACTGCAAATGTATTCTGTTTGGAATTAATACAGTATTTTAAATTTTATCCATAAAAATGACTTATGAAATTGAATCCATTAGGTTAGTAGAATATCACAATCATTATTCCAAACTTATTTATATTGCAATCAGTAGAATGGGATGTCTCTTCCGAATAGGAAAATGAATGTGAATGCCAAAGATTTTCTCTTATTTAATTTTAATAATGTTAAATCATATGTGATATGTATTTTTCATATTTATGCCAGTAAGTAAATTCTATCCGAGAAAATAGAGGAGGAGAAAGTCACATTAAAACTTGCCAACTGTTTCTCTCAGATGGTTTTAGGTCTTTTTGTTTCCACAATGAAATGATCAGCATTAAGACATGGTCCTTAAAGGAGGGTTGGGTATGGCAAGGAGTGATGAGTGAGGGAAGGCTCATGGCATGGCATTTATCGCTTAAACCATTTCAGAAGGGCCTTGTATTTCATCAGGATATTTATTAAGACTAGAGATTCCAATCAAGACTTTGGAAGATACTGGAATGGCAATTCCTTTTGGGAGCAGTGTTCTAAAAGGTTGGGTGGGGGCTTCCCTGGTGGTCTAGTGGTTGAGAGTCTGCCTTGCAATGCAGGAGACATGGGTTCCATCTCTGTTCCAGGAAGATTCCACTTGCCACAGGGCAACTAAGCCCATGTACCATGATTATTGAGCCAATGCACCCCAGAGCCCACGCCCCACAACAAGAGAAGCCACTGCAGTGAGAAGCCTGGGCACCTCGACTAGAGAGTAGCTCCCACTCTCTACAACTAGCGAGAGCCCAAGTGCAGCAGTGAAGACCCAGTGCAGCCAATAAACAAATGAATCTTTAAAAAAGCAGTTTAAAAAAAAGGTTGTGTGGGGTCTTGTTAGCTTCATTGCCTATAGAAATTAACCTATCATCAGGCTTGAAATTTTACTAAGCCAACCATCCCTTTAGTTTGTAGTATCACCCCCACAGGATGGCCCAATTAAAATATTCTGCCACTTACAACTGGTGCTTAGCATGTTTCTTAACCTGTATGTGCCTCAGTTTCCTCATCTGTATAAAATGGAGAGAATAAGATTACCTACATCACCGGCTTGTGATGAATAGATGTGTAAATAAATATGCCTTTCCCATCAAGTCAAGGCATGATTAATTTATCATATTGTCCAATCTCACTCCTAAAGGCATCATTTCAGAGACAGGGAGCAAGAGGTAGCATCAGGAAAGGTCTCACTAACCATCACTTCCAGTGACCTACTGGAGGATTTTTTGTTTCCTGTCCCTGCAACTAAGCTTCACAATGTTAGAGACCCTGGTCCCCAAAGGGGTTATAACAAGAATCCCATCGACCTACAAGCTATAACTGACACTTAGTCCTCTTGGGTTCCTTGTGTTCAATGACAAGCAGCCAAGAAAACTCACTATCCTATCAGGCGTAATTGACCTCAATGTGCAAGAAGACAGAGGGATAATGTTCCCTAATGAGAACAGAGAAGAATATGTGTGGCACTCAGATGCCCACCTGGGTCCCTCTGCCCAACTATTCCCCAGTCCATCATAATTACGAATGAACATGTGCATAACCTCAGTCTGAGAAGGGTATGACTTATTAGGAATCCTGATTGTTTAGGGATGAGCGTTTGGGTTAAACTACTAGATAAGCCACTGATACCTGCCAAGATAAAAGCTGAGGATGAGGGGAATTCAGAATGAATAGCGGAAGAGGGAGGCATTGAATACTAGTTGCCATCCAAGACCAACTGAAGTGGGGGTGGGGAGGCTGTAGCTTATGCCACCAGTCTCCCTCTTCTTAGGCCTGCAAGAGCCTAGGATAGGCTTCTCTCTGAACATGTATGGAGATGTGGATCAGTGTGACAAGAAGGCTGGACTGTGGCCGACCTACAGATGCATTACTCATCCCTCTTTTAGAAGGACTCACTGCCCAACTATGAGTTGGGTTGGTCTCAGCTTTTGAGCTGAGGTCATGCTCTTCTTGTGCAGCCTCTGGCCAATGACTGAGCAAGGCAGTGACACAAGAGCATAAGCACGTCTGCCCAAAGTAGGACTCCTCAGATTCTTCTGGAATCTTTGCTCCATAATTTCCCTGTGGGGCTGGCAGAAATTTTCTCAAATCTGCATTGAGTCTGATGGCTAGCCCTACTTCAATTCTGTTTCCTCTCTCTTCCTTTACAGATGTCTGCTGCTGCTACTGCTGCTGCTAAGTCGCTTCAGTCGTGTCCGGCTCTGTGCGACCGACCCCATAGATGGCCTCCTACAGGCTCCTCTGTCTCTGGGATTCTCCAGGCAAGAACACTGGACTGGGTTGCCATTTCCTTCTCCAATGCATGAAAGTGAAAAGTGAAAGTGAAGTCGCTCAGTCATGTCCGACTCTTCGCGACCCCCTGGACTGCAGCCCACCAGGCTCCTCCGTCCATGGGATTTTCCAGGCAAGAGTACTGGAGTGTTCCCACTAAATCTCACTGTTTGCTTCCTGACAATCCATCCTTCTTGCTTTCGAGTTTTCTGTGAGGCCAGCTGCTTCTGGATGGTGTGGCATGCGATATTACCAGTGACTCCCAAGGTCACGGGCCCACTCCCATACCTCCTCTGTGGTGGGGTGAGATGTTGGATGCCATATTGTGTGGAATTTCATACTTGCACATCAAGCATTCCATAAGCCCCTGGATAGTGGTCCTGGCCAAGGTTCCTGCAGATAGGAAAGGTAAGGCCACACCCCTCAAATAGATATCTATCCTATGAGAGTGAACTGCTGGCCCTTCCAAGATGGATGTGGTAAACTTGCTAATGGCTAAAAAGTGGCTCATTGTTCTCTTTGGGGAATGGTCCTCTGCTGTACAGGCTAGGAGAGATGACAGGGGAGGCTGTCCATGATTTGTTGAAAGAAATAGAAAAATGATAGCCAACCCTCTCCACTTCCCAGCAATGAGTCTAAGTGATAGAGCTTACCCACCAGCAGCCAGTGGTTTGTAATTATTATAACAACAGGCAAGATTAACCCTTGGTGATGGACAGGGAAGCCTGGTATGCTGCAGTCCATGGGGCTGCAAAGAGTCAGACATGACTGAGTGACTGAACTGAACTGAGCCAAGATTAAAGTGGCAATCAAGTGGGCCTGATCAGTAGAGAGCTAGAGTTGGCTAATAACACACAGCATCTCTGAAAAATAAAAATAAAACACAGCATCCCTAGACACAAAATAGATACACAGACTATTGCTTCATGGAGAGAATAAAATAAAAAGAGTAAGAATAAATGAGCTACTACCTTAATTATGAGTTTACACCAACTTCTGGGGGCCCTGCCAGGGTGTTCAGTCCCATATTCGAAGAAAGTGGCTCCAAACCAACAAACTCTCCCTTGTCTGGTCTTGAGATAAAGCACCTCTAGACGAAGCACCTTCAGGATCCAGTCCTGTGGGGACTCCCCTGACTCCTGCCAGCAGGTGCTGCCTAAGTCTTCCAATGCCTTCAGGGTATAGTCCCTTTCCTTCCCTATTAGGTCCAGCTTCTTCTTGGAAGGATAATGCTACTTATAGGCCTATGACTTTGTGAGAGACTTCTGTGTTGTCTCTCATACAGAGAAGTACCAGCTGTTGTTAGGCAAGAGGGGGCCACTTCTTCAGGCTCAGAAATTTGAGAGAAGACTGCAGAGTCTACACCTTCAGGAGCATCCACTTAGCCATCCCCATCCCATGTGTCTGGGGTGCTGAGTCTTCTCAACTAGGACCTTGATGTTGACAGAACATTCCTGTCTTAGCTGAGCTTTCAATGATCCTTGAAATTCAGTCACCTTGACCTAATCCTGGGTTAGATCTTTACCTTTTTAAACACTCCCCATTTCTTGAAATGGGAGCTTCCTTGTAAGCTAGAGACTGTTGGGTTCTTGTGTACAGGTTTGAATTGTTATTCGCTTTCTATTGTCTGCTTTTTAGGGCATCAAAGTCATTTAATAATAAGCACCAGATTCTGTTTTATTTGTAATTCTTCCATACATTTCAAATGCCTGATCATTCCCAGCTAGTGCTTCTGCTCCACGGCCACATGCTTCTTCGCTCAGTCGTGTCTGACTCTTTGCGACCCCGTGGACTGCAGCCCACCAGGCTCCTTGGTCCATGGAATTTTCCAGGCAAGAGTACTGGAGTGGGGTGCCATTGCCTTCTCCAGGGGATCTTCCCAACCCAGGGATCAAACCAAGGTCTCCTGCGTCGCAGGCAGATGCTTTACCGTCTTAGCCACCAGGGAAGACAAAACACCACAGGTGAAAGCTTAGTACAGTCACCTCTTAGCAGGAAGAGGGTCCTCACTGCCAGTCAAGTGGTGAGGGATCTGGTCTCCAACCTCTGTCAGCCTGTTTTCTTGAACCAGTTCTGTTATCATGATCATGTAATGGGTTGGGGGTCTTCCCTGGTGGTCCAGTGGTTAAGAATATGCCTTCTGATGCAGGGGATGTAGGTTTGATCCTTAGTCAGGGAATTAAGCGGAGAAGGCAATGGCACCCCACTCCAGTACTCTTGCTTGGAAAATCCCATGGACGGAGGAGCCTGGTGGGCTGCAGTCCATGGGGTCTCGAAGAGTCGGACACGACTGAGTGACTTCACTTTCACCTTTCACTTTCATGCATTGGAGAAGGAAATGGCAACCCACTCCAGTGTTCTTGCCTGGAGAATCCCAGGGATGGGGGAGTCTGGTGGGCTGCCGTCTATGGGGTCGCACAGAGTCGGACACGACGGAAGTGACTTAACAGCAGCAGCAGGGAATTAAGATCAAACATGCTGCTGTGTCACTAAGACCATGTGCCACAGCTACTGAGCCCATGTGCTCTAGAGCCCGAGCTCCACAACTAGAGAGAAGCCTGAGTGCCGCAACCAAGCTCCTGCATGCTGCAACTAAGACCTGACACAGCCAAAAAAGGTACATAAATAAATAAATAATAATAATAAATAATTGATAGCAATCCTTCAAAAAATGTCACAGGTTGGACTATCAGAGAAGCAGGTGTTGAGATGGAGTTAGGTGTGCAAAAGGCTTGCTAGGTGTGTGGTCAGGCCACTCAAGATGGCTGTTCTCTTGCTCTCTGTACATACCCTGCTCAACCAGTCCCCATTTCACTTACACCCTACTCACATGAATGTGCTTGTTCCTTGCCCCAGCGAGTGATTGTTCTATCGTTAAGCCAAAATGACTCTACCTGCTAGTTTATTAAAGGGAAACACCTGCCCTTGTGATGGTTATTAACCTGAGCAGCTGTGAGGGACATGACTGAGCTGCTGGTTTCCCGGGTAACTGATGAGCCTACCTGACATCACTTCCCCCTATAAAAGGGAGCCTCTGTCCCCCCTGTCCTCCAGTAGCCAAGATGGCTGCCATGCCCAGTCTACTGCACACGGTGCAGGTGTCACTCCAGGACTTTTTGCTTCGGCCAGGTGAGATCCCCTGTCCAACAAGCCATTGATTTCTCTGCCTCTGTCCAGGCTCTGTCTTCGGTCTCAGGCTGGGCAACCACAAACCTTGCAGACCTGTGGGGTGCAGTCCAACATGAGGGAATAATGCCCATGAAGGAATAGGGAAGAAGAAGCAGGGGGAGTCATCAGACTGTGATGTTAACCTGATAGAGCCTCTGCTGGCCCAAGGGGTAGGGCTTTCTGGAACAAAGATTACTTAGTAGATAAATCCTAAAATGAAAGTGTTAGTCATTTAGTTGTGTCTGACTCTTTGCAGCCCCATGGACTGCAACATGCCAGGCTTCTCTGTCCTTCACCATCTTCCAGAGCTTACTCAAACTCATGTCCATAGAGTTGGTGATGCGATCCAACCATATCATCCTCTGTCGTCCCCTTCTCCTGCCTCCAATCTTTCCCAGCATCAGGGTCTTTTCTAGCGAGTCTGTTCTTTGCATCAGGTGGCCAAAGTATTGGAGCTTCAGTAGTGCAGGAGATATTCCGCATTCAAAGGAAGCTGAGGGCTTGGCTGCCTGTGTGGTAGGAGATGAGGTAAGGCTTATTTTAGGAGAAGAGAAATATTTAAAAGACAGCAGGCTGTGGAAAACTGCCTTGGCTAACTGATTATGTGGAGGGTGGACCTCTTTGGATAGAAAATTTGTGACTATTTTCATTTTGTACAGTGTAATGTGGCACCTCTTCTCTGTCCTCACCACTACTTCCTGTTATGCCTCTGGAATTTTTTTTTCCACTCCCACATTTCATTCATTTTTTCGTTCATTTGTTCAATAGACACAACTGTATTTCAGTTATGGAAATGATTAAGAGAGAATCTGCCCATGGTCTATTAGGGAAGATTATATATATATATCACTATAGTGAAAGAGGTAAGCACTACTGAGATGGGAAAACAGAGGTGGAGTCTCTAACCCAATCCTGAGGGGTGAGAGCAGTCAGAGAATGCTTCCCAGAGGAAATGATGCCACTTTAGTCTTAAGGACAGAGAATGAGTTAGTCAAGCACAAAAGTGAGGGGAAGCAAATTGCAGGCAGATGGAAAGCATGTTCAAAATCATAGACACATGAAAAGACATTTCAAATGCAGAAATTTTAAGTAGTTGAATATGATTGGGTCTTAGTGGATATTTATGACGAAGTGGAGACTAGAGTGAAGGGATGGTAAACAGGAAGACTGAAGAAATGGGCAGGAGACAGATCATGAAAGACTTTTAAAAGGATAAACCATGGTGATATACTCCTCTTTTTTAAAACAAATAATTTATTTTGGCTGCATCTGGTCTTAGTTGCATTATGTGGGATCTTTTGTTGTGACATGTGGGCTTCTGTTTAGTTGTGACATATGGGCTTAGTAATTGTGGCATGTGGGCTTAGTTGCCCCATGGCCTGTGGGATCTTAGTTCCCTGACTAGGGATCAAACCCACATCCCTTGCATTGGAAGGCAGATCCTTATGCCAAAGGGTAAAGGGGACCTTGAGGCTGAGGACTGATGAGATTAGAAAAATCATTATGGCCACAGTGCAGAGGGTGAATTATAGGAATTAAAAACTAAAGAGAGGAGGTGGTCCTAAGATGGCAGAGGAATAGGATGGGGAGACCACTTTGTCCCCCCAAAATTCATCAAAAGAACATTTGAACGCTGAGTAAATTCCACAAAACAACTTCTGAATGCTGGCAGAGGACATCAGGCACCCAGAAAAGCAGCCCATTGTCTTCAAAAGGAGGTAGGAAAAAATATAAAAGACAAAAAGAGAGATAAAAGAGGTAGGGACAGAGCTCCGTCCCAGTAAGGGAGTCATAAAAAAGAGAGAAGTTTCCAAACACCAGGAAACACTCTCATTGCTGAGTCTGTGGCGAGCCTTGGAACCACAGAGGGCAACATAACCAGGAGGAAGAATAAATAAATAATTTAACCCCTCAGATTACGTGCCCAACGGTAACTCCCCCAGCGGAGAAGCAGCTCAGATGCCTGCACCCACCACTAGCAAGTGGGGGCTGGGCAGGGAGGCACGGGCTGCATTGCTTAGAGTAAGGACCGGGCCTGAATGCCCCTAGGGCAATCTGAGGGAACTAACTTGAGATAGCAAACCAGACTGTGGGATAGCTACCACGGGAAAAGCCCTAACCTAAGACACTGCCAAGCCCGCTCACAGAACAAAGGACTGACTAGAGCTACGCGAAAAGCCCTAACCTAAGTGGCTCAGATGGTAAAGCATCCGCTTACAATGTGGGAGATCTGGGTTCAATCCCTGGGTCAGGAAGATCCCCTGGAGAAGGAAATAGCAACCCACTCCAGTACTTTTACCTGGAAAATCCCATGGACGGAGGAGCCTGGTAGGCTACAGTCCGTGGCGTTGCAAAGAGTTGGACTTGACTGAGCAACTTCACTTTCACTTTCAAGACACTGTCAGGCCTGCTCACAGAACAAAGGACTGAGCAGAGCTAGCGGCTGCAGGCCGGCCCATCCCCCTGCTCCAGTGACAGGCAGGTGAGGGCAGCTAGAGCCGGAAGGGCGCAATCGCGGCCCCAGAGAGGCATTATCTACCAAACTGCAAGCAGGCTTCATTGCTAACTAAGACTTCTTGGGATTCTGGATGGTCAACATCCACTTGAGAAGGTGCGCTGGTTGTACACCCAGAAAACTGAGCAGCAGGGATGGGGGAGGTGATAAGTTGCAGCGACCATGCTCGCCAAACACCTGGTCACCTGAGCTGCTTGGACCTGGGAAGGGCACAAAACGCAGGCCCAACCAAGTCTGCACGTCTGAGGACTACCCAAGTACCTGAACCTGAGCAGCTTAGACCTGGGAAGTGCATACAACTCAGGGCCGCCCTCAGACCGTTCCCGGCAGAGCAACCTAGAGCCTAAGCAGTGTAGACAGGGAAAGCACACATGCCGTGAGTGGGGGCAAACCCATTGTGGCCGAGACACTGTGAGCACACACCAGTGTTATTTGTTTGCAGTGTCCCTCCCTCCTAACAGCACGACTGAACAAGTGAGCCTAAAAAAGTGTCCACCACTGCCCCGTGTCAGGGTGGAAATTAGACACTGCAGAGACCAGCGAACAGAAGAAGCTAAAACAGAGGGACCCTCCTTGAAAGTGACAGATGCAGTAGATTAAAACCCTGTAGTTAGTACTGACTACATAGGAAGGGGCCTATAGATCTTGAGAAATATAAGCCAGACCAAGGAACTATCCGAAGGTGAACTGTCCCCACACTGCCCACAACACCACCAGAGAAAGTCCTAGATATATTTTTACTATTTTTATAATCATTCTTTATTTAAAGAGACACTGATGTATAGAACAGTCTTATGGACTCTGTGGGAGAGGGAGAGGGTGGGAAGACTTGGGAGAATGGCAATGAAACATGTAAAATATCATGTAGGAAATGAGTTGCCAGTCCAGGTTCGATGCATGATGCTGGATGCTTGGGGCTGGTGCACTGGGACGGCCCAGAGGGATGGTATGGGGAGGGAGGAGGGAGGAGGGTTCGGGATGGGGAACACATGTATACCTGTGGCGGATTCATTTTGATATTTGGCAAAACTAATACAATTATGTAAAGTTTAAAAATAAAATAAAAATGGAAGAATAAAAAAAAAAATTAATAAAAAAATAAAAAAATTTAAAAAAATTTTTAGGTCCTCTATTACTCCTTTAATTTTCATTTTTATAACCTACTATTACTTTGAAAAAAAAAAAGAGACCCTATTTTTAAAGCAAACTTCATATATATATATATATATATATTATAATTTTTGTGACTTTTTTTTTCTTTAATATTGTATTTTTGAAAATCCAACCTCTAATCTAGATTTTTAATCTTTGCTTTTTGGTATTTGTTATCAATTTTGTACCTTTAAGAACCCAATTTTCAGTACCTATTTTTACTTGGGAGCGAGATTACTGGCTTGACTGCTCTCTCTCCATTTGGACTCTCCTTTTTCTGCACCAGGTCGCCTCTATCTTCTCCCTCCCCCTTCTCTTCTCTACCCAACTCTGTGAATCTCTTTGTGTGTTCCAGACGGCAGAGAACACTTAGGGAACTGCTTACTGGCTGAATCTGTCTCTCTCCTTTTGATTCCCTGCTTTATCCTCCTGGTCACCTCTGTCTCCTTCCTCCCTATTCTCTTTTGTGTGTAATGCCATGAACATCTCTGAGTGGTCCAGACTGTGGAGCGCACATAAGAAAGTGATTACTGGCTAACTTGCTCTCTCCTCTTTTGATTTCACCTCATCTCATCCTGGTCCCTATATCCCTCCTCCCTCTTCTCCATGTAACTCTGTGAACCTCTCTGGGTGTCCCTCACTGTGGAGAAACTTTTCATCTTTAACCAAGGTGTTTTATCACGGTGCTGTATAGATGGAGAAGTCTTGAGGCTACTGTAAAAATAAGACTGAAAACCAAAAGCAGGAGGCTTAAGTCCAAATCCTGAGAACACCAGAGAACTCCTGACTCCAGGAAACATTAATTGACAGGAGCTCATCAAATGCTTCCATACTTACACTGAAACCAAGCACCACCCAAGGGCCAACAAGTTCCAGAGCAAGACATACCACGCAAATTCTCCAGAAACACAGGAACATAGCCCTGAGCTTCAATATACAGGCTGCCCAAAGTCACTCCAAATCCACTGACATCTCATAACTCATTACTGGACACTTTGTTGCACTGCAGAGAGAAGAAATCCAGCTCCACCCACCAGAACACCGACACAAGCTTCCTTAACCAGGAAACCTTGACAAGCCACTCGTACAACCTCACCCCCAGTGAGGAAACTCCACAATAAAGAGAACTCCATAAACTGCCAGAATACAGAAACAAACAGAGCAATATAAACAAGATGAAGAAACAGAGGAATACCCAGCAGGTAAAGGACCAGGATAAATGCCCGCCAAACCAAACAAAAGAGGAAGAGACAGGGAGTCTACCTGATAAAGAATTCCAGTATAAGAAATTTCATTATAATGATAGTGAAAATGATCCAAAATCTTAAACAAAATGGAATCACAGATAAATAGCCTGGAGACAAGGATTGAGAAGATGCAAGAAAGGTTTAACAAGGACCTAGAAGAAATAAAAAAGAGTCAATATATAATGAGTAATGCAATAAATGAGATCAAAAATACTCTGGAGGGAACAAATAGTAGAATAATGGAGGCAGAAGATAGGATTAGTGAGGTAGAAGATAGAATGGTAGAAATAAATGAGTCAGAGAGGAAAAAAGAAAAACAACAAAGAAAAAAGAAATAAGGACAATCTCAGAGACCTCTGGGACAATGTTAAATGCCCTAGCATTCGAATCATAGGAGTTCCAGAAGAAGAAGACAAAAAGAAAGACCATGAGAAAATACTTGAAGAGATGATACTTGAAAACTTCCCTAAAATGAGGAAGGAAATAATCACCCAAGTCCAAGAAACCCAGAGAGTCCCAAACAGGATAAACCCAAGGCAAAAAACCCCAAGACACATATTAATCAAATTAACAAAGATCAAACACAAAGAACAAATATTAAAAGCAGCAAGGGGAAAACAACAAATAACATACAGGGGGATTCCTATAAGGATAACAGCTGATCTTTCAATAGAAACTCTTCAGGCCAGAAGGGAATGGCAAGACATACTTAAAGTGATGAAAGAAAATAACCTACAGCCCAGATTACTGTACCCAGCAAGGATCTCATTCAAATATGAAGGAGAATTCAAAAGCTTTACAGACAAGGAAAAGCTGAGAGAATTCAGCACCACCAAACCAGCTCTCCAACAAATGCTAAAGGATCTTCTCTAGACAGGAAACACAAAAAGGGAGTATAAACTCAAACCCAAAACAATAAAGTAAATGGCAACGGGATCATACTTATCAATAATTACCTTAAACATAAATGGGTTGAATGCGCAATCAAGAGACAAAGACTGGCTGAATGGATACAAAAACAAGACCCCTATAAATGTTGTCTACAAGAGACCCACTTCAAAACAAGGGACACATACAGACTGAAAGTGAAGGGCTGGAAAAAAGATATTCCACGCAAATAGAGACCGAAAGAAAGCAGGAGTAGCAATACTCATATCAGATAAAAAAGACTTTAAAACAAAGGCTGTGAAAAGAGACAAAGAAGGACACTACATAATGATCAAAAGATCACTCCAAGAAGAAGATATAACAATTATAAATATATATGCACCCAACATAGGAGCACTGCAATATGTAAGAAAAATGCTAACAAGTATGAAAGGGGAAATTAACAATAACACAATAATAGTGGGAGACTTTAATACCCCACTCACACCTATGGATAGATCAACTAAACTTAACAAGGAAACACAAACTTTAAATGATACAATAGACCAGTTAGACTTAATTGATATCTATAGGACATTTCACCCCAAAACAATTAATTTCACCTCTTTCTCAAGCGCACATGGAACCTTTTCCAAGATAGATCACATCCTGGGCCATAAGTCTAGCCTTGGTAAATTCAAAAAAATTGAAATCATTCCAAGCATCTTTTCTGACCACAATGCAGTAAGATTAGATCTCAATTACAGGAGAAAAACTAGTAAAAATTGCAACGTATGGAAGCTGGACAACACACTGCTCAATAACCAGCAAATCGCAGAAGAAATCAAAATATGCATAGAAACGAATGAAAATGAAAACACAACAACCCCAAACCTGTGGGATACTGTAAAAGCAATGCTAAGGGGAAGGTTTATAGCAATACAGGCATACTTCAAGAAACAAGAAAAAAGTCAAATAATAACCTAACTCTACACCTAAAGCAACTAGAAAAGGAAGAAATGAAGAACCCCAGGGTTAGTAGAAGGAAAGAAATCTTAAAAAATTATGGCAGAAATCAATGCAAAAGAAACAAAAAAGACCATAGCAAAAATCAACAAAGCCAAAAGCTGGTTCTTTGAGAGGATAAATAAAATTGACAAACCATTAGCCAGACTCATCAAGAAACAAAGGGAGAAAAATCAAATCAATAAAATTATAAATGAAAATAGAGAGATCACAACAGACAACACAGAAATACAAAGGATCATAAGAGACTATTATCAGCAATTATATGCCAATAAAATGGACAACTTGGAAGAAATGGGCAAATTCTTAGAAAAGTACAACTTTCCAAGACTGAACCAGGAAGAAATAGAAAATCTTAACAGATCCATCACAAGCATGGAAATTGAAACTGTAATCAGAAATCTTCCAGCAAACAAAAGCCCGGTGGCTCCAGATGGCTTCACAGCTGAATTCTACCAAAAATTTAGAGAAGAGCTAACACCTATCCTACTCAAACTCTTCCAGAAAATTGCAGAGGAAGGTAAACTTCCAAACTCATTCTATGAGGCCACCATCACCCTAATACCAAAACCTGACAAAGATGCCACAAAAAAAGAAACCACACTCCAATATCACTGATGAACATAGATGCAAAAATCCTTAACAAAATTCTAGCAATCAGAATCCAACAACACATTAAAAAGATCATACATCATGACCAAGTGGGCTTTATCCCAGGGATGCAGAGATTCTTCAATATCTGCAAATCAATCAATGTAATACACCACAGTAACAAATTGAAAAATAAAAGACATATGATTATCTCAATAGATGCAGAGAAAGCCTTTGACAAAAGTCAACATCCATTTATGATAAAAACTCTCCAGAAAGCAGGAATAGAAGGAACATACCTCAACATAATAAAAGCTATATATGACAAACCCACAGCAAACATTATCCTCAATGGTGAAAAATTGAAAGCATTTCCCCTAAAGCCAGGAACACGACAAGGGTGCCCACTTTCACCACTACTATTCAACATAGTTTTGGAAGTTTTGGCCACAGCAATCAGAGCAGAAAAAGAAAGAAAAGGAATCCAAATTGGAAAAGAAGAAGTAGAACTCTCACATGTTTGCAGATGACATGATCCTCTACACAGAAAACCCTAAAGACTCCACCAGAAAATTTCTAGAACTGATCAGTGAATATAGTAAAGTTGCAGGATATAAATTCAACACACAGAAATCCCTTGCATTCCTATACACTAATAATGAGGAAATAGAGAAATTAAGGAAACAATTCCATTGACCATTGCAATGAAAAGAATAAAATACTTAGGAATATATCTACCTAAAGAAACAAAAGGCCTATGTATAGAAAACTATAAAACACTGGTGAAAGAAATCAAAGAGGACAATAATAGATGGAGAAATATACCATGTTCATGGATCAGAAGAATTAATATAGTGAAATGAGTATACTACACAAAACAATCTATAGATTCAATGCAATCCCTATCAAGCTACCAACGGTATTTTTCACAGAGCTAGAACAAATAATTTCACAATTTGTATGGAAATACAAAAAAACCTCAAATAGCCAAAGCAATCTTGAGAAAGAAGAATGGAACTGGAGGAATCAATCTGCCTGGCTTCAGGCTCTACTGCAAAGCCATAGTCATGAACACAGTATGGTACTGGCACAAAGACAGAAATATAGATCAACGGAACAAAATAGAAAGCCCAGAGATAAATCCACGCACCTATGGACACCTTATCTTTGACAAAGGAGGCAAGAGTATACAATTGAGAAAAGACAATCTCTTTAACAAGTGGTGCTGGGAAAACTGGTTAACCACTTGTAAAAGAACGAATCTAGAATGCTTTCTAACACCATACACAAAAATAAACTCAAAATGGATTAAAGATCTAAACATAAGACCAGAAACTATAAAACTCTTAGAGGAGAACATAGGCAAAACACTCTCTGACATAAATCATAGCAGGATCCTCTATGACCCGCCTCCCAGAATATTGGAAATAAAAGGAAAAATAAACAAATGGGACCTAGTTAAAATTAAAAGCTTCTGCACAACAAAGAAAACTATAAGCAAGGTGAAAAGACAATCTTCAGAATGGGAGAAAATAATAGCAAATGAAGCAACTGACAAAGAATTAATGTCAAAAATATACAAGCAACTCCTGCAGCTCAATTCCAGAAAAATAAATGACCCAATCAAAAAATGGGCCAAAGAACTAAACAGACATTTCTCCAAAGAAGACATACAGATGCCTAAAAAACACATGAAAAGATGCTCAACATCACTCATTATCAGAGAAATGCAAATCAAAACCACAATGAGGTACTATTTCACGCCAGTCAGAATGGCTGCGATCCAAAAGTCTACAAGCAATAAATGCTGGAGAGGTTGTGGAGAAAAGGGAACCCTCTGACACTGTTGGTGGGAATGCAAACTGGTACAGCCACTATGGAGAACAGTGTGGAGATTCCTTAAAAAACTGGAAATAGAACTGCCATACGACCCAGCAATCCCACTGCTGGGCATACACACTAAGGAAACCAGAATTGAAAGAGACACATGTACCCCAATGTTCATTGCAGCACTGTTTGTAATAGCCAGGACATGGAAGCAACCTAGATGTCCATCGGCAGATGAATGGATAAGAAAGCTGTGATACATATACACGATGAAGTATTACTCAGCCATTAAAAAGAATATATTTGAATCAGTTCTAATGAGGTGGATGAAACTGGAGCCTATTATACAGAGTGAAGTAAGCCAGAAAGTAAAACACCAATACAGTATATATATGGAATTTAGAAAGATGGTAGTGTTAACCCTGTATGCGAGACAGCAAAAGAGACACTGATGTATAGAACAGTCTTTTGGACTCTGTGGGAGAGGACGAGGGTGGGATGATTTGGGAGAATGGCATTGAAACATGTATAATATCATATGTGAAATGAATCGCCAGTCCAGGTTCAATGTATGATACAGGATGCTCAGGGCTGGTGCACTGGGATGACCCAGAGGGATAGTATGGGGAGTGAGGTGGGAGGGGGGTTCAGGATGGGGAACACATGTACACCCGTGGCAGATTCATGTTGATGTATGGCAAAACCAATACAATACAAAGTAATTAGCCTCAAATTAAAATAAATAAATTTATATTAAAAAAATAAACAACAAAACAAACTAAAGAGAGCAGGAAAAACTGAAAGGCTCTTGCATTACACCATCTAGAATGTTTCAAGCTCAAACTAAGGTAGAGATTCATAGAAATAGATCGATTTCAGCCAGATGGGGGTGTAGAATCATCAGGACTTGACTGAGGGAAAGGATGATGGAGGGAGCAGACAAGGTTGATTACCAGGTTTCTGGGTGGGGTGACTGACCCCTTGTCTTATTGTCTTCTCTGTATAGCCCGACCCTCTGTGGTGATGGCAAGGGTAAAGGAGAGAAATCAAAAGAATGGTCTGCTTACACAAATACACAGGTTTGATTTTCTGTAAACCAACACCTGCCCCCTACCCCCCCGCCCCCCCACCACCTCTTTGCTTGTTCTTTCTCTAATTCCATCCAGGTTCCACCTAGTATCTCCCTCAGGGTGATCAGGACCATCTCATATTGTGTTTCAGGGAGTTGTTTGGGTAGCTGGTTCCAAGTCTGCCTATTTCTTCTTTGGTGATAATACGAGCTGGTTTTCTTCCGCATGAGTGCAAACCACATTATGACTCTGGGACCCAAAAAAATGAGAAGAATCATACACTTTTCACTACATAAGATGTAGCATCTAACAAACTGATGTTAAACTGACCCGTGTGTTTTTTCATTGTCATTGTATGGTGGGTTCTATTTTTGAGTGCAAGCCTACTTTTTTCTCAGGTGGTCACATATACGAATTTTAAGATTTAAGAGATCTACTCTTATATGCTGTTTCACTCTACATCAATGTGGTTTTAAATCAAGATAGAGCTCTCAGTATTCTTTGGCTTCCCTGGTGGCTCAGACAGTAAAGGATCCACCTGCAATGTGGGAGACCTGAGATTGATCCCTGGGTTGGGAAGATCCCATAGAGGAGGGCATGGCAACCCACTCCAGTATTCTTGCCTGGAGAATCCCCATAGACAAAGGAACCTGGTGGGCTACAGTCCAAGGGGTCATAAAGAGTCAGACACAACTGAGCGACTAAGCACAGCACACAGCACAGAGCTCCCAGAGGGATGTCTTGTTTAGCAGTGGGGTGAGGGTAAGAGCAGAGACAATGGTTTCTGTGTTGGAAATGTTGAGTTTGTGCTTATGGGATAAATCCAAATAAGGAGGTGCACTAGACATTTGAATATACTTATTTGGAACTCAAGAGAGCATTCTGAGCTGGAAATGAAGACTTGAGAGACACAATGTAGGTGGAGATGGAAACCATGGGACAGTACCCAGGCAGAGTGTACAGAGTACAGAGGAAGGAACAGGGTAGAACTCAGGAGAACAGTGACATTGAGAGGAGAGGGAAGCATGAAGCAGAAGCAAAATTAGCAGCCAGGCAGGAGGAAAACCAGGAAAAAGTGAGGTCACAGAAGTCAAACGAATAGAGACTACCAAGATGGGAGAGGTTAATAGCACCAAATTCTAGAAAGAGATCAAATAGTATAATGACTAACAAGTTGGATAAAGTAGGAGTAGGCAAGGCTTTTCTACAAAGAGCGAGTAAGTAAATATTTTAGACATTGTGGGCAATACTGTTGTAACTACTCAGCTGTGCTATTTGAGGGTAAAAGCAGTCACAGGTAGTAAGTTAATGGATATGGCTATGTTTCAATAAAACTTTATTCACAAAAAAAGTGGTGGGCCAGATTTGGCCTAAGAGTCACAGTTTGACATCCCTTACAATAAAGTAGGATTACAGTTTATTGATGACCTTGGCCAGAGCAGTTCCTATACAGTGGTGGGGCAGAAGCCATAGAATTATCATTAAGGAAGAGGTGATGGGGTGTAGCAAGCTTTTCTGAAGCTATACTGTAAATGGGGGAAAATGCAGGCCTAGAGGGCTTTACCAGGTTTAGAGAGGGTTTCCTGTCTTTCAAGAAAACTAGCTCTCACATGGGGAAAGACTGAAATGTTTAGAAATATTTGTAACATTCTATCATCCTGTCAGCCTTGCATTCAAGCTTCTTGAGAGTTGCTGCCAGAACTTTAATTGACTCGTTCAGGCTTAATGGATATTTATTAGGAAAAATTGAAATCAACCATTTTGCTACAGGACTGAGGCTCAGTGAAACCACTGTAGGGGTAATTTTACCAAAGCTGCTGTCACGAGGAGAGGATTATTATGTAGGCTGTCGTTGCAGGTTCTTTTACACTTTTGTAACTAGGGCATCATGAGTCAATATCTAAGCAAATACCTCGAGCTCAAAGAGTAGGCAGTTTGGCATGGAAGTGGTCATTCTGAGGTTTTCAACAACTAGAGGCTTACAGGGGCCAGTGTGATTCCTTAGTTCAAAAGGTCCACAGTTTCTGAGGCACAGAGAGAAATACAGTTAGGTTCCACCTGATTACATTAGGAAGCACAAACCCAAGTGAAGGAGCAGAGCTGAAGTCTTCTTTTGGGGCTCTTTCTAGTTCTTTCCCTGAGCATAACACGGGGCATGGATGGATGGAGACTCTTTGTAGGCATCATCTGCCTTGCCACCAAGACTGCTTTCCCTTCAGCCTGGAGAGGAGAGGAAAGGAGTGCAGGCCCTTCCCCAGCTGTCTTGTCCAGGTGCTGTTTTGTTACAAGGACAACGGTGGTGATCAAAGAACTTGGGTATCCTGCCTATTCAAATGGGTTTGTGAACTCTCAGTGTTGAGGATGCAAAGAAAGTGCAGTAGGTTTGGGACAATGACTGACCCTCCCAATACCTCCCTCCATCCTCTCCTAACAACAGTGCCCTCCCAGGGAACATTTTGAGAGAGTCCAATTGCACCATCTTCACAGACTATAAATGACTGGTCCATGACTCTCAATCTTAGATGTAGGGGAGGCAACTTCATTCTTTCACTTTCAGTTCTAGAGGCAAGTTTCATTAATTCTCAGTGCCCAGATCTTGTCTTTTCTTTAGTCTAGAATGATAGGGGTGAAACTGTAAGTCCTACCAGTAACCCCAGATTCAAAAGAGATTTCCTGATGGGACTCTCAGTTCTGTGTGCTCCCACAACTGAATGCAGATATATTGTTGCTGAGTTTCATATCTTCCAAGTGATCTGATAATAAATGGGTGCCTAGGAAACCCAGTCCAACAGGGTAAGGCTAAAAGAGGAGGGGTATGGCTGAGAGTAGCCAAATAGCTGGCTCAGTTTTGAAAGTAACTCTCCAACTGATAATAGACTTTGGTGGTTTATGACCCTTATGAGACAGTGTGCCAGTGCATCTTTCTGCTTCACTGAGTCTGGACTCTGAGGAATAATGGCTTTGCTTCTTGCTTCTTCATTTGTTCTCCTCCTAGTCTATGTTCATCTCCCCCAAGTCACAGTCCATCCTTTCTCCTCACCCAGTACCAGGAAGGTGATTTGCAGGACCGTTTCTTCCAGAATTCTACCAAGGTTTCCTTAAATACACTTGTCCTTCCTGTTTTGAAGACTGTCCTATAGACAAAGTGTGGTCAGATGT
This sequence comes from Bos grunniens, assembly GCF_055505025.1. Lineage (NCBI taxonomy): Eukaryota > Metazoa > Chordata > Mammalia > Artiodactyla > Bovidae > Bos > Bos grunniens. The sequence goes on from NC_141194.1 coordinate 138,718,717, forward strand.
GGATGTTAATAGGGCAAGAAAACCAACACAGAGAGCCAGAAGCAGTTTCCTCTTGTGCACAGTGAGAGTGTGACATTGGAAGATCAAAGATTTTTTTGCAGACCTGTTTGGTGACTCTGATCCTGTGTATCAGTAAGACATATAGCTGCTGCTGCTGCTAAGTCGCTTCAGTCGTGTCCGACTCTGTGTGACCCCATAGACTCCACAATCCCTGAGATTCTCCAGGCAAGAACACTGGACTGGGTTGCCATTTCCTTCTCTAATGCATGAAAGTGAAAAGTGAAAGTGAAGTCGCTCAGTCGTGTCTGACTCTTAGCGACCCCATGGACTGCAGCCTACCAGGCTCCTGCATCCATGGGATTTTCCAGGCAAGAGTACTGGAGTGGGGTGCCATTGCCTTCTCAGACATACAGCTACCTAGGGACTAACTTGAGAAAGACTAAAAACACCTCCTCCCTTCCTCCCAGGAGGAAAACACTCAATTCCTAGGTAAACCCAAGTTGCCCTCTACCATCACCTACCACAGCACCTGAGGTGAACTTCTCTGAGGTAAGGAATTGGAGTTCCCGGTAAAATTGAAATCTATTATTTTGGAAGCTTTGGGGACAACATTTGGCACTTGAACTGATTTCATCAGCCACCAAGGGGATCGTCACTATAATCTAGTCACTGAATCTGCTCCCTAAAGAATCATTCTCTTCTGGGGGGCAGGGGCTGTTGTTGTTGGTTAGTTGCTGAGTCAAGTCCAGGTGTCCTAATCGAAGAAAAGGAAAGCAGTTGAGTTAGAAAAGGTGTTTTACCAAGTAAATGGCATTTCAGAGGACAGTGAAAATGATAGTAATATGCTGAAGCCTGTGGGTCAGATTGACCACATGGTGTTCATATCATCCTACACTTCATAGACTTCTGAGAGTTTTCTTTTCCTGCTCCCACCTTTCTCTCTCTGAGGCATTGTATTCCTTGTTCCCTAGCTCTCTAACCCCAGATATCTTTATTTCTCTAGCATCTCAATTGCACTGTTCCTTTCTGTCTTAGTTGCAAATTATCCCCTTTCTCCTACCATCACCCCCTATTTTCTTTGGTGATCATCATCTGAAACTGATCTATATTTAAACATGTGCTCTATTCGTTGGATAAAACTATATTCCATTTTCACTATATACAATTCAAACTAGATCATTAGCCTTTTGGTTCTCTCTCGGAAACATTCTAAGATCAGTATAGTCCTAGATTTATTATTTAATCCCCCACTCTAGATCAGTGGCCCTGTGTGGAATAAAGATTTTCCACTGGAACATTAAGTTATTATCAGTAATGAAAGAAGCAAAAAGTAGAGCCAATTAACTAAGAGGACGACAACACATACGTGTGATGACATGGGAAAGCAATTGGAGGTTGTTTTTTTTTTTTTTTAAGATCATCAATCCTGAGTTTGGGCCCTTCCTTGGGAGGCCAGATCTGGCAATGAGAGGATGGAGGATTGGGGTTAGGGTCAAGGCAGATGTCTGAGGAGAGGGTCCCTGAGGGTGGAGGAGATGATGAGTAGGAACGAAGGTCTTGAAGTCAAACTTTTCCTCCTTAACATATGAACTGAAGTCCTGCTTCTTGCTGTTTGTTGATGCCACCTCACTGGTGGTGATCCTGGCAGACCTAATCAAGGGTCTTCATGGCCCATTCCATTTAGATTAGGAGTTGGAACCTGACTGCAGTTGCAGTTGGGGTGGGGAGAGGCATAATAGTTGGTGAAGATCACCAGTAAGGTGACCAAACATCATTGGTGAAACTTCTGGTGAGAAGTCAATTGGTGAATAATAACCTCTTGGCACCTGCATCCCAATAAAATCTGAACAGTCAAAGCCCAGAAACAGAATTCTTTCTTTACAATTTTATTTACAAAATGTATTAAAACTTTGTACAATACCTCATGGCAGTGAGGCTCCGTAATTTATTCCCACACATGCAATTTACGCTTTTACAGCCATTAGTTTGCTTGGCAATGTTTCTGTTCACTGAAGTACAGCTTTAACAACAAAAAGAAAATAATTGGAAAAAAATCTTCAAGTGACTACCGCCAAACTCCTGTAGCTTGAAGTTAGTAGCAGAAATTTGAAGCAATCAACGTTTTTTTTTTTAAACATGCACGTTTTTAAAAAATAACAAACCAATTTACCCGCCTCTTCATTCCCAGTGAAATTTCCTCTCTGAAAAACTGATTTGAGTCAACAAACATCCACTTCTCTTTATCCAGTGCCTATGAGAAGTTTGTGTGTAGGTTGGTTGGTTTTATACAACCTCGTATATTGGCACAGCATTAGCTTCCCGCGCTGGGACATCATAGCATTCAGAAGTTGGAAAAAAAAATCACAGTTTTGTGAAAACAAAAACACAACAGCTTTCTTGTATTTTTTTTTTTTTTCCTGTGTGTTTTGTTCAATACCATTGAAAATTTGACAGGTGAGTCATTCATTTCTGACACAGTTTTTGGAATGAAAGTTTATATTACACTTTTCCGGAAATGTTTCATTGGAAACCAGACTTGTACCTTTCTTTTCTGAAGACAAGAGCAAATGTGCAGCGAGTCAACTAAAGCATCTAAGGGTCACACTTGGGGAGATGAATTCGAGCTCCCAGTTTTTACAGCCTGGAAACTTCCCAGTGCACGTCGCTGATGAGAGCAGACTACTGAACTACAGAAAGCCTACATTGTTATATAGGAGGTAATTAGTGAGTGGAGACTATTTTCTCTGACTGTTCTGATGATGCCGATGGCAGGTACGCAGTTAGTTACTTGATAGCCCGTGTAGCAGTGGTGCGATCTTCGGAGTCAGTAGAGAGACTGCTCCAAGCAAGGACCTGGGAGTGACACTGAGGCCCTTGATTTAGCAGTAGGTTGGGAATGCATCTTAGTCTTGGCGAACTAGGAAAGGACACATGCAGTCTGACGGAGAGCCACAGGCAATCACAGGCAACAGCTGGTAAGACAGACCTAGCAAGAGTGAAAGTCAGATGAGAACTGTGGTCTGAACCCACTGGCCCGCCTTGCAACGCGGTCCTGTCTCCATGGTGTACGTTTGAAAGGCATACTTAGCAGAGAAAGCGGAGCTAAACACAGTGTTGTTTCTGAGAAAGATATTCTAAACACATTTGGGAGTGTAGGCCGCATTTCCCTCACCTCAAAGCTAAATACTCAGCTATCTTGACTTTAGATGCACACGGAAGCAAGAAAAACACATCTGTGAGCTGAAATTCCAGGCTTCTCGGAAAGCCCCGGGATCCGTTTGTAGGAAAGCACCGAGAGGTATGCCTAAGAGTGCCCGTCCCTTGCTACACACAAGTCAGTTTCAGAAAGTTCTGTTCATCCCTTAACCGAGTGGGAAATTGGCAGCGCATTTTCACAAAACCATTTCAAAACACAGAAGTCACCATTTAGTCCCTTTTCCAAAGTGTTTGAATTTTCTGAAGTGTTGCATTTACATTCTAAAGATATACACATTTCAGCAATGTTGAAAGGAAATAGGATGCACAGAACATCATCACCAACAGGAAATACCAAAAACATCTTGTCAGCAGATCCTAGAAGAAATGCCAGTCTCCTCCCAGACAGGGAGGTCAGATTTTTTTTTTCTTTAAACCAGGACGAATTAATTATTTTAGCTGAGATGGGCCTGTTCGCAGAATTGGAATTTGAAATTTGTCTGTGTGTATGTGTGTTAAAGAACATGGTGTTTGTATACTGTGCAGTGGTATCAAAGAATGGCTTTTGTTGAATTGACACTTTGTAAAATAACATTTGTTTTCGCATACTGGAATCTTGCATGTCCATTTTTTTGTTGGTTTTATTTTAATTTTTTTCAAGCAAAGCGAAAAGATTTCAATGATGGTTTGCATTGTCGCGAGTCTCAGAGTATTCCATAAGGCACTGAAGGAAAAAAAAATCAGTTTTTCCTATTGAAAGGTCATTGCACCATCAGCAATATTCGTGTCATGCCCGACACCAAGGAGAGTGGAATCTGGCTCAGGATCCTTGAAGCAGCCACGTTTTCGGTGATTCCTCTCATCACTTGCCTCCAGTGGGAAGGGATCTGAAAAGTAAAGGGGGGAATGTCAGTTTGAATGGGCTTTCTATTGGCAATCTAAGTGTGCTATAGCTCAGTCTATCTTGGACCAAAACCACAGCTGTTTTTTCAAACTGGCATCTCTGAGGCTGCACCTTGTTTGACTGCCTTTAGGCAACAGGTTTGTTTCAATTCTTTCCCTGGAAGCAAGTACTTTGCAATAGGTTAAAATTAGGTTCATTTTTTTTTTTTTTTTTTTTACTATGCATTGTACTAAGGAATACATGGGCATTGCATGAAGTCTAATTCAAAACGTTCATCACTTAGGATGTGGGTATACTAGAAGGCCTTAGTGGCATTTCAGTATAGGACAATGACAGTGTCAGGACAATGACATTGCAGAGTGAATTCTGATCGCAGAACCTGTGACAGGGGACTGTTTGCCTAGGACAGACTGTGAGTAGTCTTCTATGGCTGGCTCAATTGAAATCCATTTGATCATGAGAAGAAAATTTGCTGCTCATTGCCAGAAAGGTGACAGCTTCTTTCTCTTGATATCTACAACCTTAGTTACTGAAGTCAGAAAATAGCACATGGACTTTGAAGAGATAGCACATTCCAGGAAGAAGGCAGAACCCTAGTGATATCCACAAAGGAGCTTGCCTCCATGGAGTCTTTGCCCTGATATCATGGGGCTGATGGAGATGCTGTTGCTGCCCTCTTTTTTGGAGGCATTAACTAAAATGCCTCCAAAAATGCAGGGGCTTCATTTGCCCCCAACCCTGGAAACTTAAGGCCACATTCCTGCCTCCTCTTCAAGTTCATACCCATCTTCTCTATCCTTTCTGTCCATACTAATGGGGTCCTTTTTTTTCTCCTGGTGTAACTCTGAATTTTATCCCAAAAGAATGACATGATCACTGTCTACCACTGGCCCTAGAATAAAATTATCTGTAAAAATAAAGTCAAAGATGCACCTGAAGGCCAAAATACCCAAAGAAGCAGAATAAGACTAACATGAAAGCAGGTAAACCACTTCCTTGGAATCCCTATGGTCCAGAATCATATCTATTTCAGACATTTGGAGAAAGTTTATATCTATGGCATAAAGGTCAATGTCCCTTCTGACCTTCCTATTGGCCATGGGATGTCACTTCCCAGGTGCATAACTTTGGGAAAGTCACATAATCTCTCAGTGCCTCTGTTTCCTGTTTTTAAACAGAGGTAGATGAAATATTGGGTTGGCCAAAAAGGTCGTTCGGGTTTTTCTGTATGATGTTAATGGAAAAACCTGAATAAACTTTTTGGCCAACCCAATATTATCACAGAAGGAAAAGTCCTCTGGGGACAAAGAACATCACCACTTAACATAAGATGAGCTCTCTAAGGCAGGAACGCTTCCCCAGCAAGAATGTCTATAGCTGCAGAAGGAAAACAGATTCCTTCAAAATGGGCAGCATGAACAAAGTTGTTATTCTCTAGGAAGACTAAATAGAACTGTATTAGAGGAAAAAAGAAATCTTTTTCCTCATCCCCAGGCATTTTGAGCTCTTGAAAATGAGAAGGATTTCAAATATATTGAAGAAACCAAAGAAGCCAGAAGTAATTCTGAGCAGCAATGAAGAAATTGGAAAGAATTCTTAAAATAGTGAGCAGAGTCACCCGTAGGGTGCAGTGAGTCTGGAATGCTTCATGGCTGTTCACCTGCTCAGGCATGCTTCAGGCCCCTCTTCCAGTGGGTGATCAGTAACCCAGACAGTAGGTCGTCAAGGGGTCATCTGCTCCTGATCCAGGGCTGGGTCTGAGGCATGGGTTCCCACAATGAGTCCAATAACCCCAACTCTACTTTCAGCCATAGCAAATGAGAGATGAGTCCCTCCTCTTTCAAGGATGCCTTTTTACTAACCAGATTTCACCTGGATCATATTCTTGCAGTTGATTTGCTCTTGAGTCATTTGACTGGTACCATAAACTCCCAAGGCTGGCTCTGATAATCAGCAATATAAGTAAAATCTCAGGGTGCTTCTCCATCTCTGTGACCCTGAATAGACCCTGACAGATCTAGGCCAACTCTAAGAACTGGAAACCATAATAACTAGGTAAGAAATTAGAAGTCCCTGTGAGATATTCCAGAACTTCTTGGGAAATAAAAGATGAATGAATGAAGACCGACATCCCCATGATGTCACATCACCAAACGGGCTGAGGACAGCTGAGAGGTTTCTATTTCCTGTCCAGCCTCCTTTGTGTCTTGACTGACACATGTCAGGTTTTTTCCCTGGTATCCTCTGGGGCTTTTCCTTTTTGTCTAGGGACTTCACAGACTTGGAGGACACATTTGTTTGCAGAGTCTCTCCCCAGGTTTTCTTTTCATCCTAGGGATGACTGCCACAGTGCCAGCTAACTGGGCTGTAACTGTGTTGGTATCATTGTCTATTCAAATGTGATTTTTGCCTCAGTTATCCTGAATCTTGCTTCACAAAATGGGTCAGCAAAGATGACTAAAGGAAAGCCACTGCACCAGAAGTTGCGGGAAGTTCATTTCTTGTGCTCTCCCCACCCCCTGGGTTGAGTGTTCTGGGCCTCCACTGGAAGACTGCAGCACCCTGCCCAAAGGTTTGCTGATCCCACTTTCTCTCTCTCTTTCTCACTCACCATCCCCGCTTCCTTCCTTAAGTGATAGGCTCTGAGACAACTTTCTCTAGAACCTTACTACTCCCTGGACCAGCAGCATCAATATGACCTGTGAGCTTGTGAGCAGGGTAGAACCTCAGGCCCCACCCCAGACCTGCTGCACACTGTCAGTCGGTAAGCACTGCTCTGGGACTTAAACAAGAGACTCAGATAGAATGGCTGATAAAAAAGAGGATCTGGAGGCTGTGTGATCCTAAGCCCTGCTCCTGAAAGCTTCCTTTTGCGGAAGTAGGAATGATTGAACATATACCCTTGTGTCAAGTACATCAGAAGGAGGGCTAGTGGAGGCTAGGTGAAGTCCCTGAAGACACTTTTGTAAAGAAGTAAGACATAGACTTAGGATCTGCTCTTCATGTGATAGGATCCCATTGGGGTTTCAAGATTTCTGGAGACCACCAGGCCATGAGTGGAGGGTGGTCACATGGTTTAGTGAAGGATACAGTTATAAGAGGACAAAGAGCTGGGTTCTAGTCTGAGAACTGCCAGTACTCAGTTGTCTTGCCTTTAGCAAGTCATTTGATAGGGCCAGTGCTTAGTTTCCTAAAAGAGAAAATATTGGCTTGACCAAAAAGTTTGTTCAGGTTTTATGGAAAAACTCCGAACGTTGGCCAAGCCAGTGTTTTCTGCCCCATTACCACAACTGTGGCAATAGAGTGAGAGCACTTGGAAAACTGATATGCAGATTTCAGGTGTATTCTTTTCTTTGGATGCCAGTATCTTTGAATTTGGGATAATTCACCTAGGTTGAAATCACTTGGGTACTATCCTATGAGGAAGCAAATAACATGCCCCCAGTTCTAATGGGCCTATTTAACCTACTCAAGAGTAAAATATTTTAAGCACACTGGAACATGAAATGCTTGCATGCAAACAATGCTAATTCCAGATGAATCCATCTTTGATCCATTCAGCAATGCAATGGGAGCACTTTGTTAGTGGGTTAGTCGTATACTGAATATGTTGTGACAGGAGGTCTGCAGCAGGAAAGAACAACTAGCAACTTCGTCAAACAAAAGAATGCCATCTGTGGTGAGGACAAGTGATTTATGTGGAGGAAATATTTAAACCTTGGCTAAATTGAGATCCACACCATGAAATATGTGGAGGTCAAAAGCACAAATGCATTTAGAAATTGAAGCTCATAGACATTAACTCATGAAGTAAAAATTCTCCCACCTACAATAAGAGCTATGAAGTTGCTAATTGTTCATTTCCACTTTCGATAGGTATGTTATTGATGACAGATGCACTTGAAGGTAACTAAACATATTCTTGTAAACACTTCTGAGATGGAGATGTTATCCTAACTCAAGCTTGCCTTTGAACATGTCTGAGTTATTAGTGAGTTTTGGCTGTAGCTGCCAGAGTCAAGGTGGCATCAATCAGGCTCATTAACGTATGAGTTTGGGAACAGCCAGGAGCAGGGGTCCTAGACTGTCCTCTGGGAGACACTTACCTGAATGAACATCAGTTCCAAGAAAGGGACAACAAAGGAACTCACAGATTAAAGCAATTGTCTTAGGTTTACACTTAAGTGAATCACCACACCCCTATAGAAGCACTGCCTTTCTCAAGGGGGCAGCTCCCCATTTCCATTTTCATTTTAACATCAGTTCCAGAGAGCTGCTTTCTCTATAGCTGCACTGTCCAACGTGGCAGTCACCAGCCACAGGTTACTACTGAACACTTGATATGTGGCTAATGTGAGAGTTGAGACGTGCCATAAGTATCTATGTGAAACACACCCCTGATTTCTAAGACTTAGTATGAAAAAAGAATGTAAAATACCTCATTCATTTTTTACATTGGTAACAAGTTGAAATGCTAATATTTCAGATATACTGAGTTAAAAAATATATCATTAATTTTGCTTGTGTTACTTAAAAATTTTTTTTTTACTTAATAAAATTTATTTTTTAGAATAGCTTTAGGTTCACAGTAAAATTAAGTGGAAAGTACAGAGAGTTCGCATAGTCTCTGTTTCCACTTGTTGTCTTCCATTATCAATATTAAAGTGGTACATTTGTCACAATTAATGAACTTATATTGACACATCATTATCCCCCAGGGTCCATAGTTTACATTAAGGGTTAACTCTCGATGTTGTATATTCTATAGGTTTTGACAAATGCAAAATACCATATGTCTACCATTACTTGTGTTACTTTTGAAAATAGCTACCAGAGCACTTAAATTACACATCTGGTTCACAAATGTGGCTTGTAAATATTCCCATTGAACAGTGCTGCTCTAGAGAACTTTTTTTCCTCTTAGGTTGCAGACCACAATTTAATTACAAGGATGCTATTAGAAAAGCTCTACTGTCTGACAAGAAAGCACAACTGTTGTTTTCAAAGAATTAAATGGTTGCAAAGAATAGACAATTCTTGAAACAATAAACCAGACCAAAAAACAAAGAGAAAAATAAAAGAGATTAACGTACAGTGACGTAAGCTGATTAGTGTACTAGACCTTAACCGTACCCCTAGATCTTAACACTCTCTGTTCCATACACGTTGTAGCCTTCTCTGTATGTAGCGTAATTTTGAGTGTTGGTGGCAGGAGCAGGCTTAAAGTTTTGGGTGTTCTTTGTGAGTTTCATGCGTTTGGACTCTGCCCGCGATTTGTAACAGAATTCTATCAAAGCCACCATCATGGCCAGCCCCAGACCTCCGACAAGTATATAGAAAACGCCTGCCACATTGCTCAGGCTCAGAGCGCTGGTCTTGTCCTAAGAGAAATGAACAAGGCGATTAGTTCTTGAGGAAAACAAAGACAATGGAACATTATAATACATTGCAACAGTATACAATAGTTCTAAGTCGTAAAATAACTAGACATTGATGTAAATGTTATGACTCAGCTCTGGCAACTGGTGGATGTTTCACAATGGCCAGTAAGACAGCAGACTGTGCTTCTGTTGACAGCTGTGATCCTCACCTAAATATTCTTTTATTTGGACTCCTTAAATCCTTTAGTACCTCAAGATGGTGTCAACAACTAAATAAAACAACATTCGGCCATGGGAGCAGAAGTGTAAACACAAGCACAATTTAGTCCTCTGCCAGCTTGCATAAACACCGTTTGCCAGAGTTGAGCAGTGACATAATCTCTATTAATGTAACACTCTTTTCATTTGGGAACTTGAAGCACTCTTTCCCCTCTCTGCCCCGCAACACCCCTTTCTCCCTTGTTCTTCCTGTGTCAACAACTAGTTTTTAAGATAGCAGGTGAGTATGTTAGCGGTTCCTGATATTCATATTGGGGGGAATTACTTCACAAGGGTTTGTTTAAAAAGGATTAGCTCGCTCTTTTCACCCAGTGGTTGAGAAAGAAATTGCTCCCTGTGGGGGCTGGTTGCTAAGGTCTCATCCTCAGGGGAGCAAATCTCTGTGCTGTGGAGACAAGGGCACAGCACAATGAATTGACTCTGTTCCCGCTTCCTGGGAGTTTAAGGAAACCCTCAGGAGGACCCAATGGGTCCTGAATTGGCTCCATACAAATCAGAAAACTTTTCCAGGAGTCTGATGATTGAAAAAAAATCCAGCTCATTTTTAGCTTTTACTCCAGGGAATGTAGAGAATAAACAGAAAAAAACAAAAAGAAAAACAAAAACAAAAAAACCCCTACACTTATCTGATCTCTATTTAAAATGGAAAGGGGGGTGGGGGGAAATCAAGGAAGCCGGTCAGTGACTTTCAGGTCAAACTATGCAAATCTGACTAAGCTATCTGCCTGTATGAAAAAGCAGATACTGAACTGCTGAACAATGGAAAGAAAAAAGTTGGTGCCTCGAGCCCTACCTTGAGGTAGGACACAGCAAGGGCCAGGAGCCTTTCTTTGACAAAAATAAAATAAAATAGCATTTTGTAGTCTTTTTAGAGGGAATGTAACCATTTTGCTGCTGAATACAATAAAAGGGAATACCCACATTGTTAAGCCAGTGAATAGAGTATCTCATTCAAATGATAGCACAGTTAGCAGATGATGGCTATGGCTGACACTCAACACTGGAGCTCAGCTGGTCCTAGTATCATGTAAAGAATTAAATATAAAGATAATTTGGCCATGTTCTGATTCGATTTTCATAAGCGCCAGTCCTGTACTTGTTTACTTCAACAAAAAGGCCAATTGAAATTGAATCGCATTTTTGGGAAGAGGGGTATGGACATGCCTCATCTCTATAACAACCTTGCAAAGAGTCTCTCTTCTAAGATGAATGACAGCTAGACAAGTGATAAGAATCTCTGTGACTTATGAAATGATGGATCGCCTCCTTAAGGAGGCTGGTGAAACCATCTGCAGGGATATTCCACAGTCCATTAGGAAATGGATCAATTTCTGGTAACTTGCCCTCTCCCATTAGATTTGTATATGTATGTGATTTTTGATGGGGGAAAAGTGTCCTTTGCATGACTTATGTAAGTTGTAGCAACAAAGTTTCAAGTTCCTCCAGTTTAAGTTTCATAAAATTCCCTGTTGTGGGATGTAGAAAACCAGTAGCAAAATGGTTCACTGCACAAGGAAAATGAGTGGCATTTCATGAAATGAATTAACTGATACCACAATATTAGTTTGAAAAAAGGAAAGGCAAAAATTGAAACTCAAAAAGAATTTTCTTAGGGGGGCAGGAAGGAGGCGGGGAAGAGTGTTTCATGCTTATCAATGTGATGTTATCCTGAGAATGTATACCCTTAAGGAGCATGCGACTGAATTTTAGAAGTATTACGTACAGAGATTCAAATAACACCTTTGGAAGAGAGAAGTGTGACAGACTTAATGAAATTCGAGATCCAAATAGATGCTGAACTCAATACGACAGCAGCTGAGAGGAGGCTACTCATTGTGCTTACAGAAGCCAGTCTTTGTTATTTAATTCTTTGACTGTTTTCAGGTGGGCTCAAGATAATATAGTCATAATCAAAGGCATTAGCAACTACAAAGTCTCTGAAACTGTAAAGAGGTTAAGAAAAAGTACTGTCACAACTGGATGAATTTTTTTTTTTTTGGTTGTTGTTCTGTTTTTCTCTTCGAACTCTCGAAATGTGAAATACAGTAAAACCCCCTTATAACACAGCTCATGATTGTACTTCTTTGGGAATGTGTTGGGCCAGATTGAATTCCCTGATCACAATAGCTTGCCGGGAGTCCATGAGTGATGTCACGTGGCAGGCCTCTAAGGCTGGTGTTTGCCTTAAACTTTCAGCGCTGGTGTTATAAAGGGGTCCCACTGTGTCAGGGAGTGTGTGTTGGGAAGGAAAGCCGTTTTAGGGTAGAAAATAAACAGTGGTTCAAAATGTGATTGCTAATCAGTACAAAAAGACCTTCAGCGACTGACCTTACTCCCGGAGTCCTTGGCTCCACACTCCCCCTTATCGTACCACCATTTGTTTTTCAGCTTGTCTAAGATGCCTTGTTCACTGAGTTTCAATACTGCAAGGTTTACAGGCGTTCTTCACGTGGGAAATAACATAAATAACATTATATTATGTTATTTTATGTTATTCAAGCTTCAAACTACTTTAAAACTATAGAAAGCGATAAAGCAGGGGGCCCTGGCCACAGAGTAATTTTAGACACTGCAGGCAACCTGAGCATTACCTTATAAAAATTAACACTACAGCAACGCTATATTTACCAGGGCCTGCCCATATCGCTTTGAGTAATCGGCACACACTGTTAAATAATGAGGATAGAAAAAAGGCACTCCTCAGATAGGCGGTGTGGGGTGAGGAGGGTTTCCCCTCAGTGACAATCGTCGGCGGCAGCTTGCAGTAGCTTTGTGATGGAGGTGTGTTAGGTTTGATCTAACCGGGTGTCTTGTTGTACTTCCAGACAGAAAGCAAGTTTTATGGTGGAGTGGGGAAGGGAACGGGGCCAGAAGGGGAGGCATTTCCATATGTGGAGACAAAAGGATGAATTCCAGCAGAATAGAAGATAGATTCTATGTGACTAGCACGCCTTCTGATTAGTTGTCCTTTATTACACAAATCTGCTGTCCAGCTGAAAATGATCTTCCAACAAACTGTACTACATACATGTCTCCCCAGACTGAATTCTTATGCCATACTGGTCTTAATATTAACAGTATAATGTGGACTTCTGAGTTCTGGATAAGAATACTTTCAACAGTGTGAGATCTGGTCTAGGGATTGTTTTTGAATTACTGATCGGCTGTCTCTCTGATATGGTTGTATGTCTATGGCCAACTCAGGTCACCAGAAGGTGAACTAGATTGTTTTAAAATGGATTATTAATATGGCATGACCTGAAATGGCAAACTGACTCCGCCTCTATGGCAGTGCTGTAGAGGAAGTTTAGATAAGCTGTTACAGTCAAATGAAACTTGAGAGCCACTGCGTAAATGCAGGAAACCCTACTGGTCCTAGGGTAATGATTTTTTCTTTCGGAAATTTCTTCAGCTGTAAAATGGGAATAATGACTTCTACAGTTTTCTTTCTAGACCTAATGAATCTTAAAGGATCTCTAATAACTTTAGATTTAAAATGCATTATAGAGAGGGGGTGGCATATTTGTATTATGAGGCTATGAACTACTGTGTGTTCAGACTCATGTGAACAATATTGCCAGTACTAGTACTTGTTTTTCTGAATGCTACCAATTTTCAAGGAGGAAACAGGTATATTTGTGTAACTATGAACATTCCATAGAATTTCTGAGTTTATTTTGGGTAACATGGACCCATCAACATATCCCAATCGTTGACAAGACTTCTGTTGTCACAGAGATCTGTTCTCTATCAGACCATCCCCAAAGCCTGTTTCCTTTCTTTTCCTCTTTGCTGTTGAGAGCAGAAGGTCCATCTCGAGATATTCTGAGAAACAGATCATCATGTAAGAATAATAGGCAATTTCAGAGTACTTAGGATTTGTAAAACTATAAACCTTTAGTGTCAGGGAGGTGACACTTTCTTGGTTAGTACTGAACTTGGCAGCCAGAATATCTATCTTTTGTATATCACCAGGAAATTGAGGTCCTTTTATATTTGAAACAAGTTCCTTCAATCAATGCTCAGAAGCTTAGGCTTCTCAAGTGCTGGCCAGAGTTGCTTGGAACGCAAAGAAACAAAAGTTATTTAAATAAAAATGCGAGCCTCTTTAGGATATTATTAGCTGTGACAGTCATCTTAGACTTTTTTTCTTAAAGAACAGACAGGCCGTCTATGGCCATGAGATGAGTGTTGGAATTGCCTTCTCCCCTGGTCTCCACTGTCTAGTCTCCTCCTCTCTCCTTTCTCCTATAATCTTTTCCTCTATCACCACCACCTCTCCCTCAGTGCTATGCCTTAAACTACATTTTGGCATCCAGGCTCAGGATTATAACACTTGGCTCAGATTGCAGGGGAGATGTTTTTCAATAACAGATACGTCACTGATTCCTTCAGGACCATAGGAAAAAGTATAATGCATTTTTTTCTTCCTTTTCATGCTTCCTCTTTTCTTACTGCAAAGGGCCCAGTGTCTTCATGCTGCTCTCTGACTAAGCCCTTACCAGGCCCTGACCTCCTTCAAGCTACTGTATTCTTCAAATGACTTCAATTTCTTTAGTTATGGCTGCTCTTACTAGATCTCAGGAACAGAGCAGTCTGATTAAAGGCACTCACACTAAGGTCCAAATAGAGATCTCTCCCTAGAGATCCTAGGTTTAAAAATAATTATCAACACTTAAGTAAGCTAGGGTTGATAAAAGTGGGGCATGTTAGTTTAGAGCAGTGGTTCTCAAACTGGTCCAGAGACCCCTGGAGGATCCCTGAAATCTTTTCATCAGAGGGTCTGTGAGGTCAAAACTATTTTGGTATTAATACTAAGGTGTTCTTTGCCTTTCTCACTCTTATTATCTCATGATGTACAGTGGAGTTTCCTGGAGGTAACATGGCATGTGATATCACAACACATTGAATGAAGAAGTAGATATGAGAATCCTATTCTCTTATATTAAGCCAGATATTAAAGATATTTGCAAAAATAGGACAATGCCACTCCTCACTGATTTTTTAAAAAGCATGCTATTTATGTGAATATACATTGGGTTTATTATTTTTAAATGTTATTAATACATGATTTAAAAATTGTTCCATTTTAATTTCTGATATGGTAAGCATTAATAGACATAATACATATGAACAAAATCTTTGGGGGTTCCCTATAACTTTGAACTGTGTAAAGGGGTCCTGGGACAAATAAGTACTGGTTTTAAAGGAGGGAAGGCTTTTCCTCTGCTGGGCCTATTCTGGGCTGCCACCCTCCACTCTTGTCAACATCCAGGCTGAGCATTTAGCATCCAGGTCAGCAATCTAGCATCCTGCTTTTCTGACAAGTGGCCTACCCTTGCCTTAGGCCGTGGAGTGGCTCCCTCAGAATGGTTGGTAACCGCTCTCTACTACCATAGTCTGTACAGTGGAGGTTGCCTTAGAGCAATGGTTCTCTATTAGGGGTTGTTTTGCCCTTCAGGAAACACTGGGCAATGTTGAGTGATCTTTCATTGTCACAACTGGGGAGGGGGGCGATATAGGCATCTAGTAGGTAGAGGCCAGTGATGCTGTTAAACACCCCACTGTGTGCAGGACCGCCCCCACCACAAGGCCCCAGATGTCAATAGTGCTGTGGCTGGGAAACCCTGCCTTAGACAATCCAAACCTCATCTGATGCCCCAGAACTTCAGGGAAATCTGACAAATGATATATCCTTAGAAGTTTAGTCTTTGATTGGAAAAAAAAAATCATAGGGTTTATGAAATCTGGCAGGGAACCAATGTGCATTTGGGAACTTCTAAATAAAAATGAAGAAGAGAAACAAACATTTTAAGCAGCAGCACAGCCAAGCAGCATAAAAGCTGTAATCAGAAATCACAGATAATACCACTTAACAAGGTTAGGATAGCTGCCAAGAAAAGAAAGTACTTTAAAGGCCAAATCTCCTACAATTGTATGTTGCTGCAGGGTAGAATAAATTCCCAAGATGGCAGAGAAAAACTGCTTCTATCCACATAATTTTCTCTGTTACTGTACCTTACTGGATGTATTGCCAAACTCAATTCAAATCAACCAAATGTATTGACTTTCCCCTCCCAAAACACACACACACACACATACACACAGACACATACAATTTGGTATTTTAAAGAAAGTAGAATTAGGTGAGCAATTGGTCACTTTAAATGTCACTTTCCTCTTGATGCCATTTTTGCTCCTCACCCTAATATTTTCTCTCCCCCTCTTCCTCTTCTATCTTGCCTTATTATTTGTGCCCAGGCCTTGTGTTTCCCCCTAGACTATGTTGCTCAAGTGGAAAGACCATAGCTTATATATTTGTATTCCCCACTTAGAATAGTTCTCTCAAGAAATATTTTAATAGAAAGCTCTTTTAGCATTTTGTTTTCCAGCCTGGCACTTGACACATAATAAAATTATTATTATTGGTCAAGTTTAATAATCACTTTAAGAAGGTAGATTCATGGCCTCTGTAAGTAAAGCAATCGAGGCACAGAAAGGGTAAGTAATCTGCTCTAGCCTGCACAGCAAATTATTGGGCAGGCCAGAAGGCAAATTGATATCCATGCAACTCTGCACTGTACCTTCACCAATGGAACACAAAAAAAGGGGTGGCAAGCCCGCATTGTTTTTGTTCTTAGAACTTGGATGTTCATAATGAATTTTTTCTTTAGGGACCGTCAGTTTCCAAATAACTCTCAGCCTAGCAAGGGTAGGTCCAGCAGCTGGGGCCTTTCACCGCTGTGGTGCGGTGGTATGTCTCCAGGGCTATGTTTCAGAGCTATGACTGCAGGCCCTTAACGGGTACCTAAGAGAATTAGAAGTCAGAAATATTTACTGTCCTTGCTTCAATAGAGAATGGAAAGAATTAAACAAAGTAGGTCAGATTCGTATCATGGAAATTAGTTAGCCATTCTCCCCTCTGAAGGGCTTGCTGTGAGTATTTCCTGAGTGGAGTCCTCTTAAGGCAAAACCAAAACAGAACAAAACAAAAACACAGGTCGTAGAGCTTGGGAGAGGACAGGAGTGCTTTGTAATTTCAGGGGGTCTGGGAACACCCCCCACAAATATTTTCCTCACTGGTACATGACATTCCATCAAGGGAATTTCACATCTTTAAGACGGAGGAAACTTCCTTATTAAAATACAAAGCTTCATGAGAAATGGGAAAGGAAGCGGAGTGTAACTGTTTATAAACTCCAACTCTTTGTTCTGTTTGGTTTAAATAATGGTCTGGGGGGTTGGGTGGAGGAAAGGGTGTAAATTCCTCCTATGGAAAGGCTGTAAATTGCACCTATAGCATAAAAATGTATGTGGATTATGGACCAGATGGAGGGGATAATAGTAAGTGTCACCTAGATAGTCAGTTAATAGTATGTGGAGGGAGCACTGACCTGAGACAGAATGATGGTTCCTGAGTGTGGGGAGCAGTCATGAAGTAGCATCAGTTTTTTTTTTGAAATTGGGGTAGTAATGTAATTCATAATGCCTTGAAAATGAGTTCTATTTTTGAAGAAAACATTACTGGCTGATACAAATTTCTGCTTATCTCTGCCATCCCCACCTGGCAACAATCAACAACAAAGCTCTGTGCTCATTAATCCAGGGCATCCAGCCCCAGGTGGCGGTTGTCTAGGTTCCCAGCTCATTTCTGGGAGCTATGAGCCAGCCATTGCAAAGTTCAATGTCATCTTAGTGCCGGCCAGTGTTACATATGCAGACAGTTTTAGGATAAGAGGAACAAATTTTTTCTCCTGTGAAAGTAGAAACTGCTTATTTTTTTTTAAGTACTTAAAAATTTTGATTTCAAAGGAACTGTCCAATTTATTTTTTAATTTTGATTTCAGGAAATACCTAAACTACGTAGATTTGAGCCATGTTAGATTCTTTTTTTATAAAGAAAGAAATGTGGAGAAAGTGATGTGAGGGTGCTGTTTTCCCATAGTGAAAAGAAGAAAAAATGGCCTCGTGAGTTAGTGACCAAGTTGATTCCTCCATATGGTGTTCCTAGAAGGGTTGAGAGACAAGGTTTGTACTATGGATATAGTTCTAGGCCTGAAACATATAGGAATCGAGGGTGTTGTAAGGTTTATCTATTTGAGAGACTGTGCAATATATTCTAGTTTAAGTGGCTTCTTTTCTCCTTTCTGAGCAGGGACACCTAAAGAGCAAATGTCTGTTTAATTAATTATACCAAGAGATGGTGCCCTTAGGAAGGACAGATATATGTGTAAATACGTAGGTCATGGAGGGAAAGACAAGGAGATGACGGAGAAGTAAAAGAAATATATGAGTAAGGATGGTGTATTTGCAACATTTATTACAAACTTGCTCTAAGAACACAATGTCTGAATGATGATAACAGAAACTTATCACAGCCTAAGCTGGAAGCCCTCCCCTTATGCTATGATTTATCCAAAGCTCACTCCAAGTTACTGCATTTGCTTCTTGGTACCTAGTGATTTTTTGGAACAACTTCTAAAAATTATCTTCAGTCCAGTGGAGGGAGAAAAGCCATCTATCACTGGCTTTTCTACTGAAGATATTTCAGGTTTTCATGGTGACAGTTCACCTTTTCAAATTGCTCACTTGTTTCCCTAGCCTTTTCTGGAGAACTCCTAGTATCATTCAGGAAATCACAGGCAGGAAGGCAGTTACAGACATCTCTGCCCAGGCAGGACTTGATCTATTAAGTTGAAGTTAATTGATGACCAACCAAGAGAAGATTCATCATTGGATAAAAGGATATAGTCAGAGTCCTTGATATTCTTTTCCATAGGTTACCTGGGCATGTTGTTGGAGGCTATGCCCTAGACTACATTAGTATTCTGGAGCCCCTTTAAAGAAGCTCGATTTATTTATTTTCACAGGGGTTTCTGGATGCAGGATTCTAAGAGAATGAAGACTTAAGTTATTTTAATCTTTCTACCCTTGGAGAAAGCCTGAGAGCAGGCACACATGACTGCTGGCAATACTGGATCCTGGCCACCCAAGTGACCCTCATTGCACAGGGGCAGCTACAATGATTTGCAGAGTTAGACAGTGCTTAGCTGCTAGACTCTCACTCTGAGACAGTATTTATATCATGTAGTTCACAAATGTAGCTTAAACCTATTTAACTCCTTGCTAATGAGATCATAACTTAATGTAAGTGCAAAGAGCAAATTCAATAATGCATGCCTATAACATTAGGAGGTGAAAGCTGCGAGCCATTTTACTAAGGACCCAACAATGCTAGTGATTGAAACCTATTGATGGGCTTCTGTGCTAGAGAAGCAGCCCCCAAAGTCACTTGGAGATATTTGGATAAAGCCAGGTCATTTCCAAATGATAACCTCTCAAATGCAAAGTGATAGACCCCTTGATTACAAGTTGTGAATTTCACTAATGAATTCTTGCCAAACTGGGCCTTGGTCCAATCTCTCCCTCTAGAACTAGAAACCTGAACAATTCATTGGTCGTGGACAATCTGACATAACCCAATTGGTCTGGGAAGACTTCTTACTCAATTTGTCCCTGACAGGGAGAAGGGCATGAAGGAAAGATGTGAAGCTTCTGGAGAAGCTAGTTTTGTTTAAAACGTGGCCACAGATAATGTCCCAGGTACGTAATTGATATGAGTCCCTTGAAAACCCTGTTTTGAGATCCGTTAAACATTCAAACTATCACGTTTGGTTGTGTTTCACTACATACAAGTGTCTTTTCTTTAGTTCATCCCCATGATACTGAGAAAGAGAGGCATAGACTGAGAAGACAGACCAAAACAGATCTTTACCAGAAACTCACATAACAAGTGTTTCTGAAGAAAGACATCTAGTTCATTTTCCTGATTCTAGGCAAAATATTCATTGAGAGTTTAATCCAATGGGTGCCAGCATTCTACTTTTCTCCCAGTAGCCCTCCATTGACCATGACCCATAGAAAAATAATCAGTCTTAGCTTACATGCCAATAGATTGCAGCAAATAGGGTCTACCTATCAGATTTGAAAGCTAAATTCTGGTTGCCATTCCAGGGTACACGCCACTCTTTTCAGCTTTCATCCACTTCTCTGCATTTCCAGCAGCAGTGCTAGACAGCACATGCTAGCAGAGTCAGTCTCTCCCTCTCATTTTTTTAAAAAAAATGTAATGGATGCTATTGTCTTAGATCTGTATTTTGAGAAATATTTGCTTCAAAGCCAGATGAAATTGAGCTTTAAGGTGAATCTAGCACTTGGACCACCCTTTGCCACCTCTGACCAATAGGGATTTGCCTCATGTGCCAAGGGCCAAATGTTTTACCGCTCTCTAGAAAGTCAAAAGAGAATAGATTTCAATTGTTCTCTGTAAAAGAAATCTGCCCCCACCCTGTTCCACCAACCTCAATTCCCACCCTCATCGAATGTGTTTTAATCATTTCATATCTTTTGTGTTTCTTTTCCAATCATTTCAAATCTTTCGCATTTCTTTTCCATGGCTGTCCTACCTTTCAGAGAGTGTAGTCCTATAATCTTCTCTCCAAATGAAAGGAAACCAAATGATTTGCTCTTAGTGGGGCAGAAAGAGCAGACATATACCGTTTAACTCTGCCACTGCAGCGGCGTCTTTCTTCTTGGCAACTGTATAGCAGCATTCTTACCTTCTGGCTTTTCATTCCTGTTGCTCTTTCTGTAGCTCTGGTGTTGGACATTTGGTCATTATTTGTCAATAAGAAACACATTCATGTTATCAGGATAACACCAAAGGCAAATAACCACATCCTAATCATAGAAACTGTGTTAAGGCCACGTAGTCAATTTCAAAAAAAAAAAAAAAAATCATTAAAATGGGTTAATTTAAAAAAATATTTTCTTTCTGGATTACAATTTTTTTTTTCCGGTGGTAGAACTTATTCTTTAACACCATCTGGTAAAATCAATGGTTTTGGTAGTCACTGGATTGGTTCAGTTCTTAAGGCAAAAAGGTCCCTTGTTTGCAGCAGCCACTTGAAAGAAAGTGAGGGTTTGCTCTTGGGAAGACCTGAGTAAGTTCAAGGAGCAACCTTAGTCACTATCAGGAAAGAAAACTGTCAGTTTCTTCATACTTCCAGGCGGCAGCACCAGCATAGAGACATGCAAACCAACGAAGAGTGTAATATACTCACCCTACGCCTTGATCCCAAACCAGTCTTGGTGACTCACAGGAACTTCTTCTAAGACTCAGGAAGTGCCATCCATCTGTAATGATTCTTGACTACACACATAACAGTGTCAATAGAGAGTCACTGGGGTTCCAGCTTAACCCTGGATATCCAAAATGTCTCCCTTTAGGGATGGCTCCTGCCAATCAAACGTCCATCTTATTGCAGGTAAAAGGCAGAGGCAGATTCACATCCATGACCCAAGGCCCAAGAATGTCAAACAATTCTGGGTGTGGAAGAGAAGTGGTTAAGAGATGGTGGCATAGGAGAGGAGAATTGTAGACAAACATGGAAGAAGAAATACACACAAAGCTGAGGATCTCATTTATGCATATAGGAAACACAGTATCACCTCACTTATCATGTACTACTAAAGAGAAGCCGAGGGCATTGGGAAATCTACTGTCCTAAAGTACAACTTTTTACTATCTCTGAATAGGAGACTTGCTAAGCAAATACATGGTTATGAGACAAAAAAAAAAAAAAAAAGATTGTGATAGGAGGAATATCTTTGAATTTCTTAAGAGAACAAACTCTTTTTAAGTACTTTAAAAAGCACCCATGTGAAAGGAGATATAACTAATTTTAATTGCAAGTCATTTTTGGAATTTATTAAAACAAGTTCTCTAACTTCTTTACTAGCATCCCATTGGTTAGTTTATTCTAGTCCCGATATATTTGTGAAGAAAATAAACTGCATTTCTCTATTAATACTCTATAAATCATAATGATCAGGTTAGAAAGATGCTCTGGAGAGGAAATGGCAATCTGCTCGAGTATTTTTGCCTGGAAAATTCTAAGGACAGAGGAGCCTGGTGGGCTACAGTTCATGGGGTCACATAATGCTTGGTTGCTCAGTTGTGTCCAACTCTTTGTTGTGACTTAATGGAAGTTTAAGTTCATATCCCATCTTCATCCTTACTTGCCTATATGCCTTACAAGTTAAGGCAACTCTCACTGCAGTCAACTGCATTCTAAACCATTCTAAATGAATGGTTTCATTTAAACATTCTGTTCCAGTGTTCCCCAAAGCACACAAAATATGCTGATTTTTGTCTTGGAAAATATGGACATTGGAAGTTGATTTAAATCCCTGGATAGAACTAAAACCAGGACACTTCTAGGGTGAAGTGGGGTACAGTTTATAATGCCTCGTCAAGATCACATATAGATTGTTTCATTGACCAGACCGCATCTAGTAAAATAAGGTTATGTGGGAAAGCTAGGCTGAGTGCCCTTCACCCAAGATTAAGGGAATGAAACAGCGTGGGTGCAGGCATCAGAAGAATTTGAAAGTTTGCAGGGACAACCAGCTGAGGAGGGAGGTTGATGTGGTAATTCAGCAGCTAAAATCCCCATTCTGCTGTGATTTATAGCAATAGACTTTCAGTGGCTGTGTCACAAACCCCTGGTGATGGGGGTTTATCGCTGAAACAACCCACTGGCTCCTAATTACTGCATTTGCACACACAATGTAATAAAGCGCTAACACAAAAGGGTGATTTGCAGGTTAAAAATTCCCAAACCACAGTTCTAATTTCCATGATCCTTGCCTGTACATTTATAGTTCATCAAGAAAGGATTGAGTCTGATTTGTTTCCACACTATTAGCCCAGGTTTAGGAAACTGGTAAACCCAAGCAGTATTTTAGTTCTAACCTGTAGATCTGGTGCAGAGGCTAACTGGTGACTGACCTTATTTTAATTTCTTGTATTTAGGGAATTAAAAAAAATCTATTTCATCAGCCTAACTGTGTGTACATTTAAAACAGCCTGATCACTGCTTCTTTATTCCATAAATAGTAACTTTTAGAGAATAGGCTTAGAATGTGTTATGTCTCATATCAGAGGGGAAAAGTCAAGAATTTAACATAATTGCCCATTTATCATTATTTAACGTTGTGGGAGAGAGATAATATATGTTTTTTTTTCCCTCTCCTGGTTTCAGAGATAATAGTTGTAAAAGTGTTTTTGAAAAAGTAAAAGCACTTATAAATGTCAGGCTTTGTGATTATTGTCATTTTTAATAATCAGTACTGAGGGCTGGAATGGCTTAAATATGCTATTTGCCTTGTAACAAAGGTAGTTGAGAATGAACTTGATTTTTATGGAAATAGATCATATGTAATCATATTTGCATTGCTCATTGGATGGGTAGATGTGATAAATTGCTGTCTGCAATATTATCACAAGAGGTGACCCTGAAAGTCAGCAGAGATTTGTGACAGCATTAGCTGTGTGACCTTCTCAAAGTCACCACCATCTCTGGGTCTCACTTTCTCTATGAAATGATGGTGTATTTGTCAATTGTCATGTTAACTGGGGATGGAATACAATAAAGAAATGTAATTCTCAAGCCATTTTACTAATACAGTTAAAACTCACTGATTTGAACAGAGGAGAAGGATTGTCTGAAGGAGAAAGTCCTGAATTACACAATAGGTTTGAAGAATGACAGTTTCATTTCTTAAAATCTATTTTGTAATTCAAACTCTCTATAAAACATTGCTATAGTGAAGGTCCTCGTGAGAACTACTTTAGCAGATAAATTTGTAATGAATATGATTATATCTCAAAAAATGCTTCCAACATTTGAAAAAGGTTTGTTCTCATAAGGAAAAATTCAACTGACAATTGAATTTTTTTTTGAAAATTTTTTTTGAAATTTTTCTTCATTTGCTTAACAAACCTCTCTTGGCCTCATCCCTGATAAAGTTAGACCGTAGATTGGTCCCTGTAGACTGGTGTCTGTCCAATTTATCACAAATTATATATTAGAGGGCTCCAAATTAATGAGGTTTCACTGCCTTTTCTACCTTCTTCTCCATTGATTTGTTTTTGGCATCACCACTAAATAGTGGTAGCACTGATTCAAGTTCATCTCTTGCCCCTTCTCTTGCTCACTCTCAGAAAACAGCAGGTAGCAAGAAGAAAGAAGTTAAAGGCAAGCTCCTTGGTCATCCAGAAATGGAATAAGCAATCATTGGATACGCAGCACTGATCACACTATTATCCATAGTTGAGAAAGGGTTGACTTATTTCAAAAAGTTGTCTGGAGGAATGAGCAAAGGAAGTGATTTGAAAGATGAGTGGCTGGTAGCACTATGGTCAAAGAAGTTGGCAACATTTAGCATCTACTGAAATATTTTTCTATTTGCACGCCAAAAATCAGATAATCTGGAAATTGTGGGGCTTGGCAACAAAGTTACTTGATAATTTTGCAGCAGTATCAGCTGAGGCAATATCTGGGTGAAAAGTAAAAATTCAGCCAGATGCGTGCAGATCTTTTTGTTTATGTAACATCAAACATCTGGTTATTTGAAAACTTCTGGGCACTTGGCATCATGTGGATGTTTAGAGTCATCTTGATACAGTCCATGGCGCCTTTGTAACCATGCTGAGTATGAAGGATGAATTCGTGACAGCCATGTATCCAATCCAGCTCAATTTTCACTCTGCAACTCACTTGAACGGTATAATTACGTTCTCCGTGGCCTGATAATAATATGAGAAAAAAGACCAGGAAGAAAGTGCTAAGTACTCTAGGCATCAGGTGAGCCATTGCCAAACTCAAATGAGCCAAGTCAATGGCGTTAGTTCACAATGGTAGGAAAGGAAGTTAGCGCTTTTTGATACATAGTAAAACCTTGATTAATTGGAATCCATAAGGGATGAATGGAATTTTCAATAAGAATACTCATTTTGTTTCATTCTTGGCTAATAGTACTTTTTTTCCCCCTCAAAGTGCTTGTATCCACTTTCTCGCCTCAGGCAAGCAGCCTCTAATGTTTGAGGGTCAATCCAGATGGAGAGAAGATATAGGAGACTGAGCTGAGCGTGACCCAACCACAGGTCATCTCTTGGCAAGTGATTAAAAAAAAATCAATTCCTTGCAGTCTTCTTTTTTGGTACTATTGCTGCTTTCTCCTCAATGTGGAACTGTGAGGGGGGACAATTCAGTGAGCTGGGGTACTGGTTAGGTGAGTTCTGGTTAATCAAGGTTTTACCTTGCCCATGCTTGGTAAGATTATTTCCTGAAGAAAGTTGTTTTTAAATTTATTTCTTGGAAAGTGCTCTGTGTTTCCAAACCCCGTATTATACTGCAGACTGGCAAACTAACTTTTCCGTCAGCATCCTGAGGAGTGGAGAGAGAAAGAGAGGAGCAGAGGTGTAACCATTGTCTCTGAAGGAGAAATGTTTTGGCTCCCCTGTCGGTCTGTGACTAGGAAACACTATTCTTCACCTTAAGATGCCCATGGTATCTTGGTTGTACAAGAGTCGATCTTATATGCTTCAATATCATTCTCAGGCCCTTTAGGCCATGGAGGATTCTGTTTTCAGGTCCTCTCCTGTACTTACCCAACATGTCTTCCACCATTGTATTGTGGCTTCTGAGCTTGCCCCTATTTCTTGTTGCTTGGTTGAAGGCTATTCATTTGTTCTAGACCAAAGAACATTAAGGAGCCAAAGGAATGCCAAGTAAGATGGATTTTCTCACGACGGCAGCCTGGATAACAATTAGACCTACCTGAACCAAGAACACGGCTAAGGAGAAGCCAAATCAGGGATTTATACACAAAAGAGTATCAGTCAGGCGACGCGCTTGTTTAAATATACCGAATACACTGGCAAAGTCTATATATGTGGTGGCCTATTGAAGAAAGACCCCATTTAACTTGAAACCGAACTTGTTCTTTGGCTTTCAAGTTGAGTGGGGCCAGCTTAAATCGGCTATCACATATTGAGAACATCTCACCACTCATACACATGATTGAAGAAGCCAACTCTAATCAGGCAATCAACCACTGAGCAACCGTCACGCCTGAGGGGGGAAAAAAAGGCTGTTACCTGACTTTTCAGTAGATAGATTTGATTTCTCACAGCATTCATCTGAGGCGGGTGGGGACAGTCTTAAGGAAAGCCTCAGGCTTGTGAAAGCCTAGGGTGTTGAGACCTGCACACTGGCCTTCTAAAGGCAGGCGGTCTGGCCTGTGAGGGGACGGGCAGGGTGTGGACGGGGAGCCTCTGTCTGGGAGTTTAAGAAGGGACCCAAGTTAGATCAAAAGTGCGGGCGGTGCCCTGAAGTCTTTCTAGTTTCCAAAGCTGCCAGGCAGGGGAATAACCTGGTCATTCCACTTTCTGTGTGAGTCTTGTGCTCTTTCCTCAATAAGAAGCTAACAGTCTTGCCGATTACTCGTCACTAAGGGTACCCGGTTGTGGTGACATTGAGGCTGACCTTGGAGTCACCGCCCCCGCTGCCGCACTCTCCTTTGTCGTACCACCATTTGTTTTTCAATTTGTCCAAGAGGCCTTGCTCATTCAGTTTTAATACTGCCAGGTTAACAGCATTTCTTGAAACGATAAAACAATAACTTGTAAGAAAATGCACAAATGCTTAGGAAATCGTTAACGTATAAAAAGGAGCACAAGAGGACAAATTGGCTAAATTTCACAGAACGTGGAGCTATAAAAATGTCTGTACAGCAAATACAGGGTTAAATATTGGAAGGTGGCATATGGAGGATAACATTTGCTCAAAAACTGAAGTGTGCGGGATGGGGAAATTGTCTTTGAGAAAAAAAGTAACAAGAACACCACATCCATGCAATTAACATTCGTCACATATGGCACCATAACTTGGCTTTTACCATTTAAATTGAAAAAGCCGTTGAACTGTAAAATTAAAACAGCAACAAACAGTCAGAGAGGACCACACAGAGAGAGAACATTAAAAAGAAATGGATGCATTAAATAGATGAAACCATAATTTACCGTCTTATTTAACTCCATGGAATAGTGTAGGTTTTAAACTTTTAAAAGTTACCTCAAAATCCACAAGAAAGAAAACGACAACAAAATGCATCAGGGTAGGTGGAATACTATAACAGCACGGACATTGTTATATTATTCCACCCACCTTAATGCTGAGCCTTTAGGGGTTGCCACACCATAGCCTTTGGAATCCAGATTTCCACCAACTTTCATCGTATCACACGGTTTTCTCTGCTCAATGTACTCATTCATGGTTGACTCCAGCAGGAAGGCGAACTTTCCCTTGGACTTCCGCACTCGGGCCACCCCGTCTGCTGTTGTTTTGGTGAACACAGATGGCTCTGCTGATTTCATGTAAGACCACATTTTTTCATAGACAGCAATTTTGGATCTCTGCAACAGAGATAAGAATTCTTAGAACTACCAGATCTTAAAACTGGAAGAGGCCTCAGTGCAGTGGTTTGCCAAAATGTTTTGATGGCCATCTATGGAAAGATAAGCAGGTTATGCTGCAACCCAGTAAGTACATTCATACATATATAAACATGGTTCCAGAATAGGTTTTTCCAAAATCACGCTCATCTTTGCTGTGTGTGCTGCTGTCTGATATTTTCTATTCTGTTTGAATTCACTTAGAAAAATGTTGGTCAGGGCCCACTAAATAGATTTTATGGCTCCAATAATGGCTTGCAATCTACTTGGAAAAACACTCTCTTAGTCCCATCTTCATCTCAATTCAGAAATCACCCTACAGTATACTGCTAGGTAATTACCCTTTACCTGCTTGAAAAAAAGAGGCCATTGGAAGGGAGTGTACAATCATTTTTGTTAGCCTACTCCAGCATGGGGCATTAAGTATTGTAAGAAAGTACTTCCTTATTCTGAGCTGCAATTTGTTTCTCTAAGACTCCCACCCTTGACTACTATCCTCTAGAGCTATGCAAAGCAATTCTGTTCCTTCTTCTACATGATGGTCCTTCAGATAGTGCAAGGTTGTTATTATGGCCCCTCTGCATCAGTTAAACTCCACTGATATCTAATATTGTTCCCAGAACCCTCACAATTTTGATCTTTCTCCCATTGGATTCTAGCTAGTGAGTTGGAATGTCTAGAAATCAAATATATATGACAAGGACAGAGTGAAGAGAAAAACTGCTTCCTGTCATTGAAGCATTATTTTCTATCAACACCATTTGAGCTTTAAAAAATTTTATTTAGTCCTTCATCCATCCTTTCAACAAACACTCATTGGGGACCTGCTGTATACAAAGCACTCTACTGGGGCTGTGAAGAATTTGAGAATCCCTCCCTCAACCCAGGTTGAGGTCAACCCCTTCCCCAAACTGTTAGTTCTTTCTACCATGCCAAGTTTCCCTCATCTTTAGCTTTTTGAAATTAATTCCATTAAAATTTCATCTTAATTCAGGTGGTCCTTAGAACATGGACTAACTACTTACAGCTCTACATTAAGCATTCTGGAGAATATAAAGGAAGCATGGTCTCAGTGACCCCATGACTTACAATTGAGTTGGGAGCTAGATCCTGAGACATGAAAACACTTAGAGAAACATTCAAAAGAATCTTTGACCAGAAGTGAGATAACATGGTAGAAACTATAAACATATGCCATGTTTTCAAGTGTGCTTTTATGGGGTTTTCTGGCCCCTACCTCAGCTTTTTGGATTGCTTATTTAGCTTCTCCTCTTTGGACTTTGGCCAGTTGCACTGTATCTTTCCTGAGGCTTGCTTGGATCTGCTCAAAGAATTCCAAAATTATTTGAACTCCCAGAACTATCACCATGGAATAAAGCATTGTGTTTATGGCAATCAGATCTTCATTGAGGCCCTCACTGAGTCACTGAAACTATTCATTGAGATGAAATATGCTTGCTTTGCATAAAGAATAGGAAAAATACTCAATGTGGCTGAAGTGGGATGAACAAAAGGCAGAATGGTAGGAAAAGAGCTTAGAAGGATAATCAGAAGTCAGATCTTGTAGAGAGCCCTGTGGGTCATGGTAAAAAGTTTGGATTTGTTCTACATGTGATAGGATACTATTGGAGGATTCTGAGGAGGGATGTGATAAGATCAGATTTAAAATGTTAAAGCAGTACTCTGGCTGCTGTATGGAGACTAGACTATGAGCTGGACCAGAATGGAAGCAAGGAGATAAATTAGGAGGCTTTTCTAATGATCCAGTGGAGGGATAGTTGTGACTTGGACAAGGCCGGGAACAGTGGAGGTAGACATGTTTGGAAAGACAGCAAACAAGGCTTGCTGAGGAACATCTTCACCTGACGGGCCTAGAGACACTTTCAGATTAAATATTTCCAAACTGCACCTAGTCTTCCTTGTACAGCCTGGCTTTCCTAAATTCATCAGCAAACTTCTTAACATCCAAGCTAGAAGGTTTGGTTTTTATTCCTTTGTCAGCCTCTCATTATGCCATGTTTATTCTAACAGAAATGCCTGTAGGATCTGTCCTTCTGTCTCCTTTTCCTTCTCATTAGCTTTGCTCTGGGGCAAGCTCTCCTCAGTTTTTGGTCTAGACTACATGGCCTCCTAACTGGTCTCCCAAGTCTCATCTTCTCTTCCATTTATCCTCCAGTGATCCTTCCAAAATATAAATCTGATCAAGTTACTTCATTCTTTAAAAGTCTCCGATAGTTCCCTAATACCTGAGGCCAAAATCCAAACTCTAACGTATGATATTCAAGAGTTTTTATGATCTTGACTACTCTCCTAGGAGCTGGTCACAATGGACTTCTCACTCTTCACTGAAATATGCCACACATTTGCATATCTTCTGCCTCTGGTTATGCTTTGGCTTCTGCCTGATTAGCTCTATTCATCCTACAAGATACAGACTGAATAGCATATCTTCTGTGAAATTGTTCTTGACTCTCCTCTGTTCCCACAGAAGTGATTCCTCAGCTGTTTTCCCATTCTAATGATCCAGAGGAGGGATAGTTGTGACTTGGATGAGGCTAGGCTCATATGTTTGCTATAGAGCTTTTACTAAATTGCATTAAGGTGAATTGGCTATGGTCTGTCTTCCCCGTGTTGCTGGGTGATGTTGATGACAAGTCCATGTCTGGTTCATTTTGGTAGCCCTGTTGGCTGCTACTGCTGCTAAGTCGCTTCAGTCATGTCTGACTCTGTGCAACCCCATAGACGGCAGCCCACCAGGCTCCCCCGTCCCTGGGATTCTCCAGGCAAGAACACTGGAGTGGGTTGCCATTTCCTTCTCCAATGCATGAGAGTGAAAAGTGAAAGTGAAGTCGCTCAGTCGTGTCTGACTCTTAGCGACCCCATGGACTGCAGCCTACCAAGCTCCTCTGCCCGTGGGATTTTCCAGGCAAGAGTACTAGAGTGGGGTGCCATTGCCTTCTCCGAGCCCTGTTGGAGGCCAGCACAATGTCTGATGCATGGTAGGCACTCAAGATATATTTAACAACTGAACCTTAGGCCTGATCAGAGTGAAAACCAGATTCTTGGTCAAAGATGCCAGAATGTTGGTGAATATGACTACCAACACTAATTTTACAGCACTGTAGAACTCTAGAGCTGAAGTTACTCTAAAGATCTTTGGATCTTTCTCAACCAAACCATTCAGGATATATGTTTTATAATCTGCAGTTTGTCATTTGTTTTTTTGTCCCTTAGCTTGCCTTTGATGTCCACACCAAGAACTTTCCTCCTAATAATTGAGACCTTCTAAAATTGAAATCCCATCCATTGACATTTATGCTCATTTCACATCACATTATCCTCATTGTACATATGAAACAATTTCTAAGCATCATAATGAAATATTCTCAATGGCTTTATTTTATTTCAGTGGGAATTTCCTAGACAATTGCCCAAACACTTTTTAAAAGTAGTAAATAATTCAGATACACAGAAAGATATAAAAAATTCTGTAAGAACACCTGTGTACCTGACACAAAACTTAAGAAGTAAAATATTATGAAGTTAGTTGAAATCTGCCTATGTATCCCTCCCTAACTGCACAGGCCAAAATAACCTCTATATTGAATCTTGTCTTTATCATTCTCTTGCATCTCTTTATACTTTTTCTCCTTTGTAATGGCTGCATAGTGTTTTAATCTATGAATACGTCATGCTTTATTTACCTAATCCCCTACTGAAGGACTCTTAAGCCAGTTCCAGTTTTTTGCTATTCCAGACAACACTGTGGTGGGTATGTATCTTTGTTCACTTACAAAGAAGTATTTTGTATTGGCCCAATCAAATCTGAATAAAAGGGAGAGGGGTTAGAACAATTAGTCTCTTTTATTTTTATTGGAGTATAGTTGCTTTACAATGATCTGTTAGTTTCTGCTGTACAGCAAAGTCAATCAGCTACACATATATGCATATATAGTGGTATAGAATCTGCCTGCCAGTGCAAGAGATGCAACAGACGTGGGTTCAATCCCTGTGTGGGGAAGACCCTCTGGAGAAGGAAATGGCAACCTACTCCAGTATTCTTGCCTGGATAATACCATGGACAGAGGAACCTGGTGGGCTACAGTCCATGGGGTCACAGTCAGACATGACCGAGCAGCTAAGCATGCATGCATACATATATCTCCTCTTTTTTGGATTTCTTTCCCATTTAGGTCACCACAGAGCACTGAGTAGAGTTTCCTGAGCTTGTATAGTAGGCTCTCATTAGTTATCTATTTTATGCATAGTTTCAATAGTATATATGTGTCAATCCCAATCTCCTTACACAATTTGCAAATAGTCCATCATTTCCCAAGATAAATGTTTAAGCCAAGGGCAAAGGGGTCCATGAATTTTGATCTGAGTGTACTCTAACTTGGACTCATTTACTTCATCATTTACTCGAGCTCTTTGATTGTTGATATAGGTTAAAAGGTGTATTCTCTTTGTAATGAGGCATTTTTAGGGGAATAAACGGCAGTGCTTGAAGTGGGTACTTTAAACATGTGTGGTGTACATGCAATGGATATTAATGAATGCAGTAAATGAAAAGTTAGTGGCAGGAATGATTGGGTCCTGGTTGATGACGTAATTCTTAAGGTTGGAAAGGTGGGAAAGAAATGGCTATCAGTGAGAAAACTTAAGCTGAAATGTTTCTTTTCCTAACATAGTATTATGTGACAGTACAACAGTGAGAACAAAAAGAAAAAAGAAATCACTAGCTGTTTTTGGTAATCTGTCTTATTTTGGCTGAAATATTGAAAACAATAGAAGGGATTGGATCTGAGCTCAATCATCTGGGAGAAATTTTTAAAATGACGGGCCGGATGTATAACAGCAAGTTCATTTTTTTTCCTCCAGCATGCCACAATTCATTTTTATAACCACAGAGCACCATTTTGAGCTTAAGTAGGAATAAACAATGGTTTTGTAAAGAAAAGAAATTCTCTTAGAACTGCTAGATAATTAGCAAATGAAATTCAAATGGAGAAATACATGAATGAGGGAGAAACGGATTAATCCAGAACAGTAGATAAAGTAATGCTGTAGAAATCATGGATTCCATAGTCACTGTTCCAGCTGTTTGTGACAGATCATGAAGGTCAGTGATATGGAGACATTTGCTCTTTTGCTGAGGTGAGAATGTAAAGGGGCCCCATGAGGCAGGTGTGTGGAAGTGATTACTGAGGGTGCTCAGTCCACCAAGCAGCCCTTGGCTCTTTGCAATGGTGTTGGTTGCTCCTTGCCTCTGTGCATATAAGTGTCCCTCTTGTAGACCCAGGTGAATACAAGGTAACTGTATAGTGCAGTGGTTGAGAGTATGGAGTCACACTGCTTGTGTCAGAATTCCATTCACCTAGTGGATAAATGTGGAGAAGGCGATGGCACCCCACTCCAGTACTCTTGCCTGGAAAATCCCATGGACAGAGGAGCCTGGTAGGCTGCAGTCCATGGGGTCACTAAGAGTCGGACACAGCTGAATGACTTTACTTTCACTTTTCACTTTCATGGATTGGAGAAGGAAATGGCAACCCACTCCAGTGAGTGTTCTTGCCTGGAGAATCCCAGGGACGGGGGAGCCTGGTGGGCTGCCGTCTATGGGGTCGCATAGAGTTGGACATGACTGAAGCGACTTAGCAGCAGCAGCAGCAGTGGATAAATGATTTGATCCCTATGTGTCTCAACTTTCTCTTCTGTAAAATGGGATGATTTTTTAAAAATGCACACTTCAAAGTTTATTGGGAGAAATAACATGAGTTAATAACATGCATCTCACTTAGAACAGTGCCGGACACACAGGAAGTGATTAAAAAAATGACTTAGTTTTATAGTACAGAAAGCATCATTTGTTTCAGTGGCAGAATTTAATATTACTCAGTCCCATATTTACAGAATCATGACTTCATTTTATAGAGGAAATTATATGCTCAAGTATTATTCACGTTTGGATCTCTAAACATACTCCTGGTAAATGCCCATGGTCTGCCATCAACAAGAATCATTATCATTTGATTTGGATTTAAAAAATTTTGTTGGTGGAGGAAAAATGGGCAGGATGGCAGATTTCCTTTTAAATTTATGTTTTGTGGTTTAATTGAGGTTCATACATTAAAATCCTTTTTAACCAGAACACTACTATTGGGGACACCTGGTGAATGAAACTTTCTGCTTCCCAGAGAGTTAAATTAGAATATTCACTTGGTTAATAGGACATTCAGTTGGAGTCAGTAGAGTAACAATTCTTAGAGCTGCTGCTGCTGCTGCTAAATTGCTTCAGTCATGTCCAACTCTGTGTGACCCCATAGACTGCAACCCACCAGGCTCCTCTGCCCATGGGATTTTCCAGGCAAGAGTACTGGCTTGGGGTGCCATTGCCTTCTCCAATGAATGAAAGTGAAAAGTGAAAGTGAAGTCACTCAGTTGTGTCTGACTCTTCGAGACCCCACGGACTGCAGCCTATCAGGCTCCTCTGTCCATGGGATTTTCCAGGCAAGAGTACTGGAGTGGGCTGCCATTGCCTTCTCTGAACTCTTAGAGAAGAGACCCTAAAAACCGTCTGTTTCAGCCTCTCACCCAGTGTAGCAATGGCTTCTCTGCTCAGATGCCTCTAGCAGGCAGGTACTCCCTAGGTCTCACAAGGCTCAGAAAGTAGTTCACTCAAGTGGTGGGAGAGTTCAAATTGATAGAAAATTCTTTTTGTTGGGCTGACTTCTCTCATGAGAACCTGTCTTCCCTCCAGTCCTACTTCTGTCTGTTGCTGGAATTGGGCAGTCTCTTCTGTCTGCTTCCATTTCTCTGTTGCATGTAGCAATGGTTTTTACGGCTTTGTAACGGTCATCCCCAGTGGACTCTGAGCTTCTTCAGAGTCAGGATGACATCTTTTTTTGTTTCTGTATCCCCAGTGTCTAGCATTATGCCTGGCATGTAGGAAACTCTCGCTACTTATCTGTGGAATAAATGAATGTTACAATTATAGTTCTACCCACTGGTCCTAATTCTGCCCTCTAAAGTGATACTGAATAAATATGCTCTCTTTTTCTCAGGCTGTACAGATTGAAGACTATCACCATCTTGTCACTTTTTAGTTGTCTCTTTTGTAAGCTAAATATTTTAAGGGGCTTCATCTGTTACTTGGATGATGTGAATTCCAGTCATCCCCTTCCCCTTCTGGTCACCATCTCCCAGATATATATTTTTTAATATTTCAAAGTCCCTCCTAAAACGTGGCCCCCAGAATTGACCACAATAGGCTTGATAGAGTGGGACTAACACAAAGGACAGTGAGACCATTTCTCCTTATGATCTGGACATGAGCATCATTTTTCACTTTGACAGGATTCAACAAGCATATTTAGTTAGATTGATAGTTGAGAATTAACTGTATTCACAAAACAGACCAATAAATTGAAAACATAATTGTCAACAGAGGCATAATCTGCTAATTCACTTTATGGTATTAATTTACTGTCAGCTTGCAGGCAAAGTATTACATAATTTGTGAAGATAGTACTGGTGTTTGTGACATGCTCCAAATGTCTACAGTGTGTTCTGTGTGAATAATTTGAGCAGGCAGAATGAAAGGTAAGGGGAAGATGGTTTTAGGTACTTCGTGCCCCATTGTTTCTCATAGGGGAATGGTCTAACTTTATGTATTTATTAGGGCTTCCCTTGTAGCTCAGTTGGTAAAGAGTCTACCTGCAATGCAGGAGACCTGGGTTCGATCCCTGGGTTGGGAAGATCCCCTGTAGAAGGAAATGGCTACCTACTCCAGGGTTCTTGCCTGGAGAATCCCAAGGACAGAGGAGCCTGGCAGGCTACAGTCCACGGGGTTGCAAGAGTCGGGCATGACTTAGTGACTAAACCACCACCGTCATGTATTTATTAACTTTCATGGCCATTGTGGCTGTCAAGCCTATATTGTCCGTTTCCACACTGTATGTATAAGACTTGGATGGACATGTTAAAGAGAAGCTAGACTTGGCTTTGGAGTCTCAGCTTGTTTCCCCTGATTTCACTGTCTTCATTCCTTGTCTGCTCCCTTTGTGGTATTAGTAGTCATGGAGGCATTCACTGATATTACAAGGGCTTCTGTTACCCTTGAGAAAGGGATAATTTGTATTTGAATAGGGGATTCACATCCCCAAAAGGAGAGTGGGTTTCCTGGTATTGTATAAAGTGCCTGGTGGGGCTGGAGAAGACTAGCCCCATGAACAGGACACAAAGGAAGTGGAAAATGGTGAGAGTTTCCAACAAAAATGCCTTCCCTGACTCATTTTTGCCTTCTCTAACTTTATTGTGGGCTATTTATTGCTTAACAATGTTGTCAATTTCTTCCCTAGATGATACTGATAATTAAGAGAATATCATTAAAAATTATAATGTCCTTTATCTTCTGAATTATTTAGCCCCCTCTGACATTTCTGCTTTTAATAAAGGTTCACATGGCATTATCAGGTGGTGCAGATTTTTTTAAAAAGTGGCTCTGAGTCAGTCTGCAGAGCCTAGTTTGTATTGTATGTACTGGCCATGTCAAGAGGGCCCACAAAGGGCTTTTAGCCTACCAGCTCATTTCCATCAATCCACCTCAAAATTAGCAAGCCAGTCTGGGAAAAACTGTGTGCTCACTGTGCACATATAGTTTTCAGACAGATCCCAACCAGAATGCCACCCTGAAGGCCTTCTATATAGAAATTCAGAGATTGCCACTGGCTCAATAATTTTGCCCAGGTCACACAGTTAATGTGGAGCAAAGCTAAGACCCCACCCAAGTCTGCTGAATTAAAGACATTTCCCCTACAAACCCAGCCTCTTAAGCTCTAACACGGACTATATCCTGTCTGGTGAAAGAGAGCAACTGCAGAAACATTTCTTATTTCTTGTTCATTTTTTTAAGAAGTCGGGGCAACTTGTACATTTACTGCAGTCTCTACCTACTGAAGTACTGTAACCTGGCTACAGGGCCCTGGCGTCCACACTTCACCACATGAAGAGATCAGAGTGATTTGGGACAGAATAGGAATGCCAAAGGCATTTGACACATGTTTTACAGAAAGCAGTGGCTCTGATGAAGTGTATTTGGGAAAAGGAATCACTGAACGTTACACAATTTTCCCCTGAAGCACAGGAAGTGCTTTCCATGTTTATTTGGAGCAAGGCACACAGGAAATGATTTCATTTGTAAAGCATGACCGAAACCCCAATTTAGTTTTCCTTCTTTCCTTCACTTCAGGTCGCACCTTTCTAAACGTTCAGACAGCTTGTCAATTTCCTTTTGGCTCAGACAAGCAGTGGCTGCGTGGTGCCTGTGTTTTGGTG
Source organism: Bos grunniens (assembly GCF_055505025.1). NCBI lineage: Eukaryota > Metazoa > Chordata > Mammalia > Artiodactyla > Bovidae > Bos > Bos grunniens. The sequence goes on from NC_141194.1 coordinate 138,755,174, forward strand.
AAAGCAGGGGGCGGAAGGGGATGGAATACTGGTTTCTGTCTTTTGTCTCCCTCTCGGTGTGTCACGATCCTGGCTGAGTTATTTTGGGGGCTGGGCTTTTAGATAACTTTAGTGTGGGCAAGGTCACCTTTCACCTAGACATTGAGTTTTGCTTACAAACGTCAAATAGCCATTCCAAGTGCCTTTGCCTGATATTTTCACGCTGTGCTCTAAAGACCAGTGACAGGTTTCCTTCCACCTCAAGGAATATTATTTCAGACGTCTCCTTTCCAAAAGTGCAAGTGAAAACCCAGATCAGTTACTGGTCACCTTCTGAGTGTCCCTCCCTGGCATGCAAGGTCAGATTACTATTCTGACTTGTCTTTCTGCTTCTCTAGTCAGGTCAGGCTAAGAATAGTCCACCGGGTTTGAAAGTAGCATCAGGCTATATGACTTTGAAAGCCAGAGTCAACAAACTCTTGGGGAAAATGGTTCTTAGGTCCTATTGCTCTATTCTCAGGGAATAGAGGAAAGGATATAGTATCTTCTACCCCTGTGGCTATCAGCAATGATGTTGCCTCCCAGGAGACATTTGGCAATATCTGAAGACATTTTTTTTAAACTGTCATAACTTGAGGAGAGGAGGTGCTGCTATTATCTAGTGGATAGAAGCCCGGGATGCTGTCAAACATCCTGTAATACACAAGACACACCCACAACCAACAACCATCAGTGATCAGTGAACAAAGCTCTAAATGTCAGTATTGCTATGACTGAGAAACCCTGCCTTATGGGTGTCAATGGAGCTAATGTTAAGTGGAAAAAACAATAATAATTAACATTTAATTGAGCCCATCCTTTGTTCCAGGCTCTGTTTTAGGTGTTTTACATGTGTCAACCCATCTAATACTCATGACAACTCCATGAAATAGATTATATTATTATCCCATTTTCAAAGTGCAGAAACAGAGGCACAAACAAATTAAGAAACTTGCCCAAGGCCGTACAGCTAGTAGGGAGAGGAGCTGGGAACTCACTCATGTAGACTCCAGAATCTGTGCTTGCAAACACTACACTGTTTCCAGGTGAGCGATGTAGGTGGTAGTTGTCAACCGTACACTAGGGCTGGGCCAAATTCACATAAATTCTGTTTGAAATAGTATATATTTTAGTATAACTTCAAGGTGCATGGTATTTCTATTAATACCTCCCTGAAATGTGAGATAGGAGACACAGGATGTCTTGCCCTTAACCTACATGAAACCACACACACACACACACACACACACACACACACACACATATTTGGCTGCACCAGCTCTTAGTTACAACATGTGGGATCTAGTTCACCAACCAGGGATTGAATCCGGGCCCCCTGCATTGGGAGCATGGAGTCTTAGCCACTGGACCATCAGGGAAGTCCCAGAAACCTCACTTTTTAAAAGACTTCAACAAATTACTTTTTCTCTCTATTTGAACAATGAGAATATATAAATATGGACTACTAGGGCTGTTATCGAGCAAGACTGAATCAGCCTTTATTGTTTCTGATACACTTCATCTTTCACTTCCCCACCCAGGCAGCCCTACCTCTTCCTCATCTACCTTACTGGGTACAAGTATGCCCTCTCGCTCCCTTACCCTACTCACAGAAAAGGATTGGAAACATTTCCACTGAGGAGTAAATGATGGAAAACAACCAAAAGTGTGATTCCCATTGCAGGAGAACTTGCATTTCAGCAAAAAGCAAAGCGTAGCTAAAAGAATGATGGCCTAAATGGTGGATGTATCAACTGGTTAAGGGAAAAGTGTGTGCCTCGTATGTTGAAAAAATTGACTATGCTAACTGTTGGGTTGGTTGAAAAGTTCATTCGAGTTTTCTGTAAGACTGTATGGATAAACCTGAATGAACTTTTTGGGCAACCCAATACAACCCCTCACCTTTAAGACTGCAGGATCTGTGGGTACAGAGAATGTGTGCCTGCTATACCCCCCAGTACTGATGAGAGAAAAGCCTCAAATTCCACTACACCCAAGCAGTGGATTGACTCTAGGGTTGGGATCACTGTTGAACACTCCAGGGTCATTTCTCTCAGTTTGAAAGAGTTTTGTCAATGAAACTTCATCTTCAGCAATCTACAGACAGCCTATCACCCTTGACCAACTGGATTTCACTTCCTAACTGTGTTTTTATTTTCTACCCTTAAGTTATTTAAAAGAGAAGTTCAATACTCTTATTATTCTTGAATCAATCAACCGTAATGCAGAGGCCAAAGCTGACAATGCAGAGCCTAGGAAATGAGAGGAATAGATACTCTTCAATTAAGAAGAAAACTCTCTAACACAACACTGTAAAGCAACTATACTCCATTAAAAAATTAAAAAACAAACAAAGGCCAAAGACAAAAGAGAGAGAGAGAGAGAGAGAGAGAGAGAGAGAGAGAGAGAGAGAGAAATCTATCCTGGAATTGTAATATTTTGAGTTTCCACAGTGGCTGTTTCTTCCAGGTCCTTAGAGTGAGAATTATTTTCATACTAAGGGGGAAAACACTGGAAAAAAGGAAACAGTTTTGCTCAGGGATATCAAGATGAGTCCAAAATTTCCACTTAGTGTTTTTTGGGAGGTTGAGGGAAAGAGTTAGTTTCCTAAGGGTGAGCTGGAAGTAATCTGAAGAGTTCTCTTAAAGCCAGCTCATCTGTGCTCTACCTGTAGGTAATACATACCTGGGAAGCTACTGATCACTGTTCCTGTGATTCTGATTTAACTGGCCTGAAGTGGGGCCAACATTGCAAAAACATCTTCCTAGGTGACTGGACTATTTGATCTGGGTTTAGAACAACCAACCAACAAAGATTCTGCAGTAGAAACAGCTAGCTGCCAGTTATCTGCAGTGAATACTGACAGTGAGAAGGCTACCATTTATGGAGCCCTTACGTGTGAACAATACTTCACACTTTACATACATTATAGAGAATCCTCCTTAAAATGACCTTGTGAAACAAATATTATCCCCGTTTTACTGATGATGTAACTGATGCTTATAGAAGTTAATTTACTGGTTCTGAATGATACAGCTGGTAACATTTCTAGCCTTAAACTCCGAGCTCATTTATCCACCTGTCTAACTGACATCCCCACGTGGCTGCCTCATAGGCATCTCTAGCTTAATGTGGTCAAAATGCAGCTCTGGAGTCTTCCCCACCCCCGCTTGCTCCTCCTCCAGGGTCTCCATTACAGAAAACGGCACTACTGTCCAGTCGTTCCATTGTGTAGGCCAAAATCTGCCATCATCCCTGACTTTTTGGCTGCACATTCTACAGCCTGTCAGTGCCATCTTCAGAATATATTCAAAATCCAACCTCTTCTTCCTTCATCTTAGTCCAAACCAGTCATTTTTCACCTGAAATCTTGCACTCATTTCTGAAGTGGTCACCCTTACCTAGCAATCTATAGGATCCTTTTTTGCACATAAATCAGATCATACCATTCCTCTGCTCCCAGCCCTTGAAATGACTTCCTATCAAACAGAATAAAATCCGAAGTCCTTACCAGGGTTTAAAACCCCAACACAACAGGCTCTGGGTGGTCTTTGCCACCCTCATCTTTTCCCACTGTTTCCCTCTCGCACGTCACTCCTGCCACCTGGGCCTTTAGCCTCAAACCTACCAAGCACATCCCCATGTCAGGGCTTTTGCTTATGCTGTGACTTCCTGAATGCACTTCTCTCCACCCCACTCTACCTCATGTTTGTGTGTTCAAGTCCTCACTTCATTCAGGTGTCTGGTCAAATGTCACTTCAACAGAGAGCCCTTCCTCCATCAGTAGAGACGAAATAACACTCTCAACATTTTGTCTTCTTACCTACTCTTTTTTTTTTCACTGTACTTAACACCAACTGAAACATGTTATTTACGTATTTGTTGTTTTGGATCTCATCCACTTCCATGAGTGCATGGACTTTGTTTTGTTTGAGCACTTAGAACAAGGGCTGTCACACAGAATGAAAAGTGAAAGTGAAAGTGGCTCAGTCATGTCCAACTCTCTGGAGACCCCACGGACTATACAGTCCATGGAATTCTCTAGGCCAGAATACTGGAGTGGGTAGCCTTTCCTTTCTCCAGGGGATCTTCCCAACCCAGGGATCGAACCCAGGCCTCCTACATGGCAGGCGGATTCTTTACCAGCTGAGCTACGGGAAGCCTGTCATATAGAATATACTTAACAAATATTAACTGAATGAATAAATTATCTGAAAATATTAACTGGAGTAGCTGAGATTTAAACCCACATCATTTAACCCCAAAGTCTATATTCTTAATCACATTGCCATCATTGATCTCCCTCCACCCCCAACCCCTTTCACAGCTTAGAGAAGAAAAGTGGTAATTTGGAGGTTGCATAGGGACTTCCCTGGTGGCTCAGACAGTAAAGCGTCTGCCTATAATGCGGGAGACCTGGGTTCAATCCCTGGGTCGGGAAGATCTCCTGGAGAAGGAAATGGCAACCCATTCCAGTATTTTTTGCCTGGAAAATCCTATGGATGGAGGAGCCTGGTAGGCTACAGTCCACCCGGTTGCAAAGAGTCAGACAGGACTGAATGACTTCATTTTCCAGTTACAAAGTAGCAGAACTAGTACTTTCTAGTTACAAAGTACCTTTCTAGTTACAAAGTAGCAGAACTAGTACTCACATCTAGGTGCGCTGGCTTCCACTTCACTTTCTAGTTACAAAGTAGCAGAACTAGTACTCACATCTAGGTGCGCTGGCTTCCACTTCACTTTCTAGTTACAAAGTAGCAGAACTAGTACTCACATCTAGGTGTGTTGGCTTCCACTTCCCTTTCTAGTTACAAAGTAGCAGAACTAGTACTCACATCTAGGTGCGCTGGCTTCCACTTCACTTTCTAGTTACAAAATAGCAGAACTAGTACTCACATCTAGGTGCGTTGGCTTCCACTTCCCTTTCTAGTTACAAAGTAGCAGAACTAGTACTCACATCTAGGTGCGTTGGCTTCCACTTCCCTTTCTAGTTACAAAGTAGCAGAACTAGTACTCACATCTAGGTGCTTCCACTTCCCTTTCTAGTTACAAAGTAGCAGAACTAGTACTCACATCTAGGTGCGCTGGCTTCCAAAGACTGTTTTTTTTCTATGACTCCATACTGCCTTCCAGTGGAGAAATGGCTAAGTGAATTAACCAAAAGGCCAGTGAATTGATTGAAGTTTTCTTCTTTGACCTGTCATTTTGACATGATTTTATAGCCTTAATCTTCTTCGGTTCAACTCTGAGGCCTGTGCAATATGCTATGAGGTAAAAATGCACCCATATAATACTCCTCTAGCCTGTCACAAGGCCCTAAATCCTAACACTAGAGAACATGTCTTGTTTGACTTGCACAAAGTACTTAAATTTCTCTAAGACTCTAATAATGATCTCTGAAATGGGGATAGAATATTAAATGAGGTGATTTATATAAAGCACTCAGGACAGTTTCTGGCATGTAGTAAATCCTCAATAAATTAGATTACACTATCATGGCAAATGGAAGGGTCACATGACCCATTCATTATCACCACCTTTGATGACTTGGTTTGTTAGAGAATTTGTGCCAGAGGAATACTGGAGGGAAGCAGAATCAAGATAGTTCTTGGGCAGGAGAAGGTGCGATGAATTGAAAGAGTAGCATTGATGTATATATACACTACCATGTGTGAAATAGTTAGCTGGTGACAAGCTACTGTATAACACAGGGAGCCCAGCCTGGTGCTCTGTGATGACCTAAAGGGGAGGAATGGGAGTGTTGGAAGGAGGCTCAAGAAGGAGGACATACATGTATATTTATAGCTGATTCACATTGTTATACAGCAGAAACCACCACAACAGTGTAAAGCAATTATGCTCCAATAAAAACAATAACATAAATAAAGTTTTAAAAATATAGTTCTTGGGGAGGGCAGGCAAGATGAGGTGGCACCCTGATACATCAGGGGGAAGATGAGGGCATGGGCAAAGGTGGATGGGCAGAAGGATGGTGCCAGGTTCTATGCTGTCAAGTGGGACTGAGATATAGACTAGAATCAAAGCTAATTCGCTAGGTACTTAGCAGAGAATAAGGTCAAAAGGGGCTAGTCAAATATTCAGTTTCAATATAATCACGTTTCATCTTCTCCTGTGGCTGTCAATTTTGAACAGTTGAGTTTAAGATTTAAGTCTTTTCCTTCTCACTATGTAAGGAGTCTCCTGGTAAGCATTATTTCTAAAGGTGCTGTGCTGATTAAAAAATGTGGCTGGCTGGAGTTTTGTCTGGCAAACACACTGACTGTGAAAACTGCAGGAAAATTGATTTTCTGGCATTGCATGTCTTGGCACAAACTGTGATATGGAAAGTCAAGTTATAGAAACTTCTGGTAAGTGTGGCATGTGGAGGTGACTTCACAAAATGATTCAGTTTCACTAATCTTCACGCTGGGGACCAAGGCAATGGTTCCCACATGCAAAATGACAGATAAAACTACTAATTTACTGTTCTCAATTTAGAGAAGTAGTCAGATAGCCACTTAATTTGATACCCACACTCAAATACAAATCAACAGACTACTTTACACTCACATTCTTCACGCTCAGGCCTTCCTTGATCCCAAGTGGTCTTTATTCTGCTTGAGCACAGTGGAGAAACCACCCAGTCACCATTTGTTCTGCAAGAGGCTTGTAGTTCACGGTGAAATTTTCAGGGATGTACTTCCTTTTGGTGTATAGAGCAGTGGTTAACAGCATAGGTTCTGAAGTTATAAAGACCCAGCTTTGGTACTTATTAGCTGTATGACTTTGGGCAAAGAATTAAACCTCATCGAGCCTCAGTTTCCTCATCTGATAAACGAGGATGGTTATCGGACCCACCTCATAGTGTTTGAACAAACTCTGGGAGATAGTGGAAGACAGAGGAGCCCGGTTCACTGCAGTCTGTGGGGTAGCCAGAGGTCGGACAGGACTGAGCGACCGAACAACAACATGGTGTTCTCACAATGATGAAATGAGAGCGTGCTTATAATGAATTTAGCATAGCTCTTGATAACATAGTGAGCACTGAGTTAAGAAACCTAGTCAAGTTGGAAACTTAGCTAAGTTTCTCCCCCATTTAATAGCTGTGTACAGGCACTGTGGAAGACTGCTGGAAGGGATGAAGATACTGGAAGACATGGTCCTTATGCTCAAGAAGCTAAGGGAATGAACAGGTAGAACTCCAGCCAATAGCACTTTCTAAAATAGTCTATGTGCCATCCAATATGGTAGCTTCTAGCCACACTTGTCAGTTGAACACTTGGAAAGTCGCTAGTGCCACCAAGCAACAGAATGCTAAATTTAATTTTAATTACTTTAAATAGTCACATGTGGGTGGTGAATATCATGTTGGAAAGTGCAGATCTACAGCTTATTTAAAAAAGGCAGAGAAGTACCAAAAGGTAGGGAAATGACACCAAGAACTATTTTATCTGCTTCACAATATTTTTCTTATTTCTCTGATGATTGAAGTGATGGCTGAATTAAATGGAAGTCCTGCCTGATGCAGTGGGAGGGGTTGGCTATAGCCTAGGTCGAGAGGCAGGGGAGAGGCAGGAATAACTCCTGCCCTACTCAGGGTTAATCTGTAGCTCTGGGATAGTTTACCTAGCCTGGGTTTATGGAAGGCCTCTCTAGAAAAAAGGTAAGTAGGGAAAACGACTAGACCATTCAGGTATGACCTAAGTGAAATCCCTTATGATTATACAGTGGAAGTGAGAAATAGATTTAAGGGACTAGATCTGATAGATAGAGTGCCTGATGAACTATGGACGGAGGTTTGTGACATTGGACAGGAGACAGGGATCAAGACCATCCCCATGGAAAAGAAATGCAAAAAAGCAAAATGGCCATCAGGGAAGGCCTTACAAATGGCTGTGAAAAGAAGAGAAGTGAAAAGCAAAGGAGAAAAGGAAAGATATAAGCATCTGAATGCAGAGTTCCAAAGAATAGCAAGGAGCGATAAGAAAGCCTTCCTCAGTGATCAATGCAAAGAAATAGAGGAAAACAACAGAATGGGAAAGACTAGAGATCTCTTCAAGAAGATTAGAGATACCAAGGGAACATTTCATGCAAAGATGGGCTCAATAAAGGACAGAAATGGCATGGACCTAACAGAAGCAGAAGATATCAAGAAGAGATGGCAAGAATACCCAGAAGAACTGTACAAAAAAGATATTCATGACCCAGATAATCATGATGGTGTGATCACTTACCTAGAGCCAGACATCCTGGAATGTGAAGCCAAGTGGGCCTTAGAAAGCATCACTACAAACAAAGCTAGTGGAGGTGATGGAATTCCAGTTGAGCTATTTCAAATCCTGAAAGATGATGCTGTGAAAGTGCTGCACTCAATATGCCAGCAAATTTGGAAAACTCAGCAGTGGCCACAGGACTGAAAAAGGTCAGTTTTCATTCCAATCCCAAAGAAAGGCAATGCCAAAGAATGCTCAAACTACCACACAATTGCACTCATCTCACACGCTAGTAAAGTAATGCTCAAAATTTTCCAAGCCAGGCTTCAGCAATACGTGAACCATGAACTTCCAGATGTTCAAGCTGGTTTTAGAAAAGGCAGAGGAACCAGAGATCAAATTGCCAACATCTGATGGATCATCCAAAAAGAAAGAGAGTTCCAGAAAAACATCTATTTCTGCTTTATTGACTATGAAAGCCTTTGACTGTGTGGACCACAATAAACTGTAGAAAATTCTTCAAGAGATGGGAATACCAGACCACCTGACCTGCCTCTTGAGAAACCTAAATGCAGGTCAGGAAGCAACAGTTAGAACTGGACATGGAACAACAGACTGGTTCCAAATATGAAAAGGAGTATGTCAAGGCTGTATATTGTCACCCTGCTTATTTATCTTCTATGCACAGTATATCATGAGAAACGCTGGGCTGGAAGAAGCACAAGCTGGAATCAAGATTGCCGGGAGAAATATCAATAAGCTCAGATATGCAGATGACACCACCCTTATGGCAGAAAGTGAAGAGGAACTGAAAAGCCTCTTGATGAAAGTGAAAGAGGAGAGTGAAAGAGTTGGCTTAAAGCTCAACATTCAGAAGACGAAGATCATGGCATCTTGTCCCATCACTTCATGGGAAATAGATGGGGAAACAGTGGAAACAGTGTCAGACTTTATTTTTTGGGCTCCAAAATCATTGCTGATGGTGACTGCAGCCATGAAATTAAAAGACGCTTACTCCTTGGAAGGAAAGTTATGACCAATCTAGATAGCATATTGAATAGCAGAGACATTACTTTGCCAACAAAGGTCCGTCTAGTCAAGGCTATGGTTTTTCCAGTGGTCATGTATGGATGTGAGAATTGGACTGTGAAGAAAGCTGAGCGCTGAAGAATTGATGCTTTTGAACTGTAGTGTTGGAGAAGACTCCTGAGAGTCCCTTGGACTGCAAGGAGATCCAACCAGTCCATTCTGAAGGAGATCAGCCCTGGGATTTCTTTGGAAGTAATGATGTTAAAGCTGAAACTCCAGTACTTTGGCCACCTCATGCGAAGTGTTGATTGGAAAAGACTCTGATGCTGGGAGGGATTGGGGCCGGAGGACAAGGGGATGACAGAGGATGAGATGGCTGGATGGCATCACTGACTCGATGGATGTGAGTCTGGGTGAACTCCGGGAGTTGATGATGGACAGGGAGGCCTGTCGTGCTGCGATTCATGGGGTTGCAAAGAGTTGGACACGACTGAGCAACTGAAGTGAACTGAACTGATTGCTCATGTGGGCAAAAATCCCTTGAGAACACATAGGAACTGTTTCCTTTAAATTTATCCTATTTGTTCAAAATTGAATATAAATGAACTCCTGGGTCTAGGTATGCCATGAAAGAACATTCTCATTATTGCTGTCTGAGAACTATACTTTTGTTCAAAAGAACAGATCACTATACAAGGAAATATTTGTGCAAAAAAAAAAAAAAAACAGAGTATGCTCCTTAAATTTCCACCCAGCTTGATTTTTCTCTTTCTGGTTCTGTGAGTTGCTACATTAAGTTGTTTGGAACTCCCCCACCCTCTGATTCCCCTTTCTAAGGAAAGAATTCCAACAGCAGTGAGCCTTCAGGTGATATTTACAATTTCCCTTGGGTTTTGAAAAATAGTACTTCTCTGTATCAACTCTGGTAGATGCGTTGAAGGATTGAATATAATCAAAACTGAAAGAGGCAGAATCTCCAGAGATGCTTTCCTCTAAAACTTCCAAATAACTTTGTCAAGTACTCATTCCAAATGCCTTTGCCTAGCATTTTCAAACTGTATTATAGTTACATTAAGGTCACAGATATAAATTTGCCTTTTCTGAGTCACCAAAGGAAAGATGGGACTGGCATTTGGTACAGAGTTAAGACTGGGGGAATCATTCAGCTTGGTTACTGTCATACAGTGACCAGTGGCTTGAACCAAAGTGTACAAAAAGTCCCACACTGAAACCAATGCTGCTGAATTGCCTATTTGTAAATCAAACTCCATTAGAAATTTTTTTTAGAAGGGAAACAGAATAATGAGTTGCAGCAATGTTGTTTTAAATCATCTATAAAATTAGGCTAAAACATAGTTTTTCTATTTACTGTGTATTTACTGTGACTACTGAACAGAAACAAAACCAAAATAAGAAAACTCTTTAAACAATTATTTCATTTGACTTGAATTTCTGATAGACTTGAAGGCAGCCATGTTTAATCCTAAAGGATTTAGAAGAGTAAAGGGAGATGGAAAGCCTAGTTTGTATTTCTGAATTTCATATATTTTCTGGAACCTGTGAAATCTGTGGTCTGTGGGATCATTTATGAATAGTTGTTAGTTTGAAATGCTTTTCTCTAAAGTCCCCATTTCTGTGCCAGGACCTTATTACCAAAGAAATAATGTAACTTAAAAACAGCCCTTCTATATCTCAAGCAAAACTGTTGTTATTTGTTGCTGTTTCAGAAAAGTCAATAGGCCAATATTTTTGAAGTTATGTATTTTCCTTAAAAAATGAAAACACAAATTCAAAAAGATATGCACACCAGATGTTCATAGAAGCACTATTTACAACAGCCAAGACGTGAAGCAACCTGAATGTCCATAGACAGATGAATGGATAAGGAAGATATTATATTTATGTACACACACAATGGGTTATTAGTCAACCTTAAGAAAGAATGAACTGCTGCCATTTGCAGCAATGTGGATGGGCCTAGAGAATATTATGCTTAGTGAAATAAGTCAGATAGAGAAAGACTAATTCTGTATAATATCACTTGTATGTGGAATCTAAAAAATAATACAAACGAATGCATATGTAAAACAGAAAGATTCACAGATATAGACAGCAAACTAGTGTTTATCAGTGATGAGACGGAAGGGTGGATGGGCAAGATGAAGATATAGGATTAAGAGACACAAATAGATAAGCAACAAGGGTATATTGTGCAGCACTGGACTCAGCCATTATCTTGTAATAACTTTTAGTAGAGTATAATCTGTAAAAATACTGAGTCATTGTGCTGTACATCTGAAACTAACATAATATTGTAAATTAACTACAATTTTAAAAAATAAATGAAAAATATTTTCAGGTTAAAAAATATTATATTCCTGTAATACTCTCCAGCTTGCCTTTCTTGAGTGTGTGGCTGTGGGGATGTGGGATCTTAGTTCCCAGACCAGGGATTGAACCTACACCTGGAGTCTTAACCACTGTACTACCAGGGAAGTCCCTTCCAGTTTACCTTCTATTCCAACTCTGATCAACCAGCGGCTGACCTTAATCAGCTTGAATGCTTACAGCCCATTACCTCCCTCACCTCCATCCTCACCAAGGTGCCACAAACAGCAGTTAACAAATTAAGAATGCTTATACAGATCTGTATGTTTTCCAGAGCTCCTTAGGGTAGTCTGTGGCTGAGAGTTATCTGGTTTTCTTCTTCATAATTAAATGGCTTTTTTTTTCTATTACCCAAGATTTTAAAAGTCATTTGCAAACTTTAATTTCCATCAGAAGGACTTTTCTGAGTCCTACATATAAAGATGGGAATATTTCATTGAGAGCCCTCCTAGACTGTCATCTCTCTTTAAGGAGTGCTTTTTTAACCTTCTGCCTTGAAATTGCTTGTCGGTGTGGTAGACAAAGTAGATTTCCTCCCCCTTTTCCATCTGATGGCAATCTGCATTTCTACTGATTTCTATCCAGGTCATTCATTATCCACTCACAGAAAAGTATGTTATTAATGAGAAGCAGGTAGGAGTCATGCTGTCCTCCCCAGGTTTAAATGAATCTTTAAGATGGTACAATCAAACAGATATGCAAAGTAGGCCATTAATGCAACATTAAGATTACAAATTTAAATACAAAATCAGGGAATGCAGAACTTTTAAAGTTTCTCATCATTTCTGTATTGGCAACATGGGACATGCTGAATATATAGTACAGTGTTAGGAAGACATGGACTCACAGTATTGAAAAATGACTGATGTAGGTAAGGGGGACTCGAAGATTAAGTACCAGACTTCTGGAATGCTATAATCATTCCTATGTAGATTGGCTCAACCTCAATAAGTAAGTTTTCCAACACCTATGAACTTTCCTTTCCCTGGTTTGTGTTGCTTTGCCTAACTAAAAGCATGCCTTCCATCATGTAACAGATAAATTCCTAGGAAAAGCTGTGCTATGAATTAGATTCATTTCTGAAAATCAAATTTTATTTCTCTACAAATGCATGGGCTGCTTTATGTTTATTTCTGAAAGCCCTCCTCTTAGGTTTCTCTGACAAGCAGTTAATGATCTGTAAACACCAAAATACACTAGGGGGATCTCTGTTTTCCAGGGAAGAATATGTTTCTGATGTGAGTAATTACTATTTATTGCTTTTACCAGTTGTGAATTTTCTGGTATATGGATTACTTAAGGGTAGGGTCCAGCTGTGTTGTGAAGCCAAACATTTTGGAATAAAAGAGAAGTCTTACAAATGGTATTAACTAGTCCTTGTTAATCTCTGTACTGGCAGAAGGGCAAGCCCAATAATTGCCTGGGAAGACAAAAAAGCCAGTACAAAGTGATTCAAGGTGGGAGGTCCTGAAATAATGCATAATATGCTGTATCTCACAAGTGCCACTGGAAGAGGTATCCATGGCAACAGCGAGGGTCCTAGTGGAACAGAATGGAAAAGATCATATACTAGCCTTACCGAAACTGATCTGGTCTTGATAAAAGAGAGAAAAATTAGTCTTCAGCAAGCAAGGAGGCTAGAATTCTCTTTTCTAGACTAATCAAGACCCATACTTCTGTTTTGCAGATGATGGCACCCCAAAGGAAGTTAGAAAGAAGGAATGGTTCCTCTTAAGTATTGGGTTGACCAAAAAAGCTTGTTCAGGTTTTTCCATAAGATCTTACAGAAAAACCCAAATATTTGTTAGCTCTGCAAAAAATCTGTGGTGGGAAAATTCTGCAGTTGCCCACAGCAGCTTAACCCTATATGAGTCGTATCAATGCACAGAGCTTGCACTGGTTAGAAAATTGATAACTGCCCCCATAGCCGATGGTGGGCAGGAAGGCTGGGCAATCTGGCTTTTGGGCTGGAAAGCATTTCTCTCCTGCTTGGGAATCAGAATGGTCCTACTACCAGCCTGGTGCATCACACTTCTGTTTACCTAATAACCATGGCATATAAAAACAGAAGTGGCACTGTAGAATTCATAAAGGAAGGTGTGAGAAAAGATCACAGCCATCTCACTTCTTTCTTTAAGGCCAAAGAGCCAGCACTCAGTCTGGTTATAAACACTTACTGTACCTGTTCTTTTCTAGAAAGATAAGCTCTCATCAACTCTTCTTGGTAGATATTCCCCTCACCTATCACCTCCAGTTACTCACAGGAGGTGTCACCCTGCCGTACGGATACTTGGGGCTGGCCCCTCAATGACTCTCCTACGTGTGGAACGTTGAACCCTGGTCTCCCTAATGTCTCTGTAAGAAACGAATGCAATTGCATTGGTTGCCCATTGCCCAGTACCAGCAGGTGAAGTGGGGAAAGAGAATGGGGTAAGGAAAAGGGAGGAGTATGTTAGAAAAGTGCTTCCTGCTGAAGGGTAGGAATTTCCCAACTCATGGTTTGGCTTTTCCCTCTGAAGCAGTTTTAAAATACATTCCTCTTCCTGATAGCATGTATGGTCCTCATTTTGAGCCCTTCTTGGTGATGGGGTTCAGGTCTACCCAGCTAAGGTCCTCAAAGTTGGGAGCTTTGAGGCATGAGGCTCCCTGAAGCAGTAACACAATAGTGCTACCTCATAATAAAAGGCATGGAAAAGGACCAAAAGGGAGGGAGGTGAGGAGGACTGTGATAATAAGAGAGAGCTTTGGCTAATGGCCAAGAGCTCAAATCTCTTGTCGCAATTTCTCATTCTGCCCCTTCTCACTTTAAAGGACATTTCTCTTGTCCATATCTCCCAACTGTATGTGTATATATATATATATATATATATATATATATATATGAAGTACAATTGATTGACAGTCTGTGAATTTCAGGTATACAGCACCATGATTCATATCTATATATCTGAATCATATATATATATATATGCGACTGATCTGATCTGATCTGATATATATATGTATATATACACACACAGAGGAGACCTGGTTTCACTCCCTGGGTCAGGAAGATCCCCTGGAGAAGGGAATGGCAACCCACTCCAGTATTCTTGTCAGGTAAATCCCATGGACAGAGGAACCTGGCAGGCTGCAGTCCACGGAATTGCAAAGAGTTGGACACGACTGAGCAACTAACATTTTCACTTTCACATATACATGCATAGGTGCATGCTTGCTAAGTCACTTCAGTTGTGTCCAATATACAAGATAATATGTATTTACAAGATAAGGAGTGTGCTATAGACACCTGTGCTACAGAGTAGGTCCTTGTTGTTTCTCTAATTTATATATGGTAGTGTGTATCTGTTAATCCCAAACCCTTAATTTATCCCTCCTCCTTTTTCCCCTTTGGTAATCTTAAGTTTGTTTTCCATGTTTGTGAGTCTGTTTCTGTTTTGTAAATTAGTTCATTTGTATCTTTTTTTTTTTTTACATTCCACATATAACTGATCAGTTCACTCGCTCAGTCATGTCCGACTCTTTGCGACCCCATGAATCACAGCACGCCAGGCCTCCCTGTCCATCACCAACTCACGGAGTTTACTCAAACTCATGTCCATCGAGTAGGTGATGCCATCCAGCCATCTCATCCTCTGTCGTCCCCTTCTCTTCCTGCCCCCAATCCCTCGCAGCATCAGAGTCTTTTCCAATGAGTCAACTCTTCGCATGAGGTGGCCAAAGTACTGGAGTTTCAGCTTAAGCATCAGTCCTTCCAATGAACACCCAGGACTGATTTCCTTTAGAATGGACTGGTTGGATCTCCTTGCAGTCCAAGGGACTCTCAAGAGTCTTCTCCAACACTACAGTTCAAAAGCATCAATTCTTCAGCGCTCAGCTTTCTTCACAGTCCAATTCTCACATCCATACATGACCACTGGAAAAACCATAGCCTTGACTAGACGGACCTTTGTTGGCAAAGTAATGTCTCTGCTTTTCAATATGCTGTCTAGATTGGTTATAACTTTCCTTCCAAGGAGTAAGCGTCTTTTTATTTCATGGCTGCAGTCACCATCAGCAGTGAGTTTGGAGCCCAAAAAATAAAGTCTGGCACCATTTCCACTGTTTCCCCATCTATTTCCCATGAAGTGATGGGACCAGAGGCCATGATCTTCATCTTCTGAATGTTGAGCTTTAAGCCAACTTTTTCACTCTCCTCTTTCACTTTCATCAAGAGGCTTTTCAGTTCCTCTTTACTTTCTGCCATAAGAATGGTGTCATCTGCATATCTGAAGTTATTGATATTTCTCCCGGCAATCTTGATTCCAGCTTGTGCTTCCTCCAGCCCAGCATTTCTCATGTTGTATTCGGCATATAAGTTAAATAAGCAGGGTGACAATATACAGCCCTGATGTACTGCTTTTCCTATTTGGAAGCAGTCTGTTGTTCCATGTCCAGTTCTAACTGTTGCATCCTGACCTGCATATAGGTTTCTCAAGAGGCAGGTCAGGTGGTCTGGTATTCCCATCTCTTGAAGAATCTTCCACAGTTTATTGTGATCCACACAGTCAAAGGCTTTGGCATAGTCAATAAAGCAGAAATAGATGTTTTTCTGGAACTCTCTTGCTTTTTTGATGATTGAGTGGATGTTGGCAATTTGATCTCTGGTTCCCCTGCCTTTTCTAAAACCAGCTTGAACATCTGGAAGTTCATGATTCATGTATTGCTGAAGCCTGGCTTGGAGAATTTTGAGCATTACTTTACTAGTGTGTGAGATGAGTGCAATTGTGTGGTAGTTTGAGCATTCTTTGGCATTGCCTTTCTTTGGGATTGGAATGAAAACTGACCTTTTTCAGTCCTGTGGCCACTGCTGAGTTTTCCAAATTTGCTGGCATATTGAGTGTAGCACTTTCACAGCATCATCTTCCAGGGTTTGAAATAGTTCAACTAGAATTCCATCACCTCTACTAGCTTTGTTTGTAGTGATACTTTCTAAGGCCCACTTGACTTCACATTCCAGGATATCTGGCTCTAGGTGAGTGATCACACCATCATGATTATCTGGATTGTGAAGATCTTTTTTGTACAGTTCTGTGTATTCTTGCCACCTCTTCTTAACATCTTCTGCTTCTGTTAGATCCCTACAATTTCTGTCCTTTATTGAGCCCATCTTTGCATGAAATATTCCCTTGGTATCTCTAATTTTCTTGAAGAGATCTCTAGTCTTTCCCATTCTGTTGTTTTCCTCTATTTCTTTGCATTGATCTCTGAGGAAGGCTTTCTTATCTCTCCTTGCTATTCTTTGGAACTCTGCATTCAGATGCTTATATCTTTCCTTTTCTCCTTTGCTTTTTGCGTCTCTTCTTTTCACAGCTATTTGTAAGGCCTCCCCAGACAGCCATTTTGCTTTTTTGCATTTCTTTTCCATGGGGATGGTCTTGATCCCTGTCTCCTGTCCAATGTCATGAACCTCCGTCCATAGTTCATCAGGTACTCTATCTATCAGATCTAATCCCTTAAATCTATTTCTCACTTCCGCTGTATAATCATAAGGGATTTCATTTAGGTCATACC
Source organism: Bos grunniens (assembly GCF_055505025.1). Taxonomy (NCBI): domain Eukaryota; kingdom Metazoa; phylum Chordata; class Mammalia; order Artiodactyla; family Bovidae; genus Bos; species Bos grunniens. The sequence continues at coordinate 138,772,375 of NC_141194.1, forward strand.
TGAATGGTCTAGTGGTTTTCCCTACTTTCTTCAATTTCAGTCTGGATTTGGCAATAAGGAGTTCATGATCTGAGCCACAGTCAGCTTCTGGTCTTGTTTTTGATATAACTGATAATCATGTGATATTTGTCTTTCTAACTTACTTCACTTAACATGATAATCTCTAGGTCCATCTGTGTTGCTGCAAATGGCCTAATTTCATTCTTTTTAATGGCTGAGTAATATCCCTTAGTATATATGTACCACGTCTTCTTTATACATTCCTCTGTTGATAGGCATTTAGGTTGCTTCTCTGTCTTTGCTACTGTAAATGCCTACCGTGCTTTAATACCTGAACGTCCCCATGCTAAGCCCAGCCCTTCTGTTTGTTCACCTACTGTCCTCTAGACTGGGGAATTTTAAATCTTGGGGTTCCTAGAAAAACATTGCAACTGCAGTCCTGGCTACCTGAGACCCTGCTGGTTAAATGTGCAAAAGTTAGGGGAAGGGCTGGGAGGACAGCCTCTGTCACGTTGACAGGAGATTCAAGCTCCTGAGCAATCCCTGACTTTTGTCCTTTCTCCTTATGAAATTTTTTGTGCCCCTACTTCTTTCCAGGTTCTACTGTGTTTTTTTTTTCCCATGTTGACTAACACCTAGGGATGCTCACCTAAATTGAGACATTTGAGGTAAGAGGTTCTCTGCATTAATACAGTAGCCCTGACCCCCAAGACCCAGTAGGTGAAAAAACAAAAGAAAAAGGGAGGTGAGGGTGGTTAAAGAAAATTAGGAGAGAGCTCCTCTCTACAGGGTAGGAGTTCCCAGCTCCTAGTCTACAACTTCTGTCCCATTCTTTTTCCCTTGAGAAATCCTTCTTACCTGTAACCTAGGTCATCCTGATTGAAAATCTCCACTGATAACCCATACTTTGATCTGGCCACCTCCAGTCCTCTAGGATAGGACATTTGAATCATGGGGCTTCTCCATAAAGACATTAACACAACAGTCCTGGCCACCCAGGCTCCATCCAGTAAATGAGCAATGGAAAAGGAAGGGTGTCATATGGATCAGAGGAAAAAAATTTAGGTCAAAACTGTAACCATTTCCAGGCTTCTGGGTATCATTCCCTTGCAGTCTCATTTCCCTCTCACTTTTAGTTTTCATGGACTTTTATTGACCCTAATCTCCAGTCTGATACCATTGCTTGAGCTTCGCTGCACTTGGGGCACCTCACTCTTAGTGCCAGCCCAACCTCAGATTCCAGGCCCCAAAATGGTCATCTCCCATTGGCCTCTGTTAATGAGGTAACTTTTTCTTCTCTGTTCCACTCTGACAGGAACACTAAGAGGAGGAGGTTACAATTCAGCCGGCAGCTCTGACCACTCTCAAGAAACGTCTTCTGCTCAGATTTCTCTCTGTCCCACAGGCCCAGACTCCAGCCTCTCCCCTGAATCTTTCACATAGGATTAGTAGGGGAAAAAAAAAGCAAATCCAAATCGTTGAAGCAGAAATCCTCTGGTAGAAACCACTGGTCTAGTGTAGTCATTCATCAGACTATTGGGTGCGGGGAGCTGCCCGTGAGAACGGGGTCCTTTGTCCGAAGGACACAGCTCTGGGAGCTGCCTCAGTCCTTGAGGGTTTGCTTGCAAACATAGCTCTCTGTCCCGCCACCCCAGAGATTAGGTGCTTATTTACTGCAGGCACCTGGAGTTCTCACGCACAGAGAAATGTTATCTGGTGTAAGAAATAATAACAGGGAGCCATTCCCATGCTCTCAAGATTTCTTGTGACTGTTTGTAAGATGTATAGGCCAACCAAGAAAAAATGTCAACTGTCTTGTCTTTCTCACGCTTTTCTGTATAAATATGAGATGTTGAATAAAGTCGGTGTCAGACTGCATCCCTTCGTGGTGACGTGTCTGAACCTCTCGACCCCATCTTGGTAGTCTCTTGCTTTAGTTTCTTTCTTAGCCCCGCCGTGCACGTTCTCAGGACCTGATAGACGTTGCCGGCTGGCTCCGGCAATTGGGTCCTCTATTCACCATCTCTGACAAGTGGCCATTAGCCTATTCCTGGCCGATAGCCCTTCAAAGAGGAACAGCTCATTATCTATGCAGACAGTCAATATAATTTTGGATTCCTTTATTAGAAGGTTCTTTTTACAGTGAGCTAAAGTCTCTATCCCTGTAATATCCACACTTTGATTTTGGTTATGTCCCTTAGCGCCCACAGAAGCAGTACAACTCATCTTCAAAATATCTACCCTTCAAATAGTTGAAGAGAATCCTAATATATTCTACTTCTGCATATTTTCTTCAGGCTAAATAGTCTCAATTCTTGTGACATGGGAAACAATCTAGTAAAAAAAAAAAATTGCAGGCCAGTCCCTGTAGGTCAGCTCTTTGGGCAATTCCAGATAGAAATGTTTTAAGACAAGACCAATAGAGAACTATGAGAAGCCATGATTGTCTCCTGATGTCAGCTCTGAAGATCTGGAGGTGTCCCTTACCTTTAACAGCTTTCTCTGGATCCATATTGTACACATGTATCCAAGCCTCCTTGAACTAATTTCTATTTCTCCTCAATCATTGACCATGCTATTCTCAACCTTCTTGTTTGTACAACTGGCTGAAATCCCAGGCCAAGAAAATAAAGGAAAAGCGTTCTTCAGGATATAGTCAGTGGAGCAGTTTACTTCCTGGTGATTTTATATATAATAAACTTTAATTATTTGCTAATCACAATTATCCAAGTTGTGGGATATGTGCATGTGTGCTCTTGCACGTGTGTGTGTGTGTGTGTGTGTGTGAGAGAGAGAGAGAGAGAGAGAGAGGCTGCAGGAAAGGGGCAAGATACAAATATTTTGAAATTAAACATTAGAATTCTGTGTAAAGGGGATTTAATATGTTTTTCTTCATGATTACTCTATTAATATTGTCACACCAGGAAAGGGGCTGTTTATTTTAGGTGAAATAAGGTCTAATATAGTGGGGTTGTTTTTAAATATGAAGGGCTCTTTCACGATGATCTGGGGTTAGGTGGCTGCCCTTTCTTTCATTTCAATTTGGTATTATTTGCCAAAGCATAGATGGAGTTTGATTTTCAAGACTGGTTCCTCAAACTCATGCAAAAGAAGCAAAATATTCTCTGGAGAAAGCAAGGTATTCTTTGGATTTATGAACCTCATCTTCACGTGCAAGATGTGAGTTACAAAACTAGAAGTAAGAGCTCAGAGCACTGATTTCTACTATGACACTATTGTTTCTACTGTGATACTTTTTTCTTGGAAACTTTTTTCACCCTAAACTCCTCCCCACCCCAAACACATCTACGTACACTATTTTGAGCAAACAAATCTTAGTGTGAACGCTAGACAAAACTAACAGTTCTTCAGTCAATAGAGGCCACAGTCTAACTTGACATAAAATTATGGCCTGTCTTCTTGTTGTTTTGGTCACAAATAGATACCCTTTGCCCTCATTTTGAATTCTCTTTTCTCTCCAAATATTTCAAGATGCCCCCTTTTCCAGAGACCTTTCCCGATTGTCACCTGACCCCTTTATTGTCTTCATACTGAACTCAGGGTTCTGAATGGCACCTCCTATTCTTTCCCAGACTGTCTAGGACAGAGTTCTTCACCCAGTGAATCTGAAAATCAATGTTACTGAATGATACAAGAAATAGTCTGTAATCCAGTCTACAGGGACAAAGGAAATAAAATTGAGAGTGAACTAAATCAGGCTGTGCCCACATAAGAATTTTGATACCACTGGGAATTAAGAATAAGTTCCAGAATGCAGGTTCCTCTAGGCATAGCAGCTGACTGCTTTCAGGAGCTTCTTCATTTAGGGCACCAGGGAGTGTACAGATAGCGACAGGTAACATTCTAAACCATTGAGAACAGGAGAGCAATGGGTTTCATTCTACCATTCATCACCTGCATTCTACTGCCATCTTGTTGGGGCATCAGAGTTGCAGCCCAAATATAGAAAAAAGAAGGATGCTCCCCTAAGATGTTGCTACAAGATGAAATCACTAGCTAAAATATCCAGGGCCCTCTGTATATATGTGTGATGTGTGGAATCAACAGGAATTTAGGTATTTTTCAACACTTATGTACATAGCATATCTTCCCTTCAACTTCGACTCCCTTTCAACTTCAAGTCGTGTATCAAGATAATTCTCTGTGATGTTAACTAAAGTTCTGCCCCCAATACCAGGTACCAGATCTTCCTAGTGGGATGGAGGCATCAGTGGCTTAAGAGAAGATTAGGAAGAAAACAGAACAGAAAATGCCCTCATCTTTTGTTTCAAAATAGACTTTCAAAAAGTTACAGTAGAAAAGATAGAACTGGCATATGATCCAGAAATTCCATTCCTAGGTATATAGCAAAAGGAATTGAAAACAAGGGTTTGAACAGATGTTTGTACATCAGTGTTCATTGTAGCATTATTTACAATAGCCAAAAGGTGTGAACCACCCAAGTGTCTGTTAAAAGATGAATGGATAAGCAAGATGTGCTATAGATGACAATAGATAAATTCATCCTAAAAAGGAATGAAGGTCTGAAACATGCTATAATATGGATGCGTGAACCATGCAGACAGTGTGCTAAGCAAAGTAAGTCACACACAAAAAGACAAATATTGTATGATTCCATACAGATTCATATAAATGGAAAGTAGAACAGTGGTTACTAGGGGCTGGGAGAGTAGGGGAATGGGAAGTTCTTGATTAATGGTTATAGAGTTTCTGTTTGAGGTGATAAAAATGTTTCAGAAATAGTGGTGATGGTTATACAACATTGTAAATGTAATACCACTGAATGGCATACTTAAACATGGTTAAAACAGCAAATTTTATGTTATATATATTTTATTATAATTTTTAAACACTAATAATGTAATATACCAAAATTCTTTGAACTGTACATTTTAAATGGGTGAATTGTATCTTCATTAAATTGTTTTAAAAGGCAGAGGCAACAGTACCTTGAAGGCCAAGTTTTCAATTAGTAAGAACCAAACTTTCTGATAAAAAAGAGAGGTTTTTGAGTTTCCAAATTCTAAGACCAAAAGGGAAATATGAAGTTTATGTCATACTCAATAAATTGGAAAACAGATCGATAATGAGCCAGACTAACTACCCTTGGAGGCCAGATAAGAGCTGAGGCAGAGAGGAGTACAAGAGAAGTCAGAGTGGGCTGTGCATCACAGAAGGGTCTCTGTGCCCTGCTCCCCACCTCATCCCAGCTCTCCAAAAGGAGGAGAGAGGATGGCACTCCCAGGGCAGAAGTAATGGGGTCTCACTTCCTAGGGTGTAGCATAGGGGTGATAAATTGAAGAGAATAGCCTATGTCTAGCTTGGTGCTGGTGTCATAAAATAGCAATGGCTACATGAGGCCTGGAGGAGAAAGGAGCTGTCCCAGAGAGGTGGAAGGAGAGAAAGAGACTATTCCAGTAGCCCTACAACTGTGCAAGAGGAGAGAGAGAGAGAAAGAGAGAAAAAAAGGAGACAGCCTGGCAATAGGTGCAGGGTTATGTAGGTCTGCAGAGGTCTTGCGGCCTGGCAAATGTCTGTGTGGAGGAGAAAGACTACTTGACATCCAAGCTGGGTGGTACAGCTCAGTGGATGCTGGAAGTGATCCTGATGCTCTGGTGTTAGATGGCTGCCCTGATGCCATGACACCATGTACACTCCCTGGAACTTGGATATTATTCCAGGGAAGAGAGAAAAATCCTGAAATGACTGGGAAATCACTGTTTGCCTGAATTTATCTGGGTGTATTTTTTTCTGCCAGGTGGCAAAAGTGAGGTAGCAGGAACAGGAATGTAAAGAAATGTTTTTCTGCAAAATGGAGTTAGTTGTCTGTGAAAATATACCTCTGCCATAAAACCACCTTCTAAGAAGACCAAATAAGATACAGTAAAGGCATGAATCATTAGGGGCTTCTGGACTTCTAAAATTTTTTTGATGATTAACCTTAAGACTTATTTTCCCACTTGGAAAAATTTCCTAACCAGTCCTAGTGTAAGTGTACCTTCTCAGCCCTTGTTCCTACAGTTTGCTTTATTGCTATGTGTGCTAAGTTGCTTCAGTCGTGTCCAGCTCTTTGCAGTCCTATGGACCATAGTCTTCCAGGCTCTTCTCTCCATGGGATTCTCCAGGCAAGAATACTGGAGTGTGTTGCCATTTCCTTCTCCAGGGGACTTTCCTGACCCAGGAATCGAACTTGCATCTCTTAAGTCTCCTGTATTGATAGGTGGGTTCCTCACCACTAGCGCCACCTGGGAAGCCCTTTGTTTGTTGCTATAGTTCATAGTTACTACAAGTATCCTTGGATCATTTGATGAATGTAGGACTTAGAGATTTCATTAGTGACCACTGAAAAGGAAGGTCAAAAATATGAGCTCTTCCACCTTGTTCATAAATGTTATCCAATGCATCAGCAAATTCTGAGACTCTCCCCAAAATATATCCCAAACCTGACCACTTTACATACTCTCCATTGCTATAACTCTAGCATATAAATCCATTCTTCAGTTACCAAGGTCGTCTTCCTGTCCCTTAAACATGCCAGGATTTTTCCTGCCCCAAGACCTTTGCACTTTGTATTCCTGCTGTTTGGAATACTCTTCCATCATATTTTCACATGGCTAACTCTTATCATTCAGGCCGTTAATTAAATGTTACCTCCTTAAAGAGGCTTTCCCCAAACCCCTTCCATCCCAAGCTCCCAGTTAAAACAGTCCTCTCTAAGTCATTCTCTATCATAATACACAGAGTGCTTATTGGGGCCTGAAATTATTTTATGCACCTACTTATTTATATGTTTACTGTTTCTCTCCTTCCAACAAAACATGCGTGCATGCTCAGTCATGTTGACTGTTTGTGACCCCATGAACTGTGTGGCCCACCAGCCTCCTATGTCCATGGAATTTCCCAGGCAAGAATACTGGAATGGGTTGCCATTTCCTTCTCTAGGGATCTTCCAGACCCAGGGATCAAACCCATGTCTCCTGTGTCTCCTGTGTTGGCAGGCAAATTCTGTCATGTTTCCCCTACTGTATCCCTGGTACCTAACTTGATACAGTAGACACTCAATATAGCTTTACTCACTGGTTTAAAAAGTGGAAGATGTTGAAGATTGGAACGAACTTGACCACAGGGCCTCACCTTGTAGCCTTTTTGAAAGAAAAATTCACATCAAGGTTTTATTTGTGTGAGTTTCCTCTTCCTTTCCAAAGTGGAGTGCTACCAAGCATTCTAGTTAATTGCATGTTTTTGTGAGTTGAGTTTCAGTCAGTTGAAATTTTAGTTGATTGTTGTTGATCAATAATAGTTGATCAACTATTTAGGCTTCTTATGGTGATAGAAAGGAATCGTAAATAATCAACCTGTGCAGGCTTGCCAGGTGAATTCAAGGAAAGTCTAATTGAACAGATGGGTCCCCATCCTCTAACTGGAAGGCTATTATGTATTTTGACTTTGTTAGACAAGGAAAGAGAAAGGTCCTGTGGTGAGTTCCTCTAGGGAAGAGAGTTTCAGAATTCTCACAAAGATCTGGGAGTCCTGTGTGATGTTAATTATCCTGGTGTGGTCTGAGAGAGTTGGCAGCCTCAAAGATAACAAAGACTTAACCCCCTAAGGCTTCCTGAGCTGTGACATGCTCTCATAAGCAAGTAGGTTACCTGGGAGGACTAACGGAGACAGGCTAATGAAATCCATATGGTTGGTCATTTTGGACAGATGGCCTGCATGCCACCTTGGAAGCACCTGAAGTTTCTAGGTGGTCTTCAAGGGCAGCTTTAAGCTGTGCATGGTGAAGTTATTGAATCTGCAGACCACAAAGGAATGGCTAGAGATGGACTAAGAGATGAGGTCATATTTTATAACAGGTAGGAATGGGATCAGGAGGATGGGGGAAGGATATAAATGAGTTTTCTCTCTCCTCCCACAGCTGGAAATGCCACCCCCCAACTCTCTTCCATTGAGCAAGCAGAGGTTCTTTTCTTTTTGAGAAATACCCTTCTCTCACGTCTCCTCAGAGCCTTATTTGGACAGTCTCTATACTTCAGTTGCTCTACTGGTGGGTCCTTTAAATCTCTTGGGATTTGTAGAACACTTCATATCATTCAAGAGCTTTTTCTGATATTATCTTCTAACCAACCCCATACAGAAGGTAGAGCAGGGAATATTTCCCTTGATAGATGAGGAAACTGAGACCAAATGACCCTTACCCAAAGAAAAACAAGAAAGTCATCAGTGGACGTGGAACTAGAAATCATTTTCATCTTCTTATTCTTTCCAGTTTTATCTACATCATGACATAACCCTTGTCATATCAGAAGCTATAACAAGCCGTGAATAATAGCAGTCTACTACATTTGTGGCATTTGCTTTAGTTTTATGGATGTTTTCCTTTTCTTTGCCTTCTTATCTTGGATCCCTTTGAGATTTGGGGGACATGGCAAAATGTAATTTAAAAGTGTGTATAGGCTTCCTTTTGTAATTGATCCATCAGAGGGAATAAAAACAAAGATCAACCAGGAGATGATAGAGATGCCTTAACATGCTCTACCCTATAGGCTTGGTTCATGCATAGTACCCCATGTTTCTATGAACACTCGTACCAGAAAGGCATTGAGATGGAATGGAAAGAGGACCCTGTCTAGACTCAGAATTCTAGTTTGTCCCCACTGAGCTGAGCAGATTTCAAGTCACAGTGTCATCTTGCTTCAATGTTTCCTCCCTGAAGGAAGTGTAATAACACCTGTTCTGGTTGCCTAGCAGGATTGTCATGTGAATAAAGTGTGGTGAGATAAGTGGATATGTGTTGAAAGGGGCTTCTCAGGTGGCCCTAGTGGTAAAGAACCTGCCTGCCAATGCAGGAGACAAAAGAGATGTGGGTTTGGTTCCTGGGTTGGGAAGATCCCCTGGAGGAGGGCATGGCAACCCACTCCAGTATTCTTGCCTGGAGAATCCCAGGGACAGAGAAGCCTGGCAGGCTGCAAAGAGTTGGGCATGAGTGAAATGACTGAGCACACACATGTGCTGAAAATTGTCAGCCCACTAGATTGTGAGCTCTTGGGGGGTAGAGGCCATTTCTGTTTTATTCATCACTTTGATGACCTTCCTGCTGGAGTTATAGAGAATCATGAACCCTACTCTTATTCACCACAAGGGATATCCAGAGATTGGCATGTGCTAGGAAGTCAATCCATCGAAATAAACACCATCGACTGCCCTGGAGGGATGATCATCTAGTTCTCCGAGATACCTATGTTTTAAGTCAATCTGTTTCCCCAAATAACCTCCAAGAATGGTGAAAAAAACCTAAGTATTTTCATGTGATTTCACAAAAGGCAGAAATTTAATTTCATTCATGGAGATGGCTCTTCCGTGCTTAGCTTTGAGTTTGGTATATAGTAGTTGCCCAAAAAAGTTATTGAAAGAGTGATGAACAAGTAATAGAATTGAGGGCATTATTACTAGCCTGTCTTGCCACATTTCCTCCTTTGTCTTGGAGACAGGTATTGGTGTGCAGCTGTCTGAATGTATCATTCCCTTTTTCAGAGTCCCATTTGGCCAGGCCTCAGGTCAGCAGCCTCACTTTGTACCTGCTGCTCTGCCTCTAGTCTTAACCTATAAGTTCTATGAGTCTTGCTGTGTAATGTATTATATGACATAGGAAAAGAATATTTGGGGGGGGGATAAGGTGGTATGAGAATGGCCATGTCAAAATTACAAAATCATTTCTTTTTTAAATTGTCAAGGAATATATACAATAAATGTGTCTGACCTACCATTCCTTGGTGTCAGCTCATCTCCTATTGTTGTTATTATATGCTCCCTAGCGTGTCATTTCACCATATCATCAAACATTTAGTCACATCATATATGTCTTCAAACTAATTAAATGTGGTTGCTGTTGTCTGGATACAGTGTCAAGATCTCAAATTCATCATGGTACTTGTGAGAACATTTTTTACAAAAGAATTTCTATATTTTGATGTGTTTCCTAAGGCAAGGGGACGGGCTAAGGGATGAGGAAAGTCTGTTGTAGTAAAACTTGAAGATTAATGGTTAGTTTTCTTAATCATGTCCAAATGTCAACATACTGGAGTGGCCAAAGCCTGAACAAACTTTTTGGCCAATCCAATACTTAACACGGGGACATTTGTGAAGAGATTGTTCTTCTTTCCTCATAAAGTTCAAAAACCTTATAATAAATAATCAGCAAATGTTATACAACATCTGGACTGAAATCCAGATCTGAAATCTGAACTCTGAAAATGCATGCGTGTGCATGTGTGTGTATGAGAGAGATTCAGGATGTGTAAGCAGAATCTAAATCCTCTTGGAGGGACTACTTCCCAAATCAAGTTGAGAGGGCACTTCTTTTTGCTGCCTGCATTAAAAGAAAAGTTACTGATGATAATAGTAACAGAGTCTTGTGTTGAGACAAAATGTTCTTCATGAGTAATTCAACTGTGCTTCATGGGGCTTACAATGTTGGCCACTCAGAAGACAGGGCAGTTCCTGGGGCAGGGGCAGGGTGGGGAGTCTGTAGATACATTTCAATTTTTCTGTCCTGCCTGGGGCACTGGAGGACTTCCCTGATGGCTCAGACGGTAAAGCATCTGCCTACAATGTGGGAGACCCAGGTTCAATCTCTGGGTTGGGAAGATCTCCTGGAGAAGGAAATGGCAACCCACTCCAGTACTCTTGCCTGGAAAATCCCATGGATGGAGAAGCCTGGTAGGCTACAGTCCATGGGGTCGCAAGAGTCGGACACGACTGAGCAACTTCACTTTCACTTTTCACTTTCTGGGGCACTGGAGCAAGTCATGTCTTTCCCTACTCCTTTCCATTCATATTTATTTTTTAAAGGGGTTTAAATAAGCATTAACATTTCATTTAAAATGTTATCCTCTTATCCCCTGAACTATCTTCAGTGGGAATATGGCCAAGAATCTGGAAAAGAGGGCTTCCTGTATGGCTCAGCTGGTAAAGAATCTGCCTACAATATGGGAGACCTGGGTTTGATCCCTGGGTTGGGAAGATCCCCTGGAGAAGGGAAAGGCTACTACTCCAGTATTCTGGAAAAGAAATCAAACATTTGTAGTTGTCTTCTAATATTTCTAGGGGTCTGAAGGCAGAGAGAATTTCGGGATTGCTTTTCCTCTTGGTGCTACTTTTTAACATGACTCTGGTATCAGGTTAAACGTTCAAAACCTGGTGGAGAATGATCATTTTGGTGCAGTTTTCCAAATCATAGTGGCATTTCTTTGGGCAATGGCAATGAAGCTGTCGACTTGTCTTTTTTTAGCATGGGTGCTTCCAACTCCAATTGGGACATTTAGTTTTGGAGCTGCTGTCTAAGGAAATCAGTTTTCAAGTCATGAGGGCTGATGGTAATATTTCAGATGTCTCTTCCAGCTGCATGCATTTGGCTCAGCCCCTCCCTGCCTTCCTCTCTGTGCCAGTGACTTTCTGTGACTGTAAGATAACAGCTAAGGATAGTTCAGAAAATGAGAGAAACAGAAGAATCACTTAAAGATATCATCATTTTAATGGCAGCCTTACTCAGGACAAGGAAAAATGTCTGCAGGGCGATTAGAAAGGAATTTTCTTTTATTTTTCTCTTAGTGGAAGGACTAGAGGGCTGGCCCCGGGCTGTTTTATGGTATTACTATTTAGCCCCTGTGGTTTTAATATGGAGTGAGAATGGGTAGAAATGAGCTCATGTTATGTTTGTAAATGTTGCATGTGGTCTTGTTTTAGCCTACAATGTTGAGAAGGCTTGCCATCAGAGGTCCTCAATGATTTTTTTTTTTTTTTTGGTAGAGGAGTTGCTGTTCTTAAAATTGCCTTGAGATCATGGAGGACTGAGGGGAAAGTGACATGCTGTGGCAGTGAAGTCCCCAAGTAAGAGATGATATGTTCCTGCTGGTTGCTTTCTCTGATTTATGGGGTTCAAGGAGGGGAAGAATAGAGGATATTAATTTTTAAAAAAAAAATTTGGCAACACCCCATGGCACGTGGGACCTTAGCTCTCCTACCTGGGATGGAACCCACACTCCTGGCATTGGAAGGCAGAGTCTTAACCCTTGGACCATTGGGAAAGTCCTGAGTAGAGGATAGTAAGAGGACAAATGGCTTGGAGACCAATTGGTTGGGCCCCTCAGTATTATGTGAATACCAAGCATTCCCTTTGTTGGGTTTACATAACATTTTCAGTACAATCACGCTAAGAGTTGACTTGTCCTATACTGCTCATTCTACTCTTAGATCATCAACTTTTGTGAGCTGTCCTAAAGAACTTCCCCACAGAGTCCTTACTGCTGTCACTAGTAACCAATTGAGGGAAAAGAAAAGTGGCTAGTGGGAATTAGAAAATGATTTGCACTTCTTTACACCTAGAAATATCCAGCACCTTTTCTAATCAGATTTTCAAAACAGTTCCATTTTCATACGAATTGCTTATTGGCTGTAAAGGTCACTAGGAATTGGTGAACATTAGAAACTGAAAACCAATTAGAATGTGGCAATAGCTTTGCTCAGAATTGAATGTTGATTCAAATTGGCTCTAGTAATAAGATGTTCTTTAATGAAACCATCATTACATGGATTAGTAGATGCTTTCCTAGTTTTTGAGAAAGACACATGTGTTGGGGTGCGGTCTGGGCATGGGGGCAATGACTGTTTGGTCGCTCTTTCAAGTCTTTGTGCTAATAAATCTTCCTAAAGAGCCTCCTTTGCCTGCAATATAGATGAATGGCCTTTGAAAACTTAATGGGAATTGATGCCACCTAGCGAATACCATTTAAAGCACACTTTCTTAATTTCTAATCCTTGAAGGAAAAATGCTTCCCAGAACAAGGATCCCTGATTGGAGGGTCCAAGGCTGGTGTCTTGATAGCTTAAGTGGTCAATTACTTCTTGTAGCAATTTGATGCCTGTTGGGAGGGTGAACATAGGCTCTGCTAAAGCTGGACACCAAACCAAATTTCCATGGAGCTGATTTTGTGCTGACTATTCAGCAGATGGAAATCCCTGGCTTCCTGCCCTGAAATGTGTGAGTGATTTCATGAGGGCAGGGGATTATTCCCAGATAAGCTTCTGGAACAGCCATCGAGGTGAGGGTCAAGGCCAGGTTAGTCCAAGAAGATTTTGATACTGCTATTGGAATACCCAAAAAGTTTGTTTGGGTTCTTCTGTACTATCATGTGGAAAAACCCAAACAAACTTTTTGGCCAACCCCAATAGTACCGAGTCCCTCACCCTGGTTAGGGATTATGAGCTGCTCAATAAAAAGTGGTAGAGGTGAGAGAGGGATATCCTAAGTCAATAAAACTTCTTCTTCCTCTTTTTTTTTTTAAAATCAAGTGCCCCTCTACTTTTCCACCTACAACCCCTTCCAAGAGAATTCTTGAAAGGGTATCAGAACTCACTCTTTCTGCTTCAGGGAATGAAAACAGTTTTTAGTTAATCGCTATAATTTCAAGAAACATACTCCTGCTGGTTTCCTGTGAAACAACTGGATACATCCCATGATAATACACATATAAATACATTTCTTACTGATTTCTTAAAACAAGCTGGCTTAGAACCAACATTTGTTTACTGTGGATCTTTGAGGAAAAGTCACTAATTATACCTGCCATCCGATAACTCGATTTTTGGTTGGAGAGAATGACTCAACTTTTCTTTTCTACCAACTACACAAGTGGCTTCTGGATCATTGTTATAACCAGTTACCTGGGTTATAACAGGTAACAGTTAGCAGGCAGTCATATGTATAGAATGGGTCAGTTTTCTCAGTGAAGCCACCATGTCTCTCTGGTTGGAGCAACTGAATAAATGCAAGAGTTCTTAAACATTCCATCAATAGCCTTTTTTAAAGACACATGTACCCCAGTGTTCATCGCAGCACTGTTTATAATAGCCAGGACATGGAAGCAACCTAGATGTCCATCAGCAGATGAATGGATAAGAATCCTGTGGTACATATACACAATGGAGTATTACTCAACCATTAAAAAGAATACATTCGAATCAGTTCTAATGAGGTGGATGAAACTGGAGCCCATTATACAGAGTGAAGTAAGCCAGAAAGAAAAACACCAATACAGTATACTAACGCATATATATGGCATTTAGAAAGATGCTAACAATAACCCTGTGTACGAGACAGCAAAAGAGACACTGATGTACAGAACAGTCTTATGGACTCTGTTGCAGAGGGAGAGGGTGGGAAGATTTGGGAGAATGGCATTGAAACATGTATAATATCATGTATGAAACGAGTTGCCAGTCCAGGTTCGATGCACGATACTGGATGCTTGGGGCTAGTGCACTGGGACGACCCAGAGGGATGGTATGGGGAGGGAGGAGGGAGGAGGATTCAGGATGGGGAACACAGGTATACCTGTGGCGGATTCATTTTGATATTTGGTAAAACTAATACAATTTGTAAAGTTTAAAAAAAAAATAAAGACCAGTTACTACACAACAAAGATCTTGATGTTTTATGTAAAAGTGGTTTGTCCATTGTATTATCCTTGTATAATGTTCTATCTCCTTTCTTCTTTCTCCTCCACAGTGCTGATGCTTTACTAACTTTTACTAGTGAACAACTTGCTTCCCCTATTAAGACTGGGCCTATGTTGGGTCAGAAAGGGGTCAACAAATCTACTTAAGAAATTAAAACAGTTATCAGTTTCCCTGAAAATTGAATTATCTGCATGTACAGAAATGCTTGAAACAACTGAAATATATTTCAATAGGAAACCAAAGTATAAAATAGAATGTCATTTTATAGTCCATGATTCCTCAGATTCTTAGTCAACCACCTAACGTCAGTGAACTGCTGAGACATAAAATCACTGCTTTTGTAAAAGCTAAAAAGGAGAACAGATATTTAGTTCAATGACTTCAGTATTCAAGTAAGGGGACCAAGGCTGACAGAAGTTAAATGACCTGCCCAAGGATAAATAGTCACTTGGTGGCAGGTTGGGATTCCAACCTGCGAGTTCAAACTCAGTGCTCTTGCCATGCCACTTGTGAGGTCACACACGAGTCTTGGATCTAAAGGACAATGAAGTAGGTCATCAAGCAAGTAGTTCTATCTTTAAGATGCTCTGCCTTGATAATATTTCCACCCTTCCCCAACCCTCCTTTAAAATACCATGAATCTGCCTTTGTGAGCAGGTGGTAAAATAAAAGCCAGCAGACCCAATTAACTGAAAAGCACTTACTCTGAAAAACTCTTTTGTTGAGCCGGAGTCCAAGGTCCCATATGCAATTTCAGTCTGCTTAGCTAAGTCTTCAGCACTCTCTATGGGAGAAACCATCCTCTCCACAGTCAAGAAAGCAGCGAGATTGGCAGTATAGGAAGAAATAATGATCAGGGTGAAGAACCACCAAACCCCTCCAACAATGCGCCCGGAGAGTGATCTACAAAACAAAACAGAGACCCATCCGGACCCAGAGGGGCCAGGTTTCAGTTTACGAAATCCTTATCTTTATTTTTGGAAAGAGGAATGATTTCAGTGGAGCTGATGAAATCGAGAAGTCAATGATATCAGGGGATGAACACATCAAACAGAATGACACGTTGACAGCAACACTGCATGGCATGATGGCATGGGATGATGGTACATGCATAATGCTCTTCAGGCCCCTACGGGTTTCAAAGCAGGATTATTTATTTAATCACAGAAATAAATACCTTCTTTGTGCCAGCTCCTGCTTAGATGTAATCATTGTACTTACCTGATTCTCTTCCTGTGAGCCTTGCTGGGCGCACCTGGGGAAGACTGTTCTGTTTCCTTTATGGCAGGTGGTTCCCAGCCTTGCCTGTACATCAGAATCACCTGGGATCTTAAACCTCTCATGCTCAGCATGAGACTCAGCCAACAAAGAAATCAGAACCCGAGAGGTGCAACCCAGATGTATGTATTTTTAAAAATCTCGCCAGGTGATTACAATGTGCAGTCAAGGTTGACAAACACTGATGTAAGGTGATGTCATGGGAGACACAGAATCAAAAACCTTTATGTATTTGAGGAGAAATGAGTAGATGCTAGTAAATGAGCACTATTCACTGTGAGTTTAACACATTTACTACAGACGTTGCCATTCTAGTGAAGTTGGTTAACCACAAGGCAATGGGCCATGAAATAATATTTATTATTATCTTCATATAAATGGCTAGTGGGGCTCAGGAGTTTTGATCCAGGGATTGAAACTCTTCCCTTTGAAAAACTGAGACTAAGCACATGGGACAGGCTGGCTCAAGTGAAGTTGGAAACTAGTTGTGTAATAGGATTTGAGAGGCACTAAAACGTTTGTCTGTACGCTCCCTCACCAAAATAACCAAAACAGATAAAACCATCCTCACTGGTCTGCTCTAGACATTCTTACTATTGGGATTATCTTCCAAGGTTTCTTCAGGAGGCTTGGTCAAAATGTCACACTTTACTTCAACAGCACCTATTTTCATATCATTATGGATTAGTATATCCAGTTAGTGGAGAATGGGACAGATGATGCATAAGTTTTAATCAGGGAACGTCTTGTTCTTGAATGTAACTATGCATAGGCATTACTTGGGGTGTTTGTTAAAATGCAGATTCCGAATATCCGAGTGCTCAAAAATCTGGACTTTTTAAGCATCACTGGTGATGGCAGTGGTTTGCTGATCAAATTGAGAAATACTGTTCTTCTCCATCAGTGATTCTCAACTCTGCCTGCATATCAAAGTCATCAGGGGAGCTTGAGACAAAACAAAAGAAAACAAAACAAAACACAATGACCAAAAAAAAAAATAAAATGGCAACCCACTCCAGTGTTCTTGCCTGGAGAATCCCAGGGACAGCGGAGCCTGGTGGGCTGCTGTCTGTGGGGTCGCACAGAGTCGGACACGACTGAAGCAACTTAGCAGCAGCAGCAGACTCCACCCCGGATCAATGAAATCAGAATCTCCGGGGGTTGGGCCTAAGCAGCAACATTTGAAAAGTTTTTATTTATTTATTTTTGGCTGTGCTGTGTCTTCCTTGCCACTCGGGCATTTCTCTAGTTGTGGCGAGTGGGGGCTACTCTCTAGTTGCGGTGTGTGGATTTCTCCTGGTGGTGGCTTCTCTCATTGTGGATCAGGGGCTCTCGGGCGCGTGGGCTTCAGTAGTTGCAGCACACAGACTCATTCATTGCAGCTCCCTGGCTGTAGAGCACAGGCTCAGTAGTTGCGGTGCATGGGCTTAGTTGCTCCGTGACATGTGGGATCTTCCTGGACCAGCGATTGAACCTGCGCCTCCTGCATTGTCAGGATGAGTTTTTACCACTGAGCCGCCAGGGAAGCCCCAGCAGCAGCATGTTCATAAAGCTCCTTGGGCGCATCCAGGATTAGAGCCACGGTCCTACATCATGAGAGTACCTGGGGATAGGGTCTGTGGGAAGTTAGGGGGCAGTGTAAGAACCCCGAATGCTTAAAGATGGATACAGGCTTGTCCTGAGGAAACATCACCTCCTTTGCAATGCTGCTGAAGGCTGGCTCTGTGTGCAGAAACGAAATGTGGTCGCTAGGTTTCATAAAACATTGCCACATTATTCTGAGGATAGTTCTTCTCTGAGGCATAGCTCCATCCTGGTTAGGCTGTGTTCTCTCATGCCCAGAAAAGCTCACAGGAAAAGAACCCGCTCTGTCATAGAGTCAAGAATAGGCGTAGGAGCCTGGCACCTCTCCAGGCTCTGTGGGAAGAGGGCAGCTCTGGGCTGAAAGCTGGCAAGTCAAGCTCTTCTCTGTCTGTACATGCATTCTACCACTTGGAAGCAAAGTTAAATTCCTGTGTCCCAAGATAACCTTTTTTGAGCCTCTGGAAAATCCAGTTGTTTTAGATTTTACACTATGATCAAATCATTTTGGCACATGTTTTGATAAATAGTATTCTTTATTGATTAACTGTAAAAAAAAACTACTTGGTTTTTTTTAAAGCCTGTAATATCTGTTGGTCCCTGGATGCTTCAAACAACCCATATTTATTTCTGAGTGTAGTCACTTTTAGTTTTTTGGCTGTGCAAATCTGCTTTGCAACAGATTTTTTCTAACTAATAGTTATACTCTCTGAGTATTTCACCTGGGAACATCTCCCTTTTAATAAGAAGAGGTAAAAACATCTGGATGAGTCAGAAAGAATATCACACTTCCAAATGCTAAAAGTATATGGAATATTTCAATTATGAATTTGTAACTTTCATAGTCTTTCTTCATTGTTGACATATACATTTCACTTATTCTGGGCTGATCTGACTCTGGAAATACTTTTTCTATATAAAAGATGAATGTTTAAAGTGGCATTTGTAGTAATTAAAAAAAAAATAATAGCTAACACTTAAGAAGCACTTCCTATGTGCCAGACTCTGTTTTAATTGTTTACATGTGTCAACTCTTTTAATCCTCCATCCCTGTGCTTAAGTCATATTTTACAGATAAGAAAATGGAGGCATTCTACAGATAAATAACTGAGGCAAAGAGATGAGAAATAGGAAATAAATCATCTAGATGTACACGAGAGGAAAGACATGCCCATATTTTTATAGTATAAAATATTCACATTTTGTATAAGAAAATCCAGAATGGTGGGTAGATTATAGAAGGAGCAATTTTCCTACAAACTCTGAGAAATACTGTTGCAGGAAAACCAAACATGTTTGGGTAATTATTGTTTATTATCTGTTGTTCATTTGGAATGGAGCTGTGAATGCCATCCTTATTTGGGATGATAGGGTTTTATGGAGATCAAGGGGAAAACTGATTTTGGAGTATTTCCAGAATCATGGTTTGGTATGGAAAGCGGTGTATTCTGCTGCCGTGAATACTAATGGTAGTTTATGTATTATCTATTTGAAATGTGGAGAACAACACAGTAATTTATGAAAATTACATTGGTGTCATGCTATTGCAGCTAATAGACTCTGACTGTATCTGTGTGATCTAAAATCAAGCCTGCATATCATAACCTGGTTATTTTGGCCACCTTAATAGCTGACTCAGATAATCATGTGGTTAATCCATATGACTTAGCTGAAATTGTCTGTTGACATGACCGAAAATAAAAAGCTAACTGGTCTTTTTTGTGACCTCTTGTCTATATGGTTATTGATTTTGGCAGCTATGTAGTTAATACCACAATAGACCTACGATCATAGAGAATTTTGGTGAATATCCACATAGAAATGGTAAAATAGTATCTACAAGCATCAGCATAGATGGAAAAAGGAGCTTCCTGGGAATCAGCATTGAATGCACTCAGCATTCTCCCCTTAAGACAGTAGTGGCTTTGACAAGAGTCTTGGAATTTCTACCACTTTCTTCCCTTGTGTGACAGTGATGCCTAAATTGTTTTACGGAGAATGTGTGCAGCGGAACTAACTGGGAAGAAGCTCTATAAAAATCTTCACATTTCCCTTTTCTCATTAGTGAAACTATAGCCATTTAAACCCACATTTCACATGGAGGCTATATAAAAAGTGACTGATGGGTCAGCCCTATCACATTTTTAAAAGGATCCATTAAAACAAGACAAGACTTTATAGTTGAGTTAGAAAGACCTGTCATTTCTCAGTATCTTTCCTTCCATTAATGCAGCTTCGAAATGCTTAACATTCATTTCAAGTAGTTTTGTTGCACAAGACAGATTTGGAGGTTAGCATAATGAAATGACTGTAAAATGCTGCACATTTAGTATTTATATAAATGTGTTAAAGGAACATATCATACCTTTTGAAGGAATGTAAGTGGAGGCATGAAGTTAATGAAAGGAAATTAGCAACAAGAGAAAAACAGACATAAAAACATTGCAAAATAATACACAATGCTCCTGTTATCTGTAATCAGAAGAAACTAGAGTTTCTGAGTTAATAATAAAGTGTATTTTATGGCCTCTAAAATGATAATAAAAGTGAGCAATGTGCTGTAACCTTCATCCTGTAAGTAAATTTTGAAATCTGCACTTTACTAGCTTCAGAAGATGAAGAGCTAGAACTGCAAACTGCTTCTCCTTTGCACAAACTCTTCATCATTCCTTTGCTTCCTTCTTTCTTCCAAAGTATGCATCATCCCTACACTCCACTCAATGTTGTGTCTATGACAGATTATTTTTTAAATGTGCAGAATCCATCTTCTGCTCTTCTAGTCTTCTCTGATGGGCATAACTAACCATCTCCCCAAAACTTAAGACTAGGGCTTTCAGGCAGAAAAGACATGAAATAGTTGTAATAAAAAATCCTGCTATTACAATTAATTTATTATCCCTCCACTACTGCTTTGAAGTGAATTTACAGTAGGATTAAGACCCTGCTCCTACATCAGTAAAGGAAAGGTTATTACTTTAAATGGAGCCCCCGAGCTCCTGTTATGTTTGATCCCATTCATTTTTTACCCTTTGTATATTTTATTCTTCTGCATATACTTTCTATTTTAAAGGAGGATCTGTATATCACCTAACCTGGAATGGATCCCCTGCCCTCTTGTCCAAAGGATTGATATCTTCAAATCTTAACAGGACAATAATACTCATGGAATAATGTGTACACAGCGACCAGGTTCAAGTTAGCATGTTCTTTCCATTTTCTCTGTTCTCATTCCCTGGAACCTTGTATCTTGAACTTGGCAGGCCCTCAGATGTCCCTGCAGCTCTAGAGAAAGTCAGCAGGGGGAGCATTTGTCTGGGAGGACTTAGACTCTGGACTGCTTAGCAGTACTATCAACGTTTTACAAAGGAAATACATTTCAGATTAAAAAAAAAAAATTACAACCACCTGTCAATATTAGCAAGACATTGCGGAATAATACAACCAAAATATTTGCAAGTGGTGTAATCCTTAAGGAAAGCCCATTAGGGGTTCAAAAAGGGATGTTGTCAGTTACTTCTCATCAGAAATCAGCTATCTGGCACTGACTACAATTTCAATTGGATTCCTAAAGAGGATTAGGAACTAAAATGCAAATGCAATATGAACTATTGGTATTTGTGAAGCCAGCATGGTTAAGAGCAGCCAGTTTAAAAATGATAATCGCTACTATGTATTGAGAACTTACTATAGGTCAGGCACTGTGCTTTACATTTTATAGATGAGGAACTGAGCCTTAGCAAGATTTAGTTACTTGTCCTACGTTACACAACAACTAGGCAGATTGTGAATCTGGTGAGACAAACTCCAACACCCACACACCTAATCACTATGCTCCCTCCATCTGGCTACACCCACTGGCTATATCCCCATGCCCCAATCAAGGGGGAAGAAGGTTAAAGGCAAGCAATCTCCTCATACTTTCTCTCCTGACTCCCCCTAGAAATTCATTCGTGTATGAATACAACCTCAGCTTATTACATTGATTACTCTCTCTATAGGTGATTCGGTCTCACCTGACTTGGTCACTCTGAACAACTGGGGTAGTTGAAAATATCAAAGCTAATTGACATAGACTCTTTAAGCCTCTAGGTTTCCATTCATAGCTTAATTTGATGACAATGGAATCATGCTCAGTTTTCCTAGTGATGTCTCATTGCTGATCTCCCCGTCTTTTACTTTGAGTGAACACATGTTCAGTAGCATTCTTAAATGCTCACTGCCTACTTTCTTTAACAGCCAGCTGTTTTTTTTCCCCTGGAAAACAGCTCTTGGGGCTGAGCATGAGGGAAAGAATGGAACACACAGTGTACCATTAGGTCGATAGTGGGAGGCAGTGTGTGGTAGTGGAAATAATTGTACTGCTTGCTGGCTCTTAGAAACCCCACGACCTTGGCTTCCATGACATTATCTCTCCAGGCACTATTCCTTTGTCATGATGTGAGAAAATCAGTATGAAGTGGAAAGAGCATGGATTTTAGAACTAGAGTTTGAATACTAGCTTTGTCATTATTTGCAGGGCTAGGCAAATTGTTTCACCTGAGCATCAACTGCACCTGAAAA
This sequence comes from Bos grunniens, assembly GCF_055505025.1. Classification (NCBI taxonomy): domain Eukaryota; kingdom Metazoa; phylum Chordata; class Mammalia; order Artiodactyla; family Bovidae; genus Bos; species Bos grunniens. Next base: position 138,794,332 of record NC_141194.1, read on the forward strand.
ATAAGTATAATGCCCACCTCGTGGTAGTGTTTTGAGGATTAGAATTCACATTAAAATACAGGTAAAGTGCCCAGATGCAGAGGGAACTCAGAGAAGGTTGTTGTTCCTGGGCCCTCAGTAAACAGAAGCAGTTGGATTAATTTATCTCTGAGATTTCCTCATGCTATGATATTTGATAATTCTACTTTAAAATGTGGTCTCTTATAATGCCTTCAATTGTTTCAATTTTGATAAAAACCAGAGTGTACAATGCATGCTCACATTCTGGGCTTGCTGGAAAGTTTGCATTCCAGGTATGGCCACTGAACAGAAATAAAGTATCATGCTGGCATTCACAGCTGAAGGCAACCACGAATATTAGAGTGCAACTATGTGATTATTGGGAATTTCTAAATCAGTTAATAGAAGAGTACCTTACAGTGGGGTTTGCTGCTATATAGTTGAGCACAAATATATAACCAGTAGCATTCTCAAGACAAGGAGAAACATGTTCCCTCCTTACTTGTATGTAATAAGTATACTAACAAGTATAACATATTATCAAGAGATTTAAAGATATAATGTCTTTTGAAGGACATAAAAGACAGTATTGAAGGAGAGAGTACTCATATGGTAGAAAATTTAGTTTGTAAAGGTAATAATTTATTACTCAGAAGCACAGTAAGGATAATACTTGTTACTTTGCCAGGTTGAGTTGAAACCAGCATTCAGGAAAAAAAAAATGGAACAGAATCGTGAATATCAGAATGCATGGCACACTGTAAGGGTAACGTCTGGTGAAACTTGTGTTATGTACACATATGTGCACTGAGTTGTGTTGGAAAATTTATTTCTGACCAAAGGCCATGCTCAAAACCTTTGAAAGGTCTATAGGAAGTGTCTAGTGCAGAATAATAAAATCTGTACCTTGAAAAAAGTACCTGAGATATTTCAGTGCCACAGAAGAGCCACAGCTAAAATTCTGCTACAAAAAAATGAAAATAAAGAATCTTTCCAGCTTGTCATTTTTAGGCCATCATTTTAAGTTGTTACTTAATGAGGCAACATGCAGAAATACTTCTAAAAACAAATGACCTTTTAAGGGTGCAGCTTGAGTATGCACAGTAGTATGCAGCACTCCAGTGGGGCAACCACAATTTTAGTTTTGAAAATTCACTTACAGAAACCAATACAATCTCCAACCTCAATAAGTCTTTAGCATTGCCTCAACACAGGTTACCAGTCATGTTAAAATCATTCAATTACAGGATCATCCAGAAACCCTTGTCTCTTGAAGTGAACATTAAAAAGAAATCAGACAAGAAGAATGAACTCCCAGATGGTATCACAAAATGACACACATTCTAAGCACAAAAGGAACAGGGAGTGAAATAATTTGGAAAACCTGACCAAGCAGATGGAGGGTGACAAAAAAGAATGACTTAGACAAATGAGGCTTGACCCACACATGTTATATTAAAAAGCTGCTGAAGATGGTCACCAGTGATTTATACTGTTAAACTCATTTAAATGAAGGCAATATGCATAAATACTTAAAAACAAGTGGATAATCCATTTGTGTTCCAAGTAGGTAATCTCAAAATGATGTACTCTATAAAAACATGGTAGGTGACCTCTTGAGTCCTAGTTTAAATAAAGATCCCTATTGCCAACAAAGGTCCATCTAGTCAAGGCTATGGTTTTTCCAGTGGTCATGTATGAATGTGAGAGTTGGACTATAAAGAAAGCTGAGCACTGAAGAACTGATGCTTTTGAACTGTGCTATTGGAGAAGACTCTTGAGAGTCCCTTGGACTGCAAGGAGATCCAACCAGTCCATCCTAAAGAAAATCAGTCCTGAATATTTATTGGAAGCTGAAATATTCATGCTGAAGCTGAAACTCCAATACTTTGGCCATCTCATGCGAAGAGCTGACTCATTTGAAAAAACCCTGATGCTGGGAAAGATTGAGTGCAGGAGAACAAGGGGACGACAGAGGATGAGATGGTTGTATGACATCACCGACTGATGGACATGAGTTTGAGTAAACTCCAGGAGTTGGTGATGGACAGGGAGGTCTGGCATGCTTCAGTCCATGGGGTTGCAGAGTCAGACACGACTGAGCAACTGAACTGAACCAAACTGATATGTTTGTATAATTGACTCTGGTCAGTATTTGGATTCATGTTCAATTTTACCAAAGCTAAAACTTTTTATTTAGGAAATAACTCATTTTTTATGATTATATAGATGTTACATTTGCTTATAATATTTTCTGATTATGAATCCACCACGACATTTGTTTAGGTGAGTCAACACTTTAAGTGGGTGAAGTCTAGGACATTAACATTCAATATCTTCAATAGCATCACTGAAATAAATATGCATACCACAAAATCCACCAATGTAAGTGTGCAATGAATAAATTTAGTACATTTAGAGTTGTGCAACCATTGCCACAATCCAGTTTGGGACCATTTCCATTACTCTGAAAATTTCCCTTGAGCCCATTTGTGGTTAATCTCCATAGGGATGGGACTAGGGTGAGGCAAGTGAGGCATTTGCCCCTCACACATTATTGAAGGAAGTGCCCAAATCTCATTAATCAAGATAAATAGCATTTTACTGCAATATTTTTTAAAAATCAAAATTAATGCAAAAGTTCATGATGAAAAAATAGCAAATTTTAAAATAAAGACTGGATCTGACCCTTGTGCTTGCTGTACTCAGCCTCACTTGCCTCACCCTAATTCTGACCCCCATTCTAATCCCTCTCTGCTCTCTCCAAGGCCTCACAAATCATTAACGTGATTCCTGTCTCTATTGATTTGCCTATTCTGGACAAATGAAATAATATAATACGGGATAGTCAATAAATGGAATTTAAGACATGGAATCATATGGTATGTGGCATTTTGCATCTGGCTTCTTTCATTTAGCATCATGTTTTCTAAGTTCATGTATTAGCATATATCAGTCTTCTTCTTCTTTTTTTTTTTAGTTGCTCAATAGTTTCCCATTCCAAATGTGGCATGGATATACCATTTTGATTATCCATTCATTTGTTGATGGACATTCGGGTTTCCACCTTTTGGCTATAATAAATCAAGTTCCTATGAACATTTGTGTGTAAGTCTTTGTGTGGATATATGTTTTCTTTTAGGTAAATAAGAGTGGAATTTCTGTGTCATTTTAAGTATGTCTAATTATAAGAGACTGCCAAACCGTTTTCCAGTCTGGCTGTAGCATTTTGCATTCACACTACTAATGGATGAGAGCTATAGTCATTCCACATCCTCGTTACCACTTAGTATTGTCTGTCTTTTTGATTATAGCCATTCTAGAGGCTATATTGGAGAAGGCAATGGCACCCCACTCCAGTACTCTTGCCTGGAAAATCCCGTGGATGGAGGAGCCTGGTAGGCTGCAGTCCATGGGGTCGCTAAGGGTTGGACACGACTGAGCGACTTCACTTTCACTTTTCCCTTTCATGCATTGGAGAAGGAAATGGCAACCCACTCCAGTGTTGTTGCCTGGAGAATCCCAGTGATGGGGGAGCTTGGTAGGCTGCCGTCTATGGGGTCGCACAGAGTCGGACATGACTGAAGCGACTTAGCAGCAGCAGAGCCCCATAAATGGTATTAAAATGATTATACATATGGGGGTGACTTAGCAGCAGCAGAGGCTATATAGAGGTGTCTCACTGCAATTTTAATTTGCATTTCCCCTTTGACTAATGATGGTGAACATCTTTTCATGAGATTATTAACCACTTGTATGCCTTCTTTGGGAAAATGTCTATTCAAATCTTTCATCCATTTTTAGATTCAGGTTGCTTATCTTCTTTTCATTGAATTGCAAGAGATCTTTCTATATTTTGGATAAAAGTCCTTTATCTTATCACATGTGTGATTTCCTAACATTTTGTCCTACTGTGGCTTGTCTTTTCATTTTCTTAATGATGTTTTTTGAATTACAAAACGTTTTGAATTTTGATGAAGTCCAGTTTATCAGTTCTTACAGTGGATTGTGCTTTTTGTGTTCTGAAAATTCTTTGTCCAATCCAGGGTCACACGGACTTCCTCTTGTGTTTTCTTTCAGAAGTTTTATAGTTTTAGTGATTAAACTTGGATAAGGTACTACAGTGAAATAGTTCTAGGCAGTCAGAGAGAAAAATGAAAAATGGAGGACCTTGAAAGGGGAAGGTAGAGTTTTAAAGAAGAGTTCTGTCTTCTTTTAAATTTTTTCTAGATTCAATCTCTGGACAAGTGAGAAAATGTTTTAGCTCAATTAGGAAACCATGCATGTTTGATCTGATCAAGATTTAGAGTTAGCTTTATCTGAATAATATCAATTTAGCTGGCAATGTTGCCTTTATCCACAGTTCAAATGTTTGCTATAATATGTATGAATAGATGATGCCATAGAAATGCATGAAAGACATTCAAAGCGACAGTGATAACACACTTCATGGGTGAAAGCAAACAAAATGGCTTGATGATAATTTGTCATCAGATGGAATGTTAAAGAAATCTGGACTTGAGATGAATGAATACCAGATGTACATGAATGGATCATGGCCATAATATGCAAGGAGGCATTGGGTATGGCATGGAAACAAACCTTGGAGAAATATCACATCCTTGCTGCATAAAGGCACCCAAGGAAAACCAAAGACTGTTAAATATTCCAAATTCATTTGGAGGATCAGGAGGGCTTTGTGGGTCACGAGGTTCCTCATTGTTGTCTTCCAAGTGCCATTCATAAGGGCTGAATCTGCTGACGAGGAAAAGAACCACGCTGACTCCAATGTAAGCAAAGACAATGCACATCCAGATTTCATAAGCCAGGGGATCCAGAAATGAGAATACGCCTGGCTTGGATTTCTGAGGCTTCTTTATCATGATGGAGATACCCAGGCTCATAAATGGCTTTGAGAAATCTATGACTTCTTCACGGACCAGCGTTATAGTGAGTGGAGCAACAGCTATATCAGCCCTCTGGAAAAAAAAAACAAAAAACAAAACAATACACTATTTTTTTTTTTTTTTACTATTAGAGACAATATTTCCATTAGTCATTTGCCACTTAATATACCTCTTTGGTAAAAATATAAAGTATTAAGTCACCACAACCAACTGATTTGTCAATCCTTTGGTTAGACAAGTAGTAGCATTCAGTGTGGAGAAGGAAATGGCAACCCACTCCAGTGTTCTTGCCTGGAGAATCCCAGGGACGGGGGAGCCTGTGGGCTGTCGTCTCTGGGGTCGCACAGAGTCGGACACTACTGAAGCGACTTAGCAGCAGCAGCAGCAGCATTCAGTGGGTCCTAAAATACTTGACAGAAAGGACACTTTGTCCTCTGAAGCATATTGACTTAGGACAACTGATTCCATTTTGTTCCTAAATTTTTTTTTGCTACTTTTCACTTCAACTTGTACTCCCCTGTTCTATATCACTGTTTCATTTTTATATTCTTATTTTAATGTTCATGTTCTTATGTCTTAATCTCCCTCACCTGACTGGAAATTCTTGTGGGAAAAGCATAATAGTCTATACTTTTTATATGTGCCTCCCTCCTCACCATGGGGTGCCACACAGGACCATAGTACTCAGTTTAATACTTGAGTGTTTGCCATTATTCTTATTGGTTTGAGAGTATATCTATAAAAACATTGTCCTTTAAAGGCAGGAATTCAATCTCCTATTTTTGTATTCATCACTGCAAAACATCCTAAAGAAATTGTAGATGCATAAAAAATAAGCTGTTGATTATTGACTATGAAATATGCAAACACGAAAGAATTCTGCATGGGCAGAGCAGTTATTAGAATACATATTAATTTATAGAGTAAGTCATCATTTCTAGTGATAAATATCAGTGTAGTACTCACATGTACTGGAGCAATAAAATACATGTGTCAGGAGCACACCGCATAGTTAGCTCAGGCAAAGGCAGACAAAGGTTTTATATTAGTCCCATGAAAACAGGCACTAAGAACTTTTACACTTATTTGTCTTCCACCATAGTTCCTTTACGTCAGTAGTAGGTTTTAGTCTGGCTGCTGCTGCTGCTAAGTCGCTTCAGTCGTGTCCGACTCTGTGTGACACCATAGATGGCAGCCCACCAGGCTCCCCCGTCCCTGGGATTCTCCAGGTAAGAACACTGGAGTGGGCTGCCATTTCCTTCTCCAATGCATGAAAGTGAAAAGTGAAAGGGAAGTCGCTCAGTCGTGTCCGACTCTTAGTGACCCCATGGACTGCAGCCCACCAGGCTCCTCCATCCACGGGATTCTCCAGGCAAGAACACTGGAGTGGCTTGCCATTTCCTTCTCCAAAGAATTAAAATGAAAAGTGAAAGGGAAGTCGCTCAGTCGTGTCCAACTCTTAGCAACCCCATGGACTGCAGCCTACCAGGTTCCTCCATCCATGGGATTTTCCAGGCAAGAGTACTGGAGTGGGGTGCCACTGCCTTCTCTGTTTTAGTCTGGAGCCAGGCCTTAAAATGCATAGGTAGAAAAATGCTTCTAACTAAGAAAAGGCTTTGACTGGTATATCAGGTATAAAGTGAAAATACCAATTTTGATGATAATTTTTTCTATGTTAAATAGTTATGCCTTAATATCCCTACCTTTAGGGGATGAAGGATGAAATCTGAGACAGGGTGTATCTTTTAAAAAATGATGTTTTACTGCTGTGATGTACACATGGTGACTCAAACTGATTAAGAAACTCTCCTTAATTAATTGAAGGGGAAAGTCAGTAATAAACAGCCAGCTAACATGGGTTCAGTGTTTACTCTGTGTGAGGCACTGTGCTAAGCCCCTTATCCATATTTAATTCTCGTAGCAGCCTTGAGGTTGGTACAAGATCCTTCCCATGTTAGAGAAGGAGGAAGTGAGGCATTCAGAAGCTGGGATTGAACTCTGGTCTTCAGATGCCACAACTCACTCTTTTAACCACCACAATATTCTAATTTCAGAGATACTTGCAGATTTGTATTATATGTTAACTTACATACAATAATCAACCTCAGCCAATGACTCTTGGGTTCATTCCAGTGCATCTGAGTGCCTATTCTGTACCAAACACTATTCCTGGCGCTAGGGGTGAAGCAGTAAGCAAGACAGACAAAACCTGCTGCAGAATGTATGCATTCACTAAAGCCAATAGCCTGCTGACCAAACTAATCTTGACGGCTGCGTACCACCTCAAACTCAACATTTCTAAACTTAAATCCATCATCTATCACTGTAATGGTGATTCTTTAAGTCTGTGAATGATGCTTCTTCCACACATTTCCCAGTCCCTAATCCTTACCAGTGCTGCCCTCTCTGTAGATGATCTTGCCTCTTCCTTTACGGAGAAGATGGAAGCCATCTGATATAAGTTCTATCATCTCAGTGTCTTTCTTCTCCTCCTGGACCTCTTGTTGTATCTTTTTCCATCCCTTCTGTTGTCCCCATCACACAAGAAATAAACTTTCTTTCTAAGATTTAATCAACTTCTTCCTTGCATCTTATACTTTTCTCTCTCTTAAAACTCAGCTCTGTTTATTCTTTTACTATTTTTTCCTTCTCAATCTATTCCAGTGGTTTTCAATGTTTGATTCCCTGACTAGGTGCATCTGAGTTACCTGGAAACTTGGTAGATATACAATTCTCAGGCCCCACCCCATGTTTATGACACAAGAGACCTGGGTGGGGCCTCAGGTGGCCCTCCAGGTGATCCTAACGCTTGCCGTAATTTGACAATCATTGACAGATCCTATTCACTTAATGATTACCTCATACTCAAGTAATTCTGTTTAATGACCAAAAATAAAAGGAAATAAAACCCACTTATTTTGATCCTATTTCCCTTTTAACCATATGACATCACTCCCTATTGCCACCAAACTTCTTGAAAAAGTCACCTTTACTATCTCTTGATTTTAACACAGTTTCCTGTATTAAACACCTGTGCTTGAACTTCTACTGCCCCCCAGCCCTCCAATTTAGTGAAATTGCCTCCTGAACTATATACTTGATAATCAAACTCAAAGACCTTTCTGCAAATGATTCATATGACACCACTGGCCTTCGGCACTGTTGACCCTCTTGACTCTGATACTGAAGACTATGAGTTCTCCTCCTACCTTTCTGAAAATTCATTTTCTGTCTTTTCTTCCTAGTTCTGCTCTCAGTCAAGGTGTACCTTTGTACCCCCAGAGTCTATCATAGGCGCTGGTTTGGGAGATAATTAATGAAGGTTTGTGGAATAAGCAGACTCTTTTAACATTCTCTTCTTCCCTTTCTTCCTTCAGTATAATTGCCCATGGCTTCAACTCATCCCTCATTGCAGCTAACTCCTGAATCACCAGTTCCACATTTCTAACTGGAGGAGAGCCAAACACAGATTTTTGTCTATTTCACTCTTTCTGCCTGGGGCCAAACTAGTCATAGAAACAAAAGCAACTGAAGAGGATAGTATTGGCCAGAAAGCTAGTGGGAATTTTTGGCCTGAAAAGAGCTTTCTCATGCCAAGAGAATTTACAGCTAAAACCACCTTCTATTCCTGCCAATGTATTTCTACCTCCTGCTAAGAACATGCAAATGCCCCACTAGTATCATATCCTATTTGGTCTCATTTGACTTAATTACTTCATTTAACTAGTTTTTGATCTTTAAAGTCAAAATCCTGGGTAGTTCTAAGAGAAATGGCCTTTTTTTTTTCATTTGTTTTGGAAGGAAGAACTAAGGGACATTTTTGTGAGAAAATCACTCTGGATTGAAAGTAGAGGAATTGCGTTGTTTTTCAAGCAGGTCAAGAAAGGATTTTGAGAATCTTGTCACCCTTTAAGAGAAAAAAACCTAACTCAGTAACTGAAACACCCACTAGATGATAAGCACAGCTAAATGCCAACAAGATGAGGCTAGAGAAAGTGGGGCTTCTTGTCTGGCTCCCAGGAACATGCATCAGAGAGAACAGATTCCTAAAGAAAGTAATTTTTTGTTTGAAGTACTTTTGAAGTTGATGTGGGTTCGATCCCTTGGTGGGGAAGATCCCCTGGAGAAAGATATGGCAACCCACTCCAGTATTCTTGCCTGGGAAATCTCATGGACAGAGAGAGGAGCCTGGCTCACTATAGTCCATGTGGTCTCAAAGAGCCAGACATGACTGAGGAAACACACACACACTTTTGAAGTCACATGAGACCACAGGAAGAAACTGCATCCCTCAGGCACTTGCCTTTTTTCTTCAGCCTGGCTTTTCTACCTTTACTGAATTGTTTCTTTCTAAGGAGCCTTTTCAGAGGTAGCAGAGTTTGTTTGTTTGCTTTTTGAGGATGCTTCTTCAACAAAGAACAGTATTAAATCTGTGCTCAGTTAAGTCTCACTGATGTGGACAACGTGGCTTCAAAATGAGGATTAACCATGCTGAACCTTAAAAAAGACCTATACAGGGACTTCCGTAGTGGTCCAGTGGTTAAGAATCGGCCTTCTAATGCAGGGGATGTGGGTTTGATTTCTGGTTGGGGAAGTAAGATCTCACACGTGAAGGGGCAGCTAAGCCCATGTGATGTGACTACTGAGGCCTCATGCTCTGGGGAGAAGCCCATGCACCACAGTGAAGATCCTGCATGCCACAACTAAGACTCAACACAGCCAAAAAAGTAAAGAAATATTAAAGGAAAAGACCTTTACAGGCAGAAATAGTAATAGACAAAGGGCAAGCAAAGTATGTGGAAGAAAGCTTAACCAGTAGAGGAGAAGGGAGCTGCTGATCAAGCCTCAGGACAACCTACTTGGCGGGAGACCCAGCAAACCCTCCCATGTCTTGTATGCTTGGTGAGAACAACTCAGCAGCAGGACCATCACATCAACTCATGGCCAGCCCTGCAGAAGCCCTTGACCCCTGTCTCCCTTACTCCATATGAAGAGACTCTTGTGATGGCTGTTTGTTTCAGAGCTCCAGGCCTGCTTGGCATGACTGTGGAGCAATCAACATGCTGATTACAGGAAATGGGGAGAAGCAGGTAACCAACTAGTGTCAGAAAAGACCCATTCAGCTCTCCTGGGACATGCACATGAGTGGCAAGGCCATTTTCAAGGCAACTTAAAGATTTAGGAGGCTATCGGAGAAGGCAGTGGCACCCCACTCCAGTACTCTTGCCTGGAAAATCCCATGGACAGAGGAGCCTGGTAGGCTGCAGTCCATGGGGTCGCTAAGAGTTGGACACGACTGAGCGACTTCACTTTCGCTTTTCACTTTCATGCATTGGAGAAGGAAATGGCAACCCACTCCAGTGTTCTTGCCTGGAGAATCCCAGGGACAGAGGAGCCTGGTGGGCTGCCGTCTCTGGGGTCACACAGAGTCAGACATGACTAAAGTGACGCAGCAGCAGCAGCAGCAGCAGCAGCAGCATGAATGAAAAAGTGAAAAAGGCAACTCTCTGAATAGCATTCCTTTCCTGGTCTCTGTTCCTTAGGAAAGCCAGCTGTGACTGGGAGAGCGTTAAGAATTCTCCATGGGGCTAGGAGCCCATGAAATTTGGACGCAGTAGTGAAGTATTGAGTTGGCCAAAAAAGTTCAGGTTTCCCGTAAGAACTTACGAAAGTACAGACTTTTTGTCCACCCCAATACCTCACTTGGGGTGTCCTGAATCAGTCCAGCATCCTTTTGTCCTCAAACCTCTGCCTGTGCTAGTAACGGCAGTCAGCAGGCCATTTTCAGAAACCTAGGTGGGTAAGTAGGTGGTGCGAGAGAGTTCCGGCTGATGGACAAAAACCAGCCAATGGAAAGGGCTCAGAGTAAGAGTTTGCTTGTGTCTTGGCTACTTAAAGGATTTTAATCAAGCAGCTTAAGAGTAGCTGTGTGGGCTCAGTAAACACACCAAATTAGGTTTGATTTTTTTTTTTACTCACCAGTGGCAAACCCAGAGCAACTGCATTATTGGAGGGGATTTAGCTTGAGGGGATTTATAATCCTTTTCATAGGTGGGTTACCAAAGTTATAAATTTCATAAAACTTAAAACCCAACAAACTCATATGCATATGGCAGGTGATGCATTTAAGAGTCTAACAGGTTGAAGACAGAAATGACACTTGGTTTAAATGTCATTTAAAACATTTTTTTTTTTTTTGAGCTGAAAGGCTTATGTTATAGCTTAATCATCCGAAGATCTGATACAAAACTTGTGACACACCTGGAGACTACGCATAAGCAGGAGCTTGTCAGCTTTTAAAGCATTTGCTGAAAGCAAGGAGGGGAGTGAGATGAGAGGTGGAGGGTAGGCAATGCATTGGCGTGTAGTGTATAAGATATTATACATCACTGAGAGAAGAGGCAGACGTGACCTGGCCCCTCATCCCTGTATCAGCCGTAGGGTTCTAGTAGCCTTTGGCAGACAGGTTGTTTGGAAAGTTTAAATGTGTCAGAGAAAGGAGGGGGACAGAATCAAGCTAGACAATAGGAATATAATTGCTCCCTGTTGGGGGCCAGGACTGAAACGGCTTTATTGACTGTACTCTATGGGATATTTACTGTCTGCAGTTGTTGGGATCTGGAGAAAAGGATGAGGTCTATTTAAATCTCTGCAGCAACAAGCAGGGTCACAACAGGATCTCCTCGTTTCTTTATCCAGAACAGATGTCCCAGTCTGGATCTCTTGGTTAGGGCTCCTTGTCCTTGGGGAGCTCAGAGGGTTAAAAACAAAGTGAAGATAAAGGAGTGTCCCTGGAGCTGGGTAAAGGCCACGTGAGGCTGAATTTGGTTGGAAATATTTCCCCACCCTGCCTGCGCAGAATGGCAGACTTCCATGTATCATTAGTGCTCCTTCCTCGAGTTCACAGGCCTCATTTGAAGGAGAGGGGTGCTTTGATCAAACCATCAGCCCTCCTGCCAAAGCCTGGTGTAATCACCTGAAGAACAGAAGAGAATATTTGGCATCTGTTACTTCACCCTTGCTTCTCTGCCTTTTAGCTGGAAGGACAGATCGACTTTCTGTCTTTCTTAATGGAAAATGAATCTATCTTAGGATAGTGACAACCTCAGAGATAATTTCTCCTAGGGAGAGAAATGTCAGTGTGAACAGCATCTATAAAATTGCCATTCGTCCTGGGAGGGTGAAGGAGTCTGATGATATTCAGGGGGAAGTGACCTGGAATCACCTGTCCTCCACTCCATCTCCATCCCCAAGCTCTCTCTGCTGTCTTGTAAACCAGAGGTGCCAATATGAGCAATATTTTGTCTGGCCTTTCCTTTCCTTAGTTTTTAAATGCTGGGAACATAAGGAACATGGCAGCTGCCCATTGGGATGTGTCATTTTGTCAGTTAGGACCTCTTTTTGTATTAGAGCATGTCTCCTCTCAAAGGGCAGAAACCCTCAGCTGCCTACCTGGATTTTCAAATATTTCAAGTGATAAGTAGAGGTGTGTATTACATTATCTTGGTGGCTACAGATAAACAGGATGAGTATCTCAGATGGAAAAGCTCATAATCCAACTAGATTGTAAGCCCCTTGAAGGCAGGTAGGATTATCTTGCTGTAAGCAGACACCCTTAGTAAACTGAGCCAATATGACTCAGTGGACAGAGCACTGGACCACAAGTCATGAAAGCTGAGTTATAGTCTAAGCTCTGCCATGCTGTGTGGTTTTGTGACCTTATCACAATCCCTACTATTACTTTCATTCCTGTCCTATATCAGGCCTTGGTTTCCTGGTTTATCCAATGGGCAGTTCTCATGTTCAGTCCTGGCTGGTGTTCACATTTCTGTGTAAAATGAATGAGAAAGAAGGCTAAAGGATATCTAAGAGCCCTGATAGCAACACATGATATTTGGGAGCCCTGCAAACTTGCAGTCTATAGGCCACAATTGAGCTGGGGACAATTGCCATGTGGCGATGTTACAGACATCCAGCTCAAAATCAAAACTTCTAAAAGCAGGAGGAGAGTTTCAAGTCCATAATGTTCTGAAGAGCTTATATAATGGGGGCACATTGTGTCCTACTGACGCTTGTTTCAAAAATAGCCTTCTTAGCGATACAGGGTGGCCCAAACATCAACCTTGACTTGATTTTCTTTAAAGTGGGAAAAAAACCATTTAAGACTCATCTGAAAAGATCCAAAAGAGGCTGATTGGCCTCTTTCTTCTTTAACAAGTTTAATTCATTTTGACTCTTTCTTGAGGCTTCGTGGCAGATACTGAAATCTCCTTTACAAAGCTTTTTTTTCATTTCGCCTTTCTTCATTTTTTTCCTACTCTGATCTGTTTGTACATACTAAAAGTCTAAGAGAAAATGCCCTAAAGATAAAGCAGTGTCTATCTGTGTAGTTTTGTGTTATTTCAAGGAATACTTTCATGTCCTCCATCCTTTTGCTTATTAAGCACTTAGGGAAGTCACCGAGGAGGGGTATGTATGTTTCTGTCATTCTTTTTCTTAAGCAACTTACAAACTGTAAGAGACAAGGCCTGCCAGAAATGAGTGCGTGTTTTCACTTTTCTCCATTTCTATCATTGATCAAGAAGCTGTAAACTTCTCAAGGCTGAAAGATGAAAACTTCTAAATGAAGGGGAAGACATACTCAGCTTAGGTCACCCTCTCTCACTGACAGCTCTCACTCTACGCACGAGAACTACATCCATTTTTCACAGCCACACGCCTTCGAGGAAAGTGGAACTTGGCAGTCCACTCATATATAGGTTGGTGTGCAGTCAGTTCCTGGGAATCACCTTGTGTTATAATCCCAGGAAGTACCAGACACTTGTTCTAGGTTAGGGGATGGAGGAAGACATTTCTTAAGAGCCTTCCCTGGCTCTTGCTTTTATCTTGAGTAGAGAGCACTAGATGAAAAAAAAAAAAAAAATGGGTAGGCTCCTCCAGGAGAATTTTTACCTAGTCAGCAGTCGAGAGCTCGTTCCTGAATTACTAAACCAATAAGGGACTCACTAATTCTCAAGCTTCCTCACTCACACATACACAAATTGGAAAGAGGAAGAGAATGTGGAGATTAAATGGGTACAGTAGAGAGTACATGTCTGAGGAGAAACCAAAATGCACAGAAAAAACTGGTCTTTGAACAATGTCAGGAAATCAGCCTTGCTCCACATCGCTGTGTTAAACGTCCTGGACAATGCCAGGAGGGCACTGAGCTATTTACAATGCTGGACAGGCTTTCTATTGAGACAGTAGAGAGCTCTGGCAATGGAGCCCTGATGGGCTGGTAGAGTCCATGCCAGTTACTCTGCCCTAGTAGAAACAGACTGTAAATTCCTTGCCAGGCTTCTGTGGCCAAACACTCTCCCCACTGAGACTGGCTAAGGAATCAAGGGCCTTTGCAATACCTTTCAACTATGTTTTAGGATGGGATGAGTCTGCAACATGTTGACTGTTAGGCAGTAGAGGGTGATGCTTAACACAAACTTCATAGTCAGAGAACTTGGTTCAAATCACTGTGTCAGTACAAGCTGTTTGGTCTTGGCTTCAATTTGTTTCATCTGTAGAATGATGTCAATAATATTTTGAGGGTTAAGTTACATAATGCTTGTAAAGCATTTGGCACAATGTTTGGTGGTCAGTAAATATGCAACAAATGGTAGCTGATAATAATAAGAAAACTGTTATAGGTTTACCTCTCACCATGGACTCCATTTAGTGAATATTGACTGGGCATTATTACATGCCAGGCAGTGATTCATTAAAGCAAAAACTGAGCATCTCTATGTACCAGGTAATATGCTAAGTAGCAGGGGAGAGGTGTGAGCAAGACAGGTCCTCTTGAAGCCTGAGTGTTGGGCAGATGAGGGCAGATGAGAAACAGAAGACTTGATCACCAACTTGTAAAGTAAGAAGAGATGGTTCAGGGCTTCCTTCTCAGGGTCTTCAGGAAGCCTAATGAGTGCTCTGTGCTTCCTCGTAGGCCTTAGAAGTTCTTCTTTCTCATAATTGGATTCACTTGCATCTTATCTGCAGTTCGGCCCTGCCCCAGTTCCCAGGAACAGCCTGGATCCAAGACCAGAGACAATTGGCTCCAGTCCTCCCAGCTTGGGTGGGGGGGCTAAGGTTCAAATTGCCTTGCAGCTAGTCTGACTTGAGGATGGTGCCCTAGTTTTGTTGCTTGAGGTCCAATCTCATTTTAAGCCTTAATTCCCTTTTCGGGCCCTTATTTTTAGAAACGAGCTTCCGCCTTTGTGCTTGTTCCTGAGGACCAGTTCCAAAAACTTATTTAGTGACCCCAGTACTATCTTCCAATTGGAGAGCTACACCTTATTATTGTTGCTGATTTCTGTCTCTAGTGTTGGAGTCCTTATCCTAAACCTCAGTTCAATAGCTCACTTGGACATTTGCTTCTTGCCAGATTCTTCTCAAATGTCTACCCCCTAAATTCCTCTGCTTCCCCTAACCTGTTGTCTAGACAGGGACTGGTCATTGCAAGTAATAATTGTCTATTAGAACTAAACCTCTGGCAGCACTTGGCTTAGTTTTCTAGTGACTAGGTCATCCAGTGGGTGGTTCTTATGCCCAGTTTCACTTGTTTCCATATGCTTCACTGCATGGCCCAAGATCTGTCATTCCCAATCAGAGACCTTTTCAAGTTAAGCCCCTGAGAAACTCTGAAAATACTACTGCACCTCCTTTAAAAAGCCCTAACAGTATAATTCTTCTGTACTTCACCCATGGGCAAGCCCTTGCCAGAGCCATTTTGTTCATTCATGAATTCATTCATAACATATTCATTGGATTTCCATTATGTGTCAGGCCATGGGATATTGAAATGAACCAGATACGGCTTCTGTCTTCAAGGAGTTCATAGTCTAGTTGGGACAGCTGAACTCATAATACAGATTCAAAAGTTCTACGTGTTCTAAGTTGCTTCGGTTGTGTCTGACTCTTTGCGACCCTACGGACTGTATAGCCTGCCAGGCTCCTCCATCTATGGGATTCTCCAGACAAGAATACTGGAGTGGGTTGCCGTGCCCTCCTCCAGGGGATCTTCCCAACCCAGGACTCAAACTCCTGTCTCTACTGTCTCCTGCATTAGCAGGCTGGTAAAACCACTAGCGTCACCTGCGAAGCCCAGTACTATAAAGAAGCAAAAAGCAGGGGCAGCTAACCATACTGCAGATGGGTAAGTGGGATTAGGGAAGGCTTCCTGAAAGAGTTGACATCTCTGAATTCTGAAGAACTGGAGGTGGCAGTAGCCAGCTGAGGAGAGGTGAAGGTACTCCCAGGCCTGCCTTCAGGGAACAATGCATAGTTTGCTATAGCTGAGTGTGAAGGAGGAAGAGGCCCAGATGAAGCCAGAGAGGTAGGTGGGGGCCAGAAGACAAAGTGCCTTCTTTGCTATGCTAAGGAATTTGAATTTTCTCCTGATTTCTAAAGTGAGAAGTCACAATAATGCAGATTTGATTGGCCAGGGTAAGAGCAGAGGCAGGCAAGCCAAGTAAAGACTGTCAAATCGTAAGAACCATTAGTAAGATGATGATGATGGGACTGGGAAGTGTATCTGGATTTGAGAGCCAGACGAGTAGAAAAGAAAGGACATGGTGACTGGCTGGATATGAGGGGAGTAATGAGGAAAGATGATCTGCTTGTTTAGGCAACTAAGTGGGTGGTGCGTCTGCTGCCTAATACAGGAAACACACAAGGAACAGATTTTCAGTAGAGGGAAGGCTGTACTTAATATTGCAAAATAAAGTTCCCCAATTCCTCTTTCCTTTTAGTAAAATAAACCTGTCGCCCAAAGGATGCTATTGACAAGCTACCTTTACAGAATTCAACTGTAGAATGAAATGTTTTGTGTACAGGCCATATGAAGATGATACAATTGGATAAGCATTGTACTTAAAAATTAAATTTCATCTATCTTGGTTAGTTGGAAGGCATAGAAGTAAATGAAACCAAAGTGGAAAAAACTTACCCCATAGACGAGTTCCCCAACCATGCCATTCCATATCTTAGTCTCCGGATCCCTTGCACCATATTTCCCATCACCGACAATGGACAATTTGTATTTGATCCTTACATGTTTGGCTATTTCATAGGCTAAATCTACACAATAGCCTTCATATCGCTCATTTCCTTCCAGTTGCTCATGGTTCTTCTTATACATTACATATGGTGATTCCTTTGGGACCAGAAGAAAGATCAATGGGTTACTCCTATACATTTTTCTAAGAGATAATAAATGTAATAATGAAGTCTTGTTTCCCTGTGGCTATTGAGGTTTGGCGTGTTAAGAGAGCTTTTAAAAATGTTTGCTTAGTAAGCAGAAGAGCCTCGATCGACTGTTCATGGGGGCACATATTCCTTGGAGTCCTTAATCAATGATTTAAAGAAGTAGAAAGGATTTAAATCCTTTTTGAGGGTTTGAGAGAAAAATCAGTTTCCACCTAGAGAGTCTTTGATTTAGTCAAATTGGACAGAGGTATTCCCCACAGTTACATGAAGGTGAACTGCCTTTGATTTCTTGGGATTTACCATGTCAGAACTGCAGCCAGCCCTGGCAAGCCCTAGGGAAGCACTGTGATCTTTGTGAGGTCAGGGTCTGTAGCTTGTTCATTTTTATATCCTCAGGGCCTAGTATAGTACCTAGCCCAAAGTGAGTATTTGATTTGTATATTTAAACGAAAGGTAAACTTTAACTGAATCTCCATTCAGTTAATCACAATTTCAGACCTAGTGGAACAGTCATTTTTAACCTGGGTTTGGACTTCATTCAGAAATGAAACATTTTTAGAAAAACATTTCAAAATAAATGAAAATATTATTTCATATCTCAATAGTGCTTTAGATTTTTCAGAAAAGCTTTACATGGTGAATATTGCCTTGAAACATCTTATGACATGAGTAGGAGACTATTGTTATGCCTATTCCACAAGTTAAAAAATAATACAACTTGAGGCTCAGAGAAGTTGCTATTTGTACTGTTAAACTCAGGTTAGTGACAAGCCTAATATTAGAGCTCTGACCTACTCTTTCCTTTTGTCTCCCCTACAATGAAGTATTCCATTTCAGGTCTAGATGAAGCATCAGTCCATGGTATAGGGTGTTTAAGAGGATTATTATTGTTCAGTTGCTAAGTCATATCTGACTCTTTGTAACTCTATGGACTGTAGCCCACCAGGTTCCTCTGTCCATAGGATTTCCCAGGAAAGAATACTGGAGTGGGTTGCCATTTCCTTCTCCAGGGGATTTCCCCAACCCAGGAATCAAACTCGAGTGCCCTGCATTGGCAGGCAGATTCTTTACCACTGAGCCACCTAGGAAGCCCTTGTTTAAGAGGATAATGACATCTAAGACTGTTGCAAATTCCCTATTCTTTTTTTAAAAATGACATTCTTTCATCATCATGGCAAGATATTTCAAAAGGTTCCTCAGTTGACATGTTGAAAGTTTCTATTTGAAACTTTGACTATTTGAACTTGAGGTCTTTCCTCCTGGCTGAATATTGCTTTTCAACAGAAAGCCCACCTAGTCCTCTATACTTACCAGAATGGTAGTGACGACTATGGTCCGGTTCTCTGCAGATGCACTGTCATTGCTGATCTGCTGATCCGAGAAAGGCACAAACCTTTCGTACTCATTCCAGTAGCCAGCCTGGAAAGAGCAGACATTTGACCTGGTTGCCTATTTTTCACTCAAAAAGTGCTGCCTGAAATTCAAGTGCTCTTGTGGAATGAAAGTTTTTTTCAGTTGCTCGAGCTTTCCAAGGATTGAGGTCCTCTCTCCCTTTGTCTTGCCACCCCTACCAGGACCACAACACTGACACACACACAAGTGTGCTGCTAGTTCCTTCATCCTGGGGCTTCCCATCCCTGCTTTGCTTTTACTGATATTTGGTAAAATGAGTTAGCCTACTGTAGAATGATCAGGCTTTTTGATTCTTTAAACTCAGATAGCAGAAGAATCCTTTCCTTAGGACTGTAGGGAATCTGGAGTGTGGGGGATAGGGTGGGGTGAGAAACCACCAGTGGAGTATCCTGTAGAAGTGGTACCAGATATTTTATATTCTAAGGTTTTATCAAGTGACTACTAAATTCCCACCTCGTGACTATTAGTATGACAGAAGCAAAGTGGTTATTATGAAATTTAGCTGTAGAGAAAGGTACTTTGTCCAGAGTCCTTTTGGTAGGTGAGTTGGCAAAATGGAGAGATTACCTACTTTCTAATTCTTTTGCTAAAAGCATGTGTATCTTGGCAGCTTCTGTTTAAGGTAGCGGTCCCCAACCTTTTTGGTACCAGAGACTGGTTTCATGAAAGACAATTTTTCCATGGAGCCGGGGGAGAGGGGATGGTTTAGGGATGATTCGAGTGCATTACATTTATTCTGCACTTTATTTCTATTATTATTACATCAGCTCCCCCTCAGATCATCAGACATGAGATCCTGGAGGTTGGGGACCCCTGGTTTAAATAACATGCTAAAAAATTTGTAATTCCTTCCTGTATTGTAGGAAGCTGTGAATAACTCTTGAGTCTATCGCTTTTAAAGAACCAGCCTCAGAGGGAAATAGTCCTTTTACAATGTGTAGATGGAACACTTTGATTACAAGACAGCTCTGCATTGTAGCTACACTATTCACTGAATGGAAAGGCAAACAGGATGTGTGGGAATTTGCTCTGGGTGTGTTTCCTAACATGTATTTTCCTGCATCTGAAGGCTATCACTTTTTGAGTGATTTTTCACTGGGATATCTGTTTGGGTTACTTACCTTCCGAGAGCCAGTGACTTTCATTTCATACACATCGATGGTATAATTTGTCCTCCGTCCATAAGTGTCAAATTGTATGTTTCCAGTCATTCCTTGTACTTGCACCTGGTAGAAAGGGGAAAATGTAAAATTTTTAAATAGCACCACAATATTGCCTTCTAAGTTCTTTGCAATGAGGTCTATGGACAGATCTTGGAATATTAGAGAACATTTATCTTGAGCCAATGAGCTATAGCCACCAGATCAGGTCTGCACAGATCTTCATTTTCTCCCCAGTATTTTGTAAATATGGCTTTTAATGAAGCTCTTAGTGGTGTAACAGGCAATTTCTTTTTTATTAGAGTATAGTTGCCTTACAATGTTGTGTAAGTTTCTGCTGTACAGCGAAGTGAGTCAGTTATCTATTTATATCCCCTCTTTTTGCATTTCCTTCCCATATAGCTCACCACAGATCGTTGAGTAGAGGTCCCTGTGCCATACAGTAGGTTCTCATTTGGTATCTATTTTATACATAGTATCAATAGTATATATATGTCAATCCCAATCTCCTAATTCACCCCACCATCACCTCTTTCCCCCTTGGTCTCCATATATTTGTCCCTACATCTGTGTTTTTATTTCTGCTTCACAAATAAGATCATCCAAATCATTTTTCTTGATTCCACATATATGTGTTAATATATGATACTGATTTTTTTCTTTTGACAAGCAGTTTCTTATATGATACAGTAAGGGCTCTGCTACTACTTTTTCAAGGACTTGAAATGTCTACCATCAGTCTTTTCTGAAAAGAGTATCCCAAGGAGTATTCTTAACTAGGACAATGTGTTCCTCTGGACTGTGAGTTCCTTGGGGACTGTGACTGTCTTATCTTAGTATTCTCAGTGTCCAAACATAAGCTGATTTCAGTCACACGGGCTCTGAAGCTCCTGGATTCATACCATAACTTCATCACTTACTAACTGTATGACCTTGGGGATGTTCCTTAATGCTTTTGAACTTCAGTGTACTAATCTGTAAAATGGGAAAGCCTACCTATCCCACTGAGTTGTTGGGAGGATTAAATGAGCTATCCATATGTCATGTTTAGATCAGTGTCTGGCATGTGCTGAGCATTGCAATACATGTTAGCTCTATTAATAATAATAATAATTATTAATCAAAGTGAGTTTTGTTTCTAATTCTTGAGGGGTTTGCACATTTACCAACTACCATAGTAACAGGACTGAGTTTTTCCTCTTATTTAACCTATTCCTAGCTACAGACAGGTATGGAGAGCTAGGTCATGGAGGGATAATCTGTAGACTGATGAAATTTGTTAAGTTGAGGGAATCAGGAGTACTGAATGCTACAAAAAACAGAGGTGCTGGAATAGCCTGAATGTCTGGTTGGGATGCCAAATACAGAGGCGTGGATAGCATGATTTTTCCTTGGTCTGGGTCCCATATTATTAACTAATAAGAGGCTGCCTCTAATGGGTGGAGAGATTTCCTTACCTATTTTTGACAGTTCAAGGACACTGGATGAAAGACCTTCTCTAGATATGGCATTATTGTTACCCACTTGAATTACTCATCTGGTGAGTATGGGTCAAGGAATTTGCTTCAGAGAAAAAGAATCTGTCTTATTCTCCCATGATGAAAGGATGGAATACTTTTTCATCACTTATAGAAAAATGACAAGCTGTTTGTTAAGCAGGTCAGAAGTGGTAATAGGCTTGTGCAGCAGAAGAGAAAATTGATGGCAAATAGTAGTGAGCATCCTTTTAAAGGGAGGGCCCTTGTTCACCACCTATAGGAGACCATGGAATATCTGTTGAAGGAGAAATGCCCCCATGTGACTTCCTGAAGACAAGACGATTGTCCTACTGACCCAACAAACCTAAGCACTACTGTCAGCTTAGGCTTGCAGAGAAGGTGACATCATGCTTCTGGCTAAAGAAAAGATTCTTTGTTGAGGGATGGTTCTGATGTATGCATGAGGGATGGGTCTGTGATGCATGAAGGGTTCTTTACACTCTATTTTGAGCATTGAACTCTGGGAGAGGAGATAGGTAGGGTAGAGACACTGGCAGAGGAACATATTAAGGAAATCCTTCATTGCTGTAAATAGCAAAGGCTTCCAGTCTCATTAAGAATTGTATATTTCTAAAGATTCAGCCTATCTGAGCATGATCTGCAAACTGGACAACAGCCTAGACTGATCAGAGCTTTTGGTGAGCACAAGTCGAATTGGACTACCACTCCGAGAGAAGTCTATTTTTAAGGATATGAATGTCAGTGACAGTTTCCCAATCCTCTCCACCCTGCACCTCAGGCTATATTAGGTGCTTCTCCTCTGGGTTCCCATAGCACTCCATGTGGAACTTCACCATAACATTTAAATCATCTATGTATTTCCGCCTCCCCTGCTAGACTGGGAGCATCTAAAGATGGAAAGGCATTCTTTTTCTGTGTTCTTGGCAACGAATCCAGAGCCTGGGATAAAGCAGGGTTCAATAAATGCTTATTGAACCAGTGGACAATTTTCAATGACTTAGAATTGTGACATATTTCAGTAGACCATGCTAAGGCTAATCTTTGCACTGTTGGTAGATTGTAAGGATAATCGTTACCCGATCTGCAAGTGGCTGTAAGGTTTTCAAAAGCACTTCTTTACATATTAGCAATTTAAATATGAGTTCCCTCATATTATTTCATGTTTGCATATTAACTTGGAGCCTGATACATAGTCGTTGGTACTCAGTAAATATTTGTTAAATGAATGGTGTGATTATTTATTCATTAAAACAGGCCCTTTCGGAGCCTCTATCAGGCAATGATTTTGTTTGCCAGATTTCTTTGAAGGAAGAAAATGATTGATTGAGCAACAACTATGTGCTAGTCACAATGAGGAATGCTTTTACATCATGCATTCTCACTTTTAATTAACTTAAATAAAATGGAATTTCTTTTAATATGGTCAAGTCTTTAGTGCTTTAGGCCATCCTCTCTAGCAGTCCTCTGAAAACCAATCATTTGTCACAAGGTAACAGGTACTTTGGGAAGAAGCTGATACTGTCCAGCCCCTCTGAAGCCATAGGCTGGCCTACGGAAAGAGGAAAAACATCCTTCCTGCTGAGTGTCTGATCATGAGGGCCTGGGGAGGAAGGTTACCTACCTGGCTTACAGCTTGAGCTTTATCAGTGAGTCAGACATTCAGAAACAATTTGTGCCATAATATGATTAATCTAATTTTTGTCTTGCCAAATTCATTTTTCATCCTTCGCTCTGGTAGCTAGTTTTGTATTGGGAGTAGAGAGTCATTTGTGTCATGAATGGGGAGTCAACTGGAGATGCTGGCACTTGCCCCTTGAGGTTTTTGTTGATGAAAACTCCTTTTGATTCACTCCGAGGGAGTTTTATATTTCACTCATCATTATGTTTCACCTGACAATACAAATCTTGTAACAGCTATGAAGGTTGAATTTAATTAACTGCTCTTCAAAAATTGTGCAGTGCTACCTCCATAAAACTACACTCAGGGCATTTGTTAGAGAACTGACATAATGACATAAAAATCTGCATGATGGGAGAATGAGTCATATCTCTTTCTTGGAGAGACACACAGGGGCTACTAACCCTTTTTGATTGAATGCTTCCAACTTGGCAAATTGAAGGCAGCAGTAAGAGAGCCAACTACACAAAATGATGTATGTTATGAGGCCATTACAGGCTCTTCGTTGCTGGGTTGTGCACAGAATTCTTTTATCATTGTTGATCTCTTTGTTGATTTGGATATTCCAAACATCAGGATAATTAAAGGAGAAATAAGAGAGTCTTGTACTGCTGAAGGCTCATTTTAATGCAAGCAGGCGTATGTAGCATAACACAAAATATTCAGGAAAGATCTTTTGCTTGGAAAGCTGCACTGAATGGGTGATGCTCCTTCTAGTGTGAATAATGGAATCTGTTCAAAGGATACTGCTCAAAGCCTGAAATGCTCTCCCACCCAGTAACTACTAAAAACAAATGACCTATTTGACTGTCTAGCCATTGATTCCTTGTATTTTTCTTTAGGATTTTTCTCTAAGGCATTGGGGAAAAGCCTCTTAAGTAGGTGTAAAAAGGGATCGTATTCCTGCCTCTCACCTTGTAGAATATAGTATTACAGGTTCTTTTTGACAATAGAAACACTATCACCCTGGCTCTATTCCACAGTCCATCCAGGATAATAATTGGCTGATAAGTCAGGATGCCAGTAAGGTCTACCTTGAAGATACGAGCTTCCTAGAGAATACCCTAGTCCCCCTAAGTAATGTCATTTTCTGGAAAGCCTGAATTTTTGGAAAGCCATTTTCATGTTTAATCTGCAACTTTCAAGGATATTGAGCTTGATTTACTCTCCACGCCATAGTAAGAATGAAATATTCATTTGCCTTAAATTTACTGATACCATTTCTTAAGCTTCAAGGAAGAACCTTTTAGTTTTAGATGCCTAGATTTTGATGAATAAATATAGATGCTTATCTTTCTGTACACTTTGAACAGTCTATAGACTCTGATCCTCTTCCTTTTAGGGTGTCTTTTCTCAGGATTGATGGCCTTTTGGGTCTTTACAAGGTACCCCCAGCTTCCCTGGTGGCCCAGATGGTAAAGAATCCACCTGCAATGCAGGAGACATGGGTTCAATCCCTGGGTTGGGAAGATCCCCTGGAGAATGGACTGGCGACCCACTCCAGTAGTCTGGCCTGGAGAATTCCAAGGAAGAGGAGCCTGGTGAGCTATAGTCCATAGGGTGGCAAAGAGTTGGACACAACTCAACGACTTTCACTTTCACTTAAGGTACTCCCACCCCAATTACCCATTGTGGGCATTACCATTTTCAGAGCTCTCTCAATATCAATTCCTTGACTCCAGGGCACAGCAGGGTTTGCTAAGCAGTCTCCAGCACTGCCTCTCCGGGACACGTCCACTCGCTGCCTCCTCAGGTAGCGGAAAGCTTCTGCTATGACCAGTATTGCGTCGTGCGTCAGTGCAGAAGTGTACTGAAATGGACGTATGGAAAACAAGACATCATGACAAATGAGGCTCTCCAAACTCGCCTCATTCCTTATTTTCATTCATTTCCAACTCTTGTTCTATGAACTCACCCTCTTAATTATTTGAATCAATGGATCTCTCTGGGCAAGCCTGACTTTGATCCATTCTAGAATGATGCAGCTTACCTCATGTGCACACAGGTTAAGATTATTAAGATCAAATTGCTCAAGGGAATCGCTCTCTGGTTCTCAATGCTGTGTTTTGTATTGAGTGAGTGACTACTAAAAAGGCCAGGTCCTTTATAGAGAGTGAAATATGTGGGAAGTTAAAGGATGGCATATGTAGATTGGAGAGGAAATAGCATATCCTAAAGCAAGGTTGGGTTATTGCTGTTTCTAATAGAAAATTCAGATCTGGTGTTTACTTAGGGGAAAATGGAAATAGCTAAGTTAGACAGCTTGAAATTAATTTGGAGGGAAACATTAATCATTTCTGTCTGGACCATGTTTCTGGTGAACTGGGACTTCTGGCCAGCAATAAATCAGTTTTTGTTTCCTGGGGAAGGCGGTGAGGGGGAGGGTAGCGAAATCTAAAGCTGGTTTTCGATGGTATAAAATTACAATTGTTATTGAGTTTTAAATCTGATAATGTTGACAATTCATAGGCAATGCTTCATGATGCTACCTTTTCCAGGCAAGAACAGTTTCAAGAACAGTTACTGTCTATTCCTTGGATAAACTGTACTGATATGCTCTACTAAGGATGAGGCCAGTCATTTAACACAAGGGATTTGATTATCTGCAGTTGACATGGTGGATGCCTTTTCATTAACTGAATCAACAAAGTATGATTAAAATAAGCTGGCCCCTGTTTTGCAGGGGTGACAAATACTGGTAGAATATAGAACTCTTGATTTTTTTAAAAAATGAAACTAAAAATGCCCTAGAGGGAATTGTCTCTCTATATAGTATGTCCCTATACAATTGTGAGTGAATACATTGTCGTCCTTAGAACTATCAACTTACTTTTCTGACTTTTCTCAAGTTACTTTTCTTATATCAATTATGACAGTAACAAGGGACATATGTTCTTTCATGAAAAAAACAATCTGCAAACTACATACAGCCAACATGGCAGTGATTTTTTTCCAGCTGACTGCATAAATTGTCAGCAATCTTTCTATAGTCCTCTCCCAGCCATGCCAAAATAGCTATTTAATTTTCTACTTTTTTAGCTTCTACTTACTAATGTGTGAGTATCTAAAAAAAGCCCCCAAAAGAAATGTTCATAAAATATAGACTAAATTAAGCATCAGAATTTTAATTTCTACACAACTTTATTTCCTGATCAAAAATATTGTCCGTCATTTTCTAAAGCAGACTTTTTGTCTGACTGATATAGAGCAAGGTCCCATAATGGGTACTGCAAGTCAAAGTAATCTGAAAGTTGTAACCATCTATTGAAATATTCCATTTTTCTAAGTTATTTGAAGGGTTTGCTTATAAGCCTGAACAGTTCTTCTCAGTAAATTCTGAGAATTTTGCATCATACATACTATGAGTTATCAATGGATAATCCAGAGCTGAGATTGTCTTCTTTCTCTTTTGTACAACTTCTACAGCTTCTAAACAGGCATAAATGACTCTTTAGTACCCTTTTCAGACTTTTACTCTTGTCCATTTTTTTGTGTGCCTAACATAGTGTCTGACACACTGTAGATACCCCTAAAATATTGACTAAATGAATTGTTTCCTTCTACCTATTGCCTGCTAAATCTAAGGATGGCAAAACAGTGGATTGGCAGTTATATGGAAATATGTTTGTATAAGCTCACCCAGATGTATGGGCAGATTTAGCCCATAAAAAGACTTGATTCATTAAAGAAGTGCAAATCAAACCATTGGGAGATATTACCTCAGACCTATGAAAATGGCTGTTGTCAAAAAGACAACAGTAAGCACTGGTGAGGATGGAAGAAAAGGGAACGCTCATGCACTGCTGACAGGAATGTAAATTGGCTTAGTCACTGTGAAAAACAATATGGAGGTTCCTCAAAAAATTCAAAATAGAACTGCCATATGATCTAGCAATTCCACTCTTGGGCATATATCTGAAGGAAATAAAATCACTGTCTCAAAGAAATATCACATCCCCCATGTTCACTGCAGCAGTATTTACAATAGTGAGCACACGGAACAAACCTGTGTCCATCAAATCATCAAATGGTGAATGGATAAGGAAAGAAAGTGATACATATCATGCACATATATACTCATACGTCAACTATATTTCAGTAAAAATATACATGCACGCACAGAACACAATGCAGCATACTCAATAATCCATCAAAAGCAAGAAATCCTACAATTTTTGATAGGCAGATGCCATTATGCTAAGTGAAATATGTCAGATAGAGAAAGACAAATACTATATGATCTCACTTATATGTGGATCCTCCCTCAAAATGAACTCATTAGAAACAGAGAACAGAGGTGAGGGCTGGGGAACAGGGAAAAATGAATGAAGGTGGTCAAAAGGTATAAACTTCCAGTTATAAGATTGATAAGTTCTGGGACTGTAACGTATATCATGGTGACTATAGTTAATAATATTGCCTTGTAAATATTTTTGAAAGTTGCGAAGAGAATAGATTTTAAAAGTTCTCATCATGAGAAAAAACTGTAACTGTGGTGGTCACGTTAACTTATTGTGGTGATCATTTTGCAATATATACATATATCAAATCATTATGTTGTGTACTTAAAACTAATACAATGTCACATGTCAGGCGTACCTCAATAAAAAAATAAAATCATCATCTTAAAAAAGAGATTTGACTACAAACGATTTATCATAGGAATTGTGGCCATATTTACTGAAACATATGAGGCCACTGGAAAAATCTGGCACATATGAAGTAATCGCTACAATCACAGAGGACCACTTAACTACTGCATGGCTTAGATTATTTTTTTAAAAGGTGTTTAACTTATAACTTACAACTTTTCTAGAATATATCAATTGCACAAGGTAAGGTCGCACTTGTCTTATGTTGATGTGACCTATACAGGGTGATCCTGCATGGATGATTCAGAATGTCTCTCTTTTCTGTCTATGTGCCTATTGTTCCTCTTGATTGTATTCTTCCCAGGGAGGAAAGATGTGAGTATGAGCACCTCCAGACCATAAGAAAGGAAATGTCCCCTCCCCTTTCCTTTTTTAGGGAAGGGCCTTGAACCTTGGCTCTACTTTGATTCCTCATCTAGATCACAAGGATCCCATATTCATGGTACATACATGCGTTCACTGTATCAGGAAGGAAGAATTTAAAGTCTGTTTCATACTTAAATCAATGCACTAAGGGAATGGGTTACTTAAAATTCATTGGAAAGATCCTTTGTGTAACATGAATAACTTTCCCCCATTTATCTGTTTTAATTGCTGATTTTAAAATAATAGGATTTCTAGCCATAGGGGAACACGAATGAAAAATGTGCACTTTAAGCATAACTTTCTGCTTTTAATGTTCTTATCTTGATTTCGTGAAAACAAGCAACTTAGGTAATCTAATTATTTAAAGACACTTTTGTAGGCAGGAAAACATTTCCATTCAATATATACATAGGCAACACATACTCTGTATTAGAACCTAATTCACTTGGGTGTTCTGAGATTCATGAAACTTATTAACACAAAGCAATCACATCAATAATGTAAAATCTAATTTTCCATTTCAGACTATCAATTTTCCTTACCTATTCCCACTGCCCTCACCCTTTGTCCAATTTAGGTTCTTGTAAAATTGTAAGTTATAAGCATATTAAAAATAAAATTCATTAACAAATTAAGTTACCATTTCCAAACACTGGGTTTAAAAGACCTCCTTCTAATAGCTTCTTTATTTGCGAATTTAGTTTTCAAATGCAGGAGCATCACCTGCAGTTGTGTTTTAGCATCCTTGAAACACTTCTGAGGGACAACCACTTGATCACCGGATGGCCATAAATATATAAAGGCCATACTAAGACGCTCTGGAAAGCTGGCCTAAGGTTTCTACCTGCTGTGGAACATTACCTTTAGTGGTGCGTTCTTGGCTTCAGGAAATTCCCTTTCATCCAGCCTCACCCAGCGCTGAATGAACTGCTGAACCATAGGGTTTTCATTGTTGACAATCTGGAATCCTGTAATGTTGGCTCCCCCATGCATGACTCTTTCTAGCAAAATATCGGTAAAACCCTAGAAAGAGATTGAGAGAGACTTGTGATTGTGAGAGGTCATGCATTCTTACTCATTGTATCTGTTACAATGCTAAGGAAGAAATGAAAGTTCCTTTCCCAAGATCCTTCTTTAGCAATCAAAAAAACTCTGGACAGATGGTTATATGTCAATTATATCTCAACAAAAACCAAAATCACAACAAACAAACAACTCCTGATACAGACAAATTCTTAGGGCACTCTGAAACTACAGGCATGATGGAGAAAATATACATCCTTCCATTTTAGTGCCCATGTTTTTATTTAGTTAGTGACTGAAAGGACAAACATCAGAGTCAATTTTAAGTGAATGTTTTTATTTCTTTCATTTACCTATATATTTTTAAATCTTTCTTCAATGAATACAAATACAATGATTCATATAACTGGAAACTGTTCAAAAAGTGGGCCCTAGCTAACATGCCAAATACAGCAGATTGCTTTTCAGATTTGAATGATGAGTAATTTCAACATTTGTAATTTACAAAAATGCCAAAGAGTGAAACTGACAGCTTGGTTGTATGTGATGGTACAAACCCCAGGGTATGTCTCACATGAGTCCATGAATGAGTTTTGACAGCTACTTCATAGCATCCACCATTTTCTTCTTTTGTTCTGGTTTCTGTCTGTTGTCTCTGCCACCTAAGCCTCCTGAAGGAATCTCTTCATGTTCATATCATGCCATCTTCACCTGGGTATCACCAGTTCCACTGGGCATTGCTATTTTCTGAGATACCTCTCCCAGGAGTTCTGCTATTTCTGCTGGATAATTGGCTCTTGCTAGTTGCTTTTGATCCCCTTAGGTCCTCAGTGGGTTGGAGCCAATATTTATACTCATAAATAAATTTAAAGAATTCTTTCCCCTGCCTTTAGATTTTCCTCCCCAATATTTACATATAAAATTGTTTCAAAAATAAAGTTGAAAGAATTATACAGTGAAAATGAAGTAGTCACTTCAGATTTCACAATTAACATTTTTCTATCCATCCATCAATCCATTTCATTTTTTGGATGCTTTTCCAAAGAAAGTTGCAAATGTTAGAATACTTCATACCAAAGACTTCAGCATATAGGTCATTAAGTAGAGTTCAGTGCTTGAAGTTTTCATCCTTCCTTTCCTTCCTTCTTCTGCTGCTGCTTCTTTTTTTTAAAGGCTTTCTTTTTAAAGTCTTTATTGAATTTGTTACAATATTGCTTTCATTTTTTACATTTTGGTTTTTTGGGCTCAACGCATGTGAAATCTTAGTTCCCCAATCAGGACTGAACCCACATCCCCTGTATTGGAAGGCAAAGTCTTAACCACTGAACTACCATGGAAACCCCCATTTCTTTCTCTCTTTTGATAAAATTTACATCCAATAAAATGCACAAGTCTTAAATATACCACTCAGTGGGTTTATAAATGCATACACTATATTACTTAAATCCCTACTAGTTCTCAAAAGTTTTCTTTTTTTGCATTCTAAGTTTTCATTGAAGTATAATAATCATATAGAAAAGTGCACACATCTTTAAGTATAGGCTGATGAATTTTCACAAACTGAACGCATGAATGTAACCAATACCCAGAAGTCCCGCTCTTGTATGCCTCTCTAGTTACCATTCTGATGCCTGCTTCTTTTAATTCTCTGTTTCTTTAATATGGGCAACAAGGCAGTCGTAGAAAATACTTTAGTGAAGCAGCGTTTTCAGTTATTACTCCTCACCCCATTCCTCTTCCTTTCATATGTGGGATATGAGCCAAAGAGTTTGCATCACTGAGAACTATTCCTTCTTTCCAATGATCACAAGATGTTTTTAAAATGAATATTAACTTGTTAGGATGAGTTTTCTCCCAAAGGTCTCCTTCCTGAAATAAACAAAGACTCAATGATTTCTCCCATGTGTTCCCCTTTGCACAACAATGAGCAGAAAGGCTTGCTTGTGTGTAAAGGCATGAAGAGGCTCCAGATGCGGCTTAAGCCTAACTATTATCCAACTCCCAACTCTCACCCCCTAAACATACATACAAATAGAAAGCCGAGGATAAAACTTCAACAAATGGCTTTAAGTCATTTGCTGTACCAAACCATGTTTGCAAGTTAAAAAGTATTACACAAGAGCATTGAGCAACTGTCCATCTGTCTGCTGGTGGGGGCTCTCTGGTGTTGGCCTGAAAGAGGGAGCCCCTTTCTTTGAAAGAAAAGAGTTAAGAAAGCTTCTGCCACCATCTTGGTCCCCAGGGTCAATGGTCATAGTCTGCTCTAGGAAATAGTATTTCCTGTACCGTTTATACTTTGGATAAGCCTCACACTCCCATTTCCTTCATACTATAGCATGTTCAAATGGCAACACAGGATTAACAACAGGGAGGGCGAGAGAAAGGATCCCAGAAATCTCACATCTGCCTTAAGGCATAAGAGCCAGCACTTCAGTCTTGTTACTCACCACAGCACCCCCCAGAAACATTTTACCTCACTATCTTTTTCTCAGCAGAGACACTAAAAGGAGGGGTCCAATTCAAATTTACCTCACCAGTCACCTCCACTTACTTCCATAAGGCTTTGGCTCTGCCACACAGGCCCCATATATTCCCGCTTGGCTGTCTTCCTGCCTGTTAAACATACTGTAATTTGGAAGTATCTCCAGAAGAACACTCTGCACTCATGTTTCTACCTCATAGCAACCATATCACTAAGGACCTAGAAGTTTCTCAGTCAGCCCATGTTTTATGACACACATAGCTGGGATTACGTTCTGGCACTTCTCAGACTGGAATAGCCTGGAATGCATCCTTAGCAGCACAAATCAACCCAGGGGAAGGTCACCTCAAATGGCTTGTTCGTCTGGCAAGACCTCCACAACATTAGCTCTTGCCAACTGCCCTGAGGGCTTAAACCCATCCACATGGGCAGAAAGCCTAACACAGCCCCATGGACAAAATGGAGAGAGAAGTGTGGTAGAAAAAGCAGAGGGACTTCCCCTGGTGGTCCAGTGGTTAATACTCTGTGTTTCCACTGCAAGGGGGCACGGGTTTTATCCCTGGTCGAGGAACTAAGATCCTGCAAGCCGCACAGTGCGGCCAAAAACAAAACAAAACAATACAAAAAACAAACAAAAAAAGGAGGTAATAGAATTTAGGAAGATGAAAGGAGAGATCTTGCTGCTAAAGGGCAAAAGTAGGCTGGCTCCTGGGCCTAACTCTGCCTCTGTCCTATTTGTGTTCCGTTTGTTTGCGATCTCTTATCAGATTCTACAGCTTGAATGTTGCCCCGGTGCCCAGCATTTAGATGCAGTGAGTCACAGTTCTCAAGGTGGAGATAATCAAGGCTGGATTTTCCCTAATCCCTCTGAAAAAAACACGAATGCAGCAGAGCTAACCAACAATTATCAAGGACATAAAAGGGAAAAAGAGAAATCAGGCAAATGGTAGAGAAGGGGATGTAAAGAAAGCTGCTCTGGCTAAAGGCAGGAGTTGCTCGTCCTTCTATTTCTAACACTTTTTTTTTTTTTTAAAGAATTTTCTTTTGATATCAACTATTGTTAAATTCCATGATTCAAATGCCACTGACAGTCCACAGGATTGTAAAAATTGAAGCTTGATTCTTTCTATAGCCTCTTCAGACATACACTAATGCAACAGAGCTGACATCTAACACATAGGAGGGGAAAGGAGGAAAGAGAGAAAAGGCGGATGGCAATTCAGAGAGAGGGTCTGTTTAAAGGGCAGTTTTGGTTGGATTCTGGTCTATCTCCTCCTCCTATTTGAAGGCATTGCAGCATCCTATAATAATCTTTGGATTTTTATGGTTATGACACTTGTAACGCTAAAGGCAGGCTGAGGATCCCCCCAAACCAATGTAAAGACACACAGCAGAGGTGATGATACAACATCCAGAAAGGAAAATGGAATCAATGAAAGAGTGGGGGTAAGTGTATGAAGATGGATGTTAGGAGAGAAGTACAGACTGAGGGGCAGGGGCTAGCTCTCCTGCTCCTAATTTTCCTATCCCATTATTATTATTATTATATTTAAAACCAGGGTCTTACCTGATAGCTCAGTTGGTAAAGAATCCACCTGCAATGCAGGAGACCCTAGGTCAGGAAGATCCACTGGAGAAGGATAGGCTACCCACTCCAGTATTCTTGGGCTTCCCTTGTAGCTCAGTTGCTAAAGAATCTGCCTGCAATGTGGGAGACCTGGGTTCGATTCCTGGGTTGGGAAAGATCCCCTGGAGAAGGGAAAGGCTACCCACTCCAGTATTCTGGCCTGGAGAATTCCATGGACTGTATAGTCCATGGGGTTGCAAAGACTCAGACATGACTGAAACCAATAATACTAAATTTAGTTTTAAAAATCAAACTGGAGATTTAACATATCTTTCTCAATTATTGGCAAAGCAAATAGAAACCAAAGACACAGAAATGGAAAGATTATAATAATAACATTTGGATTCAAGAGATTATCCCATTATTTTAAAGCATTTCACCCATTCATTACCTCTGGTTAGATCTCCTCCTTAGGCTGGTGAATCACAGTCTTCAAGGTGGGAAAGTTGAGACTGACTCTCTTAAAACCTCTCAAAAGACATTAACACAAAATAAATGATCAACAAACATGGATGGTAAAGAAAAAAAGTGGAAGAAAGATGGAAGTTAGGAGAGAGGAGATGGCTAAGAAGGGAGATTTTGCTGGTTCCTGATCCACCTCCAATATCTATCCTATTGCTTATTTCTCGAAAAAGTTTCTAGAGTCTATTGTCATGTAAAACCATAGTTGAGAACTGGGGCTTAAGGCTACCCACAGCTTCAGTGAAATAACTAATGCAACAAAAGTGACCAGCAAACATACATTAAGGAGGCAGGAAAAAAGAAAGAGGAGTGGTGGGAACCGATAGTGTGTTAATAAAAGATGGATTCTGGCTAAAAAGTAAGAGGTGCCAGGCTACTGGTTTTCTCTGCTATCTGAATTTAAGACACTGCATTTTCCTAGAATATGTAGCTAGATTTTAGTTGTTGAGCTGGTCATAACCCCTCATGGTGTTTATACTGAGGCTGTGTATCCCTGAAAGCCATGTAAAGACACTGAAACAAAACGAAAACAAACCATGCAGGGTATATAAAACAGGGGAAAAAAATGATGGTGGCAAGGAGTATTCTGGTATGATAGGGGAAGTTAGGAGAAATGTTCTGATTCAGGGGAGTAGCTGGCTGGCTCCTGATTCACTTTCTTGACCTTTGTGATTATTTTAAGACATCTTATTCATCCATACATAGAGACCATGAGATGGGACTATGTCTGTCTAAAACTCTAAGCAGACCGTAATGCAACAGAAATGACCTTCAACCATCTGGATGATAAAGGGGAAAATAAAAGATGAAAGGCAGTTCCAGAAATTTCAAGTTGAGGTTCATGTTCTAGCTATGTGCTAGGTTTCCATGGAAGGACCGCCTTCCTGTGCTCAGTTGCTCAGTCATGTCCTTCCATCTGTATTCAATTTGTTAATGCAGATACTGTTTCCTTCACAAATTGCTATAGTCTATTTTTTTATGATTATTTAAAAATTTTAATTGAAGTATACTTAATTTACAGTGTTGTGTTAATTTCTTCTGTACAGCAAAGTGACTCACCTATGTATGTGTATATATATTGGAGAAAGCAATGGCACCCCACTCCACTACTCTTGCCTGGAATATTCCATGGGTGGAGGAGCCTGGAAGGCTACAGTCCATGGGGTTGCAAAGAGTTGGACACAACTGAGTGACTTCACTTTCACTTTCATATATATATATATATATATACACATACTTTTTCCTATTCTTTTCCATTATAGTTTAGCATAAGATAGTGAACATAGTTCCCTGTGCTAAAAGGTAGGACCTTGTTTTTTATCCATTCTATATATAATAGTTTGCATCTGCTGTTCCCATACTCCCAATTCATCCCTTCCCCCTATCAGCCAGCAACCACAAGTCTGTCCTCTAGTACATTCTATTGTTGTGAGAGTCCAGTCTATGAGGATTGTAAACAGAGGCCTGATTTTCCTGATAGGCTCATCAATGACACGGATGGGGGAGAGGCGACAACAAAACATTTAGCGAGCATGAGAATATCTGTTAAAATGGTGTAAAAGGCATAAACTGAGAATCACAGTTATTTTAGGACCGAGGATCTAGATCCATGGCTGGAGGTGTCTGGTTCCAGGAACTCTTTTTGTAATAATTTTCATTTTGCAAGACACCCACAGCAGTCAAAGTGGTAAAGTTAAAGTTGTGAATCCTTGAAACCAACCTAAAGGCAATAACACAGACAAAAGGCCAAACAATAGCCAGAGTGTCTGAGAAGGGCAATAAAATGATGGTGATAGAGGGGGACATAGTGGCAGGATGGTGGAAGTTAGAAATGGTCTGACCACACTGATGAACCTATTTGCAGGGCAGGAATAAAGATGCAGAAGTAGAGAATGGACATGTGGAAACAGAGGGTAAGGACAGGGTGAGACAAATTGAGAGAGTAGCTTTGACATCGGAGAAGGCAATGGCACCCCACTCCAGTACACTTGCCCGGAAAATCCCATGGACGGAGGAGCCTGGTGGGCTGCAGTCCATGGGGTCGCTGAGGGTCGGACACTTACTGAGCAACTTCACTTTCACTTTTCACTTTCATGCATTGGAGAAGGAAATGGCAACCCACTCCAGTGTTCTTGCCTGGAGAATCCCAGGGATGGGGGAGCCTGGTGGGCTGCCGTCTATGGAGTCACACAGAATTGGACACGACTGAAGCAACTTAGCAGCAGCAGCAGCAGCAGCTTTGACATATATACACTACCACGTGTAAGATAGACAGTGGGAAGTTGCCGTATATCACAGGGAGCTCAGCCGGTGCTCTGTGATGACCTAGAGGGGTGGGGTGTGGGTGGTGGGAGACTCAAGAGGGAGGGAATATATGTATACTTATGGCTGATTTACGTTGACATACAGCAGAAACCAACACAACATCCTCCAATTAAAAAAAATTTCCTCATAGATTAGATTCTGCCAAAGTGGGGGTGGGGGGCAGAAACTAGTCTGACTGCCATATATTCAGTAGAAGGGGAAAAAACGATAAAGGGGAGAGAGTGATAGGATGGGTGGTATTAGAAGTCAGTGCTTCCTGGTCTTTTTTTTTTTTTTTTTTACCTTTTGGTGATCTTCAGTTGATGTTTTTCACCCAAACTCTATACTTTGGGGAATTTTCATTTCCTGACCTCCATGCTGCTGCTGCTGCTAAGTCATTTCAGTTGTGTATGACTCTGTGCGACCCCATAGACGGCAGCCCACCAGGCTCCCCCGTCCCTGGGATTCTCCAGGCAAGAACACTGGAGTGGGTTGCCATTTCCTTCTCCCATGCACGAAAGTGAAAAGTGAAAGTGAAGTCGCTCAGTCATGCCCGACTCTTAGGGACCCCATGGACTGCAGCCTACCAGGCTCCTCCATCCATGGGATTTTCCAGGCAAGAGTACTGGAGTGGGGTGCCATTGCCTTCTCCTCTTGAAACCTTATTAAAAAACTGATTGTAACAGGTTTAGCCATCCAGCACCAATCTCTAACAGTTGCTTTGTTGCTCAGTCGTGTCCAGCTCTTTGTGACCCCATGGACTGTAGCCCACCAGGCTCCTCTGTCCATGGGATTTTCCAGGCAAGAATACTGGAGTGGGTTGCCATGCCCTCCTCCAGGGGATCTTCCAGACCCAGGAGTTGAATCTCTGTTTCCTGCATTGTGGGAGTAAGGAGTGTGAAAATGGATATTGAATGGGCACCTCTGGCTGAATGATTAGTTTCCTGGCCAGTTTTTTTTCTCTCACTTTGTGATCTACAAGAGGGACTTTGACATTCTGTTTGTTCTTTTAAGAATTGAAGTCTCTGTCTGGCCTCCCTGAAGCTTTCGTCAAATTGCACACAGATTTTATCACCCAGAAGCCGTTAGGTAAAAATGGAAAAAAAAAGAAGAAACAGGGGTAATATGTAGAGACAGATATTTTAGGAGAGCGCTTCAGGCTAAAAGGAGATGTTTTATGCCTCCTAATACCCCACATCCAGTATTTGGGGATGGTCACCCATAATCAGCTATGTTGGGAAATTAGAATCCCTAGTTGCCTGATGCTTCTGTAAAAATCAAATGAAGGAGTTAGGCTTTCAACACTCAAACCCAAAAAGTAAAAGAGGAAAAAGACGGGATTGCAAGGGTTAGGGAGTAATAAAGTAAAGTATGCATCCTACTAGCTGTCAAATTATTCTTACAGCCAGCTACCTAAGACTCCACTCCTGAGCTTCTTATTCATTGATCTTTATCATGTGACCTTTTCCAGAAAGTTCCATCCTCACTCCTCCCTGACAGAAACACCAATGGGTAAGACAGTTTTCTCAGTCAGCCATGTCTGAGCAGTTTCATGAGGCCTCCCCATACATGCTAACTACCGCTACTCAGGCTTCTTCCAGCACCACAGGCCCAGCTTCCTGTTTATCCTGCATTTCCGACCCTGTCCCCTGAGTCCTGCTGTGAGCAGAAGTAATGCAGTGACCAGATAGCAATACATGTAAATACAGGTGGAGTTTTTTTATTCTCACAAAATCCGTGTCTTTAGAAAAAGTGTTTGATTACCAATCTAAATACGTGATAAGTAAGTTTACAAGTTTTTACTTTTTAACTCATACCTTTAGTTCAGAACAAAATTAACATTTAAAGTTCTTTAAGCCTTTTTAGTTTGTTTTCACATTTGTTTCAGGCTTTAAGTGCTTGTCCCAAGTATGTCTTCCAATAGCAACTGCTTATAAAAGGGCAGAAAATGTGTATTTTCTTATTTAATACATGCATTTAAATGTCAGTTCAGTTCAGTTGCTCAGTTGTGTCTGACTCTTTGTGACCCCATGGACTGTAGCATGCCAGGCTTCTGACTTCAAATGCAATTTCTATACCCTGAATTCTCTTTTCCTCACTGAACTTTACCTGCTATTAAACACTATATATCTTAAAATAATATATTTTTACCAAAGACAAAATGTATTCCAATAGATTTCTTTGATATTTTTGTGGAAAAGGATAACTCATTTTTTTTTCTTTTAGAATGTTCAAGTCAAATTCATGCTGAATGAGATATCAATGAATTTCCAACTAGAACCTTTCTTAGAACTGTAGAACGTAGAACCCCTTTTTCTGTCTACCCACTAAATTAACTTCCTTACTCCAAGTGCATCTTAAAAAGAATGTGCCCCGAATAAAAATTGTTATCTTCCCTTAAAATCTCTTCCTCTTCCTGTATCCTTTCTTTCAATTAGTGGCACTTTAGGCCAATTGGGTCACTGGGTATGGGGCCCAACCACCTGGTTTTTTTTTTTTTTTTAAATAAACTCAACAGATGAATGAAGCACAAGTGAGCTTAAGAGCCACTGGCCTAGATCATTGTCTTGGCTTCCTAGCTGGTGCTCCAGTTCTTTACTTTCCCAGTTTATCTTCCTAAATAAATTTATCTTCCTAAAACACCCATTGGAGCATAATAGTCCTTTCCCCAAATCACTGCAATGACTCCCTACTTTCTACAGACATATTAACAGCTGAATATCCTGACTTGACCTTCAGGGATTTCCATTAGCTGTTATCTTTAGTTCTCTTGGCCTTATCCACACCTTTTCCTTCAATAGGCCTCATGCTCTCACAGTCAAGCCACATCACACCCTTCTAAGCCTTTTTATTTTTGTTTCCTTTGTCTACAAAGGCCCTCACTTCATCCTTTAGAGCTCTGGGTATCTATTGAAGTTTCACTCGTCAAGCACCATTTCAGTTAGTAAATAATGATGAAGAAACATCTTAAAGTTGCCTCTGTATTCGCTACCAGTTAGTGAGGCCAGTTGTGCCCCTCTTTTGCTAGTATTCCATAGGCTCTTGCACATCCTAACTGCTTATGGGCTCTTGTCCTCCCTTCACTGTTGCATGTCTTCCTGGGCTTTCCATGTAATACATTTATGTATAAACTCCACAATCTTATTGCTAAGTGACTGCAAGATTCCAAATCCCTTGCTGTACTAAGAGGAATTTCTGTTGAGCCCATTTTATTATTTCATAGGGATTTTAATGACTAGATGTGATGATCAGATACTCAAAGATCTTTCTGTGTCTAGACTAGATATCAAATTCTAGTGCTCCTTGAATTTTACCAATTCTGTTTGGTTGAAATTGTATTTTCTTTTCTTGTTTTTTGCTCACTGCCATGGTGGTCTCCTTTCCTTTGGTTGTTCCAGTAAATTATGTGCAGAGGGAGAGATGAAAGGAGATGAGAGAAGGTAAAGAATGGTTGGAGGCAATCCTGCTCGCGGGTAGGGCAAGTTGAAACTCGACTTTCTCACTTCCTATGTTATAAGTAACTGTACACTTGACTATTTGCCTCTGTGCAACAAAGGCAAGGTTTGTTGGAAATATGAATATCATCTTCAGAAGTTAGATTTGTAGGTTTTGCTGTATTTCATCAGTTGCATTGCTTCTCAATCACATCACGTCTTTATGAGCCAGTGCACTGTTGCCCACACCTGAATCCAACAGTATAAAACCAACCATGACCTCTGTGCCTAATTCAGGGCTTGTAAGCTATTGGTACAGAGAAGGCAATGGCACCCCACTCCAGTGCTCTTGTCTGGAGAATCCCATGGACGGAGGAGCCTGGTGGGCTGCAGTCCATGGGGTCACACAGAGTCAGATAGGACTGAGCGACTTCACTTTCGCTTTTCACTTTCATGCATTGGAGAAGGAAATGGCAACCCACTCCAGTGTTCTTGCCTGGAGAATCCCTGGGATGGTGGAGCCTGGTGGGCTGCCGTCTATGGGGTTTCACAGAGTCAGACATGACTGAAGTGACTTAGCAGCAGCAGCAGCAGCAGTAGAAACTATTGGTATGTTTGATTAATTCTCCAAGGTCATCTTTTACAAAGACATTACTTCCACAACTGATATCCAAACACAGAGTGTCCCTGATTTGAGAATAGCCAGACAACTCAGTCTTCCAAAGATTCAAATGACTCTGGTATTATCCTGTCTCCCTTGATTTATTCATGTAATACTGCAACTCACTTTCCTTCTGGTAGTGTAGATAATTAGGATTTGGAAATATATATATTCAAGGCTTACTTTTAGAGTACCTCATTTTAAGATATTACGTGAAGATTTCCTTTATGCAATGTTATTGTTAGGGCACATTTTGTGCAGAGAGGAAAACAGAGACAAGATAAATTGGGTGACTTTCATTGAGTTGATGGTAGATTATGGGTGAGAAATGAGAAAGGTGGCTTGCCTATAGGAAAGATAAAAGCAGTAGAATGAAGGGTGGAAGGCTGCCAAGGACAAGCATCTATCTCACAATTTGGATGAAGGCTGGCTGTGCCTTTAGTGCCATCTGAATTGTTCATCTGGGTGATGCTTTGATAGGGAAATGAATACTTGTGGTGATTCAAGTTATCAGATTGCTAATGAGAGACACAAGTCTTTTTCTAGAAGCAGACACATCCTCCTGAGAGGGTGTAATGTATGGAGTTAAAGATTACACCACATAAATTAGCACTTGATTACAGGTTGCTTGTATTGTTCACTCCCTGTTTTATTCTCTAATCCAATCAACAAACATACTTTGAAATCTAAGTGCTATCTGTTGGTACAATGGTGAGCCATATCAAAATTAGTCCCTATCCTCACAACGCTTTAGTCCAGTGGGAGTTATTTGTATACAAATAATTATGAGTTGACATAAGTGCAATTAGTGGGAAAAATAGCCACTGATCTCTCTCTCTCTTTTTAAATAGGGTTATCCAAAATGTTCACTTGGTTTTTTTTTCTTCTGCAAGTATGTGTAGACTGGTGCTGGTCTGATGTTTGTTACCAGTCTGCGATGATAGAAGGAAAGAAATTGAGTGTAAGCCTTTATAACAATTTGCCAGGGTAATATGGCTGTTGAATCTAATACTAAATAATTGTGCATTATTTTACATGTCTTGTTTATTTTATGTTTTTTAGCCATTTATTTTTGTTGTGCTTTTATTGTGTGAGTATTTGGGGGGAAATCTGGCCTTTCTTTATGGATAGTTTGAGAAATA
The DNA here is from genome assembly GCF_055505025.1 of Bos grunniens. NCBI lineage: Eukaryota > Metazoa > Chordata > Mammalia > Artiodactyla > Bovidae > Bos > Bos grunniens. The sequence goes on from NC_141194.1 coordinate 138,835,379, forward strand.
CTGTTTTAGAGGATATGATGTGGGGGGCCTGGGGGAGAAAATAGAATTCTTTCAATGTATCTTGCTAGAACATTGAGTAGGAAGTGATCTTTCCTTGTTAATTTCAGGGGGAGGAAGGGATGACTATAATGGAGGTGTTTTTGGACAGGGGAAATGAGAGTTTCAAAGTTGGCTACTTCAAGCTGACAACTGCCTGTGCCTTTCTAAACGCACAGTAGGACATTGGACCCCTGCCCAGTCCTGGTTCCTCATTCCCTTGATACTCTGCTGCGTCCTGTCTCCATTTGGAGAAGAACATCAATCCTGCACCACCAGAGCACTTGTGTACCCAGGGTAGGTGACCGGGCTCCTGGCACTGAGGACCGGAGGGAGCTCAAGCCCACCTCCCTTGCCTGCAAGGCCAGGCTCCAGCCGAGTGAGCTCTGTGTTTACATGCCATCTGCTGAGGTGTCAGTGATCACAACACGTGACTTTGAATATTTGAATTTTTTATTTAGAACATTAAAAATGGAAGAACAAAAGAAGGGAAAGAGTAGAGAACAGAACAAGAAGGCCTGGGAGGGGAAGGGAGCAGAAGGGAACAGTTGTTACTGGCAAGCAAAACAGCATGACTCAGTCTCATTCAAAATTGTTTTCCCTTTAAACCAAGTGGGCCCCTCTCTGTTTCAGCTACATCCCAAGATCTGGTAAGCTGCAGAGTTCACTTGTTTGAGCTTAGGTTACTCCTGGATTCCTCTTTGGGGTTCAATTTTTTGAATAATGCTTATGCCTTAGTAAAATTTTAGACAAATTAGATACAGTCTAGTAATCCCCATCATTATTTCCTGGCAGACTAATCATATGAATGGGGCAGATGGGGAAGGAAAGAGAGAAGAGAGAGCAAGAGAAAGGAGGGGGATGAGAAAGCAGGGGAGAGGACTGTGTGTGTGTGAGAGAGAGAGGGAAAGAGAAGAGGGCAGAGGAGGGGAGGGAGGGAGAGGGAGAATGAATAAGAAATGAATGTGTCAGGGGGCACTGATAGAGATGCTGTCCTTGTTTTTTTTCAGCCTTTTTCTTTCTGATTACTTCACCCTCATAAATTTATAGTTTATACATCATTCATATACATGTATGTCTTTGCAAATGTTCTTTTGTGACCTTCGTGAGGCTGTCCTTCTGTCTCACTGAGATGCTTGAATGGGTAAAATGAGAAGAGCAAGGTGCTCTTGGTAAAGAGTCTGACCAATGTGGATTGGAAATCTAGCTTGGTAATGGATTTGCTGGGAGACTCTGGACAAATCATGTGTCTTTTCAGAGGCCATTTCCCAGTCTCTGAAAAGCTTGGGGACGTGAGTAGGTAAGAAGGCTGTTCTCACTGGAGAGATTAAAGAGAAAGTCTACATAAAACAGGTAGCACAGCAGGGTGGCATCTCAGATAGTTTCCTTTCCCCTTTCTCCCCTGGCACAATGGCTAACTTGATCTCCGGCTCCCACGGCCCCTTACCACTTGCAACTGACACTGCATTACTTGCTCCTGTATGGCCCCCAACTGTCCCCAACCCTGAGATCAGTCTCAGCCTAGGCAAGGAAACTGTCGTGTCTTCTAAGGTTGAGTTAACTGGTGCAGGACTCAATGAGTCCTACTATGGCTCAGTCTCACAGGGGCACCTCAGATGCTTGGAGATTTTTGTTTTATTTTGGGGGCTGGGTATTGAATATCTGTTGTTGGACCATCTCAACCCAGATCCAGTTTGTGTGGTGTGTGTGTGTGTGTGTGTGTGTGTGTGTGTGTGTGTGAACTGTTAGACAGCTTTGATGGATCCTTCAGAGCTGCAGCTCTGTTTAGATTGTAGCTAAGGGCACTCAACACCTCTTTTGGCTTTTGCCCACTTGGACTGACTTGAAGTCTGCCTGGTGACTTGATATTCCAAGGCTAATGATGTACTGGTTGTGCTCCCCCACTTACACTATCAGGGTCTACCCAGCTGCTGTGCCTAAACTCCTGGCTTTCCCTGGTCCAAACAGACCCTTTAGGAGGGAAGAAATGAGGAGCTGGAAGTCACCTTGGCATGTTTTTCAAATTTTAGTCTCTAATATACCACCTTTGGGGGCTTCCCTGGTGGCTCAGTTGGTAAAGAATCTGCCTGCAATGCAGAAGACCTGGGTTCAATCCCTGGGTCAGGAAGATCCTCTGGAGAAGGAAATGGGAACTCACCCAAGTAATCTTGCTTGTGAAATCCCATGGACAAAGAAGCCTGGTGGGCTACAGTCCAGGGGGTCGCAAAGAATCAGACATGACTTAGCGACTAAACCACCATATCACCTTTACAGTTTTTTCCCATATAAGTGGATCATCTGAACTATTATTTACCTCATATATTTTCCTTATGTTGACTAAGTTTTTTAACCTAAATACCTAATTTAGCTTCACACAATTGACAGGAGACTGAATCTTTTTCTAATACACACTTAATATAGATGCAAAACCAATCAGTCTAAGACGTTTGCTATATACTACCTAAAATCGTCGCATGTACAAATATACTTTGGAGAACCTTGATGTGGTCTATTTGTTCATTTTATAGATGAACCAGGTTCAAAGAGGTTTCATTGTCACAGGCTAGTCAGATCAGTTCTTGGGACTCAAACCTTCCTCCGAGCTCCTGGTCTAGTGCTTTCCGCCCCACCCCCATTATGCCTAGGTTAGTCTAGGGTTCTGCATACTATTATTGATATATATGAAACAAATCACAATACTCAACATGCCTGGGAATGCAGTGGAAAGGATCCTGATCCAGGACCTTGCCATGAAAGAAAGAGACGTTGCTTGACTGACAAATTGTATACATGCTGGTTACCTCTGGTACTAAAGTAGAGAAACATTTCCACCATAAGAAGAGTTCTGGAAGAGGAAATAACAATCAGATGAACTTACTTGCAAAGCAGAAATAGAGACATAGATATAGAGAACAAACATGTGGACACCAAGAGGGGAAGGGAGGGCAGGATGAATTGGAAGATTGAGATTGACATATATACACTACTATGTATAAAATTGGGCTTCCCTGGTGGCTCAGATGGTAAAGAATCTGCCTGCAGTGCAGGAGACCCAGGTTCGACCCCTGGGTCGGGAAGATCCCCTGGAGAAGGAAATGGCAAACCACTCCAGTATCTTTGTCTGGAAAATCCCATGGACAGAGAAGCCTGGCGGGCTGCAGTCCATGGAATCGCAAAGCATCAGGCATGACTGAGTGACTAACACTTTCAATTCTACTTTCATGTATAAAATAGGGGCTCCCCTGGTGGCTCAGATGGTAAAGAATCTGCCTGTAATGCGGGAAACCCAGGTTCAATCCTTAGGTCAGGAAGATCCCCTGGAGAAGGGAGCCAGTATTCTTGCCTGGAGAATTCCATGGACAGAGGAGCCTGGCAGATAACAGTCCATGGGGTTGCAATGAGTCAGATGTGACTGTGTGACTAACACTTTCACATTCATGTATAAAATAGACCACTAAGGAGAACCTACTGTATACCACAGGGAACTCTATGCTCTGAGGTGACCTAAATTGGAAGGAAATTAAAAAAAGAGGAGATACATGTTTATGTATAATTGATTCACTTTGCTGTATAGCAGAAACTAACACAACATTGTAGAGCAACCATACTCCATTAAAATTTTTTTAAAAAAAGAAATGATACCACCAACTGATACAGAATTTGTAAGAGACTTACTCGTTTGTTATTGGCATGTCCACTTCTGCCCTGACCAGATCACGTCTCTGGCCAATGCTCCGAAATCTTTTGTTTCTTCCAAGGATTTCAACAAGTTAGTTTTTGCATCCTGTTGTTCATTCTGAAATGTACACCTTGACCTGTGACCTTGACCTTGACTTGAAGCAATCACAGAATATCCAAGTCTTCTCATTTTAGGATTGCTACCAGGAAAGGTCCATGTAAAAGCACATGGAAGTCTTTGCCAGATAGATAGGACCCGGTAGCAAAGGGGATGTTTGGAGCTCTGGAGCAGGTGGTTCCAGAAAGCTTAGGCAGGCAGTGTGAGTGTTTTTGACTTTGCATTTGTAGAAGAAGGCAGTGCTTCTGAATAGTTGTTGCTCCAAGATTCAGACAAGAACCTGTTCCCTTGTGTGTGTCCTCAACTTTTGTTCAGCTGGCTCATCTTGAAAGGAAACACCTTCTTAGCTCCACTTACCCGTTTTTGATTATCTAAATGATGTCTAAATTGCTATGGTTTGCTGTGTGTTTATATGTATATGTGTCTTTGGGGTATTTTTATCTGCTTAAAAAATCTGGTAACCACAGAAGAGATAATGCATCTCATATTTTATCAGAGATGAGTAACAATTCCTATCTGTATTGACCATATGAAATTTGATATAGAGAACAGGAGCTTATGGAAACACATGGCTCGGTGTAAATGGAAAGAAGGTCACTAGAGGAAGAGAAGGAGTGGCTGCTGAAAGTATAGCAAACAAATTCACGTTTTCATCATCCAGACTGACATGACACTATATATTCCATTCTTTCTGAGGAAATGGACTTTGCGTATTCCTATAGTAGGCATCCTTCCATGGTTGCACAATTTTGAGATCTGTGGTAGGCACCCAGCTGACCATTCTTCTCCCCAGCCTTGTCCTAATGATTCTCTCTTGCTGTTCTGTCACTCCATACTCTTTCCCTTCCATCAGGTCTGGTTCTCCAAATGGAAACCAAAGTGCTCAAGGATTGTCAGTAGGATTAGGGAGGCCCAGTTAGAAATCCAGGATGGGCAAGGTCTTTAGAGATCATCTGGTCACCTTCTGCCAACTGAGACAGTCATTGATGTGCTTGGTTCAGGCTCAGATCTTTTAACACAGAAACTGCCTCCAGGCCTTGAGTTGGCCAACAGCCTCCAGCTTCAGGTGCCTTCAGGATTTTCCTCAGTTCTCAAGCAAGAGGTGTGTGCTTCCCAGACATCTGCCAGCCAATGGCTGAGCAAGGTTGGGGTACGATGGCTTGCCATTTAGGGGCAGCATGGGGGAGCTCCCTGTTGTGCTATCCCATGGTCTGAAGATTTTTTTTATGAAACTTCCTTCCTTCACTGGTATCAGACCTGTGTTGTGTTCTTCTCTTTTATTTTTCACATGTATTATTCCCAATAAATTGTCTTGTACCTCCACTTATATGTTGGTATCTGCTTCCAAAGGACCCAACCAATACATCAGTGAACTCCCCACTCCCATCTGAGTTTTATAGCATGGAAACCGAGGTCGTCAAAGGTGAAGTGACCTACTTAAGGTCCCATAGCTAGCTAGTAGCCAAGTGCTCTTCCCCAAACTTCAGTCATCCATGTAGCGCCACAACTGCATACACCCTCAACAGATTTTGCTGTATGTGTTTATAGCAACATGCTATTGTTTACTTGATACATTTGACAGATAAAAATTTATTTCCTTTGTTGTTAACTCTCTAACCCTGTACGAAGTAACACCATCCATAAAATTTGGATTTTGATGTGCTAGTTTTATGGTTTTCTAACGCATAGTAAATAAACACATTTACCATTATAATAAAAAAAGTTTGTGTGTGCAATATCTAAAGTCATCTCATGTACCATCAGTGATGAGTGAACCCTAGGCAGAAGAGAGGAGAAAGGGGGAGGGAAGAAGAAAGAAAGAGAGGAAGGAAGGAAGGAGAGAAATCAAAATACTTATGGGTGGGGAAGCAATGGTAAAATCCATCAGTAAGTGCCTCAGGTACCTTCCTGTAACTTCCATGTTTCCTGCCAAGCCCTGGTCTAACCCTCAGTGAGTCAACAAACATCCTTTACTTATCAGTTACCTAAAAACAAATTGGATGTACTCAGATGTAAATTAAGAATCAACATTTCTCCTCCCAAAAGAATCAATCCGTTTATCCCTACAATGGACTGAAGTGCTCCACTTTGAGCAATTTATTGGAGAAGATGCATACAACATTTCAAAGCAGTAGCTCTAATCGTCATCTTACAAAGTGTTTGAGTGCACATACTTCTTAAGAAGAAGGTTTAAGTAACATTTTCTTACCCATTAAAAAAAGTCATTATTAAAACAAAATAAGATATTTTTCTTTAAGAAATCTAAGAATATAATTACAATAATTTCTCACCTTTGTTTCTGTTCTTTTGGTTTAAGAGCTCTGTAATGATTCTCTTGTGCTAATGAAATAAATTTGGGGCTAGAACTCATATTATGTAATAATTTAATAGATTCTTAGTATCAGTGATAATTTAGCATTCCCCTTTCATTTCAGGGAGATAGTATTATTCAGAAGCACTGCCAAACAGATATTACCGATTTAGAACCCATTTTATAATTCCTAAACCAATTGTCCTTTCAGAGAAAGAAGAGCTATAAACCAACCTTAATGAAATACTAATTTCTAGAATGTCACAAAGTTTAAAGGCATGGGGACTTTGAAGTTAAAGATTCAAGTTGGATTTTACTATACTTAGAAAGTTGGCTATACCCTTTGACAAGATCACCGAGTGTTCCTTGTTCAAGCCTACTTTTTCACATCTGGTTTGAAAAGATTTGGTAGTGGACTGTTTCTAGAAAGACAAATCCAGTACAAATGTACACATACGCTTGGATTAATTGGGGGAAAGAGTCTGATTCTTGTATCCTGTGTTCCTTGTTTTACATTTCAAACCTGATTAAAATGGTTGACATTTCAAATCCAAGTTAAATCTAAGAATAATCAGTGAAGAATCATATCAAATTATTATTTTTGTAAATGAGGAGAGAATATAAGCTTCACAGCTAAAACAGAGACAGCATAATTGAGAACAGGCTATTGCATTCAGGTTTTTGTATTTATGGACTCATTTCTCCAAGTGTCTAAAAAACACATTAGGCTTCTCTCATATTTCTTTTTGAGATAATTACAGGGGACACAAACTAAACAGGATATAATGCCCTGGAAAACTTGAACTCTGTTGTTCTTACCAGGTTAGCAAGCATGTAGTGGTAACCTCTTGAATGTTTCCCCAGGATCACAACCTGCAGAAATAAAAGATAATAAATATCGTTTACTCAAGGACATTTTTCAATTGCACAGTCATTAGGATGGCTACAGCAAATTACTTTTAAATAATCGACAAAGTGTTAGGTCTTTTATCCACAGTAAATCATAGTGACTTGGGCCAGATTGCTTTTTGTTGCATTTTCCTTTCAGGCAGAGGATAACAGGACGAACTGCTAATATGAAAGTTAAAAATGTCAACAACAGGGGCAAAAGAAGCTCTCTAAACTTCCAGGTCAGTAGCATCAGTGTCACTTAAAATAGATGGCAAAAGCGATGAAGCTGATGAGCCCTCACCCGTGAACTGGATTTCTGTACTTAGCTGCTGAGCCAGAAAATGGGCTGAACTTTGCATACAAATTAGAAAATAGAATGTATGGTACATTTTCCTTTCTTTATCTGGAATGCTTAGGGAATAGAACACACAAGGAATGGGGTTAATGGGATTTTCAGGTTAATCGAGATTGCTTTGGCTTATTGAAAACTTTTCTAGCAGAAGTGATTTGAGGGGAAAAAAAAACTTTCCTAAAATGCACGCCTGCCTTTTCCCACCTTAATATGAAAGACTTGTGAACATCTGTACCTCTTTTGGTGCTGACTGTGACACCCTAGGCTGTGGGGGAGGGGACTTTTCCCCTAGGGGACATCCGGTGATGCCTGGAGACATTTTGGTTGTCCTATCTGGGAGGGGTGACAGTGCACAGGGCAGCCCTACAGCAAAGAATTATCCAGCCAGTAGCGATTCCCTGGTGGCTCAGATGGTAAAGTGTCTGCCTGCAATGAGGGAGACCCGGGTTCGATCCCTGGGTCAGGAAGATCCCCTGGAGAAGGAAATGGCAACCCACTCCAGTACTCTTGCCTAGAAAATTCCATGGATGGAGGGGCCTGGTGGGCTACAGTCCATGGGGTCACGAAGAGTCGGACACGACTTCACGAAGTGTCAGTAGTGCTGAGGCTGAGAAGCCATGCCTTAAGGTCATCACTGTTAGCCTAATTTTCATGAGAAACACTGTATCAGCACCAAGTTTTACAGTTCACACAGTGCATTTTTATTATCTGAAAACATATAGGTGGATTGAATACTTTCCAACTAAAGGTATCGGTTGGAAGTTGGAAGTTTTTGACAAAATACCTGACATAAGCTTATTTCCTTACAGTTAAGTACAGGAAAAATCCTGGTTAATTAAGGATTTTATAAAATGTCATTTTATTGAGGACTGACTATGTGCAGAGTAGTATATGGGAATGGGAACAGGGCGGGGGATAAAATAGAGGTTAAAGACACTTCCAGAGGCAGAACCAGGTTTTACAGAAGCTTGAAGCTAATTTCACTTTACGAGCCCTCTTCTAGAAAAATAACACAAAAGTATGAATATCGTATTTGGAACTTGTGCAAATAAAGGGCCATTAAACTTCATCATACATTCCTCTATGGACACAGCTGTCAAGGGTCTAAGAACAGTTGGAGAAAACAACATTGTGTACATCTCAGACCAGAACTACATATAAAGGGCCGCTATGATAATATTAAAACCAGCTACCCTTAACTGAATGCCTAGTATATGTAAGCACTATGCTAGGTGCTGTATTCCCTGGAACAATTTAACAGCTTAAGTACCACTGGTTTCATTCTGAGATGAGGAATCTCAACCAAAGAGAATTTTTGTAATTTACCCAAGGCCATATAGCTAAGAAATACTAAAGCTGGACTTAGAACATAGGTCTGTGTACCTCCAGAACCCACTCTTGGCAGTACATTACATGGTTTCTTAATATGTGCTAAATGTCAAATGTCAATAATGACTTTATGTTCTTGGAGAAGAGGACGAAGAGACATCCACAGTCTGCTGGGAGGGATAGAGGAATGGAAACACGTATGTAAATAGCATGCTTATTTTCAGTCATTTCAAGTCCAGAGAGGGAGAGAGCTGATTTCAATTAATTTAAAATATAAGCCACATATCTAACTGATTACTTATGGAGGGAATGAAAGGTTAATGATTGTCTTGAGGAGGTGATTTCTCACACCGCCATGACATAAAATGAGCTGTTAGGTATCTGCTGGGATGTATTCTTCAGTGTCCGCTGGCAAAAAACATCCTTCTTGGTGACATCTGTTAACTTTTGATGGCAAGTTGGGACCATACATTTGTTGAATTTTTAATTCCCTGACAACCCTCAACACAATAAAATCAGGGGGGTTTGAGTTCTGTTAGAAAAACGAGTCAGATTCCTGAGACATCTGGGAGAGCTTGGGGAGAAATAAAGAAGTGAGCCCAAAGGAAACAGAGTAAGTCTGTCTTGCCAGACGCAGGCTTTAGTCTCCTTTGGAGAATCAGGAAGGCAAGAGGGAGTCAGAGAAAACATAAGTATTGTTAGATGAGCCCCCTCAAAGAGAACCCAGGTGCCCAACCTTGTCACGTACTCAGCTTGATTAGAGGCAAACCACTTTCTCCAGCCTCCATCACCTTATCTGTAATCTTGGACCATGAGCCTGGCCTTTCCTATCTCAGCAGTGTTGTCAGGATCAAACTGAATAACATTTGTAAAAGGATTTGGGATGTGCATCATGTAATGATGTGGGGTTAAATAACTGTGGAGAGGGGTCATTTACTAAGATATCGTTTCTGTTTCAGAAAAACTTGAAGCTATTAGAATACCCACTTTAACTCATGCCCAGATGGTCTGTGTCAAATAAACTCACTTATTTGAATTAGTTCTCTCACAGTACTGCCCTTTTGAAATTAAGCTTACACTGGAAGAGATGGGAAAGTTATCTAAAGATAGGAACCTTTAGGTGTCACAGAGAGTTAAAGGCTGTAATTATTTCTTCATCTTTCCTTTCAGTGCCTTCTTCACTCTTAGTTAACTTACAGTTCCTACCAATCTTGGTTTTCCAGTTCACAGTAAATGAAAAGCTACAGATTGAAGGAGGTGTCTATGGAGAGAGGGGAGTGATGTTAGAATGAGGTACATTGGCAGCAGAGGAAGTGATGGACTGACTTAAAGAGGAAGGAGGAGTCCGGGGAAAAAAAATAGATGACATTGTACTACAGTATAATCATGGATGTTCATCCTGAGTGCCTGAGTCATCAGGGTATGGCTTGTTGTGTTCAGTAATTTCTGCTGAAAAACCTGGGGAAATTAGAATACATTTTAGGGAAGGTTTCCATCAGAAATGCTCAAATTCCCAATACCTAAGATAATACATTTCAATTATCTCAAGATCTTACTTACGTAGGACGGCAACAATCCTATGGATGTGAGCTAAGTGAGGCCTCACTGCCAAAAGTGTCATGTTTTGCTCTTGGTCTTTCCTTTTTTTGAATTTTTGGTGCAGGGCTTGTGGGAAGAAGGGTGGGATGGAAGGCGTGTGTGTAATACTGTGCACAAATGAACTAGTTAATGACAGTGGTTCTTGTTCAGTTAGTCTTAAATTTTCTTCTTTCAATCTGTTACAAATGAACAAGGCATAAATTGTACCCTCAGTTCTTTAATGACTCTGGTAACCAAGAGAATATTCAACTTTGCTTTTATAGCAATTATAATCGCTCTTCCTGAATTAGTTTCAGAACTTCAAGTATAAAAGCTATTTTACAGTCTACTGTGACATTTCAGGAGGAAATACCCAATTCCCAAATCCATGTTGTGTATTCGCTGTGCCTGTCTAAGATTTGTTGAAGAAGATGGATGGCTTGATGTGATGGCAGATATGATCAATGCAAGAAGGGAACAAGTGTGAAATGTAGATAAAATTCATTGTTTTAAGGAGATTTATTTTTGTGCCCACAAATAGGACCTGAAAGAAAAAAGTGCCACAATCCTCCTTCAGTGAGACTTAGACAATAGTTTTATTCACAGAAGAAAGGGCTCTTATATATGAACTCACTGAACCATGCATGTAGCAGAGCATTAAATTATTTGTTACAGAAGTCAGTGAATCATAGTCGACCCACTGGGGGGAGACGTGCCCTTGTTGACACCCCCATCCACTTCTCTGTGAAATTGGGGGCTGGGTATTATTGAGCAGCTAAAAATAATTCAGAAAATGTTGAGTTGCTTTTCTAGAGGCCCTTTCTTTTCCGATTTAATGCTTAATCTGCATAATTTTAGAAATTTGAAGTTAAATTGCTCCATAAGACTACTTGAGAGAGGCCCACAGACCCTTTGGGAGCAAAAGCATCTGTTTTTCTATGCTCACATTAAAAAAAAAAGTATGTGTGGAAAAGTGTCTATGTTTTTTCCCCTTAGATCCATCTGGTATGCAGATTAAGTTATTTGCAGACCTAAGTATCTCCATGTTTGGGTTTTCTACATCAGTGCCAAAAAAGGATCTATGTATAAAGATTGATCTTACTTTGAGTACAGAACATGCCTTGCTGTTCACCTTAATCTGTTTCTCTTTGATTTAGGTATCCTGAGAATGTTTGGAGGGCTGGGGAGTGAGATGAAGCAGGTTTCTGATGTTAATTAACCAGATTTACCCATTGTATAGATATTTTCTCTTTAAGAAAAAACTATTAGACCACGTGTGTGTGTGTGTGTGTGTGTGTGTGTGTTCAAAGAGAAGACATTTTTTTCAACTGCTTTCCCTTTCCTGCTTCCTCAGTTACAAGAAGATACTGCTATCCTGTGGCAACCTATCTAATTTCAGCAGACTGAGATTAGAAAAATAATTCTAAAGGAATTAACTTCTGATATATGTAGCAGAAATCAGCCTCAGAATATGCCAGACTTCCCAGAAGAAACCTTCCATCAGATAAGATAAAAGCCGTTCATTTTCTTGAATGAAAACCCCAAGCTACTAAATTGCTTTAGTCTTAGTAAACATATATCAGAAGTCAATTTCTTTAGAATTATTTTTCTAATAATCTCAATCTGCACACACTGAATGTCAGGAATTCATATTGCAGGCATCTGACTTGAATACATGTGCTGGATTAGTGAAGCAGAAAAGAGTCAGTCACCCATACCAGAGTCAGTCCAATGGCGATGGGGAGGGTGCAGATGGAAAAAGAAAGGCTGAAGCTTTTCACAAAGAAGGAAAATGGGAGGATAACCGAGAAATTTCATCAGCGTGTATACAGTCTACAGGGAAAGCTTATGCAGAGAGAAAGCAATTGAATAGGGCATCCAATAAAATGCTAGGATGTGAGGATTAGAGGACAAAGATTTCACCCAAGAACATGTCTTTGGGAAGTTTCACTTTCCAGATTTCAATATTACATTCACTGTGACTGAATAGAATATGCAGAAGATTTAAATAGCAGGAGAGGCAAAGAGAACATACAAATAAGAGGCAATAAATGGCCACAACTAAGTTACAGGAGCAACATCATTCTTGCCTGGAGGACTAAAAGACCATTTCAACACATGTTGATCTTGGTGAGAATGCCTCATTGTATTAACCCTAAAACATTATTTCTCAAATTTCATATCCTCAGAAATTTCCTTAATAATTTGTATCTATCCACATACCACACTATCATTTTCTTGATATTTATCTCTATAGCTGCTTGTTTACTTAAATTTAGCAGTGTCCAAAGCAATAATATCCATGAAACTACATACAAGAAAATAAATACAACTGTGTGAAAACAAAATCTATTCATCCAGATGTCACTGCAAATCCTCTGGTGTACCGTCAGGAGTAGTGGCGAATATTGCCTTAATGCAGCTGTGTCTTTAGGGAAGAGAATACAGACCATGCCTTCCTGTCCGGACAAAACAAGTTTTATTTGCCTTATGGTTCAAATCTTAAGAGTATCTCCATCTACTTTCAAAGGGTCATGAGTCTTGTAAGGGAGCAAGATGATGGGCAGTTTGGGAGGTAGCAGATAATGCCCAAGGCTGCGTACAAATGACAAATGTGGAAACTTACAAAGGCTTTCCTAAGGCAATTTACTTGTACTGCCCCACCTAGGAAGCCCAGCAGCTTTGATCGGCTAGAGTTCTTGGTCATAGGGCAAATAATAAATACTTAAAATATCTGGACTTTTCCATCAGCCTAACTTCCGGTAAAATGATGCATTTCCAAACACTGTGTCTTTTCTTAAAGTATCTCATCTAGAAGACCTTTCACACCACCCTATTTCTATTTGCAATACTCTAGGTTTTTTCCCAAGAGGCGAGGTATGGGTGATTTAAACCACTATTCAACCCAGAGTAATACAGCAAGAAAGAATATTAATTTCTCTCCAACATAGCCGTATGTCTGACTTTTGTAGTCTCTGCATTTTGTATCAGCTATCTCCCTAAATCACTGATAACTTATTTTAAACAATATATTTTAAATAGCAGTGTCCTTTATGCATTCTTTTATGAAATTACTGTCAACTTTTATGTTCACACTTACAACTTTTGTTTTAATATTTACAACTTTATGCTATATCAAGTTGTATCTTTATGCATATCAACTTTATGCTATATCAAGTTGTATCTTTTTTCTTTTCTCTGTAGATGTTGTAAAATTGGACCCAAAGCCCTATAATCTTGAATGTCAAGACCTACTTGAAGGACTGTACAAGTGGTGAGTAGAAGGCTTGGCAGTGCCACTGGATTCGTTACTTGGATTAAAGGAAAAGGAAAGGCATCATCTGGCATAAGGCTGAGTAGTCATTCCAACATGTGTTTTTTCCCAGCCACAACCACTTGGATATGGGCGGGATATTGCAAGACTTCCTTCACTGGCCCAGGACCCACACTTTCCCATCTGTAGATATTTATCAGGATCAAGAATTCTAGTATCTCACCTGAAATGATAGAGTTGAAACTTGTAAGAGTCTAAAACTCTTCATAGATGTGATATGAATCACCCTGAAAGCTTACAAGAAGTATTTGTTAAAGATGCTATTCTAGAAAGAGCTGTGAACCTTAGAGTCAGGTGGTTCTGGATTCAAATCCTACCATTTACTTATTAGCTCCATTACACTGTGCAAAGCCGAGCCATGGACGGTCGGGTAGAGTTTTAGACACCCAGGTTCATCCCAGGATGTAGAGGCCTTTAAGCTGGGAGGGGAGAGGAAGAAACATGGGGTGTGGAAAATGAGATGTTCTCCTTCGAACTCCTTGATTTTGCCTCTGTGAATGCATTTTCTGTCTATGCAACGCTTCCAACATTTGACACCCTACTCTGGGAAATTTTCTGATTGCTGAAGGAAGCAAGTAAACATGTCTTCATTTTCAAATAAAAGAAAATATATCTCAGAAACCCAGTGTGCTTCCTGGGCTTTTGGTTTTCAGGATAGTTCCTTATTTGGCAAGTTTCTCTCTCTTCTGGGAGCCGTGTCGTTTAAGTTTATCTCAATTTGCAAATGGATGACAAATGATAGAAACTTAGTTTCTGGGCTGTAAAATATAGAATTCTCCTAATTTGCAAATGTGTGGTTTGGTCTTTCACTTTCGCTATTTGAATTTCCATTCTCTTCCTCATCTGATAGCTCATGCACTTTTGTGATCATGCTGATACAATAAACTATTGGTAGCTTGAAGTCAGCCATAGTGGAAGTATTTATTGGTCTGGCCAAAAAGTTAGTTTGAGTTTTTGTAAGATGGTATGCAAAAGCCCAAATGAATATTTTGGGGTAATCTAATACATCACAGAAATTAGCCAACACTACAAATTAGAACTCCCCCCAGCCTCACCTTGAAAGTCAGTTTACCTGCATACCACTGGACTCAGAAGTACCCAGTGGATGGAACGGCTGCTTCTCTTAACCACATTTCATTCATTCCTTCTTTCAGTGAACATTTGTTGAAGGCCTGCTCTGTACCGATCCTGGGCCCAGACACTGGGGAGGCAGAGGTCACCAGAACCTGGTGCCTAGCCTGGAGGATCTCACCATTAGAGTAGGAAAGATTGCCAAGTTAAGAGACAGCTATAACCCATCAGGAGAAGTGTGAGAACAGAAATATGTACAGCATACTGAGAATGATTAACTCATAACCTGCTAGAGATAGAAAGGACTTTGTCTCCAACTAAAGAATTTTTTTCCTGTGGTTTTTATAATTGGGAGCCTGACAAACAGGTGACTTAAAGAGAATGCTATTTTGAAAACAAAGAGATATCTATTTCAGAGGGCGATTTCTCTTGATTTCAGGACAGTCTTGCTGTTTTACAGTGCTTACACACTAGAGGGGAGATTTTTATTTGGACCAACTATAGGGATTTGTTGTAATGGTAAGCCAGGGCTGGCTCCATAAGAAATTGTGACTGATATGGTTCAGTGGAAAAGCTAAGTTAGAAGGGGTATAAGTGGTTATATAGTAAAGAAAAGGTGATCTGCTAAGGGCAGTGCATCCTAGCTTTGCCAAGTCCAAGTTGTGAAACATTAGGCAAATTACCTGACCTCTCAGTTTCAGTTTTCAAGCTGTAAAACAGGGAACATAATAGTTGAGAGGCAGTGAAGTAGGGTGGTCAAGAGTATAGGCTAGACTACCTGGGTTTAGGTCCCTACTTTGCCCTTTAATAGCTATGTGACTTTGGGCAGTTAACTTAAACTCTCTGACTCAGTGAACTTGTCTGTAAAATGGGTCTATCATTAGTACCTACCTCACAGAATCTCAGTGAGGAATAAATGAAATGCTGTATCAATGTCTACAGCTCCTAACACAGCGCCCAACGCTTATCCTACCTATCTTAGTTACATTTCCCCTTCCTTATTGCTACTGCGATGTTTCCCCTATCTATCCTTCTCTGTAGCAATCACATCTATTCTTCAAGGCACATCTCATATGCAGCCTCGTCCATGAAGCCTTCCCTGATTTTATGTCCTCATTCTTAAAATGGAGAGATGTAGTTTCCTGCTGCTATGGGGTGAGGGATTTGGAGAGACATCAGAACTTGGTGTGGAGGGGTATCGAGGGCACTGATCTGGATAGCTCTGGGTTGGAGGTACAGGGAAGGAGCTGAGGTTTGCACTTAGAGCAGAGGGGTGAATTGAACTGGGGGTAAACCAACAGCAAAGTAATTCGCACTGCCACCTGCCACTGTCCTGCCTCCAACATTGATCAGGACCATGAATTCAAACTACATAGAAAGTGTGTCTCGGAAGAAGATGTGTGTGGGGAGGCAGGGGATGGTTCTGCCCACAGACAAAGAAGTGCAGGCCATCACCTAATTTTTCATGTGTAGGTGTCACAGTGTTTCTGCCACAGAAGAGAATGGGGGTGGGGGGACAATGAGAGGGGTGAGAGCAGAAATTTGGCACAGTCAGTAAGATGGATGTCTACACCATTACTCAGGGGTCTTGGATTGCCCCACTCTGACAGTAACAACTGGACTTGGCCAATCTACGCTTCATTTCAGGAGCAAGGAGGCATGGCTGTTCCAGGCTTTCTCACTTGAATCCACAGAGGCTGTGGCGGTAGAGAGAACACTAAGGAACATGATCCACCTTCCTTGGAGGCTCAACCTTGGGGCGGGATGGATCACCTGGGGTGTCTGTGAAGATGCAAGTACCTGGGCACCACTCTTCAGAGAGTCTAATTCACAGAGTCTGGTTTAGGACCCTGGAGTCTCGTTTTAACACACAGTTGACTGTGATGTGCACCGAACTTAAAGAACTAGCTATCCGTATGATAATAAATGCACTTTGAAAAACTAAAAGCAGGATCGTCCATGACTGAGTCTCATGGAAAGGAGTAGGAAGGGAGATATTGAACTTATGGGGTGCACCCTTGGAGAACTGCCCTGGGAAGCTCTGGGCAGGTAGGGGCCAGCCTGAGGACACCTGCGCAGACGCCTGGGAAAGGTGCCAAAGGGGGAATTTCTGGATACACCCTGAGACAGAGATTAGAGGACCAGTGGTTTCACTGGGGAGTGATTCCAGGACGCGCTGGTAGGGGAGTGGGGACATAGCAAAGGGAAAGAAGCCAGCAAAGGTGCACGGATGAACGGGGGGGGTCTAAGCACCTCTGGGTCTGCTGTGTCTTTCAGTTCCCATTCACCACCGACTGGTAGCTTCTGTCAGAAGGATTAATTCCTCCCCTACAAGTCTGATTTATCTGACTTCAAGTGAGAATGGCACATGCTGACAATAGGTGCTGTTGGCATGTATGAAAAAGGCAAGTGCCCAACAAGGGGGGGCACCGGCAGTATCTGCTGTAACTGCAGTGACCTTATGTCACATATGCTGCATTCTGTTATCTACATATTGCTTTGATTTGCATCACTGCAATTGATAAAAAGAATGAGGTAGGTAGTAAAGTGTGATGGTTGTGGGAATGGCCTATGGAGTCAGACTGACCTAGAACACCAGTTTCTCCTCATTGTAGCTGAGTGACCTTGGACAAGTCATTTCCCTCACTGAGCCTCACTTCCCACATACGTAAACTAGGGCTCATAATGACACCTATTGCATTATGGTTATTGTAAGGCATAAATGCAGAATTCCAAGCAGAGAGCTCGAGATATAAGGGGGCTAAAGCAATATTACTTCCCTTTATGCCTCCGTCTCTGTTTTTTTGTAAAGTAATTTAATTTATTTTTTGGCCACACTGTGTAGCATGTGGGATCTTACTTCCCAGACAGGACAGGGATCAAATCCAGGCCCCCTGCATTGGAAGCATGGAGTTTTGACCACTGGGTCACCAGAAAGCCTCCACCCCTCTCTCTTTACTCAATTTGTACCCCCATTGTATGGCACCAATGTGGTACTTAATGTTTCTAACGTGGAAGGCTTAAGTGCACCCTGGAGAAAAGTCCACATTGCTCATGAAGCAGTTGATCGAAGGTGCCATTTAAAATAATACAAAATCTAGAAAAGTAAAGGGGATGGGCATTGACCAAGTCCAGATGCTGGAAGACTTTCCCCCTGGGGAGGAAGATATCTTTTAGACTAAATGTTGAATGATTCGGGGAATTGTTTTTGGCAGAGAGAAGGGAAGGAGGATCCCAGGTGGGAAGATGCCCTGGACAAGGTCACCATGATAGGTCACCATGATAGGTCAGAAGACAAACATAAACTAACATTTATTGAGCACTTACTCTGTACAAGGCACTGTGGAAAGTGATTTTTTTAACATGTTTTATTTCATCAAATCCCCACCACAACCTTGCAAGTTAGGCACTATTTATTAATTTCATCTTCCATGTTAGGAAACTGAAGCACAAAGAACTGTTGGCTGATTTGCCTGAGGCCTCACAGGCAGAAAATGGTGAAGCCTGGAGTAGAAATCAGATGTGTCTGACTCCAAGCCCAGTCACTAAGTGTGAGCAGCCATAATAATAATTACTAATCATAAGAGCTATCATGGTTTCTGTGGAATGATCAGCTCCCACTATGGATTCAATTCAATAAAGACTGAGCACCTCCTGTTATTATGATTATTACCTAAGTGCGGAGCAGTTTTAGCCTGAATCTTTGGAAATTTTCCTTTATTGTGGGGCACCCTGGGAATTTTCCTTTGGTTTCCCCTAATTATTTCTTAAAGCCATGGGCTTGGTTCGTACGATTACGACTCCAATTTTCGATTCCCTATCAGCATATGACACGAGTTGTCATTGTTTAATCACAGGCTGCACTTGTGATGAATGTTGGATAATCTGAACAAAAGCACAGGAAAACTAATTAGAAGGAACCAAAGGCAAGAGGCTCACAGCCTTGAACAAGAGACTGTGTGAAGGTTTCTAGGACTCAGTCCCTGAAGCTCTGACAATGCATTTTGATCCTTGTCTGAATGCAAATGAACGACTCCATCCCATCATAGGCAGTTTGTCACAGCGCAGGTTATTTAGCTGGTTAATTAAAAGTCTGAGTGAGCTGGTGCCTATCTGCACTGGGCTCTGAAGATAACCAAACCTGTGTTCTGACCAGGCAAGTTAATTTAAAATAAGTGACCTCAATTGGGTAATGGCTGCAGGTTCAAATTCAAGAATCGCTATAATTAGTCCCAGATGGATCTTAATTGTTCTTTCAGGAAACAGAGTGATGAAGGCGGAAAGAGAAACGCCCAAGCCTAAAGTAAAGGTTTGGAGGAGGCAATGGCACCCCACTCCAGTACTCCTGCCTGGAAAATCCCATGGGCGGAGGAGCCTGGTAGGCTGCAGTCCATGGGGTTGCCAAGAGTCGGACATGACTGAAGTGACTTAGCAGCAGCAGCAAAGTAAAGGTTATTTGCCATATCTTTCCAAAAGCAGGGGAGCTGACTGGGGCAGGACATAGTTAAGATGGTATAGCAAGACTTCCATGGCTGCTGTCCAAATGTGTCCTTCTAGACATAGAGTGGGCATAGCTCTTTTAGAAACAAGAAGAATTCAGTGCTCTTACCTATGTGATCTCAGGCGAGTTATTTAACCTTCTTATGTCTGTTTCTCATCTATGTAATGGAGAAAACACTATGAACGCTACCAAACTCAGAGGATCGAAGAAGATGCTGTGCAAAATTGCTTTAAAAAAAATACGTAAAGCTCTACAAGGCAGTATTTATTCTTGCTTTAATCCAGGAAAGTTTCCTAATCAGAGTTGTGGTTTTAGAGTATATGGGTATGCTAGGCGTGTTCCTCTTTTTATGTTTTCCTTCTACTCTGCTGTAAACCAAGTACCTTCTGAACTACACCCCTTGAGAGGTGAGAGGATGACAGTTGGCAGGATGTTCAGCATCATATCTGTGTGATGGTACGTGATGTTCTAATTTCTTAGGAGGTGTGCCTGCAGAGCTGAAAGGGATTTCGGCTTTGTGAGCTTTGGGAAGAAATCAGAGTGCACACAGTTAGCATTTTGCACTACAAAATCAGATCCGTCTTCACTCGTGTTAATATAAATCTTTGACTTGAAATTACGTGCTGGCACAGCACTGCGGTACCACGAGGTTAGTGTAAGCCACAGTGACAGTGGGATGGCTTTATCTTCTCATTTTTTATGTGAATACTTGGTTTCCCTTCACTGTTCTGATATGTTCTAATTACCTATCTCTTCCCAAGCTCTGGCAGCCAACAGTAATAAGAATTTGTACAATGATAAAAATACGTGAAAAACTCATAACCCAGTACAAAACCCTGGAAGACCAAGAACTTGACCATTTGGGGATGCACAAATGACTGTTTTTGAAGCTGCTTTTTTGGTCCAGATTCCACTTTTTAAAGGGAATTGTACTGTGATGCCCATTTGAGTCCCCCTTAATGGAATATAAGCATCTAAGACAGAGATTTACAACCTATGCCAACTGACAGTAATCACAACTATTTATCCTTTAAGCCTAACCAAAACTCATTAAAGGAGCCTGCTTTTAAATCAGAATCTGCATTCTGTCTTGTTAGATGAGCCAGCACATAATGGAGTTGTGTCTCCCAGAACTGCATTGCTATCAAAGGGCTGTGCCTTTTGCTGAAAAGAGCTTGAGGTCATAAGGAACAAATAAACAAAAAGCCCTGGCTCCACATTAGCCTTCACCCCTGGGAAACATGCATCCATGGTATGGAGTGGCAGAGAGAACAGCTTTGCAAGGATTTTGTAAAGGTTTAAGCCATAGGCTGTGCATTCATTGCTACACATCTCCCTGGGGAGTTGGTGTGGTGTACTCTAAGCAAAAGCCACAGGACGCAGTGCACCGAGGACTGGGAATTCTTCTCCAAGTGATAAATGCCAGGACTACCCTCCCCTCACCCCGAAAAATGTCAAGAAGCTATTTATTTAACTCAACAAATATTTATTGAGCACTTACTAGGTTCCAATCTGTTTTAGGTGCTGGGGATATGGTAATGAACAACACAAAGCACCCTGCCCTCAGGAAGCCTGTATTCTGCTTTGCTTGTCTGGTGATCACTCCCACTTGTAAATTTCTACACGGTTTCTACCTCTCATCCTTTCCTCAGACTACTGATTATTTACCCAAACTAGGCACGTGTCCTTTCGTCCCAATTAGACTTAAAGAACTTGAGGGCAGGGCCCCAGTTTAAACTAATTAGTGTGTATATCATTCAGCACAGTGCCCTGTATGCGGTGTTCAATGTTTTTGAATGATGAGAAAAAAGAGGACTCCAAATACAAGGGAAAAAGGATGAGACTTTACATTGACTTCAAATGTCATCTTTCTGGTATAGTATGTTTTCTTACGAATGGACTCAACCTAAACACTAATAATGCCAGGTAGTTGGGTGGGAAGTGGGATGGGGGTGAGAAGGCAGGTGGCCTTTTCAAGGGAGTCCGTATGTAGATATCTGTTTGGTCCCTGTATTGGTGTAGTCTTGGGTGGTGTGGTGCAAGGAAGCTGGACAGTGGAATCAGATCTGGGTTTAAATCTTTTCTCTTTCACTCACTGCTTGTGTGGCTGCTATATGTATTAGTCTCTCTCTTAGCACCTCAGTTTCTTCATCATAAAATGATGGGGTAGTTTAATCCCTAAGCAGAACCTTCTCATTTCAGATATCATGCTACTATATTTCCTAGTGGAAAAATTCTGTTTCTTGAGGATCAAAAAGTTGAGATGAAAGATAGAATTGTGTTCTGGCCAATATAGTCTGTGTTCTTATTGGTATCAAGTTTCAACCATTCTGCTTTACAACATCTGAGTTACTCTCCGTTTCCTAATTGGCACTGCTTATTAGCATTCACTCTGACAAGGGAGCTTGTCATATCTATGCAAATACAAATTTCCACCCCCTTTCACCAAACCAGGTGAACTATTGGCCCCTGAAGACTCAGTTCAACAAGTCATCAGAAACAAGCTGTCCGGGTCTCTAAGTCAGGCATGTTTCTTGTGCATTCCCATTAGGATCTTGTTCCTTTCTGTCACTGCAGTTAGACCATGATCATCTGTCTACCTGACTGCTTCTCTATGAACTCATGAGCTCCTTGGAGACTAGAACCACGTCTTCTTTGTTTTTTACCTTTTCTTTAAACTTGCTACTAGTTTTTATCTGGGACGACAGACCCAGGCAGCACACATCGGAATGTCTTGCTTTCAAGGACAGCTTGAAACCATATCTTTACATTTCAGCAGTTCTACTGGAAAGGATTGTGCATAAGAGCCTTCTGTTTCCTTTTCTCATGCAGCTAAGAAGATAAAACTATTCACTTGTTTCTGCCACTTCAAATATTATTCTTATTTATGTAGATTCTATGAAGAGAACACTTGAATAATGGGTTCTTTCCAGTTTCCACAAAGAACCAAGTCTGAACTAGTCTTCTGTATGCAAAACAAAAAACAAAACAAAAAAAAACCCCACAACTTTGTTCGATGTGTTGGGTTCTGTTGCAGTGAGATCACAAACGAAACCATCCCCATCTTCCTCTGGAGTACAGTAAAGGGAAATTCATCTCCATCTGACAACTTTTCAGCTAAGCTCCCTGAGCAAAGCCAATAATATGGAACTCATGAAAACAGTTTGAAGACTGAACAGCTTTCACTATATTTGGAGAAACAATACCATTTTCTCTTGGCTCATAAATCCTCCAGTTCCTGGACCATTATGAACATGGCTCTTTTTCTTTAAAAAAGAGTTTGATGGCAAGATTATCATGCATGCATTCTTGATATGAGTTAAGAAAGTGAGGAGAATGAGTTGTAGTTCACCAAGTGACCACTAGAAAGTGGCTAGGCATTCATGTGTATTGTCTCTTGGGGTGTTGAGATCTGTGACTGTAGTTAGTTAAACAAGGGGTGTGGTGGGAGCTGCAGTGGACGGAATCATGGGCGAAGAATACTAGTGGGGAAGTTGTCTTGGGCATAATCTGCCTTCCCACTTAGTCCTGGGCTTCCCTGGTGGCTCAGATGGTAAAGAATCTGCCTGAAATGCAGGAGACCTGGGTTCAATCCTTGGGTTGGGAAGATCTCCCAGAGAAGGGAATGGCTACCTACTCCAGTATTCTGGCCTGGAGAATTCCATGGACAAAGGAGCCTGATGGGCTACCATCCATGTGGTCACAAAGAGTCACGACTGAGCAACTATCGCTTTCACTTAGTTTCAATATTTCACAATTAGTGCTCTGTCTTCAACAGGTTGAGTGTGAGAAGCAGCCCGTAACTCTTCTGGGGAGGAGCCCTGGACAACACTGCTCTCCCCTAATGAAAGCCAATGCCTGAGGCTTCGGAGATGGGTCTGCAGCCCCCTGTTAAGAGCTAACGGCTCTGTTGGGAGATGCACTTTACTGCCACTCCTTGAAGCTCTCTCTGAGCAGCTTGGTGGTGGTTGCCATGGACACCAAGTAGCAAACAGGCTAGGGTCAGAGTTTGAAGGATTGTGCTGTGCTTGAGTGGGTGAGACTGAAATTAAGTTAATGTGTGTACAAATAAGGTGCATTTCTTTCTTTCACAACTTTGAGAAAATGGCAACAAAGCAGTCTGTCAAACAACAATTGATTTTATATTGGCCAGGGAAGAGGGAGGAGAAGCAATTTATTGAGTAGGAGGTTCTCCAGTTAAGCACAGGCAGTAGTTTTAAATAAGGTCAAGAGAATTGAAAGGGCTCTCAGAGCTGTTGAAGAGATAGTAATGATGAAAAGGTACTTAAGAATGGCCATTAAGAAGCTTTCTATAGTATCTTCTTAGAGGGCCTAGTCCCTTGCTTCAGGGTCTCTGGATCCTCATTTCTTAATCTAAGACCCAACATTACTGAGATTTCACTGCATCTGATTCTGCCCTCCTATTTACCTCTACAAGTGTGTGTGTGTGTATCTTTTAGAAAACATTTTTTCAAATAAGTTCACCCAGTCTTCTATTTTAGATGTCCCCATTCTTTTTTTTTTGATGTGGACCATTTTAAAAGTCTTTATTGAATTTGTTACCACATTGCTGCTGTTATATGTTTTGGGTTTTTGCCCAGGAAGTGTGTGGGATCTTAGCTCCCCGACCAGGAATTGAACTCGCATGCCCTGCATTGGAAGGTGAAGTCTTAACCACTGAACCACTGGGGAAGTCCCCTGTGTCCCCATTCTTAACATTGGTGGGCACACTTCCTGCCAATGCTGAGCTCTGAAAGAGACAGTACCCTTCCTGCCCTGTCCTCAATAATGATCCAGTTATAGGGAGAGCCAAAATTTCCTCTGTTGGAACAACTGACAGCATGGAAATAAGTTAAAGCACATAAATTTGAACTCAGAACTCTTGTTGATGACCAGTTAACCCCACTATGGTAGGACCAAAAAACCATAATCAAAGTACTTGCCACTCTCTTGGTAGTGCTCACATATCCAAATCTTTAAGATGATTGTAATAAAGTAACAGCACAGCATCAAAGACAAATACAAAGACTGAATATCTGGGGACCATGTCCTAACCACCAAACTCTTGTGTGACTTCACCATACCAGTCTCCCTCTCTTGGGACCTGCCTCAGATTATACAAGGAGCTTAATGCTCTTTGAGTTCTTGGACTCAGTGACCACATGTTCCTTTCTTTATTCATTTTCCCCTCCTCTTTGAAATGAGGTGCAGTGACTCTATAATGCTTGTGGACTTGCCCTCGCTGGGGAATCTTAGAATACCTTAGAGAAATTGTCTGATTCATCTTAACATCATTCTGGTAAGGTAGGGGAGGAGTTTTCTATTTTATAGCTAAGTAGATGAAAGGTGAGGTGACTGTGTAAGGTCACCTGGGGATCTTGAGACAGAACTCAGCCAGGTTTCTGGTCTTTTATCTATAGTGCTAGATGACTTCAGAAGATATTTGTTAATTGCTATTCTTTTTCAGAGTAGGGTGTTGGTGCTACATGTATATCTGGGAAGCTGCTTGGTAGTTATACTTTTAAAAGGTTGGAGAGAGAATAGTGGTGTCTGGCTACTAATCTCTTCCACTTTGGCTCTGCCTCTAGTGCTTGTCTGCATGCTAAGTCACTTCAGTCGTGTCCAACTCTTTGCCACCCTATGGACTGTAGCCTATCAGGCTCCTGCATCCATGGAATTCTCCAGGCAAGAATACTGGAGTGGGTAGCCATTCCTTTCTCCAGGGGAATCTTCACAACCCAGGGATCAAACCCACGGTTCTTATGTCTCCTGCATTGGCAAGTGGATTCTTTACCATTAGTGCCACGTGGGAAGCCTCTGTAGTGACATGACCCTAATTGTCACCAGTATCCCCGAGCTCTGGCCTGGGCCCATTGAGTCATGCCCCTTACTTGTCAGTTTGTTATAACTTTTGGATAGAGACAAATTCGACCCTGTCGAATCTGGATAGAAGGCAAGCTGCCCCAACAGGAGTGGGATGGAATTGACTGAGAGGGCCAGGTGGGTGGTTGCCAACAGTGGCATCAGACTGATCACAGCTCCTTCCCACACTCAGTCTCACTGAAGTCCAGACCTTGGCATGGATCAGTCAATGGCCTTTGCCCTTCGGTGTCAGTGCAGTGAAGAACTTGAGTCTGTACATTTTATTTACAGTTACTTATTTTGCATTGGCTTTGTGTCTCTCTTATAAGGGAGTCTTGGGGTCTAAATTATTTAAAATACAAAGGTCCTGTGGCAATGTGAGTATGAACCATAAGTAATATTTTTAAAATGTTTTTTTATTGTGGTAAAAGTCACATAATGTAAAACATACTATCTTCATCATCTTTGCACAGTGCATTTGCACTAAGTACATTTGCACTGCTGTGCAACTCTCACCATTATCCATCTCTCCAAATTTCCACCTTCTTAAACCAAAACTCCGTCCACATTAAATGCTAACTCCCCATTCCCTTTCCCTACCCCTACCCCCCACCCCTGGCATCTACCAATGTGCTTTCTGACTCTATGAATTTGATGATTCTAGGTATCTCCTACAAGTGGAATCAGACAGTATCTCTCTGCACCTAATGTATAACAATAAGTAGCTTTTGTGTTGCTGTTGTAAACTGTGGTTCTTGCAGCCCTTATGAACCTGTTTGTTACAATGTCTGTTGAAATCTAGGACAAGACTCCTGTGATCATGAAGCTGTGTGATGAACCTTCTAATTGCTATATTTTGGTTGCTTTTAATTTGGGAAATTTTCCTAATAAATCTGGATAATGATTCTAAAAAAATTAATTAATGTTTACAAGCCAGTAATTGTAATCCCCTAGGAGCTTGTCAGCCCCTCAGTGTCCGCAAAGGCTTAGCTGGGACATTCACAGCATCAGCCGTACAAAGGAACAGGTGTCAGGGTGCTTTCCTCCCGTGCCAACTGAAAACATATTCAATGCCTATAGAGGGATAAAATAGTTATCTGTGGTTAATGTTTCCTTTTTTCTATTTTTTAAAAGGATGGATCTGAGGTCTCACTTGATTTAAGTGATGTAGTTAACTCAAAGGAGACTATTTGTATTTTATTTTCCCATTTGAACTGGTTCATATTTTTATAATTTTAGAATAAGATACCAGCCTTGATCCTAAAATGCTGGTGATAATGGGTAGAAGAGAAAGTCTTTTGATGTAATAAGTCTTTACTGCAACCTATCGTACTTTTCTTTGGGCAAAGGGCATCTGAGCAGCAGTAACTGTAGAGAGGGATATAATAGGCTTGTGATAAACAGACAGACCTCAGTTAATCAAAATCCAACTGCCAGAAATTCTTAATTAATAGGAGTTTTCCCCAGGCATTTTCCAGATACAATAAGGACTGATGAGATATTTATATATATGGATGTGGAAAAACTTTGATCAACCCGAAACTTATTAATGGGGACATTTGTTGTTCTGAATTCTAAGGACAGAGGTAAATGATAAGCTTCCAGGCTGTGTCCTGACCTTGGAACGTATCATCTCTATCTCTCCTTTCATCTGTGTCTCCAAGTCTAAGCAAAGCTCACTGATATTGAGGCTCGCAAGATTCTCAGTCAGCAAAGAAACTCTCAGTGATGGTCACTAGCCTGGAAATCTGAGAAAGCAGGAAGACATGTCCTTTCCCCTCCCAACATATCTAGCACTGTGTGGGTCAAAGGGGTCAGACTCAATCAACAGTTCTTGAATTGAATTTCCTACCTGGTTTTTCACAGTGCTGGGAATCACAGCCTTTTGGAACGGGAAGGGACCATCGTATTCAATACACTCATTTTCCAGTTTAGGAAATGGAGGCACAGAGCAACAAGGTGACTTTTTGAAATCATAAAGCTAGGTCTCCTGCCTCAAGGCTTTTGTACTCTGCTTTAGAATACTCCAGAATGTTTCCAGTCATCCCAAGGACTCTCATGACGTTCCTTAATGAAAATTAATTTGAATTGGTGATTATTTTTTTTAAAGTAAAACCTCCAAGCTTCATAGGAAAGAATCAAGTAAATAATGAGGTATCACAATGTTTAAAAATGGGGGAGGGGGAGGGAACTGTTGGTTGAACACAGGCATTTCCTTTGTGAGACCAAAGCTTCTATCATCTGAAATAAACAAGATTCTTGCTGTTTTGAAGTAATGATCTTGAATGAGTTTTTCCTCTTTATTTTCCCAGAGGGAATTTGCTTCTAAATATTCATGAAGCCAGTCTAGCCAGTCTGATGTGAAGTATGACCAGAGAATCAGATCATCTTTTATAATAAGCCAAAGATTTAAATCTCTAAATATAGACTACTGAGATCTGCTACTAACTCTTAGGATAACTATCTTTGCATTTTGGGGAACAAGTTTATTTAAGGCTGCCAGTGAGTGTTAAAATCACCTAATATGGCGAAGGTTTTTTTACTGCAAGTACAGAATTCGACTCACTTAGGGCCTGGAAAACAGAAGTCTGGACTTCAGAGAAACAACATGGGCAGTGAGAATCTTTAAGAAATCCAACCAGAGGCTTTGCTTTTGGGACACTGTTCTGCAATTTTGGGATGCATTTTTGAAGTATTTATTTATTTGGCTGCAGTGGGTCTTAGTGCATCCTTAGGCATGCAGAATCTTTAGTGGGGACATGTGGGATCTAGTTCCCTGATCAGGCTTTGAACCTAGGCTCCCTGCATTAGGAGCACAGAGTCTTAGCTACTGGATCATGGGGTGTATTTTTGCTTCGAAATATGTATTAGGGTAGTCTAGGATATGTTAAATAACAGCATTAAATTACCACATCATTAGGGTAAGAAACAGAGACGACTGGACACCATGATTGGTGAGGTAATAAAAAGCGTCCCTGAAGAGGATGAATGAGGCAGCCAGTTTTCAGTGAGAAACCTGGAATGGTTGGAGGTGGGGAAGGAAAGGGTTCATCTACTAAGAGATGAAGGAAAGCCAGTGGGTGTGCTTGGCTACGTACTCATCTATGTCTGGACGCGTGCCCATTAGGAGATTGGGGAGCAGGGAAAGCAAAGAGGAACGGGAAGTCTTTTTTCACATATGGGCCTTAAGATGTGCCTGGGAGAAGAAGATGGACAGGCGCGGGTCTTATATACACTTTGACCTTTTGTTGTTGTGGTTCAGTTGCTAAGTCATGTCTGACTCTGCGACCCCATGGACTGCAGCACGCTAGGCTTCCCTGTCCTTCACTATCTCCCAGAGTTGGCTCAAACTCACGTCCATTGAGTCAGTGATGTAGGCCAACTATCTCATCCTCTGTTGCCTTCAATCTTTTCCAGCATCAGGGTCTTTTCCAGTGAGGCAGCTCTTTGCATCAGGTGGTCAAAGCATTGGAGCTTCAGCATCAGCCCTTCCAGTGAATATTCAGGATTGATTTCCTTTAGGATTGACTGGTTTGATCTCCTTGCTGTCCAAGGGACTCTCAACAGTCTTCCCAGGACCACAATTCAAAAGCTTCAATTCTTTGGTGCTCAGCCTTGGTCCAACTCTCACATGACTACTGGAAAAACCATATCTTTGACTAGACAGACCTTTGTCGGCAAAGTGATGTCTCTGCTTTTTAATACACCATCTAGGTTTGTCATAGCCTTTCTTCCAAGGAGTAAGCGTCTTTTAATTTTGTGGCTGTAGTCACTGTGAGCAGGGATTTTGGAGCCCAAGAAAATAAAATATGCCACTGTTTCTGCTTTTTCCCCATCTATTAGCCATTAACTGATAGAGCCAGATGCCATGATCTTAGTTTTCTGAATGTTGAGTTTTTTTTTCTTTTCTGATTTTATTTTTAAATTTTACATAATTGTATTAGTTTTGCCAAATATCAAAATGAATCCGCCACAGGTATACATGTGTTCCCCATCCTGAACCCTCCTCCCTCCTCCCTCCCCATACCATCCCTCTAGTACAGCCACTATGGAGAACAGTGTGGAGATTCCTTAAAAAACTGGAAATAGAACTGCCATATGATCCAGCAATCCCACTGCTGGGCATACACACTGAGGAAACCAGAAGGGAAAATGTTGAGTTTTAAGCCAGGTGTTTCACTCTCCTCTTCAGCCCTCATCAAGAGGCTCTTTAATTTCTCTTCGCTTTCTGCCATTAGAGTGGTATCATCTGCATATCTGAGGCTGTTGATATTTTTCATGCAGTCTTGATTCTAGCTTGTGATTCATCCAGCCCAGCATTTCTTTGACTTTATATTTTATTAAATTATATTAATTATTTGATTTATATATTTTGGCTTCACTGGGTCTTAGTTGTGACACTTGGGATCTTTGGTTGCAGCATGTGGGATCTAGTTCCTTGACCAGGGATTGAACCCAGGCCCCCTGCACTGGGAGCACGAGTCTTAGGTGCTGGACCTCAGTACTGAAGTCCCTGACATTACATTTTATGATTAGTTTACTCATATAAAAAAATAATCTGTAGGCTTCTCTAATTCCTTTCATTCTACAGCCCATATGTACCTAGCATATACTATATTATTTTATCTTTGTTGAAATGTTGCTCTCTAACTTGACTCACATTGCTAGAGGCTATTACAAATTTTAAAAAGGAAAGAATGAAAAAGAACTTTTGTTTCTGCCCACAGTGCCTAGTATATTACTCTGAATATAAGCCCTTTTGTGATGTTAATCTCAGAACAGTTGACTGGTCCTTGTCTGAAAAATTTTCCTTGTAAGTTGTAATAACTATTCTAGCGGTCTGACACCTTTGCCTTTCTTCTTTTTTGTGATTTGTCTCTTGATTATGCAGTGATTTCTTAGGTAGCTAAGCAATTTTGTCCACTCCAAGAGGTCTTATTCTATGTGGTATCTTGTTTGTTTATCATGAAGGTATGGCCTCAGATTGCCCTTTGAAATCCAGGTAAGTAACACCTGCCAAATCCCTTTTCTATTTTTGTCTTTTGAAGATTCTGAAAGACTTCTCATTCATTCCACCTATAGACACATACTGGCAAATAAATGGCATCTTGCTTTGGTTCAAGGGGTCTCCAGTGTAGCTGTTTTCTCTCCTATCTGGTACTCAGCCAGGCATATAATGTGAATGTCATAGAGAAGACAGACCTGCATGTGAAGTTCAGAACCATCACTATGTGGTGGTGGAAGAATGTTTGTCTCAGCTTCTAACCATGCCTCTGAAAGCAGGTCTCCTGAAGTACTTTGGAATGCTGAGTACAGAGAATCTTTCTTAGACAACCTCTAGTGGAGAAGGCAATGGCACCCCACTCCAGTACTGTTGCCTGGAAAATCCCATGGACAGAGGAGCCTGGTGGGCTGCAGCCCATGGCGTCACTAAGAGTCAGACACGACTGAGTGACTTCAGTTTCACTTTTCACTTTCATGCATTGGAGAAGGAAATGGCAACCCACTCCAGTGTTCTTGCCTGGAGAATCCCAGGGACGGGAGCCTGGTGGGCTGCCCTCTATGGGGTCACATGGAGTCAGACACGACTGAAGTGACTTAGCAGCAGCAGCAGCAGTGGAGAAGGCAATGGCACCCCACTCCAGTACTCTTGCCTGGAAAATCCCATGGACGGAGGAGCCTGGTAGGCTGCAGTCCATGGGGTTGCTAAGAGTCAGACACAACTGAGCGACTTCACTTTTGCTTTTCACTTTCATGCACTGGAGAAGGTAATGGCAACCCACTCCAGTGTTCTTGCCTGGAGAATCCCAGGGACGGGGGAGCCTGGTGGGCTGCTGTCTATAGGGTTGCACAGAGTCAGACACGACTGAAGCGACTCAGCAGCAGCAGCAGCAGTGTTGAAAAGGATCAGACCAGATGTCGGGTGAGTTGTGGCAGTGGGCATGGAAAGGAGAAGGAAACATTTGAGTAACTTCTCTATCTCTGCCCCTTCACACCTATAATTTATCCTAACCATGTCCTCTGACCTTCTTCTTATAATTTTTTTTTTACTTTGGATAGGGTAAAAAGGAATATCTATGGGATAAAGCAAAAAATGCAAGATTATTGGGAAGATTCTCTGGAGTAGCTTGTATCCACTTCTGATAGATAGCAGTGGGATAAAAATCTTACCAAAAGAATGATGGGAGCATCACTGTATCTGTTCTACTGGATACTTGATTAACTTTCCATAGTGTTTCAGCTAGTCAGGAAGAGATTCTATTAGTGTGCAAAATCTCCCTCCTCAACCCTGCCTCACCAGGCAAATATCACCATAGGTGATTGGAAGAGCTGCATTCACAGTGTATGAGCCTAGTATATTCAGAAAAACCTAAACTCCAGGAGTAAACTGGGCATTTTGACAGGCAGATTTATGTTTTTAGGCCATGAGAGAAATAGGAACAGGCTCATTCCTAATTTTTTGAGGGCACATAGCAAGAGTACAAATGGAGGACTGTATACCACACATCTAAATGTTACAAAGTTGGAAAGCAAGATATGCCTTGGCTTGGTCTGTGTACCCACCTGTCCACCTAAATAAAGAGATAAATGGACATAAGCTCAAGCTACCAGAAATTGAGTTTATTTGGAGATAGCAGGGAAATTGCAGTTCAAGCAATGCAAATTACAGGGGAGTCTATGGAAGGTTTGGAGTGGGCTGCATTTATGAGAAAGGAACAACACAAAGTGGGGGCCCACACCCAACCAGAGCACAAGTTCTAAGTTCACTGGCTTGTGGATGGTAGGAGATTCTTGGCAGATATTCACTGTTGGGAGATAAGGCTCAGAGTTCTGTAAATTAGGTGCTTATAGGAAATCAGTCTCTCAGTTCTTGAGTTTCATTTCCCTGAGGGCACACACATGAGATTCTCTATTTCACATACACTATGTCCCCTACATACGAACTTTCAAAGATTTGAATGTGTGTTCGCACAACCAACCATATAAGTTAGTTCATGTGTCTGGCATACATTGTCACGTGCGTGTATCTACAACTGGTTATGCTTTTGTGTACTTTACTGCACAGTACTGTACAGAGTACAGTAGTACAGTACCTTTATTTCAAGCCCAGGATATTCTAAGCAAGCATAAGAGCAGTGGTCATGTAGCTGGTACTACTGTACTTCTCAAGGTAAAATAAAGTGGAGGTCGCTCAGTCGTGTCCGACTCTTTGTGACCCCATGGACTGTAGCCCACCAGGTTCCTATGTCCGTGGAATTCTCCAGGCAAGTATACTGGAATGGGTTGCCATGCCCTCTTCCAGGGGATCTTCCAGACCCGGGAGTTGAACCTGTGTCTCCTGCATTGCAGGCAGACTTTTTTTTTTTTTTTTTTTTTTACCATCTGAGCCAAGGTACTATAGTATAAGGTTAAAAATGTTTTCTTTATTTTTTGTGTTTATTTTTTATATATTATTTGTGTGAAAAGTATTATGAACCTATTACAGTACAGTACTATAAGGCTGATTGTTAGTTGGGTACCTAAGCTAACCCTGTTGGACTCATGAACAAACTGGACTTATGAATGTGCTCTCAGGTTGGAACTTGTTCATATGTAGGGGATTTGCTATACCCTGTTGGGGCAGGGTAGGGTAAGCTGGGGTGGAAGCTGAGCCCAGGGCTCAGAATTCCTGGGTGGAGACTGGATCTACCTGAAACTGGGATGAGGTGGAAGAAGCCAAGGAGAGCAAGCTCCTCACCCCACAAAAGCTTACTTTTGTGACTTGAGGTTCCTGCACAATTTTCCATGTCTTCCAAAATGACATCATTCAAGTAGAATACAGTGAGAGAGTACGGATATCAGGAAAACTATCTGCTAAACCCCTTCACTTAGAGTGACTTGGGGAGGCCACTTTTAAACAAAATTATCCATTTTTCTCTGGTTTCCTAAATCATGAGTTGCCGTTTTCTCCTTCATTGCCCCTGCCCTTGACCCCATATACCTTTGTGCTCTGATGTGGACAGCCCTGTTTGCCTTATGTATCCTTTTCCTTTTTCCTCATGATGTTCAACCAGCTATTAACCTTTCAAAAACTCTCAAGAACAAAAAGGAAAAAAAATATCTTTCTATTTCTGTGTTTATGATATGTTGCTGCTGCTAAGTTGCTTCAGTCGTGTCCGGCTCTGTGCGACCCCATAGACCACCAGGCTCCGCCATCCCTGGGATTCTCCAGGCAAGAACACTGGAGTGGGTTGCAATTTCCTTTTCCAATGCAGGAAAATGAAAAGTGAAAGTGAAGTCGCTCAGTCATGTCCGACTCTTAGCGACCCCATGGACTGCAGCCTACCAGCCTCCTCCACCCATGGGATTTTCCAGGCAAGAGGACTGGAGTGGGGTGCCATTGCCTTCTCCAGTTTATGATATGAGGAATCCTCTAAAGCATGGAGCTCAAGGCAGTAGTCCTTCTCATCTGAGTTTAAGGATGATATTGGGTGCTCAAGTCTAGGGACCCAGAAAGGCTGAGCACCCACCCCAGATACTTATCCTGTGCGTGTTTATGCTTTCCTAGAACTAGTCTTAGTTTATGCTTGGGTTTCCAGGAGTTAATGGAAGGAAGGCGAGCTGTACTTTCCAGACATTGCCAGTTACGTTCACATGATTCCCTCGCAAGGAAGAAGGAAATGGGCAACCCCTAGGGCAGTTGTTGATAAAATAATGATGATTGTGATTCTTTATCTGAGACTGAATGCCTGCAGATGGAAATTCTAGGTGTACTTATATACCACTCTGAGAATGTACCCCTCACAATTTATTCTACTCTTGTGGAGCCCATTGCATAGTTAGATTGCTTTGGTGCCACAAATAAATGAACCTGTTCATCATAAATGAATTCATCATCAAAGGCTAGGTTTAAGGGGCACATTGTCACTTCCATGCATTAATGGAATATGGATCCTCATCAAGTGGAGAAAATCTTTGTGAAACGCTCATTGTTTAACAAGGTTTGTTGTAAGCGTAGCTGCTGCTCCAGGCTTCATCAGGGTCCTTATCTCTTTTAACCTCTGGTTGAATATACTCTGATTGAAAACCTCAGTCAGATTCAGGACTGATTATTGCAATGATTAACAGCATTTGGAGCCAGACTCCTTGGGTTCAACATCTGGCTTCACCAGTTATTAGCTCTATAACCTCTAAGTCTCAGCTATTCCATCTGTTAAATGGAGATACTATTCCCATCTGCCTTATGGGGCTAATATGAAGATTAACTCACATGAGATATAGAAATGGGCACATATCCACCCACATTGATTAAAATTGTATCTGGAACATTATAAGCACTTAAAACATATTTGTTATTAAAAATGCCCAGCTGTCATATGGAGCTCAAGGCTTGAGTGCCTTTAATTATTTTAAGTGATGATGAAAAATCTAGTTAATTCTCAAATAGTCCTTGCACTTATCAATCAATGTATGTTATCCAATGTTACATTGGAGAAAAAACAGAGAGGTTGTCTTACATGCTAAACATAT
This sequence comes from Bos grunniens, assembly GCF_055505025.1. NCBI lineage: Eukaryota > Metazoa > Chordata > Mammalia > Artiodactyla > Bovidae > Bos > Bos grunniens. Next base: position 138,869,950 of record NC_141194.1, read on the forward strand.
TAGTGAGAACTAAGAATAGCTCGAGTCTTAGACTCTACTCTCATGATAAGACCTTAGATTCAACAGATATCTTGGGAGATCCATGAAGATATTGTTCTAGAGCAACAGTCCCTGAACAACTCATTTTCACACACACAGAACCTACCACTCATGAGAAGATAGCTATGGTGTCAGGTGTTCTCCATGTTACTTTGATCCTCACAACATATGAGGATCCCATGGAAGGAAGGTAGTGGAACAGTCTTTTAACATGAGAAAATGGAGCCTCAAAAAACGGTCACTTTCTTCAATGTCATGCAACAGGAAGGTGAGGGAGTTAAGACCTAAAGTCATGTCTGTTCATTTCCCAAGTGTTTATTCAGCTATACCACACAATATTCTAAGAAGAAGAGATGATACCCTCAGACTCTCATATGAACTGGCAAGTTGGCTCAAGGTTGTACAGGGATCATTGAGAGGAAGGGCTGGGACAAAGGGGGAGCCAAAGGGGGAGGGGAACTGGAGAGAACCACTTTGTGCTAAGTCGGGGGTCAAGTCAGGAGAGGACATAAGCCTTTAACATTGTTACTTCACTTGAGAGAGGTCTAGCCATTGGTGACAGTGCTCTGTGCATGCTAAATCACTTTAGTTGTGTCTGAGTCTATGAGACTTTATGGACTGCAGTCCGCCAGGCTCCTCTGTCTGTGGGATTCTCCAGGCAAGAATACTGGAGTGGGTTGCCGTGTTCTCTTCCAGGGAATCTTCCTGACTCAGGGATCGAACCTGAGTCTCTTATGTCTAATATGCACTGGCAGGCAGGTTCTTTACCACTAGCGCCACCTGGGTCTAGCCACTGGTGGCAGTGCTGTAAGTAACCCCAATTGCTAGACATATTTTGTGGTGAGCAATGCATCCTTTGTGTTATAGCCTCACACTTGACAAGGCCCCCTAGTATTGTTTATCTTGTTTAAACTGTTATCTTTAGAATACTGACTTACTAACTTGGTTGTTTCATTTCTTAAAATGACTGTTTTTGAAGTGACTGTCAGAATCAAATGAAAGGAACCTAAGAGATTGACCTGCTTGAGGATTCTATCGTTAAGTAGCACTACTTTCCATGAGGAGGTGATTTTAGCTTGAACTATTTCTAGGGGAAATCAGACATTCTATATTTTTTCTGCAAAGCAGTCTGAAATGTATTGGTTTGGACTCTACTAAATTTGCATACTTTGGAATTCAAGTCGGAGAAGGCAATGGCACCCCACTCCAGTCCTGGAAAAATCCATGGATGGAGGAGCCTGGTAGGCTGCAGTCCATGGGGTCGCTAGGAGTCAGACACGACTGAGCGACTTCACCTTCACTTTTCTCTTTCATGCATTGGAGAAGGAAATGGCAACCCACTCCACTGATCTTGCCTGGAGAATCCCAGGGACGGGAGAGCCTGGTGGGCTGCCATCTATGGGGTTGCATAGAGTCGGACACGACTGAAGCGACTTAGCAGCAGTAGCCGCAGCAGAATTCAGGCAGGAGCTATGCTGAGATGTACCTTTGAATTATCTATGGAAAAAATAAAAACACAGTAAAGACTGAAGGGGTGGACTTCCCTGGCGGTCCAGTGGTTAACACGCTGCACTTCCATTGCAGGCGGCTCAGGTTCAATGCCTGGTCTGGGAACTAAGACCCCATGTGCTGTGTGGTGTGGCAAAAAAAAAAAAAAAAAAAAAAAAAAGACTGAGGGGTGATGTTTAGGTCTCTTTAAGGAGACAACCTTTCTGATATCTAATGAATAGGCAATTAGGAAATATTCTTACCTATTTATTAAAATAAGTCTTCTATAACAGTAGTCCCCAACCTTTTTGGCACCAGGGACCAGTTTTGTGGAAGACAATTTTTCCACAGACTGGGTGGGGTGGGGGAGTGGTTTCAGGATGATTTTCATAAGGAACGTGAAATCTAGATCCCTCACATGTGCAGTTCAAAGTAGGGTTTGCGTTCATATAAGAATCTAATACCACCACTGATCTGACAGGAGGTGACGCTCAGGTGGTAATGTGGGGAGCGGCTGTAAATACAGATGAAGCTTCACTCACTCACCTGCTGCTCGCCTCCTGCTGCATGGCCCAGTTCCTAACTGGCCATGGACTGGTAGCCATCTGTGGTCCAGGGGTTGGGGACTCCTTTTCTGTAAGGATATTTACTTATCCTCACAGAGAATTAACTTGGAATGTTTGTATGTTCCTGAAAACAATCTTAAAACTATTCTAGATCTGACTTTTCACTAATTCAGAATAGCCTCACCTTCATATCCCCAGCTGGTGAGATTTTCCTCTCCTCCAGTTTCCTCTCTCCTTGTAAGGAGTCGTTTCTATGACTGACTTTCTCCCTAGTCTAGTTAAACTTGTTGGCTCTGGTACTATCCTTAGGCCTCCAGAATAGTTGGTCAGTGCCTTCTTTATGATAACTCTTTACACTTGAGAATGGTGATTAAACTGCTTCCTGGCTCTCTTTCACCAGACTAAACAGCCCCAACTCATTTAAAAGTCTTTCCTCATAGGTCCTATTTTCTCCTGCTTTAATCGTGTTTTGCTGCACTTCTCTGGATCTTCTCCAATTGCATTGCAATTGTTCTAAGATGTAACCTGATGCATGGGCCTAATCTAGGGGTTGGTGTTGGCTACATATTTAATAAACAACTTAGAAATTAAATGGTTTAGTGCAGCAGTAAGAACACTGGACTGGGAGTCAGAAGACTTGTTTCATTCTTGCTCTGCCACCTCCTAGGACTGTGCAGAGTCCTAAGACAAATGTGATTTGTCCACATTTGGATAAATCATCTAATCTCTAAGCATCAATTTATCATCTGTAAATCTGAGATAAACACATCTGCCCTGCCTGCTTCCCATAGTGAGGCTCAAATGAGATAATCTGTGAAAACACTTGGTTTAGCATCAAAGAACGATGCAAACACTATGTGTTAGGAACTTTTCAGAATGCTTTGCCTGTATTAACTCATTAAGGTACAGTTATCATTTCCATTTTACAACCAGGAAATTGAGACACAGAAAGTTAAGTAATTGGCTCCAGGCCACACTGCTAGTGACAGAATCCATGCAGACTGGTTCCAGGGTCCATACTTGGAAACTCCATGCTATGTTGCCTCTCCAAATAAGCATGAAGCATCCAACAGAGCCATTCATTTTATGGGGCCTGCCCTTCAAAAGCAGTCCACAGGTAGACACTCCTAGGATGCTGGATCTGTTCAGTCATGTGTAGATAATTCTATGAGAGGCAACTTTTTCAAAAGCGAGTGTTTAGGTTGGTCATTGAAGTAAGGCAGTGTCTACCAGTGGGGGAGGGACTCATAAACACACTGCAGTAATAGGAATGCTCTAGAAGGTCAGGTCAATGGTTCATTCTTCCTAGGGCATCTAACTCTTCCTGTGGAAAGTGCTCTTAATTCTTAGATTCAGGATCTGCAGTTGCTAAATAGTCTCTTTGAGTTCTGACAACCCATCCTGGTTTCAACTGTCTAGCTTTGTCCTTTTGTATGTTAAATTTTGTAGCTCTAAGTTTGGAATGCTTTCCTTATAGATTAATTGTTAAGACGAAATATTAAACACAGTTGTTGTGCACCTAATTGAATATTTTTTTTCATGCTGTGGTCTGAACAATTGAAAGAGATTTTTAAAAAAAAGAGCTCTGGAGGAAATGTTGGAAGAATTTTGATTTGCCCCATAACTGAACATTCATAAGAAAAATGAGAACCTATAGTATGAAATGGGGAGGTTATACTAGATAGAAATATATTGAAAATACACTAATATTTGAAAAATTGTACCACACTGAAGTCTTTTCATTAACACCCATTGGATATAGAATACAATGTGAACTTTATGCCAGAGTTCAATTTATAGGGAATACGGTTGTAGTGGTTTTATTAATAATAGGCTCTTTCACCTCAAATAGTGGCATGAACAGTCATTTTATGGGAGACTATAGAAATTTCTTCCCATGAAAATAACCTCAAAGTTTAAAATACTCTCGGAAAATGGGAGCATTTGGGGGGGGAACTTGATACTACTGGAGTTATAAATGTTATCTTTCTAACTAGAATCTGTATAGTGAATTATTATAAGTTTGTCCAGCATGGTTAGGAACTAATGAGAAAAGTGATATCTCTGTATCTTAGTAGTCAATTTAAAATAATGTTTACTCTAAAGAAATATCATGTTTATCGTTTAATTTAAAGAATTTGTTTAGTGAGAAATCTATTTTTATATAAAGAAATCAATTTTGGCAAATTTGTGGTATCAAAACTAACTCGAGCAGAGAGCTACCATCTTACATCTTTGAGAAAATGTGTACTTTAATAATCACATCATGTGACTGCAGGCACTGTTCTGCCTCTTGATGGAAGCATAGCAATGTCACAGTAGAACTTACTAGAATATGCTTGTTCAGTATTCACCCATCCATCTATCTATTCATCCACCCACCCATCTTTCCATCCAACACTACATGCCAGGTACTCTGCTGGACACTGAATATACAGCAGAAAACAAGACAAACATGACTCCTATCTCATAGTACTTAATGACTTAGTAGAAATTCCTTAGATGATAAAGAAAACAATCATGAGTAGATCATTTTGTGACAATTTTTTGAAAGAGGGGGAAAGAATAAGTGAAATTAACTCTCTGGCCTTACTTGAATGTTGTTAAAACTTTTCTTTGAATAATGTTCTCTGAAAAGTTGTATAGAAAGTATTATGAGGGATGCTGTGAATGTGCATCCAGAAGAAAGACAGATAGCAATTGAGACATTATAAGAAAGAACAGGGCTTTCAAATAATGTTAGTTTAGTTTTCCTGAAAATTTTTAGTAATGGTCATTTTTTTTTCTATAGCATTTTATGCCTTTCAAAGCAATTATACCAACCAGGTGAGGAAGAGCATATTTTATTTTCCCCATTATGTAGATGAGACAACTGAGGCAGAGATATATTAAATACCCAAGATCCCACAGCTATATGGAATCACAGCTCTACCCACGGCTTTTTCTACTATGCCATATTGAAAAACACCCCAGATTCTAGTATAAGGTCTTATAAACCCCCAAAGACTTATCGGAATGTAAACTATTCAAGAAACCAAAGTGACTAGTACAAAAGAAGGAAAACAAAGTATGACAAGGCCTCTGCTTTAGGCTGTTAAGTAGGTCACCCACTAAAAGGCTATTTTGGTATAAAATTTTAGAGGGCATGGAGTACATATACCAACATCACTGACCTGATTCTTCACTTTCAAGATCTAAGAAAATCAAAGGCAGTTTTTTTTTTTTTTCTTTTGGGAGGGAGGGGTGGATCATTTGGGTAGCTTAAGAGAATGTTAGTTGCAAAATTTGATTTAGCCAGGCTGGTGCTCTAGATTTTTTTGTGAAGTTGATTCACTAGAGATGATGGTGTTCCTAAGAAGGGGACAGCTTTCTATCTCTGGGATGCACCGTCAGTGCTTGCTTTCTTCCTTCCTCATTCCTCTTCTCACCCCTTCCCTCCTTTTCCTTCTCTTTTCTTACCAATTTCTTTCTTTCTTTCTTTTTTTTTTTTTTTACATTCTCTTCTCACGGGGGCATATCTGACAAATTGTTAATATTTAATTTGCTATAAAACAGCTCTCCCAGGCAATGACTGCTCACTATAATTTCAATCTCTGAAGCTGTTTTGGCCCCTAGGTACCCTGGGATCGAATTAGAATGGAAATGTTTCCCTTACAGTTTTGTTTATAGCAGCATGGGCACTTTGTTATTAACTGGCAAATTGAGACTGCTAAGGAAAATAATAAACTTTCACCACATTTCTATTTGACTCTTTACTCCAAACAGAATATCCATCTGGCTTAGGGTGAAATGTTTCTTCTCATATTTTTCAGTTTTCTATTTAAATATCCAAGATTAACAATGAATATCTTTTGGCCTATCAAATTGTATTTTTTCCCCAGTCTGAGGCTTTTTCATTTTCTTCACATTTTAAAAACCATTATCATTTTTTCTCATATGCCATCTTACTTTTAAAATGGTCTTCAATTATATACACACATATTCTCATTCATTCTCTCTTTCTTGTTCTCTGCCTCAAACCAGAGGGATATTCTGGAAAAATATCCACAGATTCAAACCTAGTGAATGCTGCTTTGACATTTTGCAACTAGGCCCCTGGAACAAAAACTCTACTCTTCTTCCCTGTCTAATCCCTTGACTGTTCCTTGCTGGGAGGAAGGTGTGGAAAGGAAGGGGACTACTCTGAAATTTTCAGCTCTCTAAGAAACAGAGGTATGGAAGGGTGTGTTTATCTGATAAGTAGCATTAAATTGCAGAGACTACCAGATTAATCATGCTATGTACTTTTCAACAGCTTAGATTTTCTTTTATTTCTCTCTCTTTCTGCCACTGGGGAGGAAAAAAGGGTTAGAGAGACTATCAAAACTGTTGGCAAGTTTAGTCTGTTGGCTACTTAATTTATTAGCAGAAATGGGAACTGCCTCAGGTTGATGATTTAACAGGGTGGCTTGGGGTGGAATAAGTCTCAAACCTACCTGTTCCAAAATTGTGTTAATCCTTTCAACCTCGCAGTCAATCAAGTATCGTTTTTCCTGCCTCCTGTCCATTTCTTCAATGATGCGCCTGAATTCTTGGACGTCCTTGATGTTTCCCACAGACCTTGCTGTCACCTGCCAGTTGTTTTGTACTGCTGCTTCCATAATCGCTTGGAGGATGGAAAATCCTAAAAGAAGGGAAAACAGCTATATTGATTATTTTTTCTTTTAAAAATCTTTCTGTAGGTATTAAAGGTTCTAGTGAGGTTTTAGTCACAGTCCATTGGGTTCCCTTGAACCTTATCCCTTGTGGACAGCAGGCTTACTCATAACCTCAGTCTTAACCTTTCGGACAGTTGGCATATCTCTATCCTGTTTGAAAGGAAAGAAGGTTCAACTTGGGGTGCCAGGCTAAGTGCTTATCAAGTCTGTACTTGAGCAATCAGTACTATAATCACTGAATTATAGTACCTAATTATTTTTATTGACAGGCTTATCAAAATATCTATAGAATGAATGCCAGTAGCTTCTTTCTTATTTCTGGCCACAATCTGTCCTTTCCTTCATCTTCCACATTAACGATCTTCAGAATTAGAAATAACTTTAGTAGAGATAGAACCTCATTATAATATGGCTGATCCTTACATGGATATGACTCTCCAACAAAGTAAATTATGTCTCCCAAGCAATATAACTCTCAGAAAACATGACAAAAACAGTCTATAACAATGATAGCATACTGTTTCTTTGTTCATAGCATTACAAAAGCATTCAATCATACTAAGTCTTCCTGAGTTCTTCCCCTTTCTCAATTCAATTGATCAAAGATTCTCAGTTCTTTTTTAAGCTAATTTATATCAGACAACTATTAACTACTAACTTTCTGGATCTATGCAGCATGGGAAAGAGAAAAGATTTAATGCTTGAGTTTTGGGTAAACTTTTTAGAATCAGGGTTTGAGAAGCTGGAAAGAACAGTCTGTCTGTATGAGTCACAGAGGAGCACAAGGGTTTCATATGTACTGGTCTTTGAGAGTATTCATATCTCTTCATATTGTATCATATCTATATCTTTGCTTCTGCATGAATCCATAATCTGGGTATAATTTCATCAGGCATAGACATTATTTGATTGGGATACGGTCAAAAGCAGCTCCTTTTGCTCCATTAAATTGTTTTCCATTTATATTAAGGTAATGACTAATGGCTACAGGAGGAGGAGAGAATGGGGGACAATGGTGCTGCTCTTGGAACGCATTCCAGGTTCTGTGCCACCTCAGGCTCACCCTGTAGTATAAGCAGGTTACTGTCAGGGGTCATCTTCATTGCACCAGAGAAAATGGTATTGACGTTTGGAGAGCGCGCTTCGGGGAGATGGCAGCAGTGACTCAGGCGGTCATGATGACTCTTGTGTGTGCTGGGTATATGCGGGAAGAAGATCACAAATGAGACCCAAGCACTTGGTAATTTCCAAATGAGCAATTTCAGCACAGGAGCTCAAAATTACAGATAGGAGTAAATTACCATTGCTTTAAATGTTAATGCTTACTCTTTTTAAACTAACCACATGTATTCATTGCTCAGATTGACATTTTCGTGTGGCTTTTTGTTGTGCTCTCTGCTTTAGTGGGAGTTGAGGGCACATGCTAGGCCAAGACATGAGATTAAGAAATAAGCATAGGAAAGAAAAGATTAAAGTGTTGGAAAATCTTTATTGAGAAATGTACAATGAAGCCTCATTATTTTGAATCCCACTAATTAAGAATTTTATGAACATTCAGCAAGGACAAGGTTGAATTTTACTTCTGTACTATTTATGAAGAAAGTATTGACTGAATAATACTAGTAATGAAATTACACAGGGCATCTTGCTATATTGAAACTAAACTTTAAAAATATACCCTTTAGCAAAATACAAGTATTTTGTCTGTTGAGTCAAAACCTACATTCTTGTAATCTCTGCTTGCTCATCCTGTTCTACCATTTTGGAACCAAAGAGACAAATTGAACCCCCTTTCCATGTGATAGTCCTTCACATTTTTAAAAACAGCATATGCCTATATCCCATTATCTTTCTTTTTTTTTTTTAAAGCTAAAAATGCCCCAATCCTTCAACAGTTTCATGATAGGTTCCCTCACTGTTCTGTCTCTCTCCTACGGACATTTGTCAATATTTTATTGATCCTGATAATTCATATGTGATTTGACCAATGTGGATTATTGCTTGCTTTGATATGGGCTGTTATTTTAGCACCCTCACATTGCTAATATGCCGGGAGCCGGCGAGAGACATTCTACTCGTGACAAAGGTCATGAGGAAGGAGGCTCAGCATACGCAAAGGCGGGATCGAGCCTCAGGAGTCCCCCCGGATATTCTCGAGCATCTACCCCCCCAAAACCAGAGTCTGCCTACTTTATTGCTTTGTGCTCTCACCTCTGACTTTACTGGGGGCTGTCCCCCACCACCATCTCTCTCTCTCTGTCAAAGAGTTAACTTACAGCTCCAATTCATAAAGTTCCTGGGCAACTAGGAGTGTTTAAATCCAAACCCCTCAGATGGCTCTCTAACTCGCCTGACAAGTTTACCCGGACTCTTATAGCTATGCATACGATTGTTTACATTCTCCCAGCCTCGAGAGGCACGGGAAGCTTAAGATATTCAAATAGCTTAGAGCCTCTCAGAGAGTTAGAAACTGTCAGAATAAAACTAGTAAAAGATTTCATTGATGAACCAATGCTTGCTGCCAAGTTTCCACATCCCCTGAATTGTATCCTTGAATATGTATTAATTAATAGTTGGTATGTATAAAAAATAAGTAGTGGCCTTGGTGTTAGTAACTTTAGACCCTTAAGGTAATAAATTCTTTCCTTTGTTGTAAACCCATTACACATCCGCCCTATAGGAATGCAATTTTATCTTAGGAAGATAGCGCCAAACCTTAAAATAATTATTCTTAGAGAAAATAAGTCTTACGGTTGATAAGTCCTTGTCAAGAGTCATAAAATGTTAATAGGCCTTCTGGCCAGAAGATGATGTAAATCACCTAAACCATTTGTATACGATAAATTTGCAGGAAAGAAACCCTGGTTTTTGATAAGGGTCAAAGACTGCTGACTTTGCATTCCCTATTATCCTCTATGTGTAACTTAGGGTATAAAAGCCCCTGTTGAAAATAAAGCTAAGGACCTTGCTCACCAAAGCTTGGTCTCCCCATGTCATTCTTCCTCTTAACTTCCAGCTGAGTCTCCATCTGGAGCATGGATATCCTCTGTGACCATTTATTTGCCTGGGCTTCTAAGACCCACTCGAGAAGGTGTCTAAGGTGGGGCACCTTCTGCTATTCGAGAGGGCGCCTGCGGCCTCCGTGGTCAGAGCTAACCTGGTGTCACGGGTTATATTGATTTTCTGCATAAACCAAGCTACTCAGCTTCTTTTCTCCACTGAATTTTCCTACTGAGCTATCCTCATTCTATTATTCTTTATATCTTTGATGAATAAATAAATAAATAGTCGTCTAGGCCATCTCTCCTTCGAATACCCTGGATCAGCTGGGGCTGGACCTCGGCACTAATACTTCTAAATAGCCATATTATTTTGTTAATTAATTTCAAGCTTGAATTCAACTAAAGCATGTCAATTCTCTTCATAAAACCTTTGCTGTATAACAACTCTCCATCCATGCATCAAGACTCATTCCATTCCAACCTACTTTTATCTCCCTTTTAAAAAATTCACCCTATCCAAATCCTCATTTCTCCCCTATTTTCACAGTTGCTCAAATCTGAAAGATGATCTTATCCACTTATGCAGTGCTCTCATTGTTACCTACTCAAGGCAGTTGCACCAGTCTGTCCCTTTTCCTGGCATCTCCTCCTACCTGTAGACCTTTGTGGCTGACTCTCTTTCTCCATGAAGCTTCTGTTACTGAGTACTTATACATTCTCCTGAGATGTGTACATTTAAATCAAGGTAAATCAGTTACAAGCCGTGGATAAACCAATTTGAAGAACTGTACAACAGGCATTTAAAAATTCAAACTAGAACTGGATAAATAAAGCATAGTACATAAACATGGAATACTATGCTACTGTTAAAGAGATAGCTCAATCTCTATATAACAAAAAGAAAAATTACTGCAGTATACTATTCCATAGGAAAAAGCTGCAAAATAGCATTGTAGTGTAGTTCCATTTCTGTTAAAAAACAATCTGAAGTGTATAGAAAATAATTTGAAGGAATTGGCAGTAATTATCTCGGAGGTGTAGAACTACCAAGAACTTCTCTACTTGCCCTGTCATTTATTTATGTAATGTTTGACTTTTTTACAAGAAGCAGGTATTATTTTCTATAAGTACGAAAACAATAAAGATTTAAAAATACAACCCATGCTGTCTGCTCAGAGCATAAGCTCCTGGAAGACATGGATGACAAATGAGTGCTGCTCTATATGCTGCCTGCTGCCACAAATGCAAAGGCACTTAATAAACACTGATTTTATAGATCTTTTTATACTTTTGTTCTCTGAACCATGTGGATGCATCACCTATTCGAAAATTAAATAGAAAAAGCATACTGGTTTCTCAATGAACTTGGATCTGGGGCCTTCTGGGCTATGAGCCTCACTCACATTACTGAGCAAGTCAGAACTGTGGCTTAACTCTGTAGTATCTTCTCACCACGCAGAGTTTCTTTGTGTCCGCGAGCGTGTGTGGCTGTGTACTCAGCAACTCTGGGGGAAATGGTCATCTCAGTGCAGTACATGTCAGTGAGCAAGCCACCAAAAAAGAGCACTTTCATTGGTTTTCATACCTAATTTGTTATAGTTTGACTGTTTCCTGTTACAGCTGACCAAAGACAGTAAATGTGAGTTTGAGGGAGGAAAAAAAGAAAAAAGCAAAGTTTGACTCTGGAGGCAGGGCAGAAGCAGGCGTCAGTGCTTGTAGGAGGTGAGGTGCATATAACAAAAGCCTTGGCTTTATAAAAATAAGTCTGCTGTTTTAGCAGCTTCAGAATTGTCCTCCACTGTGTGTGAGCTTTAATGTGCTCAACTTTGCAATACTGAAAGCTACTTTTATTTGAGCAGGAAATTCCCTCATCCTGATTCCAAACCACTGCTGCTGTCCAACTTCTGTTTCTTCTTTGGTTTAAAGAATGAGAGCTACCACATAGGTAACTGGCTGAATGATAGACTGCTTGCCATTTGCATTCAACCAAGATAACACAGGCTTCCCTGGTAGCATAGTTGGTAAAGACTCTGCCTGCAATGTAGTGTAGGAGACCCAGGTTCGATCCCTGGGTCGGAAAGATCCTCTGGAGAAGGAAATGGCAACTCACTCCAGTATTCTTTTCTTGCCTGGAGAATTCCATGGACAGAGGGGCCTGGCAGGTTGCAGTCCATGGGGTCACAAAGAGTTGGGCACAACTGAGTGGCTAACACTTTCACACTTTCAAGATAACACAGGAACATGACAATAGAGCGCCAAAGTGATTGTGGATGAAGAGTTGGGCCACAGCTACGACCAATCCAATCCTGCTGGAGCGGTTGTCGGGCTACTCTTGCTAAACAAGAGAGTTGTCTCGGTAAAGGCTCTGCCATCCAGATCCCCCTTCAGCCAAAGGACTTACTCCTTCAGACTCTGGGAAAGTCGTTTCCTGAAGAGAGTTGCCTAGCTTCAAGTAATACTTCCTTCCCAGGGAAACCTGCATCCAGTGACTGGTTGTTATGGGAAATCCAGGCATAAACCTTTCACTCCAAATTGTTGTTCAGTCTAAGATGGAGAAGGCAGTGGCACCCTACTCCAGTACTCTTGCCTGGAAAGTCCCATGGATGGAGGAGCCTGGAAGGCTGCAGTCCATGGGGTCGCTGAGGGTCGGACACACTGAGCAACTTCACTTTCACTTTTCGCTTTCATGCATTGGAGAAGGAAATGGCAACCCACTCCAGTGTTCTTGCCTGGAGAATCCCAGGGAAGGGGGAGCCTGGTGGGCTGCCATCTATGGGGTTGTACAGAGTTGGACACAACTGAAGTGACTTGGCAGCAGCAGCAGCAGCAGCTGCAGTCACTAAGTTGTGTCTGACTCTTTGCAACCCCATTAACTGCAGCATGCCAGGCTCCTTTGTCCTCCACTAACTCCCAGAGCTTGCTCAAACTCATGTCCATCGAGTCGGTGATGCCATCCAACCATCTCATCCTCTGCTGCCCCATTGGTTTTTGCCCTCAATCTTTCCCAGCATCAGGGTCTTTTCCAATGAGTCAGCTCTTCAAACCAGGTGACCAAAGGATTGGAGCTTCAGCTTCAGCATCAGTCCTTCCAATGAATAATTAGGGCTGATTTCCTTTGGGATTGACAGTTTGGATCTTCTTACAGTCCAAGGGACTCTCAAGGGTCTTCTCCAACACCACAGTTTAAAAGCATCAATTCTTTGGCACTCAGCCTTCTTTATGGTCCAATTCTCACACCCATACATGACTACTAGAAAAAACCATAGCTTTGACTAGATGGACTTTGTCAACAAATGATGTTTCTGCTTTTGGATAGACTGTCTAGGTTTGTCATAGCTTTCCTTCCATGGAGCAAGGGTCTTTTAATTTCATGTCTGCAGTCACCATCCACAGTGATTTTGCAGCCCAAGAAAGTAAAATCTGTCACTGCTTCCACTTTTTCCCCTATTTGCCATGAAGTGATGGGACCAGATGCCATGATCTTAGTTCTTTGAATGTTGAGTTTTAAGCCAGCTTTTTCACTCTCCTCTTTCACTTTCATCAAGAGGCTCTTTAGTTCCTCTTTGCTTTTTGCCATTAGGGTGGTGTCATCTGCATATCTGAGGCTATTGATATTTCTCCCAGCAATCTTGATTCCAGCTTGAGCTTCATCTAACCCAGCATTTTGTATGATGTACTCTGCATATAAGTTAAATAAGCAGGGTGACAATATACAGCCTTGACGTATTCCTTTCCCAATTTTGAACCAGTGCATTATTCCATGTCCAGTTCTAACTGTTGCTTCTTGACCTGCATACAGGTTTCTCAGGAGGCAGGTAAGGTGGTATGGTATTCCCATCTAAGAATTTTCCACAGTTTGTTGTGATCCACACAGTCAAACGCTTTGGTGTAGTCAGTGAAGCAGTAGATATTTTCACTAAATAGGATAACTCTAATGGGCCATGCCAACTTCAGGGCTACGTGAAGGATAGGTTGAGGCCTTGTTATGACTACAGCCTATCTTCTTCTGCTCAAAGCTGCTTCCTTCTTTTCCTCCCACAAGTGTTTTTTTTTTTAATTTTGATTTTATTGGAGTATATTTGATTTACAATGTTGTGTTAGTGTCAGGTGTACAGCAAAGTGATTCAGTGAATATATATATATATATATATATATATATATATATATTTACACACACACACACACACATATATATATATATATTCTTTTTTAGATTCTTTTCTCATACAGGTTATCACAGAATAATGAGTAGAGTTCCCTGTGTTATATAGTATGTCTTTGTTGGTTCCCACAAGTGTTTTTAATGAGAGTACTCTGTAGTAAAATTTTGCATGGAAATTTCCATCTCATAATCTGCTCCTAGGGAATTCAATCTGTGACTGTTAGGTTGACCTCATGACAGGAATGACAGCAGATACAAAAAAAAAAAAAAAAGAAGATTTCGAATCTACAATTGTCAAAATCATTTTCACAAGGGGAGTGAAGGGCAGGATTTTGTTCAATGTACAAAATGAAAAGCTACTCTATGCTGAATAAATTTAGTATTTGATCTGAAAACACAAAAGAGTAAAAAATAAGATACTGACATATGGATGTTGGTAATGAAGACACACAAGGAAATAGAGCTGGGGATAATTTTCTCCTTTCTGCTTTACATATTTCAACACGGGCTGGCAACACCTGTTGTTGCTCATGAACCTGTCCCAGGTCTTTCTGAGCCACACCATCTGTACTTCTGACATGGTGTCCAGCAGTCCCCAGATGATGGGGCCGGGGGGCTCTAATATTGACAAATGGGCTCCACACAAGTGCTGGCATTTTTAGCATTCTGTGCCTGGTGAGGATTTTCCGGGGACTTCCCATAATGCTCCCAAAGGGACTGCTGACCCCCTAGAAATGTTCTGTGTGTTAGTTGCTCAGTCGTGTCTGACTCTTTGTGACCCCATAGACTGTAACTGGCCAGGCTCCTCTGTTCATGGAATTCTCCAGGCAAGAATACTGCAGTGGGTGCCATTCCTTTCTCCAGGGGATTTTCCAGACCCGGGGATCAAACCTGGCTCTCCTGCATGGCAGGCAGATTCTTTACCATCTGAGCCACCAGGGATCTAGAGAGGAAAATTGATCTTTCCCAGAGGGTGATTCAATATTTGTCCCATTGGACTGTGCTGGAAACTGCCTTTTCAGGTTGAAAAAGACTCAAAATGGCCCATGAAAATTCTTGTGGTTTGCATTTTCCAGTCATAGAATCACATATTACAAGCTAGAAGGACTCTTACAGATGATTTAGAGAAGTCATAGGAAAAATTTAAAGCTCTGGAATTCTTTTTCCAAATGAAAATTTTATGGAAGCCCAACCTATAAGACATATAGAAGTGGAGCTGCTCTGGTTTGGAGGGGTGGTGTTTAGAGAAAAGAAGTGACTTGCCCAAGATCACGTAGCTAGTAAAAAGTCAGAAGCAAGACTAGAACCTAAGTCAGCAGGGCCGGTAGTAGAGTGAAGCCAGAGAAGCAGCTAGGGCACAAGGCTTTTTATTTTTGGTTTGTCTTTTTTTTTCAATTGTCTTGAGGTATAATTCACACATAGAAAGTATATATATTTAAGGTATAAAGCTTGATGTTTTGATATACATTTACGATGTGGAGTGATCAGCACAGTCAAGCTAATGAATACATCTGTCATCTGATTTAGTTACCATTTTAGTTATTTTGTGTGTGTGGTGAGATCACTTAATATTTACCCTCAGCAAATGCCAAGTGTACAATACAGTCTTGCTTACTGTAGTCACCAGAAGTATTATTAACTGTAGTTAAGGTACACCACCATGTACCTTAGATCTCCAGAACTTATTCACCTTGCATAACTGATCAACATCTCCTCATTCCCCCACCCCCTAAAAAGCCACTTTCTTAGAGTTGTCCAAATGTATTCTCGCTTGCCTCACCCTAGTCTTGGCCCTAGAAGCAAGTGCCTTCACTTCCAATTTAGTGCTCTTTCAAGTACGTTATGCTGCCAAGCCTACTCGATAGGTCTTGTTTATGGATGCCCTTGGCAATGTTATAAAGTGGACAGAGCCCTTCCATCTTCTTGATGTCACACAAGATCCTGATGTTCCCTGTCTATCCAGTAGCCAAACTGGACCTATTACCACCACTCCTGGCCTTTTCTTTCCCCCTTCCCCATAACAAAACACATTTGTCCTATGTCCCTGTCCCTCAGCATTCTGTCCTTTTCTAGGTGCCAGCATAAAAATGGCTAATGGAGTAATGTGTTACCCTTCCAACTAACACAGGTGCCTTTTAGCAGTGGCCTTAACAGAGGTGAGTTTGGAAGCAAAGGAAAAGAGGATGTTGAGCATTATTTTGGGATCTGCCCATCTCCTGGGGTCATGCAGATAATAAATATGGAAGTTGGTGATGTGGGAGCTGTAATCTCTAGGTTATGGAATTTAACAAATGAACAGCTGGTACCTTGTGGGTATCTCAGAGACCAGTAGTGTAAAAAGATCCTCTGAAGGTCAGTTTCAATCCTGCCTATCTTGCTCAACTGGATTCAGCTTAAGAAAGCATTACTTTATTTTTCTGTGTCTTCACTTACCTCTGGGTTTCTCAACTCTGGTTATGCATTATCATCACGTTGAAAGCGAAAGTGTGAGTTACTCAGTCTTGTCTGACTCTTTGTGACCCCCTGGACTGTCGCCCACCAGGCTCCTCTGTCCATGGAATTCTCCAAGCAAGAGTACTGCAGTGGGTTGCCATTTCCTTCTCCAGGGGACCTTCCCGACCCAGGGATCAAACCCAGGTCTCCTGCATTGCAGGCAGATTTTTTTTTTTTTTTTTAACTGTCTGAGCCACCAAGGAAGCCCCTATAATCACCTTGGAAACTTTAAAATATTGATGTCCAAGGTTTACTCTGGATGAATTAAATCAGAATCACTGGAAGTGATTTCCAGCTTTGTTTTATTTTAAACTTCTTGGGTACTTCTCATGTACAACCGGAGTTGAGAACAACTGACCTGTTGTAATGGCTACCCAATACAAATGAGGTTTATGGAAGCAGGACTCTTAGGTGTCTTTCATGACTGGCAATAAAGTTCTTGTTAAGAAAAGCATGATCCAAGAAGGGCTAATCATCATCATTTTAGTTGCTAAGTCATGTCTCATTCTTTTGAGACTCCATGGACTATAGCCCTCCAGACTCCTCTGTCCATGGGATTTCCCAAGCAAAAATACTGGAGTGGGTTGCCATTTTCTTCTCCAGGGGATCTTCCCGGCCCAGGGATTGAACCCACATCTCCTGCATTGCAGGTGGATTCTTTACCACTGAGCCACCCCAGAAGCCCGTATATATATGCTGCTAAGTCGCTTCAGTCGTGTCCGACTCTGTGTGACCCCATAGACGGCAGCCCACCAGGCTCCTCTGTCCCTGGGATTCTCCAGGCAAGAACACTGGAGTGGGCTGCCATTAAGGCATGAAAATGAAAAGTGAAAGGGAAGTTGCTCAGTCGTGTCCGACTCTTCACGACCCCATGGACTGCAGCCTACCAGGCTCCTCCGTCCATGGGATTTTCCAGGCAAGAGTACTGGAGTGGGTTGCCATTGCCTTCTCATATATATATAAAATCCAGAATTAAGCAGACAAAGGCACAGAGGCTGAGGGAAGGGTTGTAAATTGCTTTTTCTTGTGGTAGATGAGGAACCTGGGAACATTGTGTCATTGTGTGGGAAGTAGACTCTAATGGACTCAAAGCACTTTACAAATGTCTTTTTTCTTCTGAGGTAGCATCTGTGTTTTTCTAAGTACAAAATTAACACATGCTTAATTTGGACATTTGAGAAGACACAAAGATGAAAAAAATAAAAGTATGGGTGACTCTACAGCTCAGAGATAACCACTGTTAGCATTGGTGTATTTCTTTCCATGTGCTTAAATATAAATATTCTGTAGAATTTTTATTTTAGTAAAATGGATTGAACAATTGTGTCCTATCTTTTAAAAAATGTAACATATCATGGGTATTTTCTTATGTTATTAAATGTTTCAAATCATAACTTTAATGTCTATACAATATTCCATCCATTAAACATACTGTAATTTATTTAACCATTCCCCAACATGAAGACTTCAGCTATTTCTAATCTCTACCTATTGTGAATAATGCTGTGATGAAAACACTCATACAGCATCTCTAATTATTAATATTTCTGTAGGAGAAATGTCTAGAGGAAGGGATGTCAGGCCAAACATTTGTGAACACGTTGAATGCTTTAGGTACATATTGCCTATTTGCCCTCCAGAAAGGTCATATCGTTTTCTTTTCCCATCAGCAGAATATGAGAGTACTTATCTCTCTGCCTGCTGCCTAGCATTGAATAATATATTTGCCCATTTGATAGGGGAATATAAGAAAGTTCTTTTCTGCTAGCGTTTCATTTATTGTTAGCAAAGTTAGTGATTTTTCACTTTTTGTGTCCATGTTAATGCTTTATCTTGAGAATTTCCTATCTATTTGCTTTGTTCAGATTTCTATTGTGATATTAGTTTTTCTTATTGATCATAAGGACTTTTATACATTCATGACATTGTGTCTGTAATATGTGTCACAGATATTTTAATACAGCTTATTTGACATTTAATACTGTCTGTGATATATTCTAATTAACAGAAATTTGACATTTTTGAAATTAATATTCTTATTCATCCAAAAATTACGTGAGATAAAAGGCGACAAACGAAAATTTATCCTCCTGCTCTTATTCGAGTGCTCACCTGGGCTTGGAACCCAAGCATTATGCAAACCATTCTCTCCATTTCTTACAACTTCTTTGGTCTCCATGGAATTTCAGACAACTTTCTCTTGTATATGGTGGCAAAGTAAGTGAATGGGAGAAGCTACATATGGAATCTGAAGGTGATTGCTGAGATACAAGTGAAGAACAGAAAAAGAGGCAGAGGAAAGAGAGATGATGAACCCAATTCAGTTATTTCATGTTATGTTTTGCCGTATCTAAGAAACTTGATATTTAAAAGTCTGAACTCAAATCCAATACTTCAGGATCTGACTATTCCTATTATCAGTACAAAGGGTACTTTTCTTTAAAAAGAATTCATGGAAAGATGCCAATAGCATGTTTTTTTTTAATTAAAAAAATCTAATTGCATTTCTATATAGTACCAACAGATAATATAAGTGTAAACATTAAAACTTACAATAGCATAAAGCAAAGTAATACATTTGACAAAAATAGGCAAAATCTTTTCACTAAAAACATGTCACAGAGATAAGGAACAAATTGATAGAGGCCTTTCCCTTATTTTTCAAAGCAAATCAGGTAATCAAAAATGCCTTTAGATTTGAAATGAGGCCTGATTCTCAAGCAAAGCTCTTCTCCTTTATTAAATCAAGAATAGAAGGCCTGGGTCCAGTGTGTAGTGCATAAAAACAAAATTCTAATTCCCTTCCAAATAAAATTCTTTTTTAAAAATTAATTTCTATTGGAGTATAGTTGCCTTACAATGTTGTGTTAGTTTCTAATGTACAGCAAAGTGAGTTAGCTATAGATGCATCCCATAGTGCATTTGAACCCACATTTTGTTATTTTGTTTTTGCTTTAACCTGATTTAATCATATTTGATTTCCACAAAAATATAGTGATTGTCTAAATTTGAGATGCTAGAGCACAAACTCTTCTGTGTGCGAGGAGTTTGAGATGGGAAGATCAAGGACCCCTCTGTGTTTGCATGTGGATGTCAGTCTGTGGGTTTTATGGAACGGGATAAGAAACAAATATTCACCGACACCCAGCCCAATTTACCCAAGGCAAATTAAGATTTCCCTGAGGTCTTCATTCCTCATAATTGTGTTTGCTTAAGTTTCCTTTTCATTATGCACTGACCCTCAGCACATCTCTTCCTTCAGCTGCCTTATTAGGATGGGACCTTAGCTAATTTGTAGAGTCAGTGAACAGAAGGTGCCCCTGGTGTCCCAGTTCTGTGTCCTTTTCCTCTCCCCCAATACAATTCCTCCTTCATTCTAAATCCTATCCTTTTCTCAGACTAGACTGTTCATGAGTGCTTAAAGCTTCAATTGTGAGCCCCTCCATGAAGAAGCTATGTTTTATTGTTTAAATATTTATCTATTTGGCTGTGCTGGATCTTAGTTATAGCACACAGGATCTTTTGTTCATTGTGGCTTGCAGAATCTTTTTAGTTGTGGCAGGCAAACTCTTAGTTGTGGCATGTGGGATCTAGTTCCCTTACCAGGGATCAAACCCAGGTCCCCTGCACTGGGAGCTTGGAGTCTTAGGCTCTGGACCACCAGGGAAGTCCCAAGAAGTTATGTTTTGAATTAGGATCAAAACCCTAAAGCAAAAGGGCAACCGTTATAGAAGAAATTGTAGACAATAATTTGGTGGGAGAGTATTGTTTGAGGTATACCTGATACCCAAATATCCCACAGAGGAGGCCATTTCCAACTACTTGTCAAGTTTAAAGTTGGCCCTGAAACTAGCAATGCATATAATCCTGCGTTTTCCATTTTTCTTTTTCATCCAGTTCTTCATTATGAACTTTCTATTCCTGCTGGTGAATTATGTCGCCCCATTCTCCACACCATAAACTGAGAAAGTATGTCCAAATAGTTATGTCAGTTTCACTGAGTTAAAGTAAACCTGTTTTGGACTGTCAGCTGAAAGGAAATTTAGAAGACCATCTGGAGTAGATTTGCTTAAGGTCTGGGAAAAGTACAATAGGCAAGCCTTCTGATTCTCAACCACACAAGGTCTGATATAAAAAAAGTAAAGAATAAATAAACAACAAGGTCTTACTGTGTAGCATAGGGAACTATATTCAATATCCTGTGATTAAACCAAGATGGAAAAGAATATGAAAAAGAATACTGTGCTCAGTTGTGTCTGACTCTGCGACCTCATGGACTGTAGCCCTCCAGGCTTCTCTGTCCATGGGATTCTCCAGGCAAGAATACTGGAGTGGGTAGCCTTTCCCTTCTTCAGGGGATCTTCCCAACCCAGGGATTGGACCCAGGTCTCCCACATTGCAGGTCGATTCTTTACTGTCTGAGCCACTAGGGAAGCCCAAGAATACTGGAGTGGGTAATCTTTCCCTTCTCCAGGGGAACTTCCTGATCCAGGAATTGAACCAGAGTCTCCTGCATTGCAGGCAGATTCTTTATCAGCTGAGCTATCAGGGGAGCCCAAAAAAGAATATATGTATAGCTGAATCACTTTACTGTACTGCAGAAATTAACATACCATTGTAAATCAACAATGCTTCAATAAATTTTTTTTAAAGAATAAAAACAACTGAGTGTGGATGGAAGGGGCTGCTACAGTGCTTGTGCACAAATCCTTCATGTTTCTATTTGATAGGTAGATAATTGCCCTGGGATAGGCTGCCTGCAATGCAAACTCACAGAGGGTACGAGTCATCTCAAAGTTTCTCTGTGCACTGCTGCACACTTAATAGATGTCATGGGATGATTGATCATGCCCATTAATAGGGTTTCTTATATAACATTTCCTCACTTGGCTTTTAATCCCCTTGAAATCCATGATTTCCAGCACTGATCACATGACGGAATCTGGCCGCCAAACAAGTGGTGAGCAGTTTGAGTATTAGCAGGTACTTTATGGGCATCTGCAGGAGAGAACTGACTGTAGATCTCAACCAAAGAATGCACTTGCCAGCTCTGGTTTTGTGGCTGTGGGAGAAGGCTTTATGCATTTGGTTAAAAAGGTCCCCTGCCATGCAGCATTGGTGGTACAGTGGTGAGCACAGCAGCCTTCTAAAAAGGGGCTCCGTTTATAGGTTGGGGAAGAAATGCTACCAGTCAGCCACACTTTACCTTCTTCCCAGGTCTGATCTATTCCAAGTAGCACCAAGTGGCCACAATTATGAAGATGGCCCCTCACCTTGCTGCCCCTCCTCCAGCAGGGGAGAGCTTTGAGTCAGTTCCCAGAAGTGGGTATATTTTGCATTGAGCTTTCACATCCTGGGCTTCCCTTTGTACATAATAATTAACATTTGTGGCCTGTGAAATGAATTGACCCAGCTGGAACTTGAGTTCAGAAAATATGTGCTTGCTTTCCATTAAGCAAAAGGCTTCCTATTAGGAAAGTGACTTGCCTGGAAACATTCTTCAGTATTCTCAAGTTTGAGAAAGCAAGGCCAACCAAACCTCTCAGCACTGGGGAGAGGGAGGTATGGATGATGGCTAGCAGAGAGAAGGAAAGGAAATGGAACGTCTGGGTCAAGAATGAAAGGGGGAATTAGATAGACTGGGAGTGTGGCATGGACATGTACACACTGCTATATTTAAAATGGATAACCAACAAAGACCTGCTCTATAGCACAGGAAACTCTGCTCAATGTTATGCAACAGTCCAAACGGGAAAATAATTTGAAAAAGGGTAGATACTTGTACATGTATAACTGAATCATTTTGCTGTACACCCGAAAATAATGCAACAAAGTTAATTACCTATACTGCAATATAAGATAAAAAGTAAAAAGAAAAAAAGACAAAAGGGGTCTGGATTTGATTGCAAAGCTCATGTCAGTTCAGTTCAGTTGCTCAGTCATGTCTGACTCTTTGCGACCCCATGAACCACAGCATGCCAGGCCTCCCTGTCCATCACCAACTCCCAGAGTCCACCCAGACCCATGTCCATTGAGTCGGTGATGCCATCTAACCATCTCATCCTCTGTTGTCCCCTTCTCCTCCTGCCCTCAATCTTTCCCAGCATTAGGGTCTTTTCCAATGAGTCAGCTCTTCACATCAGGTGGCCAAAGTATTGGAGTTTCAGCTTCAACATCAGTCCTTCCAGTGAACACCCAGGACTGATCTCCTTTAGGATGGACTGGTTGGATCTCCTTGCAGTCCAAGGGACTCTCAAGAGTCTTCTCCAACACCACAGTTCAAGAGCATCAATTCTTTGGCGCTCAGCTTTCTTCACAGTCCAACTCTCACATCCATACATGACCACTGGAAAAACTAGATGGCTTGACTAGATGGACCTTTGTTGGCAAAGAAATGTCTCTTCTTTTTAATATGCTTTCTAGGTTGGTCATAACGTTCCTTCCAAGGAGTAAGCATCTTTTAATTTCATGGCTGCAGTCACCATCTGCAGTGATTTTGGAGCCCAGAAAAATAAAGTTCGACACTGTTTCCACTGTTTCCCCATCTATTTGCCATGAAGTGATGGGACTGGATGCCATGATCTTAGTTTTCTGAATGTTGAACTTTAAGCCAACTTTTTCACTCTGCTCTTTCACTTTCATCAAGAGGCTCTTTAGTTCTTCTTCATTTTCTGCCATAAGGGTGGTGTCATCTGCATATCTGAGGTTATTGATATTTCTCCTGGCAATCTTGATTCCGGCTTGTGCTTCCTCCAGCCCAGCATTTCTCATGATGTACTCTCCATATAAGTTAAATAAGCAGGGTGACAATATAAAGCCTTGATGTACTCCTTTTCCTATTTGGAACCAGTCTGTTGTTCCATGTCCAGTTCTAACTGTTGCTTTCTGATCTGCATACAGGTTTCTCAAGGGACAGGTCAGGTGGTCTGGTATTCCCATCTCTTTAAGAATTTTCCACAGTTTATTGTGATCCACACAGTCAAAGGTTTTGGCATAGTCAATAAAGCAGAAATAGATACTTTTCTGGAACTCTCTTGCTTTTTTGATGATCCACTGGATGTTGGCAATTTGATCTTTGGTTCCTCTGCCTTTTCTAAAACCAGCTTGAACATCTGGAAGTTCACGGTTCACCTATTGCTGAAGCCTGGCTTGGAGAATTTTAAGCATTACTTTACTAGTGTGTGAGATGAGTGCAACTGTGCGGTAGTTTGAGCATTCTTTGGCATTGCCTTTCTTTGGGGTTGGAATGAAAACTGACCTTTTCCAGTCCTGTGGCCACTGCTGAGTTTTCCAAATTTGCTGGCATATTGAGTGCAGCACTTTCACAGCATCATCTTCCAGGATTTGAAAGAGCTCAACTGGAATTCCATCACCTCCACTAGCTTTGTTCATAGTGATGCTTTCTAAGGCCCACTTGACTTCACATTCCAGGATGTCTGGCTCTAGGTGAGTGATCACACCATCGTGATTATCTGGGTCGTGAAGCTCTTTTTTGCACAGTTCTTCTGTGTATTCTTGCCACCTCTTCTGAATATCTTCTGCTTCTGTTAGGTCCCTACAATTTCTGTACTTTATTGATCCCATCTTTGCATAAAATGTTCCCTTGGTATCTCTAATTTTCTTGAAGAGATCTCTATTCTTTCGCATTCTATTGTTTTCCTCTATTTCTTTGCATTGATCGCTGAGGAAGGCTTTCTTATCTCTCCTTGCTATTCTTTGGAACTCTGCATTAAGATGCTTATATCTTTCCTTTTCTCCTTTGCTTTTTGCTTCCCTTCTTTTCACAGCTATTTGTAAGGCCTTTTAATTATAGGGGACTGGAATGCAAAAGTAGGGAGTCAAGAAACACCTAGAGTAACATGCAAATTTGGCCTTGGAGTACAGAGTGAAGCAGGGCAAAGGCTAATAGAGTTCTGCCAAGAGAACACACTGGTCATAGCAAACACCCTCTTTCAACAACACAAGAGAAGACTCTACAAATGGACATCACTAGATGGTCAACACCAAAATCAGATTGATTATATTTTTTGCAGCCAAAGATGGAGAAGCTTTATACAGTCAGCAAAAACAAGACCGGGAGCTGACTGTGGCTGAGATCATGAACTCCTTATGGCCAAATTCTGAAATTGAAGAAAGTAGGGAAAACCACTAGACCATTCTGGTATGACCTAAATCAAATCCCTTATGACTATACAGTGGAAGTGATAAATAGATTTAAGGGACTAGATCTGATAGACAGAGTGCCTGATGAACTATGGACAGAGGTTCGTGACATCGTACAGGAGACAGGAATCAAGACCATCCCCAAGAAAAAGAAATGTAAAAAAGCAAAATGGCTGTCTTATTGCAAAGGACTGTAGCTAATCCTGATACAATTGGAAGGCTGTCAAAGGTAATATTAAGGGCAAGATTTTGCCTAGACGATACAGAAGGATGAATGTATACAGTCCTGAAGGACAACGGAGAACATGCTTTTCACTTGAGGAAAAAAGTTTCCTTTGACTTAATACTGTAGTCTAAAAAGTGTTTGGGAAACACTCAAAATGGGATGTGCAAAACTTACAAGGTAAATAAGCATTTTCATGTGCCTTCCCATACTAAAAAAAAGAAGCACACATTATAAAGATATCACCAAGATCAACTCATTTTGACTGTTTTCTTCAATTGAGCTTTTCCAATGGGGGTCTGAGGGTGGATTTAGAAGTATGGAGGAGGTTACAGGACTTGGGCTCCAGGAAGAGTGACTGAATGTTGCCTAAGCTGCAGAGAAGTTAGGTGGCTTTAAGTTTCCAGAATTCTCTGATGTCTCTTAGAATTCTCAAACATGAGAGCCAGAATTTAGCAATGGTCCCAGTCTCTGCATTGTACGAAAGAGAAGCTGAAGTCCAGAGAGAGAAAATGGTTTACCCAGGGGTAGATCCCAACTTGAACATAACCATAACCCTTTTCATGATTTAACTTTCAGTATTAAGGTAAAATGATGTTTCTGCTGCATTTTCTCAACAAAGATTCATTTTGGTATTGAGTAAAAGCTAAAATCCAACAAGAAAATCTTTATGAATAGCCCTTGTAGATTTGCCTACAAGACTTCTGTGACCTTTTTAAGGGCTCTGCTCCTTCGCTGAACACTTTTGCATGGAAGAGCCAAGATTTTACTAGAAAGGTTGAATGTTAGAGCACATCTTCTCCCTCAAATGTGGCTGGGATTCCCATTTTCTGCTGGGGCCCACTGTAATCTACACAGGCTTCAAACCCCTGGCTTAACTCATCCTCATCAGAGCATGGCCTTCTCTAGCAACTTCAATTTTCAGTGATGAACTCTGGCTGTTCTAGACACCTAGAAAACCCTCCTCCCCATCCCATACACCCTTTACCTTAACCATTCATTAAAACTTAGCTCAAAACATATCTCACCAAACAGGTCATCGGATTGAAACGGAGGGAAATGAAGGTTCCAAACTCTCATACCCATTCTCTATTGGCTTGAGAAACTTAGGGTATAGGAGGTGACCACTATCTCTCAGAGATGATGGTATGATATCTTTAAATCATCGTTGGAATAATATATTTTTGGGGGTTACTGTTATGTATAAATTTTGTACTCCCATTTCTCAGATTTTAAATTAAGGCCCCTTTACTTTTGCTGCCAAGTTTGGGACAGGAGTATGAGCTAACATTCATTGAATGACTACTTTGGGCTGGGCACAGTGCTAAGCACTTATACACATTATTATATTTAATCCTCCCAACAACCCTAAGCAGAGGTAGTTATTCCCAGTTAACAGATTAGGAAATAGAGTCTCACAGAGGCACATGTTTATGAATAAAAGCAGATAACTGGTAAATTTTGGAGCTGGCATCTATACTCAGGTTTGGCTTCCAAGCTCATACTCTTCTTTTTCCTCAGCAGTGGCTGAAATTACTCTGTGCAGTTGCCCAGGAAAGACGAAATCATACCTTTTTCTAAGTGTTTCTCCATGACAAGGAGGACTCTAGAACACACTTTTGTACAACTAACTACCTGAGGACACCCCAGGATATTTCAGGCCCACTAGGATGCATACTGGACAGTCAAAATGTAAGTGAATGCTCAACAGAAACACAGGCAGAGTACTCTGGATAATGGCATATCTCTCATGAGTTAATCACCACTTTGGGAGCTGAGCTGATGTTACTAGGCTGGGTGGGTTTTATCATTGTTTGTGCCCCCTGCCTCCAAAGCAGCTGTTTTTGCTTTTCCTAACTTCCCTATTTCTGTCTTATTTTCTAGTTATCAAATCTGAGCATTATCTTTGACTCTTCCATTGCCCTGGGCAAAAATAAAGTCAAATTAGTTCATTCTTTCTGTGTCTTCCCCTTTACATTCCCATTACTACCAGTTATTTTAAAGTTATTTCGTATTTACTCGGGCTAACTGCAACCATCCTTCCCCTTACATCCAAACTGCTCACTTTAACCTTCTCTCTTTTGATTATGTCATAGCCATGCTCACTCTCAAAAACCTTCAAAAGTTTTTCTTGGCCCATAGGATAAAGTCAGAGGAGGTATTATAAATGTTTCAACTTGCTTGAAATCTAGGATTTATCTTCTAAGAAAGTCTTGAGAGGCTTATTCAATTGGATGAGCACGTGGTTGTTCCTTTCCCATTCTGAGACTCAGTTTCTTCAATATTCTATTTTGAGGGGACCCTTGTGGCTCAGATGGTAAAGAATCTGCCTACAATGCAGGAGACCTGACTTCAATCCCTGGGTTGGGAAGATCCCCTGAAGAAGGGAAAGGCTACCCACTCCAGTATTCTTGGGCTTCCCTTGAGGCTCAGCTGGTAAAGAATCTGCCTGCAATGCAGGAGACCTGGGTTCAATCCCTGGGTTGGGAAGGTCCCCTGAAGAAGGGAAAGGCTACCCACTCCAGTATTCTTGCCTGGAGAATTCATGGACAGAGGAGCCTGGCGGGCTATAGTCCCTGTGATTGCAAACAGTCACAGACACAACTGAGCGACTAATACTTTCTAACACTTTAGGATCATAGAAATAGGTATTGTCAGATAGTTTGGAGGATGGATCAAGAGCATTCTATTCTGATAATAGGCAAATGGAGGCTGAGACTTAGAGAAAAGGAAGATAAGATCAAAGAGGAACAGATACAGAAAATTTCTTTCTAAACATTTCTGCTCATATACCCTCATGGTCCCTAATTTGTGTTTCACTTGAAAATTGACCCTTTGGCTACAGCTATGAGAGTAACAAAGAGATGAAAATAAAGTCAGCCCCACTATTAGAGCCACTCTCCTTTGACACCAAAGGTAGAGATTATTAAGAATGTTGGCTGGCCAAGATGGAGGGAAGAGTCTGTGGACTAGAAGAAAGCTAATTGGTCCAAACAGCCATCGAAGCCATGGCCTTGACTTCATTTAGCCAGGATATATACCCCACTGCTGTAACTAGTTGCAAAGGATGAACAAACATATGGCTATGACTGAATTTAGGAGTGCTTCAGCTAACTACAATCTGGGAGGTTTATAGAGGGAGAGTAAGAGTTCAGATGCCGACTCTACTAATGAACTGTTGGGAAACTGCACTGGCTAAAAATGTATTTGAATAAAATGAATCTAATTAGGAACCATGTAGCTAGTCATCATAATGATTGGGTTAGTGGAGGGACTAGTCAACCATGCGCAGAAAGCTTCTGTGCTCATTTAGGCAAAGTGCTCAGTGACAGATGTATCAAAATGGCTGAGCGAGTTCCTCTTGGCTGGAAATTTAATCCCACTGGCTTCTGTGCTAGGTCTTCTGTATCATTTTAAAAGAAACATGGAGTTGTAGGGTACTGTGCAGATGAAAGTATTTACTAAACTCTCCAAGAGATGTAAGTAACTAGCTTAAGAGGGCAGCGGCAGTGGACAAGAGGGAAACAGTTAATGATAAACATTTCTTTGGCTTGAAGACCCCACCAGAGCCGGCAATGGGCCAGTCCAGCTAGACTCGTGCCCATGCCACTATCAGGGAGTGTAGGTGTGGGTCCTTTCTGGATCCTCAAGTAGGCTTGCTTTTAAAACCATCTTAAACTTGCCAGTGTGTTTCAAAACACTGTTTGACAACCCCCTTAGGCCATCAAACATGTTTATATTTTGGATCAAAACCACATAATCACAATGCTCTGGAATCTTCTTAGGGGAACCTTTCCATCTGCAGTGTTTAGCTCAGCAAATATTGGTGTAACAGACCATCCCCTAAACCAAATGCAAATAGTCTTTAAGGTTTATTTTGAGCAAAGCACACAATCAGCAGCAATGCTGAGGAGGAAAGGATTCAGGAATTTCTTTGGGAGAGGGAGAAACAAGGCAGGGAACTTCTCCAGCAAAGTTATATTTTAACAACCCCAGGAGTTAGCCACCCTATGCCTCTGAGGAGAAATGGACTTGCTCTGTCCAGCATGGCATTAATGTGCTAATGATACCTGGGGCCTCCTCAAGGGGGTACATTACTCTCCACTGGGGAGCTCGATAGTACAAAAGGCAGATTTCCTATAACCTTAGAGCTATGGCAACTGCCCAGAACTTAACTGGCCCCACTTGGATAGAAGATTGTTTTTTCCAGCATGAAATAAATGGATTTTGCCTTGGATGATGTAGCTGTTTCCGTTGTCTTAACCACTGATGCAGATCACAGCATGAGTGATATGGCAGTAGCAGCCATCCAGAGCCACTGTGAAAGTGGATGCGATGACTGGAGTGGCTGGACCCCAAATGAGTTTGGCCTGCACGATTGACTTCAGGAAACAGGGCAGGTGCCCAGGAAGGCTCATTCAAGTAACCCAGGTCCCAAGAAAAATAGTCTATGCCAAGGTCCACATTTGCCACACCCTCTGCACAGCTCTGGTTACACTAAAGGATTGTTTTAGCCTCAATATAAAAGGATGCTATCATTAATTGCCGAAAAGAGAGGATGCAGTCTCCTCCAAGCATACAGGTGTGTAGCTCATTCAGAAGATGGTATCTGTCCCTGCTATTTAAAGTGTGACTCCTGGTCCGGCATATCAATGACAGAAGATCCTGAAGATGCTGCACTGACATCTTTGCTGCTTCAAGTATGGTCCTTGGATAGCAACACCAGGCACTACCAAGGCTGCTTGTTAAAAATGCAGAATCTTGGGTCCCACACTCGACTTAAATGAATCAGAATCTGCATTTTAACAAGGATCCCAGGTGATTTGTAATCACACCACAACTTAAGACATACTAGTCTGGTCCTTATTATTGGTCCTTATCTACCAAGAACCACACATTGGATGGTTAGCACAGCTGGATGATTCAGGAGGGAAAGCCCAGGTTTCAATGGAGGTAACGGATGGGAAGTGAACAGTGTAGGGCTAGGAGGGGACAAGGGTATGAACTGACAGAAGTTGGAGATAGACTCACTTACTCAGCCTAGGCCCAGGACAAGCCTGTTGACAACACGCTGAGAAATTTATGCTGATGGCTCTGACATACTGAGTAGCAAGTCAGGGTTCTCATCTACTGGGCAGACCCAGGGAAAATGCTAGCATTCCTGGGCTGGAAGGAGCTCTTTAGTACTTAGTCCAAATGGGCAGCCTGATCTCATCTGTGACTCTCTTGTTGTCACTTTCCCATCAGCCATGGTGACTCACAGGGCTTTTGTTGTTGTTTAGTTGCTCAGTTGTGTCTGACTCTTTGCGACCCCATGCACTGCAGCATGCCAGGCTTCCCTGTCCTTCACTATCTCCTAGAGTTTGCTCAAACTCATGTCCATTGAGTCAATAATGCCATCCAACCATCTCACCCTCTGCTGTCCCTTTCTCCCCCTGCCCTCAATCTTTTCCAGCATCAGGGTCTTTTCCAATAAGTTGGGTTTTCGCATCAGGTGGCCAAAGTATTGGAGCCACCTGATAAGAAGGGCTGTAGCCAAAGAGTTCTTGGAAAGGAGACTAAATATAGAGCGTTGTGCTTTCCCATACAGGTGTGAAGGGCTGCGTGTAGGATAGACCTCAGACTAAATCCTGCAGTCAGGAGGAACAAAAGATCTTGAGGACTGTGCCTAGTCCTATCAGCCTAGACAGCATTGAGGTTATATTTTCATGATGGGATGCTCCAACCTGCTCAGAGGTAGGGAATGGGGAGTTCAAGCCACCAGAGGAAGCAGGGCAGTATTGTTACCCCTCGGTTGTGTCTCTATTCTAGGTGAAATGCTGCTATTCAATTCCAGTTTTTGAAAAACTCCACAAGTTTTGCCTCCAGTGGTCATTGAGAAACAACAGATTCCACAAATCTCCCACATCAAATCTGACCAACTTGAGCTATTCAGTTTTTGTTTTCCTTGGTTTTGCTTCAGTTGCTCAGTCATGTCTGACTCTTACAACCCCATGGACTGCAGCCTGCCAGCCTCCTCTGTCTATGGGATTTCCAAGGCAAGAATACTGGAACCAACCATAAAACCATGAAGATAAAAAGAGAAATGCTATCAGCATCCCCCCTCTAACCCCAGCCCCAATTTAGTCAGCAAGTGCTATGGAGCTATGCAAAATCTTATAGCTGATGGGATATCTGTGTTGATTCAATTTGAAGGTGGTCCTCAAAGCATCCCAAGGTTATTTCAGGAGTGAAGATGCTGTGAGGTCTTTGTCCTTACTTTGCCTTGATGGTGGCTGCTTGGAGATGAAAGCCTTGTAAACTGTTTCCTGTCCCTAGAGCCTAACAGTCCCCTGTGCCAGTTTAATTTGAGCTGTTTGGATTGGAACAGAATGAACAAGCAGAGGAGGTTAATTATCTTAATTAGAAAAGAAGTGAAGCCATGACCCTTCTAGGTCACACACTTAGACAAGCTTCCCCTGGCTCCAAGCTTGGGGCATTAGCTTGTCACCTGAAGGCCCGAGGATACACAAAGCATCCTGCCTCGCCTTCTGCCAGAGTCCCCAGAGAAGAATTCTTTTCAGGAAATGTTGTGTGATAAGCTTGTGCCCGCAGGCCTGAGAGAGGGTTATCTGAAGGTGGTAGATACGTGGGCAGAGCTGGATAGGTACATGTGTGTTGGTTCAACCCCAGGTTCCTCTTCTCTGGAGGGCCAAGCAAGCTCAGTGTGGCTTACTTGAAATGTGGTTATTTCCAAAGCTACGCATCTTTCCCCAAGCCTCTTAATATCCTATATTTAGCTGGCTGAGAATGTTGGTGTCTTTCAGGAAGGTAAATCCTCTGATACTCTGGTGGTCCTTCTTGGATCAATATACTGCTGTTGGGTTTGTTGATCCCCATATACAACACCTTCCTTTTCTTCTCCTCTCCCAAGAACCATCTATTCTTCAAATAGATCAATCCTGCTGCCAGTATAGAACTTGCTTTAGATGGTGCATGTAAAAATTCCTGGCACAGTGCCTAGCACATAGTAGGTCTCATTCAATGTTAGTTTACTCCCTTCCTTCCTACAGGGAAGAATGTCATTTGTTCTGCTCTCTGAGTCTTGTATTTGATGTATGATATCTGGTCAGTTTGTGATCTGGTGACAAAGGGAAGCATAAAGCCTTAGATAAAGCCAGAGAGTAGTGACTGTATAATATTACAGATCAAACTGGCCAATTAGCCTGACATGCCCAACAGATATGTCTAGCACTTGCCTTTGAAATATCTGTGTACCCAAGGGATGAATAAAAAAAGAACTTAAACTCCATCTTTCAAAATAGACCTCAGGTTGTTGAATGATCAATCTGTGGATCTATTACAATGTGCCTTATTCAGACAGAATAGTCCAAGAACATTAACATAAATGACTCCTAACAAAATGATAAAGTGGAGGTCTCAGTAGGCCTTTTAGTCTACCCAGCCCTGCTTCCCTCGGCCTCCCATCTGCAGCCATCCAGTCTACCTGATCTTCAAAGTTATTCTCCTCCATCATTTGCAGTAGAGACTGGGAAGCCAAGGTGTGAATAGTATCGAATAGTGAATACTCTTAAAATACTTGTATTTAATTTTAGAATCTTTTTTATACTTGGTAGTAGAATGTGTCTACATGAGGTGGGAATGAATTTAAATATAAAGACTTGGTGCTCAAGGAAATGGGAACCATCCCAGTTTCTTATAGTATTGGGTTGGCCAAAAAGTTCATTTGGGTTTTTGTTTAACAGCTTACAGAAAACTCCATATGGACTTTTTGGTCAGCCCAGTACTTATTGTGCACCTTGTACTCGCAACTCTCTCCACACTCATCTCTCAGACTTTGCAAGATACTCACCTATGCAGAATTGCCCTCTCCTAAGTCTTCCCTAGTGCAGAGGGGGTGGCTATCAGGTTTAAAAGATAAATGGACAGTAAATAGAAGATGTTTGAGATTTGGGGAAAATAGTTAAGTAAAAATGGATGCTAATGGTCACACTCCAAAGCAGTATTGGTATTGTAGATAACTACCCCTTCTCATTGGACAAGAGTGACACAGGAGACAAGTCTATCAAAGTGTTTATTCTTGGTATAAGAAGTATCTTTTGGATCTGTGTAGGAGAAGGCAATGGCAACCCACTCCAAGTACTCTTGCCTGGAAAATCCCATGGGCATAAGAGCCTGGTGGGCTGCAGTCCATGGGGTCACGAAGAGTTGGATACAACTGAGCAACTTCACTTTCACTTTTCACTTTCATGCACTGGAGAAGGAAATGGCAACCCACTCCAGTGTTCTTGCCTGGAGAATCCCAGGGACGGTGGAGCCTGGTGGGCTGCCGTCTATGGGGTCACACAGAGTCGGACACGAATGAAGTGACTTAGCAGCAGCAGCAGCAGCAGAAAATCTTTATGTTGGGATATAGATCTTATACAGACAATATGGTACTCACGCAATCATTTTTTCTGATTTCTTGGTCTTGTTTATTTTTTGCTTTGTTTTATTAGTTTCCAAGTCTTGGCATCACACTCTTCAGTAACTGGAACAAGTCACTCTCCAGTAGTCAGAATTGGCAGCAGAGTTTTACTTTGTGTTTGGGTGGGTGTGAGTTCACAAGTAGGTCATCAGGTGTAAACTTCATTTGAAACAGAGTTTTTCTTAGAAGAAGCCTGAATCCAAGAAGCCTAAATCCCAAGTTTGCTGACTGTGGTGTAGGCAAGCTTCTAAGAGCAAGTTTTTCTTATGGGAGGAAGTACCAGGTGCTAGATTTATTTGGGGACTGAGTTATGTCCTCAGAAATATTTAATATTCTAGAACTTTCAAGGTTCTCTTTTTTTGTCATTGAAGCTTTATATTATTACCATTTAGGGAAGAGAGGACCAGATATGCGTTTTGAACCTGCTGAGAGTAGGCAGAGAAAATCTAAAGAAGATAAGGCATTTTTTGTTAAGACTGCCACCAAATCCCGAGATTGCCTGTGGCATTATTGACAGTAAGTAAAATCTTCTCTTTATTTATTTTATCTGATTTATTCCAAGAGTCTCTTCTTGCTTTTCAATTAATAATACAAACTTAATTTCAAACTAGCTCTAGGCCAGTATACCGTCTTGAAAGCAGTTGCCAAATTTTCCTTGATTTAATTCTGTCATTAATATTTCTGTGCTTGTCAGATGGATTTTTGTTCTGACATGGTAGTTGGCCTCATCAGCCATCAAAGTGACTCTGACCGACTTCCACAGATGGGATCAGCAAAACCTCTGCCCTTGGTCAACTTGGGCTGAGTCCTCAGCCTGCCTCCTTTGCTTTTGGTACTTGAGAGTCAGTGAGTGAGACTGGGACCCTCAGAGGAACTATTTTCCTTGGAGGTAGATCCTGCTAGAATTACACATAATGCCGAAAATGCCGAGGCCATGCAAAAGATCACAGAGATGACATAATCTCGGAGCATCAGTATGCGAAGCAATTTTAGATATCTAATCTAAGCTTTTTATTTTACAGAGGCACACACTAAGGGCTGGAGGGGAATGTGGCATCATGCTCGAAGAACTGTAGAAGAGGGGGAGGGGAAAAGTGCCTTCCAGTAATGTGTATGGAATTTTCTGGGTACCTAAGTGCTTGATGGAAAGTCCTTGTTGCTGTTATTGAAATGCTACTGAAATGTCTCGAATGCCTGTAAAGCCACTCTTCTTTAATAAATATAACCAAGTGAATACTGTAGAATCTTTCTTGGCGCCAAAAGATTTTGCAGTATCTGAGGTCATCATTCTGAACAGAGATATTCCTTGCCCCAGGAATGGGGAAATTGAAAGTTAGAAGCAGTTTGCCAAATGTGTGCTGACCCTGGAGCAGCCCAAGGAAATGGTCACTTTTACTAAATCTCTAATATCACCTAGTGTTTTTTAAAAATGTTCATTGAAGTACAATTACTTTACAGTGCTGTGTTAGTTTCTACCGTACAGCAAAATGTGTCAGTTATAGGGATACATATACCTTCTCTTTTTTGGATTTCCTTCCCATTTAGGTTGTCACAGAATGAGAGTGGGATTCTCTGAGCTATACAGTAGGCTCTCAATAGTTATCTATTTTATACATAGTATCACTGGTATATATATGTCAATTGCAAACTCCCAATTAATTCCATACCCTCCCCCTTCTTTTCTTTTCTTTTTTTTTTTCAAATTACTCATTTCTTTCCTAAAAACTCTAGGCAGAAATTCTGGCTATTTGAAGATTCTGACCCATCAGACCCTGATCTGATTTTCCTATCAGAAGAGAGCTAGATGTTATTTTGGAACCTGAAATGAGGGCAGATACATGGTATGCATCCATTGGATTCTCCTTGGGCTTAGCACTAAAACTGAGGCCTCTGGGGTTATGGGAGAGTCTCCCTGCAGAGGAAGTGCCAGAAGCAAGTCAGAGTGCTCCTGGGGCCTGGCAGTTAGAAGTTGGGGTAGAGTGGTCAAGGTTGTGGGTCCAAAGAGCTATGGCCTTATTGCAAAGAGTGGCACTAGATCAGTACGGACCCTGCCTGAAATCAGTCATGCAAAGCATTAAGCATGGATGGAATTTCAGGGAAAGAGATGGATCTTTAACCACAACATCTTCCCAGATACACGTTTCAATAGTAAAGCATGTGACTCTCATAAATGATGACAGACTGTTCCCAGCAGATGTGCCAGCAGATGAATTATACAATTTAATTCAACTTAATATCTTTTCCCGTATTACAGCACATTGTCACCCAAACCATGATGACAAAAACTACTTGGAAGTGTCCTTTTATTTCTCTGAACAGTCTCTGACTAGGGAGAATGAAGCCCTCTTACCTGGACCAAAGTGCTTCTCTGAAAACAAGTAAGTGATTTGATGATGTGTGGTTGGTCAGGTGACAAACCGGGGTCCTGCCAGTTACTCCTGAGCAACTGTGCTTCCCGTGTGATTAGTCAGGAGCCTGGACCCACCCTTGCTGGATCCCGCAGCCTCCCTTTCTTTCAAGGTGCCACAGTGTATATCTGAATAAAGTCTCAATGAACTGTGATTAATAGGCTACTGCTGCTGCTAAGTCGCTTCAGTTGTGTCCGACTCTGTGTGACCCCATAGATGGCAGCCCACCAGGCTCCTCCACCCCCGGGATTCTCCAGGCAAGAATACTGGAGTGGGTTGCCATTTCCTTCTTCAATGCATGAAAGTGAAAAGTGAAAACGAAGTCACTCAGTTATGTCTGACTCTTAGCGACCCCATGGACTGCAGCCTACCAGGCTCCTCTGTCCATGGGATTTTCCAGGCAAGAGTACTGGAGTGGGGTGCCATTTTCTTCTCCAATGATTAATTGGAGTTTAAAGGAATTCTCTAGCAGTCCTTGAAAGTAGGAGACCCTTCAAAGGTGACAAAATAGTGAAGGGTTGGCTGTAGAAATTTTATGCTTGAAAAGTGGAATTGAAAACAGTCCCTGGGCACCCAGGCCATCAGAGAGAAATCCCAGGTGTGTAATATTGGACATTTGTCCTTTTAGGTTTAGACAGAGGATGGAATTGCCAAGGGGAAAGCCATTACCTTTGAAATAGCTACTCCACTAGCCTTTCTCTGACCTTTTCAAAAGATTAAAGCTCCTCAGTGGAAACTTCTGATTTACAGGAAAAGATGTCAGTATTAGAACATGTTTTGCTGGTGTTGCTAGCAATATTATTATATCTAAGAAGAAATCAAGGCCCCAGAGAGGAACATGTTTTGGCCAACATCACCCAGCTTCTAAGTGTTGGGGGAGCAAGAAGGCAATCCCAGGACTGGTTTCAAAGCCTGTGCTCTTTCTACCTCACTAGAGACTGAGGAGGAGAAAATGGGTGTGGATGAAAGATGCTTTCAAAACTGTAAAGAATATATTGTGGTTGAAAAGAATTTAAAGACCATCCAATTAGTCTTCTTTCACATATATGGAGGCCAGGGTCCGAAGAAGGCTACTGACTGACTCAAGGTCGCAGGGAAGAGAGCTTACCCCAATTTTAACACCACATTCATCTTCTCTGAACAAGAACCTAGGTAAAAAAGAACCAAAATCTATTCTCTAGTCTAGTAACATCTGATTCCATAACTAAAACATGATTCCAAACCATCCTGAACACTTACAATCTGTCTTTTGAAGGTGTGGTTTATATAGGAACTCTGTTAATCACAACATGCACTCATCAGAGCCCAATCCCTTGATTCTGGGCCTTGGGGACAGCCTGTACCCAGACTCTTGTCAGCTATCTAGGAAGCTCCTGTCACTGGTTATAAAGTTATCCAGGCAGAAGAGTATGAATTGTTGGGTAAAGCCATACCCAGTTGTTAAAAACCGAAAGTTTTTTATGAACTTTGTTTCCAATGGTGACATTTGCTTGACACTTATATGAAGACATCACAACAAACATTTCCAGCTAACTGTCTAATTCTTGCATAGGCCCAGCATCCACAGCAGGATTTGGTTCACAGGTCATTTCAGAAGTTTGGGTTTAGGATGGCTTTCTTCCTCTCACTCTGGGGGGACATTTAAAGGTATGTATCACTACGAACAAAGCTAGTGGAGGTGATGGAATTCCAGTTGAGCTATTTCAAATCCTGAAAGATGATGCTGTGAAAGTGCTGCACTCAATATGCCAGCAAATTTGGAATACTCAGCAGTGGCCACAGGACTGGAAAAGCTAAGTTTTCATTCCAATCCCAAAGAAAGGCAATGCCAAAGAATGCTCAAACTCCTGCACAATTGCACTCATCTCACATGCTAGTAAAGTAATTCTCAAAATTCTCCAAGCCAGACTTCAGCAATACATGAACTGTGAACTTCCAGATGTTCAAGCTGGTTTTAGAAAAGGCAGAGGAACCAGAGATCAAATTGCCAACATCCACTGGATCATCAAAAAAGCAAGAGAGTTCCAGAAAAATATCTATTTCTGCTTTATTGACTATGCCAAAGCCTTTGACTGTATGGATCACAATAAACTGTGGAAGATTCTTCAGGAGATGGGAATACCAGACCACCTGACCTGCCTCTTGAGAAATCTGTATGCACATCAGGAAGCAACAGTTAGAACTGGACATGGAACAACAGACTGATTCCAAATAGGAAAAGGAGTACGTCAAGGCTGTATATTGTCACCCTGCTTATTTAACTTATATGGAGAGTACATCATGAGAAATGCTGGGCTGGAGGAAGCACAAGCTGGAATCAAGATTGCCAGGAGAAATATCAATAACCTCAGGTATGCAGATGATACCACCCTTATGGCAGAAAGTGAAGAAGAACTAAAGAGCCTCTCTCTTGATGAAAGTGAAAGAGGAGAGTGAAAAAGTTGGCTTAAACCTCAACATTCAGAAAACTAAGATCATGGCAACCAGTCCCACCACTTCATGGCAAATAGATGGGGAAACAATGGAAACAGTGTCAGACTTTATTTTTCTGGGCTCCAAAATCACTGCAGATGGTGATTGCAGTCATGAAATTAAAAGACGCTTACTCCTTGGAAGGAAAGTTATGACCAACTAGATAGCATATTAAAAAGCAGAGACATTACTTTGCCAACAAAGGTCCCTCTAGTCAAGGCTATGTTTTTTCCAGTGGTCATGTATGGATATGCGAGTTGGACTATAAAGAAAGCTGAGCGCTGAAGAATTGATGCTTTTGAACTGTGGTGTTGGAGAAGACTCTTGAGAGTCCCTTGGACTGCAAGGAGATCCAACCAGTCCATCCTAAAGGAGATCAGTCCTGGATGTTCATTGGAAGGACTGATGTTGAAGTTGAAACTCCAATACTTTGGCCACCTCATGCGAAGAGTTAACTCATTGGAAAAGACTCTGATGCTGGGAGGGATTGGGGGCAGGAGAAGAAGGGGACGACAGAGGATGATGGCTGGATGGCATCACTGACTCGATGGACATGAGTTTGGGCAAACTTTGGGAGATGGTGATGGACAGGGAGGCCTGGCATGCTGTGATTCATGGGGTTGCAAAGAGTCAAACACAACTGAGCGACTGAACTGAACTGAACTGAACAGTTATGAAGGTGGATTCTTTACAAAGAGTGTTCTCTTTCTAATACAAATACAAAGCAGTGTGCCAGTTCTAGCTCTACCACTTACAAGCTGTGGGACTTTGGAAAAGGTATTTAGTTTCTCTGTGACCCTGTCTCCCCATCCATAAAATGGAAATAATAATATCTGACATGTATTGGATAGTTACTATGTACTAGTTATTGTTCTAAGTGTTTCATATATATCTACTCCTTTACTCTTCATGGCGCTTCCTCAGGTGGCGCTAGTTGTAAAGAACCTGCCTGCCAGTGCCTGCATTGGGAAGGCCCCCTGGAGGAGGGCATGGCAACCCATTCCAGTATTCTTGCCTGGGGAATCCCATGGACAGAGAAGCCTGGTGGGCTACAGTCCATGGGGTCACAAAGAGTTGGACACAACAGAGCAATTTAGCATGCGTGCCCTCCTCATAGGTGAAAGTGAAAGTGAAGTTGCTCAGTTGTGGCTGACTCTTTGCAACCCCATGGACTGTAGCCTACCAGGCTCCTCTGTCCATGGGATTTTCCAGGCAATAGTACTGGAGTGGATTGCCATTTCCTTCTCCAGGGGATCTTCCCAACCCAGGGCTCAAACCCGGGTCTCCCGCATTGTAGACAGACGCTTTACTGTCTGAGCCACCACGGAAGTCTCATAGGTAGGCACTACCATTATCTCCATATTATAGGGAAGGAAATTAAGGCACAGTTTAAACATCTGCCTGTGATCATACAGCTAGTAAATAGTAAAGGCAGGATTAAAACCCAGAGTGTCTGATTTCAGAGCTCGTGGTACTCAGGCACTACACTATACCTAACTCACTAAGTTAATGTAAGGATGCATGTGTG
Source organism: Bos grunniens (assembly GCF_055505025.1). Lineage (NCBI taxonomy): Eukaryota > Metazoa > Chordata > Mammalia > Artiodactyla > Bovidae > Bos > Bos grunniens. Next base: position 138,909,658 of record NC_141194.1, read on the forward strand.
AGTGCTCAGTTGCTCAGTTGTGTCCAACTCTTTGCAACTGCATGGACTGTAGCCCACCAGGCTCCTCTGTCTGTGGGATTTCCCAGGCAAGGATACTGGAGTGGGTTGCCATTTCTTCCTCCAGGGGATCTTCCCCACCCAGCGATCAAACCTGGGTCTCCTGCATTGCAGGGGGATTCTTTACCATCTGAGCCACCTGGGAAGCCCTAATGTAAGAATAAGTGGGATAATATTGGGTTGGCCAAAAAGTTCCAACCTAGTATGTTAAAAAGTGAAACCTAAGACTGACAAAGAGAAGCACTTGATAAACATTAGCTCTGGTTACCAGTTTCCCTTACCACTCCAAACATTGCCTGGTAACTTGTGAAAAACTCTATTTCCAAAAAGCTTCCCTAAATCACCCAACCCACTTGAACTTCCCTATGCATTATTGCAACATAAAGCACACAGTTTCGGACTAGATTATATATTGTCCTCAGAAAAGATTGTGTCTTTTCCTTCTTCTATATCCTCAATAGAGCCTAATAAGCCCAGAACGGCTCAAGAGGTGTTTGTGGACTGGAATATGCAGTGTGACTCTTGGTGTGTGGTGACAGGCCCAACAACTGTTCCCCAAGCTTTCTTGTGCAGGTGACTCATCAGAATCTTGTAAATGTGGATTCTGATTTCATAGGTCTGTAGTGGACTCTACATTTCTGACAAGCTCCCAGATAGTGCTGAGGCTTCTGGTCTGTGAATCAAACTTATAGCAAGTCTGTAGGGCACAGTGTCTTTAGGGTCTTCTCTGTAATTGCTATGTTTTAGTAGAGGTGTGCTTGAATCCATTTAATAAACTGAGGTATATAAAGACTCACACATCACAATATAAGGTGAAATCAAGCATTTTATTCTCATGGAATAAAAAGTAATAGGGAAATGTGAAGCTGGTCATGAATAGCCATTCAGTTAAGAAGCCCTCATGAAAAAGCTGACTACATGCCAAGCTTTGTACAAATAGTTATTGTAGACAATATAAAGATGAGTTTAAGGCATAGGCTATATATTGCCATGTGGATTGTCAACTTTGGTAAAGGCTTCTGCTTTCTACTCCAGTGAACTAAGTGGACTTTGCATGTCCAAATTGAAATTTGGAAGGGAGGTAGTATAATTATTTATTTGTATGCAAGAATTAGTAATGCCAATGAAGACCATCTAGATTCACTGATTGTATTTAACACTGTATTTTCCACTGTTTATTATTGGAGTAATTTTGAGTCAAAGTAATTTTGGAGGGAACACAGTGTAATTTTATCTAAAGTCCCAGTTTTATCTCAAGTCCCTGGATGTTTTACCCTCTTGCATAATAGCAGGAAATACAGACTTTTAAATGGTATAGAGGTGGGTTGGAAGATGGGAGGGTGCTGGGAACAGGAGTGGGGAGAGGAACCCACTCATGAGCACAGAGAAAGAAAACAACAGCCAAGACATTTATTTACATACTTTTCACAAAGTAAATTAACTAGGGGCAGCACAGGCTATAGAGAACATAGTTCAGTAGTAAGAACATTGGGCTGGAAGTCAGGAGACCTGCAATCTAGTCTGCTTTCTACATTGATCTAGTGTGAGACCTTGGGTAAGTTGCCTATGTCTCCAAGCCCACCAAGTAGAGTTAATCATAGCAGTCTTGGTGATCAGATCCATAGATATTATTGGATTGACCAACAAGCTCATTTGGATTTTTCTGTGAGATGTTCCAGAAAAACTCAAATGAACTTGAGGATAACCCATGGCCAGGCAGAAGTGGTATAAAAAGTCAAGGTGGTATATAAGCAATTATTGCACATCCATTTGCATCAAAAGTTGTACTTCAAACTACGTACATATATGGTGGAAAACCAAGGCTCATTCTCTCTTTATTCCAAGGTGGGAATGGGAGAAATACTGTTTCACTTATAGAATATCCTTTTATGCTAGAGAAGGAGTCTTTCCCCACATATAGCTAATTTTAATTACACATTCCAACACTTTGAAGGATCGAGATAGAAAAGATGTTTAAGAGATTGAGCCCTCTCCCAAGCTTCCACCAACTATGTCCTTGATCTCAAAAAAAAAAAAAAAGTAACATGAGCCTTACGTAAGAGGCATGAATTGCCTCTTACGTCTAAAAACTGGAGTGTGCCCAAAACCCAACCAGAACTAACAAATGTTTCTGATCAGTCTGCTCCTTAGCCAACTAGGGTTTTATGGGAACAATTATTCGTTCCCTTTCTTATAGATCCTGATTCTGACTCAGTGAGCATCTGGCTCCAGCTTTGGAGCATGACACTTAAATCATAATGTCCTTTGGATGGTGCTCCTCTTGCGGGGTGACTATAACTCAGAACACTTCCTGGGTATGCTATTTAAATATCCAACTCAGCATCCTGCGATATAAAGCACCCCTCCATGCCATTTGTTATGTTAGGTGCTGGGAGGCACGGCTCTGATTCTGGGGACTCAAATGTATAATAAATCCGACTACACTCTGCTGGCAGTGCACATAATTATAAAATATGCAGAATGCTTGTTATTAACTAGTCTCATGGAGAAAGATCTACTGTGCCGTGAAGGATATATTTTGGAATAGAGCTACAAACAGTGATTGATTTTTTAAAATTCATGTCTCTCCTATCCCTTTAATCATTCAACCTTTAAGAACTAGCAAACATTTATAGACATTTAATGAATGGGAAGCAAGGTCCATTTGCAAAGGCTGATAAAAATTATTGTTTGCCTCTTAAGTGAAGATTAAGTTCCAGCTTTATTTTTAATATGAAATTATTTAACATAGCATTTAATGGTATCGATGCAGAAATAGAGACCAAAATATAAATCAGCTGGAAATTAACAAGCAAGTCTCCTAATAGTTATAAAAACAATGAAAGGCATTTATAATCTTTAACTGTTTGAATCCCAATTGGATAGGCTATCATTCTTCGGCTGATATTTATTCCCAAAAGACAAGCTTTCATGTATACTGAAAATAAAACAACAAAGTCACCAAAACATACACACAATTCCTTCTGCAGTGAGGCTACAGCAGTTAAGTGTATATAAGATCCTTGTAGAAGAAGGAATGCTCATAGGGATTGACCAGAAGCCGTAAGGATGATGCTAGACTCCATTGTAGTGAGAAGCTGCAGGCATGCAAGAACAGATATAGGCTTTGCTCAGTGGATGCTGGCTCAGAACCTTGGGAAGGTGCTTCCCAGGATGTGATGCTACTGGTCTCCTGTTTCAGGAAATATTATAAGCCATAACTACAGATATGCATGCCTTCATCATGGCTTATTCCTTCTCTCAAAGGGAGTCTCTTTGGGCATAGGAAATTCTAGAGCTAACTCCTATTAGTGCTCAGGGACTTCTCACTGGAGAGTCAAGGTTTCAAGTCATCAGAAATTACAGTTTCCTAAGATTAAGGAGCCTCCAAGCACTTGCTCACCTGGGTAGTGGCTGATTTCTTGGAAGTATGAAAGGGTGTCTATAACTTTATCAGGTTATTCATTAAAGGGGCACTTGGAATTCAGCTACCCTCAGTTTCTGCTGTTCACTGCTGATTGGTGACAGTCTCTTCTTCTGTCTGACTGTCTGTCTACCAGAGATTGGTGTAGTTGTTATGAGAAGACTCTGAAGTCTGACTGCAGAAGTTTATTGCCCAGCTCTGCTACCTGTTAGCTACATGACTCTGGGTAAGTTATTTAACCTCTCTGTGCTTAAGTTTCTTCATTTTTAAAATAGGGATAATGATAACTGTACTTAATGCATTGGGTTGTCAGGATTAAATAAAACAGTGCCTATAAAGCACTTAAGCCAGTCTCTCCTCCATTAAAAACAGCTAATAGATGTTGGGTTTTCTTTTTTTAAAATTAGGAATCTTTGGCTACAAGGGACAGAAACCTGACTTAAACTTACTCTTTAAAAAAGGGCATTATTGGCTTGCTAATCATGCTAAATCTCTCCAGTCATGTCTGACTCTTGCAACCTTATAGACTGTAGCCTGCCAGGCTCCTCTGTCCATGGGTTCTCTAGGCAAGAGTACTGGAGTGGGTTGCCATGCCCGCCTCCAGGGGATCTTCCCAACCCAGGGATAGAACCTGTGTCTCCTGCATTGGCAGGCGGGTTCTTTACCACTAGCACTGTCTAGGAAGCCCAAATTTTTGGTCACTTCCCATGGCATGTGGGACCTTAGCTCCCTTACCAGGGATTGAACCCACACCACCTGCACCAAAAGGCAGGATCTTAACCCTTGGACCACCAGGGAAGTATGTAACCACAAAATCTAGAGGTCAAATGGTATTAGGACTCAGTCTCTTTATCACTTATCTTTTGCTTTAAAATATCAAATTGGGACTTGAACTCTCTGTGCCTCCATTTCTTAGTCTGTAAAATGGGATGACAGTCATAATAATAATAAATCTGCTTCATAAGATCATTGAGAAAATTTAAGGAGTTAATGCATGTAAGGTTGGAGAAGGCAATGGCAACCCACTCCAGTACTCTTGCCTGGAAAATCCCATGGACGGAGGAGCCTGGTAGGCTACAGTCCATGGGGTCGCTAAGAGTTGGACACGACTGAGCAACTTCACTTTCACGCATTGGAGAAGGAAATGGCAACCCACTCCAGTGTTCTTGCCTGGAGAATCCCAGGGACAGAGGAGCCCGTTGGGCTGCCATCTATGGGATCACACAGAGTCGGACACGACTGAAGCAACTTTGCAGCAGCAGCAGCAGCAGCAGCATGTGAGGTGCTTCCAATGCACCTTGGTACACAGCAGACCTTATATAGGTGTTAGCTATTATTAGCTTTATTGTCACTATTATTTTAATATCCAATGTTTTTTCTTTCTGTATCTTCCCTTTACCTATGGAGATTCCTTCTGTCTTTTGCTTCTACCCTCAACTGCTTCTTTTCTTCTCCTTCCTATGTCCTTTCCCTGGTGGTAGTTTAGTCACTAAGTTGTGTCTGACTCTTGCAACCCCATGGACTGTAGCCTGCCAGGCTCCTCTGTCCATGGGATTCTCCAGGTAAGAATACTGGAGTAGGTTGCATTCCCTTCTCCAGGGGATCTTGCCAACTCAGGAATCGAACCTGGATCTCCTGCATTGCAGGCAGATTCTTTATCAACTGAGCTACAAGGGAAGCCCATCCTATTTATCGTACTCCCCAAGTTACCATCACCCTCTATACCCACCAATTCCAGTCCCTCTATCCATAAAGATGTTATGTTGACTTCATACCAGGTCTGGGCAAGCAACAGCATAGGAGACGCACAGATTAGGAATGAATACTTGTATTTATTCCACTGAGCTTCTGCCCTTCTACCAGCCATATCCTCCCCCTCAAACTCCTTCATGCAATCTTTCATGGTTTGGATTTATTGGGTACTTTCTATAAGTAAAATAAGACACTGCACTGGTAGCTTTGTTATACTCTGCTTCACTTAAGATGAACCCATTTGCAGGGCAGAAAAAGAGATGCAGACATAGAGAATGGATGTGAGGACACAGCGCTGAAGGGGAGGGTGTGATGAACTGGGAGATTGGGACTGGCATATATACATTATCATGTGTAAAATAAATAGCTAGTGGAAAGCTGCTGTATAGCACAGGGAGCTAAGCTTGGCACTCTGTGATGACCTAGAGGGGTGGGATCAGGGGGGAGATAGGAGGGACGCTCAAGAGGGAGGGGATATATGTATACATATACCTGATTCACATCATTGTACAGCAGAAACTAACAGAACATTATAAACAATGATACTTCAACAAAGAAAGAAATGGCCTGAAGAACCCAGTATGGATATACAGTTCTGATTCAAACAGAAACTTCACAAGGACAAGTGTCAGGACTGTCTCCTCATTCCAGGGCCGTGTTACTCCCTGGCTCCCCTCTCAGCACCACCTCTCCCCTGTGGCCCCCTCTTCTTCCTTGCCTAGACTTCCTTCTAACACTACAGTAAGTTCTGCCTGGGCCCCAAATTACAAACCGTTTCTTCGCTATTCCTCAAAAGAAAAACGTGCCCATTTTATGTGCCTTAACTTGGGAGCCCTGATCTCATCTATGTGACAATTGGCCAATCAGATAAACTAATCCCAGGTAACATGATATCCTTCCCACCCACCACCAGGAGGCTCTGAAGAAACAACATTAATGGGATTTTCACCTAAATAGACCATGGAAAATGAGATCTGTGGGCAAGAAGTTCCTTTTCAAATCACATCCAGTAGGTAGTTTTGTCAACCTGCAGGAAGGTTGACCTTGTAGAGTCTAGCAATGTGATGTTACTGGCCACTCCCAGACTTCTCCAAAGTCCTTTTCCTTAATGCCTTTTCTAAAAACAAATGCTGCTGAGCTTGGGTTTCAAAGTATACAGATTATCTGGTTGGCTCCATCCACATCAAAGCAGCAAAGATCCTTTCTTTCCTGAGAGTCATTTATTCATCTTTCCTCAGGGAGAGAATCCCCAGGAACAAACCCTTAATTGAAATCATTCTAGAGCTCTTAATCATTTTGCCTTTCCTTTTTTTGAGAGGCAGAGGTGTTCAGAGCTCGTTTTCAGGTTACAAGAAGTCCTTTGTACTGACCAGTCAGCAGCAAGCAGGATGAAATTGAAGGCTGGGTGGATAAATGTAGGGAGGCGAGCTGGCACCTAAGGTGCCTGTGTCATACTGCGGTCCATAGTTGGAACCTATTCGGCAGTCCATCTTCAAAAGCAATTTGCAGTACATCCAGGCACAAATCCAATTAAAAAGCAGAAAGGGATTTGCATGCATAAAATAACTCTGATGCACAGCTTTAAAAAATGACCCTGATAGCTAAAATTCAAAGTCCTTTCTTTGTGAAGGTCCCTATCTGGAGTGCGTTAACTGATGTTCGAATCCCTGCCCCAAAGTATCTGAAAGATTAGATGAAATTACACTCTCAAAGCTCAGTGCAGTGTGGTGGCTGGGAACAAAATAAAACTTGACGTACAGCTAGATGTTCACTTTGGTCATTTACCCTTGTGAAGAGGCTTCATTCTTTGAATTCTGGATAGCCTGGGGAAAAAGCCAGATGTCAAAGCACATGGCACAGTATCTGGCACCTACTAGGTGCCCTGTGAATATTGGTTGAACTGAAGGAGAGTAGCCAAAGCTCTCCTTTGGTCTTTGGCAGGCACTGTTTGTTGTCTACCCAAGATCAATTTCTCTCTTCTTTGCTAGCATAATCCTGGTTTTGTTTAAGGTGGCAACATGCCCAGCTAAAGACTCCCTTTCCCAGTCTCCCTTACAACTGGTGTTGGGTAGGTGGGGCACGTAACATAGTTCTAGCCAACAAGATTTAAATGGAAGTTTATTGGGGGTTTCTGGCAAAGATTTTGTTTTCCTGATAAAAAGGTGATGGACGTGGTGGTACTGCTCTTTCCTCATCTTCCTGCCTCTTCGGAGCACTGATATCACAGCCATCTTGTGACCACGAGGTAACAATCATGAAGGTGAAAGGCAAAATGCTAAGGATGGTGAAGCAGAAGAGAAGGCCTAGGTCTTTGATGGCATTCTTGAGCAGTAGAACTGATACCTACAACCACCTACTTGGAGGCTCCTGTTACATATTTTCTAAATCCCTATTTGTTTAAACCTCTGATCGAATTTTGTTACTTGGAGCCTGCTGCTGCTGCTAAGTCGCATCAGTCGTGTCCGACTCTGTGGGACACCATAGACGGCAGCCCACCAACCTGCCCCGTCCCTGGGATTCTCCAGGCAAGAACACTGGAGTGGGTTGCCATTTCCTTCTCCAATGCATGAAAGTGAAAACTGAAAGTGAAGTTGCTCAGTCGTGTCCAACTCTTCAAGTCCCCATGGACTGCAGCTAGTATGATCCTAATAGAAATATACGTTCTTACCACCAGGCTTCTGGGACCTTCAAGTGAGTTCCTGGCTATTCAGTGTGCCTCACCAGGGCGCTTTGCCCAGGTCAGCCTGCTATGCCAGTGTGGCCAGCTTCAGGCCTTTTCTAACCTCTAGCCACTACCGCCAATAGAACCAATGCTTAACCTGTTCCATGTCCTATTTCCTCAGGGCCTCGAGAAGTGATTGTTTTTGTTTAGTTGCTAAGTCATGTTCGACTCTTTGTGACCCCATGGACTGTAGTCCATGGCTCCTTCTGTCCATGAGAATTCCCAGGCAAGAATACAGAAGTAATTTGCCGTTTCTTTCTCCAAGGGATCTTTCCAATCCAGGGACTGAACCCGGGTCACCTGAATTGGCAGGTGAATTCTTTACCACTGAACCACCACCTTGAGAAGTGAGAGAATCAAATAAATGTCTATGTGTTAAACCTTTAACTTATAGTTCTCCAGTGTGTTAGCCTCAAAGGGTGACTCCTTCCATTTCAACAACTGAGTTTTGATAGTTGTGGCTGAGATGTCAAAGGACACATTCGGGACCAGAGAAAGACTGTGGGTGTCCATCGACCCCATGTTGGAAGCGGTCACTTTTAAAAGGCCTGACTCCATTTTGAACTATTGTGGGGATGACGTTTTCTTTCTTTCACAGATTTTTAGTTGTCAATAACATTTGCAAGATTCTGAAAAGTAATACAAAAAAGAGCACTGCATATGATTCTCTGCAGAATTGTAAAGTTACTATGCTAAATAAATTGAGAACATGATTATGATGTCTAAAGCACATACATTTCCCCCCAAACATTTACTCTCTCTTACACACACACACACACACACACACACACACACGCCCCTTGAGGAGAGGGAGCAAGAGAAACAGGATTTAGAAACTTTGTTAAAGATGAGCATTGATGACCTGCACATGGGCAGTGCCCCTCCCATACAAAGGACTCACTTGTCTGGTTCTGTGGTCTCTGTGTCCTAGCAACCTATGCCCCCAGGGTGTTTTCCCAACTTCATTAGTTAATCTACTGTGTGTGGATCTAGCTTCAGAAAACCATAATGAAAAAAACACAAGTTATACAGTGACTAGCCCGAGAGACACAAAAGATATACTTCCTCTAACTTGAAAATGAACCAAAAAGCAAAAGCACTGGCAGACTTATAGCTGCCAAAGCAAATGAAAGGATTGCATTTCATCCCTAAACTTCCAAGTCTTCCCCGTTCTAGAAAGATAGGAAGAGGCGCATGCCAAGTAATGAGGCTGACAGTATTTTTTTAGTGCTTCGGAGAAGAGTTCCAACCTCTGTGTCTGACTTTCTAATCAACGCTGCTCTCAGTTATATTCCTCCCCACTTTCTTCTCTCTCTCTCTCGCCCTCACTCTCTTTTTCTCTCGTAACTTATTGCATCATTGCAATATAAGCTATGGCATTTCTCAGAACATTAACAAGACTAAAGTCACTATGGAATATAAATGGCTTTGAAACATCTCCAGAATGTGTCATAAAAAAGCAGGAGAGATAAAAATTTAAAGAGAGAGAAAGTAAAAACATCAAATAAATGCATCTTTAAAAAAAATAATCTTTTTCTCACTCAGTGGAATTTGGCAGACTTGTGTGTGTGCTTTAGCTACCTGAGAAATGTCCCAGGCAAATAGATTCATATGGGTTTGTGGGGGAGGGGCTAGCCATGTGGAAAGGCGAGGGAAGGCGGGGCTGGTGTCTCAAGTGGTTTCTTATGGGCCATGTAGGTACAGGAAAGGGGTAGAGATGTTCAGTTCAAGGAAATGAGACTTTCCTAAGGGTCCTTGTTCAAACCTGTGCGTGTGTGTGTGTGTGTGCGTGCGCGCTAAGTCGCTTCAGTAGTGTCCGACTCTTTGCAACTCTATGGAATGTAGCCTGCCAGGCTCGTTTGTCCATGAGGTTCTCCAGGCAAGAATACTGGAGTGGGTTGCCCAAACCTGATATTGGGTAAATCCTTTTCCTAGGGCTTCTCCAACTTTAGTGTGCATCAGAAATGCCAATAACCTGGGGCGCTTTAAGACTCCACATCCCCAGGTCTCACTTCCAGAAATTCTGATTCATAGGTCTGCAGTGGGTCCTGTGATTTCTATCCTTAATACCCCTGGCAATTCTGCCACTGTCAATTTGGGGACCAGGCTTTGAGAAGCACTGTCTTAGCCAGTGGGGAGAGATGATTCTCTTTGCCACCTCCTTCCGGACTCCAAAGCAGAGGGCGTTTCTATTGGGTTAGTCAAAAAGTTCATCTGGGTTTTTCTGTAACATCTTATGGAAAAACCTGAAAGAAATTTTTGGCCAACCCAATATTTCTTCAGAAAAGAGGCCATGAAGGAAGCAAATGCTTCCACTTAAAATGGTGCTGGCCAGTGCATTTGTGGTTAAGAACATGGGGCTGTTTTTCAAGGGTCAGGGAGATTTCTCACAATGACTGAAGGGCGTGAAATGTGTGGCCCTGTGTTGGTAGGTGAAGAAACACATGAGGAGGACCCCAGGGAGGCTATAGTACACCGCAGGGAATTTTGTTTTCTTGTGTTCTATTTTTCTTTCACGGATCTATTCTGAAATATCTCTTTTAAATCCTAAGGCAGCCATAAGGTTTAAAAGGATGCTGGGTCTAGGGGTGTTTGTCGCTCAGTTGTGTCCGACTCTTTGAGATCCCATGCACTGTAGCCCACCAGGCTCCTTTGTCCGTGGAATTCTTCAGGCAAGAATACTGGGGTGCGTTGCCATCCCCTTCTCCAAGGGGCTAGGGGTACCCAAAGTGTAATCCTCGGACTTAGAACCATCCAGCGTCACCTGGGAACTTGTTAAAAATGCAGATTCTCGGTCGGTATAGACCTATTGAAGCAGAAACTCGGGCTGGGAACCAGTAACTGGTGTTTGAACAAGCCAATCAGATGATTCTGCTGCTTGTTAGAGTTCGAGAACCATTGACCTAGGAGCAAACTACCGTATAAACTCTCCTAGGCATGTTGCGTGTCCCCATTCCCACTCCACCTCCAACAAGAGGCGTGGCGCCGATCTCAGAGTTATGATTATGAAACTGTTGCTCTAGCATCTGCCATTCTCTCATGTCTTAAATTCTTCATTTTCAGTAATAATAGGGCAGACAGTTTTACAAATTGATCAATCAGTTGATTGATATATCTTCATATCGAGTCTCATCCCTGGAAATTCTGATTTAGTATGTTTGGGATGGAGCTGGAAAAGCTGTATTTGTAACAAACTCCAAGGGCATCCTGAGGCTAAGTGAGCTTTGGTGAGCACCATAGGAGAAAGGTATGTTCAACCAGGATTAGGATACCATGATGACCTAGCTCAACCTCAGGACCTACTCTGTGAAATGGCACCATGATATCTGCTCAACCAACTTCATAAGATTCCTACAAAGATCAGTGGAGATGATTTATTACTTAAAGGACATACAAGGAATCTTAGATCATGCATTCCCCTTTCTTTTCAAATATTAACATTCTTTGGCCAGTCAGAAGTCAAGCAGTGTATCTTTGGAGACACCAAAACCTTTTCAAAAATGTATCCCCACAGACAGCAATACTATAGACAAGTAAAGTGTCCTCCACACAAGGATGCAAATGGTGTTTAGTATGCCAAGACCATATTATGCCAAATAAATAGCTCTCAACTGGGATGCTTAAGGACACTATTATCATAGCAACTATTATCTTAGCCATGACTTTCACCTAAGCTATTTGGAGTGCTACAGGAGCTGAGCACACAATCAGATATTTCTACAACTGTGGTGAGATTAGTTGAGCCTTGTGTGGCCTGATTTGGAGGAAGTCAATACAAATATAGTGAAAGTATAATTAATGTGGATATCACAGTGTGATGTAAACACTGAAAGGAGAACTTGAATGAGACTTCAGATGCTTGATCTACTAATCTTAGCCTCTCTATGTCTCAGTTTATAGCATGAGGAACCAGCTTCTCAAGAGTGTAATGGACAGCAAATGTGATCAGGTGTGAAAATCTATGGAAAGGGTCAAAGTATTATTACATTAATTTTGTTTAACCAGAACCTTAAATTAACTGGATTTTCCTGATCCCATGCCCTTGACTCAAAAAGAGGCAATACATGATAAACTTTTGAAACTGGAAATTTCATCAGAGCTCTGTTCTGAGCTCAGTCTGTGTTGTGGCTGTATCTATTTTCATTTCTCCTCCTGGACATTGAGAACAGATGTACAAAATGATAACCCCAAAGCCCTGCAAGAGCCCCAAATACAAAACAAAGATTCAATAATATCTTTAAGGCAGGTACATGAAAGCAGAGCATTTCATAAAAATTTGCCAAAAATAGACCAAACTAAATGGATTGTTTCAACATCCTTTTAATTTCAGCCAAACACTTCATCAGAAGATTCTATTAATTAGAACAGTCCATTCGCAGAGAATTTCGATTAACTAATCCTCAGCCACTTTATTTTTAATAAAAAAAAAAGGTAAGTGTATTAATTTGGCTTTCTGCCATAGAACTGCTTCGATAGCGAAACCCTGAAGCACCACAAAGATGAAATGTTTTCTGTACAGTTTAGGAGCAACAGTTGAATAAGGAATAAGGTGAGAATATAGTAGAAAGGAGAAAGGTCTGCAAGATTTGTTTTGCTTTTGGTGTCCAAAACCTTGGGGTGTCTTTTTGAGGTTGACTCAGGAGTGTGGCTGCTTCCCTGGTGGCTCAGTGGTAAAGAATCTGCCTGAATCAGTTCTAATGAGGTGGATGAAACTGGAACCTATTATACAGAGTGAAGTAAGCCAGAAAGAAAAACACCAATACAGTATACTGACGCATATATATGGAATTTAGAAAGATGGTAACAATAACCCTGTGTACGAGACAGCAAAAGAGACACTGATGTATAGATCAGTCTTATGGACTCTGTGGGAGAGGGAGAGGGTGGGGAGAATTGGGAGAATGGCATTGAAACATGTATAATATCATGTATGAAACGAGTCGCCAGTCCAGGTTCGATGCACGATACTGGATGCTTGGGGCTTGTGCACTGGGACGATCCAGAGGGAGGGTATGGGGAGGGAGGAGGGAGGAGGGTTCAGGATGGGGAACACATGTATACCTGTGGTGGATTCATTTAGATATTTGGCAAAACTAATACAATATTGTAAAGTTTAAAAATAAAATAAAATTAAAAAAAAGAAAAAAAGAATCTGCCTGAATGCAGGGAATGCGGGTTCAATCCCTGGGTCGGGAAGATCCCCTGGAGGAGGAAATGGCAACCCACTCCCACTCCAGTATTCTTGCCTGGGAAATCTCATGGACAGAGGAGCCTGGTGGGCTGCAGTCTATGGGTCGCCAAGAGTCGGACACAGCTTAGTGACTAAACAACAACAACAACAACAACAACAACAGGAGTGTGGCTTTGAATGATGATCCAGGCAGTGATGATAGGTTTGCCCTGGGAGCCCTTTTGGAGCTATGACATTTGTTTGTGAAGTGAGAGCTCCTGATCCCCACTTGGTTCTTTTCCTCTGGTTGTAAGATAAGAATTACAAACACCTACAATCCTGCCAATTTTGGTTTATACAGTTGGGAATGGGGTGCCTTGATTCATCAAATATTCTAGTTTAACAGATTGCTTCCCGAGTTACCCATTAGGAATTTCTGATTTTCAAGGAGTGAATACAAAGCAAAATATTATTAATAATGCTGCATCAGGTGGAGTATAATTTTATCTTTCTTTGGTATCTAAGTAAGTACTTCAAGGCCTTGAAGGATTCCTGAGCCACGAGGTGGAACATCAGGTCTCTGTGTGTTGTTGATGTGCAGAAGGACTGGCAAACAGAGAGGTCTTTGGAGAACGACAGTGCTGGGGAATCAGCCTTTGCTGTGCTATTCTACTGGGGCGCAACAGGATGCTAGCTGAATTAGCTAGAATATTCCCCTCCATTTTTTTTCTCCCTCTGCCAGCTCCTCTCAGCTGTCTTCACTTTGTATGCCTCTTATTTCCATCTGCCTTCCATTTCCTTGAAATTAAGCAATTTTGTGGGATAGGAGAAACCTTTGAACCAACATCCAAAGTCTAAATCCATGGAGTCATTCTGAGGACAATAAAAATGCATGGTGGTAGAGTCCTAGGCTGCAGGTTCCAGGAGCATCTGTCACTTAGAAATCTGTGCTCACTCTCAAGGTTGCAACACTGACTGCTCGTGATGCCTGCAGCCTGCTGTGAGGACCTAGGTAAGGGTTTTGCCCAAACTGACTTCTGACCTTTCTTCCTATGGGTCCAGGATTAATGTTCAAGGCTTCAAGGGACCTCAATGATCATGAAGTTCAACGACTTTCAACCCTGGCCACTCCCTAAATTCACATGAAGGAGTTTAAAGGCCAAATCCTTCTTCAGATCATCATCTCACTGTCCTTGCTATCTTCACTGTCACACAAATCTGGAGAGGAGGTATTATTGGCTCTGTTTTACAGAGAGGCAAACAGAAGCTCAACGATGTGGCAGTGCCCGTATTATATACTCATAAGTAGCAGTCCTAGGTTTGAGCATAGGTCCCTTATTCCATTCCAAATGTGAGCTCTCTCTCTTTTCTGTAAGCATTGGAACCCTTCCTGTCACTGCTGGGGAGCACCCAGTCAACAGGGTGACATGCTTTTCTGACCTCTCTGGTTATGTAGTCAGACTTCCTGAAAGAGACAAGTTTGAGTCAGGTCTCCATATGCACTGGCTCTCTGTATTCCTAGGGAAAAAGTCCACTATGTCCTACAGGCTGGGACCTCACTTCCTTGGGGTGGCATAGAGGACTCTTGCTCCTTCCTCCACTCTCAGTTTTTGATCTTTTTCTGCCTTTGTGCTGAAAAGTTTGTAGAGATCAGATTGCAGAACATGTGACGGGCCAAGCAGACGTGTTCAAATTTTAGTGTTCAAATTTACATGCTGTTCCATCGAACTTTCTGCAATGCTGCAAATGTTCTCTATTTGTGCTGGCCAATATGGCGGCCACCTTCAGCATGTGGCTTTTGAGCACTTGAAATGTGGTTAATGGGACTAAGGAACTGTGTTTTAGATTTTATTTCATTTTAATTAAAGTTGTACTTAAATAGCCACATGTGTCTAGTAACTTCCGTATTGAACAGCAAATGCCTCGAGGCAGTAGGCAGGGACATAATGCCGGTAGTTTAAGAAAAGTACTCTGGCAGCAGTGTGTCAGATATTCTAGGGGGAATCTTACAAAAGTTAAAAGTATGGACACCAAAGTTAGACTGCCTGGATTCAAATTCTAGTGGTGTCACTTACTAGCTGTGTAACCTTGGGATCTGCACTTCAGCTTTCTGAACTACAGGATCCCCACCTGCAAAATGGGACCAATAATAGTGCATAGATGATAGAGTTACTGTGAGGATAAAATTCATGCATTGTTTTAGTAGAGTGCCTGGCACATAGTAGGTGCACCTCAGTAAAATTCTAGAATTTTCTTCTGCTCATGGCTCATGGCTCATGGTGAAAGAGGAAAGGGGGAGGGGCCCCGTGTTGTTTGACTGTTGTACAGGATCCAGCTGTGTTTCTGTCAATTAAATAATATTCAGGAAATCAGCATCCAGATGTGGGAATTTATGGAGAGGATGGAAACGTGATCCCAAGGTAGTGGGAGAGTGACTGTTTTCCAAAAGAACTCCAAAAGCATGGAACCAGTAGGTTCTGGGAGTAAAAAAAAAAAAAAAAAAAAGGTATTGGAGAGCAAGACTATAGAGGAGAAGTCATTGCCTAGATCAATGTCATGAAGCTTTTCCTCCATATTTTCTTCAAGGAGTTTTACAGTGTCTGACCTTATATTTACATCTTTAATCCATTCTGAGTTGATTTTCATGTATGGTATAAGATAAGGGTTCAATTTCATTCTTTTGCCTGTGGATATCCAGTTTTCCCAACATCTTTTCTTGAAGAAACTATGGATGGAGAAACTGTCTCCATTGTGAATTCTTGTCACCTTTGTCAAAGATCAGTTAACTGTATATGCTTGGGTTTATTTCTGGGCTCTTTATTCTGTTCCATTGGTCTATATGTCTGTTTTTATGCCAGTACCATACTGGTTTTAATTACTACAGCTTTATATTTAATATATTTCAAAATCAGGAAGTATGATGCCTCCAGCCTTGTTTTTCTTTCTCAAGATGGCTTTGGCTACTGGGAGTCTTTTGTAGTTCCATATGAATGTTAGAATTTTGAAATATTTCTGTAAAAATAGGGATTGATATGGATTCTATGGAATCTGTAAATCCTAGGTAATAATGTCTCAGATATGACATGAAAAGCACAAACAATAAAAGCAAAAATAGACAAGTGGGACTTCGTCAAAACAACAAAAAAAGTTTCTGTACAGCAAAGAAAAGACACAGTGAAAAGACAACCTACAGAATGAGAGAAAATACTTGCAAACCATTTTTCTGATAAGAGGTTAATCTCCAAAATATATAAGGAATTCCTGCAGCTCAACAGCACAAAAGCTGATGACCTGATTATAAAATGGACAAAGTACTTGAATAGATACAAATGCCCAACAGGTGTATGAAAAGGTGTTCAGCATCACTAATCCTCAGGGAAATGCAAATCTACACCACAATGAGATTGTCACCTAACACCTTTAGTCTGGCTATTATTAAAGCAAGAACAAGAACAACGACAACAAAAAACAGAATATGCTCGTGATGCATGCATGCATGCTCAGTTGCTTCAGTCATGTCCGACTCTTTGCGATCCCATGGACTGTAGCCTGCCACACTACTCTGTCCATGGGATTCTGCACACAAGAATACTGGAGTGGGTTGCCATTTCCTTCTCCACAGAAGTTGGAACCCTCAGACACTATGATGAGACTTTAAAATGGTGTAGATGTTATGGAAAACAGTATGGAAGTTCCTCAAAAAATTAAAAATAGAATCCAGCAATCCCATTTGCAGGTTTATATCCAACACAAATGAAAGCAGGATTGTGCAGAGGTATCTGTACTCCCATGTTCATTGTAGCATTGTTTACAGTAGCCAAGAAAGGACTGATGCTGAAGCTGAAGCTCCCATACTTTGGCCACCTGATGCAAAGAGCCGACTTATTAGAGAAGACCCTGATGCTGGGAAAGATTGAGGGCAGGGGGAAAAGGGGGCGACAGGGGATGAGGTGGTTGGATGGTATCATCAACTCAATGGATATGAGTTTGAGCAAGCTCTAGGAGATGGTGAAGGACAGGGAAGCCTGGTGTGTTGCAGTCCATGGGGTCAGAAAGAGTTGGACACAACTGAGCAACTGAACAACAAGACATAGCTAAATGTCCATTGACAGGTGAATGGTAAGCAAAATATGGTATGTACTTACAATGGAATATTATTCAGCCTTTAAAAAGAAGGAAATCCTGCCATATGTGACAGCATGGATGAACATGGAGGACATTATGCTAAGCAAAATAAGCCAGTCTCAGAAGGACAAATAATGCCTGATCCCACTTATAATGAGGTATCCAAAAGGGTCGAAATCATAGAAACAGAGACAAAATCATGTTTGCCAGGGGCTGGAGAGAGGGGAGTTGCTGTTCAAGGGTATAAAATTATAGTTATACAAAACAAATAAGAGGTCTGCTGGATAGCGCTGTGCCTGTAGTTAACAACATGATTTTGTGCACTTACATTTTTTAAGAGCATAGATGTTAAGTGTTCTTACCACAAAAAAAAAAATAAATAAATAAATAAATAAAACAAAACTAAAAGCATCAGAAAAAGAACAAGAATCTCCAGAAGAGCATTCTTGGACAGTAAATGGAACACTGGATTCATAGTCAAGATATAGCCACTGACCTGCTGTGTGACTTCAGGCAAATGACTTGCCCTCTCTGGGCCTTTGCTAACTCATCTGTAAAATGATGGCTTAGACTAGCTTTCTTTAATGGACTCAGTAATGGGTGTTTGGGAAAATGTGTGCTTTAATAAAGGTTTGCTATTGTTATCATCATCATTACTATTCCTACTCAAATGCTTAATTTCTGGAGTTTTCATTCCTTAGCGTCTATTATTGGAAACGAGTCAGCCCACTGTTGCTGCTCTCATTGGGTCACTTTCTCGAATGAATATCTTAGTAGGTGCCTTAACCACTGAACTTGACCAGTTAGTAAGAGCCTAGCACCACTCCAAGCCCTGGGTCCAGCTCAGCTTCCAGAGTGTCAGTCCACAAAGCCGCCTGACACTAGCAAAAATTGTAACTCTGGAGTTGTGCAAATTGTTAATTAGGCCTGGAAACATTCTCCACTTCAGTTCCCTGATATTTTTCGGTCATGGAACTCTTCTCAGGGTTACCCCTGGGGTCTGCGCCTGCTGCTTAATTACATTTGGGCAGCCCTGCAGGCTGTGAAGCAGCCTGGCCACGCCCCGCCAGCCCGCCTTGCTCTTTGCTCGCAATATGCCTTCCGGGCTGGATGATTCGCGGAGAACACAAGGCTTGGCATTTGCCAAAACTTGTTCCTTTTGCATTTATCAAAGAGCAGAATAGAATAGAGCAGAATAGCATAGCAGATGGGTGCAGGGGGAGAAGTTCGTGATGAGAGGCAAATAGGACTAGTTATATTCTCTAAAAAGACATAGTAACGCTACTCTTAGATCCCATACAAGTGACTCAGGCCAGTCTCATGATGGGCTTGGTGGTGTGTTTCTGTCACAGCTGCCTTCTCTCCCTCTGCCTCATCACCTCCCGCCCCTCCCATGCAGTGTTACAGTGCTATGGGCTCAATCAAAACCAAGTGCCACAAGCAAGCAGATGCCCTGTTTTATTTTTGGGGGATCACACCTCATGTGGAATCTTAGTTCCCCCACCAGGAATTGAACATGTGCCCCCTGCATTGGAAACACTGAGTCTTAACCACTGGACCACCAGGGAAGTCCTCCAATAGGCACTTTTCAATGTTACTTCTTAGTGGGTCAGGTGTTATAATTAATCCAGGGTTGCCAGATTTGCTGTTGTTGTTTAGTTGCTCAGTCGTGTCCGACTCTTTTGCGACCCCACAGACTGTAGCCTGCCAGGCTTCTCTGTCCATGGGATTCTCCAGGCAAGAATACTGGCGTGGGTTGCCATTTCCTCCTCCAGGGGATCTTCCTGACCCAGGGATTGAACCTGGGTCTCCTACATTTCAGGCAGAGTCTTTACCACTGAGCCACCTGGAAAGCCCCTTGCCAGATTTAGCCAATGAAAAATCAGAAAACCCAGCAAATTTGAATTTCAACTAAACAGTGAATTATTGTTAGTATAAGTATGTCCCATGCAATATTTAGGACATACTAAAAAATGGTTATTTATCTGAAAATAAAACTTAACTCGATATCCTGTATTTTATCTGGTAACCCTGAATTAGTTAGACTAAATGGTCAGTTAGGAGGCACAGGATAGAGACCTAAGAAGTCCACTGGCTCCATGATATCACCCTCATTGGCCTGGCTCATTGCTTGAAATTCTTGCCTATACAGTGTTCCTGAGTTAAGGCATGAGAAGATTCTGTCAAAACATATGTATGACCCAGGAGAGGTGGTACACTGAGCCATTAACCAGCATTAATACACAGATCAGTTCAATTGGTGAATTCAGTTATCATCCAATGAGGTTTCCATAAAATGAGACCCAAACACGTGAATTTAGTTGGAGAGACAGGATGATGGACTAGGGCTAGAGCCAGGGTGGTGCCCAAGAATGGTAGCAGAATGGAGAACCCAGGTTAACCTTATGCTCTATATGATAGTCACCTATATGACAGGATTGAAAAGATGTTGGGTCTAGTCACGGGCATCCATAAATAGTCCCCCCAGTAACAGCCACAATGCCTGGAGCTCACCATTAGGCTTCCCCTGGGGTTGCCACGGCATTCTCTTCTGACATCCCTCAGATGAGCAACAGTCTTGCATAACAAAAAGATCCCAGAGTGAAGAGTCAGACCTGATATTTGAGTCTTAACTTTGCCACCAGCAGCTGTGTGACTTAGTTTGGATGAGCAGGGTGTCCTCGCTTTTCTTTCTTTATCTCTAAGGCTTAAAAAGTGATTCTCGCCTCTGAAGTCTCATAGGATTATTGGAGGAGTGCATGAAACACTGTAGGTGTACACGCTTTGAAAAGAAGCCCGGGCAAGATGCTTTAGCGGTTCTGACACACATATCCTCCTGGATGTGGCAGCACAGTCCTGATGACCTAGTGTGTCACAAAGCTGTCCTCCTGGAGGGGAGAGGTAGACCAGAGGAAGGCCAGGCATCATGGGGTGGTGGTGGCTGCTGTGGCCTTGTGGGGTAAGGAGAAAGAGCCCAGGCAAAGGAAGCTGTGCCTCCCTCCCCTGCCCCCAAATAAGCTGCCGGCTCTAGCATTTTGCCAACGACTGATCCTATGGCATGAGCTCAGAGCAGGAAGACAGGCCTAGAGGGAGGAGGTACGGAAGACTGCCTTGAAATACTGCGGGCGGCATTCACCAGCTCTCAAGGAAGAGCTCCAAGTTTAGGGGGGCAGGTGGCCAGCGGAGGTTTTGAATCTACCAGAGGAAATTATCCTCCCTCTGTGTGCCCAGGATAAGATCTCAGAGCCAGGGAATGTTTGTAAATGGACTCTCTCATTTAAATAAATCCCACTTAAATATTTATCAGATCATGAATATGCATGTTTCTCTCTCTCAGCGCTGGAAAGAGAACGGGCATGTAATTTTTAGATGGCACATAAATAATGTAAGGGGGGAAAAAGGGATCTTTGTTCTGTGTTGACTGGGTATTTACAGCATCACAAGAGGTCTTGAAATAATGAACTGATTTTTTGCTTTCCCAGTCTAAATGTGCACGTGGAGTTTCACCTTTCCTGTCTTCAGGGTGATTTGCATTAATTTGTATCCTCAAGGAAGGATTTGGGAGGCAAGAAAATGAGGATGGTCTAGTTACAATGATCAGGGAGCGAGTGCTCCATAGCAACTAAGATCCCAAGCCCCTCTTCACAGGCTATCCCCACCCTGGATTCCAATGGGAGAGGGCAGTGAGCAGCGTTGGTCCTGAGGTCCCCAATTCAGATGCTCAAAGGGGAAGATGACAAGACACTTCTGTCAAAAGCAAATGACACTGGGTTGTATAACCACTGTCCGCCCCAGCCACGAGAACTTGAACTTGGCTCTGGGCGTTGAGCAGAGTTCTAGGGAAAAGGGAGCAGGGCAGTTTTGATGAGGATGTGGGATAGACTGAAACACAAGAGCGCCCTAAGCTCCTATGGGAGGATGGGAGCTACGGCCTGATGGTTCCTACCTCACCCTTCTGTTTGGCTGAGAAGCAGTTGCACCTTGAGTCCAGGGTGTGAGCAGGTGAAAGGAGATACACGCCCACCTCTGAGTTCTCTGTGCTGATTCCCTAGCTGTCCTTCCACACCTGCACAGTCATGGCTTTGAGGATTAGGCCTGATTTGCCTGCTTTCCATACTTTTCTCCTTTATCAGTTGGAGAAATTGAGAGAAAACTGGCTTATCATTTTGCCCTAAAGCATCTTTAAAGATAACATCCTTTCCTTGTTAATAAGCAAGCTGGAAGTTCCTGTCTGTGTTGACTAGGAGACAGAACACTCTACTGAGAGTTAGGCAACAGGGTGTCTAGTCAGCTCCATGACTTACTGGGAGTGTGATGTTGAGCAAATCACTCAACCTTGCCTCTACTTCCTCATCTGTAAAATGAGGATCGTGACAGGTCCTCCCTTGTAAAATTGTTGTAAGGATTAAAGGAGATGATGCATTAAAAGGCTTAGCGAGTGCTCAGTCAAGGGAGGATATTAGTCTGAGGAACTGATTACTCATTAGTCCCCAAACCTCCCAGAAAAGCTGAAGCCTTTCATAGTCAGTAAAGAAATAATCCATTGACCTAAAATCATGTGAAAGTCTGGTGGGCTGGAAAGATTGCCAGATTCAGTGTTAGGAAACTTGGGTCCTGCTTTCACTCCTCATGAACTGCGTGACCTTGGATAAGTCACCTCCCCTTTTCCTTAATAATCTAGCAGTGATACCCTTGCACCGCCCTCCTCCCCGGGTAGGAATGATGATAAAAGACAGGGGAAAACTTCTTGGAAGTGTAACATGGTAGTTTTTCTTTTGAACAATATTCATTAGAATAACTGACTGCTCTTCATTTCAGAGGGTTCCAGTTAAGCAATAATTTTGAGATCTCAGTGATGTATTAGGTAAGATCATGAAGGCAAATAGTTCATGGAAATATTTCTGTAATTTCAAGGTGAAACATTCAGAGAGTAGAAAGGATGAGGCTGGAAGCAGAAGTCAGATCCACAGAGCTCTAAATAGCTTAGCAGCAGCTATAAGGAATTACGGGGTCAGTGAGAAGGTTGCTTTTGCCTCCTATTTTTGTCTTATTTCCATCTCTTCTTCTAAGATGCCTTATTAAACTGAAGGGGAAGAAGTACCTTTAGGTATGGTGATAAGACATCCAGGATTTTCTGGAGCAGTCCAAATTTCATGTATCTTCTTTCTTTTCTCAAAAGGTGATTCCTGAAGTTTGGAACTAAATGTGGTTTCATGCTGATGTTTTTGTAACGTGTTAATCATTACCATAAGTAATAATAGCTACCATGAATTGAGTATGTTTGTTTATCAGACACTGTGCTCAGCACTTTCACCATATCATATTTAGTTTTCATAACAGTATAATTATGATATATGTAGATACTATATGATATATGATATACACAGATATTATAACTATTGCCATTTTACAGACACTCAGATTTTAGCCCAAGGTCACCCAGCAGATTGACGTCAGAGCAGGGATTGAAATCCTCAGGGCTGTCTTGGAATAAATCAGAAAGAAAAGGAAACACATTGCCGGACCACATGTCCTGTTTCTATGCTCAGAAGATAGGCCACTGTACCAGAGAATCTTCAACATCTGCTTGGTGGAGATGGCCCCAAAGATAAAGTGATGGGGAAGCTAGAGTTTAATGGATGCTGACTTTGGACTTCTGAAGACTGTCAGTGAGGGCAGCTGTTATATCTCATCTGTAAGACCATCCTTCCCATGATTTCTCACAAAATGACCAGCGATCTCCCATGCTCTCCAGCTGTTGTCCTCTGCTTTCTTTTCATTGCTCTCCCGGTGGTTGATGCACTTAAATGATGATTCACCCAGTCCTATGGCAATGGCTGCAGGGGCTTTCAGACGAAACGAAAGGCTGGAAGGCAACTTGCAAATAGAAACATGGTCCTTCCTCCCCTTTTCCAATATTTGCCAACTTAAGCCAAACAAATGTATTAATAAGACCATAAACTGAGCTTTGCTTCACAATTCTAGGATTCAATATGTATACTACGAATCCAAGGGAGCCTAAAATGTGTCAGAAAAGACATATGCTCTGCTTTCTGTCAGCTTATTAAAAAATGAAAATATAGATGTATTTTTGGTGGAGCCACTGGCTTCAAGATTTTCCGTAGAGCTTGTCTGTTCAGCTTAAGTTGCCTTTAGGCATTTGTATTTGCTTGTGAATAAAGAGAATGCCATTTTCTGTTTTATTATTCTCCACAACATGTGCCCAGTAAGACTGCAAAAATGCACTCTTCTAGCTTTACCAATCACTCCCTTCTCTTCAGTTATGGGTATAGACTTAGCAACATATGAGGCAGAAAGAGAGCTGGCTATGAAGTTAGGATTGCAGGAAACTAATGACTGCCGCCCCCCACCCCCCATCGTACCCATCACCAGTACTGCAATTCCAAAAGCAAGGCTTCCTTCTTTTGGCCCAAGGGTTTCTGCTCTTGGGAGCTTCCGTGGTAGCTCAGCTGGTAAAGAATCTGCCTGCAATGCAGGAGACCCCGGTTCGATTCCTGGGTCGAGAAGATCCACTGGAGAAGGGATAGGCTACCTGCTCCAGTGTTCTTGGGCTTCCCTGGTGGCTCAGATGGTAAAGAATCTGCCTGCAATGTGGGAGACCTGGGTTTGATCCCTGGGTTCAGAAGATCCCCTGGAGAAGGGAAAGGCTACCCACTCCGGTATTCTGGCCTGGAGAATTCCATGGACTGTATAGTCCATGGGGTCCCAAACAGTTGGACAAGACTGAGCGACTTTCACTTTCTGCTCTTGATGAAGACACAGAGATGTCTTAAGTGAGATTGTGCGTCAGCCATTTCTACCTCTGTGTAATAAGATTCCCAGCTCCTTTCCTGAGAACAGGTTCTGATTCTGATAGAGGAAGGTGAAAATCAGCACATCGGAGAGATGACGGGGGTGCCCTAAGGCACGGACAAGATGAGAGAGGGTAGCTATGGATCTCCATTCAATGTCTCAGTGGTCACTCCTTTCCTGTGACTCTCATAAGTGCATAATAATAATGGCTAACACTTACAGAATGCTAAGTAGGTGGCAGGAACTGTTCTAGGTGCCTTCCATGGATGTCATCTGCACAGTGATCTTATGAGTTAAATACAGTTTTTTATCTCAATTTAAGGGTGAAGAAATGGACAGGCAACCCAGAACCCACTCTTGCTGGCCACGGTATGGCCTGGGGGGATATCATAGGAGTCACGGGTCTGCTTAGCATTTGTGGACCATTTAATGCAGTGAGCTGACTTGCTAATCCATGCAAGGAACAGATGGATAAGAAAGCTTTGTTACTGCACTTGCTGAGGTCCCCCATCCCAGAAGTGAGGAAGGGAATGATCATGGCCCCTCCCGTCTGAGGGTACTGGCCTCGCCTTGCGGAATTCCTTGCCCTGATCCCTTCCCCACACCCAGATAGCCCTCAATTTTTTATTTTTAATTTTTGTTTGAAATAAAGTTCATAGTTAGACAAAAAAAATAAAAGCTTTGTTACATATACACAATGGAATATTACTCAGCTATTAAAAAGAATGCATTTGAATCAGTTCTAATGAGGTAGAGGAAACTGGAGCCTATTATACAGAGTGAAGTAAGTCAGAAAGAAAAACACCAACACAGTATATTAACACATATATATGGAATTTAGAAAGATGGTAATGATGACTCTATATGGGAGACAGCAAAAGAGACACAGATATGTCTCTGTGTCCAACAGACTTTTGGACTCTGTGGGAGAAGGCAGGGGTGGGATGATTTGAGACAATAGCATTGAAACATGTATATTACCATATGTGAAATAGATTGCCAGTCCAGGTTTGATGTATGAGACAAGACACTCGGGGCTGGTGTACTGGGATGACCCTGAGGGATGGGATGGGGAGGGAGGTAGGAGGAGGGTTCAGCATGGGGAACACATGTACACCCATGGCTGATTCCTGTCAGTGTATGGCAAAAACCACTACAATACTGTAAAGTAATTAGCCTCCAATTAAAACAAAACCAAAAAAAAAAAAAAAAAAAAGGAATAGACAGAACTGGCTGTATCCTCCAAGCAGATGAGTACCCAAGGAAAGTGGAAAGGTACATAAACTGTTTCAGTTCTGTTGGGTAAAGCCTGACAGAACGCACTGGGACTCTGTGGGCACAGTAGGATGAGGCTGTTTTCTTGCATGTTAACCACTTATCCGCAGAGCAGTTCTTTTAGCTATAGGCAATTGCTCAGTCATATTTGGCCTTTGATTTTAGTTTATGTCATTATGGCGTTTGTCTTTATTCCTGAGAGATAGGGTGCAAAGTATATTACTACCATCATGTTGATAAAAGAATTGAGACAGAGTAGAAAAGACTTAATATGAGAAATCTGTGGCTAGCCTTTGGATTTTGGGAACCCCACATTTTAAGTAGAATTACAGATCAGAAAACTCAACAAAATAGGGGGCACTACATTTTTTGGAAGCTGCAGCCTCAAACTTAAGAACTTTAAAGACCTTTCCAGCTTGGCATGACTAAGATTTTTTCCAATGCTACTATCTAGCACTGTGCTAGGTGGTTAAAAGTGGTGGAATCAAAACATCACTTAGATAAGCCTTAGTCTCTCCTCTTGAAAGTTACCACCTTATTGATGAAACTTAACACACTTACACTGTTGGAAAAAGTCAAAAGATGGAAAACAGTGTGTAGTTTTGATAAATAATATTGTACTCCTTCTTGCCACACTGTACCAAAGAGAAACCAGTTATTCTTTCTTCAGTGTTTTCAGGAGAAATACACCTCTGCCAAGAGCTTCCCAAGAGAGAAAAAGACCTGACTAACCTTTAGAAGATTTCTCTCAGCCTCTCAGAGGTATAAAATGCTTCTATGTAGTAATTCTGTGGTTGGCTTGTTGGATCTTAGAAATTTCATCACAGACGCAATTCATTTTAGTTTCAAGCAAGAAAAAATTTAAGCAATATAAAGCTTATAAATATAAAGCGTCAAATCTCTTTTGCAAAAATTACCAGGTTTATGGTGCTCATTGCTGATTATCTTTGTTCCTGATTCATGTCTGTCAGTAGTTATGGTTTCAGGAACAGGGCTGGTCATTGTAAGGTCAGAAAAGTTTGTTTTGAAGGCCTTGACACCACCCTTTTTATCCCTGGATTCGGGGTCCCACTTTTTTCTTTTGCATCCCCGCCACTTCTATTTCTCCATACAACTATTTTGTATCATATTCCTGCTAGTTATTCCTGTCTTTTGGAACTTCGTAATTGAAGGGACACCTTTGAAGATCCCTTTCCCTGTGTCCCTGGGGCAACTCCCTTTATGTACATGCTCAGCCAAGCCTAGGTAGGATAGAAGAAAGAAAGAAAATATGTTATGGAAAGCCTACGGAAATGCCATTTGGATTATAGGTGTGTGGCTCGCTTCATCTGGTACAGATACCTGAGAACTGACTGCACCAGCTCTCACATCACCTTTCATCCTTGTCACATTGCCTACACAATTTGAAATAATTTGCCTTTCACTGGGAGCTGTAGAAATAAATATCATGCTGCTTTGGTCTTTAGAGAACACATGCGGATCTCTAAATACCACTGGTAGGTGTGAAATAGGGCAATGTCTATACTCTAGCATTTGAGGCTGGTGGTGGTGGTTTAGCCTCCATGTCCAACTCTTTATGACGCCATGGACTGTAGCCCTCCAGGCTCCTCTGTCCATGGGATTTCCCAAATAAGAATACCAGAATGAGTTGCCATTTCCACCTCCAGGGGATCTTCTCAACCCAGGGATCTAACCCAGGTCTCAAACCCAGGTCTCCTGCTTGGCAGACTGGTTCTTTACCACTGAGCCACCTGGGAAGCCAGATTTTGAAAGCCCTCAGATGTCAATGACCCTGTACTGGCTGAGACTCAGGGACCATCTAGCGCACGGCAGGTCTATCCTTTGGCTAAATTTCCTAGCACTGAAATGCTTGTTCTGCTTCCAAGTTGGTTGGATCAGGAAGGTGATATCTTTGGTAAAGAGGCTGGGTCACAGAAGAACTCAAAATTAAGGTTAGCACAGGATACAGGACGAAGTTGAGCATCTAATATATAATCTGAGGCCATAATTTACCCAAATCCATCTCCTTCAGTTCCTCAAGCTCCCTGCAATCTCCCATTTTGTTTTTAGTTAAGGTCTGTCATTCAATCACTCATTCATGTGTTCAATTTACACATAATAATAATCCAGGTACTGTATTATATTCAGAGTGCTGACAGAGGTAAAATGACATTCTTGTCCTTAAGTTCACAGTCTTGTGAGGCAGAGAAAGACATAAACAAATAATAATGATACTGTGGTATAATCAGCGCTATACTAGAGGCATATGCAAAGTACCCTGAGGACCCAGGGCAGCCAGTGGTGGACACCTAGACATGGGAAAGAGAATATTTGAGCAGAGTTTTGAAGAATATGTCATTTACCGGTTAGGGAGGGAGCGCGTTTGTGTGTGTGCCAGGGTGGGTGGTAGTGGGCCAGTGGAGTGTGGGGACTGAGTGCCAGAAAGTTGGGACAGTAGGTACACAGCCATGGAGTCACGCCTGCAAAGAAAAAGAAAACAACAAGGGCATACTGCATGTTGCTTATTGAAAGTGGCATGCTTCCATGTGGCTAGAGTATGGAGAACTAGTGGGTAAGGACTGGGAGGAGATGAGGCTAAGAAAATGGGTCAGAGTTTAATTGGATCATGAAAGGCCTTCTGTGCCATGCTAAAAAACTAGGACATGATCCTAAGAGTAACGGGGCCCTGCTGAAAGCTTTTAGGCAGGGACGTGATGTGATGGGAAGATTGCTATTGGTGGCGGTGGTGGGCGTCAGGATCAGGAAGATGAGGCAGGAGGTGATGGTAGTCTGAACTTGAGTCAGCGGTAGCTGGAATGTAGAAGAGGGTCTTTTTTTTTTTTTTTTTTGGCCATACTGCACCCCACGTGGGATCTTAGTTCCCTGACCAGGAGTTGAAACTGCGCCCCCTGCAGTGGAATCGCCGAGTCCTAACCACTGGGCCACCGGGGAAGTACCAGAATAGGGTCTTTGATGATGAGATATGAGGGATGATGAAGAAAGATTCAAGGACAAGGTTTCTACTTCAGGCTAATGGGCAGTGCCATTCATTGAACCTGGGAATATAGGTGGAGCAGATGGTTTTTCTGGGAAGATGATAAGTTGAGAGTTCTTCAGGTTGAGTCTCAGAGACTGGTGGAGCATCAAGGAAAAGGTTTTAGGGAAAAACTAGACATGTGGATCTAGACTTGGGGACAGCCTCTGGAAAGCTGTTATAAACCTATAACTGTTGTGTCTAGTGAACCCTTTTGAATCTTTAGAAAAAGTAGATACATTTCAAGAAACAAAACTGCATTATCCATTGTCCTAGAAATTCATATCATTTTTGGTAAGAAACAATCCATTCATTTTACAGAAGCCTTGAGATTGCAAATGAGATTGCCATTTTCAGAACTTGAGGGGTATTGGAGTGAAGGACACCTTGAGAATTCCAGCAAACCTTGTTAGGAGTGTGTCGTGGCAGTGCCTAACTTAGAGATCTGCCAGAAAGGGTTTTCAGATCTCCTGGGATATCCTAGTCTACCAACGAAGCACTGTTTCCTTTTCTCCTCTATCTCAGGACTCTTCCTGGAAATATTAAGACTGAGCACTAAGGGGCGAGCAAGAAAAAATGAGAGTGTGCCGAGGGTCTCTGGCTAACTTCTAAATATGCGTGATTATTTGTGTCTCCACACCCCTCCTAAGAGTGGTCATTTGAAAGAGAGTTCTGGCTTCATTATCAATGGAAGTGCTATAATAGCTCACAAAATTTTAAAACCTAAAAGGATCACTCTAGATTCTACTTACTTAATATCTTGTCTACAGTCCCCTGCTAAGCTGTGAGTTTATTAAGGGCAGACACTTTGCTTCTTCACTTTCATAATCCCAGTAATGTTCTGACACACAGACCCTGCACTCAGGAGTTTCTGAGTTGAAGAACAATTGAGTCCACTTCCTCATTTTTGCAGATGTGGAATCTGAGGACCAGAAAGGCTATATGACTTGCCCAGGATAACATGGCTACTTAATGGAAGAGCATGAAACAGAGGATACGGTTTGGTGATGGTTTTTTGCAACATCCTTGACTGAGCCAATCACCTCTCACAACAGGGTGTTCTTGATGTGTGCTTGGAGGCTCTGAGTATATGAGAAGAGACAGAATGTTTCTGGAGAACATTCTGTTTCTCAGCATTCCTCCTGACTTCCTAGGTACAAAATAAGCTCTTGAAGTTACCCTTAAAAACTTGGGGCAGAGAATGTTGGTACTCTGTGTGACTATATGCCTATGAGAAGGCAAATGTGGCCCCTTAAGTCTGCAGTGCAATGTATGTCAACCTCAGTTTAGAGAACTCTCCAAACATCTCTTTCCTGTAATAACTCATTATAGGTCTGTCATCCATGAATTCATCTAAGCCTTTATTTGGGGGGAGAGGGAAGCTATTTATATTTTCAGTCTAATCCACCACTCGGTGTAATGAGTTCCATATGTTTCTTCCATTTTTTACCTGCTGTGAAAAGTAAGGCTTCCTTTATCTGTCCTAAACTCACCTCTATGGGCTATATGCTGGAAAGACACACACACACACACTCACTCTCTCACATGCACACACACACACTCTCTCACACACACGCACAGTCTTTCTCTGTCTCTGTTTCATACTGATTCTCTGTCTCTCTCCCCTCTCACACACACACACATTCTATCTTTGTCTCTGTCACACACACACTCTCTCTCTCTCACACGCACACACACACGTGTGATTTAGGAGGGAAAAGACCCCACTATTAATTGTCATCTCTATTTACAAGAGTATTAAAAATTCAAATGAAAGGAAGCTGAAATAATGCAATTCAAAGTGAACACAGTGGCAGCTAATTACCCCAAGGAGAAGGATGTAAATCCTTGACAAAACAGAGGCCGGTTGATGCAGGACTCGGCGGAAATAAATGAGAGACTCCTGCTAGGGAATCGTGCCTGGCCGCGCCCTGCCTGCCTGCGGTGAAGTTGAAGCACCCTGTGCAAGTTCAGCGTGGCCCAGGAACATAACCTGTCAGCCTCCTCGCCTGACATGATCTTAATTAGCCTCTGTTCTACTGCCGAGAAAGCCTGCTGAGGCAGTTAGCACCAGAGAATTAATCAGATCGTTTGTGGAGTCGACAAAGCAGGACAGCAGTTGACACTGGCAACTTATTGATTGGAAAGGATCCATGAAGACTGGGAGTGTTGTAGGCTCTATTCACGCCCCTCTTTCGCCCTGAATGAGGGTGCTCCACAGAGACTGTGGGGGAGGTGCTCCCCCTTAACCTCTGCCCCTCCCCACCAGCATATTCTGTCTTCCTGGCTCCTGTACATGGTATGGCTAAGACATCCTGTGTAGCTGTCTTGATGCCAAACAATGTGTTTGCGAGGGAGAGGGAGAGACCACTGTGGATTTTGTGGCAAATTGCACTTTTGCTACAGGATTAGTTAGGAAAATGGAATATTTCCAGCGTTTCCCTCCCTCCTTTTGTTTACTGCCTATTTTCAACAGCTCTGTAATTGCTTTCCATTTCGTAAAAGGAACACTGTTCCGTTTTTTGGTTTTTCTTTTAATTGTGTTGCTTGCCCTAAGCTCTGACGTTTGGGAACATTGATGAGAATGCCATGTTGTTTTGGGTCTGGATACCCACTAAGCCTTAGCCATCAAAGCAGTATTATTGCTAGGGAAGGCAGTTGGGTGGTGGGCTCAGAAAGAGGTTTAAGGTCTTCCATGAAGGCTTCTCTGACGGGTCCAGCTTGCTTATTGTGAACTTTTTTTTCTTATTTGGACTCTCACAGTACTTCAAATGCATACTATCCAATCAAACTCTTGTTTGTGCTGTTTTGTATTTATCTTTGCTTCATGTGTATAGATCCTATCCTGTCACTCTGACCATAAAGTAAGTTCTCCAAAGCTAAATGTGCCACCTCCCACTGAATGTAACTCTTAACACCAATCTAGGCACAGTAAGAGATAAGATGGGTTCATTCCAACCCCTTGAGGAATTCTTACAGCCATTGGTCCAGATAATTTTGAGGGGGTGGGGGTGCTGTCCTGTGCACTGCATGATGTTTAGCAGCATTCCCAGGGATCGAACCCAGGTCTTCTGCATTGCAGGTGGATTCTTTACCAGCTGAGCCACAAGGGAAGCCCATGACTACTGGAATGGTTAGCCTATCTCTTCTCCAGCAGATCTTCCTGATCCAGGAAGTGAACTGGGGTTCCTGCATTGCAGGCAGATTCTTTACCAACTGAGCTATCAGGGAAGCCCTCCTGTTCTCTACCTACTATGAAAAATGTCTCTGCTGCTGCTGCTGCTAAGTCACTTCAGTCGTGTCTGACTCTGTGCTATCCCATAGATGGCAGCCCACCAGGCTCCCCCATCCCTGGGATTCTCCAGGCAAGAGTACTGGAGTTGGTTGCCATTTCCGTCTCCAATGCATGAAAGTGAAAAGTGAAAGTGAAGTTGCTCAGTCGTGTCCGACCCTCAGCGACCCCATGGACTGCAGCCTTCCAGGCTCCTCCGTCCATGGGATTTTCCAGGCAAGAGTACTGGAGTGGGGTGCCATTGCCTTCTCCAAAAAATGTCTCTAGATATTGCCAAACGTCCCCTACAGGGGGGTAAATCACACTCCCTCTGCATGGAGGATCACTGTTAAAATGATAAGAGGGAAAGCTGATTGAGCATGTTACAGTGTCCAGCTTGATGCTAAAGACATGACAGGCATTCTTTTGTTTCACTTCCATAGCCAGCCCTGCACTGGCTTGAATGGTTGCTCAGGGGGCTCTGGGAGATGAACCTCAAAAGTCACAGTTGTAGATCTACACTACAATCCGTCTCTTCCCCAAGGGACATTTACAAGAGCCTCTCAAAGACCTCTCAGGCTCTCCCCTGAATTAATGGGACGTGTCTGCTACCCCTTGATGGTATAAGGACCGCACATTCATTGCAAACTAGCTATTCAGCTTAGTGAGGGTTAATTCCTTAAGGAGCTTGATGAAAAGCAGCAGCAGGTCAGAGCAAAAGCAACCCTGCCAGCTGTCACCTCCCTTTCTCAGATGTGAATAACCTTCCACACAGCTCCGGCATGCTAGGGGACTACACGTCTATTTCTTTCACTCACGGTGTCATTTGAGCTCGAGAAGCAGAATTTCCAGCAAGCCCACAGGAGTGTCGTTCCTACCCTAAATCCTGACCAGCTGTCTTGCAAACAATGCAGTCAGTCACCAGAGACGGGGCAAAAGAAGGCAGACCAACCAGTGCGGGTGCGTTGTTCTGTGGAGGAGCGGACTACTCCAAGCACCGCTTTGAAGACGAAGGAAAACCCAAGAGAAAAATTTTGACATTTCAGCTTAGTGTGTCTCTGGAGAGGAATATATCTCTGGCTGCAAAGTTAATTCAGTCTCAAATTCACTGCCACCAAGGAGTTAACACTACATTCAAATTAGTCGTGTCATTTGATGGAGAAATATTCTACTTATGGAAAATACCTTTATAGGACAACTGCCTTTCTGAGTCTGAGCTGGAAATATTACTGTAAACAGGATCTAATCACAGCGAAGCCTTTTTTCAGCTTTGCATGACAGCTGTAAAATATGACAGTATTTATTAATAGTCACTGCAGTCTAATCTGCAGCATTGGAGAGATACAGTGGAATATGTTAAGCTACCGGGAGAACAATTTCCACAGTAACTAATATTCTGCTTTTGAAAGGGTAGTTGAATGTCTTGTGATTTTTTTTTCCCCTCAACTGATGGTCCAACCTCAGGAACAAGCTACTGAGCTAATAACCTTTGTGGAGAGGAAGTGTTTAAATGATAATTTATTTCAAGAGCTGACAACAAATTGCTCGGCACTTTTTCTCTTTATGCCCCAAAGCAGTCAAGGATGTGCAAATCGAAGTATTAAAAAATATGACAGCTTTAGTATTTTCATTTTCAATGAAATTCTCATTATAGACATATGTACAGTCTTTTATTCATAATCCAGTCCAAATAGTCATTCACTATTATTATTGTGCAGGCCCTTGAGATACTCCTATAGTTGAAGCCTCATCACAATAGGTTAGGCAGGCTGCAGAAACTACCAAATGTCTCAGGTACTGTCAACCCTGATTATTGTTGCTCAAACAGGGGAATTTAGTGTCTGTCTCTCAACAGATAATGTACTCTCTGGCTGTACCCGATTTATTCAGATATAAAAAGTAGCTTGAATTTCAATAACAACGCTTTTTGATTCATTGTTCCCAGAAGGCAACTGGACATGACTAGAATTGGAGCCATCTGTTACCTCCACACATCCTTTAATCAGTTCTTACAATGAAGGAGAAAAACATTCTTGATAATCTGTCTTTTAAAAAATTTATTTCCTGCTACTTTCTTTAAACGTCCTGCCAAGTAACCATGGTAGAATCTATTAGGTTGGCTGAAAAGTTCATTCAGGTTTTCCTGTAACATCTTATGGAAAAACCTGCGTGAACTTTTTTTTTTTTTTTTTTTGCATTTTTATTTTTATTTTTCTAATTTTATTTTATTTTTAAACTTTACATAATTGTATTAGTTTTGCCAAATATCAAAATGAATCCGCCACAGGTATACATGTGTTCCCCATCCTGAACCCTCCTCCCTCCTCCCTCCCCATACCATCCCTCTGGGTCGTCCCAGTGCGCTAGCCCCAAGCATCCAGTATCGTGCATCGAACCTGGACTGGCAACTCGTTTCTTACATGATATTTTACATGTTTCAATGCCATTCTCCCAAATCTTCCCACCCTCTCCCTCTCCCACAGAGTCCATAAGACTGTTCTATACATCAGTGTCTCTTTTGCTGTCTCATACACCGGGTTATTGTTACCATCTTTCTAAATTCCATATATATGCGTTAGTATACTGTATTTATGTTTTTCCTTCTGGCTTACTTCACTCTGTATAATAGGCTCCAGTTTCATCCACCTCATTAGAACTGATTCAAATGTATTCTTTTTAATGGCTGAGTAATACTCCATTGTGTATATGTACCACAGCTTTCTTATCCATTCATCTGCTGATGGACATCTAGGTTGCTTCCATGTCCTGGCTATTATAAACAGTGCTGCGATGAACATTTTGACCAACCCAGTATCAGTCTCTCCTTTGCTTTCTTTTTCTTCAATCAAAAACAGTCCCTTAGTGATGATGACTTGCAAGTTCAGATGTTTTCTGGACTCTGGAAATGGCCTTGGCCCCAGAGAGGAATCTGTGAGTTCAGATTCACCTCGGAGTTAGGTCCCCACCACAGCATTCTACGAATGGGCACCATGGGCAAAGCCACCTATCTGGCTGCATTTACTACTTTTGTTCCCCACCTGCCCCTTAGCCTGGAATTTTCCCCCCTGCTTATCTGGATTCCTGGGACTCTGGGACCAAAGGCTCTTGTGTTCATTTGTAGACATCAGCCTTTAAGAAAGAAGTGGACAACTAGAGTGCATCCCCAGGAAGACTAGGATAGGGAGGTTCGAGGTAATAGTTTCTTTGAAGAATAGCTGAAGGGAATACTAGGGGACGAGCTCCTCATAATGTCAATGTTAAAAGTGTGGGATGCAATATGGCAGCCCAGTGAACAACACACACAGGCTGTGGAACGTGGCAGGCTTTGCTCAAAATCCTGGGTTTCATTACTTTGGCACGCTAAGCTGTGTGATCCCTAGGAGCCATCATTTCATCTTTTTATACTTTGATTTCCTTCTGTTGTAAAGATGCAAGGATGCCATGAGGATTAAACGTGATCATTCACAAACTCAGGGCCTAGTATGTAATAAGTGCTTAAAAATGGCAGCTGCTCTTATCAAACTAAGATAATAAAAATGATGACAAAAATTGGGATCTGCTGTTTTGTACCAAAGATTGGTACTGGGATGTGTATGTGTGCATGCACATGTGTGCGTGCATGTGTGTGTGTGTGCATAGAAAGGGAGAGAGACAGAGAGAGACACACACACACACAGTGAGAGGATCTGTGCCTTATTTGGGAAAGAAGAACTGGATGGCAAGGATGAAGCCGGGTTACGTAAGTAGGGAGTAAATGATAATGTACAGGAAGATGTGAGGGTTTGAAGCTCTGCTTGCCTCTCTGTAGAGTTAAAATCTAGCCAATCTGAAAACATTCATGATCCTTGGAGAAAGGCTCTTTTCCTTGTCTTGGAGAATCTCTTTACCTCTCAAGCCCTTCAGGATATTTTAACATTTTCCCACCTTCCTAGCTATTTGGCAATACTTTAATCTTTTCACAGGGTGCCTGCTCTAATGAATGCAAATTTTCTTGGTGGATGGCGGGGGGGGGGGGCAAGTTGGGTTAAAAATGAATTTTTCCAGGCCCCTGAGATAAATGACTGTTTCAGCAACAGGATCTCAAATTCTCAAAGGCAGGACCTGAATTCTGCTTAAATACTGCCTGTAGCTGAGCACTAGGCAACACCCAGCAATTGTTGACTGAAGGGCTACTTGTTGTCACTGCCCATGTTCTTGCCACAACCTTCTAGCACAAACAGAAAGGTCTGAGAGAAGGCGGGTGACTTCCTGAGAGTTACCTGGGAACTGAGTAGGGAGTTTCAGGTGGAGAATGGGAAACGGCAGGAGTTTATTGAACACTGGCAAGAAGGTAGGGACTGGTTGCCTCAAAGGGCACTTGGAGCTATTATCTCATTATCTAAGCTGAGAGCCACAGGCTGGGCTAGGTTCTTTCATCTCTGTGGGTTGTGCCCATTGAAGCCAAGGAGAGTTGTCAGATGCACGAGAGAGTCTGGCTGCAGTTCTCAAACGTGTTGCTGTTCTGGGGGAAGTGTTAGCACCACAGAGAGATAGATCACTTGCACCCAAAATATAGGTCTAATAGCAAAGCGGAAGCACTTTTATGCAGGTGTAGGGACTGGTTAGGACAGAGATGCCAAGCCAGGGAGGGCAGGTGTAAGTAAGTGCCATCGTGAGGAGTCCTGGATAAGTAAAAAGGAAAAAATGGGGTGCAAGTGGTTAAAACTCTGCACTTTTGCTTCAGGGGACACAGGTTTGATCCCTGGTCAGGAAGCTACGATCCCCCATGCAGTGTAGCCTTAAAAAAGGGTCAGTAAAGAGAAGAGGTTACAAAGAGGGTGTATGTCACACTTAGTAAAGCTCATAACTTTTCCAAGAACTGACTTTTGATGTATATAGCTCCAAGAGCATCAATTTCAATTTTGCATTAACAAACCAAGGTGGTTATTTTAGTAATTAAGCAAGGTGATGACCAGCAAACAGAAAACCAGACCTTAGTCTGCAGACAGAAATCAAAGCATACCTAACAAAGCTTTGAAATCCACTCAGTGGTTCACAATTTCAGAGATAAAATTACCCTGATTGTGCCATAGATATTTAAAATGACCTCAAATGTTTAACCCATTTCTCAGCTCCTCACTCATCTCTGCCCTTATACAGTGGAGTCACATCATTTGTATATTTAGCTTATTTGATTGTAATTATAGGTGCTCCCTTCTGTCTCTCTCCAGCTTCCATTTCTCTCATGTAATTTTAAAAATTCTAAAATTATACTTTGCAGTTGTAATTTTCCCCATAATGTTTATTACTAAAGCAATAGATGATCATTGTAGAAAAAAGAGAAAATATAGAATAGACATAGTATTGAATATTTTAGCAAACCATACAACAGAGTTTGAGTTATAAATTGGGTTTTCTGTTTCTTCCTTTTTCTTTCTTTCTTCTTTCCTCCCTCCCTCTTTCCTTTTCTTTATTTCCTTCCCCCTTCCCACCCTCCCTCCCTTCTTGGTTTTTCTGACTCTTTCAGTCCAACATTTAAAAAACAGTCATGGGCTTCTTCTGGATGAATCACTAGTGGAGTTGGGAAAACAGTAAGTATCTACCCAGGCCTGTGCTAGAAACTGGGTAAGCACAAAGTCTCAGTCTGGGGACTAAGCAATGATCTACTATCACAATGGAGAGAAGCACTTGGGAAGGTCAATAGCAGACCCAGTGAATTAACAACAGAAAGCAAATAAGTGCCAAGTGAATAACATGGACAAAAGCATTCTAGGGGCCTTCAGAGGTGTGCAAAATCTCTGCTCCTTAAAACTGGTTCTCCTCCTGCCCTCAGTACCTCACTAAATAGCATCACCTTATCATCCAGTCTCTCAAGCCAAAAGATTAGCAGTCATTCACGAATCCTTCCTTTCCCTCACATCCCACAGTCAGTCTGTCACCAAGTTCTGTTGATTCTGGGTACAAAATATATTTCAACCCTGTCTACTTTTCTCCATTCCCAGCCTAGTCTAAGCTGCCATCATTTCTCACCTATAGAAACTTAAGTGAGATCCCGTGATTCCCCTACTCAGAATCCTTCAATGACTTCCCATTGTAGTTACAATAAAATTCATATTCCTTATCCTGGCTCCTGTGTGTATGCCTTGGCTTTGATCTGACTTCTGTTTTCATTTTCATCTTAGGTCACTCTCCACTTCCTCACAACGCTTTAGCCATACTTGTCTTCTTTCAGTTTCTCAAACATACTAAGCTCTCCCTGCCACAGGGCCTTTGCACTTGCTGTTTTCGTTGCCTAAAAACTTGTTCCCTCTATTCTTCACATGACTGTTTCCTTCTAATTCTTTAGTTCTCAACTGAAATGGTCCTTCTTCATGAGGTTGTCACTGAGAATCCTTTGACAATTATGTCCTATAGATTAGTATCTGTCTTTGTTTCCTTCATAGCACCTGACCTAAATATAAAATTTTTGCTTATTTTTATTTCTTTGCTTACTTATTTTTCTCTATATCCTTTATTAGAATGTAAGCTTTATAATGGCAGGAGACATGTCTATCCTGTTCAGCAATTTAACCCTACACCTATTGAGTGAATGAATTATTGTGCACTGGAGTGGTCAGGAAAGGCTACCTTGAGGAGGTAGAGTTTGAAGTGGGTTTTGAAAAACAGAATAATAGGCAGGAAGAATTTCCATAATCAAGATGGAGAGAATTCCAGGTAGTAGTAGAAGGGCAGTTCCTGAGGCAAGCGTGGTTCTGACACGTTTGGGCAACAGTGGAAAATGGGCGTAGCCTGGAATGGATGTTTCCCATCAGGTAACATAAAGACAACAGGTTTGTTAGTTGGTTGAGGCATAATTATGCCTTGAGGAGTAGACTGCTTTTATTTTTCAATGTGGGCAAATAAAAACCATTGAAAAATTTGAACCCAGGTTGTGGTGTGCAATGTTTTAAGAAGGCTTTATAAGGGGGAAATTAGTATAAAACTGTATAGAAAATTACTTCTTAAACAGAGCAGAATAATTCCACCAGCTAAATGGCTATAGAGGAAAAAATATGAACCCACATGAGTCAGAAAGGTTTCATTTGGTTCTAAGACCACAGAACTGAACAAATTATTTAATGAGATGATTTGAGAAAAATATGCAGGATTAGAAACTAGAGACGTGGACTTTCTTAGTAGCCCAGTGGTTAAGACTCTGTGTTTCCAATGCAGGGGATGCAGGTTTGATCCCTGGTCGGGAAGCTAAGATCCCACATGCTGAGGAGTGACTAAGCCCACGCACCACATCTGGAGAGCCCATGTGCTCTAGAGCCCATGCACTGCAACAAAGGCCCAGCGCAGCCAAAAAAGAAAGAAAGGGAGGTGGACTTTTGCTTCCTTTCCTCCAATAGAGAGCTAATGGGCAAAGGAGGGTCATGAGAGATGAGGAGAGAATACATGAACTTGTGTCTCCTGCTTTTCAAAAAGTATTAGCAGAACCGATATTTAATTTTAAAAAGTTTCAGGAGAGAAGTTGTCTAATTTACAAATTTTAGTTTTGAAAATGAGATTTTTATGCATGTGTTATATACAGATTCTACTGTATATAATACATGGAAATAGGCTAACTCATCTTCAGTGTTTGAAAGAAAGGAAATGCATTAAAATTTAGCAAATTGTGAATTAGAACATTTAAACTATCTTGGTATTCTAGTCAGGCAAAGATGTGCAAGAACACAGGGTACTCCTTTCTGATTCTGCCTTTGTTCAAGTTCTTTTTTTTCTTTCCCAAACTCTATCTCCCTCTTCTCTTCCAATCCACAGCTTACATATCCTTTAAGGCCTGGCTCCTCTAGCCAGCCTTTGAAAATTCTACTTTCTTGGAGTTCTACTTTTTCATAAGTCTTACAACAATCAGAATCTGTAGTGTACCACTTAATTTGCTACTGAGTTTGATACTTTGTTCTGAAAGTTGTTCATGAATTGTTTCCTTAATGTCCTTTTTCTGTCTACCCCCACTGGAACTGTATTATATAAGCATGTATCACAAGATTTGAATAAACCATTGAGGGTGGATAACACCTTATAGATTGGTTGACTAACTGATAATATGTAAGCTAGGATTAGTAATAAGATTCAAAGTATCCCAAGTCTGGTATAATATTAAAAGTCATAGCATATTACATTAAGAAGGGACATAACTTTGGTTAGGACATCAAGGCCAAGAAAGCCTCAGTGAGGTGGTTAAGGTCAAAGAGCTAGTGAGTGGCAGAGGATGGACTAGAACTCTGCTCTCCTGTTTCAGATTCATGAAATTTGATAATATTTTGGAGATAAGTACCATAAGCAAATATAGGCCTTAGTGTTTCCTGAGAGAGTTTGATGATCTATCAAAATAAAAGTGAAGTGAAGAGCACTCTGGATTCCTAAAAACAAAATGGCCCTTCAAGTTAAGGTACCTATAAGGACATCACTTGCAGTAATCCCTCAGAGAAGTCTTCCATTTGCTCCTTCTTTCTCTGAATCAGAAAATCCTGAGTCAGAGACAGCCATTCCCTGCTTGCATGTGTCCTAAGACACTTAGTGTCCAAATCTTTGTGACCCCATGGACTGTAGCCCACCAGGCTCCTCTGTCCATGGGGTTTCCCAGGTATGAATACTGGAGTGGGTAGCCATTCACTTCTCCAGGGGATCTGCCTGACCCAGGGATTGAACTCCGGTCTCCTGTGTCTCCTGCATCGGCAGGCAGATTCTTTACCACTAGCACCACTTGGCAAGCCCTTCCCTGTGTATAGCCAGGGTTATATAGGCAAACAAGTGATAAAGTAACATTGTCTTTTAGAATCTCATAGTGATAGGATTCCCTGGTTTTACTAAGAAAGCCCTCAAAGATAACTAGATTTTTGAGGAGTCTGCTTAGCTGCACTATGATGTGTATACCTAACTGGATACTATTTAAGATCAGACCCCTAATTTTTGAGACTTTTTCCATATAATATGTCATCAATAGATTCAATAAAATATGCCTAACTCTTAGAAAATCTATCCACCCCCCAAACCCAGTTTAGCCAGTCTCCTTTCATTATTTCCATCAGCTAGTTGTTGAGGCCCTACAATCTGAAAGCCTAATGTGATCTGGAAGCCAGAGACATTGCCACCAGTCCCACATCTGGGGTTAAGCTACTGTGTGAAAAAGCATTTTTCCTTTTTGGGCTTCAGTTTTCTCATCTATGAAATGGGGGTAATTGTGGTCTCTGGCTGGATTAATTCTGCAAAAGCTTTCCAGCTCAGGCCTTTCTCTATTTTAGACTAAACCACTTTTGCTTAGTGTATTTTAGACCAGATCAATTATTTTGAGGAGGAGGGAGGGTTCTTTTTCAGCAACAGTGATTCAACCAGGAAGATAATCTGAAACCCCTTTTCAAAGTTTGGGATAGGAGGACATGTATAATTTGAAAAATTAGATTCTAAAATTAGTATTGCTTTGATTCTTTTTTTTTTTTTTTTTTGGCCCTACTCTTCAATTCATTTAGAATAATAATTACAGTTTTAAAGGCATATGAGATTTTATTTACTGGAAGGGAAGGGGACAAGCATGAGTTGAGGAAGGTTGAAGACTACTGTTACGTGAATATTCAAAGAGAAGAGCAGATGAGTCTTACCTCTTTCTGTGTCATAAAGGTACACAAACTTCTCCCACTTGTAGTGACCCAGCAGACTCAGGATGGCGCCCTTCAAGGCTGGGCGCATCTGGATGACAAACTGCACATCTGCATCAGTGGGGAAGCTGGGCGTGACAAAGGACGTGTGCAGGGCTCCACAGAAGGAGGTCAGAGTGTTCATGGACATCTGGTCATAGAATCCAAAGATGGCATACACCCCTCTCGAGAACTGGGAGCAGACTGCAATGAGAAAAAGAGAAAGACATTTCAGTAACTTCATGGTCCTTTGCTGCAGCTTGCAGGGTTGGAAATAGAGTGCATAGTTAGACTCTAAAAGACAGACAGAAAACCAGTGGGTGCTGAAGTCTCTAGAAGCCCTTGGAAAATCCAGTTGCCCAGCAGGCAAAGGATAAGAAAGGGAAGAATTTATCTGATGCAGTTGCATCTTCTCTATGACAGAAAACTAAGCATGGGCAGGAAACTAAGAGGAATGTGGGAAGCAAAGAGGTGAAGGTTGTCTTACCCTCCTTCAGTAAACCTCCCAGTGCACCCCCAAGGCACCAAGTGCTCCCACACTTCCACCGTAGCTGCCCAGGGGCCTCTTAGGATACCCAGGCCCCATCAAGGTATGAACTCAATGAGTTCATTCAGGTTTTTCCAGAAGGTGTTATGGGAAAGCCCAGATGAACTTTTTGGCCAACCCAATAGAATTATCTTGTGTCTCACCCCTGCAGTGCTTTTCTACTAGGTAACAATAGTGACTGATGATTTAGTCAGATGGACTGCTAATGTGTCTTCTAGGAAATGTGTGACTCCTCTTAGGTTGTTGTTGTTTAGTCACAAAGTCGTGTTTGACTCTTTGTGACCTCATGGACTGTAGCCCACCAGGCTCCTCTGTCCATGGCATTTCCCAGGCAAGAATATTGGAGTGGATTGCCATTTCCTTCTCCAGGGGATCTTCCTGACCCAGGGGTCAAACCCGCGTCTCTTGTGTCTCTTGCATTGGCAGGCGAGTTCTTTACCACTGAGCCACTTGGGAAGCCCCTTCTTAGGTTACATAATGCTTTACCTATCTAGTTATGTTATGATGAACATCCCTTATGTAGACTAATAATGAGGAGAATTTCAGATTCTGGGCAAGTCATTGGGAATACTGGCTTTTCAGTGCCCATGGGGTAGGTGGGCCGATTCTGCCCCTGTATAATAGGTAAAGTTCTATCTTAATCCTTTTGATCTGATCTTCTAGACCTGGTAGCCCACACACAGAATGTTCACATCCTCCTCACGATTGTGGTGAGTTTTCTTCCATCTCAAAATGGGTCATGCCACTACCTCTTCCTTCTTTGGGCCCAGATGAGCTTAAAAAATGGGAACCAATCTCAATATTAGCGTAAGTAGAACAAAATTAGCAAAGCAAATCAGCTACAACAGCACCATGTGGTGCATTCCCAAACCAAGTGGAAATGATCTTCAGATTATTTGCACTACTGCTCCCTTCCATTCATGAGAAGCAGGCAGAACAGGCAGCTGATAATGTGGTGTGATTTAAGGGCCCCTGCTTGGTCACCCTTATCAGCTAGGAAGCCAATGTTAGGCTTACTTTTTCAGGTTTCGAGTTATGAAAAAAAGCCTATGGCTTGGGAGCCCCCTCCCCCAAATTACAATCTTTTTTTAGCCTTTAACATGTCTGATTAGATGTCAGGCTGCTGCTGCTGTTAAGTCACTTCAGTCGTGTCCAACTCTGTACAACCCTATAGACGGCAGCCCACCAGGCTCCCCTGTCCCTGGGATTCTCCAGGCAAGAACACTGGAGTGGGTTGCCGTTTCCTTCTCCAGTGCATGAAAGTGAAAAGTAAAAGTGAAGTTGCTCAGTAATGTCCAACTCTTAGCGACCCCATGGACTGCAGCCCACCAGGCTCCTCCGTCCATGGGATTTTCCAGGCACAAGTAAGAAAATGGATAGATTCAGTTTTGATGGGAAT
Source organism: Bos grunniens (assembly GCF_055505025.1). Lineage (NCBI taxonomy): Eukaryota > Metazoa > Chordata > Mammalia > Artiodactyla > Bovidae > Bos > Bos grunniens. The sequence goes on from NC_141194.1 coordinate 138,952,903, forward strand.
GGATGGGTCAGAGAAGAGAATGTAAAGGGTTTGCTCCCTTTTATCAGCCAAACTCATGGCTCATTGGCTTGAGGTAGCATTTCAAAGGTGATTATCAGTCACTCAAGGGCCTCCTTAGGGGAAGACAATTGCTTCCAACTTGAGGAATTCTAAGTGACCTTCAAACACATGCAAGAAAAGCCTTTATATTAAAAGGAAAAGTCAACTAGAGAATGAACCTGGGGCATTTCATGACATGGGGCCAAAAGAAGTATTCCGAAACAAAAAGGAAGTGGCTAGATGGCACTTTGTCTTAATCGTCACCAAAGGAGACATGAAGGAGAGTCCCATTCCCAAATTCATCCTGTCAATGTAGAATTTTGCAGTACTAGGTCAAATCTTGGCCAATACACATACTGTTCTATATAACATTGACAACAATAATGATAGCAATTATTGAGTTCTTAGTAGGTACCAGCCCATGTGCTAAGCACACATATTATCTCTCTTAATATTCCCAACAACCTCCTGAGGTATTACTATCATTTCTATTTAATAGATAAGAATTCTGAGACCAAAAAATGTTCTGTCTCTTAAGTGGAGGGGCCAGGACTTGAACCTGAGTTCAACTCCAAATCTCACACTCCCTGGGACCCAAAACAAACAGTGACATTGGATAGGATTTATTGGCTTGAATGAAATAGAGTTTCCAGATTTGGCAAATAAAAATATATTGAATATATATTTATATAACAAAAAGTAAATAAATAGGATGTCCAACTAAATTTGAATTTCAGATAAATAAGAAGTTATTTTTAGTTTAAATATGCCTCAAATTCACACATATACTGAAAAATTACTTGTTTATTTGAAATTCTTATTTAATTGAAAATCCTGAGTTTTATCTGGCAGCCCTAGAAAGAATCCAATCTTATTAACAGTCATGAGGCTGGAAGACTGGAATAAGCAATCATGGCTTTTCATCCAAAATGACTCAGGAGGTAGCCAGTAATTCTTAGATCTATAGCAACTAGCATACAATGCAACATATTTTTCAACAAGGAAATCCCAAACAGGCAAAATTATGAACAATAATTGAGGGAGAAATACTTGGAGAGAGACAAACGTATAGCTATGATCCTCTTAGAGTTTCAAAAAGCCCCTGGTGTATTGGAAAGAAACAGAAAATTAAAGTAGGTTATAGATTCTGGTTTTTTTTTTAAAACCTTGCATTGCTCTTGTAATCATTGTTTTTGAACCTCGTGGGTGCAGAATTAGTCATTAGTAGTTTATACATGGACATTTCATTATTTATTTATTTAAAATATATTGAACACTCATAGAACCATCACTCAACCCAAGAATCATAATATTACTAATAACTTAGTTTTACCTATGTCTTCTTCTTCTGTTCTATCTTCCTGTTTTGATTCTCTCCCTCCCCCTGAGGTAACTACTACACTGAATTTTTAAATTTATCATTAGCTTGGTTTTCTAAAAAAAAAAAAAAATACACAGATGCACCTAAACAACATAATGCTATTTTCGCTTGTTTTAAAACTTGATAAGAAGAAAGTCATGTTTATATGTGAAACCCAGACTCCAGGCAGGAGCACCCAGTGAAATCTTTAAGCTTATGTATGATGACAAGTAGAATAAGACTCAGGAAGATCTTCTAAAAATGGGTGAGTGAGTAGGTGTGAGGGAGCCCAGTGACAATTTAAAAAATTCCAAACTAAGCTTACAGCTTTGGGCCCAGCTCAGGTGAGAGACCTAGGAGTATTATATTGTAGATCAGGGGCACCTTTCAGAGAATGCTCAGCTGCTGTGGTCTAACAGGCAGACGCACGGCAGTGGACATCAACAAGACGTGTGTTAGGAAAAAATCAGTAAGTGTTCTATTGCTTTTTTTTTTTCCTTAGAGTATAAATGCTTTACAATATCATGTTAGTTTCTGCTATACAACAGCGTGAATCAGCTATATGTACACATATATCCCCTCCCTCTGGAGCCGCCCACCCTCCCATCATCCCCTCTAGGTCATCACAGAGCACTGAGCTGAGCTTGCGCTACACAGCAGCTCCCACTGGCTATTTATTTTACACATGGTCGCATATAAATGCTAATGCTACTGTCCCAATTTGAACCACCCTTCCCCCCTTACCCCGTGTCCATATGTCTGTTCTCTACATCTGCGTCTCTATTCCTGCCTGCAAATAGGTTCATCTTCCTTTTGGATAAAACAGAGGTGCAGCTGTCCTGCAAATACTATTGTGCATAGTTACACTTGCTCTGTCTCAACATGTGCAAGTAACATAAGCAGAAGGCCCAGTGGGGAAGACAATTGCCACACGAGGACAGGGGTAATAGCCTTTGAGGGAAGCTGGGGCATAAGGGACCTGTGAGTGGGGCATAAATTCCCTTCTTGGCTGCAGAAAGTAGGGCTGAATAGTACACTGAGCTGACCCAAGGGATAGTGTCTATGTTTCTAAGTCCTTAGAATGTTTGAAATAGAAGAAACGTAAATACTCTGTCATTCACTGTCTTTTCAAGCACTGTTTTTAGTGTAGAATCCTTTCTCCAGATGAAATTTTACGTGGCAAGGTCCAGTAGATAAGAGATATAGTGAATATCTCTTCTGCTTCAACACAGAGTCCCACTGACGCCTCCCTAGCCTAAAGAAACTGACAAAAAGCGACGAAGTGTCTTGCACAAGGTCATGCAATGAATTATGAACCAGTCTCTCAGAACTGCTTTATCAGCATCTCCATGCCATCCCTACTCCAGTGCTATCTAGGGCAGCATGGGTCAGGATTTGCCTGGCATGAAAGTGACTTACCCACAATACCTAGCTCTCAGCATAGATGGATCCACCAGGGGTTTCCCGTGACTCATCTGCCAGCTGCTGCTCTCAGTTCCCTCCAGCCTCAAATATCAGTGAGAGCAGGTGGCAGATTGGTGGGTGATCTTTGGGGACTTGTGATTCTTTGGCGCAATGTGTGTTATCTTTATCTGACTCCTTAATGAACCACACCCATTTATTTTTCTCAGGAGACTGCTGCTGCTGCTGCTGCTAAGTCGTTTCAGTCATGTCCAACTCTGTGTGACCCCATAGACGGCGGCAGCCCACCAGGCTCCCCTGTCCCTGGGATTCTCCAGGCAAGAACACTGGAGTGGGTTGCCATTTCCTTCTCCAATGCTTGAAAGTGAAAAGTGAAAGTGAAGTTGCTCAGTTGTGTCTGACTCTTCACGACCCCATGGATGCAGCCTACCAGGCTCCTCCATCCATGGGATTTCCCAGGCAAGAGTACTGGAGTGGGGTGCCATTGCCTTCTCCATCTCAGGAGACTAGTCCCTGGTAAAATAATGATGGAAGAAATAGTTGTCTTGGCAGTCTTACGAAGCCGTGAAGCATAAAAGGAAGGGGCAGAAGCTTTTGAGGTGAACTTCACTTCTAGTTATGGCTCTACCAGTCTTAGGTTGCACGACTTAAACTCTCTGAGCCTCAGTACAGGATAGAGATTATGAAGGCAGGTTCTAGAGTTGGATCCTTTAGGCTGAAATCCTGAATTCATCACTCATTAGGCAAATTACTTACTATCTCTGTTTCTGACCCAGGTTTTTCATCTTTAAAAATGAGATAATAGTGCCCGTCTCAGCATTGGTTGTGAAAGTCAAAATGACTCCATTCATGGGAAGCATCTATCTATAACAGTACCTGGCATGTAAGAGATACTCGCTTAATGCTAGCTATTTATTCATGCAACAAATATTTGTAGAACATCTACTATGTGCTGATACCATTATAGGTAGTAGGAGATACAGGAGAGAAAATTGATCCTGTCCTCCCAAAATGTGTGTACTAGTGAGGGGAAAAGACAGTAAGAAATGAGATAAGTAAAAGGTAAAGTATGTCTTAGTTATAAATGTGACTTGGTTATTGTCACGGAGAGAAGAGTAAGTGAAATGGTACATGGGAAATACATGGTGCTTAGCATGTAATTGGCAACTGAATAGTTTATTCTGTGTTTCTTTTCTCTTCCCAACTCTTTACTTTGCATTCTGTTCACCCCATCAGGTTACACCTCTTACAGCAACCACTGCCCTTGACTTCACACTAAGTCCAGGAAGCCCAGTTTTTCTTCTCTTTCACCTTCCCTAGACATTTCTTCAGTATTCTTTCCTGTTCTCACTCCTGGGTCACTTCTGGGTAGTCATAGGTTCAGGAAGAACCCTGCTAATTTGACTTTGTCCTCTGACTCTTCCCCTCCCTATATCATTCCCTTGTACAGATAAAATGCTGTTTCCACTCGGGGCCTCCACGGCTTCCCAGTGTGAAATATCACGATTGTCTGCTTGCTAAGAATACCTGTCTCTATCTCTTCCTCCTAGCAAAACAGCAAATTCTTTTAGTTGAAAAAGTCATTTCTGACTACATTCTGGATGCCTGGGGATTCTAGTGTAGCTCACCGGCTGTGTTCCCCTCAATGCTGAGTGACAAGCAAGGCTGGAGCCAGCTGTCACACTTTATTGATAGTCCCCAAGTCTGTAGGGTCGGGACAGGTATTGAGAATGTGCAGTGTGGCAGCTAATTACACCACCCATATTTCAAAAGGCCTCATTACAAAAATGTCAAACAACTTGATTATCCCAAAGATCAGAATAACAATATTCCATATCATTTACAGAACACTTTTCATAGCCTTTTGAATTGGGGGAAAAAAGGAAACTGAAGTCTCTTGCTGACTTAATGATCACATTTGAAACAAGCAGGAAGAAGAAAAACACAGCTATGGAGGAACCAGTAGAGATATACCACAAGAAGGTTCTCTAGGTAATAACACAGTACAGTGAATTCCAGGGGATCAAGGAAGCTTAGAGATGGAAGATCATGGAGACCAGTGTTTTCTAAAGCTGTGATGCTGGTCCGTGGTGAAGTTTCCAGTCTGGTGAAATATCCGTGTGTGTGTGTGTGTGTTGGGGTAAGGTTGACAACTGTTCTTTTTTTAGGAAAAAATAGTCCTTTTCTCTGTATCATTTATATTATCTGAGTGTTGTATGTAGAGTCCTTTCTTTTCTGAAATAATGGTGGTGTTTATGATACCACTCATATATACATAAATTCAAATATATATATAAATTCATATATATACATATACATATATATGAATTTATATGTATGTATAGGAGAAGGCAATGGCACCCCACTCCAGTACTCTTGCCTGGAAAATCCCATGGACAGAGGAGCCTGGTAGGCTGCAGTCCATGGGGTTGCAAAGAGTTGGACATTACTGAGCGACTTCACTTTCACTTTTCACTTTCGTGCATTGGAGAAGGAAATGGCAACCCACTCCAGTGTTCTTGCCTGGAGAATCCCAGGGACGGGGGAGCCTGGTGGGCTGCCGTCTATGGGGTCGCGCAGAGTCGGACACGACTGAAGTGACTTAGCAGCAGCAGCAGCAGCATACATACATATATACACATATATGTATGTATATATATGAACTTATATGGATATGTATGCCCTCTTTGCAGCAGACCAAATAATTGTGTCCCCAAAGATGTCCATGTCTTAATCCCCCAAATCTGTGAATTAGGTTACATGGTAGAGAGGAATTAAGGCTGCCAATAGAATTAAGGTTGCTAATCAGTTGACTTTAAAATAGTGAGATTATCCTGGATTATCTGGGTGGCCCAATGTAAATGTGGAAGACAGAAGTTGAAAAAACAGTCAGTATCAGAGTAATGTGATATGAAAAAGACTTGACCAGCCATAACTATGAATAGAGATGGAGGGGGCTATGAGTTAAGTACATAGGTGGTCTCTAGAAATTGGGAAAGGCGAGAAAATGAATTCCCTTTTAGAGCCTCTGGACAGGAATGCTGCCATGCCAACACCTTGATCTGACCTACAGAGCTGGAAGATAATAAACTTGTGCTATTTGAAGCCACTAAATTTGTGGTAATTTGTTATAGTAGTAAATAGAAAATTAATACACTTAACACAGCAAAAGTTAAACATTGCTGAGTCTCTAGATCAATCTATACTCCACTCACCCTTTTAACCCCCCTTAAAACATTTATGGATCCAAAAAGTCCAAAAGTTTGGATACTAAGAATCTAATCTAATTTCCAGTTCAGCACAGGAACCACCTCCCATGATGCTTTCAGTTCAGTTCAATTCAGTTCAGTCGCTCAGTCATGTCCGACTCTTTGCGACCCCATGAATCACAGCATGCCAGGCCTCCCTGTCCATCACCAACTCCTGGAGTTCACTCAGACTCATGGCCATTGAGTCAGTGATGCCATCCAGCCATCTCATCCTCTGTTGTCCCCTTCTCCTCCTGCCCCCAATCCCTCCCAGCATCAGAGTCTTTTCAAATGAGTCAACTCTTTGCATGAGGTGGCCAAAGTACTGGAGTTTCCAGAATGGACTGGTTGGATCTCCTTGCAGTCCAAGGGACTTCCAAGAGTCTTCTCCAACACCACAGTTCAAAAGCATCAATTCTTTGGCGCTCAGCTTTCTTCACAGTCCAACTCTCACATCCATTACATGACCACAGGAAAAACCATAGCCTTGACTAGACGGACCTTTGTTGGCAAAGTAATGTCTCTGCTTTTCAATATGCTGTCTAGGCTGGTCATGACTTTTCTTCCAAGGAGTAAGCGTCTTTTAATTTCATGGCTGCAGTCACCATCTGCCTTGATTTTGGAGCCCCCAAAAATAAAGTCTGACACTGTTTCCACTGTTTCCCCATCTATTTCCCATGAAGTGATGGGACCACGTGCCATGATCTTCGTTTTCTGAATGTTGAGCTTTAAGCCAACTTTTTCACTCTCCTCTTTCACTTTCATCAAGAGGCTTTTTAGTTCCTCTTCACTTTCTGCCCTAAGGGTGGTGTCATCTACATATCTGAGGTTATTGATATTTCTCCTGGCAATCTTGATTCCAGGTTGTGCTTCTTCCAGTCCAGCGTTTCTCATGATGTACTCTGCATGTAAGTTAAATAAGCAGGGTGACAATATACAGCCTTGACGTACTCCTTTTCCTATTTGGAACAAGTCTGTTGTTCCATGTCCAGTTCTAACTGTTGCTTCCTGACCTGCATACAAAGTTCTCAAGAGGCAGATCAGGTAGTCTGGTATTCCCATCTCTTTCAGAATTTTCCACGGTTTATTGTGATCCACACAGTCAAAGGCTTTGGCATAGTCAATAAAGCAGAAATAGATGCTTTTCTGGAACTCTCTTGCTTTTTCCATGATCCAGCAGATGTTGGCAATTTGATCTCTGGTTCCTCTGCCTTTTCTAAAACCAGCTTGAACATCAGGAAGTTCACAGTTCACATATTGCTGAAGCCTGGCTTGGAGAATTTTGAGCATTACTTTACTAGCGTGTGAGATGAGTGCAGTTGTGCGGTAGTTTGAGCATTCTTTGGCATTGCCTTTCTTTGGGATTGGAATGAAAACTGACCTTTTCCAGTCCTGTGGCCACTGCTGAGTTTTCCAAATTTGCTGGCATATTGAGTGCAGCACTTTCACAGCATCATCTTGCAGGATTTGAAGTAGCTCAACTGGAATTCCATCACCTCCACTAGCTTTGTTCGTAGTGGGCTAAGGCCCACTTGACTTCACCCTCCAGGATGTCTGGCTCTAGGTCAGTGATCACACCATTGTGATTATCTGGGTCGTGAAGCTCTTTGTTGCACAGTTCTTCTGTGTATTCTTGCCATCTCTTTTTAATATCTTCTGCTTCTGTTAGGTCCATACCATTTCTGTCCTTTATCGAGCCCATCCTTGCATGAAATGTTCCCTTGGTATCTTTAATTTTCTTGAAGATAAGCCCATAAATGCCTGAAAATAGTGGCAAATATCCCCTGGGGGCATTGTAACCCCGTTTCAATCTGCCTCCTCCATTCTCTGTTTGATATCCACAGGATTTGGTTATGACTTCCTCTCCACAGAGAACAAGGCTTTACCCTAGTGAAAAGGCATGCATATTGAGGTAATCCCATCAGTTATTTTAATGATGAAAGTTAGGAAGTGTAGACTCTACAAAGTCCACTATATAGGTGGGTACTTCCCTGGTCTTGCCCTAAAACTGGTTATTCGTGTTTAACCTGGGGATGTAAGAGAGTAAGAATTAGGTAAAGGATGGAAGGGTTGGGGTGGGGTAGAAGCCAGCTCATCCTTTCTCTGGGTTCATACAGATCAGCCTTCCAGTCTGCTTGAACATCCTTTGGTCTTGAGTTCATTGGGTGCTTATAGGTTCAAAAGTCAGAACAAGGTGTCAACACATTCTCCAGCTGATGATTCCATGGTTTAATTATCATCTTTGGGTTAATTCTCTTGAACATTTTGTTCTGCTCTCAGGAGTATCCTGCCTTCTGACAGTCTAACTAGTTATTTTTGCAATTACATGGCATGTATCTCAACGCTGGCAAAGAAAACACTCATTATCAACATTTGATCCTACTTGAATATAGCCGCTTGCAAATGCACACATTAACATATGAACACATGTATTTTGGAACATTCATCTTTTTTTCAACTCTTAAGTGCAAACTACCCTTCCCCAGCAATGTCAGAAATGGCAGGAGAAGTGCTGAGTTGGGTTGGAGTAAGGAGATGCTTTTTAGGCCCTTTTATATCAAGACATGTGGTTAAGAGCTGGAGCTCATGAGTTTAAAATTTTTTGTTTATTCATTCATCAAATGAAATGTTGAGTGCCTCTTGAGTGACAAACACTTTCTACATGCAGTGAGCAAAACAGATTTGACCTCTGTCCTCATGGTGCTTACAATCTAGTATTGGAAGCAAACAGTAATAAAAGAATCATACCCATCTGTGATTACCATGTTCTAAGTACTAAGAAGGAAAGGTATTAGGGTGCTGTGAGGCTATGTGACAAGGTGACTTTAATTTAGATGAGGTCAAGGGGAAAGATATCTGACCATGTGACATGTGAGCTGATACCTGAGAGCAGAAGAGCATCCCATGCAGAGAAAATAGCACTTTCTGAGGCCCAGATGGAGGACAGCACTTGATGTACTCAAGGCACTGAAAGACGACTACCCTGACTGAAGTGTGGCCAGTAAAGAGGAGCTACATGAAGAATCTGGTAAGAGGCAGGGACCCAACTGTGAAGGACCTTGAAGGATGCTGGTAAGGAATTTTGATTTTATTCTAAGGACAACACAGGGAGATCATGGAAGGACTTTGTTCATGGTTATTCTGTGAGCTGATTTATATTTTTAAAAGATTTATCTGGCTGGTGTATGGAAAGTAAATTTAAGGGGGTTGTCAGTGAAAGCAGGGAGAACATTTGAGATACTTTCCTACAGTCTAAATGAGAGACAAGAGTGTTCTAGATTTGAATTGTGGCAATGGATGTGGAAAAGCTGGAGTTTATTTCTGAGGTCAAATGACTGAATTTGGGCTGGTTATTTAAATTCTCCAAACCTCATTTCCAAATCTATAACCATTAGACTGATAATACCTACCCCATAGCATTGTTGTGTGGATTAAATGAAGATGAGCAAAGTATGTGGCTCTCATAGAAATCTGTGCTTAATTGATAAATAGTATCTGCTCTTAATATCATTTTAGAAATTATCTCTCAGTATGTTTGCCCTGCAGTGGGTTTTGTTTGTTTGTCTTGGGCCATGCCACACAGCATGTGGGATCTTAGTTCCCCAATTAGAGATTGAACCCGTGCCCCTGCATTGGAAGTGCAGAGTCTTAACCACTGGACTGCCAGGGGCAAGCCTCTGTGATGTGTCTTTATATGGCTCGGTCTTTTAATTTGCTGTGTGGTCTGGGGCAGGTTAGCTCACTGGGCTTCAGGTCTGTCATTTGTCAGCCAGGAGAACTAACACCTGTCCTGCCCACTTCACAGGGATGTGCTGAAAATGGAAATAATAGCTGAAACTCTCCTTTGAAATATTACAAAAGCTGCTATCTAAGTGTCAGTGAGTAAGTGCTATTGGTTCTCAACTCCCAGTACTTATCATCTCCATAACAAATAGCTCAACAGAATCGTCATTCTTCCTAGCCTCCATCTCTGCTATTCACCTACGTGTCTCCATCAATCATCTGAAGTTGTCAGGGGCCTGTCTTGACTTGCAACTCATTTTACATGGGATTTTAGCACAACTCTTAATTGAAAAACTAATTGATCCAGTGATCCAGTCACAGTCAATGAAACAATTTCTAAAGCAGGGCAGGAAAGTGATGAACTCCGACGATGCATTTGAATCAACCCTAAGATGTGTCATTGACAGATAAGAGCCTCAAGTTCAATATTGTGTCACATAACACTGGTGCTCCACTGTCTAATTTTGCAGCCTATGCTGGGCTGAGGGGAGAGTGAGCTTGGCCCCTAAACAAAAATTATTCTTAAAAGTTGATTAATGGTTATCTGTTATGCATGCTTGGAATACTTCATAATTAAAACCCAAACCATATATACATAATAAAACATTTAGGTCCACTGTCAGTCAGCAAGACCAGCTTTTATTTGCCATTTTGTTTGAATTCCTTAGCACCACATTCTCAATGTGGAGGGTAATGGCCGAGGTCACCCCCTAGGTGTTTACAATGCAGAGCCCCTCTATAGTTTGATTGGGCTTCCCTGGTGGCTCAACTGGTAAAGAATCTGCCTGCAATGTGGGAGACCTGGATTCGATCCCTGGGCTAGGATGATCCCCTGGAGAAGGGAATGGCTACCCACTCCAGTATTCTAGCCCAGAGAATTCCATGGACTATACAGTCCATGGGGTCGCAAAGAGTCAAACACGACAGAGTGATGATTAGTTACCTAGCTAGCTATAGTTTGATTGACAGGTGGGCATTCCATCTCATCCTGAACATGGCTGCTGATGGTGAGCTCACCACTTTTTCCAAAGTAGTGCATTCTACTTTTAGGTAGCTCTTGTGATAAGAGATTTCCTTATTATATTGAGCATATATCTACCTCTCTGTAACTTTCACCACCTAAGGTTCCCTTTTTGTCTGAGGCTTACCGAAATATCTACTCTCTCTTCTAATGGCAGGCCTTCAAATATCTGAAGATATATTTCCTACCTGCCTGTGCCTTCTCTTATTCAGGCTAATCACTCCTGGCACTTCAGATGTGTGTCGTAGATCCCAGGCCTTCACCACTCTGACCACCTTCCTCCTGACGTGTTTCAGTTTGTTAAGTGTCACCCTTAAGAGACTGATGTCTGGAACTGAGCACTATACTGCCAGTGAGGTTGAACCCATTCAGAAGACAGTGAACTAATGCCTTCTCACTGCCTATTTTGGACTAGACATCATGTATTTATCAGTCCTGCCTAGGATAGCAGTGATTTTATTTTTACCCATCCACTGTAGAATTCTATGGAACCTCCTCTTATGTTGTGAATTTATATACCAGGTATTTTGTTTAGGAACTTCTGCAAAGCCAGGCTTCCCCTAACCTTGGATATGTGCTGTTAATTTTTTTTAAACACATTTTCCCCTTTTAAATGTCCTTATGGCTTTGACCCAGTCTTTTTTTTTTTTCAAATTAAAAAAAAATTTTTTTTGGCCATGCTGCACAATATAAGGGATCTTAGTTCCCCAAGCAGCAATTGAACCCGTGCTCCTTGCAGGGGAAGCACAGAGTCTTGACTACTGAACCACTAGGGGAGTCTCCTTGACCCAGTCTTTTAAATCTTGATTTGGTTAACAAGCTTATTAGCTATCACTTCCAGTTATGTGTCATTTACAAATTTCGATCAGCCTGCTTTGGGTGGCATTATCCAAATTGTTGGCGAAAATTCTGAAGAACATAGGGTCAAGGATAGAATCAATTGCCATGCTACTTTATTCTTCAGCGCTATGGTTTCCAGGATGACAACAACTAGGTGATGAGTACACTGGGTAGAATTCTTCAGTTTGCTCCAGGAGTATCTTTAACACTCTAACAGTTTAGGCAATACAAATAACTCTTACTACTGATCTTTGTTCTTCAGACCCCTTCACAGGTATGAAATTCAGGAAAAAAAAAATAACTGGAATGATTTTCTCTTCTCCTGGTATTATCATCTCTGACCATGCATCTTTACTAGTTATTATTGAGTTTTATGGGGCAGAAGTGAAAAAAAAAAAAGAGGAAACTAAGAATAGACAGAGAAATACTTTCTGGTAAAGAATGAAGCGCCAGAATAATTGGGTAACTACTCCTTTCTATCCTCCAACTCAAGCAGTGTGTCATTACCTAAGGTCAGAAAACTGATCCATTGCCCTTTGTTGTCAGAAAGCAAATGGCTTTTCCATTTTATGAGTAGAATCATTGATATCTGATCAGTTCCTGGGGTCTACCGTCCTTAGCATCTGTGCCTCCTAGCTGACTTTATACTGTAAACAGCCTTATAGGATTTCCCAAATGCAATCCTGATGGGAAGCAACTCTTGAAAAGCCATCTACACAATACCCAGAATTGGTAGTTATACAAAACAGTTCACCTTACTGCTGCATAAAAAATCAATACAGCCTTCAGTTCAGTTCAGTCACTCAGTTGTGTCTGACTCTTTGCAACCTCATGAACCACAGCACGCCAGGCCTCCCTGTCCATCACCAACTCCCGGAGTTCATTCAAACCCATGTCCATTGAGTCGGTGATGCCATCCAGCCATCTCATCCTCTGTCGTCCCCTTCTCCTCCTGCCCACAATCCCTCCCAGCATCAGAGTCTTTTCAAATGAGTCAACTCTTCGTATGAGGTGGCCAAAGTATTGGACTTTCAGCTTCAGCATCAGTCCTTCCAATAAACATCCAGGACTGATCTCCTTTAGGATGGACTGGTTGGATCTCCTTGCAGGCCAAGGGACTCTCAAGAGTCTTCTCCAACACCACAGTTCAAAAGCATCAATTCTTCAGTGCTCAGCTTTCTTCACAGTCCAACTCTCACATCCATACATGACCAGTGGAAAAACCATAGCCTTGACTAGATGGACCTTTGTTGGCAAAGTAATGTCTCTGCTTTTTAATATGCTTTCTAGGTTGGTCATAACTTTCCTTCCAAGGAGTAAGCGTCTTTTAATTTCAGTACAGCCTTAGTTCCCTCAAATATGTGCCAATAGCCTGAAGAGCAAGGAACCCATTTTTCCTCTAGGAAAAAAGAGCAAGTTTAAATTAAAGGCACTTTTTCTAACCTGAATTCAACTGTTTGGATTTTGGACAATAATTCTCTGCTCTTAGTTTGTGAAGACAGTCTAGATCTGCGTGGAATGTTGTGTCAGAGAAGTCCAGTCACTGCTGTCTGTCAAGCACAGGGCTGACATGCAGGCAAGAATCAGCGGCCCTTGCACGACATTACAGGATCCAACTACTCTCTATTTTAATGACACTTTGATTGGGAACTATGGGTACTGTAGCTTGAATCTAAAACAAAACCCTCCAATACCTGCACCCATAAGTCCCCCCATTTTCCTTTGTCCTAAAAAAAGAAGGACATCTCTTGGAAAAAAGGAATTTTAGGACTCAGGGCTAATTTAGAAAAAGAGCCAGCTTTTTAACCAGGGCACTAATGAGAGCCAGATAATTGCTCAAAATATGTTTCCTATGTTTAGTGACTGTCCAGACCTATCTTGTCTGATCTGGTACTCACTAGCCACATGTGATTATTTGAATTAAAATTATTTAAATGAAGTGAAATTAAAGATTCTGCTTTTCAGTTAAACCACCCATATTTCTAGTGCTTCACAGCTACACGTACTGGCCAGTGAGTGTGACATGGAACATTTCCATGATAACACAGTGCTGGTCTAGTGAGTCCTATTAAAGTTGCCTACTGCATCTACCCAATTCAGTGTTTTAGATTCTAATTTAACTAGCATTTATTCAATACTCTATTCTAGGCATCATACTAGCAACTTTCATACTTTTATGGTGGGGTGGGGGCATTGTTTAACATTTCATGGAAGTTGCCAATGTGTAGGCAGAGCAGGTAGCTGCCTTGTAGTGTGGTTGGAAGGTCCCTGGAAAGTCTTCCTGCCTTCGATTGTCCCATCCATTGCCTGCTGCCAAGTTTGAAACATCTACCTATCTGGGATAGGATGGTGAACAGTGTGTGCTAGCTGCTCAGTCATGTCCGACTCTTTATGACCCCATGGACTGTAGCCCACCAGGCTCTTCTGTCCATGGGATTCTCCACGCAAGAATACTGGAGTGGGTAGCCATCCTGTTCTCCAGGGGATCTTCTCGACCCAGGGATTGAACCTGGGTCTTTTGCATTGCAGGAAGATTCTTTACCATCTGAACCACCAGGGAAGCCCAGGGTGGTGAAATTTCCTGTTCAATAACCAGTGTGGTCTGGAAGGGGTACATATGTGGATTGGTTTATGAGATTAATTCAAACTGAGAGTCAGGCAACATTGCTATTTGCCCAAGGTAGGTTCTGATCTACACTGTGTGTGTATTTCCAGTGAGTTAGAACCTATTTATTAATCATGAGGTATAATTTATTTTAGGCAAAATGTAAAACAATTTTGACAGTTTAAAGTTTAAATATCACTGCTATATATATATATATATTAGTTCAGTTCAGTTTTAGTATATATGTGTGTGTGTGTGTGTGTGTGTATAACTAGGTAACTAATGGGAACCTACTGATTAGCATAGGGAACTCTATTCAATACCCTGTGTGTGCTGTGTTTAGTGGCTCAATCGTGTCCGACTCTTTGTGACCCCATGGACTGTAGCCCATCGGGCTCCTCTGTCCATGGGGATTCTCCAGGCAAGAATATTGGAGTGGGTTGCCACGCCCTCCTCCAAGGGATCTTCCCAACTCAGGGATTGAACCCAGGTCTCCCACATTGCAGGTGGATTCTTTACCGGCTGAGCCACCAGGGAAACCCATTCAATACTCTATGGGAATAAAATCTAAAAAAGAGCAGATGTATGTGTATGTATAACTGAATCACTTTGCTGTGCCCTTCAACTAACACAACATTATAAATCAACTATACTGAACTAAAAAAAAAATGATAAAAAATATCACTCCTAATACACCCACTAATTAGACCATAAATAAAAGCAGGATATTTACTGTGTTTTGATCAGACTTGAATGTTCATAGAACCTTTAACTTATGTGTATCAATTCAGCAGGTATTTTGTCGTTATATTGAACAGTATCAAGTATTGTGCTAGGTGCTGGAGCTGTGAAGTTCTCCTCTCAAGTTCCCTTTCATAGGACCTCCTTCTAGGGCATTCACAGCTGGCCCAGTGACAGCAAGACCTCACCTTTCTTCCCCACTTCTTCCTCTCTGTTACCTTCACCACTCTTATCCCAGTCCCCATTTTTTTCAACCTCCCTTCTGACTTGTTCTCTGCCAGCACATATAATTGATAAGGGAGAAAGGAAAGATAACGGAAAACTAATCTTCCTTTCCTTTCCCTACAGCAGTGCTTTGCAAATTGCACGGCACAACCCACTAGTGGGTTATGAAATCAGTGTAATGAGTCATGATCTAGCCTTTAAAAAAATAAATGAAATAAAATATAAAAATTTCAAAATGTATCCAGGTAGTCAGGGTAAATATTGTTTCATCAAACATTTGTTTTGGTTATCAAATATATGCATGTATGTTGTGGGTCTTTAAGTCAAATGTATTTTTTTAAGTGATAGGGTTTTTTTTTTGGGGGGGGTTGTTGTTGTTTTTATTTTATTTTTTGGCCATGCAGGATCTTAGCTCCTTGACCAGGGATTGAACCCATGCCCCCGGCAGTAGAAGGGCAGAGTCCCAACCACTGGAATACCAAGGAAGTCTCTCAAATATATTTCTTTGCCACCTCACACCTGCAGCTCCATGCTTTGTTCCAAGTCTAGTACTGGTTTGATCTACATTTATGTCCTCACTCCTTATTGCCTCCTGCAAAAAATCCCATCTTATTCCCTCTTCTATTTGCCCAATCCATCCCTCTTCTCCTGACCCTCCAAGCCTCCATGTGAACTCACCCACCCCTTGCCATCCAGGTGGAGTGCCATTGAATGGCCACCTGGGGATGGAGTTGGTGGAATCTCTGTTGGTGGAATCTCAATGGGAGTGATTAGGGATCATGTGGCACTCAATTCTGGAGCTGAGACGGTGAGAAGCATGAGCACACAGGGCGGTGGGCAATGCCAGAGCCTATGTACTTCATGGGACAGCTCTCGTACCCAGGCTACCTGTATACTGGCCACATTACATGTCTCCGTTTGGAACTCAATCCATGTCTCAGCTGAGAAGAGAAACTGCTGGTGCAGAGTGTCATTCAAAGCCCTAACTTCTTGCAGGAATACAGAACAGCTGGGTCCTCTTCACAGCCCCTGCAGATGCTTCTTCAGCGGTTTGAAAGTAAGACTGTGTCTCCCGAAGTGTAACTTGCTCCATGGGGAAGAATCTGACTAAAAATAGCTAGAAATAGCTAGAATTAAGTAAACACATGTAACTTGTAGAATGCAGTTTCAACTGGAGACAGAGTACACAGCCCCCTCTAGCGCTTTGCTGTTCAGTCATGTATTAAACTTGTGACTTCTATGTGCTGCCAATGAGTACATCTGACCATGGCAGAGTGATCCGTTTGCTCCAAGAGGAAGAGGAATTCAGGCCTCTGTAATTCTCTTTGTGCAATGCCATGCAAAATTAAAGGCTTCATTTTTGTGGATGACAATGGCATTGCTGGAGAGAAGCTGCATATTCAGTCACAAAGATGCTCCAATAAGTACTCAGGGGTTGGCCAGGGACATGTGAGTGAGGTAACTGAATACACTCTCTGTCTCGTTTTAGGTACTGGGACCCAGGAACTGGGCCCTTGACTCCCTATTGACTGTCAGATATGGTCCAAACCCATCAGCCTGGAATTCACATTAGAAAAACATGGTACCCAGAGCTGTACATAGTAGGTGCTCAGTAAATCCTGCATATTTGTTTTCTATGCAATGTTTCTCCATCACTAGACCTTATGATCTACCTCAAAGAATCTCCCACAACTCTTCAGTAGGAACTTTCTGCCCCAGTCCAGTTGGTCTTTCTATTCCTGACATCCTTCTTTCTGATTCCTGCTGCTGAGCACTTCTTCATGCTGCATCCACATCCTGAGATGCCATTTCCCAAATCTCTACCATTCCATTCTTTAAAACAGTTTTTAAAAATATTTATTTATTTATTTGGCTGCATTGGGTTTTAGCTAAGCATGTGGGCTTCTTTAGTGGCAGTGCATGGGCTTCTCTCTAGTTGCCCCAAGACATGTGAGATCTTAGTCCCCTGACCAGGGATTGAACCTGTGTCCCCTGCATTGGAAGACAGAGTCTTAACCCCTGGACCAGCAGGGAAGCCCCTACCATTTCAATTCTTGCCCACCTTTCAAAACTTGCTGAAGCTATGCTCCCTCCTCCACAGAGCTGACATCCCCATTTTAGTGTTCGATCACAGCGTGCTTCCACCAAACTCTGGCCCGTTTGGCTCATGTATGTGAATATGAGTGCCTACCAATGGCTGAGAAGCTTTAGAGCGTCAGGAAACACATACATATTCTACTCATCTGTGTCAGGCTTGGGGTATGTGGTTTATATTGTAAATACTTAATGAGCTGACTTTATTTTTTGGGGGCTCCAAAATCACTGCAGATGGTGACTGCAGCCATGAAATTAAAAGACGCTTACTCCTTGGAAGAAAAGTTATGATCAACCTAGATAGCATATTGAAAAGCAGAGACATTACTTTGCCAACAAAGGTCCATCTAGTCAAGGCTATGGTTTTTCCTGTGGTCATGTATGGATGTGAGAGTTGGATTGTGAAGAAAGCTGAGCGCTGAAGAATTGATGCTTTTGAACTGTGGTGTTGGAGAAGACTCTTGAGAGTCCCTTGGACTGCAAGATCCAACCAGTTCATTCTGAAGGAGATCAGCCCTGGGATTTCTTTGGAAGGAATGATGCTAAAGCTGAAACTCCGGTACTTTGGCCACCTCATGCAAAGAGTTGACTCATTGGAAAAGACTCTGATGCTGGGAGGGATTGGGGGCAGGAGGAGAAGGGGACGACAGAGGATGAGATGGCTGGATGGCATCACCGACTCGATGGATGTAGGTCTGAGTGAACTCTGGGAGTTGGTGATGGACAGGGAGGCCTGGCGTGCTGCGATTCATGGGGTCGTGAAGAGTCGGACACGACTGAGCGACTGAACTGAACTGAATGAGCTGATGACATACATTGGTAAGAAGTTATGAATAATTGTTGAAAAGCAGAATTTCCCAGTTCTGCTTCCTAAGTCACTGCTGACTCAAACTGTGACTTTCCCTTTGCCTTTTTCTGAGCTCTCACTTCTCTCCAGCCTATTGGCAAGGGCAGTATTTATATACCGTAAAGAGATGTTTTGTGCATTAGCCATAATGAGGATAAAACATGTAAAAATATGAAGATCTGTGGAACCCTATTATTATAGGAATAATAATAATTACAGCTGCACTTGGTTAAATGCTCCAGAAATCATATAGAAGATGCCTTCTCTGGGGCGGGGGCGGGGGGGGGGGCGGGGTGGGGGAAGCAGCCAACTGTACCAGCAATTAGTCAATTATGAATATTTAATTTTACTTTATTGCTTGTGATTTTTATTTCTGTGCACAATTGGGGCCTAGTTGCCTCTTTTGCCTTTTAAATGGAACCTCTGATGAAGCTGGTTACAGAACCGTCTTCATGTGACCTGGGCCCTGCAAACCAACACTACAGATCCAGTGACACGAGGACTATGTTTTGCTCTCCTTTACCCTAGTGGCCAATGTTCCTTCCCACGTTGGTTTGCATCTGTCCCTAAGGAGTCTTAGGCTTGCCTGATGGCTCAGTGGTAAAGAATCTGCCTGCCAGTGCAGGGGACATAGGTTCAATGCCTGGTCAGGGAAGATCTCACTTGCCACAGAGCAACTAAGCCTGCATGCCACAATTACTGTGCCTGTACTCTAAAGCCTGGGAGCAGCAACTACTGAGCCCACAGGCCACATCTACTGAAGCCTGTGTGCTCTAGAGCCCATGCTCCACGACCAGAGAAGCCACCACAATGAGAAGCCTGCACGCCGCAGCTAGAAAGTAGCCCCCCTTGCTGCAACTAGAGAAAAGCCTGTGCAGCAACGAAGACCCAGCACAGCCAAAAAAAAAAAAAAAAAATTAAAAAAGGAGTTTCAACTCCAGAGCATTGTGGGGGTTACTGAACATCTGTGTTGGCCAAGCAGCAGTGGCATATGAGGGCACCCCAAGTGCAGAGTCTTTTGACAGGTGCCTGGAAGAAATCTGGAGGAAACAGAACATGTATTCCCTTAGCAGTGAAAGGGTTTTTGCTTTGGAAGAGGCTTAGAAAAACTAAGAGAGGTTCTTAGAAAAACTGAAGAATCTTTTTCTCTAGAAAGCCAATGTACTTGATTTATTCAGGAAGGTGTGTATGTATTCTTGGTTGGAGGCAGAGCGCTGACCTCTTGATTGTTCTACCTTTGCTAAGAACCTCCCATTGTAAGGCGGTTTAAAGGATGTATTCTCTGGGACTCATTCTGCCTCCCTATCTTTTTCATTATATATCTGACCACCTGAATCATTCTACACAATGCATTTCTCTAAAGTGTTTCAAGATTTCTAAGTTAAAATTCTCTTGTATATAATTAAGAATTTCTCTGAGTAGAGCCTACGAGTATATTTCATGCAAAAAGTAATTGAATGATAACATGATTTCCATTCTCTTTCATCTCTCCAGCTAATACAGAAAAGTATTATCAATGTGCTGTCATTCATTAAACAAATATTTATGTGTCTGGCCATCAAAATTAGAAATCAGGAGAAATATGGTTTTTTTGTTTTATTTTGTTTTAAATTTACTGTGCTTCATGTTCATCAGTTAGCAGGCACCGACTCTCTTTTCTAAACGTTAGGTTGCTGCATGCTTATGTATGATGAGGTTTTTGTTGTGCTTTCTCTCTGAAGATCTCAACATGAGCAGCTTTGGAAAGATTATAAGGAATAGACTTTAAAAGACATTTCAAGTACCATGAAATATTCCTTTTCAGGAGTCCTGCTTTTGCTTTCAAAGTTTTGTGAATTCCTCTTTGGTGGAGAGTCACCTACTTTCTGGCCCTACCGTGCCCTTCTTTCGCCTCCTCTGGGGCCACCCCAATGCCAAGGTGACTCGGCTTTTGAGGAACCCTGGAGCTAGCTGGTGACCTTCAGCTTTCAGGAGCAGAAGTGGCCACTCTGGGATCTGCTCCACAATGAGGACTTGCCACTTGCATCTACCTTATTTCCCTAGGTTGTTTTTCTTTACCATTCAGAATTTTAGCCTTTTCTGCTTTGGCTTTTTCCTCCCCTTTTTAAAAAATAATTTCAAATTTCTGTTTATGTATTCAGCACACATCACAGGGTGCCAATTTCATTTTATTGTCCCATTTAAAGGGCAAATAAACCTTTGTTTTTATAAGGAGAAGATAAAGGACCAATTATCCTGGGCCTCAATGCATATTTGCTATTTGAGCTTACAACCTAGTTCTGTGTCTTTAGAAGAGATTCTGCCGTTTTCACCCTCCTGCCTCATTTCCTGATATGCCATTGCTGTGACATAACACATTTGCTGGTGAATATCTTACCCCTTCATGAACAGAGTTACTGTTTTATTAGTTGCCGTTGCCTGATGTATGTTCTAAGCTCCCATGAAAAGTGGGTGACGAAGCATCGAGGGGAACACTCCACTGCCCTGAATTGAAGGGTCTCTTAGTTCCAGTATGTTGCCACAATGAATGAAATGAGCAGATACATGTTTTCGTTGGATTGTCACCCAGTCAACTGCAGGCAGCTGGGGTGGCACTGCCTACTGCCTGCTTGGTATGTCATCTCCTCCAAGAAGCTCACCCTGACCTGGCCCGTCCTGCCAATAGCTATCACTTCTACATATCACTTTGCTACTTCACAGCTATAATCCTATCATTAGTATTTCAGAGTCAGAAACATTTGTGGATTGGAGTCCAGGAGAGAAAATACAAACTCTTTCAGTGTCGCATCCTTTGGGAATAGCATGAGAACTAGGAAAACATTTGTTATGGGGATGACTCTGTTGCTATTTGTGAAATCAATGGACTCAGACAGTGAAAGAAGTGGCTGGAAACTCCCTGTCCTGCTGAGGCCAAAGTCATGGGCCAGTTTGTAAGGGGACCAGTTAAGCTTCCACCACTGGGCAGACCCCTAGCCCCAGGTGGTAGCCACTATAAGGGTGACTGCTCATACAAAGGAGAGCCTGAGCCCACAGTCAAATTTTCATCTACGAGAATAGCACCATTTTTCTAGGGCCCCATGGTGTTACTCGTGAAAATGGAAGGAAGTGAGAAGAAAATGAGTGGAATAGTTTTGGCTATAAAACAGGAGCTGTTATTTTCCTAATTTTAGTGTAGTCTTTCAGAAAAGAAAAACATGAAAAAAGGTAAGTACGTAGGAATTATTCATAGGCGTGCTCCTAGCTCCTATCAACAAGCTAACAGCTTTATATAGCTAATACTTCTCTTCAAATACTTACTATTCATGGCTTCAACCTCTGATCATCAAATTCCCTGGCAGAAGACATTCTGTTCATTCTTTCATTTCTAGATCTTAAGCATAAAAAGACTTAGGTAGGGATAAAGACAGAAATAGTAGGAATGGCTCTTCAAAACAAGCAAGACATCGTTCAGTTCTGCATATTTAGTAAATGCAGGTAGATTCCTTAGTCACTGAAGAAGGTCCAGCAAATTCTCAAGGCACGAGACCTGCTGGGTTGGTTCAAAAGTTCGTTCCGTTTTCCCATACCATCCTATGGAAAATATGAACAAACTTTTGGGCCAACCCAATATTTTGTGGGACATTGGCAAGACAAGGGAAGGCATTAGGGGTGGGACAGCTGGAGATCTGGGGTACCAGTGCATGAGACAGGAAGGCTGGAGAGCTAGGAGAGACCTGGGGGAAAAACAAGAAACTGAAGCCCTGAGTAGGCAAGCAGTTTTCCAAGCGATTCCCCATTCCACAGATAAACAAACTGAGGCTCAGAGAAGTAACATAACATGATCAATATCACACAGTAGAAAATGTCAAAGCTAGGATGTGAACATGGGGTTATCTGAAATGCCATCACAGTGACTAAGCAGAGCCTAACTCATCTGAAAGGCTATTCATGAAGGGTGTCCCTAAGCTGAAGTGTTAAGGCAGGAAGAGTGAAAAACTTGGGAAGCCAGGGAATGGCAGTGAAGACAAGCAATTAGGAGCTCACTGGTTTCCAGATGAGAGATTTTAAGGACTTAAGTGGATAAAGAGGGCTTCCCAGGTGGCTCAGTGGTAAAGAATCCACCTGCCAAGCAGTAAACATGGGTTCAGTCCCTGAATTGGGAAGATCTTCTGGAGAAGGAAATGGCAACCCACTCCAGTAGTCTTGCCTGGGAAATCCCAATGACAGAGGAGACTGGCAGGCTACAGTCCCTGGGGTCACAAGGAGTCAGACATGACTGAAGTGATTTAGCATGCAGTCAATAGCACCCAAGTGGATAAAGACTGAAAGACAGAGTTCTTGGAGGTGGTGTGTCCAGTGCATAAGCAGAAGCTAGAAGACTGCTTTGGTTGGATTCCAACTTCACCAAATATTTACTGAGCACTTGCTTTGTGCCAATCACTGTTCTTAACGCTAGGGATTTGGCAGTGAGCAAGGCAGACACAAATCCCTGCCCCAGTGGAACTGATATTCTTGTTGGGAGGGATTTATTATCTGTATGACCTTGGCCAAATTGTTCAGCTTCTCAGAGGCTCGGTTTGCTCACCTGCAAAATGGTAAGAATGGAGCCCAGACCAAATGAGGATTATATGATATCATGCATATAAAACATATAGTGCCCCAAAGAGCAGCTTTTCTTATTAACAGTTAATTTTAACCAGAGCTGGACTGCAGGCACATTCAAGGTGACATGGCACCATTGGGAACCTCTGAGAGCATCAGATTTGTCTTTCCACATTCGGGATGTAGGACTCCAAACCCCTTCAGGGCTTAGCACCTGCAACGTTTTAATTGCTTGCCTTGTGGATAGGGCAGTTCCGGTAAGAGCTAGAAGGGGTTAAGGTCCTGGTGTCTGCCTGCTGATATATTGCTATGTATATCTTTTTCTGTGTATGTATGTGAAAATACCACCATCCCTTATTTCTACTTCAAACCGTGCACTTGTTTTCAGTGAGCATAACTTAAAATCTACTCTTTGGATATAGGTTTATTTTATTTTCAGGTGCCATGCAAAAAGATGAGGAGGTGACCTTTTCAGAAGCTTGAAACACTGATTATCTGCCTTGGTGTGTGGCATTGGTGAGTAAAAATAACTGTTTAATCAGAGAGGTGATTTAATAATTATTTGAATAGGTCCAGATGTCTATGGTGTCTTTCTCGCCACTACTGCCATACTTCTGAAGAAATGAAAATAGGGTGGAGATCCTGCTGCTTTTTTTTTTTTTTTTTTAAAGGGCAGGATGTCTAGATTCTGAGAGAGGTAGCATGGGGGAGCTAGGGGAGCTTAAGCCAACTATACTTTTCCATATGCTATCTGGAATGTTCTGTTCCCTCACATTTCTACCCCAACCACATGGATAATTTTGACCTCACTAGTGGACTCGCTTCCATCTTCTATTTCTTAGCCTAAATTGTGATTTCCTCAGAGAGACTTCTCTTACTCCCTTAACAAGGCTGGATCACTCTCAGAGCATCCTGTACTTATCCTTCACAGCATGCATCGTATTTTTGAATGACTAATAAGTCATATGTTCAATGTCTGTCTCCCCAAGCTTTACAAGGACAGGGACAGAGGCCCCTTGTGTAATTCCCAATCCCTCAAACTTAGCATAATGTCCAGCATATAGTAGGTGTTCAAGAACTTTAAATTGACTGACTAGCTGGCTCAATGAAGGAATAAGTAGCTTTCAGGAGCTCTGGATTCTGGGCGCAGCCCTGCCATTCTCAGGATGTGTGGCCACAGGTACATCATGACTTTGAGCCTCACTTTGAGCCTTAAGTCACCTCACCTGAAAAGTGAGGATTCAGCGATTTCTAAGGTTCTTTCTAACTTGAGTAGTTTCTCATTCCATGGAAGTCAGGATTCTGATTCTTACCAGTAAGGGAAAATATTCCAGTGAAACTACCTAGGGTTTGCTGCCTCTCATTTCCAGGCATTTCCAGTGTACTATGGAGAAGGCAATGGCACCCCACTCCAGTACACTTGCCTGGAAAATCCCATGGACGGAGGAGCCTGGTAGGCTGCAGTCCATGGGGTCGCACAGAGTCGGACAAGACTGAGCGACTTCACTTTCACTTTTCACTTTCATGCATTGGAGAAGGAAATGGCAACCCACTCCAGTGTTCTTGCCTGGAGAATCCCAGGGATGGGGGAGCCTGGTGGGCTGCCATCTATGGGGTCACACAGAGTCGGACACAACTGAAGCGACTTAGCAGCAGCAGCATCAGCCAGTGTGCTAACTTGAATTGTCATGGGAAAAGCAGGTGTAATTAGTGGATTCCTCTTCAAAGGCCTCAAAGTGGGGACCACATTGGTTTGTTTGGGAAGACCAGCAATTTACCCACCCCAGACTTCACTTTTCTGATCAGCTGCTCTTTGTTCAGTTTTACCTCTAAGACTAGGTGCTTTCACATGGAGATCTTCATCTTCTTTATGTTCGAAACAAAAGGCAGTGTTTAAACTAGGGAGGGAAATCTCTGATGGTAAATGGTTATAAGTAAACAGCTGCTAGCTTTTTCTGATGTTTTCTTTCTTCTGTCAATCAAATAAACAGCTCTAAGTTTTGTTAGGGGCCCCAGCTGGACCACAGAAGTAGGCACTTCAAGATGTGTCACAGCCAGCCTTGTATCCACAGCAGCCAGCACAGTGCCAAGTTCAGAGTAGGTGTTCAAAATGCGTACAGAATTGGATAAGGTGACAGCTGGGAGGCCCTACACACAGGCTGAGTAGGCAATTCCCATATTTTTGCTATTTTTGTCATTTGTACCCAGTTGACTTTCCAGAATGATCTGAAGCAGAGCTGCCTACATAGTAGAGTTTGAGGACTAAACAAGTGGTCCTATATGCCCGTACCAGCTTGTTTAGGTGCTAGAAATTTCTGCCAAGTTGCTTTAGGTTGGCATGAAGGGTTCATTAAAATGATGGCATGACATCTGGATCACCTTGGATAAATGAAGTTCTAGGGATCAGGAACACCTCAGAATGAATTCATTTTTGTATTAGCTAATGCCAGGGTCCTGGGAACATAGGACAAGGATGGATTAGTTTTGATTAGGGCTTCCCTGGTAGCTTAGCTGGTAAAGAATCTGCCTGCAATGCAGGACACCATGGTTTAATTCCTGGGTCTAGAAGTTCTGCTTGAGAAGGGATAGGCTACCCACTCCAGTATTCTTGGGCTTCCCTGGTGGTTCAGATGGTAAAGAATCCACCTGCAATGCAGGAGACCTGGGTTCAATCCCTGGGTTGGGAAGATACCCTAGAGAAGGGAACAGCTACTCACTTCAGTATTCTGGTCTGGGAAATTCCGTGGACAGAGGAACCTGGCAGGCTACAGTCCATAGGGTTGCAAAGAGTTGGATATGACTGAGCAACTTTCACACACAGAATCTTAGGGGTGAATTAAGAAAACTGTAGAGCATGGAGTACTCTTCAGGAGGCTAGGAGCATCAGAGTTAAGTGTCCCTCAAATAGCTAACATTCAGCTTGAAGGCGTTGGCCTCCCCCAGATAGGAGTGATACCAAAAAGTCCAGCGGGTGCTGCCAGCCATCTGAGACAACACCACAGTGGTGAGAGACACCTTGCATTTGGTCTTGAGAGAGCTTGAGCACCTCCAATAAAAATGCTGACAAGTTGTCCTTGAGTTTAAGAACTGGAATTCTTTAGTTTTCTCCCGAACCCCCACTGACTTCAAGCATTTAGCAAAGAGGCCTACATTTTAGCATCCCCACTTCCCTCTCAGCATTTGATGACTTATTTAGACCCCCTGGGCAGCTTTAGTCCTTATGACACACTTTTTTTTTTTTTTTTTGCTTATAATAATAGTAATAATGAATACCATTTGATGAGTACTCACCATTTGCCAGACACCCTGCTAGACCCCTACATATGTTTTCTCAACTGTTAGGTCCATCTAAGTACAAAATGCTCAATCTTTCTGTTCAGCTATAATGACTTATGACTCCCATGGCCCTCTCTTTCATCTTAAGTACAGCATCATAGACTGGGGACCTCTGTGATCAACCAATCAGCAATTCCGGAAGTTACTGTGTGCCACATACTGTGTTAAGGGCCATGGAGGAAATAGGAGGAGAACATTTAGTCCCAGACACACACCTCCCTCTGAAAGCTGGCCTCTGTCCTTTACTCCTAGTTTCCTTTCTCAGATTTTTGGACAGAGACATGGATCCCTGAAAGAAGGCCAGGAGATGGATACCAAGGGAATGAGCCTATCTCATTTCCTGACACAATATGCAGTCTGGCAGAGTTAGGGAATAGGCTATTCAGATTGATTCAAAGTTGTGTTTAATGGAGAGTCCTTATAGATACAAAAGTGCAGAAAAGTAAACGCAATGATATTTATTTATGCTGCTGCTGCTGCTAATTCACTTCAGTCATGTCCGACTCTGTGTGACCCCATAGACGACAGCCCACCAGGCTCCGCCATCCCTGGGATTCTCCAGGCAAGAACACTGGAGTGGGTTGCCATTTCCTTCTCCAATGCGTGAAAGTGAAAACTGAAAGTGAAGTTGCTCAGTCGTGTCTGACCCTCAGCGACCCCATGGACTGCAGCCTACCAGGCTCCTTCGTCCATGGGATTTTCCAGGCAGGAGTACTGGAGTGGGGTGCCTTTGCACACCAGCAACTGAAGGGACAGATGATGCTTTTCTCTAATAACTCAGAAGGTACCTCAGAATCTTTTACCATTTCAGGGTCATCATAATGAATGTATTAATAAAGAGTAAGAGGTAGGGTGGTCTGCTGCAAAGTGCCTCCCTTTGGGGAATCTGAGGACCTGAGGTGTAGTCCTAGCGATGTAACCTTGTGCCTCAGTTTTTCCATCTGCAAAGGGGAGAGGTCTGTCTTGAATCTCTAAGGAATCTTTCAGCTCTCAGATTTTCTCACTGCTAATTTTCCCCACATAGCATGGAAATGGGCAAGGTCCTAGTGGCTTGACTTCCTGAACATAGATTTTCCACCGTCTCACCCTCAGTGAGATACCCCTCCTTTCAGTTTAAACAAGTATGTTGCCTGTGGTGATCAGGCTTCAGTAAAGCATGTGCCCCATTTCATAACATGTTATGTAATCAAACCAGCTGCTTTGCTGACCTCTGTGTTGAACTGTCCTCCTTTTCTGGCAACCCTAACTTCCCCACATCAGCAGCATCCTGATTTTCCTGGGTCTCTGGCCATCCAAAGGAGCTCCCCTCCTTCCCCAGCCCTGCTAGAACAACTGCCTGATGTGTGCGATTGGACTGGATATATTTCACATGTGCTCGCCTAAGTGTGGAGGGGTGGGAGTGAAAGTAAATGATGTTGGACATAGTGAGGCATTGTCATAAAACCTCAGATTCAGACATCTGCTTTTGAATGGATCCTTAATACCAGAAGGCATCAGTGAGGCCAGGCTGTTAACTCAATGGTGTTATTAAATCTCTTCGTAAAAAATATTCATTTTTGGCTCACCTGCCAAGTGTTCTACTCTAAAAAAATTGTCCATATTAGCCCCTAAACAAATTCTCAATCACCAAAATCATTGAACCCATCAGAAAGCTTTGGGCTCAATCCCAACCCAGTGGTGTTTCAAGCCACTGATTGGAAATGCTCCCTTGGCCCTTTGAGGCCCTCCCAGATACTCTAGAACTCAGTAAATGTACAATAATACAATTTACTATAATGTCCTTTCCCTTTTCAAGTAACCCAGCTGTCTGTGATCTCCAAGTCCCAGTTCACTATATTTGATGGAGGGTATATTTAAAATGAACAGCTGAAATGGCCCCATAAACTGTCTCCTCCATATCCTTTTCATCCCCTCATTGACAAACACAGGGCAGCTCTATGGGGTTGACTGCCGAAAGGCTAACAATGTTAGGGCAATAAGCCCATGCTATTATGTTAATTTCCATTCTTCTTTTTTTGTGCTTTGTTATTGTTATTAGAGTAAATTTTTCCTAAGGGGTGCCAGAGAGACAGCAGGAGAAGCCAAAAGGCTCCATTCTTCAAAATGGAAACAGAGGCTTAACAGGAAACGTATAAATACCTTGACTGCAAAGTCTGCCTGCAGACCCTCCATCTTTACCTATTAGTCATTGGCCAGCTGGCTTCTCTCTTCACTGGAACCTAGATATGTCTCTCCAAATTCTATGTTCCCATTGACAGAAAGGAATGATGACAGAGCAAGGAAGACATTATAGAAACGACTGCACATTCCAATACTTGAACCATTCAACCCAAGAGAATCATGCAGAAGACAGAAATATTCTGCCTCTCAAATTAGTTTACCTGATGTAGTAGAGAAAAGTTTTTTTACCATGCTGCACACAGACAACAGTGACCCAAAGTCAGGCAACTGGGCAGTTGTGTTCCACTTTGTGACTTATATACCCCTGATTTCCAATTCTAGCCTTACTTTCTCTTGTTCCCCCACTGCACCTGTATCTGGCAGATTCGAGGTACTCAATAATTGCTGACTGACTTATCGCTTGCAGGCAATCCTTCTTGCTGGCAGGTGCTCTGAGATCCATTAATCAACTAGGGAATATTTCTTTTGGATGCTGTCTTTTCATCTCTCCCTTCATTAATCCATTCATTTACTTCCTCATTCAGTGTTTACTTTGTTGAGTATATCCACTATCAGTTACTGCAACAACTGCTGGGGAGACAAAGGTGAACAAGGCATGCTTGCTGACTCACGTGGTTACAAACTGCATGACAAAGACCACAGCAGATAGAAAGGAAGTACTAGGTAGGAACTGTCACATAACTCATGATCTAATTAAGGAGGCAGGACTTACACACATTAAATGATTCAAGAACAATATAAGATAAGAAATCCAGCATTGAAACATGTAGTCCAGATAGTTAAATGGGGAAAGGAGTTTAGAGGGAGGGGGAAGCTGAGTGGGTTTTAGGAGATGTGGAAGATTTAATGAAGGAAGAAGATCATTTTGAGAAACAAAGGTAAGAAGGCCCTAAACCTGGACATTCATTAATTCCAAAATCAGGTTTTCATGAACATACAAAATGTAATCTAAAACAAATATATGTATGTGTTGGGGAAGGGAGGAACAGGAAGCTAAAAGTTACAGATACATATCATTTAATACATCCCGAAGCAACAGTTTTTTCCTAATATAATGAATAATCAATGATTGACTGCACAGAAGAATGCCTATTTGCATATTTTATTTTTCTTTTTGGATCAGAATGAACTTTTAAAAAATGTCTCTGCTTTTTAATTTTTTTCTTAATTTCATGAAGATTGAAGTCATTGTCATTAGAGAATCCCCTTCTCCTCTCATCTCATCTCTCAGAGTCTAAATTGAAATAAAAAGTGCTAGACCAAGTTAGTAATAGGCATGGTTAGTCATTGGAGAGACACCAGAGACCAGCTCACTGGAATGGGTAGTTTGTGTATACAGAGATACATTATTTTGTGTGTAGATTTGGGACATTATGCCATCTGTCCTCTCAGAGTGATTTTTCTCTGAAAAACTGAAGCCATGGGAAAATCTTCTAGGCAGACATATAATTAGAATTATAGTTTTCTGAAGCTCTTAAAATCTCCTTAGTGTACTGGGGATGCTTAAGAGGCAAGCTTTGAAAAAAAATGCAGGAGAATGAAAAAGAATGGACTTTATATAGAGACACAAAAGTGGTTCTAGTTGTATATGGATAGTAAAGTTTTGGATGAACCCTTGCTCTCATTTTCCAAAATTCCTGTACTGTTCTTATATTGTCTTTATAAAAATAATAATGGACTCGAATTACTCATTGACTAAAGATTTGAAATAAGTGTTTTCCTCTGGGCTTTTTCTAGGACTAAGGGGAAAACTATACATAGTGTTTGTCTTTCCCCAAAGAATAGGGATTCTATTGAAAGCATGCCAGAATTTGGAATTTTTAAAGGATATTCTTTATCAAGGGATATTAAACAGATTATTCTGGGTTGAAAATGAAAGGTAATCTTTCAGGATTTCATGACTAAAACGGAGGTCAAGAGATTAAGATGGATTATAGGTGAAGGGGGGCAAGAATCAGAAATGCCATTAATTTGAATTTTTATTGGTAGAGGAGTTTGGGATGAATTAAACCTCTAAGGTACCAACTTTAAGACATCTTGCTGAACCTGACTCGGAGAATGGTATTTTTAAACATGCTGAGCTCAATTACCATTACATCTTAAAAGTTATTGCTTGCTGTACTAAATAATTATCACATTAATTGAACTATCCTATTTGTCAAATGCTAAAGTAGAAAAAGAAGTCTTTGGATTTATCTGGGTAAAGAACTTTGAAACACACACTTCGAAACTTGTATTTGTGGGAATAAAGATGTAATAGATTCTGATTCAAAAGATACTATGCATACATAAAGCTTTTGGTGTCCACAATCGCTACTGTAATGATCTAACTACAGAGAGAGAAATTCATTATCTAATTCAACTTTTGTGCCTCTGACAGGAATCCCAAGATCCAACAAAGCAAGCAATTGTCCATTTAGCAAGTGTTCTTATGTCTTCCATGATAGGATGAATTTATTCAGTAACCATTTATTGAGTATTTGCTTTCTGCAAGACCATGTGCCAGGCACAGCAAAAAAAAAAAAAACAAAAAAAAAACACGGTAGTAGCCAAGATTCATTGAGGTTTATTATATGTCAGGTACTGTAAGTGTTTTATATACATTATGTTACATATTCTTCCTGAAACACTATGGTTACGTCAGTTTTACAGATGAGAACACTGAAACTTAGAGTTATTGGTCAACTTGTCCAAATTATACAGTAAGTAGTAGAGCTGATATTCACATTCTGGTGTGTATGATTTCAGAGTCTGAGGTATTATGCATGAAAGCTGGAGGTAGAATCACAGCCCTTTAAGAACCTTCACACACCTCATTGTAAAACAACGTGCATGAGAGCTAGAGTGGTCTGTAGGAAGTTTAGAATTCAGAGAAGACCACAGTTAATTCTGCCTGGAGATTTTTCATAGATGATATTACAGTTGGACAAGGTGATATTTTTAAAATATGAGTTGTAAATGGGAAGAAGAGAAGATGCTTCCAGCTAGAGGAAGTAGTATGAACCAAGACACAGAGACGTGAGCTAGCAAAGCATATCTAAGGAGCAGCAGAGCAGAGCATAGGTGGGATTGATGTGCTGGAGGGCGGGGGGGGTGGTGGGGTGGTGGTGGGGGTGGTGTGGAATGCCAGAGAAAAACTTGAAAGATTAAACAGAGCAAGATCATTGGATACTTTGAACTTGATGGGGTATTAGATTTATTGTCTAAGTAGAGGGAAGCCTAAAAGTTTTTAAACAGAGTGACAATATCAGATATGTCTGTGTGTTTTTAAGAGAAAAGTCTAGAGACACGGAGGATAGATTAGAGGTAAGAAAGAGACTGGAGCAGAGGAGACCAATTAGAAAATTACTGTTACAACTGGAATGATACAGAAGGAAGAGCAGACTGGGAATGGGGTGCATGTCAACTGGAATTCTCAGTGAAGACACTCAAAAGAGAGTTGGCTATATGGGTTTGGAGTTTGGAAGAATGATTGGTACAAGAGATAAAGATTTGAGAGTCAGGTAAGTCATACGATAGGGTTATTTATAAAATGAAAAGAGAAAAGGGGAGGGAGAATGTCCATCACTTAACGGGTGGAAACAGGAAAAAATAGCCCAAGAAGGCAAGTAAAAATAATAGATGAGAAATAGGAGGAGAATCTGGAGATTGTGTCACAAAGGTCAAAGTATGGTCAACAGTGTCAAATAACATAGAGGTCTCAATCTGAATGAGGCTTGAGAGCTGCCCATGGGATTTGGCTGGTAGGAGATAACTGATATCTCAATGAGAGCAGTTTAAGCAGAGTGATGAATATAGGACTCAAACTTGAGGAATGAATGGAAGCTGAAGAAGACAAGGTAAATAGATGACTACTCTTCCCAGGCATTTGGCAACGAAGGAAGAATGGTCTTAAATGATCTCATGTACTTTTGGCAGTCTGATCAGGGGACTATAACAAAGCACCTCTGCACATTCTTACCCTTAAAGGGCACTTTCTTACCCTAAGCTGTATATAGAAGGATCTCTAGTTGGGGCATATAGGATCTAGTTCCCTGACTAAGGATTGAACCCAGGCCCCCTGTGTTGGGAGCACGGAGTCCTAGCCACTGGACCACCAGGGAAGTCCCTCAACTCTGTATTTTAGGATCTTAGTCGTTTGGAAGTTTGTAATTCTGATTCCTGCCCTGTGTTTCCTCCCACCCTTATCCTGACACATTTCCAGCCTCTGTCTGCACACAGAGCAGGCCAACATTCCTAGTGGAAAGCTTCTAGAATAAAGCTATCTTGTGACCTTGAGGGGCCCTCTGTTCCCTGAATAGTGTTCACCCTGTTCATCTGAGACAGAGCCTTCCTTTAGAAGCCCTATGTTCTGAAAAAGCATTGTTGATAGAATGCTAGTGGTTAAAAAGAATCATGTCTTTCTGAAAATAGCCCAGCATATTTTAATTTGACATTTCTAAATCCTTGGCATGTCTGCTCTTCGGCAAGCTCAGGAATGTTTTGACAGGTTAAGAAAATGCTAGGGTTTCACTATATTGGTCTTCCTGGCTGATGAGGCATGGTTCTTGCTGTAGCATTCAAAGGCCATTATGTGGTTTGTATGTTAAATCGATACCTTACAAAACTCCTGCGTAACTGTTGGCTTATTATTTAAAGCCTGCTCAGTGCCACGAAAAACTCCAGTGAGGTGGAAAGCTGTGCATTGTGCTTATGGATTTCTTCCAGATGGGCGAGTGTGCTCCCGCTTGCTCATATTTGCTTGTTTGGGTTTTCCCAGCCTGGAAGCAGGGCAGGCTGGCTAGTGCTTTACGGATTTATCCTGGGACCAGGGGAGCTCCTTTGATGGCAAAATAACCCATATAGCATTCAAAGGCAGATCTCAATAGCAGCATTGATGGGGGGGTCTCAAGGGTATACATCAAGTTTCAAGTCAGTAGGTAAATGGGTTGGAGCAAGATGGTGGGCTGCTGAGCAACTCAGTGGATGGAACTTGTGGTGTTTGGTGGTAGAGAGGGAAGTGCCCTAGGCAGGGCAGCCCTGCTATCAAGAGAGACCCAGCTGTAGTCAGGAAGAAGAGGCTTTAGTGGCCATCTAGCCCAGTAGGTCTCTACCCTGGAAACATATCAGATTCATTGGAGAGCTCTGTAAAAATACCAATGCTAAGGCCTCACCTCACACCAATTAAATCAGACACCCTGGGGAGAGGATCTAGCCTCAGTAATTCTAATGTTCCCCCAGATGATTCTAGTATGTTGTCATGAGTGAGAACCACCGATCAAGCCCAGGAGTGTTCATTTAAAAATGAGCGACCTGAGGCTTAAAGAGGAAAGATGGTTTCTTCTAGTTCCTCTGGCTATTGGTGATAGATTTAAGACTAGAACAAGTGTTTGGGGTTAATGATCAAGAAAGAGGGGGGTTTCCAAGTAAGAGCTAATCATTAGTTTCATCTTTCTTTGTGTGATTCATCTCTGATAAAATTTCCCAAGGATTCTAAAATAAAACTGAGATGTTTAAGATAGACTCTTCTCATTGCACCTGGTGAGAGCATGGTTTACATTCATCCATTGGGTATCTGGAGTGTCTGCTATGTGTCAAATCCTGTGCTGGATGTTATAGGCTCTATTTGGATAGAATACTACACATAGAGTTTTGGCTTTTAAGCATCTCTGTGCCTGGGGGGCCGAGCAAAGAAGAGGGAGACAAGATACAGTCATGGGTAAATTTGATCCCATGGCTTTGTTATTGGCTTTGTTAATGGAGAACAGTGCTGTTTCTTGGTCACACATTCTATCTACTCCTTCTGAACAGGGAAACAGTGATGTTTACTACTTGTAGGAATGCTGGCAGAAGTTCGTCATATATATCACCAGTGGGGTAGGTGTTGTGGGGGGTGCTTAGGTGAGAAAGGATCAGGAGCTGTGTCTCACTGTCATCCAAGACTTTGGCACCATTTCTGAGAGAGGGTGTGTAATTCAGGGAAGTGGTGCCTTTTCTCAGAAAAGACATGGGTATGGAAGGTCATATATACTTTGGTTTGGATCCCAGTTTCCCCAAGTATTAGCTGCATGTCTGGGAAAACAACTTTCTGAGCCCCACTGTCTGCCTAAAATGAGGATAAAGATATTGACGATCTCCATCTTTCTGCTCCCTACTCTCAGGGGTCTTATCCCTCCTTTGCTCGCTGTAAGGAATAGGGTTTAGCTACAGCAGTAGCCTGTCACTGGTCAGGGAAGAACTACAGGTATGTAGTGTCCTGGACATTCTCACACCTGTGTGCATGTATGTTCATGTTTCTATAAATCAATTCTTGTTTGTCCCCTGCCCTGTCTTATCACCACCTGGGTTCCCATAGCGCTTCCCTCAAGGGAGGGAGATCTGTATACTTCCCTGGGAGGGCACGTGGTGCTACTGTAAGCCCAATATAAGTTGATAATAATACTTCTACTTCCACATTCTATGTTATTTTAACACAGGTAGTTAAAATTGGACTCACTGGTTACGTTTTGAGCACCTATACATTCCTTCCAGGGTGGTAATCATTACCCTAAATGTGTTCCCAGTTTCTGCAAACTATATTATACTTCTGTGATATAAATTATGGAAAGTACCACACATTCACTTTCAATTTTATCTTAGAGAGGCCAGTTGATACTAAACTGACCTGTTATATCATTGTCATTTGTTCTTTGGATTCAACTTTTGTGCAGGTGTGAAATCTTTTAAAGATCGAAGCTACTTGCTTCTAAAAGAAAATTAGAATTTGACCATACTAATGTATTTTATGGAGAAGGCAATGGCACCCCACTCCAGTACTCTTGCCTAGAAAATCCCATGGACGGCAGAGCCTGGTAGGTTGCAGTCCATGGGGTTGCTAAGAGTCGGACACGACTGAGCGACTTCCCTTTCACTTTTCACTTTCATGCATTGGAGAAGGAAATGGCAACCCTCTCCAGTGTTCTTGCCTGGAGAATCCCAGGGATGGGGGAGCCTGGTGGGCTTCCATCTATGGGGTTGCATAGAGTCAGACACAACTGAAGCGACTAAAGGAAGGAAGGAAGGAATGTATTTTATTGTCATTTTTATCCCTCATCATTTTACATGCAACAACTATTATCTATTTCATAGGACTGTTGTCAGGATGACAATGTTGTGAAAGTGTTAGTCACTCAGTCGTGTCTGACTCTTTGTAACCTCATGGACCATAGCCCATCAGGCTCCTCTGTCCATGGTACTTCCCAGGCAAGAATACTGGAGTGGGTGGCCATTCCCTCCTCCAGGGGATCTTCCTGACCCAGGAATTGAACCCCGGTCTCTTGCATTGCAGGCAGATTCTCTACTGTCTGAGTCACCAGAGAATCCTGTTGTCAGGATAAATTAGTGGATGTGAAAGTGCTGGGCACATAGGTATTTGATAAAGCTGGTTTCCACGTACCCCTGAGCATTTCTGAAGATAGTCATATTTCCTTACATGTTGGAAGGGTTTTGGAATGTGCACATGGTTTTCTTATCTGTAATATTTTCTTCCTATGCCAACCCAGGAGGCAGGTAGTAGTATTGTCCCTATTTTACAAATGAGAAAAATAAAATGAGAGCATGTGCCCACCTCTTAATGTTACCAAGGGAGCTAGCAGAGTCAACATTAGAACTCAGACTGTCTGGATTCAGACCTGGGGCTCTTTCTGCTTCCCTTTATCACAAGTCAGCTCCCTGCAGTGGTAATGATGTACCACACTAATCTCATTAGTTAGTGCACAACAATCAAAATTAAGTGAAAGCTGATCATTTATATTAGTTTAAGGCTAACAGTAGCCAAGGTGCATTTGGAGAGTGAGCTTTTATCTCTGGCAGAATGAATGAGATCTTTCTTGAGTTACAAATAAAGACAGCAAGCAGAAGCTCCGTGTATATTCACCTATATCACAAGGCTACCACGAGTCTGCGTCTCCAGGACAGCTGATTAAAGACAGACCTATCCTTATCATTCTTATTTCTTACCTACAGTTGCATTAACACCCTTCCAAGGCGATTGCTCAAGCTATCTATAAATAAAGAATATGAAAGCTTTGGCCAGGCCTTTCTCATAGGTTGAGGTAGTTCAAGTTAACCCTGTTGTGGGTTGTTTGTTCTGCCTTTTGTTTCAGTCCCCACTCAGTAGCTGACTCATCCTATGACCTTGAACAGCTTTTGTTCTAAACTCAGCACTTGAAGCGTGAGGCTAAGAATACAGACCGCTCCTGGGGCGCTCAGGTGGACTAGATAATTTCTGCTTTTCCAATGCAAAGGATTCTCTAGTTGAGTCCCATGGGGCCGAGGATCCCCTGAGGTGATGTGACAGGGGGCTGGCCCATCATGCCTACAGTCTGTGTCCGCTGTCCCCGGCCGAGTCTAGGCTGCCTGCCAAGTACTATTTCGGAAATGGCTCAAATTGTCCGTCTTTTGAAGGTCGTGGACATTCTGCTCCATGGGAATGCATGTGGCAGAGAAGACGGAGACAAACCTCAGTGTCACTGCTAGAGCTTTAAGCAAAGTGATTGTGGTCCACCTTCAGGGTCAACCCTAGTATCTGGTCCACAGTAACTTCGATATTGCAGATGCTATTCACGTGGTAAGGCACAGGAAACAGCTGGTCAGAATAGGTTCCAGCTATAGTCCTGGAGCAAGGACCTGGAGACCCATTGCTGAGCCAGGTATTACCTAGTAGTTGTTGGATCTTGTGGAAGTTGGGGGAATCTCAGAGTAGGGTCTGAAGCAGTCAAGGCAAGGGGTAGTGGCTATTTACCAACCACTCTTGGGGTATTTGGGATTTCCCACTGGCTCAGCAGTAAAGAATCTCCTTGAAATGCATGAGCACAGACACACAGGTTCAATCCCTGGGTTGGGAAGACCCCATGGAGAAGGAAATGGCAACCCACTCCAGCATTCTTGCCTTGAGAATTCCAGGGACAGAGGAGCCTGGCAGGCTACAGTCCATGGGATCAGAAAGAGTTGGACTTGACTTAGCACACACACACATGGGGGTTATTTACTATTTTACAACAGGTGGGCCTTACTGGTCAATCTGGCCAAAAATCAGTCTTGTGCTTTTTCAGTGAATGCATGGATCAGATCATTTGGAATTCTTTACATCACAGATGCATGTAATGAGGTGTGCCTGTTGGCATTGCCCTTCCTGTAGACACCTCTTCTCAGTAGTGCATTTGTTGGGTAAAGTGAGATTGACTTCTAGAACCTTAAAAGAAGGTAAGCAATGGGGATGAGGAGTAGACTCATTTCAGAACATTAGTAAGGAGGACAAATTTTAGATGACCCAGGAAAATGCAAAACCAATCTAGCATCCTTGCTTTGCCTCAGGTAGACTCAGCTTTAAAAAAAAAAAAAAAGGCAGAAGTGCAAAAGACAAAGCAAAAATCATGTGTAAAGTACATAACCTATTATAGATGGACACCTGCCTGTGAGTTGATCCTTGGCATCATTAATAGGTTATTAGTGAATTAAGCTGTTTACTTCCACCCCCTAAACCAGCCAAGGTACCCGCTTTGTCCTACGCTTAGGCAAAGTAAGAAGTCATTTCCAGTGTGCAGTAGGTGTATCCAATGGTGCCCCTGTCCCCAAGTACCATCTCCACCAGCCTACTACAAGCCTGAAATGTTATCATTGGAAACTCGTTCCTTGTCAACCAGCCTGTTGTAATTAAAAAGAGTACAACTCGTTATCAGCTATGACCACTTTAATACATCGTAGCTCATTAGCCCCCAGAAAGTAGGCAAGTGGGTCCTCAGAGGAGAGACTCAGGGTAGGACCTTGGGATGGGAGCCAGGAGGGAGAGAAAGTACTGGAGACTGTGGTGAACTTCTCATCATGAGAAGCCTGGAGTGGGTAGAGTCATAGGGAGCCCTAAGCACCAGGGAGAAGTGGTTCCCAGCAGTATGGGAAAAGCGACCTTTGAAAAAGAAGGAAACCAAACACAAGCTTGGTTCATTTGCTAGGACTGGTCAGGCAAGTCCACTTGTAACAAGTAATCTGAGATCACAACATTCTTTGTCCAGAAAAATCTCCTTACAGTAATGCTCATTTAGAATCAGCATCGCTGGATGCTTTCTTGGATACCCTGGAAGTCAGAATTCTTCACTAGAGGCTTTTATTCTGAAAATTCAGCTGTGACTCAGCCCAGGATGCTAGGAAGTCAGACCCACCCATCACGAGTCAAATGGAGTTCTTAATAGTCTCTAGCCTTTGATAAGCTGGGTACCCTAAATGTAGGTGTTTCTCTCATGCTCAGTCATCTTAGAAAAGGCCTCTACTGCCAGTCATCGCCTGCTTCCTCCCAGCAAAGCCCTTGCTCCTCACGCTGGGTGCCAACACACAAGTGGCTGCCGTAGGCAGACCTGCCTGGTTCCACACTCTCTTATTTAGACCTTCTAAATTAAAGAAGACGCAGTGTACAGTTTCAAAAACTTCTAAGTGGGCAGTTTTTATCATCCTGTCAGTTGCTTTAAATGCTTTTCTTCCTCACAGTTTGCTAATAGGGCCAGTTCTCTTAACTCCTGCATTTGCTTTCTTTCCCTGCAAGCAACGATAGCACAAATTAGCAGTTTGCAATCTGTAGGAAATAGTTTAGATGAAGTTCTTATATCTTGGGGCTCACATATGGAGGTATCCTGGTGTTCTTGGCCCTAATTTTGTTGAGGTTTGGGACCAGGTGGCTGTCTGTTGGGCTGGCTTGTACTTAGACAAGGAGGTAGGTGATGATTCCTTCACGTGGAATTGAAGGTGGGCCCCTCCAGGGTCTCTCTGCCTGGGGTTCCCCCACCTTTACTGGAAGCCCTTTCCTACACATGCTCTTTGGAGTGAAGGTTCCCTGTTGCTAAGAGACAGCTGTTTAACTGCCAATATGTGAGCCTGGGGGGGTGACCACACAAACTCCTGCATGGCCCTCAGTGCGTTGAACCCCAGAGCAGTTATCATGAAGTGACAAAGCAGAAGTGCTGTGGGCACAAGACACTGCTGTGACAAAAGAGAGGTGGGGTGGGGGGAACGTCTGAGGAAGGTGGGCCTGTGTGGGGAGGGGAGACCGGGGCTGGTGGGAAACGCCTGGTGGGTTGGCCTTGGCATGGGGGCTGGGACCCTTGGGGAAGGGAGAGGATATTGAAAGTGGGACTGGGGGCCACGTCAGAGATAAAGCTGGCCGACTGCCTTCTTTTGCTGATGCTTGAGGACAGGCAGTTTTGTCTTTCTGTTGCTTCTCCCCTCCACCCTCCCTTTCATTATCAGGGTGTTCCAGGTTCTTTCAGAGCTTTTTCTTTGGCTGCCTTATGAGAGGCCTGGCTCTGGGGACTGGCCGGTCTTTCTTAATTCTCCTGACTCATCCTGCAGACTCACTGTCCTCTCTCGCGACCTTCTGAGGGCCCCGAGTGCCTGGCCTTGACTTTGCTGGCGCAGGGAGGGCTCTGATGAGGGGGAGTTTGCAGCTGACCTGTGCTGCGGTTTTGTTGGCTTGGCAAGATCTGAACACTATTTGTTCTGCTGGGGGAAAAAAGGCATTGCAGAAATGTCCATGGTCCCTGTCAGTACCTTTTGCCCTTTAGCAGCATCAGACAGACAGTGCTGAAAGGCTATTTGAGAAGCTAGATGTTAGGAATGGAGCGCAGCTGTCCAGTGGGTTCAGGCTCAACAGCTGAGACCCGACCAGCTGTGACTGAAACCTCACTTATGCTTTCCTTTGAGATGATTTACACAGTTTAGTCTATTTATTCAGATATGGCTCTTTCATGTAGTCTCTTTCCACACACATTTCTGGAAGAAAATCAAGGGAAAAAAAAGTTTGCTTAATATAATCCCTTCCCCCATCACTCGTATTTCCTATTTAGAAACAACACCTGTGCTATTCATAGAGCCTTCTTTAATTGTGATATGCTGGCTTCTCAGTGGTGGGGGCCGGGCTGAGCAGAAGGTTAAATGGAAGTTGCAAGAGACCACTGGCCAAGTAGGCCCTTCCTCCTCTAGTCCTGACTCGCCATCGCTCCCCCCACACCATCTCTCTGAGAAGTGCCAACCTTGTCAGTCTTGATAGCCCCACCAGCTATCTGAAGAGATACAGGTGAAGAGGGCCCCTGCAACAGTGCCTGTCGTTTGTCCTACTGACCAGAGAAGCTTAAGGCCCAGATAGGAGCATGGATAGGAAAGGAAATATTCCGTGCAAGCATCGCTGAAAACGTCACCCCAAA
This sequence comes from Bos grunniens, assembly GCF_055505025.1. Lineage (NCBI taxonomy): Eukaryota > Metazoa > Chordata > Mammalia > Artiodactyla > Bovidae > Bos > Bos grunniens. The sequence goes on from NC_141194.1 coordinate 138,993,432, forward strand.
CAGCACCCCTCTCTCTCTCACAGAAAAAAAAGCACAAAGAATTGCTAAAAGAAGGAAGCCATGTTGGGAAAGCCATATTCCAATCAGCCTGACCATGGCCTGTCATGCAATTCTGGTGAAATCAATGTTTTAAAAAATAATCACGGCAGGAATCTCCAACTCTTTTCTACTTTAATCGGAGGATAATTGCTTCACAGTGTTGTGTTAGTTCCACAGTGTGAATCAGCTATAGGTTACATATATTCACTTCCTTTTGCGCCTCCCTCCCACATCCTACCCCTCTAGGTTGTCACAGAACACCAAGCTGAACTCTCTGTGTCCAATCTCTTGATGGATGGCAGAGGTAGGGCTGGCTGGGGATCTGAGGCTGACTTTATTTCAGTCTCATCTAAGCTTTTCTATCTTAGGGAAAAATGAACAGGAATCTGAGAAGAGAATGATGTGAGTGAATGTGGTATTTAGCTGTTTGCTCGGTGCTAACTTTTCAATTATTTTCGTGCACTCCAGAGGTTTGCCTTCATCTGTGTTTTTCCTCCTAGAGGGCAGGGGTCACTTCTCTGTTACTGACTTTGTCCTATACGAATTGCAGCGGCAGGCATAGAGTGCAAAGCAGCCTGTGAGTGGGTTTGTGTGGGTTGTTGGAGCCAAGCCTTGGAACTGCAGCCCTGGGTGAGGTCAGTGCTTGGCTCTTCTGGGTAGATAAAGATGACACTGCGTGTCCTTGGGTTCTCTGGTTTAACTTGGCCATTATACATTTTGTGTTCGTTTGGCTTGCATCTGTGACCAGCTGCATGCCTTTCTCTAGCCCCGAGTCAAAGAGTTCCCATTTTATGCCACAGTAGGCACACGAAGTATTTTCATGACTCTGCCCTGAGCCACTTGAGGGCAGGACTTGTCTTTTCATCTCTGTGTTCCCCAATGCATGCTGACTCCTAGTTAACTGAACTGAGTGGGTACTTCAATACCTGGCACTTGAGCTTGTCTCCCTGGCATAGGGGCTTATTAAAGAAAACTATCCTCGGAAGAAAGTAGCTACTCCAAAACCAACAGCCAAATTTCCTGACCCCACTACACTAGTGTAGCTGACATCAGAGGAAGAGGGGAGGCAGAGTAGGGGAGAAAGGAACGAACATTTTTAAAGTTTTTAGTCTGCATGTGTGTGTGTGTGTGTGTGTAGCCTGGTTTAGTTCTCTCTAAGTGGCTCTCTAAGTTTGGGAGAATCACTCTTATTTTACAAATGAGGAAACTGAGAGGGAGGTAAAGTGACTTTTCTCTCATCTGACAGCTTTGCAGGAAGTGGAACAGGTCTGCCTACCTACATTCTCCTATTATACCCTGATGTAGCAGTGGAATTTGGGGCAACATTTAGTTGGGCTTGTTCTGAGCATAGTTTATAACTTCTGACCACATTATTTAACTTTCAGTCAACCTTTCTAATGTAGCTATAAAGATTTCCCTCAATGGTCACCTGTCCCTCAACTGCAACCACTGATTCTTCTAGAATAGTCTAGAGCACTATATCTCCGATTCACCTAGAATGCAGATTTCTTACTACCACCTGCCCTCCCCTCCAACAGAGGTGGGTTCTATAGGTCTGAGGTAGGGCCTGTGATTTGCATTTTGACAGCAGTGACAACACTTGGAGAAACACTGGTGCATAGAAGCCCATTCTCCGAGTGTGTATCAGGAGATTTTCCTCAAAACGGGGGCATATGGCCAGATAGGTTTTGGTAACTCTAAGTCAGGAAAAAGAAATTGATTTCTTTCCTAAAGGCCTTCTTGGAGGATTTAATAGGTTCATAGGCATTGTGAATGTTCAAGAGGAGGTTACACTGGGCAAAATTATCTCATAACGGAAGCTTTTTTCCTTTTTTGTGATGGTTTATGTGAGGATATTGAATATAGTTCCTTATGCTATGCAGTAGGACCTTGTTTTGATCCATCCTATATATAATAGCTTTTATCTGCTAAGCCCAAACTCCCAATCCATCCCTGCCCCACCCCCTTGGCAACTATAAATCTGTTCCCTATGTCTGTGAGCCTGTTTCTGTTCTGTAGGTAAGTTCATTTGTATCATGATGGAACTTTTAATCCAGTACTATTAATATGTTCTAGTGCCTGGTGCACTGTATGCTCTCAACTGTTATTTAGCATTGCAGAGTCTCTTATTCTCGCTTTAGACCAGATCTGAATTGCAAGAAGAGAAATATAGTTCAATTTCATGACTTGGGGCTAAACTGAAGTTAAGATCAGCCTTAATTAGGTAAAGTCTGAGTTACAGAATGTTCTTAAGTAAACATTGAACTTTACATGGGGCCCTTCAAAGGCTAAAGGAGGGCTGCTAAGATATTCTGCACGGATATGTTCCAGATTCTATGTCCTATTGTAATGAATGGATAAAAAGAAGTAAACTAACTTTAACCCTCTGTTTGCCAATAAGTGCTTCTAAAGTATTGGGTTGGCCAAAAAGTTCGCTTTCCGTAAGATGGTATGCTTAAGCTTATAGTAAGTAGCTGGTAAATAGTAACTCAAAGAAACCTTCCTCATCTTCTAGAGAGTGAAAACAAATTCAGCTCATCTGTGTCTGAGTATCCTAAATTTGGAACTAGTAAGGCCTGAGAGAGGAGAGTTTATCACTTTGCATCGTGATTCTCAAACTTTACTGGATACACAAGTGATCGCAGCACTTGTTAACACGCACAATCTCAGGTCCTGCTCTCAGGGGTCGCACTTGGGGAATCTGCATGTTTAACAATCGCTCCAAGAGATTTCTTTGAGAGACGCTGATGGAGAGTTTCTCTTTGGAGAGGGCACTGAGAGTGTAGGGATTGGTTTCTTGTTACTAAGGGGTAGATCTAATGACATGAAAGAGTGAATTCATCATCTCAGAGGAAGCTGTCCTGTGGCATATGGATAAGTTTAGATAATTTTAGTTTTAGTGCCTATTTTTTTCTTTATTTCGCCTGAAGTAATTCTGGAGAATGGCTTCAACCTGTTCCCATTCAGTGCTCTGAAAGCTAAAAGTGATGGGAATGCTGTAATCCTGTGTTCCATAGGATACAAAGTGCTGTGTACCAGGAGAAATAGAATTACTCTTGGGAATGACTTTGGGATTGGCTTTCATGACTAAGGTTTTAGTTCCAAGGAAGTAGGCTATTAATTCATTACTAAAGTCAAGGTATTTTCTCTCTTTTGCTGGTTTGATTTTGACTTCATAGTACAAAAAGCATCACCTTCAGGATTGAACCTATCCAAATGAACATCCCAGCCCTGCTCTTGCTAGAAGCATGACCTTGGGAAAAAATTTTAACTTCTGTGAGACTTCTCCTCCTTTTATCTGTAAGATGTTTTTAAAAATATCAGTCTCATAAGGTTGATGGGAGTGTTAAATAGGCAACTTATGTAAAGCACTTGGCCCAGTTCCCAGCACATGGTAGATGCTCACTAAATATTAATGCTCCTTCATAGGAAACAACTCATACAATTCTAAATGGGTTTCTGCACCCAGGTCATTTGTCTGAGCAAAAGATCCTGTAGACACTCCCACTTTTCTAGGCTTTGATTTCCCTGTTTTTAAAACGGAGCTTACAATTGCATAGGTTTGTTGTATGGATTTTTTTTGTTGTTGTTGTATGGATTTTTAATAACCTAATATGTGTAAAAGTGTCGAGCAACATGGTACAGAATAAGACGTCAGTGTTAGTGACTATTCTTACTACCCAGTCATTCTTTCCTTGACGCTCCAAAAACTCTCCAAACTAATAAAACAAATGGTGGCGTTGCTTCGGATGGAAGACTGTGGGATGATTTCTTATTTTTATTAAATGTTATAAGTAATTAATGTGTGCCAGAAATCTAAATATAACTTTTGGCGCATAACAGCAAACTCTTTGTCACTGGCATCATACCACCTGGAACTCTTCATAAATTGGCATTTTGTCCAATTCCGTTAAGCCTGAAGTTGTGACAATGCAATACAGTACAAATGACCTCTAAAAGTAATACCTTCAAGGCCCCAAAGATGAAGATGTTGCTAGAGAAGCAGAAATTCAGAGTTTTGAAATGAGTTACCACATGATTCCTTTTGAGAGCTGAACATTGGGATTTCTTACTTCAAAATAAAGACAGGGTGGTTTGTAATCTCAAGGTAGGATTTCTGTTTGCATTTTATATAACAATTCTGGCAATGCTTACTCACTTTTAAAATAATCGAGGGTGTTCATTTCCCTGAAAACCTCAGGATCAGTTCTTTTACTTAGAACAGACTTTCAGGGTACTGTCATTTCAAAGATGGTGCCTGCATGCTCAGTCTCTCAGTCCTGTCCTACTCTTTGCGACCCCATGGACTGTAGCCCACTAAGCTCCTCTGTCCATGGGATTTCCCAGGCAAGAATACTGGAGTGGGTTACCATTTCCTACTCCAGGGGATCTTCCCAAGCCAGGGATTGAACCCACATCTCTTACATCTCCTGCACTGGCAGGGGGATTCTTTACACTGTGCTACCTGCGAAAACCATTCCAAAGATGGTACCTTTTACTTAATGACCTGACGTCCTTCCAGGACAAAACTGAACCATCAGTGAAAGATAACTTTTTGTGCTGTGTATTTGTAGCCATGAGTAAATTTTATTTTCTTGTAACTCAAAAGTTGGTCAACCTTACATAGTATATTTAGTAGTTCTTTAGTAACTTAAATATTCAAGTCTATATTTTTTGCTTGTCATTTGATTTTAAAAAATATTTTTAAACATTTAGTGTGTTGGCCAAAAACTTTGTTCGGGTTTTTCTGCCCCCATCTTGTTCATTTTTCTGCCCCAAATGAACTTTTTGGTCAACCCAATATTTTTATTGAGGTATAGTTGATTTACAGTGTTGTGTTAGTTTCAGGTATACAGTAAAAAGATTACGTTATACATAAACCTAGATTGTTTTCCAGATTCTTATATCCTGTAATATCCTATAATTGAACACCCAAGCCTATTAATTTGAATGTTCTGGCCCCTGATAATGCTTGTACAAAACTATATGATACCATAAAAATCAGCCCATTAAGCAGGTATTGAGAAGCACTATGGTGGTCTGTGGTGTATGTTTATGAGAGAGAGAAGAGGGAGTGCAGGGGAACAGAAGAGGAACAGAGCAAGGCAGGTAGTGACAGCCAGTGTTGTAATATGCATGTAAATTGACGGCTTTTGAATTTTGGACAGAGATTTGGTGTCCTGTCAACTCAGCCACTGCTCTGACGACTTTGGGCATATCACTGAATTTCTTCCGTGACAGTATATCATGCCTCGTTGAGACGCTGACACGTTTATGTTCCATGGATCAAGAGAAGTGTGCAAGGTCTTTCAAATTCACATATTTTGGGTGATAAACAAACAAACCAGGACCTCAGATGCTTTTGAGCAACCTGAGGACCCTTATCCCCATGCTTGACTGTCTTCCTTAGCAGGAACAGGCATATTCTACCTTGTACACCTAAAGTTGCCCTTTTTGGGACCCTTCATTACCAATGCAGGTTTACTGTATTCCCATTGGGCTCAGGCCTTGTGTTACTGCTTTTTATTTGGGACAAGAGAAACTATTCAGAGGATTTGTGGAGATGGTCTTGAAGGCATGGATTGCCCATCTTTTGCCTTGGGCTGTCTGACAACTCACTTGAAGGTGTCATGTATAGCACCTAAAATGTGTGTGAAGGAAAAAATATCAGTAGACATTGTATTGTAATATTATGTCCCCTTGAATGTCTTCAAGTGATTTTATGTGGACACTCACAGGGTTCATTACACCCTACAGTCTTTGTGTATAACACATAAATTCTGTATTAAACTGTCACATATTATTTGTAGCTCTTTGTTGATGACGTTGGTGAATTCAGGCTCTTAAGGTTGGTCATAATGCCTTCACTTGGCTTAAAGAATTATTGCTTCATTTTCTAAATATCCAAATTAAATGGAACAAGGTGAATGATTTCTGAAATGCACACATTTTTCAAAGACTAATATGAAGCATAAGCAACAGGATATTGTTCTAGAACGTACCTTGTATCTATTCTCAAGAAAGGTATGTACACTATAGTATCCAGGTACTTCAAACATACATATTCTTGGATAAAGATGGCAAGCAGACACAGATTAAATATGTATAAATCAGCCAAGGCCCGGGTTTATGAAGTCTGTTCACTTATATCAGTTAATGGAACCCTAAAGTAGACAGAAGTAGCTATAAAATCTTCAACATTAAAAGCACACAACATGCTGAAGTCAGAGGATCTCAGATTTATCTCATTGACTCTCAGAGCCACAGAATGTTAGATATGGAAGGGAGTTTAGACATCATCCTGTTTAAACCTGTGTGTAAAGGGGTTTAATCAAGGACTGACACATCAAAGGCCATTTTACCGGTGAAGAAATTAAAGCCCAGAAGGGAGAAGTGACTTGCCTAATGCCATGAAGAGAACAGATAGAAAATCAGAGGACAATCCAGAAACTTCCATGTCAGCAGAAGTGAAAGAAAGAGAGAACTTTAGTGCATCATCGCAAAGATATTGAGGATGAACAATTGAAAAAACTGCCCTTGGATTTGGCAAGAAGGAGATCACTGATGAACTCAAAAGAGAAATGTTGGGAGATGAGTGAGAATAGAGGCAGACAGTGGGATAGAAAATGGAGGCAATACAGATTAGAAGTGAGGAAGCCAAAGGAGGGAGATGGTAAAAAAACACAGCAGCTTGAAAGAGTGGTTTTGTATAGATAGCTTTGGCCTCTCTATGAAAGGAAGAAAAGGAACTCTGAGCCCCAATCTTATCATGGTTCTATGATAGAAAAGAATAAATTGTGATTAGCCCTTCTACACCAGCACTACTTCTCAAATAATAATAATAAAAAAGACAGAAAGACCCAACCCCAAACCTGACAACATTCAAGCTAGTCATGTAGAAGGGCATAGGCCAGAAATCAAGCAGTGGAGACTTCAAGATTATCCAGCAGTATGACCCCAGGCCAACCCCCAAGCTTCCTGTTAGATTACCGTTGATAAGTGTTTTGACTCAGTCCCTACCCCTATGACCTTTTCTGGTGGTTCAGTGGTAAAGAATCTGCCTGTCAATGCAGGAGATGCAGGTTTGATCCCTCAGTCAGGAAGATCCCCTGGAGAAGGAAATAGGAACCCACTCCAGTATTCCTTCCTGGAAAATCCCATGGACAGAGGAGCCTGGTGGGCTACAGTCCATGGGGTTACAAAGAGTCGGACATGACTGAGCGACTAAGCATGCATGCACCTGCCCCTACATGTAAAACTCACACTGAAACCATAACATTTCATTTGTTGACTTTCTTCTTTCATGGTAAAGTTGAAATATATATTGGGCACATTTTCCAAGATAGCCACTAAGTGTGGTTACTCCTGGTTGGAGCTAATTACTAAGGAAACCACTTTGAATTTCTTTTAACTGGGCTAAGTTGGAAAACTTGAAGACTATTGTTGTTCAATCACTCGGTCATGTCTGACTTTGCAACCCCATGGACTGCAGCACACCAGGCTTCCCTGTCCTTCACCATCTCCTGGAGCTTTCACAAACTCATGTCCAGTGAGTCAGTGATGCCATCCAACCATTTCATCCTCTGTTGTTCCCTTCTCCTCCTGTCTTCAATCTTTCCCAGCATCAGGGTTTTTTTTTCCAAGGAGTCAGTTCTTCGCATCAGGGGGCCAAAGTATTGGAGCTTCAGCTTCAGCATCAGTCCTTCTGATGAATATTCAGGGTTGATTTCCTTTAGGATGGACTGGTTTGATCTCCTTGCTGTCCAAGAACTCTCAAGAGTCTTCTCCAACACCACAGTTCAAAAGCATCAACTGTTTCACACTGAGCCTTCTTTATGGTCCAACTGTCACGTCCATACGTGACTACTGGAAAAACCATAACTTTGACTAGATGGACCTTTGTCAGCAAAGTGATGTCTCTGCTTTTTAATGCACTGTCTAGGTTTGTCATAGCTTTTCTTCCAGGGAGCAAGCGTCTTTTAATTTCATGGCTGCAGTCACCATCTGCAGTGATTTTGGAGCCCAACAAAATAAAGTCTCTTATTCTTTCCACTGTTTCCCCATCTATATCACATGAAGGGATGGGACCGGTTGCCGTGATATTAGTTTTTTGAATGTTGAGTTTTAAGCAAGCCTTTTCACTCTCCTGTTTCACCTTCAAGAGGTTCTTTAGTTCCTCTTTGCTTTCTGCCATAAAGATGGTGTCATATGCATATCTGAGGTTGTTGATATTTCTCCCTGCAGTCTTGATTCCAGCTTGTGTTTCATCCAGCCCAGCATGTCACATGATGTACTCTGCATATAAATTAAATAAGCAGGGTGACAATATACACCCTTGACGTTCTTTGCCAATTTTGAACCAGTCTGTTGTCTATGGCTCCCCTCAAATTATTTAATATTAGCACAGAACTTGTCTCTTTGTGGTTGTAAATCTTGACCAGGGTTAAGTTAGCATTTCAGTTGCTTAACAGTGGAGATTCTGGCCGGTGCTTGGATCAGATATTCAGTACACTCCATGAATGACTAAGACAGTATTACCAGTGGCTACAGACCAGAGTTCAGCAACAACACTTATACCTGAAAGCTGCAGAGGTGTAATCAAGGACAGACACATCAGAGGACAGCAATCTACGATAATACTGTGGATTTAGGGCTGAAAGCATTTTTAAATCAAGGATGCTGCACTTATGCCTTTGCCTGATTATGTCAATTCTCAACAGTAGCTATGTGAGGTAGATAATATTGGGTTGCCCAGAACAAACTTTTTGGCTGACCCAATATTATTACAATGCTACAGCTTGGAAAACTAAGACTCGGGGAGATTAACAAACCTGCACATGGTGATATAGCAGGTAAGTGGTAGAGTTGAGATGTAAGCCCAAATGTGACTCCAAGTTTCTATGCATTCTATTAGGCCACCACTTTAGGTTCTCCACACTTCTCTGCATTCCTGTTCTATGTGATTTACCCCTATCGCTGAAGTCTGTTTCACTGTCTTCAAGAATTCTCTATCTTTGACCTCTCTTTCCTGTTGAAATCTGCTTTCATGATAGAATCTATGTGAGTCACATGCATCATGATATGAATGTAGACAGTGTCACCTCTTTTAAAGGGATTTGTATCTGTCATAGATTTTCAGTGTAGAATAAAAGTCTAGACCCTCTGTTAAAGGGACTTTTGGCATCACTGAGCAGAAGCAAGAACTATTTGGGGGTGAGGGTCCGATGACCCATGCCAGCACTTGTGATATGCAGACAGGGAAGTAACATCTCTTTTGCTTATGTATAAAGCTGGCATTGTTCCCATGCTTAGACTGATTGTATTTGGACAAAAGGGTAGCCTGTCCCTGAAAGGAGATGGCAAAAGCTGACCTTTTAGGTCCTTTTCATCCTAGAAATGTAATGAGCCTATGATTTGATGACTCAGAGAGGTGAGCAATTATCCAGCAATATCAACTGAAAGAAATAAGGCTAAAAAGGGAATCTACTTTTTTAAAAAAATCTTTTGGCTATGCCACATGGCATGTAGAATCTTAGTTCCCCAACCAGAATGGAACTCAACGTTCCCTGCATTGGAAGCACAGAGTCTTAACCACTGGACCCCCAGGGAAGTCACAGAATCTACCTTTTGACTCCAGTGGTCTGAGTTGGATGCTCAGAAATACCCCTCAAAGAGTTCAAATCTCTGTTTCATTTGGTCAAATCATTCTCTGAGTACCCTTCTGTCTCGAGGGAGAATCAGTCATTAAAAGGGAGGAGGGTAAAATCAGGGTAAAAATCAGTGTTGAATGTTAGAAAAGCCTCCATACATAGCCTATTCACTCTAACTCTTTCATTTTACAAAGGATCTAAGACCTGGAGAGTCATGGTTGATTAGACATAGTGATGAAGCTGGAACCCAGGACTCCTGGCTCCCAGCCCAGAGTTTTGTTTAACATACCCTGATGTTTAGTAATCTCTTTTTCCAAACTTACATTTTCATTTAGTCCCTGGAAGGCCAGGAAAATACAACTACAGAAGTGAGGTTTAGCAAGGGAAACAACTGCCTCTCTACTCAATCCTTTCCCACTAGGGGCTTTTTCTTTTGAACAACTTGATACCTCAGTAAATCCCTAGGCCTGGAATGCATATACTTAATTAGAACCAACTCTTATTGTTTGTGTTACCAGCTGAAATGGCTTTTGGGCAACAGAAGAAAGGTTTCAATGGCCTTTGGTTTGTGTGTTGGCTCTGCCTGTACGTAGCCGGAAGTGCAGAGACAGAAGCCAGGTGACCAGAGGGTGTGTGTCAGCAGAGACTCTACCTGGTCAGCTGGTGCAGATGGGAGCTTGGGGGCCATAGACACATTTGGCATTTTCTTGTCAGGACTGTTGGCCGGACAAGTGCACAGCACCGAGATGATGGATCTAATGACTGGCACCCCACCTGAAAACTCAGGCTTTCCTCCTGCCTGCCTGCCTGCAGCCTCGGTTTGATTTGGCCTGACTCACCTTAGCCTTAATGGCAGTGGCACATGCAAATAGCACTAAATGCAAATAGCATTTAGTGAGGAGCAAGCCCCATGGAAGTAAAAGCCTAATTCTAACTTGCACAGCAGCTGGAGCAAAGAAAACCTCCAACAGATCTGAAAGAAAACAATACTTCCAAGGAGACTGGCATCTGCAGCTCTGCCAGCACAGTAAAGCATGGTATTGTGGTTAGAAGCAAAGGCTCTGGGACCCGGCTGACTGTGTTTATCACCAGCTGTCACTTACCACTATAGCCTTCAGCAAGTTACTTCTCTACACCTCAGCTTCCTTACCTGTGAAACAGACCTAAATCATAGTGTTTTTTTTGATGATTGAAAGAGTGAATAAACAGACATCACTAAGAAGGATGCCTGGTATGAAGGAGGCACTGTGTTAGCTCTTACTGCTCCCAATACTCTTCCTAGCAGCATCTAACAAAGGAATCATAGGAAGAACAAATGAAGGTGTGGTCTTCTGCAGTCCTTTGAGATTGCTGTTCTTTGGGTTTCTAGAATTTGGGGGCAAATTAAAATACCGAGGTGCTCTTCCCTCAACCAGATGTCTTAACATCATTGTGATTCTTTTTCTCTAAACTGAAATTGAAATTTGGGTTGCACAGATCCTGCAGAAACATACATTTTCTCCAAAGAGAGGAATGGTCGTGTTGCTGCAGCAGAAATGAATACTATGCTGAGTACAGAGAACGTGAAGGGCCCTTGTAAATAAAGTAGTAAATTAGCAATGATTTTGCCAGCAGTTTTAAAACAAATGGATTGAAAGAGATTTCAATCACCACATGCCTAACTTAAAGCTGCACTCGAAGCATTTAGTAAACATGTCATTCCAGTATTGAAAACAGCATCTAATCAAAGCATGTTTATAATTAGACATCACATATAATATCTCTCAAAATTATGTTCTGCCAGGTGAGATGCCATTCCCTGAAATGCTGAAATGGACTATTTGTTAGACTTTTGTTATTATTAAAGAGAACAGGTTGGGGGTACCAAGAGAGACTCAGATAAATGAAAGTGCTTAATTTTAATTAGAGAGAGAAGAAAAAAAAATTCAACATGGGTAGCCTGTACAGAGAACCCTGTGCCAGTAAAATCTGCCTCAAAAGGTATGACTCTATATTAATTTAAATCAGACAGACATTGGCACTGCGTTCTTTTATTTTTCATTAACATTTTGATTTAGAACAACAGATTGCTGCAGTGAGGGGACAAGAACGGCAGCCAGTGAGCCATCTGCCAAGCATCTCGCTGATGACTCCACTAGCAAAAGAAGCCAGTGACTCTGGAATGGATGCAGGAGGGACACACACCATTAACTAAGTGACAGGATGAAAGATGGGAAACTTTGCCGGGTCAGAGGAGACAGAGATGGAGAAGGCAGAGCAGAGCCCATTCTGATTGGAACTTGAAAAGATCCAAGTAATTGCAGCAGTCCAATAGGATGACAATCTGTGGTGGGTTTCTTCTGAGGGATGTTTTTCCCTTTGAGATTACAGGCGGGGGAAGGAAAGGAAAGGGACAGGCTACACGCACAGTCGTTTGCCATGCATCTCACATGGGATACATTTTCCAGGTCAGCGAAGATCTGCACCTTTACACATACCAACTCTTGAGCCATTTGAGATGAAAATCTTTCTAAAATGGAAAACCTCCCACCCTGCCTTTTTCAACCCAGTAAAGCAGTGGCACACCAAGGGGAGGGTGGCAGAAGTGGTCTGCACACAGTAAGAGGGTGTGTTGTGTGCCAAGAATTTAAAGACAGCACTACATTGTCTGGAAGTACCTTTGATAATCACCATGAACAGGCAGTTCTAAACAGTATTAGTGAAAAAAGTCCTCCTCCCAGCTGGGATGAATCTTGCCTTGTATCCTTTCTCCTTGGTACCCCAGTGCAATAGAATTGATGAAATTCCATTTTATATTGATAATTCTGGGTCCTTCTCAGGAGCTCTGGCACTGGCTGTGTTGTCTGTGAGGCTAAATAGCCCCAGGAAGCTGCACCTGTAGAGCTGGTAATTCCATATATTGTCCCTTCACTGTCAACTGTCACATGGCGGCATGCCTGTTTCCAGGAGCACCCCATTTCTAATATGTTATCTTCACTAACCCAGGAAAGTACTGAATGTTGTCAGCCTCACAGTGACAGAAGAGATAGGAGGCAATGAAAATAGAGGATTAAAAGCACAGTAATCTGTATCCTCTGCATAATAAGGCATGGAGGTGTGGGATGCATTGTCGAGTTTTTCTTCAAAAACGGTTAAAATAAAAATAGCACTTGCACTGCTGAAAAATCTGTGCTTCAATTATCTGGAAAAATAGCTTAGATGGAACCTTTGCAATGTTAGTTAATGAAGACAGCATGGTGGATGGAAAGAACATAAGATCAGGAGATCAGGAGACAGATTTGGGTCTTGCCCCAACCGCTGACTGGGAACAATGCTTTAAGTTTTCTGAACCTCAGTGTCTTTAACTGTGGAAGGGATATTGTCATGATATCTACCTTCCTATCTTACTGTGAAGTGGGTTTTCCACAAGCCATCCTCCTGGTAAAGTACAGGTCACCATTTCTCTCACCCTCCCACACACCTGGTATACCTTGAAGGATGCTCTTTATCTCTTTGCTTCCATAGTCAGTCCATTCAGCAATTAAGGCATATTTATATTCATACATGTATCCCAATTCATTACTTGGGTTCTTTTCCCACAAAGATGGAGGACTTCTCATTCACAAGAGCCTAAGAAAAGAAACTATCTTTAGGTAGCCTGTGTGAGATGAGCTATGGGGTCTTCAGGTCAAAGTTGACCCTCTGGACAGTGGTCGAGGGGAACTGTATGAAAAGAAGCTGATTCTCCATGGTCTCTGTGCCCATCTCCTCCTCATCCCCCAGACACACAGCCGCATAGCAAAAGTCAGGGATGGAGGAATTTAGGAATGGTCCTTTTGTAACCTTTCTTGTAATTTCATCATCTTTGATGCTGCCCCACTTCAGCTTCATCTTGTTATTTTATCTCAAAAGGGCAACTCCTCCTGTCTCTATGGTGAGTTTGGTCTCAACCTGCCATTTTCCAGCTGTGCGTACCCAGGCAGAGCCTCTCTCTGTTCTCCCTCCGTGGCACTCGCTCGGTGAGAACCCAAGGAGGGAAGAGATAGAGGCAACTTTAGCGGCCTTGTTCTCACCTCACAGTTTCACTTGGCACCCTGAACAGAAAGGTGACAGATTGTTCCACACTGTGACTGAATGAGCCACATCAAGGATCCTCCCTTCTGTGGATCCTCCCTTTCTGTCAGGATCTTTGTGGGCTGGGCTGGCTCTACAGGGAGGTGAAAGTACCATCCATTCTAATAGTGTGATTTGGAGGGTAACCCAAATGCCACCGGCAATAGCTCTCTTGTTGGACTGTGAAGTTTCCAGAATGCCCCTGTGCTTAGTTGCTCAGTTGTGTCCAACTCTTTGCGACCCCATGGACTGTAGCCTGCCAGGCTCCTCTGTCCACTGGGATTCTCCAAGCAAGAATACTGGAGTGGGTGGCCATGCCCTCCTCTGGGAGATCTTTCCAATCCAGGGACCAAATCCAGGTCTCCCACATTGCAGGCGGATTCTCTACCATCTGAGCCACCAGGGAAGCCCATAGAATGCCCCTGTTTAATAATAAATAGGGCCCAAAGCATGGGGGCTCCCTCTGAAAAGCTAAATAATTTGCCAGTGCTTAAACGTTACGGCCTTGATGACTAGCTCAATATGGATTGATTTACCAGTTTTGATTTTTAGCTCGACATCTATTTAATGCAGAATGGAGAAGCATGCTATGTGTCAGGCCTTGTGCTGAGCCTTTGATGTGAATTCTCTCATGTAATCCCAGCAAGCACTCTAGAAAGGAGGCAGTATTGTAACTGTCAGTCCACAGATGAGGCAACAGAAGTACAGAGTGCCTATGCACCTCGCTGAAGGTCACACAGCTGAAAGTGGCAGAATCAGAATTTTAACCCCAGTCAGCCCGAGCTTTAAAGCTTGTGCAATGTTGCCTTTGATATTCGGAGCCCAAACCTGCCTACTGCACTGAACCAAAGCAAACCCCCATATAGAACCATTTCTACCTTCTTACAAGGCAGCTGGAGGGTTGAGGAGTGGGAGATATAAATCCCAGAGCATGGGCCTCAGTTGTAGATGCCAGTCTTGAGTAAGACATGCTGGTGGAGTCTAGCGGATGTTCAGAACATCATGAAGCCCCCCAGCTCCTGAGCAGAGGAGGGTAGGGCAAGGGGCTGAGCCCCTCCAAAACTCCCCAAGGGAACGCTTCTATGTCATCTGAATTAAATGTATCTGAAGCCGGAAGAGACCTTTGCGGGGCGGGGGGGAGGTAGGGGGGAGGTCCACCTCGCCTAACACTCTTATTTTACAAATGGGAAAAGGTGAGGCCCAGAGAGAGAGGATCACAAAGCCAGTTAGTGGTAACAGGGCGGGGCCAAGGTTTTTTCTTCCATAACACATTGTCTCCCTTATATGTGTGGAAGAATCTAACTCTAAACAAACCAGAGATCTAAGCAATTCATGCGGAGCCAACCAATCCTAAGTATCACCTTTCTTTTAAGCTGAATTGGAAAGCACAAGCACAGTTCTGAGGCCGTATCTTCAGGACTCATTCACTAAGGCTGGCAGAGGATCTGGTAGTCCTGACTGATTCTGAGCTCCGAGATTAAAGATGTCCTCCAGACAGCAGGAATGGATTGAACCTTCTCTGACTGTATTTTCAGCTTCCACTAACTCTGGGCTAAGGGGTTCCCTATGTAGATTTTCCATTGTGTAAAGTAGGCCTCCTTTGACTCGCCTGAAATTTGTTCCTTTCCAGTTTCCGAGGGGAGCCCCTTGTTCTAGCCTAAGAGGGCTTGATGAGCAAGGTTGTTTTACCTTTCCAGTCCATCTTGTTGATTTTAGACACTTATTCCAGACAGAAGAGACCTGGTTTTGGCTGGCCTTCACCTGGTGAACATTTTCTGTGTAGCAGCTAGTGGTCTCTGCCGCAGGAAAAAGGACTTTTAGCGATTTTCTCCTCCCTTCCCCCAGGGCTTCCTGGCCAAGGCAGGGAGGCCCTCTGCACAAAAGCTGTGGAGGATGAGAAGGTCAGCTGCCTCTGGCGATAGGGTCTCCTTCAGCTGAAGGGACCCTTGAGGGCTGGGGTAAGGGGTGCACCTTGATGGACTCTGTCCAGGCCATGCTGGCAGCTGGGAAAGGCGGCCACAATTCTCCAGCTAAGAATAGTGAGACCTCATTTGGGTTTATCGTATTAACACATTTCACACTACATGTCTTAATGGGCTGCCTTGTTGGATGGCATTTTTAGTCACCTTTGGAGCCTGCTATTGAAAAACTCCTTTCTTGTTTTTCAAATAACCTTCTGTGTTGTGGAACTTGAAAAGGTTGTCAGATAGAAGTGTTTATGTGCTCTCATCTCAACTAAAATAGTGTAAAGATGAAAGTATCCAACACACATATTTACCAAGGACCTGGGGGGACATAATTCAGGGAGGCGGCGCTCTCTCAGCTGCCATCAGCGCTGCAGCTCCTGCTTGACATGGTCTGTGTGTGTGGCAGCCTCACACAAATAGTCCTCTGGCACTAATCGATTTACTTCATTCAAACAATTGGCAATTGTATTTTCAAGCAACTGGCAATATCATCTGCTTTACCAAGTTTTCCAAAAACACACAACTGAGGACTGACTGCAAAGATAAATATTAACAAAGAAAGGCCATCTGCTGTTCCGGTCATTCTGGGGACAACAGAAGTCCCTGGGGAACCTGGCCAAGTTTGAGTGCACTCACCTACCTGGCTGAGATGCCCCCCGCCCATCACCTTCTTGCCCCTTTCCTCTCCCTTATCTGCAATAAGGTTGGCATCTAAAAATAGAGTAGAAGATGGCTAACAAACACATGAAAAGATGCTCAACATCACTCATTATCAGAGAAATGCAAATCAAAACCACTATGAGGTACCATTTCACACCAGTCAGAATGGCTGCGATCCAAAAGTCTACAAATAATAAATGCTGGAGAGGGTGTGGAGAAAAGGGAACCCTCTTACACTGTTGGTGGGAATGCAACCTAGTACAGCCACTATGGAGAACAGTGTGGAGATTCCTTAAAAAACTGGAAATAGAACTGCCTTATGATCCAGCAATCCCACTGCTAGGCATACACACTGAGGAAACCAGAAGGGAAAGAGACACGTGTACCCCAATGTTCATCGCAGCACTGTTTATAATAGCCAGGACATGGAAGCAACGTAGATGCCCATCAGCAGATGAATGGATAAGAAAGCTGTGGTACATATACACAATGGAGTATTACTCAGCCATTGAAAAGAATACATTTGAATCAGTTCTAATGAGGTGGATGAAACTGGAGCCTATTATACAGAGTGAAGTAAGCCAGAAGGAAAAACATAAATACAGTATACTAACGCATATATATGGAATTTAGAAAGATGGTAACAATAACTCTGTATACGAGACAGCAAAAGAGACACTGATGTATAGAACAGTCTTATGGACTCTGTGGGAGAGGGAGAGGGTGGGAAGATTTGGGAGAATGGCATTGAAACATGTAAAATATCATGTAGGAAACGAGTTGCCAGTCCAGGTTCGATGCACGATGCTGGATGCTTGGGGCTGGTGCACTGGACGGCCCAGAGGGATGGTATGGGGAGGGAGGAGGGAGGAGGGTTCAGGATGGGGAACACATGTATACCTGTGGCGGATTAATTTTGATATTTGGCAAAACTAATACAATTATGTAAAGTTTAAAAATAAAATAAAATTGAGTTCAAACTTCTAAAAAAAAAAAAAAAAATAGAGTAGAGCTATGCCCTGGTGGCTCAGTTGGTAAAGAATCTGCCTGGAATGCAAGAGACCCAGGTTCGATCCCTGGATCAGGAAGATCCCCTGGAGGAGGGCATGGCAACCCACTCCAGTATTCTTGCCTGGAGAATCCCACGGACAGAGGAGCCTGGTGGGCTACAGTCCATGGGATCGCAAAGAGTCAGACACGACTTGTTAAACAACAACAATGCTAATTTAAACTCCCCAAAGATCCTTAGTGGCTGTCTAGTATCTCTGAGGGCTCTGCAAGGTGGCTCAGGGGTAAAGAATCCACCTGCCAATGCAGGAGACTCTGGTTCAATCCCTGGGTAAGGAACATCTCCTGGAGGAGGAAATGGCAGCCCAGTCCAGTATTCTTGCCTGGAGAATCCCATGGACAGAGGAGCCTGATGGGCTACAGTTCATGGAGTTACAGAGTCAGACATGGCTTAGCGACTAAACAAAAACAATGCTATATGGGATTTGTCCTCACAATAACTCCCAATTAATCAGTTCCTACTTACACGAATTCTACAAATAACTGGATTTTTTCCTTATCCCTTTTAGACAAAGGTCAATAAAGAAAGGGCTACAGTGGCTGCTTTAGGATTCTGCCCAGGAAATAAGGAGACCTAAGTTCTAGTCCCATTTCTGGAACTGGCTCTGTGACCTCAAACTCTCTCTTCTTTGAATCACTTTTCTTATTAAAATGTTGGGCTAGATGATCTGTAAGGTCTCTTTTCTCTCTAACCATCACTATTTCCCATACCAGGGGTTCGAGTTTAGGAACATCTTTCTAGGGTCAGCATATTCAGTCTGGTCTCTTATATCTTCTGCATCTCTCATTCTACCTACAACAACCATACATCACATCTAACTTTACAGATCTAACAATCCTACTTGACTTCCTCGTTTTCAAAGCACCTTCACATTCATTCTCTCATTTGATTCTCATAGAATCCCTGTAAGGTACCCAGCTCAGGTATTATTATTCCCATTTTGTAGATGAACAAACTGAGACCTAGACAAGTAAAAGAATTCATGCAAGATCACTGGGCCAGAAAACAGCCGAGAGGGAATGAGAAGCCACGTATTCTCACTCCTAGTCTGGGGCTTTATTCCTGTGACAAGGGATATAAACTATAATATTAATAATGGCAACTAATGTTTGTTGAGTGCTCACTATATACCAAGCACTTTCCACATATTTTATCATTTAATTTTTAACCACAACCTGATGAAGCGGGCACTACCATTTCCCCCATTTATCAGACAGAAAAATGGAAGCTTGGCGGGGTTAAGCTTCTTACCCTCAAATACAAAGTGATGGATCCAGGATTTGAGCCCAGAGAGTCTGACTTCTGAGCCTAAGCACCATTGCTATACTGCCTATTTTGAGTTATATAACATGTACCTCATAGACATTGGAATGTCAGGTTGTCACTTTGGTTGCCCTATCTAGTGGAAGAATAATGGTCATTCCAGAAATGTCAAGGCAATGAATCAGTCAGCATTTATTAAATACTGTATGTTCAAACCTGTGCTAGGATGTAGGTATTACAGGAAGTTGAGGCATAATTACACACCTCAGTGAATGGGGGATCCACCTAAATGCATAAAATTGGGTGATGCTCATATAAATCATTGCATATATATGTCATAAAATGACACTATGTGATATAATAATTTATAGACATTAAAAAATCAAATTTTCAAAGAACATTTAAGAGGTCCAGAAAGATGTTCCCTGAATAACATAAAGTAAAAAGGCAGGATACAAATCTGTACAAATATGGTAAAACCCAAGTTGGGGTGATTTTTTTCACTTGGACAATTTTTCTTATCTATGTTTTCAAATTTTTTATAATAAGCATGAATGAATTTTATATTTTAATTTCTTTAATCATAAAAATGTCCTACATTTAAAAAACCTAATGACTTATATACATGAAACAATTAGAGGGAAAAAAGATACCAGTAAACAGTAACATATCAAATGCCTGGTGTTGCTTCAGTACAACACTCTGCTGTTAGAAAACGTGGTGGGAAAGCCCCTGCTCTGGGAATCTGGTAGTCTAGATTCTCATCTTGCTTTTGCCTTCAGGGAGACGCATCACCTTTGGCAAATCTCTTCTCCTTTCTTGGCCTCACTTTCTTCATCCACCAAATGAAGCAGTTGGACTAGAACTGCTTGATCTATCTCCAATCATCTCTGATCTAAAGCAGGATTTCAAGACTTTGTCTTGCTCATTCCTGACTGTAAATCAGAGGATGGGAAAACGACACGTTAACATGGGAGGCACTAAATGGAAGATACCATTAACCGTGGTCCCTGAAACTCACGCTTTACTGCATTTCGGATTCACTTACTGTGGACTTGACTCTTCCTCTCTGCTGTCTATTTTAAAAAGACAGGGTGGTCATTATTTTTGTATGTAACATCATGAGGCAGCAGTGAAAGTTCAAAGAAGAAGGATTATGCTGGGAAGACATCTCAGAGAGGGGCCAAGAGTCAGAAGGCCTGCATTACAATCACTGGCTGTGTGACCTTGGTCAAGTTATTTAGCCTCTCTGTTTCTTAGTTTCCTCACCTGAGAGGAAAAAGTCAGTGATCCCATGAGGCAACATAGCAGCGGGCTTGGATAGGAAATGAGAAGAGGAGGTGATACAGGTGGAGCAAGGGCAGTGTGAGATATAAAGGGAAAAAATGCTTTGGTTACCACCCAGGTTTGGGCCTGTGGAGACAGCATGCTGGTAGATCAGGCCAGAATACAGACAAGAGGGGAGGAAAAAGTCTGCATTGCTTCGTGGTCCTCAGCAGGATCCTTGGTAGTGAGTCCATGTTTATGGAATGGGCTAGTTAACCTTTGCTCTGGAGAGAATGAAGACTGAAATGCTGGAAAATCACATTAGCAAAATTTCTCTTTTAACCTTTTACCTATTTTCTTCCTATGCTATTTTTGGCCTGACTTAGGCAAGCAACTTCAAAAGAAGAAAATCCATCCACTCAAACTGATATGCTCTAAACTATCATCCATACACCATCCTTCATGAAAAGAACTCAGAAAAATCATGGCTGGGAGAGCTCAACTGGCCCACATTTTTCCTTGTCTAAGTGAAGATTCTGGGTTCTGCTTTTCCACTCTCCCACTTTCAACTGCATGAAAATAGAATTTTATATTTGGAGAATGGTTGTGCTTCCCTCCAAGCCAGAAAGTACCAAGGTTAGCATATCCACGTTGCTTTATCTCCAGCATATCTTGTTCAGATTTTTAAAAAATGAAGAGATCATGTCTTTCTAGACAATTTCAGTCAACAAAGGCATGATGAAACATAGTGGCATGTATTCCCTGGCTTTTGGGGGCATCTAGTCAGTTCTTCCTTTCTCCTTTACTTTGCCCCAAAGCAAATCCTTTATGCCTGTGGCAGCACTGTGAGTACTCAAAGATGACCCTGTCTGGCCTGGTTCCAGCTACAGATTCACAGAGGGTATAAAAATTAGTTTGCAGGGCTTTAGGGATGGCCATAGACGGGAAAATTCTGTTGCATAGTTTGGTTCTGATTAATTCTATTCCTCTCTTTCACTTACCAAATACCTCAGTACTCTGTGTTAATAATAACTATTACTTATTGAACACTTACTATATGCCAGACATCACAATAAATATTTTACACAGATAATTTCATTTAAGCCTCACAACAACTTTATAAGGTAGCTATTAAAAAAAAAACACACACACAAACCCTTATTTACTTATTTAGCTGTGCCACTTAGCATGTGGGATCCTAGTTCCCCAACCAGGAATCGAACCCATGTCCCCTGCATTGGAAGTGCAGAGTTTTAACCACTGGACTACCAAGTAGGTCCTGGGTAGTTACTATTATAATTACCTTCATTTCACAAATGAGGAAACTGAAGCTTAGAGAGGTTAAATCATTTGCCCAAAGTCATACAACTACTGAGAGACAGAGCCAAGATTCAAAGGCAGGCAGTCCAATTTAGGAGCCATCCCTGGGCCTTCGGTTGCTCCCAAACTAAGTAGCAGAAACAACCTTCTACTAGGCAAGGGTAACTCCTTGCTGCAGAGTTAGGTGCCAAACCCAAGGGTCAGGAGTGAGTGTATAAAGAGCTGGGAAGTTCCAGTTCCCTTTACCCAGGAGAGAGCTCAGCTTCCCTCATTGTTCTCAACCTGTCCTCATATTCTAGAGATACGTCTACAGGCAGTAGAGGGAAGAATTGGGGATGGTAAGAGTTGGGACTGACAGAGACCAGGAGCTCAAAGGACACTCTTAGTAACTCTTGTACAAGGTGGACTGAACTCTGGTAAGAGCTTGGTATTTAGTTAAAGGGTTGACTCAGAGATGTACCATAAGTGGGTTTCCATTGAGTTGTCATCATCTGGATGGCAAGAGACTAAAATGATTGTCAAATGCTAAGTATCACCAGGAAATAGGACAGTCTAGGGGAAGATGTATGCCATGTGTATGTGCCAGGACAGTGTCTGCTTTAGAGAAGCATGGATGGTATGGAGGGCCTCAGCCCTCAGTTCCCTGGGCTCTTGACTCCAGGACCACAGAGAAATCTCACTCACTAATGCCCAAGGAAATGACAGTACTTCCTCTGAGAAGGCCCTGAGCACTTCCTTGCTGTTCTTCCCTCCATGGGCAACCCCATTTCTAAGAGAAGTTCCAGGGCCTTATTGTAGAGTCAGTCCCCTGGGTGCTTGGCCCAAGTGTTTTCTCCCAAATCAACCATCTGAGGACCTGTGGATGCCTCCTGAGCCTTTTAGAAGTCATGGGGCTACTAGTGTGCTGTTTGGATAATGGAATATCACCAAAGAACAGAAAGGATGATTGATTGTGTGATTGGAAGTGGATGGAATTAGAGATGAAGATAGTTTCTTCTTTCCCATGGGAAAAAAGACTAATTCTTCTCTTAAACCCATAGTCCTTCAATTATGCAGAAAAATAGACCTCTGAATTTTTGATCACAGAATATCTGAGCAGCTCACAACAGACAAACTAGGTGGGCAAATTTGGATGCATGGGTGAGAGATGTAGAGGGCTATGATTTGGTGCTGGTGATTTGAAGGGGTGCCATGATGGGTTTTTTGGCAGAAAAAAAATAATCTTGGGTTTGGAGCAGAGCTGAGAACTGTAGAAAGCCTCAGAGGGCAGCTACTTAGGAAGGAAATTTGATCCCTAAAATGACAAGAGATTTAACTTTTCAAAACTAGGTTTCTCTTTTTAGGACAAAAAGCTCAAAGGGTTTTAAACTAATGATTATGTTGATGATAATAATATCCAATATGTGCCAAGCACATTTCTAAGTATCTTATGTGGATTTCTGAATTATCTCATTTAAAACTCTCAGTAACTCTATGAAGTGAGGATTATTGTTATCCCCACTTTATTATTGTGAAATCAGGCACAATCAAGGTAAGTAACTTGGCCCAAGCAAAGATAAGCACAACTGGCTGGAAACACTGT
Organism: Bos grunniens; assembly: GCF_055505025.1. NCBI lineage: Eukaryota > Metazoa > Chordata > Mammalia > Artiodactyla > Bovidae > Bos > Bos grunniens. Next base: position 139,016,340 of record NC_141194.1, read on the forward strand.
CCATTGGTTTCAAGGATTCAGTACTTTCATCATAGTCTTATAAAGACAGAGAATAGATGAATATGAAGAGAAATTTCTAGATGTAGTAGAATCTGGGGGGCTTCATTTTGGATGATCTTTCCTCAGTAATCAATGAGGTGAGACTGTTACTAGAAATGGAGCTGGTAGGAATTGGACAAGAATGATGGGATGTAAAACATGGCAGCCTCCTCAGAGATCATCCAGAAGAAACTTCCCATTTTACAAATGATAAAAACTAGAACCAGAGAAGGAAGTGGCTTGTCCAAGGTCATCCAGGCAGTAGGTGGCAGAGTTGAGACCGGAACCCAGACCTCCTAATCCTTGCTCCATTGTGCAGTCCACTGTTACCCACAACCCCCCACGACTTTAACTGCTTCCCAAGGCCCTAAGAAACATGATATTTCAAATGTTGTATTTTCTGTAATTTATTTTATAAGACTTCAACATAAATTGTGTAGTGTATATGTGGGTTATTTAGTCTGAATCTACAACCTTGGGGTGGTCAGTTACCCTTATCGGGAATTACAGACTACAGGAGTGGTTATCTAGCATATAATAATTCTAACCAAGAAGTGGTTTCACAAGCACTTCACGTATCTTTATTTTTAATGAACACCAGGGGCTTTGTTAACTAGCATTAAATTTCTCATTGGTGAAATCAGTGGTGTTTAACACATGTGGGTTGGCTAGAAATATGGTAGAGATATTCCCAAAGTAGCAGAAAGAAGATGTAAGCATCTAACAAGCTCTATAGTGTTATCCCTTGGAATAGTACCCTAGGCTTAATTTTGTAAATAGTCGTGTGGGCAGCCACCAATGAGGATTCTTGGTTACTTCATCCTGCCACTAGGGTATTGCTTTGTCTGCCTCAAGTGAACCTTTGTGTGAGGTGTTGTTGGTGCACCTAGAAGGAAAAGGTGTTGGACTTGACTGAGCCGACAGGACAGAACAGGCTGTCTAATCATTTCTGTGCCTGCTTGACATTATTTAATGAGAAAAAGAATTTTAGATGAGGTTTACTTTTATACCTGCTAGTGAGGTTATGGGGAAAAGACCTATAGCCCTCACTCTAACAATGACTGGCTACTGGTATCCAGTGAAATATACCTAAGGATTGTGAATGACCAGTTGGCTTTAGGTCAGTTTACAACTCCAAGCAACTAACTGTATATCTCTATTTTGGACTTCTGTCTAAAGTTGGTGAGCTTCTGTCTTGGGGTGTATGGGGAGCTCCTACCCTAGGTGAATGTTGATAGAGCCTTTCTTGACCCAGAAGCCTCCCATTTGTACAATTTGCATGTACCAGAGTCTAAGCTGTCTCCCCTATAGCACTGCTGCCGCTAAGTCGCTTCAGTCGTGGCCGACTCTGCGACCCCATAGACGGCAGCCCACCAGGCTCCCCCGTCCCTGGGATTCTACAGGCAAGAACACTGGAGTGCGTTGCCATTTCCTTCTCCAATGCATGAAAGTGAAAAGTGAAAGTGAAGTCGCTCAGTCGTGTCCCACTCTTCGCAACCCCATGGACTGCAGCCTACCAGGTTCCTCTGTCCCTGGGATTTTCCAGGCAAGAGTACTGGAGTGGGTTGCCACTGCCTGGAAGTATCTCTTTTGGCCTGCTGAGCACTTGTTAATGACTGTGCCAGCGTTCTGACCTTGCTGCAGGCCTCAGCATTGCCTGGGAGAAGATTAGTCAGAGTTGAGCTGGCACTCAACCATGAAAAGCCGCTACTGGATATACAGTGTATGCATGGTATGATGTACGGCCAAAAAGACAAAGGAGGGAAGTTCTGCCATATTGAGGTACCTTGATGAAACACAATGAAGAAAAAGTCAAGGAGATTTTTACTAAGAAGAGATTTGTCTCTTTTTCCCCCCATTCATTATGACTATCAGTTAATAGAGCTTCCCTCAGCCAGTAACTCAGTTGGTAGAGGGAGGTGGATAGTGTAGTGCAGAGGTCCGAAACTCATACCTTCCACCTCTTCCCACCCCAAGTCCTGTCACAGATGTTTTGTTTGTCTCATATTGGATTTGAATGTATTCTGGAAGTGACATGAACTCTCCAGATGGCCACAGGCCCCACCCACCCCTCTATACCAAGCCCAAGTTCCACGTTTATGTGATCCACCTGGCCCATCATCATCTGTGATCTCAACCCCAGTTGACACGAGTCCCACCTCTAGAGACAGAAAGATCTCAGGTAGAAGCCTGACTCCACTAATTAGCCAACTGTGTGACCTTGAGCTTCCCAGGTGGCACAGTGGTTAAAAAAAAAATGTGCCAGCCAATCCAGGAGACTCAAGAGATGAGGGTTTGATCCCTGAATTGGAAAGATCCCCTAGAGGAGGAAATGGCAATCCACTCCAGTATTCCTGCCAGGATAATCCCATGGACAGAGGAGTCTGGCAGGCTACAGTACATGGGGTTGCAAGGAGCTGGACACAATGAGCAACTGGGCATGCACATGGCCTTGAGCTAGTTGCATATACATATATATATACACATATGTATGTATATAACCACCTCTGAGTCCTCTTTTATAAACTGGGGATGAGAGTAGGTCCTTTCTAGCAATGCTATGATGAGTCCATGAGATAAGACATGTACCACGCTTAGTGCAATGTTTTCCATGTGGCATGGGCTCAATGAATGGGAGTTATGATTATTATTTCAACACTAGTATTAAGTTTTTTGATAGCAAGGATGGCACAATGAATGCTATATAAACTGGTTGCAGTGCATCACTTTAACAAATGGATTGGCATTGCCAAGCCACCTAGTTTACAGCATGGCTAAAGACCAATCATTAGCCAAGAAGGAAAGAAGCACTGTCAAGGCAGATCATTTTCTTGTCCCTGCTTACCATCTCAAAGAACATTTTTGCTTGATTTGTTTACCTCAGACACTGTGACTTGAGGTGAGTCTCTTAGCTCTTTCAAGTTTTGATTGTCCAATCTCAGAGCCCAACTCACTAATGCTTGCATGGGCCAACAGCACCTCACTTACAAAAGTAACATGTGTAGAAAGTACCTGGTCAATGCCTGGAGATTAGGGCATGCTCAACAAGTATTCAATACGAATCCACATATCTCTGTTTACACTAACAGGGCTAATGATTCCAAAATCTTGTGTGCATTAGAATTACCCATAGAGTTTGTTAAGAAGGCCTATCTTTATATTTTGTGATTCAATATGTCTGAAGTGTGACCTGGGAATTCATGTGTTTAACAAGCATCTCTGGTGATTCTGCTGCAAGTGGGCCAATTCAAGAAATACTGTTTTAAACTAGCCAACAAGTAGTCTTGGAAACAGCAATAAGATATAAGAATGTTTGAGAATATATAACAGGTTCTGGCTAACTGTGGATGTTAGTGGCCTTTCTACCTTAAATTTACCAAAGTGTTCATCCACACAGAAACCCACACCCACATCCACACAATGATTCCTCTGTGAACTGGGTCCTGATCTCTTCAGGTCTCATCTGTTACTGGTAGCCAATTCCTTTCTGGGCAGCAGCAAGGATGAGGGCCCTGATTGCAATGCGTACTTGACAAGGTAGATCAGTCAATCATAGACGACTGAAAGGGGACTATTTTTGATTGCAACATTTTTTACACGTTAAACAAAAAATCCTCACCACCCCTCATCACAAACTGATTGTCCTTCTGAAAATGTCTCACAGTAATTACGGGGATCCCAGAGATTGGGGTCATGTATTGCAAGAAATGACCATGCACGGAAGCAGCAGCAGACCAGTACTACCAGAAAGGTGTGATTTGGAGGGTCAAAAACAATTCAAATTTTAGTTAATAAAGGACCAGATTTTGATCTATGGAGAAGGTCACATGTTGCAAACTAGGTGGAGTGTATTTGAGTAACTCCTGCTCATCTCTCAGAGTCTCCCACTGCCCCCTGAATGCCCACCATGCACTGGGCACCCCACTCTCTCGGGCAGGTCCCTTGTTCTGGGGTCACTTACCTGTCTTGGAAAACCTCCTCTGAGGATCCTGCAAGGTAAGAGGTAGTAATCTGATCAAAGAATTACTGTCGAAATAGTAATGGCTGATAAGGATTTAATGCATTCCCTACCAGAGATGGCATGCTTGCATTTTAGCACAGGTTTTCAGTGCTGTAACAGAAATAAGTGAATTGCTGGGATTTCAGACTAATGGCAGACTGTTGGGGGGCAATACTGGGTGATGATAGGGTGCTATTTGATAGTCCTCAAATGACACTGGATAAGCTTTTAATGACTTCCCTGGAGCACTCATCAGCTCACATGTCTTAGAAAATGACATCACTTTCCCACCCTCCCCTCTAGCTCACAATGAGTGCCTGGCACCAGCCTTGAAAATGGAGTCAATTTTTCAGGCTCTTAGGGAAGCAGACAGAACTTGGGTTGTGTTGTACTTCATATTTCTAACCCTGTTGAAGGAAAGTCAGACAGCTGAGGAGCAGATGCTACGTGCCTGCTTCTGGCATGCCATGACCCCAAGAAGCAAAGTGGAGAGGCAGTTGGAATTGCATGCCAACCTTTGCTCTCTTGGGCAGGTTGTTTCTAAAAGGGACACTTTGGGGTGTGGCAAGAAGCCAAGTTACCGTCAGCCTGGCTCATGAGCTACCTCCCCCCTCAGCATGCCTTCCAGTCTCCATTCCAAAGCCCTATGAAAAGCAACTCTTAAGTAGATGCTCTCACCAGACACCTACAGACATGGCTGAAATGAACACAGGGTGGTTAAGAGTATGATAGGGACATCCGTGAGTCAGAATGAGCCAAATGTGTCTCTTATAAAGTTTTCTTTGAAAGTCATGTGGGTAAGAGCTTGTCTGGGGGAGCCTTTTTCTTTGGTGATCACAGTCTCCCTGCAAAATGTGGTTTGAGTACCAGCAGTATTGGCATCACCTGGGAGCTTGCTAGAAATGCAGATTCTTGGACACTGAAGATCTATTGAATCAGAATCTTCATTTTGACAAGATCCCAGGTGTCTGCTATGCACATGAAAGGTGAGAAGTGCTGTTCTAGACTTAACCCTATAGAGTTAAGGGTCATGACCAGCTGTGTCTCCTTTCCTCCTTCTTATCCCCACACCCCTTCTAAATAAGTACAGATGGTCACATTGATGACAAGTGCTACAGAAGTAAATGGCAGTTAGCAACTGAGGGGAAGGGAAGTCCAGAGGGCAGTAAACATGGAAAAGTATCTACATATGAACCTTCACGTTGTGAAAGTTCAAAGGTGTGAACATATGTTTGCATGGCCAATCACATAAGTTAGTTCATGTGTCTGGTGTACATTGTCACACGTGTGTACACTCCACAAGTGGTTGTGCTTTTGTGTACTTTACAGTACTGTGTAGAGTACAGTAGTAGAGTATCCTTATTTCAAGCCCAGGATGTCTGGAAGCAAGTGTAAAAGCAGCTGTGATGTAGTTGCTACTGCTGTACTTTTCAAGATACTGTACTATAGGTTTAAAAATGTTTTCTTTATTTTTTGTTTTGTACATATTCTTTGTATGAAAAGTATTATAAACCTATTACACTATAGTACTGAATAGCTGGTTGTGTGAGTGGGGTACCTAGGCTAACTTTGTTGGACTTACGAACAAACTGGGCTTACAAATGTATTCTCAGAACAGAGCTCATTCATATGTAGGGGACTTACTGCACTTCTCTGACTATTGCTCAACCTGAAATCCAGAACAGAGTATTCTGCTTCTTTCCATTGTGTGTGTGTGTTGAGGGTAACCAGAGTGTGCACTTGAGAAAAAGGAAGGGAGAAATGGAGGGGGAGGGGAGGAGACACTGCTCACCTAGGCTTCCAAGTCCCTCTAGAGTTAGATGCTGCCTCGTAATCACTACATTATGCATGCCACCCCAGGGAAAGAGCGCTTTCAGTCTGAGACCAGCTTCCTCAGCACCTTTCTCCCCTCCTATGGCCTCCCTTCCCTGCCAGTGCATCCCCTGCCAGGGCCCACATAGGCACCTTCAGACTCTGCAGCAGCCTCTTTTTGGGTAGTAGATCTAAAAAGTTGACATTTTCTAAGAACTACTTTACTGAGGCATGATTAAGATACAAAAAACCGCACATACAGTCTTCTTTAGGCAGAAACTGAGTGCCTATGACCTTTTGCTGCTTCCCAAATGACCACAAAGATACTTAAGTTCAACATGGGGAAGGTGCACCTCCCCTATGCCTTGGGTGAACTTACACCAAACCTACCATATGTAGGGAGCTATTTTTTATATATAATTTTTTATTGGAGTATAGTTGTTTTATAATGTTGTTTTAGTTTCTGCTGTACAGCTAAGTGAATCAGCCACACATACACACATATCCCCTGTTTTGGATTCGACTTTGGCCTGTAGAGGTCTTCCCTGACCAGGGGCAGCTGATCTCTGGTTTGGATAGACTGAACAGCTGCTCTGCACCTCATGTCCAGAAACACTCCTGTTTGAGTAGATTTCCTTGGAATTGAGGCATTCTGGTTTCCCATTGTCTCTGGTTTTAGAGCAAACACTCCCCAGTTAGGTATATTAACCCTGTATCAGCCACTCTCAGCTCGATTCTTAAATTAGATAGAAAGCTGTCACCCTCAAAGTAGGAGTATGGACCAAGGACAGAGATCTTCTGGTTAGAGAAGGAGCATGTGGACTGGAAAAGTCTAGAGTAGGAAACAATCCCTGGTATGGTGGGTCAGATCTCTGACTTAGGGGCCAGTGGGATACCAGTGAACGGGCCTTGGCTGGGCAGGTGGAGCATGAGGAGAAAATAACGGCAAGAGAAGAGGAAGAAGTGAGAAGAGGACAAATTCCGTCCATGTGGAACTTCTGCCAAGTACCCACCCCTTTCAGGGGCTGCTGCCCTGGCTCAAGGCTCACCCCACAGACAGGCTGAGGCTATTTGTCAGCTCTCAGACATTTCCCAAGCTGGGAGGGTCTTCCTTTTGTGTCTGCACAACTCCCACACTCCTGCTGGAAAGTGCCCAGAGCCCCCACCTTGGGTTTACACCCTCCTGTGGACATGTCATCTAATTGGACCCAAAGCATCAAAGTCAAAGCACCAAAGGAACAAAGTCAAAACTTGACTTTTTTTTTAATGGGCCAGGTAAAGTATGCAAATAATTTTCCTGACATTCAGAGCAGATGGAAAGTTTTTTGAAAGGTCTTTCAAATATGTTTGTGGTCTCAGTCTAAGAAGTTCAAAGTGGAATCATCAGAATTAGCATATGTATCCCCCCCCTTCTCCCTGTGAAGGTATGAATTCTACCTTCTTAAATGCTGGCCCTCTCTAAAAATGCATGCTGTCTTTTAATCCTTTAGCCAATTATATAAAAATAACAAATCTCTTATCCACAAAGGAAGATTAATAATGGTGCCTCAGAAGCTTCATTTATTTTTCCATCTGTTAAACTGAAACCAGCCAATCACCACTGACTACCCATAATAATGAAATGTTTTAGAAATACCAGGAGTTAGAAAAAATACAATAACAATCTCAGCCAGCCCTCACTATTCTCATGGAGTCTTGGTGAGCAGTGAGAAAAAGGCAGAATGAAGGAAACAGACCTCTGATAGAGGCAGAAGTGGCGGACGTGAGAAACTAGTTTCATTTTAAGGAAAAAAAGTTAAAATTGCTGAGAGGAAGAAAAACCATGGCTCTTTTTGCAGTGGTCATAGATGGAGAACAAAGAGGTTTTGTTTCTTCATTGCCCTCAGACCCTTCCTGTCGCCGCTGCTCCACTTAGTAGATAACCAGAAGTTGCCTTCTAGGGGCGGTCCTACACTTTGCTGGATGCTCAGCTTTACAGCCCGCTGATTGCCGTCTGTTTTTATGGCCCAAATGAACAGCATCACCTGTCTCCCTCCTCACCACGTGAAAAACAGATTAAAGAAAAAAGAAAAAACATAATAAAGCTTGTGAGAAGGTGACTTAAATCTTTGACCGGCGACCTCTTCGTGCTCCAGTGAGCTTATGGAAGACCAGCCAGCAGACAGAGGGAGAGCTGTTAAGGTGCAAAGATGGGGGAATTGGGGGTGGGAGGTGGAGATGAAGCAACTGACACTGGTTAGTGTGCCAAGATCTGTTTGAAGGCAGGTGCCAGGATATGATGGGTCTTCACCCTGCTTCCAAAGATGATGTGTAAAATGCAAACCAAACAAGACCCACCCAAGAGCAGAGAATAGGATCATGAGAGACATTTCTTTCCCAGCTGGACTTAAACAGTTAAATAGAACCTGGCAATTTAATGAGATAATTAGATTGTGACTCTGTGGGCAAGAGACAAAAACCTGTCTCAGCTAAGGACACTTGGTAGCAAAATGCGCTCAGTTAAAAAGGAGTGTGCTCTCAGTTAGCAGGTATATTTCAAATGGCTTGAAAAAAATTAATGGAACACAAATTTGCAGCTGATGAGGTACATTTCACCAGCCAAAGGGATTTTTCCTGGGGCTCCATTAGAGCCTGCACTCCTAAGTCCCACTCTCAGTCCCACCATCACTACTGTGCCTCCATCAACAGATTTTTATTTAAGCCAAGTGCGTTAAGAGCACAATTTTGTGGTGAATAACCTTTAAGGTTACATTTGCCTTTTCCTTGCCTCTTGCAAACAGTGCGTAATCCACGAACACATTTGTTGGCTGTAAAGGTGTACAACAGCAATTTTTGCAATGACAGTGCGGAGAGGGAATATGAGATCTGTGTGCTAATGAGCTGACACTGCAGAGGCTGGGGCGATGTAGTGTGGAGTACACTACAAGTGCACAGCAGCAAGACACAGGAGGAGACTTCAAGGGAATCGGAGGCATTTCCTGAGGAACCAGGGCAAGCAAGCCACCCCAAGGGGACCTGGCGGTCCCTGGGTGCTGCCACATTCCCCCAAAGCCTTATGATGATCAAATCTGGTTTTTAAAGAGCAAACGTGTATACAATGTAAAGCATGTGTGTACATCTCTTTGCATGAATACTGACTATGTGTGTAGGGGTACCTGTGTGTGCCTGAAGGCATGTGTCCTAGAATCATACTATTCACACCATCCTTCTTTCTGGGGCTACCTGGCCAAATTGTAAAGGAAGGCAGCAAACTCAGTTAATCCCTGTGAAATAAGAACATGTGCTCCAAATCAGATGAGTCTCTTCGATAAACTTCAATTCACCTCTGAGCTGAGATCCCAAATGAACCACCTTTCAAAGCCAGCATGCTGTTATTGCCCTCTTAAGACGCGAAATGAAGTTGGAGTCTGTCTTAAGCAAACCTCTTGGAAGTTGTGCAAAAAAAAAAAAAAAAATGGTTGCTGGTGAAGAAGAGTCTTTAAATAACTGATGCCTGGGATTCATTGCAAGGAAACTCTCTGAATACATCGGAGGAGGGGATGCGAAGGGAGAGCAGGGACATATACAGGAGGCATTACCACTTGTTTATTTTTGACATATTTGTTTACCTGCATAATACCTGTGTCCTCAAAATTGTGTGCCTGCCCTAAGATTGAGGGCACAGGAAAGATCATGGAAATAAATCAATTCTAGTGTTAGGGGAAGCTGAAACAAGGAATTCTGAATAGGAAGAAGGGAAAGGTCTTTAATTTTTGCCATTCTATTCCATATTGAATCAGATAGGAGAGGTGGGTGACCAGATTTGGACTCTTCTGGGGTTTTCTCAAATTCTCCCTAGATCTCCAGGGAAGGGCAGGCCAGAAGATCCAGGGTTTTGTTTTTTTTTTTTGTCTCTGCTCCATAGTGCAATCAATTGTAAGAATGGAACCAGGATCACCTGCCAGTCTCTATTGCCAAACTAGTATTGTGTGCGGACATCTATGTCACGTGATCTTCAATTCCAAGAGAAAAAGGCCAGGGCAAGAAATGAGATCCACCTACAGGACTTCCCTGGCCCCGTGAAATGATTGTGTTCTGCATTCAGAGACTATCCGTCGGAGACAGCTTTGAGATTTGGCCCCCATTCAGTGATTATGACATTCAAAGAGGACTGTTTTGAGGACCAGAGATGATGAGTTTTCCTCCTCTGTCTTCTGAGCTGTAAAGTCTGAGTGTGCAACAGGCAGCTGGGTACACATCACTGGTTTCTGGAAATGTCTTCTGTGTGAGTCAGTGTGTGCATATGTGTGGACTTGGCATACGAAGGGCAAGGTCACCTTTCTGTTTTGTCTTTCCTGTTGCCCAGTGAGCCACACCCTTTATATCACACTTTCAAGCCCCCATCAATAACCTAGTCTTGTAAGGTTATAAACTGAAGTGCTGTGGACTTAGGGTAGGGGCTTCTGATCAATTTCTTTTCCTTTCATGGTTGTTCCTTTATTGCTCTGAGAGATAAGGCATTAAGGCAACTCGACACCCAATATGGATGACTCACTGCCTGTTCTCAAACCTGAGCTTTTCACATGGCAAGGATTATTTCCTGAATGCTCCTTGAGTAGGGTTCTGATGGCCCTGGGCTGGCGAGTGCCAATCTGATTTGCCCATAAAAAACAAGACCCAAATTCTTGGAAATCAGTCATTCCTGAGGAGTCAGCTAGCACTCTTTATCTCAGTCCTCATCAGTGGAAAGGCACTAAAGTGAGTTGAAATAAATGTTATTCATTATTAATAGTAATAAATCCGGGTAGTTTCATGTATTTAGTTTTGAATCTGTTCTAATTGATACTTAGGAAGCTGCGTTTGAAATTCAGCCTCTAGACAAGATCACAGTGCTGCAGGATTAAGAGTCAGATGTGTGTTGTAAGTGTGCTATAGAAGACAGGCTGGGATTACCAAAATAAGATGCAAAGTATAGACAGACATTTTGTAACTTTCACACTTAGCTGGAATTAATAAGCGCCTATTTTTGTCAATGTCAGAAAGCCAAAGAATGTCAAATACAGAGTATCTCAGAACATGTTCTTATAAGGATCTGTACCTTCAGAGAAAATTTTCTTAAAGCTGATAACTGTCACCATTTCTTGCAAAGTACTTTACCTCCATCCCCTTGACCTAAGTCTTCAAATCCAAGGAACCCATGGCCTTGGAGACCCTGTCAACAGTTTTTGGAAATCACATATCCTTTGAGGCAGAAGCATTTGAAGAATGTCATATACAAAGTTTTACCCAACCAAATATAAATATCATTTCTCCCCTGAAAGAAAATCAAAAGTCAAAAATTCCCAAATACACCAGCCATAACAGCAAAACATATTTATGCCATCATCACCTTCATTGGTGTGAAAACTTTTCATGAAATAAGCTTAGATGAAGAATGATCAGTCTTTCTCATAAAACATTCCAGAAAAACCTGTGTCCAACAGGCTATTAGTCATCTGGGTTCCTGTGGCTTTACTTCTTAAAATGTCCCCTTTCCACGGGAACAATCACAGGGCACAACTAGCTGTTTCAGAAGCTGCTTTGGGGCTGATGAAATTGCTCCCTTTTCATATCCAGTTTCCTGCTGCAACCTCCCCCTTCCACCTTTTGCTCTAAGTTAAGAACTGTGTTGTCCTTAACCATGGGGGCAGGGAGCAAACACCACTAGGGGAGACAGAACAGAGGTAGCTTTTTCCAGAGAGTCCTCTGAACACTTTCTCCCTTCCCGTCAGTTTGCCAGGTGTTCATCACTCCTAATCAGTTTGCAGTCTTATCAGTTCCTATCAGAGCTCTCTTGGTAAGAAAGGTGATATTCTAGGACAGAAAGAAACCAGGGAACCCAGCCTAATCTGTCCCTCAAGGTCACTTGTTTGCAGAATTTCTCATATTTGGCTTCTACATAGCGATTGTCAAATTCAGCTCCTTCTTACAGCCAGGTGCTAGCTTTAACAGTCAAGTAATGAATTGACTCAATCAAGAGGCTTCTTTCTTTAATCCCATCAGAAAAAATTTCCATGAACAGCTATGCTATTTTTTCCCCCAGCCAAAGGAAAAGAAAGGGGAGGGGGTGGCAGGGGAGGGAGCGCCAGTTTAGCAGGGAGGAAAATGAAAGTTTTGCATCAAACATTATTCACGACAGAGTTTTGTGTACAGCCTTAAGTCCCTCCCTCAGCAGGATCCTCTGGCGTTCATTTATGTCGCGTGAAACCTGAATTGACTCGAGCCTCTTGAATGTCTACTGGGGCAATCAGCCCCCCTCCAGCACGGAGAGCAGACCCCAAGTCCCATAAGCGAAATGCGAATGAGGTCCCCAGGTCCCGCAAGGAGGAAAAGCAGATCTACTTACAAGCATTAGTCACAGAAAAACTATTGGAAGAATCCAAGTGATCTACGTGGTAATTCAAATGGAAGGGCTTCTCGGTGGTGTTCTGGTTGGTGTTGTATAACTGCACAGCAAAGCGGAAAGCACTGTGCTCCTGCACCGTATTTCTCATGAAAAGTCCACCTAGAAGCAAAGGGAACTGAGATTTGGCTTGTGTCCTCCCCCCCGAGGAGTTAGAAATTGGGGAGCACTACAGATGGACGATACCCTCTCAGTGGTACCCGGGTGCACGACGATGATTTTGATTTTCAACCTGTGTGTCTTTGATGACTCTTGCGAACTCAAATTTTGGCCAAGAGAAACCTAGTTTTCCTTCAGAGAGTCAGAGGAGACGCTGGGGAAAAGGCGGCATGGGGAAAGAGGGCCGAGGAGCCTGCTTTGGGGGTCGGACGATGGAATAAAGAGTGGGACTTGGTTCTTTCTCAGGCGGTAGCTTCCTGTCCCCTCTTCCCTCATACCTCCCATCTCCACAAGCCGGTTCATCCTTTACTGGCGCAAAGGGAAAGGTTGGAGAGAAAAACAATTTCATTTCCCCCTGCTACTCTATCCTGTTCCCCACAGCCCCCTCCACCCCGTGACAATACAGGGGCTGGGTTCTGTAATTGGCAACAATTCGAACTTCTTGACTGGTAAATACAGGCAGAAGCCGAGAGAACTCCCTCCCAGCGCCCGGGAGCCGGACTCCAGACAGACACAGCGGCAATTCATGAATTCGTGGGCTGCGTGACTTCGCCGCTCGCTGGCTCAGCTCCTAGTCTCACCCCTGCCTCTACCCCCTCCGCCACCGACCTCGGTGGCTGCCCGGGTCTCGGGGATGCAGAGTGGGTTTCCACCTCCCCTAGCACTGGCCGGTCTCTCGGGACTCGGAGACGCGGGACGGGGCGCCCTGGACCGGGTTACGCGCCCTGGCGCAGCCAGACAGGCGGCATCACCCTGGGACAACTTGCAGCGGCGGCACGCACGCCATGGCAAAGTCCGGGGCAGCGAGCCGAAAAGCCGCGACTCTGCGCCGGGTTGCAGCCTCCCAGCCTCTTGCAGGCGTCCCCGGCTCCGCTCAGCTCAGAAAACCCGGCAGCCTACCCCCACCCCCAGCCCCAGGAGACCACCTCTCCGTTTCCCGATGCTCCCCAGATCAGCCAGCTCTCTGGGGTTCAGACCCGTGAGATTCCTGCCCGATCCCCATCCCCAGTCCCTTCCCAGGCCATGCAGGACAGGGACCCGGTAGCCGTGCCAGGGCAGCGGGCTCGGGTGCCGGAGAGCCGGGGCCGACCGGCAGGCTGGCTCGCGCTTACCTATGCTGATGGTGTTGGGGAATCCTCCGTGAGAATGACCCAAAAGCCCCAGGACTAAAAAGAAGACCGCCCGGAGCACGCTTTGCCCCATTTTCTTCTGCCTGGCCATGCTACGCCTAGAACGAAGCTGACAAGAGCATGGGCGCAACTCGGGAGTCGTCAAAATAATAATAGAAAAAGAAAAAGAATTCGCCGGCTCTTTTACCCCCTCCCCTCAACTTGCTCTCGCTCACTCTTCCTTTCCACCCCACACTAGTCCTCCTCCTCCACCACCTCCTCTCTTCTCTCTCTCTCTCACGCTCCCCCTCTCGCTCCCTCTCGTTCCCAGGCTCTCTCACACCCCCTCCCCGCCCCCCACCTCACTTCTGTCTTCACACCAATCTGGAAGGCGGGTTCATTGGCTGCAAGCTCGGTTCGCCAAAGCGATCTCCCTCCCTATCACTAAGACAGACAGAGAGAGAGAGAATAAAAACAGAAAACAAAAATGAAAAAGACAAAACACCAGAAAACAAACCAATAAATCCCCCAAAGAAACAAAAGAGAGAAAGAGAGAGAGAGAGAGAGAAATTAAAATCTGAGACTTTTCTCCCCTAGAAGATGGTGGGTCTAAAGAGGGATAAAAAGAAGGAAAGAGCGAAAAGGCTCAGCGGTGGCGAATTGGGCTCTTCCAATTGGGCCGGTAGGGGGATATTGATCAAAGTTGATCTGACGTGGAATTAAAGCCGCACACCGCTTAGCTCCACTGCAAACTGCAGCCGCGGACTGCAAAGCCTCGGTGCTGGCGTTTGTCAACATGGGAGATGGAATCGATAGAAATACACCAGTCCTCACGTGGGCCAGCCTCTCAAGCTGCAGCCAGTTTTTTAAAGAAAAGAAGAAAGAAAAGCTGTTTTGTTTGTGCGTTTGTGCGTCTGGCTTAAAGCAGAGGGGTCTTGCGGGGGGCGGTGAGTGGTTACTCTGGAGTCTCTGTAGAGACTCGGAGAAGCAGTTCCCATCACAATGCGCCCGAAGATGCTGCGCATGCCTGGGCCATGCCGCTCAGTTTTTACAGCGGAGATCCGAGAAGGAGTGAAGAGCCCCCCAGCCACCCCCAATCCCCACAGCTCTGGGAGGCGAGTACCTCTCCGGACCCAAGCGCAGAGCCGGGCCTACGGGGGAGAGGGGAGACGGCTGTGCTGGGCAGCACGGGGCTGACTGCTTGGGAGGACGTAGAAAAGTCTGTGCGTGGAGGTGGTGACTAAAAGGTTAATGAAAAGGACTCTCAGTCCCAACAGTGAAGGAGGAGAGAGGTGCAGGAATGAGTTGGGGTATGGTGGCTAGGAGCACTCCATGGACCGGAGGAGCCTGGTTGGCTACAGTCTATGGGTTCGCAGAGTCGGACAGGACTGAGTGACTAACACACACACAGTGATTGGAAGTTAAGGTTGGAGGAAACTGCCCCTAACTGCCTTGCTCCCTCGGTCTTGCCTTTCTGCATAGTATCCTAGGCCCCTGAGTGATGACCCCAGAGGCCATCAATTTCCCCCCACTCCTCTTGTCTAAGGAGAAGAAAGAACAGGGATTGGATCCTGTATATACAATATACAGTCTGGATCTCTATTGAGGGTGGTCCCCTCCACAACATCCCTTGGACAAATAAACCTCTTAGGCTGTAGCCGCCTCTCCATAGCCCCTTTCTCCAATGGTGAGAAAAAAGAAGTCTCCTTATCTCCAGAGTCTTTCACACCTACCCCAGCTACTGGGGAAGGGCTGGATTTTGTCCCTCCCCACAACAGCTGTTCTTTTTTTTTTTTCATATCCTCTTCTCCTGGTGTACGTGGAAAATGAAACTTCCTGCCAGCCTGCAGCAAAGTGGTATGCATGGGGTAGAGGATACTAAGGCAGGGCCCCAGGGCCCCAACTGACACACTGATTATGCCAGAACTTTGGGTTTGATGTGACATATATTGGAGCCCAGAACAGAAAGTTTTTAAACCCTTGAGCAATCAGAAAAATAGTTCTAGGCTCTTCCCAAATGTCTACCCATTCTGATAATGTAGAATATCTTCCTACCCCAGCACCCATGGAAATCTATTGTCTCCATTTGGATGGTCCATGCAAAGAGTGAGGGAGAAACCTAGGATTCATAGAAGCCTAAATTTGCAGGTGGTTGGGATATTAGGACAAAAGGGTAGCAGAGGCTAGGTTGACTACCTCTTGACAAATGTGGAGCGAGAGACAACATGATTCAGGGACATGGACTTAAGGAGACAGGTTCAGGTTCAAATCTATATTCCATCATATAGAGGCATTGTGTGACCTTGAGTGACTTTCTTAATCTGAACCCCAGTTCAGACTTTCATCTGCAAAATGGAAATAGAAATATTTCTTTCCTGATAGACTGGTTGTAGATTGAATAAGATAGTGGATTAAGTGGATCTAATTCAGTGCCTGACTCAAAGAAATCAATAAATGTTAATTTCCAAACTCTCTTCCCTCTTTCTCATCTTCTGATAGTGCCATTTTCTCCCCCAAAGTACCTCATGCAATCAGCCTGCTCTTTCTCTACCATCCCCCAAACCTCAGACTCAGCTGCCCAATTTTTGCCAGTGTTCCACATCAGTCTTCCCGCTGTAGTTCCTCCAGAGCCCTAGGAGACAGGACAGAATCTGGTAGATGCATCTGTACTAAGGTTCTAATAGCAGGCAGTGGCAATTTAATATTAAAAATGACACATTTAGAGAACCTTTACTCTGTGCCAGGCACTATATGTTCCTCCTTTTAGATAACATAGTTGCATTTTAATAGGAGCCTTCAATGCTTTGGCCAAAGAAATAACTCTGATGAGTTTCAGGTTGGTTTCAGGTGGATAGACAACATATTTTGGACAGAGGCGGGGTCGCGGGCAGCTTTCAGCACACCTCACTTCACTCCTGAAGGCCTCCAGGTCCCCAGCCCTGCTTGGCTGACACTGAGCATCAGTGGATGAAGAGAATTGTGGCCATCTTTAGCCATTTGGCTGGAAGAGTAATAGGATGGGTCAGCAAGGAAAGATGAGAGGAAGAAAGGCATCTCAGTGCCTCTGCACTTGAAAATTCTCCATTGAATTCATCTCTGTAAATGACACCCATCCCTTCCATTTTCAGTCTCCCCTCTCCACTACCTTTTTCCCTCTCTTTCATCTGCTGCCACTCTTTCAACTTTGCACCGTCAGTGGCAGCTGTTGGCAGAATTGGACTAGTCCCATCTGAGCCAGCAGGGACACAGTGGCGCACGAGGCATATTGCTGTTGGTGGAAAAGCCTGCTTAATATGTGCGGATTCTTTTGCAATTGATCCAAGAAAGCAGTGAGACCCTATTTGAACTTCATCTCTGGTTTTCCAATGAGGAGCTAGAGGTTGTACTAGCAGCATCATAGCCACCAAAAGTTGCCAACAAAGCCCCCAAACCAGCTCTCCCTCTGTGCTTAAGAGGTATCCCAGCTCCACTCAAGATGACCTGCTAGTCTCAGGACCCAAGACTGCACTTTTAAATGAGCTCTATGATACAGTTTAAGCAGCAAGAAAATAATTCATTGCAGTTCTTATTGAGAGGCTGTTCTGTATTCTTTCATGACATGGTTAGTCAGGTGCAGTCACAAGAGGGGACATAGGAAAGGCACAGGAAAACAAATTTATTATCCTCACAGGTCCTAGAGAAACTGTCAATATGCCATACCAGAGGACCACATTGTGGGGTACCCAAGGAATGGGCTCAACCAAGCAAGTGGGGGAGATGAGATAGAGACCAGAACAGAGGCCCAGGGGAAAGTACATTTATTGGGGTTCAGAATACACAAGCAGCCCAATATGCTGCAGTCCGTGGGGTCGCAAAGAGTCAGACACGACTGAGTGACTGGACAACAACAAATATATAAGCAAAAGGGTTATTTCACTGGGATATTTTAGGGACATTAGGTGACAGTCAAGGGAGAGCAAGCCTTACCACGCTGACACACCTGGTTACCTGGCAAGGGGCTCATGGCCTGATTTTGGGGATGTTGGGGCAGCAAATGAAATGTGGAGTTCTAAAATTTATAATACAAAAGTGAAAATAGTGGAGAAGGAAATGGCAACCCACTCTAGTATTCTTGCTTGGGAAATCCCAGACACAGAGGAGTCTGCTAGGCTACTACAGTCCTGCTGCTGCTGCTGCTGCTAAGTCGCTTCAGTCGTGTCCGACTCTGTGCGACCCCATAGATGGCAGCCCACCAGGCTCCCCCGTCCCTGGCATTCTCCAGGCAAGAACACTGGAGCGGGTTGCCATTTCCTTCTCCAACGCATGAAAGTGAAAAGTGAAAGTGAAGTCGCTTAGTCGTGTCCGACTCTTAGCGACCCCGTGGACTGCAGCCTACCAGGCTCCTCCATCCATGGGGTTTTCCAGGCACGAGTACTGGAGTGGGGTGCCATTGCCTTCTCCGCTACTACATTCCATGGGGTCCCAAAAGGGTCAGACACAGCTTAGTGACTCAGCAACAACAAAGAACAATGGCAGTTTTAGCCAATATGTGAGAACACAAAAGTTATAAGGAACTGGGGGCTGGGACTGAAACAAAAGTCCGATTGTTTACAGATGTGGATGTCTATTTAGAAAAACCAAAATAAGCTTCAGGTGAACATTTAAACTAAAACAAACAAACAAACAAAAAAAAACCCAAAAAGCAAAAGTGAAAATAAATAATACTTCACTGTTGCGATTTCTGTTTCAAAATTGGGATGGGGCACTTGGGTAAGCAAAAAGAAAAGTCAGCAGTGGAATTTGGAGATGGAGTCTATATTGCACATTAAACTTCACACTTACTAACTGGATACTTTTCAAATAAGAAAAATAATGACAAAAATCATTCTGATTCCTTAGAAGGAAACTGTTCTACCCTTTATAAAGTTAATGAAACCAAGATGCTATATCCCTTGCCTAATAGAAAGATGATTTTCTCACTGTTTGACTTGAAACTTTGATTTCTTCAACAAACGTTTGACCACCTGCTATATGACAGGCTCTGCTAGGCACCGGGAATTTAAGGAAGCAAGACAGTTTCTGCTTTCAGTAAATTTCAGGTTCAGAGAGGAGCAGATGTATTCATTGGGAATGGCAATCTAACAGGATAAGTGCTGTGAAAACAGTAAGTACCAGCTACCCATGGAAGTATAGAGGAAGGTGTTTAAATGTCTGAAACAAAGTATTGATACTTCCCTTGTCCTACATTCAATGCCATGCTTCTAAAAAGAGAAGACAGAACAACAGGATTTCTAAGGTCCTATGATTCTATGTTGTTCCTTGTTCAGTAGCTAAGTCATGTCTGACTCTGCAACCCCATGGACAGCAGCATGTCAGGCTTCCCTGTCCTTCATGATCTCCCGGAGTCTGTTCAAACTCATGTTCATTGAGTCCCTGATGCCATCCAACCATCTCATCCTCTGTCATCCCCTTCTCCTCCTGCCCTCAATCTTTCCCAGCATCAGGGTCTTTTCCAATAAGTGGGATCTTCCCATCAGGTTGCCAAAGTATTGGAGCTTCAGCATCAGTCCTCCCAATGAATATTCAAGGTTGATTTCCTTTCAATTCAGTTCAGTCACTCATTCGTGTCCGACTCTTTGCGACCCCATGGACTGCAGCACGCCAGGCCTCCCTGTCCATCACCAACTCCCGGAGTTTACTCAGATCCATGTCCATTGAGTCAGTGATGCCATCCAACCATCTCATCCTCTGTTGTCCCCTACTCCCCCTGCCTTCAATCTTTCCCAGCATCAGGATCTTTTCAAATGAGTCAGCTCTTTGCAGCAGTTGGCCAAAGTATTGGAGTTTCAGCTTCAGCGTCAGTCCAAAGAATAGTCAGGACTGATTTCCTTTAGGATGGACTGGTTGGATCTCCTTGTAGTCCAAGGGACTCTCAAGAGTCTTCTCCAACACCACAGTTCAAAAGCATCAATTCTTCGGCACTCAGCTTTCTTCACAGTTCAACTCTCACATCCATACATGACCACTGGAAAAACCATAGCTTTGACTAGATGAACCTTTGTTGGCAAAATAATCTCTGCTTTTTAATTTGCTCTTTTGGTTTGTCATATTTTTCCTTCCAAGGAGCAAGTGATTTTTAATTTCATGGCTGCAGTCCCCATCCGCAATGATTTTGGAGCCCAAGAAAATAAGATCTGTCGCTATTTCCAATTTTCCCCTTCTATTTACCATGAAGTGATGGGACCAGGTGCCATGGTCTTAGTTTTTTGAATGTTGAGTTTTAAGCCAGCTTTTTCACTCTCCTCTTTCACCCTCATCAAGAAGCTCTTTAGTTCTTCTTCACTTTCTACCATTACAGTGGTATCATCCACGTATCTGAGGTTGTTGATATTTCTCTGGCAACTTTGATTCCAGCTTGGGATTTATACAGCCCAGCATTTCACATGATGTAGTCTGCATAGAAGTTACATAAGCAGGGTGACAATATACAGCCTTGTCATACTCCTTTCTCAATTTTGAACCAGTCTGTTGTTCCATGTCCGGTTCTGTTGCTTCCTGACCTGCACACAGGTTTCTCAGGAGGCAGGTGAGGTGGTCTGGTATTCCCATCTCTTTAAGAATTTTCCACAATTTGTTGTGATCCACACAGTCAAAGGCTTTAGCGTAGTCAATGAAGCAGAAGTAGCTATTTTTCTGGAATTCTCTTGCTTTCTCTTCTGACCCAGTGGATGTTGGCAATTCAATCTCTGGTTCCCATGCCTTTTCTAAATCCAGCTTGAACATCTGAAAGTTCTCGTTCATGTACTGCTGAAGTCCAGCTTGAAGGATTTTGAGCATTACCTTGCTAGCATGTGAAATGAGCGCAATTGTGTGGTAGTTTGAATATTGTTTGGCATTGCACTTCTTGAGATTGGAATGAAAACTGACCTTTTCCAGTCCTGTGGCCACTGCTGAGTTTCCAAATTTGCTGACATATTGAGTGTAGCACTTTAACAGCATCATCTTTTAGGATTTGAAATAGCTCAGGTGGAATTCCATCACCTCCACTAGCTTTGTTCATAGTGATGCTTCCTAAAGCCAACTTGACTTCACGTTCCAGGATGTCTGGCTCTAAGTGAGTGATCACATCATCATGTTTATCTGGGTCATTAAGACCTTTTTTGTATAGTTCTTCTGTGTATTCTTGCCACTTCTTCTTAATCTCTTCTGCTTCTATTAGGTCCTTACCATTTCTGTCATTTATTGTGCCCATCCTTGCATGAAATGTTCCCTTGAAATCTCCAATTTTCTTGAAGAGAACTCATATCTCCCATTTTATTGTTTTTGTATATTTTTTACATTGTTCACATAAGAAGGCTTTCTTATCTCTCCTTGCTACTCTCCGGAACTCTGCATTCAGTTGGGTATATTTTTCTCATTCTTCTTTGCCTTTTTCTTCTCTTCTTTTCTCAGCTATTTGTATAGCCTCCTCAGGCAACCGCTTTGCCTTCTTACATTTCTTTTTCTTTGGGGGATGGTTTTGGCACTGCCTCCTGTACAATGTTACAAACCTCTGTCCATAGTTCTTCAGGCAGTCTACCATATCTAATCCCTTTTATCTGTCACCTCCACTGTATAATCATAAGGGGTTTCATTTATACCTGAATGGTCTAGTGGTTTTCCTTGCTTTATTCAGTTTCAGCCTGAATCTTGCAATAAGGAGCTCATAATTTGACCACAGTCAGCTCCCAGTCTCGTTTTTGCTGACTGTATAGAGCTTCTTCATCTTCAGCTGCAAAGAATATAATCAATCTGACTTTTGTACTGATCATCTGGTGATGTTCATGTGTAGAGTTGTCTCTTGTGTTGCTGGAAGAGGGTGTTTATATGACCAGTGCATTCTCTTGGCAAAACTCTCCTAGCTTTTGCCCTGCTTCATTTTGTACTCTAAGGCCAAACTTGTCTGTTATTCCAGGTATCTCTTGACTTCCTACTTTTGCATTCCAATCCCCTGTGATGAAAAGGACATCTGTTTTTGGCTTTATTTCCAAAAGGTCTTGTAGGTCTTCCATAGAGCCAGTCAGCTTCAGACTCTTCTGCAGTAGTGGTTGGGGCATAGACTTGGATTACTGTGATGTTGAATGGTTTGCCTTGGAAAAAACCGAGATCATTCTGTCGTTTTTGTGATTGCACTCAAATGCTGCATTTCGTGAGCCTTGTCTCACATAACTGGAAGGGACATAGGGCTGGCTTGAATTTTGTTTTGTTGTTTAATTTTTGGCTGAAGTGGGTCTTCATTGCTTTGCACAGGCCTTCTCTAGTTGTGGTGAGTGGGGGTTACTCTTCAGTCTGATACATGGGCTTCTTACTGCAGTGGCTTCTCTTGTTGAGGGGCAAAGGGTCTAAGGTGCAAGGGTTTCAGTAGTTGTGGAATACAGGCCCATTAGTTGTGGCACACAGGCTTAGTTGCTCCATGGGATGTGGAACCTTCCCAGACTAGGAACCAAACCTCTGTCCCCTGCATTGGCAGGTGGATTCCCATCCACTGTGCCACCAGCGAAGTCCTGGCTTGAGGTTTGATTGGACTCAGTAGGTCAAAATTTTTATCAAAGACCTGATTTCTTTTCCTCTCTCCTTTCTGCTTCCCACATGATGGCAAAAATGTCTATAGTATTTCTTGTCTTCATATCTGCATCACAGCTTTTTATATCCTTGGTTCAAAATGAGTCACATGACCATTCATGATCTAATCCTGTGACCTAGCAATGTCATTCTTAACCCACATAAACCAGTCATCATGGCATGGTGGATTATGCTCCATCCATAATGCTGAGATTAGGGAATAGAGTCATTCCTCCCCAACCCTCACCATACCACACGATTGACACACAGTAGGAGGAGGGAAAGATGGAGGTTGGAAAACAACCACAATAATCCCTAAAATCTCTATTTTCCAAAGTTCTCTGAGAATTGTGAGTGGTAATTATTTTACTTGAAATGTCTTCAGGGCCCTGATGACTTGCTGAAACGGTCTTGTCTTTGGTCCATTAGACATAGACTGCTCAATGGTGAGATCCTTCTGTTATTTTGATAGTTCAGTTCCCTAAATTCAGTTCATGATGCATCTGCCTGCTATTTAATTCTTCTCTTAAGAGAATCATGTTCTATTGAGTGTCCAGGGTAAGAAATTGTTATAGAAATAATTTCTTTGCTTAAGGGTAGAGGCAAATAGGCTTCCAGGTCTTTTCAGATAGTGACCTACTGACTCGTCTCTGTGTCCTTCTCAGAGTAAGCAGAGGTTTAGGGTGATATTCCACAGACTGTGAAACTGAAGAATCAGAGAGGTTTAGTGAACAGCCCAAGGTCACACAGCCAAGTGTTGGGGAATGGAGTTTCTTAGCCCTCTAGGGCTTTATCCACCAGACCAGAGTCTCCTTCATGCTGTGAGAGAATTGAATCATAACGAATATATTCCACTGGGATGGGTACATCTTAGCAAGTAATTATCCCCTGGTGGGTTCTGAATGGGCTTGAAAACTGCAGATGGAAATCACTTGGCTTCAGGATTCCAGCTTCTCACAAAGTCACATTCTTATAAGCGGCAATGTCTCTCTGATGGGAAGTGTAAATTTATTGAGAATTATTCCAGGTTACGTCCAAAAGATGATATTGTTGACATTTTTATTAATGTACACGTTTTTTTTTTACCCTCTGGGAAGGTTAGAAATCGTCACTGTGAAATAGCCTAGCCAAGTTCGGTGGAAATAACCCCCAACCTAAAACTGATTTTGCATCCCAGTCGTAGTTGGAAAAGAGCTGCATATTTGAGCAGATTTGAGATTTTTTTATTGAGAAATTCTGGGTGCCAATTGGTTGAGGAGTTATGCTTTTATACTCAACTGGAAGTTTTCATCTTTTGGAGTACTTACGAAAATTAGACCACCAGACCACCTTACCTGCTTCCTGAGAAATCTGTATGTAGGTCAAGAAGCAACAGTTAGAACCAGACATGGAACAATGGACTGGTTCCAAATTAGAAAAGGAGTACATCAAGGCTGTATATTGTCACCCTGCTTATTTAACTTATATGCAGAGTACATCATGAGAAACGCTGGGCTGGAGGAAGCACAAGCTGGAATCAAGATTGCTGGGAGAAATATCAATAACCTCAGATATGCAGATGACACCACCCTTATGGCAGAAAACAAAGAGAAACTAAAGAGCCTCTTGATAAAAGTGAAAGAGGAGAGTGAAAAAGTTGGCTTAAAACTCAGCGTTCAAAAACTAAGATCATGGCATCCAGTCCCATCACTTCATGGCAAATAGATCGGGAAACAATGGAAACAGTGAGAGACTTTAGTTCTGGGGGCTCCAAAATCACTGCAGATGGTGACTGCAGCCATGAAACTGAAAGACCCTTGCTCCTTGGAAGAAAAGTTATGACCAACTTAGACAGCATATTAAAAAGCAGAGACATTACTTTGCTAACAAAGGTCCGTCTAGTCAAAGCTATGGTTTTTCCAGTAGTCATGTATGGATGTGAGAGTTGAACCATAAAGAAAGTTGAGTGCCGAAGAATTGATTCTTTTGAACTGTGGTGTTGGAGAAGACTCTTGAGAGTCCCTTGGACTGCAAGAAGATCAAACCAGTCAGTCCTAAAGGAAATCCACCCTGAATATTCATTGGAGCTGAAGCTCCAATATTTTGACCACGTAATGCGAAGAAGTGACTCATTTGAAAAGACCCTAATGCTGGGAAAGATTGAAGGTGAGAGGAGAAGGGGATGACAGAGGATGAGTTGGTTGGATGGCATCACTGGACATGAATTTGAGCAAGCTCTGTGAGTTGGTGATAGAGAAGCCCGGCATGGTGCAGTCCATGGAGTTGCAAAGAGTTGGACAGGATTGAGTGACTGAATTGAATTGACTGATGAAAATTAGAAAGTGACTCCAGATTCTGAAACTCACAGAATTGTGTCAGGAACTGAGTCAGCAGTATACCATATCATATGAAGGCAAAACAGCTTTTTTCCCTCATTTTTAAGATGTGTGTGGAAGTAGTGGTGACGAGGTTGGAATGCGTAAAGCTCATGTGTTAGATTGAATGAGGGCTCCAATCAGTCCCTCCTTCCTGCATCCCTACCTTTCTCAAGGCCCCACCGTGAGTAATTTTTTCTCTGCCCCTTGACTTTGGATTTGGCCATACCACATGCATGTGGGTAGGAGTGACTGTCTTTCAGGTTGTGTCTTAAGAAACCACATGCAGTTTTGCTTGCCGTCTTCACCTCTGTCAGTGCCAAGAGAAATACATGTACCAGCTAGTATGCAGTCTAAGAAGAATGAAAGACATGGGGAGCAGAACTGCCCCAGTTGACTCACAGACCTGTAATAAGGAGCAGAACCATCTCAGCTACTCTAGTCTATAGCAGAGCTGCCCAGGTGAGCTCAGACTAGATCAGCTGAACCACAGACAATGTGCAGATGAGTGAGAAATGATAAATGCTTGTTCTTTTGAGCCACTAAGATTTTGGAGCATATATAGCAGGTATCTGGCAGTGATGTGTTTCTATGAGTGATCTAAGTCTAGGGTGCATGCATTCTGTTTGCCCAGGACAGTTCACTTTATGACCATTGTCCTAGCCTAAGTTCCCCTTTCACTCTCAAAAGTATCCCAACTTGGGTGATAAACTCTCATCCATCTAGCTGAGGTAGTGTGTGGCTTATGGGGTTGCTCTAAGGGCCAGAGAAAGACTTGCTATCTGCTTGTTTGCCACTTCTGCTTTTTTTTCTTTCTTTTTTCTTTTTGCACATGCTACAGCCTGTGGGATTTTAGTTCCCCAACCAAGGTTTGAACTCAGGCACCTGGCAGTGGAAGTGCAGAGTCCCAACCACTGGGCTACCAAGGAAGTCCCAACTTCTGCTTCTTAATTCCTGTTTCCTAATCTGTCAACTGGGTTTCCCTGGTGGTGCTAGTGGTAAAGAACCTGCCTGCCAGTGCAGGAGATGTGGGTGCCATCCCTGGGCTGGGAAGATCCCCTGGGGTTGGAATGGCTACGCACTCCAGTATTCTTGCCTGGAGAATCCCATGGACAGAGGAGCCTGGTGGGTTACTGTCCATGGGGTTGCAAAAGAGTCAAGAGTCAACCAATCAGCAACAACAATCTGGCAACTGGGGCTTTAACTCTAGCCATCTTGAAGAATCAGGTCTTTTTACCACTCTTTTGGATCCAGGACATTCTGGATTTCCTGATTTAAAAATGAATTCAGAGTAGTTAGAGGAATGAAAAGATAAATGAAAACAGTTGAATTCTAGGATACTTGATTGTAGCTAATTTTTAAAAAGGAATTTCTAGGTTTCCTAAAATTTAATCTGTTTTGTGTGCTGTGAGCAGATTCTGTTGAATCTTTATGATGTCATTTCCATGAACATCATAATATTTTGAGGGAAAAGAAAAGCATATTAACCATTCCACATTTTTCTGGGTGATGACCCACACAACCAAAATTAGTGCTTTTCTCCTTTGAAAATAAGTATCTCCAAGTTTAAGAAAATCCAGTTTATGTGGAAATAGACATTTGAAGAGAGTTTTATAGTTTGCTAAAGGATTCACTGCAAGTTTCCTTTAGACAGTGAACTGTTCTTGTTCAGTGATTATCAGCTGGATATGGTTTTGCCCTCCTGGGGACAAGTGGCTGTGTCTGGAGAGGTTTTTGATTGTCACACCTGGTGGAGGGGTGGTGGTTGCTATGGCACTTAGTGGGTAGAGGCCGAGGTTGCTGCTAAACCTCCTTGAATGCACAGGACAGCCCTTGACAACAAAAGACTATCCAGTTGCAGAAGTCAATAGTGCCACTGTTGAGAACCCTACTCCTATGTTTAAAAAAAAATAAGATACGAGTTTTTACAAAGAAACAAACGGTTTACACATGCCTTTTTAGAAATGTGAATATTGGACCAGGTGTCTAAAAACCTGGATTCTAATTGCAGCTCTGCCCAAAGTACACTTTCTGCGTTTCAGTGTTTTGATATGTGAGCACCTACAGTGCTTGTTACTAGTCATCAGTGGTTCAAGGAATGTTATTGTTATTATTATTGCTCTTTTTTTAAGTTTAGAGAAATGTTAAAGGAGAGGAAGAAGCAGTTACAAAAATATCTTTGTAGTGATCTTCAGGGTTCAGCGTTGGGCAGAAAGCTAGTTTCCACTGAGCCGCCATCTCTTGGTTTGACTCAAGGATGGGGAGTGAGGTGGACTCTGCTAAGCAGCAGCAGAAGGAGGGAAACAAAGGAGAAAGGCCATCCATTGTTTAATTTAGAAACTCTTCAGGGCAGAGAAGACTGGCTGGATAACTTGTGGGGTCCAAGGCAAAATGAAAATTCTGGGCCCTTGTTCAAGCATTATCAGGAATTTCAAGACAGAGACAGCACAGTGTTACGCCAAGCACAGCTGGCAAGACTCTGGGCATCTGCACTTCTCAGGCTGATGAAGCCTTCCTCAGAGGGCAGTGCCTGCTCTGGAGGGGAACAGGCAGTATGGAGAGCCTTTCTCCTCAGTTCCCTGGGCTCTTGACTCTGGGTCTCAGGGAGAAAGCTTGAGCACTAAGGGCCCTCCAGGTCCAAAGGAAATGAAGGGCTTCCTCAAGGGAGGCCACAGACAGTTCCTCAGCTGCTTCTCCTGGCCTCCCTCAGTGCAGAGTCCCAATCCCAAGAGAAGTTCCCTGTTACAAAGGAAGTGAAAAATCACTTAAATTCACTGTTTCTTGGCAGGAGGCCAGCCAAAGAGTGGTCTTACAATCTTACCTACCCTGCTATCTAAACTCAAATTGAGTTCCCTAGGGGAAGATCATTCTATATCCAGAGGCAGCACACTGGGAAAGTCCTTGTCGGGCAACGGCTTTAAATTCAAAGAAAACAAAGTGAAACCAAAGAAACATCGCCTTCCCTTTAAAGTTCTGGTTAAGAGTTTAGAACATTGTTATATTTTGCTAATAAAGGGAAAACAGTTACTCCTTCCCAATTCTGAATTGCCTTTACTCAAAATTTTGGTATATGCAGATTAATTTGGTATTTCATCCTTATGGTGATGATGGTGTTGATGACAATAAAGAAGATAATGATCATGAGGATAGCAACAACGATGATAGCAAACATATATATCTTATCACATGCGAGGTACTTTGCTAAATGATTTAAATATATTATCTTAGGGAATCCTGAGAGTGACTCTTTGAGATAAGTACTATTATTATTCCCATATTTAATGCAAACCAAAATTAGAGACATTTCATACAAACTTTAAAGGAAAGAGACCCTGAGAAGCATCTGTCAAGCAAGAGATGGTAAATGGAAAGTAATTGCACAGTTCTCATTCTGAACAAGTGAGAATGTGAAAATTGTCATTGCTTTCCCCTTTTTTTAGGATGTTTCCTTTATTGTGTATTTTGTGAACACAAAGTTTATTTTTAAATGCTTTTCATAATGCTTAGTACCTAGAAGCTTCTCAATAAAGTTATGTTGAATGAATTAATAAATGAGAGCTTTTGTGGGCTTACTCAAGGTCTCAGCCTTCTTAAGAATTTAATGAAAATGTCCTAAGTTCTTTAATTATGAATTCTGCCACAGAAGTTTTGAGAAACAAAACTTTGTGGTTGGAGAAGTATGTTTACTTGCTCAGTCATGTCCAACTCTTTGCACCTCCATGGACTATAGCCTGCCAGGCTCCTCTGTCCATGGGATTTCCCTGGGCAAGAATACTTGAGTGGGCTGCCTGTTCCTTCTCCAGGGATCTTCATTACCTTCATTTCAGGTAAATCATACCTATAATATTAGCCTGCCCTTCTTATATGGTTATAAACTAAGGCACCATGTCTGGGCTTCCCTGGTGGCTCAGAGGTTAAAGTGTCTGCCTGCAATGTGGGAGACCTGGGTTTGATCCCTGGGTCGGGAAGATCCCCTGGAGAAGGAATTGGCAACCCATTCCAGTATTCTTGCCTGGAGAATCCCATGGATGGAGGAGCCTGGTGGGCTACAGTCCATGGGGTTGCAGAGAGTCGGACACGACTGGGCCACTTCACTTCACTTTAAGGCATCATTACCACCACCTTGTGGTTGCTTCCAATAATTGCAGACAAATTGTTGCTGTTAAGTCACTAAATCATATCTGACTCTTTGAGACCCTCTGGACTGTAACTCTCCAGGCTCCTCTGTCCATGGGATTTCCCAGGCAAGAATACTGGAGTGGGTACTCATGCCCTCCTCCAGGTGATCTTCCCGACTCAGGTATTGAAACTGCATATCCTGCATTGGAGGGCAGATTGTTTACCACTGAGCCACCAGGGAAGCCCTGAAGACAAATTGCCCAAGCAAAAAGTCAGAGTTGTCTTGAATACTGAGCCTTACACTTTCTTAGTATATTACTTGACTTTTGATATTGTTAGATTTATTGGTAATAAATTAAAACAATAAAAGTCTATGTCTTTCATTGTAGAATACTTCAAATTCTTTTTGGAATTGAACAGTGTGATTAATAAGTACCTGAGAGAATGGAATGCTTACATTTCCAAACATTGATTTTTGAAAATTATAAACATTTTACTGTCCTTCTAACCAGAGTTAAACTTTAGGAAACCAACTTCCTTTATATCCTTGTTGTTTTTGTTCAGTCTCTCAATTATGTCCAACTTTTTGCGACCCCATGGACTGCAGCACACCTGGCTTCTCTGTCCTTCACTAACTCCCAGAGTTTGTTCAAACTCATGTTCATTGAGTCCCTGATGCCATCCAACCATTTCATCCTCTGTCATCCCCTTCTCCTCCTGCTCTCAATCTTTCCCAGCATCAGGGTCTTTTCCAATGAGCCAGCTCTTTGCATCAGGTGGCCAAAGTATTGGAGCTTCAGCTTCAGTATCAGTCCTTTCAATGAATACTCAGGGTTGATTTCCTTTAGGATTGACTGGTTTGATCTCCTTGCAGTCCAAGGGACTCTCAAAAGTCTTCTCCAGCACCACAATTCAGAAGCATCAATTCTTCGATGCTCAGCCTTATTTATGGTCCAACTCTCACATCCTTACTGACTATTGGAAAAACCATAGCTTCGACTATGTTTTTCATATTAGGATACACTGAAACACTACCTTTTAACTCTAGATATTTTTACTGATTTCATTTGTTTAGGATTATGAGGTCTATGAGCACAAGGATTTTTTTTTTTTTTGGTCTGTTTTGTTTATTGCTATAATCCCAATACACAGAATAATGCCTGGAATGTAATTGATGCTAAATAATATTTGTCAAGGGGCTTCTCAGGTGGCGCTAGTGGTAAAGAACCCTCCTGCCAATGCAAGAGATGTAAGAGATGCAGGTTTGATCCCTAGGTTGGGAAGATCCTCGATCCCTGGGTTAGTAAGATCCACTGGAGGAGGGCATAGCAACCCACTTCAGTATTCTCACCTGGAGAATCCCATAGACAGAGGAGCATGGCAGGTAGCAGTCCATAGGGTCTCACAGAGTCAGACTCAACTGAAGCGACTTAGTACAGCACACAGTATTTGTCAAAGGAATGAATGCATGCATGAATTAACCAAAAGCAAGATCCAATGGTCCTCTGTTTAATGTTATGATTGACTCAGGTGGAATACAAGGGAGAAATCTATTGGATTTCTGGGATGGACTTTTTAAGAGCAGACCAAATGCCCTTTTGTCTGGGTGGTTAGATTTGGCAAACTCTTTTAGAACGGTGGACATATGTTTTGCTTAGGACAAGGCTTCTTAAGGTGCAGGGCTTAGCTGAGAAGAGCAAAGGGTGGATCTGGTGGGAGAAAAGGAAAATAACCTTTCTCTTCTTGCCTCCACAGGGTCAAAACTTACCTATCCTTGCATCCTTAGGGTCAAAACTTACCTGTCTTTCAACTTCTTTTCAGAATTCTGTTAGATAAGTGGTTGGTACATTCCACAAAATACTTGGTGGAAAGCAATCCTTGTCTAACCATTAAGGAACAGATGACAGTTGAGAAGAATTGAAGGTCTGAGTCAGTATAACATTTCCTGTTTCTTAAGAACGTGAAAATTGGCTGACTATGTCTGTAGCTGGCCACAGCATGATAAGAGGCTGGGTGGTAAATGCCGACAAAGTGGAAATGGACATCAGCAATTGGCTGCTATACCTTACAATATGGGCAAATCTTGCTTTCTGCAGTGGGCATGCACCTAAATTTTTTTGTGGAAAATGAATTTAGGTAAATTGAATCCTATTTTAAATCCAGGACAGGTGCTTGCCACTTAAAGGAACCCTGAAGCAAATCGTTTTTTCAAGCAAAAAAAAAAAAAAGGGCTATTTTGTCATTTTTGTGATTTCCTACATGCACTAAAAAACCCACAGTCCTCTGTAATTTAGAGGGCAGACTCCTTTGGATAAAAATACATACTTTGGGGCTGTTTATTTTTCAAACCTCTGTTGCCAAAGCTTAAAGCAGGAAATAGCTGGCTTTCTCAAAACCCCAGTATTCCAATCTGATATCTTTTCATAGTATACTTCTAAAGCAGGGTCAAAAATTTGCCAGATTATCTGAGACCAAGTCAAACTGTTAATGAAACGTAGATAGTACTGCTCTTTCCTGACTCAAATGACCACTGTGTACCTCTTCACTGAAACCTTGGATGTAAAGCATAAGCTATAAACTTCATGTCAATGGGAAAGGAGTTGTAACCTGAGCTTATTATTTACCAAGTACTTACTATGAGCCAGGTTAGCTCATTTAATTCTCATAGTCCCTTAGGAAGTAGGTACTATTATTATTTTAATTTTGCAGCAGAGGAAATGGACACATACAAAGAAATTAGATGACTTGCCCACGGTCACCTAGCTCTAAGGCTTGGATGTGAAATTGAATCTAGTAAGCCTCTATTCCACCCCACCTCAGCGTCACACTCTATGCCTCTATGTGTGTGTATGCATGTTCTCAAAGGGCAGGGAACATTTAGCTGCCTCGATGCTATGTAAACTCCATCACCATTCAGTCTGCATTGTAGACAAAGACTTGGGAGAGAGTTTTGCTTTGCTTTTAAAATTTTCCCTCTCCAGGTTAGCTAAGGAGATTTGTTAGAAGATGGAAGGAATAGTGTTTATATGTCCTGAAAAATAGTTATTTATGGCATGGTGATCAATCAAGTGCCCTGGCAGGGCTAACTTTGTAGTCTGAGATGGGGTGAGGTAATGGTATCAGTCAGTTCAGTCGCTCAGTCATGTCCGACTCTTTGCGACCCCATGGACTGCAACACACCAGGCTTCCCTGTCCTTCACCAACTCCCGAAGCTTGCTCAAACTCATGTCCATCTAGTCAGTGATGCTATTCAACCATCTCATTTTCTGTTGTCTCCTTCTCCTTCTGCCCTCAATCTTTCCTAGCATCAGGGCTTTTTCAAATGAGTCAGTTCTTTTGCATCAGGTGGCCAAAGTATTGGAGCTTCAGCTTCAGCATTAGTCCCTCCAATGAATATTCAGGATTGATTTCCTTTAGGATTGACTGGTTTGATCTCCTTGCAGTCCAAGGGACTCTCAAGAGTCTTCTCCAGCATCACAGTTCGAAAGCATCAATTCTTCGGCACTCAGCTTTCTTTATAGTCCAACTCTCACATTCATACATGACTACTGGAAAAACTATAGCTTTGACGAGATGGACCTTTGTTGGCAAAGTAATGTCTCTGCTTTTTAATATGCTGTCTAGGTTGGTCATAACTTTCCTTCCAAGGAGTAAACGTCTTTTAATTTCATGGCTGCAGTCACCATCTACAGTGATTTTGGAAGCCCAAAAAATGAAGTCAGCCACTGTTTCCACTGTTTCCCCATCTATTTGCCATGAAGAGATGGGACCGGATGCCATGATTTTTGTTTTCTGAATGTTGAGCTTTAAGCCAACTTTTTCACTCTCCTCTTTCACTTTCATCAAGAGACTCTTTAGTTCTTCTTCACTTTCTGCCATAAGATTGGTGTCATCTGCATATCTGAGGGTATTGATATTTCTCCTGGCAATCTTAATTCTAGCTTGTGCTTCATCCAGGCCAGCATTTCTCATAGTAATGTGCATAGTGGATTACTAATCTTCTTCCATCAGAACCTTTGGGAGTGGTTCAAGCATGTATAGAGCTCTCTGAGTTCAAAATCCTCCATCCATGACTAGTATTAGGGTGATCTGACTTCCTTGGGTCTCACTGTCCTCATCAGGACAATGAGGGGATGATAATAGCACCCCATACCCCACAAGGCTATTGTGAGGATTGAATGAGATAATTAAAGTGCATACAATGATGCCTGGAATGTAATAAATGCTCAGTAATGTTAGCTCTTATTGTTATTAGCTCCAAGCCCATCAGCATATTTTAGCACAGTTCCCTCTAAGCTTCTTTGGGTTCTTTTGGGGGGATCTGATTGAGTCCATTTTGCTAAGTTAGAGAAACCAGGGGAGGTTTGTACATTTGCAGAATCTTTCAGCATTTGAGTTTTGTTTCACCCTGGCAAGAAATGGCTTCCTGCTTTGAAAACAAAGGGAAAAAAATGTATTTTTAAAGTGAAGAAACACCTTTTTGAAAACACTCAGAAGACTTATTAGACAGAAAATAGCTTTTACAGAGCAGCATTGTGGTGATTGAGGGGAAAACATTGTCAAGCGTATGAATCAGATTGCTTTTAATGGAGAAGCAAAGTCGAGCATGGCAGAGAGGGCTGGGGCGGTGGGAGGGGTGAGGGGGAGGGTGGGGGGTGCAAAAGGTTTGCTATGGAGATTGGATTGTGCCAGTCCAGAAACCACTTGCCAAATGAAAACTGCAGTCACTCTCACCCACTGCTGCTGTGC
The DNA here is from genome assembly GCF_055505025.1 of Bos grunniens. NCBI lineage: Eukaryota > Metazoa > Chordata > Mammalia > Artiodactyla > Bovidae > Bos > Bos grunniens. The sequence goes on from NC_141194.1 coordinate 139,049,682, forward strand.
GTTAATGAATGCATTTTTGATTAGCTTTGCTGATTACCTGCTCTCTGTGCACACAGCAGAAGACAGAATAGCCAAGTTTGGGGCTGTTGTTGAAGAGTTTAGAGGCAAGGGGGGCTGCGGGAGAGCTTTGATTATCTTTTTTATTTTTCTCTCCTCACCTGCTCCTCAGTATACATTGAGATAATGCTGACTTTTCCGGGGAGCAGCAAGAGGCCAGAAACTTGGATTTTTTTTTCCACACATCGGTGCTGCTGCAGAGTAATAAAACTAGTGCCAGAGGGGCAAGGAGCACACACAAGCCCCCATCCGCTCTCCTCTGATTTCTCTGTAGCGTTTAACTCATCGCCTCATCCACAGGAGACGAATGTCTTTGCATATATTGAAAAAGAAATTATGTCTTTGATTTCCTAGATACATTACAAGTATTTACCAAGAGATGAGAATTAGGTGGGGAAATAGATTTTAGGCTCAGAAGGCAATGTCTCTGAAGATTTAGTGCAATTTGAATGAGAACACGAACTTTGGGAAGGAAAAACACAAGTTATCAATTTTGGAACAATTTCCTCTCTGGTGCTGTGAGATGAGAACTGAAATCCAATGTTGATAATCAAATGATTCTTTTCTTCCACATCAGATGGAGCAGAATTTTTCATATTGTATTTTTTCTGTGCATGGCTATTAATTTTTGTTGGGGTTGGGAAGTTGTTATAATTGCTGTTCTGGACTTGACATTGCATAAGTACTGATCTGTTTCTAACAAGTGGAAGGCTGAAGCGAATGGCGAGACTCATCTATGAATGTCAGCCTGGCCCAGGGCTGAGTGATCCTGTCTGGAGCAAGTATTATTTCCTTTATGGGTGGAAGCCTTGACCACTATTTAGATCAGGTCCATCCCCATACTTAGGCAGTGAAGGAGTGCTTCCTCTGATTTGAGGGGTTTTGAGTGCCTCTTTAACCCTTTAACTGAAAATTGGGTCTGGCTGCTCACCCCTCAAAAGCCAATAAAGAGGCAAGGTTGGTGGAAAGGTAAGTTTGCTTTATTTTGGATGTGAGCAACCCTCCGGGGGAGTGGGGGGAGGAAATGCCTGTTCAAAGGCTGATTTCCACCCCCCTCCTCAAGAGCTTTTATAGATGGAGGGAGGGAGGGGGCTACGTGCAGAAACAGCAGTCAGTTCTGACAGTCATCTTCAAATTAGTCATCCGTGGTCTGATTAGCATCATCTTGATTGTTTTAGGTACAGTTCATCTTCAGTTCCAGGGTCATTTTGTTCCCACGTCTTCGAGGCCAGTTCTTGGAACTGTGGCAGCTTATGTCATGGCTATAGTCTAGTTTGGTTGTCATGTAGTTAACTTCTTTTCTACCTGGTGCGTGTTTCAGTATCTGCAAGAAGCTCATAGGATATGGCTCAGAATATTATCTGTAGCTCTTGAGAAGGAACTAAAGATCCTTGACTTTGCTTAGTGACTAAACTATTATTATTTGGTCTCCTTTGTTTGCTTTTGCATTTTCTCACTTCTCTGGTTAAACTTATTCTTTGGCTAAAGTGTTTTTTTTTTTTTTTTTCCCCACAGACAAAAGTCAGGTGGAAGACATGGGGTGGGGTAGGCAAGGACCACAGGGTCCTGCTTCATTTTACTTCCACTTCACCTTTGTATCCTCACCACTGGACTTGTGCTTTCTGAAATTCCCATCTCCACCCTGTCCCTTAGGAAGCTCTCTTTGAAAATGGCAGGGCTGCTTGCATTTGGTATGTACTTCCCAACAATTCTACATCATGGTACACTGACAGCTCCTTGGAACTGAAATCAACAAATTAGGGGACTCTGGCCATGTCAGACCTTGAGATCTGAAAGCAATTAGTAACTCAGCACACCGGTAATCTATCTCTTGGTAGCATCAGCAGTCTTGCAGAGGGGCAACCGTATCATTTACTGTTCAACCTAGGACGATTTTGAGAGTGGAAGGGGACACTAGTAATAATTAAACCGGAACATCAGGCAACCTGTATAATCTAGGAAACCTGGTCACAGTGGTCAATCACACCTTAACCCAGGCTAGTTTTCCACAGTAGCCCTACTGATTGATATCAGACCTCTGAAATGTGTATTTTTCTAGTTTGTTTCCTCCATTAGTCCTTTTCCTTATCTGCCTTTCTGTTTATACAGCTGCTGTCACCTACTGTCATTCTGTTTTTCTTCAGCCTCCATTTTACAGATGAATAGACAGATAAGAGGCCAAAGGAGATTTTTTTCCCTTTAGGTTTCTATCAGAAGTGAGCCGTCAGGTCCCATGGACCTTTGGGATCCTGGGGCAAATTGTGCGGTTCGAGTCTTCACTAGCTTTCTCCTGGTGTTGTCCATGTCTCCTTTAACATCTCTCTTTCTCTAGTTTCCCATTTCCCATGTTCTCTCTCATGTCCAGAATTTTATTTCTTTCCTCACATCCACTAAAGCTTAACTATTCTCCATAGCATTCCATTCCCTCAGGATTTTGCCCTCTCTTCAAAAATGAATGCTGAAAAATTAACATATTAGCCTCTCTAGGTAGTATATTCATATTTAAATAGGGGACTTCTGGAGAGTGTTTAGTCCAGCGAAGCAGTAATAATAGTGGGAATTCAAGAACCTTACCAAATGACTCTTTTTGGTTGGAAGATACAGTCTCTCAATATGACTTCATACCACATAGGCCTGCCTTGGACAGGGCTTTCAGAGTTGGATAAGCTTTAATACCTCTCTGCCATCATCTAAATGACATGCTCTATGGGACTGTGCTAACCATCTTAGATTTACTTGAGTTAGTGAAAAGGCAATAAAAATGCTTTTCATAACAAAATTGATAAAATACTAAAGAAATAAAACAATCCAAGTTATGTGCCTGCCTGGTCTGTTCTAGGCAGGAACATAAACTCACTTTAGTGTGGCAGACATTTGGGAGTGATTATCTTTTGTCTTTTGTTTTCTTGGGAGGATGAGATGTAGATTGAAGGAAGGATGGACAGGAGCTCTTAGAGCTAAAGTTTTCAGCCCTCCAGTTTAGTATCTTCCCTATCTGCATCCCTTTGAAAATAAAATTTAAAACACTACACATCAGGATTCTTTGGGAAATCATTTTCAAAAGACAATTATAATTTATTTCTTAGTGCTTGTATATACCCTCTACCCTACCAAGCACCATCTAAACCAATTAGTTGGTTCTCCCCAAGGATGTGAGATTTGGTTATTCATTTAACAAGTAATTCTTGAGCACCTACTATGTGCCAGATAATATAGCAGAAACTGGTGAACCAACACGATGCTGCAATAGAGAATAAAAGGTGAAGACCAAATTTTGACCTCTAGTAACAGAAAACCAAACTGGAATTATGTCAAATAATATGGGCTTTGTTATTCCACTGACTAAGAAGCCTGGAGGTCGAGGGATTCAGAATCAGTTCAGATACACAATGTAATTACTATTAGGGACCCTGGCACATTTCACCTTTCTATTCTACTGTCCTTAGCAAATGGGTAATGCTTCACTGATGCTTATAAGATATCTTCCACAGTAACAAGCATCACATGTAGATACACAATGACTAAAGGAGATTGGTGTTTTGTTTTTCCATCTCTCTGTTTCTTGCTTTATTTTTTCTCATCAAGGACCTTTCCAAAGCAGACTTTCCTTTATGTCACATTGGTCAGATCTGGGTTATGTGGTCATCTCTAAACCAATCCCTGACAGAAGGGCAAGATATGATCATGATTAAGATCAATTCTTATCCACCATTTGAAAGTGGGAAGGGACCAACTTCCCCTGACTACATGATAATTATGGGAGTGCTTAGTCATTGCCTGACTTTTTGTGACCGCATGGACTGCAGCCCAGCAGGCTCCCTCTGTCCAGGGGATTTCCCAGGCAAGAATACTGGAATGGGTTGCCATTTCCTACTGTAGTGAATCTTCCCCACCCAGGAACTGAAACTGCGTCTCCTGTGTCTCCTGCATTGGCAAGCAGATTCTTTGCCACTACGCCACATGGGAAGCCTACATGATAGTCGTATCCTTGAACAAAATAACCACTGTACTAGCAAAGAAGAAGGTAGATGGAGGTTGTTGCTGTGGGGACAGTCAGTATTTTCTGCCTCAGGGTGGTCAGGAAAGGCCCACTTGATGGGCTGACAGGTTTACTGAGACATGAAGGATGAGATGGATTCAGTCAAATGAAGTGGGAGAGAGAGGTTTTTCTAGGCAGAGAGAAGAACCTGTGCAAAGTACCTAAGATTGAAAGAATTTGGCATCTTTGAGAACCTGAAAGAGGACCAGTGTGACTAAAATACAGCAATTGAGGGGAGAGTTCCATGAAATAAAGTTTGGGAGCAAGACAGGGACTGGAATAATTACTTTGTACAGCATGGTATAGGGCTTCCCAAGTGGCGCTAGTGGTATAGAACCTGCCAGCCAATGCAGGAGACGTAAGAGATGTGGGTTTGATCCCTGGGTCTGGGAGATTGCCTGGAGGAGACCATGACAACCCTCTCACTTCAGACACAACTGAAGTGACTTAGCAGCAGCAGCAGCATGTAGGTGGCCAACTCACTGGAAAAGACCCTGATGCTGGGAAAGATTGAGAGCAGGAGGAGAAGGGGATGACAGAGGAAGCGATGGTTGGATGGAATCATCAACTCAATGGACATGAGTCTGAGCAAATTTCAGGACATAGTGAAAGACAGGGAAGCCTGGCACACTGCAGTCCATGGGGTCACAAAGAGTCAGACATGACTTAGTGACCAAATGGCAAAATGTAGGTGGAGAGAAGTGGACAGGTAAATTTTATAGGTAGAACTGACATAGCTGATGGTTTAGATGTAGGGAGGGAGAGAACAGGAGGGGCAACAAAGGTATGTCCTAGGCTTTTGACTTCAGAGACTGCGTGGATGGTAGTCTCCTCATCCTCCACCTTCTTCACCACTACCTCCTCCACCTCCTTCTCTTCTTCCTCTTCCTTGTACTCTTTTTTAGCTGAGATGAGAAAGTCTAGGTGAAGAGCAGGCTTTAGCAGAAGTGGGAGTATTGCTCTGAGAACTCTGCTTGCTGCTGCTGCTAAGTCACTTCAGTCGTGTCCGACTCTATGCGACCCCAGAGATGGCAGCCCACCAGGCTCCCCTGTCCCTGGGATTTTTGTGAAATATCCAAGTGGAATGCTCAAGTAGGTAATTACACAGGAGACTCTAAGCCAGAGGAGAGGTCTGGGCCAGAGATACATATTTGGAGGTCAGCTGTGTATAAATTACACTCAAAGCCAGAGGACTGGATGAGCTCAGTTAGGGAAAAAGTGTAGAGAGGGAAGACAAGAGAGCCCTACCTAAAGAACATGAGCATGTACCACATCCTAAAGAACAAGAACATTGAAACACTGGGGAGATGAAGAGGAGTCTGCAAAGGAGACTGTGAAGTAGAAACCATTGAGATAAGAGGAAAACCAAAAGAGGCTATAGTCATCCCGAGTTCCTCATAGATAAGAAAATCTGAGGATGTTTAAATCCCTTATTTGTATATATTGTGTGTACATCCTCCCTTACACTTGAAATCATCTCTAGATTACCTATTATACCTGATACAATGTACATGCTATATAAATAGTTTAAAATACAATGTCAATGCTTTGTAAATAGTTACCAGTGCACAGCATACTGCAGTTTTGCTTTTTGAAATTTTCTGGAATTTTTTTCTTTAAATATTTTCCATCTGTGCTTGGTTGAGTCTGTGGATATGGAGGGCTGACTGTACATGATTTCCCTAGGGCTACACAGGGAACCTCTCTCTGAAGGGATCCAGAGTATTGTATAGAAGTGTTTGAAGGGACACAGTAGATAGGAAAATTAAGAAGTAATTTTAAACACATTAAAAAATATTGTTTTATTTCTTATGAAAATTATACATATAGTCGGTCCTCTGTATCTTTGGGCTCTGGATCTGCAGACTCAACCAATCTTAAATCAAAACTCTACAGAAAAAATTTTTAGGAAGTTCCAAAATGCAAAACTTGATTTTTCTGAATGTCAGCAACTATTCATAACATTTATATTTATTTACAACTATTTACTTAGTATTGACATTATATTAGATGTTAGAAGTAATCTAAAGATGATTTAAAGCATACAGGAAGATGTGCATAGGTTATATGCAATACTCTGATGTTTATATAAGGGACTTACATAAAATGAGCATTCTTGAATTTTGGTATCCAATGGGGGGAGGTGGAGGAGAAAGTCCTGGTGTAAGTTCCTTGCAAATATGAGGGGACAGATTATATTGTGTTGAAAAATTGGAAGAGACATAAAAATATGAAAATGAAAATCAGCCATTTATTATTATTTTCATGTATAGTCTCCCTCCTCCCCTGCCTTTCCCCTCTTTCTCTCCCCCTCCACACCACACACACAGTATGAGCAACAATGGGTTAGGCTATGTTGCGATAATAAGCGACCCCAAATCTCAGTGGCTTTATACAATAAAATCTTTTTTTTATCCAACACATGTGGGTAGGGAGCCTCTGTACATCATAGTTATCTAGAGACGAGGCTGATAGAAGACCCTTTCAACATGTTCTTCCCTGATTTTCAAGGCAGAAAAAGGGGCATGTGGTGACTTGATCACTGGCTCCTAAATGCTCCACTCGGCATTTCACATCACTCTACATACTGTTTTGCAACCAACTTTTTAGCTCAATATATTTAAAAAAAATAGCATATTTGAGCATTTTTCCATGCTATTAAGTCTTCTCATATAATGTGCTTTTTAATAGCTGCATATATAGTTATATAACGATTTAATCAATCCCTTATTATTGGGTGTTTAAGCTGTTTCCAATATTTCGCTATGGCAAATTATGCTGCAGTGAAGCCCAGTTAACACCACGAGGCTGGTGGGATCTTAGTTCCCTGACCAGAGATTGAAGCTGCGTTCTTGTCAGTAAAAGCATGGAGTCCTAACCCCTGGAGGGCCAGGAAATTCCCACAATTAACGTGTATCTTTATTCTTATTTGTGATTCTTTCTACAGGATAACTTCTTAGATATGGTCTAAGACATGCAAAATGTTAAGTGAAAGTGTTAGTCACTCAGTCATGTCCAACTCTCTGCAACCCCATGAACTGTAGCCCACCAGGCTCCTCTGTCCATGGAATTCTCCAGGCAAGAATACTGGAGTGGGTAGCCATTCCCTTCTCCAGGACATCTTCCTGACCCAGGGATTGAACCCAGGTCTCCCACATTGCAGGCAGATTCTTTATTGTCCGAGCCACCAGGGAAGCCACAAAACGTTCAGAGTGGGTATTTATAGTTAAATTGATCTCCAGAAAAGTTTTATTAATTTATGCTCCTACCAGCAATGTGCAAGAGTGTACATTTCCCTGGATCTCACCAATTCTGGCTATTATCTATTGTTTTTAAATATTTGCTAATTTTTTCAATCAGAGAATCATATTGATTTTATTTGCATTTTCCATGGATTACTGGTGAGATCGAGCATTTTCATGTGCTTCTGGCCATTCTTATTTTGTGAGTTGCATATTTGTGTCTTCTGCAGTTGTTTTTGGAGTGACACTAACACCACTGTCAATACTTTCCACCTGCACAGCCCCCACTCATAAGCATACTTCTTTTCTCTCTTTGCTTCTGAGCTTAAAATGCTTGATAGTAACTAAGGCAACAAAACATGCTAGGTGGTTGGACTCCAAGATAGTAGCAGTAATCATCCTGAAACCTTCAACAATAGCTTTCATTAACTGTGTATAGTCTAAACGAAATTGTGTATTCTGAGTGTCTGTCAGGGCTACAGAGACATATTTTGTGAGTGATTTTCTAGGCCTATGGGGTCTCTATCCTGAGGGCAGGGCTGCTACATTCTATGTGAATGCTGCAACCCATGGTTGTGCGGTGTGCTTGCCTGAAGGTCTGAGGGCATGGGTTCAGTTCATAACTACTAGTTCTGATTTGAATATTGTAATTTTCTACTTCCTTTCCCCTCCTTCACATCAGTTCTAACCATCTAGTTTTTTCACTATAAAGGACATTATATGTTAATATGGGTAAATGCTTATTCTTTTGTTTTTATTTCCTTCTGAATTAAAAAAAATCATTAATTTATTTATTGTCACTTAACAAAAGTAAATGATTGCTTATTCTTAAGAAAAAATATAGTAACACAATAACTGATTCAAGTAAAATCTGACACAAAACCTCACTATGTAAAATGGGTGAATATGAAAATGCTCTGATTGGAGCAGTTGTGTGTTCTTTACTTGGTCTCCTCCTCATGCTCCCAGCACTATTCAAGATTTCCATGGAATACAGTTTGGAAACTATTGGTATAATGGAATGGGTACTGGTTCTGGAGTGAGGAGTGGAACTAACTGGTTGTAGGATCTTAAATGTGTTGCTTAACATCTCTGAGCCTTCATTTCTGAATCTATAAAATGGAAAAAAAATGTAAAACTGATAGTTACATATTGAGTACTTTATATAAAATTAGGGAAGAACATTATAAAAGGCACTCCTTGCCCTTAAGAGGTTTATAATTCACTTTAATAACTATTTTACTGATCTTCTAAGATGCCTATGAGCTCCAGTAAAATAGCAGGTGCAATAAAGAATTACAGTGTCAAAACATTTGGAAGAAGTGAAAAATCATACAAATGAAAAACAATATTATACATATTGAACTGTCATTAATATTTTAATGAATTCATCAGCAGTTTCCCTTGAGGTTGAATGAGGCTGGTTTATAGAGCTAGATCTAGTCACCTGAGAAGTGGTAGCTGCCATCTTGTCTCCTGCCCACTTCCCCAGAGCTTACCAGTATTTCAAAGAGTCATGAGAAATGTTGCCCATTTGGAAACTATTGTCTAGTTCTGAGACCGGCCATGAAACCCACCCACTGGGAAAAGGCAGTCACTGAGGAAACTTTCCAGGATTCAGAGGCTGGGCTTGGTTTGGAGGTACAACTATCTCAGTAGGATTCAAGCAACAGTCAAAACCAGGGCATTATATTAGTGTGTTTGGAAGGTAGGGTGCAGCACATGGTGGTAGGTCTTGACACCAAATCCAGTCTCTGTACCCCAGCATGGAATTAAATCTTGGAGATAGTTTTGTGTAAAGTAGAAAAGCATAGCTTGATTGCTTGGGCTTCCCAGAAGGCACGGTGGTAAAGAATCCGCCTGCCAATGCAGGAAACACATCGATCCCTGGGTTGGGAAGATCCCCTGGACAAGGAAATGGCAACCCACTCCAGTATTCTTACCTGGAAAATCCCACGGACAGAGGAGCCTGGTGGGCTACAGTCCATGGGGTCGCAAAGAGTTGGACATGGTTGAGCGACTAAGCACAGACATACACAAGCAAAGGGGGCCACAGCAGGCTAAGGCCCTCATAACTGTGTGTCCAGACTAGGAATGGGTAGTGGGGAATTTTATAGTAGTGGTTCAAAGAGGGCTTCCCTGGTGGCTCAGATGGTAAAGAATCTGCCTGCAATGCGGGAGACCTGGGTTCGATCCCCGGGTTGGGAGGATCCCCTGGAGGAGGGAATGGCTACCTACTCCAGTATTCTGGCCTGGAGAATTCCATGGACAGAGGAGCCTGGCAGGCTATATACAGCTCACGGGGTCAGCAAGAGTTGGACTTGACTGAGCAAGTTTCACTTTCACTTTTCACTCTGAAAGGGCATGATCAGTTTGTGGACTTTTTCCTTGCGGGTTGGTGGTGAGGTAAGTAGGAGTCACTATCTATTATCAGCCTTGTGGTCTGGTGTCTACCTACTTGTGGGCAGGATACAGTCTACTTCTCCCACCAGGTGGAGGTTTCAGTAATTGCAAAACCATTCAAGACATTGTTTCATATATTCCTTGACCAGTAAAGTGAAGTTGCTCAGTCGTGTCTGACTGTTTGTGACCCCATGGACTGTAGCCTACCAGCGTCCTCCATCCATGGAATTTTCCAGGCAAGAGTACTGGAGTGGGTTGCCATTTCCTTCCTTCCTTTCCAAGGGGATCTTCCCAACCCAGGGATCTAACCCAGTTCTCCCACATTGCAGGCAGATGCTTTACAGTCTGAGCCACCAGGGAAGTCCATATTCCTTGAGGGGGAACCAATCCCAAAGAAAGGCAATGCCAAAGAATGTTCAAACTACTGCACAATTGCACTCATCTCACACACTAGCAAAGTAATGTTCAAAATTCTCCAAGCCAGGCTTCTACAGTATGTGAACCGTGAACATCGAGATGTTCAAGCTGGATTTAGAAAAGGCAGAGGAACCAAAGATCAAATTGCCAACATCCATTGGATCATCAAAAGAGCAACAGAGCTCCAGAAAAACATCTACTTCTGCTTTATTGACTATGCCAAAGCCTTTGACTGTGTGGATCACAACAAACTGTGGAAAATTCTGAAAGAGATGGGAATACCAGATAACCTGACATGCCTCTTGAGAAATCTGTATGCAGGTCAAGAAGCAACAGTTAGAACTGGACATGGAACAACAGACTGGTTCCAAAGAGGGAAAGGAGTACATCAAGGTTGTATATTGTCAACTTGCTTATTTAACTCATATGTGGAGTACATCCTGAGAAACGCTGGGCTGGATAAAGCACAAGCTGGAATCAAGATTGCCAGGAGAAATATCAATACCCTCAGATATGCAGATGACACCACCCTTATGGCAGAAAATGAAGAAGAACTAAGAAGCCTCTTGATGAAAGTGAAAGAGCAGAGTGAAAAAGTTGGCTTAAAACTCAACATTCAGAAAACTAAGATCATGGCATCTGGTCCCATCACTTCATGGCAAATAGATGGGGAAACAATGGAACTTTATTTTTTGGGGCTCCAAAATCACTGCAGATGGTGACTGCAGCCATGAAATTAAAAGACGCTTGCTCCTTGGAAGAAAAGGTATGACCAACCTAGACAGCATATTAAAAAGCAGAGACATTACTTTGCAACAAATGTCCGTCTAATCAAAGCTATGGTTTTTCCAGTAGTCATGTATGGATGTGAAATTTGGACTATAAAGAAAGCTGAGCACTGAAGAATTGATGCTTTTAAACTGTGGTGTTGGAGAAGACTCTTGAGAGTCTCTTGGACTGCAAGGAGATCCAGCCAGTCCATCCTAAAGGAGATCAGTCCTGAATACACATTGGAAGGACTGTTGTTGAAGCTGAAACTCCAATACTTTGGCCACCTAATGACACCTGACTCATTTGAAAAGACCCTGAGGCTGGGAAAGATTGAAGGCAGGAGAAGGGGATGACAGAAGATGAGAGGGGTGGACGGCATCACTGACTCAATGGACATGAGTTTGAGTAAACTCTGGGAGTTGGTGATGGACAGGAAGTCTGGCGTGTTGCAGTCCAAGGGATTGCAAAGAGTCGGACATGACTGAGAGACTGAACTGAACTGAGTGGGAACTAGGACTCTGCCCCAAGGCTGCACTATTATTTCTTGACTTTCCCCTTTTGTCTCCACAACTCCTCCTTCCCTAATTAGCAACTGTTTGAACCTCCGGTTGGAACTGAGGGACTGAATAAAGCCTATTTCCTGTAATCAAGAGATGGGAGACCCAGAAAGGCTTTTGTGTCCAGGAGGCCTACAGGGACTTGCTGTGTATCAGTCTCAGCAAGCAGTCTGATGCATTTGGGAGTCTGGGTTCAGTTCAGTTCAGTCGCTTAGTCGAGTCCGACTCTTAGCAGAATTCTAACCAGTGGATGAAGATCTATGGCCAGGAGCTGAGCCTAACAGGAGTATTGCAGCCCTAATCAGGAGAACCTGCAAGAATTAAGAGGTAGGAAACAGGTCTGAAGCCCAGGTGAGTTGAAGGAGACCTTTGGGTGCTTAAGGTCTTTCAGGTTATAAATTTACACAGGCTGAATAGAATGAAGAAGAATTTTTTTTTCTACCGTGATACTTATGAAGTGGTAGCCAAAGTGGAGAGAGAATACATGGGGGCATGATTGCTAGAGGTACTCCCTAGAAAGCTCTTTCAAGCCACACCTCCCCACCCACTAAAGAATATCTCTTTAGGAAGAATTTAAAGTGAATTTCCCCGTTACATTTCCTCTGCTCTTGTATTAGGGGATGGGGAATTATAAATCAAAATGTTTCCCAGATTACTAAAGTGATTGTTACTTTTAATAATAAAGAGCAATTGAATTCTTTAGGCCGTGATTATGATAATACTGCATTGTTTTCTGTAAGGCAAAGCTTTTCAAATTGGCAACTCTTTTTGATTTCACAAAGTGGGGTAGAGGATGAATTAAGGTGGGCTAGAATTTACTGATTTGGAGAAACTAGTCAGGTTAGAGAATATTGTAGCAATCTAAGTGAGATGCTGGTAATTTGCCAGGAGAGTGATGGTAATGGAGGAATGAAAATAGATAGTTTGGAAATATATTTTGGTTATAAAATCAATAGGACACGGTAATCGGTTGGATATGAGTCTAGCGTGGTGTGAGAGAGAAAGAGGTGTCAGGTAAATCTTAGACTTCTGACTCATATATTTGGATGTATGATGGTGCCATTAACTAGTAAAGGGGACACTAGAAGCAATCGGGTTTGGAGATAGAAAACTCTCAGTTCAATTGTAGAGGTATTGCATTTGCAGTGCTTTTGAATCTTTGAAAGGGAGTGTTCAGTGGGAAGTCTGAAGTTCAACAGAAAGGTCTATGCTGGAGACATAAATTAGGTGAGTCATTTATGACTCACACTATACATATTATTCTGTAATTTGTTTTTCATCTTTAATATGTCTTATACAGCCTCCACTCAATATATATATATTCATCTCATTGAATAGTCATATAATATTCTATAGTATGTGCAAATGTACTATAATTTATTCAACCATTTTCTTATCAAATGAACATGTAGATTGGCTCCAGAATTTTTAAAAGTATTATAAATGCTGCAATAAACAAACTTACACATATATATTGTTATACTAGTAGTGCTTTTATTTCTGGTGGATAAATTCTCAGAAGTGAGATTGCTGGATCAAAAGCTATGTACATTTTAATTTTAATAAATATTTCCAGTTGGCCATATAAAGGATGGTTGAGAGCAGGAGCTGTGGAATAAAAGTGTCAGGTTTCAAACCTTGACTCCACCATTTACTAGCTTTATAACCATGAACAAGTTAGTTACTCTCCTCTGCCTTCCTCCATTTCCTCTTCTGTAATTAGGATGTACCTATCTCATGTGGCTGGTTGTGAGGATTAAATGATAGATTTGTATTGTATGAACAGCTTAGAAATTTTGGGACACACAATGAACTTAGTAAAAGTTGTTATTATTGTTTTAAAAAAACTGTAGTTTATTTATAGTTCTACCCACAACATTGGAGAATACTTACTTCCCTCACAAACTCAACAGCACAGTATGTTATCAACTAAAAAATTGTTGCTATGACTTCAAGTTCTGATCATAACAGAGTAGGTAGTATCAGGCTACTCTCCTGCCATGAATGACTGCAAAAACTGGACAGAAATACTTAAAACAACCATTTATAAGCATTTGACAGCAAGCAAAGCAAGGTGGCAATCCTTGAGAGAGAGAGGAAGTATCTGATTCAAGCCCAGCATTTACCTAGGTGTTTTCCCTCTGTATATTTCCCAAGGTGGCAGAATCCATGCTCAGACTGGTGGTCTCTCTGGGCAGAAGAAGCAGGAATTAGAGTTTGGGCCTGCTAAAGTGGTTGGAATTTGTGAGCTGGTTGCCAGAGAGACTGGAGCCATGGAGAGGAAGCCCCAGAAGGTACCATGTTGTCATAATAATTCCTAGCATGTACCAGGCAGTGGATTTTCACTTTAATCTAATTTTTACAATAAGCTTATGAACAAGGCTAATTAGAAGTAGGTTTAGTATTATCCCTATTTTACTGATGTGTGTTTATTATTTCCCCTTTTTATTGTTGTTTAGTCCCTAAGTCATGTCTGACTCTTTGCAACCCCATGGAGTGCACACCAGGCTTGTCTGTCCTCCCGGAGTTTGCTTGAACTCATGTCCATTGAGTGGGTGAAGCCATCTAACCATCTCATCTTCTGTCGCCCCCTTCTCCTACCCTCAATCTTTCCCAGCATTGGGGTCTTTTCCAAGGAGTTGGCTCTTTGCATCCAGTGGCCAAAGTATTGGAGCTTCAGCATCAGTCTTTCCAATGAATATTCAGGGTTGATTTCCTTTAGGACTGACTAGTTTGATCTCCTTTCTGTCCAAGGGACTCTCAAGGGTCTTCTCCAGCACCACAATTTGAAGGCATCAGTTCACCACTCAGCCTTCTTGATGGTCCAACTTTCACATACATGCTACTTTTTATAGACAAAGGAAAAATAGAGGTACAGAGAGGTTAAGTAATTTCCCCCAAGTCACATAGCTCACAGTGGTAAGAATGGATTTGAATCCAGGTAGCTCCTATACCATAGTGCCTTTCTGAAGAGCAGGTGCTGGTCTAAATATCTTATATTATATTAACTCATAAAGGAGCTATCATTATCATTTTAGCTTTAAAGAGAACTTCCAGCTAGGCATTGCTGGATCTGAGATTCAAACTCAGGTAATAAGGCTCTAAAGTTTTTGCTCTTAAATACCACATCACCTCTATTCTTTTATTCTTTGGAGTTTTTATCTGGAATGGTTCCAGAATTCAATATCTATTAATTATTATTTGTTGGCACAATTGTATGGATTTTCTCTTTAATTTTTTAATACAAATTATATTGTTAGATTTCCTAACATCTTTCATAAACTGCTGGATTTTTTGTTGTCTTATTTAGAGTGTTTACATTTGTATGGTGAATGCTTTTTATTTTTTATATGTTTATAATGTTTTATATTTACATTATAAAACCTTTGTAAAATAAATTGGAAAGTTTTGCATCTTTTATACATATCCTATGTTTTTTAATGTTCTTTAAAATTTTTTATTGTGGTAAAATACCATTTTAACCATTTTTAACTGTACACTTCATTGGTATTAAGTACATCTGTACCATTGTACACTCATCACTACAATCCATCTCTAGAACTCTTTTTGTCTTGCAAAACTGAAAATCTATATCCACTTAACAATAACTCTCCATTCATCTTGCCTAGCCTCCTGCAACTTCTTCTACTCTCTGGGTGTATGCATTTGACTACTCTATGTATTTCATAAAAGTGGATTTTTGTCTTCATATTTGGCTTGCTTCACTTCAGCATAATGTCATCAACATTCATTTGTGTTGTAGCACGTGTTGGAATTTCCTTCCTTTTTAAGTCTAAATAACATTTCATTGCATATTTTTACTTTATTTTCCTTATTGACTTGTCTGTTGATGGACATTTCTTTCTAGTTTTGTGGCTATTGTCAATGACGTTGCTATGAATGTGGCTGTAGAAATAGTTCTTTAAAACCTGCCTTCAGTCATTTTGGGGTGTATACCCAGAAGTGGTTTTGATGGACCATATAGTAATTCTATTTTTAATTTTTTGAGGAACAACCATAATTCTGTCCACAATGGCTATATTATTGTAAGTTCCTATCAGTAGTGCAGAAGATTTCCAGTTTCTGCATATCCTCACCAATACTTGTTATTTTCTGTTCTTTTTTTTTTTCTTTTTGATAGAAGCCATATCTTTTCGTGTGCTTATTGATTTTGCTGTGTGCTGTGCTTAGTCGCTCAGTTGTGTCCGACTCTTTGTGACCCCATGGACTGCAGCCTGCCAGGCTCCTCTAGCCATGGGGATTCTCCAGGCAGAAATACTGGAGTGGGTTGCCATGCCCTCCTTCAGGGGATCTTCCCAACCTAGGGATGGAACCCAGGTCTCCTGTATTGCAAGTGGATTCGTTACTAACTGAGCCACCAGGGAAGCCCCTTTATTCCAATACCATATTGTTTTGATGGCAAATAGATAGGGAAACAATGTATACAGTGACAGACTTTATTTTCTTCGGCTCCAAAATCACTGCCGATGATGACTGCTGCTATGAAATTAAAAGATGCTTGCTCCTTGGAAGAAAAGCTATGACCAACCTAGACAGCATATTATAAAGCAGAGACATTACTTTGCCAACAAAGGTCTGTATAGTCAAAGCTATACTTTTTCCAGTAGTCATGTATGGATGTGCTGAAACTCCAATACTTTGGCCACCTGATGTGAAGAGGTGACTCGTTAGAAAAGACCCTGATGCTGGGAAAGAGTGAAGGTAGGATGAGAAGGGGATGACAGAGGATGAGATGTTTGGATGGCATCACTGACTCAATGGACATGAGTTTGAGCAAGCTCCAGGAGATGGTGAAGGACAGGAAAGCCTGGCGTGCTGCATTCCATGGGGACACGACTGAGCAGCTGAACAACAACAAATTGTTTTGATTACCATAGGTTTGTAGTTGGTTTTGCGATGATGAAATATAAATCTTCCAGCTTTGTTCAAGATTGCTTTAACTATTCAGGGATTTTGAGATGCTGTGTAAACTTTAGGGTGGATTTTTCTATTTTTGCAAAAAATATCATTGGGATTTTGATAGGGATTTCATTGAGTCTGTAGATCACTTTGGGTAGTATTGAAATCTTCACAATATTAATTCTTCTAATACATGAACATGGGTTATCTTTCCATTTATTTATGTCTTCTTTAATTTCTTTTCAGGTTTCCCTGCTGGCTCAGATGGTAAAATCATCTGCCTGCAATGTGGGAGACCCAGGTTCAATCCCTGAGTTGGGAAGATCCCCTGAAGGAGGAAATGGCAACCCACTTCATTACTCTTGCCTGGAAAATCCCATGGACGAAGGAGCCTGGTAGGCTACAGTCCATGGGGTCCCAAAGAGTCGGACACAACTGAGTGACTTCACTTTCTAATTTCTTTCAACAGTGCTTTGTAGTTTTCATTATACAAGTCTTTTCCCTCCTTGGATAAGCTAATTTCTAAATATTTTTATTTGATGCTATTGTAAGTGGAATTTTTTTTAAAAAATTCCTTTTCAGAGTGTTTACTTGTAGTGTATAGATAAGCAACTGATTTTTGTGTGTCTATTTTGTATGCAGCTACTTTGTTAAATTCATCTAATAGTTCTAATAGCTTCTGTGTCTGTGTGTAATCTGTAAAGTTTTTATACATTTAGGATCACATCATTTGTAAACAGGCAGTTTTAATTTTTCCTTTCTAATTTGGATACCTTTAATTTTTTTCTAATAAGAATAAATAACCTAATTAGACTAATAGCCTAGTAATTTCTTATAGCTTAATTGCTCTGTCTAGAACTTCCAGTACCATGTTGAATAGAGGTGGTGAAAGTGTGCATTCTTGCCTTATCCTGATCTTAGAGGAAAAACTTTGTCCTTCACAACTTAGTACAATGTTTTCTATGAGTTTTTTATATATGACTTTTATTATGTTGAGGTAGTTTCCTTCCATTCCTAGTTTGCCCATAGCTTTTAATACAAATTAAAAAGTACTTTTTTGCAGAGGTAAATTTTGGGTATGTCATGATTTCCATTTTAATTTCTTCTTTTATCCAAGCACTTATCACTTTCCAGATGGCCAAGATATTCTTATATTTTTGTTATTGATTTCTAATTTTTTGTACTATTGTTAGGTAATGGGGTCTTAAAAAACTTTATGAATATATTAAAGCTCCTTTGTGTGAAGGACATCACTGATTTTAATAAATATTCCATAGCCATAAGAAGAAAGTACATACTTTCTTTGAAGGGGACAGAAAATTTTGATTGAGTAACTCCCATTCTCCATTTTTCCTTTCTGCTTTGTCATTTTCCAAAAGACATCTATTAACATTCTTCACTATGTGTAGTTATACTGCTTTCTCTGTCTAATTCTGGGAAACTTTGCTGTTTTATTGCTTGGTGCATAAATATTTGTGATGGCTATATCTTCTTAGTATCTTTTACCACCACGCCAGCTTTAAGTCTTTGTTCAAATGTTACCTTTTTAGATAGGCTTCTAAAAGGCACTGCTCACCACTCTTTTGCATACATTTCATCTTCCCTTAGTTTGAGTTTTTTGATTTGCTGTAGTTTTCATTTGGGAATATTCTTTCTTTGAATGATTTACTTATAAAGAGTACATGAATGGTGTACTTTCTGAACTCATGTTTACAAGTGTTTCTTACTCTCCCATATGAATATTACTTTAAATCCTTTTTTCTACATGTATTTCTTTCAGGATTGAAGAAGAGAGATTTCGTGCTAGTCTCAGTCTTTGTTATGAAAGATTCTTTACCATCTGAACCACCAGGGAAGCCCAATTCTATGTTATAAACAACCTTTAAAAAATCCTATCTGGATATCTATAAAATTTTCCTTTTTTTGTAGCCTAGGGTTTTTTGTTTTTTGTTTTTTGCTTAGGTGTTTTAATAGGCTTTCTAGGTGTGCTTCTTTATTCATTAGCGGTTCTTAAAATTTGGAATCACTTTTAATCTGAAATCTAAAGTTTTTCTAGTTTAGAGAAGTTTTATTTTATTGTTTCTCTGATTACTGATTTCCACCTATTTTTTTTCTCTTCTTGTACAACTATTGCTTAGTGATTAGTTTTCTGGACCTGCTCTCAATATACCTTATCTTTTCATTGATAAATCCCATTTCAATGTATTTTCCTCTATGTTTACAAATATATCTTTTATCTTCTAGTTTTTAGCATTGATCATTCTATTTGACGTTTTCACTGCTGAATTTTTAAATGGTGAAAAAATGTTTTTTGGTTTCCCCATTTCTGTGTCTCTTTAGGGCTTCTTGCTGTTTTCATCTTAATTTTTCCTCTTTCCCTTACAATTAGTTCTGTCCCAATTTCAGTCATGCATTATAGTTGTTCAGATTGATTGTTCTCTCATGTTACTGAATTTCCTTAGCTGTATTGTGAATTTTCAATACATACTTATGGATGTCTTCATTCAGTACACATGCAGTTCAGGTTGTTAAGGGTCTCTCTGGCAATAGTGAATTGGAAGGTGTTGGATGATAGAGTAAGGATTTTTATTCCAGTATTCCCTTAGCAAGTCAAAGAAGAAATGGAACCTTACTATGATGTATGTATGTGTGCTTGTGTATGTGGTCTTTCTGTTCTGTCTTCCTTCCTTCAGTGCAAGTATTGATAGAAAAGTTCATGAAGGAATTCCCTGGTGGTCCAGTGGTTAGGACTCTGCGCTCTCACTGCCAAAGGTCCGGATTCAGTCCTTGGTCAGGAAACTAAGATCCTACAAGCCGTGTGGCATGGCCAGGAAAAAAAAGTGCATGAAATGGGAGCAATGCAGCTATTGCCCTCTAGGGATGCCTGAGATCAGCAAAATGAATTATCTTCATAAGACTGCTCTGGAAAGTGGAAGAACATTCCTCAAAACCACTTAATTCCTCCTTGACCCTTCCTTTATTCTGAAAAATGACATCATGCACTTGTTATGTCTTCTGGAGACCTGGTGTTCTCTGATCCAATTAAGACTCTCTGTAGATTTTTTCACCATCAAACGATGCTTATTTAAGATAAGTAGTCCTCAGACATGACTAGGTATTAGAATCACCTTGTATGTGTGTACACTCATTTGCTCAGTCATGTCCATGCGGTCCCATGCACTGTAACCCATCAGGCTCTTCTGTCTATGGGATTTCCCAGGTAAGAATACTGGAGTGGGTAGCCATTCCCTCCTCCAGGGGATCTTCCTGACCCAGGAATAGAGCCCATGTCTCTTGCATTGGCAGGTGGATGGGAAAGTGAAGAAAGTGAAGTGGCTCAGTCATGTCTGACTCTTTGCAACCCCATGGGCTGTAGCCTATCACGCTTCTCAATCCATGGGATTTTTCCAGGCAAGAGTACTGGAGTGGGTTGCCATTTCCTTCTCCAGGGGATCTTCCTGACCCAGGGATTGAACCCGGGTCTCCTGCATTGTAGGCAGACACTTTACTGTCTGAGCCACTAGGGAAGCCCATTAGAATCACCTCGGAACATTAAAAAAAAGTACTATCTGCCTCTTTCCCCTCTCCTAGGACAACTGGATCAAAAATTTTGGTGATAGAATCTAGGCACTTGGGCTACCATTTTCCAAATTGTTTACTGGATAGTTTC
The DNA here is from genome assembly GCF_055505025.1 of Bos grunniens. Classification (NCBI taxonomy): domain Eukaryota; kingdom Metazoa; phylum Chordata; class Mammalia; order Artiodactyla; family Bovidae; genus Bos; species Bos grunniens. Next base: position 139,069,758 of record NC_141194.1, read on the forward strand.
TTCTAGATATCATGTTTATTACCTACCTTCAGGTAAGAGGTCAATAAGCATTTTCTAAATAAACCAATTGATAAATGTAATTTTAAAAATTTATAATAGTCATTTGAATATGTATTTGCACATTATATAAAACCCTAAAGCCCCAAATTATATACAGCAAGTCTCCCTCCCAGCCCTGGTTCTTAGTCATCCACTTCCTCTCCCTAGTGGAAATCACTGTTGCTAGTTTCTTGTATATTCTTGCAGAGACATTCTGTGCATATTTGAGCATATTGTACCAACCAGTCTCCCATTAAAGGACCTGTAGATGGATTTCAATCTGTTGCTATAACCAACATTGCTGCAATGATAAATACTTTTTCTACCTGAATCTCTTCGTGTATATCTGTATCATTCCTAGAAATGAAGTTATTAAATCAAAGAATACAAAATGTCCTTCTATTCCTGGTATCAGTCTCACTTAGTTATAATAGTTTATTCTTTTAATATGCTACAGGATTCTATCTCATAATATTTAATTTAGAGTTTTTAAATAACCTCTCTGTAGCCATTCATAAATGAGAGTCGTGTGTCTTTTGCTCCAATTTCCTGTGCTTTTAAAATTTATTATTAGATAAAACTTTGGGAAAGACTGATAAAGTATTAACATGCTAACCTCTCATAAGTAACATATTTGTATTCAAACTGAAGCTTTCTGGGAAATGGTGCTCTAATTCAGTAATACTGAATCTTTTTGCATTGCATTTGAATCACTTGTAGAACTTAAAAAAAAAATACAGGCGTGCAGGCCTTGCTCATCAGCAAACTGACCTGTGGATCAGATCTAAGTTGCTACCTGTTTCTGTAAATAAAAGTTTATTAGAAAGTGGATACACTCTTTAATTTATATATAGTCTATGGCCATTTTCACACTACAGGGAAGAATTGAGTAGTTGTGACAGAGTCCATATGGCCAGGAAATCCTAACACAATTACTATCTGGATCTTTGTAGAACAAGTATGCTGTGCCGACCCTTGCTTTATTCTCATGGAATCAAAGCCTGGTACTGAGGCCTTGGTGTACATGCAATGAAAAAGTTCCATCGAAGTTGCTCTTTATTTGCACCAAAGTTTGAGAACCAGTATTTAACACAAAGTTAAGTAACTAGGTGATTATTTTCTTCCTATGCCAGAGCTTCCTTCCTATCTGCTTGTCTATAATTTCCTGCCCTTTAACTTCCAACCCTTTGAATGGGGCTCTGTGAATTTCCATAAGCTCTCCCTGCTATTATGTTCTTTGTCAATTCATTTCAGTCGCTCAGTCATATCCGACTCTTTGCAACCCCATGGACTGCAGCATGCCAGGACTTGCTGTCCATCACCAACTCCCAGAGCTTACTCAAATTCATGTCCATCGAGTTGGTGGTGCCATCCAACCATCTCATCCTCTGTCGTCCCCTTCTCCTCCTGCCCTCAATCTTTCCCAGCATCAGGGTCTTCTCAAATGAGTCAGCTCTTCGCATCAGGTGGCTAAAGTATTGGAGTTTCAGCTTCAGCATCAGTCCTTCCAATGAATAGTCAGGACTGATTTTCTTTAGAATGGACTGGCTGGATCTCCTTTCAGTCCAAGGGACTCTCAAGAGTCTTCTCCAACACCACAATTCAAAAGCATCAATTCTTTGGCACTCACCTTTCTTTATAGTCCAACTCTCACATCCATACATGACTACTGGAAAAACCATAGGCTTTGACTCAGTTCAGTTCAGTTCAGTCGCTCAGTTGTATCCGGCTCTTTGCAACACCATGAACCGCAGCATGCCAGGCCTCCCTGTCCATCACCAACACCTGGAGTCCACCCAAACCCATGTCCATCGAGTTGGTGATGCCATCCAACCATCTCATCCTCTATCGTCCCCTTCTCCTCCTGCCCTAAATCTTTCCCAGCATCAGGGTCTTTTCAAATGAGTCAGCTCTTTGCCTCAGGTGGCCAAAGTATTGGAGTTTCAGCTTCAACATCTGTCCTTCCAATGAACACCCAGGACTGATCTCCTTTAGGATGGACTGTTGGATCTCCTTGCAGTCTTTGACTAGATGGACCTTTGTTGGCAAAGTAATGTCTCTGCTTTTTAGTGTTGGTCATAACTTTTTTTCCAAGGAGCAAGCATCTTTTAATTTCACAGCTGCAGTCACCATCTGCAGTGATTTTTCAAGCCCCCCCAAAATAAAATCTGCCACTGTTTCTACTGTTTCCCCATATATTTGCCATGAAATGATGGGACCAGATGCCATGATCTTAGTTTTCTGAATTTTGAATTTTAAGCCAACTTTTTCACTCTCCTCTTCCATCAATAGTCTCTTTAGTGCCTCTTTGCTTTCTGCCATAAGGGTGGTGTCATATGCATATCTGAGGTTGTTGATACTTCTCCTGGCAATCTTGATTCCCACTTGTGCTTCATCCAGCCCAGCATTTCTCATGATGTACTCTGCATATAAGTTAAATAAGCAAGGTGACAATATGCAGCTTTGACATACTTCTTTCCCTATTTGGAACCAGTCTATTGTTCCATGTCCAGTTCTAACTGTTGCTTCTTGACCTGCATACAGATTTCTCAAGAGGCAGGTCAGGTTGTCTGGGATTCCCATCTCTTTAGAATTTTCCACAGTTTGTTGTGATCCACATAGTCAAAGGCTTGGGATAGTCAATAAAGCAGAAGTCGATGTTTTTCTGGAACTCTTTTGCTTTTTTGATAATCCAACAGATGTTGGCAATTTGATCTCTGGTTCCTCTGCCTTTTCTAAAACCAGCTTGAACATCTGGAAGTTCATGGTTCACATACTGTTGAAGCCTAGTTTGGAGAATTTTGAGCATTAGTTTGCTAGCGTTTGAGATGAGTACAATTGTGCAGTAGTTTGAGTGTTCTTTGGCATTGCCTTTCTTTGGGACTGGAATGAAAACTGACCTTTTCCAGTTCTGTGGCCACTGCTGAGTTTTCCAAACTTGCTGGCATATTGAGTGCAGCACTTTAAAAGCATCATCTTATAGGATATGAAATAGCTCAACTGGAATTCCATCACCTCCACTAGCTTTGTTTGTAGTGATGCTTCCTAAGGCCCACTTGACTTCGCATTCCAGGATGTCTGGCTCTAGGTGAGTGATCACACCATTGTGGTTATCTGGGTCATGAACATCTTTTTGTACAGTTCTTGTGTGTATTCTTGCCACCTCTTCTTAATATCTTCTGCTTCTGTTAGGTCCATACCATTTCTGTCCTTTATTGTGCCCATCTTTGTATGAAATATTCCCTTGGTGTCTCTAATTTTCTTGAAGAGATCTCTAGTCTTTCCCATTCTATTGTTTTCCGCTATTTCTTGGCACTGATCACTGAGGAAGGCTTTCTTATCTCTCCTTGATATTCTTTGGAACTTTGCATTCAAATGAGTATATCTTTCCTTTTCTCCTTTGCCTTTCATAGTTTTTTTTTTTTTTTTTCTCAGCTATTTGTAAGGCCTCCTTAGACAGCCATTTTGCTTTTTTGCATTCTTATTCTTGGTGATGGTCTTGATCACTGCCTCCTATACAGTGTCACAAACCTCCATCCATAGTTCTTCAGGCACTCTATCAGATCTAATTCCTTGAATCTATTTGTCACTTCCACTGTATAATTGTAAGGGATTTGATTTAGGTCATACCTGAATGGTCTAGTGTTTTCCCCTACTTTCTTCATTTTAAGTCTGAATTTGGCAATTAGAAGTTCCTGATCTGAGCCACAGTCAGCTCCCTGTCTTGTTTTTGCTAACTGTCTAGAGCTTCTCCATCTTTAGCCACAAAGAGTATAATCAATCTGATATTGGTATTGACCATCTGGTGATGTCCGTATGTAGTCTTCTCTTGTGTTGTTGGCAGAGGGTGTTTGGTATGACCAGTGGATTTTCCTGGCAAAACTCTGTTAGTCTTTGACCTGCTTCACTTTGTACTCCAAGGCCAAACTTGCCCATTACTCCAGGTATCTCTTGACTTCCTACTTTTGCATTCCAGTTCCCTATAATGAAAAGGACATCTTTTTTGGGTGTTAATTCTGGAAGGTCTTGTAGGTCTTCATAGAACCGTTCAACTTCAGCTTCTTCAGCATTGCTGTTTGGGGCATAGACTTGGATTACTGTGGTGCTGAATCTTTTGCCTTGGAAATGAACAGAGATCATTCTGTCATTTTTGAGATTGCATCCAAATACTGCATTTCAGACTCTTCTATTGACTGTGATGGCTACTCCATTTCTTGTAAGGGATTCTTGCCCACTGTAGTAGATATAATGTTCATCTGAGTTAAATTCACCCATTCCAGTCCATTTTAGTTTGCTGATTCCTAAAATGTTGATGTTCACTCTTGCCATCTCCTGTTTGACCACTTCAAATTTGCCCTGATTAATGGATCTAACATTCCAGGTTCCTATGCAATATTCCTCTTTACAGCATCAGACTTTACTTACATCACCAGCCACATCCACAACTGGATGGATGTTTTCTTCTTACCAGCCCTTAATTAAAGCCATAGTAACCAAAGAGTAAATGTTTATGGAATAAATGACTTGCCCACTCCTATTTTGAACAGTCCTATGGCCCAAACTTTGTTATACATATACTTACAGATATGCAGGCATGAATCTCAGTCTATAAACGTATGTGTACAAGACATAAAACTATCTTTTCTAATAAATTCAAATTCAAAACCTTTATTCCAACAGAATTTGGAAAATTAATTGTAATTAGTTTTAGCACTTCACACTTCTTTCCTTTGAGTTGTGTCTAAGTTATCGAAGGGTAGGTGGAGAGCTCAAATAGTGCCAAGAAATTGAGAGATGATCTATTTTGTCTTCAATATCATATGCCCATGTAGGTACCTGCCAGGATGCCCATGGCCCCATCTGAGTCTACATCAAATGTCCATAGACAGCACCAGAAGAAATGATCCTTGCTCCTAACTTCATGGCTCTGTTGGGTTAATTATTTTTTTCTCTTGCTACTTCCATGTCACAGTTGTGTTCACAGAAATTACTTAGTTCTTCTTGCACCTTAATGCCATGTAGTAATGCTCCCTGGTGGCTCAATGGTAAAGAATCTGGCTGCCAATGCCTGCGGTGTTCAGGACACGTGGGTTAAATCCCTGGGTAAGGAAGATCCCCTGAAGAAGCAATGGCAACTCACTCCAGTATTCTGGCCTGAAGAATCCCATGGACAGAGGACCCTGGCAGGCTACAGTCCATGGGGTTGCAAAGAATTGGACATGACTGAGCCACTAAACAACAGCAAAGCTCTGTAAGGCTATCTAGGTCCCCTTTTGCCTAGACACATGTAAGTGCCATTTGCCTCTGTGTATCTTATCGTCTCCCAAATGGGGCCTGAATTCCCTATTTCTTGGAAACAAAAAAACCTTTGTGACTTTTTTATTTCTGGCCCCCTCTCAGAACATTTGACATCTATACTCTAATTGCTTCCTATCTACCTTTTTTGGTTCTGTCATCCTAGGAAGTCTTTTCCTGGTCAGGTAGAGGATGGTTGAGCTAATTTTTGCTTTCTCACAACAATTATTTGTGTATGTTGTGAGTCCTTTGCTAGACTTTTGAAACCCAAATGCTGAGATGAGATGTCTTTTGCTCCCCACAGCTTTATGCTGTGTCTGCTGTTTGCCAAAGCAAATGAGCACCGAACTGTTCAGCTGCTCAGTGAGGGAAAGGGCAAGGAGAAAAAGGAACTCAAGAAGAAACAGTTGATATTTTAAAAATACCCTGCCCCAGAGGTACATCGCTACCACTTAATGACCATGAATTAGCATATAAGTGCCTTGTCATTGTGTTCTCCTCTCTAGTATGTTCCTTTGTCTCTCTCAGTTAGGTCCCTAAAGAACATAAAGAACTCTTTCAACTTACAAGAACTATCTACTAAACACCTCACCTGTTCTGAGCTTAGCCCTGCTCCCTTGAAGTCACTCAGGCAGTGAATAAATGTGAAATCCCATTTATTTGCTTCTGTGGCTTTTTAAGATATTTTTCTTGGAATGGTCGATGGTCATAAAAGGTTGAGTCCCTGGTGGGTGGAAATGTAAATCTGAGTAAGCAGTAGAAGACAAATCAACTGTCCAAAAATAAATAGAAAAGTTAAGAAAATTTACAGCTGTTTCTTTAGGCTCCTAGGTTAAGTATCTCATAGAGACAGTAGGTGAAGTTTATATCTTACTTTCAGGATTTAATAAGCTGTATTTCATCTTGTATTAATCTATTATGTTTATATGCAAAATGCAGTGAGTTAAGCACTGGGTAGAAAAGTCTCGGCTCTAGGATTCATGTTTGTTTTTCCTTCTTCCCCAGCCAGAGCTTTTTGCATTGGCTTGATGTACTGTAGTTACTTGGGGTTTAATCTTGTATAATAATTAACTTCAATTGATCCACTGCAGTGTGTTAGCAAAGTGCCTGAGCCTATTAAATCCGGGTAAGAATCCTCCATTGCTTTCCTAATTTCCAGCATCATTATGCTGCCGGGAAAGCTGATTAATGTAAAGGCATTCTGAACTGGGGCTTTTGCCTGGTGAAATTTTGGAGAAGGTGCACACTATTCCATTTTACAATATTGCATCTAATAAATACCAGCATAAAGGATCTCCATTCTTAGGAGAGCCTTGGATCTATGAGTATGTTTCTATTCCTCTTTATAACAGAGATCTTCTGTTAGAGAGAGAAACCAGAATCGTCAGAACTGCTTAATGGGGTCACATATGGTTGAGTAAAAATCAAATAGAAAAATGGAACATTACTGAAAGTGTGCCATGCTCAATAGGCCTCTGGAAAACAAAACAAAAGGCTGCCAATGAGAAAGAGAGGACAAGAGGAAGAAACTACCAAAAAAAAGTTGATATAGACATAAATGAAGCTGTTACATTGAATATTCACAGCAGACATGTTCAGCCTTTGAGAAAATTTTAAATAAAGGGTCCAAATTGATCTACTGAAAAGTTCTGGGTAGGGGGTTTTTAGTGAAATAATCTGGTGGCTCAGAGGTAAAGAATCCACCTGCCAATGCAGGAGATGTGGGTTCAATCCCTGGATCAGGAAGATCCCCTGGAGAAGGGAATGGCTACCCACACCAGTATTCTTGCCTGGACAGAGAGGCCTGGTGAGCTACAGTCCATGAGGTTGCAAAACAGGACTGAGCGACTAACCAACAACAACAAATCCATTTGAAAAACTTCACTGAGACGCTGCTGTATGTCAAGGTAGGCAAAGAAGATTAAGACTCAGTCCTTGTCTTGTACTTTTTTTTTCTGTGTTTTAAATTGGAGTATAATTGCTTAACAATGCTGTGTTGGTTTCTGCTATACAACAAAGTGAATCAGCATATGTATACATACACCCCTCCCTCTTGGATCTCCTTCCTGCCCTCCACCCCACCCCTCTAGGTCATCACAGAGCGCTGAGCTGAGCTCCCTGTGTTATACAGCAGCTTCCCCTAGCTATCTCTTTTACACTTGGATGTCAATGCTGCTCTCCCAGTTTCACCCTCCTTCCATCCCTCCCCACATGTCCACATGTAAGTTCTCTATGTCTGCATCTCTGTCTCTATTTCTATCCTGAAAATAGGTTCATCTGTACCATTTCACTTTCTTTTAAATTGTCTTGATTGCCTTGGTGAAATGAAATTTTATTTTGTTTTGCCTCATGTTCTCAGAGGTTTTTTAGTTCAGGTCAACTTTTTTGCCTTAGCAAGTAGAATCTAGTAAACATCTTTACTTTTACAGATTGACGGGCTTATCATCTCAAGACAGTGGTCACTCTCCAAGAATGGATGAAACAGATGTTGGGCATGAGGCTGAGTATCTACCAAGACCAAGACACTCCCTGGAAGGTAATTAAAAATGGAATGAGCTTCTTTTTTGGTTTGTTTTGCCTCATTTTCTTAAACGTTCTATGCAAAAAAGAATTCTACTTAATTAAGGGTTTTGGGTAGTTTGGTTTCAAATAGATTTTTCACTGTAAATGATTATATTACTTTCAGTTTTATCATAAGGAGGTACAGTGAGATTATCTTGATGATTTAAAGTTATCAAGAGTATCAGAAGTAGTATAAGGACTGAAACTTGGACTCCTTAGGAATACATCATTTTCTAACTGATGGATTGCTATCCTATTGATGTTTTCTTTATTTTCTAGCATGGTATAACTGGAATTCAAAGGAAAGAGAGGTCACTGAAGTCTGAAATTGTAGGGGAAAGCTCTATAGATAAGGTGGGATTTGAGTTAGGCATTAAAGGGAGGTAGATATTCTGTTGGGAGGGGGAAATAGAATTTGAGGGAATAACATGAGCAAAACTGTAGACATGACAGATAAGGGGGGTAACAGTGAAAGATATTTCCTCATATGGGCAAATAAATTTTGGTTTAGGGACTTCCTGGTGGCCCAGTGGTTGGGACTTTGCCTTCCAGTGCATGGGTTCAGTCCCTGGTTGGGGATTTAAGATCCCACATGCCTCATGGCCAAAAGACCAGAAAGTAAACAAATTGTAACAAATTTAATAAATACTTTAAAATGGTCCACATTAAAAAAAAAATCTTTAAAAAATTTTGGTCCAGAGTAGGATAAAGATGAAAGTATTTGATAAAGATTTAAATACTAAACTTGAGGAGGCTGAATTTGAACCTATTAGGATGTAAATGCAGCAAAAATACTGATTAAGAACTAGAATATTATGGAGAAATCTATAGCAATTATTATTTGGATTTTATTGATGTATGGCAAAACCAATACAATATTGTAAAGTAATTAACCTCCAATTAAAATAAATACATTTAAATTAAAATTAAAATAAAATTCCAAAAAAAAATCAATGCTCTTAGGCTTTTGCCCCATTATCTGTTGCCACATATAGACTAAAGTGATTCTTTCAGAACAATTAATTGATGAGGTTGATGATAGCCTGGGAAGCCAAACAATGCTATGTCATAGACAAGCTAGAAAAAATCTTTTAAGGTTTTAGAGAACTTGGAACCTGCTAAAATAATTTGGGAAAATGTCCTCTTAATATAATTTATAGAAAGGATTTTATGGTAGAGAAACTATATTAGGTAGTCAGTGGCTGGGATAGGATTTGGCGTTAAAGTTTGGGTTCTGGTTTTACCACTCATTGGCTCTCTGTGACATTAGGTAAGTCATTCAAGTTCTCTGAGCTTTAGTTTCCTTATCGCTAAAATGAGAATAATGGTACTTATTATCATGTTGTAAGAAATAAATGAAACTGTGTGTCTTGTGAACTTTAAAGAGCTACTTGAGAATAAATAATGCTGATGATGAATTACTCTCAAGTAATTACAGGGAATTATTACCTGAATAATGAAACCATCTAAAATGTGTCATAATTATATAGGTTGGAACATGAAGCATATGGGGAGGGTCTTGGTAGAAGACATCAGAAGGTAAACAGTAGTAAGCTAGAACTTGGAAAAAGAACTGAGCTTAGTGGGCAATGAACCTATTGGGCCTGACCCAGAAAGTGGTGCCCAGTAATCCAAGTAGAATGTTCCAGGAGAGATAATGAAATCCTATTTAGTCTCAGTAGCTACCCATACCAAAAGGCATGATAGGAGAAGTGGAAATTGGAACCCTCATACATTTCTTGTGGATATCTACTTTGGAAAACTGCTTGATAGTTCCTCAAAATATTAAACAAAGGGTTACCATATGACCCAGCAATTCTACTCTTAGGTATAGATCCAAGAAAAATGAAAATGTATGTCCACTCAAAACCTAACACTTAACTACATACAGCAGCATTATTTATAATAGCCCCCAATTCATTTAACTTCCCTGAGCCAAGGTGGGACCAGCCCAAATGTACATCAAGTGATAAATGCAGAAATAAAATATCGTATATCTATTGAAATGGAATATTACTTGGCAATAAAAAGGAATGAAATTCTGATACATGCTATAACACACATGAACCTTAAAAACATTATGCTAAGTGAAAGGAGACAGACACAAAATGCTGCATATTTATTAATTCCATTTATATAAAATGTACAGAATAGGCAAGTCCACAGAGACAGGAAATGGATTAGTGGTTGCCAGGGGCTGAGGGTATAGGGAAGTGGAGAGTAAATGCCAGGGGGAACAGGTTTTCTTTTGGGGGTCATAAAAATGTTCTGAAATTAGATGGTTGTAAAAGTCTGTGAATTCACTATAAAGCACTGATTTGTACACTTTAAAAGGGTGAATAGTATGGCACATGAATTTATACCTCAGTTTTAAAAAAGTAAACAATAGTAAAAGATCAATATAAAACTTAACCAGAACCAAGTGTCACCAAAATGAACTTGTGATATACAAGGATAAATGTAAAATTTCTCCCCCCAAATTAATTTTTTATAATTTTTTGGGTATACTTGGTAGTCAAGTAAATTGTTGAACATTGTAGTGTAGGAATAATGTCTTGGTGCTGTCTGATGCTGTGTTACTCCTGGAGTCATTCTCCTGCACACTGGTGATCCTAAATGGATGATCATTTAAAACTGAGGTGTATGAAAAAGCAAGATTGTTGTAGGGTAACACATTTTTCTCCAATACTTTCTTTATTCTTACTCTGTATTTTTTATTTTGTCTGGATCAAAATGATTTATCATAGAAGCTTTGCATGTGATTTTGGAGATTTTTTCCTCATGAAATTTTGATATGGCAAAACTGACATTATATTTTTAATTCCTTCTCATAGATATGTATAATGCCTAAATTATGACTTTTTTCTTAAACTAAATGGAATTAAATAACTAAATCAAATAGAGGTTTTTAAGTATTTCATTTAGCGAGTGTATCAAATAATTTTATAAAGATTAAAATTATAATAAATATAATATCCATTATTCAGTGTTTTATACTGATTCATAATTATTATATCATTATTTGTCTTTATAAATATTTATAAAAAATTGATGGCTCCAAAATATACAGTACTCTTCCTAAATTTATCTGGCTAAGGCATTCTTTTAATATTTGTATTAATTGTCAATTTGTTTACCAGTTGATCTAACCATTTGGAAGTCTTTCATAATTGCTTTCATATATAATAAGAGTAGTTTCCACAATCTTCACTATTGTAACATTTTGTTATTACAATAGTACACATATATTTATACTTCAAGTGGTTAATGAGAATTTCAATGAATAAAGCAATATAGACAAAGACAAAGGTTTTTACTTCAGGTTTCATCAAGAACGCTCACTTATTTGGCAAGACTTTAAAAAAATCAACCCCCCCCCCGCCATGGTTGATTTGTGGCAGAAGAAGGCCTGGTATCCAGGAATGTGACACTCCAAAGTATACTACCTCCTCATGGGTGAGTCAGGGTGAAATGTCACCTAGTAGAAGTTTATCTGTTCTATTTGTTGTTGTTTGGTTGCTAAGTTGCATCTGACTCTGTGACACTATGGACTGTACCCTGCCAGGCTTCTCTGTCCATGGAATTCTCCAGGCAAGAATAGTGGAGTGGGTTACCATTCATTCCCTTCTCCATGGGATCTTCCCAATCAGGGATCAAACTTGGGTCTCCTGTATTGCAGGCAGATTCTTTACCGCCTGAGCCACCAAGGAAGCCCAAATACCCAGATACTGACAGTAAATTCAAATGATGTGCCTTGTTTCTATTGCTGATATTGGTGTACTAGGTAGAGGTGATGGTAACCTCATGGACTCATGGTTAATGACCTTACACAAGTTTAAGAATGCTAAATATAATGTTGAAGTAAATAGTTGACTATTTGCCCTGTGAGGACTGGGGTTGCATCTTAAACAAATAGGATTTGCCTGAATATTGAGACTGAGGCTGGACTGTGTTGCAATTCTAATATCTAGGTTCTTGAGTCTCATCCCAGCTATTCTAAATGCTAGGTTTTCGGTGGTAGACTAGTACCTCATACTTTGCACTTTGCATGGTAGGAAGTCCTCATTTGTTTCTAGGATCATTTCTTCTTTTTCCTTTAGACATCCCAGATTCTTTACATATAATGCCATCCTAATCTACTACTACCCTCCTTGTTATTCTCCAAACCAGTCACTTCTTTTCATCCAATAAACATTATCGTACTTGGCCCACTTTCTTCTTCTCCCTCTCTAATGCTAATAACATTTTTGGTGACTTCAGTATTCACATGGAAGATTCATCCAATCCTCTGGCTCTTCAGTTACTTGACCTTCTCATCACCAATGATCTTTTTCTTATCTTGCCTGATCAACCCAATCTCAGGGTCATGTCCTGCCCTTAACAAAAACTGAACCACCTGCAAAATCTTGATTTTAATTATCATTAGAGTCATTTCCTTGCACACCTCTTCAACTCTTGATCATTTATCACTCAGCTGTTCCTTGCTTGCAAAACACAAAACGCTGTTAATATCCCGTTGTTGTTTGGTCACTAAGTTGTGTCTGACTCTTTGTGATCCCATGGACTGCAGCACATCAGGTTTCCCTGTCCTTCACTATCTCCCAGAGTTTGCTCAAAGTATTGTCCATTGAATTGGTGATTCCACCCAACCATCTCGTCCTCTGTCGTCCCCTTCTCCTGCCTTCAATCTTTCCCAGCATCAGGGTCTTTTCCAGTGAATCAGCTCTTCCCACCAGGTGGCCAAAGTATTGGAGCTTCAGCTTCACCATCAGTCCTTCCAATGAGTATTCAGGATTGATTTCCTTTAGAATTTACTGGTTTGATCTCCTTGTTGTCCAAGGGACTTTCAATAGTTGATATCCTGCTGTCTACCTATTCCAAGACTGCACACAAGCAGCCAGACACTACTGGGAAAAGTACACATTCTGTGCATGGCCCTAAATCCCAATAATCTAATGGTCCCTAATCTCAGTAACCTGTGAACATTACATGGCAAAAGGGCTTTGCTGATGGTATTAAAGTTATAGATCCTGAGTGGGGAAATGAACCTGGATTATCCAGGTGGGCTCAATCTAATTCCATGAGTCCTTAAAAGCAGAGAACGTTTCTCAGCTGTGGTTGCAGAGATACAACCATGGAAGAAGTGTAGAGAGGTACAGCATAAAAGGGGTTCCTGCTCTATATAAGATGGAGTACAAAAAGAGCTTCATGACCAAGGTAAGCACGATGGTGTGATCACTCACCTAGAGCCAGACATCCTGGAATGTGAAGTCAAGTGGGCTTTAGGAAGCATCTTTAGGAACAAAACTAGTGGAGGTGATGGAATTCCAGTTGAGCTATTTCAAATCCTGAAAGATGATGCTGTGAAAGTGCTGCACTCAATATGCCAGCAAATTTGGAAAACTCAGCAGTGGCCACAGGACTGGAAAAGGTCAGTTTTCATTCCAATCCAAAGAAAGGCAATGTCAAAGAACTCTCAAACTACCACACAATTGCACACCTCTCACACTCTAGTAGGAGAAGGTGATGGCACCCCACTCCAGTACTCTTGCCTGGAAAATCCCATGGACAGATGAGCCTGGTAGGCTGCAGTCCATTGGGTCATGAAGAGTTGGACACGACTGAGCGACTTCCCTTTCACTTTTCCCTTTCATGCATTGGAGGAGGAAATGGTAACCCACTCCAGTGTTCTTGCCTGGAGAATCCCAGGGACAGGGGAGCCTGGTGAGCTGCCATCTATGGGGTCGCACAGAGTCGGACACGACTAAAGTGACTTAGAACAAGCTAGTAAAGTAATGCTCAAAATTCTCCAAGCCAGGCTTCAGCAATACGTGAACCATGAACTTCCAGATGTTCAAGCTGGTTTTAGAAAAGGCAGAGGAACCAGAGATCAAATTGCCAACATCTGCTGGATCATCGAAAAAGCAAGAGAGTTCCAGAAAAATATCTATTTCTGCTTTATTGACTATGACAAAGCCTTTGACTGTGTGGATCACAATAAACTCTGGAAAATTCTGAAAGAGATGGGAATACCAGACCACCTGACCTGCCTCTTGAGAAATTTGTATGCAGGTCAGGAAGCAACAGTTAGAACTGGACATGGAACAACAGACTGGTTCCAAATAGGAAAAGGAGTATGTCAAGGCTGTATATTGTCACCCTGTTTATTTAAATTCTATGCAGAGTACATCATGAGAAACGCTGGGCTGGAAGAAGCATAAGCTGGAATCAAGATTGCTGGGAGAAATATCAATAACCTCAGATATGCAGATGACACCACCCTTACGGCAGAAAGTGAAGAGGAACTCAAAAGCCTCTTGATGAAAGTGAAAGTGGAGAGTGAAAAAGTTGGCTTAAAGCTCAACATTCAGAAAACGAAGATCATGGCATCTGGTCCCATCACTTCATGGGAAATCGATGGGGAAACAGTGGAAACAGTGTCAGACTTTATTTTCTTGGGCTCCAAAATCACTGCAGATGGTGATTGCAGCCATGAAATTAAAAGATGCTTACTCCTTGGAAGGAAAGTTATGACCAACCTAGATAGCATATTGAAAAGCAGAGATATTACTTTGCCAACAAAGGTCCATCTGTCAAAGCTATGGTTTTTCCAGTGGTCATGTATGGATGTGAGAGTTGGACTGTGAAGAAAGCTGAGTGCCGAAGAATTGATGCTTTTAAACTGTGGTGTTGGAGAAGACTCTTGAGAGTCCCTTGGACTGCAAGGAGATCCAACCAGTCCATCCTAAAGGAGATCAGTCCTGGGTGTTCATTGGAAGGACTGATGCTGAAGGTGAAACTCCAGTACTTTGGCCACCTGATGTGAAGAGTTGACTCATTAGAAAAGACCCTGATGCTGGGAGGGATTGGGGGCAGGAGGAGAAGGGCTGGATGGCATCACTGACTTGATGGACATGAGTTTGAGTGAACTCTGGGAGTTGGTGATGGACAGGGAGGCCTGGTGTGCTGTGATTCATGGGGTCACAAAGAGTCGGACAAGACTGAGCGACTGAACTGAACTGAACTGAAGAGACCATGAACCAAGGAATGTGGGTGGCCCAAGGAATGCTGGAAAAGGTAAGGAAATGGATTCTCTCCTACAGTGTCCAGAAAAGAAGGCAGCCTGCTGATATCTTGCCTTTACCCTAGAAAGAGCTGTGCTAGACTTCTGACTTACAGAACTGTGAGGTGAATTTGCATTGTTTTCAACCATTAAGTTTGTCGTAATTTGTTCCAGCATCAATAGAAAACTAATCCACATGCTAACGAGTTTTATTTTAAATTCATGTTCTCAAATTTGAAACTTAACAACTGCCTGGGGATTCTATTGCACTAATACTGTCTTCACACATTTGCCTTTCTGCTCTTTGTTTTTGTTTGTTGTTGTATGGCTCTGGCTTTATTTGTCCCAGCAATTTTTTAATTTATTATTAAAAAAAAATTTTTGGCTGTGCTGTGTGGCATGTGGAATCAGTTACCTGACCAGGGATTGAACCCATGCCCCCTGCAGTGGAAGCACAGAGTCTTATCCACTGGATCACCAGGGAAGTTCCTGCCTTTCTGCTCTTTGAAACAGTCATTTCATTCATTTTCTTCAGCTGAAACTTCTGAAGCACTCCACCTCCATCAGAAACACATTGTTACATGGGAGTTCTGTTGCTTTTCTACTATTAAATCTATCTAAGTTGTATATTCTTTGTTTCTATAAAAGGCAAACCATTCACTTATGCTCTGTGTTCGATCTGCTCTTGACTTCTCAAGGACTTTTCACCCGACACTATCTCTTCTCTCTTTTGTGTCCTTAATTCTCCTTTCATCATAGAATAGTCCCTGTTTCTATATAAACATGTTCCTGTATTTCCTGTGATTTCACATGTCTCCCTCTTGATACCACCCCATTTTTCTGATCCCCCTTCATTACAAAACTTTCTTTAAAAGGTTTGTTCATTGTTGTCTCTACTTCCTCATGATCCGTTCTGTCTTCAGCCCACCATTATTGAGCTTCTGACTTTAATGTTGTAATAACTTTTCTGTTTCTAAATCCAGTAGCCATTTTTTAAATCCTCATCTTAATAGACCTCTTATAAACATCTGACATAATTGACCACTACCTTATTCTTGAAACTACTTCTTTTTTTGGTTTCTAGGACATCATATTTCCTTCATAACTAGTGGCTGTTCATTCTTAATCTGCTTTGCTGGCTCCTTTCCTCCGCCCTATTTCTAAATGTAGAAATGCCCTAGGACTCAGTCCTGGCCCATCTTTTATTCTCTATACTCGCTTTCTCTAAGTGATTTTATCTAGTCCCATGATTTTCAGTACTGTCTTTATGCCAATGACCCCCAAATCTATATCTCCAATGACTTCCGAATTTGCATTTCCAACCCTGACTTCTCTAAATTCAAAATTTTTAACTGTTAACTGTGAAATCTCCATCTTTAAATCTAATAGGTATCTCAAACTTCACATATTCAAAATATTTATCAAGAAAGGGTGGATTTGCTATGAGCCATCCATAATTTCCCACCCAATGAAATATGTTTGGAAGACTCTTGGCCTGGTAAAGAGCTCTAATACATGACTGAAGAGGCAATTTCATAAAAAATCCTTAAAAAAAAAAAAAACTTTTAAATTTTGTATTGGGGTATAGCAGATTAACAATGTTGTGATAGTTTCAGGCAAACAGTGAAGAGACTCAGCCATGCATATACATGTATCCATTCTCCCCCAAATGCCCCTCCCCTCCAGGCTGCCACGAAACATCGAGCAGAGTTCCCTGTGCTATACAGTAGGACCTTGTTGGTTATCCATTTTAAAGACAGCAGTGTGTACACGCCCATCCCAAACTATGTCTTCCCCCTATTCTCCTCACCCCCCTGCAATGGGATGCCCATATTAGAGTATAGCTGATGAACAATGTTGTGATGGTTTCAGGTGGACAGCAAAGGGACTCAGCCATACATATACATCTCTTTTATGGCAGATCTCTTTATGCCAGTCAATGCATAGGTCAGTTATAAGTCTGTGATTGAACTTCCCTGGTTTAGGTGTCCATCTCTAAGCAACTGTAGCTAGGAATGTGAAATCATGTATTTCACTGTCAACTTAACAAGGGTTGTGTGGGGGCCAATTTCCCTTTGAAGAATCTGTCAGTGGAACGTGTTTTACCTAGAAATGTCAAACTCCTTGAGTGTCCTAGCCATCAACACAAATAAAACCTCTAGCACAATAATGCACAGTCTGTCTTTTATATAATAGTTGAAAGCCAAAACGATCAGCCTGCCTTCTGAGTGAAAAACCATGAGGAAAATCTTCTAATCTAGAGACTAGTCACTTATTACTTTCTGATCTATACCACTTCAAGAGTTACTGAAATAAATAAGCAGAAAACAATACAAGATTTACAGGGTTGATCAAAATTAAGCAAATGACCACATGGCAATTCAAAGTGGGGATGGTAGGCATCTATATAGACTCTTACTATCTTTGTATGAACCAACTCTTGGGATAGGTCAGCAGAAATGAAAACAGATGGTAAGTGATTAACCTTGAAGATTCTTTTATGCCGTTACGACTATGATGAGCTCTTTTCTCTAAGTGAGCTCTTTTCACCAGCATATTCCCACTTCCAACTGTCAATAATTTAAAATATGCAAATTCTTGAGTTGCCCCAAACCCTCTTAAAAAGATTCCATTGGGGTGGGTGGGGGACAGCTCAGGAATCTCTCTTTTTAGCACAGCCCTGGAAGCTATGTTTTATTTTTTAAATTTATTTTTAATTGAAGGATAATTTCTTTACAGTATTGTGTTGGTTTCTGCCCAACATCAACATGAATCAACCATAGGTATATCTATGTCCCCTCTCTCTGGAATCCCCCTCCTACTTCCATCCCTGGCTATGTTTTATTAAATACTTCTGATGCACACTGAAGTTTGAGAACACTGTATAAAATTATCTGGTGCTGTTCTCCACTATATCTCCAACACCTAGAATAAATCTTGACACTGAGCAAACACTTACTAAAGATGGTTGAAAGATTGAATGAATGAGTGTGCCCCTTGGCATCTGAGGATTTTTTCACCTTATATCTTCTTTAGAAATTACATAGAAGGGGGCACAGAGATATGTACTACATACTTTTTGATCA
This sequence comes from Bos grunniens, assembly GCF_055505025.1. NCBI lineage: Eukaryota > Metazoa > Chordata > Mammalia > Artiodactyla > Bovidae > Bos > Bos grunniens. The sequence goes on from NC_141194.1 coordinate 139,087,803, forward strand.
CTGGAAACACTAGCCTATTTTGAGTGGTATCCAGGACATGTGTATAGAAAACATAATCATTTTTATTTACTTCCTTCACTCAGCTAATCCTATAAATCTCATCCCATTTAGCTCTGTAGGCTGCTTTGCTCAAGGGATTTGCTCTGATTGTTCACACCATAAGGGTGGCACTTCTCAACTTGTCATTGTCACCAGGGGTGATAGTCAAAATATTGAACAATGTTAAAGCACAGGCACCCACTGATCACTGTAGATTCTGGCTGTGAACAACTGTAGGGCTAAACCAGAACATAATGGCTGAAGACCAAACTTGACCATCACCCTTGTTGAGAAGACTAGGGCTCTACAGGTGGTCTATATAAGGGTGAGAATTCCTGGGTTGGGTCATAGCTCAGATTATCCTGTGAGGCCAGAATAATGGCCTTTTAAAGACATGTGTGTGCTAAGTGCTTCAGTCATGCTGGACTGTTTGCAACCATATAGACTGTAGCCTTCCTCTGTCTAGGGGGATTCTCCAGGCAAAAGTACTGGAGTGGGTTGCCATTCCCTTCTCCAGAGGATCTTCCCAACCCAAGGATTGAATCTGGGTCTCCCACATTGGCGGGTGGGTTCTTTACCACTAGTGGTACCTGGGAAGCCCCTTTTAAAGATTATCCACACCCTATTCCCTGAAATCTCTAAGTGTTATCCTAGATGGCAAAAGGGACTTTACAGATGTGATTAAATTAAGGATCTTGAATTGAGATTATCCTGGATTATGTGAGTGGACCCAATATAAACAAAAGAATTCTAATAAGGCAAAGAGAGAGGCATATTGTCTGAGTCAAAAAAAAGATGTGATGATGGAAGGGCAGGAGAGAAGGAGGAGAGTTGAAAGTGCTCTGATGCTGGAAGATGGAGGAAGGGCCTATGAACTAAGGACCAAAATTGGTTCTTTTGAAATTGGAAAGGAGTACGTCAAGGCTGTATATTGTCACCCTGCTTATTTAACTTATATGCAGAGTACATCATGTGAAATGCTGGGCTGAAGCACAAGCTGGAATCAAGATTGCTGGGAGAAATACCAATAACCTCTGATCCCAGGGACGGAGGAGCCTGGTGGGCTGCCATCTATGGGGCTGCACATAGTCAGATATGACTGAAGTGACTTAGCATCAGTGGCAGCAGATATGCAGATAATACCACCCTTATGGAAGAAAGTGAAGAAGAATTAAAGAGCCTCTTGATGCAAGTGAAAGAGGAGAGTAAAAAAGTTGGCTTAAAGCTCAACATTCAGAAAACTAAGATCATGGCACCTGGTCCCATCATTTCATGGCAAATAGATGGGGAAACAATGGGAACAGTGAGAAACTTTATTTTTTGGGGCTCCAAAATCACTGCAGATGGTGACTGCAGCCATGAAATTAAAAGACGCTTGCTCCTTGGAAGGAAAGTTATGACCAACCTAGACAGCATATTACAAAGCAGAGACGTTACTTTGCAACAAATGTCCATCTAATCAAAACTATGGTTTTTCCAGTAGTCATGTATGGATGTGAGATTTGGACTATAAAGAAGGCTGAGTGCCGAAGAATTGATGCTTTCGAACTGTGATGCTGGAGAAGACTCTTGAGAGTCCCTTGGACTGTAAGGAGATTCATCCAGTCCATCCTAAAGGAAATCAGTCCTGAATATTCACTGGAAGGACTGATGCTGAAGCTGAAACTCCAATACTTTGGCCACCTGATGCAAAGCACTGGCTCATTTGATAAGACCCTGATGTTGGGAAAGGTTGAAGGTGGGAGGAAAAGGGGACTACAGAGGATGAGATGGTTGGATGGCATCACCGATGTGATGGGCATGAGTTTGAGTAGGCTTCAAGAGTTGGTGATGGACAGGGAGACCTGGCATGCTGCAGTCCATGGAGTCACAAAGAGTTGGACAGAACTGAGTGACTGAACTGAACTGAAACTGGAAAAGCCAAGCAAGCATATTCTCTCCTGGAACAACCTTGTTGACACCTTGATTTCAGAACTTCTAATGTCCAAAATTATAAGATGATAAATTTGTGTTAAGTCCGGAAATTTGTAGTGATTTAATATAGCAACAATAGAAAACTATACACTCTATAGGTATGTGTTTCATAGTTTAATTCAAGGTTGTAAAGATGTGATTCTTCTCCCCAATTCTGTTCAGTGTCAGAAAAAAATTTTTTTGGCTGTACCACATGGCTTGTGGTGGGGGGTGGATCTTAGTTCCCTGACAAGGGCTCGAACCCAGGCTTCCTGCTTGGCCCCCTAACCACTGGATGGCCAGGGAACTCCCAGTCTCAGAAATTTTAACATTGATGATTTAAGGTACTCTTAGTCAAATTTGTCATGAAGTAATTTTTTTGAAGTAAAAAATTAGTAGAAATCAAGGTTTTCCTCTTCTTTCTTCTTATTCTATGGATTAGCATCTAAGTACTACCAAAGTGGAGGGCAGGGTATTTTGTCCGTGATCCTTTTCTGCTTTCTTATGGTATCTGAGGAGAACTTAGTTTCTGTTATATTTGGGCTGTTGGTCTTTATCCATACGGTAGTGTTTCCTAATGTTCACAGTTCTACCAGTCCTACGTACTGCGCAATTGACATGGAATTCACTGGCAATTCCTTGTTTCCTTGTTAAAATTATAAGGCCGCTACACATCTCTCAGCCATTTGTAGCCTTATTGAAAGTGCAGATAACTTTGGCATATCTTCCCATCACCCAAGTCTCTTCTCTTAATACTCCCCCAATATTTCTGGGGTTTGCTTCACTTCTCTTCCCAGAAATTGGTCTCAATCCTCTTCTCTTCCTCAGCTAATCCAACTTAATTTCATCTTGGATGTGGAAAACAGGCTTTTATTTCATCATAAAATCTTTCCAGTGCTCTTGTTTGTAAGATAACCTTTGTGCTCTAAGTCTTTGCATGAAGTCTTCAAAGTTTTGAAACTCAAAACCTCTCTCTCGCTCTTTCACAAAACTTGGGTTTTGTAATTCAAAGCTTGATCTATTGAGACAGTGGCTCTGCCAAGGTTTTCAGAGGTCTAATTCCAAAGTAAACGCCAAAAATATGACTGTTTGTTTTATGCATTGGGCACTTGCCTGAGGTAATATGTCTCAGCCTTAAGGTCTAAGTTTAATGGGAAATGTTGAGGGGTAATGAGGGGTAAAAAGAGAATGAAAACCCATCCGTTAATGCTTCCAGATATTACGCCTCTAGATGTTTCTCCCTAGTAAATCATTGCATTTGGACTCCTCTACATAGGTGTTTTCCTCACTGCTTACTTCCATCAGCCCCCACCTCCCCCCTACCCCCCGCCACACTCACCAAGTTATACAAGGCCATCATAAGACTCATCCAAGCTCTGTGGAGGCTCTGCCTTTGGTTGTGGCAGAGTTCAGAGGGGAACTAAGTCTCTGACCAGATTCTGTGCATCCAGAATAAATAGCTCCCATATGTAAAGATTTATAATTCATAGGGGTAGTTATTATGATAAGCTCCAAAAAGGATGGTGGTAAATTTTTAGCCCCTGAACTAAAAAGAAGCTACTGGTGTAAGTATAATTAAGAAAAGTCAGGAAGAACACAAGTATAAAGAAAAGTCAGGACGAACACAAGATCAACCTCAACAGGGTTTCTCCTGCCTTTTCATACTCTCCTCATGCCCATTGCATGCACAAGACATGTGGACATACAAAAAAAGATCTTTCAAGCAGGGAATGATATGGACAGAGGATTTTGCAGAGGTGGGAAGAGAATGAGACAAGTATTTGGAGGTCCTTGTATTCTGCCCACCTTTCTGTTGGGTCAAATCTGAAGAATGATAAAACATGATGGAAATCCCATTTAAAGCTTGAGGAAATCAAAGGAGGATGGATTTAAGCTTTACCTCCTGGGTAGGTCCCAGTAAGCTGGGAAGCCTGGTTGAGCAATCCCACATTTTTTCAATCCAACGCAGCAGTCTTCTATGAGAACTCTACTGTTTGGCAGGCTTGGCAAGAAAAAGTCAAAGATAAGTTTCCACTACACTGACCACCTGCCAACCTGCAACCCCTGTTTTCTGAATTGTCCAGGGACACAGAAGATGATATAAAAAGGTCCTGTGGTTCCCTGAATTGAATGGGGGAAGTTATCTGAGAGAAAGAGAACAGTGTGTTTCTAAGATGCTTTACTCCAGGATGAAAGGATTCTGTGTATGATTTGAACAGTCTCTGCCATGGGTTGGGATATGTAATAATGCTCGCTGGCTTATCAGCACAGGAGAGCTAAGTGGGAACTAAATATTCCTTAAAAAGGCAATTTCCTTTTCTGGTGTGCTGATGCAGTAATGACTTCTAAGTTAGTCATAACTTCCTATTTCTACACTCTTTGACAACACCCTTGACATCGACTCCAGGCTTGGCCTTGTCACTTGACTTGACCAGTGGGACAACATAAAATGTGACAGCAAGTAGACAGTTGAAGGAATGCGGACATATTGCAGCTTGCCTTCTCTTGGCTTCTGTTGGAACTTCTGATCACTCTGTGATCAGGTTGTTGGATTATGAAAGACGTGGTACAGTTATTCTCTCATCCCATCTGCCAGCCAGCCAATCTCCAGACATGAGTATGAGGTCCTTGACTGCCAGTTGACTGTAGATGCATGGGTGAGTCCAGGTGAGGCTAGCCCAGATTGCTTACCCACAGAGCTGTGAGCTAAATAAAGGGCTGCCATTTAAAGCTACTAAGTTTTGAGGTAGCTTGTTAAGCAGCAATCGTTAACAGGTACAGAGTTTAGGGGAACATTATGCAGCGCATATACCTAGGAACAGATGCGATGAGCCTGGAGCAGTAAGGAAGTAAGGCCAATGCAGTGGCCTTCCCTTTAGCTGTCTCCTCACCCCCTCCCAGAGCTGATCACTGATCCTGAGGAAGGAGTGAACAGAGAGGCAAGTCATGATTGTAACTGAAGGTACACTTTGAACTGGCTGAGAAATTACTGAATTTACCTGGATGTAACAGGCTTACATTTTCTGCATCAGGCAGAATGGTGGCTCAGAGGAGAATACTTTCTTTTAAAGCATGCCTGAGCCTTTGACCAGGAAAATCCATGTTTGCTATACCTAGTATTTCTGTATTAATGCCCTAGATTGAACCTGATACATCTGAATGGTTAAGCCTAGAGCCATGCATTATACTCATGTACAAATATAAATTCAAATGAAAATCAGTTTTGACTTACTTTCCAAGGTGCTAGAAAGGGACTGCCTTGCTGTGAGCTGGAGAAACATGAAAAAATATGGACACCTGTAATTGGTTCTCATTGTTTTTTTAGTTTTGTTATAATGAAGGGCAAAATAGAAAGGAAGATATAATATTTTCTTTAGTCAAAATTTATGAATTTAACACCTAACATTAGGTGAATACTTAACATTGTGCATTGTTTTATGTAGTCCAACAACCTATATGGTAATAGATTTTTTCCCATTTCATAGGTGAAGAAACCGGAGAAGGCAATGGCACCCCACTCCAGTACTCTTGCCTGGAAAATCCCATGGATGGAGGAGCCTGGTAGGCTGCAGTCCATGGGGTCGCTAAGAGTCAGACATGACTGAGCGACTTCCCTTTCACTTTTCACTTTCATGCATTGGAGAAGGAAATGGCAACCCACTCCAGTGTTCTTGCCTGGAGAATCCCAGGGATGGGGGAGCCTGGTGGGCTGCTGTCCATGGGGTCACATAGAGTCGGACACGACTGAAGCAACTTAGCAGCAGCAGCAGCAGCAGCAGGTGAAGAAACTGAAAGTCAGATTAAATTACTGAAGATCATGGACTGAATAAAATGGATGAAATCCAAAACTGCCTGACTCCAAAGAATTTGATTTCATTTTGGCAAAACATTGCTTCTTAAATACATGGCAGCATTTTGAAATTTATTGCTACCAATGATTTTCCTTGCAAGAGAAAACAAGTATTGTGAAGGACTGGAGAGTTAAATGAAGTGCTGAGGGACCAGTTACAATTTCATTGCGGGACTCAGGATGTTGTGAGAGGAGCCACTTTGTCGCTTTGGATGGATGATCTTGCTCAAGGGGCTTCACAGGGACTAAAGATGATGGCAGTGATTCCTACTGAACTTGGGCTGGTGAAGGAAAAGCCAAGTTTTTCTCTTGAAGTAATAGTGATTTGCAGTGAATTAGCCTGCTAATAGCTTTCTTATAAAGAAAATATATAATCAGAGGCCTGAAGACCAATTGTCTTCAGGCCTCCCTCAATATCCAGGTAAGTACTGATTCCCAGTATTTGGAATTGGCGATTTTGATAAAATGTGTCCTATGTGTGACTTTCTACATAGGATCACTAATTTTAAAAATGCAACATTTGCAGGCAAAGAAGATTCTCATTTGAAATCAGTTGCTGTGTAGCATAGTCATTCCATCTCTGAATCACCACTCCCAGTTTCCAGCAGAGGCCTTAGATGATAATAAGTTCATTGCTTTCTATCCATTCTATCTTAGCGGGGAGTCAGCATGGCACCAGGACCTGACAGAGCTGTTTGCCTTGGTGCTATTCTGATGTTCTTGCCATCTGTGACTTTGCCTTGCCATAATGACCATTTTGGCCATTAGGTCACTGGAACCCTAAGTGCCCCAACTGCTGCCAAATCTGAATCCATCCTTGAATGCAAATCAAAATGCAGTCACCCAATGGACTGGCTACACCTGACCTCTAGTTTCTACTGAAGTAAAATATATTCATTAGGAAATATCTTTCCTGGAGGCAGAAAACAAAATGATTGGATTGAATGTATGCTCTGAAAGCAATCTGTAGACTAAAAAGAGATCATGTATGTGGAAGGGCCTAGATAGGGTGTACTCACCAAACCTTTGTTGCCTTGCCCTTTCATGTTCATTTTCAAATAATGAATATGATATGGGGAAAAAAGGGTACATTTTTCTATGAAAAACTGAGCTGTTTTGAAGATTGTTAGTGAACAGCTTAGTCTTTAAACTTTTTTCAATGAAATCTCCTAATTTTGTGAAATGTATGCCCTTTGATTAGGCTAAGGGTTGTTCATAGAAAACATATTCAATATCTCTTTTCAAGTACATTTGATTTTATTTTTAAATACTAGACAAAATACATGATTCTGTATGAGATACTGCATATTTCTGGAATATAGTTTCTTAAATCTTAGAAATTTCATTTTAACTCCCAACTACCAAGTTGTTAGTTCCTTGTTGCTATGGAAACTGTTGGTATAAATTACCAGTAAATACAGTGGATGGTAGTTAGACTTTTGTTTGGTGGGGGCAACTGCCTCTCCTTTGAGATTAGAAAATTACTACCTTTTGATTGGAAAGAAAAAGTCATATGGGTTTAAGTTATTTCTTTAGAAAAACACACCTGCTGGACTCTCTCTCATTTTTTTTTTTCTTTCTATTTTAGCAATAGATGGATAGGTCAGGGAACTAGGGATAGCTTTTAGAGAGAACCTGTGGACAAGTGACATGGTCTTTCTCCTGCCCAGCAGATGTCCCCTTGATAATTCTGACAGGCAGAATTATCCAGCCTCTCATTGTCTTGAACTGAGACTTTACAATCACCTCAAAACTGGTCTCCCTATGTCAAGACTCTCTTTCCTATATTTCATCCTTCATTATGTATCAGATTAATTTCTGAGCCAGACTATGCTATGCTATGCTAAGTCACTTCAGTCGTGTCCGACTCTGTGCGACCCTAGGGACGGCAGCCCACCAGGCTGCCCTGTCCCTGGGATTCTCCAGGCAAGAACACTGGAGTGGGTTGCCATTTCCTTCTCCAAAGCATGAAAGTGAAAAGGGAAAGTGAAGTCGCTCAGTTGTGTCCAACTCCCAGCGACCCCATGGACTGCAGCCTACCAGGCTCCTCCATCCATGGGATTTTCCAGGCAAGAGTACTGGAGTGGGGTGCCACTGCCTTCTCCCTGAGCCAGACTGCTTGTGTTCAAATCCCAGGTCTGCCACTGACAAATTGTGTGACCATTGGGCAAGTTACTTAACCTTTCTGTCTCAATTTCTTCCTGTGTAAAACAGAGACAGTAATAATATCTCTCCTAAGGTTTTTGGAATGAATAAGTTAATTAATGTAAAGCACTAGTACAATATCTGACACATAATAAGCACTACATACAATTTAATTTTTCCTAGTTCCCTAGAACATCACTTTCCAGTATTTTCTCTTTGCAGTTCAAATACTTCAATGATTCTGTATCAGACTCCTTGCACTGACATTTAGAGCCTTCTCTGAATCTCAATATCTGGTAATATATAATGCAATAAATGCTAATATATAGTTAATTATTATATTTCCAAATGCATCTAAGAGGTGGCAGTGTGGAGTGGCAAGAATACTGGCTTGGGAGTAATTCACACCTGAGGTTGAATTTCAGCTCAATTGCTGTATAATCTTAAGCTATTTGGTCTTCAGTTTCTGCTTCTATAAAATTCAAATAATAAGTGCTACACTCATGGGAGTTCTTTTGAGAATTAAACAAGAAAACCTTTACAGAAGCACCTAGCATAGTACCTCCTATAGCAAGTGCTTAACAAATAGTGTTTTCTTCCCCACCCTTCACCTCGTCTTTAGTCATGCTGTTAATGGGCTGAACTGTGCCCCTCCCCCATATTGATATGGTGAAGCCCTCATCTCCAGTACCTCAGAACAGAGATATTTTGCAGATAGTGCCTTTAAAGAGGGAATTAAGTTAAAACGAGGCTATTAGGGTGGGTACTTATCCAATCTGACTGTTCTTATAAGAGAAGGAAATTTCAACATAGGGGGAAATACCAGGGATGTGCACACACATAGGAAAGACCGTGTGATGACACAGAGAGAAGGCAGTTATCTGTAAGCCAAGGAGAGGAGTTCAGAAGAAACCAAACTGGCTGACACCTTGATCTTGGACTTACAGACTCCAGAGCTGTGAGAAAATAACTATCTGTTGTTTAAGCCCCCGAGTCACTCAAACAAACCAATACACTCATCTGCTTGTTATTTCTCAGTCATGTGTAAACTGCCACCTTTCAATCTCCATCTTGGTAGGCAGACAATGAAAGGTGGGATCAGATATACTTTCCCCTGTGAGAAACCATTTACATGGCTCCATCTGAGACCTTCCCCATGGGTCGCCACCATGTTTGATGCCAAAACATCCTATCATCCCAGCCATTACTGATTGGGCCTTACCTAAACTCACTTATCCAGAGAGGTCAGGGACCTACTGGTGGCTAGCATAAGAGCTCTCCTAGAAGTGGTACTTAAAACTCAGTAGTGATAGTCCAGCCCATTTAGATTCTCTGTTGAGGCCCATGTATGAAAAACACAGAGTATCTGTAGATGGTAGAGTGCGCAAGGAACTAGAGACACACAGGATTAATAATCAGGATTAATCAACAGGATTGATAATAATCAGAAGCTATAAATACACAGGGACATAGTTGACAGGGAGACTATCAAGTCATTTTTAGGAGAGTAGGAACACAGAAAGATGCAAGTAGAGCAGAAAACAGAGACAAAGTGAAAATAGCTGAAGATGTAAAGTCATGATTAGAGTTGAACGTAATAGATGACTTTCTGGTTACTCACAATTTTTTTTTTGACTTGCTATTCAGTTACTAAAACTGCACATCCTGAAAGATCTTTTAGGTTCACACCAGGCTGTGGGGCTGCTGAGACCATTTTCTATATTTCCTACTTCCCCAAGTAGTCTTACACTGTTTGGTTACCTCTCACTGACGTAACTTGCCTGAGCCTTTATTCAGTCAACTTAAAGGAACTATTTGATAAACTTGGAAAGTCATCGCCTTTCCTCTTCACTTTTCTAAGGCCTGCCCTTCCCCTGTGACCTAACTCAAGTCGTACTGTTCCAATAAAGCCCGTTTCAACTGCTTCAGGATTGGACGACCATTACTGGCTTCACTGTGTATTTGAGCCTTGGTGCTGGTCTAGTCCCCATGGGCTGTAGCCACCAGGCTTCTCTGTCTGTGGGATTTTCCAGGCAAGAATACTGGAGTGGGTTGCCATTTCCTTCTCCAGTATTTGGTCCTTAGTAATTCATTTACAATATTTATTTCTGTATTAAAAACCCATGGAAGAATCCCTTGCTTACAAACTCCTGAGTCATTGGATATGTTTGAATATCCTAAAGCTTTATAGATTCATAAATGTGGAATTTAGACTTACACTAATGAATAGTGGTCTTCTCCATATTATTCGTATTAGTGGGGTAAGATTGGGCTAGCCCTACCATACATCTGGCCTTCCTTATTATCAAGAGAGTTCCTGACAGGGCTGTATTTGGCACCTAACCTTCTAGTATCTTAACAGCTTTGGCACCCAGAAGAGGCATCATGTCACATGGATTGTATCAAGGCACCAGATTTATCTTCAAAGTCATTCTCTAAAGACCAAAAGGTCAACATTATGCCCTAGGTTGATTCTGTTATGTCTTTAATAAGCAGTCATCAAAAACCTTGTCCATTTCCACCATGCTGCACATTGGAATTGGCTCCCCCTGGGGTGGCCTGAGGGCCATGCCCTGGTTTAGGGCAATTGTTAGGGCCTGACTGTCTGGAGTAATAAAGGTGATGGCCACAACAGTCTCAGCTACTGTTGAAAAATTGCAATTTGCTTTTACGTGAATTAATCGCTGGAGGATTCAACTAACTCTCCTAGTAATGACCTAATGAACAAAGGTGTTTCTAATTTAATGTCTGAGCCTTTCCATTCCCTCATCTTTAGATGTATTAGTGTCCAAAGATTTGGAGGAATTTGCTTGAAAGTGTCTGGAGTAACTCTTCTGAGAGGGTAAAGATCTTCCTGCAGTATTTGAAACAAGCAGGAGATGTGCTTGCTAGCACTTTGAAGATGACAGCCTAGATATTTCCCGAGCACTAAAATTTGACCTGGAATGACTTTAAGCTCAGAACTCTTCTTCTACTGTGCCTTCTTGTTGCAGTTCCTTAGATGTTGATTAGCTATATTACATGGCTTTGGGAAAGTGTTCCACAAACCAAGCAATGTTGAATTACCACCTACTCTGGATAAACTGAAGGCATCAAAAGCCAGCAGAATCTCTGGAGTAGGAGATGGAGCCATGTTGCAGTCTGGTTAATAGCCTCCCAGGACATATTTGGTGCCAACAGTTCGGGCTTTTGGTTCCTTTATCATGGTAACTGGTTAATTGCATGGGTGGAAACAAAACAGCAGACCACTGAGAGCTAGAACAAGTAAGTTGTTTTGGCAAAAAAGTGGAGATGATGAAGACAGGGATAGAGACAAGAAAGTGAGTACCTTCTCTGTACCAGGTAGTTATTTGATGCTATATCTCCTGTAACACAAAACCCTGTGGGTAAGTAGTATCCAGTTTCTCAGGATGGGGAAACTGAGGCACAGAGGGGTAAAAGGGTTTGTTCAAGTTTGCACAGCTTATAAAAGTGGCAAAGGTGCAATAAGAAACCATATTTGTTTTACTCCAGAGCTCACATTTTAAACTACCAAGGTGTTGTGTCTTAGTACATTTTCAGGTTACGACTAGGCCTTAAATGCTCACTAACACACTTGATTGATTCATCAGATTAGCCAGCGTTCATCTTGTGTGGACCTGAGTTAATGGTATATAGAGCAGAGGAGTTTTAATGGGTGGTTAAAAGAAGCAAAGCATACTCCAAAGCAAGAATCGAACATCATCTATCTAACTGGTATACTGGGAAGTCAGGACTGTTTCAATAAGAGACTTCTGCAGGGGTAGCAGGTACAACCTCAACAAAGAAATCACCATCTACTAGTAGATTTTGAAATCTTACATGGTTGGTCTCCAGGCTACTTGTCATTGTCACTCGCTGGGTTTTCCAGGTGGCGCTAGTGGTAAAGAATCCTCCTACCAATGCCTGAGAAGTAAGAGTTAGGTTCTATCCCTGGGTCTGGAAGATGCCCTGGAGGAGGGCATGGCAACACACTCCAGTATTCTGGCCTAGAGAATCCCATGGACAGAGGAGCCTCGTGGGCTATAGTCCATACGGTCACAGAGAGTCAGATACGATTGACTCATCTTGGCACACACACATACACCCTCACTCACACTGCTAGTAGGTGGCAGAGGTGATCAAGCCCTGACCGCCTGTCTGCCCATCTGTGAATGTAGCCACTATTCCCTGCTGTTGTTGTCACTCCCTACCCTTCCATCAGAATTTTCTCTGACCAGATCAGTTAGTTACACCTTACTGTTTTGTGCTGACAGAGTTCAAATATGCCAAGGATACTAAGTAACTATAACACTTAGATTCATTGTACGCATTGTATTTAGTATCTTATTTTACTGTTTTCACAAAGACAATTCTGATGCATGACTGGGCTAACTGGTTGGGAATTGAATAGTCCATGTGGATAATGACTATATTTACTAGAGTCAACTTTTGGCTAACCCCAAGGACAAATCTTTGTAAGTCCTTACTGACATTGTCTACCTAGGCTGCTGATTTAAGCCTTTTGTTGACAGAAAGAAGATCATTATTTATTCTAGCTCAGCAGGAGTACAAACAGATTTCTCCTCTCCCCTTACCCTTCCTTTCGCCTGTAGGCTGACTTCCTTATTACACATTAGATTTATAAAATAAAGCTTTTATCAACAGGTCCTAGCTGGAGAAGGCAATGGCACCCCACTCCAGTACTCTTGCCTGGAAAATCCCATGGACTGAGGAGCCTGGTGGGCTGCAGTCCATGGGGTCGCGAAGGACACGACTGAGCGACTTCACTTTCACTTTTCACTTTCATGCATTGGAGAAGGAAATGGCAACCCACTCCAGTGTTCTTGCCTGGAGAATCCCAGGGACGGGGGAGCCTGGCGGGCTGCTGTCTATGGGGTCGCACAGAGTCGGACACGACTGAAGTGACTTAGCAGCAGCAGCAGCAGCAGAATCTTAGCATTATTAGAAACTTGAGAAATCATGGCTAACATCATTACTTAAGCACAGATTGAAAACTGAAACCAAGGGGAATGGTGAGACCTGCACAAAGTTATTCAATGAGTTAGCTAGTTAATGCTAAATTAAAAACCCCATGATCTCCAATTCAATGTTGACATTCTGTAAGTGTCTTTTTTTTCTTCTTTCTATAAAAATCTGGGAGTCCTTGTAGAAACTCTATTCCCCCCACCTTTATTATTATTCATGAGATTATTATTTACAAAATACCTTCAGCTTTTAAAAATAAATGCCTTCAATTAGTGTTGATCTTTTGTGTCCTTAGTATAACTTTCCTGACTTGGGGAATTTATCCCTCAGCTGGAGAGCTGGAGGCTGGAAGGAGAGGCACAGAGAGGAAGAACACATAGTTTTAAAAGGTTCTCTATTGCTGCAAATTGCATTTCCCTCACTGATACTTTCTGTGGTCCCCATTCCTCTATGTCTAGCTTAAATGTCAGTGGCAGCTCAAAGTCTCACCATTTTTGAGTCCCTTAGGACAGAATTTCCTAAGTGGCGGCATTAGCGATTGAGACTCAAATTCCCTTTCATGATCAACATCTCACATGACAAATAATGCATGAGGCTTAAATATTCCCTCTGTCTCAATCTTTGCATTTTTATTTTCTGGAAAGGCTAGCAAAGGTTTTCCAAAATTCCTTTGCTGAAATATTCATGCCTGGTCTATTAGGCTGAAGGACACATTTATAAGACAGAGGCTTCTCTAACATAAACAGGAGGCTTTGGACCCAGCTGGTGTTTGACAGTAGGGATATTTATCTTCAGTTAGCCTTTTGTTGGGGGACTTTCTTCCATCACAAAAGCCCCCTTGTAGTATTCACTAGTAGAATTCATTAACTCCTTTGTATCTGGGGCATTGCTATCACAGACTGATATTTTAAGAGAAATCAATTTATTAGGCTATATAAGACATAAAAATCAGGCAATAATATAGCTTATTCAGCAAAATAGGTAGCACACAGGTCTGGTCTGAAAGTGAAAAACCTGAAATGACCATATGGGGAGAAATAGTTCTTATTCCTTTCAATGGGAATGTTAAACATTTGCACAGAAGAAAATATAAGCAACATTTTCCTGCTTCACCTAGTTTTCAAATTTTTAAATTTATTTTCTTTTCATTTTTATTGGACTAGAGTTGATTTACAATGTTGTGTTAGTTTCGGATGTACAGCAAAGTGAATCAGTTGTACATATACATATATCCATTTTTTAAGATTCCTTCCCCATATGGGCCATTACAAAGTATTGTCACTTCACCTTGTTTTATCTTAGAAACAAAAAGCTCTTAATATACAAACAGCATTTAGTTCTGGGTAGAATCAGGCATTTATTTTAAATTGAATATCTTGAGTCTTTGGAACTAAAAAAGAAATGAACATGTACGGAGTGCTGCTTTGTATTGGGTGCTGCATCCAGCACTTTATGTATACTCTCTAATGAAATTAATTACATTAACTCTCTAATTATTTCAACAACACAGGGAGGTTGGTATTATTGCCCATACTTTATAGAAGGACAGGGAAGCCTTGTGTGCTGCAGTCCATGGGATGGCAAAGTGTCAGATACAACTTAATGACTGAGCACGCACACTTCAGAGAAAGGGAAATGAGTGTGCCAGCTCTGGACCTGTATGCCCTCAGATCCATTCCTTGGTTTTCCCTTACCCTGCCAACGCCTGCAGACTCTATTTCTCAGGCTCCTGTGATAACTAGCTTCTGGGTGCATTCAGTGCAAGGGAGATGCTAGAAAAAGATTGAAGGGCAGGAAGAAGGAAGAGGCCAGGGTATTTATCACCCTTCTCCACTCTCCAGCCTGGGGCAGTGCCTTCAGAAGTGGCTGCCTTTCCTCTGTGGCTCCAGCTCCCATCAGGTAGACCCTACTGTGGTTCCAGCATCTTCTGGGGAACTTTGGTCCCTGGACTCTGGGAGTACCATCTGTTCTCCTTGCCTCTCCAGTCCTAAGACTGCTCATGGCCTCCTGCTGTTTCTAATATCTCCCTTTCCTCTTTTTGGCTTCTCAGCTCCTCAATCACTGCATAATGCATTTCTTATCTTAAATACCCTCTATTCCAAAGACTATATTGAAAATGGGTTTTGATTTCCTGATTGGGCCCTGATTGATATACTGAGGCTTTACCCCCAATCACGTGGCTAGGAGGTGACTAAGACTCAAAAGTGTATACTCTTTCCTCTTGGTTTGAAAATATCACAGATTTATGATCTCTCTCTCTCTTTCCCTGACTATATCTCTCTCCCTTTGACTCTAAGACTTTGAAAGTCTTCGATGGAAGAAACAGTTTTAAAACATTTACTCTGCAAAAATCATATTTCTACTTCCTCAATACTCTCCATCCCTACTTTATTGAATCCAAATTAAAGAGAGTTTGTGCTACTGTCTTCTAGCTAGCCGTTGATTTTACACATTCAGGTTTTCAAAAAGCCTTCTTTGTAGAATTTGTCCTTTGTTAGCACAGTGGAAATATTTTCTTTAGGTTTTGCAATTCCTCGATGTCATCCCACTCTACTCTTAGTCAGAACAGTGTTCCCTTTCTATTTTTTTTTTCCAATTTCATTTCTTCTACTTATGTCAAATCTAGTGCAGCACACTTTTTTGAGGCCTAGACCTCTGTGAAGCAAAAACTGCCCAAGGTCATACTGTCAGTCTAGATCTGAGCTTCCTTCAAGTAAGTGAGACAGATGGGAATGCGGTGAGCAGGGTGGATGCAGGGAGGGAGAGAGAAAGAGGAGAGGGTGGGGGTAGAGAGAAGGGAGACGGTGGGGGAGAGAGAGAGAGAGGAGGAGGAGGAGGAAGATTTGAGAAAAGCAAGATTTGAGAAAAGAGCAAAAGGGGGCAAGTTATGAGGAAGGAGGGAGAGAAAAATAGGTTTAATGGATTGAGGCAAATGTATTGAGTTTTTCAGGTCATATTTAAGAATATGGGGACTTGCAATAATGGGACATGAAGGTAGCAATTGTCATGTTTCCTTTGTTACCAAACGTTTTTTTCCTCATTGAACTGAGACAGTTTTCTAAACCAAGATACCACCTTGTGTTAATGATAGATCTTGCTTTAAAAGAACTTGAGATCCTTAAAGAACAAGTCAGCAGAAAGCCAGCTAGGTCTTCATTCTGGGAATATTGTTGAGATTTGGTTGATTTGTTCAGATCCTTTTTGTCCAAGTTTATGAAAATTAAGTACCACTTTCTTCATTCTCTATGCAAAGTCAGGACATCTTTTATTTGGGAGCTGATATTTGGGGTGGGGATGGTGATTTAGGGAAGTTTTATAAGATACCTGCTCGGCTACATACTGCTAGTCTTCGGTCAGTGGCTGTCATTTTCTCCGACTGACACTTGACGTGGCAGAAGCTTGGTTTAATATATAGCACAAGCCCTTTTTTGGTTGGTTTGAAGATTTATTACTGACTTTTCCTATAAACAGGCAGCAGGTGTCTTGACTGAAATAGCATTTTTCTTGATAGTTTAGTAGAGGGAGCCTTCAAGCCTAAAGAGAGGGCTTTGGGATGTTTGTCAAGACTACTTGCTTCCACTGGCACTTGGACTAGATCCAGGAAGACTGGGAAGTCAAAGACCCTTTTCTGGAAGGCCCCCTCCACTTTCAGTGACTCTTTCTTTTTTCCTCTCTACCTTCTTTATCTACCCTTCCCAGAACTAACTCTCTCTCTCCTTGTCCAGAATTCCAAGGACCTCAGGGCACTCTTCCCAGGAAGTAAATGAGACTCTCTTTCCTCATCACGATGTTTAGGTGCTGGGCCTTTTCCCTTAGGGATGTCTAATTTGAGGTCTAAAATAATATTTTAGCAATGTCTATGAGTGTCTCTTGGAGCAGGAAATGGCAACCCACTCCAGTGTTCTTGCCTGGAGAATCCCAGGGACGGGAAGCCTGGTGGCGCCGTCTATGGGGTCGCACAGAGTTGGACACGACTGAAGCGACTTAGCAGCAGCAGCAGCATGAGTGTCTCAATGCCATCCCTTTCTTAAGTATTCGGCATTTTTAAAAAATTGGAGTATAGTTGCTTTACAATGTTGTGTTAGTTTCTGCTGTACAGCAAAGTGAATCAGCTCTACGTTTATATATATATACATATATATCCCCTGTTTTTTTAATTTCTTTCCCATTTAGGTCACCACAGAACACTGAGTAGAGTTCCCTGAGCTATAGGCTCTCATTAGTTATGTATTTTCTACATAAGTGCATGCTAAGTCGCTTCAGTCATGTTTGACTCTTTGCGACCCTATGGACTGTAACCTGTCAGTCTCCTCTGTCCATGGGATTCTGCAGGCAAGAATATTGGAGTGGATTGCCATTTCCTTCTCCAGGGGATCTTCCCAACCCAGGGATTTTCTACGTAGTAGTGTACATATGTCACCCCAATCTGCCAGTCCATCCCACCCTCTCCTCCCCATTGGATAGGGATCTTCAGTTCATAAAGGCAGACTGGTGATTTGAATGTCCTGCAGGGAGTTTTTTTGGTCATTTCTTTTTTTTTTTTTCTTTTCAAAGTCTTCTTAAATCGAGTCTGCCTTAGGGCTTTGGGGATGGTACGTACAAGTCTCTTTCCCTCTAGTCAAATGCCTGACATTGCCAGAAGACTTGAAGTCTGAAGTCTTATACTCTTAATACCCGAACTGATGCCAGTGTGAGAAAACTCTCACCTCTTTTATTAGCTAAAATGTTTCCTTTGTTCTTTTCTTTGGTGAAGCTTTGGAAATCCCTTTAGTCAGCAATCTAATGTTAAAATGTGTGTGGGGGGGATTCTCAATGAGTTAGTTAGTGGTTATCACTATTTAAACTGCATCTTAGAAGCTCAACTCTGAGTCAATCTCATTGTCTGCCATATCCCCACTAGTGGCATTCCTTTGGGCTGAAGGAGAAGAGCTTAGTAGGTAATATATTCTCTGTGTACCAATCACTAAAACATTGCCATTGGCAAGTGTGTTGGGAGCAAGGAGATTGGACCCATGAGGCAGTTTCAACCCCACTGAATGCTCCAGCCTAGGGCACAGGGGGCTGGTAGACATTGGAAACCCAAGAGAAGGAATGCTGGAATGAGAAGGTTGATTCAAGATGAAAGGGAGTAGTGGCAAGGGCCCACCTTGTCTGGGGAGAAGCCACAGAGGGAGCCTGTACAATATTCTGTTCTTGGCTGTTTATTCGAGTCATTCTGTATTCCATCACAGGAATCCATTTGATTTCCCAACCATTTAACAATTTTTAACTTGTTCTCATTTATTCAGGCTAAGGTTTTATTTTTTTTTTTCCTTCTGTAGGGTGAAGAGTTCAGAGAGACAACTGCTTTGACCATTTCTGTTTCTTGAATTTGACTTTCTTTCTCCTTCAAATTATTTGACATTACCTATTAATATTTCTCCACAAAATGTGTCATTACAAATTTTTCTTCTCCAGGCAAATCATGAATTTTTCCTGAGGCTTTGGGGGTTCTTTTCTGCAAGCTAACATAGCCTGGTTGATCTCTATAGAGGGAATGATAACAGGTGGAAAGGAATATTCTGGATATATTAGCTTTGGTATTATTCAATGTGGATCAAATTCAGACTGGCCTGCCAATCCATGGGGAATCCTAGTTTTTCTTCTTAATCCTCAGTACTCTACCCACCGCTAGAATAAAGACAGTTAAGTTTCTCACTTGGAAAGAAGGGGATAAAGAAATCATTGAGGAAATAAGAAGCAAAGAGCTACAGATATTGATAGGATAGCTTAATGTCTCAAAGTATTTGGTCTTGTTTCAGTCCATACTCTGATAAGTATATTTACAAGCATTAATTTTAAAAGTAGGTGTAAGGCAATGAGCAACACTTTTCCAGATATATCCTTTCCTAGTCTTGATATCAGCATTATGCCTGTAATGCAGCTGTCTACCTGTAAGAAGGGTTTCTTTTCCAGGTTGGGTCTAGAGTGAAGACTCTAGTTGGGTCCCATCACTTCATGGCAAATAGATGGGAAAACAATGGAAACAGTGACAGACTTTATTTTCTTGGGCTCCAAAATCACTGCAGATGGTGATTGCAGCCATGAAATTAAAAGATGCTTGCTCCTTAGAAGAAAAACTATGACCAACCTAGACAGCATAATAAAAAGCAGAGACATTGCCACAAAGGTCCATCTAGCCAAAGCTATGTTTTTTCTGGTAGTCATGTATGGATATGAGAGTTGGACTATAAAGAAAGCTGAGCTCTGAAGAACTGATGCTTTTGAACTGTGGTATTGGAGAAGACTCTTGAGAGTCCCTTGGACTGCAAGGAGATCCAGCCAGTCCATCCTAAAGGAAACCAGACCTGAATATTCATTGGAAGAACTGATGTTGAAGCTGAAACTCCAATACTTTGGCCACCTGATGTGAAGAACCGACTCATTGGAAAAGACCCTGATGTTGGGAAAGCTTCAAGGCAGGAGTAGAAGGGGACACAGAGGATGAGATGGTTAGATGGCATCACCGACTCGATGCACATGAGTTTGAGCAAGCTCTGGGAGTTGGTGATGGACGTGGAAACCTGGTGTGCTGCAGTCCATGGGGATGTGAAGAATTGGACACAACTGAGAGACTGAACTGAAGGGAGAATGAGGAAGTTTAACTCCTACACTTTAAGCAGTCTAATAAATTTTGCCCTTATTGCAATTTATGTTTACGCAGACTCCATCCTTTTCAGTAACATTGGTGGGAACTGAAATTAAAAGATGCTTACTCCTTGGAAGGAAAGTTATGACCAACCTAGACAGCATATTAAAAAGCAGAGACATTACTTTGCCAACAAAGGGCCATGTAGTCAAAGAGATGGTATGGATGTATGGATGTGAAAGTTGGACCAAAAAGAACGCTGAATTCCGAAGAATTGATGCTTTTGAACTGTGGTGTTGAAGAAGACTCTTGAGAGTCCCTTGGACTGCAAGGAGATCCAACCAGTCCATCCTAAAGGAGATTAGTCCTAGGTGTTCATTGGAAGGACTGATGCTGAGGCTGAAACTCCAATACTTTGGCCACCTCATGCGAAGAGTTGACTCATTGGAAAAGACCCTGATGCTGGGAGGGATTGGGGGCAGGAAGAGAAGGGGATGACAGAGGATGAGATGGCTGGATGGCATCACCGACTCAATGCACATGAGTGGGTGAACTCGGATTTGGTGATGGACAGCGAGGCCTGGCGTGCTGCGATTCATGCGGTCTCAAAGAGTCGGACACGACTGAGCGAATGAACTGAACTGAACTGAGATAGCTTAGTAGTGTCAGAAGTAGGCACTGTGATTAATTTCCTTTCTGTACTAGCAAACACATAGGGCTTTTCAGTAGACAACTTCAGTTTAACTCACTTAACCATGTGAGTTTAGGTGAACTATTTCACCTTTCTCCATCTACTCCTCATTTTCCAAATAGGACTAACACTTGCCTTGTGCAACTTTTGGAAAGATTAAATGAGCTAACATTGGAAGCTTATTATAGGGACTTCTCTGGTGGTCCAGTGGTTAAGACTCCATGTTTACACTGTAGGGTGTGGGGTTTGATCCCTGCTCAGGGAACTAAGATCCTACATGTTGCATGGCCAAAAAGAAAATGCTTCTTACCATGCCTAGAACACAGTAGGATCTCAACAAAAGTTTGCCAGGTTAATTAGTTCCTCACTGGAACACAACAGTGAAAACCATTTTTTTTGATGCTAACAGAAACCAGTCCCTTGGGATATGTTCCTAATTTGTGCAGATTCAGCCTCAACACAACTGGATTGTCATTCACTTCATGGAGCTGTACCTCATATCTCTGTGGATCTCGTTTGAGCCATCATTTATCCTCCCTTACCTTTTTTTCCATAGTAGAGCCTCTTTGGCTTTGTGGAAGAGCTGTGAGCATATATACTGTTTGATGGCCCCTCAAAAAGCAAGTTGACTAATTTGGTAGTGAGAATTTGGTATAATACTGATATTTCGTAAGACAGTTTTCTATACTTGCCTATTTGTTGTTGTTCAGTTGCTCAGTCCTGTGCAACTCTTTGTGACCCCATGGACTGCAGCACACCAGGCTTCCCTTCCTCCTCCCAGAGTTTGCTCAAACTCCTGTCCATTGAGTCGATCATGCCATCCACCCATCTCATTCTCTGTCACCCCCTTCGCCTGCCTCAGTCTTTCCCAGCATCAGGGTCTTTCCCAATGAGTTGTCTCTTTGCATTAGGTGGCCAAAATATTAGAGCTTCAATATCAGTCTTTCCAGTGAGTATTCAGGGTTGATTTCCTTTAGGATTGACTGTTTGATCTCCCTGCAGTCCAGGGGATTCTCAAGAATCTTCTCCAACAGCACAGTTCAAAAACATAAGTTCTTTAGTGCTCAGCTTTCTTTATGGTCCAACTCTCATATCCATACATGACTACTGGACAAACCATATATTTGACTATATGGACCTTTGTTGGCAAACAAATATCTCTGCTTTTTAATACTTGGCTATACCTTTAGGCTAAATAATATGTTATTAGCCTTCCAAATGTGAGGAATAAACAGATTAAGTGCTGGAGTTCAGTTCGGTTCACTTCAGTTGCTCCACTGTGTCCGACTCTTTCTGACGCCATGGACTGCAGCACCCCAGGCCTCCCTGTCCATCACCAACTCCTGGAGTTTACTCAAACTCATGTCCATTGAGTCAATGATGCCATCCAACCATCTCATCCTCTGCCATCCCCTTCTCCTCCTGCCTTCAATCTTTGCCAGCATCAGGGTCTTTTCAAATGAGTCAATACTTCGCATCAGGTGGCCGAAGTATTGGAGTTTCAGCTTCAACATCAGTCTTTCCAATGAATATTCAGGACTGATTTCCTTTAGGGTTGACTTGTTGCATCTCCTTCCAGTCCAAGGGACTCTCAAGAATTTTCTCCAACACCATAGTTCAAAAGCATCAATTCTTTGTCACTCAGCTTTCTTTATAGTCCAACTCTCTCATCTATACATGACTAGTGGAAAAACTATAGCCTTGACTAGATGAACCTTTGTTCATCTTTGTTGACAAAGTAGTGTCTTTGCTTTTTAATATGCTGTCTAGGTTGGTCATAACTTTCCTTCCAAGGAGCAAGCGTCTTTTAATTTCTTGGCTGCAGTCACTATCTGCAGTGATTTTGGAGCCCCCCAAAATAAAGTCTGCCACTGTTTCAGTTGTTTTCTCATCTATTTGCCATGAAGTGATGGGACCAGATGCCATGATCTTAGTTTTTTGAATGTTGAGCTTTAAGCCAACTTTTTCATTCTCCTCTTTCACTTTCATCAAGAGGCTTTCTGCCATAGGGGTGGTGTCATCTGCATATCTGAGGTTATTGATATTTCTCCTGGCAATCTTGATTCCAGCTTGTGCTTCTTCCAGCCCAGTGTTTCTCATGATGTACTCTGCATAGAAGTTGAATAAGCAGGGTGACAATATACAGCCTTGATGTGCTCCTTTCCCTATTTGGAACCAGTCTGTTGTTCCATGTCCAGGTCTAACTGTTGCTTCCATACTTGCGTACAGATTTCTCAATTAGCATGTCAGGTTGTCTGGTATTCCCATCTCTTGAAGAATTTTCCACAGTTTGTTGTGATCTACACAGTCAAAGGCTTTGGCATAGTCAATATAGAAGAAATAGATGTATTTCTGGGACTCTCTTGCTTTTTCAATGATCCAGCGGATGTTGGCAATTTGATCTCTGGTTCCTCTGCCTTTTCTAAAACCAGCTTGAACATCTGGTAGTTCACAGTTCACGTGTGTTGAAGCCTGGCTTGGAAAATTTTGAGCATTACTTTACTAGCATGTGAGATGAGTGCAATTGTGCAGTAGTTTGAGTATTCTTTAGCATTGCCTTTCTTTGGGATTGGAATGAAAACTGATCCTTTCCAGTCCTGTGGCCACTGCTGAGTTTTCCAAATTTGCTGGCATATTGAGTGCAGCACTTTCACAGCATCATCTTTTAGGATTTGAAATAACTCAACTGGAATTCCATCACCTTCACTAGCTTTGTTCTTAGAGATGCTTCCTAAGGCCCACTTGACTTCACATTCCAGGATGTCTGACTCTAGGTTGAGTGATCACACCACCGTGATTATCTGGTTCATGAAGATCTTTTTTATGTAGTTCTTCTGTGTATTCTTGACACCTCTTAAATATCTTCTGCTTCTTTTAGGTTCATACCATTTCTGTCTTTTATTGATCCCATCTTTGCATGAAATGTTCCCTTGGTGTCTCTAATTTTCTTGAAGAGATCTCTAGTCTTTCCCATTCTATTGTTTTCCTCTATTTCTTTGCAGTGATCACTGAGGGAGGCTCTCTTATCTCTTCTTGCTATTCTTTGGAACTCTGCATTCAAATGGGGAGATCTCTCCTTTTCTCCTTTGCTTTTGGCTTCTCTTCTTTTCACAGGTATTTGTAAGGCCTCCTCAGACAGCCATTTTGCATTTCTTTTTCTTGGGGATGGTCTTGCTCCCTGTCTCCTGTACAATGTCACGAACCTCCGTCCATAGTTCATCAGACACTCTGTCTCTCAGATCTAGTCCCTTAAATCTATTTCTTACTTCCACTGCTGGAGTCCAAGCCCTTGTGATTAGGCCTTTAGAGTAGGAGGGAAGTGTTCCTGCCATCTGTTCTTTTGGTCTGTTGTTTGCTGTGTTCCTGTTCTGGGCATCTTCCCACTTGCCTTTTCTGTCTCTCTCTCTATTTTCTCATACCTAAGAGTTGTCAGTGTTGGGGAGTATGGGCAGGTTTGGATAGCGGTGAAGAAGAATTGAACCATGCTCCCTCAGCTTTCACTACCATCCTATATCTCTGGCAAACTTGCCATCTCAGCCCCCAAACTGATTCTTTGCCCCACCTCCCTCAAGTTTGTTCATAGTCTCTGGAACCTGTGACTGTTATCTTGTAGGTGCTTGGCATAGTTGATTAAATTAAGGATCTCAAGATGGGAAGATTATCCTAGATTATCTGGGTAGGCCCAATGTAAACACCAAGATTTTATAAGAGAGGGATGCAGGAGGAGCCAGGGGTAGACAGAAGGCAATATGAAGATAGAAATAGAGACTTGAAGATGATGCACCACTGGCTTTGAAGTTGGAAGATGGGGCCACAAGCTAAGGGATGTAAGGGATGAAGCTCTAGAAGCTGAAAAGTCAAGGAAACAGATTCTTCCTGGAATCTTGGAAGGGAGGATAGCCCTGCAGCCACCTTGGTTTCAATCAAGTGATACCCATTTCTGACTTTTGTCTTCCAGAGCTATAAGTTAATTTGTGCTGTTTTAAGGCACTGAGTTGTGGTATTTTGTTGCAGCAAGTGAAAACTAATGCATTAGGAGTAGTGATAAATAGTATTTAGAGATTCTAGGGTTGACTCTGGTAAGTGCTGTCCATATCTTTAACTCCACCTGGTTTGATAACTACCACCCAGGACCAGATGCACCTGGAGTGAATAACTATCCAGCTTTACCTTTCTTGGCACTAAAAGTCCTACCTTCCATAAAACTCCTCAGTGCCACACAAAAAGAAACAGCTGGTCACCCTACATTTCCCCAGTTTTCCAGTCTTTTATTAATCTTGAGTAGGGTGCTCTGCCTGTCTCTAAACCTCTTTTGTTGTGTACGTTCCTAATTTGTTACCCACTTCTTAGCTCCAATTCAATAACTAACCCAGCTTGATGTAGGTGACTTCTCTTCTCAACACTAGTCCTGGCCTCGCCTGGAGTCACTTATTTTTGCTTTATGCTCTATGTGATATTACAGCTACTTCTCTGATGGTATCTCCTCCAATCCCCATGCTCCCTGGTCTCAGTCTTTCTGTTGCTCAGTGTTGCTTTGGGTTTGAAAGTCCTTGTTTTGCTTTGGAACATCTATGAATTTAGCTGCAAAGTTGTGTCACTTTTGCTAGGACTTTTTAATGTTTTAAGAAATTTTATTGGAATATTGTAGATGTACAATGTTGTGTTAGTTTCAGGTGTACAGCAAAGTGAATCAGTTATGCATATACATATATCCACTCATTTTAAGATTCTTTTCCATACAGGCCATTACAGAGTATTGAGTAAAGTTCCCTGTGCTACATTAGATCAGATCAGTCGCTCAGTCGTGTCCGACTCTTTGTGACCCCATGAATCGCGGCACGCCAGGCCTCCCTGTCCATCACCAACTCCCGGAGTTCACTGAGACTCACATCCATTGAGTCAGTGATGCCATCCAGCCATCTCATCCTCTGTCATCCCCTTCTCCTCCTGCCCTCAATCCCTCCCAGCATCAGAGTCTTTTCCAATGTGTCAACTCTTCGCATGAGGTGGCCAAAGTATTGGAGTTTCAGCTTTAGCATCATTCCTTCCAAAGAAATCCCAGGGTTGATCTCCTTCAGAATGGACTGGTTGGATCTCCTTGCAGTCCAAGGGACTCTCAAGAGTCTTCCCCAACACCACAGTTCAAAAGCATCAATTCTTCGGCACTCAGCCTTCTTCACAGTCCAACTCTCACATCCATACATGACCACAGGAAAAACCATAGCCTTGACTAGACAAACCTTTGTTGGCAAAGTAATGTCTCTGCTTTTGAACATGCTATCTAGGTTGGTCATAACTTTCCTTCCAAGGAGTAAGCGTCTTTTAATTTCATGGCTGCAATCACCATCTGCAGTGATTTTGGAGCCCCCAAAAATAAAGTCTGACACTGTTTCCACTGTTTCCCATCTATTTCCCATGAAGTGATGGGACCGGATGCCATGATCTTCGTTTTCTGAATGTTGAGCTTTAAGCCAACTTTTTCACTCTCCACTTTCACTTTCATCAAGAGGCTTTTGAGTTCCTCTTCACTTTCTGCCATAAGGGTGATGTCATCTGCATATCTGAGGTTATTGATATTTCTCCTGGCAATCTTGATTCCAGCTTGTGCTTCTTCCAGTCCAGCGTTTCTCATGATGTACTCTGCATATAATTTAAATATAGTAGGTCCTTATTAATTATCTACTTTATATATAGTAATGTGTATATGTCAATCCCAATCTCCCGATTTATCCTCTCCACCTTACCCTCTGGAAACTGTAAGTTTGTTTTCTACATGTATGACTCTATTTCTGTCTTGAAGATACATTCATTTTTACTCTTTTTTTTTTTACAGATTCCATATATCTTGCTTGACTTTGAAGCGATGGAAGTAATCTTGAATCATTGTCCTTCAAATGTCACATCCTGAACCTAGCAGTATGGGTCATGTTGAACCCTATGAGTGGTGCCTCAGTTCAACATTACCCTTATCTTGAAAGGTTTCTACTTTAAGGGGACCTAATACACAAATATACAAACATAATCAAGGGGGAAAATTATTTGCATAACACAAGAGAGTCTCAATTTTACATAAGGTTTAACTTCAGGGTTTACTTAAATAGTAAGTCCCCATGGTAGATTTAAAACAATTTGATTTTCAGAAGAAAAATTTAGTTTTCAAGGACATTTGTGGTGATAAATGCTAGAAGCTAGCATTAACTCCGCACATGCTATGACTGAATGTATGTTATTTGATTTCTCCTTATTGAGTTGATGGTGCATTTCTGTTCTTAAAAAGGACTGTGTTCTAAGGAAATACGGCATTTTGTAGCGATCTCATCTATTCTTACCTCCCTCTGAGAGGTAGTTTGGCAACTAGTCAGCCATCCACATGGACCTGATGCTAATTGGTAAGCTTTTGCATCCTTTTTTCCTTCTCTGTTTTTTTTTTTTTTTTTTTCATCCCTTTCATCAGCAGCAGGGGAACAGTTCATTTTGACACTTGGATGCATCTCTGACAGAAGCTTTCGGCATTTTCCGAGCAACATTCTCATACTCATCTTCGACTGTCTTCATTGCCAAACTAGCCCTGACCTTTCCCTTCCATCCTGATAATTGGCCAACTGTCTTATTGTGAGAGCCAGTCCTTACTTTGTGTCTTGGCTCTGATTAGTGTCTTGTTTCCTGTGCTGGAGACCTTATCTGGTAGCCTGCCCAACATCTTCATTCCCCCATGACTGACCCTGATCTTGATTTTGTCAGCTCTACTGCCCCTCCCACCACCTTGTGATAACTCCCTGAATTCCATGTTGGGTTTCTGGTCCTGCTAGCTGCTAACATGTCAATAGAAAGCCAACTTTAAGGAATATCTAATTATCAGCCTGTCTTGGGTTTTTCTGTTGGAAAGCAGAGGACAAGAACTATGTCTCACTCATCACAACTTTTCTCTTTTTAAAATATGTATTTATTTATCAGGCTGCATTGGGTCTTTGCTGGAGCATGTGGGCTCTTTCATTGCAGTGAATGGACTCTCTATTTGTGGCACATGGGTTTAGTTGCTCCATGGCCTGTGGAATCTTATTTCCCCAACTAGGGATTGAACCCTTGCCCCCTGCATTGCAAGGTAGATTCTTAACCACTGGACCACCAAGAAAGTCCTTTATCTCAACTTTCAAAGTATAGTTTATTCAATAGATGAGAAATTGAATAAATAATGAATGAATAAGTGAATTAGGAAATGAAAAACCAAATCAGAAGACAGCTATCAATTTGGTACTGGACTCTCTGATACCAACTGATTATCCAGACTATTGCCCATTACCTATTGCCCATCCTTTAGATATCCTGCTCTGGCCTGCCATATTGATTTCCTCCTATAACCAGCACCAGAAGTACCTGCACAGCCATAACGTGTAGATGTATTTCCAGCACCAGAAGTATTTGCCCAACCTTAGCATGTAGATCGGAGAAGGCAATGGCACCCCACTCCAGTACTCTTGCCTGGAAAATCCCATGGACTGAGGAGCCTGGTGGGCTGCAGTCCATGGGGTCGCTAAGAGTTGGACACGACTGAGCGACTTCACTTTCACTTTTCACTTTCATGCATTGGAGAAGGAAATGGCAACCCACTCCAGTGTTCTTGCCTGGAGAATCCCAGGGACGGGGGAGCCTGGTGGGCTGCTGTGTCTGGGGTCACACAGAGTTGGACACAACTGAAGCGACTTAGCAGCAGCAGCAGCAACATGTAGATATGTTACCAGATCTTGAATTTACCCATCCCTTGTCTTCAAGCTGTTTATGTTCTATTGGGGCATTCAAGACAGATATAAACCAGCACTGAGAGATGTGGTTAAATGTTGAGGAACTTCTGGATTCATTTGAGAATACTGAAGGCATGTTAGTCCCCAAAGGATTCATTCATGAATTCATAAATAGTTTTGGAGCATGCGTGTATTTGTCTGGGTCCCATAGAAAAGGGATAACATACCTATATTAGGATTTTGAGGAGGGTTTATTTACAAAGGGACTCACTAAAAAGACAAGGATGAGGTGTATAGAACCATAAGGGCTAGTCAGAAATGAAGGTTTAATAGCTGTAGAGCTGCTGCAAGATGAGGGGGCAGAAGTGTATATTGGAACCCCAAGGAGAGTGTGGAGTAGAGGAAGCCGTGCTTAGAGAAACAGTAACCTTCTGTTGAGGGACATAACCAGGTCAAGATTGCCCTGGAGGGAGGGAGCCAGGGGAATTAAGGCTGCCCCCTTACTCCTGTTACTCTTCCAATTTCCTACTGGAGTTCTTCTTTAGCTGAGCCTCAAATGAAAGTCAGAGGGCAAGGAGGCCTTCCTATGGCAGAGAAGGCTGGAGAAGCATAGTGGCTCTGGAGGGGTAAGAAGATATCTAATGCAACTTTCTCTGCTGGATAAGTTTGAACTAAGTGCTGAGAGGCTTCTAGGAGGCATTGAGTCTTCATTGAAATGTTAAATCAATTATGTAATAGGAAAGGAGATACACTGATATTGTTTTGTACAGAGGTCTTTTTTTGTCATTGTTGTTTTTGTCTGTGCTGAGCAGATTGCGGAATCTTAGTTCCCGGACCAGGGATTGAACTTGGGCCCCCTGCAGTGGAAGCATGAAGTCTTAACCACTGGACCACCAGGGAAGTCCCATGTAAGGTTTTCATTAACTGAAAATAATTTGTTATTGTTGTTTAGTTGCTCAGTTGTGTGCAATTTTTTGCGATCCCATGGACTGTAGCCCACCAGTTCCTCTGTCCATGGGATTCTACAAGCAAGAATACTGGAGTGGGTTGCTATTTCCTTCTCCAGGGGATCTTCCTGACCCAGAGACCAAACCCAGATCTCCTGTACTGGCAGGCATGTTCTTTACCACTGAACCACCAGGGAAGCCCGAAAATAATACACATACATGAAGAAGATAATTCAAGACCAAAACCTCAGTGCCCCTTTTATTAAAGTTCTCCTTATGCGCAGATTCCTTCTCTGAATCTTCCCTGAGGACCAAATATGAGCGAAACTTTTGATTTAGTCCCTTTACCTCACTTTCTGTAGCTGTGAGAAACAAGTGCCCCAAACCTCTATGGTTCCTACCTTTACCTTCCCCTCTTAAACCTGGCTTTTAGATACCAGTCTTTCTGGTATTGCATAACATCTGGGATGCAACTCACTCTGGCCTGTATGGATACTTAATATACTTTTTAGTTTCCTTAGAAAATATGCTTCATTCATTCCTTTTTCCTGCTTACTATGTGTTAAGTTATAGAGAGGCAGTTAGCAATGGAAATCAATGGCCATAGGAGAATGGAGCCCTTTGGAGTGAAATTACTGGGATTTAGTTAGAAGGATCTATGATTGCCCTGAGATGTATAGAAGGAATGATACTATTACAAAGCCTGTAAGCAGAGGACCCCAACCACAAAGTAGGCCCTGGTTAAATAAGATACTGGACTAATAGATCATGCAATGTTGGATGTGGCTGGGGCTTCAACAGGAAGTTGTGGCAACTGTGCAAACCAGAGGGCACCCATATATCTAAGAGCATTCACAAAAACAATTTAGAACTATACTGTGCCAGACAAACGTGTCTGAGGGCAGCTTCATTGTCTCAGGCCTACGTTTCATGACTGTTGAATTCTGCATGACTGATAACCATGAGAGTGATTAGTGGTCAAGTTTAGGAGTGGCAGAAATGTGATAAGATGTGTCTACTGTTGAGAGCTGAAAGGTGAGGAGGAGTCCATACTATTCATTTGAAGAAAGACACTGGAAAGAATTCTCAGGGAAGATGCCTGGCAGGTTATCTGGGGATTCTGGTACTACTCTGGGTTCAGTCTATAGTTACTTGATTTATGCTGGTCTTGTGGGGAGTTTATTGATGAACAATATATCCTTCTCTCACTGACTCTCACATGGGAGAGATTTGGGGTGGCATTGGGCTAATCAGGCAGGAGATAGCTTAAGCTATTTTAATGACTATTATTTTTAAAATCTATATAAGTTTGTAGAGAATATAATTTGAGTTAGGTATTAGTATTACTTTAAAATTTTGTGCAATGTTTGTTCTTCTAAGCTGTCTTTATGTTAGTTAATCATTGTAAAATTAGCATTAATTTGACAGTAATATATTGGGCCATCCAATTCTCTATTCTGTTAGGCCAAATTTGCCACTTCATTCTTTAATATGCTCTCTTTGGTGACCAAATATATGCCTACCCACCCACCCCCACCCCCACAATATATTTGTGGGGTGTAATGTATTCTAAAAACCCTCAGTATTGTTTTAGAGTAATAGTAATTTAAGGACTATGAATATAGATGAAACCAGGCTAGGATAGGGCTTCCCTGGTGGCTCAGATGGTAAAGAATCTGCCTGCAATGTGGGAGACCTGGGTTTGATCCCTGGGTTGGGAAGGTCCCCTGGAGGAGGGCATGGCAACCCACTCGAGTATTCTTGCCTGGAGAATCCCCATGGACAGAGGAACCTGGTGGGCTACAGTCCATGGAGTTGCAAAGAGCCAGACACGAATGAATGACTAAGCACAGCACAGGCTAGAATAGTCAGAATTTAGAACTAGGACTGGCCAGGAGAGACGTAAATGCTGAGTAAAGCCAAATAGTGGGGTCTGGCAGATACCATAAATCGATACAGAAATGGGACCAAGTCCAGAAAGGCTTAACCTAAGCCATGGGGCAGTAGGCAAGGTCCACAGTCTAGGGGGCATCTAACAGTGTGAAAAGTTGGATATGTTAATCCTTAGACAAATGGTATGTGTTATCTCAAAGCATTTGTGAATCCACAGATTCTGCTGGTGATTGTGTAGTCAAAAGTCTAGAGATCAAAGGCAGAGGTAATGAGACCATTAAGTATTTTTCACATCTGATTTCCTACCCTGTGTTTTAGGTGAGACCATGTACAACCTAGGTGGTGGTAGTGGTAAAGAACCCACCTGCCAATGCAGGAGACATGAGACACAAGTTTGATCCCTGGGTCAGAAAGATCCCTTGGAGAAGGGCATGGCAACCTACTCCAGTATTCTTGCCTGGAGAATTCCATGGACAGAGAAGCGTGATAGTCCATGGGGTTGCAAAGAGTTGGACACAACTGACATGACTTAGCAAGCACTCACAACCCAAAATAAGAATCTGGCTCTCAAATAACTCATCTTCCCTATAAGACAGTTATTCCAACATGGACCTGGGACAACTTTATATGCAGACATAAATTGGCTAGTGTTGATGTTTTCCCAGAAATGAAGTTTTACCAAATTTGGGCAATGACATTGAATGAGCTTCTAATAGGCATTCCAGAACATAATTTTTGGAAATTATCCAGTTGTCATGGCATCTTGCCACTGGTTCTGAAGGAATGGCAGGCGTTGAAATTTCCTGTATATTTTAGAAGTTTTCTGGGGGAATAGAGATACAAACTTATGTATTACAGAATCCAAATAACATACTCAGGTTTTATTTTTCCACTGAATTCAACTGTTTTAATTCATTTTACTTAGTTCAATCACACAGATTGGACTTTATTACTTACTTTGTACAAGTTTTGAAGGAAGAGTAGAATCCTAATATTTATTTAGCATTTAAAAGTGTTGAGCACTGTACTGTTTAGCTCCATCATTGCCTCAGCAACCTAGGTGACTATGAATTGTTATCTTCACTTTAGAAATAAGGCAACTGAGGCTCAGAGAGGTTAAGTCACTTGTCTAAAGTCACACAGCTAGTAAATGACAGAGCCAAGATTAGAACTCAAGTGTTTCTGTCTCAAAGGTCCATATTTTCTGTCAGGAGATGCATCCTTAAGCAGATTTTGTTATAGGCAGACAATTTAAATCCCATGTAATGACAATAAAAGTGTAATACATTTTGTAAGAGAGTACTATGCATGAAATAGATTCATGATAAATGTTTGTTGCATTAGTGGAAAGCTGAATACTTGAAAATACAGTGGTTTAATAATAATGTTCACATTTGACTTCTTTTGTGTAGAACTATAAGTAAAATAACACCTTTCTGAATTTTAGTGTAAGATTTCACCTCCTGGATTTTAATTACTGTATTTTTCATTACCCGATGGTGCTTCTGCATTTTAATAATCATCAACTTTCAGGAACTAATACCAGTGTGTATTAGTAATAAGCTTTGCTTTATGAATGAATTAATGAATATATCGGCCGTCTTTTCCCCAAAGGAGATGTTAATGACATTTCCTGAAACCCAGTGAGGCTGGTGAGTCTTCGACATGTAAAATTTTAAATCTGTGATTTTAATCTGGAGATTGTACATTTTGTTTCACTCTGGGGAGAACCCCAATGTTGCTTTATTGTTATTTTCTTAGTTGTTTCTTTTCAATCTCAAGATTCATGTAATGCATTGGAAAATATGAGATGCTAAATGCCACATTTACAATTGTTTTTGAAAGGTTTAACCTTTATTAAAGTAACTGGGTAAATGCAATTCAAAAGGGTTTACTTCTCTTGTAAATTAAATGGTATGTTTGTAGACTTAAAGGTCAATTTTCCAGCAGAGTCTGATTTTCAAAAACTATCACTTTTTGTCTCTGATAATTCAAGAAAGCTAATTTGTTTTACATATATGATACATCAA
Source organism: Bos grunniens (assembly GCF_055505025.1). Lineage (NCBI taxonomy): Eukaryota > Metazoa > Chordata > Mammalia > Artiodactyla > Bovidae > Bos > Bos grunniens. The sequence goes on from NC_141194.1 coordinate 139,120,704, forward strand.
CCGTAATACCATTTGTCTGATTTCAAGCTTGGTTACTTATGGGGAGCACTTTTTATGATGAACTGTAAATGTTGACCTCTGAAGACAAATGTGAAAGAACTTTGGACTGAAGTATTTGGCTTCCTATGCTCAAAGAGGTGAATTCATCTCCTGAGATTTGTAACCCGATCAGGTTCTACATGTCACTTTGGGTCTATTGAGTCATTTCATATCTTGCTACAGAAAATATTATTTTTCCTCTTTTCATTAAAGAGAAAATTAACCTTTTTCTTTTCATTATCCTAAAATTCACTAAAAATTATAACCCACTTTAAAACCTCACACACATATGCAAGCGTATGGAATGAGAGTCCTCCTTTGGGCTTTGGTTGCAGATATTTGTTTCAACTCCGGAGTCAGTATTAAAATCCTGTTACTTAAAGAAGAAATGCGTGGAGGAAATCATGCTTCGAGACTGCTGGCTTTGAGAACAGCCTGCCCAGAGAAGATTTAATTGAGAGATGGAGCCTTAGGCCTGATTCATTCCTTGGGTTTTAAGGGTTTTGGTTGGTTTTACACAAATGAACAGGTAGCCATCTATAAAATGATGAAACTACATGAATAATAATGGCAGAAACTAAATGTTAAGTAAATGCTAAATACAAAGAATAGTAAACACTCATTCCAACAAGGGTATTTGAACAATTGTTTCTCTTAATATGCTTTATTTTTTTGTCAGTGTAGGAGTTCAGCTTAGTTCAACACGTTAATTAAGTACTTATGTGATCAGGTTTGTGCTCCGGACTGGGAGTTCAGAGCAAATACAGGCTAAGGCACCAACTGTCCCTTCTTCCTTTCTTCTAAATTTAATTTTATTGGCTACAGGAGCTTTTTGTTTTCCTCCCTCCCTTCCTTCTTCCTTCCCTCTCTTTCTCCCTTCCTTCCCCAAAGTGTGTGAAAACTTATGTTCTAGAATCTTAGGTTGGAATATTGTTGGCATTTTCCCCCAGTTTTTCACGCTCAAAGGCTTACCTTGAAAACAGATAAGTATGTGGCAATTTTTTATCCGAGCCCTATGGATAACTAAAAGTCAGGGGTGTGACAAATCATTTTACCTCTCTGAGCTTATATTAGATTAGCTTCTTATTTTTTACAGTTCTTACCTAGCCTTATTGGCCCAAGATATTTGGCTTAGGCTCCTTGTAATTTAGCCTAATAATATGTAGCAACAGCAATGGATTTAATTTAATTCAACCAATATTGCTTAATTTCACAAAAGCACTCTGCTTGGCCCTGTGGGCAATACAGTGAGTAAGAGCCAGTCCTTTCCTTTGGGTTCTTACAGTATTGGCAGGGGAGGGGGAATAATTATACAAGTAATTATAATAAGACAGGATATGAGAAATGCTATAACAGATAAATGAACAAAATGCTATAGTGATTTGAAGGAGAGAGAGAGCACATGTAACTGGAAACATCTGAAAAGGTTTCTTGGAGGTTGTGAGATGGGCTTTGGAGAATAGGTGTGATTTAATAAGCAGAAATGCACGGAAGTTCCTCTAAGCAAAAGGGCTAAGAACAGACACTTGAGATGGAAACACACAGGGGCTGTTTGTCTGTAATGCGGGGCTCCTGTAGGGAGTGGTGGGAGGTAAGACTGGAAAGAGAATCTGGATTCATATGAGGAGGGATTTGCACACCACGCTGAGGCATTTGTATTTAATTCTATAAGCTGTGTTGAGATGGCACTAAAGATTTTAAAAACATTTGTTTGTTTGTTTTATTTGTTTAACGGAGAGAGACATGATTTTGCAGGTACAATAAACTACTAGTTTGTGTAGACTGGACTGATAGGGCAAAGCCAATATGAAATAACTAATAAAACCCTTTCCTCTGGTTACAGCAGCAATGCAAGATCATTATAGAAACTCAAAAACATAAAGAGAAGCACAAAGAAAAAAAGTCACCTGTGATTTCATCACCTAATCTTACCCATTATTTACATGTTAGTGTATCTGTTTCACTCAGTTTTTCATGGTATTGTCTATCATCTGCATGTTCTGCTTCTTCATATGTCAGGAAAAATTATCCAGGCCATTCAAGTGAATTGAAAACTACATTTAAAAACTACATTTTGATTTGAAATTTGAATTGAAAACTACATTTTTATTTAATATGTACTTATCTGTTTTGGCTTCTCGGGTCTTCCTTGTGGCATACAGGATCTTTAGTTGCAGCATGTGGGATCTAGTTCCCTGACCAGGGATTCATCCCATGCCCCCTGCATTGGGAGTGCAGAGTCTTAGCCACTGGACTACAAGGGAAGTCCTTGTGTTACTCTTAAGAACAAACAGTAAGTTTACAATGTCATCAAGCAGAAGTCCTGCAAAGTCTGCTTTAATAAATATAAGAATTACTTGGAATTAGAATGCAAATTATTTGATTACAGTTAGTGCTGCTATGGTATATACTTTTTATAAGTCAATTCAACATGCTACTCTGTTCTATTTCTTCTATAGTTCAGTTCTGTTCAGTTCAGCTGCTCAGTCGTGTCTGACTCTTTGCGACCCCATGAATCGCAGCATGCTAGGTCTCCTTGTCCATCACCAACTCCCGGAGTTCACTCAGACTCACGTCCATTGAGTCAGTGATGCCATCCAGCCATCTCATCCTCTGTCATCCCCTTCTCCTCCTGCCCCCAACCCCTCCCAGCATCAGAGTCTTTTTCAATGAGTCAACTCTTCACATGAGGTGGCCAAAGTACTGGAGTTTCAGCTTCAGCATCATTCCTTCCAAAGAAATCCCAGGGCTGATCTCCTTCAGAATGGACTGGTTGGATCTCCTTGCAGTCCAAGGGACTCTCAAGAGTCTTCTCCAACACCACAGTTCAAAAGCATCAATTCTTCAGTGCTCAGCTTTCTTCACAGTCCAACTGTCACATCCATACATGACCACTGGAAAAACCACAGCCTTGACTAGATGGACCTTTGTTGGCAAAGTAATGTCTCTGCTTTTGAATATGCTATCTAGGTTGGGCATAACTTTCCTTCGAAGGAGTAAGCGTCTTTTAATTTCATGGCTGCAGTCACCATATGCAGTGATTTTGGAGCCCAAGAAAATAAAGTCTGACACTGTTTCCACTGTTTCCCCATCTATTTCCCATGAAGTGATGGGACCAGATGCCATGATCTTCGTTTTCTGAATGTTGAGCTTTAAGCCAACTTTTTCACTCTCCTCTTTCACTTTCATCAAGAGGCTTTTGAGTTCCTCTTCACTTTCTGCCATAAGGGTGGTGTCATCTGCATATCTGAGGTTATTGATATTTCTCCTGGCAAACTTGATTCCAGCTTGTGCTTCTTCCAGTCCAGCGTTTCTCATGATGTACTCTGCATAGAAGTTAAATAAGCAGGGTGACAATATACAGCCTTGATGTACTCCTTTTCCTCTTTGGAACCAGTCTGTTGTTCCATGTCCAGTTCTAACTGTTGCTTCCTGACCTGCATATAGGTTTCTCAAGAGGCAGGTCAGGTGGTCTGGTATTCCCATCTCTTAAAGAATTTTCCACAGTTTATTGTGATCCACACAGTCAAAGGCTTTGGCATAGTCAATATAGCAGAAATAGATGTTTTTCTGGAACTCTCTTGCTTTTTCGATGATCCAGCAGATGTTGGCAATTTGATCTCTGGTTCCTCTGCCTTTTCTAAAACAGCTTGAACATCTGGAGGTTCATGGTTCATGTATTGCTGAAGCTTGGCTTGAAGAATTTTGAGCATTAGGTCACTAATATTTTATTTTTTATTATTTTTTATTTATTTTTTATGTTATTTTATTTTTTTTTATTTTTAAGTGAAGGATAATTGCTTTACAATAGTGTTGGTTTCTGCCATACATCAACATGAATCAATATAGGTCCCCTCCCTCTTGAACTTTCCTCCTACTTCCCACTCCATCCCACCTCTCTAGGTTGTCACAGAGCATGGGTTAGAGCAAATTCCCACTGGCTATTTTATATATGGTAATATATATGTTTCCATGCTATTCTTTCCATTCATCCCACCCTCTCCTTCCCCACTTGTGTGTCCACAAGTCTCTTCTGTATGTCTGTGTCTCCATTGCTGTCCTATAAGTAGGTTCACCAGTATCATCTTTCCAGATTCTAGATACATGCATTAACATAAAATGTTTGTTTTTCTCTTTCTGACTTATTTCACTCTGTCTAATAGGCTCTAGGTTCATCTACCTCGTTAGAACTGCTCAGATGCATTCCTTTTTATGGCTGAGTAATAGTTCATTGTATATATATGCACCACAGCTTCTTTTTTTTTAATTTTATTTTATTTTTAAACTTTACAATATTGTATTAGTTTTGCCAAATATCGAAAAGAATCCGCCACAGGTATACCTGTGTTCCCCATCCTGAACCCTCCTCCCTCCTCCCTCCCCATACCCTCCCTCTGGGTCGTCCCAGTGCACCAGCCCCAAGCATCCAGTATCATGCATCGAACCTGGACTGGCGAATCGTTTCATACATGATATTATACATGTTTCAATGCCATTCTCCCAAATCTCCCCACCCTCTCCCTCTCCCACAGAGTCCATAAGACTGATCTATACATCAGTGTCTCTTTTGCTGTCTTGTACACAGGGTTATTGTTACCATCTTTCTAAATTCCATATATATGCGTTAGTATACTGTATTGGTGTTTTTCTTTCTGGCTTACTTCACTCTGTATAATAGGCTCCAGTTTCATCCATCTCATTAGAACTGATTCAAATGTATTCTTTTTAATGGCTGAGTAATACTCCATTGTGTATATGTACCACAGCTTTCTTATCCATTCATCTGCTGATGGACATATAGGTTGCTTCCATGTCCTGGCTATTATAAACAGTGCTGTGATGAACATTGGGGTACACGTGTCTCTTTCCCTTCTGGTTTCCTCAGTGTGTATGCCCAGCAGTGGGATTGCTGGATCATAAGGCAGTTCTATTTCCAGTTTTTTAAGGAATCTCCATACTGTTCTCCATAGTGGCTGTACTAGTTTGCATTCCCACCAACAGTGTAAGAGGGTTCCCTTTTCTCCACACCCTTTCCAGCATTTATTGCTTGTAGACTTTTGGATCGCAGCCATTCTGACTGGGGTGAAATGGTACCTCATAGTGGTTTTGATTTGATAATTTCTCTGATAATGAGTGATGTTGAGCATCTTTTCATGTGTTTGTTAGCCATCTGTATGTCTTCTTTGGAGAAATGTCTGTTTAGTTCTTTGGCCCATTTTTTGATTGGGTCATTTATTTTTCTGGAGTTGAGCTGTAGGAGTTGCTTGTATATTTTTGAGATTAGTTGTTTGTCAGTTGCTTCATTTGCTATTTTTTCTCCCATTCTGAAGGCTGCCTTTTCACCTTGCTAATAGTTTCCTTTGTTGTGCAGAAGCTTTTAAGTTTAATTAGGTCCCATTTGTTTATTTTTGCTTTTATTTCCAATATTCTGGGAGGTGGGTCATAGAGGATCCTGCTGTGATGTATGTCAGAGAGTGTTTTGCCTATGTTCTCCTCTAGGAGTTTTATAGTTTCTGGCTTTATGTTGAGATCTTTAATCAATTTTGAGTTTATTTTTGTGTATGGTGTTAGAAAGTGTTCTAGTTTCATTCTTTTACAAATGGTTGACCAGTTTTCCCAGCACCACTTGTTAAAGAGATTGTCTTTAATCCATTGTATATTCTTGCCTCCTTTGTCAAAGATAAGGTGTCCATAGGTGTGTGGATTTATCTCTGGGCTTTCTATTTTGTTCCATTGATCAATATTTCTGTCTTTGTGCCAGTACCATACTGTCTTGATAACTGTGGTTTTGTAATAGAGCCTGAAGTCAGGTAGGTTGATTCCTCCAGTTCCATTCTTCTTTCTCAAGATAGCTTTGGTTATTCAAGGTTTTTTGTATTTCCATACAAATTGTGAAATTATTTGTTCTAGCTCTGTGAAGAATACCGTTGGTAGCTTGATAGGGATTGCATTGAATGTATAAATTGCTTTGGGTAGTATACTCATTTTCACTATATTGATTCTTCCAATCCATGAACATGGTATATTTCTCCATCTATTAGTGTCCTCTTTGATTTCTTTCACCAGTGTTTTATAGTTTTCTATGTATAGGTCTTTAGTTTCTTTAGGTAGATATATTCCTAAGTATTTTATTCTTTCCGTTGCAATGGTGAATGGAATTGTTTCCTTAATTTCTCTTTCAGTTTTCTCATTATTAGTGTATAGGAATGCAAGGGATTTCTGTGTGTTGATTTTATATCCTACAACTTTACTATAATCATTGATTAGTTCTAGTAATTTTCTGGTGGAGTCTTTAGGGTTTTCTATGTAGAGGATCATGTCATCTGCAAATAGTGAGAGTTTTACTTCTTCTTTTCCAATTTGGAGTCCTTTTATTTCTTTTTCTGCTCTGATTGCTGTGGTCAAAACTTCCAAAACTATGTTGAATAGTAATGGTGAAAGTGGGCACCCTTGTCTTGTTCCTGACTTTAGAGGAAATGCTTTCAATTTTTCACCATTGAGGATAATGTTTGCTATGGGTTTGTCATATATAGCTTTTATTATGTTGAGGTATGTTCCTTCTATTCCTGCTTTCTGGAGAGTTCTTATCATAAATGGATGTTGAATTTTGTCAAAGGCTTTCTCTGCATCTATTGAGATAATCATATGGTTTTTATTTTTCAATTTGTTAATGTGGTGTATTACATTGATTGATTTGTGGATATTGAAGAATCCTTGCATCCCTGGGATAAAGCCCACTTGGTCATGGTGTATGATCTTTTTAATGTGTTGTTGGATTCTGATTGCTAGAATTTTGTTAAGGATTTTTGCATTTATGTTCATCAGTGACATTGGCCTGTAGTTTTCTTTTTTTTGTGGCATCTTTGTCAGGTTTTGGTATTAGGGTGATGGTGGCCTCATAGAATGACTTTGGAAGTTTACCTTCCTCTGCAATTTTCTGGAAGAGTTTGAGCAGGATAGGTGTTAGCTCTTCTCTAAATTTTTGGTAGAATTCAGCTGTGAAGCCGTCTGGACCTGGGCTTTTTTTTGCTGGAAGATTTTTGATTACAGTTTCAATTTCCTTGCTTGTGATGGGTCTGTTAAGATTTTCTATTTCTTCCTGGTCGAGTTTTGGAAAGTTGTACTTTTCTAAGAATTTGTCCATTTCTTCCTCGTTGTCCATTTTATTGGCATATAATTGTTGATAGTAGTCTCTTATGACCCTTTGTATTTCTGTGTTGTCTGTTGTGATCTCTCCATTTTCATTTCTAATTTTATTGATTTGATTTTTCTCCCTTTGTTTCTTGATGAGTCTGGCTAATGGTTTGTCAATTTTATTTATCCTCTCAAAGAACCAGCTTTTAGCTTTGTTGATTTTTGCTATGGTCTCTTTTGTTTCTTTTGCATTTATTTCTGCCCTAATTTTTAAGATTTCTTTCATTCTACTAACCCTGGGGTTCTTCATTTCTTCCTTTTCTAGTTGCTTTAGGTGTAAGGTTAGGTTATTTATTTGACTTTTTTCTTGTTTCTTGAGGTATGCCTGTATTGCTATGAACTTTCCCCTTAGGACTGCTTTTACAGTGTCCCACAGGTTTTGGGTTGTTGTGTTTTCATTTTCATTAGTTTCTATGCAAATTTTGATTTCTTTTTTGATTTCTTCTGTGATTTGTTGGTTATTCAGCAGCGTGTTGTTCAGTCTCCATATGTTGGAATGTTTAATAGTTTTTCTCCTGTAATTGAGATCTAATCTTACTGCATTGTGGTCAGAAAAGATGCTTGGAATGATTTCTATTTTTTTGAATTTACCAAGGCTAGATTTATGGCCCAGGATGTGATCTATCCTGGAGAAGGTTCCATGTGCGCTTGAGAAAAAGGTGAAATTCATTGTTTTGGGATGAAATATCCTATAGATATCAATTAGGTCCAACTGGTCTATTGTATCATTTAACATTTGTGTTTCCTTATTAATTTTCTGTTTAGTTGATCTATCCATAGGTGTGAGTGGGATATTAAAGTCTCCCACTATTATTGTATTATTGTTAATTTCTCCTTTCATACTTATTAGCATTTGTCTTACATATTGCGGTGCTCCCATGTTGGGTGCATATATATTTATAATTGTTATATCTTCTTCTTGGATTGATCCTTTGATCATTATGTAGTGACCATCTTTGTCTCTTTTCACAGTCTTTGTTTTAAAGTCTATTTTATCTGATATGAGTATTGCTACTCCTGCTTTCTTTTGGTCCCTATTTGCATGGAAAACCTTTTTCCAGCCCTTCACTTTCAGTCTGTATGTGTCCCCTGTTTTGAGGTGGGTCTCTTGTAGACAACATATGTAGGGGTCTTGTTTTTGTATCCATTCAGCCAGTCTTTGTCTTTTGGTTGGGGCATTCAACCCATTTACGTTTAAGGTAATTACTGATAAGTATGATCCCGTTGCCATTTACTTTATTGTTTTGGGTTCAAATTTATACACCCTTTTTGTGTTTCCTGTCTAGAGAATATCCTTTAGTATTTGTTGGAGAGCTGGTTTGGTGGTGCTGAATTCTCTCAGCTTTTGCTTGTCTGAGAAGCTTTTGATTTCTCCTTCATATTTGAGTGAGATCCTTGGTGGGTACAATAATCTGGGCTGTAGGCTATTTTCTTTCATCACTTTAAGTATGTCTTGCCATTCCCTCCTGGCTTGAAGAGTTTCTATTGAAAGATCAGCTGTTATCCTTATGGGAATTCCCTTGTGTGTTATTTGTTGTTTTTCCCTTGCTGCTTTTAATATTTGTTCTTTGTGTTTGATCTTTGTTAATTTGATTAATATGTGTCTTGGGGTGTTTCACCTTGGGTTTATCCTGTTTGGGACTCTCTGGGTTTCTTTTACTTGGGTGATTATTTCCTTCCCCATTTTAGGGAAGTTTTCAACTATTATCTCTTCAAGTATTTTCTCATGGTCTTTCTTTTTGTCTTCTTCTTCTGGGACCCCTATGATTCGAATGTTGTAGCATTTAATATTGTCCTGGAGGTCTCTGAGACTGTCCTCATTTCTTTTAATTCATTTTTCTTTTATCCTCTCTGATTCATTTATTTCTACCATTCTATCTTCTAATTCACTAATCCTATCTTCTGCCTCTGTTATTCTACTATTTGTTGCCTCCAGAGTGTTTTTAATTTCATTTATTGCATTATTCATTATATATTGACTCTCTTTTATTTCTTCTAGGTCCTTGTTAAACCTTGCTTGCATCTTCTCAATCTTTGTCTCCAAGCTATTTATCTGTGATTCCATTTTGATTTCAAGATTTTGGATCAATTTCACTATCATTATTCAGAATTCTTTATCAGGTAGATTCCCTATCTCTTCCTCTTTTGTTTGGTTTGGTGGGCATTTATCCTGTTCCTTTGTCTGCTGGGTATTCCTCTGTCTCTTCATCTTGTTTAAATTGCTGAGTTTGGGGTGTCCTTTCTGTATTCTGGCAGTTTGTGGAGTTCTCTTTATTGTGGCGTTTCCTTGCTCTGTGTGGGCTTGTCAAGGTTTCTTGGTTAGGGAAGCTTGTGTCAGTGTTCTGGTGGGTGGAGCTGTATTTCTTCTCTCTCCTTTCGAAGACTTGAGTTGCTTTTCTGGGTGCCTGATTTCCTTTGCCGGCATTCAGAAGTTGTTTCGTGGAATTTACTCAGCGTTTAAATGTTCTTTTGATGAATTTGTGGGGGAGAAAGTGTTCTCCCCGTCCTACTCCTCCGCCATCTTCCACACTTTCACACCACAGCTTCTTTATCCATTCATCTGTCAATGGACATCGAGGCTGCTTCCATGTGCTAGCTATTGTAAATGTGCTGCAATGGACATTGGGGTACATGTGTCTTTTTCAATTATGGTTTCCTAGCCTTTGACTGGGAGAAGGCAATGGCACCCCACTCCAGTACTCTTGTCTGGAAAATCCCATGGACGGAGGAGCCTGGTGGGCTGCAGTCCATGGGGTTGGTAAGAATTGGACATGACTGAGCGACTTCACTTTCATTTTTCCCTTTCATGCATTGGAGAAGGCAATGGCAACCCACTCCAGTGTTCTTGCCTGGAGAATCCCAGGAACGGGGGAGCCTGGTGGGCTGCCGTCTCTAGGGTCCCATAGAGTAGGGCACAACTGAATTAACTTAGCAGCAGCAGCAGCCTTTGACTGTGTGGATCACAATAAACTGTGGAAAATTCTTTAAGAGATGGGAATACCAGACCACCTGACCTGCCTCTTGAGAAACCTATATGCAGGTCAGGAAGCAACAGTTAGAACTGGACATGGAACAACAGACTGGTTCCAAAGAGGAAAAGGAGTACATCAAGGCTGTATATTGTCACCCTGCTTATTTAACTTATATGCAGAGTATATCATGAGAAACGCTGGACTGGAAGAAGCACAAGCTGGAATCAAGTTTGCCGGGAGAAATATCAATAACCTCAGATATGTAGATGACACCTCCCTTAAGGCAGAAAGTGAAGAGGAACTCAAAAGCCTCTTGATGAAAGTGAAAGAGGAGAGTGAAAAAGTTGGCCTAAAGCTCAACATTCAGAAAACGAAGATCATGGCATCTGGTCCCATCACTTCATGGGGAATAGATGGGGAAACAGTGGAAACAGTGTCAGACTTTATTTTCTTGGGCTCCAAAATCACTGCATATGGTGACTGCAGCCATGAAATTAAAAGACGCTTACTCCTTCGAAGGAAAGTTATGCCCAACCTAGATAGCATATTCAAAAGCAGAGACATAACTTTGCCAACAAAGGCCTGTCTAGTCAAGGCTGTGGTTTTTCCAGTGGTCATGTATGGATGTGACAGTTGGACTGTGAAGAAAGCTGAGCACTGAAGAATTGATGCTTTTGAACTGTGGTGTTGGAGAAGACTCTTGAGAGTCCCTTGGACTGCAAGGAGGTCCAACCAGTCCATCCTAAAGGAGACCAGTCCTGGGTGTTCCTTGGAAGGAGTGATGCTGAAGGTGAAACTCCAGTACTTTGGCCACCTCATGCGAAGAGTTGACTCATTGGAAAAGACCCTGATACTGGGAGGGATTGGGGGAGGAGAAGGTGATGACAGAGGATGAGATGGTTGGATGGCATCACCGACTCGGTGCACATAAGTTTGGGTAAACTCCGGGAGTTGGTGATGGACAGGGAGGCCTGGCATGTTGTGATCCATGGGGTCGCAAAGAGTCGGACACGACTGAGCGACTGAACTGAACTAGGGTGTATGTCTAGTAGTGGGATTGCTGGGTCATTAATAGTTTTTTAAGGAATCTCCATACTGTTCTCCATAGTGACTATATCAATTTACATTCCCACCAACAGTTCAGGAGGGTTCCCTTTTCTGTACACCCTCTCCAGCATTTATTGTTTGTAAGATTTTTTTGATCATGGCCATTCTGATTGGTGTCAAGTGATATCTCATTGTAGTTTTTTATTATTATTTTTAAATTTTATTTTATTTTTAAACTTTACAATATTGTATTGGTTTTGCCAAATATCAGAATGAATCCTCCACAGGTATACATGTGTTCCGCATCCTGAACCCTCCTCCCTCCTCCCTCCCCATACCAGCCCTCTGGGTCGTCCCAGTGCACCAGCCCCAAGCATCCAGTATCGTGCATTGAACCTGGACTGGCGATTTGCATTTCTCTAATAATGAGCAATATTGAGCATCTTTTCATGTGTTTATTAGCCATTTGTGTGTCTTTGGAGAAATGTCTGTTTAGGTCTTCTGCCCACTTTTTGATTGGGTTTTTTGTTTTTCTGATATTGAGTTGCATCAGCTGCTTGAATATTTTTGAAATTAATCCTTTGTCAGTTGTTTCATTTGCTATTATTTTCTCCCATTCTGAGGGTTGTCTTTTCACTGTGTTTATAGTTTCCTTAGCTATACAAAAGCTTTTACATTTAATTAGGTCCCACTTGTTTATTTTTGTTTTTATTTCCATTATTCTAGGAGGTGGATCATAGAGGATATTGCTGTGATTTAAGTCATAGAGTGTTCTGCCTATGTTTTCCTGTAACAGTTTTATTGTTTCTGGTCTTACGTTTAGGTCTTTAATCCATTTTGAGTTTATCTTTGTGTATGATATTAGGAAGTGTTCTAATTTCATTCTTTTACACATAGCTGTCCAGTTTTCCCAGCACCACCTATTGAGGAAACTATTTTTTCTCCATTTTATATTCTTGCCTCCTTTGTCAAAGATAAGGTGCCCATAGGTGTGTGGGTTCATCTCTGGGCTTTCTATCTTGTTCTATTGGACTATATGTCTATATTTTGTGCCAGTACCATACTGTCTTGATGACTGGAGCTTTGTAGTATAATCTGAAGTCATGAAGGTTGATTCTTCCGCTTCCATTCTTCTTTCTCAAGATTGCTGTATTCAGGGTTTGTGTTTCCATATAAATTGTGAGATTATTCTAGTTCTGTGAAAAATGTCATTGTTAATTTGATAAGGATTGCACTGAATCTGTAGATTGCATTTGGTAGTATAGTCATTTTCACAATATTGATTCTTCCAACCCAGGAACACGGAATATCTTTCCATCTGTTTATGTCATCTTCGGTTTCTTTCATCAGTGTCTTATAGTTTTCTGTATACAACTCTTTTGTCTCCTTATGCCCATTTTTGAAGAGTATCAAAAATCAGTGCTAAATTTTGTTGAAAGCTTTTTCTGATCTATTAAGATTATTGTATGCTTTTTATCTTTCAGTTTGTTACTATGGTATATTACACTGATTGATTTGCATACATTGAAGAATCTTTGTATCCAGGGATAAACCTGGCTGGATCATGGTGTATAATCCTTTTAATGTGTTGGATTCTGTTTGCTAGAATTTTGTTGAGGAATATTGCATCTATAATATTTTAAAAATATTAGTATAATATCAATATATGGCTTTCTTTCTCTCCAGCTTTTCTAGAATTCTAAGTTAGTTTATTCCAAATCAATGATGATTTTTCAGCATTCAGTTCAGTTCAGTCGCTCAGTCGTGTATGACTCTTTGTGACCCCATGAAGTGCAGCACTCCAGGCTTTCCTGTCCATCACCAACTCCTGGAGCCTGTTCAAACTCATGTCCATCAAGTTGGTGATGCCATCCAACCAACTCGTCCTTTGTCATCCCCTTCTCCTTCTGCCTTCAATCTTTCCTAGCATCGGGGTCTTTTCCAATGTGTCAGTTCTTCCCATCAGGTGGCCAAAGTATTGGAGTTTCAACTCCAGCATCAATCCTTCCAATGAATAATCAGGACTGATTTCCTTTAGGGTTGGCTGGTTGTATCTCCTTGCAGTCCAAGGGACTCTCAAGAGTCTTCTCCAACACCACAGTTCAAAAACATCAATTCTTCGGCACTCAGCTTTCTTTATAAGTCCAACTCTCACATCCATGCAAGACTACTGGAAAAACCATAGCTTTGACTAGATGGACCTTTGTCAGCAAAGTACTGTCTCTGCTTTTTAATATGCTCTCTAGGTTGGTCATAGCTTTTCTTCCAAGGAGCAAGTGTCTTTTAATTTCATGGCTGCAATCACCATCTGCAGTGATTTTGGAGCCCAAGAAAATAAAGTCTGTCACTATTTCCATTGTTTCTCATCTATTTGCCATAAAGTAATGGGACCAGATGCCATGATCTTAGTTTTTTGAATGTTGAGTTTTAAGACAGTTTTTTCACTCTCCTCTTTCACTTTCATCAAGAGGCTCTTCAGTTCCTCTTTGCTTTCTGCCGTAGGGGTAGTGTCATCTGTGTATCTGAGATTATTGATATTTCTCCTGGAAATCTTGATTCCAACTTGTGCTTCATCCAGCCTGGCATTTTGCATGATTACTCTGCATATAAGTTAAATAAGCAGGGTGACAATATACAGCCTTGACGTACTCCTTTCCCAATTTGGAACCAGTTCATTGTTCCATTTCTGGTTTTAACTGTTGCTTCTTGACCTGCATATAGATTTCTCAAGAGACAGGTAAGGTGTTCTGGTATTCCTATCTCTTGAAGAATTTTCCACAGTTTGTTGTGATCCACACAGTCAAAGGCTTTAGCATAGTCAATTAAACAGAACTAGATGTTTTTTTAATCACATTATCACAAGGCAAAAGTAAATGCTTTTATCACAGTAGATGGACTTTCAATTAATGTGATTTTCAACATTAGCAAGTTTATTTCATCACTTTTTATTTATTTATTTTTTTTAGTTGTCACTGAATTGATATTTTTCTGGTTGGTTTCCCTCTATTGTTAATGCTTCAGTTATTTGGAGGGACTACTGAATTTTAAAACCCTAGACACAATGACACAATTAAAAAAAAATGTTTGTTAGAAAAATGTAGCTGTTAAGGATCCCAGAGCTTTTAGCACTATAGATATTTTGTTCTTTTTCCAAGATTTGCTTTGTAATATTTTATTATTTGATCTAAGGGTTACAAAAATTACTTCACCATCCCTTTTTTGGTCCTTAATCCCTTAAACTTATTTTTAGTGACTTCCTTCTTACAGGTCATGACAGTGTCTCAGTTGTATCAGTTAGTGTCTTATCTGTCATGGACTTTCAATTAATGTGATATTTCAGTGCTGCTTTCTCAGCTTAGCCTGTCGGCAGCCTTCCCCAGACCCCCATCTGCTTTATAGCCCTGTATTTCATAACCACAATGTAGCTCCACCAGGCTCTTGTGGATGATACTATAAACTGTGTTGTAATGGCTCATAGGATTAGATAGAGGCTATTATACATCTAGCCTGGAGTGCTAATGTCTAAAATTAGGCATGGATTTTGTAAACTGTAATGAAATGGAAAGAAATGACTTTCAGATGTATTTCGGTTCTGTGCTATGTGATCATAATCCTAATGTATTAGGGAACCTTGTTTGTCTCCCACCTCATGAGTAAATGCTGTTCTCTTCCTTAACTAGACTACTGAGTTGTGTGTGTAGATCTCAGTGTCCCTTAAGTATTATTCATGCCATAAAGTTGGGATGTTCTAATTACCAATGTTTCTGCCTCCTTGAATTGTTTGCCCTTTCTGGGTTGTCTCTGTGGCTTTAGTACATTAGTGACTGACCCAATATCAGACCTATGGCCTTTACCCCCTCATATAGTGTGTTTTTGTTTAAAGAGGTGGTAAGAATACATTTAGAATATTTCCCTTAAATGACAGGGTTGAGAAAATGGAGTCATTTCTGTTCAAAAGATCTCTGAAAGAGAAGTGTCTGTAAATTTGTTATGCAGGATTACCCTTTATACAGGATTTAAAGAAAGTACAACTTGTCCAAACATAGAAACGTATGAACATAGAAATCATATAAATTAATGATTGATTACTATTCTGTAAGAGGAATTATCATTTTGCAAAGGGACTTACCACAAGGTTCTTAAAATGGGGAGCACCTCTTAGGACATGTAAGTTTTTATTGACAGAGTATTGCCTATGTATCAACTACTGTGGACACAAGCTAAGAGAAAGTTAGTGTATGAATTATTGCCTGTGGAAAATCAACCTGCATGAGTTATCTTGTTTCTGAACTTGGAGTATAAACCATTGGTAAAACAGCAAGTCATTACATTTCTATTTCTTGAGTACTTACTATGTTACAGGCACTTATGCATGTTATCTCATCTAAATATCACATCAGCTCTATGAGTTGTAAACCAGCTTTACAAACAGGCCAAAGCTCGCTCAGTTTTGTACAGCAAATAAATGGTGAAAGTGAAAGTGAAGTCGCTCAGTTGTGTCCGACTCTTTGCAACCCCATGGACGGCAGCCCACCAGGCTCCTCTGTCCATGGGATTTTCCAGGCAAGAGTACTGGAGTGTGTTGCCATAACTGATTCAAATTTGTTTCTGTCTTCAAGGATTGTACTCTATACATTATAAGCTAATGGAATTGATTTAGAAAATATCCATATATGTGTGTTTTTTTCAGATTCACAACTAATATATATATGGTAAAGGACATACTCGTGGACAGATCTAGTTTGAAATCCTTGAATGTCATCCAATAAATAGTCTAAGATTCTTTCCCTTCCTGTTCATTCAGTACAGACTCCAAGAACTCCCTTTAACAGGAAGGTGCATCTGCTTTGACAGTGATCTTAAAAAAGGAAAAGTCCAAAGGCAAACAGAGAAGGTTTCTGAATTTGTCACTGATTGGGCAATCTAGATTGGTGCTCCTTTCCATTAGGGTGACAGATGATATCATTTATAGCTCAGGTTTGAGGTTTCTTTTTTCTTCTTCCAATTTTATTGAGATATATTTGACATATAGCACTGTGTAAGTTTAAGGTATATAGCATACTGATTTGATTTATATATATCACAAAATGATTATCACAATAAATTTAGTTAACATCCAACATCTTGTTAGGTAGTTAGAATAGGAAAAAGGAGTTAAAAATGGCAGTTAGAGAAAGTGGCAACTAGGAGAACCACATGGAGGCCAAACAAAGAAAAGAAAAAGCCCATGAAAAGGGAAACCGTGGGCTGGAGTGAAGGCCTCTGGTGGGAAAATACACTTAACATGTCCCCTTCCCTAATTTGCCTTGAGCATGGACCCTATTTGCATTCCCTTGTCTACTTGGTCTTGGGTACAAGCCCGTTTTGCATGGGGTAGAATCAATCAGGCTCTGGGGACCACTTAGGGGAGGGAGCAAAGGATATAAAAAGGGAAACCTAAAATGGGATGGGACCCCTCCCACAGGGTGTTGGTCCACTCTCATGTCTTAAGAGTGTACCATTTGCTGCTTGCTTAATAAATCCTGCCAGCTTGAGCTGTCTTGGGCTGTCATTTCAATTCTTTGCTACAAGAAGACAAGAATCAAGGGAGAAAAACCAACCCAAAAATCTCATACAGGTACAAAATTAAAGAAATAGAAAAATATTTTTTTTTCTTGTGATGAGAATTCTTAGGATTTCTTCTCTTAGCTTTTAGGAACTTTTCTATATAACATACAGCTGTGTTAATTATATTTATCATGTTGTACATCATATCCCTAGTACTTATTTATCTCATAACTATATGTTTGTATCTTTTGACCACCTTCATCCAATTTCTACTCCCCCCAACCCCCACTTCTGGTAACCACAAATCTGATCTCCTTTTCTGTGAGTTTGGTTTTTTGTTTGTAAAATATAATTGACCTACAACACGATGTTAGTTCCTGTTATACAATATAGTGACTTGCTACTTCTGTACGTTTCAAACTGATCACCATTATAAGTCTAGTTACCATGTCACCATACAAAGGTATTATATAGTTATTGACTGTATTCTCCATACTGTACATTTCATTCCTTTAAACTCATTTATTTTGCAACTGGGAGTTTGCAACTGGATATTACCTCTTAATATCCGTCACCTATTCCTTGCTGGTTTTGAGGTTTTCTGACAAGTCTAATTAAGGTGCATTTATTAAGACAGTGTGGTATGGTAAAAGGAAATGGGCATTGTTGTTAAGCAAAACTAGGTTCTAATTCCTTTACCAGTCATTGGCTGTGAAACCTTGGTAAAATCACTTAACCACTCTGGGCCTTAATTTCCTCATCTGTTCACCATTTTCTATTAAAAAAAAAAAAAAAGTTAAATTTCCATAGATGGAATCACTTCCCCTCTACTTTCACTTCCAATCATATAGTCTCAGCCAATTATACCTCTATTCACATGGATGGGTTCTTGGATAGATACATAATCAGATTAATGATAGTCATAGCCTAGAAGAGAAACTGTTTTCCACTGGATGTGAAGCTGAGGTTTTAGGAGTCTGGAGCAGCTGCAGCCACTTTATGGGTAAGGAGAGATTGTCTCAGAATAAACTAGACTGAAATCAAGAGTCTCAGAAAATCAGGTCCTGGTGGCATCATTTGAGTCCCTGCACCAAGCTTTGTCTGAAGTTAGCAAGGTTCACCCTTGAGCAGGCAGAATCTTAGTTTCCACACCAGAGTTTGATCTTGGGCCCCCTAGAGTGGAAGCGAGGAGTCTTAATCACTGGATCGCCAGGAAGTCTCAAATTCTCTTTTTTAAAAAGACAAGTTTGAGTTAGCTTTTTAGTCCATTGAAATAAAGATAGTCCTAATTGTTATATAACCTATTAAAGCTATGACTGTAACAATTAAGTGAAAACTGTTTGAAAAAATGCTTCGTACAGAACCTAAGTCTTAAGAGTCTATGAAGGTTATCCTTTCTCTCCCTTCAATAGTATCCCTAGGAGCCTGGTGTTTAATTCCAGTGATTTCATTTGTGTCTCTGTGTGACTTAGCAGACCTTTGCACAGGAAGAGTTGAGGGTCATTCAGCAGTTATCAGCTAAGCTCTACCACATTCTCTCCCTAATCTTTGTACCTAGGCTGTAGACCATTTCAATGAATCATCATCAGTGTCCAAGTACTGAAGAGGACCTTTACTTCTCTTTATACAGAAGCTGTATGAACAGAGGTCCATTTCAGATCCTGGCCATTGGTGAAATGATCAATGGCTTATATGTACCAGGATCAGGGAGATGTGTAGCTCAGAGCCTGATCACTGCTAGTGAGCTTTTATAGTCAGACTTGGGTAATTCTAGTCTTTGTTCATTTTTAATTTTCAATGTTTTTGTGTCAAATGTTACTATTTTTGGAAAGTGAAAGAAAGTGAAGTCACTCAGTTGTGTCTGACTCTTGACCACCCCATGGATTGTAGCCTACCAGGTTCCTAAGTCCATGGAGTTTTCTAGGCAAGAATACTGGAGTGGGTTGCCATTTCCTTCTCCAGGGGATCTTCCCAACCCAGGGATTGAACTCGGGCCTCCTGCATTGCAGGCAGATGCTTTACCGTCTGAGCAACCAGGGAAGCCCCATAAGTTAATTGGACTGGTATGACTAGTAGAAGCCGATCATACCACTTCTTTACTTAGACCCCTTTAGTTTCATACTTTTGGAATAAAATTCAAGCATCTTACTCTTACGTATACAGCTCTTACCTAAACTGACTTCTGTTTACTTCTCAAGCTGTATATCTTGCGCTTTTCCAAAATAAACTACATGCTTTAGCCAGGCCAAATCACTAACAATTCTTTGAGTATGTCTGGCTTTCACATGAGCTATTTCTGCTGCCTGGAATGAACTTTTCTCACCTTTTTCATCCTGTTAATGCTCATGTGCCATTTAAAACAACTCAAACTACACTGTCTCTGTGCAAGTCTTTTTTTTTTTTCTTTTAGGACTTCAAATTTTGTTTCATCTTCATCTTTCTTTAAGCCACTGAAGGTGAGTATGAAGGGGGAAGGGAATTAACACAAGCACTAGTGTCTACCATGTGACAGGCACCATGTTAAATACTTTGTAATAGTTATATTATCTCATATAATCTTTGGTGAAAATCTCCTAAACTTATTTATAAATTTTAATACACATATTTATTTAATTTGTCGTAAAAGCAGGCATGAGGTTTCTGTATCAAGGGAGGACTATTGTTATTACATACAGCAATAACCACATTGATTCTTCATGCCCCATTCTTCCCCTTCAGGGTAAGGCAATGAGAACCAGATGGTTATATTCTGTGCAAGTCTTAATAGCACACTTTCTCTCCATCTGGTTTAAATGCACCCTGCACTTATCCCTATTAGCCTGTAGCACCATCACGTCTGACTTATTTCTCTGTCTCCTTCTCTAGAACATGAACTCCTTTGAGGGCAGGGACTGCATCTTATTCATTTGTGTTCCGAGCACCTAGTATAGTACCCAGAACAGAGTAGGTATTTAAAATATGTTTAATGCTGCAGCATCATTTAATTTGTAGTAAATAGCAGAATTCTAATAATTGTGCTTCAAGCCCTCATGGATAGAAGTGCTGTTTTGTGTGAACATAAAAGTGAGTGACTATGTAAGAAAAAGAGAATATTTTAGATGAAGTCAAAAAAAATCTGAGTTGAAATCTTGCTTTGTTTAAAAAGGATATAGTAATTTCAAGACAGAGTGGTATCAGTACAGAGATAGATTGATCAAAGAGAATAATAAGCCAAGAAAGCAGTTCAAGATTATGTAAGAATTTGGTATTGCTTAAAGCTTGCAGTAAGAATTCTTACTCAGCAAATGGACAATTCACTAACGACTTAGGAAAAAATTTCATAACACACACCAAGGAGTTGCAGATGGATTAAAGATCTAAATGTAAACATTGAATAGTAACATTTTAAAGACAGCATAGCTTGAGTTCAGACTCTGACTCCATCAGATACTATCTCTGTGACCTTGTCCAAGTCACCTTATTTCTTCATGGCTTAGGTTTCTCATCTATCAGATCAGATCAGATCAGTCACTCAGTCATGTCCGACTCTTTGCGACCCCATGAATCGCAGCACGCCAGGCCTCCCTGTCCATCACCAACTCCCGGAGTTCACTCAGACTCACGACCATCGAGTCAGTGATGCCATCCAGCCATCTCATCCTCTGTCATCCCCTTCTCCTCCTGCCCCCAATCCCTCCCAGCATCAGAGTCTTTTCCAATGAGTCAACTCTTCGGATGAGGTGGCCAAAGTACTGGAGTTTCAGCTTTAGCATCATTTCTTCCAAAGAAATCCCAAGGCTGATCTCCTTCAGAATGGACTGGTTGGATCTCCTTGCAGTCCAAGGGGCTCTCATCTATAATATGGGTATAATAAAAGTATTACTTGGTAGGGTTATTTGTGAGGATTACATGAATTAATGCATGTGAAGCAATTAGAAGAGTGTCTGGCACATGGTAAGTACCATATAAATGCTGTATATTGTTTTGCTAGAAAAAAATACAGGCAAATCATTATAGCATCTTGAGGTGAGGAAATGTTGTCAAGGAATAATAAATAGCAAAGGCACACTCGAAACAGGATAGATTAATATATTTGATTACATGGAAGGTAACTCTCCCTCAGCACCTGCTTCAGCTTCACTCATTCTCAGGGTTTAGCTTATACATTCTTCCCTCAGAGGGACTTTCCTTGATATTCCAATTTAATTCTTGTGTCATCCCCCAATTTTCTTTCTCATAGCACCCTATTTATTGCCTTCAAAGTATTCATCACAATAAATCTTTATATGTGTATGTTTGTTTATATGTTTAATGCCTCCCTAGACACTTGGCAAACTAAGTTCCATGAGATAAGGAACCATATATATTTTTAAAATTTTTATCACAAGATATTTGCTTTACAATATTGTGCTGGTTTTTGCCAAATAACACCATGAATCAGCCATAGGTATATATATGTCCCCTCCCTCTGGAACCTCCCTTCCATCTTCCATCCCATCCCACCCCGCTAGGTTGTCACACAGCACTGGGTGGAGCTCCCTGTGTCACACAGCAAATTCTCACTGGCTCTCTGTTTTGCATATATGGTAATATATATGTTCCCATGCTAACCATATTTGTTTTTTAACCATCTTTTTTAAAAAGCCAATATCAGGCAGAGTTTCTGGTACATAATAAACACTTTCTACATTTGGCTGAAGTATTGAATTTAACACGATCAAATCCTGTTGATGAGTATGCTCAAGGTTGTGTGCCAGAGGGGTCTGACTGGTCACGCGTTCTGCTAGAGAACTTCTTCCTGGGAGGCAGTATAATGTAGGGATGAAGAGTGTAGACAACAGAGCCAGGGATCTTGAATTCAAAGCTGGATTTTGCCCTTTAATAGCTGTATAAGCTTTAGGCAAATGACTTCATTCACCCTCAGTTTTCTCATCTATAAATTGGGACCAATATTAATGATTTTTATTCAAGTCTAGGGATAAACAGGCACCCCACTCCAGTACTCTTACCTGGAAAATCCCATGGACGGAGGAGCCTGGTGGGCTGCAGTCCATGGGGTCGCGAAGAGTCGGACACGACTGAGCGACTTCACTTTCACTTTTCACTTGCATGCATTGGAGAAGAAAATGGCAACCCACTCCAGTGTTCTTGCCTGGAGAGTCCCAGGGACAGAGGAGCTTAATGGGCTTCTGTCTATGGGGTCGCACAGAGTCGGACACGACTGAAATGACTTAGCAGGGATAAACAGAGGAAGGGAAGGAAAACTGTATCAGATCTAACGCCTCTTCAACTGAAATAATGTGCAAGAGCTTATTTTCTTTTTTTAAGTTTATTTTTTAATTGAAGGATAATTGCTTTATAGAATTGTGTTGGTTTCTGCCAAACATCCACATGAATCAGCCATAGATATATATATATGCCCTCTCCCTCTTGAACCTCCCTCCCACCTCCCTCCCTATGCACCCCTCTAGGTTGTTACAGAGCCTCAGTTTGAGTTCCCTGAGTCATACAGCAAATTCCCATTGGCTATCTATTTTTCACATGGTAATACATGTTTCCATGTTATTCTCTCCATTCATCCCACCCTCTCCCTCCTCTCCCTTCCCTTTTACTTTTTTTAATTTTAGTTAGTTATTTTGGGCTGTGCTGGGTCTTGGTTGCTGCACAGGCTTTCCTCTAGTTGTGACAAGCAGGGGCTACTCTCTAGTTGCTGTTTACGGATTTCTCACTGTGGTGGCTTCTCTTGCTATGGAGCAATGGGCTCTAGGGTGTGTGGGCTTTGTGGCTGAGGCTCCTGGGCTCTGGAGCACAGGCTCAGTAGTTGTGGTGCATGGGCTTAGTAGCTCCAAGGCATGTGGGATCTTCCTGGACCAGGGATCCAACCATGTCTCTTGCACTGGTAGTCAGAGTCTTTACAACTGAGCTACCAGGGGATCCCAGCATATTTTCTTTTTTAACCTAAGTCCTGGATTTCTACTTGTTTTACTCTGAGTGGTATTGCACTGAAGATTAAATGAATGGTTTGGATCTAATAAAACACCTCATTGATCCTCTTTTTTTTTTTTTGAAACATAGTATGATTATATTTTAATACACAACCAAAATACAAAACGCCACAGTAAATTGACAGCAATAAAATATGGTATTTCATTTGCACTACACTAAGACGTTGGTATACCAAGGAAAATGAAAAAAAAAAAAACAGAGCAAAATGAAATAATGTAAGAGACTGGTAAGGATTAAGCGTATATGAAGATGACAGACTGAACAGTAACAGACAAAAAGGCAATTTCTTTGTAACATCATATTGCCAAAGAATAAAAATGTAACATTTATACAGTTTTAGGAAATATATCCACATAAACACTTGTAGATAAGATTGATGAAATCTTGTCTATATAATAGAGGAAAATCTATTTTACTTTGGACTCGAAATTATAAATTTTGGGTATCCTTAGTCTTCACAGTTTCATTGGAATTATTTCAACAAATTAGTTGGATAAGTTTACAATTTATATATAAACAATGCTTACTGCATAGAAAAATCTGTGTCTAGTATATACAGATACCCCAAAATGCTGTGAGTGTTAATTGATCAATAAACCCATAAGATGTGCACAAAATTTCATCAATAAGTAGATAACACTGATCTTCTTTTAAAAAGAAATTGGTTAATTTTTCCTCTTAAATTTTTTCAGACAAACAGTATAATCATACTGTTACAAGTTCCAAAAACAATTTTATTGAAAATTTCTATTGGAATTTTCTTCAGCTTATAAACTTAATCTGAGAATGAATTAACATCTATATACTGTTGAGTCTTCCCATTCAGGAATATGGGCTTCCCAGTGGTATAGTATCTGCCTGCCAATGCAGGAGATGGGCGTTCAATCCCTGGGTTGCGAAGATCCCTTGGAGAAGGAAATGGCAACCCACTCCACTATTCTTACCTGGATACTCCCATGGACAGAGGAGCCGGCAGGCTACAGTCCATAAGGTTGCACAGAGTTGGACACAACTGAGCACTCATGCACAATGCACAACTCAGGATTCAGGAACATGGTATGGGTCTCCATTTAATAAAGCTTTTTAAGTTCCTTAACAGTTTTTAAAAGTTTATTTTAAACATTTGTTCTGCAAATTTTATAGTTTATTGCTATTGTTGATCATATCTTCTTTTTTTAAAATTTAAATTTATTTATTTTAATTGGAGGCTAATTACTTTACAATATTGTAGTGGTTTTGCCATACACCAACATGCATCCACCACGGGTGTACACGTGTTCCCCATCCTGAACCCCCCCCACCCACCACCTCCTTCCCCATACCATCCCTCTGGGTCATCCCAGTGCACCAGCCCCAAGCATCCTGTATCCTGCATCGAACCTGGACTGGCAATTCGTTTCTTATATATTATCTTCTTAATAGTGTCTAACTGGTCATTTTATGTTTGTATATAAGGACAATGCAGATTTTTAAGTAATCATTATAACTTGCCATCTTTTTATTAGTTCTAATAAAATTTCAGTTGATTTTATAGGTAAGCAGTAATCTCTATAGTAATTAAAGCTTTTATTTCTTATTTTCCAATAGTTTTCTCTATCTTATTGCAATATCTAGAATTTCTGGAAAGAACACTAAGTGGTAGTGGTAATATTGTTTGTATTGCCTTCATCCTTTTTGTTATCATAATACCTCTAGAGTTTTATAGTCAAATATATTGTTTTTTATCATGTTAAGATAATACATTCATAGTCCTTATTTACTAAGAGTTGCTTTTATTTAAAGGAATGAACGTTGAATTTCTATCTATTTTTTTGACCTGTGTTAGTGAAAGTGTTAGTTGTTCAGTCGTGTCCGACTCTTTGTGACCCCAAGGACTATAGCTGCCAAGCTTCTCTGTCCATGGGTTTTTCCAGGCAAGAATACTGGAATGGGTTGCCATTCCCTTCTCCAGGGGATTTTCCTGATCCAGTGATCAAAACTGGGTCTCTGCACTGTAGGCAGATTCTTTACCATCTGAGCCCTTCCCACTAGGGAAGCCTTTTTTGATCTATAGATAGGATAAAATACATTTTTATCACACTTCAGTAAAAGGGTACATTATTGATATGAAGTATGTAGATTTAAATTGTTGATGAATTATTGGTGAAAGGCAAACTTGGTAATAATTGCAACTCTTTTTTAGCATTCTTTTAAATTCAAATAGTACTTAGTAGTTTTGCATTTATTTTATTTATTTAATGTTTTTTAAATATTTATTTGTTTTTGACTGCTTGTACCTTACCTGTGGCATGAAGGATCTTCTCTATTGTGCTGGTGTGTGGATTTTATTGCCTGGCGGCATGTGGGCTCTTATTTCCCTGACCAGGGATCTATCCTGAGTTCCCTGCATTGGGAGGCAGATTCTTAACCACTGGACCATCAGGGAAGTCTCTAGTTATACATTTATAATGATACATGAGTTTGGTCTATCAGTTTTCTTGTCTTGTGCTTTCATTTGACAGTCATTCGATGAGTGTTTATTTTATTTCAATCACAGTGCTAAGCATGGCATGCTCTTGTTTTTTTAAACTTTTCAAGCCACAGACATCTCATATATGTTAAGAGTATATGAAAATACCACATAGTGTTGGGATTATTATCAGTTTATAAAGTGAGTTAGAGCCTTTTATAGCCCTTGTCAATGATCTGTAGTAACTTAAATAACATAGGAATTTATCTACACTTTCAGTTCAGTTCAGTCGCTCAGTCATGTCCGACTCTTTGTGACCCCATGAACCACAGCACGCCAGGCCTCCCTGTCCATCAGCAACTCCCGGAGTCCACCCAAACTCATGTCCATTGAGTCAGTGATGCCATCCAACCATCTCATTCTCTGTCGTCCCCTTCTCCTCCTGCCCTCAATCTTTCCCAGCATTAGGGTCTTTTCAAATGAGTCAGTTCTTCGCATCAGGTGGGCAAAGTATTGGAGTTTCAGCTTCAACATAATTCCTTCCAATGAACACCCAAGACTGATCTCCTTTAGGATGGACTGGTTGGATCTCCTTGCAGTCCAAGGGACTCTCAAGAGTCTTCTCCAACACCACAGTTCAAAAGCAACAATTCTTTGGCACTCAGCTTTCTTTATAGTCCAACTATTACATCCATACATGACCACTGGAAAAACTGTAGCCTTGACTAGACAGACCTTTGTTGACAAAGTAATGTCTCTCCTTTTTAATATGCTGTCTAGGTTGGTTATAACTTTCCTCCCAAGGAGTAAGCGTCTTTTAATTTCATGGCTGCAATCACCATCTGCAGTGATTTTGGAGTCCCCAAAAATAAAGTCAGCCACTGTTTCCACCGTTTCCCCATCTATTTGCCATGAAGTGATGGGACCAGATGACATGATCTTAGTTTTCTGAATGTTGGGCTTTAAGCCAACTTTTTCACTCTCCTCTTTCACTTTCATCAAGAGGCTCTTTAGTTCCTCTTCACTTTCTGCCATAAGGGTGGTGTCATCTGCACTTCGGATGTGTGAAATAACATACCCATAAAATCACCAAGTGTTTTTTCTTTTATGTAAAGTTAAACATTTTAAGTAAATGTTTAACTTTTACCTAACTCTTTCTCTTTTTGTTGTAATTAATTTTGGAGGTTATTCTTATGTAAAAATTTGGTGGGAGACATTTTACTTGAAAATAAGCTCTATTTTGAGAATTATTTTGATAATGCTAATCTTACTATATGGAAGGAAACATTAGGAGCAGGGAAGAACTCTCCTCTTCCTAGTTCCTTTTCTACTTCCTTTTATCTTCTTTCTTTTAAGAGTTTTGTTTACATTTTCTGTATTCCCACAACAAGGTTTTAAAATAAGGAAAATGAAAAGACTATTTAAAACTTTAAATACTGACTCAAAATAATGTTGAAGAAATCAAATATTTTATTCCTTGAACCAGATGATAAACTGAGAGTACTGGCTAGCAAGATAACTTTAAATACAGCAACAATTAGATTCATCTGAGAGAAAAAAAATGAATGCAGTAAAAGTTCCTGTGAAGATAATGCCATACATTCTGATTTAATAAATAGAAACTCTGAACATTTGACATTTATAATGACTTTTCAAGGGAGAAAAGGGCCAAATAACATGCCTTTGAGGAAAGTAGTAACTCAGGAGAAAACATGTCATTTTCAACCTGAGCTAGAAAGACTGTCATGGCAAAATCACCTTTTTGAAGTCCTTAAAAGGCCAACAAGACTAAACAATATGTGAAGACTGGGTTGGTGTGTTTCGTTACTGATAATCACCCTATACAGTGAAGCATTCAACTTGAATGATGACATTGATCGTTGAGCAAAGGAAGAGGATCAAAGGACTTGGGGAATTGGAATGTACTTGCATATATTTTTCAGGTATGCTATATACCCACCCAAGCTTATGAATCAAGTCGTATTATGATTATTTCTTTAAAATGAGAAAAAGGAATTTCAAAAATCAAGTAACTTGATCAAGATCAGACAGCTAGAGAGAAGCAGAGCTAAGTCCTGAACCTAGGTTGTCTGACTTCAGATTCTGAGCACACTGACCTCCAGGTTTCCCTTGGTATTGAACAGGGCCCAGGGAATTTGAGTGGACATTGCTATGTGATCCCATCTATCTGGTATATTTTCTCTCCATACTTTTGCAGCCCCAAATTAGTGTATGGAGCATACTTCGTCTCTTCTCTAACAGGGGAGATCTTTCCAGAAAATTCTTCCCTCCTCCCCATTGGCAACTGCCACACTGGCAGACTATAGACAGCTGTAAAGTCCTACCAGCAGAAGCCAAAAGAGGATTTAGCTGGTGGAGCAGTTGTTAGGGAGTCTCAGGGGAGACAAATAAATGGTTTTCAAAAATGCCACCAACATTCTGTCCTCTGAGCAGCTGTTAGTGCATTTACTGTTGGCTGTAGGCCTCTGGAGTCCCCTGCTCCAAGATAAGGGGAATTTACCTAGGGTAATTAGCGCTTCATACAATCATTGCAAAATCCACACCAGCTCTTGATATTGATCAAGTTGTGACTTGCTTTATAAATATGAATAGAATATGAAAAACCACTAGACATATGGATAGAATCCACAGTTTGATAGAGGGTGATTAAGCTGAACAATCAGCACATTTGGCCCCACTAAAACAGAATTAATGTAGGAAATAGGAAATAACTTTGAGAAAATTACAATCTAGTTTCTTAATGACATTTGAGAGGTTACTGCATCAATAAAATCAGAGCAAGCTGCCATGACAAAAACGAATTGGGGAATAAAAATTACGTTTTCTGGTTTTCCACCTACCTTCTGTTAAACTTGATCCTAGTACCTTATTTATATTCTTCCTAGCACTTACTACCTTTTGCAACCATTTTTACTTTTCTGCTTACTTTTCCTCTACCTCCTTTTCTGTATTCTAAAATACATTTCTCTGAGAACAGTGATAGTACTGGTTTTATTCATGACAACATTTTCGTTCTCATCCTAATTTTATAGCTTATAGTGCTTGATATTAAGTAAGCAATCAGTAAATATTTACTGGATGCAGTAGAATTTTAAAAACCCCTTAACTAATATAAAATAAACAAAATGACTCAACAAAAGCAACAAATAGAAAAAAGAACACTGCTGAAACCCAAAGTACTGAATGATAGTACCCACCCAACAAGTCTCCCCATAAAATTGGAACGGGGACAAAACAGAACAGAAGAGAGAGTGTTAGAAATTATGGGTTTTAAAAAACTCATCAGTTTGTGAGGAGATAGTAGGTAATGTTTAAATGCTATTGATAAACAGATGCATGTTAAAATGAGTGTCTTGAAATAAAAAGCAAAACTCAGAAGACATGAAACAAAAGTTTATATTGATTTATATTGTTGGTTACATGAAAGTCAAAACTTCTATATGACTGAAATAATGCACTAAAGTAAAAATAGAATGATTGAAACCTGGGAAAATGTAATTGTATCATATAATACAGACAAAGGGCTAATTTCCAAAAAGTATTCATGAATTGGTAAGAAATTGAACAACTCAATACAAAAATGAAAAGATATAAACATGCAATTTACCAAAGAAAAGAAATAAAAATGACCAATAAATATATAATTCTCAACATTATATATATCAAAAAATAAACAAAATCCAAACAATGAGATTTCCTTTTACCAAATCAGCAAAATCTAAAATATTAGTTAAAACCTGGTGTTGGTAAAGATGTTGGAAAATGAACAATTTATACATTGTCAATTGGAGTGTACATTTATGCAAACTTTATGGAAAATACTTTACAATATCTATAACAAACTCCTTATGGGTTTTGATTCAACAAATTGATTTTGAGCAAAATTTTAAGAAATGTTCTTATAAATGTTAGCCTAGATGTTCACTGTAGCATTTGTATGCATGTCTGTGTTTGTGCTTATGCATCTGGGTCACATATAATAACAAAAAAGCTATTATTGACTGCTACAGTAAATTTCTATGTATTGTTGAAAGAACTAGGAGCTCTGGAAGTGAACATATAGAAGAGTTGTGAAATATATTAGTATTTAAAAATGCAAGCAAGACTTAGTGATAATCTAATAAAGTATGTGTAAATATACATGTGGGCATATAGGATTTTTTGTTGAAGGAGTCGCAAGAAATTGTAGTTACCAGGTGCAGAGTTGGATGAGAGCAGCTTTCAATTTTCATTTTGTGCCCTTTAAAAATATTTGATTTGCAAAACTTAGCATTTATTACTTTTTTTTTGGAAATATTCATATGAGTTATTAAGGTGGGGGAAATTCTGAGCTTCTTTTTATTGTTTTGTTTTCTTTTTATTTCTCTGTACTTACAAATGTTACATTAAAAAATAAGAAAATTTATCAGTAAAGTAGACCTATAATATGGTATTTCTAAATAACTATAGGTGTATTTAAGCACAAAGTATACTTGATCAATTCAGAAAGATAGAAATACATTAAAACTATGCAATTATAATAAGAATTTTTTTTCTTGGCCACAGTGTGTGGCATGGGGGTCTTAGTTCCCTGACCAGGGATCAAACTCATGTCCCCTGAACTGGGAGTGTGGACTCTTAACCACTAGACCATCAGGGAAGGCCCTATAATAAGAAACTTTAACTTTTCACTTGAAACTTGGATGTTAAGTTAAAAAAAAAATAAAGAATAATAGATTTTAATAGCATTATTAATAAGCTCAGTTTTATATAGATATACTTTGCTAGAGACAGTATTTTAGACTAGCCATAGATAATTTACAATTTAATATATACTAGGTCACAAAGAATAAATGAAGGGATACGCTCACATTCCTTGGGAGGAATTGAATGGAAAGACTCAATATTTGTAAAATCTCAATTTGTAGTTGTTCATTGTTCAGTTGCTAAGGTGTGTCTGACTCTTTGTGACCCCATGGACTGCAACACACCAGGCTCCTCTGTTCTCCACTGTCTCCTGGAGTTTGTTCACATTCATGTTCATTGAATTGGTGATGCTATCTAACAGTCTCATCCTCTGCTGCCCTTTTCTCCTTTTGCCTTCAATCTTTCCCAGCATCAGGGTCTTTCCTAGAGTCAACTCTATGCATTAGGTGGCCAAAGTATTGGAGCTTCAGTATCAGTCCTTCCAATGAATATTCAGGGTTGATTTCCTTTAGGATTGACTAGTTTGAACTCTTGAAGTCCAAGGGACTCTCCAGTCTTCTCCAGCACCATAATAGGAAAGCATCAATTCTTTGGCTCTCAGGCTTCTTTATGGTCTAACTCTCACGTCCGTACACATGACTACTGGGGAAAAAATCATAGTTTTGACTATACGAACTCTTGTTGGCAAACTGATTTCTCTGCTTTTTAATATACTGTCTAGGTTTTTCATAGCTTTCCTTCCAAAGAACAAGTTTCTTTTAATTTCATGTCTACAGTCATTGTCCACAGTGATTTTGGAGCTAAAGAAAAGAAAATCTGTCACTGCTTCTACTTTTCTCCATCTGTTTGCCATGAAGTGATGGGACTAGATGCCATGATCTTTGTTTTTTTCATACTGAGTTTCAAGCCAGCTTTTTCATTTTCCTCTTTCATCTTCATCAAGAGGCTCTTTAGTTCCTCTTTACTTTCTGTCAATGCAAAAAAGCAAAATGGCTGTCCGGGGAGGCCTTACAAATAGCTGTGAAAAGAAGAGAAGTGAAAAGCAAAGGAGAAAAGGAAAGATATAAACATCTGAATGCAGAGTTCCAAAGAATAGCAAGAAGAGATAAGAAAGCCTTCTTCAGTGATCAATGCAAAGAAATAGAGGAAAACAACAGAATGGGAAAGACTAAGGATCTCTTCAAGAAAATCAGAGATACCAAGGGAACATTTCATGCGAAGGTGGGCTCGATAAAGGACAGAAAAGGTATGGACCTAACAGAAGCAGAAGATATTAAGAGACTGCAAGAATACACAGAAGAACTGTACAAAAAAGATCTTCACGACCCAGATAATCACGATGGTGTGATCACTGACCTAGAGCCAGACATCCTGGAATGTAAAGTCAAGTGGGCCTTAGAAAGCATCACTACGAACAAAGCTAGTGGAGGTGATGGAATTCCAGTTGAGCTATTCCAAATCCTGAAAGATGATGCTGTGAAAGTGCTGCACTCAATATGCCAGCAAGTTTGGAAAACTCAGCAGTGGCCACAGGACTGGAAAAGCTCAGTTTTCATTCCAATCCCAAAGAAAGGCAATGCGAAAGAATGCTCAAACTACCACACAATTTCACTCATCTCACACGCTAGTAAAGTAATGTTCAAAATTCTCCAAGCCAGGCTTCAGCAATATGTGAACCATGAACTTCCTGATGTTCAAGCTGGTTTTAGAAAAGGCAGAGGAACCAGAGGTCAAATTGCCAACATCCACTGGATCATCAAAAAAGCAAGAGAGTTCCGGAAAAACATCTATTTCTGCTTTATTGACTATGCCAAAGCCTTTGACTGTGTGGATCACAACAAACTGTGGAAAATTCTGAAAGAGATGGGAATACCAGACCACCTGACCTGCCTCTTGAGAAATTTGTATGCAGGTCAGGAAGCAACAGTTAGAACTGGACATGGAACAACAGACTGGTTCCAAATAGGAAAAGGAGTTCGTCAAGGCTGTATATTGTCACCCTGCTTATTTAACTTCTATGCAGAGTACATCATGAGAAACGCTGGACTGGAAGAAGCACAAGCTGGAATCAAGATTGCCGGGAGAAATATCAATACCCTCAGATATGCAGATGACACCACCCTTATGGCAGAAAGTGAAGAGGAACTAAAAAGCCTCTTGATGAAAGGGAAAGAGGAGAGTGAAAAAGTTGGCTTAAAGCTCAACATTCAGAAAATGAAGATCATGGCATCCAGTCCCACCACTTCATGGGAAATCAATGGGGAAACAGTGGAAACAGCGTCAGACTTTATTTTTCTGGGCTCCAAAATCACTGCAGATGGTGACGGCAGCCATGAAATTAAAAGACGTTTACTCCTTGGAAGGAAAGTTATGACCAACCTAGATAGCATATTCAAAAGCAGAGACATTACTTTGCCAACAAAGGTCCGTCTAGTCAAGGCTATGGTTTTCCTGTGGTCATGTATGGATGTGAGAGTTGGACTGTGAAGAAGGCTGAGTGCTGAAGAATTGATGCTTTTGAACTGTGGTGTTGGAAAAGACTCTTGAGAGTCCCTTGGACTGCAAGGAGATCCAACCAGTCCTTTCTGAAGGAGATCAGCCCTAGGATTTCTTTGGAAGGAATGATGCTAAAGCTGAAACTCCAGTACTTTGGCCACCTCATGCAAAGAGTTGACTCATTGGAAAAGACTGATTCTGGGAGGGATTGGGGGCAAGAGAAGGGGATGACAGAGGATGAGATGGCTGGATGGCATCACTGATTCGATGGACGTGAGTCTGAGTGAACTCCGGGCGTTGGTGATGGACAGGGAGGCCTGGCGTGCTGCGATTCATGGGGTCGCAAAGAGTCAGACACGACTGAGGGACTGATCTGATCTGATCTGAATCTGCATATCTGAGGTTGTTGATATTTCTCTAGACAATCTTGATTCCAGCTTGGGATTCATCTAGAGCCCAGCATTTTGCGTGATATACTCTGCATATAAGTTAAATAAGCAGGGTGACAATATACCAGCCTTGAAGTACTCCTTTCCCAATGTTGAACCAGTCAGTTGTTCCATGTCCAGTTCCAACTTTTGCTTCTTGACCCACATACAGGTTTCCTAGGAGACAGGTGAAGTTGTCTGGTATTGCCATCTCTTTAAGAATTTTCCATAATTTGTTGTGATCCACACAGTTAAAGGCTTTAGTGTAGTCAATGAAGCAGAAGTAGATGTTTTTCTGGAATTCCCTTGCTTTCTCAATGATCCAACGAATGTTGGCAATTTGATCTCTGGCTCTTCTGCCTTTTCTAAGTCCAGTTTGTACATCTGGAAGTTCTCAGTTCATGTACTGCTGAAGCCCAGCTTGAAGGATTTTGAGCATAACCTTACTAGTATGTGAAATGAGTACAATTGTGCAGTAGTTTGAACATTCTTTGGCATTGCCCTTCCTTGGAATTGGAATGAAAACGGACCTTTTCCAGTCCTGTAGCCACTGCTGAGTTTTCCAAATTTACTGACGTATTGAGTGCAGCACTTTAACAGCATCATCTTTTAGAATTTGAAATAGCTCAGCTGCAATTCTATCACCTCCACTAGCTTTGTAAGTAATGCTTCCTAAAGCCCATTTGACTTTAAACTCCAAGATGCCTGGCTCTAGGTGAGCAACCATACCATCATGATTATATGGACCATTAAGAACTTTTTTTGTATAGTTCTTCTGTGTATTCTTGCCACCTCTTCTTAATCTATTCTGCCTCTGTTAGGTCTTACCATTTCTATCCTTTATTGTGTCAATCCTTGCATGACATGTTCCCTTGATATCTCCAGTTTTCTTGAAGAGAACTCTAGTCTTTCCCATTCTATTGTTTTCCTCTATTTCTTTGCATTGTTCAGTTAAGAAGGCTTTATTTTCTCTTCTTGCTATTCTCTGGAACTCTGCATTCAGATGGGTGTATCTTTCTCATTCTCCCTTTCCTTTTTCTTCTCTTCTTTTCTCAGCTATTTTTAATGCCTCCTCATACAATCTCTTTGTCTTCTTGCCTTTTTTTCCCCTTGGGGATGGTTTTGGTCACTGCCTTCTGTACAATGTTATGAACCTCTGTCCATAGTTTTTCAGATACTCTGTCTACAAGATCTAATTCCTTGAATCTATTTGTCACTTATTTGGCATAATCACAAGGGATATGATTTAGGTCATACCTGCATGGCCTAGTGGTTTCCCTTACTTTCTTCAAGTTAAGCCTGAATTTTGCAGTAAGGAGCTCTTGATCTGAGCCATAGTCTTGTTTTTGCTGACTGTATAGAGCTTCTCCATCTCCTGCTGCAAAGAATATAATCAAGCTGATTTTGGTATTGACTATCTGGTGATGTCCATGTGTAGAGTCATCTCTTATGTTGTTGGGAAAGAGTGATTGCTATGACCAGCATTGTTCTCTTGACAAAAGTCTATTTTGTATTCCAAGACCAAACTTGCCTGTTATTCTGGGTATCTCCTGACTTCCTACTTTTGCATTCCAGTCCCCTAAGATGAAAAGGACATCTTTTTTTGGCATTAGTTGTAGAAAGTCTTGTACTTATTTGTAGAATCAGTGGATCTCAGCTTCTTCAGCATCAGTGTTTGTGACATAGACTTGGATTATTGTGATGTTGAATAGTTTGCCTTGGAAACGAACCGAGATCATTTGTTGTTTTTGAGATTCCACTCAAGTACAGCATTTCAGGCTCTTTTGTTGACTATGATGGCTACTCCATTTCTTCTAAGGGATTCTTGCCCACACTAGTAGATATAACGGTCATCTGAATTAAATTCACCCATTGTCATCCATTTTAGTTCACTGATTCCTAAGATGTTGGTGTTCGATCTTGCCATCTCCTGCTTGACCACATCCAATTTACCTTGATTCATGGACCTAATATTCCAGGTTCCTATGTAATATTGTTTTTTACAGCATCAGACTTTACTTTCACAACCAGACACATCCATGACTGAGCTTCATTTCCATTTTGGCCCCCTCGCTTCATTCTTTCTGGAGCTATTAGTAACTGCCCTCTGTTCTTCCCCAGTAGCATATTGGACACTTTCTGGCCTAGGGGGCTCATCTTCCAGTGTCATCTATTTTTTCCTTTTCATGCTGTTCATGGTGTTCTTGTGGTAAGAAAACTAGAGGGGGTTGACATTTCCTCCTCCAGTGGAACACATTTTGTCAGAACTCTTCACCATGACCCATCTGTCATGGGTGGCCCTGCACAGCATGGCTCATAGCTTTATTGAGTTACACAAGCCCCTTCACCATGACAAGGCTGTGATCCATGAAGGGGAAATGTCAATTATCTTCATATAACTCCTGGTGAATTTCAAATAAAACACTTTGAATATTTTTGGGAAATTTGACAAATCTATATTCTAATTTATGTTGAAAAATGAAGGAAATAGTATGTTTGAGACAATTGATAAAAAAAGACCCCTGATTGTGGTGGCACAGAATTGTCCTACCAGATAAAGTGATTAAAAAGTGAAACTGGCATAGGCAAAGCCAGGCATACAAATACAAGTGAATAAAAATTCCAGAAACTAATAAATATCTAATAACATACTGATCTAGTATATGTTAATGCGTTGCAAAAGACTAGATTATTCTGTAAAGGATTTGGGGACAATTAGATGGCAATATATGAAAAAATTTTGTGTCTATTAACAGCTCACAAAAAGAATATTCCAAGAGGATTAAATGTTTAAATAAGGGTATTAGAAAAAATGTAAGTGAATGTTTACATAATCTTGAAGATTGATAAAGATTTTCTGTGCATGAAATCTAGGCTGGGGAAAAATGAAAGAAATTATTTGAATCATTGAAGCACGTGTGCGTGCACACACACACACATTCTCTCTCTCTTCTCGTTTCATACATGTTTTTTTATATCAAAGGCCAACAAAATAATGCCAAAAGAGAAACAACTTGGGGAAACTATTTGCAACATTTATGAGAGACAAAAAGGTAATATTCTTAATATGTTAAATAACGATTGCAAATTGTGTCAGGCAGAACACTTTCTGTTACAAGAGATAGAAATCAATTCCATTAGAAAAAAAAAAAAGAGGGAAAAATGAACAAAAGAAGGAAAGAAGAAATTCAGGCCAGTAATCATAGGAAAAGATATTCAGTCTCATCAATAATAGACCATACAATAGGGGAATGGATGAATCACAAGCTGGAATCAAGACTACCAGAAGAAATATCAACAACCTCAGATATTCAGATAACACCACTCTAATGGCAGAAAGTGAAGAGGAACTAAAGAGCCTCTTAATGAGGGTGAAAGAGGACAATGAAAAAGCTAGTTTAAAACTCAACATTCAAAAAACTAAGATCATGGCATCTAGTCCCATCATTTGATGGCAAATAGATGGCAAAAAATTGGGAAAAGTGACAGATCTTCATTTCTTGGGCTCCAAAGTCACTATGGAGAGTGACTACAGCCATGAAAGTAAAAGATGCTTGCTCCTTGGAAGAAGAGCTATGACAAACTTAGTGTATTAAAAAGCAGAGATATTACTTTGCTGACAAAGGTCCGTCTAGTCAAAGCTATGGTTTTTCCAGTAGTCACGTATGGATGTGAGAGTTGGACCATAAAGAAGGCCGAGTGCTGAAGAATGGATGTTTTCAAACTATGATGCTGGAAAAGACTCATGAGAGTCCATTGAACAGCAAGGATATGAAACCAATCAATCCTAAAGGAAATCAACCATGAATATTCAATGGAAGGACTGATGCTGAAGTTGAAGCTTCAATACTTTGGCTACCTGATATGAAGAGCTGATTCACTGGAAAAGACCCTGATGCTGGAAAAATTGAAGGCAGGAGGATACGGGGGTGACAGAAGATTAGATGGTTGGATGGCATCACTGACTCAATGGACATGCGTTTGAGCAAACTCCGGGAGATAGTGAAGGACAGGGAAGCCTGGTGTGCTGCAATTCATGGGGTCACAAAGAGTCAGATATGACTTAGTGATTGAACAACAGCAACAGAATTATTAGGGTAATTTATAGATGCTTATGTGGATGTATGTCTATATGGTTAAGAGAATAATTTATGAAGATATGAATAGTATGTTTCCAATTATGTGAAGCAACAAATATAAAAATAAATATATGTACAGCAATTTGGAAAGATATAGTATTAATCTGCCTTATCCAAAATGGTAGTCACAAGCCACATTGGCCAAAGTCATTTGTTGGCTAGTCAGAACTGCTGCTACTGCTGCTAAGTCACTTCAGTCGTGTCCGATTCTGTGCGACCCCATAGACGGCAGCCCACCAGGCTCCGCCGTCCCTGGGATTCTCCAGGCAAGAACACTGGAGTGGGTTGCCATTTCCTTCTCCAGTGCATGAAAGTGAAAAGTGAAAGTGAAGTCACTCAATCGTGTCCGACTCTTTGCGACCCCATGGACTGACTGCAGCCTACCAGGCTCCTCCGCCCATGGGATTTTCCAGGCAAGAGTACTGGAGTGGGTTGCCATTGCCTTCTCCAAGTCAGAACTGAGATGTGCTATAAGTGTAAAGTATGTACTAGATTTTGAAGATTCAGTACAAAAAGATATACAAAATATTTCATTAATTTATATTGATTTAATGTTTAAATGGTAGTACTTTAGACATATTGGATTGAGGAAAATATTAAATTTACTTTCCTCTTTTTTAAAACTGCTTTTGTTTTTTTAAATTTTTAAATTTTTAATTTAATTTAATTTTTATTTATTTTTTTATGTAAATACTTTTCACTTTATTGCAGAGATTAAAACATTTTTACAGCTTTGTTGTGATGTTATATAATTCATAACTTTACAATATTGTATTGGTTTTGCCATATATCAAAATGAATCTGCCACAGGTATACATGTGTTTCCCATCCTGAACCCTCCTCCCACCTCCCTCCCCATACCATCCCTCTGGGTCGTCTCAGTGCATCAGCCCCAAGCATCCAGTATCATGCAAAAAAAACCAAAAACCAAACAATAAAATTGCTTTTGTTTTGTTTTATTTTTACATCTCAATGTGGCTACTAGAAAATTTAAAATTATATATGATGATGTCTCAGGGGCTGCTAAAGGAGAATGAGAAGAGGGCTAAGTTAGTGGGCTCTAGGTCTTTCAGACTACTCTGACATAAATGTTTATGTGCATATATGTCAACTGATCAGTTGATAGAGTTTGAAGTTTGAAAATCAGTAGGGTAGATGATCACCAAGACTCCTTTAAGCTTTGGCAGATTTTGTATTTTAAGACTTTTCATAAATTCTCTAAAGAGTCCTCATGAATTGGTCTAAATTTGTGAAGTTTTTGATTTAAATTTGGGATAACATACTTAGTACCAAGAAATACAGCCTTCTTACCCTGCTCGCCTACAAAGCTGTGTGGGTGTGCAGTGTTGCAGACACAGGACTGTGCAGCCAGTAGAATGGATTAACCTGTAGGAACTGGAAAGCTTATCAGCAGGGGAAGAGTTCCCTGTTGGTCAAGGGCTCCTTTGAAGCCTGGTACAATATTTTGAAGCAGTTGTAAAATGATGTCTCTAATGGACTATGACAAGAAGTCTACATATTTTCTTGAGAAGGAGAGGCAAATTAATTATTTCTTAAGTCTTGGACACAGGAGTGGGAGGCGGAGTGACAGCATACCCTTTTGTTAC
Source organism: Bos grunniens (assembly GCF_055505025.1). NCBI lineage: Eukaryota > Metazoa > Chordata > Mammalia > Artiodactyla > Bovidae > Bos > Bos grunniens. The sequence continues at coordinate 139,159,314 of NC_141194.1, forward strand.
TCTTTTCTTTGTTTCATGAACCTTATGTGACTGCATGCCTTGCTGGCCTTGAAAGGGGAACAGAGATGAAGTGCTTACTTAGGAAGAGAAAAGCAACCTCAGTATTTAGCTTACATTCCTTCTGTCCTTATAGACAAGAGTTCTCAGGAGTGGGTGGGACTCCTGTGCTCCAAAATGTGGGGAAAGATGACAGTACAACAACTGATTAGAGGTTTGGCTGGTCAGGTTGGCATTTGAAGGCAGAACTAGATTTTACTGTTAACCTAGGAGTTTTGTTGGAGTCCAGGCCTACTCAAAATGAAGAAGGTAGTAGATTTGTCTCTAGAACACTTAACTTCCTACTTATGTTGCTTTACCCCACATGTTCTCTGTCCTCCTAAATTTTATATATCTCATATTCTCCTGATCTCATTTTACCCTCTTGATTATAGAACACAATTGTTGACAAATTCATTCTCTAAGTTGAAAATGATTGATCACATAATTATTCCCCATAAGATAAAAAACCACAAATACTATGAGGACAGAAGTATGAATCCACAGTGGTATAATTTTAGGTAGCACTGATTGGATGGGGGAAGGGATGGAGCTTGGTCCCACACTCTACTTAAAAAGAGACTCTAAATCCCACTCCTTGAATAGCCATCTAATCACAGGTCTGGGCCTTTCTTGGTTTCCTAAATATGTGTTTGTTGTGATAATTAGGAAAAATGTAAAAGTGTAAAAATTGGGTACTCATTAGCCTTGGTGATGTGACAGCCTCCCTGGGGGCCTACCAAATGAATATTTCTCGAAAAACAGCCTGTTTCCTTAGGGGTAAAGGAGTTAGATAGGAGATGAAACAAACAAACCTGTGAAAATAATGGAGAAGACCAAAGGAGTTCTGGTAGAGAGTTAGAAGAAAATTGTATGCAGTCTATTGCCACTGTTTGAATGGTAGTTAAGATTTATCAGAGGTATTTAATCTTAGCACAAAAGAGAAGAAAGAGTAGCTTAAAAATAGACCAAAGATTTAAGAAAAAAAAAAAATTGGCGAGCCTAGTTTAATGTCAGGCATAAAGGCACAAATTTCCCAAGTTGGATAGAAGGAAAAGATCTGACCCTGCTGGGGGACAAGCTTGAATGTTCCCATCTATGATTTTTCAGGTCTGACTAATTGTCATTAACATTTCCAAAGGGCTCATATTGGGCTGGGTGATGGGGCTGGACAGGTAGTTCATACAAATGAAATAGAAAACCCATTTCACATCCATTGTTAGGGTTTAATTTATGTGGGGAAATTCTTTTCTCTCTTCCCCTTCTTCACACAAATTCAAACACCTATAGAAAAATAGTTACAAAATGAATTGGAACAGAGTAGAATCAATTCAGAAAGGCTTTCTACTGAGAGGAAGTATCCTTTGTGAGTGATATTGACATACAGCATGGCAGTGATTTCCAAAAGAAGCAGCAAGTCAGAATCATTTGAAGTGTTTTAAGAAATATGAACTCTTGGGTTCTACCTCAATGGTTATGATTCAGTGATCTGGAGTGGAGTCTGGGAATGAGGATTTTTAACAAACTTTCCAATTGATTTGGAAACACAACCAAGTTAGGGGAACACTGATTTGAGGAAGATGAGACAGTGAATGACAGAGGGGTGACTCCCCCAAGGAAATAAGAAAGCATAGAGAGAAGGCCCGTTTACTCATTTGGGCAAATGTTTGCTGAATGCTTAAAGGTTAGAGCCAAGAATGGAGCAGATTTGGCCCATCCTTAAAAGAAGTTCTTAGTTCTATACCAGTGGATCCAGGCCCTCATTGTGGGTCATATCACCTGGGAAACATTTCATATGTAAGATGTCAGTCCCTTTCCCCAGCAATTTTATTTCAATTGGTGCATGTGGGACCCAGTCACCAGTGGTTTTAAAACTTGTCCAGGTGACTTTTTTTTTTCAGTTCTAAGTACATATGTATATTTACTTATAATCTTCACAAGCCTTTAGTAGCCCAACTTTGCAGATGAGAAAACTGAGGTACAGGGAGGTATCTCCTATCCATGGTTTTGTTGTTTTCAGTTGCTAAGTCATGTCTGACTCTTTGCAACCCTATGGACTGCAGAATGCCAGGCTTCCCTGTCCTTCACCATCTCACAGAGTTTGCTCAAACTCATGTCCATTGGGTTGGTGATGCCATCCAACCATCTTATCCTCTGTTGTCCCCTTCTCCCCCTGCCTTCAATCTTTCACAGCATCAGAGTCTTTTCCAATGAGTTGGCTCTTCACATCAGGTGGCCAAAGTATTGGAACCTCAGTTTCAGGATCAGTCCTGCAATGAATATGCAGCGTTGATTTCTTACACAGCTAACCAGTGGTAGCTCTGGGATTTGACCCCAAGGAGTCTCCAAGTGACTTTAAAGGGCAACCAGGGTTGAGGCAGTTAGGCAAGTAGACTTGCTATTATAATTTAGGGTCTCTAAGAGGCTGAGAGAGAGATAAGCATCTCCCATCTCCTATGTTTTGAGGTAACTTGTGTATTTAAAAGATGAGGAAATGCCAAAACAGGATTTAAAATGTTGATTTAAATTTAACAAATGAATCCTTTTTAGATACACAGAGAATACAGTGTAATATAATTAGGCTATTCATAAGATAATTACACAGAATTTCTAAGTTTATTATTTCATAGTACACTACAGGTAGTGTAGTCTGGTAATTAGACACTATTTAAAGTTGCATGAATTTTGTTTTCTCCAGTCCTGTAGTATAGCTCTGTAACTACACATAATCTCAATTGAGGCCCTTCTGGGTGTACTGAACACCAATGACAGTTGACCCAGCTTTTAAGGGTTAAGAAAGTCTTCTTAGAATTAATGCTGACTATTCTATGTGGCGGAGAAGGCGATGGCACCCACTCCAGTACTCTTGCCTGGAAAATCCCATGGATGGAGGAGCCTGGTGGGCTGCAGTCCATGGGGTCACGAAGAGTCGGACACGACTGGGCGACTTCACTTTTCACTTTCATGCATTGGAGAAGGAAATGGCACCCCACTCCAGTGTTCTTGCCTGGAGAATCCCAGGGATGGGGGACCCTGGTGGGCTGCCGTCTATGGGGTCGCACAGAGTCGGACATGACTGAAGCGACTTAGCAGCAGCAGCAGCAGCAGCAGCATTCTATGTGGGCTTCCCAGGTAATCCAGCAGTAAAGAATCCACCTGCCAATGCAGGAGACTCCAGTTTGATTCTTGGGTTGGGAAGATACCCTGGAGAAGGAAATGGCAACCCACTCCAATATTCTTGCCTGAGAAATCCCATGGACAGAGGAGCCTGGTGGGCTAGTCCATGGGTTTGCAAAAGAGTTGGACACAACTTAGCAGCTAAGCAGCTCTTTCTATGCATGTTTGGTTATTCCATGGATCTACAATTGTTATACTGTCAAATTATTATGGGCACACTTTTATTATTTTTTTCTTTTTTTAAATTTAATTTTATTTTTTAACTTTACAATATTGTACTGGTTTTGCCATATATCAACATGAATCCGCCACAGGTATACACGTGTTCCCCATCCTGAACCCTCCTCCCTCTTCCCTCCCCGTACCATCCCTCTAGGTCGTCCCAGTGCACCAGCCCCAAGAATCCGTATCATGCATCGAACCTGGACTGGCGACTCGTTTCATATATGATATTATACATGTTTCAATGCCATTCTCCCAAATCATCCCACCCTATCCCTCTACCAAAGAGTCCAAAAGACTGTTCTATACATCAGTGTCTCTTTTGCTGTCTCGTATACAGGGTTATTGTTACCATCTTTCTGAATTCCATATATATGCGTTAGTATACTGTATTGGTGTTTTTCTTTCTGGCTTACTTCACTCTGTATAATAGGCTCCAGTTTCATCCAGTGTGAGGGAGGAAGCCACTGTATGGGTCATCAGAAATGCCCCTGAGGTGATGCTGATGCTGAAGGGAGTCAGGAAGGTAGATCCATTTGGGTTCAGAGATACCAGTGTCTGCAGCCCTCTCCATCAGCTTGGAATTAGATCATGGCCCTCAGGCTAGAACTCAGAGGATTGCGTGTGGGTGAGGCAGGTTTGGAAAAGGTTTAATTTGAGGGATTTTTTTTTTTTTTGGCGGGGTGAGGGTCTTTGGTTTTAATTCTTAAATGAGTTGACATACCCCTTACCCTGAGGACCAGGATTGGTTCTTAAAGAGAATGAAAAGAAGAAAAAACTTAGGGAGGACCAAAAACTCAGTAGAAATGGTTTGGGGTCTATAAGAACAATTATCCATTACCTGCTAGAGATTTTCTTTCAGAACTTCTCCTCTGCTCACTAGATAATGTTTTGCCTGTTTCTGGGGGGGCTGGGGTGGGGTGGGGGCAGCAAATCCTTAAAGGAGGCAAAGGAATTGGTTTGCCTGAAGCACAGAATCCATTTTGGGAAATGTGACAAGACATGAGGCTGAAGGAAGTCGGAGTACGTGTCAGTGTACCTTGAGTTTTTTTGCCGGAGTTTGGTTTTGAGATCATCCCCTCCAAGCCCAATAGACTGGAATGCCTCAAGATTAGTAGCCTTTGCCTACAACCAGCTGTATTCATCCCCACTGAACTTGCAACCCACAAAGAGGCAAGACCTAGTTTGACTTATGCTGCCCTGAGTCCTTGGACCCAGCACATTTGGCATGAGTCCTGAGCATACAAGTGTCTATGGAATCTCAGCCCTTCTTTCCTCTTAAGCCCCTCCCCTGGATTTTTCTCTTTGTTTTCTCTTTAGTACTACAGTTTCTTGCTATTACTGGAGCCTCACCTTGGTTTTCAGTCTACTTTCATGGCCCCTTCTGGTGGCTTACACAGTCAAGAATCTGTCCACAGTGCAGGAGACCTGGGTTTTATTCCTAGGTCAGGAAGAACCCCTAGAGGAGTTTCTTGCCTGGAAAATCCCATGAACAGAGGATCCTGGCAGGCTACAGTCCATGGGGTCAGACATGACTGAGCGCCTAACACTTTCCTTTTCCTCCCTTGACTCTCTCCCTGGTCCTAGCCACCGCTTCCCTTGAACTTAGTTTTCTCATCTGCAACACAGAGTTAGGTAAAATAGGGATAATGAAAACAGATTTTATATAGTCTTGTTTTGATGATTAAAATAACATGCTGGCATGGATTACCTGTAGAACAATTGGCAGGTGCTTTACTTGATATTCCAATTGTTATCAGTACTACTGAAATTTGTACTTTAACTCTCAGTCACTTAATGGGGTCTTGGTTCCTAATACACTGATCGTTCAGTCCTCAGATGTCACCTTTGGTGCCTATTCTTGTCATTTCCCACCCGTGTGGCCTAGGAGATGGATATCAGATCACATAAGCCCTGATTTATTTCCTTTTGGATATTATTTATCAGACCTCTTTCATTAGTTTCCTATTGTTGCTATACCAAATACCACCAACTTTATGGCTTTAAACAGCACAGATTTATTATCTTAGAGTTCTGGAGGTTATAAGTTCAAAATGGGTCTCATTGGGCTAAAATCCAAGTGTGAGCAAGGCTGTATTCCCTCTAGAGGCTCTACAGGAGCACCAGTTCCCTTGCCTTTGCCAGTTTCCAGAGGTTGCCTGTAGTTTTTGGCTCAGGAGCACCTTTAGTCTTCAAAGCCAGCAGTCACATTACTGCAGCCTCTGCCGGCATCATCACATCTACTATGACTCTGAGTCTCCCACCTCCATCTTTCAGTTATGGGGATGCTTGTGATTTCATTGAGTCCATCCAGATAATTCAGAATCAGTTCAGTTCAGTTCAGTCACTCAGTCGTGTCCGACTCTGTGACCCCATGAACTGCAGCACGCTAGGCCTCCCTGTTCATCACCAACTCCCAGAGTCCACTCAAACCCATGTTCGTTGAGTCGGTGATGCCATCCAACCATCTCATCCTCTGTCGTCCCCTTCTCCTGCCCTCAATCTTTCCCAGCATCAGGGTCTTTTCAAATGAGTCAGCTCTTCGCATCAGGTGGCCAAAATATTGGAGCTTCAGCTTCAACATCAGTCCCTCCAATGAACACCCAGGCCTGATCTCCTTTAGGATAGACTGGTTGGATCTCTTTGCAGTCCAAGGGACTCTCAAGAGTCTTTTCCAACACCACAGTTCAAAAGCATCAATTCTTTGGTGCTCAGCTTTCTTTATAGTCCAACTCTCACATCCATACATGACTAGTGGAAAAACCATAGCCTTGACTAGACAGACCTTTGTTGACAAAGTAATGTCTCTGCTTTTTAATATGCTGTCCAGGTTGGCCATAACTTTCCTTCTAAAGAGTAAGCGTCTTTTAATTTCATGGCTGCAATCACCATCGGCAGTGATTTTGGAGCCCCCCAAAATAAAGTTTGATACTGTTTCCACTGTTTCCTCATCTATTTGCCATGAAGTGATGGGACCAGATGCCATGATCTTCGTTTTCTGAATGTTGAGCTTTAAGCCAACTTTTTCACTCTCCTCTTTCACTTTCATCAAGAGGCTCTTTAAGTTCTTCTTCACTTTCTGGCATAAGGATGGTGTCATCTGAATATCTGAGATTATTGATATTTCTCCTGGCAATCTTGATTCCAGCTTGTGCTTCATCCAGCCTGGTGTTTCTCATGGCGTACTCTGCATAGAAGTTAAATAAGCAGGGTGACAATATACAGCCTTGACGTATTCCTTTTCCTATTTGGAACCAGTCTGTTGTTCCATGTCCAGTTCTAACTGTTGCTTCCTGACCTGTGTACAGGTTTCTCATGGGGCAGGTCAGGTGGTCTGGTATTCCCATCTCCTTCAGAATTTCCCAGAGTTTATTGTGATCCACACAGTCAAAGGCTTTGGCATAGTCAATAAAGCAGAAATAGATGTTTTTCTGGAACTCTCTTGCATTTTCTATCATCCAATGGATGTTGGTAATTTGATCTCTGGTTCCTCTGCCTTTTCTAAAACCAGCTTGAACATCTGGAAGTTCATGGTTCACGTATTGCTGAAGCCTGGCTAGGAGAATTTTGAGCATTACTTTACTAGCATGTGAGATGGGTGCAATTGTGTGGTAGTTTGAGCATTCTTTGGCATTGCCTTTCTTTGGGATTGGAATGAAAACTGACCTTTTCCACTCCTGTTGCCACTGCTGAGTTTTCCAAATTTGGTGGCATATTAAGGGCAGCACTTTCACAGCATCATCTTTGAGGATTTGAAATAGCTCAACTGGAATTCCATCACCTTCACTAGCTTTGTTCCTAGAGATGCTTCCTAAGGCCCACCTGACTTCACATTCCAGGATGTCTGGCTGTAGGTGAGTGTGAGTGATCACACCATCGTGATTATCTTGGTCATGAAGATCTTTTTTTGTACAGTTCTTCTGTGTATTCTTGCCACCTCTTCTTAATATCTTCTGCTTCTGATAGGTCCATACCATTTCTGTCCTTTATTGAGCCCATCTTTGCATGAAATATTCCCTTGGTATCTCGAATTTTCTTGAAGAGATCTCTAGTCTCTCATTCAGAGTAATTTCCTCATTTCAGGTGTCTTTTAACATATGAATAACATCCTCACACTTACATACTGGGTATTAGGACTTGGAAAGCTTTGGGGGCCATTACTTAGCCTACCGTACTGCCTCAATCAAATTTCACATCCCCGGGACTGAATCAAATGGAAATGGAAAGTCAGATCCTTGTGTAAAGTTCTGGAATTGGAATCTTGGCCTTCTGGAGAAATCTTTACTACCACCTTTTGTTGCTCAAAGCCATATGGATCATCTGCTTCACCTGGTCTGGCTCTTAGTCATGTGATACTGTTACTCTCTTCCAGGTCTCTGCTCACACCTTGACTTCACTATGTGTTCCTCTCTGCCAAGTCAGATCCTACTCATCCCCCACAGTTTAGCTCTAGGCCTGGCTTCTACAAGGAGTCTTCCCTTTATATTCTTTTCTATAGAAACCATCAACCCTGTACATCTTCTTACCTGACATTTTACTTCTGTCTCTTTGCTGCCTGCTTTTGGGGGTCCATGGAAGACAGACTGGCTTTCCCCAGAAAGTGGGCATTTCAACTGTCATTTCGAAGTAAGGAAGAGAAAGAGTAGCGGACTATTTTGCGTGTAAGTCCCTAAGCATCTTTGACAGCAGAGAAGCTGCCAAATCTAGTCCGCTACTTCAAATCTGATAATCCTTTGAGGCTGAGCATTTGCTCCTGGTTACTATAACTACGGGCTTGTAGGCGGACATTAGAACAGAAAAAGATGTGTCTTTCGGCTAGTTTAATGAAATCTGGAAATGAAATCTCCCTGAAAGCCAGACCTTAGGACTAACCATGTCAACTGGTTATGATAATTGTGGCAGCCTGTACCTAGGGGGTCTTCTTTCCAGGATGGGCATCAAAACAACTGAAATTTGTTAGAAATTGTGTTAAAACAGTTGCCTGACTAAACTAACAGGTAAGAGTTCTGTCAAGGAGTACAGAAGGGTTGCCTTCTAAATTAATAACTGCCTGATAAATGTCTGATGCATAATTATCAAGGTATACGATATTTATCTCTGAAAAAATCTTGAATTTGTTGTTGATTCATTGGCCAGAAATCTCCTGGAGATGTGTCAAGTACCTGTAAGTATTTCCAAACAGGCCACAGGCACATTGAATCAAGCCAGACCCAAAGGGCAAACATCTGAGAATAGTGGTGATGGAAAATAAAGAAGCATTCGAATCTTCTCGATACCACCATGTTCAAATACCTCAAAGATTGCTTGGCTCATCTACTTATCTTCTGGATATCACTTGCCTTGGACAGACAGTTTAGGTGTCAAAATAACTGGTAGGCTGCATGGGCCAGGCCGTCTTCTGGTTATCCAGATTACTTTTAAATGTCTGGCTTTGGGAGCTCAAATAAGGCACAGTAAAACCCATTCCAGCGAGGATGGAAGTATAACAATGGGAGTTAAATTAATGCATGCAAGAGACTCATTAAAAAGATATGCTGAGGTATATGCTTCATTGGTTCTATTTCTAATTTTTTGTGCACAAATTTTAGCAGTAAACAATTTTTTACAGAGAGCTTAATGTATTGGTATTAAAAACTTTCCCTTCTTGGCAAGTTGCCATTTGAGTGGCACTCAGTGTGCATCATAGTTAATATTTCCATTAGAGATTATTAATATTTTATGAAACAAGATTTTAGGTAAAGGCACACTATAGCCTTTCTGCACTTTTGGATGGAATTATCGCTCATATTTATGCTCTCTTCTTCATCGCTTTTTTTTTAGAATTGTGGTGTCTTAGGCTGTATCCACGTATCACCAAAAGGATTTAAAAGCAAGAAATCCAGTCTCTAAACCAGGATTTATTTTGGTTGGTGTGTTGAAACAAATACATCAGTTTGACAAAGAAAGCAGCCAAATCAGATGGAACAATTAGGCATTCACTGTGAACACAAAACCCCAAAGACACGCCAATTTTACTATCCTCAAAATTATAGCTCAGATATACTCTTTTCTATTCCACTCCACTGCCACTGCCCTATCTTAAACCTCTTTGACCTGGACTGTTGTAATAGTCTCCCGTTTAGCCTCACAGTTTCCTCTTGGGCTCAGTGCAAGACAGGCTGGTGTTAGATACTGGCAAACCAGGCCTCAGGGCAGGTCCAGGAAGTATAAACTTTTAAGTCTGCATGGCTGACTGAGGGTCCAGGGGCTCTGTGGGGTTAGTTGTAGGAGCTAAGCCTAAAGCGTCATAGTAGCATTCTCTGGAATCCGTCTGAGTAACAGCCAGGAGAGGTCTAAGGCTGTAGGAGTAGTCATAGCCCTCTTTAAGATTCTGTAATATTTTATGCCATAGCACTTACACCTCAAGGCTCCACCCCAGTTTCTCCTGGCTAAGCCCTGTGGGTTTCTCTTGCTGGTTTCTGATGAGTGCCCCTAATTGCCAGTCTTCTATATAAGATCATGCTTAATAAACCCTTAGTACAATCTCCCAATTCAAACCACCCCCACTTTCCCCTGCTGATGTCTATATGTTTGTTGTCTACATCTGTGCTTCCATCTTTGCTTTGCAAATAGGTTAATCTGTACCGTTTTCTCGATTCCACATGTATGCATTAATATGTGATACCTGTTTTTCTCTGACTTCACTCTTGGGATTGACATATACACACTACTATGTATAAAATAGATAACTCATGAGGACCTACTGTTACAGCACAGGGAACTCTACTCAGTGCTCTGTGGTGACCTAAATGAGAAGGAAGTCCAAAAAGGAGGGATATATGTATACATATAGTCGATTCACCTTGCTGTACAGCAGAAACTAACAAATAATAAAGCAACTATATGCCAATAAAAATTAAAAACAAACAAATGAAAAAACCCACGTAGCTCAGGGCCTGGCATAGAGAAAGTGCTCAGTAAACATTATCTAGAAAATATTATAATAGAAACATTATATACATATTATGTAAATGGTATAAATCTTATCTATAGCAGTATCATTTGTGCCTTATCTTTCCTGGCTAAAGAAACCTAGAAAGGCATGTAAATGCTCTGGAGCCCAGACATTCACCATCATCAATTGTTGTCACCGTCTGAGGGTTAATTAGAGAATCTAAAACTGGCTGTATTTTCTTTAGAGCAGAGTGTAGCAAGAAATATTCTGGAAATACGAAATTTGTATTTGTAGAGTCTTGGTTAATAAATATTTCACTGGGTATCACTAAAAGCACTGAAAAAAATCTAGTACCCATCTTGTCTCCTGCAAAGTGTTTAGTTCATATTTAATGTAGAAATTTCAACAGATATTTTTTTCTCCACCAAGCCATTCTTATGAAACATGCCTCCGATTCTCTCCTGCCTGGATTATTAGAAGTTGAATTGTATGGTATTCGAGAGTGTTTCTGCAGGTAACTTCTCTCATCTGCAGTATCAGCATAGGCTCCTTGAAAACAGAGTTTATTTTTATTAAATTAAATTCTTTTTCTGGAACAAAAGTCATTTATTGAGGCTTCTGATTTGTTTTTAATTCCTTTTTGAATTTTGGTGAACCTATTAGTAATTGCTCTACACTGATGTTATAACAAATCACTAGGGTCCTGAAGACAGGGAGAGCAATGAAAAAGGTAAAGGAGAGAACTTTTTTCATTACTTTATTTGGAGTTGCTTTTGCTAAAAGCAGTAGTTGCAAGAGTCTCAGCTTTTCTGCCCTTGTGGGTATTGAAGAATGACTATAATTTTAAAATACAATCACAGAATCTTAGTGCCAACTCCCTCATTTTAAAGATGGAGAATCCTAGACCCAGAGAGATGAAGTGGCTTGGTCATGGTCACAAACTGAGATTCTAGAGATTCACAGAATCTCAATTTGAAGAGAATTCAGAGGTTATGTTGTTTTTCTCCTCTATATCCTGCTAACTTCTCTGTTCATCAGAACACGCGGCCCTAAAATGATGCAAATTGTTTGCTATAGATAGAATAGCATCAAATAATTAGTTCAGGTTAATGAGCGAGTCAACATTAGGCCAGGTGTACACTGTGATAACACAATCAGCCAAATAGTAATAATTTCTTCAACTATTTTTTGGTGTGTGCTGCTCAAATATCATTGAGTTGAATGGACAGCTTTGTTTTGCTCTCTTTCATACTGGTTTTACTAAATTGACTTTTTATAAAAATCAGATGGCCCAAACCAGCTGTTGAAATAGCCCTAAAGTTTTTTTTTTTTTTTCCCCTTTTTGCTCACTGAGGTCTCTGTGTTTGGAATTCAGCACAACATAGATTTAATAAAATAAATAAAGGAATAAATAAAAAAGCTACCTCCGGAAGTTTCAGGGAAGAGTGAAAAAACATGTCAAGTATCTATTGATCACAGTACCTGATACATTGAAAAACTTCAATAAACGGTAGCCATTATAATTTTTCTAACTACCATTATTGTTTATTGCATAGTGTATCTCATTACAGAAAAATAATAATGTAGAAATATAATAATGGCTACCATTTATTGTGGGCTTCCCAGATGGTTCAGCAGGTAAAGAATCCACCTGCAATGCAGGTGACACAGGAGATTCGGGTTCGATCCCTGGGTGGGGAAGGTCCCCTGGAGGAGGCATGGCAACCCACTTCAGTATTCTTGCCTGGAGAATCCCCATGGACAGAGGAGCCTGGCTGGCTGAGGTCCATAGGGTCACAAGAGTCGGACACGTCTGAGTGACTAAGCAGGCACACCGTTTATTGAAGATTTTCAGTGTATCACACATTGTGATCAGTAGATACTTTGTATGTTTTTTCACTCTTCCCCCAAACTTCAGAATGTAGGTATTTTTTTTCAACTAAATCCATTTTGTACATAAAGTGAAAACTCAGTGATGTTGAATAACTTGCCTAATGTAAAACATTTAGTAGCAGACATGGGATCTGACTCCAGGGCTATCTGATGCCAAAGCCCACGTACTCTATACCACCAGGCTGATGACAAAATCATTAAGCAATAACAAATGAATAAAATAAAAATTATTATAAGGTGCCAGTCACAAAATGTGTAACTCATAGATAGGCTCACATTTACAAAATATCTCCCCCTCGTCTCATAGAATCCTCCCAGCAGCCCTATGAAGTAGGCATTGCTATTATCCTCATTTTATATAGGAGGACACTGATCCATCTTATTTAACCTTTTTGAACCTCAGGCTTGCACACACAAAAGTGGAAGAGCAGTGACTGAAATGCCTCATCTTCAAAGTCTATACTCCTTCCACCATCCCAAACAGTATGATTACCAAGAACTTACATTTACGTAGGACAAACATAAATATAACGCTGTTTACCAAGCCCTAGGGACACTCACTAGCTGAGTATCCCACTGTAAATCTGTTCAAAAAAACAATGAAAATAGTTTTTTTAGGTCTCTCTCTCTCTCTTTTTTTTTTTTTTACCTTTTTTTGTGGAAGCAAATGACCACTCACTTTGAAATTGATCTCTGGAATGAATTGAAATATTTGTGTATGGCCTTAACTTTAATCAGGGCACCTCTGTGATATCAAGTATTTTCTTATTTGATGTTAGAGGGCATTGAGTCTTTAACAGGAGACTAAAACTGCTAAGGAGTATTACTTCTGGTTTTTCTCAGTCATACTGTTTACCAAATGAGAGGCAACTGAGCTCAAATCAGCCAAAGATTGAAACCTTATGACCAGAACCAGATGAGTGTTGTAACATCTGAGCATAAAATAATGGGGTTTTGCAGGAGTGTTAGCTTCTCTTATATTAGAAGGATGGGTGCTGGAGTCTTTTCTGTAGGTGCGACAACAGCTCTTGACCGATCGGTAATATTTGAGGAAGCAAGGTTGTGTGTTGGGTTATGTGGTGGAGAGCAGGTAATCATGAACTGGGTTTCATTTATTGCCTACATGTTCATGGAAGATTTTTTTCTCGTTTGAGCCATCTCTTCATTGACCACTGATACTGTAACAGGGGAAATGAAAGTTCTGAATCACTCTTGAGGCTTTGGAAAAAGGGCCAATGCACAGAATGTTTGCATGGGTTTCTTTTACTAATTGTAAAATGCCTGGAAGTTTGATTTTGTCTGTTTGGTCTAGTCCAAGGGCTGTGTAGGAGGTGAATTGCCTTGTCTCAGTAATATTTGTTTTTACCTATTAATTAATTTGATAAATTAATTTTAAAATCCACTAATTCATTCAAGAGATGTTTACTGGGCACCTAAAATATCCCTGCCACTCTTCTAGGTACTACAGCTGCCAACAGTGAACAGGAAATATTGTGACCTAATTGATGTCAGGACCCTGTGTAGCAAAAGAAACATACAAATAGATGGCATTTATAATAGATTATGGTGACTACTGTAATGGGGGAAATACAAAGTGCTCTGGGAAATAAGAGGGACACAGAATACAGAATCTAAGTTTCAGGGAAGGCTTTCTGGAGGAGATCAATTTTAATAGGAAATTTGAAAGCAAGTAATAATTTGCCAAGAAGATGGTAGGCTAGAGAAGAGATAGGGAGATGAAAGGTAGCTGGGGGAGAAAGACAGAAAGCAGTTTAATATAACGGGCATAGAGTGCAATGAGAGAAGTGGTGACATACATGATGGAAGAGATAAGAAAAGGAAGAGATCATAAAGCACCTTTAAAACTAGCCTCCAATTAAAATAAATAATTTATATTAAAAAAACTACATTCAAAAGTTTGAACTTTACCCTAAGGAAAATGGGAAACCACTGACAAGTTTTAAACATTTGGTTCAGAACCATCACCTGATGGTTTTGAAGAGTTAGAGTGGCGTCTGGGACAACTTGTGCCTCCAAAGAAGACACTGCATTTACCATTTACTCCCAGGTTCCTTGCCTATCTCATATCTCATTGTCTTTCCTGCAATCAAAGGAATGTCTGGTTGCAAAGACAGTCACAAGTATGATGCCCAGAGGAACCATTTTTGCTGTAAGCATCCTTGGTGTACTAGTTATAGTATCCTAATCTCCTCAGTTAGGTCCAATCTTCCCTCACTCTTATTTCTCAACAGTGGCTTCCCTGCAACCAGTGGTCTGTTCCTGTACTTTGAATTGGTTCTTTTCACATCCAATCTTTGTTATATCATTCATCTTGAAATGCCATCCCTTTTCCTCTTTGCCAGTTCAAATCTTACCCATCTTTCATGGTGCTGCTCTGGTCTCACCTTCTCTGGGAAGCCTTTCCTGATCACTCCTGCCTTGTAGATCCTTTTATTCCCCAATTTCTTAAAGCATTTTGATTCTCCCTCTTCTACCCCATCAAAAAATTATCTAGCACTTCTTTATGTACCTTTCTGTGTTGCCTCTCCTTCAGTGGTTCTGAAAATGTGCCAGTGATCAGAATTATTGGAAGAGGTTGTTAAAAATACAGATTTCTGATCAATACCAGTAGAGGTTGATTCTGCAAATTGGACCCAGGAATCTGAATTTCTATAAGAGCCCAAATTAGTTTCTGCAGTTAACTGATCTACATGGTTCATGTAGACTTATCTTTAGTCTGGATCTAGATGGAAGTTCCTTGAGAGCAGAGCTCATCCCCAAACTCCTTTGTACTTTCCCTTCCACTGCCAGTCCTTCCATGAGCCAACAGTAAATATTTGTTGACCGGATTCCCTCATCTTATTACTCATTCTTTTATTTCTTGGTTTTCAGTTGTAATTTACTCTCCTTACTCATCTCTGTAATTGTATTTCTTTACTTACTTGGCTGTGCTAGGTCTTCATTGCTGCGTAGGCTTTTCTCTAGTTGAGGCAAGTGCGTTCTCCTCTCTAGTTGTGGTACGGGAGCTTCTCATTGTGGGGGCCTCTCTTGCTGCAGAGCGTGGGCTCTAGGGCACTCAGGCTTCAGTAGTTGCAGCACATGGGCTCAGTAGTTGTGGCTCACAGGCTCTAGAGCACAGGCTCAATAGTTGTTGTGCAGAGGCTTAGTCGTTCTGCAGCATGTGGGATCTTCCTGGATCAGGGATAAAACCCATATCTCCTGCATTGGCAGGAGGATTCTTTACCACTGAGCCACCAGAGAAGCCCTCGTTTCTCATCTCTAGATGTAAGAATATAGTGTGCAGTAAATATGCCAACAATTCACATAAGTGTGTGTATAAATGTTATTTGCAGTTGGAGTGACCAAATTAAATCTCAGAGAGTTCTCAAGCCTCCTTGCTGAAATATATGAGAGCATACCTGCCTCACCAGATCCCCTTTCACTCTGCATATTTCCCAGTAGTATTGCCATCATCCTTTACCACCTACCCAAAGAATGTTGTGAAATTCCCCTTATATTGGAAGTTTCTTTTAATGTAATTCAGGGAAAGAAACAGGTAGTCTTTGAAGGGAATTATGTTTTTATAACCCAGGATGGTTTTCCCAGTGTGAGTTGTTGCAAATAAGAATTTCCAAGATAGAAATATGAAACCTGCTGCTTCATTGCTCTAGATGGTAGGTTGTGTAACATCAAATGCATCTATCTGAATACTCCTGGAATAGCAAACTAAGCCTTTTGAAGACATATCCTTTCTTTGACCAATATTTGTGCATGAAAATTGTGTTTTACACTTTTATTACTTCTAGGATCTCAAAGTTAAAAGGTTTTTAGAGGTTTCTCTCTCTCACATCTATGTATGCACGTATGCACGTGAGATCGATCTATCAATCATTGTATGCACTGCAGAAAAAGAACATATCTGTAAAGAAGCAGCAAAAACAGTTTTAAAAAGGAATTAAAACACATACATGTAAAACCACAGAATACACAAAACAGTGAGACATAGGTTTTGAAATATAGACTCAGTCATTCTAACTGGCTGACTCACTGTATTCTAACTCAGATGTTTGGTTCATTATAGCAATGGCCTTGGTTTTTTATGAGATTCTGGGTTTCCTCACCCATGAGGAAATAAAAAAAAATATGCTTTTTTAAAAAATTTTGGCCGTCCCACACAGCAAGTGGGATTTTACATCCCTGATCAAGGATTGAACCTGCACGCCCCCCACCCACCCCGCATTGGTAGTGTGGAGCCTTAACCACTGTGCCACTGGGGAAGTCCTCTCTGATGATTTTTTGATAAGGGGTTTGAAGGTGATGGTGAGAAGGCAGGTGCATGCAGAGATATGTGTTAGAATATATTTAAAGAGAGTGGCTGCATAGCCATTCATGCTAGTGGATATTTGATGGACTGGATAAAGAAAATTTCTTACAGCAAATAATGAGTCCTAGCAGAGTTACAGGTGTGAAAATTTTGAACAAAAGTGGAAATATCGGGACAATCTATCTCTGATATATGTGCCACAGATATCAGTAGGTTATACTGATAGTTACTGAGCTAGCTCTAAGGATCAGATAGCTCATCCTTCTTATTACTGCCTAATTGCATTGGTTAGAACTTCCAGGTCTCTAGTGAGTGCGAGTGAGGAGAGCAGATATTGTTGTTGCTGTTTAGTTATTAAGTTGTGTGCGACTCTTTGCAACCCCAGGGACTGTAGTCTGCCTGGCTCCTCTGTCCATGAGATTCTCCAGGCAAGAATGCTGGAGTGGGTTGCCATGCCTGCATTCTCCAGGGAATCTTCCTGACCCAGGGATCAAACCCATGTCTCCTGTATTGCAGGCAGATTCTTTACCACTGAGCTACCTGGGAAGCCCCATAAGTAGCTTAGGCCACATTGTTTTTCTCCCCTTCATTATTTTTCTTATTTTTTATTGTGCAAATAATATATGGATGGATACTTATAAAAAATCATCAAAGACTACAGAAATATACAATAAAGTTTGAAAGCCCACCTTCAGTCCCTCTCTAAATCCCACTGGCCTCTACAAACATTTTAAACTAGTGTTTATATTTCCTGTTATGTTCTTTGTGAATTTCCACATATAGGGAAAGGAGGAAGTCAATCCTTTTTAATTCAACATATCATGATGTTTGCTTTTGGATTCTGCACTTAGGCTTCTGGAATGAGAAATCCTTTTCCTTCTGTGATGTGTGTGTGTGTGTGTGTGTGTGTGTGTGTGTGTGTGTGTGTGTATGCAGCTGTGTGCACTTTTGCATTTTATATGAATCTGTACCTAATAATTTTTTAAAAGATGGTTTTACCTGCATTTTCCAAACACATTCAACTGATGAACTTAAGTCTTTATGGAGTGGGGGCGGGAATGGGAGGGTTGTTTTTATTTCAGTTACAGTCACTATAAACAATCATCTTACAGTCCAGTGCGTTTTATGGTTAGTTCCTGTTGTATTTTGGCTTCCCTGGGGATGAATGAACCTTTTAAACAAGACTCTGGGAATCCCAGGACCCTTTGCTCTTCAGGGTCTGTTCAGTGGTTACAGGGTTATCTTTCGAGAGAGAACCAGTCATCATAACTACAGGTTCATTATAAATTTTTTTTTTTTTATCATCCTTGGGCTGAATACTGACTTAGGTTTCTTTTCCCTTTAGCAGTAGTAGTATATATTTCAAAGCCCCTCTGAGAATTCTTTTCTGAATATCAACGCAATATGGTGAAATGAAAGTCTGTTTGGTTTGATGTGTGGGTTGGTGACTCAATTCATCATAAACTCCATTCTACTTGTGAGAATGGATTTGCCTAAGTAGGAAAGTTTCTAAGTAGTTAGTGGTTAAAAATGGTTGTGTTGCTGCTGCCTCTTTTGAAATTAAAATAATTTCAAATGCCAATTGAGTCATGGCAAAGAGCTTTGTGTCTGCCAAGTCATCATAAATAACTCTATAAATGGGCGATGGATTAAGAAGCTCAGAAAAAGATCTAAAAAAAGGAAACTAATGAAAATCATGGTTTGTGTTGCAAGAACAAGGAAGCCTGGGGTGGGGAATAATGACAGTTGGCTCGAATCTGAGTAGATTCTCATATTGGAAAAGTTTGTCCTTGGCATGGACTGACGTGGTTTGTGTACATGACTAAAGTTATTCTTTTGCAACTGGACCAGTCAGCCATTTTTTTCTTGTCTTGTCCATTGTCTATTTGTAATATAGACATACCATCTGGCAAACATAAGTTATCAGTCACTTATCAGGAGGCCCAAGCATGAGATTCTGTGTACCCATTTGAAACCCATGTCCCACACAAACATCATAAAGTCCACCATTTTTCTGATTCTTTGCTTTTTGCCAGCCATTTTGCTGAATATTTGAAAGTATAAAATGTATATGAAATGGATTCTAGTTCTAAGGATGTGTGTAAATATGTGTATGTGTGCATGTGTATGCATATGATAAACTCACAGGTATGCTCACTAGTGATTGTGACATATGCTGTGTTAGAATATCTTGGAATCTCTATAGAGGTTGGCAAACAAGGCCAAGAAAATGACTCCACCCGGTGATGCTGGGATGGCTTCACAAGGCTAGGTCTTAAATGATGAGAAGAGGAGGATAATGGGGGAAGAAGCAGATATGAAGGTGAACAGACCTGAAAGTACCTGGCATGTCTGAAGGATGGAAAGAATTCCAAGGTGTTTGCAGTGAAATATTTTTGGTGAGGTTTTGGGGAATGGCAGCATATGAGGCTATAAAAGTGTGAGGGAACAAGATTTGGAAGGACCTTATATGTTGTAAGAAGGACTACATCCTGAAGTAGGTTAGGAGCCACTGAAGATTTTTTTTAATGTGGGGAATTATGATGCATCCTTGGTGCCATTTGCTGATATAACAATAATTTACATTTCAAAATAAAGCTTTTGTTTCAGCCAACAAAAACTTTTAAGTGGGGCCAACATCATTCACAATTTGTCTTCAGTGTGTGTGTGTGTGTATGTGTGTGTGTGTTTGCAGTCATGTCTGACTCTTTGTGACCCCCTGGACTGTAGCCTTCCAGGCTCCTCTATCCATGGGATTTTCCAGGCAAGAATACTGGAGTGGGTAGCCATTTCCTTTTCCAGGGGATATTACCAGGGGGTATTACCAATCCAGGGACCTGCATTGGCAGGTAGATTCTTTACCACTATGCCACCTGGGAATACTGCTTATTTTAAACAGAAGGGTTAGCTTTAGTTGTTCTCCTAACACAGATGTTTGCTATAAGTCAGTTAGAATGTCTAAGAATTTGGGATTCATTTCCACTATTATTGCAAAGGAAGTACACTGAAATTGATCAAAAGACTTGCAAGGTGTCAATGTTGGGTGGGTTTAACAAATCTACATCTCATTCATCTAATCTCTTATAATTTCATGAAATTGTACTAGAATTACTTCTTTATTTCTGAAAATGAAATGCTTAGATATTATTCTTTAATACTAATGTGATAATTATTGCATTAATTAGGCAAAAATGAATAAAACATATGAAATTTGTGGGAAAAAAGGCTGTCCACAAAGATTTTTATAGAACTCTGGGACCTTTGGGATACTAGGACTTTTCACAGTGGTTGCTTTGAATTATTTTTCCTCTTCATGAGAAAAAAGCAAATAATAATAATAAGTATTCCAATATTTTCTCTATCTTTGCACCTTTTCTCTCTTGCATTCTTTAATCTTGGAAAGAGAAGATTTCATATATGATAAATGGACTTGATTAATACTATTAAAACTTCTTTCAAAGTCTTGTAACTGTTACTGCAGAGAGATTTCATTTATTTTCTTCCTGATCAGTTATTGAAATAGTGTGTGAACTAAAGGAAAGGATTGTGTTCTCTTATTGGCTTGAAATAATTGTTAATAGATCGTTTGTAAGAAACATACAATCTGGCTAGTACTCCGCAGTTTGTGCTTCCTCTTCACCATAGAAATATGTTGCTGAGGCTCTGGGTAACTGATCCTAAATCAGCAGGATGCCTGCCAAGCAGAAATTGCAAGAATCTCCATCACTCTGTGATCCTTTAAGAGTTTCAGGTGGTAGAGCTAAAGTCATCAGTAAATCTGGAACTCTTTTGCAAGAAAATCCTAGACTTGATGGAATATACTATGTTACAGCCAGACTAATTTCATGTTGGATTATGATACCCTTTAGAACTTGGGTTTGGGAAGGGGCATGACTCAAATCAATTACTTGAGATTGTCTCATTAATGGTAATCATGGGAAATTTCCCAGGATTTAGGTGCCTTAGAAGGTTCACTTCATTACACTTAGATCACTCACAGCAGTAGGGGGTGTTTAGAAGCCCTATAGCAGTCTCTATTAAATGATACATTAGTAAGAGCTGATGGTGAGAGTTTTCCATGTGAAGAGCTTTAAGTGAGTCTATGTGAGTGTTCAAAGCCTTGGACATGTCTTAGCAGCCGATTCAAGATTAGCTCAGGTGGGTGTGGAGCTACAGATGCTCAGGGCTCTGAGAGCCAAAATTTTTCTGAATCAAAGCTGGAAATCAGCACAGTGTCTCCCCACTCTTTACATGTTCTGCAAAGAGAAGAAATGTGCAGATCTATTCTGGTCACTCAGTCTCATTGAATATTTATGGAAGTTCTGAAGCGAGTGAAATATTCCCAGATATCTCCTGAAGCTGAAACAGGCAGCTTGGAAATAGATAACCAGCAGTATTGGGTTTGTCTGCGTAGGGCAGCATACATTTTTAAAAATTACACAGGAATTGGTGAAATGTGCTACATCTTGGTGATTTACCATAAAATTAGTGAATTCTTCTGAAATTCAGCAGATTAGGAGGAAAGAAAAGCAAAGCAAAATTTAAAAGACAAAGAGGCATTTTAAAGCAACTGTTGTCAGTGCTTAATGATGCAAATAATTGATTTAGTTGACCAAGTAGATAGACGGTTCTGTTTCAGTCCAACTTCTTGTCATTTAGTACCATGCCGTATATTTGGTTTCCCTTAAATTCTTTCTACTATAAAGGATCTCTTGATCACAAAGAAAAGAAATCCAGTCAAGAAAGTTCATTTCAGGAAGATACGTTGTAAGAAAACTATAACCAATGTCACAGACCTAGGAAGCACAGCACAGTCACGACTGGAAAGGAGTTGGGAAGGTGATAAGCCAAAGCCCTTCTCTTTTTCTCAGGGACTGTGGAAGACTGATTGCATTATAATTGTAGTTAATATCTTCCTATATCCTTATCCAGTGCCCTGTAACTTTGAAGTCCCCTTCTCCTCTGACTCTGGACCTCAGCCATTTGTCTTACTTTGGCCAATAGGATATGAGCATACTTGATGTAAGCAGGGGCTTGAAAAATGTGCGTACAATTCCTGTCTTCTCTGGATTTGCCATGAGAACATGCCCAGCTTAGCTTATGGGACACTGATATACATTATGAAATAGAATCAAGTCAGCTCAACTGTCTCAGCTGAAGCTCTAAATAGGTAAGAAACTCCAGCTAATATAACTAAACATACCTATCCAATGCACAGTTGGCCACAGATGTATGAGTGATACCACAGAGCTCAGGTCAAATCAAAAGAACTGCCTAGCTAATACAGAGACTCTTGGGCCAAAATAGATGTTTATTATTGTATGCTGCCAATATTTTCTAGTTATTTATTATATAGCAATATTGAGGCAAATAGATAATGGAAGCAAGGGTTAAATTGTCTCTTTCATTTCTGCTTCTCCCTTCCCTCTCCTTCCCAGTCCCCAGCTTGTGCACTGCCCGGTATCTCTGCCAGACCTTTGTCTGCCTAACCCACAAGTCCAGTTCAGTTCAGTTCAGTTCAGTCGCTCAGTCGTGTCTGACTCTTTGAGACCCCATGAATCGCAGCACACCAGGCCTCCATGTCCATCAACAACTCCCGGAGTTCACCCAGACTCACGTCCATCGAGTCAGTGATGCCATCCAGCCATCTCATCCTCTGTCGTCCCCTTCTCCTCCTGCCCCCACTCCCTCCCAGCATCGGAGTCTTTTTCAATGAGTCAACTCTTTGCATGAGGTGGGCAAAGTACTGGAGTTTCAGCTTTAGCATCATTCCTTCCAAAGAAATCCCAGGGTTGATCTCCTTCAGAATGGACTGGTTGGATCTCCTTGCAGTCCAAGGGACTCTCAAGAGTCTTCTCCAACACCACAGTTTAAAAGCATCAATTCTTCGGTGCTCAGCCTTCTTCACAGTCCAACTCTCACATCCATACATGACCACAGGAAAAACCATAGCCTAGACTAGACGAACCTTTGTTGGCAAAGTAATGTCTCTGCTTTTGAACGTGCTATCTAGGTTGGTCATAACTTTCCTTCCAAGGAGTAAGCGTCTTTTAATTTCATGGCTGCAGTCACCATCTGCAGTGATTTTGGAGCCCCCAAAAATAAAGTCTGACACTGTTTCCACTGTTTCCCCATCTATTTCTCATGAAGTGGTGGGACCAGATGCCATGATCTTTGTTTTCTGAATGTTGAGCTTTAAGCCAACTTTTTCACTCTCCACTTTCACTTTCATCAAGAGGCTTTTGAGTTCCTCTTCACTTTCTGCCATAAGGGTGGTGTCATCTGCATATCTGAGGGTATTGATATTTCTCCCGGCAATCTTGATTCCAGCTTGTGTTTCTTCCAGTCCAGGGTTTTTCATGATGTACTCTGAATATAAGTTAAATAAACAGGGTGACAATATACAGCCTTGACGAACTCCTTTTCCTATTTGGAACCAGTCTGTTGTTCCATGTCCAGTTCTAACTGTTGCTTCCTGACCTGCATACAGATTTCTCAAGAGGCAGATCAGGTGGTCTGGTATTCCCATCTCGTTCAGAATTTTCCACAGTTTATTGTGATCCACACAGTCAAAGGCCTTGGCATAGTCAATAAAGCAGAAGTAGATGTTTTTCTGGAACTCTCTTGCTTTTTCCATGATCCAGCGGATGTTGGCAATTTGATCTCTGGTTCCTCTGCCTTTTCTAAAACCAGCTTGAACATCAGGAAGTTCATGGTTCATGTATTGCTGAAGCCTGACTTGGAGAATTTTGAGCATTACTTTACTAGCATGTGAGATGGGTGCAATTGTGTGGTAGTTTGAGCATTCTTTGGCATTGCTTTTCTTTGGGATTGGAATGAAAACTGACCTTTTCCATTCCTGTGGCCACTGCTGAGTTTTCCAAATTTGCTGGCATATTGAGTGCAGCACTTTCACAGCATCATCTTTCAGGATTTGAAACAGCTCAACTGGAATTCCATCACCTCCACTAGGTTTTGTTCATAGTGATGCTTTCTAAGGCCCACTTGACTTCACATTCCAGGATGTCTGGCTCTAGGTGAGTGATCACACCATCGTGATTATCTGGGTTGTGAAGATCTTTGTTGTACAGTTCTTCTGTGTATTCTTGCCATCTCTTCTTAATATCTTCTGCTTCTGTTAGGTCCATACCAGTACACATTACCAACTACCATTTTTGTGTCTCTCAGTCCAAATTTCTGACATAGGAAAAACTCTAATTAGTCTAAGGAAAGCCACTGAATTGGTTTATTTGGGGCCAGGAGTCCAGTTGATCCAATCAGTCATGGTTGAGGTGGTGGTGATGGTGAAAGGAGAACAATATCACATGATCTGGGGATATTCAAAGGGAGTGATTCTTCTCAGAAGGGAACTATGGCCAGAAAACCACTGTAGTTTGTATCTAATTGAAGGGCAAGCCTAAAAATTAGCAAGGTACACAGCAAATTTGATTTGTAGATCAGTACATCATCTTGAAATAAACTGCTAACTACTAATGCTTAGGCAGGTTAAGTTTCCCTCTGTCATACAACTAGAGAAAGGTAGATTCAGAAGTAGAATATAGATTAAATTGAATCCAGAGCCCATGAAATTTATGATTCTGCCTTTACCATTTTTATAATGACTGAGAGAATAAAACTGTGTAAATTGATGCCTAATGAAAAGCTTACCAGGTTCCTAATTGAGCAAGTGGAGGTCAATTAACAATGAAAGATTGAGAAGTTGATTAGGAGATAGTGCTGTTGGGTATGATAAGATTCTTTCTTGATTGCATCTTTGCTTAGAGAGCTACTCAGCCCTTATGGGGGATTAATGACACCTTCTATTTTCTGTGCTCAGATTTCACCATTCAGTAGGAAGTTGGATTTCACTTCATTTCCCTGTTTTTAGTCTAATGCTTCACCTCCATCTTCCATCATATCTGGTATTCTCATATTCAAAGTCTCTCAGGTTTAATACCTTTAAAGAGTAAATTTCTTATTTCCTTTGGAAGGAAGTATGGTGAGTTGGTTGCTCAAGGTAGAAGTTTGGGACCTAAAAGTGAAAGTTGCTCAGTCGTGTCCAACTCTTTGCTACCCCATGGACTATACAGTCCATGGAATTCTCCAGGCCAGAATACTGGAGTGGGTAGCCTTTCCCTTCTCCAGGGGATCTTCCCAACCCAGAGATCGAACCCAGGTCTCCCACACTGCAGGCATCTTTACCAGCTGAGCCACAAGGGAAGCCCAAGAATACTGGAGTGGATAGCCTATTCCTTCTCCAGCGGATCTTCCCAACCCAGGAATCGAACCGGGGTCTCCTGAATTGCAGGCAGATTCTTTACCAACTGAGCTAGGAGGGAAGCCTTGGGACTTAAAGATCCATCTAATTACTCAGTAGAGAGACTGAATCAATCTGTTTTCTGTACTGTGTATCATCCTTGTCTTTTGTGCTATCTGGTGCCTCCAAGACATGCCATTTTCTTTGTTCTGCAGGGTCAACTGATTTTTCTCTAAGAAATATCATCTCCCTATATAGTTATTAGATTCCAATATCCTCTACTCTGCTAAATTAATTACCTTACCTCCATCTACTTTAAATCTTCAAAATTTTTATTAAGATCTCTAGTCCACTGTTTCTTTACTCTTTGTCCTTGTGTATTCATCTATTTTTAAAGTCTGTTTACTATAATTATAGTTGCGTTTTTGGAGCAGATAAGACCAATATGTGGTTCATTGACTATGTTTAGGAAATTATCCCCCCTCCCCATGAGTTTTTAAATAGAAACTTTTTCATTTCGGTTGTTGCAAGATTTATCTGAAAGTTATCAATACTAGTTCATGTTAAAGTCTAGTATCACTTACTTATGGAAGCTTCCAAACAAATAAAACAAACAGTAAATTCTGGTTCTAAGTGCAGTGATAAGATTTTTTTCTTCCATATAAATTTCAATTTGGTAGTATTCTAATTTTAGTGGTACTCTCACTTCCAAACTTTCGTCATCTAGTGCTAATATTATTTGTGAAATAGTCATTCATCTCATTTTCCTCCAGGTCAGAGGAATACCCCTTGATTTTTACCTTAGGAGAAAGTAAAGGATAGTGCTGGGCCAGGGGTTGACATTTAAATACCAGATCTTCTGACGTGTTGCTAATTCCTACCATCAATACTACTTCTAGTTCATGATTTGAGATTCATCTAGGTTACTTTAACCTTCTGTACTTTTGTTGTTGGCGGCTGCGACGGGTGCGCCATAGCGCAGGTGGCTGCGACATGGCACGCCATAGCGTGGCAGAGAGGAGCCACCCCACGTCCGAGGTCAGGGGCAGAAGCTGGAAGGACCCCATGCCCGAAGAGCGGCGGCCAAGAGGAGTTACCCCATGTCCCAGGTCAGGGGCAGCGGCCGAGAGTACCAGACTGCGACAGTGCAGGAACGGCCGAGAGGAGCTACCCGGAGTCCGAGGTCGGGGGGGGGAGGCGCCGAGAGGAGATACCCAGTGTCCGAGGTCAGGGGCAACGGCCTGGAGGAGCTACCCCACGCCCCCACGCCCGAGGCCAGGGGTGGCGACGAGAGGAGTTACCCGGAGCCATGGCTGCGTGGGCACAGGAGGGCCTAGAGGAGCTACCCCACATCGAAGGTCAGGAAGGGCGGTGGTGAGGAGATACCCCTCGTCCAAGGTAAGGAGAAATGGCTGCGCTTTGCTGGAGCAGCCGTGAAGAGATACCCCACGCCCAAGGTAAGAGGAAACCCAAGTAAGACGGTAGGTGTTGCAAGAGGGCATCAGAGGGCAAACACACTGAAACCATACTCACAGAAAACTAGTCAATATAATCACACTAGGACCACAGCCTTGTCTAACTCAATGAAACTAAGCCATGCCCGTGGGGCAACCCAAGATGGGCGGGTCATGGTGGAGAGATTTGACAGAATGTGGTCCACTGGAGAAGGGAATGGCAAACCACTTCAGTATTCTTGCCTTGAGAACCCCATGAACAGTATGAAAAGGCAAAATGATAGGATACTGAAAGAGGAACTCCCCAGGTCAGTAGGTGCCCAATATGCTACTGGAGATCAGTGGAGAAGTAACTCCAGAAAGAATGAAGGGTTGGAGCCAAAGCAAAAACAATACCCAGCTGTGGATGTGACAGGTGATAGAAGCAAGGTCCGATGCTGTAAAGAGCAATATTGCATAGGAACCTGGAATGTCAGGTCCATGAATCAAGGCAAATTAGAAGTGGTCAAACAAGAGATGGCAAGAGTGCATGTCGACATTCTAGGAATCAGCAAACTGAAATGAACTGGAATGGGTGAATTTAACTCGGATGACCATTATATCTACTACTGCGGGCAGGAATCCCTCAGAAGAAATGGAGTGGCCATCATGGTCAACAAAAGAGTCCAAAATGCAGTACTTGGATGCAATCTCAAAAGACAGAATGATCTCTGTTCGTTTCCAAGGCAAACCATTCACTATCACAGTAATCCAAGTCTATGCCCCAACCAGTAACGCTGAAGAAGCTGAAGTTGAATGGTTCTATGAAAACAACAGAATGGGAAAGACTAGGGATCTCTTCAAGAAAATCAGAGATACCAAAGGAACATTTCATGCAAAGATGAGCTCGATAAAGGACAGAAATGGTATGAACCTAACAGAAGAAGAAGATATTAAGAGATTGCAAGAATACACAGAAGAACTGTACAAAAAAGATCTTCACAACCCAGATAATCACGATGGTGTGATCACTCACCTAGAGCCAGACATCCTGGAATGTGAAGTCAAGTGGGCCTTAGAAAGCCCACTATGAACAAAGCTAGAGGAGGTGATGGAATTCCAGTTGAGCTATTTCAAATCCTCAAAGATGATGCTGTGAAAGTGATGCACTCAATATGCCAGCAAATTTGGAAAACTCAGCAGTGGCCACAGGACTGGAAAAGGTCAGTTTTCATTCCAATCCCAAAGAAAGGCAATGCCAAAGAATGCTCAAACTGCTGCACAATTGCACTCATCTCACACGCTAGTAAAGTAATGCTCAAAATTCTCCAAGCCAGGCTTCAGCAATATGTGAACCATGAACTTCCTGATGTTCAAGCTGGTTTTAGAAAAGGCAGAGGAACCAGAGATCAAATTGCCAACATCTGCTGGATGATAGAAAAAGCAAGAGAGTTCCAGAAAAACATCTATTTCTGCTTTATTGACTATGCTAAAGCCTTTGACTGTGTGGATCACAACAAACTGTGGAAAATTCTGAACGAGATGGGAATACCAGACCACCTGATCTGCCTCTTGAGAAATCTGTATGCAGGTCAGGAAGCAACAGTTAGAACTGGACATGGAACAACAGACTGGTTCCAAATAGGAAAAGGAGTTCGTCAAGGCTGTATATTGTCACCCTGTTTATTTAACTTATATTCAGAGTACATCATGAGAAACCCTGGACTGGAAGAAACACAAGCTGGAATCAAGATTGCCGGGAGAAATATCAATACCCTCAGATATGCAGATGACACCACCCTTATGGCAGAAAGTGAAGAGGAACTCAAAAACCTCTTGATGAAAGTGAAAGAGGAGAGTGAAAAAGTTGGCTTAAAGCTCAACATTCAGAAAACAAAGATCATGGCATCTGGTCCCACCACTTCATGAGAAATAGATGGGGAAACAGTGGAAACAGTGTCAGACTTTATTTTTCTGGGCTCCAGAATCACTGCAGATGGTGACTGCAGCCATGCAATTAAAAGACGTTTACTCCTTGGAAGGAAAGTTATGACCAACCCAGATAGCATATTCAAAAGCAGAGACATTACTTTGCCAACAAAGGTTCGTCTAGTCAAGGCTATGGTTTTTCCAGTAGTCATGTATGGATGTGAGAGTTGGACTGTGAAGAAGGCTGAGCACCGAAGAATTGATGCTTTTAAACTGTGGTGTTGGAGAAGACTCTTGAGAGTCCCTTGGACTGCAAGGAGATCCATCCAGTCCATTCTGAAGGAGATCAGCCCTGGGATTTCTTTGGAAGGAATGATGCTAAAGCTGAAACTCCAGTACTTTGACCACCTCATGCGAAGAGTTGACTCATTGGAAAAGACTCTGATGCTGGGAGGGATTGGGGGCAGGAGGAGAAGGGCACGACAGAGGATGAGATGGCTGGATGGCATCACTGACTCGATGGACGTGAGTCTGAGTGAACTCCGGGAGTTGGTGATGGACAGGGAGGCCTGGCGTGCTGCAATTCATGGGGTCTCAAAGAGTCGGACACGACTGAGCAACTGATCTGATCTGATCTGATGTGTAAATAACGTTTTGGAAGAATAATTAGTACTGGTTTCCCAGAAATCTATGAGAATGTTACTTGTAACAATAATGTACTCAGATAACTGGCATTAGAAATGTTTAGTTCTGCCTAGGAACAAAGCTCTCAAGAATGATTGCCATGGTTTTCGACAGTTGGTATATACACCCCAGTCTACAGAGGTCTTTTTGGCAAGAATCAACCTACTCTGAGTGTTGCTTAAAAACAAGATAGCCCTGAGCAAGGCTAGCCCCCACGTGAATTATGAGAAAACTAATAAAATATCCATAGAAGTTGGAAGCATGTAAGCATTTAAAGTAGTATTGCATTATTATAGTGTTTTATGGAAAACTCTCAAAAATATACATATATTGAGAAAGACCTCCTCCAAATCTATTATCAAATGGGATTATTGCCAAATTCCCTAAAAATTTTAGGAGGTCAGTTAATTTGGCTTTAAATTAGTGCTCTGATAAAAATTGAACAAGTAGCTCACTTGGCTAGACAAATTTCCCCATAAAAGTTGTATCTTGTCTAGGGGAATTTTCTAGATCAAAACCACCTTATTGGCTTTTAGTAAATTACCTCATCCATTTAACACATATGTCTTAAAGTCCTACCCTATTCTAGACACTGGTAAGGTCATTATAAGTTCAAAGAACTTATACCTTATTGTGACTATATCAGGTATGCATATGTGCTAAGTCACTTCACTTGTGTCTCTTTACGACCCTATGGACCATAGCCCACCAGGCTCCTCTGTCCATGGGATTCTCCAGGCAAGAATACTGGAGTGGGTTGCTGTGCCCTCATCCAAGGGATCTTCCCAACCCAGGGATCAAACCTGCATCTCCTATGTCTCTTGCATTGGGAGGAGGATTCTTTACCACTAGCGCCACGTATAAATATAAAATAGTGCAGTGCAAGATAGATGCCATGTGAGCAATATAAATGAGGTGTCAGGGAGGAAAGCCCGACTTCTTCAGTAAGGGGTAATCAGGAAAATATTCTATTTGATATAGACCCCAGAGTTCAGTTGGTAAAATGGAAAGAAGAGCCTAGGAGGAGAGGATGCAGTAATTAAAATCATAGAAACAAGAAAGCACAAGGTATTGGGGTAAATAGTAAGTAGGAATTTTTGATTACAGTTTATAGTTCATATTGGGGATTAATGAAAATAAGACAAAAAGGTAATCAAAGAAAGCAAAAATAAACAAATGGGACCTGATTAAACTTAAAAGCTTCTGCACAACAAAGAAAACTATAAGCAAGGTGAAAAGACAGCCTTCAGAATGGGAGAAAATAATAGCAAATGAAGCAACTGACAAACAACTAGTATCAAAAATATACAAGCAACTCCTGCAGCTCAATTCCGGAAAAATAAATGACCCAATCAAAAAATGGGCCAAAGAACTAAATAGACATTTCTCCAAAGAAGACATACAGATGGCTAACAAACACATGAAAAGATGTTCAACATCACTCATTATCAGAGAAATGCACATCAAAACCACAATGAGGTACCATTTCACGCCAGTCAGAATGGCTGCGATCCAAAAGTCTACAAGCAATAAATGCTGGAGAGGGTGTGGAGAAAAGGGAACCCTCTTACACTGTTGGTGGGAATGCACACTATTACAGCCACTATGGAGAACAGTGTGGAGATTCCTTAAAAAACTGGAAATAGAACTGCCTTATGACCCAGCAATCCCACTGCTGGGCATACACACTGAGGAAACCAGAATTGAAAGAGACATGTGTACCCCAATGTTCATCGCAGCACTGTTTATAATAGGCAGGACAAGGAAGCAACCTAGATGTCCATCAGCAGATGAATGGATAAGAAAGCAGTGGTACATATACACAATGGAGTATTACTCAGCCGTTAAAAAGAATACATTTGAATCAGTTCTAATGAGGTGGATGAAACTGGAGCCTATTATACAGAGTGAAGTAAGCCAGAAAGAAAAACACCAATACAGTATACTAACGCATATATATGGAATCTAGAAAGATGGTAACGATAACCCTGTATGTGAGAGAGCAAAAGAGACACAGATGTATAGAACAGTCTTTTGGACTCTGTGGGAGAAGGAGAGGGTGGGATGATTTGGGAGAATGGTATTGAAATATGTATAATATCATATAAGAAATGAATCACCAGTCCAGGTTCGATGCAGGATACAGGATGCTTGGGGCTGGTGCATTGGGATGACCCACAGGGATGGTATGGGGAGGGAGGTGGGAGGGGGGTTCAGGATGGGGAACACATGTATACCCGTGGCGGATTCATGTTGATGTATGGCAAAACCGATAGAATATTGTAAAGTAATTAGCCTCCAATTAAAATAAATAAATTTAAATTAAAAAAAGAAAAAAAAAGGTAATCAAGGCTATCCTATAGGGAACTTAAAAGCCAAGTAAAGTAGTTTATGTTTTAATTTGTCCTTGGTAGAGAGATATTAAAGTTTGAATGAGGTTATAGTACTTTGGCCACCTCATGCGAAGAGTTGACTCATTGGAAAAGACTCTGATGCTGGGAGGGATTGGGGGCAGGAGGAGAAGGGGACGACAGAGGATGAGATGGCTGGATGGCATCACTGACTCGATGGACGTGAGTCTGAGTGAACTCCGGGAGTTGGTGATGGACAGGGAGGCCTGGCATGCTGCGATTCATGGGGTCGTAAAGAGTTGGACACGACTGAGTGACTGATCTGATCTGATGATCTGATAGTACAATTAAACAAGTGGACATTTTCTAGATGATCCAGGGAGAAGATTCTGGAGGCAGTTTCACTAGATGTCTGAAACAATCTGCCCAGAGAGGCTTGAAACCTAAACTATGGCAATGCCATTGAGAATGCCAAGGAAGAAAATTTAAAAAAAAAATTAGACATAAATAGCAAACTTACAGGGTGAGGCAACTGACTGGATGTTGGGAGAGAAAAGTCATGAACAATCCACAGTCATTGAGCTTTTAAGTCTAGGTGACATAGTACTCTCAATGGAAATAAGAAATCATTAGTTTGATGGAAGATACAGTGAATTTAATTTGTTTAGTTTGAGGTTTCTGTAGAATCCAGGTAGAGCTGTCCAGTAGATTAGGCAGATATATAATTTTAGAGCTTGGAGGAATAGTTGGATTTAGAAATAAGCATGATACTCATCATTATAGAAGTTATAAGTAAGCCAAGGGATTGGGGGAAACTCTTCAAGAAAGAGAAAATACAGAAAGAGATGATCCAAATCTTGGAAAAGGGAAACAGCCAGGGAGAAAGTGAAGGAGCAGTAATTGAGTAGAATCAAGAGAATGAACAGAAGGCAATGAAGGACCATGTGGTTGGTTGAAACTGCCAAATGCAGAAGAGAAGGAAGTTTTCTAGTTGTTTTGAGATGAAAGATTGATGTGCTACAAACTAGTCCATGATAGCTAGAAGTGGAAGTCTTTTATTTTTTTGACTATTGTGAAATACTTCCTCCTAGGAGTGTGTGATTTGTACTTAGAAATAACTCCATTATGATTGTAAAATAATACATGCTTTTTTATAAAAATTTGAGTAACCTCTGACTATAAGTGATTTAAATAAAAATTCCCCATAATGTTAACATTGGCATGCATGCATTTGCCAGCATCTTTCATGAATCAGCCGTGAGAACACAAATCTCTCAAGTATCTGCTTTTATCGATGTGCTAAAATCGTTTGACGAGTTCTTTATTTTTGTAGATGGTATTTTTAATGACTGAAGAGTACTCATTCTAGAGATGTATCAAAATGTATTACCTCATTCATAGACATTTGTTTCCAGATCATGTCCTTATCAAATAATAATTTTTAACCTTTTTTTTTTCATTTTGGTTTATATCTTCAGGGATGAGTTTACTAGGGTAAAAGTTAGGCATATCATTTTCCAGTCATTTGAAACATTTACCAAATGACTTTCCCTAAAAGTTATTGCAGTTTGCTGTTTCCTTTGTAGATAGGATATTCCATAGTTAATGAGCAAAGTGACTCCTGCATTAAAGGTTGTCTTTAGTTCTCCATCTCCCTGGGCTACCATTTTCCCACAAAACATTTTAATGAGCATAATTAAGAAATATTACCAATCAGTGCATATGGCAGTAGTATGTAACTTAATGTAGAATGATTTAGGTGCTCCTACACCACTCGTAAGTTTTTCAATCATAAATTGCAGACAACTAATCTAATTAAAGAAATCCATACATCTTCCTGTCAAATGTTAAGGTCATTAACTAGTTTGCACCTGAAAAGGTCTGTAAAGCCTTTCAATGTGGATTATAGAAGCTATTTAAATTCACTTAACAAGAGCCAATGAAATCTACTCAGTCATATCTATCTTTTATTCATTTTTCTTTGCTCATCTCTAGATTTTCCATTCTCTAGAATCAGCTTCTCATGCTTGATGCCTATAAACATTTAATAATATATTATTTGATTAAAATATTAATTTTAACATTAAAAAGAATGCCATCTTTTCTATAAAAAGGAGAAGTAATAATAAATATCCACATTCCTTTTAAAATATATTAAAAAATTCTGGAAGGATACAGAAGTACTAAGAGTAGTCATCTGGGATATGGGTGAAGTAGTTTTGGGTAGATGATGGATGGACTGGGAAGGAATTTTGAGCCATGTCAATATCTTGCTTATTCAAGAAACTAAATTAAATAAACAAGATCTTGATTTTATGACTTTTAAAAAAGCAAAGAAACATGTTAAAAGAATATCTAGTACAGTATTATTTTTGTTGTTCTATCGCTCAGTCATGCCTGACTCTTTGTGACCCCATGCCAGGCTCCCCTGTCCTTCACCATGTCCCACAGTTTGCTCAAACTTGTGTCCATTGAGTCAGTGATGCCATCCAACCATCTTGTCCTTTGTTGTCCCCTTCTCCTCCTGAACTCAATCTTTCCCAGCATCAGGATCTTTTCCAATGAGTCAGCTCTTTGCATTAGTTGGCCAAAGTATTGGAGCTTCAGCTTCAGCATCAGTCCTTCCAATGAATATTCAGGGTTGATCTCCTTTAGGATGGACTGGTTTGATCTCCCTGCTGTCCAAGGGACTCTCAAGAGTCTTCTCCAGAACCACAGTTTGAATGCATCAGTTCTTTGGCACTCAGCTTTATTTATGGTCCAACTCTCACATCCGTACATGATTACTGGAAAATCCATAGCTTTGACTGTACAGACCTTTGTTGGCAAAGTAATGTCTCTTTTTAATACACTGTCTAGGTTTTCCATAGCTTTTCTTCCAAGGAGAAAGCATCTTTTAATTTTGTAGCCGCAGTCACCATCTACAGTGATTTTGGAGCCCAAGAAAAAAATCTGTCACTGCTTCCACTTTTTCCCCATCTATTAGCCATGAAGTGGTGGACCAGATACCATGATCTTAGTTTTTAGAATGTTGAGCTTTAAGCCAGCTTTTTCACTCTTCCTCTTTCACCCTCATCAAGATGTTCTTTAGATCCTCTTTGTTTTTGGCCATTAAAGTTGTATCATCTGCATATCTGAGGTTATTGATATTTCTCCCGGCAATCTTGATTTCAGCTTGTGCTTTATCCAGCCCAGCATTTCACATGATGTATTCTGCATGTAAGTTAAATAAGCAGGATGACAATATATAGCTTTGACATACTCCTTTCCCAATTTGGAACCAGTCCGTTGTTCCATATCTTGTTCTAACTGTTGCTTCTTGATCTGCATACAGGTTTCTCAGGAAGCAGGTCAGGTGGTCTGGTATTCCCATCTCTTTAATAATTTTCCACAGTTTGTTGTGATCCACACAGTCAGAGGCTTTAGTGTAGTCAATGAAGCAGAAGTAGATGTTTTTTTTTGAACTCTCTTGCTTTTTCTATGGATGTCTTTTTCAATGGATGTCTTTTTAAAATCCAGTTTGTACATCTAGAAGTTCTCAGTTCACATACTGTTGGAGGTTAGCTTGAAGGATTTTGAGCATTACCTTGCTAGCATGTGAAATGAGTGCCGTTGTATAAATTACGTGAGCAAAAAATTGAGAAAATCTAAATATTCATTAAATAGAGGAGGAAAAATAAAATTATAGAATTATTGTACATGTGTGCTCAGTTGCTTCAGTCTTGTCTGCCTCTTGGAGTCCCCATGTTGCCTGCAAGGCTCCTCAGTTCATGGGATTCTCCAGGCAAGAGTACTGGAGTGGGTTGCCTTGCCCTCCTCCAGGGGTTCTTCCCAACTCAGGGATCAAACCCAGGTCTCCTGTATTTCAGGCAGATTCTTTACTGCTGAGCCACCAGGGTAATGACTTGAATGGATGATATGTCTATCAGATTTCTAGCTTGGGTGGGTTCTGTTACCATTAACTAAGAAAGGGAGTAGAGGAGTTGTGGTTGTGATTTCAATTTTTTTTTTCAGTTCAGTGGACATATGTAGGAGGTGTTTGTGTAACATCTAAGTAGATATGTCTAGTAGACATTTGAATATATGATCCTGGGACTCAGAAGGAATTTCAAGATTGAATTTATAGATTTGTTAACACCAGCATAAAAGAGATAGTTACAGTTATACACATAGGGTGATACTGAGGGAGGGAAGAGGGATTGAAGACATGTTTTATTGCTGAAGATGTTACTTCCATGGAGCAAAGAAAATCATCAATATTATTTTGTAAAATTGTACATGATTTATAAAGTCACTGGTGTTTTTAATGTTCTTACTTATTTCTAGTTTATTTATTAGGTGTTTTGTGCATTTTCATTATTCTGGGTTTAATATAAAGACAGTGATTTGTGATTAGTTAGTTCTGGCTGAGGGTTATACTATACTTTCTTGGGGTCCAGAGATTAAGATTTTGAAAGATTTAGCACTTGCAAATGTTAAATGTAAAACCATAGTATCTTTGGGTTTGGGGCCAGTTATTCTGAAGGCAGGCTTCAAGGCAAGGGGAAAGACATGGGGTAAAAAAGGGAATAGGCATTTTATTGTGCACTGTTGATGTTTCAGAAATTATGTTAGATATTTTATATATATTCCCCTATTTACCTATAACAATAGATCTATAGTGCTAGTATTTTATCCATAGTTTACAGTGATATAACAGACTCAAAGGGGTTAAAGGACTTACTCAAAGTCACTTTTGAAGAAATTTATAACAAAAGCTAGTGTTTTCTCAGCCCTGGTGTACATAAGAGTCATCTGTGGAACTTTAAAAGCAATACTCCAGGGCTCCCCAGGAGATTTTGATTTAGTATCTTCTTCATGTGGCCTTGGGCTGTGCAATTTTGCAGTGCTCCACGGGTGATTCTGTTGTGCGGTTCGGGTGGTGGTTAAGAGGTCTGGATTCAGTCAGACTGTGGTATGAGTCTTGGCTCCAGTTACTGGCACTGGGATCTTGGGCTAATTAATCTCACTAAACCTCAGTATTTATTCATCTGTTAAATGAGGATTATAGACCCACCTTGTGCCAATGTTGCACAAATTCAAAACACTATGCTGAATGGTCTTCCATTTCCCCTCCAAATTCCTGTTCTTCCTAGCTTTCTGTCCTGAAAGGCTGGCTTGCAGTGACTTCATCAATGGGCTGTGTTGCCTTCCAGTTTCTGGGTTGG
Source organism: Bos grunniens (assembly GCF_055505025.1). Taxonomy (NCBI): domain Eukaryota; kingdom Metazoa; phylum Chordata; class Mammalia; order Artiodactyla; family Bovidae; genus Bos; species Bos grunniens. The sequence continues at coordinate 139,195,761 of NC_141194.1, forward strand.
TTCAGCCCGCAGGAGGTCAGAGTTCAGGAGGAGAGTATGGGTATTTATTCCCCCAGTTTCTTCTCTGATGATTTGTCATGAGTTGCCCGTTGCTGTGTTCTTCCACCTAAAGTCACAGCTCCTGTCAGAGAGTCCTCTCCTAGAGCTACAGATATAGTTCTGTAATTTTTTGGATCCCAGAAAATGCCCTCTCCCCAGTGTCTCTTCAGCAAAGGTGGTAAAGGATTTGTGGCTACTGCTATCCCCAAAGCACTTCATCATCCTTTAACCTTGATCATCCTTTTGCAAATAGTCTCTTCATTAAACTCTTAATTACCCCATTTGAGTGTGCCATCTGTTTCCTACTTAGACCCTGACAGATACTACATACAAAGTGCTTAGCATAGTTCCCAGCACATATTAGAGTCTAAATAAATGTTTATCATTAAAGAAAAAGTTCTGTGTAATACATTCTTCAACTGTAGGTATGCATTTTGTTATTTCATTTGGAGTTTATGCTTCATTTGGTCCTTAAAGTTTAATTTCAGTAAAATCTGTTTAAACAGAATTCAAGTAACAAAGGCCTTCAATTAAGCAGGTATTCATTCTCTTTCTTTTTTGTTTTTTTTTCCCCTACTGCATTTTGCTTTGCAGGAAAGGAGATAAGTGATTGGAAGAAAAACTTACATTTATGATTTTGTAAAAAGAGAGAACTTCGTGGAGAATGTTCTAGGATGAGTGTACATTCAGCCAATATGAAATATTCCTGGGATTGCATAATGGGTCTAGCTCTACTAAGTCTGTTAATTTCTCCTAATTCATAGGGTTGCAGTGAGAATCCAATGAGACAAACTATGTAAGCTACATCTGATGAAATAAAGTACTGTATGTAACCCCTGAAACAAGAAACAAGTGATTCCTTTCTTTCACTCTCTTAGCCTTATACTAGGCTTTGATAGATTGATGGCCCCAAGTCCCTGCTAGGTAACCAGTCATTATTCACATGTTCCAGTGGTTTCTCAACCTGATTTCTTCAGTGAGGAAAGTGGGAAGCACATTTAAAAAATATTTTCAACAACACGCAAAACCCAAACTGGGTTTTTGTTTATTAGTTTCTGAAAACAATTCCAATAAGAGGATTTCCATGTTTTCTCAGAATTCTGTCTAAAACAGCTTTGCTTTGTTACTACTTAAACTAATTGTTAAACTCCAAGCTCATATATGTATATATATTTTTGCTTAGAATAGCAAAAATTTCAGATATGCCAGCCCTGTGTACCATTGTACCAAACTCTTTTATTAAACAACAAGAATTAGAAGGTTGCTGTATGCATACATGCTCAGTGGCTTCAGCTGTATCTGACTCTGTTATCTATGGACTGTAGTTGGACAGGCTCCTCTGTTCATGGGATTCTCCAGGCAAGAATACTGGAGTGGGTTGCCACATCCTCTTGCAGGTAATCTTCCCAACCCAGGGATTGAACCCACATCTGCTATGTTTCCTGCACTGCAGGCTAATTCTTTATCACTGAGCCACCAAGGAAGCCCAAAAGATTGCTGAGGTCTGATGAAATGGAGATAGGGCCGTAGCCAGTGAATAGCACCATGTCCTTTGAATTTTTGTTTCCATTTTACCTATCAGTTATAAGACATTAAGTAAAGGCCATTTTAAAGAGGGGGAGCTCTGTCCCTCTTTAGGGAATACATGTTAAAATAGAAAAAAAAAAACTATGTTTAAGGCCATTATTTTATATAAATACAACTGGGTTTCCCTGGTGGCTCAGACGGTAAGGAGCCCACCTCAATGTGGGAGACCTGAGTTTGATCTCTGAGTCGGGAAGATGCCCTGGAGAAGGGAATGGCTACCCACTCCAGTATTCTTGCCTGGAAAATAGAAAGAAAATAGTATCTTCAGGTGACATGTGATTTATTTTGCAAATATTATTCTTTCTTTGAACTATATAAAATGAAGCTTGAAGACACTGGCCAACTGGCAATGATGGTGGCTTTAATTATTTATTTTTCATATTATTTTTTTTCTTTTTTTAAATATAAATTTATTTATTTTAATTGGAGGTTAATTACTTTACAATATTGTATTGGTTTTGCCATGCATCAACATGAATTCACCACAGGTATACACGTGTTCCCTATCCCGAACCCCCCTCCCTCCACCCTCCCCGTACCATCCCTCTGGGTCGTCCCAGTGCACCAGCCCCAAGCAACCAGTATCATGCATCGAACCTGGACTGGCGATTTGTTTCATATATGATATTATACATGTTTCAGTGCCATTCTCCCAAGTCATCCCACCCTCTCCCTCTCCCACAGAGTTCAAAAGACTGTTCTATACATCTGTGTCTCTTTTGCTGTCTCACATACAGGGTTATTGTTACCATCTTTCTAAATTCCATATATATGCGTTAGTATACTGTTTTCCTTTCTGGCTTACTTCACTCCGTATAATAGGCTCCAGTTTCACCCACCTCATTAGAACTGATTCAAATGCATTCTTTTTAATGGCTGAGTAATACTCCATTGTGTATATGTACCACAGCTTTCTGATCCATTCCTCTGCTGATGGACATCTAGGTTGCTTCCATGTCCTGGCTATTATAAACAGTGCTGAGATGAACATTAATATACAATGGATTAAAGACAATCTCTTTAACAAGTGGTGCTGGGAAAACTGGTCAACCACTTGTAAAAGAATGAAACTAGAACACTTTCTAACACCATATTATTTTTCATTACAATTTATTACAAGATATTGAATATTGTCCCCTATGCTATACAGTAAGACCTTGTTGTTTGTCTATTTTATATATACTAGGAGAAATATCAATAACCTCAGATATGCAGATGACACCACCCTTATGGCAGAAAGTGAAGAACAACTAAAAAGCCTCTTGAAGAAAGTGAAAGAAGAGAGTAAAAAAGTTGGCTTAAAGCTCAACATTCAGAAAACGAAGATCATGGCATCTGGTCCCATCACTTCATGGGAAATAGATGGGGAAATAGTGGAAACAGTGTCAGACTTTATTTTTTTAGGCTCCAAAATCACTGCAGATGGTGATTGCAGCCATGAAATTAAAAGACGCTTGCTCCTTGGAAGGAAAGTTATGACCAACCTAAATAACATATTCAAAAGCAGAGACATTACTTTGCCAACAAATGTCCATCTATTCAAGGCTGTGGTTTATCCAGTGGTCATGTATGGATGTGAGAGTTGGACTGTGAAGAAAGCTGAGTGCCGCAGAATTGATGCTTTTGAACTGTGGTGTTGGAGAAGACTCTTTAGAGTCCTTTGGACTGCAAGGAGATCCAACCAGTCCATTCTAAAGGAGATCAGTCCTGGGTGTTCTTTGGAAGGACTGATGCTAAAGCTGAAACTCCAACACTTTGGCCACCTCATGTGAAGAGTTGACTCATTGGAAAAGACCCTGATGCTGGGAGGGATTGGGGGCAGGAGGACAAAGGGACAACAGAGGATGAGATGGCTGGATGGCATCACTGACTCGATGGACAAGAGTTTGGGTGAACTCCAGGTGTTGGTGATGGACAGGGAGGCCTGGCGTGCTGCAATTCATGGGGTTGCAAAGAGTTGGACATGACTGAGCGACTGAACTGAACTGAGTGTGTATATGGTAATGCCAAACTCCTAATTTATCCCTCCCCTACCTTCTTTCTCCTTTGGTAACTGTAAGTGTGTTTTCTATGTCTTTGAGTCATTTTTTTGTTTTGTAAATAAGTTCATTGACATTATATTTTAGACTCCACATGTAAGTGATATCAAACGGTATTTGTCTTTCTATTTCTGACTTCACTTCATATGCTAACCTTTAGGTCCATCCATCTTGCTTCAATTGGTATTACACCAGTTATGGCTGAAAATTTTTATGGATGAAAAATATTTCATTGTATGTATATGTGTATATGTGTGTATATATATGTACATATATGTATATGCATATACATACACACACACCATATCTTCATCCATTTATCAGTGGAAATGTATGTTGTTTCCTTCTCTTGGCAATTGTAAAATATTGCTGCTATGAACATTGGGGTCCATGTATCTTTTTGGAATAGAGTTTTCTCTAGATAATGCCCAGGAGTGGGATTGCTGAGTCATATGGTAGTTTTTTTTTTTTTAAGTTTTTCAACTAATTTCTGTACTGTTATCCACAGAAACTGTACCAATTTACATTTCCATGAACAGTGTAGGAGGCTTTCCTGTTCTCCACATCTTCTCCAGCATTTATTATTTGTTGTGGTTGTTCAGTGGCTCAGTCATTTCCGACTCTTTGCAACCCCATGGACTGTAGCACACCAGGCTTCCCTGTCCTTCACCATCTCCTGGAGCTTGCTCAAACTCAGGTCCATTGACTCAGTGTTGCCGTCCAACCATCTTGTCCTCTGCTGTCCCCCTCTCCTCTTGCCTTCAATTTTCCCCAGCATCAGGGTCTTTTCTAATAAGTTGGCTCTTTGCATGGTGGCCAAAGTATTGGAGATTCAGCTTCAGGATCAGTCCTTCCAATCAATATTCAGGATTGATTCCCTTTAGGATTGACTGGTTTGATCTCCTTGCTGTCCAAGGGACTCTGAAGAAATCTTCTCCAACACCACAGTTCAGAAGCATCAATTCTTTAGTGCTCAACCTTCTTTATGGTCCAACTCTCACATCCAAACATGATTACTTGAAAAAACCATAGCTTGGACTATATGGACCTTTGTTAGCAAAGTAATGTCTCTGCTTTTTAATACACAATCTATGTTGATCATAACTTGTCTTCCAAGGAGCAAGCATCTTTTAATTTCATGGCTGGAGTCACCATCTGCAGTGATTTTGGAGCTCAAGAAAATAAAGTCTCTCACACTTTCCATTGTTTCCCCATATATTTGCCATGAAGTTATGGGACTGAATGCCATGATCTGAGTTTTTTAGATGTTGAGGTGTAGGCCAGCTTTTTCATTCTCCTCTTTCATGCTCATCAAGAGACTCTTCAGTTCCTCTTCGCTTTCTGCCATAGGAATGGTGTCATCTGCATATCTGAAGTTATTGATATTTCTTCCAGCGATCTTGATTCCAGCTTGTGCTTCATCCAGCCTGGCATTTCACATGATGTACTCTGCATATAAATAAGCAGGATGACAATATACAGCTTTGACGTACTCCTTTCCCAATTTGGAACCAGTCTGTTGTTCCATGTCTGTTTCTAACTGTTGCTTCTTGACCTGCATACAGGTTTCTCAGGAGGCAGGTAAGGTAATCTGGTATCCCCATCTCTTTCAGAGTTTTCCACAATTTGTTGTGATCCACACAGTGAAAGCCTTTAGCATAGTCAATGAAGCAGAGATAGATGTTCTTCTGGAATTCTCTAGCTTTTTCTGTGATTCAGCAGATGTTGGCAATTTGATCTCTGATTCCTCTGCCTTTTTTAAATCCAACTTGAACATCTGGAAGTTTACTGTTCATGTACTATTGAAACCTAGCTTGGAGAATTTTGAGCATTACTTTGCTAGCCTATGAAATGAATGCAATTGTGAGGTAGTTTGAACATTCTTTGGCATTGCCCTTCTTTGGGACTGGAAGAAAACTGATCTTTTCTAGTCCTGTGGCCACTGCTGAGTTTTCCAAACTTGCGGGCATATTGAGTGCAGCACTTTGACAATATCATCTTTTAGGATTTGAAATACCTCAGCTGGAATTCCATCACCTCTACCTGCTTTGTTTGTATTGATGCTTCCTAAACCCACTTGACTTTGCACTCCAAGATGTCTGGCTCTAGGTGAGTGATCACACCATCGTGGTTATCTGGGTCTTATTATTTGTGGACCTTTTGATAATGGCTCTTCTGACTGGTGTGAGGTGATACCTCATGGTAATTTTGATTGACATTTATCTAATAATTAGTGATGCTTTGCATTTTTTCATGTTTATTGACCCTCTGTGTGGTCTATTTTGAGAAATGTTTATTTAGGTCTTCCACCCATTTTTAAAAACATTTTTTTTTTTTTTTGGTATTGGGTTATAGCCAATTAACAATGCTGTGATAGTTTCAGGTGGACAATGAAGGGACTCAGCCATACATATACATGTGTCCATTCTCCCCCAAACTCCCCTCCCGTCCAGGCTGCCATGTAACATTGAGCAGAGGTCCATGTGGTATGTGGTAGGTCCTCATCGGTTATCCATTTTAAATATAGCAGTGTTTTTTGATTGTTTCCTTCTGTTGTTGTTGTTATTGTATTCTATGAACTGTCTATATATTTTGCCCCTGTAGGTCACATTGTAAATATTTTCTCCCAGTCCATATGTTGTCTGTTCATTTTGTTTATGATTTCCTTTGCTGTGCAAAACTTGTAAGTTTGGTTAGGTTCCATTTGTTCATTTTGATTTTATTTCTATCGCCTTGGGAGACTGATCCAAGAAAACATTACTTATTATTCGTGTCAGAGAATGTTTTGCCTATGATCTGTCCTAGGAGTTTTATGGTGCCATGCCTTGTATTTAAGTCTTGAAGCCATTTTGCATTAACTTCCTTGATTTACATGCAGCTGTCCAGCTTTCCCAACACCACTTGCTGAAGAGATTGTCTTTTTTCCATTATATATTGTTGCCTCCTTCGTCAAAGATTAATTGGTGATAGGTGTGTGGATTTATTTCTGGGCTCTCTATTCTGTTATTCTGTTCCATCCATCTATGTCTGCTTTTTTTGCCAATACCATGCTGTATTGATTACTGTACCTTCATAGTTTTGTCCAAAGTCTGGGACAGTTATGCCTCCAACTTTGTTTTTTTTTTGTTTGTTTGTTTTCTCTCAGTATTGCTTTGGCAATTGTTTTTTTTTTTTTTTAATGGTTCTATGGAGAAGGCAATGGCACCCCACTCCAGTACTCTTGCCTGGAAAATCCATGGACGGAGGAGCCTGGGAGGCTGCAGTCCATGGGGTCGCTAGGAGTTGGACACGACTGAGCAACTTCACTTTCACTTTTCACTTTCATGCACTGGAGAAGGAAATGGCAACCCACTCCAGTGTTCTTGCCTGGAGAATCCCAGGGATGGGGGAGCCTGGTGGGCTACTGTCTATGGGACGCACAGAGTCGGACACGACTGAAGTGACTTAGCATAGCATAGCATAGCATGTAAATTTTAGGATTATTTTTTCTAATTCTGTGAAAAATGTCATGGATAATTTCATAGGGATTGCGTTAAATCTGTAGATTGCTTTGGGTAGTATGGCTATTTTAACAGTATTAATTCTTCCAATCTAGGAGCATGGGATATCTATTTTTTAAATTACAGAAGCTTCAGTACACTATGTTTTATAACAGTAGAACATCAACCTTTATTGATGACTCCAGCCTAAAGAATAGGTCAAATTTGTAGGATGTGTAAATGAGCAAATTTGATAGTGATAGACAGTTTTTCTTCCTCTCTATAATATTGCACCAGAGTAATTGTTAGTCCTGTAAAATCTGATTTATGATTTTACATACAAACCACATGAATTAAGGAGAGTTATTTACTTTACAAGTCAAAAAGAGGATTATTCATTTTACCAAATGATTCAAGAACTAAAAGAAATTCCTCTTACGTCTATTTTTCCAAATACATTTATGTTTTTTTTTTTTTGATTTTTAATTTTATAAAGTGGTTTTTTTTAATTTTATTTTATTTTTAAACTTTACATAATTGTATTAGTTTTGCCAAATATCAAAATGAATCCATCACAGGTATACATGTGTTCCCCATCCTGAGCCCTCCTCCCTCCTCCCTCCCCATACCATCCCTCTGGGTCGTCCCAGTGCACCAGCCCCAAGCATCCAGTACCGTGCATCGAACCTGGACTGGCATCTCATTTCAAACATGATATTTTACATGTTTCAATGCCATTCTCCCAAATCTTCCCATCCTCTCCCTCTCCCACAGAGTCCATAAGACTGTTCCATACATCAGTGTCTCTTTTGCTGTCTCGTACACAGGGTTATTGTTATCATCTTTCTAAATTCCATATATATGCGTTAGTATACTGTATTGGTGTTTTTCCTTCTGGCTTACTTCACTCTGTATAATAGGCTCCAGTTTCATCCACCTCATTAGAACTGATTCAAATGAATTCTTTTTAATGGCTGAGTAATACTCCACTGTGTATATGTACCACGGCTTTCTTATCCATTCATCTGCTGATGGACATCTAGGTTGCTTCCATGTCCTGGCTATTATAAACAGTGCTGCGATGAACATTGGGGTACACATGTCTCTTTCCCTTCTGGTTTCCTCAGTGTGTATGCCCAGCAGTGGGATTGCTGGATCTCATTCAAGTATGAAGGAGAAATCAAAAGCTTTTCAGACAAGCAAAAGCTGAGAGAATTCTGCACCACCAAACCAGCTCTCCAACAAATACTAAAGGATATTCTCTAGACAGGAAACACAAAAACGGTGTATAAGTTCGAACCCAAAACAATAAAGTATATGTTTTTGTTAAGTGATTCACTGCTGGAAGTCAAGCTGAAAGCCAAAGTGTTGGGAACCACTATAATTTGAAAGTCCTTTAGAAAAGAGATTGTGCAGACCAATGGGAAATAGAATTGAATTGGCAACAGTTTCATTTATTTATGTACTATTTGTAGCACAGGTCTAACCATAGACCCATTCTTCTCTCCTGAGCACAGGGTTAGAGTCCAAGGCTCTCCCTTCTTCTCTAAACCTGAGTCAGGTTGGTGATTCTGAAGGACCAATCCCTTCATGGCTTATATTCCTGTTTACATGAATATTCTATCTCCCTTTTGGACAATTCGCATTGCACACTTTCATATTAAGAATTCCACTATGTTCTGCAAAACAGAAATCTCTTTAACCTTGCTGAGCCCACAGTTCCCAAAGTTATTTTACCACATCATCTATTTATTTTCCAGTATAATACTTTACTCACTGATGATAGTTCTGCATCAAGGTAGTTGTGATTTTGGTTTGCTGTGAGAGAAGGTGATCTCAGAGTTTTACTCTGCATCTTGCATAGTCCCCCCACCCCACTGCTGCTGCTGCTGCTAAGTCGCTTCAGTCTTGTCTGACTGTGTGACCCCATGGACCACAGCCTACCAGGCTCCTCCGTCCATGGGATTTTCCAGGCAAGAGTACTGGAGTGAGGTGCCATTGTCTTCTCCGCCCACCCCACTGTAACACCTTAAAACACCTAGAAGAATTTGGAAGTTGTCCAAAGAGGTCTTGGTATGCTCTTTTCCAACATTGTCACTGAAGTCTGTAAAGGAAGTCTATATATTTTATAAATTTTATAGCCCCTGACGACTTCAATATTTAAACTAGTCTTCCAAAGCTCCAAAGGCTCTTGATAAGACCACTTCCTCCTTCCAGAACTGGATTTAAGGGAGGCTCTAGTTTCCGTTTATTGCAGGGAAGCCCACCCTTCTCAAGGTGGCAATATTACCCACAGCAGGACTAAGGGTGCTTTATATTGTTTCTTGTGCTTAATGTAATAGCCTCCTTCAACATTGTCAGCCTACTGTAAATTGCCCAGGAAGACTACGCCCTAGAAAAAAGCTATAATTAGATCCAATTACCCACCTTTCCATAAGAGACTTGCTATAGAGTGAATATTTTTCTGTCCCGCCCCTGCACCCCCCAACCCCCCGCCTCCAAATTCTTATGTTAAAACCTGATTCCCAGTGTGATAGTATGTGGAGTTGGGGGCTTGAGACTTGCTATAGAGTGAATATTTTTGTGTCCCACCCCTGTCCCCCAAACCCCCCGCCTCCAAATTCTTATGTTAAAACCTGATTCCCAGTGTGATAGTATGTGGAGTTGGGGGCTTTTAGGAGTGATTAGACCATAAGGTTGAAACCCTCATGAAAGGAATTAGTGTCCTTGTAAAAGAGACCCAAAGAGGTCCCTCACCCTATTTGCCATGTGAGGTCAGAGTGAGAAGATGGCCATCTGTGAACTGGGAAATGGGTCCTCATCAGATGCCACAACTGCAACTGCCTTTATCTTAGACTTCCCAGCCTACAGAACTATGAGAAGTTAATGTTTTTTACACTACCCAGCCCATGATACCGGAGAAGGCAATGGCACCCCACCCCAGTACTCTTGCCTGGAGAATCCCATGGATGGAGGAGCCTGGTAGGCTGCAGTCCATGGGGTCGCTATGAGTTGGACACGACTGAGCAACTTCACTTTCACTTTTCACTTTCATGCATTGGAGAAGGAAATGGCAACCCACTCCAGTGTTCTTGGCCTGGAGAATCCCAGGGACAGAGGAGCCTGGTGGGCTGCCATCTCTGGGGTCGCACAGAGTTGGACACGACTGAAGCGACTTGGCAGCAGCAGCAGCCCATGATATTCTCTCATAGGGACCCAAAAGGACTAAAACAAGACTCAATCCCAGGACTAATCATTTCATACCTTATGCATTTATTTAGCTCATTTACTCTCAGATAGCCAAACCCCAGGGAATACCACATTTCCCAGATTCCTTTAAACTGACCCAATATCCCACTCCTCCATAATTCCCTCAGCCATCCTAAGGAATTACTTGCATCTCATGGTCTGCTGTGAGCAATATCCCTAATGTTTGTATCTGCATCTATGAACACCCTTTTTATTTTTGTCCTAAAGGAAACCTGGCTTTCCTTTAAGGTATAACTTGTCCTGAACCCCTTGCCAGTGGTAGCTGATTTTTATTTTCTCATATACCCCATTCCTCAGGTTTCTCCTCCTTCCTTTTCCAAAAACCTAGCTTCTATCGAATCCCCAGCCATCAGATGAACTATTATTACCAACCCTTTCAAGTTGGGCTCTAACAAGGGTCCTCCTGCCCAATGTCATTTGAGCCAGTAGAATAAGACTGAATTCATTTCAGAAACAAAGGAAAGATTTATTAGCTGATAGAAGAATGGAGGGACTTCCCTGGCTGTCCAGTGGTTAGCACTTTGCCTTCCAATGCAGGGGTTGAGGGTTTGATCCCTGGATGGGGAGCTAGGATCCCACAGGCCTAATGGCCAAGAAACAAAAACATAGAACAGAGACAATATTGTAACAAATCCAATAAAGATTTTTTAAAAATGCATGCTCAGTCACCAAGTCATGTCTGATTCTTTGTGACCCCATGGACTGTAGCCCGCGAGACTCCTCTGTCCATGGGATTTTCCAGGCAAGAATACTAGGGTGAGTTGCCACTGGGCCACCTGGGAAGCCTGTTTTGAAAAATCATCCACATCCAAAAAAAAAAAAAAAAAACCTAAAAAAATTTTCCTGTTATACAGAGTAAGTCAGAAAGGTGAGGGTGGGAACTGAGAGACTCAGATTGAAACATATACATGTACATTACCATTTGCAAAACAGATAGCTAATAGAAATCTGCTGTGTAGCACAGGTAGCTCAACCCAGTGCTCTGGGACAACCTAGAGGGGTAGGATGGGGTGGGGTGGGAGGGAGGCACAAGAGGGAGGGCTATGTGTATACTTTCAGCTGATTCACGTTATTGTATAGCAGAAACCAAAACAACATTGTAAAGCAATTATCCTCCAATTAAAAATAAATTTAAAAGAAAGAATGGAGAGGTAAGAGTGCTGTGGGTGGGTCCGCTCTATAGGGTTTTTTTGCGGGAGGGGGTGGAGTCTTTGTGGGGCAGGGCAGGTGTGCTGTATTTGGCTGCAGATCACAGCATGTGCACAGCATCTCTGCATTTGGCCTGCCGCTGCCGGGATCTTGAATTGAGAGGGCGCAGGCATTCTGTGGTAGGAAATCTGGTCTGAAGTGCCTGGTCTGAGTCCTCTGCTAGGGGCACCCTTGTGAGCGAGTGAAACTAGACTCAGCACAAAGGAAAAGGAAGAAAAGGATAAGAGGTCAGATTTTATGTTATTCCCCAAATTCTATCGTTATTTCCCAGGAATTGTTAGTGGGCTTTGCCAGTGACAAATCCCTCCTGTCTTTTGTTCTGCTCCTCATTCTTGAGGGGTGCTGGGGATCTCAGGTCCTCTCCTGGAGTTGCTTCTTGCTGATTTCAGGTACTGTCAGAACCCTGAGTAGAGGAACAGCCCTTCTTCCAGCTGCCTGAGGTCTGTTTGGTGCCCTCCAGGCCTTGGCCCTAACTATCCATATCCCCGAGCAGCCACTACCATTTGTCTGAGCAGGCTCTGGGAGTTGGTGATGGACAGGGAAGCCTGGCGTGCTGCTGTCCATGGGGTCGCAAAGAGTCAGACATGACTGAACTGACTGACTGAACCTTATGGAGACAAAGGACACCAGAAAATATAAGGTTCATGGCCCAAATATTAGCAAGAGAATGATGGTCACATGTCAAGTTTTCTTAAAAATGAAAACTTTCTTAAAAAGTTATCTCGGTGTTTGCCCTGTATATAAGCAAAAGTGTACTGCAGTGCTGAGGCTCACTGCTGCCACCTGAATAACCCTGGTCACACCTTCCGTTGTTTTCCGGAAAAGAAGCTTTAGGTCAGAGAGAGGGTCACATGAGAGTCAATAGGGCTGTTGTCTCAGGTTGTCTCTCTGGAGATGGGGGCTCTGTGGGGCCTGTTCAATCGAAAGTGATGTGCCCACAGAGTGATCCCTGCAACTTCAGGGCAGAGTGGGTGGTTAGGGTCACCCAGCAGGGGTCTGTTCCCTTAAGGAGTGTGCTGACCTTGTGATCCACTGGGTTTCCAGGTTTTTGTGTGCACCTGGTCTCCTAGCTGGAAGGGGTTTAAGACCAGGTCAGTGAGCACAGGCTGCACGTGTTTACCATCTTCTGCCTTGGCATTTGTGATTTCTCCTAGTTTCTCCATTTCAAGGGGGTTAAGGTGTCCTTTCTCTTGGGCTTGGGGAATGGGTCTACCATACATGAGTTCAAATGAACTTTAATTTAACTGTTAGGGCTAAACGCATGCAGAGCAGGACAATAGGAAGCAGCTTAATTCAGTTTTGAGTTTTCTAACACAGTTAAGTGGAGAAGGCGATGGCACCCCACTCCAGTACTCTTGCCTGAAAAATCCCATGGACGGAGGAGCCTGGTGGTCTGCAGTCTATGGGGTCGTGAAGAGTCGGACACAACTGAGCGACTTCACTTTCACTTTTCACTTTCATGCATTGGAGAAGGAAATGGCAACCCACTACAGTGTTCTTGCCTGGAGAATCCCAGAGACAGGGGAGCCTGGTGGGCTGCTGTCTGTGGGGTCTCACAGAGTTGGACACGACTGAAGCGACTTAGCAGCAGCAGCAACACAGTTAAGGACCTTTTCAAAGTCTGATTGGATCTCTCTACAGTCCCCAATGATTGGGGTCTCCAGGCTTAGTGCGAGATCCATTTTACGCCCAGGGCACTTGTTATTCCCTTTATTGCTTAAGACACAAATGCTGGGCAATTATTGCTTTGTAGGGATCCTGGGAGCCTAAGCCTGGGGATTATTTCTTTTATTAATGTCTTAGCCACTGTGGCTAATGTTTCAGTTCTAGTAGAGAATGTTTCTATCTACCCAGAAAATGTGTCTGCTCACACCAAGACATAGCTGAAATTGCCTGGTACTCATACACACTGGGTGTGACAGTGAAATCAGTCTGTCAGTCGTCTCCTGGATATGTCCGCCTGGTTCAAATGGATCTTACCTGGGGGCCTCTTGAGGTTCTGATGTTGGAGTTACTCATTGTGAAGTTGGAGCATGTCTCAACTGTCTGACTGATAAAGCTAAATAATTATATATAGGGCTTCCCTTCTGTAGCGAGTTCCATGATCTTCCCTGAGGGCACAACACTTGCAGTTTGGGGAAAGAAGTATTGCCCACGTTCATTAACTAGCTACTCATGACCTCTTAGATCTCTATTAAAGCCCCATTTTGGGGCTTTGTCTAATTTTTCCTTTGTGTAGACATGGGAATGATTGGATGGATCTGGCCTTGAAGTTATGAGGGGTAGTTGCCAAGTTACTGGTCCTAGGACTGCCCTTCTGGCTGTTGTGCGTGCCTTGTTTCCCTTTATTACCTTTTTATCCCCCTTTTGCTGACCCTTGTTGTGAATGACTACCACCCTTTTGGGAAGTTATACTGCTTCTGAGAGCTTCACTATCCTTAAGCCATGTTTCACCTGTGTATTTTCCACAGCAAGCTTACCTCTTTCCTTCCAAATAGCCCTGTAGTGCGTATGTAGCATGTGCATACTGGAAATCTGTGAAAAACATTTAAGAACTTCCCTGTCCTGAGCTCTAAATTTCGGGTGAGGGCTCTCAGTTTCTCCTTTTGGGCAGAAGTCCCGGGGAGAAGGCTTCTTGCTTCTCTGATTTGGGTCTGCGAGGTTGCTCTGTGTCCTGCCAGCCTTTTCCTCTCTCTCACAAAACTGATCTTTTTTGTGAACCATTCCTCCTGTTCAGGATTTGGGAGAGGCTCACTTCCTAGTTTGGGGTGATTGGAATAGATTGTGTCTATGATTTCTGTATAATCCTGCTCCAGGGGTCCCATTTCTGTGGGTAGCAGGGTGGAAAGATTTAGCTTGTGAGACGTTTGTATGGTAGCCTCTGGGTTGTCTAAAAGCACAGCTTGAACTTCAGTCAGCTCTCCAGGTGATAGCTGTTCTGTTCCCTTAGAACTTGCTATAGCCTGAACCTGGTATGGAGGCCATATAGTGATTGGCTGACCAAAGGTTAACTGTTCAACCTCCTGTAGCAGGGTTGTAGGAAAAAAGGACACCCTTTAGAGGTTTGATCTAATTGTTCAAGGAAATAAGCAATCACCCGAGTAAAGGGTGATGGTTTTTGAGCGAATATCCCAAGGGCATTTTGCTTTTTCTCAAGAATATAAAGATCGGAGGGTTTAGCTAAAACTGGGAGGACTAGGAAAGAAGCCTGAAGTCTTGCTTTTTCAGCTCTTGAAAAACCCCTTCAATATTCTGAATTCCATTCAAAAAGGTCATCATTCTTTGCTTTCAACTTTTCACATAGAGGCCAGGCTACTAGACCCTAGTTAGGGATCCAGATGTGGCAAAACCCGGCCACCCCCCAGAAAACCCCTGAGTTGCCTTCTAGTTTAGGAGGGGCAAGCCTGTAAATGGCTTCTTTCCTTTCCTGGGGTAGGCTTCTCTGACTATCTGTGAGAATAAAGCCTAGGTGGGTCATCTTTTAGGTGGGTCATTTTGCTGCTAAGCTGCTAAGTCACTTCAGTTGTGTCCGACTCTGTGCGACCCCATAGACGGCAGCCCACCAGGCTCCCCTGTCCCTGGGATTCTCCAGGCAAGAACACTGGAGTGGGTTGCCATTTCCTTCTCCAATGCATGAAAGTGAAAAGTGAAAGTGAAGTCGCTCAGTCGTGTCCGACTCTTAGCGACCCCATGGACTGCAGCCTACCAGGCTCCCCCGTCCATGGGATTTTCCAGGCAAGAGTACTGGAGTGGGGTGCCATTGCCTTCTCCAGGTCATCTTAGTTTGTGATATTCGAGACTGTCTTGGATACCTTATATCTTTTATTGGCTAGGTGGTTCAGAGTGGTTACAATATTTTTGTCAGAGGCGTCCTTAGTGTGGCTGGTGATCAGAATGTCATGTACATACTGGAGGAGGGTTCCCACTCAGTATTCCCCACTGGGTTTCTTTGGGGAAAAACGGAGGTATTACAGAATGAGTGTCATGGCTTAGTAAGGATCTGGTCAGTGAGGCCCTGTATCACAGGGGCAATGCTCAACAGTCTACTGACTGATAGGGTACTGTTCTGTACCCTAAAACATGCGTGTTTTAGATGGACTATCACAGGACTAGCTCTTACAGCTTGTCCCCCCATCTCTGGGCCCAGACTTCAGGATTTACTCCAGGAAGGTCAATTTGCTCTGTCCACGGAGGTTTGAACTCCTCCATTAACACTGTCATCTTACACCCTTTGTCTAAAGGGACGCCAGTCTCCGCTTTGTGTCCCATTAGGTGGAGAGTGGTGCCCAGTTAATGTAAGATCGCTCTTCCTAGCAGGGGTATAGGGCATGTGGGGACACACAAGAAGGAATGGGTGAGCTTGTGTTCATCTAGTTTACATTTTAATGACTCTATGAATACCCATTCTTGGGCTTTCCTGATCCCCTCATAATTGTGCTACTCTTTGGACTGAGTTTACCTGATCTGGTGTTCAGAACTAAGTGGCATGGATGTCTACTGAGAAATCCGCAGGCTTTCCTCCTCGTGTCCAATGTCAGTTGGGGCTCCTCAAGGGTCAGTTGTAATGTCAGTTTAGGAGTTTTCTGGTCCCATCATTCTTCATGTATTTGGACCACCTGCCTTTGAGGGTAGTCAACAGTACCTGTCATTTCTGGTCCCCCTTTCAGGGGCAGTAAGGGCATTCTCTCTTCCAGTATCCCTCTTGTTTTACATATGGTGCACTGACTGGACCCTAGTTTCCTTGGCTTGCTATCCCTGGGTTGGGGCCAGGGGTCACTCACCGGAGTTCAGCGTCTCCATGGGCAGTTAGTTCAGAGTTCTGTGCCCACTGTCATTGGGGGGCAACAGCTAGTAGGCAGGCTTGTCTCCTGGCCTTTTTATCCTCTGGCTCTTCCTCCTCTATACTTTGGTTATTAAAAGCAGGTAGGCAACCTCAACCAACGAAGAAGTAGGGGTATTTGGTTCTATTTCCAATTTCTAAAGTTTATGCCTAATGTTAGCTAATGTTAGGGGCACTTTGAGAAACAAATTATGACCTCAGGATTTCATTCCCTTTCAAAGACTTGAGGTCAGTGGTAGTATAGATTTGGAGGCCTTCCCTGAGGTTTTCTAAGGATGCCAGAGGATTTTCAGTTGTTCCCTGATTGATGTTTTTCATCTTTATTCCAATTGACAGGTTTCTTTCCTGCTGCCTTGATTCCTTTTAGGATCATACCTTTATAATGAGTCAGCCTCTGTCTTCTCTATGATCTCAGTGGTTCCTGTTGGGCTTGTTATCCGGGACTATTTGATTCCCCAGTCTGAAATGAACATGAACTACCTTGTTTCTGTTCTCTTTGTCTGCATTCCTGTTAGGCTTTTGAAAACAGTGTGGCCTCTGGATGTCAGCTAGTGGGGTCATGGGTCTGAAAGATTCCCCAGATCAGATGCAGGAACTATTCTGAATCTTCCTTTCCTCAACCCCTTACTATGACTTTTCCATGTATACACATCAGAAGTGGTAAATGGGATGTGTACCTGGATAAGCCCTCCTCTACTGAGGACCTAGCTCAAAGGGAACACTTTTCTTCATGGGTTGTTGAACCCTGGTTAGTGATTAGTCCCATTTAGCATAGTTGCTAGACTGAGTTCTGGGGGAGGGGGCTGGTACAGAGGGAGCCCTTTGGGCCTGTGACCCAGATCAGAACATGAATGAAGAGGGTAGGGAGGGAGCAGTGGGAGGAGGGTTGGGGAGGAGATCAAGAAGGCCCTCGAAGGAACGATCATGAACTGATATTACCTCAGTGGGGGAGTGCCCACATTCCATTTGAAGACCTTTATTCTGCTATAAGGTCGTAAAAACTGGACATAGGGAATTTTATCCCATTTCTTTTGTCTCTGGCACAGCAGGTCCAGTTGTAGAAATGGAGTTGTAATTCTGAGACCCAATGGTGGGCCAACTTTCCCCATCTCTCAGCAGGTATTGGGGCCAGCCTGTATCACATATGAAGATTAAATATTTTGGGGTCATGGGCTGATACCTGAAAACTTCCAGTTCTACAGAATGCACAGTAATGGGCTGTCCTTCAGTATGGTGGACATTTGGTTTCCTGTAACTTACATGTTCTGTTTTGGATTTCTTTCAAACTACCAAGGGTGGTGGGATTGGAGTCATTTGTTGCAATGCAAATGGCACAAAATATGACCCAGATGAGATTTTCGGTTCAGGAAATTTAGAACAAGTGCCAAATTGTTAATAGATTCTTTAAAAGACCAAAATAGGAAGCATGCAAATGGCATGGAGTCTGGCCTGGTGGGCTGTTGTCCATGGGGTTGCTAAGAGTCGGACATGACTGAGCGACTTCACTTTCACTTTTCACTTTCATGCATTGGAGAAGGAAATGGCAACCCACTCCAGTGCTCTTGCCTGGAGAATCCCAGGGACGGGGGAGCCTGGTGGGCTGCCGTCTATGTGGTCGCACAGAGTCGGACACGAGTAAAGCGACTTAGCAGCAGCAGCAGCAGCAACCCTTGAATTTTCAATGCCAGTACTTGAGATAATTACTCCCGTCTCAGTCATATGAGTTTAGACAGGACTGCCAAGGGCTTCCCAGGTGATGCTAGTGGTAAAGAACCCACCTGTCAATGCAGGAGACATAAGAGACATGGGTTCTATCCCTGGGTTGGGAAGATCCCCTGGAGAAGGGCATGGCAAACCACTCCAGTATTCTTGCCTGGAGAATCTCATGGACAGAGGAGCTTGGTGGGCTAGTCCATGGGGTCAAAAACAGTTGGACATGACTGAAGTTACTTAGCATGCATGCATGCCATCAGGCCAGAAAAACTTAGCCATGTTACTTCCTGACCTACTTGGTCCATTAGGGAGTGTCACAGCTGTCTGAGGTGGGTATCTTCTCTTTGATCAAAGAATGGAAAGGTGGGAGCTTGAACCCTAGAGTATATTTCTCTCCCCGAGAGGCCATTGTTGGAGCTGCATTATAAGGTTCTTGTCAGCAGGGGAAGGGGACAGAGTTCTTGTGGGCCAGGAATAGCTATGCTGCTCACGGCATCCCAGATCAAAGTGCTGGGGACAGCATTTCTGCACCCTCTGTGTCATCGCCATCTTGAAGTGTCATGCACATGGTCCACCAAGCTGAAGTGGTGAGCACAGCCATTTTGCACTAGGAACTCTGATCTGAAGTGCCTGGTGCAAGGCCTCTGCATGTGCCACCACATAATCAAGTGAAACTAGACTACGCACAAATGAGAAAAGAAGGTGAGAGAGAAACAAAGTAGTTCAGTATTTTGCAACACTGAGATTTGCCACACACACACAAAATCACAGTTCTTCTGGCTGAATTAACTTTAAATTGAAATCTATAAATCTCATTTCCCTAACACACTTCTCAGGGAAATTTGTGCTCCCATTTTCCCAGAAAGTATTTTCACTAGTTCTCTTTATAAACCATCCACAACTCCTTTACTACTCAACCTGAGCTGCTAATCTTATTTCACTGAGAAAATAAAAGCAATCAGAATGAAGCTATTTCACCTTCCTACCTGAAATACCAACCCATCTCTGATGTCCTTTTACAATAGGTAAACTGTCCCTGGTCTCATCTAAGGCTAGTCCTTTCCATATGTACTGGATCTCATCCCCTCTCAGTCTCTCTTCTCAACTATTTCACTCCAGCAGTTATCTTCCCTTTATTTTGCAAAATCAAATTTATCCCTCTCAAGGATCATTATCATCAACTACAAGCATGTAATTTTCTTCATCTTAAAAATTCTTTCATTGACCTGACATCTCTCTCTAGTTTTCCACCCCATTTTCTGCTTTCTTTTATAATAAAAATGCTAAAAATAGACATTTGCACTCACACTCTCTACCTCCTGTTTTTTTTAAAATCAAACTTCAGTCAATCAGACTCTCATTCCCGTTCTTTAACTAAGATGGCTTTTGTTAACATCATGAATGACCATTATCTTTTTTAAGATAGTGGTCAAATATATTTCCTCATCTTAACTTGCCTCTCAATGTCAGATACAGTTAATTCTTCTGCATCAAGTTGGGTCCTTAGAGGAGCAGATGTCAAGATGTGATTAAGGTACAAGGGAATTATTGAGGGCAATACTTATGAATGATAAAAGGGAGAGAGCAGGAGAAGGTAGGGAAAGCGTCTGTGATAAAGGTCAGATACCTGTGAAAAGAGAGAAGGAAAAATGCATAAACTAGGAAGAGGCTCAGAAGAGTCATTGAGCCACAGTTGTACACCTGAAGAGTCCCACAACCTATAGTAGAACCCCATGCTGTGCTCAGTCATTGGTTAGCAAGTGTATAAAGGAAGCATGGACTCACCACAAATAGCACGGGTGATACAGAAAGATGAAAGCTGGGGTTGCTGGCCAACTATCCCCCTACAGGGTAGATCTGAGTGTAGCATTAATACAGCCACATACACTTCTTTCCTTTTGAAATAACGTTCTTTGCTTGGTTCTTGGCATGTCACGTTGTCTTGATTTTCAGCCTTCCTAGAACTTCTTGTTGAATTCTCCTTGTTTTTCTAAACTCTAATGACTAGATTATTTGCAGGGCTAAACCCTTTATTCTCTTCTTTATCTATGCATAGAACTTAGGGGAATTCATCCAGTGTGATGGATACTACATAGATTTATACCATAACCTACAACTCCATTGTTTGGAGTTTACAACATACAGTGTTTACAACTCATAATGTTTGGATATCTAAAAAATGCCTTAAGTAAATGAATACACTAATTTGAAGAGATACATGCACCCCAATGTTCATAGCAATATTATTTATAATAACCAAGATATGGAAACAACCTTGCTGCTGCTGCTGCTAAGTCCCTTCAGTTGTGTCCGACTCTGTGCGACCCCATAGACGGCAGCCCACCAGGCTCCCCTGTCCCTGGGATTCTCCAGGCAAGAACACTGGAGTGGGTTGCCATTTCCTTCTCCAATGCGTGAAAGTGAAAAGTGAAAGTGAAGTCGCTGAGTCGTGTCCGATTCTTAGCGACCCCATGGACTGCAGCCTACCAGGCTCCTCCATCCATGGGATTTTCCAGGCAAGAGTACTGGAGTGGCTTGCCATTGCCTTCTCCGGGAAACAAACTTAGTCTCCACCAATAGATGAATGGATAAAGAAAATGTGGCATGCATGTACAATGGAATATTACTCAGCCATAAAAAGAATGAAATTTTGCCATTTGTAACAGCATAGATAGAACTGTCTGGTATTATGCTTAGTGAAGGAAGTCAAGCAGAGAGGGACAAATACTGTATGTTTTCACATCTATGTGGAATTTAAAAAACAAAAAATGGTATGAATATACCTAAAGAGAAAGAGACCTACAGATACAGAGAGGAAAGTGGTGGTTGCCCGAGAGGAGAGAGGTGGAAGACAGGCAAAACAGGTAAGAGGGATTAAGAGGTACAAACTACTAGGTATAAAATAAGTAAGCTACAAGGATGTAATGTACAGCACAGGGAAGATAGCCAATATTTTATAATAGCTTTATATAGTATATAATCTATAAAAATACCAAATTACTATGTTATGCACATGAAACTAATATTATGTCAACTACACTTTAAATAAAAGCATGAATGAATAATTACCTCAAACTTAACATATCCAAGCAAGAACTGTTGATTTTCTAATGCCTCACATTTCACAAAACTTCTTCTTCCACAGTGCTACTTAACTCTGTAAAAGGCAACACAACTATTCATTAGTTGCTCAAGTCACAAGATTTGCAATCATATATAAGTCTTCTTTGTCTCACATTGCAGTATTTAATTTATCATCAAAATTCTGTCAGCTTTCAGTTCGAAATTTGTTCTAGTATGATCATTTCTTCTTCCTCTACTGCTTAGTTCTAATATAATGCTTCAGGCTCTACCTTTTTACTCTCTTGATGGAATTCTATTGTTTTGTCCTGGTGTTTCTGGATTTCTGCCTCTTTGAATTCCTCTTCTCAAGTCTCTGATACTGATGCTTCAGTTGACATATCTTTTTGGCTCTCAATTCAAGCATCACCCCTGAACACTACTTTTTTAACCTTTAATGGCTCTGCATTGTACAGCTGGCAACTCACTGTATTCATTCAACTGGTATTTATAGTGTCCCCATGTAAAGGAATAGTTCTAGGTAATAAGGATATAGCATCAACAAAATGGATAATATCATAGCTTGCTATAGAACTGATATTCTAATAGAGGAAGACAGACAATAAATGAATAAATATATAATTCATCATGTGGGAGTAAGAAATAGAAAAGTAAAAACAAGTATGAGGCTACCAGAAACACTGGGTAATGTGTACTGTTTTTATAAATGGTGCTGAGGGAAAAGTACTCTGTGAAGGTAACATTTGAACAAAGTTGGAGGGAGAGAACCATGCAACTAGGTAAAGAGTATTCCAGGCAGAAAGAAGTGTACTACGAAAGCCCGAAAGTAGGAATGTTCCTGGTATGTTCAGTGAGGCTGGATTGGTTACATATTGTTGTGTAATGCTACCTCAATACCTACTGACTCAAGACAGAAGTTGTTCATTATATCACAGTGAGCACAGGTTTAACAAAATCTGGTTGTGACTTAACTGTGTATCTCTGGCTTGCAAGGCTGCAATCAAGGTGTCACCTTGGATGAATTTACCTCAAGGCTTGACTTGGGGAGGATCCACTTCCTAGCTTACATACTTGGCTGATGGAATGATTCAGTTCTTGCAGTGTGTTGGGTTGAAGTCCTCAGTTCTTTGTTGGCTATTGGTCAGAGGCCCACCTTAGTCTCTTAACACATGGCCTTCTCCATAAGGAAGCTCACCATGTGGCAGTTGTCTTCTCTCTGATTTAGCGACAGAGGGAGCAAGATAGGGTGAATATGGGATCCCGTTTTTATAACCCAATCTCTGAAGTCACTTGCCGTTACTTTTGTAATATCCTGTTTCTAGAGGTGGATCACTAAGTCCAGTCGACACTGAAGGGTAGAAGATTGCACAAGGCGGTGAACACCAGGAGACAAGGATTGTCACATGCATGCTCAGTCATGTCCAACTCTTTGTAACCCCATGGACTGTAGCCCGCCAGGCTCCTCTGTCCATGGGATTTCCCAGGCAAGAATTATATTGGAGTGGGTTTCCACTTCCTCCTCCAGGGGATCTTCCTATCCCAAGGATAATTGGGGGCCATTAAAATAAGACTACTTACTACAGAGGTCATTGTGGCTGAAACAGAATGGTCAGTGGATATAGTGATAGGAAATGAAGTCAGAGAAGTTGAGGAAGGATCAGATCATGTGCATTCTCATGGGCCCTTGTATGTGTCTGAATTTAAAAGACTCATTCAGCTGCTTTTGGGAGAATGGGCTATATGAGATCAAGGTCTAAAGCAGGGAGTGCAGTTAGGTTGTTGTTGTTCGGTTGCTAAGTCCTGTCTGACTCTTTGTGACCCTATGGACTGCAGCACACCAGGCTTTCCTGTCCTTCACCAACTCCTGGAGCTTGCCTAACTCATGTCCATTGAGTCAGTGATGCCATCGAAGCATCTCATCCTCGGTTGTCCCCTTCTCTTGCCTTCAATCTTTCCCAGTATCCGGGCCTTTTCCAATGAGCTGGCTCTTCCATTAGGTGGCCAAAGTATTGGAGCTTCAGAACTGAGCCGTGAGACACCTCATCTGGAAGTTGGGAAGAGGAGGTGAGGCCAGCAAAAGATACCAAGAATAAGCTGCCAATGAGGTAGAAGGTAAACTAAGAAAAGTTTCCTGAGAGAATATCATGTATTTACAGTACCATTTAATTCTTTTGGCTTCAGGCAGGAGTGTGTCTTGAGGATGCAAAGATAAAGGTGAAAAGATAGAACAGTTAAACTGATTTCCACTCAGCCTCCTTAGCAGAGCTTGAAAATGGTGTAACTCATCATGAGAAATGCTGGGCTGGAGGAAGCACAAGCTGGAATCAAGATTGCCAGGAGAAATATTAATAACATCAGATATGCAGATGGCAGAAAGTGAAGAAGAACTAAAGAGCCTCTTGATGAAAGTGAGAGAGGAGAGTGAAAAAGTTGGCTTAAAGCTCAACATTCAGAAAACGAAGATCATGGCATCTGGTCCCATCACTTCATGGCAAATAGATGGGGAAACAGTGGAAACAGTGTCAGACTTTATTTTTTGGGGCTCCAAATCACTGCAGATGGTGATTGCAGACATGAAATTGAAAGACGCTTACTCCTTGGAAGGAAAGTTATGACCAACCTAGATAGCATATTCAAAAGCAGACACATTACTTTGCCAACAAAGGTCCGTCTAGTCAAGGCTATGGTTTTTCCAGAAGTCGTGTATGGATGTGAGAGTTGGACTATAAAGAAAGCTGAGAGCTTAAGAATCGATGCTTTTGAACTGTGGTGTTGGAGAAGACTCTTGAGAGTTCCTTGGACTGCAAGGAGATCCAATCAGTCCATCTTAAAGGAGATTAGTCCTGGGTGTTCATTGGAAGGACTGATGTTGAAGCTGAAACTCCAATACTTTGGCCACCTGATGTGAAGAGCTGACTCATTTGAAAAGACCCTGATGCTGGGAAAGATTGAGGGCAGGAGGAGTAGGGGATGGCAGAGGATGAGATCATTGGATGGCATCACCGACTCAATGTACATGGGTTTGGGTGGACTCCGGGAGTTGGTGATGGAAACGGAGGCCTGGCATGCTGCAGTTCATGGGGTCGCAAAGAGTTGGACATGACTGGGTGACTGAACTGATACTGACTGAACTGATAGCCTGGATATTGGGATGAGAGAGACAGAGAATGTGTGTGCATATTCAGAGACATATATTCAGAATTTTAACACTCTATGGTTTGGTAGAGGGCCCACCATTATTGTTGCATGATTATATTCTTATTGACCCAATTCACATATCAGTGTCCTTTACCAAGGTCCTGGGGGCATTTGAGTTTGAGAGGCACATAGTTGTAACCATTGAAGATATTTTATATTTGTGGATGTATCCCATTCAGTTCAGTTTAACAAAAACCAGAGACGTATATGTTCCACTTCAATAAAAATATCAGCCAAGTCAGTTTCCTCAAAGTGATGAAATGAATTTTTTCTCTCTAGCAAAAGATCAATAAATTAATTATAACTGATATTTGTATAGCATTTCCCCCACATTATTTCATTTAAATTCTACTCTAATGATGTGATGTATTTATCATCATCATCTTGTAGATGAGGCAAATGAAGTTCTTATGGATGAGGTTAAATAAGCTTAAGCAGCTTATTTAATGTCATAGAGTAATGAGGGAGAGCTGGATCTTGAACCCAGGTTGTGATCAATTTTCCATCCTAGGTATAAGCAGTGACGGTGCTTGGAAGAAGGGTCATCCTCAGCAGGAGCTGTGACAACAGACTCTGAGAAGGGCTTTGGGAAGGTGCAGGCAAATCAACTACTATGTGTACTGCATAGATAAAACTGTTTGAATGTGAGGTTAAATAAAATAGTTCCTACGTACTAGACTGAAAGAAGCTATGCTTTATGCAGTTAGATAAATTCCTTCATTCCCATTGGCTTCTCTTGGAGGAGAATCAAATTCACTAACACCTGTGGCAACACCACACCTGAGTATTCAGTGGATCCTCTCCTTGGTGACATCCACTTTAGATACTCAGGGTTCAGTTTAGTTCAGTCACTCGGTCATGTCCGACTCTTTGTGACCCCACAGACTGCAGCATGGCAGGCCTCCCTGTCCATCGCCAGCTTCTGGAGCTTGCTCAAATACATGTCCATCGAGTCGGTGATGCCATCCAACCATCTCATCCTCTTTTGTCCTCTTCTCCTGCCCTCAATCTTTCTCAGCATCGGGATCTTTTCCAGTGAGTCAGTTCTTCACATCAGATGGCCAAGGTATTGGAGCTTCAGCTTTAGCATCAGTCCTAATGAATATTCAGGGTTGATTTCCTTTAGGATTGATTGGTTTGATCTCCTTGCAGTCCAAGGGACTCTCAAGAGTCTTCTCCAGCTCCACAGTTCAAAGGCATCAATTCTTTGGTCCTCAGCTTTATTTATGGCACAACTGTCACATTCATCCATGACTACTGGAAAAACCATAGCTTGACTAGACAGACTTTTGTCAGCAAAGTAATGTCTCTACTTTTTAATATGCTGTCTAGGTTGGTCACTCAGAGAAGGCAATGGCACCCCACTCCAGTACTCTTGCCTGGAAAATCCCGTGGATGGAGGAGCCTGGTAGGCTGCAGTCCATGGGGTCGCGAAGAGTTGGATACGACTGAGCGACGTCACTTTCACTTTTCACTTTCATGCATTGGAGAAGGAAATGGCAACCCACTCCAGTGTTCTTGCCTGGAGAATCCGAGGGACGGGGGAGCCTTGTGGGCTGCCGTCCATTGGGTCACATAGAGTCGGACACGACTGAAGCAACTTAGCAGCAGCAGCTAGGTTGGTCATAACTTCTTCCAAGGAGCAATCATCTTTTATGGCTGCAGTCACCATCTCCAGTGATTTTGGAGCCCAAGAAAATAAAATCTGTCACTGTTTCCATTGTTTCCTCATTTATTTGCCATGAAGTGGTGGGACTGGATGCCTTGATTTTAGTTTTCTGAATGTTGAGTTTTAAGGCAGCTTTTTCACTCTCCTCTTTCACTTTCAAGAGGCCTTCAGTTCCTCTTTGCTGTCTGCCATAAGAGTGGTGTCATCTGCATATCTGAGGTTACTGATAGTTCTCCCAGCTATCTTGATTCCAGCTTGTGCTTCATCCAGCCCAACATTTCACATGATGTACTCTGCATAGAAATTAAATAAGCAGGTTGACAATATACAGCCTTGACATACTCCTTTCCCAATTTGGAACCAGTCTGTTGTTCCATGTCCGGTTCTACCTGTTGCTTCTTGACCTGCATACAGATTTCTCAGGAGGCAGGTAAGGTGGTCTGGTATTCCCATCTCTTGAAGAATTTTTCATAGTTTGTTGTGATCCACACAGTCAAAGGCTTTGGCGTAGTCAATAAAGCAGAAGTAGATGTTTTTTCTGAAACACTCTCTTGCTTTTTTGATGATCCAGTGGATGGTGGAATTATGATCTCTGGTTCCTCTGGCTAGTTCTCAATTCACATACTGTTGAAGCCTCACTTGGAGAATTTTGAGCATTACTTTGCTAGCATGTGAGATGAGTGCAATTTTGGAGTAGTTTGAATATTCTATGTAATTGCCTTTCTTTGGGATTGGAATGAAAACTGACCTTTCCAGTCCTGTGGTCACTGCTGAGTTTTGAAAATTTGCTGGCATATTGAGTGCAGCACTTTCATGGCATCATCTTTTAGGACTTGAAATAGCTCAACTGGAATTCCATCACCTCCACTTGCTTTGTTCGTAGTGATGCTTCCTAAGGCCCAGTTGACTTTGTGTTCCAGGATGTCTGGCTCTAGGTGAGTGATCACATCATCGTGGTTATCTGGGTCATGAAGATTTTTTTTGTATAGTTCTTCTGTGTATTCTTGCCATCTCTTCTTAACATCTTCTGCTTCTGTTAGGTTCATACCATTTCTGTCCTTTATTGTGCCCATCTTTGCATGAAATGTTCCCTTGGTATCTCTGTTTTGAAGAGATCTCTAGGCTTTCCCATTCTATTGTTTTCCTCTATTTCTTTGCATTGACCGCTGAGGAAGGCTTTCTTATTTCTCCTTGCTATTCTTTGGAACTCTGCCTTCAGATGGGTACATCTTTCCTTTTCTCCTTTGCCTTTTGCTTCTCTTCTTTTCTCAGCTATTTATAAGGCCTCCTCAGACAACCATTTTGCCTTTTTGCATTTCTTTTTCTTGGGGATGGTCTTGATCACTGCCTCCTGTACAATGTCATGAACTTTGTCTATAGTTCTTCAGGCACTTTGTCTAGCAGATCTAATTCCTTGAATGTTTTGTTACTTCTACTGTATAATCAGAAGGGATTTGATTTAGGTCATACCTGAATGGCCTAGTAGTGTTCCCTACTTTCTTCAATTAAGTCTGAATTTTGCAATAAGGTGTTTATGATCTGAGCCACAGTCAGCTCCCTGTCTTGTTTTTGCTAACTGTCTAGAGCTTCTCCATCTTTGGCCACAAAGAGTACAATCAATCTGATATCAGTATTGACCATCTGGTGATGTCCATGTGTAGTCTTGTCTTGTGTTGCTGGAAGAGGGTGTTTGCTATGACCAGTGCATTCTCTTGGCAAAACTCTGTTAGCCTTTGCCTTGCTTCATTTTGTACTCCAAGGCTAGCTTGCCTGTTATTCCCGGTATCTCTTGACTTCCTACTTTTGCATTCCAGTCCCTTATAATGAAAAGGACATCATTTTGGGGTGTTAGTTCTAGAAGGTCTTGTAGGTCATCATAGAACTGTTCAACTTTACGTTCTTTGGCATTAGTGGTTGGGGCATAGACTCAGGGCTGAAGCCCCCTGGAATATTCACAGGAAGACGTTATATAGCGAGAATCATATCCAGTTATCTCAGACTCATGTATGGAGAAGGCAATGGCACCCCACTCTAGTACTCTTGCCTGGAAAATCCCATGGACGGAGGAGCCTGGAAGGCTGCAGTCCATGGGGTCGCTGAGGGTCAGACACGACTGAGCAACTTCACTTTCACTTTTCACTTTCCTGCATTGGAGAAGAAAATGGCAACCCACTCCAGTGTTCCTGCCTGGAGAATCCCAGGGATGGGGGAGCCTGGTGGGCTGCCATCTATGGGGTCACACAGAGTCAGACATGACTGAAGTGACTTAGCAGCAGCAGCAGACTCATGTAGCCAAATGCCATATATGTTTTATTCCCTGAAGCTGTGTCCCCCTGACTTTGCTTTCTAGGAAATAAATTAAGAAGCCGTAGTGACTACATTGGCATCCATGTCAACATCTTCCTTTTTGTCAGGCTTCAAGAAGAAGCTGTTCTTGTTAAAGGGGATTTAAGTTGCAGTGTGGCAAGGATGCTATTGCCGCTCACACTCCCTTTCTGTAATATTTCAAACTTTAGTGCCTTAGCTGGTTACAGAAATAAATCTTTAATGTTATTATTGCA
The DNA here is from genome assembly GCF_055505025.1 of Bos grunniens. Taxonomy (NCBI): domain Eukaryota; kingdom Metazoa; phylum Chordata; class Mammalia; order Artiodactyla; family Bovidae; genus Bos; species Bos grunniens. The sequence continues at coordinate 139,224,446 of NC_141194.1, forward strand.
TTCATATTATTTCCTGTAGAGGTATCTGAAGCTTACCCTCTGCCTGATGATACAACATTTATTGGAATTCTCAAACCTATACTTATGTTTCTTTCTTTGACATGAATCGAAATTGAACAGTATCACGTGTTGACAGTGTGGAGCTCAAATCCATCTTCTGTTTTGAACTAATATTCTATCTTGTTTACAGACTAATGTGTAGCTTGTTACCTGTCAGCCCCAGACTTGTAGATTGAGTCATAAATTAGTGGAAGAGTTACTAAGTATAGGCTAATGGTAAAGGATATATATATCCATATATGTATATCGTATATAATGGTAATATATATTATATATATGTATATCAGATGTTTTAGTAGATTATTTGTTTCAAATGAAATTTTCTCTGAAACAATATTTTTTTTTCCTAATTTTATTTTATTTTTAAACTTTACATAATTGTATTAGTTTTGCCAAATATCAAAATGAATCCGCCACAGGTATACATGTGTTCCCCATCCCGAACCCTCCTCCAATATTTTAAAAATATAAAAATGGAGCTTTGCTGGTTACAGCTCTCATTGGTGTGCATCCCAGAGTCATGTACCCTGAATCTCCTCCAGATTCTATGGTTGTCTTGGATTAACTCATTAGAACCTGCAAGACTTCTAGTGGTTTGAAAATCACAAGAGTATAGGATTAGCACAAAGGCACACAGCGCTCCAGGGTAGGGCTCAGAAATTGATGGTTAAGAATGCAGCTGGGGGGAGGGGTTAGCGGGAATGCTCTGAAATGGAAACATTTAAGTATTGAAGTAAAGTGTGGACCTGACTAGGAGTCAGATTCATACAGGCAATTAAACTTCCTACACAGAGGGAATGTTAAAGTAAGTGGAACCTTCCAGATAAGGCAAACAGAGAGGGCAGACAAGCTAGAAAGGGGAAAAAAGCAAGTCCTTGGAAGGTTGGAAAGCAGAAGATTCCACAGAAGCTAGGAACATGTAGAACAAACAGGAGTGGGGTGGGAAGGAGGCAGAGAGAGGGAGAGAGCCTGAGAGCTTAAATCTCAGGTTGAAAAATTACATAAATAAATAAGAGGTAGACCGCATGAAAGAAATATCCTGCTGGGAAAGCTGTTAAATGACTGAGAGTGTAAAAAAGCTGACCTATTATTTATGAAATTCGAATACACTATGGTGCCTATTAAAATGTCAAGTTCCACAAAGATCTGGGGAAAATATGTCTTTAGAGGAAAACTGTTTTCTGTGAGGGACCAGACAGGATAGGGTTAAATAAATAAAATATGCTGAGGAGAGTCTAATGTGGAGAGGAACCATCTGGCAAAATCTCCACTATGCCCACACTGCCGTCTTTCTCCGTGCCCTTCCCTAGGGGCCTTGGAACAGCTGTGTTGAGATACCAGACCCAGAGTTTTCACATTCATATCAAAAGTGAAACCCTAAATGTCTGCACTGCTGCTGATTAGAGAGAGCATTTGAGTGGTTCAATATTGAAAAGATTTGCGGCACATTGGACTCCTTTGCTTTGAAACACCCAACTTGTTATGAGTGTGTTTCCCAACGCTACTTGGCTCTGCTTTTATTTTCAAATCTCCTTGCTTTACTGCTGTATTGTTTCTATTGATGATGAATACAGAATTTCAAGGAATGCTTGAAATGCTTTTAGACATTCTATTGAGCCCATATTTCAGTGCTGCATAGTGTGTTGGAAACAGAAAAGGCTTTAGGGTCAGTGAGGCTTGTGTGCAAATCTGTCACATAGAGGGGCAAACTGCTTAACCCCTCCAGCCCGTTTCATCAGCTGGAAAATGGGAATAGTTGCTTATCTTACATGGTGGCTGTGAACAATAATTTATGCATAGAAGGTAAAGCACTCACTATGGTACCTGACCCATAGCCTTTACCCTATAAATGTTAGGTCCTATTCTTATTGTTATTATTATTCACTTCTCCCAGTGGAAACATCAGCTTCCTAACTTGATGCACACATTTGTGTGTATAAAACACATGCATGCCTGATTAGTGACAGTCATCTGATTATTGTGACAGAATTAAATTTATCCCTGAGTGATCTAAAATGCAAATACTCTATATGTTTCACCAACACTTAGAATTGTTATTAGAACATTTTTCTCATCTTTTGTACTTTGCAAACTTCTAGAGACCTCTGGAATTATATTGATTTACCACCAGGCTTCCATGGGGCTCAGTGGTAAAGAATTTGCCTGCAATGCAGGAGATGGGGCCAACATGGGTTCAATTCCTGGGTCAGAAAGATCCACTAAGGAGGCAATGGCAATCCACTCCAGTATTCTTGCCTGGAAAATTCCATGGATAGAGGGGCCTTTTGGCTACAGTCCATGGGGTTGCAAAGAGTTGGACATGACTGAGTGACTCAGCACACCAGAAGGCCATTATGGGAAAAGGAAGGCAAGTGTGAAGTTCAGGGAACATGGTTCAGGGACCTCATTCCTACCTCTGTTTCAATTGGGGAAACTTCATTTTTACCAAAACAAAACAAAACAACAAAACAAAACAAAAACAAAAACAAAAAACACCAAAAAACCTGATAGACACCAAGGCAAGAAAATATTTCAAGGAGTAGGGAGTGATTGACCATTTTAAATCTTAGGAGCATGCAAATAGCATCGAAGGAAAATGTGGAGCTTTAAAAAGGTAGCAAAAAGAGTCAGATGTAACAACAACAACAGAGAAGGTAGGAATCCTTTGCAGAGGTGATTTTAAAGCTATGGTCCAAAGTGTTGGGGCAGCAGCCTCAGGGTCTGACCAACGGGATGTCATGAAACCATCTATCAGGAGCAATTGTTGTTTAGTCGCTAAGTTGTGTCTGAATCTTTTGCAACCCCATTGACTGCTGCCAGGCTCCTCTGTCCGTAGGATTTCCCAGGCAAGACTACTGGAGTGGGTTGCCATTTCCTTCTCCAGGGTATCTCCCTGACCCAGGGCCATAGGTAGGCTCAAAAAATCAGGGATGGAAGAATAGCCTTCGTTGCTCCTGGAACCCTATTCTCCATGAGAACCAAGGCCTCTTACTTTATCTCAATTACCCATAGAGGGAAATTCAACCCTATGGAGTTTCTACAAGGTGTTAATTAAAGAAAAAAATCGAGTATAATGTGATGCCAGAGCAACTGGAGGATTAGGCAGAGTGGTGTAAGATCGGTAGCTGGTAAATTAGGTAGGTCAGTGATCAAGCAAGTTCTTGGACAGCAGCTAAATCATGCTATTGCAAGCCAGGGCTGGAAAGTAGCTAGGGCCAACAAGGTTATCAAGGCAGTGATCAAGAAGTGAAATTATCAAAGTGAGACAAAAAGGACCAAATTCTTGGACAAAGGGGATAGACGCCCAAAGAGCAGCCCATTGGAGAATAGGGACAGAGATCAAAGAATTAGGTTGGACCCCACCATACCTTTGAACCTCTGTAATTCTGACACGTTCTCATTCTGTCTAGAGAATGCACTATGAAGCATTGCCTTTGAAAACTTTTTCTTAGATGTGATCATGCCTTCAGGGATCATGCAGTGCATTGGAAAGAACAGAACAGGGTCTAAGCAACAAATTAAGAGATTTATTGCATTTTCCTTCCAGGCATCCAACGCTCCTTTCCCCAGATCTGCTGTCACATGCAAAGAATCTTACATACTTTGCCATAATGTCTGCTGTGCTAAACCAAGAGGATCTGATCTGACATTTTCAGTTTCAAATGACAACATTTCTAGGCTCAGTGAAAGGTCAGTGACCTTTTTAGAATATTTTAATTACATACAGTATGTTTGCTGATATTTCTCAAGGGTGGTCTACTGACCAACTGTGCTGAACTCACTTGGAGGGCCATATTTAAACGTGGGTTAACAGACTCTAGCTGATTCAGAATATTTGAGGGCAAGACCTGGGAATATGCAGTTTAACATACCTACTGGGTAATATTTATCCACAAATTCGAGAACTACTGACATGTGAAGTCATCCACTCAGCTTCTTCACTGGGGCGTCTTGAGATGTGATAAATATAAGTGGCTTAAATTGATGCCTTCCCTGGAGTGGATAGTATATATATGTGACATCCTAAAAATAGTTTATTTATAGATGCTTTTATACTTTTAAACAATTTTTGTATATTTCTGACTCCCAATTTTTCCTTTTGTTTACATATGTTCTGTATGCAGAGGTCAGTATGGTGGGATTATTTTTTAGGACTTTCTGCAATGAGAGATAAAATGAAGGAAATGCAGTCCAAATTTCTTTTCTTCCATAATCATGTTATCTGAAGTTTGGGGAATATCTGGAGAACAGCATTAGAGTTAGGGAAAAAGACATTTAAATCACTGTTGTTGCTATTTAGTCACTAAGTTGTGTCCAAGTCATTGTTACCCCATGGACTGTCACCCGTCAGGCTTCCATGTCTGTGGGATTTTCCAGGCAAGAATGCTGAAGTGGGTTGCCATTTCCTTCTCTAGGACATCGTCTCCACCCAGGGATTGAACCCAGGTCTCCTGCTTGGCAGGTGGATTCTTTACCATTGAGCCAGCAGAGAAGTCAATTTAAATCATACCCAAGTATTAAATAATAAAAACATTGCCCTCTGGATGGCTAGGACTGATCCTACAATGGTTGGGAAGAACAAAAACTGCCATTATCATGAAGGTGATTTAGGGATAGAAGTCTGACCTTTCTTCATTCTGTGAAAGTTACATTAAAAGCCTGGTAAGCTATGACACTGCTGAAGTGAAACATTATTATTATGTTCTGTAGGGTTTTTTTTTTCCTAAAGAAAATTCTTGATCTTTTCATTTGCTTCTTCATGAAGTCTAATAGGCTAACAAAAAAGTACAGACATTACAAAATGCTAAACCCAGGCGGAGATAATGAAATGTTTCTAGAAAAACAAGCATTGTCCCCTACCCTGATGCTGACAAAAACCCATTTTACTTTGGTTCTATCCTTAGAAGGCTTCCCTGGTGGCTCAGATGGTAAAGAACCCACCTGCAATGCGAGAGACCTGGTTTGATCCCAGGGTTGGGAAGTTCCCCTGGAGAAGGGAATGGCTACCTATTCCAGTATTCTTGCCTGGAGAACCCCATGGGCAGAGGAGAAATATGAACAAGCCTCCCACTCCCCAGAAGCTGCTAAAGTGGGGTTTGGACCGACTGTCAGGGGTTAGGCTATTGTTTTAAAAAGGTATGCTGACAGAGTAACCAGTAAAGAATTATTTACTGAATGCCTTTAGTGTGCCCAATATTGTGGTTAATGCTATATTAAGATCACCTCAGTTTATTCCTTTCTGCATCTTTTAATTGAAAATCAAGTAATAAAGCAGACACTAGCTTTGCTTGTAAATCACCTAATCATACATTGATTAAGTTCAATGATTCAGTCAAATTGGACATTTAGCATTTATTAAAATGATCTCTGCTACTTTCTACTCACTGCCTTTGGTTAGTTGAAATCAACCAGTCAGCATTCTGAACTTGGTCAGCCTGATTTGTTCATGTAGACACAGCCTTTGTTATTCAATAAAGTAATGCTTAGCAAAATATTCTAAGCCACCCAACTTCACCTGAATTGCTTGAGTCACTCTCAACAAGTCAAACTGGAAACAGGAAAAAAAAAATCTCTCCTTGGCTCATTCAACTCAAGGATTGAACACCCAGACAATATCAACCCTCATAAAATATAAGGCTAGATAAAGCACAGTGCAAGAGGATCATTTTGAGGACTGATCAAGTGTCGGAAGGTACTCTTTATTGCTATTGAGATTTCAAGGCAGGACAGAACCTAATAGTCTCTTTGGTGGTTATCTTAGGGTAGGTTTGACTTCAGGGTCATAGATAAATAAAGATGATTATCATCCGTATACCAAGACACCATACAGTCCCTCAACTCTGCAAATTCCCATTATGCCCATCCAACAAGGTTTTATTACAGGTCAATAAATAAGATGGAAGCAGAGTGATTGTAGCTGGTGCTCTGAGATGGAAGGAAAGGAACACAGCTGCATTTAATTGTGTCCTGACTTGTGTTTGGCTTCAGGTTTGCATTCAGTTAATCATAATTTGTTTCTCAAGCAAGTTTTAGGTTTCCCTTCATAACTGACTCTTAAATCTACCTCCTCAAATGGCTTTTCAGTGCTTAACGAGCTTACTACAGTGGTCTCCTGTGAGATAATAGCAATAAAATTAAAAGGAGGGAGTCATGAATCACAAGCTTTGTTCACAGGCCATGGTTTCCCCCAGCGTTAGCCTTAAGATGCTAATTAATGAGCACCTCATCAATCAGCTAGGTAGATATACTCGGCTGCTTGCTCAGCCCAGAGAAGGACCTAGCCTAGTGCAACTGTTGTCCTCTGCCACTTTGGGTTAATATCAATCTAACTACCATGCCGGCCTCTTTATTTATTCTGGTGGAATAAGGAGGAGAAATGACAAAATAGGAATATAGGATGGTGAAAATAAGGTATAGAAAAGAACAAAAAGACTGTCCACTGCCAGGTTCAAGATTATGGTTGGTGGATAAGGTAGGAATGCTTGGAGAGTTTGGCAACTTGTGTGAATGTGGCGGTTAGTCTACATGGCCTATTATCTTGGAACCCTTAGTCCTTAAGAATATGATCTTAAAAGAAAAATAGATGAAGGAGTGTGGCTTAATGTATTCAGCATTGTAGTTTCAACTCAGATCTTGCTCACTGCTGCTGGAAATCCCAGAGGGTCATGGTCCAGTTAGCAGTGGCCTTCTTCTAGTGGGAATAATAAAGCGAGGAAGTAATTACTAATGCTCGTTTTGTAGACCTAGAACTGTGTTATACACAGTAGGGATCTGAGGAATAAAATAATAATAAGAAAGGTGAGATTCTTGTTCACACTTAGCTTCAGTATAATGGAGGGAAGTGGTGCCTTGTATTCATAGAGAACAATGCACAAATCATTGATTTTGAGAAACTTAAGGGACCTCAAAAAGCTTTTAACTCAACCTACATTCTGATATTTGAATATCCCTAAATCATATCAGTCAAGAGTTTGCTTGATATCTGTTTGAATACTCATAGCAGTAGGCATCTAATGAATTCTGGAGGTCATCTACTTGGTATTCAGACAGCTGACTTTTAGAAGGTAGTTGCTTATGTTGGGCTCAAATCTGCTTTCCTGAAGTAGTCACCAAGTTATTTTCCTTGACATCACTCATCCCAAGTATACTCCTTCTTCCACATGATGCTGAAAATTAATAGCTATGAATCACAGAAACTTCTCTTATTATTATTATTTTTTTAAAAACATACCTTGTTCCTTTAACAGTTCTAAGATAATGGATAATCAAACACAAAACTTTGTGACACAGTCATTAATATAGAAGTCTGGAGGAAGAATAGTTGAATTGGGCTGGGTTGTCAAGAAAAATGAGGAGGTGGTTCTTGAATTACTTATTTACTTGTCTATTTTCAGTCTCTCCCACTAGAATGTAAACTTTATGATGACACAGATTCTGTATTATTTATCATTGTGTTCCCAGTACCTAAAATTGTGCTTTGTTAGTAATGGTAGCTCAGTAAAAATGGGATGATTTACAGAAAATAACTCAAGGAATGTCTCTTTGGCATATCTTAACAGAAGATAGCTGTTTCCCTGGTGGCTCAGATAGTAAAGCATCTGCCTGTAATGCCGGAGACCTGGGTTTGATCCCTGTGTTTGGAAGATCCCCTGGAGAAGGGAATGGCAACCCACTTCAGTATTCTTGCCTGAAGAATGCCATGGACAGAGGAATCTGGTGGGCTACAGTCCATGGGGTCACAGGGTCAGACATGACTGAGCGACTAACAGTTTCACTTTTCACCAAAGGATAACTTTGAAACCACTATGCAAAATGATACTTAGTGGGATGGATTTGCTGTATATAGTGAGTAACTGACTTTAGTACAAGAGCTGAAGTAGCCAAAGTCCCCTGGAAAGTGAACACTGACTTATATAGCCTGTAAACTAATGGCTGCAAACTTCGCCAAAAGGTCTTATCTGCTGGGAGTTTCCAAGGGAGAATGACCAAGGCATTTATTACAGTTTTGATATTAATTTCAATTTTGTGTAGGTTCTTGTTGATTTGGAAATTACAAAGAGGCAAGAGCTAAAGATAGGGAGATCAGAGTTTGTTGCTCTAGCCACCCTACCAACCTCTGCCCTCCACCAAGCTCCCACTTCTTTGTAAAGGTAGTGTCGTGTTGTTCACCCAAAGATCACTTGAAACACACCTCTAATTGAATAAGTTGGGTTTAATACTCCTTGCAATGAGGGGGAAAACAAACCACGGGGAACCAAAGGGTGTCTCTATGAGAGAGCATTACAAAGGACATATTCTAGGGTTTGGGCTTTGGTTGGGTGATTTGGAGCAGGGTCCAAAGAAGCAAGGAATCTCTTTGGTGGGTGCTGTCAGGAAGTGGGGACAGTACTGACAGTGGTACCTCAATAAATCTTTACAGAGAGGGAAGACTAGAGTGAGGGTAAAGCTGTAACTGAGAAGCAATGGCCACTTACATTAGCCAGGAGAGAAAGATATTAGGTATTTTGTGATTTGGGAAATGCTCTTTTTTTGTTGTTTTTAGATGAAAATTAGGAAGTTTTTTCTCTTTATTGTGGTCACAGAGTGACCTTGTCTTATGTGGCATTCTGTGAGCTTGTTTATACTCAACAGGAGAACAACATGTCCTGAGTCCTGAGCACCAGGCTGGATTCTAACAAGACTGACGCCTAAGTGTCAGATTTGTTCCTGGATATCAGGGCTGTTGTTACTTAGCAAAAAAGCATGATGGGAATAGGAGGTGGCTTCTACAATGGTGATGATTCCTCTTCTCCCAATTAACCATTCACCAAGCACTGACTCTGTACTCAACTAAGGGAGAGTCTTGCCCAGAGTATTGTGCCAATGTATAAGTTTGATCTTACTGATTAATTTTTGCGTTTCATGAGGGTGATACCCACAGGTGCTACTACAATATTTTTCCACAGTCTATCTGTGATCCTCAAGATGATTTTGAAGTGCATTCACAGAATGGCTCATTGTGGTCACTCTGCCCATTCACTGTTCCAATTTTCGCTCTTCTCATTTTTGAATGAAAAGGATACAAATACTTTTCACTCTGCATGCTGGGGTTCCTCCCACTGAGCACAAACTAATTGCTGCATTTACCTATACAGCCTCTGATACTGCAGTTATAAAGACCATTAGTGCTTGCTAGGAATTCATTCTGCATAATATATTAGGCTATGTTCTACCTTTAGGTTCATTTGGGAACATCCTCTGCTTTGTTGCAGATAATTAATATCATTTGACCACCTGCAAAACATTCTAAACTGGCCAGTAGAAAGACAGAAAGAACAATTAATTTTTACTGGCGGTAGGTCTTCTGGGTAAGATTTGCTAGGTCTTGTGCAATGCTGGAGTTTGGACAGTGATTAATTAAGAGAATATGAAATAGATCCGGTGGAACAGCCTCCTCCTGCTTCCCTAATGTTCCATGGGTTTAGCAGCTTTGGACAATTTCACTGTGTGCCCTTCCCATCGTGAATATGCCTTCCCAAACTAGGACTCTGTCTATGTTGACCATAGGGAATCTTTTGGTTCTTAGGCACAAAGTCTGAGATGTTTACATCAAGGCCTCACAAGCACAACTGAGCCTTAGGGACATGTGTGACAGTGGAGGGAGGATGGATGAGGTGACAAGGTTGCTGGAAGTCGCAGACTGGGTCTAGGAAAGAAGAGATGATTTACATGCGAGTACCCAGATTGATTCCGTTGCAGCCCCAAACTGTTTCTCAGCCTTTTCCTTTCACCAGACCATGGTAATGAACCATGGGAAATATTGACTGGATGGCTTGGCCATTTTTGATCCATCTAGCATACAATCAAAACAGGTTCAGAAAAAAATGATAAAATAGTACAGGTCTTTGATGCCTTCCCACTTGTCCTTTGGGTTCTATTTCCATGTTTTGTGTATTTCTTCCCCATTGCTGAGCGCCCCCAGTGGCCCTTAAGGTGCTTCAGGACCAACCACTCCCACACACATGCACACTGTTGCTGTTCTCAGAACCTAGATATTCTGTCTTCAGATTTTCCTTTTCCATTTCCCATTTACAAAGGGACCTCTTTTAAATCAATTGAAAACAACACAAATTAATCTATGTCCATACTGACAAGAAGCTACTGTGTTTGCCTTTCACGACTATTTGCATTTTAGTGCATGTGAACCACTGTGCTTTATTCCAAAGGAATAACTCTAATGGAGAAGTTTCAGGAATCCTCTTAGGTTAGAGTTGGGAGTTATCTTTTGTTTGAGGGGCATCCTGATATTCCATATACCAAAGCATGTAGACTGTCATTGACTCCAGCTATAAGTGAAGCCAACTCATATCGTGTAAAGAAAACCTTTAAGGAGATAGTATCGTGGGCTTCCCTTAAAAGTCAACCAGCACAGGAACAATCAGGGAGAATGATGGTTAATTTATGTGTCAACTTGACTGGGCCATGGAATACCCAGACTTTGGCCAAACATTATTCTGGGTGTCTCTGTGAGGATGTGATTAATGTTTGAATAAGTAGGCCAAGTAAAGCAGATTACCCTCCCTGATGTGGGTTGCTGCTGCTGCTGCTGCTTAGTTGCTTCAGTCATGTCCGACTCTGTGCGACCCCATAGACGGCAGCCCACCAGGCTCCCCTGTCCCTGGGAGTCTTCAAGCAAGAACACTGGAGTGGTTGCCATTTCCTTCTCCCATGCATGAAAGTAAAAAGTGAAAGTAAAGTTGCTTAGTCGTGTCCGACTCTTAGTGACCCCATGGACTGCAGCCCACCAGGCTTCTCTGTCCATGGGATTTTCCAGGCAAGAGTACTGGAGTGGGGTGCCATTGCCTTCTCCTCTGATGTGGGTTAGCCTCATCCAATCAATTGCAGATCTGAATACAAAAAAAAGGCTGGGTAAGAGGGCCTCTAGGCTGACTACTTGATGTGGAACATTGGTCTTTTCCAGCCTTTGAACTCACACTGAAACATTGGCCTTCCTTTGGTCTTGAGCCTGACCACTTTTACACTGGAACTTCTGTCACTCACTGTCCTGGTTCTCAAGCCGTTGGACTCAGACTGGAACTAAACAATGGCTCTCCTAGATCTCCAGCTTATTGACTGCAGATCTTAGGATTTCTCAGCCTCCATGACTGCATGAGTGTGTGTATAAATTTTTAAATATTTGTTTTGTTTCTCTTGAGAATCCTATTGGTTCATAGTTTCTGTTTGGTTTTGTTTCTCTTGAGAATCCTGTCTAATACAGATATTTAACTCTTTTCTTAAAAATGATTGTGTGTAATTAGAAGAATTAAGTAAAAAATTTGTTTTCAGGTTTTCCTCCCTGCCATCATTATTTCAACTTTGGGCTGAATGGACTAATCAATTTAGACAAATACTGATTTGGTCAAATTGCTGACTGGTTATAGTGCAAAAAACCAAGTAGTTCAGGCAAGCTGTGCATGTGCGTGTGTGTTTAGTCATGTCTGACTATTTTTTTTTCCCTATCCCATGGACTGTAGCCCGCCAGGCTCCTCTGTCCATGGGATTCTCCAGGCAAGAATACTGGAGTGAGTTGCCATTTCCTCTTCCAGGGGATCTTCCCGACCGAGAGATCGAACCCTCATCCCCTGTGTCTCCTGCATTGGCAGGCAGATTCTTTACCACTGAGCCATCTGGGAAGACTTCAGGTAAGTTAGTCATTTTAATCAAACACTATTCACCGTAGTTCTTATTAACTAGCTCAAACTTTCCTCAGTTCAAAACCATCCAAAGAAGTAATTTGAATTAATCTATCCCAGGTAGGAGCTATATAAGCTAGTTAAGAGAATTAAGGAAACTTTACCAGTGGGACCAAAGAGGCAGTCCTTTTGCTGCTGCTGCTGCCACTGCTAAGTCGCTTCAGTCATGTCCGACTCTGTGTGACCCCATAGACGGCAGCCCACCAGGCTCCCCCGTCCCTGGGATTCTCCAGGCAAGAACACTGGAGTGGGTTGCCATTTCCTTCTCCAATGCATGAAAGTGAAAAGTGAAAGTGAAGTTGCTCAGTCGTGTCCGACTCTTAGCGACCCCATGGACTGCAGCCTACCGGGCTCCTCAGTCCATGGGATTTTCCAGGCAAGAGTACTGGAGTGGGGTGCCATTGCCTTCTCTGCAGTCTTTCTGACACGACTGCAAATCAAGCAAAGCAGTCACAGAGGTTTGTCCATTTACACCCATTTTATCCAACCCTGGTTAAGTTTAGTCCACTTTTCATTTTGATTCATTTTGAATTATTTGATCATTTTGACTGAATTAACCAGTCACATTTCATAGTTTCATAAAGAAACGTACTTAGAATGGGCTGCATTTTTAAGCTCTATTTAATTAGGGACCATGAACATACAAAGGGGTCTATGAACCTCTTAGATGGTCAAGGGAAACTATTACATGATTGAACTAAATTGCTATTACAAAACTATTTAGTAACAACTATTACTAAACTATTCCATGATGAATTAAATGAAAGAACTGGATCACACTAAACTTGTTAGTTTCTTGAAGCTAACTAGATCTGTTTCATTCAGCTGTCCACACTAGAAAAGACCCTGCAGAATAGAATCAGCTCAGAAAAATGGTATTACACAGTCAGGCTGGTTTGTTGGTCATCCCTTACTGCCAGTATAAAACCAAATACTCAAAGCAACATATCAGAAAAAGTAATAAAAGAGAAAAATGGTTACAACTTCCTACCTGATCTCAAAAGATTTTATTCATAAGAAGAGAATCCCATATCCTGAAGAAACATTAATTCAATTCATGTTCTACTCCTTTGAGGATTACAGTATAAATTCTTTCTCCATTGCCTGGCTCCTGCCCTGAATAAATTTCAAAGATTTTTTTCTTCCTCAAAGAAAAGCAAATTAAGATTTTTGCTTCTTCCTCAAAAGCTAACCATGTCACTGTAGACTTGAATTGTATCAGAATATGACTTGAATACTGTAGGTAGGCTGTAAAAAACCAAACCAAAACAAAAAACCCAACTTTTCCCCCCAAGGTTTTGGGGTTAGGTAAGTAAAAGCTATTTGAAGCATAATATAGACAAGAAACAATACAGAGGCAGGGTGTGCATATTCAGTTCGGCAGTTTTCTACTTTGAGAATTCCTATGGTCAATGATTAAACCCAAGCTGATGTCTCTCTGCCATCCTGCTTTTTGTCCACCTGTATCTAAAAGAAAGAATGGTATACTACACTGTAGTGCCCTATTTTCCAACTGTGGGTTACATAATAAGTTGTGAAATAAATTTAGTAGGAAAAGATGAAATTTTTTTCTTTCACTTTTCTTTCTTTTTTCAGTGAAATAGAGTAGAAAATATTAGAGTGTTTTTCCCACAGTGATGGTATTATTTTATGAAATTTTTATATCTATTATGGGATCATAATCTCTCTCTGTGTGTATATGTATGGGTGTCTACAATACCTATCATATATGTGTTGTGTATACATGTGTGTGTGTGTGTGTGTGTGTGTGTGTGTTTGTACTGGGTCATATGTAAAATATATTGGGTTGGTCAAAAAGCTTGTTTGGATCTTATGGAAAAACTCAAATGGACTTTTTGGCCAACCCAATATTTCTTACTGAGGCCTGTGGTTAAAAAAGTTTGAAAGACATGGCTCTAATGAAAGAAGCATTAATTTTACAGTCACACAAATCTGGATTCCTGAAGTGTACCCAGGGTTGGAGGCAGGAGGAAGATTTGTAGGAGTGATGCATGCAGGGAGAGAAATTATAATTCTAAATTGTATAGAATGAAATAATTCTGCGGAGAAGGCAATGGCACTCCACTCCAGTACTCTTGCCTGGAAAATCCCATGGATGGAGGAGCCTGGTAGGCTGCAGTCCATGGGGTCACTAGGAGTTGGACACGACTGAGCGACTTCCCTTTCACTTTTCACTTTCATGCATTGGAGAAGGAAATGGCAACCCACTCCAGTGTTCTTGCCTGGAGAATCCCAGGGACGGGGGAGCCTGGTGGGCTGCCGTCTATGGGGTCACACAGAGTCGGACACGACTGAAGCGACTTAGCAGCAGCAGCAGCAAATAATTCTGAATTACTAGAATTGCTAGCTCATTTTAATAATAAAAAAGAACTACTAAAGTCAGTGTTATTATGGTTTTAAAATTCTTTCCTGATGATGTACTTCCTTATTGCCCACACCCAGGATATAGTGCCTAATACATGATCGGTGCACAACAAATAGTTTTTAGTAAACAACCCAAGATTTCTTTACGGTTTTAAGCAATCAGGCCATAATTTGGGCTCATATTGACTTGTGGCCAACGTAGACTTCCATTCTCTTTGTATGTGAGTCTCTGGAAAGTCTCCTCTCAGTTTGCCTTTGTTCACTTGATTTTTAAAACACATAGTTGACCCTTGAACAATGAGCAAGTTAGGGGCACTGACCCTCTGAGCAGCCATAAATCTGCATATAACTTATAAATGGCCTTCCCACACATGGTTCCTCTACACCTGTGATTCTTCCACATCCACAGTTCTACATCCATGGATTCAGCTAACCATAGATTGTGTGGTACTATAGTACTTATTGAGAAAAATCCATGTGTAAGTGGACCCATACAGTTTAAACCCATATTGTTCATGGGTCAAATGTACATAATCTCCTTGAGTTTAACTCCTTTGATTTGGGGGTACTTGTTGTATCCTATTGAATCATTTGAATCTTGATTCTGTTTTACCTTTCTTTCCCAGTTTTATGAACCTAGGGCAGAAAGTAAAACAACAAACATAAAGTAAAAATGAACATTCATCAATTAAATTCCAACCAGAACCACAAGAGACCCTTCATATCTTTATCCAAACTCAACTCAGGACTATAGAGCCAAACAAAATCAAAGAATGTTCTGCAAAAACCACATGCATTATAAACCGAGTTTTCAGATATTTTGCATTTGGTTCATTAATTTTGTATTAATAAATCTGTTGGTTGCCTATATGGTAGATTCTCAAGGATCTGAGGTGGCATTTTTTTGCCCTATCAGGTTATCCCCAAAACATGCACTTTCAGGTAAAAAGGATATGCCTGACTGTGTCGTTGTTATTCAGTCACCAAGTCGTGTCTGACTCTGCGACCCCATGGACTGTAGCCTTCCAGGCTCCTCTGTCCATGGGATTCTCCAGGCAAGAGTACTGGAGTGGGTAACCATTCCTTTCTCCAGGGGATCTTCATGACCCAGGGACTGAATCCAGGTCTCCTGCATTGCAGGCAGATTCTTTACCATCTGAGCCAACAGGGAAGCCCATGCGTGACTTAGCACAGAGTTAACTTTGCTACTAAGCAATCAACCCTAAGCACTATTGATGGAGGCTGAAAGGGCAAAAACATGGTTTGTGCCTCACAGAGTGAATCCCTGAGTGAATCTAAACTTCTCCCTTTCTGTTCTCTTCAGTCTTTCAGTTTAAAAATCTCCATAGACCATTGTTCCTTCTTTTTTCTTTCACATCTGATCTGAGGAAAGAGTTTTCTCTTTCTTTGGAGTCAATCAGAACTAGGTTTAAATTCTGCTTCTTGATCATTTTCCTCAAGAGTAAAATATCGTGTATTTAGTACTCAAAGTGTTAATCGCTCAGTCGTGTCCAGCTCTTTGCAACCCCATGGACTGTAGCCTCTGTCCATGGGATTTTCCAGGCAAGCATACTGGAGTGGATTGCCACTCCCTTCTCCAGGGGATCTTCCCAACCCAGGAATTAAATCTAGGTCTCCCACATTTTTTTCATCTTCTCTCACAATATCTTTCAAATGTGTTTCTTTCCTTTGCTACTGCTGCCATTTATTACCTCATACTCAAAATACTGAAGTAAGTCCCTAGATTAATGGGATTTTAACCTTTCTACTGTGACAACATACCAGAATATGACAGGCTCTTATCAGCTTATCAGTAAAGTGCTTCCCTGTTATAGCGATCATCATGTGGATGTTTATGGAAGAAAGAAAGTTATCAGATTCTAAAGGAGAAGGAGCAAATGAACAAACAAGCAAGCCCCCAGAAGTTCTAATTTACTCCCATAGACAGTTGCCCACATCTCACCTTGAGAATCATTGTCAACTTCCCTGACCAAAAAAATCCCCCAAGACTTGGTTCTGTCTACATATAACAGCAGGTATACATATAATATTAGCTAATGATAACTAACACTCATATAGAACTTTACAGTATTAAAACTCTTTTATAAATATGGTCTTAATTCCCCAATAACATACCATATGGTGTTTTTTTTTTTTTTTTAATCTCCACTTTACAGATGAGAAAATGGGCTCAGAAGAGTTATATAAGCTGACCTAGAGAGTATGTGGCAAAGTAGAATTCAAACATAGGTCAGTCTGGCCACAGAATATTAATACATAGCCCGGGTCCTGGTAGATGTTGGCACTCTCTGGTTCCCAACATTTGCCTCCATGTCTGGTTTTTGGTTACTGTGCTCTCTAGTTTCATTAATACTGTTAGTTAACACATTTACTTCTTAGAGCACATTGGTTGATCTGGGGCCCTCGTCTGGCATGGCTCTGGTTTCTGTTCAGGTCCCTGTATCATGCCGCCCCTACACACAGCCTGTGTCAGACTGTGCCTTCAGACTAAGGGTGGCCTCGCTCCTGTCCTCCTCCCAAGTCCTCAATCCTTCAAAGCCTCACTTGATGTGCGGCAGAACCAATACAATATTGTAAAGTAATTAGCCTCCAATTAAAATAAATAAATTTAAATTAAAAAAAAGATTAATCCTGATGCTTTTCACATAAATGTCAATAAAAAAAATGAACTGATATCACCTATCAGTGAACGCCTTCTGTCTCAAAGTGGATTGTTTTTAAGTATATTCCACCCTGGCTGAGATCCCACCTGATATTGATGTATGGAAGAAACCAACACACTATTGTAAAGCAATTATCCTCCAATTAAAAAAAATTAGTAATTGTATATACTTTACTTTTTTTGTAATAGGGATCTGAAGAGATTACAGTGAAGGTAGATATGACAAATTCATAAAATTTCCAAAAAGTAAACATAGCAGACCAAGAGTCAAATAATGGAACTAATATTTGCATAGCTTTTTCCAGTTTATAAACATGTGTGATCTCACCAACCTCCCAACAAGCCGTCAGCAGACAGCACCAGCTTCAGAATTGTGCCATGAAACTTGGGCTAAGAAGAGCTACAGTTATGGAGAATCATGTGACTCCACTCAAATCTCCTACTCTTGTTGGGTTTCACCTGCATGTTTTATCGGTTACTAAAGAGCAACGTTGTCTCCCACTACATTTCAGTAAGACTTCAGGAGAGCTAGAATGCCGGGCTTCAAATTGGCCCTGACATCTAATAGTTTTGTGACTTCGGGTGAGCTACACTCGTGATGTTTCAGAATTCTCACCTACTTCAGGTAGCTACTGTGAGGATTAAATGGGTTAACACATGCAAAGTGTTTGGAAAAATCCGTGGCACATAGTAAGTGTTATTTGCTTTTATAAAAATAAAAGCAAAAATCAGAGATCAGATCAGATCAGTCGCTCAGTCGTGTCCGACTCTTTGCGACCCCATGAATCACAGCACGCCAGGCCTCCCTGTCCATCACCAACTCCCGGAGTTCACTCAGACTCACGTCCATCGAGTTAGTGATGCCATCCAGCCATCTCATCCTCTGTCATCCCCTTCTCCTCCTGCCCCCAATCCCTCCCAGCATCAGGGTCTTTTCCAATGAATCAACTCTTTGCATGAGGTGGTCAAAGTACTGGAGTTTCAGTTTTAGCATCATTCCAAAGCAAAAATAATCTCCCACAAAAAAACAAAACAAAAACAAAGCCTCACTTGGGTTTTAGTCTCCGTGAAGTGTTTTCTGAACAAAGCAGCTCAGTTTCTTTCCCTTTCCTGACTCTGTTAAGCATTTGTTTGTACTGAATAAGTAAGCATTTTTATCATGAATGGCTTTTCTAGTAATTGTTTCATGTGAGTTCATTGTCTATTCACTAGAGTGTACATTTTTTGTTGATGAGAACTGTGTCTTTTTTGTTAAGATGATTTCTTTTTATTTTTGGCTGC
The DNA here is from genome assembly GCF_055505025.1 of Bos grunniens. Lineage (NCBI taxonomy): Eukaryota > Metazoa > Chordata > Mammalia > Artiodactyla > Bovidae > Bos > Bos grunniens. The sequence continues at coordinate 139,242,587 of NC_141194.1, forward strand.
ACTCGGTCTTAGTTGCTGCAGGCGTGCTTTCTCTAGTTGCCACGAGGGGGCTGCTCTCTAGTGGTGGGGCAGAGGCTTCTCATTAGGGTGGCTTCTTTGGTTGCAGAGCACAGGCTCAGCAGTTGTGGTGCACGGGCTTAGTTGCCTCGCAGCATGTGGGGCGTTCCCAGACCAGAGATTGAACCCGTGTCCCCTCCATTGGCAGGCGGACTCTCAACCAGTGGACCACCAGGGGAGTCCAGCACTGTGATTTGTACATTACTATACTTCTCATAATGTCTGGTACATTGGTAGATGCTCATACATACTTATGGACTGAGTGATTCCAAAGGGGACAACATTGATGAAAATAAAATGTAAATGACCATTTCTTGAATATATGGTCTGAAATGCTCCTCAATCATGAGAACCCCCATGGGAATCTTAAGGATTTTTAGAATCTGTCCAGATATTCTTCTTCTTCTTTTTTTTTTTTTTTGCTGCACTCATTGCATGCCATGTTGACAGACTTTAAGATGACATCTTGCTGCTGGAGCAGAGCCCAACAAGGGCTGACAATACAATAAATGTCATTTTCCCATTTTTCTATGACCTTTTTAGAAACTTCTATTGAGACATCTTGGAGCCTTTCTAATCTCCTAGATATCTGCAAACCATTTGCACCCATTCTCAATTCTATACTGCTTCTGACAGTCTCGGTGCTTGTCATAGTGGGAGACACATAGCAAGCACTTAATAAAAGTTTGTTGAATTCTGTTTTAATGTTTACATCTTTTGCTGTGTGAGGTACTATAGGAGAATGGCTAGAGCATACTCTAGTGTATGAGTTGAGTTCAAGTATCAGTTTTAGCACTTATTAATCGTATGACCTTAGGAAAGTCGCTTTACCATTCTGTATTTCAGTGTCCTCACCTATAAAATGGGAATAGCAATAGCAACTATATCCCAGGGTTTTTGTGTATATTAATTATAATAAGCCTATATAATAAAATCCATATAGTAAATACAGTACCTAGAAGATAGCAAGATTTTCTTGATATTAGCATTTTTCTTTTCTCTACAGCCTATATCTATCTTATTTCACTGATTGTTTCTTCTGAAAAATGTGATCAGTGTTTATATATAGTATCTTCTAATTGTGTTTCATGTAGGCTGTCTCACACTGAGATATTTCCTCAGTGTGCTGAATCCTTAATATCTGTAATTACCATAGAATTAACTGCTGAAATGCACCCACAGATAGTAGTATGAACGTGCAGCTGAAAGTTGGGTCATTAAGAAAACAGTACGGAAAAAGTAATAAAGTTGAATTGATTTGCATTATTCATGCATCATTCTTAATGTTCTTAAACAGTTCCATTTATTGGGTTTAGTAAACTCAGAGCAAGGTTGATACGTTGCCTGGATATTTTAGCGATTTTCCAACTTAAAACTAACTGTTCTCTAAATCTTCTTCTGCAGCTGCTAGTTGAAGCCAGTCTAATATATTCATTGATGGGTATCAGACTAAATCATTTTCCCTGTCTGCAGCACCCAAAAGGAGTCCTGTAGTAAAAAAAAGAGATTTTCTTGTTTTTTTGAGTGAGGCATTTGCGTGTTAGATACTCTGTATGTATTCACACTGCATCCTCCCTCCCAGTTTTGAAGAGCTAATATGGTACTTTTCCATTTCTTCATTCAATACAAATCTAAGTGATTCTGTATGCTGGACAGCAAAAAAAAAAAAAAAAAAAAGGGGGTACGTTAGCCATAGTTTGCACCTTCACAGTTGTTCTGAGAAAGCCTATTGTGACAATGCAGATGACAGATCATACTACAGACTGTGACTTCTGGCTTCATGAAAAAAATTGGCCTGTAATTGGGCTCTGTAATTTTATTTTACCACTGAGTATTAAAGTTCCTGTTAGAATGGGCTAGGGGATGAGACTAGTTAATGTAAGTAAATGTGGGGCAGCATAAAATAATTGCTCAGCTCATGTACTTTGGAGCCAATATGACTAGAAAAACCCCTGCTCTTGCCATTACCTCTGCAGCCTCTGGCAAGTTATTTACCATCTTTGGGCAGTGTCTACATCTACATCTGTGAATGAGTAAATTTAAAGCATATGCAGGAGTACCTGGCACATAGTAAGTGTTCAGTAGATGTGTCTATTATTTCTCATGGTAATATGGAGCTTTGTTGGTGACAGAGAGTGTATATTGAGAACTTTCTGAGGAAGCTTCAGGCAAGCTCTTCTCGGCAGGTGCTGAATTGGAATTTACCTAGAGGCACAGTCTGGTTGCACTATACCTATGCAATTGGAGAATCCAGTTTCTTAATTGAATGTGGTGGTTAAGATGACTCTGAAGAAGATTAGTTCCCTCTGTCTAGAGTTGCCATACGCTGACATTGGAAACACACTCTGAAAATCTCACTGCAACTGTAAACATGAATGAGAGCATAGTACAGTGGGAAGGGCTCTGGATGGATGGATCTGACTTTCATTCTAGAAATACCATATTTTAGATAATCTGGAAACTCTTACCCCACTCCTAGATGCAACGCTGGACATGCTGGCTCAAATTAACTTACTCACCAAATATTATTGAACACGTTTCCCATGTTCCAGGCAGTGTTCTAAGTGCTACAGAAGTAAAACGAACAGACCCACATTCCTGACCTTGTGGAGTTTACATTTTGGCGAATAGAACAAACATAGTTCTTAAGGCATAGTTGAGTCTTCAAGACAGAAAGATATTTCCAGGGGTTAAACACAAAGAGGAAACTATAAACTAGAGTGATACTCATGAGTTAGCACTGGTTTCCCTGGGGATGTTGGAAATTTGGATATTTGTAACCAAGGTCTGTGTTTTAACACCCATGCACAGTGTCAGAACTGAGACTGAGACCTCCATGTAAAACTAGGTCTCTTAGAGTGTTTTACGTGCAGTGAAAGTCTGTACTAGGAAAATTTTTCTCCTTAGGAGAAGATGGCAAGGGAGGTTGTCTCAGGCAAAGAAAAAATGTTTTGGCAGAGGAAAATATCTTTTCTGAGAATTTGTAATCATGGGCTTGCCCTCAGGTGGCCTTGGAATTTGAATTTAAACCCTTTGCACAGTCCAGAAATGTACAAGTGAAAAGCAATCATACAAAAGGGCTGGCATTTGCTGGGAGATGTCCCATGTGAGAAATTCTACCATCATACCCAAATTCCAGCCAGAAGGAATAAGGACAGAGATAAGGCTGTCAAGTCCTCTGTGATGGTAAAGCTGCCATAGGCATTTTGAATCATGAGGTAGAAGCCTAAAGTTGAGAATTATGGAACAATAAGGTAGATTTGTAATCTGAGTTCTTGACAATCCTGGAGCCACCATACTGGCCCTTAATTTCCTACATTGAGAGAGAAATATGCTTCTATTTTGCTTATATTTTTTGTTATTTGCAGTTAATTCTAATACTATTTGATACAAATAGTGTGAATAAAACACATTTTCAATTAAACACCAACTTAGAGGTTATTTTTATTTAGAGTGGATCCATCACTCAGAGGCAAATCCATACTGACATTCTCGTAAGAGTAATGATAATACTAGGATGTCAGTATATTAATGAATGATGAACAAAATGAGTGTTATAGATCAATATACTTGTTTTGGCATGACCAGAAATTCTCTGCCTTCAGGACAATTTACATGGGAAGCAAAATCAGAATCAGAGTACCAATGTATTAAATCACAATGAGAAATTTCACAGGAACTGAAATCTATGAAGTCTTTATGGCCAACATATTGTCTCCTTCTAGGCAGATGAATATGGAAAGTCAAATCACAATTGTGGGACCTTTAGCAAGGCATCTAAACATGAAACCTGATGAGCTCTGAATCAGGTCAAGGTGAGTTATATGAAATGCGTATTTAATCACATACAACTCAGATAGACTAAAGTATCTCAAGTAAAGTGAGGTCTTGCAATTGGAATAATACACTTGTTTCAACTTTCTATATTCATTATCATAATAGAGATGGAGAGTCTTGCTAATGTAATTAGAATGCAAAATTCTTTGGCTAAGGTATTTTGTCCCCTGGACAGTGTTTGGATGGGCAGTCTCAAAGGTCAATATTTGTTCATCAATTATCATATTTCCCTTTCTGTCTGATCAGCTCCACTTCTTACAGACAAATTATGCCTGTAGCTATATTAATAAACTTAATCAGGTTAAGGTCTAACCCTACTGGCCTATAAAAATTCAGTTTCTTGAAAATGATTTTGCTAATTATTTTTCTAATTTATTATGTGTTTTCTTATGAATTCTGAAGATAATCTTTATTGCCCTCATTTCCACGTTCTTGTGTGTATATGTGAGGGATGAAGTCCTCACTGTAGGCTCCTATATGAAGTATGTATTGCTGATCACCAGTGATTTTTCAATTAAGATGCATTTTGGCTTAGCCTCATAAACTATGGAAAATACAGGTGGCACATACATTGTTCTTCCAACAGTGGGGAATGGATTTTCACTGAATCATCCACACATTTGTTGACAGATTTCTAGTGGCTCAGTTGCTAGGTGTGCATGGTACATCTCCAGACTAGTGGGGAAAGAGAAGCAGCTTGGGATGTGGCAATGTCAAGGCCTAAGATGAATTACCCACCTGTAGACCTGCACTCTGGGACGGGACCCAAAAGTCAAAGTTATCTCATGCAATGCAATTTGGCTCCATTGGTGGTCAGTATAATGATGATCTCTTTGGTGGAACTTGGCAACAGTACAGGAGTTAATGACACTTAGAGTCAGGAGACAAGGCTCTAGTTTGAGGCATCTTTCAGGGTTGAAGCAGGTCTTCAGGCTGTAGCTGAAAGTACTGAGATAAAATTCAGTACCTAAGTGAAAAAAGGTTGGCAATTGTTCAATGAGGAATCAGGATCCCACTTACATAAGCCTGAAGTTCACGTGGTGTCTGGGAAGTATTACTTAGCACCTACCTGCCCACCCTCAGGAGCAGGGAGAGACTAGATGAATTGAAGGTTACACTTTAAACTTACATGCCATGATCTTCCTGAGAGTTTAGAGAATAGAATTAAGGAAGGGGTTTGAGAGTCCCAACATTATTCAGCTATTTCTGATAAGATGAACTCCCTGGTATGATTGGAATTACAGGGAGAACATTGCTACTTTCTGAGAGTATCTTAAAGAAGTTTTTTTTTTTAGATGAAACTAATTTATAATGGGATTCAAAAAGCATAGATGAGCTTCAGATGACAGTGAGAAAAAAATTCTTTTATATAATCTGGTAAATTCTGATTAGAGATGTTCGGCTTCTATGGTGAGAGGAAACAGAGGTTTGAGTGGCCTAAAAGGTCGCGTATGTCTGGAGTTGGTTTAGGAAACTATTATTTCCATGGCTACAAGAGTATTCAGCAGCAGAAGGCTAATAGTAAAGAGATAGTCTGAGATTTCTTTGCTCTTCAAATATATTTCTTGAACTGAATCTAAATTGATCAAAAGCATTTTTTAACAAAATCCTTCTTCAGGTGTTGACTTTGATTACTATTTCTCTTTATTTAAAAATCATGAGTTCAACTGTCAGTTCTGTTTTTCTGTCTACTAAATCAATATTTCTAACCTCCCTCTACTGGTTTTAAATCCCCCAAATATCTCTACTGTTCACTGAACATCTCTACTTGGATATCATATGGTACCCTCAAATTTCACAGATATAAAAGTGAACTACCTTCCTCCTTTTCCTTGCTGTGTTTCCCATTTCTGAATATTATGTCAGTGATTCACAGGCTCAGATTATCCGGGTCTTTTGTTCTGGACCATGTTGTGTGGCATGCGGGACCTTAGCTTCCCAACCAAGTATCAAATCTGCGCCTCCTGAAGTGGGAACTTGGAGTCTTAACCACCGAACTACCAGGGAAGTCCCAGACCACCAGAGTTTCTAATAGTTTTCCTTAAGTTACGTAGCTGACAAATGGCAAAACTAGACCCAGAATCCAGATCTTCTGATTTCAAATCCTGAATGTTGTAGTGGGTTGGACTAGATTTCAGATGATCAAATCCCTGAGTCTGACAATCAAGGCCCTTTACACTTCAGTCCTTAAGCTACCTTTCCAATATTGCCTCCCAGCACTTCCTCTCATGTTTTCTGTGTTTAACCATGCTATTCTCCTTTTAGTTTAACAATTTTTAAATGGGGTGTTCCATTTCCATGCCTTTGTTTGCACTATTCACATGGGATGTCTTCCTTCATACCCACAACAAATCTTGTTTGATCTTCATAGACCAGCACAAAAATAATCTTCTAGGTTCGATGCACGATACTGGATGCTTGGGGCTAGTGCACTGGGACGACCCAGAGGGATGGTATGGGGAGGAAGGAGGGAGGAGGGTTCAGGATGGGGAACACATGTATACCTGTGGCGGATTCATTTTGATATTTGGCAAAACTAATACAATTATGTAAAGTTTAAAAATAAAATTAAAAATAAATAAATAAATAAAACAGAAACAAAAAGAATAGAGAAACATGTAAAGAGCTATCTGATCTCAAAAGCAAAAATTAATAATATGTTTCAAAAGAACATAATAGTACTTGAATAAATATAATTTATAAAAGCCATTTCAAACATTTCATTAAAATATTCATCTAGGAACTCCCTGGTGGTCCTGTGGTTAAGAGACTCCATGCTACCAGTGCAGGGGGCATTGGTTTGAACCTAGTTAGGGAGCCAAGATCCCACTTGTGGCAATGTGAAACCAAAAATTAAAAACAAAACAAAATTAACATATATACAAATAGAAGTGCAAAAAAAGGAGAGTAACTATATCATTTAAAATATTTTTTAAATATTAATATACTAAGGTTTCAATGATGTCTCCCAATTTTTTCCTTACCTTTTATAATTAAAAAAAAATCCAAGCTGTCAAGATACTTGCTAAAACTTTATAAAAGTCAAATTAAAAATTTTACTTTGTCTGGAAAAAAAAAAAAAATCCTCTACCAACCATTCTCTAACTTACCTTGATTAGAAGTGCCTACTCCATCCAGTGAATGTTCATAGCAACTTATCTATACATCACTCATGGCACTTAGTACTTTTCACCTTGTATTGTTTATTCATCATTTATTGAGCACCCCTCATGTGCCATCTTTAATTAAAATGTGGGCACACCTCAGTGAGCAGGCTGACTAATCCCACTGGTTTTATGGGATTCATTGTCTAGTCAGGGAAGAAAGATGAGTTAAAAAAAAAAAAAAACTCAGGGAAGAAAGATAAGTTAAAAAACAATGGCCATGGACTATAGGGTCACGGAGTCATAAACAGCAGGTGGACGGATGCTAGAGGAGGTTGTCTTACCAGGACTACGAATGGTAGGGACGATCAGGAAAGGCCTCTTGGATAACATGACATTGTAGCTTCTTTAGGACAGACTCCTTGCTTGATTAGTGTTTTCCTGCAGAACCTCCAGTTGTGTGCTCTGTACTGAGGAGGCTCTCTATGGCATTGTAGTTTCTTTTGGGGGGCTACTTCCTTGTTTTAACATAGTCAGTTATACTTTCCAGTAGTCATGTATGGATGTGAGAGTTGGAACATAAAGAAGGCTGAGCGTCAAAGAATTGATACTTTCAAACTGTGGAGCTGGAGAGGACTCTTGAAAGTCTCTTGGACAGCAAGGAGATCAAACCAGTCAATCCTAAAGGAAATAAACCCTAAATAGTCATGGGAAGGACTGGGGCTGAAGCTCCAATATTTGGTCACCTGATGTGAAGAGTCAACTCATTGGAAAAGACCCTGATGCTGGGAAAGATTTGAGGGCAGGAGAAGAAGGGGACAACAGAGGATGAGATGGTTGGATGGCATTTCTGATTTAATGGACATGAGTTTGAGCAAACTCTGGGAGATAGTTAAGGACAGGGAAGCCTGATGTGCTGCAGCTCATGGCATCACAAAAAGCTGGACATGACTTAACGAGTGAACAACAAAGTTATACTTCATTCTTTCCCTGCGATTGGAAGTGCGGTTATGATTAAAACTTGACAATCCATGTCTAATGATAGATTGAAAACTCTGAGTTAAGGTCTTTCCTAAACAGGTTTTCCCCTTTCACATGTGTCCTACACTTAATGGCAATGCATATGACCACATCAGTTCAGTTGCTCAGTCATGTCTGATTCTTTGTGATCCCCTTGACTGCAGAACTCCAGGCTTCCCTGTCCATCACCATCCCTTGTAGCTTGCTCAAACTCATGTCCATCAGGTCGGTGATGCCATCTAACCATCTCATCCTCTGTCATTCCCTTCTCCTCCTACCCTCAATCTTTCCCAGCATCAGGATCTTTTCCACTGACTAAGTTCTTTGCATCAGGTGGTCAAAGTATTGGAGCTTCAGCTTCAGCATCAGTCCTTCCAATGAAGACTCAGGACTGATTTCCTTTAGGATGGACTGTTTGGATCTCCATGCAGTCCAAGGAACTCTCAAGAGTCTTCTCCAACGCCACAGTTCAAAAGCATCAATTCTTCAGCACTCAGCTTTCTTTATACTCCAACTCTCACATCCATACACGACTACTGGAAAAATCATAGCTTTGACTAGACAGACCTTTGTTGGCAAAATAATGTTTCTGCTTTTAATATGCTGTCTAAGTTGGTCATAACTTTTCTTCCAAGGAACAAGAATCTTTTAATTTCATGGCTTCAGTGACCATATGCAGTGATTTTGGAGCCCAAGAAAATAAAACCTTTCACTGTTTCCATTGTTTCCCCATCTATTTGCCATGAAGTGATGGGACTAGATGTCATGATCTTAGCTTTTTAAATGTTGAGCTTTAAGGCAGCTTTATTACTCTCCTCTTTTACTTTCATCAAGAGGCTCTTCAGTTCCTCTTCACTTTCTGCCATAAGGGTGTTGTCATCTGCATATCTGAGGTTATTGATATTTCTCCTGGCAATCTTAATTCCATCTTGTGCTTCACCCAACCTGGCATTTTGCATGATTTACTCTGAATATAATTTAAATAAACAGGGTTACAATATACAGCCTTGTTGTACTCCTTTCCCAATTTGAATGTCTGTATATAATCAGCTCATAGTTATGAGCTGATCTCACACAAGATAAAAAAACTCCATGAGGGAAGTTATTATTGCTGTTTTGTTCAGATTTGTGTCTCCAGGGTCTAGCAGAGTGCATGGCACTTAGTAGCCAATCAGTACATATTTGTTTAATGAACGAATAAATTTCCTAAATAGCCAAAATTTAATATAATTTCCTACCATTTACATTGAAGAATTTGTTTTATTTCTCTGCACTGGAATAAAAAGGGATGAGTGATGGGGAAATATTTTATAAGGAGAAATGTTTTTTCATAAGGGAGAAACATTGTTTTACCATAAAAGACAAAAGACTTACAGATATATATGTGTATTTATAGGCTCCTAACAGGTCTCCCTGCTTCTACTCCTGCTGCTCTGAAGTTTATTCTCAGCACAGCAGCCAGAGTGATCCTTTTAAAAATGTAAACTAAATCACGTTGCTTTCTTCTTAAAGCTCTTGATACACTGAGAGTGAAACCAACTTCCTTACCATGACCTATATATAGAACCTTCCATAAGCCTACCCCTTCTTACCTCTCTTCCTTCTGCTCATTCTGCTACAGCCACACTGGCTTTGTTACTGACCCTTGAAACTGCCACACGATTTGCCTTCTGAGAACCTTGGAATGCTCTTTCCTCTACATGGAATTCTCTTACCCTGGATATTTTGCACAATCTGCTCCCTCCTCAAAGAGCCCTTGGGCTTCCCTGGTGGCACAGTGGTGAAGAATCCACCTGCCAGTGCAGGAGACATGGGTTCAATCCCTGGGTCAAGAAATCCCCTAGAAAAGGAAATGGCAACCCACTCCAGGATTCTTGCCTGGAGAATTCCATAGACAGAGGAGCCTGGCGGGCTATAGTGCATGGAGTCACAAAGAGTGGGACATGACTGAGCCACTTAACAACCAACCTACAACCAAAGAGCCCTCTCCTGCCACCCCATCTAAAGTAAACCTCATCATCTCTGCCACTATATCCTGTTACCTGGTTCCATTCTTAATAGCAATTATCATTATCTGAAGTATTTGTTTACTTTGGAGGAGTCAGTCTCCTCTACTGAAATATGAGCTCCATCAGGGTAGAGATTTTTATTTGTTTTTCTCATTGTATTTTCAGCATTTAGAGTCTGTACACACTCATTAAGTATATATTGAATTAATGGCTATTTTATTATTATTTACATCAAAAGACTATAAGATTTTAGTGGCAGGAAGCACTCCTATGTCCCTTTACTATTTTATTCCCAGTGCCTTGAAGGGTACTTAGGACATAGTGGATGATACTCAATAAGCACGTGTTGAATTGAACATAGTTATGTCCATAGATCAGAGAAGGCAATGGCACCCCACTCCAGTACTCTTGCCTGGCAAATCCCATGGACGGAGGCGCCTGGTAGGCTGCAGTCCATGGGGTCGCTAGGAGTCAGACACAACTGAGCGACTTCACTTTCACTTTTCACTTTCGTGCATTGGAGAAGGAAATGGCAACCCACTCCAGTGTTCTTGCCTGGAGAATCCCAGGGACAGGGGAGCCTGGTGGGCTGCCGTCTCTGGGGTCGCACAGAGTTGGACACGATTGAAGTGACTTAGCAGCAGCAGCAGCAGCATGCCCATAGATGATAAGGATTAAATGAACTCCTGATTTCTTTTTAATGTTGCTGAGTCCTTTCTGAAATGATGAACTCTCCAGAGAACCCCCAGAATTTTAAACACATTTTTTTTTACAAATCTTTAATCTCTAACTAATGTGCAAAATGTGATTAATTCCTTTTCTACCCCAGCTTTGCCATGCTGTTCAATTTCTCCAACCTAAAACTAGTCATTTACCAAGTCATTTACCTTTATATGCCCATTGACACTCTCCTAATAACTGACCTCATTGCTTTTTGTTTGGACTTTACAGAAACATAACATTCTCCCTGACTCCTGACTTTCTCATCTCCTAGCAGGAGATCCAACATACAGGATGCCAGGTTAAGCTTCTGAGAGTTCATATTTGATTACTCCTTTTCTTCATTCAAAAAACTCTCCAACCCTGTGTTATTATAAATACCATCTCTACCTTTCATGCCTTTCCTAAAGGAGACACAAGACAAATGCTCAAGTAACTGGTCTTTCATATTAGGTACTCTAAGATGAGCTGAGTCTCAAGTCAAAATAAATCACAAATGTTTGCTGAATACAAAGCTCCCTGAGGACAGGGAATATCTGTCTAGTTCCCTATTAACACCCAATTCCTAGCAAAGTTTTTGGCATAGTAGATACAAAATTAAAATGTGATAAATACTGAATGACCTAGAGAAGAGAAAGATAATATTCCATCTCATATGCTTCTTGAAGACATGAATTTCTTTAAAAATTTGTCCTTGTGTCCCTCATAGCCCTACATAGTAGATACTTAAGAATTATTTGTTAAATTTAATGGAAAACTTAGTGTCCCATAAACAATGTCATTACTTGATACTGATTATCTTTGAATTCAGTTTGTACTGGACCAGTATCATTAACCAGATGTAGATCTGAGGCAAAACTATGTATTGTTATTTTACTGACAGATTCAGGGAGAATGGAGTCAAAAAAGGCCAAACTGAGGGCTTTCTGGAGTCAATTAAAATATCCTCATAAAGAAGATTTCCTGAAAAGTACTCAAAGGCCAAATAAAATTCTCAGAAAGATGATCAGATCAAAGAAACATTAGTTTTTACTGTTGCTAACAAGTGAATCATTTCAATCAGTTTTTTTGTGGAGGGAGTTGGAACAACTTCATCTGGTAGCTTCTGAACCCTGTAACTTGGTTCACTGTTGTGATACAATGGAGTAATAAAGAGAGCCTCATTGTGGAAGGGGTCAAAACTTACATTTATTGTTGTTCAGTTGCTAAGTCATGTCCGACTCTTTGCGACCCCGTGAACTGCAGCACACCAGGCTTCCCTGTCCTTCACCATCTCCCGAAGTTTGCTCAAACTCATGTCCATTGAGTCAGTGACGCTATCTAACTGTCTCATCCTCTGTTGTCTCCTTCTCCTGCCTTCATTCTTTACCAGCATCAGGGTCTTTTCCAATGAGTTGGCTCATCACATCAAGTGGTATTGGAGCTTCAGCATCAGTCCTTTCCATGAATATTCAGGGTTGATTTCCTCTAGGATTGACTGGTTTGATCTCCTTGCTATCCAAGGGACTCTCAAGAGTCTTCTCCAGCACCACAGTTCCAACGCATCAGTTCTTTGGCTCTCAGCCTTCTTTATGGTCAGCTCTCCCATCTGTACATGACTACTGGAAAAATTGGTGTTATTTGATGTTCTTCCTCTGTTGTCTCTTGTACTTTTGCATTTATTCTTCTGTGGTACCCCATGCAAGGCAGCAGACCCTCCAAGGTCAGGGCCTTTCCTCATATGTTCTTTCCAAATCCCAACTCACATAGGTCCAGGTCCTTAGAATTTGATGCGGAAAAGATGTAAGTCAAAGGTGTTAAGTGGTTGTTTTGGATTCAAGTATGACACACTTGCATTTTAATGGGTTTCTAAAAGCAAAGATTTTACCCAATAGAAAACCGTCATCAGAGGAGTTTTAAGTGCTAAGGCAGGTTAGGACACACCAGGACACTGCAGAGTGCCCTATCTGACCCTGAGGACCAAATGCAGTTATATGAGCCAAGAGTCTCAGGAGAAGAACTGACATGTTCACTGGTTGTTGGGTTATTTGGGGCTATCTTTAAAGCACTTGGAACTCATCAAAGACAAGTACTATTACTTGGAGCTAGAGGAGGTAGCTTGAAAGCAATAAAGTAGAAATACCACTTTATCCAGCAGGTGGTAAACATATGGAACCTATTACCTTAGGAAATGAGGCAGGCTGAAAATAGAAAAAGGGTCAAGAAGGGCTGAGAAAAAGATTTGATTTTTTAGATCCACGGGGAAAGGTATAGATGTAGTGGGTCTAGTTCTCAGCTTTGTTAGGGGGTGTCATAGTTAACATCTTAGAAAATTCCTATTTGACTGGGTGATAGAACCAAGAATGGCATTTCTTCTATTCTCATCTTAATTCTTTTGGAAGCTTCAGTCCTTTGCTTTGTCTCCCCTTTACAATCTACCCTATTTTTTTTTCTCTTTGCGCCTTCCCCTTCCAAATCCAGAGGCATTTCAAATAGTATCTCTTTCTCAAAATTCTGAGCACCTAGAGCTGCACTGTCTAATATGGTAGCCAATAGATACACATAGCTACTTAAATTTAAATTTTAATCAACTTAAATGGGACTAATATTTTAGTTCCTCACTTGCACTAGAAAAATTTCAAGTGCTCAATGTTCCCATGTGGCTAGTGGCTAAGCTATTATAGTTCAGATCACAGATATTGCCATTATTACAGAAACTTCCATCAGATAATATTGAACTGCATTTCCATTGTCCTCTCTCCCAAAGGCCCAGACATTAATAAGTTTGACAACAGAAACATTTTTTCATATGTACTGTACCAGGTACTGCACTCAGCTCTTTACATATATAATCTAATTTAATACCTTCAACATTCTTATGAACTGGATACCATTATCATCTTCATTTTCTAGATGATGAACCCAAGTCTCAGAGAGGTTAAATAACTTGTCCAAAGCAACATAGCTAGTAACTGGTAGATCTGGGTCTGGAAACCAAGCCTGACTTCAAAGACCATGCTTTTAACCACTCTACTAGACTGTCTCCCATCACTTTCCCATTATTCCTTCATCTTGTAACCATCCTTCAAATGACAAGGAGGAAATAACATTGCTTGTGCAAAGACCCTGACATCCATCATGTTGTGAGCTCCACACATTCAACTTGAATATCCCCTTTCTCTTACCTACTACTCAGCTGTCTCTTCTTACTCACTTCTCCATTTCTCCTCACCAATCCTGAAAGATGCATATTGTAAGAAATAATGGGCATTACTGATTTGTTTTTTTAAAGCAAACCACACAAACATTGCTCTAGGTCCAAGTGCTTTTTCTTCAGAATCCTCTATGAGCAAAATCCTCTGTGAGAGAAGACAGGTAAAATAGAAGTCTTCCTGATAACAAGTAGTTTCATTGTTTGAGAAAAGAAAATGTGGCTATTTTGTAAGAATAAAAGAACTCTAACCTCTTTCATCCCAACTCTATGATCTACTCAGTATCCTGCATAAAACTAGAGCAAAAATGTCTATTTCACATCATCTGTCTGTCTGTATTCATCCGTATGTCTCTATTCTCAGTACATCCTCAAACATTCAATTGCTGCAAAATAGCTATTTCACTCACAGATTTATCTCAAGTGTTTCCTAAACTGGTATGCTATGGGATAGTATTATGCAAGATGTTAAGATGTATTCTATAGGGATAAAGTCTTCAGTGATCAAATGTGCTTGGGAACTCCTGGATTAAAAATTCTAAGCAGATTTCTTTAAGATGGGACTTCTCAAAGTCTTGATGTAAACTGAGTTAAGCCACTTTCTTGCTCAAAATCATTTAATCCCTACCATAGTTCACAAAGCTGTACATGAGCTGGCCCTGCCTTCCTTTGAGCATCATCTGGTGCCCTTCTTGCCCTTAACACTCTGCTACAGCCACATCAGCTTCTTTGCTGTTTCTTGAACACATCAAACTTTCTTGTTGTTGTTAAGTCGCTAAGTCATGTCTGGCTCTTTTGCAACCCCATGGACTGTAGCTCACCAGGCTACCACTGAGTCACCATGGACTGTAGCCTGCCAGGCTCCCATGGACTGTAGCCTGCCAGGCTCCTCTGTCCATGGGATTCTCCAGGCAAGAATACTGGAGTGGGTTGTCATTTTCTTCTCCAGGGGATCTCCCCAACTGAGGAATTGAACCCGGGTCTCCTGCATTGCAGGCAGATTTTTTACCGACTGAGCCATGAGGGAAGCCCACTGAGCAAGCAGGGAAGCCCAAACATTTTCTAGTCTTAGGGAATTTCCAGTATTCACCCATCTCTGTTGCTAACTCTTCCCCTCCTATCCCAATGGAAGAGCCATAAGTTTCAGATCAAATATCACCTCCTTGGAGAGTCCTTCCCTCGTGGTTCTAAGGTAGTTCCAGTACATCTTCTTGCCATGTTCAACCTCACCCCAATGTCTTATTAAAAACATGTATTATTAAAGAATCTGCCTGCAAATGCAGGAGAAGCAGATTTGGTCCCTGAGTCAGGAAGATCCCCTGGAGAAGGGAACGGCGACCCACTTCAGTATTCTTGCTTGAAAAATCCCATGGAGAGAGGAGCCTGGTGGATTACAGTCCATGGGGTTGCAAGAGAGTGGGACCTACTTAGTGACTAAACAACAACAGCAGCAAGGTGATCTCATTTATTTATTCACTGAGTTGAATATTTTCTGTCTCCCCAGCTGAAATGTTAGCTTCCTGAGGGCAGGGACCATATCTGCTGATTCACCATTCTATATGCAGATCCTGCAAGAGTACCTGAATAAACTGTGGTGCTCAATAAACAGTTGTGAATAATGATGGAAGTTGTAAATGTTGGGAATTACTTAAATTGATCGAAATCATAAATAATATTCACTTATATAAAAAACATTATAAAAATGTCCCCAAACTAGTTTGAGAGTTCATCTTCCTCCTCCCAAACACACTTTAGAAAATCAACTCTGATTTCATGTTCTACAGTACACATGTTGAAAACTGAAGATCTAAAATTTTTTGAGGATTTCCTCTTTCAGTTTTGGGAGTTAATATTTTCCCATAAAATTGATAGGAACTTGAACAATTTTTGCCAAAAAGCCGACACAGTGCATATCCACAAATAAAAGCCAGCAATTTATTTCCTATCTTCCCAGTTTTCCACCCCCCACCCAATCAAGTGCTCAGAGTTTCTCCACAGAAAGTTGGCAGAGAGATAAAAAGAAAAACAATAAAAGAGACAGCAATAAATAGCCTTTTCTGGGGGCGATCTGGTAACAGATCCTATTAGGGACAAAGAAATAAAAACAGAAGGGTCATTCTACTCTCTCAAACTGGCAGTGAAATGAAACAGCAATGCAGAGCATCCCTACCTGGAGACACATAAGAGGGGACTGTGACTAACAGGAATAGCAAGCCAGCACACCAACAGTTTTAATTTCATCTTGTGAACAGAAGGTGGCTAGACAGATGCGTGGTCCAATGTGATAATTACCAGTGTCTGCTTGGAATATAAACTTTCTTGTGTTCTGCTTCATTTTCTTTCTCACTGAATGGGTTTAAAGAGCCATTTTTGAGATTTCAGTTGGGCTTTCTGCCTTTCTGCCAAGGACACTCATTAAATATTTAATGAAATTCTGGAAGTTGACTTTTAATTAGGATATGCAAGCAAACTATGCAGTCATAGGTCAGAGAGACACCATACTAATCCAATGAGAGGGGTCTCTGACCAAATGCAATTACAAAAGTAATGGTAATCTGATTTGTTTTAAAAGGAGGACCTCCAATTCTAGAAATTTTAATCCTGTGATGTTGACATCAATCCTTAGTGGAAATCTCTAATAGATTCATAAAGAAATCAATTGCAAATGCTGAGAAAAGGCAGTGGTGATCATGGGGGCTCTCAGCATGCCTTCACTGAGGGTTAAGTTATGCTTAGTTAATCCCATTTCATTTGTTGAACAGTAAGAACAGGAATATCACAGTGATGGTATGTGGGCTCCAGCACTAGACTTGAGATTTAAAATCATAGCTTTACCACTTATTAGATGTGGGTTCTCAGGCATTTGACATTATCTCTCAGTTCTCCAGTTTTCTGATCTATAAAATTAAAAGAAGTAGCACTTATTTAATAGCATTGTTGAGAGGGCAGGACGTGTTTATACATGTAAAACTTTTGGAACAGTGTCTAAGGACATTAGAGCAGTATCTAGTAATTGATCAATAAGTATTAGCTACTATTATTTGGGTGCCTGGAATGTGAGTTGTATGGAAATAGTATTAGCAGTTTCCATACATGGTTGAATAACTCTAATGCAAGCATGCTAATGAATTTATGTCAATCAGAAAAGAAATTTCTAATGGTATTCCATTCATCATTTTTATCAATGAAATGACTGAATGTATAGATGGCATGCCTATTAACTATGTAAATATTAACATTTTTATAGTTTTAAATAGAGGGATGGGGTGAAAATAATAATAGCTCATTTAATACATACAAATTTCAAGTCTTAACTCTTGGGTTTACAATCGACCATGTAAATGTAGAGTACTGAAGATGTGGTCCAACAGGAGTTTTAATGTGTAAATCCTAGAGGGTTATTTGACTATATGTTCAATATGAATCAACACTGATCAGCCAGGCTAATAGAGCCTTAGTCTACATTGATAAATATGTACTACACAAAATAGGAGTGGTTTGTTGGCCCAGTGGGTCCTTTGGTAACATTTCGTTTTGATGTTCTACTTTACGAAGCATTTTGACCACTGACAACATTTTTTGAGGGTAGGAACTATGTTTCAGTCAGTGGTATAACTCCAAGATGCAGTGTAGTACTTAGAATGTAGTAGGTGTTGACAAAATATTTGATGAATAAAAATAAATAATGAAATTTAGTGGATCCATAAAATTTGACCAAGGTGATGAAGAGGCCATAAAGCTATGTGATGTAAGGAACTGTTGAAAACACTGAAGCTACTATGCCTGGGAGTTCAAGATGAGGTATCTTCAGATATTATTATGTTGAATAGATATTAGAGTTATCTTCTGTAGTCTGAAGTTACTTTTAGAACAGATTCCAACTAAATCTGATAACATTTATGTGGCATTTATGGTTTATTGAGCTATTTATCATATATTATTTCACATGATTTTTAATTTTATACCAGTCTGATGAGATAGTTCTTGCAATAATTTTATCCCAATTTAGTAGAAAGTAGTAATAGCTACTGGAGAAGGCAATGGCACCCCACTCCAGTACTCTTGCCTGGCAGCAGCAGCAATAATAGCTACTTTCGGAGAAGGCGATGGCACCTCACTCCAGTACTCTTGCCTGGAAAATCCCATGGACGGAGGAGCCTGGTGGGCTGCAGTCCATGGGGTTGCGAAGAGTCAGACATGACTGAGCGACTTCCCTTTCACTTTTCACTTTCATGCATTGGAGAAGGAAATGGCAAACCACTCCAGTGTTCTTGCCTGGAGAATCCCAGGGACGGGGCAGGTTGGTGGGCTGCCGTCTATGGGGTCACACAGAGTCGGACACGACCGAAGTGACTTAGCAGCAGCAGTAATAGCTAACACTTACACTGTGCTTACTGTATGTGAACCTCTTTGTACATATAAACTTATTTACATTTCGCTACATAAGTTTGTTTTCCTATTACCATGTATACCTTGCAAGTGACTGACCTGAGACATAGAGGGGATAAGTAACATGTCCAACATTACACATCTAGCAACTAGTTGAGCCAAGTTTTAATTCCCCTCAGTCTGGGCTCCAGTGCATATTCTTAACTGTTAACACTGCACTGAATTTTGCATTAGCGCTTTCTACAGAAAAGGCAACTGAGCTGCAGATAGATCAAGTAAGATTTGCTTAAGATCACCCAACTAGAAAGTAGAGGTCAGGAGCTAAAATTCTGACTTAAGATCTAGTGATCTTTTCATTATCCTTGGATGATTCTCATGTTGAATGAAATTTGGACTTTTGTAGACACCTTCGGCTTTCCTTGTGGCTCAGCAGGTAAAGAATCTGCCTGCAGTGTGGGAGACCTGGGTTCCATCCATGGGTTGGGAAGATTCTCTGGAGAAGGGAAAGGCTACTCACTACAGTATTCTGGCCTGGAGAATTCCATGAACTGTATAGTCCATGGGGTTGCAAAGGGTTGGACATGACTGAACGACTTTCACTTTATGGGCTTTCACATTATGGGAGTACAAGGTGAGCTTTTTTGTTTTTTAAAGTGAGAGCCATTCAACAATGTGATCAGGTGCAGAGGCTGGAGACCTACCTGTGAGACAAGCTGTGGTGGGGATGCCTACATGGAGTGTGAAAGGCATTTCAGTGATCTTTAAGGTTTATTCCAACTCTAGATTTTATCAGTCTATGAACACAGTATTTTAGGAAGAGCAGAGGAAGTCAGCCAAGGGGGAGAACAAGATGATGAGGGAAGGTCACCATCACAAGAAAGTTTTTCTCATAGTGGGGTACTCACAATATCTGTGTCAGAATAAGGCATTTGTCCCATTGCAGATTTCTAGGCTTCTCAGATTTACTGAATCTATTTCTATTGAGTTCCTCAAGAAGCACTTCATCTTTACACTGTGGAACAAAAACAATCTAGTAGCTCTGCTATATGACCTATTCCACCGGAATTTCACAGTGCCCTTTTTCTAACCAAATTCAACTACTGCAAGGAAATCAGGATGCAGGTCCAAGTCATTGGTCCCTGCATGACATTACAGAGAAAGTCTTCCCCTGTTCCCTTTCCTCTTTACCATTCGTTGCTTAAGACATTTGTGCATGTTCCTTTTGTGAACTTGGCTGCAGTGGTTTGCAGCTGCATCCCAGTCCAAACCACAGTCCAAATTCCACCCACCAGAGTTCTTTCTCCAGAGTCTTCTTCTCAGGCATGAGCCTGGGAATCATTGCTGCCTAATCAGCTTGTCATTCCTTAGTGCCGTGTATTCTTGTCTCTGACAAGCATTCATTCTGAGGGGCATCCTGTAAAGCTCATGATGCCATCTTCATTGAACTCATGTTTATAAGAAGAAAATGAGGGGCTATAGAAAACTTATTTTTAAATTGAATTTAAGTAGTTTTGCCACATTTTAAATGTCAGACGGAACTGTTCCACAGTATAAATCTGCCAAGTCTATGCAGGCGGCTGTTTTCAATAGGACTGTTCGTGCCCTATTGTACTAATCTTTTTTTAAACGCACACCTTGCTGGAAAAGGCCAAGAACACCCACACAGGAAGTGGGCACTGTTACTTTTTTCTTGCTCCAAGTGGATGAATAGACTCTTATTCCGTGTGATGTGTTGTACTGTGAAGCGTTTCCCAGTCGTTTTCTTTCCTTGATGGACACTGAGCCTCCCTGGGACACAGCAGGCACCAGCTCTGGTACTCTCCCACATGGCCATCCACTCCTCCAGCCATCTGCCCATCTGTCTGCTGCTTCTTGATCACCCCCCCCTCTTTTCTCACATAGACTGTCTCCTCAATCCAAGAATGATCAAGAGTTACAGCAGTGGACGACTGTGGGAATGGTCTGGGGTACCAGAACTCCATGTTTTCAACCATGAATGCTAAAAATCTTCCTATTAGATATATTTTTTCACATTAACAAGGTACCATCTGGTTACCTTTGATAATTCATAAAGTGCTTAGAATAGCATCTGCCCTTTAGTAAGGCAATATGAAATCCAGAGTCAAATAATCTAGATTCCGCCTCCTCCATTTACAAGCTATGTTATTCCTCCAAAGTTCCTTAACTTCTGAGAGACTCAGTTTCCTCATCTGTAAAATGGAGCTAATAATACCTGTATCACAGTGTTGTTGTAAGACTGAAAAGACATGTTTGTCAAGTGCCTGGAAGAGTGTTTACCATATAGAAAATACTTACTGTATATTATTTTTAGTAACTATGTGTTCAGAGAAATGTTAGCTGCAAGTGGCATTATTATTTGATTTTATTATCTTTCAAACCCTAGGCCATCATTCTTCCAATTATGCTTACTGACTCTGCATCTATAAGACAAGCAACAAATATCTGGGGTATTTTAGTAGTAGTGTTAGTCGCTCAGTTGTGTCTGACTCATTGCAACCCCACGGACTGTAGCCTACCAGGCTCCTGTGTCCATGGGATTCTCCAGGCAAAAATACTGGAGTTGGTTGCCATTCCCTTCTCCAGGGGATCTTCTCGACCCAGGTATTGAACCTGGGTCTCCTATATTGCAGGCAGATTCTTTACCGTATGAGCTACAGGGAAGTCTGTTTTTGGTGGTACTTTTCCTCTGTATAAAAGATTATCTGGGAGAACAGAGAGAAGGCTGACACAATCCTAGCCCTAAAAGAGCTTTCAGTGTACTTGGCTAGATAAGATATTTGCACCCACGATAAAACAAATACTATTAAAATACTAGATAGGTGATACAGATGCAGTAAGATCATGGAGCTCAGAGAAAGGGGATAACCCTTTGAGCTTGGCTGGTGGTTGAACTTTGACTTAAAAAATGAAAAAGGATAATCATGATGACGACATATCCTATTTATTGGAGCCCTACTGTGGGCTAGGTGCCTTTCATGCATTATCTTATTTAATCCACATGATATTCCTACAAGGTAGGCAACATTATCATCCTCACTTTTCAGGTTAGGGAACAGAGATTTAGAGAAATTAAGATACTTCGCCTAAAGGCACATGACTGTTAAATGGCACAGCCAGGATCTGAACCTTTGGCCTGTCACACTCCAGAACTCACTCTCCTTTCAATATACCTGACTTCCTCCTGTCATTAAAGACAAGTTGTTTCAGCCAGGCAGGCGGGGGAGATGATGCAAGCAAAAGTACATAGGAACTGATATTCAGGGACTATGAAGGGACACTTGACTGGTATGGAAAGTTTATGTGTAGCAAGAAACAGAGAAAATCCCAGAAGCTACACTGGGGCCTGACTGTGAAGGGCCATGTAAGTCATATAAGGAGCTCAGTCTCTGTCTTCCAGACATAAAGGAAAGGAAATGGGGATCAGTTTGCCATTAAGACCCCTCCTATGAGTGATTTCTGACTACACTTTTTTGATCAGGACTTTGGTTTGTTTCTTCCCTTTTATTAGAGAATGATATTAATAATGCCATTTGTTTTAAGTTTTCAGGTAGATTTTGTTTATTTATGGATCCTCTTGGAAACTGTGCACATGTACGTGTGGGAGGCAAAAGAAATGGAGACAGTTCAATATGCCTTAACTTACCAAGGTATTTTTGTAATGCCCCAAGTATCCTTGTATCCAGTGTGGGAGCTGATGGTCTCTGTCTCTCACTATGTGTTGGTGAGATGAAGAAAATATCACCATAGAAAACATTTTGATTTCTTCTGATTAGCCAAGAACCACAGGATCTTCTCTAGCATAGTGTTTAAAAACTGAGGAAAATGCCACATATATAACATAAGCAGCTCCTAACTTGCAAATGAGTTAACTCTCACAAGTTCATTTATCAAGAAAATTTTCATAACTTGGAATACACTGTACCTTGGAAACAATGCTATATAAAAGTGGTGCTTGATTTTTCTCTACAATGGAGATGTTTCTTTTGGATAATCTTATGTTCAATAGGAACTAGATAGCTGGTAGTAATTATACTTTCAAAGGTTTAAAAGGGGAAGCAGTCAGAAGATGTTGGCCTGGAAAATTGGTAACGTTGTACACATTTCCATGCAGTATACTATTGTCCATTTATTTTTCAAACAAATTAGGACTTCAGAGAAACTCCTGATTTCCTAAGAATATGTCCAAATATTTAGAGGTATGTAGGTTAAAAACAGCTTCATCACATTAGTGTTGAGATAGATGTCTTTTTAAGGAATTTCTTTCTAGCTTATAAACATTCTAGAAGGACTTGCGCTTTCCATAAAGTAGAGCAGGAGGGCACTGATAGTATAACTTGAAGGATGCTATTATTTCATTATTGTTGTTGTTCACTTGTTGTGTCCGACTCTTTGCAAGCCCATGAACTGCAACATGCCAGAATTCCCTGTCCTTCACTATCTCCTGGAGTTTGCTCAAACTCATGTCCATTGAGTCAGTGATGCCATCCAACCATCTCTCTCTGTCACCCTCTTCTCCTCCTGCCCTCAATCTTTTGTAGCAACAGGGTCTTTTCCAGTGAGTCAGCTCTTCACATCAGGTGGCCAAAGTATTGGAGCTTCAGCATCAGTCCTTCTAATGAATATTCAGGGTTGATTTTCTTTAGAATTGACTGGTTTAATCTCTTGGCTGTCCAAGGGATCTCAAGAGTCTTCTGCAGCACCAGAGTTTGAAAGCATCAATTCTCTGGCATGCAGCCTTCTTTGTGGTCCAATTCTCACATCCATACATGACTACTGGGAAAGCCATAGCTTTGACTATATGGACCTTTGTTGGCAAAGTGATGTCTCTGCTCTATAATATGCTATCTGGGTTTGTTATAGCTTTTCTTCCAAGGAGTAAGTGTCTTTTAATTTCATGGCTACAGTCACCATCTGCAGTGATTCTGGAGACCAAGAAAATAAATTCTGTCTTTGCTTCCACTTTTCCCCCATGTATTTGCCATGAAGTGATGGGACCAGATGCCATGATCTTAGTGTTTTGAATGTTGAGTTTTAAGCCACATTTCTCACTTTCCTCTTCACCTTCATCAAGAAGCTCTTTCATTCTTCTTCACTTTCTGCCATAAGGGTGGTGTCATCTGCATATCTGAGGTTATTGATGTTTCTCCTGACAATCTTGATTCCAGCTTGTGTTTCATCCAGTCTGGCATTTTGCATGATGTACTCTGCATATAAGTTAAATAAACATGATGACAATGTACAGCTTTGATGTAGTCCTTTCCCAATTTGGAACCAATCTGTTGTTCCATGTTTGGTTCTAACTGCTGCTTCTTGACCTGCATACAGATTTCTCAGGAGACAGGTAGGTGGTCTGGTATTCCCATCTCTTTAAGAATATTCCACGGTTTGTTGTGATCCACACTGTCAAAGGCTTTCTTGTAGTCAATGAAGCGGAAGTAGATGTTTTTTCTGGAATTCCCTTGCTTTTTCCATGATCCAGTGGATGTTGGGAATTTGATTTCTGGTTCCCCTGCCTTTTGTATATTTCATTATATATTTCATTATATCCAAAATAATAATTTCACTGTTCTGCAAGAGAGTCAGAAATTCTACTATAACTATTTACTTTGTGCTCTGGCATTTTTTTTTTCCTTCAGTAACTAAAGTGGGAATCCTTCTATATAGGGCAATTCATCAAGGTATTCCCAATAATCAACAACTCAGCATGTTTTATCAGGTAGAGTGTTCTGAGGGCACTGGCCAGGAAACAGGTACATTTGATGGTAGATATAGGGACTTGAGGGCTTCTCTGGTGGCTCAGATGGCAAAGAATCTGCCTGCAATGCGGGAGACGTGAGTACAATCCCTGGGTCTGGAAGATCCCCTGGAGTAGGGCATGGCAACCCACACTAGTGTTCCTGCCTGAAAAATCCCCATGGACAGATGAGCCTGGCGGGCTACAGTCCATGGGGTCACAAAGAGTTGGTCATGACTGGTGACTAGGCACACCACATAGGGATTTGAAAGCAATATTTTCAAGTTTGATATAAAGCCTAGATTAGAACAGGCTTGGGTGAGGTTTCAACAAGAAGTATGTGCCTAAAGGCACAAATTTCCTTATAATGGCACAGAATTTGCTCAGGATGAAGGAGGATAGTTTTTATAGTATGGAATAGGTGGCAGCAGGATAAAGGGTGGGTAGGAGGGACCAGAACTCCTGGTTTTGTTAGATTAAGCGGAACCAGCAAAAAGTTTCAGCTTGGAGGAACAAACTCTCTTAAGAAATATCAGGTTGACTGTGCTGATAGGCAAACTTAGTTAACCAAAGGCAGCAGTATCAGACAGCTCAGAGGTTAATACTTGTTAGGCTGGCTAGGACAGAAAGTGTAAAAGAGATCCATGTAGGCCCAGAGTCCAGAAAATTGGAACTGTTGGAAATAATAAGCAAGAAGCACTGAAGTAAGCACTTGTCTTAGGGGAGAACCCATACCACTTTGTTCTTTTTGCCAGTGAGTGTAACCTAGTTTCCATAAGTGTTAATTACATATAATAAATGTTTAAAAGCTTGTGGGTATACCTGCTTCTGTGTGAGGCAGGGAAAAATTGTCATCAACCTGTCTATTCCAAATTCCACACATAACCTGCTGCTATTAGCCTATATTCATGTCTTAAAGGAACTGACTTGGGTCTCAGGCAAGAAAATCCCCTTATTCCAGGCAAGATTCATTAGGGAAGTTTCCCTGGAGCTGAGTCAAGAGG
The DNA here is from genome assembly GCF_055505025.1 of Bos grunniens. NCBI lineage: Eukaryota > Metazoa > Chordata > Mammalia > Artiodactyla > Bovidae > Bos > Bos grunniens. The sequence goes on from NC_141194.1 coordinate 139,267,672, forward strand.
TGTCTTTTGAAGAATGAAACAGACATGGTGACAAGTCAAGGATGGAACAGTCTAGTTTTATAGCACTTAAAAAACCCCTATCTGGCAAAGGCTAGAAGTAAGGGTACAAACGAAACTAATGAAAACCATAGAAGTGCAAGTAAAATCTTAATATAGGCTGTATGATTAGATTTGGTGTCTGATTTTCAGTACAAGGATTTCTTCTGAAATGGTGCAGGATACTCTAGTACTCGAAGGCAACAAGCCAGACGAATGAACTATTGGGAGAGCTGATGCCAAGTTTCCTGCCTTTGGATGATACTAAAGACTGTGCTAGATAGCTTCTAAGATGCCCCCTCCCCATTCCCCAGCTCTTGGTACTCACTTCCTGTGTAATCTTCTCCCTCTTAGTATAAGCTGAAATTATTTACTGTCTTCTAACAAACAGGACATGACAGAGGTAAAGGGATGTCACTTCCTAGACTGGATTATAAAAAAAATGGTAATTCTGTCTTGGGAGCTTCCTCTCTCCCTCTCTCTCTGTTTACTCACCCTGAAGGAAGACCACTGCCATGTCGTGAGTTGACCTATAGGAGAGGCCCAGGATGGAACTGAGGTAGACATCCAGTGGAGACTTAAGCTCTCTGACCTGAACCCTCGAGCCCTGTGACTTGAGCCCTTGAGACTGTGAGGAACTGAGTCCTGGCAGCAACCATATGAGTGAGCTCTGAAGTAGATCCTCCCTCATTTGAGCCTTCAGATGAGGTTGCAACCCTGGCTGACAGTTTGATTGTGACCTCATAAAATACCTCGAACCAGAGGCACCTAGCTAAGCTAGGTACAAACTCCTGACCTACAGAAACTGAGAGATAATAAGTGTTTATTATTTTAAGCTCCTGAGTTTTGGGGTAATTATTAATATAGTAAAATATAACTAATAAAGAGAACCTCTCATATTTTTGCTGTTCTATGTGTGAGTGAATGAAGTCGCTCAGTCATGTCCGACTCTTTGCGACCCCATGGACTGTAGCCTATCAGGCTCCTCTGTTCATGGGATTTTCCAGGCAAGAGTGCTGGAGTGGGTTGCCATTTCCTTCTCCAGGGGATCTTCCCAACCCAGGGATCGAACCCAGGTCTTCCACATTGCAGGCAGTAAAATTCATTGTTTGATGTTCTGGTTATTCTCTGCTTTGCTATTAAGGAATTTGCCACTTTTTAGAGGATATTAACATTCACCAGTCCTCTAGAGTCTCTGGAGCCTTGCAAGGCTCTTCCAGTCATCTCCAGGAGGTATCCTGACAAGTAACAAGGAAATCTTGTTTGAGTACAGTAGTATAGTGAGGTCTATCCCAATCCTGACTCTGTCATTTATTAGCAAAGTAACCTTGGATGAGTTACTCTATGTTGCTATGTCTCAGTTGCCTCATCTGTTAAATAGGAATAATAATTATAGCTACTTCACTATGTTGATACAAGTCTTTGAAAGAGAACCTGGCATAAAGTAAGTGTCACATAAACATTGGCTATGTAAAATACTCTTGTCTGTTTTCACTCTTCCACTCCCATGAACCCATTAGACTCAGAACTGATTGAGAACAAGATGATACCTCATTCTTCCTATACCCCAATACCTAGCACAGGCTCTGACACAGAGTAGGAGCTCACAAAATGAGAGCTGAATGGAACTAAAGGTGAAATGGTATCTCTTACACACAGTGCTAAAGGTATAAGAATGTTGGTTAGAACACATCATTTTTCTTTTCTCTAAATCTGATTTGAGCCTATTTGGTTTTAAGATACTGCTTACTGAGCATAAGGTCTACCCAGTGAATTATAAAGACCTGGCTGTGTTTGTTCTTGAGCAGTTTGTTCCAGTTTGGAGCCCAGTCAGAAATCCCAGGGTGCCTGCTTAGGTGCTCAGCTCAGCTTCCGGCCCCAACAGCCAGGGCTGATGGTTCTATAATTGTATATACCTCACTTTTGGTAAGCCTATACTCCAGCCTAATGTTTTCCTCACATTACCTTTTTAATTCTCAAAACAACCCCATAACAATTATTTTCATTTTACAAATGAATGAACTAAGGTTCAGAAAAGTTAGCTGATATACTCAAGGTCACTTCCCTCATAGCTCAGTTGGTAAAGAATCTGCCTGCAGTGCAGGATACCTGGGTTTGATTCCTGGGTCAGGAAGATCCCCTGGAGAAGCAAATGGCAACCCACTCCAGTATTCTTGCCTGGAAAATTCCATGGACAGAGGAGCCTGGCAGGCTACAGTCCATGGGGTTGCAAGAGTCAGGCACAACTTAGCAACTAAATCACCATACTCATGGTCAGAGATCTGAACCTAAGTATTCTGACTTCAAAGCTTATTCCATGAGTCAGAAAACTTGGCCTATCTATTCCTTAATGCCTCTTTATAAGATCTATTGACCTCATAAATCGTGCCTACCTAGGATAGAATCCAGTAATGCAGAGTATAAATGATAGATCCAGTACCTCTAGAGACTGTTCTAGAAGTTTAATTGATTCTGGAATTGGGTCAGGAACCAAGGACCCTAAACAAGCAGAGACATGGCCCTATAAAAGTAATAAACTGATTCAGTGGGTTAACGATGGCTCCTAAGAATCTAGGGCTGGGCAATCACTGGTTCTACTCACACTAGTTCAGAAGTCAGGCCAGAGCAATGATATTGAATCTCAATGCTGCCTTTTACTAGCTGTGTGACTTTGGACAAATTACATAACATCTCTGATCTTCACATTTACCATCTATAAAATGATGATAATATTTACTACCTTGTATAGTTGTTATCAGGATTTCATAAGATAAACAATGCATAGAAAATGCTCATCACAATGCTTGACATTAAGCAATGACTTGGTAAATGATAGCAATAATAATAAGTGTAACAAGTATCTAATAATAATAAGCTATTAATATTATAATAAGTACACAGACCTTTGAAGTACTCCTATGAGATTTCTTAGCCTCAATTAAAAAAAAATGGAGGTAGATATTTTAGAGGAAGCAGGAGATGGGATGTGGGGTTTGGAGTCAGTTTCCTTGCATCTGCTCCTTTGCACTTAGTAGCTGTTGTGACCTTGAGCAACTTAACTACTTTGAATCTCATTATTCATCTGTCAAAATGGTCTATCAGTCAGTGTTCTCCAGAGAAACAGAACCGGTAGGATATATATATTTCAAGGAATCGGTTCACTTGATTGTGGGGGCTGGCACGCCGGAAATCTGTAGAACAGGCTGGCAGGCTAGAAATTCAGGCAGGAGTTGATGCTGCAGTTTTGAGGCAGAATTTTTTCTTCTCTGGAAAAGCTCAGTTTTGCTTTTAAGGCCTTCCAACTGGTTGGATGATGCACAGGCCTCCTTAAACTGTTTATGTTAACCACATCTAGAAAACACCTTTACAGTAACACCTAGATTAGCATCTGAGTGACTAGCTGGGTACTATAACCTAGTCAGGTTAACACATAAAACTAAGCATCACAAGTGAGTAATGAGAGAAGCTGTCTCATAGGCTTGTTGAAAGGTTTCAATGAAATAATCCATGTTGAGAAATCTGCACAATGCTTTGTGGCATAACCAGCACTCAAAACAGTATTATAGCAGTACAGCTTCTTTACACAGAGCTGTTGAAGGCAAGGACACTCAGCTGTGCTGCTGGGAGTGAGGGTAGAGTCTTGAGTTTCTGTGGGCCAATCTAATGTCTCATGGGATAGTGTCTTTGGTTATGAGGGCAAGTTCACTTGTAAATTCCTGGCTGAAAAAGCATATACAGACACTATCAATCTTCAGGCACAGAACAGGTGCCAATCCTGAAGTGTCTAGAACTGGCCTGAGTCACATTGGCCTCAGCTAATCCAGCCTCAGCTAATGATCCAGCTACTTGGCTGGGCTGGGAGAGAGCAGCAATGGAGGATGGCGTCTCCAAATCTATGCAGCAGTAACATCGGCAAAGGCAGGCTCAGGGATTCTGGTGTGCTAACCTGGTTCCAAATAGGAAAAGGAGTACGTCAAGGCTGTATATTGTCACCCTGCTTATTTAACTTATATGCAGAGTACATCATGAGAAACACTAGACTGGAAGAAACATAAGCTGGAATCAAGATTGCCGAGAGAAATATCAATAACCTCAGATATGCAGATGACACCACCCTTATGGCAGAGAGTGAAGAAGAACTAAAACGCCTCTTGATGAAAGTGAAAGTGGAGAGTGAAAAAGCTGGCTTAAAGCTCAACATTCAGAAAACAAAGATCATGGCATCCAGCCCCATCACTTCATGGGAAATAGATGGGGAAACAGTAGAAACAATGTCAGACTTTATTTTTTTGGGCTCCAAAATCACTGCAGATGGTGACTGCAGCCATGAAATTAAAAGACGCTTACTCCTTGGAAGGAAAGTTATGACCAACCTAAATAGCATATTGAAAAGCAGAGACATTACTTTGCCAACAAAGGTTCGTCTAGTCAAGGCTATGGTTTTTCCTGTGGTCATGTATGGATGTGAGAGTTGGCCTGTGAAGAAGGCTGAGCACTGAAGAATTGATGCTTTTGAAATGTGGTGTTGGAGAAGACTCCAGAGAGTCCCTTGGACTGCAAGGAGATCCAGCCAGTCCATTCTGAAGGAGATCAGCCCTGGGATTTCTTTGGAAGGAATGATGCTGAAGCTGAAACTCCAGTACTTCGGCCACCTCATGCAAAGAGTTGACTCATTGGAAAAGACTCTGATGCTGGGAGGGATTGGGGGCAGGAGGAGAAGGGGACGACAGAGGATGAGATGGCTGGATGGCATCACTGACTCAATGGATGTGAGTCTGAGTGAACTCCGGGAGTTGGTGATGGACAGAGAGGCCTGGTGTGCTGTGATTCATGGGGTCGTGAAGAGTCGGACATGACTGAGCGACTGAACTGAACCATCAGAGATGATGACCTCTGACAACCTTCCTGAAGCTATCTCCTTGGTCTGAGCCACCGTTCCCTCTCACCTGGACTAGACCAATAATCTTCTTACTGGCCTCCTGGCTCTCCCCCATGCCCTACTCAATCTACTTTCCATATTATATCCAGAATCATGGTGTTAAAATACGTCTCCTCCTATCAATTCTCAGCTCAAAAGCTGATGACTTCCCATCTCATTTTAGCAAAATCCAAAGTCCTCACAATGGACTGTAATTGGGCCTCTAGTTCCTTATCTCATCCTTTTGCTGTTCTCCCTTAGTTCACACCATTTTGGCCACAACAACCAGCTTGCTGTTCCTCAAACATTGGGTAGGCCAAAAAGTTCATTCAGGTTTTTCCAGGTTGGTTTTCAGTTCAGTCACTCAGTCATGTCTGACTCTTTGTGACCCCATGGACGGCAGCACCCCAGGCTTCCCTGTCCATCACCAACTCCCAGAGCTTCACCGATTCCCAGAGGCTGGTTTTGGCCAACCCCAATACATTAAGCACACATTCATGTAAAAAGGGGGGCAGTTATTGGAGCAAAAAATAAGACAGAACTTGATGATTGTAAAGCATAAACAAACAAAAATGGTTTTATTTTGGAGGAGTATCTGCAGCCAGGATCTCATACCAATTATGAGTTTCTTATATTCTCTCTGACTAGAGTACCAATTGACTCCAGAGGTTGGAAAAGCATTGCAACCGAAGCATGGGACTAAATGATCCCAGGAGAGAAGATTGGAGGGCTCTGTGTACAAGGAGTTGGATAAGTGGTTGTGTTGGTTAATTCACATCTTACCCTATTAGTCTGAGAACTGAGGCATCTTCCACAGGGTATCCATTTCCTATTTCAGATTATGACCTGTACTCTGGGTCCTTAGAATGCAGAAGGGATCTAGTGTATTAGAAGATCTGTACCTGAGAAAAGTTTATTTTCAGAGTCATTCTGTCCTTTTCTCTCCCTCTCCCCCTCCCCTATTCCATTAGATTTTTACATGTACATTACAACCAGTAGAACCTTAAATACCAGAGTGTTTTGTGTTTTTTTTTTGCAGACTTTTATAATTATGGCAATGGTGACTCACACAGTGAGAAAAATAGTCCATCCATTTTGGTAATACAGATATGGTGAGTTTGTGCTGACATTGTGGGTAGTCAGCAACTTTATGGCTTCCTGGAAATGTAGCCTCATTTGGTGATGGGAAATTCCTTTTTTCAAATAAAGGACAGTGTGCTATGAAAGTAGTTTCTGTCACCACCCATCAAAGCATGGCTCTCCAACCTAACCACGTCATTCAGAGGTGTGATATATTTGGGTATGGGTCCTAACCTCTAAAAACACTATTATAAAAGGATACTTGTATGCTTTGAGGGGAAATGGGCTTCCCATGGCCTCCTCTGTTATTTATGGGCTTTCAGTAGAAGAGGCGAGGATGTTGTCATGATGTTTTATGAGACTGGTTAGCTTTATAGTGTGAAACTTGAGCTATGCTTTGGGGACCAAAATAATACCTTCGCTTCCTCCTGCCAACCCACACCAGAGAAAAAAGGAAGAAAGAAAGAAAGAAAGAAAAAAAGAGGAAAAAATTACAACCTGAAACCAAACAAATTCGTGCCTGTGGTTTGGCCAGAAAGAGGATTTTTTTCAACAGAAATGATGATCCCAGTCAGAAGGCAGATGGGAAACTGGCAGCAAAGATCCAGATAGCAAAGCAATCATACGATTGAGACCAAGGAGAATAAGGACCCAAATATGAAGGAGAGAAAAAGATGTCTTTCCAAAGAGCTAGAATATGCCTGCTAACCACTGACCATGTTAATTTGGTCTTTGGAGTTTAATGCTAAGTCGCTTTGGTCATGTCTGACTCTTTGCAACCTCATAGACTGTAGCCTGCCAGCCTCCTCTGTCCATGGGATTTTCCAGGCAAGAATACTGGAGAAGGTTGCCATTTCCTACTCCAGAGGATCTTCCTGACCCAAGGACTGAACCTGTGTCTCTTTATGACTGCTGAACTGGCAGGCGGGCTCTTTGCCAGTAGCACCACCCTGTAAGGGGCTATACAAAAGGCATGCGTCTCTGTCTTCATTGCTACCACCAGGTGCTAAGGTTGAACAAACCTTGTCCAGATGGAAAGACTCAGGATTTTATCTTACTTTGGAGATTTAGAATTGGGATAACAACCTTTATACCATTTTCTTTGGCATTCATGGAACTCAGTTATCCTGAAAGTCAAGGGTTTCCTGACTGGTCCTCTCAGACTAAGAGCAGCATTGTAACAGACTGTTTTCTCTGGTTCCCTTGACTTGTGATTGGGTAGCTCACTGGCCCAGCACTGGCTGGGATGAAAGCTGTAGTTCTTTGGGGCTGAATTTAATACTAAGCAAGTAACTCTTGGAGTTCCTTCTCAGATTCCTCACATATAATTAGAGCCCTGAGAAGTCCAGAACTCATACTACAAATGGTCCTACTCAGTTCAGTGAAAAATTAGAGTTATAATTCCAAAAGCTTGTTCAGTTTAGTTCCATTATTTTATAGATATGAAAACTAAGGTTCAGAGAGAAAAAAATGATTTATCTAAGATCAACTAACTGGAAGTCTTCTGATTTCCAAGTGCAGTGTTCAGTATAGTATATATTAGAAAATGATGTTCTAAGGTCTATACTTGGAAGTTACATTTGGAGACAATTGTATAGGGTAGAAGAATCTGCTGAGCTCCTCTGGTTGAGAATGAAAGGATTGCTATAGCTCAACCACCAGAATACTTTGCCTGGTGATTTGGCCTCTTGGGTATTTGCCCAACCAAATTTAGAGAGTCATGTACTCTAGAAAATTCTGGAAGCTTCCCTGTGAATGTTGCTGTTTATAGTTGGTAAATTATGAATCGGTGTTTAAATTCTGGTACTGACCCCATGCTGTATGGTAGATCAAGGTGAAGAAATGGGATGTTTCTCGAATGGTTTCTAGTGGATGAGGTAAGACTGAATTAAGAACTAGGAAGGTTGATTTGCTTGAACAGAAGTAAATACATTCCTTATACTGATAGCAGACTATAAACATAAATGAATAGGATTTAATGAACCAGTTTTTACTTAGATCTCCTCTGTCACATGGTACTGCGCTCCTCAGAAGTATTCCAATCAAATGTAGTTGCTCAATGTGGCTCTGTTGTCCTGAATGTTAGCCTTTAGTTGGAATTTGGATTAGACCAGTGCTTTCAAAATGGGTCTTACCTGGTGTCTCATTGGTAAAGAATCTGACTGCCAATGCAGGAGACTTGGGTTTGATCCATGGATCAGGAAGATCCCTTGGAGGAGGAAATGTCAACCCAATCCAGGATTCTTGCCTCGGAAATCCCATGGACAGAGAAGCCTGGAGGGCTACAGTCCATGGGGTTGCAAAGTAAACATGTGTTTTCAAATCTTTTTAATCATTGGAATCACTGGATGGGGGTGGGAGGGTGTCTTTATTAAATTATAGCTAGAATTAAAATGCTTTTAGCATACTCATCCTTATGCCTTACCTCCAGGTGATTGGCATGACCTGGAAATCTGTATATTAACTAGCTTTCCATGTGATTCTGATGATGATCTAGATCTGGAAACTGTTGGAGCAAGCTGTTTCTCTTTGTCCAGCTCTGCCTGTAAACCATTCCTCTGTGAAAAACCCGTGGAACAACAGACATGCTCTGCTTCAGAAAACCAAGGCCTGCAGATGCATAAAGGAGGGATAATTGACATAGGCAGAAGAATTCTTGGTTTAAGGAGAAGGACTCATGGTGGCAAGCCATTAAATAAGAGGCTTTCCTACTGTTTTTAATTATTTATTTACAGAATTACATATAACTTGTTGCAGATAAACTAGAGAAGGAGGCAGAGAGCTTATGTTAGTGGATCATAGCACATTGAAGATCTAGGAGAGATGAATTTAAAACATTCCTGAAGTGATAGCAAATCCAAGGAGCAAATAGTGTTTGCTTGATAAAAATTTGATTTTCTCACGCTCATCCCCTGGATATTTTCACAGGCATGTTGATTTGGCTAGGTGAGATTTCACCTCTGCTGAGCTGAACCCAGCCACCAGTTGAAACATGTCTGGGAGGCAAAACCACTGAGTTTGTATTCCTCTCCATAATTCAGTTCAGTTCAGTCGCTCAGTCGTGTCCGACTCTTTGCGACCCCATGAATCGCAGCACACCAGGCCTCCCTGTCCATCACCAACTCCCAGAGTTCACTCAGACTCACATCCATCGAGTCAGTGATGCCACCCAACCATCTCATCCTCTGTCGTCCCCTTCTCCTCCTGCCCTCAGTCTTTCCTAGCATCAGGGTCTTTTCAAATGAGTCAACTCTTCGCATGAGGTGGCCAAAGTACTGGAGTTTCAGCCTCAGCATCAGTCCTTCCAATGAACACCCAGGACTGATCTCCTTTAGGATGGACTGGTTGGATCTCCTTGCAGTCCAAGGGACTCTCAAGAGTCTTTTCCAAAACCACATAATTAGCCACTCCTTTAACCATTTCTTCTCAGCCTTCCTGTAACTTGTGACAAAATAGGCATTCAAGTGCTCCTGAAATTCCCTCAACAATTGTGTGGAGTTCTAAAGTAATGAATCACCAGGGAGGGTCGGCTTTTAATTTGAGGTGTCGTGAACTGCTTTGAGAGAGTGCCGCTAGAAGAAGTACTGTTATACCAAGCTAAGGCCCTTGAGATAAAAGTCAGCAGGAGCCAGAAGGTCCTCCTCTTCACATGCAGGTTTGAACTGCTTCAATATGCCTGCTTACCTTGTTGATTCCATAGGTTTCACAAACACAGGTCCTGGGCCCTCAGGATTGGTAACCCCTGCTGGGGCACCCAACTCCTCTCTGCCTTCCTGGCCATGCCAGGTCCATTGTAACTGTCCCTTCTCAGTGAAAAGCCTAGTTCTTTCAGTCCTCTCCTTAGTGAGTTAAAAAAGTGGTGAGAGAAAAACACCAGTCTCGAGTGTTAATCAAGATAATCATAAGGCTTAGTATGATACCCTGATGCGTTTACAAAATAAGAATTAGAGGTGATGGGTCTTTATGGTGGCACTTCAAATTCTATGGTAGTGGGCCAGGAAGATATATTTGGGAATGAAGTTTGCATTTTTAAATTAATATTTAATAATAAACTTTTAATTTTAGAATAGTTTTAGGTATACAGAAAAGTTACAAGAGTATTTACAGAGCTTCCTTCCACTCCATACCATATTGTTAGCTGGTATATTTAAAGCATTCAAAATTAAATTAAGGATTTGTGTAGTTAGATTATAGCTATGATCTTTGCAACTGTTTTCTAGTAAGTTCATGTTTGCTATTTCTTTTTTAATCTCTTTTTCTGCTTTTCCTGGTTTTAATTATTTTATGTGGTTTCATTTCATCTCCTTTCTTACCATATCACTTATACTTCTTTTTTTAAACATTTAAAATTATATTAATGATTTATTAGTAATTATCAGCCATGGCCACAAGGAGATCGTTTTCCTGTCCTCACTGTGAGAACCTGGTGACTTCCTGGAGTGAAATCCCACATACACGTGAGGAGCTTTCCTAAGACTGCAGCCCCCAGGAGTTTCTCATTTTCAAGGTAGTTTGCATTTAGCCTTCAGAAATTTGTCAAAATGATCATTTAAATCTCCCTGTAAGCTTGTGGATTTCAGTGGTTTTTGTTCCAGGTACGTAAACTCAAGGACTATGTCACTCTGAATTTTACTGTGTGTCTAGATCATGGGTCCAAGAAAGGTTAATGACTTTTTTTTTTGGTCCAGCTTTTTATTGTTTCAAGGACAGGAGTGACAATTTCCAAGCTCTTTGCGTGATCTAACACCAGAACCCAAAGATTGCCTTTTTATGCCCCCAAATCATAGCCTCAACCTACCAGTGCACTCCATTACTTCTGTTCACTTTGAATAAGACTGATTCTGTTTCCAGTTTTTTAAGGAATCTCCACACTGTTTTCCATAGTGGCTGTACTAGTTTGCATTCCCACCAACAGTGTAAGAGGGTTCCCTTTCCTCCACACCCTCTCCAACATTTATTATTTGTAGGCTTTTGGATCGCAGCCATTCTGACTGGTGTGAAATGGTACCTCATAGTGGTCTTGATTTGCATTTCTCTGATAATGAGTGATGTTGAGCATCTTTTCATGTGTTTGTTAGCCATCTGTATGTCTTCTTTGGAGAAATGTCTATTTAGTTCTTTGGCCCATTTTTTGATTGGGTCATTTATTTTTCTGGAATTGAGCTGGAGGAGTTGCTTGTATATTTTTGAGATTAGTTGTTTGTCAGTTGCTTCATTTGCTATTATTTTCTCCCATTCTGAAGGCTGTCTTTTCACCTTGCTGATAGTTTCCTTTGATGTGCAGAAGCTTTTAAGGTTAATTAGGTCATTGCAGCACTGTTTATAATAGCCAGGACATGGAAGCAACCTAGATGTCCATCAGCAGATGAATGGATAAGAAAGCTGTGGTACATATACACAATGGAGTATTACTCAGCCATTAAAAAGAATACTTTTGAATCAGTTCTAATGAAGTGGATGAAACTGGAGCCTATTATACAGAGTGAAGTAAGCCAGAAGGAAAAACACCAATACAGTATACTAACGCATATATATGGAATTTAGAAAGATGATAACAATAACCCTGTGTACGAGACAGCAAAAGTGACGCTGATGTATGGAACAGTCTATGGAATCTGTGGGAGAGGGAGAGGGTGGGAAGATTTGGGAGAATGGCATTGAAACATGTAAAATATCATGTATGAAACGAGATGCCAGTCCAGGTTCAATGCATGATACTGGATGCTTGGGGCTGGTGCACTGGGACGACCCGGAGGGATGGTGTGGGGAGGGAGGAGGGAGGAGGGTTCAAGATGGGGAGCACGTGTATGCCTGTGATGGATTCATTTTGATGTTTGGCAAAACTAGTGCAGTTATGTAAAGTTTAAAAATAAGATAAAATTAAAAAAAAAAAAAGACTGATTCTGATGATTGTATCTCTGTGTATAGAATCGATTTATGCCCAAAATAAAAGAATGAAAGATAAGCACAGTGTCTGGTAGAGCATTAATTGGGTTGTTAACTGTAAGTACATCATTTTATTTTCATTAGCCAGGATCAGGTTAAGAATAGGTAGAATCCTAGACTCAACCTTTTAGTGATGAATATTTGCCTTTTTTTTTTTTTTTTTGCAATTAATGTAAGTAAATAGCTACCAAAAGGAGGCGGTAGTGAAACATATGTTTCTTTAGGATGATTGCTGAAATATATGTGAGTGGACATAATAGTAGTCACTAAACTTCACTGGTAGATGTGGGTGGGTCTGGGGAAGGTAGGTTTTCAGGACAAGATGTTCCCCTTTATGCTATGGGATTCCATCCTATATGGTGTCATCAGTGTTTCTGAAAATTTGATAAAAGACAAGGACCATTTTTTTTCCCAGAAAATGTACATTCTTGTATCCTTTTGTATGCCAATCCACATTGTCTAGATAGAATCTTCCTTTAGATTTTAATTATTTGAAGAACTCATAATGGCCTATGTTATCTTTAACCCACTTAGTTGCCCTATAGAGCAATCTCTCACATTTCTCCTGCCTCCACTGATGAGGGATCTTAGCCTTCTTGCTCAGAGAACTTCTGTCTAGATCAGAGATTGGCAGAATTTGGCTAGCCAGTTCTTTTCTTTTTAATGGTAAAGTTTTATTGGAATACTGCCACACTTTTTAAAAGAATTAATTACTTTATTTTAATTGGAAGATAATAACTTTACACTATTGTGGTGGTTTTTGCCATATATTGACACGAATCAGCCCAGAATACTGCCACACTTGTTTAGTATCTATGGCTGTTTTTTTTTTTTTTTTTTCTTACGGCTGCAGAGTTGAGTAGACATGGAAAAACCAGAATATTTACTATCTGATCCTTTACAGGAAAAGTTTGCTGAGCCTGTTCTAGATGAAAAAGTCCAGAGAAGTACAGCTGATAACAGTTAACAGATAAAAAGTTACCCTGCCCAAAGATGTTTACATTTTAACAGGGATCAAAAATACTTTTCAATAGCATGGATTGAATCTTGGGGAAGGAATTCTATGTTTCTGTGAGCAAATTCCTAGAATCAGGTCACTTACATGTGTGGTCAGCCATGCTAGTAAACAGAAAAGACTTTATCTGGCCAATTCCTATAATTCAAGAATTCCCAACCCATACCAAATAGGTTCACACAAAACTTCATGGTAAGTTTTATCTTTTAGTGTTATCTTGGGCTACCCTTCTTTGCCCCCTCAGCAACTGCTCTCAAAAAGCACGCCAGATTTCTGGAAAAAGAGAAGCTCTGAGGCTCTTCTCCTTAGGGTCTCAATATGGTGCCTTCCTAGTACAAATACTAGTCTTCTAGTGCTCTTTGCTTAGAAGAGCAGAGTAAGCAGCTGTAAACAGCTTTTTCTGCAAACATTAATGTTCAGTGGGCCAGCAGAGGAACAAACACAGAGTTCACACAATGGCATTTCTCTGCAGTTTAAAATTTACACAAGCTTCTCACTAGTTTGAAAGGCTAAAGAAGCCAGTTGTGCTAATATCCATGTGAAGGGTCTATCAGGGAAGAGTCTCTGACTGAGAAAGCTTTGAATGCAGGGTCCAGTTGGCCAGCCAGTGGTGCTGAGCACTCAGGCTTACTTGTCCTCTTTGTCTTTTTCAAGGTTCCAGGCCAGCCTCACTCAGGATTGGTTCTTACCTGAGGTGAAAGATATAAAGACAATTTATGGTTGTTCTTTTGTTGTTTGTGCTACTTTCCCCCCTAGATTCTCCTATTTTTCCCCTTGTGCCTCACCTTACTTTACTCCAGCCTTTACTTATTCCCTGTGGACTTACTGTGTACTGTTTGCCTGGCCATTTTCCCAAATATTTTTATCCTCTTTGTGTGGAGATAACATGCTGTGGTAGAAGGACTTTGGATTTAGAGAGAACTCATTTATTAGCTAGTATCACCAACGCAAGCCTTGATGAGTCTCAGTTTCTTCATCTGTAACATGAGAATGCAATACTGGTTATTAAGAAGATTCCTTGAGGTAATTTGTTAAAACTCTTAGCACAGCACCTGCTACATTGTAGACACTCAGTAACACCAGTCTTCTTCACTAGTGTCACATTCTTCTCAACAGGAGATTCTTTCTGTGCCTTACTTGGCCTCTGATTCATTTTTGTCCAGGCCCTTGTGACTTGTAGATGCTCTGCCTCCCTGGGCTCACAGTCTTGCTCTCCTTTGTTTCTTTGTCTGACGGAGCAGACCAACTGACTTTTATTGGATGGCTCACCATAATTCCCAGGGACCTGGAAAGCCAGTACCCAATAATACCCCCTCCAGTCATTTAGAAGTCTGGTACAATCATTATGTGGTGATTTGCACGTAAATGGTGCTGTGTTTTATTTAGCCATGACAGAAAAAACTGTAAACAACAGCGTCTGCATGAATATGCATGTTGCTTAATGACACAATTATTTAATTTGCTCCTTTGCCAAGACTCACCTCACAGATGGTTCTAGGAAGGCCCTAGGAATTACACTCAAATTACCAAATACTCATTCTTTTTTTGCCAACTCATTCAGTCTTTCAAGATTTGTTAGACCTGAAAGACTTAGGGGCATATATAAGCAAATAGAGCTACCTCATATTGATTCATCTTTTAAATAAACGGTTGACGAGCTAAACTGTTCCAAATACCATGGGCTGGAAATCAGAAACATCCATATCATAGCCTCGTGTTGTTACATGTCTTATGTGATTTCCTCTCCCTACAATGATTGTCCCTCTCTCTACCCCCACATCCCACCTATACTATTGACCTAGGCTCCAGTTTTCACTTCCCTTTCTCACTTTGTTCCATGTTAGATAGAATTGTTGATCATAAGTCTTTAATCCCTTATAGTGGTAACATAGAGTCACATCTTTGCAAGGACTTAGAACTCTGGTCCTGACACGTCACCTGGGGATGATTAGTATTTCTTTTGATGGCCAAAGGAAAGTGGAAAGACCCTTTACTTTCTCAACCATCCACAAAAAATCTTTTTCATTGCTCTCTATCTTTCCTGAAATATTCATTAGTAATTAACAAATCTTCTAACTGGAGACAGTGAAAGACTTAAAATGCATGCGTGCTACATGAAGGGGAAAACACATCAAACAGTCAATCAGATGGACTTTGAACTAGGAATTTAAGCATATTTTGTGTGTCAGGCTCTGAACTAGATATTCTCCCGTTGCTGTATTCCTTCTTTGAATCCTTGTAAGGACTCTGTAAGATAAATTTTATTATTTCCCACCCCCTCACCTTACATATGAAGCAACTGAAACCCAAAGAGGTTCAAGTTATGTGCTCAAAGTTGCAGCTGTTTAGTAGTACATCTATGACTGACTGTCAAGCTAAGCAAAGAGGCAAGTCCTTGAGGAGAGATTTAGTGTGGAAATGGAAGACATCCTGAAAATATACTTCCTGTGTTGCCACACAGTGTCAGGTCTTTCTATACCTCCTCTCTCTCAACTTTCAGATTTTATGAGAATGTATGTCTTATTTTGTTCCCCTATTGCTTAGCCCCAGGATAGAGGGAATTCAGATGGTGGTCAGATTTTCCAAGCAGTTGTGGAGAAAATGCCATTCTAGTATGCAGACCTGCCTTCTACCTCTCTTTTACCTTTACCGTATGTCTCTGTAGTTCTGTGAGGAGTGGAACAACCCCCAAGTGGGAAGCCATTTAGAACTACATCAACATAGACTCATCAAGTTTGGCTACTTTTCCAGGAACCTGAGATGGTACTTGGCATTCTTCTGTATCAGGTATTTCCAAAGAAAGGTCACTCCTCAGGCTGAGTGTAATGGTCTAGCTTTCAAACTGCTCAGAGGAGAAAGTGAAGTCACTCTGTCATGTGTGACTCTTTGCGACCCCATGGACCCCTACCAGGCTCCTCTGTCCATGGGATTTTCCAGGCAAGAGTACTGGAATGGGTTGCCATTTCCTTCTCCAAGGGATCTTCCTGACCCAGGGATTAAACCCAGGTCTCCTGCATTGCAGGCAGACGCTTTACCATTTGAGCCACCAGGGAAGCCCATGCCGCTCAGTCCACCTCAGACTCCTGCAACAGTCCACCATCTCCTACCCTTTGTAGACTTTGAACAGTGAGTAGAGACTGTTTTAGTGAAAAATTTAATCTAAGCCCTAGCCCCCAAATAGCAATTTGGGGGGAATTTAAGTTTTGAAAGTACTCTCAAGATAAAAAATTTGAGGGCTTCATTGTCCTCCACAATTTAGGATCTGTGGCATCAGGCCCAAGCCAAAACATTTTTCCTTCCCCCAAACTAGAAACTTCAACCAAACTGTGAACTTGCTAAGTAAAGTAAAACATGCTCTTCTTTTAAAGACTAAGTTTTACCTCAAAATTATTTTATAATATAAGTAATTTTTAAAAATCTAAGTGCTTATCAGGACACACTTTATCAACCATTTTTTCAAGTACCACTTTGGTTCTACTGTAGTGTTCTCCCAACTAACTCTGGGCTGAATGTGGCTTGTATATGCCTAAGAGATCTGCTTCAGCAGAGTCAGATTCCCTTCTTCATCAGTATCACCACCACCATTTAACAAGTGGAAAGGTAACTTATGTTTGTTGAAAATCTATGACATATTGAGAGCTGTGTTACTTTGTAAACATCATTTCTAATGCTATATACATGATATATATGATGTCTAACTCTCAAGATAAGCTTCTTGAAGTGGAAACTATTATTCTCATCTAACAAGGAAATTGAAGCTCATAGAAATTAAATGTTTTCACCATGATAACCTAACTACTAAGTGACAGAACTGGGAATTTTTAAAAAACAACTTTGCATATTATAAAATGTATGATATACCCATTTTAAGTCTACAATTCAATAATTATTAGTAAGTGTGCAAAATTGTGCATATATTACCATAATCCAATTTTAGAATATTTTTATTACTCTAAAAAGATCCCTCATACTCATTTGAAGTCATTCCCCAATCCCACCCACTACTCAGCAACTACTGATCTACTTTCTGTCTCTATAGAGAAAAGAAAATAATAAAGATTAGATCAAATTTAAATGAAATTTATAATAAAAACAATAGAAAAATCAACAAGCCTCAAAGTTGGTTCTTTAAAAAGATTAACAAAATTGAAAAAACTTTAGCTAGATTCACTAAGAAAAAGTACAATACTCACATTATTAATATCAGGAAGGAATGTGGGGTCATTTCTACTGCTCTTGTAGAAATAAAATGATTATAAGACAATACTAGGAATAATTGTATGCCAACAAATTTGATAACCTCAATGAAGTGGAAAATTTTCTTATGACACACAAACTACCAAAACTGACATAAGTAGAAATCTGAATAGCATGATCACAAGTAAAGAGATTGAGTTAGTGATAAAAAACCTCCCAACAATAATAACAACAAAGCCCAGGACCAGATGGCTTTACTGCTGAATTCCACCGAATGTTTAAAGAATTAACATCAATCATTCACAGACTCTCCAAAAACACAGAAAAAGGAACATTTTTAAACTAATTCTATGAGGCCAATATTATTCTGATACCAAATCCAGACAAAGATATTATGAGAAAAGAAAACTATAGAGCAATCTCTCTCCTGGATATGAATGCACAAATTTTCAACAAAATACTAGAAAACCAAATCTTAAGAATTACCTACCATGACCAAATAAAATTTATGCTAAATCTCTATTCTAAAAGTGCAAGGTGGGTTCAACATATAAAGTTCAATCAATATAATGCACTATATTGACAGAATGAAGGAAAAACACAACATGAGTATCTCATTAGATGCAGAAAAATCACTTGACAAAATCCAGTATCTCTTGATAATAAACCCAGTAAACTAGGAATAGAAGGGAACGTCCTTAAAATGATAAAAAGCATCTATGAAATATCCACAATTAACATCATACATAGTGGAAAAAGACGGAAAGCCTTCCTGTTAATATCTGATTGTACCATGTGTATTCAACATTGTACTAGAAGTTCTAGCCAGGGCAGTTAGGCAAGAGAAAGAAAGAAAAGGCATCCAGATCAGAAATGAAGTAAAACTATGTCTATTTGCAGTTGTTATGAACTTTTATATAGAAAATCTTAATGAAACCACACAAAAAAACTTTTAGTTAATAAGTTCAGCATGATTGCATCTAAAAGAATAAAATACTTAGGAATTACTTCAATGAGGTATGTGCAAGACTGAAATATTGAAAACTACAAAACAACCATTCATGGATAGGAAGATGGCAACACTCTTCAAATTTATCTATAGGTTCAGTGCAATCCCTGTGAAATTTTCTATTGCCTTTTTTGTACATAAATTGAGAAGTTTATCCTAAAATCCATACAAATCTTGGGATACAAAACTGTAAAAGCAATCATAAGAGAAAAGAACAAAGTGAGAGGATTCACATTTCTCAACTTCAATAATTAATATAGTAATCACAACTCTGTGGTCCTGGCATAAGATAAATATAATGGAATAGAATTGAGAAGTCAGAAATAAACTCATACATGGATAGTCAACTGATCTTTGACAAGACCTTCAAACCATACAGGGGAGTAAGAATAGGCTTTTCAGTAAATGGTCCTGGGAAAACTGGGTGGTGTTGGTGGTTTAGTCACTAAGTCATGTCCGACTCTTGCAACCCCATGGACTGTAGCCTGCCAGGCTCCTCTGTCCACGGGATTCTCCAGGCAAGAATATTGGAGTGGGTTGCCATTTCCTTCTCCAGGGAAAACTGGATATCCATATACAAAACAATGAATTTAGAATCCTGTAATATACCATATAAAAATGAACTCAAACTGGGTCAAAAATCTAACCAATACAATATTGTAAAGTAATTAACCTCCAATTAAAATAAATAAATTTATATAAAAAAAACTCTTGGGAAGAAATATAGGTATGAATCTCCATGAGTTTTTATTAGTCAATATTTTCTTAAACATGGCACCAAAAGCACAAGCAGCTAAAGAGAAATACATAAATATGACTTCACCAAAATTTAAAAAAAAGAATTGTACATCAAAGGACAGTATCAAGATAATAAAAAGGCAACTGGCAGAATGAAAATCATGTATCTGATAAGGATCTAGTATCCACAATATACAAAGAACTCAACAAAAAGATAAATCCAGTTTTAATGGAGAAAACAATTGAATAGCTGCATCTCCAAAGAAGGTATGCTGCTGCTAAGTCACTTCAGTCATGTCCGACTCTGTGCGACCCCATAGACAGCAGCCCACCAGGCTCCCCCATCCCTGGGATTCTCCAGACAAGAACACTGGAGTGGGTTGCCATTTCTTTCTCCAATGCATGCAAGTGAAAAGTGAAAGGGAAGTCGCTCAGTCGTGTCTGACTCTTAGCGACCCCATGGACTACATACAGCCTACCAGGCTCCCACGTCCATGGGATTTCCCAGGCAAGAGTACTGGAGTGGGGTGCCATTGCCTTCTCTGCCAAAGTGAGATATGAATTCACACTAAGGTGGCCAGATTTTTTTTTTTTAAAAAGGAAAATAACAGGTTTTGGTGAGGATGTGGAGAGATTGGAACCCTCACACATTGCTGGTGGGAATGTAAATTAGTGAGGGCATTATGGAAAACAGTGTAGTAGTTCCTCAAAATGTTAAATATAGAATTGCCATGTGGCTCAGAAATTCTGCACCTAGGCATATACCTATAGAATTGAAAACATGTTCAAACAAAAACCTGTATATGAATGGTCACAGCAGAATTATTCATAATAGCCCAAAATATAAATGATCCAATTATTTATACATGTAATCCATTTGATGGACTGTTTATTCAGCCATAAAAGAGTGAAGTCCTAATACATGCCACAACATTAGTGAACCTTTGAAAACATGCTGAATAAAATAAGTCAGACACAAAAATCACATATGTGCTATGTGCTATTTATAAACGAAGATCATGGCATCTGGTCCCATCACTTCATGGGAAATATATGGGAAACAGTGGAAACAGTGTCAGACTTTATTTTTTTGGGCTCCAAAATCACTGCAGATGGTGACTGCAGCCATGAAATGAAAAGACGCTTACTCCTTGGAAGGAAGGTTATGACCAACCTAGATAGCATATTGAAAAACAGAGACACTACTTTGCCAACAAAGGTCCATCTAGTCAAGGCTATGGTTTTTCCAGGAGTCATGTATGCTTGTGAGAGTTGGACTGTGAAGAAAGCTGAGCGCCGAAGAATTGATGCTTTTGAACTGTGGTGTTGGAGAAGACTCTTGAGAATCCCTTGGACTGCAAGGAGATCCAACCAGTCTATTCTAAAGGAGATCAGCCCTGGGTGTTCTTTGGAAGGAATGATGCTAAAGCTGAAACTCCAGTGCTTTGGCCACCTCATGCGAAGAGTTGACTCATTGGAAAAGACTGATGCTGGGAGCGATTGGGGGCAAGAGGAGAAGGGGACAACAGAGGATGAGATGGCTGGATGGCATCACTGACTCGATGGACGTGAGTCTGAGTGAACTCCAGGAGTTGGTGATGGACAGGGAGGCCTGGCGTGCTGCGATTCATGGGGTCGCAAAGAATCGGACATGACTGAGCGACTGAACTGAACTAAACTGAAAATTCATATGCTGAAATCCTAACCTCCAAAATGATGCCATTAGGACGTGGGGCCTTTGGGAGATGCTTACATCATGAGGGTGGGACTCTGCTGAATGGGATTAATGCTTTATAAGAGGCTCCAGAGGGACCCCTGGTCACTTTCCTCATGTGAGGACACAGCGAAAGGTGCTGCCTATGAGCCAGGAAGAGGGATCTCATCAGAATGTGACCTTGGTTGCACCTTGATCTTGGATTTGCTAGTCCCCAGACCTTTTAGAGGTACATGTTTGTTGTTTATAAGCTACCAAGTCTGTGGTACTTTGGTATAGCAGCTTGAATGGACTAAGGCAGCATGATTCCATTTATATATAATATTCAGAATGGGTAAATCCATAGAGATGGAAAGCAAGTTAGTGGTTACCAGGGTTTGAGTGGGTGGAAAATTAAAAGCGAGAGCTTAATGGGTACAAAGTTTCTTTATAGGGTAATGAAAATGGTCTGAAATTGGATCTTGGTGGTGGTTGCACAATATTTTGAATATACTTAAAACACTGTGTTGTACACTTTAAAGTGATGAATTTTATGTGAATTTTATCTCAAGATTAAAAATGTTTAGAAAACCCTTTAGTTTTGGAAACTCCAACCTATTACCTCAAGAACAAGTTCAAGCCTGTAGCAGGGAGGGGTTCCATGAGCAGAGGATGAAGATCAGATGATGATGGCCTTGCCAGCTATGATGGGGGCCACTTGGAGGGACTTTTTAGTTTACATTACAAACGCTAGTGGGCCATAAAGAGAGTGAGATGCAGGAGTATTGGAATGATCACATTGTGGCCATCTCTGAGTAATTGGTTGTGAAGCCCTGTAGGTTGCCCTGACTGAATAGATTCCATAGTTGTCACCCACTGTGTGTGGGCTGCTATAACTAAGTGTTGTAGACTGGCTGGCTTATAAACAACAGAAATTTATTTTTCACAGTTCTGGAAGCTGGAAATCCAAAATCAGGGTGCCAGCATCGAGTTTGGTGAGAACCTTCTTCTAGGTTAAAGACTTCTGACTGACTGTTTCGGACAGCCGAAGGAAGAAGCAAGCTTTACTGAGACTCTTAAAAGGACATTAATCCCATTCATGAAGGCTCCACTTTCATGAGTTCATCTAATTCTGATCACCTCCCCAAATGTGAAAGTGAAAGTTACTTGCTCGATAGTGTTTGACTCTTTGTGACACATGGACTGCAGCCCGCCAGGCTCCTCTGTTCATGGGATTCTCCAGGCAGGAATACTGGAGTAGGTAGCCATGCTCTCCTCCAGGGGATCTTCCCAACCCAGGGATTGAACCCAGGTCTTCCGCATCACAGGCAGGCTCTTTACCATCCGAGCCACCAGGGAAGCCCCACCTCTCAAAGGCCCCACCTTCTAATGCCATCATATTGTGAGGTAGGGTTTTAATATATAAATTTTGGGGTACACATTCAGTCCTTAACACTCACATATAAATCACTCCAGTCTAAAGGAAATACTTGTTGTTTAGTTGCTCAGATGTGTCTGACTCTTCTGCAACCCCATGGACTATAGCCCTCCAGGCTCCTCTGTCCATGGGATTTCCCAGGTAAGAATACTGGAGTGGCTTGCCATTTCCTTCTCCAGGGGATTTTCCTGACCCAGGGATTGAACCTGTGTTTCCTGCATTGCAGGCAGATTCTTTACCCCTGGGAAGCCAAAGGAAATACTTACACCTGAATTATTTTATGAGCTAAGATATCTCTATGGGCAGTTAGATTTATTCAATCTAGTCACTAAATATTTCTCAGATACCTCATGTATTTGTTGAGCATTAACTGTGTGCTTGACCACTGTACACAAACATTATATTCTTAATATATATTAACTCAATCCATTTAAACCATTAAGTAAATTTTAACATTCCCGTTTTACAGACGGGGAGACTACAATGGAGAAAGGTTAAATAACTTGCCTAAGACTACACAGTGACTATGTGGCAGATCTGTGATATGAACTTGGATCTGTATGACCCCATACCTCCCACTCTTTAACACTGTACTATAATGGAAGGTTGGAGAAGGCAATGGCACCCCACTCCAGTACTCTTGCCTGGAAAATCCCATGGACGGAGGAGCCTGGTAGGCTGCAGCCCATGGGGTTGCGAAGAGTCGGACACGACTGAGCGACTTCACTTTCACTTTTCACTTTCATGCATTGGAGAAGGAAATGGCAATCCACTCCAGTGTTCTTGCCTGGAGAATCCCAGGGACGGGGGAGCCTGGTGGGCTGCCGTCTCTGGGGACATGACTGAAATGACTTAGCAGCAGCATAATGTAAGGTCGCTCATACTAGGGGAGTGGAGGGTGTGAACATTGGAGAGAAAGAAGTCTAGCATGAATTCTGACTGTCATTACAGACAAATTGGTTAAATTTCTCACAATTCAGATAATTGTTTAGATTTAATGAAAACAGGGACAGAGCTAACCTATTTTCTCTCTTTCAATGTTACAAAAATAAAATCTTTTATCTTTTATCATTTTCACAAATTCACTGTGCAATAAATTGGGCCTGTTGAAATCTCATAATATTGTTGGGATGGTGTAGGCAATTACAGTATGTGTTCCAGTTTGTTTATTTGTTAGCTGTGAAAACCTGTTGATCATGCATTAAATTGAGGTGGATCCATAGCTTCTGACTTTAAAAAAGGGACATATTGTAAATGTGGTTGTTGACAGGATGACAGAGTTTTAAGCTTTCACAATTAAAAAATGTCTACACATTCTGCGTAACATCCAATAATTAAATGTCTGGCAAGTGTCATTAAACAAAATTAACATACTAAAGGTGTTGGTTTGTAAATAATCAGGACAAGAAGACTGGATGATTGTATACACAACTGTGTTTACTTGAACAACTGCTAGTGGCTTAATGATAAAGCAACCATCATTTCATTTACTCTCTTTTCAAAATTCTAAAATATATCTAACTTACTATTCTATAATACAGCATTGTATGTATTTGCTGTTCTGCAAATAAATATGAATGCAGAGAGATAAGTTAGGATTAGATTATTTAACTGTCTGTGTATTTAACCTTATAAACTTTAATCCATGTCACCTCTTTCAAGATCCATACCAGAACATGCCTTCTCTTAGATAACTTCCCTTGCTACACTGCCATGCTTGGAACATACTTTTCACACCTATCATGCTATTTATAGAGTAGTACATTGCTTAAACTTAATACTGTTTTTAAACAATTTTTCTTGCTGTTTTAGGAATATTCATTTTCTCTCTCACTACTCACAAGATCCCCATCTCATTGATTTTTTTATAATCACAGAATGTTTAATGATAATTCCTTAAAAATTTTTTCTTTTTACTTATTATTTTTTTTTTTACTAATGATAATTCTTTACACATAGTAGGTGGTCAGTAAATATTCCTGGAATTGCAGTCTGCATTTCCAAGTTGCTAAGCTCATTTAATGTTAAACTATTAAAGGCCGTGGGTCTGGAAATTTTGAGCACGACTTCCAGTGGTGCCTGAGAAGTCTGGGAATTGTTTTTGTTACCGGGAAAGAAATAACAGTTCTTTATTTTTCCCCAAGTGATTAAGCAAGTACTTTAAGCACAGCCTTTCCAGCCTAAAAAGAGTCAGATCTCCTCTCCCCAACTACCAGGGTGTTTCTCACATCTTTGTTGTAGAAGGCCTTAATTCTTCTTTGTAGCTTTTTTTAGACTTGTGCAAAAAGTAATATATCTCAGGAGAGAAATCTCAGAAAGTCGTACCTAGTTTATCTGGCATCTTTCACCCTGAGACCACTCCAGGTAGAGGTAGCTCCTCATCATCTGCACAGAGGGAAGGGGGGTTCTACTTCTGGCACAACAGTTAGAAGTTCTTTTGACCTGCTCCTCGGAGAAACTGGTGGATACTACTTTTTAAAAATGTAAGGATTCTGGAAATCATTCTAAGGACATACTGCAAATGAACAAACGTGTTCTAAAATTGCGGTGATGGTGGCACAACTCTGAATATACTGAAAATCGTTGAATAGTACACGTTTAGGTGTGAATTGAATTGCTTGTGAATTATATGTCAACAAAGTCTTAAAAAAATTAAGAAAGAAGGAAGTGAAAGTCAGTCAGTTGTGTCTGACTCTTTGCAACCCCATGGACTATATACAGTCCATGGAATTCTCAAGGCCAGAATACTGGAGTGGGTAGCCTTTCCCTTCTCCAGGGGATCTTCCCAACCCAGGGATCAAACCCAGGTCTCCTACATTGCAAGTGTATACTTTACCAGCTGAGCCACCAGGGAAGCCCAAACTTCATATTTGGGCTTATGAATAAATGTACAGTGCTCATATTTGGCCATGAAGAAAGAAGGAAACCAAACTTCATATTCTGTCTCCCAGAGTGCACCCAGAATAGTTTGCATGATACAAAGGAGAATGTAAAAGTTATCTATTTCTTTAGAATACATTTCCCCAAACTTAGCTGCTTAAAAAAGCAAAGATTTCTTAACTCTCAGATTCTGAGGGCAGGAAACCTGGGCAGAGCCTAGCTGGATACTTCTCAATCCAGGTCTCATGAGAATCTAGCCAAGTCATTGGTGAAAGCAGTAGCAGTCAAAGCAAGTCTTAGCTTGGAGAATTTGCTTTGCTTAGCTGGAGAACTTGCTTCTAATCACACTCATGTAACTGTACTGGACTGAGAAGATCACCTTCCATCTCATTCATGTCATGGTTGACAGGCTTTGGTTCCTTGTTACATGGATCTGAGTGTTATTGAAACATAGCAACTGATGGTGATGAGAGAGGGAGATGGGGAGAGAGGGAGGGGAAGGGGAAGGGAGGGAGAAGGAGAGACATGAGGGACAGAGAGCTTCCTAGAGAGTGTCTAAGATGGAAGCCATGGTCCTTTTGTAGCCTTCCCTTGTGGCTCAGCTGGTAAAGAATCTGCTTGCAATGTGGGAGACCTGGGTTTGATTCCTGGGTTGGGAAGATCCCCCGGAGAAAGGAAAGGCAACCTACTCCAGTATTCTGGCCTAGAGAATTCCATGGACTGTATAGTCCATGGGGTGGCTAAGAGTTGGACATGACTGAGCGACTTTCACTTCACTTTGAAAGTAGACTCTCATGACTTCAGCTATATTCTACTAGTTACAAAGAGACAATCATTTCCCCCCACACTCAAGGGCAGGGAATCCCACAAGAATGTGAATACCAGGAGTTAGGGATTATTGGGGGCCATCTCAGAGGCTGCCAGCCACAGAGAATATTTCCCAGACTACATATTCTATCTTCTCTTTTCTGACTGTTTGTGGAGGATAATACATTTGCAGAAAAAGCCAAGAGTAAATATGTGACTAGGCTTGTACAGGAAACTATGGTAGCATTGAGGAGGTACTTTAATTCAGTGCTAGGAGAGACCTTCATGTGTAGTCAAAGAATTGGTCTTAGAATATGTGATATCTGTTGTTTGTTTTGAGGTGAAGAGATGCTCTGGCAAAGAGTCCGACATGACTGAGCCACTGAACTGAACTGAACTGATGCTCTGGCTAGAAGATACAGTATAGGAGGGAGAAAGGCATAGAGATACTACATCTTTAAGAACAGCAGGCAGTTGAGTAAAATTGGAAAAGAGGGTATGCACACACATGTTTGTGTGTGTGTGTTTATGTTCAGGAAGATAATGTGTGAAAGGGCTAGATTGTGAAGGTCTATGTATAGAGTTGGAATTTTTTAATTGAAGATACTTGAGAGTCATGGTATAAAAAGGGAAGTCATTAATTCTTATGAGAGCAGAGCAGAGTCAAAATCTGTTGATCATGCATTAAATTAAAGGGAAATTATACTTCTGACATTGAAAAAGGAAGACATATAGACAATAATTTCTAATAACCATTCTTTAAACATAGCCCATATAGTCCTACATTTGTATCAATGCTTGCTTACTCTTTCTATGGCTTTCCTTGCTTCCCACCACCACTTTCTTCTTCTAAATACCTTGTTTTCAGAGACCAATTTAAGGAATACTTGCCTATAGGAGGGGGCTTCCTTGGTGGCTCAGAAAGTAAAGAATCTGCCTGCAGTGCAGGAGACTTGGGTTCAATCCCTGGTTTCGGAAGATCCTCTGGGGAAGGGAATGGCTACCCACTCCAGTATTCTTGCCTGGAGAATTCCATTAACAGAGGAGCCTGGTGGGCTACAGTCCATGAGGTCACAAAGAATCAGGCATGACTGAGAGATTCACACTTTGACTTTTCACCTCTGGGAGTTCTTCAGTCATTTTAGCCCATAAGATTACCTTTCCCTGAACTTCACTGTACTTGAACACTATACTTCTTTTATCCTTTAAATAGATAACCTGATGCATTTAGTTACTTCATGTACATTCATTGATTTTATGAATACTTATTGGGATATTTATTATGTGCATAGCCTTGTATAAAAAGCTGCAATGAAATCCAGATGTATATAATATGAAACAAGGTCCTTGTCCTCAAATAAGTCACAGTCTGGGCATGAACTACACACACTGGATTACCAGAAGTGCATATGAAAAATGCCAGTTCCAGGGCCCACTCAAGACTCACTGAATAAAGGTCTCTGAGAATAAGGTCCCCAAGTCTAGATTTTAATGCCTACTGTGATTCTAAGAACAGTAAATTTGGGAACTAGTGGTCTGGTGAAAGAGACAGGAATGTGCATAAATATTTCCAAAACAAGGTAGAATGCAGTAAGTGCACACCACATGAAACTTGTGCAAAACCCTTTTGGGAGTTGAGATCACTTGTAGCTGGAGCAGTGGAGGAATATTTCATGGACAAGGTAATATTTTAATTGTCAGTTATGAGGGATAGTCACTGATATATTCATTCTTTTGTTCTTTTATTGTTATTCCCTTGTCTTTGACATACAAGTCTTGACTTTAATTGAAAATACTCCCCCTTTAACAGGATAGCAAACACAAATTTTAAAATATGTGTTTCCGTGAGAAGCTTTTCCAAATTGGTCTTACGATCTTGATTCTCCATTTGCTAGTCTCTTCTGCCACAGCTTTTTAAATCCAGACTTGAAAAACCTAAACTGCATTTACTTCTTCATCCACTTATATATGCTGTTCACATTCACATTGTGCTTGTGGGAGGATGAGAGCTATATAAATCCAAGGTATTATTATTATTACGTTCTCTCACTGCTGTTCCCTTTTGGCCCTTTATTCTAGGCATTCAAGTTAGTTTGAATTCTGCTTAATCTTATCTTCAATTTAATTCTATTTTAATAAGACTGTCTATAAATAATAATAACA
Organism: Bos grunniens; assembly: GCF_055505025.1. NCBI lineage: Eukaryota > Metazoa > Chordata > Mammalia > Artiodactyla > Bovidae > Bos > Bos grunniens. Next base: position 139,295,592 of record NC_141194.1, read on the forward strand.
GTGAAATTTTTTTTTGTAAGAAACAAGTCAGATATGTTTACTGCAGACCTCAGTAGACAAAGACCAGTGTTCCCCAAGGAGGGTCCTAAAGATACTCAAATTCAACATCTCTATTTAGGTACAGGTCTGCTGAGTGAATTTTGTGAAGTTCATAGGGTTGATTAGTGCTAGTAATTTTTTCCTGTACAGATGTTCATGCAGAGCTCTTTTATGGAAGCACAGAGGTACTGCTAATGAAGAGCTTAAAGAAAAACTGAATGTTAGCACACACAACACTGTACAATTCCTTTCAAGAGATGGTATTGCCTTTGGCATCTCTTAGCAGGCATGCATCACCATCTCCTAATACTAAATCCTGTATCAATCAATGTCCTTTCAAAAAAGCAGAAGCCTTTTGGGGTATTTTATGTATATAGAAAGGTACATGGAAAGAGTGATTCAGGGCATTAAAAGCTTTCATAATCCTTGGAAGGACCATGGTAAAGAATGTCGTAGACTGCTTCAAGAACCATGGCTATGCAGGGATCCCAGGAAAGCCCCCACCAATGTGATCAGCTGCCTGCTCACAGTAGACATTACCTCAACTGCCTGCATTCTATTAGAAGCAGAAGCCTGCTGTATTGAGAAAGGTGGACAGAGCAAGCTTACTTTTTGTCTCTGCCTTTTTCATTGTCCTCTGCTGTCACAGACATAGACAATTTTTTATTCTTATACCCTTAGGATAGTATACATTTTAAAATATGTGAACACGTGCTATAAAATGTAAAACATTTTTTCACTTAGTAAATTATGAGCATATTCCTGTCACTAAATATGATGCACTGTGATTTTAATGTCTGTATGGCATTCTTTCATATGGATATATCATAATTTATTAACCACTATATTATTTTCAACAATAGGAGACAGTGCAAGAGCTCAGGCTATAGAGGTACAATGCATCTGAATCCTGGATTTGATGCTCACTGGCTTTGTGATCTTGGCAAGTCCCTTAACTTCTCTAACCCACATATTCTTCAGTTGTAAAACAGAACTGAAAATATTAACAACCACATGAGTTGTCAAGGAAATGAAAAGAGATCATGTATACAAAGTGCTTTACACACTGCCTGCCATATTAAAAACTCTCAATAAATCTTGTGTATTTATTACTTTTATTATAAAATAAGAATAATATCTCATTTTCATACATTCTAATGGTTCCAGTGCTGGGTCAAAGGTATGTACATTTTTTAATTTTTGTAGGGAGCAAATAATCCTATGACAGATTTTTTAACAGTATTACAAGATTTTTTTTTTTTTTTTGCCTCTTGCTTTTCTATTTGTTCCATATCTTCTTTAGGTATAGCAACTATTCCTATGTTTTCCATCCTTTATATACAGCAACTTTAATTTATTCTTGTTTTCCCATTTCCATTTACCTTGCATTATAGTGAAATTCTGCTTATCATGGTAGTTATCCACCCGACTGAATGCCACCTACTGAACTGCTGAAATGTACATGCATTTTTATTTGTATGCTTTCCTCACTCAGCTCTGCTCTGGGCATCTCAGGGGCCATCTTATCTTGACTTCTGCTGTATCTCCAGTTCTCATAACACAGCCATCGTTTTCTAAAACTTTTCAGTGCACCAAGCTAAAATAATATATCATGATTTTACTCTCATATTTTCAGCTCAAATTTATGAGTTTTACTTAATTTCTTTTAATTCCATGCTTCTTTTTATCCTGTATGAAAAATATGTACCTTTGTCAGCAAGGTGATGTCTCTGCTTTTTAATACACGCTCTAGGTTTGTCATAGCTATTCTTCCAAGGAGCAAGCATCTTTTAAATTTGTGGTTGTGATCACCATCCACATTGATTTTGAAGCCCAAGAAAATGAAATCTGATACTGTTTCCACATTTTTCCCATCGATTAGCCATGAAGTGATAGGATCAGATGTCATGATCTTCATTTTTTGAATATTGAGCTTTAAGCCAGGATTTTCACTCTCCTCTTTCACCTTCATCAAAAGGCTCTTTAGTTCTTCTTCACTTTCTGCCATTAGAGTGGTATCATCTGCCTATCTGAGGTTGTTGATATTTCTTTCAGCAATCTTGATTCCAGCTTGTGCTTTATCCAACCTAGCATCTTACATGATGTACTCTGCATATAAGTTAAATAGGCAGGGTGACAGTATACAGCCTTGATGTACTCCTTTCCTGATTTGGAAAGTCTATTGTTCCTTGTCTGGTTCTAACTGTTACTGCTTGTCCTGCCTACAGGTTTTTTCAGAAGACAGGCAATGTGGTCTGTTATTTCCATCTCATTAAGAATATTCCAAAGTTTGTTGTGATCTACACAGTCAAAGGTTTTAGCATAGTCAGTGAAGCAGAAGTAGATATTTTTTGGAATTCTCTTGCTTTTTCTATAATGTATAAAAGTGGATGTTGGGAATTTGATCTCTGGTTCTGCTGCCTTTTCTAAAACCAGCTTGTACATCTGGAAGCTCTTGGTTCACATACTGTTGAAGCCTAGCTTGAAGAATTTTGAGCATAATCTTGCTGGCATGTGAAATGAGTGCAATTGCACAGTAAGTTGAACATTCTTTGGCATTGCCTGTCTTTAGGATTAGAATGAAAACTGACCTTTTCCAGTCCTGTGGCTACTTTTGAGTTTTCCAAATTTGCTGGCACATTGAGTGTAGCACTTTAGCAGCATCATCTTTTAAGATTTGAAAAGCTCAGCTGGAATTCCACCACCTTAATTAGGTCCTTATTACACTAATATAATTGCTTCTTTGGTGTGTATACCTTCAAAACAATATATTACTAATAAAGTGATTGCTGAAACCGATTGATATTGTTACTGACAAAGTAATGACTAAGAGCAATGTGAGAATCCTCTACAGACTAAAAAAATATTTGTCCTTAGAGCATATCCCATTAGGAATGTACAATGAAACTACAGATCTTGCTTAACTTATAATAGGGGTTACATTTTGATAAGCCCATTGCAAGTTGAAAATATCATAAACTGAATATGCATTTAGCCTACTTTAATGTTCTCAGAACACTTCAATTAGCCTATAGTTGGGCAAAATCATTTAACACAAAACCTATTTTATAATAAGGTGTTGAACTATCTCATGTAATTTATTGAATACTGTGCTGAAAGTGAAAACCAGAATGGTTATGTGGGTTCAGAATTATTCTAAGTGTATCAGTTGTTTAACCTCGTGATCACATGGCTGACTGGGAGCTGCAGCTTGCCCAGCATCATGACAGAGTATCATATTGCATATTGCTAGCCTGGGAAAAGATCCAAATTCAAACTTTGAAGTACAGTTTCTACTGAATACATTTTGCTTTTGCACAACTGAAAAGTTGAAAAATTATAAGTTGAACCATTGTAAGTTGGGGACCATCTGCATTGTGTTTTAAAGTCCCTTGAAATAATGATTTTTGTAGTTATGCCAACAATTTGATAAATAATTAAGTTTGTTTCACTTTCTTAACAATTGCTTTTTACATTTAATTTTGTTTTATAGTTACATAAAATATTTACATTGTTCCAAAGTAAAAACAAAATAAGGTACAGTAAAAAAATGTCTAGGTTCTCTCCTTTTCCCTTTCTTGCTAGCCAAGAAAGTATCTCTATTTAGTTTTTTTTTTCTTTGCATAGTTCTATGGAAGTAATATGAGATAATATTTAAGAGTAGATAATTTACATGCTACATGTTAAGTTGCTTCAGTCATGTCTGGCTCTGTGTGACCCTATGGACTGTAGCCTGCCAGACTCCTCTGTCCATGGGATTCTCCAGACGTGAATGCTGGAGTGGGTTGCCATTTCCTTCTCTAGGGGATCTTCCCGACCCAGGGATTGAACCTGGCTCCCCTGCATTGTAGGCAGATTCTTTACCATCTGAGCCACCAGGGAAGTCCATAGATACTTTATTAAATGCCAAAGCAAAATCTTTTAATACAATTAAAAACCTGTTATAGGATTATTTGCTTCCTTATGATCTTTGAACCAATTTCCTTTTAAAATCTAATTGATTTGTCATTTAATCAATCAGCAATAAGAGTCCAGTTTAAATTTCTTTGCATTTTATTCTACACAAAGCAGATATTATTTTAAATTAACTTCTGTTTTATATAGTAAATCTTTTTCAAAAGTATACTGTTCTTCCACCACTTGCTTCACTTTTCCCCCTTTCTTTTTGTTCTGGAGCAGAATTTCTTTGATCTTGTATTGGTTTTAAGTCCACTTCTTTCATTTTTGAATTGAGAAGAATTTATCTCATCTTAGCATATGTCAGTCATGTGGGTAAATTCCCTTTGCACTCTCTGTTTAGCTGTGTGCTGTTATGGTCTTATCCTACCTTAACCTGAATGGCTAACATTTATAAGTTTAAATTAGCACTGTGATACAATCAGCAGAAATCCATGATAAGGGAACTAAAATTATTGATAATCTCATTAGGCAGACCTGTTTGATCATTTCACTTGGAATTTGTGATGGGGAGTTTTAGTGCCTTTGTTCAAGTCATGTCCTGACTTTAAAGGCAGTCTGTAAACTCTTTGCTGATGAATCTTTAAGTGAAGCTAATTATCAATGTTTGAGTAATCACCCAAGCTCTCTGAGACTGACTTTTACTCTTTTTCCATAATTACCATCAGAACACTTTTATGAAGCATCTGATTGCTCACAATTCTATACTAGATGGTTGAAAATGAAATGACTTCTGCCATATATTTAAATGGCTAAACACTAAATTTTACTGAATTAATAAAACCATTAAACTCATTAGGCCTCAAAGTAATAATACAAGACTCTGATTGACCAAGTTATACTTATATTTATGATTTCTGCTTTAATAGTTATTTTCTCTGAAAAGCCCTTCCTGAACATACGCCATTCAAATCAAATTATTGCCCCTGTTATCTACTTACATATGGAGTAGGAAATGGCAACCCATTCCAGTATTCTTACCTGGAAAATTCCATGGACAGAAGAGCCTGGTGGGCTACAGTCTATAGGGTTGAAAAGAGTCAGACACAACTGAGCATGCCATCACACATCCATACACTTAATTTCTTTAATGTCTGTGTTGTTCACTAGACTATAAATGCCACCAGAACTAGAATTCTGTTTTATCTATTTTATTCTCTCTTTTAGGGCCCAGTGCCTAATGCAGCCCTGACACTCAATATATACTATTTGAAAAAAAAATGGATGAATACAAGATACAATATTAAATTACATTCCACAGACAAGTTGGAGATAAAAGTAAAGGGACAAATGTGAGGTGGAAGGTTTGGATATGAGCGAGAGAGAAAGGGAGTTTGAAATCGTTGTAGACCACCAGAAGAAGAGTCAGAGGCATTCAGGTCTTGTCCCTGCTACTTAGCAGCTGTGTGGCTTTATTAAAAACACCTTCCCTCTCTGATTCTACTTTGTACTTTAATAGAATGAATGGAGAAAATTAAGTAATATAACATTTTCTTATAATTCTAGTCACCCTTGATTTTCTTAACTTCAGTTTCCTCATCTCTAAAGTAATAATAGTACGTATCTCATAGAGTTATTATGAATTGTAAATGAGATAATGGTTTTTTTGTTTGTTTGTTTTACTTCTCCTTTACTAAGCAGTTTTCAAAATTCCTTGGATCCTCTTTGCCTTACTGTAGTAGTTTTATCTTTGGAAAGTTCCAACACATCATCAGACTTCCCCAGAAACTTTTAGAGCACTGTCAGATAGGAGGCACCCTTTTGTGGCATTCCCCAGTTCTTTAGTAAGCTCTGATAGTATGTAGGAGAATCACACAGGGAAAAACTAATGTCCTTATTAAATAGTCCCCTTCTCTTAGTTTGACTATGAAATGGTATCCAGTACTAGTCTAATTTTAAATGGTGCTTTCTAATGCATTTTTTCCCATTATCCCTTTAGTACAGATGCACTTGTTTCTCTTCATAGCCCAAATATATTTCATTGGCTACTAAGTTATTTTTCCATGTTAACTAAAAATCCCCCCTTTTCCCATTAAGGCAATACATTTTCCTATTTTACTGTTGTCAGGTGCTGGATATATTAGAATATTTAGCTGATGAAATTATGTCTTTTGCATGCAGGAGAACAAGAAAACTCAGTGGGACAGAGTGGCTATTTCTTTGCCTTTCTTGCTGAACCTCCATATTGGAAAGAAAACCATCTAAGAGAGCTGTATTGTCCCAGTTCTGTGTAGCCTGGTAGAACAACATGGAGGGTGTTTCCTTGGGCTCAAAGCCCCAGATAGGAGGGAAGCAGCTACAGTGAGGATCGACTACAAGCCCCACCCATTTCACAGATCAAACCTAAAGATCATGTGCTTGTTCAACATGATGTAAGAAACCCTTACTTGGTCCAAGAACTATCCTAAGGCAATATGTTAGTATTGAAATTCTAAAGCAGAAGAAAAACAAGCACTGGAGGCTCAGTGGTAAAGAATGCCCCTTGCAGTGCAGGAGCCACAGATGATGTGGGTTTGATCCCTAGGTAGGGAAGATCCCCTGGAGAAGGAAATGGCAACCCACTCCAGTATTCTTGCCTTGGAAATCCCATGAACAGAGAAGCCTGGTGGGCTACCGTCCATAGGATTGCAAAGAATTGGACACGACTGGTGACTTAGCAGGCATGCAATCTGAGGAAACTTGACATCTCCAAGAAACTATGCAATTGGAATCTGGGACTTAGCTGTGGGCATTGTATAGCAAGAACCAGCAGAGGCCAAGAGAAGGGAAAGTAAGTGCAAATTGGTGTTGGCAGAGACATCTTCATTATGAATTCAGGTGGAGTGGGTATGGTTAGAAGCAACGACACATGGTATGCAAGGAAAGGCTGTGTATAGCTTTGTTCAAATCAACTGTTTTGTTTCAATATGATTTTATTTTATTTTTTTTACATTTTATTTTATTTTTAAACTTTACATAATTGTATTAGTTTTAAACATTCTTAAGAAAATAAATGGAATTCTGGCTCCTTTTAAGACAAGTAAAACTATAATAGATTGTTGAAAACTGCAAAGTCTCTGGTAGGAAGGGCAGTGAACTCTTCAAAAGAAAATACTTCATTGGTTAACAAAAGAAGGGCCCTGGGGAGGGGCTGGAAAAAAGTGGATGAGCTGGCATTTTATACAATTGTGGCTTGTCTAGTTACCTGTTTTTGTGGATTGGAATAACAACAAAGAAGAACCATGGAGAAAGAAATGTGATATGTGAGTCTGTTTTGGATCTTTGAAGATGCACTGAGGAACGATTTGAGGGATTAAGACCACTCAATGTGCATATATCAAGCACTTATGTGCCAAGACGGTGCTGGATGCCTTGTATACAATAATCTCATTTGAAGCTCTTAACAGTCCTATGCGGATAGCCTGCCTCTTAGACCTCTGCTATCAGATTCATCATATTGCCATTCAGCTGAGGATTGCAGGCTCAGTAGCTGGGGGGGAATCATTCATTCTTAGTGGGCTTGGCATTGCACATCAGACCTAGAGAGGATAGCACATTTGCAATGTATGTTTAGGCTGAGGAACAGTGAGAGGGGAGGCTGTAAATGTAAAATGGCACACACTTGGGAGTGCCAAGCATATGGGTTTCAGTTATTTTTTTTCCCTGATGCTAAATAATGGACTGTATATATTTACCTGGGAGTCAGTAAGCATAGTTGGCTTGTTAGGGCTCTTGTCATAGTTACTTCATTTTTTTCAGGGAAGAGAAAGCTTTATTTCCCCATATTTGATTCTGTACTTTTGGGAAAAGATTGGGAAATGGAGGATGAGCCTATGAAGCTCTTGGTGAAAGCATTTATAACTTGTTTTGCCAACACTCATTCATTTATGCTTTCACTCAACAAATATTAGCTGAGCACCTATAACATGCCAGGCATTATATTAGTTGCTGGGTTTATGACAAACTTCAAGGCAGAGTTCCTGACCTAAAGGATCTCAAAGGTTAATAACAATACAATAAGGTAAGTACTTAAATGAGATAAGCAAAAGCAAGTCTAAGAGAGAGAAGAGGGGCTTAATTCGGTCTCAGGGTTTATTGGCATCTCAACCTTAAAGATAACAATCCCAATAATGAGGAAATATGGGCTCAATTTAATTTCCTGTCATACCCTATTTCCTTTCTCAGCAATCCAGCTCCCCCAGCAATATGATTTGGAAGTCTAAGGTATTTCAAGAGCAAAGGCATTTGTTGGCACTAAGGTGCCAGAGGATCAGTTAGTCAGTAGCAGTGGAGGGAAGACCTTTAAGAAGGCTAAGTGCTGCATGTGCAAAGATAGTGTAAAAGAATTCTGCTCAGATATCTCATCTTCAGAGATCAATGCACCAGAGCCTCCAAAAAGTATTTAAGTCCTAGAGGTAACTTCCTATGGATGACGGATGTGGTGACAGATTGCATCCTGCTGAGAAAATCGGCATTGGCTTGTTGGCAGAGAGAACTTTTAAGATTTGTGGTATCATTTTGGCATACTGCAAAGAACATGAAGTTTGGACCTCAAGTGACTTCTGTATATTGTATGTCTTGTGCTAGTAATGGTGACAAGTCATAATTCAAATATTTTAGTCAAGGAAAGGAAGGAAGTCTACATGTATTGATTGCCAACTGTGAACTAGGCACTGTGCTGTTTTCACATGTGAACACAATCATCCTGGGAGGTGGGGGTCAGTGGTCAGATTTTTACATATAAGGGTATGAGACTCAGAGAGGTTAGGTACCTCACTCAGGGTCACACAGCTATTTGGTGGCAGAGCCAAGATTCAAATTCAGCTCCAGATTCCAATTGGCAATGATAAACTCATATTCAAAGACAAGCAAATGTGTTTGAAGGGTGGACATATTTACATGCAGAAAATATTTGACTTCATTCTTCTGCTTTCCTTGGCTCTGAAGAAAGAGTTGTGTTCTAGGTAACAGCTTGTGGGTGCTTAGGGTTAATCACAGTATTACACAGCCATAAATTCCCTTTGCAGAGAGCTGTCTCGGTGGATTTGCCACTCTTGTCAATCCCTACTAGGCTCTAGCTAATCAGGTCATGAACACAGTAGCTGAGACCAGAGTCAAACAGAAACTTGTCAAACTGTTTTGACTGTCTTAACATGACTGAAGCACGTTCACAGGGAAAACATTTTGAGACTATTCACAACTGTCGGAGCACCACTTCAGTGTGGTTCCCAGCCCTCCTACTCCCATTCCCACACCTACACTTCCAACGTGTGTGGGGGCTGTTGTAGAGAGGCCGTATTACTGGAGTGGAAAGGGTTTGAAAGAAAAGGCTGTGCATAAAAGTAACTAACTGACAGCCAATGAGGAGGTTTCTGCTGGGAGTCTGCCCTAGATTGACAGCAGAGCTGCAAATCTAGAGTAAGTTGACCCATCTGAAACATTCCCCAAATGGCCCTTGCTATAAACATTTGGAAAAAAAAAAAAAAAAAAAAAGCCCAAACCATGACACGTAGAAAGGTTGATCAGTTGGTTTTTGTTTTAAGTAGAAGAGAAAGGGCAGTGAAAAGGGATTTCATGATTTCTTGCCTCTGTTTTCATCATTCTCTTCCTAGCCAGAGTATTTATTTGCTCTTGGGTAGTGGGAGACTACTGCTCCATGTTGCCTCCACATACATGCACTGACTTATTTAGAGCTTCTTCATATGGTGACAGGTTAATACCCATTTTAAATAAATGCTCATTTTCTGAAATTAGTTGTGTCCCACAATGACTTGTGACTAAGATGGATTTTCTTCTCTATTTTATGAATCGTAATCCCATGACATTCATTCTGATCATCACGCTACCCTAGGAGCAGAGCAAGATGTTTGGGGGAAGCTAAGTGACTCTTTCAGAATAGAGAATGCATCAGTTTTAATAATAGAAATACCACTGGTGACAATGATGATGATGCCCTTAGCTCTAGCACCAATACAGTTCAGGCTGGCATTGCTTTTGAGAAGTTCCTTTAGAGAAGGAACCCTATAGCAGAGTTTCTCCATTATTTTCTTGTCATGGCATAAATAATGATACTATTTTCTCATGGAGTGAAAGGAAAGGGCTTCTCACTGCCAGAGTTGAAAAGTCCAGGGCTCTGGCTGCCCCAAGCCCTCCTGGTCTGCTCAGTGTTGTAGATGGTCAGTATGTCAGCACATCTGTAATCCCCTCACACAGGTTGAAAAGGCTCTTTGATGCAGATGACAGCTGGTCATTCTCCTGATTCAGACCCACAGAGTCATTTCTCCAGGCAGCCCAAATCTCCATGAATGCTAAAATCTCCTAGAGCTAATCTTTAGTAAGTTGAAAATGTCAATTTACTAAGCCCAGCTAACGTGGCTTGTGTCTTTTTTTCCCATGAAGTTCTATGTTTATTGGCATCTGGAAGGACTTTGAGAACCTATGTAAATAATTTGCTATCCTAGTTACACAGAGATCACGCCCACAAGCTCCTCCTCCTGTCAGAAGGGTGAAGCGTCTAAGTTATTCTCCCAGGAACAGGATGAGTTTCTCCTGATTCAGCTATTCTTTCTCTGTCTACAGGAATCACAAGGCACTGAGCAGGATTGGTAGTACAATTTGTTACAAGAGAAAAACAAGCTAATCTTTGCTCACGTGTCTCCTCTGGCAAAAGCATCTTTTTCCTTTTGTCCATCATGGAGATAGGTACTCTAAACATAGGTCCCATCTCCTCCAAGAAACCTTCTCTAAACACTCCTGTAGTACGTACACAGTATCATAGCATTTATTATACCATGCATGCTGTAGCCATCTCTCACCAAGGCCCTCTACACTATGAGTTCCAAAGTAGCAGGGACTTCAGACTGGCTCAGGGGAAGAAGTTTGTTAGATAAAACTAAGACTGTATGAACTGAGCCTTATGGAGGTCAGGGTTCACATCTTTGGGCTTATTTACACTGCAGACCAACTCAAAATGAGAATACTAACTATCATGCAGCATGTGCTTCTCATATGTCAGAGAGCCATATGTATATTATGTCACAGTCCCCTCCCCTTCCCCCAACAAGATGAGATGGGTGTACTAGTTCCATCTTCCAGGAAGCTTAAGATCAGGGATATTGAGTGACTTGCCAAACAGAAGTGGCCAAGCCAAGGTTTCAAACCCAGCTTTGGCAGACTCTAGATGTGTTGTTTTTATCCACTGAACCTCAGTACTTCTTGTGAATTGTCCAATCTTAATTGGTTTATTGGTATAGAGCAGACTCTTTTAATAGGTAAAGTTCTGTCATACATTTTTGTTTGGTATTTTGGGGGCCAGTGACATTTCTGAGGCTCTATGATTTTTAGACGCTGCTTGGACTGTAGCCACTCTATGACTACAGCATTATCAAGTGAGATCAGCTTAGTCCAGTACTTTTGAAAAATGAGATTCCATAAATGGTGTTACCCAGAGACTCAAAAAGAAAAGACATACACAGCTAACTTCAAGCTAGAGCTCTAAACTATTATTACTATAAACTATTATTATCAGAATATTTCCATTTCCATCTCTACTCAGGAGACTGCTTTAAGTGCAACATTCAGGATGTGTTACTGAAACATGGGTAATAGTTTTGAAAAACTACCTGCTGTTATCACTGTTATTATGCTGAGAATTATTAATGCTTAGTATAATGGTATCACTGTAAATTTGATGGGTGAATAAATGATGGTAAGCCCATGATGACAGGCTGCCCTCTGTGCTTTATATACAGACACTGTTAATACATTTGTCTAAGGCTGCAATGAGTTAGGCCCCTTGGAATTCTAAGATTATCTCAACTAATGGCTTCTCCAAATTGTCAAATGATGTGACTGAATTACTTGATATTTATAGGCTGCTAATAGTGAGGTAGAGGTTTATGGGTTCAGTCCCTTGCCCACACCTTTCACTGGGTGGGTTCTGGAGCTCAGGTAGGTTTCTGAAGTCTACTCATTTATAGAGCACATGAGGTCTGGGTTTCCTTGATGAGAAGGATTGCAGAATTCATGGAACTTCAGATTATATAAGACTCAATTCTACTAAAACCTACAAACACACACACAAACACAATTCTTACTGAGTTCATACTATATGTAAAACCCTACAGAAATGGTATGGACCTAACAAAGGCAGAAGATATTAAGAAGAGATGGCAAGAATACACAGAACTGTACAAAAAAGATCTTCACCACCCAGATAATCACGATGGTGTGATCACTGACCTAGAGCCAGACATCCTGGAATGTGAAGTCAAGTGGGCCTTAGAAAGCATCACTACGAACAAAGCTAGTGGAGGTGATAGAATTCCAGTTGAGCTATTCCAAATCCTGAAAGATGATGCTGTGAAAGTGCTGCACTCAATATGCCAGCAAATTTGGAAAACTCAGCAGTGGCCACAGGACTGGAAAAGCTCAGTTTTCATTCCAATCCCAAAGAAAGGCAATGCCAAAGAATGCTCAAACTACCACACAATTGCACTCATCTCACACGCTAGTAAAGTGATGCTCAAAATTCTCCAAGCCAGGCTTCAGCAATATGTGAACCGTGAACTTCCTGATGTTCAAGCTGGTTTTAGAAAAGGCAGAGGAACCAGAGATCAAATTGCCAACATCCGCTGGATCATGGAAAAAGCAAGAGAGTTCCAGAAAAGCATCTATTTCTGCTTTATTGACTATGCCAAAGCCTTTGACTGTGTGGCTCACAATAAACTGTGGAAAATTCTGAAAGAGATGGGAATACCAGACCACCTGATCTGCCTCTTTAGAAATTTGTATGCAGGTCAGGAAGCAACAGTTAGAATTGGACATGGAACAACAGACTGGTTCCAAATAGGAAAAGGAGTACGTCGAGGCTGTATATTGTCACCCTGCTTATTTAACTTATATGCAGAGTACATCATGAGAAACGCTGGACTGCAAGAAACACAAGCTGGAATCAAGATTGCTGGGAGAAATATCAATAACCTCAGATATGCAGATGACACCACCCTTATGGCAGAAAGTGAAGAGGAACTAAAAAGCCTCTTGATGAAAGGGAAAGAGGAGAGTGAAAATGTTGGCTTAAAGCTCAACATTCAGAAAACTAAGATCATGGCATCCGGTCCCATCACTTCATGAGAAATAGATGGGGAAACAGTGGAAACAGTGTCAGACTTTATTTTTCTGGGCTCCAAAATCACTGCAGATGGTGACGGCAGCCATGAAATTAAAAGACGTTTACTCCTTGGAAGGAAAGTTATGACCAACCTAGATAGCATATTCAAAAGCAGAGACATTACTTTGCCAACAAAGGTCCATCTAGTCAAGGCTATGATTTTTCCTGTGGTCATGTATGGATGTGAGAGTTGGACTGTGAAGAAGGCTGAGCGCTGAAGAACTGATGCTTTTGAACTGTGGTGATGGAGAAGACTCTTGAGAGTCCCTTGGACTGCAGGGAGATCCTACCAGTCCATCCTAAGGGAAATCAGTCCTGAATGTTCATTGGAAGGACTGATGCTGAAGCTGAAACTCCAATACTTTGGCCACCTCATGCGAAGAGTTGACTCATTTGAAAAGACCCTGATGTTGGGAAAGATTGAGTGCAGGAGGAGAAGGGGACGACAGAGGATGAGATGGCTGGATGGCATCACGGACTCGATGGACGTGAGTCTCAGTGAACTCCGGGAGTTGGTGATGGACAGGGAGGCCTGGCGTTCTGTGATTCATGGGGTCGCAAGGAGTCGGACACGATTGAGTGATTGATCTGATCTGATCTGATGTTGGATTCTATGGACAATAAAACAGAGCATTGTGTTTATCCTCAAATAACATAATCCAGTCCATGAGAAAGATCTGAATCTAAATAAATATAAGTTGCACTATAGAAAGCTCCATAACAATGGTGAAAAATAGGTACTATTGGATTATAAGGAAAAGACAGGAATTTTCACTGAGGCCTTTTAAGATGGCCATGTGGTTGAGATAGAATATTAGAGGAGCTTAAAAGATGAGCTTGCTCAGTTGTGTCTAACTCTTTGCGACCGACCCTATGGACTGTAGCCCACCAGGCTCCTTTTGTCCATGGGATTCTCCAGGCAAGAATACTGGAGTGGGTTGCCATTTCCTCCTCCAGGGGATCTTCCCGACCCAGGGATTGAACCAGCATCTCCTGTGTCTCCTGCATTAGCAGGTGAATTCTTTACCACTAGCACCACGTGGGAAGCCCATAATGTATGAGAGTGCTTTTGAAACATGGATGTCTCTGAAAGAAGGGGGACTTGTGCCGGACAGTCCAAGCAGAGAGTATGACTTAAGCATAAACTTCTGTGGTGAAGTTATATCAGCTTTGGGAAATGCCAAGGGGAATAATATTAAGTTTAGAATGGGGTTGAATTGGTAAAGGACTTTGAAGGCAAGATTGCTGAGTAAAGATATTTGAAATGTTAATTTTGTCACTGTTAAGTCTATGTATTCTCTGGGACCTGGGAGTGGCTTTATTATTAGGTCTATGAAACTGGGGTCAGCTGAAGGATGGAGTAGAGCAGTTTGAGGATGGAATCAGTGAGGCTTATGTGATAATTATTATTCTAGTTTGAACAAGAAATAATAAGGGCTACAAAAGAAAGAGATTACTAGAGTTTTAAGCTCTGATGGCCTAGGAGAGTGGTAAGACAATTAATTGAAAACAAACAAAAACATAGGAGGAAGTATTGGTTTAGGGAGGAGAAAAGAAGAGATTGCCAGACTTGACATCCAGCAAGAAATAGAGATGAAGGACTCAAGCTCAGTTTAGGTTAAGGTCAGAGTCATAAATCTGGGGCTCGTCCACACAGAATGAGCTCTTGTAGTTACAGGAGTAGATGTGATTGCCCAGCAAGAGTGGGCTCAGTGGGAAGTGGCGCGTGCCAGGACTAGAACATTGGCAAGTGCCTGCTGAAGGGGTTGGCAGAGAGGAGCTTCTAGTATAAGAGATATCTCTCTATGAAGCAGCAGCAACAGAATGCAATTTTACAGTGAACTAGAGGGGAGAAATATAAGACAGAGGAGCGGTCAATAATGAAAAAAATGTAGCAGACAGGGCAAGTAGGATGAAACTTGAGAAAAGAACATTAGAATTGACATTTTGGAAGTTATAGGTGACCTTTTAAAAAGTAGTTTTAGTTTAGAGGTAAGTCTCCAGCTGAAATCCCAGTGAAGGAAGAGAAAATGAGATCAAGAGGGACAGAATAGCGGGAGATAACCAATTGCCAGGAATACTCTCCCTATCTCCTTTAGTCCTCACAACAATCCTGGGAGATGTGTAGTAAGAATCCCCTTTTGCTGAGGAAGAAAATGAATAGATAACACTGATAACACTGACATTTGTTGAACATCCCCTCTGTGCCAAGCACTGCACTAAGCATTTTACATGGTTTATTACATTTGGCGCTCAGAACATTTTTTGAGATTGATACTATTAGTAGCTCTTTGCAGATGAGAAACTGATATTTAGAGGGTTTGAATATTTGTGTAATATCTTTTTGTTAGTAAATGTTAGAGCTGGTATTCAAACCCAGTTTTTTCTAGCACCAGAGCCTAATCTAAGATAATTTACCCAAGAAACAATGATAGTCTGATTCAACTACTAGTCTTCTTGTCAACTTAGCATGGCACATTTTCAGAACAGCCAAAACATATTAGGGCTAGGAGTATAGATCCATGAGACAGGGTTAAATTTTTCAAGGAATACACAGTCTGGTCTCATAAAGATTTTGGTGCCTACACGGAAGAAAAGACAGTAGCTTTTAGTTATCAGCACTTTATCTGGGGGCAAAAGATAAAGAAAGACCTTTATACTTTCATGGTTTACCCAGGCTATGATGAAGGGAGCATACGTGAAGTCTATATTGTTTGGGTACAAATCGCAGTTCCAGTACTTCCTAGCTGAGTGCCCTTGGGTTGGATATTCAACCACTCTTGTCTCAATTTCCTTAAATAGGGATAATAATAGCAGTCAACTCATAGGATTTTTGTAAGGGTTAAATGAATCAATAAATATAAGATCACTTAGAACAGCACCTGGCACAGGGCAAATGCTGATTAAGTGTTATGGATGTTTTGTGGGTCTGGGGGTCCTGCCTTCCCATGTCTTGTAATGCTTCTGTGAGACCACTTCTGAGTCTCTTCCTGTAAGAAAGGAGAATGAATTTTTTAGGCCTAATTTCATGTATATATTCATTAATTTATTGATCAAACACCCACTGAGTACCTGTTTTGTACCAGCCACTGTGTTAGTCGGGGCTTCCCAGGTACACTAGTGGTAAAGAATCCACTGACCAAGCAAGAGACATAAGAGACATGGATTCAATCCCTGGGTTGGGAAGATCCCCTGGAGGAGGGCATGGCAACCCACTCCAGTATTCTTGCCTGGAGAATTCCATGGACAGAGGAGCCTGGCGGGCGACAGTCTATGGTGTAACAAAGAGTCAGACATGACAGAGCATCTGAGCACTATGTTAGTCACTGCAAATGTAAAAGTGAAATGATGAATATGGTTCCTTATCTTATGGATCTCACCATTCTGATGGAAGAGAAGCGGGTAACTAAACATACAGTGATAGTCAGTGTTGTGGTCTGGGAAGCACAGTGTTCTGTGAAGCCATACAAGATGGTCAACAAGCCTGGGCCTGGGTGGTGAGTGAAGACATCCCTGAAGAGGTGACTTCTAAACTGAGATCTGACCTCCAGATTCTCAGTGGTAACTGGGTTGCTGCCAGATGCTATTCTTTGATCTTCTGGGATTGACTCTGTAGTGTCATTATTTCTCTCATCCAGTTTTCCTTGGGGTTGCTGAATCCAGAGAAGTCCCGTACATTGAAAAGAGGATTCAGACACTGCCTATGGCCTCACAGCTACTTCCACCTTGGCCTTTACCCTTCATTAGAAGACGTTAGGGAAATTTCTTGTGGAAGGAACCTGAACTCAGAGATAATAGTGTTTAGCTCTTATGACATGAAATGAGACTAGGCAGTGAATCAGACTTGCATGCCACGACCTTGTCCTGAGGGAGGCACCATCTATAACAGACAATGGGACCTTAGCTCACTCATAGTGATTAAAGATTCCTTTGATGTTTTCTTGGCAAAAATCACATCAGAAAATTGCATCCTGTCTGTCTAGCCTGCATATAGTGGCTTGGAATGGGAAACTGTTTTCCTTGTCTGGTTCATGATATTTAAAATTCCTGCCATCAGCCATAAAAGGCCTTGAACTAGTGGGGTAAGATCCGGATTTGAATCTTAGATCAGCCTCTTGGGCAGATCACTGATTTTCTCTGTGGTTCAGTTTCCCTGTTGCAAATTGCAAATAATAACACTATTACATCAGAGTACTATTGTAGAATTTAAAAGATATAACATCTTTGTGCCTGGAACACATTGATGCTCAATAAATGATAGCTCAATTTCTACTCACTTTCTTTTGGATAATTGGTAACAGCCATTGCTACTGTACAAGTATATTATATACTACAGTGAACAAGTCATTTTCACCCACAGACACACTAGCTCATAGCAGGTGTTCAATTAATACTTGTTCTTTTCTTATCTTGCTTTACTTTTCAGATTTTCTGACAAAAAGAAGTGGGTTAGAACATAAGGCAGAAGAGGTCCCAGTCTTGTCCACTCTGACCCTTCCCTTCTATTTTAAATCCCATTATATAGAGTCTAACAAACATTATGGAGAAGGCAATGGCACCCTACTCCAGTACTCTTGCCTGGAAAATCCCATGGATGGAGGAGCCTGGTGGGCTGCAGTCCGTGGGGTCACTAAGAGTTGGGCACGACTGAGTGACTTCCCTTTCACTTTTCACTTTCATGCATTGGAGAAGGAAATGGCAACCCACTCCAGTGTTCTTGCCTGGAGAATCCCAGGGACAGGGGAGCCTGGTGGGCTGCCATCTATGGGGTCGTACAGAGTTGGACACGACTGAAGAGACTTAGCAGCAGTAGCAGCAGCAACAAACATTAAGCACTCAGTATATATTCATTGAATGAATAAATGAATGAGTCAGAGATTGACAGGCAAGATGTAATGAGAATGGGAACTGGCTAGAGCATAATGTGGTGGCTGGTAATGCTATGGCTGTACTCAATGAGAGACATCAAATCACTGGGAGCTGCAAGTGCAGAAAGGGCTGTAGAACTTACCAAAGATGCATGGCATGTACTTCACCATTTTGTCCTGAGATTGGCTGAAATGAGAAGTAGGAACTTCAAATGATCCATTTGTGTCCCCAAGTGAACACCGGCTAATCCAGCTGACTTGCTTGGGACCATATTGTAAATTCTTTTTCCAAAGGAATAACTTTCTGAGGAAAAAAGGAACTTTTGAAAAATATGCAGTTGAAACCCTTTTACATTGCTGGTGGGCAGTGCTAGTCGTGGTACATTAACTCTGGAAAACAATTTGGCATTATTTGGTAAAGCTGGACATGTGCATATACCCTACAGTCAAAATCCCATGCCTAAATGTATACCTTGGAGAAACTCTCGAACATGGATGTTAGTAAACATGCTCAGAGCAACCTTGTTTGTAATAACAAAAATGTAGAAATAACCAGAATGTGCATCTATGGAGAAAAGATGATAAACTTGGGGTATATGAATACAATGGAGTACAAACAGAAGTAAAAATGTTTCAATTAGAGCTATGCACATCAATGTGGATGAATCTTACAAGCCACAATGTTGAGTGAATAAAAGAATAGAATTTATGGAAAAATACAGTGTGATACCATCAAGCACAAAACAATATTTTATGTTGTTATAGATACATTTGTTCACAGAGTAGTATAAAACATGCATGGAAATAGTAAACACCAAGTTTGTGATAGTGTTTACTTCTGGGGAGGGAGAGAGGGAAAAGGAGCAGGAAGAGATACATGGGTGGCTTCATTTATATCTTTGATGCGTTATTCACAAACCGAGTGGTGATAGGAGAATGTTTGAATTATTTGCTATGCCTTTTGCAGTTTTTAAATTAAGAAAACACACCATTTAAAACTATACCCAGGACATTTGCTGGCAGTCTAGGAACCAGCATTTCTGTGCATGGCCTGTTTTCAGTGTGGTCCATGCTTTCAAAATATCAAGCAAAAGTGGGAGGTCCTACTGACCCTGGAACATTTTACAGTGCACACAACCAGGAGCTGTGATGATATGGTCTGAAGCAGAAAAATGGCTTCATTTGAGCAAGATTATTTTGGACAGCAAGGGCTCAACTTGTCCAGCCCATATTTCAATGGCCTTTGCATGATTCTAAGTACATTTCTGTTGGATTTGATTTGTGTTCATATGGAAATTGACCTGTTTTCTTTTCTCACTGACAAAGAAAGTGAGAATAAATGAAAAATTTGTGAAATTAAGTTTTCATCTAACTGGTTTCCATCAAGCCTAGCACTTATTGTACCAAGATAAAATTGATTTCTAAGAAAAGTCAAGTTTATTTGGTATATTTCAACATTGCCTTAACACCCCCAATTCTTTGGAGTATTAAGTGCACTGTGGGACAGGACAGAATCCCATTCCTGGTGCACATACATCTGTATATTAAGGCAGCTTTATGAATGTTGAGAAGATCTTATTGCACCTGGTTTAGAGGACTCATACTCTCATATAACAACATAAAGGGGGTCCCTTTTTAATTCCGTAAGAAATTCATATAAAGCATTTGCAACTATGTTTAAGCTTGGCTTTTGGTCTATTGATCACTTCCACTGAACACCTAATGTTTGCAACTGTCACTAGTAATTCATTATAATTAGTTCCACCAAAGCAGCTTTCCATCATTAGAAATAACTTGCACATGAACATGGCCTAAATAAATATCTAAATTGCCTTCCAATTAAAATACACATTATGCATATCATGTCATTGGAGACTTTTCTCCTTATTTATTCATATAATAAATCATTAGAAAAATTCCTGTAGCACTGAGGTGGAACCTGGTGATTAATTACTTGTTGACAATGACAGATGCAAATAAGAGGAAGTGATGGGGTCTTTGCCTCTTGGAAGATTTTTCTGGTCTTTCTCATAACTCTGATTGGATTGGACATTTGGAATAATTGTGAGCTCGATTAGACAGGGCAACTGCTAATCTGAAGGCTGATCTTATATCACACTCATCTTATTTTCCTAACTTACAGAATGTCATCAAATGTCTGACTTGATGAGCCCAATTAACTTGATCATTAGTCCTCCCATTCTGAAATAGAACCAAATCTATAGATACTTTGACACTTTGTAGCATAGACAGGGCAACTGCTAATCTGAAGGCTGATCTTATATCACACTCATTTTATTTTCCTAACTTACAGAATGTCATCACATGTCTGATTTGATGAGCCTAATTAACTTGGTCATTAGTCCTCCCATTCTAAAATAGAACCAAATCTATAGATACTTTGATGCTTTGCAGCATAGCTTTCAGTGGAAAATTTTTTTTTTCTTATTACTGATAACTTAGTGTGTGGGTATGGGTTTGTGGGTGTGTGGATGGTAAGGGTGTTCATCAGTTTTACTCCTGATGTTAGCATCACAACAAGATTTATTTGCAAGGGAATCATTGTGGGAGCCAGTAGATTAGTAATAAATGATCTTTGAAATAATTTTCTAGAACACTAGAGAGAATACAGAGGAGCCTGGTGGGCTGCTGTCCATGGGGTTGCACAGAGTCAGACACGACTGAAGTGACTTAGCATGCATGCATGCATTGGAAAAGGAAATGGCAACCCACTCCAGTATTCTTGCCTGGAGAATCCCAGGGACAGAGGAGCCTGGTGGGCTGCCATCTATGGGGTCACACAGAGTCGGACACTACTGAAGTGACTTAGCAGCAGTAGCAAAAGACAGAATAAGAGAGGGCCTGAGAATCTTGTGGAAGGTTTTCCTGGTGAGCCTCAACCCAGCAGAATGTAAGCTCCTTGAGGTTCTAGATTTGTTTTTTTCACCACTGTATCACCTATTCCTAATAGACTTCACATAGGAGGTGCTCAATAAATATTTGTTAAATGAGTCAAAGAATTAGGAATGCAGGAAAATTACCAAATGAGCAAATTTTGGGTCCAATAGATCCAACATTCTCATTTGTAAAATATGTGGGGTGTACTAATTGCATATAATTCCAGGATGAATACTGTTATAATTCTTATAAGTGAGGCTACAAAACCCACTGAAGGGTGGTGGTCCTAAGATAGCAGAGGAATAGGATGGGGAGACCACTTTCTCCCCCACAAATTCATCAAAAGATCATGTGAATGCAGAGCAATTTCCACAAAACAACTTCTGAACACTGGTGGAGGACACCAGGCACGTAGAAAGGCAGCCCATTGTCTTCAAAAGGAGATGATTTATCATCAGTGAGGTATGGATGGAGAAGTCTTGAGGCTACTGTAAGAATAAGACTGAAAACCAGAGGCAGGAGGCTTAAACCCAAAACTTGAGAACTCCAGAAAACTCCTGATTCCAGGAAACATTAATAGACAAGAGCTCATCCAAAAGCCTCCATACCTACACTGAAACCAAGCTCCACCCAAGAGACAACAAGTTTCAGAGCAAAACATACCAAGCTAATTCTCCAACAATGCAGGAACATAACCCTAAGCATTAAAATACAGGTGGCCAAAAGTCAAACCAAACCCACAGACACCTCAAAACTCATTACTGGACTCTTCATTGCACTCCAGAGAGAAGAGATCCAGCTCCACCCATGAGAACACTGACAAAAGCTTCCAACCAGGAAACCTTGACAAGCCACTTGTCCAACCCCACCCCCAGGGAGGAACCTCCATAATAAAGAGGAACCACAAACTTCCAGCATACAGAGAGGCCACCCCAAACACAGCAATCTAAACAAGATGAAAAGGCAGAGAAATATTCAGCAGGTAAAGGAACATGATAAATGCCCACCAAACCAAAGAAAAGAGGAGGAGATAAGGAGTCTACCTGAAAAATAATTCAGAATAATGATAGTAAAAATGATCCAAAATCTTGAAAACAAAATGGAGTTACAGAAAAATAGTCTGGAGACAAGGACTGAGAAGATGCAAGCAATGCTTAATAAGGACCTAGAAGGAATAAAAAAGAGTCAATCAATAATGAATAATGCAATAGCTGAGATCAAAAGCACTTTGGAGAGAACTAACAGTAGAATAACTGAGGCAGAAGATAGGATAAGTGAGGTGGAAGATAGAATGTTGGAAATGAAGCAGAGAGGAAAAAAGAAAAAAAGAATTAAAAGAAATGAGGACAACTTCAGAGACTTCTGGGACAATGTCAAACACCCCAACGTTTGAATCATAGGAGTCTCAGAAGAAGACAGAAAGGCCATGAGAAAATACTTTAGGAGACAGTAGGTGAAAACTTCCCTAAAATGGGGAAGGAAATAGCCACCCAAGTTCAAAAAACCCAGAGGGTCCCAAACAGGATAAACCGAAGGCAAAACACCCCAAGATACATATTAATCAAATTAACGAAGATCAAGCACAAAGAACAAATATTAAAAGCAGCAAGGGAAAAACAACAAATAACACAGAAGGGGATACCCATAAGGATAGCAGCTGATCTTCCAATAGAAACTCTTCAAGCCAGAAGGAATGGCAGGACATACTTAAAGTGATGAAAGAGAAAAACCTACAACCCAGATTACTGTACCCAGCAAGGATCTCATTCAAATATGAAGGAGAAATCAAAAGCCTTACAGGCAAGCAAAAGCTGAGAGAATTCAGCACCACCAAATCAGCTCTCCCGCAAATTCTAAAGAATCTCCTCTAGACAGGAAACACAGAAAGGGTGTATAAACTTGAACCCAAAACAATAAAGTAAATGGCAACGGGATCATACTTATCAATAATTACCTTAAATGTAAATGGGTTGAATGCCCCAACCAAAAGACAAAGACTGGCTGAATGGATACAGAAACAAGACCCCTATAAATGCTGCCTACAAGAGACCCACCTCAAAACAAGGGACACATACAGACTGAAAGTGAAGGGCTGAAAGATATTTCATGCAAATGGAGACCAAAAGAAAGCAGGAGTAGCAATACTCATATCAGATAAAATAGACTTTGAAATAAAGGCTGTGAAAAGAGACAAAGAGGGACAATACATAATGATCAAAGGATCAATCCAAAAAGAAGATATAACAATTATAAATATATATGCACCTAACATAGAAGCATCACAATATGTAAGGCAAATGCTAACAAGTATGAAAGGGGAAATTAACAGTAACACAATAATATTGGGAGACTTTAATACCCCATTCACACCTATGGATAGACAACTAAACAGAAAATTAGCAAGGAAACACAAACTTAAAGTGATACAATGGACCAGTTAGACCTAATTGATATCTATAGGACATTTTACCCCCAAACAATGAATTTCACCTTTATCTCAAGTGCACGTGGAATCTTCTCCAGGATAGATCACATCCTGGCCCATAAATCTAGCCTTGGTAAATTCAAAAAAATTGAAGTCATTCCAAGCATCTTTTCTGATCACAATGCGGTAAGACTAGATGTCAACTACAGGAAAAAAAATATTAAAAATACAAACATATGGAGGCTAAACAACACACTTCTGAATAACCAATAAATCATAGAAGAAATAAAAAAAGAAATCAAAATATGCATAGAAATGAATGACAATGAAAACACAACAACCCTAAACCTACGGGATTCAGTAAAAGCAGTGCTAAGGGGAAGGTTCATAGCAACACAAGCTTACCTCAATAAACGAGAAAAATCAAATAAATAACCTAGCTCTACACCTAAAGCAACTAGAAAAAGAAGAAATGAAGAACCCCAGGGTAAGTAGAAGGAAGGAAATCATAAAAATTAGGGCAGAAATAAATGAAAAAGAAACAAAGGAGACCATAGCAAAAATCAACAAAGCTAAAAGCTGGTTCTTTGAGAAGATAAATAAAATAGACAAACCATTAGCCAGACTCATCAAGAAACATGACTTCAGACTATACTACAAAGCTACACTCATCAAGACAGTATGGTACTGGCACAAAGACAGAAATATTGATCAACAGAACAAAATAGAAAGCCCAGAGAGAAATCCATGCACCTATGGACATCTTATCTTTGACAAAAGAGGCAAAAATATACAATGGATAAAAGACAATCTCTTTAACAAGTGGTGCTGGGAAAACTGGTCAACCACTTGTAAAAGAATCAAACTGGAACACTTTCTAACACTATACACAAAAATAAGTTCAAAATGGATTAAAGATCTAAAGGTAAGACCAGAAACTATAAAACTCCTTAGAGGAAAACATAGGGAAAACATTCTCTGACATAAATCACAGCAGGATCCTCTATGTCCCACCTTCCAGAGTAATGGAAATAAAAGCAAAAATAAACAAATGGAACCTAATTAAAATTAAAAGCTTTTGCACAACGAAGGAAACTATAAGCAAGGTGCAAAGACAGCCTTCAGAATGGGAGAAAATAATAGCAACTGAAGCAACTGACAAAGAATTAATCTCCAAAATATACAAGCAGCTCGTGCAGCTCAATTTCAGAAAAATAAACGACCCAATCAAAAAATGGGCCAAAGAATGAAACAGACATTTCTCCAAAGAAGACATACAGATGGCTAACACATGAAAAGATGCTAAGCATCACTCATTATCAGAGAAATGCAAATCAAAACCACAATGAGGTACCATCTCATGCCAGTCAGAATGGCTGTGATCCAAAAGTCTACAAACAATAAATGCTGGAGAGGGTGTGGAGAAAAGGGAACCCTCTTACACTGTTGGTGGGAATGCAAGCTAGTATAGCCACTATGGAGAACAGTGTGGCGATTCCTTAAAAAACTAGAAATAGAACTGCCATACGACCCAGGAATCCCACTGTTGGGCATACACACCGAGGAAACCAGAATTGAAAGAGACACGTGTACCCCAATGTTCATCACAGCACTGTTTACAATAGTCAGGACATGGAAGCAACCTAGATGTCCATCAGCAGATGAATGGATAAGAAAGCTGTGGTACATATACACAATACTCAGCTATGAAGAAGAATGCATTTGAATCAGTTCTAATGAGGTGGATGAAACTGGAGCCTATTATACAGAGTGAAGTAAGCCAGAAAGAAAAACACCAATACAGTATACTAATGTATATATATGGAATTTAGAATGATGGTAACCATGACCCTATGTGTGAGAAGGCAAAAGAGACACAGATGTAAGGAACAGACTTTTGGACTCTGTAGGAAAAGGCGAGGGTGGGATGATTTGAGAGAATAGCATTAAAACATGTATATTATCATATGTGAAACAGATCGCCAGCCCAGGTTCATTGCATGAGACAGAGTGCTCAGGGCTGGTGCCCTGGGATGACCCTGAGGGATGGGATGGAGAGGGAGGTGGGAGAGGGTTCAGGATGGGGAACAAATGTACACCTATGGCTGATTCATGTCAATGTATGGCAAAAACCACTACAATATTGTAAAGTAATTAGCCTCCAATTAAAATAAATAAATAAATTAAAAAGAAACCCACTGGGACTTTAGAGGACTAGTGAGGGAGCAAAATAATCCAGGGAGAACATGATCAGGCCTGTGGAACTAAATCAGTTTAGTAATAGCTTCTAAAGAGTGAGCTAGCAATGCCATAAAGTCCATAGTAGTGTAAGAAGGTCAGGCCTAATTAACATTTATTTCCAAGGAGGAGGGTCATCTAATATGATTAGATGGTATGTGGATGCTCATTAGCAGAAGTTTCCAAACAATGGTTATCTCTTTATCGAGAAATATGGCAGCACTGTGATTATGCAAGGTCCATTTGGTCAAAAGCAAAACATGAAAATCATATCCCTGTCAGTAAAGGGTAATCACAGAGTCAGAGATTCAGGCTCTAAAGCCACCAGAGAGGTGTACTGACAACTGGAAACAGAAGCAGAATCCCAGTTATCTATACTAGCTAAACCTAGCAGGAAGGTGAAACCCATGGAGTATGCCATAGTATGGATGGTGGGATGGTGTCAGGCTTAGGACAAGTAAAATGATTCAGTTGTCTCCACTGGCAGTAAGGCTCAAGGACTTAATGGACTCCAGTTTTAAAGACTTTCAGGTTGTACAGCAGGGAGGCATGGAGAAAGCAAAGGCTGAAACGTCTTACTGGCAGAAAGAATTTAAAAATAGTCTCTGCCTCCTGAGGAAATGTTCCAACACAAGCCTTCATTTCATAAAGGGAATGTGATACATAATAATGGCAGCAGCAATAGTAACAATAATAGTAACAACAACAGTAACAGCAGCATTTGCTTCCATTTAATGAGTAATTACCATGTTCCAGGCCTGTTCTAGACTCTTTACATTTATTATCTCATTGAATTCTATGAGATAGATCCCAACATTGTCCTTATTTCAGCAGGTCATAAAAATTAAGCAACATGCCCAAATTCATTTAGTAGGGAATGATAGAGCTTGGCTTTGAACCCAGATAAGTTGATTCCTAAACCCATTTTTGCTATTCATACATATTTTAGGTGTGTGTGTGTGTGTGTAGAGAGAGAGAGAGATAGATATAGATATAAAATGCTGAGTAAATATTATGAGACAGATTTAATTCTTAAATTTACATAAGAACAAAAGGAAGTGGATTTCAGATGGTGATGCAACAAATGTGTATTGCACACCTACTGTGTGCCCAGCATTGTGTAGTATGCTGGGGATACATCGATGGACAAGACATGCACAATTGCTGTCTTCACAGAGCTTATAGTCTAGCATGGGGCCCTGAGAGTAGTTTCGGGTTACTTGTGACAAAGCAGAATTTGAAGAAATCAGCTTCCAGGTTGAATTATTCATCTTTTAGATGCTTTGGAAAACTCTATGGAATGAATGAAACTCTTCTATGGAAGGGTAAAGTAGCATAGTGTTCAAGTGCATGGACTCGGGCTAGACTGAGTTCAAAGCGTTGTCTGTTAGTGTCTTGATAAGAAATAAAAAATTATTCTAGATCTTTCCACTAAAAGGAATTTACCATAAAGGATTGGTTAAATGAGTAATAGACTTGTTAAGAAATCAAACATGAGACGGCAAGGTCACTAAGAGATTAGTAACAACAGAAAGCTGCTTCTACTTCTAGGGCTAGATGGGTAGTGGGAAGAGGTGGTATGACCAGAACCTTGAAGCCAGGCTGTCTGGTTGAGGTTAAAATCCAGGCAGAGGCTATTCAGATAGGCTAGGGACTATTGAGGGAAAGTTGTCTACCTGTATGTAAAGAAAACACAGCTGCTTCCGAGATACTACAGGAAGAATGGGGGAAAAGAGACAGAGAGACCAAGAAAAGACAGAGAGACCAAGAGAGACTGGCTTTTCCCCACCTCCATCCATACAAGCTTCTTTCTACTATCAGTTCCTCCCATTGCCCAAACCTGATCAGAAGCCAGAGGACTGGGGTACTTGGGAATGTTGTTGCCTGCGATGAAGAACATAACAGGGGAAGGGAAGGAGAGAAGTGAATTGGAAACAGTTAACGCCGACACAAGCCAAGCTCCATCATTTATTAACTGTGATTATGGGTAAATATCCCTGTAGCTCAGTTTCTCCACCTATAAAATTTGGATTTTGAAATAGTATGCATTTGTGGGACATAAATAAGTTGATAGATATGAAGTGTTTGGAACAGTGCTTGGCAAAGACTAAGCCCACTAAAGGGCTTCCCAGGTAGTACTAGTAGTAAAGAACCCACCTGCCAACGCAGGAGACATAAGAGACATGGATTTGATCCCTGGGTCAGGAAGATCCCCTGGAGGAGGGCATGGCAACCCACTGCAGTATTCTTGCCTGGAGAATCCATGGACAGAGGAGCCTGGTGGGCTACAATCCATAGGGTCGCAAAGATTCAGATACGACTGAAGTGACTTTGCATGCATGCATGCAAGCCCACTAGAACCTCCTCTAATAAGACATAATATGATATAATAAGGTACTAATAAGACCTACTACTATTATTTTTATCATATACCATATTATACAACATTATGGTAAATAAAGACCTTAGTTACAGGACCTCATAATTCAGTTGTCTCAGGTAACTGTAAATGGATGAGTTTGTTCTGATCCATGTCATCCCTATGTAAAACCCATCCTCATAAACCTAAGCAATGTTCAGCTTGGAATTTAAGGAAGCTCATGAATCACTAGATAAGCCCAGCCCCTGCCATCACTCCCAGCAAGAAACACTCAACATAACCTGCTGTGTTGAGTTAGAATGGCTTCATCAGATGAAAATAAGAAGCACAAGAAAACATTACTCTCAGTTTACCCCACAGACAACTGCCCTCTGCCCTTTTTGACAAATATATACATTAGCCCATAATCCTCCTTTAAAATTGCATCTTCAAAGTTTTGGAATCAGAGATGAAAACTGGTGGTAAAAGCGAGAATGCAAATAACATGGAGATAGGAGCAAAAACAGTAATTCATAGAAATGAGAGAGAGAGTTCACTTGGTTTATAGATATCTAAAAAATTATAGCAGATCATTTAAGGGTGAAAAGGATATAAAATGTTGAATCAATGAAGTCAGTTATTAGAGTAATGGGTCCTTCTGCATAAAAATGGAGAAACATATCAAGTGGCATATGAATGACAAGAGGGAAAGAAAGCTCCAGGCGACAGAATACTGTTTAATGCTTTAATGCTGTGAGGGACCCAGTGCTTCTGTTGCTTTTTGGCACTGGCAGGGAGACAGATTGGTAGCAGTCTAGCAGGTATTTTCTGTCTCTAATTTTCTTATGGTGAGCCCATTGGATTATTAAATTGGGAGAAAATGCCAAGATCTTTGAAATCAACGATTGTTCATTGGGACCTGACAAGTGGATTTCTGCAAATATATTTAAAAATGTTTGCTCTTTACCATAAGTGAAGATAAAATTCTGGCCGTGGTGAATATTTTGATTTGTCTTTGCAATTGGGTGGCATTGGTAAGAGCAGCACTTTGCTGACAAGGTGAACAGCAGTGCTGGGCCAGTCAGCCCATCAGGTGAAGCCCTTAGCTCTACTGTGGCATTCATGATTAGGATATTTCAGACTGAGACTTCTGAGGACATGAATTATGCAATGAATCACTCTGCCTGTTCCGGTTTGACTCTCTTGTTTATTAGATTGTATTTAGCATATCGATCTTTCATAGACTAGACAGTGGGCCTCATGAGAGTAGGGATGGATCTGTCCTTCTTACTGTTGTATCCCTAGTGTTCAGGTGTGGCCTGATCAATGCTAGGCTCATGGAGATTGTTTGTTGAATGAATGAATGAAAGTTTCTAGCTAACTAAGACATTTCTGTAATTGTTACTGAGAAACAATGGGAAAAAATCTGTCAGAAAATTTTCAAGGATGTTGTTGTCTCAAAGGGTTCAGTTCAGTTTGGTCATTCAGGTGTGTCCAACTCTTTGGGACCCCATGGACTGCAGCACACCAGGCTTCACTGTCCATCACCAACTCCCAGAGTTTACTTAAACTCATGTCCATTGAGTCGGTGATGCTATCCAACAATCTCATCCTCGTCTTCCCCTTCTCCTCTCGCCTTCAATCTTTCCCAGCATCAGGGTCTTTTCCAATGAGTCAGTTCTTCACATCAGATGGCCAAAGTATTGGAGTTTCAGCTTCAGCATCAGTCCTTCCAATGAATAGTCAGGACTGATTTCCTTTAGGATGGACTGGTTCAATATCCTTGCAGTCCAAGGGACTCTTAAGAGAATCTCCAACACCACAGTTCAAGAGCATCAATTCTTCGGCACTCAGCTTTCTTCACAGTCCAACTCTCACATCCATACGTGACTACTGGAAAAACCATAGCCTTGACTAGATGGACCTTTGTTGGCAAAGTAATTTCTCTGCTTTTTAATATGCTGTCTAGATTTGTCACAACTTTTCTTCCAAGGAGCAAGCATCTTTCAATTTCATGGCTATGGTCACCATCTTCAGTGATTTTGGAGCCTAAAAAAATAAAGTCAGTCACTGTTTCCACTGTTCCCCATCTATTTTGCCTATTTGCCATGAAGTGATGGGACCAGATGGCATGATCTTAGTTTTCTGAATGTTGAGTTTTAAGCCAAGTTTTTCACTCTCCTCTTTCACTTTCATCAAGATGCTTTTTAGTTCTTCTTTACTTTCTGCCATAAGGGTAGTGTCATCTGCATATCTGAGGTTATTGATATTTCTTCCGGCAATCTTGATTCCAGCTTGTGCTTCATCCAGCCCAGTGTTTCTCATGATATACTTTGCATATAATTTAAATAAGCGGAGTGACAATATACAGCCTTGACGTACTCCTTTCCTGATTTGGAACCAGTCTGTTGTTCCATGTCCATTTCTAACTGTTGCTTCTTGACCTGCATACAGATTTCTCAGAAGGTGGGTCAGGTGGTCTGGTATTCCCATCTCTTGAAGAATTTTCCACAGTTTATTGTGATCCACACAGTCGAGGCTTTGGCATAGTCAATAAAGAAAAAGTAGATGTTTTTCTGGAACTCTCTTGCTTTTTTGATGACCCAGTGGATGTTGGCAATTTGATCTCTGGTTCCTCTGCCTTTTCTAAATCCAACTTGAACATCTGGATGTTCACTGTTCACGAACTGTTGAAGCCTGGCTTGGGAATTTTGAGCATTACTTTACTAGCATGTGAAATGAGTGCAATAGTGTGGTAGATTGAACATTCTGTGGCATTGCCTTTCTTTGGAATTGGAATGAAAAGTGATCCAGTCCTGTGGCGACTGCTGAGTTTTCCAAATTTGCTGGCATATTGAGTGCAGCACTTTCACAGCATCATCTTTTAGGATTTGAAATAGCTAAACTGGAATTCCATCACCTCCACTAGCTTTGTTTGTAGTGATGCTTCCTAAGGCCCACTTGACTTTGCATTCTAGAATGTCTGGCTGTTGGTGAGTGATCACACCTTCGTGATTATCTGGCTCATGAAGATCTTTTTTCGGACAGTTCTGTGTATTCTTGCCACCTCTTCTTGATATCTTCTGCTTCTATTAGGTCCATACCATTTTTGTCTTTTACTGTGCCCATCTTTGCATGAAATGTTCCCTTCGTATCTCTAATGTTCTTGAAGAGATCTCTGGTTTTTCCCATTATATTATTTTCCTCTATTTCCTTGCATTGATCACTGAGGAAGCCTTTCTTTTCTCTCCTTGCTATTCTTTGGCACTCTGCATTCAAATGGGTATATCTTTCTTTTTCTTCTTTGCCTTTCTCTTCTCTTCTCTCAGCTATTTGTAAGGCCTCCTCAGAAAACCATTTTGCCTTTTTGCATTTCTTTTTCTTGGGAATGGTCTTGATCCCTGTCTCCTGTACAATGTCATGAACCTCCATCCATAGTTCTTCAGGCACTCTATCAGTATAATCCTTTGAATCTATTTGTCACTTCTAGTGTATAATCATAAAGGATTTGATTTAGGTCATACCTGAATGGTCTAGTGGTTTTCCCTATTTTTTTTTCAATTTAAGTCTGAATCTGGCAATAAGGAGTTCATGATCTGAGCCACAGTCAGCTCCCAGTCTTGTTTTTGCTGACTGTATAGAGCTTCTCCATCTTTGGTCACAAAGAGTATAATCAATCTGATATCGGTATTGACCATCTGGTGATGTCCATGTGTAGTCTTCTCTTGTGTTGTTGGAAGAGGGTGTTTGCTATGATGAGTGTGTTCTCTTGGCAAAACTCTATTAGCCTTTGCCCTGCTTCATTCTGTACTTGGTCAAATTTGCCTGTTACTCCAGGTGTTTCTTAACTTCCTGCTTTTGCATTCCAGTTCCCTATAATGAAAAGGACATCTTTTTTGGGTGTTAGTTCTGGAAGTTCTTGTAGGTCTTCATAGAACTGATCAACTTCAGCTTCTTCAGCATTACTGGTTGTGGCATAGACTTAGATTACTGTGATATTGAATGGTTTGCCTTGGAAATGAACAGAGGCCATTCTGTTGTTTTTGAGACTGCATCCAAGGACTGCATTTGGGACTCTCTTGTTGACTATGAGGGCTACTCCATTTCTTCTAAGGGATTCTTGCCCACAGTAGTAGATATAATGGTCATCTGAGTTAAATTCACCCATTCCAGTCCATTTTAGTTCACTGATTCCTAAAATGTTGATGTTCACTCTTGCCTTCTTCTGTTTGACCGCTTCTAATTTGCCTTGATTCATGGACCTAACATTCTAGGTTCCTTTGCAATAT
The DNA here is from genome assembly GCF_055505025.1 of Bos grunniens. Lineage (NCBI taxonomy): Eukaryota > Metazoa > Chordata > Mammalia > Artiodactyla > Bovidae > Bos > Bos grunniens. The sequence goes on from NC_141194.1 coordinate 139,327,816, forward strand.
TCCTCTTTACAGCATCAGACTTTACTTCCATCACCAGTCACATCCACAACTGGGTGTTTTTGTTGCTTTGGCTCCATCCCTTCATTCTTTCTGGAGTTAGTTCTATACTAATCTCCAGTAACATTTTGGGCACCTACCGATCTGGGGAGTTCATCTTTCAGTGTCCTATCTTTTTGCCTTTTCATACTGTTCATGGAGTTCTCAAGGCAAGAATACTGAACTGGTTTGCCATTCCCTTCTCCAGTGGACCACGTTTTGTCAGAACTCTCCACCACGACCCATCCATCTTGGGTGGCCCTACATGGCATGGCTCATAGTTTCATTGAGTTAGACAACGCTATGGTTCATGTGATCAGATTGATTAGTTTTCTGTGATTGTGGTTTTACGTCTGTCTGCCCTCTAGTGGAGAAGGATTAGAGGCTTTGGAAGCTTCCTGATGGGAGAGACTGACTGAGGGGGAAACTGGGTCTTGGTCTCAAAGTGTAGGCAAATATTATATTCTTGGTGGGAGGCTGAGTTTACAGAATCCTAATTGATTCCAGGTGTATTTGTTATATGACAATATGTCAGGATAGTTCTGCTTTGGTCGATGTGACTATGTTGACGGCTGCTTCCTCAGGTTTTCTTGAAGGGAACTTCTCACTTCATCACTGTTAAGAGCTAAATTGGATCCAGAGTTAGGCAACAGGATCTGCTGCTTATTGCTTTACCATATATATGATCTTTGAAGTTGACTGTAAACAGATTGTTAGTTGTGGTTTATGCCTTTTGAAGGTTGATGACAGTCTCTATTGGTTTAGTATAGTTTTTCCAAACTGTATTGTCTAAAGCATTAGTTACATAAGATACTTTAAGAGTGAGAAAAAGGTTCTATGGTCAAGTAATCTTGTGTGATGCTGTATAGTATTGTCCTATCTTAGTATATATATTAATTACCATAGTAAAAGCTATGAGAAGTTCACACAGTAAAGAACCCCATTTATTTTTAACTCAATTTCTCCAATTGAGTTAAGCAGAGACGTCTTTTCTCTTTCATTAACATTCCTACAAGATTATTATTCTATTGAATAGACATTAGGAAAATTCAGTAGAATTGAAAGAGAACTGACATACCTATCAAAAGGTTCAAGTTACTCCCTGGCTTTCCTACATAATAACTATGGGACATGGGTGTTATTCTCATTTTCAAAAAGATGCCACATGTCCTCAGGTCTAAGACAAAAGTTTGATTTCATAGATTAAAGTTTTTGAAATCAGAAAAGGTCTCATGATTCATCTAAGATGACATTTATTTTTTGGTGAGAAAAGTTATAATTAAATCGGTAGTTCATCTTATAATTTATGATATCTTATAGACAAAGAAATATGGCAAAATCTCCCTGCCAGCTTCTCAGGGTTATTATAAAAATCAAATGAGTCAATGCATAAGAAACAGCACATACAATTCCATAATAATGAATTATTATTTTCACTGGTTGGTCTGGGTTAAATGGGAGGGGCAGATTACCAGGAAAACCATGCCTGTTACTATTATTTCCTTGGGGCGGGGGGACAGAAACATGCCAAATCTATAAATTATAACTGATTTATTTTCATTTTCATTTGGTTGCTTAAAGTCTGCATGCGTGCTCATTCATGTCTGACTCTTTGTAACCCTATGGACTGTAGCCCACCAGCCTCCTCTGTCCATGGGATTCTTCAGGCAAGAATACTGGAGTGGGTTGCTATTTCCTCCTCCAGGGGATTTTCCTGACCTAGGGACTGAACCCGTGTCTCCTATGTCTCCTGCATTGCAGGTGGATTCTTTACCTCTGAGCCATCTGGGAAGCCCCTTGGTTGCTTGACTTTATTTAAATAATAACTCTGCTTTATGTACACAGTCATGGCCTTGATTACAAAACAAACATAAAACAATTTTTAATGTTCAGTAACAATTTCTGGCTAAACAAATAATTGGAAAATGTGTTATAACTTTATTTGCTGTTAAGAGGAATTTAGAATGAAGTGGGTGCTTCTTGGAACCTGTCAGAGGAATTATTTTCTTAGCAAGCATTTACAGAACTTTTGTGCCCACTTCTGCATTGAGAGATGTGAAAAATACAGTTAGTAGACATTAAGCGGATGTTTTAGAATGACTTTTGGTTAGATGCTCTGATAGGTACTAACTATAATAATATGGATGAATGAAGGCAGATCACTACCCTGGAGCAGCTCATAGACTAATGAAGAATACAAATGGATAACCAGATAACTGTCACATTATAAGTGTCAAAGCATGACTGAGGGACCAAAGAACTGGTTACTATGAACTAACCCAGCTTCGTGGAGTATGATGGGACTTGACGTTTCATAAGTTGGTGGAATATGGGCTGAGTATTGAGGGATCAGTAAGATTTTGGCAGAAAGCATGGAAAATGGTTAAGGTATTAAAAAAAATCATATATGCAGAAGCACAGTTGGATGAAATTGCATGTGTGCCCCATGGTCTCTATAAAATGGGTTTATCTGGTATGAACATTTCAGGGAGTCATAGCAAAAGATGAGACTGGAAACGAGCCCAGTGACTGTGAAGGGTCATTGTATGCTATGGTAACATTTTTGGCCTGTATAGTGAAGGTGATGGGAAGCCATATGTGGGTTTTGAATCGGTGACTAACAAGATCAATCCTGTATTTTTTTTTTTTTTTTAAACTCTGCTTGCAGCCTGGGACATGGATTAAAAAGCAGAAAAACTATTTAGGAGTCTGTTGTAATAATCTGGTCAAGAGATGATGGTAGTGGGGCTGGGAAGATAATGATACATTTGAGAAAGAATTCTAAGGTAGAAGCTGTAGAATTTAGAAATTAAGCAGATGTGGGTGGAATAGAGGGAGAAGGAAGAATCAAAGAGTAAAGTCTGTGCTTTTGAGCTTGAGAGATTGAGTGGATGGTGATGTCATAGTTTATAATAGGAAATTTAGAAGGGAGAATGTGCTTAGAGAAAAGACAATTACTTTAGTGCCAGTGTTATTTTCAACAGTCAATAGGGCATATGGAAAAAAGATAATATTTCTGCCTGCCTAGAGCCTATTATTTGTTTAGTATGACAGAATTACACATATCCTTCAAGTGGCTTCTGCTGTAGTCATGAAGTCTCCGCTGAGCCTGAGGAGAGAATTCCAGAGACGCCAGAGAAGACTTAATTAAAGAGGTGACATTAAAGGTGGAACTGGAAGAATGAGTAAGAATTCATAAGGTTCACAACAAAGATTCATAAGAAAGCCATTCTATGCAGGGATACAGGATTAACAAAAGCACAGAACTGTGAAAGATCATAGAATGTCTGGGGATTGTAAGAACTTCAAAATTGGTAGTGTGTATGTGGTGAAAATGGTGGGAGAGAATATTTAAAATGAAGTTTCACGAGTATCAAAGGCAAAGACTTTACTCTGTGGGAACTGATGGAAATTTAAAGCAGAAGAGTAACATCCACAGATCTCTACATATGTAATTGGCGATGAGGTGTGGTATTCAAAAGAAATCAGAAGAGTGGTCCATGATTCCCTTTGTAGTATCAGGTTAATGCTGTGGACCTTAGTGGCTTCTAATTAAGGTCTCCCATTAGTTCTGTGTCCAAGAGATTTGGCTCAATTGGGCATATTCCTGCTCTTATTTCAGGTTGCCAGCCATTTTTTTTTTGTATACAGAAACAGTTTTTGCCTCTGAAATAGGGCATCGAGTAGGCTTGAATTGATTCTGCTTAGCTCAGAATGCCACACATTGAGATTTCCCTTGTAAAAATTATTGCTAAAAATCCCAGATTGTGTCTGATAGTGCTTTATATTTTATTAAAGCATACAGTTACAATAAACTCCAGTGATTGCCTGACACATATCAAATATCTGGTTTAAAAGGCAGTTGGGAATCTATTCAACCCATCTGGCTATTTCAAGGTGGAAAATTTGTGTTCCTTGTGTGTGTTTGTGTCTCTCTCTGTGTGTATACAGAGGAATAGGTTACTTTTTTTCCATATAGAGTTGTATTTTGAAGGCTCTTTCTGTTAATGCAGTGTTTCTTCAACTATAGTCTTCGTTCCAAATGTAGATTCATGATCCCTGTCCCAAACCTACTGAATCAAAATGGGTAGGTTTAGAGCCCAATGATATGCATCTTAAAAAGGTCTCCATATATTTCTAATGCTATTTAAAGTTTGAGAACCACTAAAATATGGTATCTATGGATTAATAAGATCATGCAGGAATATTTAATTTATAGATCTCCCAGACTCCACACTGCATGAAGTTACTTTTAAATACAGCATACTAGGCTTCATTCAAAATAACTCTTGGCATTCTGAAGCAGGAGAACCACACAGTGAATTACAAAGAGGACTCTAGCTGCCAGATGTCAGGGTGGTCAATCAGGACAATGAGATAAACTAAAAGTCATAATCAAGCCTGTATTTACTTACTGTAAAATTGCAAGCAAGAGGCAACAAGTGGAGCCAACTTTCTAGTGTTCCATTTTCCCCTATGGAAAGGCACCAGGCAAGAGTCAGGGGGATGAAGGGCAAATGAGGGTTAGATGAGGTTAGATGAAGATTAGAGCGGGTTACTGTTAAGAAGTGCTGAACAAAAGTTTCCTTCCTCTTTATGACCTGTGGACTGGAGATAAGGAGAGGAGGAGGGGCTAGGAGTGCAAAAGTAATGAGACAAAGCGCAGTGCTCCAGTCAAGACCCTTAATAAGAAGATCTCAGTGGAGATGTGGGAGAAGCGCCTCCACTGAACAAATGCAAGTACGTATATGAGCATGGCTGGCCCAAAGTGAGTGGCCTGAGTCTGTGACTGGAACTCTTCCTGGTAAACTGCAGTGCAGTGCCTGGGAATGAAGTCTAGTATGGGAAGAATAGCTTCTCCCCCCTGAGGTCTGCCAAGCAAAGCCTTGTAGTTGCCTATGGTCAGGCCTGAAAAAAATCAACATAACATGTTAGTTTGGAGTTGGACTCCTCAAGGATTTGACTGTGAACCAGGACATCAGAATACTATGCCCAGTTTTGCCAGTGATTCCATGAACAAGGTCAACTTTTCTGTTTTGGCCTCTCTTTCCTCATTTATCAAAATAAGGAGGCTCTACTGTAATAATCTCATGCTCAGCCTATGAGGCTCCATACATCTCTGTTGTTTGTAGTTTCATTGCTGAGAGAAGGTGGTTGATGTCCAAGGGTGACCGTACCTGGACTGTACCCCCTGCCACAAAATCAGCTCTTATGTAAACTGGGGAAAGTAGTTAATGACCCCTAGGGAGCCTCTTAGTACTCAGCTTGAGATAGAAGTGTCTTCCTCATCTTAGAAAACTAGAGAGATTTTGAACAGCTTTCTGGGGATTCTCTTTAGCAAATACTAGGTAAAGGTCAAAGCGAGTAGTAGCTCTCTTAAAGATGACTCTGGGCATGAGGCTTCTCTCTCCCATCTGGCTTACTAGGCTCCAGCATTTATGATCTGAAGGAGAAGGGCCAGTTTGTTATGGTGGGAGGGGCTAATAGCATCTACAGACGGGGAGCTGTAATTACTAGGTCTTTTTTAGCAGTCTGAGGTGTGAGCATACGGGTGATTAACTACTCTAGAGCAGGTCTGTGGCTCGTGCAACCTTGGATCCCCAGCCCAGAGAACAGACAATGTGGGGAAATATCTCTTGTTATAATTCATATTGTGATTATCATTATCCAATGAATAGCGAATGCTTACTCCATTTCAGGTACTTTAAATATATGGTCTTTGATGGGGAACACATGTATACCTGTGGCGGATTCATTTTGATATTTGGCAAAACTAATACAATTATGTAAAGTTTAAAAATAAAATAAAATTGGAAGAATAAAAAAAAATAAAAAAATAAAATTTAATCCTCACAAGCTACCCTATGAGGTAAACACTATTATTATTCTCATTCATTTTATGAATGAGATAGCTGAGTACCAAAGAGACTGCATAGCCTATTCAGGGTTATATCGCTAATAACTGGTTGAATCGGGATTGGAATCTGACATGCCTGACTTCAGAAACTATACCCTCAGCCACCACCCTCTGATACCTCTCTTTTTGTCAGGTTAATTAAACCAGGGCTGGCCACATCCTTGGGTGAAGTAGATCATTACCTAGGTAGTATAATTTGAGGATTGTTAAAATATTCTGCCAAGTCAACCATTCATGTTCCTTTCTATGTTAGACTTTAAATATGGATTCCTATATAGTTGGAAAAAAATATGTAATAGTCTAGAGAAACAAATTGCCAAGGCCAATGTGCCTGTACACTTATTAATATAATCTTTTTCACATCAAATACTATGCTCATTGAATAGTAGTCTCAATAAGACTATCTTAATAGGTCAATAACCTCAGATATGCAGATGATACTACCCTTATGGCAGAAAGTGAAGAGGAACTAAAAAGCCTCTTGATAAAAGTGAAAGAGGAGAGTGAAAAAGTTGGCTTAAAGCTCAACATTCAGAAAACTATGATCATGGCATCTGGTCCCATCACTTCATGGGAAATAGATGGGGAAACAGTGGCTGACTTTATTTTTCTGGGCTCCAAAATCACTTCAGATGGTGATTGCAGCCATGAAATTAAAAGACACTTACTCCTTGGAAGGAAAGTTATGACCAAACTAGACAGCATATTGAAAAGCAGAGACATTACTTTGCCAGCAAAGGTCCATGTAGTCAAGGCTACGGTTTTTCCAGTGGTCATGTATGGATGTGAGAGTTGGACTGTGAAGAAAGCTGAGTGCTGAAGAATTGATGTTTTTGAACTGTGGTGTTGGAGAAGACTCTTGAGAGTCCCTTGAACTGCAAGGAGATCCAACCAGTCCATCCTAAAGGAGATCATTCCTGGGTGTTCATTGGAAGGAATGATGCTGAAACTGAAACTCCAATACTTTGGCCACCTCATGCAAAGAGTTGACTCATTGGAAAATACCCTGATGCTGGGAGGGATTGGGGGCAGGAGGAGAAGAGGACGACAGAGAATGAGATGGCTGGATGGCATCACTGATCTGATGGACATGAGTATGGGTAAGCTTCAGGATTTGGTGATGGACAGGGAGGACTGGTGTGCTGTGATTCATAGGGTTGCAAAAGTTAGACATAACTGAGCAACTGAACTGAACTGAATAGGTCGAGAATGTAAGATTCAGAGAGGAATTTGAAATCCAACCATTGAAAGAGCTTAACACACAAGGGTACAGTACTAGAGGAGTTGGCTACTTTTGTTTTAGAAAGATATTCATCGTAATTCATCATATAAGTGAATGTGATTGTCAAGATCAAGAATCTGTACTCCTGGGTGCTGCGTGTTTTGGGGACAGAACGGGCCTCTGGTGGTATATGTATACCATAGAACAGAAGGAGACTTAGATAAATGTTTTGCCTATCCGTGTCTCTTTATTTGTGTGTATTCTCAGTCATAATAGAGGAAACTATGGTAGCTTAAACAAGTTTCTGCTTGTGGGCTAAGTCATGATATCTTTGGGAGTTTATTGTTAGGACGTCAGTATCGTTTGAGAGAGATGTCAAGTGCCATCAGTTCCTTGAAAGAAAGTGTTAGTCACTCAGTCAGATCCAACTCTTTGTGACCCCACGGACTGTAGCCTGCCAGGCTCCTCTGTCCATGGAATTCTCCAGGCAGGAATACTGGAGTGGGTTGCCATTCCCTTCTCCAGCGGGTCTTCCCAAAAAAGGGATAGAAACCGGGTCTCCTGCATTGCAGACAGATTCTTTACCATCTGAGCCACCAGGGTATATCATCAATTCCTTAGTTGTAATTTACCCACAAATGTGAAGTCTGAGGAAGTGTCAGTCATATAATTTTATTCAAAGGTTAGATCGGAAACATGAATGTGTCTTCTGGAACGTGATGGGATAGCAGGAGTGTAGGCAAAGCTGATGCTTGGGTTTTGGGTAACTGAAGGAGATGGTATTTCCATCTCCTGGGGGAGAGGCAGAGGTGGGCAAGAGCTCAAATGGATTTTACCACCCTTCAGTCCACACACTGACTCTGAGCACCTCCATCTCAACAGGGCCAAAATTTCTGAGCTGCCAACAGATGTTGTTTGTTTAGTATTGATTATTTCCCTCCTGAGCTCACTGATACTTGCATCCTAAACAGTGAGACAAGTGACCATAATTGAATGCTCAGGATCCAGAACAAAGTTCAAAGAAAGTTCACTAAATAAACCTAAAACCTTGTAGTGAAAAGAGAAAATGCTTTGGACTATCTTTCTAACTTCAGAAACGCAGAATAGCATTTTGCTCCACATGGGAATTAATTGGTTGATGGATTCACTTTACAAAAGATTCTATCCAGTTGTTCTTAAATAAAAACTCTAGCAATTCAGAAATATGAATGCTTCAAGAAAATTGAAAGGCACTGTGGTGCAGTGGAAAGAGCATGGACACAGACAGCCTTGGGCAAGATACTTAACATCTCAGTGCCTCGGTTTCAGTTTTCTCATCTATAAAATGAGGATAACAGCATTTGCCCAGCTTCATAGTTATTGTGGGGCTTCAGGATAATGAAATATGTAAAGTGCCTAATATAGTTCCTGGCATATGTTGTTGTTGCTGTTGTTCCATTGCTAAGTTGTGTCTGACTCTTTGCAACCCCATGGACCGAAGCACGCCAGGCTCCTCTGTCCTCCACTCTTTCTCAGAGTTTGTTCAAGTTCATGTCCATTGAGTTGGTCATGCTATGTAACCATTCCATCCTCTGCCACCCACTTCTCCTCTTGCCTTCAATCTTTCCCAGCATCAGGGCTTTAGCCAATATGTTGGCTCTTTGCATCTGGCGGCCAAAGTATTGGGGCTTCAGCATCAGCATCAGTATCAACCCTTCCAATGAATAGTCAGGGTTGATTTCCTTTAGGATTGACTGGTTTGATCTCTGTGCTGTCCAAGGGACTCTCAAGCACCACAGTTTGAAAACATCATTTCTTTGGCACTCCTGACATATAATAGATGCTTAAAAATGCTAGTTCCAGTGTTCCCCTTGTGTTGAAGAGTGATGCTGGAGTAGAAGAGGGAGGCTAAAATATAGAAGGACAGAAGCCACAGCTCATGAAAATCAATCCTACTGACGATAAAGCCATACTGAAATCATGATGCAATTCTGTAGACAAAGTTTATATAATCTCTACAAATGGTTTGTTCACAGTGTCTCAGGGAGCAAATTTGTAGCTGTGCCTGGAAGAAAGAGATAGCCATCAAAAGATGATGGCAGTATGTATGGGACACCCAGTCCAGTTGGCATTGGCCCTGTTGTCACTATCAATGCGGCAGGAGGCTCTTCAGCACACTCCTACTATACCAGAACCATCCCTGTTTACAAAGATAGTGGCTGCTTACTTGGGCAAGATTTTCAATGTGGGCTGTTAATAGTAATCAGGGAAAAATACCCACTTAAATAGCAGCATAACATTGCAGCTATTCAAACAGACAAAAATAAACAGTCTTTAGTGTTGGAGAGGATGTAGGGAAAGTGCACTTGTATACACTGCTGGTGGGAATGCAAATAGGTACAACCCTTTGGAAGACGGTTTTGTGGTTTCTCTAAAATATTGAAATGGGTCTTTACATCAGCTGAGCAATTCTGCTTCTATGTATATATCCCAGAGAAATATCCCCATATGTATTTGGAGACATGATCAAAGGATGGTTATTGTAGATTTACTTGTAATACCCTGACTGCTCATCTGTTGGAAAATGGTTAAACATTATAGCATATTCGCATGATCAAATATTATGCAGCCATTTAAAAATGATGTGTATTGGATGCAAGAATATGGAAGTATCATTGATTCATTGTTGAAATTTAAAAGTAAGTTTCAGTACAGTGTTTACAGCATAATATCAAAGTAATTTTGTAAAATTTTAGAGGTGGTATGTACCTAGATTTATATAGGAAAATATCTGGAAAGATAAGAGTTGCCCCTGGGTAGTTGGGATGGGAGTGCTGTTGGTTGAGCGGAGTCTTGAAATGTTACTTTCCCTGTTTATTTGTTAGATGTCTGCATTGTTGGAAATTCTTTAGATGAACGTGTTGCGGTCTTTTAAATAAATCATGAAATAATAAAACAAATATATGTGACAGATTGGCTAAGTCATTTCTAGTCCATGATTGCTTGGTTTGCATTTTCTCAGAGTTTTCAAATAATGATAATGATAGTAGCTAACATTTGTTACATGCTTACTATGTGCCTGGCAATGATCTAAGTGCTTTACATATATTAACTCATATCATCTTCACAAGATCCTTGTGAGGTTGTTGTAGTCTGTTTGGGCTGCTGTAATAAAAGCACAACATACTGGGTGGCTTATAAATAGTAGACATTTCTTTCTCACAGTTCTGGAGGCTGAGAAGTCCAGGAGCAATACACCAGCAGATTCAGTGTCTAGTGAGGGCCTACTTCCTGGTTCATAGACAGCTATCTTCTTGCTCTGTCCTCATAGGGTGGAAGGAGTGAGGAGGCTCTCTAGAGTCCCTTTTATAAGGGCAGTAATCCTATTCATGAGGACTCCCCCGTCATGACCTAATCACCTGCCAAAGGCCCCACCTCCTAATATCATCACAGTGGGGATTAGGATTTTAACATATAAATTTGAGGGGAGGGGACATAAACATTTATTCTTATAGCAGAGGTAGAAATGATATCATCCCCATTTTACAGATCAGGAAACTGAGGCTCAGAGACATTAGGAACCTTATTGAATCTCCTACATCTCGTGATTAGTGGAGCTGGACTTTGAAGTCAGAGAAACTTGCTTCAGAGCCAGCATGCTTAAACACTATTCCATAGTGCCACTCAGATGAAAGACATCAGTGACATAGTCCATGTTCTCAAAATGTTTAGAGACTGACGGGGGTGATATACACACGCTCTCTGGGTATTTTTTCTGTCTTTTCTGTGTCTCTCACATGCAGATACATAAACACATATAGGTTTGGAAATACACATGAAATAATATAATACAAATGAGCACTACAGAGAATGAATGCACTACAGAGAATGAATGCTATAGGAGGTATTCATATCTAGGAGAAAGTGTTCATTGTAGGCTCTAGGACTCAGAGAGAAGCACTTGGAGTTGAACCTGTAGCTCACCTTCTCACCTGATTCTTCTGTGGTCAAGAACATGTTCAGTGGTGCAGTTGGTACGGATACTTTAACAACTTATGACTAAGAATAAAACAAAACCTGGAAACCAACCCAGACCCTCGTGTATATGTTACTCTGCAAAGCTGGGCTTGGGCATTGCAGCAGCCTTGAACCCAACTATGGTAACGTAAGTGGTTCTGTTGGCCTATGCTACAGGAGAGCCACTGTAGGTATTTTGTGCCTCAGCCTCATCTCTCTCTTTTAATACGGAGTAAGTCCAATCTAACGGAGAAGGCAATGGCAAGCCACTGTAGTACTCTTGCCTAGAAAATCCCATGGATGGAGGAGCCTGGTGGGCAACAGTCCATGGGGTCGCTACAAGTTGGTCGCGACTGAGTGACTTCACTTTCACTTTTCACTTTCACGCAATGGAGAAGGAAATGGAAACCCACTCCAGTGTTCTTGCTTGGAGAATCCTAGGGATGGCAGAGCCTGGTGGGCTGCTGTCTATGGGGTCACACAGAGTTGGACATGACTGAAGCGACTTAGCAGCAGCAGCAAGTCCAATCTAAAGTTATATGAAGCCACAACTGGAAGGGCCTTTCTATGCTCTGTCTCCACTTTTTTTTAATAGATGAAAAACTGAAGCCCAGAAAACTTAACTAACTTGATCAAGGGTCACACTCCTATTTTGGTGGCCAAAATAATGCATATGTGGTTGGATGTTACTTTTCTTTAAAGTAAAATACATCACCTTGCTAAAGGAGTCCCTCTGCCTTGTGATTTTGGTAAAGGATTTAGAGGCTTTCATGTAGGGTTTGCTTTCTCCCTCCCCCTCTCTGTAAACACACACATATACCCACACACAAATGTACAATAATTTCACTTCCTGATGCTTGTGTTTGTGTTTTTCTATTAATTACCACTTTACCTCCACATAAGTTATTGGAGGAATTTAGTCAGCCTTTTTCCTCCTGAATACGGGTGGGGAGGAGAAAATGTTTGATCTGCCCAGACATGACTTTTCAAAGGGTATCACTGTCATGGCCAGAGGATGAATGATGGCACTCCTAATAGAATCTTGAGAACAGGCCCCAGTTTTCAGGGATGGCATTTCACGTGCTTGCTTGGAGGATGATGAGTTAGTACCTCGCTGACATGATCAATTATGTGGGGCCAGGGTTAGGATTATATAACAGACCTGCCTGCAGGAAAAACCTTATAAAACAAAGGGGTGGAAAAAATGTGCTGTGCAATTGCATAATAATCTTGTGAAAAACAAAATGGCTTATTCATTTTAATAAAAACACTGGGAAAAAATGATGAGTCTTCACTCTGTCTAATCAATTGTAGGGCTTCACAATAAAAGCGAAGCTGCTTACTCCCCACAAATAAGCACAAAATCAATCTTCAAAAGCAACATATTTTATTGCACCTATTCTTGGCTCTTCACCCCCCCATTTATAAATGGTTATTTTTTTTCCCTCAGTTAGGTGGAGATGGGGTGGGGAAAAGCAGGACTCATATGTATCGATAGCTTTCTGAGCTCAGTGTCATGGGGCTGTTTTCAAAGTCCTTCCCAGTTCAATAGTAACATCAGTTAATTTGCGGATTAAGTTGCAGGTTGAGTCATGTGTAGTAGAAGCACACAACAGGGTGTATCAGAGAAGAGTCTTACTTAATTCAACTCTGCTCTAGATAAGCTCTGACACTGGACAATATGGCAAGATCCGTGCTTGTGTCTAGGCCCAACCAGGCTCATCATTCCTTAATTCTCTTCTGAGATATTTCCTACCAGCCTGCACATAAAACCTGGTGCTTAAGCTTCCTTTCCCATCCACATCCAAACATCCAGGAGTCTTTGTTTCTTCTTCTTCCTTTATGCTGAAATACACATCTGCTTTTAGCCTACTTGCTCTGATTCTATAGATCTTAAAAGGTGATTTCTCCCAGGAAGCATTTCTTAGCACTCCTCCATAACTCCCTGCCTTTCAGTATAGATTAAAGTTCTTCTCTTCAGTGTTACCCACACACACACACACACACACATTCACACACCCATCCCTTGCTTTACCTATCATTGTCTACTTACGTGGTTTTCTTATCCCCTTCATAGAATGCTCAAAGATAGGGGCCAGGTACATGTTGGATCTGTATCTGTATTAGGCAACACTGTGGTTGACACAGAGAATGGGCTCAGTCAGTAATTCTGGAATCAAAATAAATGCTGTGGCTTACCTGATGTCATGAGATGAGAGGCAGCAGCAATGAATTAATCAGATAAACATCCCTATTAGAATGGATTTCAAGAACTGGCAATGTTGGAGGAGCCTAAAAAACAGGAAATATGGAGGCTGTGAATTGCAGCAACTCTGCAAAAGGGGGCACAGAGCTTGATTCTGTGACCTAGACATGTTTTCCTTCAGTTAGTGTCCTTGGGGCTAACCACTGCCAGGATTATTTCCTCAGAGAGATGTCTTCATCAAGTCATATTTATAACCTATTTCCCCAAGTTGAATTGGATTTCATGGGTGGTTTACCTAGTCCAGGGACTCTCAGTAACATTCAGGTAACACTCTGTGCCCATGGTGAACACCAAGGAGCACCTGTCTCAATTGATACAGCTGCTCATTTGCTGAGCAGGGAGCCAGGTGGTTCTAGGCCAGAACATGCTGGTGTTATTATGGAGAAATAGTTTTGTTTCAGTAGAAACTTTACTAGTCAAGGTGAAGTTAAAGAATAAGAACTTTTCTAAGAGGAAAAACACTAGTGCAAATGGAGAGGAGGGATAGGATGTGTGTGTGTGTGTGTGTGTGTGTAAAAGAGAGAGAGGGAGTGAGGGAGGGGGAGAGAGAAACTATTTGATTCTTATAACTTAGACTCTTGTCTAAAAACAAGAGCAAATATTTATAGAATTTATGCCAAGCATTCTACTCAGCACCTTACATTAAGCATCTTATTGAATTCTCATAACCTTTTCAGGCAGTATTATCATGGACCGTATTTTATATATGAAAATAGTAAGGCTTAGGTAAATAAAATAATTTGCTAATATTCACAGAATTGGTAAGTGGTAGAGCTGGGAAATTAAACTTCATTTGTTTGATTCTAAAGCTCATGTTCTTCCCTCTAATGAAAAGTACAACTTACATGCAGTAAAAGATACAAATCCAAAAGATACGCTGGGTAGTATTTTACCTATGTATATACTTATGTGATCATTACCCAGGTCAAGATATAGAACATTTCCATCATCTCAGAAAGTTCTTTTATGCCTTTTTCAAGTTAACACCAGCAAACCCCGCCCCCCTCCCCAGCAAGGTAACCACTGTTCCAACTTCTATCACAGTATATCTGTGATTTTTAAAGTGTGGACCCAGGACTAACAGCTTCAGAATCACCTGGGAACTTGCTCAAAATGCAAATTCTTAGGCACCACCCTAAACCAGCTGAATCAGAAACCCTGATTTTAACAAGCTTTTCAGGTGATTTTGTTGTACATTGAAGTTTGGAACTGCCACATGGAGCAGGTTTTCATGTTTTAGAAATTCATGTATATAAAAATAGAATTATATAGTATGTATTCTTTTGTGTCTGGCATTTTTTTCTCTTAGCAAAATATCTGCAAAATTTATTCATATTGTTTTGTGTCTCAGTAATTCCTTCATTTGAAATTGCTGATTAGTATTTCATTGTATGAATATACAATGGTATCTATTTTGATAGTTTGTTCATTTGTCTAAGTCGAATTTATGGAATCACAAAAATTAAGCTGCAGCTTAAGCAAGAGTAAAGCAGGTTGTTTTTTCATGTGATACAATTTCAGAAAAGCAATGCTGGTGTCCCAACCAAATCTCTTATTTGCTTCCTAATGTTGGGAATTTATTTAATTGGAAGCTAAGACTTTTTTTTTTTTAATTCCACAATAACCACTAAAACTCAAAAAGCACATTTATGCTCCAAGAATAAAAGAAAATAGACAGACTAAAAATCATACTGAAGTGCTAATGATCTATCCTTTCTTTCCAGAAGACTTAAGGGCATAGATGCCAACTATATCACATGTAAGCTATCACTTGCTATTAATAATCTAAGCCCATGACAGACATTACTCATCAATCATGCTACATTTAAGCATTGATCCTCAGTGCAATCTCAGGATCCTTCTCAGCAAATTATCCCAGACAGCAACTATGAATCCATCATGGCTGACTTGCCACCTCTGGCCTAATTCGTGTGTGTGTGTGTGTGTGTGTGTGTGTGTGTGTGTGAGTTTGTGATAGTGTTTAGGACTAAAGAGTGGAAGAAGACACCATGGAAGGGATGAATGGCTCAGGAAGAAGAACCAAAGTCAGATTTTCTTTTCTGTGACATGTTCTCATTAAAGCATTAGAAAGCCCATTAGGTGGCTAGGTTATAGTAAATTCTTAGCTAACTGAAATGGTGTGAAATCAGCATAACAACACCAACACAATTACAATAGCAACTACTACTACTGTTATTTTTACTGAGAGCTATGTATTGGGCCTTGTGGTAAATGATCTATATGCATTGTTTTATTTAATTCTCAGAACCCTGCTAAACCATTATTATTGTCTCCATTTTAGATGTTAAGCTGGGGCTTATGGAGGTGCCCAAATTCGTATGACAGCCAAGATTCAAATCCGGGAGTTCTGACTCCATATCCCCTGTTCTTTGGAAACTAATACTCCATACTGACTCTGAGAGGATTCAATTTAAGGCTACTTAGAACGACTTTTTCTCCCAACTCTTGTCAAAAAAAAAATCTGTGTTCACTTTCCTGCCTTAATCAGAATATAGTCATCATTAAAGATCTCAGGATTATTATCAGGGGTTACCATCAGGGGTTACATTTACAACTAGAGCTGTCAGTGGCACAGGTGTAGGAGATTAGAAGAGTAGGCATGTGAAATACATCCCCACCCAGGTGTCTGCTTCTTCTCTTTAGTTCTAAACACTATTATGATTGCACACATGCTTGTGTGTGCACACAGAAATTAGGGCATTCTTTAGAAATTAGCTTTTCAACTATAGGTAAATGAATAAATTTGTTTCATTTATCAGACACGTACCATTTGCTAGACTTTAAGTTCATGAGGGCAAGGACCTTTCTTGCTCGCTGCTGTATTCCCATTATCAGGCACTTGCAAAAGAATGTGCTCAATCAGTATTTGTTGAATGAATGTAAGGATGGATGAATAAATGCATGCATGAATGTTAGGCATTGTACCAAGCTCTGGGATATAAGTGTCACTTCTAATTTTGGTCATTTGCCTCAAAGGGAGAAGTTAGTACGGAGATCTCATTAGTTCGATAAAAGTTATATGCTTCTGACTCCTAGGCTTCTGGAATTTCCATACATAAGATGTAAGGAAAATTCAAAGTTTGGTCTTCTCAGTTATATTTGGTATTTTTTTTCCCAATAATTTAATGGTTAAGACTTTATTTCCAATTGACAGAAGCTTGCTTCTTTAAAAAAAAAATAAAGCTGAATATATTGGTACTGTCAGGAGAAGGTAAACTGTGTGTCCACAGTGATTTCTACATTGAGTGCTGTGTTTTAAAAAACACAAAATAATGAAAGAAGGAACAGAACTCCCCGCTATCCTTTGCACAGTTAAAATGTATTACATGGTAAGGTAGTCTTTTGCAAAAATAAGTCAGCGTGGGTTCAGTATTGAGCAAAATGCTTCAGTGGTTTTTGTAAAATTGAAAGTAGCATCTTTCTAATCTAGTGAAAGTGAACATTCAAAAATGTCTCATTTTTCCCTAAAATTATGCACCGGACCTGGGACCATAGCAAGCGACTTACCCAAGTATGCTGCCACAGCAGCTCAGGTATCCTGTCTCTCCGTCTCACACAAAGCCATACAAATGGCACACTTGTAGAGTTGAAGTGCTGCCCATGTCACCTCAGCATCAAGCACAGTTGGATTCTATTGAGTGGGAGCCAGAAGGCTTGCATTATCTCCAAGAATAGTGCCTGCTCATCACTCACTTCGAGCCACCTCTTACGCACAGGTGGGTGAAGCAAGCCATTTTTCCTTATAGAGTAAAAGGAATAATGACCATTCTTCTTTGCTATCACTTTCAGCCCCAAAGTGATTAAGGTCGAAAACAGCAAGACAAACTTCTTCTTGGGGTCTATGTAGCCATTCTATGGCCCTGTTCTAAGAAATGTTACTGGTGACATTTCTTAGAACAGGGCTTAGAACAAAAACAAATGTTTTTGGTTCTTGGTTTTATTTTTGCCATTGTATGGGCAGTGGTTGGTGTGGTGGCAAGTTATGGAGATATTTAGTGATACAGCCTTACAGGTGATTTTTTTTGGAGATGGTGACAGTATACAATTCTTTTCGCCAAATCTAGATTTATTAGTTTCCTATCACTGCTGTAATAAAATACCATAAACTTAGGGACTTAAGTCCACACAAATGTATTCTTTTATATTCTGGATGTAAGATGTCTTAGGCTTCTCGGGTGGCACTTGTGGTAAAGAACCTGCCTGTCAGTTCAGGAGCTGCAGGAGACTTGAGTTCGATTCCTGGATTGGAAAGATTCCCTGGAAGAGCAAATGGCAGCCTACTCCAGTATTTTGCCCTCAAGAATCCTATGGACAGAGTAACCTGGCGGGCCATAGTCCATGAGGTTGCAGAGAGTCAGACACGACTGAAGCAACTTGGCAAGAAGTCTTAAAATCAAGGTGTCTATGGCGCTGTGTTCTTTTTGAAGGCTCTAGAGGAGAATCCATTTCCTTCTCTTTTTCAGCTTGTAGAGACCACCCACGTTCCTGGGCTTATGCCCCTCTTCTCTGTCTTCAAAGCGTATCACTTTGACCTCTGCTTCCATTACTGCATCTCTTTTTTCCTGCCTTTGACTCTCTCGCTTTCCTCTTATAAAGACCCCTGTAGTTACATTGGGCCCACCTAAATAATGCAGGATAATCTCTCCATCTTAGGATCTTCAATTTAATTACATCTGAAAAATCCCCTTTGCTATGTAAGGTAACACATCTACAGGTTCCAGAGATTAGAACATGGATATCTTTGCGTGCTCAGTCACTTCAGTCATGTCCGACTCTTTGCAACCCCATGGACTGTGGCCCGCCAGGTTCCTCTGTCCATGGGATTCTCAGGGGCAAAATACTGGAGTGGAGTGGATTGCCATTTCCTTCTCCAGGGGATCATCCTGACCCAGGGATCGAACTCACATCTCCTGCATTGGCAGGTGGATTCTTTACCACTGAACTACCAGAGAA
The DNA here is from genome assembly GCF_055505025.1 of Bos grunniens. Lineage (NCBI taxonomy): Eukaryota > Metazoa > Chordata > Mammalia > Artiodactyla > Bovidae > Bos > Bos grunniens. The sequence goes on from NC_141194.1 coordinate 139,346,227, forward strand.
GCCCAATGGTGCTCATAGACGTTATTAAACTTGCCCAACCTTATATAGCTAAGAAGTGGTACAGCCAGGACTCAAATTCAGGTATCGCTTACTCTAAAGCCCATGCAGTCTCTTGTTTCCCACTCTGCCTCTTCAGTTTTGCTAAGTTTACTTCCTTCATTTCCTGGCCCCTGGGTGTACCTAAACTTTGACCAGAAATGTCTCAACTGGGTGCCTTTGGTCACATGTAGCTAGATCTGGGCAATTTCATCATTACCACTGCAAGTACAGCTCTCTTTAACTCCAGAAACATTTATTAAGCATCAACGTATGCCCCTACCCTGTGCAAAGTCCATGCCTTACTGATGGTGATGACTCATTTGGGCCATATTGATATTGTCAGGGAATTAGACTGTAGCTGTATCATTCTCTCAGGATAAAAGAGAGCAGATACCTCAAACAGTTCCCTGAAATGGTCATACCTTGCTAGTAGGAAATTGCCAAGTTTCCCAAGCTCCTTTAACTTGGAAATCTATCTACCTCTAAGAGATGAGAGATGATTTTCTGTATTTTTTTAACCAATCAAAAGATAGTCCTTGAGATAAGCAGTGTCCCTGGGCCTGTGGTGGTGGATGACTGTGGACAATAGAAGGCTGGTTAATGCAAAAGTAACATGACTATATTTGAAATGTCCCTTATATTTCCTTTAATAGTATGTGGCTTCATCTTTTCAGGGACAGAGGAAGGTCAGACCCAAAGCTGATAGTCATGGTGACATTAATCTGACTGTGTTATTGGCCAATGAATACTTTATTCTTTTAGAGCCCCCCCCAACCCAGTTCTTTTTTTTTTTTCCTTTTCTTTTCTTTATAGTCATACCACATAGCTTGCAGGATCTTAGTTCCTTGACTAGGGATCAAACCCAGGTCCCCAGCAGTGGAAGCACAGAATCCTAATCACATGGGAAGCCCCACAACCCCAGTTCTTTAACCATCCCATCTCAGTTTTCCTGAAACCCCTCCCCCACCACCATTTCATACACCAAATCACTCAGATGGTGTATTTATTCTCTAAGCTCAAACTGATTGCTTGTGTCCCATTTCCCAATGAGGCTCTATTCCTTATAGATTATAATAATTGTGTACCAATTTATTAAATATATAGCATTGTTACTCTTTCTAGCTAATAACTTTCATTGTTGCAAGTGGGGGGAGGGATGAGGTAGACAGACAGAGGGAGAGAAAGAGCATGTTAGATTTTCAAAGCTTTCACTCCATTCTTGGAAAAAATTTTCCCTTTCCTCCCAAATCTAATTTTCTTCTAGAATTCATGTCACTTTTTTTTTTATCTTCCAAGTACCAAGCAGTCTCAATAACTCTTTTTCTCCCTGTTCATTAAAAGCTACTTTGTCTTATTGATTCTTTTTTTTTAAATGGTCTTTTTATTTTATTTTTTAACTTTACAATATTGTGTTGGTTTTGCCATATATCAACATGAATCCACCACAGGTATACATGTGTTCCCCATCCTGAACCCTCCTCCCTCCTCCCTCCTCCCTCCCCGTACCATCCCTCTGGGTCGTCCCAGTGCACCAGCCCCGAGCATCCAGTATCGTGCATCGAACCTGGACTGGCGACTCATTTCATATGTGATATTATACATGTTTCAGTGTGGGAGAGGGAGAGGGTGGGATGATTTGGGAGAATGGCATTGAAACATGTCCTATTGATTCTTTGATTCGGTTTTACACTTTTTAAAACTTTAATATATGCCAGGCACTGTGCCAAGTTCTACAGAAACAAAATCAGACAAACCCCATAACCAGAAGGAGTTTTTAGGTGAAGAAGAAATTGACATGTTAACAGAGTGTTTTGGTATACTATAGTATGGACAAATATGCGTAAAATAGAGTTCATGAAGAGCTTACTCTTCATTTTGATGGATGAATAGAAGTTAATTGGACAAAATAATTGAGAGGTTTCATTTCCTTAATGATGTCTTTAGCTTGCTGACTACCTTTTCCAGGTTTATGGCCCTACCCTGGTCCAGACCATCAACTCAATCTCAAACAGTTTACTAAAACAGTCTCCCAGCCAGTCTTCATGTTTCCTTTCTGGTATCCTAACTTCTTAGCTATCCACTGACTCTCCTCCATCTTACACCTTGCTAACAGATTAATCTTTATTTATTTGCAAAAATAAGTCTTTCTTTCCCAGCACCTCTCCCAGCTCCGAAATATTCATTGACTTTCTACTGTTTTCAAGATAAAATCTTGGGTTATTCACTGGCATTCAGTGCTTTCTACATTCCAGTCCTCATCTATTGGCCCAACTCCATCATCTATATTTTCTGGCACATAACCTACTCCTTACTCAAAGGTGTGTGTAATTTCTCAAGCTTCCAGACATGTTCTCACCTCTGTATTTTGATCACATATATCTTGTTCAGAATGCCTTCCTCTAATACCCAGGCAGATATAAGCCTTACTCCTCCTTCAAAAACTAGCTCAAGCCTCATACCCTCTATAGAATCTACCTGGTCCACCTGATCCATCTATGATCACAGCTTTATCCAGTAGGCTTCTGTCATTTAGCATTTAGCATATGTGATCTTCCACTGCACTTACTTTTCATGTACAATTCCAGTCTTTCTGGTTAATAATCCCCTTTAAAGAGAGTACCTCTAACATCCCTTCATATCTCTGCTCTTTAAATAGCTCAGAAGATTTTTTTTTATGATGATGGTAATGAGTCAGCTGTGTTGTCCATACAGGTGAGATATGTGGAAAAGAACTCTTAGAATTCCTCATTTCACACCATGTAGTGTGGGACAGTCAGATTGCTTACATGAAGGGCCAAGGTAAAAGCTTTCTTGGAGATAAATTAAGCCAGAGGTACAAACCCAAAATCACTGCACATGGTGACTGCAACCATGAAATTAAAAGATTCTTGCTCCCTGGAAGAAAAGCTATGATAAACATAGACAACATATTAAAAAGCAGAGACATTAGTTTGCCAACAAAGGTCCATATAGTCAAAGCTATGGTTTTTCCAGTAGTCATGTATGGACGTGATAGTTGAACCATAAAGAAGACTGAACACTGAAGAATTTATGCTTTTGAACTGTGGTATTGGAGAAGACTCTTGTGAGGCCCTAGGACTGCAAGGAAATCAAACCAGTCAAGCCTAAAGGAAATCAACCCTGAATATTCATTGGAAAGACTGATGCTGAAGCTGAAGCTCCAATGTTTTGGGCACCTGATGTGAAGAGCTGACTCATTAGAAAAGACCCTGATGCTGAGAAAGGTTGAAGGCAGGAGGAGAAGGGGACAACAGAGGACGAGATGGTTGGATGGCATTACCGACTCAGTGGACATGAGTTTGAGCAAGCTCTGGGAGATGGTGAAGGACAGCAAAGCCTGGACTGCTGCAGTCCATGGGGTTGCAAAGAGTTGGATATGACTAAGCTACTGAACAACAACAACACAAATCCAAAATCTTGCAGGGGCAAGGGAGGAAACATAATCAGGGTGGAGATGAGTCCGTATTTATTTTTTTTAACAAATATTTATACAGTGCTTTCTGTGTGAGCATTATTTTAAATGCTTTACAAATATTAAGCTATTTAATTCTTACTACGACTCTACTAGTACTATTTCTACTTTTTGATGAGACCAGCAAGGGACAAAGAGGTTAAGTCATTTTTCCCAAAGTCACATAATTTGTAAGTGGCAGACCTTGAATTTCAACTCAAGTACTCTGACTCTCAGGATTTCTATTCTTAACCATTGCATGATGTTGATTTTCCTAAAAGAGACCAGTGTGGTCAGTGGTGAACCGGAGTGAGTATAATGAACCAAAAAAACATTTAAATTTATTCTAAAGAAAATTGTGAACCAGAAAAAACATGCCTGTGGGCTAGGTCAACCAGAGTGCTACGAGTTAACCAGAGTGCTATGAGTTTACAACTCCTGGATTGAGTCCAATAATGACAGGAAAAAGTGTATTTGTAATGTCAAATATTCTGAGACAGCAAAAAGCATCCCTTATTATGTCCTCTTTGCCTTGACATCAGCTCATATACCTGTTATGGGAATTTGTCAAAGAAAAGGAAATATCAGTATTTGCTGTCATCACTTTATATGTTTAGGTTTGCAGATTCAACTTTCAAGAGATTTATGAACTTTCAAAGGAACTAATGGGTCCTCTGCATTTGCTCCCATAGCACTATGCTTATACATTTACCAAGTTGTTTATCAAATGTCACATTTTCTCCTATTTTATGTACAGAATTTTCTACTTTTTCTTAGCACAAAAGATTCTTTCTTTCTGTCCAGATACTTACTTGTAGACTTTAACAGCTTCCAACAGTTTTAATGGGCTTCCCTGGTGGCTCAGTAATAAAGCATCCACCTGCCAATGCAAGAGACATGGGTTCAAACCCTGGGTGGGGAAGATCCCTTGTAGAAGGAAATGGCGACCCACTCCAGTATTCTTGCCTGGAGAATCCCATGGACAGAGGAGCCTGGTGGGCTACAGTCCATAAAGTCTCAAAAGAGTGAGACACGACATGACTTAGCAACTAAACAACAACAGCTTTAATGTGTGTCAATTGAAAATATATTTAGCAAGTCCCCACCAGTTTCTAACTTTTATAATTTCCCATAATAGGACACCATCTTTTCTATTGTCCCTAGATACAGGGTCAGACTCCTACCAGTCCAAGACTGTCAAAAGCAACATAATCTGAATCTTTGAAAATTTTGGTAGCTTTATTTGAATATTTATTTTGTTCCTATTTGAAAGAATAAATGTAAATATGTGGTATATATGGGAAATTTTAGAAAGTTTAAAGAAAAACATAGCAAGTAGAAAATTACAGTCACAAACTCAAATCTTTTTATAAGAATATAACATTCTTGATTTCTCTACTGAAATTCACCTAGCTTTTAACTTGCATGTCAACTTTCTGCAGTAGACTTAATCCTACACTATAAGGTATCTTAAGTATTTCTCATTTCAAATTCAGTCCTTTATGAGTCTTCTTACTCAACTCTTCCTTCTTCCAAATTGTCATTTCCTTTGGATGTGAGAGTCAGCTCTCTATTCTTATTGTCCTTGGCTAAAGTGTATGTAGCTTGTCTAGACTGGTCTTATATATCCGCTTATATTGCATTCAGCCCTGATGTGCTTACTTGTATAATTCCTTTAATGTGGGCAATGCACAGTAATGATTTGGAGGTAGGACGAGTTGGGGAATCTGAAGCCTGGCCATAATCTCAGACTGACTGAACTCCATTTATAGCTCATGTAGACAAGTCCAGTTGCTGAGACTCAGTCAAACTACATCTTGTTACTCAGTTCCCTGTCCCTGTGCTATGATGACACCCTGGCAGACATACCATTTCTCAATTCTTAGTCATTTTCCATGGTCCATTAGGCACACAGAAACCCTTTCTATTTCCTACATTTGCCTCAGAAGCCAAGGAAGATTTCAGAGGAAGTGGCAATGGGTCAAATTCCTCTCTTCATAAACATACTTCACTACCATTTCTACTCCAATGCAGCCACTGTATTGGTCACCTGGGGGCAATCTTAGAGGCCACCTCCTCCAAAAGATGCAGTTGATAAGCGGGGAACATTTAGAATTCAAAGACTAGAGATCTCTTCAAGAAAATTAGAGATACCAAGGGAACATTTCATGCAAAAATGGGCACAATAAAGGACAGAAATGGTATAGATGTAACAGAAGCAGAAGATATTAAGAAGAGGTGGCAAGAATACACTGAAGAACTATACAAAATGGTCTTCATGACCTAGAGAATCACGATGATGTGATCACTCACCTAAAGCCAGACATCCTGGAATGCAAAATCAAGTGGGCCTTAGGAAGCACCACTACAAACAAAGCTTGTGAGAGTGATGAAATTCCAGTTGAGCTATTTCAAATCCTAAAAGATGATGCTGTGAAAGTGCCACACTCAATATGCCAGCAAATTTGGAAAAGTCAACAGTGGCCACAGGACCAGAAAAGGTCAGTTTTCATTCCAATCCCAAAGAAAGGCAATGCCAAAGACTGTTCAAACTACCACACAATTGTGCTCATCTCACATGCTAGCAAAGTAATGCTCAAAATTCTCCAAGCCATGCTTCAACAGTTGGTGAATTGTGAACTTCCAGATGTTCAAGCTGGATTTAGAAAAGGCAGAGGAATAGAGATAAAATTGCCAACATCTGTTGGATCATCGAAAAAGCAAGAGAGTTCCATAAAAACATCTATTTCTGCTTTATTGACTATGCCAAAGCCATTGACTGTGTGGATCACAACAAACTGTGGAAAATTTTTCAAGAGATGGGAATACCAGACCACCTGACCTGCCTCCTGAGAAATCTGTGTGCAGGTCAAGAAGCAACAGTTAGAACTGGACATGGAACAACAGACTTGTTCCAAATCAGGAAAGGAATATGCGAAAGATGTATATTGTCACCCTGCTTATTTAACTTATATGCAGAGTACATCATGTAAAATGCCGGGCTGGATGAAGCACAATCTGGAATCAAGATTGCTGGGAGAAATATCAATAACCTCAGATATGCAGATGACACCACTCTTATGGCAGAAAGCAAAGAAGAACTAAAGAGCCTCTTGATGAAAGTGAAAGAGGAGAGTGAAAAAGCTGGCTTGAAACTCAACACTCAAAAAACGAAGATCATGGCATCTGGTCCCATCACTTCATGGCAAATAGATGGAGAAACAATGGAAACAGTGACGGACTTTATTTTTTAAGGGGCTCCCAAATCACTGCAGATGGTGACTGTAGCCATGAAATTAAAAGATGCTTGCTCCTTGTGATAAAAACTATGACCAACCTAGACAGCATATTAAAAAGTAGAGACATTACTTTGCCAACAAAGGGCCGTCTAGTCAAAGCTATGGTTTTTCCTGTGGTCATGTATGGATGTGAGAGTTGGAGTATAAAGAAAGCTGAGTGCCAAAGAATTGATGCTTTTGAACTGTGGTGTTGGAGAAGACTCTTGAGAGTCCCTTGGACTGCATGGAGATTGAAGCAGTCCTGACTATTCATTGGAAGGACTGATGCTGAAGCTGAAACGCCAATACTTTGGCCACCTGATTCAAATAACTGACTCATTTGAAAAGACCCTGGTGCTGGGAAAGATAGAGGGCAGGAGGAGAAGGGGACGCTAAAGGATGAGATGGCTGGATGGCATCACCAACTCAATGGACATGAGTTTGTGTAAACTCTGAGTGTTGGTGATGAACTGGGAAGCCTGGCATGCTTCAGTCCATGGTGTTGCAGAGTCAGACACGACTCAGCGACTGAACTGAACTGAACTGAATCTTTGAATTTTTTTCTTTAAATCTTCATCTGCATTTCAGTGGATTTTGACCTGGGTAGAGGATCAGGAAGCACTGTCCCACATGAGCAGCTGGAGTCTTCCTCTCCAAATGTCTCTCCCAGTACAGAAAGGATTCTTCTCTCCTGTTTTTGTGGGTGGAAAATTGCTCTAATGTCATTACAAATTCTTCTCTACTGGATGGTTTATGATATCAACCCTGGGTCCTCTAGTCTTTGCTCTTGTTATGAAAAGGCAAAGTTTTAGAGTTTGAAAATATTATTTTTTTTCCTCTCAGGTGCCTCACTCTAGCAAATCAAAGTTTCTTTGACTTTTAAAGTGTCTTCCTAGTTAAAGAATGGTTTTGGTCACTGCTTCTTGTACAATGTTACCTCTGTCCACATTTCTTCAGAGCACTTTACACTTTTATTTTGATACTCAACTGTAAAACATATTGACTCATTATGTTGGCTCATTTTTTGTTCTCCCATCCCCAGGATAATAAGCTTCAATGCCGATATCTAATTTTAATTGCAGAATGTACTGTAGGATAAAAAGGAATTATCAAGAAGGAAAACAAGCATCAATTAATACTTTAAAACACTGTGCTTTATAAGGAAATAAAAATCACTTGTAATCCCTGGAAAACATTGATAATATTTTAGTGCCTTTCCTCTTGCTCTTTTTTATGCATAGAAAATATGTAATATATATTTATGTGTAAATGTGCTCTATGGTATGCTCCTGGCTTTGGGACTCATATGATATTTTTAGATATTCTCTGCTGAGCTGATGATCAAGTATAAATTTTCTGGCTGAGTTATTGCCTTTTTGGCATATCTCCCAAAAGCTGTGTAGACCATTTCTTATCGTGGGGATGAGAGTAAACATTCCCCTCCTGGTAGCAGTTAATATCTTGTGACCCACAAAAGTGAACATCATAAAAATTTGGCAGACGAGTTGAAGCTACAGTTTGCTCAAGGCCTCTGGTGGTTAGTCCAAACTATCTGGGGGGTAGTGGTAGACAGTACATGCTACATGAGTAAGGGAGACCTTGATTTTTCTCCCTCTCGTCCTGCTCACTGACTGAGATTGTGTTGGCCCCACTTTCAGGTGGTTGGGGGATTTTTTTTCCTCTAGCTATGAGAAAGGCAATACCTTTTCTTTTCCTCTTTTCCTCAGTTCATTTGTCCTTTTAACTTTGTTCCTTCCTGCTGAAGTCCCCACTTCTTTGTTTCTTCCGAGTCTGTTAGTCTTCTGTTAGGTATTTGCAAGTCCCAGGTCACTGTAAATCTCTGTCTCTCTCCTTGTAAATTGTTTGTCTCCAACGTGGGTTGTCAGTGAGAACTGTTCTGCTGGGTAGAGAGAGAGAGAGAGTGGTGAGTGATGAGTCCTAAAACTGGAGGAGGGAAGGAGGGAGGAAGAATGTCAGGGTGATCCTCCACACTGGGTTGCAATCTGCTATTTGATATTTTTATATTCTTGGGAGAGCAAAATAAAAATTAAAAAAAGCACATCTTACAGAGGGAGAATTTTTTTCCTTCCCAAATCCTTCATTGGATCTACATAGGAGGGGAGTTGCTCCCTTGCCTGCATAACTGGTCTTGTAGTAAAAACCATTCATCCCTTTCTCAATTTAGATTGCATTACAAAGCTTTTTTCCATTAACTGGACACTCAAAGGCATGACTGAGTTATCCTTTCTTTTTTCTTACAATCATACAGTAAGCATTTTATGGTGAAGTTTTTTAAAACATAGTTTAAAGATATCAGCATATTGCTCCATTACGTTTAGGTACCATAATGTGCTTAATTATTACTCTAATGTTAAATATTTAGGTTGTGTCTATGTTTTGGTATTATAAAATTTACAAGGATAAACTATAATGCTAAGTTTTGTACACATGTCTATTTCCCTAGGATGATGTCCTGAGAAATAAAATTAGAAGCTAAAAGATAGAGCTCAGTTTTTCTAATATTTTAAATTGAAAAGTAATTGTGATCTTAAATTATAAAAGTAATAAAAACCAGGCACTTAAAAATAAAGTGTATAAAATAGAACCCATAACTCATTTATGACATCTCACCCCTTAGAGATCATAAGTTTTTTCAGATTAATGTATATTTTTAGTATGAACAATTAGTGCTCTTTTTATTATTGTCTATTGCTAACCTGAAAGAGCAACCATTTTAAAGTCTCACTAGCAGTTGATAAAAGGGCCAATTTCACTGTATACTCATCAACTGTTAAGTATTCTATTTATCAATATTCACATTTGACGAGCAAATTGATTTTGAGTGGTTTTTACATTAACAATACCAAGTATATGTATTGCATACACATACATATTACAAATATGTTCTCTACTTTGTAATTAAAATTTGAAGTGTTTTATTATATAGTTTTTATATTTCAACTAGTCATATTTATCAACCTTTTCCTTTATGATTTATTTTTTCTTTTATATTTAAAAACTTTCCCTTCTTCCATGAGCAGATAAATATTCACTTGTATTTTTTCACCATAATTTAAGGTTTAAATTTCTTAATATACTTTAAATTATGATATATTTCAAACATAAGAAAAATACATTAATTTAATATAACAAGCACCAATGAATAAACCATTCAGATTTAACAGATGCTAGCATTTTGTCATGCTTAACTATTTTTTGTAAAGAGAAGCAGTTACAGCTATAGCTAAAGACCCTCCTTCATATTTTTCATCTCCCTATCTCTGCTTAAATTTGTGGATATAATTGTCCTGCATGCTTTTGTATTTTTCTACATTTATTTACAACTATACATACTATGAAATATTGTTTAGTGGGATTTAAAATTTGACCTGAATAGAATCATTTCCAACTGACTTTCATCATACAACATTATACTTTTAGGATTTACCCAGATGGATGCCTATGAATTTCTAGGTTACACAGTTTTACTACCTTATCATATACAGTTGTATAAAATTGGAGTTCTTTTTGTAAATTGCCTGTTCACATCACTTATGCATTTTTATTGCATTGTTGGCCTTTTAAAAATTATGGATTTGTTGGGATTCTCTATATATTCTTGACCCATATCCTTTGTGTATTATACATGTAGTAAATATCTATTCCAGACCTAACATTTCTTTTAGGTTTATGAGATTTTATGACATACACAGGTTTTTAATTTTCATGTACCATGTTTATGAACTGGGTCGTCCCTAGTGGCTCAGATGGTAAAGAGTCTACCTGCAGTAAGAGACCTGTGTTTGATCCCTGGATCAGCAAAATCTCCTGGAGAAGGGAATAACTATTCACCACAGTATTCTTGCCTTGAAAATTCCATGGACAGAGGAGCCTGGTGGGCTACAGTCCATGGGGTTGCAAAAAGTTGGACACGACTGAGCAACTCACACTTCATATTTATCAATTGTTGACTTTAAGGCTTGTATTATTTTATATTTTGTTCAAAAATAATATCCTAATTCAGTGATTTGAAAATATTTTCCATGCTCTAAAATTTTTTTAAGTTTCTATTTTCAAATTTAGATACTTGATTTACATGGAATTATTTTTCTGTATGATGTGGGTAGGATTCTCACTGACTTATTCCAAATAAATAACAAGCTGTCACAGCTCCAATTTTTGAATAGGGCATTCTGCCCACACTGAGTAGTAATGCAATTTCTGTCATATATTAGGTTGGTGCAAACATAATTGTGGTTTCAGACCATGAATTTTAAATCGTTACAACTAGGCTCAAACACATCTTTATTAGTCAAAATAGGGACCGTTACAATCAACATATTTTGGCCAATGAGAAATAAGTTTACTCCCATAGCATAAACATCCGTGCTTTGGAATTCTATGAACCCTGGAAAGCATTTTCTGTCTCCTCCTGGTTTGGAAGTGTTTTCTCTGCAGCAAGTTTTTGAGATGCTTGAAGAAATGATAATCGGTCGTCAAGAGGTCGGGTGAATATGGTGGATGAGGCAAAACTTCATAGCCCAATTCATTCAACTGTTGAAGCATTGGTTTGTGCCATGTGCAGTTGGGAGAAGAATTGGGCCCTTTCTGTTGACCAATGCTGGCTGCAGGTGTTGCAGTTTTTGATGCATCTCAGAGATTTGCTGAGCATACTTCTCAGATGTAATGGTTTTGCTGGGATTCAGGAAGCTGTAGTAGATCAAATAGTGACCATGACCTTTTTTTGGTGCGAATTTGGCTTTGGGAAGTGCTTTGAAACTTCTTCTTGGTCCAACCACTGAGCAGGTTATAGCTAGTTGTCATATAAAGTCCACTTTTTGTCACATGTCACAATCTGATTGAGAAATGGTTCATTGTTGCATAGAGTGAGAGAAGCTGGCACTTCAAAATGATGATATTTTTGATTTGCTGTCAGCTCATGAGAGACCCCCTGATTGAGCTTTTTCACCTTTCCAATTTGCTTCAGATGCCAAGTGACTGTAGAATGGTCTACGTTGAGTTCTTCAACAACTTCTTGCGTAATTGTAAGAGGATCAGCTTTGATGATGACTCTCAGTTGGTCATTGTCAACTTCCAATGGCTGGCCACTGCACTCCTCATGTTCAAGGCTCTTGTCTTTGCAAAACTTCTTGAACTACCACTGCAGTGAATATTCGTTATCAATTCTGGGGCCAAATGCATTGTTGATGTTGCAAGTTGTCTCTGCTGCTTTATGACCCATTTTGAACTCAAATAAGAAAATAGCTTGAATTTTCTTTTTGTCTAACATCATTTCCATAGTCTAAAATAAACATAAAATAAATATCAAGTAATAAGTCTAGCAAAATAACATAAATGAGAAATGCACATTAAAATGATGTACAGCATAACCACATTTATTAAGAATGTAATCCAATATCAAATGACAAATTTCAATGATTCAAAAACTGAAATTACTTTTGTACCAACCTAAAGAGGAGAGTGAAAAAGTTGGCTTAAAGCTCAACATTCAGAAAACTAAGATCATGGCATCTCGTCCCATCACTTCATGGCAGATAGATGGGGAAACAATGGAAACAGCGTCAGACTTTATTTTTTTGGGCTCCAAAATCACTGCAGATGGTGACTGCAGCCATGAAATTAAAAGACGCTTACTCCTTGGAAGGAAAGTCATGACCAACCTAGATAGCATATTCAAAAGCAGAGATATTACTTTGCCAACAAAGGTCTGTCTAGTCAAGGCTATGGGTTTTCCAGTGGTCATGTATGGATGTGAGAGTTGGACTGTGAAGAAAGCTGAGCGCCAAAGAATTCATGCTTTTGAACTGTGGTATTGGAGAAGACTCTTGAGAGTCCCTTGGACTGCAAGGAGATCCAACCAGTCCATTCTGAAGGAGATCAGCCCTGGGATTTCTTTGGAAGGAATGATGCTAAAGCTGAAACTCCAGTACTTTGGCCACCTCATGCGAAGAGTTGACTCATTGGAAAAGACTCTGATGCTGGGAGGGATTGGGGGCAGGAGGAGAAGGGGACGACAGAGGATGAGATGGATGGATGGCATCACTGACTCGATGGATGTGAGTCTGAGTGAACTCTGGGAGTTGGTGATGGACAGGGAGGCCTGGCGTGCTGCGATTCATGGGGTCTCAGAGTTGGACACAACTGAGCAACAGTACTGAACTGAACTGAATATCAGTTTGCCGTATAGATATTAATATCAGTCTTTTCTAGTTGGACGACAGAGGATGAGATGGTTGGATGGCATCACTGACTCAATGAGCATGAATTTGAGCAAGCTCTGGGAGATGGTGAAGGACAGGGAAGCCTGGTGTGCTGCAGTCTATGGGGTCACAGAGTTGGACGTGACTTAGAGACTGAACAATAATTTTCTGTTCCACTATTTTATTTGCATATCCTTGATTCAACAACCACTGTGTTCATTACTATAGCTTGATGATGACTCTTGACATATGGTAGCAAAAGTTTTCTCTCTTTAAAAATCATTCTTTGATGTTTTCTTGATTTTCTTTTAGGCCTTTGTTGTCATCAAATGAATTTCAGAATCACCCTGTCCATTTCTGTGAAATATCCTTTTGGAACTTAACTTGGAATTCCACTGACTTTACTGATTAACTTGGGAACAAAATTGTGACCTTTAAAATATTTTCTCCCAACTAATGAGCATGATACAACTCTCTATCTTTAATAGCATTGTTTCCCATGAATGATAGCATTTGAAGTTCTTCATGATCATTCTGAAGCTTTTAATTTATTTTCCTTGTCTTTTTATATTTCCTTGTCTTTTTGAACCAGATAAGGATTTTGTTACAAGCTTAATAGAAGCTTAGGTTCATTCTTACCATTTTCTCAACTTTAAAGGAATACTGTATTTTCATTATTTTCCCAGTAACTAACATGCATGCTGTTGGTTTGGACTTGTTAAGGAAGATCCCATATATTTGTAGTTTGCTAAAAGTTGTTTCATTCTTGAGTGGGCTTTGTATTTTCTTAAAAAATTCTATATCTACATTATATGTTTTTCCCCCTTTGATGTGTTAAAATAATGATTAATAGTGCTAGATTTTCTGGTATTGAAAGATCTCTGATTCCTGGATTAAGCCACACCTTGTCATCATGTACTTTTAATGCATGTTTGATTTGGTTTGCCAATAGTGTATTTAAAATTTGTGCACCTATATTATAAATGAGATTGAGTTTCTTCTAGTACTGTCCAAGTTGGGATTTTACATTATGTTTATATTTGCCTCAAACAGTGACTTAGTGAAATTTACTTATTTATTGTTTTATTTACTAGTTCAGTGATTCCTAGGTGTACATTTGGATTATTTGGGGAATTACTGTTTTTGTGTGTGTGTATAGAATAATGATGCTCAGGAGTTTGTGCTTATAACAATAAATCAGGATCTCTGGAGGTGAAGAATTCAGGTATGCTCCCCAGGTAATCTTAATGTGAAACCATGTTTAAGAACCAAAGCTCTAGAAAAATTAGTATATAACAACTGTTTTTAAAGGGCATCGAAAGAAAGTATTTGTTCTGTGAAATTTAGGTAAAAATTGTCTGTGAAATGAAAATCAAATGAATTGTCCTTATGATTTTGTGTGTATATTTAAAATTTTGTATTCAGTTTCTTTACCTGTTATATACATATATCCAAGTTTTACTCTCTTATTTCTTAAGTCAGTTTGGTAATTATTTTTCAGAAAATTCATTTTATACATTTTCAAATTTATTGGCATAAAATTGGTCTTGGAATTTCCATATGAATTTTTTGTTTCCAGTATATCTCTAATTATATCCCAGCTTCTCATTCCTTATATTTTTAGCATGCCTTTTCTCTCTCTTTTTTAAATGATTATATTTGCTACATGGTTTCCATATTTTACTAGTCTTTCCAAAAACTGAGCCTTTGATTTGTTGATCCTCTCTTCTGTTTTGTTTATTTATCATTTTAATTGGGATATAGTTTATTTACAATGTTGTGTTATTTTCAGGTATACAGCAAAGTGAATCAGTTATACATATACATATCCATTCTTTTTTAGATCCTTTTTCTATGTAGTCCATTACAGAGTATTGAGTAGATTTCCCTGTGCTGTATAGTAGGCTCTTATTAGTTATCTATTTTATATATAGTAATGTGTATATGTCAATCCCAATCGCCCAATTTATCCATCTGCCCCCTTATCCCCTGGTAACCATAAATCTGTTTTCTACATCTATTAACCTACTTCTTTTTGTAACTAAGTTCACTTATACCTTTTTTTAGATTACACATAAAAGTGGTATCATATGATATTTGTCTTTCTGTGTCTGACTTCACTCAGTATGATAATCTCTAGGTCCATCTATGTTGCTGAAAATGGCATTATTTTGTCCTTTTTTATGACTGAGTAATATTCCATTGTATATATGTACCACATCTTCTTCATCTGTTCCTCTGTTGATGGATCTTTAGGCTGCTTCCATGCCCTGGCTATTGTAAATGGCTGCAGTGATTATTGGGGTGCATGGACCTTTTTGAACTATGGTTTTCTCTGGGTATATGCTAGGAGTGGGATTGCTGGATCATATGGTAGTTCTTTTTTCAGTTTTTTAAGGAACTCCCATATTATTCTCTATTCTCTATAGTGGCTATACCAATTTACAGTCCTATCAACAGTATAGGAAGGTTCTCTTTTCTCCACACCCTTTCCAACAATTGTTGTTTGTAGATTTTTTGATGAGGGCCATTCTAATTATGAAAGGTTGTTGCTAAACCATGAAAGATGCCAGGATTCTTGGCCTCCGGAGGAGAAGGATTCAATCCAGGGCCAGAGACGAGGCTTGATCACTCAGAGCTTTTATGTAATAAAGTTTTATTAAAGTATAAAAGAGATAGAGAAAGCTTCTGACATAGACATCAGAAGAGGGCAGAAAGAGTACCCCCCTGCTAGTCTTTAGCTGGATGTTATATAGCTACTAGCAGTCTACTACGGAGAAGGCAATGGCGCCCCACTCCAGTACTCTTGCCTGGAAAATCCCATGGACAGAGGAGCCTGGTAGGCTGCAGTCCATGGGGTCGCTAAGAGTGCAACACGACTGAGCGACTTCACTTTCACTTTTCACTTTTCACTTTCATGCATTGGAGAAGGAAATGGCAACCCACTCCAGTATTCTTGCTTGGAGAATTCCAGGGACAGGGGAGCCTGGTGGGCTGCCGTCTATGGGGTCGCACAGAGTCGGACACGACTGAAGCGGCTTAGCAGCAGCAGCAGCAGCAGCAGCAGCAGTCTGCTAATTAAAGGAAGGAAATGTTCAAAACTCAGAGAATGGCACCAGGCCCCTCACCCACAGCATGCATTTTGAGATAGTATTGGCACCAGGTGAGTCATCCTGGGCCATAAAACAATTGACAAGAATCTTGAAGAAAGGCAGATTTCCATACAAATATATAGTTTCATTAACATAGATTAGGAGAAGGATGTATGAGTATAACACACTGGTTTGTCAAGTCAGTTCTGAGCCTTTAGGGGGAACTGAGTTGAAGACAGAGACTGGGGTAAATGCATAGTACATTAACATAGCTTAAGTGAAACATTTCCATAAGAAAAATGCATTGATTAGGTCAAGGTTTGAGAAAAGTTAAGTTCAGGTGGAACCAGGTGTCATTATGGCAACACAGAATTTTAAGAGAAACCTCCTTTTAAATTTGTTTAGAAAAGGGGGAAAAAATGTAACACTAGTTTGTTTCCTCCTGCCTCTTAACAGAGAGACAAAAAATGTCTGACACTTGCAGCCTATTTCCTCCGTTTGAAGACCCCCTGGCCTTCCTGCCTGCTACCCTCTCAACTAGTGTGAGGTACTATGTGATTTTAGTTTTAATTTGTTTTTCTCTAAGTATTAGAAAAAATAATAGAGTGATGGAATAAAACTACAATAATAGTAATAATCAGATAATACTTTTTACTAATAAAACTAATAACCAAGGGTCAGACACAGCTTAGCAATGAAAAACAACAACAATAATAATTAGTGATGTTAAACATCTTTTCATATGTTTTGTGGCCATCTGTGTATCTTTGAAGATATGTCTGTTTAGATACTTGGCCCATTTATTGATTTTGTTGTTTGCTTTTTTGATGTTGAGCTGCATGAGCTGTTTGTATATTTTGGAGATCAATCCCTTTTCAGTTACTTCATTTGCAAATATTTTCTCCAAATCTGAGGATTGTCTTTTTGTTTTATTTGTTCTTCCCTTTGCTCTACAAAAGCTTTTAAGTTTAATTAGATTTCATTTGTTTATTTTCATTACCCTAGGAAGTGGGTCAAAAAAGATCTTGCTGAGATTTATGCCAAAGAGTGTTCTGCCTGTTTTTTTCTAAGAGTTTTATAGTATGTGGCCTTACATTTAGGTTTTTAATCCATTTTGAATTTATTTTTGTGTATGGTGTTATGGAGTGTTCTAATTTCATTCTTTTACATGTAACTATCCAGTTTTCCCACCACCATATTGAAGAGACTGTCTTTTCTCCATTGTATGTTCTTGCCTCCTTTCTCATAGAATAGTTAACCATAGGTGCATGGGTTTATCTCTGAACTTTCTGTCCTTTTCCACTGATCTATATTTCTGTTTTTGTACCAGTACACTATGGGGTTTTGATAGCTTTGTAGTATAGTCTGAATTCAGAGCCTAATTACTCCAACTCTGTTTTCCTTTCTCCATATTGCTTCAGCTATTTGCGGTCTTTGTGTTTCCATACAAGTTTTCATCTCATCTTTTGTGAATATATTCTTTTATGTACTTCAGTAAAGTTGCACATGTTTGTTATATATATTTGACATTACTGTTTATTACTAAAATTTGTTACTATTTTGAGTTCCTATCTTCTAGATTAAAAAAATAAGTCTAAGCAGGATATTCAGACACTTCCCTGGTGGTCCAGCAGTTAAGACTTGGCACTTCCCCTGCAGGGGGCATGAGTTCAATCCCTGATCAGGTAACTAAGATCCCACATGCCATGTATTGTTGCCAAAATTTTTTGTAAAACTTTAAAAATAAATTAAAAAAAAAGATAGTCCCATGGCAAAACCCATTAATAGTACAAAAATACATGCAATGAGAAGTATAGCTTTTTCATGTGCCATATCTCTAGTCTTCTAGTGTGATTTTAGAATTCAATTTTCTTCCTTATATGAAATGAGACATCTTACTAATTTTGGCTTAAGCACACAAGATCTTGTTCATTCTATGCTGTAAGAACTTGAGTAGTAGGTATTCTGGAGCTAGTGTGACTCAGAGAAGCAATCATGGGTCCAGGCTTCTTTTATTTTTCTACCTTTCTGCATGAAGCATGTAGATATGCATTTTTATACCTGTCAACTCATGATATTAAACCTCCAGCCTCAAGTTCATGTTCTAGGCAGGATCAAAGATAAAAGAACATGGCAGTCAACTAAGTCTGTCCCCTTAAAAATTTTTTCTTGTAAGCAACATCTAGCAAATTTTACTTATATCTAGTTTGCCAGAATTAGGCCCTTATGTCTAGCCAAAACTGAAGGGAGCTCTAGGAAAGTGTATGGTCTCTACTGGATACATTGCTTCCCCAAATAAAAATGTACTTTTGCTCATAAGAAAGAAATAGAGATAAGATATCCATAGGCAGCTAGTAGTGGTTGCCGCCTCCTATCACCTGCCACTGTTAACAGTTTTAGGGTTTGTTCACTAATTTTATGTATATAAGGACTTATTTCTTCTATAGTTCAAACTATTGTTTACCTTGAATTTCTCATGACTACTCCATTTCCTGAGTTCTTGCATGTTAAAAATGTTTTTCAGTTACCTTTATATTTGAAAAATAGCTTACATGGGCATAACATTCTTGAGTCACATTCCCTTTCTCTGAGGATTCTCTCAATATTGTTCTACTATATTTTAGTAGGAAGCTTGAGACAAGCCTAAATTCTTATTCCTATTTATAAGTTATTACTTTGTGTGGATGTCTATTGGATTCTTTCTTTGATTTTGAAGATAGGTGCTTTTTTTAATTTTTTTATTTTTAAACTTTACATAATTGTATTAGTTTTGCCAAATATGAAAATGAATCCACCACAGGTATACATGTGTTCCCCATCCTGAACCCTCCTCCCTCCTCCCTCCCCATACCATCCCTCTGGGTCATCCCAGTGCACTAGCCCCAAGCATCCAGTATCGTGCATCGAACCTGGACTGGCATCTCATTTCATAATCTAAATAAAAACTTTTACATTCAATTTATTTTCTACCACCAGCTTAGGCCCTCACTATGTTTGGAAATTTGGATTGGAAAAGGGGTCACTCTCAACCTTTTGGATGGGGTAGAGAGAAAGGATAAAATGTTTAAATCAGTTAGTCACTTAATCAGTCTCACACATTAAATGCCAACAGCCCCTAACCCTATCCAGTTATTGTGACACTCTAAAAAACCATTGCACATTTACCTGTGTCCTTTGGCAGTGATTATTTTCAACATTCAGCAATATCTAGAGACATTTTTTATTATCCTAACTGGGGAGGCCAAGGATGCTAGTAAACATCCTAGAGTGCACAGGACAGTTCCCACGACAAGGAATTATGTGGTCTGAAGTATTAGTAGTATTGAGGTTAAGAAATTCTGCTCTAGGGAGTGGAGGATTGTACCACACCCAGTTGAGAATCCCTGGAAGATTGACTGGCTAGCAATGAAGCCTATGTGTTATAGGTTTTCTGTGTAATTGTATTGCAGAGCTGACTGCCAATAACCTTTTCCCCCAACCCCATCTGTGTCTGTGCATTTCCTCATTTAGCCCTCATTCTTCTGCCATTCCACAGGTTTAAGAGAGCTCAGGGAAATATCGGCTATCTTTAAGAAACTGTGGATTTGGACTATAAGGTGCTCAAACAGTAAAGAATCTGCCTGCAATGTGGGAGACCTGGGTTCGATCCCTGGGTTGGGAAGATCTGCTGGAGAAGGGCATGGCAATCCACTCCACTATTCTTGCCTGGAAAATTCCATGGACAGAGGAACCTGGTGTTCTATAGTCCATGGTGTCACAAAGAGTCAGATACGACTGAGTGACTACCAATAAAACACATAAAGTGGTATATTTCGTTTTATAGAATGTTCCATGTTACCAAAGATCTGCTGTGACTTGTGTTCTACTTTTGGTTTTCCCATTCAACCAGGTTGCATGTTCTCTGCACTAGACAATCTTATTCATATATTGTGACCTAAGGCTGCATTTGCATTTTACTTTTATTGAGAATGTAATTTTTTTTCTATTTTCCATCCTTATTATTTTTCAGTTGGTTTTATAGGAGAGCATCAGAGTCACCTTTGCTTTGACATTTGTAACCTGAAGTTATTTATACCTAATTGTTAAATTTTTTCTTTTATATTTGAAATGATTGTTTTTTTCTGCAGTCTACTTCTAAATGGCTATTTCTGGTAGGAAAAAAATATTTACTTTATATATTTAGTTTGAAACTAGTTATCTTATTAAACCACCTTAAGGGTTCTATTAATTTTTCAGTGGAATATCACTGTTTTTCTAGGTGGGCAGTGAGGAAATACTGAGAATTTGGTACTTCTTTTTGAACTATTAAAATATCTTTTATTGTGCTTCTTGAGTTGGCCAAAACTTTTAGAGGTGCATCAAATAATTGGGACAGTAAAGGACATCCTTTTCTTAACCCTAAGAATTCCACTTAGTGTTTATTCCACTTAATGTTTATTATTCATTCATTCTTTCTTTCATTAATTATTTTTAGTTACCAAAAATATAATAGCATTTCAGTAGCTGCTGTGCATACAGTGATGATTAAAAAATAGTCTCTACATTCATGGAGGAAACAGTATTAAGGTGATATAGATATTACACAAATAAATTTATATTAACAAATTCTGAGGTGATATAATTTAAAGTAGATATTAGGAAAATCAACTCTGAATAAGAAATGTTGAAGCTCAGTGTTTAAAAATAAATAAGAATTATTTTTTCTTTTAAAAAAGCATTCCAAATAAAAGGAATCAAGGTCTCGAGATATGTTATTTGAAGAACTGAAAGAAAGGTGGTAAGGCTGGATCTTCTTGGATAGGAAAGCTGGCTAGCCAGAGATTTGATTGGAGAGGTTTTTAGTGGTTGGTAATTCAGGGCCTTATTAAGGCTTTTGTACTTTCTTTTTAGTTAATGAGATATAAGTAGTACTATTTACAGAAATGGGGAACATTGGGAAAGAAGTAGATTTCTTTTGGTGTGGCGGGAAGATTGAGTCTAGTTCTAGACATGTTGAGTACAAGACACCTTTGAGAAATCAAATGCTGAGTAACATGTAAATATTCTATATACATTTGGAGCCCAGAAGATAGCTTATGACAACAGAAAAAAAGAATCTGAGAAGGAAGAGCCACAAGTTGGAAGGAAACTAGGGAGTTTCAAATGTAGACAGTAGTCAATTCAGCCAAATATCAATGCAAAATATCAAGGAAGATGGGAACTGAAAAGTGTCTACTAGATTTAGCAATATGGAAGTCAATAGGGACTACTTAAGCAAAAGCTATTTTGTAGTGATGAAGATTGAAGTCATGGAAAAGTGAATGGGAAGTGAGGAAGTGGAGTGAGTGTTCAGATAGCTCTTTGGGGTAGACTCATTTTGTGGAGAATAGACAGAGATCAATAACAGATAAAAATATGGGATCAATAAAGAATTTTATCTTAGATGTGGGTAAATAAAGCATCTTTGAACACTGATTATAAAGGTCAAGGTGGGAAGCAGAGTACATGCACAGCAGCTAGTCTTTGTAAGCACAAAAGTTACTTTTCCATAATTAATCCAGTGCCTTAGACTGCCCAACTGCACTACCAGGTTCCATTATAATTAAAAGAGAAGATGAACACAGATGCAAGACAGAATAATGCCTGTTTGAAGGCTATTTTCTATATGAGATATGAGGCAAGATTATCCTTATCTAAGAGAGACAGGTTAACAGTGGGAGAAGGTGAGTTTGGTGTGTTAGAAGGAAAAACAAAAGCTAATCCTTGCAAAAGAGAGAGAGAAACTTAGAGAAACATAGATATTTGCAGTGTTTAATGTTAAGTTTATCATAAATTTATAAGCAATGCCCAATTTTCTTGGGTCTGGCATTTTCTCTATCTTTTAGCTGTAGTCACAGATCATGGGAGTGTTATGCTTCTTCTAGTGTTGAATTTTACAGGTGGTATAAATGAAGAAGGGAAAGAAAAGAGCATTAGTAGCATTTTCAAAAGGCTGATCATACATCGACCCTGGACTGGGGATTCGTTTCTTATACACCTGTGGCAGATTCATGTTGATGTATGGCAAAACCAATACAATATTGTAAAGTAAAAAAAAATATAATAATAATAATAAAAAGAGAGAAAAAAAGAGTAGAACAGAAAAAAAAAAGGCTGATCATAATGCTGAGCCATCAGATATATCAATGAATAGGGAGAAAGTTAAGTAGGAGGGAACAGAGAGAGAAAGAGAGGGAAAGAAAATGAAGGGGTCAGTGGAGATTTTAATGAAATAAAAGACCTATTTCTACCAGTTGTATGAATAAGTGAACTGAAAAGACAGGAAGTTGTGGTGAAGAGTAGGATGTCTGAATTAGTGATTTCAAGGAAGATGCAGATTATTGTGACAATGAGGTCGGTCTAAACTTTGATTGGAAATGGTGGCTGAGATAGACTGGAGAGGACTGTTTCTTGTTCTCTAGCAAAGGGAAAGTAGGAGCCCCCCAAACTGTCCTTATATGGTTGTGAAAAATGCCTTTGGCAATTTGCATTTTGCCTGCTAGTAATTTTACACTTGCTTTAAGGCGGGGGTGGGGGGTGGGGGCAGGTAGCAAGTACTTTAGTTCCTAGGTTCCTGGACCAAGTACCTTCTGCAGGGTACTTCAGATTACACAGAAGGTTGCCCCCATTTATAATTATCTATGAAAACCTTGACATGATGAGTCATCTGTCTGACTTCCTACTTTGGGTCCTTTGAAGTCTATGTCCCAAATCTTTATGTTCCTTCCTGTCTTCTTGATCTTTTGTTCCCTGAATTGGCCTGTTTTGCAAAAACTGAAAAACAGAAGCAAAAATTCCTGTTTTTTAAAAAATATCTTTCATGACATGTAAAATTTCAGTATTGAAAATGGTTCATGCAGAATTTCCACGAGTTCAGTTTCTTCCTTTGCTTAGCATAACCAAACCCACTGCAGACTGGTGGGTGTTCTGGCAACAAAGTATAGGATTAGACATTCAGAGACATTTTTTAGAGCCAGCAAAGCAAGTCACAGATCTTGAACTATTTCTGAAATCTTGTTTCACAAGCACACAGTGCCAACGCCCTCGCCTACCATTTCATTAATTTTATTAATTTTCCCTTGATGCTAAAACTTATTAATTTTCCCAACTGAGGCTATAGTAGACCTCTTCTGCACTTTTTCCTGAGCGTATCCTTAAAAGAAATGATGGCAGGAAGATTCAGGGTGCATGATTCTGCATGCCTTAGCTTCAGTAAGTCCCAGTTCATGTCATGTCTCTGGCTCAATCTATTCCCTTCCCCTGTGATTCTGCCCACATACACAGAAAACCCAGTCCCCTGTCTGATCTTTCTGATACTTTAACTTTCTCCTACTGCATTTATATATACAGTTGTCACGTTTATGCAGTCATTCCCATATCATCCTTCAATGGCTGGTTTAGTTGACTTCATGTCAAACCAATCTCTCTCACTTGGAATCTGCTCAAGGCCAGGGTCCATGTTGTCTACCATTTGTCTGCCCTATGCAACACAATACATTTCATGCAAAAATGGGAATTAAGGACAGAAATGGTATGGACCTAACAGAAGCAGAAGATATTAAGGAGAGGTGGCAAGAATACACAGAAGAACCATACAAAAAAGATCTTAATGACCTAGATAACCATGATGATGTGATCACTCATCCTGAGCCAGACATCCTGGAGTGTGAATTCAAGTAGGCCTTAGGAAGCGTCACTACGAACAAATTGAGTGGAGTTGATAGAATTCCAGCTGTGCTATTTCAAATCCTAAAAGATGATGTTGTGAAAGTGCTGCACTCAATATGCCAGCAAATTTGGAAAACTCAGCAGTGGCCACAGGACCAGAAAAGGTCAGCTTTCATTCCAATTCCAAAGAAAGGCAATGCCAAAGAATGTTCAAACTACTGCACAATTGCACTTATCTCACACGCTAGCAAAGTAATGCTCAAAATTCTCCAAGTGAGGCTTTAACAGTACATGAACTGAGAACTTCCAGATGTTCGAGCTGGGTTTAGAAAAGGCAGAGGAACCAGAGATCAAATTGCCAACATCTGTTGGGTCATAGAAAAAGCAAGAGAATTCCAGAAAAAAAATCTGCTTCATTGACTATGCTAAAGCCTTTGACCCTGTGGATCACAAGAAACCGGAAAATTCTTCAAGAGATGGGAATACCAGACCAACTCACCTGCCTCCTGAGAAATCTGTATGCAGGTCAAGAAGCAACAGTTAGAACTGGACATGGAACAACAGACTGGTTCCCAATTGGGAAAGGAGTATGCCAAGGATGTATATTGTTACCCTGCTTATTTAACATATTCAGAGTACATCATGAGAAATGCCAGGCTGGATGAAGCATAAGCTGGGATCAAGATGGCCAGGAGAAATATTAATAACCTCAGATATGCAGATGATAACACCCTATTGCAGAAAGCAAAGAGGAACTAAAGAGCCTGTTGATGAAAGTGAAAGAGGAGAGTGAAAAAGTTGGCTTAAATCTCAGCATTCAAAAAAACTAAGATCATGGCATCCAGTCCCATTACTTCATGGCAAATAGATGGGGAAACAATGGAACCAGTGACAGACTATTTTCGTGGGCTCCAAAATCACTGCAGATAGTTTCTGCAGTCATGAAATTAAAAGATTCTTGCTCGTTAGAAGAAAAGCTATGGCCAACCTAGACAGCATATTAAAAAGCAGAGACATTACTTTGCCACCAAAGTTCCATATAGTCAAAGCTATGGTTTTTCCAGTAGACATGTATGGATGTGAGAGTTAGACCATAAAGACAGCTAAGCACTGAAGAATTGATGCTTTTGAACTGTGGTGTTGGAGAAGAGTCCTGAGAGTCCCTTCAACAGCAAGGAGATCAAACCAGTCAATCCTAAAGGAAATCAGTTCTGACTATTCATTGGAAGGACTGATGCTGAAGCTGAAGCTTCAATACTTTGGCCACCTGACGTGAAGAACTGATTCACTGGAAAATACCCTGATGCTGGGAAAGATTGAAGGCGGGAGGAGAAGGGAACGGCAGAGGATGAGATGGTTGGATGGCATCACTGACTTGATGGACATGAGTTTGAGCAAGCTTCAGGAGTTGGTGATGGACAGGGAATCCTGGCGTGCTGCAGTCCATGAGGTCACAAAGAGTCAGACATGGCTGAGCAATTGAACTGAACTGAATGCAATACAAACTGGAGGCAAACTGAATAATACTTTCATTATCTCATGTTCCTATAAATATGCCCTCCACTTTGAGGATAAAGAATCAAATTATTAGAAAATGAATTCACATCAAAGATTTAGGCAAACTCACAAATATAAAGCCCTCCATAGTCCATTTCAGGCTCAGTTCACAGTAAGCCCAATTCAACACCACGTTCCTTTCCCTTTGTGCTCTGAGCAACAGTAGTTGATGGAGAACGTAGTCAGGTTCTCACTTTCTCACTTGGGAAACTTTGGCTTCATACTGGCCCTTTGCTTAAACTTTTGTGCTATTCAATTGCACTGTCCTGGGCCTTAAAAAACACACAAAAGCCTTATTCTTCTCCCATGAAATGTTTTTTGAAAACTCTAATGCATAGAGTAAATGATACCATCAGTTCAAAGGTTGTCCACATAGAGGACAGGGACTGTTGGCCTCATCTATGCATTCACTGCATATCACCTAGACAGGGCTTAATGAATTTGACTTGTTTCAACCAATGTTTATTGAGTACTTACTGGGTGCCAGATATAGTTTTAAGGCTTTGGACATAAGAATAAATAATAAAAGCAAGATTCTTGCCCTCACTAAGCTCATAGACTAATAAGGGAGACAGATGAGCAACCAATTACAATGCAGTATGGTAAGTACTTTAATAAGGCAAA
The DNA here is from genome assembly GCF_055505025.1 of Bos grunniens. Lineage (NCBI taxonomy): Eukaryota > Metazoa > Chordata > Mammalia > Artiodactyla > Bovidae > Bos > Bos grunniens. Next base: position 139,372,196 of record NC_141194.1, read on the forward strand.
AGAGTGCTTTAGGGAAACAGAAGACAGACATTTGATCTAGTCAGGGAGAGGCAGTGGGTCATGGAAGTCTTGCAGGAAAAAATTTTACAAACTCTATGATTCTATCCCAGTCTAAATAAGGCTTCACCAATAAAACTGTGTGACTTTAAGGATGTCATATAACCTTTATGTCAGTTTTCTCATCTGTAAAACTAGGCCAATAACACCCTCTCTGAATGAATCAAGTGAAAAGAGGGATGTAAAAGGGCTTTGTAAATTTAATGTCAATTTGTTTTCTATTATTACTAAAAGTAATTACCTGGACTGTTAAGAATATAATGAATGCATATCTCAGGCTCTGTAGTCAGGTATTTATGGACTCAAGGCCTGCTTCTGCCAATAAATGACTTTGGGCAAGTTACTTAATCTCTCTAAGCCTCATTTTTATTATTTATAAAATTGGGACCTTATAGGAATTCTGTGAAGATTAAATGAAATAATGTGTGTAAGTTGTCATATATTAATCACTCAACGACTTTTGGATAATATTGATGATGATGATGCTTATGATGGTGATGGTGATGATATAAAGTAATATGTATAATGCTTGGCACATCTAAGTTATTATAATTATCAATTGAGAGAGGATATAGATATTACTTTGGTATTGTTAGTTTGTCTGTGGCCAGAGGCTATATCCTTAACCCCAGCTGTCTATAATTTATTACTTTCTCATAGTCAATAAGGGGACAGGAATCCTCAAAGTCTTTGCCTTTTTTATTCTCTTATTATACCTGCTAAGCAATTGCCAACATTCGCATAGCTTCTGTCATCATTTTTCTGTGTATTAGTGATAAGTTTTCGTCTTTAACTCCTATTTTTCTGCCTATGGTAGTGGTTCCTATTCATTAAAATACCTAGAAAGCTTATAAAACCCTCAGTGCCAAGATTGTACACAGTACTAATTAAATAATAATAACCAAACAGCATTTTTAAGAGCTGCTTCAAGTAATTACAATATGCAACAAAGTTTGGGAACCACAGACCAAAGTTCAGGTCCACAGTTACAACTTCCTATTAGAAATCTGGGTGACTCATTAAGCTTTGCAAACTCAGTTTGTTCAAAATTTAAGCCATTATCTGTCCCCTCCCCAATCTGCTGTGGAATCTGCTATGGAATCTACAAAATTCCACATTTCTCTATGTTGCACAGGCCTCAAATTTATGAGTTATCAATCAGTTGCATATCTATTATAGATTGTGTTTCTCATATAGGAATCATTTTGATCTCTCCCTTTCAATTCCCAGTATTACCAGGCTCACTTGGGGGCCCTGTTACATATCACTTAGGTAATCACAAGATATTAGAATCACAAATTTTAGGATTTAGGTTATAAAAGTCAGTACATACAACAAACACTTGAAAGCTCTGTTAGGAACATATCACTTTGGAAACTAATATCATGTTATAATCCAGTGCAGCCAATAGTTGCTCTATGGTTGAAATGGCTGACGTCTTTTGAGCACTAGAGAAAGTAGTTGGTTTGACTGTAGGAGCAGTGTTATGCCCAAATAAATGCATATATTTTCAATAATTATAGAATCATACTCAGCATGGTGAGATGCTCACAATAAGAGTCCCAGAAGAAATCAGAGAGCTGCTAAGGAAAGGGCTTATTCATGTTCCCATCCCATGATCACTCCAGAGTCTAAATTTCTTGAGTAACATGGTTGGCAAAAAAATTCACAAATTTTAAAAAATGTTATTTTCCTATTTCTATTGAATGTACATCATTTAACATGTTAGGTTAAAAGTGTGCGTGTGCATATGTATCTGTGTGTGTGACATGCCTCCACTTTGCATGCACGCTAAGTCACTTCAGTCATGTCTGACTCTTTGCGACCCCATGACCTACAGCCTGCCAGGCTCCTCTGTCCATGGGATTCTCCAGGCAAGAATACTGGAGTGGGTTGCCATTTCCTTCTCCAGGGGATCTGCCTGACCCAGGGATTGAACTTGTGTTTCTTGTGTCTCCTGCATTGGCAGACGGGTTCTTTACCACTAGCGCCACCTGGGAAGCCTCCACTATAGTTTACAGTAATCCCCCCTCTTCTAACACATACACTTTTCTTCTCACTTCTAATTCATTGTATATGCTGCTTCCAGGTTAATCTTCCTAAAGCACAGTGTTATCATGTGACTTTCCAGTTTAAAAATGATCAGTGATTCCTCCTAAGGTACTGAATTGTGTCAGAAGTCCTCAGGCTGTCATTCAAGACCCTTTGGGATGTGGCTCCAAGTCTGCCTTTGTAGTCTTGTTGACTACTACTGCCCTTCATGGATCATATGCCCCAGGCAACCGGAAGTATTGACTTTCATTTTGCCACATTGATACTTTTGCTCACGCTTTTTATTCTCTTTGCCTGAAACATTTCACTGCCATCCCATCTAGACCTGATGAAATACTGTTTTTCCTTCAAGACCCAGTTTGAATGGAAATTTGGAAAGTTTTTGGAGTTCTTTCCTGTTGCTCCAGTATATATAAATTGAATTGTCTTTTCCTGGAGAAGTACGAGTGTATGCTCTTCATATGACTCCATGTTACTGACTATGCCTAGAACTCTGTGTCACATATAATAGACATCCAGTGAATAAATGAGAAATTCAAGCATAATTCAACACAAATAACTTCAGTTCCTCTTCCTCTCTCTCCTGACCCCTGCCACTTATTCATTTTACAGTGTCTCTCAGTGTTAACAACCATGTTAGTAGTTCCTTTAGGAGGTGACTCAGATTTTTAGAATAAACGGAAACTCAAAGCACAGCAATTATATGAAGCATTGGGGGTAGGGTGGGAGAGAAACTAATTAAACTTAATTTAATTACAGAATAAGAAAGAGCATGGCTTAAATGCCACCATTAGGCCCAAATGTGCTGAATCATTTTGAAGGAATTCTAAGCCACGAGCAGACATTCTTCCTTTACCTTGCCCCGTGGGAATGGTCATGTTCATGTGCGTAAAGGACTATAATAAATGTACTATTTTACTCCTGAGAGTAAATGGGAGAAGAAAGAAATGCATCCTGACACATTCATCTTCCAGTTTGGAACTCTGGGATGCTTTTGCATGCCATTTGCAAATGTGCATTGATCCTTCTTCACCCAAACTGCCTCAAGCACCAAAACTACTGGAACAGGGTGAAATATCCAGCCACCTAGGAAGATTCCAGATGCTCTGATGGATGTAAAGTGCTCCGTGAGTGTCCTATCTCTGTCATGAGTAGAATTTGCTGCATTGTTGTTATGCTGAGTAGAAGTAGAAAAGTCAAAATCAGGTCTGAGAGAGAGAGGTAAACAAAACCTGGCCTATGAAAAAAAAAGTAAATTCAGGGGTTTTATCAGAGTCATATACCACATTAAGGACAGAAACCATCATGGCAAAGCATGTGGATAAATACACAGGCATTATAAAGAGATGAATTTAGGACCAGGAGTTTTAGGCTTTTCTGCTGTGAGTAGAAAGCCTTGAAGGTGTGGCTCTCAATACTTAGAAGTGTTGTTCTTCAATAGAAGGAAAAAGGAAAATGATGTAAAGGAAACCTGTGGGGTAATAACTATAGCATCTCTGTAAACCTAATGGTGTCTTTAAACAGCTTGAATCTTGGCTAATAGAGATGTGCTAAAGGTTCTAATGTGGGAAGTGGCTTTAAAGGCGTAGCTATCATGATGTTAAAAAAGCAGACTATTTTTGTTGATGGATAGACAAATGAACCAGTGTTGGAGTGTTTTTTTTGTCACTATGTTGAAGTGTTGGCATTGGGTATAGGTAATTGCAACCACAGCAGAGCAGTTTTATCAGTCAATCTATAGTTTGACTGAAGCTGGTTACCTTAATTGTTAGAGTATTATGATAGTTAGATTCACAGTATTTATCCAGTCTCCACATAAACTTTACTGTTTACTCTGATCACAGATTTCAGCCCTACTCTTGACCAGTGTCTGGACAAATCTATTGATGATCATAACAGAGAATAGTTTAGAGAACATGAGAAGGTTCACTATGTCACATTCTTAAAACCTCAGAAATATCTTAATATATATGACTTAACAGATAGCAGAGTCTTTATGAGTTAGGACAGGCTAAGTATGTTGCAGTTGCAGACAGGATCCCAGGTATCAGTGGCTTAATGCAACAAAAGTTTATTTCTTGTTTTCACAGAGTCTACTGTGGGTCCTAGATGGGTCCTATAGATAGCTGTTCCTCATATGATGGCTCTTGAGTCCAAGGTGCTTTGGTCTTTTGGCCTTGCCATATCAAGGCATTCTTCATGGTGCTGTGCCAGGGAAAGAGAGGTGCTGAAGGCTTGCACATGAGTATTTAATTGCCTCAAACCAGAAGCAATAGGGGATTACTGCTCATATTTTATTTTCACATGGCTCCACCCTATTGAATAAAAGCTGACAAATGCAGTCTTTCCCTTCTCTATTCAGAAAGGAAAGATAACTAGATATTGGTGAACAGTGTAGCCAACACCTGTATTGTCCCATTTAACATCCCTGGAGCACATTCAATTTCAGCACAGCTGTAGTGGACAGTTCATCCCTTCTCATGCACTCCACAGTGCCTCTCTGCTTGTGCATTTCAGCGCTGTCTCCAGATTTTTAGAAAGCTACTCAACTCATACAAAGGTGTATCCTGGGAAAGTGATAGTGTTAAAGCAATTGAGACTGCTGCTGCTGCTAAGTCGCTTCAGTCTGTCTGACTCTGTGCAACCCCATAGACGGCAGCCCACCAGGCTCCACTGTCCCTGGGATTCTCCAGGCAAGAACACTGGCGTGGGTTGCCATTTCCTTCTGCAATACATGAAAGTGAAAAGTGAAAGTGAAGTCACTCAGTCGTGTCCAACTCTTCACGACCCCATGGACTGCAGCCTACCAGGCTCCTCCACCCATGGGATTTTCCAGGCAAGAGTACTGGAGTGGGGTGCCATTGCCTTCTCCAAAAGCACTTGAAACTAAACCTCAACAAATATAAGATAGGAGGTCAGTGGATAAATGTTCCAGCTATCCAATATTCCGTTGTGGTTCAGCTGGTAAAGAATCAACCTGTAGCATGGGAGACCTGTGTTCAATTCCTGGGTTGGGAAGATACTCTGCAGAAGGGAAAGTCTACATACTCCAGTTTTCTGGCCTGGAGAATTCCAAGGACCAGTCCATGGGGTCTCAAAGAGTCAGACATGACTCAGCGACTTTCACTACTACAGTATCCAATATTTCAGAGGGAAAATTTCTGAAGTGGTTTCTAAATGATTTCCCACAAAGTCTCCACAGGGTATTGGACCCCAGTTGTAGACAACGTAACCAACTCAACAACACACTACTGGCTTCTCTTCCTTTTCTTTGTCCCCTCTTACTTACTTGTCCTTCCTAGGATTACTTCCCACATAAACTATCTGTACTCTTGTTCTTGTTTCAGGATCCCCTATCAGGAGAGCCCAAACTAAGACAACTAGGAATGTCACAAAGCCAATACTTTACAGAATGGGTTGGGAGCCAGGAGGCTTGTGTTGCTGGCCGAGTCCACCATTCACTAACTTCAAGACTTTTGGCATGTAAGTTCTTATGACAGCCTCAGCTTTCTTTTCATCTTTAAGATGAATGGTTTAGGCTTGAAAATCTTTAATACCATTTCCAAATATGATGCCCATAATTCTGTGATTAAACTCTGACTCTGTTTAGGGTTATTAAGACAATCATAGAGATCAGCAATTCTTCATCATCAAAGAAGAGGAAAGGTGAAATTATTTTAAATATTAGCCAGAGGGTTTCCAGTTAGATCCAAGAAAAATCTTCTTAAAAGAATTTGTTATTGGTAATTTTTAAGATCAGGATTACTGCATTTATTTGCAATAGTACCTAACTAGGTGACTCTTACATGACCTTCTACTTTTGATTATATAAAGATATTTTGGTTGTGGTGAAAATCATTCACTAGCAGATATGATGATTTGGTTCCCTTAATGGCCTCTCTATCCTTATTTTTTTGAGAAAATCAAAGGGATAAATATCAATAAATAAATGTAAATCAAGGACTTGGTTGAAATGGCAGTTTTCCATGGGATGTCCACACTTACTTACTTTTCCTACAGTAATAACATTAGCTGACATTCAATAAACACTGTATGCCAGATATTTGGCTAAATAGGAAGGAGAGAAAAGAAAGCCTTCCTCAGTGATCAATGCAAAGAAATAGAGGAAAACAATAGAAAGGGAAAGACTAGAGATCTCTTAAAGAAAAGTAGAGATACCAAGGGAACATTTCATGCAAAGATGGGCACAATAAAGGACGGAAATGGTATGGACCTAACTTAAGCAGAAGATATTAAGAAGAGGTGGCAAAAATATACAGAAGAACTATACAAAAAAATCTTCATGACCCAGATAATCACGATGGTGTGATCACTGACCTAGAGCCAGACATCCTGGAATGTGAAGTCAAGTGGGCCTTAGAAAGCATCACTACAAACAAAGCTAGTGGAGGTGATGGAATTGCAGTTGAGCTATTTCAAATCCTGGAAGATGATGCTGTGGAAGTGCTGCACTCAACATGCCAGCAAATTTGGGAAATTCAGCAGAGGCTACGGGACTGGAAAAGGTCAGTTTTCATTCCAATCCCAAAGAAAGGCAATGCCACAGAATGTTCAAATTACCACATGATTACACTCATCTCACATGCTAGAAAAGTAAAGCTCAAAATTCTCCAAGCCAGACTTCAGCAGTACATGAACTGTGAACTTCCAGATGTTCAAGCTAGATTTGCAAAGGCAGAGGAACCAGAGATCAAATTGCCAACATCCATTAGAGCATCAAAAAAGCAAGAGAATTCCAGAAAAGCATCTACTTCTGCTTTATTGACTATGTCAAAGCCTTTGACTGTGTGGATCACAACAAACTGTGGAAAATTCTGAAAGAGATGGGAACACCAGACCACCTGACCTGCCTCTTGAGAAATCTGTATGCAGGTCAAGAAGCAACAGTTAGAATTAGACATGGAACAACAGACTGGTTCCAAATTGGGAAAGGAGTACGTTAAGGCTGTATATTGTCATCCTGCTTATTTAACTTACATGCAGAGTACATCATGCAAAGTGCTGGGCTGGATGAAACACAAGCTGGAATCAAGATTGCCAGGAGAAACATCAATAACCTCAGATATGCAGATGACACCACTATTATGGCAGAAAGTGAAGAAGAACTAAAGAGCCTCTTGATGAAAGTGAAAGTGGAGAGTGAAACAGTTGGCTTAAAATTCATCATTCAGAAAACTTAGATCATGGCATCTGGTCCCATCACTTCATAGGAAATAGATGGGGAAACAGTGGAAACAGTGTCAGAATTTATTTTTTTGGGCTCCAAAATCACTGCAGATGGTGACTGCACCCATGAAATTAAAAGATGCTTGCTCCTTGGAGGAAAAGTTGTGACCAACCTAGACAGCATATTCAAAAGCAGAGACATTACTTTGCCAACAAAGGTCTGTCTAGTCAAGGCTATGGTTTTTCCTGTGGTCATGTATGGATGTGAGAGTTGGACTAAAAAGAAAGCTGAATGTTGAAGAATTGATGCTTTTGAACTGTGGTTTTGGAGAAGACTGTTGAGAGTCTCTTGGGCTGCAAGGAGATCCACTCTGTCTGTCCTAAAGGAAATCAGTCCTGAGTATACATTGGAAGGACTGATGCTGAAGTTGAAACTCCAATATTTGGCCACCTGATCAGAAGAACTGACTCATTGGAAAAGACCCTGATGCTGGGAAAGATTGAAGGTGGGAGGAGAAGGGGATGACAGAGGGTGAGATAGATGGATGGTATCACTGACTTGATGGACATGAGTTTGAGTAAACTCCAGGAATTGGTGATGGAGAGGGAAGCCTGGCCTGCTGCAGTCCTTGGGGTCACAAAGAGTCAGACTGCTTAGTGACTGAACTGAACTGAATAAAAATTATCTTATTTAGTGTTTATAGGATAGATGAAATTAATACTGATATAAAACACATTTTGCTGGTGAGGAAGCTAAAGCTCAAGGAGGTAAAGTTTGTCTTCCCAGGATTACATAGCCATAGTCAGTGGCATGGCAATGACTCAAAATCAAGTGTGTCTGATTTTATTGCTTGAATATATTACCATACCACGTTGCCAATCTGAGTATTTATTGATGCTCCCAGTATAAAATTTGAGGTCCTACACAACCATCATTATCATCATCAAGAAAAAGACCAAAGAAATAAACAATTATTTTCAAACAAATTACTACTTAATAAGGCAAGAACTTACTAATGCAAAAAAGCAAAATGGCTGTCTGAGGAGGCCTTACAAATAGCTGTGAAAAGAAGAGAAGCAAAAAGCAAAGGAGAAAAGGAAAGATATAAGCATCTGATAGTAGATTTCCAAAGAATAGCAAGGAGAGATAAGAAAGCCTTCCTCAGAGATCAATGCAAAGAAATAAAGGAAAACAACAGAATGGGAAAGGCTAGAGATCTCTTCAAGAAAATTAGAGATACCAAGGGAACATTTCATGCAAAGATGGGCTCGATAAAGGACAGAAATGGTATGGACCTAACAGAAGCAGAAGATATTAAGAAGTGGCAAGAATACACAGAAGAACTGTACAAAAAAGATCTTCATGACCCAGATAATCACGATGGTGTGATCACTGACCTAGAGCCAGACATCCTGGAATGTGAAGTCAAGTGGGCCTTAGAAAGCATCACTACGAACAAAGCTAGTGGAGGTGATGGAATTCCAGTTGAGCTGTTTCAAATCATGAAAGACGATGCTGTGAAAGTGCTGCACTCAATATGCCAGCAAGTTTGGAAAACTCAGCAGTGGCCACAGGACTGGAAAAGATCAGTTTTCATTCCAATCCCAAAGAAAGGCAATGCCAAAGAATGCTCAAACTACTGCACAATTGCACTCATCTCACACACTAGTAAAGCAATGCGCAAAATTCTCCAAGCCAGGCTTCAGCAATATGTGAACCGTGAACTTCCTGATGTTCAAGCTGGTTTTAGAAAAGGCAGAGGAACCAGAGGTCAAATTGCCAACATCCGCTGGATCGTCGAGAAAGCAAGAGAGTTCCAGAAAAAAACATGTATTCCTGCTTTATTGACTATGCCAAAGCCTTTGACTGTGTGGATCATAATAAACTGTGGAAAATTCTGAAAGAGATGGGAATACCAGAACACTTGATCTGTCTCTTGAGAAAACTATATGCAGGTCAGGAAACAACAGTTAAAACTGGACATGGAACAAGAGACTGGTTCCAAATAGGAAAAGGAGTACGTCAAGGCTGTATATTGTCAACATGCTTATTTAACTTATATGCAAAGTACATCATGAGAAATGCTGGGCTGGAAGAAGCACAAGCTGGAATCAAGATTGTTGGGAGAAGCATCAGTAACCTCACATATGCAGATGATACCACCCTTATGGCAGAAAGTGAAGAGGAACTAAAAAGCCTCTTGATGAAAGTGAAAGAGGAGAGTGAAAAAGTTGGCTTAAAACTCAACATTCAGAAAACGAAGATCATGGCATCTGGTCCCATCACTTCATGGGAAATAGATGGGGAAAGAGTGGAAACAGTGTCAGACTTTATTTTTTTGGGCTCCAAAATCACTGCAGATGGTGATTGCAGCCATGAAATTAAAAGACGCTTACTCCTTGCAAGGAAAGTTATGTCCAACCTAGATAGCATATTCAAAAGCAGAGACATTACTTTGCCAACAAAGGTCTGTCTAGTCAAGGCTATGGTTTTTCCTGTGGTCATGTATGGATGTGAGAGTTGGAATGTGAAGAAAGTGGAGTGCCGAAGAATTGATGCTTTTGAACTGTGGTGTTGGAGAAGACTCTTGAGAGTCCCTTGGACTGCAAGGAGATCCAACCAGTCCATCCTTAAAGGAGATGAGTCCTGGGCGTTCATTGAAAGGACTGATGCTGAAGCTGAAACTCCAATACTTTGGCCACCTCATGAGAAGAGTTGAGTCATTGGAAAAGACCCTGATGCTGGGAGGGATTGGGGGCAGGAGGAGAACAGGAAGACAGAGGATGAGTTGGGTGAATGGCATTACTGACTCGATGGACATGAGTTTGGGTAAATCCGAGAGTTGGTGATGGACAGGGAGGCTTGGTGTGCTGCAATTCATTGGGTTGCAAAGAGTTGGACAAGACTGAGTGACTGAACTGAAGGCAAGAACATGCACTTGTCAATTTAGAGAAGTCTTCTGGTAACTCAGTTGCTCAAGCGTTTGCCTGCAATTCAGGAGACCTCGGTTCGATCCCTGGGTCAGGAAGATCCCCTGGAGGAGGAAATAGCAACCCACTACAATATATGCCTGGAGAATTCTATGGATAGAGGAACCTGGTGATCTATAGTCCATGGGGTCACAAAGAGTTGGGCATGACTGAGTGATTAACTGTTTTCAGCATAATTAGGAGAGATGAAGGTAATTTCTATTCCTTACTCATAGCCTTCTGATTAGTTGTAGGATCACTCTACTGAAATGCACGTATAATAGTTTAACATTCTAATGGCTTAGAATTGGGGTTAACTGTGGGAAATTCTTCCCATGCTTTTAAGAAATCATTTTTCCAAATTCATACAGTGATTTAGTTTTTCAGTAAATATATGTTCATGTTCCGATCCAGTTCTTAGCCCTATCCATTAGTTTCCATAAATACTGCAAAGAAAAAATATTATTCTTTGTTTACCTTTATGAAATATAAAAATGTAAATGGACACAGTAAACAAAGTTCACTGAATGTATTTGCTTCCGTGGTTTCATACTGTTCAACTATAGAATGGGCTAATGTTTGCATCTTCTTTGGATCCTGTATTCTGGAAAGAAGGAAACATGCTGAATGGGTAATGAGGAAGAGTGGTTGGATGAAGTTAAAGGGAAGTCTGCCTTCTCTGGTCTCAAAGAGATTTATATGCATAAAAAACTACCTTTTTATGAATTCCTCCTGAAGGATGTGTGAATGTATCATTTCTAAATCAGAAACAGGCTAGTTGTGTGTGCCTTTGTTTTGAATATTATTGAGAAGGCATTGCATTTTGAGCTGGTTTAGAGATCACAAGAGATAACTGGTTAAGATGTTTGTGCAAATATTTTGAATAGTGTAAACTGATACGTATAACTATTAGCCAGGGTTATACCTTCTGTTGGTAAGAACAATTTTCTTCTCTTTTTGCACATTATGTACATAAGAAAGGTTTCAGATTTTGGTGGAATAGAAAATGTCCCTTCAACTTTTAAAGAGCATCTCCTTTATAGAAGTATTGAATCAGAAGCATAGAAGAAAGAAAGAAAAAAAAAAAAAAACATGGCAAAGACAGTCACCTTTCATGGCCAGTAAAATTGGAACCTTTTATCTTTTTATGGTCAATTTACATTTAAATGGAGAGACCCTTTAGTGCTGATGGAGGTAATGGGGGGAAATGGTATCTGCATCATGAATAATAAAAATCAGGGGGAAATGTCAGCTTTTCAGCCTACTAGCACATTTTGTTGCTATGACAACAGAATGCAAAGTGTTCTGTTAAAGGGAAACATGACAATTTGTTGGGGATTAAAGCAAAACTCACTCAACATAATATATTTAAATATAATTTAAATTCATAAATACCAAGGGTATACTGAAAAAGACAAAGTGCTCTGATTTTTGAGGAGATGTAATTATGAGAAGAGTCATGCTGAAGGTAGTGAGGAAAAGCATTAAGATGAAACTTTTCTGTCCCTCCAATTCCTCTTAGAACCCAAAAAACCACAGCCATTAGTAGGCCCATCTGGTGTGGAGCCAGAAATTGGCACCAAATGGAGGTAGATCCTTTTAGTTCTCAGACATTTAAGCAGCCTGTGTTTTAACATTCTCACCGCATATATAATTTTTTATCTGAGCCCATGTTAATTATTTTTTAAACCATTAAACCTGGCTTGAACTCAACTAAACCAAAAATTAAAATTTTCCATGTTGCAGAGTGGCACCTGCCTACCTATTAAAAGAGGTAATGCTGAGAGATGGTTATGGAAATTCCCCCATTTAAAATTCTGTAACTGGGGCGGTCTTAAGATGGTGGAGGAATAGGACAGGGAAACCACTTTCTCCCCCACAAATTCATCAAAAGAACATTTAAACGCTGAGTAAATCCCACAAAACAACTTCTGAATGCCTGCAGAGGACATCAGGCACCCAGAAAAGCAGCCCAGTGTCTTCGAAAGGAGGTAGGAAAAAATATAAAAGACAAAAAAAGAGACAAAAGAGGGAGGGACGGAGCTCCATCCCGGGAAGGGAGTCTTAAAAAAAGAGAGAAGTTTCCAAACACCAGGAAACACTCTCACTGCCGAGTCTGTGGCGAGCCTGGGAACCACAGAGGGCAACATAACTGGGAGGAAAAATAAATTAATAATTAAACCCCACAGATTATGTGCTCAATGGTAACTCCCCCAGTGAAGAAGCAGCACAGATCCCTGCACCCGCCACTAGCAAGCAGGGGCTGGGCAGGGAGGTGTGGGCTGCATTGTTTAGAGTAAGGACCGGGCCTGAATGCCACAAGGGCAGTCTGAGGGAACTAACTTGGGCTAGCAAACCAGACTGTGGGATAGCTACCATGAGAAAAGCCCTAACCTAAGACACCACCAGGCCCGCTCACAGAACAAAGAACTGAACAGAGCTAGCTGGCTGCAGACCATCCCCCTCCGGTGACAGGCAGCCAGAGCCGGAAGGGGGCAATAACAGCCCCAGAGATACATTATCTACCAAACTGCAAGCAGGCTTCTTTGCTAACTGAGAATGGGGTTCTGGACGATCAACATCCGCCTGAGAAGGCACGCTTGTTGTACACCGAGAAAACCAAGTGGCAGGGACAGGGGAGGTGATAAGTCGCAGTGACCACGCTCACCAAACACCTCATCACCTGAGCTGCTCGGATCTGGGAAGGGCACAAAATGCAGGCCCAACCGAGTCTGCGCCTCTGAGGACTACCTGAGTGCCTGAACCAGAGAGGCTTAGACCTGGGAGGTGCATGCAGCCCAGGGCCAGCCTCAGATGGTTCCCAGAGGAGCAACCTAGAGCCTGAGCAGTGTGGGCAGGAAGGGTGCACACGCTATGAGCGGGGGCAGGCCCAGTGTGGCTGAGACACTGCGAGCACACGCCAGTGTTATTTGTTTGCAGCGTCCCTCCCTCCCCACAGCGCGACTGAACAAGTGAGCCTAAAAAAGTGTCCACTACCATCCCTTGTGTCAGGGTGGAAATCAGACACTGAAGAGACCAGCAAACAGAAGAAGCTAAAACAGAGGGAACTGCCTTGGAAGTGACAGATGCAGTAGATTAAAACCCTGTAGTTAGTACCAACTACGTAGGAAGGGGCCTATAGAGCTTGAGAAATATAATCCGGACCAAGGAATTATCTGAAAATGAACTGACTCCGCACTGCCCACAACACCACCAGAGAAAATCCTAGATATATTTTTACTATCATTCTTTTTTTTTATATTTTTTTAATTTTTAAGTCCTCTATTACTCCTTTAATTTTCATTTTTATAACCTACTATTACTTTGCAAAAAAAAAAGAGAGAACTTATTTTTTAAAGCAAACTCCATATATATATATGGAAGGAGGAGATAGAGGCGACCTGGTAGAGAAAAAGGAGAGTCCAAAGGGGGAGAGATAAGTCAGGCCAGTGATCTTGCTCCCAAGTAAAAAATGGGTAATGAAGATTGGGTTCTTAAAGGTACAAAATTGATAACAAATACCAAAAAGCAAAGATTAAAAATCTAGAATAGAGGTTGAATTTTCAAAAATACAATATTAAAGAAAAGAAAAAAAAAAGTCACAAAAATTATTAAATATATATATTTAAAATATATATATTTAAAATATATATATTTAAAAAAAATATATATATATATATATATAAGCTCTATACAGTCAGCAAAAATAAGACTGGGAGCTGACTGTGGCTTTTTTTCATTTCTTTTCCATGGGTATGGTCTTGATCCTTGTCTCCTGTACAATAGCACAAACCTCTGTCCATAGTTCATCAAGTATTCTGTCTATCAGATCTAGTCCCTTAATCTATTTCTCACTTCCACTGTATAATCATAAGGGATTTGATTTAGGTCATACCTGAATAGTCTAGTGGTTTTCCCTACTTTCTTCAATTTAAGTCTGAATTTGGCAATAATGAGTTCAGATCTGAGCCACAGTCAGCTCCCGGTCTTATTTTTGCTGCTTGTATAGAGCTTCTCTATCTTTGGTTGCAAAGAATATAATCAGTCTGATTTCAGTGTTGACCATCTGGTGATGTCCAATACAGTATAAACCACCCTTATGGAAGAAAGTGAAGAGGAACTAAAAAGCCTCTTAATTAGAGTGAAAGAGGAGAGTGAAAAAGTTGGCTTAAAGCTCAACATTCAGAAAATGAAGATCATGGCATCTGGTCCCATCACTTCATGGGAAATAGATGGGGAAACAGTGGAAACAGTGTCAGACTTTATTTTGGGGGGCTCCAAAATCACTGCAGATGGTGACTGCAGCCATGAAATTAAAAGACGCTTACTCCTTGGAAGAAAAGTTATGTCCAACCTAGATAGCATATTGAAAAGCAGAGACATTACTTTGCCAACAAAGGTCCGTCTAGTCAAGGCTATGGTTTTTCCTGTGGTCATGTATGGATGTGAGAGTTGGACTGTGAAGAAGGCTGAGCGCCAAAGAATTGATGCTTTTGAACTGTGGTGTTGGAGAAGACTCTTGAGAGTCCCTTGGACTGCAAGGAGATCCAACCAGTCCATTCTGAAGGATATCAGCCCTGGGATTTCTTTGGAAGGAATGATGCTAAAGCTAAAACTCCAGTACTTTGGCCACCTCATGCAAAGAGTTGACTCATTGGAAAAGACTCTGATGCTGGGAGGGATTGGGGGCAGGAGGAGAAGGGAACGACAGAGGATGAGATGGTTAGATGGCATCACCAACTCGATGGACCTGAGTCTGAGTGAACTCTGGGAGATGGTGATGGACAAGGAAACCTGGCATGCTGTGATTCATGGGGTCGCAAAGAGTCGGACACGACTGAGCGACTCAACTGAACTGAACGCATATATATGGACTTTAGAAAGATGGCAATGATAACCCTTTATGCTAGATAGCAAAAGAGACACAGATTTATAGAACAGTCTTTTGGACTCTGTGGGAGAGGGAGAGGGTGGGATGATTTGGGAGAATGGCAATGAAACATGTATAATATCATATAAGAAACGAATCGCCAGTCCAGGTTCGATGCAGGATACAGGATGCTTGGGGCTGGTGCACTGGGATGACCCAGAGGGATGGTATGGGGAGGGAGGAGGGAGAGTGATTCAGGATGGGGAACATGTGTATGCCCGTGGTGGATTCATGTTGATGTGTGGCAGAACCAATACAATATTGTAAAGTAATTAGCCTCCAATTAAAATAAATAAATTTAAATTAAAAAAATAAAATAAAATTCTGTAACTGTAGGAAATAAGAATTTCCCAGTGGTGGAGAATATATTCTATTGATTTAGATTAGCCTAGGTGGGGTTCTGATGTTTGATTTTATCAGTATCAGCTCAAAATTGTCCTTAGAGAGCTATTGCTTCCATACCCAGGTAAGATGCTTGTAGCCATGGCAGGTATCACTTAATTGATTATGGAGCTCTTTTATGCCAAGCCTGGAAGCAGTTTTTGGCATCCTTCTCAGCATAGTGCTTTAGGCAACCAGCAGCCACTATCTATTTTTTGGAATTAGCACAAGAGATGAAACCATTTCACTAACTCTGCTTGGTCCTATGAAATAACTATCACTCCTATATTGCATTCTGGGTTTGGGGATGAAAAAAGTCAGCTCAGGTCTTCCTTCTTTCAGTAAGTTTCCCTGGTTGCTCCAGTCCACACTTCTTTCTTCTTCCTTGGAAAAACCTTTTTACCTTTATAGTTAGTGTCAAATATTGTATCCTTTAGTTGTGCCATGGATCTTAATTCTCTCCCCAAATATGTATTTGAGAGCCTTTTCCAAGTGACAGTTATGACAGAACTTTTATCAACACTGTAATTCATGCCTCTTTCTACATTGGCCATGGCACTAGAGTGTCAAAATTATTTGTCTGATTTTTCTATCCATAGCTATAGAGGTTGCTTGCTATTAGAGAAGGGGCAAAATAAAGGGCCAAGTGAGGCATTTTTGTTTGTTTCATTTTGTTGATTTTTTTTTTAAATTTGGCTCAGTGCCTATAGTCAAAATAAAAGGTAGTTAAGATTTTTCTTTGATGTCCTATAGCAAACCATTATCCCATTCCAATATGTGGGACTCTGTTATCTTATCACAGAAGAAAAGTATATGATGAATTGTAATAAGGAATTTCATATGTTATTCTTCTGGAAATGTTTTAATTTCTAAATGGATATCTGCATGCTATATCGCTTCACTTGTATCCTACTCTTTGCAACCCTATGGACTATAGCCCACCAGGCTCCTTTGTTCATGGAATTCTCCAGGCAAGACTACTGGAGTGGGTTGCCATTTCCTTCTCCAGGGGATCTTCCCAACTCAGGGATTGAACTTGGCTCTCCCGCATTGCAGGCAGATTCTTTACCAACTAAGCCACCAGGGAAGCCCTTAGAAGGGGTAATATTTAACCCAAAGACTATATTTTCAGTGGAAGAATTCCAGGCACTATGATGTGGGGGGAATATGAGCAATAAGATATTTGGGGGAGAAGAATGGCTCATATCATGGCATTTGAATAACCATCTACTCTAACTTGTATAGTTAAGGCTACTATTGCTAAGTGAATGGTAACTGTGTTCATTCGTTTTAGTCCGTGTTGGCATAATGCCATCAGCAGCCCTGTGGGTTGCTCACCTGCATTTGGTTTTTGGGTGCTTTGTATATGCTAATCCAATGGGAAAGTTGCTATTAAATTGACACTGATCACATTAAAATAGCCATGGGAACAAATTCATTACCCCGATTTGCTGCTAGCTATCATATGTTAATCTAGAAAAATAAAACTGTATGTTGGATCATCAGACTGCAGAAGTTCTGCTTCTTGGCATTTCTTCAAATGCAGTCAGTCCTAAGCAAAATTACAAAATAGTTTGAGGGAGCTCTAGATTTCCCCAAAATTCTTTTCTCTTTTTAGAGACACATACTTGGTTCCCAGGGGTTCGAATGCTTGCTCCTCTTCCTTAACAAACCATTTTTACCTGTTATAATACAAAATACAAGGATACAGGGCTTCCCTGGTGGCTCAGTGGTAAAGAATCTGCCTGCCAATGCAGGATACATGGGTTCAATCCCAGAGCTGGGAAAATCCCACATGCCGCAGAACAACTAAGATTGTGCGGCACAACTATTGAGTCTGTGAACTGCACCTATTGAGCCCATGTGCTGCAATTACTGAAGCCCATGCACCTAGAGTCTGTGATTAACAAGAGAAGCCACTACAATAAGAAGCCTGTGCACAGGGACTAGAGAAAAGCCTGAACAGCAACAAAGACCTAGCACAGCCAAAAATAAATAAATAAAATAATAGAAAAGGATACATTCATAAGGGCAGATGTTTAGCATTCCTCCATGAATTGAAGTGATATTCTTCTCTTTTATCTTTTAAAAAATTGTATTCATTAACCATCAAAACTTTCCCAATGACCATTAATCTTAGGTAATATAAGCCTATAGTGTTGAGGAACAGCATGATATGAAGAAAGTTATATAGACTTTGGAATTAGACCAACCTGCCTTTGCTGCTGCTGCTCAGTCACTTCAGTCGTGTCTGACTCTGTGTGACCCCATAGACGGCAGCCTGCCAGGCTCCCCCGTCCCTGGGATTCTCTAGGCAAGAACACTGGAGTGGGTTGCCATTTCCTTCTCCAGTGCATAAAAATCCAGTTAATCCACTAGTTATTTCATTTTTTGCAACTCAATCAAACCACTGTCTAGTACAGGGGCTGACGTTAGTCCTTACCCAAGCAGTAGTCTAGAAACAAATATAACTGTATCTTGTATCCTACAGTAGTTCAAATGCTGTAAATTGTATGTTGTGATTGAATACAAAATACATCAAAAGAGGTTGTTTTTGTAACCTCATTTTCTTTACGTGTAGAATGGGAGCAATAACCAACATCACAAGTTTGTTTTGAGAATTAAATGATAAATATGTAAAAAGTGCTTGGCACAGTGAATATTTTAATTTTCTCCCTCTCTCTTTTCATCTTCATCACGTGAGTAATTTTAACTCTTTCTGCAAGTATGATCTAGGAAAGGAATAGTTCATAAACCCTATGCGTTTTCACTAACACATTGTTAATTCTTAAAAGGAAGTTTTTACATTTTTGGAAAACTGAAAGAGCAGAATTTTGTATGAGCTGTCATGTGTATATAAAAAGTCATCTTTTTTTGTGCTATTAGATTTCAAGCCTCAAAGCCCAATAAGTTGTTATGACCTTGCCAGCAATAGCTCAAACTCCTGCTATTAAATGTGGGATGCCTCACATACCATTCCAAAATATTGGCTTTAGCAACGAATGAATTATTAAACGTCAAATTGTTATTTCCCGTGACAGTTTCCAAATGGACTGGGTCTGCACTAACAAGTAGTGAAATGTGCCTCCAGCCGCCTCGCAGCTGTGGAAGAAACGGATTGCAACTCCAGTGGACTCATTTTACCTGGCAGCAGAGCACTGGAAGGCTCGCCCATCTGTCAACACACATTTCTCTTCCAATCTCCTTGAGCCCCTTCTTGAATTCTTTCTTGTTTGAAGAGAAAAGCAAGAGCTATTCAAAGTGGTGGCTTTTTATAAGGGCATTTCAAGTACAGTCAGCTCTAGAAAGTTTACTTATGTGGTGTTCGTGTTGTGGATTATACTCATTTGACTCTATTCTCTTTGCTTGCTAGTATTCTCTTTATTGCTTCACCCACCAAGTAAGTATATTGAAAAATAACAGATTCATTAATTAAATATAAACCAAACAGGCTCTAATAACTCAAAGCAAAGAAAAAGCTAATTAGAAAGTTCTTTAGCCTGAGTTCTGTTTGTACTTCAAATGGAAAGGAAAATAATTTCTTAAATCAAGTTAAATTATTTATTATATGTGTTGATAAATAAGTTTTACAGGAGCATGGGTCCACCCTCTGAAAAGTGTAACATTATCACTTACTCATGGCTTTCAAATGGCATGAGTAATGGCTGACATCTCATTAAATATAAGCAAATGCTTGTCCAGACCATTTTTGTTAACTGGGACTGCCTGGGATGAAACTGTCACTTGTTCACTGTTATAAACGTTAGCCCTCTAAGGCCACTGTATCTGTAGGCAGAAACATTTCATCAGTGATGATTGAAATATTTCCTTATTAATGCACTCCTCCTGCTATTTCTGAGTAGGAAGTGAGCTAGGAGATTTAGTTCAAGCACCATTTGGTGCTGATGTACCATTGTGCCGATTTTAAGATTGCTTCAACTGGTTGAGTAGAAGCAGCTTACTCAGTGTAATTGCAGCTTCTCAGCTATCATCCAAGAACCTGAGGGAAAGTAAGACAGAAAGAAAGGGAGAAAGAAAATCAGTGCTTAAGAAGATGGTATTATGCCTTGGCTTACTAAGGTTTTGTGTCTTTGACTAGCCATACATAATCTGCTGAAAGCGTATTCAAAGATATACCACTTTGCTGAAGTAGCTTAGAGAAAGGAAATACATGGGAATGCTGTTAATCATCCTGAATGTTAAAAGGCACAGGTAGCAGAGTTTTTTCTGTCAATGAATTTGTCTATCATTCTCTATTATCACTAATGTCTGTACAGATTTTCTTCCTTCCCTTCTGTAACTATTTTTTTTATTGAAATATGGTTGATTTACAATGTTGTGTTAATTGCTGCTGTACAACAAAGTGATTTAGTTATACATATTGATACATCCTTTTTAATATTCTTTTCCATTGTGGTTTATTGCAGGATATTGAATATATTTCCCTGTGGTACATAGTAAGACCTTGTTGTTGATACATTCCATATATGATAGCTTGCTAACCCCAACCATATACTCTATTCCTCCCCACTCCCTCCATGGCTACCACCAGTCTGTTCACTATGTCTGTGATTCTGTTTCATAGATAGATTCATTTGTGTCATATTTTAGGTTCCACATATAAGTGAAATCATATGGTATTTGTCTTTCTTTTTCTGATTTAGTCAACTTAGTATGATAATCTCTAGTTGCATCCATGTTTCTGCAAATGGCATTATTTCATTCTTTTAATGGCTGAGTAATATTCCATTCTGTATATGTACCACATCTTCTTTATCCATTCATCTATTGATGGATATAAAGGTTGTTCCCATGTCTTGGCTACTGTGAATAGTCAGATATATAACCAGGAATGGGGTTGCAGGATCATATAGTAATTCTATTTTTAGCTTTCTGAGGAACCTCTATACTGTTTTCCACAGTGGCTTGTAGGAGGGTTGTACACTGTAGGAGGATTACCTTTTCTCCATATATTCTCCACCATTTGTTATTTGTAGACTTATTAATGCTGACCATTCTGACTGGTGTGAGGTCGTATCTCATTATAGTTTCAATTTGTTGAGTATCTTTTCATGTGCCTATTAGCATATCTTTTTTAGAGAAAAGTCTATTTAGGTCTTCTGCCCATTTTGGAGTAGAGTTGTTTATTTGTTTTGTTGTTGAGTTGTATGAGCTGTTTTTATATTTTTGAAATTAAGCCCTCATTGATCTCATCATTTACAGACATTTTCTCTCATTCTATAGGTTATCTTTTCATTTTGTATGTACGTGTGTTACTTGCTCAGTAATGCCTGACTCTTTGCAACCCCATGGACTATAGCCTACCAGGCTCCTCTCTCCATGGGATTCTCCAGGCAAGAATACTGGAGAGGGTTGCCATTCCCTTCTCCAGGGGATCTTCTTGACCCAGAGATTAAACCCAGGTCTCCTCCATTGCAGGCAGATTTTTTACTGTCTGAACTGGTGGATGACTATGGGCAGCAAGTGCTTTGGGAGACATTCAATTGTATAGATGCCTACTTTTGTAGGCTCAAGAAGTACTTAGATACTTGTTATTTATTTTCACCACTCATTCTTTCTTTCTTTAGCTACTTCTAGTCATTGGCCTTACAGTTAATGAAGCATATAATAAATATTAAGGAAAGTAGGCTGTTACTTCTAGTTTTGCTAACTAGGATGACTGAAAATACTCACACAGATCTACAGGGCTTGAAATCACAATAATTAAAAAATAAATGGGACTTTACAGAGGTGGCATACATCTCCATCAAGGATAGGTATTTCTTTTTCAAAACAAAATTTGTGTTTTTATTTTTTTGATGTTCAGATGAAACAATAACTAAATGCTAAAAGCTAGGTAGAGATAATTTTTTCTTTCTTTCTTTTTTTTTAAAAAAAACCTTTTGTTTTGTATTGGGCTATAGCCTATTAATGATGATGTGATAATTTCAGGTGAACAACAAAGGGACTCAGCCATATATATACATGTATCCATTCTACCACAAACCCCCCTCCCATCCAGGTTGCCACATAACATTGAGCAGAGTTCCATATGCTATACAGTAGGTCATTGTTGGTTATTTGTTTTAAATATAGCAGTGTGTACATGACCAAGGGATATGTATTTCTGATATCTAAATTTTGAATGACATCAGCAAAAGTGGTAGAACGAAGACCTCCAAAAATTCTCTCCTCCATAAAATCAATAGAAACACTGACAAAAATTGTGCAAATCAACTTTTATTAAACTCTAGGAACTATTCAAAGGCAAGTGAATAGGCAACTATTCAGTAAGCATTTACTCAATAAAATGGCTGAATCTGCAAGAGAACAATGAATTTTGAAAAGTGAATGTGTTAGTCACTCATTCCATGTCTGAATCTTTGCGACCCAATGGACTGTAGCCTGCCAGGCTCCTCTGTCCATGGGATTCTCCAGGCAAGAATACTGGAGTTGGTAGCCATTCCCTTCTCTAGGGCATATTCCTGTCCCAGAGATCAAACCTGCATCTTCTGCCTTACATGTGGATTCTTTACTATCTGAACCACCAAGGAATGTTATTTTAATTTGTCCTATTCTCATCCCATCTTTTCCAATTCTGTGGTAGCTTTGAAAACCAATGCCTTTCAATTACAGTGAAAACTAGCAGCTTAATTGCCTATGTAGCATAATAAGATCAGAGCTCCTCCAAATCCTCATTTCCAATGAAATGACTTCATTTCAATTGTTTGGTGACTCTTTGGATGACACTACTCACTAGGCTGACTTTGATCTGACTCAGACTCAAACCTCTCCCTATGAAAACAGTCTATTTCCCAGGCATGTTTATGAAAATAATCAGAAGCAATTTTTGAACATCATGGCTGGCTGAGGTAGTGGATAACAGTTGGATCAAAAATGTGCATGTGTGCCAAGCTGCTTCAGTTGTTTCTGACTCTCTGTGAACCTATGGACTATAGCCCACCAGGCTCCTCTGTCCATGGGATTCTCCAGGCAAGAATATTGGCATGGTTTGCCATGCCCTCCTGCAGGGGATCTTCCTGACCCATGGATTGAACCCGTGTCTCTTACATCTACCTGCATTGGCAGGCAAGTTCTTTACCACTAGTGCCTCAAAAAGCTTAAATGGAAAAATTGAGAAATGAGATATCTTACAGTGAGGTTTTTTTTTTGTTTGTTTATTTTCCTCTAAAATCTTTATTATTTTAGACATATATATAGGTCTGCAGTTCATCTTGATTTTATTTTCAGGTTTATTTGAAGTAGCTAACAGAATATATATATATTTTTCCATATGGATGTCTAATTAACCTAGAACCAAATAAAAAAAAACTCCCCATTGTATCTCATGTAATCATAGAAGTCTATTTTTGGACTCATTCTGTTCCACTGGTTATTTTTTTTTCTTTTCCTCCCTTAATTTTATTTTTCCTCTTAATGATTTACTACAAAAAAGCATACATTTAAGGACAAGTAACAAACAAACCAATCAGCAATTCAACAAATCTTTGTTCTAGGTCAGTGGTTCTCACCTGGATGTGATTTCATATCCTAGGGGACATTTTGCAATGTCTGGAGACATTTTTGCTTGTCATAACTGGGGGGTGGTGTGCTAACAACATCTTCTAGGTAGAGGCCAAGGATACTGTCAAACATTCTACAGTGTACAGAATAGGTATAATTGGGCCCAGTATGATTTGGCCCAAGTAATATTTGTGTGTCCTTTGAGTTTTTGGTTTTCTCTTGTCTTGCAGGACCATGAATCTTTCTCCCATGTTTCTTTTCGTCTTCCTTGTGTAGTGCCCAAAGATTGCTTCTGATTTTTTAAATCCTTTTCTTCTCCAGTCCTTCCAGAACTGCTTCATTGAATCTCATCACTTTTCTGTGTCTTCCCTGTATTCCATATTCTTACGACTAGAACGGTTTCAATATTTTGACACTTAAGATGGCCTTTCTCTTTCTGGGAGCTATTTTAGCTTATTTTTTTTTTTTCATGGTCAGTATGTTTTTTTTTTTTCTTTTTATTTATTTATTTTTTTAAATTTTATTTTATTTTTAAACTTTACAATGTTGTATTAGTTTTGCCAAATATCAAAATGAATCCACCACAGGTATACCTGTGTTCCCCATCCTGAACCCTCCTCCTTCCTCCCTCCCCATACCCTCCCTCTGGGTCGTCCCAGTGCACCAGCCCCAAGCATCCAGTATCGTGCATCGAACCTGGACTGGTGACTCATTTCATACATGATATTATACATGTTTCAATGCCATTCTCCCAAATCTCCCCACCTTCTCCCTCTCCCACAGAGTCCATAAGACTGATCTATACATCAGTGTCTCTTTTGCTGTCTTGTACACAGGGTTATTGTTAGCATCTTTCTAAATTCCATATATATGCGTTAGTATACTGTATTGGTGTTTTTCCTTCTGGCTTACTTCACTCTGTATAATAGGTTCCAGTTTCATCCATCTCATTAGAACTGATTCAAATGTATTCTTTTTAATGGCTGAGTAATACTCCATTGTGTATATGTACCACAGCTTTCTTATCCATTCATCTGCTGATGGACATCTAGGTTGCTTCCATGTCCTGGTTATTATAAACAGTGCTGCAATGAACATTGGGGTACACGTGTCTCTTTCCCTTCTGGTTTCCTCAGTGTGTATGCCCAGCAGTGGGATTGCTGGATCATAAGGCAATTCTATTTCCAGTTTTTAAAGGAATCTCCACACTGTTCTCCATAGTGGCTGTACTAGTTTGCATTCCCACCAACAGTGTAAGAGAATTGCCTTTTCTCCACACCCTCTCCAGCATTTATTGCTTGTAGACTTTTGGATCACAGCCATTCTGACTGGTGTGAAATGGTACTTCATAGTGGTTTTGATTTGCATTTCTCTGATAATGAGTGATGTTGAGCATCTTTTCATGTGTTTGTTAGCCATCTGTATGTCTTCTTTGGAGAAATGTCTATTTAGTTCTTTGGCCCATTTTTTGATTGGGTCATTTATTTTTCTGGAGTTGAGCTGTAGGAGTTGCTTGTGTATTTTTGAGATTAGTTGTTTGTCAGTTGCTTCATTTGCTATTATTTTCTCCCATTCTGGAGGCTGCCTTTTCACCTTGCTAATAGTTTCCTTTGTTGTGCAGAAGGTTTTAAGTTTAATTAGGTCCCATTTGTTTATTTTTGCTTTTATTTCCAATATTCTGGGAGGTGGGTCATAGAGGATCCTGCTGTGATGTATGTCAGAGAGTGTTTTGCCTATGTTCTCCTCTAGGAGTTTTATAGTTTCTGGTCTTACGTTGAGATCTTTAATCCATTTTGAGTTTATTTTTGTGTATGGTGTTAGAAAGTGTTCTAGTTTCATTCTTTTACAAGTAGTTGACCAGTTTTCCCAGCACCACTTGTTAAAGAGATTGTCTTTAATCCATTGTATAGTCTTGCTTCCTTTGTCAAAGATAAGGTGTCCATATGTGCGTGGATTTATAACTGGGCTTTCTATTTTGTTCCATTGATCTATATTTCTGTCTTTGTGCCAGTACCATACTGTCTTGATAACTGTGGCTTTGTAATAGAGCCTGAAGTCAGGTAGGTTGATTCCTCCAGTTCCATTCTTCTTTCTCAAGATAGCTTTGGCTATTCGAGGTTTTTTGTATTTCCATACAAATTGTGAAATTATTTGTTCTAGCTCTGTGAAGAATACCGTTGGTAGCTTGATAGGGATTGCACTAAATCTATAAATTGCTTTGGGTAGTATACTCATTTTCACTATATTGATTCTTCTGATCCATGAACATGGTATATTTCTCCATCTATTAGTGTCCTCTTTGATTTCTTTCACCAGTGTTTTATAGTTTTCTATATATAGGTCTTTAGTTTCTTTAGGTAGATATATTCCTAAGTATTTTATTCTTTCCGTTGCAATGGTGAATGGAATTGTTTCCTTAAATTCCCTTTCAGTTTTCTCATTATTAGTGTATAGGAATGCAAGGGATTTCTGTGTGTTGATTTTATATCCTGCAACTTTACTATAATCATTGATTAGTTCTAGTAATTTTCTGGTGGACTCTTTAGGGTTTTCTATGTATAGGATCATGTCATCTGCAAATAGTGAGAGTTTTACTTCTTCTTTTCCAATTTGGATCCCTTTTATTTCTTTTTCTGCTCTGATTGCTGTGGCCAAAACTTCCAAATCTATGTTGAATAGTAATGGTGAAAGTGGGCACCCTTGTCTTGTTCCTGACTTTAGAGGAAATGCTTTCAGTTTTTCACCATTGAGGATAATGTTTGCTGTGGGTTTGTCAAACCAGCTCTCCAACAAATACTAAAGGATATTCTCTAGACAGGAAACACAAAAACGGTGTATAAACTCGAACCCAAAACAATAAAGTAAATGGCAACGGGATCATACTTATCAGTAATTACCTTAAACTTAAATGGGTTGAATGCCCCAACCAAAAGACAAAGACTGGCTGAATGGATACAAAAACAAGACCCCTACATATGTTGTCTACAAGAGACCTACCTCAAAACAGGGGACACTTACAGACTGAAAGTGAAGGGCTGGAAAAAGATTTTCCATGCAAATAGGGACCAAAAGAAAGCAGGAGTAGCGATACTTATATCAGATAAAATAGACTTTAAAACAAAGGCTGTGAAAAGAGACAAAGATGGTCATTACATAATGATCAAAGGATCAATCCAAGAAGAAGATATAATAATTATAAATATATATGCACCCAACACGGGAGCACTGCAATATGTAAGACAAATGCTAACAAGTATGAAAGGAGAAATTAACAATAACACAATAATAGTGGGAGACTTTAATACCCCACTCACACCTATGGATAGATCAACTAAACAGAAAATTAACAAGGAAACACAAACTTTAAATGATACAATAGACCAGTTAGATGTAATTGATATCTATAGGACATTTCATCCCAAAACAATGAATTTCACCTTTTTCTCAAGCGCACATGGAACCTTCTCCAGGATAGATCACATCCTGGGCCATAAATCTAGCCTTGGTAAATTCAAAAAAATAGAAATCATTCCAAGCATCTTTTCTGACCACAATGCAGTAAGATTAGATCTCAATTACAGGAGAAAAACTATTAAAAATTCCAACATATGGAGGCTGAACAACACGCTGCTGAATAACCAACAAATCACAGAAGAAATCAAAAAAAAAAAAAAAATCAAAATTTGCATAGAAACTAATGAAAATGAAAACACAACAACCCAGAACCTGTGGGACACTTTAAAAGCAGTCCTAAGGGGAAAGTTCATAGCAATACAGGCATACCTCAAGAAACAAGAAAAAAGTCAAATAAATAACCTAACCCTATACCTAAAGCAACTAGAAAAGGAAGAAATGAAGAACCCCAGGGTTAGTAGAAGGAAAGAAATCTTTAAAATTAGGGCAGAAATAAATGCAAAAGAAACAAAAGAGACCATAGCAAAAATCAACAAAGCCAAAAGCTGGTTCTTTGAAAGGATAAATAAAATTGACAAACCATTAGCCAGACTCATCAAGAAACAAAGGGAGAAAAATCAAATCAATAAAATTAGAAATGAAAATGGAGAGATCACAACAGACAACACAGAAATACAAAGGATCATAAGAGACTACTATCAACAATTATATGCCAATAAAATGGACAACATGGAAGAAATGGACAAATTCTTAGAAAAGTACAACTTTCCAAAACTCGACCAGGAAGAAATAGAAAATCTTAACAGACCCATCACAAGCACGGAAATTGAAACTGTAATCAAAAATCTTCCAGCAAACAAAGGCCCAGGTCCAGACGGCTTCACAGCTGAATTCTACCAAAAATTTAGAGAAGAGCTAACACCTATCCTGCTCAAACTCTTCCAGAAAATTGCAGAGGAAGGTAAACTTCCAAAGTCATTCTATGAGGCCACCATCACCCTAATACCAAAACCTGACAAAGATGCCACAAAAAAAGAAAACTACAGTCCAATATCACTGATGAACATAGATGCAAAAATCCTTAACAAAATTCTAGCAATCAGAATCCAACAACACATTAAAAAGATCATACACCATGACCAAGTGGGCTTTATCCCAGGGATGCAAGGATTCTTCAATATTCGCAAATCCATCAATGTAATACACCAGATTAACAAATTGAAAAATAAAAACCATATGATTATCTCAGTAGATGCAGAGAAAGCCTTTGACAAAATTCAACATCCATTTATGATAAGAACTCTCCAGAAAGCAGGAATAGAAGGAACATACCTCTACAGTGAGGTTTTGAAAACCTCTGACATATTCTTGGGAATCTAGAAGTTCACAAGCATGTGTAGGGTTGTTAATGTTAACATGCCTAGGAAAGAAGTGAGAAGGCCCTAATCTCTCATCTGGCTAATCTCAAGGCTCTACATAAGCAGGAAGTGAAGGCTAAGGTGAATTTTGTGGATGAATTTTAGAAATGAGGCCAAATATGCACACAGAGGCCCTCAACAAAGACTAAGAGACAGGCTTTTAAAGATATCTCTGTATACTCATTATTTGACCACATCGATAGCCAGGCAGAAATATCAGTAGCCACATATGAAAAAGAATATTGAATTTACAGATCTAATTCAGAAAATTCAAAGTAAAATAAATAACAGCAAAAAAACAGCTAATACAACAAAACCCTTGGGAAGGTACAAAATCTAATTTTCAGAGTTGTCACATTGTAATATTAAAAATGTCCCGTTTTCAACAAAAATTACAAGACATTCAAGGAAACAAGAAAAGAATAGCCTGTACACAGGGAAGAAAGCAGTCAATAGAAACTATCAAATCTTGGAATGACTGCAGAAACATTTTAAATCAGCAGTTTAAAATATGTTCAAAGGATTACAAGAAATCATGTTTAAAGGATAAAGGAAGATATGAAAGCAATATCTCACCAAATAGAGAACACCAATAAGGAGATATAAATTAAGAAAAAAGAGAACCTAACAGAATTTTCGGAGTTGAAATGTAACAAAAGCTGAAATAAGAAATTCACTATAGAAGCTCAATAGCGTATTTGAGAAGACAGAAGAAACCATTGGATTTAGCCAGTCGGAAGAATAGAAAGAAATACTAATGAATACAAATAAAGAGTGCCTAAGTGACCTGTGGGACACCATAAAGTATACCAGCCATGCATAATAAGTCTAAATGGAGATGAGAGAATGGAAAGTATAGGAAGAATATTTGAAAGAAAAATCACCGAAAGCTTCCCAAATGTGAGGCGAAACATTAATATATACATCCAAGGAGCTCAATGAACTTACAGAAGAATAAACTCAGAGACCCATACCTAGACATAGCATAATCATACTGTCGAAAGACAGAGACAGAATCTTGACAGCATCGATAGAAGCAAGTTAATCCATAAAGAGGACCCTCAGTAAAGTTAATAACTAATTTTTATTATAAACCATGTACATCAGGAGGCAGTGGGATAATACATTTTCAAAGGGCTCAAACTAAGAAACTATAACTGAAAGTTTTATGTTAAGCAAAACAGTCCTTCAAAACTAAAGAATTTAATACATTCTCAGGTAAACAAAACAGAATTCTTGGCTAGAAAACCTAGTCTATAAGAAATACTATTGTAAGTCCTTTAGGCTGAAATAAAGTGGCACTAGAGAGTAACTCAAATCTACATGAATACCAGTAGAAAGGGTAAATATAAGTGATAATATGATGGAATTTTTTTAGACCTCGCTTTTTCTTCTAATTTAACATACAACTATGTAAAGAAACAATTATAAATCTGTGTTAATGGATTCACAATGCATAAAGATATAATTGTATGACAATAACCATACAAAGGATAGAAGTAAAGTTTTTCTATACAATTGATATTAAGTTGGTATTAATTTGACCTAGGTTGGTATTATTAACATGCTAATTATAATTCCTAGAAAAACCACTAAGTAAGAAAGCAAAAAAATGTATATACTTGAAGAAGGAAATTAAAATTGCATACTAGAAAATATCTATTCATCACAAAAGATGGTGATAGAGGAAAAGAGAAATAAAAGTTAACAAATAAAAGACATATAAAAAAACAAACATATAGAAAACAAGTAGCAAAATGGAAAATATAAATGCTAACTCATCAGTACATCATACTCATTACGTGTGTGTATGTGTGTGTGTGTATTCAGTCATGTCCAACTCTTTGTGACCCCTCGAATTTTAATCTGCCAGGCTCTTCTGTCCTTGGAATTTCCCAGGCAAGAATACTGGAGTGGGTTGTTATTTTCTGCTCCAGGGGATCTTCCTCACCCAAGGATTGAATCCAGGTATCTTGCATCTCCTGCACAGAGTGGATTTTTTACCACTAGCGCCACTTGGGAAGTCCCCTAAAGTACATACTCATTCCATAAATATGGATTAAAACTTCAATTGAAAGATAGACATTGAAAGAATGGGCAAAAACCATGATTCAACCATATGCTCTCTAGGAAAAATACACTTTAGATTCCAAAACACCCCCCACAACAAAAAAAAAGAATTGAAAAACATGCACCATGCAAACATTAGCCAGAAGAGAGCAGGAGTGACAAAATGGACTTTAGAAAAAAGCTGTTAATAGAAATAATGGAGAATATTTTAGAGTGATAAAAACATCCATAAAAAGATATAACAATTATAAACATGTAGGCACCTAACAGCAAAGCACTCAAATACATGAAACAAAACTAGCAAGAACTGAAGGGAAAAATAGATTATTTATAATACTTGGGGATTTCAGTGCCCCATTTTCAATAATGGATAGGACAGTGAGGCAGATCAAAAGCAAATAGAAGTCTTGTATGACACAATGAACTAAGCAGTCCTAAACAGACTTCTAAAGATCACTCTGCCTAACAAAAACAGAATTTATAATCAAGTGCATATGGAACATACTTTTATTATTATTATTATTATTATTGACCACACCACGTGGTTTATGGGATCCTAGTTCCCTGAACAGGGATCAAACCTGGCCCCTCAGCAGCCAAGGCTTTGAGTCCTAACCACTAAACAGGGAATTCCCCTGCACATGGAATATTCTTGAAGATAGACCACATGTTAAGGAATTAAATCATATGAGCCATGTTCTTCAAAAGCAAAGGAATGAAATTAGAACTCAATAAAAGAAATCTGATAAATTCACAAATGTGTGTAAATTTTTAAAAATACACTCATAAATAACCAATGGTTAAAGAAGAAAATCACGAGGAAAATAGGGCAACACTGAAATAAATGAAAATGAAAACACAGCATATCAAAACTTATAAGATGTGATGAAAGCAGTGCTTAGAGGGCAATTTATAGTTGTAAACACATATATTAAAAAAAAGAATGGTAAGATACAAAATCAATAGCATAGTTTTACAATTTAAGGAGCTAAAATATGAGCAAAATAAACTCAAAGCAGAAGGAAGAAAATAATAATGATTATAACAGAAATAAGTGAAATAGAGAATAGAAAAAAATAGAGAAATCAGCAACACTGAAAATTCCTTTTTTTTGAAAAGATCAACAATATTGACAAAACATTAGCAACACCAATCAATAATAAAAAAAGAGAAGACTTGAACTACTGAAAAAAGAAATGAAAGGACATTACTATGGAACTTACAGAAAAATTTTAGAAGTAATATGGGGAAATACCACAAAAATTTATATAGTAAATTTAATAACATAGATGAGTTTGACAAATTCCTAGAGAAATTCAAATTACTGAACCTGATGCAAGAATAAATAGAAAATTCTAATAAACATACAACAAGAGATTGAATCAGTAATTAAAAAATTTACTATGAAGAAAATCTCAGGATCACTTGAGTTTACATACAAATTTTACCAAACATATGTTCTTATCAGGTCTTTTCTCAGCATGCATCTTGTCCTGCCTATGCATCTGGCTTTCTCAATTTCTTGGTTTTTGTAAGAGGTTTTCAAAACCCTTATTCTTCAATGTATCTCTCTCTAGGTTTTATTCCCAGACTTTCTGTGTGTCTACAATTTACCCCAATTGTAATATTTTGCCTCAGGTATCCATAGAGTGAAAATGAGATAAAATCCATTTTGTTTGCTCATGTTGCTAAATGACCATTTTCAGGGATCCTTTGTCAGTTTCTATAGTATTGCAAATTTATAGGAAAGGAAGAAACCTGGGGAAAAGAAAAATTGTGAAGGTAACAACACTTGATGATAATTCAATGGAAGTAGCAGTGGCTTGTTCTTTTGCTCTTCAAAAGAATTTGAAGGGTATTTGAGAAATACCCTCTACTGAGCCTCTTTTCTATGCTGAGAAAGTTCTGAATTAGACAAAGCAAAGGCACATCAGCCCTTCAGGAGTTCCCAGACGCACCAAAACATAAGAACACAGTCCTCTTAGGGCAAGTTCTATTCTGTTTTCTCCAGAATCAGGAACATATATAGGGAATTAGTAATGCTGTCTTCAGAATTGTTGTCAGATTGGAGAGGAACGTGGAATGAGGGTATGTTAAAAAGCCACAGTGCTCTCCTGCTATGTTTAAGTCATCTTTTTCTAGATCCAGCATTTGCTTATATGCTGTAAACCTTGAACTACTTTGAAAAGCTTCCATGGAAATTCACTTTGAGAATTCGTTTGCTTATTTTTCTGTTTCCGTAGAAGGATAGGCCTTTGGAGTTCCCTATTCTACGTTTTCTTTGATTCATGAGTTTATTTTTTAACCTTTAGTAGATTAATTCTTCATAATCAAAAAAGAAGAAATGACTGTTGTCCACCAACAATGTAATACTTTCCTTATCCATGGAGTATAGTAAAAGGAATGAAGCAGGAAGGAAGACAAAATACTCTTCTGGTGATCATACCACATGAAAATAGAAAAAAAGGGGGAGGGACTAGTATTCTAACACTGGGCTATAGAATATATTTTAGTGACAATTTCATCAATAGGCATCTAGTTCTTTTTAGCCAAAATGTCAACCTCTATTACTAGGTGTCTGATAGCAAAGTGTTGACAGTCTTCTGTTCTGAAGAAAGATAATTCTGGTGATCTTAATGATGAACAAATAAGAACCTGGTAAACCAGAGAGGTTTAGTGGGTCACCCAAAGCTACAGAGTTAAGAAAATACAGATCTGTGAATTTAATTCAGGATTCTGACTCTAAAAAATGTTACTGTAGTACATTACCATGTTGATTTTTTTTAGAATGGTAAACATTTAGTCATTAATTTACGGGCTTAAAAAAGAATAAGTATTTCCTGTTGACTTCAGACATTGAGTAAAAGAATGAAAAATTAATTGATGAATTTGCAAATCATATGACCTTGTTGAAGACATAAGACAAACTTGAGTATGAGCTATAACTGTAGTAGACATTGGTACTTGCCTACCCAGCATCTGCACTCATTCTACTTTGCTTACCGTGTCTGCATTTTCATTCATCATCCTTTCCCCTTGATGTACTTTGAGAGGAAGAAGTTGACTGCCAGCTTTAGGAGTAGCTTAGCATATTTCATTATCCTGGCTTGGCCCAGTCATTGGTTCTGGGCTTGACATGTCATCTAACTGGGCTATTCAGGATGAATCTCCATATTCTTTCTTGGAATACTAAGCAGAAACACTTTTTTTTTTTTCTCTTGAGTGGCACTGTATGTGAATTGAAAATCTCTAGTAGTACAGCAGTATTCCACCAATGATGGGAAACAGCTTTAGTGTCACATTGAGACTATGGAAGCAGAAGGAAATCAGGTGCCTTAAGACATTACTGATACACCAAAGCAGACAATCCTTTTGTCTCTGCCTTTTCTCTGGACTTAAAGATCCATTAGATAACAAATACTTTTAATATTCTAGAAGAGTGTGGCTTTTCAGTTGCTTATAACAGAATGTGTAAACTGATGCAGAAATTTCCAGAAAATAAAGGGAGAAATTGATAATTCTGTATATGTAGGACTGAAAATTAGAAGCATCCTACTTGGTTATACAACCTGTATAAAGTCAAACTGCTTGCAACCTGGGGATTCATATGATTTTTCATGCCGTAGAACACTTGTCTAACATCCAACCCATCTTTACTGAAGCTCCTCAGAATATTCTAAAGAGCATTTTAGTTATAACAATCAGTAAAACCTTTAACGTCCTCTCCAGCCATCTACACACACACACACACACACCATTCATCTCAGCAAGACAGATGACCATAATCCCCTCCACATTCCTTCATAAATACCTCAAGCTTTTAACTAGGAGAAGCTTGCTTTAAGTCTTTTCCCTAATATATACCCTGATTTCCTCTTTTATGTTTATACTTTTCTCTTCCATAAGAAATTCTCAGCTCATTTAATCAGTTTGATAAACTAATCAATCTGGTTTTACTCCATTCATTCATTAACCTGATCTGTACCACAGTGGCCTAGGAGTCTAGCTAACAAAAAAATAGTCCTCCTTAATTGAAAGAAGCCTTGAATAATTTTTTGTCATTCTTCTTCTCTGTTATATTTATAAAATAGAAGTGTTAGAATTTTAAAACTTTAAGAAGGGCCTTAAATCTTGATCTAGAGATCTCTTTTGTCTTTTTATACAGTTCATGAGGTTCTCACGGCAGATATACTGGGGTGGTTTGTCACTCCCTCTTCCAGCGGATCATGTTTTGTCAGAACTCTCTGCTATGACCTGTCCATCTTGGGTGGCCCTGCACAGCATGGCTCATAGTTTCATTGAGTTATGCAAGCCCCTTTACCATGACAAGGCAATGATCCATGAAAGGAGAAAGAATACATGGAAGAACTGTATAAAAAAGATCTTAATGAACTGGATTACTATGATGGTGTGGTTAGTTACCCAGGGGCAGACATTCTGGGGTGTGAAGTCAAGTGGGCCTTAAGAAGCACTTCTGTTAATAAAGCTAGCAGATGCGATGAAATTCCAGTAGACCTATTCAAATCCCTAAAGGATGCCATCAAGGTTTTTCATTCATTATGTCAGCAAATCTGGAAGACCCAGCAGTGGGCACAGGACTGGAAAAGGTCAGTACTTATCCCAATTCCCAAGAAGGGTAGTACCAAAGAATGTGCTAACCACCAGACAGTTGCACTGATCTCCCATGCTAGTAAGGTCATACTTAAAATTTTTCATGCTAGGCTTCAGTATTATGCCAAACAAGAACGTCCAGATGTCCAAGCTGGGTTTAAAAAAGGAAGAGGAACTAAACATCAAATTGCCCACATCTGCTGGACTATAGAGAAAGCAAGGGAATTTCAGAATAACATCTATCTCTGTTTCATCGACTATGCTAAAGCCTTTAACTGTGTGGATCATGACAAACTGTGGAAAGCTCTTGGAGAGATGGGAATACCAGACCATCTTACCTGTCTCCTGAGAAACCTGTATGTGGGTCAAGAAGCAAGAGTTAGAAACCTGTATGGAACAACTGATTGGTTCAAGATCGAGAAAGGAGTACAACAGGGCTGTCTGCTGTCACCCTGTTTTTTTAACTTATATGCTGAGCACATCATGAGAAATGCTGGGCTGGATGAGTTACAGGCTGGAATCAAGGTAGGTGTGAGAAACATCAAAACCTCAGATATGCAGATGATACCACTCTAATGGCAGAAATTGAAGAGGAACTAAAGAGCTTCTTGATGAGGGTGAAGGAGGAGAGTAAAAAAGCAGGCTTAAGACTAAATATTAAAAAAAAAAAAACAACTAAGATCATGGCATCTGGTCTCATTACTGAATGGCAAATAGAAGGGGAAAAGGTGGAAGTAGTGACAGATTTCCTCTTCTTGGGCTCTAAAATCACTGCAGACGTTGACTGCATCCATGAAATGTGATGATCTCTTCTTGGCAGGAAAGCGATGACAAACCTAAAGAGTGTGTTGAAAAGCAGAGGCATTACTCTGCTGACAAAGGTCTGTATAGTCAAGGCAATGGTCTTCCCAGTGGTCATGTACAGTTGTGAGAGTTGGACCAGAAAGAAGGCAGAATACCAAAGAACTGATGCCTCTGAATTGTGGTGCTGAAGACTTCTGAAAGTCCCTTGGACAGTAAGGAGATCAAACCAGTCAATCTTAAGGGAGATCAACCCTGAATATTCACTGAAGGACTGATGATGAAGCTGAAACTCCAGTATTTTGGTCATCTAATGTGAATAGATGACTCATTGGAAAAGTCCCTGATGCTGGGAAAGATTGAGGACAGAAGGAGAAGGGGGCCTCAGAGGATGAGAAAGCTGGATGACATCACCTATGCAATGAACATGAACTTGGGCAAACTCTGGGAGATGCTGAGGGACAGGGAAGCCTAACATGCTGCAGTCTATGGGGTCACAAAGAGTTGGACACGACAGGGTGACTGAACAACAAGAGATCTCTGTAAGAAAATTGAAAATATTAAGGGAATATTTCATGCAAAAATAGGCACAATAAAGGACAAAAATGGCAAGAACCTAACAGAGGCAGAAGAGATTAAGAAAAGGTGGCAAGAA
The DNA here is from genome assembly GCF_055505025.1 of Bos grunniens. Classification (NCBI taxonomy): domain Eukaryota; kingdom Metazoa; phylum Chordata; class Mammalia; order Artiodactyla; family Bovidae; genus Bos; species Bos grunniens. Next base: position 139,408,266 of record NC_141194.1, read on the forward strand.
TACACAGAAGATCTGTAGGAGAAAAAAAAAATTCTTAATGACCCAGATAACCAGGATGGTGTGGTCACTCATCTAGAGCCAGATATCCAGGAGTTTGAAGTCAAGTGGGCCTTAGAAAGCATTACTATTAACAAAGCTAGTGGAGATGATGGAATTCTAGCTGAGCTATTTTGAATCCTAAAAGGTGATGCTGTTCAAGTGCTGCACTCATTATGCCAGCAAATTTCGAAAACTCAGCAGCGCAAAAAGGTCAGTTTTCATTCCAATCCCAAAGAAAGACAATGCCAAAGAATGTTCAAATTATCATACAATTGCTTTAACATTTCGTGGGCCATGAAATTCCAGATGTTCAAGTTGGTTTTAGAAAAGGCAGAGGAACCAGAGATTAAATTGCTAACATCCATTGGGTCATCAAAAAAGCAAGAGAGTTCCAGAAAAACATCTACTTCTGCTTTATTGACTACGCCAAAGCCTTTGACTGTGTGGATCACAACAAACCGTGGAAAATTCTTCAAGTGATGGGAATACCAGACCACCTCACCTGCCTCCTGAGAAATCTGTATGCAACAGTTAGAACTGGACATGGAACAACAGACTGGTTCCAAATCGGGAAAGGAGTATGTCAAGGCTGTATATTGTCATCCTGCTTATTTAACTTATAGGCAGAGTACATCATGTGAAATGCAGGGCTGGATAAAGCACAAGCTGGGATCAAGATTGCCGGGAGAAATATCAATAACCTCAGATATGCAGATGGCACCACCGTTATGGCAGAAAGTGAAGAAGAACTAAAGAGCCTCTTGATGAAAGTGAAAGAGGAGAGTGAAAAAGTTGTCTTAGAACTCAACGTTCAAAAAACTAACATCATGGCATCTGGTCCCATCACTCCATGGCAAACAGATGGGGAAACAATGGAAACCATGGCAGAGTTTATTTTTGAGGCTCCAAAATCACTGCAGATGGTGACTGCAGCCATGAAATTAAAAGACGCTTACTCCTTGGAAGAAAGCAGTGACCAACCTAGATAGCATATTTAAAAGCAGAGACATTGCTTTGCCAACAAAGGTCCATCTAGTCAAAGCTATGTTTTTTCCAGTAGTTATGTATGGATGTGAGAGTTGGACAGAAAAGAAAGCTGAGTGTTGAAGAATTGATGCTGTTGAACTGTGGTGTTTGAGAAGACTCTTGAGAGTCCCTTGGACTGCAAGGAGATCCATCCAATCTATCCTAAAGGCAATCGATCCTGAATATTCATTGGAAGGACTGATGCTGAAGCTGAAATTTCAATCCTTTGGCCACCTGATGCAAAGAACTGACTCATTGGGAAAGACCCTGATATACGGAAAGATTGAAGGCAGGAGGAGAAGGGGACGACAGAGGATGAGATGGTTGGATGGCATCACTGACTCAATGGACATGAGTTTGAGTAAACTCTGGGAGTTGGTGATGGACAGGGAAGCCTGGCTTGCTTCAGTCCATGGTGTTGCAAAGAGTTGGACATGACTGAGCAAATGAACTGAACTGCACTTATTTCACATTCCATCAAGATTATGCTCAACATCCTTCAACCTAGACTTCAGCAATACGTGGATCGAAAACTTCCAGAGATACAACTTGTATTTAGAAAGGGCAGAGGAACCATAGATCACTTTGCCAACATATGCTGGATGATAGAAAAATCAAGGGAATTCCAAAAAAAAAAAAAAAAAAAACTACTTCTGCTTTATCAACTAAGCTAAAACCTTTGACTGTGTGGATCACAACAAACTGTGGAATATTCTTTTTTTTTTTCCATCTTGTATATTTGTAGTATTTTTCCCTTTAAAAATATATTTATTTTTTAATTGAAAGATAATTGCTTTACATATTTTTTTTGTTTTCTGCCAAATATAAACATGAATCAGTCACAGCTATACAGATGTCCCCTCCCTCTTCAACCACCCTCCCATCTTTCTCCCCATCCCACCCCTGTAAGCTGTTACAGAGCCCCTGTTTGAGCTCCCTGAGTTATACAGCAAATTCCCATTGGTTACCTATTTTAAATACAGTAATATGTTTCCATGATATTCTCTCCATACATCTCACCCTCTCCTTCTCCCCTGCCATGTTCATAAGTCTATTCTCTATGTCTATTTCTCCATTGCTGCCTGCAAATAAGTTCATCAGTACCATCTTCCTAGGTTCCATATATATGCGTTAGTATATGATATAAATCTTTCTCTTTCTGACTTACTTCACTCTGTATAATAGGCTCTAGGTTCATCCACCTCATTAGAACTGACTCAACTGTGTCCCTTTTTATGTCTGAGTAATATTCCATTGTATATATCTACCACAGCTTCTTTATCCATTCATCTGTCGATAGACATCTAGGCTACTGTTAGCTATTGTAAATAGTGCTGCAATGAACTTTGGGGTACATGTTGGGAAATTCTTAATGAGATGGGAATACCAGACCACATTACCTGCCTCCTGAGACACCTGTATGCAGGATAAGAAGCAGCAGTTAGAACTGGAAATGGAACAATGACTGGTTCAAATTTGGGGAAGGAGTACATCAAGGCTGTGTATTGTCACCCAGCTTATTTAACTTATATGCAGAGTACATCATTAGAAGTGTTAGGCTGGATGAATCACCAGCTGGAATCAAGACTGCTGTGAGAACTATAAATAACTTCAGATATGCAGATGACACCACCCTTATGACAGAAAGTGAAGAACTAAAGAGCCTCTTGATGAGGGTGAAAGATGAGAGGGAAAAATCCTGCTTAAAACTCAACATTCAGAAAACGAAGATCATGGCATCTGGTCCCATCACTTCATGGCAAATAGATGGGGAAAATGTGGAAAGAGTGTCAGATTTCATTTTCTTGGGCTCCAAAATCACTGCAGATGGTGACTGTGGCCACAAATTTAAAAGACACTTGCTCCTTGGAAGAATAGTTATGGCAAACCTAGTTGGTGTATTAAAAAGCAGAGATATTACTTTGCCAGATCTAGGAAAAGGCTGAATGATATCAGCACAGTCGTAGACTAGGAAGTGCCTGCCTTCATTTCCCCACAGAAACATTAAAGAAAACAAGACAAAGAAAAGAAACCACCAAAGATGGCTAAAATAACCTTATAGGAAATCTGGAAAGCAGTCAAAGGTCTACAGCAACAGAGGGAAGGGAATAATGAAAAGTAGAGTAAAAATAAATACTTAATTAAAAAATAGAGAAATAAACAAAACCAAGAGTTGCTTCTTTGGAAAGATTGGCAAAATTGAAAATCTTTAATAATTATTTTTAAATAGATACTTGATATATTATTTTATAAAAAAATTACCTAGATTGACTAAGAATAAAGAGAGAAGACATTACTAAAATTAGAAATTAAAGTAGGGGCATTACTACTGATTCTACAAAAATAAAAAGGATGAGAAGTACTATGAACAGTTGTACTCCAACAAATTGGATAATTTTGATGAAATGGACAATTCTTAGAAACACATAATCTACAAAGACTGAATTATGAAGGAATCAAAAAATCTAAACATACCTATAACTTGTAAGGAGATTGATCAAAACCTCCAAACAAAGGCTTGCCTTGACCAGATGGATTCATTTTTTAATTCTACCAAAAATTTAAAAATAATTATATATTTCTGAAACTCTTTCACACAATTAAAGAAGTGAGAAGACTTTCTCACCCATTCTATGAGGCTAATAGTATCCTGACTATCAAAATCAGAGACACTACAAGAAAATTACAGACTACTTACAACCCCTTTTGAACATTGATGGAAGAATCCTCAACAAACTACTAATAAACTAAATTCAGCAGTATATTAAGAAGATTATACAGCAAGACAAGTAAGATATATTCCTAGAATACAAGGATGGTGCAAACATATGAAAATCAATCAATATAACATTAACAGAATGAAGAAAAATCATTTTGTGCAACCTGAGGGTTTGTTGATGGATGGATGGATAAACTAAATGTATATATCAATGAATACAATGGGCTTTCTGGGTAGCTCAGATGGTAAAGAATTCACCTGTAATGCAGGAGACCTGAGTTCGATCCCTGGGTCAGGAATATCCCTTGGAGAAGGGAATTGCAACCCACTCCAGTGTTCTTGCCTGGAGAATTCCATGGACAAAGGAGCTTGGTGGGGTACAGTTCATGGTGTTGCAAAGAGTCAGACTCAGCTGATAGACTAACACTTTCACTTTCATATGGTGCAGTATTATTTAGTCTTTAAAAGGAAGTAAATTATGATACATACTACAATGTGGATGAGCCTTGAGAACATTATGCCAAGTGAAATTAGACAGTCATGAAAGGGTAAACATTGTATGATTTCTTTTATATGAGGTACCTACAATAGTTAAGATCTTCCCTGGTAGTTCAGCTGGTAAAGAATTCACCTGCATTGCAGGAGACCCCAGTTCGATTCCTAGGTCAGGAAGATCCCCTGGCAAAGGGATAAGCTACCTACGCCAGTAATTGTGGGCTTCCCTGGTGGCTCAGATGGTAAAGAACCTGCCTGCAATGTAGGAGACTTGGGTTCTATCACTGGGTTAGGAAGATCTCCCAGAGGAAGGCCTGACAACCCACTCCAGTATTCTTGCCTGGAGAATCCCCATGGACAGAGGAACCTGGCAGGTTACAGTCCATGGGGCTGCAAAGAGTTGGACACAACTGAGCGCTAAGCAGAGTACAGAGTCAAGTATAGTGCAAAAAATATAATTACTGTTACTTGGAGAGGGGGGAAGAGAAAATGAGGGAGATAGTTTTTAATAGATTTGGAGCTTCTGTTTGGGAAGATGAACATTTTTTGGAGGTTGATGGTGTTGGTGATTGTGCAACAATGTGAATGTATTTAATATCTCTGAAGGGTATACTTAAAATGATTAAAACAATAAATGTTATGGTTAAAAGAAACAGGGATGAAATTCTGTTATATGTTACAACATGGATGGATCTTGAATACATTTTGCTGAGTGAAATAAGCCAAACACAAAAGACCAAATATTGTATGATACCACTTAGGTACCTAGATTAATAAAATTCAGAGACAGAAAGTAGAGTAGTGGTTACTAGGGCCTGGGTAGAGGGAGAATGGAGTTATTGTTTAATGAGTAAGGAGTTTCCATCTGGGATGTTCAAAATGTTCTGGATATGGATTGTGATATTGGTTCCACAACCATGTGAAGGTACTTAATTTCACTGAAGGCTAAACTCAAAAATGCTTAAATTGGTAAATTACATGTTATTTATATTTTACCACAGTAAAAAAAAAAAAAATCTAGGCAAGGTTAGTTCTATTTGCCACCTGAGGTTTCTCAATTAGAAAGAAAGTAACTGGTGTTTTGTGGTCCACCCGTTGGATTAGAAGCTGTAAAAAGAAAGGGAGATTGTGATTGATCCAGCCTGGTTCACCAAACACCCCTGTGTCCATGTTGAGTGGGATAATGTGACATATCGAATGTTCCACTAGAAACTGGGGAGACGCAATTTCTCCAAAGTAAGGTTAAGGTTAGACTACCAGAATATGAAAAGGGATGCTTGAATATACATATAAAAAATTTATGGTTAGTTTCTCTTTTTCTTTTCTAGCCCCTGATTTCTGGTTTCTGTCTATATTTTGTTTTCTACTCTATATCTTGCATTTCTTTCTTAAGCCAGCTGCATGCTGGCTCAGATTTGAAGCTCAGTCCTTTTCTTAGATTTTCATACAGATAATGCTTATATAAGGTCTTTGTACCAAAATTTTCTGAAGGGTTGTAGGGATGAGGGGCATCTCATTGAAGTAATGCAAGGGATTTTCAATTGAATTACTGATAATCCTTTTCTTAAAAGAGTTCCTTAGCTATTTCAAATAAACTAGAGCTTCAGCCTCCCACCTTGTTTCTTGTTCCTTCTACTTACCCTGTTCTCTTTAGCTTTTCACCTTTTCCTCCCAAGAATAAATATATTAAGAATATTTAAAAAAAAAGAATATTTTCCATTTTCTGATATAGAACAATTTAGGACTCTTAAAAATTGAAATATAGTTGATTTAGATTCTTTTCAGATTCTTTTCCATTATAGATTATTATAAAATATTGAATGTAGTTTTCTGTGCTATACAGTGGTTCCTTGTTTATTTTATATAGAGTACGCTATGCTATGCTATGCTAAGTCACTTCAGTCGTGTCCGACTCTGTGCGACCCCATAGACGGCAGCCCACCAGGCTCCCCAGTCCCTGGGATTCTCCAGGCAAGAACACTGGAGTGGGTTGCCATTTCCTTCTCCAATGCATGAAAGTGAAAAGTGAAAGTGAAGTCGCTCAGTCGTGTCCGACTCTTAGCGACCCCATGGACTGCAGCCTAATAGGCTCCTCCATCCATGGGATTTTCCAGGCAAGGGTACTGGAGTGGGGTGCCATTGCCTTCTCCATATATAGAGTATAGCATTCTTTTTTTTTATTTTATTTTTAACTTTACAATATTGTATTGGTTTTGCCATATATCATAATGAATCCGCCACAGGTATACATGTGTTCCCCATCCTGAACCCTCCTCCCTCCTCCCTCCCCATACCATCCCTCTGGGTCGTCCCAGTGCACCAGCCCCAAGCATCCAGTATCGTGCATCGAACCTGGACTGGTGACTCGTTTCATATATGATATTATACATGTTTCAATGCCATTCTCCCAAATCATCCCACCCTCTCCCTCTCCCACAGAGTCCAAAAGACTGTTCTAGACATCAGTGTCTCTTTTGCTGTCTCGTATACAGGGTTATTGTTACCATCTTTCTAAATTCCATATATATGCGTTAGTATACTGTATTGGTGTTTTTCCTTCTGGCTTACTTCACTCTGTATAATAGGCTCCAGTTTCATCGACCTCATTAGAACTGAGTCAATGTATTCTTTTTAATGGCTGAGTAATACTCCATTGTGTATATGTACTGTCACTAGGTGTAGGCCTATTTTAGGTGTATCCCTTCATACCCAAATAGCCTTTTGAAGTGCTTCTGCCTCTGGGTTAGATTAAATATTTTTTTAAAAAATCTGTATAGTAATTTTTAAACACTTTACTATGATAAATGTTTTTATATATTATAGAAAAAATGATTATTGGGCAGAAGGTTATAATATCATCTGTGATACATTTGTCTTTTCCCTAGCAGCAGGAGGCCTTAATCCTTACTTCTCTATGGGAAGCCCATGAAATTCTCTGGTACCAAGCTCTGCCTTGTAACATCTTACTAAATTGCATGCATAGTAGCCACAGAGAAACGGCCTCAAAAGTTTTTGATCTGTAAATTCAAACCTATAAAAGGACAACAAATGTTAGAAATTCTGTGAGGGCCTCTGAAATACTAAAAACCTGCATTGCTGTTATGTTCCTAGAATCCTGTGCTTTAACTTCTGGGGATATACATCTCAGCTTATATTCCTGGAATTGGCTAATGTCCAAATGCAATCAGAAGAGTAATTGAGCATACCTATCTTCATCATTCTGTACCCAGATATAATGGCTTGTCTGAATTAGTGCCTGTTAGCTCATCACAGAAGCATAGATTAGACTCAGAATATTATAGCTCAAGAGGACATTAGGGATTATCCAATACAACTGTTTTCAATTTTATCTGAGGAAACTGAGGCCCAGAGAATTTCACGGCCTCCTTATTCATTCTCTTCGTACTGAATTGGTTGTAAAATCTAGGTCTCCTGACTCTTGGTCTATTGCTTTTCTAGTTATACTAGCCAAGAGATGGCTTCCTCTGAAGCTAGTTTTGCTCAGAATCCTGATTCAAACATTTTAGATGTCTTTGGACATTTTTCTTCACTGTTGCAACCAACATATTTTTAAGGGCTAATAATTTTTTTTATATCAATGGAACTAAGATACACTATGAAAATGTTAACAGTATTAAAGTCTGTCATTCCGCTCTTTTGTCTTAAAGCAAGCAGCTGAGCCTGTGGGAGCAACTTGGGGTAATAAAGGTTAATCGTTGGGAGTTTAAGGGTGCTTATTCTTAATTGGTGAGCAATTAAAGATGCTCAAGGTTAATAGCTCTGTTCTCAAAGCCAGTTATTCTGTTTATAGGAGCATTCCCTTGTGCCATTGGCCATGCCCATCAGTTCCAGCCCCAGCCAATAGGATAACAAATTTAAGAACATAACCTTAAGGGGAATTAAGAGTGAGATGACTACCTTAACTATGGTTGTGACTTAATTTTCTTTCAGAATAGTTTGATCATCTTCAAAGTGCTCCATTCTTTCCCTCGTTTGCAACCAGATTGTTTTGGTTTTGTCATATACATGCAACCCCACATGGTATTTTTTTCAAAGGCCCATAAAACTGATAATGTAAATTAAACTTATCACTTAGTTTCAAGGCCAGTTGGTGATTTTAAAAGCTATTTGGTTAAGCATTTCAAAGATTAGTGCAATCAAAACTGATTTGCCATTATGGGACATTAGCTAGTGACTAAGGCATGTTCGATTTATAGGGTAAAGACCTTAAAAATATTCAAATTGGAGGGGCCTTAGAGATTCTTTACTCATTTTAAAGATGGTGAACTGAAGGGATCTGGAGGGATTGAAATATCTGCCCATGTTCACCCACCCCATCTAAGGACCTTGGTCTTTGATGTATAGCAACCATTTAGCTGCAGTACTCTTGCCTGGAAAACCCCATGGACGGAGGAGCCTGGTAGGCTGCAGTCCATGGGGTTGCAAAGAGTCGGACACGAATGAGCGACTTCACTTTCACTTTTCACTTTCATGCATTGGAGAAGGAGATGGCAACCCACTCCAGTGTTCTTGTCTGGAGAATCCCGGGGACAGCGGAGCCTGGTGGGCTGCCGTCTACGGGGTCGCACAGAGTCAGACACGACTGAAGCGACTTAGCAGCAGCAGCAGCAGCAGCCCACAGATTTTTTCTGAGCCAAATATTATGGTTTCAATGTAACATGTGTATAAAAATTTTTTCTAGGAGAAAGACAGTAAGTTAGGCTTATATTTATTTGATAAGCTTGTGTTTTTAAAGGCTGCAAAACACAAAATGACTTATAACTGAAAATAAATACCATTAATATGAAAAATGTAAGAAATTTACACATACACTTGAATTGGCTATCCTTCTCATCAAATCCCAATTGATTTGTTATTACTTATTAATGAATTAATCTTTGGTAAATCCTTATATAGAGATCAGACATTAATAACTTCACAGATTATTTTATAGGTGGACATAGAAATTGTTTACTCATTGACAAATTTGAAAATCTCATCACTGAAAATAGTTTGGGGGTGTGTTAGCAATTGTCATTTATCTTTTTTTGTCAATAACAACTTGTTCACACAGCAAATGAAAATTGAGTCCAAAGATTGATTTATTTAAATTCACTCAGTGGGTAAATTCATTTTCACATGTCAATTTCCTTCTTTTAATTCTCTTACCTTGTTGTGTCTTGTAAAAGGAAAAGAGAGAAAATATATTGCATTCCTAATGCCACATTTTGGTAATGCATTTAATTAATGGAAAGAGATTTGTCATTTTATTCTGATTATCTAGAAGGTTTAAGCAACATGAGATTTATGCAAAGCATGTAATTGGTGGCATGACCCAGAGAGGTCTGTTGGAAAATGCTGTCAGTGGCTCTTGGCAGGACACTCCATGGTCAGCTCAGGGCTCTCACTCTGTGGATGTGTGTGAGCATTTCCTGTAGGCTGAAGTCATAACTCACAGGTATGCTTTCACACTATTCCTTATTAAGTAGGAAATTACAATAGAAAAACTCAAGTGCTATTTAAAAACCAAAGCCATTAGTTTTTGGTTAATTGTGATGAAATAATGATCGCTGTGAGTAATTTCCCATTTCCTAATCTCTGCAGTCTTGCTCAATCCTCAGATTTGTTCCTGAAGGAATAATTATCACCACTAATAAGGCCAGTAAAGAATCGAAAACTGTTAATAGCCAGGATTTCAAAATACTAAATTTGCTTCCTTTGTTTTCCCGATTATTTGACTTGCACTTGACTCAAACTTGTTCTCTAAGAAGCTTCTTGAGAAAAGGTCTCTCCCTATACTTTGAAAATTAATCATAAGGAAAATCAAAATGGGAGAAAGGTACTCTTTTCTGCTATAAATATGAGTCTAGCAGCTACCTCTAGTCAGTTTAATGTCATGCTTATTTAAAAATATATGAGTGTGGTTGTTCATTTGTTTATTTTTGCTTTTATTTCCCTTGCCTGAGGAGGCAGATCAAAAAAAAAATGGTAAGACAAATGTTGAAGAGTGCACTGCCTATGTTATCTTCTATGACTTTTATGGTTTTCAGGTCTTATATTTAGGTCTTGAATACATTATGATTTAAATTTTATATATAGTGTGAGAAAATGTCCTTGTTTCATTCTTTCATAAGTAGCTGTCCAGTTTTCCTGACACCATTTATTGACTTAGAAGCTTTAGCACAGCGAAAGAAGGCATCAACAAAACAAAAAAGCAACCTGCCGAATGGGAGAAGTTACTCGCAAATGATTTGTCCAATTAAGGGTTACTATCCAAACTATATAAAGTTCCCATACAACTTAATATCAGAAAAATTAAACCAACAAAACAAGCAACTGAATTAAGAAATAGGCAGAGGATCTGAATAGACATTTTCCCCAAAAGACATATAAATGGGTACCAGGCACATGAAAAGATGCTCACCATCACTAATCATCAGAGAAATGCAAATCAAAGCCACAATGAGATACACCTCACATCCACTAGGATGGATATCATCAAAAACACAAGAAATAAGAAGTGTTGGTGAGGATTTGAAGAAAAAGGAACCCTGGTGCACTATCAGTGAGAATGTCAATTGGCAGAACCACTATGAAAAACATTATGGACGTTTCTTAAAAAAATAAAAAAAAATAGAAATACCATATGCTCCAGCAATTCCTTTCCTGGATATTTATCCAAAGAGAACAAAAACACTATTTCAAAAAGATACATGCACCATAATGTTCATAGTAGCATTATTTACAGTTGCCAAGATATGAAAACAACCTGTGTCCATCAACAGATGAATGGATAAAGATCTCTCTCTCTTTCTCACTCTCACACACACACTCATACACTCACATCCAAAGGAATATTAGCCATAATAAAGAATGAAATTTTGCCATTTGTTAAAACATGGATGGACCTGGAAGCTATAAGGCTTGTTGAATAAAAGACAAACATTGGATCTTTTGACTTACATGTGGAATATGCAAAATTAAACAAAACAGGAACAGACTCATAGGTAGAGAACAAACTAGTGGTTACCATAGGGTAGAGGGATGGAGGGAGTGGCAAAATAGGGATAAGGGATTAAGAGGTGCAGATTACTAGTTATAAAATAAATGTTATAAGGATGTAATGTACATCATAGGGAATATAGTTGATATTTTATAATAACTTTGGAGTGTAATCTATAAAAATATCAAATTATCATGTTGTACACCTGAAACTAACATAATGTTATGATTATAAGTCAACTATATGTAAATAAAAAATAAAAACAGGAGTAAACTCTAAATGGAAATTATTTTAAATATGGCTTTTTTTGTTAGTTTGTTTTGAAATTTTGAAATAGAATCAGTAATACGTTTGGAAGAAGCTGTACTAAATAACTTTTATGCTTTTTCTTAACTGTAGGATGTTAGATTTTAAAAAATCATATTTTTTGGCTCTGTCTATAATTCACATTAAAATTGCTATCTAACAGGTTCTAGGTCATATTGGCTTAGATGTATGATTCTGAAAGGATGACCAATGATTCCTAACCTTATTAGGTTTACATTTTGTAGGTAACTTCTATGTTTTAATCTAAAAGACTGAGATACAGGATTCCATCCATCATAGCACACTGTTGGAAGTCATATTTTGGACAGGTCTTGCCCTGGGACTTCTCTGCAGCACTTGGACAATTTATATCCCCTGGACCAGAAATCCAAGAATCTTAAAATCTCTGATTTTTTTTATACAAAACTTCCTTTAGTCCAAAATTTGATAAAAAGTAAATCAGTAAAATATAGTGAATATATGTTAGGGTGTTGAGAAGTGGATTAAGTAAAATTAAATCATAAATCAGGAACAATGAACAATAAAAATAATTTACCTCTTATTCCCTTGAAATGTCTCAAAACAGTTGATATGTACAGTTATTAAATACATGTTGGAAGAAAGTCTTACTTCACTAGTGCCCCATGAGATCTTCTATTTGAATTATAATCTAATCACATATAGGAAGTAACTTTGAGCTTCTCTGATAACTCTCATTAAAAACAGAAATATTTCATTGACTCTGCCATGAAATTAAAAGACGCTTACTCCTTGGAAGGAAAGTTATGACCAACCTAGATAGCACATTCAAAAGCAGAGACATTACTTTGCCAACAAAGGTCCGTCTAGTCAAGGCTATGGTTTTTCCAGTGGTCATGTATGAATGTGAGAGTTGCACTGTGAAGAAGGCTGAGCGCCGAAGAATTGATGCTTTTGAACTGTGGTGTTGGAGAAGACTCTTGAGAGTGCCTTGGACTGCAAGGAGATCCAACCAGTTCATTCTGGAGGAGATCAGCCCTGGGATTTCTTTGGAAGGAATGATGCTAAAGCTGAAACTCCAGTACTTTGGCCACCTCATGCAAAGAGTTGACTCACTGGAAAAGACTCTGATGCTGGGAGGGATTGGGGGCAGGAGGAGAAGGGGACGACAGAGGATGAGATGGCTGGATGGCATCACTGACTCGATGGACTTGAGTCTGAGTGAACTCCGGGTGTTGGTGATGGACAGGGAGGCCTGGCGTGCTGCAATTCATGGGGTCACAAAGAGTCAGACATGACTGAGTGACTGAACTGAACTGAACTGAACCAGTAATTTTGGCTTATAGATACCTACTGCCATTTCAATGTGTAATAATTAAAATTTTTTATGAAACTTCCTCAGAGAATTTGAGGATCTTCATCTGTAAACCAAGAAGTAAAACAGACATCCTCATGATAGTTATGTGGAACCATTAGGAAGATTATATCAATATCATTGAGTATAGCAGCCTGGGTTTAACTGCTTTTTTATTTTTCTTGAAAAATGTAACATTCTTATTAGTATCTTTCATTTCTTATTTTTTGTTATAAAGTGGTATAGAAAAATACTTCTCAATTATTAGAAAAACCAATTGTTAAATTATAATGATAAATGACATTTGACACTGGGCCTTAGTGATAGAAATATTATGGTGAGGACTCAAGTGGAATGCAGAGTTCACATTCCATTTAAAAGTAGAAGCAGGACTATGAGTAGATTTATGTAAGCTCTTCCAAAGTTTCAAGAGAGCCAGAAATCCAGATTTTCATATGACATCTCCTGATTTTAAAATACTGGCAACTAATACAAAAATATTTTTAAAACACTGTACAGGCCAAATAAAACCCATCTGTGGGTCAGTTTTGTTTCAAGATTTCTTTAGGTATTCTGAATGAGTATAGCAGAACAAATTTGAGGGCATATATTGGAAACATCTAAAACAACTTGCAAGCAGGCCGTACCAGTTATAATCACTAGTGTCTGGTCTTGCTTCTAGCCAGTCCCTAGGCCTGACACCCTTTGAAATGCTCACCTGTTCTTGAATAAAAGAAAGGGCACGTTTTTTGAAAAAGGGAAAGAAGCCCTACGGAAACTTCTATTCACTAATACTTGTCACCATGGTAGCTGCTATTTGTTGAGCACATATTGTTGACCAGGGGATCTTTCAGACATTATTTATTCCTCACAGGAACTTTACAGTATAAATATTACCTCCACTTGCTGGGGTGCCCTACAAACACAGGGTAGAACTTCACTCAAAATTTTGTCTAGATGTAGAGACTGATAATCACACACACAACCCAAGAGGTTATTAAAAGTTTTATTAGTCACATAATAAAGTTTCTGGGAACAACAAGGCAGGCTCTCCAAGCTGGTTTGAAAATCGCTTGAGATAACAGAAGAAGGAGACTCACTTGAGATGTTATTTTTAAATTTTAAAAATTTATTTATTTTTGGCTGTGCTGGATCTTCATTACTATATGGGCTTTCTCTAATTGCATGGAGCGGGGCTACTCTCTAGTTGCAGTGCGTGGGCTTCTCATGGCAATTGCTTTTCTTGTTGCTGAGCATGGTCTCTAGAGCACACAGGCTTCAGTAGTTGCAACGCTTGTGTTTCCTGGGCTCTAGAGCCCAGGCTCAATAGTTGTAGCGCATGTGGCTGCTCCTCAGCATGTGGGATCTTCCCAGTGTGTGTATTAGTTGCTCAGTCATATCTGACTCTTTGTGACCCCATAGACTGTAGCCATGGAGACTGTAACCAGGCACCTCTGTCCATGGAATTATCCAGGCAAGAATACTGGAGTGGGTTGCCATCCCCTTCTCCAGGGATCTTCCCAACCCAGGAATCAAACCCAGGTCTCCTGCACTGCAGGCAGATTCTTTACTGTCTAAGCCACCAGGGAAGCCCAGGGATCTTCCCAGACCAGGGATCAAAACCATATGTCCTGCATTGTCAGGCAGATTCTTCACCACTGAGCCACCAGGGAAGCCCTGGCTCAGGATTTTTATTGTGGTTAGGGGTGGGCTCATGGGAGGATTTCTACTCATAGGCAGGGGCTTGTATAAGGCATTAAAGGAGGGACCACAATTTACTTTCTTGTTAGCTTTTCTAGATATGGGACAGAAGGGGAAAAGGGAAGGGTGAGGCCTCAAAGCTGTCCACACTCAAACTTCCAAAAAATAGAGTCAGATTTTTTACTAAAATGTTTTATAGATGAAGACCTAGAGACTCAGAGAGTTTATGGCTTTGGCCAAGATTGTATGGTAAAGATTTAAACTCAGGTCTAGTTCCCAAGTCACCAATTTCTCTTGCTACAAAGCTGGCATACTGACTTAAAATGTAAATAATTAGTTGCTTTCACTTAAGGTTATGGTTTCTCAGATAAAGAAATTAGGTCTGAGTTCACCATATATTGATACAACTGACTAGAGCTGAACAGGAACTACCCCTTTAGATGGCCACATGTACTCTTCACTTCAGCACTATCCCCACTACCCATTGTATCTTGATTCTGAAGCAAAATAGCATATAAAATTTATAATCACATTGTGTCATGACTTTCCAGAAGTTTAACTTATGTGTTTTGGCATGGATTTCTTTTGTTTGAGATTCATTCAGTTTCTTGAATCTGAAGGCTTAGCAATTGTGCCAAATTCAAAAAGTTTCCAGTCATTATTTCTTCAGATAAACTTTTAACTCTATTTGTTCCTTCTGGAACTCTGATAATAGGAACTTTGAATATTTGGTCATTGTTTGTTGAAACCCTAAAGATCTCTTATTTTTCTTCTTTTTTCTAATCTATTTTCTCTCTGTAGATTAGACTGGGTAAATTCCGACTATAAGTTCAATAATTTTATCCTGGATCATCTTCACTCTACTATTGAGTCAAACCAATGGGTTTTTATTTCAGTCACTGTACTTTTCCTTTTTTGTATTATTTCTATTACAAATTCCATTTCCTTGCTGAGATTTTTTATTTTGATATTTGTTTAGAAAATGGATGCTTTAAAAATCCTTGCCACTGTTTATAATAGCCAGGACATGGAAGCAACCTAGATGTCCATCAGCAGATAAATGGATAAGAAAGCTGTGGTACATATACACAATGGAGTATTACTCAGCCATTAAAAAGAATACATTTGAATCAGTTCTAATGAGATGGATGAAACTGGAGCCTATTATACAGAGTGAAGTAAGCCAGAAAGAAAAACACCAGTACAGTATACTAATGCATATATATGGAATTTAGAAAGATGGTAATGACAACCCTGTATGCGAGGCAGCAAAAGAGACACAGATGTATAGAACAGTCTTTTGGACTCTATGGGAGAGGGAAGGGGGGATGATTTGGGAGAATGGCATTGAAACATGTATAATATCATATAAGAAATGAATCGCCAGTCCAGGTTCGATGCAGGATACAGGAAGCTTGGGGCTGGTGCACTGGGATGACCCAGAGGGATGGTACAGGGAGGGAGGTGGGAGGGGGGTTCAGGATGGGGAACATGTGTACACCTGTGGCAGATGCATGTTGATGTATGGCAAAACCAATACAATATTGTAAAGTAAAAAATAATAATAATAAAAATAAATAAATAAGTAAATTAAAAAAATAAATAAATTTATTTTAAATAAATAAATAAATAATACTTCAAAAAAAAAAATCCTTGCCAGATAATTCTAACATCTGGTTCTTCTTGATATTGATAAACTCAGTTTCTTTTCTCACTCAGTTTATGCTTTTCTTGGTTCGTGGTATGAGGGGTCATTTTCTATTGTATCTTGGACATTTTGACTATATAATAGAAGACTCTGGGTAATATTTGAATTTCTTATTGTAGCAGGCAGTCACTCTGTTTAGTTTTAGCACCCAGGTCCTATTCTACTTTTTTTTAAATTATTATTATTATTTTACTTTACAATATTGTATTGGTTTTGCCATACATCAACATGCATCTGCCACGGGTGTACACGTGTTTCCCATCCTGAATCCCCCTCCCACCTCCCTCCCTCTACCATCCCTCTGGGTCATCCCATTGCACCAGCCCCAAGCTTCCTGTATCCTGTATCGAACCTGGACTGGCGATTCATTTCTTATATGATATTATACATGTTTTAATGCCATTCTCCCAAATCACTCCCCCCCCCACCCGTAGAGTCCAAAAGACTGTTCTACACATCTGTTTCTTTTGCTGCCTCGCATACAGGGTTGTCATTACCATCTTTCTAAATTCCATATATATGCCTTAGTATACTGCATTGGTGTTTTTCTTTCTGGCTTACTTCACTCTGTATAATAGGCTCCAGTTTCATCCACCTCATTAGAACTGATTCAAATGTATTCTTTTTAATGGCTGAATAATACTCCATTGTGTATATGTACCAAAACTTTCTTATCCATTCTTATGCTGATGGACATCTAGGTTGCTTCCATGTCCTGGCTATTATAAACAGTGCTGCGATGAACATTGGGGTACATGTGTCTCTTTCAATTCTGATTTACTTGGTGTGTATGCCCAGCAGTGGGATTGCTGGGTCATATGACAGTTCTATTTCCAGTTTTTTAAGGAATGTCCACACTGTTCTCCATAGTGGCTGTACTAGTTTGCATTCCCACCAACAGTGTAAGAGGGTTCCATTTTCTCCACACCCTCTCCAGCATTTATTGCTTGTAGACTTTTGGATCGCAGCCATTCTGACTGGTGTGAAGTGGTACCTCATAGTGGTTTTGATTTGCATTTCTCTGATAATGAGTGATGTTGACCACCTTTTCATGTGTTTGTTAGCCATCTGTATGTCTTCTTTGGAGAAATGTCTATTTAGTTCTTTGGCCCATTTATTGATTGAGTCGTTTATTTTTCTGGAATTGAGCTGTAGGAGTTGCTTGTATATTTTTGAGATTAGTTGTTTGTCAGTTGTTTTGCTATTATTTTCTCCCATTCTGAAGGCTGTCTTTTTACCTTGCTTATAGTTTCTTTTGTTGTGCAGAAGCTTTTGATTTTAATTAGATCTCATTTGTTTATTTTTGCTTTTATTTCCAATATTCTGGGAGGTGGGTCATAGAGGATCCTTCTCTGATGTATGTAGGAGAGTGTTTTGCCTATGTTCTCCTCTAAGAGTTTTATAGTTTCTGGTCTTATGTTTAGATCTTTAATCCATTTTGAGTTTATTTTTGTGTATGGTGTTAAAAAGTGTTCTAGTTTCATTCTTTTACTAGTGGTTGACCAGTTTTCCCAGCACCACTTGTTAAAGCGATTGCCTTTTCTCCCTTTTATATTCTTACCTCCTTTGTCAAAGATAAGGTGTCCATAGGTGGGTGGGTTTATCTTTGGACTTCCTATTTTGTTCCCTTGATCTATATTTCTGTCTTCGTGCCAGTATCATACTGTCTGGATGACTGTGGCTTTGTAGTAGAGCCTGAAGTCAGGCAGGTTGATGCCTCCAGTTCCATTCTTCTTTCTCAAGATTGCTTTGGCTATTTGAGGTTTTTTGTATTTCCATACAAATTGTGAAATTATTTGTTTTAGCTCTGTGAAAAATACCGTTGGTAGCTTGATAGGGATTGCATTCAATCTCTCACCGCTACTATTCAACATAGTTTTGGCCAGACCAATCAGAGCAGAAAAAGAAATAAAAGGAATCCAAATTGGAAAAGAAGAAGTAAAACTCTCACTGTTTGCAGATGACGTGATCCTCTACATAGAAAACCCTAAAGACTCCACCAGAAAATTACTAGAGCTAATCAATGAATATAGTAAAGTTGCAGGATATAAAATCAACATACAGAAATCCCTTGCATTCCTATACACTAATAATGAGAAAATAGAGAAATTAAGGAAACAATTCCATTCACCATTGCAATGAAAAGAATAAAATACTTAGGAATATATCTACCTAAAGAAACTAAAGACCTATATATAGAAAACTATAAAACACTGATGAAATAAATCAAAGAGGACACTAATAGATGGAGAAATATACCATGTTCATGGATCAGAAGAATCAATATAGTGAAAATGAGTATACTATCCAAAGCAATCTATAGATTCAATACAACCCCTATTCTACTTTTGAGGGCTGTACATCCAATGACAATTTAATTTTCTGACACTTTATAATGCAATTTGTCCAGGTGTCTCAGTGGTAAAGAATCTGCCTGTGATGCAGGAGATGCAGGTTCGATCCCTGGGTCAGGAAGATCCTCTGGAGGAGGGCATGGCAATCCACTCTAGGATTCTTGTCTGAAAAATCCCATGGACAGAGGAGACTGGTGAGCTACAGTGCATGGGGTCACAAAGAGTCAGACACAGCTGAACAACTGAGCATGCACCTTTGGTTTGTTTAGTCTGATTTCACTGGGGCTCACACTGATCCCTGTTGATATTGTCTGAGAGGGCAGAAAGTGCCTCTCTAGGTGGGTGAAGGGAGTATCCAGCCTTCAGGGATAAAGAGACCTTCAGTGGTAAAGAATCTGCCTGCAATGCAGGAGACATGGGTTCAATCCCTGGGTCAGGAAGGTCCCATGGAGAAGGAAATGGCAATCTACTTCAATATTCTTGCCTGGAGAATCCCATTGACAGAGGGGGCTGGCAGGTTACAGTCCATGAGGTCACAAAGAGTCAGATATGTCTTAGTGACTAACACTTTCACTTCAACTTTTCAAGAGTGAATGGTAGTCTTAGGCTTCTCAGGAACCAGGACTGCTTCATGAGCTAGTCCACTTATTATGGTGGGGTTTCCACTGCCAGTGCCACCTGGCTGTCCAGTGTTTTTCTGTAGTAGAATAAATTCTCTGGTCCACAGGGAAAAAACTACTGCCAGCTGGGTGGTGGTGTGGCAGAATCCCTCTGCTAGTGCTGCCAAGCTGCCTGGTATCTTTGTGGAGAGGAGGGGAGTATGTGGCCTGGTAGGTAAGAGAGTGCTTCCCCTGGATGCTTGTGGGGCTCCTGATCTATCCCCCTCCTGGTGCAAGTGGAAGTGCCTATGTTGTTAGGACCACAGTTCCATCCAAGCCTCCTCTCAAATATTCATTACCCCAAAGTCCCAATATGATCTGGATCCAGCCTACATTTTCACTTTTGTTGATCATCATTGTCCACCCCCCCCCCCCCCCCGTATATTCAGTTACTCAAATCCATCATGCTCTTCCTACTTGACTCCAGGACTATATACAAGCTGCTCCCTTTGTAACATTGTCCTCTCAGTATACTATTTCACCTGAAAAAATAATTTATTCTTCATATCACAGCTTATGTCAGTTCCTCTGTTGAGTCTTCTCTTACCCTCCTTTTTCACCCAAGATGTCAAGTATACCTGTTATGTACTCTTTGTTATAGCTCTGTACTGTTCTCTTTTTGTCTCTTACCCCATTTCAATATTTTTATTTAATTTCAAATCTAGAGAAAAGTTGCAATGATTCATACTTTACTCATATTGACCAATTAATTTACATTTTGCTCTGTTTACTTTACCAGTCCCCCCTCATATTTCAGATTATGTTGCAGATGTTGTTCCCCTTTACCCATAAATTCTTTAGTATGTATTTCTTAATAACTACACATTATTTTACATAGTGACATGAAAGTCGCTCAGTTGTGTCTGACTCTTTGTGATCCCTTGGACTATATAGTCCATGGAATTCTCTAGGCCAGACTACTAGAGTGTAGCCATGCCCTCCTCCAGGGAATCTTCCCAACCCAGGGATTGAACCCAGGTCTCCTGCATTGCAGGTGGATCCTTTACCAGCTGAACCACCAGGGAAGCCCTATTTTACATAACTGCAGTATAATTAAAAGTATCAGGAAATTTAACTTTGTTAAAATTCTATTATCTAATTCAGAGTCCATAATCAAATTTTGTCAGTAATTTCTATAATGTTATTGTATTAATAGTTATTTTTCACAGCCCAGAATCTGTCCCAAGGTCACACATTGCATTTAGGTGCCCTGTCTCTTTAGGCTGCTTTAATTGGGAACACTTCCTCAGTCCTTGTCTTTCTTGACCTTGATCTGTTTTATGAGTACAGGCCAGTTACATTGTAAAATGTGCAGCTATTTGGGTTTGCTAATGTTTTCTCGTGATTTTGTTGTTTAGTCACAATTAGATTCCATTTATACATAGGTAATGGTTGCCACTTTCCTATCCCCATAGTATTCTTTGGGAAGAATTTACGTATGACCTCTTGTAAGAACCAACCATGTCTTCTTTATTGTTGGAAGCCCCCCATCCCACTATTTAAAATGGTGGCCCATTAACAACATCCAACCTGTAATGAATCAGTGCTAGGCCCCTGGAATTTCTCTCTGTGCTGTACTTAGTCATTCAATTGTGACCAACTCTTTGCAACCCTATGGACTGCCCACAGGATCCTCATGGGATTTTCCAGGCAAGAATACTGGAGTGGTTGTCATTTCCTTCTCCAGGGGATCTTCCTGACCCAGGGATTGAACCCACATCTCCTGTGTTTCCTGAATTGCAAGCGGGTTCTTTAGCTGCTGAGCCATCTTCTCACTTCCTTGTCCTATGCTAAAAGGATGAATATGTATGAAAGAACATTCATTGAGAATTTACTGTGAATCTTTATATCAGCCAGGTGAGATAGGGATTATTGTTGAATTTTACACACTAGAAAGTGAAAATTTTAGAACTGGAATTTAAAGCCAAGTCTTCATTTAAGCATTCACTTCCTTTCAGCAGAGGTTGGATTCCTATAAGCATCTCACAGTCTTGAGTCACTGAGTGTTGCCAAACTCATTCCACCTCCCTCTATTCTGACTCCTCACAACCAAGGGGGCACACTATAAATTTAGACCTTCATATGTGCATCTCAGAAGTGTTGTAAAGTTGCAACTTTGTGCTTATGGCTTCATTTGCAGAAAAATCATGTAGTTTCAAAGTAGAGATTATGGTTCCATTTCTCTTTCTCAAAGAAGGCACTAGTTAGTCTGAGAAGATATTAGGTAGGTAACACATTTTATACATTCAATGGATTCTGTCTCTGAACATTCAACTGTTTTTGTTTCTTAAATTTTTAACTTCACAGAGAAGCTGAACGTAGAGCAGAGCACTGGCTTTGGTCAAAGAGATGGCAGACACCCAGTCAAGAAACTCCTCTGCTTCAATAAAACCAAAATGAATAGCAGTTCATTTTAAGAGGAGGGCACAAGACAATAAAAGACCAATCAAGCAACTTGATAAAGACCTTTCTTAAGAGGTTACAGAGGGCATTGTGACTGGAGTCACTCTGTTTGTTCGACAGCCATTATCAATATTATAATTTATCACATTTTTTTGGAAACTCAGACCTAGCAATAGATTTTATTAGTAAACTAAAAAAAAAAGTTTGAAGTCCATTTTATAGATGACAAGGCAGAGGCCCAGAGTAGTCAAGTAACTTTCCAAAGGCTACTTATGAAACTTAGGATTTAGTCTTAGTAAAGGGAAAGACACTCATTTGTGTCTGACTCTGCAACCCCATGGGCTATACAGTCCAGAATACTGGAGTGGGTAGCTTTTCCCTTCTCCAGGAGATCTTCCCAACCCAGGGATCAAACCCAGGTCTCTCACATTGCAGGCAGATTCTTTACCAGCTGAGCCACAACGGAAGCCCAGGATTTAGTCTTACCTAAGACTTAAACTGCCTACCATAAATCCCAACAAAATATGTCCACACTTTTGAATAATTATTTACTTATTTATTTTTGTAGCCAGATTGTTTTTAGCAGTCTGCCTTATGTTTAATTTAAATCTACTGTTCTTGATTTCAAAAAGTGAAATTCTCCCTGCATAGAGCAAAGCCCTGATTCTTTTTCTTTAAATATCCACAAATAATTCTCATGATTTCAATTTTTAAAATTTTAATTATTTTGAAAGAAAACATAGAATGGTAGTGTTTTCAAGGAACATTTGTGATTATATAACAGCCTCAAAATTTATAGATGAGATCCAGACAAATAAAGTGATGTTCACACATCACATTTAGTGCCAGAGAAGCCTACGTAAATGTCAACCCATCACGTCCAACAGTATCTTGTGGGGCCTGCATATGCAGTCCACTAACAGACAGAAAGTGAACTTAATACTAGATGGCCACAATTATAGAATGGTAGCTGGAGAATGGTGGACATTCCTTTTCTCTTCCCAGCTGGTCAAATTTTAGCTCTATATTGAGTACTGAGTACTGAGATTGGCTTGTCTCTTTAGTCTTCCTCCCTTTTCCCTGTCCCTCTGCCTTTTCCCTGTCCCTCTGCCTTTTCCATCCAGGTCAAGAGTAGGAAGTACATTACTCAGTACTTCATTATGGGATGGCTCCTCTGTGGCTAGTGTGGGAAGCATTTGGTTGTCTCAGATTCTTGCCAGTGGTGCATCAGGAAAACAAGCAAATACCTGTCTTACTAAGATAGCTTTCTTTTCACATGGAAAAGACTAAATGCCCTTTTATATATAAAGGGCTCTTTTAAATATCTTTGTATAGTACTATGGGATTATGTCTATGATGAAATGTCAAATGAAAAAAAAAACAAGGTGGAGAAAAAGTCTTATATTTTAAAAAATAATGATACAACCAGAGATCCCTGAACACTGACAAAATATCTGATAAAATTATTACTTTCTGACGGACAAGAGTGTTTTAGTTATGTTTTTTTAAAAAGATTGTTTTTTTTTTGAGATTCATAATGAAATATTTAATCATTAAACTATCTGATGTGTGGGATTTTCCACAAAATAATCCAGGGCATGTTTTGGGGGAAGTGAGTGGGGCAAAGGTTAAATGAGGTTGTCCATGAATTGATAATTATTGAAAATAGATGGGTAAGAAAATTACTAGAGCTAATCAAAGAATATAGTAAAGTTTCAGGATATAAAATCAACACACAGAAATCCCTTGCATTCCTATATACTAACAATGAGAAAACAGAAAGAGAAATTAAGGAAAAAATTCCATTTACCATTGCAACAACAAAAAAAATAAAGTACTTAGGAATATATCTACCTAAAGAAACAAGAGACCTATATATAGAAAACTATAAAACACTGATGAAAGAAATCAAAGAGGACATAAATAGATGGAGAAATATACCATGTACTTGGACCAGAAGAATCAATATAGTGAAAATGAGTATACTACCCAAAGCAATCTATAGACTCAATGCAATCCCTATCAAGCTAACAACGGTATTTTTCATAGAACTAGTCAAATAATTTCACAATGTGTATGGAAATACAGAAAGAAAAAAAAAACTCAAAGAGCAAAAGCAATCTTGAGAAAGAAAAAAATCAACTGGAGGAATCAATCTGCATGACTTCAGGCTATACTACATAGCTACAGTTATCAAGACAGTACAGTACTGGCACAAAGACAGAAATATAGATCAACGGAACAAAATAGAAAGCCCAGAGACTGATAGGTCCGCGCACCTATGGACACCTTATCTTTGACAAAGGAGGCAAGAATATACAATGGAGAAAAGACAATTTCTTTAAGAAGTGGTGCTGGGAAAACTGGTCAACCACTTGTAAAAGAACAAATCTAGAATGCTTTCTAACACCATACACAAAAATAAACTCAAAATGGATTAAAGATCTAAACCTAAGACCAGAAACTATAAAACTCCTAGAGGGAAACATAAGGCACTCTCTGACATAAATCGCAGCAGGATCCTCTATGACCCACCTCCCAGAGTAATGGAAATAAAGGCAAAAATAAACAAATGGGTCATAGAGGATCCTGCTGTGATGTATGTCAGAGAGTGTTTTGCCTATGTTCTCCTCTAGGAGTTTTATAGTTTCTGGTCTTATGTTTAGATCTTTAATCCATTTTGAGTTTATTTTTGTGTATGGTGTTAGAAAGTGTTCTAGTTTCATTCTTTTACTAGTGGTTGACCAGTTTTCCCAGCACCACTTGTTAAAGAGATTGTCTTTAATCCATTGTATATTCTTGCCTCCTTTGTCAAAGATAAGGTGTCCATATGTGCGTGGATTTATCTCTGGGCTTTCTATTTTGTTCCATTGATCTATATTTCTGTCTTTGTGCCAGTACCATACTGTCTTGATAACTGTGGCTTTGTAGTAGAGCCTGAAGTCAGGTAGGTTGATTCCTCCAGTTCCATTCTTCTTTCTCAAGATAGCTTTGGCTATTCGAGGTTTTTTGTATTTCCATACAAATTGTGAAATTATTTGTTCTAGCTCTGTGAAGAATACTGTTGGTAGCTTGATAGGGATTGCATTGAATCTATAAATTGCTTTGGGTAGTATACTCATTTTCACTATATTGATTCTTCCAATCCATGAACATGGTATATTTCTCCATCTATTAGTGTCCTCTTTGATTTCTTTCACCAGTGTTTTATAGTTTTCTATATATAGGTCTTTAGTTTCTTTAGGTAGATATATTCCTAAGTATTTTATTCTTTCCGTTGCAATGGTGAATGGAATTGTTTCCTTAATTTCTCTTTCTGTTTTCTCATTATTAGTGTATAGGAATGCAAGGGATTTCTGTGTGTTGATTTTATATCCTGCAACTTTACTATAGTCATTGATTAGTTCTAGAATATCAGAAATAAAAGCAAAAATAAACAAATGGGACCTAATTAACCTTAAAAGCTTCTGCACATCAAAGGAAACTATCAGCAAGGTGAAAAGACAGCCTTCAGAATGGGAGAAAATAATAGCAAATGAAGCAACTGACAAACAACTAATCTCAAAAATATACAAGCAACTCCTACAGCTCAACTCCAGAAAAATAAACGACCCAATCAAAAAATGGGCCAAAGAACTAAATAGACATTTCTCCAAAGAAGACATACAGATGGCTAACAAACACATGAAAAGATGCTCAACATCACTCATTATCAGAGAAATGCAAATCAAGACCACTATGAGGTACCATTTCACACCAGTCAGAGTGGCTGCGATCCAAAAGTCTACAAATAATAAATGTTGGAGAGGGTGTGGAGAAAAGGGAACTCTCTTACACTGTTGGTGGGAATGCAAACTAGTACAGCCACTATGGAGAACAGTGTGGAGATTCCTTAAAAAACTGGAAATAGAACTGCCTTATGATCCAGCAATCCCACTGCTGGGCATACACACTGAGGAAACCAGAAGGGAAAGAGACACGTGTACCCCAATGTTCATCACAGCACTGTTTATAATAGCCAGGACATGGAAGCAACCTAGATGTCCATCAGCAGATGAATGGATAAGAAAGCTGTGTACATATACACAATGGAGTATTACTCAGCCATTAAAAAGAATTCATTTGAATCAGTTCTAATGAGGTGGATGAAACTGGAGCCTATTATACAGAGTGAAGTAAGCCGGAAGGAAAAACACCAATACAGTATACTAATGCATATATATGGAATTTAGAAAGATGATAACAATAACCCTGTGTTCGAGACAGCAAAAGAGACACTGATGTATGGAACAGTCTTATGGACTCTGTGGGAGAGGGAGAGGGTGGGAAGATTTGGGAGAATGGCATTGAAACATGTAAAATATCATGTATGAAACGAGATGCCAGTCCAGGTTCAATGCACGATACTGGATGCTTGGGGCTAGTGCACTGGGATGACCCAGAGGGATGGTATGGGGAGGGAGGAGGGAGGAGGGTTCAGGATGGGGAGCACATGTATACCTGTGATGGATTCATTTTGATATTTGGCAAAACTAATACAATTATGTAAAGTTTAAAAATAAAATAAGATAAAAAATAAACAAATGGGACCTAATTAAACTTAAAACCTTTTGCACAATGAAGGAAACTATAAGCAAAGTGAAAAGACAGCCTTCAGAATGGCAAAAAATAATAGCAAATGAAGCAACTGACAAAGAATTAATCTCTAAAATATATAAGCAGCTCCTGCAGCTCATTTCCAGAAAAATAAATGACCCAATCAAAAAATGGGCCAAAGAACCAAACAGACATTTCTGCAAAGAAGACTTACAGATGGCAAACAAACGCATGAAAAGATGCTCAACATCACTCATTATCAGAGAAATGCAAATGAAAACCACAATGAGGTACCATCTCATGCCAGTTAGAATGGCTACTAGTGCAAACAATAAATGCTGGACAGGGTGTGGAGAAAAGGGAACCCTCTTACACTTTTGGTGGGAATGCAAGCTAGTACAGCCACTATGGAGAACAGTGTGGAGATTCCTTAAAAACTAGAAATAAAATTGTCATATGACCTAGCAATCTGACTGCTGGGCATACCCACTGAAGAAACCAGATCTGAAAGAGACACATGTACTCCAATGCTCATTGCAGCACTGTTTATAATAACCAGGACATGGAAGCAACCTAGATGTCCATCAGCATAAGAATGGATAAGAAAGTTTTGGTACATATACACAATGGAATATTACTCAGCCATTAAAAAGAATACACTGAATCAGTTCTAATGAGGTGGATGAAACTGGAGCCTATTATACAGTGTGAAGTAAGCCAGAAAGAAAAACACCAATGCAGTATACTAATGCATATATATGGAATTTAGAAAGATGGTAATGATAACCCTATATGCGAGACAGCTAAAAGAGACACAGATGTATAGAACAGTCTTTTGGACTCTGTGGGAGAAGGCGAGGGTGGGATGATCTGAGAGAATAGCATTGAAACATGTATATTATCATATGTGAAACAGATCACCAGCCCAGGTTCGATACATGAGACAGAGTGCTTGGGTCTAGTGCACTGGGATGACCCAGAGGGATGGGATGGGGAGGGAGGAGGGTGGGGGTTTCAGGATGGGGAATACATGTACACTCATGGCTTATTCATGTCAATGTATAGCAAAAACCACTACAATACTGTAATAAGCCTCCAATTAAAATAAATAAATTTTAAAAAGATAAATATTTTAAATAAATAGTTTTTTTTTTAAAGAAAATGGATGGGTACATGGAGGTTTATTATAGTATTCTATGTTCATGAGATTTAATATTTTCCATAATAAGTTGAAGAATTCTTATTAGTACACTTAACGGAGAAAGCAAGAACTCACATTCCTTGAGTTCTCAAGGGCTTAGAGAGGGAGAAGTAAAGAGGGTGATGGGAATCCCATTCTGCAGTATCATAAATATTATTTATCTATGTATCTATTAATTTTTAAATTGAGATGTAATTGACATGTAACATTACATTAGTTTCAGGTTCAATATTTATGTATGTTATAAAATGATCACCATAGTAAGTCTAGTTAACATTCATCACCACACATTGTTCCAGTTTTTTTCTTATGAGAACTTTTAAGATCTAATCTCTTAGCAACTGTCAAATATAGAACACAGTATTATTAACTATATTCACCATGATGTACATTACATCCCCGTGACTTATTTTGTAACTGGAGGCTTGCACCTTTTGACCCCCTACATCCGTTTTGTTCCTCACCACTCTGGAAATCATCAACCTGTTCTCTGTTATCTATAACTTCAGTTGTTGTTGTTGTTGCTTTAGATTTCACAAATAAGTAAAATCCTAGAGTATTTGTCTTTCTACTTTTTTCACTTGCCATAATGCTCTCAAGTTTCACCCAGGTCATCAAAAATATCACCGTTTTTAAACCAGAGTTATTTTTTCTTTTTACATTGGTTTCTTCTTCCCTTTACCTGAATGAGTTGAGCCTCATCCAGTGAGGCTTTGAACCCTCTTTTACTATTTCTCCTGGAATGAAAACAATCAACTTTCCCATTCCCAGATCATCTCTGGGCTCTATTTAGATATGGCTTAACAAATGTCTCCAAAATTACTCATCTAAATATTAATGCTTACTATGCTATCTACCAGTGTTTCCTCTCTGATTCCTTCATGGTTCTCACCACCAGATATACTGATGCTTTTCCTAAAACCTATGTCTGCACCTTACCTTCAGAAGGCACTGCTCCACTTCTTCACCATCATCTCTAGCCTATATTATTCACTCTCTCAAAATAATATTACTAATATCTTCTATTTATTGAGTGATCATTATATACCTGAAACTTTAAGTGCTTTTACAAATGTTATCTTGTTTAACCTTTATAATAACTCCCTGAAATAGGCATTAGTATTGTTTCCACTTTATACATAAGGAAACAGAGAAATCAAGTATATGGGTTTAACCCATATAATTGTTAAGTGTCAGAACTAAGATCTGAATACAGTAGCCTGTACTATATACTGCTGCTGCTGCTGCTGCTAAGTCGCTTCAGTCGTGTCTGACTCTGCGACCCCATAGACGGCAGCCCACCAGGCTCCCCTGTCCCTGGGATTCTCCAAGCAAGAACACTAGAGTGGGTTGCCATTTCCTTCACCAGTGCATGAAAGTGAAAAGTTAAAGCAGAGTTGCTCAGTCGTGTCCAACTCTTAGTGACCCCATGGACTGCAGACTACCAAGCTCCTCCGCCCATGGGATTTATACTGCCTCCTACTTATTGCAGGCTTTGTTATCAGTGAGGGTGTAGCCCTAAGATGCATAAAACAAACAATACTATTTTCAGTTTTTGAATAAGGTGGTGATTTTCCCTGTGAGCCATATAGAACAGTAAGCCTAAACAAGAGTCTCCAGTCCAGGAGAGGTATTTTAATCTTCTAGAATGCTTAGTGGAGTTCATAGAAATTTCCTGGTACACTGAATCTACCAATAAATGGCAGCTATGATTACCACTTGTTTTTTAAAATAATAATGATGATGATAGAGAAGTACTGAATACAATTAATGATTGAAAGGAAAGGCATTATTTGATAGAGCTTCAGAAAAGGTGAACTGAGAAACCAAAGTCTGACTATGATGTGTAGGCTTGTTTGGTTTTTTTAATCAGTTTCTTTTTGTTCATTTTCACTGAGATGAGAGGTGTAGGAAGATTGATGATGCTTATGCTGCTCTGGGAGTCTCTCAACAGAAATGCTTAAAATGCAGCAGTGAGAAAAGTCCCAGGTGTCAGGGTCACTGAGTCCTGGGCTACAAACAGCTGGCTCAATGCATCTTTACAAGAATTCCTGATGGGCCCATTCTGAAATGACAGTGAATATGCTCTGTAGCACCAATTGCTTTGCCTGAATTTAGTCAACTCGTCTCCTCAATGGACTGAATTTCATTAAAAAATTTTTTTAAAGATTTTTTGAGTATACAAAGTGACAAGTATGGAGAAGGCAATGGCACCCCACTCCAGTACTCTTGCCTGGAAAATCCCATGGACGGAGGAGCCTGGTAGGCTCTCGACTATGGGGTCGCGAAGAGTCAGACACGATTGAGCGACTTCACTTTCACTTTTCCCTTTCATGCATTGGAGAAGGAAATGGAAACCCACTCCAGTGTTCTTGCCTGGAGAATCCCAGGGACGGCGGAGCCTAGTGGGCCACCGTCTATGGGGTCACACAGAGTCGGACACGACTGAAGCGACTTAGCAGCAGCAGCAGCAGCAATGACAAGTAACCACCTTTTCTGCCTCTCTCTTTTCTGTAGGTTTTAGTAAACTTTTATTTAGTGCTTTTTCGGTGCCAAGTCTCATTCTGTGGAGCTACCAATATGACATTTGAGCTCTAGCTGGCACAAACATGAAAAGCTCCCAATCTGTCTCAAAAGTTACCTAGGGCCTGAAATTCCTACTATTAAGATTAATCAATTGAGTTTAATTAACACTTATTGACTGTCAGGTATATATAAGACTATGGTAAATGCTGAATAAGAATATGACATTGCTGTATCCTCATGAAGTTCATAGTCTGGTGGAGAATGTGTACATGGATAATTAAGGACATTACAACATGCGTATTACTCTACTCATAATATATACTAAGTATGGTGATGCAAGAGAAGGAGTCTAAGTCACTCTGCTTGGGAAAGTTAAAGGAAAGAAAGATCACATTTGAGAAGGAATATGAAAGACAAATGAGTGTGTATTAGTTAGATGGAAAATAACAAAGAGGGAAGAGTAGGGGAAACAGAATCAGAAAAGGTTTACATATGTTAATCCAATAATAGCTCCATCTGAGTGTGAAGTGCATTTTATGGCATGCCAAAAAATGAAAGGATCTGAAGGAAGGGGTTGGGAGAATTTGAATATTTATTGAGTGCTGCTTAAGCAGCACTGTGCTAAATATTTTACACATATTTTATCCTAACAAGTATATGGAATAGAAATTATTGTTACCTCATACAGCAATGACTGTGAATTGCTCACCAAATATTCATATTTGTTGCTGTATAGTTGCTCAGTTGGGTCTAACTCTTTGCAATCTCATGGACTGTAGCATACCAGGCTTCCCTGTCCTTCACTATCTTAAGTTTACTCAAACTCATGTTCATTGAGTCAATGATGCCATCCAACCATCTCATCCTCTGTTGCCACCTTCTCCTCCTGCCCTCAATCTTTCCCTGCATCAGGGTCTTTTCCAATGAGAACCCCATGAACAGTATGAAATATTCACATATGCCTCTATATTATCTAGCCTGTCTTTCAATAGATTTGAGCCATGAGATTGCATTTTGGCTAATGAGATATGGGCTAAAAATTTGTAAGCTATTTCCTATATTAATGGGATTCTTCAGCTCTCTCTTTGCCTTCTGTGTCACCCAGAGGCCATGTGTTCTAGATAGTATTACCTCATTTATCTTGAGCATAATATGAATAAGAAATAACCTGTTATTATATTACATCTCTAAGATTTGAGGGTTAAAATTTTACTATAGCATAGGCCATTCCAGGAGTCACCAAGATATCACCAGTGGGTCAAAAATGACCTGCCACCTGTTTTTGTAAATAAAATCTTATTGGAACACAGTCACAGCCAAACATTTATATATCGACCTTATGACTACTTACATGCTAGAGTTGAATAGTAGCTACAGTGATTATATGGTCTGCAAAGTCTAAAATATTTGCTACCTAGCCCTTTACAAAAACAATACAAAAAAACTTTGCTGACCTCTATCCTATTTTACAAACAAGGAAAGGAAAACACATTAGTCAGTCATGTTGTTGGCATTTGAACCTAGTTCTGATTTTGATGCTATATCCTGTTATTTGCTTTTATTGCCATTGGTTCTTGACCTCCACTTGGTTCAGTACTTCAGTGATTATAATTCTCCTGTTCATCTACCCATACCTCACACCAAATGGATTGACAACCTATTCTGGAAACACTGTTCCAGTCAATATTGTCATGCTTCTGAGTAACATCTTACATTACTTATCCCCTAATACCTAAATTTTCCTATGAGACTTACCTTATCACTGAGGGACTGGCAATGAGGAACAGAAGAATCAAGACTAACTCCTAGAACTAAGATTTGCAACTGAATGGAAGCAGGATAAATAGGTTGAGAGCTGATGTAGGGATGGGTTAGGGGACTGAAATGAGAGTGAAATCTAATACTAAACCTGTTGAGTATAAGGTTTCCCTGGGAAAATGCAGGTGAAGATATTCTACAGACAGATGGATGAATGTGAAGCTCAGGAAAGAGGTCTGGGTAGTAGATAAAATAGAGTGTATGATATCCTTTCTTATTTAAGTGTTACGATGGTTAGTGTTAGAGCCTTTTTTATATCTAATTTTATTTATGTTTGGCTGTGCTGTCTTTGTTGCTGCATGGGTTTTTCTCTAGTTGCAGAGAGTGGGGGCTACTCTCTAGTTGTGGTGGCACTGTCTTATTGGGGTGCTTTCTCTCGTTGAAGAGCATGGGCTCTAGGGTGTGTGGCATTCAGTAGTTTTGACACACGAGCTCAGAGGTTGTGGCTCCCAAGCTCTAGAGCACAGCCTCAGTAGTTGTAGGGCATGGGTTTAATTGCTCCATGGCATGTGGGATCTTCCTGGACCAGGGCTTGAACCCATGTCCCCTGCATTGGCAGACAGATTCTTTACCACTGAGCCACCAGGGAAGCCTAGTGTTAAAGTTTTAAGATGGCTTGCCCAGGTCAGGGCTCAATCCAAACCAGGTTTGTGTTCATTCTGTGATTATATAAAAGCAAAGTTAATGGACACAGCTGTGACCTTACCCTTTTAAGCAACAGACCTATTTATCCCTAGAACATAGCACACCATGTCTTTATGGCAGAACCAGAGTGTTTCATGTTTCCAGGCCATATGAAACTCTATTTGGGACTGGGGAGCTTCCTATCAGAAAAATAACCAAAGCCTTTACTGTTAATCCAAGATTTCATAGGAACTAGTAGCAGCCTCAGTATCTCAAGGCCATAGTTTTTTTTTTGAAAAAAAAATGAAGAAAACCATAGTTTTCTCATTGAGAGAAACAATGGTATGAATTATTCAGTATGCCACAGGAAGGCTATAAATTATTTGAGTACTGCACAGTGTAATGGTAGTTGAATCTAGGATTGCTAATGCAGTAGAGTAAATAATCTTCAAGATATGCAAAAGTGGAGCTTCTCCCCTTTATGCCACCCCCTTTCTACCAGGAGAGGGGCTGTGGGCCAAGTACCTGACTTCAGACTTAACTCATGTCAAAAATACTTGATCTTCTCACTACCCTCTCCAGGGAAACCTCATTTAAGAAATCAAGCATAATAACAAAACAATAAAATCAAATATTAAAAATCCAATAACAATGTAATGTGTTTTCTTTTCTTCATAGTTTGCTCCTTCTCATGGCCCTTCCACACTTGTTCAGTTGCTAAGTCGTGTCTGACTCTTTGCAACCTCAGGGGCTGCAGCATGCCAGGCTCCTCTGTTCTCCACTATCTCCTGGAGTTTGCTCAAGTTCATGTCCATCCACACTAATTCATTGCAAGTAAGTAATCTGAGGAAAAAATGAATACCTAATATATTGACTTGGCCAGAAGCATCATCTCCTTTGAAAACCCATATATCACATCAGAATCCACTTTATGGGCATGAGTCCTGTGCAGTCAACCAGGCTCTATGCTCAGAAGAATCCCAGTGTTGACTTAGGGCTTTGCTGTCACTGTCTTGAATTTTTAAAATAATTTTTGAAAAAGGGTCTCATGTTTTAATTTTGCACTGGGGACCTGCTAATGATGTAGCTCGTTTTGTCTTACACTTGACTTTGGTTTCCTAACATCCAGTCCTTTAAATATACTCAGGCCAAAAATGCTGTGGAAATGCTTGAAAAAATTTTGTGCCTCAGTATGTATGGTAATAAGTGGGATGTTTTTGTTAATATGCTTACTGGCATATATCTGGACTGTTTCTGCATCCTCTGGTTTTGAGCTATGACAAGATGATGCTTGGCTAATTTCTAAGATTTTGATAGGAATAGTGACAAAGAAAACCTAGATATCCATATACAGAAGGGTGCTTAGTCTGTGTCAATAATATTGACCATGGAAAGGTCCATTCTGCAGAGATGGTTGGTCTCTGTTCAGCTTGTTTAAGGCAACACTGCTGATTGTGTCTTCTCACATTTAGTCTCTTTTGGACCTCCCTTAGGGATTCCTCTACCTCTCTCCCACCGGCGGGCACTATTAGCTACTCTATAGGAAAGTTTACAGTTAAGAATGAATGCATGCATGCTAAGTCACTTCAGTTGTGTCTGACTCTCTGCGACCTCATGGACAGCAGTCCATCAGGCTCCTCTGTCCATAGGATTCTCCAGGCAAGAATACTGGAGTGGGTTGCCACCTCCCTCTCCAACAGTTAAGAATGCTTTCACTTTATTATACTCCTCTATATTATCTCCCTCTTTAGGCAGCATGACCACCTTTGCTAGAATTCAAGCTAACTGTTGCTTCATCTTGGGCTCTTCTGCCTCTGATATCTTAGTCATGAGAAAAGAATGTTATTGTCTGAAGCATAGTTAAGGGAAGTAGGGGCAGGGGACGAAATTTCTAGAGGGTCCTTTAAAATAAAACATCTCTGGATTTTCCTCTTGAATCCATGAAAAACCATTATTTCAGGCTTCAGATGTTTGTGTATATTTATGATTCTTTCTAAACCAACCAAGCCATATACCCCTGAAGCCTAGCACCATCCGTGCCCTAAAGAGACGTTGTCAGTCGCTGGATTTTCTCTACCCTTATCTCCTTTTCTGAATCCAATTTTCTTTATTTTTTTTTCTTCTTAGTGACCTTTTGTAACCTTCTTTTGATGTCATGGAGAGCGAAAATCTAGATATGGGACAAGGTAATGGTGTAGATGTTCACTGTGACTTGGCAAACTTTCTCCCTGTCGGTTGGAGACTCAGGCAGGAGGTGTGAGAAATGTACTGTCACTGGCAGAAATGCTCCCTGAAATGAGGCATTAGTTTGAATCCCAATTTAAAATTAAAAAAGGATGGAGAGGAGGAGGCCCATCCATTGCCCACCCCCCCGTCTTTATTCACCTGCTTAATGACTCAGGCTGTTCATTAGGCATCAAAGGAGCAAACTGTATCATTTCCCCAGCTTCAAAAATGGAAACGCCTGCATTTAAATTACACCAACATGCTCCAAAGCCTCTTTAATTGAAAGTATGTGATGGGATCTAATGTAACATTTATTTTTCTACAATTGACATGAGAGGAAGAGGTGTGGGGTTTAAGAAATATTTTATTTAAAGACAGAGTTTAAGAGGCTGTGGGAGTGATTGCGAGCTTGTCAGCTGACTCATTGATGCCTGGAGAGAAATCTTTGTCATGAGCCAATCTGAATCTCAACATGAGCCAGGACAGTATACTGAAGGTTCTGTCCCTCCCCTGTGCCCACTCCCTCTACCCCCATATCTTCTCTCCCTGGCAGTTATTATCTCCATTAACAAAAAAAAATCAGTGCTCAATATCTATTGGAAACATTCACTACAAAATTAATCCAATAAAAGGCCTACACTGAGGTCTTATTTATTAACAGACATGTCTTTCCAGCCTACATACAAGTAAAATATGTGTGCTTGCAGGAATTACTGGTATTATGGGTACAAAATGCTGGCATTCAAAAAGAAGCCACCAACGGTGTGGGGAAAACATCCTGTTTATCTTACTGAGTTTGGCTGTGCATAGCCCTCTGTGTTGGGGAAAAATAATTTTGTAAACCAGCTTAATTTTGGGTGGGGGAAGAAAGAGATATTCTTACTTCCAAGGGAGGTACTAGGTTGGCTTACTGCGATTATCTGCAGTATCAAAAAGATTAAGGGAAATACTCTCAGGTTAACTGTCTCCTCATAATCGCAGCTATTAGGAAAGGATATTGCATAATTATATATTAGAACTCAGTAATTGCTCTGTTGGGTTTAGGCAAGGCACAAGGAGGACGAGGGACTAGTGCATGCACAGTTCAGTTCAGTTGAGTTGTTCAGTCGTGTCCGACTCTTTGTGACTCCATGAAACACAGCACGCCAGGCCTCCCTATCCATCACCAACTGCCAGAGTCTACCCAAACCCATGTCCATTGAGTCAATAATGCTATCCAACCATCTGATCCTCTGTTGTCCTCTTCTCCTCCCACCTTCAATCTTTCCCAGCATCAGGGTCTTTTCAAATGAGTCAGCTCTTCGCATCAAGTGGCCAAAGTATTGAAGTTTCAGCTTCAACGTCAGTCCTTCCAATGAACACCCAGGACTGATCTCCTTTAGGGTGGACTGGTTAGATCTCCTTGCAGTCCAAGGTACTCTCAAGAGTCTTCTCCAACACCATGGTTCAACAGCATCAATTCTTTGGCACTCAGCTTTCTGTATAGTCCAACTCTCACATCCATACATGACTAGTGGAAAAGCCATAGCCTTGACTAGATGGACCTTTGTTGGCAAAGTAATGTCTCTGCTTTTTAATATGCTATGTAAGTTGGTCATAACTTTCCTTCCAAGGAGTAAGTGTCTTTTAATTTCATGGCTGAAGTCACCATGTGCAGTGATTTTGGAGCCACAAAAAATAAAGTCAGCCACTGTTTCCACTGTTTCCCCATCTATTTGCCATGAAGTGATGCGACCGGATGCCATGATCTTAGTTTTCTGAATGTTGAGCTTTAAGCCAACTTTTTCACTCTCTTCTTTCACTTTCATCAAGAGGCTTTTTAGTTCCTCTTCACTTTCTGCCATAAGGGTGGTGTCATCTGCATATCTGAGGTGATTGATATTTCTCCCAGCAATCTTGATTCCAGCTTGTGCTTCTTCCAGACCAGCGTTTCTCATGATGTACTCTGCATATAAGTTAAATATGCAGGGTGACAATATACAGCCTTGATGTACTCCTTTTCCTATTTGGAACCAGTCTGTTGTTCCATGTCCAGTTCTAACTATTGCTTCCTGACCTGCATACAGGTTTCTCAAGGCAGGTCAGGTGGTCTGATATTCCCATCTCAGTAAGAATTTTCCAGAGTATGTTGTGATCCACACAGTCAAAGGCTTTGGCATAGTGAGTAAAGCAGAAATAGATGTTTTTTAGGCACTTCCTTACTTTTTAGCTAATCAAAGCTATTGTTTTTCCAGTGGTCATGTATGGATGTGAGCGTTGGACTATAAAGAATGCTTAGTGCTGATGAATTGATGTTTTTGAACTGTGATGTTGTAGAAGACTCTTGAGAGTCCCTTAGACTGCAAGGAGATTCAACCAGTCCATCCTAAGGGAAATTAGTCATGCATATTCATTGGAAGGACTGATGCTGAAGCTGAAATTCCAATACTTTGGCCACCTGATGTGAAGAGCTGACTCATTTGAAAAGACCCTGATGCTGGGAAAGATTGAAGGCAGGAGGAGAAGGGGACGACAGAGGGTGAGATGGTTGGATGGCATCACAGACTCAATGGACATGAGTTTGAGTAAATTCCAGAAACTGGCGATGGACAGGGAGGCCTGGCTGCTGTAGTCCATGGGGTCGCAGAATCGGACACGACTGAGCGGCTGAACTGAACTGTGTAACTAAGACTAGGAGTGAAGAATCAGAAAGCCTTCTTTTTTCCCTTTGTGTTCTTCTATATTGCTTAAATTTTTATTCCTAAGGGCATATACAGTTCCAGGATGCCTTATATATAATTCAGAACCCAACTAACTGTGAGGAAAGATTTTTCATAATTTTTCATATCATTTAGTAATTGTGAAAATGAAGGTGTTTAGTGGCTCAGTTGTGTTTGTCTGTTTGTGACACTGTAGACTGTAGCCCACAAGTCTCCTCTGTCCATGGGATTCTCCAGGCAAGAATACTGGAGTAGGTAGTCATGCCCTTCTCCAGGGGATATTTCTGACTTGGGGATCAAATCCAGGTATCCTGTATTGCAGGTAGATTCTTTACCATCTGAGCCACTAGGGAAACCCCATTTAGTCATTAAGCCTGATTTAATTTGAAAAAAAATTGTTTATTATTCAGCAAAGTCTGAACTGATGTAAAGCTGTTTTTTTGTGTGTGTTCATTAGTGCAATGTAGTCATATTCATTGATTTTGCTTTGGAATTATTACTGTGTTTGATTAGGGTGCACTGTCCCATACCCCTTCGGATATGCTAAATACCATACAATGTATGGCCCTGTATTATCCTTCTAAATCCCGAAATTTTTTGAAATTTTGAAACATATATGTCCTTTAGCATTTTAGATATGGTTTTGTTGCCTGTAATGTTTTATTGTAATACAAAAGAAGAATGGTACAGCCCAGAAACCTTACATAGTACTTTAGCATGTTCTAATTATAACAATTCCCAGGTAATCACCTCCCACAGTCTAGATATCATACTTTTATTAATGCAGCCTAAGAAAAATTACTTGTTTTGGTGTTTGTACCACATCTACTGAATCATTTTTATTTTGTTAAATGCTGAAGTCTCCTTTATAAGAGCTACTCTTGCTAAGCCATGTTCCAAAGAGTAATATTAAAGATGAATGTGTATTTACTAAAGGGTTGTTAGAAATAACAAGCTCCCTGGTGCATTTAAGAATCATTCAATCATATCAATGATATGATAGCCAAACAACTTTTCAGTGACATGGTTACTGCACTGTTACCACCTAAATATCGTGCATTATGCATTGTACACTATCAAATTAAATATGCTTTATTTTGAATCCTGAATCTGGTGCTTCTTATGGATATGACCTTGGTAAAGTGGTTTAATGACTTTGAGCTCATTTTCTTCATCTATAAAATGGGCTTTTTAATACTAAGTGTAACAAAGAACTGTTCTATATCCCTGGCCTGCAGTAGATACATGAAAAGATAGGTATTACTATTGTCCTAAATAATAACAACAACATAAAATAGTGGTTCCCAAACTTTGTTGCACATTAGAATCAGATGGGAAGGTTTTAAAATGCCTATGTCCAAGTTGTATCCCATATCAATGAAATCATTATAGCTGGAGGTGGGAGTCAGGTGATTCCAGTGTGCAGCAAAGTTTGGGAATCACTGACCTAAAGTAAAAAGCCTTTGGAGTTGCCACCAGAAGATAATTTGTTTTTGCCATGTTAATATAATTGGCATTTGAAGTTACTAGGCTCTCTTAATAGCCTTTTCCAATCCCAGCACAGTCAGATTCTTGTTATTTCTTATATAGGTACCTACATGTATTTTGGAAATCCATTTTGTTTCAAGAAGCTGATCCTTGCAAAAATGATGAGCTTATTTTCATTATAAAGTGATTCTCATATTAAGTTTCTTCATGTATTTTGTTATTTTTGTTTTTGGAAGGTTGGGTATTTTAGGCAGTGTATTATAGTAAGTCTGAAAAATTGCTGTACTCTCCCATTTGGGAAACTTCATTTATTGTTATTTTATTCTTTACGGGGTTAGTGACTTGCATAGACCATTTGAATGAAGTCTAATTTCTGAGCAATATGAAGCCTTTGATGTTGTTTCTCAGAAGGTTGGGGATTCATGCATTCACCCCTTCTTTATCCATGGCATCCACTAATATATTTTCCATTTCTTTAATTTGTTCATATTAGCATGAAATCACACAGTATATATGGGAGAAGAAAATGGCAACCCTCTCCAGTATTCTTGTCTGGAGAATCCCATGGCCCCAGGAGCCTGTTGGACTATAGCCCATGGGGTCGCAAAAGACTGGGACACGACTGAGCGACTAACATACACACACAGATATAGCCTTTTGGGATTGGGATTCCCACTCATCTAAGCACTTCTCTCTTGAGAATGATTCACAATTCACTCCTTTTTAATGCAGAGTAGTATTCTGAATATACCAGTTTGTGTAAACAGTAACTAATTGGATGTCATGTGCGTTACTGCTAGTTTGAGGCTATTCTGAATAAAGATTCTATAAACATTTGTATACACGTTTTTGTATGAATACAAGTCATCTTTTATCTGGGATAAATGCCCAGGAGTAGAATTGGTAGGTTGCATGTTTAGATTTTTAAGAAACTGTAAAAGCTATTTTCCAGAGTGAACATGTCATTCTAAATACATTTCTACCAATAATGGGCCCAGTTTCTCTATACCCTTGCCAGCATTTGATGTTATATCTTTTTAAAATTTTATCCATTCTTTATAGGTGTGTAGTGATCATGTTCGGAGAAGGCAATGGCAACCCACTCCAGTACTCTTGCCTGGAAAATCCCATGGACGGAGGAGCCTGGTAGGCTGCAGTCCATGGGGTCTCGAAGAGTCAGACACGACTGAGCGACTTCACTTTCACTTTTCACTTTTATGCATTGGAGAAGGAAATGGCAACCCACTCCAGTGTTCTTGCCTGGAGAATCCCAGGGACAGGTGAGCCTGGTGGGCTGCCGTCTATGGGGTCACACAGAGTCGGACACGACTGAAGCAACTTAGCAGCAGCAGCAGCAGTGGTGATCATGTTGTAGTTTTAATTTGCATCTCTCTGTTGACTAATGATGTTAAACATCTTTTCATGTGATTATTTGGTATGTGCATATATATCCTCTTCAGTGAAATGCGTGTTCATGCTTTTTGCTCATTTTCTAATTTGATTTATTTTTACTGTTGAATTTTTAGTTCTTTATATAATTTAGATACTAGTCCTTTGTTGGATATATGGTTTGTTAATATAGTCTCCAAGTCTGTAGCTTGTATGTTCATTCTCCTAGTAGAATCTTTCACAGGGCAAAAGTTTTAAATTTTGATGAAGTACAATTCATCATCTTTCCCTTTTTTGGATTATGCTCTTGATGACAGTTCTAAAACTTCTTTGCCTAGCATGAGATCTTTAAGGTTTTATCTTTTTTTTTTCCCCTGAATTTTTAATAGTTTTATATTTTAAATTTAAGTTGTGCTCTGAGTTGATTTTTGTATAAGGTGTGAGTCCTATGCCTATATTTACTTGTGCCTATAGATGTAGGACTTCCCTGGTAGCTCAGATGGTAAAGCATCTGCCTACAATGAGGGAGACGCGGGTTCAATCCCTGGGTCAGGAAGATCCCCTGGAGAAGGAAATGGCACCCCACTCCATACTCTTGCCTGGAAAATCCCATGGACAGAGGAGCCTGGTAGGCTACAGTCCATGGGGTCGCAGAGAGTCAGACACGACTGAGCGACTTCACTCTCACGTTCACTTTCGTAGATGTTCAGTTATTCTAGCACCATTTGTTGAAGAGCTTAAATTTCTGCCATTGAAATGCTTTTTCACTTTTGTCAAAATGTGGACATATTTCTTTGAATATATTTCTGTGTCTGTTATGTTCTACTGATCTGTGTCCCTATCTCTCTGTCAATACCAGAGTCTTGATTACTACAGCTACATTGTAAGTCTTGAGATCCAATAGACTGATTACTCCTACTCTATTCTTTTAGCCATTCTACTTATTTTCACTTTCTATATAAAGTTTAGAATTATCTAGTCTGTACCTACAAAAATTCTTACTGGAATTATGATAAGAATGGGATCAAACCTATTTATCAA
Source organism: Bos grunniens (assembly GCF_055505025.1). Taxonomy (NCBI): domain Eukaryota; kingdom Metazoa; phylum Chordata; class Mammalia; order Artiodactyla; family Bovidae; genus Bos; species Bos grunniens. The sequence goes on from NC_141194.1 coordinate 139,449,620, forward strand.
TTTGGGAAGATTGACATCGTTGAGTCTTCTGATCCATGAACACAGTTTTTCTCTTCATTTATTTAAATACTCTTTTATTGCTTTTATCAGCATTGTGTAGTTTTCAGAATACAAGTCCAGTAGATATTTTGTTAGATTTACACCTAAGTATTTATTTTTTTTCTATTTTTTTAAACTTTTTATTTTGTTTTGGAGTATAGCTGATTCACAATGTTGTGATGGTTTCAGCTGAGCAGAAAAGGGACTCAGCCATACATACACATAATATTTTGCATTTTATTGCAATTGTAAATGATATTACATTTTAATTTTGATGTCCACACATTTATTGCTAGTATATTGAAATAAAATTCATTTCTGTAAGTTGATTTTGAATCTCCAGCCTTACTGAACTCACTCATTAAATCTGGAAGTATTTTAAAAATAGATTCATTGGGGTTTTCTGTCTAGATAAACTGTCACCAGTAAATAGGGATTGTTTTCTTTCTTTTCTGATCTATGTGCCTTTTATTTATTTTTCTTGCCTTGTTGCATGTCTACAATTTCTAGTACTGTTTTGAATAAGAGTGATGAAGGTTAATAGCCTTACCTTATTCTGTCTTAGGAGGAAAGTAATCCATCATTTACCATTAAGCATAATGTTAGCTGTGGGTTTTTCATAGATGTTTTTTTATCAGATTCAGGAAATTTTATCTCTATTGCTCTTTGCTGTTTTTTTTTTTTAAATCATGAACGTATATTGAATTTTCTCATATGCTTTTTTCCACATTGATATGATCATGTGGTTTTTCTTCTTTAGGTTGTTAATATTGTGGAATAGATTGATTTTGAATATTGAACTAGTCTTGCACCACTGGTTGCATCCCTGGTCTCTGTTGAGAAATATTCTGTCATTTGAATTCATTATAGGCAAGGTGTCATTTTTCTCTGGCTGTTTTCCAGATTTTTTCTTAGTTTTTGCCTTCAGATTTTAATATGATCTGCTTTGGTGTACATTTCTTTGGATTTATACTAATTGTTGGTCAGCTTTTTAAATTTGTGGGTTTTTATCTCTTGGTAAATTTGCCAGGTTTTTGGTCACTAGGTCTTTAAAAAAAAAAATAGTTTCCCAGGTCTCTGAGGCTCTGTTCACTTAAAAAAATTTTTTTTGTTGTTATTCTACTTTCCAATTCAATCATTCTTTATTTTGTCTCCTCTGTTTGCTATAGAGCCCATCCACTGAACTCGTTATTTCATTTTTCACTTCTAAAATTTCCATTAGGTTCTGCTTTATATTTTTTTTTTGCTTACTGATACTTTCTATTTCTTCACTGAGACTCTTCATTTTCTAAAATATTTTTATTAGAGTATATAATTGATTTACAATGTTATATTAGTTTTTACTGTACAGCAAAGTGAATTAGTTATACATATACATATATCCACTCTTTTTTTAGATTATTTAACCATGTAGGTCATTACAGAGTATTGATTAAACTCTCCATTTTTTTTGTCTACTTCAAACATATTTGTAATTATTTGACAAAACTTTTTTGTTAGGGCTGCTTTAGAATCTATCTCAGAGAATTCTAACATTTCTGTCATTTCAGTATTTATATCTATTAATTATCTTTTTTTCATTCAACTCAATATTCTTGGTTCTTGGTATTTTGGGTGATTTTTATTGAAATATAGGTATTTGAGAACACAGTATTTAAATTTTTTTTCTTTTTTAAAAAGGCACTAACAACTGAACTTTATGAAATTCTGAGGTTTAGAAATATCACACTATTTTATTTTTATCTCAATTATAGTTGATTTGCAATATGCCAATCTCTGTTGTACAGCAGAGTGACTCAGTTATACAAATCAGTTCAGTTCAGTTGCTCAATCGTGTCCGACTCTGTGACACCATGAATTGTAGCATGCCAGGCCTCCCTGTCCATCACCAACACCCAGAGTTCACTCAGACTCAAGTCCATCGAGTTGGTGATGCCATCCAGCCATCTCATCCTCTGTCATCCCCTTCTCCTCCTGCCTCCAATCCCTCCCAGCATCAGAGCCTTTTCCAATGAGTCAACTCTTCTCATGCAGTGGCCAAAGTACTGGAGTTGCAGCTTTAGCATCATTCCTTCCAAAGAACACCCAGGACTGATCTCCTTTAGAATGGATTGGTTGGATCTCCTTGCAGTACAAGGGACTCTCAAGATCTTCTCCAACACCACAGTTCAAAAGCATCAATTCTTCAGCACTCGGCTTACTTCACAGTCCAACTCTCACATTCATACATGACCACTGGAAAAACCATAGCCTTGACTTGACGGACCTCTGTTGGCAAAGTAATGTCTCTGCTTTTCAGTATGCTATCTAGGTTGGTCATAACTTTCCCTCCAAGGACTAAGCGTCTTTTAATTTCATAGCTGCAGTCACCATCTGCAGTGATTTTGGAGCATCAAAAAATAAAGTCTGACACTGTTTCCCCTGTTTCCCCATCTATTTCCCATGAAGTGATGGGACCAGATGCCATGATCTTCATTTTCTGAATGTTGAGCTTTAAGCCAACATTTTAACTCTCCTCTTTGACTTTCACCAAGAGGCTTTTTAGTTCCTCTTCACTTTCTGCCATTAGGGTGGTATCATCTGCATATCTGAGGTTATTGATATTTCTCCCAGCAATCTTGATTCCAGCTTGTGCTTCTTCCAGCCCAGCATTTCTCATGATGTACTCTGCACATGAGTTAAATATGCAGGGTGACAATATACAGCCTTGATGTACTCCTTTTCCTATTTGGAACAAGTCTGTTGTTCCATGTCCACTTCTAACAGTTGCTTCCTGACCTTCATACAGGTTTCTAAAGAGGCAGGTCAGGTGGTCTGGTATTCCCATCTCTTGAAGAATTTTCCACAGTTTATTGTGATCCACACAGTCAAAGGCTTTGGCATAGTCAAAAGCAGAAATAGATGTTTTTCTGGAACTCTCTTGCTTTTTTGATGATCCAGTGGATGTTGGCAATTTGATCTCTGGTTCTTCTGCTTTTTCTAAAACCAGCTTGAACATCTGGAAGTTCACGGTTCACATATTGCTGAAGCCTGGCTTGGGAATTTTGAGCATTACTTTACTAGCGTGTGAGATGAGTGCAATTGTGCAGTAATTAGAGCATTCTTGGGCATTGCCTTTCTTTGGGATTGGAATGAAAACTGACCTTTTCCAGTCCTGTGGCCACTGCTGAGTATTCCAAATTTGCTGGCATATTGAGTGCAGCACTTTCACAGCATCATCTTTCAGGATTTGAAATAGCTCAACTGGAATTCCATCACCTCCACTAGCTTTGTTCATAGTGATGCTTTCTAAGGCCCACTTGACTTCACATTCCAGGATGTCTGGCTCTAGGTGAGTGATCACACCATCGTGATTGTCTTGGTCATGAAGATCTTTTTTGTACAGTTCTTCTGTGTATTCTTGCCATCTCTTCTTAATATCTTCTGCTTCTGTTAGGTCCATACCATTTCTGTCCTTTATCGAGCCCAGCTTTGCATGAAATGTTCCCTTGGTATCTCTAATTTTCTTGAAGAGGTCTCTAGTCTTTCCCATTCAGTTGTTTTCCTCTATTTCTTTGCATTGATCGCTGAGGAAGGCTTTCTTATATCTTCCTGCTGTTCTTTGGAACTCTGCATTCAGATGCTTACATCTTTCCTTTTCCCTTTTGCTTTTTGCTTCTCTTCTTTTCACAGCTATTTGTAAGGCCTCCTCAGACAGCCATTTTGCTTTTTTGCATTTCTTTTCCATGGGGATGGTCTTGATCCCTGTCTCCTGTACAGTGTCATGAACCTCCGTTCATAGTTCATCAGGCACTGTGTCTATCAGATCTAGTCCCTTAAATCTATTTCTCACTTCCACTGTATAATCATAAGGGATTTGATTTAGGTCATACCTAGATGGTCTAGTGGTTTTCCCTACTTTCTTCAATTTAAGTCTGAATCTGGCAATAAGGAGCTCATGATCTGAGCTGCAGTCAGCTCCCGGTCTTGTTTTTGCTGACTGTATAGAGCTTCTCCATCTTTGGCTGCAAAGAATATAATCAATCTGATTTTGGTGTTGACCATTTAGTGATGTCCATGTGTAGAGTCTTCTCTTGTGTTGTTGGAAGAGAGTGTTTGCTATGACCAGTGCATTCTCTTGGCAAAACTCTATTAGTCTTTGCCCTGCTTCATTCCATATTCCAAGGTCAAATTTGCCTGTTACTCCATGTGTTTCTTGACTTCCTACCTTTGCATTCCAGTCCCCTATAATAAAAATTACATCTTCTTTGGGTGTTAGTTGTAAAAGGTCTTGTAGGTCTTCATAGAACCGTTCATCTTCAGCTTCTTCTGTGTTACTGGTTGGGGCATAGACTTGGATTACTGTGATATTGAATGGTTTGCCTTGGAAATGAACAGAGATCATTCCGTCTTTTTTGAGATTGCATCTAAGTACTGCATTTCAGACTCTTTTTGACCAAGATGGTACTCCATTTCTTCTAAGGGATTCCTGCCCGCAGTAGTAGATAAAATGGTCATTTGAGTTAAATTCACCCAATCCAGTCCATTTTAGTTCGCTGATTCCTAGAATATGTTATACAAATATAGGCATTCTTTTTCATATTCTTTTGCTTTAGTTGGATTTTTCTGATACTGTTCTGGCATAGGACAAGTAGGTGCCACCTTATTACCATAAAATGTAGTTACAAGTCCAGATTCCCCACTTGAATCTCAAGGAGGGGATCTTTCTTGGTTTTCTACTAACACTGTTAAGGGGGGAATTACTAGGCTTCCACTCAAATTTTGCTGATGTTAGCAGAGGTGTGACCACAGCTTACTCTGTGGTATTTGGCTAGAGTAGAGTGGTTATTGCCTGGCAGTTTTCCATCTAGGGCACTCGTTTCCTGGTCCTTTGGCTAGAGAGAGGAGGCTTTTGGTGGAGAGGGATGACCCTTTTTATTTGTGCTTGTTGACACTACATCTTGCTGGTTTCTTCAAGTCCATATCAGGATCTATGAATCAAAAATCATATCCAGGGAGCTCTACAGCTCTTTTTTTTACTTGTGTTCTGAGATAACTAGCTGGTCTGTCTTCTTTATCCCACCTTTTATAGACTTCTTGTGCTTTTTAAAAATATAATAAATGTCCAAGGTTTTTAGTTGTAGGTAATGGAAAAAAACAGAGGAATGTTTGTCTATTCCACACTTCTGAACATAGAACTGGCTCAGCAAAATTTTACTCCTAGGTATTTGCACAGGATAAACAAAAACCTGTTTACCCAAAGTATTATCATGAATCTTCACAGCAGCCTTACTCATAAATGGCTGGAACCTATCAAATGTCCATCAATGGGAAGGGGTAAATAGATTGCAATATATTCATAATATTGAACATTAGTTTAAAATTAAAAGATCTGCCTGGTAATATCAAGTGTGAAAAAAGTACAGGGAAAGAGGGACATTTAGATATATTTGTGGAAATATAAATTATTACAATTGCTTAGGAAACATAGAATAAAGTTGCATTTGAATAGCATTTAAAACATGGATTTTCATTTCTCAATGCCCTGAAAAATCTCTTGTAAATGTATACAAGGTGAGGTGTATAAGAATGTTTATTACAGCACTGATAGTAACACAAACATTTGGAAAAGATCTAAAATATTTATCAGTAGGGGAGTAGATGAATCATGCCATATTGAGTAATAATATCTAATTATTTTTTGAATTGAAGTTAAAAATGTCATCACTGAGTGAAAAAATTAGTTGCAGAGTTACATGTGCAAATTATACTAGTTGCATAAACTTTAAATCACACAAAACAATTCTATAACTAATCTTATGGACACAAATGTATGTAATACATGTATAAAGTCTTGAATGGAAAAAATACACCTGAAATTTATGTGACTGCCTTTAGTCTGAGAGGAACAGTTTAAAGGAACACAAACATAAAAGAGCACTTCTTTTAAAAAGATATATTCCAATTTTAACATTCATAGGCATTTTCTATGTTATTCTCTGTAATGTTTTTGCTTTTCATAATTAAAAGGAGAATGAGTTAGGAAATTATAACTAAATATGGCTTTCCAAAAAGAGGAAAACACATTTGCAAGAATGATGAAGCAAACTTGGGAAACTAAGGAGTTTGTTAATGCTGGGTGAAGGGCACATAAGCCTTGAGTCAGAGATAAAGGACAAATCATGAAGGGCCTTGCATGTCATGCTTATGGACATGTAGATTTTTCTCGAAGGCAAAAGGGAACCAATGAAGGCTTTGAAGAACGGGAATTACATGAATGCATACATGGAGCAAATCTATATTTCTGTACTATGGTGTTAGGGATGTGGAAAGGGAAGGGATTCAAAGAGAAGAGGCAAAACAGTCTATTTTCACAAATAACAGTAAATGCTAAAAGTAATGTCTGTTTGGCATGCAGAGTCTGTGAGGGCAGGAAACCTGTCATTTCTTTGTATATGCCCCAGAGCAGAGCATTCATGTGAATGAATTGAAATTCAGTAGTTATAGTGCCTGGCTGCTGGGACAGTTTGTGGTTGGGCTCTTATTGTGGTAAATTCTATTTCAGAGACATGATTTTTCTTAATGGTAGGTTTAGATCTCTGTAGTACAAGCTATATGCTAGATCTGGGATTTTTATTTGCTGACAGCCTGAATGTCCTCCTGCTTGACTGGCTTTATCATAATCAACTTTTTATGATCAATTATGAATTCTGATTGATTTTCCTGGTAGCTCAGATGGTAAAGAATCTTCTTGCAATGCAGGAGACCTGGATTCAACCCCTGGATCAGGAAGATGCCCTGGATAAGGGAATGGCAATCCACTCCAGTATTCTTGCCTGAAGAATCCCATGGACAGAGGAGCCTGGTGAGCTACTGTCTACGGGGTGGCAAAGAGTGGGACACAACTGAGCAGTTAACACTTACACTGTCACTTTAGTTAAAGAGACGATTTCTTAAAAGATCAGGCAGATTATTTGTTAGACTAAATGACATTATATTTTGACAAATAATTGAGCCAAATTAAGAATCACAATAGTCTGTCTTGGTAACATCAGTTCAGTTCAGTTCAGTCACTCAGTCGTGTCCGACTCTTTGCGACCCAATGAATTGCAGCACACCAGGCCTCCCTGTCCATCACCAACCTCCGGAGTTCACTCAAACTCATGTCCATCGAGTCGGTGATGCCATCCAGCCATCTCATCCTCTATGGTCCCCTTCTCCTCCTGCCCCTAATCCCTCCCAGCATCAAGAGTCTTTTCCAGTGAGTCAATGCTTCTCATGAGGTGGCCAAAGTACTGGAGTTGCAGCTTTAGCATCATTCCTTCCAAACAACACCCAGGACGGATCTCCTTTAGAATGGACTGGTTGGATCTCCTTGCAGTACAAGGGACTCTCAAGAGTCTTCTCCAACACCACAGTTCAAAAGCATCAATTCTTCAGCACTCAGCTTTCTTCACAGTCCAACTCTCACATCCATACATGACCACTGGAAAAACCATAGCCTTGACTAGATGGACCTTTGCTGGCAAAGTAATGTCTCTGCTTTTCTATATGCTATCTAGATTGGTCATAACCTTCCTTCCAAGGAGTAAGCGACTTTTAATTTCATGGCTGCAATCACCATCTGCAGTGATTTTGGAGCCCAAAAAATAACGTCTGCCACTTTCCACTGTTTCTCCATCTATTTCCATGAAGCGATGGGAACGGATGCCATGATCTTCATTTTCTGAATGTTGAGCTTTACACCAACTTTTTCACTCTCCTCTTTCACTTTCATCAAGAGGCTTTTGAGTTCCTCTTCACTCTCTGCCATAAGGGTGGTGTCATCTGCATATCTGAGGTTATTGATATTTCTCCCAGCAATCTTGATTCCAGCTTGTGCTTCTTCCAGCCCAGCGTTTCTCATGATATACTCTGGATATAAGTTAAATATGCAGCGTGACAATATACAGCCTTGATGTACTCCTTTTCCTATTTGGAACCTGTCTGTTGTTCCATGTCCAGTTCTAACTGTTGCTTCCTGACCTGGATATAGGTTTCTCAAGAGGCAGGTCAGGTGGTCTGGTATTCCCATCTCTTTCAGAATTCCAGAATTTATTGTGATCCACACAGTCAAAGGCTTTGGCATACTCAATAAAGCAGAAATAGATGTGTTTCTGGAATTCTCTTGCTTTTTCGATGATCCAGTGGATGTTGGCAGTTTGATCTCTGGTTCCTCTGCCTTTTCTAAAACCAGCTTGAACATCTGAAAGTTCATGGTTCACGTATTGCTGAAGCCTGGCTTAAAGAATTTTGAGCATTACTTTACTAGCATGTGAAATGAGTGCAGTTGTGGGGTAGTTTGAGCATTCTTTGGCATTGCCTTTCTTTGGGATTGGAATGAAAACTGACATTTTCCAGTCCTGTGGCCACTGTTGAGTTTTCCAAATTTGCTGGCATATTGAGTGCAGCACTTTCACTGCATCATCTTTCAGGATTTGAAATAGCTTAACTGGTAACATGAATTAAAGTAAAGATTCATTGGGCAAACACAAACAAACTGTTTTTTTTTTTTTTTTTTAGAACACCTGGCATAGAATCCTAAGGCATTTTTTAAGACTTGTTTTATATTGGAGTATAACTGATTAGCAATTTTGTGATAGTTTCAGGTGGACAGTGAAGGGACTCAGCCATACCTGTATCCATTCTCCCCCAAACTCCCCTCTCATCCAGGCTGCCAAAAAAACATTGAGCAGAGTTCCCTGTGCTATACGGTAGGATCTTGTTGGTTACCCATTTTAAATATAGCAGTGTGTGCCTGTCAAACAGACTTTTGTCTTACTCATATCCGAAATGATGTAGAAGTTTGTCTCTGGGAGATACAGACCAAGCAATGTCAAATCCCACTCTATTCTCATTTATATTACATTTTCTCCATGTAACTCTTAAGTTTTTAAAACTTGACCTAAAAATAGAAGAAAATCAGGCATAATACACTTTGAGATAAATCATACAAATTTTTTTTTTGTCTCCTATGGCAATAGAAATAAAAGGAAAAATAAGTGGGGCTTCTCTCATAGCTCAGTTGGTAAAGAATCTGCCTGCAATGCAGGAGCCGTGGGTTCGATTCCTGGGTCAGGAAGATACCCTGGAGAAGGAACTGGCAACCCACTTCAGTATTCTTGCCTAGAAAATCCCCATGGACAGAGGAGGCTGGCAGGCTACAGTCCATGGGGTCGCAAGAGTTGGACACAACTTAGTGACTAAACCACCACCACCAATTAAACTTAAAAGATTTGTACAGCAAAGGAAATCATCCACAAAATGAAAAGACAACTTAGTGATTGGGAGAAAATATTTGCAAATGATACAACAAATGAGTTAGTATCTAAAATTTGTAACAGTTCATATGATTCAATATACAAAATACCCCCAAGGAACCCAACCCAATTTAAAAATGGAAAGAAGACCTGAATAGACATTTTTCCAAAGAAGACATGCAGATAGCCAACAGGCACGTGAAAAAATGCTCAGTATCACTAATTATTAGAGAAATGCAAATCAGAAGTACAGTAAGGTATCACCTCATACTGATCAGAATGGGTCATCAAAAAATCTATAAACAATTAATGCTGGAGAGGGTATAGAGGAAAGGAAACCCTCCTATGCTGTTGGTGGGAATGTAAGTGGAGAGCAGTATGACAGTTCCTTAAAAAAACAGAACTACCATATGACCCAGGGATCCCACTCCTGGGCATATATCTGGACAAAACTATAATTCGAAAAGATACATGCACCCCTCTGTTCACCACAATGAGATATCATCTCACACCTGTCAAGATGACTGTCATCAGAAAGTCTAAAAATGACAAATATTGGCAAGGATGTGGAGAAAAGAGAACACTTGGACACTGTTGGGATTGTAATTTGGTACAGCCATTGTGAAAAAAGCTATGGAGATTCCTCAGAAAAACTAAAAATAGGACTTCTATTATATGATCCATCAATTCCACTGCTGGATATATATTTGAAGAAAATGAAAACATTAATTAAAAAAGATATATTCACGCCAATGTTCAGAGCAGCATTATTTATAGTAACCATGATACGGAAGCAACCTAAGGGCCCATCAGATGAATGGATAAAGATGTGGTAAGTTGGATCATAAGGCAGTTCTATTTCCAGTTTTAAACACCAATACAGTATACTAACGCATATATATGGAATTTAGAAAGATGGTAACAATAACCCTGTGTACGAGACAGCAAAAGAGACACTGATGTATAGATCAGTCTTATGGACTCTGTGGGAGAGGGAGAGGGTGGGGAGATTTGGGAGAATGGCATTGAAACATGTGTAATATCATGTATGAAATGAGTCGCCAGTCCAGGTTTGATGCACGATACTGGATGCTTGGGGCTGGTGCACTGGGACGACCCAGAGGGAGGGTATGAGGAGGGAGGAGGGAGGAGGGTTCAGGATGGGGAACACAGGTATACCTGTGGCAGATTCACTTCGATATTTGGCAAAACTAATACAATATTGTAAAGTTTAAAAATAAAATAAAAAAAAAAAAGATGTGGTATGTTTGTGTACACTCACACACACACACACACACACAATGGAATATCACTAAGCTATAAAAAGAATGAAATTCTGCCATTTGCAACAATGTGAATGAATCTAGAGAGCATTATGCTTGGGGAAATAAGTAGACAGAGAAGACAAAATTCTTATGTTATCATTTATATGTGAAATCTAAGAAATAAACAGTGTATATATAGAAATAGAAACAAATAAATACAGAGAACAAACTAATGATTACCAACGGAGTAGGCAAAAGGGGGAGATGAGAGATAGGGATATGGGATTAAGAAATACAATCTACTTTGTTTAAATTCTAAAAAGTAAGCAACAAGGGTGTATCATATAGCACATAGCACAGGGAATTATAGCCATTATTTTTCAATAACTTTTTATTTATTTATTTTATATTATTTTTTAACAATAGATCCTTGTTGGTTATCTATTTTAAATATAACAGTGTGTATATGTCAATCCCAAACTCCCAATCTATACTTTCCATCTCATCCTACCCCCCAGTTCACTAAGTTTGTGAGTTGTTCTGAAGGTTGTGTGTTATTGTTAATCTGTAATAACTTTAAATGGAGTATAATAAATAAAAATATTTAAAAAAATGAAAACAAATATTGAACCACTATGTTGTACACCTAAGTCTAATATGGTACTGTAAATCAACCATACTTCAATTTTAAAAATAAGAAATTAAAAAATAACTTTAGATAGTAATTTTTAATTAATTAATTTTAATTGGAGGCTAATTACTTTACAATATTTTGTTTTTTGCCATACATCGACATGAATCAGCCTTGGGTGTACATATGTCCCACCATCCTGAACCCCCCCATCCCATCCCTCTGGGTTTTTCCAGAGTAACAGCTTTGGGTGCCCTGCTTCATGCATCAAATTTGCACTGGTCATCTATTTTACATATGGTAATATACATGTTTCAATGCCATTCTCTATTATCGTCCCACCCTCGCCTTCTCCCACATACTCCAAGAGTCTGTTCTTTATATCTGTGTCTCTTTTGCTGTCTTGCATTTAGGGTCATCGTTACCATCTTTCTAAATCCCATATATATGCGTTAATATACTGTATTGGCATTTCTCTTTCTGGCTTACTTCACTCTGTGTAATAGGTTCTAGTTTCATCCACCTCATTAGAACTGACTCAAATGCATTCTTTTTTATAGCTGAGTAATATCCCATTGTGTACATGTACCACAACTTCCTTATCCATTCATCTGCCGATGGACATCTAGGTTGCTTCCATGTCCTGGCTATTGTAAACAGTGCTGCAATGAACATTGGGGTACATGTGTCTCTTTCAATTCTGGTTTCCTCGGAGTGTATGCCCAGCATTAGACAGTAATTTTTAAAAAGGGAAGAAGATCTCAGTTAAAATTATAACAGACTTTTATATATATTCCATATATGGAGAGTAAGTATGGGCTCGGTTATACCACAATAAGTTTCAAATAATATATAGAAACTGATTAGTTTATTTCTGCTGTCAGATCAATTAATGTTTGCTGAATTTGGGGCTAGACTCCAAAATTACCATGTGAAATTTGAGATGCAGTCACTGTCCTTTCACTTAAATTCTTGACATATTTAAAATCAGAATAGTAGTCAAAATTTGAAAAATTATTGTGTACTTTAATTTATATATATGTATTTGTGCATATGTATGTATATATACATACACTCACAGATATACACAATTATATATGTGTGTGTATGTGTGTGTGTGTATTTATGTGTATAATGTATATTTTTATGTATACATTTACCTGATACATAGGAGTCATCTAATTAGCATTTAATCTTTTCTCATTTCCATCCTTAATGAGAACTTGGCAGATTCTTGAGGAGTCAGAAGTCAAACAACCAAACAGATAATTTCTCTGTTCAGACAAACTTCTAAAATACAGATTAAAAAAAATTTAAGTCACAATCCATGCATTCAGATATAGTTATTTAAAAGATTTAGTTTGTCTTTTCCAAATTAAATAAAATGTGTGTCTGTGTATGTGGGATAGATCATATTGTGCATACTATTTCATTGCTTGCTCTGTTTTACTTAATTATCTATCATTAATGCCTTTTCATATTATTAAATATTCTTTCTCAATGGGTAAATCATTTCCCATTCTTCCACAGACCTTTTGTATAATGTCTTCTACTCCGTTTGACAATATCAATATACTTTTCCCACTTTTTAACATTCCCTTTGTGTAACTACCATTCATTTTCCTTTTGATTTCCTAAATGAACTTTCACAAGGTAGAAAAATTTTTTACTGTGATCAGTTCCCTCTCTAAGACTGACTCTCACTGTTGGAGAACTTTTATGGAGATACATTGCATTTAACTTGTGGAGTGACTCTGGCCACACTCAGGAAGTTAGTATTTAATATTTATAATACACATAGTCTGATCACAATGGTGTGATTACTCACCTAGAGCCAGATTTCCTGAAATGCAAGGTCAAGTGGGCCTTAGGAAGCATCACTATGAATAAAGCTAATGGAGGGGATGGAATTCCAGTTGAGCTATTCCTAATCCTAAAAGATGATGCTGTGAAAGTGCTGCGCTCAATATGCCAGCAAATTTGGAAGACTCACTGTTGGCCACAGGACGGGAAAAAAGGTCAGTTTTCATTCCAATCCCAAAGAAAAGCAATGCCAAAAATGTTCAAACTACCACACAGTTGCACTCATCTCACGTGCTAGGAAAGTAATGCCCAAAATTCTCCAAGCCAGGCTTCAACAGTTGGTGAACTGTGAACTTCTAGATGTTCAAGCTGCATTTAGAAAAGGCAGAGGGTTTAAAAAATAAAATTAAATTAAAAAAAAAAAAAAGAAAAGGCAGAAGAACAGAGATCAAATTGCCAACATCCATTGGATCATCGAAAAAGCAAGAGAGTTCCAGAAAAACATCTACTTCTGCTTTATTGACTAGGCCAAAGCCTTTGACTGTGTGGATCACAACAAACTGTGGAAAATTCTTCAAGATACAGGAATACCGGATCACCTGCCCTGCCTCTTAAGAAATCTGTATGCAGGTCAGGAAGCAACAGTTAGAACTTGACATGGAACAACTGACTGGTTCCAAATCAGGAAAGGAGTACATCAAGGCTGTATATTGTCACACTCTTATTTAACTTATATGCAGAGTACATTATGCAAAATGCCAAGCTAGATGAAGCACAAGCTGGAATCAAGATTGCTGGGAGAAATATCAATAAACTCAGATATGCAGATGACACAATCCTTATGACAGAAAGCTAAGAACTATAGAGCCTCTTGATGAAAGTGAAAGAAGAGAGTGAAAAAGTTGGCTTAAAGCTCAACATTCAGAAAACTAAGATCATGGCATCTGGTCCCATCACTTCATGGCAAATAGATAGGGAAACAATGGAAACAGTGGCAGACTTTATTTTCTTGGGCTCCAAAATCACTGCAGATGGTGACTGCAGACATGAAATTGAAAAACACTTGCTCCTTGGAAGAAAAGCTCTGACCAACCTAGACAGCATATTAAAAAGCAGAGACATTACTTTGCCAACAAAGTTCCATCTAGTCAAAGCTATGGTTTTTCCAGTAGTCATGTATGTATGTGTGAGTTGGACTATAAAGAAAGCTCAGCCCCAGTGAATTGATGCTTTTGAACTGTGGTGTTGGAGAAGACTCTTGAGAGTCCCTTGGACTGTAAGGATATTCAATCAGTCCATCCTAAAGGAAATCAGTCCTGAATATTCATTTGAAGTACCTTTGCTGAAGCTGAAACTCCAATACTTTGGCCACCTGATGCGAAGAGCTGACTCATTGGAAAAGACCCTGATGCTGGGAAAGATTGAAGGTGGCAGGAGAAGGGGATGACAGAGGATGAGATGGTTGGATGGCATCACCAACTTAATGGACCTGAATTTGAGTAAGCTCCAGGGATTGGTGATAGATAGGGAAGCCTGGCATGCTGCAGTCCTTGGGATCACAAAGAGGTGGACACGACTGAGCAACTGAACTGAATACACATAGGCTATCTAATACTAATAAAAAATCTATCATTGAGTACCTGCAATATTCTAGGTAGTACACGAAGTACTTTATATAGATTTAATCCTTGTAACAAATTTTATACATACTATTTATATACCTACTTTAAATATGAGGAAACTGAGGTCACGAAGTTAACTTACTCAAGGTCCCATAGCTAGTAAACAATGTGTGAGAATTCTAATATTCGTCACTTGTGGTCCTAGCTACTGCACTCTTTTCATGCTCCCTCAGCGAAGAGAAAGTCAGGAAATATGTATACAGCTGAGAGCTGAGTGATTACACAATTTGTCCATTTTCCTTCTCCTTTGGAGCAACACACATCCCACCTTTCAGCACTTGCCATGTTGCAATAATGCCCTCAAGCAGAGTAAAATCTAGGTGAATTTCTAATTCCAATGTGGTTTAATTCCAATATTTGTGTATGTGTCTGTATGGGGTCTCTCTCAGCTCTGATTTTCTTTGATTCTAAGAGGGCGTGTAGAGTCGAGATGCTTTAGATCAGTGTTCTTGTTTCAGAAGTGAAATGACTCCTGGAAAATATCCACAGATGTAGAGTTTGTAAATCATTCCTCCACAAGCTCATAATGTCAAAGGTGCTTACTTTTTACATACAATTGTTTTATCATTGAAACAGTTCCTACAGCTGCAACTCAAGTAAATTTTCTCTTCCCTCTCAGGTAGCTACTCTTTCTCCCAAGTCCTCTCTTTCAGTCAATCTGTGAATGAATACTTCAATTTACTGGGGGAGATCACTGTGTAAAGTTACACTGTGGGTGATCTTTTTGTCAAGACAAAATCCAGTAATCAGAATAATTACTCCCAAATTGATGTTTTGAAATTTGATTTTTTTGGGGTAGATTGTCTTAAAGTAGGCCCATCTGCAGCCTGTGTTGAAGGTCCAGCTGTCAACCATAGAAAAGACAAAGGCAAGCTGGAAATGGAGGTGAATGCATTTGGACCTGAGTGTTTCCACCAGGGAATAAACAGCATATGTTGGCATTCCTTCTAGACACATCATTGAAGGGAAAAGTATATTTATGAATATTCTCCTGGCACTTGAGGAAGATAGAATTGTGTCGATTCCCAAAGTGAGTCTGAAATCAGTTCTTTTATTAAGTAAATGCAATGATTTTATTTGAGTATAAAATATTCTTTCTAAGATACTTCTTGCTTTCCAGATCTACCAGAAAGAAGGCAAGAATCCTCTGCTGCTGCTGCTGCTGCTGCGTCACTTCAGTCATGTCCGACTCTGTGCGACCCCAGAGATGGCAGCCCACAAGGCTCCCACATCCATGGGATTTGCCAGGCAAGAGTACTGGAGTGGGTGCCATTACCTTCTCCGAAGAATTCTCTACCTAGGATAAAAGAGAGGGGCGATAATATATCTCAGCACCCATTCTTTCCAGGTCAGTGTTTTGGCTAATTTTTATAGCAGCTCCCTCAAACAGGCTTCATTATCATCAGGGAAATTAGGCAAATTGCCTAAGGTCACAGAACTAGTCAGTGACCAAGATAGAGCTTGACACAGAAGAGACTCAGAGAATGCATTAAAACAATACTAGTGTTACCGAACCAGGTTCATTTTGCGTAACGCGTAGCAGGCAAAAGTGCTGAAACATTGAGGTTTGCAGAAAAGAGAGGGTTTATTCACAAGGCAGCCAATCATGAAGGTAAGAGGAAAATCTCAAATCTGCCTCTCAGAAGGTAGGGGGCTGGAGGTGTTTATGGAATAAGGAATAAAGAAGCAAGGTGCTTTGTGGGGAGTGTGGGGAAAGATGACTGGGAAAAGGTGCTTAATCATGTTTCTGCTCAGGCCCAACTAAGCTACAGGCCTCTGCACATTGAAAGGGTAACCAAGCAGACACTGACAGATGCTCAGTTGGAGGGTTGGTGGTCTTATCCAGGCTTAACCTGCTTAGCTCTAACTAGACGCAGCTGATTTCAAGTTCCTAGGAAAGAACTTGAGCAAACATCTTATTGTTTACGCTATGAGACTTTTGGAAGGCATGCCTTCTTTTATGACACAATAAGACCTAGATTAATGATGGCAGGTGACAGTTCAAATGGAATTAACTAATGATTACCGACAGTTTCACTAGCAAACAATTACTGAGAGTTAACCATGTACTAGATACTGTGGTAGCATTTCAAAAAGATTAAAACCAGGTGATGAATATAGGTTGAAAGCTAAGTTTAACTAATAGAATATATGCAATGGTTGAGAATCCCCCACACCACTCCTATAATTGTGATAAAAGCTAAAATCAATTTAGCTCTCCCTAAGTACCAGATCCTGAAGAAAGTATTTTGTATTCATTATCTCCTTCAATCTTCACAGTAATACTTTGAAGGAGCTTACAGTCTAGTGGGAGAAGCAGATAACAATCAAATAATCTCATAAATAAATTAAAATAGCAACTGTGACAAGTCTTCAAAATGGCTACAAGAATGTTTAATTATAGGAATTGTCCTAGTCATAAAGATCAAGGAAGACTACATTGAGGGAGTGAGAGTGGGCACCAGCATGTGGAAAACCTTGTAGGGGAGGGTGCTTGGGGCTTCTGGAAAACTAATTTAATATATTAAATTTGTGGAATAAATGAAAGTCGGCCAGTGTGGTGGGAACAGAAAGCATAAGCATGAGCATGGTGTACATTGAGGTTGGAAAGTTAAGAAAGGGCCAGGTCATGTGTCAAGTGTGTTAAGGATTTGGGGCCATGAAATGCCAGTGAAATATTTTAAAAGGGAGGATCAGCTGTGCAAAACACAAGCTTAAAAACACACAAGCAATCACTCTGGCTGATTGCTAGATATATTAGAGGAGAAAGAGTGGTTGCATGGAGACCACTTAGGAGATGATTATATTCAATCAGGTAAAGGGTGATCATGACAGCTTAGACCAACTGGTTGTGGTAGATGTGGAGTGAATTTGATTTGCTGCTGCTGCTGTTGCTGCTAAGTTGCGTCAGTTGTGTCCGACTCTGTGCGACCCCATAGATGGCAGCCCACTAGGCTCCCCCGTCCCTGGGATTCTCCAGGCAAGAACACTGGAGTGGGTTGCCATTTCCTTCTCCAATGCATGAAAGTGGAAAGTGAAAGTGAAGTCACTCAGTCGTGTCTGACTCTTAGCGACTCCATGGACTGCAGCCTACCAGGCTCCTTCCATGGGATTTTCCAGGCAAGAGTACTGGAGTGGCTTGCCATTGCCTTCTCCAGAATTTTATTTACTTGGGAAAAATTTAATTGGTTTCAAAGGATAAAATTTGGTGATATATTAAATTTGTGGAATAAATGTCAGTAATTACTCTGTTATGAGCTGTACCGTGTCCCCCAAATCCATAGGTTTAAGCCCTAAACCCCAAACTGACTATATTTGAAGGTAAGGCCACTTTAAGGAGTTAATTAAGGTTAATTGAAGTCATAAAGGTGGGGTCCTGATCCAATAGGACTGGTCTCGTTATAAGAAAAGGTAGCACTACAATGGATGTGTGAACACAGAGGGCAAGCAGGCAAGGACACAGAGAGAGGTGGCCTGTGCAAGACAAGGTAAGTGGCTTCAGGAGAAACCAAAGCTGCTGGCACCTTGATCGCAGGCTTCTAGCCTCCAGAACTGTGAGATATAAGTATCTAAGTCACCCAGCCTGTAGTATCAATATTTTGTTATGGCAGCCTGAGTTGACTAGTACTTCTGGGTTTCTGGTTTGATCAACTGGTTAGGTACAAGATGATAGAAACTACAGTTCAGCCTTGAACAAACAACACAGGCATCAGGGGCACCAGCTCTCTGTATAGTGGAAAATGTGTGTATCACTTGTAACCCCTTTGTATATGAGATTCTTCCATATCTGTGGTTTCGCACCACTGATTCAACCAACACCAGATCATGTAGTTCTATAGCATTTACTGAAAAAAATCCCACATATAAATGGACTCATGTTGCAAACCCATGTTGTTCAAGGGCCTACTGTACTAAGAAGGCACATGCCAGAAGAGGTTAAGCTCCTAGAAAAGATAAAGGAATTGAGATACAAGAATTGAAAATAATTTACCCATGTTTTCCAAACCAAAGTCTGACTGATTCCAAACCCCATGTTCTTAACCAATATTTTAGTATAGGGTAACTAGAGCAGAAAAAAAATTCAGTCTACTACAAGCCCTAGAAATTACTTATAATCTTAGTTTTTAAAAGCACGTTTCCAGTTTAATTATAGCGAAAAGAAAAGGCACCTGGGTACGTGCTACTGCCCTTGGTACCATTGCCCTAGAAACATGAACCCAGGCTTGCCTAGCTTCAGAGAGCGTAGCCCAGAAGCTGAATTTGGCTATGTTTGTTTGTTTTTATTTATGGAGGTGGGGTAGTATGCCTTCTGATTGATGATCTTCTCAGCATGGCTGCTAACCGTGGTTAACATGCTTGTGACCTCCCTTGAAGCATTCTTAACCCCTGAAAGCTGTACTCCAGAGACACAGCGGCCACATATTTTGAACTAGATTGACCGCACAAACGAGTATGGGAGAAGCTGTAGCTAATACTGTGTAATACGGAGCAGCTCTGTTAGGCTTGAACACTTCCTACTTTTTCAACCCTCTCCCTTCTCCCTCTCCTCCCCCCATCCCTCCCACGTGGGGAAAACAGAGCCTATGGCATCCAGAAGCTGTTTCATGCTCCTGTAGGAGAGGAGAAATAAGGGGGCAGATAACTGACAAGAAATAGAGATGAGGAGGCCTCAGTTACCTTATAAGGCAACTAAGTACATTCATATGACACCAAAAATATTTTTAAGGAAAATTTTAATATTTGATGTTTTTTAAAAAGCATTGAATTAGTCATCATGACAATCAGAACTTTGTTGGCCTTACTTCTGCTTATTTAATGATTTCGTACTTTTTATTTCGACTTGCATGGAAGAGAAAGCCGCATCATCTTTCCAGTACATAGGGCTTCTAAAAGACTTACTTTAACTCTGTAAAGCAGTCATGAGGAAGGAGAGAAAGGACTGAAGAGGGCCCTTAGAGACTGAGGCTTTTTTCCATAGAGATTCTGTGCCTGGGTGGAAGACATCACCCCTTATTACCTGTCCATTTTTCTGTCTCCGTCTGCCACCACCACTAACGCTTGTGGTTAATTTTTCACCCTTGTGTCTCTGTGGTTTCACTGTGTGGAGAGTTTTCTCCGGGTGTTCTGGTTATCGTCAGACCCCCAGGGACACTTATCTTTACTGAAGACCTTTGCTTTTGCCCTTTATGAACTTGGCTTTCAGTTTCTTATTTACAGTTCTCTTTATTTTCAATCTCTGCTATCTGGCTACTAGGTTCGCCCCTCATTTTGAAATTCTTGTTGACTTTTGTTTCTAGTTGCCTTCTCCTTAGACTTGTCCAGTTTGGGTGGAACATTGGCTTAAGCCACGTATTACTAGGCCACCGTCAATTATTTGCATCTCAGTATACATGAATTGTTTTTAAGAAACAGTGAATACTGAACAGATATTTGTTCATTGGAAGGAGTGTAACCTAGGAGAAATTTATTGGGAATGAAGTTCTAGGTGTGGCAGCCAGAAGAAAGAAAAGGTAGTGAAAGTGGGACTATTTGCCTAGTGAAAGGGTTTACTTTCATCTTTTTCTGTCAGTTCGTATTCATTTCTTTCTTACCATCTGTAAGTTCTTAATTATAGTCACTCTTTAAAATGTATTGTGGTTTGGCCACTCATGCTTGCTTTTAGGACTGTTTTACCTATATGGATAGAGTCTGTCTCTCATACACATGTAGTACAGAGTGTTATCTATGTCAAAACAGTCAACCTGTAGAGGAGAAAATACTTGACATTGGGATGTCTGAATTTCCATCTTTGTGTCAGTGTCTCTGATGCCTGGAACTCTCAAGCCAGCTCTTCCATCCTAGCTTCTTTATTTCCTGGGCTGTGCCCAAACTATAACCTTTCTATTTTATTTTTATTCTACAGCAAAATGCCCTGCCCTCTCTATTGCCTGGTCTTGCCTTGCAGTAGATGATAGAAGCTAACCTGATACTACCACCAATGTCAATGGTGGTGGCTGATGAGAACTTTCTGTGTTCTGCTGTGTGTGAACCATAGTTACATTTGGTTGTAAGATCTTCACTGCCTTCATGGGAAAAGTGATTTTAATGATGGCAATTCCATAAATATAGGTTTTGGCTGCTGTTTCAAAACTGCCGAGGTGTAACAATTGCCCAACTAGAGATACTGTTAGAAATTCTGAAGTGCTTGGAAACACAATTTTGAGGAGAAGAGAAAAGTAACTTCCAACTCGTCTGTAGGTACCACCTATCTCTCAGTTACAAAGTGTTAAAATCTCCTCGTGTCATGCCTCATCGTGGAGAAACATGGCAGGTTTGTTGAGATACTTCTGGTATAAAATGCACAGATACACAAAACACCTGACACGCAGGCTGCCGTGTCCCGTTTTCACACCAGTGGTAGAGAGTGCTTATAAATCATGATGTTCTTTACCACTGAACCCACGACGCACCTCAGAGTTCTAGCAGTTATTCAACAGACAGCCAGTATCAATAGAACAAGTATGCCATTTCTAGTTCAGATGGTCTCTGAGAACTCTTCCAGCTATTCCCTAATAACTGCTTCTCAACTTTGGGTTGGAACTCATGAACATCATTTTATAACCAAAGAAGGTAGAGAAAGAAAGTCTCTTCAGGGATGCAGAGAAAATGAGACAGCCCATAGTAATTTTCGCATATAACAAGCAGGCAGCTTCCTGGGTTGTGGTTGTGTTTACCATAAGCACATGTGATTACTGTAATTAGCATCATTCCTTTGAGTTAAGACACAGAAGACCCTAGGAAAGGAGAAATGTGTTGTGGCAATGGAGTGATAATTGGTATTGCCCATCAGACTAGCCCTTTGAGACAACAGGAAAGAGAAGGAATGGCTTGGAACACTGGGTAATTGGGAAAGAAAGGCTCACAGTGGGTGACCAAGGATAGTATGAGATTATGCAACATTTTAGAGAGGGCGAGTTGGGGCAGAGGAAGCAGGCTTGCACAGTGAGGTGTTCTCAAAGACAAGCTTATTTATACACCTGGCCATCCTATTGCCCTGTACTTCCGAGTGAATGGGAAGGGGTTATTTAGTGGCTATGCTTCCTTGTCAGAAAATAAAGAGGCTTAGAATGCTATTTGTTAGGGTTACATTGGCTGACAGGGTATTTTATGAGTCCTAAGCCATGAGCCCTTTCATTTCACAGTTTCAGTAAATCCTAGTGCCCACCCCAAGGAGGTTTGTGTCCACATGGAGTGGGGCAGAAAGAATGTGAAAGTAGCTGTGTTTGTATACTCTCACAAAGAGAGCCAGGCATGGGTGTGAGAGTCCATTTACATCTAAGAACATGTCATCAAAGGAAGTAAATGTAATCACTGTAATTTAGAGAGGGTCTAATTAACACATTTGTTAGATAACTATGGTGACTTTACAATTACATCCTAATTAATGAAGAATATCCTGTGTATTCATAGGGCGAATGTGACCGAAATTAAGTTGCTAATGAAAAAAGAGGCCCTCAGTTGCACCTGAATCTTGCCAATAAACAAACAGCCTGACTCTGTACACCAGGGTAAAGCTACTGTGGTTTTCAGCTCATATCATCTTATTAAATGTCTTCCTCTAAGCCTGGAGAATATAAGACATATTTTCATACTAACCCCATGCCAAGGCAACAATATTATGTGTGTTATTAACAATACTTTACTATGGCAGTTTAAAGAACTATACCTACATTAAAATATGAGTAAATCAGAAACTTTACACCTATAAAGGCCATAATTGGGTTTCCTTTGAAAACTAATATTGTCTTGGTATCTGAATGTACTTGTTATTTGAAGATGGACTATTTTTATTATGATTGTCTACTGGGAAATGACCCATTTTTTTTTTTCAGCTAAAGTACAGAAGTGAATGTGAATAAATGTATTAAAAGAATGCAATGTATCCAGCTCAATTCATTTGAGGAGTGTAATATTTAAATAGAAAGGTCAAATGATTGACTATTTGGAGAAGGAAGGATAATCTAAAATAAGGGTTAATGTTTAATAGAACCTGTAGTAGTAACACATCCAAAGTTTCTGTCCCTGAAGTGTCAAAATAAATTTCAGTCTCTGGAGTGTCTTATAGACTCCCAATGAGCACAATACCATGACTGTGTACTAAGAACGATTTCACTTTCACTTTTCACTTTCATGGATTGGAGAAGGAAATGGCAACCCACTCCAGTGTTCTTGCCTGGAGAATCCCAGGGACAGGGGAGCCTGGTGGGCTGCCGTCTATGGGGTCGCACAGAGTCGGACACGACTGAAGCGACTTAGCAGCAGCAGCAGCAGTGCTTTTATTCCCATTTTTTAGGAGCAGCAGCTGAGGAACAAAGAAAGTAAAGGAATTATTGGAAAAATCACAGGAAACCAGTGTAACAACCAGGTTTTAATATGGTAGACCATTTTCCTATGTATTGTGTTAAGGGTTTCCTCTATGGTATGTAAAGTTAGGTTGTGGTAGCATGATTTACCACAATGGGAAAGTCGGGAAGGAGCATTTTTAAGTTGAGAAATGTAATCTGAGTTGTTTCCGTAACTCCCTGACATTCACCTGTTCTCTTCCTTCCAAGACTGCTATCATGAGATTGTGATATTATGGGGACTTGTCAAGAGGGAAGGACTTCCCGGGTAGTCACAGTTAATGGTAGAAAGAAACATACTTGAAAAAGAATTAACAATTTCAGATAGCTTTATCCAAGACATTCATGAACACACTCTTGCTCGCTTGCTTGCTCTTGCTTCCTCGCTCACTCTATTGCTCGCTTGCTCTCTCTCTATCCCTGGGCCTGATTAGGTTGGCCAGTGGAGTCTGAGTGGCATTTTCCCCAGGGAGAAATACATAGGTGGTTTGAATTTCAAGGACAGCCATGCAGGAAGCTCCACAGGGTCCTTTAATGAGCTGGCCAGTCCAAGCCCACTGTGTAGATTCAGCTTTCATGGAGTGGCAGCTGTCTCCACTCTAGGCCAGAAGTGGGGAAGCTACGGACTGAAGCGGGTAACTAGCCCAACAAGTTTGGCCCAGAGTGAAAAATGGTAGGGATAGAATTTTGCGACTAGAGTGAGTGAGCCTTTGGGCTCACGTGTAGTGGCTTATTTTATGGCCTACTATAGAATGAGTGGCTGAAACCTCAGAGTTTAGCTTCACTGGCTCTACTTGTCCTCAGGTTGTTGCTTCCATCTTTTCAACTACTGTGAACTATTTTAAGGATGTGATTGTGTCCTTTGTTTTCACATCTTCATGCCTTTGCTCCTGCTTTTCCCCTTTTTTTCATTTTCCTACCTGATAAACTTTGTATTCCTCCGCTAAGATACGGCTAACAAAGAACTCTTCATTGTAGCCTCCCATGACTGGCCCCATGCAGAGTTAGTCACCCTCTTCCCAAAAACATGTTGGGCATTAGCTGGCTCAAATATTTGATCCAGTTAATCTGTTCATATACAGCTTTCTCTGCTAGGTAGTGAATTCTTGAAGGGCAAGGGCTGAGCCCTGTTTAGTTCTGTACCCCAGTTTATCATAGCCCAATTAATAACTGATAAAGTACCTTCTTATCCATATGCTGGACACTTTGCTAGGTATTTGAGACTCAGCAGAGTCCCTGCCATTAAGTTTATATCCTAGTAGAGAAGGATAGATGATACATAAAACAAAGTAAATTCAGAGAGTAGTGTTATAAAATAAACATCTTAGCGGAAACTGTGGAAGTAGATGAGATCCTATGCAACTGTAGTAAGTAAAGACCAGGAAGTCTGGGACAGAATCCCTGGTAATTCCAACTTTTAAGACCAGTCAACAGATGAAGAGAGAGAATGCATAGGCAGTGAAGTAAAGGGGAAAGGGATGAGCATGGTAGTCCCTCCTTGTTTTCCTCCTCCTTCAACCTCAAATTACCATGCTGACTCTCATTCCTCTAAGGTTGGAATTGTAGAGGAAAGCACTTGTAAGGAACCAAAAAGGACTTACTTGACTAGTAGTGATGTCATCTGATAGGAATGCTCTCTGTGAGTGACCAGTATCCAAAATGCTAATTCTTCTTCTCTTTGGGTGCATTTGTGATTTTCTCTGATATTCTCCAACTGGGGAGATCCAGTTATGGCTTTAGCAGGATACCTCCAGTATCCTAACTGAGGTCACCTTACATCTGGTAGGGAGCCTTCTCTAGTATTTAGCCTTTTACAGTATAGCTCACAGCTGGCTACCTTCTGTGGGCTTCACATACGACCCAGAAGAAAATGCAGCCTTTCCCTGCCATTGGTGAAAATACATATCACTTTCGATGCAGTCCTTCCTCTTTGTACTCCACTAAGACTCTCTAGCCACAGTGTTTTGACTTTACATATTTTCTAGGCCTACATCAGCAACAGTCCTTACAACGCTCAAATTCAAGGTGATACATGTTAAACTCTTGATTGTACCTCACCATAATTTGGCTTGAGATGGTGGCAGGTAAGGAAGGACAGAGTACCACTCCTTCCTCTCTAGTGTAAACAATTTTTAATTATTGCCTTTGGTTCAAAGCTTATGTTTAACAATAAAATTTAATTGGGAAGAGTAGAAGATCAAATTGTCAGCAATTAGAAAGTAGGGAAAACCACTAGACCATTCAGGTATGACCTAAATCAAATCCCTTATGATTTTACAGTGGAAGTGAGAAATAGATTTAAGGGCCTAGATCTGATAGAGTGCCTGATGAACTATGGAATGAGGTTTGTGACATTGTACAGGAGACAGGGATCAAGACCATCCCCATGGAAAAGAAATGCAAAAAAGCAAAATGGCTGTCTGGGGAGGCCTTACAAATAGCTGTGAAAAGAAGAGAAGCAAAAAGCAAAGGAGAAAAGGAAAGATATAAGCATCTGAATGCAGAGTTCCAAAGAATAGCAAGAACAGATAAGAAAGCCTTCCTCAGCGATCAATGCAAAGAAATAGAGGAAAACAACAGAATGGGAAAGACTAGAGACCTCTTCAAGAAAATCAGAGATACCAAAGGAACATTTCATGCAAAGATGGGCTCGATAAAGGACAGAAATGGTATGGACCTAACAGAAGCAGAAGATATTAAGAAGAGGTGGCAAGAATACACAGAACTGTACAAAAAAGATCTTCATGACCAAGACAATCACGATGATGTGATCACTCACCTAGAGCCAGACATCCTGGAATGTGAAGTCAAGTGGGCCTTAGAAAGCATCACTATGAACAAAGCTAGTGGAGGTGACAGAATTCCAGTTGAGCTATTTCAAATCCTGGAAGATGATGCTGTGAAAGTGCTGCACTCAATATGCCAGCAAATCTGGAAAACTCAGCAGTGGCCACGGGCCTGGAGAAGGTCAGTTTCATTCCGATCCCAAAGAAAGGCAATGCCAAAGAATGCTCAAACTACTGCACATTGCACTCATCTCACACGCTAGTAAAGTAATGCTCAAAATTCTCCAAGCCAGGTTTCAGCAATATGTGAACCGTGAACTTCCTGATGTTCAAGCTGGTTTTAGAAAAGGCAGAGGATCACAGCCATTCTGACTGGTGTGAAATGGTACCTCATAGTGGTTTTGATTTGCATTTCTCTGATAATGAGTGATGTTGAGCATCTTTTCATGTGTTTGTTAGCCATCTGTACGTCTTCTTTGGAGAAATGTCTATTTAGTTCTTTGGCCCATTTTTTGATTGGGTCGTTTATTTTTCTGGAGTTGAGCTGTAGGAGTTGCTTGTATATTTTTGAGATTAGTTGTTTGTCTGTTGCTTCATTTGCTATTATTTTCTCCCATTCTGAAGGCTGTCTTTTCACCTTGCTAATAGTTTCCTTTGATGTGCAGAAGCTTTTAAGGTTAATTAGGTCCCATTTGTTTATTTTTGCTTTTATTTCCAGTATTCTGGGAGGTGGGTCATAGAGGATCCTGCTGTGATGTATGTCGGAGAGTGTTTTGCCTATGTTCTCCTCTAGGAGTTTTATAGTTTCTGGTCTTACGTTGAGATCTTTAATCCATTTTGAGTTTATTTTTGTGTATGGTGTTAGAAAGTGGTCCAGTTTCATTCTTTTACAAGTGGTTGACCAGATTTCCCAGCACCACTTGTTAAAGAGATTGTCTTTAATCCATTGTATATTCTTGCCTCCTTTGTCAAAGATAAGGTGTCCATATGTGTGTGGATTTATCTCTGGGCTTTCTATTTTATTCCATTGATCAATATTTCTGTCTTTGTGCCAGTACCATACTGTCTTGATAACTGTGGCTTTGTAATAGAGCCTGAAGTCAGGTAGGTTGATTCCTCCAGTTCCATTCTTCTTTCTCAAGATCGCTTTGGCTCAAAACCACTATGAGGTACCATTTCACACCAGTCAGAATGGCTGCGATCCAAAAGTCTACAAATAATAAATGCTGGAGAGGGTGTGGAGAAAAGGGAACCCTCTTACACTGTTGGTGGGAATGCAAACTAGTACAGCCACTATGGAGAACAGTGTGGAGATTCCTTAAAAAACTGGAAATAGAACTGCCTTATGATCCAGCAACCCCACTGCTGGGCATACACACTGAGGAAACCAGAAGGGAAAGAGACATGTGTACCCCAATGTTCATCACAGCACTGTTTATAATAGCCAAGACATGGAAGCAACCTAGATGTCCATCAGCAGATGAATGGATAAGAAAGCAGTGGTACATATACACAATGGAGTATTACTCAGCCATTAAAAAGAATACATTTGAATCAGTTCTAATGAGGTGGATGAAACTGGAGCCTATTATACAGAGTGAAGTAAGCCAGAAGGAAAAACATAAATACAGTATACTAATGCATATATGTGGAATTTAGAAAGATGGTAACAATAACCCGGTGTACGAGACAGCAAAAGAGACACTGATGTATAGAACAGTCTTACGGACTCTGTGGGAGAGGGAGAGGGTGGGAAGATTTGGGAGAATGGCAATGAAACATGTAAAATATCATGTAGGAAACGAGTTGCCAGTCCAGGTTCGATGCACGATGCTGGATGCTTGGGGCTGGTGCACTGGGACGGCCCAGGGGGATGGTGTGGGGAGGGAGGAGGGAGGAGGGTTCGGGATGGGGAGCACATGTATACCTGTGGCGGATTCATTTTGATATTTGGCAAAACTAATAAAATTATGTAAAGTTTAAAAATAAAATAAAATTAGAAAAAAAAAAAGAAAAGGCAGAGGAACCAGAGATCAAATTGCCAACATCCGCTGGATCATGGAAAAAGCAAGAGAGTTCCAGAAAAGCGACTATGCCAAAGCCTTTGACTGTGTGGATCACAATAAACTGGAAAATTCTGAAAGAGATGGGAATACCAGACCACCTGACCTGCCTCTTGAGAAACCTATATGCAGGTCAGGAAGCAACAGTTAGAACTGGACATGGAACAAGAGACTGGTTCCAAATAGGAAAAGGAGTACATCAAGGCTGTATATTGTCACTGTGCATATTTAACTTATATCCAGAGTACATTGTGAGAAACGCTGGTCTGGAAGAAGCACAAGCTGGAATCAAGATTGCTGGGAGAAATATCAATAACCTCGGATATGCAGATGACACCACCCTTATGGCAGAAAATGAAGAGGAACTAAAAAGCCTCTTGATGAAAGTGAAAGAGGAGATTGAAAAAGTTGGCTGAAAACTCAACATTCAGAAAACGAAGATCATGGCATCTGGTCCCATCACTTCATGGGAAATAGATGGGGAAACAGTGGAAACAGTGTCAGACTTTATTTTCTTGGGCTCCAAAATCACTGCAGATGGTGATTGCAGCCATGAAATTAAAAGATACTTACTCTTTGGAAGGAAAGTTATGACCTACCTAGATAACATATTGAAAAGCAGAGACACTACTTTGCCAAAAAAGGTCCATCTAGTCAAAACTATGGTTTTTCCAGTAGTCATATATGGGTGTGAGAGTTGGACTATAATGAAAGCTCAGTGCAGATGAATTGATGCTTTTGAACTGTGGTGTTGGAGAAGACTCTTGAGAGTCCCTTGGACTGCAAGGAGATCAGTCCTGAGTGTTCATTGGAAGGAATGATGTTGACACTGAAACTCCAATACTTTGGCCACCTGATGTGAAGAACTGACTCATTTGAAAAGACCCTGATGCTGGGAAAGATTGAAGGTGGGAGGAGAAGGGGATGACAGAGGATGAGATGGTTGGATGGCATCACTGACTCAGTGGTCATGAGTTTGGTTAAACTCCGAGAATTGGTGATGGACAGGGAGGCCTGGCATGATGCAGTCCATGGGGTCACAAAGAGTTGGACATGACTAAGTGACTTAACTGATCAGATTTTCAAATGTGGGCTTTTAGGTTTTTCCTTCTGGGTTTTTGGTCAAACTTAGGTCTTTCAGTTCAGTCGCTCAGTCGTGTCCAACTCTTTGTGACCCCATGAACCTCAGCATGCCAGGCCTCCCTGTCCATCACCAACTCCTGGAGTCCACCCAAACCCATGTCCATTGTACTGGTGATGCCATCCAAGCATCTGATCCTCCGTCATCCCCTTCTCCTGCCCTCAATCTTTCCCAGCATCAGGGTCTTTTCAAATGAGTCAGTTCTTACTCTATGATTTGAAACAGTTCCCCCATGATTTTTTTTCCTAGTGATTTTTATTACCTAATTTCATAAATATAAATCTTTGATCCACCTGGAATTTGTTTTTTGATGGGATATGAAATAGGAATCCAACTTTAATTTTCACATGGCTACCGAGTTGTTTCAAAACCATTTGTTGACTCTTGTTGGAAAAAAAAAATTTATTCTGTGCAATGATTGTTCTGCACCTTATTTAGCTGAGTCACTGTTGCCATTGCCTGTTCTTCATTATTAGCGGAACATCATCTATTTTACATAAAAGATTGCACAGGCACTGGGGATACCTCTGTAGTAGCAAAGAATGATGAAGATAGATGGGATCTTAGAGTTCATCTAGTCTAACTCTATTTACATAGGGGGAATCTGAGTTGCAAAAAGCAGAACTTTCTTTAGGTTAAATAGGGTTGTTACTTACCTAATATTGGTGTTGGTAATTTGTCATCACATTTATTAAGATGATTCATTTTTAAAGTTCTAATCTACAGAAAACCCAAACTGGTACATCAGGCTTAAAAGGGACAATCTGAGCTTGTAATGAAATGAATTTCCACACATACATGAAATTACCAGTTGAAAGCAATCAAGGCAAAATCATATTGTCAATGAAAGGAGAAAATCTTTGACAGGCAAAAAAAGCTGCACTTGTTGAATATATTTTATCTGTGTATATATGGACGTCCTTCCTTACCACTTATTCCACGCCACAGATTATATAGCATTTCCAGGTGTATAGCCTGAAGGGAAAAGAACTAAAAAAAAAAAAGATGAGTTTGACTGTTTTAGTGTAATTTGGAAAAAGAAAGCAAAACAATACCAAAAACAAGTAAACCAACTAAATGATAGTGACATTCAACTAAATCAAAAGTATATGTACTTATTCAACAAACATTGAGTACTGACAGGACATCCCTTGGAGCTCAGCTAGTAAAGAATCCACCTGCAATGGGGGAGACCTGGGTTCAATCCCTGGGTTGGGAAGATCCCCTGGAGAAGGGAAAGGTTACCCACTCCAATATTTTGGCTGTGTGCCCAACAATAGTTAAGACTCTAGGGATATAGCAGCTAACCAGAGAGATAATGTCCTTGCTGTCTAGCAGGTGGAAAAAATATGTTAATAGATAGGAAAAAGGAAGGAACTTTTAATACTTTAGATTGAGCAGTCATAGTAGGTTTATATGAGAAGAGGAATTTTAATCTTGGACTGGAATGGCAACAAGGAACCAGTTCTGTGGAAATACGAGGCAGAGGATTACAGACAGAGGAAGGAAATGTGCAAAGTTTATATGGTTGTAATATGCACGGGCATTTGAAAATGTAAAAAAAGCTGCTGCAGTTGCGGTGTAGTGAATGAAGGGAGAGTGTTAAAATGAGGTTGAAGAAGTAGGTAGAAGTTAGGTCTGTAGGCCTTAAGTAATATGAAGTTTCTTTTTATTCTTTGTACAATGTAATTGGAAACCATTGATGTGTTTTGAGTGGAAGAGTGCTATGTGAATTGCATTTTTAAAATATTACTTTTTATTTAATAGAGATTAGAATATTGGGAGCCAAAGATGGGAACAGAACAGTTAGGATCCAGTTACAGTAGTCCAAGTGAGTCATGGTGGTGGCTTGGACTGGATGGTAGACATTCAGACAAATGGTCAGACTTAGTTTATATTAGAGTAAGCAAGACTTCAGGTCTGCCAATGCAGGAGGCCCAGATTTGACCCCTGGGTTGGAATAGTCCCCTGGAGGAGGGCATGGCAACCCATTCTAGTATTCTTGCCTGAAGAATCCCATGGACAGAGGAGCCTGGTAGGCTACGTTCCATGGGGTTGCAAAGAGTCGGATATGCATGAAACAGCTAACACTTTCACAAGCAGGACTTGGTGATGAATTAAATGGTGAGATGTGTGAGGGGAGAGCGAAGTCTATAAAGGCTAGACTTTGCTCAAGGTAATGTCATTTCACTTGTATGGGGAATACTGAATACTGGGCATGGGGGGTTGGAAGGGAAGGAAATTGAGTGTTCAGTTTTGGAAATGTTAAATTTTAAGTGTCTATTACAAAGCTACAGTTGGATTTGAACACAAATCAATGTCCATCTCTCTCTCACCCCCTTGACTCTTTGAAACAGTTTTGAACTGCTATGTAGGCATTACTTTCAGTAAGTATCATTCTCGCATACTCAAAATCTTGGATTTTCAAATAAAATAAAGTTCAATGTCTGTAAATTTCACATGCTTCTTTATAATATGACTGATTTTATTAATATAAGGGCAAATTCAGATCTTATAAGGGACATGAATTTGTCAAATGAAAAAGAGATTTATTAATGTAAACAGTAATAATGGTATCTATGTAAACTTAATTTTGCTACTGAGGTTGCTTTTAACTCTTCAGTGTTAGAAGCTTCTACTTATAATCATCCACTAACCTGCTAAAACTTCCTCCTCATAAAAAAAAATCAGTATATATTTGCAACTAGAAACTGAGTTGATATTGATTTAGCAAAAAAAGCTATCTATTGATTCTTATAAATTACTGTGTGTCCACAAATAAGGCCCAGTAGTCTTATATCAGATGTAGATAATATTGGCAATAGGTTGTTTCTAAGGCCATACCCTTTATAATCACAAATAGTTTTACCATCTTTGCTTACTGGTCTTTCAGTATAAAAACCCACTGCTTTTTTTCTTTTTGCTCTCTGTGGGACCATTCATAAAGTCTTACATGTTCCAATTATTATCTTCTGTAAGTCCTCCCAAGTAGAATGCTGAAAGCCTTAGATTGTCAAATTATGCAAAACATACTTTCTTTGGTCAAAATGGGATTCCCTGGTGGCTTAGATGGTAAAGAGCCTGACCACAATGTGGGAGACCTGAGTTTAATCCCTGGGTTGGAAAGATCCCCTGGAGAAGAAAATGACAACCCACTCCAGTATTCTTGCCTGGAAAATCCCATGGACAGAGAAGACTGGTGGTCTACAGTCCATAGGGTCGCAAAGAGTCTGACATGACTGAGCAACTTCCTTTCTTTCACTTAAGTCAGAATAGCATACAAGGTGGAGAAAAAAATAGGTCTGAGCCTCTGTGGGTGACTGACTCGTTAGAGAAGAATAGGAAATGAATAAGCTAATACCGTGGGTGTCTTAAGCATACTCTTGCATCGGATGCTATATTGTAGGGTTTTCTGTGTGTGTGTGTGTGTTTTCTTAATTAGTTGTAAGCCACATTAGAAGATGTTTTAAAGCCATGCTCTATCCCATCTTACTGATAATCTTATGAATAGCCTGAGGGAGTGCATCTGGCTCAGTTTTCAAATTGCAATCTCCTTAAATAGTGTAGCTTTCTCAAAATCTATCATGACTCTTCAGAGAAGATCCAGAGAAGTACATGGAGATGCTCCACAGCTGCCAAGGCTGAGGCGCCTCACTTGCTAAGCCTTGGGAAGTACAGTAGGCACACCCACCTTTCAGTGAGAAACCTTTCAGGCTATGTGTTCCCTCAGACTACAGGCAAGGGGAAACTCTCAGAGCTATATTGAGAAAGGTTCAAGAATGGAACTATTAACAAGCAGTTGACACGTGTCTGCAAATAAAAGTTGATCATCTCACATTTCGTTTTGGCTTGTGAAGGGTATAATTTGGGATTAAAAATAAACATACTGGAGCATACATCCTGATCACAAACATTCATATGCACAGCTGGAAACAGACGCTGCAATTTGAAAGTATAATTAAGACACCATCTCTATTTATAGAGTACAAGCATAGCAAATTCATTGTCTTTAAATATGAAGGTTCAGAAAGTGTTAGTGGGAGAAGAAATATTAACTGTGAGTAAAATGGCATACAGCACGGCAAGCAGTCCTTTCTGAATTTGGGCGTAAAGAAAGCAACATAGAGGAACCTGAAGTGTGAATGAAAATCACACACAAAGAGGGAAAAACTAATATTCCCATGAAAGCCAAGAAAATACTCCTTAATCCTCTAAGACAACGATTGTTTCTTTGAGTTAAGTAAACATGTCTACTGAGATAGAGCATTAATGGGTAGGTATTTAAGACAAAACAGCTGTGGAAATGGAGCGGACAGTGTTTTCCTGCAAGTGAATCATTTGCAATGGTAATGAAGTCCCTTTTCCCTGACAAACCACATTACTTAATAGTCATTAAGTGAAGAGTTCTTCCAAATACACATGGACAGGCCAATCGAAGTTGCTGATAGGAAAATCCTTACAAATGAACACATTGCTGCTTTACAGGAGAGTTAAAAGAATTTTAATTTCATATTCTTAAGCCCTTTATTGCAATATTAATAATCAGTTAAAGAAAATTTAAATGATTCACTGAATCAATTTACATTTCAAAATGAAGAAATTACGTGGCTGAGCTGTGTGGATCAGATTATCATTGGGATTAGATTTTGGAACATGCCCGGAGGGGACAGTGCTGTGATTTTTGTGTGTGTGTGTGTGTTTTGTGTATGGTTTATAATACTTTTTTATTCAGTTGGCAGGCTTTCCTTGTCGTGTTCTGTAGTCAGTTCATAAAAACTGAAGGAAAAAATCAATTACAGAGGTATTTCATAAGGAGACATTGGAGCTTTTTCACTTGTTTCTTTTGACAAATGGATATAATGGATTTATTTTTAGCCTAGTCCTCTTCCAGGGTGGGTTCCTGATCTTTGAATTTTCCTGTAAAGAAGGTCTTTTACTTGTGTTTAGGTTTATGGGAAATGCTAAACAGTGTATTGGGTTGGCCAAAAAGTTTGTTTGGGTTTTCATATGATGGTACAGAAAACTGAATGAACTTTTTGGCCTACCCAATATATCTCCTTCCCTCACCTTTGATGGCACAGGATTTTAGCTCAAAGACTGTTCTCTCTTATTAATATGCCCAGTTTTGAGAGTACTACAGAGGTTTTATTTGAAAGTGTCCTTTTCTACATCCACAGAAGCATTGTTTCAAGAGCTGTATGAAAAAAGCCATTGATATAGTCATTTATATTTCAATATATTCTTAGAGTCTTTCATGATTTAAGATAATTAGCTCAACTGATATGTCACGTTTGCCTTCTGAATACCGTAGCATTATGGGAAATGGAGTGTGGCAGAATTCTATTGCTTGCATTTACTTCTGATGTATTAAGATGATGTGTGTGAGGTGTTAGAGTGAAGAGTTGATGCTGACAGAGGCTGCACAGTCGAATTTAGGATG
Organism: Bos grunniens; assembly: GCF_055505025.1. Taxonomy (NCBI): domain Eukaryota; kingdom Metazoa; phylum Chordata; class Mammalia; order Artiodactyla; family Bovidae; genus Bos; species Bos grunniens. Next base: position 139,484,129 of record NC_141194.1, read on the forward strand.
CATGTAAGTGGGAAGACTGTAGTTGCCCCACAAAGATTCTACTCAATTTCCAAGACTGGGTATATATCTTACACATTCCCTTATATAGCAAAATGGACTTTGTCATAGTTGTTACCTTTCAGTTGATTTTAAAATAGGGAGATTATCATGGATTATCTGGGAGGTGATGGAACGGGACAGTATAATCACATGAGCCCTTAAAAGCAGAAGAAGAAGTCAGAAATACATGAGTCATAAGAACTTTTCTACGCCCAACACCATTGCTGGCTTTGAAGATGAAAGGAGCCATGGGCCAGGAAATATACATGAACTCTAGAAACTGAGAACAACCCCCAGCTGAGAGCAAGCAAGGAAATCTGAATTCAGTCCTCTAGTTGCATGGAACTGAATTCTGCCAATAATATGGATGATTCTGGAAGCAGATTTCCCCCTAGAACCTCTAGGAAAGTCACCGGCCAGCACCTTGATTTGGGCCTTGTAAGACCCTGTGCCAAATACCTGGCCAAACTTATGTTGCCTCGTGTCCTAGAGAATAGTCAGGTAATTAGTGGTTGTTGTTTTAAGCCACATTAGTGGTACTTTATTATAGCAGTGATTAAAAAAACTAACATAAAGCTCTTAGTTGATGCTAGTAACATACAGAGTGCTTATTAATAGTCATAGAATCTACCCATGTCTTACTCTTTTGTCTGATATCTGGCAAATCCACTCCATGAGTCTGAAAAAGAGAATTCTTGCTCCTCTTGATACTTGATGATCATTTATATGGAGAGCTGTTACCTTGCTACCCCACTTACCCACTACCTCTGTACCAGATACTACAGTTACCAGGATGTGCTCCCACCCTCTCTTTCTGTTCATCAGTCTGGACCATAACAAATAAAACTGCTTTCTCATACAACTTAGACTAACATCTAGAATGTAATAAAAATATTCTAGTTCAATTTTTCTTTTCTATTTTTGTTTTGAAATATTTTACATTCACAGAAGAGTTGAAAGATGGTATTATTAAAGAATCTTTTCAAATGGATCTTGATAGGTGATAAAAGGTTTGAGAATTGGGATACATCATGCTCATATCATACAGCTATTGAATAGTGGTATCAGTAAGGTTTAAGTTGGCCTAGACATGGCTGGATGGAAAGCTATTTCACTTTCCTAAATCAGTATATGTTACAATAGCAGTGGCAACCTCACTTGTACTCTGTCATTTAGTGAGAAGAGCATTCAAGAATGGATCATGGAGGGGGAATAAAATACTTAAATTTCTTAAAATTTAAATTAAAAAGTAAAACATGTAAAGAATAAAAATGTATGTACTTAATTCTCCTTAAGTTTTTTGCAGTCACTTTATAGAAGAGATATAAACTGTTTGCTCATGTTTCTTTAATAGTTTTCAAGTTGCCACTTCATAATACATTTGAGTTTCCATCATCTTAGTACTCTGAAAAAGTGCACTAAATTTCATTTGGTTGAATATGGAGATGCTAATGTGGAATAAACTAAAACAGAGGCCACACGTAGGTATTTGTAGACTAACTTTACCCATTCGACTCTTTTTTTTTTTTTTAACTCTAAGAGCAACCCTGTTGCCTCTGGAAACTTCCTTATAGGCAGAGGCAAATAGGTATGGGCCACAGTCTCTAAATAGGAACAGTTCTCCTCATCTTCATGATTCAGGGGCTTCCCTGATAGCTCAATTGGTAAAGAATCTGCCTGCAATGCAGGAGACCCCAGTTCAATTCCTGGGTTGGGAAGATTTGCTGGAGAAGGGATAGGCTACCCACTTCAGTATTCTTGGGCTTTCCTGGTGGCTCAGCTGGTAAAGAGTCGCCTGCAATGCAGAAGACCTGGGTTCAATCCCCGGGTTGGGAAGATCCCCTGGAGAAGGGAAAGGCTACCCACTCCAGTATTCTGGCCTGGAGAATTCCATGGACTGCATAGTCCATGGGGTTGCAAAGAGTCAGACACGGCAGTGACTTTCACTTCACTCATGATTCACAGTAGGGATGTAAAGTTGTCAAAAAAATGGGTTTGGCTCTGGACAAAGGAGAGGAAAGCAGGAAGTTGGGGAGTGGATATAGTGGCAAGTTTCCAGTTTACACTAGAGAAGAGATTAGCTATATCCTTGAAAAAGTTGACTGCTGATTCAGCCAGAAGGATCTGTTTGTTTTTAATCTGGGGCTTTTCATTGAAAAGCTCTCTTGGCTAAAAGATGAACTTGACCAATGTCCACAAATGGGGAAAACTATTAGCAAATTTAGGATCCATTAGGGTCCTGTTTATAGTTCTTTCGTGTAGAATAACCATTTCTATAGACTTTACTCATATACTATCTACCTTCCTTAGATCTATTATTCTTTGAAAAGATTGATTAAGGTTAGATGTTTCAGGAAATGAAACTATACAATTCACTTGTGTTAGCAAAATCCACACTTTAAAAATTGATAGTCATGACCAGCTGTAATAGAGGAAAGGGGCATAAATTCAAACGAAGATATCATTACACTTGGTTCAGTTCAGTTCAGTTGCTTAGTCGTGTCCGACTCTTTGCGACCCCATGGACTGCAGGACGCCAGGCTTCCCTGTCCGTCATCAACCGCTGGAGCTTGCTCAAACTCATGTCCATCAAGTCAGTGTAGTAATGTAAACAGGGCCCCAGTGAGTACAATCTATCGATAGCTTTGTCTTCTTTATTGATTCTTTCTCAAGTCTGATCTATGCATCTAGATATGCCAGATTGCAAATGCTCAGTCTGATTTACTATTTTCCTCAAGACTTGAAAGCAGTTCCCTCACCTAGTCTCTTTAATCCCCCTATTTGTTAACTCAGCTTAACCGAATGGGATCCATGGGTGAGGGAGGAAGGACAAATTTGAAGATCTAAAAATAAACAGAACTTTCTTCTTTGTCTGAATTGTACTTGAAATAAACGTGCGGTGGAGGCTATTGGGGGCTATTAGGGAGGGCTGCAAGAGTGGTCTAAGAAAGATTTGGCTGTATGACACAATCTACAATTGTGCAGACTTGAAATGTGTCTGTCTTGTTTTCTTTTCTCCTGAAAGTGCTATGGAATAGTACATCATTGTTTGTGAATTTTCAGATTCTCAAATGGGTTTGAAGTACCTCCTAAGTACCTTAGTAAGTCCACTATTCTGTTTCTAGGGCTCTAGAATTTTCAGAAGTACTTAGGTTTCCTTGATGGTGAATTCCTGAGTTACTTCCTTGCTCTGGCACCTTCTCTGTTGTAGATCTATTTAGTATGGATAACTTTGCAGTTTTCTGTCTGGCTACAACCATGATGTCCCAAATCAGCCTACACATCTAGAATGCAAGGAGGGAGAATTGGACTTTGAATTCCAGTGAACAAAAAACAAATGTGAATGAAACAACTTCCTCAGTGGTAACATCACTGATAGAAAAGCAGATGAAATAGTGACAAAACAAAAACAGAAGCAGATTGTCCATAAACTGTGTTTAAACAGTATCCTCAGCCCCTGTGTGATGCTGTTTTCCCTGCTAATATCTACTTGAGAGAGATGTGCAATTATCATCAGCAGTGCAAACATTGGGAGTCAGGTCAATAGTGGGAAAAACATAAACTGCTGGGTAATAAAAAGGTGAAAGGAAGGTCTATAGTCTATATGATTTTTTTAAAAAACAAGGGGGGCAGAGCAAGAAAGAAGCCCAACATTTCACATACTGCTATGGAAATTAAAATACTGAGATTAGAATGAGTTTTTATAAGTTGGGAAATCAGTATAAACCTAGGGCAAAAAACACAGGGAAAACCAGTGGACCTTGAAACAGCTAGAAAAAGTGCCAGAGACTATAGAGCCTTTGGGAGGACTGGCCTGAGGCCAAGCCATGTTTGAGCAGTTTTCTTTTGTTCTCCTTCATTCTTGAACTTTGTCCTCTGTCTCATCCTCCAAGGGGCTCTCTCATTCTGATGACAGCTATCTAATCTAGTAAACAAATTCATAATGACAGATTAAAGATGTGATGAAAAGAATTTAGGCTTAGGTGTCAGACAGAACTGGGCTCATCACAATTCTGCCTTTTTCTTAGTTCACTTCTTTATATATGTGGTCTTGGATAGCTTTCTTAAAATATCTTACTTGGTGTGGCTTCTTTTCCTCAGCTTTCTTTAAAAGTGAAGTATAACTGATTTACAATGTTGTGTTTGTTTCTGGTGCACAGCAAAGTGATTGAGTATGTGTGTGTGTGTGTGTGTGTATGTGTGTGTGTGTGTGTATATATATATATATATATAAATAAAAACACTCAATATATATAAATAATATATATAAATACTCTCTCTATATATATACTCTCTATATAAATTTATATATATATATATGTACATACACACATACATATACACATGCTGTGCTGTGCTTAGTCACTCAGTCATGTCCAACTCTTTGAGACCCCATGGACTGTAGCCCAGCAGACTCCTCTGTCCATGGGGATTCTCCAGGCAAGAATACTAGAATGGGTAGCCTATCCTTTTTCCAGGGGATCTTCCCAACCCAGGAATCAAACCAGGGTCTCCTGAGTTGCAGGCAGACTCTACCAGCTGAGTTACCAGGGAAGCCATAATAAGATATATATAATAGAGATTCTTTTTCTTTATTATTTATTACAAGTTATTGCCCTATGCTATATAGTAGGTACTTGCTGTTTAGTTTTTTATTTAATATATACAGTATTTTGTATCTGCTAATCTCAAACTCCTAATTTATTCCTCCCCCTCCTCTTTCCCCTTTGGCAACCATAACTTTAAGTACATTTGTGTCATTTTCTCAATTTAATAAATGAGATACCATGATACTTGTCTTTCTCTTTCTGGCGTACTTAGTGTGACAACCTCTAGGTCCATCCATGTTGCTGCAAATGGTATTACATTCTTCTTCTTTATGACTGAGTAATATTCCATTATATACTTCTACCACATCTTTATTCATTCTTGTCAATGGATATTTAGCTTACTTCCATTTCTTGGCTATTGTAAATAGTGCTTCAGTGAAAATTGGGTGCATGGCTCTTTTCAAATTACAGTGCTCTCCCAATATATACATATACATACATACATACATATATATATATATATATATATATATATATGCCCTGGAGTGGGATTGTTGGATCGTATAGTATAACTCTATTCTGTTTTTTTTTTAAGAAACCTCTGTATTCTTTTTCATAGTAGCTGCACCAATTTACATTCCCGTAAACAGTATAGGAGGGTTTCCTTTTCTCCACACTCTAACATATGTTATTTATAAACTTTTAAATGATGACCATTCTGACCAGGGTGAGGTGGTATCTCATTGTAATTTTGATTTGTATTTCTCTAATAATTAGCAATGTTGAGTATCTTTTCATATGCCTGTTGGCCATCTGTGTGACTTCTTTGGTGAAATGTCTGTTTAGGTTTTCTGCCTATTTTTTAATTGAGTTGTTTGGGAGTTGTTGTTGTTGAGTTATATGAGCTGTTTGTATATTTTAGAAATTAAACCCTTGTCCGTCATATCATTTGCAAATATTTTCTCACAGGCTTTATGATATTTTTTCATTTTGTTTATGGTTTCATTTGCTATGCAAAAGCTTATAAGTTTGGTTAGGTCCCATTTGTTTATTTTTGGTTTATTTCTTTTTTTAAATTTTATTTTATTTAACTTTACAATATTGTATTGGTTTTGCCATATATCAAAATGAATCTGCCACAGGTATACATGTGTTGCTTTGGGAAACTGACCTAAGAAAACATTGCTGTGATTTATGTCAGAGAATGTTTTCTTCTGGGACTTTTATAGTTTCTTGCCATATATTTAAATCTTTTTGAGCCATTTTAAGTTTATTTTGGTGTATGGTGAGAGGGTGTGTTCTAACTTCATTGATTTACATGTAGTTGTCCAGGTTTCCCAGCACTACTTGAAGAGACTGTCTTTTTTCCATTGTATAATTTTGTCTCCTTTGTGGAAGATTAATTGACTGTAGGAGTTTGAGTTTATTTCTGAGCTCTGTACTCTGTTCCATTGATCCATATGTCTGCTTTTGTGCCAATACCATACTGTATTGATTACTGTCACTATGTAATATTGTCTGAAGTCTGGGAGGGTTATGCCTCCATCTTTGTTCTTTTCCCTCAGGATGCTTTTGCAATTCTGGGTCTTTCATGGTCCCATATAAATTTTAAGATAACTTGCTCTAGTTCTGTGAAAAAATGTCCGGGTTAATTTGATAGAGTGTGTGTGAGTGTGTGCTCAGTCATGTCCAGCTCTTTGCAACTGCATGGACTCCCACCAGGCTCCTCTGTCCATGGAATGTTCTAGGCAAGAATATTTGAGTGGGTTGCCATTTCCTCCTCCAGGGGATCTTCCCTGGAGGGATCAAACCCATGTCTCTTGGATCTCCTGCATTGGCAGGCAGATTTTTTAACCACTGTGCCACTTAAGAGAGTACTAATTTGATAGGGATCACATTAAGTCTGTAGATTGCTTTGAGTAGAATGGCCATTTTAACAATATTGATTCTTCATATCCATAAACACAGTATATCTTTTCATTTGGGTCATTTTCCTGCCCCAGCCATGGAAACACCAGTAATGCACTTGGATATTCCACAGATGCTGAGTTTACGAAGCTGCCTGCAGTGTAGAAATTCGTGGGTCACACAGTGTCTGGGACTTGGCTCAGATTTTATCCTGTTTCTAAAGTTGTGCAGCCCCTGGGATTGGCACGGATTTCAGCCCTACCTCTGCAGGTGGGCAGGCTTGCAGGCTCACAGAGTTTTAAACTTGCTGTGAGCAGGCCAATCATGAGACTGCTATGGCAGTCCCTGCCCCTGCCTTCAAATATTAATACACACATTAACAGTGAGGCTTCTATGGCTGACCCAGGCTCCTTCTTGCGCACACCCCTCTCCCCCTACCTGGTTGCAGCTTGGTCCACACACCAGTCCCATTCAGGATGTCTCCGCTCTTCCAGCCCCAGTCCTCTTCCAGGCTCTGTCCTCTGAAACCAGAGTTGCAGCACCCATCCCTGACGTGTACCAGCAGATGTACCAGGGGGTCAACCCGGACCCTCTGTACTGGTATATCTATGCTTTTCCTGCCACAGTCCAGCTGCTGCACTCCCCTCTGAGCCTCCGAAGCTCCCTTCTGTCCTGGCTGATCTCCCAGCTGGTGAAAGGGGTTTCCTGGGTGAAAGAACCTTTCCTTCTCCATAGCTCCTTCCCAGGGGCACAGGGCCCATCTTGATTCCTTTTTTTTTTTTTTTTCCTTTCATGCTACCCAGTTACATGATGTACTTTTTTTGCAATTTTGGTTGCATGTGACCTTCTGCCAGTGTTTAGTAGGTATCCTTTGTAGATGTATCTTTATTGGAATATAATTGCTTTGCAATGTTGTCTTGGTTTTTGCTGTACATCAATGTGAATCAGCTATAGGTATACATATATCCCCTCCCTCAGGTGACCCAGTGATAAAGAATCTGCCTGCCAAGCTTCAGGAGTCAGGAAGATCTGCTGGAGTGAGATGGCAACCCACTCCGGTATTCTTGCCTGAAGAATCCCATGGACAGAGGAGCCTGGAGGACTACAGTCCATGGGGTTGCAAAAGAGTCAGACACAACTGAAGTGACCGAGCATGCAATATATCCCTTCCCTCTTGAGGCTCCTCCCTCCTCCACATCCCACTCCTGTAAGTCATCACAAGAGCACTGAGCTGGACTCCCTGTGTTTAACAGCAGCTTCCCACTAGCTCTCTATTTTACACATGATACTGTATATATGTCAGTGCTACTCTGCCAATTATTCCCACCGTCCTCTTCCCCCTCTGTGTCCACAAGTTCATTCTCTACATCTGCATCTCTATTCCTGCCCTGCAAATAGATTCATCAGTACAATTTTCATAGCTTCCAGGATGTGAGCTCTGCGTCCTCCTATTCTTCCATCTTGATCTCAGTTGCTGTGTTTTTTAAAATGAGAATAACCATGTTTACCACATGGTGTTGCTCTGAAAGTAAAAGTGATATCTATAAAGCACTTAGAAGAGTACTGTGGATACAGTAGGTGCTTAATAAATGGAACAGCACTTTTGTACTCAATATATTCTTCTCAAGATTATAGTTTCGTATGAATCTTTAATTCATTACAACAAAGGAATATCAAGTAGATTTCAAGGGCTAGGGATGAGCCTATTATGTTATTATCATTCCTAACATTTGTTTGTACAATGTGTTGGGTTTCTTATTAAGGCTGTAATAAACAATTTCATTTATTCACAATAATCCTAGAAAATAAATACTACTACTATTTCCATTCTATGAAAGACGAAATGAAGCACAATGAGGTTATAAGTAATTTGACCAGGGTCACAGAGCTAGAAAATTGAATGGCCAGGGTTCTAATATTCTACTCAAATATAGTGATTGTAAGAGACTCTATGCTACTTATACAGACTCTCTTGCAAAGGGTCACCAAGGTACTATGTGTTTACATTTGGGAAATGACTGCTGTATTTCTGTTCAGATGATTCAGTCAACAAATTGAGATGTCAAGGGTTAAAGCTCAGAATGATAAAAGAAAAATCTACCATCTCTTGAGTACCTACCACATGCCAGGCACCATGCTATGAACTCTATATACATGATCATATTTAATACAGCAAATATGTAGTGTGATTTTTAATCTCATTATCATTTTGCGGATGAAAGCGCAGAATTATAAAGAAGTCAAATAACTCGCTCAGGATATATGGTTAAAAGTTGTTGTACTAGGATGCAAACCCCACTAGGCTGTGTCAAGGATTGTGTGTCTTTCCAGCATATGTTTGTGCAGGCAAGAACAAGGATGCTTCCTCCTCCCCTGGGCACAACTGGCTCAGTTGGGAAGTTCAAAACCAATTTTCAAGGCCATTTTCCATCAGGATTAACTTGTTCTAATCGGTGAGGGTATTCACTTAAATGTAGCACTTTGACAGTAATGGCTTTTAATGTTTCTAAAGGTAGAAAGGAATTTCCTGAAGGCTTCTCTCCTTTCTTTTCTTCCCTTTTATTTTTGTATGAGTCACACTGCTGGTTAGTTTCACTGAGAACCAACTACGATGTGTGTATGTGTACATGTTCAATCATGTCCGACTCATTGTGACCCTGTGGAATGTGGCCTGCCAGGCTCCTCTGGCCATGGAATTTTCCAGGCAAGAGTACTGGAGCAGGTTGTCATTTCCTTTTCCAGGGAATCTTCCCAATCCAGGGATCGAACCCAGGTCTCTTGCATCTCCTGCATTGCCAGGCGTGTTCTTGACCAATGTACCACCTGGAAAGCCCTAATTACAATGTGAGTCCATCTCTAATGATAATAAAATATCTAGTACAATGATTTACAGGGAAAGATTTGGGTTCTACATTTCTTTTTGATTTTAGAAGTGTGTTTATTGAAGTTTTAAATACAATTTTAAGTAGCTGTAATAAACATATATATCACTTCAGATTTCCTCATCTCATGAGTTCGTATCGCTCATAGGGACTGAGGAAGAACATGATGCTTGAAACTGTGTTAGGCATTACACGTTACAACTGTGAGGGGAATACATTGTGTCCAACCCTTACAAAGCTTGCTGGTTGGCAATAAGACCTACCTGATTCTACTCCTTATTCACTCATTCATCAGGCATTTATTGAGCATGTGCTATGTTCCAGGCATCCTGTTAGGCACTGTAAATAAAAACAAATAGTAATTCATGTGTATTGAGCACTTGCTATGTGCCTGTGTTTATCACTCAGTTGTGTCTGACTCTTCGCGAATGCACAGACTGTAGCCTGCCAGGCTCTTCTGCTCATGGAATTCTCCAGGCAAGAATACTGCAGTGGGTAGCCATTCCTTTCTCCAGGCCATTTTTCAGACTCAGGGATCAAACTCTGGTTCCTGCATTGTAGATGATTCTTTACCATTACAGCCACCAGGGAATCCCTAACCCTCTTTTAAGTACATTGCATGTATTAACTGTTAATCACATCAGCAACCATTTGAGACAGCCATTTTTATTATTATCTCACTTTATAAATCAATTTAGTCCCTCAGTTGCATCCGACACTTTGTGACCCCATGGACTGCAGCACACCAGGCTTCCCTGTCCATCACCAACACCCAGAGCTTACTCAAACTCATGTCCATCAAGTCAGTGATGCCATCCAACCACTTCATCCTCTGTCAACCCTTTCTCCTCCCACTTCAATCTTTTCTAGCATCAGGGTCTGTTCCAGTGAGTCAGTTCTTCACATCAGGTGGCCAAAGATTTGGAGTTTCAGCTTTAGCATCAGTCCTTCCAATGAATATTCAGTACTGATTGCCTTTAGGATTGACTGGTTTGATCTCCTTGCAGTCTGAGGGTCTCTCCAGAGTCTTCTCCAACACCACAGTTCAAAAGCATCGATCCTTTAGCACTCAGCCTTCTTTATGGTCCAACTTTCACATCCATCTATGACTACTGGAAAAACCATAGCTTTGACTAGATGGACCTTTGTTGGCAAAACAATGTCTCTGCTTTTTAATGTGCAGCCCAGGTTGTTCATAGCTTTTCTTCCAAGGAGAAAGCACTTTTAATTTGATGGCTAGAGTCACCATCTGCAGTGATTTTGGAGCCCCCAAAAATAAAGTCTCTCACTGTTTCCATTGTTCCTGCATCTATTTGCCATGAAGTAATGGGATTGGATGCCATGATCTTAGTTTTCTGAATGTTGAGCTTTAAGCCAACTTTTTCACTCTCCTCTTTCACTTTCATCAAGAGGCTCTTTAGTTCTTCTTTGCTTTCTGCCATAAGGGTGGTGTCATCTGCATATGTGAGGTTATTGATATTTCTCCCAGCAATCTTGATTCCAGCTTGTGCTTCATCCAGCCCATCATTCACATGATGTTTTCTGCATATAAGTTAAATAAACAGGGTGACAATATACAGCCTTGACATGCTTCTTTTCCAATTTGGAACCAGTCTGTTGTTCCATGTCTAGTTCTAGCTGTTGCTTCTTGACCTGCATACAGATTTCTCAGGATGCAGGTGAGGTGGTCTTGTATTCCCATCTCTTTCAGAATTTCCCACAATTTGTTGTGATCCACACAGTCAAATGTTTTGGCGTAGTCAATAAAGCAGAAGTAGGTGTTTTTCTAGAACTCTCTTGCTTTTTTGATGATCCAACGGATGTTGGCAATTTGATCTCTGGTTCCTCAGTTCAGTTCAGTTCAGTCGCTCAGTCGTGTCTGACTCTTTGCGACCCCATGAATCGCAGCACGCCAGGCCTCCCTGTCCATCACCATCTCCTGGAGTTCACTCAGACTCACATCCATCGAGTTGGTGATGCCATCCAGCCATCTCATCCTCTGTCGTCCCCTTTTCCTCCTGCCCCCAATCCCTCCCAGCATCAGAGTCTTTTCCAATGAGTTAACTCTTTGCATGAGGTCCTCTGCCCTTTCTAAATCCAGCTTGAACATCTAGAAGTTCATGATTCACCTACTGTTGAAACCTGGCTTGGAGAATCTGGGGCATTACTTTACTAGCGTGTGAGATGAGTGTAGTTGACCAGTAGTTTGAACATTCTTTGGCATTGCCTTTCTTTGGGGTTGGAATGAAAACTGACCTTTTCCAGTCCTGTGGCCACTGCTGAGTATTCCAAATTTGCTGGCATATTGAGTGCAGCACTTTCACAACATAATCTTTTAGGATTTGAAATAGCTCAACTTGAATTCCATCACCTCCACTAGCTTTGTTCATAGTCATGCTTCCTAAGGCCCACTTGACTTTGCATTCTAGGATGGTTGCCTTTAGGTGAGTGATCACACCATTGTGATTATCTGGGTCATGAAGATCTTTTTTGTACAGTTCTTCTGTGTATTCTTGCCACTTCTTCTTAATATCTACTGCTCCTGATATGTCCATACAATTTCTGTCCTTTATTGTGCCCATCTTTACATGAAATATTCCCTTGGTATCTCTATTTTTCTTGAAGAAATCTCTAGTCTTTCCCATTCTGTTGTTTTCCTCTATTTCTTTGAATTGATCATTGAGGAAGGCTCTCTTATCTCTCCTTGCTATTCTTTGGAACTCTGCATTCAAATGAATATCTTTCCTTTTCTCCTTTGCCTTTCACTTCTTTTCTCAGCTATTTGTAAGGCCTACTCAGACAACCATTTTGCCCTTTTGCATTTCTTTTTCTTGGGGATGGTCTTGATCACTGTCTCCTCTACAATGTCATGAACCTCTGTCCATAGTTTTTCAGGCACTCTGTTTATCAGATCTAATCTCTTGAATCTATTTGTCACTGCCACTGTAAGGGATTTGATTTAGATCATACCTGAATGGTCTAGTGGTTTTCCCTATTTTATTCAATTTAAGTCTGAAGTTTGTAACCAGGAGTTCATAATCTGAGTCACAGTCAGCTCCTGGTCTTGTTTTTGCTGACTGTATAGAACTTCCCCATCCTTGACTACAAAGAATATAATCAATCTGATTTTGCTATTGACCATCTGGTGATGTTCATGTGTAGAGTCTTCTCTTGTGTTGTTGGAAGAGGGTATTTGCTACGACCAGTGGATTTTCTTGACAAGACTCTGTTAGTCTTTACCCTGCTTCATTTTATATTCTGAGGCCAAATTTGCCTGTTACTCCAGGTATCTCTTGATTCCTACTTTTACATTCCAGTCCCCTATAATGAAAAGGACATCTTTTTTGGGTGTTAGTTCTAGAAAGTCTTGTGGGTCTTCATAGAACTGTTCAACTTCAGCTTCTTCAGCACTGTTGGTTGGGGCATAGACTTGCATTACTGTGGTACTGAATGGTTTGCCTTGGAAATGAACAGAGATCATTCTGTCATTTTTGAGATTGCGTCCAAGTACTGCATTTTGGACTCTTTTGTTTATCATAAGGGCTGCTCCATTTCTTCTAAGGAGTAGATATAATGGTCATCTGAATTAAATTCACCCATTCCAGTCCATTTTAGTTAGCTGATTCCTAGAATGTCGATGTTCACTCTTGCCATCTCCTGTTTGACCATTTCCAATTTGCCTTGATTCATGGACCTGACATTCCAGTTTACTATGCAGTGTTGTTTACAGCATCAGACTTTACTTCCATCACCAGTCACAACCACAACTGGGTGTTGTTTTTGCTTTGGCTCCATCTCTTCATTCTTTCTGGAGTTAGTCCTCCACTCTTCTGTAGCATATTGGGTACCTACTGACTTGGGGGTTTCATCTTTCAGTGCACTATCCTTTTGCCTTTTCATACTGTTCATGGAGTTCTCAAGGCAAGAATACTGAAGTGGTTTGCCATTCTTTTCTCCAATGGACCACATTTTTTCAGAACTCTCTGACAAAATGGTGGAGAGTTCTCACAAAATGTGATCCACTTTGTAAATGAAAAAACTGAAATACTGACAGGTAAAATAATCTGCCCATGGTCAAACTGGTGGAACCAGGCAGTTATTTCAGAGCTGTACTTATAGCTACTGTGTTAACGTGCTTATAATAGGGAATGAAAAACATTCTCTGAATTTAAGGAGTTCATAATTTGGCAAAATAGACTAGAAGTTTAAATCAATCAGTTGCAATACATTGTGATATGGGCTTTATAGGATGTCATAAAAATATATTATAGAGCTACCTGACATAGTTGAGAGAGTTTTGAAAAGAGCATCTAGGCTGAGACTTGAAGGATGAGTGTTAACTATTAATATCAAGGTAAGGGGAGAAACAGGATGCATGAGTAGGTGAAGAGGACATGGAGGGAGTGGAGGTTTTCTAGGAATAGTGTTTCAAGCAGAGGGTACAATGTATGACGAAGCTGTAATGTATTTAGTGTTGTTGGGGAAAGGTATTATTTGTGGCTGGAAAATCAGTCAGGTTTCAGATCATGCAGGTTTATTTCAATCATATTAAGAAATTTGGATTTATCCAAATCCAAAGTGCTATATGAATTCACTGAACAATTTAAGCAATGGTAATTTACATTTTTTTTTTCATTTTTACACTTTTAGATGATTGGTTGAGTAATAGTGTGGAGAATGGAATGATGGGCAGGAGGGTCTATTAGAAAGTTGTTTTCACAAATCAATAGCTGAATATATGATGTATACCTGAACAGTTACCCTTTTTTCATGGAAATTTTCTGTGATAAGTTACCCAAACTTTTTGGCTTCTGTGGCCCTGACTTTTTCTATCTCCAGATGTGCTGCAAACAGCATGATAGATAAAATTTTCACTAAATATCTAATGTTAGTCATTGCTTCAGAAGGGAAGAATAACAAGTGAGTTCATCATTGTGGTTGGTTCTATTTATGTTTTTAATTTAGAAAAATGGGAATTAAATAAAAATACCTTATGTTTGGTTAAGGATGATAAAGTTAAACACTTTGTGGGGGGTGGGCATTAGTCTCATTATACAGAATGTTCCTAAGGGATAACTGGGTATGAAATACCTTAGTATAAGACAGAACTAGCACCAAAGTCTTGTTATCTCCTTGTTTTTTACCCACTGCCTCTAGATAAGACGTGTGTTGATTACGTTTGTTCACAGGTGGAAATGCTGAATAAGCTAAAGGCATTGCTGCTGCTGCTGCAAAGTCACTTCAGTCGTGTCTGACTCTATGCGACCCCACAGATGGCAGCCACCAGGCTCCCCTGTCCCTGGGATTCTCCAGACAAGAACACTGGAGTGGGTTGCCATTTCCTTCTCCAATGCATGAAAAGGAAAAGTGAAAGTGAAGTTGCTCAGTCATGTCCAACTCTTAGTGATCTCATGAACTACAGTCTATCAGGCTCCTCCAGCCATGGGATTCTCCAGACAAGGGTACTGGAGAGGGTTGCCAGTGCCTTCTCCGAAAGGCATTGAGTCAATGCCAAAGAATTCTCAAGCTACTGCACAATTACATTCATCTCACACGCTAGTAAAGTAATGCTCATAATTCTCCAAGCCAGGCTCAGCAATATGTGAACCATGAACTTTCAGATGTTCAAGGTGGCAGAGAAACAAGAGATCAAATTGCCAACATCTGCTAGATCATCACAAAAGCAAGTGAGTTCCAGAAAAACATCTATTTCTGCTTTATTGACTATGCCAAAGCCTTTGACTGTGTGGATCACAATAAACTGTGGAAAATTCTTCATGAGATGGGAATACCAGACCACCTGACCTGCCTCTTGAGAAACCTGTATACAGGTCAGGAAGCAACAGTTAGAACTGGACATGGAACAACAGACTGGTTCCAAATAGGAAAAGGAGTATGTCAAGGCGGTATATTGTCACCCTGCTTATTTCACTTATATGCAGAGTACATCATGAGAAATGCTGGCTGGAAGAAGCACAAGCTGGAATCAAGACTGCCAGGAGAAATATCAATAACCTCAGATATGCAGATAACACCACCCTTAAGGCAGAAAGTGAAGAAGAACTAAAGAGCCTCTTGATGAAAGTGAAAGAGGAGAGTGGAAAAGTTGGCTTAAAGCTCAACATTCAGAAAACTAAGATCATGGCATCTGGTCCCATCACTTCATGGCAAATAGATGGGAAAACAGTGGCTGAATTTATTTTTTGTGGCTCCAAAATCACTGCAGATGGTGACGGCAGCCATGAAATTAAAAGATGCTTACTCTTTGGAAGGAAAGTTATGACCAACCTAGACAGCATATTAAAAAGCAGAGACATTACTTTGCCAACAAAGGTCTGTCTAGTCAAGGCTATGGTTTTTTCAGTAGTCATGTATGGATGTGAGAGTTGGACTGTGAAGAAAGGTGAGTGCCGAAGAATTGATGCTTTTGAACTGTGGTGTTGGAGAAGACTCTTGAGAGTCCCTTGGACTGCAAGGAGATCCAACCAGTCCATCCTAAATGAGATCAGTCTTGAGTGTTCATTGGAAAGACTGATGTTGAGGCTGAAACTCCAATACTTTGGCCACCTGATGCGAAGAGTTGACTCATTGGAAAAGACCTTGATGCTGGGAAAGATTGAGGGCAGGAGAAGAAGGGGATAACAGAGGATGATATGGTTGGATGGCAGCACCGACTCAATGGACATGAGTTTAGGTGAACTTTGGGAGTTGGTGATCGACAGGGAGGCCTGGTGCTGTGGTTCATATGGGGTCCGGAAGAATCAGAAATGACTGAACTGAACTGATTGCTTAGAAAGGCAAAATATAGAATTCATTTAACTCTGTAAGATAACTGCTTGATTTACACATCCCAGGGCAAATATTGTACCTTGAATAAATACATAGTTGAACAATGGCATGTTTCATATGTCCCCAAATGGTATATAAAAGTTATAAAAAAAGGAAATTGGGTTGCATTATATCCACTTGGCTGAATAGAGGTCAATAGAGACCTTAACCACTGTTTACAGCACTTCAAGTGTTCTTACCAAGTTGTTGGAGGCTCTGTGCTGAAGGAGTGTTTTGTGTATGAGTAGAACAACATACTGGCTGGGAAGACTGTATACCTGAACTCAAGCTATGCCAGAGTTTAGCATCTTAGGAAACACATACAGACATACTTTACAACTTCAACTTGCTGCCTCTTAGTATTAACAATAAAACATCTGAGGAATAGAAAGAAAAATTGAGTGAGGGGTTATGATATATTTATTTTGACCTAAGAATTCAGAGAGCAGAGTCAGCTAATCTAATGTGTACTACTTACCCATAAAGACTTACTAAGCATAAATTCGGCCACTACTTGTGTCTTCCAAGTGGCAGTACTGAAGCTCTATAAGGATAAGATACCCTTTAAGGAGCAATGGACTCACCCATATTGCTTTGAGTCTAAATGAAGCTTTGTGTCATTTATGCCTTCGGCAACTTATCAGCACTATACCACCTGCCAGAAGAGCAGTGACAAAGGTATAGAAGTAGACTATTCTTTCCAAGAATAATAAATTTAACTGTGGGTCAGCATATTCTCTGTACAGCTCTTCTTTCTCCCTCTTTTGCATCCCACAAAGAGGTTAGCACTTCTTTTTTTCTGTGGTATGTCTAGGAAGCAACAGGGTATAATGGACAGATCATAGGATGAGGAGTCCTGCCTCTGCTGTGTGTGAGACATTTGGAAGTCACTCAATTTTTCAGAGCCCCAATGTCCAGTTTTCTTATGTGTAAAATAGGAGTAATAGGTACTGCCCCATGGAGTTATTGAAACAAATATTTGTGAAAGCACCTTGAAAATGCTAAGTAACTATTGTCACTCAGATTCTCTGGGACTCAGATTTCCCATCTGGAAAAGGAATGTGTTGAAAAAGGTGACTTCTAAATGTTACAACACCAACATGTAGTCAAACTAAATATCATAAAATCATTCTGTTTCATAAAAAAGGTTGACTCAGATTATTTGACACTCAAGAAAGTGATAATATATGCTGATAGCCCATAGCTCTAAGGGAAAGTAGACCACAAATAGAGAGAAAGTGATCAAATCTCTGTAAGTAGATGCAGACAAGTGACTTACATATTTCAGAGCAATAGGGATACAGGTAATGAAACTGAGAACAAATAAAGAAACAAAACAGAGAATCTCCTCCTTTGCAAGAGTTTGCTATAAAAATGAAGCAGGTACAAACCAGGGAGGAAGGGGTAAAAAACCCTCTAATGCTAGGGAGATAATAGTTATTTATCAGCTTCTACTATAGTAACAGAGGCTCAAATAGCTGGCAGGATATTGAACAGAAGTCAGTAGAGATGGATTCTGCCAGGCCAAGGGACCCTGGGGACAAACCTTTTAGCCACAACCTGAATAGCACAATAGTGCAGCTATATGATGAACAACAACTCCAGTGGCATGGGAACTAGCTGTTTATTGCCACTTTGGTGAGTGGCTGGGGATTCTTATCTGTCATAGAAACAGTCAACTTACACTAGGGTGGATAGTTTCATGCCTTGTCATTTACTACAGAGATCTATTGATAGTGGAAGGAGATCTGCTTGATTCTAATCAAGACAGTTTAAGTGAGCAGTGATGTAAAATGCATCCATTTAACTCATATTTACTGTGTACTTCCTATGTGCTTGTGCTGGGAGTATAGCGCTGAATAAGCATCCTCTTCTCGTGGAGTTTACTTTCTAGTTTGCTGGACATAACAACAAAATAATAAGTAAAATATATAGTACATTAGTTGCTGATAAATGATACGGAGAAAAATCAGAGAATATGTGTAGGGTGGGTTGGAAGGTTTATTACTTTTACCTAGGGTGATGAGGATTGACCTGAGAAGGCTTCATTTGAGTTAAGACCTAAGGGAGCTGAGGAGATGAACTGTCCTGATATCTTGGTAATGAAATTTAGGCAATGAGAATAGGAAGTACAAAGGGACTTGAAATAGGAGTGTAGTAAATATGTCCATAGAACTGTTCAACTTCAGCTTCTTCAGTGTTACTGGTTGGGGCATATACTTGGATTACTGTGATATTGAATGGTTTGCCTTGGAAACGAACAGAGATCATTCTGTCGTTTTTGAGATTGCATCCAAGTACTGCATTTCGGACTCTTTTGTTGACCATGATGGCTACTCCATTTCTTCTGAGGGATTCCTGCCCACAGTAGTAGATATAATGGTCATCTGAGTTAAATTCATCCATTCCAGTCCATTTCAGTTCTCTGATTCCTAGAATGTCAACATTCACTCTTGCCATCTCTTGTTTGACCACTTCCAATTTGCCTTGATTCATGGACCTGACATTCCAGGTTCCTATGCAATATTGCTCTTTACAGCATCTGACCTTGTTTCTATCACCAGTCACATCCACAGCTGGGTATTCTTTTTGCTTTGGCTCCATCCCTTCATTCTTTCTGGAGTTATTTCTCCACTGATCTCCACTAGCATATTGGACACCTACTGACCTGGGGAGTTTCTCTTTCAGTATCCTATCATTTAGCCTTTTCATACTGTTCATGGGGTTCTCAAGGCAAGAATACTGAAGTGGTTTGCCATTCCCTTCTCCAGTGGACCACATTCTGTCAGATCTCTCCACCATGACCCGCCCATCATGGGTTGCCCCACGGGCATGGCTTAGTTTCATTGAGTTTAGACAAGGCTGTTGTCCTAGTGTGATTAGATTGACTAGTTTTCTGTGAGTGTGGTTTCAGTGTGTTTGCCCTCTGATGCCCTCTTGCAACACCTACCATCTTACTTGGGTATCAAGTATATCAACTAATACTGTGATATTACTTCAATATCACAGTAATCCAAGTCTATGCCCCAACCAGTAACACTAAAAAAGCTGAAATTAAACAGTTCTATGAACCTACAAGACCTTTTACAACTAACACCCAAAAAAGATGTTCTTTTCATTATAGGGGACTGGAATGCAAAGGTAGGAAGTCAAGAAACACCTGGAGTAACAGGCAAATTTGGCCTTGGAATATGGAATGAAGCAGGGCAAAGACTAATAGAGTTTTGCCAAGAAAATGCACTGGTCATAACAAACACCCTCCTCCAACAACAAAAGAGAAGACTCTACACATGGACATCACCAGATGGTCAACACCAAAATCAGATTGATTATATTCTTTGCAGCCAAAGATGGAGCCAAAGCTCTATACAGTCAGCAAAAACAAGACCAGGAGCTGACTGTGGCTCAGACCATGAACTCCTTATTGCCAAATTCAGACTTAAATTGAAGAAAGTAGGGAAAACCACTAGACCATTCAGGTATGACCTATATCACATCCCTTATGATTATACAGTGGAAGTGAGAAATAGATTTAAGGGCCTAGATCTGATAGATAGAGTGCCTGATGAACTATGGAATGAGGTTTGTGACATTGTACAGGAGACAGGGATCAAGACCATCCCCATGGAAAGGAAATGGAAAAAAGCAAAATGGCTGTCTGGGGAGGCCTTACAAATAGCTGTGAAAAGAAGAGAAGTGAAAAGCAAAGGAGAAAAATAAAGATATAAACATCTGAATGCAGAGTTCCAAAGAATAGCAAGAAGAGATAAGAAGACTTCTTCAGCAATCAATGCAAAGAAATAGAGGAAAACAACAGAATGGGAAAGACTAGGGATCTCTTCAAGAAAATCAGAGATGCCAAGGGAATATTTCATGCAAAATTGGGCTCGATAAAGGACAGAAATGGTATGGACCTAACAGAAGCAGAAGATATTAAGAAGAGATGGCAAGAATACACAGAAGAACTGTACAAAAAATATCTTCATGACCCAGATAATCACGATGGTGTGATCACTGACCTAGAGCCAGACATCCTGGAATGTGAAGTCAAGTGGGCCTTAGAAAGCATCACTACGAACAAAGATAGTAGAGGTGATGGAATTCCAGTTGAGCTATTCCAAATCCTGAAAGATGATGCTGTGAAAGTGCTGCACTCAATATGCCAGCAAATTTGGAAAACTCAGCAGTGGCCACAGGACTGGAAAAGGTCAGTTTTCATTCCAATCCCAAAGAAAGGCAATGCCAAAGAATGCTCAAACTACCACACAATTGCACTCATCTCACACGCTAGTAAAGTAATGCTCAAAATTCTCCAAGCCAGGCTTCAGCAATATGTGATCCGTGAACTTCCTGATGTTCAAGCTGGTTTTAGAAAAGGCAGAGGAACCAGAGATCAAATTGCCAACATCTGCTGGATCATGGAAAAAGCAAGAGAGTTCCAGAAAAGCATCTATTTCTGCTTTATTGACTATGCCAAAGCCTTTGACTGTGTGGATCACAATAAACTGTGGAAAATTCTGAAAGAGATGGGAATACCAGACCACCTGATTTGCCTCTTGAGAAATTTGTATGCAGGTCAGGAAGCAGCAGTTAGACCTGGACATGGAACAACAGGTTACAAATAGGAAAAGGAGTTCGTCAAGGCTGTATATTGTCACCCTACTTATTTAACTTATATGCAGAATACATCATGAGAAACGCTGGACTCGAAGAAACACAAGCTGGAATCAAGATTGCCGGGAGAAATATCAATACCCTCAGATATGCAGATGACACCACCATTATGGCAGAAAGTGAAGAGGAACTAAAAAGCCTCTTGATGAAAGTGAAAGAAGAGAGTGAAAATGTTGGCTTAAAACTCAACATTCAGAAAACGAAGATCATGGCATCTGGTCCCATCACTTCATGGGAAATAGATGGGGAAACAGTGGAAACAGTGTCAGACTTTATTTTTCTGGGCTCCAAAATTGCTACAGATGGTGACTGCAGCCATGAAATTAAAAGACGCTTACTCCTTGGAATAAAAGTTATGACCAACCTAGATAGCATATTCAAAAGCAGAGACATTACTTTGCCAACAAAGGTCCGTCTAGTCAAGGCTATGGCTTTTCCTGTGGTCATGTATGGATATGAGAGTTGGACTGTGAAGAAGGCTGAGTACCGAAGAATTGATCCTTTTGAACTGTGGTGTTGGAGAAGACTCTTGAGAGTTCCTTGGACTGCAAGGAGATCCAACCAGTCCATTCTGAAGGAGATCAGCCCTGGGATTTCTTTGGAAGGAATGATGCTAAAGCTGAAACTCCAGTACTTTGGCCACCTCATGCGAAGAGTTGACTCATTGGAAAAAACTCTGATGCTGGGAGGGATTGGAGACAAGAGGAGAAGGGGACGACAGAGGATGAGATGGCTGGATGGCATCACTGACTCTTTGGGCGTGAGTCTGAGTGAACTCCGGGAGTTGGTGATGGACAGGGAGGCCTGGCGCGCTGCGATTCATGGGGTCGCAAAGAGTTGGACACGACTGAACAACTGATCTGATCTGATCTCTGATGTATGTCCAGGGAACAGTGAGGAGGTTAGTGTGGTTGTAGAAGAGCAGGCAAGGCAGGCAATATAGGAAAAAATATCAAAGGTCGAATTAAGTATCCTCAAAGGACATTGTGAGGATATTGGCCTTTAATATGGATAAGATAAGAGGATCAATAACTGAGATAGGAAAGTGTATGAGGAACAGGTTTTGTGGGGATGATCTTGACTTCAGTTTTGGATGCATTCAGAATTAAATTCAAATAGAGATGTCAGGTAAACATTCATTTATATAGGTCTGGTTTTAGGGAAGAAGTCTAGGCTAGAGATGTAAATTTGTGAATCATTAGCATATAGTCTGAATGAGTTCATCAAAGGAGAAAAATATTTATAGAAAAGATAAAAGGTACATGGACTAGTGCTTGGGGCAATGTAACATTAAGGGGTCAGAAAAATAAAGTACACATTAGGTAAGTAAATATAACTTGTTCTGACAAGCACATGCTAAATGTCTTAAGAAAACAAAAATTTATATCTTTAAGTAAATTCTAAAGGAGTGCTATTAATTTGACTGATTGGAGTGGGGCAGCTTTTCCTCAGTGATCTAACTCATGTTTCTATTACCCTTAATTGTCTGTCTTCCCAGTTGGTCACAATTACAGAATTAAATGTCATCATATTTCATCAGACTGGTAAAATAGGAATGAATTTTTGAGGATTGTAAGTGGGAGAACTTTATAGGCTAGGTTTGAAATATGAGAATATATCTTGTACTCACTTCCTATTAGCAGTCATGTGCCTATAATGAACTGTGCAGGGGGCAGGGGGAACAGGGAATGTACTGGAATTGTGTACCAAAGATATAGAGGAAATGGGTTTAATGAACATCTTGCTGGTCTCTGCCACAAGGAAAAACTGTCAAAGGGAATTGAACACGAGTGGTCACTGAAATAGGAGAATGTGGTATTAGAAACAAAGTAAAAAATAATTTATTATAGATGGACAACAAACACATGAAAAGATGTTCAACATCACTAATTATTAGAGAAAAGCAAATCAAAACTACAATGAGGTACCACCTCACACCACTCAGAATGGCCATCATTAAAAAGTCTAGAAACAATAAGTTCTGGAGAGGGTATGGAGAAAAAGGAACTCTTCTACACTGTTGGTGGGGATATAAATTTCTGCAGCCACTATGGAGATTCCTTAAAACACTAAAATAGAGCTACCATATGATCCTGTAATCCCACTCTTGGGCATGTATCTAGAGAAAACTCTAATTCAAAAAGATACATGCATACCCCAATTTTCATAGCAGCACAATTTATAATAACCAATATATGGAAGCAATCTAAATGTCCATTGACAGATGAATATATATATATATATATATACACACACACACATATGCATATATATATGTATATACACACATATACATATATACAATGCAATATTCCTCAGCCACAAAAAAGAATGAAGTAATGCCATTTACAGCAACATGGATATACCTAGAGATTATCATTCTAAGTGGAATAAATCAGACAGAGGAAAACATATCATGAATTATTTATATGTGGAACCTAAAATATGTAAATGAACTTATTTACAAAACAGAAACAGACTCAGACATAGAAAAGAAACTTTTGGTTACCAAAGGGTAAAGGGAAGGGAGGGATAAATTAGGAGTTTGGGATTAGCAGGTACTATATATAAAATAGATAAATAGCAAGGACCACCCAGGGATTGAACCCGGGTCTTCCACATTGTAGACAGATGCTTTGCCATCTGAGCCACCAGGGAAGTCCCTACGTATAGCACAAGGGACTTTCAATATCTTATAATCTGTAATGAAAAAGAAATATATAAAACTGAATCACTTTGCTGTACACCAGAAAAAAAAGCACAACATTGTAAATCAACTATACTTTTATAAAACATTTTTTCCCTGGAATAGGAGAATGGTAGATTGGGTAAAATAATACATAAAAATTAACCTTTGGATTTAGTGAGGCATAATCCAATGGGAACCTTATTAAGATCAGTTTTGGCAAAGTAAAGATGGAGAAAGTCCAACAGAACTAGATTCTAGAGAGAATGAAAAGAGAGAGAGTGCATGGACAATTATTTTGCAAAGTCTCTTGGTACTTTCAACCAGAAGTGCCCACCTGTATCTTAGAATTGTACATAGGTATCTATACTGCAGAAAGATACTAGAGATGAATATTGTGAAGAGTTTTCTTGGCTCTTCCTGGACAAGACAGTGTTCAATTAGACCTTCAAATATGAGTTAAAACTTGTGTCAGGAGAGTGATGTCACCAAGATAGCAGAATAGAAGACCCCAGGGTCTGTCATTGGAGTTCTAAAAGAAGAGAAGGACAAAGACATAGAAAGATTATTTAAAGAAATAATGGCTGAGAACTTCTCAAAACTGAGGAGAGATTTGAACATCTAAGTTTACAAAGCTAATATGTCACCACAAAATGTTAATCCCAATTCATCTTCTCCAAGATGATCATAATAAAACTATGTAAAATCAAAAACAAAGAGAATTATAAAAGCAGCAAGAAAAAAATTCTTTTATACAAGGGAAACCCCATAAGGTTATCAGTAGATTTCTCAGCAGAGACCTTGCAGACTAGCAGAAAATGGGATGATCTTTTCCAACAGCTGAAAGAAAGTGCCACTCAAGAGTACTTTACCCAGCAAAGCTGTCCTTCAGAAATGAAGGTTAGATAAAGATTTTCCCAAACAGAAGTTGAGGGAATTTATCACCACTAGGCTTGCCTTAAAATGCTGTAAGTAGTTCAAGCTGAAACTAAAGGACACTAACTAGTAACATTGAAACATGAAAATAAACAACACACCAATAAAGGCAAATATATATTCAGATTCAGAATAATCTAATCTGATGGTCTATTATCCAATTAACTCTTATCAATGATGAAGGACAAAAGTATCAGAAATAGCTATAGCTATACTATGTTAATGGATACACAATATAAAAACATGTAAATTGTGAGATCAAAAATATAAAAGTGGGAGGGGGGAATAAAAGGGTAGACTTTTGTATGCAGTCAAAGTTAAAGTTGTTATTAGGTAAAAATGCACTTATATTTATAAGAAGTTTCAAAATCAGCCTCAGGATAACCACAGAACAAAAATCTATAGTAAATGCACCCAAGATAGAGCAGAATCAAAGTCTACCACTATAGATCAGATCAGATCAGTTGCTCAGTCGAGTCTGACTCTTTGCGACCCCATGAATCGCAGCACGCCAGGCCTCCCCGTCCATCAAAAACTCCCAGAGTTCACTGAGACTCAGGTCCACCGAGTCAGTGATGCCATCCAGCCATCTCATCCTCTGTCATCCCCTTCTCCTCTTGCCCCCAATCCCTCCCAGCATCAGAGTCTTTTCCAATGAGTCAACTCTTCGCATGAGGTGGCCAAAGTACTGGAGTTTCAGCTTTAGCATCATTCCTTCCAAAGAAATCCCAGGGCTGATCTCCTTCAGAATGGACTGGTTGGATCTCCTTGCAGTCCAAGGGACTCTCAAGAGTCTTCTCCAACACCACAGTTCAAAAGCATCAATTCTTCGGTGCTCAGGCTTCTTCACAGTCCAACTCTCATATCCATACATGACCACAGGAAAAGCCATAGCCTTGACTAGACGGACCTTTGTTGGCAAAGTAATGTCTCTGCTTTTGAATATGCTATCTAGGTTGGTCATAACTTTTATTCCAAGGAGTAAGCGTCTTTTAATTTCATGGCTGCAGTCACCATCTGTAGCAATTTTGGAGCCCAGAAAAATAAAGTCTGACACTGTGTCCACTGTTTCCCCATCTATTTCCCATGAAGCGATGGGACCAGATGCCATGATCTTCGTTTTCTGAATATTGAGCTTTAAGCCAACTTTTTCACTCTCTTCTTTCACTTTCATCAAGAGGCTTTTTAGTTCCTCTTCACTTTCTGCCATAATGGTGGTGTCATCTGCATATCTGAGGGTATTGATATTTCTCCAGGCAATCTTGATTCCAGCTTGTGTTTCTTCCAGTCCAGCGTTTCTCATGATGTACTCTGCATATAAGTTAAATAAACAGGGTGACAATATACAGCCTTGACAAACTCCTTTTCCTATTTGGAACCAGTCTGTTGTTCCATGTCCAGGTCTAACTGCTGCTTCCTGACCTGCATACAGATTTCTCAAGAGGCAGATCAGGTGGTCTGGTATTCCCATCTCTTTCAGAATTTTCCACAGTTTATTATGATCCACACAGTCAAAGGCTTTGGTTTAGTCGATAAAGCAGAAATAGATGCTTTTCTGGAACTCTCTTGCTTTTTCCATGATCCAGCGGATGTTGGCAATTTGATCTCTCGTTCCTCTGCCTTTTCTAAAACCAGCTTGAACATCAGGAAGTTCACAGATCACATAGTGCTGAAGCCTGGCTTGGAGAATTTTGAGCATTAATTTACTAGTGTGTGAGATGACTGCAATTGTGCGGTAGTTTGAGCATTCTTTGCCATTCCCTTTCTTTGGGATTGGAATGAAAACTGACCTTTTCCAGTCCTGTGGCCACTGCTGAGTTTTCCAAATTTGCTGGCATATTGAGTGCAGCACTTTCACAGCATCATCTTTCAGGATTTGGAATAGCTCAACTGGAATTCTATCACCTCCACTAGCTTTGTTCGTAGTGATGCTTTCTAAGGCCCACTTGACTTCACATTCCAGGATGTCTGGCTCTAGGTCAGTGATCACACAATCATGATTATCTGGGTCGTGAAGATCTTTTTTGTACAGTTCTTCTGTGTATTCTTGCCATCTCTTCTTAATATCTTCTGCTTCTGTTAGGTCCATACCATTTCTGTCCTTTATCAAGCCCATCTTTGCATGAAATGTTCCCTTGGCATCTCTGATTTTCTTGAAGAGATCCCTAGTCTTTCCCATTCTGTTGTTTTCCTCTATTTCTTTGCATTGATTGCTGAAGAAGTCTTCTTTTCTCTTCTTGCTATTCTTTGGAACTCTGCATTCAGATGTTTATATCTTTATTTTTCTCCTTTGCTTTTCACTTCTCTTCTTTTCACAGCTATTTGTAAGGTGTCCCCAGACAGCCAATTTGCTTTTTTGCATTTCTTTTCCATGGGGATGGTCTTGATCCCTGTCTCCTGTACAATGTCACAAACCTCATTCCATAGTTCATCAGGCACTCTATCAGATCTAGGCCCTTAAATCTATTTCTCACTTCCACTGTATAATCATAAGGGATTTGATATAGGTCATACCTGAATGGTCTAGTGGTTTTCCCTACTTTCTTCAATTTAAGTCTGAATTTGGCAATAAGGAG
This sequence comes from Bos grunniens, assembly GCF_055505025.1. Taxonomy (NCBI): domain Eukaryota; kingdom Metazoa; phylum Chordata; class Mammalia; order Artiodactyla; family Bovidae; genus Bos; species Bos grunniens. Next base: position 139,511,208 of record NC_141194.1, read on the forward strand.
TTCATGGTCTGAGCCACAGTCAGCTCCTGGTCTTGTTTTTGCTGACTGTATAGAGCTTCTCCATCTTTGGCTGCAAAGAATATAATCAATCTGATTTCAGTGTTGACCATCTGGTGATGTCCATGTATAGAGGAAATCATCAATTCACAAAGGAAGAACAGCAAGAGAGGAAGATAACAACAAAGGAACTATAAAACAACCAGAAAATAATTAACAAGATTGCAACAGTAAGTCTTTGCCTAGAAATAATTATTTTCAATATAAATGGGTATTTTTCATTCAAAAGCCATAGAGTGCCTGAATAAAAAAAAAAAAAAAAAGTCACAAAAAGCCGAGACCTTACTATATGTTGAGTGTAAGAGACTTGCTTCAGCTTCAAGGACCCATACAGAGCAAAGTAAGGAATGGAAAAATGGAAAAAAACAGTTTAAGATTTTACTGAAAATCACAATAATAAAAGCTAATACCTAAGGACAGTGTGAAGAGTCAAGCGAGCCTCAGGGTACTCAATAATGGCAATGGAAGTTGGTGGATGTGGAACTTTAGCATCAAACTTACAAACTGTTTGCTTTTGCTCCAAATGAATAACCAGGCCCAGAAGCCTCTTTACAAAGCCTAAAAAGCACATTAGGAGAAAGAATTTAGAATATTTTTAAAAATCCAGACAAGAATCAAGGTTTCATTAAGAAATATCAATGTAGCTTATTAAAAATTAATACTGACAAATCACCTTGTACATATATTTAAAAATTATTTTAATATTGCCCCAGTCATATTTTTCCTTAAGGAGTGTGAAACCTAGACATCAGATTGTTTTATCTTTTAGGGAAATGATTTCTCTTTCACACCTCTCACTTATGCACCACTGAGGAAAGTGAAAGAGTAGGCTGTATTACTCTGTCTGCAATTATCATCACCAATTAGCAGAAGCTACCCAAATTTGAGTCATCATGATTAAGAGGATAAAATAATCTCTAGAGAAGACAAATGGCAAATATTTGAAACTTATAGTACCACTTCCCTTTTTCTTCAGCCCTGGACATGATAAATAAATCATGGGATTCTTTCTGGCTGAGCCTGGAAATAGCCTTAGATTTCTTCTTTGCAGTACCACAGGTGGCCACCACAAAACAATTGAAATTGGCATATGAAAAGAAGCTAGGTGGTAGCCCAGTTCTCACAGGTGTTCTTTGTGAAAACCAGCCTTATGAAAAACTTCACAGAAGTTCTTTCTCTTTGAAACTAAAGGGAACAATACATGTCTTCAAAAGATTCCCATTTCAAAGACATTTGGACATGATGGATAACTAGAAGAAGGTTTTGTGATTACTGTGTTTCCTGGTATCATTTCTCTTAGCATCCTCTCCTAACTCATTGGTAAATATATTTCATTTCAGAATAGAAGTCCATATGTATTGCAAGAGTAGAGCTAAAATATTATACAGTAGATATGCATTATTCAAAATGTTCTAAAGATATTCCTTTATGTGGATATCAATAAACAGTTCTTGTTTTTTCACTTCACTTACAGTATTTATTGACCAAATTCTGGTTACTATCATGGTACATTTAAAAAATTAAAGATGATAACTGCCTATAATAATTTTTTATCACTTGTAACCCTCAAGGTTTTAGTGCTTTCTTAGAAACTTATTATTCACACACACACACACACACACACACACACGCATTATTCTATTTCAGGCATGGAACAAAAAAACCCAGCATAGCATGCAGCACAGTTTCCCATCAACATTCCTGATGGGCATCACTTGCAGTTCATACCTTCCATTTAGTAGCTCATTAGCTTTCTAGAAAACCAGTTCCATCTTCTCTGGAGAACATACTGGAGTACACTGAACAGTTAAGACTTTTTTGCTTCTTTTCTTTTTTGTGATATTTGCAAACAGTATTTTTTTTCTCCACAGACTCATTTTAATCTATTTTCCATTAGATAGAACTTTTTTTCCATCAAGGTAGCCCAAATCAAAATGAGTCAGTCTTTTATATATAGTTTTATTTCTTTATTTTTGATTGTGCTGGATCTTTGTTGTTGTGCAGGCTTTTCTCTAGTTGCAGCGCATGGATTTCTTATTGTGGTCACTTCTCTTGTTGTGGAGCAGAAGCTCTAGGTGTGTGGGCCTCAGTAATTGCGATTCCTGGGCTCTAGAGCACAGGCTCACTAGTTGTGATGCATGGACTTAGTTGTTCTATGGCATGTGGGATTTTCCCAGACCAGGAATCGAACCATGTCTCCTGCATGGGCTCATGGATTCATTACCACTGAGCCACCAGGGAAGCCCCTAAATGGGTGAGTCTTAAACTTCTAAACTCTTTCCTTTCCACCCCTCACATTTTTCACTCCACTCAGCCCTCATCCCATCACACATTCTTTCCTGTTCCAGATATTGTGTGTTCCCATATTATTCTCTGGCTACCTGGGCTCTTTGGGTCTCTCTATTCAAAGCTGATCTGTCTCTTCCCCCTTTTCATGTTCTTTTTCCCATTAAAAATGAATCTGTCCAAGGGCCCATTCTTTAAGATAGTGGAAGGATACTGAAGCTAACTGATTATATCAATTTATAATATGGAGTTACTCTCTTTCGTGCAGTACTGTTCCAATGACTAAACTAAATAAGGATACAAAATGTGTTAGATCAGACTGAAAGTGAAAGTGAAGTCGCTCAGTTGTGTCCAACTCTTTGCAACCCCATGGACACCAGGCTCCTCCATCCATGGGATTTTCTAGGCAAGAGTACTGGAGTGGGTTGCCTTTTCCTTCTCCAGGGAACTTCCCGACCCAGGGATCGAACCCAGATCTCCCGCAATGTAGACAGATGCTTTACCGTCTGAACCACCAGGGAAGTCTCAGCAAAAACTGGGGGCAAGGAGCTTTGCAGTACTACTTCTATGGCTCTAGTTAAGAGTGTACCTATGTCATGTCTGTTGAGAAGACTTTGGTAGCACATGGTGATTATCAAACTTCAATAGGCCTCGATATAATTAATGAAAAATTTCCACAAAGAAATTACTAGGAACGTTGAGTGATATAGAGAAGTTAGAAGATCTGAGTACTAGTTCAGGTTGTGCCACTTACTTGCCATCACACCCAGGAGCTTGGTTTCTTCATCTGCCTTCCTCAGGCAGCTGTTAAAAGTTTAAGCTAATATAATATAGATAAAGTCAATTTGAAAATGGTCAAGAGCTGATCAATAAATATGTAATTATCATTATTGTGTGCAGCATTCATTTTATGACCTCTTATGCTTTTAATAAAGCTCCAAACACAAATGTACATTTTCTTCCTAGAGTTTATGGGTAACTTGTCTGGATTAGATCATTTCTCACCTGTTTTCTTCCTAAAGAAAATATTATTGTCAACAGGCACACGCGGACTGATACAAGGATTGTGTTCAATGATGTGAAAGCTTGACATGAGGATTTGAAATTTATGACCAAGACTCAGTGTTTTCTGTGGCTGTTTGTGTTCCAACTCCCAGGACATTCAAATGCTCTCTGCCATACTGAGCTTCAAATAAGCACTAAAATCACATGGGACCAGTCTGCTGGGCAGGCCTCTGTGTATGGCACATTTCCAGAACTTGTGCCCTTTTCCATGCCAACTCATCATTCAGGGTCACTTGTTGAAACTGAATATGTCCTTGGAATCCCATCTCTTACTGGATGGATGATATTCAATAGGCAGGGAGAGACTCTTTGCTGGATAGTGACATACATACAATGTCAAGTATTCCCATAAAACAGGTTGAGAAATAAGAGAGAAAGGGCAAGCAAATCCAGGTTCAGATTGGAACTAAGAAGGCAGTATTTTGTGGTAGTTAAGTTAATGGGCTTTGGGAATCAGCTCTACTTGTCTTGTTGAACTCAAGTTCATGTGCTGGATGCACAGTGAGGCCAAACAAACTGAGATGTTGGAGTTTGAACAGAGAAAAATTTATTGCAAGGGACATGCAAGATGAATAGGCAGCTTGGGCTCAAGAGACCCAAATTCCCTGATGGCTTTCAGGGAGGAGTTTTTATAGGCAAAATTTGGGAGGAGGACTGCAGGTTGTATAACCTTCCACAGATTGGTTGGTAGTGAGGTAACAGGATGGGGTTCTAGGAATCTCGATAATCAGCCTTCTGGTTTCAACCAGTCTGGGGTCCTTGTGCTCGTGCTCAGCCTGAAGTTACCATCCTCCAGCTGGGCAGGGATTTTAGTTCCTGTACAAGGACTCAGAGATATGTACCAGATTGTTAAGAATAACCTTTGAAGAGGAACTAGGGCTTGCTCTTTCACAGCGCTATTGTTTCTTTATGTGTTCTCTCACTTCCCTGGTTAGTAATTGCTTGAGTCTTCTCTCAGTAACTCAGGGAAGGTCTAGGAAGATGCACACCTTTTTCTTACAAACAAGAAATGGGAACACAGAAAGGCTATCATGCCTGGGAAGGCCCTAAAGGGTTCTGCTAAGTTTCAGCTCTCTCCCTTTTTTTTGGATATTTCTCAATCTCAAGGGGAGCAGGTGTTAGACAAGAAAGGGAATAACATTTTGGATAGAGAGGCTAATCATAAACTTGGCAGAGAAACTTGGTTTTGAAGCCAAATCTGGCCTGTGTACCCCAACAGCAAATTAAATCTCAGAGACAGTTTTCGGGTGAAGTAGAAAAGGATAGATTTTCTGCAAAGGGGGCCACAGTGGGCTAATGCCCTCAAAACTGTTTGCCCTGACCTGGCAGGGGTAGTGAGAAGTTTTATAGTAATGGTTCAAAGAGAGTGTGATCAGCTCTTGGACATTCTTCTGATTGGTTGGTGGTGAGGTAATTGGGAGTCAGCATCATACACTGTGTGGTTCCAACTGGTCTGGACAGCAGACAGTTAACTTCTCCCACCCGGTAGGGGTTTCAGTATCTACAGACTCTGCATCTTCAGAAGAGCTCAAAGATACTGTTGTGCACACTCCTTGATGTGGAACCAGGACTTTGCTCCAAGACTACCCTATTGTTGCTTGACTGTTTCTCTCTCGTCTCCACATCCCCTTCCTTTGCTGCTGTTGCTGCTGCTGCTGCTGCTAAGCTACTTCAGTTGTGTCCAACTCTGTGCGACCCCAGAGATGGCAGCCCACCTGGCTCCCCCATCACTCTGATTCTCCAGGCAAGAACACTGGATTGGGTTGCCATTTCCTTCTTCAATGCATGAAAGGAAAAGTGAAAGTGAAGTCTCTCAGTTGTGTCTGACTCTTAGCGACCCCATGGACTGCAGCCTACCGGGCTCCTCGGCCCATGGGATTTTCCAGGCAAGAGTACTGGAGTGGGGTGCCATTGCCTTCTCCACCTCCCTTCCCTAATAAATAACTATTTGAACCTGCCCCTTGGAACTCAGGGAAGGTCATGGAGGCTGAATGAAGCCCATTTCCTGTCATCAAGAAATGGGGAACACAGAAAGGCTTTTGCACCCAGGAACCCTACAGGGTCCTGCCTGGTATCAGTTTTAGGGGGACTTGGTTTCATCACTTGGATTTTAATGAATCCTGGGTGTGATACAACTAGCAACCTAAGGCAAATTACTTAACCTCTTAGGTTTCTCATCCAGAAGTGAGATAACCAACAGTATTTTCCTAGTCATTTCTGTATGTGTAAGAATTAAGTGAGACAAAGAATACAAAGTACTCAGCACCGTGCCTGTCACATAAACATAGGTGGCATTCTATAGTGCCTATTCAATAATTAACATGTTCAACAAGTATTTATTGTGTGTCTACTATATGCTAGACTTTGCTTTAAGCATTAATATACATTAGTGAAGAAAAATCAAGCAAATAAAAATAAAACACTGAAGTCTCTGGCCTTATGACACTTGCATTCTAGTGGGGAAGGCAGAGAGATGGTACGAAGAGAAATGGAGAATAATACAGCAGAATAAAGGAGCCCTAATATCTGAAAGGGTGGGTGGATATTACTATTTTTATAGAGATCAAGATTCAAATGCATTTTAAGTGGCATTTGAATAGAAATCCTTGTGAAATACTCACATGTCTGGAGAAGAAGCATTCCAGACAAGGGAAACAACAGATGAAAAGGTCACGAGGAGCCAACATGTTTGGCATAGTTCAAGAAACAACATAGAAGCCATTGTGGTTGATTGAGATGGAGAGAGGCAGGAGATGAGGCAGAGAGATAACAGGGAAGGAGACTATGTGATAGGCCTTCAATGCCACTGAGATGAGTTAGAGGGATTTTAAGTAGGAACACAAGATAATCTGATGTACATTTTAACAGAATCACTGACTATTTTGGAGAATAGATTATAAAGGCAAGAGTGGCAGCAAGGATATCAGTTAAGAGGCTATGGCAGTAACTCTTGTATGAGGTGATAGTGGCTACGACCAGGGTGGTAGCAGTGCAAATGTTAGGAAGTGGCCAGATTCTACAGAGCAGAACACATGGTCTGATTTGGTTAAAAGCTTAGCTATCGTGTAAAAGTGAGAATTCTATGTGGTCTAGCTCAATTCATTAGAGTTTTCTGCAGAGGAGTTTGTGGCCAAAGTCCCAGCAAATGTGACTGTGCCTTCCATTGTCACAGTTCCTTGTTGCATGTAACTATTTTAGGGAGGGCTTAACAATGGTCTGGGTTAAAGTTCTGAACATCTCAAGTTCCTTTAACTATATCATTAAGTAGAACACTGAGTGCCAACGTAATTTCGCATTGCTAGCACTCTTCTCTGTTGTCCAGGCTCCAAGGGTTTGTTCTCTCTGCCTCATTTTTCTCCTACCAGTTTTGTCTTACCTATCCCTTTGCTAAAAAACATGAAGTGATGAGTGGGAGTCAAACTGAGTGAGAGGTGGTTCTTAGTAGAAAATTGGCATTGGGCAAGTCATTCTCCCTCTATGGATTCAAGTTGCTTATCTGTAAAAGGAGTGGGTTGAATTTATGAGCATTAAGATCTCTTGCAACTCTCAAGTTTTATGATTCATTCAATGATTCACTCATAATCAGACCTTCATCAACATGTGTGTGTATGTGTGCATCTGACATTTTAATATTTATTATCTCTTTAAATAATTTCAAAATTTCATAGGTGAAGGAAAACAGTATATGGAGATTTTAAGGAATTGCCACAACATCACTTATTGAGGAGTTGGTTCTAGGTACAAGTTCTGCCATGGCATCTCAAAAGAGGCACTAATCCAGTTATTTTCAAACACATAATTACCATTCACTGCTTGTCTGATACATTTTATTAGAAGATGGAGATCTTTTCCTTAAAATGTGAATAAGTGGTAGCAAGCTATTGCAAGCAATATATAAAATATTCTGTTTATGCCACAGTCTTCCATAGCTAATTTAGGTAGAAAATGCCCACACCCAAATAATTCATCTGTAATTTTCCTGAACATTGGCACACCATTTTCCCCAAATCAGGGCCACTTTTAGTATATTTGGAAACTGAGCTCTTTTATTCCTTCCTACAATTGTTAACCCTCTGCAGTTTTTATAGCTCTTCCAGATGGAAATCAGAATTAAATATTAATGTACATGATATTATTGTCAACCTGACTATGGCCCAGTGGCTGGCTGTGTCAATGGCTGAGAGGGGGCTAGCAGAGGTTCTATTGCTGGTTATGCCCTGCTGCCTAATAATTAGATGTAAAGGTTGAAGAGTAAACACATATTTTAAACATCTATGTTGAAATGGGGCTCTACTCAGTCTCATGGGATATAGTTAAGCTCTGTATGGGAGAGAATGTTTTTACTAAGAGTGGCTGGCTTTCTAGGTGATTAATCCAATGTGTAACTGAGAAAGCAGCTGATGGGATCAGTGTAATCTGAGGTACAGTGAAGCTGGCATTATGAGTGGTCTACTCTTTAATATAGTAATAAATATGTCTGGGTAAGTTCTCTTGTATGAGGTCCTAGTTTCTTGTTATGGGAACTCAAAATAGAGAAAGAAGGTGGTGTAGCCAAAATTTGGCTTTTATATACCAGTATGGAATTAAATCTTGGAAACAGAGCAGCTTCATTGCTTTGCCATGCAAAGGGAGACACAGAAGGTTAATGTCAAAACTGTGTGTCCCAACCCTGGACAGGGAGTTGTGAGGAGTTTTATTTTCAGGGTTATTGAATAAGAATCAGGGCGCCTTCTGGGCCTATATTCCTCCAACCCAGGGAACCTTTGGATGTGACTAGCTTCTGAACTGTGGTCTTCTCTCTGCCTTCAATGCAGGAGTGCCAGGTTCGATCTCTGCATTGGGAAGATCCCTTAGAGGAAGAAAAGGCAACACACTCCAGTATTCTTGTCTGGAAAATCCCTCTGGGAAGAATGCTTCATCAAGTAGTTAACACCTTCCATTTCCTGTGGGTTTTAGTTCTGCAAAAGAGCTGAAAGTTATCATTATGTATATCTCTAGAGGAGGAACCAGAACCCTGCTCCAAGGCTCCACTATTGTTTCTTGATTGTCCTTCCCTTCTCTAATTAGCAACTGTTTGAACCTGCCATTTGGATCTCAGGGAAGGTCCTGGAGGCTAGATGAAGCTTATTTCACTCAAAAAAAGAAATGGGAGACACAGAAAAACTTTTTTGCCCAGAATCCCCATAGGGTCCTGCTCAGTTTCAGTGACAGGACACAGGGAGTATATACTTATAGGAGGAATGAGTTCTATTCCAAAGACAGGAGCCTGTATATTCCAAAGTCCAAAGATAAAAGGGATTTCCCATTACTCAATTTTGGTTAGTATTCAGTGTAAGGGACCTGGACCTGCCACTGTCCCTAATTCTGTTCTCATTCCCTTAGTGACTAGCTCTTCATTAGAAATCACATATGCTAACATGAAGACGCTTTCAGATAGCGTAATACTGTGAACCCAATTCTAATGCATCATTCTGTTTAAAATCATTCAGTGACTACAGACAGTTTTAGAGAGTGCAGACTCTTTAACATGGTCCAGAAGGCCTTTTCTAACTTGATTCCTCTTTACCTTTCCATCCTCAGGTATCTGTCATTATTACATTATGTCATGCCTTTCCTTAGCTGTGGTGAACTACTTTTGGCACTTCATTGAACCATGTGTTCTAGTGCATCTGAGCCTTTACATTTTTCCTTTGTTAAGGATGCCTCTCCCAACTTTCTCCACTCTACCTGCTTATTTATCCACTAAAATATAACTTAGATGTCACTTCCCCAAGAAGCCTTCTGTGAGTATCCTCCGAAGAGTTAGGTTCTTTGACTCTGCGTCCTTGTAGGACTTATTTCTCTATTATGATGTTTAATAGTCTTTTTACTTGCTTTTCTTCAGTTACTATGTCAGTTCCTCAAGGGGAAGAGCCAAAGTCTGTTCATATCTGAATCTTCATATCCTAGTAATTCCTATCATATGGTTTGTTCTCAATAAAATTCTTATGGATGACTGAATATTGCATCTATGGCTCTTCAAGCATAACAGGATGGAAATTTCAGATATTGTGACAGAATAATGAGAGCAATCTTTCAGTCAGTATTTGTGTGTGTGTGTGTGTGACATGATGCCTTTGTATCTGCATGTGATATAAGCTGCTTGTGTATACAGATATGGCTGAGTGGCTGATACATAGAAACTTTTCTAAACAGTGTGTTCCAAGGGCTATAGTATTTTCACTTTCTATAGCATATTTCCTCACGTCAGGTGAGTGTATGCTCCTCAGTTCTGTCTCATCACTACAAAGATTTGGAGTGACGGACATTAAAGCCCTCGGCGTGTCACAGCTCTTGGGTCTTGGACAGACCGTGTTATAGCTCTCAGGTCTCAAATGGACCATGTTATAGCTCTTAGACAAATCAGTGTTATAGCTCCGTGTTACAGCTCTATTTTATTTAGATAAAAGCAGGAAAATCCATCCTCGAGGCATGAGGGCATATTGACCCAAAGACTCGAAGAGAAGAATGTCCCAGCCTGCAGGAGAGGCAGAGAGGGAGAGAGGGAGAGAGGGAGAGAGAGAGAGAGCCCTTTGGCTCCTCTTTTTATATGTTTTTCCCTCCCCCTGGGCCTGCCCTATGCAAATTGGGCTAGCCAGAAGTGCTGCTTGTTCTACCTGAAATCTTCCGGTCCTCGGACCTTCCTTTGTTCTATTTTCATGGGCTTTTCCCTTCCTTGTCTTTTAGCCACCACCATTTTGGACTCCTGTTTCCTATTCTAACTACCTAACACTCAAACATGGACCCTGAAGAAGGTGGTGTAATAGAAAGTTGGCAGTAAATGTTTTGCCAAGGCAGGAAGATAGGAAAAAGAGGAAGTGGCAGTGGTGTCACATTTTAGTGATCCATCTTAGTCTCTGCCACCAAGTATATATGTGCCTGGGAGCAAAGTATTTATCTGCCCTAGGTCTTCATTGCCTCATTGATTAAAAAAAATAAAAGTGTTTTAAGCAATGAAATCCTTTGTAAGCCCAAGGGCCACCTCTTTAGTAAATTTGACTTGACACTCTAGAAGACAGGGATGAAGCAGAGGATCTCTTGAGAACCTTTAAGTTTTTCTAAATCTTCTGATCTATAATTCAAAAAGGTGGTTACATTATTTTTTACATTTAAAAAAGTTACATAAGTAATATATTTTCATTGACCAAAATTATAAAACACAAATAGCCAAAAGAAGATTTTTAAAAATCACCAATAATTCCACAAGCCAGAATCACATGAATTTTTAAGTATTACCACACTGGATATCTTAAATGATGCCGAAATGGTTAAAAACTGAAAACCCCTTAAATGTTGCTGTTCAACTATTTCCTTTTGAAATCATTTGGGTGGTTAGTCAACCTTGCTGTTGGATATCCACATTAGACATTTGTAATATCTGGAACTAAATAATACATAACAATAGTAATAAAATCAGTCACTTCAGACTTGGATATTTTTTAAAAATGTTGTTTTGCTCTAAGTGCTGGAGTTGATGTCCTTCTCTTATTGTATTCAGCCATCATTACCCTCCTTTGACAAGAGTTCTCCAGTGATTTGTGCTCCCTCCAGTTACAGGGGCTGTGCCTCCCCTCACTATCTCCTTACCCTGACTTTCCATGATACAAAATGTCCGTTTAAATGATAGGGATACATTATACCAAAATCCATGAATGTTCTCAAAGCCAGATCACTGGTGTCTAATTGATTACATACTCAAACACTGAACTGATTATCCTGGTTTGGTGAAGTCTTTCTCATGCCACATCTCCTGGTTTGGAATCTGAGAGCTGACTTAGCTTATGCTGCAGCTCTCACTGACATTTCTGGTTGAAAGTGCATCATACCCAGGTCCTTGTGACAAATTGTCAGCCAGTGCCCCCAAAGTGGTCTCAATAGACAGAGATGCTATGAGCTTCTTCAAGTAACAGGAAGCACTGACAGGAGGAAACAATCAGGTGTCATTTCCAGCCTATAGCCTAGATGATTTCTCTATTTCAGCTCCAATTACATAAAGGATCACTGCTGGCTGTATTATGTATTCACCCAAAATCTTCTCTGAAACTTTAAGATAGCTTGGAATGTGGGTGAAACCAGTTAGATTCAGGCCCTAGGACATGTATAAAAAGCAGCATAGCAGAGTTCTGGGCTGGAGCGTCGAGAAACCTGAGTTAAAGTCTATGTTCATAACTTTCTGTTTGTGTTACCTTAGACTAATTACTAAATCTCTCCCTTCTCAGTTTTCCTTTATGTAATGAATGTCATAAAAGTTTTTTTCTATGTCTTACAAATGTAAATTTCAAAATCAAAGTGAAATAATGTATATGAAATGGACTTTTTTCCAAAAAAAAGATAATCATACAGCACTGTACAAAGGTGCTCTGAGTTATGGAATAATAAAACCCTTCCTATTGGTCTCCACCAATCCACAAGCCCAATCCCACTTCAATCCATAGTCAATTGATTTAAAACAATCTGGCTATCAGCCCAGAGTGCAAATGAAAAGATCAGACCAGAGGTTTATGCTGGGCTTTCCCCTGGACCGTGTTTTATGAGACTGATTTCTCTAAGGAGGACTTAATCCCCCAAAGGTGAAGTTGATTAATTTTCTTCTACCAGGTCTCTCTTCCTTCCCCTCACTGTATCTGTTTCTCCACTAGGCAGTTATCCTGGGTGTATCTTGGAAAAAAAAATTTCCTAAGAACTGTGCATTCTTTCTAGTTCACAAAAATAATTTATCCTGCGTTATCATTTTTATTCTCAAATTATTAATCAAGGCAAAGATGTATATCTATCTATCTATCTAGATAGATAGATAGATATCTCTGTGTATACACACACACACACACACCTCTCTCTTGATTCTATATACCCATATATATAGTCTTGATTATATATATATATATATACTTGATTATATATATATGTGTGTGTGTGTGTATATATATATATATACATGTGTATATATATACATGTGTATATATATATATATATACGTGTGTATATATATATATATACACATGTGTGTATATTTTTATATATGTGTGTGTATATATATACATGTATATATATATATACACACATGTGTATGTATTTTATATACATATGCATACAGTTAATGCCAATGTGGGAATGTTATGTTAAGTCGCTTCAGTCATGTCCGACTCTTAATAACCCACCAGGCTCCTCTGTCCATGGGATTCTCCAGGCAAGAATACTGAAGTGAGTTGCTGTTTCCTCCTCCACAGAAGTTCCAGTTGGAGATGCTGGGTATTGAACATGGGGCCTCGCACATGCTAAGCATGAGCTCTACCACTGAGCTACACCCTCAAAGGGGACACTGTGGCTGCATAGGCTGAGAATGGTCTCCCTCAATCCATCTTCTTTTATTCTGTGGCATTTTAACTAAAAAACTAATATTTAAAATTTTTGTTTGCAAAGCTCCAAGTGCTATCTGTCAGATGTAGTCCCTTGCAAGGTACAATTCCACATTGACCAGGACACACAAAATCTACTCCACAAGGCTCCAAAGGCAGCTTCTGGTCACATCTGAACTGCTTAGAAGTAGTCTGCTAGACTGCTATGCACTATTGTACTAAAAAAATCTCATTTCCCCACCCTCTCCCACTCTGTGTACTGCTCAGTCTCACCTCAGCAGTGAGTGGGGTCCCTCCCAAAGGGCTTTATTCATCTCCCCTGCCTCAGGTATTCAGTAGACCCACTCTATAGTATCTAAGCTCCTGCTGACCCTGGAGAAATCCAACCAAGTTCCTGCTTCCTCAGGGATCATGTTATATCAGAGGTAGCACTCTAGAGCGCAGCAAGCTATTTTGTTTATCCTCTCAATATAGCCCACAGTGTGTGCTTTAAATAAACTTTTTATTTTAGAATAGCTTTCAACTTACAGAAAAATTGTAAATACAGTACAGAGAGTTCTCATATATCCCACGCCCAGTATCCCTTAATTGTTAACATCTTACATTAGTATAGTATGTTTATCATTACTCATAAAACCAACACTGATGCATTATTATTAACTAAAGTCCTTAGATTTCTTAGATTTTATCTAATGTCCCTTTTCTCAAGACAGGCTCCTATCCAGGATCTCACATTGCATTTAGTTATCAGGTCTCCTTAAGGTCTTCTTGGTTGTGACAGTTTCTCAGACTTTTCTTGTTTTTGGTGACCTGCCCAGTTTTGAGGAATATCAGTCAGGTATTTTGTAGAATTTGTTTAATTGGCATTTGTCCATTTTTCTTCTTATGATTAGCATGAGGTCATATGGATATCTATTTTAATACTTATTTTTATCAAATATTTTGCTCAAATTATTTCAGCTTTAGCCATTGGACACTGCTACACTTGGCTGTGTCCCTTTGACACATTACCATCATTATGGGATTATTATCATCTTCATCGTCCTCCTCTTTCTCTTCATCCTCCTCAGCATTCCCTTAGTTTCTAGCACTAGAATATGCTCCAGGTTTGTTTTCTGTATTTCTTGCCCCAGTCCTGTAATCAGTTGTCAGCCCAAGGAGTTTTAATTCTTTTTATTACAGACTGGTATTGAAAATTAATGACTTAGTATATGAAGAGATGGGCTTCCCAAATGGCTCAGCAGGTAAAGAACCTGCCTGCTAATGCAGGAGACACAGGAGACATGGGTTCAATCCTGGCTTGGGAAGGTCCCCTGGAGGAGGACATGGGAACCCACTCCAGTATTCTTGCCTGGATAATCCCATGGACAGAGGAGCCTGGTGGGCTGCAGTCCATGGGGTTGCAAAGAGTTGGACACTGAGCGAATAAGCGTATACCAAGATATGATACCACACCATATATAAAAATGGAACTCTGACCTGTCCCAGCAAGCCCCCCCAAACAACGCATTATCTATAGTAACCAGCCCAGAAGCCAGCCTATCTACAAGTTAGACTTGTAGGAAGTCAGACCACTATCTCTAGAAACCAGCTCAGGAAGCCATAATAACCCCTGTAAAGATGAGCTGAAAAATGGCCAGGGCTCAGTTAATAACTGACAACTTCTGTAATTTTTTTCCATGTTTCCAGCTTAGAAACATCCAGAGAGAACAAACTGTGGTTATGCACAGTTAACTAATCACATATACTTCTGGTTAGGCTGCCTGTATATATCTTCCCCATGACAACAGCCTCCAGTTAGGGCACAGCTGAAGCTTTCCCTTTTTCTACTATAAATCATTCCTACTCCTCTGCCCGCCTTTGAGCCTCTGCCAAAAGGCAAGTGATGGGGTTGACTCCCTAGCAAGCTCTGAATAAATAACCTCTGCCAGTTCTCATTTGGTTGGTCTTTACTTACTTCCACGGAAACCAAAGTCTTGATGCTAGCTATGCTCGTTGCTACTGAGGTTAATTGCTTATAGGTCCTCTTTGCTACCATTGCAAGGAAATAAATGTGTGTACACCATGCTGTATATATACACATAAGTATAAATATTTCTATGTGTACTTTTTTTTATCTGTATTAAAATCACACTACATGTGATTTCATATCGATATCTCTAACTCTAATTCATTACCACATACATCATTCTAGCCTCTTCCTATTACTTATCTGGAAACTCCTACAACAATGAGGAACCTAGTTTTTGCTACCCACCATCCTTTTACCTAATCATTCAATCTGCAGTATAACACTATCAAAATTGCTAGTCTTTACTCACAGGGGATAAAGCTATACTGAGTAGAGAACAGTGGTCATATACAGTTCCCTTTTCTTTTTTAAAAATATTTTAATTGGAGGCTAATTACTTTACAATATTGTAATCGTTTTTGCCATATATTGACATGGATCAGCCATGGGTGTACATGTGTTCCCCATCCTGAACCCCCTCCCACCTCCCTCTCCATCCCATCCCTCAGGGTCAGCCCAGTGCACCAGCCCTTAGCACCCTGTCTCATGCATCGATCCTGGACTGGTGATCTGTTTCACATATGATAATATATATGCTTCAATGCTATTCTCTCAAATCATCCCATCCTTGTCTTCTCCCACAGAGTCCAAAAGACTGTTCTATACATTTGTGTCTCTTTTTCTGTCTCACATACAGGGTCATCGTTACCATCTTTCTAAATTCCATATATATGTGTTAGTATACTGTATTGGTGTTTTTCTTTCTGGCTTACTTCACTCTGTATAATAGGCTCCGGTATCATCCACCTCATTAGAACTGATTCAAATGTTTTCTTTTTAATGGCTGAGTAATACTCCATTGTGTATATGTACCACAGCTTTCTTATCCATTCATCTTCCAATGGACATCTATGTTGCTTCCATGTCCTGGCGATTATAAACACTGCTGTGATGAGCATTGGGGTACACCTGTCTCTTTCAATTCTGGTTTCCTTGGTGTATATGCCCAGCAGTGGGATTGCTAGGTCATGGGGTACACGTGTCTCTTTCAATTCTGGTTTCCTTGGTGTATATGCCCAGCAGTGGGATTGCTAGGTCATATGGCAGTTCTATTTCTAGTTTTTAAGGAATCTCCACACTGTTTTCCATAGTGGCTGTACTAGATTGCATTCCCACCAAGAGTGTAAGAGGGTTCCCTTTTCCCACACCCTCTCGAGCATTTATTGCTTGTAGACTTTTGGATAGCAGCCATTCTGACTGGCATGAGATGGTACCTCACTGTGGTTGTGATTTGCATTTCTCTGATAATGAATGATGTTGAGCATCTTTTCATGCATTTGTTAGCCATCTGTATGTCTTCTTAGGAGAAATATCTGTTTTGTTCTTTGGCCCATTTTTTGACTGGGTCGTTTATTTTTCTGGAATTGAGCTGCAGGAGTTGCCTGTATATTTTTGAGATTAATTCTTTGTCCGTTGCTTTGGTTGCTATTATTTTCTCTCATTCTGCAGGCTGTCTTTTCACCTTGCTTATAGTTTCCTTCATTGTGCAAAAGCTTTTAAGTTTCATTAGGTCCCATTTGTTTATTTTTGCTTTTATTTCCATTACTCTGGGAGGTGGGTCATAGAGGATCCTGCTGTGATGTATGTCAGAGAGTGTTTTGCCTGTTTTCCTCTAGGAGTTTTATAGTTTCTGGTCTTAAACTTTTAGATCTTTAATCCATTTTGAGTTTATTTTTGTGTGTGGTATTAGAAAGTGTTCTGGTTTCATTCTTTTACAAGTGGTTGAGCAGTTTTCCCAGCACCACTTGTTAAAGAGATTGTCTTTTCTCCATTGTATATTCTTGCCTCCTTTGTCAAAGATAAGGTGTCCATAGGTGTATGGATTTATCTCTGGGCTTTCTATTTTGTTCCAGTGATCTATATTTCTGTCTTTTTGCCAGTAACATACTGTCTTGATGACTGTAGGTTTGCAGTATAGTCTGAAGTCAGGCAGGTTGATTCCTCCAGTTCCATTCTTCTTTCTCAAGATTGCTTTGGCTATTCGAGGTTTTTTTGTATTTCCATACAAATTGTGAAATTATTTGTTCTAGTTCTCTGAAAAATACCATTGGTAGCTTGATACAGATTGCATTGAATCTATAGATTGCTTTGGGTAGTATACTCATTTTCACTATATTGATTCTTCCAATCCATGAATATGGTATATTTCTCCATCTATTTGTGTCTTCACCCAGAAAGGTTTGCTGAGTTACATGGAGAAGAGAAGAGGAAGGAGGGAGATAGAGGTGACCAGGAGGAGAAGAGGGGGAATCAAAAGGGGTGAGAGCAATCTAGCCGGTTATCAAATCCCTATGTGCTCTCCACAGTCTGGAACACCCAGAAAGGTTAATGGAATTGCATAGAGAAGAGAAGAGTGAGGTAGAGATAGAGGTGACCAGGAGGAGAAGTGGGGGTGGTCAAAAGGAGTTAGAGACAGATCTAGCCAGTAATCAGTTCCCTAAGTGTTCTCCACAGCCCAGAATACCCAAAGAGATTCACAGAGTTGGGTAGACAAGAGAAGGGGGAGGGAGGAGATAGAGGTGCCTAGGGGAGAAAAAGGAGAGTCAGAAGGGGGAGAGGGCAATCAAGCCAGTAATCACACTCCTAAGTAAAAAGGGGTACTGCAGATTTAATTCTTAAAGGTACAAAACTGATAACAAATACCCAAAAGCAAAGATTAAAAATCTAGCATAGAGGTTGGACTCTCAGAAATACAATATTAAGAAAACAAAACAAAATCACAAAAAATATAAAAAATATATATGAAGTTTGCTTTAAAAATAGGGTCTTTTTTTTGCAAGGTAATAGTAGGTTAAAAATGAAAATTAAAGAAGTGATAGAGGACTTAAAATTTAAAAAAAAATTAAATGATAATAGTAAAAACATATCTAGGACTCTCTCTGGAGCTGTTGCTGGCAGTGTGGGGTCAGTTCAGTTTCAGATAGTTTCTTGTTCCAGCTTATACTTCTCAAGATCTATAGGCCCCTTCCAATGTAGTCGGTGCTAACTACAAGGTTTTAATCTGTTGCACCTGTCACTTCCAAAGCAGTTCCCTCTGTTTATTTTGGCTTCTTCTGTTTGCAAGTCTCTTCAGTGTCTAATTTCCACCCTGACACAAGGGGGCAAAGGTGGTCACTTATTTAGGCTCACTTGTTCAATCCTGCTGTGGGGAGGGAGGAACACTGCAAACAAATACCACTGGCATGTGTGGGGAGTGCTCACAGTGTCTTGGTCACACTGGGTTTGCCCCTGCTCATGGTGTGTGTGCTTTCCTAGTCTACACTGCTCAGGCTCCAGGTTGCTCTGCAGGGGAACTGTCTAAAGTGGGCCCTGGGTTGCGTGCACTTCCCAGGTCTAAGCCGCTCAGGTTCAGGTTCTTGGGTACTCCACAAAGGTGCAGACTCAGTTGGGCCTGCATTTTGTGCCCTTTACAGGTCCAAGCAGCTTAGGCGACCAGGTGCTTGGTGAGCACACACTCCCCAGGTGCAGTGTGTCTTACTGCCTCCCTGGTCCCAGCCGCTAGGTTTCCTGAGTATGCAGCAGGAGCGCCATCTCAGGTGTGCTGTGTGTCTCTTCTGGGGAGCTAATCTCTGGCTGTGACCTTCCTGGCGGATGTCAACCATCTAGGATCCCATGAAGACTTGGTTAGCCACTGGGAGTCTGCTCACAGTTTGGTAGAGGATGCCATCTCTGGGGCCGAGATTGCCGCTTTCCAACTCTGGCTGTTGCCTGCCTGCTTCCCTGCCTCTGGTGGGGGATGGGCCGGTCCGCTGCTGGCCAGCTCTCCTCTGGTATTCACTCAGTCCTTTGTTCTGTGAGTGGCCTGGCAGTGCCTTAGGTTAGGGCTTTTTGTGGGAAATTTCTCTGTTTCTCTCTCTTTTTCTTCTCTCTCTCTGGCTATCCCACAGTTTGGGTTGCTATCTCACGTTAGCTCCCTCAGATTGCCCTCAGGGCATTCAGGCCTGGTCCTTACCCTAAGCAATGCAGCCCATGCCTCCCTGTTCAGCCCCCAGTTGCTGGTGGTGGATGCAAGTGTCTAGGCTACTTCTCTGCCCAGACTGGGCGGAGTCTGGGCTACTACTCCAATAATGGAGTTGCCATTAGGCATGTAATCTGTGGGTTTTATTTATTTATTTATTTATTTTTCCTTCCGGTTATATTGCCCTCTGAGATTCCAAAACTCCCCACAGACCTGCCGGTGAAAGGGTTTCCTGATGTTTGGAAACCTCTTCTTTTACAACTCCCTCCTGGGATGGGTCTCTGTCCCTAACTCTTTTGTCTCTCTTTTTATCTTTTATATTTTTTCCTACCTCCATTGAAAGACAATAGGCTGCCTTTCTGGGTGCCTGGTGTCCTCTGCCAGCATTCAGAAGTTGTTTTGTGGAGTTTGCTCAGCATTCAAATGTTCTTTCAATGAATTTGTGGGGGAGAAAGTTTTCTCCCCATCCTATTCCTCTGCCATCTTAGGACCTCCTCCCACCCCCTCCCCCGTTTGCTTTTAGTCTTACATACTTTACTCATTTTCAAAGTAACTTAGGTCAGCACTTTGCCCCCCCCACCCCCTTCAGTGAAGTTATATCATATTTATAATACAGTTAGATTCTCTGATCAGAGTGTGAGTCCTTCCTTGTATTCCTACCCTCTTAAATTCTTTTTAAGATTTGTCTACATTAAGGTTCACTTTTTGTGTTGTAAAATTCTATGGGTTTTGACAAATGCATAGTGCCATACATCTACCATTAAAGGACTATTCAGAATAGTTTTACCATGTTATTGACTGTCATTCCCGCATAAACCCCTGAGGACCACTGATGTGTTCACTGTCCAGAATGTCATGTAAATGAAGTTAAACAGTATGAGGCCTCTTCAGACAGGCTTCTTTCACTTGGCAATATACATTTAATGTCCATTCATATTGTTGTGTGGATTGATAGTACATTCCTGCTTATCACTAAGTAGAATTCCATTGTATGGGCCCATGGGATTTTCCAGGCAAGAGTATTGGAGTGGGTTGCCATTTTCTTCTCCAGAGGATCTTCCCGACCCAGGGATCGAACCCAGGTCTCCTGCATTGTAGGCAGACGCTTTACCGTCTGAGCCACCAGGAAAGTCACAGTTTGCTTATTATTTACCTATTGGAGCACATCTTGGTTTCTTTCAGAATTTGGTAATTACTAATAAACCTGCTGGAAACATTCGTGTAGAGGTTTTCTCTGAATATAAGTTTTCAAATCAGGTGAGTAAATACCTAGGGATATGATTTCTGAATCAAATGATAAGTTTATGTTTGGCTTTGTAGGAAACCACCAAGTTTTTCCAGTTTCTTGGTTTTCCAAAGCTACCATATTCTATAGCATTCTCATTAGCAATATCTGAGAGTTTCCTGATGTTGCCCCCTGGCTCATTTAGGATGTACCAATTTGTATGCTTTGCAAATTATATAGCAAAAGGGAGATTATATGGATGTCTAACCTAATAACATGATGTCTCCTTTTATAAACATACTCTTTTCAAGCTGATAGCTGAAGAGGAAGCCAGAGGTTCCAAGTACATGTTGCTGCTGGTTTTGAAATGGAGAGGAGCATGTGAGAGGATCACCATCCCATGCGAGGCTTCAAGAAAATGGAAACTTTAGTCCACAGCCACAAGGGACTGGATTCTGTTAACAATCTAAATGAGCCTGGAGGTGAGTTTTTCCCCATACATCTGAGGAAAGAGCCCATTCAGATCAATACACCTTGATTTCAGCCTTATGAGGCCCAGAATAGAGAACCTGGTCAAATCTGCCTGAACCTCTGACATACAGAACAGGGCTATAAAATGAAAGTTGTTTTTAGCCTATAAATTTGTGATAATTTATAGCCAGCAATAGAAAACTAATATAGCAGGTTGTCACTGGAGGCCCTGTTTAATAAATAAGAGAATGAATCACGAGCAAGGAGTGTAAGGATACCAATTTTGAAGAACAAAGATGAAAGCAGTATTTGCCATGGCTAATTTGACTCCACCCTTTCCTCCTTCTAAGCAGGGGGCAAAATGTGGCTACTTACATTTGCTTGGTTACTGGCATTTGATTATTTTACACTAACTTGCCCTCTTTCCCTTTCTCCTAGTCACATATAATCAGTCTAGCACATTGACTTATTCCCTAAAAGAAAGATATAAGTCATGTTTGACTCTTTGCAATCCCATGGACTGTAGCCCACCAGGCTCCTCTGTCCATGGAATTCTCCAGGCAGGAACACTGGAGTTGGTAGCTGTTCCCTTCCAGGGAATCTTCCTGACCCAGGGATCAAACCTGGGTATTCTGCATTGCAGGCAGGTTGTTTACCATCTGAGCCATTAAGGAAGCCCTGTTTGCATATCATATGTAGCCTATCATATGATTTGTTTTATCCCAGAGCGACAAGTTTGGGGAGAGAATCTAAAGCCATCCCTCCTGGTAAAGAGAACACTGTGGAGAGGAAGAAACAAATGAACAACCCCTGAAACACTGCAATATGTGGATAGCCATTTATTCCATTTATTCTAGTCCTGCCGAGTTGGCAGAGTCAAAGAAAACCATTTCCCCTAGCTGGCATCACTAAACCAGTTTGAGATCCTAAAATCAAATGAGAAGAAAGGCACAGAGAGCCAGAATGAGCCATTCAAACAAACTAAGCTGATTTTGACAGGTTCCCTGGTAACAAATCCAACTATGGTTATAAATGGGTCACTATAGCCTCCAGCTGTATTTTTTGTTATGTAAGCTTCCTGGAAAAGAGGATTAAACCATATTTAAGATAAACATTTGCTTTTGTATAGTGAATTTAGCACTGTTGTTTAAAGTGCTTTGGAATTGAATTGTGCAGGTGCTAAAATTCTAATTGCCTGTTTTTCCTGACATTCATCTTAGAATTGCTCAAAGAAAGACATTATCTTTGACTCTTTCACATAAAATATAATGACCACAGTGAAAGGAATGGAATGGATAGGAAAGAATCACAAGTAAAATGAAGGCCTTTAGAAGTCATGGACTCAAGCCATCTATTGGTGAGGATGATACATCATTTTTCAAATGAGTCCACTTGAGTTTGCTGATGATTTGGAGGAGAAACTTGTACCTGATTTATAGTAATAGAAATAGAAAACCAGAAGATGTACTTATGTGGGAAGCCAGGAATTCAGTGTTTCAATTGAAGATATATATTTGGGTCATCTATATAGTTGCAAAACCAGGATTCCCTGGTAGTTCAGATGGTAAAGAATCTGCTTGCAATGCAGGAGACCCAGGTTCAATCTCTGGGTTGGGAAGATATATCCCCTGGAGAAGGGAATGGCAACCCACTCCAGTATTTTTGCCTGGAAAAATCCCATGGACAGAGGAACCTAGCAGGCTATAGTTCATGGGGTCACAAAGCGGTCATACATGACCGAGCAACTAACACTTTCTTTCACTATGTAGTTGTAAAACTTGGATGTTTTTAAGGAAATAAAATTTGTATGAGTCAACCAGGAGACTAAACGCTCAATTCTAACTTCATCTTTTGTTTGACTCTTGAGAGTGTTGTGATCTGTAGAAGCTGTGTATGTATTTCTTATTTTACTTATTTTTACTTGCATGATTGCTTAATTAACCTATGGCCTAACACCAAGGAAAAGTACAAACAGCTACTCAAAATGTTGTCTTCATAATCCTCAGGGCTCTGCTATTATTTTTATAATAGTAACATTGACTTTATTCAAGACTTTTAAATTGACTTGGCATTGTTGTTCTACCATTATTTGGATCACAAAAATATCCACTGATATACCCCTTCTTTGATGACATTTTAAAGCTGCTTGGGCTGTTACATACAAAAATAACATGAGGTACAAAAATGACACATTCACTTTGGAAAATCAGAGGCCTGAGATGATAAAAATACTTTCAGTTGTGATGCTCTTATTCATTTAACATCTATTTACATGAAAGGGAATGGGAAAAGGAGTGGAAGACTCTCTCTCTAGAACCTGATGGAAAAGATCATGTTCCCACTAGCAGCCATCTTGAAGGAAAAAATTGAGTTTCAGCATCTGTAGCATGAATAAGACAGAGAAAAGGACTATAAGTCAATTCAACAAGTAGAAACTTTACTCTCTTAACTAGACACTGTGTTGGGTATAAAAGCCAAACATTGCCACAGTGTGTCCACAGTCTTTTTGGAAATGTGACATAGATTTTAAAGACAGAAATAAAAACACACCTCTCTGTATAGTCAAGTGCCACTGTGTCTGATCAGTACTTGGGGCTGGTCTGGAAAGACAGAGGATGACATGATCAAGAGTAGGGGGGAAAAAAAGAGTAGGAACACTTTAAGGCCAAGTTGAAGTTTGAGAAATCTGTATGCAGGTCAGGAAGCAACAGATAGAACTGGACATGGAACAACAGGCTGGTTCCAAATAGGGAAAGAAATACATCAAGGCTGTATATTGTCACCCTGCTTATTTAACTTATATGCAGAGTACATCATGCGAAATGGCAGGATGAATGAAGCACAAGCTGGGATCAAGATTGCCAGGAGAAATATTGATAACCTCAGATATGCAGATGACACCACCCTTATGGCAGAAAATGAAGAAAAACTAAAGAGACTCTTAATGAAAATGAAAGAAGAGAATGAAAAAGTTGACTTAAAGCTCAACATTCAGAAAACTAAGATCATGGCATCTGGTCCCATCACTTCATGGTAATGGGGAAACAGTGACAGGCTTTATTTTGGGGGGCTCCAAAATCAATGCAGATGGTTATTGCAGCCATGAAACTAAAAGATGCTTGCTCCTTGGAAGAAAAGTTATGACCAACCTATACAGCATATTAAAAAGCAGAGAGATTACGTTGCCAACAAAGGTCCATCTAGTCAAAGCTATGGTTTTTCCAGTAGTCATGTATGGATGTGAGAGTTGGAATATAAAGAATGCTGAGCATTGAAGAACTGATGCTTTTGAACTGTGATGTTGGAGAAGACTCTTGGAGAAGACTCTTGAAGAGTCTGGGTAGACTCTTGAGAGTTGGATCAAGGAGATCCAACCAGTCCATCCTAAAGGAAATCAGTCCTGAATATCCATTGGAAGGACTGATGCTGAAGCTGAAATTCCAATACTTCAGCCACCTGATGAGAATAACTGACTTGTTAGAAAAGACCCTGATGCTGGGAAAGATTGAAAGCAGGAGGAGAAGGGGATGACAGAGGATGAGATGGTTGGATGGCATCACCAACTTAATGGACATGAGTTTGAGTAAACTGTGGGAGTTGGTGATGGACAGGGAGGCCCAGCGTGCTGCAGTCCATGGGATCGTAAAGAGTTGGACACGACTGAATGACTGAACTGAACTGAAGTTTGAGATAAGTTAGGAAACAGAGCCAGATTTGGAAGTTTATGTGTTCTCCAGTATAAGAGACTCTGGATGTTTGATTTTATTTCAACTATTTAGAAGTGGTTCCAGCAGGAGACATAACAGACATGGGTTCAATCTCTGGGTCAAAAAGACCCCCTGGAGAAGAGCATGACAACCCACTCCAGTATTCTTGCCTGGAGAATCCCCATGGACAGAGGAGTCTGGCGGGCTACAGTCCATGGGGTTACAGAGACCCGCACACAACTGGAGCAACTTAGCATGCATGCATGGCACAAGTAACAGAAAAACAGATTAACAGTGGTTTTGACCATAAGAACATTTAGTGTTCTCTAGAGCGGAAATCCTGAGGAAGTTGATGATAGGATTAATTCAACAGAGCAAATGATGTCAGGGCACTGGGCAGGCATCTCTGGAATTCTTTTTTGTCCTTCCCTTGTGGTCACTAGGTGACTGAATGTTCAAAGCAGAAAGGAACACATGGAAACAAAAGGCTGGATTTTGCTAAAGCTAAAATATGCCCGGTCAGGAGATGAATCATGATAGATCTAAGCTTGCTGATAGATTCTAGAGGAGGAAAATCTTTTCTTGAAGCTCCCAGCAGACTCTCTTGTGTATTCTATTAGTCAGAATTGCATCATATGTCCCCAACTAGTCCATTCACTGGGAAAGGGGAACTGGATTGCTGTAACTGACTTAGACCTGTTGTAATTTATTTCCTGGGCCTAGGAAAATTTTAGTGAACAAAATATATTAGAAAGAAGTCAAGTAATTGACTATGGGATTAAAAAAAATTATCTGCCACAGCCCCAAAGCTGAATCTGATATTGAACATGCTTTGCAACGGAATCTAGTAGATGGTATTTTTGTGGTTCCCTCTCTTTTTCCTCTTCTCCTTCTTCCTTTTCTCTTTTACTTTTATATTCATGCATACACACACAATGATAAATACATCACCCTTAAACATATCCAAAACTTGTATTTAAATAAGTCTGCTGGGCTCCCTTTCCATATGCCTTTGAATGTTAGGTAGTATTCACATTTTATGAAATTGCCCAATTAAAGTCTTCTGTCATTCACAAATTTCAAACTCAGATCCTTGAAAATGAAAGGTATTGAGTAGTTATACCAACTTCTAATCAACCATGAATCAAATGCAGAGAAAGTTATTCTTCCTGTCTATGGAACCCCAATCTTCATTTCATCCCCATCAAATATTAGGTCAGCAGTTAACAAAACATTGTGACTTAATATTTTTGTCACTAAGAAAGCAGTGTGATTTAGGTTTACTGTGGTATCAAACTACAAAAGAAGTCACATTGAATCATATTTTAAGACATCTGACTATAAACCTGGCTATAAATTACTTTTTTCTTCCTAAAGAACTTGTTCCCCAAGAGTCTAAATGTTCAGACACAATAAGCATAAATAAACAACCAGAATCAACACAGAGAGGTTTAGACAAAATGCTTTTCTTCTATTGGAAGGCTGAGGAAGGCTGAAACACTAAAGTGCGTATTATGACCTCATATTTTATTCATGATGCAGTCTCAGCTCAAACTTCTGAGACCGGTGGAGTTACTCTACTTTCTATACCATGGCCTCATTTACTCAAGTTGTGAATGTGGATTCCTATAACATTTCTGGCCTTTTTCACTGCGGACTTTGTTTTGGTGATAGGATAATGAGATATTTTCCTCTTTAAGACAGGAAAACTTTACCATTCACACCAATTTCTGTATTAACTTGCAAGACAAAATTTTCTGTGAGTGCTGGAACACTAAATTTAGCTTAACACATATATTTAAATCTATTGAGCCAGATTTTTTTCTTTGGTTTAATTGCAGATCCTTATGCAACTGTCTCTTTTATTTTAGAGTAATAATTTTGATATTTAAATCATAGAATATTAGAATACAGATAACCTACTTCATTTCCCTCATTTTTCAGATGGGAAAAAATATTCTGAAGCTAAAAGAGGTTAAATCACACAGTTAATTAGTGGCAGAGTTAGTGAACCAGCTTATCTGACTTCTAAGTCCATAATTTTTATGCCATATGTGATGCCTCATGAACAGTAGCTTTTTCTGCTGTATTAAAGTAGCGGTATTAATAAATACATAGGCATCACATAACTGTGTTAAGATCTTGCTTTCCCTAGCCCTGATTATATACAGAAAGTAAATCCATCTAGTCAAGCCCTCAGCCAGCCCAGAGAAAGAAAGAACACAGCATAATTATGAATATGGAGACTGGAATAAAACCAGAGCAGGTTTTGAATTGTGGCTCTGCAAAATACTTACTGCAAATAAGAGTAAGTTACACCTGGGTCTCTCTTTCTTTGTCTGTAAAATGGGAATAAAATTCTCTTCATTGGATTGTTGCTTAAAGAAGTAAATTCACATAGAATATTTAGAGTCTGGAAAGTTCCCAATGGATGCTAATTCATGACTTTTTATCTCATTTGCTGAGCCAAACATAATCAGAACAGCAGGTTCTGCTCTGGTTAGGGTTCAATAGTAAGACTGGTAAGTGTGGTCTAGAATCAGTTTTGCTGGCAAAGAAGTAATAAGGAATGTTTAAAACTTTTTTTCTTATTTTTGTATTATTTTGTCTTAAATGTAATACTGGCTCCTCTCTTCTCTTATACTTTTCTTCTTTTTAAAAATTGGAAAGAAAATGAGTTTGCTGTTATTCAGTTGCTAAACCGTATCTGACTCTCTGAGACCCCATGGACTGCAGCGTGCCAGGCTTCCCTGTCCTTCACTATCTCCCAGAGTTTGCTCAAACTCATGTCCATTGAGTCGGTATTGCCATCCAACCATCTCATCCTGTGCCATCCTCTTCTCCTCTTGCCCTCAACCTTTCCAGCATCAGGGTTTTTTTTTTTCCAATGAGTCGCCTCTTTGCATCAGGTAGCCAAAGTATTGGAGTTTCAGCTTTAGCATCAGTCCTTCCAATAAATATTCAGGACTCATTTCCTTTAGGATTGACTGGTTGGATCTCCTTGCAGTTCAAGTGACTCTCAAGAGTCTTATCCAACATCACAGTTCAAAAGCATCAATTCTTTGGCACTCAGCTTTCTTTATAGTCCACCTCTCACATCCATACATGACTACTGGAAAAACCATACCTTTGCCTATATGGACTTTTGTCTGCAAAGTGATGTCTCTGCTTTTTAATATGTTGTCTAAGTTTGTCATAGCTTTTCTTCCAAGGAGCAAGCGTCTTTTAATTTCAGTAAGAGAATGTTTGCAACTTGATTTTCTTTTATATTTTTTCTTTTATCTTAAATGTGATATTACCTCTTCTCTTATGCTTTTTGTCTTTTTAAAAATTAGAGATAAAATGAATATTAGATATTTATTAGGAGAAGAAATCTTATAGGAGACAAAGATTAATAGGTACTGGACAAAGATAATCTGACTATTAGTAGCTCAGCTGGTAAAGAATCCACCTGCAATGCAGGAGACCCAGGTTCAATTCCTGGGTCAGGAAGATCCACTGGTGGAGGGATAGGCTACCCACTCCAGTATTCTGGCCTGGAGAATTCCAAGGACTGTATAGTCCATGGGGTCACAAAGAGTCAGACATGACTGAGCAACTTTCAATTTCAGCAGACTTTCACTTTCAGGGAGGTGAAAGTCTTTATATGTTTAGAGAATCTGTGAAAAGTGCTGTAGGAAATATAAAAGACGTATTGAATATAAAGTTCCCTTCCAGATATTTTAGCTCATGCCCCAAACTCCAGAATTGTGTTTGTATATAAAATGTTACCACTAGTAACATATAGGCATTTTCTTAAAAAATGAACACTTGACTTAATGACTGACTTACACTATCATGTCAACTCAGAAGAAATTAAGAGCAATGTGCGAATGTGTGCTAGCACTGCAGAAGAGGCTTAATTAGTGAGGTAGAAGTTGAGCTGGGTGTTGAAAGATGAGTAGAATTTGAAGAGGCAGTGAGGAGGAGGGAGTGCATCTCTGGGGGAGGAAATAGCATAAGTAACATCATGGAGAAAATTTTTAGTGTATGTTGGCAGCAGTGAGGAAAGGAGTGGGAGAGAAATAGGATGAGGATAAATTATTAATGGAGCTACAAGATTCCCAGTGCCTGTTCCTGCAGAGAGGTGAAGAGAGTCTAGTCTAATCCACATGACTGGGGCAGCAAGACAGTCACAGAGAAAATGTTCTGCCTAGTGGAAAGATAATAAAATTGTCCAGAATGCTTCCTGGGCTGTGATTCTGGAACTATAGCATGGACAACAGTGGGTGATCAGGGTCACAAAAGTCTGCTGTACAGGGCAAGAGATTCACACTGCAATGTTGTTTCCAACATTTACAGTATTCTTCAATATTTTTGCTTCCTGAGTAAAAAAGGGAAAAAATGTAAGTTCTCAAATTCCCACAGAAAAGTAGGTTCTGTTCCAGCCTGAGGGGAAAAGTGCTCCTTGGGGCTGAGAGGCCCATGCACTACCTACTATACAGTTCTTTACTTCCAAATTTATTGAGGTATAATTGACATATAACATTGTATAAATTTAAGGTGTACAATGTGATGATTTGATACATGTGTATTTTGTGAAATCATGACCACAATAAGGTCACTTAACACATCCTTCTTCACAATGCTTTCAAAGATGGAAGTGGGGATCTATGTGCTCTCGAGAGTGTAGGGATACAACCTGGAGGATCCATGGTTGACATTACTCATTTCAGACTATAACAGAGCTGTTGTCAACAGAGATGCTACAAAGTGACATTGACCCCAGTGGTGGGGAAGATTCAAGCTGTGGTTCTGCCACTATTGTTTTATTGTAGCTGCCTTCTCTCCTTTTACATCCACACAGGGCAAGCTAATTAGCCACTTAATGTACAGTTTGCTACTTTGGGAGTAAAAAAATCAAATCAGGTCAGTGTTTTTTAATCAGTTAAACACCAGCAATCCAGAATTTCTTACAAAACATCCTGGGAAGGAAACACTTCCACATAGCTGGAGTAATCACTTACAGCTTGCACCAGTGGGTCCATGCTGAAAGTATGTAAGAAACTCATGGCAAATCCAGGCCCTCACTTTTTTATCAGGTTCCCCTTTCAGTGCTCAGTGCCTCAGATTTAGTACCTGCTCCCCATCCTGACCTCTGTTGTCAGAACAGCCGTGCATGAGTTCTTGGTTCCCATGGTCCTGACACTGGCCTATTTCTTCTCAGAGTTCTGACACTGTTATTAATAACTTTGTCCTCTCTTAACATTTGCAGAGTGATTATCGTGTGTCAGTCATGGTGCTAATTTCTTTATGAGCATTATAAAATATAATTCTCACAAAACACTGTGGGATGGATACTGATAGTGTGCCCCCATATTTTTTTAATAGATGAGAAAACCAACCCATAGAGAAGGTAAGAACCTTGCCCCAAGTTCGACAATGATAAGAGTGAACATTTTACTCTAGGCAGTTTGACCATCACACTGATAACAACTCTAGTAAAAGAATTGGCAGCTTAAGGAAGTTCTGATATTTCGTCATTTCCAAGCTTCTAGAAGAGAGTAGTAAAAGAATTATGGTGAATTAACCAGAGCCACCAAGAACAGGCCAGATTAGGTTTTAGGCACATTTCTGTGAATTTTGGCAATAACTCATGCTGTATTCATTTTTTAAAAAAATGTCCGCCAGAGACTTATGGACTATAGTCAGGAGGGGCTGGAGAAGGATGAATTGGATAGAAGATAGAGGGAGCTGTTCCTCACTCTGCCCAGAGGGAAATGGTTGTTCAAGCAACAATGGGCAAATGGAGGTTGTTCAAAACAAGTGCATTCCATATTCTTTTCCCTTAGGACTAATGTAGTATTGATTGGTTGCTTCAAATTCATCATTTGGTGAGTCAATAATATTGACTGATCTGTGGCTGGGTGCAACACATTATGCTAAGTAATGTGAGGTGACACAAAAGATATCAAGAATGTAAATGTGCTCTCCTGAAGCTGCTAGTGAAAAGCATGAACTGAAACTTGTGGATGGAAGATAATACAGCACATACTAGGGCATAAGCATACAACAGAAAGACATCATAGTGGTGGAGGACAAAGATTCTCAGGGCTGTGCATCAAGATGGCTTAGAATCACCTATCTTGCAGTGAGATGTTTTGAATTTTTATCAGTATGCTCAGGAGAAGGTTTGGGGCATGCCCTTTGTATGCTCATTGAGTGGTATCCATAAAGCGTAGCTTCTCAAATCCGTGCACCCAATTAACGTGTCAAACTATCGGCAAATATAATATGCCAGTTTTCTATTCAGATCTACTGACTAGAAAATTTTCAGGTACTCAGGGCCTGGAAATCTCTATTCTTAGTAAGAATTATCTTGAGAAAAATAATTCTAATATACTGCTTGTCTTAGCCCATTCGGAGTGCTATAACAAAACCACCATAGACTGGCTAGTTTGAACCAAAAACATTTATTTCTCAGTTCTGTAGGCTGGGAAGTCCAAGATCAAGGGGCTGGCAGATTCAGTGTCTGGAGAGAGCCTGCTTACTGGTTTATAGATGCTCTTTTCTCACTGTGTCCTCAGATGGAGGAAAGGACCACAGAGCTCTGTGGGGTCTCTCTTAAAAGGGCACTAATTCCATTCATGAGGGCTCTGCTCTCATGACCCAGTCACCTCTCAAAGACCCCACCTCCTAAAATGCCATCACAGTGGGGATAAGAATTTCAGCATATAAATTTTGTGATGACACAAACATTGTTTGTGACATTGTGGATATCATTTACAATAGGGCAATGGCATGGGGAATCAAATGAGACATAAAATGTGAAATTGAAAGATTATTGTTTGTTTTTATATAAAGTCTTCTGTGTGACAAGCATCATGCTAGATGCTTTAATTGTATTATTCAGTTACTTACTCTCTACAGCATTCATGTGAGTTTCAGATGCTTCTTAATCCAAGCAATGTAGTTTTGAAGAATATATGCCAACATTGGCTACTTTCAGGTGATGAGATATAAATAATCTTTTTCCTTATACTTTATGCATTCCACCCCCTTTTCCTTTTACAAAGATCATGTGTTATTTTTTCATCAGAAAAATTTCCAAGTCCATAAAAATTATTACAAATTTTTCAATTAAACCTGGCAGTCCACATTCATAGTACTAGCGAATCCATAAAATGTTCTTTGAGTATTTTGAGATTAAGAAATAGTTGAAGATGATTGGGCTAGATCTTAAACACCCCTATCAAAATGTTGCCGTGTAGCATTTCTCTGTTTTTATGGAAATATCCTCCATTTGCTTTGGGAATCACAGAGAATGAAATCTGGATAGAAATGTTTGTAAGGGGACAAATGATGAAAATTCAAGAGTGTGGGACATATTTAGTTCCAATACTGTACTAAGGAACCCCACTAATTATGAGCACATTATTAAGTTCTTTGGCATACCACAAGGTAGGGTAGCTATATGGAAGCAAAGATAGGGGACTCTGCAATGATATGTTACCGATTTCACAATTTTGCTCTAGCCTGGTTGGATTTGGTACACCCCAAACTCCAAAGTATTAACATGAGATGGTCACCAGCTGGGTATATACTCTAAATGTGAAGATGCTCTAAATCCCGCCTGAAGTCTATAACGCATCCACAATCCATCACACTGAAGATCTGGCACTTGTCCAACATACACCATTTTACTTCCCTCAAAACATAGCAATTCAATAGTGGCATCATTAGCATAAGTAGAAGCAGCAGCCAGTAAAGTGCCTTGATTGTTATCAACATAATGGATTACATATCCTGAATGATACTTATGTAAGTCTACTTCCCTGCTTTCTGTCCTCACTCCTATTCTTGCTTAAGAGGACAGTTTTTTTTTTTTTTTTAATCTGTTTTCTTCTTCCTTTCAGCTGCTATTCTAAATCACCATGGAAATGAATGAATGGTCAAAAACAAATGCAAAATAAGGTGGTTAATGATTCAAAAAGGCATCTGAAGTGAGACTAGCTCAAGCCCTAGTTTATTTTTAAATTGTAGTTTAAGAAAATAATTAAAATCAGGAGGAAAAAAATATGCTTAAAGATGTATTCCCAAAAGAGGCAAAAGGAGAGGCTAAAATGTGCTTAGGATTTGTTTTATTTGTATGATTCACTTCAGTTCTTCAGATGAAGGCAGTGTGATACCCCCAAAATACAATGCTTGAGAACCCATGGAAATATAGTACACATTTGTTCTGACCACCCACGGGCCACTCAGTATTCATCTATTTTTTTTTTAATAGCAATTTGTTTTCCATTTGGAAAATTACCTGCCTTTCATTGTATGCAGTATGGATCAAGTAGTCAATGAAAGTATTATGCCCTCAGAATAAGAATTCTGAGGAATATTGAGGAAAGAACTGTCTAAGAGAACAAAAGGACTGATTGAAATTTGTGGGATGAGATTCAGACTTATATTACTTCAAATATCAGAAGAGATATAACCTTATTTTGTGTTCCAGATTGGATGATATAGGGCACACACACACATACAAAAAACAACCAGGAGCAAGAAGAAACCAGGAACAAAAAGAAAATGAAAGGAAATATACCAATTGTCAGTGCTTATCTCCAGGTGATGAGATTAGTGACATTTAGTATTTTCTTCTTTATAAAAGTGATGAGTGCTTATTATACTATTTGAAATCATATTAAACACTTCAATATATTTGTTTAAAAATACCTCAGTACATGGGCTGTCCTAGTTTGGGAAGTCAGACAAGTCTTGGTCTGGTGAGATGGCACCCTTCATCCCAAAGTCATCACCCCAAACAGCCTGAAGGCTTCAAGAATAGGTCTGTTTCTTGTTTCAGGACCATGAGTTAATCATTGTTCCCACCACCTAAGATTAGAAATTTTCAGCATACATAATTCATATGAATGTACAACCCAGCATAAATACCTCATGAGAAACATTGATATGTTCTGAGCCAAATCACAAGAAAAATCATAATTCTCAGCTTTCTTAGTGCAAGTATACATCTTCTCCCATTGTCATTGCTTCTGTCAATTTGAATCTGAGCCCCAGAATCTTTTTTTTTTTTTTTTCTCTCTCTCTTCTTTCTCATGTTTTCTGACCTTGTCCTTGGTCTTTGTTTCTGGCAGCATGGACACCAGATCAATTTATTCTATTGCTTCTATGATCTTTCTTGCCTGATCAGACTTATAAAAAGTTCCCTTAGATCTTTACAACTCTGTCTCCTGTTGTGAGCAGCCCACACAATCCAACTGATGGCTCATTCTCTATGCATTTGCAGCACACGTCTTTTGCACAGACTGGTACAAACTACAGGACTGGTTTGCATGTTAATGACAGCATCATTTTCTCTCTAAAATTTCATGGCCCTCTCTCACAAATCTGAATATAATTAAGAGCACATTTTAATTGTAGCATATTGGACACTGAAGTTATCGAGGGTCACTCCGTAGTTCACAGTCACTTCTGAGAGTCTGGTGGGAAGATGAAAATCTATTTTTGAAGTGGTCTTTTTTTTGCAAATTGATAAAGTTTAGAATATAAGTACTTGAATTATGATCCCCCCACCTCTGCCCAGGAAACATTGATCGGCACTGATTAGAAATGCTATATAGCAAGAATCAAAATCTGGGAGGTTTTTGCTTGAGTTATTGATACAGAGTAAATTTTGTCCGGATACAAAATAATGATTCCACACATTTATATACTACTTTTAACTTGTAGATTTGTCTGGGATCTTTGAGATGAAGGCACTTAATCTAGCTCCTCTGTAATATCTACCTTTAAGACTCTTGGCTATACTAATCTTAGTCTTTTCTGACATCTTTTATCACTTTCAGTCTATTTCAAATAATCAGTTCCTAAACGAGGACTCTATTGCCTTACCCTTAATGTATTCCATCTTTCTCTAAGTAGATTTTAAGCCTCAGGAGGAATAACTGGCCTCAGTCTTTGGATCTAATTAAAGTGGTATTCACTATTTCAAGTGAATACCACAGTGGGCATGCCAGATAACATTCCTGCTTTCAAGGGCCTTACATCTAGTGGAAAAGAAAGGAAACAAACAGTAAACAGCTTAATAAGTAAGATAATTTCAGTAAGTTATGAGTGCTATGAAGAAAAGAAACGGGATTATGTTAGAGATTGATTTGTAGAGAGTACAAGGGCCCTGTGGTAGTCTGTACAATAAATATTTAGGGAGCATAGTGTGCAAGGGGTAGGTGGGAAATTAAGTTAGGGAAGTAGGCAAGAGCAGATCATGAGCGCCTTTCTTTTGTACAGTGTTAAGAATCTGAATTTCATTCCGATTATGATGGGAAGCCACTACATTGTTTTAAGCAAGGATGTGGCCTGATCTCTTTCAAGAACATAACTCAGACTGCTGTATAAGACAGAATATGAATGAGAATTGAGGAAATCTGTTATGGGTTACTGAGTGCCTGAATCCTAAGTGAAAAGAGATGGTGGCTTGGATTAGGATTGTAGAAATTGAGATAGAGAAGAGTGGTTCGATTTTGGATATATTTTGGAGGGAGACTTTTAAGGATTTTCTGATGGATTTTATTGGTGGTGATTATGGCCTGAAGAGTTCAAAAGAATCCATGATTGAAAGATGTATTTCTATATTTATACTATAACAATTTAAATGATGAATTTAATATGACCAGCAAAGCAATTCTTGCTCACATTTCTCTGCATACCCCAGAGAAGACTTGTATTTGTGGTCATCATATATAGAGAACAGTAACAAATTTAAAGAGTCACTTTACACCAGTATTTAGAAGAGGCAGGATGGATGATGTAGTGTCATGAGTTATGGTATAACTAGCATTAAATAAATGGCATTAGGAAACTGCAGAAGCAAGAGGTCTGTATTACTTTATAATAAACTGGTTGTGAAGGGCCATGTTACTGTGACTAATACCAGTATCATCAACAGAGGTATTCTAAACATGTTAATTTTAAAAACCTTACATGTATACCTGTGGTGGATTCATGGTGATATATGGCAAAACCAATACAATATTGTAAAGTTAAAAAATAGAAAAAATAAAAACCTTAGAACTGTATTTTAAGAACTGAAATATTTAGAAAGGCAGCAAGAAATGAAATATATTTTATGTAAATTCACATCCAAGGTAATAAAATCAACATAATATAAAAAATTTGCTTGATGACTGAAGAAACAGATCAATATAACCATTAAATATCAGGACATGCACATCATGCCCTTGGTATTTATTGAGACAGGTCATCCATACTCCAAAGAGCTCCACATTTCAGTATTTTAAATTGCTTGGATATAGTCTTAGAAGTTTTATCCTCTTGTTTGCTACAAGAATGTATGTCAGTTTTCATTGTGATATGTCAGCCTGAAATGACAACTTTCTTTGCTTGCTTGTAGCTTCTGATTTGCTGCTTCTAGTCTTCTATAGATTGGCGAATGAGATGAGCTTATTTTTTTTTATACAAAGATACATTGACATCTATATATCAATCTAGATGTATTCATATATGAATCTGAGCAAAGGACGAAATACTTATTATATGGGCCAAAATACTTGGGCTTTACTTAATTTTAATTCATGGGATTTATGTGAACTACTTCGGAGAAGGCAATGGCACCCCACTCCAGTACTCTTGCCTGGAAAATCCCATGGGCGGAGGAGCCTGGTAGGCTGCAGTCCATGGGGTCTCAAAGAGTTTGACATGACTGAGTGACTTGACTTTGACTTTGCACTTTCATGCATTGGAGAAGGAAATGGCAACCCACTCCAGTGTTCTTGCCTGGAGAATCCCAGGGACGGGGGGGCCTGGTGGGCTGCGGTCTATGGGGTCGCACAGAGTCGGAGACGACTGAAGTGACTTAGCAGCAGCAGCAGCAGCATGTGAATTACTTCAGGTTTCTTTCTTTCTTTTTTTTTTTTTGGTTTGTTTGTTTCTCTATTTCTAGGTTCCAGGTTGAAGTTGCTGGAAGTCTAATGTTCTTGTGTGTGTTGAGAATAAGTTTTATATTTTGTATACCTCTATCTTATTATTTTATAAATGCCAGGCTTGACTTAATATCTTTAACCGAGGAAAATAATTACTAAATTCATCAATTAGAATCATATTTAAACCTCTGATGTTGACATTCTTCCTGTTTGTTTGAACTGGTGCGCCCCTTAATTCATTAGTCTTTAGTGTTTGTCGATAAAAGAAAAACAGTGCTTGAATTTTGCCAATGTATATGAACTGCATAGCCTAACAGGGTCCCAACCCAAGTCAATAGTTTAATTGAATGAAAGGTTCTCTGGAAGGCTTGTGGTTTTATGTAAAAGCAATAGAATTCTAAGCATATCTATTTAGTGTGTTTACTAATAGCAGTTAATTATTTTACAATGAAGCTCAGTTGGTCTTTTGGATGTGTACTTGATACCTTGGGTCTCCCTCCTTATTAAACTCTCAGAGTCTTGAAGAATGCCTATTATTTTGGCTTTCTTAATCTACTGGTACTATATAACAGTACCCCAAACAATCCTCTAACATCCTTTATGTAATTATTGAAGTTCTCTTTTTCCTTCGAAAAATTTGAATTCAGGATGGCCTCACTCTACCCAGTGGATTCTCCCCTGTGTCCCTTGTTCTATGAGTTCTTCCCTGTGACAGATATTACTGAACTATAAATCTTTGGGAAATTGCAGCAGTCATATCATTCTTTAATTCCCTTTCCTTTATAAAAATGACCTTAGTAACCTTTCTAGCCTATAGGAGAATACCTATCAAAGGAGGTCTTAGGAGTCTCTTAAGTTTTCAGGTCAGCAGTATGCTTTATTTATTTACTTATTTATTTATTTTTATTTGACTGTGCTGGATCTTAGTTGCAGCATGTGGGATCTAGTTCCCCAACCAGGGATCGAACCTGTGCCCCCTGAATTGGGAGCACAGAGTCCTAACCACTGGACCATGCAGGAATCTCAGCAGTATGCTTTTGAAGAAAGGAACTCTGCTAGGACTCAGGCAACCTGGATTATTCTTTAGATTTTTTGGCAGCTCATTCGTTGACCTTGACTAAGGCACTGAAGGCCTCAGGGGGTATATCTCCTGATTAATGTATACTCTCCCATTTTATTTCCCTAATTATGTTGAAATGTACTCATTGGAAGAATCTCTCCATTGGTTCATGTTCTATTTATTATACAGTGGAGTTGGAATAATGAAAATGAGATAACTTTCCTAGAAGTAAAGAAGGAAGGAAGCACAGCTTGAATACTATGTGCTATAGACTGAATGTTTATCCTCCACCAAAATTCATATGTTGAAACCTAATACCCAGTGTGATGACATTAGTCGATGGGACTTTTTGGAGGTTATTAAACCACAAGAATTGGATTAGTACCTTATAAAAGAGACCCAGAGACCTCCCTCACACCTCCTGCCACATGAGAACATAGCAATAAGATGCTGTTTGAAGCAGGAAGCGGGCTCTCACCACACAGAAAATCTGCCAGTGCCATGATCTTGGGCTTCCCAGACTACAGAGTTGTGAGAAATAAATTTCTGTTGTTTATAAGCCACCAATCTGGTATTTTGTTATGGCAGCCCAAATGGACTGAGATACCACGGATGCATAGGTAGCCCTCCCTCACCCCTAAGCCTTTGTTACCAGACAGGACATGCAGTGGCTGCTCTGGGTATACTTATGAAATATAAGTGCCCAGCTTTTTGAACATGATTGCTACCCTGCTTAGAGCTAGCTCACTTGTTTGCTCTCTCATACTCTTCCCTTCCTTTCTCTCTCTCTCTTTCAATCTCAGTCTCTCTCTGCCTAGGCAGGATAAATTACCCTTGAGTTAAGAGAAGGTTGTGAAAGATGGGACATGTGTGGATTCTACATGTAAGAGACAATGGTTCCCTTCTGGCATTTCACCAAGAGTGTCACCAGCTAAGT
Source organism: Bos grunniens (assembly GCF_055505025.1). Lineage (NCBI taxonomy): Eukaryota > Metazoa > Chordata > Mammalia > Artiodactyla > Bovidae > Bos > Bos grunniens. The sequence goes on from NC_141194.1 coordinate 139,549,373, forward strand.
CTCTGTTATGGACTGAGTGTTTGTGTGCCCCAATTTATATGTTGAAGCCATAACCAGCAATATGATGATATCAGGGATGGGACCTTTGGGAGGTGATTAGGTTTAATGAGGTCTTGAGAGTTGGGACCCCATAATGAAACCAGTGTCCTTATAAGAAGGGGAAGAGATATCAGAGCTCCTTTTATCCACACACATGCACCGAGAAAAGACTGTGTGAGTACACAGTGAGAAAGTAGTTGTCTGCAAGTCATTAAGAGGGCTCTCACCAGAGCCTGACTGTGCTGCTACCCTGATCTCAGACTTCCAGCCTCCCAAGCTGTGAGAAAATAAATGCCTGTCATTTAAGCTACCTAGTAACTGGTGGCTCAGATGGTAAGGAATCTGCCTGCAATGTGGGAGACCTTGGTTCAGTCCCTGGGTCAGGAATATCCCCTGGGGAAGAGAATGGCAACCCATTCCAGTATTCTTGCCTGGAGAATCCCATGAGCAGAGGGGCCTGGTGGGCTACAGCACGTGAGGCCGCAAAGAGTTGGACACAACTGAGCTACTACCACACACACACACACACACACAACTGCATTTTGTTATAGAAAACCAAGATAAGACAATCTAAAACAAAAATCCATGAAAATGGGTAAAATTGGCTCGGATTTATTAATGCATTGTTTCACCTGTCACTGAAAATGTCCAAGTCTCACTATTTGATTTTTTTAATTAAAAAAATCCACTTTAGCCAGTCACATGTCCATATGATCTGAAAGCCTCAGCACTGCAACCTGGTGTTGAGGAACATGTATGACCTCTTTGGTCAAAATGGCAAGACCAGGGAAATGTAACAATTTTGAGGGGAAGTGAAAACCTCCATGCTACTCTATGTATGTGCTATGAGCTTTTCATTGAAATCCCCCTTTTTGCCTACTATTTAATGCAAATAACTAACTCCTTTCTTTCAAACGTCCCCTCCTCCTACACTCCCATGCTGCCTCAGCCCCAATGCCCCCTGTAGTTTATAGAGGTGGTGTCATCTGCTTTAGAACATCTGAATAACGTGCCCTGTTGCTGAATAAATTTGTTCACCATTTAGATCCCACAGCTATCTACAACCTTAGTCATAGTGCTTACTTTGTTAGTAATCTTTATTAATATTTCATCAGTCATTTTCTTTCGGAAGGGATGAGGTTTGCACTTTTCCTGCCATGCTGGGAGGGAATGATAAAGGCAGAAAAGCTGACTGATTTACATAAAGATTGCAAACTATTATTCTCCTAGTAATTTTAAAGTGCACACACTGCATAGCTGCATACCACTTTCTGATGCAATCACATCTCTGCCTGTTGAGCCTGACATGCATGAAATCCATAATTGGAGTTGGTTTTCTAAAGAGGGAAATCACTTCTTACAGGAGAGGTAAGGAGTACTATCTTTTGAGACTGCTTTTCAAGGGGAGTCAATGGAGTCATCCTTTAAAGAATTCTATTAAGATATCCATTCCACTAAAACAAGCATAGACTCAGGTCAGGTGTACTTCCTCCAGCTCCCTCTCACATCCACTTCACTTCTACCTTTCCACTGTTAATTAGACTTCTTAAAGCTTCTATGTCTCCTTTACCTGATGTCTGCTGCTGCTGCTGCTAAGTCTCTTCAGTCGTGTCTGAGTCTGTGCAACCCCATAGACTGCAGCCCACCAGGCCCCCCCCGTCCCTGGGATTCTCCAGGGAAAAACACTGGAGTGGGTTGCCATTTCCTTCTCCCATGCATGAAAGTGAAAAGTGAAAGTGAAGTCGCTCAGTCGTGTCCAACTCTTAGTGACCCCATGGACTGTAGCCCACCAGGCTCCTCCGTCCATGGGATTTTCCAGGCAAGAGTACTGGAATGGGGTGCCATTGCCTTCTCCAACCTTGATGTCTAGGCCTACTCAAAAATGTGTCATCTACTCAAACTTCAAATCTTACTTTCTCAATGATTATAGTTCTCAAAACATTTTTTTTTCCAACTCCCATTGTTTTGGGTTTGGTCTCATGCCCCTTTTTATACTAAGAGTTTTTGACATGCCAACTCCATCAAGCTACAAGCCATATTCTAAAAATCAAGAATGACCATACGTCTCAGTTTTCTCAGTATAGCTCTTGTTTGTGTGTCGTGTGTTAGTCACTCAGTCGTGTTTGACTGTTTGCAACCCTGTGAACTGTAGCCCTCAAGGCTCCTCTGTCCATAGGATTCTCCAGGCAAGAACACTGGAATTGGTTTCCATTCCTTTCTCCTGGGTATCTTCCTGACCCAGGGATCAAACCCAGGTCTCTCACATTGGAGGCAGATTCTTTACTGTCTGATCCACCAGGGAGCACTTGCTATTTCATTATAATTTAACTGAGACCCTCTTTTCCCTCAAAAGTATTCTGTATTCAACTATAAATTATATGGTCACTTTATAAACATCCCATTGATTCCCATACCTTAAAATCTATACTAGGCAGGAAGCTAAGTGCTTAATAAGTATCTGTTAAATGTAATCAACCTCCTTTCCTTGTAACTATATTAATATTATTTATTGCCGATGTTATCTCTGAAGCTGCCTTTATACATATTACTACTTCAGTTCCGACATCTCTGGTGAGGGGTATTATCAACGTATGTCAAATGTTCAAGCAGAAACTGACTACATGTTCGATAATTGAGTTTTGTAAAGTTAGATCTCAACCTTCCTTTGTGTCCTGAATTGAAATATAGGCAGTTGTCAGCTACTAATATTCATTAAAGGAAACAAATATGGATAAGACAAAGTACATTATTCAAAACCATATAGTAAGTTATCGTGTTTGACTGAAGTTTTCCCTTATAGCCATCATATTTAATCTGATGCTCTTATTTTCCTTTCCCTGAGCTCACACATATTGTTCCACTCAATAATCATTGTACATGGCAATATCAAGTAAAAGTGGTGGGGTCTTGAGAGAAGGAAGCAAACTAGATTTCTTCTCAATGCAGAGCTTAGGTATACTCTAATTAGTTCCTGAGCTCCCTCGAAATGTAAGGCTGTACTTAGATAGAACCTTCAGCCAATCAGAAGTACTTGGAAGCCTATGAAACAATTTTTGCCCAACCGCCCCTCCTGTTAGACATATAGTGAAGCTGTTCCTGAGAGGTGAGCCATCCTATTTCACTACTTGTCCAATCCCTGTGAAGCCCCTCGGTCCTGAACAGTTTTCAGTCTGTTTAGTGATGCACTCTCGGACTCTTCTCCCCCAGAGTCAGCTCTCGATTAATCTTTCTAGTCTTATCTTTCAATATACTCCTTTTAGCCATTCACTTCAGCCATGCAGCATGATCACTAAATATGCTTTCAACTCCTAAACAGTTATGTGTGTGTGCATACACACACATATGTGTGCTATTCTCCCTCTTCTGTTAATAAAATATCTTCCTTTCTTGTTCTCCAAAGTCTTTATCTGAATTCTAAATACTTTTTTAATATTTCACTCAAATATTATTTCCTGCATAGTCTTCCTTTCTAAAAGCAGTATTTCATTCCTCTGAACTCCCCAAACACTTTAACATCCCCCTCTTTTATGGTTTTTTATCACCTTGTACCTTGTGTTATGTATTTGTACATACATTTTTAAATTGAAGTATAGTTGATTTAAAATATCTTAGTTTCAGATACATATAGAATGATTTGATATTTTAGATTATGTGCAATAGAAAGCTATTACACTGTTATTGACTATTCCCTGTGTTGTACACTACATCTCTGTGCCTTAGTGATTTTATGACTAGTAGCTCGTGCCTCTTAATCTCCTTCACTTATTTTGCCTATTCCCCCACACTCCCCCAGGGTGGCAGCCACTAGTCTGTTTACTGCATCTGTGAGTCCTTTTCTGTCTTATGATTTATTTTGTCTTTTAGATTCCATTAGTCATTTTCATTTAAAGCTATTACAAAATAATGGCTCTAATCCCCTGTGCTGTATAATACATCCTTGTTGCTTATCTGTTTTATGTGTATTAGTTTGTGTCTCTTAGTCCCCCACCCCTATTTTGTCCCTTCCCTCTTCCCTGTACCCTCTCGTGACCACTAGTTTGTTTTTTATATATGTGACTCTATCTGTTTGCTGTATACATTCATTGGTATTATTTTTTAGATTCCACATATAAGTGACATCATGAAGTATTTGTCTTTCTCTAGAAGGATAACCCCTTCTAGGTCCATCCATGTTGCTGCAAATGTCAAGATTTCACTCTTTTTTATGTTCAAATAATATTCCATTATATATATATGTATATACACACACATACATATATGCCTACACACACACATGTATATATGCATATCAGATTGTCTTTTTCCCACATCTTTATATATTCATCTGTCACTGGACACTTAGGTTGATTTCATTTCTTGGTTGTAAATAATGCTCCAATGAACACTGGAGTGTGTATATCTTTTCAGATTAGTGTTTTCAATTTATTCACATAAATACTCAGAAGTGGTATTGCTGTATTGTGTGGTAGTTCAATTTTTAATTTCTTGAGGACCCTCCATATTCATTTTCATTGTGGCTCTACCAAGTTGCATTCCCAGCAACAGTGCACAAACATTTCTTTTCCTCCACATCCTTACAGTGTTGATGAACATGTAAAGTACTTAATTGCAGGGATAACACCTTTGTATCATCCTTAAGGTCTAGATGGCAAATATTAGGAATTTAGTTAATTGTTAATGGTTTACTGTCTCCAACTCAGCATAGTCAGGATATCAGGGCTGCTGTTTTCCCAATGCCTAACATGGCTACGTCCATCCATCTTATGATTGCCTAGGTATCTGTTGGTATTCGTTAACGTTCTTAGATAGTTCAAGTGAAATGACTCAAAACAAACCTGTCATCTGGTCTACACATTGACAAAACAGACACAGTTCTGATCTGGGCACAGAAGTTTTGTGCCAAATTGATAAATAACTCAAGTTCTCATTGCTAGAACCCTTGTTTTGCTTTATATTCTCTAATGTTTCATTAGATTGAATGCTTTTCATGAAGTATAATTATACATATTTTATCATAATAAAAGGTTTGAATGACATTTAATTCTTAAATCATAATTATATTCTCCCTCTATGAATTATGAGAGCTATGATGGCCTTTGATACCAGGGTCATGTTATTGCAATTTGAATTTTGTCTATAATTCATATTTTATGACATGTATAGAACATTATTAATATCATGTGATCAGTATCATAATAAATATCTCTTACACTAATTGAAATACCATTATCTGAATGACTCTCCAGAGCTTTTCATTATAAAATTTAAAAACATTTTTAACTTAATTTTTTCTGTTTTGGAAACTCTTTCATAGTATCAGTATACACATTTTTTATCATACAACATTATACTTCTTAGCCTAAAAAGCAGATTTAAATGCTATATAAATAAGTCAAATTTGACTTTGTCATGTTCTGCATGATAATAAATGGTATAGAAAAGTATGTTTTCCTAAGTGAAGGTAATCAGATAATCTTAAAGTTAGAGAATCTCAAGGTTGAAATTAAAAATTTAGGTTATCCAATCTACCTTGCAACTTAAAGCAAGAATCTACGTGATCCTGACAGGTGACTATATAGTTTCTGTCTCAAGTTGAGACAGAAATTTTTTTCTCATAATTTAGGGAACTTTGTAGTGAAATTTGTTTCTCTAACTTCAATTTCAGTACTATCTTATTTTTGTTTTGGGGTGACAGAAATTGCCTCTTGTCTAAGACAGTCTTTGACTATTTGAAAATGAATTTCCCTCTTAATTTTGTCCTGATTGGCATCATTGGCTCTTCTAACTGTTTTGGGTACCCCCCCCCCAAAAAAAAATAGATTTACCCCTAGCTACTCTGGTAAACATTTTCTGAGTGCTTTCTAGTTTGTCAGTACTCTTTAAAATACAGAATCCAGAACCAAATGCAATTTAATCTTGTTGACCAGCCATTACAGAAATGTGTCAGACTACTGTGAGCATGAATAAGACCCTATGTTTCTGTTACTGTAGTTGCCTGGATAGCTAGTTCACATTTTCACATAAGTCCCTATCCACTTTGATTTGCTTTGGACTATTACAAAATTACTTTTTCTGAATACCTAAAAATAGTGTGAGCAATGGATGCTATTCAATGCAGCGTGTAAGTGCAGAACATATACAAAGGAAACCATGTAATCTAAATATATTTATTTAACTTGTTTATTTTATATTGGAGTATAGTTGATTTACAATTTTGTCTTAGTTTCAGGTGTATAGCAAAGTGATTCAGTTATACATACATATATCCATTCCTTTTCAAATTCTTTCCCCATGTAGGTTATTACAGAATGAATAGAGTTCCCTGTGCTATGCAGTAGATCATTGTTGGTTATCTATTTTATATATTGTTGCTGTTTGGTTCAGTCACTAAGTCAGGTCTGATTCTTTGCAACTCCATGGACTGCAGCACAGCAGGCCTCCCTGTCTCTCACTATCTTCCGGAGTTTGCCCCGGTTCATGTGCATTGAATCGGTGATGCCATCCAACCATCTCATACTCTGCCACCATCTTCTTCTTTTGCCTTCAGGCTTTCCCAGCATCAGGATCTTTTCCAATGAGTTTGCTCTTCGCTTCAGGTGGCCAAGTAATAGAGCTTCGGCTTCAGCATTAGTCCTTCCAATGAGTATTCAGGGTTAATTTCCTTTAGGAAATAAATATTTTATATATAGTACTGTGTATATGTCAGTCCTTGTATCCCAGTTTATCTCTCCCTCGCACTCCCTTTTGGTAACCTCAGTTTGTTTTCTAAGTCCGTGTGTCTGTTTATGTTGTATAGATAAGTTATTTTGTAACATTGCTTTAGATTCCACGTGTAAGTGGTATCATAGGTTATTTGTCTTTCTCTGACTTACTTCACTTATTATGATAATTTCTAAGTCCATCTGTGTTGCTGAAAATGGCATATGTCATTCTTTTTTATGATTAACATTCCACTGAATATATGTACTATATCTTCTTTATCCATTACCCTGTTGATGGACGTTTACTTTGCTTCCACATCCTGGAAATTGTAGATAGTGCTGCAGTGAACATTGGGGAGCATGTATCTTTTCAAATTATGGTTTTCTTCTGATATATGCCAGGAATAGTGTTGCTGGATCATATGGTAGTTTTATTTTCAGTTTTTTAACTCCATACTATTTTCCATAGTGGTTGTACCAATTTACATTCCCACCAATTGTGTAGGAGAGTTAGCTTTTCTCCACATTCTCTCCAGTGTTTATTGTTTATAGACTTTTTAATGATGGCCATTCTGATTGGTGTGTGGTGATACCTCACTGTCGTTTTGATTGGCTTTTCTCTAATAATTAACGATGTTGAACATCTACGCATGTTCTTCTTGGCCATCTGTATGTATTCTTTGGAGAAATGGCTATTTAGATCTTCTCCCCATTTTCTGATGGGGTTGTTGTTGTTGTTTTGAGCTACATGTGCTGTTTGTATAATGTATTTTGGAGATTAATCTCTTGCGGGTCACTTCATTTGTAGATAATTTCTCCCATTCTGTTGGTTGTCTTTTCCTTTTGTTTATAGTTTCCTTTGCTGTGCAAAAGCTTTCAAGTTTAATTAGGCCCAATTTGTTTATTTTTGTTTTATTTTCATTACTCTGAAGGTGGGTCAAAAAAGATCTTTTTGTCAGAGTGTTTTTCCTATGTTTTCCTCTAAGAGTTATACAGTGTGTGGCCTTACATTTAATTCCTTGTTCCAATTAGAGTTTATTTTTGTGTATGGTAGTAGGTAGTGTTCTAATTTCATTCTTTTACACGTAGCTGTGCAGTTTTCCCAGCACCACTTATTGAAGAGACTGTCTTTTCTCCATTGTATATTCTTGCCTCCTTTATCTCCTTTATTTATCTTTATCAAAGATAATATGACCATCAGTGCATGGGTATATAATGTTATTTTATATGCATTATAATTATTGATTTTTGGTATATTTCCTTCTACTTTTGATATTTAATTCTTAATTCTTTTTAAATTAATTTATTTTTTATTGAAGGATAATTGCTTTACAGAATTTTGTTGTTTTCTATCAAACCTGAACATGAATCAGCCATAGGTATACATGTATCGCCTCCCTCCCATCTACATCCTGGTGCTCAATGCGTTGGTATTAGGAGGATGGGGCCTTTGGGAGGTCCTTGGGTCATGAGAGTAGAGACTTCATGAATGTGATTAACATTCTTATGTAAAAGACTACAGAGAGACCCCTCACTCTTTTCCTCTGGTGAGGATTCAATAAGAAATCTGCATCCTGGAAACAGACTCTCTGACCATGCTGGCACCCTGATTTTGGACTTCCAACCTCTAGAACCATAAGCAATAAAGGTATATTGGGTATAAGATACTCAGTCTGTGTATTTTGTCATAGCATCCTGAATGGACTAAGACATGTATAAATATTTCTATGTTCTGATTTTTTACTTAGCATTATATCAAGAATGTTTCCATGACCTTAAAATATTTCAAAAGTGGTAAGCATATGTCTTTTATTTGCAGCAATATGTTACGGTCACCGAAAAAACTTTAAAAAAAACAAGTTTTAATGATTGTTAGCATCTTCCATCACATTAAATAGACAATCAATGCTAGGTGAGAAAAACAGAATATAAGATTGTATGTATGTATAATTATAGTTTTGTTAAAAAAAAAAAAACATTTAAAGCTATGAGTTAAAAGTCAGTACATCAGCATGTTAATATTGGCTGTTTCTACATGGAATGTTTGTCCATGATATTTGATTGTTCTTCTGTACCTTTGAACATTCTTTAAAAATTAGAATAACAATTATTTATTTGCATATTTTAAAAGCACTGTAATTAAACATCTTTATACATACAATTTTTCCTAATTATTATTATTTTCAGAAGAGACTCCTAAATGTAGATTGGAGTATGATGTAATAAATACAAGTAGTGCCTGTCAAACTGCACTGTTTGAGTTCTGGTTGAATCTTTTATAATGTTTGGGGATTTTTGGATCTCATATGTCATTCAGTATATGATAAGATTCTATGTTTGGATCATCTGCAAATTTGATCTGCATAATAAACAAAAACCTCATTTAATCACTGTTTAAAAGGAGAAGTTTGATCAAGACAGTTTAGAGGTTAGGGTTTCAAGCTCTGAGCCCAGTGGGCAGGCTATCAGGGACTATGACATTTTTCGGTCAATAAGAATTGGAGGATTTACTCTTGCCATGAGATAAAACATCATGGATAAGGTTAATTAGTTTTGATCATCTAGCTCTCCCATATTAAAGATCCTACTATGTGATCCCTCTGGTGGTATACACAGAAGACCTCATTATAGCATTTTAGGAACTTATCTGGCTGTAGAGTATGACTCATTTTCAGGAATCATTTATGGAACTTTGTCCTAAATCTGGATGATCATTCAAATCATATAGATAAATATTTAAAAATACAGATTTCAGGTTTCACTGCCTAATGATCATTGGTCAGTGTGCTTGAGGTAGAACACAGACATCTATACTTCCTAAGAGTTTGCTCTGTGACCATGATTACCAGTCATGCTTGGCAATTAGTGAACTAGACAACTTAAGCAATTGAGTAAACTAGTACACAGACTCAGAGAAGGCATTGGTGACCCACTACAGTACTCTTGCCTGGAAAATCCCATGGATGGAGTAGCCTGGTAGGCTGCAGTCCATGGGGTCGCTAAGAGTCAGGCATGACTGAGCGACTTCACTTTCACTTTTCACTTTCATGCATTGGAAAAGGAAATGGCAGCCCACTCCATTGTTCTTGCCTGGAGAATCCCAGGGACGGGAGCCTTGTGGGCTGCCATCTATGGGGTCACACAGAGTCGGACACGACTGAAGCGACTTAGCAGCAGCAGTAGCGGCAGCAGTACACACACTTACCCGTGAGTGTCCAGGAGCCTCTGGCAGAGGCTTGGGTCAGCGGTGACCTGCTGTAGGGCTAGGGGCACTAAGTGTAGCAGTGCCTGCATGGGAAATTTTGAGGGAGGTTAACCTTCACCATACTTTAGCATCAGGTCAAACAACAGGGAGGGAACACAGCTCTACCTTTCAACGTAAAATTGGGTTAAATTTACTGAGCATGGCCCAGCCCATCAGAACAAGACCCAGTTTCCCCTTCAGTCAGTCTCTCCCATCAGGAAGCATCCATAAGCCTCTTACCGTTTTCCATAAGAGGGAAGACAGACTGAAAACCACAAACACAGAAAACTAACCAATCTGATCACATGGAGCACAGCCTTGTCTAACTCAATGAAACTATGAACCATGCCATGTAGGGCCATCCAAGACAGACGGGTCATGATGGAGAGTTCTGATAAAACGTGGTCCACTGGAGAAGAGAATGGCAAACCACTTCAGTATTCTTGCCTTGAGAACCCCATGAACAGTATGAGAAGGCAAAAAGAGGACACTGAAAGATGAACTCCCCAGGTCTGTAGGTGCCTGATATGCTACTGGAGATTAGTGGAGAACTAACTCCAGAAAGAATGAAGAGATGGAGACAAAGCGACAACAACACCCAGTTGTGGATGTGACTGGTAATGGAAGTAAAGTCTGAGGCTGTAAAGAACAATATTGCATAGGAACCTGGAATATGAGGTCCATGAATCAAGGCAAATTGGAAGTGGTCAAACAGGAGATGGGAAGAGTGAATATCGACAGTTTAGGAATCAGCAAACTAAAATGGACTGGAATGGGTGAATTTAACTCAGATGAACATTATATCTACTACTGTGGGCAAGATTCCCTTAGAAGAAATGGAGTAGCCTTCATAGTCAAAAAAAGAGTCTAAAATGCAGTTCTTGGTTACAATTTCAAAAGTGACAGAATGATCTCTGTTTGTTTCCAAGGCAAACCATTCAATATCATGGTGATCCAAGCCTATGCCCCAACCAGTAACACTAAAGAAGCTGAAGTTGATCAGTTCTTTGAAGACCTACAAGACCTTCTAGAGCTAATAGCCAAAAAAGATGTCCTTTTCATTGTAGGGGACTGGAATGCAAAAGTAGGAAGTCAAGAAATACCTGGAATAATGGGAAAATTTGGCCTTGGAGTACAGAATGAAGCAGGGCAAAGGCTAACAGAGTTTTGCCAAGAGAACACACTGGTCATAGCAAACACCCTCTTTCAACAACACAAGAGAAGACTCTACAAATGGACATCACTAGATGGTCAGTACTGAAATCAGATTGATTATATTCTTTGCAGCCAAAGATAGAGAAGTTCTATACAGTCAGCAAAAACAAGACTGAGAGCTGACTGTGGCACAGATAATGAACTCCTTATTGCCAAATTCAGACTTAAATTGAAGAAAGTAGGGAAAACCAATAGACCACTCAGGTATGACCTAAATCAAATCCGTTATGGCTATACAGTTGAAGTGACAAATAGATTTAAGGGATTAGATCTGATAGAGTGTCTGAGGAACTCTGGACAGAGGTTCATAACACTGAACAGGAGGCAGGGATCAAGATCATTTCCAAGAAAAAGAAATGCAAAAAGGCAAAATGGTTGTCTGAGGAATCCTTACAAACAGCTATGAAAAGAAGATAAGTGAAATGCAAAGGAGAAAAAGAAACATATAAGCATCTGAATGCAGAGTTCCAAAGAATAGCATGGAGAGATAAGAAAGCCTTCCTCAGTGATCAATGCAAAGAAATAGAGGAAAACAACAGAATGGGAAAGACTAGAGATATCTTCAAGAAAATTAGAGATACAAAGGGAATATTTCATGCAAAGATGGGCACAATAAAGGACAGAATTGGTATGGGCCTAACAGAAGCAGAAGATATTAAGAAGTGGTGTCAAGAATACACAGAAGAACTGTACAAAAAATATCTTCATGACCCAGATAATCACGATGGTGTGATCACTGACCTAGAGCCAGACATCCTGGAATGTGAAGTCAAGTGGGCCTTAGGGAGCATCACTACGAACAAAGCTAGTGGAAGTGATGGAATTCCAGTTGAACTATTTCAAATCCTAAAAGATGATGCTGTGAAAGTGCTGCACTCAACATGCCAGCAAATTTGGAAAACTCAGCAGTGGCCACAGGACTGGAAAAGGTCAGTTTTCATTCCAATCCCAAAGAAAGGCAATGCCAAAAAAATGCTCAAACTACCACGCAATGGCACTCATCCCACGTGCTAGAAAAGTAATGCTCAAAATTCTCCAAGCCAGTCTGAACAGTACATGAATGGTGAACTTCCATATGTGCGAGCTGGATTTAGAAAAGGCAGAGGAACCAAAGATCAAATAGAAAACATCTGTGGGATCATCAAAAAAGCAAGAGTTCCAGAAAAACATCGATTTCTGCTTTATTGACTATGCCAAAGCCATGACTGTATGGATCACAACAAACTGTGGAAAATTCTTCAATAAACCAGAATACCGGACCACCTGACCTACCTCCTGAGAAATTTGAATGCATGTCAAGAAGCAACAGTTGGAACTGGATTTGGAACAACAGACTGGTTCCAAATTGGGAAAGGAGTATGTCAAGGCTGTGTATCATCACCCAGCTTATTTAACTTCTATGCAGAGTACATCATGAGAAATGCTGAACTGGATGAAGCACAAACTGGAATCAAGATTGTCAGGAGAAATATCAATAACCTCAGATATACAGATGACACCACCCTTATGGCAGAAAGTGAAGAAGAACTAAAGACCCCTTGATGAAAGTGAAAGAGGAGAGTGAAAAAGTTTGCTTAAAGCTCAACATTCAGAAAACTAAGATCATGGCATCTGACCCCATCACTTCATGGCAAATAGATGGGGAAGCATTGGAAACAGTGACAGACTATTTAGTGGGCTCCAAAATCACTGCAGATGGTGACTGCAGCCTTTAAATTAAAAGACACTTGCTCCTTAGAAGAAAAGTTATGACCAACCTAGACAGCTTATTAAAAAGCAGAGACATTACTTTGCCAACAAAGGTCCATTTAGTCAAAGCTATGGTTTTTCCAATAGTCATGTATGGATGTGAGATTTGTACTATAAAAAAGGCTGAACTCCGAAGAATTGATGCTTTTGAACTGTGGTGTTGGAGAAGACTCTTGAGAGTCCCTTGGACTGCAAGGAGATCCAACCAGTCCATCCTAAAGGAGATCAGTCCTGAATATTCATTGGACAGATTGAGGCTGAAGCTGAAAGTCCAATACTTTGGCCACCTGATGCGAAGAACTTACTCATTTGAACAGACCCTTATGCTGAGAAAGAATGAAGGCGGGAGGAGAAGGTGACAATAAAGCTTGAGATGGTTGGATGAAACACCACTGAAATACAAAGGATAATAAGAGACTACTATCATCAACCATATGCCAATAAAATGGACAACTAGGAAGAAATGGACAAATTCTTAGATAACCTTCAAAAATGAAACCAGGACAAAGTAGAAGACCTTAACAGACCCTTCACAAGCACGGAAATCGAAACTGTAATCAGAAATCTTCCAGCAAACAAAAGCCCAGGACCAGATGACTTCACAGCTGAATTCTACCAAAAATTTAGACAAGAGCTAACACCTATCCTACTCAAATTCTTGAAAAGTTGCAGAAGTTAAACTTCCAAACTCATTCTATGAGGCCACCATCACTGTAAAACCAAAACCAGACAAAGATGCCACAAAAAAAGAAAACTGCAGGCCAATATCATTGATGAACATAGATGCAAAAATCCTTAACAAAATTCTAGCAAACAGAATCCAACAACATATTAAAAAGATCATACATCATGATCAAGTGGGCTTTGTCCCAGGAATGTAAATGTTCTTCAATATTCACAAATTAATCAATGTGATACACCACATTAACAAATTGAAAGATAAACACATATGATTATCTCAATAGATGCAGAGAAAGCCTTTGACAAAATTCAACATCCATTCATGATAAAAACCCTCCAGAAAGCAGGAATAGAAGGAACATACCTCAACATAAAAAAAGCCATAGATGATAAACCCACAGCAAACATTATCCTCAATGGAGAAAAATTGAAATCATTTCCCCTAAAGTCAGGAACAAGACAAGGGTGCCCACTCTCACCACTACTATTCAACATAGTTTTGGAAGTTTTAGCCATAGCAATCAGAGAAGAAAAATAAATAAAAAGAATCCAGATGGAAAAGAAGTAAAACTCTCACTGTTTGCAGATGACATGATCCTCTACATAGAAAACCCTAAAGACTCCACCAGAAAATTAGTAGAGCTCATGAACAAATATAGTAAATTTCAGGATGTAAAATTAACACACAGAAATCCCTTGCATTCCTATATACTAACAATGAGAAAACAGAAAGAGACATTAAGGAAACAATTCCATTCACCATTGCAACGAAAAGAATAAAATACTTAGGAGTAAATCTACCTAAAGAAACAAAAGACCTATATATAGAAAACTATAAAATACTGATGAAAGAAATCAAAGAGAACACAAATAGATGGAGAAATATACCATGTTCATGGATCTGAAGAATCAATATAGTGAAAATGAGTATACTGCCCAAAGCAATCTATAGATTCAGCACAATCCCTATCAAGATACCAGCAGTATTTTTCAGAGAACTAGAACAAATAATTTCACAATTTGGATAGAAAAAAAAAAAACAAACCTCTAATGGCCAAAGCAATCTTGAGAAAGAAGAATGGACCTGGAGGAATCAACGTGCCTGACTTCAGACTATATTACAAAGCTACAGTCATCAAGACAATATGGTACTTGCACAAAGACAGAAATATAGATCAATGGAACAAAATAGAAAGCCCAGAGATAGATAGGTCCACGCACCTATGGACACCTTATCTTTGACAAAGGAGGCAAGAATATACAATGGAGAAAAGACAATCTCTTTAACAAGTGGTGCTGGGAAAACTGGTCAACCATTTGTAAAAAAATGAAACTAGACCACTTTCTAACACCATCAGGTAAGTTCAGTTCAGCCGCTGAGTTGTGTCCGACTCTTTGCGACCCCATGAATTGCCGCACGCCAGGCCTCCCTGTCCATCACCAACTCCCAGAGTTCACTCAAACTAATGTCCATCTAGTCAGTGATTCCATCCAGCCATCTCATTGTCTGTCTCCTTCTGCCCCCAATCTCTCCCAGCATCAGAGTCATTTCCAATGAGTCAACTTTTTGCATGAGGTGGCCAAAGTACTGGAGTTTCAGCTTTAGCATCCTTCCTTCCAAAGATCACCCAGGACTGATCCCCTTTAGAATGGACTGGTTGGATCTCCTTGCAGTCCAAGGGACTCTCAGGAGTCTTCTCCAACACCACAGTTCAAAAGCAAAAATTCTTCGGTGCTCAGATTTCTTCACAGTTCAACTCTCACATCCATACACGACCACTGGAAAAACCATAGCCTTGACTAGACGGGCCTTTGTTGGCAAAGTAATGTCTCTGCTTTTGAATATGCTATCTAGGTTGGTCATAACTTTCCTTCCAAGGAGTAAGCGTCTTTTAATTTCATGGCTGCAGTCATCATCTGCAGTCATTTTGCAGCCCAGAAAAATAAAGTCTGATACTGTTTCCACTGTTTCCCCATCTATTTCCCATGAAGTGATGGGACCAGATGCCATGATCTTTGTTTTCTGAATGTTGAGCTTTAAGCCAACTTTTTCACTCTCCTCTTTCACTTTCATCAAGAGGCTTTTTAGTTCCTCTTCACTTTCTGCCGTAAGGGTGGTGTCATTTGCATATCTGAGGTTATTGATATTTCTCCTGACAATCTTGATTTCAGCTTGTGCTTCTTCCAGCCCAGCGTTTCTCATGATGTACTCTGCAAAAATAAACTCAGAATGGATTAAAGATCTAAATGTGTGACCAGAAACTATAAAACTCCTAGAGGAAAGCATAGGAAAAACACTCTCTGACAAAAATCACAGCAGGTTCCTCTATGACCCACCTCAGGTAATGAAAATAAAAGCAAAAATAAACAAATGGGACCTAATTAAAAGCTTTTGCACAATGAAGGAAACTATAAGTAAGGTGAAAAGACAACCTTCAGAATGGGAGAATATAACAGCAACTGAAGCAACTGACAAAGAATTAATCTCCAAAATATACAAGCAGCTCATGCTGCTCAATTCCAGAAAAATAAACAACCCAGTCAAAAAATGGGCCAAATAACTAAACAGATATTTCTCCTAAGACATACAGATGGCTAACAAACACATGAAAAGATGCTCAACATCACTCATTGTCAGAGAAATGCAAATCAAAAGCACAATGTGGTACCATCTTACGCCAGTCAGAATGGCTGCTATCCAAAAGTCTACAAGCAATAAATGCTGGAGAGGCTGTGGAGAAAAGGGAATCCTCTTACACTGTTGGTGGGAATGCAAACTAGTACAGCCACTATGGAGAACAGTGTGGAGATTCCTTAAAAAATCGGAAATAGAACTGCCATACGACCCAGCAATCCCACTGCTGGGCATATACACCAAGGAAATCAGAATTGAAAGAGACACGTGTACTCCAGTGTTCATCGCAGGACTGTTTGCAATAACTAGGACATAGAAGCAACCATGATGTCCATTGGAAGATGAATGGATAAGAAAGCTTTGGTACATAAACACTATGGAATATTACTCAGCTTTTAAAAAGAATGCATTTGAATCAGTTCTAATGAGGTGGATCCACTGGAGAAGGGAATGGCAAACCACTTCGCTATTCTTGCCTTGAGAACCCCATGAACAGTATGAAAAGGCAAAATGATAGGATACTGAAAGAGAAACTCCCCAGGTCAGTAGGTGCCCAATATGCTACTGGAGACCAGTGGAGAAATAACTCCAGAAAGAATGAAGGGATGGAGCCAAAGCAAAAAGAATACCCAGCTGTGGATGTGACTGGTGATAGAAGCAATTACCCACCTCAGTAATTGGTCTGATGCTGTAAAGAGCAATATTGCATAGGAACCTGGAATGTTAGGTCCATGAATCAAGACAAATTGGAAGCGGTCAAACAAGAGATGGCAAGAGTGAATGTTGACATTCTAGGAATCAGCGAACTAAAATGGACTGGAATGGGTGAATTTAACTCAGATGACCATTCTATCTACTACTGCGGGCAGGAATCCCTCAGAAGAAATGGAGTAGCCATCATGGTCAACAAAAGAGTCTGAAATGCAGTACTTGGATGCAATCTCAAAAATGACAGTATGATCTCTGTTCATTTCCAAGGCCAACCCTTCAATATCACAGTAACCCAAGTCTATGTCCCAACCAATAACGATGAAGAAGCTGAAGTTGAATGGTTCTATGAAGACCTACAAGACCTTTTAGAACTAACACCCAAAAAAGATGTCCTTTTCAGTATAGGGGACTGGAATGCAAAAGTAGGAAGTCAGGAAACACCTGGAGTAAAAGGCAAATTTGGCCTTGGAATACGGAATGAAGCAGGGCAGACTAATAGAGTTTTGCCAAGAAAATGCACTGGTAATAACAAACACCCTCTTCCAACAACACAAGAGAAGACTCTATACATGGACATCACCAGATGGTCAACACCGAAATCAGATTGATTATATTCTTTGCAGCCAAAGATGGAGAAGCTCTATACAGTCAGGAAAAATAAGACCAGGACCTGACTGTGGCTCAGATCATGAACTCCTTATTGCCAAATTCAGACTTAAATTGAAGAAAGTAGGGAAAACCACTAGACCATTCAGGTATAACCTAAATCAAATCCCTTATGATTATACACTGGAGTGAGAAATAGATTTAAGGGCCTAGATCTGATAGACAGAGTGCTTGATGAACTATGGAATGAGGTTTGTGACATTGTACAGGAGACAGGGATCAAGACCATCCCCATGGAAAAGAAATACAAAAAAGCAAAATGGCTGCCTATGGAGGCCTTACAAATAGCTGTGAAAAAAGAGAAGCAAAAAGCAAAGGAGAAAAAGAAAGATATAAGCATCTGAATGCAGAGTTCCAAAGAATAGCAAGAAGAGATAAGAAAGCCTTCCTCATCAATCAATGCAAAGAAATAGAGGAAAACAACAGAATGGGAAAGACTAGAGATCTCTTCAAGAAAATTAGAGATACCAAGGGAACATTTCATGCAAAATTGGGCTCGATAAAGCACAGAAATGGTATGGACCTAACAGAAGCAGAAGATATTAAGAAGAGATGGCAAGAATACACAGAAGAACTGTACAACAAAGATCTTCACAACCCACATAATCACGATGGTGTGATCACTGACCTAGAGCCAGACATACAGGAATGTGATGTCAAGTGGGCCTTAGAAAGCATCACTACGAACAAAGGTAGTGGAGGTGATGGAATTCCAGTTGAGCTATTCCAAATCCTGAAAGATGATGCTGTGAAAGTGCTGCACTCAATATGCCAGCAAATTCGGAAAACTCAGCAGTGGCCACAAAACTGGAAAAGGTCAGTTTTCATTCCAATCCCAAAGAAAGGCAATACCAAAGAATGCTCAAACTACTGCACAATTGCACTCATCTCACACGCTAGTAAAGTAATGCTCAAAATTCTCCAAGCCAGGCTTCAGCAATATGTGAACCATGAACTTCCAGATGTTCAAGCTGGTTTTAGAAAAGGCAGAGGAACCAGAGATCAAATTTCCAACATCTGCTGGATCATGGAAAAAGCAAGAGAGTTCCAGAAAAACATCTGTTTCTGCTTTATTGACTATGCCAAAGCCTTTGACTGTGTGGATCACAATAAACTGTGGAAAATTCTGAAAGAGATGGGAATACCAGACCACCTGATCTGCCTTTTGAGAAATTTGTATGCAGGTCAGGAAGCAACAGTTAGGACTGGACATGGAACATCAGACTGGTTCCAAACAGGAAAAGGAGTTTGTCAAGGCCGTATATTGTCACCCTGCTTATTTAACTTATATGCAGTGTACATCATGAGAAACGCTGGACTGGAAGAAACACAAGCTGGAATCAAGATTGCTGGGAGAATTTATCAATAACCTCAGATATGCAAATGACACCACCCTTATGGCAGAAAGTGAAGAGGAACTAAAAAGCCTCTTGATGAAAGTGAAAGCGGAGAGTGAAAAAATTGGCTTAAAGCTCAACATTCAGAAAACAAAGATCATGGCATCCGGTCCCATCACTTTCTGGGAAATAGATGGGGAAATAGTGGAAACAGTGTCAGACTTTATTTTTCTGGGCTCCAAAATCACTGCAGATGGTGACTGCAGCCATGAAATTAAAAGACGCTTACTCCTTGGAATAAAAGTTATGACCAACCTAGATAGCATATTCAAAAGCAGAGACATTACTTTGCCAACAAAGGTCCTTCTAGTCAAGGCTATGGTTTTTCCAGTGGTCATGTTTGGATGTGAGAGTTGGACTGTGAAGAAGGCTGAGCGCCGAAGAATTGATTCTTTTGAACTGTGGTGTTGGAGAAGACTCTTGAGAGTCCCTTGGACTGCAAGGAGATCCAAGCAGTCCATTTGAAGGAGATCTGCCCTGGGATTTCTTTGGAAGGAATGATGCTAAAGCTGAAACTCCAGTACTTTGGCCACCACATGCAAAGAGTTGACTCATTGGAAAAGACACTCTGATGCTGGGAGGGATTGAGGGCAGGAGGAGAAGGGGACGACAGAGGATGAGATGGCTGGATGGTATCACTGACTCGATGGACGTGAGTCTGGGTGAACTCCGGGAGTTGGTGATGGACAGGGAGGCCTGGCATGCTTCAATTAATGGGGTCACAAAGAGTCGGACACGACTGAGCAACTGAACTGAACTGAACTGAATGAGGTGGATGATACTGGAGCCTCTTACAGAGCGAAGTAAGTCAGAAAGAAAAACACTAATACAGTATATTAATGCATATATTTGAAATTTAGAAAGATGGTAACGATGACCCTATATGCAAGGCAGGAAAAGTGACACAGATGTAAAGAACAGACTTTTGTACTCTGTTGTCATTGGTGAGGGTGGTTTTATTTGAGAGAATAGCTTGGAAACATGTATATTATCATATGTGAAGTAGATCAACAGTCAACGTTCTATGCATGAGACAGGGTGCTCAGGGTTGGTGCAATGGGCTGACCCTGAGGGATGGGATGGGGAGGAAGGTTGGAGGGGGGTTCAGGATGGGGAACACATGTATACCCATGACTGATTTCATGCTGACGTATGCCAAACATGACTACAATATTGTAAAGCAATTAGCCTCCAATTAGAATAAATAAATTAAAAAAATGAGATGGTTGGTTGGCATCACTGACTCAATGGACATGAGCTTGAGTAAACTCTGTGAGATGATGATGGACAGGGAGGCTTGGTGTACTGTAGTCAATGGGTTCGCAAAGAGTAGGACACGACTGAGTGACTGAAATTAACTGAAGCTTATAATGGGCTGATGAAGAGATACAAGCAAAAGCATAATCAGGGTGTGATGGAAATAGTTAAGGAAAGTTTATTGCAAGAAATGAATCAGGAAGCAAATTTACAAAAGTAGTTTATTTGCCATTTTCCCTGTGTATTAGACCTAGGCTCTTTTTCAAAAGGCATTCAAATGTCCATAGAAATATAACTGTAAATATGTGTGTATATATATATATATATATATACACATATATACATATATAGGCAACTTCCATAGGTTACATAGTTCATTAAATTAAGATGAACAAATTGCAATAAAAATTCCAGGCCATAAAAAGGCCATCTCACAACTAATACAGCTATTGATTTTCTTTTTTTTTTTTTGTACTATTCATTTATTTAAGAAATATCTCAGCCTACTAGACCCCAAACTCCACTGTTTTATGTGCTTGGGCCAAACCAGCAGACAAATCAGGCAAAGATCTTCACCCTCATGATGTTCATTCTAGAGGAGGAGATAAAAATAAACAACTTCAGTAAGTTAATTCATATATCATTGATGTTTAATGGCTAAGTTATGTCCAATTCTTTTGAGACACCCATGGACTGTAGCCTGCCTGGCTCCTCTGTCCATGGGATTTCCCAGACAAGAATACTAGAATGGGTTGCCATTTCCTTCTCCAGGGGGATCTTCCCAACCCAGGGATTGAACCCGTGCCTCTTGCATTGAAGACAGATTCTTTAACACTAAGCCACCTGAGAAGCCCACACTTAATGTTAGAAGATGACAGGTATCCGGAGTGTATGGAAAGGAGTCAATATTAAACAGGGTGGTCAAGGAGGCCTCCTTTTGAAGGTGAAATTTGAGTGTCGATTTAAGGAAGTTAACCAACAGATATCTTGGGGAGAAAATGTTCTAGAAGGAGGATATAACCAATACAAAAGCCTTAAAGTGGCATTGTACTTAGTATGTTTGAGGAATATAGTGAAGAGGCCGGTGTGGCTGAGATAAAGTGAGTGATAACAGAAGAGTAGAAGATGAGGTCAGAGAGGTAATGGAGATGTCAGATTGCATAAGTCCTGTAAGGACACTGGCTTTTATTTTAAATGAAATCTGGAGCTCAGCTCCCAGTCCATGGCAAAGACTAATCTGATTTCTGACTCAATAATTTCACCTTTTCCAGGATAGAACTGCATGTGTGTATGTATATACAAAACAATATGTATGTGAATATATATTTATAGTTGTATAGAAATATATATACATATACAATTTTATGTCTAATTTCTCATAATTATTGATGTAAAATAATGCTTTTTAGATTCTTCTGTGTTACTGTGTGTTTTAGTAGTTCATTCTTCTTTATTGTTAAATAATTTTCACAGTTTTTCTTTAGCTGATTACCAGTTGTCAAAGATTTGGATTGTTTCCAGTTTTTAGTTATTATGAAGCTGCTATGAACATTTGTGTAGAGGTCTTTGTGTTGGACGCGTTTATATTTCTGTTGGGTAAATTGCTAGGATTGAAGCAGCAGGTCATATGATATGTTTAATTTTGGAAGAAAGTGCCAAAATCCTATCTAAAATTCATGTATAATTTCCATCCTTAGTAATGTATAAGAGCTCAATTTGTTGTTCATCCTTGTCAGCTCTTGGTGTTTACAGTTTTTAAATATTAGATAAGCTGTTAAGTGTGTAATGCTTATAACTTACTTTTCTTTAATTGTTTGTGATATTTACCATCTTTTCGTATGTTTACATGCTATCTGTATCTCTTCTTTCATGAATTATCTGTTCAAATTTTGCTCATTTTAAATTGTTATTTGCCTCATTATTGTTGAGTTGTAGGTGTTCTTTTTATATTTTGGATATAAGTCCTTAATCTGATATTTGAAAATATTTTCTCCTTGTCTGAGGCTTGCCTTTTCATTTTTACAAAATTGCCTTTTCAAGAGCAGCATTTTTAACTTTTGATTATTGCTAACAGAATTTTTTATAGTTTGATTTCTCATGCATTATCTATGAAACATGTAGTCAAGATTAGAAATATTTTTCTAAGCTTTCTTTTAAATTTATAGTTTTATGTTTTATATTTAGTTTATAATATACTTTTATTTAAATTTTATATATGCTGTGATCAAGGCTCTATTATTTATTTATTGATACATAAATTTTCCAATGCTATGTTTTAAACAGACTATTCTTTCTCCATTGAATTATCTTGGTACATTTGTCAAAAAATCAATTGAATATATATGAGTGTGTGTCTATTTCTAGATTTTCTATCCTGTTCTATAGATCCATATATCTCTACTTTTCTCAGTGTCACATGGACTTACTAATGATAGTCTCTAAGTTGTAAGAGTTCTTAAATTAGTTCTTTTTCAAAGTTGTTTGGGCTATAACAGGTTCTTTGATTTTCTGTATAAAGTTTGTAATTAGTGTCATAATTTTTTAATGGAAAAAGTGTGTTGGAATTTTGATTGGTTATATTTGCATTCTAGAGATCCATTTGAGAAGAATTGACATCTTAACATATTTTTTTCTAATCTATGACTTCAGTGTTTATCTCCACTAATATAGGACTTTATATTTCTCACAGAAATGTTTTGGATATTTTAACATCTAAGCATTGCTCTTATCTTATTAGAGTATTTATTAGTATTTATTTATTTATAAATGGTCATCTGAGTTAAATTCACCCATTCCAGTCCATTTTAATTCGCTGATTCCTAGAATGTCAACATTCACTCTTGCCATCTCCTGTTTGACCACATCCAATTTGCCTTGATTCATGGACCTGACATTCCAGGTTCGTATGCAATATTGCTTTTTACAGCACTGGACCTTGCTTCTATCACCAGTCACATCCACAACTGGGTATTGTTTTTGCTTTGGCTCCAACCCTTCATTCTTTCTGGAGTTACTTCTCCACTGATCTCCAGTAGCATATTGGGCACCTACTGACCTGGGGAGTTCCTCTTTCAGTATCCTATCATTTTGCCTTTTCATACTGTTCATGGGGTTCTCAAGGCAAGAATACTGAAGTGGTTTGCCATTCCTTTCTCCAGTGGACCACATTCTGTCAGACCTCTCCACCATGACCCGCCTGTCTTGGGTGGCGCCACAGGGCATGGGTTAGTTTCATTGAGATAGGCAAGGTTGTAGTCCTAGTGTGATTAGATTGACTAAAGTGAAGAGGAACTAAAAAGCCTCTTAATGAAAGTGAAAGAGGAGAGTGAAAAAGTTGGCTTAAAGCTCAACATTCAGAAAACGAAGATCATGGCATCTGGTCCCATCACTTCATGGGAAATAGATGGGGAAACAGTGGAAACAGTGTCAGACTTTATTTTTCGAGGCTCCAAAATCACTGCAGATGGTGAATGCAGCCATGAAATTAAAAGACGCTTACTCCTTGGAAGGAAAGTTATGACCAACCTAGATATCATATTGAAAAACAGAGACATTACTTTGCCAACAAAGGTCCGTCTAGTCAAGGCTATGGTTTTTCCAGTGGTCATGTATGGATGTGAGAGTTGGACTGTGAAGAAAGCTGAATGCTGAAGAATTGATGTGAAGAAAGCTGAATGCTGAAGAATTGATGCTTTTGAACTGTGGTGTTGGAGAAGATTCTTGAGAGTCCCTTGGACTGCAAGGAGATCCAACCAGTCCATTCTAAAGGAGATCTGCCCTGGGTGTTCTTTGGAAGGACTGATGCTAAAGCTGAAACTCCAGTACTTTGGCCACCTCATGTGAAGAGTTAACTCATTGGAAAAGCCTCTGATGCTGGGAGGGATTGGGGGCAGGAGGAGAAGGGGATGACAGAGGATGAGATGGCTGGATGGCATCACCGACTCGATGGACGTGAGTTTGAGTGAACTCCGGGAGTTGGTGATGGACAGGGAGGCCTGGCGTGCTGCAATTCATGGGGTCGCAAAGAGTTGGACACGACTGAGCAACTGAACTGAACTGATTTATAAACAGTTCATAGTTTGCTAGTATTATAAGTGTATACTGTTTTCTTCATTTTCATTTACAGCTTTCATTGCTGGTAT
Organism: Bos grunniens; assembly: GCF_055505025.1. NCBI lineage: Eukaryota > Metazoa > Chordata > Mammalia > Artiodactyla > Bovidae > Bos > Bos grunniens. The sequence continues at coordinate 139,573,810 of NC_141194.1, forward strand.
AGAGAATTTAGATTGATTTTGGTACATTGACCTTGCATCCTACAGTTTCAAAATCTTTCCTCTCAGATATGATAGCTTTTGTTGGAAGACTTTGTCATTTTCTAAATAAATAATCATGTCATCTGAGATTAAAGGCAGTTTAATTTCTGATTTTCAAATATAGATGTCTTTTATATCCCTTTTTTCCTACCTGATTGCATGGGTTAGGATCTACAGTATAATGTCAGGAACAAGTGGTGAGAGTCTTGTTTCTGATCTGAAGGACAAAATTTTCAGTCTTTTTGCATGAAGTTCAATCTTGCTTGGAAAATCCCATGGACGGAGGAGCCTGGTAGGCTGCAATCCATGGGGTCACTAAGAGTCGGACACGACTGAGCGACTTCACTTTGACTTTTCACTTTCATGCATTGGAGAAGGAAATGGCAACCCACTCCAGTGTTCTTGCCTGGAGAATCCCAGGGACGGGGGAGCCTGATGGGCTGCTGTCTATGGGGTCACACAGAGTCGGACACGACTGAAGTGACTTAGCATAGCATAGCATAGCATAGCATAGCATACATGCCTTTTTAAAGGCTGAGAACATTTCTATACCCAGGAGATCAGCCCTGGGATTTCTTTGGAAGGAATGATGCTAAAGCTGAAACTCCAATACTTTGGCCACCTCATGCAAAGAGTTGACTCATTGGAAAAGTCTCTGATGCTGGGAGGGATTGGGGGCAGGAGGAGAAGGGGACGACAGAGGATGAGATGGCTGGATGGCATCACTGACTAGATGGACGTGGGTCTCATTGAACTCTGGGGTTGTTGATGGACAGGGAGGCCTGGCGTGCTGCGATTCATGGGGTCGCAAAGAGTTAGACTCGACTGCGCGACTGATCTGATCTGATGTGATAGGGGAATGGGGTCCCAGGTGGCTCAGTGGTAAAGAATTTACCCGCCAATGCAGGAGACACATGAGATGTTTTGAGCCCTGGGTCACGCATGCATGCCTATAGGGGAACAGCTCTGTGCTAGTGCACTGATGATCTTGCACTTATTTACCTAAGCCCCATAGCCAGGATTTAACTACAGAACTGCTCTAGCTCTTTGCCAGATGCTCTGTGAGTCTTTTGAAACATGAGAGCAAGAAAACCCTTGTGAATAGCTGCTACTAGGCAATTTCCCACTTGCCTCCCTATCTTTTTAAGAGGTTGTTATGAGACTGTTTTTCATCGACTCCCAGATTGTGATGAGGTATTAAGCTTTCAGTCTTGCCCTCTTCAGGAAGAGCTACTATATAAATATAGTATATAAAACAAATTATGTTTGCCATGGCACAAACTATATCTCATCATTTGTTTTGCAGTCATCTGAACTTTTTGTATTATGATTGTACTGTAACAAGGAAGACAGGGAGCTGGCAGCTTTGACTGCTCTTCAGTTGCTGCATGTAAGTAATAAATTATCTGAATCTAACAAGGGTCATATCTCTTCATTGAAAAAATAAACTTTTCTTGATAAGATGTTGGGTCAATATAGTCAGCAATTGAGCTACATTTGGCTTACTTCTTTCTGTCTTTACGTTCAGCAAATCACAGGCGTCAAATAGCAGTGTACTTCTTGTACCTTGTGTTAAGAGTGAGGACTGGACTTCTGGAGGATTTCCTCAATGTTCATGCTCTACCCTCTGTTCCAAAGAAAAGAACTCTCTCCAAGCACTTTTCCCTCCACCTGTAAAAGGAAGCTGGAAGTCTTTTGTTGCTCATTAGTCAATTCTAGTCCTGTCATGGGACAGGGGTTTCTCTGAATTCTCTAGGTCTGGCCCACGTCCTTAGCATGACCTGAGCATCTGGACTTTGGGAGTCCAAGTTCCTCAGCACTGCTTCCCCACCTGCTTGTGTCAGCTAAACTCTGCTTTATATCTATGGAAGATTTTGAGTAGGAAAGAATTTCTTCCCCTCTGTCTTGTTTTGGTATAAGATCCTGGATACTGGACCCTCAGGGGCATAAAGCTTTTGTTCATTTCATTTCCCAGAAATAGCATATCTTTTCCTGTGTTCTTGAAGTAGAAATGTTTCCTACCCTTACTTCAGAGAAAGAGTGTTTAGTGGCTATGTTTCTCTCAAAGGAATTAGTCTTTGCTTAAACCCTTTAAACAGGAGTGTTTCTCTGCCCCTCCCAAGTGGCTTTGGGATTTTGGTTTTTATGGGAAAAAGTCCAAGGAAGGAGATGCTGTTTCATGTAGTTCCCAAATGGAATTCAGTTATCTCTTGTATGCCTGTACCACAGAGAGAATGTTCTCTCAGGTCTCCTGCCTTAAGACTTCAGCTCTTTGACAGGCTCAGAAACCATTATTATGTTGTAATTATTCAGCCTTTCCTCAGTATTATTCTCTTGAGATTTTTGTTGTTTTATTTTTTGCACACTAAACACAAGTGAAGCCCCCATTGGAGAGCTTTGAACAAAGGGGTGACATGATTTGAATTATATTTTAAATAGACAACTCAGGCTGCTACACTGAGTATAAGATAAAGTAGATCAAAGTTGGAAGCCGGGAACACTGTTAAGATGCTACAACATTACTCTTATTTGTCTCAGATCTTCTTATTAGTCAGTATACAAAGAAGAATCTGATGAATGACATAGTTCATATTATGAGACAAGAGATTATATAAGAATTTTTCAAAAAATATGGATTATCATGTTGTTAAGTTTTAAAAGAACCCTCATGTGGGGCCCAAAGAAGGCAATGGCACCCCACTCCAGCACTCTTGCCTGGAAAATCCCATGGACGGAGGAGCCTGGTAGGCTGCAGTCCATGGGGTCACTAAGAGTCGGACACGACTGAGAGACTTCACTTTCACTTTTCACTTTCATGCACTGGAGAAGGAAATGGCAACCCACTCCAGTGTTCTTGCCTGGAGAATCCCAGGGACGGGGGAGCCTGGTGGGCTGCCGTCTCTGGGGTCGCACAGAGTCGGACTGGACTGAAGCGACTTAGCAGCAGCAGCAGCAGCAGCAGCATGTGGGGCCGGATATAAAGATGAATGAATAATATAATAAGCTATGTCTTTGGGGGACAATTATATACAGAATGTAGAAGGATCTTCCTATTATTATATTTTAAAAATAAAAATCCTTGATAAAGGTTGTGTTCATAAAATTAAAATTAATCTCAGTGAAGGTGATTGTGTATGACCAATGCTTGTATAGTTACCATGTTTCTGTTTCAAGTTTTTTCCCATAGTTCACCTTAGAGTACTGTTTCAGTTATTTTGTTTTCAGTTAGAAGTAAAAACAACCATAAGAATAGCATTTAAAAATAAAGGTGTATTATCTATACATATCTTAAATTCTTGAGATAGGTTATGCTTCAAGCAAGGATTGATCTTGCAGGTCAACAGCAAGGGCTATCCCTTTTATTTCTGACTTTTTACTTTTCATTCCATGATGTCACCTTCATTCTAAAACTAACTTGTTCTATATCTAAAGATTATTGCCTATAGCTCCTTGGTTTATAAGCTTCTTAGTTCATATTTAGGGTGTGAGAGAGAACTTCTTTATATGTATCTCCCATTGAAGTACGAGGAAATTTTTTTTTTCAGAAACCCTCAGCAAGTGTTTCTTGAAATATAAATAGTTCAGTGTTTTCATATGTTCATCACTGGGCCAAAAATAATATCTCTAGAGGGAGAGGATACACTAATTGGCTTAAGTCAATTCAGGTCCTCTTAAAGATGTATCTAGAAGTACAGTCAGCCCAACTCAAATCTTATGACTGCAAAATCCCTGTTAGGATGGGAGAATGAAAGCAATGGAGCAAATAGCAAATGACCAGTACAAGTCTGTAGAGGAAAGGAAGGACTAAATAGTACCTCTCTATAACTTTCCTGAAAATTACTTCTCTCAACTGGATGATACATAATTTGGAGGTCATACCTTAAAAAAAATGAGAACTGACAGGTTATTATTCTGTATTTCTGATTGGAAATAGATTCATTTACTTTAGAGACTTTAGGCATATGTAAGAGCATTAACTGTCTTATGACATATAAAAGCCTATGTGAAAATTCCCCTTCCAGATGGAGGTGCATCAGATTTCCCTGTAGAGAAATAATTCCCAAAATGTATACCATATCCAGATTATCTGTAATATTTAGACAAAATATTCAAGATATATGAACTGCTTGCAAGACACGGGTCAAGATTGGAAGAAGTAGTAAGGTACATATGAGGAAGGAGGAAGGGTAAAGAATACAGTGGGAAAGAAAATGATGGCTGCTAGATTAGGGAAACCTGGGGAATAAATGATGATATAAGAGCAGGTTCACATCTGTGAATTTTCTTTTCTTGTATTAATATTTCATTCCATATTGTCATATGCTTTTTGAGTGGCAGAACTTCAAAATAAATACATGGAAATCATTAACTATGCTCAGTTCAAACAACTGAAAAGATGAAATATCCTTAGTACCCACAATAAAATTTATGTGCTTGTGTCTTAGATCAGAGAAGGATTCAGAATTATACACATAATACAAATATGAATGGATTTGTTTTCTTAGAAAATACAGCTATGTTCTTTCTTTTTCTTATTATTTCTCTTCTTGTTTTCCTTCTTATTTTCCTGGAAAGGGGATGAAGTTAAAAACTTCTAGAACCTATATCCTAGAGCCATTTGTTGGCTTCTAGGAATAAAAACAGAAAATTAAATAGGAGAAAAAGCAAAAGCATCTGGGATTCCTCCATTTAATAAATTCCATGGAAAAGAAATCAGGGAGAAATAGTGTATGTAGTGGAAAATCAATCAAGAGCTTAGTCCCATCATATACCCCAGTCCACACTCTATAATTCAGCTTGGCAAATAGAATTTATCATGGACTTGTCATTTTCAGAAACTACTTGGCCTGCAACAAAGCTGCTATCACATATAGGCAGAATAAGAACTGAATATGAAGGGTGGCAGGAAATCTTTCTAGTAACCCTCCCAAGTCCCCCAGTCCACACATCAATATATGAAATACCATCTTTAGAGATTTATAAATGCACAATTTATGACACAAATTCAGGCATGATAGAGTTATTTCATATTAGTGAGAGATACCAGGTTCAGATATTTCCTTGCAGCTAGAACTGATGGGTCTCATTTTTAGGAAATTCCAAATACCAACATTCAAGCTCGCCAAAGAAAGAATTTAAGGACACAGATTTATTTTTGTATAATGCTTGAATCTGAAACCTCAGATTTCTTCTATTAGCAACTCCTTTGCTGCATTTAAGTTTACAAAACATTAACTGCTTGAAGTCGTGGCACAGAACAGCATAGTGAGCATTCAGAAATTATGATACAAATTTTAGAATAAGATGAAAGGAGTATCCAGCATCTCAAGTTAATTGTGTACCCAGCATCTCAAGTTAATTAATATCAGAGCTCTCATCAATAGGGGTTCCAATGGAATCTGAATCCAAAATAACCTGGGAAGGAAGAAAGAGGAGTCCTCTCCTTTTTTTAACTGGATGCTTTTTCCAATCAGATTGCTCTCTTGGTTAGAGCCATTAGCACCCATGAATCCCTTCACCACTGTCCTAATCTCAAGGGCCCCAAACTAAGATTTTTGTAGATGAGACTTGTGTCGTGTCTATGGTCTCCTGGATATTTTATGTTCTTTAAAAGGTATATCTGTTAAATAGTCATTAATGTGTGGCCAGGGCACTGAAGTTAAGCAGTTGGCTGGCTCCTGTAATTATGAGCTAGAGAGAATTTGATGTCTGTTTCAAACTCTTGGGAAAAGAGGTGCCTTGGGAATTCTTTCAAGGGCTCAGGCAAATGATTAGCATGTATCTGAAGTCCCTTCTCCAGTGGAGCTACAAGTTTTCATCTGAATATAGCAGGTCAATTTCTTACTAATAAATGTATACCTACAAGCAGTACTTTTGATAATCTTCCTTCCTGCCTAGACTCAAATAACGGCATTTTATATTTTGGTCAATTTTCTATAGACCAGAAGAAAATTGAAATGCTTTGCCTCTTATTTTCAGAGCACTTCCATTTCATATTACAGTTTAAATCTTCTGTTTTTTTTTCCCCCTCCAACAACCTTTTTTTGTAAAGGAGCTCTCTTTCTCTGAATTCTCCCTTCACCCCATTTCCTTCCTCCTTCTTCAATAGAAAGCTAAATGAAGATATTTCAAAGTGTTCTCTAAAGAGGCAGGGAGTGGATTACCCTGGAATAAGGGAATTAATCCAGAGAGTTGAGCACTCTGGCATTCAAAATCCATGTTGTACTCTACAGCAGGCGGTATTATTTAAATCAAATTGTTATCTAAAATAACATGAAGAAAATATAATGCAAAAAAATTATACCATGAAAACATTTGAAATTGCCTTTCCAAAGACATAAGAGCATTTTATTTTCTGAACCATAACACTGATTGGCTGCCATAGCAGCTCTGGAAGCTAAGCAATTAGAACACTCTGGGCTAATGTTCTTGGGTCTGGATAACTAAAATAGAGGAGAAAGCAATGTAGCGTTATCTTTTAAAACAGCTTAAACATCTGATTCCCTAAATGTCAAAAGATTATTGACTTAATAAAAACTTGTCAAGACTTAATATTTAGGTATTCTACAAGCAAATAATTGAATGCATATTGTCATTACTAGAGCTATTCCTTCAAAATATGTTTAAAAGCTGTATATGAATTTTTTAAAGCATGCATCAAAAATATTGATGTTTTAGAGTGTTAGTATGAACCTGAATGCTGTTATTTAAATTCAAGGCAAACCCTCGAACCTCTATATTGAGTGATTTTCTCATTTGGAGCGCAGGAAGGCACTGAAGAGTAAGGCACTTCAAACCAGCTGATTCTTTTTAGCTTTTAAGGAAGTCTGGCCCCCAGAACTCCCATTTTCATTTATAGATAGCCTCTGATTTTGTCTCCTTTTAGAAAGAGTGCAATAGAAAATAGTATACGTGTGGCCCCATGCACCATTCTCCCTAATAGGAATACATACTAGGGACATAGGCTCAATGAGACAGAAGTAAGAGGTCTGGCAATTAAACAGACTGACAACCTTATAGGGTTAGGGATATGGTGGGGCAGAAGTAAGGGGTAGGTTTTTTCTTTCCACCTCCCATCCTCCTTATAGAAAATAAAATGCTAAGTCAATAGATGTAGGCATCTGCCTTAGCATAGGATTTGGACAGAATCTATGATCCTTCCAGGAGAAACATGGGGACCATCATTTCTAGCCTCATAATTTTCCAGGTGGGAAAACTGAGATTTAGAGAGATAAAGGGACTTGTCCAAGGTTTCCCATTTAGCATCAGAAACAGGGCTAGGATTTAAGTCTCTGCACATCCCCCCCAAGGCTCACAACCTGATCTATAGCCTTTCAGTTCAGTTCAGTTCTGTCGCACAGTTGTGTCTGACTCTTTGCAACCTCATGAATTGCAGCACGCCAGGCCTCCTTGTCCATCACCAACTCCCGGAGATCACACAGACTCACATCTATCGAGTCGATGATGCCATGCAGCCATCTCATCCTCTGTCGTTCCCTTTTCCTCCTGCCCTCAATCCCTCCCAGCATCAGGGTATTTTCCAGTGAGTCAACTCTTCGCATGAGGTGGCCAAAGTATTGGAGGTTCAGCCTCAGCATCAGTCCTTCCAATGAACACGTAGGACTGGTGCCCTTTAGGATGGACTGGTTGGATTTCCTTGCAGTCCAAGGAACTCTCAAGAGTCTTCTCCAACACCACAGTTCAAAAGCATCAATTCTTTGGCACTCAGCTTTCTTCACAGTCCAACTCTCACATCCATACACGACTACTGGAAAAACCATAGCCTTGACTAGACGGACCTTTGTTGGCAAAGTAATGTCTCTGCTTTTCAATATGCTATCTAGGTTGGTCATAACTTTTATTCCAAGGAGTAAGCATCTTTTAATTTCATGGCTGCAGTCACCATCTGCAGTGACTTTGGAGCCCCCCAAAATAAAGTCTGACACTGTTTACACTGTTTCCCCATTTATTTCCCATGAAGTAATGGGACCAGATGCCATGATCTTCATTTTCTGAATGTTGTAGCCTTTAGGATTCTATAAATAGGACTCAATCCTGCCTAGGTAAAGGAAAATGTCCAACAAGTCCAAAATAGACATTGTTTGTCTTCTGCTATGGTTCACATTCTTTGCAGTTTTGCATTGAGTCACCAAAGCCATCTCTTGGGTCTCAAAGGCCAAACCATTAATGTACATCTATCTGTTTTTTGTAGACAGACCCCGTTCAGTGTCAAGAACACTGGAATGGCTGTGGGGATGATGCTGACCTAGACAACATATTTCTAATCGAGCGTAAAGTGGAAAAACCAGGTTAACGGCTTGTGGATGAATCCATTTGCCTGTTTAGATAGCAAAATGGGCATTCTTCCATATGGAGGATGTAGGATAAAGTGGTAAGTGGAAAAGTTTTTCTCAAGTTGCTGTTACAGGCCCTGCACACTCAAAATGAGTGCTTTAAATACAGCAACAATATGGCACTATTGTACGGTAAAAATCATCTTAGGAGATGCAAGCCCTATTTTAAAATACACCCTAAATAGTCCATTTACTCCAACAAATGGCAGCTGATTGGGCTGCGCTGTAATTGGCTACAGCATTGAAGAGCTGCTTTGCCTATTATTTAAATTTCCAGTGAAGAAATAGCTAGTTCCTTCATCTCTACTCGACTCATTTTTCTTTCAGGACCACAGATGTGTCTTGGCCATAGCACAGTTCCAGAGAAGGAAATAAGTGAGGGAGTTTAGGAAAGGCAGCGTTGCTGCAGCATTCGCAGTCATGACAACCAAGCCGCCTCTGCAAATGGTTTAGGCCCACCTTCTCTCCAGGCATCTGCTTAGCAGCTCAAGGAACTTAGCTGACAGTGGGAATAATTTGCAAACTACAGCCCTGCGCTGTCAGGCTAGATAAACACCCTCTTCCTCCACATCCTCCTTGCCCAGGTGGCCATTGCGGGTGACCTGAGGTAGGATGTATGCAAATTAAATGAAGTCAACTATCTCGGAGCACCTGTTCAGTGACTGGCTTTGTATTGGCCTTTGTGGGAAGGTATAATCCCATAATTACATGGGGGAAAGTTAGAAAGGCAAAATTATAATACAATTCAAATAGCAAGTACTATTTTCTCTGTTACAGTTCACAGGCATCACAGATTAGATATATCAAAAATGATCTTCCTTCCCACACCTACTCCTCTTCCTCTTGTCCTCACATATGGAGAAATGAACCTGCCATTGAGCTATTTTCCCAAATGTGAAACCAAGATATGTTGTCTTGTCCCCTTTTCTCATTTCCCCATCCAACTTCCTTACTATGGAGTTTCACTTGATTCCTAAATATCAAATATATCCCCTCACTTCCATTCCTACTAACACAATTTTCAGTCAGTTCAGTTGCTTAGTCATGTCTGACTCTTTGCGACCCCATGAATTGTAGCACGCCAGGCCTCCCTGTCCATCAACAACTCCTGGAGATCACACAGACTCACATCCATCGAGTTGATGATGCCATGCAGCCATCTCATCCTCTGTCATCCCCTTTTCCTCCTGCCCTCAATCCCTCCCAGCATCAGGGTATTTTCCAGTGTGTCAACTCTTCGCATGAGGTGGCCAAAGTGTTGGAGTTTCAGCCTCAGCATCAGTCCTTCCAATGAACACCTAGGACTGGTCTCCTTTAGGATGGACTGGTTGGATCTCCTTGCAGTCCAAGGGGACTCACAAGAGTCTCCTCTAGCACAACAGTTCAAAAGCATCAATTCTTCCATGCTCAGCTTTCTTCACAGTCCAATTCTCACATCCATACATGACCACTAGAAAAATGATAGCCTTGACTAGATGGACTTTTGTTGGCAAAGTAATGTCTCTGCTTTTGAATATGCTATCTAGGTTGGTCATAACTTTCCTTCCAAGGAGTAAGCGTCTTTTAATTTCATGGCTGCAGTCACAATCTGCAGTGATTTTGGAGCCCCCCAAAATAAAATCTGACACTGTTTCCACTGTTTCCCACCTATTTCCCATGAAGTGATGGGACCGGATGCCATGATCTTCATTTTCTGAATGTTGAGCTTTAAGCCAACTTTTTCACTCTCCTCTTTCACTTTCATCAAGAGGCTTTTTAGTTCCTCTTCACTTTGTGCCATAAGGGTGGTGTCATCTGCATATCTGAGGTTATTGATATTTCTCCTGGCAATCTTGATTCCAGCTTGTGCTTCATCCAGCCCAGCGTTTCTCATGATGTACTCTACATATAAGTTAAATAAGCAGGGTGACAATATACAGCCTTGACATACTCCTTTTCCTATTTGGAACCAGTCTGTTCCATGTCCAGTTCTAACTGTTGCTTCCTGACCTGCATGTAGGTTTCCCCAGAGGCAGGTCAGGTAGTCTGGTATTCCCATCTCTTGAAGAATTTTCCACAGTTTATTGTGATCCACACAGTCAAAGGCTTTGGCATAGTCAATAAAGCAGAAATAGATATTTTTCTGGAACTCTATTGCTTTTTTGATGATCCAGCGGATGTTGGCAATTTGATCTCTGGTTCCCCTGCCTTTTCTAAAACCAGCTTGAACATCTGGAAGTTCATGGTTCACATATTGCTGAAGCCTGGCTTGGAGAATTTTGAGCATTACTTTACTAGCGTGTGAGATGAGTGCAATTGTGCGGTAGTTTGACCATTCTTTGACATTGCCTTTCTTTGGGATTGGAATGAAAACTGACCTTTTCCAGTCCTGTGGCCACTGCTGAGTTTTCCAAATTTGCTGGCATATTGAGTGCATCACTTTCACAGCATCATCTTTTAGGATTTGAAATAGCTCAACTGGAATTCCATCACCTCCACTAGCTTTGTTCGTAGTGATGCTTTCTAAGGCCCACTAGACTTCACATTCCAGGATGTCTGGCTCTAGGTGAATGATCACACCATCATGATTATCTGGGTCATGAAGATCTTTTTGGTACAGTTCTTCTGTGTATTCTTGCCATCTCTTCTTAATATCTTCTGTTTCTGTTAGCTTCGTACCATTTCTGTCCTTTATCGAGCCCATATTTGTATGAAATGTTCCCTTGGTATCTCTAATTTTCTTGAAGAGATCTTTAGTTGGATGGGTCATGGTGGAGAGGTCTGACAGAATGTGGTCCACTGGAGAAAAGGGAATGGCAAACCACTTCAGTATTCTTGCCTTGAGAACCCCATGAACAGTTGAAAGGCAAAATGATAGGATACTGAAAGAGGAACTCCCAGGTGAGTAGGTGCCCAATATGCTACAGGAGATCAGTGGAGAAATAACTCCAGAAAGAATGAAGGGATGAAGCCAAAGCAAGAACAATACCCAGTTGTGGATGTGACTGGTGATAGAAGCAAGGTCCAATGCTGTAAAGAGCAATATTGCATAGGTACCTGGAATGTTAGGTCCCTCAATCAAGGCAAATTGGAAGTGGTCAAACAGGAGATGGTAAGAGTGAATGTCAACATTTTAGGAATCAGCGAACTAAAACAGACTGGAATGGGTGAATTTAACTCAGATGGCCATTATATCTATTACTGTGTGCAGGAATCCCTTAGAAGAAATGGAGTAGCCATCATGGTCAATGAACGAGTCCAAAATGCAGTACTTGGATGCAATCTCAAAAATGACAGAATGATCTCTGTTCATTTCCGAGGAAAACCATTCAGTACCACGGTGATACAAGCCTATGTCCCAACCAGTAACACTGAAGAAGCTGAAGTTGGACAGTTCCATGAAGACCTACAAGACCTTTTAGAACTAACACCCAAAAAAGATGTCCTTTTCATTATAGGGGACTGGAATGCAAAAGTAGGAAGTCAAGAAACACCTGGAATAACAGGCAAATTTGGCCTTGGAGTATGGAATGAAGCAGGGCAAAGGCTAATAGAGTTTTGCCACGAGAATACACTTGTCATAACAAGCACCCTCTTCCAACAACACAAGAGAAGACTCTACACATGGACATCACCGATGGTCAACACCAAAATCAGATTGATTATATTCTTTGCAGCCAAAGATGGAGCAGCTCTATACAGTCAGCAAAAACAAGACCAGGAGCTGAGTGTGGCTCAGATCTGAACTCCTTATTGCCAAATTCAGACTTAAATTGAAGAAAGTAGGGAAAACCACTAGACCATTCAGGTATGACCTAAATCAATTATACAGTGGAAGTGAGAAATAGATTTAAGGGACTGGATCTGATAGACAGAGTACCTGTTGAACTATGGACGGAGGTTCATGACATTGTACAGGAGACAGGGATCAAGACCATCCCCATGGAAAAGAAATGCAAAAAAGCAAAATGGCTGTCTGAGGAGCCCTTACAAATAGCTGTGAGAAGAAGAGAAGTGAAAAGCAAAGGAGAAAAGAATTAAACCCATTTGAATGCAGAGTTCCAAAGAATAGAAAGGAGAGATAAGAAAGCCCTCCTCAGCGATCAATGCAAAGAAATAGAGGAAAACAACACAATTTTAATTATTACTAATTTTTCAGCAATAATAGGACAATGGCCTCCAATTACACTCCTTGCTGCTCTTCTTCTCTCTCTAATTCACTTTTCTCACTGTTTCCAAACTGAACTTTTTATAAAACATGATCTAAAATTTGATCTGATCATTTCTCTACTTGAAATCTTTCAGTGATGACCTATAACTTTCAGGGAAAATATAAGCTTTGAGTACAGCGTATAAATCACACTGTGACCTGACTTCTGCCTATCTCATTCAAATATCCGTCATGTTTCATGTATTATTATAAATAATTCTTATCTATCAAAAAGATCTCTAATCAATTAATGTAGACTCTAAAAGTAACAAAAAATATATTTGAAAATATTCTATTTGGGGGTGTTTAGTGATACAGATAGGTCTTCCTTTCTGAATTCCCTTCTGTTGTTGTTTAGCTTCTATCCTGTGTCTAACTCTTTGCAACCCCATGGTTGCATGTAGGCCAGAATATGACCTACATTGGTTAATGATTCATGTGCACTAGAAAAGAAGTATATGCCATTGCTGCTTTGTCAGTTTTTCTCTAAAAAACAACTTGATTGAGAGTTCAGTTCCGTTCAGTCACTCAGTCATGTCCGACTCTTTGTTACCTTATGGACTGCAGCATGCCAGGCTTCCCTGTCCATCACCAACCCCCAGAGCTTGCTCAAACTCAAGTCCATCGAGTCAGAGATGCCATCCAACTGTCTCATCCTCTGTTGCCCCCTTCTCCTCCTGCTTTTAGTCTTTCCCAGCATCAGGGTCTTTTCCAATGAGTCGGCTCTTTGCATCAGGTGGTCAAAGTATTGGAGTTTCAGCTTCAGCATCAGTCCTTCCAAAGAATATTCAGGACTGATTTCCTTTATGATTGACTGATTTCATCTCCTTGCAGTCCAAGGGACCCTAAAGAGTTTTCTCCAACACCATAGTTCAAAAGGCTGTTGAATTACCTAGAAATAACAGAATCTGGTGGGTCCGAGAGATTAGTACCCTAACAAGTTGATAAGATGTGCTCTCTTAGAGGAGAGAATTCTAGAAGTTCAGCTAGATGAATTCACAGAGGTGACTTGTCTGAAACTTCTATTCTCCATCTCCCTTTCCCCTTGGATTTACCATGGTACATTTTCCTTCTGGTAAACTGAACATATTGGCAGTGTATTTAGTTCAATGTATATTAATTGAAGACCTACTCTGTTCTAGGCTTTGGACTAAACCTGTGGATAAAACGGGAAGTCAAAGAGCCATGGCAATTATATTCTGGTGTGCACGGATGGGAGTTGGACGGGACAAATGTTAATCAAATTTTCACTAAAGTTGAATGTAAAGTTTTAATAGTGACCAGTGACATGTGCTTCAAAATAAATTATCAGTAGCAGAGAATAATACTCAGAGTAGTCAGGGAAATCTCTGAGAAGACATCAGATAAACTGAGACCAGTTAGATTTTAAAAACCCAGTAATGCAAAGAGTTGAGAGATGAACATGTCAGTGATACATGGAGAGACTTTGCAAGTCCCTGAAATATATTGGATGCTTGTTGTTCTAAGAACGGAGGAGTTTTTAACGTGGCTGGAACTTGACAAGTAGGAGGGTGAGAGGCTGAGTAAGTGTAGTAGTGGGAGAGGTGAAATTAATTTGGGTAGGTAAATAAGGGCCAGAACATGCAGGGACCTAAAGATGAAGAGGAGAAATTTAGGTTTCTTTGTAATAGAAATGACTAGTCTTCGAATGATTGCAATCATGAGAGCACAATAAGGTAAGTTCAAAAACTATCAGTGGCTACAGAGCAAATGGAGCAGTGAGACCAGTTCAGAAACTATCACAGTAGTAGTTAAGATGAAAAATGATAGTGTCCTAGATTAGAATGATAGTGGTGGAGGAGAGCCATGGATAAATTCTGGATATATTTTGGAGTAAAAACCCTGATGCTGTGAAAGATTGAGGGCAGGAGGAGAAATGGGCAACAGAGGATGAGATGGTTGTATGGCATCACCAACTCAATGGACATAAGTTTGAGCAAATTCAGGGAGATGGTGAAGGACAGGGAACCCTGGCACACTGCAGTCCATGGGTTCACTAAGAGTCAGACACACCTTAGCAACTGAACAACAAAAACAAAAATCCCCTTGACTTACTAATGGACTGCTACTGCTAAGTTGCTTCAGTCATGTCCGACTCTGTGTGACCCCATAGACGGCAGCCCACCAGGCTCCCCCATCCCTGGGATTCTCCAGGCAAGAACACTGGAGTGGGTTGCCATTTCCTTCTCCAATGCAGGAAAGTGAAAAGTGAAAGTGATGTTGCTCAGTCGTTTCCAACTCTTAGCGACCCCATGGACTGCAGCCCACCAGGCTCCTCCATCCATGGGATTTTCCAGGCAAGAGTACTGGAGTGGGGTGCCATTGCCTTCTCCGTACTAATGGACTAGATGTTGGGTAATAACCTATGACACTCAGATTTCTGGTATTAGCAATTGCATAGTAGTGGCAGGGACAGGTTGTAGGGAGGTAAAAATCAAGAGTGCCGCTTTGAACTTATTTCTGTTACATAATCCAGGAAGTTGCTCTATTTGTGGCTAATGATGTGGGAATGTTACCTGGCCCTTTCCAGATTCTTGGACAAGAATACCATGGAAATGAATATTGCTTCCACAAGACTCTTAGGCAAGCAAAGCTTTCTATTAGAAGAGTTTGTGCATCAGGGAGAAGGCAGGAAAAAAGTGCCAGCTCTCTAGTAGAAGGGGCAAGATACTTTTCCAACAAAAGGGAGGGTTTGTCTCATGATCACTGATAATTTCCAGAAATCAGCAGACTTCTTTGATCAACAGCAGATGGCTCCATGATGGCTGTCAGGAAGTGCTTCTGTGACAGAAAAAGAATGCATGACAATTTTATGCAAGAAAACACAGGAACAGATGAGGTTAAAATTTATAGTTGAGCTGCTTGGCTTGTAGCAACTAAGTATACTCATTAGTGTAACAGAGCGTGCCTGCATGCTCAGTCACTTCAGTCATGTCTGACTCTTTGTGATCCCGTGGACTGTAGCCTGCCGGGCTCCTCTGTCCATGGGATTTCTCAGGCAAGAATACTGGAGAGGGTTTCATTTCCTACTCCAGGGATCTTCCCAACCCAGGAATCTAACCTGGATCTCCAGTGTCTCCTGCATTGCAGTGGGTTCATTACCACTTGAGCCACCTGGAGTTAAAGTTATTATTATTATTATTTTTTAATTCGTGCAAGCCTGGTTTTTGTCTCTGGGACTCAGGTCCCTGGGGCCTTTGATTTTTTAATTTGCAAGACCTGTTTTGCCCAAGGCCATTCCCTGGTCCTTTTCCAGAATGGCTGTGCTCTTATTTTCCTGTCTCAAGAAGAATGGACTGTAGGGGACCAAGACAAATAATAGTTCAAGTGCGAAGCTGTGACAGTAGCTTAAGGGAGAGGGAATATTTGGCTTGGGTTAGTATAACTCAGTAATAGATTTCAAAATAACTTTAATTTGACAGTAAAGTTTGAAAGTCACCTTAAGTTGTCTTTTATTGTAGGTACCATCCTCAGTGGCAATTAGGTATTTGATTTGAGGCCTGTGAGTTCCCTTGACTTCCCACCACTCCCCCACTCCCCAACTTTGTGCATGGACAGGAAGCCTTGGTAATTTGACTTGGTAATTGGGTGCTATCAGGGATCATTGGTATGTATCTCTAGTATTATCTCATTGTTGAAAAGTCACTGCACAGGTATCTAGTCAAACTTCCCAGCAGATACTATCCTTTATGAACCCCTGGATTCCTAGCTTAAACCAAAAGAAGGTGTATCTCCAGAAAAAACATACTTTACAAGATGAATCAATATAGGAGACATAAGAGATCCAGGTTTGATCCCTGGGTCACGAAGATCCCCTGGAGGAGGGCATGGCAACCCAGTCCAGTATTCTTGTCTGAGAAATTCCATGGACAGAAGATCTCTGGCAGGCTACAGTCCTTGGGGTCTCAAGAGTCAGACACGACTTGGCAACTAAACTACCAACCTTAAGAAAAATGAAGCTGGATTATTTTTTCCCTGAATCTTTATGCAAACTACCACTTTGGGATAAAATAAAAGCAATATGGGGGAAAACAAAGCTGAAAGGAGAGTAAGCTTGAAATATAATACTAACACATGTTAACAATTGATACCTGCTATGAAAAATGTGGCCCAGTGGTTTTCTAAGACATACTAGACTGTGGAGAGATGAGCATATATGAGAATTTCCCAAGCCCAACTTCTTAATGTCGTAGCAGATTTATCTCATTATATTAGACGCTATTTTGTGTGATGATTCTGTAGTTGAACTACATGTGTTTTTGTTTGTATATGTGTGAGTTACAAAAAGCATCTTGTCTGATATTTTTGCAAAGCCATTTTCTAGACTACACATCAGCTATTTTGTCACCAGCTGGGCTGTCTTTTGCTTGATAGTAAGGGTCTTGAAAAGGAGAGTGTGTGCATTTCAAGTTTTCTTATTAGTTCCAATGCCAGTTGTGAATCATCTCATCAAGCCTTTGGACTTTAATAGCCCAATTTTCAGAGAAGGCAATGGCACCCACTCCAGTACTCTTGCCTGGAAAATCCATGGACGGAGGAGCCTGGTAGGCTGCAGTCCATGGGGTCTCTAGGAGTCAGACACGACTGAGCGACTTCACTTTCACTTTTCACTTTCATGCATTGGAGAAGGAAATGGCAACCCACTCCAGTGTTCTGGCCTAGAGAATCCCAGGGACGGGGGAGCCTGGTGGGCTGCTGTCTATGGGGTCGCACAGAGTCAGACACGACTGAAGCGTCTTAGCAGCAGCAGCAGCAGCCCAATTTTAGTGCTTGTTCACACTTCAGTACCCAAGTATCACCAGCGACATTATTACAGTGCATGTTTATTAAACTATGTTTTACATCACATTGAGTAATTCTCTTATGGAAACTTCCTCTGAATATTTTTAAATTTTGATTTGAGCTTCAGAATTTTGATCAATAGATAAGTAATAATCTCACTTTTCTGTTTATGAGAATTAAATATCAGAAATTGCAGGATGCATTAGCAAGCAAGAGCCCCTATTCAGTAGTGACTATTCTGTCCATTATCTCCATAAGGGTTTTATTTCATTTGCATATTATTTCATTATAAATACATCATGTATGTTTCATTAAATAGCACATATATTTTACCTTATTCTGAAGGAAAGTTGTCAGCTGTATTAGAAAATATTCAGTTAGATAGCCAGATCTTTTGCCTACCTGACACCTAACATCTAGTTAGGTAGAAATGTCAGGAAAATGTCAGACTGCATATAAAGTGTTGTTTTAGTTGCTCAGTTGTGTCCAACTCTTCGCAACCTCATAGACTGCAACCTGCCAGGCTCCTCTGTCTATGGGATTTCCCAGGGAAGAATACTGGAGTGGGTTGCCATTTCCTTCTCCAGGGGATCTACCTGACCCCAGGATTGAACCCACATCTCCTGCCTTGCAGGTGGATTCTTTACCACTGAGCCACCTGAGAAGCCCATAGAAAGGGTGCTACTGGTTAATTGAATATTCTGGTGATCTGATGGTTAGAAATAAGAACAAAAGTGTGTTTTACCTGTTTTTACTGAATATTTTTCTAAAGTATCAAAGTCTGTTGTATTCCTTTAGTAAGTAAAGTCTCATAACCACTAAATCTTTGTTGATTAAGGATCTTGCAGGACAAGAGGCTCATATTCTAGAAATTCTGGCTTAAACAAGGCCTGCAAAATGATCTTTAATTTTACAATGTGCCTCTTTTCTTCTAAAAGAAGAGACATTTACCTAAGTGGCTCAGTTATTAGAGTTCTTATTAATTGAAATAATACTGTAATGTATTGTTCAACTATAGGGGTTAAAAATATGGATTCTTAACTAAGTCAATTCCTTGACCTGCTGCATCCTAGATGTGATGTCATGTATCTATCTTAACCCTTAGGCCCCTCATTTTCTGTTTTCTCTTCTGTCAAATGAGAATGATAACAGTACCTAATGCTCAAAGGTGTTGTGGAGATCAAATGGATCATTACACATGTAGCACTTAGTCAGTATGGGTAGATAGTAAATGGTCAAGTCATTTTATTTGCAATAATTGCCCCCAGCTGTTTGCCATTTTATGAACGTAAACATAGTTCTAGGGTTGGGGTGTTGCCAAAGGATCCTCTTATCCACTCATTTTTTGGTAATTTTTTTTAAAAGTCCCTTAAGACATTTCATACTACTCCATATGGTATCTCCTGAACTTGCTAGTGAACAGAAAAAATCTGTCTTCCTTCCTTCCTCCCTCCCTCCCATCCTTCCTTCCTTCCTCCCGATAAAGTGAAAGATAAACTCAAGGATGGAACACCTGTGTGTGTCAGGAAAGTCAACATTAGACTCAGGAAAAGTCATTTATTTGCAGCAGAAATAGTACAGCAAATATATTTCTATGCAAGTGTAATACTGTTCAAGTCTGGGCTCTACCTGGTGGCTCAGACAGTAAAGAGTTGCTCTTCAATGTGGGAGACCTGGGTTCTATCCCTGGATTGGGAAGATCCCCTGGAGAAGGAAATGGCAACCCACTCCAGTACTCTTGCCTAGAAGATTTCATGGACAGAGGAGCCTTGTGGGGTAGAGTCCATGGGGTCAAAAAGAATCGGACATGACTGAGCGACTTCACTTTCCTTTTCTTTCTGGGCTGCACTAATAGGAGAAAAAGAGGTGTTTCGGGGCAAAGAGTTATAGGGAAGAAACAGAACCTTAAGAGCAAAGACAGCTTTGAGCATAGATAGAATGAACATGTCTAAATACAGTAAGTCTAAAGTAAAAAAAAATGCTCTCATCTATATTCTCCCCTGCCTAACCTCATATATTACAAAAATCTGCTATGTTTTATTTTCCCACTCTATAACTCTAAACAAGTATTTGATTCTCTGGGAAAAGTTATTTAAATATTAGATACTTGTTTGTTAATCTGTGGCACTCACAGAGTCCAGAAGAGATGAAGCACTGGATGGAAAAATTTCCCTGGTGGGGCGGGGGGTGGGGATTAGCATGTGTTGACTGTTCACTATGGCTCATGACTTTGTCTCAACTCATGAACTTCACATACAACTTCCCAAATCATTATCTCTATATTATAATGAAGAAATTGAGGCCCAGAGAAATCAAGTATATCACCCCAAACTACACTGCCATTAAGTCAAAGAAGAGAGTTGAACCTAAGATAACCTGAGATTTTTTTCCATGTCTGAATTGGGACGAAGTATCTAAAAGCATTGCAGATGGGTAAATGAAGCAAATAATGGAGTGGAGATAAGCCCAAGGAGGAAAATAAATCCTCCAGTATTATATCCATAGCTCCAATATCATTAAAATTAGTTCATGGATGTCATTCAGTGTTACATATGTAAGAGGAGACAGAGTATCAGAGTATCTAGTCTGTTCAGGTAACATTCATTGAGCTGTTACCAGGCAATGTGCTTAAAGCTAAGAATAAAAAGATAAATAGGTCTATTTCCATGCCACAATTACATAATCTTGATTACTGTAGGTTTATAAAACATCTGGAAATTAGGTAATGTTATTTTGTTCTTTTTCAAATTGGTTTGTTATCCTATATCGTTCATGTTTCTGTATAAAGTTGAAAATGAGTTTGTCAGTTTCTTGTTGGGATTTTGATTTTGATCACACTGAATTTACACATCAATTTGAGGAGAATTGACATTTTAACAATGTTAAGTCGTCCACTCATTCACATCTTTATCTCAGCAATGTTTTGTACTTTTAGGTGTACAATAATTCCATGTCAAATCTATACCTAATTATTTCATATGTTTAGTGTTATTACAAATAGGACATTTCCAGTTTCACTTTCCTATTTTTCATTATTAGTATACAGAAATATAGTTGACTTTTTAATATTGATCTTGTATCCTACAAATATACTAAACTCACTTATTAGTTCTAGAAGCTTTCGTGTAGGACACAAAGGTTGTCTGCATTGATGATCATGTTATATGAGAATAAGGATAATTTTACTTCTTCCTTTGCAGTCTTCATCTTTTTTCATTGTATGCTCTAGAACATTCAATAGACTGTTGAATAGAAGTGTTGTAAGCCAACATATTTGCTGTATTCCTAGTCTTAAATGAAAAGCATTCAGTTTTTCACAAATAAGTGTGATGGATGTTAGCTGCATGTTTTTCATTGGTGATCTTTATTAGGTTGAGGAAGTTCCCGTTTATTCTTGGTTTTGTTGAGAGCATTTTATTAGGAGTAGATGGTTTTTGACAAATTTTGTTTATGGGTGTATTGAGGTAATCATGTTTTTCCCTATCTGTTAATATAGTGAATTATCCTGACTGGTTTTGAATGTTGTACTAACTGTACTGTACAAGCTTCTCTAGAGTACGTCATGCTACTCTTTTAAAATATTTTTTCATCAAACTTGCTAACTTAAAAAATATTTTTGCATTTGTATTCATGAGGATTATTGGTCTATAGTTTTCTGGTAATGTTTTTACCTGGTTTTGGTTTTAGGGTATTTCTGGCTTCATAGAATGAGTTGGGAGATATTTTTTCTTCTTTTATTACTTGGAAGAGTTTCTATAAAACTGATGTTATATCTATTAAAGATATTTGGTAGAATTCACAACTG
Organism: Bos grunniens; assembly: GCF_055505025.1. Taxonomy (NCBI): domain Eukaryota; kingdom Metazoa; phylum Chordata; class Mammalia; order Artiodactyla; family Bovidae; genus Bos; species Bos grunniens. The sequence continues at coordinate 139,595,000 of NC_141194.1, forward strand.
AAGCCATGTAGGGCTTGGGATTTTTCTTGTCAGAAGATTTTTAACTATAAATTCAATTTCATTAATAGATATGAGACTATTCAGATTTTCTATTTTTTCATGAGTTATCATTTCTGGCTTTTGTTTTTCAAGGAATTCATCCATTTTGTCTAAAATTTAAAGTTTATTGCCATATAGTTCTTCATAATATTTTCTTATTATTTTACTATCTGCAAAATCTGTAGTCATGTCACCTCTCTCATTACTGGTTATTTGTGTTCTTTCTTTTTTCTGATTACTTTGCTAGATGGTTATCAGTTTTATTGATCTCAAAACATCCAAGTTCAGTTTCATGGATTTTCTTCATTTCTGTTTTCTAATTCATTGATTTCTTCATCTTTATTTTCTTTGGTTTACTTGGGGGTTAATTTGCTCTTTGTTGTTGTTGTTGTTAGGTTAAGGTGGAATCTAATATCATTGATTTGGGATCTTTTCTGTTATATGTGTTTAATGCTAAATTTTTTCCTTTGAATATTGTTTTGTCGTTTACAGAATATTTGTACCTTATACAAATACATTTTTCTGGTCATTAGTTGGGGATCTGAAAAGGTCCTTTTCAAGTGGCATGCATACAGTAGTTTTGCAAAGGGAACACAAAACCACAGGCTAAATATTAGAAATATTTTTAATCTTTGATTTTATTAATAATAATTTTAAAAATATTTTAAAATTATAAGAAATTGAAATGTCATATAGATATAAAGCCGCTTTGTTCCTGTTCATCCAGATTCACTAGAGGTTCAATTTCATTGTTCTTTATTTCCTTAAATACTTGGTTGAAAATTTGTGACAAGCACTGAACTATATACTCTAATGTATATGGAGAGAGAGACAGAGAGTAGTTTTAGAGCCCAGGAGAGGAAGTATGCATGGAACAACCAGAGAAGACTTCACTGGGTGATAATATGAGATATGTATTGGAGGATTAATAGGAGTTCACTGAGGCTAAATAGTATAAAGATGCATTTTGCTGGAAAAGCTTTGAGAGAATTTTTATCACCTCAGAGGATCACTGCAACCTGTGGGAGAATTTAGGTTTATAATAAGGACTAATGTAGATTAAAGCCAATGAGGCAGAATAATCCCTGCTCTAAGCTTAAGAATATGGAGTAATAACAGAACCCACAGGAGGAAATGTGGCGAGATTCTACTTAATATGTCATCGTTGAAATCCCTTACTTAAACCTGTGCCTCAGGACTTATACATGGCTCCTAATTTGTGAAGCATCACATTGTATCTGATTTTTTAGAGAGTGCTGAACTTGACTGAAATTGTCCTCGCTGAAAGATATTAGTAGAAAAGATGATGAAAGTAATTGTAAATGCTATGTCTTCACTTTAACAGAAAACACTAATATCCATTCAAATAGTCATATATATAAATATATAGTCTGAATTCCAGCTTGGTATGTTATATATTTTTTAAAAGATTGTCTAAATTTCCCCTCACAAAGTCCAGAAAAATAGCAGTTTTCATGATAACACACAATGCATTTGAGAAGGTAGATGACTGATAAATACTTGAGCTGACAGAACCATTGTCTTTCATCTTCAACTGGACTGAGAAATAACAATAGAAGTAAAACCTTGAAATACATGGTAATTTCTTTGAAAGAGGCAAAGTATTTAGGCCAAGATTTTTAATGGGTTACAGAGGTAGGGATAAGAAATATGAGAACACAGATTAGGAATAGTGAGTATCTATGATTGGCTCATGGATTTCTTTTTTTCAGTTTTACAAATCAGCTTTATGGAAATTGGCAAGATACAATCTTTTTACCCCAAGCCTTCAATGGAAAGTTTAGCAATTGAAACTTGATATAATATGTGCTATTTTAATGGATTATGGTCTATGAAGTTTCTGAAGTTTGAGCCACTAAATAAAATGAAAAGTTTAGCTCTGAACATTGCTTTCCTTTCTTTTTTCTTAGTGGCCGAATATTTGAAGTACTTCTGGATTTTCCACCACGCCTCACCCCCTGCACCACTAGCAGTAGCTACTGCTTTGTCAGAATAGCTTTGAGTCCCCTTCGGGAGGTTTTTGTTGGGAGTTATATTAAAAGGATCCCTATGCATTGGAGAAGGAAATGGCACCCCACTCCAGTACTCTTGCCTAGAAAATCCCATGGATGGAGGAGCCTGGTGTCCATGGGGTCGCAAAGAGCTGGACACTACTGAGCGACTTTACTCACTTCACTATGCATTGCAAATTACTCAGCAAAGTAAAGAAGTGACACTATTGTAATTTCTATTCTAGAATATGCACCACCAATATTTACTGTGGCAGAGGATTCTGTGTAAAAGATATATTTTGATAGGTGATGGCTGTGAGAGACTCAATGAGAAACTTTCATTGTTCCCCAAATGACCTTCAACCTGCTTAATAACAATTTGCTTTCTATGTTACTAGACCCTGTGGTCTTTAGGTAAACAGCTCTATACTCACTGGAGCGAAGTCGAAGAAAAAAATAGAGACTATTAAACACAATTTTCTAGGCTAAGTAGGAAAGTCAATATAGTAGCTGGTATAGTTAGACTTTTCTGGTTCTGCATGGAATATTTCATAAGTTTGTTGCTTTGGGTTTTCTCTAGGTTTGTATCCAAGCTGTGAGGGAAGAGGAAAATACATGTTGATCAATGATTTGTCTGTAGACTTCAAGCCATATCTGCGGAACTTTTTTAAGTAAGTAATTTCCAGAGTTCGGTTTCAAAGATAACTGAATTCCTTTTTGTGTTAATACACTTTGGTTTACTTTGTGTGCTGCTTTGTTATTATGAAGGAAAACTATCCTATTGGTGTAGAGTTCCTTTTACTGTGCTAGCTTCTGAGGTTTGGAGAAGGGTTTATTGCTTTTTCTAGACAACAGTAAAATTCTACTATCTTGCTTCTACCTGCAAAATTGTAGAAAAAAATTACTACTCATATACATTCAGGCTATGAAAGTCAGCCAGACCTTAGCAAGATATATATGCCCATCAGGACAACCCATTGGTTTTTCAAGACAAGGAGATTCACTCACTCTCATCTTCTTTTGAAGAGGGAAAAGAAAATAACTCACTTAGCCAGTTTTGCACACAAAGGAGAAAACTTTCCACCAGTCCAATCACTTTGAAATGAGAAATAACTCTTGTTACCCATGGATGACACATGTCAAATCCAAAAGAATGTGAAGAGAATACTAAGGTCCCTAGGATTGGCATTTTAGGGGAATGCACGAGTCTAGGGGTAGAAGGAAGAGGAAAAGAAACACAGTAGAAACAATTGGAGAATATGTGTAAAAGGTTGTCTATAATAATAAGAACTATATGATAGAGTTGTTATGAAGATTAAATGGGTTAATATATTTCAAGTGTTTATAACAGTTTCTGGTACGTAAAATATTTTTTTAAAAGTTTGCCCTCAGTAGTATTAATATATTTAATGCTGTGTGAAGTGTTGGGGAATAAGAATAGATAAGAAATCAATACTGCCTTCAAGGAATTGAGAGACTGCAGAAGAAGTTAGAAAAGCAAACAAAGGAGCATGGGACTAAACCTACCTGATGGCCCAGGAAGGCTTCACAGAGGAGTTAATATTTTGAAATAAGCCTTAAAGGGTTAGGATTTTGCCAGTAGGGAAAAAGATTTAAAGGTGTTTGAACTTAAGGAGACAGAACGAGAAAAGGCACAGACATGCCAGTGAATGGTTAAAAGTTCTAAAGTGTATGGCTCGTATTCAGGCTACTGAAGAGAGAGGATCTGATTATTTGACAGATTCACTAGTCCCTGTCCAATATGTAATGCTTCTATTGAATAGTTTCTGTGCCCAATAAGGTATCTTTCCCTTTTGTCCAAGGACAAATTGATTTCTGATCTGTTCTAAATGGTTTGTTCAGTGTGGTTAAGGTCAGAAGACAAAAAGCCTGGCAAATTGGATGTAAAGTATCACTTTTTATGTGTCACTTTGGGTATGGTTGGTATTTACAGCATCATGGCCTATCTCTTGCACATATCCCTATAGCTAGAGTCCCTGATGTCTTCCCCCACATCCTGTGCCTCGTTTGCGTCAACCTTAGCAGCTCTGACTATGGTGAGAAGTACCTTGATCTTAATAACCTCAACCCACCAGCTTCTGGGGGCCAGGATTTGTTTGTTATCTATATGCTTTACATTCCTTGTTTTGCACTGGAATTGCCCTGGGGGAGTCATACTTATTCTTTGCCCTCTAGTAACTCACTCAAGTTTACTGAGTATGAAATAATGCACCAGAATCATGGCATTGCTGTCTACCATCTTTGTCTTATTTGCTATACAGCTGCTGTGACTTACTGTTTATATTAGGCAATGGCACCCCACTCCAGTACTCTTACCTGGAAAATCCCATGGATGGAGGAGCCTTGTAGGCTGCAGTCCATGGGGTCTCTAGGAGTCAGACAGGACTGAGCGACTTCACTTTCACTTTTCACTTTTCATGTATTGGAGAAGGAAATGGCAACTCACTCCAGTATTTTTGCCTGGAGAATCCCAGGGACAGGGGAGCCTGGAGGGCTGCTGGCTATGGGGTCACACAGAGTTGGACACGACTGAAGCAATTTAGCAGCAGCAACAGCAGCAATACCAAACCTTAACCAAATCAGAGCCAGTTCTCCCATTTTCTTATGCCTAATGTGCACTCATATGAACCAAGTTCCCTTCTCATAGTTGTTATACCACTAAACTACAGGTGCCCCCACCTTCTCTAATGACAAAAATGGTAAAGTTCCAGCTGGCTATGTGGCTTAGGTCTTCTAAATTATTATCACAGAAGAGCTATAGTCAGATTAATCTATTTTCCTAAGAAATGCTAAAGAAATAGTCATAAGTCATATTAAAAAGGGTATGTACACTAATCATTATTAGAAACAAATAAGTGAAATGATTATGACTTGCATTCAACAAATGCTAGCAGTTTTTCAATACTTTGCTCTATAGTATCTTTTAATATGACATGTGCCAAAGACGCACAATACAATACAGCATTGGATTATCCAAGGGTCACATGTTTGAATTATAATACTTATTCCTGCTAATCCAATTGACTTTGAAACTTTTAGTTTTTGATGCCTTATACCACAGTCTGTAGCTAAAAAACAGAATTATTTCTCAATTTGGTCCCAATTGTTGATCTAATCAGAATTTATTCTATGAGAAACAACTCAGGCCCTAGTACTCTTGTTTACCTATCTTTGAAGCACATAAATCTGTAAAACCTCTGCTAAAAACATCCTTCCTCCCTCCCCACCAACAGTTTTTAGCACACAGCAAGTTTTATAGAATTTAGCTGTATCTCTTGCAAGTCACTAAACATGTTTGCAGTCAAACCTGCTTTTGCTGAGATGGCTTTTGTCAGTTGTACGTGATGATGTTAGCATGTATGACTTTAGAGTTGAGCTCTCAAGTCTTTAATAAATGATCTCGAAACACGACTGATGTTGCATTACAGTATGTCTTAAAACACGAATATTTTATTCATTAAATCTTTAAATGATTTTATTTGATCATATTTGCAACCTAGTTCTGAAAATTTGGAAATTTTATAATTCAAATAATAGTAATGATATAATGACGAAACAATCTGGCTGAACCTGAAACAACTTTCAGATCAGCTTGAAATCATGTTAAAATTGAAGTTGTCAAAAAATCTAGAGATCACTTAATGTCCACAGTTCTTTCATATGTAGTTCTTTGATGCATAACTGATGGATCTGGTTTCTCTTGCACAAATAACCTATTAGAATAAAAGAGGATGAAAAGAAAAACCTTGACATCTGCATTTAATTCTAAGTTGTGAATAAGAAAAACTCTATTTAATCCCAGTTTGCAGATTTAGTATTCACTTTTAGATGCAATGTTAAACTTAAATCGCCTTCACACTTCAATTCCTGTGCCTCTGTGGCCACTTTTTTTTTTTCTTTCTTTCTATTTCTACCTCGAACTCTTTGCTCCAGCCTGACTACTTTGCTGTCAGTTCCTTGGACACGTTATACTCACTTGTGCCTCAGGGCCTTCAATTCCTCAGGGAGGCCTTCCCTGGCCTCAAAACTGGGTTAGAACCAGTGTAGACCCTGTACTTCCTGTTTGTGATATTCTCCACACCTATTTTATTTATTTAGTGTCTATCTTCTTCACTAAAGTCTGTGAAGGCAGAACTTATATTTAACTTGTTCAGTACTGTATCCTCGGTACTTGGTCTATAGTTACTATGTTTCTGGTAGGGCTTACCTCTTCAGACACTTATCAGCGCTTTCTCGAGGAGTTACATATGATACACATTCTGTGAATTTCTATTTGCTTATAGTTGGCCCTGTAAGCATCATATTTTTGCCATAAGAATTATTTTATCTTCCCAACCAGACTGGAGGATCATTGCTAGGTAGAATAATGTCATTTTCCATGTCACCCTTGGCGAGCACTCTACTCTGACTCTATTGAAAATAAGTGGTGCATAAAGATACCCATAAGCATGGACACAGTAATCCCCTCTTATCCATCCTCAGTGGATACCTGAAACCTCAAATACTACTGAACCCTATGTATCTGTTTTTTCTATAATGCATACTTATAACAAAATTTAATTTATAAATTAAACACAGTAAGAGATGAACAACAATAACTATTAAAATAGATCAATTATAATATACTATAACAAAGCTTATGTAAGTGTGGTCTCTCTGTGTCAAAATATCTTGTTGTACATGCTTAAACCTTTTTTTTCCATGTTAACAAAGCATTTATCATGCACTATGGACATAACTTTTGCAGTTTGAGGTATGATAGCAAAACTAGGAAGAATTTATTTTCCTTCTTCACAATTTCTTGGATAGAAAATTTGTTCCTATTGTAGATCTTAGCTACTTCCCCTTTTGACTCAGCTGGTAAAGAATCCACCTGCAATGCGGGAGACCTGGGTTCAGTCCCTGGGTTGGGAAGATCCCCTGGAGAACGGAAATTCTCTCCACACCACTCCAGTATTCTGGCCTGAAGAATTCCATGTCCTGTATTATCCATGGGGTCGCAAAAGTCAGACTCAACTGAGGGACTTTCACTTTCACTTAGGCACTTCAGAATATGATTTTTTCCTTTCCTTATCAACTAAAGAACTTTCATCATTTCACTTAAAGAAAGCACTTTATAGCTTCTCTTTGACATATCTGAATTGCCAGCATCACCCCGAGACCACTATTAAGTAAAATAAGGGTGACTTGAATACAAGCACTGTGATACCATGACACTTGATCTCATAGGGGAGATGAATAACAAGTGAATAATGGGCAGGATACACTGAATGAAGAGATAATTGACATTCAGGCAAGATGGAATAGGGCAGCATGAGATTTCAGCACACTACACAGAATGGCATACAATTTAAAACTTATGAATTGTTTATTTATGGTATTTTCCATTTAATATTTTCAAACCATGATTGACTACAGGTAACTGAAACCACAGAAAGCAAAACAGTGGATTAGGGGGACTATTATACTTCCAGATATGGAGATAGGCATCTTATTTTCTTGTCCAAGCTGCACTGAGTCTTATTCTGGATTGAAGTAGGCTTGATTATTTTTCCTGCACCTTGTAAATCAAGCATTCAAAATTACAAGACAGAGTAAATATGTTTAATTTTAAGAAACAAACTGGATTTTATTTATAACATGTATATGTAGGCACATGTTAACTTCTTTGAAAATTATTCCTGTTTATAAACACTTGAAATGATGAGAGGTAAACTGATTTTACATCTGTTGCTTCACAACCATATAGAACATTGTAATCATTGGGTTTATTTCCTTCTGAACTATCAGAAATCAGACTTATGCAAACTCCATAGGATGATGTTTAAGAATGCATTTAGTATCTTATTAAGATTCAGGCATATATTAACCATATATTAACATGCATGGATACACACACAGAGACACACAGAAACACGCACTAATATATTAATCTTGCCTGTCCTGGCCCTATTGGAATAACAGTTCCTGAAAAACAGAGTTAATAGGCAAATGTTTAGGTTGATGGTACTCTATTTTCAGGTAAATATTAAGCATAAAACATAAACCTTTTCTCACTGACACCTTCTTAGGACTCAGTCTAGAACCACAGTGGCAAACTTGGTACTTTTTGCATAGTTGGTACCTGGTAATATTTTCTTTAATTTATGAAATTAGTAATGCTGTACAACCATGAAGCTTTGCCTTCTATTTCAGCATAGTACTCTGGGTCTGAAATTTTTATGATCATTTGGATAGCAATAAATTGGCTTAACTGTATAGAGATATTATACACTTGTTTTAGATAAAAATGATTTTCTCTGCTACAATTTCTCTCACTTTCTTCTGGTTATTTGGTTACTGCTGTAAATTAGTTTCAATTTGAAAATTGGTGTAGTTTTAAGTCATGGTCATGTGACTATTACTTCTTAGGTATCTAAGGAATTTTGCTTTTCTATTGTTCTTTTCATTTGCTCAAGATCTAGAAGATTGCTCTGTGAAGAACAGGCTTTCACTAAAGCAATGGCTCTTAAAGTGTATTGTGCATAATGATCTGGGGTATGGTTCAAGAATCTGCATTTCACAAATTCCCTTCCTCAGGTGATTTTGATGTGAATGTCCAACAAAACATCCTTTTCAGAAATACTGCAATAAAATATATTGCCTGGCTGATGACAGAGAAAGTCAATTACACAATGGCATGGCAAGCCCACAGAATATAGTTTTTTTTTTTTTTATAAACAACAAATTAAGGTGTGTTAAAAGGTACAAAAATGCATCCTAGTGAAGACAAATGGGACCAGTTAGGAAAGGGAATGTTTGAGGACTTACTCTGTTGTCAACAATTTTCCCTCAATAATAGCACAATTATCTGCTCACGATCCTTCAGCAATAGAAGGCAAAAAGTCTTTTAAAGCCTAAGGTAGTTCTTGCCATCTTGCTAGAGCAAAGCAGTATGTGGTAAATCAAGACTCATTGGACTGAATTTGTTTGTTCCAGACCACTTAACCAAGTTTATGGACTAAAGAAAATACCCAAGAGCTATGTCTGGGAGTTTTGCAGAGTTTCAACTTGGTTTTTAAAATGGTGGTGGGGGTGAGGAGGGAAGGGAACTTTGGTTGACAGCAAGGCCATGTGTGCATGATGGATTAATTCCAAGATGTGCTTCGGCATTGTTTACTTGTAGAAGTATGCATTCATTTGGCTTGAATTGTATCTGAGCAGAAAAGACACAATCCTGAAAAAAGACACCTGTTTAAGAATTTGTTCTGACAAAGGTTCATATAGTCAAAGCTATGGTTTTTTCAGTAGTCATGTATGCATGTGAGAGTTGGACTGTAAAGAAAGCTGAGCACCAAAGAATTGATGCTTTTGAACTGTGGTGTTGGAGAAGACTCTTGAGAGTGCCTTGGACTGCAAAGAGATCAAACCAGTCAATCCTAAAGGAAATCAGTCCTGAATATTCCTTGGAAAGACTGATGCTGAAGCTGTAATATTTTGGCCACCTGATGCAAAGAACTGACTCATTGGAAAAGACCCTGATGCTGGGAAAGATTGAATGCAAGAGGAGAAGGGGAAGACAGAGGATAAGATGGTTGGATGGCATCACCGAGTCTGTGAACATGAATTTGAGCAAGCTCTGTGAATTGGTGATGGACAGGGAAGCCTGGCATACTGCAGTCCATGGGGTCACAAAGAGTCAGACATGACTGAGCAAGTGAACTGAACTGAAGAATTTGCTCAACCACTTTAACAATGGGGTACGGGATCTGTGATATTCTGGGTAACTTTTGACACCAGATTTTAGACACAAATATGATGGGGCAACACAAGTATTTATCTGACATAAAACAGCATCAGGAATTTGGTTATAGAAAAAGTTTCAAAGTGGCATTAGAACAATTTATATTAGTAGGCAATGAAATTCTCTAATTGAACTATAATTCTGTGAGACCCAAACCAGCAACTAAAAATTACAATAATCATTTGAACTATGTTATTTTGATAACTTGTAAGCATCATCCTTTCTCCCCACTCTGCTCTTGGCTCTGGCACAGGGATGGGATGTACTGCACCACTGTTTATTGCAAGACATGAAATCATAAGTTGTAAATCCTCCCTTAGAAGAAACACTTCAGGAGAACTGTGTTCTCATTCAGGCTTTGCCACTTCTAGATCAGTCTGGCCTTTCATTTCACCTACTGGGCTTTGGTTTCCTCATCTATCAAATGTGGATAATCCCTCTTTACCTTTTCACAGCACTTTATATAAAATATTGTATATCAGTTATCTCTGTAGATGTTCACAACAGTTCCATGAGATAGATCAGATAGAGTCTGTACCACAGGAAAGAAATATTGCAAGAAAAGGCACAGTAAGCTTAACGTAAGTCTTGCATTTAGACATGAATTTACATCATACTATCATGCAACTTATACTACAATTTATATTGTAGGCATGAGAATAGGTGAACTATTGTCAGAGAGGAAAATATCTTGTTTAAGATATTTTGGTAACTCAGAGATAGCGTTTGGAATTTTTTCTCCCATCATAAAATGTGTCAGTAAAAGATATATTTCTTCTTCAGGAGCAATTTCTTGAAATAAAACAGGGAGGACTATCCAGCTGAATGAAAAAATTGTTACTGTTAGGCTCCAGAGCTGTTCTTTCCAACATGGTAGCCAGTAGCCACATGTGACTATTTAAATTAATTAAAATTAGCAATTCAGTTCTTCTATCAAACTAGCCATATTTCAGGTGTTAATAAACCACACATAGCTAATGAATACCATATTGGATAACACAGAGATAAAACATTTTTTATAATCACAGAAAGTTCCAGGATAGAACTGCTATGAAGTAATAGCTAACCAAGAGAAGTGATTGGAACAAAACATTTATCCTAATTGTTGTTTTCCTTTGGAAAATTTTCAAAGTTTATGCCTTTAAATATTCCTCCTTTTCCTTCCCCTCCATCTTATCAACATCTGAATTCACCCCTACTCTGTTACCATCTTGTCCTAGAGCTTAATAGTCTTAGTAGATGTTGCAGAAACACAATCAATTCATGAAAGGCAGGAAACCCAAACCATTTATTATGCTTCTTAAATCCTCAAAGAAAAATTCAATTGAAGATCAGTGTTTTGCCTGTTTTTTTAATCTAGAGGAATTTCCTGGAAGGATAGAGGAGTGAACTTTTTCCTCTTGCCCTCTATCTTCTTATCTAGCAAATGATCAACATAATTGCTAAAATCCTTACTGCTAGGATTCTTTTTAAATTTCACTGTTTAATTTTTTGTATTAAGAAGTTACTTTTTTAGAGCAGTTTTAGATTCACAGCAAAATCGAGAAGGCAAAAAAATTTCCTGTATACTTCCTGTCCCCATGCATGTATAACCTCCCTCATTATTAATGTCCACCACCAGCGGGGTACATTTGTTATAGCTGATTATTCTACACAGACACATAATCCTCTAAAGTCTATGTTTACATTACAGTTCACTATATACTGTGGGTTTGGAGAAATGTATAATGACATGTATCCATCATTATGGTTTCATTACACTGCCCTGAAAAATCTTCTGTTCTCCATCCACTCATTTCTCCTCTCCTTCTACCCTTGGTAACCACCTATCCTTTTACTGTCTTCATAGTTTTGCCTTTTCCAAAGGGCTTCCCTCATAGCTCAGTTGGTAAACAATCCACCTGCAATGCAGAAGACCCTGTTTGATTCCTGGGTTGGGAAGATCCACTGGAGAAGGGATAGGCTACGTACTCCAGTATTCTTGGGCTTCCCTTGTGGCTTAGCTGGTAAAGCTGGAGACCTGGGTTTGATCCCTAGGTTGGGAAGATCCCCTGGAGAAGGGCAAGGCTACCCATTCCAATATTCTGGCCTGGAGAGTTCCATGGACTGTATAGTCCATGGGGTTGCAAAGGGTTGGACATGACTGAGTGGCTTTCACTTTATGGGAATATAAGGTGAGCTTTTTTTTTTTTTCAAAAGTGAGAGCCATTCAAAAATGTGAGAAATGAGAGTTCCTGTTGCTCCACATCCTCACCAGCATTTGGTGTTGTCAGTGTTCCAGACATTAGTGTTAATGGAGTCAGATCCCCCAAATCTTTTGTTTAGTTTTTGCTGTTGCTTTTGTTAATGAAATCCTTTCCTATTCTGCAATTGTAAAGATATTTTTGTATTTTGCCATGTAAAAGATTTTTACTTTTATACTTAATTTTTAAATCAATTTAGAACAGTTTTTTTGTGTGAAATGTGAAATAGGAATCCATTATCGTTTTTAAAAAAAAATATGGATACCAACTTCCAGAGCACCAACTATTGAATAGTTCATCTTTTGCTCACATATCTCAGTGCTGAATCTGTCATATATTACATTTCCTTATAATATATGTCTAATTTGCTGCAAAGAAGCCATGATATCTATTAGGGAAGTCTCTAGAGTTAATTAATTAATTAATTTTTGAAGTATAGTTGATTTACAATATTTATAATATATATTGTAAATAAATATATATTAGATTCAGGTGTACATCATAATTATTTAGTGTTTTTTTTCCCACAGATGATAGTCCATTAAAAGTTATGACATTATAATGGCATAATAATTACAATCCCTTGTGCTATATAATATATTCTTGTTGCTTATCTATTTTATGTGTAGTAGTTGGTATCTCTCAACCCAATAACCCTATCTTTCCTGTTTCCCCTTTTCTCTACCCACTGGTAACCACTAGTTTGTTTTCTATATCTGGAAGTCTGTATCTGTTTTGCTACATACATTCATTGGTAGTATTTTTTAAGGTATATTTTTTATATTCCTCATATAAGTGATACATCGTATTTGTCTTTCTCTGTCAAATATTTCACTATGCATAATATTCTCTAGGTTCATCCATATTTATGCAAATGCCAAGAATTTCGTTTTTATGGCTGAGTTATTTTCCTGTGAGGGGTGTGTGTGTCTGTGTGGTGAGTGTGTGAGTGTGAGTGACACTTCTTCTTTATCCATTTTTGTGTTGATAGGCACTTAGATTGCTTTCATATGTTAGCTGTTGTAAATAGTGCTGCTATGAACAATGGGGCACATGTATCTTTTTGATATTATATTTTTGCTTTTCCAGATAAATATCCAGTAGTGTAATTGATGTATTAAAGAGTAGTTCTATTTCTAGTTTTTTGAGGACCCTCCATACTGCTTTCCATTCTCAACAACAGTGTAAAAGTTGCCCTTTGTTCAACAGCCTTGCCATTTGTTTGTTATTTGTAGACTTTTTGATGATAGCCATTCTGACCAATGTAAGGTGACATCTCATTTTGGTTTTGATTTGCACTTCTCTAATAATTAGTGATGCTGAGATTTTTTTCATGTTGCTATTATTCACCTGTATGTCTTTTTATTGGAAAAATTTCTATTCTGGTCTTCTGTCCATTTTTTGATAGGGTTAGTTTTGATATTGTTTTGTTTTATCAAAATATTTGACAAAATGTTTGTCAAATCATTTGCAAATATTTTCTGTCATTCTGTAGGCTGTCTTTTTGTTTTGCTGATGGTTTCTTTTGCTCTGCAAATTTTTTATAAAACTGATTGAGTCCCATTTGTCCATGATTGCTTTTATTTCTTTTGCCTTGGGGAACTGATCCAAGAAAAATGTTCCTACAATTTATATCAAAGAGTGTTCTGTGTTCTCTTAAAAGACTTTTATGTTTCCACATTTTACATTTAGGTTCTGTAAATGATTTTCACTTTATTTCTGTATATGGTATGAGAGAATGCTCTAATTTCATGGTTTTATATGTGACTGTCCGTTTTCCTAGCATCACTTGAAGAGACTATCTTTATTCCATTGTATATTCTTGCCTACTTTGTTGCAGATACCCGTAGGTTCATGGGTTTATTCCTGTGCTCTCTATTCTATGCCATTGATATTTGTGTCTGTTTTTGTACCAGTAATGTTCTGTTTTCATTACTGTAACTTCACAGAATAGTATGAAATCTGAGAGTTTTATACTTTCAGCTTTCTTCTTTTTCTCTAGATTGCTTTGGCAATTTGGAGTCTTTTGTGGTTCCATGTGAATTTTAGGGTTATTTGTTTTACTTATGTGAAAAATGTCATGTGTATTTTCATAGGGATTGCATTAAATTTGTAGATTGCTTTGGGTAGTATGGCAGTTTTATATGGCGATTTTAACAATACGAATTCTTCCAATTCCAAAGCATGGGATACCTTTCCATTTCTCTGAATCATGTTCAGTTAACTTCATTAATGTTTTAGTTTTCCAAAGACAGTTCTTTTCTTCCTTGGTTAAGTTTATACCTAGGTATTTTATTCTTTTTGATGCTATTAAAACTTTAAGCAGGATATTTTTGATTTCTCTTTCTGATACTTCATTATTAGTGTGTAGAAAAGCAAGAGATTTCTATATATTAGTTCTGTGTCCTGAGAATGTGCTGAATTCATTCATTAGTTCTAATGGTTTTTGGATGGAGAATTCAGGATTTTCTATTTAAAGTATCATGTCATCTGCAAATAGTGACAGTTTTACCTCTTTCCTTCAAATTTGTATACCTTTCACTTATTTTTCTTATTTGTATTAGGACTTCCAATACTGTGTTAAATAGGAGTGGCAAGTGGGGGAGGGGCAAGGGGAACATCCTTGTCTTCTTCCTAAATTTAGAGAAAAGGCTTTCAGCTTTTCACAGTTGAATATGATGCTGACTGTGGATTTGTTGTAAACAACTTTTATTGTGTTGAGATTTGTTCTCTCTATACCCGCTTTGATGAGAGTTTTCATCATGAATGGATGTTAAATTTGTCAAGTGCTTTTTCTGCGTCTATTGAGATGATCATGTGAATTATATTGTTCCCATGGTTAATGCAGTGTATCACATTGATTGATTTGGAATGTTGAATCATACTTGTGACTCTGGAATAAATCCAAATTCATTGTGATGTATGATCTTTTTTACATATTGTTAGATTCACTTTCCTAGTATTTTTTTGAGAATTCCTATACCTATCTTCATCAAAAATATTGGCCTATAATTTTCTCACTTTTTTTATATTATCTTTGGTTTTGTTTTCAGGTTAATGGTAAGCTTGTTGAATGAATTTTGGAGTACTCCATTCTCTTCAATTTTTAAAAATAGTTTGAGACATTTATGTATTCTTCTGTATGTGTTTTGTAGAATTTTTCTGTGAAGGCATCTAGTCCTGGACTTTTAATTGCTTGGAGTTGTATTTTATTACAAGTTCAATTTCACTTCTACTGATATGTCTATTAAATTGTTTCTTCTTTATTCAGTCTTGGCAGGTTGTATGTTTCTAGAAATTTGTTTCTTCTAGGTTGTCCAATTTGTTGACATAATGCTATTCATAGTTTTCTGTAATGATTTTTTTGTATCTCTGTGGTATTGGTTGTTATTTCTCTTTTTTCATTTCTTATTTTGCTTATTTGGGTTCTCTCTGTTTTCTTCTTGATAAAAAACGTGGCTAAAGGTTTATCAATTTTGTTTATCTTTTCAGAAAAAACAACTCTTTGTTTCATTGATCTTTCCTACTGTTTTTTATCTCTTTTATTTATTTCCTCTCTGATTGTTGTTATTTCCTTCCTTCTGCTGACTTTGGGCTTTTCCTGGTCTTCTTTTCATAATTCTTTTAGGTGGTAGGTTTGGTTGTCCATTTGAGATTTTTCTTGTTTCTTGAGGAAGGCCATATTGTTACAAACTTAGGTTTCCATTTTCCTTTGCCTGGTGGTATTTCCTGATTTCCTCTTTGATTTCATTATTGACTCAGTTTTTCAATAGCACATTGGTTAGTATCCACGTGTTTGTGCTATTCCCATTTTTCTTTATTTTTTTTAAGTATTTAAAAAAATTAAATTGAAGGATAATTGCTTTACAGAATTTTGTGGTTTTATGTCATACATTAACAAGAATCACCCATAGGTACACCCATGTCCTCTCCCTTCTGGACCTCCCTTCCATCTCCCTCCCATCCTACCCTTCAGCCTGTCACAGAGCCCCTGTTTGAGTTCCCTGGGTCATACAGCAAATTCCCATTGGCTATCTATTTTGCATATGGTATTGTAAATTTCTATGTTACTCTCTCCATACATCTCCCCTTATCCCTCCTCTCCTCCCACCATGTCCATAGGTCTGTTCTCTATGTCTGTTTCTCCATTGCTGCCCTGAAAGTAAATTCATCAATGCCATCTTTTCAGATTCTATATATATGTGCCATATTTATATTTCTCTTTCTGACTTACTTCACTCTGTATAATAGGCTCTAGTTTTGTCCACCTCATTAGAACAGATTCATGTGTCCTTTTTATGGCTGAGTAGTATTCCATTGTATAAAAGTACCACAGCTTCTTTATCCATTCATCTGTCGATGGACATCTAAGTTGCTTCCATGTTCTCACTATTGTAAATAGTGTTGCAATGAACATTGGTGTACATGTGTCTTTTTTCATTTTGATTTCCTCAGGATATATGCCTAGGAGTGGGATTTCTGGATCAAATGGTCATTTTATTCCTAGCTTTTTAAGGAGTCTTCATACTGTCTTCCATAGTGGCTGTATCAGTTTACATCCCCACCAGTAATGCAAGAGCGTTCTCTTTTCTCCATGCCCTCTCCAGCATTTGTTGTTTGTAGACTTTTTGATGGTGGCCATTCTGACCAGTGTGAGGTGGTATCTCATTGTAGTTTTGATTTGCATTTCTCTAATAATGAGTGATGTTGAGCATCTTTTCATGTGCTTGTTAGCCATCTGTATGTCTTCTTTGGAGAAATGTCTCTTCAGGTCCCTTTCCCACTTT
Organism: Bos grunniens; assembly: GCF_055505025.1. Taxonomy (NCBI): domain Eukaryota; kingdom Metazoa; phylum Chordata; class Mammalia; order Artiodactyla; family Bovidae; genus Bos; species Bos grunniens. Next base: position 139,611,885 of record NC_141194.1, read on the forward strand.
TTGATTGAGTTGTTTGCTTTTCTGGTATTGAGTTGTATGAGCTGCTTGTATATTTTGAAAATTAATTCTTTATCACTTGTTTCCTTTGCTGTTATTTTCTCCCATTCTGAGGGTTGTCTTTTCACCTTGTTTGCAGTTTCCTTTGCTGTGCAAAAGGTTATAAGTTTAATTAGGTCCCACTTGTTTATTTTTGTTTTTACTTCCATTACTCTACGAGGTGGGTCATAGAAGATCTTGCTTTGATTTATGTCATCAAGTGTTCTGCCTATGTTTTTCTCTAAGAGCTTATTAGTTTCTGGTCTTACATTTAGGTCTTAAATCCATTTTGAGTTTATCTTTGTGTATGGCATTAGGTAGTGATCTAATTTCATTCTTTTGCATGTAGCTGTCCAGTTTTCCCAGAACCACTTATTGAAGAGGCTGTCTTTGCCCAATTGTATATTTTGCCTCCTTTGTCAAAAATAAAGTACCCATAGGTGTGTGGGTTTATCTCTGGGTTCTCTATCTTGTTTCATCAGTCTCTATTTCTGTTTTTGTGCCAGTACTGTTGTGGTCAGAAAAATGCTTGGTGTAATTTCTCCCCTCTTAAGTTTGTTGAGGCTTGTTTTGTGGCCTAGTACTTGATATATCCTGGAGAGCTCTCCTGTGTGCACTTGGAAAGAATGTGTGTTCTGTTGTTTTTGGATGTCGTGATCTGTATATACCTCTAAGGTGCAACTGGTCTATTGTGTCATTTAAGACCACTGCTGCCTTGTTGATTTTCTGTCTGGATGTTCTGTCCTTTCATGTAGTGCAGGGTTAAAAGCCCCTATTGTTATTGTATTATTCTGCATTTCTCCCTTTATGTCTGTTAGTATTTGTTTCATATTTTAGCTTCTCCTATATTGGGTACATGTATATTAACAACTTATTAACTGGAAACATATTAATCTGTCTTTTGTTACCTGCTCATTATTGACTGGAGATGTTTCAATATTCACTTACATAACAAATTGCTGGCCACAGATATTAGTTTCTGCAAAAATCCCCCAGTTGTAATGTATAAACAGGTATAATATCCTCTTCTGGTATTGATCTCTTTATCATTATTTAGTGCCTATCTTTGTCTTCTGTTGTCTTTATTTTAAAGTCTATTTTGTTTCATATGAGTATTGCTACTCCTGCTTTCTTTTTGTTTCCATTTATATGAAATATCTTTTTCATCCCCTTACTTTCAGTCTGTGTGTGTCTTCACTCTGAAGTGAGTCTCTTGTAGGTGGATCTTGGTTTTCTATCCAATCAGCCATCATATGTCTTTTGATTGAAGAATTTAGTCCATTGACATTTAAAGTAATTATTGATAGGCATACACATATCGCCATTTTATTGCTTCTTTTCTGTATTCTTTGTATTTCTTCTGTTTAATTCTTCTTTGTTCTTTCCTCTCTTGTGGTTTGTTGGTTTTCTTTAGTATTATGCTTGTGTTCCTTTCTTTTTCAGCTTTTGTGTATTTATTTTAGGCTTTTTATTTGTGTTTACCATAATGTTCATTTGTTGACGCACAATTATATGTACTCGTTTTAAACTGATAGCCACTTAAAGCCAAAAGCATTCTAAAATTTCATTTTTTACTCCCCTCTTCCATATTTTGTGTTTTTGATGTCGTATGTTACATCTTTGTGTTTATCTCTTAACCATTTTTAGTTTCTTTTTCAATTTGTCTTTTAATTTTTGTGGAGCTTTATTAGGGTGGATCCTCAGTCTTTACTATTACATTTGTCTTTTCTAGCAGGATTTTCCCCATTTCTATTTCTTACTTCTTTTCCACTTAGAGGAGATTCTTTAACATTTCCTTTACAGTAGATTTAGTATTATCAACTCTTAGTTTTTGCTTCTCTGAAAAGTTATTTATCTGTTCTTTGACTCTAAATGATAGTCTTTATTAGTAGAGTATCCTAGCACATTTTTCTCTTTCAGCACTTTGAATATAACATGCCAGTCCCCTCTGACTTCTGCAGAAAAATCATCTAATAACCTTATGGGGGTTCCCTTATCTGTGACTCTGTTTTTCTCTTGCTGCCTTTACAATTCCACTTTAAATTTAGCCGTTTTCATTATGATATGTTTTTGTGTGGGTGTGTTTGTGTTCATCTTGTTTGGGACCCTCTATGCTTTGTGTGGGCTTCCCAGGTGGCACTAGTAGTAAAGAACCTGCCTGTCAATGCAGGAGATGTAAGAGATGCAGGTTTCATCCCTGGGTTGGGAAGATCCCCTGAAGGAGGGCATGGCAACCCACTCCAGTATTCGTGCCTGGAGAATCCCATGGACAGAGAAGACTGGTGGGCTATAGTCCATAGGATCACAAAGAGTTGGACCCGACTGAAGTGAACTAGCATGCATACACATGCTTTTTGTACCTGGATATGTGTTTCCTTTTTCAAGTTTGGGAAGTTTTCATTTCCTCAAATACATTTTCAATCTCTTCTCTGTTTCTCCTTCTGAGACCCATATAATGTAAATGTTGTTATGCTTATTGTTGTTCCAGAGATCTCATAAACTGTTCTCATTTCTTAAACTTGTTTTTCTTTTTGCTCTTCTGATTGAATGATTTCAATCACTTATGTGGTCTCCAAGATCACTTATGTGGTCTTCTGTACCGTTTAGTCTTGTAGTCATTACTATGAGTGTGTTTTTTTCACTCCTGAATTATTAATTTCTGATTGGATCTTTTTTATTTTCTAGTTTCTTGTAAAAATTCTCCTTGTGTTCATCTCTTCTTTTCCCCAGTTCAGTTAACATTCTTATTACTAATGCTTTGAATACTTAGTCTGATAAATTATTTTTCATTATTTATTTTTTCAAGTTTTTTTTTTTTCTCTTGCTATTTTGAGGCCAATTCTTCTGCCTTTCATTTGCTTAGCTTTCTCTGCTTCTATGAATTTAGGTGAAACAGTTACCTATTGTGGTCTTGAAGGGTTTCTGTCATGTTGGTACTTCTCTATGTAGACTGTGTTTCCAATGCCTTTAGTGGGAGAGCATATTTGATGTTGATGCAAGTCATGTCTTTTCTCAGGGTCTGCTTGCAGTTATCACCATGACAGGGGATATCGCTAGAGATGAAGGGAAAGAGCTGTTGCTGTGTTTGAGGTGGGACTGCCTCTCTGTTCAGTGGTTGTCACCACCCAATTAGGGGCTGGGTCTGATCCCCAGTTGCTGGAACAGAAGCCCTGAGGGTCAGACTCAAGCTAGCTCTCTTCCCTTTAAGTGTGTGTTTTCCCCTCTCTCCACACAAGGATCCTTGCTCCAGAAAAGGGGAATGCTGAAGCAAGGCAATACCATGTGGACTCTCAGCTCATTTCAGTAGCAGACAGATATCTGAGCCATCTCTGAACTTTGATACACTACTTTGCAGGTTCCAGCAATTGTTTCCCTCACTTCACTCAGATCACTTTTCCTTCCTTCCTACTGGATTATGTGTGGATCTTTCTTACAATCCTTGTTGTACAGTGTTCATTCTGCCAGTTTCCAGTTAGTTTTGAGTGAAAATTGTTCCACTTGTACATATATTTTTTTATACATTTGTGACAGGAGGCAATTTCCATATCTTCCCACTCCACCATCTTGACCAATTTCTGCTCCTATGATTCTTAACATATGAAGTTCAATGACTGTTACATGGGAAGGGGGAAAATATTATTTACTGAGTAAGAAGTAGATCTAATGACTTCTAAGAATTCTTCCAACTCTAAGATTCTAGGAGAAACTTTACTTTTTTTCTCACCATTTAAGTTCTGTTTTATCTTTGTGTCTATTGAATCTGATTTTTTTCAATCTAAAACCAAACAATTGAAGGTGCAGTTTGGCGAATCTGGTCAAATAGTTTCTGAAGCATGCTCTTTATAGAATTAATGAAGATGACTTTTAAGGCCATAGATCTTATTTTGAACTCTACAAAATGAAAGGAGCTAAAGAGAAAGAGATAGAGGGTGAGGGAAACCAAAAAATGGTTATATGAGAACTGATAATAAATGCATGTTAAATCTAAGGCTGTATCCCAAAACACAATTGTTTGTTGTTGATGTTACAGCAAGGGATAGGGGGGTGGGGAGGATAAAACCAATGATCACAATTGTGAGGTTGAAAGCTTTAGAAATGGCCTCTGACCGGAGTATCCACCTGGAAAATTGGAGAATTTAGCTGACAGTTAGGATGAAAAACATGGCATAATTTCACCTCTAGAGACAGTAAATAATAAAGATGATATAACATTTTAAAAATTCCAAAGTAGTAGGAGCATGGCAACCCATGAAGGCTGCTTGGGAAATCTTTTTCATATTACTATTTCTACAAGCATCTCCAGTAGAGTAGAAATAGTACTAATGAGGGGGCAAGGGACCTAGATTTGACACACAGTTTTGCCATTAATTAAATGATTGACCTTGGTCTGGTCACTTCCCTTTTGGGGGACTACTTCAGATTTGTAAAAGGATGGTTTCCAAATCATGGATCACATGATCTCTTAAGTTTCTTCTACCATTGCCATTATGTAATTTGTTGAGCAACACCGTGACAATAACGACTGCTAAGTCAATTCAGTCGTGTCCGACTCTGTGCAACCCCATAGATGGCAGCCCACCAGGCTCCCCTGTCCCTGGGATTCTCCAGGCAAGAACACTGGAGTGGGTTGCCATTTCCTTCCCCAGTGCAGGAAAGTGAAAAGTGAAAGTGAAGTCACTCAGTCGTGTCCGACTCTTGAGCAACCCCATGGACTGCAGCCTACCAGGCTCCTCTATCCATGGGATTTTCCCAGCAAGAGTACTGGTGTGGGGTGCCATTGCCTTCTCCAGACAATAATGACAGCTGCTATCTATTGTATACATCATGCACTGTTCTGAATGGCTTAATATGAATTTAACACTCATTTAGTGCTCATAACCCAGTGAGGTAGGAGCTATTATAACCACTTTGTTTTAGGCAAAAATCTGAGACCTCAGGGATATTAGATAACTTGTCCAAGTTTATCAGCTGAAAGAGCCAGGATTTCAACTCCAAACTGTGTGATTGCATAGATCATGTTTATAAGTAGTACATTAGCTTTCCCAGTCAATATGTTCTGGTAATATAAATTTCAGTAGAAAATGAATCCATAAAGAAAATGAAATTTTTTGTATTTTCTCCTTATTTGTGGAATCTCTCCAAAAACCTTCCAAAACTTCGAAGGTCTTTGATATCATAATTACTATTTATTATTTTCTTTCTTTTATTGAAAGCACTGTGCTACATGCTTTACATTTATTTTCATTCTCATTCAACCCTATGAAGTTAGGACAATTATTATCCCCCTTTTATAGATGAAAAAACTGAGGCACCACATTTGGTAATCTAATTGAGTTCACACAGATGAGTATTGACAGGTAAATTCAAACCCAGCTTTACCTGAATTCAAACAAAACTCCTTTCTATTGCTTTCAAATTCTATATTCTCAGACTTAAATGTAGGAAATGAAAGAGAAGAATCCTTTCAAGATGCATATGCGTGTGTGTGTGCACATACACACACACACGCCTTAATTACTTATGCAGCTATTTGGATGATGTAAAGATGCTTGAAATTCTAAAACATCTGGCACTGAAACCAACAGGAAATGAGGATGAATTGGAAAAACCATATTTTAGATCACTGAGTGGGTTTATGTTGAACTCATAGCACTGTGCACACTTTAATTTGGTCGATTGTTTTTCTATTTGCGAAACTATAGAACAGTTGGTGTATATTTGCCTAACTTTGGCTTCTCATGAAAATTAAAAATTTCTGTTAGTGTCCGTCAGTTGAAATCAAGTCTTGGTCTTACCTAGTCGGGGAACCTAGCCCACCAAACACTTAGGGAACATAGGAACAAGGAAATATCAATACCTTTATGTTATACTGGGAAAACAATAGAGTCTTAGTAAGAAATGAGGCACATTAGTGCTAATAAGAAGAGGACTAATAAGTATTAGTAAGAATATGGTCCTAATAATAGAATGTTAGTAAGAAATTAAAGACTCCAACAACTTCCCTACAAGGGAACTACATAATCTAAAAATGTATTTGAACTGAGACTTTTTTTTTGATATCAACTTACCTATTTTAGACAGAATAGAGGTACAATGGTAATGAGGGATGTATTACATAGATTTCTATTAATTGAGTTCTATTATCTCATAAATATCTATAAAAACTGAAGCCAACATTGAATCTCTCTCACTCTCTCTCTCTACACATGCACACACACACACACATATGTATATATATATAAAATGAACTAAAAATCTTGGATTAAGGAATAATGACACTTTTCATCAAGATTTTGGTGCTCCAGTGATTTTGTATTGCATTTTATCAATTATGAATATTTGATCGACCTAAACACTCTCACCTGTTTTTCCCCACATTGTTGGAATTCCTCCATTGTCTGATATCAAATGTAGTTTGCAGAGACTTCCCTTGTCTAGAAGTATACACAATATCTGCTAGTCCAATGACCACACTGACCTTCACAAGCAGACTTTTAACCTCTTTTATGACAATTGTTCTGTCATGGAGTCCATAATTTTGTGTAATAACCAAGTACTATCCTTTATCATGGGTGCAAGCCCTAATTGAAACTATGCTTGTTTTCAATAAATGATCTCATACTTTACAGCTCTATCCCTTTGAATTAGGTTGCATTCCAGTACTGCCTGGAAAATCCCATGGACAGAGGAGCCTGCAAGGCTTCAGTCCATGTGGTCGCTGAGGGTCGGACACGACTGAGCGACTTCACTTTCACTTTTCACTTTCATGCACTGGAGAAGGAAATAGCAATCCACTCCAGTGTTCTTGCCTGGAGAATCCCAGGGACGGGGGAGCCTGGTGGCCTGCCATCTATGGGGTCACACAGAGTTGGACATGACTGAAGTGACTTAGCAGCAGCAAGGCAAAAGTAGCATATGACAAAGAAATGCAGGTATGTGATGTTTTGTAGGATCATTGCACTGTAGAAGGCCTTAGAGCATCTTGACCTATGAAGGCAGGTGCCTACTCCTTGGGTATGTAAAACTTTATGGTTTTACCGAACCCTTCTTTATGGTTCGGTAGCTAAGTCCTTTTGCAAAATTGTGGTTCATAGTAAAAAATTAGTTGGGAGAAGGAGGGGCAGACATTTTAAATCCAAATCTAAATCCTACCAGATTTTATACAGTGAAAAATTATTTGTCTTTGTAGACCCTTAAAGATGGAAGGGACATTTGGAACCAGTTTAATTTTTTTTCCTTTATGGGTGATAAAAATAAGGGCCATAAAGGAGAAATGACTTGACCAAGGCCACATAGCTCATTAGTGGCAGAACTGGGACTTAAATTAGGTTGACATTCTTCTACAGACCAGATATACTAAATTTTAAATTACAGATACATTAAATTTCAAACTACAGTTGAAATATCAAGTATACTTTCAGACTGAGAAGATGTTCCAACCATAGAAACTTCACATTGTTGGCTTTATTTTAAGAAAAATTCCATGGGCCATAGGCCACTAAGACTTTTTCTGTACTGTGTTCAAAGAAAATGAATTAGGTTACAGTAGAAGTGGTGTAAGTGGTAAGTTTTCACCTCACAGTTGATCACAGTAAAAACAGAGACAATTTGGTGCCTTTTTGAATGTCTGCCAAAAATTTACTGTGTGTCTCAAATACTGATTCTTTCATTGATGTGCACAAAGAACTTAGCCCCCAAGGAAGCCTGTAGAATTGGTTAAATCTCAGAGATGGTTTATTTCTTTGGTGAAATTGACTAGTTCCTATACTTTTAAATATCATTTGATTTCATTTTTCCCCAAATCAGTTTGTTCCTATTGAATGAACTGACAAGCTTGGATTTTATTTAATTTTGTTCCTGTTCTCTTTTTAAAAATTCTTTTGCATATAAATACTTAATTCCTAAATGCCAATTTAGGAAATAGATTTAAAATTGCCTAAATTTAGTGAACTGAGAAGATTTCTAAATGGGATGGAATTGAAGAAAAATACTGTTATGAAAGAGTTGTCCTTTGCTTTTTCTCCTTTTTAATCTCAAGCATGAAAAATATCAGTAAAAGGTCAATCTGAACAAGATCTCCATTAAAACCTTGGACCTTTACTCTCTCTGTTCTGATCCTCTCCAAAACACTGTAAATAGATTCAATTGAAAGTACACTGGTGCAGAGAAGGGGAACTACAGAGTCACAGCAATTCGGGATATAAAAAGAAACAGGTTATTCATCTTGAGTATGACCATTCAGGTGTATTTTAGACGTTAAATTTTTGAGACTCTTTTTGATAAATACCTCTTGAAATCTGAATAATTCCCTAAATCCTCTCACAATTAGCAACTTGAATCACATGAAATGGCAGCTTACTTTAGGGAATCCATAGATAGTTCAGTCTTATTTTGGTTCAGGGAACATCAATAATATATAGGCTTTTGCTCTAATTTAAACAGTTCCATTGGGTTTAAAATAAAGCAATTCACAGTTTCATACTTCATTTTTTAAAAACTAACAAAAATAGAGTTCAGGCTGGGAATAGAACAAATCATCTATATAGTTCATACTGGATTGGGTGTTAGAGTTGGTTCAAAATTGCTTATTCTTAACAATTAGCTTATTATCTTATGCAATTAAGGGTTCTAGAATACAACAGTGCTTACATATATAAGGTGGACTTGTAATCCCTACCATCATCATCCAATGTTTTGGTTCCTCATCCCCATTCTCAAGAAGTCTATGGGGTACTATCAAACCTGTATATTAGCAGATCACAAAAGCGGCTTAAGCAAAGACACAAAGACCAAACATGAAGGGAGCACAGAGCTGACTTACTCAGTCTAAAGGTAGAAATTAGGCTAAACAAAACCAGATAAGATTCCCTTGGACCTAAAACCCTAAAAACAATGCCATCCATTGCTAATATTCTTGCCTATCCTTTTGTTTCATATTCCAGCATTTGGTTTAACTACAGAACAGTATACCATTTGGGAATATAGCCTTAAGAAAACTTTTGCTTTGTCTAGCCTTATAAAGAGGAGAATTCAGGCAATCATCTAGATTATTTATGATATAAAATAGACCTTTTCGCCTTAAATATTGAAATAGTCAAGGTCATTGCCATTCACCTAATTTTTTCTGGAGAAGTTGCTGGTGTAGAAATAAAGTCTTATAAAGGGTTTATAAAACCATCAGTTTCAATCAAAAGCTTTTATGATCTATTCAAGACAATTTAAAGGAATATCCTTTCTATAAGAACACCTGCAATGCACTTTGGAGATTAATGTTAGAGAGTAGAGATTTCAGGAAATCCCAGCTGCAATATGAGCTGATTCAATGTGTGTCAGCAAAGCAAAATGGAAAATCTAGATTTTAAAAATGAAGCATTGATGCCATAGATTACTACATTTAAGGCAAGAATGCAATTATAGCACCCATTCATTTAAGGAAAATTTTATTTCAAATGCTTCACCCAAAACAGTCTGCACTCCTCCTCTCCCTTTTGAAATGATATCTATGAGCTTTGGACTTGTTGAATCTCAGATTAGTTTGCCTTTTATGATGAGCATTCAAAAAATGTTTGTTGACCTGAAGTGTAGTTTAAGGAAATTTTCAAACAATTTTATATGTGAAACAAATGAGACTTTGTGTATAAGTCAGATATGTTGATGCATTTATATCTACACAGCAATTGCAAATAACTACTCAATCCAAGAAATGAAAATTAACTAGCAAAGCCTTGACAGCTCCAAGGATGTAGACATCAATAATATGTTTTAGCATATTAGCACTAACTCATTTTAAGCCAGTCCAATTTAGTTGTAGGGAAAACAATTTAGGATGTTCATATTTACTGTAGAAGGCTATCCTCTGACTTATGATGAGGAGTAACAAAGATAATTCATTCAGAGAGGACAGTTAACTATGACTGAAGTAATCCACAGTGCTACATTTGTACCACTAAGATGTAAGTAATTGCTCGCAGAAAGTTTTGATAGCAAACAGACATACATAAATGTATGCAATGCCTGTAGGTTGGAATGGTTGTGAGAATAGCGCATGAACCTAGCTGTGTTAATAGACATTAAATCTGGCAACATATAGTTGAAACCTAAAACAGAGTGGCTTAACCATGACACAGTTCAGTTATTTATCATGGAATAAAAGTGCTGAGTTTGGTAGTTAAGGGCTGTTATAGCAGTTCCATGGTTTTCAAAGACCCAGACTTGTCTAGCTATTTGGTGTTTGGTTCCTATGGAATGTCCTTCATCATTATGGTTCAAGAGGGCTACTTGTGCTTTTGTCATAATCTGGACTTCCTTGGTGGCTCAGACGGTAAGGCATCTGCCTACAATGCAGGAGACCTGGCTTCAATCCCTGGGTTGGGAAGATCTCCTGGAGAAGTAAATGTCAACCCACTCCAGTATTCTTGCCTGGAAAATCCCATGGATGGAGGAACCTGGTAGGCTACAGTCCATGGGGTCACAAGAGTCAGACATGACTTCACTTTCACAGGTTTAAAGCAATAGGATGGAGGAAGAAAGAAAGAGAACCATGTGTTCTATCACTTACAGAGAGACATTTGAAAGTTCCATGTCACATTTCCATTTACCCGTCATTGCTGAGAACTTAATCACATGCCACTCTCAAGTGCAAGAAAGGCTGGAAAATATAGTCTTTCAGTTGGATGTCAGTGTGTCCCACTGAAAATGAAGATTATGTTAATTTCAATGGATAGGAGAGTGCATAATTAATTGGTAGATAATTAGCAATTTCTAAGGTGCTTACTTTGGGGACAATAAACAATTTAAAGAACAATGAGCAAGTTAAAGTTTTCAGGTAGGAAACAATTTGTTCTTTTTTAAAAAAAATATTTCTCAGAGCATGAAATTGTTTCATAGTTTGGCATCTTTTGCTGATGACAAGATATATCTATATCTCCTATTAACAACACATCTCTTAATAGATCTCCTTATTCCACGAGAGTGAAGCATCACATTGCTTAGGGAGAGTTGAATACATGTCACTATTTCCAGTAGGGAAGAATTCTGAATATAGTGGGCTGGTGACTTGACTCCTGATATCAACATAAGTCTTGCTTAACAGAAATTTTACATATCTGTCCACTAGAGCATGACTCCTGAGGATAATATAGCCTATTTCCAGAATAGTTTCAATTAGATTTTATATATTGTTGTTCAGTCGCTAAGTCATGTCCAACTCTTTGTGACCACATGGACTGCAGCATGCTGGGCTTCCCTCTCCATCACCATTTCCCAGAGTTTTCTCAAACTCGTGTCCATTGAGTTGGTGATGCAATCCAACCATCTCATTCTCTGTCGTCCCCTTCTCCACCTGCCTTCAATCTTTCTGAGCATCTGGGTCTTTTCCAGTGAGTCAGCTCTTCACATCAGGTGGCCAAAGTGTTGGAGCTTCAGCATCAGTCCTTCCAATAAATATTCAGGGTGGATTTCCTTAGGATTGACTGATTTGACCTCCTTGCTGTCAAAAGGGACTCTCAAGAGTCTTCTCCAGCACCATAGTTTGAAACCATCAATTCTTCGGCACTTATCCTTCTTATGGTCCAGTTCTCACATCCGTACATGACTACTGGAAAAACCATAGCTTTGACTAGATGGACCTTTGTCGACAAAGTGATGTTTATGCCTTTTTAATACACTACCTAGGTTTGTCATAGCTTTTCTTCCAAGGAGCAAGCATCTTTTAATTTCATGGCTGCAGTCACTGTCCTTGGTGATTTTGGAGCCCAAGAAAATAAAGTCAAAAATAAAGTCTGACACTGTTTCCGTTTTTCCCCCAGATTATATATATGTAATATAAATTGTTATATATACAATATATAAATTGTTTATATTTTTATAAATTATATATGTATAACTTATTAGAAAAATAAGCATCTTCTCTAAGTGAGAGAAATTATTATCTCAGCTAGAGGAAGAGAAAATTGAGAAGATAGTGACTATATAACACAGAGCCCTTTTACAAATAGCTGCCTTCTGCTTCTCTCTACATTTTTCCCTCCTCAGCATTCTTTATCACAGTCACTTTCTCCAGGCTTGCACAGGGCTAGGCCCTTTCTGTTTTAGTGCTAAGAGAAACAAGATCAGTGGAGTGCAGTACATGGCATACTTGGAAAGGTGGTAAATATTTAATAGATGATATAGTAAATAATGTATATAATTTACTAAGAAACAATGTAAATATTTTATGGACTTCAGTGCAGCTGTTAGGTTGGAATTAAACCTGGGAGGCTGGAGAAAAGCAGTAGTTCAAAAATGTCCTCTTCTGATAAGAGCACTTGCTGTCTCTAGTCCACAACCTGGAATGAGTGCTTGGCACTTAAGGTGTAGCTATGCTTTGATACTCTTGAATAGTGATGGGGAGTGGGTGGTGATGTGGATAATTCAAAATAGTGAGTAATCCAAATTGGAATGAAATTTTGAATTTTTGAAAGGTGGCTTCCTTTCCTAATTATATTATTCTTAGGATAACATTAACAAAAAGGTCTTTATCCTCCCATGGACTCATGGACTAGGGAAAGCTGTCCCATGAAATATCTGTCTCAGATAATTCATTCACTGTTAGAAAATACAGGGGTAGCTGTGAAGTTCTTTCTTCTCTCTGAACTCCCTTGGGAATCAAACAATCCCTATATAGGAACTCATGTCCCTCTCTGATCTGCTTGAAAAATGGTGGAAGGACTAAGCAAAATCCAGGAGTAGGGCTATCAAAAGGTCTAAGTTGAAACTATAGTTGTTTACATATTTTTAGTCTTCTGCTATATATATGTTATGTCCACAACAGTGTAATAAATGTGATCGAAAATATAAACTGTATATAAGAAATGATTTCTTAACTAAGGAGGCTACATTTGGAGAGATGCCAATGCATAAGAAAAGAGTCAACAAAAAGTCCACCAAAACTTTTCAAACTAATAAATGAGTTCAGTAAATTTGTAGGTTTCAAAATCAATATACAGAAATCTGTTGTATTTCTATACACGAGCAATGAAGTATTAGAAAGGAAATTAAGAATATAATCCTATTTAGAATTGCATCAAAATGAATAAAATATCTAGGGTTAAACTTAACCAAGAAAGTGAAAGACCATATTCTGAAAACCGCAAGTCGTCGATGAAAGAAATTGAAGAATACACAAATAAATGGAGAGATATTCTGTGCTCACAGATTAGAAAAATTAATGTTAAAAAGTCCACACTCTGGAGAAGGCAATGGCACCCCACTCCAGTACTCTTGCCTGGAAAATCCCATGGATGGAGGAGCCTAGTAGGCTGCAGTCCATGGGGTTGCTAAGAATCAGACACAACTGAGCGACTTCACTTTCACTTTTCACTTTCATGCATTGGAGAAGGAATTGGCAACCCACTCCAGTGTTCTTGCCTGTAGAATCCCAGGGACAGGGGAGCCTGGTAGGCTCCCGTCTATGGGGTTGCACAGAGTTGGACACGACTGAAGTGACTTAGCAGCAGCAGTAACTTCTCCCCTGGAGAAGGAAATAGCAACCCACTCCAGTATCCTTACCTGGAGAATTCCATGGACGGAGGAGCCTGATAGGCTATAGTCCACGGGGTCGCAAAGAGTCAGACACGACTGAGTGAATTTTTACTTTTACTTTTTACTTAGTAGCTACATAACATCCAGCTAAAGACTGGCAGGCAGGTATTTAGAATAGGGCAGAAATGGTGGGATGTGACTTGTGAGATTACATTATAAAAAGATTATGGCAATGTCAAAAAAAAAAAAAAAAATCCACACTCCCCAAAGCATTATACAGATTCAGTACAATCCTTATCAAAATCCCATTGGCATTTTTCACATAAATAGAACAATTTTAAGATTTTTTTGTATGGAATCATAAACGTCCCCAAATAGCCAAAGACATCTTGAGAAAGAAGAACAAAGCTGCAGGTATTACTATTCCTGACTTTAAAGTATATTATGGAGCTATACTACTCAAAGTAGCTATACTACTTCAGTACGGGACTGAAACTAAAAAAGAAGATATATAGATCAATGGAACAGAATAGGTAATCCCTAAATCCACTCATATATGGTCAATTAATTTATGACGAAGGAACAAAGAATATACAATGGGAAAAGAGAGCTTCTTCAATAAATGGTGTTGGAAAAACTGCACAGTCATATGCAAAATAATGAAACTGGACCATTACTTTATGCCATACACAAAAATTAACTCAAAACAGTTTGAAGACTTGAATGTAAGACCTGATACCATAAAACTTCTAGGAGAAAACATAAGCCTCAAGCTCCTTGACATCAGTCTTGGCAATGATTATTTTTTTGATTTAACACTAAAAACAAAGGCAACAAAAGCAAAAATGAACAAACAGGACTACATCAAACTAAAGAGCATATGTACAACAAAGGAAATCGTTTATAAAATGAAAAGGCTACCTATTGAATGAGAAAATATTTGTAAATTGTGTATCTGGTAAGGGGTTAATATTCAAAATGTATTAAAAAACTCATACAACTTAAGAGCAAAAAGACAATCATCCTGATTAAGAAAATGAGCAGTAGATCTGAATAGACATTTGCCCAAAGACACAGAGATAGCCAACAGATACACGAAAAGATGTTCAACATTACTAATCAAGAAATGCAAGCCAAAACACTATGGCATATCACTTCACACCTGTTAGAATGGCTATAATAATAAAGACAAGAAATAACAAGTGTTGACTAGGATATGAAGAAAAGAAAACCTTCATGCACTGTTGTGAAATTGTAAATCGGTGTGGCCACAGTGGAAAATAGTATAGGAGGTCCTTAAAAATTAAAAATAGAACTACCGTATGATCCAACAGTTCCACTTCTGGGTAATTACCTGAAGAAAACAAAAGCACTAATTTGAAAATATATATGTACCCCCATGTTCAGTGCATCATTATTCACAATAGCCAAGATATGGAAACAGTCCAAGTGTCCTAGGTGAAGTCCTAGAACTGGGATTGATAGTTTTAATAATAAACACATATATGTTTTTGGTAGATAGAATGTGGAGGCATAGGTATGAGTCTTTATTACCCCACAGCATCACTATCAGAATGTGTTGTCACACATTTATATATATATATATTTAATTTTATAAGAGTTTTCAACTTAGAGAAAAAATTGAAAATAATACTTAGAATGCACATTATCTGCACTTCCAGTTTCCCTAATTATTAATGTCTCACATATGATCAATTTCTTAAAATTAATAAACAATATTGGAACACTATTATCAAAAACTGGCCACATTTTACTCAAATATCATTAATTTTTTTACTTAATGTCAATTTTTTTTATTTCAGGATCCCATCCATGATAATACAGTACATTTGGTCATCATGCCACTGAAGCTCCTGTAGACTGTGACAGTTTCTCATACTTTGCTTGTTTTTGATGATCTTGACAGTTTTGAAGAGTACTGGTCAAATGTTTTATAGTTTGTCCCTCGGTTGAGATTTTCTGATGTTTTCCCTCTGCTTAGATCGGGGTAACAGTATTTGGGGAAGAAGAACACAAAAGTAAAAGTGCCTTCTTATAGCATCATATCAATAGAAGATACTATCAGCATGATCTATGACTACTGATATTGAACTTGATCACCTGACTAAGGTAGTGCTTATCAGTTTTGTCTACTATAAAGTTACTCTTTTTTTTCTCCTTTTCCATGCTATATTGTTTGGAAGGCTGTGTCTATGCATAGATTACATTTAGGGAGTAGGGAGTTGTGTCTCAGTTCCTTAAAGGCAAAAGTGAAAAGTGAAACTGATGGTCACTCAGTTGTGTCTGACTCTTTGCGACCCGTGGACTATACAGTCCATGGAATTCTCCAGGCCAGAATACTGGAGTGGGTAGCCTTTCCCTTCTCCAGGGGATCTTTCCAACCCAGGGATTCAACCCTGGTCTCCCACACTGCAGGCAGATTCTTTACCAGCTGAGCTATCTGCATAAATTACTAGGATGACTTCTGCACATGTGATATATCTGTTTTTTCCCTTTATTTATTTATTACATTTTAAATTTTATTGAAGTATTGATGTAGTTGATTTATAATGTGTAATTTATGCTAATAGCAAAGTGATTCAATTATGCATATACAAATTCTTTTTCATATTCTTTTCCATTATGGTTTATCACAGGATACTGAATATAGTTCCCTGTGCTACATAGTAGGGCTTTGTTGTTTATCCAGTTTGTATATAATAGTTTGCATTTGTTAATCCCAAACTCCCAGTCCACGCCTCCCCCAGACCCCACCCTACTTAACAACCACCATTCTGTTCTCTGTGTCTGTGGGTCTGTTTCATATATATACATACATACATACATATATACACATATACATATACTCATTTTTGTTGTATTTTGGATTCCACAGATAAGTTATATCATATGGTATTTGTCTTTCTCTTTCTGACTAATTTCACTTAGCATAATAATTTCTAGGTCCATCCCTGTTGCTGCAAATGGCATTATTTCATTCTTTTTTATGGCTGAGTAATATTCTATTGTATAAATATACCACATCTTCTTTATCCATTTCTCTTTTGATGAATATTTGGGTTGTTTCCATGTCTTGGCTTTGTAAATAGTGCTGCTATGAATACTGTGGTGAATGTATCTTTTTGAATTGTACTTTTCTCTGGATATATGTCCAGGAGTGGGATTGCTAGATCATGTGCTGTGCTGTGCTTACTTGCTCAGTCGTGTCTGACTCTTTGTGACCCTATGGACTGTAGCCCACCAGGTTCCTCTGTCCATGTGGATTCTCCAGGCAAGAATACTGGAGTGGGTTACCATGCCTTCCTCCAGGGGATCTTCCCAATCCAGGGATCAAACCCAGGTTTCCCACGTGGCAGGCAGATTCTTTACTGTATGAGCCACCAGGGAAGCCCAAGAATACTGGAGTTGGTAGCCTACCCCTTCTCCAGGGGAACTTTCCAAGCTGGGAATCAAACGGGGGTCTCCTGCACTGCAGGTGGATTCTTTACCAGCTGAGCTGCTTGGGAAGGCCCTCTAGATCATATGGCAAAACTACTTTTAGTTTTGGAAGAACCTCCATACTGTTCTCCATAGTGGCTGAACAAATTTACATTTCCACCAACAGTATAGGATGGTTCCCTTTCCTCCACACCCTCCTTCAGTACTTGTTTATAGACTTTATAATGATGGCCATTCTGACAGACATGAGGTGGTACATCATTGTGCTTTTGATTTGCATTTCTCTAATAATAAGTGATGATGTATTTGCTCCATATTTATAATGATATAGACTTGTGGATATTTGTTTCATAAGTACTTTGGGTTATATTATGCTGCTGCTGCTGCTAAGTCGCTTCAGTCTGACTCTGTGCTGCCCCATACACGGCAATGCACCAGGCTCCCCTGTCCCCGGGATTCTCCAGTCAAGAATACTGGAGTGGGTTGCCATTTCCTTCTCCAATGCATGAAAGTGAAAAGTGAAAGTGAAGTTGCTCAGTCATGTCTGACTCTTAACGACCCCATGGACTGCAGCCTACCAGGCTCCTCCATCCATGGGATTTTCCAGGCAAGAGTACTGGAGTGGGGTGCCATCGCCTTCTCCGGGTTATATTATAATACTGCCTTATTTTATTAGGCAAATTTTTCCTGTTTTGGCCATATGGAGGTCTTTCCATTGGCTCTTGTGTATGTCCTTTTGGGTACAGTCTCATATGTATATGTGTATTTATTTTAGCCATGTCCTTACTTTTAGGCACATTTTACCACCCTCATCTGTTATATTCACTGTCCTAGTCCTGGAATCTGCCATCTCTTCAAGAACCCCTGCTTCCTTTAATGGGAGCCAAGATCTGGATGCTAAGTATGCTCCTTGCTACTAGGCCCTCTTAGTGGACAAAATTAGAAAATATATGTATGTATACTAACACAAATATTTATTCATATCATCCATCTATAGTTATACTAAGTAAGCTAAGCACAAGTTTATACTTATAGCACCAGCTCTAATTCATTGTCACATAGATCATACTAGTCTCCCATTGCTTATCTGTAGCTTCCCACTGCAACAATGAGAAATTTAGTTTGTACCATTCATCATCTACTTACTGAATTGATTACAGTATGTGAATATTACTATCAGAATTGTTGGGCTTCCCTGGTGGCTCAGACGGTAAAGAATCTGTGTGCAATGCAGGAGACCTGGGTTCAATCCCTGGGTTGGGAAGATCCCCTGGAGAAGGGAATGGTAACCCACTCCAGTATTCTTGCCTGGAAAATTCCACGGACAGGGGAGCCTGGCAGGCTACAGTCCATGGGGTCGGAAAGAGTTGGACTCGGCTGAGTGATTAACACTTTCATCATAATTGTTAACCTGTACTCCCATGGGAAATAACTTTACCAACTAAAATATACTGCTTGTATATAGTGTTTATGTACACTTTCTTTTAGTCTTGCCTGAAATACATTCTACTTGTTCATGGTATATAAATTATCTTTATTCATTATTGGATTTGATTGGCTAATATTTTGTTGAGTTTTGTAACTCTGATCATAGCAGATGCTAGCCTATGATTTTCCTTTCTTATAATGTGTTTAGTCTGGTTTTGGTATTAAAGTAATACTGGCCTTTTGTAACTGAAGTTTGGTTTCTATGTGTGTGAATCCATTTGTGTTTCATATATAGATTAATTTGTATTATTTTTTAGATTCCACATATAAATGCTGTCATATAATTTGTCTTACTCTGACTTACTTCACTAAAGTGTAAGATTTTCTAAATCCATAAATGTTGCTACAAAAGGCAATATTTCCAGTCTTTTTTATGGCTGAGTAGTACTCCATTATAGATATCTATATCTATATATCTATATCTATATCTTTCTCTCTATGTATATATATCTCCTTTATTCATTTAGCCACATCTTCTTTATCCATTCTTCTGTTGATTGACATTTAGGTTGCTTCCATTTTTTGTTATTGTAAAGAGTGCTGCTATGAACATTGAGGTGCATGTATTGTTTCAAATTAAGAGTTTTCATCTTTTCTGGATATATACCCAAGAATAGGATTGTTGGATCATATGGTAACTCTATTTTTAGTTTTTTAAGACGCCTCCATGCTATTCTACATAATGGTTATACCAATTGACATTCCCACCTACAATGTAGGAAGGTTCTCTTTTCTCTACATCCTCTCCAGCATTTATTATTTGTATACTTTTTGATGATGGTCATTCTGACTGGTGTGAAGTGATCCCTCATGGTGGTTTTGATTTACATTTCTCTAATAGGTAGCAATATTGAACATCTTTTCATGTGCCTTTTGGCCATCTGTATGTCTTCTTTGAAGAAATGTCTATATTAGTCTTGTACTCATTTTTGGATTGGGTTGTTTTTTTGACATTGAGTTATATGAGCTGTTTATATATATTAACAGCTTGGCAGTCGCATCATTTGCTATTATTTTCTTCCATTCCATAGGTTGTCTTTTTGTTTTGTTGATAGTTTTGTTTGCTGTGTAAAACACTTTTAATTTTGATTAGTCCCATTTGTTTATTTTTGCTTTTACTTTTTTGCCTTGGGATACCGACCTAAGAAAATCTTGCTAAAATTTATATCAGAGAATGATTAGTTTGTGTTCTCTTCTAAGAATTTTATGTTGTCATGTCTTATATTTAGGTATTGAAACCATTTTTAGTTTATTTTTTATAAATGATGTGAGGGAGTATTCTAATTTCATTGATTTACATGTAGCTGTTCAGCTTTCCCAGCACCAATTATTGAAGAGATGTCTTTTCTCTATTGTATATTTTTATCTCCTTCATTGTAGATTAATTGACTGTTGGTGTTTAGGTGATACTTTGTATCTTTTAAAGAATTCATCCATTTCATCTAAATGATCAAATTTATGATCATGGAGTTATTCATAGTATTTTTTTATTATCCTTTTAATGTCCATGGGATCAATGGTGATAACCTTTTTTAAAGTTGTAACTATATCTATTCCTTTTTATTCTTAATTAGCTTGGCTAGAATTTTATCAACTTTATTGATTTAAAAAACCTGAGTTTGGTTTCATTCTTTTTTATTGTTTTCCTATTTTCAATTTAATTTTATTGCTGCTCTAATTTTTATAATTTTGTTTTCCTACTTTCTTTGGGTTTAAATTGCTTTTGTTCTCTAGTTTTCTAAGGTGGGATGTTGGGCTTTTCAGTTGAGATATTTTTATTTTCTAATATATTCTTTTAATGCTACAAATTTTCCTCTAAGCCTTGTTGGTGTAGTGGTCAAGTGTTGCAGAAGGACAGCCTTCTCTTTTGATTCATTCTCAGTATTTTATTGAGCAGTTATCTCTTCACCAAGTGTTTTTTCAGTGGTATTGCTTTCTCCTACATTGCCCTTTGGTGAGAAAATCTTTTCCTTAGGAAAGCAGGTCTTTGTTATGGAGATTTTTTGTTTCTCTGGATGATCACTCTTCTCCTCCCTGAGCCAGAGCCAGGAAAGGATCTCTTCAGGACCTTCACTCTCTGAGAAGTAGAGGGGGTGTGGTTTCCTTAGAGGAAAAGTTCATTAATTTCTAAGGTTTCAATAAAACTGTGCCTTAAAAAAAAAAAAAAGACTGTGCCTTAAGGAGATTCTCACTCTCATGTTACTCTTTTTTTAGCCTCTAGAACTATGTGCTTATATTTATATGCAATTCTTTTCAATAAATAAACAGCATAAATTGTACTATACAATTCACTTTGTTGAATTGGGCAGATGCAGAATTGTGGATACAGAGTGCCAGCCATGTATAATGTTACTCACCAGTATTTGCACAGTAAGTTGGCACCCCTTAACCCCCAAATTGTTCAAGAGTCAACCATAATACTTTCCAAAATAAATTTATTTTATTTTCTTCACTTTAGTCTTATGTTTGTGATAAGGGTGCATTAATCTTCTGAAGTTTTAGAGTATCATCATAAAGAACTCCAGCTTTGGAGTCAAATAGACCTGATTTGAGTTCAGTTTTTGCCTCCCATAGATATGTAATGCTGTAGAAGCTACTTTGCCTCTCTTAGCTTTCATTACTAAATGGTAATATTTATATATGGTAATATTTATATATGTATTATTATATGTATTACTATAATATATTCTAAATGGTAATCCTGGGGAGGAAGAAATTTTCCTCTACTCTTCTAGATTCTTCTGGCTCATCTAATAATTAAATTGACATAAGACAGTTAACAGAGAAAAATCATAGAAAAGGCTAATAGCATGGATATATGAGAGAGACCCAGGAAAACTGATAACTCATCCACATGTCTGAAACCCTCACTTTTAAAATACCATCTTCATCTAAACACTAAAGGACGAAAGAGGATTAGGGGTGGTTAGGGGTTTGGGACCTCAAAAAGGAGGAAGGCAATTCACATGGAGATGGAAAAGCAAATGTCTGGTAAACAAATGCTTGCTAGGCCTGAAGAGAAGTGAACTCTGATCTCTAGGTCCTATTGCTGCCCACCACACCTAGCACATATACTTGGTGGATATCTCTAGTGATAGTTCTATTCTAGGAACAGGCCCTCTATCTAAATTCTTCTAGGCACTTAGGGGAAAGGTAGAATTTTATACCTGACTCTTTGGGCCCTTGATTGCTTTCAGCTCCAAATAATCCACATGCAAATAGAGATTTTGAGGTGGTATGTTTCATTCCCTTAGAGTAATAACAATATTTGCTCCAAAATTGTTTTATTGCTTTAAAAGGTAATGTAATAATAACTTAGCACAATCCTGAAGCTGTATTAAGCCTTTTCCTCAATAATATTACATAAATAATGTCTTAACTCTTTATCCTGGTGTTCCAGATCCTTTTTGCCCATCATTCCTCATATAACTACAGTATGCTCCAGTCAAATTGAACTGTTCATCATTTCCTAAGACTTAAAGCTTTATGCATTTCTATCTTTTATATCCTTTGTCTCACCTTGGATATCTTCTACCTACAGTCTCCAGACACTGAAATACTGTTCATCCTTCAAAATCTGGGTCAAATGCCTTACTCCTTATTAACAGTTCTCTGATTACGTGGTCTGAAAATCATATTTTATCATTAAAAATCTATATTACATCTCCTGTTGTTCCACTTTTGATTACATACGAGAAAAATTTATAGAATCACAAGAACCTAAATGCTTCATTTTTATATATACTTTTACATGAAATTAGTAAAGGCTCAATAAACACTTTCCTATGAATAGAATCGACATCATCTAATGATTTAGTTACACATCTTTGACTAGTCTGTAGGGATCTAGAATTGTTGTCTTTATTCATTCTTTTGGCTTAAAGAACAGAAAATGTAAATAAACAACAAATTTTCCTCAGAAGCTCTCTAGCTGATAGTGAATGTGGCATAGAAAAGGAACACTTTTATAGACAACATGAAAGATCAAAAACACAAGGAACTGAGAGAAGTTTTTGAAGACTGGAATGAGAAATCCTAGAGAGACATGAACTTTGTTGTTGTAACTGTTTTTAGTTACTAAGTCGCATCTGACTCTCTGGTCATGGACTGTAGCCCACCAGGCTCCTCTGTTCATGGGGTTTCCCAGGCAAGAATAATGGAGTGGGTTGTCATTTCCTTTTCCAGGGGATCTTCCCAACCCAGGGATCAACTGCATCTCCTGCTTGGCAGGCAGATTCTTTGCCACTGAGCCACCTGGGAAGCCCATCAGATATGAGCTACTATGTACCAAAGGGAAGACTTGAGTGTCCATTAAAAAGGTAGAGTTATACTGAAATGTAAATCTTATTTATAACTTCTGCAGAGGCTCACTACCAGACAGAATAGGGGTTTATGCACTCCATTTTTGCTGAGACTCCAAGTACCAGTAAATTATACAGATGCCATATCTGACATTTTCAGAAAATTTAAATATTTGCCTTCAGACCATACATGCTTTGGAAGCTTCTATTGAGTGAGCACAGTATTCTTTCTTTCAGTGAGCTGGGGAGGCCTTAGTCACATATAGGCTGAGTCACAGCTTTCATTTATAGATTTTTGTTTATCCCAGTCTCTTTTCCCCCAGTGTATTTGGCAAATGCTAGCTTTTGATGATAGGAAAGATCAGTTGAGAAAACATATTTGACTCAGTTAAGTCATCTCTTCAATTGAGAAACTGAGCATACTACAGATAGCATTTTAGTAATATCGTTTTTAGCTACATGGAATCTTGTCTTAAGTAGCTTGTTTCTTCAAACAGAAAGATGAGGGAGAAGGAATAACGTTGTTCCCAAATCACAAGATTGCTTGTGTTTGAGTAAATCTTTTTATTCATATTTTACCTTTAGAGAACATATTCATTTTAAAAGAACCCAATCTGATTTAGACCAGCCTGAATATAAAATTCAGCAGCAGTTACATAGCCTACATTCTCAAGAGATCTCAGTACTAAGTTGATTACAAACAGCTGCAACACTTAATTGTCATTGAAATGTTATTCAAAGCACAATTAAACTCAAAGTGTCCATATGTATACCTTTGTTCTGTATCTCCTGCACAACTCACAAGCTGATACTAACTGACATTTAAGCCCTGTGTGCCAGGTACTTGAATCACACTACTCAAAACACTGGGAAGTCATTGAGTAGGTTAAGTACCATTAAGCTTTCATTAGGATCTATACTAGAGGGACAAAAGACACTTGAGCTTGGTTCTTAGACATGTAAGTTGAGGGGTGTGTAAATATCAGTTATATAAGCATAGTCTTGAGTCCAAAGGGCATTTTTCCCAAACAAACTTAGTGAGTAATGGTTAATCTAGCTATGCATGCTACATTTGTTAATGAAGACACTAATGTTCAGTGGCTTGAAAATTTTTAATGAGAAGAGTCTTCTCTGTAGAACATAGTCCTTGATAAAAGGAATGTAAAGAGGATGGTCTTTTGGCCTGAGTGTAAGGAGATACTCCCATTTTCCTGGGAGATTTGTCAGGAAAGACTTCCTGGGAAAGAGAATAGTTCTTTTCTTAGAATATGAACATGGGCTTGCATTTGCCCATAGGCTTATCTTTTTCCATCTGAGTGATATGTAGCAGATCACTAACCTAACTGTTTTACTTTCAAACTAGAGGGGTTGTTAGATTTTTAGTGCTAGTGATCAATATGGGTTCAATAGAAATTAAGGAAAGCTTGTAATATTCTCTAAATAAATAAATATCCAAACTCCATAATAGCAACCTTTAATAAGTGCTAGGGAGTAAACAGAGACTTTTATCAGAGAATGATGTAGGGGCATTATTTCCAAAGGTTGTGAAGGGGCTCTGTGTAGACATGACATATGAATTGAGACCACAATGACAAGAAGAAGCAGTCCTGTAAATAACTTGTTTAAAAAAAAAAACAAAAACCCTGAAGGAAGATACAGAGCAAGGGCCAAAGCCCTGAGGAATTTTTCTCTTAGGAATTTAAAGAAGGCCATTGTATGCAGGACATAATGAATGAGGGAGGGAGTGGTGCTAAGTAAAACTGGAGACTTAGGGGCAAAATCATTCAATGTTTGTAGGTCATGGTAAGGAGTTTACGTTTTATTCTTAGTGAATTTCAAAGCCATTGAAGATTTATATTGCTATATTAAAAAAGATCACCATGGCTACTTTGTATACAAAGTATACAAATGGATTGTTCTGGGCTGGTGGGAATAGAAATGGGAGACTCATTTGACTATCATGGCAACCCAGACAAGAGATGAGCCTGTACTAAAGTCTGAAAGTGGGTATGGAGAAAAGTAGATGGATTCAGAAATATTTTGGAGGTTGTATTACCAGGATTTTCTGGTAGTTTATATGTATGTACATGTATCTGTATGTATGTGTGTGGATTATGATAAAAAGGATAGAAACAAAGATGACTCCAAATTTTCTGATTTAAGTAAGTAATTGAACACTGATTTTTCTGAGACAAATAAGTCTGGGAAAGGAACAAGTTTGGGGGGATATCAAAAGTTTAGTGTTAACATCCTCTTTGAGATATCTGTGAGACATAGATATTAAAATAAGGTATTCTATGTATCTGTCTTGAACCCAGGAGAAATATATAGGCTTGGAGATACATATTTATGAACTAATTTCCATATAATTAGTAATTTATACTATGTAAATTATTCAAAACATTTAAAGAGAATGTAGATAGGAAAGAGAAGAAAACCCAGAACATGTCTTAAGGAACTGACATGACAGAAGTCTAGCAGAGAAGGAGGAGCCAAACAGAAGTGTAGCTAGTGAGATGGTAGAAAATCAGACATATATAAGGTGAAAACTACCATTTGGTCCTTCCTTATAACAAATTTTACCATTCTTTATAAGAAGGAAAGAATGGCAAATTTTTCTGATTGTTGCTGAGAGGTTATGAAGACAGAATGTTGTTTATTGCTTTGTTCAGCATAAAAGCCTTCGGCTACTTTGATAAGGGCATTTCCAGTGAAATGATGGGGATGGAAATCAGCTAGAAACAGGTTGAAGAGTAAATAAAGAACATCTGCTTTAAAAAGCTCCACAAGTTTATTCTGTGATACAGTCTTCCTTCATCAAATAGCAAAGATAACATGCAGACAGAAATGAAAAACATAATTGTGCTTGACAGTAAAATAAATATCCTCATGAGCAGAAATGGAATAGAAACACAAAGTAGAGTGAGGTTACTCCACAGACCTGTGAGAGCTGGACTCCTGCAGGATGATGAAACATTAAATCCTACAGATTAGAAATGGATACCACAGCCAGTCATACTGCCTATAGCCAAGAGCTGAAGTGGGGCCCCTTGCACTTGAAAAGATACTAAGAAGCTTATGGTTGACATTCTACTTGGGAATATAAGAAGCTGTGGATCTAGGAAATGGATAAAGACCAAGACTTGAACCAAAATCTCCACTGGTATATTCATGCAATTTGAAATATTTCCAATATCACTACAACACTGGGAATTAAGAAAAAAGATTATAAGAAGGATTCTGCATTGAAGGTCCAGTGGGCATGTGGAGGCATGAGATGTGTAGCAAGAGAGAGGGGGACATAGAAAGGGACTTTCTAGAGCTTCAGTCCAGTTCAGTTCAGTTCAGTCACTCAGTTGTGTCCGTCTCTTTGTGACCCCATGAATCACAGCACCCCAGGCCTCACTGTCCATCACCAACTCCTGGAGTTCACTCAGATTCACGTCTATTGAGTCGGTGATGTCATCCAGCCATCTCATCCTCTGCCATCCCCTTCTCCTCCTGCCCTCAATCCCTCCCAGCATCAGAGTCTTTTCCAATGAGTCAACTCTTCGCATGAGGTGGCCAAAGTACTGGAGTTTCAGCTTTAGCATCATTCCTTCCAAAGAAATCCCAGGGCTGATCTTCAGAATGGACTGGTTGGATCTCCTTGCAGTCCAAGGGACTCTCAAGAGTCTTCTCCAACACCACAGTTCAAAAACATCAATTCTTTGGTGCTCAGCTTTCTTCACAGTCCAACTTTCACATCCATACATGACCACTGGAAAAACAATAGCCTTGACTAGATGGGTGTTGATTGTACCTCAGTTCATTTTCACATGTATAAAATATACAACAAAATAGCAATGACAGAGAAGTTAATTTTTCTCTTTGCAAGTGGGGAGACCAACAGGTAAAGTAATTACAAAAACCCCACTATTCTATCTCCGTTCTTATATGCAGTATATATGTATTGAATTGTTACTATGCACCTTCTTGTTGTTCAGTCACTCAGTCTTGTCCAACTTTTGCAACCCTATGACTGCATCACACCAGGCTTCCCTGTCCTTCATTATCTCCTGGAGTTTGCTCAAACTCATGTCCATTGAGTCAATGATGCCATCCAACCACCTCATTCTCTGTTGCTCTCCGCTTCTTCTCCTGCACCTAGTGCTCCATTAGATGTTTCAGGAAGCAGAAAAATAGACCTGAAATGGCTCTGCCCTAAAACAGATTTTATAGTTGAATAGAGACTGAAACAGGAATAAATCTATTGCAATTTCTATCCTCTTGGTTACAGAGTTTACGGTTATTCTTCTAAGGTGGCCCAAGGATGAAGGAATATAATATGTTTCCCTCATAACATTCACCAGTTTAAAAAAAAAAAAATCTTCCTGGCAGTGGTCCCTCTGAAAATTTGATTGGAAAAAAGTAATTTAAATTATTCAAATATTATTTAGCTATAACAAGTAACATTATCACAAGGAAAACACATTTTAGTCATATGAAGACAGATGACAGTTTCCAAATTCATTAAGTGTAAACATTTAGGACACATGTGGGCACTTGTCTGAAGCTATCAGCAAGTATTTTGTTCCTTGTAATCAGTAACTGAAAGTTAGTAAGTTTTGAAAGGTAAAAATAGCATAACTGTCATAGAGCAAACTAACTAGAATCTGTCCTGAAATTAAAGTTGTAACTTCTTTCTTTTAAAAAACATTTTTGTTAGAAATAGCTTTACCGTTTTGTGTTTAAAAAATGCAAATACCAATGACTTTACAACCTTGCAGGGCAAAATCTAGGGTTGTCATTTTCTTCTTCACAATAGTTAACAGGCCAATAATTTAATACCACTATTTTATGTTAAACAGAAATTTTCCCTGACCCCCAAATACAAGCTTTGACTCTTTCCTAGAATCAGATTATTTAGGTTAAAATCTTTGCTCTATCATTTAACTAGCTTTGTGACCTTATGAAGATTACTTAACCTATTTAGGTTTATTTTTCTTCTGTAAAATAAGAATAATAAAAGTACCTTTCTCAGACAGTTGTTGAAGATGAAATATAAAGTACTTAGCACAGTGTCTGGAAAGTGCTGAGAACTCAGTAAATATTATCAGTAATTGTTATTATGTTAATTTATGCATGAAAATCTATCTTTTTCCAAACTATTAAGCTCTTTTAGGGAAAGAATATTATCTCCTATTTTGCTTTTTTCCTTCTGTACAAATAACAAAATACATAACATTATTATAACAATTGCCTTAAACAAGATTAAGTGCTACAAAGTCCATTATCTTACATGAAAATTACAGCAATTCTGTGAGGACATGTTTTTCATATCCTTGTAATAAAGGGTAAAATTAGTGTGGGGCTTTACAAAAATTTGAAATCAGATTGCTCTCTGAGAGATATGACTATTAAAAAACACATTATGGACCAGAGACTAAAATGAAGTCACTTTATAGAAACCTTTGTTCTTAGGTCAAAGAAAGACTTAATGAAAGATATTAACCATAGTAAGCATTTGTGTTTTGTGGACAGAGCTCATCAGTCTGTTTTACTTCAATGCCACCAAATATTGAAATCATTCAACTAACCACACATTCTCCAAAAGGCTTCAGATTAGATTTTCACTCCCTTAATAATGTCTCTAGAAAGATAATGCACTGAACATGCTCAGGCTTATATAAACATCTGGTTCTTTTAACAGTGCTTTTAACAGTGCTGTATAAAATAATGATGCCAATTTGTTAAACTGCCATCCATCTCTTGAGAACTTCATAGTATCAGTGAGTCTTGGGCAGTGGGCTGCTTCCGTTTATCTATTGGATTGGCCAAAAAGTTTGTTCAGGTATTTACATCAGATGTTATGACAACCCTGAATGAACTTTTTGGCCAACCCCATACTTGTCTTCTGAGGTTTCCTCCTGTTGATTCCTTTAATTTTTCACATGTTTTCTTCCAATTTCCATATTATATGCATGATAAAATTGTGACCCAAAGAGCTTTTGATTTCTCAAAAATCCAGATAATTAATGGTAGAACTTAAATTAGAACCCAGGTGACTCTTAACTCTTATTTGGAGGATTTTATTCAGTTTTCCATGTCTAAGACTTTGGTGCTCAATTTTGGAGACTATCTTGACACATTGTAAATCCTTTCAATTTCTTAAGTGTATATTGTTATTGATGAAACCAACTTGAATTGATTAGGTGACTTGCCCAAGTACACAAAGCATTAATATTAGATTAGGAATTAGAATCTAGGACACCAGACTCAAGATTTGAACCCTTTTTTTTTTTTTTTGTACTGTGATACCCCATTCCAGTTTTAGGATGACACTCTTACTAGATAGAATAACTGTATTTTGAAAGCATGTGGTTTATTTTGGGGGTTATTTGGAAGCATCCTACTCTAGTACAGGATATCTTTCAACCCTGAATGCAATCATGGAAAGGTGGACAACTAAAGCACTGGTTAGAGAAATCTGCTAGAATACCTACAGCAAAGGAATTCAAAGAAAAAAATAATATCATGGCAACCAGTCTCATCACTTCATGGCAAATAGATGGGGAAACAATGGAAACAGTGACAGGCTTTATTTTCATGGGCTCCAAAATCACTACAGATGGTGACTGCAGCCATGAAATTAAAACACACTTGCTCCTTGGAAGAAAAGCTATGACCAACCTAGACAGCATACTAAAAAAGCAGAGACATTACTTTGCTAACAAAGGTCCATCTAGTCAAAGCTATGATTTTTCCAGTAGTCATGTATGGATGTGAGAGTTGGACTGTAAAGAAAGCTGGGCACTGCAGAAGTGTTGGAGAAGACTCTTGAGAGTCCCTTGGACTGCAAGGAAATCAAACCGTCAATCCTAAGGAAATCAGACCTGAATATTCATTGGAAGGATTGATGCTGAAGCTCCAATACTTTGGCCACTTGATGCAAAGAACTGACTCATTAGAAAAGACCTGTGGTGGATTCATGTTGACATATGGCAAAACCAATACAATATTGTAAAGTTAAAAAATAAAATAAAATATATATAAAAAAAGAAAAGACCCTAAAAGGTGGAGGGCAGGAGGAGAAGGGGACGACAGAGGATGAAATGGTTGGATGGCATCACTGACTCTATGGATACGAGTTTAAGCAAGCTCTGGGAGTTGGTGATGGACTTGGAAACCTGGCTTGCTGCAGTCCACAGGGTAGCAAAGAGTTGGACACAACTGAGCGACTGAAATGAAATAAAGAGGAAGGAGCACTGGAAAGAAAAACAATAGCAAAGAAGCAAAAGTTTTTAATAAAATTTATAATTAGAATGGGCTATGTTTATTAAGTGCTAAATTCTGCCCATGCATTATCTCACATGCATCTGATTTAGTACTTACTTGTTTTTAGAATCACAAAATTATTATTATATAAATCATCCATAAAAAGGACTGTAAGGATTATATACAGGACAGCAAGTGAAAATTCTTCAGTTTGTAAAGGCTGAGTATGATTCAGATGTTGGTTTAAAATCTGTAGAATCAAGACAAAGAGTACTAGAACTAGAGGGTTCTTTTGATTGGAAAGAGGTACATTTAGGACAAAGCAGGGAATCCTACTTTACAAAAGATATACAATTATGGAAGTTATTTCAAAGTGACTAAAATTGAAATAACATTGAGATAATACTTGAACTAATCACCTCATTAGATTATAAGTTAGCATGTGTTTTTAGGACTCTGCAGGCAACAAATTGCTGCTCATGTGAAAGAGTTGGCAGATATGTGTTATTCCCTTTTTTATGATAGATACTCCTTTCTATTGAGCTGAGGTCAAGCTTTACAATCCTTCACCTCTTGGTGTTATAGTTAGCCACTATATCATGTAAGGAATTGTGTTCTATTATTAATTTATACAGTGAATTCTTCCAAGGCAAGGAGTATGTTTTAGTTTTGCCTGAAATGTGGTTCTCAAATCATTTGCTCAGTGAAAATATTTGGTTCAAATACCATTGAAATAATTGGAGTCTTAAATATCTTCAATTGCTATCTTCTTGTCCACCATTCTATACATGATACCTTTTCTTTCTTCATAAAAAAAAAAAAACCTGAAGCAAATCGCAATGAAGTTAAATAATTTCCTGCTCCCATATCCTAGAAATTTATTTATATCCATACTTGCCATCTAATCATTTCTTCCAATCTAAGAAGAGGTGATCTCTCTGTTTATTGCCTCTTCCTTTGGTCTTATTTTTATCACTTCCTATCTTCTCCATGATAGTAACCTTGATCCTTTAGTTATTTTCTCTGCTTTGTGTGTTTACAACCTCTTCTTTTTTGTTTACTCTCTCTTGAAAATTTATAACTGTGCTCAAAGTCTCTCATTAAAACAAAGCACATTAAAACCTCAAACCTTTACCAATATTTTTTCCTGCACTGGTTACTGCTGTTTCACTTCTTCATAAACAAGATCCTCATTATAATACTGTACAATATGCTTTCTGCAAGTGGGATGGATAAATGGTTCCAAAAGGTACATGGACCCATTGGAACAAGGGAAAAATTTTTATGAGTATGTGTGCATGTGCATCTTTCTGGCAAGGAAGTCCATAGCCTTTATGAGATTCTCAAGGGCTCTCATTTATTTTTCACCTTACCACAATCAGGCTTTTGCTTGCAATCAGGCTTTTGCCCCTCTGACACCACTGAAACTTTCATCACGAAGGTCAATGGGTTCCCATTTCCTTCTTCAATAAAGGTCACCGGTGACCTGTATTTGACTTATTCCTTTCAATTACTTTATTTGATATCGTGGCACTCTATTCAGTACATTCTTATTTTTGAAACACTATCCATTTGTATTTTCTTTTTTTAAAATTTTATTTTATTTTTAAACTTTACATAATTGTATTAGTTTTGCCAAATATCAAAATGAATCCGCCACAGGTATACATGTGTTCCCCATCCTGAACCCTCCTCCCTCCTCCCTCCCCATACCATCCCTCTGGGTCGTCCCAGTGCACTAGCCCCAAGCATCCAGTATCGTGCATTGAACCTGGACTGGCATCTCTTTTCATACATGATATTTTACATGTTTCAATGCCATTCTCCCAAATCTTCCCACCCTCTCCCTCTCCCACAGATTCCATAGACTGTTCCATACATCAGCGTCACTTTTGCTGTCTCGTACACAGGGTTATTGTTATCATCTTTCTAAATTCCATATATATGCATTAGTATACTGTATTGGTGTTTTTCCTTCTGGCTTACTTCACTCTGTATAATAGGCTCCAGTTTCATCCACCTCATTAGAACTGATTCAAATGTATTCTTTTTAATGGCTGAGTAATACTCCATTGTGTATATGTACCACAGCTTTCTTATCCATTCATCTGCTGATGGACATCTAGCTTGCTTCCATGTCCTGGCTATTATAAACAGTGCTGTGATGAACATTGGGGTACACGTGTCTCTTTCCCTTCTGGTTTCCTCAGTGTGTATGCCCAGCAGTGGGATTGCTGGATCATAAGGCAGTTCTATTTCCAGTTTTTTAAGGAATCTCCACACTGTTCTCCATAGTGGCTGTACTAGTTTGCATTCCCACCAACAGTGTAAGAGGGTTCCCTTTCCTCCACACCCTCTCCAACATTTATTATTTGTAGACTTTTGGATCGCAGCCATTCTGACTGGTGTGAAATGGTACCTCATAGTGGAACTGGAGGAATCAACCTACCTGACTTCAGGCTCTACTACAAAGCCACAGTTATCAAGACAGTATGGTACTGGCACAAAGACAGAAATATAGATCAATGGAACAAAATAGAAAGCCCAGAGATAAATCCACGCACATATGGACACCTTATCTTTGACAAAGGAGGCAAGAATATACAATGGATTAAAGACAATCTCTTTAACAAGTGGTGCTGGGAAATCTGGTCAACCACTTGTAAAAGAATGAAACTAGAACACTTTCTAACACCATACACAAAAATAAACTCAAAATGGATTAAAGATCTAAACGTAAGACCAGAAACTATAAAACTCCTAGAGAAGAACATAGGCAAAACACTCTCTGACATACATCACAGCAGGATCCTCTATGACCCACCTCCCAGAAGCCAGAAGGAAAAACATAAATACAGTATACTAACGCATATATATGGAATTTAGAAAGATGGTAACAATAACCCTGTGTACGAGACAGCAAAAGAGACACTGATGTATAGAACAGTCTTATGGGCTCTGTGGGAGAGGGAGAGGGTGGGAAGATTTGGGAGAATGACATTGAAACATGTAAAATATCATGTAAGAAACAAGTTGCCAGTCCAGGTTCAATACACGATACTGGATGCTTGGGGCTAGTGCACTGGGAAGACCCAGAGGGATGGTATGGGGAGGGAGGAGGGAGGAGGGTTCAGGATGGGGAACACATGTATACCTGTGGCGGATTCATTTTGATATTTGGCAAAACTAATACAATTACGTAAAGTTTAAAAATAAAATAAAATTTTAAAAAAAAGCAAAAATAAACAAATGGGACCTAATTAACCTTAAAAGCTTCTGCACATCAAAGGAAACTATTAGCAAGGTGAAAAGACAGCCTTCAGAATGGGAGAAAATAATAGCAAATGAAGCAACTGACAAACAACTAATCTCAAAAATATACAAGCAACTCCTCCAGCTCAATTCCAGAAAAATAAATGACCCAATCAAAAAATGGGCCAAAGAACTAAATAGACATTTCTCCAAAGAAGACATACAGATGGCTAACAAACACATGAAAAGATGCTCAACATCACTCATTATCAGAGAAATGCAAATCAAGACCACTATGAGGTACCATTTGTATTTTCAAATAATTTTTTTCCATCCTATTTCTGCTGATATTATTATAACTCCTCAATATATTTTTCAGGTTTTTGTTTTTGGTGCTTATTTGTAGCTGGTCCTTCTTGGGTTACCTGTAAGACAGACCCAAGCCATTTCCCCTCATTCAGAGCCCCATCTACACCCCCTTGTTAAAGTGTGTCATCCCACAGCCCCTGATAAATGAGGTACAGGTTATGTGATTCCAACACAGTGACCTCAGCTGACTGAATCAGGGTTGAAAGTGAAACTTGCTCAGTCATGTCTGACTCTTTGCCATCCCATGGACTATACAGTCCATCGAATTCTCCAGGCCAGAATAGTGGAATGGGTAGCCTTTCCCTTCTCTAGGTGATCTTCCCAACTCAGGGATCGATCCCAGGTCTCCAACGTTGCAGGCAGATTCTTTACCAGCTGAGCCACCAGGGAAGCTCAAGAATACTGGAGTGGGTAGCCTATTCCTTCTCCAGTGGATCTTCCTGACCCAGGAATCAAACCAGCATTCCCTGCATTACAGGAAGATCCTTTACCATCTGAGCTACCAGGGAAGCCCATATGGGTAAATGTAAGCCAATTAAAACCTCTTTTCTTGAGAATGAATAGCTTTTCAAATCATAGTTACATGTGTGAAGAATAGTGTGCACTCCCTCAGTGTTTACTTGATGAATTTTTACATTCATGTAATGAAACATTAGCAACAACCCAAAAGGTGTCTTTTTACCCACTGCCAGTCAGAGTTCATTGCCCCTCCTCCAAAGATAAGTGCCATTTCAGTTTCTAACATTACAGATTGGTTTTGTTTATTTTCGAATTTTCTATAACTAAATAAATACCTGTTTGGTGTTTGCCCTGTTTCACTTAATATTATGTTGTTCTGTAACTGAACTTCTTTAATTTTCGTTGATACACAGTTGTTCTACTCTATGATAAATATGCCAAAATGTATCCATTCTGCTGTTGACTTTTGTATTGCTCCCAGTTTGGAGCTATAATGAAGACTGCTTCTCTGGACATTCAGGTACATATCTATTTGTACACATACATACACAATTTAATTTTATACATATTTAGGAGTATAATTATGGGGCTATCTATATGTTCAGGTTTGAGAGCTGTTGATAAAGAGTTTTCCAGAGTAGATGCAGTCCCATCAGCATTCATTATAGCTGAATTTTTAGTTTGTCTGTACCATTACTAACACTTTATATTGCCAGATGGTTTCATTTTATCCTTTCCTCTGTAAGCCTAATGGTATTGATCATTATGGTTTTAAATTTCTCTGATTACAAATAAATTAATCTTTTCATTTGTCCATAATTTTGTACAAGTTTTTTTTTCTCATTTTTCTATTGACTTATCTTTTATTCCATAAAGACTTATGGAATTCTTTTAATATTCTAGGTATGAGTTCTTTGTTGATTATACATATTACAACTGTCTTCTCCCTTTGTGTGGTTTGACTTTTCCCTTTCTTTACTGTACATTTTAATTAATGTGAGTCTTCAATTTTAATGTAGTTCAGTTAATCAAATTTTAATTTTTTAGAGACAATTAATGTCCTCTTTATGAGCCCTTTCTTGTTCCCAAATCATGAAGATATTCTCCTATGACAACTTCCAAAAATTCAATTATTTTACCTTAGTAAAATAATCTTCAATCAACCTGGGGTTGACTTTTACATGTAATATGAAGTAAGAGTCATTTAATTTTTTTCACATGGCTATCTAATAATCTCACACCATTTATTCCAAAGACCATCATTTCCCCATGGTCTCTTATGTCACTTTTGTCACTAAACATGTACCCTGATGAGTGAAAGATTATTTCTGGATTTCCCTTCTGTTCCATTTGTCATTGGTGCTTACACCACAGTGTCTAAGAGACTATAAGCTTATGCTGCTACTGCTGCTAAGTCACTTCAGTCATGTCCAACTCTGTGCGACCCCATAGACGGCAGCCCACCAGGCTCCCCCGTCCCTGGGATTCTCCAGGCAAGAATACTGGAGTGGGTTGCCATTTCCCCCTCCAATGTATGAAAGTGAAAACTGAAAGTGAAGTCGCTTAGTCGTGTCCGACTCTTAGCGACCTCATGGACTGCAGCCTACCAGGCTCCTCCGTCTATGGGATTTTCCAGGCAAGAGTACTGGAGTGGGGTTCCTTTGCCTTCTCCAATAAGCTTATAATAAGCCTTAATATTTTGTAATTTGATTCTATCATCTTTATTCTTTTTTATGATTTTCTTGCCTATACACTTTGCATTTCCATAAATAATTTAGAATGAGAGTGTCAAATTCCACCAGAATTCTACTGTATAAAGAAAGCATTGAATCTGTATATGAATTTTGGAAGAATTAATATCTTTACAATATAGAGTATATTCAAATTCATGAATACAATTTGTTGCTCCACTTATTGTTTTTAAGTTTTTTCCTCAATGATGTTTTAGAGTTTTCTGTGCAGAGGTCTTTATCATTTTTATTGGACTTATTCTTAGTTATTTGGTTCCTTGATATTATCATAAATGGTATTGTTTTAAAATTGTTGTTTTCTCATTACCTGTTGCTGTTATATAAAAACCAGTAGGTTTTTCTTGTATTGATAATGTATCTTAAAGATTTTGCCAAATTCACTGATTAAATCTGGTACTTACTTGTAAATTTCTTTGGATTCTTTTGTGTATGTACTCATGTTTTCTGCAAGTAATGGTAGTTTTATTTCTTCCCATTTTGGTCTCCACAGCTTTTGTTTCTCAATGCCTTACTGCATCGGCTAAGAACTTTAGTACAATTTTGAATGGAGGTATTTATATCTGGTTTTCTTGCATCATTGCTGATCTCAACAGGAGAGCTTTGGACATTTCAAAATTAAGTATAATGTGTAGTGTAAGTTTCTGTAATATTCTTATCAGATTAATACAGTTCCTTACTATTTCACTTTGCTAATGGACATTACTAAACATTGAATTTTATCAATTACTTTTTAAATGCATCTTTTGAGATACATTTTTGATTTCTGTTTGTGTGAGAAGTGACTGATTCTTTTTTAAAATTTATTTTTTTTAAATTTTTTTGCAGTAGGACCTTGTTGACTGTCTGTTTTAAATATAGCAGTGTGTACATATCCATCCCAAACTCCCAATATATTCCTTTACCCTACCCTTCCCTCTGGTAACCATAAGTTCATTTTCAATGTCTGTGAGTCTGTTTCTGTTTTATAAATAGGTTCATTTGTATCATTTTTAAAGATTCCACATATAAGAGATATAATATGATATTTGTCTTTCTCTGATTTTGTTTAGTATGATAATATCTAGGTCCATCCATATTGCTGCAAACAGCATTATTTCGTTCTTTTTAATGGCTGAGTAATATTCCATTGTATATATGTACCACATCTTCTTTATTCATTCATTTGTTGGTGAGAATGTAAATTGATCCAGCCACTATCGAAAACAGTATGGAGTTTTCTTAAAATAAACTCTTAATTAACTAAAAATAGAGCTATCATATGATCCAGCAATCCCACTCCTGGGCATATATCCAGAGAAAAACATGGTTTGAAAAGATATACACATCCCAGTGTTTGTTGCAGTACTGGTTACAATAGCCAAATGAATATTTGATTCATTTTGGATGTTAACTCAACTTTATATTTTTGTAATAGATGCAAATAGATGACATATTACACTTTCTATATATCCCTAGATTCAGTTTGATAATATTTTGAGTTTTGCACACACACAAATAAAAAAGGTAGGCTTGTAATTTTATTTACCTGTGATATCTTTTTCGTATTCTATAACAAAGTTAAACTGGTCTCCTAAAATGAAGTGAGTAGTAATCCCTTTTTTTCTCTTCTAACAGTTTGTGTAACATTAACTTTATAATTCCTGTGAGCCTAGAGTTGTTTTCATAAGAAGGTTTTAAAATCTGGATTAAATTTCTTTATTTTAGTTGTATATTCAGAACATTTATTTATTCTTCTGTTGGTTTCTTTAAATGGTGTTTTCCCAGGAATTTGTCTCTTTCATTTGCATTTACCAATTTTGGGTTTAATTTAGAACAATGATTTTTAAGGAAAAATGGGAAACCAAGACAAGTAAAAATGTAAAGCAATGCTATTTAATGTGTTATAATGCTGCTCATTAATTCTAAACAAACCATCAAGAGGCACAGAAAATTGTTTCCAAGATTGTTCACTTATGCAGGACATTTCTAGAAGTGCTTCAAGGAGAAAGTGTAGCTTATTGTATGGAAGGGTAAAAGGAGAACAATTTTTCTGCACAGAACCTCTCAATTCCTGTTGTTCAAGGATTTTGTATGGAGAGAAACTAGTTGTAGTTTGAAATTACATGATCTGACTCCTGTGCAATAAGCCAGATCCTCTGTTGAAAAGTTTGATATTTCATCCAAAATATATAAGTGGAGAGTGTTTCAACACAGATAATATTTGAAACCAGAGAGACACAAAACAATGTTATTGTGAGACTGATAAAGTGTCCATACAAAACAAGGTTATTGTGAGACTGATAAAGTGTCCATAGTTTCTTCTCAGTATTTTAATAAGAATTGATAATATTTGTATTTTAATTGGAGTATATAATTCACTTAAATTTAATGTAAGTACTAGTATATTTGGATTTATTTATCTTATTACTATTGATTTTCTAATGGTAAAAATAAGCATTTTGAATTAATCATTTCATTGTTTCATTTTACTCTTTTATTAGAGTACAGCTTATACATTCTTTTCCTATTCTTTTAATGGTACCCAGGAGATTACAGTATGCATCCTTAGCTTACTTTAGTATAATATGTTAGTATATTTACTATTTTTGAGATAATGAAAGGATCTTAGAGCATTATAAATTAGTTTTCCTCATGTGCTATTTGGTGTACTTTAATGCATATATATTATATATGCTGTGTATATGCCACATATAACATATATATCATACATGCCATATATAACATAATATATATCTTATAATCAGTATCTATTTATATTTTCCCACATATTTACTCTTATCTTTGCTTTTTATTACTTCTTGTTTTTCCACACTTCGGAATAATATTTTTTTTCTGCTTGAAGAGCTCACTTTAACATTTCCTTTAGTCCAGGTCTGCTGATGTGTTCTCTTGGTTTTATTAGTCTGAAAATTAATTGTCTTCATTCGCAAAGGATATTTTCCTCAGGTGTAGAATTCTGGATTGGAAGTTAGTTTCTTTAGTCAATTTGAAAATAACGTCTAAGATTAATATTTGTGTTGAGCATTCAGTTATAGTTTTAAAACTATTTTTAATATTTTATTATTTATTTTGATGTTTTCATTTTACTTTATTTCAATTTTTTGGTAACTTTTAGTTTATTTGAAAGAAAGCCTAAATATTTATTTCATATAAACCAATATATATGGGGCTTCCCCAGTGGCTCAGCGGTAAAGAATCCGCCTGCAATGCAGGAGACCCTGGTTCAATTCCTGGGTCAGAAAGGTCTGCTGGAGAATGGATAGGCTACCCACTCCAGTATTCTTGGGCTTCCCTGGTGGCTCGGCTGGTAAAGAATCTGCCTGCAATGTGGGAGATCTGGGTTTGATCCCTGGGTTGGGAAGATCCCCTGGAGATCTTAGTTTCTTTGAAGGAAAGCCTAAATATTTCACATAAAGCAATATATATTTACATATTTAGAAAAGAAAAGGAACAGTGAAATCACAATCAATATAACAAAATATAGGAGAAGGGAAAAAGAAAACCAGTAAGCAAATACAAAAATAAATGTATCTATTCTCCCATCTATACATCTGTATATCTATTCACCATCTATATTATTATCCTTTTAAAAGACTTGGGCACAGACTTTACTTCCAAAAGTACATCTATGTGGTGATGGAAAGAAACACAACTAAATACAAAAATATGAAAATAACTGACAATTCAGAAATAAGTACACACATGCCAAGAAAATAGTAACAATAAAATCAGTTGTCACCATGTTAATATGAAGCAAACTGGAATTTAAAATATATTTAAGGAGGAAAGAGACCTTCTTCATATTGATAAATGCTACACCAGGCCTGTATAATTGTGATCTCTATATATCGTTTAACCTTTTTAGTATAGAAAGCAAAAAACAATAGAAATGAAAAATAGACAAATCCACATTTGAATTGTAAGCCAATATATAGAGTTCTTTGAATACTGTAACTAAAAAATATTTTTTTATATTTATATAAACTGTATGCTCAAAGGAAAATTGAATATTCTATTCATACCTTTGATACACTGCTGAAACTTTTGCATGTAATCTAGCCACAAGATGTGCAACTTTTTTGCTCAAAGCAGAAGTCAGGCAGGACACATTTGTAGATCATGATGCAATAAAATTAGAAATGAACCCAAAGCTATCTATATACTTGGGATATTTTAAAAAATCTATACTCTCATTTTTAAATGTTTTGTATTAAAGATGCAAGCAAACTACATTTACTATATAGAAGGAAACAGCAGTGAACACACAGCCTACTCAGCCTGGTGGGGGAATGTCAGCTCCCCTGACTACTCTCACTGATGTACATCCACAAGTCACTACTAACTGAGAAATTTTTTAGTTGTTATTTCTTCAACTACTGCTTGTGCTTCATCTCTCTTTAATCTTTATCTGATGTAAGCAATATAAATGATTGATTTTTTTCACTCTTTTTCATTGTATTTCAAGCTTTTCTCCATGCTTTTGTTCTCCATGTCTCAGTCTATATATTGTCTTATGTGCTATCTTCAAGTTAATCTAATTATATCTTCAGCTGTGTTGAATCTATTAAACCTATTCATTGATATTTAATTTTATTGTATTTTTTTCAGTTTTGAATTTCCTATTCCTGTATTTTTCATGTTTGCAGAGAACTGCAAATAATTTCAGTCGTTTTTTTTAAGATTTTTAATTGGAGGATAATTGCTTTACAGTATTGTGTTGGCCTCTGCCATACAACAATGTAAATCAACCACAAGCACACATATGTTCCCTCCCTCCTGAACCTTCCCCCAATCTTCCACCCCATTCCACCCCTCTAGGTCATAACAGAGCACCATGTTGAGCTCCTTCCCACTAGCTATCTATTTTACACATATATGTCAGTGCTATTCCCTCAATTCATCTCACCCTCTCCTTCCCCTGCTGTGTCCAAAGTCTGTTCTCTGTGTCTGTGTCTCTATTCTTGCCCTGCCAATAGGTTCATCAGTACCATTTTTCTAGATTCCATATATATGCATTGCTGCTGCTGCTGCTACTGCTAAGTCGCTTCAGTCGTGTCCAACTCTGTGCGACCCCATAGACGGCAACCCACCAGGCTCCCCCGTCCCTGGGATTCTCCAGGCAAGAACACTGGAGTGGGTCGCCATTTCCTTCTCCAATGCATGAAAGTGAAAAGTTAAAGTGAGATCGCTCAGTCGTGTCTGACTCTTAGCGACCCCATGGACTGCAGCCCACCAGGGTCCTCCGTCCATGGGATTTTCCAGGCAAGAGTACTGGAGTGGGGTGCCATTGCCTTCACCGTATATATATATATGCATTAATATACGATATTTGTTTTTCTGACTTACTTCCCTCTGTATAACAGGCTCTAGGTTCATCCACCTAACTAAACTGAATCAAATGTGTTCCTTTTTATGGCTGAGTAATATTCTATTGTATATATGAACCACAGCTTCTTTATCCTTTCATCTGCTGATGGACATCTAGGTTGCTTCCATGTCCTAGCTATTGTAAATAATGTTGCAATGAACATTGGGGTACATTTGTCTTTTTCGATTATGGTTTTCTTAGGGCATATGTTCAGTATTGGGATTTCTGGGTCACATGGTAGTTGTATTCCTAGTTTTTCAAGGAGTCTCCATACTGTTCATGGTGGCTGTATCAATTTACATTGCCAACTTTCAGTCTTTATACTTAATTTCTTGGATATTTTAATCAAAAATTTAAAACAGTGATTGGCAAACTTTTATTTTAGAGGGCTGTATATTAAATCTTTTCAACTTCGATGGGCATACGATCTCTGTTGCAATTACTTAGCTGTGCCATTTTAGCATGAAAATGACTATAGACACTATGCAAACCAATGAGCACAGATATTTTCCAATAAAATGTATTTACTAAATCAGACAGCAGACTAGATTTATTCTATAGGCCACAGTGTCTGGAAACATAATTTAAAGCCTTTTCGTGATAGTTTCAATATCATATCTGGATCATCTGTCAGTCTGTTTCTATTGTTTTCTATTGTATTTGCTCATTTTATTATAAATTTTAGAACTTTTTATTTTGACAGATAATTAGACACTGTATATACTTGTTTGTAAACATCCTTTGGGATTCTACTTGATATTATCTTGCACAAGAAATGACTTACACTTGCTTCTCACAGGCATTTGAGGGTAAATCAGCTTAATCCAATCAGGGATGGGGGTAATTAAAACTTAGCTTCTAGTCTTTGTGAACATTAGCCTTTGTTGTAGATTATCCTTTAATGTAATGTGCATTTATCAGGGTCTCATTTGAAAGCCTGAGTGTTTTCTATTGTTCTTCCTCTTTGGTGATCCCTGGACTCCAATGCTTGCCCTGCAACCCCAAAACATACCTGAAATGTCAGATCAGCTTCTCAGTTGATTAGCTGCCACTTTCAAATCAGCAAATCAGTAGAAAAGCATATGGACATGTTGGATTCTCCTCTGTGGACTTTCTCGTTCTCTAGAAGCTTAGTTATGCAAGTGATCATGGCCTTGGTATCTCTCCATTGTTTTCAAACAAATATTTCTATATGTAAATATATGTGTATGTGTGTTTCATCTATCAGTCACAGCAGGAAGTTTGATCTGAAACAAGCCAATGAGGCATTGCTTTAAGTTGAAACTTGAGTTTTTGTTGGATACTTGAATTTGGAAGTGATCTAAATTCAGTATTTGGGTACTGTATATATTCCATGTATGTGTGAAAGCAGAAAATTCAGGAGATATGAATGAATCCTGGGAGAGCAGATAAAAGAAACCGTAGTTCCTAATAGCTTTTCAGTTATCATCCCTTATGATGTTTGGCTAAATTTTTGTCTGTGTGCTCAGTCGTTTAGTTGTGTCTGACTCTGTGACCCCATGGACTGTAGCCCAGTAGGCTCCTTTGTTCATGGGATTTCCCAGGCAAGAATACTAGAGCAGGTTTCCTTTTCCTTTTCCAGGGCATCTTCCTGGCCCAAGGGTTGAACCCACATCTCCTGCATCTCTTGTATTGGCAGGTGGATTCTTTATCACTGAGCTACCTGGGAAGCCTCTTTTTAGTCCTTAGTTCTGCATTATCTCTGTATCCTTATAACAAAAACCTCTCCCCTTCTTGTTAACTTTGAGAGGGACCCTGTCTTTGCAATCAAATTGGCACTAACACATTTCTCCTGAAATGTTAAATTTTGGCAGGGTTTCATCATTACCACACTTTTTTATTTATCCAAATGTTCTTCCTGAGTATTCAGTCCCATGCTGTCAATTGCCAAAATGCTTATGACTAATAATCTTTATATCCAGCCAAGGCATATATCCTAAGCTTCAGCTGCCTATTCCTTTTCTGCTTCCAAATGCTCCACAGTTATCTCAAACTCAACACATCATCTTGTCATCCTCTCTTTTGCTCTGTCTATAATGAACATCTCACAGATGACTGAACATAAACATACTTTTTCAATAACTTATGCCTTTGCTCATATTGCTTCATCTACCTGTAACATGCTGTCTTTCACTTCTGTTCATGTTCTACTGAAGTCATTCAACATGCATCTTCCAGATCAGTTCCTCTATGTTGACATTCTGTTATATTTCATTACATACCATAGAATTTATATCATCTCCATTCCATTTTGTTCTCTATCAAGCAATTTTTTTTCTTTTTATTTCTATCAAGCAATTTTTAATACATTATTATGCTTATATGGTTATATTTATGGAAGATGCCGTGGATTGACTAGAATGGGGATATGGTTGTCATGTATGTGGAGTTAAATAGTATATTTATCTGTTTAATTATTGAGTTTTAAGTTAGCTTTTTTACTCTCTTCTGCCACCTTCATTAAGAGGCTCTTTAGTTCCCCTTCACTTTCTGCCATAACAGTGGTGTCATCTGCATATCTGAGGTTATTGATATTTCTTCCAGCAATCTTGATTCCAGCTTGTGCTTCATCCAGCCTGGCATTTTGCATGATGTACCCTGCATATAAGTTAAATAAGCAGGGTGACAATATACAGCCCTGATGTATTCCTTTCCCAATTTGGAACCAGTCCATTGTTCCATGTCCAGTTCTAACTGTTGCTTCCTGACCCGCATAC
The DNA here is from genome assembly GCF_055505025.1 of Bos grunniens. NCBI lineage: Eukaryota > Metazoa > Chordata > Mammalia > Artiodactyla > Bovidae > Bos > Bos grunniens. The sequence continues at coordinate 139,655,884 of NC_141194.1, forward strand.
AATTTTCTCAGGAGGCAGGTAAGGTAGTCTGGTGTTCCCATCTCTTGAAGAATTTTCCACGGTTCGTCATGATCCACACAGTCAAAAGCTTCAGAGTAGTCAATGAAGCAGAAGTAGATATTTTTCTGGAATTATCTTGCTTTCTCTATAGTCCAACAGATATTGACAGTGTTGTCTCTGGTTCCTCTGCCTTTTCTAAATCCAGGTTGTGATCTGGAAGTTCTCAGTTCATGTACTGCTGAAGCCTAGCTTGCAGGATTCTGAGCATAATCTTGCTAGCATGTAAAATGTGTGTAATTGTACAGTAATTTGTACATTCTTTGGCGTTGCCTTTCTTTGGGATTGGAATGAATACTGACCTTTTCCTGTCCTGTGACCACTGCTGAATTTTCCAAATTTGCTGACATATTGAGTGCAGCACTTTAAAAGATGATGAGTGCAGCATCATCTTTTAAGGTTTTAAATAGCACAGCTGGAATTCCATCACTGCTCCTAGCTTTGTTTGTAGTGATGCTTCCTAAGGCCCACTTGACTTCACATTCCAGGTTAACTGGCTCTAGGTGAGTGACGACACCATCATGGTTATCCCAGTCAATCAGAAGATGGTGAGTGAACATTGACATTTTAGGAATCAATGAACTAAAACTCTGATCATAGTTTAGGGCAAATTATGAGGTCTAGAAAAGCCTGAGGAGTAGTGGGATTTATAATTTAGGATATATTGTTGGCAAGAACACAAGCATTGGCCGGGACTGACTTGGATATACAAATAGTCCCTCCCATGGATTTTTCTGAGATACTAGAGAACAGAATGAATTTTAGAGTGATTTGTCCCAAAATTAAAGAAGGATGAGTTAGTAAGATAACACATTGCATTCATTTTGTTGGCCTTAGTTTGTACTCATAAGCCGAGAAATTATTATAATTTTAAGGTTGCATATATAACATTCCTCTTCCGAAGAGTCATTTTCTTGAGAGTTTGGAACATGTCTAATTCAGTTTTGCATTATCCATGCCTAAAATGATTTCTGATATGTAGAAGTTGCTAACAATGATTGAATGAAAAGTGAATGGATGAATGTTGGGACATTGGATGAATTAAAGTATGACAAATACACAAGGATGATACAAGAGGTATATTCTCTATGTATGGATATATAAGCTCATCCTATCCCCACATCATAGGCTTCCCAAAAGACGTCACAGAAACATGAAAACGATTTCAAAGAGAGGATGATTTTTTTAGTGAGAGTCACCTATAACATGTCATCTCACAGCCTTTTTATGCCAGAGAAGGAGAGGGCACATGGATTGACTATATGCTCATGCACAAGCAACTGTCAAAGAGACAACTTGAGCTATTTGCAAATTAAATTCCATAGTTACTGATGACAGTTTGTCTTAGTTGGTTAAAAATACCATTTCAAAACCTAAAATGTGTTCATTGTGCCTGAGGGTGCCACATTATTGATGACTGTGTTTTTCTCTTCTTTCTCTCACAAATCATCTCATTCTGTAATTTTAAAAAAAAACTAAAACAGATTTCAATCAAGTACATTAACTTGTATGAAGCTACTTCAAGGACTTAACAGTGATATTAAATAACATAGCTTGATTCTTTTTCAAGAGCTTTATTTCAACCAAAAAGCATATTACAGACTCCAAATGAAGGTCAAGATGTAATAAATATGCTTCTTCCATCAAGTTGATTTTCCTGCTTCCTAATTTCCAGAGAGGATTAATATCAAACACTTTCATGCTAGAATACTAGTGTTTCACTTGGCAGTTTGAAAGTCACTTATTTATGTACAGTTCAGTCATAGCATATCCATTCAGCTCTGCCTCCCAACCTCCAAAACACACATATGAAGCTGTAATTAAAACTGATGGATCTGTTTAATTCCTGAACTAGATTGTGAGCAAAGTGAGGGCAAGGATTATCTTATTAATTAGACTGTCACCATGATGCAAGCATGATGAATGTAAAACAACTAGAATGCACCCTGGAAAATACATTCTAATTATTGATCATCACCCACTACAGTACTCTTGCATGGCAAATTCCATGGGCAGAAGCGGGCTACAGTCCATGGGATTACAAAGAGTCAGACGTGACTGAACGACTAACACTTTCACTTATCAAAGGAAGATCAATGTGTACTTGGGTGATCTAGAAATACTTCATTGAGAAGGGAGTTTTACCATTGAATAAAGGAAGAACAAGAATCTATCAAGCTAAAAAAATTGGAAAAAAATGTTTTAAAATGATGGAAATAATTTCTACTTAAAAAATCTAAATACATTTATTACCCTTTTCTTAAAAAATGTTTAACAACAAATGTGTTTATTACTTCACGATGGGTTAAGCAAATTACAAAAATTTGCTTGACTTGTTCAGACAATGAACACATAGAATGATTACATAGAAAATGAGACAATACATGATTAATTTGTGAAAACTGGTTGCTAAAGCAACAAATTAAGAAAAGGTAAGATCAGGATCAGAACAGCTGCCTCATTGAAAATAAGTCCCTGATGCTGGGAAGGATTGAGGGAAGAAGGAGAAGAGTCCATCAGAGGATAAGATGGCTGGATGGTATCACTGATTCAATGGACATGAACTTGGGCAAACACTGGGAGATGGTGAAGGACAGAGAGCCCTGGTATGCTACAGTCCATGGGTTTGCAGAATAAGACATGACTGGGTGACTAAACAACATCAGGATGGGCTAATGTAGTAAGGAAAATGCTTCATAAATGTGGTTGGACTTAAACCATAATTGTAGGGTGGATTTAAAAATGAAGAAAAAAAGAATAGTGTGTTCTCAGCAGAGGGAACAATAATGAATAAAAGAAAAGCTTCTCCAATTTGCACAAGATACTGTTAAGCCAGTAGTGGCAAATTGCCTTGCTAGAAACAAAATATTCAGATTGAGAAACAATAGGAGACATGGTTGAATAAGTAGGATGATACTTTCCTAAAATCTCAAATAAGGTTATAAATGTATAATGAATTCTGACATAGCCTAGAGACAGCTAAAAAGAGAAAAGAGGAATCAATTAGGATCAATAGTAGACAGCAGAAAGTCATGAGACAGTTATTAGACAAATAATTGGGTCAAAGGAAAAAGAACAGTGGATTGTGGAGTACCAACAGGTTTGCTGAGAAGGAATCAGAATGGAATAACGGTGAGGTTAATTTCATATGAGATTAAGTATATAATTGGTTGAAAGTTGAAACAATTATATAAATCTAAGAGTTTAAAACAAAATATTTTGAAAGATACTTCTTATTTTGATGAAAATAAAATCTCTTTAGTAGTTCTGTGAAATCCCTTGGACTTAACTGATACCCATGTCAAATAGTTCTTCTAATCAACTTTTGGAACTGCAAGTCTGCAAATCCTTCTTTCTAATATTTGTTTGCTTCAAATTTTTCTGTTTTTACTCATTCTAAAATTTCTCCCTTGGCATTCACAATCCTTCACATAGTTTCAACTCTCCAGAGTGAATCCATCTTTAAGTATTAATAGTTTTGGATCTCAAATTTTGTCTCCAGGCTTAAAATCTCTCTTGTGCCATTAGCTCTCTTTTCCCATTGCCTGCTAAACATTTCCATATAAATATCTGTAGGGTGGTTTAGTCTCTAAGTCATGTCTGACTCTTTGCAACCCCATGGACTGTAGCCCCCCAGGATCCTCTGTTCATGGGATTTCCCAGGCAAGATACTGGAGTGAGTTGCCATTTGCTTCTCCAGAGGATCTTCCCGATCCAGGAATTGAACCCAAATCTCCTGCATTGCAGGCAAATTCTTTACCAACTGAGCTACGAGAGAAGCCTACTGGAATCAATTTGGCATTGTAAAAAATGATCTCACAATTTTCTCTGCCAGATGTCCTCAGCTACTTCCCTATCCAGATAACACTAATAGTCACATCCTTGTTTTATTAGAAAAGCCTGAGCATTTGAGGAAGCAGTTGCCTCTTCCAGCTTTTCCAGACTCACTTCAGCAAGGAAACACCGTCACCTGTGAGCATGGCTAACTCTGGATGGGTGAGCCACGTGGTAGCATCTGTAGGCAGGAGCAGCTTGTTTCCTGGTACTATCAGGAGAAGCTCATGTTCTGAGGTTAGGAGGGGTCACTGGCTGGGCTCTTTGGCTGGGTGGTGCCAATGATTGTTCTCCACAATTGGTCAGGGCTTCAGGATGTGCTCCCTGGCCAGGTAGTCCCACTGGTTGGACTGCATTGTGGCTGTTCTTCAGGGTTGGCCACACCACTGGAGGGGATCTCAAGTTCCATGGCTGGATGATGCCTCAGTCTGGGTCTCATGATTGGGTGCTGCCATAGGCTGTTTTCCACAGCTGGGTGGGACTGCAGACTGGACTTCGTGATTCGGCAAGCCACTGGCTATGCAGCACAGTTGGGCTAGATTGTTGGCTGGCCTACCTGGTCAGGAGGGGCCAGAGGCTACACTCACATTAGGCAGTGGTGTTTGCTTACTCAAGCTGGGCCATATTATTATGGGCTCTCTGGCCGGGCCAGACTGCTGGGTACCAAAGCCAGGAAGAACTAATGATCACTGTGCTTCCTAGCCAAATGGAACCATTGGCTTAACACTGTGAGTGAGCTGAGCTCTCTGGTCTTGTGTGGCTACCATCAGGAACCTGGTCTGCCAAGATCCCTGCACTGGTTGCTTGAGCCCTGTCCCTTTCTTTATTTCTACTTGACCCCTGGCCATCTAGTCCTACTGATTACCCTGTGCTGTGAAACCAAAGTGGTCTCCCAGGAGGTGCCCCAAATAGTTGGAGAAGCTGGATGTGTGCCTCAGGTTCTCTTTTCGCCACTGGTAAAACCATAGACCGAAGGGAAGTGTCTCTCTGTGGCTCTGTGTTGGCCTGGGGAAGGGGTTACATGGTCAAAGTGAAACTGCTCCTCTTATCTTCTAATGCAGCTTTTCTGGGTTTCTTTGGTTGCTGTTGCCTTTTTTTTTTCTCATGTGGCGCAAGGGGATGATTCACCTTCACCCATGGATTCTGGGGTTTTCACAAAGGTGTTCTTATCTGTGGATAGATGCTAGGCTTTCTGTGAAGGGAAATAATGCCAAGGACTTCCTATTCTGCCATCTTCCTGATATTACTACAGAAAGATTTTGGTAGAAATTGGCAACTAGAATAAAAAAAAAATTGTAGAGAAGTCAACAAAACAGTAAAAATGATTCTGACAACTAAAACTAGAGGACTCCCCCTAACTGCTTCCCAAAGTAAAGTAAATTAATTGAGGCAGCACGGTATTGATATAAGACCAGATATATAGCTGGATGGAAAAAAAATAGAGTTCCAAAATAGACCTGCACACTGTACGGCCAAGTGATTTGCAACAAAGGAAATTCAGTGAGGTAAGGGGAAGTCTTCAACAAATGGTGCTGGAATATTCGAACATTCACTTGAATAATCATGAACCTTGACCATTACCTCATACATACACAAATACACAAAGGTTAACATAAAAAGATCATGTGAAAGCAAAAATTTTAAGGCTTCTTGAAAAAAAAAAACATGGGAGAAAATCTTCCTTAGTTGAGATTAAGTAAATATTTCTGACAAGGCACAGAAAGCAATTTCAAAAGAAAATAATTATAAATTGGAATTCATCAAAACTATAAACTGCTGTGCTTTGCAAGATGTTAAAGAAATGAAAATATAAGCCATGGGGAGAAAATATTTTCAAAACATCTGATAAAAGATTTACACTCAGAAGATATAAGAAACTCACTTCATATAAGACACAAATGCCAACTTTTAAAAACAGAAAATTATTTGGACACTTCATAAAATATAGAAGAATGTCTAAAAAGAAGACTGTCAAAGAAGCACATAAAACATGCTTATTATTAATCCTTAGGTATCTCTACACTTATTGTGCTTTCACAATATCTTTGGTGAAATGTCTCTTCAAGACTATTGTTCACTTATTGCCTTTTATATTATTTAATATAGAACTTTTTATATATTCTGAAAAAAGTCCTTTGTGAGATAAATATTTTATAACTATCATGACTATACATTTACATTATTATAAGCAAAGTTTTTGTTGAAATGTAATTTATTATAGATTTTTCAGTTAGTCCTTTTTATTAACCCCAAGGCGGTAAAGATACTCTATATTATCTCCTAAAAGTTTTCTAGTTTTAGATGTTGTGTTTAGATTTATATGTGTGAATGTACACTTAGTCATGTCCAACTCTTTGAACCTTGTGGACTGTAGCCCACCAGGTTCCACTGTCCATGGAATTTTCCAGGCAAGAATATTGCAGTGGGTTGCCATATCATACTCCAGGGGATCTTCCCGACCCACGGATCAAACCTATGTCTCTTTGTGTCTCCTGCACTGACAGGCAGATTCTTTACCACTGCTCCACCTGGGAAGCCCTATTTAGATTTATGAAAATGTTAGTCTCTCAGTCATGTCCAACTCTTTGCGACCCCATGAACTGTAGCCCATCAGGCTCCTCTGTACACGGAATTCTCCAAGCAAGAATATTTTAGAGTGGATTGCCATTTCTTTCTCCAGGTTGGGATCTTCCCAACCCTGGGATTGAACCTGGGTCTCCTGCATTGCAGGTAGATTCTTTACCATCTGAGACACCAGGGAAACCCATTTAGATTTATAAAAATAATCAGATTTATAAACCACTTTTATTTAAAATTTATATATAGTATGAGAAAGAGTTCAATGTTTCACATATACAGTATTCTACTACCATAAATTGTTCTATCAATCAAGGTGTCTATCTTTATACCAATATCACTCTATTTTGATTACTGTAATTTTGTAAGTCTTGAAGTTCCAAGTTTAAGTAATCCAACCTTATACTTTGCTAAGAGTTTTGGGAATTTTATGCTTTTTGCATTTTCAAACACATTTTGTTCAGTTGCAAAGTCGTATCTGACTCTTTGCAACCCCCATGGAATGCAGCACACCAGGCTTCCCTGTTCTTCACTACTATCTCCTGGAGTTTGTGCCAATTCATGTCCATTGAGTTGGTGATGCTATCTAATCTCATTCTCTGCTGCCCCCTTCTCCTCCTGCCTTCTATCTTTCCCAGCATCAGGGTCTTTTCCAATGACTTGGCTCCTTGCATCAAGTGGCCAAAGTATAGGAGTTTCAGCTTCAGCATCAGTCCTTTCCATGAATATTCAGAGTTGATTTTCTTTAGGATTGACTGGTTTGATCACAAATGCATTTTGAAATCAATTTATTTTTAAAATAAATTGTGTGGGTATTATGATGCACTTCTTAATTTGCTTCTATGGATTGATTTGTGAAGAATGACAACTTAAAAAAATATTAAATCTTCCAATCCATGAGCATGATCTAGCCCTTAATTTATATCAGATCTCCTATAATTTGCTCTGAATTTTCAGTATAGAAGTCTTGCATGTCTTTCACTTTATTTAGTCCTACATATTTCGTGCCTTTGATTCTATTGAAAACTGTATTTTTTAATTATCTCATTTTCCAGTTTGGAATATTACCACTATTTCTCTTTTTTCAAGATTATTTGTACTGTTATTACAAAAGTACATTCACAGTTATTTTATACATGGTAAGTGAATAGTAAACTTTATGAGAAGTTGAATGTCTGAAAATGACTTCATTTCTCATGGTTAATTTATGATTCAGTATAGCATTGCTAAAGATGTTGAAAACATGATATAATATCTGCTGCAATCCATTTTTACACAGAGGAATCATCAGATCAGATCAGATCAGTCGCTCAGTCGTGTCCAACTCCTTGCGACCCCATGAATCGCAGCACGCCAGGCCTCCCTGTCCATCACCAACTCCCGGAGTTCACTGAGACTCATGTCCATCGAGTCAGTGATGCCATCCAGCCATCTCATCCTCTGTCTTCCCCTTCTCCTCCTGCCCCCAATCCCTCCCAGCGTCAGAGTCTTTTCCAATGAGTCAACTCTTCCCATGAGGTAGCCAAAGTACTGGAGTTTCAGCTTTAGCATCATTCCTTCCAAAGAAATCCCAGGGCTGATCTCCTTCAGAATGGACTGGTTGGATCTCCTTGCAGTCCAAGGGACTCTCAAGAGTCTTCTCCAACACCACAGTTCAAAAGCATCAATTCTTCGGCACTCAGCCTTCTTCACAGTCCAACTCTCACATCCATACATGACCACAGGAAAAACCATAGCCTTGACTAGACGAACCTTTGTTGGCAAAGTAATGTCTCTGCTTTTGAATATGCTTTCTAGGTTGGTGATAACTTTCCTTCCAAGGAGCAAGCGTCTTTTAATTTCATGGCTGCAGTCATCATCTGTAGTGATTTTGGAGCCCAGAAAAATAAAGTCTGACACTGTTTCCACTGTTTCCCCATATATTTCCCATGAAGTGGTGGGACCGGATGCCATGATCTTTGTTTTCTGAATGTTGAGCTTTAAGCCAACTTTTTCACTCTCCTCTTTCACTTTCATCAAGAGGCTTTTGAGTTCCTCTTCACTTTCTGCCATAAAGGTGGTGTCATCTGCATATGTGAGGTTATTGATATTTCTCTCGGCAATCATGATTCCAGCTTGTGTTTCTTCCAGTCCATCATTTCTCATGATGTACTCTGCATATAAGTTAAATAAACAGGGTGACAATATACAGCCTTGACATACTCCTTTTCCTATTTGGAATCAGTCTGTTGTTCCATGTCCAGTTCTAACTGTTGCTTCCTGACCTGCATACAAATTTCTCAAGAGGCAGATCAGTTGGTCTGGTATTTCCATCTCTTGAAGAATTTTCCACAGTTTATTGTGATCCACACAGTCAAAGGCTTTGGCATAGTCAATAAAGCAGAAATAGATGCTTTTCTGGAACTCTCTTGCTTTTTCCATGATCCAACAGATGTTGGCAATTTGATCTCTGGTTCCTCTGCCTTTTCTAAAACCAGCTTGAACATCAGGAAGTTCACGGTTCACATTTTCCTGAAGCCTGGCTTGGAGAATTTTGAGCATTACTTTACTAGCGTGTGAGATGAGTGCAATTGTGTGGTAGTTGGAGCATTCTTTGGCATTGCCTTTCTTTGGGATTGGAATGAAAACTGACCTTTTCCAGTCCTGTGGCCACTGCTGAGGAATTATACGCTGATCTAATTGTTTCTTTGCAGCAGAATATTTTTTTTTCCTTAAGAAATTTTTAGGATATCTTCTTTGCACTTAGTCTACTGTATTCACTGTAAAAAAACAGAAACAATATTGTGTTTATGTATGCTTTTATTTCATCCATACTTCTTTGCATTCAGTGGATCTTTCCAATTTGAACGCACATGTCTACCTTCAAATCTGTTCATTTTTCTTTAATTATTTGTTATTTCTTCTTTTTTATTATCCTTCTATGACACCCTTACTAGATATTGAACCTCCTGACTTTATTCTAAGTATATATTATCTCTACTCTCATATGCTCTATCTCTTTGCATACTTTCATTTTTATTCTGGGAAACACCCTTGACTGCATCTTTCATACCCCCTTTTTTTTAATGTACTTAATTTCAAAGTATTCTGAGTTATTCACTGATTCTTCTTTAACACACTGTGTTATGTGTGCAATATCTTCTTGAAACTTTTACAGTATTTATAATTGTGTGTGTATGTTTGGGGCAACTTCACATATTTTCATTTTCCCTATGGTCAGTAATTTCACTTGTTTACTTTGGCTCTCTTTCGTGCCACTGGATTTTTTTAAATCATATAGTATTTCTTTGTTGCCAATTCATATTTAGGAATAAGGGAACAGGTTTTCTTATATAAGTAACTGAATAGGTTTCCTTTGCATGTATGGAGTCTGCTTTTGTCTAACAGTTTTCTCCAATGGGAGAGCTAATGCCAAGCTCTTTGAATATCAGCAGATCATGTCAACTGACAGGATTTATTTTACCGTGTGTGTGTATATGAATCTAGCAGGCAGAACACACAGATTTAATATCTCAAACACTAAGGCAAGGACAGGAAGGTTGTTTTATATGAGTTGTCTACACCAGTGCTAGGAGCTTTAGTTTTCCAAAGGTAAAAGTTATTTATAGATAAAATCTCCAGTTATATTCTGAGAGTTTATATATAGCATACAAAGGAAATTGTGGCATAAGTTAATTCTCACTGATTTTCTGTAGATAAAACTTTAATAATTTACCATTACTTATGGCCTCTAGCTAATCTTTCTTAATTTTCACAATACTGTATTTAATTTTGGACCATCTTTGTGGTTTTGCCTCCAAGGAATAAACAAACCCACCTCTACTTTTGTCTTTTGTCAGTTTTTAGGTTGGACACTCTTTTTGATATGATCTAAGTGATTTATATTTTATTTTATTTATTTTTTATTTTATTTTATTTTTAAACTTTACAATATTGTATTAGTTTTGCCAAATATCGAAATGAATCTGCCACAGGTATACATTTGTTCCCCATCCTTATTCTTCATTTATTTTTTTTTTAATTTTATTTTATTTTTAAACTTTACATAATTGTATTAGTTTTGCCAAATATCAAAATGAATCCGCCACAGGCATACATGTGTTCCCCATCCTGAACCCTCCTCCCTCCTCCCTCCCCACACCATCCCTCTGGGTCGTCCCAGTGCACCAGCCCCAAGCATCCAGTATCGCGCATCGAACCTGGACTGGCAACTCGTTTCTTACATGATATTCTACATGTTTCAATGTCACTCTCCCAAATCTTCCCACCCTCTCCCTCTCCCACAGAGTCCATAAGACTGTTCTATACATCAGTGTCTCTTTTGCTGTCTCGTACACAGGGTTATTGTTACCATCTTTCTAAATTCCATATATATGCGTTAGTATACTGTATTTATGTTTTTCCTTCTGGCTTACTTCACTCTGTATAATAGGCTCCAGTTTCATCCACCTCATTAGAACTGATTCAAATGTATTCTTTTTAATGGCTGAGTAATACTCCATTGTGTATATGTACCACAGCTTTCTTATCCATTCATCTGCTGATGGACATCTAGGTTGCTTCCATGTCCTGGCTATTATAAACAGTGCTGCGATGAACATTGGGGTACACGTGTCTCTTTCCCTTCTGGTTTCCTCAGTGTGTATGCCCAGCAGTGGGATTGCTGGATTTTTTGAAATTCATTAAGATCTTCTGTCTAATGATATCTAAAAATAATAAGAGATCCCACACATGTTTTCATTAACAATCTTTTTCCCCCTCTAATTTCAATGAGTCTTCAGAAAAAAATAAGAGATGTGTGCTTAGTCCACCATCTTGTATCAGTAGCCTGCATGTAAATAATATCATACAGTATTTGTTCCTCTCTGACTGGCTTATTATACTTAGTATAATGTCCCCTAGGTCACAAATCCCAGCATTTTTTCCTTCTTTTAAAGTCTGAATAATATTCAATTGTGTGTACATACATCACATTTTCTTTATCCATTCATCTGTCCATAGACATTTTGGTTGTTTCCATATCTTTGCTATTCTGAATAGTGCTGTACTAAACATGGGAATAAGCACATCTCTTTGAGACAGTAATTTCATTTCTTTGGATATATTTCCAAAAGTGAGATTGCTGGACCATATGGTAGTTCTATTTTTAAATATTTGACTAACCTCTATAATTGTTTTCCATATGGTAGTTCTATTTTTAAATATTTCACTCACTTCTATAATTGTTTTCCATAATTACTGTACCAATATACAAAAGATGATGCTGTGAAAGTGATGCACTCAATATGCCAGCAAATTTGGAAAACTCAGCAGTGGCCACAGGACTGGAAAATGTCCATTTTCATTCCAGTCTGTAAGAAAGGCAATGGCAAAGAATGCTCCAACTACCCACAATTGCACTCATCTCACACGCTAGTAAAGTAATGCTCAAAATTCTCCAAGCCAGGCTTCAGGAAAATGTGAACCATGAACTTCCAGATGTTCAAGCTGGTTTTAGAAAAGGCAGAGGAACCAGAGATCAAACTGCCAACATCCGTTGGATCATCAAAAAAGCAAGAGAGTTCCAGAAAAACATCTATTTCTGCTTTATTGACTATGCCAAAGCCTTTGACTGTGTGGATCACAATCAACTGTGGAAAATTCTGAAAGAGATGGGAATACCAGACCACCTGACCTGCTTCTTGAGAAATCTGTATGCAGATCAGGAAGCAACAGTTAGAACTGGACATGGAACAACAGACTGGTTCCAGATAGGAAAAGGAGTTCGTCAAGGCTGTATATTGTCACCCTGCTTATTTAGCTTATATGCAGAGTACATCATGAGAAACGCTGGGCTGGAAGAAGCACAAGCTGGAATCAAGATTGCCGGGAGAAATATCAATAACCTCAGATATGCAGATGACACCACCCTTATGGCAGAAAGTGAAGAGGAACTAAAAAGCCTCTTGATGAAAGTGAAAGAGGAGAGTGAAAAAGTTGGCTTAAAGCTCAACATTCAGAAAATGAAGATCATGGCATCTGGTCCCATCACTTTATGGGAAATAGATGGGGAAACAGTGGAAAGAGTGGAAACAGTGGCTGACTTTATTTTTGGGGCCAAAGGGCAATGCCAGAGAGGCTTTTCCCTATGCTTTCTTCTGCAAATTTTATACTTTCAGGTTTTATGCTTAAGTCTTTAATCCATTTTAGTTGATTTTTGTTTACCATATAAGATATAGGTCAAAGGCTAGTATTTTTTTTTAACTGTTTTAAGTTTCTTTTTATTTTTTTTTTAAATCCATAGTGACGCATTTAATTCTCATGACAGCCCATTAGGGGTAGCTACTGTTACTGTCACCATTTTATATATGAGTAAACTAAGACACAGAGAAGTCAAATAACTTTCCCAAGGACTCACAGTGAAATTGTAGTAATGAGGTAGATCCCATGATCTTAGTTTTTTTTTTTTTAATATTTAATCTTAAGCTGACTTGTTCACTTGCCTCCTTCACCCTCATCAAGAGGCTCTTTAGTTCCTCTTCCTTTTCTGCCATTAGAGTGATATCATCCACGTATCTGAGGTTGTTGATGTTTTCCTGCCTATCTTGATTCTAGCTTCTAACTCATCCAGCTCAGCATTTCTCATGATGTGCTCAATGTACAGGTTAAACAAACAGGGTAACAGTAAGCCGCCCTGTCATACTCCTTTATTTATCTTGAACCAATTGTTTGTATACCTAAGTAAAATTAAATGAGCAAAGGATATAACCAACTAATTTACTGAATTATATTAAAAGTTTATAAAGTATAAATGTGCTTGTTCAGTCTTTTCAATAATCAAATAACTGCAAAGTAAATCACCAAATGTACAACATTTTGCTTCTGAAATGATAATGGATTAAAAATTGGTAATAATATTAGTGGAAATGAACACTCTCATATACTGCTTATAAAAGTAAAAATCATTACAACATTTCTGGAAATCAGTTTTTAGCTCTCAGATCCATATACCTTTTGACACGTATCTTGTATACCATTTAAAAATAGGAAATATTTATATATAAAATTTTAATGGTAGAACAATGATAAAAATTGAAGATAATTCAAAATACCAAAACATCATTCATTTACTCATTCATAAATTCAGTCACAATTATTTGTTCAGTAGCTACAACATGCCAGATACTGTCTGAAACCCAGGGTATACAGTAGAAATGAGACACACAAAATCATATCTTTCAAAGAGTTTGCATTTTATTGGAGGGAGACAATAAACAAAAGAAAAAACACACAAAAAAGAGAAAAGCAAACCAAGTCCTTATAAGTCCTATAAAGAAGAAAACATGAGTTGATGAAGAGAAACTAGGGACTACTTTATATGCTTAGGTGATGGCATTTAAATTGAGATCTGAGGGAAGAGTTTCTATGTTGAAATAAAAGTCCAAGACAGAAAAAGACTTAAAATTTATGAACAACAGAAAGACACCTGGTTCTATGCAATCAACTAAAAAGAGAGGAAGATTTACATTGGACCTTGCAACACCTCTAAGGAATGTGAACTTTATTCTAAATGTGTTGAGAAGCTATTGAAAGAACTTGAAGAGAATATAGCAAACTGATTACATTTTAAAAGCTCACTTTGGCTACTTTTTGGAGAATAGTTTGCAGGGAACAAAATAAGAAGCAGAATAATTATTTTGAAAACTTATTACAGTTGTCTAGATGAAAATTAATGCCTTAGAACAGGGCAGTAATGTAGACTAATGGAAGTGGAGAGATTCCAGATGTATTTTGCAAAGAGATGTTAGGAAGCACGTTGGCAACTTCACAGAATGGTGTTTTTAGGTTGACAAAGTTGAAGCAGTGTTGGAGAAGACTCTTGAGAGTCCCTCCAACTGCAAGGAGATCAAACCAGTCAATCCTAAAGGAGATCAACCCTGAGTATTCATTGGAAGGACTGATGCTGAAGCTGAAGCACTTTGGCCAATGAAAAAAGTGAAAGTGAAAGTCACTCAGTTGTGTCTGACTCTTTGCAACCCCATGGACTATGCAGTCCATGGAATTCTCAAGGCCAGAATACTGGAGTGGGTAGCCTTTCCCTTCTCCAGGGGATCTTCCCAACCCAGAAATTGAACCCAGGTCTCTTGCATTGCAGGCAGATTCTTTACCAGCTGAGCCACAAGGGAAGCCCAAGAATACTGGAGTGGGTAGCCTATCCCTTCTTCAGTGGATCTCCCTGACTCAGGAATTGTCAGGGTCTCCTGCATTGCAGGTGGACTCTACCAGCTGAGCTATCAGGGAAGCCCAGTTTGGTCAATACTTTGTCCAATACTTTAGCCACCTGATGCAAAGAGCTGACTCATTGGAAAAGACCCTGATGCTGGGAAAGATAGAAAGCAGCAGGAGAAGGGTATGACAGGATGAGGTGACTGGATGGTGTCACTGACTCAATGGACATGAGTTTGAGAAACTCTGGGAAATAGTGAAGGACAGGGAAGCCTGGCGTGCTGCAGTCCATGTGACTACAAAGAGTCAGACACATCTGAGTGACTGAATGATAAGATACTATTATATATGGCAACAGTAGATGTCACTAGGGTTCTTCCTTTGTGTCTCAGAAGGTAAAGAATCTGCCTGCAGTGCAGGAGTCTTGGGTTTGATACCTGCGTTGGGAAGATCCTCTGGAGAAGGGAATGGCAACTCACTCCAGTATTCTTGCCTGGAGAATCCCATGGACAGGGGAGCATGGCAGGCTATAGTCCATGGGGTTGCAAAGAGTTGAACATGACTGAGCAACTAATACTACTACTTTTTTCAAAGTGATTATGACAATAGAAATGCCTTGGTAGGAGTTATGGCCTGGTTGAGGAAAAAATGCTATATGAGAAAGAAAGATGGTTAAGTGCATTGTGGTACCCTTATAGGCTGCTGATATTTAAAATTAAGTCACTCAGTCATGTCTGACTCTTTGCAACCCCATGTACTGTAGCCTACCAGGATCCTCCATCCATGGGATTTTCCAGGCAAGAATACTGGAGTGGGTTGCCATTTCCTCCTCCAGGAGATCTTCCTGATCCAGGGATTGAACCAAAGTCTCCTGCATTACAGGCAGACGCTTTACCATCTGAGCCACCAGGGAAGTCTTATGGTAGCTCTATTTCAAAAGCTGATATTTAACCTGGTAAATATTTTCGAAGACTGTTTTATACAGTGAATATTTTCAAAGAGTATTTAATGTTTTTTAATCACGCTCAAAATAAACTTTTAAGAAAAAAGCAGGATTAAAAAGTGTAAATAGATCTTAATTTTGCAAATAAATGAGCATAATGGTTCCATGATATTTAAGAAAATATTGAAAAAACCACTATTATAACTTTTCCATAAATATACTTAAAACTATGAATAGACAATATCATAGCTATATTGGGATAAAAATAATGGTTTCTGGTAGACTAATCCAAAAGATAAAATAAATTTTATTCCCAGCCAATTATATGCAATGTCTATTCAAGGTTTCTTGAGAATCATTCAAACAGTGACAAACATCATATATCTAAATTGGTGGGATGATTTGGGAGAATGGCATTGAAACATGTATGATATCATAAGAAATGAATTGCCAGTCCAGGTTCGATGCAGGATACAGGATGCTCGGGGCTGGTGCACTGGGATGACCTAGAGGGATGGTATGGGGAGGGAGGTTGGAGGGGGATTCAGGATGGGGAGCACGTGTACACCCGTGGCAGATTCATGTTGATGTATGGCAAAACCAATGCAATATTGTAAAGTAATTAGCCTCCAATTAAAATAAATAAATTTAAAATAAAAATAAATAAATAAATAAATTGTTCAAATCTTCTTTTGTGTCTTTTGGATACTTTCCTTCAAAAATTGTTTCATAATTTTTCTTGGTATATGTATTTTGTGTTAATACTGTGTACAAGTCACTTATTTAAAAATTATATTAGAGTATAGTTAATTATTAATGTGTTAATTTCAGGTGTATAGCAAAGTGATTCAGTTATGCATGTATCTGCTTTTTTCAAATTATTTTCCTTTTTAGATTATTACAGAATATTGAGCAGAGTTCCCTGTAGTATACAGTGGGGCCTTGTTGGTCATTTATTTTATATATAGCAGTGTGTACATGTCGATCCCAAACTTCCGATCTATCCCTCCTCCACTCTCCCCCCTGGTAACCATAAGTTCATTCTTTAAGTGTGTGAGTCTTTTTCTGTTTTGTAAATAAGTTCATTTGCATCTTTTTTTAATATTCTGCATATAAGTGATATAATATGATATTTGTCTTTATCTTTTTGGCCTACTTCACTTAGTATGATAATCTCCATGTCCATCCATGTTGCTGCTAGTGGCATTATTTACTTCTGTTAAACAGATGAATATTATTCCTTGTATATATGTACAACATCTTCTTTATCCACTTATCCTTTGATTTACTTATGGAAGTCCCTTAAAAAAATAAAAATAGAGCTACCATATATCCAGCAATCCCACTCCTGGACATGTATCTGGAGAAAAACTTGGTTCAAAAGGATGCATACACCCCAGTGTTCATTGCAGCACTGTTTACAACAGCCAAAACATGAAAGGAACCTAAAAAACATTTACTTTTAATTAAGTACAGCCTGTGGAATATTTCTTTCAAAGATCATGCATTTGGTATTGTATCAGAAAGTTATGTCAAACTTCAGCTCATCTAAAATTCTCCCTATGTTTTATTTTTTGAGGCCTTCTATATTTATGTGTTGTTACATTTATGTCTGTGATCCATTTATCCTTCAATATCGTGGTGACGGTTCTGAGTCTTTTGCCTCTCTATATCAACTTAAGAATCGGTTTGTCAATATCCATAAAATAACTTGTCAATATCTTTATTGGAATTGTATTGAATCAATAGGTAAAGTTGGAAAAAAACTGACATTTTGACACTACTGATCCTTTATCCATGAACATGGAATATCTCCATATTAGTTCTTCAATTTGTTTCATCAGTTTTATAGTTTTTCTCATATATATCTTGTACATTCTTTCATTAGTTTCATACTTAGGTATTTCACTTTGGAGGGGAGGTTAATGTAAATGGTATTGTGTTTTAATTTCAAATTCCATCATTGCTGATATTTAAGGAAACAATTGAATTTTGTATCCTGCAACTTTGCTATATTGTTTATTAGTTCCAGGATTTTTTTTTTTTTTGCCTTCTGCATAAACAGCGATGTCATCTAAAGTTTTATTTCTTTCTTCCAAATGTGTATGCTTTTTATTTCCTTTTCTCATTGGATTAGCTAGCCTTCTAGTATGATGTTGAAAACAAGAGGTGAGAGGGGACATACTTGTTTCTTTTTTTTTTGCCTTCTTTCTGATCTTAGAAAGATTCAAGTTTCACACTGTCAAGTATGTTATCAGCTATAGAATTTTTGTAGATTTTTAAAAATCAATGTAAGGAGATTCCCCTATTTGTAGTTTACTGAGATTATTTTTATCATGAGTGGATATTAGATTTTATCAAATGTTTTTCTGCATCTATTGATATAAGCATGTAACTTTTCATTAGAATGTTAATATGATGTATTTATATTCACTTCAGTTCAGTCACTCAATTGTGTCCAACTCTTTGTGACTCCATGCACACCAGGCTTCCCTGTCCATCACCAAACTCCCGGAGCTTGCTCAAATTCATGTCCATCGAGTTGGTGATGCCATCCAAACATTTCATTCTCTGTCATCCTCTCTCCTCCTGCCTTCAATCTTTCCCAGACTCAGGGTGTGTTCTAATGACTCAGTTCTACACATCAGGTGGCCAAAGTATTGGAGTTTCAGCTTCACCATCCGTGCTTCCAATGAATATTCAGACTGATTTCCTTTAGGATTGACTGGTTTATCTCCTTGCAGTCCAAGAGACACTTGAGTCTTCTCCAACACCACAGTTCAAAAGCATCAGTTCTTCAATGCTCAGCTTACTTTATGGTCCAACTCTCACATCCATACATGACTTCTGGGAAAACCATAGCTTTGACTATATGGTCAGTAAAGTAATGTCTCTGCTTTCTAATATTCTGTCTAGGTTGGTCATAACTTTTCTTCCAAGGAGCAAGTGTCATTTAATTTCATGGCTGAGGTCACTATCTGGAGTGATTTTGGAGCCCAAAAAATAAAGTCTGTCACTGTTTCCATTGTTTCCCCATCTATTTGCCATGAAGTGATGGGACAAGGTACAAGGATCTTCGTTTTTTGAATGTTGAGTTTTAAGCCAGGTTTTTCACTCTCCTCTTTCACTTTTATCAAGAGGCTCTTTAGTTTCTCTTCACTTTCTGCCATAATGGTGGTGTCACTTGCATATCTGAATTTATTGATATTTCTCCTGGCAATCTTGATTCTAGTTTGTGCCTCATACAGTCTGGCATTTCACATGATGTACTCAGCATAGAAGTTAACTAAGCAGGGTGACAATATACGGTCTTGACGTACTCCTGTCCCAATTTGGAACCAGTCCGTTGTTCTATGTCTGCTTCTAAGTATTGCTTCTTGACCTGCTCACAGATTTCTCAGGAGGCAGGTAAAGTGGTCTGGTATTCACATCTCTTGAAGAATTTTCCATAGTTTGTTGTGATCCACAGAAGGCTTCAGCATAGTCAATAAAGCAGAAGTAGATGCTTTACTGAAATTCTCTTTCATTTTCTATGATCCAACAGATGTTGGCAATTTGATCTCTGGTTCCTGTGCCTTTTGTAAATCCAGCTTGAACATCTGGAAGTTTACTGTTCATGTACTGTTGAAGTTTGGAAATTTTTGAGCCTTATTTGCTAGTGTGTGAGATGAGTGCAACTGTGCAATAGTTTCAAGATTCTTTGGCATTGCTTCTCTTTGGGATTGGAGTGAAAACTGACTTTTTCCAGTCACTCCTGTGTTTTCCAAATTTGCTGGCATATTGAGTGCTGCAGTTTCACAGCATCATCTTTTAGGATTTGAAATAGCTCAACTGGAATTCCATCAACTCCCCTAGCTTTGTTCATAGTGATGCTTCCTAAGGCCCACTTGACTTTGCACTCCAGGATGTCTGGTTTTAGGTGAGTGATCACACCATCGTGATTATATGGGTCATGAAGATCTTTTTTTATACTTCTTCTGTGTGTTCTTGCCACCTCTTCTTAATATTTTCTTAGTCCGATATGTCCATACCATTTCTGTCCTTTCCTGTGCCCATATTTTCATGAAATGTTCCCTTGGTATCTCTAATTTTCTTGAAGAGATCTCTAGTCTTTCCCATTCTATTGTTTTCCTCTATTTCTTTGCATTGATCGCTGAGGAAGGCTTTCTTTTCTCTCCTTGCTATTCTTTGGAACTCTGCATTCAAATAGGTGTATCTCTCCTTTTCAACTGTCCTTTTCACTTCTTTTCTATTTGTAAGGCCTCCTTATACAACCATTTTTTCTTTTTGCATTTGTTTTTCTTGGGGATGGTCTTGATCCCTGCCTCCTGTACAATGTCACAAACCTCCATCCATAGTTCTTCAGGCACTCTGTCTATCAGATCTAATCCCTCCAATCTATTTTTCACTTCCATTGTATAATCGTAAGGGATTTGATTTAGGTCATACCTGAATGGTCTAATGGTTTTCTTTTTACTTTCCTCAGTTGAAGTCTTAATTTTTCAGTAAGTAGTTCATGATCTGAGAGCCATAGTCAGCTCCCAGTCTTGTTTTTGCTGACTGTATAGAGCTTCTCCATCTTTGGCTGCAAAGAATATAATCAGTCTGATTTCAGTATTGATCATCTGGTGATGTTCATGTGTAGAGTTGTCTCTTGTGTTGTTGGAAGAGGGTGTTTGCTATGACCAGTGCATTCTCTGGACAAAACTCTGTTAGCCTTTGCCCTGCTTCATTTTGTACTCCAAGCCTAAACTTGCCTATTACTCCAGATATCTCTTGGCTTCCTACTTTTGGATTTCAGTCCCCTATAATGAAAAGGACATCTTTTGGGGATGTTAGTTCCAGAAGTTCTTGTACCTCTTCATAGAACCACTCAACTTCAGCTTCTTCAGTATTATTCAATGGGGCATGGACTTGGATTACTGTGATATTGAAAGGTTTGCCTTGCAAATGAACAGAGATAATTCTGTCGTTTTTGAGATTGCATCCAAGAACTGCATTTCAGACTGTTTTCTTGACTATGAGGGCTGCTCCATTTCTTCTAAGGGATTCTTGCACACAGTAGTTGATATAATGGTCATCTGAATTAAATTTGCCCATTCTGGTCCATTTTATTTCACTGATTCCTAAAATGTCAGTGTTCACTCTTGCTATCTCCTGTTTAACCACTTCCAATTTACCTTGATTTATGGACCTAACATTCCAGGTTCCTATGAGATATTGTTCTTTACAGCATCAGACTTCACTTCCATCACCAGTGACATCCACAACTGGACATTGTTTTTGCTTTGGCTCAGCCTCTTCATTCTTTTCTGGAGCTATTTCTTCAATCTTCTCCAGTAGCATATTGGGTACCTATCGATCTGGGGAGTTCATCTTTCAGTGTCCTATCTTTTTGCATTTTCATTAATTTATATTAATTGCTTTCAAATGTTGAATCAACCTTGCATGCCTGAGATAAGTCTCACTTGGTCTTCAAATGCAATTTTTTAATACATTGTTAGATATGATGTGCTAGTTTTTAAATGACTTTTCACCTCTGTTCTTGAGAGATCCTGGTCTATAGATTTCTTATGTCTTTTTCTGATTTTGGTTTTGGGCTAATCTTGGCCTCATAGAATGAGTTAGGAATTATTCCCTGCTGCCTTCCATCTTCTGGAAAATGTTGTATGGAATTGGTATAATTTCTTCTCTGAAGGTTTTGATAGAATTCACCAGTGAACCTACATTGTCCTATTCCTTTCTGTTTGGGAAAGTAATTATTGATTCAGTTTATTTAATATAGATCTGTTCAGATTGTCTATTTCTTTTTGTATGAATTGTGGCAGATTGTGTCTTTGAGGAAATCAGTCCATTTCATCTAGGTTACCAAATTTGTAGGCATAGACTTGTTCACAATTTTCCTTTATATGTAATTTGCTCTTCTCTTTTTAGTTTCTAAGGTGGAAGCTTAGATAATTGATTTTAGATCTTTCTTTTTGTCTAATATATTCACTCAATGCTATATATCTCCCCTTGTAAGCACTACTTTCACTGTATCTCACAAATTCAGATAAATTGTTTCCATTTTCAATTGCTTCAAACTATTTTACTTTTCTTTTTTTTTTTTTTTTGTATCTGGTGTATTTATAATTATTCACAATCAGAAGGAGTGGCAGGGTGAGTCCAGCTGAGCAGTGTGAGAGACAGCTTTCTTAAAATATCTTTTGTGACTCTTGTGTTATGTAGAAATGATTTAAGCTCCAAGTATTTTGGGCTTTCCCAACCATCTTTCTATTATTGATTTCCTTAATCATTGGTCTGAGAGAAGACATTGTATGACTTCTATTCTTTTTTTTTTTTTTTAATTTTTTTTTTTTAATGTATGACTTCTATTCTTTTAAGTAGTCTGAGGTATATTTAACAGCCCAGAATGTGGCATATCATGGTAAATATTCCTATGAGTTGAGAAAAATATGTATTCTGCTATTATTAATGTACTCTGTAGATGCCAAGTATATCCAGTTGATTGATGATGTTTTTGAATTCAACTATGTTCTTACTCAACATTCAGAAAACTAAGATCATGGCATCTGGTCCCATCACTGCATGGGAAATAAATGGGGAAACAGTGGAAACAGTGTCAGACTTTATTTTTTTGGGCTCCAAAGTCACTGCCGATGGTGATTGCAGCCATGAAATTAAAAGATGCTTACTCCTTGGAAGGAAAGTTATGACCAACCTAGACAGCATATTCAAAAGCAGAGACATTACTTTGCCAACAAAGGTCCATCTAGTCAAGGCTATGGTTTTTCCAGTAGTCATGTGTGAGAGTTGGACTGTGAAGAAAGCTGAGCGCCAGAGAATTGATGCTTTTGAACTGTGGTGTTGGAGAAGACTCTTGAGAGTCCCTTGGACTGCAAGGAGTTCCAACCAGTCCATCCTAAAGGAGATCAGTCCTGGGTGTTCATTGGAAGGACTGATGCTAAAGCTGAAACTCCAGTACTTTGGCCACCTCATGCGAAGACTTGACTCATTGGAAAGACTCTGATGGCAATATCTCCCATCAGAGGGATTACCTCAGAGGGATTGGGGGCAAGAGGAGAAGGGGACGACAGAGGATGAGATGGCTGGATGGCATTACTGACTCGATGGACATGAGTTTGAGTGAACTCTGGGAGTTGGTGATGGACACAGAGGCCTGGCGTGCTGCAATTCATGGGGTCGCAGAGTCAGACACGACTGAGCGACTGAGCAGAACTGAACTGAATGTTTTTACTAATATTCTGTCTGCTTCATCTTTCCATTTCTGATAGAGGGATGTACAGTTTCCAACTATAATAGAGAATTTATTTATTTCTCCCAGTTCTATAAATTTTTGCCTCAAGTATTTTGATATCTACTATTACACACATACATGTTAAAGGATTGTTATGTCTTCTCAGAGAAATGACTTATTTATCATTATGTAATGTCCCTCTTTATCCCTAATAACTTGTGCTGTCTGAAATTAATAGAGCCACTTCTACTTTCTTTGGATTAATCTTAGCATACTCATCATCCATTTGCTATCAATCTGTATGTGTTTTTATATTTAAAGTTTCCTGTAGACATCACATAGTTGGATCTTGTTTTTTCTTTATCATCTCTAACACTCTATTTCCTATGTGTATATTTAGAGTCTTGATGTTCAGAGTGAAGTAATGTGATTACCTTAGAATAACAAAATAATCCTAAATTTCCCTTTCCATGCCTTGTATCATTACTGTCAATCATTTCATATATAGTGTATAAGCATATACCATAAGCACACATAAATACATTTTTGCTATTATTTTGAACAAACTGTAATCTATCAAATCAATTATGAATGAAAAAAAAGTTTTCATTTTACTTTAACTAATTTCCTTCTCTGATGCTTTTCTTAATTAATGCCCAAGTTTCAGACCTATATCATTTTGTTTTCTCTAAAATTTTTTTGAACGTTTCTTGCAAGGCAGGTGTACTGGCAACAAATTCCCTCAATTTTTGTTTGTTTGAGAATGTCTTGATTTCTCTTTGGCTTTTGAAGGATAATTTCATGCAGTACAGAATTCTAGGTCAGTGTTGTTTTTCTTCTCTCAACACTTTCACTATTTTACTCCAGTCTCTTCTTACTTGCATGATTTCTGAGTACAAGTCAGATATAATTGTTACCTTTGCTCCTTTATAGGCTTTTCCCCCCATGTGGCGTCTTTTGGAATTTTTTTCTTTTTCTTTGAATTTCTGAAGTTTGAATATGCCTTGGCGTAGTTTTGTAAACATTTTTTCCTTCTTGATGTTTTTTGAGTTTCCTGGTACTTTGATTTGATATCTGACATTAAATTCAGGAAATTCTCATTCATAATTGTTTCAAATATATCTTCTGTTCTTTTCTCTCTTCTTCTTCAGGTATTTCCATTACATGTAGGTTACAGCTTTATTGGTGCTGCTAAGTCGCTTCAGTTGTGTCCGACTCTATGCGACCCCATAGATGGCAGCCCACCAGGCTCCCCCGTCTCTGGGATTCTCCAGGCAAGAACACTGGAGTGGGTTGCCATTTCCTTCTCCAATGTGTGAAAGTGAAAACTGAAAGTAAAGTCGCTCAGTCGTGTCCGACTCTATGCGACCCCATGGACTGCAGTCCACCAGGCTCCCCCATCCGTGAGATTTTCCAGGCAAGAGTACTTGAGTGGGGTGCCATTGCTTCGGGTTACATGTGCTTTAATTTGCTTCCTGGGGGTCCCAGAGGCTGCTCTCCAGATGGAGGCGGTAGGCTGGGCTCTCCTGCAGCGGGCCCCCCACGCCAGCCCTGCAGACCCTCGGGAAGGTCCGTGTCCTCCTCCAGGCCGCCCGTGCCCTCCACAAGCTCCTCGTAGGTGATCTTTATTAGGTGTCCCCATATTATTAGATATTCTGTTCTGTTTATTTCAGTCTTTTTCCCCCTTTTCAGTTTTGGAATTTTTTATCAAGATATCCTCAAGCTCAGATATTATTTCTTCATAGCTATGGTTCCTTTCCCCCCTTTCCTGACAGAAATCTGAGGGTATTTTTCACTGATATTTGCTACAAGAACCTGATTAAGCTCCTAGAGGTAAAACTCATAAAAGTGGCTCCTCCTCCAATGACTGGATTTTCTTAGAGTTTTTTTTCCCTCAGACTTGCCTACACAGGGCCTCCAGCAATTTTTCAATTATAGTTCTTGTTTTCCTATCCCAGCACTTGTTCCCACAGGGACCTCTGCTTGTGGGTTTTGCACTGGCAAGTGTGATTCTCTGGATTTTCCTGTTGTCTCTCGAATTTTGGGTGCCATGATTTGTTCTGTGACCTTACTTCACTTATAGATCTAAGAGGAGTTGTTGATTTTTCAATTTGTTCAGCTTTTTACTTGTTAGGAAGAATTGGGCTACTTCCAAGTTCCTTATATATCAAAATTGAAACCAGATGTCTTATTGATTTTTTTTTCTACATTTATTTCAGTATTGAATAGTGAGCATACAAGACTTCCTTTTTTGTTCTTTTAATTCATTTAATAATCATGGAAATAAAACAGTTTTTAAGAGCAAAGAATACAGAAAGTATTTGAATATTAAAGCAATACAAATAAATCAAAAGAAAGGAAAAATGAAATGTTAATTAAACAGTATGGCCCTTCCATGCAGTCTCATGTTTGTGTACCTGGAATGTTCATGTGAGAAAATGGAAAGGAAGAGTCATTTATTTGCATTAAACATATATTTTGAAAAATCTTAAATTCTTTTACTATACTTGAAAGGATGAATTATGGGTGGAATATCTTTGTAAAACTTAGGTTAAAATATTAAGCAGGCTTCCACAGGAAAGCAATGGGACAAAACTTGCAGTAACTTTTGTTGTTGTTTAAATTTTACCCTACTTATAAACAGGTAAAAATGTAAATGGACATTCATGGCAGTCCTGGCACAAATGTGAATAATGAGCATTTCATCTAAATTTGGAAATAAATTTCATGGATGAAGTTTTTCATATAAGAAAGTAAATAGTTTAACTCATTCATTATTTATTGACTGATTGGCCCCCAGTTCTAAGCCCACCCCTTTACTAAGTTCAAAACTTGAAATGGGTGAGTTTATCTCTCTAAGAAAAATTTTCTTCAGTTTTGAAGGAAGGGGATCAGGTTTTATGCCTGCCTTTTTGATATTTAATAAGAATCAACTATGTGGCAAGCAGTGTGCTGGAAGCCATTTCACAAATTTCATTTAATCTTGTCTATAATAAGTGAGGTAGGGTTTATCATCATCATTTTACAAGCAAGGCAACAGATATTTTGTGTTAAGTACTTTAAGTTCTCCTAGTTTTTATCTGAAAGACTATTAGTAAACAACTCTAAAACTTTCTTCGAATAAATAAACTCAAAAAGATGTTAGAGTTTGTGCTCAACCAGTCCTATCACACTACTAGAGTATATGGTTCTTGCTACTCTAACCTGCTATTCTAGCTGATTATCAATTTTACCACTTCCTGTAGGTAAACAATATTGGTGAAAATATCACCCAGATTTAATATTCAAATTATTAAATAAAATCAAAATTATTAAATTCAAATTATAAAATCATTAGTTAAGCTTTCGCTTTTCCAGTGTGAAGTCTTACCAGGCAGAGATTACTGAAGAAAAGACAGAAGGAATGTTCTCTCTGTGAAAATCTTTAATAATTCACTTCAAAATAAATCCCAATTTGTTGGAAAATCCAAATTTATTGAAAGAGATCCTTTGGAAAATTGAGATATTTTTCTGCTGAAGTTAATTAGATGTTCAAAGGAGAAAACCAAAGGCAAGTTTTTGAAACATGTTTCCCTGTAGCAACATAGTAGCAAGGTAATAGAAGAAAAGTCATTGCTTTCAGTTGGGTAGATGACTAAAAGCAATTTGGATTGTAGAAAGAAATCAGTGACTTAAATAGCAGGATACATTTTTCTATAACTTTCAAGGCTAGGTTATTTTGGGTAAAAAAAAAAAAAACAACATTGGGGTGGTTTATTATATCATTAGGATGCTAATATTGTATTTTTCAGAAAAGTAGTGATCATGTCTTAAATAGGAATTTTTCATTTAGATGTCCTCCACAAAAACGTTGTTTCTGAGAACATGTATTACATAATGTTAAATGCAGTTTGTAACATAGTTTTAGGTGATTATAAATCTTCATTATTTTCCTCATGAAAGATAGGTTCTCACGGTCTGCTTATATTGGAATTTCATTTTTTAATCAAAGAAAATATATACTTACAAAAAAATATTTCCCCTAAACTAGAGTTTTGGTCATAGGAGAAAAATTCCAGTTACAAAAACATTGAATATTCAAGAGCAAGTGAAAGTCTATATAACTGTAGACTGATGCGTCTCAACCTCGACTACACATTGGAACCACATAGAGCATTTTAAAAAATTCCAATGCTCAACATGCATATAAAGCAAATTAATCCAGTATCTCTGGGGGAGGGAGCCAGTCCTCAGTACTTTTTAAAGCTCCCTCTCTGTTATGTGTAGGTAGCCAAGTTCCAGAATAGCTGCTCTAGGCAATTATGATCAGCCTCATTTATTTCCTCTAGGGCCTAACTCCCACCATTGTAACACATTAGTCACTTAGGGGAGTTTTCACTATTCCTGAAGGTTGTATTGTCTCAGTTTCAAGAGTCAGTTTAAAAAATAAATTGGGAGAATTTTTTGAAGGCCTGTAAACTGCTACTAATTTCTTGATTCTGTGTTGGATATAACAGAACTTGGAAAATTCATATAACAGATTTCCAGCTTGCAATGTGATTAAAGAAACAAGACTTATACACATCATAATGGTGAAGAATAAATGAAAGCAGTTTGTAGGGATGTCCCAATTGGTTATCACTTATTAGGGAGAAAGTAAGTACACAGAAAAAGCAAGAGATTTTTGTGGCATTTTGCAGCTAGAGCTTTCACATACAAGGTGAAATCTCAGTTAGATATTGCTTGGAGGACAGATGTAGACTGCTTAAATAATAATCAGGACAACAAAGCTTTTCCAAAGCAGTTTGTGCATATAGTCTAACAGATTTGTTTGGTACATCTCTGTTGCCATAAGCATCTGTACTCATAAAGATTTTAGAGTTTCCAAAGCCGCTTCAAAAGCAGGAATATTACTGACTTTTTCCCTCAAGATGATTGTTGATAGGTGCTATGGTAGTGATGTCTGTATTCTATTATATTGGTGATTGGATAAGCACAGCTTGAGGCTCCCATATCTGTTGGGTTTGCTCTTCTGTGAGGGGTATGTGACTCTTACATTGCTAAAGAGTAGTGGTGACTTGGATTTAGATAGTTAGGCTTCTTTGTCAGGAAAATAAAAATATCCTGCTCCCCAAATTTCAGTAGCTTATATATGCCTCTTCTCTTGATGTGTATTGTTCTCAGTCACTCAGTTGTGACAAAATCTTTGCAACCTCATGGACTTTAGTGCTCCAGGCTCCCCTGTCCATGGAATTTTCCAGTTAAGAATACTGGAGTGGGTTGCCATGCCCTCCTCCAGGGAATCTTCCTGACCCAGAGATTGAACCCACATTTCCAGCATTGGCAGGCAGATTCTTTACCACTGTGCCAGCATTTACCAATTATTTGCAAAAATTACTTATTTTGGAAGAATGTAATAAATATGGAAACTCTCTGGGGGTTGTAAGCAATTTTTAATATAAATACCTTGTTATAAGACATTCTTCTCACTCATTTTTTGAGCTATAAATGAGACTAATTCCCAATTCTGATGTAATAGATAATGTTCTGAAAATTAAATTCTAAAAAAGAAGTTAAATAAGTGGAAATCTCTTAGGGATGCAGTTTTATGTGAGGGACCATCTATCCATAAAGAAGATAAGCGTCACTCTCAGTGTCTGTCCTCACACATCTTAGCCGCTAAGATGTGTCTGATTTTTGCGACCCCATGGACCCCTGGCTCCTCTGCCCGTGGGATTTGCCAAGCAAAATACTGGAATGGGTTGCAATGTCCTCTTCTGGGGGATATTCTGACCCAGGGATTTAACCCCTGTCTCCTGAATTGGCAGGCTGATTCTTTACCACTGAGCCGTCTTGGAAGCTGTCCCCACCAGCACATATCCTGAATATTCTGACTTAAGGGAAGAATTCCAGCATGGATAGGTAGCATAGATGCCAACAATGTTTTGTTCCAAATGATGCTCAAGCGTCTAAAAAGAATTGACATAGTTTACTTAAGACCAGGTGGAATCTGGATATAAAGGAAAAATCAATCTCATTTTGTACTTGCCTGTCTGTTTCCTGTGTTCTTCCCTGCCTTTTGATGCTGCCTCAAGCTATGTATACTCAAAAACCAAAGTGATGACAGAATTGAGTCATTAGTATCATTAGCACTTGTCATTAATCAGCCTAGAGAACAAAGTTAGCCCTGATCTCTTTGGATAACACCACAGTGGTTTTGGAAAACATGAAGGCAGAGCTTAGGAAAAAGTTCACATAGTTAACCATGAGGGTAAATGCAGTCATTGTCAAAGAGGAACAGTATAAAATCTGAAGATAAACATGCATGAAAATCATAGGAAAGGATAAGAAAGAACTGATAATATTTATAAAGAAGATATATTTTCAAATCTAGAATTTATCTGCATTAAACAGCATTTCCTTTTTTCACCATTTATCCAGCTCCTGGGAATAATTATTTGACTATTTGATTCTATTAATTTAACTATATTAGATACCTCATATGAATAAAATTATATAGTATTTTCATTTTGTGACCGGTCTATTTCACTTACCAAAATTCCCTTCAGCTTTATCCATGTTATTGCATGTAGCAGGATATCCTTCATTTCTAAAGCTACATGATATTTTACAGCATATGTATACAATGTTTGCTTTTCCATTATCTATTAATGGACATTTGGGTTGGTCTTACCTGTTTGCTATTGGAAATACTATCCAATAGCATCATGAATAGAAGTGGCATGATTGCTTTGTTCCTGGTCTTAGAGGAAAAGTATTTAGTCTTTCACCATTGAGTCTGTGCAGCACTGGGGTGACATTGAGGAGATACTCCATGTCTAAGGGCAAAGGAAAAGCCCCAGCAAGATGGTAGGAGGGGTGAAATCACGTTTAGAATGAAACCCCATACCCGCCATAGACGCTCAGAGGAATCAAACAAGTCTTGTGTGCACCAGGACCCAGAGATCCCAAAGAGACTGAGACAGAATTGTACTTGAGTGTACCCTGCAAAGGTATGGGTCAGCAGTGGACTGCTGCAGGGGCTCTGGGTGCAGTAGACCTGCACATGGCATAAGCCCTCTTGGAGGAGGTTGCCATTAATCCCACTATAGAGCTGCCAGAATTTATGCAGGACTGGTAAACAGACTCTTGGAGGGCACAAACAAAACCTGTGTGTACCAGGACCCAGGAGAAAGGAGCGGTGACCCCAAAAGAGACTGACCCAGACTTGCCGGTGAGTGTCCAGGAGTCCCTGGCAGAGGTGTGCGTTGGTGGTGGCCTGCTGCAGGGTTGGGGGCACTGTGTGGAGCAGTGCAGGCATGGGACCTTTTGAAGGAGGTCGCCATTATCTTCATTACCTCCACCATAGTTTGGCCTCAGGTCAAATAAGAGGGAGGGAGCACAGCCCCACCCTTCAACAGAAAATTAAGTTAAAGATTTACTGAGCTTGGCCCTGCCCATCAGAACAAGACCCAGTTTCCCCCTCAGTCAGTCTCTCCCATCAGGAAGTCTCCATAAGCCTCTTATCCTTCTCCATCAAGGGCAGAGAGACTGAAAACCATAATCACAGAAAACTAACCAATCTGATCACATGGATCACAGCCTTGTCTAACTCAGTGAAACTATGTGCCATGCTGTGTAGGGCCACCCAAAATGGACGGATCATGGTGGAGAGTTCTGACAAAACGTGGTCCACTGGAGAAGAGAATGGTAAACCACTTCAGGATTCTTGCCTTGAGAACCCCATGGACAGTATGAAAAGGCAAAAAGATAGGACACTGAAAGATGAACTCCCCAGGTCAGTAGGTACCAAACATGCTACTGGAGATCAGTGGAAAAATAACTCCAGAAAGAATGAAGAGATGGAACCAAAGCAAAAAAAAAAAAAAAAAACACCCAGTTTTGGATGTGACTGGTGATGGAAGTAAAGTCTGGTGCTGTAAAGAGCAATATTGCATAGGAACCTGGAATGTTAGGTCTATGAATCAAGGCAAATTGGAAGTGGTCAAACAGGAGAGGGCAAGAGTGAACATTGACATTTTAGGAATCAGCATAATAAAATGGACTGGAATGGGTGAATTTAACTCAGATAACCAGTATATCTACTACTGTGGGCCCTTAGAAGAAATGGAGTAGCCATCATAGTCAACAAGAGTCTGAAATTCAATACTTGGATGCAATCTCAGAAACTATAGAATGATCTCTGTTCATTTCCAAGGCAAACCATTCAATATCACAGTAACCCAAGCCTATGCCCTAACGATTAATGCTGAAAAAGCTGAAGTTGAATGGTTCTATGATGACCTACAAGACCTCCTAGAACTACCACCCAAAAAAGATGTCCTTTTCATCACAGGGAACTGGAAAGCAAAAGTACAAAGTCAAGAAATACCTGGAGTAACAGGCAAATTTCACCTTGGAATACAGAATGAAGCAGGTCAAAGACTAACAGAGATTTTCCAAGAGAATGCACTAGTCATAGCAAACACCCTCTTCCAACAACACAAGAGAATCTATACATAGACATCACCAGTTGGTCAATACTGATATCAGATTGATTATATTCTTTGCAGCCGAAGATGGAGAAGCTCAATACAGTCAGCAAAAACAAGACTGGGAGCTGACTGTGGCTCAGATCATGAATTCCTTATTGTCAAATTAAGACTTAAATTGAAGAAAGTAGGGAAAACCACTAGACCATTTAGGTATGACCTAAATCAAGTTACTTAACTATACAGTGGAAGTGACAAATAGATTCAAGGGATTAGATCTGATAGACAGAATGCCTGAAGAACTATGGATGGAGGTTCATGACATTGTACAGAAGACAGGGATCAAGACCATCCTCAAGGAAAAGAAATGCAAAAAGGCAAAATGGCTGTCTGAGGAGGCCTTACATATAGCTGTGAAAAGAAAAGAAGTGAAAGGCAAAGGAGAAAAGGAAAGATCTACCCATTTGAATGCAGAGTTCCAAAGAATGGCAAGGAGAGATAAGAAAGCCTTCCTCATTGATCAATGCAAAGGAATAGTGGAAAACAAGAGAATAGGAAAGACCAGAGATCTCTTCAAGAAAATTAGAGATACCAAGGGAATATTTCATAAAAAGATGGGCACAGTAAAGGACAGAAATGGTATGGACCTAACAGAAGCAAAAGTTATTAAGAAGAGGTGGCAAGAATACACAGAACTATACAGAAAAGATCTTCATGACCCAGATAATCATGATGGTTTGATCACTCACCTAGAACCAGACATCCTGGAATGTAAAGTCAAATGGACCTTGGGAAACATCAGTACGAACAAAGCTAGTGGAGTTGAGGGAATTCCAGTTGAGCTATTTCAAATCCTCAAAGATGA
This sequence comes from Bos grunniens, assembly GCF_055505025.1. Classification (NCBI taxonomy): domain Eukaryota; kingdom Metazoa; phylum Chordata; class Mammalia; order Artiodactyla; family Bovidae; genus Bos; species Bos grunniens. The sequence continues at coordinate 139,688,094 of NC_141194.1, forward strand.
TGCTGTGAAAGTGCTGTACTCAATATGTCAGCAAATTTGGAAAACTCAGCAGTGGCCACAGTACTGGAAAAGGTCAATTTTCATTCCAATCCCAAAGAAAATCAATGTAAAAGAATGATCAAACTGCCACACAATGGCACTCATCTCACACTCTAGCAAAGTCATGCTCAAAATTCTCCAAGCCAGGCTTCAACAGAACGTGAAGCATGAACTTCCAGATCTTCAACCTGGATTTACAAAAGGCAGAGGAACCAGAAATCAAATTGCCAACATCTGTTGGATCACTGAAAAAGCCAAAGAGTTCCAGAAACATCTACTTCTGCTTTATTGACTATGCCAAAGACTTTGACTGTGTAGATCACAACAAACTGGAAAATTCTCAAAGAGATGGGAATATCAGACCACCTCACCTTCCTCCTGAGAAACCTGTATGCAGATCAAGAAGCAACAGTTTGAACTGGACTTGGAACAACAGACTGGTTCCAAATAGGGAAAGGACTACATCAAGGCTGTATATTGTCACCGTGCTTATTTAACTTATATGCAGAGTACATCATGTGAAACACTGGGCTGGAAGAAGCACAAGCTGGAAGCAAGATTGCTGGGAGAAATATAAAACCTCAGATATGCAGATGGCACCACCCTTATGGCAGAAAGCAAAGAAGAACTAAAGAGCCTCTTGATGAAACCTTTTGAAAGAGGAGAGTGAAAAAGTTGTCTTAAAGCTCAACATGATCTTAGAAAACTAAGATCATGGCATCCTGTCCCATCACTTCTTGGCAAATAGATGGGGAAACAATGGAAACAGTGAAAGAGTTAATTTTCTTGATGTCCAAAATCACTGTAGGTGGTGACTGCAGTCATGAAATTAAGATGCTTGCTCCTTGGAAGGAAAGTTATGACAAACCTAGATAGCATATTCAAAAGCAGAGACATTGCTTTGTCAACAAAGGTCTGTCTAGTCAAAGCTTTGGTTTTTCCAGTAGTCATGTATGTATGTGAGAGCTGGACTATAAAGAAAGCTGAGTGCTGAAGAATTGACGCTTTTGAACTGTGGTGTTGGAGAAGACTCTTGAGAGTCCTTTGGACTACAAGGAGATCCAACCAGTCCTTCCTAAAGGAAATCAGTCCTGAATATTCATTGGAATGACTGATCCTGAAGCTGAAACTCCAATACTTTGGCCACCTAATGTGAAGAACTGACGCACTTGAAAAGACCCTGATTCTGGGAAAAATTGAAGGTAGGAGGAGAAGGGGACGAAAGAGGATGAGATGGTTGGATAGCATCACCGAATCAATGGACATGAGTTTGAGTAAGCTTCGGGAGTTGGTTTTGGACAGGGAAGTCTGACCTGCAGTCCATGGGGTCATAAAGAGTCTGAGCGACTGAACTGAACTAATTGAGTATAAAGTGTGCTATGGACTTTTCATAAATGCCCTTTATTATGCTAAAGTAGTTTATGCCTTTTTCTTTTTTCTTTTTCCTTTTTCTGATTTGCTCAGTGTTTTTACTATTAAAATGTTTTGAATTATTACTGGGACGACCCAGAGGGATGGTATAGGGAGGGAGGAGGGAGGAGGGTTCAGGATGGGGAACACATGAGAAATAAAGGAATAAAAAATTTAAAAAAAAAAATATTTTTTCTTCCCCAATTGACACTATCATTTTGTTTTGGCCTTTATTTTCTTAATGTGGTATATTATATTGATTTTCATATATTAAACCATCCTTGTATTTCAAAACAAATCCCATTTGATCATGGTACATAATCTGTTTAATGTGCCGTACAACTTAGTTTGCTAGTGTTTTGTTGAAGATTTCTGCTTCAGAATGCATCAGGGCTACTAGAGTGTAGCTTCACCTTTTTATAGTCTCTTTGTCTGGTTTTGATATAAAATATATATATATATATATATATATATATATATATATATATGAAAATCGTAGAGACTGAAAAATTGTAGAGACCAGTTATATATATAGATTATATATATATATTATATATATATATAATATATATATTAATCTATCTAAGTTTTGTCAATTTTTTTCACCTTTTCAAAAAACCAACTCTTATTTTTGCTGATTTTTGTCTATAGTTTTTTCTATTCTCTATTCATTGGTCTCTCCTCTAACATTATTTACCTCCTGCTAGCTTTGGTTTAGTTTCTTCTTTTTCTACTTTGTTGAGTTGTAAATTTACTTGTTGAATTGAGATCTTTCTTCTTTTTAAATGTACACACTTACATGTCTAAGTATTCTTAGCACTGCTTTCACTGCAACTAGCAAGTTTCGGAATGCTTTGCTTTCATTTTCACTTTCCCCAAAATACTTTCTAATTTCCCTTTTGATTTTTTTTTTAAAAATAAAGAAAAAAAAATAAATAAAATAATTTCCCTTTTGACTTCTTATTGAGCTACTGGAATTTCAAGAGCATACTTTATAATTTCCACATAATTGCAGGTTTTCCAGTCTTTTTTGCCCTGTGGACTTAATCCATTCCCGCCCACCCCCCCTCCACCGCCACCAATTCATATGTTGAAACCCTTGCCCTCAATGTGCTGGTATTTAGACATGGGACCTTGGAAGGTAATTAGATTTAGATTAGTTCATGAGGGTGAGACCCTTATTATGGGATCAGTGCCCTCATAAGAGGTAACAGGAAGCTTGCTCTCTTTCTCTCTGTCATGTAAGGACAAAAAGAGTAGGTGGCCATTCTGGTAAAACCCAGAATGAGTACTCTCATTAGAACTTGACTTTGCTGGCAGTCTGATCTTGTATATGCACCCTTCAGAACTGTTATAAAATAAATTTTGCTTTTTAAAGCCACTCTGTCTATAGAATTTGTTGTGGCAGTCAACCAAACTAACACAGATTTTGATACCAAGAGTGGAGTGGTGCCATAATATACTTAAACACATGGAGGCAGTTTTGGACTGGGTAATGGGTAGAGGATGGAAGAGTTTTGAAGTCTGTGCTAGAAACATGGACATTAAGGGTGATTCTTGTAAGGTATTAGATGGAAATGAGGACCGTGTTATTGGCATTTGGAAGAAAGGTGATCCTTGTTATAAAATGGCAAACAATTTGGCTTAATTGTGTTCAAGTGTTTGTGGAAGACAGAATTTGCAAGCATTGAAATTGGATATTTATCTGAGGATATATTTGATTCCTCTTGAATGTTTATAGTAAAATGCAAAAGGAGAAAGGTGAATTGAGAAAGGAATTGGTAAGAAAAACGTAAGCAGAACTTGAAGATCTGGAAAATTTTTCTGCCTCTTCATACTGTAAAAAATGAGAAATCATATTCTGGAGAGAACACCAAGGGTTAGACTGGACTATTGCTGAATAAAGAACTTAAGAAATCATCTGAACAGAACCACTGACCTTTTGAACTGAAGGGGATGGAGATAGAATGAATTGAAGCAAAGTGTCAGTCTTCTTGGATTGGATAGGATGGAACAATAGAACTATTCAGCTGTGTACATGTACTAATTCTTAAGAAGATAGAAGAATAATCCTATGGATGATTCAAGGATCATCAGTACCATTGCTTCAGTTTGAACAGGCCAGAATAATGGCCTCTGGCTTGAGTCTTGGGAGTGAGACTGTAAGGCAGAATCAGGAAGGCAGGACCACCAGTGAAGCTTTGATGGCAGGACTACCCAACAAGACTCTAATCTGGAAGCACTTTAGAGTGCAAGATCCCTTTTCAGAGTTGTGGAAGTGATGCTGCCACCCCACTGGACTTAGAAGTTGGAAGATCAAGCTAAAGAGGATTATTCTTGAACCTTACAATATAATGGAATTTACTTTGCTAGGTTTTGAACTTGCTTGAAATCCATCACACCTTTCTTTCTTCCAAATTCTGTCTGAGATAAGAATTTTTATCATATGCCTATCCTTTCATTGTATTTTGGAAGCACATAATCTGTCTCATTTCACAGGTTCATACCTGCATAGGAATATTGCTGCAGTATAAATCATACCTGAAGTTTCATCCATATCTGGTTTGATGATAGTTACATGATAGATTGATTTTAGACTTTTGAGTTGATACTGGAACAATTTAAGAGTTTTTTGTTTGTTTGGTTTTTGGCTATAAGAGTTTATTTATTTATTTTTTGGCTATTGAGATGGAATAAGAAAAGTGTTCCAAGGCTTCATTTCAATGTGTCTGTGTGGAAGTTTCCCCACACAAGCAAATAATTCTCAGATGGCAAAATGATGTCTAAGAAATCAAGTCAATTTTAGCCCTATCTGTGCAGAGATAGAACCAGATTCTACAGATAAAGGACTTAAGTCCCAAGACCACACTCCACTGTACAAGCCAGTCACCAGCCCAGGTTGGTATTTGTACTTCTAACCAAACAGCTACACAACCCGTTTTTTTAGTTCAATTAATTTGCTAGAATGTCTCACGGAATTCAGCAAAACCTATTTACTCACCAGACTGCCAATTTATTATAAAAATGTATCAAAGCAACCCTGAATATTCATTAGAAAGACTGATGCTGAAGTTCCAATACTTTGGCCACCTGATGTGAAGAGCTGACTCATTGGGAAAGACCCTGATGCTGGGAAAGATTGAAGGCAGGCGGAGGAGATGACAGAGGATGAGATGGTTGGATGGTGTCATCGACTCAATGCACATGAGTTTGAGTAAACTCTTGGGGAGAGTGAAGGACAGGGAAGACTGGTGTGCTGCAGTTCATGGGGTTGCAAAAAGTCAGATGTGACTGAGCAACTGAACAACATATTAAATGACATGAATCAATAGCCAGATGACCATCTAAATAGGGTGAGGTCCTAAACAGAAAAGCTCTGTCCTTATGAAGTTTGGGGTCTGACAGTGTGGTATGCAGAAGCATTCTGATTCCCTCACATAGAAGCTCTCTGAACAGGGCCAAAATTCTGTCTTTTTATGTTTTTAAGGAGGGTTCATTACATAGTCATGACTGACTAAATCATTGGCCAATAACAACTGATTCAACCTCAAGGCCTTCTCCCCTCCTGGAAAATCAGGGGTGGGACTGAAAATTCTAACCTTCTAATCACATAGTTGGTTCTCCTGGCAACCATTCCCCATTCTTCGGTTCAGTTCAGTCGCGCGGTCATGTCTGACTCTTTGCGATCCAATGGACTGCAGCATGCCAGGCCTCACTGTCCATCACCAACTCCCGGGGTTTATTGAAACTCATGTCCATTGAGTAGGTGATGCCATCCAACCATCTCATCCTCTGTCATCCCCTTCTCCTCCTGTCTTCAATCTTTCCCAGCATCAGGGTCTTTTCCAGTAAGTCAGTTCTTCACATCAGGTGGCCAAAGTATTAGAATTTCAGCTTCAACATCAGTCATTGCAATGAACATTCAGGACTGATTTCCTTTAGGATTGACTGGTTGGATCTCCTTGCAGTCCAAGGGACTCTCAAGAGTCTTCTCCAACACCACAATTCAAAAGCATCAATTCTTTGGCGCTTAGCCTTCTTCACAGTCCAACTCTCACATCCATACATGACCACTGGAAAAACCATAGCCTTGACTAGATGGACCTTTGTTGGCAAAGTAATGTCTCTGTTTTTGAATATGCTATCTAGGTTGGTCATAACTTCCTTCCAAGGAGTAAGTGTCTTTTAATTTCATGGCTGCAGTCACCATCTGCAGTGATTTTGGAGCCCAAGAAAATAAAGTCAGTCACTGTTTCCACTGTTTATCCATCTATTTCCCATGAAATGATGGGACCAGATGCCATGATTTTAGTTTTCTGAATGTTGAGCTTTAAGCCAACTTTTTCACTCTCCTCTTATTTAACTTATATGCAGAGTACATCTCCTCTCTGTGCTTATTTAACTTATACGCAGAGTACATCATGAGAAACACTGGGCTGGATGAAGCACAAGCTGGAATCAAGATTGCTGGGAGAAATATCAATAACCTCAGATATGCAGATGACACCACCCCCATCCTTAGGTGGGGTCTAAAAGCCACCTAATTAATGTAACAAAAGATATCTATATGGTTCTAATCACTTAAGAAATTGCAAGGATTTTAGAATCTCTGTGCCTGAAACAGGGATGAAGACCAAAAATATAGTTTTTATTTTAAATCAGAATATCACAGAATGAAGACATTTTGCATGCAAGAAGGTCATGAATTTTGTGGGCCAGGGTTGGAATACTATAGACTAAATAGTGTCTCCCCCAAATTTGTATCTGAATTCCTAACCACCAATGTGTTTGTATTTGGAGATGAGGAAATCATTAGATATAAAGTAACGAGAGTAGGTTATTCATGGTGGGATTAATGCCCTTCTAGAGAGAGTCAGCGGAGAAAGCGATGCCAGCCCATTCCAGTACTCTTGCCTGGAAAATCCCATGGACGGAGAAGCCTGGTAGGCTGCAGTCCATAGGGTCGTGAAGAGTCGGACACGACTGAGCGACTTCACTTTCACGCATTGGAGAAGGAAATGGCAACCCATTCCAGTGTTCTTGCCTGGAGAATCCCAGGGACAGGGGAGCCTGGTAGGCTGCCGTCTATGGGGTCGCACAGAGTCAGACACGACTGAAGTGACTTAGCAGCAGCAGCAGCAGCAGAGAGAAACAGCAGAGAGCTTTTTCTCTGTGTGTGTCTTGTGAGGACTCATCTAGAAAGAGTCCATCTGTGAGTCAGGAAGTGGCTACTGACCAGAATCTTCAAGGCTAGCACTGTGATCTCAAAATTCCAGCCACGAGAACTGTGATAAAATGAATTTTTGCTGTTAGTATATAGTATTATTATGGGAGTCCTGACTAATATGCCTTGTGCTATTGATTTCTAGTTTCATTCCACTATGATTGGAAAAGATACTTTCATTGATTTCAGTAATCACAAATTATTTGACCTGTTTTTGGCCTAATGTGTTGTCTATCCTGGAGAACGTTCCATGTGCAATTGTAAAGAATGTTTAAATTCTGTTTTATTTTTCTCTGTTGATTCATATCACCATGTGTTGTCATTTCCTTAGTCTAGTATAACTTTGTTCGTAATTACCTGTCTCTTTTATGCTTTTATTATCAAAGATATTATATTCACATAAATTATGTACTCAGTAATGCAATTGTATACAATTGTTTTATACAGTTAAAGTTTAAATTGGTTGAGAGAAGGAAGAAGAAGGATATATATAATTTTATTGTCTTATTTTTCCCTAAATAATGACCTGTAATGACACTCAGTTTTTTTCAATGGATTTGAATTACTGTCTAATGTTTCTTTCAGCCTGAAGTGGGTTTGCCAGCAAAAAAACAAACATAAAACTGTCAATTTTTGTTTATCTAGAGAAGGCAATGGCACCCCACTCCAGTACTCTTGCCTGGAAAATCCCATGGATGGAGGAGCCTGGTAGGCTGCAGTCCATGAGGTCGCTAAGAGTCGGACACGACTGAGTGACTTCACTTTGACTTTTCACTTTCATGCATTGGAGAAGGAAATGGCAACCCACTCCAGTGTTCTTGCCTGGAGAATCCCAGGGACGGGGACCCTGGTGGGCTGCCGTCTATGGGGTCGCACAGAGTCAGACACGACTGAAGCGACTTAGCAGCAGCAGGATCAACTTTACCTCCTCTTAATTTTTGAAAGATGGTTTTGCTAGATATATGGTTCTTGGTTGAGAGTTTATTTTTCTCTTAGTACATTGAATGTAATCTCACTGACTTCTAGCCCCCGTATTTTTAAAATGAAAAGTTGGCTATTAATATTTTATGTTTTCTTAGTAGGTAAAGTGTCATTTTACCCCCTGCTGCTTCCAAGATTTTCTCTTTCATTTAAAGTCTATTTTGTCCGAGTACTGCTACTTCTGGTTTCTTGTAGCTTCCATTTACAGGAAATATTCTTTTCCATACCCTCACTTTCAGTCTGTGTGTGTCTTTAGGTCTGAAATGAGCCTCTTGTACACAGCAGATAGGTGGATCTTTTTTTTTTTTTTTTAAATCCAGTCAGCCACCATATGTCTTTTGATTGGAGCATTTAGTTCATTGGCATTTAAAATAATTGATAGGTATGCACTCCAGTATTCTTGGGATTCCCTTGTGGCTCAGCTGGTAAAGAATACACCTGGAATGTGGGAGACCTGGGTTTGATTCCTGGGTTGGGAAGATCCTCTGGAGAAGGGAAAGGTTACCCACTCCAGTATTCTGGCCTGGAGAATTCCATGGACTGTATAGTCCATGGGGTTGCAAAGAGTTGGACATCACTGAGTGACTTTCAATTTCATGTACTTATTGCCATTTTATGATTTGTTTTCTGATTATTTCTGTAGTTCTTCTCTGCTTGTTTCTACATTTGTTTTTTACTTTTGTGGTTGGATGATTTATAGTATGCTTATGTTTGTTTCTTTTGAGCTTTTGTGTTTCTATTGGAGGTTTTTGTTGTGTGTTTACCATGGGTTCATATATGTTGAACCAAAATTACTTCAACTTGTTTTAAACTAGTAGTGATTTAAGTTCAAATACATTCTAAATGATCACATTTTTAACTCTTTTCTCCCACATTTTGTGTTTTTGATGTCATATTTTACATTTCAAGCTTACTCCTTAACTGTTTATTGTAGTTTTATTTGCTTTTACAGTTTATTTATTTTTTGTCTTTTAATCTTTGTATTGACTGAAGTGCTTAATCCTTAATCCTTACTATACATTTGGTTTTCCAAGTTGAATTTTCCCTTTCCTAAAGATTCTCACTTCTTTTACATTTATAGAAGACTCTATTTAACATTTCTTTCAGCGTAGGCTTAGTATTCATGAATTCTTTTTTTTTAATTGTATTTTATTTTTAAACTTTACAATATTGTATTAGTTTTGCCAAATATCGAAATGAATCCACCACAGGTATACATGTGTTCCCCATCCTGAACCCTCCTCCCTCCTCCCTCCCCATACCATCCCTCTGGGTCGTCCCAGTGCACCAGCCCCAAGCATCCAGTATCGTGCATCAAACCTGGACTGGCGACTCATTTCATACATGATATTATACATGTTTCAGTGCCATTCTCCCAAATCTCCCCACCCTCTCCCTCTCCCACAGAGTCCATAAGACTAATCTATACATCAGTGTCTCTTTTGCTGTCTTGTACACAGGGTTATTATTACCATCTTTAAGGTTTTGTTTCCCTGAGAAGTTATTCTGTTTCTATTCTAAATGATATTTCTGGGTAAAGTATCCTAGATTGTTGGTATTTCCCTTTTAGTGCTTTGAATATATCATGCCACTCCCTTCTGGCCTAAAAAGTTTCTGCCAAAAAGTCAACTGATAGTCTTATGGAGATTTCCTTGTGTATAACTCTTGGTATTTCTCCTGATGCCTTCTAAATTCTCTCTTTAAATTTTTCCATTTTCATTATGTGTTTTGGTTTGGGTCTGTATACGTTCATCCTGTTTTCAATACTCCATGCTTCTGTTTCTTTCTTCAGGTTTGCGTACTTTGTAGCTACAATTTCCTCAAATACATTTTTAACCACTTCTCTCTCATTTACTTCCGGTAGCTTTATAATATGAAAGTTGGTATTCTTAATGTTCTCATCTCACATGCTAGTAAAGTAATGCTCAAAATCTCCAAGCCAGGCTTCAGAAATACGTGAACTGTGAACTTCCAGATGTTCAAGCTGGTTTTAGAAAAGGCAGAGGAACCAGAGATCAAACTGCCAACATCCACTGGACCATCGAAAAAGCAAGAGAGTTCCAGAAAAACATCTATTTCTGCTTTATTGACTATGCCAAAGCCTTTGACTGTGTGGATCACAATAAACTGTGGAAAATTCTGGAAGAGATGAGGATACCAGATGACCTGACCTGCCTCTTGAGAAACCTGTATGCAGGTCAGGAAGCAACAGTTACAACTGGACATGGAACAACAGACTGGTTCCAAATAGGAAAAGGAATACGTCAAGGCTGTATATTGTCACCCTGCTTATTTAACTTATATGCAGAGTACATCATGAGAAAGGCTGGTCTGGAAGAAGCACAAGCTGGAATCAAGATTGCCAGGAGAAATATCAATAACCTCAGATATGCAGATGACACCACCCTTATGGCAGAAAGTGAAGAAGAACTAAAAAGCCTCTTGATGAAAGTGAAAGAGAAGAGTGAAAATGTTGGCTTAAAGCTCAACATTCAGAAAACTAAGATCATGGCATCTTCTCCAATCACTTCTTGGGAAATAGATGGGGAAACAGTGGAAACAGTGTCAGACTTTATTTTTCTGGGCTCCAAAATCACTGCAGATGGTGATTGCAGCCATGAAATTAAAAGACACTTACTCCTTGGAAAGAAAGTTATGACCAACCTGGACACCATATTAAAAAGCAGAGACTTTACTTTGTCAACAAAGTTCTGTCTCGTCAAGGCTATGGTTTTTCCAATAGTCATGTATGGATGTGAGAGTTGGACTATAAAAAAGCTGAACGCTAAAGAATTGATGCTTTTGGACTGTGGTGTTGGAGAAGACTCTTGGGAATCCCTTGGACTGCAAGGAGATGGTTGGATGGCATCACCAACTTAATGGACATAGGTTTGGGTGGACTTCAGGAGTTGGTGATAGACAGGGGGGCCTGGTGTGCTGCAGTTCTTGGGGTCGCAAAGAGTTGGACACGACTGAGCAACTGAACTGAACTCAACTGAATGTTCTTAAAATCTCTTTAAATGTTTTAATATTTTAAATTTGTATTTATTTTGCCACCTACTGGGTGATTTCCATTATTCTATCTCCAGATGATGTATATATTCTTCTATATCAATTAGTCTGCTATTTTTCCCTTATAGGATGTTTTGTATTTCAGGTATTGAATTTTTCCTTTCTAATTGGATCTTTTTATTAAGGAATTCATTCTGTACATCAAGGAAAATGACAGCACAATTAGTCTATATCCCTTAGACTTGGAATCTGAAAAAGAGTACGTGTGTGCTTGTGCTAAGTTGCTTCAGTCGTGTCCGACTCTTTGCGACCCTGTGGACTGTGGCTCACCGGGTTCCTCTGTCCATGGGATTCTCCAGGCAAGAATCTGGCGTGGGTTGCCATTTCCTTCTTTTAAATTTAAAAAGTACAAATTTAAAGAGTACAAATAAATGTAAATAGCAAAAAAGAAAGAAACTCATAGATGCAGAAAACAAACTAGCTGTTACCAATGAGGAGAAGCATGAAGGGAGGGGTGTAAGCACAGGGAATTACAGCCATTATCTTTTAATAACTTTTAAAAGAATACAAACTGTAAAAAATATTGAATCACTATGCTGTATATCTGAAACAAACATATTATTGTAAATCCACTATACTTCAGTAAAAAAAATGCCAAGATTTTCTCTTTGTCTTTACATATCTTGATAATGACTTATGAGGGTGGATGCCTTTGTTTTTATTCTGCTTATAATTTGTTGATCTTCCTGGATGTGTACATTTAAAATCAAATTTAGGAAATTTTTAACAATTCAGTCCTTCCAATGAATACTCAGGGCTGATTTTCTTTAGGATTGACTGGTTAGATCTTTTTGAAGTCCAAATGACTCTCGAGTCATTTCCAATATCACAATTCAAAAGCATCAATTCTTTGATGCTCAGCCTTCTTTATGGTCCAACTCTCACATCTGTACATGACTACTGGATAAACCATAGCTTTGACTATACTGACCTTTGTTGGCAAAATGATATCTCTGTTTTTTAAGATGCTGTCTAGATTTCTCATAGTTTTCCTACCAAGGAACAAAATCTTTTAATTTTGTGGTTGTAGTCACTGTCGAGAGTGATTTGGGAGCCCAAGAAAAGAAAATCTGTTACTGCTTCCACTTTTTTCCCCTTCTATTTGCCGTGAAATGATGGGACCAGATGCCATGATCTTCGTTTTTTGAATGTTGAGTTTTAAGCCATAGAGTAAAAAAACAAAAACAAAAACAAAAAAAACCCTCATGCTACCATTCCAGAGTACACTCTTCTCAATGTTATTTTGTGCTTTCATCATATGAGAATTATTATTAATCATATTTGTTTCACCACCATTTTTATGCTTGTGACTTGAACATTCATACTGATTCTTCTCTAATCTGTAGTTGTTTATCTCTGTTTTCTTTATTTGTAAGATATTCATTATTATTATATAAAACACATCTGCACATATTTTCTCTGAATTTGTCATTCATTTTTCCATATGGATTTTTTAGAACAATAATATTTTTGCTTTCTGTATCACTGATCCTGTTCATGATGCCAATTGTATCACTGTTCACACTGTTTGCCAAACCCAGGGTGCACAAGGCATAAGCTAAGAGGCTGGAAGAAGACTTGAGGAGCTGTAGGAACTGCAGACATATTTATTCTCTCCTGGCTGGCATGGCAGCCATAACACAGCCTCTCTCCTGGCTGGCACAGTGGCAATAACAAAACCTCTCTCCTGGCTGCCACAACAGGTATAACATAACCATAACACAGCCATAACATAGCCATAACTTAACTTCATATAACATGACTTTGATGCTCTTCCAGTGTAGCCCCAATGAAACAGCAACCAGGGCTTTCATGGTGTAGCTCATACAGGCGTAGTGCACACAGTAGCCCCTGTCCAAGCGAGTTCCTTGTGATGCACATGTGCAGTGCTATAAATGATCTCAGCTGTTACATAGTCATTATTTACAAAACATGCGGCGAGAGAGCCTGAACACGCCACCTTGGCTCATTTGCTCTGTCCCCACAATTGCATATAGAAAGAACTGTCAGAAGATTCATTTGTGTTTCTTTGCTTTTGTATCTCAAGAAGTCCTTCCCTAACCTGTTCACAAACTTTAAAATCAATGTTGTTTCTGTATTTTTTCAATCTCTAACTTATTATTTCAAGTCTAGGTGTTCTGTTCATTTGAAATGCATATGTGTATTTGTTTTTCCCCCTATAAATTTATAGCAGTAGCCCCAGCAATAGTTATTGACAAGTTCCTTTGTAACTTTACAGTATACTCACTTTCCAGACGTATGTTGATCTGTTTATGGAATCTCTTACTGTGGTCTATTATCTAAGTCATTATTATATCACTCTTTTTAACAACTTGACGCAGTCTGTTTTCACCGGAGAAGGCAATGGCACCCCACTCCAGTACTCTTGCCTGGAGAATCCCATGGACAGAAGAGCCTGGTAGGCTGCAGTCCATGGGGTCGCTAAGAGTCGGACATGACTGAGCGACTTCACTTTCACTTTTCACTTTCATGCATTGGAGGAGGAAATGGCAACCCACTCCAGTGTTCCTGCCTGGAGAATCCCAGGGACAGGGGAGCCTGGTGGGCTGCCATCTATAAGGTTGCACAGAGTCGGACACGACTGAAGCGACTTAGCAGCAGCAGCAGTCTGCTTTCACAGGTAATTTCTTTCTTCTTAATTCCCTTCCTCCTTCTTAGCTATTTTCATTTAAATTATCTTTCATATACACTGTATAAGCTGTGTACAATATTGTCTTCTTAACCCGAATCATGTGCTTGTTTTCATTTATTTTGGTATAAGTTAAAATTCCTAATATATTTTATGTATTTGTTAGAATTGGAAATGGGATCATTTTCATGACATTTTCAAAATGGTTACTGACATTATAAAGCAATATTATTAATTTTTACATGTATATTTTTATTTGGATAACTGCTTGATTTCCTTGTAGGTCTAATTTTTTTTTCAGTTTGTTTACTTGAATGCTCTTAAGAAACAGTCATATATATTATAAATAATTATTTTATGTCTTTCTAATATTTACAAAGTTTAGCCTGTACAATGAGTCAAGAAAAATATATGTAGAATATAAATGTGCTTGAACTGTATTTGGTTATTAGGATTTTATCAATTTAGAGTATGAGGTGGTGGCTATACTTGTTGTTATATAATCAGCAGAATGTTGAAATACAGATAACTTTATGTTCCATAGTGTTTTAATAATATTCACCTGTAAGAAAGTCTGAAACTGTTATATTTTTACTGGCTAATCATCAACTCAATTACTTCTATGGTCTATTTTCTGTCTTCTTGTGTGTGTATGTACCTTTATATCTCTATATATACTTCTTTAAATTTTTAAACTCAAATATATTGGTATAAATTTCATATAATATTTTAATATACTCTATATACATAATTATATTTCCCTTCTCCTCCCTTATATTAATTTTATCCTCTATCTACTTTTCTTAGAGCTTTAACTGTTTACTGGGCTTTTAAAAGCAAATTATGCTACATAGAATTATCATACCACCCAGTAGTTCCACTACTGGATATATATTCCAAAGAACTGAAAGTAGGAACACAGTTTTACAGTTGTGTTCATAACAGTATTATTCATAGACAAAGAATAGTGGTTGTCAGGGCCTAGGGGAGGAGGCAATACGGAGTTGTTGTTTAAGGGGTACAAAATTTCAGCCTGGGAAGGTGGTGGTGGTGATTGTACAACAATGTGAATGTACTTAATGCCACTGAGGTGTACGTTATGAATACTGTGCATCTTGGTTGTTATTTCATCTTATTCCATTTTATTATTGTTTCAATTTGTAATGGTTTATTTTGTTGTTCTGTTTCTACCTACTTTAAATGGATGCTTTTGTCATTTCTTCAATTTTCTTTTTTTTTAATATATTTTTAAAGAATTTGGTGGTGTCTGGTCATAATTGTGTCATGTTGGATTTTTTCCATGTGGCCCATGGGTTTTCTGGTTGTGTCATGTGGGCTCAGTAGTTGTGGATCCTGGGCTCCAGAGTGCATTGGCTTCAGGGGTAGCTCAGTGTTTATGGTGTGCAGGTTTAGTTGCTCCATGGTATGTGGGGTCCTAGTTCCCCAACCAGGGATCCAACCCATATCCCCCGCATTACAAGACAGATTCTTTACCACTGGTCCAGCAGGGAAGTCTCCCATCTATTTTCAATGTTTCTTCTAATAAATTAATTTATGGCTTTTGGTTTTCTTTTGACTATAGCTTTACTGAGTCTCAGAGTTTACTCTCAATTGAATAAAATTAAATATATTATTCTATAATAGATAACATACTTGGTTTTCTTTTGACTATAGCTGTATTGAGTCTCAGAGTTTACTCTCAATTGAATAAAAAATTAAATATATTATTCTATAATAGATAACATACAAATAGGTGCTGTGATAAATAAATCTCAGTGTTTCCTTAGACATAATAGAACTTTATTTTTTATTTACTTAACCCACAATGTGGGTTGATATTCTTAGGTGTCAGGTGGCCTTCTTCTATGACTTACTCCTAAAATTCAGTGTTCCATATAGCTGTTGTGTTGCACGTCTCTTGGCAAAAATGTGAATGGTTTCTCTAGAGTTTTTGTACAGTATGATCCCAATTCAACATATATTACTTGAGCACCTGTCATGTGAGGAGAAAATATTCCATATGCTATTTGAAGGTGAAATGATACAGCCTCTCCCTTTATTTATTTAAAAGTATGTATCTGAATTTCTCTTTTGAATTTTGGAATTTATTATGGTTTTAAGCATGCTATGTGATATCTTTACATGAGTCTCAGTTACTTAATATGAAAATTAAGGATGGTACTAATACTTACCCTAGGATTTTAGGAACACTTAGCTCAAGGTCTACCTCAATATGCGTTTATTATTGTTTTATTTATTGTAATAGTAATGTTTGTATAAGCATATATGTGTTAGTTGCTCAGTTGTGTCCAACTCTTTGTGATCCCATGGACTGTAGCCTGCCAGGCCCTTTTGTCCATGAAATTCTCCAGGCAAGAATACTGGAGTGGGCTGTCATTTCCTTATAAATAAGCATATATATCTATTGAAAATTTCATTTCTAATTTTTAAAGAAAGATTTATAACTAGTAACTATTTTTAGATACTCAGAGTATTCAAGTTAATCAAAGTTACCCAATCTTTAACTAAAAGGTAAACTTCTAGTTTTAAAATTCTGAGGTCACTCTGGATTAAATCCCAAATCTAGTTCATAAAGTATGTTCTTCCCAAGAGAATCAAAAACTAGAAATTAGGTAATGAAAGGTAAGGAAGAAGAAATAAATCCACTCAATCACTTGCAACTGAAACATCAATCAAGTGAAAGGTATAGTTACAAAGTATATAGTCTTCTCTGCCATCTCTGCTCAATTAAGATGCAGCATGGGAGGGAGGGAGAGCCTGATGACAAGACCATCAAAATAAAAGAGAAGGAAGCAAAGGATTTGGGTGAGAGATCTGACAAAAACAAATATTACAAAGTTTCTTTTGCAAGAAAACTTGGAAACTCATTTCCTGGCTGGGAAGAGTTGTGGTTCTACGTTTGAGTAATTGCCTGCTTTAAGACAGGCAATTTCAGCTTTATTCTTAGGGAAGATGTTTTGGTAGAAGTCCATTAAGCACTGTCATGTATTTGTTTTCACTCTACTGGCATTGTGTATTTGCTCTTTGCTCCCTTACAAAATCCCCTCAGGGCTTGTACTGCTTCAGTTATTAACTTCATGCTGTCATTTGAAGTTTCTTTACTTCAGTATATTTGGCCCTTAACTCACATTATTTTTATACAAAAGATATTTCTATAATCTAAGTGAAGTGAATAACTGAAGTAAATTCAAGTTCTGAATCACATCCATACCAGCTAAACTCTAAGGAGCAAATATGTGTCATGGACAAGATCAGCTACTTAATTTGTGGGTGCCAGTACAATGCATAGCCCTTTATTAAAAAGTTAGGAGTTTCATGATGGTGACATGAGAGCATTAAACTAATTAGGGAGTCCTTCTGATGTCATGATACTGTATGATATAGGCTGCACACCCCCACACTCCTGAAACCATCCTTTATCATGGATGTTCTTCAGTGAACTCTTCATTTGCTTTCAAATATGATAAGCCCGTGTACTCACCTCTTCCCCAGGCCCCAAATTTCTTATGTTGCATAGAAAACCACAATACACAGGCTTATTTTAAAATGGTTATGTGGTAGAGATGGTCAATTGTTGTCCCAAACATACCACCCTTTTTCCCTTAACAAGACAAATTTTGGTCATTAGCTGGGCATTGTCCATCTGAAAAATGATGACACATTTCAGACTCCCTTGCTGTCAAGTATGGTCATATGATTAACTTCTGGCCAATAGGATGTAAACAAAAGTGCTACATGTGATTTTCAATAAGTATCATTTAAGGGAGGGGACGGATCCTTCCTCAGTTCCATACTCCTTTCTATTGACTAGAATGAGAGTGGAAAGGCTAGTTCAGTTCAGTCACTCAGTCATGTCTGACTCTTTGTGAGCCCATGGACTACAGCACACCAGGCTTCCCTGTCCATCACCAACTCCCAAAGCTTACTCAAACTCATATCCATTGAGTCGGTGATGCCATCCAACCATCTCATCCTCTGTCATCCCCTTCTCCTCCTGCCTTCAATCTTCCCCAGCATCAGTATTTTTTCCAATGAGTGAGTTCTTCGCATCAGGTGGCCAAAGTATTGGAGTTTCAACTTCAGGATCAGTCCTTCCAATGAATATTCAGGACTGATTGACTTTGGGATTGACTGGTTGGATCTCCTTGCTGTCCAAGGGACTCTCAAGAGTCTTCTCCAACACCACAGTTCAAAAGCATCAATTCTTCAGCACTCAGCTTTCTTTATAGTCCAACTCGCACATCCATACATGACTACTGGAAAAACCATAACTTTGACTAGATGGACCTTTGCTGATAAAGTAATGTTTCTGTTTTTCAATATGCTGTATAGGTTGGTCATAGCTTTTCTTCCAAGGGGCAAGAATCTTTTAATTTCATGGCTACAGTCACCATTTGCAGTGATTCTGGAGTCCCCAAAAATAAAGTCTCTCACTGTTTCCACTGTTTTCCCATCTATTTCCCATGAAGTGATGGGACCACATGCCATGATCTTCGTTTTCTGAATGTTGAGTTTTAAGCCAACTTTTTCACTCTCTTCTTTCAGTTTCATCAAGAGGCTCTTTAGTTCTTTACCTTCTGCCCTAAGGGTGGTGTCATCTGCATATCTGAGGTTATTGCTATTTCTCCCTGCAATCTTGATTCCAGCTTATGTTTCATCCAGTCCGCCATTTCTCATGATGTACTCTGCATATAAGTTAAATAAGCAGGGTGACAATATACAGCCTTGACATACTCCCTTCCTGATTTGGAACCAGTCTGTTGGTCCACATCCATTTCTAACTGTTGCTTCTTGACCTGTATACAGATTTCTCAGGAGGCAGGTAAGGTGGTCTGGTATTCCCAGATCTTTCAGAATTTTCCACAGTTTGTTGTGACCCACACAGTCGAAGGCTTTGGCGTAGTCAATAAAGCAGAAACAGATGTTTTTCTGGAACTCTCTTGCTTTTTCCATGATCCAACAAATGTTGGCAAATTAATCTCTGGCTCCTCTGCCTTTTCTAAATCCAGCTTGAACATCTGGAAGTTCATGATTCATGTATGTTGAAGCCTGGCTTGGAAGATTTTGAGCAGTACTTTGCAAGCATGTGAGATGAGTGCCACTGTGCGATAGTTTGAGCATTCTTTGCATTGCCTGTCTTTGGGATTGGCTGAAAACTGACCTTTCCCAGTCCTGTGACCACTGCTGAGTTTTCCAAATTTGCTGGCATATTGAGTGCAGCAATTTCACAGCATCATCTTTTAGGATTTGAAAAAGCTCAACTGGAATTCCATTACCTCCACTAACTTTGTTCATAGTAATTCCAGAAAGAATGAAGAGATGGAGCCAAAGCAAATACATCACCCAGCTGTGGATGTGACTGGTGATGGAGTAATATCTGATGCTGTAAAGAACAATATTGCATAGGAACCTGGAATGTTAGGTCCATGAATCAAGGTAAATTGGTAGTGATCAAACAGGAGATGGCAAGACTGAACATTGACATTTTAGGAATCAGTGAACTAAAATGGACTGGAATGGATGAATTTAACTCAGATGACCATTATATCTACTATTGTGGGCAAGAATCCCTTAGAAGAAATGGAGTAGCCATTATAGTCAACAAAAGAGCCTGGAATGGCTAGAGTTGAGACAAATTTATTGCACATGTTATATTTTTTAGCTATTTTTGCCTGAGTAAAATTCAAATTTTCCTTAAATACTTCACTGTTGTGAACATTGGTGAAATAAGCATTTTGAACCTATATTCTTTGTACTTATGCTTGTCTTGGGTAGATACTGAGAAACAGAATTTCTACATGATAGAATATGCATATTTCCATGGAAAATTTGTCTTTAAAGGGGATGTATCAAATTATGTTCCCATCAACAGTTTATTCATTTGAAAAAATATTCAATTTTATGATATTTCAAGTACTAGGTTTGCTAAAGAGAAGACTGAAATATGTTTATGATTAAATTTTTATTTTAATAGGTAAAGTATATAATAAGCAAATCAATATATAATTAGTATTACATTAAGTAGTAATAAATAGTGATATAATATGGATAGCAGTGATGGGGATTAATATTATACAAAGTGTTTAGAGAAGACCTAGTTTAGGAAATGACATTTGAGCCAGAGACCAAATAAGAACAAAAAAGATATCATTCTTGACAAAGGAAACAGAAGATACATAGACCCTGAGATTGAGACAAGCTTGGCTTGTTCTAGAAAGAGATAATCCAGTGTTTTTGAGACATAATCTGCAACGATAAGAGTAGTATTAGATGAAGTTGAGAAAGGAGACAGGCTATAGATTCCATAGGACCATGAAAACCAGATGAAAGGGTTTGACTTTTTTTTCCTAAATAAAATGAAGTCATTCAAAGATTTTAAGGAAGGGGAGTGATGTTGATGTGTTTTTAAAAATGATTACTTTGGATCCTAAATAGTGAATGACTTGTTGAGATATAAGAGAAACAAATAGGATACTTGTCTGTAGGATTTTATGTAGCGCACACCCTGGTGAGATATGTTGATAATTTAGCCTGCTGCTGCTGCTGCTGCTGCTGCTAAGTCGCTTCAGTCGTGTCCGACTCTGTGCGACCCCATAGACGGCAGCCCACCAGGCTCCCCCGTCCCTGGGATTCTCCAAGCAAGAACACTGGAGTGGGTTGCCATTTCCTTCTCCAGTGCATGAAAGGGAAAAGTGAAAGTGAAGTCACTCAGTCGTGTCCGACTCTTTGCTACCCCATGGTCTGCAGCCTACCAGGCTCCTCTGTCCATGGGATTTTCCAGGCAAGAGTACTGGAGTGGGGTGCCATTGCCTTCTCCAATGAAGAGAAGTGAACAAATTTGGAAAATTTTAAAGATATAGTATAGACAGTTGTTTTTTTTTTTTTCCTTCTGACTGCACCTTGCAGCATGTGGGAATCTAGTTCCCTGACCAGAAATCAAACCAGAGCCCTCAACAGTGCAAGTATGGAGTTCCAACCACTGGACCACCAGGGAATTCCCTAGACAGGTTTTAGAAATGGGTCAGATATCATAATCTGTTTCTTCTACTTTTGCTAAATGTTTTAGATGATCAAATTATATTATCTTTTGCCAATTGATGGATTAAAAATTATATCTCTTGACCTGGAAATTTCATTTCCCTGATTACTGATAAAGCTGAGCATTCTTTTATGACAATTTTCATCCTCTATAAATATCCACTACCTGTGTTATTTGCATGTCTCCTCAGTTGGTAGTTTGTAAGTTTTTCTTGATAAGAATTTTTTTGTTCATTATGCATGTCTCAAATACTTTCTTCAGGTCCATCACTTGTCTTTTTAAACTTATTGTTATTTTTTTGTTAAAAATAAGGTCTTAAATTTAATATAATTAGATTCGTCAGTCTGACTCATCTTATTTAGGAATACTTTCTGTAATTAAAGGAGAGAAACCTGTCATATGCATTTAACTCATTTTATGAAATTTTAAATATTTGAGTCTTTAACCTATTTGTAGTTTAAGTTTTTGAATACTTTAACCTATCTGTATTTTAAGTTTTTGAATACTTGGTCTTAGAAATAAACATAATTTGTCCCATATGGATAGTTTTCCCAGAACCACTGTATTGATTTAAAGTCACATTTATTACAAATTCAACTTTCATGTATTTTGACAAATAAATGTCTATTACTGATTTCTTTTTTGTTTGATAAATTTGATAAGTCCTGTACAAATACCAAAATGTTTTAATTAAGATAAGTTTATAATGTAGAAATTATAATTTATAATAAAACCTGATTGTGCATTGACTTAGCAGGTTCTGGAGGCAATTGATTATATTTGAATCTGAATTTTCGATTACTCACTGTATGCATTGTGAAAGTTATTTTTCCTATTCTTCAGCTTTTTCAAGTGTAAAGTGGAGATAATGAACTTCCCTCCTAGGGTTGCTGTGAGGATTAAATTAGCTTTATAGGAACAGATAAATATTTAGCTATGACCTAATAAAACAACATTATTCAGAAGATAAGAAGGACAGATTGATGTTCTAGATTGAAAGGAACAAGTAACATTATCTCTGTCAATGACATGATCTTTTATGTAGAAAATCCTAAAGACTTCATGTGTTTGCACAGACATATGATTAATAAATTGATTCAGTAAAGTTGCAGGATACAAAATCAACACATAAAAAATCATTTGTATTTCTATACACCAGCAATAAACTATCTGAAAACAAAATTAAGAAAACAATCAAATCTATAGTAGCATAAAAAGGAATAAAATACTTAGGAGTAAATTTAACCAAGGAAGTGAAAGACTTGTACACTGACACTATAAAACATAAATGAAAGAAATGAAAGCAGACACAAAGAGATGGAAAGACACCTCATGTCCATGAACTGGAAAAATTAATATTGTTAAAAGTCATACTACCCAAAGTGATATAAATATTAAGTTCAATCCCCATCAAAATTCCAATGGCATTTCTTATAGAAATAGAAAAAAGAATTCTAAAATTCATATGGAATCACAAAAGACTTTAAACAGTCAAAGCAATTTTGAGCAAGAAAACAAAGTTGGAGTCACCACACACCTTGCTTTTAAAATATATTACAATGAAACATGTAAAATATCATGTAGGAAACGAGTTGCCAGTCCAGGTTCGATGCACGATGCTGGATGCTTGGGGCTGGTGCACTGGGACGGCCCAGAGGGATGGTATGGGGAGGGAGGAGGGAGGAGGGTTCGGGATGGGGAACACATGTATACCTGTGGCGGATTCATTTTGATATTTGGCAAAACTAATACAATTATGTAAAGTTTAAAAATAAAATAAAATTAGAAAAAAAAAAAAGAAAAAAAAAGAAAAAAAATATATTACAAATCTACAGTGATCAAAACAATGTGGTGAAGTGAAGTGAAGTTGCTTAGTCATGCCCAACTCTTTGTGACCCCATGAACTCTAGTCTGTCAGGCTGCTCTGCCCATGGGATTTTCCAGGCAAGAATACTGGAGTCGGTTGCAATTTCCTTCCCTCAAGCAATGTGGTACTAACATAAAAATAGGCATCAAGACCAATTTAACTGAATCTAGAGCCCCAATATAAACCTACCTATGTAGAGTGAACTGGTCTTTGAAAAGGACCAAGTATATAACATGGGGAAAAGATAGTCTTTTCAACAAATTATGTTGGGAAAGCTGGATAATCACATGCAAAAGAGTGGAATTGGCATTTATTTTATACCGTACATTGAAAATAACTCAATATAGATTAAAGATTTAAACATAAGACCTGAAACTGTAAAACTTCTAGAAGAAAACAGGGGAAAAGATTCTCGACATTGGTCTTGCCAATAATTTCTTGGATATGACACTAAAAACACAGCAACAAGAGGAAAAGGAAAGTGGAACTACCTTGAACTGAAGAGCTTCTGCACAGAAAAAAAAAATAAAGGCAGGCCTACAGAATGGGAGAACATATTTACAAACCACATATCAGAAAAAGGGTTAATATATAAGATATATAAGGAAATCATTTAAATCAATAACAATAATAACCTGATAAAATATAGGCAAAGAAACTGAATACATATTTCTCCAAAGAAGACACCCAAATGGCCAACAGGTGTATGAAAAGATAGGCAATATCAGTAATCATCAGGGAACTGAAAATCAAAACCACAGTGATATCATCTCTTATCAATTAGCATGGCTAAGCAGAAGATAAAATCTTATCAACAGAATAAAAGATAAAATTGTTGGTAAGGATGCAGAGATAAGGGAACACTTGTACCCTATTGGTGGGAATGCAAAATGGTGCAGATGCTATGGAAAAAGATATGAAAGTTCCTTAAGAAACAAACTACCACATGATCCACCAATATCGTTTCTGTGTATGCTGCTGCTGCTGCTAAGTCATGTCAGTCGTGTCTGACTCTGTGCGACCCCATAAACGGCAGCCCAACAGGCTCCTCTGTTCCTGGGATTCTCCAGGCAAGAATACTGGAGTGGGTTGTCATTTCCTTCTCCAATGCATGAAAGTGAAAAGTGAAAGTGAAGTCGCCCAGTCACGTCCAACTCTTAGAGACCCCATGGACTGTAGCCTACCAGGCTCCTCCGTCCATGGGATTCTCCAGGCAAGAGTACTGGAGTGGGTTGCCATTGCCTTCTCTGATTTCTGTGTATAGGAACATATAAAAGAAGGAAATCCTGCCATTTGTGAAAACATGGATGAACCTGGAGACCATTATAATAAGTGAAATAAGCCAGACACAGAATTACAATACTATATGATACCACTTATATAAAGAATCTAAAATAGCCATACTCACTGAAGCAGAGAGTAAGATGGTGGTTGTCAGGTTATGGTGGGAGAAAGATATACAGGTGTATTAGTCACAGGGTACAAAACTTCTTTTATATAAGATTAACAAGTCTGAGAGATATACTATACAATATAATTCTTAGACTATATTGTATACTTAAACTTTTGCTAAGAGAGTAGGTCCTATTAATACATTGTGTTCTTACTACAAAATATAATAAAGAGGGTGGGAGGTGATATATATATATATATATATATATCTGAAGGTGATATATATCCTTATAGTATAGACTGGTGAGAATTTCATGGATGTATGCTGCTGCTAAGTTGCTTCAGTCGTGTCTGACTTTGTGCAACCCCGTAGATGGCAGCCCACCAGGCTCCACTGTTCCTGGGATTCTCCATGCAAGAACGCTGGAATGGGGTGCCATTGCCTTCTCCATCATGGATGTATATTTATCTCCAAATGCATCAAGTTGTATACATTAAATATGTACACATTTGTGTATGTCAATCACACCATAATAATTTTTTTTTTTTTTAAAGAACAGATTGAGTTCCATAAGCATGCAACAGATTTAGGAAAAACTCAGAATGAGATTGAAAATTTGTCCATATTGAAGCATTTTGCAGGACTAAGAAAACCAGAAGCTGATTTAAACATATAGGACCAATTCTACTTTTACTCTTTCTTCACGCTCAAAATTCAGATAGAAAGCATGGTTAGATGATGTGTTTTTTTTTAGTATTATTTATTTATTTATGGTTGTACTGGGTCTTCGTTGCTGCATGTGGGCCTTCTCTAGTTGCAGCAGGTGGGGGCTACTCTTCATTGTGATGCATGGGCTTCTCATTGTACTGGCTTCTCTTGTTGTGGAGCACAGGCTCCAACTATATGGACTTTAGTAGTTGTACCACGTGGGGTCAGTAGCTGTAGCTGCAGTTCAGAGACCCTAGAGTGTGAGCTCAGTAGTTGTGACCCACAGACTTAGTTGCTCTGCAGCATGTAGAATCTTCCTGGACCAGGGATTTAAGTCATTTCTCCTGCACTGGCAGGCAGATTCTTATCTATTACACCACCAGGGAATTCCCAGATGATATTTTATACAGGCTTCCCTGTCCTTCACTATCTTCTGAAGTTTGCTCAAACTCATGTCCATTCATTGAATCGGTGATGCCATCCAACCATCTTATCCTCTGTTGTCCCCTTCTCCTCCTGCCCACAATCTTTCCCAGTATCAGGGTCTTTTCCAATGAGTCGGCTCTTCACATCAGGTAGCCAAACTATTGGAGCTTCAGCTTCAGTTTCAGCTTCAGCATCGGTCCTTCCAATGAATATTCAGGGTTGATTTCCTTTAGGATTGACTGGTTTGATCTCCTTGTTGTCCAAGGGACTCTCAAGAGTCTTCTCCAGCACTACGGTTCAGAAGCATCAATTCTTTGGCACTCTGCCTTCTTTACAGTCCAACTCGCACATCCATACATGACTACTGGAAAAACCATAGCTTTGACTTTATGGACCTTTGTTGGCAACGTGATGTCTTTGCTTTTTAATATGCTGTCTAGGTTTGTCAGGTGGTGCTAGTGGTAAAGAACTCACTTGCCAATGGAGGTTAGATGTAAGAGGCGCCGGTTTGATCCCTGGGTCAGGAATATTCCCTGGAGAAGAGAATGGTAATCCACTCCAGTATTCTTGCCTGGAGAATCCCATGGACAGAGGAACCTGGCAGGCTACAATCCATAGGGTCACATAGACTGGGACATGACTGAAGTGACTTAGCAAAGCATGGCATGGCATAGCTTTGTCATAACTTTTCTTCCAAGGAGCAAGTATCTTTTAATTTCTTCATAATTGGCTTGTTATGAAGATAAAGAAGCTTTTAGGTATGGATTCCTGTCATAAATCAGCCTCTGTTTAGCACATGGAACTCTGCTCAATGTTATGTGGCAGCCTCGATGGGAGGGGAGTTTGGGGGAAAATGGATATATGTATATGTATTTCTGAGTCCCTTTGCTGTTCACCTGAAACTATAACAACATTGTTAATCAGCTATGCATGCATGCATGCTAAGTCAGTTCAGTCGTGTCTAACTCCGTGACCCTCTGAACTGTAGCCCACCAGGCTCCTCTGTCAATAGGATTCTTTAGGCAAGAATACTGGAGTGGGTTGCCATTTCCTCCTCCAGGGGATCTTCTTGACACCCAGTACAAAATAAAAAGTTAAAAAACATTTAAACAAATATGTATAACATCACTTTACTATTAATATTAGCATAGTGTATGTATGCTCAGTCGTGTCCAACTCTTTGTAACCCCATGGATTGTAGCCTTCCAGGTTCTTCTGTCTATGGAATTTTCCAGTCAAGATTACTAGAGTGGTTTGCCATTTCCTACTCCAGGGAATCTTCCTGACCCAGGGATCAAACCCAGGTCTACTGTGTCACCTGCATTGGCAGGCAGATTCTTTAACACTGAGCCACCTGGGAAGCCAATATTAGTATAAGATGACAAAAATTTAAATCTTTTTGTTCTGTGTAATCAGATGTCTGTGGTCATTAACAGATCATAGCAATTATACTTGAAAGTTGCTGATACAATTTGGCAGTTATGCAAGTGGAATAGAAAACTCATATATTTATGGTTGGTTCACAGAACCTAAAAGCTGGACAGCATGCAGCCTCTAAGTTGCAAAGCCCTGAGCCAGGTATAAAACTCTTCTGCTAGATCAGGAAGAGTTTATCACTATCTGTGGATCACTTTTCTCATGTATTACCAGTTATGCTCATATTTCAGGAAGATAAATAGTCAGTGGTTTAAAAAAGGAGTTCTTTAACTTTGTAGTGTTGGAATCACTATTAGAGTATATACTGATCTGACACATTTTTCAGCAGGCATTGATAGTCAGAAAATCTGGGCTCTGTTCACAGCCATCATTTAGTTTAGGTGAATCATGTAGAACCAAAAAAATAAAAAAAATAAAAAAACAACACCCAAAATACCACACTATGTGGTAGCTTTTTTTTTTTTTGCATTACTCATCTTTAAACCAGATATATTAGTGTTGTATAAATATGAACAGATTATTGCTGTTGTTTTATGTACAAATACTGATTCATTTTTTTAATGTCATACCAACAGATCAAATAAGCACAACAAATGAATCTGAAAACATTCAGTTCAATGGCCACTTCTTGAGTGTTTCATATTGCCAGATACCAACATATACTTTGAAGATCAATTATGTTGCTATTTGACCTTCAGGTCGTCATTATTGATTGATGTGTAGTACTATTCTAAAGTATGTATGCACTAAATTTTACTTACTTCCCCAAATAATGGAAACCTAAGTTGCAAATTATTGCACTTCCACAAGGAGTGCAGTGATGTGTATCTTTACATGAGATCTTTTATGAGTAAGTGCATAGATTAGTCTTGGATATTAATCTGAGAGTGGGATTCATTGATAAACTTTGTGTATGCTTATGTTTACTAATTCAATTTACTCGGCAGAATATTGGTATCAGTCTATGTCCCTCAAGTTGGGTATGAGGTTTAATATTTTTTTCATTTGCTAATATTTGGTTTACTCAAACTTTCTGGCACTCATCCATTACTATCGTAGCATTTTAAACCAGTGTACATTGCTATTTTAATTTGTAATTGTCTGCTGAAAAATGGAGTTGAAATCAACTTTTACATGTCTGTTAACCATTCATTGTGAAAGTGTTAATCGCTCAGTTGTGTCCAACTCTGAGACTCCATGGACTATAGCCTGCCAGGCTCCTCTGTCCATGGAATTCTCCAGGTGAGACTACTGGGGAGAGTTGCCATTCCCTTCTCCAGAGGATCTTCCCAACCCAGGGATCAAACCTGGGTCTCCCACACTGCAGGCAGATTCTTTACTGTCTGAAGCTGCAGGGAAGCTTTTATGACTTGCTTATGTATATTTTTTCCCAAGTTATTTGTTGTATAATATAAATATTTATTATTGATTTACAACAGTTGATTGTATATGCTATGCTATGCTATGTTAAGTTACTTCAGTCGTGTCCGACTCTGTGTGACCCCATAGATGGCAGCCACCAGGCTCCTCCATCCATGGAACTCTCCAGGCAAGAGTACTGGAGTGGGGTGCCATTGCCTTCTCCGTGATTGTATATATCAGACACATAATAATACCTTGTAAGCTTTTACCATCAAAAAGTTATCTTCCCAATTTTTTAATAGAAGTTATTTTTAGAGCTGTTTTGGCTCACAGTAGTACTGAGCATAAGATACAGAGATTTTCCATATACCCCCTGCTACCACAAATGCATACCTTTTCCTATTATGAACATTCCCCACAGGAATGGTACATTTGTTACAACTGATGAATGTACATTGACAAATCACTGTCACTCAAAGTCAGTAGTTCATGTTAGGGCTTATTCTTGGTATTGTGTATTATATGGGCTCAGATAAGTGTATAATGGCATGTATCCACCATATAGTATCGTACAGAGTAGTTTCACTGCCGTAAGAATCCTTTGTGCTTCACCTATTCATCCCTTACTCCCAGGTAGTCTTTGACAACCATTTGTTGTTGTTCAGTCATGTCCAACTCTTTGCAGCCCCACAGATTGCATGCAGACAGCATGCTTCCCTGTCTTCACCATCTCCCGGAGATTGTTCAAACTCAAGTCCATCCAGTCAGTGATGCCATCCAACCATCTCACCCTCTGTCATTCTCTTCTTGTGCCTTCAATCTTTCCCAGCATCAAGGTCTTTCCCAATGAGTTGGCTCTTTGCATCAGGTGGCCAAAGTATTGGAGCAACCATAGATCTTTCTATTGTCTCCATAGTTTTGACTTTTCCAAAATGAATTATACAGTATGTAGCCTTTTAAGACTTGGCTTCTTTCACTTAGTAATGTGTACTTAAAGTTCCTCTACATTTTTTCATGTCTTGATAGATCATTTCTTTTTAGCACTTAACAATATTCCAAGTTTTGGCAATTATGAAAAAAGCTGCTATAGAAAATCACTTGCAGATCTTTTGTGGACATAAGTTTTTAACTCCTTTGGGTAGATATGAAGGAGCATGATTGCTAGATGGTACAGTAAGAGTGTGTTTAGTTTTATTAAAAAAACACCAAACACTTCCAAAGTGGCTGTGCCATTTCACAATCTCACCAGAAATGAATGAGAGTTCCTAGTGTTTCACAATTAAAAAAAAAAAAAAAAAACAATACTCTGGACTTTAGTCATTCTAATAGGTATGGTAGCTCACTGTTATTTTAATTTGCATTTTTCTTGATGATATCCTCTGAAGCACCTTTTCATATGCTTATTGGCCATCTGTATGTCTTCTTTGATGAAATATATATTAAGTTCTGGCCCATTTATTAATTAGGTTGTTTTATTAAAAAATTAATTAATTTATTTTAATTGGAGACTAATTACTTTAAAATATTGTAATGGCTTTTGCCATACATTGACATGGATCAGCCATGGGTGTACATGTGTTCCACGTCCCTCAGGGTCATCCCAGTGCTCCGGCCCTGAAAACGTGTCTCATGCATCAAACCTGGACTGGAGATCTACTTCACATATTGTAATATACATGGTTCGATGCTATTCTCTTAAATCAACCCACCCTTGCCTTCTACCACAGAGTCCAAAAGTCTGTTCTTTACATCTGTGTCTCTTTTACTGTCTCGCATATAGGGTCATCATTACCATCTTTCTAAATTCCATATAAATGCATTAGTATACTGTATTGGTGTTTTTCTTTCTGGCTTACTTCACTCTGTGTAATAGGCTCCAGTTTCATCCAACTCATCAGAACTGATTCAAATGCATTGTTTTTTAATAGCTGAGTAATATTCCATTGTGTATATGTACCAAAGCTTTCTTATCCATTCATCTGCCAATGGACATCTAGGTTGCTTCAATGTCCTGGCTATTGTAAACAGTGTTGTGATGAAGATTGGGTTACACGTGTCTCTTTCAATTCTGGTTTCCTTGATGTATACGCCCAGCAGTGGGATTTCTGGGTCGTATGGCAGTACTATTTCCAGTTTTGTAAGGAATCTTCACACTGTTCTCCATAGTGGCTGTACTAGTTTGCATTCCCACCAACAGTGTAAGAGGGTTCCCTTTTCTCCACACCCTATCCAGCTTTTATTGTTTGTAGACTTTGGACAGCAGCCATCCTGACAGGCGTGAGATGGTACCTTGTTGTGGTTTTGATTTGCATTTCTCTGACAATGAGTAATGTTGAGCACCTTTTTATGTGTTTGTTAGCCATCTGTATATGTATTCTTTGGAGAAATGTCTGTTTAGTTCTTTGGCCCATTTATTGATTGGGTCCTTTATTTTTCTGGAATTGAACTACAGGAGCTGCTTGTATATTTTGGAGATTAATTATTTGTCAGTTGCTTTGTTTGCTATTATTTTCTCCCATTCTGAAGGTTGTCTTTAGACCTTGCTTATAATTTCCTTTGTTGTGCAAAAGCTTTTAAGTTTAATTAGGTCCCATTTGTTTATTTTTGCTTTTATTTCCATTATTCTGGGAGGTGGGTCATAGAGGATCCTGCTGTGATTTATGTCAGAGAGTGTTTTGCCTATGTTTTCCTTTAGGAGTTTTATAATTTCTGGTCTTACTTTTATATCTTTAATCCATTTTGAGTTTATTTTTGTGTATGGTGTTAGAAAATGTTCTAGTTTCATTCTTTTTACAAGTGGTTGACCAGTTTTCCCAGAACCACTTGTTAAAGAGATTGTCTTTTCTCCTCCATTGTATATTTTTGCCTCCTTTGTCAAAGATAAGGTGTCCACTGGTGCGTGGATTTATCTCTGGGCTTTCTGTTTTGTTCCATTGATCTATATTTCTGTCTTTGTGCGTACCATACAGTCTTGATGACTGTGGCTTTGTAATAGAGCCTGAAGTCAGGCAGGTTGATTCCTCCAGTTCCATTCTTCTTTCTCAAGATAGCTTTGGCTATTCGAGGTTTTTCGTATTTCCATACAAATTGTGAAATTATTTGTTCTAGCTCTGTGAAAAATACTATTGGTAGCTTGATAGGGATTGCATTGAATCTATAGATTGCTTTGGGTAGTATACTCATTTTCACTATATTGATTCTTCCAATCCATGAACACGGTATATTTATCCATCTATTAGTGTCCTCTTTGATTTCTTTCATAAGTGTTTTATAGTTTTCTATATATAGATCTTTTGTTTCTTTAGGTAGATACATTCTTAAGTATTTTATTCTTTTCATTGCAATGGCAAATGGAATTGTTTCCTTAATTTCTCTTTCTGTTTTCTCATTGTTACTGTATAGGAATGCAAGGGATTTCTATGTGTTAATTTTATATCTTGCAACTTTACTGTATTCATTGATTAGCATTAGTAATTACCTGGTGGTGTCTTTAGGGTTTTCTATGTAGAGGATCATGTCACCTGCAAACAGTGAGAGTTTTACTTCTTCTTTTCCAATCTGGATTCCTTTTATTCCTTTTTCTTCTCTGACTGCTATGGCTAAAACTTACAAAACTATGTTGAATAGTAGTGGTGAGAGTGGGCACCCTTATCCTGTTCCTGACTTTAGGGGAAATGTATTCAATTTCTCACCATTGAGGATAATGTTTGCTCTGGGTTTATCATATATGGCTTTTATTATGTTGAGCTATGTTCCTTCTATGCCTGCTTTCTGGAGGTTTTTTTTTTTATTATAAATGGATGTTGAATTTTGTCAAAGGCTTTCTCTGTATCTTTTGAGATAATCATATGGTTTTTACCTTTCAATTTGTTACTGTTGTGTATCACTTTGCTTGATTTGCAAATATTGAAGAATCCTTGCATCCCTGGCATAAAGCCCACTTAGTCATGATGTATGATCTTTTTAATATGTTGTTGGATTCTGTTTGGTAGAATTTTGTTGAGGATTTTTGCATCTATGTTCATCAGTGATATTGGCCTGTTGTTTCTTTTTATGTGGCATCTTTGTCTGGTTTTGGTATTTGGGTGATGGTGGCCTCATAGAATGAGTTTGGCAACTTACCTTCCTCTGCAATTTTCTGGAAGAGTTTGAGTAGGATAGGTGTTAGCTCTTCTCTAAATTTTTGGTGAATTTAGCTGTGAAGCCATCTGGTCCTGTGATTTTATTTGTTTGGAGATTTCTGATTACAGTTTCAAGTTCCATGCTTGTAATGGATCTCTTAAGATTTTTTATTTCTTTCTGGTTCAGTTTTAGAAAGTTATACTTTTCTAAGAATTTGTCCATTTCTTTCAAGTTGTCTGTTTTATTGGCATATAGTTGCTGATAGTAGTCTCTTA
Organism: Bos grunniens; assembly: GCF_055505025.1. Lineage (NCBI taxonomy): Eukaryota > Metazoa > Chordata > Mammalia > Artiodactyla > Bovidae > Bos > Bos grunniens. The sequence goes on from NC_141194.1 coordinate 139,720,120, forward strand.
TGATCCTTTGTATTTCTGTGTTGTCTGTTGTGATTTCTCCTTTTTCATTTCTAATTCTGTTGATTTGATTCTTCTCCCTTTTTTCTTGATAAGTCTTACTAATGGTTTGTCCATTTTATTTATCTTCTCAAAAACCAGCTTTTAGTTTTGTTGATTGTTCCTATAGTCTCCTTTGTTTCTTTTTCATTTATTTCTGGCCTAATTTTTATGATTTCTTTCCTTCTACTCACCTTGGGCTTCTTCATTTCTTCTTCTTCTTTTTTTTTTTTCTAGTTGCTTTAGGTGTAGAGTTAAGTTATTTATTTGATTTTTCTCTTGTTTCTTGGGGTAAGCTTGTATTGCTGTGAACCTTCCCCTTAGCACTGCTTTTACTGAATCCCATATGTTTTGGGTTGTCGTGTTTTCATTGTCATTTATTTCTATGCATATTTTGATTTCTTTTTTATTTCTTCTGTGATTTGTTGGTTATTCATAAGCGTGTGGTTTAGTCTCCATATGTTTGTATTTTTAATAGTTTTTTTTCCTGTAGTTGACTTCTAACCTTACCGCATTGTGATCAGAAAGATGCTTGAAATGATTTCAATTTTTTGAATTTACCAAGGCTAGATTTATGGCTCAGGATGTGATCTATTCTGGAGAAGATTCCGTGCGCACTTGAGAAATAGGTGAAATTCATTGTTTTGTGGTGAAATGTCTATACATATCAGTTAGGTCTAACTGGTCCATTGCATCATTTAAAATTTGTGCTTCCTTGCTAATTTTATGTTTAGTTGATCTATCCATAGCTGTGAGTGGGGTATTAAAGTCTCCCACTATTATTGTGTTACTGCTAATTTCCCGTTTCATACTTGTTAGCATTTGCCTTACATATCGTGGTGCTCCTTGTTGGGTGCATATATATTTACAATTGTTATATCTTCTCTTGGATTGATCCTTTGATCATTGTGTAGTGTCCTTCTTTGTCTCTTTTCGTGACTTTATTTCAAAGTCTGTTTTATCTGATATGAGTACTGCTACTTGTGCTTTCTTTTGGTCTCCGTTTGCATGAAATATCTTTTTCCAGCTTTTCACTTATAATCTGTTTGTGTTTCTTGTTTTGAGCTGGGTCTCTTGTAGACAGCATATATAGGGGTCTTGTTTTTGTATCCATTCAGCCAGTCTTTGTCTTTTGATTGGGGCATTCAACCCATTTACATTTAAGGTAATTATTGATAAGTATTATCCCATTTCCATTTACTTTGTTGTTTTGGGTTCAAGTTTGTCAACCTTTTCTGTGTTTCCTGTCTAGAGAAGTTCCTTTAGCATCTGTTGAAGAGCTGGTTTGGTGGTACTGAATTCTGTCAGCTTTTGCTTGTCTATAAAGCTTTTGATTTCTCCTTCATATTTGAATGAGATCCTTGCTGTGTATAGTAATCTGGGTTGTAGGTTTTTCTCTTTCATCACTTGAATAGGTCCTGCCATTCCTTTTGGAGAAGGCAATGGCACCCCACTCCAGTACTCTGGAAAATCCAGGCCTGGAAAATCCCATGGATGGAGGAGCCTGGTAGACTGCAGTCCATGGGTTCGCTAAGAGTCGGACACGACTGAGTGACTTCACTTTCACTTTTCACTTTCATGAATTGGAGGAGGAAATGGCAACCCACTCCAGTGTTCTTGCCTGGAGAATCCCATGGACAGAGAAGCCTGGTGGGCTGCCGTCTATGGGGTTGCACAGAGTCGGACACAACTGAAGCGACTTAGCAGCAGCAGCAGCCATTCCTTTCTGTCCTGAAGAGTTTCTATTGAAAGATCAACTGTTATCCTTATGGGAATCCCCTTGTGTGTTATTTGTTGCTTTTACCTTGCTGTTTTTAATATTTGCTGTTTGTGTTTGATCTTTGTTAATTTGATTAATATGTGTCTTGGGGTGTTTTGCCTTGGGTTTATCCTGTTTGGGACTCTCTGTTTTTTTTTTTTTTTTGGACTTGGATGGCTATTTCCTTCCCCATTTTAGGGACGTTTTCAACTATTATCTCCTCAAGTATTTTTTCATGGTCTTTCTTTTTGTCTTCTTCTGGGATTCCTATGATTTGAATGTTGGGGCATTTAACATTGTCCCAGATGTCTCTGAGGTTTTCCTCATTTCTTTTGTTTCTTTTTTCCTCTCTGCTTCATTTATTTCCACCTTTCTATTTTCCACCTCACTTATCCTGTCTTCTGCCTCAGTTATTCTACTGTTGGTTCCCTCCAGAGTGCTTTTGATCTCAGTTATTGCCTTATTCATAATTGATTGACTCTTTTTTATTTCTTCTGGGTCCTTGTTAAACATTTCTTGCATCCTCTCAATCCTTGTCTCCAGTCTATTTATCTGTAATTCCATTTTGTTTTCAAGATTTTAGATCATCTTTACTATCATTATTCTGAATTATTTTTCAGGTAGACTCCCTATCCCCTCCTCTTTTGTTTGGTTTGGTGGGCATTATCATGTTCCTTTACCTGCTGAATATTTATCTTCCTCTTCATTTTGTTTAGATTGCTTTTTTTGGGGTGCAGTTTCTGTATGCTGGAAATTTGCGCTTCCTCTTTATTGTGGAGGTTCCTCTTTATTGTGGAAGTTCCTCCCTGTGGGTGGGTTTGTATGAGTGGCTTGTCAAGATTTCCTGGTTAGGGAAGCTTTTGTCAGTGTTCTGGTTGGTGGAGCTGGATCTCTTGTCTCTGGAGTCCAATGAAGTGTCCAGTAGTGAGTTTTGAGGTGTCTATGTGTTTGGTGTGACTTTTGTCCGCTTGTGTATTAATGCTCAGGGTTATTTTCCTGTGTTTCTGGAGAATTAGCATGGTATATATTGCTCTGAAACTTGTTGGCTCTTGGGTGGAGCTTGGTTTCAGTGTAGGTATGGAGGCTTTTGGATGAGCTCTTGTCAATTAATGTTCCCTGGAGTCAGGAGTTTTCTGGTGTTCTCAAGCTTTGGATTTAAGCATCCTGCCTCTGACTTTCAGTCTTATTCTTACAGTAACTTCTAGACCTCTCCACCCATAAAGCACTGATGATAAAACATCTAGGTTAATGGTGAAGATTATCCACAATGAGGGACACCCAGAGAGGTTCACAGAGTTACATGGAGAAGAGAAAAGGAAGGAGAGAGACAGAGATGCCCAGGAGGAGATGAGGGGGGATGAAAAGGGGAGAGAGCAATCTAGCCAGTAATTAATTTTCTATGTGTTCTCCACAGTCTGAAACACCCACAGAGATTCACGGACTTACATAGCAAAGAGAAGAGGAAGGAAGGAGATAGAGAAGAGAAGAGAAGAGAAGAGAAGAGAAAAGTAAAAAAAAAAAAAAAGAGTGAAGTCAAAAGGAGAGAGACCAATCTAGCTAGTAATCAGTTCCCTAAGTGTTCTCCACAGCCCAGAGATTCATAGAGTTAAGTAGGGAAGAGAAGGGGGAGGGAGGAGATAGAGGTGGCCTGGGGGAGAAAAAGGAGAGTCAAAATGGGAGAAGGCAATCAAGCCAGTAATCACACCCCTAAGTAAAAATGGGTACTGAAAATTAGATTCTTAAATGTACAAAATTGACAACAAATACCAAAAAGCAAAGATTAAAATTCTAGAGTAGAGGTTAGACTCTCAAAAATACAATATTTAAAATGCAAAATAAAATCCCCCAAATTATTAAAAAATATATGTGAAATTTGCTTTAAAAATAGGGTCTTTTTTTTTTTTTTTTTTTTGTAAGATGGAGTGCCAAAGAATTAATGCTTCTGAACTGTGGTGTTAGAGAAAACCCTTGAGAGTCCCTTGGACTGCAAGGAGTTCCAACCAGTCTTTCCTAAAGGAGATCAGTCCCGAGTGTTCATTGGAAGGACTGGTGTTGAAGCTGAAACTCCAATACTTTGGCCACCTGATGCAGAGAGCTGACTCATTTGAAAAGACCCTGATGCTGGGAAAGATTGAGAGCAGAGGGAGAAGGGGAAGACAGAGGATGAGATGGTTGGATGGCATCACTGAGTCACTGGACATGAGTTTGGGTAAACCCTGGGAGTTGGTGATGGACAGGGAGCCCTGGTGTGCTGTGATCCATAGGATCACAAAGAGTCAGATACAACTGAGCAACTGAACTGAGTAGGTTATAAAAATGAAAATTAAAGGAGTAATAAAGAACTTAAAAATAAAAAAAATTATAATAGTAAAATATATCTAGGAATTTCTCTGGAGCTGTTGAGGGCAGTGTGTGGTCAGTTTAGTTTCAGATAGTTCCTTGTTCCAGCTTATACTTCTTCTCAAGGTCTATAGGCCCCTTTCAATGATTAGTCAATGGTAACTACAGGGTTTTAATCTGTTGCAGCTGTCACCCCCAGAGTGGTTCCCTGTTCTTTGTTTTTTGGCTTCTGCTGTTTGCAAGTGTCTTCAGTGTCTAATTTCTGCCCTGAAACAAGGGGGCAAAGGTGGTCACTTATTTAGGCTCACTTGTTCAGTTGTGCTGTGGGGAGGGGGGAACCTTGCAAACAAATATCACTGGCATGTATATGTGGGGAGTGCTCGTAGTGTATGGACCACAATGGGTTTGCCCCAGCTCACAGTGCATGTGCTTTCCCAGTCTACACTGCTCAGGCTCCAGGTTGCTCTGCAGGGGAACTGTCCAAAATGGCCCCTGGGTTTTGTGCACTTCCCAGGTCTAAGCTGCTCAGGTTCAGGTTCTTGGGTATTCCACAAAGGGACAGAGTCGATTGGGCATGCGTTTTGTGCCCTTCCCAGATCTGAGCAGCTCAGGCAACCAGGTGCTTGGCAAGTGCACTGTCCCAGGTGGTCTGTGCATCTTATCACCTCCCAGGTCCCAGCTGCTCATTTTCCTGGGTGCACAGCAAGAGTGCCATCTCAGATGTGCTGTGTGTCTCCTCTGGAGAGTTGATCTCTGGCTGTGACCCTCTTGGCAGATGTCAACCATCCAGGGTCCCAGGAAGACTTGGTTAGCAACTGGGGACCCTGCTCACAGTTTGGTGGAGGATGCCATCTCTGGGGCCGAGATTGCCCCTTGCCTTTCGGCTGTGGCTGTTGTCCGCCTGCCTCTCTGCCTCCCATGAGGGGATGGGCCAGTCCGCAGCCAGCTAGCTCTCCTCTGATATTAGCTCAATCCTTTGTTCTGTGAGCAGGCCTGGCTATGCCTTGCTGCTGCTGCTAAGTCACTTCAGTCGTGTCCCACTCTGTGCGACCCCATAGATGGCAGCCCACCAGGCTCCCCTGTCCCTGGGATTCTCCAGGCAAGAACACTGGAGTGGGTTGCCATTTCCTTCTCCAATGGCTATGCCTTAGGTTAGAGCTTTTTGCAGAAATGTTCTCTCTCTCTCTTTTTTCCCCTCTCTCTGGCTATCCTACAGTTTGGGTTTCTATCTCACATTAGCTCCCTCAGATTTTCCTCAGGGCACTCAGGCCTGGTCCTTACCCTAAACATGCAACCCGTGCCTCCCTGTTCAGCCCCCACTTGCTGTGGCAGACGTGAGTGTCTGGGCTACTTCTCCACAGGGAGTTGCAGTTAGGCATGTATTCTGTGGGTTTTTTTTTTTTTTTTTCCCTCCCACTATGTTGCCCTCTGAGATTCTAAAACTCCCCACAGACCCGCCAGTGAGAGTGTTTCCTGGTATTTGGAAACCTCTCCTTCACAACTGCCTCCCTGGATGGGTCTCCATCCCTAACTCTTTTGTCTCTCTTTTTGTCTTTTATATTTTGTCCTACCTCCTTTTGAAGAGAATGGGCTGCCTTTCTCGGTGCCTGGTGTCCTCTGCCAGCATTCAGAAGTTGTTTTGTGGAAGTTGCTCAGCTTTCAAATGGTCTTTTGATGAATTTGTGTGGGAGAAAGTGGTCTCCCTGTCCTATTCCTCCGCCATCTTAGGACTGCCCCCAATCAGGTTGTTTTCTTACTGTTAAGTTCTTTCTGTGTTGTGGATGGGTCCTTTATCAATGTATCTTTGCAAATATTTTCTCCCAGTCTGTGAACTAATTTCTTGTTCTCTGGACAGTGTCTTTTGCAGAACAGAATTATTAAATTTCAATACACTGGCTCTTTGTTTCTGTCATAGAGTATAACTTGGTGTTGTATATTAGAGTCATCATCAAATCTCAGGTCATGTAGAATTTATCCTATGTTATACTCTAGAAATTTTATACTTTTGTACTTTATATTTAGGTCTGTTATCCATTTTGAGTTAATATTTGCAAAAAATGTAAAATCTATGCCTAAATTCCTTTTTTTGCATATGGCTGTCTAGTTATTTCAGCCTCACTTATTGAAAAGACTATCTTTTCTCCAGTGCAATGCCTTTACTCCTTTCTTGAGATCAATTGAACATATTTATGAGTCTATTTTTGAGTTCTCTTCATTGATCTATATGTCTATTCTTTCACTAATAACACATTATCTTTTTTAAACTGAAATATAGCTAATTTATGATATTGTGTTTATTTCAAGTATATAGCATATTGTTTCACTATTTTTGTAATGTATACTCTGTTACAGGTTATTACAAGATATTGGGTATAATTCCCTGTAATAAACAGTAATACTTTGTTGTGTTTACATTTTATGTATAATAGTGTGTATCTGTTAATCCTATACCCGTGATTTGTCCCTTTCCCATTCCCTCTACTCGGTGGTAACCTCAAGTTTGTTTTCTGTATCTGTGAGTCTGCCATAATGTTTTGATTACTGTAGCTTTATAGTAAGCCTTGAAGTCAGGTAGTGTTATTCTTCAAACTGTTTTTCTCCTTCAGTATTATATTGTCTATTCTGGGTCTTTTGCCACTACACATAAATTTTAGAGTCTGTTTGTCAATATCCAAAATGACAATTTGCTCTTATTTTCATTGAGATTGCATTGAATCTAAAGATCAAGGTGGGAAGAACTGATATCCTGATGCTAATGAGGCTTCTTATCCATGCACATAGAATATTTCTCTGTTTTTATAGTTCTTTGATTCCTTTCATTAGAGTTTTATAGTTTTCCTTATATAGGTCTTATATATTTTTAGACTTATACTTAAGTATTTAAATTTCTGGATACTAACATAAATGGTATTATTTTTAAGTTTCAAATTCCACTTGTTCATTGCTAGCATAAAGGAAAGCAATTGGCTATTTTATATTAACTTGTGTCATGGAAACTGTACGCTGCTGCTGCTGCTAAGTTGCTTCAGTCATGTCCGACTCTGTGTGACCCCATAGGCGGCAGCCCACCAGGCTCCGCTGTCCCTGGGATTCTCCAGGCAAGAACACAGGAGTAGGTTGCCATTTCCTTCTCCAACGCATAAAAGTGAAAGTGAAGTCGCTCAGTCGTGTCCAACTCTTCGTGACCCCATGGACTGCAGCCTACCAGGCTCCTCCATCCATGGGATTCTCCAGGTAAGAATACTGGAGTGGGTTGCCATTGCCTTCTCCAGGAACCTGTATAAGGTTGTTGTTAGTTCTAGTAGGTTTTTTGTGTTTTCTCTTAAAATATCATGTCATCTGTAAAAACAAAAAACAAAAAATAACCTTTATTTCTTCCTTAATAATTAGAACATCTAATTTCCTTTCCTTTTTATTGCATTAGCTAGAAGCTGGATTTAATTTGGTTTGCTTGTTTTTAGTTATCCTAAAGTAGAAGTTTAGATGATTGATTTTCAGTCTTTATTCTTTTCTAACAGATGCATTTCATGTTAAAAGTTTCCCCAAAACTACTGCTTTTGCTGCACATAATATTCAGGGCGATCTTTAGGATTGACTAGCTTGATCTCTTTGCAGTCCAAGGGACTCTCAAGCGTCTTCTCTAGCACCACAATTCAAAGGCATCAATTCTTTGGCACTCAGCCTTCTTTATTGTCCAAATCTGCATCCATACCTGACTACTGGAAAAACCATAACTTTGACTACACAGACCTTTGTTGGCAATGTGATGTCTCTGCTTTTTAATATGCTGTCATAAGCCTTTGTCATAACTTTCCTTCCAAGGAGCAAGCATCTTTTAATTTCATGGCTGCAGTCACTGTGTGCAGTGATGTTGGAGCCCAAGAAAACAAAATCTGGTACTGTTCCTAACTTTTCCCCGTCTGTTTTCTATGATTGATGGAACCAGTTGCCATGATCATGGCTTTTGAATGCTGAGTTTTAAGTCAGTTTTTTCACTTTCTTCTCTCACCCTCAAGAGGCTCTTTAGTTCCTCTTCATTTTATGCCATTAGAGTAGTATCATCTGCATATCTGAGGTTATTGATATTTTTCCCAGCAATCTTGATTCCAGCCTGTAATTGATCCAGCCTGGCATTTCACATGATGTAATCTGCATAGAAGTTAAATAAGCAGGGTGACAATATACAGACTTTCCCAATTTTGAACCAGTCTGTTGTTCCATGTAAGGTTCTAACTGTTGCTTCTTGACCTACATACAGGTTTCTCAGGGGACAGGTAAGGTGGTCTGGTATTCCTGTTTCTTTAAGAATTTTCTACAGACTATTGTGATATATACAATCAAAGACTTTTGCATAGTCAATGAAGCAGATGTTTTTTTTGGCGTCCCCTTGCTTTTTCTATGATCAACATATGTGGGCAATTTGATCTCTGGTTCCTCTGCCTTTTCTAAATCCAGCTTGTACATCTGAAATTTCTTAGTTCACATAGTGTTGATGCCTAGCTTGAAGGTATTGAACATTACCTTACTAGCATGTTAAATGAGAATAATTGTGTGGTAGTTTGAACATTCTTTGGCATTGCCTTCTTTGGGATTGGAACGAAAACTGGCCATTTAGTTCAAAATATCTTAAAATTTGTCTTGAGATTCCTTCTTTGACCCACATGTTATTTCTAAGTGTTTTATTTTTTACTCTCCAAGTTTTGGGGGGTTTTCTCACTATCCTTCTATCGTTGAATTTCCTCATTTTTTTAACCTATTAATTTCCTCTGACAAGTTCCTTACTAAAATTAAAAACAATTTTTTTATGGTCAGTTAGATTATAATTTTGCTTTATGATATCTCAGTTTTGTATCTTGTTAAAGAAGTTAATCTTAAAGACAAAATATATATATTTCTAAAGTATTTCAGACCATTTTATACTTTTCTCAATTGGAACTTGAATACATCTGGATGTCACCTTTGAATATAGTTTGTGTTATTTTCTCATGACATTTTTATAACATTATTGAATTATAATGGGCACACAGTCAACTGCACATGTTTAAAATGAGTCTATGTATCCATCTATTATCTATCATCTGTATGAACTTCCCTTTTTATTTCACCACAGTCATGATAGTCAACCCATATGTGAACCCTGAAAGTTTCTTTAAATCCTTTTGTAACTCCTATCTCCTGCATGTGTGCATACTAAATCACTTCAGTCCTGTCCAACTGTGACCCTATTGACTGTAGCCCACCAGGCTCCTTGTTCATGCAACTCTCCATGCAAGAATGCTGAAGTGGTTTTCCTGTCTCCTTCCCCTTCTCATTTCTGACCTTCTCAGACTAACACTGATATGCTTTCTGTCACTATAGGTTAGTTTATAGAATTTTATATAAATGAAATAATATATTTTATACCATTTTTGGTCTAGCTTCTTTAGTGTAATTCATTTGTGATTCATGTATCACTAGTTCATTCTTCTTTATTGTGGAGAATTATTCCTTTATATGATATATTCCATTATATGTTTATCCATATACCCATTTTTTTCATTTTTATCCATTCATGAACATGTGCATTGTTTTGCACTTGATTATTATAAATAAAACTGCTATGGACATTTGAACATGTTTGTATGGACACATGCTTCATTTGGAATATATGCCTTATGTAAATGCCTTGGAGTAGAATGCTTCGATAAGAGGATAGATGTATGTTTAACTTTTTGTTTTGTTTTAATTAATTTATTTTTTTAATTGAGGGATAATTGCTTTACAGAATTTTGTTGGTTTCTGCCAAACATCAATATGAATCACCTGTAGGTATACATATGTCCCCTCCCTCTTGAACTTCCCTCCCATCCCACCCCTCTAGGTTGTTACAGAGCCCCTGTTTGAGTTCCCTGAGTCATACAGCAAATTCCCCTTGGCTATCTATTTTACATATGGTATTGTAAGTTTCATTGTTACTCTGTCCAAGAAACCCTGTATGTGGTTTCCAAGGTGGTTGCTGTTTACTTTCTCATGAACAGTATATGAGAACTCTGTTTAGTTGGCATCCTGCTTAACAGTGGGTATTATCAGTCTTTTCAATTTTAGCCATTTTAATAGGTGTTTACAGCTATCTCACTGTAGTTTTAGTTTGCATTTCCTAATGACTAGTGACATTTCATGTGCTTATTTGTCATCCAGATATCTTCTTTTCAAAAGATTCTGTTCTAATCTTTTGTCCTTTTATTTACTGAGTTGTGGTTTTCTGAAGACTCCACACATGGACATCACCAGATGGTCAAAACCAAAATCAGATTGATTATATTCTTTGCATCCAAAGATAGAGAAGCTCTATACAGTCAGCAAAAACAAGACCGGGAGCTGACTGTGATTCAGATCATGAACTCCGTATTGCCAAATTCAGACTTAAATTGAAGAAAGTAGGGAAAACCACTAGCCATTCAGGTATGACCTAAATAAAATTCCTTATGATTATACAATGGAAGTGAGAAATAGATTTAAGGGACTAGATCTGATAGATAGAGTGCCTGATGAACTATGGACGGAGGTTTGTGACATTGTATAGGAGACAGGGATCAAGACCATCCCCATGGAAAAGAAATGCAAAAAAGCAAAATGGCGGTCTGGGGAGGCCTTACAAATAGCTGTGAAAGGAAGAGAAGTGAAAAGCACAGGAGAAAAGGAAATATAAGCATCTGAATGAAGACTTCCAAAGAATAGCAAGGAGAGATGAGAAAGCTTTCCTCAGCGATCAATGCAAAGAAATAGAGGAAAACAACAGAATGGGAAAGACTAGAGATCTCTTCAAGAAAACTAGAGATACCAAGGGAACATGTCATTCAAAGCTGGGCTCGATAAAGGACAGAAATGGTATGGACCTAACAGAAGCAGAAGGTATTAAGAAGAGGTGGCAAGAATACACAGAACTGTACAAAAAAGATCTTCACGACCAAGATAATCATGATGGTGTGATCACTGACCTAGAGCCAGACATCCTGGAATGTGAAGTCAAATGGGCCTTAGAAAGCATCAATACAAACAAAGCTAGTGGAGGTGATGGAATTCCAGTTGAGCTATTTCAAATCCTGGAAGATGATGCTGTGCAAGTGCTTCACTCAATATGCCAACGAATTTGGAAAACTCAGCAGTGGCCACAGGACTGGAAAAGGTCAGTTTTCATTCCAATCCCAAAGAAAGGCAATGCCAAAGAATGCTCAAACTACCGAACAATTGCACTCATCTCACATGCTAGTAAAGTAATGCTCAAAATTCTCCAAGCCAGGCTTTAGCAATACATGAAGCGTGAACTTCCAGATGTTCAAGCTGGTTTTAGAAAAGACAGAGGAACAAGAGATCAAATTGCCAACATCTGCTGGATCATCGAAAAAGCAAGAGAGTTCCAGAAAAACATTTATTTCTGCCTTATTGACTATGCCAAAGCCTTTGACTGTGTGGATCACAATCAACTGTGGAAAATTCTTACTGAGATAGGAATACCAGACCACCTGACCTGCCTCTTGAGAAACCTATATGCAGGTCAGGAAGCAACAGTTAGAACTGGACATGGACCAACAGACTGGTTCCAAATAGGAAAAGGAGTATGTCAAGGCTGTATATTGTCACCCTGCTTATTTAACTTATATGCAGAGTTATAGGTATATTTTCCAGAATAAGACTTCTAAATTTTAATGAACAATTTTTTATTTTTCTTAGATAATTTGTGCTTTAGATATCATGTTTAAGAAATCTTTACCTGAGAACCACTAAAATTTTCTTCTATAATTTTTCTAAAAACATTATAATTTAAATTTTTTATTTAGGTCTATAATTCGCTTAGTTAATTTTTGTATATGATATGGGTTATATATAGAAATTTGTTTTTGTATATTGTTATTCAGGTGTTCTAGCAGTATTTGTTGAAATGAGTATTTCCACTGAATTGTCTATGTATCTTCGTCAAAAATTAATTCAGTATATATGAAGTGAAGTGAAAGTCACTCAGTCGTGTCCGACTCTTTGCGACCCCATGGACTATACCATCTATGGAATTCTCCCGGCCAGAATACTGGAGTGGGTAGACTTTCCCTTTTCCAGGAAATCTTCCCAACCCAGGAGTCAAACCCAGGTCCCCTGCATTGCAGGCGGATTCTTTACCAGCTGACTAACAAGGGGAAGCCCACAGTATATGTATGTCTGTCTCTATACTCTCTTCCACTGGTCCTTTTGTTGATATTTAATTAACTATCATACTACACTGGTAACTATAACTTCATAGTAAATCTTTAAATGATATAATGTTATTTCTCAAACTTTTCTTTTTCATGACTCTTTTTTCACTATTCTAGTTTCTTGCATTTCTGTATACATTTTAAAATCAGCTTCTCATTATTTTACAATTAAATCCTGTTGATAGTTTGTGTGGAATTATAATGAATATATAGATAGATGGGAGAGAATTAACATCTTCACAATCTTAAGTCTTCCAAACCATAAACAAGGTGTATATCTCCATTTATTTAAGCTTTCTTTATCTCAACAATGTTTTTCACATTTTAGTATACATGTATTTCACGTCTTTTATCAGACTCATCACTAAATATTTACTTTTATACAGTTGTAAATGGTATGTTTTAAATTTTAGTAGCCACTTGTTCTTTGCTAGTGTACAAAAAACAAATAATTTTTGTATATGACCTTTTATCCTTCATCCTTGCTAAGATCCAATAGCTTTTCTGTAAATTCTATTGATTTTTTACATAACTGACCATGTCACCTAGAAATAAAGACAGTTTTATTTTCTTTTCCAAGTGTATGACATTTCTTTTTTATGCTTAATTGCACTGTCTAGAACCTCCAGTACAATGTGAAATAGAAGTGTTGAGAGCAGGTGTCCTTGTATTATTCCTGAACTCAGGGGGAAAACTTTCTAATTTTCACCATTAAATATGATATTAAATGAAAGGTTTTCATTACAGGGCCTTTATCAGGTTGAGAAAGTTCCCTTCTATTCCTAATTTGCTTTAACTTTTTATCTGGAATGGCCATTATATTCTGTCAATATCTTTTCTGCATCTGTTGAGAATGTTCATATAGGGTTTTTGTTTATTCATATGTTGAATTATTTTGATTTATATTTGAGTGTTAAACCAACCCACCATTCTTATAATAAACTCCCATGCATTCAGGATGTATAATCCTTTTAGTATATTGCTTTATAGACATTTTGGTTGATGATTTTATTCCTTTAGCTCTTTTGAATATGTCATGTCACTGTGTTCTGGCATTTTTTTTTTTTTCTGATGAAAATTCACAGTAAGTCATGAAACCTAGCAAGTTTGCTCTCAGAGAGCTTTGGTATAACTATTGAGCCAACTAAATTATGGGATGAATATAGGAGGTGGTCTGAGCAAGAATGCTACATATTCCCATTCACTATTCTTATCCAAGATTTGTTATTTTTTCTTGCATAAACACTTCTCAATGGGCTTCTCAGGTGGCTCAGTGGTAAAGAATCTGCCTGCCAACGCAGGAGACCCGGATTTGATTCCTGGGTTGGGAAGATCCCCTGGAGAAGGAAATGGCAACCCACTCCAGTCTTTGTGCCTGGGAAATCCCATGGATAGTGGAGCCTAGTGGCCTCAGTTCATGAGGTCACAAAGAGTCAGACACAACTAAGTGACTAAACAACCACACTCCTTAATTTGTTTTATGTTTTTGTTGATGACTTACAGAGCTCAGCAGTGATTGTTTCCCATGATATTATCCAGTTGAATTGATTTTTTTTTTTTTTTTGTGGGGAGAATTTGTCAAGCTTTTAAACCACCATATTGAAAGTATTGCCTCCCTATAGACTAATTTTATCCTTGCAATGATGACAAGGCATCTAATTATCTGCCTAAGGATATGTGGGAGAGAAAAAGAGGACAGACATTAAAAAGCAAAACTAAACAAAACTATCTTTTACCACGAATCCAGCCTCAACTATTATAAACTACTTCTCACCCTGCTACCTCTCCCCAGCTTAGAACACAGTTAACTTCTATCATGCTACAGATTTGTCACAGGTGGTATTAGTTTAACAGATTTATTAAACAACCTCTGGTATTCTGAGGTGGTGTTTGTTGGTTGGTTTTGGAGTTTCTATGTTTATTTCTTGGTATGAAGACAACAATTGATGGTAGTTTACCATTCTGTCAGAAATCTGATTTTTTGCTATTTCTTTATAGCTTCAAGCCTAATGCTGCTGCTGCTGCATCATTTCAGTCATGTCTGACTCTGTGCGACCCCAGAGACGGCAGCCCACCAGGCTCCCCCGTCCCTGGGATTCTCCAGGCAAGAACACTGGAGTGGGTTGCCATTTCCTTCCTGGATGATTATACCTATATTTCATTCAAGTTTCATGTTTTCTATTTCTTCTACTTCAATCTACATTAACTACTGCCAGAAATTGCTCATGCCAAAATCATTCTTTTCAGATTTCATTGTTGAGAAAAGTTTTGAATGGAGGAGACTTAAATTTCTGGTGGATCATTTTAGGTTCCTTATCATGTAACGATTGCTGCAGGAAAATTTACCTTGACTAATTACTTCCCCTTGTTTGGTTCTACAGACTAGGCATTATTATATCCATTTAATATGCTAACTTGCATCTCAAGGAATAAAGGAACGAGAAGAAATTTTATATTCTGTGTTACAGAAGTTGATCAGTTCAGTTGCTCAGTCGTGTCTATTTGTGACCCCATGGATTGCACCAGGCTTCCCTGTCCATCACCAACTCCTGAAGCCTACTCAAACTCATGTCCATCTTGTCAGTGATACCATACAACCATCTCATCCTCTGTCACCTCCTTCTCCTCCTGCCCTCAATCTTTCCCAGCATCAGGGTCTTTTCCAATGAGTCAGTTCTTCACATCAGGTGGCCAAAGTATTGGAGTTTCAGCTTCAACATCAGTCCTTCCAATGAATATTCAGGACTGATTTCCTTCAGGATGGGCTGGTTGGATCTCCTTGCTGTCCAAGGGACTCTCAAGAGTCTTCTCCAACACCACAGTTCAAAAGCATCAATTCTTCACTGCTCAGCTTTCTTTATAGTCCAACTCTCACATCCATACATGACTACTGGAAAAACCATAGCTTTGACTAGATGGACCTTTGTTGGTAAAGTAATGTCTCTGCTTTTTAATATGCTGTCTGGATTGGTCATAGCTTTTCTTCCAAGGAGCAAGCTTCTTTTAATTTCATGGCTGCCAGCAGCATCTGCAGTGATTTTGGAACCCCCAAAATAAAGTCTGTCACTGTTTCCATTGTTTCCCCATCTATTTGATAATAAGCGATGCTATGATCTTAGTTTTCTGAATGCTGAGTTTTAAGCTAGATAAGATTTGTGTACCTTGTTTCCAAATTTTCCAAAAGAATGGGATATACTTGGCATTATTAAGGGGACGATTCGTAAGGCTGTAGATCAAAATATTCTCTCTTTTAGAGTTTTTGCCAAACACTAATATGAGATCGCTGAGGATAAATATATTCCTATTAGCAGAAAATACTTGCTCTTAACACCTTTCCTGATAACAGTTTCTCCTGACTCTCTTCCCATTGATTTCTGCTTATTTCATAGAACAAACTTTATGCTTTTCCAACTTAGGGACTTTGCAGATATTCCCTTGGCCTGGAACACATTTCATCCTTCTTTATAGTGCAGAGAGTTGACAATGATACTCTCCCATTTGTCTTCAGTGCAATGCAGTTAATGAATTATGAAATAAAATATTCAGGCTAAAGATAATACTAATAATGCAAACATAACTGAAATACAGAAAAATGACAATTTTCCTATGGCTAATAAAACCTTTCCATCAGTCAATTATGATAAAAAATAATGAAGATCTAATCAGCTCTTATAAGTCATCTAAAACTTTTGAAATTGTCAATAAGATTTTTTAAAAATAAATGTATCCACTCCTATTAGATAACCTTGTGCTAAATATAATAATGTAGATGTCCTAAATGTATATCAATTAATGTTAGTAGGAGGATACCACATTTAGGAAGACATTTAAAGACTAAGCAAACAGAGCACAAAGACATAATACTACAGTTTTTTTTCAGTTAATTTCCATGTGCTATTTAATCTAGCAATCTATAATATATCTCAAACCAAAATAATGCTTAAATACAGAAAATGGTGGCAATAGTAGCCCCAAATAATTGAGATATTGTAGTTAGATGATATTAACAACAAAACATTGTACTAAAATAACCCTATTTAAGGAATCAATGATTTATTATGAATAACTTTGATAATATATTTGAAAAATATGGTAATTTTACTGGAATATATACATTACTCAAATTTATTTTAAAACACATAGAAAATGTAATTAATAATAAAATACCTTTTATAATAATGCCACAGAATGTAGAGTACCTGGAAAAAAATCCAGCAAAAGAGTGTTTATGATTTCTAAAGGAAACATTATCAAATAGTCTTAAGAATAGATTTAGAAATCCAAATGTTAGTACTAAGATATACTATGCTTGCATAGAAAAAGCATTAGTATAGTAAACATGGGCTTACCTGCTGGCTCAGCATTAAAGAATCTGCTTGCCATGCAGGAGACCACCTGCAATTCAGGAATTGTGGGTTTCATCCCTGGGTGGGGAAGATTCCCTGGAGAAGGAAATAGCAACCTACTCAGTATTCTTGCCTGGGAAATCACAAAGACTGGACCATGGGGTCACAAGAGTTAGATACAACTTAGTCACTAAACTACCACCGCCATAGTAAACATCATATTTCCCTAAAACTGAGCTACATATTCAGTTCATTTGAATGAAAATACCAACAGGCTTTGTTCCTTCTTCTTGTTCAGTTGCTAAGTCGTGTCTGACTCTTTGTGACTCTGTGGACTACAGCACTGCATGGCTTCCCTGTCCTTCAGTGTCTCCCAGAGTTTGCTCAAACATATGTTCATTGAGTCGGTGATACCATCCAACCATTTCATCCTCTGTCACTATCTTTTCCTCTAGCCCTTAATCTATCCCAGAATCAGGGTCTTTACCAATGAGTTGGCTCTTCACATCAGTTCTTTGGTGCTCAGCTTTCTTTATGGTCCAACACTCACATCCATACATGACTACTGGAAAAACCATAGCTTTGATTATATGGACAGACCTTTATCAGCAAAGTGATATCTCTGCTTTTTAATATGCTCTCTAAGTTTGTCATAGTTTTTCTTCCAATGAGAAAATGTCTTTTAATTTCATGGATGCAGTCACCATCTGTAGTGATTTTAGAGCCCAAGGAAATAAAATCTGCCACTGTTTCCATTTTTTTCCCCATCTATATGCCATGAAGTGATGGGACTGGATGCTATGATCTTTGTTTTTTGCATGTTGAGTTTTAAGTCAGCTTTTTCACCCATCTCGTTCACTTTCATCAAGAGGCTCTTTAGTTCCACTTTGCTTCCTGCCATTAGGGTAGTATCATCTGCATATATGAGGCTATTCATATTTCTCCCAGCAATCTTGATTCCAACTTGTGATTCATCCAGGAAGGCATTTCACATGATGTACTCTGCATCAAAGTCAAATAAGCCATATTTTTTCCTTCAGTTCAGTCGCTCATTCATGTCCGACTCTTTGTGACCCCATGGACTGCAGCATGCCAGGCTTCCCTGTCCATCCTTAGAATTCAATAATTCTAAAACTTCTAAGTAAGAATAATGAGTCAAGGAAACAAGGAAAGGACACTTGCCTTATTAGATATCATAACTTAATATGAAACTATTGTGATTAAGAATGTGTGAAATTTGTAAGCTCCATAAAAACAGTTTGCTTATATATTAACTGCATTCTCAGTGCTTAGAAAAAAAAGAGTTGGCCCGTAGGACAGACTCAATATTGACTTCATAAAGGAATATAGGAATTTTAATAATGTAATTGAAAAGTTTGAAATAAAAATATTTAGATATATAAATTCCTGAAAAAACTGTGTGATATTTGGTATAGATAAAAAAAGTAGACTAGGAAAGAGAACTTGGAAACAGATTCGTGTATTTCATACAGTTATATGACATAAGTAAACAGAAAAAATCTCACAGAACTTAATACAGCACAATGATCTTTTTATAAACTTTAAAACAATTAAAATGGTATAATATTTCACATGTACGTCTATAGTACTTTTATGCAATACACAATACAGACATATAGTCACAAACACATGTGTATGCAAATACATATACACACAAGGACAGCTCTTGCTTTGCAAAGATCTGATATGCTTGTATTTTGGTTACTCATGGTTTAAATACCACCAGCTCCAAATGACACAATTTAAATTTGTTACCATGTTATATTAACTATGAGTAATTGCATAAAGTATAAACGTCATTGCTAGCTCTTCATTCCACAAAGTGAAAGTAATTCCACAGATCAGTATGTAAATAAGATGCACATTATGATCAGTTATTAATCATGCCATATCTAAGTTTTTTGTTGATTTGTCTCTATATATCTGGTCATGCATTTCATGCACAGAGAGCACAATGTGTGGTTGTGCTATACCTCCCTCTCCCAATGATAAACCCATGTAACATGTTATAAAAATGTATAATCCAAAATGGGAATTGGCTAACAGAAGTGAGTATACAGAAAAGAAACAAAAGTGATAAAACTAGAAGTTAAATTGAATGTGATTAGATTTGAAAACGGTGACTGCAATGATAGGAAGTAAGACATCCTGACAAGAAGAAAGAGCAAGTAATAGGCATGCTGTTTGGCAGAAACTAACTTAAGATTTCATCTAATACAGAGATTTCTCAAATATCCCTACTCTTCAAAGAGACTAGAAAAACATGAAATATATGGTAGATGTTTAGCACAATAAATAGTTATTAAGGTAAACATTGTGGACTACAAAAATTTTTCTCACTGACTCTTCTTAATTCACACTGTTCTCTAGAATTTCACTTAACTTTCTAAAAATATTTATTAAGCTCTTCCTACTCCAGGCGCCATTTTAGGAATTACATGCAAAGGTAAAAGTAAACAAAGAAATCTTTGACCTCATGGAGATCATACTCTACTGGGAATACACAAATAATAAATGATATAAACAAGTAAATGATATAGTATACCATTAGGTGATAAGTGCCATGGGAAGAAATATTCAAGATGGAAGAAAGAACAATAGTATTGAAGGATGGAGTGAAATTTCAAATAGACAGTTAGGGCTTATATTACTGACGTCATTTTTCAACAAAGGATGTGATGGAAAAACTCAGGTAGGACTCATGAGACAACTCAATGAGAAAACCCAATGAGAAAACTCAATGGGACAAGCATTCCAGGGAGAAGAAACAGCGACTGCAAAGGCCCTAAAGTGGGAATGTGTGTGGCATTTTCTAGGAACAGCAAGCAGACCAATGTATATGGGAAAGAGAAAATAGGGGAGGAAGGGAGAGTTACCAGTGAGGTTAAAAAAACGAAAAGAGACTCAGATTGTTTAGAAATTTGCAGTTCATTGAAAGGACTTTGACTTTTACTACAAGTGAGATGGCACGTTTCAGGGAGCAAGGAATTTTCCTCTACCCTTCTAGATTCTTATAGCTGGTCTAGGAATTGAATTGACATAAGACAAGTTAACAGGAGAAAATCACACAAAAGATTAATAGCACGGATACATGGGAGAGACCCAGGAAAACATTCACTCAAATGGCTGGAACCCTCACCTTAAACACCATCTTGATCCAAAGACAAAAGAGGATGTTGGGAATGGTATTTAGCACTTCAGAGGGGAAGAAGAGAATTCACATGGAGTTAGAAAAATGTTTGGTAAAATATTTGTGAAAAATGTTTGGTAAAATGTTTGCAAATGTTTGGTAAACAAAGGTTTTCTGGGCCTGCAGAGAAAATGGGACAGAGAGAGGAATTTTAACAAACAGACTTTGCTAGGAACCTATCCACCACACCTAGTTCATAGTATGTTCATCATAGTTCATCTATGGTGATAACACTTCCTGGAACAGGTCTTCTATCTACATTCATTTAGGCAGTTAGTGGGGAAAGTTCTTTCTTAGTTGTTTGGGCCTTGAAATTTATCAGCATAAATTAATCATTATGCCAAAGAGACACATCTCAGGGTGGCAAATTTGCTCCCCTATAGAAGTCAGTGGTTAAATTTGAGCTAAAGAGTAACATGATCTAAATATTTTAACCCAGTTTCTCTGGCTTCTATACTGAGAACAAATCTGGTTGTTAAACAGTGGGATAAAGTAGAAGCAGGGCACAAGTTAATAGGTGATTTTAATAACCCAGGCAATACATGATGATGACTTGGTATCAGTGAAAGAGAGTAAAAAGTGTTCAACTTATGGATATACTTTTAACGTAAAACTTAGGTTTCCTTAGAAGATTTCTCATGGTGGGGCATGAGATTAAAAGTGATACAAACATAACTTCAAGGATTCTAGCCTTGTATATCTGGAAGGATGGAATTAACTGAGATAGGGAAAGACTGTAAGAAACAAATTTGGAGTTGGGGAAAATCAGGGGCTCAGTTTTGTGATCTAGAACACAAACCTAATCATGTCACATCACAGCTAAAATCTTGCCTTGATGCTAGAATAAAATTTAAACACCTCAGGATAGTATACAACTGAATGACGTGAATCTAGTCTACATTGTTGCGCTCCATCATTCACAATTAATTTACAAAGTCATTTGCATTTTCCCTAGTAACAAAGAGTTTTACAACCACTTGCCCTCATTGGAGTGAATTTTCTCCCCTCTTATACATCCTTAAGATGTAGATAAATCATAATACCCTCTGTGAAACTTTCCCCAATTCCTTCAGGCAAAGTGAATCAATTTTTCCTCCCTTCTGCTATAACATCGTGATCCTATGTTTATAATAGCACATGTTTCATTATTTGGGTCTCATTAAACTGTGAGCTTCATGAGGACAAGATCATCACTTATTCACATCTGTACCCTGTAGATCTTAGAATGAAAATATAATATTTGTTGTTGTTTAGTCGCTAAATGGTGTCTCAATCTTTTGCTACCCCATGGACTGTAGCCCACCAGGCTCCTCTGTCCATGGGATTTCCCAGGGAAGAATACTGGAGTGGGTGGCCATTTCCTTCCCCAGAGGATTTTCCCAGCCTAGGGATCAAACCCACGTCTCCTGCATTGGCAGGCAGATTCTTTACCACTGAGCCACCAGGGAAATGCAAAATGTAGGACAGATGCACCTAAAATATTTGTTTAATGTTGAATGAAGATATAAATGAATGGTAAAATATACTTGAAGATTATTTGGAATCATATTTTCAAGTGATTATTATAATTCAGAAATTTATATATGTTATGAAGTCAAACAGGAGATGCTAAGGTTTAAATAGAATAACCAGATAGAATTGAAGAATACATTGTAAAGATATGTGAAAAAAATTAAAAGCTTTCAGCATCATCCCTTTCTTGGAAAATTTCTTATAAATTCAGAGTACAACTTGTACTTATTATAGTTAGTATCATAAGAGAAAGAACAGGTTTACAATTCTGCTTCAAAGACAGATTTTCGCCCAAGTCATGATGCAAAAAAGTTGATCAGCTAAAAAATAAATATCATCTTGCCTTCAGTTCTCCACAAGATGTTTATGAATTAGCCTTCATCTTCATAAGTAGATGAATTGTTCCATGAAATCTAAACATTTGTGTGTTTAGATTCAGGCCAGACACATTCTGCAGGCTGATGGCTCAATGTGACAGGGATGCTAACATTTGTTGATGACAGATATATTAAAGCTAAGATGCTTAAATATGCCAAGGCTTGTATCTATGTGTCACATTTAATGTCTCAGTATAAATTCCTATATATGTTTCTTACTTTTAGCTTATTTAGGAATTTTATGAGATGAACTGTGTTTCTCCACCAATTTATAGGAGAAGTTCTAATCCCCCAGTACTTTAGAATGTGACTGTATTTAGAGACAGTGCTGTTAAAGAAGTAATTAAGGTTAAATAAGATTATTTGGGTGGACCCTAATCCAATATAATTGGTCTCCTTATGAGGAGATTAGAACATACACATGCTCAAAGGGAAGACCATACGAAAACAAAGAGAAAAGACAGCCATCTACAAATCAAGAAGAGAATCCTCAGGATTAAACCACACTGATGATATATCAATCTTGGACTGTCAGAAAATAAATTTCTGTTCTTTCAGACACCCAGTCTTAGCAAACTAATACAGGGAGATTGATTCTAAGTCTGAATCAGAGATTATATAGATAGTTGCATGTTTTCATTAAATTTTGATGTAGATAGACATTTTGGAAACATAGTAGTAACTGATATGTATACTGTTTGGGAGGATTGAATCTTAGGCTGTTGCTGTTTCAGTTCACAGTTGTATATACTTTCATAGAAATTAAATGGAACTGGGCATCTGAGACAGTGAATGGCAAACTTTAGTGTACATCAGAAATACCTGGAAGATGTTAAAAGTATGAATTCTAAAGTACACTCTATAAATATGGAATGGTACGCAGACTTCTACATTTTAACAAAGTTGCAGTTAGATGCTGGTGGTCCAAGGATTAAAAGCATGGTTAGAGAAACACTTAACTAGGATTTTACTGAAATAAAAAGGATAGAAAAGTTGAAAGATATGTCATAGTTTGTAAGGCTGTCCAATGTAACACTGTGTGCTCATAGAAGAGCCAACTTTTAGTACTTCTTCCCAATTTTCAGTGATGTCACACTGGTAGGTTGAAATTGGCCATAGTAGCTGTATTTACACAATAGAAATAGGAACATTCTACAGATAGAGGCTCCTTTTCCACCAAAGAACTGATTTCTAGCACAATATTGGAAATAGGTGGTGGCTGTCTTTTGAGTCACTGTTCACTGGTTTTTGTCCCTAATCTCTATGTGCCCAGCTCCCCTGGTGGCTCAGCTGGTAAAGAATCTGCCTGCAATGCAGGAGACTTGAGTTTGATCCCTGGGTTGGGAAGTTCCCATGGAGAAGGGAATAGCTACCTACTCCAGTATTCTGGCCTGGGAAATTCCATGGACTGTAGGGGGTAGCAAGAGTCAGACAGGACTGAGCAACTTTCACTTTCGTTCTTTTTTAGGTGTCCAAGGTCTTTGAAGTGAAAATCTGATAACCTATTTTATCCTTTGAGTAGGTCATTTACTCAGGCATGATGTTATGACATCGTTTATAAAATATTGGTGAATTGACCTATGTAGATTTTTCAAATGTTGACACATTTCATTATATAACATAAGAAAAATAACATTAGTTAAAATTACCATGAAACTTACATTGGGAACATGCCAAGCTCATAATCAATTCAGTTCAGTTCAGTTACTCAGTTGTGTCCGACTCTTTGCAACCCCATGGACTGCAGCATGCCAGGCCTCCCTGTCCATCACCAACTCCTGGAGTTTACTCAAACTCATGTCCATTGAGTCAGTGATGCCATCCAACTATCTCATCCTCTGTCGTCCCCTTCTCCTCCCACCTTCAAACTTTCCCAGCATCAGTGTCTTTTCAAATGAGTCAGCTCTTTGCATCAGATGGCCAAAGTATTGGAGTTTCAGCTTCAACATCAGTCCTTCCAATGAACATTCAGGACTGATTTCCTTTAGGATGGACTGGTTGGATCTCCTTGCAGTCCAGGGTACTCCCAAGAGTCTTCTCCAGAACCACAGTTTAAAAGCATCAATTCTTTGCTGATCAGCCTTCTTTATGGTCCAACTCTCACATCCATACATGACTACTGGAAAAACCATAGCCTTGACTTGATGGACCTTTGTTGGTAAAGTAATGTCTATGTTTTTTAATATGCTGTCTAGGTTGGTCATAACTTTTCTTCCAAGGAGTAAGCAACTTTTTACTTCATGTCTGCAATCACTATCTGCAGTGATTGTGGAGCCCTAAAAAATAAATCTGTCACTGCTTCCACTGTTTCCCCATCTATTTCACGTGAAGTGATGGGACCGGATGCCATGATCTTTGTTTTCTAAATGTTGAGCTTTAAGCCAACTTTTTCACTCTCCTCTTTCACTTTCATCAAGAGGCTCTTTTCTTCTTCTTCACTTTCTGCCATAAGGGTGGTGTCATCCGCATATCAGAGGTTATTGATACTTCTCCCAGCAATCTTGATTCCAGCTTGTGCTTCTTCCAGCCCAGCGTTTCTCATGATGTACTCTGCATGGAAGTTAAATAAGCAGGGTGACAATACACAGCCTTGACATACTCCTTTCCCTATTTGGAACCAGTCTGTTGTTCCATGTCCAGTTCTAACTATTGTTTCCTGACTTGCATACAGATTTTTCAACAGGCAGGTCAGGTGGTCTGGTATTCCCATCTCTTTCAGAGTTTTCCACAGTTTATTGTGATCCACACAGTCAAAGGCTTTGGCATGGAAGATTGAATTTCCCTACATTATAATTTTCTCCTAAAATTTCAAGTTTTATCACTGGTTGCAAATTCTATTTTGTTTTCCTTGAGATAAAACAATGTTTACTTTTCCCTGCTATGATTATTCTAGAAGCATATATTGAGATAAGGTTTTTGTCAGCCCGAGTCTCAGAGTAACCATGATGACAGAGCTCTGCTGCCAATTCTCAATGGACAAGTGAGATAGAATCAAGCTATTAAAAAATTATGGTAAAAATACACATAACATAAAATTTATAGTTAATGACATCTAGTACATTTATACTATTGTGCAATCATTACAAATTTCTAGTTGCAAAATGTTTTCATTATCCCAAAGGAACCCCTAAACCCATCAAACAGTCACTCCCCATTGTTCTCAGTCTCAAAGTTCTGGAAACCACTGATCTGCTTTCTGTTTTTAGGGATTTGCTTACCTGGATAGTTTATATAAATTGAATCATACAGTAAGTGGCATTTTTTGTCTAGCTTATTTCACTTAGCAAAATGCTTTCCAGGTTCATCCATTCTATAGGCACATATCTGTACTTTCGTCCTTTTTGTGGGTGAAAAGTATTCCATTTATGTATGTATCACATTTATTCATTCATCAGTTGATAAACATTTGAGTTATTTCTGCCTTTTAACTATTGTGAATAGTACTGTTATTAACATTTGTGTATAAGTATTTGTTTGAATATCTGCTTTCAAGTATTCTGTGTATACACAGGATTGAAATTGCTATGTTATATGTTATATATATATACTTAACATTTTGAGGAAAAATCCAACTTTTTTCCACAATATAGCATCATGGGGAATGTATTACTGTTCCAATTTTTCTATATCCTCACCAATACTTGCTATTTTTCATTTTTTAAATGACTGCAGACAACCTACTGGATGGAAAATAGGATTTAATTGTGGTTTTGATTTGCATTTCCCCAATAGCTACTAATGTTGAGCATCTTTTCATGTGTTTGCTGATCATTTGTATTTTTTTTTTTGGAGAAATAATAGTTTTTTGCCTATTTTTAGTCAGATTGTGTGCTTTTTTGCTATGGTGCTGTTGGAGTTCTTTATAATATTCTGGATAGTAAATCCTTCTGACATATAATTTGAAAATATTTTTCTTATTATATAGGTTTTATTTTCAATTTATTGATGATATCCTTTGACACCAAATATTTTACAATTTTGTTTAAGTCCAACTTTTTTCTTTTGTTAACCATAATTTGTAGGCATACTTAAAAATCCATTCTCAAATATATGTAAATAAAGTTTAATCCTATGTTTTCTTCTTAAGGTTTTATAATTTCACCTATTATCTTTAAGTCTTTGTTCCATTTTGAATTAATTTTTGTGTATGGTGTGAGTCAAGTAACCAACATCATTATCTGTAGATTGTTTTGGGGATCATTGCCATCTTGACACTATTAAATCTTCCAATCCATTAACTGAATTTCTTTCTGTTTATTTAGGTCTATTTGTTTTCCTTCAGCAATGTTTTGGAATTTTTGGTGTATAGGTCTGCATATCCTTGGCTAAATTTATTACTAAATACTTTATGATCACATTATGATTTGAATTGTTTTCTTAATTTCTGTTTTGGATACTGTACATTGGTAGAGTATGGAAATACAACTGATTCTCACATTTATCTTGTACCTGAGAACTTTGCTGAATTTGATTATTAGTAGCTCTAACAGGTTTTTGTGGATTATTTAAGATTTCCTATGGAGAGAGTGCTGTTATCTACAAACATAGTTTTACTTCTTCCTTTCCAATATGAATGATTTTTTTTTCTTTTTCTCACCTAATTGCTCTGGCTAGAATTTTTAGTACTGTTTTAAATAGCAATAGTGAAAGTAAGCAAGAACAAGACAAGTTGTTCTGAGCATGATGTTACCTGGGGATTTTTCATAAATGTCCTTTCTCATTTAAGAAAGTTCCCTTCTTTTCCTAATTTACTCAGTGTTTTATCATGAAATAATGTTAAATTTTGTCAACTACTTTTCCTGTATCAATTAAGATGGGCATGTGGTCTTTTCCCTTCATTCGATTAATGTGTATTACATTCTTTGATTTTTCATATGTTGAATCAGTCTGCATTTCTGGGATGATAAATTCCACTTGATCATCATAATTTGGTATTATTTTTGTTTGAGGTTCATTTCATCTATTGATAAGGGATATTGGCCTATGGTTTTATTTCTGGTGATATCTTTGTATTTTCTTTCTGGAGTTAGTTGGTAGTTTGTATTTTGGAATTTGTGCATTTCATCTAGATTGTCTAATTTATTCATGTACAATTGTTCATAACATTCATGCGTACATACCATTCAGAATGTGGTCCTGCCATCCAAGCAGCGCCTCAAAATTCCCCAATTCCCACTCAATGGCTTGGTGTTCTGGATCACTTTTGGCACATAATTATTAAATCTTCTGGGAAGCAGGCATCAATATTAAGTTGGAAGTGCAACATATTTATGGGGAGAGGAGGTAAATACTGTAAAAAAATAGTGGAGAAAGATCAGGAGAATTAAGGGGAAGTTTCCCTACCACAATTCAGATCTAACACCAATGAAAAAGAGAAAGGAAAGGAAGAATAGGGTAGGAAGAGTCTCATATTTGTTGTATTTCTGACAGAGTGTTGCCAGCCCAATGATGAGATCCATTTTAAAGATTCTCCATACAACAGTCATGTACTGGCCAAAATCTAAACCCTTTCTTCACCTCTTTGCTCAGTCAATGGCTGGATACTGCTTCATGTACGTAGCTTCAGCTCAAAACTTTGGCATATATTGGAAATTGCCAGCTAATAGAACATCTTTTGCCTGGTGCCCACTTCATGGGAGATCTGAAAGGTACATCTCTATGGCTGACAGAATGAATGACCTTAACATAAGAATATCACAGGCCATTTATTTGTAGGATGCCCTCCCCTAACTGGGGCTTCACTAGCATTTCTTTTTTTTTTTCTAATTTTATTTTATTTTTAAACCTCACATAATTGTATTTTTGCCAAATATCAAAATGAATCCGCCACAGGTATACATGTGTTCCCCATCCCGAACCGTCCTCCCTCCTCCCTCCCCATACCATCCCTCTGGGCCGTCCCAGTGCACCAGCCCCAAGCATCCAGCATCGTGCATCGAACCTGGACTGGCAACTCGTTTCCTACATGATATTTTACATGTTTCATTGCCATTCTCCCAAATCTTCCCACCCTCTCCCTCTCCCACAGAGTCCATAAGACTGTTCTATACATCAGTGTCTCTTTTGCTGTCTCGTTCTTAATGGCTCAATGCAGCATATCCATCCTTGGCAGGAATATCTCAGAAGTAATGTTGAGTCCTTCTGACTACATCCTATGTGGTGATGAATACTTTTAATTTGTTCCATTACTAATGTGAACAACAGACTGGTTCCAAATAGGAAAAGGAGTACGTCAAGGCTGTATATTGTCACCCTGCTTATTTAACTTATATGCAGAGTACATCATGAGAAACGCTGGGCTGGAAGAAGCACAAGCTGGAATAAAGACTGCTGCAAGAAATATCAATAACCTTACGGCAGAAAGTGAAGAGGAACTAAAAAGCCTCTTGATGAAAGTGAAAGAGGAGAGTGAAAAAGTTGGCTTAAAGCTCAATATTCAGAAAACTAAGATCATGGCATCTGGTCCCATCACTTCATGGGAAATAGACGGGGAAACAGTGGAAACAGTGTCAGACTTTATTTTGGGGGGGCTCCACGATCACTGCAGATAGTGATTACAGCCATGAAATTAAAAGACGCTTACTCCTTGGAAGGAAAGTTATGACCAACCTAGATAGCATATTGAAAAGCAGAGATATTACTTTGCCAACAAAGGTGCGTCTAGTCAAGGCTATGGTTTTTCCAGTTGTCATGTATGGATGTGAGATTTGGACTATGAAGAAAGCTGAGTGCCGAAGAATTGATGCTTTTGAACTGTGATGTTGGAGAAGACTCTTGAGAGTCCCTTGGACTGCAAGGAGGTCCAACCAGTTCATCCTAAAGGAGTCCTGGGTGTTCATTGGAAGGACTGATGCTGAAGCTGAAACTCCAGTACTTGGGCCACCTCATGCGAAGAGTTACTCATTGGAAAAGACCCTGATGCTAGGAGGGATTTGGGGCAGGAGGAGAAGGGGACGACAGAGGATGAGATGGCTGGATGGCATCACCGACTTGATGGACATGAGTTTGAGTGAACTCCGGGAGTTGGTGATGGGCAGGGAGGCCTGGCGTGCTGAGATTCATGGGGTCACAAAGAGTCGGACATGACTGAGTGACTAAACTGAACTGAATGTGCATTTTGATCATTTGATTAAGATGATATCTGCCAAGATGTTCTACTCTAAAATTATTATTTATCTCACTGGCATTAATAGTCATTTTATGGGGAGGTACTTTGAAATTATGTACATAACCTGCTTATCAGCAAATTTCAACTTATTCATTTACATTTAAATGAAATCATGGTTTCCTATTTTATTCCATTACTACTCTTATTTACTTCAATATTCAAATTGCCTTCAGTTTGGCCAGTGGGGACTTATTCAATCTAATTTCTATGTCCTTTTGGTATAATTTCATTATTCTGTGAGCACTTCTTTTGTTTCTGGTGCAAGAAGATGTTCCAGGTACATTTGTACCTTCTGTAGCCAATGAACCAGCTGTTCCTCTAAGAAGCCTTAAATTCTTTCTTTTTAATTTTTTTAATTGAAGTATAATTGCTTTAAATGTTTAATTCTTTTAGTAAAAGATACTACATGGAAGATCTGGGAATGAAGTGTGCTCACTGTTATTAGGTGTTGCTGTCCCCTGGCTCTCTTAGTATTCAGAACTGTGGAATATATGGATATACACACATGTAATACATACACACACACACATATATATATATACACACAAACACAACATATAATTAATGTATATATAATGTATATATATATTATATATATAATATAATATATAGTATATATTATGTATATATATTATATATATATATACACACACACACACATATATATATATATAGTTGTCCATATGTACCACCAATTCCATGGAGAAGAAAATGGCAGCCCACTCCTGTACTTTTGCCTGGAAAATTCTATGGACACAGGAGCCTGGTGCGGTACAGTCCACAGGGCCACAAATGGTCAGACACAACTGAGCATGCACGCACATCACCAATTCCAATCCAACATCAGACAGTTCATCGAAATTCTCTGACTCCCCATATTTTTCAGTATTTCCTCCAGTGGTGAGAAGCTTGGCTTTCATTGTCCTTAAAATATTTACTTATTTGATTTGTTACTTGTAGTAACCAGTCTCTCTTTTCTTCCCCTTTTGTTTACCCTATCCAAATATCATGCTCACCCTGTTGTAGTTGTCTCCTCAAGACAGGCAGATCCTACACTTTCATTCTTCCTCACAGTGCCCTGGCTCTGATGTCTCAAATTAAAACACTCCCTCCTGTGCTGCCTCTCCCCCAACTGGCCATGGACATTCTTATCCTGTGTGGTCCCCGTAACCCATACTGGGGCACTCTCATCCCGCCAGTCTCATGTGCTACACATTGCCAACCCTATGTATGAATACCATCCTTAACTGTTTCTGGTTCTAGCGCTGTACATCTGGCTGCTCCACCTCATAGAAACCCTCCTCACCATTCTTAGACTCTAACTCTCCATGGCCCATCTCATCTCACTTGGGCTATCACTCAATGCTAAGTCACTCCTCAATAGGGGTATCCTGTTCATTTAATTCATGATCTGATGCCCAGCACTGGTCTACCATGTACCCCATTACGCAAACTACCAACATCTATGCCTATCCTGCTCTGCCCATGTGGTAGCTTTAAATCTGAATTGTTAATGGAAAGAGAGACAAGTGTAGAGAAACGAAGGCAACAGAAAAGAATAGAGGGGAGTGAAGGGAAAGGAAGGAAGGGAAAGAGAAAGAAGTCTCCCCATTATTATTCAGTGAATTGGTAATTGAAATTTTTACTTACCTATTGATCAAAAAATCACACATTTTATTGAGTGAGTTGTTGGTGTTTTAGACATGGATTCACATTTTATAGTGATGCTTGTAGATAGCTGGAGGTTGTATAACTTCTGGTCTCTGAAATTTATGATAAATACATGAATGTCCTTTATGTACTTGAAAAGAATATTTATTCCCTTAGTCAAAATTTTATATATACAGTGTAAATAATTATATTTTTCAATACCTCTATATTTTAATTCTTAATGTCATATTTTAATTTTAAAATATGTATTTAAATCATCCTCTATTGTTTTGCCACTTCATCTTTAGATTTTTTAAATAGTGTTTTAATACATGTATTTTGATCCTTCATTAATAAACAACGACCCTTTGTCTTATTTAATGCTTCTTATAATAAACCCTACTTTCTATGACATTAATATTATGATGTCTTTTTTAGTTGTGAATTTTAAGCATTTTGAGGCACTTTGTTTTAGGTATTGTTCTTGTGCAGTACAATTTTTTAATACCTATTTGAGTCTCTATATTTTAATAGGGAGGCTCAACTATCTACAATCACTGGCACAAATTATATTTTCAAGTTTGCTTTTAAAACTTTTTGTTTTTGAATTTAGTTAAATATATTTTCTACTCTTCTGTTTTCTTTGTTACTATGCTGACAAAGGAATTGTTGTTTCTCTAATTGTAAGCTTAATTATGTAAAAGACTTATATTCTGCTTTAATTGAGCAAGGGGCTTCCCTGGTGGCTCTGATGGTAAAGAATCTGCCTGCAATGCAGGAGACACAGGTTCGATCCCTGAGTCAGGAAGATATCCTGGAGAAGGGTATGGCTACCCCACTCCAGTATTCTTGCCTGGAAGATTCCATAGACAAAGAAGCCTGGTGGGTTACAGTCCATGGGGTCACAGAGAGTTGGACATGGCTGAGCAACTAGCATTTTCACTTTTAACTGAGCATAGAGTGTTTGAATTCAATTATTCTGTTTGTTCTTTTAAGAGAAATTTAAGTCCAAGTAAGTTTTCAAAACCTTACCTATCAATGTCAAAAATTAAACAGTATCTATGTATTCCTATTTCATAGGATAAAAAAAATTAGCTTTTATTGATATTTTTCTTCTTTTCCCACTTTTAATCTATTATTGCTATATTAGTTTTTCAGCATCTCTTAAGATACTGGATACTTGGGGCTAGTGCACTGGGACGACCCAGAGGGATGGTATGGGGAGGGAGGAGGGAGGAGGGTTCAGGATGGGGAACACATGTATACCTGTGGCGGATTCATTTTGATATTTGGCAAAACTAATACAATTATGTAAAGTTTAAAAATAAAATAAAATTAGAAAAACAAAAAGAATTTTGGTCATGAGAATTTAATTTACTAATCTTGCTTACAGCTATTGGTTTTACACAGTTCTTCAGGTTTGCATTTTTGTTTATTTCCAGAATTTTCATGATTCTTTTTTGTTCCCAGCCTTATTGACATATAATTAACATATAACTTTGTATGATATAAGTTTAAGCTATATATTGTGATTATTTGAAACATGTATGTATTACAAAATGTTTACCACAATAAGATTAATTAACACATCTTTCACCTCACAGAATTATTGTGTATTGTTTTGTTATGATGAGAACATCAAAGAGCTCTTCTCATAGAAACTTTCAAGTATACAGTACATTATTAACTACAGTCACCATGCTTTACATTAAATCTCTGGAAGTTACTTATTTTATAATTCAAATTTTTTACCCTTTGACCAAAATCCCCTTATTCTGCCACTCCTAAGGGCCTAGCAACCACTATTCTACATTGTTTCCAGTAATTAGATGTTTTTAGATTCCACATATAAGTAAAAACATATATATTTATTTTTTCAATCTGATTTATATTACATACCATAATGCTCTCTAGGTCTATCTATGTTTGTCACAAAACAGGATTTCATTTTCTTTTACTGCTGAATAATGATTCATTGTGTGTATATGTGTATATATAAGCTTGGCCAAAAAGTTCATTCAGGGTTTTCCATGACATCTTATAGAAAAAGCTAAACAAACTTTTTGGCCATCTATACATGTGTGTGTATGTGTGTATGTGTGTGTTGTTTTAATTTTGAATCCTGCCACCTTACTGAATTAGTTCATTAGGTCTGAGGATTTTTTGGTGGAATATTTTAGATGTTTGATATAAAAGATGATGTCATGAGCAGAGCCAATTTTATTTATTCCTTCCCAATTTTGATGACTTTTATTTACTTTTCTTTCCTAATTGCTCTGGCTTGCACTTTTGGTACAATGTTGGGTAAGAATGGTGAAAGTTAGCACCTTTGTCTTGTTTCTGACCTTAGAGGGATTTCACCATTGAGTGTGATGTTAGCTGTGGGTTTGTCACATATGGCCTTTATTATGTTGAGATATATCCTTCTATACCCAATTTTGTTGAGAGCTTTTTATCATAAAGGGATATAGAATTTTGTCAAATGCTTTATTTTATATATATCTTGCTCTCTATGGTATATCTTTTTTTTCAGAGAAGAGTAAGTTGGAGAATATGTTTCACGTATAAAAGTAGAAAGTTTACCAAAAATACCAAAAGTTTACTCAGTTGATGAGGTATAAACAGTTTTATACCTCAGATGAGGTATAAACTTATAAATAAGTTTTTGATATAAACATCAAAATTCTGCCTCTCATTTCATTCTATTGTTACATTTAAAATCTGCAAAACTGTTTGAGATCAACCTGACTTCCTTCATTATAAGTAACTTCACTCTTCCCTTACCTGAGTATTTATATATTTTTTCTTCATCTAAAATTTTCTAGCATAATGACAGGTGCACATCACATATCAATTTATAGAGGCAGATATTTCTTGATCAAGTATCATTTAACATTTGTCATTTTTATTTGCTATGGTTTTTTTCCTCATAATATTTTTCTGTAAGTTGTAGCTTCTTTCCCCATCTTCTATATTTACTGTTCTTTCTGTTAACATTTTCATTCCTTTTCCTTTGAGTTCTGAGAGAGACTCATATTTGTCCTCCACCTCACTTGTTATTTTTTCCATCATATTGATACTACTCAATGATTTCAATATTGTTTCAAATTCTGCTATAGCATTATTGGTGTCTTATCTCCCTTGAGGTTTATGCAGGCATATTTTATTACCTTTGTATTAGCCTTTAATAAGATAATGTCATATTTTACCACATGGTGTGCATGGAGTTCATTTTTTCTGATGTTTTATTGATGGAAAGAAACTGATATTGTCCAAAGCATGCTTCTTTTTTTAAATTGCATTTTTATTAAAAAATTCATTTTATTTGTCAAAGACTATTTCATTTGCCTTGTTTTATGATCCAGAATTGTTTGTCTCCATCCTTTATTAGTTAACGAGGCTTGTACAGGTTCTTCCTTTTTAGACAATGAATATTTAAAAATTTATTATAATGCTTGTATAATGCTATTTTAATCTTTATCTCAAATTTTACTCCAAAGGACTTGTGATGGAAGATCATTCCATTATCAAATAATCTGAGGGAATTGAAGTAGCTATGATTGAATGTGCAGAGTAACTCTGCACAGTTCTTCATTGTTCTTTTTTTCTGTAATTGAGACAACTTCTCTTAGGCAAAACACATCTAGGTTTTTGCCCTGGTCATCTTTATTCTATGTTCTTGGCATAAAGCATGTCTGATCTTCTTCCTGGTGTGAATTCAGGCCTTATCATGGAAGAACTTACCATGTCATAAAAACCTCTGATCAATTTTAGTTTGATGTGGCTATCTTTGAATTGTTGCTTTCAAATAGTATTGTGGTAAAGGGAATTAAAAATGGAATACCTACAGAAGTTGCTCAGAAAAAAATTGGAGGGGTTATTTTAGCATATCCTCTATATACTTCAATGTAACATATTTACATACATGTACTGAGAATGCCATTATTTGATGTATAAAAAAAGGAGGGGTGTAGGAAAGAACAATGTATGAAGCTTAGTTACAAGATTAAAATCAGAACATTATATTCTGATTGGTGAATTGGTCATATCAGTAATGAATCGAGACTTCATTTAGGGCTGTGTTACATTTTTCTTTTATCACAGATATAGTTTTAATTTACTTCAATGGGACTGAAATGTACCAAATCAATCCCATCTCTTTAAAGGAGGTCTCAAATAACAGATCCTGAATTACAGACAGTTTACAATTTATTTAAAATGCTCCTTATATCTCAAAATACTGCTGCAAGATGTAGTAAGAGCATACTCAGTTTAATTTGGGGTATGGATACATTTTCTATAGAGGCATTATGGATTCACAGATTACTATCCATTCTAATGAATCTCCCATTTCAGTGCAAAGTGTTGCCCTTCATGGCTAATGAAGTGGAAAGCGGAGACTATCTGTGGCAGAATAGCATTCTCCAATTTGTTATCTCATGAGGAAAAGCCATTTTTTCCTAATCCTGAAAATATTTTTCATGATGTAACAGCAATTAGGGATATTTTTGGCCAGTACAATAAGCAAGTAAACCAACCCATAAAACTAGGCTGTGGTATGAACATGTAGGTCAATCTTTCCACTTGATTTTGATTAACACTGTCATCAAAGGCATATAAATCACTCATTTCCATCAAAGTCATGGTTATTCTGTGCCATTCAAATTCTACTGAATAAAAGAAAACTTTTGGCGATTTCATTGTGGATTTAGAGGAACCCAAAGGGGATTTCAGATTTTTTTTTCCTAACAATTCTTCCAATTTCCTTTAAAATTATTTAAGAAAGCATTTTTTTTTTTTTTTGCCCTATAGAATTTTCACATTCTGAATTTTGTTAATTGCATCACCATGGCAACATTTAGATTTTAATCAGTTCTGTATTTCATATAAATTGTACTAAGTCTCAAAACTATCAGATTCAGGTTAATATTTTGGAAGGTTATTTTAAGAGATGTTTGTGTGTTTGCCACCAGAAGGCAAATAATTTATATTTTTAGTTGTTATTAGAACAGTGATAAGTCCCATTCATTATGAGTTGCAGTATGGTGATATTCTATCATTCCTTCTTTATTTCTTAAATACTAAAGATAAAATTTCCTTCATCCATATTATTGTCACCACAGAATGATGTCAGATCTCTAACCCCCAAATTTGTTTAAATGCCAAGACTGATGATGCCACAAATATACTTAGAGGATATGAAAAGTTATTTCTCACATGAAGCTTTCTGGGGAGAACATAGTAAATATGTTATGCTCCCAAGAAGAACTATGCATTGCTTGACAGGCAGAAAATGTAATCTGGCTTGGGGTTTTATTGTGGTTAGAGGAATTGGGCTTTTGTGTGGGTTCCTGAACATGGACAGAGGTTTGTGTGGTTTGAATATCCTACTGGCACAGAAGAAGGGAGCCACCATGTTTTTGGTTTGGTTTTTTAACCAGCTTGCCCAGATATGGTACAGAAAGGAAAGATGGGGTAGAGATTAAAACTCTGTGTGGTTATATGATATTCTAGGGAAAGATTTTTTTTTTCTGCTCTGGCATATTTACATGTATCAGTTTCTTCAAAGAGTCTCACATCAGTATTATCAGAGTTAGGACCTCCTCCATAGCAAAAATTGCTTTAAAAATGCCCAGAAAGCTCAGAAGGCTAAATGAATATTATCCCCGATACCTGCCACCCCAGTCTTAATCAGTGGTGGAAGAACGGTCTCAGAACTGTTTGTCTCAATTGGCCATTTAAGTTTACTAGTAAAAGACTGGTTAATGATAACAATGCATCGTAAAACCTTCAGAAGGAAAGGAGAATGTTTTTGTGGACCATATGTTTTGTGTGTGGCAGTTTAAGTTATTAGTTTTTAAAATTAGTACTTTTTAATGAAAACAACTTGACCAAAAATCTGTCACAGAATTTGAGACCCATTAAAAAAAGTTTAATGAAAAAAAATTGTATTTGTTTGTCTATTACTGAATGCAGCAGAATTTTTTAGAGCAGTTTAAGATTCACAACAAATTGGAGTAGAAGGTATAGAGATTTCCCACATATACCCTTCCCCCATATATTCATAAACTGTCTCAATATCAATATGCCTACCAAAGTGGCACATTTGTTAGGACTGATGAACATACATTGATACATCATATCACCCAGGGTCCCTAATTTACATTAGGGTCTACTCTTAGTGTAGTATATTCTATAGATTTTGAACAGTGGCCTTTATTACCCATTAGAGTATCTAACAGAAGACTTTCTTTGCCCTAAAAATCCTCTGCTCTCCTGACTGTTCATCCTTCCCTCCCTTTTAACCCCTTCGATCACTGATCTTTTTACTACAGTTTTGCTTTTTCTTATAATGTCAAATAGTTGGAATCCTATAGTACATAACTTTTTCAGATTGACTTCTTTCACTTAGTAACACACATTTAAGTTTCCTCCACGTCTTCTCAAGGCTGAATAGATAATGTATTTTTAGTGCTGGATAATATTACATTGTCTAGATATATCACATTTATTTATCCACTAAATGTAGGCTGCTTCCAAGTTTTGGCAACTATGAATAAACCTCCTATAAATATCCAGGTGTGTTGACATTTTTTCTGTTGCTTTGGTTAAATACCAGAATGATTGCTAGATCATGTGATAAGACTATGTTTACCTGTGTGAGAAACTATCAAACCGCCTTCCAAAGTGTGTACCAGTTTAAAGTTCAATTAGCAATGAATGAGAGTTCCTGTTACTCCTAAGCTTCTTGAACATTTTGTGTTGTCACTTTTCTGGCATTTTAGACCTTCTGATAGGCATGTAATGGCATGCCATTGTTGTTTTTAATTTGCATTTCCATTATATGATGTGGAGCATCTTTTCATATGGTCATCATCCATATATCTTATTTGGTGAGGTGTCTGTCAAGGCCTTTGGCCCATTATTTAATCAGGTTGCTCATTTTCTTTCTTTTTATTTTATTTATTTATTTTTAAATTTTATTTTATTTTTAAACTTTACAATGTTGTATTGGTTTTGCCAAATATCGAAATGAATCCGCCACAGGTATACATGTTCCCCATCCTGAACCCTCCTCCCTCCTCCCTCCCCATACCATCCCTCTGGGTCATCCCAGTGCACCAGCCCCAAGCATCCAGTATCGTGCATCGAACCTGGACTGGCAACTCGTTTCATACATGATAGTATACATGTTTCAATGCCATTGTCCCAAATCTTCCCACCCTCTCCCTCTCCCACAGAGTCCATAAGACTGTTCTATACATCAGTGTCTCTTTTGCTGTCTCGTATACAGGGTTATTGTTACCATCTTTCTAAATTCCATATATATGTGTTAGTATACTGTATTGGTGTTTTTCTTTCTGGCTTACTTCACTCTGTATAATAGGCTCCAGTTTCATCCATCTCATTAGAACTGATTCAAATGAATTCTTTTTAATGGCTGACTAATACTCCATTGTGTTTATGTACCATAGCTTTCTTATTGTTGCGATTATTGTTGAGTTTTCAAGATTGTATATTTTGGATAGCAGTTCTTTATCACCTATGTCTTTGCAAAAATTTTCTCCAATCTCTTGACTTTCATTCTCTTGACACTGTCTTTTGCAGGGCATAGATTTTTAATTTTAATTAAGTGAAGCTTAATTATTTATTGTTTTATAGATTTTTGGGGGGTTATACTAAAGAGTTGTTTAAAAAACAAGGTCATCTTGATTTATTTTCTAGGAATTTAATAATTTAAGGTTTATATTTAGGTATATAATACATTTTGAGTTCATTTTTCATAAAAATTTTAAGGTCTTTGTCCAGATCCTTTTCTTTTTTTGCATATGGATATTCAGTTTTTTCAGCAACTTTTATCGGAAAAAAAGCTGTACTGTATTGCTTTTGATCCTTTGTCAATGATCATTTGACTATGGGAAAAGTCAAAGCATTAGTTGCTCAGTCTTATCTGACTCTCTGCAATCCCATGGACTGTAGCCCACCAGGTTCCTCTGTCCATGGAATTCTCCAAACAAGAATGCTGGAATGGGTAGCCATCCCCTTCTGCAGGGGATCTTTCAGACCCAGGGGTTGAACCTGGGTCTCCCTCATTGCAGGTAGTTTCTCTACTGTCTGAGCCACCAGGGAAAATCCAAGTTGACTGTACTTACGGGCGTCTATTTCTGGGCTCTCTGTTCTGTTACACTGTTCTATTTGTCTATTCTCTCACCAGTACTATACTGTATTGAATATTGTAGTGTTTATACTAAGTCTTGATGTTGGGTAGTGTCAGCTTTCAATATTCTCTTTCAATATTATGTTGATTATTCTGGACCTTTTGCCTTTCCATATATATTTTAGAATCCATTTGTCAATATCCACAAAATACTTGCTTGGAATTGTGTTGGGATTGCATTGAATGTATAGATCAAGTTGGGAAGAACTGACATCTTTACAATTTTGAGTCTTCCTATCCATGAACATGGAATATCTCTCCATTTATTTTTCTCTTTGATTTCATTCATAAGTGTTCTGTTGTTTTCACCATATAGCTCTTGTACACATTTTATTAGTTGTACACCAAACTATTTTAATTTTTTGGTAATAATGTAAGTGGTATTATGTTTGTAATTTCAAATTCCATTTGTTCATTGCTGGTATATAGGAAAGTGTCTTAGGGTTAGGGTTAGGTTAGGTTGTAGAACTGCTATAGCAAGATACCATAGACTCAGTGGCTTATGAAAAACAGAAATTCATTTTGCATGGTTCAGAATACTGAAAGTCCAAGATCAGGGTGCCAGCATGGTCAGGTGAGGGCTCTCTTCTGGGTTGAAACTTTTTTGTTGTAGTCTTACATGGCAGAATAGACAAGCAAGCTCTCTGGAGCCTCATTTCTAAGGAACCAATCCCATTGTGAGAGCTCTGTTCTTATGACATGATCACCTCCAAAATGCCCCACACCCTAATACCATTACCTTGTTGTTGTTGTTCAGTCACTAAGTTGTGTCTGACTCTTTGTGGCCCCATGGACTGCAGCATGCCAGGCTCACCTGTCCTCCACTACCTCTAAGAGTTTGCTCAGATTCATGTCCATTGAGTTTGTGATGCTAACTAACCATCTCATCCTCTGCTGTCCCCTTCTCCTTTTGCCTTCCATCTCTCCCACCGAGCATCAGCGTCTTTTCCAGTGAGTCAGCTCTTTGCATCAGATAACCAAAGTATTGGAGGTTCAGCTTCAGCATCAGTCCTTCCAATGAATATTCAGGGTTGATTTCCTTTATGATTGACTGGTTCAATCTCCTTGCAGTCCAAGGGACTTTCAAGAATCTTATCTAGCACCACAATTCAAAAGCATCAGTTCTTTGGTGATCAGCCTTCTTTATGGTCCAACTGTCACAGCCGTATATGACTACTGGAAAAACCATAGCTTTGACTATAGAGAACTTTGCCGGCAAAGTGATGTCTCTGCTTTTTAACACGCTGTCTAGGTTTAGGGGTTAGAATTTGAATTTGTGAGTTTTGGGAGAACACCAACATTAAGACAATAACAGAAAGTGATTGGCTTTTATATAATAACATATTCTGTAACACCTTGCTATAATTGCTTATTAGTTTCAGAATTTTTGCTACATAAACAATATTACCTTTTAAAGAGAGTGTTATTTCTAATTTCCCAAATTTTGTACCTTTTGTTTCTTCTTATTAGCTGAGATTCCAGTATGATGTGAAAAGAAGTGGTGAGCGGAAACATCCTTGCCTTTTTCCTAATCTTAGTGAGAAAGAAAAGGTTTCTCACCATTGTGTTCTGAAAACAAAAATTGCAGGATTTCTATACTTTTAAATCTGTTAAGGTGTGTTTTATGGCCCAGAAAGTGTTATATCTTGGTTAGTCTTTCATTGACCTTGAGAATAACAAGCTGTTGATGTTACATGAATTAGTCTACAGATATCAGTTAAATCCAATTGGATGATGGTGCTGTTCAGTTCAACTATGGCCTTACAGATTTTATTCCCACTGGATCTCTCCATTTCTAATAGAAGAATGCTGAAGTCTCCAAATAAAATAGTAGATTTATTTGTTTCTCCTTGTAGTTCCATCAGTGTATGCCTCCTATATTTAGATTCTCTGCTTTTAATTGCATATATGTTAATGGTTATATACAACATCTTAGTGAATTGATGCCACGTTCTTTTGACTAGTGTCATCATAGTATTTTTGTTGCTGTTCAGTCACTAAGTTGTGTCCGACTCTTCATGATCCCATGGACTGCAGCATGCCAGGCTTACTTGGCTTTCACCATCCACTGGAGCTTGCTCAAACTCATGTCCATAAAGTCAGTGATCCCATCCAAATATCTCATCCTATGTCATTCCCTTCTTCTGCCTTCAATCTTTCCCAGCATCAGGGTCTTCTCCAATGAGTCACTTCCTTGCATCAGGTGGTCAAAGTACTGGAGCTTTAGCTTCAGCATCAGTCCTTCCAATGAATATTCAGGACTGATTTCCTTTAGGATTGATTGGTTGGATCTCCTTGCAGTCCAAGGGACTCTCAGGAGTCTTCTCCAACACCACAGTTCAAAAGCATCAAATTTTTGGTGCTCAGCCTTCTTTATGGTCTAACTCTCACATTCATACATGATTGCTGGAAAAAAACCATAGCTTTGACTGTATGGACTTTGTCAGAAAAGTCAAGTCTCTGCTTTTTAATATGCTGTCTAGGTTGGTCATAGCTTTCCTTCTAAGGAGCAAGTGTCTTTTAATTTCATGGCCGCAGTCACTATCTGTGGTGTTTTTGGAGCCCAGGAAAATAAAGTCTGTCACTGTTTCCATTGTTTCCCCATCTACTTGCCATGAAGTGATGGGACCAGATGACATGATCTTTGTTTTTGTAATGTTGAGTTTTAAGCCAGCTTTTTCACTCTCCTCTTTCCAAGAGGCTCTTTAGCTACTCTTCACTTTCTGCCATAAGGGTGGTATCATCTGCATATCTGAGGTTATTTGATATTTCTCCTGGGAATCTTGATTCCAGCTTGTGTTTCATCTGGTTTGGCATTTCACATAATTTTCTCTGCATATAATTTAAATAAGAAGGGTGAAAATATGCAGCCCTGTGACTATCTATAGCACTCCCTTCCCAATTTTGAGCCACTCTGTTGTTTCATGTCTGGTTCTAATGGTTGATTCTTGACCTGCATACAGGTTTCTCAGGAGGCAGGTAAGGTGGTCTGTTATTCTCATATCTTGAAGAATTTTCCATAATTTGTTGTGATCCACATAAGGCTTTAGCATAGTCAATGAAGCAGAATGATGTTTCTCTGGAATTTTCTTGCTTTTTCTATGATCCAATGGATGTTGGCAATTTGATCTCTGGTTCCTCTGCCTTTTCAAAATCCAGTTTGTGCATCTGAAAGTTCTCGGTTCAAGTGCTATTGAAGCCTAGCTTGGAGAATTTTGAGCATTACTTTGCTAGTGTGTGAGATGAGTGCAATTGTACAATAGTTTGAACATTCTTTGGCATTGGCTTTCTTTTGGATTGGCATGAAAACTGACCTTTTCCAGTCCTGTGGCTACTGCTGAGTTTTCCAAATTTGCTGGCATATTTAGGTCAGCACTTTCACAGCATCATCTTTTAGATTTTGAAATAGCTTAGCTAGAATTCCATCAACTCCCCTAGCTTTGACGACTTCCAATGT
Source organism: Bos grunniens (assembly GCF_055505025.1). Classification (NCBI taxonomy): domain Eukaryota; kingdom Metazoa; phylum Chordata; class Mammalia; order Artiodactyla; family Bovidae; genus Bos; species Bos grunniens. The sequence continues at coordinate 139,762,419 of NC_141194.1, forward strand.
ACCTTGATTCATGGACTTAACATTCCAGCTTCCAATGCAATATTGTTCTTTACAGCATCAGACTTTACATCCATCACCAGTCACATCCACAACTGGGTGTTGTTTCCACTTTGGGTCAGCATCTTCTTAAGCTATTTTGTCAGTCTTTCCACTAGCAAATGGGGCACCTACCGACCTGGGGAGTTCATCTTTCACTGTCGTATCTTTTTGCCTTTTCATACTATTCATGGGATTCTCAAAGCAAGATTGCTGAAGTGGTTTGCCATTGCCTTCTGCAGTGGACCATGTTTTGTCAGAACTCTCCACCATGACCTTGGGTGGCCCTATATGGCATGGCTCATAGTTTCATTCACAAGGCTGTGATCCATGTGATCAGTTTGGTAGTTTTATCTGATTATGGTTTTCCTTCTGTCTGCCCTCTGATGGATAAGGATCAGAGGCTTGTAGAAGGTTCCTGATGGAAGGAAATGAAACAGAAGTAGATGTTTTTCTGGAATTCCCTTGTTTTCTGTATGATGCAGTGAATGTTCCCAATTTGATCTCTGGTTCCTCTCCCTTTTCTGAACCCAGCTTGGACAACTGGAAATTCTTGGTTCATGCAATGCTAAAGCTTAACATGCACGATTTTTAAATATAATCTTACTAGCATGGGAGATGCGTGCAATTGCCCAGTGATTTGAACATCCTTTAGTACTGCCCTTCTTGTGAACTGGGATAAGGATTGACCTCTTTCAGTTCTGTGGCCACTGCTGGGCTTTCTAGATTTTCTGACGTATTGAGTGTAGCACTTTGATAGCATCATCTTTTAAGATTTTAAATAGCTCTCTGGGATTCCTTCACCTCTGCTAGCTTTATTGACAGCAGTGCATTCTAAGGTCCACTTGACTTCACACTCCATAATGTCTGGCTGTGGGTGAGTGACCACACCATTGTGGTTATCCAGGTCATTAAGATCTTTTTTGTACAGTACTTATGTGTATTCTTGCCATTGCTTTTGATCTCTTCTGCTACAATTTCTGTCCTTTATTGTGCCCATCTTTGGATGAAATGTTCCTTTAATATTTCCAATTTTATCGAAGAGATCTCTACTATTTCCCCTTCTGTTGTTTTCCTCTATTTCTTTGCATTGTTCATTGAAGAAGGCCTTCTTGTTTATCCTTGCTATTCTCTAGAACTCTGCATGTAGTTGGGTGTACCTTTCCCTTTCTCTCTTGCTTTTTCCTTCTCTTCTTTCTTCAGCTATTTGTAAAGCCTCCTCAGACAACCACTTTGCCTTTTTGCTTTGCTTTTCTTGGGATGGGGGGATTGTTTACTGTCTCCTATACAATATTACGGACCTCTGTCAATAGTTCTTCAGTAACTTTGTTTGCTATATCTAATCCCTTGAATCTATTCATCACCTCCATGGTATATTTGTAGGGGATCTGATTTAAGTCATACCTGGCTGGCCTAGTGTTTTTTCCCACTTTCTTTAGTTTAAGCCTGAATTTTGCTCTGAAAACGTGGTGATCTGAGCCACAATCAGCACCAGGTCTTATTTTTACTGACTATATAGAGCTTCTCCATCTTCGGCTACAAATAATGTAATCAATCTGATTTTAGTGTTGACTATTTGGTGATATCCATGTGTAAAGTTATATCTTGTGTTTTTGGAAAAGGGTGTTTGCTATAACCAGTGTGTTCTCTTGGCAGAATTCTGTTAACCTTTGCCTTGCTTCATTTTGTACTCCAAGGCCAAACTTGCCTGTTACTTGACCTCCTACATTTGCATTCCAACCGCCTATGATGAACAGGACATATTTTTTGGTGTTAGTCCTAGGAGGTCTTCTGGGTCTTCATGGAACTGATCAACCTCAGCTTCTTTGCCATCAGTAGTTGGACTACAGACTTGAATTACTGTGACGTTGAATGGTTTGCTTTGGAAATCAACTGAGATCGTTCTATCCTTTCTGAGGTTGCATCCAGGTACTGCATTTCAGACTCTTGTTGATTATGAGGGTTACTCCATTTCTTCTAAGGATTCTTGCCCACTGTAGTAGATATAATGGTCATCTGAATTAAATTCACCCATTCCCATCTATTTTAGCTTGCTGATTCCTAAGATGATGTTTACTCTTGCTATCTCCTGCTTGACCACCTCCAATTTACCTTGATTCATGAACCTAACATTCCAGGTTCCTATGCAATACTGTTCTTTACAGCTTTGGATTTTACTTCCATAACCAGACATGTCCACAGCTGATCATTGTTTCCACTTTGGTCCAGCCACTTCATTCTTTTGGAAGCTATTAGCAACTGCCCTCTGCTCTTCCCCAGTGGCATTTTGGACACCTTCCAACTTTGGGGACTCATCTTTCAGTGTCATATCTTTTTGCCTTTTTATACAGTTCATATGATTCTCACGGCAAATATACTGAGATGGTTTGCCATTCCCTTTTCCAGTGTATTAAGTTTTTTTTTTCAGAACTCTCCACTATGGCCTGTACATCTTGGGTGGCCCTGCACAGCATGGCTCATAGCTTCATTGAGTTACACAAGTCCCTTCACCACGACAAGGCAGTGATCAATGAAGGGACATCAGGGTGTATACTTATTTAATTTTACTCTGTATGTGTCTTTATATTTAACGTTGGTTTCTTGTAGACATCATATAATTGTGTCTTATTTTTTATCCACTTTAATGGTCTCTTTGATTAAAGTGGTTTAACCTCTAATTGATGTTAAAAGTGATTATTTCTGTATTGGGGTTAATATCTACCAGAATTTTATTGTCGTATATTTGTTGACCTTGTGGTTTGTCCTTATTTTCGTCTTACACTTTTTCTTTTTTTTTGTGGTTTTAATTGAGCATTTTATATCAATCCATTTCCCATTGCTTAATATGTCATTTGTACTTTGATTTTGCTTACTTTAGAAGATTTTTTCACTCTGTTGATTGTTTCCTTTAGTGTATAGAAGCTTTTTAGCTTTATGAAATCCCACTTGTCTATTTTTGCTTTTGTTGCCTGTGTCATGTTCAAGAGAATTTTTGCCAATTTCAAGAAGCTTTTCCCATGTTTTCTTTTATTAATTTTATGTTTTCAGGACTTAAGCATAAATCTTTAATCTGTTTGAGTTGATTTTTGTGTGTGATGTGAGATAGTTGTCCATTTTCACAATTCTGCATGTGGTTATCCTGTTTTCCCAGCACTATTTATTGAAAAGACTATTCTTTTCCTAAGAATACAATTGTGTATTCTTGCCCCATCATCTAGTCAAGATCAGTTGACCACAAATGAGTGAGTTTATTTCTGGGCTCTAATGTTCCTCTGATGTGTGTGTGTGTGTGTGTGTGTGTGTGTATCCAAATTGGCTTCCCTGATAGCTCAGTTGGTAAAGAATCTGCCTGCAATGTGGGAGACCCTGGTTTGATTCCTGGTCAGGAAGATCCACTGGAGAAGGGATAGGCTACTCACTCCAGTATTCTGGCCTGGAGAATTCCATGGACTTTATAGTCCATGGGGTTGCAAAGAGTCAGACACGACTGAGTGACTTTGAAGAAATATATTTATATATCGTTTTTGGTTACTTCAGCATTAAATTTTAAAATCAGGAAGTATGATGCCTCCTGTCTTGCTCTTCTTGATCAAGATTGCTTTGACTATTTGGGGTCTTTTGAATCTTAGGATTTTTTTTTCCCATTTGTATAAAAAATGCTGTTTTGTGATTTTGACGGGGATTGCATAAGAATGTGTACATTTCTTTGGGTGGTATGGAATCTTAGCAATATTAATTCTAATTCATGAACATGAGATATTTTTTCGACCCACTTGTATCTTCTTTCTTTCATCTATGTTTTACCCTTTTCAGTGTACATACATTTCACTGCTTAAGTTAAATTTATACCTATTTTGTTGTTTTTGTTCCTGTTGTTAATGGTCTGTTACCAGGGACAGCTATCAGCTAGGTTTTCAGCATGACTTCTGCTTGGTCCTTGGTTGAGAGGCATTACTGCCTCTGAACCATGGTAGAACAAGGCTGGCACCAGGTCATGGGATGGAGTAGGGGCCACAGTCGGTTTGAGTTCTGCAGTGTTGTTACTGGGGGTACCTATGGGTGTGGCTTCGGTCAAGTCCCTAAGTCTGGTGGGAAAGACTGCCTCAGGGACAGCAGTAGAATAGAGCTGGAGCCAGGCTATGGGAATGTTTCTGAGATCACGTTTGAATCCAAGGTTGTCAGGCTTGTTACCAGGGCCTGGTTCCTCCTACATCCCTTGGTGGAAGGGGCTGGTGGCAGGATGCTGGACAAGTCATACTAGATCTCAGTCTACAGAAGGGATGGGGTTGCTTTTGATCTGCAGCTGGAAACATGGTTGGTGAACATACCGTTGTTACACAAGTCTGCCTTCTCAAAGCAGCCTTCCTCAGTCTTGGATTCTACTGGTTCTGTAACCTCTAACCTGAATCACAAAGCTCCTACATAGGCACTTTTGTCCATGGGTGACTGTCAAGTATTTTTTTCTGTGAGAGGATGTAGACAGACGATCTCCTCTTCCACCATCTTGCTAATTTCACCCAATTCTTTCCCTCTTAACTTGCAATGCCTTTACCACTTATGCCGGCTTCCCTGGTAGCTGAGCTGATGAAGAATCTGCCTGCAATGCAGGAGACCCTGGTTGATTCCTGGATCGGGAAGATCCCCTGGAGAAGGGATAGGCTACCTACTCCAGTATTTTTGGGCTGCCCTGGTGGCTCAGATGGTAAAGAACCTGACTCCAATGTGGGAGACCTAGGTTCAATCCCTGTGTTGGGAAGATCCCCTGGAGAAGGGAAAGGTTCCCATTCCAGTATTCTTGCCTGAAGAATTCCATGGACAAAGGAGCCTGGCAGGCTACAGTCCATGGAGTCCCAAAGAGTCTGACATGGTTGAGTGACTTTCATTTTTCTTTCGCTTACTGCTTATGCTAATAACACTGTCTTAATCCAATGGGCTGCTATAACAAAATACCATAGACTGGATGGCTTATAAACAAACAATGTTTATTACTCATAGTTCTGGAAACATGGTGCCAGAAAATTTGTCTGATGAGAGCTTGCTTCCTTGTTCATAGACAGCCAGCCGTCTTCTCTCTGTGTTCTTATATAACAGAAGGGGGAAGGGAGCTCTCTGGAGTCTTTTACAAAGGCAATAATTCCTTTTATGAGGGCTCTATTGTCATGATCTAGTCAACTCCCAAAGGTCCCACTGTCTTTTACAATCATATTGGGCACTAGGCTTCAGTATATGAATGGAGAGATCGTGGTGGACACCTCAGTCTATTACAACCAAACCGAGCTAATTATTCTAATTTTATAATTTTAAAAAATTTATCAAGCTAGTTGTTTCTCTTCAACTAATACAGATTTTTTTAAAACACACTGCATATCCACATGAATTTGCAAAAATATTTGTGAAGCCCACAAAATATTCTCTTGGGATTTTGATTGAGATTGGCATCAACACTGTATCTAGAGATTAATTTTGCTATTATTTAACTTTGCTATATATTTAACAAATATAGCATAATGATCTATTTAGTCGTATCTTAATATTTCTCAATAATTTTTTTTCTAATTTTATCCATAAAAGCTTTATATAGCTCTTAGGAGGTTTACTCATAGGTATTGAAATTTACTGCAGCATCGAAATATATATCTCTTAAAAATTTCATTTTCCACCACAGGTGTACACGTGTTCCCAATCCTGACCCCCCCCCTCCCACCTCCCTCCCCATACCATCCCTCTGGGTGTACACCTGTGGCGGATTCATGTTGATGTATGACAAAACCAATACAATATTGTAAAGTAAAAAATAAAATAAACAAGGCAAATAAACAAAAAGAAATCTCATTTTCCAGTGAGATTTGCTAGGATATAGAAAGCAATTGATTTTAGATATTGATTTTAAATCAAGCAATGTTGATAAACATTAATTCTAGTATTTTATCTCTAGATTCTATTATAGTTCCTATATAAGACATTATCAATTGCAAATAATGATAGTTTTACTTATTTCTTTTATCAATCCTTACTATTTTATTTTTCTTGCCTTATTCTGCTGGCTAAGGACTAGCAATAAAATGCAGAATAGAAAAAAAGGTGATTATGTGGACTTTATAGAACTATATCTAAAATAAACAAAAGTTTGGTTTTCATAGAGAAATCATGTATCATCTGTAGTCACAGGGGGGAAATATATATATATATATTTTTTTCTTTTTTCTGTTTGGCAAGCCTAGCTTCATGTGACAGCTGTTACTGTCTGACCAGTGATAATAAAATCTGTTGTATATCCCTTCTCCTGCCATCTATTTTTGTGCTCCTTTGGATATGTTAGGGAAGGAGAAAAAGCAGCTTTTCAGGAGGACATATGTTCACTAAACTGTGGCCAATCAATTTGGATAATCTCTAGTGTGAATTTTTACCCTAGGGAGACAAGTTGTTAACCACAAACCAAGCTCTGCTTTCTGTAGAAATAAACCAGTATGCTCAGAGCTCACAGCAGTCTAGTATATATTTCTAATTTTTAAAACAGTACCAGATATGTTTTTTAATATGGGCAATACTGCATTGTCAGGGGACATTCAACTTTAAGGGATCCAATATGTTTTCTTCCTTTGTGTGCCATTTCTTACAGACTCTCTGTTCCTTATCAGTTCCTGGAAAACAGGAACGAGCAGAGCTGCATGCAGTTCTCAGGACTGAGATCATGGGAAAGAGCACCCGCTTGGATTCCCTTTAGTGACTCTCTTCAGTGACCTTTTACTTAAAGGACTATCCATTTTGTTGCAACTGGTGGAATTTCATTCTTTTTAATGGCTGATTAATCATTTTATTGAAGATATATAAGCATGCATTTCTGCAAATAAAGTACCCTTGTTTCACTCGAGACTTGGGTCCCCTGCGTCTCTCTTCTTGTCGACTCCAGTCCCCAGGTCCCAGTCTATGAAGTCTATGTGACATTGCATATAAGTAACGTGAAATATTTTAAAGAAGTTACTGACTGGTTACTTTTATATATGTGTGTATATATGTGTGTGTGTGTATGTATATGTATACATATACATACACACACATATAGGTGTAATTTATACACACACACACACACACACACACAATTACCCTAGCTGAAAATCAACTGGTTGAAAAGCATACACTATACATTCAACAGCTAAGCATTTTTTTTTCTCTGAATGACAAAACATAATTTTTGTTTTCCCTAAATTTTTTTCTTCTTTTTGCCCTCCCCTCTTGACTATTCCCTTGTTTACACTAATGGCTCCCTTCATTCTGTGACAAGGGAACTGTCAAGTGGGAACATGTTTACTATTGCAGGGATGGTAAATTACCTGCACAAGAAAGTTTGCTACCCCCTCCTGTATCCATATCAGATACAAATTAATCATGATAGCCTTTCCTAATGAACAGTGACACAGCTGAATATTATTTTTCAGCATGGAACTCCATGTGGTCAATCAAATGAATCTGCACTGGAGATGGAATATATGTATGATGGTATAAAATAGACCATAACTCTTGGAATTGAGATACCTTTTTGGCCATAAGGTAAGAGCTTGCTGTTTCTTCCATATAGGTCTGACCTTTTGCCTCTAGGCCATGGTGCCTAAAAAATAGAGACTATTAATTTTTAACCATTAGAATCTTGAAGTCAGTAAATTTAAATTGTAATAATGATCATATACACCTAACAGGATTACATATGTGTTTAGGGAAAATGTGAAATACAGAAGTTTTCTAAATTTTGAGGGAGAAACTAATGAAATTTTGGTGTATATTGGTTTTTATCATAATACTTGCATAGATTGTTCAACAGTTATCAGTAAAATAAGGGATATTAGATATAATAAGTGAACAGAATTTTCTAAGTGTTCATCTATGCTGCTGAAAGCAGGGTGTCTCACTGTCTGACTCAGTGCTAAGTAGGGCAGGAGGAGGGATTAGGAAAAAAAAAAAAAAAACTTTAGTCCTTGGGCTCCAAAGAAATTTCTAATGGCTGCAATGAGTAATATAGAAAGCCATAATTATTTCTGAATACTTTGCCTTTAAGATGATGTTTTGGTAAATAATTAGCCTGTAATGGCCTTGATAATTTCTGACATCTGTTACCTCAAATCTGCTGATTTTACTTTTTAAAATAGCAAGGAGTATTCTTGAAACATTGCAAAACTGAATGCAGAGATACTCCATGTACTAATTTGGAAAGAGACTTGGTATATCTTTCCCATGATTTTAAAAAGCAATGATCTATCATAATCAGAAAAAGGAACCAAACTGCAGTATGCAGAGGTTATGGATTGTCCATAAAATATCTTCTCATTGTATTTCATATTTTAAAGAAAATATATAACATGTTGCCTGCCAAAATTGTAGAAAGAAAAGTTACCACATCAGAGACATTTTCTGTTGTAAGAAATTTGCTACTAGGTTAATTAATTCATAACTAAAACCCATGCTTTTCATCTATAGGAAAGAAATGTGAATATTTTGTTTTTTAAATTGAGTGTTTTCATGGGAAATATCATGAAGTTTAGTGACTGATTAATTAATGTTCTGAAAGCAAGCATTTTCAAAAGATTGGCTGCTATGCATTTTAATTGTGAACAAGTTTACTGCACACAACACTGGTTTAGTGCTGATTTGATGCATTTTATATTTATCATTTAGTTCACGTATCTTGAAATAACTGAAATGACTGTCATTTCTTGAGAACGTTGTTAGAAAGTCTTTATTCTAGGTGCAATATGTAACTGTAGTTTCCGACTGTGAATTTTAAATCATTATAACCAGGCTCAAACACATTTTTATTAATCAAAATAGGAACCATTACAATCAACACATTTTTGCCAACAAGACATAAGTTTGTTTATTCCTGTAGCTTAAAAATCCATGCTCTGGGATTCAGTGAACTCTTGGAAACCGTTTTCTGCCTTCTGCTGGTTGTGGAAGCATTTTTCCTGCAAAAAATTGAGATGCTTGAAGAAGTGGTTGTGAGTTGGCAAGAGGTCAGGTGAATATAGCATATGAGGCAAAACTGCAAAGGCCAATTTATTTTGAAGCATTGATTGTGCAACATGTAGTCGGGCACTGTTGTGGAGAAGAACTGGTTTGTTTCTATTGAAAGCCTAGGTGCTGATGGGTGAGGCTATATACCCACCCTGTTGGTTAATTGGCCTGAGGTGTCCTTACACTGGAGCTTATAGGCTGTTGGTAGGGGCCAGGACTTGCTGTCAAAATGGCCATGAGGAGAGCTCATGTCAGTGAGTGCTCACCAGTAATGCCGCCCCCCTTCTCAGGAGACTCACCAAGACTATTGGATAAGTCTGGCCCAGGCTCCTTATGAATTCATTGCTTTTTCACCTGGGTCCTGGTGCACGCAAGACCTTGTGTGAGCACTCTACAAGTGCAGTTTCTGTGTCCCCATTACTGTGGTGTATTTGTGATCAAGCCCTGCTGGCCCTCAAAACCATATGCTCTGGTGGCTCCTCTTGATGCCAAACCCCAGACTGGGAAGCCTGATGTGGGGCTCAGAACTTTCACTATTCTGGGAAAACATCTGCAATATAATTATTTTCCAGTTCATAGCTTGACAAATTTGACTGTATCATGAATGTGCCCTTCCTATCATATCACTGGGGCTTCTTTGTCCTTGATTGTAGGGTATCTTTTTTGGTAGGTTCTAGTCTTTTCTGTCAATGGTTGTTGAGCAGTTAGTTGTGATTTTGGTGCTTTCATGAGAGGAGGTGAACCCAAGTTCTTTTACTCCACTATCTTCTCTCACCTCCCAAAGTAGATTACAGGTTTATTGCCCAAGGATAACTCAGAGACAGTCAGATGGAAGAGATGCAGAGAAAAAAGTATGTGGGATGGGACATGAAGCTTCCATGCTCTTTGCAATTATGCCACTCTCCCCAAACTTCCATGTGTTCACCAACCAGTATCATGTTGTTTTGATTACTGTAGCTTTGTAGTATATATAGTCTGAAATCTGGGGGGAGTGATACCTCCAGTTTTGTGCTTTTTTTCTGAAGATTACTTTGGAGATTTGGGGTCTTTTGTGGTTACATATGAATTTTAGGCTAATTTGTTCAACTCCTGTGAAAAATGTCATGAATATTTTTGATAAATATTGCATTAAATCTGTAGATTGCTTTCAGTAGCATGGCTTTTTAAAAAAATACTAATTCTTATAATCCAAGACCACATAATATCTTTTATTTTTTGCATCATCTTCAATATCCTTCATCAATGTTTTCAAATTTTCACAGTATAGGCCTTTCATTCAGAAAGTTTATACCTTTGTTGTTCTGTCACTAAGTCGTGTCCAACTCTTTGCAACCCTATGGACTGCAGCATGCCAGCCTCCTCTGTCCTCCACAATCTTCCAGAGATTGCTCAAATTCATGTCCATTGAGTTGGTGATGCTATCTAATCATCTCATCTTCTGTCATCCCCTTCTTCTCCTGCCCTCAGTCTTCCCCACCATCAGGGTCTTTTTCAGTGAGTTGGCTCTTTGCATCAGGTGGCCAAAGTACTGGAGTTTCAGCTTCAGCATCAGTCTTTTCAATGAATATTTAGGGTTGCCCTCCTTCAGGACTGACTGGTTGGATCTCCTTGCAGTCCAAGGGACTCTCAAGAGTCTTCTCCAGCACCACAGTTCAAAAGCATGAATTCTTTGGTGCTCAGCCTTCTTTATGGTCCAACTCTCACATTCATACATGACTACTTGAAAAACCGTAGCTTTGAGTATACAGAGCTTTGTCAGCAAAGTGATGTCTCTGCTTTTTAAAATGCTGTCTAGGTCTGTCACAGGTTTCCTTTCAAGGAGCAAGCATCTTTTAATTTCAAGGCTGCAGTTACCATCTGCAGTGATTTTGAAGTCCAAAAAAAAAAAAAAAAGAAAAAGAAAATCTGCTACTGTTTCCACTCTTTCCCCTTCTATTTGTCATGAGATGATGAGACCAGATGCCATGATCTTGTTTTTGAATGTTGGGTTTTAAGCCAGCTTTCACCCTTCTCTTTTACCCTCATCAAAAGGCTCTTTAGTTACTTTTCATTTTCTTCCATTAGGGTGTTTCACCTGCATAGCTGAGGTTGTTTAAGGCAAAAGGAGAAGGGGGTGGCAAAGGATGAGATGGTTGGGTGGCATCATCAACTCAGTGGACATGAATCTGAGCAAACACCAGGAGATAGTGAAGCCTGGTGTGCTGCAGTGTGTGGGGTCACAAAGAGTTGGGCACAACTCAGCAACTGAACAACAATATAGCTTCTTACTTCTTTTACACTTAGAGAAGACCATATTTAACATTTCCTTAAGAATCAATGTAGTACTGATGAATTCTTTCTGTTTTTGCTTGTCTAAGAAATTCTTTACTTCTCCTATTCTAAATGGTAATCATGGTGTTAGGCTATCCTTTTCCCTTTTGGGACTTTTGATATGTCATTCTGCTCCCTTCTGGCCTGCAAAGTTACTACAGAGAAATCAGCTGATGGCCTTATGATTCCCTTGTATATGACTCTTACTGCCTTTAGAATCTCTCTTTGACTTTTGCCATTTCAATTACAGTATGTAAGTCTTAGTGTGGGTATATTTGGGTTCATCTTGTTTGGGACTCCATGTACCTCTTGTGGCTAGATACATGTTTTCTTCTTCAGATTTGGGAAGTTTTCAGTCAAAATTTATTCAAATACTTTTTTTGATCCTCCAGTCTCTCTCTTCTCCTTCTAGGCCCCCTATAATACAAATGTTTGTTTGTTTACTGTTATTCCAGAGATCTTATACTACTTTCATTTTTCAAAATGTGCTTTTCTTTTTGCTATTCTAAATGTGTGATTTCCATAATTCTATCTTCCATACCACTTTTGTATTCTTCCATGTAACTTAGTATGCTATTCATAAATTCTAACATGAGTTTTGTTTTAATTTTCAGCTATTGCTCATTTCTGATTGAATCTTTTTCAATTCTTTGTAAAAATTCTCACTGTGTTCATATAATCTTTTCCCTAGTTCACTTAACATTCTTAAAACAAATACTCTGGATTCTTTATCTGGTCAATCATTTATTTCTGTTTTTTTTTTTTTTTCAGTAGTTTTCTCTTGCTCTTTCAATTGAAAGTATTTCCTGTCTTTTTGTGTTGCTTAACTTTCTCTGCCCCTATGAGTTTAGGTGAACTGTTACCTACTGTGGTCTTGAACAGGTATTCTTATGAACGAGTGTCCCTATACAGACTGTGTGTGTCTCATGCCTTTGGTGGGTGAGCTGGATTTGATGAAGTGCAAATCATGTCTTTCCCAATGGTGTGCTGGCAGCTATTACCTTGGTAGCGGGTAGGGTAGAGATGAAGGGTGCTGGAACTAGAGCCTTGTGAGAAGATGATCTGCCCTTCCCAGTGGCTGTCACAACCCTAGGAGGGATGGGGCCTGATCTTAAGTTGCTGGACCAGAAACCCTGAGCATCAGGGACAAGCAGGCTCTGTTTCCTTGAAGTGCGTTTTCCCGTTTCCCTGAACCAGGAGGCTTCCCCAGTGCATGGAGTGCTGAACAAGTGGGGCCCGTGTGGGCTCTCAGCCTATGTCAGCAACAGAGGTCCAAGCTGCCTCTTATGTGCTGCCTATGCAGACACCAGAATGTTTTTCCCTTGCTCCACTCAGAGGCAGGGTTTCCCAAGTGGCACTAGTGGTAAAGAACCCACCTGCCAATGCAGGAGACATAAGAGATGTGGGTTCGATCCCTGGGTTGGGGAGGTCCCCTGGAGGAGGGCATGGTAACCCACTCCCTTATTCTTGCCTGGAAATGCCATGGACAGGGGCCCCTGGCAGGGGGCCATGGGCTCACAAAGAGTTGGACATTACTGGAGCAACTGAGCACACATGCACTCCTGATAGGTAGGTGCTACTATTATTATTATTTCCATTCAGAAGCAGTCATGGGTACAAGTCCCCTTTGTCCCTCATAGCCAATCTCGACCTCCAGGCTCTGCCACCCTACTGTGTTGCCATACTGTAAAAATGATGAGGCCTGTTTGGATGCTTGGCATGTATTGGGAGGTGAGCTGTGATGGAGCATTGGCTCTCAGGGATCGGGGCTACTTCTAATGCACTGCCTGAGTGAGTACCAATGATGGCAGTTGTCGTCCCAGCCAGGTTCAGCCCTGTGACCAGGTTACCTCTTCTTCCTGGGCTGAGTCTTCTTTCAACTCATGGTCACAGCTGATCCAGTGATGCACTATAATAAGGCATGAGCAAGGCTGTGATGATTGCTCAGATCAATCTGGGGCACATACCTTGACCACTGGTCAAGGAAAACCTGGTGGCTGCTAGTGTAGACCTCTCTCCTCCTTTCCTCAGGGGCAATCTGATGTGTGTGCCCTCATCTGGAGCCAAGTACGGGCCTCCTGGCACCCTCCTGTTACCAGCGACAGTGCGGCGGCTGGTCCCTCCCATCTTGGAGCCCAGCACTGGGGCATCAAATCCATGGCTGTAAGCATTCACTTCCCAGGACAGGTATCCACCCACATATTTTCCCTTTTTCTGAATTCCCTCCCAGGGACATACATCCCATCCTCATCACTTTTCTTACCTTGCTCCCTGAGTACACGTGTATCTTTCTTATTTTCTTGCATACACAGGAGTCCTTCTGCCAGTTTCCAGGTAGTTTTCATTGAGAATTGTTCCACATTTAGATGCATTTTGATGTGTTTGTTGGGAGAGGTGAGCCCCGTGACCTTTACTGTGTCATCTTAATCTTTTTCCCAATTGAAAGTTTTCAATTTTTTTTTTTTTTACCTAGAAGAAGGCAAATCCAGGCTGTATCTTTTCATACTTTTCCATTTACTGTGGTATTTAATATTCTAAATTTGTGTTAAAGTATATTTCATTTAGTATATCCATAAGATTCCATGTATTTGCATTATCCCATTCTATTTTTAGAAATCTTATTTTCCATGGTATTAACATATTTAGAAATATTGTATTGATTGTTTATGAAGAATATCCAAGGATTCCATAGCAATATGTGCAACATGCTATTAGAGTTTTGCATTTTTAATAACAGCATAACATGAATAATACCCTATCCAAAAAAAGTATAATCTGGGTTTAGGGAAAGTCTCCAAATTTGTTAAATAACAGTCTGGAATATGAGAAGGAATGTTAAGATACTGTATCAGACAGACTTATATCTTGAATTTATTTCCTAGTAGCTGAGTAACAAGTATTAAGTCAATTTTTGAACCTTTTATTTATCATTTATTAAATAGGGATAATAGTGCTGACAGAAATGTTGTGATGACTTAACTCCAGAAAAATAATTTACTTAGAACTTCTGGCATACTGTTGATATTAAACAATAATTTCTTTCCATTTGTATCTTTCCCTTCAATTAAAAGAATACTTATTAATCCTTGATAAGCTCTAAACCTTATTAGTTGCTAAGAATTTGTTACATGCATATTGCCAAGAAAAATGTTTAGTATAAAACATCATTAAATACATTTAAAGGGGCTGAAATGCTGGGGTAACATGTGGTACCTATGCTATGTACCAAGTATTTGAAATTTCCTAGACTATCTTTGAACATCTAAGAAATCCTAATAACTATTATTATCCCCATTTTATAGATGAGCAAATTGAGGTTCAAGTAAGAAGGATAAAGCATTGGCCAATGGTCCCAGCATCTGGAAAGGGCAGAGTAAGGATTTGAAACTATGTAGTTTCTTGGGTTCTTAAAATAAGTTTAGGGAAGGATACTACTGTGGTGTCCATATGGAGATAAACTCTTCTGTAATATGTTAGTCTTCAGAATGACCTGGCCTGTACATTAGCTGAAAATTTCTATAGGTCCCTTTACCCAACAACAGGGTCTGGGGCTCATTATCATGGTGTTTCCTTATATCTGACATTTGGAAATCCAAATTGGGGCTTTGAAGTTTCTCCATAAACCCTGTTTGGCAGCTAGTATTTTATCAACATCCTGAGCTTCCCCAGATGTTTATATATACTCTGGATATATAGAATTAGGCAATCATGTAATCTTTGAAAATGCCATAGTTCCCAGATTAAACTGTCAAATCAGGCATTGCACAGAGCCAGGTAAATTTCTTGCTTAAAAAGAAATACATGAAATTAGTGTTTTCCAAAGGGTATTCTCAGCAACATAAGTCTTGAGAAATGTTCAGTGAAAAAAGAAAATGAAACACAAACCATAAAAATGAAAATAATGGTTAACTGAACAAACACAATTGACACAGGATGCATACCATATCATCCTCTTGGAGACTCACAGTTGCTTAGCATATTCAGACTCTGAGTCTTTTTGGCCATACTTTTGACATGGCATGTGGGATCTTAGTTCCCAGACTAGAGATTGAACCTATACCCCCTGCATTGGTAGTGCAGAATCTTAACCACTGGACCATCAGGGAAGTCTTCAAGAATGAGTCTTTTTGAGAGAGGGTCAAGAAGATGGAGGAGGAGTAGGAGGTGGAGCTCACCGCCTTCCATAAATACATCAAAAGGTGGAACAGTTTTCACAGAACATCTTACTGATTGTTGGCATATAACCTCAGACTTCCAAAATAGCAAGAGAACCTCTATGTCACTGGGTAGGACAAAAGAAAAAGAGCAGAATGGGGATGGAACATTTGCCACAAGGAGGGAACATTAAAAGAGTTCTTGAACTCAGGGAAGTCCCCTCACCAGTGGGTAGATCTCCTCACACTGCAAAAAAATTAACTCAAAGTGGATTTTAGAATTAGACGTGAGTGCTAAAACAATAAAACTTGTAAAAGAAAATATGGGAGTAAATTGTAATGATTTGGGGTTAGGCAAAAGGAAGCTACGGGCTTCCCTCATAGTTCAGTTGGTAAAGAATCCGGCTGCAATGCAGGAGACCCACCCGGTTTGATTCCTGGGTTGGGAAGATCCACTGGAGAAGGGATAGGCTACCCATTCCAGTATTCTGGCCTAGAGAATTCCATGGACTATATAGGCCATGGAATCCCAAAGAGTCGGACACAACTGAGCAACTTTCACTTCACTTCACTTCAATAATTTATAAGACATGACACAAAAAGCACAGGCCACAAACAAATAAATTAGACTATAAGAAGTGAAAAACAAGTTTGCTGTAAATAATATTATCAAGAACATGAAAACACAAGTCACAGAATAGGAAAAAAATATCTTCAAATACTATATCTCAATAAGGATTTCTACCCAGAATATATACAAAATGCTTAGAACTCAATAATGAAATGATAAATGGCCTACTTTTTAAAGGGCAACTTATCTGATAAACATTTCTCCAAAGACAAATAAACGACCAATAAGAGCATGAAAAGATTCTGAATATCACTAATTATTATAGAAATGCAAATCAAAACCACAATGAGATATCAATTCACATTCACTAGTATGATGGTAGGGCTTCCCTGGTGGCTCAGCAGTAAAGAATCTGCCTGCAGTGTGTGAGCCGCAGGAGACACAGGTTTGATCCCTGAGTCGGGAAGATCTCTGGAGGAGGGCATGGCAACCCACTCCAGTATTCTTGACTGGAGAATCCCATGGACAGAGGAGCCTGGCGGGCTACAATCCAAAGGGTCAAAAAGATTTGGACATGACTGAAGTGACTTAGCATGCATGCAGGATGGCTGTAATAAAATAGACACTAATAAAGGTTAGTTGGAATGTGAAGAAATTGGAATATGCACTAATTGTTAGTTGGACTGTAAAATGGTGCTTTCCCCAGTGGCTCAGTGGTAAAGAATTTGCATGAGATGCAGGTTTGATTTCTAGGTTGGGAAAAGCCCCTGGATGAAGTAATGGCAACCCATCCCAGTATTCTTGTCTGGAAAATTCCATGGACAGAGGGGCCTGGCAGGCTCTAGTCCATGAGATCGCAAAGTGCCTGATGTGACTGAGCATGCATTACTCACTCTCTGTAAATGGTGTAGCTGTATAATCTAGCAATTTAACTCCTTGGTATATGAAAACATGTACATACAAAACCTTGTGTGCAAATATTTACAGTATTATTATTATTCATAATATCCAAAATGTGAGACACCTAAAATACGATATAGCCGATTATTTGGCAATACAAATGAAGAGCTGATGTATGTTACAATGTGGCTCAACCTTGAAAACAATTTGTTATGTGAAAGAAGTGAGTCACAAAAGACCAATAGTGTATGATTCCATTTATATAAAGTAGAATGAATGGATAATTCTATAGAGATATTGAGTAGATTACTGTTTGCCTCAAGCTGAGAAGACTGGGGGGTAGAACGGGGAATGTATGCTAACGTGCATGGAGTTTCTTTTGGGGGTAATGAAAAAGTTCTCAAGTTAGATATGATGAGCGTTTTAAAACTCTGTATATATATTTAAAGCTATTGAATTGTACAATTTAAATTAGTGCATTTTATGGCTTGTGGATTATAAATTCATACAGTTGCTTTTCAAAATAGCCATTACTATAATCTATAGTTGAAATAATTTTAGTAGTTCACAACTGATCAAATAGTGCATTAATTTTGGTCATAAGATGCACATCAGGCTTTGATAGGAAATTTAACTTTATGATACATACAGGAATTAATATGTATTCTATTTTTTAAAAAAAGATCAAGGATATAAAATTCTAAAAATTTTGTTGTTTTCCTTTCTTATCACTATTGTGATTTAATCTAAAACATTTCCTTTCATGCTAAAATTTAGTGTATAATTGTGTTATCATCCCCACTATCAATTCAGTTAAGTTCAGTTCAGTTACTCAGTTGTGTCCAACTCTTTGTGACACCATTGAACCACAGCACTACAGGCCTCCCTGTCCATCACCAACTCCCGGAGTCCACTCAAACCCATGTCCATCGAGTTGGTGATACCATCCAACCATCTCATCCTCTGTCGTCCCCTTCTCCTCCTGCCCTCAGTCTTTTCCAGCATCAGGTTCTTTTCAAATGAGTCAGCTCTTTGAATCAGGTGGCCAAAGTATTGGAGTTTGAGCTTCATCATCAGTCCTTCCAATGAATATTTAGGACTAATCTCCTTTAGGATGGACTGGTTGGATCTCCTTGCAGTCCAAGGGACTCTCAAGAGTCTTCTCCAACACCACAGTTCAAAAGCATCAATTCTTCACTGCTCAGCTTTATTTATAGTCCAACTCTCACATCCATACATGACCACTGGAAAAACTAGAGCCTTAACTAGATGGGCCTTTGTTGGCAAAGTAATGCCTCTGCTTTTTAATATGCTGTCTAGGTTGGTTATAACTTTCCTTCCAAGGAGTAAGTGTCTTTTAAATTCATGGCTTCAATCACCATCTGTAGTGATTTTGGAGTCCCCCAAAATAAAGTCTGACACTGTTTCTACTGTTTCCCCATCTATTTGCCATGAAGTGATGGGACCAGGTGCCATGATCTTAGTTTTCTGAATGTTGAGCTTTAAGCCAACTTTTTCACTCTCCTCTTTCACTTTCATCAAGAGGCTTTTTAGTTCCTCTTCACTTTCTGCCATAAGGGTGGTGTCATCTGCATATCTGAGGTTATTGATATTTCTCCCAGCAATCTTGATTCCAGCTTGAGTTTCTTCCAGCCCAGCATTTCTCATGATGTACTCTGCATAGAAATTAAACAAGTGGGGTGACAATATACAGCCTTGACATACTCCTTTTCCTATTTGGAACCAGTCGGTTGTTCCATGTCCAGTTCTAACTGTTGCTTCCTCACCTGCATACAGGTTTATCAAGAGGCAGGTCAGGTGATCTGATATTCCCATCTCTTTCAGAATTTTCTACAGTTTATTGTGATCCACACAGTCAAAGGCTTTGGCATAGTCAATAAAGCAGAAATAGATGTTTTTCTGGAACTCTCTTGCTTTTTTGGTGTCCCAGCAGATGTTGGCAATTTGATCTCTGGTTCCTCTACCTTTTCTAAAACCAGCTTGAACATCTGAAAGTTCACGGTTCATGTATTGCTAAAGCCTGGCTTGGAGAATTTTAAGCATTTCTTTACTAGCATGTGAGATGAGTGCAATTGTGCGGTAGTTTGAGCATTCTTTGGCATTGCCTTTATTAGGAATTTAATTGGAATGAAAACTGACCTTTTCCAGTTCTGTGGCCACTGCTGAGTTTTCCAGATTTGCTGGCATATTGAGTGCAGCACTTTCACAGCATCATCTTTCACGATTTGAAATAGCTCAACTGGAATTTCATCACCTCCATTAGCTTTGTTCATAGTGATGCTTCCTAAGGCCCACTTGACTTCACATTCCAGGATGTCTGGCTCTAGGTGAGTGATCACACCATCGTGATTATCTGGGTCATGAAGATCTTTTTTGTACATTTCTTCTGTGTATTCTTGCCACCTCTTCTTAATATCTTCTGCTTCAGTTAGTTCCAAATCATTTCTGTCCTTTATTAAGCCCATCTTTGCATGAAATTTTCCCTTGGTGTCTCCAATTTTCTTGAAGAGATCTCTAGACTTTCCCTTTCTACTATTTTCCTCTATTTCTTTGCATTGATCACTGCAGAAGGCTTTCTTATCTCTCTTTGCTTTTTTTGGAACTCTGCATTCAGATGCTTATATCTTTCCTTTTCACTTCTCTTCTTTTCACAGCTATTTGTAAGGCCTCCTCAGACAGCCATTTTGCTTTTTGTGCTTTTCTTTTTCTTGGGGATGGTCTTGATTCCTGTCTCCTGTACAATGTCACGAACCTCCATCCATAGTTCATCCCCTATATATACACAACCAAATTGGTTCTATGTAGCTTTTAGTGAAGTACATCTGTGATCTTTCTTAGCACAGACGTTACTCTTACATGTTACAAAATGTAAATTGAACTACATTAAAATGAAAAATATTTGTTGTAAACAATACTGCTGAACTCAGACTACCTTCATTATTTCATGAGTTATCCCCCTAGGACATAATAAGAATGCCAATGATTTACCCTTTGATTTGGGGTTTCTCCAGTTATATGATCTTGTGGTGAATTTAGAACAACACTTTCTGATGCTTCTATGTGTCTGAAATTTCCTAGTTGGAACTCTTCCATTGTGATAACCAGGAATTTTGTTAAAAAATATACACCTGGATTCTATAACAGACCCACTAAATCAGCATTTATAATGGTAGAGTTCAATAATTACTTTTTTTTTAAATCCCTAGGTAATTCTGTTATTTCCTACTATTTAAGTAGAATGAATTTACCTTAATTTGTATATGCTATTTCAGATTTCTCTGGTGACTCATTCAAGAAAAACTGCATTAAAGTTTTTATCTAATTAACTTTGAAATCATGGACCTCTCTAGTAATCTTCAACCTATATTTACATGTGTGCTCAGTCGTGTCTGACTTTGCAACCCCAGGGACTGTAGCCTGCCAGGCTCCTCTGACCATGGGGTCTCCCAGGCAAGAATACTGGAGTAAGTTGCTATATCCTTCTCCAGGGGATCTTCCCGTACCAAGGCATCGAATCAGGGTCTCCTACATTGGTATGCAGATTCTGTACCACTAGTGCCACCTGGGAAGCTCTACCTTTTTATAGGGGCAGGAATATCATCCTTTCCCCTTTCAAAAACTTTAATTACTGCTTTTTAAATTTATGGCCTTTAGTTTGCTAGTGGATTTCCATACTTTTGCTTTCCTCCAAAAGGTACTATTTTTTTCTATTTGTCTTTAATGTAAGTTTCTTTTCCTTCTAGTAAACTGTAGTATTTTTGCATGTTTCCCAACTTACCCATTTAATAGCCATTTTCAATATACCAAAATGTTTTAATTGTTTTCAAACCTTTGATTTTGTTTTCATTTGTCCAATAGTAAGGAATCTACCTAGCTAAATTGTAGTATCTGGAAATAAGTTTACATTTGGTATCAATATTAATAAGATAGTGTAGTATATATAAACCATACATATATAACTGTGTATCTATTTATAGATAAATATATAGTGTCATTTCCAGTTAATATATATTAATCTTAAAATTTTAAATCATGGTATGTAAATCAAAGGATAGATTGAATAATAAACCATGACTGACATCTCTAAGAGGTATGTGAACCATGACTATAATAAGCTCTGCATTATTATCAAGTTGATACTTAAAATGATTTATCTTACATTATACATATAATACTTATATATAACTATAATTTATTTTTATGTCCTAGTATGGATTATCTAGTTATTGAGTTAAAAGGACTCCCCTTTCTTCCCATGTATAAGTCTGAATTATTAAACATAATTCCTAGGAAATCTCTCTATATGTAAATGATGGAAGTGATAAAACTTCTCATCTAAATTATTAGCATGATTATCCATATGTTTCTTAATTATTCCCTTTAGGGTTGCATTAAATCTTCCCAATACCTCATTGTGGGTATTAAGCTATAGTCTAGAATAGCTTTATCTCAACTGTTTCTAGCACTTTTGAAAGGAAATTTATGTTCTTACTAAGATTACTAGTAAACTTCCCAATAAAAGATTATGCCCAGCAAATCCTTGCCTAACACTGGCATGTCCTAAAGGCACAGTAAAGGTATCTAGTATTGCCAGGAGGCAAAAGGATGCTACTTATCCATGGGTGAGAAGTTTATAAGGACTCTTTTTTGGAGTATCTGTACTTTCTTATGTCTAGAAACATAATAGTCATAAATTACTACTATTTTCATACTGGGAAAAACATGTCAAATCTTCCTTTCACCATGTTGATCTTAGAGTTGTACTATCTCAGTGACAATCTTAACCATTGGTGAATGGTCCCAAGAGCCCAGGTCAGATGACTTCTGGACAATATCACTAAGATTTATATGCTTGTTTGTCTCAGAGCAGGCCCTCTTCTATACAAAGTCACAGTAGTTCTCCTTTGTGTGCATGACTCCTAGCACTTCTGATGATGTTTTTCCAGCACTAATTTTATATGTCCATGTCTCCCTGGAGCTTCCGTGACTATATAATAGCAGGCTTTGTGTAGTGCTTCTCCAAGTTGTTCTGTTCTACTCTCCCAGAAAAACTGGTAACCCTGGTGAAAGCTATTACCTTGTAGCTCTTACCATAACATCAATCAGAGTCCCCTAGGGAAGCATGATTGTGTAATACTGCAGCATCATGCCCTTAGCTTCTCTAAACTACTCTGGGCCTTGGAGAGAATGTGAACCTTCCCCCGCTCCCTTCCCGTATCTTTTCTCAAGGTACAGCTATCAAGCCTCTCTAAGGATTGTCTCCTGAGGTAGATCAGATAACAACTCTCTCCTCGAAGTTCTTTTGTCCAGGTAGCTTAGCAAGGTACCTACTTTTTCTGAGAAATAACCCCATTTTCCATAGTATTACATTAATGCAAAGGCAAACTTTAATCCTGGAAAAGATATTAATCTTACAAACACTTATAATTTAAAGCTCTATTCAGTAAAATAAGCAATGGCACTGCTGATTAAACAGCCTCTTTTCTTTCCTGATCTCTTGAGTTTTTCATGTACACCAAAGTATATTTTTGGTTTTCAAGTGTAAGCAACAGTAACTATATTTACCTCTAATATGTTAAACTTCAATTATCTGGGTGGCTCAGGTGGTAAAGAATCTGCCTGCAATGTGGGAGACCCCTGAGTCAGGAAGATCCCCTGGAGTAGGAAATAGCAACCCACTCCAGTATTCTTGCCTGCAAAATTCCATGGACAGAAGAGCCTGGAGGTGTTACAGTCAGACATGACTGAGCAGCTAATATTTCCTACTTTCTTTTTAAGACAATCAGAATATTTATTTATCTGTGAAGAGCTTTTGGATACTCACTAGAGAGAGAGAGAAATATCCCTGTTATAAATTAGTTTTCTTACTATTTGGCTGAGTTAAAAACAAGGCAAACAAAGAAACAACAACAGAACTTTCTGATTATAGTCAGGTCAGTACTTCTTTCAAAAATTCACTCCAAAAGTGAATTCTCCAAATCGAATACTAGAAACTTACTCGATATTAATAAGATTGCCCCAATTATTAAGGCAGCATTAAATGATATTCATTAGAATCTACTACTATGAGGAAAATTTGTTTAGATAATTAAAAAACATCATAAAGCATAAAAATTATGGTTAAACCCACAAATTCTGTTAACCAGAACAATTCAGTTGTTAACATTTGCATTTCTTGAAACATAACTCTCTCTTAAAAAATCAGACATAACTTCATTTGTCTTACTAGAAGGAAGCATAAGACTTTAAAAAAAAATCTGTTGATATATCTTATTTTTGCAGTAATAGAGGTGTGCTGTGAGTGGGAGGAGGAGTGACCCAAGAAAGACACAAGCCAAAATAGTTTGAGAAGCATACTTCCCTTTGTCTAAGGGTACAGACATCCACCCAGGTCAGTTGATAAATTTCTTAAATACAGTAGCAAAATTTTATGATTTCAGCTTTGTTCTATGGAGAGTATATTTCCTGTTTCTTTAGATTCACCTGAAAAAATTGAATACTTTTCAGTAGAGTTGACAGTTGAAATGCTCTATTTATTTGACCTTTAAAATATTTTCAACTGTGAACAGCTGGCTACTCTGCCCCTTTCCCAGAGGCTGCTTAGGCTGTAAACAGGAGGCAAAGTAGAACTGCAGCCAATCTAATTATGGAATATTGAAAAGGTCAAAGCATTGCCCTGGGCTACGTAATGGTAAGATCTTCATTTAAAAGAATGCTAAATATCCTAGCCAATAAATGAAAAAGCAGTAGCTTATATTTCTTATAAAATTAGTATTTGCAAGTACCTCCTATACATCAATTTCTGTACTAAACATGTTACAATATTATTAAAAAATTGTCTACAAAGGCAGTGGTAATATGGATTGTGGTAGCATCTTCTTACATTAAGGGACAATGTATCTTATGTGTAACACAGTGTGTCAGTTAAGCTTCAATCAGAGATACAGAATCATTATGAATGTTATAAAATAAGAGATTTACCATAGGAATTAGTTCTTATGCAATTGTAAACTTAGAAAATTACATTCTCTCTGTATCTGATGGTATGTCTAAAGTTGCTGTAATTGGCAGGGATGATAGTGGGGGGAAAATGGTGAATGTTCAAAAAAGGAGAGTATCAACAAGATGGAATCCATGATCACAAAATGGAGTCCATGAGGATAAATTAGAGTTTATAAGGTCAACATAAATCCATGTTTATTCCTAACATCTCTGTCCTCAACAACACAGGTGACTTGAAGAATGAGTTGATGTCTTCACCATGGAACTACATACAGGCTTGAATTGGGACTTGGAGACATTCAAGATGGAGATCTGGTGGACAGTGGAAAGCTGTGGGCCCAGGTGTAGCCCCATGCCAATTAGGTGATGACGTACTCCTACCTTAACAAATTTTGTCCAAAGTACTCTGTAGTGAACTTGAATCTAGAACTATATAGGACTTGAGTTTAGCTATGCTGACAGAAAACCACCATACCCCATGACCAGAGGCATCTTCTAAGGTAGCTGAGATGTGTTCAAGAACCATGTGCTATGCTATGTAATATGACAGATTTGGGAAGTCTGTATGGATGTCTCTGGCATTATCTAGATTCTGTCATCTCATACATAGGACAACTAAGAACTATATACATTCTATTTGAAAGGTAAATTTGAAAGATTTTCTATGGGGAAGTTAAACAATTGAAATAATACAGAAAGAGATGTATCGATGCTAAAGATAGCTAAAAAAAATTAAATTGCAAAGTCAGATTAAATCCACTCATTTTACCTGCTGTATCCCGTAAGAACCACCACAGTGAATGTTATGCTAACAGATAACCATGGGATGGGGTTTGCATGTGATGAGAAACACACTTATCAGAGGAAACACATATTTGGAGCAGATTCCCTGGAGGGGAAAATCTGAGCTATTAATATTTTATTGGAAATCCCCAGTGACCAATCAATTTGTCATTCAGCGGAATTTCTGAACAGAATTTCTAGATTAAACATGAAGTGATCTTTCTATATCATTTAAAAAAATTAATGTTTTAATTTCTGGAAACTGTTCGTATTCCAAATCCAACTGAGGAGACTCTTTTAGGACTAACTCAGCTGTGTTATTTCATAAATGATATTTCTGTCCAATTTAGTAAATAGCATGCACTTCTAATAATATGAGATGTTACAAAAAGTACACATGAACTGTATCCACTATATTAAATAACTTCAGCAATAATATGCTCCTTTGTGGTAAATATCATGGGAATGGGTTAGAAATGATTGGTCTAGATTATTTCCCTTAAGTCATTTTCATGTGATTTTGAACTTTCCAACCATGTTCATAAAAAAAGTAAAATATAGCCCATAGCAACCCAGTGGGTAATCAATTCATTAAAATTAATTATACTTGAAACCATAGAAATGAGGAAAGAAGGCTGTTTCTTTGATTTCAATGTCTACAGCAACCCTCTAACAACTATCAGAATAACTATAGTATAGACTTCTCCAGCAGACTCCAGAGAGCCCTTCCCTGTTGCATCAATCCTTTATGTCTGTTATTTGCTGTCTTTATTTCAAATATTTGATGTAGATTAATGGACATGTGACAGACTTGCCCTTCATGCTTAGCATCTCATGATCAGGGTATATAACCTTTAGCATGTACCATATTATTATTGTACAAAATAAATGAAAGCACTTTATTCTGTTATAGGTCCTAGAATGTTCATGGCTTATGTGTACAGATATATATTCTCTAGTGATATAAATAGCCCTAATTATGCTCTATAATAAGAAGCAATGGACAGAACCCACCAAAGATATGGGTTATCTTTAAAATGAATATGTGTGTATGCATATTCTTTCTGCTTTTCTCTATATCCATATTTAGGTTGATATTATTTCTCTGTGTGCCACTTTCTCAAGCCAGCCAGTTTTGAAAACTTGCCTGAAAACATTGAAAGTTACTATGAACTTTGGTGAAGAATGGGCATTTTTTCCTCCAAAAACTTCCATTTATTCACCACCAAAGACAGACTCAAATGCTGATCATCCACAAAACCTATAAGCTAAGTGTAAGTTGTAAGTGTAATTAATTGGCTGTTTTCTTCCTCCAAATGTCCAATTTTCAACAACAAAATCACAAGGCATATAAATAAATAAGAAACCATGGTCCATTCAAAAGAAAAAGTAAATTGGCAAAAAATGTACATGAGGAGGAAAAGACATCAGACTTAATAGACAAAGACTTTAAAATATCTGTTTTAACTATACTTAAAGAG
Organism: Bos grunniens; assembly: GCF_055505025.1. Classification (NCBI taxonomy): domain Eukaryota; kingdom Metazoa; phylum Chordata; class Mammalia; order Artiodactyla; family Bovidae; genus Bos; species Bos grunniens. The sequence continues at coordinate 139,788,683 of NC_141194.1, forward strand.
CTCAAAAAAGGAGAAAGAAAAGAAATTGGGAAAATGACATCTGAAAAATGAGAATAACTATGAAGTGATAGAAATCACGAAAAGGAGCCAAACAGAAATTAGAGATGAAAAGATACAATAACTGAATTGAAAAATTCAATAGAGGGGTTTAACAGTAGATTTTGGCTAACAGAAAACAAAATCACTGACTGTGAACACAAGATAATTGAAATTATCATGTCTGAGGAACATAATGATAAAAAGTTAAGAAAAATGACAGATCCTAAAGGACATCTGGGATACCACCAAGAAAACCACTGGATACACTAAGGACATCCCAGAAGAGAAAGAGAAAGGAACAGAGGGATTATTTAAAAAAATGCTGGCCAAAGAGTTTCCAAATTTAGGGAAAGATATGAATTAACAAATCCAAGAAGCTCAATAAAATATAAGTAGGATAAATACAAAATTAATCACACCAAGACATATTATAATGAAACTGTCAAAAGCCAAAGATGAAGAGAGAATCTTGAAAGCGGAAGAGATTAATGATTTGTCGCATACAAAGAATTCTCAATAAGATTATCAGCTGATTTATCAGCAGAAACCATCAGGCAGTAGGAGAATATATTTAAAATTCTGGAAGAAGAAAAAACTAAACAAAGAATTCTATATCTCACAAAAAATATTGTATAAAAATGAGAAATCAACACATTCCCAGATAAACAAAAGTAAAGGAAATCCATTACCACTAGGTTTGACAAATATAAAAACAAAAAAGTATTATTGTACTTTTTAGTTAGTAACTTTTTATTTTCTAAAGGATTTAAGAGACAGAGGTATAAAAATAATTATTACCTTTGATAATGAATACACAATGTTTAAAGATGCAATTTGTGGCATCATTTTGCATCTGTCTACAATGCAGGAGACCTGGGTTTGATCCCTGGGTCGGGAAGATCTCCTGGAGAAGGAAATGGCAACCCACTCCAGTATTCTCACCTGGAAAATTCCATGGACAGAGGAGCCTCTTAGGCTGCAATACATGGGGACACAAAGAGTCGGACACGACTGAGTGATTTCACTTTCACTTTTGTGTAAAGTGATGAGAAAGCTGTCGAATTTTATATGCAACTGAAGTTGGTATCAACTCAAATTATGTTCTTATAACTTTAAGTTGTTATATGTAATTCCTTATGGTAACCATAAAGAAAATATCTGTAGAATGCACACAAAGGAAATTATAAGGGAGTCTAAATATCTCACTACAGAATCAATAAACACAAAAACAGGGTAATAGAGGAAATGAACAACAATAACACAAAATCTATAAGACATGTAGAAAACAGAAAGGTAAAAGTAAGTCCTTTTTATCAGCATTTACTTTAAATATAAGGTGATTACCAACTCTTCAATCAAAAGCTATAGATTGCAAAATGGATAAAAAACAAAAACCATGATCCAATCAATGGTGTCTACAAGGTAATCACTTTAAATATAAAGACACAAAGAGGTGGAAAGTAAAAAGATGGGAAAAGATAATCCATGCAAATAGTATACAATAAAGGACAGAAATGGTAAAGACCAAATAGAAGCAGAAGAGATCAAGAAGAGATGGCAAGATTACACAAAACTGTCCAAAATAGATGTTAATGACTTGGATAACCCAATGGTGTGGTCACTCATCCAGAGCCAGACATTCTGAACTGTGGAGTGGACCTCAGAAAGCACTGCTGCTAATAAAGCTAGTGGAGGTGGAAGGAATTGCAGCTGAGCTATTTAAAATCCTAAAAGATGATGCTTTTAAAGTGCTGCACTCAATATGTCATCAAATTTGGAAAACCCAATAGTGGCCACAGGACTGGAAAAGGTCAATCCTAGTTCAACTCATCCCAGTTCCCAAGAAGGGTGATACTAAAGAATGTTCAAACCACAAGACAATTGCACTCATCTCCCATACTAGTAAGATTAAGTTTAAAATCCTTCAAGTTAGGCTTCAACATTATGTGAACTGAGAATTTCCAGATGTTCAAGCTGGGTTTAAAAAAGGCAGAGGAACCAGAGATCAAATTGCCAATATTCACTGGATCACAAAGAAAGCAAGAGAATTCCAGAAAAACATCTACCTCTGTTTCATTGACTACACTAAAAAGCCTTTGACTGTGGATCATAACAAATTGTAGAAAACTCTTAGAGAAGAGAATACCAGATGGTGCTGCAGTCCATGGGGTTGCAGAGTCAGACATGACTGAGTGACTAACACTGATTGACTGATACAACAAACATCAGCGCTACAAAATATATGACACATACACTGACACATAAAGGGATTTTAAGAATCCCCTTTATTGTAGAAAAGGATTTCTACAATAATAGTTTCAGACTTTAATAGCTCACCTTCATTAAAATATAAAATATCCAAATAGATCATCAATAAAGAAATAGAGAATGCCATAAACTAAATGTACCAAACAGATGTACACAGAATACTCCACAAAAATAGCATGATAGACATTTTTCTCAACACATGGAACATTCTCTAGAATAGACTATATGTAGGCTGTAAAACAAGTCAATAAATTTACAAAGATTGATATCATACAAATATCCCTTCCAATCACAATGGAATGAAATCAGAAATCAATATCAGGCAAAACTGAAAATTTCACAAATATGTGGAAATTAAACACACTAAACAACCACACTTAAGTAACCAATGGGTCAAAGAAGATATCTCAAGGGAAATTAGAAAATATTTTCATACAAATAAAAATAAAAATGTAAAATGCATGTAATGTATCTTATATAATAAGATGAAAACTTATAGCTGTAAATGCTTATATTAAAAAAAAAGAAGAGCAATAGCAAAAAGTAATGTAACTTGCACCTTAAGGAACTAGAAAAAAGAAGTGGCAAACCCAAAGTTAGAAAAGAAGATTATAATAAGAAGTAAATAATTATTTGAGTGAAATACAGAATAGGGCTTCCCAGGAGGTGCTAGTGGTAAAGAACCTACCTACCAATGCAGGAGACATAAGAGACATTTCAATCCCTAGGAGATCCCCTGGATGATGGCATGGCAATCCATTCAAATATTCTTGCTGAAGAATCCCATGGATAGAGAGCCTGGTGGGCTACAGTCCAGAGGGTTGCAAATAGTCTGACACAACTGAAGCAACTTGGCACACACAGAGAATAGAAAAGCAATAGTGGAAAATCAATGAAACCAAAAGTTATTTCTTTATAAAGGATCAACTAAATTAGCTAACCATTAACTACTTTAAGAAAAAAGAGAAAATTAAACTTACTAAAATCAGAAATGAAATTGGGAACATTATGACCCATTTTAAAGAAATCAAAAGAACTTTAATAGAATAGTATACATACTTATGTGCCAACAAATTGGAAAATCTGGATAAAATATACAAATTCATAGAAATATACAACTTACCATGAATAATAAAGAAATAATACTCTGAATGGATCTATAAGTAGTAAAAAATTTAATCAATAATAAAAAACCTCCCAACAAAGATAATTATTGGATTATTGGATTTGTTGATGAATCCTACCAAGTATTTAAAGAATATATAATATCAATATTCAAACTCTTCTAAAAAATTGAGGAGGGAGCACATCTAAATTTAATCTATGAGGCCAGCATCAACCTCATAACAAAGCCAGAAAAAGGCACTACAAGAAAACTACAAATCAACATCCTTTATGAACACTGATGCAAAAATTTTCAACAAAATACAAGTAAACCAAATTCAGTATCATATTAAAAGGAATATACATTATAAACAAGTAGAATTATTCCTATAAGAATATATATATATGCTGAAAATAGCCACATGAAGTGTTTTCTGCTCTAGCTGTTAATACTGTAGCATGTTAGTCGCTCAGTTGTGTTCGACTCTTTGTGACCCCATGGCCTATGGTCCGCCAGGCTTCTGTCCATGGAATTCTCCAGGCAAGAATATTGGAGTGGTTTGCCATTTCTTCCTCCAGGGGATCTTCCTGACCCAGAGATCAAACCTGGGTCTCCTTCATTGCCGGTAGACTCTTTACTAACTCAGTTAACAGCCCCTATTAAAAAAAGTTGTCTCACTACTTAGTAGATGGACCATTACAAGAAATCAAATCACATCACCTCTAAAGAGAATACTCAATGCCTCTCTACAAAACAGAAATTAATTCTCTAGAATCATTATTAATGTATAACTATAGAACATGGGTCTATGATGACTTCTCAAATGTGAAATCATCATGTCAAATGTTAGTAATGACCATTTTAACATTTACATTTAGAATTAATCTCTGGTTATATAATCAAAGTATAGGTTCATTTACTTTTAGGTTAATGGTTTTAAATTCTAACTCTGTCTTGCATCTTATCTTTTATAAATCAATATGTCTTATCAGAAAAAGCCCTTTCCCCAATGAGCACCCTGAATTTATTAGTATCTACAAAGCAACCTTTCATTATTTCTCTTCCCTCATTAATAAACATGTGGTTCAAGAATTCACCATATAGTAAAATAGTTATCTTTTCCCATATTAGATAAATTGCACATAGGCAACTTAAACAACAGAAAATGTTATTGACTCTACCCTTATCCTCACAAAAAATCAGGGATGAAACAATAATAATTGGTCTTTTCTGTGTCTATATTATCTGTCTGAGTAAAGGTTCTGTCCAAATGATGTCTATTAATTCTTAGTTTATCCTTTAGAGACTATCCTTTCCCCACTGATGTTCGCAGTTCCATTATTAAATATTAGTTGACCCTATAACTTCTAACTCCAGGTTTTTTTTTTGGCTCATCTTGAAAACATATTCTTTTAGTCCACAGATGAGCCCCCCAGGTTGGACGGTGCTACTGGAGAAGAGTGAAGACCAATTACTAATAGCTCCAGAAAAATATAAAGAGGCTGTGCAAAGTCAAAATGATGTTCAGCTGTGGCTGTAAAGTCCAATGCTGTAAAGAACAATATTGCATTGGAACCTAGAATGTTAGGTCCATGAATCAAAGTTAATTGGACATGGTCAAGCAGGAGATGGCAAGGGTGAACATCAACATTTCAGGAATCAGTGAACTAAAATGAATGAGAATGGGTGAATTAAATTCAGATGACTGGTACTAGCTGTGGGCAAGAATAAGAAATGGAGTAGCCCTCATAGTCAACAAAGCAGTCCAAAATGGAGTAACTGGGTGCAATCTCAAAAATGACAGAATGATCTCTGTTTGTTTCCAAGGCAAACCACTCAACCTCACAGTAATCCAAGTCTATGCCCCAGCCACTGATGCCAAAGAAGCTGAAGTTGACAGGTTCTGTGAAGACCTAAAAGACCTAGGTGATGGTGGTAGCCTGTCAGGCTCCTCTGTCCATGGGATTCTCCAGGGAAGAATACTGGAGTGGGTTGCCATTTCCTTCTTCAGGGAAAGACTTTCTAGAACTAACAGCAAAAAAAAAAAAAAAAAAAATTCCTTTTCATCATAGGGGATTGGAATGCAAAAGCAGGAAGTCAAGAGATATCTTGAGTAACAGGCAAGTTTGGTACTGTACTACAGAACAATGGAGGACAAAGGCCAACAGAATTTTTTAAAAGAATGCACTGGTCATAGCAAACACCCTTTTACAACAAACCAAGAGACGACTGTACACATAGACCTCACCAAATGTTTAATACAGAAATCAGATTGATTACATTCTTTATAGCCAAAGATGGAGAAGCTCTATACAGTCAGCAAAAACAAGACCAGGAGCTGACTGTTGCTCAAACCAGAGCTGACTATGGCTCAAATCATCAGCTCCTTATAGCAAAATTCAGGCTGAAGTTGAAGAAAGCAGGGAAAAACCATTAGGCCATTCAGGTATTTTGTAAATCAAATCCCTTAGGATTATACAATGGAGGTGATGAACAGACTCAAAGGATTAGATCTAGTAGACAGAGTGCCTAAGAACTATGGAGAGGTTCATAATATTTTATAGGAGCTGGTGACCAAAACCATCCTGAAGAAAAACAAATGAAAGAAGGCAAAGTGGTTGTCTGATAAAACTTTACAAATAGCTGAGAGAAGAAGAAAAGCAAAAGGCAAGGAATAAAGGGAAAGATATGCCCAGCAAACTGTAGAATTCCAGAGAATAGCAAAGAGAGATAAGAAGGCCTTCATCAAGGAACAATGCAAATAAGTAGAGGAAAGCAATAGAATGGGAAAGACTAGACTCTCTTCAAGAAAATTGGAGATACTAAAGGAATATTTCATGCAAGGATGGACACAATAAATGACAGACATGTTAAGGACCTAACAGAAGCAGAAGAGATTAAGAAGAGGTGGCAAGAATACACAGAAGTATACAATAAAGGTCTTAATGACCAGATGACTACGATACTTTCGTCACTCATCAACAGCCTAACATCCAAGAGTGTGAAGTGACGTGGGCCTTCAGTCAGTCAGTTCAGTTGCTCATTCATGTCTGATTCTTTGCAACCCCATGAATTGCAGCACACCAGGCCTCCCTGTCCATCAGCAACTCCCGGAGTTCACTCAAACTCACGTCCGTCGAGTCTGTGATGCCATCCAGCCATCTCATGCTCTGTCGTCCCCTTCTCCTCCTGCCCCAAATCCCTCCCAACATCATAGTCTTTTCCAATGAGTCAACTCGTCTTATGAGGTGGCCAAAGTACTGGAGTTTCAGCTTTAGCATCATTGCTTCCAAAGAACACCCAGGACTGATCTCCTTTAGAATGGACTGGTTGGATCTCCTTGCAGTCCAAGGGACTCTCAAGAGTCTTCTCCAACACCACAGTTCAAAAGCATCAATTCTTCGGCACGTGGGCCTTAGGAAGCATTAATACAAACAAAGCTAGCAGAGTAGGTGGAATTCCAGCTGAGCTATTTAAAATCCTAAAAGATGATGCTGTTCAAGTGTTGCACTCAACATTAGCAACTTTTGAAAACTCAGAAGTGGCCACAAGACTGCAAAATGTCAGTTTTCATTTAATTCCAAAGAAGGGCAATGCCACAGAATGTTCAAACTACTGTACAATTGTGCTCATTTTGCATGCTAGAAAGGTTATGCTCAAAATCCCTCAAGCTAGGCTTCAGCAGTACGTGAATTGAGAACTTCCAGACATACAATCTGGCTTTAGAAAAGACAGAGGAAGCAGACATCAAATAGCCAACATACGCTGGATCATGGAGAAAGCAAGGGAACTCCAGAAAAACTTCTGCTTAACTGACTACGCTAAAGTCTTTGACTGTGTGGATCACAACAAACTGTGGAAAACTCTAAAGAGATGAGAATACCAGACCATCTTTCCTGTCTCCTGCGAAACCTGTATGTGGATCAAGAAACAATAGTTAGAACTGGACATGGAATGACAGACTGGTTCAAAATTGAGAAAGATGTACGACAAGGATACATATTGTCACCTTGTTTATTTAACTTATATGCAGAGTACATCATGCAGATTTCTGGGCTGGAAGACTCACAAGCTGGAATCAAGATTGCCAAGAGAAATACAAATGATCCCAGATATGCAGATGATACCACTCTAATAGCAGAAAGTGAAGAACTAAAGAATCTCTTGAAAGTGAAAGAGGAGAGTGAAAAAGCTGGCTTAAAACTCAACATTCAAAAAACTAAGATCATGGCATCTGGTCCCATCACTTCATGGGACATAGATGGGGAAACATTGGAAAAAGTGGCTGACTATTTTTGGGGCTCAAGCCAATTTTTTCACTATCCTCTTTCACTTTCATCAAGAGGCTCTTTAGTTGTTCTTCACTTTCTGCCATAATGGTGGTGTCATCTGCATACCTGAGGTTATTGATATTTCTCCCAGCAATCTTGATTCCAGCTTGTGCTTCTTCCAGCCCAGCGTTTCTCATGATGTACTCTGCATATAAGTTAAATAAGCAGGGTGACAATACACAGCCTTGACATACTCCTTTTCCTATTTGGAACCAGTCTGTTGTTCCATGTCCAGTTCTAACTGTGGTTTCCTGACCTGCATACAGGTTTCTCAAGAGGCAGGTCAGGTGGTCTGGTATTCCCATCTCAGTAAGAATTTTCCAGTTTGTTGTGATCCACACAAAGGATTTGGCATAGTCAATAAGGCGGAAATAGATGTGTTTCTGGAACTCTCTTGCTTTTTCGATGATTCAGTGGATGTTGGCAATTTGATCTCTGGTTCCTCTGCCTTTTCTAAAACCAGCTTGAACATCTGGCAGTTCATAGTTCACATATTGCTGAAGCCTGACTTGGAGAATTTTGAGCATTACTTTACTAGCGTGTGAGACGAGTGCAATTATGCGGTAGTTTTAGCATTCTTTGGCATTGTCTTTTTTTGCGATTGGAATGAAAACTGACCTTTTCCAGTCCTGTGGCCACTACTGAGTTTTCCAAATTTGCTAGCATATTGAGTGCATCACTTTCACAGTATCATCTTTTAGGGTTTTAAATAGCTCAACTGGAATTCCATCATCTCCACTAGCTTTGTTGGTAGCAATGCTTCCTAAGGCCCACTTGACTTCACATTCTAGGATGTCTGGCTCTAGGTGAGTGATCACACCATTGTGATTATCTGGGTCGTGAAGATCTTTTTTGTACAGTTCTTCTGTGTATTCTTGCCGCCTCTTCTTAATATCTTCTGCTTCTGTTAGTTCCAAACCATTTCTGTCCTTTACTGAGCCCATCTTTGCATGAAATTTTACCTTGCTATCTCTAATTTTCTTGAAGAGATCTCTAATTTTCTTGAAGAGATCTCTAGACTTTCTCTTTCTATTCTTTTCCTCTATTTCTTTGCATTGATCGCTGAGGAAGGCTTTCTTATCTCTCCTTGCTTTTCTTTGGAACTCTGCATTCAGATGCTTATATCTTTCCTTTTCTCCTTTGCCTTTAGCTTCTCTTCTTTTCACAGCTATTTGTAAGGCCTCATCAGACAGCCATTTTGCCTTTTCTCATTTCTTTTTCTTGGGGATGGTCTTGATCACTGCCTCCTATGCAATGTCACGAACCTCCATCCATAGTTCATCAGGCACTCTATCAGATCTAGTCCCATAAATGTATTTCTCACTTCTACTGTATAATCATAAGGGATTTGATTTAGGTCATACCTGAATGACTAGTGGTTTTCTCCACTTTCTTCTATTTAAATCTGAATTTGGCAATAAAGAGTTCATGATCTGAGCCACAATCAGCTCCCAGTCTTGTTTTTGCTGACTGTATTGAGCTTCTCCATCTTTGGCTGCAAAGAATGTAATCAATCTGATTTCAGTGTTGGCTATCTGGTGATGTCCATGTGTAGAGTCTTCTCTTATGTTATTGGAAGAGGGTGTTTGCTATGACCAGTGTGTTCTCTTGGAAAAACTCTATTAGCCTTTGTTCTGCTTCATTCTGTACTCCAAGGCCAAAATTGCCTGTTACTCCAGGTGTTTCTTGACTTCCTACTTTTGCATTCTAATTCTCTATAATGAAAAGGACATCTTTTTTGGATGTTAGTTCTAAAAGGTCTTTTAGGTCTTCATAGAACTGTTCAACTTCAGCTTCTTCAGCATTACTGGTCAGGGCATGGACTTGGCTTACCATGATATTGAATGGTTTGCCTTGGAAATGAACAGAGATCATTTTGTTGTTTTTGAGATTGCATCCAAGTACTGCATTTCAGACTCTTTTGTTGACTATGATGGCTACTCCATTTCTTCTAAAGGATTCCTGCCCACAGTAGTAGATATAATGGTCATCTGAGTTAAATTCACCCATTCCAGTCCATTTGAGTTCACTGATTCCTAGAATGTCAACATTCACTCTTGCCATCTCTTGTTTGACCACTTCCAATTTGCCTTGATTCATGGACTTAACATTCCAGGTTCCTGTGCAATATTGCTCTCTCTCTCTCTCTCTCTCTCTATATATATATATATATATATATATACACACAGATACATATATATACAAATAGATGTATATACACCAGTAATTTTAAATGAAATTCTTTCCTAAATGTTGGAAAGGAGGTGATATTTCAGTCTTGCTCTCTTTAGTCATTTGTTAACCAAAAGCAGAATATTCATACATCAGTAAATGTTTCCTGAGCATCTACTATGTGCCAGGCATTAATCTAAGTGCAGGAAATACAGAAATGAATTAGAAAGACAAATTCATATCCTGTTGTCCTCTCATTCTATTAGAGAAGGACAGGCAATAATCAAAATAAACTCACAAATTCTATAAGTATTATACAGAGAAAATTAAACAGGTAAGTGCTGAGGTGGTTATTAGGATGGTCTGGAAAGATCTCATTGAAAGCATTTGATGTTGGAGCAAATACCTTAAGAAAATGAAGAAGTAAGCCATGCCGATAACTGGGGAAATACAGTTCTAGGTAGAGGAAGCAGAATGTACAAAGACCTTTGGGCAGGAGGATTTCCCAGGATCAGCACCAAGATCAGGGCAATTTGAGTAGGAGGAAAGTGTTAGTCATTCAGTCATGTCCATCTCTTTGTGACCCCATAGACTGTAGACCACTAGGCTCCTCTGTCCATGAAATTCTCCAGGCAAGAATATTGGAGTGGGTAGCCATTCCCTCCTTCGGGGGATCTTCCCAATCCAGGTATCAAATCTGGGTCTCCTGCATTGCAGGCAGATTCCTTACCATTTGAGCCACCAAATGGGAAAATAACTAACAATGAGGTTGGAAAGGTAACAGAAAGCCATATTGTACAGGTTTGGTATTTACTCTGAGCGACATGGGCTGTCAACAGGGGTCTTTGTTTTAAAAGGATCAATCTGGCTATTATGTTGCGTGAATAGAATGGAAATTAAGGCCAGGGTGAAAGAAAGGAGAACAGTTAGGAGGATATAATCATCGGAGGTCTGATATGGACAGTGATTTAGATGAGAGTAGCAGCAGTGGGGGTGGTAAAAATGATCACAATCTAGATATTTTTTGAGAGTAGGGCCAACAGGAGGATTTACTGATAGACTAGCTTAGAGGATGTGAGTGAAAGTAGAGTTAAGCGTGTTTCCAGGATTTATTTTCCTAAGTACTTAAAAGGTATAGTTTCAATAACAGACAGGAAAGGTACTAGTAGACAGAAAATTATTTTTTTAGATGAGGAAATATTAGCAATTTGGTTTTAGACATCCTAAGTTTAGATACATGGTAGATAAACAATCCCAGATAGAAACTTGGCCATTGTATATATGAGACTAGAGTTCAGAAAAGTGTTCCTAGCTGGACATATAGATTCAGGATTTGTCAGTATGTAATATTGTCTAAAGCCACTGATGCAGGATGAGTCCGTCAACAGAGTGATTGTGCACAAGGAAGACAAGATGTCCCAGCCCTGAACCCTGAGACACTCCAAATATATGGAATTTAGAAAGATGGTAACAATAACCCGGTGTACGAGACAGCAAAAGAGACACTGATGTATAGAACAGTCTTATGGACTCTGTGGGAGAGGGAGAGGGTGGGAAGATTTGGGAGAATGGCATTGAAACATGTAAAATATCATGTAAGAAACGAGTTGCCAGTCCAGGTTCAATACACGATACTGGATGCTTGGGGCTAGTGCACTGGGAAGACCCAGAGGGATGGTATGGGGAGGGAGGAGGGAGGAGGGTTCAGGATGGGGAACACATGTATACCTGTGGCGGATTCATTTTGATATTTGGCAAAACTAATACAATTATGTAAATTTTAAAAATAAAATAAAATTAGGAAAAAAAAAGAGGTTATGAGCATGAGAAAAATGAATAAAAGAGACTGAAAATGATCAGATCATGAGATGAGAGAAAATTCAAGAGAGAGCTTTTGTGATCTGCAGACAAAATGAAAATATTTAGGGAGGATATGTGTTCAATCATGTCCAATGGAATATACATTCTATACTATATATGTTATTTATATTCTAATAAGCATGGCATAAATTACCACAGATAATAAATACATTATACTATTCTACTAATCATAACAATAACAATCTATTTTTATTGAGTACTTTCTATGTAACAAATGCAATAATTAGTTTTACATGCATAATCTACATGCATGTCTCCCTGGTGGATCAGATGGTAAAGCATCTGTCTACAATGCGGGAGACCTGGGTTCGATCCCTGGGTTGGGAAGATCTGCTGGAGAAGGAAATGGCAATCCACTCCAGTACTATTGCCTAGAAAATCCATGGACAGAGGAGCCTGGTAGGCTACAGTCCATGGGGTCACAAAGAGTCAGACACGACTGAGTGACTTCACTTCACTTCTTCATCCTTACAACAACATCAAAATGGAGTAGATACTATTATTACTTCAATTTTATAGATAACTAAAATTATTCATATAGAAAAAAGTATTCTCATACTTTAATATTTATTATAAAACAATTCCAATGAGCTTTTAGATCTAATGAATTTATTTTTAAAAACAAGTGTGTCATGACATCTCCTGTAATATGCTGAAATTAACTTTATAGTTCATCAAACCTATGTGTAATCATAATTAAAAATTCAATTTAATGCATCATATATAACTTAAAGATTAATTTAAAAAGTATACTATAATAAAATGGTAAGTGTTTCAATATGTAGATATTTGGACTCAACTACAAAAGATGACACAATGACGTAGTTCAGTAGTTGTACCTATAATACAACATCACTACAAATGTAACAGCTAAAAATGCAAACCAATTCAGGAATTTTGGATTGCCAATTTAAATACTGTGTAATTTTCTGAATGATGGGCCTGTCATTATAAGTTTTAAACAAACAAGTGTACAATGTACATTTTTCCCCTCAATTATTCCCTCAATTTACACGCTACCTGCATTATTAAAAATGTTTATTAATATCAATCAAAATGACTTTGTATGTCTCCTGGAGTTATGTTCTAGAGTCACATAGTTTTCCAGGCTCAGATATTCATTTAGCACAGAAAATATCACGTTTGAATGTCTAATAGGACATTCAAAATTTGTTCAAGACATAGGACGATTTTCTGTGGTTCCTGATCATTGCATTCTGTCAATGAAATACCAGTTGAGCCCACTCTCCACAGTTTTCATGACTCAAGACTGTCCCTGACAAATTACCAAAATGATATCCAGGGGTCAGTATCAGTTCTTTTGAGAACCACTGGACAGACTGAATGCAGAAGGCAATGGCACCCCACTCCAGTACTCTTGCTTGGAAAATCCCATGGACGGAGGATCCTGGTAGGCTACAGTCCATGGGGTCACTAAGACGGACACAACTGAGAAACTTCACTTTCACTTTCATGCACTGGAGAAGGAAATGCCAACCCACTCCAGTGTTCTTGCCTGGAGAGTCCCAGGGACAGAGGAGCCTGATGGGCTGCCGTCTGTGGGGTTGCACAGAGTTGGACACAACTGAAGTGACTTAGCAGCAGCAGGATAGACTGAAATGTACTTTCTACTTTGTACTCTCTTCCGCATGCAAATGAGTCATAGAGGGCATTATAGCTAAGACATTAACTTTCATCCAATCAAAATGTCTTACGATAATAAATTCATCCACCTCCATCCATAGGACCCAGCAATCCCACTACTAGGCATATATCCTGAGAAAACCATAATTCAAAAAGACATTCATTGCAGCACTATTTGCTATGGCCAGGACATGGAAACAATCTAGATGTCCATCAACAAATTAATAGATAAAGTTGTGGTAAATATATACAATGGAATATTAGTCATAAAAAGGAACACATTTGAGCCACTTGAACTGAGGTGGACAAAACTAGAGCCTATTATACAAACTGAAATAAGTCAGAAAGAGAAAAACAAATATTGTATATTAACACACATCTAGAAAAATGGTACTGATGAACCTATTGGTACTGATGAATAGAGACACAGACGTAGAGAATGGACTTGTGGACACAGAGTGGGAATGAGAAGGTGAGATGAATTGAGAAAGTAGCCCTGAAACATATACACTACCATGTGTAAAGTAGACAGCTATAAGAAACTGCTGTATAACACAGGGAGTTCAGCTCAGTGCTCTGTGATGACCTAGAGGGGTGGGATGGAAGGGTGGGGTGGGAGGAGAGGGGACATCCGTATACTTAAGGTTGGTTGTTGTTGTAGAGCAGAAACCAGCACAACATTGTAAAGCAATTATCCTGCAATTAAAAAAAATAATAAATTCCACTAGCATGGAAATAAACTCAAACTAAAACTATGAAACAAATGTTTGGTCAGAATGTGAATAATACAGCTTTCTCCCTAACTAAAAGCACCAAAACTAGTCTTGCCAAGGCATTCAAACAAAATAATTCTTTGCTGTCACACAGATAGATTCACTGTAGGCTAAAAGCCAAATAAACTATTAACCTAAAGCAAAATTACTTGCATTTTTTTTTTCTAGAAATTCATAAACTATCTTCTAAACACAAACAGGGGCTTCCCAAGTGGCTCAGTGGTAAAGAATCAATCCACCTGCCAATGCAGGAGACGTGGGTTCAGATCCCTGGGTTTGGAAGATTCCTTGTAGAAGGAAATGGTAACCCACTCCAGTATTCTTGCCTGGGAAATCCCATGAACAGAGGAGCCTGGTGGGCTACAGTCAAAGGGGTCACAAAGAGTCAGACACAAATGAGCATGCAAATCATGTCAAGCACAAACAGTAAGAGAAGAACCTTAGGTTGTTGATATTAAAAAAAATTTTGATTGGTTCATATACTAGAATTAAAGTCTTATTTTAAAATTTCTGAATTGGAGAATAGGAAAATTGTTCTAACCTTATAGGCTGAATAGCACAGATAAAGTTCTAGTGTCATAAAGATTTATTGAATTGAAAGGCCATGCTAAATTAAGATATTTTAAGTTTGCTTTTACTCTTTAGTTTTTAAAATGAGTCAGTAATGATAAGGACAGTTTTGTAAAGCAGCTGATTATGCCAAGATCCATGATTATCTGGAGGAAGAGGTATTCCAAATGAAGACTTTCTTTTTTAGGCAGTCATGATCTCATTTTATTGACACTATCTTGGATAAACACACTCAAATGTTATACCCTATAAAACTGTCAAGCTTTAGATGGTTTGCAATTTGATATATATTTCTAAGAGTATCATTTTCAGTGTAGTAAATATATCATGAATAGCAAAGTACAGATGACACCTTACCTGCCTCCTGAGAAATCTGTATGCAGGTTAAGAGACAACAGTTAGGACCAGACATGAAACAACAGACTGGTTCCAAATCGGGAAAGGAGTATGTCAAAGCTGTATATTGTCACCTTGCTTATTTAACTTACATGAGGAGTACATCATGTGAAATGCCAGGCTGGATGAAGCACAAGCTGGAATCAAGATTGCCGGGAGAAATATCCTCAGATACGCAGATGACATCACGCTTATGGCAGAAAGTGAGGAAGAACTAAAGAGCCTCTTGATGAAAGTGAAAGAGGAGAGTTAAAAACCTGGCTTAAAACTCAATGTTCAAAAAACTAAGATCATGGCATCCAGTCCTATCACTTCATGGGGGGAAACAGTGACAGACTTTATTTTCTTGGGCTTCAAAATCACTGCAGATGGTGACTACAGCCATGAATTAAAAGATACTTGCTCTTTGGAAGAAAAGCTATGACAAACCTAGACAGCATATTAAAAAGCAGAAACATTACTTTGCGACAAAGGCCCGTCTAGTCAAACTTATGGTTTTTCCAGTAGTTATGTATGGATGTGAGAGTTGGACCATAAAGAAAGCTAAGCATCAAAGAATTGATGCTTTTTGAACTGTGGTGTTAGAGAAGACTCTTGAGAGTCCTTTGTACTGCAAGAAAATCAAACCAGTCAATCCTAAAGGAAATCAGTCCTGAATATTGATTTGAAGGACTGATGCTGAAACTGAAACTTCAATACTTTGGCCACCTGATGTGAAGAACTGACTCATTGGAAAAGACTCTGTTGCTCGTAAAGATTGAAGGCAGCAGGAGGAGGTAATGACAGAGGATGAGATGGTTGGATGGCATCACCAACTCGATGGATATGAGTTTAAGCAAGCTCTGGGAGTTGGTGATGGACAGGGAGGCCTGGTGTGCTGTAGTCCATGGGGTCGCAAAGAGTTGACATGACTGAGTGACTGAACTGAACCAAACCTGTTTTTTTTTTTTTTTTTTTTTTGTGGCTAAAGCTAGAAACTGCATCACCCCTATCCTTGCCCTTGCCCTTATATCCTGGCCTTCCAAAGGATTGGCACTTTCTTTTAGATCCAGTGAATGACATTGGAATATTCAAGCAATGATATCCAGGTGGAGATGCAAAACATACATCCTTGTGATGATGATTAAAGCTAGACACCAAAAGCACAGATATAAACTTCTAGCAATAAAATATATAGACCATGGGGATGTAATGTACAGCACAGGGAATATAGTCATTACAAATTTGTAACAGTGACAGATTTGCATGGTGACAGGTGGTAACTGACCTTAATGTGTTAATCATTTCATACCATAAAACAGGGGTGCCCAACTGGGCTGCACAGCAGGAGGTGAGCAGTGGGCAGGTGAGCCAGCAAAGCTTCACCTGCCACTCCCCATTGCTCCACATCACTTGCATTACCACCTGAACCATCATTCACATTACCCCTCACTCCCATCTGTGGAAAAATTGTCTTCCATAAAACTGGTCCCTAGTGCTAAAAAGGTTGGGGACCACTGCCATAAAAGATATTGAATCACCATATTGTATATCTGAAACTAATACTGTTTGTTAATTATAACTCTATAATAAAAAATTTGATCTTAGACCTCTACCTCTGTATATTCCCTGAATTACACAAACAAACAAAAAAAATTGGAACCTTATGCAAGGCAAAAAAAAAAATGGGGGTGGGGGGAAGAACTAGTTATACAAACTAAAACATGAACAAATCTCAAAATAACTATTCTGAGAAACAGAATCCAGACAACAAGTAGGATATTTTGCATGATTTCATTTACTGAAGTTTCTAGAAAATGTCAGTTAATGGATGGTAACAGAAAGCAGACCAGTGGCTGCCTGGGGATGGTGGAGTGGGGACAAGGGAGGAAGAGTGAGAGAATGTGAAGGTCATAAGAAACTTTGGGGGTAATAGGTATGTTCACTGCCTGGTAGTGATAGTTTTATAGTATATCCATATGTCAAACTTAGCAAAATTCATACCTTTTTTTTTTTCTAATTTTATTTTATTTTTAAACTTTACATAATTGTATTAGTTTTGCCAAATATCAAAATGAATCCGCCACAGGCATACACGTGTTCCCCATCCCGAACCCACCTCCCTCCTCCCTCCCCATAACATCCCTCCAGGCTGTCCCAGTGCACCAGCCCCAAGCATCCAGCATCCTGCATTGAACCTGGACTGGCAACTCATTTCCTACATGATATTTTACATGTTTCATTGCCATTCTCCCAAATCTTCCCACCCTCTCCCTCTCCCACAGAGTCCATAAGACTGTTCCATACATCAGTGTCTCTTTTGCTGTCTCGTACACCGGGTTATTGTTACCATCTTTCTAAATTCCATATATATGCGTTAGTATACTGTATTTATGTTTTTCCTTCTGGCTTACTTCACTCTGTATAATAGGCTCCAGTTTCATCCACCTCATTAGAACTGATTCAAATGTATTCTTTTTAATGGCTGAGTAATATTCCATTGTGTATATGTACCACAGCTTTCTTATCCATTCATCTGCTGATGGGCATCTAGGTTGCTTCCATGTCCTGGCTATTAGAAACAGTGCTGCGATGAACATTGGGGTACACGTGTCTCTTTCCCTTCTGGTTTCCTCAGTGTGTATGCCCAGCAGTGGGGTTGCTGGATCATAAGGCAGTTCTATTTCCAGTTTTTTAAGGAATCTCCACACTGTTCTCCATAGTGGCTGTACTAGTTTGCATTCCCACCAACAGTGTAAGAGGCAGTTTACTATAGTTTAATTATATCTCAATCAGGCTGTTAAATATTAAAAAATTGAAATGCTTTTTAAAAAGAATGTGTCCTGGAGACCCAGCAATGATAGAACAGGTAGATAAGCCATTTTCATGTAGAGTTGCTATATTTTAACAAAAAGCATAATGAAGCTGCAGACAATGGCTTAGTTCTATTGGCCATTTTGTAACCTTTAAGTCACCTTTAAGTTTTTGTAAGGCAATGCTAGTCCTGCTTTGCTATACACAGATTTAATGGCAGGTAATGACAGGTAATTTTTACTTTCACATATGCAACAGGAATTCTGCTGGTGCCTTTTTGTCAACAATAAGGGAGACTGGACCACTTTCTTGGCTACCTTGCTTGTTTTCTTACATCACGAATTTCCAGCAATTAACATGAATTAGTAAACCATTCTTGAGCTTACTAAAATATGTTCCTACCACAAAGAGATAATGAAATTCCAAGCTAGCAATAATCCTTATTGAAAAGTTAACTTCAGGCATGAAATATACTTCTTTCAAAAAAATATCTTAAAACTGTCTTTGGGAAATGTACTGGAAATGCATGTGAAAGCCTTCTAAGATCTGTTTGTTTGTTTTCCCAAGTTGAACCAAAATCTATTCAATTTGAATGAAAAAGTTGACTTTCCCCTTGAAATGAGCTTTGCCATATGGATGTTCTAAGCCACATCTTATAACATTTTAAGGATATTGTTTTACTTCAGAAAAAAGATCTGTCTCAACACCCTACCAAAAAACATTAGAACAGGCTGTTTGTGATTATAACTATAAACAAAATGAATCCAGAATGTTTAACAATGTATAAATGCATAATAGACTGAGCATATGAAGTATTTAATAGTACCATTCAGAGTACCTTAAAAATAAACCTAACTGAAAATATCATTGATTAAATGTGGATCTGCTCACAAACTGCAAAGGAATTACTGAGATTTATGAAAGCCTTTGACTGTGTGGATCACAATAAATTGTGGAAAATTCTGAAAGAGATGGGAATACCAGATCACCTGACCTGCCTCTTGAGAAATCTGTATGCAGGTCAGGAAGCAACAGTTAGAACTGGACATGAAACAACAGACTGGTTCCAAATAGGAAAAGGAGAACGTCAAGGCTGTATATTGTCACCCTGTTTATTTAACTTGGAGAAGGAAATGGCAACCCACTCTAGTATTCTCACCTGGAGAATCCCACGGATGGAGGAGTATGGTAGGCTACAGTCCATGGGGTCGCAAAGAATCAGACATGACTGAGTGACTTCACTTCACTTATTTAACTTATATGCAGAGTACATCATGAGAAATGCTGGGCTGGAAGAAGCACAAGCTGGAATCAAGATTGCCAGGAGAAAATAACCTCAGATACGCAGATGACACCACCCTTATGGCAGAAAGCAGAGGAACTAAAGAACCTCTTGATGAAGGTGAAAGAGGAGAGTGAAAAAACTGGCTTAAAACTCAACATTCAGAAAACTACAGTCATGGCATCCAGTCCCATCACTTCATGGCAAATAGATGGGGAAAAAATGGAAATAGTGGCAGATTTTATTTTCTTGTGCTCTAAAATCACTGTAGATGATAACTGCAGCCATGAAATTAAAAAACGTTTGCTCTTGGAAGAAAAGCTATGAAAAACTTAGGCCACATATTAAATAGCAGAGACATCATTTTGCTGACAAAGTTCCACATAGTCAAAGGTGTGGTTTTTCCAGTAGTTATGTACAGATGTGAGAGTTGGACCACAGAGAAAGCTGAGCACTGAAGAATTGATGGTTTCAAATTTTGGTGCTGGAGAAGACTCACAAGAGTCCCCTGGATAGCAAGGAGATAAAACGAGTCAATCCTACAGCAAATCAACCCTGAATATTCATTGGAAAGACTGATGCTGAAGCTGAAGCACCTATACTTTGGTTACTTGATGCAACAATCTGACTCATTGGAAGAGACCCTGATACTAGGAAAGATTGAGGGCAAGAGGAAAAGGGAGTGGCAGAGCATGAGATGGTTAGATGCCATCACTGACTCAATGGACATGAGTTTGAGTAAACTCCAGGAGATAGTGAAGGACAGAGAAGCCTGGCATGCTGCAGTTCTGGGTTGCAAAGAGTTGGGCAGGACTTGTGACTGAAAAACACCCAAATATCCAGCAAGGCATAGTCAAAGAAATTTGTTTGTCAGTTTCAATTGTCGTTTCCAATATGGGCTGACTCAATAGATATCTAAGAATATGTTAAATTTTCCTCAGAGTAAGAATTATCTAACTTACATGTGTATAAACTTCATGTCACTGTATATAATATATTTGGGTAGTAAAACAATAATTACTGTATTTGCCTTAGCATGCAGTAGAAACTTTATGGATGAAAATATATATTTGTGCTAATATTTATTAAAATTTGGAAAGAAAAAAGAATAGAACTTTTACTTTAGAAAATTCTAGGGTGTGCATGAAATGAAAACAGAGGAAAATAGTTTTAACCTGTGTATAATGTACAGTGCCAAACAGTGGGAAAGTTGGTGTGGCAGAGTTCTTAATTTAAGGTGCATGAGCCTCTAGGGAGACCATGGGTGATAAAAGTATGTTTCTCAAAAACTTTCTGATGTATACAATTTAGTGTATATACATTCATGCATATTTATATTTATATATTTTGGATACTTTTAACCAAAACAATGGGATTATACTCTATACATTGTTATATAAACTCAACTTTTCACATGTATTTTAGGCATCTTTCTATATAAATGTGTAAAATAGACATCATAGTTTTTCATGATCCATGACATTAAATGGATGCACTATAATTTAACTAACTCCCTAATGATAAGCATATGGTTGTTTGGTTTTTTTTTTTTCAAAATTATAGAAAATAGTATACTGAATTTCTATATTTAAACCTATATTTATAATTCCAATAGAAAAATTCCCTAGGTGTTGACTATCTATCTTAAAAGATATGCCCATTTTTATTAATACAAACATTTGATAATTATTGCTGAATTAACCTCCAAAAATACTGCACCAACATAAAATCTCACAGCTACTCTATCAGGTATCTTACGTCTTCATCCTCCTCTCCTCTAGGTATTATCATTCCTTTACATTTTCCTAATCTGATATGTAAAATAAATGTTTTATTTTGGGTTAGAATTGACTAGTGAATATGAACTTTGGAAATTAAGGCTAGTCTGAATCCCATCTTTTCTCCTTGTTGCTTTGCAAACTACCTTAACATTTTGTTGTTGCTTTTTCAGAAAAAGGAAGATAGGTGGCGTAGGGCTTTCTGATTCTTTACTGTAGACTGGCCTGCATTTCAATGTGTTTAACCTGCTTATAGAAGACTCATAGTCTCTATCTTTAAGTACCAGTCCTAGCACATGTTCATGATGACTCAACATCTCGATTTCTTGCAAAATCTGAACATAGTATTGGTTTCTGTGTATGTTGAGTTGATATAAAGCCTGGTGTCTAGTTGCAATTTGCCCCCAAAGAATCAATTTTTATTGTAAACAATATTTACTATCAGAGTCTGAATCAGGCAGAGGATAATTGTAATTCTCCTGGATAAATGAAATTTCAAGAATGATAGACTTCAGGGGCTGAACTACTCACAGGAAAGACCATCTTGGTACTCCTGGGAAATTGCATGTCATTGAGTTTATGGAATGAGGTGGAATTTAATGGAAAGTGATTGAAGTTGGAGCAACTTTACATGGAATCATGGTAATGGTAACAAATCCTGTTTCACTATGTACAGTTGACCCCCTTCCTTATCCATAGTTTCACTTTCTATATTTTCCATTGCCTATGGTCAACCTCAGTTGGAAAGTGTTAACTAGCAAATTTCAGAAATAAACAATGCATAGGTTTTAAATTATGAGCCATTCTGAAAGGCATAATAAAAGCTCTCACTATAATACTCTCTCCCATGGGATCCCCAACCGTCAACACTATACGGTCTGAATATCCAACAGTTGACATCATCAAAGGCTTGATGATCCAGGATCATGTGAGGCAGATGATCCTTCTTTTGACTTATCTGTCATAGAATAATGCCTACATTGTTCAACTCACTTCATCCCATCACATATGCATTTTATCATCTCATATCATCACAAGAAGAAAGGTGAGTTATAGTACAATGAGATAATAATATTTTGCAGGAGAGACCACATTTACATAATTTTTATTATAGTATATTGTTATAATTGTTATATTTTATTATTAGTTGTTACTCTCTGTGCCTAATTTATAAATTAAACTTTATCATAGGTGTGTGTGTGTGTGTGTATATATATATATATATATATATGAAAAAGGAAGGTGAAAGTGTTAGTCATTTGGTCATGTCCGACTCTTTGTGACTCTATGGACTGTAGCCTACCAGTCTCCTCTGTCCCTGGGATTCTCCAGGCAAGAATACTGGAGTGAATAGCCATTCCCTTCTCCAGGGATGTTCCCGACCCAGTGATTAAAGCTGGGTTTCTTGCACTGCAGACAGATTCTTTACCTTCTGAGCTACCAGGGAAGCCCATGTATAGGAAAAAGCATAGTCTAAATAGGGTTTGGTATTATCCTTGGTTTTAGGCATCCACTGAGGGTCTTGGAATGCATCACACTTGGATAGGCAGAACTACCATATGCATGGTATTGTGGTCCAAATTGTTAATATAACCCCTTGCTTTAGGATGTGGAGATACTTGGCACCTATTGGACTGTTCTCAGCCTGTCTGCCTCTGCATAAACACTGAGATCACAAGCATTTCATTTTAATATGTTAATCTGGGTTGTTAAAAAAAAAAAGTATTTTCAACATGGCCAGGGAAACATGAGCCCTGTGATTCAGTTACTGTTCAGTTTCAATAGGCATGGATGGTTTCAAGACCTCATTTACCCTCTGTTGTAGAAGAAGGTGGGATACAAATAATATAGAAACTCTGCTCTGGATAGGTTTGGAATTTACTTGGAGAGACAGGCCAAGCATAGAGGATATAATTAAAGGGTAGCTCTGTGGAAGCTGGCTAAGTTTCTGTCATGATTGGTTCTGGGAAGTGGAATCCTGATTCAACTCCTGTTGCTGGGACGTGTTTTTGGCCTTCTCCTGTCACTTGAGGCAGTTGAACATGGCATTAGATTCTAGACAAGGCCAAATAAGCCTCAGAAATTTTCAATGGTTACACTAATTAGAACGAGAAAAATATTATTTTCTAGAAGTCATCAAATATGAAATCTGACTACCAGCCACCTTTGCAAAAACCCCATAATTTCTTAAAAAGAGCCACCTTCAATGACCTACTAAAACATACATCTTTCCTAAAGGTCATCTCATAATCATTTCATCAATTTTCCATGTAGGCCCTGCCTGCTATCAAAAGAGAATCATTACTCAAAATGTATAAGTACAGTGCCTCTGAAGTTATCCTTGTGCAGGAAAAAATGTCTGCCTTTAGAGTAAGACCGTCTTGTTTTTGTGCCTCATTTTTGCTCAGACCAGGAGGCGCTAAGTGGTAAAGAACCCACTCACCAATGCAGAAGACATAAGAGATGCAGATTCAATCCCTGGGTTGGGGAGATCTCCTGGAGAAGAAATAGCAACCCACTCCAGTATACTTGCCTGGAGAATCCCATGGACAGAGAAGCCTGGCAGGCTACAGTCTATGGGGTCACAAAAGAGTCGGACATGACTGAGCGACTAAAACTTTCACTTTTTTCTGCTTCTTACTACTTAGGTGAGTTTAAATAGTGATTAAGAGGACAGAACGGAAAAGGTAATGGCACCCCACTCCAGTATTCTTGCCTGGAAAATCCCACGGACAGAGGAGCCTGGAAGGCTGCAGTCCATGGGGTCACTGAGGGTTGGACACAACTGAGCGACTTCACTTTTACTTTTCACTTTCATGCATTGGAGAAGGAAATGGCAACCCACTCCAGTGTTCTTGTCTGGAGAATCCCAGGGATGGGGGAGCCTGGTGGGCTGCCGTCTATGGGGTCACACAGAGTCGGACATGACTGAAGCGACTTAGCAGCAGCAGCAACACCAGTAGCAGCAAAAGGGCAGAAACTAGAGACAAAGCAGCCTGATTTCAAATTTCAGCTTTGCCACTCTTGGCAAACCTTGAGCAAGTTACTAAACCTCTTTGTAACTCAGGCACTATATCTGTAAAGTGTGAATAACAACAGCTCCTACTTTATAAGGTAGTTATTCGAAGTAAATGGGCTTCTGTATGTAAAATGCTTAGATGAATGTCTAGTAACAAGTAAACACTGTGGATGTTTTGACAATGATGATGATGACTATGATGATTATGGTGGAGCCAGGGATAATTTACAGTGTAGAGCTACAGTTTTCTTATCTGGAAAACTTGAGACAGTACTCCCTATTTCCCAGAATTACTGCAGGGCTTAACAGATAAAGGTATAAAGGATTTAGTATAAATAAATAAATGTGTTCCCACCACCCTACCCCAGTTATTCTTTCCTTTGTCTATGGAAAAGTGGGAATGACAGATTCAGAAATTGAGAGCCTGGATTGTTTGTGTTTCTTTTAATGTCATTGAGCCTATAAGCATATATATGGTCTTTCAGTACCTATACTAAGTTAAGTGAAAGTTGTTCAGTCATGTCTGACTCTTTGCAACCCCATGGACTATACAGTCTGTGGAATTCTCTGGGCCAGAATACTGGAGTGGGTTCCTTTCCCTTCTCCAGTGGATCTTCCCAACTCAGGGATCAAACCCAGGTCTCCTGCATTGCAGGTGGATTCTTTACCAGCTAAGTCACAAGGAAAGTTTATACTTAACATGTCCAACAAAGTATTTATGCTACCTCAGTTTGATAACGTAACATTCATTGGAGATATTCCCAAACCATTATAACTGTTGATGAAGTAATTTGGGGTATATCACAAACACCGAGTCAGTCCTCTTTTCTTGGAAGGAATGTTCCTTAGAAAAGCCATCTGACTGGCTATCAAATAGGTCCACCCAATCCGACTGACAGACAAAAACTTCCCCTGATCCATTCTCCTTCATGTTAGCACCACTGCAAAATCTTCTAGCTATCAATAGACGTCTACTGAATTTCTTCTACCCATCTATCATTTTGTGATAGACATGAAAACATGTCCAAACCCTCCTTCAAGGAAGGACTTACTTATTGACCAAGCTGCTAGAAGTGTACTCAACCCCTTCAAGGACTGTCTAAGGTCATACTCTTTTAGGGGAAGCCCAAATAAGGGTGGGGGTTATAATATTCTAATAATTTGGCTAATTGAGGGCCATTATAGTTCTAGAGTTCCCTGTGTAGTTGGCTGAGGCTCTGAGATCTGCAATGTAGCTCAATCTTTTCCTCTAATCAGTTCTACTTCTTTTTCTTCCCTTCTGCAGGTTTAGATCCCAAGGCCACTTCCTAGCAAACATCCACCCCATTAAACTCCAACTAAACATCTGCTTTTCAGAGAATTTAACCTGAAATGTACATGAACTTGCCAGGTACTCTCTGGAGGGTCTATGTATTTTTGTGTTTGGACCAAAAAAAGAAAATCCCCTGCCTTCTAGGAACTTAGACTCTCACTATGGTTATAAGACAAGTCCACACAAAATAGCACTTCTAAACAGTTAGTCTCAGCATTAAAAAGAGAGAGAGAGAGAGAGAGATTTCTCAGTCTAAATTAGTTAAGTAAGAGACAGCTTCAAGAATGTACTAGGGCTTGAACAGGATCTTAAAGATACATTAAATTCAATTAGTAAAAGAGACTGGGAGAACATACTACTACGTGAAGAAACAGCATTAATGCAGGACAACAGGAAATACTGAAAAAATGACCAAATCATGTTGCTTCTCTTATCCAACCATCTAAGATGCACACATTGACAATGAAATAGATGATTAATGTTTAAGGTTCAGAGTTCAAGGATCTTTGCTTTGTGTATTATCCAATCTGAGTCTAAAAGTCTTTGATTAGAAGCAGTATTTAGAACACTGGTTCTTAATCATGGTTGACATATCCCCAATCTCCCAGGGGACATTTGGCATATTCTGGAGGCATGTGTAATTATTATCTCTGGACAGAATCCTACTGACATCTAGTGGATAGAGGCCAGGGACAGGACAGACCCCCCACAACAAAGACTCATCTGGCCAAAAATGTCAATAGTGCTAAGGTTGAGAAACCTGACTTTAGTCTATTTTTGTCCTTAATGTATATGAACATTCATATCCAAAAGCACAAAATTGTACCTTCATCCTTTTCCATGTAATACTAGCGGTTCAGTATTTCCATGACCATATATAAAGCACTCTTTATTAAAAGTTCCAGATATTCTGTCCAATATAACAAATACTGAACAAATATGGCTATTTAACAGTTGAAATATGGTTGATCTAAAATGTAATAAGTGCAAAGTATTCACCAGATTTCAAAAATTTACTATTAAAAACTTAAAATATATCATAAATAATTTTAAATGCTTCTAGAGTGTTAAAATTGTTGTTTAGTCACTAAGATGTGTCTGGCTGTTTTGCAACCCCATGGACTGTAGCCTGCCAGGCTCCTCTGTCTGTGAGATTTCCCAGGCAAAAATATTGGAGTGGGTTGCCATCTCCTTCTCCAGGGGATCTTCCCTACCCGGGGAACTTCCCGACCCAGGGATCAAATTTGACCCTCCTGCATTGGTGGGAAGATTACCACTGAGCCACCTGGGAAGCCCCCATATTAAAATTATTGCATGTTGAAACATATTTGGTTAAATAAAATATATTACTGAATTCATTTAATTGTTTATAGTCAGTTTTAAAGTATGCCTATTCACAAATCTAAAATTATATACATGGCTTATGTTATATTTCTATTGGACAAAGCTGATCTACATGACTGCTCATCTTTATCAGTTTCCTTTAGTCTCTGAACAGATCCAGATCCTCATGCCAATTATTTGGCACACCCAGAATCTAAGGGGAATCCTGTTTAATCTCCTAGAGCTGCTGTTTCAAACACTCGGCCTACTGATTACATGTAGCATATGACACAGTGTTATACAATTTTTCATCTCTGTCCAGAATTGTCCATATTCTATCATAGTGACTTGGTGATGAACTGCTGTTT
Organism: Bos grunniens; assembly: GCF_055505025.1. NCBI lineage: Eukaryota > Metazoa > Chordata > Mammalia > Artiodactyla > Bovidae > Bos > Bos grunniens. The sequence goes on from NC_141194.1 coordinate 139,815,737, forward strand.
CCAGAATATTCCTCCTACAAATATAAATATTTACCTATAGCTATCAGTTGTAACTTCTCCTTTTTTATTTATAACTTTATCAAGTCTTCTCCTTTTTCTTTTTTTTCTTGATGAATCTGGCTAAAGGTTTATCAATTTTGTTTATCTTCTCAAAGAACCAATTTTTAGCTAGTTTTACACTATTGACAATAGCCAGGATATGGAAGCAACCTAAACGTCCATCAGCAGAGGAATGGATAAAGAAGATATGGTATAGACATACAATGGAATATTACTCGGCTATAAAAAGGAATGAAATTGGGTCATTTGTAGAGATGTGGATGAACCTAGAGAGTGTCATACAGAGTAAAGTAAGTCAGAAAGAGGAAAACAGATATCATATATTAACACACATATTAATGTGTTATATGTGTTAATGGAATCTAGAAAAATGGTATAGATGATCTTATTTGCAAAGCAGAAAGAGACAGACATACAGAACAAAGGTACGGGTACCAAGGGGGTAGGGGGAATTGGGAACTAGGGAACTAAATATAAAAAAAAAAACTTACAAAATAAGTATAAACTTATAAGTATATACTTATATATGTCTTATAAGTATAAAAAAATAAGATCATGGCAACTGGTCCCACCAGTTCAGGGCAAATAGATGGGCAAACACTGGAAACAGTGAGAAAATTTATTTTCTCGGGGTCCGAAATCACTGTAGCCATGAAATTAAAAGACGCTTGTTCCTTGGAAGAAAAGCTATGACCACCTAGACAGCATATTAAAAAGTAGAGACATTACTTTGCCAACAAAGTAATCCCATTATGAGGGTCCTATTTTCATGGCCTCATCTAAACCTGATTACTTCCCAAAGCCACCCTCTCCAAATACCATCATGGGGAAGGGGTAGGGTTTCAGCATATGGATTGGGGGCAGGGGCACAACTCAGTCCACAGTAGTTAGTAACAACTAAAGTGTGCCTTGATACTTTGAAATTGTAGCAGAACATGTACTATTAATAAAAACCTGGTGCTGTTTAAAAGGAAGTTACTTCAATGACTTCCTGTTGTTTATAGTACAGAGTTCCAATTTCTTATGCTCAATACACATATCCCCAGTCTGATCTCTTATTAGTCAACTTCATAAACACTGTTAGCAAAGTAGAGGATTCTCCTCATTGACACCTAAACGCAGTTCACATTCTTTTAATAGCCTGTGTTCCACATATTTGTTCATTCAATTTGCTTAAAATGGTCTCCCTAATCCTTTCTCCTTGTAATAACATTATCAAGAATTTTGATATTGAATAATTGCATTGAGCAAATGGTAAGCACACAATTGGTTTTAGTTATGTACTTATCATGGATTATCTCCTTTAATTCTTGCAACAACCCAATGAGGCAGATATTATTAGGATCCCTGTTTTCACAGATATGAAACCTGCCACTATAAAGACTAAGTAACTTGGTCAAAGTCCCAGCACTATATATTACATAACGCAAGAGCTTGAATTCGAACTGAGTTTTATCCTGCTATACGAACTAAGTTTCAACACTTGTATTATGCTTTCTGGAGTCAGAATTCTCAAAAAAATTTTGTTTTCATAATGTGATTAATTTAAAGATAGTGAATGGTTCCAGACAACCATTTCCAATGATGATGATTCACTGACTTTATTATTTTTTAAGAATTGGAAAATATTAGATATTAATCCTATGGACAAAACATATCTAAAGGGAAACATCCACCACAAACAAAATTTATTCAACAGGCATTTCACAGCCAAATGGGCATCTTTTAAAAATAGAATATTGCTGTAAGTTGATGGAAATAGCTTCTCAGAACTTCTTAAAGCTTCTAAGCAGCAAACATTTGCCAGATTGTTTAAAAAAATTATAATTCCCATGGTCTATTGATATCATTTAATTTTAGACAACATCAAGTAGATAGAAGTGAAATGTCTGCATTAGCACTGACTGCTTGGGACTCATACATCTCTCATTCTCAGTCAAGATACTGAATGTACAACATGGACACACGTGCCAAGTAGCTACAATATGCATAGATCTCTTTCAAGCATGATGGCATTTAAAGTCATACTATAACACCAAGTGAAATATTTTGTACCACAACACAATAACCACTTCTACACAGGCTAGGCCCAGACTCCTCACCCAATAGTACATTTACTTAAGTTAATAGATGAATGTTACGAATGCCTACTATATACTCTCACCATTGAGGACAAAGTAGTGAACAAAAGATTGCAATTAGAGAGCTATCAGTATAGAGGAAAAGACACAGTGTAAACATGTGATTAAAATGACTGAGATTAAAATTAACTCATGTAATTAAAATTGCCCATCCGCAGATGAATGGATAAGAAAGCTATGGTACATATACACAATGGAGTATTACTCAGCCATTAAAAAGAATACATTTGAATCAGTTCTAATGAGATAGATAAAACTGGAACCTATTATACAGAGTGAAGTAAGCCAGAAAGAAAAACACCAATACAGTATACTAACACATATATATGGAATTTAGAAAGGTGGTAACAATAACCCTGTGTACAAGACAGCAAAAGAGACACCGATGTATAGATCAGTCTTATGGACTCTGTGGGAGAGGGAGAGGGTGGGGAGATTTGGGAGAATAGCATTGAAACATGTATAATATCATGTATGAAACGAGTTGCCAGTCCAGGTTCGATGCACGGTACTGGATGCTTGGGGCTGGTGCACTGGGACGACCCAGAGGGAGGGTAGGGGAGGGAGGAGGGAGGAGGGTTCAGGATGGGGAACGCGGGTACACCTGTGGCGGATTCATTTCGATATTTGGCAAAACTAATACAATATTGTAAAGTTTAAAAATAAAATAAAATTTTAAAAAAATTGCACATTGTGTAGGTGTCTCTAACAGGAAGACCTGATGTAGTTTGGGATTCCTGGTTTCCTTCTTTAAGAAGTCATGCTTGAGCTGAAACCTGAAGGATGAGTAAGAGTTGGTCAGGGATGAAAGGGACTCACAGAGAACAGGAATATTTCAGACAGAGGAAACAGCAGATGTTCAAAGGCAAGGGGAGGGTTTGGCACTTTCTAAGAATGGAGCAAAGCCTAGGATGGCTAGAACAGAATAGTACGTTTGAGTCAAACATGAGTGGAACTTGTAAATATATATTTGGAATAGTTCCTTTAGACACCTGTAGGGTAAGTGAACTTCCAGATACTCAAGCTGGTTTTAGAAAAGGCAGAGGAACCAGAGATCAAATTGCTAACATCTGCTGAATCATGGAAAAAGCAAGAGAGTTCCAGAAAAAACATCTATTTCTGCTTTACTGACTATGCCAAAGCCTTTGACTGTGTGGATCACAATAAACTGTGGAAAATTCTGAAAGAGATGGGAATACCAGACCACCTGACCTGCCTCTTGAGAAATCTGTATGCAGGTCAGGAAGCAACAGTTAGAACTGGACATGGAACAACAGACTGGTTCCAAATAGGAAAAGGAGTATGTCAAGGCTGTGTATTGTCACCCTGCTTATTTAACTTATATGCAGAGTACATCATGAGAAACGCTGGACTGAAAGAAACACAAGCTGGAATCAAGATTGCCAGGAGAAATATCAATAACCTCAGATATGCAGATGACACCACCCTTATGGCAGAAAGTGAAGAGGAACTAAAAAGCCTCTTGATGAAAGTGAAAGAGGAGAGTGAAAAAGTTGGCTTAAAACTCAGCATTCAGAAAACGAAGATCATGGCATCTGGTCCCATGACTTCATGGGAAATAGATGGATAAACAGTGGAAACAGTGGCTGACTTTATTTCTGGGGGCTCCAAAATCACGGCAGATGGTGACTGCAGCCATGAAATTAAAAGACACTTACTCCTTGGAAGGAAAGTTATGACCAACCTAGATAGCATATTCAAAAGCAGAGACATTACTTTGCCAACAAAGGTCCGTCTAGTCAAGGCTATGGTTTTTCCTGTGGTCATGTATGGATATGAGAGTTCGACTGTGAAGAAGGCTGAGCGCCAAAGAATTGATGCTTTTGAACTGTGGTGTTGGAGAAGACTCTTGAGAGTCCCCCTGGACTGCAAGGAGATCCAACCAGTCCATTCTGAAGGAGATCAGCCCTGGGATTTCTTTGGAAGGAATGATGCTAAAGCTAAAACTCCAGTACTTTGGCCACCTCATGCGAAGAGTTGACTCATTGGAAAAGACTCTGATGCTGGGAGGGATTGGGGGCAGGAGGAGAAGGGAACGACAGAGGATGAGATGGCTGGATGGCATCACTGACTCAATGGACATGAGTCTGAGTGAACTCCGGGAGTTGGTGATGGACAGGGAGGCCTGGCGTGCTGCGATTCATGGGGTCGCAAGGAGTTGGACACGACTGAGTGACTGAACTGAACTGAACTGAACTGAGGCTAAGTTATATATTTTATGCTAAGACAAAGAGGAGGCCACTGAATTCCTTCTTAACGCATAAGAGAAAATGATGATATCCAGCTCCTTTCTCTCTTTCATTCTATAGGTGTTCACTAAAAATTGTTTAGGTCCTATATGTTTTATTGAAAATAGAGATTAGCAATGTGGTTGTGTCCTCAAGATGCATACAGTCTAGTTTGAATACTTTTAGCCTCCGTTTACTCATTTGTAGAAGAGAAAAAATAAGATAAAGATATATCATAAAAATAAAGGGCAATAATAAAAAATAGTTACACTTTAAGCACTCAAGAGAAACTGAAAGTGTTGTTATACACCAATGATTATACAGCATTTTTAATAGCTTTGTATACAATATTCCCTCTGAATATTGGAAGACTGAGTTCACCAGAATGATTGGGGCTGGAAGTGGGGTGGCGAGGGTGGACTTCTAAACTACAAATTAACTCCTCTGTAAAGATTTTTCCAACCCTCAAAACTGCCTTTGTTCCACTATTCTGCTTACCTCTCTTATAGTACAAATCACACTTCATCACTATTATTAGTCTGTATTTATTGCCACTGTGAATAACTTGAGGGTTGAATTATAGCCTATTTATCTCTGTCTCCAGAATCTATCACATGGTCTTGCATCTAGTAACAATTCAGTAAATATTTATTCACTGAAAGAAGATACACACACACGAATCAATTATTAAAGGTTAGTGAATTAATACCTAAAGTGGTATATTATGTACTTTAGACTGTAAGTAACATAGCATCAGAAAAATAAAAGTGATAATGGTAGGCTATAATAAAGAAGCCCTCGCAGAACTGTTTGGATTTGAAATAAATGTTTAAATCATGACATGTTGTGGAAAAACAGATTTTCGTAGATACAGTGAGAAACATGGTAGCTACATCAATGCTTTGGTAGAGTTTACATAGGTAAGTAAAAACTTGAAATGTTCAGGTCAAGCTATATTAGGGAGGATGGGGAAATATCATTTTTAGGCATCTATTATACCCCATAGATTGTAACAGACTTTTTACTTACATTTGTATAACTTCATTTTTGATATATAAGAGTCTATCTCAAAACCTGGTGATATAAAAAATGTATTTAGTTCATGACTTTGCAAGTTGGGAATTTGGGCTAGGCTCATCTGGACAGTTCTGATGATCTTGGCTGGGCTCATTCATGTATCTGCAGCTAGCTTCTGGAAGTTAGCTTCTTGTCAACTGCAGTTATGTGGGTGAATTTTATCATGTTTCTCATCATTCAGCAAGCTAGCTTAGGCTGTTAACACTTTATGGCTAGGTTGCAAAGGGGAAGGAGAGGGCAATATGCAATGTCTAAGCACTTGTAAAGCCTCTGCTTGAGAGGGAAGACCCTCTGTTTGCACCATGTTTGCTAATGTTTAATTGATGAGTTTATCATATGGCCAATTTCAGACCAAGAAGTAGACATTTAGACTCTACTTTTGATGGAAGGGGCTGAAAATTTGTGTTGAAAAAAATGGCATGCATGTGGCTGCTGCTAAGTCACTTCAGTCGTGTCCGACTCTGTGCGACCTCATAGATGGCAGCCCACCAGGCTCCCCTGTCCCTGAATACTGGAGTGGCTTGCCATTTCCTTCTCCAATGCATGAAAGTGAAAAGTAAAGTGAAGTCGCTCAGTCGTGTCCGACTGTTAGCGACCCCATGGACTGCAGCCTACCAGGCTCCTCTGTCCATGGGATTTTCCAGGCAAGAGTACTGGAGTGGGGTGCCATTGCCTTCTCCATGCATGTGGAAGTGGGAAGAATTATTGAAGCCCTTTTAATCAATCTGTATCAACATTTTCTCCAGTATTCAAAATAATCATGGAGGCAGCAAATGAAGTTCAGAAAATTTGAATGACTTGCAAACATTACACATTAACAAAGCACAGATTAGAGCCCAGCTCTAACTCCAAATCCTATGTTATTTCTTCCATGTGAGGCATCGTTCTGGAGAATAATTAGTTTCCAGTTGTTGAGAGCTATTATAGATCCTTGATTTTGTTGGTAACCTGGTGAAAGCATTGTTCCATGAAGATTGCTCCATGGGTTGGAGGGAATGGAGTGAGATAAGGGAAATTTCTCTGTGTTGTTACCACATCCATGCATAGGATTTTAGGTACAAATTCAAGCAATCTTCTAGAACCCAGGGAACACAGCTAAATGCTCAGGACCCTACACACAGCTATTTTCTACCTTAATAGCAGAAAAAGCCTTAGTATATTTGCACAGTGAATAATTTTCTTCTCTAAAGCTACTTTTTGGGAGAAGGTTCAGAAACTCAAGTTCTTATGGTTCTCAAGTCCTTGTGTGGTCACAAATAATAAAATAAAACCCACCAAAAATAATAAAATTAGAACCTCATTAAAAAGAACTTATTTTATTGATAGACATGTAACTCAATCCAAAATATGATGAATAAGAAATATTTCATACATCTTCTGTTTGAAATTGAAAAAAAAAAGTCAATTTCTTTTAGTGAACAAAGTGGTCCTATTACAGAATACACATATATAGGGAGAATTAAGTTTAATATCCAATTGTCCCCTGAAAAACCCTTTTCATAAATGTGTGCACATTGCTTATTGCATCTCAGTATTTGGTTCTGAGTAAATCATGAAGTGTAAATATCTCATAATTCCATAAAATGAATAGTTACTTCCCTAGCGGATTGAGTTTTCAAAAGGATTTGTGGAAAATAGCCATCGACCTTCATTTCCTTCTGCTTTCCCTTTGTATCCAGCATTTCCTATTTCAGGAAATAATTCTGTTCATAAGCATAGAACTTTTTGTTAGTTTCTTTCCCACCCTGGTTCTTTGAGGTAATAGCTCAGCTCCTATCACTGTCTACCACACATACTCTAATTATAAAACACATACATAACTCATAGAGGTTTTAATTCATTTTATTTTCAGAGGAGCTAATCTCAGTCTCCAACCAGCATATCTCAGAGAGTTACTCACAGTCAAGGGTAGACAAATTAAAAGCAGTGCAGGAGTAGGAGTAGTTTGTTCTGTATTCCACGGTTTCATAGTTATATGTCCTTGAAGAAGATATCACCCTTTAGGGCTTTATGTATGTATTTGTGAAACGGGAATAACAGCAACAACAATAATAAAACTACCAGAAAAAGTTAAGCTGGATGTCTCAGAGACAAAGATGTACTCTGGGTCCTTTGAATCCATTAAGATTATCAATAAGATGGACTTCCTTGGTGGTACAGTCCCCTGCCAATGCAGAGGACATGGGTTAGATCCCTGGCCGAGGAAGATACCACATTCTGCGAAGCAACTAAGCTTGTGCACCACAACTGCTGAGCCCGCACTCTAGAGCCCGGGAACTGCAACTACTGAAGCTCGTGTGCCTAGAGCCTGTGCTCCACAACAAGAGTATTTGTGTGTGTGCTCAGTCGTGTCTAACTCTCTGCGCCCCCATAGACTCTAGCTCGCCAAGTTCCTCTGTCCATGGAGTTTTCCAGGCAAGAATACTGGAGTGGGTTGCCATTTCCTACTATCACAACAAGAGAAATCATGACAATGAGAAGCCAGAAAACCACAATGAAGAGTAGCCCCTCTTACCACAGCTAGACAAAGCCCATGCATAGCACTGAAGACTCAGCACAGCCAAAATACATAATTGTTTTTAAAGATCGTTAATAAGAAACCAAAGCAATTACCCAACAAATACTACCATCAGCAGTATCAAACATTAGAAGGAAGTGTTTACTGCGTGTCAAAGACTGAGCGTTTCAGAGGTGAATAGTGGTAAATGTAATTTCTAGTCACCATAGGAAGGCCTAGAACTCTGGAAAAAATAACACATCTTATAAGGATAGTATTAGACTTTTGGCACTTGATCTTATATTCTGCTAGTTGCAGAATGAATCAGTGATGTTAGGAAGATGCTCATGGATAGGATTCCTAGGACCTGGATGCTAGTCTTATCTCTCCACTCCCTGATGAGGAGATGTTGGGTTAATGTCTTCCTTCTCTAAGGCTGTTTTATCATCTGAAGTTAGAAGACAAAATGGTATTGTATGAGTGTGACTTACTAAGCCTGCCATTGCAAAATAACTGGCAGCATAATTATACCTTTTCAAGCAAAATTAGTTCCAAGCTTTCCCTTCCACAGTGTTACACGGTGAATATGCAGGTCAGATTGTTACAGTGTCAGCTCTCAGTAAGTCTGTGAGGTAGGTAATTTCTATGAGGGCTTATATGTGTACTTTCTGTGTTGTGTGTGTGCTAAGTCACTTTGGTCATGTCCACTCTTTGTGACCCTATGGACTATAGGCTTAAAGGCTCCTCTGTCCATGGGATTCTCCAGGCAAGAATATTGGAGTGGGTTGCCATTTCCTTCTGCAGAGGATCTTCCCAACCCAGGGATCAAACCCACATCTCTTATGTCTTCTGCACTGGCAGGTGCGTTCTTTACCACTAATGTCACCCAGGAAGTATCATGTGTACTTTCTGATCAGGGCTATATGTGTACTTTGGAAATGATCAGGCCCTATATGTGTAGTTTCCCCAAATCCAAAGCCTTTCAAGGTAGCCACTGGACTGTCCTACTCATTTCAGAGCTACATAGCTCTACTCAAAGATTACTTAAGCTGCCATTTCCTCAAAAGGTGAATATGAATAAATTAGCTGGTGGAAGTGAGGACTCTACTCTGGATGCAAAAGTTACTTGCAATATGTCCTGTCCCTAATCCTACATGGGGGAGTAGAAAATAGATATAAAGGTGCTAATGAATAAAAAAAATAGTATGTATCTTTATTATGGTCTTAAGAGCAATAAAATATTCTCACTTTTATGGTCAATAATTAACCAAAGTGCTAGATGATGATGATGATGATGATGGTAATTATGATGGAAGAAAGGCCATCTGATCTCAAGTACTGGGTGTATCAGGTTTGCTGAAACCCAAATGACTTATTTCCGTTATAAAAAGGTTACAAAATCCATAAAATTTTCTTAAACAGCTTTGACTGATAAAACTTGACACAGCACAATGATGATGTGTGCTGTGGTTTAAAATGCTCATTTTTATTTTTCCTTTCTATTCGTCAGCAACCAAACTGAATCTCCTGCCTTCATACCATAAGACTCCTGGTAAGCTTTGCGTCTTCTGGAAAATTGTTTTTCCTGGGCATGTTGCTTCTAGTGTCTCATGCTGATGAATGACCCTGCTAGTGAAACACAATTTCTACTAAATCAACAAATAGTTGTTATAAAGGCTCTAAGTCTTACTCTATTCCTGCAACAAAAGCTTCCATCTCTTGCTCATTAATCCTTGTAAGTGAGATTCAAACGATGGGGAAAATTCCAATAAACTCTCTTCTCTTCTTAACTATTTTCTAGTTACTTCCTAAAATTCAGAGTAAGAGGCCTAATGCTAAGAAAGGAATGGTGAGACTTAAAGTGGGTTAGGGTATTTCTTAGGGGATAGGATCATTTAAGTGTCATTTAAGTGGAAATGTCCTCCCATTAGGATATGTCATCCATAAGCCTGTTAAATTGTATTTGATGAAGGAAGGGAGGGAAGAAGCAAAAAAAAAAAAAAAAAAAACAGAAGGCTGGGGGAAGACTAATGTTCAGGGAGCACCATGTGATTGCTGGATTTGGATCTGTATAAAAATGAGGCATTCTTGTTGGATTCAAAGGACAAAGGTGTCTCTGTGTAGTATATTCTTTGTCAGTTGTGGCCATACCAGTGTTTCACTGTTTTGGAGATTAAAGGGAATCATTATCATCATCATCATCATCATCATCATTATTACATCAGTCCTAAGAATTAGGCTTAGGCATATCCATTCAGTATTTACTCCCTGTATTTTTCAGGAGTCACCCTGGTGTTTCCCATTCCTGAAATAATGGTTTTGTTTAGTCAGGCAATACTTTGTAAGTGATGTGAGGTGTGTGTAGACAGGCTTCTGGTAATAATGATGTAAGATCATACTGGTGGGTTTCAGGTCTTAATTAGCAATAAATTGATCATCTTTATTGAGGGGGTGGCTAGCGAAAACAGCAGTTTCTCCCCATTCATTATGATCATGAGCTTTTAAATAGTAAGGGAGGATTGGTACCTGAGTAATCTTTCTATGAAACAATGAAGGTATCTTTCTGTCTAAAATATTTGAAAATTGTTGTTGGAGACCATACATTTACTGAAATATACATTTGCCTTTTTTTCCCCAGATGCTGTTTTCCAAATAAGCAGACCCAATTTCTCTATACTTTTCTGTGCCCCTGTAGTATCTCAGTATTGAGAAGCTATGGAGAACAGTGTTCACTGCTACCATGTCTCTGTTTTTATCAAAGGAAAATCCTAGGTCTCATTACAGAAATTTCTATATTATTGTTTCTTTTCTCCCAGACTTGAGCTTCAAACAAATGTCTTCATTTATTCATTATGTACAACTGTGAAGTGTCCCAGCAAGGTTCTAGGGATCTTTCCTTTAGATCCATCTCCCAAGGAGAAGGACTCCTGAGAGGTCTTCAGGTGAGCAGTCATTATTTTAATTATAGTAAGAAGAATATTATGCAAAAGTACAGGAAACACTTCAAAAGGATACAGCCTTTGCAGCTCTCTACTCTAATAATGGGTTTCCCTGGTGGCTCAGATGGTAAAGAACCTGCCTGCCAATGCAGGAGACTGGAGGTCAATCCCTGGGTAGGGAAGATACCCCGGAGAATGGAATGGCAACACACTCCAGTATTCTTGCCTGGAGAATTCCATGGGCAGGCTACCATCCATGGGGTTGCAAAGAGTTGGACATGATTGAGTGACTAAGCACACACATACTCTTAAAATACCTTCTGTGCAGTTTTAAGAGAGAAAATCCAAGTCTGGTCCATCCTGAAAGTATGTGTTCTGCAGTGTTCCAGCTCTAGAGGGGATACACCATCAGATGATATGCCAGAAAATAACTGGCATCTAGTCACCCAAAGCTCCTTCCTAAAGGTGGCTCATCAGAGCTAGAGCTTTAGCCTAGGGCCCTATAACACAAAACTATGCTTAGGTGGCAAGAGAGGATGAGATGGTTGGATGGCATCACTGACTCAATGGGCATGGGTTTGAGCAAAGTCTGAGAGCTGGTGAAGGACAGGGAAACCTGGCAGGCTGCAGTCCATGGGGTTTCAGAGAGTCAGACATGAGTCGTGGCTGAACAGCAACAACAATGCTTAGTGAATATGAGTCTCGCTTATTTAATTCTCCTATCCACAGAAATAACCAGGCAAAGTAGGGGACAATGGATCTTATCAATATCTGAAACAGAAACTCTGAAATAATCTTTCTATTAAATGCCTACAGTACAGTGATAATGCCTCAGGCTTTAGTAATCAACCATCAGATTACTAAATTTCTTCTGAAGCATCAAATGTCAAGAATAAAACAGTGTGCACTTATCATCAATAATATATGCACAGTGTAATCTACAGGAAACCTGGAATTTCATTCATAGATTATTTTGCCCAAGGAACTAGCTTCTAAAATTTTATATTAAAATCTACCTTCCAGATAAAGAGATAAATACATTTCCTTCTGGCACCAAATTCACAAAACTAGAGGTGCAAGTGGAAGTATAGTAAACAGGTACAAACACACATATACACCATACACATAAACACACATACATGTGGAAAGGTGGAGCAAGACAGATAGATACTGAAAATCAATAAGAAATATTCTCAGTGGACCAGAAACTATGAGGGATCATTGAAAACTGGAAAGTAGACATTAAGCCTCTGAGGGAAGACAGAGTCTTGGAAGGAAGCTTTGGTCAAGGTTAAGGGTGAGAACATTGTGCTACCCAAAAGAGAGGATCAGTACTAACAGTGCTGCACATCTGGAAACAGAAGAAACTAGGAGCTTGCAAGGACTTAAGAAAAACTAGAAAGGTAATTAGATGGCTCTCTCTACACACTTACCCAGTGAATTCAGTCCCAATACTATAGATACCTACTTCTTCTTTCAGGCCAAATGACAGAAATACTTAGAGATCATGGGAAAATTGTTGAAATTAGAAACCCTCAAACCAAGTGTCTTAGTCTATTCAGGCTACTTTAACAAGGTACTAAAGATTGGGTGGCTTATAAACAACATTTACTTCCCTGAGTTTTAGAGACTAAAAATCTGAATCAGGGTGCCAACATGGTTGAGTTCTGATGAAGACCCTCTTCTCAGCTGCAGACTGCTGACTACTTCTTGGCAGAAGTAGTCACATGCTGAAGAACCTCACATGGCAGAGAGGAGAAAGGGGGAGGAAACCCTCTTCTGACTTTCACAAGGGCACAGATTCAGTCATGAGGCTTCCAACATTATGTTTGTATCAAATCCTAATTACCTCCCAAAGGCTCCACCACCTAAGACCATCAAACTGGGGGATAGAGTTTCATCATATGAATTCTGGTGGGTGGGATACAAATATTCAGTCCACAACACTACCACAAGCCCCCCCCACCACCAAATTCATGTCTTTCTCACAAACAAAATATCCCATCCCTTAGTCCCCAAAGATAACTTGATCCAGCATCAACTCTAAAGTCTGAAGTCTCATCTAAAAATAACATATAAATCAGATAAAAATGGGCCTTGGGTAAAATCCATCCTGAGACAAAAATCTTCCCCAGATGTGAACAAGTGAAACCAACAAATTATACAAAGCCAAACTAAAATGAACAGTATGAAAAGGCAAAAAGGTATGATACCGAAAGATGAACTCCCCAGATCGGTAGGTGCCCAATATGCTACTAGAGAAGAGTGGAGAAATAACTCCAGAAATAATGAAGAGACAGAGTCAAAGCAAAAACAACACCCAGTTGTGGATGTGACAGGTGATGAAAGTAAAGTCCAATGCTGTAAAGAGCAATATGGCATAGGAACCTGCAATGTTAGGTCCAGGAAGCAAGGCAACTTGGAAGTGGTCAAACAGGAGATGGCAAGAGTGAACAGTGCCATTTTAGGAATCAGTGAACTAAAATGGACTGGAATGGGTGAATTTACCTCAAATGACAATTATATCTACTACTGTGGTCAAGAATCCCTTAGAAGAAATGGAGTAGCCATCATAGTCAACAAAAGAGTTCAAAATGCAGTACTTGGATGAAATCTCAAAAACGACAGAATGATCTCTATTTCCAAGGCTCTATACACATTCAATATCACAGTAATCCAAGTCTATGCCCCAACCAGTAATGCTGAAGAAGCTGAAGTTGAACAGTTCTATGAAGACCTACAAGACACTCTAGAACTAAAATCCATAAAAGATGTTCTCTTCATTATAGGGGACTAGAATGCAAAAGTAGTCAAGAGATACCTGGATTAACAGGCAAATTTGGCCTTGGAGTACAGAATGAAGCAGGGCAAAGGCTAATAGAGTTTTGCCCAGAGACGGTACTGGTCACAGAAAACACCCTCTTCCAACAACACAAGAGAAGACTCTACACATGGACATCACCAGATGGTCAATAGTGAAATCAGATTGATTATATTTTTGTAGCCAAAGATGGAGAAGCTCTATACAGTCAGAAAAAAAACAAGACCGGGAGCTGACTGTGGCTCAGATCATGAACTACGTAATGTCCAATTCAAACTTAAATTGAACAAGGTATGGAAAACCACTAGACCATTCAGGTATGACCTAAATCAAATCCCTTATGGTTATACAGTGGAAGTGACAAATAGATTCAAGGCATTAGATTTGATAGAAAGAGTACCTGAAGAACTATGGAAGGAGGTTTGTGACATTGTATAGGAGTCAGCAATCAAGACCATCCCCAAGAAAAAGAAATGAGAAAAGGCAAAATGGTTGTCTGATGAGGCCTTACAAATAGCTGTGAAAAGAAGAGATGCTAAAGGCAAAGGAGAAAAGGAAAGATATACCATTTGAATGCACAGTTCCAAAGAATAGCAAGGAGAGATAAGGAAGCCTTCCTCAGTGATCAGTGCAAAGAAATAGAGGAAAACAATAGAATGGGAAAGTCTAGAGATCTCTTCAAGAAAATTAGAGATACCAAGGGAACATTTCTCGCAAAGATGAGCACAATAAAGGACAGAAATTGTATGGACCGAACAGAAGCAGAAAATATTAAGAGGTAGCAAGATTACACAGAAGAACTATACAAAAGAGATCTTCAAGACCCAGATAAACATCATGGTGTGATTACTCACCTAGAGCCAGACATCCTGGAATGTGAAGTCCAGTGGGCCTTAGGAGGCATCACTATGAACAAAGCTAGTGGAGGTGATGGAATTCCAGTTGAGTTATTTCAAATCCTAAAACTGATGCTGTGAAAGTGCTGCACTCAATATGCCCATAAATCTGGAAAACTCAGCAGTGACCACAAGACTTGAAAAGGTCAGTTTTCATTCCAATCCCAAAGAAAGGCAATGACAAAGAGTGTTCAAACTACTGCACAATTGCCCTCATCTCACACTAGCAAAGCAATGCTCAAAATTCTACAAGCCAGGCTTCAACAGTACATGAACCGTGAACTTCCAGATGTTCAACCTGGATTTAGAAAAGGCAGAGGAACCAGAGATCAAATTGCCAACATCCACTGGATCATCAAAAAAGCAAAAGCGTTCCAGAAAAAACATCTACTTTTGCTTTATTGACTATGCCAAAGCCTTTGACTGTGTGGATCACAATAAACTGTGGAAAATTCTCAAAGAGATGGGAATACCAGACTACCTGACCTGCCTCTTGGGAAACCTATATGCAGGTCAGGAAGCAACAGTTAGAACTGGACATGGAACAGACTGGTTCCAAATAGGAAAAGGAGTACGTCAAGGCTGTATATTGTCACCCTGCTTATTTAACTTATATGTAGAGTACATCATGAGAAACACTGGGCTGGATGAAGCACAAGCTGGAATCAAGATTGCCGGGAGAAATATCAATAACCTCAGATACACAGGTGATACCACTCTTTTGGCAGAAACCAAAGAATTAAAGAGCCTCTTGATGAAAGTGAAAGAGGAGAATGAAAATTTTGGCTTAAAATCCAACATTCAGAAAACTAAGATCATAGCATCTTGTCCCATCACTTCATGGCAAATAGATGGGGAAACAGTGGAAATAGTGACACTTTATTTTTGGGGGGCTCCAAAATCACTGCTGATGATGACTGCAGCCATGAAATTAAAAGAGGCTGGCTCCTTGGAAGAAAAGCTATGATCAACCTAGACAGCATATTAAAACGCAGAGACATTACTTTGCCAACAAAGGTGCATCTAGTCAAGCCTATGGTTTTTCCAGTAGTCATGTATGGATGTGAGAGTTGGACTATAAAGAAAGCTAAGTGGTGAAGAATTGATGCTTTTGAATTGTGGTGTTGTAGAAACCTCTTGAGAGTCCCTTGGACTGCAGGGAGATCCAACCATTCCATCCTAAAGGAAATCAGTCCTGAATATTGATTTGAAGGACTGATGCTGAAGCTGAAACTCTAATACTTTGGCCACCTGATGCAAAGTACTGACATTGGAAAAGACCCTGATGCTGGGAAAGATTGAAGCTAGGTGGAGAAGGGGACGACAGAGGATGAGATGGTTGTATGGCATCACCAATTTGATGGACATGAGTTTGAGTAGGCTCCGGGAGTTGGGGATGGACAGGGAAGCCTGGAGTGCTTCTGTCAATGTGGTCACAAAGAGCTGGACACGACTGAGTG
This sequence comes from Bos grunniens, assembly GCF_055505025.1. NCBI lineage: Eukaryota > Metazoa > Chordata > Mammalia > Artiodactyla > Bovidae > Bos > Bos grunniens. Next base: position 139,831,877 of record NC_141194.1, read on the forward strand.
ACTGAACTGAACTGAAACCAAAGTATGATAGTGAGACAGGCATTGACTAAACATTCCCATTTCAAACGGAGAAACAGGAAAGAAGAAAGGTGACTAGTCTCTAGAAAGTTCAAATCCTCGCTAGGCAAACTTCATGAAATCTTAAGGTACAAAGATAATACTCTTTGGCTCCATACTCTGCCCTCCAGGCCACTGGAGCAGTAGTTCACCTATGTGGACTCCTCCAGGCCACTGGGATGACCACTGAGATGACCACTGAGATGACCCCCAGGCCACAGGGATGGCAGTCCTGCCCCCAAACTTTGCCAGGCAGGGGTTATCCTCCAGGGCTCTGTGGGATTACCTCACTCTCAAGGCTTTAGGCAGAAATCCCCTAGTCTGTTAAAAGCAAGGCAATAGTCCCACCTTTTCAAACTGAGATGGCAGCCCTGGTGATCTCCGAATCACCTTCAGACTCATTCTTTCCTTGTCTTAAAGAATAGCCTACTTTTGTAGCCAAATGCTCCTGTCTTATACTGGGTTGACCAAGAAGTTCATTCTGGTTTTTCTATAACATCTTATTAAAAACCTGAATGAACTTTTTGGCCAATCCAAAGAAAATTCAGCAAGTCCAACAGACTTTCTTCCTTCTTCTCCTACTTCACTTCTTCCCATCTTCTCCCACTTCACTTCAAACTGGCAGTTTTCTTACTGGGATGGTAAGACCATGGCTAACATCCGTACTAATATTGTCAAAGGGTCATTTGGTCCCCTTCTTAGTGTTCTCATACAAAAATGTTTCCCCATTTTTTTTTTTTGCAACAGGGGTAGACAGATAATTTTCGAAACCTTTATGTTCTAGATGCTTTATGCTTAACAATCCCATCTTTAAGTCATTTTTCTCTTTTCACATTTTACTATAAGCATTCAAAAGGAGAAAGCCATATCTTCAACACTTTTCTCAGAAGTCTTATCAATTAAATATCCAATTTCATTGCTCACAAGTTCTACCTTCTATAAAACCCTAAAACATGAAGACAATGCAGCCAAGTTCTTTGTCACTTTATAACAAGGATCAGCTTTTCTCTAGTTTCCAATAACATGTTTCTCATTTCCATCTGAGAACTCATCATAATAGCTTTTATCATCCATATTTCTACCAACATTCTGTTCATAATTACATATTCTCTAAGGAGATGGAAGCTTTCCTTATTACTCTCCTCCTTTTCTTTCTGAACTCTCCACAGAATCACCTTTTAAATTCCCTTCATGACTATATTGGCTTCTTCTAGCATGCACTTCATATAAACAACAAATTAATTTCTCACAGTACTAGAGGCTTAAACTCTGAAATTCTGGTAGGACTCTGCTACATTACAGTCAGCCGACTTCTCATTGTATCCTCATATGGCTGAGAGCAGAGGAGGGGAGTGAGGACTCTTGAAATTTTTATTTCTTTTTTTAAAATTTCAGTTTTATTTATTTATTTTACTTTACAATATTGTATTGGTTTTGCCATACATTGACATGAATCCGCCATGGGTATACATGTGTTCCCCACACTGAACCCCCCTCCCACCTCCCTCCCCATCCCATCCCTCTGGGTAATCCCCTTGCACCAGCCCCGTGCACCCTGTATCACACATTGAACCTGGACTGGTGATTCATTTCACATGTGATAATTTACATGTTTCAATGTCATTTTCCCATATCATCCTGCCCTCGCCCTCTCCCACAGAGTCCAAAAGACTGTTCTATACATCTGGGTCTCTTTTGCTGTCTCACATACAGGATTATTGTTACCATCTTTCTAAATTCCATATATATGCGTTAGTATACTGTATTGGTGTTTTTCTTTCTGGCTTACTTCACTCTGTATAATAGACTTCAGTTTCATCCACCTTATTAGAACTGATACAAATGTATTCTTTTTAATGGCTGAGTAATATTCCATTGTGTATATGTACCACTGCTTTCTTATCCATTCGTCTGCTGATGGACATCTAGGTTGCTTCCATGCCCTGGCTATTATAAACAGTGCTGCAATGAACACTGGGGTACACGTGTCTCTTTCAATTCTGGTTTCCTCAGTCTGTATGCCAAGCAGTGGGATTGCTGGTTGTATGGCAGTTCTATTTCCAGTTTCTTAAGGAATCTCCACACTGTTCTCCATAGTGGCTGTATTAGTTTGCATTCCCACCAACAGTGTAAGAGAGTTCCCTTTTCTCCACACCCTCTCCAGCATTTATTGCTTGTAGACTTTTGGATAGCAGCCATTCTGACTGGCGTGAAATGGTACCTCATTGTGGTTTTGATTTGCTTTTCTCTGATAAAGAGTAATGTTGAGCATCTTTTCATATATTTGTTAGCCATCTGTATTTCTTCTTTGGAGAAATGTCTGTTTCGTTCTTTGGCCCACTTTTTGATTGAGTCGTTTATTTTTCTGGAATTGAACTGCAGGAGTTGCTTGTATAGTTTTGAGATTAATTCTTTGTCCATTGCTTCATTTGCTATTATTTTCTCCCATTCTGAAGGCTGTCTTTTCACCTTGCTTATAGTTTCCTTTGTTGTGGAAAAGCTTTTAATTTTAATTAGGTCCCATTTGTTTATTTTTGCTTTTATTTCCAATATTCTGGGCGGTGGGTTCATAGAGGATCCTGCTATGGTTTATGTCGGAGAGTGTTTTGCCTATGTTTTCCTCTAGGAGTTTTATAGTTTCTGGTCTTACCTTCAGATCTTTAATCCATTTTGAGTTTATTTTTGTGTATGGTGTTAGTAAGTTTTCTAGTTTAATTCTTTTACAAGTGGTTGACCAGTTTTCCCAGCACTACTTGTTAAAGAGATTGTCTTTTTCCATTGTATATTCTTGCCTCCTTCATCAAAGATAAGGTGTCCACAGGTGCGTGGATTTATCTCTGGGCTTTCTATTTTGTTCCATTGATCAATATTTCTGTCTTTGTGCCAGTACCATACTGTCTTTATGACTGTGGCTTTGTAGTAGAGCCTGAAGTCAGGTAGGTTGATTTCTCCAGTTCCATTCTTCTTTCTCAAGATTGCTTTGGCTATTCGAGGTTTTTTGTATTTCCATACAAATTGTAAAATTATTTGTTCTAGTTCTCTGAAAAATACTGTTTGTAGCTTGATAAGGATTGCATTGAATCTATAGATTGCTTTGGGTAGTATACTCATTTTCACTATATTGATTCTTCAGATCCATGAACACAGTATATTTCTCCATCTATTTGTGTCCTCTTTGATTTCTTTCAGTGTTTTATAGTTTTATATATATAGGTCTTTTGTTTCTTTAGGTATATATATTCCTAAGTATTTTATTCTTTTCATTGCAGTGGTGAATGGAATTGTTTCCTTAATTTCTCTTTCTGTTTTCTCATTGCTAGTGTATAGGAATGCAAGGGATTTCTGTGTGTTAATTTTATATCCTGCAACTTTACTATAGTCATTGATTAGCTCTAGTAATTTTCTGGTGTAGTCTTTAGAGTTTTCTATGTAGAGGATCATGTCATCTGCAAACAGTGAGAGTTTTACTTCTTCTTTTCCAGTTTGGATTCCTTTTATTTCTTTTTCTGCTATGATTGCTGTGGCCAAAACTTCCAAAACTGTGTTGAATAATAGTGGTGAAAGTGGGCACCCTTGTCTTGTTCCTGACTTTAGGGGAAATGCTTTCAATTTTTCACCATTGAGGATAATGTTTGCTGAGGGTTTCTCATATATAGCTTTTATTATGTTCCTTCTATTCCTGCTTTCTGGAGGGTTTTTTTTTTTTATCATAAATGGATGTTGAATTTTGTCAAAGGCTTTCTCTGCATCTATTGAGATAATCATATGGTTTTTATTTTTCAGTTTGTTAATGTGGTATATTACATTGATTGATTTGTGGATATTGAAGAATCCTTACATCCCTGGGATAAAGCCCACTTGGTCATGATGTATGATCTTTTTAATATGTTACTGGATTCTGTTTGCTATAATTTTGTTAAGGATTTTTGCATCTATGTTCATCAGTGATATTGGCCTGTAGTTTTCCTTTTTGTGGCATCTTTGTCAGGTTTTGGTATTAGGGTGATGGTGGCCTCATAGAATTAGTTTGGAAATTCACCTTCCTCTGCAATTTTCTGGAAGAGTTTGAGTAGGATAGGTGTTAGCTCTTCTCTAAATTTTTGGTAGAATTCAGTTGTGAAGCCATCTGGTCCTGGGCTTTTGTTTATTGGAAGATTTCTGATTACAGTTTCAATTTCTGTGCTTGTGATGGGTCTGTTAAGATTTTCTGTTTCTTCCTGGTTCAGTTTTGGAAAGTTGTACTTTTCTAAGAATTTGCCCATTTCTTCCAAATTGTCCATTTTGTTGGCATACAGTTGCTGATAGTAGTCTCTTATGATTTTTAAAAGGGCATTTATCCCATTCTCTTGAGAGTCCCTTGGACTGCAAGGATATCCAACCAGTCCATCCTAAAGGAGATCAGTCCTGGGTGTTCATTGGAAGGACTGATGTTGAGGCTGAAACTCCAATACTTTGGCCACCTGATGCAAAGAGCTGACTCATTTGAAAAAACCCTGATGCTGGGAAAGATTGAGGACAGGAGGAGAAAGGGACAACGGAGATGAGATGGTTGGATGGCATCACTGACTCAGTGGACATGGGTTTGGGTAGACTCCGGGAGTTGGTTATGGACAGGGAGGCCTGGCATGCTGCTGTTCATGAGGTCGCAAAGAGTCAGACAAGACTGAGTGACTGAAAAGAACTGAACTATCCCATTCATGGCTCCCACGAGCCACCTCATGACCTCTGCTGCTGCTAAGTCACTTCAGTCGTGTCCGACTCTGTGTGACCCCATAGCAGGCAGCCCACCAGGCTCTGCCATCCCTGGGATTCTCCAGGCAAGAACACTGGAGTGGGTTGCCATTTCCTTCTCCAATGCATGAAAGGGAAAAGTGAAAGTGAAGTTGCTCAGTCATGTCCGACCCTTAGTGACCCCGTGGACTGCACCCTTCCAGGCTCCTCAGTCTATGGGATTTTCCAGGCAGGAGTAATGGAGTGGGGTGCCATTGCCTTCTCTGCTAGTGACCTCATCCAATCCTAATTAATTCCCAAAGGCCTCATTTCCTATTACCATCATATTGGGAGGTGAGGTTTCACCATATGAGTTTTGGATGGGCACAAACATTCAGTCCATTATACCAAACCACTATCATCTCTTGCTGGAATTAACACAGTAGTCTTCTAATTGGTCTCCTTGCTCTCATCCTTGTCCTTATACCTAAAACCTATTCTCAACAGAATAGCACAAGAACCTCTCACAGTACAAATCAGATCATGCTTCTCCTCTATTCAAAGCACTGCTCTGGCTGATTGTCAAACATGAATAAATTCAATTGTCTTCCTGATGACGTTTACTAATCTGCCCAGTTTCACCTTTTTATTTAACCCTACTTCTTGTCATTCTTTTCCTCCTGAGTAGGCTTCAGTCTCCAGAGAAGGCAATGGAAACCCACTCCAATACTCTTGCCTGGAAAATCCCATGGACAGAAGGCCCTGGTAGGCTGCAGTCCATGGGGTCGTTAAGAGTCAGACATGACTGAGTGACCTCACTTTCACACATTGGAGAAGGAAATGGCGACCCACTCCAGTGTTCTTGCCTGGAGAATCCCAGGGACGGCGGAGCCTGGTGGGCTGCAATCTATGGGGTTGCACAGAGTTGGACATGACTGAAGTGCAGATGGTGATTGCAACCATGAAATTAAAAGACACTTACTCCTTGGAAGGAAAGTTCTGACCAACCTAGATAGCATATTCAAAAGCAGAGACATTACTTTGCCAACAAAGGTTCGTCTAGTCAAGGCTATGGTTTTTCCTGTGGTCATGTATGGATGTGAGAGTTGGACTGTGAAGAAGGCTGAGCGGTGAAGAATTGACGCTTTTGAACTGTGGTGTTGGAGAAGACTCTTGAGAGTCCCTTGGACTGCAAGGAGATCCAACCAGTCCATTCTGAAGGAGATCAGCCCTGGGATTTCTTTGGGAGGAATGATGCTAAAGCTGAAACTCCAGTACTTTGGCCACCTCATGCGAAGAGTTGACTCATTGGAAAAGACTCTGATGCTGGGAGGTATTGGGGGCAGGAGGAGAAGGGGACGACAGAGGATGAGATGGCTGGATGGCATCAATGACTCGATGGACATGAGTCTGAGTGAACTCTGGGAGTTGGTGATGGACAGGGAGGCCTGGCGTGCTGTGATTCATGGGGTTGCAAAGAGTCGGACACGACTGAGCGACTGATCTGATCTGATCTGATCTATCAGATATATAATGGTTTCCAGTTATTTTCTTCCACTGTGTAGAATACCTTCTCATTTTGTTTTTCATTTTTCCATGCAGAAGGTTTATAAGTTTGATGTAGTTCCACTTATTTTTGCCTTTGTTGGTTACAGTTTTTGGAATCATATCTAAAAAAGCTTTGTTGTTGTTAGTCGCTCAGTCATGTCCGACTCTTTGCAACCCATGAACTGTAGCCTGCCAGACTCCTCCATCCATGGGATTTTCCAGGCAAGAATACTGGAATGGGTTGCCATTTCCTTCTCCAGGGGATCTTCCCAACCAAGGGATCAACCGAGGGTCTCCCACATTGCAGGCTGGCTCTTTACTGTCTGAGCCTCTAGGGAATGCTAACCCAACCCCCCACCCCCTTGCAAAAAAAAAAAAAAAAAAAAGGCATTACCGAGACCAAAGTCAAGGAGCTTTTCCCCCATATTCTCTTCTGGGCTTTTATGATTTCAGGGCTTATTGTAAGTTTAATTCATTTTGAGTTAGGTTTTGTGAGTGGTATAAGATAGGGATCCAGTTTCATTTTTCTGCATGTGGTTATCTAGTTTTTCCAACACTATTTATTGAAGAAACTATCCTTTCCCAATTGAGTGCTCTTGGCTTCCCTGTCAAATATTAGTTGATCTTACATATGTGGGGTGGGAGGGTTATTTTTTTGGTTCTTGCTTCTGTTTTAGTGATCTATACATCTATTTTTATGCCACTACCATACTGTTTGTCTTCCCTGGCTCTGTTGGTAAAGATTCTGCCTGCAATGCAGGAGATCTGGGTTCAGTCCCTGGGTTGGGAAGATCCCCTGGAGAAGGAAATGGCAGCCCACTCCAGTATTCCTGCCTGGAGAATTCCATGGACAAAGGGGCCTGGTGTATTACAGTCCATGGGGTCACACAGAGTCAAACATGATTGAGTGACTAAGACTTACAGTTTCACTTTCATACTGTTTATATTACTATTGTTTTATAGTCTAGTTTGAAATCAGGAAGTGTGATGTCTTCAGCATTGTTCTTTTTCAGGACTGCTTTGGCTGTTTGGGGTCTTGTGTGGTTCCATACAAATTTTAGAATTGTTTTTTCTATCTCTGTGAAGTAATGCCTTTGGAATTTTATATAGATTGCTTCAGATTTATATATGGCTTTGGGTAGTATGGATATTTTAACAATATTAATTCTTATAACCCATAAACACGGGGTTCCTTTTCATCTGTGTCTTCTTTGATTTCTTTCATCAGAGTTACTCATGAGGCTGTAATTAAGCTGCAACTGGGTATGCAGTCATCTGGAGAAGGAGGCTTGGTTTCCAAGTTCATAAACAAAGTTGTTGGAAGGCCTCAATTCCTCACCTTGTAGGTCTCCCATAGGTTTTTTGAAACTCCTCATAACATGGCAGCAGGCTTCCCCCAGAACATTCTTTACCATAGATCATTTTAAAAAGTACATGTTTTCTTTTTTAATAATACTATATGGCATATATGAATTCTTTTGGGGAATGAAGAATGTTAAAAATAAATAATAAATAATGTAATCAATGTCATGAAAAATGACGATGCCCGACTTGTTAGGCATTACATTTTCTATTTAACACTTATTAAGTGCTAAGGCTAAGGCTGTGTTGTGGTACAGTTTATAGCACATACTTCGTTGCCTCTCCAACCCCTTTTTAGTCCTTGCCCAATTGCATAGCAGCCAGGTATTCTAGGTAGCATTTAATTTAGGAGGATTTCATGGGTGAGACCTAATTGGCCAAAAGCAATTATTTCAGTCACAGGGATTGTTTCAGGGGAGGCAGCTGAATTAAGTTAATACATTCATGGAGAATATCATGGACATTTGATCAGTGTTTAGAAGTGACTTTAGAAAACACTCCTTGAACTCTCCTACACCTAGAAACTCATTATGAGTTGAATGGTAAAATCAAAATCTCGAGGACAATTTTTGTTTCCTCTGGACTCTGTGTGAGGTTATAAGCTGCATGTAGTAAGGCTTTTTAATACTGCATTTCTCCCACTATCAAGTGTTAGAGAAGTTGCACATGTCTTTATATTGGTTTTGTATGATATTCGCTAATTTAGCTAATTAATTGCTTTGCTGTGCACATATCTTGCTCAAGTCCATAAAATACAGTCACAGAATGCTTATTGTGACTAACCCAAGGAGAAGGAGGACCCTAGATACACATGGAATAAGCTTTTAAGGACTGATGTGGCTATATTTATGACAGGAAGTTTCAGAAGCAATATTTCCAATTCAAATTTGAATGAAACTTGTTAGGAAATCAGCTGTTCATTGTTCTCTTTGCAGATCTACACTATTTAGTGTGGCATTAGAAAACTCCAAAACAATGGAAAAACAACTGATGGCTGTCTCAACAACGACAATAAAACAGAAAAAGCTAAAAAATGAGTTATCAGCCACTTACCAAAGTAATGATGTCATATCATTCTGGAGACCTTTCAGTATTATTCTTCTCACATCATGATTTATTAATGTTTCCACTAAATTATAAAAGGTTACTTGGCAAGTTATCATAGCAACAACTATGAACACTATATCCCTTCTAAACAAAGACTCAAAGGATGCAGAAAATGTTGATTATAAACAGAAAAAAAGAAATTATTTTCTAAAGGTACAATGACATTATTTCCATTGAATATGTATGGAAATGCCACTTTTAAATGATAGTTTTATAAGTATTCACCAAGCTAGAAAGCTATCAGAAAGAAACTGATAACATTCTACTAAAGCAAAACATATTTTGCTGTATCCAGATCTGAAGGAGGTCTTAGACAGTCCCTGTGAACCATGATTAATTTGTGATATTGGAACAATCATGGCCCTACACATTCTCTTAGTACTATTTCTTTCAGCAAACCTGACTACTAGACTCAACCTTAATCTAGGAACTGTATGGTGTCCATGCCTAAATAGCACTATTCACCCTGGTTTCTTATCTTATATCTTCTAGAAGCAACTGACATCGAGTGTAGTATTGGAGAAATACTAAAGCTTACTATATTACCATGGAAAGTGAAAGTGTTAGTTGCTCAGTAGTTTCTCACCCTTTGTGACCCCATGGACAGTAGTTTGCCAGGCTCCTCTGTCCATGGAATTGTCCAGGCAAGCATACTGGAGTGGGTAGCCATTCCCTTCTCCAGGGTATCTTCCCAACCTAGGGATTGAACCTGGGTCTCCTGCATTGCAGGCAGATTCTTTACCATCTGGGACACCAGGGAAGCAACACATTAGCATCAGATCATATCAGTCACTAAGTCGTGTCCGACTCTTTTCAACCCCATGAATCGCAGCATGCCAGACCTCCCTGTCCATCACCAACTCCCGGAGTTCACTCAGACTCACGTCCACCGAGTCAGTGATGCCATCCAGCCATCTCATCCTCTGTTGTCCCCTTTTCCTCCTGCCCCCAATCCCTCCCAGCATCAGAGTCTTTTCCAATGAGTCAGCTCTTCGCATGAGGTGGCCAAAGTACTGGAGTTTCAGCTTTAGCATCATACCTCCCAAAGAAATCCCAGGGCTGATCTCCTTCAGAATGGACTGGTTGGATCTCCTTGCAGTCCAGGGGACTCTCAAGAGTCTTCTCCAACACCACAGTTCAAAAGCATCAATTCTTTGGCGCTCAGCCTTCTTCACAGTCCAACTCTCACATCCATACATGACCACAGGAAAAATCATAGCCCTGACTAGACGAACCTTTGTTGGCAAAGTAATGTCTCTGCTTTTGAATATGCTATCTAGGTTGGTCATAACTTTCCTTCCAAGGAGTAAGCATATTTTAATTTCATGGCTGCAGTCACCATCTGCAGTAATTTTGGAGCCCAGAAAAATAAAATCTGACACTGTTTCCACTGTTTCCCCATCTATTTCCCATGAAGTGGTGGGACCGGATGCCATGATCTTCGTTTTCTGAGTGTTGAGCTTTAAGCCAACTTTTTCACTCTCCACTTTCACTTTCATCAAGAGGCTTTTTAGTTCCTCTTCACTTTCTACCATAAGGGTGATGTCATCTGCATATCTGAGGTTATTGATATTTCTCCCGGCAATCTTGATTCCAGTTTGTGTTTCTTCCAGTCCAGCATTTCTCATGATGTACTCTGCATATAAGTTAAATAAACAGGGTGACAGTATACAGCCTTGACGAACTCCTTTTCCTATTTGGAAGCAGTCTGTTGTTCTATGTCCAATTCTAACTGTTGCTTCCTGACCTGCATACAGATTTCTCAAGAGGCAGATCAGGTGGTCTGGTATTCCCATCTCTTTCAGAATTTTCCACAGTTTATTGTGATCCACACAGTCAAAGGCTTTGGCATAGTCAATAAAGCAGAAATAGATGTTTTTCTGGAACTCCCTTGCTTTTTCTATGATCCATTAGCATAGATCCTCTTAAAAACAGTCTGGTTACCCCAAACTATTCTGTGAATAAGTAGACATTTCTCAAGAAGCTGTCTTGATAACTTAAGATAATTTTTTACCACTGAGAAATGAATTACCTTAGGATGAATGCCTAAATGAATAAACGGGGTTAAATACCAGGAGTGAGCTGGTTAAGTACTGTGAGATTTTAGCTCCAAGGTGAAATTTGATTAGTTTAGTTAGTTAACACTATGGTATGAATCATTTATTTGTGTAACTCATTTCACAGTCTGAACTATTCTAGAGGGGTCAGTGCAACCAATGACTCACATCAAAAATACCCGTAAGGTCAGGAGAGAGACATAACCTCAACAATGGTTTTTACTATGAGAAAACTCTCCAAGAAAAAATAACACATAAAGATTTTTTTTCTCTTAACTCCTTAGCAAAGAAACATTTATCTGATCAAAGAGGAAAATACACAGTAGAAATGGGAGAGAAAGAAAATACGTCTGTATAAAAGGAAAGTAGAAACATTTCAAATCAAGGAAAGAAATAACTGCCTTGTACAGCATTAGTGATTTTCATTTTCAAGCTATCAACATGATGTCACTGAATGAGTTGGGAAGAGATGCATGACAGCATACCCTTATAGAGTATTTCCACCATACAGATGGAAGAGATATACATGACCTCAAGATCATAGATACTGCAGGATAATTGTAAAGTTATAAATTTTGAGTATTCATTTTCTCTGTTTTTAATATAATTTATTAAATTGTAAACTTACATAATTTATATTTTAAAATAATAACTGTGTTTTATACTTGGCTTGTACAATTATTGAAAATTTAATAATAGGCTCTGCCATACCCATACAAGAGAGCTTTAGCAAAGTACTGGTTACAGTAGGTGAAACAGGGGTAGTGAAATCTTAAAAACACACTTTTTATATTTGAGGGAATAAGTAAACTTTCTGAGCAAGACCATTTCCTTAATTCTCAATATTGGGTAGCTCATCCTCAATTTTGGAAGGAGAGCTTCAGAGGAAAATATAAAATATGAATTTGACTATCCAAATAGGAAATCTGTTTTGACACACCATCTGGGAGTTGGTAGCTCAATCTTTTCTTAGAGATTAACATCTAGAATATTAATACCACAAAAGGTTTAAGAAATCCCAAGGTCTATTTTGAGGTATAATTCACAAAACATAATAAGAAAAGAAACTGGAGCGTAAATCAGTGGCTTAACTACTTTTAAAAATATTTTTCTGTTGCTAAAAGAACAACAACAATGTGCTTGGCAACTTTTCACTTCTTTATCTTTTAAGTTTCAAAGCACATGCACAGGCATGGGTGGGGAGCCTGGAACCATACCTAATCAGCCCCTGAGGTAGCCCTTGAGACACCTTCACAGAATCCCAGGGTTCCACAGAACTACTTGAATACATAGGTAAGAATGTTTGAAACCTACTATTCAAGGAGGCCTGTGGTGGCTGGGAGTCAAACACCACATATAGACACAGTTATAACTCATAATTTATTATCCACATGCACAGAAACATATTAGTCTTGTCACAGAACATTTACCTGCAGTAAGTCTAGAGTGGAAAAGAGATAACACTTACTTAATCAGTAGGCTGATGTTGTTTTGCAGACATAAACTGCTCCATAATTCTGACAAGAGTTTCACATTTATATGTGGTTCAGTGCGTATACACCCTCATCCCATACGAAGTACTTGCGATGTCTAGAAGATCATAGATTTGGAATCAGTAGACAACACTATCTTCCCACAACAGGCATGTTAACCAACCAAGGCAACCTTTCTCATTTACTTCAAGACTGCCCCAGGATCTTGCTAAACACAGTTTTTTTTTTTTTTTTTTTTTTGGGGGGGGGGTCGGGGGCAGCTAAAGAAAATCAGAATTGGCAGCCTAGCTGAAATCCATGTATTCTTTGTGGACCAGGGAAACCATTCAGGTCACAAGCAGCTATAATGTCTTAGCTCTGCACAAATGTCAACCTTGTCTTTTCAATTCTTACTGCTGTTATTTTACTCTTTCTTTTTTTAAGCCTGCATCACTTAAAGAAACAAACAAACACAAATATTTGAAGATCTGAATACTTACAGAAACGAAAAAAATATCATTAATTTCCCAGCAGAACATACAGAACATTTTATATGGTGCTAAGGCCTGCTCAAGATTAACGGAGAAAAAAAAAATTCGGATCATTTCTTCTACCCACATATGCCAAAAGGAATAGGGTTCACTCACTTCACTCATGGTGGTAGAGTTCCTAAACTGAATAATCACAGAAGGCCAGATGCCAAGGACTTATTGCATGCTTATAGAAAAAAAAAATTAGGAATGCCCTGTGCATGGGTGATTATATATTGGCTATGGGGTTTAATTAAGGGTTTTCATTTCATCATCTAAACAACTGGGCTTTGGGATTAGCAGTTACTGTCTGTTCACATCAGTGACTGGCAGTGATTCTTGTAATCATATGAGGACATATTAGCATACTGTGCATTGCAAGATGGTGCTCCCAATAAAAAGTGACAAAAGGTTATTGAACTCAGCATCTGTCACCCAGAATGCATATATGATTTATTTGTAAAACATCTTTATTTCCAGGAGATTCTTCTTTTTTTTGAGAAGCTCCTAAAACCTGAAACAACCAATATCCCAAGGGTACTTTGGAGAACAATCATTCTTTAATCATCATACAGTATTTTTGACTATATAGCTATGTCCACATGACAACTGAAAAATGTTTCATAAGCAGAAGAATAATTACAGAGTCAGTATTTAGCTGAAGTAGTCCATTTAGGTAAGATTCTATCTAACATGTCTCTGAAATTTTGCTGTTGTCTCCATGCTTATTGTTGCATCTTAACAATTTCTCACATCTGTGTAGATGCTACCAATATAAATTTTACCAAAATGGCAGTTCTGAGTTACAGGGTCAATACAAAATATAAACATGATAACTAGTTAGCTGACATTTGACAGAAATATTTGCTTAATATATCTGAGAAATATGTTCCATAGAACATCAGCCCTTCAATATGGTTGTTCATTTTACAAATATTTAAAGGGCCTAATAGGTGCCAGGCAAAGCATTGGATATGGAGATGTAGCAATGAACAACAGACATAATCTCTACTCTTACAGAAGATCCACGGTCACATGGGGGAACAGATAATATATAATACGGATGTCTTGTGTAGATACAGAATTCATGTTGACCTATTTAAGCCTCTGAGAAGTTCTACAATAAGAAACAAGCTAACAGCAGCAACAATGATAAAATCTGTTGCTTAACTGGGTTTCTCAAGCCAATTGAAATGAAACAAGTGGTCTGTAGAGTCCATACGGGGACAACTATATGAAAAAAAAAAAAAAAAAACCCGCAACTAGGTAAAAAGACCAAGAAATTCAATCCAGCTTTAATATTAAGTATACTTTATTATTTGAAGAATACAGTGAGATGACCAATTCTATAATAATCAGACTGTCTGAAATTATGGATGGCAGTTTATTCCATATGTACATGGACCTAAGCTACAAGAGGAAGCTACTATCAGCTATCAGCCATGAGCTCCAGGAATCACAAAGGCTGGAACATGTTGTATATCAATACAGATTCTCTACTGGACTGTCCTTGCTGGAGGGCTTAATAGATCTTCTCCCCCAACTGGTAGCGAAGCACAATCTTGGTGTTCCTCTTTCTCAGTGGTTAATTATATTTTTAACCCTCAATCATAAATAGGGAAAGAGGAGTAGTGAGGGATTTTTTTTTTTTTTTTGGTAACCCACAAATGTCCTAATGCCTGGGCTGGAAGTCAATCTTATGTAAACTGAATGTCCCCAGGCCTTATAAGTATAAGGGTGTAATGAAGTCACACTGACATCCATTCCCAAATTAGGCTGACTCATTGCTGCTACTTGGCTATGCAGTCCGTCTCAGGGAGGATTTCTTGAGGTTTCTGGGATGGCAATGGGACTCAATTTTTTTTTTCTCTTTTTTTGGCATATCAGGGCCAATGTTTATTCCACAATTGCTGACATTTCTGGTCTCCCCACTCACACAACGACTGCAACATACTCATGTCTAACTGCTGAATGTGGCCAATGCTGTCTCTTTATCCAGCTGAACTGAACTTTCCAATCCCATGAAGGTGCTATCCCTCCCTCTCAGTAAATGTAGACCAAAACCTTAGGCCTTGCCACCTTGCTACTTCCTCCATCTGAACATATTTTGTTCAAATCTCATGTCAAGTGTAACTTATTGGAGGAAGTATTATTTGACTAGACATGAGAGTTAGGGGCTCCTCCAGTGTGCTCACGGAACATAGTGTATTTATTCATATTTTAGCACTTATATTGTTTAATAATCTGTTGGGAGAGAAATAGGTAAACAGCAAAAGCCTTATGGAGAAAAATTCTTTATTTATGTATTCAATTTTTTGAGAAAGTCTTTTTTTATCTGTGTGCCTTGAGACTTGACATAGAGGCTTGTATATAATAGGACTTTTCATAGGAGGGTTTGCAGCTGCCCTTCTGCCATTCAGCAGATATTCTAGCTACAACTTGGCTATAGATGAGCTAATCTTGATTATCAGTTTTCAAACTGAAATCATACATACCAACTATTTTTCCTTATTTCTCATATTTAAAACATCACTGTATAATCTACCCCAGGCAATTTTGTGATAGAGAATGGTCTATTGACTTATTCTATTCCTTTAGGCACTCAGAGTCCTCATTCTGAACTTTGACCACATGAGGCCTCCCATAATTTTACCAGGTCATCCTAGACATTACTTTATACTCTGGATTTTCCTCCCCTATCATGTTTTTTTTCCTATCCTTGGTCTTAATTCCTTAGAGCCTTGCTTTCTGCTAAGTTGCTACTGACTCAAAGTCCTTATAAAAGCACATTTTAATTAACTTGTGGGAGGAAGACATTTTTTTAAGATTCAGGATTAAGGAAGGCATATGTCCAGCCCCTTTTATAAAGCTGGTGATAAGAAATGAACAGACTAGAGTAACATTCTGTACCAGGCCTTGCAGTGGTCAACATAGCACACTTCAACTCTCATTCTCATCCTGGAACAAATGATAACACCCTCAAACTAAGATATATAGATAGTACACATGCATCCCTCTAGAAATCAAGCTTCCTTGCCCCCAACCCACCCTCATACTGCTCCTTACTTCTTCCAATCACAGTCTCAGGAAGAATCAAAGAGCCAGGGTCTCTGCATAATTTAAAGTGAATGACGTTTCTGATTGTGAGATACTCAACTATGGTTGGGGTGAGATGACTGCTCCCCTGATTCAATGACTAAAGTACTGAACTATGCTTGATGAAGAATGCAGGGCAAAAAAGAAGAGGAAATGGTGGGAGACAGAACCTTTGACAGAAAATGAGCTAGCACAAGTGAATAAATAACATATCTTAGCATAGGAGAAAGATTGGGCATGAGAGCTGAGAGCAAGACAGGTAGAAGATGAGGAAAGGAGGAGGAACAAAGCAAGACAGAGAGAGGAAGACACAGAGAGAGGATAAGAGGGAGGGGTCAGGGAGAGATCAAGAGTGCAGCAGAGAAGGATAGACAGATTGAAAACCATGAGCATTCAATTAGAATAAAAAAAAATTAAGGGCAGGCATTATGCCAAGATCATGACTGCATAGAATAGACAAGATGTCTTCAAACTACACCCTGTGACCCAAATCTACCCAGATATCTGCTTTTGCAAATAATATTTTATTAAAACAAACCACAATCAATGATTTGCATATTGTCTATGGCTGTTTTATTGCTACCACCAAAACTGGTAAAGTTGACAGTGGTCTTAGAGCCCATTACATCAAATATTTAGCCTAAAAGATTTACTATTTGGTGCTTTAAGAAAAAAAAAAAATCTCATTCAAGAAAAGAAAATTAGAAAAATAGTTCATTTCTCCAGTCATGGGGGGTTGAGTTCCAGCAGCAGACCCATAGTCTCTACTTTAGGGAGTTTACAGACTAGAAACAAGGAACACGCAATCCTCATGCTCTGAGAGAGGGGAAGCAGTGGTGTGTCATAAACCCTTTTAAGTCACGTAGCAGTCTACCATAGTAAATAGTCTGCAAGTGTGTTAAGTGTTAATTGCTCAGACACAGCCAACTCTTCATGATCCCATGGACTATAGACCACCAGGCTCTTCTGTCCATGGAATTCTCCAGTCAAGAATACTGGAGTGGGTTGCTAAATTTTCTTGGTGGTGATTCAGACACTGGTGAGTCTTCTGCTGATGAAGCCACTAAATGTATTCTTTTCAGAAAGCCAACTCCACTTCAGTCTTTCCAGAAAGACTATGCCGTGATTTTTGAACCCTCCCACTGACAAGGTCTCTTTCAATTTTGATGACCTTGAAGACACAGACTATGGGTTGCATAAAGGTACATTTCAAAAAATATTTCTAGAAGTTCATGGTCACTTGGGTTTATTTAGATGTGGAAAAAGGATTACTCTATCTCACTTCTACAGACTTCTGAATTCTCATCATTTTAAGTATTTTGCCTCTGGTGGATACAACAGTGTTGTGTGTGTGTGTGTTTGTGTGTTTCACCATTTATAGCATTTGGAGGTCATTCATGGATTTGGATATTTTGAATATCTTTTTGTCTCCCTTGTTAGTTCGAATTCTTTCTCCTTATCTATGAAAATCTTATCCTTATAGCAAAGATAAATTCAAGCATCCTTCTTTATCAAAGGATGCCGCAAATATATAAATCAATGACTAGAAAATTTAGAAAAGTCAAGAAAGATAATATTTATATTTAAGTACCACTTAAGTACTGTTTCCCTGGTGGCTCAGATGGTAAACCACCTGTCTGTAATGTGGGAGACCCGGTTTTGATTCCTGGGTTGGGAAGATCCCCTGGAGAAGGAAATGGCAACCCACTCCAGTACTCTTGCCTGGAACATGGACGGAGGAGCCTGGTAGACTATAGTCTATGGGGTCACAAAGAGTCAGACAGAACTTCACTTTCACTTTCATTTTAAGTACTGTTAGTCAACCTACCATAAAAGGAAATATTATAATGATATAATAATAGAAACAGCAACAATATTGTTAAGACCCAGTCAGGACAGTCAGTCATGTGCTCAAATATAAAAGCAGAGCCTTATAGGAAACCAAAAATTCGACTGCAAATTTAATTAGAATTAGTCCTACTCACAGGCTGTTGGGAGCTATTCTCTCTCTCTTTTACCATTTATGATATTTAGAAAGAAACATGAGGTTCATGATAATGAACAGAAAACTGTTCACAGGTCTGTGACTCTTCCTGAATAGCAGAGACAGAACACATTGGCTTATTTTAAATCATTCCTCAATTTGGTAACCATAGAAATTTGGACACTTTGGAAGACACTGAGAATTTTACAATGTGAAGGACATGAAGAATCCAAAGCAATGTAAGTTCACCAGAGACTGAGGTTGTATCTCAATCCAGTAAAATTTTAGCAAACTGACACGATAAGGGAATGGATATTCTAGTATTTTATTGGCATCCAAACTGGTGATTTTCATGGATTTTTGGCCATGGAAATATTTTCGGAAATCCAAAATATCAAAGAGCTAAAGCAGACCTGATCTGGTTGAAGCAATGGTAGACAAAGCGTTCTGTCATCACAATCTTTCTCTCCTCATGCTCTTTTGACACGTATCATTTAACATTGTGTTTGGTACATAGCAGACATTTAAGTAATATTTTTGAATGAGTAAATGATTAAGTGAATGAGGCACCTAGGAAGAATCACTAGCGGTCTGTGAAACAGTTTTAAAATCTGCTCTATAACACATTGGGCTTCCCTTGTAGCTCAGTCAGTAAAGAATCCGCCTGCAATGCAGGAGACCCAGGTGCAATTCCTGGGTTGGGAAGATCCCCTGGAGAAGAAAATGGCAATCTGCTCCAGTATTCTTGCTTGGAGAATCCCATGGACAGAGGAGCCTGGAGGGCTACAGTCCATGGGGTCACAAGAGTCGGACACGACTTAGCAAATAAACCACCACTATAACTCATTAATTTTAAGGATGAGAAATATGGAAGATATGAGAAACAGTATAGACCTAATACCATTCCACATTTGTTTGAGGATTCAGAAGGCCTTCTCATTCCTACTACTACTAGGTCGCTTCAGTCGTGTCCGACTCTGTGCGACCCCATAGACAGCAGCCCACTAGGCTCCTCTGTCCCTGGGATTCTCCAGGCAAGAATACTGGAGTGGGTTGCCATTTCCTTCTCCAATTCATGAAAGTGAAAAATGAAAGTTAAGTCGCTCAGTCATGCCAGGTTCTTAGTGACCACATGGACTGCAGCCCACCAGGCTCCTCCGTCCATGGGATTTTCCAGGCAAGAGTACTGGAGTGGGTTGCCATTGCTCTCATTCCTAGCAGAGCTCAAATACCAAGTCATGCTTGGTATGACTATTTTAATGCTACAATACCCTGAAAGAGGTTTCCTATATTTTGGTTGTATAAAAAATGTATTTTATTATGAGACTCCTGAGCATGAATTGCATTTCCAGAAAAATGATAAAGACCATAGCTATGTGATATCACACATGAAGAAAAAACAACACAATTCAAATCACAAATTTCATTTTATCTATAGATTTGGCTTCACATATTTAAAATCTAAGTGCCTTTAAAACTGATGCATGCATGCTAAGTCACTTCCATGGTTTTCGACTCTTTACAACCCCATGGACTATAGCCCTCAAAGACATTCAGTTAAACTATTCGAATTATATTCCATTAGAGGTTATTACAAAATGTTGAATATAATTTCCTGTGCTATATAGTGGATGCTTGTTTTTTATCTATTCTGTGTATAGTAGTTTGTATCTGTTAATCTTATATTCCTAATTTTATTTTCTAATTCCTAATCTTATATTCTCTCCCTCCCTCCCTCCACCCTTTGCTAATCATAATTTGTTTTCTGTGTCTATTTTTGTTTTGCATATAGATACATTTGTATTATTTTTAGATATGACATATGTGATATCATAATATTTGTCTGACTTCACTAAGTATAACATTCTCTAGGTTTAGCTGCAGACAGCAATATTTCATTTTGTCTTGTGGCTGAGTAATATTTCATTGTGTATGGGTATGTGTATGTTTGTGGCACATCTTTAGCCAATTATCTGTTGATGAGCACTTGGACTGTTTCCATATCTTTGCAATTGGAAATAGTACTATTATGAACATTGGGGTGCATGTATCTTTTCAAATTAAAGTTTTCATTTTTCCCATATATCCCTTACCTTTTATAGCTAGAGGTTAGTTTTATGAGGATGATGAGTTTGTTTTGTTCACCTATGCCTAAAACAGTACCTAAAATGATACATTTCATAGTACACTCAATAAATATTTATTGAATGAATAACAGAGAGTCAATAAATATCATCTAAAGCTAGAAAATCAATAAATAGAGGTTGACAGGTGTTATTTAAATTTTCAAGAATATTTAAAGAAACACTAAATATTCAAGAAATTTAAATTCTCAAATTATCAGCGGGAAAAAATCAAACACAAACCTTATGCATATGCAAGTACATTAAGTATGAGATTACTAACTAAGATGATTGAATAGCATTTCAGTGATGTATACAGTACATTATACAGTAAAGTTCTAGCATGTGTCTTTATGCAACAAAATAATTTGGCATTAAAATACATAAAGAAAAATTTGAAACAGAAAGAAATAGCCACTGATGCTCACTGCTGTCCATTCCCAGGCCATCCCCTTTTCTTGCTCCCCTCAGCTTTATTGACATATAATTGATATATAACTAAGGTGTACAATGAGTTGATTTGATAATTTTACAGATGATATTATGATTACCACCATAGTGTTAGCTAACATTTCTATCATATCACTTAATTACCATTTCTTTTTCATAGCTAGAAGATTTAAGATATATTCTCTTAGTAACTTTCAAGTATATAATACAGGATTATTATTTCTAATCACAATGTTGTACATTAGATCCCTTGGACTTATTCATCTTGCTGGAGAAGACTCTTGACAGTCCCTTGGACTGCAAGGAGATCCAACCAGTCCATTCTAAAGGAGATCAGCCTTGGGTGTTCTTTGGGAGGAATGATGCTAAAGCTGAAACTCCAATACTTTGGCCACCTCATGTGAAGAGTTGACTCATTGGAAAAGACTCTGATGCTGGGAGGGATTAGGGGCAGGAGGAGAAGGGGACGACAGAGGATGAGATGGCTGGATGGCATCACCAACTCAATGGACGTGAGTTTGCGTGAACTCCGGGAGTAGGTGAGGGACAGGGAGGCCTGGCGTGCTGTGATTCATGGGGTCGCAAAGAGTTGGACACGACTGAGCGACTGAATTGAACTGAACTGAACTAGAAGTTTATACTCTTTGACCAACACTTCCCCATTTCATTCACCCCCAGCCCCTGGCAACCACCATTTAACTATCTATCAATTTGGCTTTTATAGATTTCACTTAAAAGGAATATTACACAATATTTGTCCTTCTATTTTATTTCACTTAAAATGTCCTCAATGACCATTCATGTTGTCCTATGAGGTATGATTTCCTTCTTTCTCATGGCTGAATTTACACATATACCACAACTTCTTTATCTATTTATTATTGAGAGACATATAGGTTATTTCCATATCTTGGTTACTATAAATAATGCTGCAAAAAACATGGTGTAGAAATCTCTTTGATACCCTGTTTCCATTTTCTTTGAATATATACCCTGATGTGAGATTACTGGATCATATGGTAGGTCTTTTTAAAATTCTGTGAAGAACCTCAATTCTGTTTTCCATCATGGCTGTACCAATATACATTCTTACCAGCAGTACACAAAAGTTACTTTCTCTCTACATCCTAAGCAACACTTGTTATCTCTCATCTTCTTGATGCTTGCCTTTCCAACAAGTGTGAGGTGATAACTCATTGTGGTTTTCATTTGCATTTCCCTGATGTTTAGTGATGTTGAGCATCTTTTCATGTCATCCCCTTAATGCATACAGTCAAAATGATCAAAGAGGTGAATTCTTGTGCACCTCTAAGAAACATATAATGTGAATATTATTAATATATAAAACGTTTTCAAGATCAAAACATGGCAAAATTCAAAATACAATTAACAAAACCATCATAATACTGACTACAAACCCTTACAAAAGGGTACTCCTTACATATATACAATGGAATGTTACTCAGCCATTAAAAAGAATGAAATAATGTCATTTGCACCAGCATGGATGGAGCTAGAGATTGTCATATTGAGTGAAGTAAGCCAGACAGAGAAGGAGCAATATCATACATCATGGTTTATATGTGGAATATAAAATGAAATGATATAAATGTACTTACAAGCAGAAAGAAACTCACAGACTTAGACTACAACGCCAAGGGGAAGAGTAGGGGAAGGTGTAGGAAGGCATTTGGGATGGACACGTACACACTACTATATTTAAAACTGACACGGAGCTACTGAGTAGCACAGGGAACTCTGCTCAAAGTTATATGGGAGGCTGGATGGGAGGGGAGTTTGGGGAGAATGGATACATGTATACGTATGGCTGAATCCCCTCACTGTTCACTTGAAACTATCACAACATTGTTAATTAGCTATACCCTAATACAAAATAAAAAGTTTTAAAAAAGGATACCCCTCCAAAATATAGAAACTAATGTCTTTAAATATGATTCTCTTTCTAACTATTATTCAAATATCTTAAAGATAACATGAGAAGATGGAATCAGGCAGTTAATTAAACATAAACTAAACCTTGGTCCAGTGGAGTATTTATAAAAACTATAAGGATAATTACATATTAAGAAATCACTATTTTAATTTACCATATCACGAAGCCAAAGGAGGAAAAACTTAGTTATCCCAATGAATTACAAAGTGTATTTAATGTGATTTAATATCTATTATGATTTTAAAAGCAAACCTTATGGAAATACAGTTGACCCTCCTTGAATAACACCAGAGTTAATCCACGTATAACTTATAGTTGACTCTGTATCTGTGACTCCTTCACATCCATGGATTCAACCAACTATGGACCATGTACTACTGTAGTATTTGCTAATGAGAAATATTGGTGTATAAATGGGCCTGTGCAGTTAAAACACACATTGTTCAAAATCCAACTTTACTTATCATCAGTGATAAATTATAAGCTTTTCCATTAAAATAAGAAACAAGAGAAATCTACTTACTAGCACTGTGTCAATTGAATAGGTTTTATAAATACTAACCAGGTAATCAGACTAAAATAAATCATATTGGCAAATGAAGAATGGAAACAAAATTATCATTGTTTATAAATGATACTCTTGAAAATACAAGAGAATCAACTGAAAAGTTCTTAGAAACAAGTAAATCCAATAAAAAGGTGACTGAACATAAAATTAACACACTAAAGTAAATTATCTCTTCTATAAATAAAAAAGTAGTTTGAAAAGATTATGGAAGGAAGCATCTCACAGTAGCATAACATCAACAAAGTTTATATATATATTTAACTTGGAATGCCAATGGCTGATAAGAAAAACTGTAAAACCCTACTACATTATATGAAAAAGCTACTTTGTTCTTGTCTAAGATGATGGTCTATTCCAAATATTTAGTCTCTTTAATTTTTAAATCTAATATGATCCTATTAACATATTACTAAGGTTTTTCATTTTTCATTGTGCTTTAGTCTTGGCAACATAAGTCTAAAATTATCTTGAAAAATAAATGTGAGAATAATGAGGATAAAAAAGAGGAGTACTGAGGCAAGACTAACTCTATTATATATCAGTTTGGTTATATTCCAAGAATAGATCAAACAACAGAAAAGTATAGAGTATCCAGAAACAGATACATGGAGATTCAGTGTATTCTAAATAAGTAAGAAAACATGGATTATTCAATACATTTTGTTGGGACAATTGAGTGACTAGCCATTTGGGTAAAATCAATAAACTTGGATTTCTTTTTCAAAGCTTAAGCTGAGATAAATTATAATTCAGAAAAAAAAAACAGTTCTAAAAATATGATTCCAAAAATGATTTCTTTGATCTGAGTTGGGGAAAAGCATTTCAAAATAAGACATGGAAACCATAAGTACATAAAAGATAAATATGTTACATGGAAATAACTTCATCTGGGAAATAAAAGTGAATGAATATCCTGACTTAAAATTTTAACCCATTAACCTTAGTCATTAAATCTATGTTAAATTGCTGATTTGTCTATTTACCTCAATGCAAGAGGTCAGCAATGTTTCAGGACAATCCTGCACCCACCTTCACGAGGCTGACTCTTCTATGCTGCTGCTGCTGCTGCTAAGTCGCTTCAGTTGTATCTGACTCTGTGCGACCCCATAGACGGCAGCCCACCAGGCTCCCCCATTCCTGGGATTCTCCAGGCAAGAACACTGGAGTGGGTTGCCATTTCCTTCTCCAATGCATGAAAGTGAAAAGTGAAAGTCAAGACGCTCAGTCGTCTGACTCTTCGCTACCCCATGGACTGCAGCCTACCAGGCTCCTCCACCCATGGGATTTTCCAGACAAGAGTACTGGAGTGGGGTGCCATTGCCTTTTCCGTGACTCTGCTATACCAACCAGTAATTCATTTGATATCCTTCTGGGACCACAGTTGGTCAGTAGAGATTTTATGTGCATAAAGCTCAGAAATAAATCAGAAGCCTAGGTCAGAATTATTCCTTATTTTATCTCCCAGCTAAAGCTATTTCCAGCCACTATGATCAACATTTCCTCTCAGTGACTCTGCAGTGAGAATATAGGGCATTAGTAAAACACTCCAATAAAATACCAACCGTAAGATCACCCACATTTGAATATGTTGTCCCATTATGAAATTCTGAAGGAAAAAGAAAAGTCCAAAAATTAATTTTCCTAGAAAGGAAGTGTCCAAAGATATTAAGGTCCAAAATACGTACTGCAAATTAAATTATTATGCTCTTGCAAAAAGTTCAAATCTAAATTTTCTCCAGTTTTCTTTTTTTTTTTAGCCTCTAAATCTCAGACAGAGAACATGTCAATATCTGAGTAGAATTATTAACATTCCTTTGGCATCTTCAACCTGGCCCCTCAGTGGAATGAACATAGTTTCTTTAGATCCTCACTTCATTTCCAAGTCTTTCATGAGCCTTCACTTTTAAATAATTCCAAGAGTTCAGAGGACACACTATCAGCAGAGTGCCAACCACAGATAGGCCAAATTTTTTCAAAGTCTGTCCTATAGTAGTTATGCCAAGCAAAACCATGTTCCCTAAGTGTAGTATGTACTTAATGGTATCAAATATCACAACACAGTCTCAGTGGTGTCTGAAGAATGAAGGGTAGAAAAAGACTTTCTTAATTTTTGTCTTACCAATACATTGGAGGCCAGTTGTACCAATTCTATTGTAAAACCCATAAACTTAACAGGAAGAAATACTCTTACAAAAAGCAAATTTTGGCACTATCCAAATAGATAGCTTCTCTTGGGGGAAAATTCACTTATACAATTTGGCATCTCCCTCAGAGAGAAACATTGAAAATTTCTTAGCCCTTTATTCTAAGGTTTTATTTAAATGAAAATGTTCATACAGCAAAGTTGAAAAAAATTTATACTGAACATTCAGATAACCACTGTCTAGATTCTACCATTAACACTTTACTATACTTGATTTATAACATATCTATCCATTTATTCATGTATGGATGTGAGAGTTGGACTGTGAAGAAAGCTGAGTGCCGAAGAATTGATGCTTTTCAACTGTGGTGTTGGAGAAGACTCTTGAGAGTCCCTTGGACTGCAAGGAGATCCAACCAGTCCATCCTAAAGGAGATCAGTCCTGGGTGTTCATTGGAGGGACTGATACTGAAGCTGAAACTCCAATATTTTGGCCACCTCATGCGAAGAGTTGACTCATTGGAAAAGACCCTGATGCTGGGAGGGATTGGGGGCAGGAGGAGAAGGGGACGATAGAGGATGAGATGGCTGGATGGCATCACTGACTCGATGGGCGTGAGTCTGAGTGAACTCTGGGAGATGGTGATGGACAGGGAGGCCTGGTGTGCTGTGATCCATGGGGTCGCAGAGTCGGACACGACTGAGCGACTGAACTGAACTGAACTGAACTGATCCACTTATTCATTCCTGTGTCCATCCATCAGTCTATTTATTTTTGTTGAATTTCCAAGTAAGTTGAAGACATCACTATAGTATACGCTGGTAGCTTCCCAGGTGGAGCTAGTGGTAAAGAAGCCGCCTGCCAATGCAGGAGACGTAAGGAACACAAGTTCAATCCCATCTCTTGGAGGAGGGCACGGCAACCCACACAAGTACTCTTGCCTGAAGAATTCCATGGAGAGAGGAGTCTGGTGGGTTATAGTTCACAGGGTTGCAAAGAGTCGGATACAACTGAAGCGACTTACCAGGGCACAGTACATGCAGTCATTAAGAAGAATTCAGTGTTTGTTTACAGTAATTTTTCTCTTGATGTAAAATGTATTTGCAAAAAGCACATGTTTTAAGAGTGTGATCATTAAGTTTTGACAAGTACATTCATCTATATAGCCCGAATTTCTGTCAAAGTATAATATATCTGGTGGGCCCAGAAAATCCTGTGGCCACTAGAGCAGACTTCTTCCCGGCCTGCCTTGGGAATGAGCCTGCACTGTGCTCCTCACAAGTGGACTCCAGTCTTCCCATTGCCCTTCTATTACTCCCAGTGGGCCTCCAACCAGCCAAAGGTGCTTGGCTCCCCAGTGTAGGACACCTGGACTGGGGCATCCAATCAGTGGTTCAAACCCATTTACTCCCCTGGATGGGTATCCACCTGTGTGAATTCCCTTTACCTCTGTGTCCCATCCCAAGGGCATGGGTTCCGATTTGAGTGCTTTTCTTTCCTTCTCGCCTCATGACATCTGTACCTTTCTTACAGTCTGATTGTCCATGAGTCCTTCTGCCAGTTTCCAGTTAGTTTTCAGTGAGAATTGTTCCACATGTAGATGCATTTTTGATGTGTTCGTGGAGGAAACTGAGCTCCATATCCTCTTACTCTGTTCTTGATCTGACCTTGATCTGAACCCCTCTATCAATTTTGTATATCATTTCCAAGAATAAGCTTTTGGCTTTGTTATTTTTTTCTGTTGTTTGTTTTCAATTTTACTGATTTTTTTCTCATACGTTTATCATTTTTTTTCCACTTTCTCTTCTTTTCCTATCAAAAATCTAAGTTCATGTTTAGATTTGTCTTTTTTCCCATATAAACCTTTAATGGTATAAATGTTTGTCTAACCACTGCCTTAGGAGTATCTCATAAATTTTGATGTTTCATTTTCATTACATTAATAATTCATTTTGAAATGTTTTCTAATTTCTCATGATTTCTTCTTTGACCTGTGGATTATTCAGAGGTGTTTCTATATAAATAGATTTGGTGTTTGCTATACATTTTATTTTTATTTACTTCTTTTTTTTTCCTTGTGGTTTGTAAGTTTTTGTTTTTTGTTTTTTTTTTGTGAATATTTAAAAAAAATTTTTTTTTTATTATTTTTTTTTACTTTACAATACTGTATTGGTTTTGCCATACATCAACATGCATCCGCCACGGGTTCTAATTTAATGTAATTGTTGCAAGAGAACATACTCTACATTTCAGTCCTTTTAAATTTATTGAGATTTGTTTCATGGCCTAACATAGGATCTATCATCACATCTTTGTAGGTGGGCCATATTCACTTGAAAATAATTAATTTCTGCAGTGTTAGGGTAGTGTTTATAACAATTAGGTATTGTTAATCAACAGTATTATTCAGATCATCTGTGTTTTTATTGATTTTCTTTATCTTGGTCTACTATTTGCTGGGAGATAGATGTGTTAGAATCCCCAACTATATTCATGGAATGCACTATTTTCCCCTATGAGTGAGTGAGTGAAAGTCGCTCAGTCGTGTCCGACTCTTCACAGTCCCATGAACTATGCAGTCCATGGAATTCTCCAAGCCAGAATACTGGAGTGGGTAGCCTTTCCCTTCTCCAGGGGACCTTCCCAACTCAGGGATCGAAACAAGGTCTCCTGAATGGTGGATTCTTTACTGGCTGAGCCACAAAGGAAGCCCATTTTCCCCTAAACTTTGGGCAAATCATGTTTTATGTATTTTGAAGCTTTTCTTTTAATCAGACAAATGTGCATTAATGATTTTTATCTTTCTGATGAATTGATCTTTCTATTGTTGTACAGTCTCACTTTATATCTCTTTATCTCTATTTTGAACTTTTACCTATTATCCATATAGCTCCTCCAGCCTTCCTATGCTTATACTGTATAGCCTTTTTAAGAAGTTTATAAATTTGCAGAGTTGTGAATCTTATTCACCAGATCTCACTAGAGATTATGTTATTGCTTGTTCAAAACATCTTTATTCACATTTATATTTTGAATCTGCGTTTCTTCATTAATTGGAGTCTTTCTTACAAAGCAGTGTGAACATTGTTTTGTAAACAGGAATTTTCAGTGCTAGGTCACAGTTGTAATTTCTATTGCTACTTGATAAAGAAGAGCTTAATTATCTAAAATCTGTCTTAGAAGAATTTTCCCTCTCTATACTTAATCCAGATTCATGCTGAGACTACAAGTTTGGGAATGACTCTTGAGCCTGTGGACTAGCTCCAGCAATCCAGATGTGTCTCCTTCACTATTGCATCTTGGGTGCTGAATACAACAGCTATCGGCCTGCCTTTATAAGGTCATAAATTTTTTTCATATGAAAACTCTAGAACTTCATAAGGTCTGGGGAATTCAGCAGTGTTTTCAGTTTAAAAGCAACAAATCTTGTTCTATCAAAGGCTAAAAAGCCTATATATGGAAAGACTCTCATTCTTTCAAATTTGAATCTTTGCCTCAGTTGACCCCACTCACCAAGGCCTTAGTACACAGTAGTGGCTGCCGAGGTTTCTTCAGCTCCGCATACATGTACTAGTGAAGTGAAGTGAAGTGAAGTGTCCGACTCTTTGCGACCCCATGGACTGTAGCCTACCAGGCTTCTCCATCCATGGGATATTCCAGGCAAGAATACTGGAGTGGGTTGCCATTTCCTTCTCCAGGAGATCTTCCCAACACAGGGATTGAACCTGGGTCTCCTGCATTGTAGGCAGATGCTTTACCGTCTGAGCCACCAGGGAAGTCAAATAAGATAGTTCACATCACATTCTAGTCAGCACCCTAAATTACCCATCATTTTGTTAAGGTGGTTCACTAAGTATGAGACTTTTCTGAGACCCATATCTTTGCTGAAGCCAGTTTAGCTAGCATTTGTTTGCTAAACCTCATGTGACCCTTATTTACTCAGGCCAGTCCATGGCTGGTGGCCCCTGTATCCTTTCTTTGCTGAGGTCCAAAAGCTCTAAAATTTTCTATCTATTCCTTTGATGAAATGTAAAACTTTAGATTTGTGTGTTTACTCAAAGCTTGGTGCCTGCAGCACCTCTAAAGAAACATTTGTTTATGAAAAGGCTACATAAGCTATATTCACCTGCCAAGGTCAAAATGTAATATAGCCTAAGGTCACAGCAGTTAAAAATCTACCTTCACAATATAGGCCATTGTAAACTTCATTCAAGGGCTTCCCTGACAGCTCAGTTGGTAAAGAATACATCTGCAATGCAGGAGACCCCGGTTTGATTCCTGGGTCGGGAAGATCCGCTGGAGAAGGGATAGGCTACCCACTCCAGTATTCTTGGGCTTCCCTTGTGGCTCAGCTGGTAAAGAATCCGCCTGCAATGCAGGAGACCTGGGTTCAATCCCTGGGTTGGAAAGATCCCCTGGAGCAGGGAAAGACTACCCACTCCAGTATTCTGGCCTGGATAATTCCATGGACTGCATAGACCATGGGGTCGCAAAGCGTCGGACACAACTGAGTGACTTTCACTTCACTTCACTTCAAACTTCAAGGTCAAAAACCCATGTGTGCTGCACTTATATAATGCTCCCAAAAGTTAAAGTTATCCATAAAGAGCATGTGAGAAGCTGTAATCTCCAGGAATTACCTTTCCCCTAGAAGTCTACTACTCAGTATTTCTGACTGAACCAAGTGGGAAATAAGACAAAAAAGAAAGAAGATGGGGCTCAAAATATAACCTTTATTACTGAAAACTGATGTTGGAGAAGGTGAATATTTATGAATAAGTGGGATTCCTAATGTATATTCCACTAGAATGCAAGGGCAAATGATTCTGATCAAAGAGGGGAATTTCAGTGTTAACGATTATAGAACTGGAGTGGTTTCTGATTTCCTAATACTGATATGCGAGTTGTGATAGGCTGCCCCTAAAGTAGCAGGAGAGTACTCTGCTAGAGATAAAAATTTTCTCCCTCCAAAAATCACTAATCATGTTAAATTATTCCTCATCCCCTAAGGCAAAATGAGTAAAGAAATGGAAAGAAACCAAGAATGTTATGCTAATAAATGTCTCTTCACATAAAAGGAAACATTAGAAATGAGGAAGAAGCATTTTCTCCCAATTCCAAATCCAAAATATATTATTACAATGCAAAAGCAAATTGTAAGTGTGTTTTGGTCTTATTTGTTTAAGTAGTAAAGAAAATGCATACAGATAAGGCAAGTAGAAAAGAATAATGTCTTAAAGGATAGCAGTTTGTTGAGAAATAAGTTCATGTATTTTAGACGACTTTCTCCTTATTTGGTTATGCAAGAATGAAAAAGATATCAGAGTATATTGAGGGCAGCACAACTAAAGCAATGTTCGTTTAGACTGGGGAAGATTCACTAGGGCTTCCCTGGAGGTTCAGTTCTAAAGAATCCACCTGCTAATGCAGGAGATGCAGGTTTGATCCCTGGGTTCGAAAGATCCCCTGGAGAAAGGAATGGCAACACATCTTAGTATTCTTGCCTGGGAAATCCCACGGACAGAGGTGCCTGGCAGGCTACAGTCAATGGGGTCACAGAGTCAGACATGACTTAGTGACTAAACATACCCCTCACACACACACACACACACACACACACACACACACACAAGATAATCATTATGGCTAGCAGAGAAAGACAATATCAATGCTAAAGAAGAGACTGAAGACATGAAAGGAAAAAATTACTGTTGGACTCTCTCACTTTCTCCTTTCTAGGATCTTAATCTACTAGTCCACATACATATTCTATGCAATTTAGTTTTGGGAAAAATAGAGTATTCATTACTTGAAACAGGTATAAAGAAGTGTTAGGAAAAAGTGGAGCTGTAAGTCTTTAGGTAAAGAAGAAAAACATAAATCAAGGTCATACTGATTGCAGAAAACATTGTCTTCTATTTTCTTTAAAAGGCAGGCTAAAAATGTTGAAAATTGTACAACTGGGGGACTTGAGGATGACAGTGAACTTAGAACTACTGTAGGGAAAAAAAAAAAGAAAGAACTACTGTAGGAAAACAGTTTTATGAGGCTTTCTGTCTGCAGCTCCCTTTTCTCATAACTGATACTACCCAAATCTTCTACTGAAGCAATTAGCTTAGATGAGCATGTTTGTAATATTATTTGCTGATTAGCTACTCAAGCCAATCAAATATGCCATCTCTTCACTAGAAATTTAGATTTGAGACACTGAGAGACTATTTCAGGTAGCTGTGAGAATCTGAGGGGATAATAGTATACTGAACAAAGAGAAGCAGAGAAAGAAGATCAAGTAGGCTGAGAGGTAGCCAGAGACAGAGAATGAAAGAGACAGAGAAAGTCACTGCCATAGTTCATGATAGCATCCAGTTACCAACTTTGAGCCACTTTGAGTCCGAATGTATTAATTTCCATGGAGTCTCTGTACTTTTTCAATACTTTATGCATCCCTAGTTCCTTCAACTTAACATGAACTTTTTAAAACCAAGCTATTTTTTTTGAAAATTAAACACCAGAAATGAATGAAATAATTACTTAATGGTTGGGTTTCCCAGGTGACACTAGCAGTAAAGAACCTGCCTGCCAGTGCAGGAGACATGAGACATGGGTTCAATCCCTGGGTCAAGGAGATCCCCTGGAGGAGGGCATGGCAACCCACTCAAGTATTCTTGCCTAGATAATCCCATGGACAGAAGAGCCTGGCAGGCTACAGTCCATAGGGTTGCAAAGAGTTGGACATGACTGAATTACTAAGCATGCACACATAGAGGTTCTACCTGAAATATTGGAAATGATATATTTTCGTGGAGTCAATCATCATGTGTTATGTGACATTCTGAGGCACTTTGCAGAAGCTCAAAAGTAGTCAAAGAGAAAACAGACATGTTGACTAAAGGGGGTTTTAGACTAATTGACTGCTGCTGCTGCTAAGTCACTTCAGTCGTATCTGACTCTGTGCGACCCCAGAGATGGCAGCCCCCCAGGCTCCTCCATCCCTGGGATTCTCCAGGCAAGAACACTAGAGTGGGTTGCCATTTCCTTCTCCAATGCATGAAAGTGAAAATTGAAAATGAAGTTGCTCAGTCGTGTCCAACTCCTAGCGACCCCATGGACTGCAGCCTACCAGGCTCCTCCATCCATGGGATTTGCCAGGCAAGAGTACAGGAGTGGGTTGCCATAGACTAATTGAGTAGGCATATACTAAAGGAGGAAAAAGAAATTCAAGTTGCTAGTGAGAGTGCTCTTTAAGAAGCTTATCATAAGTATTTAGGTAATAAAGGAAGTTATTGAAAGGAGGGGTAAGAGTAGATTGAAAGTTTTGATGGAAAAAAAAAAACTAGTCTATTGAAGGTGCAAGAGTAGGAGAGGCTAAAGGGTAAAAGAATGTGTTGAGAGAGAAATTTCATTGTTAAACAGTATAGAGGTATCGGTAGAATTGTTATGGGTGATGACAATTTCTAGTGATTTCATTGTTAGTGAATTGCAGAAATAGAATGTGGAAGATGGTCAAAAAAATTTAAGGGAGTCATGGACTTCCTTGACTGTGCCATCTGTTTTTTCAGTTGCAATGCCATAGGGTTCCTGTGGTAATGAAGAAATACGTAGCTGTAAAAATGATGCCAACATGTGCAAAGATTGTGGGAGAGTGACTTGAAAATGAAATTGGACAGGAGGAGGGTAGTTTTGTAGGCTTCAAAAGAGTATGACATATTGAACAAAGGTCTGAAAAATAGTGAAGGAGAATCAAGTGTATTCCAACCCATCTCCCTGGATCTAATATATGTCCACAATGGGTGAATGAGGAAATATCAGTTGATAATATTACAGGGGAATCATTGTCCATGAAGGAGAACCAGGTCCCAATCAAGGAAAAAATAGTGATGGATAGAGAAAGTAGTCCAGAAAAAGTTGAATATATTAACATGCATCTTTAAAACAATTAGGTTAGAGGTTGTAGGTGTTACATTATTAGTATAGTTTGAAGTCTTATACATGCTTTAAATTACATTTACTTTGAAGAACATACTCTTTCACTAAATAAGAGGCTTTTCTCCTCAAAGCAATCCGATTTATTGAAACCCCAAGGCACTGATCTTTCCTGTCATTCATGTAGCCATGTAGTACAAAGCAACAAATTAAATTGACTGAAGTTAGAATCCAATTTTCTCACCAATAAATTTGGCAATAAAAAACTCATCCAACTCCATTTAAAACTTACTCAGATCACATGGCTTCAACATGAGTTGAAATCATACATTCTTAAGTTCAATTAATCACCTTCATTATGTAACACACTATTCAGCACCTGTAAAGTTAGGCACCTTAGAGATAATTAGCAAAATCTACAATTTGCATCAAATTTTCTCCTTTTTCTTTAAAGGAGGTAATAGAAGCAAAAGAAAAAGATAAACTATGTAATACACAATAGATTTATGTGAACATATAACATCATCATTAGTATTTTTATTGTCAAATGATGTAAAGTAAAAGACTATTGAGTTGTTTATCAAAATGTCTGGGTTATACCTCTGATCTTCTCTTCTTTGGACCAGTCCCTTTACCTGTATAGAGTTTAGTTTTCCCATCTATCAAATGTACAGGATAATCTGAATCATCTCTATATGATTTTGCAGCTTGACACTGTGTTGGCTTCTCTCACTTTGCTCTTCGGTTTGCTCAAATATAAGAAAAACACAAAAGCAGCCATTATATTGGTCAGGGTTCTCCAGAAAAATAGAACCAACAATATATATATATAGATAGATAGATAGATAGATGTGCTTATTATATATAATATTTTATATCATATATTTAACCTATCAATTTCATATTTATATATTTTAGGTATATAAATATTTGTATATATTTGTGATATAAAACCCAAATATATATAATGAGATTTATTATAAGGAATTGGTTCCTGAGCTTGTGGAGGCTGAGAAAAGTCTCAAAATCTGCTGTCTGCAAACCAGAGACCCAGGAAAGCGAGTGCAATAAATTCCAGTCCCAGTCCTAAGAACTGAAAACCAGGAGTGCCAATGATATAAATCCCAGTCCCAGAGCAGGAGACTAAGATCTCAACTTACACAGTCAAGCAGGAAGAGAGAATTCTTCCTTCCTCTGCATTTTTGTACTATTCAGGCCCTCAGTGGATTAGATAATGCCCACCCACCTTGGGGAGAGCAATGTGCTTTTCTGTCCCCTAAGTCAAATGCTTATCTCTTCCCAAAACACCCTACAGACATACCTAGAAATAACGTTTAACCAGATATGTAAGTATCTCTTTGCCAAGATGACAAGGGATAGAACTCCTATGGCTAACTTTTTTTTTGTCAACTTGGCTGAGCATTCATGCCCATCTCCTTAAACCGTACTTAATCTCCAAATGAAGCAATTCTAATTCTAATGCAATACAACTACCCTGCATACAATGAAAAATGCACGAACCACTTCCCCAGAATAGAAAGTAAAGTCCTTGAGTGGTTTACTCTTCTTTTTGATATCCCATAACTTAAATACCTTGATGTAAAATTAACAATGTTTAAATTATGTGATATAAAGTTCATGATTCTTCTTATGTTACATGATAAAGAAGTGAAAGGGAAAGAAAACAAAGATATTTGACATACACACAAATATATCCATAAAAATGTAAGGAAGAATTACAGTTTCTGTAACTGGTCTCATAGTCATAGCTGGTATTTATAACTACCTTTTTCCAGTACTCTTTCTGCGTTCCCTTTGCCTTCAAAAAGAACCTCAGCTGATTATGGTTCTTTATCTGAGGTGGTGACCTAAACCCTTATTCCTGAAAATTCTGGGATGTTAGTCATCTTCCCTGGATTGAGCTGTAGTTTTCCACAGACCTTAGTCACAAGGCATGGTGATATTAAGAGACACCCTAAGGGATTTTCTGTACTCTACACATTCTTCTTTACCACCATTGTGGAGTAGTAATCCAATTTCCCCTTGGTAGTTGAGATCCATCACCCCAGCCAGCACAGTAACTCCCTTCTTTTACTGTTGATTTAGGGCATGAGGAACCCAAACTGGCTGCATGGAAGCCTTAACTTTCAGTTTAATAGAGTCATTGTTGTGTCTCCAAGTGGAAGAAATTTTCCCTTTAGAACTAAGACTTCTAGTTTAGCAGAGCATAATGTCCCAAAAACAGGAAGCAAAAATATTGCTGAAGGGTCACTATGGGTAATAGTGAGTGGCGTCATTCCCATTTCTACCCCCTTGATTCCTGGACCCACTGATCCTATCATAGAAACAGCACAACATACTGACCGCTCATTCAGAGCATATACAGTCTTCTGGAGAACCTTGGCCTAGCTCTAGAAGGTGTTGCCACCTAGCTGGCACTGTAACTGAGTCTTCAAAAGGCCATTACATGATTGAGTCTAGGCAGCTGCTTTGGATCATGGGGAACATGATAAGCCCAGTGAATTCAATGAATATGGGCATGTAGCCTCACTTCTATTGCTGTGAAGTGACTTCCTTGATCAGAAGCAATGCTGTGTAGAATACCATGACAGTGGGTAAGGCAATCGGTAAATCCATGGAGATAGTTTTGGCAGAAGTATTACAGGCAAGGAAGGAAAATCTCCATATTCAGAGTATATCTGTCAGTAAGAACAAAATGCAGCCCCTTCCATGATAGAAACAGTGCAGTATACTCAGCCTATTGCCGATAGCTGGCTAATCACCCTGGGAAATGGTGCCATATAGGGAACTCAGTGTTGTTCTCTGCTGCAGGCAAACGGGACACTCACTGGTGGCCATTGCCAGGTTATCCTTGATGAGTGAAAGTACATGTTACTCATCCTATGTACAAGTCCTCTGGGGACACTCATTTTTTAGATCCCACCAGGAATTTTTTTTCTATTTTTCTTGGTTTTGACAGTCCTAGTGGCTTCCACTTGACTTTTACTACCATAATAGCACTCACTCCACAGTTCAAGGGACCATTGTGGGGGGATTCTGTCAGATTCTAAGTATATATATATTCCAACTATATATTCTAGAACCGGGGAGACAACCACAAGAGGGGTTCAGGGACACACT
Source organism: Bos grunniens (assembly GCF_055505025.1). NCBI lineage: Eukaryota > Metazoa > Chordata > Mammalia > Artiodactyla > Bovidae > Bos > Bos grunniens. Next base: position 139,868,103 of record NC_141194.1, read on the forward strand.
GGGCCCACTGTGAGATGTATCTGAGCTAAAGCTCCATTGATAACCTGATTTCTATAAATCCCTACTCTGGTGGAACATGGTGGCATTTTATGTCTTCTTAAATTAGTGTCAGTTCAGAGTCAGTGTCCAGTAGTCCCTGAAAGGGCTGATTATTTCCTTTTCCCCAATTCTCAGTTACCCTGCTAAAAGGGCATAGGTCCTTTAGGGAAGGCTGGGGACATTTAGAAAACCAAGATCATGACATCTGGTCCCATCACTTCATGGGAAATAGATGGAAAAACAGTGGAAACAGTGAGTGTCAGACTTTATTTTTCTGGGCTCCAAAATCACTGCAGATAGTGACTGCAGCCATGAAATTAAAAGACCCTTACTCCTTGGAAGAAAAGTTATGATCAACCTAGATAGCATATTGAAAAGCAGAGACATTACTTTGCCAACAAAGGTCTGTCTAGTCAAGGCTATGGTTTTTCCAGTGGTCATGTATGGACGTGAGAATTGGACTGTGAAGAAAGCTGAGCACCGAAGAATTGATGCTTTTGAACTGTGGTGTTGGGAGAAGACTCTTGAGAGTCCCTTGGACTGCAAGGAGATCCAATTAGTCCATCCTAAAGGAGATCAGCCCTGGGATTTCTTTGGAAGGAATGATGCTAAAGCTGAAACTCCAATACTTTGGCCACCTCATGCGAAGAGTTGACTCATTGGAAAAGATTCTGATACTGGGAGGGATTGGGGGCAGGAGCAGAATGGGATGACAGAGGATGAGATGGCTGGATGGCATCACTGACTTGATGGACGTGAGTCTGAGTGAACTCCGGGAGTTGGTGATGGACAGGGAGGCCTGGCGTGCTGCGATTCATGGGGTTGCAAAGAGTCGGACACGACTGAGAGACTGAACTGAACGGAACTGAACTGGGGAAAAAATTAACAGTTATACATTTTTGGTAGTGTATCAGAGTCCTCCTGCAGTGGGACCCAGCCTCCCTTTCATTCATGGGGGTTTCTGTGCCTATAAGCTCTCTTTAGGAATTGATTGAGGGGTGTGACTCTCTGTTTTTATGATTCAGTTTAGACTTTTTCCACTTGATCTGGAACTTTTCTGCTTACACAGATGAAGTAAGACTTTACTAGGCTTCTTATTTCTTTCACTTCTAGGAATAGCATGACTAGCTAATTTCATAGGTCTATATGACAGACTAATCTGATTGCTGCTTTGACAATGCTGTCCATTATGGTAACCATGCCCCCCTTGCCTGTAGCTATTGAATGCCACCACTTTACCCATGCAAACTGGTATCCAATTATTTCCATTGCATTTAGGTTTCTCAATTCAGTGTCTGCCATTTCCACTGTAGGATTCGGCCTATAGAGAAGAACAGTCATGGAGCTCTTCAAGGATGATCAGGCTTCCCTCATAACCTCATAAATTTATTTCTCACAGCATTGGTTAAAGCTATGTCTTCTGGTCCCTCCCAGTGTGGGTTGTGCTGTGCTGTGCTTAGTCACTCAGTTGTGTCCAACTCTTTGTGACCTCATGGACTGTAGCTCACCAAGCTCCTCTGTCCATGGGGATTCTCCAGGCAAGAATACTGGAGTGGGTTGCCAAGCCCTCCTCCAGGGGATCTTCCCAACCCAGGGATCAAACCCAGGTCTCCAGCATTGCAGGCAGATTCTTTACCATCTGAGCAACCAGGGAAGCCCCCAGTGTGAATTAGTAGATCTTAAATAATTAATCCATTTAAACATTCCAGTCTCCCAAGCCTTTGAAACCCTTTCTCTACTTTAAAACAAGATAAGTCCTATATATCCATCAAATTCACCTCTTCATCCATCAGCCAACCATCCAAACCTTTAGAGCTTTTTCTAATTTCCCAATCTGGAACATTAAATGCAAATTTTCTGCTTAATGAGCTCATGTGAATAAATCAACCTGATCCAAGTTTATCTTTCTTCCTCTATTATCTCACAGTCTCTGAATCCATTCCCACACATTTCCCTGGATTTTTGTTTGTATAAATCAGAAAACTGAAGTAATTCTTCTGGAGTGTACCTCCTCATGGGTAACACTGAGTACCTAACTTTTAGCAGGTCCGCTGAGATATTAGTCTTGTAAGTATAGAAGCAAATAAGGATGGTGGGGGTGGGTTTTGAAGAGAATCAGCATTGTTTTACATAACAACTGCCTCAGGGAAAGACATTATACTTTCTTCAGGCAGTTCAGAGTTCATTCCCTCAGGCAGGAGTGGAAAGGCTAGTAAGACTGGGGGTAGAGAGGTGATACCATTGTTGCGGGGGGCAGGGGTGGCGGTGGATGCTGCTGCCACTGTGGGTAGAGAGGCTGTTTCTGTGGGGGTTGCGAGGCTACCTCTGCTAGGGTGGGGAGACCACTTCTACTGGGTGTGAGGAGATCTCCTCACAGACACACACAGAAATGTTTAACCAGATATCCTGGGTATCCCTTGGTCCATTCAAGTTGATACATAAAATTCACCAAAATTGTAAATCAACTATCAGTTCAGTTCAGTCACTTGGTTGTGTCCGACTCTTTGTGACCCCATGAACAGCAACATGCCAGGCCTCCCTGTCCATCACCAACTCCTGGAGTTTACCCAAATTCATGTACATTGAGTCAGTGAGACCATCCAACCATCTATCTCATCCTCTGTCGTCCCCTTCTCCTCCTGCCCTCAATCTTTCCCAGCATCAGGGTCTTCTCAAATGAGTCAGCTCTTCACATTAGGTGGCCAAAGTATAGGAGTTTCAGCTTCAGCATCAGTCCTTCCAATGAACACCCAGGACTGATCTCCTTTAGGATGGACTAATTGGATCTCCTTACAGTCCAAGGGACTCTCAAGAGTCTTCTCCAACACCACAGTTTGAAAGCATCAATTCTTTTGCACTCAGCTTTCTTTATACTCTAACTCTCACATCCATACATGACTACTGGAAAAACCATAGCCTTGACTAGACAGACCTTTGTTGACAAAGTAATGTCTCTGCTTTTTAATATGCTGTCTAGGTTGGTCATAACTTTCCTTCCAAGGAGTAAGCATCTTTTAGTTTCATGGTTGCAACACTATCTGCAGTGATTTTGGAGTCCAAAAAATGAAGTCAGCCACTGTTTCCACTGTTTCCCCATCTATTTGCTATGAAGTGATGGGACCGGATGCCATGATCTTAGTTTTCTGAATGTTGAGCTTTAAGCTAACTTTTTCACTCTCCTCTTTCACTTTCATCAAGAGGCTTTTTAGTTCCTCTTCACTTTCTGCCATAAGTGTGGTGTAATCTGCATATCTGAGGTTATTGGTATTTCTCACAGCAATCTTGATTCCAGTTTGTGCTTCTTCAAGCCCAGCGTTTCTCACGATGTGCTCTAAGCAGGGTGACAATATACAGCCTTGATGTACTCCTTTTCCTATTTAGAACCAGTCTGTTGTTCCACGTCCAGTTCTAACTGTTGCTTCCTGACCTGCATACAGGTTTTTCAAGAGGCAGGTCAGGTGGTCTGATATTCCCATCTCTTTCAGAATTTTCCACAGTTTACTGTGATCCACATAGTCAAAGTTTTTGACATAGTCAATAAAGCAGAAATAGATGTTTTTCTTCAGTTTAAAAGGGTAACAGAAATTACAACTCCAAATATCTTCCATAATTTCTTCCTTTGACCTTTTAATTTTTGTTAGACATATTATCCATGTACATTGCCAATTACTATAATTTATCTTCTCTGATAACAAAACCCGTAAATTACTTGACCTTAAATATGTATTTTCTCTAAGGATTCCTCTAGGTTCTTTCATACCCGAGTCACAATTACAAGAGTTGACTTTTAAATTTTGATCCACTGACTAATTGTAGAAAATATTTCAAAACATGCTTGTGTGTACGTACTGTTACTTCTCAGTACAATTTTTTTATGTTGACAATATCTTTTGTCAAAATTTTCATAATATTAATACAACAGTAGCTTGATTAGGTACAGAATTCTTGAGTCATATATCTTGGCTCTCTCTACCTTCCCATTCCACTGTAGTTTTATTTTGGCAATGGGTTTTTTCTGTAAAGTTCTGAAGCCAGTCTCAAGTTCAGGTCAGTTCAGTTCAGTTGCTCAGTCCTGTCCGACTCTTCACGACCCCATGAATCATAGCACGCCAGGCCTCCCTGTCCATCACCAACTTCCGGAGTGCACCCAGACTCACGTCCATCGAGTCAGTGATGCCATTCAGCCATCTCATCCTCTGTCACCCCCTTCTCCTCCTGCCCCCAATTCCTCCCAGCATCAGAGTCTTTTCCAATGAGTCAACTCTTCGCATGAGGTGGCCAAAGTACTGAAGTTCAGGTGACTTTTACTGCCTGGATATTTAAGAGGATACGTGCTTTGTATTTAAGCTTCAGCAAATTATGAAGAATACATCTAAGTTTAATCAGCCTTCATATTTTCAAATAGACTTTATATTTAGAATAGTTTAAGATTATAGAAAAACTGAGGAGATTGTATAAGGAGTTACCATGTATGCCACACACAATTTCCCTATTATTAACAACTTGCCCCATTGTGGTCCATTACTTGTACTTACTTAATTAATATTTTATATATATATATATATTTACTAATTAAACTCCATTCTTCATTCAGACTTCTTTCAGTCAGTTCAGTCGCTCAGTCATGTCCAACTCTTTGTGATACGATGAATTGCAGCACTCTAGGCCTCCCTGTACATCACCAACTCTCAGAGTTAACTCAAACCCATGTCCACTGAGTCAGTGATGCCATTCAGCCATCACATCCTCTGTCTTCCCCTTCTCTTCCTGCCCCCAATTACTCCCAGCATCAGGGTCTTTTCCAATGAGTCAACTCTTCACATCAGCTGGCCAAAGTATTGGAGTTTCAGCTTTAGCATCAGTCCTTCCAAAGAAATCCCAGGACTGATCTCCTTTAGGATGGACTGGTTGGATCTCCTTGCAGTCCAAGGGACTCTCAAGAGTCTTCTCCCAACACCACAGTTCAAAAGCATCAATTCTTCAGCACTCAGCTTTCTTCACAGTTCAACTCTCACATCCATACATGACTACTAGAAAAACCATAGCCTTGACTAGACGGAACTTTGTTGGCAAAATAATGTCTCTGCTTTTGAATATGCTATCTGGGTTGGTCATAACTTTCCTTTCAAGGAGTAAGCATCTTTCAATTTCATGGCTGCAATCACCATCTGCAGTGATTTTGGAGCCCCCAAAAATAAAGTCTGACACTGTTTCCACTGTTTCCCCATCTATTTCCCATGAAGTGATGGGAACAGATGCCATGATCTTAGTTTTCTGAATGTTGAGCTTTAAGCCAACTTTTTCACTCTCCTCTTTCACTTTCATCAAGAGGCTTTTTAGTTCCTCTTCACTTTCTGCCATAAGGGTGGTGTCATCTGCATATCTGAGGTTATTGATATTTCTCCTGGCAATCTTGATTCCAGCTTGTGCTTCTTCCGGCCCAGCATTTCTCATGATGTACTCTGCATAGAAGTTAAATAAGCAGGGTGACAATATACAGCCTTGATGTACTCTTTTTCCTATTTGGAACCAGTCTGTTGTTCCATGTCCAGTTCTAACTGTTGCTTCTGGACTTCTTTAGCATTTACCTAATGTCTTTTTTCTGCTTCAGGACCTTATTCAAGAGGCCACATTAAATTTAGTTGTATGTCTCATTTGGCTTCTCTTTACTATGTCCAATTTCCAAATTTCCTTGTGTTTGAAGACCTTGATAGTTTTGAAGAGTATTGTTCAGGTATTTTGTAGAATGTCTCTTAATTATAATTAATGTGATGTCTTTCTCATGTTTAGACTGTGGTAATGTCTTGTTGCAAGGAAGACTACAGAGGTACAGTGCCATTTTCATCGCATCATATCAAGGGTACATACTATTAACATAATTTGTCACTGTTAATGTGACCTTGATAACTTGGCAGAGGTATTTTTCCTGATTCCTCCACTGTACAGGTAATTTTAAAAATCTTTCCATATTATACTTTTTGGAAGGGACTCACTATACACACTATACACTTAGAGAGTGGAGAGTATTAACTACTTTGTTTTGTTGCTCAAATATTTTCCAACTTTGGCCCTTGGGAGCAATTTAAATTGGCTCCTGTGTCCCTTTCGCATACTCTCATTAAAGTAGGCACTTCCTTTTGGAGAATCTATGTACTTTAAGAAACTATATGATGTTCTAGATTCATTTTCTGTATTTCTTCTAATAGTCCTAGACTCAGCTGTTTCTCCTAAAAGTCTTCATTCCTTTTATTGAAGAATGGTATGATAAATCAACTCCTGGGCACTAGATGTATTTGATCTTACTTAGGTACCATTTATGCTAGGAACTTTCAAGTAACAGAGCAAGAAAATATGTGTATTAACCTGTGCATCTACATATATCTATAAATGTTTATCTATGTAGCCTTCTGTGTGTATATTAGGCTGAATATGAGTTCACACTGATATCTCCAACTCTAATCCATTAGCACATGGATCATTCCAGCTTCCTGCTCATACCATATGAAAATTCCCACTCTAACAGTGAAAAAAATGGCTCACAGCACATGTAATTCATGTATTAAATTATTCAGGGATACTATATTATAAAGCAGTACCTGTACCCCTCTGAGAAAAAAATTCACCCACTACAGTGGAGTGAATTTCATTTGCTTTTTCTTTCATACTTTACTCATTTTCAAACTACAATAAAATTGCAATCATTTCACATGCGAGCAAGATTATGCCCTAAATCCTTCAAGCTAGGCTTCAGCAGTATGTGAATTGAGAAATTTTGGGTTACAAGTGGGATTTAGAAAAGGCAGAGGAACCAGAGGACAAATTGCTAATGTCCATTGGATCATAGAAAAAGCAAGAGAATTCCGGAAAAACATCTATTTCTGCTTTGTTGACTATGTTAAAGCCTTTGACTGTGTGGATCACAACAAACTGTGGAAAATCCTTAAAGAGATGGGAATACCAGACCACCTTACCTGCCTCCTGGAAAACCTATATGCAGGTTAAGAAGTAACAGTTAGAACTGGACATGGAACAATGATCTGGTTCAAAATTGGGAAAGAAGTACATCAAGGCTGTATATTGTCACACTGCTTATTTAACTTATATGAAGAGTACATCATGCGGAATGCTGGGCTGGATGAAGCACAAGTTGAAATCAAGATTACTGGAAGAAATATCAATAACCTCAGATATGCAAATTATACCACTCTAATGACAGAAAGCGAAGAAAAACTAAAAAGCCTATTGATTAAGGTAAAAGAGGGGAATGAAAAAGCTGACTTAAAACTCAACATTCAGAAAGCTAAGATCATGATATCCAGTCCCATCACTTCATCACAAATTCAGTTCAGTTCAGTTGTTCAGTCGTGTCTGACTCTTTGCAACACCATGGACTGCAGCATGCCAGGCCTCCCTGTCCATCACCAACTCCTGGAGTCTACACAAACTCATGTCCATTGCCAGGCCTCCCTGTCCATCACTAACTCCCGGAGTCTACACAAACTCATGTCCATTGAGTCGGTGATGCCATGCAACCATCTCATCCTCTGTCATCCCCTTCTTCTCCCATCTTCAATCTTTCCCAGCATCAGGGTCTTTTCAAATGAGTCAGTTCTTTGCATCAGGTGGCCAAAGTATCGGAATTTCAGCTTTGACATCAGTCCTTCCAAGGAACACTCAGGACTGATCTCCTTTAGGATGGACTGGTAGGATCTCCTTGTAGTCCAATCATTGCAAATAGATGGGGAAAAAATATAAATAGTGGTATATTTTATTTTCTTGGGCTCCAAAATCACTGGATGGTAACTGCAGCCATGAAATTAAGACACTTGCTCCTTGGAAGAAAAGCTATGGTAATCCTAAACAGCATATTGAAAAGCAGAGACATCACATTGCTGACAAAGTTCCATATACTCAAAGCTATGGTTTTTCCAGTAGGCATATATGGATGTGAGAGCTGGACCATAAAGAAGAGTGAGTGCCGAAGAATTGATGCTTTTGAACTGTGGTTTTGGAGAAGACTCTTGAGAGTCCCTTGGACTGCAAAGAGATTAAACCAGTCAATCCTAAAGGAAATCAACCTTAAATATTCATTGGGGGAAGCTGAAGCTCCAATACTGTGGCCACCTGATGTGAAGAGCCGATTCATTGGAAAAGACCTTGATGCTGGGAAAGATTGAGGGCAGGAGGAGAAGGGAGCGAAAGAGGATGAGATAGTTGGATGGCATCACTGACTCAGTAGACAGAAGTTTGAGCATACTCTGGGAAATAGTGAAGGACAGCAAAGCCTGGCATGCTACAGTCCAGGTGAGGTCATAAAGGGTTACATGACTGAGAGACTGAACAACAACAGAGCCCCTAACATGTTAATCAGAATTATTTTAAATTGTTTAAGAGTCTGGGACTTATGCTTTCTTTGTAAACTGATGGGGTTTTATTCCCTTGCCTTTTACATGCCTTATATCTTGGGTGAAAGCCAGATGTGATGCATTGAGTAATAACTAAGGTAAAGGATGTTCTGTGTGAAGTTCTATGTTAATCTGGCTAGGAGTCTGGCTATGTTTAATGATTTCTCAGGTTGTAAGTACTAGAGGTCTTAAATTCCTCCAGAGTCCTTGTTTTTCTCTCTCTAGTCTTTGGGTCTCTGTATGAATCCCTCTTTAAATAGAATCTCTGGCTTTCAGTTCTATTCATTGTTACCCACTATTACTATACTAGAGCTCTGTAAATGTTGATAATGTGTGAGGGATGGGAATCATTCTACAATCTTATTATCAAATAACAGTGTTTCATCTTCTGAAGCACTTCTTAGCCGTTTTTTCCCTATACTTATGCAAGACATGAAGCCCCCAGGGGGCTAGAATTAATTGCGCTTCCCATGGGTTAGATAAGGCTCTGGTAAAGACTTTTTTCCTTGGAGAGTTGGCCTTTTTTATGGAGAACACTCATGGTATATTTCAAAATCGTTAGTTTTCCCCTGTTCCTGACTGAAATGTGAGGGGATTTTTCTTCGATACTTCCATTGTGAGAACCCAGAGGAATACCTGGAAATAAAACCCACAAAATGTAAGACTACTCTTAGGACTGCACATTGAAAAGTTTCTCACTCTCAAGTTAGTCCACACTTGGCCTTCAGTTATTTCCCAAAATTACCATTTTAGTTTTCCCACCAAATTGTGACTCCAGTAGCCTCTTTTTTAGGTAGACTGACTTCTATATTTGCCTGTTTATCAGAGTTTTGAATGGCAGTTTTTCCTGTGATTTCAGTTATCTGAGGGTCCAAGAAAAGTAGTTGATTTTAGGTTTGTTCAACTTTTTCTTTTTTTTTGCTGTAAGAATTAAAGATTTATTAGCTGAAAATGACCATCACTTTTTTTTTTTTTTTTTTTACTGAAAAGCAATACCACTTGATTTGGAAAGTGAAGTCTTAATTTTTCTTCTACCACTTTTATGAATGTTTTTATATCGAGTTTTGTCAGGTATATATCTTATGTGTACTTTGGACATCTCAAATTAATTTGATCTCATCTTTTTCTCAAATATGCCTGATTCTCTCAGGTCTTTTAACTGTAGAACTGAATCTTTTTGTAGCAGAATATGTTGCAATTCTTTTTTTTCAATTAGTTTATTTACTTTAATTGGAGGCTAATAACTTTACAATCGGAGAAGGCAATGGCACCCCACTCCAGTACTCTTGCCTGGAAAATCCCATGGACGGAGGAGCCTGGAAGTCCATGGGGTTGCTAAGAGTCAGACACGACTGAGCGACTTCACTTTAACTTTTCACTTTCATGCATTGGAGAAGGAAATGGCAACCCACTCCAGTGTTCTTGCCTGGAGAATCCCAGGGATGGGGGAGCCTGGTGGGCTGCCCTCTATGGGGTCGCACAGAGTCGGACACTACTAAAGTGACTTAGCAGCAGCAACTTTACAATATTGTAGTGGTTTTTGCTATACATTGACATGAATCAGCCATGGGTGTACATGTGTCCCCCATCTAGAACCCGCCTCCCACCTCCCTCCCCATCCCATCCCTCAGGGTTGTCCCAGTGCACAACTTTGAATGCCCTGTTTCATGCATCGAACTTGGACTGGTGATCTATTTCACATATGGTAATACACATGTTTCAATGCTATTCTCTCAAATCATCCCACCCTCGCCTTCTCCCACAGAGTCCAAAAGTCTGTTCTTTATATCTGTGTCTCTTTTGGTGTCTTGAATATAGGGTCATTGTTACCATCTTTCCAAATTCCTTATAGATGTGCTACTATACTGTATTGGTGTTTTCTTTCTTATTTACTTCACTCTGTATAATAGGCTCCAGTTTCATCCACCTCATTAGAACTGATTCAAATGTATTCTTTTTAATGGCTGAGTAATACTCCATTGTGTATATGTACCACAGTTTTCTTATCCATTCATCTGCTGATGGACATCTAGGTTGCTTCCACGTCCTAGCTATTGTAAACAGTGCTGCAATGAACATTGGGGTACACGTGTCTTTTTCAATTCTGGTGTCATTGGTGTGTATGCCCAGCAATATGTTAGGCAAATGCTAACAAGTATGAAAGGGGAAATTGACAGTAACACAATAATAGTGGAAGACTTTAATACCCCACTCTCACCTATGGATAGATCAACCAAACAGAAAATTATCAAGGAAACACAAACTTTAAATGATACAATGTACCAGTTAGAACTAATTGATATCTATGGGACATTTCATCCCAAAACAATGAATTTCACCTTTTTCTCAAGTGCATATGGAACATTCTCCAGGACAGACCACATCCTGGGCCATAAATCTAGCCTTGGTAAATTTAAAAAAACTGAAATCATTTCAAGTATCCTTTCTGATCACAATGCGGTTAGATTAGATGTCAACTACAGGAAAAAATCTAGTAAAAATACAAACACATGGAGGCTAAACAACATGCCCAAATAACCAACAAATCACAGAAGAAATAACAAAGGAAATCAAAATATGCATAGAAACAAATGAAAATGAAAACACAACAACCCCAAACCTATGGGATTCAGTAAAATCAGTGCTAAGGGGAAGGTTCAGAGCAGTACAAGGTTACCTCAAGAAACAAGAGGAAAATCAAATAAGTAACCTAACTTTACACCTAAAGCAACTAGAAAAAGAAGAAATGAAGAAGCCAGTGGTTAGTAGAAGGAAAGAAATCATAAAAATTAGGGCAGAAATAAATGAAAAAGAAACAAAGAAAACCATAGCAAAAATCAAAAAAACCATACTGTAATTCTTGATGTATCAAATATAGATTTTATTTTTGATAGTTAATTGTTTTCTTCATGTTTTCCATGAGAAATGGATGATCACAAACTTTTTGTGTATTTCTGTTTTTTACATCACTACTCTGATTGATATATATATATATATATACACACACATATACATATATATAAAACCTATTAGTGTCCATGTTCTGTTTAATGACAAAGTATTTTTATATAAATATTCTATGATCAGTTTTCTTATGAAATTATTTTTTGAAGTATATTCTTTACATACTCTTGTTTACTATGTTCCTTTCCTTAATTCCTCCCATTCCCTTTTAATTTCTGAGTACTAATCCATTGTAAAGATTTGTTACAATTTATCACATCTGTTGATCATTTATTTTGTTTCCAGTTTTGGGCTATTATGAATAAGTCTCCTATGAACTCTGTAGATGAGTCAGTGTGGACATATACTTTCATTTCTCATAGGTAAATACCTAGGAGTAGAATTCTACATCATATAGTAAGTATGTGTTTAAGTCTAAAGAAACTGCCAGATGACTTTCAAAAATTGTTTTACCTGTTTACACTGCTATCAGTAACGAATGAGAGTTCCAGATCTTTGCCAACACTTATTATGTGCAGTCTTTTAAATGTTAGCCATTTGAGTGAAAGTGCATTGGTATCATATTGTGACATGAATTTGAATTTCCCTCTTTATAAATGATGGTGATAATTTTTAATGAGCTTATTCATTATTCATATGACTCCTTTGTGAAGGGTCTATTTAAACTGCTTGCCAATTTTCACTTGGACTGCTTGTCACCTTACTGACTTATAAAGGTTCTTTTTGATCTGAGTCTTCTGCCAAATATATGGATTCCTGGAGTAACTATTTCTGAAGCGTATTTTTCACATGCTATTGTTTGCTCAAGTTTTCCTTTTCTTACATCATTTACTTCCTGTCATGACCAAGATAAAAATGGAGAAGGGCAAAAGCAGTGAACAAAGCTAGCCAGAACTTCAGTTTGAGTATGTTGTCATGGATTGTTGTTTGTCTTATAGTTATTTGTGTATCCATCCCCTCACTAAATTGATTTTTCTGAGAGTAATTGTGAAAAATTTTTAAAAAATTTTCTCAAGCAGACCTCATCCTGGCATCCATTTCATGCCAGTTGGTTTTAGAAAGCAGTTCACTCAATAGCAGCCATTAAACAATTAGAACTTTGACTTCAAATCCTACCTACAGTTTAAGATGACTCCTGCCATAAAAGAAGTTCTGCCATATGAATTTATTGTGGCTATCTTTCATACCTGCAAAAGTGTTGGGTAACAGAAATTGGCTTTAAAAAAAGCCATATTTTCAAGGAGATACTTGGCCACCTCTTAGGGGAAACCTCTTAACATAAATTATTGTGATATAAAAAATCTTTCTAGCTTTCTGCATATCACTAAACAAGTTATTTAAATTTTATATCACATTCAAAGAATCTAGTAGACATTTCAATACATAATGATACTGGTTATGATGGTGATAATAAATACTACCAATTGAACTGCTCGTAATATCTGATTAGAGAAAGTGACTGTAGAATTCAATTGGATATGTTAAACTTAACGGTAATTCAGAATATAGTCATAGCATTTATATTATATTATTTTAAATTTAACAACTCACATGTAGTCAATTTGCTTCTCTGAAATGTCAGACAATTTTTTTCAATTAGCTATTAAATTTATATACACATAAGAAAGGAATCTGCTTTTGAACCCAAAACTTTGTAAGAAAATCTTCTGTAAATTACTCTTCATCCCAATATTCATAATAATCCACTGCAAATTATGGTGCAGTATCACCCCAAACAGCAAAGCTAGAGAACATAATGCAATGGAAAGAGGGACGAGGTTTCTGCTCATGACAAAAATAAATGCTTTAGCACTACAATAGTGATTGGAACATTTCTTAAAGGCCAGTAAATATGAACTACCTATAATTTCCACACTGTGTCAACTAGCAAAATAACATGATTTCCAGGAGAAATATGCTGGTAGAATTGAATCGGCTTCTTGCAGGCCATTACTCCTCTATTGTATTACAAGAACTGATATCATGTTGCCTTCCAAATACTCTCATCTAAAGGGTTACAAAGAAAGCCAACAATCTCTTCCACACCTAATTCAAGACATACCAACAGGGAAAATATTCAATTATCTCAGCAAGACTTTGCATATCCTCTGTGATACTTCACTCACACCCTCCTCCTTGCCTCAATCACTTAACATGGTTCTGAAAACAAGCTAATTAATGAATGTGATCTTTGCTGTAAAGTAAGCTGGATAAAAAGGCAGACCAGAGTTGATCAATTTGTTCCCCAAATCACATAATTACAAATAGTTATATGGAACTTTGTGGGCCAAAGATCAAGCAGAATGATCAAGAAAAGATCAAAGATTTTTAGCAGTTTCATTCAATGTATTGACATTGTAAAGACACAGCCTCAGTGGAAGGGTTTTGTTTTTGAACACCAGAGTCTAGTATATGGTATATAATCAACAAATTATAGCTATTGTTATGAATAAAGTGAGGTTTAAGAGATTTATGGTAGCTATCTGTATAAGTCCCAAACCCTCATTTATCCTCTCTTCAGTCCAAATCTTAGAAACACTTCATTTAAGCATGCAAAAGAAATGTTCTTAATGCCTTGTATGTGCTACAAAATGTACTGGTCACTGGGGATGAAATAATGATATAATTTGCCCATTCAAAGAAATCAGCATATTATAATCTCCCTTTCACTTTTCTAAGAACAATACTAGGGTCAAACATACTATGCTTTTGGGATAGTAGGTGTGGTCATGAGAAAGAAGCAGAGGTTTTCTAGATGAGGCAATAGGGATATAATGAGGAATTTTATGTAGAAGAACTGTGGTGTTGGAGAAGACTCTTGAGAGTCCCTTGGACTGCAAGGAGATCCAACCAGTCAATCTTAAAGGAAATCAACCCTGAATATTCATTGGAAGGACTGGTGCTGAAGTTGAAACTCTAATATTTGGCCACCTGATGTGAAGAACTGACTCATTGGAAAAGACCTGGATGCTGGGAAATATTGAAGGCAGGAGGAGGAAGCAACGACAGAGGATGAGATGGTTGGCATCACTGACTCAATGGACACGAGTTTGAGCAAGCTCTGAGAGTTGGTGATAGGGAAGCCTGGCGTGCTGCATTCCATGGGGTCTCAAAGAGTCAGACACGTCTGAGTGACTGAACTGAACTGATGTAGAAGAAAATGATCATATCCGTGTTTTAGGAAGATCACTCCATTATCACTATGGGGTATGAATTGGTGAGGGTTATACTATAGGCAGGAAAGGGTATTGCAAAGCTTCAGAAAAGAGTTGGTATTGATACAGTCTAAGGAAACGGTGCTGGGAATGTATACATAGGGAGAAAAATAAAATAAGGATATTTAGGAGGCAGGATTCAAGGATTTCGATTAAGTGGATGCACAGAACTTAAGAGCGGCTTCTTAGTTTCTGAAAGGTGGACTTCAGAAACTTTTTTCTGAGCTAGTCCAATAACACATCTAATCCAAGATTATTTCTTTGAAGAGGACAGACTTGGGGGTAATGATAAATGTTGATGTTAACATTCATCTTCCTTTATTGACCAATTAAAGAGCCTTCATAAATAAGTTCAGGTAAATTGATATAGTTTCCCTTTTTGATGTTGGACACTATAATTCTTCCATTTTTATGTATTATATTGGTCTCTGCTTATTTGGACAGATTTTTTTTTTTTTTGTCTGGAATCTACTTTAGCTTTCATGAGGATTGATTTTCCCAATATTTTGAGATTTGATGATCAAGGGTCCCCCTTTCCCACCTCCATATATATTTAGGAAATTTGGGATCAATAAGATATGTTAATAATTTGTTAGAAAAGGGCCCTTTCACCATCCTTCCTATTAACACTCAATTTCCTGTTTTATTGTTGGAATAATTACACCTCTAAAGGAAGCATAATGGAGGGAAGCATGAAGAAGTGTACATGGCAAAGGAAATAAAATATATTTAATAATCTTAGCTCCTTCCCTAGTAAAGATACATTACTACTACTGATGCAGTTTCAGGTAAATTTTTCAAAAAACAGAATATTTCCTAGTATAAGTGTACATCAGCATCTTGGATTAACATATGACAAAAAACATATGCATTGCTCACTGCTCAGTGAAAACTTATGGGGCCTCTTTGTATCACTAAAGGACAAGTCATGATTATAAGCTTAAATTAGTAGTGCTCATTAATTAGTGCATTTCTAAAATAAACAGTGAAAATGTTCAGTGTAGGAAAAATTGTGAACAGCAGCCTTGGGGGAGATTCAGTTTGTAGGTTTGTAGAAGGATAGTTAGCACGAAGCAGAGAAATCAACTTTAATCTGGGAGAGAAATGAAACTCACAGGTTTGATAGGAAGGCTGCCATGGTTTCTATTGGAATACCACAAAAAAATCTCTGTCCCTTCAAAGGTCAGTTCCAGTCTGGATATTCTTTGTATCTGAAGTTCTAGAATGGGGCTCTAGAAATAAACTCTAGAAATAAAGTTGATACATTTCAACATTTTGTCAGGCCTCATAACTACCCTATGACATGGGGAATATCTCTATCCCAGTTTCATAGATGAGAAAACCAAAATGAAAAGAGAGGTGAATTCCAGGGTCTTACATTTAGTAACTGTTATAATAAGGTTGTTTGATTTCCAAGTCTGTGTTTTTAAACACTATACCACACTGCACAAAATGCCAGGGAGCAATTTTATATTTACATCAGCATTTAACCCAGAGGGATGGTATGGGGAGGGAGGGAGGAGAGGGGTTCAGGATGCGGAACACATGTACGCCCGTGGTGGATTCATGTTGATGTATGGCAAAACCAATACAATATTGTAATTAGCTTCCAATTAAAATAGATAAATTTATATTAATAAATAAATAAATAAAACAATAAAAAAGAGTTATTCTCTCATTTTTTAGCACAATATGAGGAAAAGGAGAAAGAGGTGGTTTCACTCTAAATTACACTTCAGTGGTGAAAACTGAGGCATTTGTTAATCCATTCGATAAACAACTTTGGGATCCTACTCTGTACCAGTTTCGGGGTGGGGTGGGGTTTGAGAATACAAATTTTTACAGAGCATACCATTTATCAGGTAAGATAACTTAGGAATTATCATTTTCTACCTTTTACTCTAATCTTATTCTCCCTTTCTGCAGTATAAGTATTATAATAGTGAACATTTTAGTTTGTATGACATATGTGATTTAAAGATGGAATCATTAGGAAAGGGCTCAAAATCTTAGAGGGCCTTGAATTTTAAACTAAAGAATGTAAATTGTATCCTGAGGCCAATGCAGAATGATTGAAGAGATTTGAGAAAAAGTGAAACATTGAGTTTGGTATTTAGTTTAGCTTACTTTTGTTTGACTTTATATATCAGTTTGACTGAGTGTATAAGGCTGGAAGTGGGTAGAAAAAACAGGAAATTTATGAGGCTATTGAACAGATAAAGTGATGTGAACCTGGAGCAAATAGTAGCAAAAATGGAAGGTAAGATTAGATGTGGAAGAATGGTAAAGATATTAAAGCTCTTTTAAGATATTACCTATTCTAATATGGCCTGTGTGCTGAAAAAACATGATGGATTCTGAAGCTTGGCACACCCAGTTTTGTTCTGCTACCTGTCAGTTATATAACTTTGTCCTAGTTATCCAAAATCTCATACATTTAACATGGAGATGATTATGTATATTTTATCTTTAATTTTTTATAAAACACCTGCAATATACTGGGTATATAGGAGATTTTCAAAAAAACATCAATTTCCGTCTCCCTTCCCTAACCTTTATCTTTTCATTCCAGAGTTAATAACACAAGAAATAGAGTATTACTATTATTATCTATGTTTTTAATAGTAAGTGTCATAGAAATTTAGAGGTAAGAGAACTCTAAGGGACAGAGTAATCATTCAATGAAGCATCTAATCCAAGAAACAGTTTTAAATATTCAAAATGTATAGATAGTTTTCCTGGTGCTGTCAATACAGTAGAAGCTTGGGAAAATATTACTAAATAAAAGTTATTCAGTACCGGACCTTGTAGGACATGGAAGATGAGAATTGTTAGGGAAGGAAGAGTATTCTTTGCTGGGGTATAAAAAGTAGTAAACTAGGGGAGATATGGATAGGGAAATGGGAGACTAGAAAGAAAAATGCCAAATACTTTAGCATTTTGGTAGATAAAATGAAATCAGTTCCTGGAAAAATAGCATGCATGAGTGCTCAGCCACTTAGTCATATCAGACTCTGCGACCCCATGGACCATAGCCCACCAGGCTCCTCTGTCTATGGGATTTTCTCCAGGGGGTCTTCCCAACCAGGGATCAAATCTATTTCTCCTGCATTGCAGGTGAATTTTTTACTGCTGAGCCACCGGGCAAGCCCCAGAAAAGTAGCATATATAAGGCAAAAGAAAAAAAAATGCAGCATCAACATTGACAAGAAGTTTTCCAACTGAGATAAGTGGATTATAATTTATTTTCCCTGTGCAACCAAGAAAATGAGGTAAAGCCACCAGTTAGAGGAAAAAATAATGAATTTATCACTGTATATATCAAAAATGAGATATTTCAAATTCCAATTCAACTTGATAAACTAGTAATAGATTTTTGCTAGACTTTTTACTAAGTTCTCATCAAGATGGTCATAAAATATACAAAGATACAGAAACTGACAGCCAATATCTTTTACAAGGCAAAGGTGGACCATCTGGAGTAAAATATAAACCATCTGAATCAACTTTGCCAGAATTCTGGAAAATCAAGTTTTATTGCCATCTTGTATATGTCCTCAAGAAAAAGCCATCTTTAAAATGGCAAGAAATTTTGTGACATTTTCACTAGCCTTTGCCCCACCCCATCCCTGGCATGACAGTGATTTTGGTCTTCAAGCTCTACCAGCCTGGTTCTCCATTCCCTCCCTAGAACTGAGCTGGAAAAGCAGACCTAACCTACATATTGTTCTGTATATCTATTCTAACCTATCTGAGGCACACCCGAAAGGCTGATGTGTGGTGCTAGACTCTGTTTTGCCTACATCTGAACTCAGACAAGAAAAGCATTAGCACTGTCCACAAAAGCTGTAAGGTAAACTATAGGCCCCCAGATGCTGGGAACAAGGGATTATTGTAAATACATAATACAGATCATTCAAGGCAGGGAAGAGAAGCCACATATATGCTCAGATACTATGCATCCTGAGAAAAGATCTGACAAGGCCTTAAGCTTTCACCTAGGGCAGATCCATAAGCCCAGAGCAAGCTTAGCTGAAAGAGTGCACCAAAAGAAAGACATCCCTGGTGTACAGTGGCAAAGACTACACTCCCAGTGCAGGGGGCCCAGGTTTGATCCCTAGTCAGGGAGCTGGATCCTGCATGCTGCAACCAACACCTGACAAAGATCAAAGATCCTGGGTGCTGCAACTAAGACCTGGTACAGCCAAATAAATAGATATTTAAAACCAAGAAAAATTGAGTGCACCAGCACAGAACCAATCTACAAAGATTGGAAGAGGTTGTTTTTCTTCTTTTTGTTTGTCTCCTTTCTTTTTTGTTTTTAAATTTTGACGTATTGTTTGTTTAATCTCCTGCCACTCAAGGAGATTGAACAAACTGAAGAAAGTTTATACAACTTCTGAATTGTATTTATATTAACCAGTCTGCTATGGTTTTCTAAGACCTAACACACTGCCCTCACAACATTTTAAGTGCCAATTGATTCCGTAAGTGAATTCTATCAAACTTTCAAGAGGCAGAAAGTCCTAATGCAATTATACTTTAAGAGAACAGAGAAAAATAGGAAAAGTGTTCAAGTTATATTTTCATTTTTATCCATATCTATAAAATATAGAATTTAGGATAAACTAATTTGCAATATGAATATTGATGCAGAAATCATGAATAAAAGCAAATATAATTCAAAAACTGTAGTAAAATTATAATTGACTGAAACTAAATGATTTTCTTTGCACTACAGAGATATACATATGGCTCAATATTGGAAAATAGATTAATATAATTCACCATATTAAGCATAAAGAAAGGAAATGCATACTTATTTCAATAAATTCTAAAGGGTCATTCAGGAAGAACTAAACTTCATTCATGAATAGAATGAAAAAGAGAAGGAAGGAAGGCAGGAAAGGAGGAGGCAGGCAAGCAGATAAAAGGAAGAGTAGCTGTAGTAAATATTAAAATAGTAATTGATATGGTTTTTTTATTATATAATGTACTTACATAAAAATATACATATGCAGGCATAAAAATGCATAATTATAAAATATGTCTATTGTATCAAGCTTAATGGAAAAGGACTAGAATTGCTTTGTATTAAAGATGAGAATTAGGCAGGAGGACGATTAACATTAGTATTACACTCATCACTCCTTACCCAGGAGGGATTAACTCCAGGACCCCTGCAGATACCAAAACCTATGGATGCTCAAGTCCTTATATAAATTACATTGTATTTGCATATAATCTAAACACATCCTCTTGTGTGCATTAAATCATCTCTAGATTTCTTATAATGCCTAATGCAATGTGAATGGTATGTAAATACAATGTAAATCCTATGTAAATAGATGCCAATATGGGGCAAATTCAAATTTTTCTTCTTGACACTTTCTGGAATTTTGTTTTTAATATTTTTGATCCATGGTTCTTTGAATACACAGATGCAGAGGGCCAATTATATTTAAATGTTTCCTGAAACTTTGGATAATTATTAAGAGAAGAAATGAGTGACATAAATGCAATAAAATAATAGATTGGATATGACCATCTATAACTGTGTAATTGTGTTCTTGGGCTGCACAATTATTATGGATTGAATTGTGTTCCTTCAAAACTCATATATTCAAGCCCTAACTCTGGCCCCATGTGTCTCTATTTGGGCAAAGGACCTTTAAAGGAGTAATTAAGAGACCTTGGTTCAACCCCTGGGTTGGGAAGATCCCATGGAGAAGGAAGTGGCAAACCACTCCAGTATTCTTGACTGCAAAATCCCATGGACAGAGGAGCCTGGCTGGCGACAGTCCATAGGGTCGCAAAGAGTCGGGCTTGACTTAGCAACTAAACTAAATCTGAATGATGTCTTTATAAGAAAAGGAAGAGAAACCAGGATAAGTGTGAGGTTTAGGATGTATATGAAAGTGTTAGTCACTCGGTCATATCCAAATCTTTGGACTGTAGCCCGCCAGGCTCCTCTGTCCATGGAATTTTCCAGGCAAGATTTAGTATGTATAAGTTTATGGATTTTGCCAAATTTGTAGACTTGCATATTTCATCAAATTTATCAAATTTTTAAAGACTTTTAAAAAAATTTATTCCTGCCCCTTAGTCTCTCTCCTCTCCTCCTTAAACTCTCATAATTTGAATATTAGTAAGTTTGATGGTGTCCCACAGGTCTCACAGAGTGGTACATTTGTTATAACTGATGAACCTACATTGAAACCTGATAATCACCCAAAGTCCATAGTTTACTTTAGGGACCACTCTTGGTGTTGTACATTCTATGGGTTTAGACAAATGTATGACGGTATGTATCCACCATTATCATATCACACAGGGTATTTCACTGCCCTAAGAACCTTCTGTGCTTCACCTGTTTATCCATCACAACCCTCTATGCCATGACAACAATATAACTTTTAACTGTCTCCATAATTTTGTCTTTTTCTGAATGGCATATATGTGAAATCATACAGTATATACACTTCTCAGATGCTTCTTTCACATAGTAATAAATAAACAATAAAGTTCCCCTATGTCTTTTCATGGCTTAATACCTCATTTCTTTTCAGTGCTGAATAATATTCCATTGTCCAGATATGTGAGAATTTATTTATTCATTCACCTACTGAAGGACATTTTGGTTGACCATGTTTTGACAATCGTCCATAAAACTGCTGCAAACATCCATGTGAAGGTTTTTGTGTAGACATATGTTTTCAACTCCTTTGGGTAAATACCAGTGAACATGATTACTGGATTTTATGATAAAAGTGTGTTTGAAAAGTGAAAGTGTTCATCGCTCAGTCATGTCCGACTGTTTACAATCTCATGGACTGTAGTCCACCAGACTATCCATGGGATTCTCCAGGCAAGAATAATGGAGTGGGTAGCTATTGCCTTCTCCAGGAGATCTCCCCAATCCAAGGATCCAACCAGGGTCTCCTGCATTGCAGGCAGATTAGTCTTGTAAAAAACTACCAAACTGTCTTCAAAGTGACTCTATCATTTTGCATTCCCAGCAGCAATGAATGAGAGTTCCTGTCAGTCCACATCCTTGCCAGCATTTGGTGTTGTCAGTGTTCTGGATTTTGGCCATTCTCATAGGTGTGTGCTGGTTGTTTTAATTTGTATTTCCACGATGAACTATGATATGGAGCATCTCCACATATGCTTATTTGCAATCTATATATCTTGTATGGTGAGGTGTCTGGTAAGATATTTGGCCTATTTTTAAACGGGTTGTTTATTTTCTTATTGTTGAGCCTTAGAGTTTCTTTCTATATTTTTAATAATAGTCTTTAATAATATTATTATTTTTAAAAATATTTTAATAATATTATTTTAATAATATTTAATTATTTAAATTAAATATTTAATTATTAATTAAAATATTTAATAATATTTTAATAATATTAATAATAATTTAATAATAATAATATCAGATGTGTCATTTGCAATTATTTTCTCCTAGTTGTGGCTTTTTTCTCATTCTTTTGACCTATCTTTCACAGAGCAGAAGTTTTCACAGAGCAGAGGATGTCCAGCTTATTGATCATTTCTTTCCATGCTTTTGGTGTTATACCTGGGAAACTCACCAACATACACATACAAATTTTACCCTATTTTTTCAGGAGTTTGATACTTTTGCTTTAAATTTGAGTGTCTGCTCCATTTTGATCTAAAGTTCATGCAGGGTGTAAGGCCTCTGACTGCATTCCTTTTATTACATGGGGCCATACAGCTGTTCTAGCACCGTGTGTTGAAAGGATATCTTTGCCCCAGTGCATTGCTTTTGCTACTTTGTCAAAGACCAATTGAGGATACATGTGTGTGTCTATGTCTGGACTCCGCTGAACCACTTTTCAATTATTTCAACTATATCACACTGTCTTGATTACTGTAGATAATAAGACTTCAGGTCACGTAGTATCAGTCTTCCACCTTTGCTATTCTCCTTCAATATTGTGTTGACTATTGTCTTTTGCTTTTCCAAATAAGCATTAGAATCAGTTTGTATGTAGCCACAAAATAACTTGACTCTGACCAGGATTATTTTGGATACATAGATCAAGTTGGGAAGAACTGACATCTTTACCTTATTGAGTCTTCCTACTCATTAAATTGTAGTCCCTCCCCATTATTTTAGTTCTTTGATTCTGTTCATCATAGTTTTATTCATATAGGTATTATATACTATATATTTTTGTTACATTTATACTTAAGTATTTCATCTTGGGTGTAAATTATTTGGGGTAATTTGGGGGTAAATTAAAAATAAATTTTAAAAAATGGGGGGTAAATAAAACATAAATTATTTTATGTGTTTTAATTTCAAATTCCATTTTTAATTGCTAGAATGTAGAAAAGCTACTGACTTTGAATTACTGACATGGCATCCTTGCTATAATTGCTAATTAATTCTAGCAATTTTTTTGTTGATTCTTTTGAATTTTCTACAAGATCATGATTTTTCCAAAGTGATCTTCTTTCATATTTTCATTTTTTCATTTTTTCCTCTGCCATGTGTTATGACTAATTTCCAAGTATTAGTTCCCAATTCATAAATTATTTTATCACCTTTGTCAAGTATAGAGCTAGTTCCATTTACTGTCTTTTTTTTCTCCTGCCTAGAGAAGGCAGGAGAATCAAGACAGCAAAGTAAGAAAACATGGAGCTCACCTCTCCCTACAAACACATCAAAAATACATCTGCAGGTGGAACATGTCTCACTGAAAAATATCTGGAAACTGGCAGGAAGACTGCTACACAATCAAGACTGTAGGAAAAATCCATATATAATTGTGTAAGAAGGGAAGAAAAGCAATCAGGTTGGGACCAGGGACTGAGTCCTGGGAGGGGACTCAGAAGAAAAGGGAGACAGACTATATGGGTGGGCATCCACCCTGGAAAGTAAGCAGATCAAGCCACAGACTCAGCATCCCAGTCCTGGGCTCCTACATGGGGAATACAAGCCCAGTGAGTGGTTGGAAAACTGCTGGGACAAAGAGAAGGGCTAGAGAAGCTCTGATTCCACTCATGAGGATTCCATACACCCTGGCTAGCCATGTTGCAAGGTGGAGACAGCAGCTGTCAGATCCCTTATAAGCACCTTGCCACATGCTCTAGCCTGAGCTGAGCAATGGTGCAGCACTGGATCTGGAGCAGCCATGACCTGGAAAAAGACTTGGCCAGGGAATGCAAAGGTGATCAGTTCCAAAGCAGAGTCCAAGTGGGGCAGCATTGGCCAGTGTCAGTACATAATCAAGTGGGACCTCAGAAGCTGCTCAGATCTCTGTCAGTAGCCAGTTCACCATGGGTCACTCTCGATGTGTGGAAAGAAACCACAAGGGACCCACCTATCTTGGGAGTGAATCCATACCAGGGCAGAAGCAACAGAGGCTGAGGACAGTGATCAGTTGTAAGAGACAAAGGGGAGTTCCCCCTGAGGGAGGGTGGAAAGAGAGCTGCCCAAATAGTGGCCAGGTTTTCTGCCCCACTGCACTCCATAGCCCAAGCTGAGGAAACGTTCCAGCCTCACTCAATCCATGACCAGGGAAACTGCTCAACCGTGGAACACAGTGGCAACGTGGCCTGGAGCAGAGCCTGGTGGGGTCGTGATGGCCACTGTTGGTGCTTACTCAAGAGGGGCCTCAGAAGCCACCCAGATTACTCATAAGCAGCCACTCCACCACAGCGAACCTCCTGATATATGCCAAGAGCACACGTGGGCCCCACCAGCCCTGCAGAGTGGTATCACAAAACAGCAGAGGCAGGGGAAATCACTTGTTAGTGAGAGACAAAGGAAAATCGCATCTGAATCTTTGTCTGAGTACAGCCATGGAAACCTATACAGGTAGTACATTGAACCTCTGTTGGAACATGTCCCTACTTCCTTCAGCACTGCCCTCTTCTGGGGCAAAGGTACGGGTACAAAGAGAAAGAAAATCACACACTTGAAAGGAACAGAGCCACCTCAAGTTCAACCCTCTGGGCTTCTGCTCTAGGAGTATGGGATCAGACTCAG
Source organism: Bos grunniens (assembly GCF_055505025.1). Lineage (NCBI taxonomy): Eukaryota > Metazoa > Chordata > Mammalia > Artiodactyla > Bovidae > Bos > Bos grunniens. Next base: position 139,892,750 of record NC_141194.1, read on the forward strand.
CCCTTGACTGGGCAGTGATGGCTGCTACCAGACAGGAAGTCTGGCCTCATACCAGTACCACCACTGCCTCTGGTATTGGCATCTCAAGCCCAAGCCCCTCCCAAGGTGAAAGCTGCCAACACACCCTGAAGAAAGATATGACTTGAGTCCACATCAAATTCAGCTCTCCTATCAAAGGCACTGAGCATGTACTGTCTACATAGGGCTGCTCCCACAAAAGAGGCTTTTCAAACATTTAAAAATGTATAAATTGTCTTCAGTTTGTTGGCTGTATAAAACATATACTAAGTTATAGTTAAACTTATTTTCAGTTAAGTTCAGTTCAGTTGCTCAGTTGTGTCTGACTCTTTGGACTGCAGCATGACAGGCTTCCCTATCCATTACCAACTCCTGGGGCTTGTTCAAATTCATGTCTATCCAGTTGGTGATGCATTCCAACCATCTCATCCTCTGTCATCCCCTTCTCCTCCTCCCTTCAGTCTTTCTCAGCATCCAGGGTCTTTTCTAATGAGTCAGTTCTTTGCATCAGGTGGCCAAAGTATTTGAGCTTCAGCTTCAATATCAGTCTTTCTAATGAATATTCAGGGTTGATTTCCTTTAGGACTGACTGACTTGATCTCCTTGTAGTCCAAGGGACTCTCAAGAGTCTTCTCGAACACCACAGTTCAAAAGCATTAATACTTCCGTGCTCAGCTTTCCTTATGGTCCAAGTCTCACATTCATACATGATACTGGAAAAACCATAGCTTTGACTAGACGGACTTTTGTCTGCTAAGTAATGTCTCTGCTTTTTAATATGCTGTGTAGGTTTGTCATACCTTTTCTTTCAAGGATTAAATGTTAAACATATTATTAAGACTTGGTGCAATTTGAATTTGCTCAATTATTTGAACTTTCTTCTGGGTAAATTCATTTATTTCTCACCTTCTGAGTAGTTGTATTTCTTAGTGTTATATATTCTCCTATACTTTGACATTTTATTTAGAAGGCTCATCTTGAGTGGAAATTTTTTTTCTTTCTCCTTCACTCAGAATGACATCTTGTATCAGAGACTTGGGACCCATGAAGCTATGGTGATATAGAAGATATAACAATTCCAATATGTGTCAAACAGTTTTCATCTGACTTTTCAGATTCTCTTAGTCTCATAGGGTCTTTGGTCATTCATTCTAGCCAAAGCTGCCACTGAGTAACCAACTTCAAATGAAAACCGTCTGAATGTTCCCCACTTCATTACACCCTAGATCCTTTATTTTATTTGCTAAGGATTCTTGACACAGAAACTTACATTAGCACATGCTCCACCAAAGTGTTTGAATTAAAATTTCCAGGGTGAAACTTTAACCAGCAGAAGATAGGAGCTGGCATATAATTCTTTTCACTTTGTCTCCAAGATGGGTTTTCTTAAGAAGCAAATATTTGGTCTTCTCCAAGAAGGTTCTGTATGATTGAAAAACTAGTTGTATTTAGTGTCAAGTGGTAGCAGACTTGGTATCTCACCCTGACATAGATATACCTCTTTTTATTGTGCTTTACTTAATTGCACTTTGGAGATACTGCATTAGAAAAAAAAAAAAGTTATAGGTTCGTGGCTAACCTGTTTCAAGCAAGTCTACTGGCACCATTTTTCCTACAGTATTTGCTCACTCTGTGGTATCTCTGCATCACATTTCAGAAATCTCACAATATTACAAACTTTTTCATTATTATAGTATTTTTATGGTAATTTGTTATCAGTGATCTTTAATGTTCTACTATAACTTGCTGAAGGGTCAGATAATGGATAGCAGTTTTTAGCAATAAAATATTTTTTAAAATTAATGTATGTACACTGTTTTTTTAGAAATAATGCTATTACACATTTGATAGACTACAATGTACTGTAAACATAACTTTCACATGCACTGGGAAGACAAAACATTCAAGTGACTCACTGTATTGTAATATTTTCTTTCTTGCAGTGGTATGGAACCCAACCTTCAATATTGCCAATTATGCCTGTAGTTAATTTTATTTTTTTCTACCTTCTAGTCTTCCTTTTCTTTCATTTCTCCTCCTATGATTGTACTCCCTAGTTAAAAAAAAAATATAGCACTCTGCCTCACAATGTTTTCTGTGGAATCCTGGGTAAAACACAGTCACTAAGCTTGTAGTTGGCTAGTTAAGGTTCTTTTTTTCTGTGACTTTTCCTACTTATACCCACCACTCCAGTTGTTAAACTTTATAAAAGCTACTGTCCAGAAAAACAGTAACAGGATTTGGAGGGTGGGGTTCTTTTCATCATAGGGAGAATATCACTTCAGGTCCCTAGTTTCACTTAATGAACATTTCTGTAGCGCTACCAGCAATATTTTTGTCCTCCATGGTAATTGATCTCTGGGCCACTTCTACTTGCTTTCAACTGCAAAGCTCATTAGACCATGCTTTTATCCTTAGCTTACAACTGTGTATTTATTTTCAATTTCTGATCCACAGGAACCATTGGCTTGTTTTCAGTATCATTTTAAAGATATTTTAAGATACCATCTTTCATTGCTGCATTTACAGATGGGAGAGTCTAAGATTGACCTGAAAATATCTTACTGAATGAAAACTACTAAACAGGCATGCGTGTGCCCATATTATTGACAAAGCTTATAATTTTCTCATGATTGATAAGGTGAAGAGTCTAAAAAATTTATTATTTTGAATAAATTCCAAGTTGTAAATTCTCTGAACACAATAACAATTTTTGGTTATATGTCTACAGAGAGCTGCCTATCTCTTCCTGAATTCTGTACTATTTCTTCATTAAGGACTTACTTTTAGTTGAAAGGTAAAAAAAAAAAAAAAAAAAAACTTTATAGATGTAATTAAGTATCTTGACATGGGGAGGTTATCCTAGATTATGCCAATGGTCTCAATGTAATCAGAAGGGTCTTTATAAAGTCAGAATGAAAGATGTGACAACAGAATCTAGAGATTAGAGTGACATGACTGATGTACCATAAGCCAAGGAACCATCATCCTATAGATGATGCAAGAAGCAAGGAAATAGATTCTCCCTTCAAAGCCTTAAAGGTTATGAGCTTGGTTTGGAGAATGAATATCTCTTATCCATACCTTTGTTTTTACTTATAAGATTCATTTTCTTTACAATATCTGACCTCCAAACTATAAGAGAATAAGTGTGTGTTGTTTAAAATAATTAAGTTTGTACTAATTTATTACAATGCCAATACATAAAGCTACACAAATGCTATATATTTTCTTCATTCAAAGTCCCACATATCTATCAATTTATTGTTTAAAATTTAGATACAGGATACACAAAAGGGCACCTCAAGACACACCAAGGGTTGCATACTTAAAGGCCATATTTAATATTATAAATGGCAATCACTACCAAGCTTTAGAGTTGGTAAGACAGCAAAAAGTCATGTAGATGATGAAAGAGTGAAGAGTGCATGCATCTTAAAGGCTATTACTCAGTTCCAGCCAAATATTGCTATGCACCAATGCAGGCCCAATGTACCAGATCTTATATTTTTCTTGTTTAAAAAAAAAATTTTTGTGGACTGTTACATGAAATTTCCTGTTTTTAAATGTGTATAGGTAAATATGGGTTTCCCAGGTGGTTTGGTGATAAAGAACCCACCTGCCAATGCAGGAGACTTGGGTTTGATCCCTGGGTCAGGAAGATCCTCTGGAGAACAAACTGGCAACCCAGTTCAGTATTCCTGCCTGGGAAATCCCATGGATAGAGGAACTGGCAGTCTATAGCCCATGGGGTTGCAAAAGAATCAGACACGACTTAACAACTCAACAAGTAAATAACAAATTAAAACTTTGTATAGACTAGCACAGTATGGATGAGCATATGTAACCAGCTGCTATGTTTGATTATACTATGGCTAGTCTACAATCTCCATATTAGGCCTCATGAAACAAACTAGTCTATCACCACTTTGCAATCAATTCTTTCCTTCAGTAGATTAAAGATGGGGATGATGTATTTCAACGTTCAATGATAAAACTAATCTAATTAGTCACATTGTTTTACTATTTTAACAAGTGACTTGTACAAACTTGAGTCAAACTTCTTTTAAAAACCACATCATTTTGTTCGTATAGAGTGTGCCAGAGAAAAGCACATACCCTATGTGACCAAGGAGCCACAGACATTTAGAAAGGCCACAGAGTATTCTTATTCTCCATATAAAATATTCCTGTGAAACTTCAGAACACAAGGAACTGAAAAGTAAGCCTCCTGGAGAGAGATGGGGGAAAGAGAAGAGCTAATTGGTGATGGCATCACAGCAGGTGTTCTACTCAAGGACAATGATGACACTACTCATACATTCAGAAACAAGTTCATGTGCTCCTTGGCAAGCTTACACAGATTCGTTTTTTTGTAAACAAGTCAAGTGTCTACATCTGTGACAAACAGATCCAGGCTTTAAAGAGTACTTCACAGCCTAAAGGGCCCTAGAAACAAAGCCAGAATAAAACTGTCGAGTAGGTAACATTCATTTTATGCCAAGTGGGCTTAAAAGCTCAGGTGTGGTCAGATGATAGGAAAGATGAAAATGACTCAGAGGCATTAACAGAGGAATCTTGGCAGCTATTGAGTTTCATAAACAGAAACTAACAAATGCCTTTGATGGCTTAATATTCATCACTGCATAGTTACTTTCTGACCGGGTAGGAAACTGTCAACTGCCAGCCTCAGGAATCACAGAACGTGCTCTGGTCATCTGCTGACAGTGAAAGTATGGATATGCTCCATAACTTTCCTTCTTCAAAGTGAAAATTACTGAAAATTACTTCAGTATCTATGGCTGAAGCGTAGAAAGGACTATTATTTAAAAGAGGAAGCGTTAATTATAGTTGCCAGAGGGAAGGGTTGGGGGAAGGGGTAGTCAGGGAGTTTTGGATGGACATGTACACTGCTACATTTAAAATGGATAACCAACAAGGATCTACTGTATAGAACAGGGAACTCTGCTCAATGTTATGTGGCAGGCTGGATGGGAGGGGCATTTGGGGAACAATGGATACATGTATAAGTATGACTGAGTCCCTTCGCTGTAAGCCTGAAACTATCACAACACTGTTTGTTAATCAGCTATACCTCAGTACAGAAAAAAAGTATTAATACAACATTGTAAATCCATTATACTTCAATGTAAAAAATAAAGATGAAGTACAACTTTTCCCCTCATTTGGGTGGGACCACATCCACTTGCAATTAATGTTTTTTTCACAGTAACTCAAATTCACAGAAGTAAATCCTTTGTGTTCCCCTGAAACTATTAGCTACAATATTGCTGAAAAGAGGCAAATCCTGGAGGTAAATGCTAGAGTCATGGAGACCTTCATTTGTTAACTGTTATTTGTGAATTAGGGACCATGGCTGCATTTTAAATGTCCTCAATATATTAAAGAAATGCTCAACCAAAAGTTACATGGCGAGGACATTGATTATGGGATTAATTCTGTTATTTGGCAAATTATATGTAAATCCTATATTATATGATAGGGGAGAAATTGTTCAAAAATAATAGACATGTTTGCAAATGTAGGCTTTACAAGTCTAGGACAAATAACAACAATAGGAATAATCATCATTTATTGCTTATAATGTTTAAGCACTTATTAGCAGCACTACATATATAATCATATTTAATCACTAGAGTGACCCTACAAGACAAGAATCATCATGTCCCTTTTAAAAATATTGAGTTTGACACAATGAATTAGTGATTTACCCCAAGTTACATAGTAACTACAAGTAACCTACAAGACCTTCTAGAACTAACACCAAAAAAAGATGTCATTTTCATCATAGGTGACTGGAATGCAAAACTAGAAAGTCAAGAGAAACCTGGAGTAACAGGCAAATTAGGCCTTGGAGTACAAAAGGAAGCAAGAGTTTTGCCAAAAGAAGGAACTGGTCATAGCAAACACCATTTTCCAACAACACAGAGAAAACTCTACACATGGACCTCACCAGATGGTCAACTGAAATCAGATTGATTATGTTCTTGGCAGCCAAAGATAGAGAAACTATACAGTCAGCAAAGACAAGACCAGGAGCTAATGTGGCTCAGACCATCAGCTCCTTATTGCAAAATTCAGGCTGAAATTAAAGAAAGTAGTGAAAGCCATTAAGTCATTCAGGTATGACCTAAATCAAATCCCTTATGATTATACAGTGGAGGTGATGAATAGATTCAAGGGATTACATCTGGTAAACAGAATGCCTGAAGAAGTATGGATGGAGGTTCCTAACACAGTACAAAAGGTGGTGACCAAAACCACCCCAAAGAAAAAGAAATGCAAGAAAGCAAAGTGGTTGTCTGAGGAGGCCTTACAAATAGCTTAGAAAAGAAGAGAAGAAAAAAGGAAAGGAGAAAGGGAAAGATATATCCAACTAAAGGCAGAGTTCCAAAGAATATCAAGGAGATATAAAAAGCCTTCTTAAGTGAACAAGGCAAAGAAATAGAGAAAAACAATAGAAGGGGAAAGACTAGAGATCTCGTCAAGAAAATTAGAGATTCCAAGGGAATATTTCATGCAAAGATGGGCACAATAAAGGACAGTAACAGCAAGGACATAATGGAAGCAAAAGAGATTAAGAAGCGGTGGCAAGAATACACAGAAGAACTGTACAAAAAAGATCTTCACGACCCAGATAATCATGATGGTGTGGTCACTTACCTAGAGCCAGACATTCTGGAGTGTGGAGTCAAGTGGTCCTTAGGAAGCATCACTACAAACAAAGCTAGTGGATGTGATGGAATTCCAGCGGAACTATTTCAAATCCTAAAAGATGATGCTGTGAAAGTGCTACACTCAATATAATAGGCTGCAGAACTCAGCAGTGGCCACAGGATTGGAAAAGATTAGTTTTAATTCCAATCCCAAAGGAAGGCTATGCCAAAGAATGTTCAAATTACCATATAATTGCACTCATTTCACATGCTAGCAAGATTATCCTCAAAACCCTTCAAGTTAGGCTTGAGCATTACGTGAATCGAGAACTTCCAGATGTACAAGCTGCAGTTAGAAAAGGCAGAGGAACCAGAGATCAAATGGCCAACATCTGCTGGATCATAGAAAAAGTAAGGGAATTCTAGAAAAACATCTACTGCTGCTTCATTGACTGCACTAAAGACTTTGACTGTGTGGATCACAACAAACCATAGAAAATTCTTAAAAGAGATGGGAATACTTGACCATCTTACCTGCCTCCTGAGAAACGTGTATACAGGACAAGAAGCAACAGTTAGTACTGAATATGAAAAAATGGACTGGTTCCAAATTGGGAGAGGAGTACATCAAGGCTGTATATTGTCACCCTGCTTGTTTAACTTATATACAGATTACATCATGTGAAATTCTGGGCTGGATGACTGGATGAAGCACAAGCTGGAATCAAGATTGCTGGGAGAAATATCAGCAATATCAGATATGCAGATGATACCATTTTAATGACAGAAAACAAAAGGAACTAAAGAACCTGTTGATGAAAGTGAAAGAGGAAACTGAAAAAGCTGGCTTAAGGCTCAACATTCAAAAAATGAAGATCATGGCATCAGATCCTATCACTTCATGGCAAATAGATGGGGAAAAAGTAGAAAGTGACAGATTTTATTTTCTTAGGCAACAAAAATCACCTGTAGATGGTGACTGCAGCCATGAAATTAAAGGACACTTGCTCCTTGGAAGAAAAGGTAGGACAAACCTAGTCAGTGTATTAAAAAGCAGAGACATCACTTTGCCAACAAAGGTCCATCTAGTCAAAGCTATGGTTTTTCCAGTGGTCATGTATGGATATGAGAGTTGGACCATAAAGAAGACTGAGCTGCAAAGACTTGATGCTTTCAAACTGTGGTACTGGAGAAGACTCTTGAGAGTCCATTTGACTGCCAGGAGATCAAACCAGTCAATCCTAAAGGAAATTTATTCTGAATATTCATTGGAAGGACTGATGCTCAGCTACAATACTTTGGCTACCTCATGCAAAGAACCAATTCACTGGAAAATACCCTGATGCTGGCAAAGATTGAGGGCAGGATGAGAAAGGGATGACAGAGGATGAGATGGTTGGATGGCATCACTGACTTAATGGGCATGAGATTTGAGCAAACTCAGTGAGATAATGCAGGACAGGGAAGCCTGGGCGTGCTGCAGTTCATGCGGTCCCAGAGAGTCAGACATGACTTGGTGAGTGAACAACAGCAACAGCAGCAGCTACAACAACAACAACAACACAGTTAGTTGCAGAGCTTCATTCAAACTGACATTTTTCTGACTACTTAGCCCAGTGGATAGAATGTTGTCTTCTCTTTGTTAAAAGGACACACTTTTCTTTAATTACTGTATGAAATGTTTATTTGTTAAGTAACTCACTTAGGAAACAAAGATTTGATTCTTACCAAAATAATTTTCTATGTTTCATGTTGTCTTTATCACGTCTTTAATTACTTAAGAAACTAAATCTTCTCTGTTTAAAAACAAAACAAAACAAAACTACAGTTCCTTTTATAACTATAACTTTGTATTTGCTTAATCGTCACTTTGATTAAATGGATAACTTAATATTTTTTCACAGTAACATGTGGTTATGTTTAATCAAGTGCTTTAAACCTTGTGACATTTTAGATAACATCCTAAAACCAAATTCTAAATGAAGTCATTTTGATCTTGAACTAACTTTATGATTTTCCAGATGTCCCTGGATAATCACAAAAGAATTTGTTCTCTCTCCTTATAAAAATAGAGTTATTAAACTATTTGAAGCTTATTTTATATGTTAAATGTACAGGAATGTTTTCAAATAAGAAATGATGCTAAACCTTCGTTAGGTTATATATGATTATAAGTGTATTAACACGTGCTCCAGGAATTGTAGAAAATTTGTATAAATTTGTCCTTACTATTCATGTAATCATAGTTTCAAATATTATCTGAAATGCTGTATATCACAGAAATAGCCAAATTTCCTTGTTAAGTACATTGTAATTTATCCTCACCAGATCTTCATCCATGGCCATTTTAAACTCTTTTGTTATTCACAGTTATTGTTTTATTCTGATGCTTTCCTGAACATTATTGCTACAGACAAAAGGACTCATCCTCAAAAAGAAAAATGGGAAGAGCTTTGACAAGCATAGGATTTGGATAGCATTAACATCATCTCACTGAACTAGTAAAGAACTTCCAGTACCCTAATGGAGAAATTGATTCAGAAACAGCTAACCCAGCATCAAGCAAAACTAAAATTAAGTTGGATTCAAAGAATCGGTGAGGATAATTGTAATTTTATGACCTCTTGTTTAAAACATTATTAATAGTTTGATTTCTAAATGTAAAGAATCCCTTTCTTAAGCTATCTATACCTTATAGATATTTGGTAAATTATAACTGTGTAAATAGAACTGAATTATTTCTTCCCACCTGATCCCTTTGTAATGCACACTCATATTGAATACTCTTATTTCAATAGAAATGTCATTATTTGCATAAATTTAATAAGAAGCTGTTCTCCTTACAACAGGAACACACTTGGAAATGTTTTCCATTTTATTAAGACTTTGACTGGAATGTCAAATTTGAGAATGTACATTGAGTCAGATATAACCAGATTGCTTTAAGGAACTAAGGTTTACTTCACATAGCCAATAAAGTCATTTGAGAAGGAAAAAAAAGGCGGGGGGGCCTGTTACCTGTCTTACAAACTTCACAGCTTTACAGTATGCTGTGGAAGAACAATTCCTAATGGTCCCAGGAACCTGAGGATATATGGGGGACCTTGAGAAAGGAAGAAATCACGCAAATCCACAGGTGGTGCAGGTGAAGTTTGATGATAAGTCCTTGGCTTAACATTCTAGAAATGAGAGATTTTTAAAAGCTCAGTCAGATATTTCTTATTAAATGTCCTAGCAAAGTGGATTTACAAATGACCCACATGGTCAGTTAGTATTCTTGCTGTAGTTATTTAAATAATCAGGCCAAGTTTGATGATATTGGACCTATTTTGCAAAAAAAATAGTCTGATTACCTTTGGTAAAAAAAAAAGGGGGGGGGGCATGATTGTAGAAGAAAAACTATGTTTCAATAGAAAAGTATAGAAAACTAGTGTGCTTAGTCCCTCAATCATGTCTGACTCTTTGCCACCCAATAGACTACAGCCCGCCAGGCTCCTCTGTTCATGGGATTCTCCAGACAAAAATAACAGAGAGGGCTGCCATGCCTGTCTCCAAGGGGATCTTCCCAACCCAGGGATTGAACCCATGTCTCCTGTATCTCCTGCATTGCAGGCAGATTCTGTACCACTGAGCCCCCAGGGAAGCCATAAAAAACTATACTGTATAGATATCAAAATCTAGTTCTATTAACTGTCTCTGAGGTTTATTTTCTCTCTGTAAACTGGACTAGTTTCTGAATTCTACTTTTCCCCAATACTGTCAGGCTCAGTTCAATTCAGTCGCTCAGTTGTGTCTGACTCTGACTGCATGGACTGCAGCACACCAGGCCTCCCTGTCCATCGCCAACTCTAGGAGTTTACTTAAACTCATGTTCACTGAGTCAGTGATGCCATCCAATCATCTCATCCTCTGTCATCCCCTTCTCCTCCTGACTTCAATCTTTCCCAGCATCCGGGTCTTTTCAAATGTCAGTTCTTTGCATCAGGTGGCCAAAGTATTGGACTTTCAGCTTCAACATTAGTCCTTCCAATGAATATTCAGGACTGGTTTCCTTTAGGATGGACTGGTTGGATCTCCTTGCAGTCCAAGGGAATCTCAAGAGTTCTCCAACACCACAGTTCAAAAGCATCAATTCTTCTATGCTCAGCTTTCTTTATAGTCCAACTCTCACATCCATACATGACTACAGGAAAAACAACAGCTTTGACTAGATGGACCTTTGTTGGCAAAGTAATGTCTCTGCTTTTTAATATGTTGTCTAGGTTGGTCATAACTTTTCTTCCAAGGAACAAGAATATTTTAATTTCACGGCTGTACTCACCATCTGCAGTGATTTTGGAGCCCAAGAAAATAAAGTCTGTCACTGTGTCCACTGTTATCCCATCTATTTGCCATGAGGTGATGGGACCAGATGCCATGATCTTAGTGTTCTGAATGGTGAGATTTAAGCCAACTTTTTCACTCTCCTCTCTCACTTTCATCAAGAGGCTCTTTAGTTCTTCTTCGCTTTCTGCCATAAGGGTGGTGTTATCTGCATATCTGAGGTTTTTGATCTTTCTCTCAGCAATCTTGATACCAGCTGGTGCTTCATCCAGCCCAGCATTTCTCATGATGTACTCTGCATATAAGTTAAATAAGCAGGATGATGATATACAGCCTTGATGTACTCCTTTCCCTTTTTGGAACCAGTCAGTTGCTCCATGTCCAGTTCTAACTGTTGCTTCCTGACCTGCATAGAGATTTCTCAAGAGGCAGGTCAGGCAGTCTGGTATTCCCATCTCTTGAAGAATTTTCCAGAGTTTGTTGTAATCCACACAGTCAAAGGCTTTGGCATAGCCAATAAAGCAGAAGTAGATATTTTTCTAGAACTCTCTTGTTTTTTCGATGATCCAACGGATGTTGTCAATTTGATCTCTGGTGCCTCTGCCTTATCTAAAATCAGCTTGAACATCTGGAAATTCACGGTTCACATATTGCTGAAGCCTGGCTTGGAGAATTTTGATCATTACTTTGCTAGTATGTGGGATAACAGCAATTGTGTGATAGCTTGAGCATTCTTTGGCATTGCCTTTCTTTGGTCTTGAAATGAAAAGTGACTTTTTCCAGTACTGTAGCCACTGCTGAGTTTTCCAATTTTGCTGTCATGTTGAGTGCAGCACTTTCACAGCATCATCTTTGCGGATTTGAAATAGCTCAACTGGAATTCCATCACCTCCACTAGATTTATTCATAATGATGCTTCCTAAGGCCCACTTGACTTCACATTCCAGAATGTCTGGCTCTAGGTTGTTGAACACACCATCATGAGTATCTGGATCATGAAGATCTTTTTTGTACAGTTCTTCTGTGTATTCTTGCCACCTCTTCTTAATATTTTCTGTTTCTGTTAGATCCATGCCATTTCTGTCCTGTATTTTGCTCATCTTTGCATGAAATTTTCCCTTGGTATCTCTAATTTTCTTAGTATTGTGCTCATCTTTGCATGAAATTTTCCCTTGGTATCTCTAATTTTCTTGAAGAGATCTCTAGACTTTCCCATTCTATTGTTTTCCTCTATTTTGTTGCATTGATCAGGCTACAATGCTTCAAACTAATATTTCAAATTTTCTTCTACTCTTCTGACCTGGAGTGAGTTAAAATTAAAACTACTTTCCCCCTCCAAGCCCTGGTAGCTGAAGTTGGATGATTTGATATAAACTTCAGAGAAATCACTACAACAGCTAAGTATGGAAACCTTCATACGTGTTGCTGTAACAAGCCACTCAGGAAGTTCACTAGAACACTGATATTAGCATCAAAGACATTGAAATGGGCACAGATGCTTTGACTTCAAATCTAGAAATCCTCTCAACTTTTTTCAGATTCAGATATAAATTTCCAACTATTAACTTTTTCTTCTTTTCCATAGAAACATGTCTTATTAAGTACATGATTCCTCACACCATATAGATACCTAACTTTGGTGGCAGTGCACCTGTAATAGCTCCTGAAATCAGACTCAACTGTTTAACTGATCTCACCTGTTCCCAGGAATAATAAACTACTTCAGTGATACACAGAATAATCTACCAACTCACTTTCTGGACTGTGAAACTTCTTAAGGAGGTTTCAAAGGCAGGAAATGTAAGGGTGGCAAAATATACCACCCCAGAACAAGTCTCTTTAGCATAAGGATCATGGTAAGGGGAATATTTTGAGAAACAACAGATACAGCAGAAGCTCTAAAAACAGATTATAATTCATTCTTTTGTAAGGGAAATGAACAATTATAAAAATAAGTCTCCACATATAAAGGTATTGACCTCTCTGTGCCTGGGAGAGAGATGAACGACTAAATCACAAGACATTCTTTTCAATGGAGAAGAAACTGATTTAAATCTGTATAACAAACTTTCTTTTTGCTTACCAGTTTTCCTGTTAATTCTATAATCTGCACCCCAACAACCAGAAATAGCTTAACATATTTAAACCTGAATTCTAAGCCATCTCTTACACAGTTTATCACTTTACCCTCTGTTTCTGCCAAGTATACATGAAATATACATATTAAAAAACTTGTTTGTTTTAAATCTGTATAAATAAATAAACAGTTTCATTTAAAGGAATATCAAAAAGTGAAATATTTTAGAATAAATTTAAGAAAGGAAGTATATTACTTATAGAATAAAATCTATAAAATATAGTTGAAATATATTAAAGAAGACTTAACTAAATGGAAAGAAACAGTATGTAACAATTAGAAAATCTAGTATTGTTATTATGGAAATACTCTCCCAAATGGTGCCACAGATTCAATGTACCCTCAATCAATATCACAACTGGATTTTTTTAAATATAATTTTTAAAGGTTACACTCCATTTACAGTTATTAAAAAATATTGGCTATATTCCCTGTGTTGTACCTCAGTGTAGCCTACCTTACACTTAATAGCTTGTACCTCCCACATGACCTCCCCACTATATGCCACTCCAGCATCCTCTGGTAGCCATGAGTTTGTTCTCTATATCTAAGATTCAGATTTTTTAATGTAATATTCACTAGTTTGTTAGATCTTTTAGGTAACATATAGTGTTTTTCTCCGTCTAACTTATTTCACTAAGCATAATATATATTATTTGAAATTATATGCTAACATTTCTTTATTTTCTGAAATAATATCCATTATGTTGGGTAATGCTTAGGTAATGTTTGTTCAGTGCATGATTATGATCTTTGTCAGGGCAAGAATTATGCTTTAGAAAAATTCACCCTGAATAATTCAAGCATTTTCCAAGAATTTTTCTCTGCTCTTTTAGTTGCTTTGAAGATCAACATTCCACTTGGGGAAATGATACAGTTATCTACATGGTACTATATGAGATCCCTAAAGGGCACAACTCTTCTTGCCTCAGGGACTAATTTCAGAGAACTTGAAATACCATGCATTTATCTAATAATATTTGTGGTAAGCCTTTAATGAACTAGAACTACTTCTCTGTGCTATGCATTTGTTGAGAGCTTTAGATCCCATTTGGCTTCTTCATGCTCATCTTACTAATTTGGTTTTGGAATTTTTTTCTTCATGATTCTCATTTCTTAAATAAGGAAAGTGAGATTCAAAGAGGACTAACACATTGCCAAAGTTCACATAGTCAGTAACTGAATAGGTGCATAACCAACATGCTAAGTAACATTTTAATTTGCTACTGTGTACCAAAATGTGTACTAAACATGATATTTCAATTCATGACCAAATCAACATTAAAACTTGGAGAGTTTGGCTTCTCACATACCCTTCAACCAAGTGAATTCATTTTTAAGTTTTATATAGTTTATCTATTATTCTCCCTTGTGATATGGAGGATTCAGTGGGACTTTAGATATTTTAGTTAACTGGAAAAGAATCATTGCAAGAATGACAGAAATATTCTTTTCCAGAAAGGAGAATGTCAATTCACCTCCGGGGCAGGTTCTTTGGAAAAAGCTTTTAAAACAAAAACAGAAGTAAAAACAAAACCTCCTTTGGTTTTAATTATAGTTCTGAATAAATTTTTTTCCAACTGAAGATGTATGTTAACATTTTATTTTCAGAATTTACCAAATCTAAATTATCATAAGGATCTATTTTCTAGTTTTACTTTAAGGAAATACATTTTTTCCAAAGTATATATGAAGTTTCTTCACATTTCCATATTACAATTGGCTGTTCACTCTTCTCTGTGACTCATATTTTAGAGTTAATCTAAGATAGAAATTAGCAAGGCCATTTCCATTTTAGAAATGGAAATCAGTATCTAAAGTTAGTTCAAGCTAATATCTATTCAACTTTCGCTATGACATTCTTTTTAATTTTCTATTGAGTTGTGATTACATTCAGTATACACAACAACTATAAAGAGTACACTTTGATTAGTTTTGACAAATATCTACACCTGAATCCAATACCTCAATCAAGATGTAGATGGGCGAGGAGTCAGGATGGAATAGGAGGATGTGGAATTTGTCTCTGCTCACAAGCACATCAAGAATACATCTACAGGAAGTTCACTGATGGTCCAGTGGTTAAGCATCCACCTTCCAATGTGGGGGACTTAGGTTTGATCCTTGGTGCCACAACTAAGACTTATTGCAGCCAAATAAATATTTAATAAAATTTAAAAGTTTTTAAAAAAGAATACATCTACAAATGGAACAATTCTCACAGAACACCTGCTGAACATTAGTTAAAGACTTTGGATACCTAAAGAGATAAGAAAAATCCCCTCACAACTGGTTAGGATGAAAGGAAGAAGAAAAGAGGAATAAAACAAAGGTCCGGCAATTCTGGTGGAAAGCTGAAGGTTGAGGAGAGTTTCTTGCAATCAGAAAGAAACACACATGGTGGGGAAATCAGCTGGGATAGAAAGGGACTTTTGGGAGATTGAGAAATGCGAAAGACAGTCTGTGGAAGGCAGGACAAAGTAAGAAGTGAACATATGGTCTGCGCCCTGCACATTCCAGCCAGAGTCATAGGTCTCCTGTCATGGAATGGGGCTAGTTGCTGGGAAGTAGGGTTTGGAGCATGGGCCCAGGGAGGAAGCAGCTGTTGGCTGTGAAAAGACAGCCTGAAGGAACAGGAGTAAGGAGCTCCACAACTGGGAAAGCTTGCAGAGGAAGTCCAGGACACCACAGAAGCAATGCTTGGGTGAGTGGTGCACAAGGGAGGGGGAGGGCTGCCACTGCAATCCTCTTCCCCATCTGTTGGCTTCAGCCTCCACAGGCATTAGAAAAATCATTCATCTGAGCTGGCTGCCCCTCAAGGCAAAGCCTCCTCTACTCACATAGGCTCCAAGGTCTTGAGCGCCACTACCCCAAAGCCTCAAAACTGCCATTGTTTGCAAATGACATGACAATAAACACAGAAAATCCTAAAGATGACACTAGAAAACTGCTAGAGCTAATCAATGAATTTTAGAAAAGCTGCAGGATACAAAATTAAAACAGAGAAAGTTCTTGCATTCCTATACTCTAACAACAAAAGATCAGAAGGAGAAATTAAGGAAACAATCCCATTTACCATTAAAACCAAAATAATAAAATACCCAGAAATAAGTCTGCCTAAGGAGGCAGAAGACCTGTATGCAGAAAACTATAGGATACTGAAGAAACAAGTCTAAGAGGGGCAGCTATTCTTTGGTGTGTCTGGAAGTGTTATGCCGTTTGTGGTGTCTGTCCTGTAAGGATGACCCCTGACCCAGCAAAAAAATCATGAGGATGAGCATTATTTATTAGTGTGTTAGAAGGGAGAATAGTTGTCTGTGTGGTTTAAAGACCAGCGGTAGAAGATGGCGGAGGAATAGGACAGGGAGACCCCTTTCTCCCCTACAAATTCATCAAAAGAACATTTGAACGCTGAGAAAATTCCACAAAACAACTTCTGAATGACGGCAAAGGACATCAGGCACCCAGAAAAGCAGCCCATTGTCTTCAAAAGCAGGTAGGAAAAAATATAAAAGATAAAAAGAGAGACAAAAGAGGTAGGGACTGAACTCCATCCCGGGAAGGGAGTCTTAAAAAAGAAAGAAATTTCCAAACACCAGGAAACACTCTCACTGCTGAGTCTGTGGTGAGCCTTGGAACCACAGAGGGCAACATAACCAGGAGGAAAAATACATAAATAATTAAAACCCGCAGATTATGTGCCCAAAGATAACTCCCCCAGCGAAGAAGCAGCGCAGATGCCTGCATTCACCACTAGCAAGCGGGGGCTGGGCAGGGAGGCACGGGCTGCATTGCTTAGAGTAAGGACCAGGCCTGAATGTCCTGAGGGCAATCTGAGGGAACTAACTCGGGATAGCAAACTAGATTGTGGGATAGCTACCCTGCAAAAAGCCCTAACCTAAAACACCACCAGGCCCGCTCACAGAACAAAGGACTGAGTAGAGCTAGCCAGCTGCAGGCCGGCCCATCTCCCTCTGGAGACAGGCAGGTGAGGGCAGCCAGAGCCAGAAGGGGGCAATCGCCGCCCCAGAGAGGCATCATCTACCAAACTGCAAGCAGGCTTCATTGCTAACCAAGACTTCTTGGGATTCTGGACGGTCGACATCCGCCTGAGAAGGTGCACAGGTTGTACACCCAGAAAACTGAGCGGCAGGGATGGGGGAGGCGATAAGTCACAGCAACCGCGCTCACCAAACACTTGGTCACCTGAGCTTCTCATATCTGGGAAGGGCACAAAATGCAGGCCCAACGGAGTTTGCACCTCTGAGGACTACCTGAGTACCTGAACCTAAGCAGCTTAGACCTGGGAAGTGCATACAACCCAGGGCTGGCCTCAGATACTTTCCAGCAGAGCAACCTAGAGCCTAAGCAGTGTAGACAGGGAAAGCACACACGCCGTGAGTGGGGGCAAACACAGTGTGGCCAAGATACTGTGAGCACATGCCAGTGTTATTTGTTTGCAGCGTCCCTCCCTCCCCACAGCACGACTGAACAAGTGAGCCTAAAAAAGTGTCCACCACCGCCCCCTTGTGTCAGGGTGGAAATTAGACACTGAAGAGACCAGCAAACAGAAGAAGCTAAAACAGAGGGACCCTCCTTGGAACTGACAGATGCAATAGATTAAAACCCTGTAGATACATAGGAAGGGGCCTATAGATCTTGAGAAATATAAGCCGGATCAAGGAACTATCCAAAAATGAATTGACCCCACACTGCCCACAACAACACCAGAGAAAGTCCTAGATATATTTTTACTATTTTTACTATCATTCTTTAATTTTTTTTAAAATTTTGTGTCTTCTATTATTCCTTTAATTTTCATTTTTATAACCATTACTTTGCAAAAAAAAAAAGGAGAGAGACCCTATTTTTTAAAGCAAACTTCATATATATATTTTAGAATTTTTGTGACTGTATTTTTCTTTTTCTTTAATATTATATCTTTGAAAATCCAACCTCTACTCTAGATTTTTAATCTTTGCTTTCTGGTATTTAGTATCATTTTTGTATCTTTAAGAACCCAATCTTCATTACCCATTTTCACTTGGGAGTGAGATTACTGGCTTGACTGCTGTCTCCCCCTTTGGACTCTACTTTTTCTCCACCAGGTAGCCTCTATCTCCTCCCTTCCCCTTCTCTCCTCTACCCAACTCTGTGAATCTCTTTGTGTGTTCCAGATGGTGGAGAACACTTAGGGAACTGATTACTGGCTGGATCTGTCTCTCTCCTTTTGATTCTCCCCTTTATCCTTCTGGCCACCTCTGTCTCCTTCCTCCCTCTTCTCTTCTCTGTATAACTCTGTGAACATCTCTGAGCGGTCCAGACTGTGGAGCACACATAAGGAAGTGATTACTGGCTAGCTTGCTCTCTCCTCTTTTGATTCCACCTCATCTCATCCTGGTCACCTCTATCTCCCACCTTCCTCTTCTCTTCTCTGTGTAACACTGTGAACCTTTCTGGGTGTCCCTCACTGTGGAGAAACTTTTCATCTGTAACCTAGATGTTTTACCATCGGTGCTGTATAGATAGAGAAGTCTTGAGGCTACTGTAAAAATAAGACTGAAAACCAGAAGTAGGAGGCTTAAGTCCAAATCCTGAGAACACCAGAGAACTCCTGACTCCAGGGAACATTAATCAACAGGAGCTCATCCAACGCCTCCATACCTACACTGAAACCAAGCACCACCCAAGAGCTAACAAGGTCCAGAACAAGATACCACATAAATTCTCCAGCAACACAGGAACATAGCCCTGAGCTTCAATATACAGGCTACCCAAAGTCACTCCAAACCCATTGACAACTCATAACTCATTACTGGACACTTCATTGCACTCCAGAGAATAAGTCCAGCCCCACCCACCAGAACACCAACACAAGCTTCTCTAAACAGGAAACCTTGATAAGCCACCCCTACAACCCCACCCACAGTGAGGAAACTCCACAATAAAGAGAACTCCACAAACTGCCAGAATACAGAAAGGCCACCCCAAACACAGCAATATAAACAAGATGAAGAGACAGAGGAATACCCAGCAGGTAAAGGAACAGGATAAATGCCCACCAAACCAAACATAAGAGGAAGAGATAGGGAATCTACCTGATAAAGAATTCCAAATAATGATATGAAAATGATCCAAAATCTTGAAAACAAAATGGAGTCACAGATAAACAGCCTGGAGACAGGGACTGAGAAGATGCAAGAAAGAAAGGTTCAACAAGGACCTAGAAGAAATAAAAAAGAGTCAATATATAATGAATAATGCAATAAATGATATAAAAAAACACTCTGAAGGGAACAAATAGTAGAATAATGGAGGAAGAAGATAGGATTAGTGAGGTAGAAGATAGAATGGTAGAAATAAATGAATCAAAGAGAAAAAAAGAAAAATGAATTAAAAGAAATGAGGACAATCTCAGAGACCTCTGGGACAATGTTAAATGCCCCAACATTCGAATCATGGGAGTCTCAGAAGAAGACAAAAAGAAAGATCATGAGAAAATACTTGAGGAGATAATAGTTGAAAACTTCCCTAAAATGGGGAAGGAAATTATCACCCAAGTCAAGAAACTCAGAGAGTCCCAAACAGGATAAACCCAAGGTGAAACACCCCAAAGCACATATTAATCAAATTAACAAAGATCAAACACAAAGAACAAATATTAAAAGCAGAAAGGGAAAAATAACAAATAACACACAAGGGGATTCCCATAAGGATAACAGCTGGCCTTTCAATAAAAACTCTTCAGGCCAGGAGGGAACGGCAGGACATACTTAAAGTGATGAAAGAAAATAGCCTACAGCCCTGATTACTGTACCCAGCAAGGATCTCATTCAAATATGAAGGAGAAATAAAAAGCTTTACAGACAAGCAAAAGCTGAGAGAATTCAGCACCACCAAACCAGCTCTCCAACAAATGCTAAAGGATCTTCTCTAGACAGGAAACACAAAAAGGGTGTATAAACTCAAACCCAAAACAATAAAGTAAATGGCAATGGGATCATACTTATCAATAATTACCTTAAATGTAGATGGGTTGAATGCCCCAACCAAAAGACAAAGTCTGGCTGAATCGATACAAAAACAAGACCCCTGTATACGTTGTCTACAAGAGACCCACCTCAAAACAAGGGACACATACAGACTGAAAATGAAGGGCTGGAAAAAGATATTTCATGCAAATTGAGACCAAAAGAAAGCAGGAGTAGCAATACTCATATCAGATAAAATAGACTTTAAAACAAAGGCCGTGAAAAGAGACAAAGAAGGACACTACATAATCAAAGGATCAATCCAAGAAGAAAATATAACAATTATAAATATATACGCACCCAACATAGGAGCACTGCAATAGGTAAGGTAAATGCTACCAAGTATGAAAGGGGAAATTAACAAAAACACAATAATAGTGGGAGACTTTAATACCCCGCTCACACCTATGGATAGATCAACTAAACAGAAAATTAACAAGGAAACACAAATTTTAAGTGATACAATAGACCAGTTAGACCTAATTGATATCTATAGGACATTTCACCCCAAAACAATGAATTTCACCTTTTTCTCAAGTGCACATGGAACCTTCTCCAGGATAGATCACATCCTGGGCCATAAATCTAGCCTTGGTAAATTAAAAAAAAAAAAAAAAGAAATCATTCCAAGCATCTTTTCTGACCACAATGCAGTAAGATTAGATCTCAATTACAGGAGAAAAACTATTAAAAATTCCAACATATGGAGGCTGAACAACATACTGCTGAATAACCAACAAATCACAGAAGAAATCAAAAAAGAAATCAAAATATGCATAGAAATGAATGAAAATGAAAACACAACAACCCAAAACCTGTGGGACACTGTAAAAGCAGTGCTAAGGGGAAGGTTCATAGCAATACAGGCATACTTCAAGAAACAAGAAAAAAGTCAAATAAATAACCTAACTCTACACCTAAAGCAATTAGAAAAGGAAGAATGAAGAACCCCAGGGTTAGTAGAAGGAAAGAAATCTTAAAAATTAAGGCAGAAAAAAATGCAAAAGAAACAAAAGAGATCATAGCAAAAATCAACAAAGCCAAAAGCTGGTTCTTTGAGAGGATAAATAAAACTGACAAACCATTAGCCAGACTCATCAAGAAACAAAGGGAGAAAAATCAAATTAATAAAATTAGAAATGAAAATGGAGAGATCACAACAGACAACAAAGAAATACAAAGGATCATAAGAGACTACTATCAGGAATTATATGCCAATAAAATGGACAACTTGGAAGAAATGGACAAATTCTTAGAAAAGTACAACTTTCCAAAACTGAACGAGGAAGAAATAGAAAATTTTAACAGACCCATCACAAGCATGGAAATTGAAACTGTAATCAGAAATCTTCCAGCAAACAAAAACCCAGGTCCAGACGGCTTCACAGATGAATTCTACCAAAAATTTAGAGAAAAACTAACATCTATCCTACTCAAACTCTTCTAGAAAATTGCAGAGAAAGGTAAACTTCTAAACTCATTCTATGAGGCTACCATCACCCTAATACCAAAATCTGACAAAGATGCCACAAAAAAAGAAAACTACAGGCCAATATCACTGATGAACATAGATGCAAAAATCCTTAACAAAATTCTAGCAATCAGAATCCAACAACACATTAAAAAAGATCATACACCATGACCAAGTGGGCTTTATCCCAGGGATGCAAGGATTCTTCAATATCCACAAATCAATCAATGTAATACACCACATTAACAAATTGAAAAATAAAAGCCATATGATTATCTCAATAGATACAGAGAAAGCCTTTGACAAAATTCAACATCCATTTATGATAAAAACCCTCCAGAAAGCAGGAATAGAAGGAACATACCTCAACATAATAAAAGCTATATATGAGCAACCCACAGAAACACATCCTCAATGGTGAAAAATTGAAAGCATTTTCCCCTAAAGTCAGGAACAAGACAAGGGTGCCCACTTTCACCACTACTATTCAACATAGTTTTGGAAGTTTTGGCCACAGCAATCAGAGCAGAAAAAGAAATAAAAGGAATCCAAATTGGATAAGAAGAAGTAAAACTCTCACTGTTTGCAGATGACATGATCCTCTACATATAAAACCCTAAAGACTCCACCAGAAAACTACTAGAGCTAATCAATGAATATAGTAAAGTTGCAGGATATAAAATCAACACACAGAAATCCCTTGCATTCATATACACTAATAATGAGAAAATAGAAAGAGAAATTAAGGAAACAATTCCATTCACCACTTCAATGAAAAGAATAAAATACTTAGGAATATATCTACCTAAAGAAACAAAAGACCTATATATAGAAAACTATAAAACACTGATGAAAGAAATCAAAGAGGATACTAAAAGATGGAGAAATATACCATGTTCATGGATCTGAAGAATCGATAGAGTGAAAATGAGTATACTACCCAAAGCAATCTATAGATTCAATGCCATCCCTATCAAGCTACCAATGGTATTTTTCACAGAGCTAGAACAAATAATTTCACAATTTGTATGGAAATACAAAAAACCCTGAGTAGACAAAGCAATCTTGAGAAAGAAGAATGGAACTGGAGGAATCAACCTTCCTGACTTCAGGTGCTATTAAAAAAGCTACAGTCATCAATACAGTATGGTACTGGCACAAAGACAGAAATATAGATCAATGGAACAAAATAGAAAGCCCAGAGATAAACCCATGCACCTATGGATACCTTATCTTTGACAAAGAAGGCAAGAATATACAATGGAGAAAAGACAATCTCTTTAACAAGTGGTGCTAGGAAAACTGATCAGCCACTTGTAAAAGAATGAAACTAGAACACTTTCTAACACCATACACAAAAATAAACTCAAAATGGATTAAAGATCTACATCTAAGACCAGAAACTATAAAACTCCTAGAGGAGAACATAGGCAAACACTCTCCGACAGAAATCACAGCAGGATCCTCTATGACCCACCTCCCAGAATAGTGTAAATAAAAGCAAAAATAAACAAATGGGACCTAATTAAAATTAAAAGCTTCTGCACAACAAAGGAAACTATAAGCAAGGTGAAAAGACAGCCTTCAGAATGGGAGAAAATAATAGCAAATTAAGCAACTGACAAAGAATAATCTCAAAAATATACAAGCAACTCCTGCAGCTCAACTCCAGAAAAATAAATGACCCAATCAAAAAATGGGCCAAAGATCTAAACAGACATTTCTCCAAAGAAAACATACAGATGGCTAACAAACACATGAAAAGATGCTCAACATCACTCATTATCAGAGAAATGCACATCAAAACCACAATGAGGTACCATTTCATGCCAGTCAGAATGGCTGCTATCCAAAAGTCTACAAGCAATAAATGCTGGAGAGGGTGTGGAGAAAAGGGAACCCTCTTACACTGTACACTCAGCAGACGAATGGGTATTGTCCATTACTCCAGAGTCCAATACTCCATTGTGTGTATGTACCACAGCTTTCTTATCCATTCGTCTGCTGATGGACATCTAGGTTGCTTCCATGTCCTGGCTATTATAAACAGTGCTGCGATGAACACTGGAGTACACATGTCTCTTTCAATTCTGGTTTCATCAGTGTGTATGCCCAGCAGTGGGATTGCTGGGTCATATGGCAGTTCTATTTCCAGTTTTTTAAGGAATTTCCACACTGTTCTCCATAGTGGCTGTACTAGTTTGGAGGGTGTACACCGGTGCACTTTGATGACCCAAAGGGATGGTATGGGGAGGGAGGTGGGAAGGGGGTTCAGGATGGGGTACACGTGTACATCCATGGCAGATTCATGTTGATGTATGGCAAAACCAATACAATATTATAAAGTAATTAGCCTCCAATTAAAATAAACAAATTTATATTTAAAAAAAACAAGTCAAAGATGACACAAATTGATGGAGACATATACCATATTCTTGGATAGAAAGAATCAATATTGTGAAAATGACTATACTACCCAAAGCAATGTATAGATTCAGTGCAATCTCTATCAAATTACCAGTGCCATTTTTCACAGAATTAAAACAAAAATTTTTACAATTTGCATGGAAAAACAAAAGATCCTGAGTAGCCAAAGCAATTTTGAGAAAGAAAACTGGAGCTGGAGGAATCAGGTACCTTGATTTCTGACTATACTACAAAGCTACAGTAATCAAGACAGTATGGTACAGGCACAAAAACAGAAGTATAGATCAAAGGAACAGGATAGAAATCCCAGAGATAAACCTACCCACCTATGGTCACCTAATTTTTGACAAACGAGGCAAGAATATACAATGGAGAAAAGATAGTTTCTTCAATAAATGGTTCTGGGAAAACTGGATAGCTACATGTCAAAGAATGAAATTTGAATACTTCCCAACACCATACACAAAAATAAATTTAAAATGGATTAAATGTAAGATCAGAAACTATGAAACTATTAGAGGAAAACATAGGCAGAACATTCATTGTCACAAATCATAGCAAGATTTTTTTTGACCCATCTCCTAAAGTAATGAAAATAAAAACAAATGGGACCTAATTAAACTTAATTAAAATCTTTTGCACAGCAAAAGAAACAGTCAACAGGATGAAAAAACAACCCTCAAAATGGGACAATATATTTGCAAACAAAGCAACTGACAAAGGTTTAACTTTCAAAATATACAAACAGCTCATGCAGCTCAGTATCAAGAAGATAAACAACCCAATCAAAAAATGGGCAGAAGACCTAAATAGACATTTCTCCAAAGAAGACATAAATATGGCCATCAAACACATAAAAAGATGCTCAACATCACACAGTTGTGTCTGAGTCTCTGCCACTCCATGGACTGTAGCCCACCAGGCTCCTCTGTCCATGGGATTCTCTAGACAAGAATATTGGAGTGGGTTGCCATTTCCTTCTCTAGGGATCTTCCTGACCCAGGGACTGAACCTGGGTCTCCCACATTGCAAGGAGACTCTTTACCAACTGAGCCACCAGGGAAGACCACTAATTACTTGAGAAATGGAAATCAAAACTGGGGCTTCCCAGAGAACACACCTGCAAATCCAGGAAACTTAAGAGAAGTGGATTCAATCCCTAGGTCAGGAAGATCCCCTGGAGGTGAAAATGGCAACTCACTCCAGTTTTCTTGCTTGGAGAATCTCATGGACAGAGGAGCCCAGTGGGCTATAGTCCACAGGGTCACAAACAGCCAGACACAACTGAAGCGGCTAAACAGCATGCATGCAAATCAAAACAATGAAGTATCACCTTATACCAGTTAGAATGGCTAGCATCAAAATATCTACAAACAATAAATGCTGAAGAGGGTGTGGAGAAAAGGGAACTGTCTTTTACTACCTGTGGGAATGTAATTTGATACAGCCACTATGGAGAACAGTATGGAGGTTCCTTAAAAAACTAAAAACAGAATTACTATATGATCCAGCAATAACACTGTTGGGCATATATCTGGAGAAAACCATAATTCTAATATATATATGCACCCCAGTGTTCACTGCAGCACTATTTACAATAGCCAGGATGTGGAAGCAACCTAAATGTCCACCAACAGAGGAATGGTAAAAGAAGATGTGGTACAGATATACAATGGAATATTACTTGCCCATTAAAAGGAATGAAATCGTGTCATTTGCAGAGACATGGATGGACCTACAGACTGTCATGCAAAGTGAAGTAAGTCAGAAAGAGAAAAATAAATATCAAATATTAACATACATACTTGGAATCTAGAAAAATGGTAGAGATGAACCTATTTGCAAAGCAGAAGTTGAAACACAGTCATAGAAAAAAAAAATATATGGACATCAAGGGGAAAAGTGGTGGGGAGGGATGAATTGGGAGATTGGGATTTACATATATACACTGCTATGTATAAACTAGATAACTAATAAGAACCTACTGTATAGCACAGGGAACTCTACTCAGTGTTCTGTGGTGACCTAAAAGGGAAGGAGATTCAAAAAAGAGGGGAAATATGTATATGTTTGGCTTATTCACTTTGTTGTACAGCAGAAACTGACACAGCAGTGTAAAGCAACTATACTCCAATAAAAAATAAGATATAGAGTACTACCATCAACCTAAAAATTCTCTTATCCATTTCTGATACATCCTCCTGCACCTCCCAGAAGCAATGGTTTCTATGATTTCCATCTCTTTAGCTTTGTTTCTCCTATGGCAGCAATTCAAAAATGGAATTGTGCAGTGAGTACTATTTGGGATCTAGGTTCTTTAACTGGGTATACTTATACAATTCATCATGTTGTGGGCATCTATAGTTCTCTCCTTTTGGTTGTTGAGCAATAGTCCATTACTGATGTATCAAAATTTTCAATTATTTTTCATGCTGATGGATAGGTAGATAATTTTCAATGTATTTTTTTTTATAAGTAAGGCTACCATGAACATTGTTATACAAAACTTTGTGTGGATATATCCTTTCATGTTTCTTGAGAAAATATCTAAGAGAGGAACTGCTTTGTCATAAGGTGGGTAGTTATATGTTTAATCATAGCAATTGCATCATTTTACACTCCCATGTAAATGTATGAGAGATCCTGTAGCTCTAAATCCTCCTCAACATTGGGCTCTGTTAGTTTTTTGAAATTTAGTCATTCTAGTATATATAGTGATATCTAATCATGAATGTGACTTGAATTTTCCTAATGATTTAAAGGTATTTGTACATCTTGTCATGTTTTGATTGGTCATTACCATTTCCTCTCCTGTGAAGTGTCTAAGACTTTTGCTTATTTTGCAATTTGGCTTGATTTTATTATTTATATATTCTATTTTATTTAAATATTCACAGGCACACACTTAGAGGGTAGGAGGAGAGACATTTAAAAATTCTATCTGAAATGCAAATCAAAACCACAATAACTATCATCTTACTCCTGTCAGAATGGCTAACATCAAAAAGAACACAAATAACAAATGTTGGCCAGGATATGAAGAAAAGGGAACCCTTGCACACTGTTGGTGGGAATGGAAATTGGTGCAGTCACTGTGGAAAACAGTATGGTGGTTCCTCAAAAATCTAAAAATAGAGCTACCATAGGATCCAGCAATTTCATTCTTGGATACATATCAAAAAAAAATTGAAAACACTAGCTGAAAAAGATACATGCATCCTAATGTTCCCAGAAACATTAGTCATAATGGCCAATATACAGAATAAATTCAAGTGTCCATGAACAGATGAAAGGATAAAGAAGATATGGTACGTATGTGAGCATGTGTTGTGTGTGTGTGTGTGTGTGTGTGTGTATCCATAAGATGGATATCCATCTTATTCATAACATGTTACAGAAAAACCTGAGTAAACTTTTAGCCAACCCATACACACACACACACACACACACACACACACACACACCTATACCCATACACCATGAAATTCTCCCATTTGCAACAATGTGGATGACAATATTATGGTTAGTGAAATGTCAGAGAGAGACAAATACATACATGTAATTGAAAAGATTATACAGATGTGTATATATGCAAATAAGAACTCACAGATATAGAAAACAAGCCAACAAACTAGTGGATACCAGTGGGAAGAGGGAAGAGAGGAGGGACAAGATAGAAGTATGGGATTAAGAAATACAAACTACTATGTATAAAAGAGATAAACAACAAGAAAATATTGTATAGCACAAGGGAATGTAGCTATTATTTTATGATAACTGTGAATTGAATATAATCTATAAAAATATTGAATCACTAATGTGTACAACTAGAACTAATATAATATTGTAAATCCACTATACTTCAATAAAAATCTGCTATACTTCAATAGATATATTTCTATCTATCTACACTCTGTATAGTATCAATATACTAACACCTCACAACTCAGAGCATACAGGGAAGCATCTTATCAAACATTTTGAATGCATTCACTTCCAGACATTGGAAGTTTCAGGGAAAATGTAAGCAAGATTCAAATAGGAACATGGAATTTCTGAAAGACAAGGGATAGCCACTCTTCATAGACATTCAAAATTATCAATGCCTTGACCTTTGAATTAGGTAAGATCTAAAGAAGATGCAAGAGTGAGGGACAATGCAATATATCACATTCAGTATATTTCATACCAGGGCTGTGTCACTGGAGGGATGTATGATCTACTGACTGTGTACCGTTAGTGCTAAAATGTATCTGACATCAGAAATCCTGAAACTCTGGGAAACTTTTGAAGCAAAGAGATCTTCAAATATATAAGTTGAAAGTGATATTATTGGCAGATGCATGTTGATGTATGGCAAAACCAATACAATATTGTAAAATAAAAAATAAATAAAAAATAAAACTGTAATCTCTGAGGCTGGGGAATTTTTATTTTTGTGTATCTAGAGCTAAGAATGTGAAGAAGGCATATGCACATTTATTCCTTGACAAACCACTAAAGGGAGGAAGGGTAGAAATGGTAAATGGATCCTTTTACCGAACTACTCATACTTCTTTGTTGTTTGTTGTTTAGTCACTAAGTTGAGTCCAACTCTTTTGCAACCCCATGGACTGTAGCCTGCCAGGGTCCTCTGTCCATGGGATTTCCCAGGGAAGAGTACTAGAGTGGGTTGCCATACCCTCTTCCAGGGGATCTTCCCGACCCAGGAATTGAACCTGTATCTCCTGAACTGCAGGTGAATTGGTTTTGGGAAAATTGGCATTTATTTTGCCAAAAGTGGGGGGAACCATGGCAACAGTAAGAATTGTATGTATGTAGGGCTTCCCTGGTGGCTCAGATGGTAAAGAATCTGCCAGCAATGTGGGAGACATGGGATTGATCCCTGGGTTGGGAAGATCCCCTGGAGGAAGGCATGGCAACCCATTCCAGTATTCTTGCCTGGAGAAACCCCATGGACAGAGGAGCCTGGTGGGCTACAGTCCATGGGGTCGCAAAGAGTTGGACACGACTGAGCAACTAAGCACAGCACAGTACAGAGTATCACTGGATGTGAAGATGTTTGCTTGAGCTTTCTGTTACTTCCCTTGAAAGGATACAAATCAATGATCTTTTTATTTTTATTATTTTTTTGGAGTATATGTGTCTTTTTTTAATTTAAATGTATTTATTTTAATTAGAGGCTAATTACTTGACAATATTGTATTGGTTTTGCCATACATCAACATGTATCCACCATGGGTGTACACGTTAACTCGTAATTTCCCTTCTGAGTTGAATGCCTTTGATGAAGCTACAGAGTAACGTGCTGTGCATTTTTGTTCTTTACTTGCTTCTTGTCTTTTCCAAGGTCCTACTTAAACAGAATCATTGCAGCAAACTTATCATCAAAAAGCCACTCATCTGAGAAAGCAGACACTGTTCTTACATGTGCTGACATAGCACAGATGTAGCCAAAAATTCTTCCCCAGCTTCAAATATACAACATCAGGATAAATGACACTGACGTTCATACTCTTCCAACATCCTGTAGAATCTCTCTTCTGATTCTGACCTTTGAATACCAAGTTTTCCAGTTCTCCAGTTATTATTTCTTCTGGATATTATATGGTAAATAATGTTTCTTAGAAATAAAATTGTATTTTCACCTTTACCGAGGAAATTTATCTTGATTTCTGAAAATGATTTTGTGTAGTCTAAAGAGAAGTAAGCTCATATGGGAATGTAAGGCAGGAATGGGGTGGTCCCAGTAGGAACTAAGTGATCCTCTCCAGTAAATCTGCTATCTGGACGGAAGAACTGACAACACATTCATGGATTGAAAAAAGGACCATATATACACACAAGAGTACCAATATGTATGTACAAATACAAAGATAGAGAAATAAACTATAGGACAGAGATAAGTGAAAGGAGTTTAGTGGGGCTAATTGTAAAAGGCTTCATGAATTACTGAAGGAAGGGATGGAAGGGATGAATTCAGTTCAGTTCAGTTCAGTCGCTCAGTCATGTCCGACTCTTTGCGACCCCATGAATTGCAGCACACCAGGCCTCCCTGTCGATCACCAGCTCCCAGAGTTCACTCAGACTCACGTCCATCGAGTCAGTGATGCCATCCAGCCATCTCATCCTCTGTCATCCCCTTCTCCTCCTGCCCCCAATCCCTCCCAGCATCAGAGTCTTTTCCAATGAGTCAATTCTTCGCATGAGGTGGTCAAAGTACTGGAGTTTCTACTTTAGCATCATTCCTTCCAAAGAAATCCCAGGGCTGATATCCTTCACAATGGACTGGTTGGATCTCCTTGCAGTCCAAGGGACTCTCAAGAGTCTTCTCCAACACCACAGTTCAAAAGCATCAAATCTTTGGCGCTCAGCTTTCTTCACAGTCCAACTCTCACATCCATACATGACCACTGGAAAAACCATAGCCTTGACTAGACAGACCTTTGTTGGCAAAGTAATGTCTCTGCTTTTGAATATGCTATCTAGGTTGTTCATAACTTTCCTTCCAAGGAGTAAGCGTCTTTTAATTTCATGGCTGCAGTCACCATCTGCAGTGATTTTGGAACCCCCAAAAATAAAGTCTGACACTGTTTCCACTGTTTCCCCATCTATTTCCCATGAAGCGATGGGACCAGATGCCATGATCTTCGTTTTCTGAATGTTGAGTTTTAAGCCAATTTTTCACTCTCCTCTTTCACCTTCATCAAGAGGCTTTTTAGTTCCTCTTCACTTTCTGCCATAAGTGTGATGTCATCTGCATATCTGAGGTTATTGATATTTCTCCCAGCAATCGTAATTCCAGCTTGTGCTTCTTCCAGCCCAGTGTTTCTCATGATGTTCTCTACATATAAGTTAAATAAGCAGGGATGATTTACTGCCAGGTTTTGTGAGATGTGAAATATGTGAATTGCTAATGTGGTCCTTCCTGGATTCCCCTTCACTAAGTGATATATGAAATATTTGGGATACTTCTAAGGAGGGAACAGGAGAACCAAGCTAGATCTCTGCTAGTAGAGTATGAAGAAAATGAACAGGAGTGGTGATGACTTCATCGGTGAGAGGCAGGATTGATCACCAAAAGCTTGATTATACAAATCAAAGAAGTTATGAATCAAACCTCATTTAATTCAGATACCTGTTAACAGGTATGGTGGGCTAGATGCCACATTAAGATTTCTGACAGTGATAGACCTCAGCATCTGGTGAAAAACAGGTTACTATACAGCTGTAACACATGAAAGGAATTGACGAACAAAAAAAAGTTTTTGTAATCTCTAGGAGGAGTCTAGAGAATTGAGGGCTCTCTGAGAAACAACTAGTGCCCATCCAGTTGAGGGAAAAATAAAACCAGATGTCAACACCTGAAAGTAAATGTCGAAGTAAGCAAATTGGCTATGGTCATCTTCATACAGATAACAGATTCAATAAATGACAACTTGGCTCCCAGGGCTCCGTTCACCATTATGTCCTTGTCTAATTGGTATTTGGCATCCAAGGACTATATCTACATCCTATTTGCCAGTTTGGATGAGATATCTTAATAGTTTATAGAGCAGTCTTGAATAGGAGATAAGCAGGAAGGCATGTGGGTTTCTGTATCCATGCCCTGGGTACTCAGAATTCATTTTAGCAGTTTCTTGCTTATTCATCAGATTCAGATGGGTGTATGTGAAGTGAAAAGCCAGTTCTCTTCCATGCTCTGCTTTTAAAAAAACTGGATTAATACATGCATGCTTTTAATACCAATCATCTGATACTACTTCCTCCTGGATCAAAGAAAACATTTTAAGCCTTCTCTTTTTTTTTTTTTTTCCTAACTGCATTAATCACTTATTGCATTAAAAGTGTTACTTGACATGAATTGCAAATATTATGCTCATTCTTCCATTATCTTTTAAAATTATCAACTGCATTAACATATTTGGAGGCCTTAATTTGTATCTATGCCCTATTTAGTTTAACCAATAAGATTAACTCCAGTAATAATTTTGCACACATTTACTTTAAAAATGAACATGTTGAAATAATTGTCAAATTAGTAAAGTATTGCTTCAGATATTTCAAGCTGGGGCAAAACTAAATCTTTGCTACATATTGTATTGCAATTCAAATTAAACTACTCCAAGAATGTTATTGGTTTTCTATAGAATAGATTTAGGCAAAGGAAAACTAACTTGCATTACTTTCTAAATTAACAAAGAATCTCAGAGAATCATAAACTATTAAAAATAAATTGGACCCCTACAATATTGTAAAGTAATTAGCCTCCAATTAAAATAAATAAATTTATATTAAAAAAATAAATTGGTCATTAAGAGCCACTATCCCCATTTACAAATTATGCAACCTACATGTAGGGAGGAAATAACTGGTGTAAGATGACATAAATTAGTAGAGGAAATAGGGCAAGAACCCAGGTTGCTTGAAATCCAGCTCACTTTTGTCTATCATACAACTTCTCAACATTGTAGAAGGGCTCCTTTAAGGTACTGAGGTTGGGGGTGGTGAACATTGGTCTTAGTATAGTATATTAGTATGCTGCTGCTGCTAAGATGCTTCAGTCGTGTCCGACTCTGTGCGACACCATAGACGGCAGCCCATCAGGCTCCACCATCCCTGGGATTCTCCAGGCAAGAACACTGGAGTGGGTTGCCATTTTCTTCTCCAATGTATGAAAGTGAAAAGTGAAAGTGAAGTCACTCAGTCTTGTCCAACTCTTCCCGACCCCACGGACTGCAGCCTACCAGGCTCCTCTGTCCATGGGATTTTCCAGGCAAGAGTACTGGAGTGGGGTGCCATTGCCTTCTCCGAGTATATTAGTATAGACTGGGCAAATGGAATTCATTTAACAGTACCCGCATATTTCAAAACTGATTAAGGTCATGACAAATCCAGGATAAGAGGTAACCCTCCAACCTGTATGTACATCACTTTGGGCAGGCATTATTTGATTTTGTGGGTAGGTTGACAGAGGAGCCTCACAAAGAAAAGACTGTAGAGGAAGGATGTGTGTGGAGGTAGGGTGGAGAAGGAGGGTGATAAAAAAAAGTAACTAGGCACCAGGCAGATTTTTTTTTATCTAGATTGGCAGCAAAAATGCACATATTTGATATGAGTATCTTCTATTGTCTCCATTAATCCTTTGGTTACAATCCACTAAACACAAGTGGGCCATTATCCTTCATCATCATCACCATCCATAACATTGCGATTGAATGAAAAGGTGAATAACTATAACTCATAATCAAGCTGGATGGTCTTGTTAAATTTAATTTATGAATCATTTCAACATATAGCAAAGGAACAATTCCTTGAGGAAAATGTATTAATCACAAAAAGATTGACTCTTTGAAAACATGGGGGGCTGGATAAACTGCCTTCTGTCACTGAAGAAGATGATTTCTATAGAATGAATAATGGATGTCAAATATTAGAGATGAATAGCAATGTTATGGCATACCCACAGTCCAAAAATGAGTTATAAAAATATTACTTCCTTTTATGTTAATTCGTACTCTAGCATGATGGATTACTATATTTGGAGGCCATTTGACTCACTCATTTATTAAACATATATGTGCTGATGTCTACTCTATGAGCAAATGTTAGTCTAGATGCTAGACATATAATAGTGAACAATAAAGACATAATTTCTGTTCTTATAAATTCTACCTTCTAACAAGAAAGATAAAAAGAAACACGTTTTATACACATACACACAAAGACTTGAATGAAGAGGATGATAATAATAGTAACTAGCATATCTTGGGAGAAGGCAATGGCACCCCACTCCAGTACTCTTGCCTGGAGGATCCCATGGGCGGAGGAGCCTGGTAGGCTGCAGTCCATGGGGTCGCTAAGAGTCAGACACGACTGAGTGACTTCACCTTCACTTTTCTCTTTCATGCACTGGAGAAGGAAATGGCAACCCACTCCAGTGTTCTTGCCTGGAGAATCCTAGGGATGGGGGAGCCTGGTGGGCTGCCGTCTATGGGGTAGCACAGAGTCAGACACAACTGAAGCGACTTAGCAGCAGCAGCAGCAGCATATCTTGAACACTGTATGCCACACACTTGCTAAGTGCTTAACATCCATTATCTCATCTATTCAGTCCTCCTAGATAAGGCTTTGAAGGGAATATTATTCATCCCTACTTTATAGATGAAGAAACTGATGTTCAGAGAGGTAAAGTAATCTCCCTAAAGTTTCACAACATGTGGTAGAGATGGCATTCTAATCTTGATGTAACAATGAAGTTTAAGTTCTTGACCATGATTCTAGGATTTGTTCAAATCATATTCCTGCCTCACAGAAGACGGGGGCCAGATAAAATTTTTCCTTGTTAGGTAAACTGTGTCTTTGGTTAGTGGGTTTTTCTACATGCTTAAAATACACTGTTTAACAGCTCTGTCTACCTGGGCTCTAGGAAAGTTGTAGTAGCTTATAGATCAATGCTAACAATTTTCAAAGGGCAGATGGTAGCAGTTGTGTCTTGCAATCAAAGTAAGGCTTCCTGGGCTACAGCAAAAAGGAAGCATCAATGCATAAGTGAAGTCTAATAAAAAGCTTTGGACTGGAATCCAGGGGTCTTGAGTTATAAATCTAACTTGTTTGCTTATATGCTATGGACATGGAGCAAGTCTCTAAAGAGTTATTACTCTGAAAAATACAAAGAACAGACTAGACATATTTTCCTCTTATAATCTTTTGTTTATCAGTCACATAAGAGAAGTTACAAAGACTAGGCATTTGCCTTCCACTCCAGTTAGGTTTCTTTCTAAGAAACAGCTTGTTCCTTTCCCTACCCTTTCCTTTCTGTTTCTGGGTTATCAGGGGAGGAAGAGACAGTGAGGTGAGGCAAAAATCAACCATTTCTGCACGATGAGCTGAGAGATGGAATATACCTGGGCATTTCTTTCTTCAAGTCTCACTCTAGGGAAGTACTCTTTGAGTTACACTTTTGGAAATGGGGATTTGGTGAATCTCAGGGCAGGCCAAGTATTGAGTCAATGCTATTTGGTAGTGCCCCAGAGTAAGGTAGGGATTTGGGGTCTGGCCCATTATAGATATTTATCAGCTGATTTCTGTTCAACTGTCATTTACTGGTTGTTTCATTTTAATTCATTGACATTGTTGCTAGCCTTAACACAGGGGCCCTTTACAGACTAGGTCAAGTCTCTGATGTAATGAATGGGAAAGCATTTAGATCATGACTTTAAGAAATAAGAAGTAACTCTAATTATCTATCATGTGTCTTAAAAAAGGAAAACAAGTTTACATATGTCAAACAAAATGAAAGGCTGGGGAACAGAGAGGCCTCCATGGCTGGCAATGAAATAGGAGGTTGCTTCCTAAAGAAGAGGATACAAATGAACTTACAAAACAAATACAGACTCACAGATTTCAAGAACTAACTTATGGTTGCCAGAAGGAAAAGATGGGGGGAGGGATAGTTAGGGAGTTTGGGTATATGTACATACTGCTGTATTTAAAATACATTACCAACAAGGACCTACTATATAGGACATGGAACTCTGCTCAGTGTTATATGGCAGCCTGGATGGAAGGGGAGTTTGGGGGAGAATGGATACATGTATATGTATGGCTGATTCCCTTTGCTGTTCACCTGAACTATCACAACGCTTTTAATCGGGATCTTCCCAACCCAGGGATTGAACCCGGGTCTCCTGCATTGCAGGTAGATTCGTCACTGTCTGAGCCACGGGGGAAGCCCCTAATCAGCTATACTTCAATACAAAATTAAAAAGTAAAAAAAAAAAAAAAAAAAAGAATAAAAGAAGAGAAAAAACTACTTTCTGAAACAAATGGAGGAAGAGGTTAAAATTTTATACCCCCTAGTTCAAATGATAGAAATCAATTTCTGTTTACAGAAGAGAAACAGAAGAATCTACTTTTTCCAAGAACAACTCTCACTGCAAAAACATTACTATACCTGGTGATTCTCACAAAGAACTTCCATATAGAATAGACAAGGGATTCACGGATCGCAGAATTATAGACATTGCATCTGGTGAAATCCACCTACTACATGTCACATCTAAGGATAATTATCCCCCAAAAGGTGAAGGGACTTGTCCTGAAGTGCACAGCCATGAAGTGAGAGAGTCAGGCCAAAACAAGAGAGTGATTTCTAGTTTAGTTTTTTTTCCACTTTATCACAATGCCTTGTTTTTCCCACTGAAGGATAGGGGAAAGGAAGGGGAATTTATATTTTCTCTTGTTGATCCTCATATGTCTGGTTTTATTCCTCTTAGAAAAAGTGATCGAATTCAAGTTCCCTACATTGCAAAGATGTTAAAGGGAGGTCACAAAAGATTCAATTGCTGAATGTGATTCATTTCATATGGAGGTGTATATCTGACTCAGAGGACTGCATGTTCTTGAAGGCAATCACGGGTGTGCTTTCTTGCCTTCTCTGCTTTTCTTACTGCCATAGCATGAAATATTTAAGTACAGCAAATTTATATAAATGAGTAAATTAACTAGCATCCTATATATGATTTTGTATTTATACATTTTACAAATACGAAATAGAAGATAGGGTGGTTTTTTCAGAGAAATCCTATTACAGTATTAGCAATTCTTGCAATCTTAAAGGTTAGAAGTATGTTAAAATGATATATAATTATTGACTAACATTTAATATGGCCCAGTTTATATACACTAAAATATTCTCAAATAATTTCTTACCATTTACCTTTACTATAGTTTTCCTTTGAATTCGTATCATTTTGTTAAATCCCCAAATAACAAAAGTGGATCAATGTTGTAAAACTTGTGCATCAAAACATGAAAGTAATGGTAAAGATAATGATATAAATGCTACAGCTCAGAAAAATCACAAATGCAAATTGTCCTTTTATATACATTTGTGCATATATACATATAATGGGATTATGTATTTGATAGTATATGGTAGTAACATGAGACTTTGCAAGTGTGACGATTTTGAGGAAGTAGTGAAAAATGATGAGGTGGGTTAAAGATGAATTTGCTCAATTGGCACACCTCAGCAGGGACCCATTATCACAAATTTCTTATACATCAGCTATCATTTCAAGGATATATAACCTATAATTTCAAGAATAAGTTATCTTGCTTCTTTTTATGTTGAAGATAAAATGAGAGAGCTGTATAAGAATACTCAGCTGTGATGAAAACAGTTTGATTACCAAGAGTTTGACTGTTTTGGAACAATGGGTAATATTCTTTACTCAGAGAAAAAAATAAATAACACTTATTTGGGCATACTTAAAAACCAAATATAAATATTTCAAAATAATACTGAAACACATTTCCTAGAACTGAAAGAAACCTGAGAATAGATTGGTAATTCATTTATAGCTATCAGGCAGTATGAACATGCAACCATCCAACTTTTGCTTATGATGTATTCATTAACTTAGCTATTGACAAGTGCTGAAAGCATTCTTAAGCTGGAAGTACCTTTTTAATAATTTGGGGTCTAAGTTGGGCACAAATAACTACCAATTTTTGATGGAGTAATAACACAACTATATTTTATAAGGAATATTAACAAGTTAAAATTTTTAAATTTCAATAAAATTAAGAGTCTCCAAAAAATGACTCGATATAAAATCTGACCTATTGGTCAAACTATAATTGAGCAGGCTACAGATGCACATGTGCAAGTCTAAAACCAAAAAATTAATTGGAAATAATACTTTTGAAAATCATAATTTCTTTTTGTACTTCCCTTAAAGTGATAGACTCACACATAACAAATACCCTTCCACTGTTGACTATACCTAAATTTCAGCAAACGCAGGGATAGATGAATCTCTTATTCAGTCAAACTCACTTTTGATTCTTTGCTCTCATGTTTCTTCCATGTCAAAATCCTGCTTCTCTTGAATTAGTTATCTTAGGTCCTTTCCCTTTTACTCTAAATTAGAACATCTTGAATTATCTAATGCCAATTTTCTATTCAAGTTTCAAACTTTCTTCAATTTAACTCATATCCTCTCTGTATGTGTGGGCATAACCTCCTGTTGGACATGAGGTATCTAACAAAAATTACACTCAAATGGATTCAAGGATATATTCCAGGGTGTTTTTAAACTTCTCTCTACCACTTTACCTTAGCTAATTTTGAGTTCAACATGGTGTGTGTTCAAGGAATGGTGTTAACTATCTTATAACAAATACTCTGGGCTATCACAGTTAGGTAATACTGGATTTTAAAAAAATGACAGATTCTTCATGTGGGTCAGTTAAATTCACACAGAGAAAACCTATTTCTCTGTTTTATATTATACGCCTAAATGAGATCAGCTGTCTTACCAATGCCTGATATTTCACTTCCCCCTTTTTTTTACTAAGACATGACTTTAGACACCATAAGAATATTATTATAATGAGTAAAATGGTTTTACACCCAGCTTTCTATGTTCATACAGTTTTCCTCATACTACTTCATTTTTTAACTGCCCAGTTGACTCCTAGCTTGTTTCAATATGATCCATAGGACGACTCTTAAATAAAAAAATCAATCTTGCTAAACTGCTCATACCTTCTTAAAATAACCAGAAACATGTTTTGCCCCCAAATATATAAGCTCCATCTATACCAATGGCTGTTCTACCTTCAACTCTCTCTTTGACACTGAGATGGTGTGATCACTCACCTAGAGTCAGACATTCTGGACTGTGAAGTCAAGTGGGCCTTAGGAAGCAACACTATGAACAAAGCAAGTGGAGGTGATGGAATTCCAGCTAACCTATTTCAAATCCTAAATGATGCTGCTGCTAAAGTGCCACACTCAATATGCCAGCAAATTTGGAAAACTCAGCAGTGGCCACAGGACTGGAAAAGGTAAGTTTTCATTCCAATCCCAAAAAAGGGCAAACCCAAAGAATTTTCAAACTACCACATAATTGCATGCATCTCACGCACTAGCAAAGTAATGCTCAAAATCCTCCAAGGTAGGCTTCAAAAGCACATGAACCAAGAATTTCAAAAAAAAAAAAAAAAGGAATTTCCAAATGTACAAGCTAGATTTAGAAAAGGCAGAGGAACCAGAGACCAAATTGCCAACATTCATTGAATCATAGAAAAAGCAAGGGAATTCCAGAAGAACATCTACTTCTGCTTCATTGACTATGCTAAAGCCTTTGACTATGCAGATCACAACAAACTATGGAAAATTCTTAAAGCGATAGAAATACCAGACCACCTTTTCTCCTCCTGAGAAACCTATTTGCAGGTCAAGAGACAATAGTTAGAACCAGACTCAGAACAATGGACTGGTTCAAAATTGGGGAAGAAGTATGTCAAGGCTGTATATTGTCACCCTATTTATTAAACCCATATGCAGAATACATCATGCAAAATGCTGGGCTAGAAGCACAAGCTGGAATCAAGGTTGCTGGGAGAAATATCAATAACCACAGATCAGATGACACCACCCTTATGGCAGAAAGAGAAGAGGAACTAAAGAGCCTCTTGAGGAAAGTGAAAGAGGAGAGTGAAAAAGTTGGCTTAAAACTCAACATTCAGAAAACTGAGATCATGGCATCCAGTCCCATCACCTCATGCCAAGTAGATGGGGAAACAATGAAAACAGTGATGAACTTTATTTTCTTGAGTTCCAAAATCACTGGATGGTGACTGCAGCCATGAAATTAAAAGACACTCGCTCCTTGGAAGTAAAACTTTTACAAACCTACACAGCATATTAAAAAGCAGATACATCATTTTGCTGACAAAAGTCCGAATAGTCAAAGCTATGGTTTTTCCAGTAGTCATTTATGGATGTGAGAGTTGGAACATAAAGAAGGCTGAGCACTGAAGACTCTCAAGAGTCCCTTGGACAGCAAGGAGATCAAACCAGTCAATCCTAAAGGAACTCAAAACTGAATATTCATTAGAAGGACTGAAGCTGAAGCTCCAATCCTTTGGCCACCCAATGTGAAGAACTGAATCATTGGAAATGACTCTGATTCTGGGAAAGATTGATGGCAGGAGGAGAAGGGGATGACAGAGGATGAGATGGTTGGATGTCATCACCAATTGAATGGACATGAGTTTGAGCAAACTCCAAGACATAGTGAAGGACAGGGAAGACTGGCATGCTTCAGTCAATGGGTCGCAAAGGGTTGGACACATCTGAGCAACTAAGCAAAGTCTTCACCACTCTTTCTTAATAGTGTTGACTTCTTGGCATCCATAGTAACACTTCTTTTCTTGTAGGACACAGATTATGTAATAAAAAAGTACATACCAAGACAGTTCATGATCAGAGCTATATCTTTATTACCTTATTGTTTTATTAATTTATTACTTTATTATTATGTGCACTCAGTTCCAGCGTGGAACCAACTGAAAGTAAAATATTTTTCTCAATTTCAGGCCACTTGTCCCAACTAAAGAATAGAAAGTCTCTGGGAAGTGGTCCTGAATGATTTGCATAGGCTGATCAGATTAGATCAGTCGCTCAGTCGTGTCCGACCCTTTGCAACCCCATGAATCACAGCATGCCAGGCCTCCCTGTCCATCACCAACTCCCAGAGTTCCCTGAGACTCTCGTCCATCGAGTCAGTGATGCCATCCAGCCATCTCATCCTCTGTCTTCCCCTTCTCCTCTTGCCCCCAATCCCTCCCAGCATCAGAGTCTTTTCCAATGAGTCAACTGTTCGCATGAGGTGGCCAAAGTACTGGAGTTTCAGCTTCAGCATCATTCGTTCCAAAGAAATCCCA
Source organism: Bos grunniens (assembly GCF_055505025.1). NCBI lineage: Eukaryota > Metazoa > Chordata > Mammalia > Artiodactyla > Bovidae > Bos > Bos grunniens. The sequence goes on from NC_141194.1 coordinate 139,933,577, forward strand.
GGGCTGATATCCTTCAGAATGGACTGGTTGGATCTCCTTGCAGTCCAGGGGACTCTCAAAAATCTTCTCCAACACCACAGTTCAAAAGCATCAATTCTTCGGCGCTCAGCCTTCTTCACAGTCCAACTCTCACATCCATACATGACCACAGGGAAAACCATAGCCTGGACTAGACGAACCTTTGTTGGCAAAGTAATGTCTCTGCTTTTGAATATGCTATCTAGGTTGGTCATAACTTTCCTTCCAAGGAGTAAGCGTCTTTTAATTTCATGGCTGCAGTCACCATCTGCAGTGATTTTGGAGCCCAGAAAAATAAAGTCTGACACTGTTTCCACTGTTTCCCCATCTATTTCCCATGAAGTGATGGGACCAGATGCCATGATCTTCGTTTTCTGAATGTTGAGCTTTAAGCCAACTTTTTCACTCTCCACTTTCACTTTCATCAATAGGCTTTTGAGTTCCTCTTCACTTTCTGCCATAAGGGTGGTGTCATCTGCATATCTGAGGTTATTGATATTTTTCCTGGCAATCTTGATTCCAGCTTGTGTTTCTTCCAGCCCAGCGTTTCTCATGATGTACTCTGCATATAAGTTAAATAAACAGGGTGACAATATACAGCCTTGACTAACTCCTTTTCCTATTTGGAACCAGTCTGTTGTTCCATGTCCAGTTCTAACTGTTGCTTCCTGACCTGCATACAAATTTCTCAAGAGGCCAATCAGGTAGTCTGGTATTCCCATCTCTTTCAGAATTTTCCACAGTTTATTGTGATGCACACAGTCAAAGGCTTTGGCATAGTCGATAAAGCAGAAATAGATGCTTTTCTGGAACTCTCTTGCTTTTTCCATGATCCAGCAGATGTTGGCAATTTGATCTCTGGTTCCTCTCCCTTTTCTAAAACCAGCTTGAACATCAGGAAGTTCACGGTTCACATATTGCTGAAGCCTGGCTTGGAGAATTTTGAGCATTACTTTACTAGCGTGTGAGATGAGTGCAGTTGTGCGGTAGTTTGAGCATTCTTTGGCATTGCCTTTCTTTGGGATTGGAATGAAAACTGACCTTTTCCAGTCCTGTGGCCACTGCTGAGTTTCCAAATTTGCTGGCATATTGAATGCAGCACTTTCACAGCATCATCTTTCAGGATTTGGAATAGCTCAACTGGAATTCCATCACCTCCTCTAGCTTTGTTCATAGTGATGCTTTCTAAGGCCCACTTGACTTCACATTCCAGGATGTCTGGCTCTAGGTCAGTGATCACACCATCGTGATTATCTCAGTCGTGAATATCTTTTTTGTACAGTTCTTCTGTGTATTCTTGCCATCTCTTCTTAATATCTTCTGCTTCTGTTAGGTCCATACCATTTCTGTCCTTTATTGAGCCTATCTTTGCATGAAATATTCCTTTGGTATCTCTGATTTTCTTGAAGAGATCCCTAGTCTTTCCCATTCTTTTGAATTATCTTTGTAATGAATATTGTTTTGCTGAGCAACATGGGCATATGAAGCTGACAGGGAAAGAAAGCACAGTGAGTTCCCAAAACAAAAACAGACGAATTAATTGTGAGAGAGAATGTCTTCTTCAAAACTTCTGTAGACCCTTCCCAAACAGTGGATGTAGTCACTGCTGCTATAATCAAGGAAGAAAGTGAAAGTGTTAGTCACTCAGTAATATCCGACTCTTTGTGACCCTGTGGACTGTACATCAGCCTCCTCTGTCCATGGAATTCTCCAGGCAAGAATACTGGAGTGGGTTGCCATTGTATTGCTAATAATCTTAGCAAGGAATGGTCTTTACTTTTAAGTAGAAAGTTTCCACATTCAGGAGAAAGGGGCCAAGTACTTTGGGAAACTTAAAAAAAAAAGAAAAAAGAAAAAACACCAAGGAACAAAGCTCCTGTGGTCGCTATTGCCCTCAGCCTTACAGAACTTCCTCGGGTATTACATTTGACCATTTGTTCCCCTAACCAGCCCAGCTGCTCTCACCAGGATATTTTTCTGTCCTAGGAAACTGCCTGGTGTGTATTCTATTTTAGAAGTGCACTTATCATTGCTCTTGAAATGCCATTTTGCCTTTGGAAACACTCACAGGAACTAGCATTCAGAAGGTGAAAAGATTTTTGAAAGCTAAAAAATTTCCCAGTAGAAGTTTCGATTTTCAAAAAGCCATTAAAGAACACAGCCTGGGTCATTGCTAATACAACAACAGCAAAGTTGAAAATATCTCTCAAACCATAATATTGAGCTAAAAATATTATCATAAGATGGCAAAGAGTAATTAGTAATAGTATCTGCTGCCATGCATCGGTTCCTGCTTTTTGCTAATGCTTTACATTGATTTTCTCAATATTCACAGCATTTATATTCTATATAAATGTAGAAACAGAGACTCAGAGAGGTTAGGTAATTTGCCCATGGTTACCCAATGAATAAGTTGGTCAAGATGAGATTCAAACCCAAGTGTCTTTCTCCCACCACTCTGATTTACTTAAGTCCCTTCCATTAATGCAGCCTAGCCCTTAAAACAAGTATCAATGTGATGGACCCACAAAATAAGCAAGCTGAGCTCTGCATTTACATGGTGAAGAAAGCAGTTTCTTCTGACATTTTGTATCTGCTGTATTATCTACAGATATTTTCTGCTTTCAAGTTTTCAAGAGAAAATTGTGGAAAGTTACAGAATTCTGAGAAGATACTAATAATTGATTTGTGCCTGCTATATGTCAAGTACTTTACATATATAACTTATTTTCAGGACAGCCCTTCAAGTTTTATAGTATCATTGCCACTTAACACATGAGAAAACCAAAGCCTACTTTAGTATTCTAGCAATTGGAGGCATTTTGGTGCTGATGTCCTCTTCCCCAATCCTCCCCTCTTCTGAAGCATAATGTCATAAATGATTTTTAAATTAAAATTAAATGGAAAAAAGACTACTTGTAAAACCCTTTTCAGTATTATTAAAGGCAAAACTATGAAATCCTACCATTAGTCAGACTGTGAGTGTGCCAAATTTAAGTTTTACCAAATGAAACAAATAATTATTTTCATATTTTAAAGGTATCAAGCCATACTTCACTTTATTTGCCAATAGCTGTATTAGTGAAATGTACCCATATCAGATACAGTAGCTCAGAAAAGGAGGCTGCTTCTTTATCTGTGGGCATCAATTGCCTAATGATACAGATTTCTCCCTTCATCCCTCCCTTGATTATACACTAATTTGTTTCTACCTGTTATTTATTGCAACAATAATGCTGTGTAGCAAATCACCCCAAAACTCAGGAACTTTAAAACACTAAGCCTTTATTTAGGTCAGGAGTCTGTGGGTTGACATTCTAAGCCACACTCAGATGGATGATTCTGATGTTAGGTGGGCTTACTCACACGTCTGGCAATTGGTAAATGATAGTTAGGCCATAGGGGTGTCAGGGACACATGTCTTTCATCATGCAGCAGTCTAAACTATGAATGTTATTATGTTGAAGGGAGAGTAGCAAGAAAAAAAAAGGCAGAAGCAGACAAGTATTTTTTAAAGCCTTCAACTTATATTAAATTTTCTACTTTCAAATTAGCAAAATAGTCACAAGGCCAAGCCCAATATCTACAAAGATCAATGATATGGGGAGGTCTGATATAGATGGCCTTTAGTGCAATCCATATATCATAGTCCACTCTTGTAATAATTATTCACAACATTCCTACATGCAAAATATGCTTTCTTCCAAAGAGGATCTCAAAACTTTCATTCAGTCACAACGTCAGACCTAGAATCCAGTATCTCATGATCTATGATCAGGTGCTGACATGGCTCCTCAGATGAGGATCCAAAGACCAACAGATTTAAATGAAAATTATCAGCCACCCACATATCCAACATTCAGTGATGACAGTGGCACTGGATACAAAAATACTCGTCCAGAAAGGGAAAGAAAATGTGAAGCTGCTAGCCCTGGTATACAGCCATAGCAATTCCCATTGGGTATATATGACCAGAACCCTACAACTTAGGAATGGGAAATGCTTCTTACATATATTCCATCATGACTCCAGAGAGTGGCTCACCTGCCCATTGTTCTCCATGGCTTTTAACTTTATTATTCTTTTTCCATTCTGCTTGGTCGCTTCTGAAGAGAGAACTTATAAACATAATTTCTGAGTAACTTTTTAGTCTGCCTCCTGCTCACTGAATATTGAAGGACTGGTGCTTTTCTGAGTTTTCCACAATCTCATTCTTTTTTAAACCAGACTGGTTTCACTTTTGCCCACACAACCCCTGAAAAACTTTTTGGGCTTCACATAAGTATTTTTCAAGTTCACTTCATAGGCAAAAGCCAAAGTCATAATTATTTTTGAGATAGGCCTCTGTCTCTAAATTTTGTTAGTGTTTCTTTGGAGATATCAGGCTGCTGCAAGGCAATACCCTTAAGATTTCTCCAAAGACTTTTGTCTAGTTGAGAATGTCTACTTTGTTGCTGTTTAGTTGAGTAAGTCATGTCCAACTCTTTTGTGACCGCATGGACTGTAGCCCGTCAGGGTCCTCTATCCATGGGATTTTGCAGGCAAGAATACTGGAGTGGGTTGCCATTTCCTTCTCCAGAAGATCTTCCCAACCCAGGGATTGCACCTGTGTCTCCTTCATTGGCAAGAGAGATTCTCTACCACTCAGCCACCAGGGAAGCCTGAGGATCTATTTAGAAATCCCTTAATTCTATCAAATATCTTAACACAGTCTTACAAAACTGTTTTGGTCTTTAGTACTAAGATCACATCTTTCTGGGTGTTCCCTGGATTTAATCTTTTACTAGTATGAGAGGCTATAGATGAGAAAAAATGTTTCTTCTAATCCAGTGAGTTGTTATATTCTCTAAATTTTACTTAAAAACTGGCCAGTTCTTTCTTTAACTCATTTCTTTCTTGTTGTTATGCACAGCAAGTAAGAGCCAGGTGATATTTTCAATATTATGTTTGGCAATACCTTAACTCAAGTATAAATGGTAATTTGGTATATTTTCTATATTCTGTTACAACATTTATCAAATGTTTCAGTAAATAACATGTTTCACCATTTATCCAAGTGCTATAGCAGCTTTCTCACCATTGTTTCAGCCTCCATTCTTTCAACACTGTCTTCCTAGTCTCTACCTACTGCCTTTCCCAAAGCCAAGGACACATATTTCAGATTTTTATTACAATATTTTGCTTCTAAAAGGACAAATATCTCTATTTGTTAACTAGTTCCACAATAATGCTATATAACAAAACAAATCGAACTCAAGAATGCAAATCAGTAAGCATTTCTTAGCTCACAAGTCTCTGGGTTAGGGATTTAGAATGAACGTCTCTGGCCCATGCTTCTGGTCTAAGCTGAACTCCCTCACATGTTTGGAGGTTGGCTGCCTGTCAGCCAGGACAAAAGCCATCACTGGGCCAGCTGGTGTCTCACATCATCCAGCAAACTATCCAGGGAATTTTACCATGGTGAAGGCAAGGAAAAATAGAAAAGTGGAAACACTAAGTACTTTTTCAAGCTACTGATGGCATCAAATTTTCTAGTCTTTCACTGACCTAAACAAGTTTCATGATCAAGTCAATATGAGAAAACACTGCCAAATGATGTTGACACATAGAAACATGAAAAATTAAGGCCATTAATTCAATCAATCAAAAGACACTTATTATATAATTGCCTCAAATATATTAACAGTTTTTCATCCCAATAAGATGACAGCCATCTCTAGGGAAAGGAATTGCTATGCATTTTTTGTTTTTGCTAAGAAAACACATATTTTTGTAATGAAAGATATGGAAAACAGGAACAATTCAAGGAGAAGAGGATTTTAATGAGGATTTTCAATACCCAATGCCTGAGGATTCTGGAAGGTAGTGTGATTACTGAAGCCAGTGGGGACAGGAAATGATGGGCCATGGCAGGGATTATGGTGAACTATAAAGCCCTACATAAAAGCGGCAGCTACTCTTCAGTTCCAACAGATCACTGCCCTAAGTATGGGCAAATTATTGCCAGATGATACAATTTTTTTTTAAAAAGAACGAGAAATCCAGATTTTTTTTAAAATGTGAAATCTCTTGCTTTTTAATTATTGGTGACTAAGTCAATGAAAATAAAATAAAATATTGAGGAGACCACTACTGTATGATTTCCCAAAAAGTCCATAACTGCAAGCTGAATCTGAGCTTAGGTTGCCAGTTTGTGACCTGTGCTTTAGATCTTTGTAGATAGATGGTTCTTAATTTTTTTCCAGCGTTACTGACTGAAATATAATTAACACATAAAATTATAAGATATTTAAAGTACACAGTGCAATAATTAGACATATGTATATATTGTGAAAGGATTCCTCCCATTGAGTTAACACATCCATCACCTGACATATTCAACTTTTACTGTGTGTTGAGAACATTTGAGTTCTACTCTTGGGACTTCCCTGGTGGCCTAGACAGTAAAGTTTCTGCCTACAATGCTGGAGACCCAGGTTCGATCACTGGGTCAGGAAGATCCCCTGGAGAAGAAAGTGGCAACCCACTCTAGTACTCTTGCCGGGAGAATCCCATGGATGGAGGAGTCTGGTGGGCTACAGTCCATGGGATCGCAGAGTCAGACATGATTGAGTGACTTCACTTTCACCTTTCACTTTCACTTTTAGCAAAGTTAAATTATAGAGTTATCAACTATAATCACCATGTTATATATTATATCCTCAGGCCTTGTTCATCTTATAACTAAAAGTTGATACCCTTTTACCAATCTCTCCCTATTTTGCCCACTCCCAGCCCCTGTTATCCACTTATTTTTGGCTATGCTTTTGACTTTTCTTTTTTTTACTACATACAAGTGGTACCATGTGGTATTTGTCTCTGTCTGGCTGGCTTATTTCACTTAGCATAATGCTCTCCAGGTTCATATTTTCTTTATCCATTCATCTGTCAAATGGACATTTAAGTTGTTTCCATTTCTTGGCTATTTGTGAATAATGCTGCTATGAACACAGGAGGATGACAGATGGTTTTTCATTTTAAATTCAATACATCACAAATAAATCTAGCCTGGAAGTGAGTTGGAAATTAGCACATGATCCAGTACTTTTTGCCTTTCAATGATATTACATTTGCATCTAGATGTTTCTTTTGCTTTCATGTGTGTTGACCATGCAAATAAACAGTTTATAAAGGTTCATCTGTGCCAAAGCCCAATTCAAAACGGTATAGGCTTAATGAGAGTCTAGCATAAGACCTGATTTTTTTTCTAGCACTTCCTATATATAGACTTACTATCCCAGTTTGCTGGGGATTGAGGGAGTTCCCAGAATGCAGGATTTTCAGCGCTAAAATTAGGAAAACAAACCAAGACAAGTTGGTCACCGTAGGGAGAACTTGAATCCATGTTGCAGAAAGAAATACTGAGAGTTTCAGGACATTTACCCAGGAGAAGGTATGATAAATTCTTCTGTGTATACTTAAAGACTCTATTATTTTCTTTATATCCCCAAGAAGTTATAAGGATTTGGAGGTAAAGTTACGCATTGTGATTCAATATAACAACAACAAAAAAAGACTTATAATCAAAGCAGCCTAAAGGTGAAATGAGATAGATCAAGAAGTTCCTGAAAATTCTCAGGTTATGGGCAGCATTTGGTATAAAGATATACCAGGAATGTTGCAGAGAGGATTCAAATTTTGGGAAGAGGAGAAGGGGAGAAGGGGTTTAGATTACATGGCCTTTATGATTCCTTCCAATTCTGCTTATATCTTCTACAATTCTGCTTATATCTTCTATGATTCTATTACGATCATAGGATATTTTAAGACACAACCAAGTCTGAAGAGTAAGTTTGAAAAATTTACATTCATTTTCAAAAAGTAACAGAAGAATTTTGAAACAGCAAAATAAGGAGGATAGGGCAGGGGAGAAACTGAAATTAGTCTGAGGTTAGTGTAACAGGTGATGTAAGCTGTCAAGTCATTTCTGAAGCAGGCAGCCTCAGATAAGAGATCAGCCATGGGTGAAGAAAGATCATTTTAGAAGAGAATGAGAAACAGTCACTGAGGATGGTAAAGTAATTCAAGCATTAAATTAATTCTTACATGTTTACCAAAGGGATGACAAAAAATATGCCTACACCTCTTTGTCTCAAGAAAAGTGTTTAAGTTACCAGGGTGACTGAAATGCCAAGTATCCAAACAAGATCAGTGCCAAGTATTAACCCTAAGTTTGCCTGCACCAAATTTCTATATCATCTAAGACAGAAACATTAAGCCCATCCTTGACACTTTGCTTTTGGGTTAAGTAGCACCAGGAACTAGCAAAATGGAAGTCAGAGTTATGCCCAAAGTACTTCCATCTATTCGGCACCAACCAGTTTTAGTGCCTAAGGGATAGAAGATTGAATGAAAAAGAATGGACTAAACCTCCAGATCCTAAGCCCCTAATACAAGCCTGAATTTTATTTTCAAAACCCTGCTTTCACATCATAACACAGTCTACTGTGTTCATTTTTTGATCATTTGCAAAACTTGTCTACCCCAGTTTCTTATCTATGTTAAGGATGAGTTTTGTCTTCAAAATAATCAAGACATGATACAGGGTGCTCGGGGCTGGTGCACTGGGATGACCCAGAGGGATGGGATGGGGAGGGAGGTGGGAGAGGTGGGGGTTCAGGTGGGGAACACATGTACACCCATGGCACATTCATGTTGATGTATGGCAAATCCAATGCACTATTGTAAAGTAGTTAGCCTCTAATTTAAATAAATAAATAAATTTAAATAAAATAATAATAATAAAATAAAATAATCAAGGCATGAGAGTAAATTGCAGTGGGATCCAAATAAAGTTATAAACACAGAATAACAGTTACACTTATTAAATCCTCCCTGAATGCATAGTTCTGTACTAATTATAAAAAGTGAAAAGCGAAGTTGCTCAGTTGTGTCCAACTCTTTGCAACTCCATGGACTGTAGCCTACCAGACTCCTCCGTCTATGTGATTTTCCAGGCAAGAATACTGGAGTGGGTTGCCATTTCCTTCTCCAGGAGATCTTCCCGACCCAAGGATTGGACCCAGGTCTCCTGCACTGTAGGCAGATACTTTACCATCTGAGCCACCAGGGAAGTCCACGTACTAATTATGGAGGGACTACAAAGAAAAAATAGCTGCATCCCCTGAGTTCAATGAATTTACAGTTTCTGGGACAAGGCAGGACAAAATATTCCAATTTGACAAATGTTAACTAATAGAGTTTGATACTTTCACACACTTGTATAAGTGTGTGAAAGTTTTATAATCTTTTTCACATTTTATAAGTGAAGCAATATGAACTGCCCATGAAGTAACCATATGTACCTTTTCGCCCTGGCCAGTCCCAGTTTATGTCTACTGTTTTGGTGCAATTTTTAACAGTATCCATCTTCACTCTCCAAATTTCCTCAGTTTTGATTATCAATTATATGGTCACCTCACAGTAATACATGACACACCTGAGATGAAAATAATGGCTTGCTTATGTCTTGTGCTCTTTTGAACGTGGTCTTAAATTGTATATTCTATGGTGAGAATGTAACCAAGCAGGATCCTATGGGGCCATCTCAGGACAGACCCCTCACCCATGTCCTCTTCTTTAGCTCCTGTCTGAAGTACATAGACAATAGTATTTGATGTACATTTTCTGAGTTGTTTTGCAGATATAACCCCTGCCCCCTCATCAAAAGGGAGATGTTACTCAATTGATGATCATAGTCACATAGCCCCCAGGCCTACTGGAGCTTGAGGACTGATAAAGTTAACCCCTGTGACATGACCCTGCTACTGCACCATCAGTCAATCAGAGAATTGTGCACGAGCTAACCACTTACGTACCCTGCAACCCCTGTCCCTCACGTGGGTTTTAAAAGTGTTTTGCTGAAACCCTTCATGGAGTTCAGGGCTTTTAGGGCATGAACCACTTGTTTTCTTGCCTGGCCCTGCAATAAACCTTTCTCTGCTCCAAATGTAGAAGTTTCCATTTGTTTGGCCTCACTGTGCACCTGGCACATGAACTTGCATTAACAAGAATATGACAGACATGAATTGCTATCTTGTGAAAGTCCATTGCTAACATTTCCTTTTCCACACGATTACTCATTCATACTTAGGTAAGCATCCTTTGTGGCCTGCTACCTGCTCATTCATTCTCATCTATCCTTTCCTACTGGATCATAGCCACTACCACACATTTTCAACTTGGGACTTTGGACCTCAATATCTTCACCGTTCATGCATCTAAAACCTTGGTCTTAGGCTTTCTTGATTCTTTAAAATCACAGTCAATCCACATGGGACACCCATTCCCATGATCATTTATTGAGTGATTAACAGGAACTATACAACTTCTTCAAAACTAAAACTTCAATATCATACATGAGAGAAAAGCTTCCTTTTCTCTCAGTTTTCCTACCATCGTTCCTGCCTAACCAACTTCCTTTAGTCTCATTCATAGTTACTGTTTGCTGACCCTCCTCCACCCCTATGATTTCTGCTGGATCATCTAACTATTTGTGACTTTACTTTGTTTTCTACTCAGCTTAGACTCCATAAAAATCTCATCCATTCCTATGATTTTTATTTTTCATATTCAAATAATATGAAAAGAGAGTCATCCGTTTGTAGCCATAGCACTTCACATAAAAACCAGGGTTATAATGCATACTCAACAAATACGTGTTGAATAAAGAAATTATGATGGGGTATTACCTGTTCTATGTTAAATTTTCTCCTTTGAATTTTCATAACAATGTTATAAGTAGTGTATCTGAAAGGGCTGGGTGGTATATCAACTGGTCTAATGAGGCTTCAGTAATTAGTCACATACTCAGGCAAACCAGGTTTGCTTTGAACTATATGAAAATAAAATAACACCCTAATCTTTGATCAGCTATGCCACACACTATTATTTTATGATTATATTTTATAATATTAGTATTGTAAATCTCTTTATTCTCTCCTAGGAACTTAGCAACTTATTTTAATTGCTGGCTAGTAGGTATTCAGTGGCTCCCAGCCTTTGGGATTATGCCCAAAATAGCAGGATGTCCTATAGGAATAGTCAGTTTATCGGCAGAGTTAGAACTACACACCACATATAAGAAGTGCTTCATAATTCACTGATTTAAATAAGCATATTTTATCACTTACATATGCACAGAAAAAAATAAAACATAATTACAGAAAAAGAGCCAAATGAAAACATTTGAAAAACTGTGTTTTTTAAAAGCATGTACCATTCATCAACCAATATTTTCAAAATATAAACACTTTCATACAATGAAATACCTTATTTGTAAACATTTGACTGCTTTAAATGATTCTCTATTATAAGTAGGTTTTTGCAAAATTTATTTTTTACTCACCTGAACTTTTCTTGAATTCCAACTTTGTTTGTAGTTGTGGAAAATTCTTCCAGAGATGGGACTACCATACCACCTGACCTGCCTCCTGAGAAATCTCTATGCTGGTCAAGAAGCAATAGTTAGAACTGGAAATGGAACAACAGACTGGTTCCAAATCAGGAAAGGAGTACGTCAAGGCTATATATTGTCACCCTGCTTATCTAACTTATATGCAGAGTACATCATAAGAAATGCTGGACTGGATGAAGCACAAGTTGGAATCAAGATTGCCGGGAGAAATATCAGTAACCTCAGATATGCTGATGACACCATCCGTATGGCAGAAAGTGAAGACCTAAAGAGGTTCTTGATGAAAGTGAAAGAGGAGAGTGGAAAAAGTTGGCTTAAAACTCAAAATTCAGAAAACTAAGATCATGGCATCCAGTCCCATCACTTCATGGCAAATAGATGGGGAAACAATGACAGACTTTATTTTGGGGGGCTCAAAAATCACTGCAGATGGTGACTATAGCCATGAAATTAAAAGACGCTTACTTCTTAGAAGAAAAGTTATGACCAACCTAAACAGCACGTTAAAAAGCAGAGTCATTACTTTGACAACAAAGGTCTGTCTAGTCAAAGCTATGGTTTTTCCAGTAGTCATGTATGGATGTGGGATTTGGACTATAAAGAAAGCCGAGCACTGAAGAATTGATGCTTTTGAACTGTGATGTTGGAGAAGACTCTTGAGAGTCCCTTGGACTGCAAGGAGATCCAACCATTCCTGATTCTAAAGGAAATCAGTCCTGAATATTCATTGGAAGGACTGATGCTGAAGCTTCAATATTTTGGCCACCTGATGTAAAAAACTGGCTCATTTGAAAAGACCCTGATGCTGGGAAAGATTGAAGGCAGGAGGAGAAGTGGACGACAGAGGATGAGATGGTTGGATGGCATCACCGACTTAATGGACATGAGTTTGAGTAAACTCCGGGTGCTGGTGGTGGACAGGGAGGCATGGCATGCTGCAGTCCATGGGGTCACAAAGAGTTGGACATGACTGAGTGACTGAACTTTCGGATGCAACCTCTCTCCAGCTTTTACTTCATTTATCTTCGGTAGACATATGTTTCTGATGACAGCAGACTAGTTACTTTCAGACCAATCCATCTACTTAAGACACCAAAAATATCTGCATAGAACATAAATGTAAAATTTTTATTTAAAATAGTATAATGTAATATAAATTAAGCACAATGAGTTTATATTCTGTGTATCATGTATATGTGTGTGTGTGTGTATATATATATATATATATATATTTATAATTATTTTATACTAAGTAAGTGTTAGTCGCTCAGTTGTGCCCAAGTCTTTGCGACCCCATGGACTGCAGCCCCCCAGGCCCCTCTGTCCATGAGATTTTCCAGGCAAGGATACTGGTGTGGTTTGCCATTTCCTTCTCCAGGGATCGACCCGGGTCTCCTGCACTGTAGGCAGATTCTTTACTGACTGAGCTACAAGGCAAGTCCTATTTTTATACTATAAAAAAATACAAATTGTAGTTCAAGAGTAATAAAAGAAGATTCATGTTAAACATATAAGGTTTTCAGTTGAGAATTTGAAGCTCTGTGTTTCACTACTACACTACGTGGATAAGCAAATCATTAAAAGTACATTCAAACTTTTATGGATTATGGAAATCTGGGTCTGCTAGTGCTTTCACCCAGCTATTTCTCAGAATGAAAATTAAATCATCTCTGGAGGAAGAGCACATCAAATTTATCTAAAATATTATACAAAATTCTTTGGCTTTTGATAAAATATAACCAACCTTGCACAAATAAAGGATTTGAGAAATTAATGAAAAAATACATACTACAAATAGACAAACAAGAGATCCATATGTTGAAGTTATCAGACAACCGTAGTTGAAGAATTTCAAGAAAATCAAATTTGTCACAGAGCTAGAAACTAAAACTTAAGAATCACATGGGACTTCCCTGGGAGTCCAGTGGTTAGGACTCCATGCTACCACGGAAGGGATTATGCGTTCAATCCCTAATCTGGGACCTAAGATCCCATATGCCATATGGCATGATCAAGAAATTGAAAATATTTTTAATTAAAAAAAAAAAGAACCCCTCTACTTTGTCACAGAGCACCAAATTGACTGAGCACACACACACACACACACACACACACATATATAAAAAATGCAAACAGAGCTGTTCAAAGGTATCAGAGTGTACTGAACGCAGCCAGACTTGATGTATCAAGGTCAAGAGAAAACGAAAGCACACTAAAGTAAACCCTAAAACTCTGTCTCTTTTCTCTTTTAAGGCATTTTACAATTCTTGCAAGGAGCACAAAGGCTAGCGGGAAACAGATTCCCTGAGCTTATAGCAGTCTCACTGGGCATAGAGAACAAGTTAGCATTTAGGGCTCCCAAAAAGGCCATAATCTAAGGGCCAATATTTCATAGAAAAGGGAACCACACCAAAGTGAGTCTAACATTCTACACTCAGTTTTCCCTTGAAGTAGTTTTTTAAGTTTTAAGCTTTACTTGTATGGAGAATGGTTCTGAGAAACCATACTAAAAGAAGCTGTAGGAGGTGAAAAGGCTAAGAAGAGATTCCAACAGTGTCATGGCAGTAAGGAGACAAAAAAAAATTGAGGTTAGAACCTACAAAGGAAGAATCACCTGGTAAATGAACAAAGCCTTCTGGTAAGACTCTGAAAGAGATGTATCCTAGAGAAAGGACAAAATGCAAATAGACTAGTTGGAGAAGGAGTAAGGCAATTTGACCATACTCTATGCTTCTGTAAGAAGAATAATATATCCTCTCTAAAGGAAAATAATGAGACTTAGAACCTCTAAATTTTTCTTGTGCAATGTCTATTATTCAATATAAAAGTAACAGGTATGGAATGAAACAGGACCAACTGACTTAAATTCAAGAGAAAAGGCAGTCAATAGAAACAGATCCAATGGTGATCCAGACACAAACTTATAGAGAACTATGATGAATATCTTCAAGAAAATAGAAAAAAAAATGGAAAATTTCACAGAAATAAATAATAATAATCAAATGGAAATCTTAGAAATAAAATGTAAAATGAAATAACACTTAAAAGTTTTAAGTAATCTAAATTAGTAATTTGATAGACAAGTTTAACAGCAAATCATTCCAAGTAGAATGGATGAATAGTAAATTTGAAGGTAGGTCAGCAGAAAATGTACAGAATGAAGCACAAGAAGAAAAAGAAAAATGTAAAAATTCTATTGTACAGGTAAATGGAAGCTAAGAAAAAGAGAAGAGAGAAAATGGGTCAGAAGAATATTTGGAGCAATATCAGCCAATAGTTTTCCAAAAATGATAAACACCATCAACTACAGATAAGAGAATATCTATGAATCCCAAGCAGTGTGTGTGTGTGTGTGTGTGTGTCTCCAGACAAAGAATATCATGGTAAAGCTTCCGAAAATCAAAGACAGGATAATATGAAAAATCAGCCAAAGGAATTTAAAGTTCCATTACTTTTAAAACAGCACCATTAGACTAATAGCTAATTTTTCTAAAGGAAGAATAAAATAGGAGTTCTTTTTTTTTAATTTTATTTTTAAATTTACATAATTGTATTAGTTTTGCCAAATATCAAAATGAATCCGCCACAAGTATACATGTGTTTCCCATCCCGAACCCTCCTCCCTCCTCCCTCCCCATACCATCCCTCTGGGTCGTCCCAGTGCACCAGCCCCAAGCATCCAGCATCGTGCATCGAACCTGGACTGGCAACTCGTTTCTTACATGATATTTTACATGTTTCAATGTCATTCTCCCAGATCTTCCCACCCTCTCCCTCTTCCACAGAGTCCATAAGACTGTTCTATACATCAGTTTCTCTTTTGCTGTCTCGTACACCAGGTTATTGTTACCATCTTTCTAAATTCCATATATATGCGTTAGTATACTGTATTTATGTTTTTCCTTCTGGTTTACTTCACTCTGTATAATAGGCTCCAGTTTTATCCACCTCATTAGAACTGATTCAAATGTATTCTTTTTAATGGCTGAGTAGTTCTTTAAAGGACTGAAAGCAAATAATGCAAACTCACCTTACAATTTATAATTAAAACATCTCTACACATACAGACAAAATAAAACATATTCAAACAAAAGCTAAAAGAATGAATTACTATCAAATTTGCCCTGAAATGTACTAAAAAGAAAGGTTTATGAGAGAGAAATGATCTAAGGTAGAAGTATGGTAATGTGGAAAAGAATGATGAACTCCTGAAAGGATAAATTCAAATGGATACTGACCATTTAAAGCAATAATAGTGTTAAATTGTGTGGCTTTAATATTTGCAGAATTAAAACTTTTGGCAGCAAATCACATAAAATGCAAAAGAAGTGTGAATAAAGATAAAATATTAGAAAGGTCCTTGCATGTTTGGAAAGTAATAAAAGCATTTATTTTGATTGCATTTTAATGAGACAAGGGTGCATGCTATAGTCTCTAGGGTAACCATTAAACAGCATGAAATATTTATTATTAACAGGGCAACAAAGGAAAAATAGGATTTAAAAAAAAATATTTGATTAATTCAAAAGAATCCAAAACAGGAGAAAGAAACCACCAAGATAGGCCAAAAAGAAAGTATATAGCAAAATGGTTCATATAAACTCAGAGACATCACTAACTACTTTATATATAAATGACCACAGACTCCAAATAAAAGACACATATTGTCAGTCTAAAAATGAAAATAAAACTCAATTTATTAGTTACCAGAGGCACACCTTAAATGTACAGAAACATAAAACATGAATGTAAAGAGTGAAAAAAATACACCATGCATACAACTAACCCAAAGGAAGCTAAATTAAGAAAATAAAAGGACACCAATCAGAATGGCCATCATTACAAAATCTACAGATAACAAGTGATGGAGGGGGTGTGAAGAAAAGGGAATCCTTGTACACTGTTGGTAGGAATGTAAATTGGTACAGCTATTATAGAAAACAGTATGGAGATTCCTTAAAAAAGACTGAGCATAGTGTTACCATAAGATTCAGCAATCTTATTTCTGGGCATATATCCATACAAAACCATAATTTGAAAAGATATTTGCACCCCTATGTTCATAGCAGCAATATTTACAATAGTCAGGGCATGGAAACAATCTCCACATCCACTGAAAGATGAGTGGATAAAGAAGAAATGATATAATACAAACACAATGGAAAACTACTCATTATACAAAAGAATGAAATCATGCCATTTGCAACAACATGGATGGACCTAGAGATTTTAAGTAACCTTGAGATTATCATACTAAGTGAAATAAATCAGAAAGACAAAGACAAATACCATATGATATCACTTATATGTGGAATTTTTCAGATAAACTCAGAGACATCAGTAATTACTTTTTAAATATAAACTACTAAAGACTCTAAATAAAAGAAACATATTGTCAGTCTAAAAATGAAAATAAAACTCAAATACATGCTTACCAGAGACACACCTTAAATATACGGAAACATAAAACATGAAACAAAACATTCTATCATAAATTATGATAGAAATGAATTTATCTACAAAACGGAAAAAGACTCACAGACATAGAGAACAGACATGTGGTTGTCAAGGGGGAGTGGTGTGGGGGAGGAATGGTTTGGAAGTCTGGAATTAGCAGATGCAAACTATTATATATATAGAATAGACAATCAACAAGGTCCTAATGTATAGCACAGAGAACTCTATTCAATATACTGTGATAAATCATAATGGAAAAGAATATGAATATATATGTGCAACTGAATCACTTTGGTATACAGTAGAAATTAGCACAACATTGTAAATCAATTATACTTCAGTAAATTTTTTTTAAAAAGAAGAGGGTAGGACATAAAGGACAAATTTAATAATGATAAAATGTCAACTCAACAGGCAGGTGAAAAGTGAAAGTCAGTCATGTCTGACTCTTTGTGGACATGACTGTTTAGTCCATGGAATTCTCCAGGCCAGAATACTGGAGTGGGTAGCCTTTCCCTTCTCCAGGAGATCTTCCCAACCCAGGGATCGAACCCAGGTCTCCCACATTGCAGGAGAATTCTTTACCAGCTGAGCTATCAGGGAAACAGGAAGGTATATGCACCCAATAATATAGGTTAAAATATGTAAAGCACACATTTTCAGAAGGGAAACAATATACAGACCTGCAAACAAATCAGGAGACATTAAAATACCTGTCTTGCTAAAAAATAAAACAAAGAAAAAATACTGATTATCTGACAGATGTAAATAAACTGTCTTAATTTGGGTTATCCCAGAAATAGATTTGGAGACAAGGATTTAAATGCTAGCTATTGCTTTGGGAAGCCCAGGGAATACTGGTAGTAGACTGGGGAATTGTTAATGAAAAGAAAATTCAGCTATTGCTATGTGCTGCTGTGGGCACTGGAACTTATTCTTGTCTGTCGTCTTTCAGACAAAGTTAAAACAAAGAAACAAACACTTCCTCAGTATTATCCCAACTAAGGAGTAATAGAATATTTATACACATACACCCACTCCCAAGAGTCATTGATTATAAGGCCAGTCTCTAGGGGAATAAACTCTCCAGCACCTCTGGTCTATAGTGTACACATGGACAGCATGACCTTCCACCTTTCTGCTCTCAGTCATAAACTTGTAAATTGTGGGCAATTTGCAATCAGCCAGAGCACACTGGAGTATTCTAAGGATGTGAGTGAGGCACTGACAGCACCTGCTACAATGACTAACAAGAATGGCCTAATTGATATTTATAGAGCACTGTTCAGTTCAGTTCAGTTCAGTCGCTCAGTCATGCCTGACTCTTTGCAACCCCATGAACCATAGCACACCAAGCCTCTCTGCCCATCACCAACTCCCAGAGTCCACCCAAACCCACATGCATCAAGTTGGTGATGCCATCCAACCATCTCATCCTCTGTCGTCCCTTTCTCCTCCTGCCCTCAATCTTTCCCAGCATCAGAGTCTTTTCAAATGAGTCAACTCTTCACATGAGGTAGCCAAAGTATTGGAGTTTCAGCTTCAACATTAGTCCTTCCAATGAACACCCAGGACTGATCTCCTTTAGAATGAACTGGTTGAACCTCCTTGCAGTCCAAGGGACTCTCAAGAGTCTTCTCCAACACCACAGTTCAAAATCATCAATTCTTCAGTGCTCAGCTTTCTTCACAGTCCAACTCTCACATCCATATGTGACCACAGGAAAAATCATAGCCTTGAATAGACGGACATTTGTTGGCAAAGTAATGTCTCTGCTTTTTAATATGCTGTCTAGGTTAGTTATAACTTTCCTCCCAAGGAGTAAGCATCTTTTAATTTCATGGTTACAATCACCATCTGCAGTGATTTTGGAGCCCAGAAAAATAAAGTCAGCCACTGTTTCCACTGTTCCCCCATCTATTTCCCATGAAGTGATGGGACCAGATGCCATGATCTTCGTTTTCTGAATGTTGAGCTTTAAGCCAACTTTTTCACTCTCTTCTTTCACTTTCATCAAGAGGCTTTTAGTTCTTCTTCACTTTCTGCCATAAGGGTGGTGTCATCTGCATATCTGAGGTAATTGATATTTCTCCCGGCAATCTTGATTCCAGCTTGTGCTTCTTCCAGCCCAGCGTTTCTCGTGATGTACTCTGCATATAAGTTAAATAAGCAGGGTGACAATATATAGCCTTGATGTACTCCTTTTCCTATTTGGTACCAGTCTGTTGTTCCATGAACCCTGTACATTATAGCAAAACTGCAGCATACACATTGTTTCCAAGTGCACATGGAACATTCATCAAAATACACTATATACTGGGCCATAAGACAAGTCTCAGCAAATCTTGAATTGATTAAATACATACTGAAAATGTTCATTGACCACATTAAAATTGAACTAGAATTTAATAACAAAATGATATCCCAGGAAATACACACATGTCCATATATTAGAGACTGCACTTATAAATAAACCATAGTCCTACTTTAAGAAAAACTGATGTTATAGGCAGAACACTCAATGACATAAATCAAAGCAAGATCCTCTATGACCCACCTCCTACAGTAACGGAAATAAAAACAAAAGTAAACAAGTGTGACCTGATTAAACTTAAAAGCTTTTGTACAGAAAAGAAAACTATAAGCAAAGTGAAAAGACAACCCTCTGAATGGTAGAAAATAATAGCAAATGAAACAACTGACAAAGGTTTAATTTTCAAAATATACAAGCAGCTCATATAACTCAATGCCAGGAAAACAAACAACCCAATCAAAAAGTGGGAAAGAGACTAAACAGATATTTCTACAAAGGACACATACAGATGGCTAACAAACACATGAAAAAATGCTCAACATCACTCATTATTAGAGAAATGAAAATCAAAACTACAATGAGATATCATGTCACACCAATCAGAATGGCCATCATCAAAAAGTCTACAAACAATAAATGCTGGAGAGGGTGTGGAGAAAAGGGAACACTCTTGCACTGTGGGTGGGAATGGAAATTGATACAGCTACTATAGAAGATGGTATAGAAATTGCTTTAAAAACTAGGAATAAAACCACCATATGACCCAGCAATTCCACTCCTAGGCGTATACTCTGAGGAAACCAAAATTGAAAGAGACACATGTATCCCATTTTTCATTGAAGCACTATTTACAATAGCTAGAACATGGAAGCAACCTAGATGTCCATGGACAGATGAATGGATAAAGAAGTTGTGGTACATACACACAATGGAATATTACTCAGCCATAAAAAGGAATGCATTTCAGTCAGTTCTGATGTGGTGGATGAACCTAGAATCTATTATACAGAGTGAAGTGAGTCAGAAAGAGAAAGATAAATATCATATTCTAACACATATATATGGAATCTAGAAAAATGGTACTGAATAATTTATTAACAGGGCAACAATGGAGAAACAGACATAGAGAATAGACTTATTGACATGGGGAGAGGGGAGGAGAGGATGAGATGTATGGAAAGAGTAACATGGAAACTTACATTACCATATGTAAAATAGCCAACGGAAATTTGCTGTATGGCTCAGGAAACTCAAACAGGGGCTCTGTATCAACCTAGAGGGGTGTGATGGGGAGGGAGACGGGAGGGAGGTTCAAAAGGGAGGGAGTATATGTATACCTATGGCTGATTCATGTTGAGGTTTGACAGAAAACAGCAAAATTCTGTAAAGCAATTATCCTTCAAGTAAAAATAAATAAATTAAATTAAAAAACCTGATGCTGTCAGCTATGGCAGGGAAGGCCACTCTGAGGTAGAAAAATGTATGATAAGACATGGGAATCAGAGAAAAAGGGTATGTTCCATACAGAAGGAACGTATTATTCCTTCTGTATGGAACATACCCTTTTTCTGAAATACAAAAAACCTCGAATAGCCAAAGCGATCTTGAGAAAGAAGAATGGAACTGGAGGAATCAACCTACCTGACTTCAGGCTCTACTACAAAGCCACAGTTATCAAGACAGTATGGTACTGGCACAAAGACAGAAATATTGATCAACGGAACAAAATAGAAAGCCCAGAGATAAATCCACTCACCTGTGGACACCTTATCTTTGACAAAGGACGCAAGAATATACAATGGATTAAAGACAATCTCTTTAACAAGTGGTGCTGGGAAATCTGGTCAACCACTTGTAAAAGAATGAAACTAGAACACTTTCTAACACCATACACAAAAATAAACTCAAAATGGATTAAAGATCTGAAGGTAAGACCAGAAACTATAAAACTCCTAGAGGAGAACATAGGTAAAACACTCTCTGACATACATCACAGCAGGATCCTCTATGACCCACCTCCCAGAATATTGGAAATAAAAGCAAAAATAAACAAATGGGACCTAATTAACCTTAAAAGCTTCTGCACATCAAAGGAAACTATTAGCAAGGTGAAAAGACAGCCTTCAGAATGGGAGAAAATAATAGCAAATGAAGCAACTGACAAACAACTAATCTCAAAAATATACAAGCAACTCCTACAGCTCAACTCCAGAAAAATAAATGACCCAATTAAAAAATGGGCCAAAGAACTAAATAGACATTTCTCCAAAAAAGACATACAGATGGCTAACAAACACATGAAAAGATGCTCAACATCACTCATTATCAGAGAAATGCAAATCAAAACCACTATGAGGTACCATTTCACACCAGTCAGAATGGCTGCGATCCAAAAGTCTACAAGCAATAAATGCTGGAGATGATGTGGAGAAAAGGGAACCCTCTTACACTGTTGGTGGGAATGCAAACTAGTACAGCCACTATGGAGAACAGTGTGGAGATTCCTTAAAAAACTGGAAAAAGAATTGCCTTATGATCCAGCAATCCCACTGCTGGGCATACACACCGAGGAAACCAGAAGGGAAAGAGACACGTGTACCCCCAATGTTCATCGCAGCACTGTTTATAATACCCAGGACATGGAAGCAACCTAGATGTCCATCAGCAGATGAATGGATAAGAAAGCAGTGGTACATATACACAATGGAGTATTACTCAGCCATTAAAAAGAATACATTTGAATCAGTTCTAATGAGGTGGATGAAACTGGAGCCTAAGAGTGAAGTAAGCCAGAAAGAAAAACACCAATACAGTATACTAACGCATATATATGGAATTTAGAAAGATGATAACAATAACCCTGTGTACGAGACAGCAAAATAGACACTGATGTATAGAACAGTCTTATGGACTCTGTGGGAGAGGGAGAGGGTGGGAAGATTTGGGAGAATGGCATTGAAACATGTAAAATATCATGTATGAAACGAGTTGCCAGTCCAGGTTCGATGCACGATACTGGATGCTTGGGGCTAGTGCACTGGGAAGACCCAGAGGGATGGTATGGGGAGGGAGGAGGGAGGAGGGTTCAGGATGGGGAACACATGTATACCTGTGGCGGATTCATTTTGATATTTGGCAAAACTAATACAATTACGTAAATTTTAAAAATAAAATAAAATTTTAAAAAAAGATACCTAAAATAAATAAATAAATAAATAAAAGTTATTTTTAAAAAATGGAAGGCTCTTGAAGGAGGCATCTTGAAATGGGCCTTAAATGATTACTAAGACTTGGCTGGCCAGAGGGAAAAAGAATAAAGGATATTGCAGGTATAAAGAGCAATATGAGTAAAAAGAGGTATGAACATGACATGTTGGGGTCTACGAACTTTAATGAAATCTAGCTTCTTTGATGTGTAGCCATGCGGAATTAAGTTGGAGAAATAGGAGGAGACCAAATAATGGTGTGGAGAGCAAAGATTTTTAGCTATGGGTCAATACACAAGAGATGAATGTATACTTATGTAGCAAGCTTCCTTTATAAGGCAAGCTTCAGTAGAATATTTAAAAACCTAAATTTAATTCAAAGAGATATTAAAAGCCACTGAATAATATATCCCTTTAATAGCACATGTAAAAGTGGTCCACCTTCTGTTCCAAGGAAAGCATTCTTCTGTTCAGTATATATTGCAACAGCAGGTTGCTATCAAGCCCAATATTATTTAGTAACAGATTGTTACAGTATAACAATCTAACTCAGGCCATTCTTGGTCTTCCAGCAGTCCAACAGGAATGGACTGCTTCAGTTAATTGAATATTCTGTATATTTGTCATGCAAATACAGAAGGTTTAGCAACATTTAGAAAATCTGAGTACAACTCAAGTCACTTAACACAGATTAAGAACTCAAAATCCATGTGCTCAAATTATCTTTCAGTTCATTTCAGTTTATCTTTCTTTGATGATTCAGAAAGCTCTTTGGGTCTTAAGGGGTCATCTGTAGAAATATTTTCTTATGTGTTCAGAAATGCTTAGAGTAGAAGTATCCAGGCAGGGGGTGCTGGAGAAAATGATTTCTTGTAAGGTGATACTCTAATCAAGTATGGGGGGAAAAAAGTATAATAGGGTATTGGGAAAACCTAGAAGAATATCCTGCCAACAGTTGTACAGATTTGGAAAGGGAGAATGTCTCCTGTGCTGGGCATGAGGGATGAAGGACTGTGTATTCCTCTTTACAGTCTCCAAGATACTGCATCAGGCTTAAGCCATAATAGCTACATTCTTTAGCTCTGTTCTCTGGAGAAGGCAATGGCACCCCACTCCAGTACTCCTGCCTGGAAAATCCCATAGACAGAGGAGCCTGGAAGGCTGCAGTCCATGGAGTTGCTGAGGGTTGGACACGACTGAACGACTTCCCTTTCACTTTTCACTTCCATGCATTGGAGAAGGAAATGGAAACCCATTCCAGTGTTCTTCCCTGGAGAATCCCAGGGACGGGGGAGCCTGGTGGGCTGCTGTCTATGGGGTCACACAGAGTCGGACACAACTGAAGTGACAGCAGCAGCAGCAGCATAGCTCTGTTCGTTCACAATGATTGCCCTCTACATCACCAGCCTAGCTTTCAAGAGGGAAAAGGAGGCATTACAATATATGCAGGATGGTATGGAGAACTCAGAATATGGAGACAAAATATATTCTACTGTTAAAATAACTTTGAGGTCCAGAAAATGTTGAGGAGAAAATTCACATTTAGTAAGGCTGAATCTTCACAACAACTATTATTCATATATTATAACTGTGAAATTATTCCCATTTTACAGACAGAGAAACTGAACTTCACTGGGATTAGCTAAACTAATATATAGGTTAGCTAATAAATCTTTAAATCAATATTTAAACTCGGTTTTGTCTCATTCGCAAACTGTTAGCTTTTCAGTATTCTACATGCTCTCACATTCATTTTGGCAACAGCTATATGTCAGGTAGGGAATTAAGCACTTCCTATACATCACCTCATCTCAAAGTTTTAGAGACTGAGGTCCAGAAAGCTTAGGTAACATGTCTAAAGTTATACACTAAATGGCATAAACCAAGATTTGAACCTAGACTCTGATTTCAAAGTCTCCTTTGTTAAGCACTATGATACATGTGACTAGAAGCAGACCATACATATCCCAACCTGATTTTTCCTACTCAAAGTCAGAATGCCCAGTGTTTTTCATCTAACTAGGACATAGATACCCAATTAGGAAGTTGAAATTAGTTTTCTTGGTTTTGTCCCCAAACAATCCATTATTAATACAGCAGTCCTTAACCTTTTTGGAACCAAGGACCAGTTTCATGAGAGATGATTTTTCACAGAATGGTAATGAGACAGAGGGTGGGGATGGTTTTAGGATGATTCAAGTGCATTATATTTATTATGCACTTTATTTCTACTCGAACCCTTGTCTCCTGTATTTCAGGCAGATTCTTCACCATCTGAGCCATGAGGGAAGTCATGGTATTATTACATCACCTCAGATGAACTGGCCTTAGATCCCAGAGGTTGGGGACCCCTGCATTAGAAGATACTACAGTACCTAGCAAAGGGGAGAAGACAGTGTTTTCATCATGGACAATGCCACTTGGCAAAAGGCTACCTCCTGGGGCATCTACTGCCTGTTTTGAAGGGGCACTATCTGGTTCAGAGCTGAGATTAATATAGAGATTCAATTATGTCAACTTATGTCACATGGCCCCAGATGATCTCACTAGCTTCTTCTGAACTGTTTAATCTTCTGTAACCTTCCTTAGTATGTGCTTTCATTTCTCATAGAACTCCACCCTCAACAAACAATTCCATATCCTTTCCTCTCCTCTAGGAGAGAAATGCAGTAGCGAATTGCATATATTTGTTCTCAAGCTTGTGATTTGCCAGGGAGGTTTCAAAGTACTGCCTGACTCTAGAAATCCAGTTCATGAAAAAAAAAATAATAAGATCAAATCCCTTACTATATTAATGGAGTACCATGTTAGCTATAATTACACTAGTTGTAGAAATGTCAGGGTTTGAAACGGTACAAACAGAGAAATGATTCCTCCTACTCACACACTACTCATCTATAATACTGATGTCAGAAGGGAAGGCCTGACACCTGTGTTCTAATTAACCTGTGACCTGTGACCCTTCCACCAAGGCAGTGGTCCCCAACATTTTGGCACCAGGGACTGGTGGGAGACAATTTTTCCATGGACTGGGCAGGGGTTGGGGGATGGTTCAGGCAGTCATGCAAGGGATGGGGAACAGCCGATGAAGCTTCACTCACCTGCCGCGCAGGAGGTGAGCAGCCCAGTTCCTAAGAGGCAGTGGACCAACTGGGGGTTGGAGACCCATGCACTAAAGAATTCTTACTTAGGGGATACTTTCTAATCTGTGGAATGTCAAAAAAAGATAGGAGGTGATGAGGTAAGACACCATGCCTCTGGCCAACAGCTCTCTAGATGCAGGAATAAATAAACCATGACATATGGACCAAATCCAGACTGCTGTTTATTTTTTTAAATAAAGTTGTATTGGAACACAGCCACACTTATTTATTTAGGTATGTCTAGTGGTAAAGAATCTGCCTGCCAATATAGAAGATGCAAGAGATGCAGGTTCGATCCCTGGGTTGGGAAGATTACCTGGAGGAGGAACTGGCAACACACTCCAATAGTCTTGCCTGGAAAATTCCATGGACAGAGGAGCTGGTGGGCTACAGTCCACAGGGCTGCAAAGAACTGGACACGAGTGAGCACCGCACATTCTATTCTACATTCTACTTTACCATTGTTGTTGATGCTCTTCACTCAGTCGTGTCCAACTCTTTGCAACCTCATGGACTGTGGCATGCCAGGCTTCACTGCCTTTCACCATCCCTTGGAGTTTGCTCAAACTCATGTCCATTGAGTCAGTGATGTGACTGAATCATTGCATTCTCTGTCATTCCCTTCTCCTCCTGCCTTCAATCTTTCCTGGCATCAGTGTCTTTTTTAATGAGTTGGCTCTCTGCATCAGGTGGCCAAAGTAATGGAGCTTCAGAATTGAATAGCTGTTCTAGATAACATGTAGCCTACAAAGCTGAAAATGTTTACTATCTTGTTCTTTACAGAAAAAATTTGTAACCCCTGGTCTATTGGGAACAGTTGACTTGGAAACTACAATGAACACAAAATCAACCCATACAGATAAATGCCCCTTAGGTACCTTCTGTTCCCCACGACCCCTCCTGTTGTTCTCTCTCCAAATTCACAGGAGAACTCAGAAGGAAGGTACCCTATGAAAACTAATGTGAGTTCTTTAGAGAACTTATGATTTCAGCAAATAGGGGGGAAAAAAAGAGTATGATAAAATTTCAGCATACAGAGCACTTAAAAGTGGTAGGGCTGAACTGAGAAGATGGCAAATTTAGGAGAGTTTAAGTTAGCATGAAGACATTTAGGACCTCAGGAGAGATGATTTTTTAGAGCATGACAGTTACCTAGGGCCTACTCATTTTTATATTTTTACTACAAACTTCCTGACTCATTCATAGCAAATAGAAAGTAAATACCTCTTCTCTAGTCCCTATTTTCATTCTGTTCATTCAAAGTTTTGAGCAAGATACTAAACTGGATGCTGAGAATGTAGCATGAATAATCAGAGCTTGTTTTCTATTCTCACGGGGCCTACAGTTGAGTGAGAAAAAGAATTGAAGATAAGCTCACAAGAATTTATAATTTGGATAAGTACCACAAAGGAAAACTATAGGATGCTCTAAGAGTCCAAATTGAGACTGGAGGGGGTAAGGATAGTGTTACAGTAACAGCAACACTGATAAAGAACATTTAAGACCTGAAGAGTAGAGAGCAGTTTATGTGAACTGCTCTTTCTCCTATTTCTATTTTTCCTAGGATAGAAATTTGGCATCTTCAAAGACTTGAAACAAAACCAGAATCCTAAGCAAGGGTGAAAGAAATGGAACATTAGGTTCAGTATACAGGTAGAGTACAAAGCACACTGGACATTGAAAGCTCTAGAATTTTATTACAATAATAAGAATGCACAACTTAGAAGTAACAGGGACCATGATTTCACCTACAGTTTGCTCTATCACTTCAAGAAGAAGGTAGAGGACAGACAAAAAGGGAGGGAGGTCATAGCTTTCATTGGCAAAGTCTTAGGGGGCTCTTGTAATATCTTCTGTCTCTCCTCACTTTTAGTCATCTTTTTTTTCCTTTTCTATACTCTCTACTTTTCTGCTTATTCCTTTCTCTTGCCTTCCTCTCCTCTAGTATCAATGGTCCAGTGCCCTTGGATTTCAGCTCTCAAGCTTATGCTGTTAATTTTACTGCTTTAGCAATCAAATCAGCTCTGCGGACTGGCCTGGGAAGTCAGATATTGCTTAGAGTGTTGGAACATACATTGTGTGCCAGGTTGAGTTTGTACATAGGGCACCTTGTATTTGGAAGTTGGAAAACATCTGTACTATAGATCTTGGTTCAGTGGATGCCCAATGCTTGTTTACTCATAGGTTAACATGAACACCTTCATCTCTCTTATTTCCAACTTAACTGTAACAATTAATCCCTTAGCCAGCATTGAACACCCACATTGTGCTCTCTCTGACTTTCCCCTCCCATATTTTTTTCTTTTCTTCCTTAAAAAAAAAAATTAATTTCATAGCATTTTTCTAATTGAGGAACAAGCAGTTTTATCTCCAGCTAAACAAATGTGCCATTAGCAAACAGATCAAGGGGGGAGGGTGGAAAACATCTTTTGGTAAAAGGGTCCTTTCAAGCACAGCCGCAACCTCACCATATTCACAACTGACTGCTTAGGCTACACGGAAGGCTGGACTGTAGCAAACATATACAAGTACAGACTACAAGACCACAGCCTACTGTGATTCAATCATAGCTGCCCATATACTTCATAAATCACTGCTGCCCATCACCATAAAGTTTAGCCATTACAGCCATAATTTGAAAAATATTGTGATGGAAATTTCTGTTTAACAAAGATTTCCAAGCCTTGAGTGATGGCCCATTTATTTCAAGCAATTTACATTTATATAACTTTCATTTTCTGCCACCTAGAAATGAAAAGCCAGGGTGCCTGCGAACCATCTATTAGGATTAAGCTCTCTACATTTTGGTCTTGGGGGTTCGTACTTTATCAGACCTCCTTCTTCTTCTCTCCTCTGTTGCCTGGTGATAAGTTCCATGCTCACAGTGAGAAGGAAATGAATATACAAGCACAGAACAGTATCTGTATTGTACTGGAGCTCCTGAGAGCCATCCACTGAGGCAGTCAATTTCCAGCTGAGATATCCAGGTGCCCCTCAAGGCAACAGAACCCTCAGTTGCTCTGGTAACTTGATGTATTGCTTTCCTTACCCCACCTGTGTCCTAGTCTAGCTTGACCCTGGAGCTGCTGTTGATTCTACCTCTGTGTGTCCATGCAATACCATCACCACTTTCAGAAAGGAAGCCTACACTACTCTCTTTGATGTTGCCTCTTGATTTCAGATTCATCCTAGTTTATATCTTGGCTACAAGCTTTCTTCAGGTGTTACATATTTTCATCAGCCTCTGGCCCCTTTACTTTATACAAGTTCAGTTTATTCTTTTTAATATTGGTATCTCCTTAAAGAGTGAGGCAGCACATCATGATCAATTAGAGCAGTGCTTCTCACAGTTTAATGCACATAAGAATCACCTGGGGATCTTCTTAACATGCAGATTCTAATACA
Organism: Bos grunniens; assembly: GCF_055505025.1. Taxonomy (NCBI): domain Eukaryota; kingdom Metazoa; phylum Chordata; class Mammalia; order Artiodactyla; family Bovidae; genus Bos; species Bos grunniens. The sequence goes on from NC_141194.1 coordinate 139,962,575, forward strand.
GTAGGTATGAGTGGGGCCTAAGAGTCTGCATTTTTAATATGCTCCTAGATAATGCTGATAGATCTTGGTCCACAGGAAGATTAATACCTAACCTACAGAGTTGTGTATTAGGTAAACCAACCAAGCAAAAGTGCCTGGTAAGAATGAAGGGATTGAACCCGGGTCTCCCGCATAGCAGGAAGATTCTTTACTGACTGAGCCACGAGGGAAGCCCAAGAATGAAGAGAATCAGCATTTTTTGAGTACTTACTTTGAAAACTACTATGAGATTTTCATCCATGATTTAATTTAAACCTCACAAGAACACTATTAGGAAGCTACTATTAGCATTATTTTCATGATAAAGACACAAGGTTAATACCTTGTCCAAAGTTCCGAATGTGTCCTATACAATGTTCAGGTTCTTAACCATCATATAAATAAGTACTTGGCAAGTAAAAGCTAGACTTTTTGATCCAAGATAGAGCCATATAATCAGGGGTGCTCACGAGAGGTTAGATAGTTATGAGTTTGGTGTACAGGCACTTGATTATCAAAAAAATTGGTTGAACAAGAGTGAAGATTGTCTCAACAACTAAGACTCTATGATACTGTGCTTGGTAATGGTTACATTTCAGGTGAAAAATATTTATCACTTCTGGACTGAGAATGGGGGAAGCCAAATAAGCAGCTTTATCCATGGTGAATCTAGATTTGAAAAATGGATTTGATTCAAAAGCTAAACTTGGACTTCCTACCCCCTCAATACTCCCAATTTTAAGATAGTGAAGTCCACTAAAAGGCAGGAATGACTTATTAATCTAAGTGAATAAATGGTAAAAAAAAAAAAAAAAAGTAGAGTAGTAGTTGGGAACCACTAGAACCGATCTGTTTACCCCATAAAGATTGCAAGCACATATGAAGTTCACCTTGTCTGAGTACAAGGGATCCAAAAGAGATAGGAGAGAGAGAGAGAGATTGCGGTAAGCCTGAATTGCCTTTTCAATACATTTATTCTGCCTTCTGATTAAAAGAAAATTCTTGGGAAGGAGTGTGTAGGATTTGAAGATAGACTGAAAATATTCTCTCCAAAATAACTCTCCATATCCCCCTAACTACACAAAAGAGAAACAGAAGTCCCCTTATATATAGTACCAGGCAAGAATCATGGAACAGGTAAACATATGTCATCTCTCCAGGTAGTGATAAACATGTATTTTCTTGATTTGACAGCATGGAGTAGAGGTTAAATTATGGGCTCTACTTAAGTTACAAGGGCTTAATTCAGGCTTTGCTAATTACTCTGTAACATTAACAAAGTCACTTAATCTGTGTATCAGTTTCCCCACATCTAAAATGGTAATAACAGGACAGAATTTGGGGGAGATAGTGGAAACAGCAGCATTCTTCTTGAATCTCCCTGAATTCGACAATAAAAAAACATATGGAACAACTAGATATCACAATAAAAAATTCAGGAGCAACATTTACAACAAAATTAGGTAATAAGATACCCTCACAATCTCAAAATACCAGCAAATGAGCAGGAGAGATATCAACATGCAAAACTAGCATGGTATCAGGGAATATGCAGAACAGAGTAGAGGGAAGCAACAGGGCATCTCATGGACCTCAGAACAAAAGAGCCCCAACATAGTTTAAAAGTGTTTATAGGAAATACAGCAGAGTAAATTGAGAATAGCAACAGAAACTGCATGTAGAATACAAGAAAGGCGATAAGCAGAAGAGATTAAGTAAAAACTCTGTAGCCCTGAATTGGATGAAATAAGAAGTATATATATGAACTCATAAGGTTTCCTTCCTTCCCTCCCCATCTCCTCTCTCCCCCTCCTTTCCTTCTTTCTATCTATCTATCTTCACCAGCTCTACACATGGCAAAGGCATAGAAACACTGGCCATAACAAATAGTAACAAGTTGTCTAACATCCAACTTGTGACTTGAAATACTGTGTTGTATCAAAAGAAACTAGGGCATCTTAGAGAAATAACTGATTCTAGGTCAGCCATATTTTATCATATAAGACAATATATATGTTATGAAAAACTATTAGAGTCATGTTAAAAGAACTCAGGGGCCAGTTTGAAAGGGATCTTACTGACCATATATGGAAAAGTTTGAGATTGAAAAAGGACTACATTAGTAAAATTGCATAGTAGGCAGCTCCAAGCTTTCATTTCACCAAAGAAACATCACAAAATCACCAGAAGTTTTCAGAACTCTAGAAAACAGTCAAAGGTTTAGAGCAATCAAGTGAACACTGAATCAAGAAAAAAAAAAAAAACCTGAAACAATAGAAAAATTTTATGGAATTTATACTAGCCCTTGACCCACTCATGGTGGCAGTTTTTCTATTAAAGATACAAATCTGATTTCCTGGTGTGGGATCCTGATACCTGGATCCAAAGGGAGAAGACTAGGCCTTGTTCACAAATTATTGTATATGTGTATTCTAACTCATTTGGAGGATACCTGAAGGACAAAGGTAAGGCAATTAACTCTGTTTCAAATAACTCAGAATTTAGGCTAGAAAAGTGGTAGGATTTGCTCAAAAGTGCTACAAGCTGAAATAACAGTCCACAGATGCTTGATGACAAAACATAAAATAGTCCACCTAAGGCCCAGAAGACAAAACTTGAGTTTCTTGGGGAAATTAGTACACTCAAAAGGATCTGTATATACAGGGAAATTTAGAAAGCCATGTGAATGCTCAGTAAAAGCTGAAGAAGATACAGTTTTCAACTAAAGCTAATCCTCCAGCTCAGTTCAAGCCTGGCCAATTGTGGAAGGAATGTCCTCACACAGAGCAAACCAATAGGAATAGGAGAAGTATTTTGTGTTTTAGGGATTTATCTGTTTGTTTGTTTTTTCTTTGCTGTTGTTGTTTTAGCTTCTAGCATTCAAGAAAATCTGTTAAAATATTACCTGAGCACATACTAAGGAAGAGAGACTTCACTGACCACAAACAATGAATATAGTATACAAAAATAGTTTTAGAAAGTCATTAAACAAAATAACTAGTGTATCCTTCAACAATGATGACAACAGGAAGCAAATCCTAGGGAAGGGAGAAAGTCTGATTTCAAGAGTTATCATATTATAATATTCAAATTTCCCATTTTCAGCAACAAAACATATCAAAGAGCATACAAAGAAGTGGAAAGGTATGACCCATTCAGAGAAACAAAATAGAGTGATAGAAACCATACCTGAGGAAGTCAAGACATTACACTTACTAGAAAAAGACTTTAAAACAACTATCTTAAATATGCCCATATGGACCTACTGTATAGCACAGGGAATGCTACCCAATAATCTGTAATGGTCTACATGGAAAAAGGAACCTAAAAAATAGTGGATATGTGTATATGTAAAACTATTCACTTTGCTGTTCAGCAGAAAGTAAAGCAACATTATAAATCAACTATACTCCAATAAAAATGAAGAAAAAAACAAATAAAATGGCAGTTTTGCATCAGTGTAACAAAGTGAATAAAACCTAAAAGATCTGTGGAACACTATGGACAGAACAACATGCACATCATGTGAGTCCAAGAGGGAGAAGAAAAGGGAAGAAAGAATATATGAACAAATAATGGCCCCAAACTTCCCAAATTTCGTGAGACATATGAATCTATATGTTATCTACAAGAGATCCAAAGGCATAAATATCTTGAAAATGCGCTACGCTCAGTCGCTCAGTCATGTCCGAGTCTTTGCAACCTCATGGACTGTAGTCTGCCACGCTCCTCTGTCTATGGGGATTCTCCAGGTAAGAATATTGGAGTGGGTTGCCGTGCCCTCCTCCAGGGGACCTTCCCAACTCAGGGATCAACCCATTGCAGGTGGATTCTTTACCATCTGAGCCACCAGCGAAGCACATCTTGAAAACAGACACATGAAAAAAAGACTTTCTATCCAAATAGTAACCCAAAGAGATCTAAGGTGTCTATACTAATATCAGAAAAATATACTTCAAGTCTAAAACTGTTACAGGAGAAAAAGGACATTACAAAAGACTCAATTCATTCATAAGATATAACAATTATAAAAATATGGTTAATAAGCAATGATAAACCAAATAAGAGCTCCCAAATTAAGCAAACATTGAAAGAATTGGAGAGAGAAATAGATAATTCTACAATAATAGTTGGAGGCTCCAATACACCACATACAATAATGGACAGAATGACTATATAGATTAATAATGGAATAGAGGATTTGAAAAACAGTATAAACCCATGATGCATAATAATCATTCTACCAGACAACAGCAGAATAAACATTCTTCTCAATTGCACATAAACATTCTATAGGATAGACCCTATGTTAAGTTATAAAGCAAGTTTCAAAAATTTAAAAGATCAAAATCGTACAAAGTATCTTTTTTGACCACAGTGGAATGAAGATAGATCAGTAATAGAAGGAAAACTGGTAGATTCACAAATATGTGGAAAATAACACATTGCTAAACAATCAATGGAGAAGGCAATGGCACCCCACTCCGATACTCTTGCCTGGAAAATCCCATGGACGGAGGAGCCTGGTAGGCTGCAGTCCATGGGGTCACTGAGGGTCGGACACAACTGAGCAACTTCCCTTTCACTTTTCACTTTCATGCATTGGAGAAGGAAATGGCAACCCACTCCAGTGTTCTTGCCTGGAGAATCCCAGAGATGGGGAAGCCTGGTGGGCTGCAGTCTATGGGGTCACACAGAGTCGGACATGACCGAAGTGACTTAGCAGCAGCAGCAGCAAACAATCAATGGTCAAAGAAGAAACCACAAGAGGTATTTGATCATACTAAGAGAAAAATAAACATGAGAACACAACACACCAAAAGTTATAGGATGCAGCAAGGGCAGCATTCAGAGGGAAAGCCATAGCTATAAATGCCAAAGGCATAAATATCTTGAAAATGTGCTGTGCTTAGTCGCTCAGTCATGAAAAAAGAAGGATCTATCATAGATAAATTAAATTTATACCTTAATAAACTAGAAAAAGTAGAATAATTTAAAACTAAAGCTAGCAGAAGGAAGAGAATAATAAAGACTGGAACAGAAAAGAATGAAAAAGAGAATAAAATAAGTACAGATTTTTTTTAAAACAGTTGGTTCTTTGAAAGATCAACAAAAGTTGACAAATGTTTAAGTTAGATTGTCAAAGAAAAGAGAGATGACACATATAACTAAAACCAGAAGTGACAGTAGGAGGAACGTTATTTACAACCTTACAAAACAAAAAGGATTGTTAAGAAAAAATCATGAACAGTTGTACAACGAAATTAGGTATCCTGGATGAAATGGACATATTTCTAAAACCACAAAAATTACCTAAACTGACTCACGAAGAAACAGAAAAGCTCAATAGTTCTTTAACAAGAGATTAAATCAGTAATCAAAAATAAAAAAAGAACTGGACCAGATTGCTTCTTCACATATAATTCTCACCAAATATTTAAATAAGAAATGACCCAATGCTTATCAAACACTTCCAAAATGTAAGAGTAGGAACCAATAACTTATTCATTTGATAATACCAAAGCCAAAAAAAGACATCATAACAAAAGAAAGTTACAGACCAATATTCCTTATGAATATATTAGCAAAAATTCTCAACAAAATACTAGCAAACTGATTCCAAGAGTATATTTAAATGATTATACACCATTACAAAGTGGCAGTTCTCACAGCAAGGCAAGGATCATTCGACATAAGAAAATCAATGTAATATACTACATTAAAGAACATGGAAAAAAAGACGCGATTCTTTCAATTGATAAGAAAAAAGGCCTTTGACACAATTTAACATTCTGTCAGGATAAAAACATACATATAACTAGAAAATAGATAGTGGTGATAGCTACAAAACACCATAAATGTAATGCTACTGAATTGAATTGTACACTTAAAAATGCTTAAATTTTTAAATATTATGTGAAATATAGATACAAAATTTCAAAAATGATACAATGAATTGAAATATATTAAATATCTTAAGTCCATGAGTACTTAATGATATTAAATAATAAATGATTTGTTCACTTTTGGAAGTTCATCTTTCTTTATATTAAAGTGGGCAAATAAAAGGAAAGATAATGCATGTGTCCTTCCTCTTCTATGTAAATTTTACTTCTCATTAATCAATTTGTAGAAGATACATCTATTCTAAGTATACTATCTATAAGCAATAATAGAATTAGAATTTTTATCATTTCCAATCCCTAATTGATTATTTGATCTAGGCATTGACCATAAATAGATGCTAACACCACAAAAAGAGATGGAACAAAACATGTATGTCTCATTATTAAAAATACAACTCTGACTGTAGTTTACTGAAGAGAACAAATAAGAATCTGAAGCAAGCTTCAGACTGATCTGGCAATTTGCAGGAAATACTAGGGTAGAAGAACATGTTTAATTACACCATGAGCATGCAACATATTCTTTGAGTTCTTCATCAGATATTAATAAAGCTAACAGGTGTAAGGAGAATCTTCAGAATTAAATAATTTTTAAAATATAAAAATTTTCATAAAAATAGACAAAATTGTAAATACATATGAGGAAAATATTACTGTAAAACCAAGATGGAAGTCACTGTGGGGAAAGAGAGAGGTTTTGACTTGACGGGGAAATGGAAGGGCTTCAGGGTGGCTGCTATATTTCTGTTTCTTGACCTCAATTGGGTACACATGGGTTTACCTTATAGTAGCCCTTCATGCCATATATTTGTTCAGTATGTTTTCATAGTCTATGTTTTATTTTACAACAAGAACATTAAAAATTGATTAAGGAGAGAAATGCATTCACAAAATTTTTTTAAATGGCAATATTAGTATTTGAAAGACCCAGCCTTTGACTGTGTGGATCACAATAAACTGTGGAAAATTCTGAAAGAGATGGGAATACCAGACCACCTGATCTGCCTCTTGAGAAACCTATATGCAGGTCAGGAAGCAACAGTTAGAACTGGACATGGAACAACAGACTGGTTCCAAATAGGAAAAGGAGTATGTCAAGGCTGTATATTGTCACCCTGCTTATTTAAATTCTATGCAGAGTACATCATGAGAAATGCTGGGCTGGAAGAAGCACAAGCTGGAATCAAGATTGCTGGGAGAAATATCAGTAACCTCATATATGCAGATGACACCACCCTTATGGCAGAAAATGAAGAAGAACTAAAGAGCCTCTTGATGAAAATGAAAGAGGAGAGTGAAAAAGTTGGCTTAAAGCTCAACATTCAAATAACTAAGATCATGGCATCTGGTCCCACCACTTCATGGGAAATAGATGGAGAAACAGTGTCAGACTTTATTTTTCTGGGCTCCAAAATCACTACAGATGGTGACTGCAGCCATGAAATTAAAAGATGCTTACTCCTTGAAAGGAAAGTTATGACCAACCTGGATAGCATATTCAAAAGCAGAGACATTACTTTGTGAACAAAGGTCCGTCTAGTCAAGGCTATGGTTTTTCCTGTGGTCATGTATGGATGTGAGCGTTGGACTGTGAAGAAGGCTGAGCACCAAAGAATTGATGCTTTTGAACTGTGGTGTTGGAGAAGACTCTTGAGAGTCCCTTGGACTGCAAGGAACCAGTCCATCCTAAAGGAGACCAGTCCTGGGTGTTCATTGGAAGGACTGATGCTGAGGCTGAAACTCCAATACTTGTGGTCACCTCATGTGAACAATTGATTCATTGGAAAATACCCTGATGCTGGGAGGGATTGGGGGCAGGAGGAGAAGGGGACGACAGAGGATGAGATGGCTGGATGGCATCACGGACTTGATGCACATGAGTTTGCATGAACTCTGGGTTGTTGATGGACAGGGAGGCCTGGCGTGCTGTAATTCATGGGGTCACAAAGAGTTGGACAGGACAGAGCAACTGAACTGAACTGAACTGAACTCATGCTGGGAAAGATTGAAGGCGGGAGGAGAAGGGGACGCAGAGGATGAGATGGTTGGATGGCATCACTGACTCAATCAACATGAGTTTGAGTAAACTCCAGGAGTTGGTCATGGACAGGGAGGCCTGGCATGCTGCAGTCCAAGGGGTCACAAAGAATCAGACACGACTGAGGAACTGAACTGAACTGATTAGTAGTACCTTAAATGGAAGACTATGAGAGTTAAGTGAAAAGTATATTCAAAGCATTTTGACATGCCTGGTATGTCTAAAGTTCTTACTATCAGGTCATGCTTTGTTTTTGATTCTAAAATTAAGTTTTAAATCTAGGTAGTTGTAACACCAATTTAAACACATTTGTCATCTCACCATTACAATAAGCATAGAGGTGAGGTACTCATTCTTTGCTTCAAGGGTGTAACTGGCCATTGCCTTAATATGTTACAGTGTCTGTTTTGCAATAATAATGGTGAATTGGAAAATTAATTCAATTATGAGGCCACTGACTTTGAATAAGGTACTTTTGTCATTTATGAGCTGTGCTAAATTGTGTGTGCAAGAAATACACTTCTATTTGGTTCAGTCCTGAGTTTGGGGAGGACTTATTCATATTACAGCAGCTAGAATTATCTTAACTACGACATTTGGGTAAATTGTTTAACATCTTTGTTTTCTGGGTTACTCTTTTGCAAAATGGGTATCAGTCTCTACCTCAAAGGGTTGTTGTGAGGATTAAAAGGGTTCAGGTTTATAAGTCATTTGAACAATACCAGGCAGGCTCTGTCATTAATGGCTTTCTGGCTGCTTTTTGTCAGAACTGGCTCAAGGACTGGGCACCGCTGATCTGATGTTTGCAGAAGATTCTCAGGATTGCAGCTGACAGAGCTTGGGGCAAAGACTGGTACACATATGCTTTTGGTTATCTTTTTATATTGCTTAATTTATCCCTGTGCTGACCACACATTCAAAACACCTCAAACCTTTTCTTTCCCTGCTTCACTCCTTAATCACGTGTGCTGCTTGATAATTTATTGGCTTTTCTTTCCACTTAAGCACAGGGGACCTGTCATATACAAAGTAGTTCCTCCTAGAAGCATTTCAGAAGTTAATAATTCCAATAATATTAACCTGAGAGAATGGCACTGTTTGACTGAGGCTGCATGGTTATTCCCTTATGTGTCACTTGCTGCTTGCAATATGCTGGGAACGATGCCTTGTTATAACTGGGCCTGCTTTCTACTCTTTCTTTGTGGTCCCTCAGGTAAAATAGGTAATACGTCAAAGTAATTAATTATGGCTAAAACCAAGAGCTGTACTTTGCCAGCCTGAACTCTTTGGGAATGGGAATATGAGGACATTGTCCTCTCTGGGCAAATTTGCTTATGTTTATACATTTTTAAAACTGCTTATCCCTGAAGAAAAGAAATTAAGTCTCACAGTTATGGATTGGAAAGTCATGCGGATTTCTATTTTGAAAACAAGAGCTAAGACAACTGGCTAGAAGTAAATGCCCCAACTTCTCTTAACACTGCAGTTTTTAGAAGGCAGGTCTAATACCTACCTTAACAGCCATCTAGGGTTGAGCAGACTCTTGCTGTGTAGGGTTATAGGGTTATAGTTTAGGGATTCAAAATGTGACCTTTAGAATAGGCCCTGTCTTGTAAGTGGCTAGAAACATCAGTCACAGGCATAAAATGAGGCTTCTGGACTTTTCCATTACTACCCATGTATTCCTGGGTAGGTCAATCACAATTCTAAGTATAAAGTAGCCTCACAGACATGTTATGAACATGAACTATGGAAGGTATCATGCCAGGTGTTCCAGTGACAAAGATACATAGGACTAGGTCCTTTTCTCTCTCTTATATGGGTAAGGAAATTTAAGCCATTGGGCTTTGGGATCTCTAAAGCTCCTTTCAATCCAAAATTTCTTCAGTATGACCATGTCTGATGTTTCATTTATTTTAAATTATTGTGCTATGCTCAGTCACTTCAGTCGTGTCTGAGTCTTTGTGACCCCATGAACTGTAGCCCACCAGGCTCCTCTGTCCATGGGCTTCTCCAGGCAAGAATACTGGAGTGGGTTACCATGTCTTCTTCCAGGGGATCCTCCTACCCAGGGGTCAAACCTGCATCTCCAGCATTGCAGGCAGATTCTTTAGTGCTGAGACACCAGGGAGGCCATTACTAGATGCTTCAAATGTAGTATTTAAAAGTTGGCAGCAGTTTGGATGGGTTTTCTTATTATTCCCAATGATCCAAGACTTCTGAAATGCAATGGGAAAGGCAGAAAATTTAGCCATTTCCCAAATTTGGGCTCCTATCGGCACCTCTCATGTCCCCCACTGTCTCTGCTGAGATACCGGGAAGGTGATTCCAAATCAGAAAGGTCATCTTCTATGTCAATATGAGCATTGTTGCTATTAGGGTTTGCTACCTTCTTAATATCAATGGACCATCTCTAAACGAGGATTATTGCTAAGGTGACCATTTGGAATTATGGCAGGCAGAAGTGTAGGTTAAACTGTGGAGATATATTTCTTAACTTAGGTGCTTCAATGTGAAAAAATATATCTTGTATCAATGTGCACAGGAAAAAAGAGGAGAGAGCCTTCACTCTGGACTCTGAGGAGAAACGGGACAAAAAAATAGGCAGGTTCTATGTCACTAAAATGATATTTCCTTCTCTGGAGAAGGAAATGGCAACCCACTCCAGAATCCTTGCCTGGAAGAGTCCATGGACAGAGGAGCCTGGCAGGCTACAGTCCATGGGGTTGCAAAGAGTTGGACAAGACTGAGCGACTTCACTATGTCACTAAAGAAGGAAGTCAACTTGACTTTTGAGATTACTTGATGGGAAATTAAATAATACTTGTGAAGGGCAAGAAGGGCCAACCTTAGCTAATGGCTAGGTTCACTCCATCTGTCTTAACTGAGTAGGCTTCTTTCCCAGGAAGGCTCCAAAGGACCATCCTAAACATCTCAAGGGAGAAGGCAATGGCACCCCACTCCAGTACTCTTACCTGGAAAATCCCATGGGCACAGGAGCCTGGTAGGCTGCAGTCCATGAGGTTGCTAAGAGTCAGACACGACTGAGCGACTTCCCTTTCACTTTTCACTTTCATGCATTGGAGAAGGAAATGGCAACCCACTCCAGTGTTCTTACCTGGGGAATCACAGGGATGGCAGAGCCTGGTGGGCTGCCCTCTATGGGGTCTCACAGAGTCAGACACGACTGAAGCGACAGCAGCAGCAGCAGCAGCAAACATCTCAAGAGGTGACATCACAGTAACCTAAGTAGAATGCCAGAATAGCACCTCAGAGATAAACATGGAGATGGAATGGTGATTTTTTCATCTCTTAAATGGAAAATCATAGTAACAGTATCTACTTCATAGACTGATGTGACAATGAAAGAAATTCATACATGAAAGGGTACACAATAAGCACTTTATGAAACAACAATTTTAAAAAAGGAAAAGGAGTCATCCCAGTGCACCAGCCCCAAGCAACATGTGTATACCTGTGGCGGATTCATGTTGATATACGGCAAAACCAATACAATATTGTAAAGTTTAAAAAAAAAAAAAAAGAAAGAAAGAAAAGGAACGCTACCACTGAAGACTGAATCAGGCTATAATTTTTCCATGGTTTTATTCTCCAAAGTGAGTTCAAACATACTTGTCACACACATTTGTATATTAATGTACACATGAGTATGTTTATAGTATGGCTAAGTTGGTAGGAGTGTAGGTATACATATGTGTACATGAGCAGGGAGGGGGTCAAGTATAAGAGGGAGTATGTGGGTACTTAGTACAAAATTACATTGTACTTGGACATGATTACATGGCATCATTTTGCTTATTCTGCTCCAAAACATCTCTTCTTTTATTGCAATCTGTTTACTTGCACATCCAGCTGACATCTATTCTACTACTTTAATTCCTATTTTAATAATTTCCCCAATATCCTAATATCCTTATCATTTTTGGAAAACAAACTATTTGATAAAAGAGACTGCCTGCATTGTTCCCTATGCACTAAATTTTTAAACCTCCTAAAAATGGATGGCTTCCTGGTTGATTTTTCTCACTAGCATCATGTCCTGAAAATAACCTCTTTTTACTGTGCTGGTTGACACATAGCAAAGAGGGACTTTAATGCTTTTTCTTGCCAGCTAATCTGAGTCTCCATCAAGCTTAAAGTTACTTTCTTTGTTTATCAGGAGATATAAATCTAATAAGCATTTCCACTATCTTGAAACTGATATATGACAATGATACCCTAGGTCAAAATGAAAATTAAGGCAGTGTGATAACTATGTAGGAGATAGCTTCCTTACGATAACCCTCCCCATCTGTACAAAGATATGTTAAATTTCCACCAATCCAGGGAAACAACCCTATATTCTTTTAAATTGCTTTTAGGAGACTGAAAACAAAGATTCACTTTTTTTAAACTTGGTCATTACTGATTGCTTAAATCTTCACATTTCCCTTGTAAATAATGTATTATAGCTACATTGTAACAGAGGGCGCCACTGTGTGTGTTTGTTAACATCAGAGAATCCCATCAAGAGTCATGGCACCATGATGAATTATTAGGATTTTTTACAACTGTCTCAGGTTACTGCACCTAGGATCAGATGTATTCAGTTGGAATAATGGTAGTTAGATTTTTGTGCTAGAATACTAAAGGTGAGTAGAAGCATTTCCAGACATTGTTTTGTTCATACAAAGACCTGCCATTCAAAAAAAAAAAAAACACATTGCAATGAACAAAGTTCAGTTCAGTCGCTCAGTCATGTATGACTCTTTGTGACCCCCATGGACTGCAGCACACCAGGCTTCCCTGGCATTAGTCCATCACCTGCAGTTAGTCAATCACCAACTCCCAGAGCCTGCTCAAACTGATGTCCATCGAATTGGTGATGCAATCCACCCATCTTATCCTCTGTCATCCCTTTCTCCTCCCACATTCAATCTTGCCCAGCATCAGGTTATTTTCCAATGAGTCAGTTCTTCACATCAGGTGGCCAAGTACTGGAGTTTTAGCTTCAGCATTAGTCCTTCTGATGAATATTCAGGATTGATTTCCTTTAGGATTGACTGGTTTGATCTCCTTGCTGTCGAAGGGACTCTCAAGAGTCTTCTCCAACACCACAGTTCAAAAGCATCAATTCTTTGGTGCTCAGCTTTCTTTATGGTCCAACTCTCACATCCATATGTGACCACTGGAAAAACCATAGCTTTGACTAGATGAACCTTTGTCGGCAAAGTAATATCTCTACCTTTTAAAATGCTGTCTAGGTTGGTCATGGCTTTTCTTCTAAGGAGCAAGCATCTTTTAATTTCATGGCTGCAGTCACCATATGCAGTGATTTTGGAGCTGAAAACAACAAAGTCTGTCACTATTTCCATTGTTTCCCCATCTATTTGCCATGAAGCGATGGGACCAGAGCCATGGTCTTAGTTTTCTGAATGTTGAGTTTTAAGCCAACTTTTTCACTCTCCTCTTTCACTTTCAACAAGAGGTTCTTTAGTTCTTCTTCACTTTCTTCCATAAGGGTGGTGCATATCTGAGATTATTGATATTTCTCCCAGCAATCTTAATTCCAGCTTGTGCTTCATCCAGAATGGCATTTTGCATGATGAACTCTGTATACAAGTTAAATAAGCAGGGTGAGAATATACAGCCTTGACATACTCCTTTCCTGATTTACAACTAGTCTGTTGTTCCATGTCCAGTTCTAACTGTTGCTTCTTGACCTGCATACAGATTACTCAAGAGGCAGGTAAGGTGGTCTGGTATTCCCATCTGTTGAAGAATTCTCCACAGTTGTGATCCACACAGTCAAAGGCTTTGGCATAGCCAATAAAGCAGAAGTAGATGTTTTTCTGGAACTTTATGGCTTCTTCAATGATCCAATGGATGTTGTCAGTTTGATCTCTGGTTCCTCTGCCTTTTCTAAATACTGCTTGAACATCTGGAAGTTCATCGTCCACATACTATTGAAGCCTGGCTTGGAGAATTTTGAGTGTTACTTTGCTAATGTGTGAGATGAGTGCAATTGTGTGGTAGTTTGAACGTTCTTTGGCATTGCCTTTCTCTGGGATTGGAATGAAAAGTGACCTTTTCCAGTCCTGTGGCCACTGCTGAGTTTTCCAAATTTGCTGGCATATTGAGTGCAGCACTTTCCCAGCATCATCTCTGAGGATTTGAAATAGCTCAACTGGAATTCCATCACATCCACTAGCTTTTTTCATAGCGATGCTTCCTAAGGCCCATTTGACTTCGCATTCCAGGATGTCTGGCTCTCGTCCAGTGATCACACCACCGTGGTTATCTGTGTCATGAACAATAGAATGGGAAAGACTATAGATCTCTTCAAGAAAATTAGAGATACCAAGGGAACGTTTCATGCAAAGATGGGCACAATAAAGGACAGAAATGATATGATCCTAACAGAAGCAGAAGATATTAAGAAGAGGTGGCAAGACTACACAGAAGAACTATACAAAAAAGATCTTCATTGCCGGGAGCAGGAGCTCCACCCCTGGCAAAGGTCATGAGGAAGGAGGCTCGGCATACACAAAGGCGGAATCAAGCCTCAGGAGTCCCCCTGGAAATTCTCGAGCATCTACCCCAAAAACCAGAGTGTGCCTAACTTTCTGCTTTGTGCTGTCACCTACACCTCTGACTTTATGGGAGGGCTGTCCCCCACTACCTCTCTCTGAAAAAGGAGTTAACTTATAGCTCCAGTTAATAAAGTTCCTGGGTGTGATAGTGTTTCAACCTACAAACTCCTTTGGAAATCCTCTAGCCTGCCTGAATAGGTTTTTCCAGCCACATGTGATTGCTCAGAGCCTCCCAGCTGTGAGAGGCATGAGATGTTCTAAACTGTCTAAATACAGAGTCCTTTGAGCAGTTAAAAGATTGATTAGAAATTGTATTGGTGAAGGGTTTTTCACTTATTGGGCCAATGTTTGCTGCTAAGTCTCCATACCCCTTACCTACTGTGTTCTTGGCAGTGTATTGATTGATATAATGGGTGTATAGAAATGTAAGTAATAGCCTCAATGTTTGTAACCTTGGACCCTTGAGTTAATTCTTTTCTTGATTGAGCCCACCTCACCTTTGCCCTATAGGAATGCAGCTTTGTCCAGTGCTTTTTGGAGGCTGGCGCCTGACTTTAGAATAATCACCTTTAGAGAAAAATAAGTTTCTTAAAATGTTAACAGGCCTCCTGGCCAGAAGATGATGTAAATCACCTGAACTTTTGCATATGATAAGTTTGAAAGCCTGGCTTCGATTAGGACCAGGAACTGCTGTCCTTGCATGACTCCACCCCTTCCCCCATTATCCTCTATGCATAACTTAAGGTATAAAAACGACTTTGGAAAAATAAAGTGCAGGCCTTGTTCACCGAAACTTGGTCTCCCCATGTTTCTCTCTCTCTCAAATTCTGGCTGAGTCTCCATCTGGAGCGCAGAACCTGCCATGCTTACTAATTATGCCTGGGCTTCTAAGATCCGACCGGGGAGGCCTCAGTGTCTCCTCTCCTTCCGGGAGAACGGAAGGACGCCTGCGGCCTATGTAAGTGGTGCAAACTTCTTGTCGTGAAGTTTTATTGGTCTCCCGCGTAAACCAAGCTACTCAGCCTCTTTTCTCCACTGAATTTCCTCACTGAGCTATCCTCATTCTATTACTCTTTATATCTTTGATAAATATTTAAATAAATAGGTCACCTACACTGTTTCTCCTTCGAATACCCTGGATCAGCCGGGGCTGGACCCCGGCATTTCATGACACAGATAACCAATGTACTAAAGATCAAGATAAATTTAGATTAGAAATTCTATAATAATAATCCCAGGGAATTATATAAATATGTAAAGTGTGTCAAGCAAGATATGCTGCACTCAGTCGATGATTCTGCCATATTAAAGGTCAAAATTGGCAAAGATAATATGAATCATTCTCCTTCTATAAATTTCTTCCTTTTTCCCTCCTCTCCTTTCTTCTTCCCTTCCTCATTTCATTAAACATTTACTGAGCACTTGCTATTTACCAGGCACTGTGCTCGCTGCTATTGACAAGGAACACAATGAAGAATAATTTATAATCCCTCTTCTCAAAGAGCTCATAGTCTACTGTTCACATACCTCCTGAGCATCACTATTAACTGATTGTTAGGCAAGGGTATTACAACAGGGAGCACTGGTTGGTAAGAAGGCACAGATAAGTGACACATAACCCAAATTTAAAAGACAACTAAAAAAGCACAAAATGTTCTAATATCTTTGTCTCTCTGTAAAGCCAAACTGTCCCTCATACCGGAAGTACTGATTTCAGCTCAATATATTCGAGAGTTTTCTCCTGCCCAGTTTTCTGAAAACAAAATGGGCTATGACTTGTATAGAATGATTATCATTTGAATAATCAAATATATGTTTATGTCTGTTTGTTTAGACCTAAACAAGCTGGAGACTGAATAACATGATGTCTAATGCCATTTCAAACTGTATAAAATGACTATATTTAAATACAATAACAGAGCTTATTCAATCCCCACCCCCCTTCAATTCAAGCACTGCAAATTGTTTTGGGTCAGGGCCCACTGAACAAATAGTACCATCATCCTCCATGGTAAGAAGTCTACAGTACTAGGAGGCTCCTTCTCCTTCAATGTGTTCAGTCTCAAAGCTCAAAATATACCAAAGAAATATATTTGTTGTGGGGGTTCATATTAACCTACATTTGATATCTGGCAATGACTCTGGGTATCTGAAATAGAATCAAACAATTTTGAAAATAAATAAGAGTCATACAAAATCACTATAAAATGTATTATTTTAGAACTTGACAAGAAACATTTAGGGAAAATAAACTCCTTGACATAAAATTACTACTACTGCATTTGCTTCATTTGAAATGCAGAAAAAAATTTCAGTTGAATCAAAACTACATTTTTCTGTTGATGCAAGCATACAGTTATGTTTTTTTTTTTTATTTGCTGTGGGTTGCTGTTGTTGTTTATTTCTTTTTGGCAGCTTCTTCCAAATGTAACATCTAGTCAAGAGAATGATTTCTTGCAAACTTTATGCCATTATTTCCAAGGATAATAAAATAAGAAAAAGAAAAAAGAAGATCCTATATTCACTAAAATAACACAGAAATATAAGCTTTCACCCATAGACACCACAAGATTACACATACACACACACGCACAAATACACAGAGAGAAAAATAGTTAAAATATTTTGAAAACAGACATTTAACATCTAGTTTTAAAATCTGGATATTGTCCCCAAGCTCTGGTCCTCATTATACTATTATTTCCTTAAGAGATTTCTCCCTTAGTGATATCATCCTCTTTTACCATTTCAACCATCATTCCCCTCCATCTGTCTTTTCTATCAATCATCTCCACCTGACTTGTGCAATCTCCATCTTGATGTCTCAGTAACATATACAAATAAATTCAAAGGTACAACTCCTCTCTGTCTTCCTTATTTCTACTACTGTAAAGGAAAATCCTTTCCCTAATCACTCAAGTTGTAAACATTTGATCCCTTGCCCTTCATTTTGGCCTTTCTTATGTAGCCAATCATTTAATGATGCTAACTCTTCACAATGGCTATCATCTTCCTTCTCTTGCTCATGGTTTCTACTCTGTTTTAGGGATTTACCATCTTTAGTCTTAAGTATGGTAATAATCTTGTTCAGTTCAGTTCAGTTCAGTCACTCAGTTGTGTCCGACTCTTTGCAACCCCATGAATCGCAGCACGCCAGGCCTCCCTGTCCATCACCAACTCCTGGAGTTCACTCAAACTCATGTGCATCGAGTCAGTGATGCCATCCAGCCATCTCATCCTCTGTCGTCCCCTTCTCCTCCTGCCCCCAATCCCTCCCAGCATCAGGGTCTTTTCCAATGAGTCAACTCTTCCCATGAGGTGGCCAAAGTATTGGAGTTTCAGCTTCAGCATCAGTCCTTCCAATGAACACCCAGGACTGATCTCCTTTAGGATGGACTGGTTGGATCTCCTTGCAGTCCAAGGGACTCTCAAGAATCTTCTCCAACACCACAGTTCAAAAGCATCAATTCTTTGGCACTCAGCTTTCTTCACAGTCCAGCTCTCACATCCATACATGACCACTGGAAAAACCATAGCATTGACTAGACGGACCTTTGTTGGCAAAGTAATGTCTCTGCTTTTTAATATGTTATCTAGGTTGGTCATAACTTTCTGGATTCAATCCAGACTCTCCTTTCCCAACCTACTTCACAAAACACCAGACAAATTCTACTGAAAATAATATTTACACGTGTCATATTTTCCCCAAAACTTTCAATGGCATTCCTAATTATTTTAAGAACAGTGTATGAAACCTATAACCTAGAATTCAAGTTCCCACATATTTGGGCTCAAGTGTTATTCTTTTAAATTGATCAATGTGCCAAATTGTTTAGCATCCCTTACCACACTTAAGAGCAGACTGAAACTGGAGAAAGAAATAAAATATTGTACAATAAACAAGAATACAGGGTCTTCAGGCTAGGTCTGTGCCTCTCTGCCTATGTCTTTGCTTATATCATTTTTTGTCTACCTGAAAAACCACTACTGATCCTTCCTTGCTCTGCATATGCCTACTAACCCAAGCTCTCATGTCCATATTAATCACTCTATTTGATCTTCTCTAGAGCTATCCTCTGTGTTACATGCATTTAGCATCCTCTGCCTTATACTGGAATGATCTCTCTCTCTGGGTATCATTTTATTCCCCATTTAGACAGTCAGCTAATGAAGGTCAGAAAAAGGCCTGGCACTTCTTTGGTAGCCCTTGTGAACACTAGCCAGGCACTCAGCACATGCTGGTGTTTGAATATGGAGCATTTACCAAAATTGTGTCTTTGTCTGGTTTAGGGAAAATTCTTGACCTGACTCAGTCCTTTATTTAACTGATGCCAGTTTGTTTATTAGTGTGTAGACCTAGCCCCAATTAGTCTGCTATTCCTATAAATTATAACCTGCAGGGCCATGTACCTAACCTTTCTCTGTAGATTGAGTTTCAAACTGTGACTGCTTCTTTTAAGCACATCAGTCAAAATCCTGGTTCAGAGTTATTTAAAGTGGTTTGTATTTTATGGTCCTATGAAGACTTCACATTGCAACTGCTGAGCTTTAAAAACACAGAAACTAGAAAGAGGGTACAAGGAACTGCCATCTGTCCCTATAAACAATTATCGGCCAGCCATCTGCCCTTATACTGGGTAATGATTTTAATGCTGGTAATATCTGACTGAAATACTCTCTCTCCCTGGAGCCAAAGAAAGGGAACCCATTAAAAAGTGCTGATCCTTCTAGCTGTTGTTTGTGACTGTTTTCTCCCATAGAAGAGCCTATCATTTCATTTGAATCTCTATGCTCTTCTCTATGTATTAAAAAGTTATTCTTCATGACCCATCTACAAACACTGCAGCTTATCAAACAACTAGGTGCTTCTTCGTACAAATTACCAGAAAGAATTAATAGAACTGTAAAATATCATTTAAAACCATTTAAAATGAACCAAAGTATTGAATACAGTATAAAAGAGAGCTAATAGTAAAGGGATTAATGATTAACCTCAGGTTCAAGCCAAGCAGAATACAGAAATGAAAACCAGTTCTATGCCTTTCAAAATCAACTCCACAGAAGTTCACAATTTAATGTAATCCTTCTAATGGGTTCACTGCTTTATTTTTCTGTGATCAAAACTGAGGCAAATTAACATGTGAGTGATAATGAATTATTCTTTTAAGGTAGGGGATGGCTATTTGACAATGCATGGATTTCTACACGTGTGACTTAATACATGAAATCAAGGTCCTGCTTGGGGTATTAACTCTAAATCATGGTTCATTCAGCTCATTCCTGTTTTATACACAATTGTCCTAAAAGATATGTGGTAACTTGTAGCTTTTATCAATAATGTAAATCTCAAGGTTAGGAATATTACCCAAATGGGCAATGTGGGTTTTCAGTCAGTACCATTTCTTGAGAGACAAGCATTAACTGAGTTTCAACCCACAGTGTCCTAGACTAACTCATTTGTCCTGAAATTATTTGTTATTCAAGTGTAGACTCAATTTTTTAATAAAATAGGTTTCAATAAATGTGTCATTTCATACATTTAATCTGAGACAGATATCTTGCCAACAAGTTTCATGTCTAAACTAATTCTAATAATTTATACTTAAAGAATTTAATTATGTTCAACAATTCTTTGCCTTGCTTTTAATTGTTTATTATATTCTTTCCTCTAAGAAGCACGGCTTCTCAGAAGTCTGCCTTAAGTAATGGGAGATGAGCTCCTACAATATTGGCTAACCCACTGAAACTAGCTAGGAAATTTTCAGCTAGCTGATAGAAGGTATGAAAAAAGTAATTCTCAGACACGCTGTATAAGGATGTGAGAACTTTTGCTGCAAATTTCGGATCTGGATCTACAAATAAGTATCACTCCCATAGAAGCTTCAGGGACTGAGAGTTTTAAGGGCTGTTAAAACCCTAAGAAGAATGCATGCTCCTCTAGAAAATGGCCAGTTTCTTTGACTTGACAAATGATGCTAAACAATGTATAAAATAAAACCTCAATTTAGAGCTAAGAACTATTAATGAGGTGTAATTTTATTTACATTTTAGTAAACAAATTTAAAAAAAAGATCAATCATAAGTCTTTTTATAGAAAAATGTGAAAACAAGACACATTTTTATTATTGCTGCTTTAAAATGTATAACTTTCTTTGTTCTCCTGTACCTGACAATTTTAAATACATGAGTTGTGCTATTTATATTATAATAATCACAACATGTTGTTTAAGAATAAAAGGAAAGCATAAATTTCCACATCATTCAACTTTCATTTGAAATCTTTGCTATTTTTTTTCTAAGTCTTTTCTTGGAATAACAGAAATTTCTCATTATCTTGACACTTCAGGTGCAAAAAAGACATTAATAAGGCAGATATTACTGTCATTGCCCCACTAGGAGTATGAAAAGATAATGAGTGAATCTGGTAAAAGAAAAAAAGTGGAAACAGAAAAGAAAATCTATAGGTGGCAATTTATTCACCAATGTCAATTGATGACTCATTCCCCTAGCTAGCTCTGCAGCTTGCCAAGGAACTTTGCTGGAGAAAGGACTCCTTCTGGGCTTGCTTACTGCAGTGCGTTTTTGCTTGCTGGTGTTAGATTCCTGCAGCTGTTGCTTTTTCCTGCAGAGGGGCTGCCACTATAAAAACTCAAATGCTACTGCAGTAGCAGTATGTATTGGATTCCCAGAAAGTCTTTGGTAGAACAGTGAAGAAAGTGAAATAAGCACCTCAGCATCAGGATGACCCAAGTTCTTGTACTAGATCATTTGCAAATTACCTGTGAGAGCCTTACTAAGTCATTTGCCTCCTGTAAATATCACTCTCCTCACCTGTAAACCAAAAGATGTGGATCCAACTACATAATTTGTACTCCTCTTACTTGATGACCCTAGGAATAGCTTATCTGTATTTGTATTCATTAAGTGGAGGATTCTTAAGATATTTAAAGATATCTATTTTTTTTCTTTGGCGTGGGTACTCTTGCTTAATAGCTGATGGATTTGTGACTTAAAAGCTTTTCAGACATAACTACCAAATATAAATACTATGCTGATCTCAGGCCTTTCTTTAAAAACAGAATCAATGCCTGTACAACATATTTGAATACACAATATTTGAATATACAATATTCAGGGCTTCCCTGGTAGCTCAGTCCATAAAGAATCTGCCTGCAATGCAGGAGAGCACCTGCAATGCAGGAGACCTGGGTCTGATCCCTGGGTTGGGAAGATCCCATGGAGAAGGGAAGGGCAACTCACTAAAGTATTCTTGCCTGGAAACTTCCATGGACAGAGGAACCTGGTGGGTTACAGTCCAAAGGGTCATAAAAGTTGGACACTACTTAGTAACTAAACCATCAAACCAACACAATATTTAATCCCATGTCTTACTTATTTTTTTTTCTTGCCTACTTAGTAATCATTTCCTTATTTTTTGTTACCCATTTCCAATTTTTTTCAGCTATTGGGTGGGCAAATGCTTCAGAGATCTGCCCTCTTCTCTCTCAAGGGGTTCACTGTGATTAGCTTAAACCAATCAATGTAATCCTATTTCTCTTCTTAGAGAAATTTAAGGGTAGGTGTTCTGGGATAGGCTTACTTACAAAAAAAAAAAACAAAAACAAACAAACAAACAAAAACGGATTTTCAAAACAAATATGTGAGAATGTGCCTGGATCACAAAATGCCACAACCATTTTACAAACACAAGTAACCAAATTGCTAAGAATGGCAGAATAGAAAGAACGAACTTGGATTACTATTGACATTATATAGTCTCTTAACTAACCAGTCCTGGACAGTTCATAGTTGCATAGTTCTTAAGTGAGATAGTAAAATGTCCTTTCTGTTTTAGCTATTTACAGTATTTTTATAATTGCATCTATAAGCACCCTGATAAACATACTTAAGTAAAAGAAGATATTAAATAAACAATAGAATATATTATAGCCTCTGCTCTCAAAATGATACATTTCTACTTGAAAGATTGAGAATCTTGTTTTCTTTCCTATTATAGCATGTAAAGGACACCAAAAGTTTATAATGTACTCATTTATATTGATAGTTTCAAATAATGATATCTGCATTGTATTTGATGATGAAGTACCTGTTAATGTTTAACCAAATTTTAATAATTTGCTTGAATGTTATGTCTCTACTATCCCACATATTCAGCATTATTGAATTTTATATGCAATGTGCTAAAATGACCAGCTATTTTGGAGTTCTGTATTATTTATTATAGGGACACAGTTCCAAAGTACTTTGTATCATCTTATATTTAATTCACAGAAACGAAAAACAGTAATATATTATGTCACTAGATAAGAACATCGTGAGTTATGAACAGACAGTGCCAGGCTCCTCAAATGACAGCTCAAGCCATCCACCTGATTTTTTTTCATGCAAGTTAGGTATGAGTTTCACTCTCAGCCAAGGGCTTGACTTAGATCATTCTAAAGTTTCCCAGTATGAGAGATTCTCAGAAATGAGATCCAGACTGTCAACAGACTTAAAGCCATCCTGGCCCAGAATTCTGGGATCTCCCTTTAATACTCTTTCCTCCACCTCTTCATTGGACAAGTCTCAAATTTAGTTAGACTTTAAGTTCATTTTTTTTTTCATAAATTGCTGAGCACTGCACTAAATTTAAAACCTAAATTTAGAGCTAAGAGCTATTAATGAGGTGTAATTTTATTTATCATTTTAGCAAACAAATTTAAAAAGAGATCAAATCTTTTATAGAAAAAATGAAAATGAAGCACATTTTTATTATTGCTGCTTTAAAATGTATGACTTTCTTTTTTTCTGCTGTACCTGATAAGTTTTAATACACGAGTTGGATGCTGGGTTTTTAATAGTGAACAAGATACATGAAATTCTGGTCTGCTGAGGTTTATAGACTAGTGCTGTCATCCTGTGTCTAGTATTATACTCTCGCCCATCATTCTAGTATAGACAATTTTATGTCCTTCATACAGTCTCTTGATTAACCAATATATTACAGAAACTCGGAGAAGGGTTTTGTCAGACAATCCAGGGTAGACTTTGGAATTTTTGTAAAGATGAATTTACCATCAAATCCCTTGATCTTAGCCTCAAGACTCTTGAAATTTCACCCAATTCTACATGTCCAAAATGCTTTTTCCAACATCATCTTACACAAGTCATGGCATTAGTCAGGCTGGACTATTCGTTATCCTCAAAATTGGCCACAAGCATTTGTGATATCCTGAATTGTAACTCAAACTGGCTTTGCTCATAGAAATAAATCACACTGGCAGTTAGGTATTTGTGAAATACTGCTCTAAGTAGACATATGGAGTATATTGCTGGTTAAATCTCTAAAACTTAAACATTAAGCATTTAGAACATTGGAACTCAGAATTCATTTATCATAGAAACAAACTATTCCATTAAAAATGAATTTTGGGAGCACAAGTAATTAATAAGTATTAAATGCTTGTTCATGTAAGATGTCATCATTCTGATTTTTGAAAAGATTAAATATCAGTATTTGTATTTGACTATATTTTTCTAAAAGTACATGTTACCACTAAGTCTTGGCAAATGCTCAATAATGTTCTGGAATAGTCTACCATGAGCTTGTTTTATTATGCTTTGCCTCTTTCTTTCCAAGTTTAAAATTCTCTCAAATTTAGTTAATTAAAATATTCTATTAATTGCTCTCAGAATAATTAGAATTTTACTATCTTTACAAGGTCAAGATTAAACTGACTTATTCAGAAGGAACTGCTATCAATGAATATTACAACCATTTCCCACTCAGCTATTTCAATACGATATTTCCATACTGGTTCCTGCCCTATGCTGCATTTCTTTGCCATCATTTTAATTTCTGAACAGAGAATAATTTAGGGTATTTGAATAAAGAAGATGTACTCACCCTGGGTAACAGAAAAGGGGAAATGCTTTAGCTACAAGAGCTCCTTTTGTTTAAAAAAAAAAAAAAGAAAGAAAGAAAGAAAAGAAAAATGGACCTAAAAGCTCTTCCTGACCTTAGTAAAGTTCAAGTCACGGAAAACTCCAAGGATATGAAACACAGCTCTGTGTGAATGTTTACATATAAAAGTTGATATGTGGAGAGTGGGAATCTTCCTAGTCATCTCTATTCACTAATGCCCCAGAAAGACACATAAAATCCACAATCTGATTTTGCTTGATAAAGGCAGCATATTCATTCATACTTAGTAATCCAGTCTAGACACTACCTTCGCCTCCAGTCCCAAGCCTCCAGCTAGCATGCTGCAAGAGTTTCTATTTCTCTTGTAGCTTGTCCTTACAGTCCCACCCCTCCCCCACTAAAGACTCAAATAAGCACCAGGAAGCACTTATGTAAATAGCAACTCCTCAGATTCCATCCTGAAACAGAATTCTTATGATTCCAATTCCATTCTCCTGCCCGCCTCCTAACATATGTCTTTAAATTCACTTATCTGAGAGCACCATGAGTAAGCATGCTGCTTCACAGATAAAACTTGTGTAAGAGGATTAAGAAATCTTCACATTTTGTCTCAGTTAAAAGGAAGATTTTCTTCAATTTTCAAAATCAATTCACTCTCTTTGCCTTTTTACCAATTCATATTATCAGTAGTTAAACGATGTTTATTTTATTCATATCATTTAATTTTAATCCATTTCATAGAATTTCCTTAATGTATAGCTCAGAATGAGGACATTTTTAGTAAGTTCTGTCTTACTTGTTAAGGGAGAGCCTCATTATAGATTTTCAATTTCTTCCTGAACCAATGATTTGCACTAAATTCAGAGATGAACTGTAGGCTATTTTCATGTGACACCACTTCAATTTGGTTGGAAATGTAGGTATTTATTTTGCTTTTTCAGAGCATTCTTCCAAACTTTAATCTGTTTCCAATCATCTCACATTTCTCACATATCTGTTCCTAAAACAGATTCATGTCACTCATTATTTTCTACCTAATTGACTGGGTCTTGTTATGTAAAGCAGTCAGTGAATGTATTGATATTTTTCTTTTTTTGGTAAATTGAAGTGGTGTCACTTACAGAGAAGGCAATGGCAACCCACTCCAGTACTCTTGCCTGGAAAATCCCATGGAAGGAGGAGCCTGGTAGTCTGCAGTCCATGGGGTCGCTAGAGTCGGACACGACTGAGCGACTTCACTTTCACTTTTCACTTTCATGCATTGGAGAAGGAAATGGCAACCCACTCCAGTGTTTTTGCCTGGAGAATCCCAGGGATGGGGGAGCCTGGTGGACTGCCGTCTATGGGGTCGCACAGAGTCGGACACGACTGAAGCGACTTAGCAGCAGCAGCAGCAGCATGTTAAAAATTATTGGTAACTTCTATACTTATAATGAAGTGTTTGTGGAAGAACATTACCTAATTTGGCAATCAGCACAGTTTTATTGTATGTTTATTGTAATTTCAATCCATCAATGAGCTCAAGTCAATAAGAATGCAATAAGTTTCTATTACACACAAATATGTACTGAGTAGAGGGTGAGGGAAAGAAAATGCACAGAGATGGCAGGACACAGGTTTTGCCTCCAGGGGCTCACAGTCTACTGAAAGAGACCTTCAACTTACTGCTACAGAAAACAGAATGAAAGTGAAGCTATAAATGAGAATAAAAAACATGATATGGAATTAACATCTTTTTTATGGTAGAGTTATCTTATTAACCCTACACAGAACTACATTTTACACCCTGTGAGGAAAAAAGATGGGTATTATAACTAGTTTTGGATTTCTAACAGTGCCTTTCACATAATTGGTTATTAATAAACATCCACTGAATTGTAAACTGCACTCAAAACAAATTTTGTGGTCTTGACAACAATAGAAGGCTGTCTTGCTCTTTATAGTGATGCTACAGTCTGTGGTATGTATAGCTTAAATCTTCTGACTTTCTTTATTTGAGTGTGCAGTAAAACAAACAAGTAAATACAGTAACTTTTCAAATCTTGTTTAAGAAATAGCTAGGAAGAAAATCAACAGTAAAAATAAAGCCAACTGCCACCTTCCAATTTTGAGCCAGTCACTTTCCTTATCTTGAGCACAGTTTTCCACTTGAGTCCTTCCATATCCAGCAGTATGTGATTCTCTTCCCTGATAGCAAGTTTTTCCTCAAGCTACTTCCTCATTTCCCTGCTTCTTAGCAAATTTTCTCAAAACTGGGCTAATATTTACTATTAAAATAGCAGCAAATATCCCTCGCTTCCCAGTCTTTCACCAAACCCACTTCAGTTAAGGTTTTCTTCCCACCATTTCACTGAATCTACTTTTTTCAAGCTCAACAGTGACCTTCAATTTATGACACCCAATGGCTACCTCTCTTTCCTCATCTTCTGTACCTCTTAGTAGCATTAAATACTTCATCACTATCTCATTCTTAAAAGTCAGCCTTCATTTGTTCTCCATGACACCTCCCTCTTGACTTACTTCCTTGTTTTCCTGCCATGCTCAGATTCCTTTCCTTGCTCAGCCTCCTCTAAGTGAGGGCACTGCACTCATTCCTGGATTGTCTGCTCATTTATGTCTAGAGTTTCACACTATGTGATTTCAACAAACCCAATAGCTCTCAATACCACGATATACCAAGGACTCTTTATATAACTTCATTCCTGAACACTATACTTTTTCATAAAATATCATACCTGAAGTCTCTAGTCTATGCCTAATAGGCCACTGCAAGTTAATTTGGTCAAAACTAAAACCTAATCCAAGGCAATTATCTTAAGGCTGCATTATCTTTTTCCTCACTGTTCACCTCCATGGGGTTGATGACTAAATGACTATAATATTTTTTTACAAACTTAAAATGGAATTTACCATAAAATAACTTTCTAAGCATATTGCCAAGAAACTCATTTTTCCCCTAGTTAGTAGCAGATCTGTTTTCAGCTGTGAAATTTCCATTTTTTTCATAGTTATAATTCTCTGCTGAGAACTAGTCTCTTTCCATTCATTTTAAGAGCATTCACCTTTTCTTCATGGAGCATGCTTATAATAGCTGCTTTGAAGACTTTATTTTATAATTTTGACATCTGGGTCATTTTAGGATTAGCATCTGTTTTCTTTTCCCTTCAGAATTGGCCACTTTTCCTGGCTCTTCATACAACAGATAATTTGGGATTATAGCTTAGATTTGAATATTATGTTGTAAGATTCTAGGTTCTGTTAAAATTCTCTGGAGACGTTGATTTTGGTTTTGTTTTTGTTTCAGCTGGCAATCAAGCTGGTCATGTTTAGACTGTAGGTTGTTTCTCATTTTATGCAGGCAATGATTCCAATGTCTGTTTTTGGTTTTCAAAGCCTTTGTTACACTTTTCAGCTGTATTCTGCACATGAACATCTCAGTGGTTAGTCTGGAACTCGGGTGGCATTGTGTATTGCAGTTCCATCCTTAAAGCCTTTCTTATTTCTTTGGGTCTGTTGCATGTACGCACAGGGGAATGTTGGGGATGGGCCTGGGACTTGATTAATTCATACATGGAATTTGGAGTGCCCTATTTTAGTTCTATCTTCTTCAAGAAACCTTTCCTCCCAACTCTTTGGGTCACCTGGGCTCCTATTTATAGTTTCCTCTATCCAGAGAGGCAGGTTTTCTCTCAGGACGACAGGTGTCCACATGGCCTCCTTTCCTGCCACTACAGCTGTGCAGCTTCTTATCTGGGACTTGCATTGTGACGCCAAGGGAGAAAAGAAAAGGAAAGATAAACAACTCAAGGATTCTTCACACTTTGTTTTTGTTTGTTTAGATTTACAGAATCTCCTTTCCCTAGCTCCCTGGCTAAAAAGAGGTGGTTTCTCTCAGACTCCTTGCTTTCCTCACTCAAAGTGTAGTTCTGAGGGCCTTCTCTGGTGGGTCAGTGGTTAAGAATCCTCCTTGCAATGCAGGGGACATGGGTTCAATCCCTGATGGCGGAAGGAAGACCCCACCTGCCTTGAAGTAACTAAAACCGTGCGCCATAACTTGAGTCTATGGCTTCAGAGTCTGTGCTCCACAGCAAAGATCCTGCATGTTGCAACTGATGCAGCCAAATACATAAATAAATGAACATTTGAAAAAAAAATATTTTGAAAAAGTGCAGTTCTGAGGCTTGGTTCACCCTTGGTTTAAAGCCAGGCAATAAAGAAGGGGGGAACAAAAAGAACATTCCTGTCATTATTTACTTTTCAGCATCTTCAGGCAGCTGCATTTTGGCTGTAATTAACTGGAGAATTAGATTGTAGTGACTTTCTCTCTCTTAGCCAACACCGGAAGTGCCACTATCTTTTTCAATCATTCTTTGTTTACCGATAAAAATGTAATGCCCATATAGGCTCTCATAATCACTGCTGAATTCACAGAGCAAGAACAGTGCTCAGCACATAATGAACATAATGTATTTGTTGAATGTATTAATCAGCTAATTAATGTGTATTTATTTCCTTTCATTAATTTTTTTTCCTAGAATGATGCCAACTACAGGAATATGGATTTCAGGATCTCTTATTTAAATAATGATGCCATTTCCCTTGTCAAAAAAAAAAAATTTTTTTTTAGTCCTTCTATGATGTTCAATGGAGGAGGATAGAAGTTAAGTTGGAGGGTCACTTGACAATTTTTTATGGAAGTGGTGCAAAACTGAAATAAAATTGACCTGCTATTTTGTCTAAGCCCTAAGTCAACCTCACTGTGCTTCTATTAGCATTACAATATATTGAAAAATCTTTATGATACTAACTCAAGACCCCTAGAGAATTAAAAAAAAATTTTAACATTTTCTTAAAATTACTTCTCAGAAGCCAGCATTTTAGTAAAATACTCTTTAACAACTTAAACATTATGTAAGTTGCAATTTACCAGTTCTGAACTTTCTTCCTTTTTATAGATAAGGTATTAAAATGGCCTGTAATTTAAAGGAAAGAACACTGTGCCCATCTTTGCCCTTGTTATGCACTGAGGCAATTGAATTGAGTTTCCATGGGCACACACTGATCATTAGGCTAGCAGTAGAGCAAGAACAAAATGAACTAAATTTAATGAGTAGCTGGGTATTTGAGAAATGCAGCACTTCTAATAGCAAGTATCATAGGACAGTATCAACAAATCTTTTCCAGTATCTGATGAATGAATATACCATCCAAGCAATCCTAAAAATGCTTAATAGTCCAGAGGTTGAAAGGATCCGGAGCACCTACCTGGAAACACAGTATAAAGTCCTTCTACATTTAACACTTCAGCTGTCTCTATCAGGGCCTATTTAATTTATATAAACTATTTCTGGAGTTCTACTGGAGAACTTTAAGATATAGATTTATAGTGCTTCCTATAATATAAATGAATGATATAATTTATAGTCTAAATAAGGACATAGTAAAGAAAGGAGGTGCTATTGATAATTATGGTAGGAAAATGGGAACAAACTGGGATTCTCCCGGACAAACCAGGATGTGGTCTGTCTGCATGATATAGAAGGTATGATGTACCATCTGTAAAATTGGTCCAGCTAAACTCTCTGAATTTACAGCAAGTAAAACCCACAACAATAAAAATTCTAAATATATTAAAAAGCACAATCCTAATCTCAACAGACGGTGACTGCAGCCGTGAAATTAAAAGACACTTACTCCTTGGAAGGAAAGTTAGGACCAACCTAGATAGCATATTCAAAAGCAGAGACATTACTTTGCCAACAAAGGTCCGTCTGGTCAAGGCTATGGTTTTTCAAGTGGTCATGTATGGATGTGAGAGTTGGACTGTGAAGAAGGCTGAGCGCCAAAGAAAGGATGCTTTTGAACTGTGGTGTTGGAGAAGACTCTTGAGAGTCCCTTGGACTGCAAGGAGATCCAACCAGTCCATTCTGAAGGAGATCAGCCCTGGGATTTCTTTGGAAGGAATGATGCTAAAGCTGAAACTCCAGTACTTTGGCCACCTCATGCGAAGAGTTGACTCATTGGAAAAGACTGTGATGCTGGGAGGGATTGGGGGCAGGAGGAGAAGGGGACAACAG
Organism: Bos grunniens; assembly: GCF_055505025.1. Classification (NCBI taxonomy): domain Eukaryota; kingdom Metazoa; phylum Chordata; class Mammalia; order Artiodactyla; family Bovidae; genus Bos; species Bos grunniens. The sequence goes on from NC_141194.1 coordinate 139,993,132, forward strand.
AGGATGCGATGGCTGGATGGCATCACTGACTCGATGGACATGAGTCTGGGTGAACTCTGGGAGTTGGTGATGGACAGGGAGGCCTGGCGTGCTGCAATTCATGGGGTCGCAAAGAGTCGGACATGACTGAGCGACTGAACTGAACTGAACTGAATGATGTTCATAGAAGAGAAAGCTAAAAATGTTACTATTGTAGGTAGGGATCCAACACTACCTTCAAGATAGATGATTCAAAAAAAAAAATATTAAGAATTATTCCTGACTTAATAGCATGAACTGTCTTTCAGAGGAGCCAAATAATCCTCATTTATGAGTAAAAGTTCTTCCTCTCAATAGATTTCTTGCCAATACAGGTGGAAGAAATACTAGAATTACAAAAATTATTCTTTTGCAATCCCTAATGAATTTATATATTCAAACAATAATCATCACTGAATGAAATCATTAGATAAAAGGTTTTTGGAGAATTTCATAACAGAAGAATTATACTGGCACCATCTACCAACTAGGTACTCAATTCAGTAAGTTTAGGAAAACAAGGCATTATTTGCCTCTTGATGTAATGTGATATGAATTGTATAACACTACCTGCTGCTGCTAAGTCACTTCAGTCATGTCCGACTCTGTGGAACCCCATAGACAGCAGCCCACCAGGCTCTCATCCCTGGGATTTTCCAGGCAAGAACACTGGAGTGGGTTGCCATTTCCTTCTCCAGTGCATGAAAGTGAAAGGTGAAAGTGAAGTCGCTCAGTCATGTCCAACTCTTCACAACCCCATGGACTGCAGCCCACCAGGCTCCTCCGTCCATGGGATTTTCCAGGCAAGAGTACTGGAGTGGGGTGCCATTGCCTTCTCCATATAACACTACCTATGATATACCAAAAAAAGTTGAATTTAAAGCTAATTATTAGATGATTTAAAGGAAATAAGGTGGTAGAGGAACAAGTTAAAAAACATCACAGGGAAGCAAAAACATCTAGATTATGAGACTGTTACAAGATAACTTGGCTTGATTTTTCAGCAAGTCATTAGAATGAAGAAAGGAAAAAAAAAAAAAACAAGGAAAGGAGAGCTATTGTTGAATAAGAATATAAAAGACATTAAACTAAATATAATGTGTTGGATTCTAATTTAACAAATCATATTCTATCTCAGACAATCCAATAATATCTATCTTAGGGAATATGATATTTGAGCAATAACCAATACAAGGTATATACAATCCTGCTGATATATTTTATTTACCTCTCCTAATCCATTCTTTGTGCTTCTCTGGTGGCTCAGAAAGTAAAGAATCTGCCTGCAATGCAGGAGAACTCATGTTTGATCCCTAGTTTGGGAAGATCCCTGGAGAAGGAAATGGCAACCCAATCCAGTATCCTTCCCTGGGAAATCTCAAGGACAGAGGAGCCTAGTGGGCTACAGTCCTTGGGTCGAAGAGTCGGACAAGACTGAGCAGTTAACACTTTCACTTTCAATCCATTCTCTACTCATTTTCTGCCCATGGAGGGTAACCTGTATAACTTATATAAAAAGGTACTGTTTCTCTTAGTTTTCCGTTTGGTTAATCTATTGCAAGGTGCTAGCTCAAGAGCAGAGGATTAGCCATGTTGGATACATACCTCCACCAAAGAGAACTCATTGTCAAAGGGACCCATGTGGCCAAACCATGCCAGCTTTCCTAGGATTTTTCCAGTTTTAGCATCAAAAGTCTCACATTCCAGAAAATGCCTCAGTCTGAGGAAAATCCGGATGGTTGATCACAAGGGGTGAATCTCTCCATTTAGCTAGATTCTCAAGATTTTTCTAATTGCTTCTTTCTCCTTGACCCTTTAGGCCTATGAGTGGTAATGGGTCCCTGATGCCATTAACTCCAGAGTAATTGTTGTTTTTCTTACCCTTCCCCTATGCATTTGTAAAGACTACTTTTATTACAGTTTGTTTAACCCTTTTTGAGGCTGTGATTTGTTTGTGCCCATGCACTGAGTGTATGTAAAATAAGGAAATTTGTCAGTCTTCAAAAGTGTGATAATGACATTTTCTTGTAAAGAAGTATCTATGGTTTTGAAGATGCATACTAAAGTATATTGAAGCAAAATTACAAGATACCTGGGATTTAAAAAAAAATGTTTTACTAAAATAAGGGGGGTGTAGATAAAGCAGGAGTATCAAAACTTGGTAATTCTAGAATATGGATTCTGGGTATGAGGAGGTTAATTTTACTGTTCTTTATATTGTGAATGTTTGAATTTTTACAAAAATTAAATAGAGGTAATTCATGCAATTTGAGTTACATGAGGAAAGTTACTAGTTAGTCACATTATTAGTCTTAATATTTTAATCTTAATATTTTAAGAAAATATTAGGTCAGTGCAAACGTAATTGCTCTTTTGGACCATGAATTACAAAATCTTTATAACTAGGCTCAAACTCTTTTTATTAAACAAAATAAGAACCATTACAATCAACACATTTTTGCCAATGAGAAATAAATTTGTTTATTCTTGTAGCATAAAAATCTGTGCTTTGGGATTTGAAGAACTCTTGGAAAGCATTTTCTGCCTCCTGCTGGTTGTGGAAATGTTTTCCCTGCAAAAAGTTGTCAAGAAGCTTGAAGAAGTGGTATTTGGTTGGTGAGAGGTCAAGTAAATATTGCAGATGAGGAAAACTTCATAGCCCAATTCGTTCAACTTTTGAAGTGTTGGTTGTGTGATGGACAGTCAGGCATTGTCATGGAGAACAGGGCCCTTCCTGTGGACCAATGCCAGATACGGGTGTTGTGGTGTGCATCTCATCAAAATGCTGAGCATACTTCTCAGATGCAATGGTTTCACCAGGAGTCAGAAAGCTATAGTAGACCAGATGAGCAGCAGACCAGGAGACAGTGACCATGACCTTTTTCTGGTGCAAGTTTGGCTTTGGGGATGTGCTTTGGAGCTCCTTATTGGTCCAGTCAAAGAGCTAGTCATCACCAGGTATCATATAAAATCTACTTTGTTTCACACTTCATAATCTGATCAAGAAACTGCTAATTGTTATTGCACAGAGTAAGAGAAGGCAACACTTCAAAATGAAAATTTTTTTTGATTTGCAGTAAGGCCATGAGACACACACATACCCAGCTTTTTCAGCTTCCCAATTTGCTTCAAATGCTGAAAAACTAGAATAGTTGATGCTGAGTTACTCAGCAACTTCTTGTGTAGCTGAAAGAGGATCACAAGCTGCAATCAAGATTGCCGGGAGAAATATCAATAACCTCAGATATGCAGATAGAACCACCATTATGGCAGAAAGTGAAGAGGAACTAAAGAGTCTCTTGATGAAAGTGAAAGAGGAGAGTGAAAAAGTTGGCTTAAAGCTCAACATTCAGAAAACGAAGATCATGGCATCTGGTCCCATCACTTCATGGCAAACAGATGGAGAAACAGTGGAAACAGTGGTTGACTTTATTTTTCTGGGCTCCAAAATCACTGTAGGTGGTGATTGCAGCCATGAAATTAAAAGACGCTTGCTCCTTGGATGGAAAGTTATGACCAACCTAGACAGCATATTAAAAAGCAGAGACAGTACTTTGGCAACAAAGGTCTGTCTAGCAAGGCTATGGTTATTGCAGTAGTCATGTATGGATGTGAGACTTGGACTATAAAAAGCTGAGCACTGAAGAATTGATGCTTTTGAACTGTGGTGTTGGAGAAGACTCTTGAGCGCCCTTGGACTGCAAGGAGATCCAACCAGTCCATCCTAAAGGAGATCAGTCCTGGGTATTCATTGGAAGGACTGATGCTGAAGCTGAAACTCCAATACTTTGGCCACCTGACGCAAAGAACTGACTCATTTGAAAATACCCTGATGCTGGGAAAGATTGAAGGTGGGAGGGGAAGGGGACAACAGAGGATGAGATGGTTGGATGGCATCACTGACTCAATGGACATGAGTATGAGTAAACTCCAGGAGCTGGTGATGGACAGGGAGGCCTGGTGTGCTGCGATTCATGGGGTTGCAAAGAGTTGGACAAGACTGAGCGATTGAACTGAACTGAACTGAAGAGGTTCAACTTTGATGATGGCTCTCAATTGGGCATTGTCAACTTCTGATGGCCAGCCACTTTGCTCCTCATCTTCAAGGCTTTCATCTCCTTTACAAAACTTCTTGAACCATCACTGCACTGTACATTTGTTAGCAGTTCCTGGGCTAAATGTGTTGTTGATGTTGCAAGTTGTCTCTGCTGCTTGAGGACCCATTTTGAACTGAAATAAGAAAATTCTCAAATTTGCTTTTTGTCTAACATAATTTCTATAGTATAAAATAAATAGCAAGTAATAAATAGAAAGGAACGAACAACTGAAGAGCTTCTTGATGAAGGTGAAAGAGGGGAGTGAAAAAGTTGGTTTAAAACTCAACATTCAAAAAACTAAGATCACGGCATCTGGTCCCATCACTTCATATCAAGCTATGAGAAATTCTTAAAGAGATGGGAATACTAGGCTGCCTTATCTGCCTCCTGAGAAATCTGTATGAAGGTCAAGAAGCAACAGTTAGAACTGGATATGGAACAACTGACTAGTTCAAAATTGGGAAAGAAGTATGTCAAGGCTGTATATTGTCACCCTGCTTATTTAACTTCTATGCAGAGTACATCAGGTGAAATGCCAGGTTGAATGAATCTCAAATTGGAATCAAGATTGCCAGGAGAAATATCAGATATGCAGATGACACCACTCTAATGACAGAGGCAAAGAGGATCTAAAGAGCCTCTTGATGAAAGTGAAAAAGGAGAGTGAAAAAGCTGGCTTAAAACTCAACATTCAAAAAACTACGATCATGGCATCTGGTTCCATCACCTCATGGCAAATAGATGGGGAAAAAATGAATACAGTGACAGATTTTATTTTCTTGGGCTCCAAAATCACTGCGGACAGTGACTGCAGCCATGAAATTCAGATACTTGCTCCTTGGAAGAAAAGTTATAACAAACCTAGACAGCGTTTTAAAAAGCAGAGACATTATTTGCTGACAAAGTCCGTTTAGTCAAAACTATGGTTTTTCCAGAAGTCATGTATGGATGTGAGAGTTGGACCATAAAGAAGACTGAGTGCCGAAGAATTGATGCTTTTGAACTATGCTGTTGGAGAAGACTTGAGAGTCCCTTAGTCAGCAAGAAGATCAAACCAGTCAATCTTAAAGGAAATCAACACTTAATATTCCCTGGAAAGACTGATGCTGAAGCTGAAGCTCCAGTACTTTGGCCACCTGATGTGAAGAGCTGACTCATTGGAAAAGACCCTGATGCTGGGAAAGATTGAAGTCAGGAGGTGAAGGGGATGACAGAGGATGAGATAGTTGGATGGCATCACTGTCTAAATGGACATGAGTGTGAGGAAACTCTGAGAGTTAGTGAAGGACAGGGAAGTCTGCAGTCCATGGGGTCACAAAGATTTGGACATGACTGAGCAACTGAACAACAATATAAGCCTAAACTGATTATGAACATGTAAATTATTACTAGTCTTAAAAAAGCTTATATTGAATTAATCCAATTTTCTCCAAGTCTCCTTATGACCAGGAATAATATGTGCAGAAATACTGGTCAATAATACAGACTGTTATCTCTATTGTTATCAATAACAGTAGATATTGTTCAATAATATTCAATAATAGATATTGTTATCAACAACAGTAATAATGTATATTGAGTCACAACTACTTTTTATATGCATCAGGGAAGAAAGCACTTTTAAAGGTAATAGACATTCATTATTGAAAATTTAAAAATTACAAAGTACTACTGAAAAAATAAAATTCCCTCATAAATTGGCCATCATATAATAATAACTGTTATTTGTCACAATACTGATATCTAGTCTTAAAAAAGTTTTTATATGTGCACACATAGCACACACTTGTATTAAACTCAGTAGTTTAATAGTCACATTAGTTATCACAGTGAAGTTATACTTTTACTGTTTTAATACAAATTTTCACATAATATGAATAAACCAAAAGTGATCAAATAAAAATAGGTTAAATAATATTAATACTTAATGATACCATATATTCTATTTTATAAATATTCTCTATTTTACTTAAATACTGACATAATCTTGGGCATTAAAATTGTTTCCAATTTTTCTTTTTTCAGTTATTTGTTATACTTTAGTAAATATGCTTTTACATAAACCTTTATATACCTGTCTGATTATTTTCTTAAGACGAATTCCCCAAAATAGAATGGCTAGGTCATAAATATAAACACTTTGAGGTTATGTATGTATATTAGAAAGTTGCTTTTGAAAAAGTTTTAAACTTAATTATCATCCAGTAATAGATGAGAATATCAATATTACTCTGATGTTCTATTCGAAGAGAACTATTGTTTTGTTGTCTTAGTTGTCTACTCAGGACTATTTCTTAGTATGTTTCTTCTGATTAGGCTAGGCTGATAATAGCCTTTCATCTTCCTAGAAAGAAGGATTGGTTCATTTGACTTAAGAAGGCAAATTGTATTCCTTCCTGTTTCCTGTGATTGTGGTTTTCAGTCAGTCTACCCTCTGATGGAGAAGGGTAAGAGGTTTATGAAGGGAGAGACTGACTGACAGGGAGATTGGGTCTTGTTCTGATGGGCAGGGTCATGTTCAGTAAATCTTTAATCCAATTTTCTGTTGATGGGTGGGGCTGTATTCCCTCCCTGTTATTTACCTAGGGCCAAATTAAGGACTTCCCTGTAGCTCAAAGGACATCTTTTTTTTTTGGGGGTGTTAGTTCTAAACAAGACCAGGAGCTGACTGTGGCTCAGACCATGAACTCCTTATTGCCAAATTCAGACTTAAATTGAAGAAAGTAGGGAAAACCACTAGACCATTCAGGTATGACCTAAATCAAATCCCTTATGATTATACAGTGGAAGTGAGAAATAGATTTAAGGGCCTAGATCTGATAGAGTGCCTGATGAACTATGGAATGAGGTTCGTGACATCATACAGGAGACAGGGATCAAGACCATCCCCATGGAAAAGAAATGCAAAAAAGCAAAATGGCTATCTGGGGAGGCCTTACAAATAGCTCTGAAAAGAAGAGAAGCAAAAAGCAAAGGAGAAAAGGAAAGATATAAACATCTGGATGCAGAGTTCCAAAGAATAGCAAGAAGAGATAAGAAAGCTTTCTTCAGCGATCAATGCAAAGAAATAGAGGAAAACAACAGAATGGGAAAGACTAGGGATCTCTTCAAGAAAATCAGAGATACCAAAGGAACATTTCATGCAAAGATGAGCTCGATAAAGGACAGAAACTGTATGGACCTAACAGAAGCAGAAGATATTAAGAAGAGATGGCAAGAATACACAGAAGAACTGTACAAAAAAGATCTTCACGACCCAGATAATCATGATGGTGTGATCACTGGCCTAGAGCCAGACATCCTGGAATGTGAAGTCAAGTGGGCCTTAGAAAGCATCACTACGAACAAAGCTAGTGGAGGTGATGGAATTCCAGTTGAGCTATTTCAAACCCTGAAAGATGATGCTGTGAAAGTGCTGCACTCAATATGCCAGCAAAGTTGGAAAACTCAGCAGAGGCCACAGGACTGGAAAAGGGCAGTTTTCATTCCAATCCCAAAGAAAGGCAATGCCAAAGAATGCTCAAACTACTGCACAATTGCACTCATTTACACACTAGTAAAGTAATGCTCAAAATTCTCCAAGCCAGGCTTCAGCAATATGTGAACCGTGAACTTCCTGATGTTCAAGCTGGTTTTAGAAAAGGCAGAGGAACCAGAGATCAAATTGCCAACATCTGCTGGATCATGGAAAAAGCAAGAGAGTTCCAGAAAAACATCTATTTCTGCTTTATTGACTATGCCAAAGCCTTTGACTGTGTGGATCACAATAAACTGTGGAAAATTCTGAAAGAGATGGGAATACCAGACCACCTGATCTGCCTCTTGAGAAATGTGTATGCAGGTCAGGAAGCAACAGTTAGACTGGACATGGAACAACAGACTGGTTCCAAATAGGAAAAGGAGTTCGTCAAGGCTGTATATTGTCACCCTGTTTATTTAACTTATATGCAGAGTACATCATGAGAAATGCTGGACTGGGAGAAAGCAAGTTGGAATCAAGATTGCCAGGAGAATTATCAATAACCTCAGATATGCAGATGACACCACCCTTATGGCAGAAAGCGAAGAAGAAGTAAAGAGCCTCTTGATGAAAGTGAAAGAGGAGAGTGAATAATTTGGCTTAAAACTCAACAGTCAGAAAACCAGGATCATGGCATCTGGTCCCATTACTTCATGGCAAACAGATAGGGAAACGGTGGAAACAGTGCCTGACTTTATTTTTCTCAGATCCAAAATCACTGCAGATGGTGACTTTAGCCATGAAATTAAAAGACGCTTGCTCCTTGCATGAAAAGTTGTGACCAACCTAGACAGCATATTAAAAAGCAGAGGAAAAAAAAAAAAAAGGCAGAGACATTACTTTGTCAACAAAGTACCATCTAGTCAAAGCTATGGGTTTTCCAGTAGTCATGTATGGATGTGAGCATTGAACTATAAAGAAAGCTGAGCACTGAAGAATTGATGCTTTTGAATTGTGTTGGAGAAGACTCCTGAGAGTCCCTTGGAGTGCAAGAAGACCCAACCAGTTAAAGGAGATCAGTTCTGAATATTCATTGGAATGACTGATGCTGAAGCTGAAACTCCAGTACTTTGACCACTGATGTGGAGAACTGACTCGTTGGAAAAGAGCTTGATGCTGGGAAAGATTGAAGGCAGGAGGAGAAAGGGATGACAGAGGATAAGATGGTTGGATGGAATCATTGTCTCAATGGACATGAATTTGAGGAAACTCCGGGAGTTGGCAGCTGACTTGGTGGCCTGGCGTGCTCTAGTCCATGGGATTGCAATTAGTGGGATACAACTGAGCAACTGAACTGAGCTGAATTGATTCCTTCATGTGGTTGACACAAAAATACTGGGTGAAACAGCTTTCTATTTTAAGTAGAGCTGCTAAACTGGAGGTTCTGGCATTCATAATCAATACAACTTCAAGAAGTCCCACGTATAGCAGGAAGAACACAAAGCAAAACAGAAACATGACACACAATTGTTAAGTCCAAAGACAATAAAAATCAGTGTCATCAAGACAGAGGTTCTCATCAAAATTATTAAATTATATGCAAGTAACTTAACCTTGTCTTAACATGTTCAATGATATGTAAAGAAATGCAATAATATTCAGCATGGAACAAGGCAAAATTCACCATGTCTGGCATCCAATCAAAAATTGCAAGTCATTCAAAGATGTACAAAAATATGACACATGATGAGGAGAACATATCAATCACTTGAAATTAACACAGAAATGACAAAATGATGACAGAATTAGTCAGACCAATTAATAGTGATGTTAAGCCAGTTACTATAATTATATTTGTATTTTGAAGAAGCCAGGGGGGAACAAAAAATGTTAAGCAGCAAAGGAGACAAACTCATAATAACAGACTTTTGGACTCAGTGGGAGAAAAAGAATGTGGGATGATTTGAGAGAACAGCACTGAAACATATAGATTACCATATGTAAAATAAATAGCCAGTGGGACTTTGATGTATGATACAGGCAACCCAAAGCTGGTGCTCTGTGACAACCTGGAGGGATGGGGTGGGGAAGCAGGTGGCAACAGGTTTCAGGAGGGAGGGGACACATGTATGCCTATGGCCGATTTATGCTGATGTATGCAAAAACCATCAAAATATTATAAAGTAATTATCTCCCAATTAAAGTAAAAACATTTACAAAAGCAAAGTAATAGAGGTTATATAAAAAAGAAACCTCAACTGAACTTACAGATGTGAAAAATACAAAATCTTGGAAGACAAATTCTTAAAATGGGCTAACAGCAGATTAGACACTGCAAAATAAAATATTAGTTACGTTGAATGCAAAGCAATAGAGTACTAAATTAAACAAAAAGTGAAAATAAATACAAAAAAAATGAACAGAGCATCAGTGACCTTTCACAATGTCAAAAGACCTGATGTATATATCATCAAATATGAGGAAAAAAATAAGAGAAATATGGCAAATAAGTAATAATATTTGAATAAATAACAAATTCATCAACTTTAATGAAAATTATAAACCCACAGATCCAAAAGTTTGAGGAATTCCAAGCGAAAGAGTTATGAACAAAACTACATCACCACATCATAACTGAATGTTTTTAAAATGTGATAAAGGAAAAAAAATCCTAAAAGCAGCAATTGGGGGTAAAAGAAATCACATTACAAGAACAAAGATAAAGAATGGTGTTACACATATGATTATTAAATTATGATTATTAAATAAGTCTGTTATCTGACCACAATGGATTTGCATTAGAAATCTATATCCAAAAATCCAGAAAATCCCTAAACATTTAGAAACCAACGAAATACTTATAAATAACACTTTCCAATAGTCCAAGAGTCTAAGAAATAATTAAAGAGAAGACAAGGATGCATTTTGAATAAAATGAAAGTGAAAATATAGCATGAAAAATTTTATGGCAGTTAGAGCAATATTGAAAGGGAACACATAGTACTATATGCCCATATTACTAAAGAAGAAAGTTCTCAAAGCTAGGAAAAACACTAAAAAGACAAGCTAAACCCAAAATGAAAGCAAAAATAATGCAATAGAAAACACAAAAGCAATGGATAAAATCAATAAAACCAAAATCAGGTTATTTGAGAAGACCAATAAAATTGATAAAATTCTTGCTAGGCTATTAAGTTAACAAAAGGAGAATCACAAATTGTCAATATCAAGAATTAGAGGGGACATCACTGCAGATACCAAAGGCAAAGATAATAAGAGAATATTATAAATAATTTTGTGTAAATACAATTGATAATGTAGGTGAAGTTGACAAATTACTTAAAAGGCACAAACTACCAAAGATTACTCAAGAAGAACCAAGTAACATACATTGTTGTTGTTCAGTCACTAAGTACTGTCTAGCTCTTTGCTACCCCATGAACTGCAGCATTGCAGAACTGCTATGAAAAATATTCAATCTGTGTTTTAAAACTATCACACACACACACACACACACACACACACCCCTTGAAGTCCATATGGTTTCACTGTGGAGTTCTATCACACATTTAAAGAAAAAAATACCAATTCTACAAAAAATGCCTACTAAATATTGAAGAAGAGACCTCATTTCAAAATTCATTCTGTGACCAGAGTTAACAGACAAATTCATTACAAGAGAAATTAACTACAGATCATTATTCCTCACAAATATAGTTGCAAATATTCTTAACAATATTTTAGCACATGTAATCCAACAGTATACAAAATAAATAACACATTATGATCAAATAGGAATCTTTCCTGGGAATGCAATTTAACATTCAGAAATCAATCAATGTAATTCACCATATCAATAGACTAAAGAAGAAAAAACATCTGATTGTCTTCATAAATAGAGGAAAACATTTCAAAATTCAGCATCTATTCTTGATACTCTCAGCAAATTAGAAACAAAAGGGAACTTCTTACATCACACTTAATTGTGAAGGACTGAAGACCTTTCTTCTAAGATTGTAAATTCTAAGACAGAAAAAAGCTTTCTTCTAAGACTGTCTCCACTCAAAACTCAACATCATAATGGATGTCCTAGCCAGGGCCATAATACAAGAAAAAGGAACTAAAGCTACAGGCTAAATATATTCATAGATGGCATGATCGGAAATGGAAAATCCCAAAGAATCAATAAAAACAACAAAAGAACTACTAAAACCAGTAAGATCTCAGGATAAAGGTTAATATAGAAAAGAATCAGTCATATCAACATCATAGCCATCTAGTAATTGGCAATTAGAAGTCTATTTTTAAAGTACAGTTTATAGCATCACTAAAAATCAAAATAGATAATAATCTAACAAAATATATACAGGATCTATAAACAACATACAAAACACTATGAATGAAGCCAAGAAGCTAAAAATGAGACATAGTCTGCTTATGAATTTGAAGACAGTGCTAAGATGTCCATTTTTTCCAAATGTATGCACACATTCAACGTACTCTTAAACAGAATTCCAACAGGACTACTGCAGAAATCAGCAAGACAATTCTGGAATCTATATGGAAATGCAAAGGAACTGGAATAGGCAAAACAATTTTGAAAAAGAACAAAACTGTAGGACTCACAATTTTAAGACTCACTATAAAACAGTATTTCATGCAGTTTTGTTGCAAAAGGTAAAAGGATAGATATATATTTCAGATGAAAAAATAGTAGTGAAATAGACCAACGGTCAATTGATTTTTATTTTGTTTTCAATCACACAATACATAATCTATCCTTGGAAAAACTCAAATGTAGATAAATCAAAAGTCCCTCTCAAAATCTTGTTCTAGTTCTGCTGACTTAACTGGTACTCACTCCATCTGTGGGTTAGCAGTATGCCAGACAAAGCCAGACTGTGCTACAGGTTCTGGCACCAACAAACATGATGCTTGATTTTGAGCCTTTTTAGGTTCAAAGAAAAGAGGCACACACACATGAGTATGTTTCATACTAAGAATACTTAAAGGAATACAACAGGACAGGAAAGAATTGGAATGTTACAACTAGGCTCACAGAGAACTGTAATACCATTTGGAACACAGCTCAGGAGTACCAATTCAGTTCTTCTTTGGTGTCCTCAACAGTAGGGATCCATTACTCCCAACTCTAGTGCTCTCCACTACAATGAGCCAATAGGTTATTCCTATTTTCAATTCTCCTAATATTTTCTGAATTCTTGACTAATTATTTCTTAATTCCCAATTCTCTTCTTGTGTATTTTGCTCCTGCCTTCTGTACCTCTTCAATCTACCCTTCCTAATTTCCCCCTAGTGTCTGTCCTTTCTGTTAGGGCTTTTATTACATCTCCTTTAAAGAAAGTTTCTGATTGGCCATTATATAGTAGTAAGACTTTTTTGGTGCAGTGGTAAAGCCCTCACGCCAGATGATCTCAAAGGCTGCTTACCAGCCCACAGGTAGCTATTGTGGTCAACTGAGTTTTTGACCAGGGTGTAAATGCAATTAAATACCTCTTGTTGGAACAAGTGGATACCCAAACTCACAAAAAAATCAAAGCAAACAAAAAGTGATTCAGCAATCCCACTTCTGGGTATATATCCAGAGGAAATGAATTCACTATCATCAAGAGTTACTGGCAACTCCCAGGTTTATTTTACCATTATTTACAATAGTCAAGATATGGAAACAACCTAAATGCCTGGCAATGGATGAATGAAGAAATAAAATGTAGTATATAAATAATGGTATGTTATTCAGCCACAAAAAGAGAAGAAAATCCTAGCATTTGTGATAATATACATGGACTTGGAGGGCAGGCAGTATGCTAAGTGAAATAAGCCAGACAGAAAGACAAATACTGCACAGTGTAACTTATATGTGGGGAAAAAGTCAAACTCATAGGAAAAAAGGCTCAATCCATTCCACACCCCATATATTTAAAAAAGTCAAAATTAGATCATGGACTTAAATATGAAATCAAAAACAATAAAACTTCTAGAATAAAACATACAGTAATACTTTTGTGAATGCAGATATAGCAAACATGTATTAAGCACCACCCAAAAGCATAAAATAAATCAATATAAATTGAACTTCATCAAAACTAAGAATTTTCACATTTATAGAGACAGAGAATGAAAAGAAAAACCAAAATATTGAGAAAATACATTAACAAATTACATATCAAACAATTTGTATCCAAAATATGTATTCAGTTCAGTTCAGTCACTCAGTCGTGTCCGACTCTTTGCGACCTCATGAACTGCAGCATGTGAGGCCTCCATGTCCATTACCAACTCCCAGAATCCACCCAAACCCATGTCCATTGTGTCAGTGATGCCATCCAACCATCTCATCTTAAGTCGTCCCCTCTCCTCTTGCCTTCAATCTTTCCAAGCATCAGGATCTTTTCAAATGAGTCAGCTCTCCACATCAAGTGGCCAAAGTATTGGAGTTTCAGCTTCAACATCAGTCCTTCCAATGAACACCCAGGACTGATCTCCTTTAGGATGGACTGGTTGGATCTCCCTTGCAGTCCAAGGGACTCTCAAGAGCCTTCTCCAACACCACAGTTCAAAAGCATCAATTCTTCAGCACTCAGCTTTCTTTATAGTCCAACTCTCACATCCATACATGACTACTGGAAAAACCATAGCCTTGACTAGACGGACCTTTGTTGGCAAAGTAATGTCTCTGCTTTTCAATATGCTGTCTAGGTTGGTCATAACTTTCCTTCCAAGGAGTAAGTGTCTTTTAATTTCATGGCTGCAATCACCAACTGCAGTGATTTTGGAGCCCAGAAAAATAAAGTCAACCACTGTTTCCGCTGTTTCCCTGTCTATTTGCCATGAAGTGATGGGACCGGATGCCATGATCTTAGTTATTTGAATTTGAGCTTTAAGCCAACTTTTTCACTCTCTTCTTTCACTTTCATCAAGACGCTCTTTAGTTCTTCTTCACTTTCTGCCATAAGAGTGGTGTCATCTGCATATCTGAGGTTATTGGTATTTCTCCCGGCAATCTTGATTCCAGCTTGTGCTTCTTCCAGCCCAGCATTTCTCATGATGTACTCTGCATAGAAGTTAAATAAGCAGGGTGACAATATACAGCCTTGACATACTCCTTTTCCTATTTGGAACCAGTCTGTTGTTCCATGTCCAGTTCTACCTGTTGCCTTCTGACCTGTATACAGGTTTCTCAAGAGGCAAGTCAAGTGATCTGGTATTCCCATCTCTTTCAGAATTTTCCACAGTTTATTGTGATCCACACAGTCAAAGGCTTTGGCCTAAGCAATAAAGTAGAAATAGATGTTTTTCTGGAACTCTCTTGCTTTTTTGATAATCCAGCAGATGTTGGCAATTTGATCTCTGGTTCCTCTCTCTCCCTTTTCTAAAACCAGCTTGAACATCTGGAAGTTCACAGTTCACATATTGCTCAAGCTTGGCTTGGAGAATTTTGAGCATTACTTTACTAGCGTGTGAGATGAGTGCAACTGTGCAGTAGTTTGAGCATTCTTTCTTTGGGATTGTAATGAAAACTGCCCTTTTCCAGTCCTGTGGCCACTGCTGAGTTTTCCAAATTTGCTGACATATTGAGTGCAGCACTTTCACAGCATCATCTTTTAGAATTTGAAATAGCTCAATTATATATATATTTTTATATATTTAGAATTTAAAATAGCTCAAATAAATATTAAAAGGTCCCCAAACTCAACAAGAATAAAATTTTTTAAATGGCAAAACATTAGCACAGACATATCAGTAAAAATCTACAAATGGTACAAATTTCAAATGGTACATAAAGCAATGTGCAAAAAATATTAGT
Organism: Bos grunniens; assembly: GCF_055505025.1. Lineage (NCBI taxonomy): Eukaryota > Metazoa > Chordata > Mammalia > Artiodactyla > Bovidae > Bos > Bos grunniens. The sequence continues at coordinate 140,008,535 of NC_141194.1, forward strand.
CATTGGGGAAATGAAAGTAAAACTTCACTCAGAGATATCTCTAAATATTATTAGATCAGTTAAAAAACATCACTGGTAATGCAAAGTGTTGGCAGATGTGGAACAATTATAACTCTCCTACATTTCTGTTCAAACTGCTACAGCCAGTTTGAAAAATTATTTCACTCTTTCTTATAAATGTAAACATTCATTAAACATTTGATTCAGCATTCCCACACCTAAGTATTTATACAAGTGAAACAAAAACATATTCACACCAAACATGCATGTAAATGTTATAACAACTTCTTTATTCATAATTGCCCCACATTAGAACAATCCGAAATCAAACTACTTTCTTCTACTGGGGAATGTATGTCCATATAATGGTGCTGTATATTGGATTGAAATTATTTCAAATCCAGTTGCTTATGGCTTCAATGAATTTGTTAAAATCCACATGTTTATAACACAGACAGCAAAAACAAAAAAGTTGTTTTTAGAAGTAAACTTGTTCTGATATAAGAATGAAGTAAGTTGTGTCAGAACATCACCATCCCATCTGTTGTCATTGATAAGCACTTAGTAGCTCAGCTGCTAGGGCTTCCCAGGTGGCATTAGTGGTAAAGAACCTGCTTACCAATGCAGGAGACACGGGTTCCACCCCTGGGTTGGGTAGATCCCTTAGGAAAGGGCATGGCAACCCACTCCAGTATTCTTGCCTGGAGAATCCCATGGACAGAGGAGCCTGGAGGGCTAAAGTACTTAGGGTCGCAAAGAGTAGGACACAACTGAAGTGGCTTAGCGCGCACACGCACACATGCACGGCTCAGTTGCTAAGGGGCGCAGCTGGGTCTTATGGATTCTCTGCCATCTTCCCTTGCCTGAGACAATAGTGTAATTAATCTATCAATTGTTTGGGGTATACGTCTTTATAGGCTTATTGGAACACATTACCCTGTATGTTACTGGTTTGTAAAATTCCTGAAGTGAACCTCTGTTAAATATGCTATCTCAGCCTCTGAGCATAATTTACCCCCTGCTCCAAATAGAATAAATAGAATACTCCTCAGCAACAAAAAAGGAGCAAACTACAAATGTATGCAACAACGTGCATAAATCTCCAAAGCATTATATTGAGTAAGAGAAGACAGATTCAAAGGGACATAGACTATCTGATTCCTTTCATGTGATATTCTGGGAAAAGGAAAACCTATCAGAGATCTCAAGCAGATCAGTAAAATTATTATGAGGCTAAATATAAGCAACTTGAAATAGTTTCCATAATCTTTCAAATGTTTCAAGTTTCATCATATGTGGTGTTACAGTGGCAGAAAGTGCTAATTGTCATGGGCTCAGAATTTATTTAATTTTAGATAAATTAATTTTACATGACAATTTCACAATAAGCAACTTAAGACCTACCATGCACTCTGAGTTGCTCAATTATTCAAAACTTGCTATCTCAATTTTTATTCACCAGCATCCCACTCTCTTGTTCAGAAGTAGAAGGACACTGAATTGTTATAAATCCATATTGGGTCCCAGAGTGAAATGTACTCTTAACCCAGTGATAGGTCACTCAGTTGGTAAAGAATCCAGCTGCAATTCAGGAGACCCCGGTTCAACTCCTGGACTGGGAAGATCCACTGGAGAAGGAATAGGCTACCCACTCCAGTATTCTTGGGCTTCCTTTGTGGCTTAGCTGGTAAAGAATTTGTCTGCAATGCAGGAGACCTGGGTTCAATCCCTGGGTTGGGAAGATCCCCTGGAGAAAGGAAAAGCTACCCACTCCAGTATTCTGGCCTGGAGAATTCCATGGACTGTATAGTCCATGGGGTCACAAAGAGTTGGATATGACTAAGCCACTTTCACTTCACTTCACTTCAGGCCTTAGACCAGTTTGTTCCTTAGTATTTCAATCTATAAGATAAAGATTTGTAAAATCATTTTTCATAGAAATCTCAAAGTTCAGTAAAACTGACAAATTATATTAGGAGAGTAAGCAGGAGGAAATCTAGATTCCCAAGTCATGTTTCATGTACTCTATATTGCACATTATTATTGTATGTAAGAAAAGGGCTACTGGTGAAATAAATGCTTTGAGAACCAGCCATCTAAATGTTCCTTTCCGCCTCTATAATTGCCATTGCAAATATTTAATAAACAAATTAGTGTGCAGCCCCATGCAGATACATAATTTAGACACAAAACAGAAAGAAAGCAAGATGTTCCTGGTGCTCTCTCTACAAATAAAACAGTATGAAATGATCAGACTTGAAACTCACAAAGCATCAACTTGGACCTTCTCTTAGGTGATGTACTAAGTAAGATTGTTGGTAGAGGGAGGCATGTATGCAATTACCAGAGGCCACTTCAACACAAACAGAGACTACTCAGCATTTCAACAGTCTCCTCACATATCTGGGCAGGTAATCAGGAGAAACTCACTGTTGACAGAAACGTAAATTAAGTGAGCCATTTTGCACTGATTTGCATTCCAGCAAAGGTGAACTTACAAAGTGCATCTCAGTTCAGAATACTTATAAGAATTCCAATGTTTAATACTTTCTGGACTAGAATGAAGAAGTTACTGAAAGGCCAGAATAACTGGTCCATGGCAAGAGATCTGGTAAATATCTATGCGTAGAAGGAGGCCATTTCACCCACATCCTCTGATAAATATCCAGATAGAGTGCATAGTCTTTAGAGATGTCTTACTTGCTGTATCACCTTACCAAAATAAAGCCTACTGGCCAAAAAAGAAGAGAACTAAAATAGTACAAATGAAAAGCTATTAAATTGGGTTTGATTCTTGGCCTTCACCAAATGAATCTTAGGCAAGTGATTTTCTGTCTCTAGGCCTCAGTTTTCTCTGCAAAATGAAGTATGAATAATCTCCAAATTCCTTCCCATACCCAATATATCTTCAATCTGAGAAAGGAAAACAACTTGAGTGTGTGCTGCTAAGTCTCTCCATCTATCTATCACCAATCAAATACAGTATATGTCAAGAATCAAAGCATGATTGTAAAATAATCTTCTTCCCATGTTACATGGCCAATTGTGCCCAGTGGCTGCCTGATGGAAAACACCTCACTGTGGGCACGACTCCACAAATCAAACTGTATGCTCTCATTACAACTCAAAGACAATTATACAGCAGTGTTTGATAAGTAACCAACCCTGATCTTTGGTCAATATTTCCAAAATCTGCTAGAGGAAGGAGAAATGTATGCTTAGTAGTTCAGAAAGATCTGTACACAATACACATATTCAGGGACTTTGTTTAAGATTTTACAAAGCCCTGACCCACCTCTGATTTCTGAGGTCTGAGAAACATTCAGTAATCTTAAAGGTGCCAATCATTCTGGTTCACAGATAATGTTTTAACCTACTTTGACTTGCCTAAAATTTCCACAAAATTGGGAAATAGAAAAACTATATCATTGTTACTTAGATCGCATATTATTCTGTTTTTTGAAGCTACAAAATTTTTTTCTTATCAAATCAAACTAGAAAAGTTACATGTGGTGAGAGCGTGTTTTTAAATTCTAAATGTGTTGAAAAAAATAATGGTGTTCAGAAATACTATTAGATTGAGATATATAGTCTCATAATAAGGAGAACAAAGGTGAGAAATCTGAATCTCTCTACAAAGGTCACCAAGTTATTAAATGCAAAAAAGAGACAAGGAAACTATGTTAAACAACTTTCCGCACTGAGCGAACATGTTTTCTATTCGTGTGCAGCCAACAGGAAGGAAAACCAGTACAGTGTCAGATTTGGGGAGATGGTGGTCACCTATACAGATATCTCCAATGGAATGATGGAGCAAACACACTTTTTTAAAAAATCAAGTCCATTTATTTAAGGGCATTGGGAATATTATTTACTTCAGATGAATGCAAGGTTATCTACATGGAAAATTTACACAATCAGCTCCTTGCTAGAATTTCTACCAGGATACAATTGTGCTTCATCACAATTACAAAGATACATGAAGTTGTAGAAAACTATTGGTAAAACTCGAATCATGCTTTGAATTATAAACTTTTGGGCTTCTGGGTTGTTTTCACTGAGGAGCTTTGGTTGCTTCTGTGTAGTATCAAATAACATTTCCAGGAATAAGGATGGGGTGGATAGAGGGTGGAGAATAATACTTAGCCATGAGACTAGGCCAAAAGGGAATACATGTATACTGAGCACCTATGATGAGCAGGCCCGTATGGTTTTAGATCTCAATTTAACTGGAGGCTTTGAAGGCATATGTGATTCGACACCTTCTATGGTCACAAGAACCTGCCATATTGGAGCTATATATATTGGAGATAAGAGCATATCAGCTCTAAGAGAAATTTGTCTAACTTCAATCTTTCCTGCTCTCTCCCAGAAATGAATAGGAAGAGTGACCCAGAGACATTTGAACATAGCTGACTTCAACTGGAATGAGCATGGCAGAAGACAGGACATGGAAACCGATCTATCTATGGAGACATGAAGGACACTAAAGAGCAGGGTATGAGAGGATAGAATAGATGAGATGCATGGTAGGGGAGGAAGCCTAGTTCCATGGCTAGATCTCATTGAAATGGCAGTTAAAAATGCAAATTGTGTCCAAGGCAAGCAGTGAGCATGGGAAGAGAGAAACAAACATAAGGTGATGGGGTGTCCTGCCTAGAGCAGGGCCAAATACAGTTAGTGGGAATCCAGGGATAGAAGGTACAGGTAAGTTAGAGCAGGAGAACCAGCATACAGTCAGATATACGGGGAATCACTTTTTGGGCTTCAGCATTCCAGCCACTGTGCTAGGCTTAGGATAAGACTAAAGTATCAGATAATATAAACTGGAAGAGCAAAGCATAGAACAGTTCTAGGGCAAGGGTCAGGAAACATTTTCTCTAAAGGGCCAGAAAATAAATACTTTAGGCTTTCCAGGCCACATGGTTTCTGTTGCAACTGCTCAATTGTACTTTTTGTGGCATTAAAGCAGTCGTAGACAATGGCACCCCACTCCAGTACTCTTGCCTGGAAAATCCCATGGGCGGAGGAACCTGGAAGGCTGCAGTCCATGGGGTCGCTGAAGGTCGGACACGACTGAGCGACTTCCCTTTCACTTTTCACTCTCATGCATTGGAGAAGGAAATGGCAACCCACTCCAGTGTTCTTGCCTGGAGAATCCCAGGGGCGGGGAGCCTAGTGGGCTGCCATCTATGGGGTTGCACAGAGTTGGACACGACTGAAGCAACGCAGCAGCAGCAGCAGACAACACATAAATGAATGGGCATAGTTGCATTTCCCCAAAAAACTATTCACAAAAGAAGTTGACCACTAGAGGTCTTGGAAATGCTTGGTAGGTTATACAACAGGAACTTAAAAATAAGAGGATAAGGCTCTGATAGAAAACCAGAGAATAATAGGAGTAGCTGCATTTCAAAAACAAGGCCCAGTTATTATAAAGTGTGGCATGAGATCAAGGCTGGCACAGCAAGAAGGGCTATATGATTGTCCTGGAATGTTTGCTTGTAGCTGTGGAAACTCCTCTATCCTGTGGTCAGATGAGTTCCAGAGTCTGGGGCAATGCTGAGCCTGCAATTTTGCAAAGTCATGAATCACAGCAATCGAGAAGGAAAAAGCAAACACTTTGAGCCAGACAAGGTCTGCTAGAAAAAGCCTGAGATAGCTCTCTGAATTCTTCAGTTTGCTCTTTGTACATTTCCCCTAGCACCAATATAGTCACATTTATAAGTCTGTCCCTCAGGAAAGCACAGCATAACTGCTGGGAAAGTTAAAGAGACTAAAATCTGGGAAATACTGATTCCAAATCCTGAGATCTACTTTTTAAATCACTGTGTTACACTGTAAAATGAAGATAGTCTTAATCCCTGAGAACAATCTTTCTTATAGCATTCTTATGAGGACCCAAGGAAAATTAGAGATGAGAACATTCTTTGTAAACTACGAAGAGCTCTCCATACCCCGGTTATGAAGATCCAATTTATGATAAACAAGACTTTGGTTTAGTCATGAATTGCTCTCATCTCTGCATTCTTCTTAAAACACCAATGTCACTAAGCTAAATTGCAATACACAATCAGACAAGGAGGACTTAAAGAGTAAGCTGTCTATCTTAACGAATTCAGCCACTTGAAATACAAGGTGAGTAGAAGGGTCCTACCCAATATTATACACTTGATCCAGTTACAGTCAGTTGCTCATTTTCCTGACATATTTGTGCATAATAAGGGTATATATAGCCATAAATAATGTAACACAAGTAAGTAAAATTAATTAATAAAAGGAAATTAAAATTAGGAGAATTTAATCCAGACTCAGGACAGTAAAGAAATGACAATTGACAGCTTTCTTTCACGGAGATATCCCCCTCTATATATGCAAATAAGGACTTTCCAGGTGGTGCTAGTGGTCAAGAACCCACCTGCCAATGCAGGAGACAGAAGAGAGACAGGTTCAGTCCCTGGGTCAGGAAGATCCCCTGGAGGAGGGCATGGCAATCCACTCCGGTATTCTTGCCTGGAGAATCCCATGGACAGAGGAGCCTGGTGGGCTACAGTCCATAGCATCACAAAGAGTCGGACATGAGTGAAGCAACTTAGCATGCACGCACGCATAGATCCAAATTAAAGTTTACCTAAACTGAAATCGGGAGAAGATATGCTGGTATTTTCTGTCTGATGTCATTTTGTGACAAGGGGACCACCCCTATTTCACCCCGAGTTTGAAATGGTGGCAAATGGGAGATGGTAGTCAGTTATGATATAATGTTAAGACCTTCTCTCCTGCTCTGCCAGCCCCCAGCATTGCAGAAATCATGAGAAATATCTGTTTCTATTTCTCCTCCTTGGCACCAATCTCCATGCCCAGTGGCTGTCATGGCAGGTGTTGAAACACAGAGGCAGTGATTGCTGCCTTGGGTGGCCAGTTCTCTCCAGGACCTGAGCAATCATAAAGGCGGTCTGGGACCAGTGAATTAAAGCCATCCGTCAGGCTCGTTGCACCACACTGAGCAACTGCTTCTGCTGACAACAGTGAGAATGGAGCTCTCACAGGGGAAATGGAAATGCAAGAACTGGAGATTTAAAATGAGGAAGCATTTCAAGAAGCAGACCTGCCAAGACGAGAACCATTATTCTATCAGATTCCCAAGTCATATTCAGGCTTTACCTAGAGACACAGCCTCATTTGTCAGGAAAATCACTGATAGCCTATGAGATTACAGGGAGGAAAAAAAAGTTGGGAGCTTTTAAAGTTTTAGGCAAACATAAAAGAATGGAGCATGGCATCTTTGATCCTTTCAGCACTAAACAGGCCCACTTTAATTACCAAAAACAGCAATCTTGTACACATACTTGCTGTGCTCTTTAGTCTACAATCCCAGGCACCGAAGCCTGTTCACTTGTCAGACAGTTCCACTTTTATGGAGAGGCAAAAGATGTCACTGGGGCCAAGCTTGTGACCTCTCTATTTCCCAATCCAGTCAATCTCTGTACACGTATTCTTTCATTACAAGGAGAATCAAAAATTATAATCATGGGAAATGAATTAATACAAGGCCATGTGGATGTTTAGCTACAATGCATTGTTTTATAAACACTGCTTCTGCCCCAACTAGTAAAATGAATTTGATATATCTTCTTATGGGCTTCCTTGATGGATCATTGGTAAAGAACCCGCCTGCCAATGCAAGAGATGCAGGTTTGATCCCTGGGTCAGGAAGATCCCCTGGAGAAGGAAATGGCAACCCATTCCAGTATTCTTGCCTGGGAACTCCCATGGAAAGAGGAGCCTGGTGGGCTACAGTAGATGGGTTCACAAAAGAGTCTGACATGATTTAACAACTAACAACAACAAAAACACCTTCACATCTGGTAGGAAAAGAATGGATTATGCCTTTCCTTCCAGATGCTAAATCAGTTGCACTTTCTGTACATGTCTGTCAGACTTCCGGGAAAGCTTCTACTTTAAATGGTTATGACTGTAAACCCCTTCCTATGCAGCGACATACCTATTCCATATGCAGCTCCACTCAAACCCAATTATGAAGATCCTTATAGCAATAAGAAGTGATTCATGAAATATGGCATTTGAGAAGCAGAATAAACAGACTACCCTAATCAAAATATCTCATGCCATGACCCTGATAATGATGTTTTATGATGCTGCTTTGACATTCATTCATCCACAGAAATCCATGGAGCAACTCCTCCATAAATTGCTTTGTGTTCCCTACTGTGCAAGATGCTAGGGATACAATATTGTGGAGGAGGAGGGCAAGTGAATCAGTGTTTCAACTGTGTCATAAGTGCGCCAAGAGATAAGAAAAGAGTGCTGTGGGAACACAAAGGAAAGAGACATGTAGCATGAGAAGGCAGCACTGATTTGTCAGAAAGGGTGGGCTAGAGACACAAAATATCAGGCTTTCCTGATTCAGAATTCAGTGAGGGCCAATACAGGCAGAAATGTTGCTATCCCCAAATCACTCATTTCAAGCTGCTACGTGTCTACATAGGTTTTTATAGCTAGACTGCAGTTTTCTGATAGAACTATTTCCAGATATAGAAACGGTTTCTATCTGTACTGCCCAATATGGTAGCCATTAGCCACATGTAAATATGTGAGCATTTGAAATATGACTAGTGCTAAGGAACTGAATTTCTAATTTTTTGTAATATTAATTAAATTTAAGTGTACATTGTCACACATTACACAGCACAAGCCTAGACAGTGTATGTTAAGGTGGGGGAAAGCAAATGGTATATGGATCCTCAATTATACTCACAATTACAAAAGCTAAAGTCATTCTTTTCCGGTCTTACTGCCACTACCAAATTTAGGATCCTCATCATGTTACACCTGAACTTCTGAGTTCACTGAATTGATCCTTCTGTCAACACTTTTCTTCTGTCATCTTCCCTTAATTCACCATATCACTACCAGATTACTTTCTAAAATGGGAAATTATGTAAAAAATGGAAGACCACAGAAGTTTACAAAAGAGTAAATGGAAATATCAAAATCCAAAATCTTGTTTCTTAATCTGATCCAACATGATTTTTCAAATTTATTTCCCATTATACCAATCATGTGGTGTACTCATGGTATACTGATTCAGTGGACATGAACTTGGGAGATGAACTCTGGGAGATGGTGAGGGACAGGGAGGCCTGGCATGGTGCCGCCCATGGAGTCACAAAGTATTGGACACAACTGAGCAACTAAATGACGATGACAACAGCGACAACATACCACTAATGTAGCCTAAGCTCCAACGTAATGCATTCTAAACTCAAACCTAATGGGACCTCTCACCATATTTGAAATACACCCAGCATTTTACTCTTCCAATACATTCAAGTTGTCTACTTTTTCTGGAATATTCTTTATCACTTCTCACTTTTTTTTTAAATTTTATTTTATTTTTAAACTTTACAATATTGTATTAGTTTTGCCAAATATCGAAATGAATCTGCCACAGGTATACTCACTTTTAAAATTCTCAAGGCCAAACAGAAATGACACCTCCAATTAGGCCTTCCCAGGGTTCCCTCATGTAACAGCTGAAATTAATTTCTTACTAATCTATGTTGTATATCCTATAGAAGCACAAATTCAAATAACTAAAATAACCAACAGTTTAACTTTCAGCCCCCAAAAATACAGATACTAACATTGATTTCCCTGAAGCCTGTGTAAGGACCTTGGACTTCCCAGGCGGCGCAAGAGGTAAAGAACTTGCCTGCCAATGAAGAAGACATAAAAGATGTGGATTCAATCCTTGGGTTGAGAAGATCCCCTGGAGGAAGTCATGGCAACCTACTCCAGTATTCTTACCTGGAAAACCCCATGGACAGAGGAGCCTGGCAGGCTACAGTCCATAGGGTCACAAAGAGTCAGATATGACTGAAGCAACTTAGCATGCATACATGGACCTTATGTTATAAATCTTTCAACTAAGCAATTTTATTTCAGCTATTAAATTTCCTTAGGTTTTACAACATTTTAGGCCTATTTCTATAATAAATATGTAAATGAAAAAGAGTTGCATAGCCAAATAAATTTTAGAAAGCCTTTATGAAAAAAAATCACTCTTGGAAGTTTCAATGTGCAGGACTACAGAATGTCACAAAACCTTTAACAGATAAATGGAATTCATTTAAACCAGACATTTTAAAACTTGAGTAATCATGAAGCTTTATATTGCACAGTCTGGCTATTGACATTCTATGGCACACTATGCTATAATGGAATATTTTAGAAAACACCGTCATTATAAAATGGAGACTCATTTGAAAATATTTCTGAAAATAATGGACATTTAGGCTTAGAGTTACTATATTAAGCATTGCTGTATTATATTCAGAGACTGGAAACACTCGCAAGACAAAGCAATTAGTGTGTACCTACCTACTCTAGCCCATTCTCTGTGCTAAGTGTTGGAGGAGGTATGGAATAGCATGAGTGGCGAGTATGGAGAAAAATGAGATATGGCTAAAGCTGGATGTCAAAATCTGATCCATCTAGATTTTGGATGTCTACAAATTTCCATGTTAGTTTTCCAAAAGCAATGAGTTACTAGAAAAATATGACATATACTGCAATTAAATGTTGGGGGGAAAAAAAAAAAGCAAAGCAAAACCCAGAATGTTGCTCAGTACAGTGTTTTATTGGGTTTTGTCATGGTGGTTGTTTTCTGACACTATTCTTAGTATGATTATATAGTTGAAAGGACATAATTGGGAGGAAGGGATTGAAGAAACTATAAGTTACTACTGTGAAAACAGAAGGGGATACTGACATGGCATGAAGAAGAGCAGGGATGAAGTAATCATACCCCTGAGAATTACAAAGCCTCAGTGAGTGTGTGAAGTGTCTGATGGCTCCAAAATGTGATTATTTTCTGGTAACCACACCACCTGGGATGGTCTAATTGCTATTCTCCAAGTCTCAAAGGAAAAAAAAAATGTGTATGCAAAGACAAGTTGGCAGGGCAGTTTGGAAAGCATGATGCCTCTACTTGAACAGCAGTCAGAGCTGAGCCATGCAATTTGGAAAGGAAGCCTCAGTGTTGAATAAACACAATAAACACACAGTTTATTTATTGCTCCAATGTTTCATAAATATTATTTATTTTGGAACGGGAGCATAATGCCAGAGTAATAGGGAATAATTAGCACTGTTAGCAAAATAAAATGGAGCCATCCTGAGAAGGGCTGATGAGAAAGGGTGCTACCACATTCCTTTGTAGCCTTTAAGTTTAAATTTCAATCAAGGGGAATAAGGGATCAGTCAGGTGAGAGCAACTCATCATTAAAGCCCAGCCACCTATTGGACATTGTCCATTTTAAAACATAAGTCAATCTCTTGTTGGTTACTTCATTTACAAATATTTTCTCCCATTCTGTGGGTTGTACATGGATGGACCTAGAGATTGTCATACTGAGTGAAGTAAGTCAGACAGAGAAAGGCAAATATCGTAGGATACTGCTTTTATGTGGAATCTAAAAAAAAAAAAAAAAGCTACAAATGAACTTATTTACAAAACTGAAATAGTCACATATGTAGAAAACAAACTTACGGTTACCAGTGGGAAGGATGGGGAGAAGCATAAATTGGGATACTGGGAATATCCCACACTACTACCCATATACACACTACTATGTATAAAATAGATAACTAATAAGGACCTACTATATAGCCCAATGAACTCTACTCAATACTCTGTCATGGTCTACATGCGAAAAAAAATCTAAATTAGAGTGGATATATATGTATAACTGATTCACTGTGCTGTACACCTGAAACTAACACAACATTGTAAATCACCTTTGAAGGAAACTTCAGCAATGCCGTAACTGTTGCCCAGGATCACATTTGAAAACTTACAAGAATATGGCACTAATCATTTTTTTTCCAAAAGGAGCTTAGAATTTGTCAAAATCATAAGTTATTAAATTTATGTTAAGTTAAAAAAATTCTTATAATTACACAGGGCTAGGTTAGCTTAAAACTTCACCCAAGAGACTATTAGCAATAGTAGTCGACCTTCTCCTAGTTTCCATGGAAATAACATTAAAGGAAATGTATCTATTTTTAATGAACTTCTGATTCTACAAGGCTATTGAAAACTATAAAACTATATAATAAATTTAATGACTGAAAGACGAAACATGATTTTCTAAGCAGCAGTTCACAAAAGAGGGGTTATTTTATCCTCCTTCCTCTAGGACATTTAACACTGTCTAGAGACAATTTTAGTTATCACAGTTAGATAGGTAGTGCTTGCCACTGGCATCTAATGGTTAGAATCAGGGATATTGCCAAACATCTTAAAGTATCTTACAGCATAGCCCTCCCCTGATGATGTGCCCTTGCCAAAAAATGTATCATGCACAAAATATTGAGAGCAATCAGGTTGAGTAACTCTAGTTTAGAAGTTTCTGTATTATTTTAACTTCTTTATAACTAACAGTATATTTGAAATATTGTAATTTTATTGGGATATATTTTTATGAGGAAAATAATAAATAGTGGCAATTTTTTCATGATAAAATAGTAACACAATAGAATGAGAGGATATTATAAATAATGGTATGCAACTAAATTTGAAAATTTGGATGAAAAATGGGAAAAATAGTGGCAAAAAAATCACTTAAAAACTGAGATAATAGGTTCATATAATTGCCTTGCCTTTTACTATATATGTGACCTTAATCACATTCCAGAACCTATGTCTTTGTTTGCTCTTTAAAAACAGATTTTGTGAGAATTAGGAAACTGCATATGAAAGGACTGAGTATAGTACTTGATAAATAGAAAACATTTAGTGCATTCTGTGAATAAATGAAATAAATATTAATTTATTTTTAAAACAAACATCATTTTATTTAAAGGTTATGTCACACAAGCTGAAAAAGAAAGCATGTAAGTCAATTTAATGCTAATTTTTTTCGACACTTGAGGAGAGGCTTGGGAGATATAGAATGGTGGTCATAGCAAAGGTCAAGTGCTTTCTCTAGTCATCAGTTGTGTGAATTGTGGCATTTCTTAAGAGCAATGAAGAAAATGCCTCTTTTTGGAGTGAGAAGCTTCCTATATACAGGTCACAATTCACACTGAAGGATTCAAACAGATTTTTGCCTTCATGTATAATGTAACAGGGCTTCCCTGGTGGCTCAGATGGTAAAGAATCTGCCTGCAATGTGGGAGACCTGGGTTCGATCCCTGGATTGGGAAGATCCCCAGGAGGGCATGGCAATCCACTCCAGTATTCTGGCCTGGAGAATCCTTATGGATAGTGGAGTCTGGTGGGTTATAGTCCATGGGGTCGCAAAGAGTCAGACATGACGGAACGACTAAGCACAGCACATAATATATCAAGAAAGATGAGCTGAAGAACAAGATGCTATTTGACAGATCAGTTGATTTTGTGATTTGAAAACTGGTTGTTTAGGATCAAATCACAAGTGGAACATTCTCAGGCAGAGGTACTTTTAGTTACATGGAGAGTGTTTAAGATTCATCATCATAATTCTGCATAATTCATTGCTTTTAGAGTATAGTCAGAATTGATCAATACTGGGAGACAAACTCATTGTGGTAGCATTCTCTAAACAGTAGATCAAACTCTTTTTGCCAGTTTTATTGCGTACTCTTTCATTCTTCTGCCTTTGTATTGTGGAACCCTCCATCTTCAGTGCCAAAGTTTTGTCTTTCTCTCCACCACTGAACTGCAAATTCATCAATAATACAATTGCAAAGTGTTTTGCCACTATCATGTAAACAATACTTTGGCTAATTGTGGCCTCTGTCTCCTAGTTTGTTTTGGAAAATGTCACTAATACAGCTTAAAAAGCAGTAAAAAAAAAAAAAAAAAAAAAGGATGTCAGCCAGGCAATCATCATTTTCATACAATGGAGTGATATTTATCATTTCATTTACTTGAGTCAAATGATTATTTCTGTTTTATTCTGAGTCCAGTTGAAAAATAGATATGCGGCTCCAGCTTGGTTAGAGAGCGGTATGATGACAATAACAAACTGTTCTAGAAAATATCTTCACAGAAAATTCTTTTCTATGCCCAATCTGCTCCTCATTTCTTTGGAGACAATGAAGTGATGACTTTGGTCACTAAAATAATATATGCTTTGATAAAAATTTCCTTTACACATGTTAAAAGTCACTGCTCATATATGTCCTCTTTGGTTTAAACTTTCATGATTATAACATAATTAGCTACCTGGAATTGCCCCCAACTCTACCAGATTCACTTTGTGCCATAGAAATTCATGGCTGCATATAGTCTATGGTGTATCTTGACCATTCTCTGTTGTTGTTTAGTCACTAAGTCATGTTCGACTCTTTTGCGACCCCATGGACTTTAGCCTGCCAGGGTCCTCCGACCATAGGATTTCCCAGGCAAGAATACTGGAGTGGGTTGTCATTTCCTCTCCAGGGGATTTTCCTGACCTAGGAATTGAACCTGTTTCTCCATCTCCTGCATTGGCAGCCAGGTTCTGTACTGTTGAGCCAACAGGGAAGCTGATCATCCTCTATGATTCCATAAAATTTTAGACCACAAGGGGAAAGGACTATTACAACACCAGCCTTGAACAAATTCTGTTTTTGGAGATCTCTGAATAGAAGTAGCTATGTGTGCCTCAGGAACTTGAGCAAGTGCTCAAGCTCCATTGACTCAAAATATTCTTTCTGTGTTTGTTTTTACAACTACCTGATATCATGTTGTGGCTGTTCAGTCGTGTCCAACTCTTTGTGACCCCATGGACTGCAGCACACCAGGCTTCCCTGTCCTTCACTGTCTCCCGAGTTTGCTCAAACTCATGTCCATTGAGATGGCGATGCCATTAAACCATCTCATCCTCTGTCACCCCTTTCTCCTCCTGCCCTCAATCTTTCCCAGCATCAAGGTCTTTTTCCAATGAGTAGGCTCTTCACATCAGGTCGCCAAAGTATTAGAGCTTCAGCTTCAGCAACAATCCTTCCAATGAATATTCAGGGCGATTTCCTTTAGGATTGACTGATTTGATCTCCTTGCTATTCAAGGGACTCTCATGGGCAAGCATCTCTTAATTTCATGGCTGTAGTCACCATCTGCAGTGATTTTGGAGCCCAAGAAGATAAAGTTTCTCACTGTTTCCATTGTTTCCCCATCTATTTGCCATGAAGTGATGGGACCGGATGCCATGATTTTGTTTTTCGAATGTTAAGTTTTAAGTCAGCTTTTTCACTCTCCTCTTTCACTTTCATCAAGAATGCCAGCCTGGCATTTTGCACAATATACTCTGCATGTAAGTTAAGTAAGCAGGATTACATCCTTAATGTACAGCCTTGATGTACTCCTTTCCCAACTCTGAACCAGTCTTTTGTTCCATGTCTGGTATTGTTTTTTCTTGACCTGCATACAGGTTCTCAGGAGGCAGGTAAGGGGGTCTGGTATTCCCATCTCTTTAAGAAATTTCCACCTGGTATCATAAACTCTTTATATTTAAAAAAAAAATTGCCATTGCATTTTGATGTAATTATGTAGACTTGGACATATTGGTCTATGGTAGCTTTGTGGTTAATGTCTTGCTTGTTTTAAGCGATGTAATGAAGATTTTAGAGAGATTCCAAAATAAATGATAGAAAACCATTTAGCACTGACTGTATCTCCTCAGGTCATATGCTCTTTCATGTTTGAAAGCAAATTGCTTTACACTAAAGCACTGCATGCAATTATAGCTTGGAGAATGACTGCATTGTATGCTCCCTTTGACATGCTTCTGAAGTACCATGTATTATTATTTTCAAATCAGCAAATAAATGGAAAATTTCTCTGCATCAATGACTTTTAGTTGAGGAAGAACATATCTAAAAATAAAGCTGTTCCAATAGGTAAATTTTGGCATGTCTTTAATCAAAAGAATAGTGACAGGAGTGATTGGAGGATTGAAGGAAATAAAGTCATTTTTAGACTTTTAAATATATCATATGACTCAACCTATTTAGTATACCTTAGAAATCATATAAAAATCTAAACTTGGGTCTATGGTAGTAGCTTTCCTCTTGTGTAATCTTTTTTTCTATCGCAATATTGAATTAACTAAGAAACTGAAAGTATTACATAGCCAAACGTTACATATTCAATAGATAATTGAATACATCTGATTTAAACTCAGCTCAAGAATCATCTCCTCTTGTTATTTAACATGTAGCACTGGAATGTGAACAGTACTGGAGAGACAGCTTTGCTTTTTCCTGTAAGTTGCAGAGGAATTTATATAACAGATGGGAAGTGATTATTTAATAAATCAAAGGATTTTTCAATGTAGCAATATATTAATTAACTTTATAAATCCTCCATTATAAGCAATTATTATTTTGGTATAATCAGATAGTAATGATTAAAATATACAACAAATTTTATTAAACATTCTTGTTGACTGAAAATTGCTGTAGGATATATTTTCATCTATTTAAAAACAGCTAATTCTAAAGATAATATAAAAGCAGGGCTTTTGGATTTCAGAAAGAGTACAAAACTATGGAGAAAGGTCAATCTATACTCAGAAGCAGTATGTTATTTGACCAATGGACTGGCAGCATCTAGCTAAGCGTTGCAAAACCCATAGTACTACTTGCATTCTTACACTAGAGAGACAAAGTCATAATTAGGAAGAAATGACAGAACCATTACACACACACACACACACACACACACATGTGCACACTAAAGATGAGACCAGGGATCAGGATGCTATCATCATAAGAATATCTAAGAAGACTCATGAAAATAACAAAATCAAACCAAATGTTCTAAAAATTTCTTTTTAATGCATATATCATACTGTCATACTTGGAGTAACTTTCTTTAGACTAGACATTCTCTGAGGGTAAGAGTCATTGTTTTGCTTGAAGAGAATGATATAATTCAAAGTAGAGATAATATAACTTTAAATGAATTTAAACTCAAAAGCGTGTTAGAGCTACTTCAAATCATCTCATGAGAATTTAATGATAAATTTTCAGAAAATTTGTAAACATATTCCCATTATTTACAATTAAATTATATAGATCTGACATCAGCAAAATGGCAGAGTAGACAGCTCCAAGCTCTCACCTTCCATAACACCACCAAAAAATAAGCACTGTAAGAATCAACTTTGTCATAATTCTGGAAAAGAGTCAAGGTTTACAGTAATCAAACACTGAATCAAGGAAAATAAAACTTAAAATTGGTGGGAAATCTTTGTATCATTTTACTTGCTCTTCCCTGATCCCTCCCTGGCTTGATAGCAGTCTTGAAGATGACAGCCTTCATTTCCACTGTGGCACCCTCTGTCAAGTTACAGAAGGAGCAGATCAGGTATTACTCATAAATTATTGTGTATGTTGACTTTGAACTGTCTGCAGGCTATGTGAAATATTAGTACTAGGTACTTGTCTCTGTTTCACCAAACTCAGAACTAACAGGCCAGAAAATTGGCAGTCATTTCTTGAAAGCTTTGCAAGGTGACCAGAAAACCCTCAAGAAGCCTGGGGCAAAAGATTAAAGTCAAGACACATAATAGACCAACTAAAGTTTGGGAGGAAAATCTAAGGAGAATTTCTTTGAAAAATTAGGTCATTCAAAAACACCCATGTTTATAGGGGAATTTAGAAAACCACAGGACTTCCCTTGCAGTTCAGTGGTTAAGACTGTGCTTCCATTGCAAGGGCCACGGGTTCAACCCCCAGTTGGGGAACTAAGATCACACATGCCTTGTGACCAAAAAAAAAAAAAAAAAGAGAGAGCCACAATCAAGAACAGGGTAAGACACATGCATCATTAAGATCTTAGAAGACCCTAGACTTTTACTTCAAGCTGATCCCTAGGCTTAGTACAAGACTAAAAAACTGTTAGAGAACTCTAAAGTGAGAATCTCGAAAGAATGAGAGAGGTGTTTTTCCCCCTGTTTTCAGCTCTTAAAACTAAGGAAATTTACATAAATACTAGCTGAGCATAAGCTCAACGAACAGACACTTCAGTAATCACAAAAAACAAGAAATACAGACTTTTCAACAATAATCTTGAAAAGTCATTAATCAAATGGACTATTAGAGTCTTCAACAAATAAATAACACAGTAAACCTGAGGGATGGAAAATAATTTAATTTTCAGAATTACCATATCATAATATTCAAATGTCCGGTTTTCAACAAGAAAAATAACAAGGCAAACAGAAGAGTCAAGAGCACATAGCCAAGTCAATGGAACAAAATAAACTGACTGAAACCATCCCTGAGGAAGTCTAAACAGTGGCATTAGTAAACAAAGATTTTATAAAATTTATTTTAAATATGGCCAAACAGCCAAATGAAGAGGACAAAACACTAAATGAAATCAGGAAAATGATGCAAAAACAAAATGAAAGTGAAACTTGCTCAGTCATGTCTGACTCTTTACGACCCCGTGGACTATACAGTCCATGGAATTCTCCAGGCCAGAATACTGGAGTGGGTAGCTGTTCCCTTCTCCAGGGGATCTTTCCAACCCAGGGATCAAACCCAGGGTTCCCTAAAAATATTCAAATTATAAAACTAACCAAATGAATTCTGGAACTGAACAGCATAATGACTGAAATGAAAGAAAAAAAAAAAAAAACACTACAGGTGTTTACAGAAGATTTCATCAGGCAGAATAAATAATCAGCAATCTTAAAGACAGGATAGCTGAAATCATATTGTCTGAGTAGCAGAAAGAGAAAAAAAAATGAAAAGAGCTGAGAAGAACAATGGAACATCGTCAAATGGAACAATATATGCATTATAGGAGTCCCAGAAGAAGACAGAGAAAGAAACAGAAAGAATATTTGAAACTATAATAAATAAAAAAGCCCAAATCTAATGGAATATGTAAATCCATATATCCAAGAAACTCAGCAAACTCCAAGAAAGGTAAACTGAGGGATCCACAAAGAAAAACATTATCATATTTGTCTAAAGGGGAAAAAAACCACAATCCATATTGAAAACACAACTTACAGAATGGGAGAAAAAACAAACCATGCATCTTATAAGGGTTCAATATCTAGAATATTTAAAGGACTCCTACAACTCCACAACAAAACACAACTAAAAAATGGACAAAGGAAGGACTTGGATACTTCTCCAAGGAAGATACACAAATGGCCAATAACCTTATAAAAATATTTTAAAAGCCTTCAGTTCAGTTCAGTTCAGATCATTCACTCAGTCATGTCCAACTCTTTGTGACCCTATGGACTGTAGCACGCCAGGCCTCCCTGTCCATCACCAACTCCTGGAACGTGCTCAAACTCATGTCCATCCAGTTGGTGATGCCATCCAACCATCTCATCCTCTGTTGTCCCTGTCTCCTCCTGCCTTCAATCTTGCCCAGCATCAGGGTCTTTTCCAAGGAGTCAATTTTTCACAACAGGTGGCCAAAGTATTGGACTTTCAGCTACAGCATCAGTCCTTCCAATGAATATTCTGGACTGATTCCCTTTACAATTGACTGGTTGTAGTCCAGGGGACTCACAAGAGTCTTCTCCAACACCACAGTACAAAAGCATCAATGTGTTGGCACTCAGCTTTCTTTATAGTCCAACTCTCACATCCACAGGTGACTACTGGAAAAACAATAGTTTTGACTAGATGGACCTTTGTTGGCAAAGAAATGTCTCTGCTTTTCAGCATGTTTTCTAGGTTGATCACAGCTTTTCTTCCAAGGAGCAAGTGTCTTTTAATTTCATGGCTGCAATAACCATCTTCAGTGATTTTAGAGCCCCCCAAAATAGTCTGTCACTGTTTCCATTGTTTCCCCACCTATTTGCCATGAAGTGGTGGAACCAGATGCCATGATCTTAGTTTTCTGAATGTCGAGTTTTAAGCCAGGTTTTTCATTCTCTTCTTTCACTTTCATCAAGAGGCTCTTCAGTTCTTCTTCACTTTCTGCCATAATGGTGGTGTCATCTGCATATATGAGGTTATTGATATTTCTCCCTGCAATCTTGATTCCAGCTTGTGCTTCATCCAGCCTGGCATTTCACATGATGTACTCTGCATAAAATTAAATAAGCAGGCTGACAATATACAGCCTTGACATACTCTTTTTCCTATTTGGAACCAGTCTGTTGTTTCATATCCTGTACTAACTGTTGCTTCTTGACCTGCATACAGATTTCTCAGGAGGCAGGTCAGGTGGTCTAGTAATCCCATCTCTTTCAGAATTTTCCACAGTTTATTGTGATCCACACAGTCAAAGGATTTGGCGTAGTCAATAAAGCAGAAGTAGATATTTTTCTAGAACTTTCTTGGTTTTTCGATGGTTCAACAGATACTGGCAATTTGACCTCTGGTTCCTCTGCCTTTTCTAAATCCAGCTGGATGTTCATGGTTCATGTACTGTTGACATCTGGCTTGGAGAACTTTGAGGATTACTTTGCTGGCTTGTGAGATGAGTGCAATTGTGTGGTAGTTTGAACACTCTTTTACATTGCCTTTCTTTGGGATTGGATTGAAAACTGACCTTTTCCAGTCCTGTGGCCACTGCTGAGTTTTCCAAATTTGCTGGCTTACTGCATGCAGCACTTTCACAGCATCATCTTTCAGGATTTGAAATAGCTCAACTGGAATTCCATCACCTCCATTAGCTTTATTTGTAGTGATGCTTCCTAAGGCCCACTTGACTTCAAATTCCAAGATGTCTGGCTCTATATGAATGTGAGTGATCACACCATCATGATTATCTTGGTCATGAAGATCTTTTTTGCACAGTTCTTCTGTGTATTCTTGCCACCTCTTCTTAATATCTTCTGCTTCTGTTAGTCCCATAATATTTCTTTCCTTTATTCTGCCCACCTTTGCATTAAATTCTTCCTTGGTATCTCTAATTTTCTTGAAGAGATCACTAGTCTTTCCCATTCTATTGTTTTCCTCTATTTCTTTGCACTGATCATTAAGGAAGGCTTTCTTATATCTCCTTGCTATTCTTTGGAACTCTGCATTCAAATGGGTATATCTTTCCTTTTCTCCTTTTCTTTTCACTTCTCTTCTTTTCTCAACTATTTTTAAGGCCTACTCAGAGAACCATTTTTGCCTTTTTACATTTCTTTTCCTTGACGATGGACTTGATCACTGACTCCTGTACAATGTCATGAACCTCCGTCCATAGTTCTTCAGGCACGCTGTCTATCAGATCTAATCCCTTGAATATATTTCTCACTTCCAATGTATAATCATAAGGGATTTGATTTAGTTCATACCTGCATGGTCTAGGGTTTTTCCCTACTCTCTTCAATTTAAATCTGAATTTGGCAATAAGGAGTTCATGATCGGAGCCACAGTCGGCTCCCAGTCTTGATTTTGCTGACTATATAGAGCTTCTCTATCTTTGGCTACAAAGAATATAATCAATCTGATTTCGGCATTTACCATCTGGTGATTTCCATGTGTAGAGTCTTCTCTTGTGTTGTTGTAAGAAGATGTTTGCTATGACCAGTGCATTCTCTTGGCAAAACTCTGTTAGCCTTTGGCCCACTTCCTTTTGTACTCCAAGGCCAAATTTGCCTGTTACTCCAGGTATCTCTTGAATTCTTACTTTTAAAATCCTTGTCATCGATTCTTTGTGATCCCATGGACTATAGCCTACCAGACTCCTCTGTCCATGGGATTTTCCAGGCAATAGTACTGGGGTGGATTGCCATTTCCTTCTCCAGGGAATCTTCCCAACCCAGGGATCAAACCCGTGTCTCCTGCATTGTAGACAGACAATTTACCATCTGAGCCACCAGGGAAGTCCTTTAAAAGTCTTAGTCATTAGCAAACTACAATGATAGAATGTTTGTCATACACCATTATGGCTATGATTTTTTTTTTGATTTTTTTTTTTTTTAATGAAAATAAAAACTGGAAATAACAAGTGTTGACAAGGATACATAGAACCTGGAATGCTCATGTATTGTTGCTTGGAATACAAAATGTTTCAATCACTGTGGAAGAGAATTTGCCAGTTCCTCAAAAATTTGAACATATACTTACAATCATATCAGATCAGATCAGATCAGTCGCTCAGTCGTGTCCAACTCTTTGCAACCCCGTGAATCGCAGCACGCCAGGCCTCCCTGTCCATCACCAACTCCTGGAGTTCACTGAGACTCACGTCCATCGAGTCAGTGACGCCATCCAGTCATCTCATCCTCTGTCGTCCCCTTCTCCTCCTGCCCCCAATCCCTCCCAGCATCACAGTCTTTTCCAATGAGTCAACTCTTCGCATGAGGTGGCCAAAGTACTGGAGTTTCAGCTTTAGCATCATTCCTTCCAAAGAAATCCCAGGGCTGATCTCCTTCAGAATGGACTGGTTGGATCTCCTTGCAGTCCAAGGGACTCTCAAGAGTCTTCTCCAACACCACAGTTCAAAAGCATCCATTCTTTGGCGCTCAGCCTTCTTCACAGTCCAACTCTCACATCCATACATGACCACAGGGAAAACCATAGCCTTGACTAGATGGACCTTTGTTGGCAAAGTAATGTCTCTGCTTTTGAATATGCTATCTAGGTTGGTCATAACTTTCCTTTCAAGGAGTAAGCGTCTTTTAATTTCATGGCTGCAGTCACCATCTGTAGTGATTTTGGAGCCCAGAAAAATAAAGTCTGACACTGTTTCCACTGTTTCCCCATCTATTTCCCATGAAGTGATGGGACAGGATGCCATGATCTTCGTTTTCTGAATGTTGAGCTTTAAGCCAACTTTTTCACCCTCCTCTTTCACTTTCATCAAGAGGCTTTTTAGTTCCTCTTCACTTTCTGCCATAAGGGTGGTGTCATCTGCATATCTGAGGTTATTGATATTTCTCCCAGCAATCTTGATTCAAGCTTGTGTTTCTTCCAGTCCAGCGTTTCTCATGATGTACTCTGCGTATGAATTAAATAAGCAGGCTGACAATATACAGCCTTGACGAACTCCTTTTCCTATTTGGAACCAGTCTGTTGTTCCATGTCCAGTTCTAACTGTTGCTTCCTGACCTACATACAAAGTTCTCAAGAGGCAGATTAGGTGGTCTGGTATTCCCATCTCTTTCAGAATTTTCCACAGTTTATTGTGATCTACACAGTCAAAGGCTTTGGCATAGTCAATAAAGCAGAAATAGATGTTTTTCTGGAACTCTCTTGCTTTTTCTATGATCCAGCGGATGTTGGCAATTTGATCTCTGGTTCTTCTGCCTTCTAAAACCAGCTTGAACATCAGGAAGTTCACAGTTCACATATTGCTAAAGCCTGGCTTGGAGAATTTTGAGCATTATTTTACTAGCGTGTGAAAGACCTACCAATTCTACTGCTAGGTATACACCTAAAAGAACTAAAAGCAAGGATTCAGACACCTGTAGACCAATGTTCATTGCAATATTGTATACAATAACCAAAGATGAAAACAATCGATATGTTCATCAACAAATGAATGGATAAACATTCAATGCTATATACATGTGCTGGAGTATTATCTGGCCTAAAAAGGAATGAAATTTTGGTATATGTTGTAGCATGTATAAACTCAAAATATTACACTATGTTAAATAAACCAGACACAAAAGAAAAAATATTGTATGATTCCACCTATTTTAAATAACTAGAACAGGAAAGACAGAAATTATGAAAGGTTATTAGGAGCTGGGGGAGGAGGAATGTGGAGCTATTGCTTAATGGGTATAAAAAGTTTCTCTTTGAATTGATGAAAAAGTTTTAGAAACTTTCAGATAGTGATGATAGTTATGATAATACTGCAAATGTAATTAATATCACTGAAATGCACACTTAAAGTGATTAAAATGGTAAATTTCACGTCATTCATATATATTTATATAATTTCAACAATATTAAATTGTATATATTTTAATAATATATATACTTTTAATATAATTCACAAACAATAAAACATTAAATTATATGAACTTACAATTTAATTTATGTTAAAAATAAAGGTAAAACCTGGATTTACCTTCAATATATAAAGACCTTGGAAGCTGTCACCTCATTCTTACAAAAATAATCAGTAAATCTTAAAATCTTAGACTTACTAGTCAACTGACTTGGTAGAAGAAAACCTCTATCCAGATATTTGGAGAGTCAGGCAAACCCAGAAATTCACAAACGGGATATGATTACTTGACATAGAAGCTGCTGAAGCCAGAACTGTTAGGAACAGTCAAATGGTAATTTTTACAAAATGTTGTAAATTGACTGTTAACAGTAGCAGGAATGAGAAACTCCCAAGGGCGACAGTTCAAGGAGGAGTCCCACATTTTAACTGATTTTACTTCTAGTAGTCTACTAGGTTCTCATGGTGAAATTCCAGAAACATCTCCTGGTTGTTCTGGCATGGAAAGGGGAAAATTAATCATTGTGAAATATATCCAAGGCCTTCTCTGTAACAAATGCCTATTCTCATTTCCCAGAACCATATTCCAGGTGGGGAAACCACATTCCTCCCACTGTAGCCCTCTGTAACTTATCTGTGTTATCCAAAAGGGAGAAAGTGATACCCGTGGAGAAATACTTGTGAAAGTTTGAGTCCAGAGACAGGGACCTAAAAAATCACCAAGGTTTACAAAATACTTCCCTTCCCTCAGCTTACCACCACCTCCAAGATCCAGTATAATAACAGAGGATTTCAGATGGAAGATTGAAAAGACACAGACATCTGTAAGAATACTGTACTTGGGGAATTCCAAAGTAAATAAGGGAGACCAAAAGAAGACCACTAGAAGAATTTGAAGCATTAGGCATATACAGCTAAAAAATATTAAACATAAAATATTATATTACATCTCAAATATTATATTGCATACCAAGTTAGACTACTTTATATAAAGGTCAACACATACCTTGTGCACTTTTAAATTGGGCAAATGTGAATTAATATAAATTTGAATCATAAATCTATTTTTTCAGTTCTTCCAACAACCTTTTGAATTGGTATCAAGTCATTTTCATAGGACAGTAAGCACCAAGCTCAACATGAGAGTAATGTGTTCCTAGATTTAGTAAAATTTATTGTTATTTGGTGAGGGGAAGGATAAAGACTGGATGAATTATGAAGTGAGGTATAAAATAGGTGATATTAGCTAGTTCAAGAAAAAAAAACTAACAATGCTTTGTATTACCCTCTTAAATCCCATGTAAACATGATCTATTCTCTCTGAATTTTCACACTGGACTACTATCCAACTCATTGTACAATACAAAATCTATTTCAGCTAGTGAACTATATCCTTAAATAGACAATTTTCTAGAAACCTCTTACTTTATTGATTTTAAATATTGTATTATCCATCACTTAGGATATATTAGCAAAATAACCATTGGTCACACACTCTACATAGTCTCTTATAACCATTCATTCAATCAAAAATATAGAAATATTTATGGAAAAATAATAATGAATAAAGCAGGTAGGGTTGTGGCCTTTATGAAGACTGTATTCTAGTAGGGGAAAAGCAGAAATTATAGTTGTATTAGCATAAACCAAATACTAAGAATCAGTAAAGGGAATATTTGTCATGAATTGCCTGCACCAAAATGAAACGAGAATTACTGGTTGGTAACACTGGTGTTTGAATTAAGACACAGGGAACCGTAAATTAAATGCAAATTATTAACATTTTTACTTTTTAATTTTGATGAGTAGTGAAGAGCTGCAATAAAAAAGCAGGGGAGATATTTTCTTTCTTATATGTCATTGTTTAGATCTTATAATCTAGGCTTTTGCCTTGTTTATGATTGTTATGTTCTTGCCTTGTATCACAGACCAGGTAATTAGTATTATCTTATCCTCCTGAATAGCATGTCAAAAGAGCTCTCTAATTTTAAGGCTTTTTAGAGATCAGAAGTTTCTTTCCCCAGGAGTGTCAATCCTTCCACAGTTCCTTGAGGGGAACAGACTGCCTTTCTCGTTCCCCAGTATGACTGCAGGTAGTATTTAACACTTCACTAACCATCTGCTTAACAAGATTTCAATCAATTTCTTATTGACAAAGACCCAACACTTACCTGGTTGGACTAATTGTTTCTTGATATCTCAGGCAGGCTCTCAGCCTACCATACCTTAGCAGGTATTTCTAGTCTGTAGTGTCCAGCCCTTACTTATATAGATTTATTACTCTAATCTAAGTCACAGGACTAACACTGAAGGCATACTGGTCCCAGGGATCACAAAGAGGTCACTATCAGGAAAATATTCAACAAAAGTTTAAAAAGGGGTGAGGATGGACACTTCTGCTTCTAGTAGTGTGGTAGATGAGATAATGTGGAAGACTATTTTACTATAAAACAACTTTATCTTAGAAAGAAGATAGCAAAATATCACAGGATTTACAAGATGTAGGTAGGTCTCCAAACACCTAATAATTTACCCCTCTTTGATAAAGGTAAAAGTCACAAGAATAAATCTGAGCTGGGGGTAATCAGTTAGCACTAAAGGGGAAATGGGATTATCATGATAGAAATTGCCAATGGAAGCACTGCTAAAGTGACACTAAATCCTGATGTATCAAAAGGTAGAGAAGGTAAAACTAGGACATTAAGATTAATTTACGAATCTCAAGGAAGAATAAAATAAGCTTTTCTATACCACACCTGGCTGAAGTAGACACAAATTCTAACAGGAAAATATTCAACATTTAAAAACTGAAGGATTGCCAACAGATTGAAACTAAGTAGATAAAACTTCAAAATCAAACATCAGCAAGACCATGAGGAGGTAAACTGCCATAATACTCAATAAGCAGAAACTATTAACAAACTTAGATACAGAACATGTAACAAATATTTAAAGAATATTGGA
Source organism: Bos grunniens (assembly GCF_055505025.1). NCBI lineage: Eukaryota > Metazoa > Chordata > Mammalia > Artiodactyla > Bovidae > Bos > Bos grunniens. The sequence goes on from NC_141194.1 coordinate 140,035,371, forward strand.
AACACAAAGATAAGCAAGCAATAAGAAATTATCAGAAATGACCAGACCAGACATATCTGACAAAGAAACAAATAGGACTCAAGAAATTTAGTTGAAACTACATAAATATGCAATTAAATATTATTATATTTAAACAAATATATATTTAGATATTTATAAATATATTTAGGCATGTATATTAAAATATTATATTATCAGAAATATAATCATGTATATAATTTAAACAGTACATTGTAATTATGTACATACAGAATTTGTTATATGAGTATAGAATTTATTATATTATACCATCAGTTTCTATAGAGTATATAGCTTAATTTCCAAATATTCATGGGTTTTCCAGACTTATTTCTGTTATTGATTTCTAAGTTAATTCTGTTATGGTAAGAGAACTTAATTCGTATGATTTTAATTTTTCACAGAGCAGGCAAGCTGGTAAAAAAAAAAAAAATCTACCAGCTTTTGTTTCACTGGAAAAGTTTCATTTCACCTTTATTTTTGAAAAGTATACAATTCTTGACTGACTTTTTTCTTTCCATATTTTAACAATTTCAATTCACTATTTGTTTAAGTGTCTCAAGAGAAGTCAGTTAAATTTTTTGTTTCTCTGCATTGAATTTCCTTTCCCTATCTGCCTTTCTCCAAATTTATTTTTAGCTTTGTTACTGAGCAGTTTCATTACAAGTTCTATGTTTTTTGCCATTGTGGCACCTGCATTGCTTCCACCTTTCAGCTGAAATTTCACATCCCTTCATCCATGTTGTCCACATTTAGCACTAGATGCTTTACATATAACAGTAGTTGTTTTATTTTTCCTGCTTTACTGAGCTGTAATTAGCATATAAAACTGTATGTATTTTAGATGCACAATATTACATTTTGATATATGCATACATTTTGAAATTACTACAATTAAGTTAATTAACATATCCATCACCTCACATGGTAGTTATTTTCAAATTCTTATCTCATAGTTTCAAATTCTGGCTCATCTGAGTCTGTTTCTATGTATTGCTTTATCTCATAAAAATGAATGTTTTTCCCTGAATTTGCTATGTGTCTTTTAATAGAACACCAGAATTACTATCTAGAAGAATAACAAAGACTGAGTCAAGTAGTATTTATTACCATAAATGGTTACACTTCTTTTGTCTGGTCACTAGTTGAAGGAATTGAGTAATGTAGCAAGTACTTGAGTTGGGTTGTTACATTACTACTTTCAATATAACAGAGTCTTCCATTTTATTCCTCATGATAAGCAGTTGTTATTCTCTACTGAGTGTGAGGCTGGATTACTGAGGAGTAATATTTAGCATTCCTGCTTCAGCTTTCAACAATTCCTTCCTACTTGTTTCACTCTTGCCACACACCCAGAGTACTCTTGCTACTTGGTGCTAGGCTTCTTGAGTTAGCAACTAGATTCCCACTTTTCCTCATCAAATATCATGTTTTAGGCAGGACTTGCACACTCTGCCTTTGTGGGTGAGATCTTAACATTCCTATCCCTCTCCCCTTGTATGAGCAAATTCTGCCGTGCACCTGGGAAAGGTCTTTTGTAAGAGACATTTTTAAGCCTCTCCCGCACTGGCAGATGACTTTTGCTGTGACCCCCTGCTCCAGAAGCAGAGAACCTGTCTGCATTCTTCAGGCTAGAGAGAAGAGTCCCTACCCTTTCTCAAAGGGTTGATGGACTTTCTTATGCCCTTCCCTCAAAATGTGAGGTTATACCTGAATTTTATGCTACAAGAGTTGTGGTTCTACCCCTCATTCAGAAGAATTGAATCTTTGCCTGAATACCGGGGACAAGATAGTTTGGATTTTCCTCCCCCAGTGGTTTAAGGCAATTTCTTCACATAAGAGAAGGATTCAAGAAGGAGTATGGGGTTTTGACTAGCCTAGGAGTGGAGCCTATATACCTCTGGTTCCCTGGTGGTTCACATGGTAAATAATCTGCTTGCAATGCAGGAGACCCAGGTTCAATCCCTGGGTCGGGAAGATCCTCTGGAGAAGGGAATGGCAACCTAATGCAGTATTCTTGCCTGGAGAGTTCCATGGACAAAGGAGCCTGGCAGTCTACAGTCTATGGGGTCGAAAAGAGTTGGACATGACTGAGCAACTTGAACACTTTTACTTTCATGGAGTTTTACTGGCCTTGCAGTGGAGCTTACACCCCTGCACCAACAGTTACTCTTAATCTCATCTTCTGCCCAACCCAAACCTTTCTTGTGGGTAACCAGTAGAGGACCATGTAGAAGATTGGTAAATCAATCTCATTCCCCTTGTATAGGGGGCTCCATGTTATACTAAACTAATATGTTAGGCCATATTCAACCATTTGGAATTTGTTACAATTTCAGGTGTTTTATTGTTAAACATCTCTATGCTTGCTTCCTCTTCCTCCAGTGACATAGTTTATGTTTCTTGCTTCTCCTGAGAGAGTCTTGTCATTTTTGGAAAACAAGATTTTTGCATTTGCCTTGTGAGCTTTATTTTCTGGGACTTTCAAGAAGAGTTATGATTTTGTAGATTTTCTGGCATTTTTTTCATTATGAAAATAGGGACAAATTCTCATAAAAATAACACTATATTGTGTGGTTTAAAATGACTGAGTACGTGTGTGAGAGGGCTATGAAAGTGACAAGTGAAAGTGAAGTAACTCAGTCATGTCCGACTCTTTGCAACCCATTGACTATAGCCTACCAGGCTCCTCCATCCATGGGATTTTCCAGGCAAGAATACTGGAGTGGGTTGCCATTTCCTTCTCCCGGAGATCTTCCTGACACAAGCATTGAACAGGCAAATGCTTTACCATCTGAGCCACCAGGGAAGTCCAACACAGTAAATATACCATAAACCACTTAAGTGTACAATTTTAAAATGCTGCATTTTATGCTATATGAAATATATCACAAATTTTACAAATGTTTTAAAAGTCAATTCCAGGCAGAGAAATGACTAATGCATAAAAGGGGCAAGTATACACTTTTAGATGATGCATAAGACAATATTTTTATGATTTCAACTTGAGGGAAAGATGCATTAAACTGGATGAAGACAGCCATATGCATGAAGGAAATATTGATAAACTCAATTATATTAAAATTAATCTCTCTTCATCTAAAGCCACAATAAAACTGTTAGAAAAGTTAAAAGAAAATAAGGAGAGGATGTTTGCAACATTCATATTTAATAAAAAATATATATATTTATATGTAAATTGACAAACAAAAAATATAAGAAACTGTTAAGAAAAACTTCAAATACCAGTTTTTGAAAATGGGTCTTAAGATTCACTAGACTTTACAAAAGAAGAAATACCTATTATCAGGAAACATATAAAAATATCTTTAACTTTATTAGTAAATCAGACAAATTCAAATTAAAATATCAATTCAAATGGTAAAAAACTGAAACTATTCCCCCTAAGATCAGGAACAAGACAAGGGTGTCCTCTTTCCCCACTATTATTCAACATAGTTCTGAAACTCCTAACCGGAGCAATCAGAGAAGAAAAAGAAATAAAAGGAATCCAGATCAGAAAAGAAGAAGCAAAGATCTCACTGTTTGCAGATGACATGATACTGTACATCAGTTCAGTTCAGTTCAGTCGCTCAGTCGTGTCCGACTCTTTGTGACACCATGAATCACAGCACGCCAGGCCTCCCTGTCCATCACCAACTCTTGGAGTTTACCCAAACTCATGTCCATTGAGTCAGTGATACCATCCAGCCATCTCATCCTCTGTCGTCCCCTTCTCCTCCTGCCCCCAATCCCTCCCAGCATCAGAGTCTTTTCCAATGAGTCAACTCTTCACATGAGGTGGCCAAAGTACTGGAGTTTCAGCTTCAGCATCAGTCCTTCCAATGAACACCCAGGACTGATCTCCTTTAGGATGGACTGGTTGGATCTCCTTGCAGTCCAAGGGACTCTCAAGAGTCTTCTCCAACACCACAGTTCAAAAGCATCAATTCTTTGGTGTTCAGCTTTCTTTATAGTCCAAATCTCACATCCATACATGACCACTAGAAAAACCATAGCCTTGACTAGATGGACCTTTGTTGGCAAAGTAATGTCTCTGCTTTTCAATATGCTATCTAGGTTGGTCCTAACTTTCCTTCCAAGGAGTAAAGTGAAAGTGAAGTTACTCAGTCGTGTCCAACTCTTTGCGACCCCCTGGACTGTAGCCTGCCAGGCTTCTTCATTCATGGGATTCTCCAGGCAAGAATACTGGAGTGGGTTGCCATTTCCTTCTCCAGGGGATCTTCCCGACCCAGGTATCAAACCCAGATCTCCCACATTGTAGGCAGACGCTTTAACGTCTGAGCCGCCAGGGAAGCCCTCCAAGGAGTAAGCGTCTTTTAATTTCATGGCTGCAGTCACCATCTGCAGTGATTTTGGAGCCCCAAAAAACAAAATCTGACACTGTATCCACTGTTTCCCCATCTATTTCCCATGAAGTGATGGGACCAGAGGCCACGATCTGAGTTTTCTGAATGATGAGCTTTAAGCCAACTTTTTCACTCTCCTCTTTCACTTTCATCAAGATGCTTTTTAGTTCCTCTTCAGTTTCTGCCATAAGGGTGGTGTCATCTGCATATCTGAAGTTATTGATATTTCTCCCAGAAATCTTGATTCCAGCTTGTGCATCTTCCAGTCCAGCGTTTCTCACGATGTACTCTGCATAGAAGTTAAATAAGCAGGGTGACAATATACAGCCTTGACGTACTCCTTTTCCTATTTGGAACCAGTCTGTTGTTCCAGGTTCAGTTCTAACTGTTGCTTCCTGACCTGCATACAGGTTTCTCAAGAGGCAGATCAGGTGGTCTGGTATTCCCATCTCTTTCAGAATTTACCACAGTTTGTTGTGATCCACACATTGATAGGCTTTGGCATAGTCAATAAAGCAGAAATAGATGTTTTTCTGGAACTCTCCTGCTTTTTCCATGGTCCAGCGGATGTTGGCAATTTGATCTCTGGTTCCTCTGCCTTTTCTAAAACCAGCTTGAACATCTGGAAGTTCAGGGTTCATGTATTCCTGAAGCCTGGCTTGGAGAATTTTGAGCATTACTTTACTAGCGTGGGAGATAAGTGCAATTGTGCTATAGTTTGAGCATTCTTTGGCATTGCCTTTCTTTGGGATTGGATTGAAAACTGACCTTTTCCAGTCCTGTGGCCTCTGCTGAGTTTTCCACATTTTCTGGCATATCGAGTGCAGCACTTTCACAGCATCATCTTCCAGGATTTGAAAGAGCTCAACTGGAATTCCATCACCTCCACTAGCTTTGTTCATAGTGATGCTTTCTGAGGCCCACCTGACTTTACATTCCTGTATGTCTGGCTCTAGGTCAGTGATCACACCATCAAGATTATCTTGGTCATGAAGATCTTTTTTGTACAGTTCTTCTGTGTATTCTTGCCACCTCTTCTTAATATATTCTGCTTAAGTTAGGTCCATACCATTTCTGTCCTTTATCGAGCCCATCTTTGCATGAAATATTCCCTTCAAGAAAATATTCTAATTTTCTTGAAGAGATCTCTAGTCTCTCCCATTCTGTTGTTTTCCTCCATTTCTTTGCATTGATCACTAGGGAAGGCTTTCTTATCTCTCCTTGCTATTCTTTGGAACTCTGCATTCAGATGCTTATATCTTTCCTTTTCTCCTTTGCTTTTCGCTTCTCTTCTTTTCACAGCTATTTGTAAGGCCTCCTCAGACAGCCATTTTCCTTTTTTGCATTTCTTTTCCATGTGGATGGTCTTGATCCCTGTTTCCTGTACAATGTCATGAACCTCTGTCCATAGTTCATCAGGCACTCTGTCTATCAGATCTAGTCCCTTATATTTCTCACTTCCACTGTATAATCATAAGGGATTTGATTAGGTCTTACCTGAATGGTCTAGTGGTTTTCCCTACTTTCTTCAATTTAAGTCTGAATTTGGCAATAAGGAGTTCCTGATCTGAGCCACAGTTGGCTCCCAGTCCTGTTTTTGCTGACTGTATAGAGCTTCTCCATCTTTGCCTGCAAAGAATATAATCAGTCTGATTTTGGTGTTGACCATCTGGTGATGTCCATGTATAGAGTCTTCTCTTCTGTTGTTGGAAGAGGGTGGTTGCTATTACCAGTGCATTCTCTTGGCAAAACTCTATTAACCCTTGCCCTGCTTCATTCTGTACTTGAAGGTCAAACTTGCCTGTTACTCCAGGTGTTTCTTGACTTCCTACTTTTGCATTCCAGTCCCCTATAATGAAAAGGACATCTTTTGGGGTTGTTAGTTCTAAAAGATCTTGTAGGTCTTCATAGAACCATTTAACTTCAGCTTCTTCAGCGTTACTGGTTGAGGGCATAGGCTTGTATTACCATGATATTGAATGGTTTGCCTTGGAAATGGACAGAGATCATTCTGTCATTTTTGAGATTGCAACCAAGTACTACATTTTGGACTGTTTTGTTGCCCATAATGGCTACTCCATTTCTTCTAAGGGATTCCTGCACACAGTAGTAGATATAATGGTCATCTGAGTTAAATTTACCTATTCCAGTCCATTTTAGCTTGCTGATTGCTAGAATGTCGATGTTCACTCTTGCCATCTCCTGTTTGACCACTTCCAATTTCACGGACCTAACATTCCAGGTCCTACGCAATATTGCTCTTTACAGGATCGGACCTCGCTTCTATCACCAGTCACATCCACAACAGGGTATTGTTTTTGGTTTGGCTCCATCCCTTTATTCTTTCTGGAGTTATTTTTCTACTGATCTCCAGTAGCATATTGGGCACTTACCAACCTGGGGAGTTCCTCTTTCAGTATCCTATCATTTTGCCTTTTCATACTGTTCATGCTGCTGCTAAGTCGCTTCAGTCGTGTCCGACTCTGTGCAACCCCATAGATGGCAGCCCACCAGGCTCCCCCGTCCCTGGGATTCTCCAGGCAAGAACACTGGAATGGGTTGCCATTTCCTTCTCCAGTGCTTGAAAGTGAAAAGTGAAAGTGAAGTCACTCAGTCATGTCCAACTCTTAGCGACCTCATGGACTGCAGTCTACCAGGCTCCTCCGCCCATGGGATCCTCCAGGCAAGAGTACTGGAATGGGTTGCCATTGCCTTCTCCGAAAGATAGTATCAGAAAATTACTAGAACTAATCAGTGAATTCAGCACAGTTGCAGGATGTAAAATCAGTACAGAAAAATCACTTTCATTTCTGTATACTAACAATGCAAAAATTAGAAAGAGAAATTAAAGAATCAATCCCATTCACCACTTCAACAAAAAGAATTAAATATCTAGGAATAAACTTACCTAAGGAGACAAAAGAACTGTACACAGAAAATTATAAGACACTGATGAAAGAAATCAAAAATGACATAAACAGATGGAGAGAAATTTCATGTTCCTGGGTAGGAAGAATTAATAATGTGAAAATCACTATACTACCAAATGTAATCTACAGACTCAATGTGATCCCTATCAAATTATCAATGGCATTTTTCACAGAACTAGAAAAAAATTTCATATGGAAACACAAAAGACCCTGAATAGCCAAAGCAGTCTTGAGAAAGAAGAATGGAGCTGGAGAAATCAACCTTCTTAACTTCACATTATACTACAAAGCTATGGTCATCAAGACAGTATGGTACTGTCACAAAAACAGAAATATAGACCAGTGAAACAAGATAGAAAGCCCAGAAATAAACCCATGCACCTATGGGTACCTTCATTTTGAGAAAGGAGTCAAAATATACAACGGGGCAAAGACAGCCTCTTCAATAAAGGGTGCTGGAAAAACCGGACAGTTACATGTGAAAGAATGAAACTACAACACTTTCTAATATCATACACAAAGATAAACTCAAAATGGATTAAAGACCTAAATGTAAGACCGGAAACTATAAAAGTCTTAGAGGAAAACTTAGGCAGAACACTCGATGACATAAACCAAAGCAAGATCCTCTATGACCCACCTCCTAGAGTAAAGGGAATAAAAACAAAAGTAAATTAGTGGGACCTGATTAAACTTAAAAGCTTTTGCATAGCAAAGGAAACTATAAACAAGGTGAAAAGACAACCCTCAGAATGGGAGACAATAATAACAAATGAAACAACCAACAAAGGATTAATTTCCAAAATATACAAGCAGCTCATAGGACTCAATGCCAGGAAAACCAACAACCCAATCAAAAAGTGGGAAAAAGACCTAAACAGACATTTCTACAAAGGAGACATACAGATGGCTAACATGAAAAGATGCTTAACACTGCTCATTGTTAGAGAAATGCAAATCAAAACCACACACCAGTCTGAATGGCCATCATCAAAAAGTCTACAAACAATAAATGTTGGACAGGGCGTGGAGAAAAGGGAAGGCTCTTGCACTGTTGGTAGGAATATAAATTGATACAGCAACTATGGAAAACAGTATGGAGATTCCTTAAAATCTAGGAATAAAACCACCATATGACCCAGCAATCCCACTCCTAGGCATAAACCCTAAGGAAACCAAAATTGAAAAAGACACATGTATCCCATTGTTCATTGCAGCACTTTTTACAATAGCTAGAAAATGGAAGCAACCTAGATGTCCATGGACAAATGAATGGAGAAAGAAGTTGTTGTACATACACACAATGGAATATTACTCAGCCATAAAAAGGAACACATTTGAGTCAGTTCTGATGAGGTGGATGAACCTAGAACCTATTATACTGAGTGAAGTGAGTCAGAAAGAGAAAGATAAATATCGTATTCTAACACATATATATGGAATGTAGAGAAATGGAACTGAAGAATTTATTTACAGGGCAGCAGTGGAGAAACAGACACAGAGAATAGACTTATGGACATGGGGAGAAGAGAGGAGAGGGTGAGATGTATGTAAAGAGTAACATGAAAACTAACATTACCGTGTTTAAAATAGATAGCCAACAGGAATTTGCTGTATGGCTCAAGAAACTCAAACGGGGGCTCTGTATCAACCTAGAGAGATGGAATGGGAGGGAGATGGTAGGGAGGTTCAAAAGGGAGGGGATATATGTATACCTATGGCTGATTCATGATGAGGTTTGACAGAAAACAATAGGATTCTGTAAAGCAATTATCCATTAATAAAAAAATAAAAATAAAAAAAAAAGAAAACTACCCTATGAACCAGCAATCTCACTACTGGGCCTATATCCTGAGAAAACCGTAACTGAAAAAGACACATCCACCCCAATGTTCATTGCAGCAATATTTACAATAGCCAGGACATGGAAGCAACCTAGATGTTATTAACAGATGAATGGATAAAGAAGTTATGGTACATATATACAATGAAATATTATTCAGCCATAAAAGAAAAACATTTGAGTCAGTTTTAATGAGGTGGATGAACCTAGAGCCTACTATACAGAGTGCAGCAAGTCAGAAAGAGAAAAACTTATATCATATTAACACATATGTATGGAATCTAGAAAGATGGTACTGATGAACCTATTTGCAGGAATAGAGACTCAGAATTGAAAGAATAACATTGAAACATATACATTACCATATGTAAAAAAGATAGCCAATGGGAATTTGCTGCCTGAGACAGGGAGCTCAAACCTGGTGCTCAATGACAATCTGGAGGGATGGGATGGGGTGAGAGGTGGGAAGGAGGTTTAAGAAGGAGGGGACATATGTATACCTGTGGCTGATTCATGTAAACCAACACAATATTGTAAATCAGTTATCCTCCAATTAAATATATAATAAAAAAGAAAATATCAATTCAACATCTCAATGCATACACATTAGATTGGCAATTACTGAAAACTCTGATGACACTAATTGATGGTAAAATTGTGAAACAATGGAGAATGTCATTTACACTTAGTAGAGTGTAAGTTGCTCAACTATGTTGTAAAAAATTTTAGCATAATCTACTACTTTAAACAAACAACTGACTTGTAATATAGCAATATCCTATCTAAGTACATAGATTAGAATGCCTTTTGCACATGCTCACTAGTAGATATGTAAATAGCATTTGTAGCTTATGCTACAAATATGTAGCTTATGCATTTGTAGCTTATGCTACATATTCCCAGTGCTTGTAATAATTTTCAATTGGAAAAAACTTCTAATTTCTATCAATAGTAGAATGAACAAATTTGGAGATATTCATACAATAGAATAGTATATGGCAAAGCAAATGAAATAACTATGTATATTTAATGATTCTGACAATGTTGATCAATAAATAAAAAAGTAATAGAGTAGTATGCTCACTTTGCATAGTGCTCAAAATCAAGGAAAAATATTTATAGACATAGTCATAAGTAGTAAAATTATTAAAAAAAGCAAGGCAATAAGTATCATAAAAGTAAAAATATTTAGAATGGGGGAAATGATGGATACATGAGGGATTTCTGAGGTGCTGAAAATGATCCATTGTTTTCACCTTGGTTGCTACAAACTACGCATACTTCATAAATATTCTTTACATTGTGTTTTATGCAGTATTATTTATGTAAAATGTATCTCAAAATAGAAATAGACAGATGATGCTAGAACAATCTTCTGGATGGGGGGAAATTAGTTTTTATTTCCTTCTCAGAACATATGTAAAAATTCAATTGTAGGTATATTAAATACTGACATTTGAGAAGCAAAATTTAATAATTTTTTTAAAAATTCAGGTAAATTTCTATATTCAGCCTAGGAAGGTGTTCTTATACAAGAAACATATATTACAAACCTTTATGGAAAACAATAGTGAAAATATTACTTGAAAGTTTTGACTCTTGCTGTCATGCTATTTCCAATTTTCTTCTACAATTTATTTTTGATAAGGTAATACATTCTTAAGATTCTCTCTCTCTCACCTACCTTCCTGTAGGTCTTCACTTGGCTTTAGTATCATGGTAGTGATGGATACATATAATGAATTTGGAAGTGTTCCCTCCTCTTTAATTTTTGGAAGAGTTTGAGAAAATCGGTATTTTTTCCTAATAATTCACTAGTGAAGCCATCTGACTCAGGCTTTTCTTTGTTGGGAGGTTTTTGGAACAGTTAAGGGGTATTAAAGAATGGTTAAACAAATGGGTCGGGAAGATCTGGAGAAGGAAATGGCAACCCACTCCAGTATTCTTGCCCAGAAAATCCCATGGCCGGAGAAGCCTGGTAGGCTACAGTCCATGGGGTTGCAAAGAGTTGGACACAACTGAGTGACTTCACTTTCACTCTAAACAAGTGGAGGAATAATTTATATTCATTAATTGAGAGACTATCACTGTGGTACTGAAGAAACTGACAATTGGATTCTACAATTTATGCTACAGAAGAGACAGTATTAGTTTTCAAAAAGAGAGTGATATTATGGGACATTTACTACCAGATGTCAAGACTTACAAAAAAGCTTCATTAAGACAAATGGTATTGATATAAGGATAGATGAATCAACAAATGGAATAAAATAAGAAATTCAGAATCATACCTAATTTTATATGGTTACTTGACTTTCCACAAACATATTTAACATATTTTTATAATTTCATGGGGAAAAGAAAGTCTTTCTTAACAATAAATGGTACTGGGACAACTGGATATCATTTGGGCAAAAAAATGACTTTGGATCATATCTTACTAAACACACAAAATTTTATTTATGGACGATCATACACATAAGCATAAAAACATAACTTATATACCTGCTGGAAAAAACACAAAATATCATCTTTGAAACCTATGAATATAAAATAAAAACTACTGAGCGACTTCACTTTCATTTTTCACTTTCATGCATCGGAGAAGGGAATGGCAACCCATTCCAGTGTTCTTGCCTGGAGAATCCCAGGGACGGGGGAGCCTGGTGGGCTGCCGTCTATGGGGCGGCACAGAGTCGGACACGACTGAAGCGACTCAGCAGCAGCAGCAGCAAGTAGGTAAGAGTTGAGAGAATTTGTCTGAAGTGTACATACAATATAATAAATGATAAAAGAAGTTCAGTTGGCTGTAGAGAAATTATATACGACAGAAAATTGGAACAGTAAACACAAAGTAACAGCAAAGAGAAAATAAATACAAGTACTGATTCAGTTAATAAATAGATGAACACTAGAATCAAAAGGCAGAGATTGTCAGACTAGATTTAAAACCGAGACTAATCTATATAGTGCTTAGTAAAAATGATTTAATAAAAAAGGCACACAGTGACAGTAAACAGTTAAAATTATAAAAAATGAATACAAATCATATTAAAGTTGATGTAAAAAGCTATATTGACTAAAAACTGATAGACTATAATAGAAAAGTCAGTACTCATAGAAATTAACTCCCTCACTCAGTATCTGATTTAAAAAAAATGTAGGGAAAAAAATCAGTGAAGATACAAAAGATTGAAAACACTGTCAACTTGATCTAACTGATATTTGAAGAATGTTAGACCAACAACTGCAACATACAAGTGCAGGGAACATTCATCAACATAAAAGGTATGTGGAGCCATAAGACAAAGTCATCAACAAATTTAAAAGAATTGAAAATATACAGTAACACTGGATTAGTTTCCTGGACCCTGCCATAACAAAGGGCTTCCCTGGCGGCTCAGATGATAAAGAATCTGCCTGCATTGTGGGAGATGGGAAGATCCCTGGAGGAGGCAAGGAAATCCGCTCCAGTATTCTTGCCTGGAGACTCCCCATGGACAGAGGAGCCTGGTGGGTACAGTCCATGGGGTCGCAAAGAGTGGTACACAACTGAGCAACTAAGCACACCATAACAAAGTACCACAAACTGGTACCACAACAGAAATTAAAAGTACCACAACAGAAATTTACCGTTTCAGTTCTGAAGGCAAGAAGTCTGAAAACAATGTGTCACCAGAGGCAACTTCCCTCTAAACCTGCAGGGGAATTCTTCCTTTTCTTAGCTTCTGGTGCTTTGTTAGCAGTCTTTGGCATTCTTTGGCTTGTACCTGCATCACTCTGATTTCTGTCTTCATATGACTTCCTCCTTATGTTTATTTTCACATGGCTATCTTATAAAGACACCAATCATATTAATCAAGGATTTACCTGATTCCAATATGACCTTATCTTTAATTATATCTACATTGATATTGTTTCCAAATAAAGTCACATTCTGTGGTACTGAGGGTTAGGTCATCAGCATATCCCTTTTCACAAGTGGGAACATATCTTAACCCGTGACAAATAGCATGGAGAGATTCCCAGAATTTGGAATTTCTACAACATGTATTAATGATACATGGATCAAAGAAGAAATCACAAGAAAAAATAGTGACCATTGTGAGCTGAACACCTACCACATATATCAACAATGAATATCAAAGTATAAAATTTTATGGTATGTAACCAAAGCAATACTTAGAATTTTATCAATATAAATAAATGCTAGAAAAAGATTTAAAAGTTAATGACCTAAACCTGAACAATAAGAGCACTAGTAAAAGAGCAAACTCAGGCTTAAACTAAAGAAAACCGGGAAAAACAATAGACCAGCCAGGTATGACTTAAATCAAATCCCGTATGAATTGGCAGTAGAGGTAACAAATAGATTCAAAGGACTAGAACTAGTTAACAGTGTGCCTGAAGGACTATGGACAGAGGTCCGTAATATTGTACAGGAGGTGGTGAACAAAACCATCCCAAAGAAAAAGAAAAGCAAGAAGGCAAAGTGGTTATCTGAGTAGGCTTTACAAATAGCGGAAGAATGAGGGAAAAGCAAAGGAGAGAGGGAAAGGTACATCCAGTTAAATGCAGAGTTCCAAAAAATAGGCAGAAGAGACATGAAGGCCTTCTTCAATGAACAGTGCTTAATAATAGAAGAAAACAACAAAAGGGGAAAAACTAGTGATCTCTTCAGGAAAATTGGAAACATCCAGGGAGCATTCCACCCAAAGATGGGCACAATAAAGGGCAGAAACGGTAGAGACCTAGTAGACACTGAAGAGATCAAGAAGAGATGGAAAGAATACATGGAAGAATTGCATAAAAAAGATCTTAATGAACTGGATTGCTACAATGTTGTGGTTAGTCACCCAGAGCCAGACATTCTGGATTGCAACATTAGGTGGGCCTTAAGAAGCACTCCTGTTAATAAAGCTAATGGGTGTGATGAAATCCCAGTACAACTATTCAAATCCCTAAAAGATGATGCCATCAAGATTTTGCATTCATTAGGTCAGCAAATTTGGAAGACCCAGCCATGGCCACAGAACTGGAAAAGCTCAATACTCATCCCAATGAATCCTCTCAAAATATAGAATTAAGGGAAAAAGAAATTATGATAGCCAAGATAGTGAACAGTGTCTTTGAAACATGAATGTGGATATAAATTACCAGGTGATCTTACTAAAAATGCAAATTTTGATTGAGTAAATCTAGGGTAGAGCCCAAGATTCTGCATTTCTCATTGGTTCCCAAGACATGGAGTAGTTACTGATCAGTAGATTTTACTTTAAATAGCAAGGATACAGAGAGCAAATATGGAGGAACACCTTCATTCTGACATTCACACACACACACACACACACACACACACACAGTATTTATACAACAGGATTTTCATAGGAAAATATGGAGGCTTGGAGGAGAAAAAAGCAGTCAAGTGCACAATAGAAGAAGGCATTTATTTTAAGGTGAAGGCACTTACTGACTGTGGGACAGAACTGTTTTTGTGTGATATTTTCTAAAAGCATCATATTAAATATCTTAACTAAAAAGAGTAAAGTAAAAAGAGCAGAAAGATTTAAACACATTTTTGGAGCCAGAAATCCAATAAAACCTTGGATACATCCTTAAAAATTTGGGGACCTGGCAAAAGTATATGACTTCTAACTCAAGCTAACAGTCTGTGATATAAAACATATCCATTGTCCTGTCTTGAAAAATGTTAAATGCCTGGATGATTTTTATATGACTGACTTTTGGCAGAATATAAAAAAGTATTAATCATTAATATATAACTTGATTGTCTATTGATTAGGCAGTGATATTTAGTTGAATAGTAAAATATATATATATAATTCATAATTTATGAATATTCATTTTATTCAATTTATTTTCCTGTTCTTTAGTGTTGTTAAAATACTTTCCTATTAGTAGTAATGCTATAAAAGATTGAAATGTAAAAGGTGATCATGTTCAAAAATACAAATGTTAAAATTTATGTTCATAAAATTAAATTACTATAAAATATTAAAACAGTTAATATATGCTTTCAATATACTTTATATCAAATTCAAAAATTTTAAATTAAAAGTCAGATAAATTAATATTTCTTAATTATTGAATACCAAAATTGTTGTTACATTTAAATAAAGCTGAAATGTATTTTTTTGAAAATTTACTCAAATCTTTTCAAATATTATTATAAATGCAAAGATATTTGCAATTCTACCTTTTAATGCCGACTTACTTGCCAACATAACAAACTACATACAGAAACATTTAAAAGGAATATGAACTGTTAAATGTATTTAGCAAAATGTTTCTCAGCTGCATTTTATAATGATTATAAAAACCATGTGTGTATCTATAGAAACAAGATTGGAACACAAGGAAAAGAAGGAAAGATGCTTGGCAGTACTGTGAAATAAAACTTCCTTAAACAAGAATCTATTGGATTCATATCATCTGAGAGAAAAGATAGAACAACTTAACTAATTTGTGTTTTCTGTTACATAAGGCATTTAAATGTTTCTCATATCCTGAAGTAGCATCTGTATCCAACACATAAAACTGCTGGGTATTTGGATACATTTCAGCACAGGGCAAGAGGTGGGAAAATGTTTTTTCTTGGATCTAAACAATATTAGTCACAAGACAGCTTGCTTAGCATTGCAGGTCTGAGTGGCAGATACTAAGGGACAGAAGTTGCTAGATGTTCTTTAATAAGTTTAATTCTGTGTGTGTTTATCAATGCGATCATCCAAAACATGGATATCAGGACAGGTTACCCTCTTGTCCTGTTATAAATGTGTTGCTAAATATATGAATGTGGTACCTAAAAAAGAAATACAAGTTGGTCTTCATGGGAAAAGCCCACTGAGGGTCTATCTCTGAAGTAAGAACTTATAGAGGGATACAGAGATATAAATTGAATGACTATTAAAAAATTATGCCAAGTCTCTGCATCATCCCATTCTATCCAATTCTTCCACACAGAGACATGGTGAAAAGTGAGACAAGATATTGATTTTAATATCCGTCTATAACTGTCTATGGAGTAACCATCTATGGAATCCTGATCAGTCTCTAGCCTCATCCTTATCCTGCCCTACTCCTCCATACAGAGTTATGAGATGGGAAGGCCATTTCCCTGCCACCAACCAGGCTTTAACTCTTTGCTTTGGAAAAAGCACTACCTCTGGAACCAGAAAACCTGGACTCGAGTCTCAGTTCATCCCACTATAAGCTGTGTGACTTCAGACAAGTCACTCACCTTCTCTGAGCTTATTTCCTTAACTGTACACTTGGAACAAAAATCTCTCTACCTACATTTTAAAAATGCAAAAACAAAAATGAGATATCATGTATAAATTCCATAGCCTGAAACTTGGGGAGACCGAGCCAAACATTCTAACTTTTCATACAGGCATTTTAAAATGAAGCTTGCCTTTCAAAATGTCCAAACTCGTCTCCAGAAACAAAACTTCCAATCAGGTGAGAAGCCTGTCAGGAA
Source organism: Bos grunniens (assembly GCF_055505025.1). Taxonomy (NCBI): domain Eukaryota; kingdom Metazoa; phylum Chordata; class Mammalia; order Artiodactyla; family Bovidae; genus Bos; species Bos grunniens. The sequence goes on from NC_141194.1 coordinate 140,052,033, forward strand.
ACATGTATGCCCACACAATAGCAGAGAAAACCAATTTCAACTTACCTGCAATAATCATTCTGCAGTACATGAACAGGCAACTAAAATTTAACACATACAATAACACTCAACAGAATAAGACATTAAGTTTAAAAACAAGAAGCAGAATATTGAGCCCAGAATATACTTCAAAAAAAGAGGAGACAGTTTAAAATAATCTAATTAGTATTCTCAGAGAAATATGAGAACATCTTATATGGTTGGTAGGAATGTAAAATGGTACAGTTTCTGGAATACAGCTTGAGTTTCTTAAGTAAATAATCATGCAACTACCATACACCAGCAATTGCACTCCTGGGTGTTTATATAAGAGAAACAAAAATTTATATGCATACAAACAGCTGTACATGAATGTATATGCTAGCTTTAATAGTAATAGTCCCAAACTGAAAACAATGCAGATATCCTACAATGGACAATTGGTTAAATAAACTATGGCACATCTATACCATGAAATACTAATTAGCATTAAAAAGCAATCAGCTAATTATGCATGCAACAGCCTGTATGAATCTCCAGAGAATTATGCTCAGTAAAAAGAGCCAAATACACACTATATAAATGTTGTATTTACATATAAGATTTATATAAAATTTTTGAAAATTAATTCTATAAAATAATAGAAAAGAGATGGACAGTCACCAGGGATTAAGAAAAGGGTGAGGTGGGAGGGAAATTGATATGACTATAAAAGGAGAACATGAGGGATACTTCTGGTGATGGAAATGTTCTGTATCTTAACTGTATCTATTGCAATATCTCTGTTGTGATATTATAGATTTGCAGGGTATTATCATTGGGAGAAACTGGGTAAGGAGCATATAGGATCTGTTATTTCTTAAAACTGCATGTGGATTTAACTTTCTCAAAATGAAAAACAATTTAAAATGAAATTGACTGTTGTAAAAAAGCATCAGAAAAAAAAGTCATTATTATAAGAAAGTAAATCAATAGAATTGCTGGGAAAAATGCTGGAGAAATACTTGTGTTTCCATAGAGAGAAAGAAAATGTAAAGAAAAGAAAGAAAGAAACAGTAGTGACATAGGGATTTAATCCCATAGAGAGAATATTTTACTATTAGAAATGCTAAAATATTAGAGGAAATGATATTAAATGGTATTAGAGGATATGATAGTAAATATTAGAGTAAATGATAGTAAAGAATTATATTCAAGAATTAGTATAAGTAAATTTCCAAAAGCTGAAACTCATGAATCTTTGGAATCAAAGGAAAATGTTTGGTCTTCCTAGTTGAAACTTTAATGTCTATCAATCAACTTTCTCATTTTCTTTGTATAACTTAAGTTTATTCCAAAATAAAATTAAAGCTCTTATCTGTTTTAATATGCATCTTTATATTTCTGTTTGCAATATATCATTTGAATGCTGCTGATATGTTTTTCTTTCTAGTCTAATATTAATTATCAGATCAAATTATTTGAAAGCATCTTCAATTTTATATAAGTTTCCAATGTTTATATCTCTTTCTTTTTCTTAATGCACTGGTTAGGTATTCTAGTAAAATAATTATAGTACCAATAGTGTTATTCTCCATTTGGGATGAATTATTAATATCCTACCACTAAGTACGGTTTTTGCTCTAGGTTTTCTACATTTATCTAATGATATTTTCTTCTTTCTTAATTTGCTCTGAATTTTTAATATGCATAAGGATGATAGTTCAAATAATTGCTGTTAGGTATTGAATTTATTTCACTTTATAATATTTTTGTAATCTAAATAACAATATATTTTGATTAAAATGGATTTACTTTCCATATACAAAACATTACCCAGGGCTGCACAAAAAATTGATTGTGAATTTTAAATAGCATGATAAATTTAGATTGTACTTAGAAAGTGGTACAAATGGCATTTTAAATTTAAAGATATATAAAATAAAAAAGCCGGTACAGAAGTATTAACAGATCTCAAACATTTTCATTGAACTGGAAGTTCTAGTCATAGGAAGGCATCTACAAATATTTGACACCAGATAGTATTTAATACTCCAATCCAGACTTTACTTGTCATTTAATAAAGGATGGGCTGGACTTGCCTGACAGCAGTGTCAAAGAAATTAAGTTTGTAAATTCAGTATTTTAAGTATGCATAAGAAACTCTTAAGTTGTAGCCACACTGTTTCAGTATTCTGAATCCATGCAACCCACTCTTCCTACTTTGTTATAAAGATTTTCTCTGTATTCTTCTCCAACATACACAGCTCTTGATGTCAAGAAAGTTGTTTATTTTATCTGACCTAACAAGTCAATCAAGTATTTGTTAGTGAATAAAAGGTTAAGTTGCGTCTGCCCACCCTTAGGAGAACTTAGAGCTCTGTAGTTCAGACGGTAAAGCGTCTGCCTACAATGCAGGAGACCTGGGTTTGATCCCTGGGTCAGGAAGATCCCCTGGAGAAGGAAATGGCAACCCACTCCAGTATTCCTGCCTGGAAAATCCCATGAACTGAGGAGCCTGGTAGGCTACAGTCCATGGGGTCACAAAGAGTCAGACACGACTGAGCAACTTCACTTTCACTTTCACCCTTGGGAAGGTGAAATTAGAAAGTTAATTTAGACAGAAAAATAGGATAAGCTCTGCTACCAGTGATTCTTAAAATCTTTAAAACCCTTTTGCATATTTAAAAATGTTCACACATATATCCCCTTTTTTGTTAATTTGTAAATGGTTGTTGACTACACAGTCTATACAGTGGCACTTCAAGCAAATACTACTTCATCAGGAAGCACTGTAGATCAAGTATCTGCACTAAGTTATTAGAAATAATGATAGTTATATAGGAAGTCATCAACTACAAATTGGCACTTGCCAGGAGCATTGCAAATGACTGAACAACAAGAGCATTTGTCATCTGCCTCTGTGGAGATTCAACCCTGTGCTGCTGCAGCTACTGACCTTCAACACTCCCTGAGGGAGTTCAGAGTGGAGTGAGGAACTAGTGCTCCAGGGAATCTGGTGAGACAGGTCTTTAGATAGTTGGATGTTTTTTAGGAACAGATTTTATGATCCCAATCCTTGTTATTGTTATTCAGCTGCTCAGACCAGTCTGACCCCATGGACTGAAGCACGCCAGGCTTCCCTGTCCACCACCATCCCCTGGAATTTGCTCAAACTCATGTCCATCAAGTCGGTGATGCCATCCAGCCATCTCATCCTCTGTTGTCCCCTTCTCCTCCTGCCCTCAATCTTTCCCAACATCAGGGTCTTTTCTAATGAGTTGGCTCTTCGCAACAGTTGGCCAAAGTATTGGAGTTTCAGCTTCAGCATCAGGCCTTCCAATGAATATTCAGGACTAATTTCCTTTAGGATTGACTGGTTTGATCTCCTTGCAGTCCAAGGGACTCTCAAGACTCTTCTCCAACACCACAGTTCAAAAGCATCAATTTTTTGGCATTCAGCTTTCTTTATAGTCCAAATCTCATATCCATACATGACTACTGGAAAAGCCTTAGCTTTGACTAGGTAAGACATTTTTTGGCAAACGATGCCTCTGATTTTTAACATGCTATCTAGGTTGGTCATAGCTTTCCTTCCAAGGAGCAAGCGTCTTTTAATTTCATGGCTTCAGTCACTGTCATCAGTGATTTGGGAGCCCAAGAAAATAAAGTATGTCACTGTTTCCATTGTTTCCCCATCTATATGCCATGAAGTCCCAATCCTTGCATCTCCTCATATCTAGAAAAGCTCTAAATCCCTTCGTGATGACATCAGATCTTCCTGACCAGGAGAAAGCCTCTTGTAAAGTAAGCACTTGATTTGCATTGAACTCCGCCTTCACCTAAATCTTATCTATTGACCTTCCCTGACTGCCTCTTTGGAGCAGTCTCTCAGAGCTATCTGAGGTGCCATCTCCCAGGCTGCAGTCCTCATTTTGCCACAAATAAAACTTAGTTTGCAACTCTCAAGTTGTGCATCTTTTTTTAGTTGACACAGTTCATATAACAATGTAAGCAGTATGGGAAAATATAAAATTTTAAGAGAGCCTTCTGAAATACAAATTAGCAGAACAATTCACAACATCATATTCCTCTTTCCATGCTTTGTTAAAAAGCCTTAATTTATATTTGCTTCATGTTCCTTTCAGGAAGATGAGTAAGCTATGCAAACCAAAGCACATCAATATTTTAATTATATAGAGAAAGGTTTGAAAATAATTTGACAATGAGATAAGCAAGAGGGTCCAATTAAACAAGCCCTTTGCCAAATTACTATTTCTTTTACCAACTCAATTTTTGTCATCTATAGCAGGAAAAAAAATTCCCTGACCAGCTAGGTGTTTCTATTTTAATTTTAAAAAGCAATATTTATTAATAACACTCCACAGCTAACCATTCTAAACTCCTATCAAACTCAGGAAAGAAATTATTAAATTCATAAATGTGCTTTCATTGCATTTTAATGGAAATGAAATTAGATCTGCCTTATCAGAGGCGGGACCAGTCAACACTAAAAGAGGCAGAAGTACTGCCAAATAGTCAATTTACATAAATAAATTTGCCTCCTTTACAATCAAGAAGTCTTTTCATGGGAGCTTGAAAAGCAGCATCACGCCCCAAGCTAACTGTGAATTGATGGACTAGTGGTGAGTCTGATAAGATTTAACCAAAACCTTTCCTCTTTTTTCTCCACACTAGGTAAATTTTAAGCATTGCTTTTCCAGTGATACTTATCTAAATGTTAATAGTGCACATCCTTTCCATACTATTACTGCAATCCTAGGGAAGAAATGCATATCCTGTACACAGCAATTTTGTTCAGTCTGAAATAATAGATATTTGGAAGTACAGAGTCCTGAATAATTCATTTACACAGTCTACAAAATGATGATTGCAAGGCTTGCTTTTAAAGGATTTTACTAACTTTTATTGAAAGATACTATACAAAGTGACTAGATGATGCAGCAAATCTTATAGTCCAGGAATGTACAAGAAGGGGACCTCTTTGGCTTTTGTAGAAATATTCACTGAATCATACAAAGAATTGTTCTTCAAGTGAGAATAAATTTTTGAAGGTCACCCAAGCCAAATTCCTACCTGACTAATAAATTTATTTTCTTGCATAACTACCAAGAGGCTATTTATTATCCACTGGAATACTTCTAGTAATGGTATATCCCCATGTGCTACTGGCTCCTGACCAGGTAGGTGTTCACACTCACCCTCTGCTGTCTTGACCAACTTTAGTCTTCACTAAATGTTTCTGAACTCTGCTTATCCTCCAACCTGATCAAGCACTGAAAAGCCAAAAATAATCCCTTCTCAGCTTATCCTGAGAATCGGCTGACTACAGTGAGACACATTTCCCGACAGAGCCCTCTAATCATTTTCTCTCATTTGCCTGACTTGCCCATACTTACTGCTCACCCCTCTCTATAAAAAAAAGCCTTTCTGCTTGCTTTTGAGACACTTTCAGATTTCTGAGATCTGAGAGCTCTCCCTACTGCAACAGTCTTTCTTCTCAGTAAAGCCTCTCCTTATCTAACTCTGGATTTGTTTTTATACAACATTTTTATTTAAAAAAAAATATGTGAAAGACTAAAAGATAGTACTTTAAATAATTTATATGCCTCAACTCTTCTTTTTTAAACCATGTGCTATTTGTATTCCCTTTCCACTTACTCCCTTTCTTCTAGTTTCCCTTCCATTATATAAAGTCACAGAATTAAACTCTAATACTCTTACAGATGTAAAATTCTAAATCACAAGTTCCTTGGATCAACCTCATGGCTCTTCATGACATTTCAACTGAAATATTGCTTTTTTACATCTTAATCATTGTATGTATGTCTAATAGAATCAAGTTTCCGAAAGTACGCTTCATTAAGCTGTGTTACTTTGGTAAGTAGCCACTAATATCTATTCATTGTCTACCAAATGCCCATATTCCTTTTTGTTTGTTTTTGATTTTAGTGCCCGTATTCTTTAACTTGAAATTTAAGTTCTTCCAGCAGTGGAGCAGCAGAATAGTCCTCAGGGTAACTTAAGTGCTGTGATATTTTATTATATAGGAATACTTTAGATGTGTGTATATACAAAGATATAACTGTACAAGAACAAGACAACTATGATTCATTAAGCTTGAATGCACCAAAAAAAGTAAGTTAAGCTAGGTTTCTGCCTTGTAGGTGAACTAGAACTGATGGCTTTAGCTCAAATGCATTGCCATAATGGCTTTATAGCTAGGACTATAGAAATGTACTTAAATTCCATCTAATGATTTGTTGCTTTACATATACTCTATGGAGAAGGGAAAAAGAGAACCCTGAAACCAACATCATACATTTTCACATACTATATATATAATCTCAGAGTCAGAAAACTTCCTAAAGTAAATATGAAAAATCAATATTATAAAGATAATTTTAGGACATCTGCTTCTGGTCATGATGGACTAGCTAGGTTAGATAAACCTTGGGTTGTAAATATTATTAGGTAAATATTGAGTCGTAGAATTAGTAAGGCTCAGGTTACAACTGGTTTATCCTGTAGGTATGTTATAGCTCCCTAGAAGTTCCCAATGTAAATCTGGTATGTTGTTCATTGGAGTCCCTTTTGTTGATGGTTCATGAGCTTTAGCCTTCAGCACAGCAAGATTATGGAATTTTTGTTTTTCACATTTTTTTGTTTAGTTTCTTAGTGTGCTACCAACCACAGGTTCAGAATATAACCAGTGTTTTCAGAGGACTCCAGATGTCTATGTCTCCTGAATTCTCCTATTTTGTTGCTCCATTGTGTAAGACTCCCAAGAATTCTACTGGCTTCAGTCTTACAATCTCTTCCCAATGTTCTATTTCTTAACTTCTTCCCTAAGTTGAAATTGGCAAATGCTACTAGGGGGAAAATGACTGAATGACTGTATATCATCACTTTATGTTTACATGTTTCACATGTAAACTTTGCACAGAAACTTATCCCTTGTTCTCTGATGCCTTTAAGCAGATTTGAAAAGGATTTAGCTGACATTTCCACTAGTTCTCAGAGGGACACAAATCACTTCATCCTATGCATAAGCAGATGCTAATTGGGAAAGGTTTCTACTAGATATTCAAATTAATTATGACATCAAACTCATTAATATAGATAATTAATCAGATTTTCCATGTCCTCTTGTTTCGTTTATTCACATGTATTTCTAAAGAAACTTTCTCTTCTCATCTAGTTAAAAATTTTTATCTTTATAAAGTTGTTCAAATTACCCTGCTAATGTCTTTATAATAATCCTTAGAATCTAAAGTGATGCCCATTTTTCATTCCAGGTACTGGTTATTTCTTTTCTGCTTTTTTTTTTTCTTGATTGGTCTTGACAGAGTGAAAAAAAAATCAAACACATTGTAAATGAGCCAACATTTGGCTTTATTTATTCTCTATTGCATACTTGCTTCATATCTTATTATGTCTCTCTTGACTTCATTTCCCTCCTTCTATTTCAATCTTAAGTTATCTTTTCTGTTATTTTGTTCTAAATTTACTATGAAATACATGTTAAAATCTACACTTAGGACAATAGATTAATCTATTCCTTTGGTTCTGCTACTCTTGGCTTTGTATGTTTTGAGATTATTTCATTAGGTTTATACAAAGTTAGAATGTGTCTCTTTCTACTCTCCTTTCTCTACTCTCCTGTCTCTACTGTCTCCTTATGAAGTACTAATTATACTGGCAAGACTATACAGTGAACAGGATGGCAAGACTATACAGGGAACAGCTATTCTAAGTATTGAAGAACTGTTGATTTTTGTTTGTCTATGAAAATTTTCATTTTAATGATTTGTATGTTGAATCCATACGGTTTCCTATATGTAAATAAGCCAATTTACATATATTACCTATATAAATGATTATACAAAATGAAAGTTATTTTTATTTTTTTCCAATCCACATATTTATTTTTTTCTCATTCTAATATTTGTGACAGAATTACCTATGTTAACCAGTGATGGAAGTAACAAGCAATACCTTATCTTAAAGGAAAATTATATGAATTCTCTCCCATTAAATACATTTACATTAGGCTTTTGGTAGATAATCTTTATCAAGTCCTCCTCTACTCATATTTGCATGCAGATTTTAATAAACATTTGCTGAACTTTCTGAAAATGTTTATGCAGAGAAAATGTGTGGTTTATATATACTATCAAAAACACAAGTTATATTGTCAATTTTAACATTAAATTACACTTACACCACTAAAATGGGACATTTAGCAAAGAAAACAACAAGATATCAGAAAAATAAAGCAAAATTGTGTTTCTGAGAGAAAGATATCATAGATATCCCTTCCTGCATTTTCTGAGAATTTAAAATATAATACAGTTTGGGCTTCCCAATACATATAATCAACTAACCATGTATTTGGTACTATTTGCTGGAGTATTTCACAAAGTGCTTGCTATCTTTCAGAGAACTGTATGAATGCCATTTTCAGACTTTTGCCACAGATGATGAAATTATCAAATAAACATGCATTTTAGTTAATTTTAAGGAAAAATAAAGTCCTGGTAGCATTTAGGAGTGTGGAGAGCAGGGGAATATATATATCCCAAAATAGGAAAGTTTTTATTGATTAAAACCTGGCTCATACTTGAAAATACCTGCCTTCTGAAAATAACACCAGTTAAATATTTCCCTTGCATTTAAAAAGAACATTTATGTATTTCTTCTCATACCTTTCTTACATTTCTCTCAATAAGTGTGCATTTCAATAGTCCATTATGTCTTATTTTTTAAGAAATAAAGACTGTACAAAATTACCACTATGTCATAATAATCACAAACCATAATATTCCAGCAAAGACAATTGTGAGTGGTCCCACAGTCTGATCATTAAAGCCCATGATAATACATGGTATGGAAATGCACCCGGTTCACTTCATGCAGGCACATTTCTAGGGCCTCTAATTGAATGAACTAAGAGTACCTCTTTCATCATGCAGAAGATGTAAAGGCAATGATCATGAGAAAAAAGGTAAAAGCATAAAGAAAAATATGATATTTAATAAGACAGTGACCAGAACAGAAAGATTAATTCAGACTTCCTAATACAGATGAAGTACAAGAGGCAGCCACCTGGAATAAAACAAATTAAGAACAGTTTCAAGGACTTGTCTGCCTCCAAATTTTGGATAGATTGATCTGTTCCAATACTTAAAATCCATAATGTTAAGGTTATTTATTTTAGTTAAGACATTGACTTCCCAGAAAGGCTTAAGAAGATGCATTTTTGCTTTGCAGGATGGATCAACTTGTTGGAACAGATTTGTCCTTCAGCTGAGCTATCTGTTACCACTCAAGTAGACAAGGTACTTGGTAAACTTGAAATAGAGATACAAAAATTCCTTTTGTGTACTGCTTCAGTCTTTGGGCACTGTGTGATCATATCCAAATTTCTCACACTCAGTCCATAACCACATCGCATTTGAAGATTATCTGTCATATGGTCATGCCCTCAGAACTTTACTAAGTGCTAGCCATTTTATTCTCTTAGTATAAATTTTCTAAAATTGTTTTCATTTCAAGTAATTTCAGACTTTCAAAAATAGTACACAATATCCCCTTATATCCTTCACTCAGGTTCCCCTAATATTAGTATCTTATATTGTCACAGAGAGTAAAGAGATAAAGTCTTTAAAAGCAATGCAAATCAGCACACAAACACTTTTCCTTATCTTGTTCTTTTTATATTGGGCTGAAAAATTAACATTTGAGTATCTAATAATTCTAATTCTGTCCCTGCTTTCTGCTTTTAATAGCCCATGCGATTTATGACATATGCCTCTCTGGATATTCCAGAATAATCTCCCTTTTTCAAGGTCAATTCATTAGTAACTTGAATTAGATTTCCAAACTCCTTTTGTCTTGAAATGTAACATATCTACAGGAGTAATACCACAGGACACAGATCATGAAAGCCAGAATTCTGCCTACCATGGAAGACTCAATATCAATTTACCCCAAATTGATGTGAGATCCAATATAACCCCAAATAAAATTCTCACAGGCTTTTTTTTTTTTTTTTTTTAAGAAATTGACAAGTTGATTCTAAACTTTACATGGAAATACAAGAGACCTGAAATAGCCATTATAATTGTGAAACAGAAGAAAAAAGTTAGAAAGCTTATACTACCTGACTTTTACTTATTATAAAGCTACAGTAAAGGAAAAAAAAAAAGAAAGAAAAACAACTGTGGCGTTGGCATAAAAGCGGACATATAGATTGATAGAAGAGAACTGAGAGTTCAAAAATGGGTACATGTATGGTCAACCATAAAATGGTGCAGAGACAATTTATGGGGAAAGAAAGGCTTTTCAGAAAATCATGCTTGTACCCATGAGATATGGGTACAAATGGATATCCACATGCAAACAATTTAAATAAAATAACCCTAACTGCACTATACAAAAAATTGATTGGAAATGGAACTTAGACCTAACATTAAAGCTAAAATTATAAAACTTCTAAAAGAAAATATAAGAGAAAATTTGTGTAACTTTGGGCTATATGAATATTGTAAAACAAAGAATATATAAATTGGAATAGATCAATATTAAAAATGTCTGATCTTCAAGAATAAAGAGGCAAAGAGATTAAGAAAAAATTTTGTAGAAACTTTCATCTGATCAAGGTTTTGTATACAGAATGTATACCAAAAATAACTCCTATAACTCAGTAAGACAAAAAAAACCCTGATTTTTAATAATGGGCAAGGGATTTTAACAGACATTTAATGAAAGAAGATATACTAATTATAAATAAGCTCACACAAAGCAAGCACATTAGTGAATTACAAATTAAAAATTTATTATGATAGTACTACATACTGCAAAATGACTAAGAATAAAGACAGACTAAACTGTTTATGTGAGGACGTGAAGCAATGGTAATTCTCATATACTGATAATGGAAATTGAAAAGGGTAAAGCTCTTTTGGCAAACAGTTTGGCAATTTTTTATAAAGTTAAAATAAAAATTACAAACAACTCAGTAATCCTGCTCTTAGTTGCATGCATGCTCAGTTGCTCAGTTATACCCAACTCTTTGCAACCCCTTGGACTACGGCCCACCAGGCTCCTATGTCTACAGAATTTTTCAGGCAAGAATACTGGAATAGGTTGCTTTTTCCTCCTCTAGGGGATCTTCCCAACCCAGGGATTGAATCCATGTTTCCTGCATTGGTAGGTGAATTCTTTATCACTGAGCCACCAGAGAAGCTCACTTATTTACATAGGAGAAATAAAAACATACATCCATACAAAACTTGTGCATGGGAGCTTTATTCATAATAGTCAAATACTTGAAAAACCCAAATGTCTATCAATTGGTAAATGTATAAAAGATTGTTGCATATCAATACAATGCAATGCTACTCATAATTAAAAAGGATTATATTACTGGCATACTTAACAAGATGGATGAATATCAAAAGTATTATGCTGAATGAGAGACATCAGACACAAAAGTTGACATACTCTATGCTCTCATTTATATGAAATTCTAGAAAATGAAACACTATGGTGAGAGATCAATGATTGCCAAGGGATATGGATGGGAGGAGAGGACTAAATTAAATCACTATGGAAATTTTTCTGTTAAAAGAAATGCATTATATCATGCTGTGGTTGTGGATACAGGTCTGAATATATTTGTCAAAGCTCATGAAATTGTAAACTTAAATGGGTGAATTTTATTATATGTAAATTATACTTCAAAAAGCTCACTTTTAAAATTACTTATATATTTCAAGGGGAAATTTACAATACTTCTGAAAAATATCTGCTTAACTACTTTGTTATTTCCTATCTCTTGCATCTGCATTTGCCTCTCCATTTCACTTGCTCCTTCTCATCCTCTAAAACACATAAACAATGGTGGTATCTAATAGAGCCATATCACTTAACTTTTCAGGAGATAACTTTCTATCAGATAAAGAAGGAAGCCCCATTGGGAGTATTCTGCCTTAGGCCCCTCAGATGAATGTGATTTTGCACAAGTCATTGAGAAAGAAAGGTCAGATATTGGATCAATATTCCTCCCAGGATTGAAGCTTCTGAGACACAAGTGTCAGCTGTGTTCATTGGATATTTGCAATCAGGTTTTTGCTTACTTCTCCACAATCAGTAATTTTTCTCTTACACAGAGTATATAAACTAAAATTTATCTCCCACCCCATTTACTTAGAGATCTAAAAACTCTGAAATCTTGGATGATAGGATTTTATAAAGATCATCTAATAGAAGGAACATTTTGTCTCAAGTTTGACCAATCTCCAAAGGGTAATGTATTTTTAATCTAGCAAAGCCTGCTTTATCACAGAAGAAAATGAATTTTATTCCCCAATGAGATATTCCTTATTAAAGCTAAAACTAGCCCTGCAGGCAGTATTTGAAAATTTATAATTAGACTCACTCATTATCACGACATTTCTCAGTTTACAAATGTATCACCCAGAAACTTGAGATATCGCTACATTTGGAAATATGAAAATATACATAGAGATCATCTCTGCTTAGAATAAGCACAAAAACAAGTGTTCTAAATTACAGATGGTCCATATAAGGCATAGGAAAACATCAGTTATTCAGGAGAAGAGGGGAGGTGACTGCAAAATAATAGCAATTTCTTATATTTATGCTGTACTTATAATGTACAAAGTAGTTTCTTAATTTTATCCTATTTCATAATCTTAATGACTTTGTAGTGAGGAAATTAAAGCTAAAAGGAGTGACTTCCATAGGTTTACAAAAGTAGCAAAAGGCAAAGTTAGATTTCAGCCATTCAAATTAAATAGCATTTGGACTGTGGGAGTTATTCCACAAATATGCTAAATACCTGGGACTTACACCTATGGCTTCTAACTCCTAACCCTCTATACTGCCATGTCACCACTGTATCCTGATGCTTCTATATATTCGCATAAAAGCCAATGCAAAGTTTAAGTTGAGGCAAGAGTGATACACATTAAATCAAAAAAAGGAATGCAGAAAATAAACTTTTTCACCAAATTATGAGATATCAGCAAAATGCATATGTTCTATATACATATGAAAATTTTGTTACAGCTCTTACATTCATGAAGATATGAAGAGAAACTATAATGTTCACATATGTGCTTATCTTTGGGTCATTAACAACAAGGAACATAATCAAGTCCTACTTACATGCTGTCAGGCAATAATTAGTAGTGGATACATGATGGTTATAATAGAAAATGATGTATCTCCTGTCTTTTGTTCTAATTTTTAGAAATGGATTGAGTCTCCCAAACTATATATAGGTATAACATGCTCAATTTAGCAAGTTATTTGCATTGAAGGAAAAACATTTTCATACTGGTCAAACTCATAGTCTATTCTGTCTATGCAGAATTCCTTTTAACAAAAACACAACAGGATATTTGGGAGATGTGTTACATGTGCCCTTGATGAGATGGTCATAAAAGTTGGTAATTAATTTAAAAAAATATTAGGAAAGGTTAAACATCTCTAATAATCAAGCAAATGCAATTCTTAAGAATTGGATATCACATTTTGCCTATTACATTGGCAATTTTAAAAATTAATTATGCCAAGTGTTATTGGATTGCTTATCTCCTTTTTGTGTGGTTTTGGGCTAAGTGAAGATTATAAAACAAAGTCTATATAAATTGGAATGCATCAAAGTTAAACACTTCTGAGCTCTGAAAAACTTATAAGAATAAAGAGGCAAACAGATTAAGACAAAAATACTTGCAAAAATTTTTATCTGATCAAGGTTTTATGTACAGTGAAGTGAGTGAAGTGAATTTGCTCAGTCGACTCTTTGCAACCCCATGGCAGCCATGCAATTCTCCAGGCCAAAACACTGGACTTGGTAGCCTTTCCCTTCTCCAAGGATTTTCCCAATCCAGGGATTGAACCCAGGTGTCCTTCATTGCAGGTGGATTCTTTACCAGCTGGGCCACAAGGGAAGCCCAAGAATATATACAGAATACATCCAAAAAAACTCTTGCAACTCAGTAATAAGGCAAAAACTAAGACTGATTTTTTTAAATGTTTTTTTCCTTCTTTTTTTATTTATTTATTTTTTATTATGTTTTTAAATTTTATTTTATTTTTAAACTTTACAATATTGTATTAGTTTTGCCAAATATCGACATGAATCCGCCACAGGTATACCTGCGTTCCCCATCCTGAACCCTCCTCCCCCCCCATACCCTCCTTCTGGGTCTTCCCAGTGCACCAGCCCCGAGCATCCAGTATCGTGCATCGAACCTGGACTGGCGACTCGTTTCATACATGATATTATACATGTTTCAATGCCATTCTCCCAAATCTCCCCACCCTCTCCCTCTCCCACAGAGTCCGTAAGACTGATCTATACATCACTGTCTCTTTTGCTGTCTTGTACACAGGGTTATTGTTACCATCTTTCTAAATTCCATATATATGCGTTAAGTCTCCATGTGAGGTGACTTCTCTTGATTAATAGTATCAGACTATTGCCTTACCCCTTCTTCCTACTCTGAAGAATGATGTGCCTCATTGAAAAGTAAGAGTTATTGGTATATGTTTCTTCATTGTGTGGAACTAATATATTAAAAATAATAAACATTATCCATTTGCTCCATTTTTTTCTTTTCACTTTTCTCTAGACCTAAGGCAGTTATACAGTTGTCTCTTGGTACCCATGGGGGATTAGTTCCAGAACCTCCTCATATACTAAAATCAAGGGATGTTCAAGAATATTCATGTCACAATCAAAAATCACCCATCATATAAAGTACAAGAAAAATTACAACATGAATGAGAAAAGACAATCAATGAATACTAACAAAGATGCTAACACTAAGATGAATCAGATATTGAAATTCTGTCAAAAGTATTTTAAAGAAGACATAATAAAATGCTTAACAGGCAACGACAAATTATCTTTAAAAAACTCACCAAAGAAATAGAGGTTATTAAAGAGAACCAAATAAAATTATAGAACTAAAAAATGTGACATCCTTATTTGTAATCATCAAAAATGCCTTTCAAAAGGTGAATGGATAAGCAAACTTTCATTCTTTACAGTGGAATTCCATTTCTTAGAATTGAATCTTATTCAACAGTACCAAAAAAAAAAAAAATTACCCATTAAGCTATGAAATGACATGAAGTGAAGTGAAAGTCGCTCAGTCGTGTCCGATTCTTTGAGACCCCATGGACTATACAGTCCATGGAATTCTCCAGGCCAGAATACTGGAGTGGATAGCCTTTCCCTTCTCCAGGGGATCTTCACAACTCAGGGATCAAACCCAGGTCCCCCACATTGCAGCTGAGCCACAAGGGAACCCCCATGAAATGACATGGATAAACCTTAAATATATATTGTTAAGGGAAAGAAGCCAATCTGAAAAAACCACATACTGTAATATAATTTCAATTATGTCATATTCTGGAAAAGGCAAAAGTATACACAAGTTAAAAAAATCAGTGGTATCCAGGAGTTCAGGTAAAAGGGAAGGATTAAATAAAAGAGCCACAAGGGGATTTTTAGGGTAGTGAAACTTATTCTGACTAATACCATAATGGTAGGCATAAGACATTAAGCATATGTCAAAGGTCACTGAATTTCATAGCACAGAGAGTGAACCATTGTGACTGTCTAAGCAGCCCATGTTTACTGAGTCCCCTTAGTTGAGGGTATACAAATACCTGTCAGTGTCCCAAAGGGGAGGATCTCAGTCAGCACCTAGATTTGGGCTGATTGGATACCAGATCCTCAGGAAGTGATTTTTAAAGTCTGCAAAAATGTACAGTCCTGTGCAGGTTTGATCCGTGGGTTGGGAAGGTCCCCTGTGGAAAGGTATGGCAACCCACTCCAGTATTCTTGCCTGGAAAATCCCATGGACAGAGGAAACTTGTGGGCTACAGCCTATAGGGTTGCACAGAGCCGGACAGGACTGAAGCAACTTAGCACATGCAGGGGAACAGCAAACAGAAGTCCCTGAATGGCAGTCACCAAAATTGGGGCTCCAGATGAGGTTACAAGCTCCTTTCTGGAGGCCCCAGAAAGCTGAAGTGAGACAAGCAGAAAGTGGAAAGAATCCACAGGACTCCGTCCCCTGAGAGACCCTCAGAAGTCCCTTAGATGTGTGTAAACCAGGTGCGTAGTCCTCAGGTCAAAGTTCCAGGACAAGTAAATAGGTCTTTACCACAAAAGGACTCAGGGTAGGTTCCAGTCTCTGTGAAGTGCCCTGAGCATGGTAGCCAGCAAAGAATTGACTCTCTGATTGTTACAGTCCTATTGGAACACTAGACCCCCAGCCTCCAGAGCCAAGTGATCAAGGGTATCCCTCTCTCAGCAGTGGAAAAAACTGGCACAACAGATACATGCAAAAGCTCCCTTTTGGGAGACGCTGTGCTCTGGAACCTGGCAGAAGAGAGCACAAAGTTAATACCCTCCCTCCTAGGTCTCTGGAAAGGATTACAGGTACATTCTGGGACCTCAGGCTACAGCTATAAAGATAATCTCATATCAACGAAAGCTTGGGTTCATGGGACTGTCTCCTCTTGCTGTGCCCTTGGGTAGTAGCCCTTTAAGAATTCTGTATTGATTACACTCTTTTGGGGCCAGTAAGCATAAGCCTTCATGGCAACTATGGTCTTTTAGGCACAAGCACATGTACATCAAAAGAAAATTTAAAAATGACTGAAAGCAGAGGAAAAAAGACATAGGTAACAGAAAACAGTACAAGGAAATACAAATTGTAGCTTCCATGGTTAAAAAAAAAACATAATTATGCAATATAGAGGCAAATCTAATACTGTCTCTTCTGCCCTGCATTCTGCAAAATTATGAATGAAGATAAAAAATGAAGTATAAATGAGTGAATGAGCACAAACAATGGAGATCAAAACAATAAAGTTTGTGTTCCCAAGAGGGAACAAGAGCATTTGAAAGGAAGAATCAAAAACTGGGAATAAAATTTTCTGGACCTAAAGAATAATGCTTAAGAATAGAAAGAAAAATATTAATTTGCTTTAGATACATTAAAGAAAATAGAGTTGTACATAGACAACAAATTAATAAAATTTGAATTTGCATTTGAATATGGACAAAACATCTTCATGTATTCAAGGAAACAAAATCAAGTTTTGCTTTTGGGAAAACTCCCATATTTGCCAACCTGATTTGTATTCCCTTCTTAAGACAATGATAGAAGAAGAAGAGTTCCAAATCTTTACCTCTGACTCTGCTTGTTGCCTAGAAACAGACACAAATTAGCTAAAATGTGCAAAATCCTGTTGTGGAAATTGGGCAAAGATGCCCTTCAAATGACACAAACTACAAGAAATTTTTCTTTGAAATAGGTAAAGAAGGCCTGACTGAAAGAAGATATATTTTATTTACTTAAATCCTTTCTTGGTAAAAGCAGTGTGGAATCACAAGAACTGTGTTGATCCTGGAAAAACACCACAAATACTCCTAATATTAAGACATGAGGATTGGTATTTTATACAATGGAAAACATCATCCTGGAATATTTTTAGCCTTGCAGAAACTTACCAAAAGCAGCTACTTCCAAGTATTTTAAAGGCAAGTGTGGCCAAAACAAATAGAAATCTTTGGTATCTCCCTAGCATAGTTGTTTCTTGATATGGTTGACATATTCCCTAAAAGGTAGGATTATTTCTATTTATTGTGTGTTTTGCTTATGTTATTCTTTAATTGCCCTACCCCAATTTTTATTTATGAACAATTTCAGACACTGAGAAAAGTTTTCAAGGTTTTACAGACAATAACTGTAATAACTGTATATCCTCCTGGATTCTACAATTACCATTTTACTATAACTTATTCCAATTTTCATTATTAAGGCATACTTTAAATATAGGAAAATTCACCCATTTTGGTATATAGTTATACCAGCTTTGTCAAATGCCTATATAGTTATATAATTATCACAACAATAAAGATAGAGTATTTCTTTTATCTCCCTAATTCCCCCTACTTCTTTGTATTCAATCCCTCCCCTCCCCTTGGATTCTGGGAACCATCGAATTATTTTCTATCCCTAGGGTAACCAGCGGAGAAGGCAATGGCACCCCACTCCAGTACTCTTGCCTGGAAAATCCCATGGACGGAGGACCCTGGAAGGCTGCAGTCCATGGGGTCGCTATGAGTCGGACACGACTGAGCGACTTCACTTTCACTTTTCACTTTCATGCATTGGAGACAGAAATGGCAACCCACTCCAGTGTTCTTGCCTGGAGAATCCCAGGGATGGGGGAGCCTGTGGGCTGCCGTCTATGGGGTCGCACAGAGTCGGACACGACTGAAGCAACTTAGCAGTTGCAGGGTAACCAGATTTAGCAAAGAAAAATATGCACTTGGGGAACACTTAACACTATTATGTCACTGTTTATCTGAAATTCAGATGTAAATGATAGCCTGTATTTTATCCAGCAGTATACCTGTATGTACACTTTTGGTGCCCTAATTAAAATTATGTAATAGCATACATTTTATCTTGTGTTTTCTTCTAAAACTTTAAATGCTTTTTTTAAAAACAAATTTACAATTAGGGCTATGATCCATTTTGAGTTAATCTTTGGTTTTTGTATAAGGTATGAGGCGTGTCAAGTTTCCTTCTTTTGTTTTAAATTTTCAATTGTTTCAGCACGTTGTCTTGAAAATATACTTTCTCCATTTAATTACCTTTACACCTTCATCAGAAATATGTTCATATCCATATCAGTCTATCTCTGATTTTTCTATTTTGTTTCATTCATGTGTTACTTTGCCAAAACCACATACTTTGATTAGTTTAGCTTTATGGGAAATCTTACAAGTAGATATTGTCCAAAACTGTTTTGGCTATTCTAGTAATTGTGCCTTTCCATATGAATTGCAGAATTAGTTTTTCTAAACAAAGATCCTGCTAGGATTTTGACTGGCATTAATTTGATTATATGAATCAATTTGCAAATGGTTAATATCTCCAAAATAATGAGTCTTCAAATCCACAAATAAGGCATGTCTTTACATTTATTTAGGTCTTTAAAATCATTATGTCAAGGTTTTCTCAGGCATAAAAAAAAAAAAAACATATTATGGTTTTCGCCATAAAAATGGACAATAGATTACAATGTACCTGAAGCAAAAGTCAGCATAAGGAGAAAACTAGATGCAGAAAGTGAATTGTTGAAATAGAATCTATGAAAAAAATAAAATTGCTGTATAGGGCTGCTCACTGCAATAGCATCCCACCACTATTGTGAGGTTACTCAATCAAAAGACTGATAACAGAATCTTATTTTAATCAAATTTAAAATTAAAGACATAAGCAAAGGATTCTATGAGTATCCTAGAGACTAATGAGGCAACGCAGAGAGAATCCACCCACATTTTTGGACAAATATCAGGCCACATTCAAGCTTCCAACAGAAAGAACTAACAAGTGGGCCAAAGCCAAAAGACTTTTCAGAATAATATAAAGAAATAAAAGTAACACTGAAGAGAACATAGTTTGTTAAAATGATTGCTAAAATAAGAGGAAATTTTAGCCAGCATGTGCATCATGCTGACAAAAAAAAAGCAAATTCTCTAGATGAGACGAAAGCTACACTGATGAAGTAGAATATAACAATAAAGGATACAGGTAATATAATCAAAAAAGTGTAGAGGGAAACAAATACTGTAACATATTTCAAAAAAGCATTACAAACAAGGATGATTATTACAACATAAATTAGTTATGTGCACAGCACCTAAGACAGTTTTCTGGGATTGTACAGAAGAACAAGGCAGAAAATAAAGACAATAAATGATGAGAGGTGATAGCATAGAAGATGAAATATAAAGAACAAATTCACAAATGTTCCAAAAGAAGAGACTTCAAATATATAAAGGAAGTAAATATTTAAAATGCAGAAAGATTTGAAATTGCAATTAGAAATGGATAACTGACACAAATAAATAGGAGCATTGAAGGGAGAAGAGAGGAAATGCAGAAGACAGGTGCTATTTTAAGGATGTTAAAAGTATGTTAATATGTGGATTAATGCTAGAAGAATTAGAGTTATGTACTCTGTTTCTAAACAAATAATAGTAAAGTCAAACAAATTTTATCATCCAACATATAAAAGGAATAAAATAAAACAACAAAAGAGAAAACACAAACTAAGCTGGCAGGAATAAAGCTAACTATATCAGTAATCACATAAATTTTAATTGGATAAAATTATCTATTGCAAGACAGAGGTCCTCAAAATTGATTTTTTTAAAGTTCAAGCATTAGTGTTCATAAGAGTGGCAACTTAAAAAGATAGCAAAAATGTGGAATATAAATAAAAATGCGGATCAAGTAAATGTTAAAATAAAAGCTGATGTAGATAAAATAGGTTTTACTATACAAAGCATAAAGTGGGAAAAAGTAAGATATTGTACATTGGTAAAAGTCATGAACATTAAGTATCCAACATACTTTTGCTAAAGTAAAGCAAATTTACTTTAGATGACAGAGGATGAGATAGTTGGATGGCATCACTGACTTGATGGACATGAGTCTGAGCAAGCTCCAGGAGTTGGTGATGGACAGGGAAGCCTGGTGTGCTGCAGTCCATGAGGTCACAAAGAGTCAGACAAAACTAAGTGACAAAACTACAAGCAAATATTGACTGAATCTCAAGGGATACTTTGTCAAATATGTAACAGTAGGAGACCTGGGTAGATCTTTCTCAGAAACCAATAAATCAGATAAGAAGTTTTATAGAGGACTTCAATAATACCAAATTAACAAGTACAATGGGGAAAAATTTATAATCTTTATTTGAAGTTAGGATAAAAATTTTTTTTGGAATATTTTCAAAAGTTGACAAAGAATGTCTTAACTAATTAAAAGTAATCACATTGTACTGACCCTGTCCACATACTATAATTAACCAAATTTACAAATAAATATTCAAAAGGTGGTCCCTAAGTCCTATATAACTCAAAAATTAAGGGGAAAAGACAGTTGTAAAATAGCCTTGGTTAAAGAGAATTTGAAGAATAAGTGTTAAAAAAATTTAGAAATAAATGATAATACAAACACTATGTGTGAGACATAGCCAATGGAATATTAAGAAGATGATGTATGTACCTTAAAATAGGAGATTGGAAATACATGTATAATGTATTGAAATGTAAAACTAGAAAGAGAATTGCAAAATGAATATAAATAAAGGTAAATAAACTAATAAATATAAAAGCTGAAAGTGAGAAAATATAAAAATTAGTGGAAATTGTCCATAAAATAAGGTTATTTCAGAGAACTAAAACACAAACATTGACAAGTATAAACAAAAGAAGAGAGAAGGTAAAATACAAAAACATTAGACTAGTACATCAGAAGACTAATGTGTACATATTTATGACAATATATTTGCACACATAAAGTGGACAATAATTTAGAAACAAAAGTATACCAGAATTTCCAAATAAGTAAAAACCTGATTAGACCAATAAGCTATAAAATATATAAATCTTTGAAAGAATATATTTTACTACCATTTCATGTCTCTGTGGGGTATTCAAACAAAAACTTCAAGGAACGTATAACTTCATCTTAGGCACAATGTTCAAGAGCTTAGGAAAAAAGAAAAGACTAAGCTCTCTGCCTGCCAATGCAGGAAAACAGAGGTCAATCCCTGGGTTAAGAAGATCCCTTGGAGAAAGGAATGGCTACGTACTCCAGTATTCCTCCCTGGGAAATTCCACGAACAGAGAAGCCTAGCAGGCTACAGTCCACGGGGGTCTCAAAAGAGTCAGATGTGACTTAGTGACTAAACAACAACATAAACTCCTTTTGAGGGTTAACATAATCCTAATGCCAAAATTGAACAAGTGGTGCATTATATATAATTATTAATCAAACTCAGGTATAAGAATAAAAGTAAAAATCCTAAACAAAATACCAGCAAACTGATTTCAGAAAAGATTTGAAATAGTAAAAAAGGGGGCGACAGAGGATGAGATGGTTAGATGTCATCACCAACTCAATGGACATGAGTTTGGGCAAGCTCCAGGAGATGGTGATGGACAGGGAAGCCTGACATGTGGTAACCCAAAGGCGCAAAGAGTTAGACACGACTGAATGACTGAATCTGTTTTGAAATAGTAAAGTCAAATGCATCATGTGTGTCCGACTTTGTGACCACATGGGCTATAGTCTGCCAGATTCCTCCAGTCTAGAATACTGGAGTGGGTTGCCATGCCCTCCTCCAGGGGATCTTCCCAACCCAGAGATAGAACCCAGGTCTCCCACATTGCAGGATGGCACACAGATTTGTTAATCTCACTAGAGAGGTAGTTCACTTCTTTAACAGATTTAAAGGAAAATTATTAACATCTCAGTGAATTAAAAAAGGACTCGATGCAATTCAATGCATCATCATTACAAAAAATGTCTAGCAGAATAAAGGAAGAACTTCCTTATCTAAAAGATGACTACAAAAAAATAAATATGCATAAAAAGATAATCTTTCTGATAAAACTTTCAAAGAATTTTTAATAAAGTCATGAATAAACTAAAGATATAATTTCTACTATTAAGCATTTTAATGATGGTCCTAGCCAACACAATGAGCAAGCAGAAATAAATACAAAGTGTAATGATTAGAAAAGATTAGATGAAACCCTACAATTTAAAATTTTTACTTATTTCTTTATTTTTCTGGACAGACACGTTATTACAAATAACACTTGCCAAATAAAAGAAATAAAAATCCTACTAGAGAAGTTCAATAATAGGGTGGGAATAACAGATGATAAACTCAGTGAACTTGAGGACAGATCAATAGAATTCACCCAATCTAAATACAGAGAAAAATGCAGGGGGTGGTGGGGGTTGCGGGGGGAACATGAATAGAGTCTCAGTGATCTGGGAAACAAAAATGTGTCAGAGTGCCAGAGGGAGAGGAGAAAGTAGGACTAAATATTCCAATAAATAACAGCTTTAAAGTTCCCAAATTTGATGAAAAACAAGAATTTACGGTTCATAAAACTGAGTAAATATAAAATAGAATACAGTCAAAGATACACCTGACAAGAAACATCACCATTAAAATCATGAAAACTAAATCAAAGAAAAACATTTTGAAAGCACTCAGAGAAAAACAACACATAAACCATAGGAAAACACCAATGCAAATGACAGTGTACTTCTCATTTGAGACCATGGAGGCCAGAAGGAAGCTACAAAAATTATTTCAAACACTAAAAGAACAGCCTACCACTTTAGAAATGAAGGGAATATAAAAGCATTCCCCACATGAGAGAAAACAAAAAGAAACTGTCACTAGTGGATTTATCCTTTATTATCAGCTTTACTGAGGTATAAATGATAAATTTGTATACATTTAAAATATACAACATGATGATTTGACATACACATACTTTGTGAAATGATTTTTGCAATCAGGTTAATTAACATATCCATCACCTCACATACTTATCTTTTTTTGCATGTGTGTTGAGAAAAATAATAAAGTGTGGCTCAGCAGGTAAAGGGCCTTCCTTGGTGGCTCAGATGGTAAAGAGTCCACCTGCAATGCAGGAGACCTGGGTTTGATTGGTGGGTCAGGAAGATTCCCTGCAGAAGAGAATGGCAACCTACTGCAGTATTCTTGTCTGGAGAATTCTATGGACAGAGGACTCTGGTGGGCTATAGTCTATGGGGTTGAAAAGAATTGGTGAGAATTCTTAATGTATACTCTCTTAGGAAATTTTAAGTAAAGAACACATTATTACTAACTATAGTCACCATGCTGTTCATTAGATCCTCAGAGATTATTCAACTCATAGATGAAGTCTTGCATCCTTCAACCACTAGTACATGTGTGTGCTCAGTCATGTCCCACTCTTTGAGGACTCATGGACTGTAGCCTGCCATGCTCTTCTGCCCCTGGAATTTTCCAGGCAAAAATACTGGAGTGGAGTGCCATTTTCTAGTCCAGGAGGTCTTCTTGACCTACGATCTAACCTGAGTCTCTTGCATTCCCTGCATTCGAAAGTGGATGGGACCATAAAGAAGGCTGAGGGCCTAAGAATTGACGCTTTTGAACTGTGATGTTGGAGAACACTCTTGAGAGTCCTTTGCACTGCAAGGAGATCGAACCAGTCAATCCTAAAGGAAATCAACCCTGAACATTCATTGGAAGAAATGATGCTGGGAGCGGTCCTAAGATGGTGGAGGAATAGGATGGGGAGACCACTTTCTCCCCCATAAATTCATCAAAAGAACATTTGAACACTGAATAAATCCCACAAAACAACTTCTGAAAGCTGGCATAAGACATCAGGCACCCAGAAAAGCAGCCTATTGTCTTTGAAAGGAGGTAGGAAAAAATATAAAAAAGAGACAAAAGAGGTAGGGATGGAGGTCGTTCCTGGGAAGGGAGTCTTAAAAAAGAGAGAAGTTTCCAAACACCATGAAACACTCTCACTGGCAAGTCTGTGGCAAGCCTTGGAACATCAGAGGACAACATAACCAGGAGGACAAATAAATAAATAGTTAAAACCCATAGATTATGTGCCCAATGGCAACTCCCAGCTGAGAATCAGCGCAGACGCCCGCATCCCCCATTAGGAAGTGACGGCTGGGCAGGGAGGCATGGGCTACATTGCTTAGAGTAAGGACCAGGCCTGAATGCCCTGAGGGCAATCTGAGGGAACTAACTTGAGATAGCAAACCAGACTGTGGGATAGCTACCACGCGAAAAGCCCTAACACTGCCTGGCCTACTCACAGAACAAAGGACTGACTAGAGCTAGCCGGCTGTGGACCAGACCATCCCCTGCTGAGACAGGCAGGCGAGGGCAGCCAGAGCTGGAAGCAGGCAATCACAACCCCAGAGAGGCATCATCTACCAAACTGCAAGCAGGCTTCCTTGCTAACCAAGACTTCTTGGGATTCTGGACGGTCGACATCTGCCTGAGAAGGTGCACAGGTTATACACTCAGAAAACCGAGCGGAAGGGCCGGGAGAGGCAATAAGTCACAGTGACTGTGCTCGCCAAACACCTGGTCACCTGAGCTGCTTGGCCTGGGAAGGGCACAAAATGCAAGCCCAGCCAAGTCTGCGCCTCTGAGGACCACCTGAGTGCCTGAACCTGAGCGGCTTAGACCTGGGAAGTGCATACAACCCACGGCTGGCCTCAGACAGTTCCCGGAAGAGCAACCTAGAGCCTGAGCAGTATAGACTGGGAAAGCACACATGCCATGAGCAGGGGCAAACCCAGTGTGGCCAAGACACTGCGAATACACGCCAGTGATATTTGTTAGCAGCGTCCCTCCCTCCCCACAGCACGACTGAACAAGTGAGGCTAAAAACGTGTCCACCACTGCCCCCTTGTGTCAGGGCAGAAATTAGACACTGAAGAGATTTGCAAACAGAAGTAGCTAAAACAAACAGGGAAGCACCTTGGAAGTGACAGAGGGAGAAATCTTGAGGCTACTGTTAGAATAAGACTGAAAACCAGAGGCAGTAGGCTTAAGTCCAAATCCTGAGAACACCAAAGAACTCCTGACTCCAGGGAACATTAATTGATAGGAGCTCATCAAACGCCTCCATACCTACACTGAAACCAAGCAACACCCAAGGGCCAACAAGTTCCAGAACAAGACATACCACGCAAATTCTCCAGCAACACAGGAACACAGCCCTGAGCTTCAATATATAGGCTGCCCAAAGTTACTCCAAACCCATTGACATCTGAGTATACTGCCCAAAGCAATCTATAGATTCAATGTAATCCCTATCAAGTTGCTGCTGCTGCTGCTGCTAAGTCGCTTCAGTCATGTCCAACTCTGTGCGATCCCATAGAAGGCAGCCCACCAGGCTCCCCGTCCCTGGGATTCTCCAGGCAAGAACACTGGAGTGGGTTGCCATTTCCTTCTCCAATGCATGAAAGTGAAAAGTGAAAGTGAAGTCGCTCAGTCGTGTCTGACTCTTAGCAACCCCACGGACTGCAGCCCACCAGGCTCCTCCATCCATGGGATTTTCCAGGCAAGAGTACTGGAGTGGGGTGCCAATGCCTTCTTCACCCTATGAAGCTACCAACTGTATTTTTCACAGAGCTAAAAGAAATAATTTCACAATTTTGTATGGAAATACATAAAACCTCGAATAGCCAAAGCAATCTTGAGAAAGAAGAATGGAACTGCAGGAATCAACTTGCCTAGCTTTAGGCTATACTACATAGCTACAGTCATCAAACTGTATGGTATTGGCACAAAGACAGAAATATAGATCAGTGGAACAAAATAGAAAGCCCAGAGATAAATCCATGCACCTATGGACACCTTACCTTTGACAAAGGAGGCAAGAATATACAATGGAGAAAAGACAATCTCTTCAACAAGTGGTGCTGGGAAAACTGGTCAACCACTTGTAAAAGAATGAAACTAGAACACTTTCTAACACCATACACAAAAATAAACTCAAAATGGATTAAAGATCTAAATGTAAGACCAGACACTATAAAAGTCCTAGAGGAGAACATAGGCAAAACACTCTCCAACATACATCACAGCAGGATCCTCTATGACCCACCTCCCAGAATATTGGAAATAAAAGCAAAAATAAGCAAATGGGACCTAATTAAACTTAAAAGCTTCTGCACAACAAAGGAAACTATAAGCAAGGTGAAAAGACAGCTTTCAGAATGTTAGAAAATAATAGCAAATGAAGCCACTGACAAAGTATTAATCTCAAAAAGATACAAGCAACTCGTGCAGCTCAATTCCAGAAAAATAAATGACCCAATCACAAAATGGGCCAAAGAACGAAACAGACATTTCTCCAAAGAAGACATACAGATGGCTAACAAACACATGAAAAGATGCTCAACATCACTCATTATCAGAGAAATGCAAATCAAAACCACAATGAGGTAGCATTTCACGCCAGTCAGAATGGCTGCTATCCAAAAGTCTACAAGCAATAGATGCTGGAGAGGGTGTGGAGAAAAGGGAACCTTCTTACACTGTTGGTGGGAATGCAAACTAGTACAGCCACTGTGGAGAACAGTGTGGAGATTCCTTAAAAAACTGGAAATAGAACTGCCATATGACCCAGCAATCCCACTGCTGGGCATACACACTGAGGAAACCAGAAGGGAAAGAGACACGTGTACCCCAATGTTCATCGCAGCACTATTTATAATAGCCAGGACATGGAAGCAACCTAGATGTCCATAGCAGACAAATGGATAAGAAAGGTTTGGTACATATACACAATGGAGTATTACTCAGCCATTAAAAAGAATACATTTGAATCAGTTCTAATGAGGTGGATGAAACTGGAGCCTATTATACAGAGTGAAGTAAGCCAGAAAGAAAAACACCAATAGAGTATACTAACACATATATATCAAATTTAGAAAGATGGTAATGATAACCCTGTATGCAAGACAGCAAAAGAGACACATATGTATAGAACAGTCTTTTGGACTCTGTGGGAGAGGGCAAGGGTGGGATGATTTGGGAGAATGACATTGAAACATGTATATTACCATATGTTAAACAAATTGCCAGTCTAAGTTTGATGCATGATACAGGATGCTCGGAGCTGGTGCACTGGGATAACTCAGAGGGATGGTATGGGGAGGGAAGAGGGAGGGGGGTTCAGGATGGGGAACACATGTACACCCATGGAAGATTCATGTCATTGTATGGCAAAATCAATACAATATTGTAAAGTAATTAGCCTCCAATTAAAATAAATAAATTTATATTTAAAAAAAAGAAAAAAAGAAATGATGCTGAACCTGCAAAACTTTGGCTACCTGATATGAGGAGCTGATTCACTGGAAAAGACCCTGATGCTGGGAAAAATTGAGGACAGGAAGAGAAGGAGACAACAGAGGATAAGATGGTTGGATGGCATCACTGATTCAACGGACATGAATTTGAGCAAACTCCAGGAGACAATGAAGGACAGGTAAGCCTGGCATGCTGCAGTCCATGGGGTCAAAAAGAGTCGGACACGACTTAGGGACTGAACAGCAACAACAAGAAAACCTTTGGCCAGCATCTCCCCATCCTCTCCATCGTCCAGCCCATAGTAGCCACTATTATGCTCTCCGTTTAGAAGATTTGTTAGAGAGATGACTAAAAGAAATTCTTTAAACAGAAAAGTAATGGTAAAAGAAAGAAACTTCGAGCATAAGGTAAAAAGAAAAGACAACTGAAAGAAAAGAAATATGGGTACATATAATTGACTCTGTCTTTGTTTATGAGCCTTATAAAATATATTTGATGAGTAAAACAAAAATTATAGCACCATGTGATAATAAAGGAAATGGTATTTTTAAATGGGAAAGACTAAGCATCCTGAATGAAAGTGAATATTTTACCTTCACATAAAGTAGTAAAAAGCTGATTCCAGTAGACAATGATAAATTATCTATGCATATTTTAATAATTGGGTCAGTTAGTATAGAAATTACAAAAATATATCGAAAAACACCATAAATAAGTCAACATGGAATGCTAAAAGTAGTATTTAAGTAACTCATTAGAGGTCAAGAAAATAGAAATGGAGGTACAAGAACCAGAGTGCCGGAGCCAGCCGGCAAAGTCGATCAGGTCCCGAGAACGTGCACGGCGGGGCTAAGAAAGAAACTAAAGCAAGAGACTACAAAGATGGGGTCGAGAGGTTCAGACACGTCACCACGAAGGGACGCAGTCTGACACCAACTTTATTCAACATCTCATATTTATACAGAAAAGCGTGAGAGAGACAAAACAGTTGACATTTTTTCTTGGTTAGCCTATACATCTTACAAACAGTCACAAGAAATCTTGAGAGCATGGGAATGGCTCCCTGTTATTATTTCTTACACCAGATAACATTTCTCTGTGCGTGAGAAGTTTGCACAGAACTCCAGGTGCCTGCAGTAAATAAGCGCCTAATCTCTGGGGTGGCGGGACAGAGAGCTATGTTTGCAAGCAAACCCTCAAGGACTGAGGCAGCTCCCAGAGCTGTGTCCTTCGGACAAAGGACCCCGTTCTCACGGGCAGCTCCCCGCACCAGAGGAAAAAACAAACAATAAAATGACAGACACTAGCATATCAAGAATTACTTTAAATGTAAACAGCTCAAATAAATCAATCAAAAGATAGAATTTGGTAATTAGATCAATAAAAAATGACTAGACTTTATTCACAAAAAACTCGCTTTAAATATAAAAATTTAAGCAGGTCAAAAGTACTAGAATGACAGAACATAAAGCATGCAACATTAATTCTAAGAAGGCAGTAGTACCTACATTCATATCTGTAAAGTGGATTTAGAGCAAAGAAAATTAATGGAAACAGAGAGAGATTTTACATAATTTTACATAACGGTAAAAAAGGATCAACCTCCTCTTATGACTCTTAGTCACAATAGTACTGGATGTTTTAGTCACTGTCATAAAGGAAGAAAAAAATACAGATTGGAAAGGAAAAAATAAAACTACCTCTATTTGCCTATGGTATGATCAACTACAACTAAAATCCCAAGGAATTTTTCAAAAATATTCCTAGAATGAGTAAATGAGTTCAGCAAGAAAAAGGACACAAGATCAACTTGTATCAATTATATTTATATAGACTAACAATCAATATGTGGAAAACAAAATAATAAAGAAAGTACCGTGTAAAATCTCTCAAAGAAAATGAAACATTTAGCTATAAACAAAATATGACATATTTCAAAATGTGTTAAAAATGACAAAATGCTGGGTAAAGAAATGAAACAAAATTAATTGGAGAGACTTATCAAGTTCATATATTGGAAGACTCAACATATTAAAGACATCTATTCCTAAATTAATCTATAGGTTTAATGCAAATCCTGTCATTTTTTCAGCAAATTTTTTAAGACACTGACAGGTTTATTATAAAATTTATGTGTATGGCAAGGATTAAGAGTAACTACAGTAATTTTGATAAAGCCAGAGTAATCAGTCTTCCCAATATTAAGGCTTAATATGAAGCTACAATTACTCAATAGAAAGTGGTATTAGTGGATGACAGACACATTGACCTATGGAAATCAGAAACAGACCCACACAACTATGCTTAGCTGATTTGTGACAAGGGTTCAAACTCAATTCAGGAACAAGGAATAGTTTTCAACAACAGTTTTGGAGCTATGAAGTGTCCATAAGAAATAAAGGAAAATCAAAACAAGTATTATACTTTATATAAAAAATTAAGTAAAAGTTGGATCATGATCTTAAATATACAAACAAAAACTTAAAATCTTATAGAAAACAACAATAACAACAACAACAAACAACTGAGGAGAAAAACTTTAGGATCCAGAACTGTACAAAGAATTCTTAGACTTGTTACCAAAAGCATGAACCACAAAAGAAAAAACAATTTAATTGGATCTCATCCAAATTAAATTTTTTTTCTCTGCAAAAGTCCATACAGAGAGGTGAAAAGACAAGCTACAGAAAAAATATTTGAAAACCACATCTAAAACTAATATAATATATAAGGTTATCTCAATATTCAACAGTAACAAACAATCCAATTACAAAATTGGGAAAGGATGTTAACACATCACTGAAAAGAATATATAGATGACAAATATGTACATATGCTGCTGCTGCTGCTGCTGCTGCTGCTAAGTCGCTTCAGTCGTGTCCGACTCTGTGCGACCCCATAGATGGCAGCCCACCAGGCTCCCCCATCCCTGGGATTCTCCAGGCAAGAACACTGGAGTGGGTTGCCATTTCCTTCTCCAATGCATGAAAGTGAAAAGTGAAAGTGAAGTCACTCAGTTGTGTCCGACTCTTAGAGACCCCATGGACTGCAGCCTACCAGGCTCCTCCGTCCATGGGATTTTCCAGGCAAGAGTACTGGAGTGGGGTGCCACCACCTTCTCCGAATATGTACATATAATTATGTTCAAATCATTAGACATTAAGAAAATGCAAATAAAATCCATAGTGTGTTATCACTACACATCTACACAATGGCTAAAATTTTTAAAAAGAACAATACAAAATGCTACTGAGAATATTTAGAAACTGTATCACTGACACATTGGTGGGAATGTAAAATAATAGTCACAAGTTAATATTTCATATAAAACTAAACACATAACTACTATATGACCCAGTAATTACACTCTTAGACATTTATCACATAGAAATAAAAACATATGCTCACATAAAAACATATACATGGATATTTAGAATATGTACAGCAGCTTTATTTATAATAGTTAAAATCATAATACATCTCCAGTACCCTTCAACAGGTGAATGGTTAAAGAAGTTGGTATATCCATAACATGGAATACTACTTAGTGATGAAAAGGAACAAAGTATTAATACATTTAAAAATTTGGATGTATCTCTAAGAAATTGTGCTATATGAAAAAGCCAATATCAAAAGTACACACACTGTATTTTTATATTTGTACAATTTTAAATGAAAAATAAATGTAAAAATGGAGAGCATATTAGTGATTCCCAGTGGTTAGGGAAAGTGGTGGAGGAGTAAGAGGGGTGAAGTTATAAATGGGTAACATGAGGGATCCTTGTGCTTAAGGAACTGGTCAGTATCCTCACTGTGATCATGGACATATGAATCTATATATGTAAGCTAATTTTATAAAACCGAATGCACACCAACACAAAAACTACAGTGGGGAAATCTACATAAGATTGGTAGATTGCATCAATGTCAATACTCTGGCTTTGATATTACAGTATAAATTTGCAAAATAAAGTAAAGGATATGAGGGGGGAAATCTATTATTTCTTATAGCTTCTGGTGAACCTACAATTATTTAATACAAATTTCATGAAAATATAGTGGTTAAATATACAAATCAAAACAAAAAGTAAAACTTTCTGTATACTATTATGAATCATTTAAAATAATTTTGAGGAAACATTACTGGTATTTAATGGTAGAAAATTAATAGTTAAATATCATGGAACAGATCTATCTAGGAATGAATAAAACCATTATACAGAAGTTATTCTATATAGTTAACGATGTGTCTAAAATAAGATTTAATTCATGAATGTATGGAATAAATATTTATGGATATCAATTTTCTTCAAGTGTATCAAAATATTAGTACAGTCACAATGTAATTCTCTATAATATTTTTTATTAAAATCAATTCATAGTCATATTTTATATGAATTTATATGGAGGAATAAATAGCCAAGATGATTCTGAAAAAGAAAATCACTGAAAGAAGACTTGTTTTATCATATATAAGATATGCTTTAAAGTTATTGCAATTTATTCATTTTTTTGCATGAAAGATCATAAAATTGGTATTGATTTTATTCTATCAGATGGAGACTTTAAAATGTGTGAAATAAAGAGCAGAATAACATGAATTTAGTAAGAGAAGATCTGGTATAAAAATATACAAATATATCTAAAAAAAGACCCATATAAACATGGGAAATATATAAATAAAATAATATTTATGAAATAAAATGATAACATAACTTCCATGGGTACAGTTAAATAAACTTAAATGAAACAATCATTTTTTAAAGATTAAAAATTAAGCCCATACATTTACCTCTGGAATGAGCATGGGAACTAAGATTTAGAGGAGTGATCAAAGGAGACTTTACCATTTGGTCAAATTTTCATCCATAGTGAGATGAATCTGTTCACAGGTTAATTCTGTAATAAAAAGTAATTGGTGAAGCCTTCCAGTTTCTAGTTTGAAACAGAAAGAGCATAGAATTCATCACTCTGATCCAAATAAGAACACTCTGAAAAATCAACGCCTCTTCTTAGGCCAAAGCAAGAAAGGTTAAAGGTCAAATTGCTGTCCCGCAAACTGGAGAAACAAAGTGTTTACAGAGAATGACAACTTAGGGTACAACACAAGAGCAGAACATTTCATGGGAACCAGAATGAAGGCAGGAAAACAACCTATACTTGAAGAATTTTGAGAAGCTCAGTGTAGACAAACTTGAGAGTTACAACACCAGAGGGACCAATCTTAGGGACGAGGTGGAATTTTGTGTATTTAAACCTCCAGGAGGCCCACTAAGCTCTCACAGTGAAAATCAGAAGATAAAAAATCTCTTCATTCTTCCAGCAGGAGGAAGCAAAAAGTAAACATTCTGAAATATGCCTATAGCATTTGTTCTTCCTACCAAGGTCCACCCTCAAAGGAAATCATTTTGCTAGATCCACATCAATGAGTTTTATTGGAACCTAACCAACATAGATAAAGGGAACTATCCAACTGTAGGCTCTTGAAGCCTTCTTGTCCCACCTAATAGGGGCAAAAATCCTGAGAAGCACTTGCAAAAGTCACAGCTCAGGAACACAGGCTTCCTAAAAGACTAAGACTTAATCAAAGACTACAAAATGTCTCATCTTCCCCAACACCTTACCAAGTCAGGAGGACTCCTATACAACAGGGGAGACAAAAACAAGGAGCAAATTTCACCCTCTGATACTTACAGATAAAGAAAATAATAAACAGTAAACACAAGCAACAAAACATTCTGAACCCCTGGGGCTACTAGGAGCAAAGAAGGGGTAGACACCTTCCTGCAGCCCAAGATAACTCTGCGAAACTTGGAGAAAGCGCAGAAGTGAGACTTCTCATTTGAGAGCAAGGGAGCAGTGAAGTATGACTCTAACATCTCTGGACTTTGAATGTGCTCACCAAGGTTCTGGTTTCAGACCCCAAGAGTGGTGAAACAATCAGCATAGTCCAGATACCTGTGGCACCTAGGAACAGAGGAAAAAAGGGCAGGAGGCTCCCTGTAGTGAGCAAGGCTCTATAAGATTGGGAATAAGTACATAACTGAAGCTGCTAGTAAGTACATAACTGAAGCAATTAATAAGACATGAATGAGCGACTTCACTTTCACTTTTCACTTTCATGCATTGGAGAAGGAAATGGTAACCCACTCCAGTGTTCTTGCCTAGAGAATCCCAGGGACAGGGGAGCCTGGTGGGCTGCCGTCTATGGGGTCCACAGAGTCGGACACGACTGAAGTGACTTAGCAGCAGCAGACTATATCCTGAAAGATAAAACTTTAACATATTTTGGAAAGGACACAATTTAACTCACTACAGTCTGCCTTCTGCCTCCTTCCCACAATTCTCACTTTTCCCATGTGCAAAATATATACATTCACTTCATCCCAACACAAATAATGCCTTAACTCATTTTAGCATTAACTCTAAGGCCAAAATTTCATCTAAATATCAACTCAATAGCTCTTATTCCTTTTAAAAAATTTTTATTAAACTATAGTTGATTTACAATGTTGTATTAATTTCTGCTGTATAGCAAAGTATATAGGTTGAATAAACAAGTTCCTTCCTACTGTATAATAGTTTGTATCTATATATGTAATATATGTTTATGTATATATGTGCATATGTATATATGTTTGCATCCTATATATAATACTTTACATCTATATGTAATAGGTTGCAATAGATTGCGTCTAATCCCAAACTCCCAATCTTTTCTTCCCCTACCTCCCTTCCCCTGGGCAATCACAAGTCTAACCTCTATGTCTGTGAGTCTGTTTCTGTTTCATAGATAAGTTCGTTTGTGTCATATTTTAGATTCCACATATTAGTGATATCATATGGTATCTGCCTTTCTCTTTCTGACTGATTCCACTTAGTGATAATCTCTAGGTCCATCCGTGTTGCTGCAAATGGCATTCTTTCATTGTCTTTTATGGCCGTCAACTCATTAGGTCTTAAATCTCATCTTCTAAATCATCTAATCAGGTATGGGTAATACTCTGGATATGGCTGAACTTCAGACAAAATTACTTTCCACATGCGACATATAAAACTAGAAACTGTTTCTAAAATGCAGTGGTGGGGCAGGCTTAGGACAGACATACCCATTCCAAAAAGGAGAAATTGAAAGGAATAAAGGGGTCATGAGTCCCATACAAGTGTGCAAACCAAGCACATTTTGTGACCGCATGGACTGTAGCCCACCAGGCTCCTCTGTCCATGGGATTCTCCAGGCAAGAATATTTGTACTGAGTTGCCATGCCCTCTTCCAGGGGCTCTTCCCAACACAGGGATCAAACCCACGTCTCTTCCATCTCCAGCATTGGCAGGCAGGCTCTTTGCCACAAGTGCCACCTGGGAAGCCCTTGGTTACAATCACACCCAAGTGAGATTCATAGCCTCAAATATATTTTTATTAAGTAAGCAAGAATGAAAATAACTAAACTGGATATTCAAATGGGAAAGTAAGAAAGAAAACAACAAAAATGTAAGGGAAAGAGGAGGAAGGAAATGACAGAAAGAAAAGCAGAAATTACTGAATTAGATGGGACTCCCCTAAGTGTGTAGTGGATAAGACCCTGCACTTCCAATGCAGGGGACTTGGGTTTGACCCCTGGTCAGGGAACTAGATCCCATATGCTGCCACAACTGAGTTCACAAGCTACAACTAAAAGATCCTCCATGCTGAAACCAAAGATGGAAGATCTCACATGCTGCAGATAAATAATTTTTTTAAAAGAAATTAATGAATTAGAAACCAAAGTTAATTTTCTAAATCATTTACTTGAAAAGACCAATACAAACAGATCTGGTTCCATGTGTAAGTATGGCCTTGGGCTCAAAATAGCAGCACTTTGGTTTAAAGCGCTGCTGTTGCTGTCTTGAAGTTCTTTTATTTTATTATACCTTTCAATGTGGGTATTATAAATGAAACTCCATGGGACAATGGAGCATATACATGAGCAACTGAGACTGGTACAATATGCAGGCTACCTGTTCTTCATTACCACATAATGTGTATTTAGCATTTGTGGGTGATCCATGAGTAAAGAATTTTAGTAGACTCATGATGTGTTGCACTTCAGCAAGATCTCAAGTGAGTACAAGGTAGATGTGTTATATCTGTTAGCTAAGCAAGGAAGCTAAAAGTTCCCAAAGACCATGCTTTCTGTTTGAACCAGAACTTACTCCAAATGCAGAAAAAAAAAAGACAATGACATTTTAAGAAATAGGAATAACTAAAGAATCCTACCATATCCTTTCTTTTTTTATTTCCATAACTAGCCAACTACTTACACGGAAAATAATTTTTTCAATTAAGTAAAGGAAACAAAAATTTATTTTCTATTATTTTCACTCAACAGTAAGCTATAGACAGATAGTATCTATAGAAAAAGCAAATACCAATAAGCAAAATAAAAACAGTTCAGTTTTGTGCAGCATTTTCACAGTTGTAGAAAGAATGAAATCCACACGCATGTATGATCTAAAACAAATTGTATAATTTCTGTGATTTCATATATGATTTAAATGTTCTTATGTTTGTATTTAAAACTGGCATTGCACGAAACAACAATGAATGGTACAACTGTATTAATGGTCTAAGATTTTAAAACTTTACACTGAACGATATTAAACTACAAATTTAAAATAAATGACAAATGAAAAAGGCACTTGTTTCTATGAGCATAAGAGAGGATGGGGTGGAGTGCAAAGCTCCATCTGTAACAATTAAATATAAATATACTGAACCTTGGAAATTCTAGGCTCAGTCATTCTGCTTTCAGAATTTCAGCAGCCAGGCTTAAACGAGGCAGGTAATTAGATAATTTATCTGCAGAAAAATAGGACTTTAGAGAAAAGACATTTGTGAGTTTTCCTAATGAAAGAGTTAGATTACTGCACTATCACTGTAATTTGAAGTTTGTTATTTTAAAGCCCTGTTTATACACACAGAGAAACCTATATGCAGGTCAGGAAGTAACAGAAACGGACACGGACCAACAGACTGGTTCCAAATAGGAAAAGGAGTACATTAAGGCTGTATATCGTCACCCTGCTTATTTAACTTCTATGCAGAGTACATCATGAGAAACACTGGGCTGGAAGAAGCACAAGCTGGAATCAAGATTGCTGGGAGAAATATCAATAACCTCAGATATGCAGATGACACCACCCCTATGGCAGAAAGTGAAGAGGAACTAAAAAGCCTCTTGATGAAAGTGAAAGTGGAGAGTGAAAAAGTTGGCTTAAAGCTCAACATTCAGAAAACAAAGATCATGGCATCTGGTCTCATCATTTCATGGCAAATAGATGGGGAAACAGCAGAAACAGAGTCAGACTTTATTTTTGCGGGCTTCAAAATCACTGCAGATGGTGACTGCAGCCATGAAATTAAAAGACGCTTACTCCTTGGAAGGAAAGTTATGACCAACCTAGACAGCATATTCAAAAGCAGACACATTACTTTGCCAACAAAGGTCCGTCTAGTCAAGGCTATGGTTTTTCCTGTGGTCACGTATGGATGTGAGAGTTGGACTGTGAAGAAAGCTGAGCGCCAAAGAATTGATGCTTTCAAACTGTGGTGTTGGAGAAGACTCTTGAGAGTCCCTTGGACTGCAAGGAGATCCAACCAGTCCATTCTGAAGGAGATCAGCCCTGGTTTTCTTTGGAAGGAATGATGCTAAAGCTGAAACTCCAGTACTTTGGCCACCTCATGCGAAGAGTTGACTCATTGGAAAAGACTCTGCTGCTGGGAGGGATTGGGGGCAAGAGGAGAAGGGGACGACAGAGGATGAGATGGCTGGATGGTATCACTGACTCAATGGACGTGAGTTTGAGTGAACTCCAGGAGTTGGTGATGAACAGGGAGGCCTGGTGTGCTGCAGTTCATGGGGTCACAAAGAGTCGGACACGACTGAGCGACTGAACTGAACTGAACTGAACTGATAGACATAAAAGAACTTCTTAGAAACTCTGTGTCTATCAGTTCAGTGAAAGATAATGAAATATTCAGGAAACTCTCCAACATAAAATAGCCCCCCAAATAAACAACAGAAAATGAAGCAAGATAAAAAGAGAAAATTCAAGAAACAGATACAGCTTCAAAACTGTCAATAATTAATAGCTTCAGAGAACATACTTTGTCTTTGAAATAAGAACAGAATGCTACAAAAGGGGAAGAAACAGGAAAAAATAAAATGAGTCCTTGGAATTTAAAAACAAGCTCACAGTTTTTAAAAGAATAAATATTAGAAGTTAAAAACAAAGGAAATTTCCTAGAAATTTAAATAATACTGACAGCAACAAGAAAAATAAGACAATGGGAGAGAGGAGATTTTAATTGAAGGATTAATTCAAGAATTACTAAATCTTAAATTTAAAACTAAGGAAATAGAAAAGACAAAATTATCAAAGGAATAGAATGGAAAATTTCACAGAATTAATGGATATGAATCTCCTAAAGAAAAGGAGCAATGAACTATCAACAAAATGCCTGGGGAAAAGAATATATCAAAGCACATAGTTGTAAAATTTGAGAACACTAGAAATAAAAGAGATGATCCTAAAAGGACTGGGAAATAGAATAGCATCAAAGTTCTCAAGTGTAACATTAGTTGCTAGAAGAAAATGAAGCAATGTCTTTAAAATTCTGAAATATCATTCCTCTAAATAAATTTTCTGGCAGTATAAGGAGATTTTCAAGCTTACCATGACTTAAAAATTTACATTCTGCACATGTCATGTCACAGAAGGCTACTGGTAAATTTACTCCAACAAAATGTGTAAGTAAACTGGATAGTCATGAGACTTAGAAAACATGTAGTACAACATAGGAGATGATTAAAAGCACTCAAATCTTCAGTGTATCCAGAAAGTGTGGAATGGAAGGATTAAAGAATGGAGGGATTAAAGAATCAAAAAGATCTCCAGGGAAAAAACAGAAATGCTAGACTAAACAATGTATTTGACTGTTTAAAAATTAATATTGATGAGTATTTTACTTCTGTATTGAAATAACTAATAAGAATTCACTTAGAAAATAAAATAATTATTAAATATATGACAATTCAAAAGTATAAAAAACAAACATTATAGATGGCTCAGAAGTTAATGATAATAACAGTCATAATAATGTAAACATCAAAATTTTATTACAATTATAACTATACTTGAAAGATGGAAGAAAAAAAGTTTGACTTGTATAATAGAGTTTAAATGTTCCCATGCCATAACTGGAAATAAATGCATAATTTCTAAATCACTAAATAAATAATGACATGAGCATATTCCTTTGGAAACCAGAGGTAACACTAGAAGAAATACCTTAAGGTTTAAAGTTGTTCTATCTGAGGAACAAGGCTAAGGAATGGGACATTTCCATCAAGATACTGTGATTATCCAGTAAATGACCTTAGTAAATATGACTTTCAAAACATACTGCATATATATTATCCTGATAAAATAAATGATATTTAATAAAATTAGAAGAGAAGAATACAAATTCTGTACTCCATTCGAATAAAAAATTAAAAATGATGCAATGGACTATTTTATCAGGAAGTATATATGACCAAGTTATACTAAGCAAAAAGTGTAAAAATATAGCAACAACCATGAAACAATTTTGAAGTTTCTGAAAGAAATAACCCCAAGAGTAACACTATATTTCAATGCTGTTGTCCAGGTTCTTTCAAACCTCAAAGTAAAAGACACTCTTATTTTATTCAAAATGTTTAAGAGTATAGAACAAAAAGAAATATTGGAATTATTTTTTATCAAGCTGTTACATCTGATATACCTTGTCACAAAAAGAATAAAAACATTGATAAATTTCACTAATAAATATAACATGAAAATTCAAATATCTAACAAATCCAGTCATACGTTAATTTAAAAAATATTATGACTAACCTGATCTTATCACAGGAAATGACAGAGGAGTTATAATTCAGAATTTTTAAACTACTCTGTATATTGTTTTAGTTTAATAAAATAAAAAAACATATGGTTTTTGAGAGTTGCTATAGGACATTTATTTGATAAACTTCAACACCAATTTCAGACCAAAAACGCACTGCTGCTGCTGCTGCTAAGTCGCTTCAGTCGTGTCTGACTCTGTGCGACCCCATAGACGGCAGCCCACCAGGCTCGCCCATCCCTGGGATTCTCCAGGCAAGAACACTGGAGTGGGTTGCCATTTCCTTCTCCAATGCATGAAAGTGAAAAGTGAAAAGTGAAGTCACGCAGTCATGTTCGACTCTTCGCGACCCCATGGACTGCAGCCTACCAGGCTCCTCTATCCATGGGATTTTCCAGACAAGAGTACTGGAGTTGGGTGCCCCTGCCTTCTCCGAAAAACACACTAGGTAAAGTGAAAACCTGAAGGAAATTTCTTTAACTTGTTGATAATATGTAAGTGATGTTAGTAGTTATTGATCATGCTTAATGGTGAAATAGAAGAGCAGGTATCTGAAATTAAGACATGTTTTTCCATATCCTAGTATATATATCCATCAAATTATTGAATTTAGCTATAAAAGTCCTCTGTACAGCTGAGTTAAAATGCACCTAAAAATCTTTCTAAATCACTACTCTATGTAGACATATCAGCATGATATGTCAACATTTGCCACAAGAGATGAATCCTGTTTCATCTATCAGAGCACTAAGAGCATTCTTACGAAATATGGCATCAAAAATATTGCCTGTATAACTCAACTATTATTTAACATGAAATGAATTAACATATACAAAATAACAAACATAAAATTATAAGAATTAATGAGAATATATATACAAGTTCAATTTAAATATGAGAAGAGTTTACTGGGAGAAATGAAAACAAATTGGATAAATTGATACACATTATTTTCTAGGAAAGAAAAGCCTGACATTTCAAAAATTACATATCACATAATATTCAAATTTCCTAAGGGATTGTGTGGATTTTGAGAATCTTGATAAAATAATTCTAATTTCCATCTATAGCAATGAGCAATATATTAAAATTGAAACAAAACAATAATGAAATGACACATATTGATCAACATTAACTATAAAAGTGAAATGATTAAGAGTACATACTCTTACAGTAACAGAGCTTTTGAACACAAGTAGTAATAAACAGCTTAAGAAAATAAGTGTATATTTGACTGATTAAACTGGCATTTTAATTCATTGGGAAAATGACAATATTTTAGGTTTTGAGGCCAAACAGTCTGTGTTGCAACCATTCAACTCTGTCATTGTAGAGCAAAAGTAGCCATAGTCAGTATATCAACAAACAAGTGGTACAGTGTTCCAATAAAACTTCATTTACAAAAAGAGTCAACAAGAAACAAGGAGACTGAAACTTCACACTAGTGAATTCCAAGAACTGATCACTCCTGAGACATACTGAAAAAAATCTGGCAAAATTGTCAGAATGAACTTTGTTCAAACTCTAAAAAATAGTAAAATGTTTATAGCAACAATGTGAATGACTAATCAAGAAAAAGGCAACCAAGTAACTGCGAAAAGCTGAAAGCCTTCTCGCTATATTTAAAAACAAGACAAGAGTGCCGCTCTCACCACTTCTATTCAACGAAGTATTGGAAGTTGTAGCCATACCAATTAGACAAGAAAAAGAAGAAGTATTTAAATTTGAAGGGAAAAGGTAAAACTCTCACTATTTGCAGATGACATGATACCCTATATAGAGAATCTTAAACTTTCCACAAATGAGTTCAGCAAGATAGTTGGATACGAGATTAAAACATAGAAATCTGTTACATTTCTTTATACTAATAAAGAAAAATCAGAAAGAGATTTATATTAAAAAACCATTCAAAACTGTGTTCAAAAAATGCCTAGGAATAGACTTACCCAAGCAGATGAAAGATCTATTATCAATTCACTTCAGTTCAGTCATTCAGTCATGTCTGACTCTTTGTGACCCCATGGACTGCAGCATGCCAGGCCTCCCTGTCCATAAACTAACTTCCAGAGTTTACCCAAACTCATGTCCAATGAGTCAGTGATGCCATCCAACCATCTCATCCTCTGTCATCCCCTCCTCCTGACTTTAATCTTTCTCAGCATCAGGATCTTTTCAAATGAGTCAGCTCTTTGCATTAGGTGGCCAAAGTATTCGAGTTTCAGCATCAACATCAGTCCTTCCAATGAACACTCAGGACTGATCACCTTAAGAGTGGACTGGCTGGATCTCCTTGCAGTCCAAGGGACTCTCAAGTGTCTTCTTTAACACTATACTTCAAAACCATCAATTCTTCGGCACTCAGCTTTCTTTATTGTCCAACTCTCACATCCATACACGACTACTGGAAAAACCATAGCCTTGACTAAATGGACCTTTGTTGGCAAAGTAATGTCTATGCTTTTTAATAAGCTGTCTAGGTTGGTCATAACTTTTCTCCCAAAGAGTAACCATATTTTAATTTCATGGCTGCAGTCACCATCTGCAGTGATTTTGGAGCACTCAAAAATAAAGATTGCCACTGTTTCTCCATCTATTTGCCATGAAGTTATCTGTATGCAGGTCAGGAAGCAACACTTAGAACCGGACATGGAACAACAGACTGGTTCCAAATAGGAAAAAGAGTACATCAAATAGGAAATACTTATGTTGGAAGGAATGATGCTAAAGCTGAAACTCCAGTACTTTGGCCACCTCATGCGAAGAGTTGACTCATTGGAAAAGACTCTGCTGCTGGGAGGGATTGGGGGCAAGAGGAGAAGGGGACGACAGAGGATGAGATGGCTGGATGGCATAACTGACTCGATGGACGTGAGTCTGGGTGAACTCCGGGAGTTGGTGATGGACAGGGCGGCCTGGCGTGCTGCGATTCATGGGGTCGAAAAGAGTCGGACACGACTGAGTGACTGATCTGATCTGATCTGATGAAGTCTAACAAAAATGTAAAAAATACCAATCCTCCTCAAAATCTTGAAAAAATATAAAATAAAAGAAGCATTTCCTAAATCATTCTATATGAGGCCCAAATCCATTCTATATGGATAACCCAAACGCCATGGCTGGACAAAGACATCACAAGAAAAGACCTCTGTACCTTAGAAATCCTCACCATAATACCACCAAACCAAATCCAGAAACACAGTTAAATAATTATTATGATCAAGTGGAATTTATCTCAGAAATGCAGAGGTGTTTAAATGGGTGAAATCAATTAATGGAACATAATAACCTTAAGAGAATAAGGGGAAAAAAAAAAGAGAATAAGGGGGAAAACATGTCTTAATTGATACATTTAAAAAATACACTCTTTCATGACAAAAACGCTCAACAAACTAGAATAGAACTTCTTTAACATTACAAAGGACATCTATGGAAAAAAATCCAAAGTTTACATAACAATAGAAGATAAAAGGCAGAAAAATTTCCTACTAAGTACAGGAAAAAGATAAGGATGCACACTTTTGTCATTTCTATTTAATACTGTATAGGAAGTCCTAGACAGAAAAAAAAAAAAAGGCAAGAAAAAGAAAGAAGTCATCCAAAGTGGAATGGAATAAGCCCATCAACATTTGTAGGTGACCTGATCTGATATACAAGGAACAGACACACACACACATAAACTACTAGGGCTAATAAATGAATGCAGCACAAGTGGCAGGGTTCAAGGTTAATATACAAAATCAGTAGTAGAAATATACACTAGTAATAAACAATCTGAAAAGGAAAGTCTGAAAAACAATTTCATGTTCAATGGCATTAAAAATACTGTATTATAGAGAAAGATTGCTTAATAAGTCTGTAGTTTCCTTCTGGGTTTATGAAAAAGTTCTGAGACTAGGGACAGATGATAGTTGCACATTATTGTGACCATATTTAATGCCACTGAAATGCATATTTTAAGATGGTTGAAACTGTAAACTTTATGCTAAACTTTATATTAAAGTTAGTGTATTTTAC
The DNA here is from genome assembly GCF_055505025.1 of Bos grunniens. Lineage (NCBI taxonomy): Eukaryota > Metazoa > Chordata > Mammalia > Artiodactyla > Bovidae > Bos > Bos grunniens. Next base: position 140,095,798 of record NC_141194.1, read on the forward strand.
CACAATAAAAAGATATTAGTGCATGTCAACTGTAAATATCAGCTATACTGTCCAGAGCATGAGGACTTTTTCTAAGGAAATAAAAGGGAAAAGACCAGGTTTTGATATTGTAGGTATCTTCCTGCTTTTGAAGGATAATAACATATGCATGAACTATCTTATGAAAATAATAAAACTTCATTGAAAAACATGAACTATAGAGACTATTAAAATATTCATGTACAGGGAGGTTTATTACTTTTAAAATTTCCATTTCTTCCACAAAAGTGGGACATAGTGAATGTCACAGAGCTAAAAAGTGTGGATTTAGGATCAAACTGACAATAAATAAATGCAATTCATTTTTCAAACCCTAAAGAATGGTAATGAAGGCCTGAGCAAATATCAGGTGTTAAAATATAAATGTGTATTAGTTGCTCAGTTGTGTCTAAATCTTTGCGACTCCATGGACTGTAGCTTGCCAAGCTCCTCTGTCCATGGAATTCTCCAGGCAAGAATACTGGAATGGGTTGTCATTCCCTTCTCCAGGGGATCTTCCCAACTCAGGGATTAAACCCAGGTCTCCCACATTGCAGGCAGATTCTTTACCATCTGAGCCACCAGGGAAGCCTCAAAATATAAATATGTAATGATAAAAGCTATAAAACTTAAAAAAACCTCAATTTCAAACAATATGAAAAACTAAAAAAAAACTCACAGTATTTAAAATAAAATAAAATTCTGAATAATATATTGAAAGAATTTATATATTAAAAGGAAATATATTTTCCAATGTATAAAAGGAGAGAGGACTAGGAAGAGTAAAGTCGATATTTAAAAACTTCTATTGAATAAAATCCAAGGCATTAAATGCTATGAAAATTTTAAAGTTGAAAAAAAATCAACATTTTCCAACCTCCAATAAAAAATGACATTTGGACAATAATTGTCATTAGGAATTTTACAATAAAAGGAGCAGACTGTTGTCACTTAAATTCACAAATAAATGCTAGTACACCAGTACCAATGAGACAATTAAATAATATATGCCACTTTATGTGCTAAACATATAAGGCATTGAACCAAATGCAGAATATGGACCATTCTATGGGATACTCTAGTTTCACCAACAAATAAATAGCTAACAATGGAAAGAGGATCTGATTTGGTCCTTTGAAGGAGATCTAAAGAGACATAAGACAGCAAAAACAGTTTTCAATGAATAGACCCTGCACAGATCCTGATGAAAGCAAGTTAACTGTAAAACAAAATGGCAAACAATTAAGAAAATTTGAAAATGAACATGACTTTAGATAGTATTAACGAATTCTTAACTATGTTGTCATTTTGACTATGTAAAAGAAAAAAAAAAAGCCCTTTCTTGTTTTGTTTGAAAATATATACTGAAGTACTTGGGTTGGTGGGGGGAGATAAATTATATCTGGGAGATTTGCATAAAAATACTTTAGCAAAAAATGGCAAGTGACAGTCGTTCAGTCACGTCCAACTCTTGGTGACCCCATGGACCATATAGTCCATGGAATTCTTCAGGCCAGAATACTGAAGTGGGTAGCCTTTCCCTTTCCCTTCTCCAGGGGATCTTCCCAGCCCAGGGATCGAACCCAGGTCTCCCACATTGCAGGCAGATTCTTTACCAGCTGAGCCATAAAATAAGTACAACGAAATGTTAGTTCTTAAAAGTGTGTGATGTTACCTGGGATTTGTTGGACTCTGTGTTTGTGTATACATGAAAATTTTTCTGATAAATGTACCTGGAAGTAAATATATAAAAGGAAGAAATGAAAGCAAAAATTACAAACTCTTTATTTTTAAAATATTGGACAAGTTTGAAATTAAAAAGTAACGTTCCTAGGAAGGAAAAATACAATTAGAGATCAGATAATACACTGCTAAAGAGAAAAGTCATGAACTAGAAAGTAATTGAAAGAAATGAACCAAAAGGCAACTTAGAGAGGAAGGGGCAGGGGAATGTAAGAGAGAGATGGAAAACTGAGACAATCCAAATGGCAACATAAAAAAGAAAAGGGAGAAAATGAGGGAAAGGAAATAATAAAAGTCATATCTTTTGAGAATCATTGAAAATTAGTAAAACTCTCAAATATGTTAATCAACATAATTCTAACTGCAATTTAAGTAAAATCTAAATCTATCCCCCACACATCATAGAACTTCAGAACATAAAACACAAAGAAAATATTTTAAAATTCAAACAAAAATGAAAGATGCATGTCCACTAACAAATAAAAATAAAACTGAGAGTAGTCTTTTCCACAACAAAAATATATCTACTAGGCAAAGATACAGGGATTTCAAATGATTGAAGGTAAATGGAAAATAAAATAACTATTTGTGTGTGCTCAGTTGCTTAATCGTGTCTGACTCTTTTGTAAACTCATGGACTGTAGCCCATCAGAGTCCTCTGTCCATCAGATTTCCCAGGCAAGAATATTGAAGTGGGTTGCCATTTCCTCTTCCAGGGGATCTTTCCAACCCAGGGATCGAACTGTGCCTCCTGCATTGGCAGACAAATTCTTTACCTCTGCACCACCTGGGAAGCTCCAGAATATCAGGATAGGACTTAGCAAAAGAAAGTAGATATAGAGACGCTAATACAATAGATTTCTGGGGAAAAGGCAATGTAAAGGTAAAGATGATAAAAGTATAATAAAAGAGAAGGAATTCAAGGTGTGGTGTAAACATTATAAACTTATACTTTACTAATAGCATACATGTAACTTACAATGTGAAGATTAAATTTTAAAAAGAAATTGGTAAATATACAGTCATTGCAGAAGATTCTAACACTCTTCTCTGAGGTTTGATAGATTTAAAAAATAATGGATAAAGTCTAAAATTGATATGCCATATTTAGTAAAGGCATAATATTCTTAAGCATTTAAGGAACATTTCAGTAACTGAAAACATTCTAGCCAACCTCTGTTCAATAAAGTGAACTCACTTCTGCCATGATTGAAATACTGTCCTGTCCAATTCAGTAGCTACTAGCCAAATACGGCTCTAGAGAACTTATAAAAATGCCCAGTTCAACTGATTAATTGAATTTTAAATTTTATTTAATTTGATTAATGCAAATTTAAATAACAGCAATTAACTTTACTTTCTACTTCCCTGGTGGCTCAGATGGTAAAAATTTCGCCTGCAATGCAGGAGACCCTGGTTTGATCCCTGGGTAGGAAGATCCCCTGGAAAAGAGAATGGCAACCCACTGCAGTATTCTTGTCTGTAGATTTCCATTTACAGAGGAGCCTGGCGGGCTACAGTCCATGGGGTCCCAAAGAGTCAGACATGACTGAGCGACTAACACTTTCACGTTTTCATTAAAATAACATAATATGGACAGCAGAGTTCATCACAACAACTAAAATTACAGCAAAAACCAAAGAATGGATATGAGACAAATGATATTTCTAACTGGGATAAAACTATGTTAGAAATCAATAAAAAAGAAATATTACACATTCTAAATTTTATATTTAGAAATATAAAATGATATTTATAAATGAAATCAGTCGAAGGAAGAAGCATGAAGGGAATTACAATCCAGTTTGAAATAAACAGTTCAGTTCAGTTCAGTTCAGTCACTCAGTCGTGTCTGACTCTTTGTGACCCCATGAATTGCAGCACGTCAGGCCTCCCTGTCCATCACCAACTCCCCGAGTTCACTCAGACTCACGTCCATTGAGTCAGTGATGCCATCCAGCCATCTCATCCTCTGTCATCCCCTTCTCCTCCTGCCCCCAATCTCTCCCAGCATCAGAGTCTTTTCCAATGAGTCAACTCTTCTCATGAGGTGGCCAAAGTACTGGAGTTTCAGCTTTAGCATCATTCCTTCCAAAGAAATCCCAGGGCTGATCTCCTTTAGAATGTACTGGTTGGATCTCTTTGCAGTCCAAGGGAATCTCAAGAGTCTTCTCCAACACCACAGTTCAAAAGCATCAATTCTTCACCACTTAGCTTTCTTTATAGTCCAACTCTCACATCCATACATGAACACAGGAAAAACCATAACCTTGACTAGATGGACATTTGTTGGCAAAGTAATGTCTCTGCTTTTGAATGTGCTATCTAGGTTGGTCATAACTTTCCTTCCAAGGAGTAAGTGCCTTTTAATTTCATGGCTGCAGTCACCATCTGCAGTGATTTTGGAACCCAGAAAAATAAAGTCTGACACTGTTTCCCCATCTATTTCCCATGAAGTGATGGGACCGGATGCCATGATCTTCATTTTCTGAATGTTGAGCTTTAAGCCAACTTTTTCACTTTCCGCTTTCACTTTCATCAAGAGGCTTTTTAGTTCCTCTTCACTTTCTGCCATAAGGGTGGTGTCATCTGCATATCTGAGGTTATTGATATTTCTCCCAGCAATCTTGATTCCAGCTTGTGCTTCTTCCAGTCCAGTGTTTCTCATGATGTACTCTGCATAGAAGTTAAATAAACAGGGTGACAATATACAGCCTTGACGTACTCCTTTTCCTATTTAGAACCTGTCTGTTGCTCCATGTCCAGTTCTAACTGTTGCTTCCTGACCTGCATACAGGTTTCTCAAGAGGCAGATCAGGTGGTCTGGTATTCCCATCTCTTTCAGAATTTTCCACAGTTTATTGTGATCCACACAGTCAAAAGCTTTGGCATAGTCAATAAAGCAGAAATAGATGCTTTTCTGGAACTCTCTTGCTTTTATGATGATCCAGTGGATGTTGGCAATTTGATCTCTGCTTCCTCTGCCATTTCTAAAAACCAGCTTGAACATCAGGAATTTCATAGTTCACATATTGCTGAACCTGGCTTGGAGAATTTTGAGCATTACTTTACTAGCATGTGAGATGAGTGCAATTGTGTGGTAGTTTGAGCATTCTTTGGCATTGCCTTTCTTTGGGATTGGAATGAAAACTGACCTTTTCCAGTTCTATGGCCACTGCTGAGTTTTCCAAATTTGCTGGCATATTGAGTGCAGCACTTTCACAGCATCATCTTTCAGGATTTGAAATAGCTCAACTGGAATTCCATCACCTCCATTAGCTTTGTTCATAGTGATGCTAAGGCCCAGTTGACTTCACATTCCAGGATGTCTGACTCTAGGTCAGTGATCACTCCATCGTGATTATCTGGGTTGTGAAGATCTTTTTTGTACAGTTTTTCTGTGTATTCTTGCCATCTCTTCTTAATATCTTCTGCTTCTGTTATGTCCATACCATTTCTGTCCTTTATCAAGCCCAGCTTTGCATGAAATGTTCCCTTGGTATCTCTAATTTTCTTGAAGAGTTCTCTAGTCTTTCCCATTCTGTTGTTTTCCTCTATTTCTTTGCATTGATCGCTGAAGAAGGCTTTCTTATCTCTTCTTGCTATTCTTTGGAACTCTGCATCCAGATGTTTATATCTTTCCTTTTCTCCTTTGCTTTTTGCTTCTCTTCTTTTCAGAGCTATTTGTAAGGCCTCCCCAGACAACCATTTTGCTTTTTTGCATTTCTTTTCCATGGGGATGGTCTTGATCCCTGTCTCCTGTATGATGTCACGAACCTCATTCCATAGTTCATCAGGCACTCTATCTATCAGATCTAGGCCCTTAAATCTATTTCTCACTTCCACTGTATAATCATAAGGGATTTGATTTAGGTCATACCTGAATGGTCTAGTGGTTTTCCCTACTTTCTTCAATTTAAGTCTGAATTTGGCAATAAGGAGTTCATGGTCTGAGCAACAGTCAGCTCCTGGTCTTGTTTTTGCTGACTGTATAGAGCTTCTCCATCTTTGGCTGCAAAGAATATAATCAATCCGATTTTGGTGTTGACCATCTGGTGATGTCCATGTATAGAGTCTTCTCTTGTGTTGTTGGAAGAGGGTGTTTGTTATGACCAGTGCGTTTACTTGCAAAACTCTAGCATCTAGGCCACTTGTGGACTCTGCCAGTTGACCCTCAGACAGACTGTGACACCCAGTCCATGCACACCATACCTGATTATATATATGAAAATCTAACAACTCAACCGTCTGTTGGAATTAATTGAATTCACTAAATTTGTAGGATATAAAATCAACACACAGAAATCAAGTACATTTCTCTACACTAATAATGAAATAACTGAAAAACAAAACAGAGAAAACTCTCCCATTCACAGGATCAAATAAACAAAATAAAGTACTTAATACATTAAAACAAGGAAGTGAAAGATCCATATACTGAAAATTAGAAAAAATTGAAAAAGCAACAAACAAATGTAAAAACACTCTGTGCTCATGAGCCAAAGAATTAACATTGTTAAAATGTCCTATTACCCAAAGCCATTTACAGATTCAATGCAAACTGTATAAAAATTCCAATGATGATTTTCACAGAAATAGAAAAAAGAATACTATAATCTGTATGGAATCAAAAAAGACCCAGAATAGCCAAAGCAATCCTGTGAAAGAAGAACAAAGGTGAAATCACATACTGATTTCAAACTATACTGCAAAGCTATAGCAATCAAAAAGCAGTGTACTTACATACAAATAGACACAAAGATCAATGAAACAGACTTTAGAGCACATAAATAAATCAACACATATATAGTCTAAAACTGTATTTTACAAACATGAGATGCAGGTTTGATCCCTCGGTTGGGAAGATCCCCTGGAAAAGGAAATGGCAACCCACTCCAACATCCTTGCCTGGGAAATCCCAAGGACAGAGGAGCCTGTCAGGCTACAGTCCATGGGGTTATAAAGAGTCAGAATCAGCTTAGTGACTAAAACAACAATTTAACAAGGTAGCCAAGAATAATCAATGGAAACATTACAGTCTCTTCAATAAATGATATAAGAAAAACTGTATAACTAAATGTAGAAAAATGAAATTAGACCCCTATCTTACAGAACTCACAAAAATTAACATAAAATAGATTAAAGACTTAAACCTAAGAACTGAAACTATAAAACTCTTGGGGAAAAAGCTCCTTGATACTGGTCCTGACAATTGTTTGAATATTACACAAAAGTTCAGTCCAGAAAAACATAAGTCAGCAAGTGACAATACATCAAAATAAAAGGTTTCTGTGCATCAAAGGAAGCAAACCATCAACAAAATGAAAAGGCAATCAGAATGGGAGGAAATATTTGCAAACCATATGTCTGATAGGAGGTTAATATCCAAAATATATAAAGAACTCTTACAACTCAATAACAAAAAATCCTCACAAACAATCCAATGAAAAAGTACACAGAGTAACCAAGTAGACATTTTTCCAAAGAAGACATAGAAATGGTCAACAGGTACATAAAAACATGCTAAACAATGTGAAACATCAAGGAAACGTAAGGCAACACTACAATTAAATAGTTCATCCTATCTGTTTGAATGACAGTTGTCTAAAAGAAAAAAGATAAAAAGTGTTGGAAACAATGTAGAGAAAAGGGAACCTTTATACACTGCTGGTGGAAATGTAAATTGGTGCAGCCACTGTGGAAAGTAGTATGGGGATTCTTCAAAAAATTAAGAACTAACCTCTGATCCAGCAATCCCACTTCTCAGTATTTATCCAAATGAAATAACAGGATATCAAAACTATATCTCCCATATCTACTGCAGCATTATTCACACCAAACACAATATGGAAACAACTTAAGTGTCCATCAGTAAATGAATGGATAAAGAAGATGTAGCATGTATATGCAATGAAATAGTCAGCCTTGAGAAAGAAGGAAATTCTGACATTGTGTCAAATGTAGGGCCCTTCAGGGCATTATGATAAGTGAGATAAGTCAGAAGAAGAAAGACAGATACTGTATGATATAACTTATATGTGAAATTAGCCAAGATTATAAAGTAGAAAAGAGAATAAATGGAGTTGTAGTGTAGAGAGATGCTATCAAAGGATAGAAACTTACATTTAGAAAATGAATAAGTGCTACAAGCATATTGCACACCAGTTTTATTATAATTTAAATTACTGTATTATATACTCAACAGTTGCTGAGAAAATAGATCTTAAAACTTCTAAACACAATAAAGAAAACTACCTATGTGGCGTGATGGAGATGTTAACTAATACTACAGTGGTAAGTATACTGAACTTTGTAAGTGTAAAACACTAATTCAAAGAGATACATGCACCCCAGTTCCAAACAGTATTACTTACAATAATCAAGATGTGAGAACAATCTAAATGTCCATAGACATATAAATTGATAAAGAAGATATGGTGTATATACACAATGGAATACTACTCAGCCATAGAAATCAATGAAATAATACCATTTGCTGCTACATGGATGGACCTAGACATTATTATACTAAGTACTGTAAACCAACTATACTTCAATAAAAAATAAAATAAAATAACTGTAATTTAATAAAGGCCTGGATATATGACAGACCCCCCAAAGTCATATGCATTTCTGTATACTACAGACAAATAACTAGCAAAGCAGAGTTTAAGATATAATGTGTTTTAGTCACAAGACTGTGAAGTACTTTAAATCTGACAAAAGATATGTAAAATGTGTGAATAAGAAATTATAAAGTTTTACTGAATGACATTAAAGAAGACCCAATTAAAATGAGACAGAAAACTTATCATAATAAAGATATCAGTGATCCCAAATTAGTTTAAATATTAACTTAAATTTCAACTATAATACTAAGTGTTTTGTTGATGAGCTTGATAGGCTGATTAGAAAAATTTCTGTGGCAAGGTATAGATCAAAGAGTAATCAACTTCTTATTCTGGACAAAAATATTGTACAGAAATGAGTTTTGCTGGATCGCAGGAAACATTGGGAAGATATAACAATAAAGCAGAGTGGACCTGACATAAGTATAGACAAGCTAATCAGTAGAATATAAAAGAGAGCTCAGAAGTGAAGATTATACATATTTTGCTATATTAAGAATATGACAGCAGATCAGGAGGGAAAAAATGCAGTTTGAATAGGGAGATATGAAAAAATAGTTATCTTTAAACAAGAACTCAATTTGAGTTAAACATAAATTTCAGAATAAAAATTATAAAATATTAGTAACAAATACAGATGAAAATATTTCTGTAATCAGGATAGTGAAGGATTTTGTTATTGTTATTGTTCAGTTGCTAAGTCATGTCCAACTCTTTGCGACTCCATGAACTGCAAGATTCTAGGCTTCCCTGTCCCCTTCACTATCTCCTGGAGTTTGCTCAAATTTATGCTCATTGAGTTGGTATATTATACAAATTATAAAAAGTGCTAAATCTCAGAGAAATGATTGATAAAATTTACTATACTAAAATTAAGAATTTTGAGTCAGCAAACAACAACTCAAAGAAGGAAAAAAAGATAAGCCTGAAACTGGGAGAAAATATTTACAATATTTATGAATTATATAGCCAAATGGGACCATCAGGAAAATATATGATTACTACAAATAACAAAAGACAACCAAAGATTATTTTTCAAACACTAAATATATAAAGAGGAATCCCATAGAGGAATAAATGTATATATCAATAAATATATGAAAAAATTAATAACCCTATTAACAGTGATGAAAATACAAACCAGAGTCACAATAAGAAGCCATTTTATATGCATTCAATTTACAAAACTATGGTTTCTTATAACATCCAGTATGGGTCAACAGGATTTCTTATATGTTGCCAGTAGAAATGTAAAGCTGCAATCCCTTTAGAAAAGAATTTGGGATGAAAAAGGCAATTTCAAGTAGATTACTTACAACATGCTATATTTTCCTTAATATTCAAAACAACTAAACTAAACATTTTATTGAGACAGAAATATGCAAAATAATTTTAACAAACAAGAGACTAATGACCACAATACTCAAGATAGTCCTCGCTTTGGGGAGGGTGGTAGAAAATGAGAAAAGTGGAGGAACACAAGGAGAGAAGTACTATCAATTTTCCATTTTTCTACTTGCCGTTTAGTCACTGCAGCATGTCTGACCTCTATGGACTGTAGCCCACCAGGCTCCTCTGTCCATGGGATTTCCCAGGCAAGAATACTGGAGTGGGTTGCTGTTTCCTTCTCCAGGGGATCTTCTCACCCAGGAATTGAATGGTATCTCTTGCACTGGCAGGTGTAGTCTTTACCACCAAGCCACCGGGGAAGCCCAATATCAGGTATCAGTTCAGTTCAGTTCAGTCGCTCAGTCGTGTCCGACTCTTTGCGACCCCATGAATCGCAGCACGCCAGGCCGCCCTGTACATCACCAACTCCCGGAGTTCACTCAAACTCACATCCATTGAGTCGGTGATGCCATCCAGCCATCTTATCCTCTGCCATCTCCTTCTCCTCCTGCCCCCGATCCCTCCCAGCATCAGAGTCTTTTCCAATGAGTCAACTCTTCGCATGAGGTGGCCAAAGTACTGGAGTTTCAGCTTTAGCATCATTCCATATAATTTTCCCCAAATTTCCCTTTTCAACAGTGAGATACATTTTGTTTCAAAGTAACAAATATGTATTAACTATGCTTATGGTACAAGTCAACATCCATCTGTTTCACAGACAGGAAGCCTCTGTGACTATCTTCCCTCCTTCAGCTGTAGCACTTTATAAATATATAAATTTCATTTTTTTACCACAAGCAATCTTAAAAGACCAGGTATGTCCTATTGAAGAGTTCTTAGATAAGAATTCTAGATAAGATTGACAGGTGAGAAGAGATATGAGATATTAAAGAAAGGTAGCTATAATCTATAAGACCTGACAACCAATGAGTTTAGCGAGTAAAAGACAAAATGATTTAAAGGCAAAAACTCTGAGATTTCTGAGGTATGTCATGCTGGATGGTGAAGCCATTTGATAAAGCAAGAAATAGATTTAACAGTGAGGTCATGTTTTGGTATGTTTATAGGACATCTGGGAAAAGTTGTCAACTAGACATATATGATCCTGACTTTAGGAAAAATGCTTGGTTTGCAGATATGTATTTTGGATCTAGGCATGGAGGTATTTCTTCCATTTATATGACTGAATTAGACTAGCGTCTGCTTTTCTCCTCTTACACACACAGTCTATGGAGAGAAAAGAACACATAGTAATATCAACATGGAGAGAGCAAGCAAAAAAGAAAATCTCATAAAAGTGACTGAGGAATGAAACTATTAAATAAACTATGGATAGAGTAATGTCATAGAAACCAAAGAAGGAATATTTTCAAGGATTCAGTGAGAAGTAACATAAAATGTTGCAAAGAGGTTACACAAGACAATGACTTGTGTAACTATCTGACTGTGACTGTCCATTGGATTGGTGACCTTTTCCAGTTTCATTGAAGAGGAAGAACAGAAACCAGGATGTGGCATGTTGAAGAATATGAGTTGGTAGTAAATGAAAAGGAGGAGCATCTCAGAAAAAGAAGAAGAGCAAAATAGGGCAACAGCTAGGGAGGGGTGTTGGTTGTTTTTTAAGTTAGGAGAGACTACAGTATATATTATAGAGTCTTAGAAACTCAATAGAGAGCAGAAGGTTGAAAACACAGAAGAAAGAGAATGACACACTGGACAAAGTCCACAGAGGGAGGGAATAAGATAATAAGATAAAGAACAGAGAACCCAGATAGAGGAATTACCAGCCATTAAAAAAAAAATCACTGACTCGATGGACGTGAGTCTGGGTGAACTCCGGGAGTTGGTGATAGACAGGGAGGCCTGGCGTGCTGCGATTCATGGGGTTGCAAAGAGTCGGACAAGACTGAGCGACTGAACTGAACTGAAAAAAATAAAATAAAAAAGGATTGACTTTTTGCTCCATGCTGTTTAAAAGTATATTATACCAAAGGCATTCAAACTTTTTCTATAAAGGGCCAGATAGTAAATACTAATTTAGGCGTTGGAGACATACAGTCTCCATTGCAACTCCTAAGTTCTGCCACTATAGAACAAAAGCATTCATAGACAATACATACCTACATGGGTGTACTTTTCTGTTTACAAAAACAAACAACTGGCTGTAGCTTGCTGGCCCCTATATTGTACTACCAAGTCTCTCCAAGAAATTAGAAGCAAATGGCTTTAGGGCCACAGATTTGTAATACAGGTAGACAGAGCTCAGAGATCCTGATCTCATCAATTGCATATACACTTTAAATCATAAAGACATGTGTATATTATGTTAAAACAACTGGTTAATTCAGGTAACTTAGTCAGTAAGTTAAATCATGCAGTTTAAAGGAGAAATAAGGTTTAAAGGAGAAATAAAGTTTTATTTCTCACATGGGAGACTTTCTTCCTGCTGACACAATAAACTTGTTTCCTTTAGACTGAGGAATCAAGAAGTTAAAATCCACCCAACAAATTAAGCACTCTATCTCATCATAAATAAATAAGTTCAGTTTTGAATCTTAATGGAAAAGTGCAGAAATTTGGCTGAAAAACCCTTACTCCTAATTAAATCAGCATGTTTGCTAATTCTGAACAGTATATCAACTCTCACCTTGATTACAAAGCTTTAGTCATTTCCAAAAAAGTCACAGGAAGTCAAAAGGCTGTGTCAAAAATATCTGTGCCTGGTGTCGGCCCTCAATAGACTTTACAAACATATCCATTGCTTTAATATGGAGTGGTCCTCCTATGGTTACAAGAGACCAATTTTCTTATCATTTCACAAGTGTGACAAGGTTCATTTGAATACTGGTTATAGATATCTTAAAGTGTTCAGCTTTCACCTTGATTACAAAGCTTTAGTCATTTCCAAAAAAGTCACAGGAAGTCAAAAGGCTGTGTCAAAAATATCTGTGCCTGGTGTCGGCCCTCAATAGACTTTACAAACATATCCATTGCTTTAATATGGAGTGGTCCTCCTATGGTTACAAGAGACCAATTTTCTTATCATTTCACAAGTGTGACAAGGTTCATTTGAATACTGGTTATAGATATCTTAAAGTGTTCAGCTTTGCTTGTGAAAGCTCTGGGACTGCTCAGCCACAAAGAGATCATACTTTTAAATCTGTTGAAGTTAAGTACCTAACTTGGATTTAGTCCAAAGGGAAAAATAATGTATCATTACAAAGTATTCTTTCAAACAGTCAAAAATCCAAAAAGAATTTTACTTTCCAGCTCCAAAATCAACTTATGAGTGATTTCATTAAAACTAGCTTTCTAAGAAAAACAAGTTCCTCTCCACTTAAGGAAGATTTCTGAATTCTGCACTCTGCAGACTCACTTAATTCCACATCAACATTTACTCTGCATTTCTTCGCCAAGTCTGGAATACTCTGGACCACACTACTTGTGCCCTCCGAATTAAATCATCTACAACTTCTTTTCTACATCTGACACTGTGATTATGTGATTCCATCTCCAGTATTTTAAAAACTGGTAAGAAAAGTGATACTCAGAGACACTAAATTAGTGCCTTAAAAGTGAAAGTGAAGTCACTTAGACGTGTCTGACTCTTTGCGACTCCATGGACTGTAGCCTACCAGGCTTCTCCATCCATGGGATTTTCCAGGCAAGAATATTGGACTGGGTTGCCATTTCCTTCTCCAGGGGATCTTCCCAACCCAGGGATTGAACCCGGATCTCCCACATTGTAAGCAGACGCTTTACCATCTGAGCCACCAGGAAACTATGATCTAAATTCAGGAGTCCTTGAAGCTTTGATTTGTAAAGCAGTGCTATGAGCTTTGGAGGAGGCAATGGCACCCCACTCCAGTACTCTTGCCTGGCAAATCCCATGGACAGAGGAGCCTGGTAGGCTGCAGTCCATGGGGTTGCTAGGAGTCGAACAAGACTGAGCGACTTCACTTTCGCTTTTCACTTTTATGCACTGGAGAAGGAAATGGCAACCCACTCCAGTGTTCTTGCCTGGAGAATCCCAGGCACAGTGGGGCCTGGTGGGCTGCCGTTTATGGAGTCGCACAGAGTTGGACATGACTGAAGCGACTTAGCAGCAGCAGCTATGAGCTTAGAGACTGTTATTTTTGCCAGCATATTTGCTCACTATATTTTCATAGTCCTTGACCTATCTGGCACAACAGGTAAACGACATAGGTAGAAAAAAACCACTACCTGTTATTAAAAAAAAATGAGACTCACAAAATTTTACTTAGACTTAAAAGTTATATTATCTCTTAACATCATCATAACAATTCCCTGAAAGAAGCAACATAAAATAACAGACTCTACTAGAAACAGATTTTATAAATCTTCTATAATCCTGTCTCTTCATAATACAATTGAGGAATTGAAACCTAGGGAAAGGACGGGACACACGTGCTATTTTCATTTTATCATGCTCCCTCTTCTACATGTAGAAAATATAGGAAACACAGGAAATGACCTTTCTTTGTCGTTGGATTTTAAACTGTTATCAATGTAGAGCCTAGTTTTCTTCACAGAGATTGAAAATCAGTAGTTTAATTAAGAAAACGAGTAAATGATAAATGCACACACTAAAAAGAATTTATGGTCAAACTGGTATTGGACTAGATCAATGTTTTTCATTTCTGGATAGCGACCAAAGAGTAGGTTTTAAAATCCAGTGTGTGGGTCACAAGCAGATTTTTAATGGAATAGGATATAACAGAAAACAGCAGAGAGACTCACATTGAACATTTCATGAAAATTTTATTTGTTACATATACATGTATATATGTGTGCACTGTTGTAAATTGTATTGCTTACCATACAACAGATTAAAAAAAAAAAAAAACTATTTGAAAATCCCCAGACTACCTGACATCAAGGAGACACGCAGATTCTCCAGCTCAACACAGTGAAAAGAGGAGGAAATGTACGAGAGCCATGAAAGAAACTTTCATGCTACAGTTGTCACTGGAATGGAAGTTTTTGATCTAGCGTCAATTGAAGGAGAGTTCTGTCTGGTCTTGTACTCCTTTGGCAGAGCATTCAAATAATGCTCAGCTGTCTCGCACCTCTCAAAGCCCAACTCAGGCCCTTGCAAAAGTACAGAATGACGTCACCACTGCTCTAATAGGCAACTCAGTTCTACTTGACAAGTTTCAAGGAAAGAGCTGACAAAAGCAAGATGCCTTCCCAGCTGCTTAGGAGCAGCAGCACCCAGGGAACTGAAGTGAATGTTGTGCTGGGCACTGTGGCATAGCCTTCTGGTGATGGCAAAGAACAGGAGAGGTAGGCCATTCAAAGTGGAATGGACAACCCCAGGAGCACGGAGAAACCCTGGAGGGAAAAAGGTAGACATGCCATCCACTGGTTTCAGTCCTGCTACAGTGATTTCAGTTGTTCCTCATGGAATATACACGTAATTTTCACCCTGATGCCCTCAATTTTAACTGCAATATTTCTGCACAAGACTAGAGATATGGAGAAAAATAAGAGAAAATAAAGTACACAGATTGGGAAGATACTTAAGACTCACTTTCAGGAATTCTTAGCTGATGTAAAACTGATAGAGCAGCAGTTGAACACTCACAAATTCTCTACAAAACACACAGAAATCTCTTGCCTGAGATACTTTCAAGAAACTGCAGCTGACATTGAGATTTTTGAATTTAAATAGCCAATCTTAAATTCAGAAAACTAAGATCATGGTATCTGGTCCTATCACTTCATGGCAGATAGATGGGGAAACAGTGGAAATAGTGACAGACTTTATTTTTTTGGGCTCCAAAATCACTGCAGATGGTGATTGCAGCCATGAAATTAAAAGATGCTTACTCCTTGGAAGGAAAGTTATGACCAACCTAGATAGCATATTCAAAAGCAGAGACATTACTTTGCCAACAAAGTTCCGTCTAGTCAAGGCTATGATTTTTCTAGTGGTCATGTATGGATGTGAGAGTTGGACTATGAAGAAAGCTGAGCACCAAAGAATTGATGCTTTTGAACTGTGGTGTTGGAGAAGACTCTTGAGAGTCCCATGGACTGCAAGGAGGTCCAACCAGGCCATTCTAAAGGAGATCAGTCTTGGGTGCTCTTTGGAAAGAATGATGCTAAAGCTGAAACTCCAGTACTTTGGCCACCTCATGAGAAGAGTTGACCCTTTGGAAAAGACTCTGATGCTGGGAGGGATTGGGGGCAGGAGGAGAAGGGGACAACAGAGGATGAGATGGCTGGATGGCATCACCGACTCGATGGATGTGAGTTTGAGTGAACTCCAGGAGTTGGTGATGGACAGGGAGGACTGGCGTGTTGCAATTCATGGGGTCGCAAAGAGTTGGACATGACTGAGTGACTGAACTGAACTGAACATTAATTTTTCTTCTAGGAAAAAAAACATTTCTTTTATATCCCCTAAAAATCCATGGTGGGTGGGAAGTGTGGGTATTGTGTCTATTAAAATCTCCTCTCCCAATCCCAGCATACATTAAATGGAAAGGCAGTTCCTTCCATACAAAAAGTGAGGGTAGGTATTAAGGTCAAAATGTAAACTCAGAGATGCAAACATAGGAAAAGAAGAGGTCATAGTAATCCAGAGTCTTGGCTGGGACATACCCTGAGTTCATCCTACTGAACTATCACTTAGTACTGTTAGGCAGGGAGGTGGGCAGAAGTTAGCAATGATGGAGCAACCTAAGGCAGCCTGTCAGAGAATTGTCAAATGGCCCCTCCTCCTCTGCTTCCTACTATTCTAAGTCAGCCTCTCTGGATCCCAGCTTCATGGGCCTTAATTCTTTCCTTTCTGGTTTCACTAATGAGCACCAGGAAACAGACTGTTCCAGAGTCACGAGATATCAATTACACATAAAATTTTTCAGATAGGGAATATCTTTGCTATTGATTTATGTGTCTTCTCACTCACTTTGGAAAGTACAGGTTTTCAGAGGTATCAAAGGACATTTTCCATTTTTATCAAGTCAAATTTGATTATTCTCCAATCCTGCAATACTTGGGAGGATATGCATTAATTTTGTAAACTAATTCCAGCTGAGAAAAAAAAAATCTGGACATACTCCAAAATATGTATTCCAAAATTTTCATTTAAAAATGTCCTATCATACCTTAACAATTATTTTCATTGCTTCATTTTAATTCCATCTTGAATATATACCACTCTTCAAAAGTAAAAATCATAAAATGTATCTCTCCTACTGAAATCTTAACATTTATGTTCCCAAGATGCAAAGTTCTCTTACTGTAGTTCTCTCACCCTTCATAGTAGAGATTCTTCTCCTTCCCTCCCAACTCATTCAAGGTGACTTGGCACTCAGTCTGATAGAGATTTATGCCAAATAGCATAAGTACCCTGGACCTAACAGAAATGTTTTTCAATGTCCCATAGATTTTTATTAGTTATAACAAGGAGCTAAATATGCTTTTTTTTT
Organism: Bos grunniens; assembly: GCF_055505025.1. Classification (NCBI taxonomy): domain Eukaryota; kingdom Metazoa; phylum Chordata; class Mammalia; order Artiodactyla; family Bovidae; genus Bos; species Bos grunniens. Next base: position 140,113,037 of record NC_141194.1, read on the forward strand.
TTTTTTAAATGGGGGTTAAACTTGTGATGATTTTGGACAGTGGTAAAACCAGGGAGTGGTAGCAGATAAGTGGTAAAAGTACTTCAGACTCTTCATCACTGCATTCTCAAGCAATCTCAAATAAGGATACAGAGTAGGTAAAAACTGTACACATTCTATGTAAAGGCAGCTATGAGACAAGCCCTTTAGTCTACCTTCCAACCACATGAGTGCCCCTTAAGTCCCTCCAAATAGTCTGGAAAACCAAGGCAGAAACTTCCTAGGATCTTGGTACATTTCTGAGTTGGAGAAGGACATCAGAATAGATGGAAGGGAGGCTGAGAACCTTACTTTCCTTCAATCCATGGTCCACTGCTAAAGGGCTTTAGCAAGAACATATGTGATTAAGGCAAGTGTTGCAGCCAGTAATCCAAGGTAAGAAGAGATTAAGTAAATATTTGCATGTATATTGTACATTTCTTTCCCACAGTAGTATCCTCTATTCCTGGAAGATGTCTGCAGGAAAAAAGAATTCTGCAGGGAGAGCAATAATAGAGTCTGGTACAAAAGTGATTAATCTACTTCCTTAGGTATTTTTAAATTCTATTTGGTAAAGGAATTCCATCATTTTATGCATGCAACCAAAATAAATTCTCATAATAAGACTATTGCGAAGGTAGAAATATGTTAATTTACATATGGAATGTGACATTGCTTAATTAAATAAAAAGCTTTTCATTCCTGAAAAGATCCAGGAAGTACTACTTTCTTGAGATCTGAATGCAGTATACAGTCTGAAGGCTGAATGACAGATAGGACAGAAATGCTATTATACTTCGCATATCTACAATGAATAGTAGCAAAGGGCATTCTATGAGCAAGGTACTGTGCTACCTATCACAGAAGCTTTTGCTATCAAGTTACAATTTGGCATCAGTTGCAAAGTCAGCTTCAGACAGGGATGAAGTTTAGGATATAAAAGAAATGTTTCTCTGCTAAAAGAAATATGCCCCAAAGTAAATTGTGTATTCTCCCCATATGTATGTAAAGAAGTGATATTCACTTCGGGCTAGTCATATCAAAGGTAATTTAGTTATTAAAACATCATAGTTACTGCTCAAAAATACATTTGTAATGTATCCTTGATATTTTTAGACATTTTAGTGTTTCTTTATACATCCATCTTAATACGTATGTGTAACACAATTATAATGAAACTTCACTCTTTAAAAATGAATTTCATTGTTGAGAAAAAATACAGAGTCATAGAAAACTATAAATTTGGTAAAAGAAATGGATGATAAATCTGAATAACATCAGTTTTGGTCTAAAATGTTTCAAAGAAGATATCCTATGACCCAGAATCCAAGCACAAAACTAAAAATTCTTCCAAACCGTTACACAAGAAGATTGGCAGGATGCTTGACTTTATTAAATACATTTTTAAATTGATGTAACATTGGTTTATAACATGTTTCTAATATACATTACACTTCAATGTCTATCTACACTGTATCAGGAAAACCACTAAAAATTTAGTTTCCATCCATCACCATGCATTTGACCCTGTTTATCCATTGCACTCTCATCACTCCCACCCTCTGCCACATCCCTCCTGGTAACCACTAATCGTTTCTGCGTATCTACATTGCTTTCTATTTGGTGTCATTTGTTCATTTATTTTGTGGGTTTTTTGGTTTCTTTCTTATATTCCACACATGAATGGAATCAACACATTTTGGTGAAAAATTGCCATTGATGTGACACTAAAACAAATTTAAATTTCTTCATGTTGACTTGGGATTTATAGTCATGGTTCAGCCATGAAAAATGCTTGGCCACTTAAGATACTTGAATTATTTGCATGGCATTCTAAAAACATGTTACAGGATCTATTTTATCCCTAAATTAATGTTGTCTAGGATCACTTAAAATTAGTAGAACTCATATTAAATGTTGAATACCTATTGTTTCTATGTATTTCTTTCATATGTGTCCTTTTCTCCACAGAAAACTTTATTATGTTTCACAAAAACTTCTTTCATGGTGAGATTCACTTGCTTCTTTATGTGACTATAACTCTTTGGCCTCTTTCTCACAATTAATTAACTTTAGGAATAAGCTAAAACTTGGTGGCTCATTAGGACTATTTTCTCTGATTTCTTTAAACTTCTGTGTGTGTGTGTGTGCATGTGCGTGCATGTGTGTGTTTAGTTGTTCAGTTGTGTCAGACTCTGCAATCCCATGGACTGTAGCCCCCTAGTTTCCTCTGTCCATGGGATTCTCCAGGCAGGAATACTAGAGTAGGTTGCCATTTCCTTCTTCACAAGATCTTCCCAACCCAGGAATGGAACTCGGGTCTCCTTCATTGCAGGTGGATTCTTTACTGTCTGAGGCACCAGAGAAACTCTCTTTAAACCTGGTTATATTTAAATCCCCTTATTCAGATATTTAAAATATACAAACAATTAATATAGTAATTCTATTTTGAGAATGTATCTTAAGGAATTCATCTAAAATGGAGACCATGTTCTATCCTCAAAAAAGATGTCAAATACAGTGTTAAAAGTCATCTTCGTTTGTTCTAAGTTTCAGAAACTCAACTAAAACTAGCTTTAAAAACAAGTAGTCTATTAGTTCATTGATCCAAAGAGGGATTGAACAACCAAGCTGTGGAGAGGACAGGGGAACAACTTTGCCTCAGGAGCAACTGAACCAAGAATTCAAATTCTGTCCCTCAGCTCTATTTTCTCTGAACATCTGTTTCACTGTCTTTCTCTACAAATCAGCTCTTGCGTATGATCCTATTTGCAGCTGCCCATAGTTTCCAAAGCTTTTAACTTAACACTTTTAGCTATTAAGAGGGAGAGTGTCCTCTGGGGTTGTAAATTCAACACCTCTAAGGAAGAAAGTTATTACCCAAGCTTGAGGTTAGGTACTAGCACCATGACCTTTCAAATCTGGCCCAGAGGGTAAGGCCATGCAGAATATGACAGAACCTTTGGTAACGAGGTCACTAGAGTAGGCATAGTTTCCAGAAGAACACGAGGTATACTCCACAGGACTAAATGGCTAACTGGCAACAGTACAAGCTCTGTAATCAATTCTAATGCCCTAAAACCCTTAATTTGTTAAATAAATTAGGATGCACACACACACATATGTATATACACACACACACATATATGTATAAAATGGAATCCCTGACACTACTAAAAATAATGATTTAAAATAGCAATGTGAATGCATTCAATTTTGAGAACTTTAAATATACATAATAGGATGCAGAAGTTCATATAGAAGATTATCTTAATTATAGTAAAAAAATGAGGAAAACCTGTAAGAACATGGAAAATACTAACACAAATATAACTACTGGTGTTCTTTCTTGTTCCTTTATGCATATTTCCACCTCCCAACTTTCCAAAACTTCCTAGATTTATTACTTTTACAAAAGAGAAACAAAAATTCCACTAAATAAAGCCCTCTTACACTTGACATTATCCCTACCCATAAGCATCTTTAGAAATAGTAAATTTTCATTTTGAGGTTTAACTGCACACACAATTTGATCACAACTGTTCCTCAAAATAACGGTCATTCATTTTTTAAACTTGTCATGGAGCAATATGCATTTCTAGTCATCACAGCTGACAGCACAGCATGGGATGAATGACTTAAAACACTGGTGTAGTGTGATGGAATCTGTCACAATAAGCCCATGCAGTAAAGAAAATGTATTCTTTCTTTCTACACAAGTCCCAAATTAAATTCCATAGCAGTATATTATTTGTGCTTTGTGTTTTAGCATTTACTTTTAAATTTTCTGTAAAGAATGATATATTTTGATACATATATTTCTAAGTTGCTTATATTTAACTTTCTTAATAAAGAGATTGACTTCTAATGAAAAACATACTCATGAAATGACAATGCCACAATAGAGGAAAAGGAATAAATGAATGAGAGAGTGGCTTTCACTTTAAATATGGTTCATCATCTTCAACATATTTGAAAATGGTTTTAGTTAGGAATATATACATTAAATTTTTTTAAATGCACAAAATTTTATAAAATGAAGTCTACCAGTTTATAGGAAGTAAGATCAAGCACCACAGTGTTATTGCCCTATAGAGTTAGCAGTTGAAATAGTCCTACTATTTTATTAGCTAGATTTCATCAATGGAAGCAAGAACATGAGAGAAGAGATACCTTGAAAACATATGTTCAGGGCCAAACATGTGCTATGACCAAATTCTCATTTAATCTTCACAATAATTCTATGAAATACATACTACTGTAATGATTTTATAGATAAGAAAACAAAACCTTAGAAAAGTTGAATAATTTCCCAAATTCAAAAAGCTAGAAAATGGCAGATCTTAGATTCAAACTTAGAAATATCTAATACACATAAGATTTCCACTATATTAGTTGTTCAGAGGCAGAAATCAAATATAAGGTATGAATACTACTACTTAGAAATTAAGAGGAATAATACAATATTATATTTATAACTTTGATTTAGAGCTTCTAAGGACTTATGAATCTATAATCTCACATGTGTTCTATTTGCCTAGGTGTGGTATACACAGAGTCCTCACCCTACCTGAAAAATAAGTAGTCCATATGCCATGTCTGACTTCTCTTCCTGGCTCATGCAAAGCAGCTCCCTACTCAGTAACATCACTATGCTTTAACCATGTTTCCAAGTTGGAAATGTGTGTAATCTTTGTTCATTATAATCCCTTCACCCATATAAATTCATAGAAATTTACTGTCTCCAAAATAAAAATATAATTTCAGGTGGGTTGAATCCATGGATATGAAAGGCTGACTATGGGGCTTGAGCATCTGAGGATTTTGGTATCTCTGGAAGGTACCAAACCAATCTCTCACCCATGCAAAGAAACAACTGCGTTTACTACTGCCTTTAAAAACATGGGTTTTTCAACTTTGTAGGTCCACTTATATGTAGATTTTCTTCAATAAATGTACAGTTGGCTTCTCACAACTACAGATAGAAAATGCCATCCCCAACTGGTTTAATCTGCAGACACAAAACCTACACATACAAAGGGCCAATTATACTACATATTTTATCAAGGGACTTGAGTATCTGCAGATTATAGTATATGTGGGAGGTACCTGGGACAAATTGCCAGTGGATACTGAAGAATGACAGTATTTTAAGGAAAGTCTTGACAAAATGAGAGATTTATTCAGGTCATATGACAAACTAATACAGAAATGTTGATTCTCCATATTTTAATATATAAACAATTCCAATAAAACCCTAGCAATATTAGAAAGCTGATCTAAAATTTACATGAAATAAGAAAAGTCTATAAGTAAAAAAACTTATAAAAAGAATACATAATGGGAAGTTGGGAATTTTACCCCCATAGGTGTTAAGAAAGCATAAAGCCAATGTGATAAAAATATTCTTTTAGGAACTGAAAGACCAACAGAACACAGGTGGTTTAACAAATCAATGAGAAAAATTATTTACTAAATGAATTGGTAAAAGGAGTTTATTCTATGGAGAAGAAAAAAGACTGATCTCTACTCCATGAGGTTACAAAAAAAAAAAAAAAAAGAAAAACTAAATGGATGAAATAACTACTAGAGAAAAAGACACAACTATAAAGCTTTAAAAAAAATTATAGGGGAGTAGCTCTGTGATCTTGACTCTGGATAAAGTTTACTTACAATAATAGAAAACTGGCAGAAAAGATTTTCCACAACTAAAGATATAAAGAAGTAACCACAACAATGGAAATAGAAGGGGCAGAAATGTAGTATAGTCAAGACTCACACCCCTCGGTAATCAAACCAAAATCACAATTGCAGAGATTCCATCCAGTAAGTAAGAGGTCAAAGCCCCACATTGGACTCCCCAGACCAAGACTCCTCCTACACTGGGAAGATAAGCCACAAGAACATCTGGCTTTATAGGCCAGATGGGATTTCAGGAGAGACCTAGAAGGTTATCAGAAACAGAAATTACACCCTTAAAGGATGCATAGAAAATTTCACACACTCCAAGATACAGTGCAGAGATAGTAACTTTTAAAAATCCTCAGGCCCATTTGCTGATCCTGGAGAAACCTACCAGAGAGAAGATTACTGGGATTTGCCCTGGGGAGATACATGCTGGCAGCAGCCTTTTATGGGAGCTTGTTCTATCACAATGACACTGGTGCCAGAAATCACTATTTTTGAGTCCTCCTACAGACTATAGCTTTGAAAACCAGCCCCACCCACCAACTGGTTGGCATCAACCCCATGACACACCAGGCTGAGTAGCTAGGCATATGGGGACACAGCCCCCCAAACAGGAGGCTAGTATCTACTCCAAGCTCCCCAGAAACCTGACCCATGAACTGCCACTGACACTGCCCACCAGCCTAGAGAACTTCTAGGGTGATCATAATGCTAATGAAGTTTGAAAAACAAAAATAACAAAATTATGCATATCTACAATGTGTAGTTAAAGAATACACAAAACAAAAAGATGTATAATATTATGTCAAGAACATTAAACATGGGGTGGGGGAGTAAAAATTCAGGGTTGTTGAAATGATTTCTAACTTACAGGATCATCAAATTAAAATAATCACTTATATGTTATACTTGTTACCATATACAACCCTCATGGTAACCACAAACCAAAAGGTTCAAATAGATAACTCACATACACCAAAAGGGTTTCCCTGGTGGCTCAGTTGGTAAACAATCTGCCTGCAATACAGGAGACTCGGGTTCGATCTCTGGGTTGGGAAGATCCCCTGGAGAAGGAAATGGCAACCCACCCCAGTATTCCTGCTTGGAAAATCCCATGGACAGAGGAGCCTGATGGGCTATAATCTATGGGGTCCCAAGAGTGGGACACGACTTAGCGATTAAACCATCACCATACACAAAAGATAGAAATTCAAACATAAAATGGAAGTGAGCTAAAGAAGAAAGGAACAAAACAACAACAAAATTACAAAAACACATCAAAACAATGAACAAAATGAAATAAGTGCACATCTATAAATAATTGTTTTAAATGCAAATGAAGTAAATGCTCCAATCAAAAAATAGAGTGTAAATGGATTAAAAAAACAAGACCCATCTATATGCCATCTACATGAGACTCATTTCAGACCTAAAGACAAATACTGAAACTGAGGGAATGGAGAAAAGTACATCTTGCAAATGGAAAAAATAACAAAGCTAGGGTAGCAATACTTTGGAGGACAAGTGAAAGTCACTCAGTCGTGTCTTTGTGACCCCAACTCTTTGTGACACCATGGACTATACAGTCCATGGAATTCTCCAGGCCAGAACACTGGAGTGGGTAGCCTTTCCCTTCTCCAGGGGATCTTCCCAACCCAGGGACTGAACCCAGGTCTCCCACATTGCAGGTGGATTCTTTACCAGCTGAGCCAAAAAGGAAGCCCAACAAAATAGATTTTAAAATAAAAACAAAAGAAAAAAAAATAGACAAAGAAGGTTATTAGATAATGATAAAGTTATCAATCCAACTAAAAGATATAACAATTTTAAATATGTATGCACCCAAATAAAGGAGCATCTAAATACATAAAGCAGATATTTAAAATAATAAAGAGCCTGATAGTAAAAAAAAAAAAAAAACAATAATAGGGGACTTTAATGTTTCATTTACATCAATGGACAGGTCACCTAGAACAAAAATCAACAAGGAAACACTGACTTCAAAGAACACATTAGATTAGACAGACTTTTCTAGATGGACTTTATATATATATATATATAAAGAGGATACTCATCTACTGTTGGTGGGAATTTAAATTAGTGCTGCCACTGTGGAAAACAATATGGAAGCTCCTCAAAAAAATTAAAAATAGAATTTCTATATGAGAAGTAATCTCACTTTCGGGTATGTATCCAAAAGAAATGAAAACAGGATCTCAAAGGGATATCTGTAATCCCATGTATCAGATCAGATCAGTCGCTCAGTCGTGTCCGACTCTTTGTGACCGCATGAATCGCAGCACGCCAGGCCTCCCTGTCCATCACCAACTCCCGGAGTTCACTCAGACTCACGTCCATCGAGTCAGTGATGCCATCCAGCCATCTCATCCTCTGTCATCCCCTTCTCCTCCTGCCCCCAATCCCTCCCAGCATCAGAGTCTTTTCCAATGAGTCAACTCTTCCCATGAGGTGGCCAAAGTACTGGAGTTTCAGCTTTAGCATCATTCCTTCCAAAGAAATCCCAGGGCTGATCTCCTTCAGAATGCACTGGTTGGATCTCCTTGCAGTCCAAGGGACTCTCAAGAGTCTTCTCCAACACCACAGTTCAAAAGCATCAATTCTTTGGCACTCAGCCTTCTTCACAGTCCAACTCTCACATCCATACATGACCACAGGAAAAAGCATAGCCTTGACTAGATGAACCTTTGTTGGCAAAGTAAGGTCTCTGCTTTTGAATATGCTATCTAGGTTGGTCATAACTTTCCTTCCAAGGAGTAAGCATCTTTTAATTTCATGGCTGCAGTCACCATACTGCAGCATTATTCAGTATAACAAAGATATGGAAACAACCAGCTGCTACTGCTAAGTCGCTTCAGTCGTGTCCAACTCTGTGCGACCCCACAGACGGCAGCCCACCAGGCTCCCCCATCCCTGGGATTCTCCAGGCAAGAACACTGGAGTGGGTTGCCATTTCCTTCTCCAATGCATGAAAGTGAAAAGTGAAAGTGAAGTCGCTCAGTCGTGTCTGACTCTTAGCGACCCCATGGACTGCAGCCCACCAGGCTCCTCCATCCATGGGATTTTCCAGGCAAGAGTACTGGAGTGGGGTGCCATTGCCTTCTCCAGAAAACAACCAGAGTGATCATCAAAAGATGAATGGATAAAAAGATGTGATAAACAAATCCATGGGATTTTCCAGGCAAGAGTACTGGAGTGGGGTTCCATTGCCTTCTCCAGAAAACAACAAGAGTGACCATCAAAAGATGAATGGATAAAAAGATATGATAAACAAACAAATGAATCTTATTCATCCACTAGAAAGAAGGAAATCCTGTAGTTTAAGAAAAAATGAAATGGCACTTTAGCACATTATGGCAAGTGAAATAAGTGACACACAAAAAGACAAATGTTGCAAGTTATAATTCATATGTGGAATCTTTATTAAAAAAACTCATAGAAATGAATAGAAACATGGTTGCCAGGGTCTCATGGGTAAGAGGAGAAGGGAGACATTGGTAAGGAAGTATCATCTTTCAGCCATATCATGAATAAAGTCTGAGTATCTAATGTATAACATTGAGACTATAATTGAAAACATTATATTTTATAATTGATATTTGCTAGAGAGTAGAATTTAAATGTTTTCATATACACACAAAAACTTGAGGTGATGTATGTGTTAATTAAGTAGATAAGAGGAGCTCTTCCACAATGTACATGTACATCAAATCATCATGATACACAATTTAACTACTTCACCATTTTGTCAATTATACCTCAATAAAGCTGGAAATGCAAAACAAATAACAGATCTTCTCATTAATTAGAAGCATTAATAAAGAATTTCTAAATATGAGGATATGGGTTGTGGTGAAATTTATTATACTAAATATCTATTTTAGAAGAAAATGATTTGTAGATAATGTACTCAAACTTCCTGGAAGGTAAGGAAGAAAATCAATAAAAAATGCACAGCAGCAAATATAGTTCATTAAGTCTTAAGGATTTATTTTGGGCAAATGAGTAGATAAACAAATACCCTGAACTATTAAGGCAGTTCATCTACCAGTAGAAAAGTAAGTTTGTGAGTCAGTTCGCAAATTCATTTATATGAAACCAAACAACTAATCTGAATGACTCTTTTCCTTACAAGCCAAAAGTATACCCTGAATCTCAAATTATTTATTTCAAGTTTTGACAAAATATTTGACTCTTTTGTTGCTGTGTGATGTAGTCTTCTAGTGAACCTTTATTACTAAATTACTGCTCTTCTAACTGGAGTGCACAGAAGCCTGGTGGTACCCTGGTATTTTCCAAGGGATATAAAATGAGAATTATTTTTACAGATTCAGTTTCTAGCTACTCAATTGCCATACACTCTGTTCCCTGAAAATGAAGTACCTGAGAATATGTCTGTTCCTTAGTGGCTCAGATGGTAAAGAATCTGCCTCCAATGGAGAAAACCTGGGATCCATCCCTGGGTTAGGAAGATCCCCTGGAGAAGGGAAAAGCAACCCACTCCAGTATTCTTGCCTGGAAAATTTCATGGACAGAGGAGCCTGGCAGGCAACAGTCTATAGGATCAGAAAGAGACAGACATGACTCAGAGACCAACGCTTTCACATGTCACTTTGTTTCCTAAAAATGAAGTACTTGAGAATATGTCTGTAGTTATCCCCTGCATACTTTATAATAAAGGTATATTTCCATGTATCACAAATCTTACTATACTATGCCAGACTTAAAGATCTCCAGGCTGACAAAGTAACAGTTTGAAATGTTGCTTTTAAAGCCTCTTTTAATGAAGGCCCCATAAACTCATGATATGTTTATACATATTTGGGTTAATAACAAATAACTAGCTAGAAACAGTCTTTTGACCTCTGTGTGATGAAAATGAAATATATTAAAGAGTGAAACAGTGGGGATAGCTTTTTTTTAATGACTTTGCCTCTTCAACCTTCCAAGAATTTTCAAAGAACATATAGCTTTTAAAGGAGACTCCAAGAAAAGCAAAGAGATGATAAGAAATATTGTCCTTTTTTTTTTTTATCCAGGTAACAAATATATGCAAAGCTTTGTTAACTACCTATTTTATAACTTAAATTTTTTAAGACTTATAAGAGCATCACAGGAAATATTAACACCTATCTGCTATAAAGTATGCTCTTACATTTTCAGCATCCTCATATATAACAGCCAAGAGATTACTGCCATAACTTTATTTCAGATTGTGTCTAAATGTCGCATGATTTAGAAGAGGAGGGAGGAGGTCTACAATTTTCTCTTAACAGAACATTTTTAGCAAAAGGAATGTATCCAAAAAATTCAGCATTTTATATTTTAAACACTTATTAAGTCTGGGGATAAACAATGCCCATTTCTTGAAAGGTTACTGAATACTGTAAATGTGTATCCACTATTTAAACTCTGGCAAGAGTCTTCTGTTTGCTGTCTTTCCTCAATGAATAGTCTACTCACTTATTCTCATCATGTATTTACTTAGATTTCGATAAAATTTTATTGTGAATTATCTGTAAATTCAAAACTCTCAGTTCAATTCAGTTCAGTTCAGTTGCTCAGTCATGTCCGGCTCTTTGCGACCCCATGGACTGCAGTACACCAGGCCTCCCTGTCCATCACTAACTCGCGGAGTTTACCCAAACTCATGTCCATTGAGTCGGTGATGCCATCCAACCATCGTGTCCTCTGTTGCCCCCTTCTCCTCCTGCCCTCAATCCTTCCTAGCATCAGGGTCTTTTCCAATGAGTCAGCTCTTCGCATTATGTGGCCAAATTATTGGAGTTTCAGCTTCAGCATCAGTCCTTCCAATGAACACCCAGGACTGATCTCCTTTAGGATGGACTGGTTGGATCTCCTTGCAGTCCAAAGACTCTCAAGAGCCTTCTCCAACACCACAGTTCAAAAGCATCAATTCTTCGGCACTCAGCCTTCTTCACAGTCCAACTCTCACATCCATACATGACTACTGGAAAAACCATAGTCTTGACTAGACAGACCTTTGTTGGCAAAGTAATGTCTCTGCTTTTTAATACGCTGTCTATGTTGGTCATAACTTTCCTTCCAAGGAGTCTTTTAATGTCATGGCTATAGTCACCATTCGCAGTGATTTTGGAGCCCAAAAAATAAAGTCTGCCACTGTTTCCACTATTTCCCCACCTATTTGCCATGAAGTGATGGGCCTGGATGCCAGGATCTTAGTTTTCTAAATGTTGAGTTTTAAGCCAACTTTTTCACTCTCCACTTTCACTTTCATCAAGAGGCTCTTTAGTTCTTCTTCACTCTCTGCCATAAGAGTGGTGTCATCCGCATATCAGAGGTTATTGATGTTTCTCCCGGCAATCTTGATTCCAGCTTGTGCTTCATCCAGCCCAGCATTCTATATTAAATGTTTTGACGGCAGAAAGCACATTGTAAAGCAATTTTTCTCCAATTACAAAATAATTTTAATAAATAAATAAATACAAAAAATATTAAATGTTTTGTAAGCTACACTCTTATGTACAGTAGCTCCAGCAGTAATTTTGAAAACCAATATGAAATTTTCATGCAAATATATATTAAATTTGAATAAAAATCTTTTGTGAGTAGTTAAATGGAAATGTGAGTTCAAATAGAAATTTCCTACACATTCAGATGTTCTAAAGTAAAAAGTTTGTATATTTTTAAATAAACAATAGCAGGTATCAAATTTCTACGGCATTTAGATTTCATAAATGCATTTGAAATGGTGATATAAAAGTTTTATTTTAAAATATTAATAATTCCAATGTTCTAAAATCATAGCCACTGTGAACTATTTGCATTTCACTAAAATTTTAGTTATCAAAAAGATGGTTTTTCTGGTATGACACTATACTTACCCTACAGTGTTAGGTCTCATAATATTTGGGAAAATAATTCAAATAGGGTTCTTTATGGTTTAGAAGTTTGAGGCTCTGGACTATACCAAACATATTGTGAGTATCATATGGTTACAGAGATTTCTCCTACTTTCACATATGCATTTGCAGTAAGAACATCTCTTTGTTTTCTAAACAATTAGCAAATTAAGTCTATCAAATCTTATTACATTGCCTTTAATGACTCATATGTTATAATAAACCAACTCAGAAACAGAAAGACATGGACACATCTCTTTCTCTCTCTTACTGAATGACTAAAATATGGGATGAACAACATCAAACTCAACCATACACCTGGATTAATCTGTATTTCATGAGATTTTTCTTCATTAAATGTTCTACTGTTGTTCCATCTCACGTCAATTCAAAATGGTTAAATGATCCAACCCTCTCAGACTAAATATGGGAAAATCAGAGTTCAAATGAAAGAGACTTGCTCAAGTCATATAAGCCACTAAATTTATCAACTATATATGTCAAGCAATCTTAGTGTGGTAGGCTAAATAAATCATCCTCCAAAGATGTATTTATTTCCTAATCTTCAAAACCTGTAAATATTATCTTACATACAAAATATAGACTATCACCTTACATAGAAAAAGACGTAAAGTAAGCATTTTGAGAGGAGGTGCTTTATGCTGGATTGTCTGGCATGTATATATGCGATGGTATGTATGCTTTCAAGAGAGAAGCAAGGGAAGTTTTGAGAGAGAGAGACAAAGTTAAAGGCAATGTGAAGAGGGAAGCAGAGATTGGATTTTAGTGACCACAAACCAAAGAACTCCAAAGAATGCCAGCCAACCATCAGAAATAGGAAGGAATCTCTCCCAGAGTCTCCAGAGAGAGCACAGTCCTACACACACTTTGATTTCAGATTTATGGCCACCACAACTGTCAAAAGAATACCTTTCTGCTATTTTAAGATACCACCAAGTTATGCCTCAGGAAATGAATATACCTAGGTATAAAATGATGAACAAGATCCCTGAATTCATGAAGTTTAGTCTTTCGATTAAAAAAACAAAACAAAACAAAACAAGTCAGTGGCACTAGAATAAGTAATGCTAAAATACTTTTCATAGCATTAAAATGTCTCAAAAGACAATTTCCACATGATATATTCTTTTGCCATATCTTGTGGATGTATACGTAGGCCACTGTTAATCATATATTCCCAGATGTCAAGCTTGAGAAGTAAGGTATGTCAGGAAAGTTTAATGCCAAGACTTGTTACTTCCTGAAGCTGCAATGTTGATCGGACCTACTATAAGTTTTCCTTGAAGCAGTTAACACACAGAATATATGGCCTGCAATTCATTTATATTTCGTATGTAATTAGTAACTAGCAAGTAAAAACAAATCAGGTTCTTGATAAAAATGAACAATTATATTTTTGCAGCAGTAAAGAATTTATACTCAAAAGAAGGACAGCTTTATGAATTTGTAATCAAGGATGTGAAGTTGGAAAGACAACAAAATTGACCAGAGTTAATTTGGTGATGGTACCAAATTCACATATTACCAAGATCCCCCACTTCCATGTGGGACATGCAACGCCCTGATAAATGTTGCTCTTGGCAAAGCACCGTACAAAAAATGACTCTAAAGATCTTTCTTCTCTTGTTGCCATTCGTTATTACTCCTCTGAGGAATGAGTGGCTGTGAAATCAGCACCAGTACAGATAACAGACTCCATTTTCCTACCTGACCTATTTAAAACCATATGTGAGAAGATGCTTTCAAATCTTGCCATTTCCTTTACAAATTGGCACACAAATGTATGGTATGGCATACAGCTGTGGTCGTTACTGGATTGTGACCTTTTTTCAGAACAAACAGGCAATATGCTCATAGAGGTTATGGCACTGGACATGCCCTCACAAAAAAAATGGCTGAATTTCTGCAAAGCAACACGAGTCTGTGCTTGGCAAAATTAAGGAAGCATGGGAATTTGGAAGTCTTAATTATCAATCAAGAAATATGTATTAAGCACCAACTATGTGACCAGCACTGCACTAGGTACAATGGACACACTAGTAGATAAAAGAAACAATTATTAACTTTATGGAAGCTTACATAGAAGCTTAGTGAATTACAAGAGAAAATAAATAAAATATGGAAAAGGGATGGGGGGTACCAGAAGTGCAAGTGATTTATGATTGTATATAAAGTGACTGGGTAGGCTTCATGGGGAAGGAGACTTTGAGAAGAAAAAAAAATTGTAAAAAAAATGTGAGGGAGTAAAACCCATAAATATTGGCAGAAAGAATTGATACTGGGAATTATAATAAACACTTGAAAAAAAATCAAGTCATTTCTATATGTCCTTATACATGCAGATTTAATCCCAGAGGCATTAACATTTAAATGTAAAATTTGGATATATAGAAATTCTAAGTTAAAAACTGGTGACTCTTGTCATCTTTGAATATGAGAGTCCTTTCTGTACGTAACAGCAATGAAGGAAAACATCCAAAACAACAAACAACCCAAGAAAAGACGTGAATCTGACTTAAAATTAAAAAAAAATTATTAATATGCATAATAAATAAAATAAAATGCAAAAACTAAAGTCAGAAAAAAGATCTACCTAAATAAACCATATCAAGAATTAATATTTTCATAAATGTGTTTGTGATTCAGTGAGAAATACATCATAACTCCAAAAGAATAATGATTCAAGCACACACAAAATATTCATAGAAAGAAATGTTATTTTCTGTTTATAAAAACAATGCCCCACACATATGAACATGTCAGTATAATTTTGGGTATTTTCATTAAATTTATGTAATAAGACTCAAAATTATCAATGTAAGGCATATTAAATATAATATAAATATATATGTTAATTTTGAATTATTTATTTAACTCAGCAAAATATATTTCTTTCTTTACCCTTATATAAGATATTCACAGTAACAACAACAAAAAAAGAACACAACAAGTAGAGGGTACAGAAAGTTCAAAGGCCCTGAGGTCTAGGCATGTCTGGTATGTTAGAAGAACAGAAGAGAGGCAGTATTGATGGAGGCAAATAAAGGACAGCAGGATAATAAGAGAGAACTTTAGAGAATCAACGGGATCTCTATTTGGAGGCAGGGGACAACCAGAGCTAGGGTCTTATAAAAGTAATTGGAAGGACTCTGGATATTACTCTGAGTGATAGAGCCAGTCACTGGAGGGACTGAACAGAAAAGTGACATGATTTAACTTATATTTTAAAATGATCACTCTGGTAGTCATGATGACAGAATGGAAATAAGGACAGAGAAGGGAGGTCTTTTAGAAAACTACTGGATTAATGCAAATGAAGAATAATGGTAGCCTGAGCCAGGCTGTCTTTACTGACCATATAAATCTGAGGTAAGCATAGGTATACTGGGCTACAGTGGGTGTGTGCAGGTATGTCAGGGGAGATTCAGTTGGGGCTAACATGATCATGTAACCTAGTCAACAAGATAGTCCCTATTAAGATCTACTTTATGGGTGTAATGACAAAGTGCCCTATTCCACTCTCAAAGGTACCCTGGATTAGACAAAGATGTCACAAAAAAAGAAAACTTCAGGCCAATATCACTGATGAACAGAGATGCAAAAATTCTTAACAAAATTCTAGCAAACAGAATACAACATATTAAAAAGATCATACATCATGACCAAGTGGGCTTTATTCCAGGGATGCAAAGAGTCTTCAATATTTGCAAATCAATCAATGTGAGACACCACATTAACAAATTGAAAGAAAAAAAACCATATGATTATCTCAATAGATGCAGAGAAAGCCTTTGACAAAATTCAGCATCCATTTATGATCAAAATTCTTCAGAAAGAATGCATAGAAGGAACATACCTCAACATAATAAAAACCACATATGATAAACCCAGAGCAAACATTATCCTCAATGGCAAAAAATTGAAAGCATTTCCCCTAAAGTCAGGAACAAGACAGGGTGCCCACTCTCACCACAACTATTCAACATAGTTTTGGAAGTTTTAGCTACAGCAAACAGAGAAGAAAAAGGAATAAAAGGAATCAAGATTGGAAAAGAAGAAGTAAAACTCACTGTTACAGATTACATTATCTTCTACATAGAAAACCCCACAGACACCACCAGAAAGTTACCAGAGCTAATCAATGAATATAGTAAAGTTGCAGGATATAAAATTAATACACAGAAATCCCTTTTATTCCTATACACTAATAATGAGAAGACAGAAAGAGAAATTAAGGAAACAATTCCATTCACCATTATGATGAAAAAAAAATAAAATACTTAAGAATAAATTTACCTAAAGGAACAAAAGACCTACACATATAGAAAACTATAAAACACTCATGAAAGATATCAAAGATGATACAAATAGATGGAGAAATGCACCATGTTCATGGATTGGAAGTATCAATAGAGTGAAAATGAGTATACTATACAAAGCAATCTATAGATTCAATGCAATCCCTATCAAGCAATGGTATTTTTCACAGAACTAGAACAAATCATTTCATGATTTGTATGGGAACACAAAAAAAAATCCTTGAGAAAGAAGGATGGAACAGGAGGAATTGACCTGCCTGACCTCAGACTGTACTTCAAACCTACAGTCATCAGGACTGTATGGTACTGATACAAAGACAGAAATATAGATCAATGGAACAAAATAGAAAGCCCAGAGATAAATCCATGCACCTATGGACACCTTATCTTTGACAAAGAAGGCAAGAATGTACAATGGAGAAAAGAAAATCTTTTTAACAAGTGGTACTGGGAGAACTAGTCAACCACCTGTAAAAGAATGAAACTAGAATGCTTCCTAATGTCAAACACAAAAATAAACTCAAAATAGATTAAAGATCTAAATATAAGGCAAGAAACTATAAAACTCCTAGAGGAAAACATAGGCAGAACACTCTCCGACATACATCACAGCAAGATCCTCTATTACCCACCTCCCAGAGTAATGGACATAAAGCAAAAGTAAAGAAATTGGACCTGTTTAAACTTAAAATCTTTTGCACAATGAAGGAAACAGTAAACAAGGTGAAAAGACAGTTTTCAGAATGGGAGAAAATAATAGCAAAAGAAGCAACTGACAAAGAATTAATCTCAAAAATAAATAAGCAGCTCATGTAGCTCAATACCAGAAAAATAAACGACCCAATCAAAAAATGGGCCAAGAACTAAACATACATTTCTCCAAAGGAGACATACAGATGGCTAACAAACACATGAAAAGATGCTCAACATCACTCATTGGCAGAGAAATGCAAATCAAAACCACAATGGGTTGTCATCTCACCGGGTCAGAATGGCTGCTCTCAAAAAGTCTACAAGCAATAAATGCTGGAGAGGGTGTGGAGAAAAGGGAACCCTCTTACACTGTTGGTGAGAATGCAAACTAGTACAGTCACCATAGAGAACAGGGTTGCAATTTCTTAAAAATCTGGAAATAGAACTGCCATATGACCCAGCAATTCCACTGCTGGACATATGCACTGAGGAAACCAGAACTGAAAGAGACATGTGTACCCCAATGTTCATCACAGCACTGTTTGCAACAGCCAGGACATGGAAGCAACCTAGATATCCATTGGCAGACAAATGAGTAAGTTGTGGTACATGTACACAATGGAATATTACTCAGCTACTAAAAATAACACATTTGAGTCAGTGTTAAT
This sequence comes from Bos grunniens, assembly GCF_055505025.1. Classification (NCBI taxonomy): domain Eukaryota; kingdom Metazoa; phylum Chordata; class Mammalia; order Artiodactyla; family Bovidae; genus Bos; species Bos grunniens. The sequence continues at coordinate 140,131,346 of NC_141194.1, forward strand.
GAGGTAGATGAAACTGGAGTCTATTATCCAAAGTAAGTCAGAAAGAAAAACACCAATATAGTATATTAATGCATATATATGGAATTTAGAAAGATGGTAATGATGACTCTATATGGGAGACAGCAAAAGAGACACAGATAAAAAGAACAGACTTTTGGACTCTGTGGGAGAAGGCAAAGGTGGAATGATTTGAGAGAATAGCATTGAAACATGTATATTACCATATGTGAAATAGATGACCAGTCCAAGTTCGATGCATGAAACAAGGCACTCAAAGACGGTGTACTGGGACAACCCAGAGGGATGAAGTGGAGAGGGAGATAGGATGGGGGATCAGAATGCGGGGATACATATACTCCCATGGCTAATTTATGTCAATGTATGGCAAAAACTACCAAAATATTGTAAAGTAATTAGCCTCCAATTAAAACAAATAAATTAATTTTTTAAAAAGTACTATGGATTGGATGGTTTTATATATATATATATAGTCATCTTAGTTACAGCTATAAGCATCTGGAATTAAAATTTGCTGATATCTAGGATTTGGCCTTAGATATATTATCATGGTGAGATGGAAATGATACATCTTGGTTTGCTTCAATATCAAGCATATATTATATGAAATAAGCTTTGGGTTTTCATTGGAGTAAATTGTATATATTCACTTTTTTAAAACGTGAAAAATAATAAGAAACTGCCACAACCCTATCTCCAAAATAAAAACTGATAAATATTTTATACATAAAACTGGATTTAGTTGTCGGGAGCTGCGTTAGGCATTACTGACAAAATGGAGGCACGGCCCCAGACCCCTCTCCTCATTTCGCAGGCACAGTCCCGGAATGAAGGAGTTAGGCCTTGTAATTTTGACTTGTCTTTTCGTCTCCTCGGCTGAGTTGACTGAAAAGGAATATTAAGGTGCTTATTGTTCTTGAGAGGAGCATGAGAAGGCACAAAGCCTTCTGCAGCTGTGCTCAGAAAATAACTCATAAAGTTAATCATTGACATTTGTTTAAGGACTTTTACAAAAGAGTGTTCCAGGATGAGCACACATGCTGAAGCTTGAGGCCATGGGAGGGATTGCTATCTGAAGCCTATTTGTGAGGAAAATATTTATGGCAAAGGGGTTTACTGAATTTAGGGCTTAAAAATAATTAAAACAGTTAGAAGTTAAAGATTTAAGGAATGTTGTAAAGTTAGCATATTTTACTATAGCTTATAGAAGTTAGGAATTTTTAGAGACACTATAGCTAGAAGCCTTTTTAAGAGATAGTGAGCTCAGGATGTTAGGGGCAAACAGGATTTAGGAAGATAAGTAGTAAACTGAGAAATGTAGCATGAGTTACTATGTAATCACAAGTTAACTATAGGACACATTAGAGGAGGTAGATAATAGATGATAAGGCTGATTCCGAGAGAATCACTGAAGCAGGAACTCTGTTTGAAGAGCAATAATGATTTATGGAGATAATAAATCTGGGAGAGGGGGAACTGAAAATGTCAAACCTCTGATCTAATGTTTTTGTAAAAGTATAAAAGAAAATCTTAAACTTGAAATAAGGAGGCAGTCCAAGAAAAATGAGAGGCTGCCTCATTTCTCTCACCGACACCGTTCATCTCTTCAGGTTGAATCCCTGGCTGCTGGAGCTGGACTCTGGCATTTACTTGTATATATACTTCTTTTAAAATACCATGTCTAAATAAATAAGATATCTGTATAAATCCTATAATTATAGAGCAACAGCTAACAGTTATTGAATTGTTACTTTGTAACAGGAAATATTCTAAGCATTAATCATATTAATTCATATAATCCTCATAACCACTTGATTCAGCAGGTAATATTATTGTCATATTTTACAAAGAAACTGAAGCAATGAGTGATTTACCAAACTTGCTAGAGATAATACATATTTCAAGTAGTGGAGATAGGATTCAAACCCATACAATTATGGTACAGGCCCTGTGTTCTTAATAGCTATGCTATATTGGCTCTCTAGTATCACAAGATAAAAGAAGCAATCAGTATCACTCTCATCCAGTGAAAACCAGTTTGGGTGTATCCTCCACACTACCATGCCTTGCTCTATAATCACATAAGCAATTACATTTTGAACCTCTTGAAAAGATGCTGGATTTTCAGTTTATTTATTTAAAAAAGCAAACAATCCCCCCTCCAGTGGCAACCACCCCAATCTCTCATGACTTTCTCTGTAATATTACAGATACCAAATAAAGCTTTCTTAAGTTTATAATTCCTTACATGAATACGTCATTTCGTGTCCATTGTTCTTCAACATTTTTACCACAGAACAGTATATCATGTAGATCCTTCTACTTTAATAGAAACAGATCTAAATTTTTCCCTTTAAAATTTAGAATGACTACACCATAATTTAGCCATCCATTCCCTTACAAAAGGAAAATATTTATAATTCATTTTCATTAAAACAATGATGCAGTATGCAGCTTACCTACCTTTTAGATAGGGCAGATATCTAACAGTAAAAATAATTCTGGATCCACAAAGCACAGAATGAGAGAAAATATTTATAAATGAAGATACTGACAGGTGATTAATCTTGACAAAAAGCTCATGAAGGTCAATTAAAAAAAATACTAATAAAAAATATGAGGACGATCTAAAGACATTTTGCCAAGGAAGACATACAGCTGGCCAAAAAAGCACATGGAAAGATGCTCAGCACCACTAAGTAGTAGAGAAATGCAGACCAAAAATATTACAAAGTATCACCTCACACTGGTCAGAAAGGCCATCATCAAAAAAATCCAGAAACAATAAATGCTAGAGAAGGTAGAGTAAAAAGGGAAGCCTCCTACACTTCTGGTGGGAATGCAAATTGGCACAGTCACTGTGAGAACAGTTTGGAGTTTCCCTAAAAAACTAAATATACCCTTGTGGCTCAGCTGGTAAAGAATCTGCCTGCAATGCAGGAGAACTGAGTTCGATCACTGGGTTGGGAAGATTCCCTGGAGAAGGGAAAGGATACCCACTCCAGTATTCTGGCCTGGAGAATTCCATGAGTTTGCAAAGAGTCAGACACGACTGAGCGATTTTCACTTTCACTAAAAGAACTAAATATAGAACTGCTATATGTTCAAGCAATCCCATTCTTGGGTATATATCTGGAGAAAACCATAATTTGAATAAACATACATGCCAATGTTCATTGTGGCACTATTCACAATAGCAAAGGCATGGAAGCAACCTAAATATCTATGGAGGAATGGATAAAGAAGATGCAGTACATATGTTCAATGGAATATTACTCAGCCATAAAAGGAATAAAATAATGCCATTTGCAGTGACATGGATGGACCTGGAGATTGTCATACTAAATGAAATAAGTCATAAAGAGAGAGACAAAACCACATGATATCTCTTATATGTGGAATCTAAGCTAAAAAGTACAAATGAAATTATTTACAGACAGAAACAGAGTCACACATGTAGAAAAAAATTGAGGTTACTAAGGAAGAAAGGAGTAGGGGAGGGATAAATAAGGAGATTGGGACTGCCATATGCAAACTACTATATATAAAATAGATAACTAATAGGACCTATTACATATATTTTATTTTATATCTTATTAATATATATTACATAGAATAGATTAATAATAGGACCTACTACATAGCACAGGCAACTTAATACTCTGTAATGACCTATATGGGAAAAGAATCTAAAATAGAGTGGATATATTTATAATGTGTAATGGACTTAATTTACTGTACTACTGAAACTTACATAACACTGTAAGTTATTTACTTACCGTAAATAACTATACTCCAATAGAATTTTAATTTTTATACTAATGTGCCAAAAATTAATTGACTACACTCCGAGTAGTCTGTTTGATAATGCCAATTTCCTCAGAATTTCTTAAACTTTATATCAGATTTCTATATACATTTTTTCCAATCTCAGGGGTGAAAATTTAATTTGTAATAATGCAAAGTTCAGGTATTTTTCAGCTGGCTATAGTGTTTCTAATACTTACTGTATGGTTGACCAGTGTATCACGTTTACATGTACCAGTCTATAAATCTTGAATGCATACTTTCATTCATATGATAATTATTAGTGGGTAAGAAATATCAATAACCTCAGATATGCAGATGACACCACCCTTATGGCAGAAAGTGAAGAGGAACTAAAAACCCTCTTGATGAAAGTGAAAGAGGAGAGTTAAAAAATTGGCTTAAAGCTCAACATTCAGAAAACAAAGATCATGGCATCTGGTCCCATCACCTCATGGGAAATAGATGGGGAAACAGTGGAAACAGTGTCAGACTTTATTTTGGGGGGCTCCAAAATCACTGCAGATGGTGACTGCAGCCATGAAATTAAAATACGCTTACTCCTTGAAAGGAAAGTTATGACCAACCTAGACAGCATATTCAAAAGCAGAGATATTACTTTGCCAACAAAATTCTGTCTAGTCAAGGCTATGGTTTTTCCAGTGGTCATGTATGGATGTGAGAGTTCGACTGTGAAGAAAGCTGAGCGCTGAAGAATTGATGCTTTTGAACTGTGGTGTTGGAGAAGACTCTTGAGAGTCCCTTGGACTGCAAGGAGATCCAACCAGTCCATCCTAAAGGAGATCAGTCCTGGGTGTTCATTGGAAGGACTGATGCTGAAGCTGAAACTCCAATACTTTGGCCATTTCATGCGAAAAGTTTACTTATTGGAAAAGACCCTGATGCTCGGAGGGATTGGGGCAGGAGGAGAAGGGGATGACAGAGGATAAGATGGCATCACCGAATCGATGGACATGAGTTTGTGTGAACTCCGGGAGTTGGTGATGGACAGGGAGGCCTGGCATGCTGTGATTCATGAGGTCACAAAGAGTCGGACACGACTGAGCAACTGAACTGAACTGAACTGAACTGAAGAAAGAGGAGGATTACTTAGGAGAAAGAGACAGTATATAGAAAGCTATTTGTATAATCCAGGACAAAAGTGTTTGGAAAAAGGGAATGTGAACGGAGAAAAGGTAACAAATCAAAAGAGGCATAGTGCATAAAAGTTCTTGAAGAATTGTTGATCTGGTTACATGATATACCATATAAAATGATAACTATCCAAGATAGTGTCTGCCAATGTTGCATTTAGCTGGCAAACATATCTTCATTTTCTTTTAATGGTAATAATTCAGAAGTAAGAAACTAAATTACAATCTCATCACAATATTTTAAAATGTTATCTTGCTAAAGTGATAAAGAAGGAACAATTCATAAGAATTAGTGATGATTCTATTTAAGTGATAATATTTGAATAGTACTTAAATTCAATTCAGGGCCAGTGACAAGCCTTGATTGTTCAGAACTTTTGTGTAATAAAGTTCTGTTGAAGTATAAAAGAGATAGAGAAAGCTTCTGACATAGACATCAGAAGGGGGCAGAAAGAATGCCCTGCTGCTGATTTATAGTAAGGAGTTGCTATATATGATTAGCAAGTTGCAAATTAGAGTAAGGAAATGACTCAAAATTGAGAGTTGCACAGGCCCCTCACCCACAACATTCATTTTGAGATAGCATGGACACAAGGTGAGTCATCCGGGGCCATAAAACAATTGACATGAATCTTGAAGAAAGGCAGATTTCCAAGCAAATACATAGTTTTATTAACACAGCTTAACAGAACATTTCCATGAGTAAAACATACTGGTTTGTTGAGCCAAGAAAGGCAGATTCTAAGGCAAATACTTAGTTCATTAGCATAGCTTAAGAAAAAACATTTCCATAAGAAAAATTGCATAGGTTAGCTCAAGGTTTGAGAAAAGTTAAGTTCAGGTGGAACCAGGTGTCATGGCAACACAAAATTTTAAAAGAAACCTTCTTTTAATTTTGTATAGAGAGGGAAAAAGAATGTCTGACACTTGTAGTTTGTTTCCACCTGCTGCTTAAGAAAGAGGAAGAAAAAGTCTGACACTTGCAGTCTGTTTGGGGACCCATAGCCTTCCTGCTTGTTACCCTCTCATTCCCACCTTTGCTTTCAGGAAAATTATATCATCACCCTGCTTATTTAACTTATATGCAGAGTACATCATGCTAAATGCCAGGCTGGATGAAGCACAAGCTGGAATCAAGATTGCAGGGAGAAATATCAGTAACCTCAGATATGCAGATGACACCACCATTATGGCAGCAAGTGAAGAGGAACTAAAGAAGCTCTTGATGAAAGTGAAAGAGGAGAGTGAAAAAGTTGGCTTAAAACTCAACATTCAAAAAACTAAGATCATGGCATCCGGTCCCATCACTTGTTGGCAAACAGATGGGGAAATAATGGAAACAGTGACAGACTTTATTTTCTTGGGCCCCAAAATCACTGCAGATGGTGACTGCAGCCATGAAATTAAAAGACACTTGCTCCTTGGAAGAAAAGCTATGACCAACATAGCTAGCATAGTGAAAAACAGAGACATTACTTTGCCAACAAAGGTCCATCTAATCAAAGCTATGGTTTTTTCCAGTAGTCATGTATGGATGTGAGAGTTGGAGTGTAAAGAAAGCTGAGCATCAAAGAATTGATGCTTTTGTACTGTGGTGTTGGAGAAGACTCTTGAGAGTCCCTTGGACTGCAAGGAGATCCAACCAGGAAATCAGTCCTGAATAGTCATTGGAAGGACTCACGCTGAAGCTGAAACTCCAATACTTTGCCCACCAGATGCAAAGAACTGACTCCCCAGAGAAGACCCTGATTCTGGGAAAGATTGAAGGTGGGATGAGATGGGGACGACAGAGGATTAGATGGTTGGATGGCATTACCGACTCGATGGACATGAGTTTGGGCAAGCTCTGGGAGTTGGTGATAGGGAAGCCTGGTGTGCTGCAGTCAATGGGATCTCAAACAGTCGGACATGACTAAGTGACTGAAATGAACTGAACTGATGCTGCCTAGGGAGTGGGGCATTGTTCTCTTCCATAACTGCTTCTGAGCTGATGAGGGGCATTGCCCCTAAACTGATGAGGGAACATTCTCCTAACCCTCATATTGAGGATCTCTGATCCAGGGGCCCCAGGTAGTAGTTGGAGGAAGCTGTCATAATTGTAGGAGTTTGAGCAACTATTTGTAACTTAAAAGCCTTCATGAGGCTAGAAACAAATCCAGTTACAGAGTTATAGTTGCAGGGAGCAAACAGCAAAAACAGAACAATCAGAATTAATGCAATTAGGATAGTTTTCCACCAAGAAGAACTAGTTAACATTTCCCAAAGTGAGGAAATTGAGGTTTCAGGAATATCCACAGCCTGAGTCATCTTGTTCATGTGTTTTGTAAAGTGAGTAATATTAGTGCTTGGATCTGGTATATATGTACAGCACTGGGTATGAATAACGGCACAAGTTCTTCCTTGTGTAGCTGTTAGAATATCTAAGGTCAATCTGCTTTGTAAAACCACCTTTCTAATCTGTATTTGTTCAGCATTAAGAGCTGAAATAGCTTTTTGAGAATCTTGTAAAGCCTGTTGAGTAAAGTTAGTCAGAGCATCAACTCTCAGCATAACATCTGTAGTTCCTAGAGAGAGAACAAATATTGCAGCCAAATAATCATACCAGTTTAATAACAGACTTGGTTCAACGAGTTCTAAGGTGTGGCAACTTAGCAGACTTCTCTGGAAGCTCTGAAAATTTGAAGCCATGAATAAAAGCTAGATCTAGGGTGCATCTCCCTAACCAGCCAGGGGCAAGCCACGCCCATAGGTAAGATGCTCATTCTAATATATTGTCAAAAATGAAGATGGACAGCCATTTATGCATGTATGTATATAGATTTAGATATGATAGGTAAATGGAGTAGCAAATACTTACATAGAAATGTTCATTATAGTGATAAGAGGTTGAAGAAAGAAACAGAATTAGAAGTGTTCTGAATATCCTATCTCAAATATGGGGCATCACATTAAACTAGTTTATTTATTGACTCAGAAGTTAAAGAATGATTTTGAACAACATAAAGGATAATATTATGAGATATAAAACATGACCCTCTAAGTCATTGGAAAACACAAAAATGAAGTCTCTATACTGAAAGTTAGAAAAGCAAAGATTTTTTAAAGAAAGCATAAATGGGCAGAAGAAAATCAATATCAATTATTAAAACAAATGTGAGTTTAACTCCTACATTGAGATTGAATAGACAGATAGGTAGGGGTGTGTGCGTGTGTGTGTGTGTGTGTGTGTGTGTTACACTGAGTTGAAAAACAATTTGTGAAAGAAAACCTTTGAAAAAGTTAAATAAAAAATGTTACACAAATGAAAACAAAAGGAAAACAGGGGTAGCAAAGTACCACTTGCAGTAAAATTCAAAACATTAAGTTTTAAATTTAATTAAATTAAGTAAAATTCAAAACATAAAGCATTAAGTGGGACCAAAAGTTCATTTTATATTGATAAAGCATAAGATTCTTAGTGTAGTAAATGTTTTATTTAATTACTAAATAATTATCAGGAAAAATATAAATAACTGGTTTATTGAACCCACCAAACTTTGAGAGGTATGGATAACAAGTGTTTTGTTCTGTTTTGTTTTTCCAGTCACTGCCTTCAGTCACGCCCTGTTGACCCTGTCTTCTCAATCCATTTAATGACATTTCTGGTAGTCTCCTCAGTTGGTCATCTTTAGTGATTATTAAGCAGCATATATTCTAATTAAAAACTATAAACTCATTTCCTCCTTTCCCTCCCTGTCTTACTTGAAAATCACACCAAAGGACCTGTAGAAGAGAGAGGTATGGGCTTCTTTTCTTTTAACCCTCCTTCCCTCTCTTCTGGTTCTAGTTTTTCTGGGATATAAAACCTGAAAAAAGGAAACAGAAGAAATAGCAGGGGTTCTTTCACACAATTGGCTGCCAAGGTGTACACACTATCTAACAATTAACATTTTCTGTTAGGTACTCACAAGAGAGAAAAAGAGAGTGTGTGTCAAGGTCTCTTGCAAGGCACATTATCAATTTTGTAGGGAGTCCCACAGAAGGTCCTTCCTAACATGCAATTTTTTTAACAGTTGGATTTGCTCTCTTCTACTTTCAACCCCAGATCTAACCCCTCACATTATATTTCATAGACTTTGCTGCTGTGGTCCTGTGATCTCTCTGGTGGTCAGCCCTTTTGAACTATGTATGGCTCAAGGTCAACTAATTTCATCAATGTCCACTTGATCCCAGGAAATCCATTTCTTTGCCATGTCAAACACAGGGAATTCAAAGTAAATCGGAATGAGATATCAATATACTTCACATATAGGCACACAGTTTCTTGGAAAATTTGCTTTAGTTAACTATGGATGGGAGAGGCACTTCCACCTTTCCTTATGGAAAGGACAGGGAAAAGTTTTGGCACACATCAACAGGCCGATGGCTCACTACTCAAAAAAATCCGCCCGCTGCACAAACAACTGTTTATATTAGGAGTGCCTGATCCTGACTTTTGTACCATAGAATGTGAGTACTTGACACATTTTTGTCCTCAGCTTTGAAAGTTTACTCTCCAAGTTCAGGGAAATATGAAGTCTCATACAGTATTCTATTATATAGAATATAAAAGAAAAAAATAAAGAAATGTAGATATAATGGTTATCCATAAAAAGAAAATAACTAGAAAATAATTCTTTTTTTTTCTCAATTTTCATTACTTGAATTGACAAAACTTAATTTAGAATAATAAAGACCTAAATATCACAATTAATAATATTGATTTAAGAATAATCTATGGACTATTATAACTAATAAACTAAGATTAAACTATATAACTGTGCCCAAAAGTTTTTTAAATGATCTCTTATAAAGCCACACACAAAAAAAAGCTCAATAAATTCTGCAAAGTATTCATCATACAGGTTCCAATAACATCTCTAGTGCAATGAGATGAAATTAATAACTAGGGGATAAAAACAACAACAAAAACTAAACCCACGTGAAAAAAATTATCCTTAATTTTATTTAGGCAAAAATAAGAATCAAAACTTCACTCACAAACTAAACTGAAAATTAGTGATTGCAGTCTCAGTCCACAGAGTTTATACTTAAATCAAACTTTTGGCCTCCATGCTTAATAGTGACAGACACTATAAAGAACAAAAGTGAGCACACAATGGACTACAGGTAAATTCTAATCAACCACGCTTCTTTTTAAGAAATAGAGTTTTATGGGAACATAGTCACATTCATTCATTTTTACTTTTACCATGGCTGCTTTGGTGCTAATCACAGTTTAATAGTTATGACAGAGATCATTAGACCAGAAAGTCCACAATATTCACTATCCAGCCCTTACAGAATAAATTTGTAAGCTCTGATAAAGAGAGGAAACAAAAAGATAAATTCATGATCAAAACAAGATAAACATTTTCATGGACCATATATACAAAAAATATGCATTAACTTGAATTAAAAAAAAAAGGAATTGTAGCATAAGATTCAATAAATGCCAAAGACAAAAGGTAAACACCTTTAAAATGCTATAAGAAAGAAAAAAAATGCCTGTCACCTTAGATATATGTGCTATGTTTAGTCACTCAGTTGTGTCCAACTCTTGTGACCTCATGGACTATATAGCCCATCAGGCTCCTCTGTCCATGTGATTTCCCAGGCAAGAATACTGGAGTGGGTTGCCAAGTCCTTCTCCAGGGGATTTTCCTGACCCAAGAATTGAACCTGTGTCTCCTATATATTCTGCATTGCAGGCAGATTCTTTACACATTGAAAATATATCCTTTAAAAATGAAGATGGGGAAGCCAGTTTGGAAAATACTCTGACAGTTCTTCCAAAAGAGAAATGGAAAAGTATTCACACACACACAAAAACACAAACCTTTTAAACCAGTGTTCTTAGCAGAATTATTCACAAAAGCCAAAGATTGAAAATCCCAAATGGGGACATCCCTGGTGGTGTATTGACTAAGACTCTGTGCTTCCAATGCAGGGGGCCTGCATTCCATCCCTTGTTGGGGAACTAGATTCCACATGCTGCAACTAACAGTTTGCTTGCCACAACATGCTACAACTAAGTCCTGGTACAGCCAAATAAATCAATTTTTAAAAATCCCAAATGTCCATTCACTGATAAGTGGATGAAAAAATGTAGGCTATGCATATGCTGGAATATTAGTTGATATAAAAAGGAATGCTGTACTGATAAATGGCACAACATGGATTAACACTGAAAACATTAGGCTAAGTGAAGAAATTCAGACCAAAAAAAATCACATATTATATGATTCCAGCAAGATGAAATGTATAGAATAGGCATTGAATTCATAGAGATAGAGGTCTTCCCTGGTGGCTCAGTTGAAAAGAAACTGCCTGCAATGCAGGAATCACAGGTTAGAATCCTGGATTGGAAAGATCACCAAATGGCAACCCACTCCAATGTTCTTGCTGAGAAATCCCATGGACAGAGGAGTCTAGAGGGCTACAGTCCACGGGATTGCAAGAGTCGGGCACGACTTAGTGACTAAACCACCACCACCATAGAGATAGAATGCAGATTAGTGGTTGCCAGAGAAATTGGGATAAGGTGTAAATGAGGAGTGACTACTAATGGGTATGGACTTCTGATTTTATTTAGAGAACAGAAAGCTGGAAAGATCACTATTTACACTTTAATAATAATAAAAAGTCAAATAAGCTTCAAAATCATAACTTTTCCTGAGTGCACTAGAAGACTTGAATTCACAAGTCAAGCAACCAAATAAATAAAATTCCAAAGAGTGACAAGCCCCACCAAAGAGAAATAGGATGCCTGAACTGTCTCACCTTTGACAGAGCATGGGAAAAAGAGGCATAGCCATCATACAGGCAGGTAAGACGAAGTCAGTTCCTAAAGGCCAATTGTGGACTACACTTTGAAACAAAGCTCTTTCAACACAAGTAGGTGTCTACTAAAATTTAGTGAACTTTTTATATTCTTCCTTACATATTTTCATATTGTTTGAATTGTTCAAAATGAATTTTTTTTTCATTATAAAACCAATACAATGGAGGTTGTTTACTGTAGAGGGAAGGTGGGCATCTACAAATTATATGAACAGGAAAATCACAGAAGAGGAAGCTAAATACTCCTTGTGTGCATGTGTGCAGAGTTGTGCCCGACTCTTTGAGACTCCATGGACTGTAACCTACCAGGCTCCTCTGTCCATGGAATTTTCCAGGCAAGAATACTAGAGTGGGTTGCCATTTCCTTCTCTAAGGGATCTTCCCAACCCAGGGATTGAACCCTCATCACGTGTTCTCTCCTGAACTGGCAGGCAGATTCTTTACCACTAGCACCACCTGGGAAGGCCCAATGCCCTATAAACATACAGATAGCATATAACCAGTATTATTGATAGTAAAGGAAATGCAAAATACAAAAATAATGAAATATCATTTCATATCTCTATAGTGACAAAATATTTTTATAAACTCCCTATATCATTTGTTGGTAGGGATGTGAGAAAATAGGGAGAGGAGCTCTCATACTCTTCTGAATAAATTGTTATCACCACATTCTGGAAAAATCCTTTGACGTTAAACATGGTGATATCTAAGGGAGCTTCAATTTCACATCTAGAAATATACCCTAGAGAAATTTTTATACAAGTGTATATGGGGTAAAATAAGAATGTGCATTTGAGAAATAAGAACATCGATCAATAAACTACAGTGTGCTAATGAAAATATACCATCACAAGCTGAAATCAAGACTGCTGGTAGAAATGTCAACAATCTCATATATGCAGATGATACAACTTTAATAGCAGAAAATGAAGAATAACTAAAGAAACTTTTGAAAGCGGAGAGTGAAAAGGCTGGGTTAAAGCTCAACATTCAAAAAACTAAGATCATGACATCTGGTCCTATTACTGAATGGCAAATAGAAGGGGAAAAAGTGGAAACAGTGATAGACTTTATTTTCTTTGGCTTAAAAATCACTGTGGATCGTGACTGCAGTCATGAAATTCAAAGACACTTGTTCCTTGGAAGGAAAGCTATGACAAACATAGACAGTATATAAAAAGCAGAGACACCACTTAACCAACAGAGATCTATACAGTCAAAGCTATGGTTTTTTCCAGTGGTTATGTGCAGATGTGAGAGCTGGACCTTAAAGAAGGCTGAACACCAAAATAACTGATGTTTTCGAATTGTGGTTCTGGAGCAGACTCTTGAGAGTCCCTTGAACTGCGTGGAGATCAAACCAGTCAATCCTAAAGGAAATCAACTGAAACCGAATGATTACAATACTTTAGTCACCTGATGCAAAGAGCTGACTCATTGGAAAAGAGCGTGATGCTGGGTAAGATTGAAGAAGGTAAAAGGAGAAGGGGCAGCAGAGCATGAGATGGTTAGATAGCATCACCAACCCAATGGACATAAATCTGAGCAAACTCTGAGATATGAAAGAATTATATACCTATCTATAGAAGAATTACATATTGTGCATGGATAAATATATAGTAAACGAATGGTAACAAGAATGTGAAAGATGAGCATGCAAGTCACACTAAAGGGAGGTATGTTGCTGCTGCTAGGTCACGTCAGTCGTGTCCGGCTCTGTGTGACCCCATAGACGGCAGCCCACCAGGCTCCCCTGTCCCTGTGATTCTCCAGGAAATACTGGAGTGGGTTGCCATTTCCTTCTCCAGTGCATGAAAGTGAAAAGTGAAAGTGAAGTCGCTCAGTCGTGTCTGACTCTTCGTGACCCCATGAACTGTAGCCTCCTCCGTCCGGGCTCCTCTGTCCATGGGATTTCCCAGGAAAGAGTACTGGAGTGGGGTGCCATTGCCTTCTCTGAAAGGGATGTATAGAGGGAGATTAATCTTAGGCAGGGTAAACTAGAGGCTTCAATTGATCACTAAAGTATTATATCTTTAAAAACATCTAATTGAAGCAAATATGAAATTACAAGATTTTTACAAACTGTCATGTTTGCTTCTGTATTCTTTTGAGACTGAGGCTTCTCTGGTGGCTCAGATGGTAGAATCCACCTGCAATGCAGGAGACCTATGTTTAATCCCTAGGTTGGGAAGATCCCCTGGAGGAGGGCATGGCAACCCACTCTGCTTTCTTGCCTGGAGAATACCCGTGGACAGAGGAGCCTGGCCGGCTACAATCCATGGGGTCGCAAAGAGTCAGACACGACTGAGTAACCTAGCACAAAGCACAGCACAATACTAAAATTTAAACGAGTACAATTACAACAAAAATTCTAAACTCAGTAAGTTAGGCCTAAATCTGGTCACAATTGTAAAATTTTAATTTTTAATACATCCAATATAAAATTAAAAAGATGAAAAAAACTATTCATTCAACTTAAGAAAACAATAAAATCACTCATTGGGGAGTAAGAGAAAGAAGTTATGAAAATAATTAGAGAAATCCTTAAATTATAAAATGGAAAAATATATCAACATTGGTAAATACAAATTTTTCCTCTAAAAAGGTGGAAAACTTTAGCAAGTATAACAAACAAAATGAAAACATAAAGAAAGCAGATAACAAGGAACATTAAGAATTAGAGGAGAAAAAAATAAAGTAAAAAGTAAATTATGATAATAAATAAACTTGAACAGTAGGTAATTTTGCTAACTAAATAAAACTTAGATTCAATTTAATAAAGAAAGCTCAATATACAAATATCAGCTGATGTAATTACATGATATGCTATAGCATAATCTCCATACTAGTTGCCAGAATCAGTTTAAATTAATCCATCCTTTTAGTTTTAACCTATTTCAGAAATAAGAGAAACAGATGTATAGAACAGTCTTTTAGACTCTGTGGGAGAGGGAGAGGGTGGGATGATTTGGGAGAATGGCTTTGAAACATGTATAATATCATATAAGAAACGAATCACCAGTCTAGGTTTGATGCAGGATACAGAATGCTTGGGGCTGGTGCACCGGGATGACCCAGAGGGATGGTACTGGGAGGGAGATGGGAGGGGGGTTCAGGATGGGGAACACATGTACACCCGTGGCGGATTCGTGTTGATGTATGGCAAAACCAATACAATATTGTAAAGTAAAAACAAAACAAAACAAAACAATCCATTGAATTATCTGCTTTAAAGGGGTGAATTGATAGATGCAAAAATCCTTAACAAAATTCTAGCAATCAGAATTCAACAACACATTAAAAAGATCATATACCATGACCAAGTGGGCTTTATCCCAGGGATGCAAGGATTCTTCAATATCTGCAAATCAATCAATGTAATATACCACATTAACAAATTGAAAAATAAAAACCATATGATTATCTCAATAGATGCAGAGAAAGCTTTTACAAAATTCAACATCCATTTATGATAAAAACTCTGCAGAAAGCAGGAATAGAAGGAACATACCTCAACATAAAAAAAGCTATATATGACAAACCCACAGCAAACATTATCCTCAATGGTGAAAAATTGAAAGCATTTCCCCTAAAGCCAGGAACAAGACAAGGGTGCCCACTTTCACCATTACTATTCAACATAGTTTTGGAAGTTTTGGCCACAGCAATCAGAGCAGAAAAAGAAATAAAAGAAATCCAAATTGGAAAAGAAGAAGTAAAACTCTCATTGTTTGCAGATGACATGATCCTCTACATAGAAAACCCTAAAGACTCCACTAGAAAATTACTAGAACTAATCAATGAATATAGTACAGTTGCAGGATATAAAATCAACACACAGAAATCCCTTGCATTCCTATTCACTAATAATGAGAAAATAGAAATAGAAATTAAGGAAACAATTCCATTCACCATTGCAACAAAAAGAATAACATACTTAGGACTATATCTACCTAAAGAAACTAAAGATCTATATATAGAAAACTATAAAACACTGGTGAAAGAAATCAAAGAGGACACTAATAGATGGAGAAATATACCATGTTCCTGGATCCAAAGAATCAATATAGTGAAAGTGAGTATACTACCCAAAGCAATCTATAGAATCAATGCAATCCCTATCAAGCTACCAAAGGAATTCTTCACAGAGCTAGAACAAATACTTTCACAATTTGTATGGAAATACAAAAAACCTCGAATAGCCAAAGCAATCTTGAGAAAGAAGAATGGAACTGGAGGAATCAACCTGCCTGACTTCAGGCTCTACTACAAAGCCACAGTCATCGAGACAGTATGGTAATGGCACAAAGACAGAAATATAGATCAATGGAACAAAATAGAAAGCCCAGAGATAAAACCACGCACCTATGGACACCTTATTTTTGACAAAGGAGGCAAGAATATACAATGGAGAAAGACAATCTCTTTAACAAGTGGTGCTGGGAAAACTGGTCAACCACTTGTAAAAGAACGAAACTAGAATGCTTTCTAACATCATACACAAAAATAAACTCAAAATGGATTTAAGATCTAAATGTAAGACCAGACACTATAAAAGTCCTAGAGGAGAACATAGGCAAAACACTCTCCAACATACATCACAGCAGGATCCTCTATGACCCACCTCCCAGAATATTGGAAATAAAAGCAAAAATAAACAAATGGGACCTAATTAAACTTAAAAGCTTCTGTACAAAAAAGGAAACTATAAGCAAGGTGAAATGATAGCCTTCAGAATGGGATAAAATAATAGCAAATGAAGCAACTGATAAACAACTAATCTCAAAAATATACAAGCAACTCCTACAGCTCAATTCCAGAAAAATAAATGACCCAATCAAAAAATGGGCCAAAGAACTAAATAGACATTTCTCCAAAGAAGACATACAGATGGCTAACAAACACATGAAAAGATGCTCAACATCACTCATTATCAGAGAAATGCAAATCAAAACCACTATGAGGTACCATTTCATGCCAGTCAGAATGGCTGCAATCCAAAAGTCTACAAGCAATAAATGCTGGAGAGGGTGTGGAGAAAAGGGAACCCTCTTACACTGTTGGTGGGAATACAAACTAGTACAGCCACTATGGAGAACAGTGTGGAGATTCTTTAAAAAATTGTAAATAGAACTACCTTATGACCCAGCAATCCCACTGCTGGGCATACACACCGAGGAAACCAGAATTGAAAGAGACACGTGTACCCCAATCTTCATCGCAGCACTGTTTATAATAGCCAGGACATGGAAGCAAGATGAATGGATAAGAAAGCTTTGGTACATATACACAATGGAGTATTACTCAGCCATTAAAAAGAATACATTTGAATCAGTTCTAATGAGGTGGATGAAACTGGAGCCTATTATACAGAGTCAAGTAAGCCAGAAAGAAAAACACCAATACAGTATACTAACGCATATATATGGAATTTAGAAAGATGGTAACAATAACCCTGTATACGAGACAGCAAAAGAGACACCGATGTATAGAACAGTCTTTTGGACTCTGTGGGAGAGGAAGAGGGTGGGATGATTTGGGATAATGGCATTGAAACATGTATAATATCATATATGAAACAAGTTGCCAGTCCAGGTTCAATGCACGATACTGGATGCTTGGGGCTGGTGCACTAGGATGACCCAGAGGGATGGTACGGGGAGGGAGGAGGGAGGAGGGTTCAGGATGGGGAACACGTGTATACCTGTGGCAGATTCATGTTGATGTATGGCAAAACCAATACACTATTGTAAAGTAATTAGCCTCTAATTAAAATAAATAAATTTAAATTAAAAAATAATAAAAAAATAAAATTTCCCACATGATTCATCTATATGTTATTCAAAAGAAAGTTCCCTTTAACTATAATAATGTAGGTATTTTGGAAGTAAAAGGAATACCATGTGTACTAGTCAGGAATCTCCAGAGGAACCAAACCAATACAGAGGAAAGAGGGAGAGAGCAAGCATCTACAGAACAACAACAAAACTATAGCTACCATTATACTTAACTGTAAGAAAACCTGAAAGCTTTCTCCTTAAGATCAGAAATAAAGCGAAGGTGTCTGCTCTCACCACTCTTATTAGATATACTGCTGGAAATCCACACTATTGAATAAATTTTAACAAAGAAATAAAGTATTATGATTACAAAGGAAGAGATAAAACTGTTGGTATTTGCAGATCCTGGACCTAATAAGTACAAATCTACCAAATGTGTAAAGTGGTGACTCTCATGTTGAGAAGCAATTATGTTGAAAAATAAGGAAGTGTATATCCTAATGACACAGCAACTGCATTTCTAGAGAACACTTTCAAAGATATAAACAAGGAGTCACATATAAGAATATAATTATATCATATCATTGTTCATGATATCATGTTATCAATATTCATTATACCATTAATTATAATAAAATAGAAAACACATAATAGTATATTTTTATCTATAATAGTAAGGTTTGGTTTTCTAGTTCTAAGTCCTAAGTACTATCATTGTCATTTTGGATCCGTCATAAAATAATGTAAAGTGCTACTTAGATATTTTTATTTCCATTTCATGTTTTCTGTTAAAGAAATACAATCCATAATACTGGGCTTTCTTTTTTATTGAAATATAGTTGTTGTACAATATTATACTATTTTCAGGTTACACCGTAGTGATTCAATATTTTTACAGATTATACTCCATTTAATGTTATTTCAAAATAATGGCTCTATTTCCCTATTCTGTACAATATATGTTTGTTGCTTATGTGTTTTATGCACAGCATGAGGAATCTAAAAAAATAAATAAATATAACAACAAAAAAGAAGAAACAGGCTCACAGATATAGAAAACAGACTAGTGGATATCAGTGGAGAGAGGAAAGGGAAAAGGAGCAAAATAAAGATAGAGGATTAAGATCTACAAACCACTATGTATAAAATGAACTTTGTTTTTAATTTATTAAATGTACTTACTGTTGTTGAACAAATCAATTATGCTTCTTTATTCATTTTAAATGAAAAACTTTCTAAAAAATGAAAGGGAAATCTTCATTGGTTATCTCTTATACTCCAAGTACTATACTAGGAGTTGAAGATACAGAATTAATAGAGAAGTGAGACACCTGTAGAATACTAATGTAAAAATACAGACAATAATGAAATCCTGAATTAAAGTATTGGCACTGAGAACTTCAAAAAAGTTTTCATTCAAGACATGACACGGAAGTAAAAATGACAAGACTTGACAATAGGTTGGATGTTGAAAATGAAAGAAAATGATGAGTCTTATGATTAACTCCCAAGGATTTTTACTAGACGCTTGGCTGGATCATCAAAAAAGCAAGAGAGTTCCAGAAAAACATCTATTTCTGCTTTATTGACTATGCCAAAGCCTTTGACTGTGTGGATCACAATCAACTGTGGAAAATTCTGAAAGAGATGGGAATACCAGACCACCTGACCTGCCTCTTGAGAAATCTGTATGCGGGTCAGGAAGCAACAGTTAGAACTGGACATGGAACAACAGACTGGTTCCAAATAGGAAAAGGAGTACATCAAGGCTGTAAATTGTCACCCTGTTTATTTAACTTATATGCAGAGTACATCATGAGAAATGCTGGGCTGGAAGAAGCACAAGCTGGAATCAAGATTGCCGGGAGAAATATCAGTAACCTCAGATATGCAGATGACACCAATCTTATGGCAGAAAGTGAAGAGGAACTAAAAAGCCTCTTGATGAAAGTGAAAGTGGAGAGTGAAAAAATTGGCTTGAAGTTCAACATTCAGAAAACGAAGATCATGGCATCTGGTCCCATCACTTCATCGGAAATAGATGGGGAAACAGTGAAAACAGTGTCAGACTTTATTTTGGGGGGTTCCAAAATCACTGCAGATGGCAACTGCAGCCATGAAATTAAAAGACACTTACTCCTTGGAAGGAAAGTTATGACCAACCTAGATGGCATATTCAAAAGCAGAGACATTACTTTGCCAACAAAGCTCTGTCTAGTCAAGGCTATGGTTTTTCCAGTGGTCATGTATGGATGTGAGAGTTGGACTGTGAAGAAGGCTGAGCACCGAAGAATTGATGCTTTTGAACTGTGGTGTTGGAGAAGACTCTTGAGAGTTCCTTGGACTGTAAGGAGATCCAACCAGTCCATTCTGAAGGGGATCAGCCCTGGGATTTCTTTGGAAGGAATGATGCTAAAGCTGAAACTCCAGTACTTTGGCCACCTCATGGGAAGAATTGACTCATTGGAAAAGACTCTGATGCTGGGAGGGATTGGGGGCAGGAGGAGAAGGGGACAGCAGAGGATCAGATGGCTGGATGGCATCACTGACTCGATGGACGTGAGTTTGAGTGAACTCCGGGAGTTGGTGATGGACAGGGAGGCCTGGCATGCTGCGATTCATGGGGTCGCAAAGAGTTGGACATGACTGAGCGACTGAACTGAACTGAATTCGGTGGATACAGGCACTCCTAAGTGAGTTAAACAATACAAAGAAAACACAACTTTGAAGATAAAGATGGCTAAGTAAAACTGAGATATATTTACTTTTGTGTGCTTATGAGACCTCTTGGTAGAAAGGTATATTTCTGATTTCATCACTCTTTTATAGTTCATATTGATCTGTTCTTGCCTAGACTTATTGCTGTTACTTTGTTTTTCTTTTTACATAACTCTTAATCCTTTCCTTTAGTTGCCCCTTATCTGATCTTTCCAATTCTTCTTTATTCAATTAGATCAATCAGAATTTCTTACCATAACCCGGGCACTGATGTACCATGGCTCAGCACAAGTGGACACATATGCTCTGTTGTTTTCAACTGTCTTCCAGTTATACCAGAATTTCATTAGTCTTTCTGACTAATGACTCTTTCTTAGGACATAACAGCTAGAGAGACAAATGTGTTCTGGGAGTAAGCTTATAAAACTCAACAAATCTAAGGAAATTATGAAAGTGTTAGTCGCTCAGTCATGCACAACTCTTTGCAACCCCGTGAACTATAGCCCGCCAGGCTCCTCTGTATATGGAATTTTCCACGCAAGAATACTGGAGTGGGTTGCCATTTCCTTCTCCAGGGGATCTTCCCAACCTAGGGGTAGAACCAAAGTTTCCTGCATTGCAGGCAGATTCTTTACCACTGAGCCACCGTGGAAGCCCTTTTAATGCTTACTATATATTAACTCCTTTAATCTCAAACTGATTCTACGAGGTGTGTTACCACTATTAGACCACCATTCAGGCCCAGTCAATGTGTTACCACCATTTTAGAGATCAGTAAATGAGATAGAAATTGAATAACTTGCCCCAGGTCACAGAGTTGGTGATTACCAGAGCTCAGATTCAAATACCAGGCCAATTTAACTCCAAAGACTACATACAGCATTAACTACTGCTCTATTCTGTTTGTAAATGGGCAAAGTAGGAATTCATCCCAGCTCTGTCTTACTCCAGACCTTACTTTTAATCCAATACTCTGTGTTACCCCACCAGTCTGGTAGGTTGTCCCCCAAAAATGATACTAAACAATAAATTACAAAAACTTAGTAATGACCTCAAAATTTACCATCCTGCTTCAAGTGTTCTAGTTCCTCTCCTACATATTGAAGTAAGATTTGAATGCTTACTTCAGATCCTGCTTTTGAATTAAAATGAGTGAATGAATAAGGCCTCTGTGAATATATCTAACTAAAACCAATGCTGCCTACATTTACCTTCATCATGATACATGTAAATGATGCACATAGCCAGTGTCACCATCTTAGGGGCTTTGATTATCTCAGACCATATTTAGTCACCTAAAAGCCCAGAGAATCAATATACCAGGCTCACTTGAACACTTTCCTGAAAAATTGCTTGCCAAGCTCTTGTCTAAACCTTCCTTAAATCTTTTTAAATTTTTGAACTTCACTAGTATTTAGGTAATAAATATTCAAAAGGTAAGGAAACTGTAGCGTGGAGGGTGAGAAAAGGGAAGAGTATACAAAAAGTCTTGGGGGCAGTCCTAAGATGGCAGAGGAATAGGACGGGGAGATTACTTTCTCCCCCACATATTAATCGAAAGAATATTTGAATGCTGAGCAAATTCCACAAAACAACTAAACGCTAGCAGAGGACATCAGGTACCCAGAAAAGCAGCCCATTGTCTTCAAAAGGAGGTAGAACAAAATGTAAAAGATAAAAAGAGAGACAAAAGAGTTAGGGATGGAGAACCGACATGGGCAGGGAGTCTTAAAAGAGAAGAAGTTTACAAACATCAGGAAACCCTCTCACCAGTGGGTCTGTGGGGAGTTTTGGAATCTCAGAGGGTAACATAAACAGGAGGAAAAATAAATAAAACCCACAGATCACGTGCCTAAGGGCAACTCCCAGCGGAGAAGTACCCCAGACCCTCACATCCACCACCAGCAAGCAGGGGCTGAACAGGGAGGAGCAGGCTACATTGCTTAGGGTAAGGACCAGGCCTGAATGTCCTGAGGGAAATCTGAGGGAGCTAACATGAGATAGCAATCTAAACTGCGGGATAGCCAGAGAGAGAGAGAGAAAAAAAGAAAAAAGAGAGAGAGAGAGATAACTATCCCGTGAAAAGCCCTAACCTAAGGCACTGCCAGGCCCGCTCACAGAACAAAGGACTAGAGGAGAGCTAGCAGGCTGTGGATGGGCCTATCCCACACTGGAGGCAGGGGGCAGGTGGGCGCCAGACAGAGCCTGAAAGAGGCAAACGGCATCCCAGAGATGGCATCCTCTACCAAACTGTGAGCAGTCTTCCAGTTTCTAATCAAGACTTCCTGGGATTCTGGATGGTTGACATCTGCTGAGAGGGTCGCAGCTAGAGATCAGGTCCCCAGAAGAGACACAGGGTACACTGTAGATGAGTGCACCCGCTACCACCTAGTAATCCAAGTGGCCGGGACTGGGGAGGTGATAAGACGCACTTGCCACCTGAGGAGAGTGTGCTTGCCAAGCAACTGGTCGCCTGAGCTGCTCGGACCTGGGAAGGGCACAAAATGCAGGCCCAACAGAGTCTGCACCTTTGTGTAGGACCCGAGAAGCTGAACCTGAGTGGCTTAGACCTGGCAAGTGCACGCAACCCAGGGCCCGCTCCCTGTAGGGCAACCTGGAGCCTGAGCAGTGTAGACTGGGAAAGCACACATGCCATAAGCGGGAGCAAACCCAGTGTGGCTAAAACACTGCGAGCACTCCCCCACACATGCCAGTGATATTTGTTTGCAGTGTTCCTCCCTCCCTACAGCACAACTGAACAAGTGAGCCTAAACCAGAGACCATCTTTGCACCCTTGTGTCAGAGCAGAAATTAGACACTGAAGAGACCTGCAAACAGAAGAAGCCAAATAAACAGAGGGAACCGCTTTGTAAGTGACAGGTGCAACAGATTAAAATCCCTGTAGTTAACACCAACTACATTGGAAAGGGCCTATAGATCTTGAGAAGTATAATCTGCAACAAGGAATTATCTGAAACTGAACTGACCCCACACTTCCCACATAGCTCCAGAGAAATTCCTAGATATATTTTTACTATTATCATTTTTTTAATTTAAATTTTTTTCTTTTTTTAAAGTCCTCTATTAATCCTTTAATTTTCATTCTAATAACCCATTACTTCACCAAAAAAATAAGACCCTATTTTTAAAGCAAACTTCATATATATTTCTTATACTTTTTGTGATTTTGTTTGATTTCTTTAAATATTGTATTTTTGAGAATCTAATGTCTACTCTAGATTTTTAATTATTGCTTTTTGGTATTTGTTATCAATTTTGTACACTTAAGAATCCAATCTTAAGTACGCATTTTTACTTAGGAGTGTGATTACTGGCTTGATTACTCTCTCCCCCTTTTGACTCTCCTTTTTATCCCCCAGGACACCTCTATCTCCTCCGTCCCCCTTCTCTTCTCTACAAAACTCTGGGAATCTCTGTGTTCCAGGCTGTGGAGAACACTTAGGGAAGAGAGTACTCCCCAGATCTCTCTCTCTCTCCTTTTGATTCCCCCTTTTCTCCTCCTGTTCACCTCTATCTCCTTCCTCCCTCTTCTCTTCTCTATGTAATTCCGTGAACCTCTCTGAGGATTCCAGACTGTGGAGAGCACATAGGGAAGAATTACTGGCTAGATTGCTCTCTCCCCTTTTGATTCCCCCTTTTCTCATCCTGGTCACCTCTATCTCCCTCCTCCCTCTTCTCTTCTCCATGTAACTGTGAACTTCTCTGGGTGTCCCTCACTGTGGAGCATCTTTTCACCATTTACCTAGAAGTTTCTCATCGGTGCTGTATGGATGGAAAAGTCTTGAGGCAACTGTAAGAATAAGACTGAAAACCAAAGGCAGGAGGCGTAAGCCCCAAACCTGAGAATACCAGAGAACTCCTGATTCCAGGGAACATTAATCGATAAGAGCTCATCCAAAAGCCTCCATACTTACAGTGAAACCAAGCACCACCCAGAGCCAACAAGTTCCAGAGCAAGACATACCACACAAATTCTCCAACATCACAGAAACTTAGCCCTGAACTTCAATATACAGGCTGCCCAAAGTCACACCAAACCCATAGACATCTCAAAACTCACTACTGGACACATCACTGCACTCCAGAGAGAAGAAATCCAGCTCCACCCACCAGAACACCGATGCAAGCTTCCCTAACAAGGAAACCTTGACAAGCTACTCACTCAAGCACCCACAGGGAGGAACCTCCACAATAAAGAGGAATCACAAATTGCCAGAACACAGAAAGGCCACTGCAAACACAGCAATCTAAACAAGAGGAAAAGGCAGAGAAATATTCAGCAGGTAAAGGAACATGATAAATGCCCACCAAACCAAACAAAAGAGGAGGAGATAGGGTATCTACCTGAAAAAGAATTCAGAATAACAATAGAAAAAAATGATCCAAAATCTTGAAAACAAAATGGAGTTACAGATAAATAGCCTGGAGACAAGGATTGTGAAGATGCAAGAAATGTTTAACAAGGACTTAGAAGAAATAATAAAGAGTCAGTCAATAATGAATAATGCAATAAATGAGATCAAAAATACTCTGGAGGGAACCAATAGTAGAATAACAGAGTCAGAAGATAGGATAAGTGAGGTAGAAGATAGAATGGTAGAAATAATGAAGCAGAGAGGAAAAAAGAAAAAAGAATTAAAAGAAATGAGGACAACCTCAGAGACCTCTGGGACAATGTGAAATGCCCCAACATTCGAATCATACGAGTCCCAGAAGAAGACAAAAAGAAAGACCATGAAGAAATACTTTAGGAGATAATAGTTGAAAACTTCCCTAAAATGGGGAAAGAAATAGTCACACAAGTCCAAGAAACCCAGAGAGTCCCAAACAGGATAAATCCAAGGAGAAACACCCCAAGACACATATTAATCAAATGAACAAAGATCAAACACAAAGAACAAATATTAAAAGCAGCAAGGAAAAACAACAAATATCACACAAGGGGATTCCTATCAGGATAAGGGCTAATCTTTCAATAGAAACTGTTCAGGCCAGAAGGGAACAGCAGGACATACTTAAAGTGATGAAAGAGAAAAATCTACAACCCGGATTACTGTACCCAGCAAGGATCTCATTCAAATATGAAGGAGAAATCAAAAGCTTTACAGACAAGCAAAAGCTGAGAGAATTCAGCACCAGCAAACCAGCTCTCCAACAAATGCTAAAGGATCTTCTCTAGACAGGAAACACAGAAAGGATGTATAAACTAAGAACCCCAAAATAAAAAGTAAACAGTAACAGAATCATACTCATCAATAATTACCTTAAATGTAAATGGGTTGAATGCCCCAACCAAAAGACAAAGACTGGCTGAATGGATACAAAAACAAGACCCCTAAATATGCTGTCTACAAGAGACCCACCTCAAAACAAGGGACACATACAAACTGAAATTGAAGGGCTAGAAAAAGATATTTCATGTAAATGGAGACCAAAAAAAAAAAAAGCAGGAGTAGCAATACTCATATCAGATAAAATAGACTTTATAATAAGGAATGTGAAAAGAGACAAAAAAGGACACTACATAATGATCAAAGGATCACTCCAAGAAGAAGATATAACAATTATAAATATATATGCAACCAACATAGGAGCACCGCAATATGTAAGGCAAATGCTAACAAGTATGAAAGGGGAAATTAACACTAACACCATAATAGTGGGAGACTTTAATACTCCACTCACAACTATGGATAGATCAACTAAACAGCAAATTAACAAGGAAACACAAACTTTAAATGACACAAAGGACTAGTTAGACCTAGTTGATATCTATAGGACATTTCACCCCAAAACAATGAATTTCACCTTTTGCTCAAGTGCACATGGAGCCTTCTCCAGGGTAGATCATATCCTGGGCCATAAATCTAGTTTTGGTAAATTCAAAAAAATTGAAATCATTCCAATCATGTTTTCTGACCACAATGCAGTAAGATTAGATGTCAATTACAGGAAAAAAAATTATTAAAAATCCCAACATATGGAGGCTGAACAACACGCTGCTGAATAACCAACAAATCACAGAAGAAATCAAAAAAGAAATCAAAATATGAAACAAGTGAAAATGAAAACACAACAACCCAAAACCTATGGGACACTGTAAAAGCAGTGAGAAGAGGAAGATTCATAGCAATACAGGCTTACCTCAAGAAACAAGAAAGAAATCAAATAAATAACTTAACTCTACACCTAAAGCAACTAGAAAAGGAAGAAATGAAGAACCCCAGGGTTAGTAGAAGGAAAGAAATCTTAAAAATTAGGGCATAAATAAATGCAAAAGAAACAAAAGAGACCATAGCAAAAATCAACAAAGCTAAAAGTTGGTTCTTTGAGAAGATAAATAAGATTGAGAAACCATAAGCCAGACTCATCAAGAAACAAAGGGAGAAGAATCAAATCAACAAAATTAGAAATGAAAATGGAGAAATCACAGCAGACAACACAGAAATACAAATGATCAAAAGAGACTACTATCAGCAACTATATGCCAATAAAATGGACAATTTGGAAGAAATGGACAAATTCTTAGAAAAGTACAACTTTCCAAAACTGAACCAGGAAGAAATAGAAAATCTTAGAGACCCATCACGAGCATGGAAATTGAAACTGTAATCAGAAATCTTGAGCAAACAAAAGCCCAGGACAAGACAGCTTCACACCTGAATTCTACCAAAAGTTTAGGGAAGAGCTAACACCTGATTACTCAAACTCTTCCAGAAAATTGCAGAGGAAGGTAAACTTCCAAACTCATTCTATGAGGCCACCATCACCCTCATACCAAAACCTGACAAAGATGCCACAAAAAATAAAAATACAGGCCAATATCACTTATGAATATAGATGCAAAAATCCTCAAAAAATTCTAGCAAACAGATTCCGGCAACATATTAAAAAGATTTCCAGTTTTTTAAGGAATCTCCACACTGTTCTCCATAGTGGCTGAACTAATTAGCCTGCAATTACGATAAATAAATTTATATTTAAAAAAAAGATTATACATCATGACCAAGTGGGCTTTATCCCAAGAATGCAAGGATTTTTTAATACCTGTAAATCAATCAATGTAATACACCATATTAACAAATTGAAAGATAAAAATCATATGATTATCTCAATAGATGCAGAGAAAGCCTTTGACAAAATTCAACATCTATTTATGATAAAAACTCTCCAGAAAGCAGAAATAGAAGGAACATACCTCAACATAATAAAAGCTATATATGACAAACACACAACAAACATTATCCTCGATGGTGAAAAATTGAAACCATTTCCCCTAAAGTCAGGAACAAGACAAGGGTGCACACCCTCATCAGTACTATTCAACATAGTTTTGGAAGTTTTAGCCACAGCAATCAGAGAAGAAAAAGAAATAAAAGGAATTCAGATTGGAAAAGAAGAAGTAAAACTCTCACTGTTTGCAGATGACATGATCCTCTACATAGGAAACCCTAAAGACTCCACTAGAAAATTACTAGAGCTAATCAATGAATATAGTAAAGTTGCAGGATATAAAATTAACACACAGAAATCCCTTGCATTCCTATACACTAACAATGAGAAAACAGAAATAGAAATTAAGGAAACAATTCCATTCACCATTGCAACAAAAAGAATAACATACTTAGGACTATATCTACCTACAGAAACAAAAGACCTATATATATAAAACTATAAAACACTGATGAAACAAATCAAAGAGGGCATAAATAGATGGAGAAATATACCATGTTCATGGATTGGAAGAATCAACATAGTGAAAATGAATATACTACACAAAGCAATCTATAGATTCAATGCAATCCCTATCAAGCTACCAACAGTATTTTTCACAGAGCTAGAACAAATAATTTCACAATTTGTATTGAAATACAAAAAACCTCGAATAGCCAAAGCAATCTTGAGGGAGAAAAATGGAACTGGAGGAATCAACCTGCCTAACTTCAGGCTATACTACATAGCTACAGTCATCCAACTGTATGGTGTTGGCACAAAGACAGAAATATAGATCAATGGAACAAAATAGAAAGCCCAGAGATAAATCCGTGCACCTATGAATACCTTATCTTTGACAAAAAAGGCAAGAACATACAACGGAGAAAGACAATCTCTTTATCAAGTGGTGCTGGGAAAACTGGTCAACCACTTGTAAAAGAATGAAACTAGAACACTTTCTAACACCATACACAAAAATAAACTCAAAATGGATTAAAGATCTAAAGTGAAAGTGAATTTGCTAGTCGTGTCCGACTCTTTGCCACTCCATGGACTGTAGCCTACCAGGCTTCTCCTTCCATGGGATTTTTCAGGCAAGAATACTTGAGTGGGTCAGCAATTCCTTCTCCAGGAGATCTTCCCAGCCCAGGGACTGAACCCAGGTCTCCCGATGGACGTGAGTTTGAGTGAACTTCGGGAGTTGGTGATGGACAGGGAGGCCTGGTGTGCTGCGATTCATGGGGTCGCAAAGAGTCGGACACCACTGAGCGACTGAACTGAACTGAGGAATAAAACTGAACTGCCATGAATTAGTTATATGATCTTAAGCAAGTTATTTAACTTCTTTGTGCCTGAATTTATCTTATGCAAAATGGGAATTATGATAGCACCTATTCTACTGGATGACTGTGGGAAAAATAAGATAATATATACAATATGTTTTATAATGCCTAGCAGTCAATAATCAATAACTTAAAACAGCCATTATTAGCTATTCACCTAATATCCATTGAGCAATCACTTATGACAACCCTGCAGTAAGCACTAACTATATAGAGATAAACAAGATGCATTTTCTGCCTTTTAGCAGCTTAGATAATACCTGTAATCAGCCCTTTGTCTAAGAGTTCTCTCATTTGTGATTAAACATCTAGAACCAAATTTTTGTAGTCAGGAAACTCACCAGGTTCTTTTAAACATGATTTACTGTTAAGCTATATATACACCATCCTTCACTTACAAAATTGAATATTTTAAGTGAATTATATAACTGTATAGAATCTTTGCTGAATTGCACCTGGGTTACTTTCAATTTATCAATTTATCTTTTAAATACTTTGATCTATAAATTCAATGCATTGCTTAATATTACCAATAAAATTTATCAAGTCTACTATTTACATTTATTCAAGTTATTGAAAATTCTGAATTGGACAGGAACATCTTGCCTTATATATAAGGCAGTACTTAATTAAAATTCAACACTCATATAGGGTACATGTCCATCTAAAAATCCTACAAAATACAGAATTTATCTCTATATCTATCATAGCATTTATCATAAGGCCTTGTGCCTTAGAATTTAAAAATATTTACTGAAAAAATGTATAAATATATTAATGAAAATGATAATTTTAAAGCATAGTACAATCATGCATCAATAATCATTAAATAAATGGCACAGACAATAAACTAAAGGAATTGGAAAAAGAAATGTCAAGAGTCTCAAGGAAAGTTTTTGAAAGAAAGTAGGATTTTAGTTGAGAATTTTCTGGTAGAAAGCAGGACTTAAAATTGGGTCATTTTAGATTGCAGAAAATATTAAATGCTGACTAAGGTGTTTACACTTTATATTTCAAACAATGGAGAGGCAGTGAAGGTTTTTTGAGAAGCGAAAGTCATATAGTCAACGTTCTACCTTAAGAGACATGAACATCACTGAGAAGAATAAACTGACAATGATTTTTGAGAAATTATTTATCATGTACTTTCACATGAATTATATGATTTAGATCTAACACAGACATAAGTTAGGAGTTATTATTTCCATGTTATAAATTAGAAAACTTCAGAAAGGATATATGGTTTACCCTCAACAGCAAAATTAGAACAAGTATTATTTCTATATCCCCAGTGCCTAGTATATTATCTAGCACATTATATGCTGATAATATTTGTTTAATACCTAATTACTCATGTAATTCTCCATTCCAAGGAAAATGCTTTTTATCAACCCATTGGGTTGGAATTACAAAACATAGTCTTAGATGATAATGATGCCAGGTATAATCAGCATCATTATCCATACAGCAAATTTACTTTATCAAAGAAATTTTCCATGACATAATTTCATCCTCAAATATGTCCCATGAGTGCAGGTATTATTTTTTCCAAAGGGGAAACTGAGAACCAAGTCATTTATCTTAGGGCTCATGCCTTACCTATTGTAATGCTGGTGGGACCGAGTATAATTTTTTAAAGACAAAGTTATTATTGTGTATATGGTATGAAGAGGGCTAAAAACTTCCCATAATATAACATGAGATTTTCTTCTCTATGAGCCACTTTAATATCAATAATTATACATTTCACACAGATAGAATCTCCTTATAGAAAATTACAAAGAATTGTTGAAAATACTTTCGTTGAGATGTTCTATGTTTTACTTAATCCTTACTCTTGAGATAACTGGGCCAATTTAGAAAGAACAAGAATAATTTAGTTAAAATTGGCTTCATCAGATTTAACTATTATAGTGATTTTGGGATGAGCACAACTAGCCTTACAATGAAATCACTCTGCTTTATCAAAGCCCTTAAAAGGTGAAATTAGAAGTGCATTCTGTTGGTTATATGAATAAAATTCACTGTCATAATATATTCATTATGGAGATCTCATAGGAGATCATGGCTATCCTTCCAAAGGTACAATGCTTGTTCCTGGATCTCTCACCACAAACAAGTATTGGTGAATCAAAACAAATTCGTATGATTCTAAAAAGACTAAATTCAACATTCACATATGGTATTTTCTTCTACAATTCTTAACACTTTTGTATATTTTCTTCCATCAAATTCAAGATTCAAATGTAAAGTAATATATAAGAATCTAATGTAATTGTACATTTCAATTATGACAAATGGCTTTACCTACTTTTGCTATTCTTGGCAAACTGTGCACTCACAGTTCTTTTGCAACCAGATCTCCCAACAGTCCTATCTACAGGTTTTCTATAGCACAAGGCCAAGGCATAATTCAAGTACTGCACAATAAAAATTATGTTTCAGTGTATGAACCTCCAAGCAGAGGTTCACAAACGTATCTCACAACGTAAAGCTGAATATTTGGAAGATAATAGGAGGAAAGCAACTTAACCAAAGGGATCAACTTCTAAATTGTCCCCTCTCAATTACAGTTTTCTTATCCTCTTGAGAAAACTTCTTCCACATTCTCAGCCATTATTTATATATCTTAGTGATGAATGGAGATATTGTAGTATAATGTAGTAGCAGATTATAGTCAACTTTCTAGAAAATTTGAGGACACTTACAGTATGCTTCCCTGGAGAAGGAAATGGCAACCCACCCCAGTGTTCTTGTTGGGAGGATCCCATGGACAGAGGAGCCTGGCGGGCTACAGTCCATGGGGTCGCAGAGAGTCCAACATGACTGAAGTGACTTAACACGCACAGTATTCTTTGCAGGATGAAAATTGATTCATTACACATATATATTCTAAAATATGAGTGGCATGTGCACCAAGTTTATTCCCAATGCCTTTAAAAATTAATAATAGAAACAAAGATTATCTCTGTATTACCTGATCTATTGAAATAAGTAATTTTATCATTTTTTTTAATTCACGTATTTACTGGTTCCTAGTAGTGTGATTTTTCATATGCCAACTTGTTTAATAGTCAATTAACTTAATTAATTATATGTTTACCTGAAATAAATACATTCAGTTCAGTTCAGTTCAGTTGCTCAGTCGTGTCCAACTGTTTGCGACCCCATGAACAGCAGCACGCCAGGTCTCCCTGTCCATCACCAACTCCCGGAGTTCACTCAAACTCACATCCATTGAGTCCGTGATGCCATCCAGCCATCTCATCATCTGTCATCCCCTTCTCCTCCTGCCCCCAATCCCTCCCAGCATCAGAGTCTTTTCCAATGAGTCAACTCTTCCCATGAGGTGGCCAAAGTACTGGAGTTTCAGCTTTAGCATCATTCCTTCCAAAGAACACCCAGGACTGATCTCCTTTAGAATGGACTGGTTGGATCTCCTTGCAGTCCAAGGCAATCTCAGGACTCTTCTCCAATACCACAGTTCAAAAGCATCAATTCTTCGGCACTCAGCTTTCTTCACAGTCCAACTCTCACATCCATACATGACCACTGGAAAAACCATAGCCTTGACTAGACAGACCTTTGTTGGCAAAGTAATGTCTCTGCTTTTGAATATGCTATCTAGGTTGGTCATAACTTTCCTTCCAAGGAGTAAGCGTCTTTTAATTTCATGGCTGCAGTCACTATCTGCAGTGATTTTGTAGCCCAAAAAAATAAAGTCTGACACTGTTTCCACTGTTTCCCCATCTATTTGCCATGAAGTGATGGGACCAGATGCCATGATCTTCATTTTCTGAATGTTGAGCTTTAAGCCAACTTTTTCACTCTCCACTTTCACTTTCATCAAGAGGCTTTTTAGTTCCTCTTCACTTTCTGCCATAAGGGTGGTTTCATCTGCATATCTGAGGTTATTGATATTTCTCCCAGCAATCTTGATTCCAGCTTGTGCTTCTTCCATCCCAACGTTTCTCATGATGTACTCTGTATAGAAGTTAAATAAGCAGGGTGACAATATACAGCCTTGATGTACTCCTTTTCCTATTTGGAACCAGTCTGTTGTTCCATGTCCAGTTCTAACTGTTGCTTCCTGACCTGCATATAGGTGTCTCAAGAGGCAGTTCAGGTGGTCTGGTATTCCCATCCCTTGAAGAATTTTCCACAGTTTATTGTGATCCACATAGTCAAAGGCTTTGGCTTAGTCAATAAAGCAGAAATACATGTTTTTCTGGAACTCTCTTGCTTTTTCGATGATCCGGCGGATGTTGGTAATTTGATCTCTGGTTCCTCTGCTTTTTCTAAAACTAGCTTGAACATCTGGAAGTTCATGGTTCACGTATTGCTGAAGCCTGGCTTGGAGAATTTTGAGCATTATTTTACTAGCATGTGAGATGAGTGCAATTGTGCAGTAGTTTGAGCATTCTTTGGCATTGCCTTTCTTTGGGATTGAAATGAAAACAGCTTTTCTAGTGTGGCCACTGCTGAGTTTTCCAAATTTGCTGGCATATTGAGTGCAGCACTTTCACAGCATCATCTTTCAGGATCAGTATTCTTGCCTTGAGAACCGCATGAACAGTATGAAAACAGTATAAATAGATTAAGAACCCCTAATTAATCAGACATTAGCTAGATGTTACCATAAAGTTATTTTCCTAGTATAATTAAAATCCCTATTCAGTTGACTTTAAGAAAAATTATCTTTTACAATTGGAGGGTATCTGTCTGAGTCTTATGGAAGGATTTAAATGCAGAATTGAGGTTTCACCAGGGTAGAAAAGTAATTCTGCCTGGGAACAACAGCTTTGGCCCATGCCATATGTTCAAACTTTCCCATAATCATCCCTTTCTGAGTACTCATCCTAGGAATTCAGGACTGGCTTACTTGCCATAATAGTGTAAGCCAGTTCTTGTAAATTCACTCTTCTGTGTGCTCTCTTTCTATATGTGTGTGTGCATACTTCAGTTTTATCTATTAATTTGGCTAGGTTATCATACCACTGATTTAAATGTTGCCATGAAAGTATTTATATAATCAGCTGAATTTAAGTAAAGGAGATTATTTTGTATAATGTGGGTGAACCTCATCCCATCAGTTGAAGGTCTTAAGAGCAAAAATGAGGTTTTCAAAGAATAAATGAATAAGTATGTGAGATATATATATATATATATATATATATATATACACAAATCTCATATGCTTTTCTTATTATGTATTATAATTACATACATTACATATATTATATATAAATCTTTTTATATATATATATATATATATATATATATATATATATAGTATAGGCATATTTCCTATGGGATCAGTTACAGATAAATGCAAGACATTGTACTGTGTTCTCTAGGAGATACATACATACATAGGAGTTCACTATTAGTAGAAAAAATAAGAAGAAAGCATTAATATGCAACAGAAAGTGATAATAAAACTATAAACAAGGTAAAGGTAAAATGATTTGGAAGTTCAATGCAGAAAAGTCATGGACAAACTGAAAAAACCCAAGAAGGGTTGAATCCAATTATTAATCAATTTACATCTAATTTTATACTTTACAGTGTAAAAGTAAATTTAAGACAGATAAAAGTTATTTCAGTTATAAACTTACACAGAGTGTATATATATATATATATCCTCCATTTTAAAATCCTTTTCACTGTGAAGTCTTAAAAAATGTGCTTCATGGCTTCACATATATATAAATATATGATATAGATAATCTATGATAAGTTTATTAATTAATCAAAATTAAGAAAAAAGTAGGACATTTTACGGTTTTTAAATTATGCTACTGTTTAGTTCAATAGCTGACTTATAAACACATTGTCCTGAGGGCAAAATATACAATCTATTCCTTTGGCATCGTATAGAAACAATTTAGGTCATCCATCATGGCTCAGTCAGTAAAATTCTGCCTGAAATTCAGGAGACCCAGGTTCAAACTCTGGGTCGGGAAGATCCCCTAGAGAAAGAAATGGCAACCCACTCCAGTATTCCTCCCAGAGAATCCCATGGACAGAAGAGCCTGGTGGGTCCATGGAGTCAGTGTCAGACATGACTGAGTGACTAAACTTTCAATTTAGAAACAATTTAAAATAAAAGGGAAAGGTGATTAGATTTGAATATCTCTAAAGGCATGAAGGTTTTTAATTAAATATTTGACCATGTTTCTATATTTAATTAAGGAAAATTCATACCTTTAGAGCTCTTTGAATCTAATCTTCTCATCCCTTTTATTCTATTTCTAAAGTTAAAGTTCTAGAACTAACACCCAAAAACTATATCCTTTTCATTATAGGGGACTGGAATGCAAAAGCAGGAAGTCAGGAAATACCTGGAGTAACAGGCCAATTTGGCTTTGGAATAAAAAACAAAGCAGCCAAAGGCTAACAGACTTTTGCAAAGAGAAAGCACTGGTCATAGCAAACACCCTCTTCCAGCAACACAAGAGAAGACTCTACACATGGACGTCACCAGATGGTCAATACTGAAATCAGATTGATTATATTCTTTGCAGCCAAAGATGGAGAAGCTCTATACAGTCAGCAAAAACAAGACCAGTAGATGACTGTGGCTCAGATCATGAACTCCTTATTTCCAAATTCAGACTGAAATTAAAGAAAGTGGAGAAAACCACTAGACCATTCAGGTATGACCTAAATCAAATCCCTTATGATTATACAGTGGAATAAGAAATAGATTCAAGGGATTAGATCTGATAGACAGAGTGCCTGAAGAACTATGGACAGAGGTTTGTGACATTGTACAAGAGGCAGTGATCAATACCATCCCCAAGAAAAAGAAATATAAAAAGGCAAAATGGTTGTCTGAGGAGGCTTTACATATAGCTGAGAAAACAAGAGAAGTGAAAGGCAAAGGAGAAAAGGAAAGATATACCCATTTGAATGCAGAGTTCCAAGGAATAGCAAGGAGAGATAAGAAAGCCTTCCTCAGTGATCAGTGCAAAGAAATAGAGGAAAATAATAGAATGGGAAAGACTGGAGATCTCCTCAAGAAAATTAGAGATACCAAGGAAACATTTCATGCAAAGATGGGCATAGTAAAGGACAGAAATGGCATGGACCTAACAGAAGCAGAGGATATTAAGAAGAGGTAGCAAGAATACACAGAAAATCTATACAAAAAAGATCCTCGTGACCCAGATAACCATGATGGTGTGATCACTCACCTAGAGCCAGACATCTTGGAATGCAATGTCAAGTTGACCTTAGGAAGCATCACTATGAACAAAGCTAGTAGAAGCAATGGAATTCCAGTTGAGCTATTTAAAATCCAAAAAGATGATGCTGTGAAAGTGCTGCACTCAATATGCCAGCAAATTTGGAAAACTCAGCAGTGGCCACAGGGCTGGAAAAGGTCAGCTGTCATGCCAATCTCAAAGAATGCCAATGCAAAAGAATGCTCAAACTACCACACAATTTCACTCATCTCACATATTGGCAAAGTAATGCTCAAAATTCTCCAAGAAAGGCTTCAACAGTACATGAACCATTAACTTCCAGATGTTGAAGCTAGATTTCGAAAAGACAGAGGAACCAGAGATCAAATAGCCAACATCCATTAAATCATTGAAAAGGCAAGATAGTTCCAGAAAAACATCCAATTCTGCTTTATTGGATAAAACAAATCTTTGACAGTGTAGATCACAATAAACTATTGAAAATTCTTAAAGATATGGGAATACCAGACCACCTTACGTGTCTCCTGAGAAATTTGTATGCAGCTCAATAAGCAACAGTTAGACCTGGACATGGAACAACAGACTGGTTCCAAATAGGAAAAGGAGTATGTCAAGGCTGTATATTGCCACCCTGCTTATTTAACTTATATGTAGAAGGCATCATGTGAAATGCTGGCTGGATAAAGCACAAGCTGGAATCAAGACTGCAGAGAGAAATATCAATAAACTCAGATACACAGATGACACCACCCTTATGGCAGAAAGTGAAGAAGAACTTATTGATGAAAGTGAAAGAGGAGAGTGAAAAAGTTGGCTTAAAACTCAACATTCAGAAAACTAAGATCATGGCATCTGGTCCCATCATTTCATGGCAAATAGATGGGGAAATAATGGAAACAGTGGCAGACTTTATTTTTGGGGGCTCCAAAATCACTGCTGATGATGACTACAGCCATGAAATTAAAAGATGTTCCTTGGGAAAAAGCTATGACCAACCTAGACAGCATATTAAAAAGCAGAGACATTACTTTGCCAACAAAAGTCTGTCTAGTCAAATCTATGGTTTTTCCAGTAGTCATGTATGGATGTGAGAGTTGGACTATAAAGAAAGCTGAGCACCAAAGAATTGATGCTTTTGAAC
Source organism: Bos grunniens (assembly GCF_055505025.1). Taxonomy (NCBI): domain Eukaryota; kingdom Metazoa; phylum Chordata; class Mammalia; order Artiodactyla; family Bovidae; genus Bos; species Bos grunniens. The sequence continues at coordinate 140,168,618 of NC_141194.1, forward strand.
TGTGGTGTTGGAGAAGACTCTTGAGAGCCCCTTGGACTGCAAGGAGATCCTAAAGGAAATCAGTCCTGAACATTCTTTGGAAGGACTGATGCTGAAGCTGAAACTGCAATACTTTGGCCACCTGATGTGAGAACTGACTCATTGGAAAAGACCTTGATGCTGGGAAAGATTGAAGGCAGGAGAAGACAGGGATGACAGAGGATGAAATGTTTGGATGGCATCACTGACTCAATGAACACTGAGTTTGAGTAAGCTCCAGAAGTTGATGATGGATAGGGAAGCCTGGAGTGCTGTAGTCCTTTGTAGGTCACAAAGAGTCATGCATGACTGAGCAACTGACCTGAAATGAACTGACCATGTCACATAAAACAACATGTATCCATTGGAGACCATTAATAAACACAAATGAAATATGTCTGTGGCAGTTACTCATTTCTGGGACATGTCAAAATTTTGTAATTATTTCAAACAATGGTACTAATATTTTAATAGTCAGTCTTATTTGGTAGACTAAATTATAAATGTTATAATACTTAGATATGTATCCTGGCCACAGTTACCCATCTGTTTTAGCTTGTAGTACACCATGTTTCTCCATCATTCATACTTTCTGTGTTCTTGTTCATTTCCCTTCATTTTCACTTTAAATCTATATAACCGAAAGACTGAGTTTTCCACTGGTGATGCAAAGTAAAGCACAGTCATCAGTGAATCTTACAAACTTTCTGAAATGAGAAAAGGATTCGATTAAATTAAGCAGATAGTATTCACCTGGTCAAAAATGTATTACTAATCAAATTCCTAGGTAAACAAATTTCAAACTTTAGCCAGAGAAGAAAAAAGTTCTCTCCATGCAATATGAACACAGGGTTAATGTTGGCTCTCCTGATATAGCAGTCTATATGGCAATGACACAACATATACACATAAATTAATGTTTAGTAAATTGGACCAAATGTCTCTCTGTTTACATTTGGTCAGACACATTTTAAAATGTATTATATTAGCTCCCAGTGAAATAAATAAGAAGCTCTCTTCTACCTATAGCAGGCTGTCTCAGCATAGAACACTGTTCCTTGGAAGCAGGTACTATGACACATTTTTAATCAGAGTTCTACTAATTAATCCCCCTGGAATGGTACATCTGAGAGAAGCAAATGCATCCTTTCATTAAAATCCAAGTCCTTTCCATAAAAACCAGTAATTTCTGTTTTCATTTACAGAAAAGATGATGGGAATTCACCAAATTGGCTCCTAGTGTGGTATTCAAGGAGTAAGCGTGAGGGTCAGAAAGCAAATTAACACAGACCTCAATCAGATGTTGAATAGCTTCATACTGACAAGTGTAGGAGGAGAATTAGTTATTTAATTCCAGCTAAATAAAACCATTTAGTTGAAATGAGACAAATTACTGAGTAAACAATTTAACTGCATCAACATGAGGCTTAATAATATTTTATTTGTTTAACCAAAAATCAACAATGGAAATAGCATAGAAACCACTTTTCACTACCATTGGTAACTAACACTGTTTCTGTATCCCATGGCTTTAATAGTCAGGAAATGTGTGATTTATTGCTGTTGAATTAGAGACCTGTTTTCAACACAATTTAATTAATGTGATAAGCATTTATACAATAATAATGTGGTTATAAGAAGTGCAATATGATAAAGTAGAAAAAGATACCATTGAAAGTATATAAAACTACAAAATCATCCTGCAGCAGAAAGGAAGGCAGAGTGTCCCTTTGCAAACTACCTCCAAATCCCATCTCCAAACTTCTTCAGTGACCCTCCAATGCGAACATGCTCTCTCAAGATTATATAAGCTAATGAAACCATTTATCTATACAGACTCTAGTTTAAGCTCATAAAGTTGTAGTATACCAACCCAACTAAGGCATAACCAAGCAAAATGACTTATGAAATCTGAATAAAAATCAAATTACTGAGAGGAAAAATGTCAAATCCACTATTTTATACAAAAAAAAGAAGAAACCTGCATGAATACTAGATTTTTATGCAGCTATTAAAAATGTGTATTTTTTAAGAAACATGGTTGAGTTATGCCACTTTAAATTCAAAGCAAAAAAAAGAACAATATGTACAACAAACTGCAAGTATCTGAAAATGTGTAAGTGGATAAGTACAAGAAAGGAATACATGAGGATAAAAATAGTTGCTCTGTTAGGATTATGTAATTTTGGAATTTTTCTCTTTCAAAGACTCCTTTAGTATTATTGATACATCAACTTATTCACTAAAGTCCAATGAACAGAAAATCCAAACAAAAAAACATATCCAACAAAGAAAAATTATAGCCCGTGGCTCAGTACAATTTTCCTTACAAGCATTATACTTTAACAGCACAAAAACTGTATCATAGAATGTATAGGTTAAATGAAAAACTCTTGTTATGGTTGGGTCCTCTCTCTTCCCACTGTCTCAGAATATTTGAAAAAAGGGCAGAACAAATAGACTGGTATCCATTAGGAGGACTTCTATTATAGGGAAATTTTTACTTTGAAACATTAGAATTTCTCATTTGAAGATCATCCTCAGGGTCTTATTGATCTTTGTGTTCTTAGCTCAGGCCTGGCTCAGTTGCTCAATAAAGACTTCTACAATTAATAGCTAAATGATTATTATTATATCTGAACACAAACTTTTCGGCTACAATCTTTGTATAATAGCAACTGTGAATAAGATTTATTGGAGATTTCAGAATAATTACAGGGTCCATTATTGAAAACATAATACTCAGTGATTTTTATAAAACTGGTCTACTAAATCAGAAGCCCAGGATGATTTATTTTATGAAACTTTCCAAATATTTAGGAAGCTTGTAAAAAATTTTGAAAATATACTTTGTGCATGTTAACTGACTTTTCAGGTCTCTAAAACAAGAAGAATAAACCAGTAATGTATTCTACAGAGAATGTACTCCCAAGAAGTTTGGTAATAACAAACATCATGAGAACAACATAAAAACTATTCTTGCATTTCATTACTATCCTTTCATAAATATAGGCAGAAGCATATGTGCACATACACACACACTCTTATGAGTGGTAGTGTAACTATGCATCTAGTAGAGGCAACATGTTATAATAGCAAATAATGATGACAGATAATTGGTGTGAACTTTCATCCAAGATAACTTCTGAGGAAATTAACCAGGTATCTGATAAATGCTGTTCATTTTTTTCAACAGAACGAACTGATCTGGCATCACAGGAATTTTTGAATCTTTAGAAGAGAGTTCATCCTAAATTGCTTCTCTAATGTTTATGAGAAGAAAAACTTATCTCAATATCTTGAAGAAAATTTGTGGGCCAAATAATGCATCACTGCTCTAAGCCAATTTGACATATAGAATTATAATTTTATAACACTTCTAGAGCATATAGTATATTTATTTCATATAAATCAGACAATAAAGGTTAGGATATTCCCACCCTGGATTACAGTATGTAACATCTTACAGAAAAAAGAAGTAATTTGCATGTTAGCCCTATACCTAGATTTGGTATATGAAAGTATGAAAGTATGATAAACTTGAGTTTTTAAAAACATGTAGCCACACTACCCACACCAGTGGTCCTAATGATGATACAGCAGGACATTACCATCCCCCTCCCCCACCTGATGGCAGCAGAACTCTGCTATCCCTGCAAAGGGGGTGCCAACAAGGCTAGTGTTTCCTGGCCCCCTACTCAGCAGCAGTAGTAGCAGATCTAAGTCTTGCATCTCCTAGCCATTCACACAGCAGCAAAAAGCAACCAAAATCTCCAGTCTCCCAGCTCTATACTCATGAGAACAAGATGGTCCAGACTTGATGTTTCCCATCTAACTACTCAACAGTAGGAAAACAAATAACAGGCTTGATATCTTCCTGGCTCCAAATCTAGTGGTAGATGGTGACTTAGAAACAACATTTATCAACACTTCTACCCAATGACAAAGGGTAGCCCAGGCAGCTGTCACCACCACCACCCCCGAGCAACACTGGCAGAGATTGAGCAGGAAGCTAACTGGCAAGGCAACTCAGTGCAGCAGAACAAGATAAATGTTCTGTTCCACAAACCCAGTGTTACTCAGTCTCCTAATGGCATATCAAAAGGCCTAGGGAATCCCTTTTGCCCACATGGGATAACCAACAGGAATTGGGGCATAGGAAAAACACTTCATCTGGCAATTATTATCTTGAAGCAAATGAAAAAAATTACAAAATTTCAGCAAAGAAACAGAAGCAAGGAAAAGAATCAGATGGAATTAAAACACTGGAAAAGACAAAAAAAAACAAAAAAGAATCAAAACCTTACTGAATGGTCTCAATATAGGAATGGAGAACACAGAGAAAAGATTCAGTAAACCTCAGGGCACAGAATTAGAATTCACACAAATTGAAAACCACACACACACACACACACACACATAAAAGAACAGGGCCTCAGAGACCTGGGAGGCAATAACAAAAGATCTAATATTTGTATCACTGGATAAGGAAAAGAGAATGGTATTCAAAAGGAACTTAAATCCTTAAAAGTGACTAAAGAAAGCTCTCCAAAAAAGAAAGAAAATAAAAGCAGAAGAAGGCGTGAAACTTCAGAAAGGAAAAGGAGGAATAAAAGAATGAATAATATAGGGATGACTATAAGGTGAGTTTCTTAAATCATACTTGATATCATACTCAATATTTTTATATTTATATATGTTAATATCTATAGCAACCATGAAGCAAGCTATAGGGTGATATAGTTTTAAAAAACTATAAGTAAATCAAGATTTACAAAAGTATCCCAATCAATATAGGAAGAAAAGAACAGAGAAACAAGAAACTGAGGGGGGAGAAAAGAGTAAATATATGTTAAAATGGTAGACTTATACATAACATATCAATAATTTATCTATAAATGGCATAAATACACAAAAGACAGAGATCAGCAGAATGGATAAAAACCAGTACACAGCTATATGCCATTTACACAAAATTCACTTCAAACAAAGAAGATTGAGTATACAGGGATGGAAAATATATATAATTGAAACACCAAACAAGTGGGAGTAGCTATGTTAATATCAGCTTAAGTATTATACATTTCAGAGCAAAAAAAAAAAAATTATTCAGGATGAAGTGGGACATTAAACAATAATGAAAGGATAAATCCATCAAAAATATATAGAGGTCCTAAATGTGTGTGTATTAAACAAGAGGCTGCAAAATAGGTGAAGCAAAACCTGAGCTGTACACAGAAACAGATAAATTCATGATTATACTTAAGAAATTCAACACCTCAGTTGCACCAGTTAATAAACTAACCAGAAATCAGGAAAGATGTAAAAACAATGGACAATATACTGTCAACCAACAGCACCTAATTAACACTTATAGAACACTCCCACACTATAGCAAGATAGGTATTATTTCCAAGCACCCACTAAACATTCACAAGATATACCATATACTGAGTCACAAAACAAATGTCAATAAAATTATATAGAACATGTTCTCTAAATATAATTGAATCAAACTAAAAATCAATAGAAAGAACACAATATATTTTAAAGACAAATATTTAAAAATTAAACAATGTACATCCAAATAACCATCAATCAAAAAGGAAGTCTCTTGCTAAATTTCAGAAAGTACTAGAAATTAAAGAAAATGAACACACAATATATCAAAATTTGTAGTATACTATTAAAGCAATGCTGAGTGGGAAATTTATAGCATTAAATACATACAACAGAAAAGAGAAAAGGCATCAAGTAAATAGGCTTAGTTCTTTCCTCAAGGTGATAGAAAAAGGAAGAGCAAAAGAAACCTGAGAAAACATAAAGAATGGAATAATAAAGAAAGCAATAAATTTAAAAATAGAGAAAACAAAGAAAACAAAAGGTTGGATCTTCGTGGCTAGTTGGCATTTTAACTAATGAGGCAAAAAATCTTCTACAAAATTAGGATTTGGTATGTACTATATTAGGTCTTTCCAACTGGCGCTAGTGGTAAAGAACCTGCTTGCCAATGCAGGAGATGTAAGAGACATGGGTTTGATCCCTGGGTCAGGGAGATCCCTGGAAAAGGAAATGGATACCCACTTCAGTATTCTTGCCTGGAGAATCTCATAGACAGAGGAGCCCCATGGATGGGCTACAGTCCATAAGGTTGCAAAGAGTTGGACATGACTGAAGTGACTTTGTGCACACACACGTATTAAAAATAAATGTAGATGTAATCATCAGTTAAACTAATAAACTGCAACTCCCGAATTAATTCTGTGACTTTGAAAGTTAGAAGAAAATTAGATATTATACCAGAAGTCATTATTTAGTCTACACGGAAAAATCTGTGATGGACTTTTAGAATATGGCTACTCAAACTCCTAACCACTCACCTTCTTCTCTCCCAATAATTTGTAAATATGGTACTGAAGCTTTATGATTTCAAATAAAAATTCAATATGTTAAAGACTCAAAAGGGGATTCTTATTCATATATATATATACGTATATATATATACGTATATATATATACGTATATATATATATACACACATATATATATATAAAATCTAAAACTCTAAACCTATATTTTAAAGATATGGGACAGTTGAGTAGGGAAGATACTTTTGTGTTAAGGCAGAATAAGGGCATTCTCAAAACAAGCAGAGGGTAATATTACATTTATTGTACTTATAGGCGAGGATAGCTATAACTTCTGGAAAAGAACATAAACTAGAATTTTGGAAATGAAGGAGATCCCAGAAGCCATCTGTTATATAGTATATACAATAGGTCAAATAAACTAATTGTCAAGTTCCTAAACTGGAGAATAATATTGTGATTTTCTAAATGTATTTGTTTAATGATAATATGCTTTCTACTAAATGAAAAACAAATTTGAAGGTCTTAGGTATAAACTAGAAAAACATGTGTAAGATGTGTAATTTAAGATTCAACATAGTAAAGATGTCAACTCACTGGAATGCTAGGAAAGATTGAAGGCAAGAAGAGAAAGGGACAACAGAGGATGAGATGGTTGAATGGCACCACCCACTAAACAGATATGAATTTGAGAAACTCAGGGAGATAGTAGAGGACAGAGGAGCCTAGTGTTCTGCAGTCCACAGGGTTGTGAAGAGTGGGACATGACTTAGTGACTGAGCAATAACAACAACATGTTTATTGCCACATAATTCAAAATAGCCAAGATATGTAAACAACCAAACACTCATCAATAGATTAATGGATAAAGATGTGTTACATATACATTATGGAATACTATTTATCCAAGAGAAAAGAAGGTATCCTTTCATTTGTGACAATGTAGTTCAACCTTGAGCACATTATTCTAAATGGGTTGTCAGGCAAAGACAAGTACCATATGATATTACTTTTATGTGGAGTCTAAAAAAATTAAACCTGTAAGGAACAGAATAAAATAGTGGTTACCAGGGAATGTGGGTAAGAAATATAAGACAGAGGGTAAAACCTTTTAATAACTAGTAAAAAAAAAAAAAGCCATAGCTAATTAACACAGCAATGAACATAGACAAAAATAGGGTACTATAATTCTGTAATGTGATAATTATCACTATAAGGGAATCATATCACAATTTATAAATGCATCATTGAAAAGACCCTGACTCTGGGAAAGATTGAAGGCAGGAGGAGAAGGGGACAACAGAGGATGAGATGGTTGGATGCCATCATTGACTTGATGGACATGAGTTTGAGCAAGGTCTGGGAGTTGGTGATGGACAGGGATGCCTGTGGTGCTGCAGTCCATGGGGTCACAAGAGAGTCAGACGCAACTGAGCGACTGAACTGAACAGAATGCACTGTACATCTTAGACTTATACAATGTTACAGATCAAATTAATTCAATAAAATGCTTATTAAATAGTAATCATTTCAATTCTCTTCATTTAAATTTGTAGATACAGAAAAACCTTAGTGATCTTACCTTAGGTGACTGACATCTTTAACTACATAGCAATGAGGAGAAAGATACTTTAGCTTTATCTTAGCAAACCAATTCAAATCATTTTCAGCATGTGTTTGGGTTATTGTAAATTCCAGAGATAAGATTGGTTTATGATGAACTGCTAGAGTAGGTGCAGCAAGAAAAGGATGAATAAAACCAATAGCAGAGTTCAAAATGCAGTTCTTAACTGCTTTGAAAAGAATTGTAGAGCATTTTAAGCAGGTACAAACAAAGGGAAGAAATATCTTTTAACAGAAGTTTTATTTGGTTATCCAGGAAACACTTCTGTCTCTGGAGGAATACATTCATTTGCTCTGTTTAGTTATGTGAATTTCACCTACGCATATGTATGCTTTTGTTATGCAAAATGCCATGGGGTGTTTTTAGTGCTTATTTTCTTCTCTCTCTCTCTCTTTTTACATTAAGAATTACATATCAAGGGACAATATATTATTTTGTGCAAAATATATAACTACAGCCAAAGCAGGAGGTAGCATTTAAGTGCTGTTGCTATGGATAGAATCTTGAGGCCAGTAATATTTTCTAATTAGAAGTTTGCTCTGCATCATCCTTTTCAAATCCATTATGGTTTTAAATGTTAAACTGTGGTGGTTTTTCAAATATTGCTTGGATAATGGTGATTAGGAAAAAGTCGAAATAAATGTCCACTGGGTGCCCCTACCTGAATTGTTCTCAGGCAATTAAAAATGAGAATATCCTGTACAGAATTCCATCATTTATACCACCAATACTCCTTCTGTGTCCCTTATTTTGATAAATTGCTCTAAATTTCTTACAGATCCCAAATTAAATAAATGTAGTTCCTTGATTCTCCACCACAGCAGCATATTAGGATAACCTAAACAGATTGTTTTTAATCAATAGGCCTTGTTTTCTTTATAGGGGTTTAAGTTTATAGACAGGCAAATACAGGATTTCCACATCCTCCCTTTCTCCATGTACAGTTTCCTTTAAAATTCACATTTTGTGTCAGTATAGTACAATCATTACAACTGTTAAAAAGAAAGAACAGGTCCACAATGGAGTCACTTATGCTAACATCCACTAAGACTTAAAACCTAAACCCACTGCATTCTCAGTCTCTCCCATGAGTGGAATTTTAAACCAAAATCAGTTTAAAATCTCCCAGTCAACACCACGGAAGTAATTTACCTAAAATCCCCAATATTCCTCTAAAGGCAGGTGATCTTAGTCGCACCAATACTCCGTTTTAACTTCCTTGGCCCACCATTTTCCTGCCTATAAAAAAATTTTTCTTTTACTTATTTTTTAAAATTGGAGGATAATTGCTTTACAAGGCTGTGTTAGTTTGTGCTATACAACAGTGTGAATGATCTGTAAGTATACATACATCTCCTCTCTCTTGAAACTCCTTCCCATGCCCCCATCTCCCATTTTCATTTTGTACAACTCCTAAGAGTGCCTTTCTACTTGCTAGATGAGATACCGCCAGGTCCAAGAACTGTGGATTAAAACCAATTAGATATTTAAATTTACTCAGTTGAATTTAAGTTTTTAACACACCTGGTGAACCAATACTGACACATTAACTGAATTTCCATAGTTTACATCAGGATTCACTCTTTGTGATATACATTCCATGAGTTTTAAAAGATGCATCATGACATATTTCCATCACTATTGTATCATATAGAATAGTTTCAGGGTCCAAAAAATCCTCTCTTCTCTACCTACTCATCCCTCCCTTACAACCTCATAACCCCTAGCAACCACTGATCCCTTTACTAGCATAACAGTTTTTCTTTTCCACAAAGTCATAGAATTGGAATCATAAAATATACAGCCTCCTTAGGTAGGCTTCTTTGACTTAGCAGTATGCTTTTAATATTTCACCATGTGTCTCCATGGCTTGGTAGCTAATTTTTTTTAACCTCTGAATAATATTCCATTGTCTAGATGGACCAGTTTGTTTGTCCATTCACTTATTGAAGGTTATCTTGACTGCTTTGGTGTTTTGGCAAATGTGATAAAGATGCTATAAACATTCATACGCAAATGCTTGCATAGACCTTAGTTTTCAGGTTATTTGGGTAAATACCAAGGAGCAAGACTACTAAATTATATGGGAAGAGTATGTTGAGTTCTGTCAGAAACCGCCACACTGTCTTCCAGTTTGAATATATCATTTTTCATTCCCACCAGCGATGAATGAGTGTCTGTTGCTCCACATTCTCATCATTTGTTGCCAGTGTTTTGAATTGTAGCCATTCAAATAGTTGAGTAGCAGTATTCCATTGGTTTAATTTGCAATTAGCCCATGGCATATGATGTTAAGCATCTTTTTACATGATTCTTTGCCATCTGCATATCTTCAAGGATGTGTCTCTCTTCAGATATCTGGTCAACTTTTGAATTGGACTGTTTTCTTTTTGAGTACTCTTGCCTAGAAAATTCCATGGATGGAGGAGCCTGGTGGGCTACAGTCCATGGGGTCACAAAGAGTCAGACACGACTGAGCAACTTCACGACTTCATGACATGATGAGCTCCTTGTATATGTTGGATATTGGTACTTTATAAGATATGTATTTTGCAAAGATTTTCTCCCAGCCTGTGGTTTATCTTTTAATTTTCGTAAAAGTATCTTTCATAGGGCAGAAGTCTTTAATTTCACTGAAATTCAACTAGCAATTTTTACTTTCATAGATCATGCTTTTAGTGTTGTATCTGAACAATCATCACCAAACCAAGGCACAATATTCCATTTTTTTAAATGGTGATATCCAGGCCACACATAAGAGGTGGCCTAGGCAATAGCATTTTTAAAGTCCATCCCTGCCCCTGCAATTTTCATGCTTGACCATAGTGAGAAATTACTACTAAGAAAGTAAGCTTATATAGAGGATCATGTCATCTGCAAATAGTGAGAGTTTTACTTCTTCTTTTAAAGGAATTCAAATTGGAAAAGAAGAAGTAAAACTCTCACTATTTGCAGATGACATGATCCTCTACATAGAAAACCCTAAAGACTCCACCAGAAAATTACTGGAACTAATCAATGACTATAGTAAAGTTGCAGGATATAAAATCAACACACAGAAATCCCTTGCATTCCTATACACTAATACTGAGAAAACAGAAAGAGAAATTAAGGAAACAATTCCATTCACCATTGCAACGGAAAGAATAAAATACTTGGGACTATATCTACCTAAAGAAACTAAAGACCTATATATAGAAAACTATAAAACACTGATGAAAGAAATCAAAGAGGACACTAATAGATGGAGAAATATACCATGTTCATGGATTGGAAGAATCAATATAGTGAAAATGAGTATACTACCCAAAGCAATTTATAGATTCAATGCAATCCCTATCAAGCTACCAACAGTATTCTTCACAGAGCTAGAACAAATAATTTCACAATTGGTATGGAAATACAAAAAACCTTGAATAGCCAAAGCGATTCTGAGAAAGAAGAATGGAACTGGAGGAATCAACCTACCTGACTTCAGGCTCTACTACAAAGCCACAGTTATCAAGAGAGTATGGTACTGGCACAAAGACAGAAATATAGATCAATGGAACAAAATAGAAAGCCCAGAGATAAATCCACACACATATGGACACCTTATCTTTGACAAGGGAGGCAAGAATATACAATGGATTAAAGACAATCACTTTAACAAGTGGTGCTGGGAAATCTGGTCAACCACCTGTAAAAGAATGAAACTAGAACACTTTCTAACACCGTACATAAAAATAAACTCAAAATGGATTAAAGATCTAAACGTAAGACCAGAAACTATAAAACTCCTAGAGGAGAACGTAGGCAAAACACTCTCTGACATACATCACAGCAGGATCCTCTATGACCCACCTCCCAGAATATTGTAAATAAAAGCAAAAATAAACAAATTGGACCTAATTAACCTTAAAAGCTTCTGCACATCAAAGGAAACTATTAGCAAGGTGAAAAGACAGCCTTCAGAATGGGAGAAAATAATAGCAAATGAAGCAACTGACAAAAAACTAATCTCAAAAATATACAAGCAACTCCTATAGCTCAACTCCAGAAAAATAAATGACCCAATCAAAAAATGGGCCAAAGAACTAAATAGACATTTCTCCAAAGAAGACATACAGATGGCTAACAAACACATGAAAAGATGCTCAACATCACTCATTATCAGAGAAATGCAAATCAAAACCACTATGAGGTACCATTTCACACCAGTCAGAATGGCTGCAATCCAAAAGTCTACAAATAATAAATGCTGGAGAGGGTGTGGAGAAAAGGGAACCCTCTTACACTGTTGGTGGGAATGCAAACTAGTACAGCCACTATGGAGAACAGTGTGGAGATTCCTTAAAAAACTGGAAATAGAACTGCCTTATGATCCAGCAATCCCATTGCTAGGCATACACACTGAGGAAACCAGAAGGGAAAGAGACACGTGTACCCCAATGTTCATTGCAGCACTGTTTATAATAGCCAGGACATGGAAGCAACCTAGATGCCCATCAGCAGATGAATGGATAAGAAAGCTGTGGTACATATACACAATGGAGTATTACTCAGCCATTAAAAAGAATACATTTGAATCAGTTCTAATGAGGTGGATGAAACTGGAGCCTATTATACAGAGTGAAGTAAGCCAGAAGGAAAAACAGTATACTAACGCATATATATGGAATTTAGAAAGATGGTAACAATAACCCTGTGAACCAGACAGCAAAAGAGACAGTGATGTATAGAACAGTCTTATGGACTCTGTGGGAGAGGGAGAGGGTGGGAAGATTTGGGAGAATGGCATTGAAACATGTAAAATATCATGTATGAAACGAGATGCCAGTCCAAGTTCTATGCACGATACTGGACGCTTGGGGCTAGTGCACTGGGATGACCCAGAGGGATGGTATGGGGAGGGAGGAGGGAGGAGGGTTCAGGATGGGGAACACATGTATACCTGTGGTGGATTCATTTTGATATTTGGCAAAACTAATACAATTATGTAAAATTTAAAAATTAAATAAAATTAAAAAAAAAAAAGAAAGTAAGCTTAGAGTCATCTTAGTTTATCATGGTTCTTAAATCCTAAGAACTCCTAGTTTATAGAGACCTTTCTCAATCTGTTCATGAAAACTGCCTGTTGCTTCTTCATTCCAGAGTACAAAGTGTGTCCCAGATACATGAATACATAACTTATAAAGCCTTTGATGAGACTTCATTTTAAGGTTTTCTTTTAATACAGCACAGCAACATTTCAATGTAAGAATTATTTTGTCAAAATTTAGCAAGATCCGAAGACGTTTCCATCCTTATAAGAAAAATATCAGTATTAAAAATAATTACATATTTCCATGTTCCACTGAAATATTTTGGGTCACAAATTGGCAAAGCACCATATTTGTTTCAAAAATGTTTCCATGTTGTCATATTTGCTGCATTAAAATGCACCACACACTACAATATCCTGGTACCATGACATTCTAGTTTTTCCACCTCTCGATAACTTCCACATGCTTTTACTGTTACTGCATAATTCAGACCCTCATCATCCTCCAAATGATTTATCACTTGCCTTCATGACACCCATCAGTTGAATTTCCACTGTATATAGATTAAAGGGCAATTTACTTAGTAAGACATGGAGGACTCTGTAAGCCATATCTGTTAGTCCAAAAGTACACCAAGTCTGTCTCAAAACACAATGCTTGGTCCACAGAAGTGATGAGGAATATGAAAAGCAAATCTGCCAGATCTGAGATCATTGTGCTATTCCTCAACCTCCCCACACTGTTCCTTCCTAAACATGATATACCTACTCCAGCACTTACCCAAACTCATCTTTGAGAATCTTTCAACTTCAACAGTCTCTCCCTTCTCTGAAATCTAAGTACTAAGAGCCATTTTATAATACGGTTAACTATTTATTGTTTTCTGACAATTTTGTGAATACAAATTAATTCTACTGACCAAAACTGTATGCTTATCCTGTTTTTTTTTTTTTTTTTTTTTTACTATTGGCATTTATTGGAGATGTTTGGGGTTCAGTTCCATACTACCACAATAAAGCAAATAACACAAAGAGTCACAAATGTTTTTTGGTTTTCCAATGTGCATAAAAGTTACGTTTACACTATCAGTTCAGTTCAGTTGTTCAGTCATGTCTGACTCTTTGTGACCCCATGAACCGCAGCACACCAGGCCTCCCTGTCCATCACCAAACTCCTGGAATTTACCCAAACTCATGTCCATTAAGTCGGTGATGCCATCTAACCATCTCATCCTCTGTCATCCCCTTCTCCTCCTGCTTTCAATCTTTCCCAACATCAGGGTCTTTTCAAATGAGTCAGCTCTTAGTGTAGTCTATTAAGTGTGCAATAACATTACATCTGAAAAAAAATGCACATGCATTACTTTAAAAATACTATATTGCTTACAAAAAATAGCTAACCATCATCATCGGCACCTTCAACAAATCTAATCTCTTTGCTGGTGGAAGGTCTTGCTTCCATGTCAATGGCTGCTGACTGACTAGAGTTATTGTTGCTGAAGGCTTGGGTGGCTGTGGCAACTTCTTAAAATAAGACAACAATGAAGTTAACTATACCAATTGACTCTTTCTTTCATGAACAATTTCTCTGTAACATGAAATGCTGTTTGATAGCATTTCACCCACAGGAGAACTTTCAAAATTGGAGTCAATCCTCTCAAACCCTGCTGCTGCTCTAGTAAGAAAGTTTATGTAAAATTCCAAATCCTTTGTTACTATTTCAGCAATCTTCATAATATCTTCACTAGGAGTAGATTCTATCTAAAGAAACTGCTTTATTTACACATTACTAAGAAGCAATTCCTCATCCATTCAAGTTTTAGCTTGAAATTGCAGCAATTCACTCACATCTTTAGGCTCCACTTTTAATTCTAGTTTTCTTGCTCTTTCCACCACACCTGTAGTGACTTCTTTTACTGGTCTTGAACCCCTCAAAGTGATCCATGAGGGGTTGGAATGGACTTTTCTCTGGATTCAGTTCAGTTCAGTCGCTCAGTTGTGTCCGACTCTTTGTGACCCCATGAATCACAGCACGCCAGGCCTCCCTGTCCATCACCAACTCCCAGAGTTCATACACACATGTGCATCAAGTCGGTGATGCCATCCAGCCATCTCATCCTGTGTCGTCCCCTTCTCCTCCTGCTCCCAATCCCTCCCAGCATCAGGGTCTTTTCCAATGAGTCAACTCTTCGCATTAGGCTTTAACATAAGGGAATTTTGTGGCTGACTTGATCTTCTATCCAGACCATTAAAACTTCCTGTGTATCAACAATAAGTCTGCTTCACTGTCTTATCATGCACGTGTTCACTGGAGTAGCATTTTTAATTTCCATCAAGAATTTTTTCTTTGCATTCATAACTTGGCTAATTGTTTCACAAAGGAGGCCTAGCTTTCAGCCTATCACAGCTTTAGCATGCATTCCTCACTAAACTCAATCATTTCTAGTTTTTGTTTTAAATTGAGAGACGTGTTACTCATCCTTTCACTTGAACATGTAAAGGACACTGTAAGGTTACTAACTGGCCTAATTTTAATAGGGAGATCTGGAAGAGGGGGATGGGATCAGGAGAATATCTGGTCAGTGGAGCTGTAAGAATACACAAACATTAATTTTACCATCTTATTTGAGTGCAGTTTGTGGCAGTTTACAATTTTTAAAAACCATGATATTTGCAAAGCACAAAAAGCTAAGTGCAACAAAATGAGATATGCCTGTATTTGGCATCTGCAACATCACCTACCATCCATTTGGTCACACAGTAGGTGGACTTTCCTGGTAGCTCAGCTGGTTAAGAATCTGCCTGCAATGCAGGAGACCCCATTTGGATTCCTGGGTTGGGAAGATTCCCTGCAGAAGTAATAGGCTACCCACTCCAGTATTCTTGGGCTTCCCTGGTGGCTCAGCTGGTAAAGAATTTGCCTGCGGTGTGGGAGACCTGGGTTCAGTCCCTGGGTTTGGAAGACCCCCTGGAGAAGGGAATGGCTGCCCATTCCAGTATTCAGTCCTTGAGAATTCCAAGGGGTTGCAAAGAGTCAGACATGACTGAGTGACTTTCACTTCACTTCAGGTGCTCAGAAGTTTATTAATTAGACAATTTCAGAACTCTTCAGTATTGGTCCAGTCCATTAATATGTGATTTGCATATATGGCTGCATTAATACTTATATATTACTAAACATTATTGATTGTCCATGTACCAGGAACTCTGTTATGCACTAAAAATACAAAGAATAAGATAGAGTCCCTACCCCTAAGGAGCTTTAAATCTATGGGGGGAAACATGCTTTCAAACAGATTACATTACAGATTGTTGTGTACTCTCTTAAGCATAGACTCCTATGCCCACGAAGATCATCTAACAGGATTTGGGGTTGTGGAGTAGAGAAGCCTTCTTAGAGGAGATGAGATCTAAATTATGTTGAGTGATAAAGAACAGGATTCACTTGTGGGTATTTCCCAGATGAAATGAGTGCATATATACCTCAAGAGACATATATAAGAATGCTCATAGCAGCTTAATTCATAGTAAATTCAAAGTGGAAACTACTGAAATGTCCATAAGCAGTACAATGAATTTTTAAATGGTTGCAAATTCATACAATGGAATACTA
Source organism: Bos grunniens (assembly GCF_055505025.1). Taxonomy (NCBI): domain Eukaryota; kingdom Metazoa; phylum Chordata; class Mammalia; order Artiodactyla; family Bovidae; genus Bos; species Bos grunniens. The sequence continues at coordinate 140,185,264 of NC_141194.1, forward strand.
TATAGTAATGAGAAAGTGTGAACTACTGCTACATGCAACAATGTGGATGAATCTCATAAACAACGTTGAGCAAAAGTTATAAAGTAATATATACATTTATATCAAATTTTAAAAACAGAAAAAATAACCTACAATTATGGCGATTAGGTTTAGACAGAAGGAAATAGCTTGAGGGATCATGAAGAGATTTTTTAGAGTTACTGTAAAGAGAATTTAGTTATGTTCTTTTTTTTTTTTCATCTGGTTACATGAATGTATTCATGGGTATGAAAAAAATATATGAGAATAAGAAATATGGTAAAGGTAAGAAACAACAAACAGTTAAATTTTATTGAAACTCAAAGCTCCAGGCATAAGATTTTAAGAGGTAAAGCTGGAGGGATCATAGAGGGACTTATAACCATTAAGTGGAGATTGAGCTTTATCCTAAAGAGAATTTAGAAGACATGAACTATTTTAAATAGAAAGGGGATATGATACTTTCACTATTTAAAGATGTACCTGGATGCTCTAGGAAAAATAGTTTGGACAGGATAAAAAATGACAACAGGAAGACAAAACAGATGTCTATTAGAGCAGTATGGGTGAGAAATAAATTATATTAAGGTTTTAATGAAGGTGGAGAAAAGCAAATGTATTCTGGATATTTTGAAGATAGTGCTGAAAGAATTCAGGTATTATTTAGATTTAATGAAGCGAGAAATTAAGAATGACTTTTAGGTTTCTGGATTAGTTTATGTGAATTCATCTCATGTAATGGACAGTCTTTTAGCCATAGGTGTTTGTTTTGAACTGTAAGTCTGAATAGTGAGGGATCAGAGCTATGAATATATAATGCCAGCATCTGTCTGCCCCATCCCTGCATATTTAGAATAGCCTAGTCATAAACAGACACCAGTGTCATTCTGCTCAGTAAGAGTAGTATCTTACTTTTCTCCACAATACTCTCCTGCTGGAGCCTAGCTATGGCCTTGATTCTGCTTACTTTGTCACTCTTTGCAGCCAGTCCTGCCCTAACCCTTTATTGCCTGATCTTGATTCTTCACATTCTTTTGGTACAGCATTTCCCAAACTGTGATTTGTAAAGAAGCAGAATCAAAATCACCAGGGAAACTTAGTGATCAATCAGATTCTGAGACCATTTCCATCACAGCTACCTTAAACATAAAAATTGGGGTGTGTTTGTTTTGCAAAGGTATTGCCATGAATGGAATTAGGTCCGCCACAAATTCATGTTGGTATCTTAACGCCCAGTGTGATGGTACTTGAAAATGGGATCCTTTGGAGGTAATTATATTTAGATAAGGTCATGACAGGGATTAGGGGTGGGTGGGAGGTTTCACAATGGGATGAGTAACCTTATAAGAGGAAGAAATACCAGATCTCTCTCTGCCATGTGATAACACAGCAAGAAGGTAGCTATCTATAGCCACGAAGACAGCTCTCACCAGAACATGACTATTCTAGCAACCTGATCTAGGAACTCCAACTTTGAGAAAATACTTCTCTGTTGTTGAAGCCATCCAGTCCCCTGAATTTTGCTATGGCAGCCCTGGTTGATTAATATAGATATAGAACACAAAGGCAACAAATGGAGCTGGCCTGCATAATGGAATGACACCAGGAAATGGAAGGCTGACAGGAGCGCGAATTATTCTCTTCTTACCTCTGGAGCTACATGAGCTGTTGTCTCTCCTTCTCTCTGTGATTTTTCTTTAGACTTCTTTCTCATAAGATTGATTTTCTCAAGTTTTCCACAAAAGGCCCTAACATGGTTAACGCTGAATGGCAGCCTCGGTTCCTGAGTCTAGATTTTCTCAGTTCCAGGAGTCAGAAGAGACCAAATAAAATAATTGTTGTGTTCCAATTCCAAGTTTCTAGCATGGAGAAAATGAATAGTTCTCCCTGGATCAGGTATCTGCCCCTCCTTCATTTAATTGTGGCCTAAGGTAAAGGTCTTATAATCCACTGTTCACCCAATAGGCTGTACATACAGAGTAGGCTCTCTAAGAAGTGTAGGTACAAGATCAGATGTCCGACCAGTTGCAAGATATGTGAGTCCTCTGAGGTATTATAAATGTATCTTTCCAGTAAGTGATATGTGTCTTTGTAGATTGTGACTGCTTTTTTTTAAAGTTTATTATTATTATTATTATTATTTTACTTTACAATATTGTATTGGTTTTGCCATATCAACATGTATCCACCACGGGTGTACACGTGTTCCCCATCCTGAACCCCGCTCCCACCTCCCTCCCCATACCATCCCTCTGGGTCATCCCAGTGCACCAGCCCCAAGCTTCCTGTATCCTGCATCAATCCTAGACTGGCGATTCGTTTCTTATATGATATTATACATGTTTTAATGCCATTCTCCCACATCATCCCCCCTCCCTCTCCCACAGAGTCAAAAAGACTGTTCTATACATCTGTGTCTCTTTTGCTGTCTCACATACACATGTCTACTTGTTGTGTTATTCTTTTCTCCTCCTCAATTTATCATTAGCATAAGTCTACTCATTTCATTTCTTCCTATTCTTCATTTTCTACCTTTTTTGGTTCTTCATCCTGCTCTTCTCATGCTCCACAACATTTTCCTCTTCCTCCTTCTATTCTTTTTCTTTCTCTTTCTGTCTCTCTCCCTTTCTCTTCTCCTCCTCTCTTCCCCATCCTTCCCTCTTTATATTGTCTTTAAAAGCCAGGAGTGCATTGATCCTTACAAAGGATACCTCTATTACCAGAAACACTAATTAATGGAATATGATAGTGAGAAGAGACTAACACTGTCAAAGTTAATGACAAATCACCTACAATAATATGTATTTAAAGTAAAACTGGCTGTGTTATTCATGCCATTTGAAAATAAGAATAGCATTAAGTACACATTTCTGAAGAGTTTCACTGTTTCATCTTGGATAGATAATTACCACTGATTATCTACCAAGTTGTACCTGAGGGTTCTTATAGATCTCAGTGCTTAAATTCATTTCAGGATGACTTTCTCTCTGAAGAGAGCATGTAATTATAATTATAATATAGAGGAGAAATTATATATATAGAGGAGAAATTACAATATAGAGGAATAATGGGAATGAAAAACTGTAGTGCATAAATAATGATGAGTCCCCTAGAATTTTCAGTTCATAAAAACCAGGCAAGGTTAAGCAAAGGCAAATCTATTGGCAGTCCAGTCACACACTGCCCACCCACCTATTAGAAATGCCCTCGAAGGCCAGAATATTTTTCTAGTGCTACCTTCAGTGATATTGTTTGAAAGAATGTTATCCACATTGATGTTCTTTGCCAACAGAATTTTACAAAAGGCTGCACTCTGGAAATTTCAGCATACAGTTATAACCCCAGGACCACAGGACATTGGTGAGACTTTAATTACTTGGTGGTTACCTGGTAGCTACATATTTAGTTGACTATGGTACTAATCATTTGTAAAGAGCTTCCTCCTCTTTGATAAAAGTTCATTCAAATAAAACAAGAGAGAAAAATAAAACCCAAGTAAGCCTTTAAAGAAACAAAACACTGAAAGACTATTACATGTCATCCTACCATAGGAAAAGATATACATTCCCTAATCAAACAACCCTTGGACTGCAAGGAGATCCAACCAGTCCATCCTAAAGGAGATCAGTCCTGGGTGTTCATTGGAAGGACTGATGTTGAAGCTGAAGCTCCAATACTTTGGTCACCTGATGCAAAGAGCTGATTCATTGGAAAAGACCCTGATGCTGGGAGGGATTGGGGGCAGGAGGAGAAGGGGACGACAGAGAGTGAGATGGTTGGATGGCATCATCGACTTGATGGACATGGGTGTGGGTGGACTCCGGGAGTTGGTGATGGACAGGGAGGCCTGACATGCTGCGGTTCATGCGGTCGCAAAGAGTCAGACACCACTGAGTGACTGAACTGAACTGAACTGAATCAAACAACCCCTGATATATTTTCCTCCATGGAAACAAAGGCCAATTTGCCCAAAGCAATGATCAATCTTGATTATTAAGATTTTCTGAGTGCATTTAAGCAAGTATTTATATAGTACCTATATCATACAAGGAGCTTCCCTGGTACCTCACTGGTAAAGAATCCACTTGGCTATGCAGGAGACCTGGGTTTAATCCCTCGGTCAGGAAGATCCCTGGGAAATGGCAACCCACTCCAGGATTCTTGTCTCGGGAACCTATGGATAGAGGAGCCTGGTGGGTTAGAGTCCATAGGGTTGCAAGAGTTCGATACAACTTAGCGACTAAACAAAAACAATTTCACACAAGTCGCTTAGTTGTGTCCAGCTCTTTGCAATCCCATGGACTGTAGCATGCCAGGCCTCCCTGTCCATCACCGACTCCTGAAGTTTACTCAAACTCATGTCAATTGAGTCAGTGATGCCATCCAACCATCTCATGCTCTGTCGTCCCCTTCTTCTCCCGCCTTCAATCTTTCCCAGCATTAGGATCTTTTCAAATGAGTCAGTTCATCACATCAGGTGGCCAAAGTATTGGAGTTTCAGCTTCAGCATCAGTCCTTCCAATGAATACTCAGGACTGATTTCCTTTAGGATGGATTGGTTGGATCTCCTTGCAGTTCAAGGGACTCTTAAGAGTCTTCTCCAACACCATAGTTCAAAAGCATCAATTTTTTGACTCTCAGCTTTCTTTATAGTCCACCTCTCACATCCATACATGACTACTGGAAAAACAATAGATTTGACTAGATGGACTTTGTTGGCAAAGTAATGTCTCTGCTTTTTAATATGCTGTCTATGTTGGTCATAGTGTATCTTCCAAAGAGCAAGCATCTTTTAATTTCATGGCTGCAGTCACCATCTGCAGTGATTTTGGAGCCAAGAAAAATAAAGTCAGCCACTGTTTCCATTATTTCCCCATCTATTTGCCATGAAATGATGGGACCAGATGCCATGATCTTAGTTTTCTGAATGTTGAGCTTTAAGCCAACTTTTCCACTCTCCTCTTTCACTTTCATCAAAAGACTCTTTAGTTCTTCTTCACTTTCTGCCATAAGGGTAGTGTCATCTGCATATCTGAGGTTGCTGGTATTTCTCCCTGCAATTTTGATTCCAGCTTGTGCTTATTCCAGTCCAGCATTTCTCATGAAGCCCCAGTAAGGGACAAATATATATGATATGGCCTATACATCTTAGAACTTAAAATCTAGAAGGAAAAAGCAGACATGTAGATGGGTGTATATTAGAGTTACTTAGACATAGCAGAATGTGCACAACCAAGTAAAAGAGGAGCAAAGAGAAAATAGCTTTCTATCAGGAGATGGGTTTGAGTATGTCCTTGCGAGAAGATTTAAGACATAAAAGAAAAAATTCCAGGCATAGGTAGGAAGTGAATGGGTGAGAAAAGAAATGAGAACCAGAACTTGGATGACATATTGACTAGAATATAAAAGAGGAGATGGATGAAATATTACAAGGGACAAATAGGTTACATTTTATGAATGACTGAAATGCTTATGAAAGGTGGAAAAGATGAGAAAATGGTATTAATGATGACTACAATTTTAATGTGTGGTGACTGGACAGATGGTGAGATCATAAGAGAGAATACATGAGATTAAGTAATGATATATTAGACTTTATACATACTGAGGTTGAACTACACAAATATATTCATAAAAATCACATTTATAAAATCAGTCTCAAATGCATGTCCACAATTAAAGAGTGATATTTAGACATGTGAGCACTGAATAAAGGGAAGAGTTAAATTCAGTAGAATAGACACACCATGCCTGAAAAAGCACAGCGTACATGACAGTTATGGATAGAGGTCTGGGGAACCAAAACCTTATGAATTATATAAAAAGAGTTGTCTGTGAAGAACATGAAAATAAAAAGTCAAAGTAAAGTTAAGAGAAGAATGTAAAGAAGGCTTTGCCAGACTAAAATAGATGAGTTCTAAAAAGAACATAGTTAATAGTATCATACCTGTTGTTATGAGACTATCAATAGAATACATTTTTAAAAATCCTAAACTTATAAATACATATACATGGGCTTCCCAGGTGATGCTAGCAGTAAAGAACCTGCATGTCAGTGCAGGAGACATAAGAGATGCGAGTTTGCAGGTCTAGACAATATAAACTACGTATAAAGGCTCTTCAGTTACCAGAACCTGGCCTAGAAATTGAGTGATTGTTAAGCAAATCTGTACACAAAAATAAAAGTATAAAAATAACCTACATCTAATTATGAATAAACAGAGACTTGTACATAAAAAAAAAAAAAAAATAAGAGCCACAAGTTTGATCCCTGGGTCAGAAAGATTCCCTGGATGAGGGCATGGCAACCCACTCTAGTATTTTTGCCTGGAGAATTCCATGAACAGAGGAGCCTGGCAGGCTACTGTCCATAGGGTAGCAGAGAATCGGACACAACTGAAGCAACTTAGCACACACATACATATATACATACTTTGTTGTTTTATTTCTAAATCATGTCAGGAGCATGGCGGGCTACAGTCCATGAGGTTGCAGAGAGTCAGACATGACTTAGCAACTAAACAACATACACATACAGATGCATTTAAAGCATATTTAAGTACAGGTGATGAATGAATGAGAAAAAGTTTACTATATGTGTAATTATACATATTGGAGAAGGCAATGGCAACCCACTCTTGCCTGGAAAATCCCATGGACGGAGGGGCCTGGTGGGCTGCAGTCCATGGGGTCACTAGGAGTCAGACATGACTGAGCAACTTCACTTTCACTTTTCACTTTCATGCATCGGAGAAGGAAATGGCAACCCACTCCAGTGTTCTTGCCTGGAGAATTCCAGGGACAGGGGAGCCTGGTGGGCTGCCATCTATGGGGTCGCACAGAGTCAGACACGACTGAAGCAACTTAGCAGCAGCAGCAGCAATTATACGTATAAGAATTATATATACATATTTAGATATAGATCTCTAGTTCTGTCTACATCAACTAAGAGTAAAGGTTACAATAAGTATACCCAACTCAACTTCATTGAAACTTTATTCCCTCTCAGGATTAACAATGTCTGTTCCTAATACCTGGGTGTAAACCATTTCCAAATGAGGCCCAATTCTTCCTCTCCATCTCTTTGCAAAATCCAGTGGCTAACAGCTCAACCAGAAGCCAAACAGAAACTTCCATATAGTATTTGTTTGTCTCAGGGGCTATCACACTGCTTACTGTAGCTTGAAAGGAAAGTACACTATGGACATTTTTTAAACCTTCATATTGGATAGTCTTTGTACAATCATTTAAACCACTCTGAATAGTTCACTGTGAAAGGAAAGCTGTGAATGAATTATTCACTGAAGCACCTGGCCAATGTCTTCAGAGCAGATACTGAAAGAGCTCATTGCTTAAAATGCTTTCTGTTCAAAAAATAGTTTGAAAAGAAATCCCACTCTAGATATATTCCAGAGTGCCATTATGGTTTATTTAAAGCCTTACGAAAAATTGAAGACTTCCTTACTAGATCTCTTTCAAGGACATAAAAAAATGGGTTATAATTCCTAACAGATTCTGTGTGGCATAGGGATCACAGCAGGAAGAATATTTAGAAAATATCTTAAGCATTTTCTGTTTATCCCTCAAATACATGTTTATTACCTATTCAGCTTGCAGACTGTGCTTTGTTCATAGGACATCAAGGGCTTTATATTAATAAAAACTATATTCAAAACACATAATCAGGTTTAAACTTCAAAATATCTTTAGTATTAATCCCAGGGAGGTAAACTAAATCTACTGCTTTCATAGAAAAGTCCTCTGATTAGACTCAAAGGGTGATTTACATTGACATGTTGCTTTTGAAACTAATCTGTATGTGGGGAAATAATTTATGGACTTGGTACATGTTATTCCTTACTTCCAAAATGATACCACATTCACCTTTACCTCTAAAAAAGACAGTAAGGAAATTCCATCAGAGGAACAAAGTATATTTCATGGCAAAGTTGATACAAAACCGAGATCTATCTGCATTCCCATCTGGAATAGTTATGTAACTGGTTAGAAGGGTTCTTGCTTCAAAGACATTTGAGAAGGATTGCTTTCTTCAAATATCACAAATTATAAACTTTTTTCCACCATATTCTAACTCAGTATTTCCATAGTTCTGGTCCCAAAGCAATGCAAATTGTAGCCAGGGTTTTAAAATATTCAAAGAATTTTATCTGCAAGAAGGCTAGGAAGTATGGTTATGCAGGACTCTTGAGGATGTAGCACCACGATACAGTTTTCAATATTCATGTATTCACAGTACAACAATCCTTGTTCCACTCCCTTGGTTTTGACTAAGAAGTTAAATGATACCAATTTATTTTAGAGTTTCCTTTTTCCTTTGAGATAATCACTAGCAGTCCACTTTAGTCTTTGAGTCAGAAAGTGATACATTTCATAGAACGAAGACAAAATCCAAAATATAAAGAATTCATAAAATCTTTATGAGTAAGTAGACTGAAAATCTGTTCATGTACCTGAAAAGGTATTTCTACTTTGAATAGGTAAAGGCAAGTTAACTGACTTGAACAGAGATAGCACTTGGGTGCTGCTTCAAAACCATTCAACTTATACAACATACCTATTGAGGCTGCCGCAGTTTTAACTCATATGGCAACCTAGTGACACCTTCTCTAGTTAAGCCTATCCTATTCAGATCACTCATTTGCCTTGTGTGGACGCACATCTAATTTTTAACTATATTCATTTGCACTCACTTATTTAATAATGCCTAGTTAAGTGTTCTAACTTTCAGTATCATCTGCAGAGAGCAGACATTCAATAGATATTTATGCTTAGTAACACAATCAACATAAAGTGAGCAGTCAATAAATACTGCTGATAGACTATTGTTGTTATTCTAAGCATTTTTCAAAATATCATTTAGGAGAGTTATTTTTCAAGTCAGTGATTTATTTGATATCATTCATCATGTTTAAGTAATGGAAAGTAGAATGGCATATTAATTTATTTTGAAATAAGCCTTCCAGCTTATCACATTTAAGAATCTCTTCCAAATGACTGTTGCTGACCCTAACATCAACTAGCACCATTTTTAGTGAAACCCTCTCTTGTCCAAATTCACTGAATACTCTCCTTTCAAATTTCATCATCATGTAAATTTTATTATGAACTAAACTCGTTCAACTTCACCTGGGCATGAACAGAGGATTAATAGGTACTGTACACAGAAAATATTTCATATCCTGAATGACAGGTGTTTAATACAATAAATGAGTTTCTGTGAATAAGAAAAAAATCTCTATGTTATAAAGACCGTTTTAATTTAGAGGGAATATACCTTTATATTAGTTAAATCAAGGGAGAGTTGTCAGAGATAAATAATTTGGTAGTAGTGCATACAAATATCAGTAGTCTACAGCAATACTCTGAATAACTTCATACAAAGTATACCTGAACTGAATAAGTCATGCCTAATAGAACAAATTTTATAAAATTGTAATAAAATACCATCTATTCACTTCTAAAATAATCTCTTAGAAATTGTATCATCAATCTCTGACACCAATCCCGGCTGACACTATCCCATCAGAATATGGAGTAGCTTAAGTGTTTGTTGTATACACAGTGGTTCTCACATTTAATGCCCTCTTTGATTGATTTTACTATGCATTCTCTCTAAATTAAGGTTGGCCTATTTTACCTACGATTATTCTATTCTTCACAGAAACTGTCATTTCTTTCACAAAACTGGTGTCAATCTTTTAATTATTTCTGTAGACTTCTTCAGACGGCTCCTCAGAGCTCACAAGGCAAATAAGCATTCTAAACTAGTAATATCATCCAATGATCTTACTCATATTTTTCTAACTTTCATTTAAACATAGTCACAGGCTTCCCTGGTGGCTCAGTCAGTAAAGAATCTGCCTGTCAACACAGGAGACCGGGGTTCAATCTCAGGGTCAGGAAGGTCCCCTGGAGAAGGAAATGGCAACCCACTCCAGTATTCTTGACTGGAGAATTCCATGGACAGAGGAACCTGAAGGCCTATAGTCCATGGGATTGTAAGAGTCAGACACAACTTAGAGACTAAGCCACCACCACGAAACATAGTCAAAAATAATATGTCCCCCTCCATAAAAAAAAAATACTACAAATTTACAAGATGTTGAGCAAATATAGATCCTGAAAACCATCCTTCATTACCAAGACATTTAAGAGAATATAAATCCCAAGATCCCAAGAAGCCATTTTTAAAACTAGACCTATCTTCTGAGGTAAATATGCTTCCAGTGGGCCCTGTTCCCAGAAAGAACTCAGATGGCGTGTGATCTATCAATTGTTAGCCCACTAAAAAGCACCTGGTAATCAGTCTCCTCCAGCATCAGGTGCAGCAAACATGCGTGAATCTCTCCTTATGCATTTAAATGAACTTCTAAAAGGCTTCTCCTTTTGTGCCTCCACATTTTCCTAATTATTTTAATTGCCTGAGCAATTATCATTTGTCAGTTCAGAAATTAAAGGGAAACAATGATAAATACCAGACTTTGGGTGTTTATTCTTGGCACTAATAACTTTTTGCTTATTACCTCAATTTCAATAGCAATATTTTAATGGGGTGAGAGTTATTTTTAATTCAACAGGTCTTATGGACTCTGTTGGAGAGGGAGAGGATGGGAAGATTTGGGAGAATGGCACTGAAACATGTATAATATCATGTATGAAACGAGTTGCCAGTCCAGGTTCGATGCACGATACTGGATACTTGGGGCTGGTGCACTGGGACGACCCAGAGGGATGGTATGGGCAGGGAGGAGGGTTCAGGATGGGGAACACATGTATACCTGTGGCGGATTCATTTTGATGTTTGGCAAAACCAATACAATAGTGTAAAGTTTAAAAATAAAATAAAAAAACAGGTAGCTAAACTCTTGTATGCTTTCCCTAAAATGATGCCTCTCAGGTGAGATGACCTACATGTAGAAAAGGCCCATTGAAAGTTTTCCTTTCATAGAAATGCATAGAGGCACAGGTGCACATCTCATTTCCAAGTTTGCATGGGAGGTAGATACAGTGGGGAAAAATATCTAAACTAAAAAACAAAATATAAATATACCTAGGAGACTTTCCCTATTGGTTATGATTTAGACATTCATGAAGGAGTATCTTTCCCATTCTAAAAATAAGAAGTTGTACAAACTATAATAATCATATGCTTAACACAAGAGAAGACTAAGGATGCAAAGAAAACCAAATAATCTAAGTTACATAAAGTAATGAGCCCTGCCTAGGAGAGAAGAAACAACTGATTTATTCTCTGAGCAAAGCAGGAGGAACAACAAACTTGTCATAGACTGGAGAAAAGATAAACCAACCAAAATATTAACTTTTAACCATTATACTTGGGCTGGAATGGTGGAGTAAAATCTAGAAAATCCCTAGTCACAGGACAATCTGCTGATGTTTCCTATGGAACCTTCACTAAATGCAAAGTGGGAGCAAACCAAAGGCTGGTGACAGGGTAGGAGACCTAAGAGAGACTTCAAAGGTGAACAGGGCCCAGACTGAGTTAATGACACCAACACAGCAAAGGATGAGACATTAAACTAAATATGAGATCTTGAGATACACCAGGCTTCACCAAGTGTAAGAAATGGCCCAGCAAAAGTGTTACCTAAACCTAGGCTTGCAAAGCAAGCAGAGAAACTTCACAGCAAAGAGAGTTATACTAAGACTTAAAATACTGGTATTTGAGCTATACAGGAGGGAAAAAACCTCTGTGATTTAGAAATTTGATGTGCGTGCTAAGTGGCTTCAGTTGTGTCTGACTCTTTGTACCCTGTGGCCTATAGCCTGCAGGGCTCCTCTGTCCATGGGATTTTCCAGGCAAGAATACTGGAGTGCGTTGCCATTCCCTCCTCTAGGGTATCTTCCCGACCCAAGTATCAAACCCATGTCTCTCATGTCTCCTGCATTGGGAGGCAGGTTCTTTACCACTAGCGCCACCTGGGAGGCACAGAGATATCACCAGAATCTTACCATTGTACTGGTAACAAACTGAATAAGGGAAATTCCTGACCCCTTCTTAAAATATTTGGTACCATGATGAAGTAATGAACTGACATTAACTATATGTACAACAAGAGCTTCCCTGATGGCTCAGTGGTAAAGAATTCTCCTGCTAATGCAGGAGACGTGGGTTCAATTTCCAGGTTGGGAAGATCCCCTAGAGGAGAAAATGGCAACCCACTCCAGTGTTCTTGCCTGGGAAATCCCATGGACAGAGGAGCTAGGCAGGCTACAGTCTATGGGGTCACAGAGTCAAACACGACTGAGCATGTATATCTACAACAAAGTCATGATCCAGATAGTCTTCCCTGATAGGAGGAGAATGAGATCAGAATTAAAGGAGACTGAGACATCTAAAAATTTAGGGGAAGAATACCAAATCGAAAGTAAAACCCAGAGAACACACTAGAAAACTGCACAGGGGTCCCCTTGCATCTTTAGATAAATTCTAAGCGGAACCACCATAGAATAAAATTTCAAAAGGTCAGTTCAGTTCAATTCAGTCACTCAGTCATGTCCGACTCTTTGAGACCCCATGAATTGCAGGACGCCAGGCCTCCCTGTCCATCACCAACTCCCGGAGTTCACTCAAACACATCCATCGAGTCGGTGATGCCATTTAGCCATCTCATCCTCTGTCATCCCCTGCTCCTCCTGCCCCCAGTCCCTCCCAGCATCAGAGTCTTTTCCAATGAGTCAACTCTTTGCATGAGGTGGCCAAAGTACTGGAGTTTCAGCTTTAGCATCAGTCCTTCCAAAGAACACCCAGGACTGATCTCCTTTAGAATGGACTGGTTGGATCTCCTAGCAGTCCAAGGAACTCTCAAGAGTCTTCTCCAACACCACAGTTCAGGAAAAGAACAAATATCAGAGAAAAACAACTACCTGAGGGGAACAGTAAACAGAACAACTATCATTGTTCATACAAGACTGAGACAATCAGAATAGAAAGAACTCATTGAACAACACCTGAAGCATTCAGTATGAACATAAGGAAGGTCATGACATCAGCTTGAACTTAACTGGTACTATTAAATACTACTTTGCTGCTAAGTCAGTTCAGTCGTGTCTGACTCTGTGTGACCCCATAGACGGCAGCCCACCAGGCTCCCCCGCCCCTGGGATTCTCCAGGGAAGAACACTGGAGTGGGTTGCCATTTCCATCTCCAATGCATGAAAGTGAAAAGTGAAAGTGAACTCGCTCAGTCGTGTCTGACTCCTAATGATGAATATTTATGAAAATTAAATGAGCACTAGGTCCTTTCCATATGTTTGCTGCTACTGCTGCTAAGTCGCTTCAGTCGTGTCCAACTCTGCGACCCCATGGACTACAGCCTACCAGGCTCCTCCGTCCATGGGATTTTCTAGGCAAAAGTACTGGAGTGGGGTGCCATTGCCTTCTCCGAAATACTACTTTAGATCTACACTAAGAAAGCTTTAAAAAAGATTCAGAAGGATATAACTGACTCAAATATCTTCACTGCTTGTCAGAACAAGGTTCATCATTTTTTATATAGAGACGTATAAGCAGACACACAACAAAACAATATTCACAATATTCAGGATACAACAAAATCTAATAGACATGCAACAGTGCAGGAAATTTGTTGGCTAGGGGCTAGAGGGAGGGGAAAATGTGAAATTATTTTTCAGTGGGTATAGAATTTCAATTATATAGCAGGAATAAGTTACAGAGATCTGTTAAACAACTTACTACCTATAGTCAATAATACAATACATCACACTTAAACATGTTAACAGGATAGAACTCATGTAAAGTATTCTTACTACATGCAAATTGCACAATTCTTAAGGTGATGAATAGCTCAGTACTCTAACTATGGTACTGATTATAGTTGAATTGATGTATGCATATGTCCAAACTCATCAAGATGCATGCATTAAATGTTAGCAAATTTTAGATTCTATCTCAATAGAGCTTAGAAGGAAATTATAAACATAAAACTATAAACCAAAGTTTCCTTTGACTGCCTAACAAATAACCACAGTCTTTGTTGCTAAAATGACAGAAATTATCTTCTTAAAAGTCTTTGATTGGGGCTGGTGCACTGGGACGACCCAGAGGGATGGTACAGGGAGGGAGGAGGGAGGGGGGTTCGGGATGGGGAACACATGTATACCTGTGGTGGATTCATGTTGATGTATGGCAAAACCAATACAATATTGTACTTAACCTCCAATTAAAATAAATAAATTTATATTAAAAAAAAAGTCTTGAGGCCAGAAGTCCAAAATAAAAATGCTAGCAGGTTCTCTCTCCTTCTCAAGGCTCTAGGAAGTATTCTCCCATGTTTCTTCTAGCTTCTGGTGTCTGTTGACTTTCCTTGACTTTTCTTGTCTATATCATTCCAGTCTCTGTGGTCACATTGCCTCCTAGACTTCATGCATCATAAACCCTTCTTCTGTCCTTATCTCATAAGGACACAGACCATTGGATGTAGGGTTACATGGATAACCCAAGATAACCACATACTGAGGTCTTTAATTATATTAACAAAGATACTTTTATCAAAATAAGAAAATTTCACAGGTTCTGGGTAGACATAACTTTTGGTGGCCACCTGTCAACATGCTCTAGCATCTAACAGCAGAGAACCAAAATATATGAAGCAAAATTGACAGACTTGAAAAGGAAAATGGACAGTTCAACAATAATAGATGGGGACTCCAATACTCCAATTTTCAATGATGAATAGAACTAAAAGGCACAGTATCATCAAGGATATCACATGACTATATAACAACTGCTGCTGCTGCTGCTGAGTCACTTCAGTCATGTCCGACTCTGTGTGACCCCATAGACGGCAGCCCACCAGGCTCCGCCATCCCTGGGATTCTCCAGGCAAGAACACTGGAGTGGGTTGCCATTTCCTTCTCCAATGCATGAAAGTGAAAAGTGAAAGTGAAGTCGCTCAGTCATGTCCAACTCTTAGAGACCCCATGGACTGCAGCCTACCAAGCTCCTCTGTCCATGAGATTTTCCAGGCAAGAGTACTGGAGTGGGGTGCCATCACCTTCTCTGATATAACAACTAGATCTAACAAATATTTATAGAAACTTGCACCCAACAATAGCAAAATACCTATTTTTCTCAAATATCCATGGGATATTCCTCCAGGATAGATGATGTTTTCAGCTAAAACACAAATATCAACAAAGGCTTGAAACTATACAAATAGAGTAGATAAAATTAGTAATCATTAGGAATCAAGGAAATTTAGGAAATCCTAAAATATGTGGAAATTAAACACACTATTATTTATTAAATGAGTCAAATAATAGATCATAAGGGGAATTAGAAAATATCTTGAGATGAATGAAACCTAAAAATTGTAAAATGCAGCTAAAGTAGAGCTTACAGAGGAATCTATGGATGCCATTTGTATATTAAAAAGGTCTCCAAAAAATAACCTAATCTTCCACCTTTAAAAAAAAGAACACACTAAGTCCAGTACATGCAGAAGGAAGTTAATAATAAAGGCAAGAATTGAAATTAAAAAGAGAATAAAAGAACAATACATAAAAGAACATATTTTTCAAGTTGGTTCTTGAAAAGATCAGCAATATTAACAAACTCTGGCTAAAAGAATCAAGGGAAAATAGATTCAAATAACTAAAATCAAGAATAAAAGAGATCCACTACTGAAATTTTAGAAATAAAAATAATTATAAGGGAATCTATGAACTACTGTATTTCAACAAATTAGATAACCTACATGAAATGAAGAAAGTTCTAGAAAGACACAACCTACTGCAAGTGACTCAAGAATAAACAGATAATCTAGACCTATAACAACAACAAAAATTAGTAATTTTAAAACTTTAGAGAAAACAGTCTAGGCCCAGATGTCTTTAATGGTGAATTCTCTTGAATGTTTAATGAAGGATTAGTAACATCATTCACAAACTCTTTGAAAAAATAGAAGAGGAGGAAACACTTCCTAACTCATTGAATGAGGCCGGTAGTATACCCATATTAAATACAAAGATGCCACAGAAAAGGAAAACTGCAGATCAATATTTCTTATGAATATAAATATAAAATTACTCAATAAAATACAAGCAAACTGAATCCAGAAATTAAGAGGATTATACATCATTACCAAGTGGTATTAATCTCAGGATGCAGGTTAGTTTATTATCTGAATGTCAATTGATGGAATATACAATATTAATAGGAAAAGGAAAAAAAATTCATGCTGATCTCAACAGATGCAGAAAAATTATTTGACAAAATCCTATACCATTTTATGTAAAAACACTGAAAGACATTTATGAAAAACCACAGGTATCATCATATTAAACTGAGAAGCTTGGGTGCTTTCCTGCTAAGATCAGGAACAAGACAGAGATGTTTACTCTTGTCACTTGTATTCAAAATTGTATTGAGAGTATTAACCAGGTCACTCAGACAAGTAAATAAAAAGCATACATATTGAAAAGGAAGCTCTCTAATCATAGATGACATGGTTTTATATTTAGAAAATCCTAACAAATCCTCTAAAATGCTATTAGAATTAATAAGTTCTGCTAAGTAACAGGATATAAGATCAATAAATAAAAATCAATGTTATTGCTATATACTAGCAATGAAACTCAGAAAATGAATAAAAGTGATTATCAAAATTGAAAAGAATAAAATATGTAGAAACAAATTTAACCAAAAAGGTTCAAAACTTGTGCTCTGAAAACGACAAAACATTTCTGAAAGGAATTAAAAAAGATCTAAATAAATGGAAAGACAATCCATGTTCATGAATCAGAAGATTTAATATTGGTAAGAAGTAATATTCTCTAAACACTCTACAAACTTAATGAAAGCCCTCAAAATCCCAGTGGCCTTTTATGCAGAAATTTGTATGATTACCCTAAAATTCATATCGAAATATAAGGAACACAGAAGAGCCAAAACATCTTAAAAATGAAGAGCAAAGATGGAAGACTTACACTTCCCAACTTTCGGACTTCTTACAAAAGCTACATTAATCAAAATTGTTTGGCACTGGGATGAGCACAGATATCTAGATCAAAGGAACAGAATTGAGGATAATAAACGAAGCATTAACTTTATGGTCATCTGACCATCAATAATGGTTTCAATTCAGTAGGAAAAATAGTCTCTTCAACAAATGGTGCTGTGATAACTGGATATCCTCGTGCAAAGGATGACTGCCAAGAGAACAATGAAGAATGAAACCTCAAGCAAGCTGCCAACCCTACTTCAATCAGAAAAATAGGAAATCCTGTATCTTTCACTCTGTTATCTCTAAGAACAATAAAAGGTTACTACCAATGTTAACTGTTAGTCCAGAAGCATGCCTTTTTCATTAGGTCCAAAGCAGCAATGAAAATACCAGCTGCAACAACTAAAGGACACATCTTCTGGCCCTGCTTCTTGATCTCCACAAACCTGGTGACAGGGAAACTGTTTTACAGGTAAACCAAAAACCTCCATGATTACGTTTGCCACTTGGAACCACTTTGACTTCTGCTTTTCAAAAATCGTTGACTGTATCTCACTGGTGAATGCTAAAACCAGATAATATATGGAATCTCCAGTTAGAAATGCAATTTTTAACTTTTCAGGCAAAAATGTGTGTGTGTGAGAGAGAGAGATGTATTCAGAGTAACACTTCACTTTATCCACCATATATTTTTATACAAAAGTCACTGGCGTTTTAAAGTGCTGGCAATTAATTCAACTTTTAAAAATATTAATGGGCATTAGTATACTGTATTGGTGTTTTTCTTTCTGGCTTACTTCACTCTGTATAATAGGCTCCAGTTTCATTCACATCATTAGAACTGATTCAAATGTATTCTTTTTAATGGCTGAGTAATACTCCATTGTGTATATGTACCAAAGCTTTCTTATCCATTCATCTGCTGATGGACATCTAGGTTGCTTCCATGTCCTGGCTATTTTAAACAGTGCTGCGATGAACATTGGGGTACACGTGTCTCTTTCAATTCTGGTTTCCTCAGTGTGTATGCCTAGCAGTGGGATTGCTGGATCATAAGGCAGGGAGGAGGGAGGAGGGTTCAGGATGGGGAACACATGTATACCTGTGGCAGATTCATTTTGATATATGGCAAAACCAATACAATATTGTAAAGTTAAAAAATAAAATTAAATTAAAAAAATATTAATGGGCAGACTAATAGTGTGGGAGTTGGTAAAGTACATCTGTGAGCATATTTGGCTTCATGAGAAATAACTGGAAGATAGTTTGTAGTCTACTTCAGTATGTAGAAACAAAAGATCTAGCTCTGCCCTCCAGTGTATAAAGAATACCAATAGTGCTTTCCAATAAGAAAAGCATGTAAAATTGTATTTATCTCACAAAAGTAGACATTTTTGATCAAATAGGCCACCAATATGCAAGTTTCTGAAAATATCTCCCCTATAGCTGTCATGCCCCTTTTGTAACTTCTATTAACATTGTGAAATAAATCATACCTCACTGTGAAAAAAAGTGAGATGATAAAGCAGAAAAAATGCAACCAATAATCAAGAGAAAATAATTTTAAATAGAAGAAAATCATCAGATAACCCAGATGTGGGATTTAGCTTACAAAGACTTAGCACTTTAAAACAGCAAAAAAAAAAATGAAAGTACTTAAAATTCTGTGGGTTGACTGGGTGATTCTACCACTGGATGCAGTGCCAGTTGGGATTGTTCATATGACTTCATTCATTTGAGAGCTTAGCTGGAGAGCTGTGTTTCTCCTCTGTGTCGACTCAGTTTTCATACTGTCTTATCCTCCAGGACTTTCTACATTTATACCCTTGATTTGATCTTAACCCTAGTTAAGGGCTCAGGATTTAATCAATTCCATGAGGCTATTTCTTAGAGAACCATTTGCCAGCTGGAAAAGAAACAAGCGAGAAAATATTTTATTTTCCAAATCAATAAGTTTTATATTAGACATATTTATTCCATATTATGATTGAAAACTAAACAGTTCCTTCTTTAGCTCATCTCTCTCTTCTCATACATTACCATAGCTAAAAGAAGGTAACTGACACTTTTGACTTGATATTTTGATCTCCTGGCTATCACTTTAACCAGTTCTAAAGTTTTGTTAGTTATTTTTTCTACCTTCTAAGTTATCACAAGGGACAATCTTGTCAATGTTATATCAATATATAACAGAAAGCCCTTTTTACAAGGGCAATAGCAATTTCCTCACTGCTCTCTCTGCCTTAAATAACTATTTCTTCACCATTCTTCCAGTCACCCAGACTAAAAGACAATGGCTTCTATTTCATGTTTTTGTTACAGAAACCACTTCACTTTTAGGGGGAAATTCTATTTCAGTTATCTATTATTGTTTAACAAGCACCACAAAAACCAGTAATTTAAAAGAACAATGGTGTACTATTTCTTAGAAGTCTATAGGTTGACTCAGTAGTTATCCTGTCCTATACAGTATCAGCTGGAATCGCTCTGCATTCAACTGGGAGTAAAACTGAGTCATTTCAGTCTCTTGCACTGTACTTTCTCATCACAGGGTGTCTCATCTCTCAGTGCTTCTCTACATGCCCCCCATAATAGAAACAGCTAGCATGGACTTCCTTAAAAAATAGCAGCTGGTTTCAAAGAGGAAATCCAAAGGCCCTGAATGGTGATTCCCAGAAGTAGCATACGGTTGCTTCCACTGCATTCCATTGGTCAAAAACTTACAAAGACAATCAGGATTCAAGGAGACTGAAAATAGACTCTTACCCTTTTATGGGAAAAGTACTAGATCATACTGGGAGGGGAGAAAATTGAAAATCAATCTACCAGTTTCAGCAACCTACAGAACTAAAAAACTCAGAACCCCCCCAGGCAGGAAACATACAAAGAAACTCCATCTAGGCCTATAGGCAGCAGTTCAATGAAAAAGGTAATCTTAAAATTTGTCAGAGAAAAACTAAATACTATACAGATAACAACAATAATAGGAATGACATTATGCTTATCAAAATAAAATAATGGAGGCTAGAAGACAATGGAATTACGTATCTAAAGTGTTGAAAAAATGTAAAGTTAGAATTCTATATACAGCAAAATATCTTTCAAAAGAGACTAAGTGAAAACATTTCCATACACAGAAAAGCCAAAGAATGTGTCTCAAACAGGTGTATACCACAGGAAATGATGAAAAAAAAAAATTGCTCTTCAGGCAAAGGGACAGATTGGGAAAAAATGAACAGCAGCAAAAACTATGTAGGTGCATAAAAAACATATATTAAATAAAAATAAAACAATATATGTGTATAGCATAGGCAGTTTGGGGTTCATTATGGGGTTCAAACATATGTATAAATAATATGACACCAAAGTACATATATTGGAAGAATATGGACTTATACTAAAGTTCTCATATTGTGTGGAAACTAGTGGTATATTATGTGAAATTAAATTGCCATTAGTAAAGTATGTATTTTATAATTTTCAGAGAAACCACTAAAAATAACACCAAAAAATATACTTATGATACTGGATGCTTGGGGCTGGTACACTGGGATAACCCAGAGGGATGGTATGGGGAGGGAGGAGGGAGAAGGGTTCAGGATGGGGAACACATGTATACCTGGGGTGGATTCATTTTGATGTATGGCAAAACCAATACAATACTGTACAGCTAAAAAATAAAATAAAATAAAAATAATAAAAAATAAAAATAATAAAAAAAAAGTCAATAGAGGAGATAAAAGCCAATATACATATATATAATTAGCATCAAAGAGGGAAAGAATGAAGGGACAGAAGAAACAACAAAATATGGCATAAATATTAAACAAATAGCAGAATGATAGACAAACCCAACCATAGTAAAAATTAAAAGTAAATGGGCCAAATACTGTAATTGAAAAACAGAGATTATCAGATAGGAGAAAAAAGCAAAACCCACTAAATGTTTTATAAGAGTTGTCAAATATAAGGACATATACTGGTTGAAATTGAAAGGATGAAAGAAGATGTACTATGGCAATATTAATCTCAGAAAATTTAAACTGTATGAAAAATGAGAATGCCAGAAAGAAAGAAATTTTATAATAATAAATGTGTAATTTACTAAGAAGACATAACATAACCCAAAGAGAAGCCTGTGCATTGCAACTAGAGAGAGGCCTTCTCTCGCTGCAACTAGAGAAAGCCCATGCACAGCAACAAACACCCAGTGCAGCCAAAAAGAAACTACTAAAACTCAAACGAGAAAAAAACAGAAAACATAAATAACCTTATGTCCATTAAAGAAAATGAATTAAAAAAATCAATAGCCTTCCCACAAAGAAATCTTTAGGCTTGAATGCTTTCCCTGGTAAATATCAAAAACTTAAGAAAGAAATAATATCAATCCTATACAAATTCTTTCAAAACTTGGTGGAAGAGAGAATACCCCCCATTTCACTTTGTGAGGTAAGCATAAGACTATTACCAAAGTCTGACAAAGAATGACAAGAAAAAATTATGGATCAATATTATTCATGAATACAGTAGCAAAATTCCTTAATAAAACAGTAGCAAATCAGTTCAGTTCAGTCACTAAGTCATGTCCGACTCTTTGTGACCCCATGAACTGCAGCACGCCAGGCCTCCCTGTCCATCACCAACTCCCGGAGATCACTCAGACTCACATCCATCGAGTCAGTGATGCCATCCAGCCATCTCATCCTCTGTAATCCCCTTTTCCTCCTGCCCTCAATCTTTCCCAGCATCAGGGTCTTTTCAAATGAGTCAGCTCTTTGCATCAGTTGGCCAAAGTATTGGAGTTTCAGCTTCAACATCAGTCCTTCCAATGAACACCCAGGACTGATCTTCTTTAGGATGGACTGGTTGGATCTCCTTGCAGTTCAAGGGACTCTCAAGAGCCTTCTCCAAAACCACAATTCTTGAAACATGTAAAATATCATGTAAGAAATGAGTTGCCAGTCCAGGTTCGATGCACGATCCTGGATGCTTGGGGCTAGTGCACTGGGACGACCCAGAGGGATGGTATGGGGAGGGAGGAGGGAGGAGGGTTCAGGATGGGGAACACATGTATACCTGTGGCGGATTCATTTTGATATTTGGCAAAACTAATACAATTATGTAAAATTTAAAAATAAAATAAAATTTAAAAAAAAGTAAAAAAAAAAAAAGCATCGGTTCTTTGGCGCTCAGCTTTCTTCACAGTCCAACTCTCACATCCATACATGACCACTGGAGAAACCACAGCCTTGACTAGATGGACCTTTGTTGGCAAAGTAATGTCTCTGCTTTTGAATATGCTACCTAGGTTGGTCATAACTTTCCTTTCTAGGAGTAAACGTCTTTTAATTTCATGCCTGCAATCACCATCTGCAGTGATTCTGGAGCCAAGAAAAATAAAGTCAGCCACTGTTTTCATTGTTTCCCCATCTATTTGCCATGAAGTGATGGGACAGTAGCAAATAAATATCAGCAAAATATTAAAATGACAATACATCATGAGTAAGTAGAGTGTGCTCAGTTGTTATACTGTGCTTAGTTGTTCAGTCATGTCTGACTCTTTGTGACCCCATGGACTGTAGCCTGGCAGGCTCCTCTGTCCATGAGGATTCTCCAGGCAAGAATACTGGAATGGGTTGCCATGCCCTTCTCCAGGGGATCTTCCCAACCCAGGTCTCACGCATTGCAGGTGGATTTTTTACCATCTCAGCCACAAGGGAAGCCCAGAGTTTATACTAGTAATACAAAATTGATCTATCATTTCAAAAGCAGTTGATGAAATTCACCATTATAACAGACCAAAATTAAAACCATATTATCTTTTCAATAGGTGAAGAAAAAGCACCTGACATACTTCAATATCAATTCATTATTAAAATTAAAAATTTCAATACATTAGGAATAGAAGGAAATTTCCTCACCCTGATAAAGGCATCTATGAAAACTATACAATATTAGTTAGCCAGTTTTTTTCAAGTAGAATATCTGGGTGTCCCTCCCTGGAACTGAAAGTAAAGTAAAGTCACAAAGAGGAAAGTAGTCATCCATCAAAAACAAATTCCCAAAGCTCCTATCAGAACAAGGTACAAGCATGTATGTGCACAAACACACGCACACGCACATAAAGATACCTGACAAGCATATGTTCACAGATATTTAACAAAGATTGTAATTGTAAATTTTAAACTCTGCTTTTCCAAAATAGCCCACCTCCAATGGAGACAGAGGCAGGGTTGCCATGTCTCCATTGCCATGTGTCTTAGTTCAGGGTTACACAGCTGAACTAAGTGTACACTGCACAAATTAATGGGGCACAATTCACACAGACAATAATGTGAATGGCATCCCTTGAAATTGTAAAATACAGTGGTCCTCTGAAGCATCTGCTTCTAGCAAAATTATTTAAGGAATATGAATTACATCTACCAAATTGCTTCTTCTCAAATTCATACTGTAACACTGCACAAAGAAACCAGGCTCCTACTTAATGATAAAATAAATTTTCATATCTGTTTCCAAATCTGTTTGCAGTGTTCTGCAAAACTAGTTTTGAATATTCATCCAACCTACCAAAAAAAAGAAGCAGCAGCCTTGCACTTCCTGAGTAGTCTTCTGATGGAAAATACCTCTTTATCACATTTTGCATCCAAAATGAACCTATCTTGAGTTATATGCTCTTAGAAGGCAATCTGAAAAATTATTGTTGACGTGTTGTCAACTAACATTTATATTATTAACATAGTGGATAACATCTTCCAGATATCTTTTGCAGGAAAGTCAGAAGGCTTTTAAAACAGCTTTTTCTTATTGGATCCCCTCATAAAAGCCAAGTTACATTAAATTGTAACTCAAGTGAAAGTACTTCCAATGGAAACTCATCTAATAGAGGCCCATTGCCTTCTGTGTGTCTAACATGGTATAGGGATAGAAGTATAAGAAACTAGAAGATTTGATAGTGAATATAGCAGCATAATTCTTTCTCAAATATCAGTTGTCTCAATTATACCATTATCAGGAGCTGGATAGCAGTAACTTCAAAGTTGGGCTCTCAGAAGCGTTGTCTAGAATTCTGGTATCTCAAGCTACTGATTAAAGTGAAACCCATATACTTTCAGTATCTTATAAGCTAAAGACTAAGATAACATCATGTTAGATGACAATTCATAGACCTAAATTGTATTCTTACTAAGGCAGAGCTAGCCCACCTATACATAGAACTACCTATAGGGTTGCCTTTAGGCAAAGCCAAATGTTCCCTTAAAAAATGAATTTTGTCTAATAGTGCTTAGAGAAGAATCCTGTTGTGTTCTCAGAGTTCAGAATCATAGGACATGGAAGACATCATCTTGACCTAGAAGAAGTAAAGGAAAAACCTTCCCATAAACTTAAATCATCCTAGCTTATTACTTTGTTGTAGACAATCTAATTTGAAGTAGCACTTTATTGAAATGATTCTGCCAAGTTGGGTATCCCCAAGTGTTTGAACAAATTAACTTGTTGGGTGGAATTACTGATTTTCAGGTGAACCATTTAAAATATACCAATTGGGAAGCACCCTGTTTCTATGCCAGACTATATTTGACATTTTGATCATAATCAGGTGGAAATGTCTGGTCTCTAAAATACAGATATTGAGATGACCAAAAAGTTCGCTCATTTTTTTCCCACCATAAGATAGCACAGAAAAAACCCAAATAAATGTTTTGGCCAACCCAATACTTGTCAAAAAGGCTTAAAGCATCATTCTCCAGTCAATGAAATATTCAAACAATATACAAATAACATAAACAATGTTTTCAGCCCACTGAACAAATATCCAGTGGTAACATACTCATAAGTCCAGAACTGACACTACTCCATTAGTGACAGTGGTATAGACAAAAGTGACTTTTACCTTCAATCAACATCAGGAAGACTGCAGAGACTACAGAGTCCGTATTCCAGAAAAGGAACTAAATTCTCTAACACATTTATTCATGTCTGTGGGTAGATACTGTCAACCTATGGTGAAATCAGATTACAATCTCTATGTCTTACCTGGCATTCAAAGGAAAATGTTCCTCATTAAATAAAAGAATGAGACTATAACATTACAAATTGTAAAGGTATTATTCTCTCCCATTGCACGTGTGTAAAGTCCATAGGGACTTTGATATATCTTGCTTAAGGCCAACAGTTGAAAACTAATAGTCTTACCTGTTCCCAATATAAAGAAAAAAAATCATCAAAAGCATGGATCATAACATCTGAAAATCAAGTAATGTAATATATCATATCAATAAAATAAAACACAGAAACTACATGATCATATCAACAAACAGAGAAAAAAATGGAAAATCCACCATCCCTTTATAATAAAAGCAAGAAACTAGAAATAGAAGGAAACATGCTAGAGTTGATAAAGGGCAACTATTAAAAAACAGCTAACATTATATTCAAATGAGAGACTAAGTGCTCTACTCTTAAGTGAGATCAAGAACAAGACAAGAACGTCCATTCTTTCTAAGCCTGTTCAACACTGTACTAGAATTTCCAGCCAGAGTGATCATGCAAGAAAATGAAATATCAAAGCTTCTATATTGGAAATGAACTATTTGCAGAGGACATGATGTTGTATATACTAAGTCCTATGGAATTTACACACGAAAATCTATTAAAACTAATAACTGAGTTCAGCTAGTTGGCAGGATATAAAATCAATATATCTGAAGCAAGTTTATTCTCACAGACGATTAATGAACAATCCAAAAAAGAAATTAAGAGAACAATTCAATTTATAATAGTATCTAAAAGAATAAAATATCTAGGAAACTCTGAAAACTATAAAAATTGCTGAAATAAATTAAAGGTGACTAAAATACATGTAAATACATCCCATGGTCATGGAAAAGAAGATAATATTGTTAAGATGACAATACTCTTCAAATTGATCTACAGATTCAATACAATCTCTATCAAAATGCACACTGCCTTTTTGCATAAATTGACAAGGTTATCCTAAAACTTATATGAAGATTTAGAAAAAAAATAGCAAAAAATTTCCTTGAGGAAGAGTAAAGTTGGGGGACTCACAGTCTAGACTTCAAAACTTACTACAAAGCTACAATAATAAAGAAATTGTATTAATAGCATATAGACATATAGATGAACGGAATGGAAATTAGAGGCCATAAATAAAACCAATATATTTATGGTCAACCAATTTTAGAGGAGAGTGTAAAGATGAATTAGAGGAAAGAATAATTTTTAATAAATGGTTCTGATATGAGTGAATTATATACACATGCAAAAGAATGAAACTATGACTTCCTTACATCATAAACAAAATTAACTAAAAATTAACTGTAGATCTAAATATAAGACCTAAAATATAAAACTCTTAGAAGAAAATATAGGAATAAATCTTGGATATGACAAGGGTCAAGGCATAAAATAAAATAACAAATAAAGTGATCAAATTGAAATTTTTTGTGATTCAGTGGACAACATCAAGAGGTTTAAAAGGCATCCCAGTGATTTTCTCAAATAAGGGTTGTTACCTGAAGCGATTAAATAGATGGTTGCACCTAAAATATTCAATTTACAATGGCCCTCCAATACTTTTGGTATTAAAATGTTCCAAATGGAGTTACATCAATAAAGAAAAAAAGGTAGAGTAAGGACTTCCAAGGATATGTCCCTCCAATGAAGTAATGATAAACTATCAAAAACTGTCAGAATGACTTTTTCAAAACTAAGGCAGATTGCCCTCCCAAATATGAGTAGGCATCAGCTAATTTACTGAGGGCCTGAATAGAACAAAAAGGCAGAGGAAGAGAGAATTTCATTTCTCTGCCTAAATGTATGAGCTGGGTCACTGGTCTTCTCCTTTCTTTAGACAGGGACAAGCATCATCAGTTCTCCCTATCCTCAGGCCTTTAGATTAGAATCAGAATTTATTAATACACCATTGGCTCTTCTCAGTCTCAGGTCTTCAGACATTGACTGGTACTACATCACTGACTTTCCTGGGTCTCTATGAATACATATATAAATATATACACTATAAATATATAAAAGTATATTAAAAACACAAATAAATCCCCTAGATCTATTTACCTGAAAAATCTTGATTAATATAGACTTTGGTATGAGGAGTGGGTCCAGAGGAATATACTTTTAAGGATTTGTTTTCTAAATATAAATTGGTCTGGGGCTTCTAGACTTGGTTCTCTAATCTGGTTAAAGAATCACTCTATTGCCTGTAGTAAAGAAAGCACTGATAGTCCATAATGTGATCTGACAGTATAGATATGTAAAATATTACTGGATATTCCTAATCAACTACTGTATGAGAAGCAAGGAACTAGGTGCCTGTGTACATGAAACTAACAATTGTTTTTGGAAAACAAGCAAATATAATGAAATCAGTTGGTTGCTTCTAAGCTTACTGGAGAAAGTGGGGGAAAAAAGGATGAGGTCCAGATTCAAATTCCCAGGTCAAATGCAGCATAAATGACCTTAAAGTTTCTATGTATAACCTGAAGTACATACTTATTTCCTATAGCCATAAGACAGATTGCTGAAAATGGAACATAGGATAATGGCAACCTAACTGGCTGAATAACAACATAAGTTGAAGTCTCAGTCTCACAGGGCACACTGATTGGGAAAGATGGGATCCTACACCTTGGGATGGAATGAGTAGCAAGACCTTGATGAGCTGTAGTCATTCAGACTGTAAACTCTGGTGAGCTTTAAAAAACAAAATCAATGGACAAGGCCTCCCTCCCCCTTCTATCAAAAGCAGGGGGTAATCCTGTATTATCTGAAGAACCTATACTGGCCACCCTAAAGGTGTCTATGTTGCAAGACAATGCTTAGTGTATATCCTCAGGACCCTATCTCACCACCCCTCTTTGCATCTAGACCTTTAACTAGATTCAAGTCCCAGCAGGTCCACATTATGAAGTTCAAGTATCACTCATAGTGAGGTACACCTCACTTCAAAAGAATAGCTTCTGTTTTCAAATCTAGACAGAAAGAAAGAAAGGAAATATATGTGGAAATAAACATTAAGGATGTGGGGTAATGGTAGAAGGAACATACAGTTGGATCAGGAGGAATTTATTGATATGAATTCACTAAGCAGAGATTCTGCATTTAATGTGTGGCTCTGGAGTCAGAAAGAGTTCTAACAGTTTGTTTAGTTGGTTGGCTGAAAAGTAGATGAAAAGGTGATCCACTGTGAAAAGATGAGCATGCTGGGCCTCCCTTGGTTTAATGGAGAGACAATGGATTTGTCATTTAAAGACCAACACTCCCACAATGGGAAGATCAAGAAAACACACCTTTCACCAACACTGTGAGAAATAAAATTGTGAGGTGAGTACTGGCAACCTTGAGGAGCTCTGTAATTAGTTTTCTGTGTAGGCCTGACCTTACAGTTGGAACTGCAGACCCTGAAACAGGAAACCTATATACAATGGAACTAAATGGATTCCAGGTGGCAGTGACCAAGAAATCAAGGTGGGAGGGGTTGCTGTAATGGACAACAGAGTCAAAGCAGCAATCAGACTATAGACTCAGAGCACATAGAATGCAAAGGAGTCCAGGCCTCATTGAGGAAGGAATTTGGTCCACTGCCAAAAATTTATACTGTTAATCTTTCTCCCAGTCTCCTCTAAAGGGACATGACTGTAGACTGGGGGAATGAAGATAATCAAAGCTTTTATGGACTTTTGATCAATCAAAGACAATCATTTTCCTATATGCTAGCAATGAAAAAGTAAAAAGTGAAATAAAAGCACAATATCATTTACATTAGCACTCCCAAAAGGAAACACTTAGGCATAAACCTAACATAATATTAAGAGATCTATGAGGAAAAACGGCAAAATCCTGATAAACAAGATCAAAGAAAAACTAAGTAGAGAGAAATCTCATGCTCATGAATAAAAGAACATTTTATCAGATGTCAGTTCCTCCTAACTTGATCTATGGATTCAATATAATCCCAATCAAAATTCCACCAATGTATTTTGTATATATCAACAAAGTGACTGTAAAGTTATATGGAGAGGCTAAAGACTCCAATAGCCAACACAATATTGTAGGGAAAAAACAAATTTGGAAAGCTGATGTCACCCAACTTCAAGAGTTACTAACAGCTAGAGTAATCAAGACAATGTGATATTAGTGAAAGAACAGACATATAGATCAACAGAACAAAGCCCAAGAATAGATCCAGAAAAATATAGTTAACTGATCATTGAAAAAGGAGAAAGAGCAATACAATAGAACAAAGACAGTCAATTCAACAAATGGTGCTGGAACAACTGCACATTCACATGGAAAAAAAATCTAGAGACCATGTGCCTGTCATACAAATTAGCTCAAAGTGGATCATACACCTAAACAGTAAATACGAAAGCATAAAATTATAATAAAACGTGGGGCAAAATCTTGACGACTTTTGGTATGATGATGACTTTTTACATACAACAGCAAAGGGACAATCCTTGAAAGAAATAACTGATAATCTATAACTTATTAAAAATAAGTTTTATTTTGTAAAATATAACAAGAGAATGAGAAGATAAGCCCCAGACTTAGGTAAATATTTGCTAAAAACATATCTGAAATAGAACTATTATTCAAAATAAACAAAGAACTATGAAAACTCAATAGTAAGGAAATTAACAACATGATTAAAAAACGGCCCGAATACGTTAAAACACACATCACCAAAGAAGATACAGATGGCCAAATTATGAAACGATGCTCCTTATCATAAGTCATATATGTTATCAACGAACTATAAGTCAAAACAACAGGGTGAGAAAGCACTATATACTTACAGGAATGGCCAAAATCCAGAACACTGACAACACCAAATACAAGTATGTGGAGCAACAGGAACTCACAGTCATTGCTGATGGAAATGCAAAATGGCACAGCCGCTTTGGGAAACAGCTGGGAATTTTCTTACAAACCTCAGCATACTTTTGCTATATGATTGAAAAATCATGCTCCTTTCTATATACCCACATGTATTAGAAAACTTATATCCACATGAAATCCTGCACATGAATATTTATGTCAGCTTCCTTCATAATTGTCAAAACTTAGAAGCAACCAAGACACCCTTCAGTAGTTGAATGAATTTAAAAAACTGGTACATACAGACAATGGAAAAGTTTTAACACTAAAAATAAAAGAACCGTTAATGTAAGAGATCCCATGGAGAAACCTTAAATATGTATCACTAAACGAAGCAAGCTAACCTGATAAGGCTATATACTGCATGATGCCAACTGCAGACATACTTCAGAGATATTGCAAGTTTATTTCCATACTACTGTAATATACCAAATATCAAGAAAGTCATACAAATTCTTTGGACACCTAGTGAATATAAGAGTTATGTTTATGTCTAAAAAATGTACATACCATAATGTACATGCTATAAAATGCTATAATCTGAGACTTCAGCAAGTTATAATCTTTTTGCAATAGTAATATTAAAAATTACTGAACACAGCAGAGGAACAAGAGATCAAATTGCCAACATCTGCTGGATCATTGAAAAAGCAAGAGAGTTCCAGAAAAACATCTATTTCTGCTTTATTGACTATGCCAAAGCCTTTGACTGTGTGGATCACAATAAACTGTGGAAAATTCTGAAAGAGAGGAATACCAGACCACCTGACCTGTCTCTTGAGAAACCTGTATGCATGCCAGGAAGCAACAGTTAGAACTGGACATGGAACAGACTGGATTCAAATAGGAAAAGGAGTACATCAAGGCTGTATATTGTCACTCTGCTTATTTAACTTATATGCAGAGTACATCATGAGAAACACTGGGCTGGAGGAAGGACAAGGTGGAATCAAGATTGCCGGGAGAAATATCAATAACCTCAGATATGCAGATGACACCATTCTTATGGCAGAAAGTGAAGAGGAACTAAAGAGCCTCTTGATGAAAGTGAAAGAGGTGAGTGAAAATGTTGGCTTAAAGCTCAACATTCAGAAAACTAAGATCATGACATCCCGTCCCATCACTTCATGGCAAATAGATGGGGAAACAGTGGAAACAGTGGCTGACTTTATTTTTCTTGGCTCCAAAATCACTGCAGATGGTGACTGCAGCCATGAAATTAAAAGACGCTCACTCCTAGGAAGGAAAGTTATGACCAACCTAGACAGCATATTAAAAAGCAGAGACATTACTTTGCCAACAAACGTCCGTCTAGTCAAGGCTATGGTTTCTCCAGTGGTCATGTATGGATGTGGATGTGAGAGTTGGACTGTGAAGAAGGCTGAGTGCCGAAGAATTGATGCTTTTGAACTGTGGTGTTGGAGAAGACTCCTGAGAGTCCTCCTTGGACTGCAAGGAGATCCAACCAGTCCATCCTAAAGGAGATTAGTCCTGGGTGTTCATTGGAAGGTCTGATGTTGAAGCTGAAACTCTAATACTTTGGCCAACTGATGCAAAGAGCTGACTCATTTGAAAAGACCCTGATCCTGGGAAAGATTGGGGACAGGAGGAGAAGGGGACAATAGAGGATGAGATGGCTGGATGGCATCACCGACTTGATGGATGTGAGTCTGAGTGAACTCCGGGAGTTGGTGATGGACAGGGAGGCCTGGCGTGCTGCGGTTCATGGGGTCGCAAAGTCAGACATGACTGAGCGACTGAACTGAACTGAACTGGTCACAGATAACCATAATAAATATAATAAAGAAAAAGTATGAAATACTGCAAGAATTACCAAAATGTGACACAGAGACTCAAAGACAGTAAATACTGCTTTAAAAAATATGGCATCAATATACTTGCTATATATCAGGAAACTCCTATGTATAAAAAATACATTATCTGCAAAGTGTAAAAATAGTGAAGCATAATAAGATGAAGTGTTTTTCTATATGATGTTCCAGAAAAGGCAAAATTATGGATTCAGTAAAATGATCAATGAATTCCAGGGATTGGGGGTAGGTGGGAAAAGATGACTAGGTGAAGCACAAAGGATTTTTAGGACAGTGAAAATATTCTGTATGAT
The DNA here is from genome assembly GCF_055505025.1 of Bos grunniens. Taxonomy (NCBI): domain Eukaryota; kingdom Metazoa; phylum Chordata; class Mammalia; order Artiodactyla; family Bovidae; genus Bos; species Bos grunniens. Next base: position 140,217,337 of record NC_141194.1, read on the forward strand.
ATCATAATGATAGAAACATGTCATTATACATTTATCCAAACCCAAAGAAAGCACATCAAGAGTGAACTGTAACATCAACTGTGAACTTTGGGTAATTATGTTGTGTCAGTGAAAGTTCATCAATTGTAACAAATATAACACCTTGATAGGGAATGTTGATAATGGGGGAGGCTATGCATTTGTGAGGGCAGAGGGTGTGGGGGAAATCTCTGAACCTTCCTCTTAATTTTGCTATGACCCTAAACCTGCTCTAAAAAATAAATCCTTAGTTTTACAAAATGGACTCAAGAAATAAAAAGAACCTGAATGTCATGGATCTATAACAAATAGAGATTGAATCAATAATCTCGCAACATAAAATACAAAATCTCAGAACCAGATGACTTCACCGGTGAATTCTATCATTTAAAAAAGAAATAATCCAAATCTTTCAAAATATCTTCCAGAAAATAGAAGGAAACACTTTCTAATACATAATATGTGGCCAGCATTGCTCTGATACTGAAAGAAAAGGCATCGTGAGAAACTATACAGTGATATTCTTTATGAATATAGATGTAAAAATCCTCAACAAAGATAGCATACCAAATCTAGTACTATATTATACACATGACAAAATGGGATTTATCCCAGGAATGCAAGGGCAACTCAACTGAAAAATCAATGCAATACATCATGTTAACATAACGAAGAGGAAAAAAAGCAAATGACCACCTTTATTGATCCATAAATGCATTTGCCAAGTCCAATACCTTCCATGAAAAAAGAAACACTTCAAAGACAAGTAGAAGGTAGTATAGTTAAAATAATGAAAGTCATTTATGAAAAACTCACATCTAACATATTGTGAAAGACTGAAAGCTTTCCTCTATGATCAGGAGCAAGACAAGTATATTTTCTTTCACCAATATATTCACCATTGCACTACAGGTTCTAAAGAGAGCAATTACATAAGAAGAAAAACATGAAAGATATTGAAACTAAAAGGAAGAGGACAGTTCACACCAAGAGTAGATTGTAATGTAAACGGTGGAATTTGGATGATTATTATAATCTCTAGTTTCAGATTTTATATACACACACATCCCATAAGTACCCATATCAGAAAAGAAATTTAGACTGAATTCAGAATCTGGAAGAGATATTTGCATTCTCATGTTCATTATAGCATTGTTAGAATAGCCAAGAGCTGAAAACAACCTAAATGTTTATCAATAGATAAATGAATGTATTCTTTCAAGAAAATAATCACAACCTTCTCTAACAGAGAGTGTACAATTCTGCAGATGGGATATCTATGACTAAACATGACAGTAAAGAGCATTCTCCCTCATAATTTAAAGAGCCATGACGTTAAAGAGCCATGGGTTAAATATCAGAAATGAGCAACAGTGAACAGAAAACTTGAATTTCTTAGATGCTGAGCTGATATTTTATCTCATGTTAAATCAGATCAGATCAGATCAGATCAGTCGCTCAGTCATGTCCGACTCTTTGCGACCCCATGAATCGCAGCACCCCAGGCCTCCCTGTCCATCACCAACTCCCAGAGTTCACTTAGACTCAGGTCCATCGAGTCAGTGATGCCATCCAGCCATCTCATCCTCTGTCGTCCCCTTCTCCTCCTGCCCCCAATCCCTCCCAGCATCAGAGTCTTTTCCAATGAGTCAACTCTTCACATGAGGTGGCCAAAGTACTGGAGTTTCAGCTTCAGCATCATTCCCTCCAAAGAAATCCCAGGGCTGATCTCCTTCAGAATGGACTGGTTGGATCTCCTTGCAGTCCAGGGGGACTCTCAAGAGTCTTCTCCAACACCACAGTTCAAAGGCATCAATTCTTCAGCACTCAGCCTTCTTCACAGTCCAACTCAAGTTAAATAGGGACGTTTTAATTCTGCCAGCACTTTCCAGATTTCATAGAACACTCTCCTGTTCTGCAACCAGCAGCAAGGCAACACTTAGGACAACTGTGACTAGCAGAATGGGTTGCAGAGATATCAGCCTTTGTGGAGATTGACCTCTAAGGATTCTGAAAGATGGACTGTTGAGAAAACCAATGAACAGACAAGGGTTTACCTAGTAAACCTTGTTCAAGGGTCAACCATACTCGTTCTTTCTCTTATTTTATTATAAAAAGGATTAATTTATAAAAATAATTTATTCATAAAATGACTATTTATTATGAAAATTATTTACTTGTCCATATTGCTTAGATCAATCAATTCCCTTATTCATTAGATCCAATCTCATCTTGCCTACTCAAAAGACGTATTTCAGCCTCATCCCCTCTCTATTACATCATCCATTTATTGTCCCTGCTGAATCATAGAAATCATTTTATTTATATATCAGGAAAAACAAAAACAAAAAACTTGTCTATAGAGCCCACAACCCTTCACCAGTTACTGCCCCATTTCTCTGCTTTCACTAAGTAGGAATATTCACCAAAATATTAATAGCTGTTCATGCCACAAGCAATCCTTTTTTACTCATTTTTCTCTTGAATTCAATCCACAATTGATTCAATTAGCTACACAATTTATTTCAATGATTTTCATGTTACTAATTCTAACAGTCAATTCTCAGTCCTCTTCTTTGACATAACAGCAGTATATACCACTCCTTTCTCCTGGAAACATTGTTAAATTGGTTTCTAGGATAGCATACTATTTTGCTTTTCTTTCTATCTCACTGACCATTGCAAGTCAACGTTTTGTAGTTCTTCCTTTTCTCTCCGTCTTACTAACTTTGGAGCGTCCCAGGGCTCAATCCCTGGATTGCTGCTTTCTCTACATTCACTCGGTAATGATCTCATCTATTTTCATGTTTTCAAAGCCCATCTATATGTTGTTGATTACCAAATTTATATCATCCTTTCACATTTCTCCCTTAAATTCCAGACTTACAAATAAAATGTGTTTACCTCAATGTTTAATAGATTTCTCAAACTCAGCACATTCAGTATGCAATTGCTGACCTCCACTTCCACAAACCTGGTTCAACACCAGGCTTTTTTTCCTCGCTACACTGGGTATATACTGATGCATAAAAATTTACAACATACTTAATAGTGTAACATAACACATATTTATTATTTCATAGTTCCTTTGGGTCAAAACATGGCTTAGCTGAGTATTCGGATTTCAGAGTCTTTTGTCAGGCTTCCCTTGTGGCTCAGCTGGTAAAGAATCTGCCTGCAATGTGAGAGACCTGGGTTTGATCCCTGAGTTGGGAAGATCTCCTGAAGAAGGGAAAGGCTACCCACTCCAGTATTCTGGTGTGGAGAATTCCAGGACTGTATAGTCCATTGGGTCACAAAGAGTCAGACACGAATGAGTGACTTGCACTTGCACTTTCACTTTCAAAGTGTCAGTCATGTCTCAGGTCTCACCTGAAAGTTTAATAACACAGGATCCACTCCCAAGCTCCTGTGTCTGTTTACAGAATTCAGATATTTTCTGGCTATCTGGTTGAAGTAAGCCTCAGTTCATTGCCACATGGACTTCTCTACTGTATCTGCTCACTTCATCAAAGCCAGCAAGGGAAAGAGTCTGCTAATAGTATGGAAGTGATCATCTTATATAGTCATAGAAGTCACTTCCTATCATTTTTGCCATATTATATTGGTTAGAAGCAGTTACTGGTCCCTCCCACACTCAAGAGGAGGTGATCCCATGAAGGTGTGAATACCAGTAGGCCCAAACCACATGGGGTCATCTTAGAATCATTTTGCCATACCTGATGCAAAGAGCTGACTCGTTGGAAAAGACCCTGATGCTGGGAAAGGTAGAGGGCAGGAGGAGAAGGGGACGACAGAGGATGAGATGGTTGGATGGCATCACCAACTCAATGGACATGGTTTGGGTGCACTCCAGGAGTCTGTGATGGACAGGGAGGCCTAGCTGTGGTTCATGGGGTCTCAAAGAGTCAGACATGACTGAGTGACTGAACTGAACTGAACTAACGGCAACTTCACTCAAGCCAAAATCCTTGGCATTATTCTTGGCTTTTCTTTCTTTCACACTCCACATCCAGTCAGTCAGCAACTCCTGCAAGTTCTGCTTTCAAACTATACAGAATCTGTTACCACCTGTACCACTCTAGTACTACTGCTGCTGCTAAGTCTCCTCAGTCGTGTCCGACTCTGTGTGACCCCATAGACGGCAGCCCACCAAGCTCCCCTATCCCTGGGATTCTCCAAGCAAGATACACTGGAATTGGTTGCCATTTCCTTCTCCAATGCATGAAAGTGAAAAGTGAAAGGGAAGTTGCTCAGTCGTGTTTGACTCTTAGCAACCCCATGAACTGCAGCCTACCAGGCTCCTCTGTCCATGGGATTTTCCAGGCAAGAGTACTGGAGTGGGGTGCCATTGCCTTCTCCGACCACTCCAGTACAAGCAACCATAATTTCTCTTGGATTACTTGTTGTTTATTTGCTAAGTCGTGTCTGACTCATTTGCGATCCCATAGACTGTAGACCACCAGGCTCCTCTGTCCATGGGATTTCCCAAGTAAGAATACTGGGATGGGTTGCTATTTCCTTCTCCAGGCGATCTTCCTGACCCAGGGATCGAATCCATATCTACTGCATCAGCAGGCAGATTCTTTACCACTTAGGTACTAGGGAAGTCCCTTGAATCACTTAATAACTCCCTAACTGGTGACTTTTCTTCCACCTTTATCACCCACCATGGTCTACTCCACATACAACAGCCATGATGATCTATTTAAAAGACAAGTATGTATCTTATACTTATATCTGACAGCCCCCTTTGCATACTGTGTAGGGCCTCCCAGGTTTGATTTCTTTAGCAGCATTGCTGACTCAGTACATCTAAGTTTTCTCATTTTCCTGTTTATCTTATCTCCCTATAATCATTTTTCTCTAAGGCCATCCCAGTTACTACTTTTTCTTCCTCAAGACATGACTCCAAGGTATATATTTTGAAAACATTACCCACCCCTTTTGGTTTATACATTATAATCCCACTGTTCTTTCAAATAACTCACAGACAGCATAATACAATGATCTGAACCAGACAGAAAATAAGACAGCTCTTTCTATCGGTTATACCAGAGAGCTAGAGACCATTTAATTAGAAACACATCTGAAACTGATTCCCTTAGTGAACTGGTCTCATCAAGGTAAGACTACCAGATACAGGGACAGTGAATACTTTAGGCAACATTCTCTACATTCAGGATTGTCACAAAAAGCAAAGGAGAGAAACAACTCAAATCCCTCATTTACCACTGATAGAATTTGTATAAAAGACACTTATGAGCTGTAGAGGGGCTGTTTAAGCAAAAGCTAGGTGGAGGTGGAGCAAAGTTTTACACAGGAACCATGGATGAATATATTAGCTAAAAGAAGGATCTGCAGCAAATTGGGCCTGTTTAATTTATGAAGGCTGTAAGGCCCTGGAGAAAGAGGAGTCTTGCTTCCACAACTGAACTCCTGGTGGACTAGAAGGGGGCATCTGGACATCCACAGACACCAAAAGCTGGAAAGCCGCCACAGCAGCATCTCCAAAGTAGTCGAATAGTTATCATTTAGCCCCTTGAAACATACAGGGGGCATAATAAGACTGGAAGGCTGAAATTTGCTGCAGAATGTAGGTGGATGCTGAGTTACTAGGAGAAAGCTGAGCTTCACAAGTGTAAATCAGTATACATTGCTACTGTCTATATAATATCCACAAAGATAAGTAATATCTTTCTCTGGATTTTAACAAGAAAGATGACATCCAAAGGAGATGGGGAAATGTCTCCTGACTCAAGCCATACATTTGAAGGAAAAAAAAAAAAAAGGAAGACATCCTGGTAGACATCTTTTAAGAATTTGATAGAGCATTAAGAGAAAGGGTGAGCATGGGAAATTCATCAATTCACAAATGTCAGATACAAAAAGTCTCAAGGCAAATAAATATAGTTACTTTCTCAAAGGAATTGTGTTCACTGTGTTCTTACTATGAACACATGCTTCTTTAAACTGTCTACCTTTGGTTTTCAAAATCCTACAGATCTCATAGTCAACGACAACAAGAAAAAAAAAAAAAAATCACTGCTTAATTGTTTAATTTCCCTATTACAGTTAGGTTAACTTTTCCTAACACTTCCACTATCTCTAAAGAACTGCAAGAGGATATCCCCTCTCTCCAGTAATTCCATCACAAAGGACCTAAAAGGGGAAAGCAGAAAAGAGAATAAAATGTATTCTATTTTTCTACACCATTGCTTTATTCTTCCCCTACCTGGTGGTGCTCACTTTTGCATCTGCAGAAAGAAAGAAACTGGGGGAAAGTGTTCTGGTGGAGGAAAGAATTTTTAAAAAGAGAGCATAAGAGGTGTAACAAGAGGTACACATACATACATTTTTATTATTAATTTCTAATTTGTATTTTGGCCCTCAATGTGCCCTTTATGTTACTTTGAACTCTTTAGTAACTTGTTTCATGACAAGAACATAATGAATTCTCGAATATGTTCCATGCAGAGTTGAAAAGAATGAATATTCTGCAGTTAATAAATGCAGCTTTTTTCCCAGTCACACACATAAAAAACATGTCAATTAGATTGTTTATTTGTATGTAAATATAGGACTATAGAAAATTTATAACTATTTTAGAAATCTCTTTGGATTATAAAATAGAGATAACTGTGCTAAAATCATCCTATTTTTGAATTTTTCCACCTCTTTCCATTTTTTTCATTATTTTATATAGAACTTGTGTTATTAGGTGCATTCAAGTTTAGAAGTGCTCAGTCTTGCTAAGGAACTTATTCCTTACTTCTGTGTTTTTACTTCTCTCTTTAGATTTCTTTTAATTAAAGTCTATTTTGGCTGGTATTAAAATAATCACCCTAGCATTATTTTTCCAAGTATCTTACTGGCATTTTAAAAATGTTTTAGACTTTTTAAAACATTCAAGCATTTCTGTGTCCTTAGGTTTTAGCACTGTTTCTGATAAATACCATATGGTTGCATTTTTGAACATTCTGTCCTGCCAAACTTTGTCTTTTACCTGGAAAATTTATTCCATCTAAATTCACTGTAATCCTCCTATATATAGATTTAGTTATATCATATTAGTTTCTATTTGTCTCTTTTCCCATACTTCTGTTTTCCTTCTCCTTTCTTTTTCTCTTCTGTGTTTTTCTCCCATAATCTACTTTCTTCTTTCACAATTTTAATTTCTACTCCTTTTCAGTATCATATTAGCGGTCTCAGTAAATTCAGAAAACAAATATGTACAAAGTTTTAATATTCCAAATCAGCCATACTGTGGCAACCTGGAAACCAGTTTGTTATAGCCATCACACACACACACACACACACACACACAAAAGGGTAATAAGCCTGGACTTCCAATGGCTTGTAAACCATAATTACAAAGTCTAATAACCATAACAAATTTGGAATCAGAAAATAATTTCCAGTTCCAGACTTAGCCTTTCGACACAAGCTACAGAGTAGGCAGCAATCTTAGGAAGCATCATGATGGTACATACATCTATTAGATACATATATTAGATGGCACATACATCTGTTCGATATCTAACACATCACAGGGTAAGAGGTTTTGACAGTGAATACAGAGGCAAAATATATCCATGTTAAATCAGAGTCAAGATTACTGAAAGGGGGAAAATACAGGAATTGTATTTACCTTTTTTTTCCCTAGTAAAGCACGTAGCAAGCTTCATATTTAAGATTTCAGCTGTCTTACCCATGAAAAGGTACACAGTAATCTGTACTAGTTCCAACATCATAAAAGAGGCCTATCAGGGCTAATGCCTGCCTGCAAGAGCAATTTTTCTCCTGATGAATAAAAAATCCATATATCAAAATCATGGGTGGCAGGTAAAATTTCTGAGCATTTTGGGCAAGGACTAGATGTAAGTGTTGGCTTAAACACGAATGAACATAGCATCAGTGTTACTCAATTCTAGAAAGATGACAATGGCCCAAGAGTCTTGAAATACAGACATTATTTCTTCCAGTTAAGTGAAAAATCCCTTTTGTATACCAGAAGTCACATACCTGATATACTATATAAGAACAATTATGGATACAGACATTGATAAATAAAATAATGTTGGAAGCAGAGTCAAATAGCATAAGACTCCATAACTATATACATAAATAGCTTTTGACTCAGAAAAGAGTTATGGGAAAGGCAGGCATTTAGAGTTCCAGAATGCTAAAGACATCTTCCACTCTCTATTAATACCTGTATTATTGAACAAATAAATGCTAGACACAGAACTAGGAATTTTACACATATTAAGTCACTTAATCTTCATAACAACCATGTGAATAGAACTATTCATATCCATTGTTTAACAGATAAGGAAACTGATATATCAAGTAGTTAATGGATTTGTCCTTGGATAGATAAAAAATGTCTTTAAACCTGTAAAGTATTTACTGTCTCTGCTACTTACTCTGTATGTTAGACAGTTTATAACACAAATCTCCCAATCAGCATACAAAATTAATTATTCAAGTAACCACACATCACCTAGTATAGAGCTAAATACACAATGCTGCTGCTGCTAAGTCACTTCAGTCGTGTCTGACTCTGTGTGACCCCATAGACAGCAGCCCATCAGGCTCCCCCATCCCTGGGATTCTCCAGGCAAGAACACTGGAGTGGGTTGCCATATCCTTCTCCAAAGCATGAAAGTGAAAAGTGAAAGTGAGGTTGCTCAGTCGTGTCTGACTCTTAGCGACCCCATGGACTGCAGCCTACCAGGCTCCTTGTCCATGGGATTTTCCAGGCAAGAGTACCGGAGTGGGTTGCCATTGCCTTCTCTGAAATACACAACAGATAACCAGTAAATTTTTTCTAATAAGTTGACCAATTACATTGGGCTTCTATGATTTTTTAAATTCTATCTACTCTCATTCAATGCTGTTTTGTAGCAAATGTTCCGTAATGAATTCCCAGGAATGGTTTAGAGAAACAAATGCAATCAGCAGGGAAGCCCGTGCCACCTGGTTTATACATTCAAGCCAAGCACTGTCTTCATAGTTTAGTTTATCAGGAACCATTTGTCGAAATGTAATAGGATCATCATTTTATTACAAACCCACTGTTTCATGCTAAATACATATTCATGGTACTTATAATTCAAAAAGAGAAGACTCTGTCTAAATAATAGACTCAACACTAAAGTTGCTAAAGGGATAACAAATATTTTCAAAATAAAGAGAGTAAAAATACAAGTTCATTGAATCATTGAAATAGCAGCCTACATGCTGAGAATGGTGTTCTCTATATTGTAACTCTGTATGTGTTACAATGAACTCTTTGAGAGTTGTGTTTGAGACAAGGGAAAGCCAAGAAATGAGTGTCTCAGGTGGGGCATTCTGAATAAAGTTACATGCTGTGAGGTTTTACTGGTATAAATGGTTAAAAGTCACATCAGTTTTCTCACAGAATTGATATTCCTGATTAACCTCTTAAATAAGCTATATTTTTTAATAAATCCTCTCAGACTATAAAAATCAATAGGACTTCAGTGTAACAGTGTTGAAAATATTTTAGTATTAAAAGAAATTTAAAGCATTTATAATCTCACTACCCACAAATAATCAGGATTAAGGTTGTTGATGAATTCCCTTATTCTCTTCTTTCAAATTTCACTTCTTTGAAATTTGATGCAGTGAGTGGTAACCATGAAGCTGCCCAGGTGATTGGCTACCTCTGAGAGATCTGACTTTTTTCTAAGGAGAGCAGCTTGTTAGATGATGGAGAACCAATAAAAACTAGCCAAAAATTTAAGGCCACAGCTATTATCTAGCTTTGATTAACACCATACTCTATGCCACTGATTCTCAAAGTGTGGGACCTGGACAAGCAGCATCTATATCATGGGAAACTTGTTAGAAATACTAATATTCAGATTCACTTGAGTACTACTCAATCAGTAGACCCGGGTGTGGAGCCCAGTAATCTGTGCTTGAAAAATCTTTCCAAGGGATCCTTATACACCCTCAAGTTGTGGAGCCACTACTCTAAGCAAATTTATTACCTGGAAATGCAGTCAAGGTGAGAATGATAACAGCTAACACTTTCCGATTACTTTTTATGATCCAAGTATTGCACTAACACTTAAAACACATCATGTCATTTATTTCCACACGTATATATACTTACCTCTTAAGAGGTAAGTACTACTGATTCCATTTCACAAATGAAGAAACTAAGGAGTTCAAGTAACTTGATCAAGGTTACACTGATAATAAATGATAGGCTGATGTTAAAAATCCAGGTACAAAACTGCTCCAGGGACCCTGCTTTTAACTAGCATAATATTGTCACTTTCTTCCTTAAAATACTAAGGCAACAATAACCCGGTGTACGAGACAGCAAAAGAGACACTGATGTCTAGAACAGTCGTATGGACTCTGTAGGAGAGGGAGAGGGTGGGAAGATTTGGGAGAATGACATTGAAACATGTAAAATATCATATATGAAACGAGTTGCCAGTCCAGGTTTGATACACGATACTGGATGCTTGGGGCTAGTGCACTGGGACGACCCAGAGGGATGGTATGGGGAGGGAGGAGGGAGGAGGGTTCAAGATGGGGAGCACATGTATACCTGTGGCGGATTCATTTTGATATTTGGCAAAACTAGTACAATTATGTAAAGTTTAAAAATAAAATAAAATTTAAAAAAAAAATACTAAGGCAAAACTAGCCTGAATATCCCCGTTTGCAGTGCTGTGTAGAAATAAAGATGCTTGTCTCAAAAGTAACTCTAGCACCTCAATATTCGCCACAATGAAAATAAAGTGAGCAAGGCAAATTATGTATTCTTTTGTTCTCCAGTTGATCAAGGCATCTCCTCTCTTTTATCTCAAATTTAATAAACACAATAAAGATGAATCACAATATAATAAAAATTTGAGCCAGTAGCACTGCAATTGCTAGTTGAACCATTTATATTCTCTAAATTCTCAGTTTCTAAGTAAAAATGAGATAATAAGAGTATCTCCCTACCAAAAATTCTATTATAAGGATTAAAATAAGCTGTGTTTGTCTGTGTGTTACAGAGCGACAGACAGACACACACACATGCAGAGAAGATATTGGTAGTACATGTTATTGTTGTTACTGTGGCCTTTCAGTTCAGTTCAGTTCAGTCGCTCAGTCGTGTCTGACTCTTTGCGACCCCATGAATCGCAGCACGCCAGGCCTCCCTGTCCATCACAAACTCCTGGAGTTCACTCAGACTCACGCCCATCGAGTCGGTGATGCCATCCAGCCATCTCATCCTCTGTCGTCCCCTTCTCCTCCTGCCCCCAATCCCTCCCAGCATCAGAGTCTTTTCCAATGAGTCAACTCTTCGCATGAGGTGGCCAAAGTACTGGAGTTTCAGCTTTAGCATCAGTCCTTCCAAAGAAATCCCAGGGTTGATCTCCTTCAGAATGGACTGGTTGGATCTCCTTGCAGTCCAAGGGACTCTCAAGAGTCTTCTCCAACACCACAGTTCAAAAGGATCAATAGTTCGGCCCTCAGCCTTCTTCACAGTCCAACTCTCACATCCATACATGACCACTGGAAAAACCATAGCCTTGACTAGATGGACCTTTGTTCGCAAAGTAATGTCTCTGCTTTTGAATATGCTATCTGGGTTGGTCATAACTTTCCTTCCAAGGAGTAAGCGTCTTTTAATTTCATGGCTGCAGTCACCATCTGCAGTGATTTTGGAGCCCAAAAAAAATAAAGTCTGACACTGTTTCCACTGTTTCCCCATCTATTTCCCATGAAGTGATGGGACCAGATGCCATGATCTTCGTTTTCTAAATGTTGAGCTTTAAGCCAATTTTTTCACTCTCCCCTCTCCCCTTCATCAAGAGGCTTTTTAGTTCCTCTTCACTTTCTGCCATAAGGGTGGTGTCATCTGCATATCTGAGGTTATTGATATTTCTCCCAGCAATCTTGATTCCAGCTTGTGCTTCTTCCAGTCCAGCGTTTCTCATGATGTACTCTGCATAGAAGTTAAATAAGCAGGGTGACAATATACAGCCTTGACGTACTCCTTTTCCTATTTGGAACCAGTCTGTTGTTCCATGTCTAGTTCTAACTGTTGCTTCCTGACCTGCATACAAATCTCTCAAGAGGCAGATCAGGTCTGGTATTCCCATCTCTTTCAGAATTTTCCACAGTTGATTGTGATCCACACAGTCAAAGGCTTTGGCATAGTCAGTAAAGCAGAAATAGATGTTTTTCTGGAACTCTCTTGCTTTTTTGATGATCCAGCAGATGTTGGCAATTTGGTCTCTGGTTCCTCTGCCTTTTCTAAAACCAGCTTCAACATCTGGAAGTTCACCATTCACGTATTGTTGAAGCCTAGCTTGGAGAATTTTGAGCATTACTTTAATAGCATGTGAGATGAGTGCAATTGTACAGTAGTTTGAGCATTCTTTGGCATTGCCTTTTTTGGGGATTGGAATGAAAAGTGACCTTTTCCAGTCCTGTGGCCACTGCTGAGTTTTCCAAATTTGCTGGCATATTGAGTGCAGCACTTTCACAGCATCATCTTTCAGGATTTGAAATAGCTGAACTGGAATTCTGTCACCTCCACTATCTTTGTTTGTAGTGATGCTTTCTAAGGCCCACTTGACTTCACATTCCAGGATGTCTGGCTCTAGGTGAGTGATTACACCATCGTGATTATCTGGGTTGTGAAGATCTTTTTTGATTAGTTCTTCTGTGTATTCTTGTCACCTCTTCTTAATATCTTCTGCTTCTGTTAGGTCCATACCATTTCTGTCCTTTATCAAGCCCATCTTTGCATGAAATGTTCCCTGGGTATCTCTAATTTTCTTGAAGAGATCTCTAGTCTTTCCCATTCTGTTGTTTTCCTCTATTTCTTTGCATTGATCGCTGAGGAAGGCTTTCTTATCTCTTCTTGCTATTCTTTGGAACTCTGCATTCAGATGCTTATATCTTTCCTATTCTCCTTTGCTTTTCACTTCTCTTCTTTTCAGAGCTATTTGTAAGGCCTCCCCAGACAGCCATTTTGCTTTTTGCATTTCTTTTCCATGGGGATGGTCTTGATCCCCGTCTCCTGTATGATGTCACGAACCTCATTCCATAGTTCACCAGGCACTCTATCTATCAGATCCAGTCCCTAAATCTATTTCTCACTTCTACTGTATAATCATAAGGGATTTGATTTAGGTCATACCTGAATGGTCTAGTGGTTTTCCCTACTTTCTTCAATTTAAGTCTGAATTTGGCAATAAGGTGTTCATGATCTGAGCCACAGTCAGCTCCTGGTCTTGTTTTGGCTGACTGTATAGAGCTTCTCCATTTTTGGCTGCAAAGAATATAATCAATCTGATTTCAGTGTTGACCATCTGGTGATGTCCATGTGTAGGGTCTTCTCTTGTGTTGTTGGAAGAGGGTGTTTGCTATGACCAGTGCATTTTCTTGGCAAAACTCTATTAGTCCTTGCCCTGCTTCATTCCATATTCCAAGGTCAAATTTGCCTGTTACTCCAGGTGTTTCTTGACCTCCTACTTTTGCATTCCAGTCCCCTAGAATGAAAAGGACATCTTTTTTTTGGGTGTTAGTTCTAAAAGGTCTTGTAGGTCTTCATAGAATCATTCAACTTCAGCTTCTTCAGTGTTACTGGTTGGGGCATAGACTTGGATTACTGTGATATTGAGTGGTTTGCCTTGGAAACGAACAGAGATCATTCTGTCATTTTTGAGATTGCATCCAAGTACTGCATTTCGGACTCTTTTGTTGACCACGATGGCTACTCCATTTCTTCTGAGGGATTCCTGCTTTCAGTAGTAGATATAATTGTCATCTGAGTTAAATTCACCCATAGGAATCAGCAAACTAAAATGTACTGGAATGGGTGAATTTAACTGTGGCCTTTAGATGTTATTTAATGTCTAAAATTTACCCTGATTTTTGATAAATTCATCAGGGTTCTCTATGTGAGATGTTTAGAAGGATCAGAAGATGTGAACAGTACCTATGATAATTTGGTCTCTAGCCACTCAAGTCTGGTGCCCCATATATTTAACTGACAGTCAAGCTTGTTGCATTTTTTACCTTATGAGAAAATTATTTTTATTATTCTACTTAGAAAATTACAGAGGTCAGCTATCTGGAACAGAATTTCATTATGAGGTTAACAGGAAATTTACAGTGTTGGGAGCTTCCAATATTTAGGCAAAGGTCTACCTTAGTTTTAGAATTTAAGAGAGCTTAGATAATACAAAGCTTTCCTCACCCCCATGGCACCTCCGAATCCCTCGAGTAGTAACAATCTGATGACTTGCCGCTTCTTTATATGGTGATCTATACTGGTCATATATGTTAGATTTAACTCTGCAGCCATATTAGAAATTCTTTAGTAGCATAAACCTTCTTTTCTATAACATAGTACTAAACATATGGAACAGAGAAGGCAATGGCACCCCACTCCAGTACTCTTGCCTGGAAAATCCCATGGACGGAGGGGCCTGGTGGGCTGTAGTCCATGGGGTCGCAGAGTTGGACACGACTGAAGCGACTTAGCAGCAGCAGCAGCAAACATATGGAAAGGACCTAGTGCTCATTTAATTTTCATAAATATTCATCATTAGGAGTTGGACATGACTGAGCGACTTCACTTTCACTTTTCACTTTCATGCATTGGAGAAGGAAATGGCAACCCACTCCAGTGTTCTTGCCTGGAGAATCCCAGGGATGGGGGAGCCTGGTGGGCTGCCGTCTATGGGGTCGCAGAGTCGGACACGACTGAAGCGACTTAGCAGCAGCAGCAGCAAACATACGGAAAGGACCTAGTGCTCATTTAATTTTCATAAGTATTCGTCATTAAACCTGGATTATACACTTACATATGTGGAAAGAGAGACATGCAACAGGATGTTCACTACTACAGCACTCTTTGTAACAGCAAAATACTGGAAAAAGCCTAAGTGTAAATCAGTAGGAAAGATCTACTTAGGAGTCACTAAGTAGTTACTTCTGTAGTATGGATTCCCATGCCGTGGAGACTGGATGTTTTGATCAGCCTGTCATAGTGCCTTGGTAAACCGTGTCATTCTATGTCTCCTTGCATATATCCCATGCTTCAGGCCTAACAATTGCTCCTACTGATTGCTGCAGACTTTCTTTTAACTTACAGTAATACTTTCATTTAGATTACATAAAGTCCTGCTGCTGTGGAAACCATTTTTCTCTTAAATATGATTTAGCTTCTCTTCTGTGCTACCTATATGCTGATATCACATTTTAACTCTCATTAATTGTTTCCTCTCACATATACACTGTTGTGTACATGAAGGTATCATAATATGCACATTGACATGATTACACATAGTTTCAGATTTTTGTTCCTCTCTCTGTGCTCATCTGCAAACATTTGCAGTCATCTCCATTGTTCTCTCTATATAAAGCCTTTGCTATCAATTTCCTTATGATAGGGGATTAGTGGGACATTATATCTTCATTACCTTCTTCTGTGGATGAGCAGAAAGAGAGGAGAGTCAATTCATTTTGTTAAGTACTATATTAAACATCTCTACATAAGTGTAAAAAACTACTATATATCACTATGATTTGTATTTAAACTAAATCATTATGTTGTGAAATGACCACAATATTCCCATTACAAACATGAGCTTAGAGATATATATGGTGGAGAAAGAAATGGCAACCCACACCAGTATTCTTGCCTGGAGAATCCCATGGAGAGAAGGAACTTGGTGGGCTAAGTCCAGGGGGGGTCACAATGAGTTGACACAACTACAGAGACTTAGCATGCATGGAGAGATATATATGGTGCCTTGGATAGATTAACAAACCTTCCTAGAGTGACACATGTTCATGCAAAGATAGGCACGGTAAAGGACATAAATGGTATGGACCTGACAGAAGCAGAAGATATTAAGAGGTGGCAAGAATACACAGAAGGACTATACAAAAAAAGGTCTTCATGACCAGATAACCACGATGGTGTGATCACTCACCTAGAGCCAGATAGCCTGGAATGTGAAGTCAAGTGGGCCTTAGAAAGCATCACTACAAACAAAGCTAGTGGAGGTGATGGAATTCCAGTTGAGCTATTCCAAATCCTGAAAGATGATGCTGTGAAGGTGCTGCACTCAATATGCCAGAAAATTTGGAAACCTCAGCAGTGGCCATAGGGCTGGAAAAGGTCAGTTTTCATTCCAATCCCAAAGAAAGGCAATGCCAAAGAATGCTCAAACTACTGCACAATTGCACTCATCTCACATGCTAGTAAAGTAATGCTCAAAATTCTACAAGCAAGGCTTCAACAGTACATGAACTGTTTACTTCCTGATGTTCAAGCTGGTTTTAGAAAAGGCAGAGGAACCAGAGATCAAACTGCCAACATCCATTGGATCATTGAGAAAGAAAGAGAGTTCCACAATAACATCTACCTCTGCTTTATTGGCTGTGCCATAGCCTTTGACTGTGTGGATCACAACAAACTATGGAAAATTCTTCAAGAGATGGGAATACCAGACCACCTGACCTGCCTCTTGAGAAATCTGTATACAGGTCAGGAAGCAACAGTTAGAACTAGATATGGAACTAAAGACTGGTTCCAAATCGGGAAAGGAGTATGTCAAGGCTGTATATTGTCTATGGGGTTGCAGAGTCAGACATGACTGACCAACTGAACTGAAATGAACTGAGAGTGATACATTAGATTCTATCTGGCAAAGCCAGCATTTGGAAGTCAGAAGGGCTGATTTCACGTTCATCACAGTACAACACACAGCCTCTCACTTTATGTTGCTAATTCTACCTGCACAAGTAAGTTATTGATGGTGGTATTAAGTCAGCCTTTGAGTTAAACTTGACTTAAGGTCTCAATTCCAACATTAGAAGGGAGATAACATCTACTATCTACCTTCCAGAGCTGTTCTGAGAATTGAGATAACAGATTTAAAGTGCCTAGTTCAGTGCTTGAAATAGAGGCATTCACTTAAAAGTTTTATATTAGATCAGTTCAGCTGCTCAGTCATGTCTGACTCTTCACAACCCCATGGATTGCAGCATGCCAGGCCTCTCAGCCCAACACCAACTCCCAGAGTTTACTCAAAATCATGTCCATTGAGTCAGTGATACCATCCAACCATCTCATCCTCTGTCAGCCCCTTCTCTTCCCACCTTCAATCTTTCCAGCATCTTTCCAGGGTCTTTTCAAATGAGTCAGTTATTCACATCAGGCGGCCAAAGTACTGGATTTTCAACTTCAACATCTGTCCTTCCAGTGAATATTCAGGGCTGACTTCCTTTAGGATGGTCTAGTCGGATATCCTTGCAGTTCAAGGGACACTCAAGAGACTTCAACACCACAGTTCAAAAGCATCAATTCTTCGGTGCTCAGCTTTCTTTATAGTTTAACTCTCAAATCCATACACGACTACTGGAAAAGCAATAGATTTGACTAGATGGACTTCTGTTGGCAAAGTAATGTCTCTGCTTTGTAATATGCTGTCTACGTTGGTCATAGCTTTTCTTCCACAGAGCAAGCGTCTTTTAACTCCAAGGCTGCAGTCACCATCTTCAGTGATTTTGGAGTCCCCCAAAATAAATTCTGTCACTGTCTCTATTCTTTACCCATCTATTTACCATTAAGTGATGGATCCAGATGCCATGATCTTAGCTTTCTGAATGTTGAGCTTTAAGCCAACTTTTTCACTCTCCTCTTTCACTTTCACTAAAGAGGCTCTTTAGTTCTTCTTCGCTTTCTGCCATAAGTGTGATGTCATCTGCATATCTGAGGTTATTGATATTTCGCCCGGCAATCTTCATTCCAGCTTGTGCTTCATCCAGCCCAGCATTTCTCATGATATACTCTGCATATAAGTTAAATAAGCAGGGTGACAATATACAGCCTTGACATACTCCTTTCCAGATTTGGAACCAGTCTATTGTTCTATGACCAGTTCTAACTGTTGCTTCCTGACCTGTATACAGATTTCTCAAGAGACAGGTCAGGTGGTCTGGTTTTTCCATCTTGTTAAGAATTTTCCACAGTTTGTTGCAATCCACACAGTCAAAGGCTTTGGCATAGTCAATAAAGCAGAGTTAGATGTTTTTCTGGAACTCTCTTGCTTTCTCAATGACCCAACAGATGTTGGCAATTTGATCTCTGGTTCCTCTGCCTTTACTAAAACCAGCTTCAACATGTGGAAGTTCACAGTTCATGTACTGTTGAAGCCTGGCTTGGAGAATTTTGAACTTTGCTTTACTAGCGTGTGAGATGAGTGCAACTGTGGGGTAGTCTGAGCATTCTTTGGTATTGCCTTTCTTTGGGATTGGAATGAAAACTGACCTTTTCCAGTCCTTTGGCCACTGCTGAGGTTTCCAAATTTTCTGGCATATTGAGTGCAGCACTTTCACAGCATCATCTTTCAGGATTTGGAATAGCTCAACTGGAATTCCATCACCTCCACTAGCTTTGTTCATAATGATGCTTCCTAAGGCCCACTTGACTTCACATTCCAGGCTATCTGGCTCTAGGTGAGTGATCACACCATCATGGTTATCTGGTCATGAAGATCTTTTTTGTATAGTTCTTCTGTGTATTCTTGCCACTTCTGAATATCTTCTGCTTCTGTTAGGTCCATAACCATTTCTGTCCTATATAGTGCCCATCTTTGCATGAAATTTTCCCTTGGTATTTCTAATTTTCTTGAAGAAATCTCTAGTCTTTCCCATTCTATTGTTTTCCTCTATTTCTTTGCATTGATCTCTGAGGAAGGCTTTCTTATCTCTCCTTGCTATCCTTTGGAACTCTGCATTCAGATGCTTATAACTTTCCTTTTCTCCTTTGCCTTTAGCTTCTTTTCTTTTCACAGCTATTTTTAAGGCCTCCTCAGACAACCATTTTGCCTTTTTGCATTTCCTTTTCTTGGGGATGGTCTTGATTCCTGCCTCCTGTACACTGTCATAAACCTCTGTCCATAGTTCTTCAGGCACTGTGTCTATCAGATATAATCCCTTGGATCTACTTCTCACTTCCACTGTATAATAAGGGATTTGATTTAGGTCATTCCTGAATGGTTTAGTGGTTTTCCCCACTTTCTTTAATTTAAGTCAGAATGGCAATAAGGAGTTCATGATCTGAGCCACAGTCAGCTCCTGGTCTTGCTTTTGCTGACTGTATCGAGCTTCTCCATCTTTGGCTGCAAAGAATATAATCAATCTGATTTCAGTATTGACCATGTGGTAAGGTCTATGTGTACAGTTATCTCTTGGTTTGTTGTAAAAGAGTGTTTGCTATGACCAATGCAAAAAAATTCTCTTAAAAAATTCTTTTTTTGACTATGATGGCTACTCCATTTCTCTAAGGGATTCTTGCCCACAGTAGTAGATATAATGGTCATTTGAGTTAAATTCACATCTTCCAGTCCATTTTAGTTTGCTGATTACTAAAATGTCGATGTTCACTCTTGCCACCTCTTGTTTTACCACTTTCAAATTGCCTTGATTACTGGACCTAACATTCCTATGCAGTGCTGCTCTTTATAGCATTGCACTTTACTTCCATTACCAGTGACATCCACAACTGGGTGTGTTTTTTGTTGTTGTTGTTGTTGTTGTTTTGCTTTGGCTCTGTCTTTTCATTCTTTCTGGAGTTATTTCTCCACTGATCTCCAGTAGCATATTGGGCAACTACTAACCTGGGGCATTCATCTTTCAGTATCCTATTTTTTTGCCTTTCATTGTGTTCATGGGGTTCTCAAGGCAAGAATACTGAAGTGGTTTGCCATCCCTTCTCCAGTGGAGCAGATTTTGTCAGAACTCTCCACCATGACCCATATGTCTTTGGTGGCCCCACACAGTATGGCTCATAGTTTCATTGAGTTAGACAAGTCTGTGGTCCACATGATCAGATTGGTTAGTTTTCTGTGATTGTGGTTTTCAGTCTGTCTGCCCTCTGATGGAGAAGGATAAGAGGCTTATGGAAACTTCCTGATGGGAAGTTTTATGTATTAAGCTGTAATTTTTTATTTCCCCCTTTGAGTCAAAAGAGCAGTAGTAGTATAATCTCTTACTCTATTCATTTAATTGGATTGCTGGTCACTTTTCTCCTTTGAATGTTAATATTTAGTTTATTTCCTTTCCTTGGCCTTAATGGAACCACAACAGAATTTTTTATTTCTAAAAGATTTCTTATTTACTCAAGTATATAGTAATCACCTTTCCACTCCACATACTCAATTTCTATACCATACCTAGAATAGGCTCTTAATACACACTGAAGAACCTTCTATTGTAGATACCTGTATTTGTTTCATTTCTCCTATAAGTTCCTTAAGGTCAGAGACTCATCTTTTTTGTCCCAATGTGCCTAACAGAGTGTCTAGTATATCATAGATATATCTAAAATATAAATAAGTTAACTAATGGCATAGAATTCTGGATGACTTCAAATGTGCTTTGGGTGAATTATATTATATGACAGGGTACTTAAGTCTGTTTTCTTTAAAGCATTGCTTAAAACATATTGCAATATACATTTTAACTGACTGGAATAATGACATTTATGTATTATTTATAATACAAATGACATCATTCTTTTAGTGCTATATACAACATTAAATCCTATGGAATAAACTACTACACTATTGTGAAAGATTCTTTCAAAGTGAGTCATAAAGAAAAAAAAAACATTAACAAAATGAAAAAAACAACCCACAGAATGAGAGAAAATATTTGTAAACAAAGCAACAGACAAGGGATTAATTTCTAAAATATACAAACAGGCATGAAACTCAATACAAAAACAAATTTTTAAAAAGGACATATGGGGGAAGAGGAGGGTGGGTGTAAATGTATAATGTACATATATAGTACTATATGTAAAATATAAAGCCAGTGGAAGTGAAAGGTTGCTGCTATTAGCCATGAATGACGCCAGGATTCCTGGCCTCCTGAGGAGAGGAATTTGTTCTGAGACCAGTGATGGGGCTAGATTACTCAGAGTTTTTCATGTAGCAAAGTTGTCGTAAAGTGTAAAAGAGATAGTGAAAGCTTCTGACAGGCATCAGAAGGGGACAGAAAGAGTGCCCCCTTGCTAGTTTTTAGCAAGGAGTTATATATACCTATTGGTGGTGGTTTAGTCGCTAAGTCCTGTCTGACTCTTGCAACCCCATGGACTGTAGACTGTCAGGCTCCTCTGTCCATGAGATTCTCCAAGCAAGAATACTAGAGTAGGTTACCATTTCCTTCTCCAGGGGATCTTCCTGACCCAGGAATCAAACCCAAGTCTTCTGCATTGCAGGCAGATTCTTAACCAACTGAGCTACAAGGGAATTCCATATGTACCTATTAGCAAAATTAGAGAAAGGAAACACCTCAAAACTGAGAGAGTTGCAGCAGGCCCCTCCCCACAACATTCATTTTGAGAAAGGATTGGCACAAAGTGAGTCATCCTGGGCCACAAACCAATTGACATGAATCTTGAAGAAAGGCAGATTTCCAAGCAAATACATAGTCCAATAACATAGCTTAAGAAAGACATTTCCATGAGAAAAGCACAGTGGTTAGCTCAAGGTTTGAGATAAAGTTAAGTTCAGGTGGAACCAGGTGTCACCATGGCAACGCAGGATTCAGTTCAGTTCAGTAGTTCAGTGGTGTCCCACTCTTTGTGACCTCATGGACTGCAACACGCCAGGCCTCCCTGTCCATCACAAACTCCCAGAGTTTACTCAAACTCAAAAGTCTGCCATTTGCAGTTTATTTCCTCCTTCCACTTGGGGACCTCTGACCTCCCTAGCTAGGCTGTAAACACTCTCAGGAGTTTGATGTATGCACCACCCAGGGAATCCAAAGCCAGTGTTCTGTGACAGCCCAGAAGGCTGGGATGGGGATGGAGGTTCAACCAGGAGGGAACATAAGTATACCTAACACTGATTCATGTTGATGTATGGCAAAGGCCATGACCATACTGGAAAGTAATTATGCTCTAATTTTTAAAAAATGAAACAAAAAAAAAATGGGCAGAAGATTTTAACTACACATTTCTCCAAGAAGACATACAAATAGCCAACAGGCACATGAAAAGATGCTCAACGTCACTAATTACCAGAGAAATGCAATTCAAAACTACAGTGAGGTATCACCTTACACCAGTCAGAATGTCCATCATCCAAAAATGTACAAACAATAAATACTAGAGAGGGTGTGGAAAAAAGGGAATCCTCCTATACTGTTGGTGAAAATGTAAACTGGCAGACCTACTATGGAGAACAGAAAGGAGATTCCTTAAAATACTAAAAAATAGACCTATTATGTGATTCTGAAATCCCACTCCTGGGCATATACCCAGAAAAAAATGTAATTTAAAAAGATACATATACCCCAGTGTTCATTGCAGGACTATGTAAAATAGCCAAGACATGGAAGCAACCTAAATGCCCATCAATTGAGGAATGGATAAAGAAGATGTGGTACACACACGCACATGCACACACACACACACATACACACACAATGGAATATTATTCAGCCACAAAAAAGAATGCCATTTGCAGCAACATGGAAAAACCTAAAGACTGTCATACTGAATGAAGTAAGTCAGACAGAGAAGGACAAATACCACATGACATCACTTATATGTGGAATCTAAAACATGATACAAATGAACCTATTTACAAAACAGAAATATGTAGAAAACAAACATGGTTACTGAAGGAGAGAGGAGGTGAGGATAAATTGGGAGACTGATAATGACATACATACACTATTATATACATAATAGATAACTAATAGCAAGCAACTGTATAGCACAGGGAACTTTACTCAGTGCTCTGTATTGAACTATATGGGAATCAAATCTTAAATGAAGTATATATGTATATACATAATGAAATCACTTTGCTGTACACCTTAAACTAAAACAACATTGTAAATCAACTACACTTCAATAAAATCTTTTTAAAAATGATGCACACAGTAAACTGGAATAAAATTAAATATCACATATTTGTGCAAAGTGCCAAGAAACAGAATAGATTGTTGTATCAGCACTTGGATACAGTATGATGTTGGGTTAAATTTGTTAGCACAGAACTCTAAGTTTTACACTGAGATGATTTTACACTGAGGGGAAACATCAAAATAAGCCCTAGTATAGCATAGGTCATGTGCATTTTCACATGTAATCATAGATAATTATATCTTCCTAAATGTCCTTGTTCCTTTGTGACCTGGCAAAATCTGATTCTTCTTTTCAACCTTAGGTTAAATAGTGACTCCTCTCTTAAAATCCTACCCAGTTTTCCATGATAGAATTAGTAATTCTGTCCTTTCAGTTGCATCTTGTTAATATTACTATAATGTGTACCACACTAACAATTTGGTTACTATAATGAATCTGCTTACATATCTTTTATCTTTGATTCTTCCACATTATTTTCAGTTAAATGGGCTTTTATTGATCTTCAAATTTTCCCAGAATTATGTGGCTTCATAAATAAATGTGAAATCTTTAAATTTCATTTTATAATATGAAACAGTAGCATTTTTCACAGGTGAAACAGAAGCATTTCTTCATTCAATATAATAGTATGTGAATTACACATTGGAGCTGGAGTTAAAATTTGATATTTTTCTTTTTATGTTTAGTTTCCTCTTAGTAATAGCAGAGAGGGTAGGAAAAAATGGCCTGTAGGAACAACCAAAGAATATATAGCTACCTTTCTTCTAAAATGACTAATGTATTACTATAACTTCAAACTCACTGTACCTAGCTGTCCAAACCAAGCCTTCTGTTTCTTATGTCTCACACCCATTGCAATGGATTGTAATGGTTTTGTGCTCACAATTCCATGTGTACCCTCTCCTCCCATATACATTTATCATTCTCAATGTAAATTCCCCACCAGGGCTATAGATTATGGCTCTACACTCTGCACTTACAGAAAACCTAATGAAAAGAATAAATTACAGAGGAAGAAATTACCAACTATTACTATGATTCCCAATACTAGGGACCTTGAGCTCCTTTAATGTGCATGAAAACTACTTCCAGTGATTACAGCATCAGTGGGGAAAATGCAAAAAAGGAATTAACATGAATTGAAAAGAACCTCCCTTTTGCTTTTGTTCATATAATAACGTGGTTATGTAGTGAATTAACTGAACTAGGTAAATCGTTAGGCTGTAATGAAACACAGGGTTATGTATTGTTATATTGTCCTGAATAGAATAGAGAGTTTTACCACTCTAGGGTATTCGGAAAGGATAGTTATAGGAAGAACAAAAATATTTCCAGGGACTTCTCCCTTGAAAGAACTCCCTCTCTCCTAAATGTCTAGAAACTACAAGTAATATGTTTTCTCCCTATGATTTGATGGGCAGCAAAAGGCTCCCCTGCCCCAAATATTTCCATCCCAAAGAACTAGAACTCTTCATATTACTCATATCTTTGGATGGAATTTATAAAGGTTCCGGTGACCATATAGTTTTAGCATCTGAATGGAAGACAGTTTAGACATAACGGCCTATCAACTAAGACTTACAGGTTTGGTTTTGTTAAATACCAGAAAGCAAGAAAAAATTTAATGTACATTTAAACACAGACAACTTTCACACAAATTAGATTCTATACTGCTTTTGAAAACTCATGAAATCTGGCAAAACTAGACTCATATTCCTGCACAGAGAATATTGACTTTGGGCAAGTCATTTCATCTCTTTTTTTAAAAATTTATTAATTAGAGTATAATTGCTTTACAATGTTGTGTTGGTTTCTGCCATTCAACCAAGTGAATCAGCCATATGTATACATATATCCCCTCCCTCTCTGAATCTTAGTTTCCTCATAGATCACAAAATTGTTAGTAGAATTAAATAAGATAATAAATAGAGCCTAGTGCATATTAAGCACTTGATAAATGATAATTATTAATGTTAGCCCTGTCTCCAGGGGTATGTATTCTGCAATTTGGCACCAACTGTTCTACACCAGGCTTTTCTCTCAATACAGATGTTGAACATCAGTGCTAGTCTACCAGTACATTGCACTATCTTCCTTATAATAAGAATATTTCTATTTTTCAAAATGAATGATAAATTGAGAGGACTTTTGTATTTCAGAAAAACAGGAAAGAATACTAAAACACTAAATATTCTCCAGATACTTTAAGCATGGCCTGATTTCTAAACAAGGTAGATTTGTCTACCATGAAAAGTGCTACTTTAAAGTTTCCCCCCACTTGGCAGTATTGTTGTTGTTTTCACATTGTGTATTTCAAACTGGTCATTCTTAGTTTCAAAGTTTCAAGACTTCAAAAAGATCCCAAGATATCTGAGTAGTGCATTAAAAACAAAGTTGGCATACTTTTCTTTTAAAAATCTGTTTGAAGTCAAGATGTGTTCAAGAAGAAAAGACACTTCATCTTCTGAAGCTGTGATACTTATTCTCTGTTTGTCCCTATCCATTCCTCCCCAGATCTATTCTCTACCCTTTTCTGACCTGATCTGTGCTCTTGGAAAACTATTAATAATATCCACTAACAGCATTACAGGAATTCTCTTCTTGGCTGGCTTCTATGTATTTCATAACTATAAATCTAGTTATGATCTAGTTACTCCTTGGAAGGAAAGTTATGACCAACCTAGATAGCATATTCAAAAGCAGAGACATTACTTTGCCAACAAAGGTTCGTCTAGTCAAGGCTATGGTTTTTCCAGTGGTCATGTATGGATGTGAGAGTTGGACTGTGAAGAAGGCTGAGCACTAAAGAATTGATGCTTTTGAACTGTGGTGTTGGAGAAGACTCTTGAGAGTCCCTTGGACTGCAAGGAGATCCAACCAGTCCATTCTGAAGGAGATCAGCCCTGGGATTTCTTTGGAAGGAATGATGCTAAAGCTGAAACTCCAGTACTTTGGTCACCTCATGCGAAGAGTTGACTCATTGGAAAAGACTCTGATGCTGGGAGGGATTGGGGGCAGGAGGAGAAGGGGACAGCAGAGGATGAGATGGCTGGATGGCATCACTGACTCGATGGACGTAAGTCTGGGTGAACTCCAGGAGCTGGTGATGGACAGGGAGGCCTGGCGTACTGCAATGGGGTCACAAAGAGTCGGACACGACTGAGCGACTGAACTGAACTGAACTGAGTTATGATCAGGAGGAGACTGAGGGTGGAGGGTGGAAGAGAGGGAAGGCTAGAAGAGAGGTCAGAGACGAGAGGTCCCTATGTTTATGCTCTCTCCCCTACAGTCCATGAACTGCCATTTCGTGGTTACTCTGTGGTCAAAGTTCTTATACTTTGCCACATCTTCCAGGGCTCTATACCCACTATAAATTACAGTAACACCATTCTCCCTCCCTGCCCATTCAAGGCTAAGGATGGTGATAGACTACTATTGTGGTTATTTCCTGGGAACCTCCACATGTCTCACTAATTCCCTTAACCCTAAATATTTTGCACTAAGTACTTGTCTAAAATATTGAATTAGATTCTGTCTCTTGACTAATATAGAAGCCATTACCAAATGTACTGTTTTGTTTAAAAGATATTATTCAGCCTTAATTTTTGAGCTATACTTGTTAAAGCAATAAAAATAAAATCTGTGACTATTCTACAATAATGACTCTATGACTTATATAACCTTTATAATTGAATAGATACATGACTATTTAAGTGTTTCTTCTTTCAAAGTAAATATACATAAATGTGTAACATTTTAGTATTGTTTTAGTATTGTTGATTTTGGCATGGAAATTATTGAATAAAGCGAAAATAAAGGATAAGGGCTTCAAAGGTGGTTCAGTGGTAAAGAATCTGCCTGCAAATGCGGGAGACATGGGTTCAATCCCTGATCCAGGAAGATCCTACATGCCACAAAGCGACTAACCCCATGCACCACAATTATTGAGCCTGTGTTCCAGAGCTAATGTGCTGCAGCTACTGAAGTCCATGTGTCCTAGGGCCAATGCTTCACAACGAAAAAAGTCACCACAAGGAGAAGCCTGTGCACCCCAACTCACCACAACTGGAGAGAGTAGCCCCTGCTTGCCACAACTTGAGAAAAGCCTATGCAGCAACAAAGATCCAACATAGCCAAAAATAAATAAATACAATTTTTAAAAAAGAATAAAAAGCACATAATCACCTAAATAGATGCGCAAACAGAATCTGATAAAATTAAACATCTATTTATGATAAAAAAGAACTCTCAGCAAAATATAGGTATCTCAATATAATAAAGGCTATATATATAACAAATCCACATTTAACATCATATAGAACAGTGGAGAAGGCAATGGCAACTCACTCCAGTGTTCTTGCCTGGAGAATCCCAGGGCCAGGGGAGCCTGGTGGGCTGCCATCTATGGGGTTGCACAGAGTAGGACATGACTGAAGCGACTTAGCAGCAGCAGCAGCAGAACAGTGGAAAGATTAAAGCATTTCCTCTAAATTCAGACACAAGGAAGGATCCCACTCTCACCTCTTCTATTTAACATAGTATTATAAGCCATAAACATAGGACTCAGACAAGAAAAGAAATAAAAGGCATCCAAACTGGAAGGGAAGAAGTAAAACTATCACTGTAGATATGACACTATATATAGAAAATCCTAAAGTCTCCACACCAAAATAAAAAATGAAGAATAAATGAATTCAGTAAACTTGTAGCATACAAGATCAATATAAAGAAATCTGTTATTTCTTTATATGCTAATAATGAACTATCAGAAAAAAGAATTCAAGAAGACAACCCCAGTTATGACTGCATCAAAAAGAATAAAATAACTGGGAATAAACTTAACCAAGGAGATAAAAGATCTATACTCAAAAAACTCTAAGACATCAACAAAGGAAACTGAAGACAATGCAAATAAATGGAAGGCTCCATGTTCATAGACTAAAGAAATCAATACTGTTAAAATTTCTACACTACAAAAGCAATCAGCAAATTTAACATAATGCCTATCAAAATACTCATGACATATTTCTGATTCTAAAATTTATATGGAATCAAAAACGACCCAAATCAGCCAAAGCAATCTTGAGAAAAAAGATCAAAACTGAAGATTTACATTTCCTAATTTTAGACTTTATTAGAAAGCTACAGTAATCAACATAGTATGTTACTGGCACAAAAACAGACACATAGAATAATGGAATAGAATAGAGCCCACAAATAAACCCATGCACTTATGATCAATTAATCTACAACAAAGGGGGCATGAATATACAATGGAGAAAAGACAACCTCTTGAATAAGTGCTTCTGGGAAAAATCAGACAACAAAACGTAAAAAAAATGAAATTAGAACATTCTTCAACACGATATAGAAAAATTACCTCAGGATAAAGACCAAAATATAAGATCAGAAATCATAAAAATCCTTGAAGAAAACATAGGCAGGACAATCTTTGACATAAATCACAGCGATATTGTTTGGATCAGTCTCAAAGGAAATGAAACAAAAGCAAAAATAAACAAATGAAACCTAATTAAACTTAAACGCTTTTGCACAGCAAAGGAAACCACTGGCAAAAAGAAAAGAAAACTTACTGAGTGGGAAAAAGTATTTTTCAAATGATATGACTCATAAAGGGTTAATATCCAAAATATGTAACAACTCATAAAACTCAATATCAAAAGAACAAATAACCCAATTAAAAAAAAAATAGGCAGAGGACCAGAATAGACATTTTTCAAAAGAAGCTATACAAATGGCCAATAGGCACATGAAAGTGCTCAATAATGCTAATCATCAGAGAAATACAAATCAAAACCTAAGCGAGACATCACCTCACACCTGTCAAAATGACTATCATCAAAAAGTCTACAGATAAATTTTGGTGAGGATGTAGAGAAAGGGGAACCCTAGTTAGTTGGAATGTAAATTGGTGCAGCCACTATGGAAAACAGAATGAGGTTTCCTCAAAAAACTAAAAATAGGACTACCATATGATTCAGCAATTCAACTCCTGGGGATATGCTGAAAGAAAATAAACACTAAGTTGAAAAGATAGATGTACTTCAATTTTCAATGCAACATTATTTACAGTATACAAGATACAGAAGAAATCTAAGTGTCCATACAACAGATGAGCTGATAATGGAGATGTGTATATGTATGTATATGTACACACACAGGGGAATACTACTCAGTCATAAAAAGAAGGAAATTTTGCCATTTGCAGCAACATGGATAGACCTAGAAGGTATTATACTTAGTGAAATAAGTCCGAGAAACAACAATACTCAATGTTACCACTTAAATAGGGGATTCCCTGGTAGCTCAGTGGCAAAGAATCCACCTGCAATGCTGGAGACATGGGTTTGACCCCTGGGTCGGGAAGATCCCCCGGAGAAAGAAATGGCAAGCACCTCCGGTATTCCTGCCTAGGAAATCCCATGGACAGAGGAGCATAATGGGCTACAGTCCATGGGCTTGCAAAAGAGTCAGATATGACTTAGCAACTAAACAACAACCCACAATCATTTAAAGGTCAAATCTAAAAATTAAAACAAATAAATGAAATAAAAAGACAAAAACAGACTCAGAGAAAAAAATGATGGTTACCAGTAGGGAGAAGAAAGGGGACAGTGGCAAGACAGGGATAAGGGATTATGAGGAACCAACTATAATGTATAAGGTAAAAAAGCTTCAAGAATATATTTAATAGCACAGGGAATATAGCCAATATTTTATAATAACATTAAAGAGATCATAAGCTATACAATTTTGAATCACTGTCATACACCTAAAGCTAATATAATATTGTAAATCAACTATACCTCAATGAAAAAATTAATCTTAATAATAATACTAATTATTATTCCATCTGCTAGAATGTCATTTAAAAAAATCATTCAATTAATTGAGTTATAATACTGCAATTAAGGATTACAGTAGTCCATGTGCTGGAAATACTTATTACTTAATAAAACACTATTTAGCCCTGGGATTGAGTATGTGTTAATACTCAAAAGATATAGAAATACTCACTTTTATTGAAGCTAAACTATTAAGAGAATCAAATAAATGTAATTTTAGCACCTTGACAACAATGAGACACAAATAACAACCAAACAAGGTGATGAAAGGTGTTTACAGAAAAGAAAAATCATTCTCCAGGGGCTGTCCTGTGCCGAGGATAGAATTAGTTCATATATTTTAATTTTCAACCAAAATACTGGTCAATAATCATCCATGTTAACTAAGATAACAATAAGCTCTTAAACCAAAACAATTTGAAAGAAAAAGAAATGCAAGAAGGCAAAACGGTTCTCTGAGGAGGCCTTAAAAATAGCTGAGAAAAGAAGAGAAGCAAAAAGTGAAGGAGAAAAGGAAAGATATACCTAACTGAATGCAAAGTTCCAAAGAATATCATGGAGAAAAAAGAAAGCCTTCTTAAGCGAACAATGAAAAGAAATAGAGGAAAACAATAGAATGGGAAAGACTACAGATTTCTTCAAGAAAACTGGAGATACCATGAGAACATTTCATGCAAAGATGAACACTATAAAGGAAAGAAATGGTATGGACTTAAAAGAAGCAGAAGATCTTAAGAAGAGGTGCCAAGAATACACAGAAGAACTACACAAAAAAAGGTCTTAAACATCTGAATAACCATGAAGGTGTGATCACTCACCTAGACCCAGACATCCTGGAGTGTACAGTCAAGTGGGCCTTAGGAAGCATTACTACAAACAAAGCTACTGGAGGTGATGGAATTCCAGCTGAGCTTTTTAAAATCCTGAAAGGCGAAAGGCGATGTTGTTAGGGCCAGTGTACTGGGATGACCCTGAGGGATGCGATGGGGAGGGAGGTGGAAAGGGGGTTCAGGATGGAGAACACATGTACACCCATGGCTGATGCATGCCAATGTATGGCAAAAACCACTACAATATTGTAAAGTAATTAGCCTCCAATTAAAATAAATAAATTAATTTTAAAAATATGCCAGCAAATTTGGAAAACTCAGCAGTGGTCACAGGACAGGAAAAGGTCAGTTTTAATTCCAATCCCAAAGAAGGGCAATGCCAAAAAATGTCCAAACTACCATATAATTGTGCTCATTTCACATGCTGTCAAGGCTGTGCTCAAAATTCTCCAAGCTAGGCCTCAACAGTACATGAACCGGGGACTTCCAGACATACAGGCTGGATTTAGAAGAAATGGAAGCACCAGAGATCAAACTGCCAACGTCCATTGGATCATAGAAAAAGCAAGAGAATTCCAGAAAAATAGCTACTTCTGCTTCATTGACTATGCCAAAGCCTTTGACTGTGTGGATCACATTAAACTGTGGCAAATTCTTCAAGAGAAGGGAATACCACACCACCTTACCTGCCTCCTGAGAAACCTATACACAGGTCAAGAAACAAAGTTAGAAACACGCATGGAACAAAGGACTGGTTCCAAATTGGGAAAGGAGTACGTCAAGGCTGTATATTGTCACCCTGCTTATTTAACTTATATGCAGAATACATCATGTGAAATGCCAGGCTGGATGAAGCACAAGCTGGAATCAAGATTGCCAAGAGAAATATCAACAATTTCAGATATGCAGATGATATCACCCTAATGGCAAAAAGTGAAGAGGGACTAAAAAGCCTCTTGATGATGGTGAAACAGAAGAGTGAAAAAGCTGGCTTAAAACTCAGCATTCAAAAAACTATCGTGGCATCTGGTCCTATCACTTCAGGGCAAATAGATGGGGAAAAGAAATGAAAACAGTGACAGACTTTATTTTCAGGCTTCAAAGTCACTGTGGAAGTTGAGTACAGCCATGAAATTAAGATGCCCACATCTTGGAAGAAAAACTATGATAAACCGAGACAGTGTATTAAAAAGCAGAAACATCACTTTGCCAACAAAGGTCTTATAGTCAGTCAAAGCTATGTTTTTTCCAGTAGTTGTGTATGGATGTGAGAGCTGGACCATAAAGAAGGCTGAGTGATGAAGAATTGATGCTTTTGAACTGTGGTGTTGGAGAAGACTTTTTAAAATTGTTTTAATTAATTAATTTATGTTTAAATCATTTTAATTGGAGGCTAATTACTTTACAATATTGTAGTGGTTTTTGCCAAACATTGACATGAATCAGCCATAGGCATACATGTGTTCCCCATCCAGAACCCCCCTCCCACCTCCCTCCCCATCCCATCACTCAGGGTCAGCCCAGTGCACCAGCCCTGAGCACCCTGTCTCATGCATCGAACCTGGACCAGCAATCCGCTTCACATATGATAATATACACGTTTCAATGCTACCCTCTCAAATCATCCCACTCTCACCTGGAGAAGACTCTTGAGTCCCTTGGACAACAAGGAAATCCAACCAGTCAATCCTAAAGGAAATCAACCCTGAATACTCACTGGAAGGACTGATGCTGAAGCTGAAGTTCCAGTATTTTCGCCACCTGATGCGAAGAGTTGCCTTACTGGAAAAGACATTGATGTTGGGAAAGACTGAAGGCAGGAGGAAAGGGGGCGACAGAGGAGGATGTGATGGTTAATGGCATCACTGACCCAATGGACATGAATTTAAACAAACTCCAGGAGATGGTGAAGGACAAGGAAGCCCAGTGTGCTGCAGTCCATGGGGCTGCAAAGAGTCGGACACAACTTAGCTACTGAACAGCAACAACAAGCTCTTAAAATATTCCAAAGTGCCTACAGAATTATCAAGGAATCAAGCTATGCTTTGTTTAGTTTTGATTTCCTGTACTCTTAACTGCATAATTTTATATCATTTTCTCATATTTGCTAATGCACATGCTTATTTAAGAAATAGTGTTGGATGCTTACTTTACGCAAGATGTGCTTAGAACTACAGATGAAATGACAGTGAACAATAATGGTGTTGGAATGTTCTGGTTAACTGAGAAAAATTTTGAAGGTCATTATGCACTTTATTTCATCTCCCATACTGGATACAGTGAAATTTTCTCTATGTGGCCAACTATGTTAAATAACAATATTAAATTACCAGGATTCCCTTTAGATTACAATTTAACATTCTTACTAATTTCTAATTTCTCTTACCTAAGTTGCTACATTTGTAAAAATCAGCAGAATGTTGGCTACAGCTACTTTGGGTAAATATTTGTTTACTTGATAATGTATTCTGCTTTAGGCTGGCTTTAGGCATCTGTGATGGTGACAGGAAATTCATCTATCCCTCTCAAACATGATGCATTTAAATCAGTTTGGGTTTGAGTTGGTAAAGGATAAACTGCTCAGAAAGGGAATACCAAGTGGGATGTACTTACTTTTGGTCTCTCAGGGGAAAGAGAATTTAAACAGGAGACCACACCTCATGTTCATCTGCAAAACAAGGCACCCATCCCATTGCCAGGTATCATTTGTGTTTCACAGACATATGGATAACTCAAGGGGCAAGCCAAAATGAATTCCAAAAAATTGTTTTAAACTGGGTGTAAATTTTTAATGGCAGAATATCTTGACACTAATCAAAACAGAATAAAGGTTACACTTGTATATTTCCAAACTAAATAATATCATCAAATTTATGAATACCTATTGAACACCTACAGTATGCAGGGATGATAACATTGAAGATGAAGGATTCCTGATACTCCACATACTTTTGACCAGTAGTAGCTAGAAAGTTAGGAGAAGGCAATGGAACCCCACTCCAGTACTCTTGCCTGGAAAATCCCATGGACGGAGGAGCCTGGTGGGCTGCAGTCCATGGGGTTGCTAGGAGTCGGACACGACTGAGCGACTTCACTTTCACTTTTCACTTTCATGCATTGGAGAAGGAAATGGCAACCCACTCCAGTGTTCTTGCCTGGAGAATCCCAGGGATGGGGGAGCCTGGTGGGCTGCCGTCTGTGGGGTCACACAGAGTCGGACATGACTGAAGCGACTTAGCAGCAGCAGCAGCAGCTAGAAAGTTAAATTGTTAGTCGCTCAATCCATGTGCGAGTCTTAGGGGCCCCTTGGACTGCATCCTGCAAGGCTCCTCTGTCCATGGAACTCTCCAGGCAAGAATACTGGAGTGGGTAGCCATTCCCTTCTCCCGAGATCTTCCCAACTCAGAGATCAAACCTGGGCCTCCTCACTCTGGGCTGATTCTGTACCATCTGAGCAACTAGGGAAGCCCCTAGTAGTAAGCTGGAAGTGTACACAAATACATTTCTATTGTGATTGAAGCTGTTAAGCCAATATTGGCTGATCTAACTGCTCCAAAATTCTAGTTTGTTCTGGCATCTTTGTCCCAAAAGCTGCATCTACTATCAGATCCCATAGCTGCAAGGGTGCCTTGAACAGGATGGAACACAATTCCATTTACCACGTAGACATCTTGAGGAGCTGAAGTGTTGGTTCTGTTAGATTAATATTTAAAAGTGAAGTTATCTTTGGCAGGAATTGGGGGGTTGATGTAATGAATAGCAATTCTCCCCTCAATGCTTCCCAGGGCAAACCTGTTCAGCTTATTCTGTTTGTCTTTAAAAAACAGCCACATATTGATGCTGATGCTTCAGTGGAGACGCTATCCTCCTGAGTTCAGAAGGTTGATTCTCTGATAGATAATCAGTTCCCTCTCTGTAGCTGCCACCCAGCCGTAGGATTATCATGTCAGCAGAGTGACACCTTTCAGGAAGTTGTAAAATCATCATAGGGGTTGATAATTGTGTATCCCCAAACGTCAAAGTCTTATCCTAGTTCCAGGTCATCACACAACTGTAGTTTGGTGTGGTGATCCAATGTATAGTTTTAACAGGAGTATCATGTTGCACAATGTGTCTATTGCCTGCCTGCTATTGAGGTCGTATGTTTTGGTAGTTTTATCACATGATGCTGTAAACACTTTGCTCCCATCATCACTCCAGCAGACATCTAGCACAGGCTAGGTGTGTATCTGCTGGGCTTTTGCAACAGTCTGTCCACTATCTTGAGCTTCCTGCAGCTGCTGCTGCTGCTAAGTCACTTCAGTCGTGTTCGACTCTGTGCGACCCCAAAGATGGCAGCCAACCAGGCTCTTCTGTCCCTGGGATTCTCCAGGAAAGAATACTAGAGTGGGTTGCCATTTCCTTCTCCAATGCATATATGCATGCTAAGTCACTTCAGTCGTGTCTGACTCTGTGTGACCCTATGGACAGCAGCCCACCAGGCTCCTCTATCCACAGGATTCTCTAGGCAAGAACACTGGAGTGGGTTGCCACTTCCTTCTCCAATGCATGCATGCTAAGTTGCTTCAGTCCTGTCCAACTCTGTGTGACCCCATGGACAGCAGCCCACCAGGCTCCTCTGTCC
The DNA here is from genome assembly GCF_055505025.1 of Bos grunniens. Taxonomy (NCBI): domain Eukaryota; kingdom Metazoa; phylum Chordata; class Mammalia; order Artiodactyla; family Bovidae; genus Bos; species Bos grunniens. The sequence continues at coordinate 140,252,626 of NC_141194.1, forward strand.
ACAGGATTCTCTAGGCAAGAGTATTGGAGTGGGTTGCCATTTCCTTCTCCACTGAGCTTCCTAGCAGCAAACATCAACATCGTTAGCCCACGATCCTACAGAAGAAAGTTCCCCAGCAAGGTTGGTAGGCTAAAAGACAGACAACCAATTCTATCATCAGGAGAGGATGTTACCTCAATATCCTTCATAAAGTGAAAGTGAAAGTTGAAAGTCTCTCAGTCACGTCCGATCCTTTGTGACCTCATGGACTATATGGTTCATGGAATTCTCCAGGCCAGAATACTGGAGTGGGTTAACTGTTCAGTTCTCCAGGGGATCTTTCCAACCCAGGGATCAAACCCAGGTCTCCTGCATTGCAGGCAGATTCTTTACCCACTGAGCCACCAGGGAAGCCCTTCATATCTTTCATAAGGTTGTGATTTATCTGTGGTTGTGTTGCCAAACATGCTGGTCCTGCCAGATCCAAAACCCGAGCTTGTTCCAAACAGACTCATGCCACGGAGAGAAGCCAGCAATAGAGAGCAGGAGGAGCTCGGGAGCCTGTGACTCTGCTTGGGCACAAAGGAGATGGAAGCAAGGCAGCAGGCCGGCTGAAGAAACTGCCCTCCAAATTTCTAAAAGCAAGATTTTCAACCATGGGATTTGGGGGCAAATACACCAGTGAACTGGAGAAGGTAATGGCACCCCACTCCAGCACTCTTGCCTGGAAAATCCCATGGACGGAGGAGCCTGGTGGGCTGCAGTCCATGGGGTCGCTTAGAGTCGGACACGACTGAGAGACTTCACTTTCACTTTTCACTTTCATGCATTGGAGAAGGAAATGGCAACCCACTCCAGTGTTCTTGCCTGGAGAATCCCAGGGACGGGGGAGCCTGGTGGGCTGCCGTCTGTGGGGTCGCACAGAGTTGGACACGACTGAAGCGACTTAGCAGTAGCAGCAGCAGCCAGTGAACAGCATACTTCTCCTTCTGCCTCATCTTCTACGTCTAATCAACACCAATGTTTTATGAATTGTAACTCCTAAATATCACTGGAACATCACCATTCCTCTCCATCCATCCATATGTCACATCCTTAAGCAGAAGACACCCTCATCTCTTACCTGGACCTTCTCCTAACACGTCACCCTATACCAAGTCTTTCCCAATTCCAAACTACTTTTCATATCACAATATCATTAATCATTCTAAATAAAGCACAAATATAATCATTACCTCCACTGCCTTGCCTTCAGGCTTCCTGTTGCCTGCAAAGTTAAATTCAAATGGCATAGCAAGGCATGTGGGTACAAGTCTTATATTTTTTCACTAACCATCCCCATGTCTCTGTGGATATACTCCATGTTCTAATTAAACTAAACTGCTTACAGCTCCACACAAACTTATTTCCTCTCATCTGTCCATAGTTTAGCACATGCTAGTCTCTTTGCTAGGCACACCCTTCACCCCTTCACCTTCACTTTTTCTAAAGCTCACTTTACTCATTATTCAGGTCTCAGCTAAGACACCTTCCTTCAGGCAACCTCATTTGACTCTCAAAGACTGTGCTAAATATGGCTCCTAGTTATACCAGAATAATTTGTGATTCCTTGTTACCACTTAATCCCACTGTATTTTAATCGCTTGTTTGTCTAGCTTTTTCACTGGGCTGTAAATTCCATGAGAACAATTTTATCTTGCTAATCCTTATATCCTCAATCCCTAGTATAATGGTTCCACATAATCTGTCGTTGCTAATAGCCCTCCTATTTTAAATCCATAGTTTTTTTTTTTTTTACTTCGAAGAATCGTGTCCAATCTGAAAATGGGGGTGCATTTGAATCTGGGGGAAGTGGACAGGTAACTTGGGTTACCAACATGTCCAGAAATTCAATCTATAAAATGATATACTATAGAGAGAGCTATGTCTTATAGGAATTTTTTTCCACTTTAGTACTACGAGGCACCCACAGAAGCTTTACGAGCATTTGCCCCCTCATTCACCAGTGTTGTACAAATTAAAAACATCCTGTCAAGGCAGAGAATCTTCTCCATAAGATGCAGAAAGGAAAGGACACCATTTTAGTACTTTACATGCACTGAACCAGATTAAAACGCACATCACAGGCAACCTGCTAATAGATTCTGAAGACAGAAAGAGATTCCGCCCTATATATCATCAAGCAGTTACAATGCATTACATACATGTTCTCAAGGTTAACCATAATTTGTCTTTCCATAAGAGGACACTACAACACTGTTTCGTATGCATTCTTTCACAGTTCATCCCCAATTCATCTGGTATTGAGATAGCCATTTCTGTTAGCTAATTGCCTTTGTCTGAAGGAAAAACAAAACTCCTGTCACTAGTACAAGCATTTGGTTACAGCTCAGGAAAAGGCATTCCTACAGTAACAGGGAAACATTCACACTCTATATTCCTTGATGTTTACATTTCAAAGAGATGCTTCCCAGATGCTTAAGAAAAACACTCCTGGGTTGCAAAGCTAGCAAGTGGCTTACCTAGTCTTCAAACAGATCTACAGAGATATTAAAGGGAAAGGAGAAGGATTCACAAATAATAGATTTTTCACAGAAATATACTGAGAAAGGGAGAGGGAATTTTCCTCTTGGCAATGAGAAAAACCATTTTTTAAAAATCTACCCTTATACCAGTCAGCTCAAAGTTAGGTAGGCCTTTGTCTTTTCTTAATAAGCAGGCCTCCCTCAGAGAATATATGTCCTCTCTCACAATCTATGTATCTCACATAGTAGAAGAAATGTTTTGAGAAAGCTATACCCATGGCTTTAAAAATCATATATATGCTAATCAGGTGGCTTTAAAAAACATGTATGTGCTAATAAGGAGTCCAGATTATATTAGTAGTCTGGCCTTTCCCTTGAACTCAAGACTCAAACAGAAGAGAGATTAAAGCATTTAAAGATCAGGACTTCCCTGGTGGTCAGTGGTTAAGACTCCATGCTCCCAGTGGAGGGGGCCCAGGTTCAACACTGTTCAGGGAACTAAGATCTCACATGCTGTATGATAAGGCCAAAATGAATAAATAAAAAAATACTCTACACAATAAAATAAATAAAAATATTCAAACATTGATATTTCCTGGATATTGGGAAATCAGAAAAGACACCAGCCTATGTTCTATGTAGGTATGCTTTATATATGCAACTGTCTGATCAAAATTTCTACTTAATAATGAATTGGTGTCTTAAGTATATTGTGTGAAACTTCTATCCCTAAACTGCTCATAGCATGGTCTTCCCTGTACCAATAAAAGATAACCCTATTGCTTGGGCCAAAAAAGTAGGAGTCATCACTGATTCTTTCTCTTACACTTCACACCCAGCTTATAGGGAATCCTATCTTCTCCAATTTAAAAATGTGTCAGCAAATCTCAACATTTCTTATCTCCTGCACTGTTAAGACTCTAGTCAAAACTACCATCACTTTGGGGCCTGGATTACTGTAAAAACCTACTAACCTGTCTCCCTGCTTAACATCTTCTGCTCCTACATTCTCTTCTCCATACAAAAGCCAGAAAGATTTTCTTAAAAACCCCAAATCAGATCGTGTTTCTCTTCAGCTCAAACCTCTTAAGACTTCGCAATTCAATAGAGGATAACTTAAAGTCCATACAATGGCTGATAAGCCTCCACAAGGCCTCCAGTTATTTTTGTCATCTCATTTCCTATTCTCGTCCTTTTGCTCTCTTCACTGTATCCCCACTACCCGTTTGCTGTTCCTAAATCATGTGAGGCTTCAAACTGGCCTTGAAGCCTCAGACCTAGCTATTTCTTTGGTCTCGAACTCGTTCCTCAGCTATTGGCATGGCTCTCCTCTTCTTTCACCAATTTATAAAAGAACTTTTTAAATATATTCTGAGACACAACTTACATAGCATAATATTCTCTAAGTTAAAGTGTAAAATTCAGTGGGTTTTAGTATATTCACTGAGCTGTACAATCATCATCGTTTTATAATTTGAGAAATTTTTCATCACCTCAAAAGGCTAGTTTGAACTCATTAAACAGCCACTTCTCCATACCTCCAGTTCCTTCAGTCCCAGGCAACCATTACCTTGCCTCTCTGTGGATTTGCTTACTCCTGTCATTTGTACAAATGAATTCATATAGTATGTGGTCATTTTGTGTCTGGCTTCTTTGACTTAGCATCATGTTTTTGAGGTTTATCCCTGGTCTCATAAGTATCACTACTTCATTCTTTTTATGGGTAAAAATACTTCATTGTATGTATATATGACAATTTGACTGTCTATTCATCTGTTGATGGGACAGGAACATTAACCTTTAAGTACTAAAACTATAAGTCAACATTAGTGCATCCACAATTATAACTGCTAATGGCGAGATTATATGTGGCATGCACAAAATGTTGTGAAGAATAATATTTAAATTATTTGCCAGCAAGTGTTTTTGTAAGTAAAAGTCCCTTCTAGTTCTTGTTTTATTAAATATGTGAATACAGTGTTTTCATTAATGTCTTACCTCTGACAACTTGTATTTGGCATGGGTTCAGCTAGATCTCTAGGACAGCAGTAGAGTTTTCAGTCCATTCCTGTCCATAACTGCAGTAGTCCACACAAGTTATAACCCTGGATACATTCTCAAATAAGAGAACACCAAGGCATCGCCCTCAGGAATTTCACTATCAGAGAAAAAGCTTTGCTACTATATTTTAATTTTTTTTAAACTGTTCTAGGCCCTATTCGGGGGCTTCCCTTGTAGCTCAGTTGGTAAAGAATCTGCATGCAGTGCAGGAGGCCTGGGTTCGATCCCTGAGTTGGGAAGATCCCCTGGAGAAGGAAATGGCATCCCACTCCAATATCCTTGCCTGGAAAAGTCTCATGGAGAGAGGAGCCTGGTGGGCTGCAGTCCACAGGGTTGCAAAGAATCGGGCACAACTGAGCGATTAACACTTACTTACTTACTTAGGCCCTATTCAGTGACGCATTCAACCCTGTACTAGACTTATGTGCTGTTCTCAGGGACAGCTGGGATGTTCTGAGAGGTCTTTATAACATCTTAACTCAGGGATTCACCCATCTGGGACTGATCTGCATAGTACTCTGCCTATGTGTCAGAAGACGGCCCTGGTTTGGGAAACACCCTGGGCTGCCTGCTTCCATCCACTTTCAGAGGCAGTTTGGTTAAGGTTAGAGTTTAAACAATCAATCTAAGGTAAACTAGCTTAGACTCTGCCCAAATATGACTTCGTCTTGAGGCTTTTAAATTAATATAATTTACACATCATGTAGTCCACCATTTCAAAGTGTACAGTTTTAGTAGCTTTCAGTCTATTTACAAGGTTGAGCAACTATCACCATGATCTATCTTCAGAATATTTTCATCACCCTAAAAATAAACCCCATATACAGTAATAGTCATTCCTTACTCCTTTCCTCAGACTCCTAGCAACCACTAATCTACTTTCTATCTCTAAGGATTTTCCTATTCTGTACATTTCCTATAAATGCAACTTACAGTCTGTATCCTTTTGTGTTTGCTTAGTGTCTTTGAAGTTCATTCATGTTGTAGTATGTATCAGAATTCATTCCATTTCATGGTTCAGTAATATCTCATCCTATAGATATACAACATTTTGTTTACCCACACATCCACTGATGAGCATTTGATTTGTTTCAATTTTTTGAATATTAGAAATAATATTGCTATGAACACTGATATACAAATTTTTTAAAATTAAATTATTTTAAATTTATGTGGACATATTATCCACTTATTTTTGTTAAATCAAATTTCTCCTCTCGGCAAAGTGTCCTAATAGTCCTATTTAAAATAGCATTCCCTCTCTCTTCATGACATTTTTTATTCCTCTTCACTGGGCTGCATTTCTCTATACACCTGTGATCATCTGCTTCTTATTCATCTTTCTCCACTTGAATGCAAACTACATGAGGGCAGAGAATCTTATTTCTTTTGTTTAATGCTGTAACCTCAGTGCTAGTAAAGGCTCTTAGGCACAGCAGATACACAATATGAATTTTTAAAACTTTCTGTCCCCTTTCTTCTGAACATTCACTGTCCTCACTGTCCCCTCTACACACATGGCTTGAAAAGTCAATTCTGGTAAGGTTTTACCCATTTACTTTCCATACCAAAGGAACTGGAAAGTGTATGTAGACATTCTCCAGACACTCCATTTCTGTTTCTAAAGAAAACAATGTGAGAGAACTGTCAACATCACATGAACTTTATAATATGGATATTAAACACAGGAAGGTGGAGACAAAAGGCCTAGATTTGAATCTGTAGTCTTCTGCCTTTTAGCTGTATGACCTTGAATAAGTGTCTTTACTATAATTTTCTCATGTGTGTAAAACAAGTAATAATTGTATCTATTTCATGGGGTACTTGTGAGGATACATGCAAAAAGAATGTGAAGTATTTATGACAGCATGAGATACCTCAGTTCAGTTCAATTCGGTCACTCAGTCGTGTTCAACTCTTTGCAACACCATGAATCACAGCACGCCAGGCCTCCCTGTTCATCACCAACTCCCAGAGTCTACTCAAATTCAGGTCCATCAAGTCGGTGATACCATCCAGCCATCTCATCCTCTGTCATCCCCTTCTCCTCCTGCCCCCAATCCCTCCCAGCATCAGAGTCTTTTCCAATGAGTCAACTCTTCGCATGAGGTAGCCAAAGTATTGGAGTTTCAGCTTTAGCATCATTCCTTCCAAAGAAATCCCAGGGCTGATCTCCTTCAGGATGGACTGGTTGGATCTCCTTGCAGTCCAAGGGACTCTCAGGAGTCTTCTCCAACACCACAGTTCAAACACATCAATTCTTCGGCGCTCAGCTTTCTTCACAGTCCAACTTTCACATCCATACATGACCACAGGAAAAACCATAGCCTTGACTAGACGGACCTTTGTTGGCAAAGTAATGTCTCTGTTTTTTAATATGCTATCTAGGTTGGTCATAACTTTCCTTCCAAGGAGTAAACGTCTTTTAATTTCATGGCAGCAATCACCATCTGCAGTGATTTTGGAGCCCCCAAAAATAAAGTTTCTCACTGTTTCCTCATCTATTTCCCATGAAGTGATGGGACCAGATGCCATGATCTTAGTTTTCTGAATGTTGAGCTTTAAGCCAACTTTTTTACTCTCCTCTTTCACTTTCATCAAGAGGCTCTTTAGTTCCTCTTCACTTTCTGCCATAAGGGTGGTGTCATCTGCATATCTGAGGTTATTGATATTTTTCCCCACAATCTTGATTCCAGCTTGTGCTTCTTCCAGACCACCATTTCTCATGATGTACTCTGCATAGAAGTTAAATAAGCAGGGTGACAATATACAGCCTTGACATACTCCTTTTCCTATTTGGAACCAGTCTGTTGTTCCATGTCCAGTTCTAACTGTTGCTTCCTGACCTGCATACAAATTTCTCAAGAGGCAGGTCAGGTGGTCTGGTATTCCCATCTCTTTCAGAATTTTCCACAGTTTGTTGTGATCCACACAGTCAAAGGCTTTGGCATATCCAATAAAGCAGAGGTAGATGTTATTCTGGAACTCTCTTGCTTTTTCGATGATCCAGCGGATGTTGGCAATTTGATCTCTGGTTCCTCTGCCTTTTCTAAAACCAGCTTGAACATCTGGAAGTTCACGGTTCACGTATTGCTGAAGCCTGGCTTGGAGAATGTTGAGCATTACTTTACTAGCGTGTGAGATGAGAGTAATTGTGTGGCAGTTTGAGCATTTTTGGCATTGCCTTTCTTTGGGATTGGAGTGAAAACTGACCTTTTCCAGTCCTGTGGCCACTGCTGAGTTTTCCAAATTTGTTGGCATATTGATTGGAGCAGTTTCACAGCATCATCTTTCAGGATTTGAAATAGCTCAACTGGAATTCCATCAGATACCTAGTAATTAACTATTATTATCATCATCACCAGCAAATAAAAGGTAAAGCAACTCATAATTTTCTTTGCTTCACAATGGTAAGGAAGTATAAAATTTCCATCAATATAGAAAAAAAGAAAAAGCATACACATTTTGATACTACCCAACTGACAAAGGCATTTCAAGTAAAGCCTATGAATAACAATGACAATAATTATTCCAACTAACAATTAATGAGAGGCAGTATAATATGGTAATCAAGAGCAGTCTCTGGAGCCACATTCAGTAAGTTCAGTTGTTCAAGTTGTGTCCGACTCTTTGCAACCCCATGGACTTCAGTATGCCAGGCCTCCCTGTTCATCACCAACTCTCGGAGTTTGCTGAAACTCATGTCCATTGAGTTGGTGAATTCATCCAACCATCTCATCCTCTGTCATCCCCTTCTCCTACTGCCTTCAACCTTTCCCAGCATCAGGGTCTTTTCAAATGTGTCAGTTCTTTGCATCAGTTGGCCAAAGTATTGGACTTTCAGCTTCAACATCAGTCCTTCCAATGTATATTCAGGACTGATTTCCTTTAGGATGGACTGGTTGAATCTCCTTGCTGTCCAAGGGATTCTCAAGAGTCTTCTTCAATACCATTGTTCAAAAGCAACAATTCTCTGGCACTCAGCTTTCTTTATAGTTCAACTCTCACATCCATACATGACCACTGGAAAAACCATAGCCTTGACTAGACAGACCTTTGTTGGCAAAGTAATGTCTCTGCTTTTTAATATGCTGTCTAGGTTGGTCATAACTTCTCTTCAAAGGAGCAAGTTTCTTTTAATTTCATGGCTGCAGTCACCACCTGCAGTGATTTTGGAGCCCAGAAAAATACAGTCTGCCACAGTTTCCATTGTTTCCCCAACTATTTGCCGTGAAGGGATGGGACCAGATGCCATGACCTTAGTTTTCTGAATGTTGAGTGTTAACCTAACTTTTTCACTCTCCTCTTTCACTTTTATCAAGAGGCTCTTTAGTTCTTCTTCGCTTTCTGCCATAAGGGTGATGTCATCTGCATATTTGAGGTTATTTATATTTCTTCTGGAAATCTTGATTCCAGCTTGTGCATAAGCTGGAGCCACATTGCCTGGGCTCAAATATTATTACACTGCTTACTAGCCATGTGACCCTGGGCAAGTTATTTAACCTCTCTGTGCCTTGGTGTCTATAAAATGGGGAGATAACAGTACCTAGTTCATTGGATTTTTGGTAAGAATTAAAGATGTTTATACATGTAATGAGCTTAGTTCAGTGTCTGGCACCTGGCAAATGCCCACTATATTTTAGCTACTACTACTGGGTACTATGTTATACACAAAGACCTTCACCATGACTATACAAAAGTAAATCAAATCACTCTCAAACACTCTACATATGCTGTGCCAATAAGAATGGTTTAAGTCACACTGCATTTCTATCTTCTTGACTCAACTAAAACCTAGAATGTGGTAAATAATGGATAAATGCTTATGGATGGAAGAAAAGGAGGGCAGAAGGCAGTAGGCTCCAGGCATTGCTGCTGCTCTGTCCCAGAGTCTACCACTTTGTTTTTGCTTAGGCGCTAAGTCCTATCCAACTCTTTGTGACTAACTGTAGCCCTCCAGGCTCCTCTATCCATGGTATTTCCCAGGGAAAAAAATACTGGAGTGGATTGCCATTTCCTCCTCCAGGGGATCTTCCTGACCCATGGGTTGAACTCGCATCTCTGTATTGGCAGTTGGATTCTTTACCACTGAGCCACAACGGAAGCCCAGAGTCTTACCACATTGTTGTTCAGTCACTTAAATCATGTCCGATTCTTTGCAATACCATGGACTGCAGCTGGACACCAGGCTTCTCTGTCCTTCACTATCTCCCAGAGTTTGTTTAAACTCATGTCCATTGAGTTGATGATCTGCCATATATCTACTTGTTTTATATATAGTCTTCTTACTCATGTAATTCCTCATGTTCTGATTTCTTAAGCTTCTAGTATTTAGAGCTAACAGAGGTGGCAGAGTGGTTTCAGAGGCCCTTGCCATACATATGTCCAGAATAGTTAAGCCTCAATGTATAAGCTTCCCATACATCATTTTATATCTCTACCATGGTTTTAATGAACGAACTAAATGGGCAAATCCTTAATTTGCAATAAATTCATAAATAATGACGCCGATCCTAAACTGGGAAACAGGAGGACCTGTCTATGGAATTTTAAGATAGACTTTAAATTACCAGGAGAAGGCTGATTTCTGTGATAAAGAAGTAATGAAATGAAACAGGCTATTTTATAATAAGAATGGCCAACATCTGTCAGAGTCATCATGAGACACCAGCATAGCGCAGCCTTAATTTTTTACATGATGGACTCAAAACTACTGGATAGTGGAGGTCTTAAATCCCTTATTTGTATTTATGATTTTATGCTTAAAATGAGCTGTCAGTATCAAAATTGGGTAGTTGACAGTTACACAGAAAACTGAAAATCAAAAGTCGGGCAAAGAAAATACCTATCATCTTCTGAAGTTTCCCTCCCAAACCTGATTTGGATTATAATTTGCTATATGCCATCTAAACTTTTTGTTATTATGAAAACACAATATCCAGAGAGTTTCTTGTTTCTCGTGAAGAAAATATGGCTGTGGCAAAATATTAATGATCAGTGAATTCTACTTCAGGCCTCCAAACACAATTGTATTAATTTGAGTGGTTAAGAGGAGCAGAAAAAAAGATGATTCTATAACTTTATCCACAGAAATGGTATCTACTACTAGTCCCCAAGCTATGCCAGGGCGTCTACACTTTTCAAATAATAAAACAAGCCAAATATGAAAATAGAAGCATGTATTTTCCCATGTTTGATGATAATGCCCCTAATCTTCAGTGAAGTAAGAACAGTGACCCAAGAGTTTCAGGGTAGCAAAGAATAGAACTTCTCAGCTAGATGTGACAAACTACAAATAGGAACATATATATATTCACTGGATACTCTCAGGAACACTGGGCTCTCCTTAACTTCTGAATTTACCATTATCTTTGATTTGGGTATTCTCCTAAATCTATCTTTACCTAATTGACCCCTTTTGGGAGATCAACCCTGAATATTCATTAGAAAAACTGATGCTGAAGCTGAAGCTCCAACCTGTTGGCCACCTGATGTGAAGAGCTGACTCACTGGCCTGATGTTGGGAAAGAATAAAGGCAGCAGGAGAAGTGGGTGACAGAAGATGAGATGGTTAGACGGCATCATGGACTAAATGGAAATGAGTTTGAGCAAACTCTGGGACATAGAAAAGGACAGAAAAGCCTGGCGTGCTGCAGTAATTGTCTTCAGGATGGACTAGTTGGATCTCTTTGCAGTCCAAGGGGACTCTCAAGAGTCTTCTTCAATACCACAGTTCAAAAGCATCAATTCTTCAGTGCTCAGCATTCTTTATGGTCCAAATCTCACATCCGTACATGACTCCTGGGAAAACCATAGCTTTGACTAGATGGACCTTTGTCAGCAAAGTAATGTCTCTGCTTTGTACTATGCTGCCTAGGTTGGTCATAGCTTTTCTTACAAGGAGCAAGTGGCTGCAGTGATTTTGGAGCCCAAGAAAATAAAGTCTGTCACTGTTTCCACTGCTTTCCCATCTATTTGCCATAAAGTGCTTACTCCTTGGAAAGAAAGTTATGACCAACCTAGATAGCATATTAAAAAGCAGAGACATTACTTTGCCAACAAAGGTCCATCTAGTCAAAACTTTGGTTTTTCCAGTAGTCATGTATGGATGTGAGAGTTGGACTATAAGAAAGATGAGCACCAAAGAACTGATGCTTTTGAACTGTGGTGTTGGAGAAGACCCTTGAGAGTCCCTTGGACAGCAAGGAAATCTAACCAGTCCATCCTAAAGGAAATCAGTCCTGAGTGTTCATTGGAAGGACTGATGCTGAAGCTGAAACTCCAATACTTTGGCCAGCTGATACGAAGAGCTGACTCATTTGAAAAGACCCTGATGCTGGGAAAGATTGAAGGTGAGAGGAGAAAGGGATGACGGATGCTGAGATGGTTGGATGGCATCACTGACTCAATGGACATGAGTTTGAGTAAACTCCAGGAGTTTGTGATGGACAGGGAGGCCTGGCATGCTGTGGTCCATGGGGTCATGAAGAGTCGGACACGACGGAGTGACTGAACTGAACTGAACTGATGGAACCAGATGCCATGACCTTAGTTTTTTGAATGTTGATTTTTAAGCCAGCTTTTTCACTCTCCTCTTTCACTTTCACCAAGAAGCTCTTTAGTTCCTCTTTGCTTTCTGCCATAAGGGTGGTGTTATCTGCATATCTGAGGTTATTAATATTTCTCCCTGGAATCTTGATTCCAGCTGATGCTTTATCAAGTCCAGCATTTTACATGATGTATTCTGCATATAAGTTAAATAAGCAAGGTGACAATATACAGCCTTGATGTACTCCTTTCCCAATTTGGAACCAGTCCTTTGTTTCATGTCCAGTTCTAACCATTGCTTCTTGACCGGCAAATATATTTCTCAGGAGGTAGGGAAGTTGGTCTGGTATTCCCATCTTGTTAAGAATTTCCCACAGTTTGTTGTGATGCACACAAAGGTTTTTGCATAGTCAATAAAGCAGAAGTAGATGTTTTCCTGTAATTCTCTTACTTTTTCAATGATCCAATAGATGCTGGCAATTTGATCTCTGGTTCTTCTGCCTTTTCTAAATCCAATTTGAACATCTGGAAGTTCTTGACTCATGTACTATTGAAACCTGTCTTGGAGAATTTTAAGCATTACTTTGCTAGCATGTGAGATAAATACAATTGTGAGGTAGTTTGAACATTCTCTGACATTGCCTTTCTTTGGGATTGGAATGAAAACTGACCTTTCCAGTCCTGTGGCCACTGCAGAGTTTTCCAAATTTGCTGGCATATTGAGTACAGCACGTTAACAGCATCATCTTTTAGGGTGTGGAGAGAGGGATTTGGTTATTTAAAGGCCCTCAAGGAAACAAGGTTTCCTGGTTTGTTCTGCAGCCATGGTCATTTAATTCAATTCATTTCAACCCAACAATGATTTATCAAGCACATAAGTGGTGAAAGTTTTACTCACTGAGTTGTGTCCAACTCTTTGAGACCACATGGACTGTAGCCTTTCCAGGCTTCTTTGTCCATGGAATTCTCCAAGCAAGAATACTGGAGTGGGTTGCCATTCCCTTCTCCAGGGAATCTTCTCACCCCATGTATCAAACCTGGGTCTCCTGCACTACAGGCAGGTATTTTTACCATCTGAGCCACCAGGAAAGCCTATATAACTGAACATGAGTGTTCATCGAACATGAGTGTTGGATGCCACTGTGGAGAAAGAGATACAAAATACTGCTCCCACCCTTGAGAAACTCATAACTTCACTGTTTTAACAAGCATATAGTGGAGTTGAGTAAACATACCAGGTAATACATGATTAAGCATGCAAGTGAATGGTACAAATTCTGAAGCAGTTTATAGGAGGGGTCAGTTCAGTTCAGTCACTCAGTCATGTCCGACTCTTTGCGACCCCATGAATCACAGCACGCCAGGCCTCCCTGTCCATCACCAACCCCCAGAGGTCACCCAAACTCATGTGCATCGAGTTGGTGATGCCATCCAACCATCTTATTTTCTGTCATCCCCTTCTCCTCCTGCCCACAATCCCTCCCAGCATCTGGGTTTTTCCAATTAGTCAACTCTTTGCATGAGGTGGCCAAAGTATTGGAGTTTCAGCCTCAGCATAAGTCCTTCCAATGAACACCCAGGACTGGTCTCCTTTAGAATGGACTGGTTAGATCTCCTTGCAGTCCAAGGGACTCTCAAGAGTCTTCTCCAGCACCATAGTTCAAAAGCATCAATTCTTCAGAGCTCAGCTTTCTTCACAGTGCAACTCTCACATCCATGCATAACCACTGGAAAAACCATAGCCTTGACTAGACGGACCTTTGTTGGCAAAGTCATGTCTCTGCTTTTTAATACGCTATCTAGGTTGGTCATAACTTTCCTTCCAAGGAGTAAGCATCTTTTAATTTCATGGCTGCAATCACCATGATTATCACAATTATAGTAGGGTAAGCTCTGGTATATTGAACCAATCATAAATGACTTTGGAGAAGAAATGGAATGTGAGATGGGTTGCTTAAAATACAGTAGAAGTTGAATCATGTGCTATTTGAAAATATTCTATCTATTAATTGGAAGAGGGCTTCCCTGATGGCTCAGAGGGTAAAGAATCTGCCTGCAATGCATGAGACATAGATTCCGTCCCTGGGTCAGGAAGATCCCCTGGAGCAGGAAATGATAACCCACTGAAGTATTCTTGCTTGGATAATCCCATGATAGAGGAGACTGGCAGGCTACTTTTCATGGGGTCAGAAAGTCAGACACAGCTGAGTGACTGCTACTGCTGCTGCTAAGTCGCTTCAGTCGTGTCCGACTCTTTGCGACCCCTGAGATGGCAGCCCACCAGGCTCCCCCGTCCCTGGGATTCTCCAGGCAAGAATACTGGAGTGGGTTGCCATTTCCTTCTCCAATGCATGAAAGTGAAAAGTGAAAGTGAAGTCACTCAGTCATGTCCGACTCTGAGCGACCCCATAGATTGCAGCCTACCAGGCTCTTCCATCCATGGGATTTTCCAGGCAAGAGTACTGGAGTGGGGTGCCATTGCCTTCTCCGCAACTGAGTGACTAAACACACGTTAATTGGAAATAGCAACAGTGATCAAAATGTTATGAAATTTTGGTTGACAACTAGTATTTCTGATACTAGTTTTTTAGAAACTAACTGTAAAAATTGTAGTCAAGTTGCTTAGACAATCTGGACCTCAGGTTTTCTTCATAGGATGAGGGGATATGGCTAAATGATTTCTAAGGACACTGGGAGCAACACCATGTTCAGGCTGTGATTCAGTGACTGATTCCATGCTCTGATGAATTATGTGCTTGAAGAGAACAACTGCCTCTCTTTTAAAATTATTGTAATTTTCATCTTTCACTGGTTCAGGCTAAGCTTTACACTTCATATAGCAGTCTTTGTATAAGTCTGAAACACAGACTCTTACAGTGCCAGTCTGGTTACATGAATACATGAAGTGAATGGAGTGTTTAAAAACAGGATTTGGTGAAAGCTGTTCAATAGACTTCCTGCCAGAGCTAGAGCTAAGGATGAATATGAGATCCCTGTGGTAAGATTGTTTAAAAAAAAAAAAAAAAAAGCCATAGATCTGGATTTTTAGGTGAAATCTTTGGAGTTTTACATTTCTTTTAAACCATATGGAGGTCTATGCCCTCTTGCTAAAGCAGTGCATGTGTAGTGCATATGCCAAAAGAAGCCCAAGGACTACCAGTTTGAAAGCCCTCTTGCAGTACACACTCCCTACTATTCAGGATAAAATTCATGCATAGGTTTATTGACAGACAATCATGTTGTCGATTCGCATAACTCAAGATGAAAACTTTCTTTCATACACAGATGACTCGTTTGACTGAGCATCAGGAAGGCAAGAAACTGGAGACAGTCATGGGGTTGAATTTACCCCAAGCCACAACAAGTATCTGCTCACATTAACTCCCTTGAACCAATAGTATATACTTATAAGCTGGCTGGCTGGCTAGAGCCAATATAAGATAGTAGAACCTTTCTTCTCTGCATAAATTATTCCATACCATGGGGCAGGAATCAGTCCAGTATGTGGCATTTGAAATTCTCAAATAGAAAACATTTCATGTTTCACTTAAACCCATTTTAGAAATTAGCTTTAATCTACCTGCTTTGTGGCAGCTGCTGCTAACAGATAGTTAATAAAGAGGGAGTGGATCCTTCTTCCCCATGCCCTGCTCTTCAATGCTTATTTCATCAATAGCCGCCTATGAAAAATAAATGGATCCCAAACTTAGGGAAGTTGCTTTATTTGCTTTTTAAACTTCATAAAGTAATCTATGCTGAGAGATACGTAAGTCAACAGAGGCGCTTAAATCATCACCACAGTTTCATTAACTTGACTAGAATCAATAGGCATGGTCCTGGGGACGGTGGATAAAACAGAATACTAAACCCAAATACACAACAACATATTTGAAGTATGACTTCAAGATGTAAGTAACATTCACTTGATAAGATTGAGAAACAGGAGGTTCCAGTTGTATTACTTCCTAGAAAAGGATCTCTCTCTCCAGCTCACAGACTGTCTTGTTTCCTCCAGGGTCTTCTATTGCTGGGAGGTCAAAAAGAAAGATTTCAGCTCTGGGGTTCTGTTGCATTTGCACGTGCAAGGACTGTCACTTGGAACATTCTTAAAGGGACACACAAGGAGCTGAGCTCCACACTATCAGAAGCTGGCTTATCTGGAATATAAATCTTCATGACATTATTATGTTTTTTCTAAGGCTTGTTCCCAACTGTCTAAAATGTTGGCTTGACTCTACAGCTCGTTGTTTATTAAAATTCATCTCACAAACACAATGTATAGCTATTATCAGAAAAGGGCAATAGTTGAGATGGAATTGGAAAATGATTAAAAAAAAAGGGGAACACACAAAAACAATAGCCCAGAGGAAATGAAATTTTTTAGCTTATTCACAGAGAGAAATGTATATCTGAGATGTGACCCAGGCATCACTCCCTACCAATATAAGAAATAAACACATCTTCTGTGTTAGTACTAGAGGCCATGGGAAAAATATGCAATTTTTCCACAATGTAAGTTAAATGTAGAAAGAGAAGGAGCTATCAAAAGTACCATACAGTACTCCAAGACTTTGCAATGCTCTTCTCCATGCCAACATTATTATACATGTTATAACACTTCTATACATATTGTTCTCCCTGTGTAGGATGCATTATTCCTTCAATTAAGGTGACTTACATCATTAAGCACCTACTCTGTACATAGTAAACTGCTAATCACTAGTCACTGACAATTCTGGAATAAATAGGGTATGGTCCTTCCCTAACGGAGACTCTAATTTCACATTGCCTAGGCAACGGCAACCCACTCCAGTACTCTTGCCTGGAAAATCCCATGGGCGGAGGAGCCTGGAAGGCTGCAGTTCATGGGGTCGCAAAGAGTTGGACATGACTGAGTGACTTCACTTTCACCTTTCACTTTCCTGCATTGGAGAAGGAAATGGCAACCCACTCCAGTGTTCTTGCCTGGAGAATCCCAGGGACAGGGGAGCCTGGTGGGCTGCCGTCTCTGGGGTCGCACAGAGTCGGACATGACTGAAGCAACTTAGCAGCAGCAGCATATGTTCAAACTACATCTGTGAATGTATTTAAAACTTGGCTTTAGACTTCTGTCTCCTAATACAAAGCTTTTTACCACCACCCCCAGTATTAATTTATGAATGTTATACATTATGAATGACATTTAATTTCTTCTGTTTGCTTGCCACTTTGACTTCATATTGCGTCAAATATGTATGTGTATCTACGCAGCTGAATGCTAAGCTCTTCAAAGGGATTGACTAGTCAAAGTATAAATATATGAAGGAGTGTGAGAATGGCATCAAGTGGTTAACTCCACAACTGCCATAGAATGAAAACATCTTATGTAATTCTGTTTCTAAACTCAACTCTAAACTCAATGCAAATTTTCATTATGAGTAAAATAATAATTTATATCCATAAGAAGACAGGTGGCTTAGAGGAAAAGAGTATTACATATGATGAATGAAAACATATTCAAGGGCTGTTATTTGGTTTACTGTATGACTTAGGGCAAATCACTTCAAATCTCTGAGCTACAATTTCTCTGTAAAACTGGATAAAAAACATCAGCCTTCCCCTCCTCTTACTTGGAGTTGTGAGACTAAAATTAGAAACCATGAAGTATATATCAATTTCTAGTCATTTCCATTAAATATTATTACTGGCTTTTAATAAAAATTATTACATTTTAATAACAACATTCTGTCATGAATTCTCTTATTCTATTACTTCAATATTTCTTCTTTTATTACATTGTATTACATCCATGTTCCAAAAAATTCCAAATAAATAAGGTGATGAGATATGCCTATATATGGTTTTGTATTTAGTCTAGGAACTCACAAATTTATTTTCAATTATCCTTTTAAAAAATTCATCTCTTTAACAAACAAAAGGAATCGAGGTATTCCAGGTGATCACATATTCTGTTAATAAAGCTACTATATGTGACACATCTAAGTAACAATTTTGAAAAATATATGACATAATAGGTTACCCTGATAACAATTTAAGTTTTTATGACTGAGAAGGACATCAAAAATTGACAAAATTTTCCTAAAATTCATATGGAAATGCAAAGGATCCAAAATAGTTAAACGAATCTTGGTAAGAACAAAGTTGGAAGACTTGCATTTCCTGATTTCAAAACATATTTTGCAGCTGCAGCAATCAAGACAATGTAGTACTTGCATAAGGATAGACATACAGACCAATGGAACCAAATTGAGAGTCCATAATTAAATCCTTGTTGATTTTCAAAAAGGATGCCAAGATGATTCAATGGGGAAGGAATTCAACAAATTCTTCTGGGACAAATAGCTATATCACAAGCTGAGAAGTTTGGCTCCAAGCCAAAATCCTATAGTGACCTTTCAGGGTAGACCGTAAGCAACTGTGAAGGTTTGATCTGGCAGGCCTAATGGAGGAAAGCTGCCTTCTCCACACCAGATGTGGTAGACAGGCAGTGTATTTCAAGCTCTGAAGGGAACTGCAGTCAGAGCCAACACGGGCCAGGATACTATGCACATCTATATTCCTATCTCATGTGCCTCAATGGGACTTACTTATCAGGGCCTTATCTCCATTGTTTAGTACACTTTTGACTCCCAAACCTTCCACTTCTCCCTCTCCTCAGTCCTTGGGTCCATAAAATGGCAAGAACCTTTTGTTTGACCTCTTGCTTATACTATCACAGTAAGAGAATAAAGCTATGATGGTTAATTTCAACTTGACTTGTTATCATAATTCACTAGTGTGACATCTCATACATGTAAAAGAATGAAGTTGAACCCCTAGCTCAGAATGGATCACAGACATTAATATAAGAGCTAAAGATACAAACTTCTTAGAACAAAAAATAGGTGTAAATCACCAGACCTCAGGTTATACAAAGCCATCTTATACAGGGCACCAACAGTAAAAGTAACAAAAGAAAAAGATAAAAAGGACTGTGTCAAGGCTTCCATGATAGCTCAGTTGGTAAAGAATTTGCCTGCAGTGCAGGAGACCGCGGTTGGATTCCTGGATGGGGAAGATCCTCTGGAGAAAGGATAGGCTACCCACTCCAGTATTCTTCCGCTTTCCTTGTGGTTCAGCTGGTAAAGAATCCGCCTGCAATGCGGGCAACCTGGGTTAAATTTAAAACCTTTGTGTTTCAGAGGAAACCATGAAGAAAGTGAAAAAACAATGCAGGTAATGAGAGAATATATTTTCCCATCATGTCTCTTATAAGGGATTTGCATCCAGAATGCATAAAAATACTTATGTGCATGCGTGCTAAGTTGCTTCAGTCGTGTCTGACTCTACACTACCCTATGGACTGTAGCCCCCCAGGCTCCTCTGTCCATGTGATTCTCCAGGCAAGAATACTGGAGTGGGTTGCCATGCCCTCCTCCAGGGGATCTTCCTGACACAGTGATCAAACCTGTGTCTCTTACACAGGTTTGCATTGGCAGGCAGGTTCTTTACCACTAGCACCACCTGGCTTTTAACTAAACACTAAAAAGATTAAAAAAAAAAAAAAACAATTAAAAATCTATAAAGGATCTGAAAATATATTTCTCCAAGGAAGATATACAAATTGGCAATACATACATAAAAAGATGCCTAACATCATTAGCCATCAGGTAAATTGCAAAATAGAGCCACCCTGAGATACTGCTTCACATCCACTAGGTTAACTAAAAATTAAAAGGATAAACAGTAGCAAATGTTGGTGAGGATGTAGAGAAACTGAAACCCTCAGATACTGCCAGTGGTATTATAAAATGGTTCAACTACTATGGGAAACAGGCAGTTTTCCAAAAAAAGCATAGAGTTACAGCTACTGCCACCTGGGAAGCCCTATGGTATGAAATAGTGATTCAATTTCTGAGTATATAAGAGAAATGAAAATACATTACTGCACAAAAAATTGTTCATGGATGGTCATATCAGCACTATTAATAATAGCCAAAATGTGGAAACAATCTTAATGCCCATCAACTGATCAATGAAGTTTAAAGATATGGTATATCCATATAACAGAATAGTATTCAGTTTTACAAGGGAATAAAGTAGATTCTTTATATAAAGTGACCAGAAATAGGGAAATCCAGAGATAGAAAAAAGATTAGTTACTGCTAAGGTTTGAATGGAAAGGGGATATGGGGAGTTACTGTTAATGAGTACAAAGTGTCTTTTTGGAGTGATGAAAATGTCCTAAACTTAGATAGTGATGGTTGCAGAACCTATGAATGAAAAAAAAAAAATTGAATTTACTATTTAAAAGGGTGAATTTTATGGTATGTGGATTTTCCTGTAGGCTTCTTTGTGATGAGTATTAGCAAAGTCAGTTGTCATAACATTTAACAAAACAACCAAAATGCTTGTTAAGAGAACCTAATATCTGGTAGAACTCCTGACAAATCCCTTTTATTGTTTCTTTATTCATGCACACACAAACCTTTTCTCCATGCCCAGAAATAACTAATTTCCAAAATAGTATCATCTGAGCCACAGAATGATGTAATAAATAATGGGTTTCTACCAAAAAGACCAGGATGCTAGTCCCCAATTTTGTTATCTTATAAATGTATGTAAGTAATAAACCTCTCTCATTCCAACATCCATCAAACTGGAGTTCATTGCTTGGTGAGCGATACATTGCTTGGTGAGAATGTAGTAGCCACAGTGGGAAAGAATCTGGCAGTTCCTCAAAAAGTTAAAAGTTAACGTGGAATTACCCTATAATCCAACAAATTTACTCAAATTGAAAGCAGGTATTTAAAAAACAAATGTACAAGACAGTTTATAATAGTTTATTCATAATAGCCAAAAACTGTAAACAACACCCATAAACAATGGAATATTATTCATCCATAAAAATGGAATAAAGCACTGAGACATGGTAAAATATAAATGAACCTTGAAAACATTTTGCTAAGAAGCAAGACACAAAATGTAACATTTAATTCTACTTATATGAAATATCTAGCATTGGCAAATTTTATGGGAAAAAAGTGGGAAAGGATTATTTTGTCTAAAAGATTATCTTCAAATATGTCTTCTATGAAGATTATCTTCAAACACATGAATCCTTAGCCTCATATACACTAAGACTGTGGCTAGATATCAACTATTTGAAAAATTGGTATCAGATGAAATTCCAAAACTAGTGTGAAAGTTTCATCCAAAAAGGGAATGAATTCATTGATGACGGTGTGTAAAATAGTCACTCTCTTTCTTGCACCATCTAAATTAATCTAAAACACCCAGATGGTTGACTTATTTTTTCTTTTTCCATTCAGATATTTTTCCTTCTTTCCTCGGACTCTCTTTTGTTCTCTCTCCCTCTAATATTAAAAGCAAAATCAGGACAAACAGAATCTCCTAGAGCTTCCAGGAAATAGACAAGGTCATCAGTTGCTCATAATCAATGTAGACCGATCCTAAAAATATCCTCTAAGCAAGTGTATATTTTCAGTTTTTAAAGCAATGTAAACCCCAGTGTTACCATTAAACTGGAATGGTAAACATACTGTCCTGGAGCAGGGAATGGCAACCCACTCCAGTATTCTTACCTGAAGAATCCCATGGACAGAGGAGCCTGGCGGGCTACAGTCCATGGCTTTGCAAAGACTCGGATACAACTGAGCACGCAAACACACTGTACCACTCACATGCCCATCTTCACACTGGTCCTTGTAAATAGTTTATTGATTCATATAAAGAATCTAAGAATTCAAATAAAGAAATACATTTTATAATTTATTGCAAATACTTTATATAATGATAATTAAAACAAATGATTGTCAGTTTTACACACATTGTCTTTTATACTCACCTTCTCTGTAAAACTCTCCCAGGAGTTGTCATGAGAATTGCTCAGAAGCAATAGGAAGCTCCCAACTGCATTATAATGTTACTGATATTAAAAACAGTATTGGACTCAGTCTCCTAAATTTGAACCCATCTCTACTCTGAAAAGGCTGTTAACACCCTAGATGCAGTGAGTCTGAGAACCATTAAATCTGTACTAGCCAGAATATATAAATATGTATGCACATTTTCATTTGTATATGTAAATATCTACACAGTCCCTGCCCCACACCTTCTCAGCTACCTATTCCTTTCAAGAGCATCTGGTACTGTGAATGAAAGTGGACTAGAATAGTTCTCAGCTCTGAGATGTGCTTTCCAGAAAAAAACTAACTAAAATCTGCAGAACTGTAAGTTATAGGCCTAGACGCGAGCCCAGCTACATAGCTCTCCACAAATTACATGTAGACAGTAGACTAAAAGAAGAATTTCCTTCTTTAAAAAGTGTTTCAGTGCTTAGATACCAAGGCGACAGGTTCCTTAGAAACACAGCAATAGGGAAATGATATCCATGCTGAATATGAATGCCCTAAGTGTGCAATTATTCTATTAGCCCACAGAAGAATACCTATTCTAAATTGTCTTTTTTGTGAAAATATAGGGCAGGTCTTGCTATTTGGCATTGCATTTTTCTTTCAGTTATCTTGGCATTAATCTTAATGAAGAGAGAAGATTTGGTTAAGTGTAAAATTAGTTATCCAATTGAAGAAATGCCTGCTGTTTGCACATATTTCAAATTCCTGAAAAATCTGACAAACGCCCAAAGAGCTCCCCACTACAATTTAGATAAAAGAAAATATAAACTTTCAACAACAATTAATCATGCATACATATATATGTAAATGTGTATGTACAGTTTGGGGGAGAGAAAAGTTCTTGCTAAAACAATCAAAGGTAGACAACTCAGCCTATAATCCTCATTCCTCCTAGGGGTCTGAAGAGGAAAATAGGAACTGTAATGGCTACAACTTGAAGTTTAAAGATACTTTATCTACTTCTGATTCCACCATCTTCCACTGATCACATGGCTACTGCTTTAGTGTGTCCAACCTGGTTAATATATTTTCAGAAAAAGTAGGAAAGAGAGGGAAAGGGAAATTATGATGATAATACAAATCTCATACACAATTTTAATGATACATTTCTATCTTTCCTGGGTGGATTTGAAGAGAATTATGATAAATGAAAAAGTCAATTCCCAAAAGGTTATGTACTGTATGATTTCATTGATATATAACATTCTTTAAATAACAATATTATACAAAGAGTAACAGATTAATGGTTGCCAGGGAATAAGAAGAGGTCGAGGTGGGAAGGAATGATGACAGTGGATGGGGCTATATAAGAGGGATCCTTGTAGTGATGGAAATGTTCTGTATCTTGATGGTATCAATATCAATAGCCCAGTTATGATGTTGTATTACAATTTTGTAACATGTTATCACTGAGGCAAATTAGGTTAAGTATGTGTGGAATTTTCCTGTATCATTTCTTACAATTCCATATAAATATGAAATTATCTAAAAATAAAAAGTTTAACTAAAAATCAATTATAAATTTCCTACAAATAATAAAAAACTCAATTTAAAAACAATATTCATAAAGAGCATAAAATATGAAATATTGGGGGATAAATATGATGTGCAAGACCTATACACTGAACACAACAAAACATTGCTGACATGAACTAAAGAAGAATTCATTTAATGAAAAGAGATCTTGTGCATGGGTTAAATTCAACATTAAGATGTCAACACTCCCCAGATTCTAGTATACATTTAAAGTATTCCCAATCAATGCAAACTAGTACAGCCACTATGGAGAACAGTGTGGAGATTCCTTAAAAAACTGGAAATAGAACTGCCTTATGACCCAGCAATCCCACTGCTGTGCATACACACCGAGGAAACCAGAATTGAAAGAGACACGTATACCCCAATATTCATCGCAGCACTGTTTATAATAGCCAGGACATGGAAGCAACCTAGATGTTCATTGGCAGACGAATGGATAAGAAAGCTGTGGTACATATACACAATGGAATATTACTCAGCTATTAAAAAGAATGCATTTGAATCAGTTCTATTGAGGTGGATGAAACTGGAGCCTATTACACAGAGTGAAGTAAGTCAGAAAGAAAAACACCAATACAGTATATTAATGCATATATTTGGAATTTAGAAAGATGGTAACAATGACCCAATACGTGAGACAGCAAAAGAGTCACAGATGTAAAGAACAGACTTTTGGACTCTGTGACAGAAGGCGAGGGTGGGATGATTTGAGAGAATAGCATTGAAACATATATATTATCATATATGAAATAGATTGCCAGTCCAGGTTTGATGCATGAGAGAGGCTGCTCAGTGCTGGTGCACTGGGATGATCCTGAGGGATGGGATGGGGAGGGAGGTGGGAGGGGAGTTCAAGATGGGGAACACATGTACACCCATGGTGGATTCATGTGAATGTATGGCAAAAAACACCACACTATTGTAAAGTAATTAGCCTCCAATTAAAATAAATTAATTAATTAAAAAATAAAATATTCCCAATCAAAATCTCTCTAGATTTTTATGTGAAAATTGACAAGCTGGATCTAAAATTCATATGAAAATGCAAAGGCCCTAGAACAGACAAAATTTCAGTATTATGAAGCTTTATGACAATGTGGTATTGACCTAAAGATGAAACAGATTAAAAGAATGTAAAGTACAGAAATAGATCCACACATAAATGGGCAAATGATTTTAAACAAAGGCAGTTCAGTGGAGAAAGAAAAACCTTTTCAAGAAATAGTCCTGGAATAACTGGATATTTATGTGCAAAAATAATAAAAAATCTCACATCATATATAAAAAGTGTCTTAAGATGAATCATAGATCTGAACACAAACATGAAGCTATGAATCTTCTAGAGGAAATGTAGGAGATAAACTGACTTTGATTTAGGCAAGTATTTCTTAGATACAACAATGTGTGCATGCGTGCTAAGTCTCTTCATTTATGACCAACGCTGGACCCTATGGACTGTAGCCCGCCAGGCTCCTCTATCCATGGGATTCTCCAGGCAAGAATACTGGAATGGGTTGCACTGCCCTCCTCCAGGGGATCTTTCTGACCTAGGGCTCAAACTCACATCTCTTACATGTCCTGCATTGGCAGGTGGGTTCTTTACCACTAACACCATCTGCGAAGCCCAGATATAACAATGCAGTATGCAAAATTCTAGGATACATCCCCAGCACCACTACCACTAAGATCTCTGGCCCCTGTTACACACACCTTCCCCCAGTTATTCAATCAAGTGAAGTGAAGTGAAGTGAAGTCACTCAGTCATGTCCGACTCTTTGCGACCCCGTGGACTGTAGCCTACCACACTCCTCCATCCATGGGATTTTCCAGGCAAGAGTACTGGAGTGGATTGCCATTTCCTTCTCCAGAGGACCTTCCCGACCCAGGGAACGAACCCAGATCTCCTGCATTGTAGGCAGATGCTTTACCGTCTGAGCCACAAAGTTCTTCAAATCGCATTTACTTTGTAATCTATTCCAATGTTGTTTCTATACTCATCACTCTACTGAAACCACTCTTGCTAAAATCACAACTACCCTCATTGTTGAATCTAATGACTCCTTTTGTAATACTCATCCTAAAACCAACTGACTTCTTTTTAAGACTCAGCCTAAAACCAACTGCCTCCTTTTCAAGATTCTCTTCTCCCTTGCTTTACATAAAAGCACATTCTCTGGATTTTTCTCCTTTCCAATCTCTTTTGATGGCTAGTTTTACTTTTCCCATTCCTTAAATATGAGTGGGATTCTATTCTAATCTCTTATCTTACTACTCTATACACTCTCCCTGGTGTTCTGGTGTTCAGTCACTATCCATATGTTGATGAATAATATTTATATCTTCATCACAAATTCTCCACAAAATGACAACCCACTCCAGTATTCTTGCCTGGAGAATCCCATGGACAGAGGAACCTAGCAAGGTACAGTCCATGGGGTCGCAAGAGGTGGACGTGACTTAGCAAGTAAAACACCACCACCCAAATTCTCCTCTACATTCCACTCACATATCCAACAGCTTCGGAAATAATTCCAAAGCAGCATCTCATTGGAAAAACTCAGTTATCACTCCAATTCCATAATTCTCTTCCTACAGTGTTACCTCGCTTAGAAAATGGTGGTCTAAGCCTTGGCTGATGCAGTCCATCAAGTCTCGTGAACTATAGCACCAAAATCTCCTGAATCTATCTTCACTGCCACAACACTAGTCCACGCTTCCATTTTGTTTCATGCTGATTGTTGTAGTGTTAGTCACTCAGTCTTGTCCGACTCTTTGCGACCCCATGGACTATTGCCCAGCAGGCTCCTCTGTCCATGGAATTGTAAAGCAGGCATACTGGAGTGGGTTGCCATTCCCTTCTCCAGGGGATCTTCCCAACCCAGGGACCGAATCCACGTCTCCTACATTGCAAGCAGACTCTTTACGGTCTGAGCCACTGGGAAAGCTCTTGTTGCAACACCTTCCTAGATGATAACACACCTCTCCTTCTGTCCTTCCACTCCACTCTGCCCTACTAGTTGCACAGAGCCGTAAGAGGGAATTCTGAAAACATATACCTGTTCGTGCCATTCCCTACTTAAAATCATTCAATGGTTTCTCATTATAATCAGTATTGAGTCTAATACGTGGCTTTTCAGTCCTTATTGTTTAGCTTCCCTCCCAAGTTTTACCCAACTGTTACACTCCTACCTTCAGGCTCTCTGCTCCAGGAATGAATTTTCAGTTCCTGAAGATCCTGAGTTTGCTCTCACCTCAAAACCTTGACACATTCTGTTTCTTCCACAAAAGCACATTCATTCTTCCTTTCTTCTCTTGGCTAACTACTACTTATCCTCGTGTCTCTATATGTTAAGACTTCCCTGAAATCCAGACTGATTGAGATGCTTTTCCTCTCTGTTTACAGACTACACTGAACTTCTATCTTAGTACTGATCACACTGCATTTGATTCATTTACTTGTTGCTCCTGTTTACCATTAAACCACTAGAACTTGGCAAAACTATCTGACATATACTAGACAGTCAATAAAAATTTGCTGGTGAAAGGGAAGGGGAGACAAAAGGAGAGGGAAAGGAAGGAAAACTCTGAAGAACCAGTTTGGAAGAGTCACTCTCTTGCTGACTGTTCATTAGGTTCAAATAGCTCAGAAAACAATCTGATATTTGCTTAAAGTAAAAAACATTGCTTTTAAAACTATCCTACTGAAGGAATAAATAAAAGCTTCCCACATCCAAATTCTTACCTCTACAATCCCTAATTCCTGATCACAATATAAATTCAGACATAAGCCTTGCATTTCCCAAGTCTGCACACAATAATGTATTAAAGAACTATCAATATCAATTAAAAGTTGTAATTTTCTTGGAAGAAAGTCAGGACTTTACTAATAGCAATGTAGTTTATCCAATATTGCATGGAGGCATGGGGAAATATCACTAATTCCTCAGATATCATGTATTACTTACAAGACAATTTATTTTTAAATTTTATTTTTAAACTTTACAATATTGTATTAGTTTTGCCAAATATCGAAATGAATCCGCCACAGGTATACATGTGTTCCCCATCCTGAACCCTCTTCCCTCCTCCCTCCCCATACCATCCCTCTGGGTCGTCCCAGTGCACCAGCCCCCAAATTTTTTTTAAATAAAAACACAATTCTAATTTTACCCAATTTACTGCACTTTTCAGGTTTTTAAGAAACCCTTATTTGCCTTATATAAACTGTATTTATGAGTCTCACAGGTTAATTTTATGTTACTTAAAAATATTTTCTTTAATCCATTTTTTTAAATTTAACACCATTAATTCCATTACAAGGATTTTCATTAAAGGCACTAAGTGGAAAACATGCTTATCCAAATTCATAAACAAATAGTCAATTTTCCACTCTTCTCTCAAATCATTTTCCAGTGTGTATTGCTAAGCTTTTTCATTCTAATTGATTCTATACAGCCTTTCTTCAGATATTTAATCCAGATTATTTGTGACCTTGGACTCTATTCTCAGTAATGCATTTCATTCCAGAGGTTTCCATCTTCTTGGAAACATGTTGAGATTACTTTTCAGAGTTCAAGCTGAACCATACACCTGAGTAACTCCAGGCAGACAAGGTAACACTCTTAAGTATCAGCATAGCTTCCCCAATTAACATCACAAAACATAAATATTGTTGCTCCTTACTATGAATATCTCAAAATCCTACACTTCGTTCAGGATGACAATCTCTAAGTCCTTCCATGTTGCTGTAAATGGCATTCTTTCTTTCTTTTTAATGGCTGAGTAGTAAGAGTGAAAAAGTAAGTCAGACAGAGATGAAATATTGTTTGACATTCCTTATATGTGGAATCTAAAAAGAAATGATACCAATGAACTTACAAAACAAAAAGAGACTCACAGGCTTAGAAAACAAACTTACAGTTGCCAGGAGGAAGGATGAGGGAAAGAGACAGGGAGTTTGAGATGGACAGGCACACACTGCTATATTTAAAAGGAATAACCGAAAAGGACCTACTGTCTAGCACAGGGAACTCTGCTCAATGCTATGTGGTAGCCTTGTTTGGTGAGGAGGAGAATGCATTCTCATATATGATATGTATGGCTGAGTCCCTTTGTTGCACCTGAAATTATCACAACATTGGCTATACCCCATCACAAAATAAAAAGTTTAAAGAAAAATCTTACACAGTCTGTACTAAAGACCAGGGGGAAGAATGACAAAAGCAGTATTTGTTACTTCAGGCTCTTAAGAATAAGTTATGTCTATAGGAAGCCAACTCCAAGTGCCCGAAAAGGGGGGAAATCCTGTTAAATCACTTCTTTGATTTATTAGTTTGTCCACAGGACACAAATAATCAAGTTTCACTGAGCTCTATAACTGAATTGACCATTTTTTTTTTAAACAGAAAGTGTGGGCAGTAAGACCACAAGGTTTTCTTCAACTACTGTAATGAATTATTTTTGAGTAATGAAGCAATCTCCAGATAGTTCACCTGATTGAGTAGTACAGACAATTCAACCATATCCACCGTGAACACATTCTTTTAGGCAGAATTGGGCATAGGGGATTTATATATCATCTTGTATCCAACTAAATAATACACATACACACTGGTTCCTTCTAGAAGGCTTTCCACTCTTCAAGAAATGGTCATTGCTGAATGTGCACCTTCTAACCCCAATCCATCATAGTCACTGCTTTATTAACTGATCTAGCTTCTTGTTTTCATTTGCAGTTTTAAGTCCCCCCCTCAAAGAATAATATATTGACTTGGGCACATCGACATATTTCATTAAGCGTCTCCAAGTACTCCTGCGAAATAGTCATTCCAATTAACCTGTGAAGTCATAAGAATTTATACATAGGTAGACGGTAGCACAGAATGAACACAAGCATTGAGAGTTATACTAAACTCAAACCTAGATCAGCCACTTAACAACTGTAACATTTTGGGCAAGTTACTTACATTTCCCAAAATCCATATTCCTCATCTTTAAAATGAGAATAATAATGATTTCATAGAGTTGCTATGAGAATTAAGTACAAGCATATGGCATATGGAAAGTGATCAGAAACTCATGGTTCCTTCCCTTCCAGCTTTGTTAACTGTATTTAGATTTGGAGTTTCCCAAGCACCTTGCTGCTGCTGCTGCTGCAGCTAAGTCACTTCAGTTGCATTCAACTCTGTGCGACCCCATAGATGGAAGCCCACCAGGCTCCCCCACCACTGGGATTCTCCCCAGGCAAGAACACTAGAGTCGGTTCCAAGCACCTTACAAAGTAGCACAAATCTTTGCTTTTCTCTAGATAATATAAATGATATTTTCTCACTGTATAAAACCAGCACAGTAGCTGCATTTGATTCTGAGTCCTAACACATTGAAGGACACATCTAATGTAGTTCTACTATTTGTTGAGACTCCACTAGATAAGCATTTCATTTCATTTTATTTTATTTTTTAACTTTACAATATTGTATTGGTTTTGCCATATATCGAAATGAATCCGCCACAGGTATACATGTGTTCCCCATCCTGAACCCTCCTCCCTCCTCCCTCCCCATACCATCCCTCTGGGTCGTCCCAGTGCACCAGCCCCAAGCATCCAGTATCGTGCATCGAACCTGGACTGGTGACTCATTTCATATATGATATTATACATGTTTCAATGCCATTCTCCCAAATCATCCCACCCTCTCCCTCTCCCACAGAGTCCAAAAGACTGTTCTATACATCAGTGTCTCTTTTCCTGTCTCGTATACAGGGTTATTGTTACCATCTTTCTAAATTCCATATATATGCGTTAGTATACTGTATTGGTGTTTTTCTTTCTGGCTTACTTCACTCTGTATAATAGGCTCCAGTTTCATCCACCTCTTTAGAACTGATTCAAATGTATTCTTTTTAATGGCTGAGTAATACTCCATTGTGTATATGTACCACTGCTTTCTTATCCATTCATCTGCTGATGGACATCTAGGGTGCTTCCATGTCCTGGCTATTATAAACAGTGCTGCGATGAACATTGGGGTACACGTGTCTCTTTCCCTTCTGGTTTCCTCAGTGTGTATGCCCAGCAGTGGGATTGCTGGATCATAAGGCAATTCTATTTCCAATGTTTTAAGGAATCTCCACACTGTTCTCCATAGTGGCTGTACTAGTTTGCATTCCCACCAACAGTGTAAGAGGGTTCCCTTTTCTCCACACCCTCTCCAGCATTTATTGCTTGTAGATTTTTGGATCGCAGCCATTCTGACTGGCATGAAATGGTACCTCATAGTGGTTTTGATTTGCATTTCTCTGATAATGAGTGATGTTGAGCATCTTTTCATGTGTTTGTTAGCCATCTGTATGTCTTCTTTGGAGAAATGTCTATTTAGTTCTTTGGCCCATTTTTTGACTGGGTCATTTATTTTTCTGGAATTGAGCTGTAGGAGTTGCTTGTATATTTTTGAGATTAGTTGTTTATCAGTTGCTTCATTTGCTATTATTTCTCTTCAGAATTATATATTCTGAAGGCTGTCTTTTCACCTTGCTTATAGTTTCCTTTGTTGTGCAGAAGCTTTTAAGTTTAATTAGGCCCCATTTGTTTATTTTTGCTTTTATTTACAATATTCTGGGAGGTGGGTCATAGAGGATCCTCCTGTGATATATGTCGGAGAGTTAAGCATTTCTCTTGCTCCTTGTAGCTGCTGTCATTTCTTTCACATTAAATGGTTCTGGTAGCAGTAATGGTCTGCATTTCCAATCTCCATGAAGGAGCAATTTAGAAAGTCTAATAAATAAATAACCATTCAGACATGCTCCTTTAATTTTCATTCATCTAAATCCAGACAGTGGCAATAATTGAAAACTCCTAAGTGCTAGAGCAAGGAAAGATATGAGAATATTTTTGTGGCAGAATACTCAGTTCTACAGTTCTACAATGAACAAAAATCTCTAGATCTCACAGCAAACTGGTCTCCATATAAAGGCTTTGACAATTCAATGTTGTCAAAGTGCCCACAAAATTATAACTCTTGTGCAAGTACAGGAATATAGGACATGCATGGGTTTTGATATTCAAGGGGAGATATTATTGTTAGTAGACAATTATCCAGGCTTCCCTCGTGGCTCAGACGGTAAAGCGTCTGCCTGCAAAGCGAGAGACCCGGGTTCAATTCCTGAGTCGGGAAGATCCCCTGGAGAAGGAAATGGCAATCCACTCCAGTACTGTTGCCTGGAAAATCCCATGGATGGAGGAGCCTGATAGGCTACAGTCCATGGGAAGGGTTTCTTACTTGTGTGCACATCTTCTCATCAGAAGCACTGGGAGTTTTTGTTCTGGACTATTTTCTCCAGGATGTTTATATAGGAAATAACTTTGGAAGATGGAGAAAGTATCTTCCTCCAATGAAAAGGACAGAGTTGTTTGCTCTTTGGGATAATAAAGATAATATCTTTCTCCAGTACCAATGGTGGGGAGTTTAAAATATTGGGGTTTCCTAAGCTCGGGTCCTCTCAGCTGCGAAGAAAAGAAGACCATTCATCAATCACTGAATGGATCATTTACTACTGGATTTTTTATTACTCTCTTACTTTAATTATTCCAATTCTCCAAAATAGTTTCCCCACCTCCCTTTTTGAGGCTTCAAATTCATTCTCTACAGTAGTCAGATGAGCTTTACAAAACATGAACTTAATCATGTTTGTTTCCTAAACTTTCAATAGTTTCCCATTACCCTAAGGATGAGGCTCAAACTCACAAACTGGCTTACAAGATCTTTTTTAGAAATTATTCATTTATTCATTTTTGGCCGTGCTGGGTCTTCAGTGCTGTGCAGGTTTTTCTCTAGTTGCAGCGAGCGAGGCTACTCTCTAGTTCTAGTGTGTGTGTTTCTCATCGCAGGGGCTTCTCTTGTTGCACACCATGGGTTCTAGGGTGCACAGGGTTCAGCAGTCGTGGTGTGAGGCTCAGTAGTTGTGGCTCCCAGACTCTAGAACACAGGCTCAGTAGTTGTGGTACATGGTCTTAGTTGCTCCCTGGCACTCGGAATCTTCCCAGTTGAGGGATCAAAACCATGTCTCCTGCATTGGCAGGGGGATTATTTACCACTGAGCTACCAGGGAAGCCCTTGGCTTACAAGACCCTTTATGATCTGGTCTCTGCTGCACTCCAGAGGTTCACATCTATTCATGCCAGTGCATTATGCATACTGTATTGAATTCCCATTGTACTGAGCACCTTTCCATTCCTTAAAAGCCTCATGTTCTTCATCTCTGGGACTTTGCATATACTGTTCCATCTGCTCTGAACTATTTCCCATCTTCCCAACCCCTTTCCATTCATCTAACTCTATTTCTTTAGGCTTTAACCTAGAAGGAGAAAAGTGTTGGACAGTGCGTACCCTTAAATACATAACATGCATACACACACACATACACACATACTTCCATATAGACTGTTGTTCTGGATACATACTATTTGCTCCTTCCTCCCTGATAATGGGGACTTCAGTCCTCACCAACAAATGTTTATTGTCTTGAGCTCACATACAGGTAACAGATTGGTGACTGCCAAAGGCAGGGAGTAGAAGAAGGACAAAATGAGCGAAGGGCTCAAAAGGAACAAACTTCTGGTTAAAGGATAAATAAGTCATGGAAATGTAATGGACAGCACAGGGACTATAGTTAAGAATACTGTAATGCATATGAGACAGATGCTGAGAGAATAGATCTTAAAAGTTCCCATCACAAGAAAAAATAATCTGGTAACTATGCAACAGGACGGATGTTAACTAGACTTATCATGGTGATCATTTCACAACATAAAAATGAATCATTATGTTGTACACCTGAAATTAATATAATGTTATATGTCAAGTATACCTCTGTAAAACAGTTTGACTTTTTCATAGCTGCATCATTGCTATTTACTAATTTTATGGTTACTGCAACTAACCAAAACTGCTATCAAGGAGTATCTAATCTGAAATCATGAATGACACCTCCATTTAGGAGTGTTTAATGCTCATTGGGAATCAAAGTAAGAAATGACTATTTTATTATTTAAAACTATTGTTTTGAAAAGGCAATGCAATAAACCTATTAGAATAAGTTTCACAACAAGATGTGTTCATTGCTGACACTTTCCTAGTGTCTTGCATCATCAGGAAACTTTAATAAACAAGATTATCTCTCTAGGAATTTTGCCTAAGACCATTCTTACATAACTCTGGTCTGAACATGTAGGCTTTATTTTCTTTCCTCTGAGTTTTGAACTGAGACTTCAGTTGTTGAGAAGACAGAAACGCTACTCAAAATCTCTTATGTTTTTCCCAACTCCCCTCCAGCTAAATTCTCATTAAGAGAGGCCCTATCAGTGGGTTCCATCACATAAAATGACCAACATTTCTTCAGCCTGGATTGTGAGCTGAGGTTACAAATTGTTTAATGAACCTGAGAATTCAGCACACAGCAAGGAGAAACATTTGGCTTGCAGACACTAGCATTTCTTACAGAGCAAAAGACAAATAAAGCTTTTTTTTTTTTTTTCCCCCTCCAGAGAAGCATATTCTCTAATCCTAGTATCATATTTGACTACAGATGTATAGAGAATAAAGATCTTATATAAGTTCCAGGAAGGACCAGATCCACTTTCAAAGCTGTTAAGATTCAAAATAATAACAAAGTGAAGGAAGAGAAAGAACAGAATTGCAGATCACTAAAAGTATTGACTATTTTCACTAATGATGGGGAGTGCTGGTATGGGAGGGAAAAAACCTACAGACAATGGAATAAATATCCTAGCTATTTCAAGTCTTTGCCAAGTTAGGGGAAAATACTAGGTTAATATAAAATAACCACTCAGACATTTATTTATAATAATGTAGGCTTTAGTTTCTCTTACCAATTCAGTAGGTGAACTGAATGAATTATGAGGCAGAAAAACAGTACCAAATTAATGATGGAAGAAAACAAAAACCCTGGAAAATCAGAATGTAATGGATTTTATCTGTTCACCAGCTGATGTAACAAATGCATCCCAGACCACAGAGGGCTGACCTTGTTTTCAGTTTGAAGTTTTTGAACTTCAGACTAGCATCATGGATTAAGTTTGATATACTATCATTAAGCTTACAGCCCTCTATTTGGAATGTTTAGAATCCTTCCTGTGTCTCAAAATGAAAGGAAGTTCATGCCAATGTGCTTCTGATTCATTTACACTGACTCATTAAAATGTATTTCCTTCCTCATGTGATACTTTATATACAAAGAATCATTTGACTACTTTGATGAGCCAAATTAACATGTTCACCCTTGTAGAAATATGAAATACCAGAAATATCATTTTTGTGTGTGTGAATACACAAGTTATAGTTGATATTATTGAGAGATCTCAGGTTTAAGTGTTATAGATCATTTCAGAAACAGTGTCATTTGAGGAGCATGCTACAACTCTGCCTACCCCAATCTATTCCATCCCCACCAGTGTTCAGGCTCACTCTTTCTGCTGAGCCAGATATTCTTACTACCAATAAGTAGACTGCTTCACAAGATATATCACAATTGTTCTTATATTCCAAAGGCCATTGTTTAAATGGACAACACAGGTCACTATATCAAATTAGTATGTTTTTCTTCTTAAGTGCTGCCTTTCAGCAAAGGTAACAGAAAACTATTTTGTTTTTTGGTGTTTTTCTTTCTTTTTTTTTTTTTTTGACAAGTAAAATGTTAAAGTGGCCATGAGTCTACCAGTGAAAAGAAAGCAAGTAAGATAACAACTATGAGAAAATAGCCAAAATACTGTGAAGATCAAGACTTCACACAGTACAGTAGATGGCTATGGTTCCAATTTTCCAGTTTTCTTTTATTATACATAGCTGCCTTAAGAGATTTCAAAGAAAATTTGTATGTGTGCAACCATCAGGGACTTAACTCTTATGCAGAGCATTCACAGATTTAATTTGGGAATTGTTGTGGCCTTTAAAATCTCCATTTTCATAAATTTGAATATGTGTGCATGCCATTCCTTTACTATAAAATACAGAGTTGAATGGAAACTAACTTCATCTCTCAAAGAAATTCTAGCAAAACTGTCAAAATTTACATGATAGTGAACTACTAATGAGTTCACCGATTAATTATTTTTACTCAGGACAGAAGTATCCTGACAACTATCTTCTAAAAATTGATTTTTTTTCTGATCAAAAAAGTAAAATAAGCACTTAGTGAAATACTCAAATAACAAAAATACAAATGACTAGAAACTGAAATTTCCTTGCAATTCCACCCTTTGATTTGATAGATTTAATTTGAACACTCATGACCATTTACAAAATGGCTGATTTCTACAGGTGTACTATGTCATACATATAATTCCCCTAAAAGCTTTCAAGCATGCACTGTGTACTGGTGAGGTACAATAAATGAAGTGAATACAGAGCAGATTTCCATTGCTTGAGTATATTATAAATATAAGTCTCTTTATACAGATCATGGAAGCTATAAACAGAAAATGTTTATATGTGTAAACATGCGCACATATATACACACACGCACCTGTTTGCTATAAATAAGCATTTTTAATGAATCCAGGCCCGCAGTCAATAAGACATTCTCCCAAACTGCTTCCCTCAGGAATATCGTGCCTCTGTACTACATAAATATTCCAACCAGAAGAAAGGTATGACTAGTCTTAATGTTATTTGTGTAGGGTATTTAAACATACTGAGTCAAACTTCAAAAATTCAAAATTAAATGAGTATCTCCTTATTTTCTGGGATCTAGAGCACTCTCGGACAGGAATAGCGCATATAGGTATGTCTGTGTGCATATATGTATATACCTGTCTATAAGGTTAACTGTGCAATACAGAGTGAAACACAGCACACTACTTCTTCAAAAAATAGTTCTGTTAGCAGATATATCATGATATATGTGGACTATAAATACACAACCATTCGTACTATTCAACAAAAGACAAAAAAATGTTTTCCCCAGTTCATACTGCATTATGCATTTATATATATTGATTAATAAATGTCTTTCATATATACTCATTTCTAGTCTCAGATCAGATCAGTCACTCAGTCGTGTCCAACTCTTTGCCACCCCATGAATCGCAGCATGCCAGGCCTCCCTGTCCATCACGAACTCCCGGAGTTCACTGAGACTCACGTCCATCGATTTAGTGATGCCATCCAGCCATCTCATCCTCTGTCATCCCCTTCTCCTCCTGCCCCCAATCCCTCCCAGCATCAGAGTCTTTTCCAATGAGTCAACTCTTCACATGAGGTGGCCAAAGGACTGGAGTTTCAGCTTCAGCATCATTCCTTCCAAAGAAATCCCAGGGCTGATCTCCTTCAGAATGGACTGGTTGGATCTCCTTGCAGTCCAAGGGACTCTCAGGAGTCTTCTCCAATACCACAGTTCAAAAGCATCAATTCTTCGGTGCTCAGCCTTCTTCACAGTCCAACTCTCACATCCATACATGACCACAGGAAAAACCATAGCCTTGACTAGACGAACCTTTGTTGCCAAAGTAATGTCTCTGCTTTTGAATATGCTATCTAGGTTGGTCATAACTTTCCTTCCAAGGAGTAAGTGCCTTTTAATTTCATGGCTGCAGTCACCATCTGCAGTGATTTTGGAACCCAGAAAAATAAAGTCTGACACTGTTTCCCCATCTATTTCCCATGAAGTGATGGGACCGGATGCTATGATCTTCGTTTTCTGAATGTTGAGCTTTAAGCCAACTTTTTCACTCTCCACTTTCACTTTCATCAAGAGGCTTTTTAGTTCCTCTTCACTTTCTGCCATAAGGGTGGTGTCATCTGCATATCTGAGGTTATTGATATTTCTCCTGGCAATCTTGATTCCAGCTTGAGTTTCTTCCAGTCCAGCGTTTCGCATGATGTACTCTGCATATAAGTTAAATAAGCAGGGTGACAATATACAGCCTTGACGTACTCCTTTTCCTATTTGGAACCAGCCTGTTGTTGCATGTCCAGTTCTAACTGTTGCTTCCTGACCTGCATACAGGTTTCTCAAGAGGCAGGTCAGGTGGTCTGGTATTCCCATCTCTTTCAGAATTTTCCACAGTTGATTGTGATCCACACAGTCAAAGGCTTTGGCATAGTCAATAAAGCAGAAATAGATGTTTTTCTGGAATTCTCTTGCTTTTTCCATTATCCAGCGGATGTTGGTAATTTGATCTCTGGTTCCTCTGCCTTTTCTAAAACCAGCTTGAACATCAGGAAGTTCACGGTTCACATATTGCTGAAGCCTGGCTTGGAGAATTTTGAGCATTACTTTACTAGTGTGTGAGATGAGTGCAATTGTGAGGTAGTTTGAGCATTCTTTGGCATTGCCTTTCTTTGGGATTGGAATGAAAACTGACCTTTTCCAGTCCTGTGGCCACTGCTGAGTTTTCCAAATTTGCTGGCATATTGAGTGCAGCACTTTCACAGCATCATCTTTCAGGATTTGGAATAGCTCAACTGGAATTCTATCACCTCCACTAGCTTTGTTCGTAGTGATGCTTTCTAAGGCCCACTTGACTTCACCCTCCAGGATGTCTGGCTCTAGGTCAGTGATCACACCATCGTGATTATCTGGGTCATGAAGATCTTTTTTGTACGGTTCTTCTGTGTATTCTTGCCATCTCTTTTTAATATCTTCTGCTTTTGTTAGGTCCATACCATTTCTGTCCTTTATCGAGCCCATCTTTGCATGAAATATTCCTTTGGTATCTCTGATTTTCTTGAAGAGATCTCTAGCCTTTCCCATTCTGTTGTTTTCCTCTATTTCTTTGCATTGATCACTGAAGAAGGCTTTCTTATCTCTTCTTGCTATTCTTTGGAACTCTGCATTTAGATGTTTATATCTTTCCTTTTCTCCTTTGCTTTTCACTTCTCTTATTTTCACAGCTATTTGTAAGGCCTCCCCAGACAGCGTTAGAAATTCTGGACATCCCTTCTTAGTCTCTACTAATTAGACAAATGGATCTAATCAAATTGTCAACCATGGGACTTCCCTGGTGGTTCAGTGACTAAGACTCTGCACTCCCAATGCAGGGCACTCAGATTTTACTCCTGGTCAGAGAACAAGATCCCACATGCTGCAACTGAATGTTCACATTCCACAACTAAAGATTCCATGTGCTGCATCTAATACATGGTGCAGCCAAATAAATAAATGTTTTTTTTTTTTTAATTGACAACCACTTACTCTTTTGCTATTTTAATACTGTGCATATAGAAATAAATAAGGTAAAATCATTGCCCTTAAGGAGCATATGGCCAGCTGGGAAGATAGATAGGTACATTGATAATACAGTTTAATAAGTACCAAGAGAGAGCAAAAAGCAGGTGGTATGGGATTACAAGGGCTTCCCAGGTAGCTCAGTGGTAAAGAATTTGACTGCCATTGTGGGAGATGCAGGTTTGATCTCAGGGTCGGGAAGATCCCCTGGAAAGGAAATGGCAACCCACTTCAGTATCCTTGTCTGGAAAATACCATGGACACAGGAGCCTGGTGGGCTACAATTCATGAAGGCACAAAGAGTTGGACATGACCAAGTGACTGAACACACACACATGGGATTACAAAGATGTCATATTGACTCAGACTAGAAATGAAGGAGCTCAATGAAAACTTGGGCTTCCTGGATAGCTCAGTGGTAAAGAATGTACCTGTAATACAGGAGACATGGGTTCAATCCCTGGGTCAAAAACATCCCCAGGAGAAGGAAATGGCAACCCACTCAATGGACATGAGTTTGAGCAAACACCTGGAGCTAGCGAAGAACAGGGAAGCCTGGTGTGCTGCAGTCCATGGAGTCTCAACAAGTTGGACATGGCTTAGTGACTGAACAACAACAACAATGAAGACTTACAAAAGGAGATGTGATCACAGAAGTAATTCTTGAATTCCAGCAGAGATTTACAGACAAAAGAATATGTGCAAAGTTATAGACACAAAGAAAATATGACACACTAAAAGTGTACCTTGTTATGGTTGAGGTCAGATCACGTCAGGTCTTATATATCATTTGAAAGTGACTGAATTTCATCCTGAAGAGAGCTAAGCTTGGCTCTTCTCCATATGATCTCAACATCCAACAAGCTAGTCAGGGCTTTCATGGTTATTCCTGAAACCATTCCTCACTATAATTCTAGAGATTTTCCAAGAAAACTATAGTCTGGTTGCTGCTGCTGCTGCTGCTAAGTTGCTTCAGTTGTGTCTGACTCTGTGCGACCCCATAGATGGTAGCCCACCAGGCTTCCCCGTCCCTGGGATTCTCCAGGCAAGAACACTGGAGTGGGTTGCCATTTCCTTCTCCAATGCGTGAAAGTGAAAAGTGAAAGTAAAGACGCTCAATCATGTCCGACTGTAGTGACCCCATGGACTGCAGCCTACCAGGCTCCTTCATCCATGGGATTTTCCAGGCAAAAGTACTGGAGTGGGGTGCCATTGCCTTATCCGATAGTCTGGTTAACAGAGATCAAATTTTGCAATGCAAAGAAGTCATGGAAATTTTAAGGTAACTCTGAGTAAAAAATGTATCCCACATTACTACAATTGAGCACAACTCCTTACAGAGAACACATTTCAGCCCTATCCTGTGTATACTGAAAATAGATATTAGAGCAGATTTTTAAGAACATATAATCAACCAGGAATATATACCTAACATGTATTAATCTCTTGGTGACATGGAAAATAGAATTCAGATACAGTCACTTATAAAACAGAAAAATATTCCTTTGTAACATTCTATGGGTTTCTACTATAGAACTACAGATTTCAAGGAGATAGTGAGAAAACAGGGATCAAAGATTCATTTTGGATTATATGAAAACATGGAAAGCCTGAAGAAAAACTAATAAGAATCTGAGAAGGCAAGGAAGAGAAATCTTTGGGAAATATATGTTTTACTTTCAAAGTAAGGCAGAAGAAATAAGTGAGAAAGGAAAGCTAGTGTTCTGAGCCCACAATACAACATCAAGGATAGGCTGTGATTCAGAACCTCAAGATCTGAGACTGCATCTCAGATAGTACTTAGACTGTATGTGAATCAACAACGGGGAGAAAATACAAAGCCAGAGTGGGTATGAGATCAGTATTTGGATTAGAACAGTTGGAATGGTCAAGAGGAAATTGGAATCCTAAGAGAGGAAGATTTTTTAAGAGGACATATATAGTCATAAATGAAGTTAAACTATCAGACCCAAATAAATTATACTCCAGAGAAATAATAGTAATGCTAATCATGACAAAAATAGAATTTCTGAAAAAAAATCTGTCTCAATAGCCTTAATGTAAAAAAGTCAGCAAAATACAGACCGAGTGCTGGTAGAATTAGATTTATTTGTATTTGAAAGATCTCACAAAAATTTGGTTAAGTAAAACAGTGTCAGCTTGGAACTTTGGTCACATTAGGTGGTTATTCTCATGTAAAATTTTTATTAATTATTTAGAAGAAAATTTTGAAGTTTGGCTTATTAGTTCTGTTGACAGAATCAAATGAGAATGAACACAATGAATGACAAAGATAAAAACCAAAAATATTAGCAAGATGAATTGTTCCTAGGATTACCACAGAATCTTGCCCTTGGGTCTACATAATAATAAAGTGTTCAAGTAAAGACTGAAGAAAATCATGAATCTGAAGCCACAAATATCAACAAAATAAGGTTTGCATGGACTCACTACACATTTACTAGGAGTCAGCTGTAGACTTCCCTGGTGTTTCAGAGGTTAAGCCTCTGTGTTTCCAATGCAAGGGTCATGGATTCAATCCCTGGTCAGTGAAGTTCTGCTTGCCACATAGTACAGCTGAAACAAAGCCCTTAATATGAGTCAGCTGTTTGAAAATAACCGATGTAGTCTTGGAATGAAGTTAAATAAACATGTTTAGTAAAAACAAAAAAGATGATAGGCCTGTTCTATTCTGGGATAGCCAGACAAACCATTGGACAATCTGGGTTAGGTCCTTTCTGGACTCCGCAGTGGCAAACCAAATATTCAAAGGAACCTGAGCAAGATGGTGGAGGAGGGGTGTTAAAAACCATATCATGTGAAGAATAGTTGAAGGAAATGGGGAGATTGAGCCTAGAAAAGGATTATCAGTGACTTCAAATCTCTGTTGGACTATTGTTAAGAAGAGGAAATTACAGTTGTTTCAGTTTCCCCTCATCATTAACATGACAAAGCCTTTGACTGTGTGGATCACAATAAACTGTGGAAAATTCTGAAAGAGATGGGAATACCAGACCACCTGACCTGCCTCTTGAGAAATCTGTATGCAGGTCAGGAAGCAACAGTTAGAACTGGACGTGCAACAACAGACTGGTTCCAAATAGGAAAAGGAGTACGTCAAGGCTGTATATTGTCACCCTGCTTATTTAACTTATATGCAGAGTACATCATGAGAAACGCTGGACTGGAAGAAGCACAAGCTGGAATCAAGATTGCCAGGAGAAATATCAATAACCTCATATATGCAGATGACACCACCCTTATGGCAGAAAGTGAAGAGGAACTCAAAAGCCTCTTGATGAAAGTGAAAGTGGAGAGTGAAAAAGTTGGCTTAAAGCTCAACATTCAGAAAATGAAGATCATGGCATCTGGTCCCATCACTTCATGGGAAATAGATGGGGAAACAGTGGAAACAGTGTCAGACTTTATATTTTTGGGCTCCAAAATCACTGCAGATGGTGACTGCAGCCATGAAATTAAAAGACACTTACTCCTTGGAAGGAAAGTTATGACCAACCTAGATAGCATATTCAAAAGCAGAGACATTACTTTGGCAACAAAGGTTCGTCTAGTCAAGGCTATGGTTTTTCCTGTGGTCATGTATGGATGTGAGAGTTGGACTGTGAAGAAAGCTGAGCGCCGAAGAATTGATGCTTTTGAACTGTGGTATTGGACAAGACTCCTGAGAGTCCCTTGGACTGCAAGGAGATCCAACCAGTCCATTCTGAAGGAGATCAGCCCTGGGATTTCTTTGGAAGGAATGATGCTGAAGCTGAAACTCCAGTACTTTGGCAAAGAGTTGACTCATTGGAAAAGACTGATGCTGGAAGGAATTGGGGGCATGAGGAGAAGGGGACGACAGCGGATGAGACGGCTGGATGGCATCACTGACTCGATGGACGTGAGTCTGTGTGAACTCCGGGAGTTGGTGATGGACAGGGAGGCCTGGCATGCTGCAATTCATAGGGTGGCAAAGAGTCGGACACAACTGAGTGACTGAACTGGACTGAACTGATGAGAATGCTGAATTTGGTCCTATATATTGATATGATTTTCTAATGAATAGACATGTTCACAAACAAAATCTAGAAGTTGCATAGATAATGTGCTTCTTACCACCACAGGTGATAAAGTGAAAACTGATTAACTTAGAATGTTAGAGTCTGAGAGTCTTGAGAATTAGAAAGAACCTTAGAGATGATCTTCTAGTCTCATATTTTCATCTTATATGTATAACAACTAACCTAGAAAAAAGAAGTGACACCTGTCCATGGTGTATAGGCAATACTTAAATCCAGGTTTTTTAACTTGAAGTCAAGTGCTCTTTTTACTAGTGAGGATAGCATTATCTGATGAGGGCTTATTCAGAAACCCTACTAGAAAGAAAGGTTCCCAATTAAAAGCAACTCCAAGAGAAACCTGATTTTGCTGCCTGTTACACTAAAAAAATTCTTCCTCCTTCCCTCAAATGTGGTTCACTATGTTGCACAAATTCTTTGGCAAATGGTAATGGAAGTTATTTATTTGCCTGTATCACTGTCTCTCACATTCATTTCTACCACTTATGTAGCCCAAATAATCTGCTTTGTATGGACTAAGAACTTCTTGTCCAAACTATGCCATGAAATTCCCTGTGAGACTTTGATAACATCTTTTTCCTTTCTGGACCTCAGTTACCTCCTCTGTTAAGTGAGAAGATTGGACTAAGTAATTTCTAATGGCTCCTTCAGCTCTGACATCTGATAATTCTACATTAAATAGCATTTCATTCTATTAAAAAATTAAGTCACATAACAATTTACAGAAATTCAAAATCATCTAATTTTAACATATAATTTATTTTAAATAAAATATGTGTATTTATTTTAAAGTAACTTACTATTTCACTGACATATTTATTCTGAGTTACAGTTACCTTCCATGCAGTGTCACCTATTCTAATGAATGATTCCATATAATGTTTGATAAGTACCTTTTATAAAAATGATAAACAAAATAGGACTAATATTTCTACTAACTGTGTTATAACTTTATGCTAATGGATAGAGTAGTTACAATTCCTGTGACATGATCTGATCCAAAATACCAATACAATATTGTAAAGTTAAAAAAAAGAAATACATCTGGGTCTATGTAATAGTAAGCAATGTTACCCTAAGGCTCTATTGTCCTTGACTAAAGCTTGATTTTGAAACAGTCAATCTTTAAAAGTCAGCATCCATATAAAAATTAGTCCTGACATTCCTCCCTGAGAGTTACATTTGCTGAGCTTGTGTTCAACTTTCAATTTTAATTCTGCCACTTAAAAGTGAAAATTGCCAAAGCAAACATTTGGTTTCAAAGAAAGTTATCTCTTTACCAAGTGAGTCAGACACCAAACACATTGCCCTGTGTTAGTGAAATACTTTTTTTTTATATCATGAAACTAATCCAGTTCTCCAAAACTTACTTTTACCATACTCTTGTTTCTCAGCACCAGA
Source organism: Bos grunniens (assembly GCF_055505025.1). NCBI lineage: Eukaryota > Metazoa > Chordata > Mammalia > Artiodactyla > Bovidae > Bos > Bos grunniens. The sequence continues at coordinate 140,296,918 of NC_141194.1, forward strand.
ATCTTTGTTGCCAGAGTCATTTCTCTTGTTCATTCATCTGTGTTTCCTAGTAGACCATGAAAGCCAGAGGTTTAGCATCTTCTGTTAACATTTAGTCTCCATGAACATCACCTGAGCTAGTCATCATCTCTGGAAAAAAAAAAGGGGGGGACAGTTAGAAAGGAATGATGGCACACCATGATAGATTAAAAAGTAAAAGTTATAATGTGATAAAGACTTGGGTACATTCTCAAAAATTATGCTGTGTTTGATAGCAGTGTGATATAGTACAGGTACAAGTCAATATTTTCTGCAAAGGGCCAGATAGTTAATATTAGGCTTTGTAGGCCATATGATCTCTATCGCAACTACTCAACTTGCTACTGTACCATGAAATCAGTCATAGGCAGTTAGGCAATATATAACAAAGTGTGCATGGCTGTGTTTCAACAAAATAGGTGATAGACCAGATTTGGCCCCTGGACTGTAGTTTGCCAGCTCCTGATCTGATGAAATGATTCTGAGAGATGTGGGCTCAAATAATAGAACCCTTATTAGCCCAGTAACCCTAGGCCATTTACTTATTAACATCTTTTTGATTGCACTTTTCTGTTAAATAAGGAATATAGTATCTTGTAGGGCTGTCACAAGCATAAACTATGATTGCTACAAACTGAACTGTGTCCCACAAAAATTCATAAGTTGAAGCCCTAATTCCCGATGTGAATAAATATGGAGACAGAGTCTTTAGCAAGTAATTAAGGTAAAATGAGGTGATAAAGGTAGGGCCCTAATCCAACATGGTGCATGAGCAGCTAGAAAATGAAAAGTTGACAACAATATATGTATCTCAAAAAGGAAACAAAAATCATCCAAAGATATTCAAGTTCTCCTTTCAACCAAATAAATTAAGGGTTTGGATTTCCAAACCTTGGCAAATATGAATAAGGTTTAAAAAAACATTCATGCATAGGTTTCTGTGCAGACATAGGTTTTCAACTTCTTTCAGTAAATGTCAAAGTTCATGAATGCAGGATTATATGATAAGAATTGCTTAGCTTTGTAAGTAACTGCCAACATATCTTCTAAAGTGATTGCACCATTTTGTACAAAAAATGAGAATTCTTATTGCCTTGCATTCTTTACAGCAGTTGGTATTGTTATTTCTGTTTAAAGCTACCCTAATAGGCATACAGTGGTAATTATTGTTTGACTAAAGGTGAACACTCTTGAAATAAAAAAAAAAATAGAAGGTCCAAGCCAAAAAAAAAAAAAAAAACATATATTACAATAAAGATCTAAAGGGAAATTATAAAACTGAAAAATATAGTGTTCAAAATAAAGACTTCACTGTGGTGGGCTCAATAGTAGAATGGACATGACATAGGAAATAATAAATGAACTTGAAAACAGCATAGATTAAGGGCAATTATATAATCAGAATAACAGAGAGAAACAGATTTTAACAAAATGAACAAAGGCTAGCAACCTAAAAGTTTTAATATTTGTGTTAATGGAGCCCCCAAATGGGAGGAGAAAAAGATTGGTAGATTAAATATATTTGAATACTAGTTGAAAAATCTTGAATTTAATGAAAGGCATAAATTTATAGATTCAAGAAGTACAGCATACTACAAAAAGGATAAACTACAAGAAAACCGTGTCCAGACACATAATAATCAAACAGCTGAAAATGAAAATAAAGAAAAAAAAATCTTGAAAGCATCCAGAAGAAAAACGACACATTACGTACAAGAGAATTTGCATAATTGGTGAATGAGAAACCACATACGCCAAAATATAATAGAACATTTTTGAAAACCTAAAAAAGAACTGTCAACCTGGAATTCTTTGTCCAGAAAAGTTAAAGATATTTTCAGGTGAAATAAAACTAAGAGAATTTGTCACAATCAGATATAATTGCTAAAAAAATTCTTCAGGCTAGAAAAAAATGATACCAGAAGGAAACTTGCTCCAGGAATAAAGGAAGATTGACAGAAAAGGCAATTATTTGGGCAAAATATAAGAGTATTTCTTTCCACTTAAACTCTGTAAAATATGTATGGTTCTTGAAAACAAAACATTTGTCTGAGGGAGGGTTTTAATATATGTAAATGAAATACAGATGGCAACTGTAATTTAAATGGGGAGAAACCCTACATTTTACTTGAAGTGGTACAATAGTAACTCTACATAGAATGTGAAAAGACAATATGTATATTGTAATTCGAGCAACAATTAAAATTTATAAGTGTATATATAGGCAAAAACGTTACATTGATATGGAATACCAAAAGCTATTCAAATAATCAAAAAAAGAAGACAGGAAATGAAAAAATAGAAAAAAAGGGGGACAAACAGAAAACAATGAATACAAGTATATGTAGACCTAATCCAAGAAAAATAATGAAATTAAATATATAAATAGTGTAAGACCACAAATGAGAACATAGAGTGTTAGACTGAATTAAAAAAAAAAAAAAAAGAACTATATCCTCTCATTAAGAGCAAACTATATGACTTCTATAAGAAACCCACTTCAAAGAAGAAGATATATACAGGTTAAAAATAGAAGACTGGAAAAGGCAATACCAGGCAAACACTTATCAACAGAGAACTGGTTAACTATACTGATATGAGACAAAGACAAAGCACATTTATGTATTAGGGAAATCATCAGGGATAAAGAGGGATATTACAGAATGATAACAGGGTGATTTCATCAAGAAGAAAAAATCCTAAATGTACATGCAACTAACAATAGGGCTTTTCAACTCTTGATTCCAGAGCAACTAAACATTTGTATAAAAAATAAACCTCAATCTATTACTTATGCTTTATTTAAAATTAATTCAAAATGAATCATAGGCTTAAATGCAAAATGAAAAAGTATAAAACCTAGAGAAGAAAACATAAATGAAAAATCATTATATGCTTGTCTGGAAGAGTTCTTAGATATAATACCAAAGCACAATTAAAGAGAAAAAAATGATCATTTGGAACTTATCAAAATTTAAAACTTTTGCTCTTAAGAGGATGAAAAAATAAGATTCAATCTGAGAAAAAAATAATTATAAATCATATATCTGACAAAGGATTATATCAAGAAGATATAAAGAGTTCTCAGAGATCCAAAATAAGGAAACAAAAAAAAAACCTAATTTTTAAAATAGGTAAAACACATGAAGAAACATTCTATCAAATAAGTTATATGGATGGCAAGTAAGTACATGAATAGGTATTCAGTCTAACTACTAGAGGAAAAAAATACAAATAAAGATCTTGATGAGATACAGTTACCCAGTCCAAGCTCACTCTGCTCTCCACACAGGAGGCCAAGGAGAGATGTTGAGGCAAGGAAGAGACCAGCTGACTGAGAAGATGGCAGGCTAGCACCTTAAAAATAACCATCTTGTCAGGGCCTGCATATCGATTCTTTTAAGGATCAGTGATGGGGGCAGGTGAGGAAATGAAGTAAAAAGATAATTTACTTCCTGCAAATATCTCCTAGAATGACAAGCCTCAGGTAGAGAGATGTGTTAGTTTCATTTCCTTGCTGTCATTTCACGGATAGTGTGAGCAACTGGAGTTCTCAAACATTGCAGATGGGAATGGAAAATGGTACAGCCACTTTAGAAAACAGTTTCTGGTAATGTTTAATGTATACTTCCCATGTGACCCAGCAATCCAGCTCCTAGGTATTCATGGCAAGAGAAATGAAACTTTCTGTTCGCACAAAAATCAATTGAGAAGGTTTATAGTAGCTTCATTCATAAACACCAAAAAATGGAAATAACCCAAATGTCTATCAACAGATGACTTTATAAACAAACAGTGGTAAAGTCATACAATGGGATACTAATCAGCAATGAAAAGGAATGGGTTTACTGACAAATGTAACATCATGAATGAATTTCAAATGCAATATATGCTAAGTGAAAGCAGTCAGATTGAAAAGGCAAGTGTACTCTAGGTATGATTTGATTCAGATGACTTTCTGGAAAAGGCAAAACTATCAGAACTGAGAATGGATTGACAGGAGTTAAGAATGGGAGGAAAGGTTTGACTACAAAGGTGCAGCATGAAGGAGTTTTCTTGGGATATAGAAACTATTTCCTATCTTGATCTTGACAATGGTTTCACAATTCTATCATTTGTCAATACAGACATAACTTATGCTATAAAGATTATATGTAAATTTAACCTATGCAAATTTTATTAAAAATAAGGCTGGAAAAAAGTGGGGATCATAGTCATGTCTACATTTACATTCCAGATGAACAGCATCTCTGGACAACTTTGAGTCAGATATAATTGTATGTTTTGTTTATATGGCTTTTATTTTCATTCTGGATATACTTCTATACTTTCTATGCTGCAAATTCTTAGTGGTGTTGATCATTAACTGGGCCAGCATAAATTCAACCTCTGGCCTTTATTTCTGTCCTACTGCCCTGAGTAGATAATGTACTTCCGTGTCTGATAAGGTACTTTGGCCTTTACTTCAACCTAGTAGACAAAATGCCTTCTACAAAGAAGGGCACAGCACAGCTCTCAATGTTTTCAGCTCTTTGTGAACAGGTACTTACACAGAGTCAGTATGCAGCATATTTATCAAGAATAAAACAAGCAGTCCTAAAACTCGATGACTGGCAATTCTATCTCCTACATAATCAAATGAGAATATCTGTCGTTTCCAGTTTTATTATAAACTCTGAAAATACTTTCAACTACTGCAATAACTTTCAGATGAGACTCTTAAGGAACTTGCTGCTGCTGCTGCTGCTGCTGCTAAGTCGCTTCAGTTGTGTCTAACCCTGTGCAACCCCATAGATGGCAGCCCACCAGGCTCTCCCGTCCCTGGGATTCTCCAGGCAAGAACACTGGAGTGGGTTGCCATTTCCTTCTCCAATAAGGAACTTGCTACTTAAGTACTAAACCAGATTTTTTTCAGAGCCTGAGATACTCTCAAGTAAAATTCCTTATGTTTGTATATTGCTGAACAAGTTTTAAAATGCTCTCATGTTTAATACCATTAGGTTCTCCTAACACAACCCCAAATGCAGCTCCAGAAACTTAAGTGATACGCACAAGATTACACAGCTCAGAAGTAATGCAGTTGGGCCCAACATTCAGTTCCTGGGACTCTAATGGAGTTCTCAGAATATTTCAATGTAAAGCAGAAAGTAATTTTAGATTCACTTCTTCTTGAAGCTTTGTTTCTCTTGTGTTGGGAAGACAAATATGCTGAAAAGAATTGTAATCATTCTTGGATGATTAAAGAATGGTGCTTCAGGGTCAGGGTCCTCAATTTCCTGACCATTTCATGATACCTATGCTTATTTCTTATCAGGGAGAAGAGAAGAGTGGGCAGCTTGGAAGTTAAAGTAGGGATCCTGGAGACTTATCCCCTCACTGGAAGACCTTCAGCTTGCCTCTCATCTCAAGTGATTGGAGGTTATTTGACCTCTGCTGCAATCTCCGGGTTTAGAGGACTTTGGCTTAATTCTAGGCATGTCTAATTCCCCAGACACTACCTTAAGTGCCAGTTTTCCAATTTTTGCATAATATCCTTCCCAAAGGGGAACTGCAGTCCCCGCATTGACTATTTATTAAGGGGCCAGAACTCCGACCTGTACATTCTCAATCTAAGTCCTAGCCTATCTCCTAAAAAAGTCATTGTTACACAAGTGTTTTGTTTTGTTTTGTTTTGTTGAGGCATAATTGACCTATAGAAGCATTTTGAAGCCCATTTTATTTCAAGTGACTACTAGAGTGCCGAGTATATTACAGAAGTTCAATAGAGATTTGTTGCATAAATAAGTGAATGAATCAATGAAGTATAAGAGATTCTTTATTTTGAGGTCAGAGAGTTCGTACTTAAAGCCATTTTGATAATTACTTGCTACTAGGAGAAGAAAGTGGTGATCACAATCTCAAGGACAGTGAGAAATATATGTAGGTGGTCAGGTAATTAAAAACAAACAAAAGCAACTGTAGCTATAATTGTGTTCTGATCTATACTAGAAGGGAAGTCAGCAATCTAGGATCATGGTTCAGTAAATATATTTTAATGAACATAAGCATTGAATAACTTTCATTTTCCCTATTTTTAAAAAATGACACTCACATTCTAATTTTCCCTTTAAAATCCTCTTGGAAACTTAAACTCACAAATGTTGTCAGTCTAAACAAACATCCCTGATTGAAATTTTCCTTCCTGAACACTCATTGAGGATTATGTGTTTAAGGGCTTTTTATAACTTAATCTGCATAACCTTGAAGAGTCTCTTCATCCTTTAGCTGATTAAAAATATTTTTCACAGCCCGTAAAGCAAGATATGACTCCATGCTATGTGTATTTAATAGAGGAAATATGCTTTATGTGCTCCATTAAGTCGTTTGTGAAATTGCATTAGTGCCATGCCATTAGCACACCTCTTTCAGGCACATCTGTGGCCATCTTTTGACAGGTAAATTAACAGTTTCATCAATCTACTCAGAGATTTGTAATCACCTTCTAATCAAAAAAAAAAAAAAAAAAAACCTTATCAGGAGTTACAAAAGGTATCAGACAGAATCTTCAATAGAATATTGGAGAAATGAATAGAACAAGATGATATTATATTTCTTGATGGATGATAGTGGCATATTTTAGAGACATTATTAAATTATATTCACTTAAGAGGTTAAAAATATAAAAATATAATATGGGGCAGATACAGATGATTGCAAGAATGATGCTTAAAATATGGTGACTTTTCTAAGATGCCATGAAATTATTATAAAAATCTTGTTTCCCTAACAAGAAAATTGTTAAATCATAAGCATATTGTTAAACACTGACAGTATCCACACAGCTAGAGTTCATTTCTAAACAGTATGTGTGCTAAGTCACTTCAGTCATGTCTGACTCTTTGTGACCCTATGGACTGTAGCCCACCTAATTCTAATCTTTTGCTATTTATGAATGGATAGTATTGCAGCAAAATACTCTCATCTTTAAGTCTCCTGCTCAAAGCTTTTATTATGATTGATTAATTTTTCAGAGATCACTTTCAGATGTCACTGTCCTCTTTCCTTGAGTTTTTGTTTTTTTTTTCTTTTAACGTTTACTGTAAGTGCATACTGTTTCCATAACAATAAATTATAGCAGAAACAACTTTTTCCAGTGTGCCACTGTCCTAAATCTTCTAGCATATCTCCAGTATTTTTGCCGTTCTCATCCCACTCCCACATTATAACGTGCTTTACAAATTTTCGACTGACAGGTATAAACATAAACATCAGCATCACCTCCTCTGTGTATACCTCAGCTCAAAGTGCCCTCTCCTTCCTCTGAATTTTCACAGCACTTAATGTCTCTTCATCTCATAAATGGCATCGGATACTAGTAGTAATAATTTCTATTATTTTCCCAACTACAGTGTAACTTATTTGGGGGCAATATGTAAGATTGTTAAAGCTTGGACTCTAGCATCAGACAGGCTTGGGGTCAAATCCTGAATCTGTCATTCAACTAGCTATGTGACCTTGGACAAGCTGCTTTATCTCTCCAAATTTAAGTTTTCTCACTTGTAGAAAAGGATGACATTACTGCCTACATTAATATAACATTATGCCATTCCCACAACCACAGTTTTATCACTGTTTTCTAGGTAAATGAAACACTACAGAAATATGTGGATGACCAGAAACAAATTGTCTTACTCCAGTGTACCTTTCAAAATATATTGATAAAAATTCAGATGGGAGAAATATGTTAGCTTCATTTTTTAATTCTATAAAATTGAGTTTCAGTCTCAGCTGCCTAAGACTGCTCATGAATCAGAGCCCATCAGGAAAGGTATCATACGAGAATAGGTTCTAAAGTCAGACAACTGGTGCTTACATCTCACCTCTGCCACTCATTATCTGTGACATAGGATAATTTGCCTATATTCCTTAAGCTTCAGTTTTCTCATCTGTGAAATGGGGGTTATAACAACATTAGATACATCATAAGGTTACTGTAAGGATTAAATGAGTTAATAAATGTGATTCATTTGAATAGTACCTGCATAAAGAAATTATTGTTAGCAATTTTTGTCGTACTTGTACTCATCTTTCAAATGTGCTGACTTCTCAGTTTTGAATCCTTATGAGAGAAACAAATGGTGAGTATACAGAAAAAAAATACTATGGGAAATCTCATAGAAGTAGGAATAATCAGAGTGCCATCGTCATTCATAGTTCCAAGAAACTCACTGAGTGCCCAAAGCTTTAAAAGTCTAATCCTAAATTCTTTCTTTTTAGTTCTTTACATTCAGTAGTCCATGCACTTTTCAGAGTGACACACTGAGCAATATTTTTTATCAGTTTCAAATTATGTTTATAGTTGATTCATTCTCTAAGAACCAGATCAAGATAAAGCCCAAACTTTTACAAGAACCTCACCATGCCAGCTAGTCTTCTGTTTGAGATCCTACAGTACTTTACCATCTAAAGCAGGGGCTGGCAATATATGGTCTCTGGTTAAATCCAGCTGCAAATGTATTCTTGTACAGACTGTGAGTTAGGAATAGCTCTTATATTTTTTAAGAATTATAATAAAAAATAATGACTATGTGTGTGACAGGGGATCATAGGTACTCTGCAAATTCTAATGTATTTACTATGTGTTCCTTTACAAAAAGAAAATTCCTGACCTCTCCTTTTCTGTACTCATTTGGCACTTCATCATATACGGTCTAGAGATATATCTTGTGTTCACTGCTACTGGTAGATAATAACCATAATATTCACACCATCATTAGGTGCTTACAGTGTTTCAGGCACTGTGCTCAGTATTTAACTACATCATTTTAGTTTTCACTACAGCCCTATGAGTAGATAATAATTTTTTAGGTATATAATATTTTAATTTCCTCATTTTGTAGATGAGGAAACTGAGATTTAGAGTAGAATACATCATGCCATAGTTACATGGCTAGCGAATATTTGAACTTAAATCTTACTCAAAAACTCACATCCTTTTTCATACTGTGGCACACTGTTGTTGTTTTTGTTCTTTTTGTTCTTTTAAGTCATTTAAATGAAGTGCATGTGTTTAAGCCTAGATTATAAACTCCTTAAAGGCAAAAGCCATGTGTCTCCCACAACAGAGAATGCTACATACACAATGGCTATCCAATACATATTTACTAAGTGCAAAAATGGATATGTTACTAAAGAACATAATCATGCATTCATAAATTACGGATGTACCTAATACTTCAGTGTTCGTGTTAGTGCTCAGTGGCTCAGTAGTAGTATACTTTTTCTGCGACCCCATGGACTATAACGCACCAGGCTCCTCTGTCCATGGAATTCTCTAGGCAAGAATACTGGAGTGGGTTGCCATTTCCTTCTCCAGGGGATCTTCCCAGCCTAACTTTCTCCAAATCTTTAAATAGATCTTTCTACTTGGACCTTTCCAATGCTAAAATGAAGCACTGCCTGGAGTTATGTTATACATAAGTTTTCTTCCTTCCTCCCTTTCTCCATTCTTCCCTCCCACCCTTCCTATCTTCTTCTTCCTCCCTCCCTTCTTCCTTAAAAAAAATATTCAGCATGCTGCTTAATATGTGTAAGTTAGTGAGGTGGACAAAATAAGCATGCCCCATGATCTTGTCTAAACTGCAATCTAGGTTCTTTGGTGTGTGTATATATATATATATAAGATATCATGTATCTTATATATGATAAGACATATATATATATATATATATAAGATATATATATATAAGATATATATATATATATATATATATATATATCTTAGTTGGATCATTTTCAGGTTTTAAAGCATCAAGATGTCAACTGCAATTACCTTCCACTTGAAGTCCAGGTAAATTTGGCTTGAAAGGCCAGTTGCCATGTGAGTCTAATGTACTCCTCTAATATTTCTGCATATCCTGGGAATTTAAGTTTTTTTATAATCCTCTCTGGCACTGATTTATGGCTTTTGCTATATTTTCTTTTCTACTATGCATACTGCTGCTCTTCCTGCATCACTGCTCAGTCTCCAACCAATTACCAGAGATCATTTCTTCTCCTTCATCCTAATCCAGCTTCCCCTTTCTTCACCTCACACACGCATTTGTGTGAGGCAAGTGAGTAGAAAGACTTTAACTAAATATCTAGAGGCAGTGAAAGTTGAACTTCTAATAAGCAAATAAACAAAACATAGCTCATACTCTTATGGAACTCACAGTCATTTTGGAGAACACATATATTGAAGTATCATCTGTAAAATAACAAAATGGTGAACAGAAATTCCTAACATTAAAGATTAGTTTTAAAACTTATGTACACCTTCATTTGATTCATTTTGATATTTGGCAAAACTAATACAATTTTGTAAAGTTTAAAAATAAAATAAAATTAAAAAAAAACTTATGTTATAGCCATTTAATGAAATATTAAAGCTATCATTTAGAAAATTATGTGTGTTAGCAGGGTAAGCCAATATGTATATATCATGAAAAGATAGCTCATGAGAGGTCAGTGACTTCTGTATACTTTGAATAACATTCTAAAAATTATACACCAGTTTGGCAGAAGAATAGAGAGAAATAAGAGCCTTTCATGTTTTTAAAGAGTTTTTTGATGTGGACCATTTTTAAAGTTTTTATTGAATTTGTTGCAACATGGCTTCTGTTTGATGCATTGGGTTTTTGGCTGTACAGCATGTAGGATTTGAGCTCCCTGACCAGGGATCAAATCCACAGCCCTGGCTTTGGAATGCAAAGTCCTAACCACCAGACCTTCAGGGAAGTCCCAAGCATTTCACTTCTAATATCTACACACTGCTGTATTTAAATGTTTATAAGGATCAATATTCTATAGTTAAAACCTAAATAAAACTAGGCCAAAGGGCTGATTAAACTGATTGTAAAAGTACATTTTCATTTAGTGGCTCTTCATGTAGTGGTTATATTTGTGCACAACAAGGCACTTTACGGTTTGGGGACGGCTTTACTATTTTACAAAAATTTCCAACTCATCCACCACATTTCACAACATCTGCTAAAAATCAAAATTTTGGAACTTTTGTTAGATATGATATTTGAAGATGACAAATTAATCCAGAAGTTGAATACTTAAGTTTCAAGACAAATGTGGTCTTAAAAATGTTCTCCAAAATCTTCCATGTAAGAGACACAATACTGTGTAAAAGAATAGCACTGGAATAAAAAAGAAGTTTCAATTGTTCTATCAAGAAAGGATAAGGGACTAATGGTAATCTACCTGTTCTGGAAAAAAAAAAAAAAAAAAAAACAATGGTAGTATGTAGCTTGGCTAATGTTCAGATCAAGTAGAACAAAAGGTTATAAATTGTTTAGGCCAATAAGTCTTCATGTCAGTAAAAATATTTTTGAGTTACAAAAGGTAATGCTGTTTTGGAACAGAATCCCCTGCTGCTCAAGAGAAGCTATTAAAATGAGTAACTGTAGAAATCAATGGAAAAGGACAGTTTGGGACCATAGTGTGAATTCTAAAAACCCATCTTATAAATAAGTACAGAAAACATTTCATATACTATTTTCAGCTCCCTTGGAGGAAATGGTTAAAAAGTAAAAGAAACCTCTAAAAACTAGACAGATTCAAGACCAAAATAACATTAGGATAGTAGAGTCACTGGGGGCAGCTGTCTTGTTTTATTTTCCATTCTTACCATCTGTAAGAACAAACAGCAATAAATTCTAACAAAACTCAGAAAATCAACACATATGCACAGAAACACACACACACCTGTTGAGAGGTTACACTGCACACTAAGCAGGGGCACCAAATAAACAGAAAACCCATCAAAAATATTTAAATAGAATCAGCTTTATATCTTCTTAGAACTTTTTCTAGGCACGTCTGAAAATGCCTCAAAGATAGAAATTTCTCCAAGGATTTCTTTGCCTGATAACACCATTCTTCATTTGAAAGTAGTCCCTGAATATATGTCTCATGACCTAAGGAACACATTTTTATCATCATTCTATTTTCTAACCACAGGGAAAATGTAAGCAATAATCTTAATTTTGATAGGAGGGAAAGAAGAGATAGCACAGCTTTAGAAATATGACATGACAATAAGACAGTATTATGAGTTTATCTGTATGTGGCAAATGTAGCCTAAGTGGGGTATATTTTAACACTTAACTATTTTCTGTCAATCCCTTCAGTTAGCACTCCTTAACTAGGCAAATTTACCTTCTTCCACAAAGAGATATTTGTCAATGTCTGGAGACATTTTTGGCTTCCCAGGTGACTCAGTGGTAAAAAATCATCCTGCCAATATAGGAGATGTGGGTTCGATCCCTGGGTCAGGAAGATCCCTTGGAGTAGGCAATGGTAACCCACTCCGGTATTCTTGCCTGGAAAATCCCATGGACAGAGGAGCCAGGCAGGCTACAGTCCATAGAGTTGCAAAGAGTTGGACATGACTGAGCACACACAGGGAGACATTTTTGGTTCATAGAAACTCACAATGAACTGGGGTGGGGCATTGGCATCTAGTAATAGTAGGTAGGGGCTTCCTTGGTGGTTTAGCTAGTAAAGAATCCACCTGCAATGCATGAGACGTCAGTTTGATCCCCGGGTTGGGATGATCCCCTGGAGAAGGGAAAGGCTACCCAATCCAGTATTCTGGCCTGGAGAATTACATGGACTATATAGTCCATGGGGTCGCAAAGAGTCAGACATGACTGACCAACTTTCACTTTCTTTCACTTTGAATAGTAGATAGAGGCTGGAAATTCTGCTAGATGTCTTACAGTGCAGAGGGCAGCCCCCGCCCCGCCCCCAGAAGAACTATCTGGTCCAAAGTGATAGTAGTGCTGAAGTTGAGAAACCTTGCTTTAAATTATTCTCAACATGACTTGCTTGCCTGGGAAATCCCATGGACAGAGGAGCCTGGTGGGCTATAGTCCATGGGGTTGCAAGTATTGGACACAACTTAGCAACTAAACCATCACCACAAACACAACTATATCAGAAGTCTCTAGAACAAAACAATTTCCATATCTCTCTAGGCTTCAAGTTATACATGCTTCAAAGTTCATCTTCCTTTCACTGCTTTGCACCTCCTCACTTTTTCTGCTCCAGTTCAATCGTGTTTTGCTTGACTTTGCATCTAAGCTTTCAATTTCTATAACTTTATTCTTACTATAAATCTAACTTCAAACTGCTTCCTTTGGGAGGAAAAATAGAAGTTATTTCTGATACTTATCCTTGTGTGCAATATTTTAATCTTAAGCAGAATATATTCTGCTTCCATATATTTTAGACCTCTAGACAAATCTATCCCTACCAGAATTGCAATCAACAGTAAAAATCTAGAATATTGTCTGCCAGTTAGAGAGACACTATAAACAACCAACATTTCATAGTAACTCAAGAGGCCATATTTCATTGCAGTGGAAAGAGACAGAGCAAGAATTAAGGCATTTAAAATAAAAAAGAAAAGAAAAACTCAACCTTCAAAAAACCAAAAAAAAAAAAAAAATGAATTAAGGCAGATACCTTTAACCATATCAATTAAACTAATACAGCAGAACTCCTTTATGACTGTGATATTGGGATGTAGGATTAAGATCTCCTACCAGGTTAATTATATTATATCAGGCTTCTATTATATCAGTCATCTTCTTTGGGGACTAGGTCTTAACCATGATATAACTAATAGTGTGATGACAAGCTGTTAAAACAGACTTTTATTATATTACTAGAGGACAGTGCACTACCACTGAAGCCCAAATAAAGACAGGCATGATTCGCATAGGTACCAGCAAGATACCACACCAGCAAAGAAACAAGCTGAGTCATTTGGAAAGAGGCAGAAAAAGATAGTATCTAAGTTACTCTTTATTGATGAATCTTGCTTATCTTTTCAGAAATGTTTTTAAATTCTGTAGAAAGATTATTGACAAAGTTGTTCTAAGAAAGATAATAGCCATTTTAGTGGAAAAATATGTCTCCTACAGCCATGAATTTCCTAACTCCTAGTTTGAAATCAAAGTTTAATTGAGGGTTGCTATGGGGACTCTTTATACATAAATGTCAATTCACATTAGACCCAACAAAGATATTGATCATGCCTCTATTATAGAACTTATGCTGTATTATGCAACCTTGATGTCAACTCCCCAAAACCTTCCAGCCTTCTAATATTACTTCTCTAGTGTATTTCTAATAAAAAGGAGGAGTTTTTCCAATAGCCAGTCTTAAATCTAAAGAGCTTAAAACTGCTTTTTGTCTGCATTACTTAGTCTCTTTGACCTCTCTTCCCTTTTTTATGGTCACTTCTTAGAACTCTTAGACCACTTCTCTCCTGACTGAATGCTCCAATCTCCACAAAGCATCACAAAGTTGTTATAGGGCAAAACACTTCCCATTAGACATGTACAATTCATTCCTTGTAAATGGAACTACAAGATTATACAGGTATAACAGACTTTACTGGAGTTTTGAGAATGGGAAAATATTTTATATTGCAGCTATTTAAAAAAATGAATCACTAAATATTACTGACTTTTGTTTTTAAATGTCCTTTATCTACCACTGATATTAATGTCACTGGACGTATCCTACAGGCTCTGGCCTTCATCCATGTTCCCTAACTTCTTCCTCCCTCCTATTGTGGTATTTCTGTACCCCACATCTACCTCCAGCCATATATTCCGACTTCTTACAATGGAGTATAGCAATCTTTTCATGCCAGGTTTGCTCCTACTTCACATTCTCAGACATTCAACCCTCCACTCTCAAGATTCTGACCAAAGAATTTTCCCACAAGATATATTTTTCTGTAAGTGGAATCTGGACTTCATTCAGTTCAATTCAGTCGCTCAGTCGTGTCCAACTCCTTGCAACCCCATGAATCACAGCACGCCAGGACTCCCTGTCCGTCACCAACTCCCAGAGTTTACCCAAACTCACGTCCGTCAAGTTGGTGATATCATCCAGCCATTGACTAGACAGACCTTTGTTGGCAACGTAATGTCTCTGCTTTTCAATATACTATCTAGGTTGGTCATAACTTTCCTTCCAAGGAGTAAGCGTCTTTTAATTTCATGGCTGCAATCACCATCTGCAGTGATTTTGGAGCCCCCCAAAATAAAGTCTGACACTGTTTCCACTCTTTCTCCATCTATTTCTTTATAGCTTTATAGGCTTTTTAGTTCCTCTTGACTTTCTGCCATAAGGGTGGTGTCATCTGCATATCTGAGGTTATTGATATTTCTCCCAGCAATCTTGATTGCAGCTTCTGATTCTTCCAGCCCAGTGTTTCTCATGATGTACTCTGCATATAAGCTAAATAAGCAGGGTGACAATATACAGCCTTGACGTACTCCTTTTCCTATTTGGAACCAGCCAGTTGTTGCATGTCCAGTTCTAACTGTTGCTTCCTGACCTGCATACAGGTTTCTCAAGAGGCAGGTTAGGTGATCTGGTATTCCCATCTCTTTCAGAATTTTCCACAGTTTATTGTGATCCACACAGTCAAAGGCTTTGGCATAGTCAATAAAGCAGAAATAGATGTTTTTCTGGAACTCTCTTGCTTTTTCGATTATCCAGCATATGTTGGCAATTTGATCTCTGGTTCTTCTGCCTTTTCTAAAACCAGCTTGAACATCTGGAAGTTCACAGTTCGCATATTGCTGAAGCTTGGCTTGGAGAATTTTGAGCATTACTTTACTAGTGTGTGAGATGAGTGCAATTGTGTGGTAGTTTGAGCATTCTTTGGCATTGCCTTTCTTTGGGATTGGAATGAAAACTGACCTTTGTAGTCCTGTGGCCACTGCTGAGTTTTCCAAATTTGTTGGCATATTGAGTGCAGCACTTTCACAGTATCATCTTCCAGGATTTGAAATAGCTGAACTGGAATTCCATCACCTCCACTAGCTTTGTTCATAGTGATGCTTTCTAAGGCCCACTGGACTTCACATTCCAGGATGTCTGGCTCTAGGTGAGTGATCACACCAGCCTGATTATCTGGGTCGTGAAGATCTTTTTTGTACAGTTTAGGTCTTCTGTGTATTCTTTGTGTAGTACTCTATTTTATGTATATGTGTGTATATACAACTATGTATATGTGTGTGTGTATATGTATATTTTGAACATATATATAGGATATATATATGTATATGTATATATTGGAGATATATATATGTATATATGTATACACACACACATATATATACATATACATACACATCCCACATCTTTCTCCATTCATCTGTTGATGGACATTTAGGTTGCTTCCATGTTTTTGCTATTGTAAATAGTGCTACTATAAACATTGGGGTGCATGTATCTTTTCGTATTATATTTTTATCTGTTTAAATGCCCAGGAGTGGGATTGTAGGATGGTATGGTAGCTCTGTTTTAGTGTTTTAAGGAACTTCCATCGTGGCAGCACCAATTTACATTCTAACCAACAATGTAGGAGGGTTACCTTTTCTCTACATTCTCTCCAGCATTTGTTCTTTGTAGACTTTTTCATGATAGCCATGCTGACCTGTGTAAGGTAGTACCTCATTGTAGTCTTGATTTGCACTTGTCTATTAGTGATGTTGAACATCTTTTCATGTGCCTATTGACCACTTGTATGTCTTCTTTGGAGAAACGTCTATTTAGGTCTTCTGCCAATTTTTTGATTGGACTTTTTTTGGGGGGGATTAATGAACTCTGGGAGAAATACCAATAACCTCAGATATGCAGATGACACCACCCTTATGGCAGAAAGTGAAGAGGAACTAAAAAGCCTCTTGATGAAAGTGAAAGAGGAGAGTGAAAAAGTTGGCTTAAAGCTCAACATTCAGAAAACGAAGATCATGGCATCTGGTCCCATCACTTCATGGGAAATAGATGGGGAAACAGTGGAAACAGTGGCAGACTTTATTTTTGGGGGCTCCAAAATCACTGCAGATGGTGACTGCAGCCATGAAATTAAAAGACGCTTACTCCTTGGAAGGAAAGTTATGACCAACCTAGATAGCATATTCAAAAGCAGAGACATTACTTTGCCAACAAAGGTCCGTCTAGTCAAGGCTATGGTTTTTCCAGTGGTCATGTATGGATGTGAGAGTTGGACTGTGAAGAAAGCTGAGTGCTGAAGAATTGATGCTTTTGAACTGTGGTGTTGGGGAAGACTCAAGAGTCCCTTGGACTACAAGGAGATCCAACCAGTCCATTCTAAAGGACATCAGTCCTGGGTGTTCATTGGAAGGACTGATGCTAAAGCTGAAACTCCAGTACTTTGGCCACCTCATGCGAAGAGTTGACTCATTGGAAAAGACCCTGATGCTGGGAGGTATTGGGGGCAGGAGGAGAAGGGGATGACAGAGGATGAGATGGCTGGATGGCATCACCGACTCAATGGATGTGAGTTTGAGTGAACTCCGGGAGGTGGTGATGGACAGGGAGGCCTGGCGTGCTGCAATCCATGGGATCGCAAAGAGTCGGACATGACTGAGCGACTGAACTGAACTGACACAAAGAATTGATGCTTTTGAACTGTGGTGTTGGTGAAGACTCTTGAGAGTCCCTTGGCCTGCAAAGAGATCCAACCAGTCCATCCTAAAGGAGATCAGTCCTGAGTGTTCATCGGAAGGACTGATGTTGGGGTTGAAACTCCAATACTTTGGCCACCTGATGCGAAGAGCTGACTCATTGGAAAAGACCCTGTTGCTGGGAAAGATTGAGGGCAGGAGGAGAAGGGGACAACAGAGGATGAGATGGTTGGATGGCATCACTGACTCAATGGACATGAGTTTGGGTAAACTCCGGGAGTTGGTGATGGACGGGGAGGCCTGGTGTGCTGCGATTCGTGGGGTCACAAAGAGTCGGACACGACTGAGTGACTGAACTGAACTGAACTGAACTGAATACACCATAATGGAACAGAATATACACTTACAACTGAATCACTTTGCTGTCACCAGTAACTAACACAGTGTCTCAAATAAACTCTGCTTCAATTTTAAAAAGCACTATGCCCTGCCCATATCAGTCACATGATAGAAAGAGAAACTTTTATAAAATGTAATACTATTAATATATAACCAATATATTCAACATACATAGAAGAATGATTATTAATAAGAATAAATATTCACAATATATTATTGAGGAAAAAAAACAGGCTGCAGAATTAAAGATTATAGAATTAGTCCACTACAAGCTCACCTCAAAATTAAATATATCCTAAAGTCAAGTAGTAATTTCTGGGTATGCACTATTTTGGTGATTCTTATGTTCTTTCCTCCATATTCTGTATCTTTAAAATTTACCACATTTTTCCTGAAAAACATTTGTCACAAACAGAAATATTTTTGATAAAATGAAAAGAAGGTACTCTTTAAAGGGGGTTTTCCAAAAAATCAGGTATAGAGGTAGATGAAGGGAAACCTGATTCAAAGAAATTAGAGGGAATAGTTAAGCTAATGGCTCAGACTTGCAAATCTTTATGCAATTGAATGCACAAAGTAATACAAAAAGTTAACTTACTGTAAGAAGAAATTATTACCTTATATATAGTGAGGACTAATGAAGCACCGGGCTTTACTAATTGCATTTCCTCTTCTAGGGTTAGAACAGGAGCAAGAAGTAACCAGTATCCAAGAAGGTGGAGTGGATCACCAAGGATCCAACAAAAGCATATTTTTCTAAAGAAAACAGCACTAAATTGTGCGTGACCAGGTTTACCATAGGCTTCATGGTTTAAACAAGTAAACTTACCTCTATGAGTTCTGGTTTTCTCATTCTGTAATTTCCCCCCAAACATACAGAGTAGTCACATTATAATTGTCTGTTGATTTCATGAACTATAAAATGAAGATGTTGAACTATGTGATTTCTAGGGAACTTCCAGTGCCTAGTTTCTATTATTAAATGAAATATTTGTTGAAGATTTACTATTTATAATGTACTGTGTTTCATATCATAAAAGTACTAGTCATGGCCATTATTTTCTAGAACCTGATAATTTATTTGGAGAGAGGAGATATCTTGGTGGTTCTCTAGCATTTATTGATAGTGCATCTGTCTAACTGTCTGTGATAAAATGACATTTAGAAAGAGTAACCGAAAAGGCACTCCAGCCAAATGAGTACCTTGGGATGGACAGAGCTTCTGTCCTGCTTTCTATCTCCTCTAACTACTTGCACAACCTAGGTTGATCATTTAGAGGGAAAAAGGAAAATTCCCAGCTTTCCACATCTCACTCTGAAGCATGAGATGGACTCAGAAACAAAACCTCGGCATCTAAGGTACTTCTGAAGCAAAATCACCTCAGTCCTAAACTGTTCATCTCCAAATCTGACAGCCCAAACTGCTGCTCTTAGGAAAAGAAGAAAAGGAAGAGAGATGAAAGGAGTTTTTAGTAACCATGTTTTAGACAGTATGTCACCAGAAGGCTCTACTATATACTGTTGTATTGTCCTGACTTTCTGTAGGTATAAGAGGAGAGGGGCTGCGTATGCCATTTCCTCTGTCCTCCAGGCCAGGGCACATTTTTTTACCTCCTTCTAGTTATAGATTGGAGAAGGCAATGGCACCCCACTCCAGTACTCTTGCCTGGAAAATCCCATGGACAGAGGAGCCTGGTAGGCTGAGGTCCATGGGGTCACTAAGAATCGGACACGACTGAGTGACTTCACTTTCAAGTTTTACTTTCATGTATTGGAGAAGGAAATGGCAACCCACTCCAGTGTTCTTGCCTGGAGAATCCCAGGGACGGGGGAGCCTGGTGGGCTGCTGTCTATGGGGTCACACAGAGTCAGACACGACTGAAGCGACTCAGCAGCAGAAGCAGCAGTTATAGATTACCTATAGTGCCCTGTTATTTTCCCTTTTGAAGTGCTTTCTCTACTTTTCAAATGAATGCTTCCTTTTGCTAACCATAAAAATCTCAGAACTCTCTGTACTTTATATAATAAAACAAGTATGCTTTAAGTTCTTTAAACATAAATTTAGTGATGTATTTTCTTCAAAGCAGGCATGTTTTTCTCCAAGTCCCAACTCTCCCAAATCACTGATGATGAGAGGTATACAGAGAATAACAGATCTTCACATGATAAAATTACTGTCAAACCAGGCAGTAACTAAATGATGAGAGTATTGTACAGTATGCTCAGTAAGTGTTCTAGGAGTTTAAAGGAGAAACTTTAAAGGATTCAGAAAGAGGAAGGAATAAGAATTGGGCTTCTAAAGATGGATGGGATAGCAAATGATAGAAGACAGTGGCATGAGCAAGGATGCAGATGAAAAGAAGTCCAAAATATATGTGGAGAACAGCAAGAAGAATGGTTTGTCCTAAATGCAAGTTTTGTCTTAAAGCACAGTTGAGATGAGGCTGACCAGGGAAATAGGAGTCAGAAGAAGCTAGAGAAGTTGTGTTCAAACTTTTTGTTTGCCTTGGTGTGAAATTCCTGAAGGAGATGATAGATATTCATCATAACAGAAACATACAACAATAATTCTGAGTTGGGTGTGTATGCATGGTGGGCACATATGTATACCACCCTAGGGCACATTAAGAGTATGTATTGTGAAAAAAAAGCCCCTCTCATTCATGATAAAGCATACCCGCCCCTTCACATACAGTGTAATTTTCTGGTCTAAAGTATCTTGAGGGCTTCCCTGGTGGCTCAGTGGTAAAGAATCTGCATTCCTTGGTCTAGGAAGATCCTACATGCCATGGAGCAACTAAACCTGTGTGCCCCAAGTACTGAGCCTGTGCTCTAGACTTCAGAAGCCACTACTACTGGAGCCCAAATGCCCTAGAGCCTGTGCCCCACAAGAGAAGCCATCACAATAAGAAGCAACTAGAGAAAAGCTTGTATAGCAATGAAGACGCAGCACAGCCAAAATAAATAAATAAGAAAAAAAAAGTATTTTGAATACTTGTTTCAAAAGTTTATATATGATCCTTAAAATTGGTTTGTAGGTGATAGTCATTCATTCACTCATTCATCAACAAATGTTTACGGAGCAACTGCTATGACAGACATTTTGCTAGATACTGAAGACAGAGGCAAAGAGAGACTGGATGCTGACCTCTTGGAGCTTAGGTATTGTAAGGGAGATAAAAATCAATTTACTCCACAAACAACTATTTCAGTCTGGACCATAAGAAACTGCCAATACTTGACCATTTTTGACTAAAGTAAACAGCAACTACATATGGATCAACTTAACATAATGACATAATGTGATAACCACTGTGAAGGAAAAGTAGATGTTAACAATTAGAGCTTACACTAAGGAAACTCCATCTATTTTGTCAGAAAAAAGTTTCTTTGAGAAAATGATACTTAATCTGAGATTTGAATAACGAGTGGTTCCTGACTAGCTGAAGTGGTTATGAATGTTCCAAACCAAGTGAAGAAGTCAGCATGGTAGGAAGAGAATTCCCTCCCCAGTCTTCCTTTGGGCAATGTTAAGTCAATGGTCCTCTGCTGCTGCTGCTGCTAAGTTGCTTCAGTCGTGTCCAACTCTGTGCGACCCCAGAGATGGCAGCCCACCAGACTCCCCCGTCCCTGTGATTCTTCAGGCAAGAACTGGAGTGGGTTGCCATTTCCTTCTCCAGTGCACGAAAGTGAAAAGTGAAAGTGAAGTCGTGTCTGACTCCTAGTGACCCCACGGACCACAGCCTACCAGGCTCCTCTGTCCGTGGGATTTTCCAGGCAAGAGTACTGGAGTGGGGTGCCATCACCTTCTCTGAAGAGTCCTCTAGGTAGAGTCAAAAAGCAAGCCAGGGAATTTCCCTGGTGCTATAGTGTTAATTAAGAATCTGCCTTTTGATTCAGGGAACAGGGCTTTACCTCCCGGTCAGGTAACTACAATCCCACATGCCGTGGGGCAACTAAGCCTGTGTGCCACAAATAGAGAGCCAGTATGCACCAACAAAGACCCAGCACAGACAAGAAAAAAAGAAAAAAAGAAACCAGCAAATCAGGTTGATAGGCTCAAGGACCCTGAGGACAAAGAGATGATGGCAAAAAGATAGTTATCAATGGCCCTGAAGATCAAGAGCAATGAGAACCTTGATTCGAAACAAGGTATACTTTCTATATACTGTTTTAAGCAGCATCTATTATTGGAACAATCAGATCTTAGGAAAAGATATGCTCCAGAATTGAGACTTATCAGTCCACCTTCTTTGAGAGTAGAACTTCTCTTCTCAGTGACTATAAGGAAATCTGATTGAATTTCAGCAAATCTCATATACAACATGCTGTTCACATAAGAGGATGAGATGGTTGGATGGCATCACTGACTTGATAAACGTAAGTTTGAGCAAGCTCCAGGAGTTGGTAATGGATAGGAAAGCCTGGCATGCTGCAGTCCATGGGGTTGCAGAGTCAGACACAACTGAGTGACTAAACTGAGCTGTTCACACACAAGAGTCTGAAGCTAGCTTTTTTTTTTTTTTAATCATCTCACACTAGATTCATTTGTCATTTTGACAGCCTATTTTGTACTAAAGACCTACCACTAAAAAAGAGGGGGCCAACATTTAATTGTTAATCATTTTCTGACAAATGTTTGTTTGGGAAAGTGTGGAGAGACTATATTTCCATAAGAAAAAAAAAAACTATTATTTAGTGTGATTTTTGTTTTTCTTCTTCCATTTCCTTTTGAAGCTGTCGTATTTCTTTTTCTTTTTCTCTGCTAAAAAGAACTGCTTTACTTATAACAAAGAAGAATTCAGCATTCAGATCAGATCAGATCAGATCAGTCGCTCAGTCGTGTCCAACTCTTTGCGACCCCATGAATCACAGCACGCCAGGCCTCCCTGTCCATCACCAACTCCCGGAGTTCACTCAGACTCACATCCATCGAGTCGGTGATGCTATCCAGCCATCTCATCCTCTGTCGTCCCCTTCACCTCCTGCCCCCAATCCCTCCCAGCATCAGTCTTTTCCAATGAGTCAACTCTTCGCATGAAGTGGCCAAAGTACTGGAGTTTCAGCTTTAGCATCATTTCTTCCAAAGAAATCCCAGGGTTGATCTCCTTCAGAATGGACTGGTTGGATCTCCTTGCAGTCCAAGGGTCTCTCAAGAGTCTTCTCCAACACCACAGTTCAAAAGCATCAATTCTTCGGCACTCAGCCTTCTTCACAGTCCAACTCTCACATCCATGCATGACCACAGGAAAAACCATAGCCTTGACTAGATGAACCTTTGTTGCGAAAGTAATGTCTCTGCTTTTGAATATGCTATCTAGGTTGGTCATAACTTTCCTTCCAAGGAGTAAGCGTCTTTTAATTTCATGGCTGCACTCACCATCTGCAGTGATTTTGGAGCCCAGAAAAATAAAGTCTGCCACTGTTTCCACTGTTTCCCCATCTATTTTCCATGAAGTGATGGGACCAGATGCCATGATCTTCATTTTCTGAATGTTGAGCTTTAAGCCAACTTCTTCACTCTCCTCTTTCACTTTCATCAAGAGGGTTTTTAGTTCCTCTTTCCTTTCTGCCATAAGGGTGGTGTCATCTGCATATCTGAGGTTATTGATATTTCTCCTGGCAATCTTGATTCCAGCTGGTGTTTCTTCCAGTCCAGCATTTCTCATGATGTACTGTGCATATAAGTTAAATAAACAGGTTGACAAAACACAGCCTTGACGAACTCCTTTTCCTATTTGGAACCAGTCTGTTGTTCCATGTCCAGTTCTAACTGTTGCTTCCTGACCTGCATACAAATTTCTCAAGAGGCAGATCAGGTGGTCTGGTATTCTCATCTCTTTCAGAATTTTCCACAGTTTGTTGTGATCCACACAGTCAAAGGCTTTTGCATAGTCAATAAAGCAGAAATAGATGGTTTTTTGGAACTCTCTTGCTTTTTCCATGATCCAGTGGATGTTGGCAATTTGATCTCTGGTTCCTCTGCCTTTTTTAAATCCAGCTTGAACATGTGGAAGTTCATGCTTCATATACTGTTGAAGCCTGGCTTGGATAATTTTGAGCATTTCTTTACTAGCGTGTGAGATGAGTGCAACTGTATGGTAGTTTGAGCATTCTTTGGCATTGCCTTTCTTTGGGATTGGAATGAAAACTGCCCTTTTCCATTACATAGGGCCAAAGTAGGTATCACAGAAAAGATTTAGAAGTTGAAATACCAAAAGGACCTTGCTATGCAGCAGTCTCCAATACAGTGTAGTTTCACAAAAGAGCTGCAACGTGGTGCCAATGCAAATGGTGATTCCACTCAGAAAGACCAGCTGAGATAGCATTTCTTAACATGTCCATGTTGACTTCACTCCCAAATAGCTATTAAGAGTAATTATATCTAAGGTCTTGACAGCTTATAATTTATAGCAGCACATATACTCAGATATAGCGTCTATATTACTCTCCACTGTATTTCAACATATTTTCTTCAACAAAGGATTTTTTAAACATACTTGCACTTATAAATGACTACAGAAACACTTCAGACGTGTATTATATACCAGGAATTTGGAGTTTGTGTTTCATTTTATCCTCAAAATAACTCACAGCTAGGTGCTTTTATCTCCATTTTCTAAATGGTAACAGTGAGGTACAGAGAAGTTAAGACACTTGCCCAATATCACAGAGCCAGTAAGTATCTGAGCCAGGATATGAATCCAGGTCTGGCTTTTTCTACCATGCTATACTGCTTAAACCACACCAGTCTGATATAGAAATGTATATCTTAAGTCCACGCAGCTTTTGTAAAGTTTCAGAGTGCAGAGATTTAAGCAGTCAAAAGTCACCATAGAATAAACTAACCTGGTAGCACATTCTTCCAAAACTAAAATGCTATCTCCTGCTGTGTGATCAGAGACCTGAAAGGCATCATCAAATAATGCAATTACTTTATATATATATATATATATATATATATATGTATGTGTGTGTGTGTGTGTGTGTGTGTGTATGAATATGTATATGCTGGAGCTAAATCCTCTGCCTGTTGAGGAGAATCCTATCATTCTTAGTATCAGAATTCATTTTTCAACAATAGACCTGCTTATTGGATGGTGGATGGAAGGATGGGGAGTGGGGTAGAAATGGATGGACCAGAAAAACAATACAAGGTGAAAGGCAAACCCCAACAAAGGTCATGCTTGAATGTTTGCTGAGCCAATTTCTAAGAAGGTCAGATTAGGTAATCTATAAGGCCTTCATTTTGCTAACTGGGAAAACACTTTTGGAAAGAACTGAATTACTCAAGCAACAGTGAAAATTGAACCATCTATACGAGGAAGAGGACAAAAAAGGGAGGTGAGGCAGGGGACTGTCTGGCAGAACATTTAAAAAGAGAATGGAAAGATCACACTGGTCATTTTGAATTAAATTTGCTATGTGATACGAAATAGAATTTTCCTCTTCATCAACTCATGGAACAATAGCAGTAATATTGAATAATAATAACAAAAGCTGCTAACATTGACTCATTGCTTACACTGTGTCCAGCTCTTAACATGCATTAGGTCGTTTGATCTTTATTACAGTCCTACAAGATAAGTACTTTCATTATCCCCACTTGATTTTGAGGAAACAGAGGCTTCAGTCAGTTCAGTTCAGTTCAGTCGCTCAGTCGTATCCAACTCTCAGCGACCGCATGAATTGCAGCACGCCAGGCCTCCCTGTCCATCACCAACTCCCGGAGTTCACTCAAACTCACATCCATCGAGTTGGTGATGCCATCCAGCCATCTCATCCTCTGTCGTCCCCTTCTCCTCCTGCCCCCAATCTCTCCCAGCATCAGGGTCTTTTCCAGTGAGTCAACTGTTCGCATGAGGTAGCCAAAGTACTGGAGTTTCAGCTTTAGCATCATTCCTTCCACAGAACACCCAGGACTGATGTCCTTTAGAATGGACTGGTTGGATCTCCTTGCAGTCCAAGGCTTACAGAGGTTAAATGGCTTTGCCCCAAATCACAGCTAGGAAGTAGCTGAGTCAGGATACATACTCTCATCTGCTTTGTTCCAAAGCCCAGGCTACTAATGAGAAGAAGCCAAGTAATGCAAAGCAGGAAGTGGCAGGATGGGAGTAATCCATCTCTGCCTTCTCTTTCCTGCAGTCTCTATTTCTGTTTTAGAAAACTCTGTATCACATTGTACTAGAGATCAACTTATTTTCCATTCAAGAAAAAGCGACCAATTTCATTTCTAAAAAGTTTGTTTAGTAGCCCCTTCTCAATCTTAACATCTAATGAAAACACTCCACTAATGAAGCAAGTTCCTTAAAGTTAAAAAACTAAACTGAAATTCAAAACACCCATACTTCCACATACAGTTTATTAGCATATTTTTCCTCTGCATAAAAACAACTAGCCTTTGAGGTCCTAGTGTTTCTGCAACTGTGATTGGGAAAATACTGAAAAGGAGAAGAAACAAACCCCAGCCCTTCAGAAACAATTAGTGTTTACATATGCCAAAGCTGCAAGACTTTCAATTTAGCTAACACAAACGGATCACTATATAAGTCACCAGAATGAATGAACAGTTTGGCTGAAGATGGCATTCAAAAGGATCATGGAAATTTATTTATTATTGAAAAAAAAAAACATTCAATCTTTGTGGATTCTGAACTTTAAATTCTAATCTTTGATTTTTAAGGGTTGTTGACTCTTTGTAAATAACAAGGTTTTTTTTTAAGGCTTTTAAAGTGGGTGATATCAGACATAGCTCTGATTTAAGACCATTTAAATAATTAGTGTACAAAAGAAAAATATACAATGACATTCCGTATTAGTCTCAAAGTACAAAAAAGAAAAACTAAAGACATTTTCCTTCTCTAAGGACATAGTTAAAACATATCCAGGAACAACTATTGGGGATACATATACAGGATCCAGAAAGTTACACAGTGGAAGAGTTAACAACCAAAGAATCGGCATTATAGATTTTGTAAGTGTTGGAAGAAACATAGGCATGTTCTACTCTAATCTCACTGTGTTGCAGTTGAGGAAACAGTGGATCAGAGAGTAATATGATTCTCCAAAGATCATAAAGCTAGATACTATAGGTGATATGTGAGATATAAGTGGGAAAGTGGCAAGACGTATATATGAAAAATTAGCCAAGTGTGGGAGGGGAAAGAGTACCTGAAAAATCAGGAAAAGGCTAGCTCCTGTAGGGCTTTGTAGGCTGTGTTAAAGAGTTTAGATTTTTAACTTAAAAACTTTGAGAAACTAATGTTTATAATCACAGAAACAAAATATTAGTTTTATATTTCAGAAAAACCACCCTAGAGAAGGTTGGAAAACACATCTCAAAGGACTAAACTCAGGGAAAGAGATTAGCTAAAATATTATAATAATTTGGCATGTGAAAAAATAAACAAAAAATAAAAAAGGAACAACTCACAAAGAAGGAATATAAGATGGAGGAAAGGAATGACAGTGGATGGAAAGATGGAGAAGAGGAAATATAGTTGAAATTTATTAATGCGGTAGAAGCTACACTCAACAGAAGTTTGTGAAAAATTAGATGGAACAGGAAGAAGGTGTCAAAGAATAAGCATGGCATGAGATGGTTAAGCACATGGATATTGGGTCTAGACAACCTGGGTTCAAATCTCAGGATGTTCTACTCACTGACCATATGGCTATGGGCCAGTTACTCAACCTCTTTATGTTTCAGTCTCCTCATCTGTAAAATATACATGACTATAGTATCTACCTCATAGGATGTTGTGAGGATTAATGAATTAATATTTTTAAAATAGCAAGAAGAGTGTCTGACACATAGTAAGCTATGTAAGGATTCAATAATATTGGGAAAAGATTGATTTCTTTCATGAGTACTATTATCCACTGTGTTTAAAAAATATCTTAATAAACGAAGAAATATGGGGAAAATAATATGTAAAACATAATGTCATATGTATATGAAATATGTTCATTTTACCTGT
Organism: Bos grunniens; assembly: GCF_055505025.1. Taxonomy (NCBI): domain Eukaryota; kingdom Metazoa; phylum Chordata; class Mammalia; order Artiodactyla; family Bovidae; genus Bos; species Bos grunniens. The sequence continues at coordinate 140,324,807 of NC_141194.1, forward strand.
CAGCATTTGTTCCTTGGAGGAGCTACTTCACCCACAATATAAATGGTTGTACACAGGACTGGAAAAGGTCAGTTTTCATTCCAATCCCAAAGAAAGGCAATGGCAAAGAATGCTCAAACTACCACACAATTGCACTCATCTCACACACTAGTAAAGTAATTCTCAAAATTTTCCAAGCCAGGCTTCAGCAATACGTAAACCATTAACTTCCATATGTTCAGGCTGGCTTTAGAAAAAGCAGAGGAACCAGAGATCAAACTGCTAACATCTGCTGGATTATCAAAAAAGCAAGAGAGTTCCAGAAAAACATCTATTTCTGCTTTATTGATTATGCCAAAGCCTTTGACTCTGGAAATAAACTGTGGAAAATTCTGAAAGAGATGGGAATACCAGACCACCTGACCTGCCTCTTGAGAAATCTGTATGCAGGTCAGGAAGCAACAGTTAGAACTGGATGTGGAACAACAGAATGGTTCCAAATAGGAAAAGGAGTATGTATACTGTCACCCTGCTTATTTAACTTCTATGCAGAGAACATCATGAGAAACGGTGGTCCGGAAGAAGCACAAGCTGGAATCAAGATTGCCGGGAGAAATATCAATAACCTCAGATATGCAGATGACATCAGCCTTATGGCAGAAAGTGAAGAGGAAGTAAAGAGCCTCTTGATGAAAGTGAAAGAGGAGAGTGAAAAAGTTGGCTTAAAACTCAACATTCAGAAAACAAAGATCATGGCATCCGGTCCCATCACTTCATGGCAAATAGATGGGGAAAGAGTGGAAACAGTGTCAGACTTTATTTTTGGGGGGGCTCCAAAATCACTGCAGATGGTGATTGCTGCCATGAAATTAAACGACGCTTACTCCTTGGAAGGAAAGTTATGACCAACCTAGATAGCACATTCAAAAGCAGAGACATTACTTTGCCAACAAAGGTCCGTCTAGTCAAGGCTATGGTTTTTCCAGTGGTCATGTATGGATGTGAGAGTTGGACTGTGAAGAAAGCTGAGTGTCGAAGAATTGATGCTTTTGAACTGTGGTGTTGGAGAAGACTCTTGAGAGACCCTTAGACTGCAAGGAGATCCAACCAGTCCATTCTAAAGGACATCAGTCCTGGGTGTTCATTGGAAGGACTGATGCTAAAGCTGAAACTCCAGTACTTTGGCCACCTCATGAGAAGTGCTGACTCATTGGAAAAGACTCTGATGCTGGGAGGGATTGGGGACAGGAGGAGAAGGGGACAACAGAGGATGAGATGGCTGGATGGCATCACTGACTCGATGGACAAGAATTTGACTAGATTCTGGGAGCTGGTGATGGACAGGTGACAGGTGAGGCCTGGTGTGTTGCAATTCAAGGGGTTCCAAAGAGTCGGACACAACTGAGGGACTAAACTGCACTGACACCATCTGAAGGTTCCCAGGTGATCCTAGCATTAAAGAATGCAGGAGACGCAAGAGACACTGGTTTGATCCCTGGTCAGGAAGATCCCCCAGAGGAGGGTATGGCAATTCACACCAGTATTCTTGTCTGGAGAATCTCATGGACAGAGGAGCCCAGAGGGCTACAGTCCATGGCCTCACAAAGAGTTGTACACGACTTAACTGACTTAGCATGCAGCACACACACACACTATCTTAAGGATCCAGAGTTATTCAAGGCTTGACAGTCCACTTAATGACTCATCAGCACTAAAATGAAAATGAAGATGATAATAGTTGGGGTATCAGTACAGTATAGTTCTTATCTAGACTCTATAGAAAAGAGCTAAACAATATCTATGGTAGGTGCATAGATGTACTTTTTTTTCATTTTTTTAAATTTTATTTTATTTTTAAACTTTACATAATTGTATTAGTTTTGCCAAATATCAAAATGAATCCACCACAGGTATACATGTGTTCCCCATCCTGAACCCTCCTCCCTCCTCCCTCCCCATACCATCCCTCTAGGTCTTCCCAGTGCACTAGCCCCAAGCATCCAGTATCGTGTATCGAACCTGGACTGGCATCTCATTTCATACATGATATTTTACATGTTTCAATGCCATTCTCCCAAATCTTCCCACCCTCTCCCTCTCCCATAGAGTCCATAAGACTGTTCTATACATCAGTTTCTCTTTTGCTGTATCGTACACCAGGTTATTGTTACCATCTTTCTAAATTCCATATGTATGTGTTAGTATACTGTATCGGTGTTTTTCCTTCAGATCAGTTGCTCAGTCGTGTCTGACTCTTTGCGACCCCATGAATCGCAGCACGCCAGGCCTCCCTGTCCATCACCAACTCCCAGAGTTCACTCAGACTCACGTCCATTGAGTCAGTGATGCCATCCAGCAATCTCATCCTCTGTCATCCCCTTCTCCTCCTGCCCCCAATCCCTCCCAGCATCAGAGTCTTTTCCAATGAGTCAACTCTTCACATGAGGTGGCCAAAGTACTGGAGTTTCAGCTTTAGCATCATCCCTTCCAAAGAAATCCCAGGGCTGATCTCCTTCAGAATGGACTGGTTGGATCTCCTTGCAGTCCAAGGGACTCTCAAGAGTCTTCTCCAACACCACAGTTCAAAAGCATCAATTCCCCGGTGCTCAATCCAACTGGGACTCTCTAAAAGGCACCAAGGAAAAGACCTATGCAGAAACAAGCTTATAACATGTCACCTGCAAATTGTTACAGAGTTGCCAATGCATTTAATGTCCTTTTGCAGGCCTGCTATAGACCTAGGATTTGAAAATGGCCTGTGAAGAACCTGTTCACTTGAGGAAAACAAAAAAGCTTCAGAAAAGGTTTCAAGTGGTATCTGGCCAGCTGCTCCTAAAGCAAGCTCTCACAGCTTAGGAAAAAGGGGGGGAAATGACAATGCCATGTAATGCTAAGACCAAAATACAACTGTTACTAGATTTGGGGAGGTATTGCTTTTCAACTATAGATTGAAGAAGACATGGATGGCGACTGATGACATTAGGCTCTGTGAAATTATTCAGAAAGAAAAAGACAAATACTGTATGATGTCACTTATATGGAACCCAAAAAAGCCAAATTTGTAAAAACAGAGTAGAATGGTGGTTTTCAGGGGCAATGGGTGGGGGTGGGCATTCGAGAGAGGGGAGAGAAGAGTAGAGATATTATTTAAGGGTGGAAACATGCAACTAGTAGACAAATCCTGGAGATCCAATGTACAGTAGAGCGGATAGACAACAATACTGTATTATAACTGTCAAACTTGCTAAGAGACTGATCTCTTTTATACTTTATTAAAGTTTTTACTCTAGTTATAGTTATTACCAAATATTGGCTATATTCCCTGTGTTGTACACTACAATACATCCTTCAGCATATCTTACATCCAATAATTTGTACCTCCCACATTCCCACCCATATAATGCCCCTCCAGCTCCCACTGGTAGCCACAAGATTGTTCTCTATATCTATGAGACTATTTCTTTGTTTGTTATATTTGCTGGTTTATTTTTTTTGGATTCTACATATATGTGATATCACATACTATTTGTCTTTCTCTGTCTGACTTATTTCACTTAGGATAATGCCCTCCATGTCCATCTATGTTGCTGCAAATGGCAAAATTTTATTCTTTTCATGGTTGAGTAGTATTCCATTGTGTGTGTGTGTGTGTATCTATCTATATACACACCACATCTTTGTGTATAAGGGTTCTCTTTTCTCCACACGCCTCTCCATAGCTAAGAGACTAGATCTTAGTTATTCCAGCCACACAAACACACACAATTAGGTGACATGATAGAGGCGATAACTATTGTTAAAATAGAAATCACAACATATAAATGTATTAAACCAACATGTTGTTTACCTTAATTTTACAAAGTGTTATATGTTAAATCTCATTCAAGGGATAATCAGTAGAAAAAGTTCAGGGCAAAAGACAGAATTGTCCTAGGCTGTGCTCGCTCTTGTTTTTTCGCACTCTCTCACTACTGATCCCATTACAGTATCACTTGTTCTCAGTAGGCTAAACTGCCTCCCACTTCACAGAAAATAGAAACCAGTAGGTATAGGATGGGGCCATTCTTTATTTTCCAATGACTATTTTTGCAATTTTTCTTGCATTCACACCCATCCTTTTCTGGTATCTTCATACTACAAGAAAAAGATGTATCTTTTCTGCCTGAGACTAATATTTTCAGTTATTCTTTGTATACCAATCCTTTCAGAAAACCTATTGGGTTGAGGGTCTTCTTTTTTTCATCTTCAACCTCTATCTACCAGATCTTTTTCATCAACATTCAAGCAAGCTCAATTTCTCCTATCTTAAAAGCATAACTCCCTAAGCCCCTCCTGCTGCTTTGTTATTTCTCTCCTCCAGGTCACAAACAGACTTCTTGGAAGAGCTATTTGCAACTGCTATCCACATTCCTAATCTATACTCAAGACCCATCTCAATATAATTTGGTTTCTGCCTCCAGTAATTTACCAAAACATCTCTCATCAGGAACACCTAGGAGTTCCTTAGTTTAAATTCAATGGATATTTCTCAGTCATTATCTACTTGTCTCATCAAAAGCACTCAATATTGGTTAAAAAAAATCCTTGTTTCTAGAAATACTCTCTTCCTTTGGTTTACCTGCTACTCTTTTCATTAAGATTCTCTTCCTCTTTTATCTCTTGGTATTCCTGAGGATTCTGTGCTGGGTTCTCTTTTGTTTTTTTTTTTCCTAACACATTTTCAGCTGGTGGGACATATTGTCCACTCCCATGGTTTCAATTGCTTATGGTCACAATAAGCTGAAGACTCATTCTCCTTAGTCTCAAACCCGTATATTCAACATTTTACTAGGCATCACCATTTGGATATAGAGGCCTCTCATTCACCACATATCCATAAATACATGGCCGATTTTTATCTCCTGCCAAAAAATCTCATCACTGAACTCATATTGTTAGCTGTTTACGTAGAACTTCCACAGGTTAGAGTATCCAACAGGTATCTCAAACTCAACATACCCCAAACAGAACTTCTAATTCTCTCTCCCAAGCATGATGCTCTATAAGTTTTATATTCATAAATTGTTTCATCTACTTGGTAGCCCAAACCAAAATCACAGATTTTATTCTTACACTGTTGCTTTCCCACATTCCCTCAAGGAAGTCAATTTAACCTTACAATTATTCTCTTGGAAAGTATTTTGTATAAAATCACACTTCTATATATTTAAATTAAAACATCTATCCTAAACTTGCTAATCAAAATGCTTGCCAGTTCTGGCTAATCATAAACAATTCCTGACCACTTAGTCAAAACAGTACCCCCATCTTCATTTAATCAAAGAAATGGTCTTTGCAGCAAAATATCCATAATATTCCATGAATTCATGGGGTATGTGACAATGAGAAAACTAAAGTTGTTTGAATGAAGAGCACTGCAGAGATCAGACAAAAGACCTAGCATCAGGTTCAACCCAATCCTCTTTCCTTGATTTTGCATATAGATTCATTATTAGCTAATCTCATCACCTTTACTTCCAACCTTTTCCCAAATTTTCCTCTCCTCTCCATCCCCGCAAGCCATCAGCCTAACCCAAACCATATTTTCTTTTGCTTGGACCACTCTGTAAGTCTCTCAATAATCTGATTCCTGTCTTTAATTTTACCTCTTAAAGTTCAGTCTCTACAAAATATCCAGAGCAAACATCTCCAAAGAACAAGTCAAATCACACTACTTCAAACCTTTCAATCACTTACCAATTCATTTGGAAAAATATTTGAAGTTCTTGCCACAGCCTACATAACCTCTACCTACCAATCAACTTCATCTCTTGTCATTGGTCTCCAGCACCTACATATGAACTGTGAAGGAAATTAAGATTTTTTTTAAAAAAGATATATTTAGGAATCATAACCAGCATGTTCTCTATGATAAGGATACCAATTGTCCTAATATCAGTCACAAAGTTTTGGTACAGCAATAATACCTAATAAATGCACATTACTGTAGGAGTTGTAAAGTATTTTTGCATATATTAACTTATTTAGACCTCAGTGTATGAAATAGATGGAACAAGTTTCATAATCTCCATTTTATAAGGCTGAGACCATAGAGACAAAACTATAACTAGTTTTTCTGACTCCCAGCCAAGTCCTAAACTGCACTGCAATACAGGCCAATGGAAATGTGAAAATAATTCTTATTTACATCACATATCACTCTTATTTAGAAGTGTCTCTGTTAACAAATAATATATTCTGTCTTCTTGAGACTTTCATTGCTTTGGAGACTTATAAGAAAATAGAAGCGTTATTGCTTTAAATAATGCAATTCCTCTAAGGACAAAGGGGGACATGAACACTTATTTAGCTAGAAATGTATACCAGCAAAGGAATCGCCACTCATATATCCCCTGTCAAAAGTTTTCTGTGTTTTTTTTTTCTTTTCTTTTTTTTTTTTTTTTTTTTACTATTTTACTGTCGGAAACAAGAAAAAAAATGCTCATGTCTAATATTCTGGGATGATTCAACACCATATATTCTCACTGTATTATAACCATTGCCCAGGCAATAGCCATGTGTTACTCACTGTGGCATCTCCAATACAGTGCCTGACACAAAGAAATCTCCTAGGATATTAATGTTGAATAAATATAAACATGTATCAGCAGTTCATCCAGGTTAAGTGTCTAAAAATATAAAAGAGAAATCATGGTGTCTTGCCTATTCAATAAATACATTTACCCATGTATCTATCACTGTGCTCATCAAATGAACCAAACGATAGACATTCATTGCATTTTAGCTGAACTACTTACCTAGAACTTTTCTCTCCTACATTCTAATATGTTGTACCATGACCAGAAACATTTCTGAGGTATAACAGAGACAGCAAACTGTCCCCTAGTATCCATTCTTTCCTTCTTCTCAGTTTCTGCTGGGAACCTACCTACTAAGCTAAAAACTATATTCCCTAGTCTCCCTGTAGTTAGGCATGCCCACATTACTATGTTCTACACAATGGGATGTGTAGACAGAAGTGCAGTATGTAGCTCCTGGGTCATCTTTTTAAGGACAAAGCTACTTGCTGTGGACAGTCTTGAACTGTTCTACACGAGAGAAAAGTACTCCTTTTGTATCTGAACATCTGTTTTGGACTCTTTATTACAACAGGTTAGGCCATTCTTTAACTAATATACCAAATCACTTTAGATGATGATAAGTATTACAAAACCAAAATGTGTCACCTTGTATGAGAACTAATTTCAACTTGAAACCATCTATTTTGAGTGGACTTTGAGACACTTAAAAATTGACATCACAAATATTTAGTTGTTTTTTAGAATATGGATATTTAGAGCCTATGCAATAGTATCGAACAGAAGTACACTTTACTCAGTTGTTGACTGCTTGGCTTTTATAAGTGCTTTTGGTAGGTTTCTCTAAGTATGGTATTTACCAAACTGCTTCCTATAAATCATTAAAAGTCCACAAGAAGTAAGCAAGCATTGTGTGTTTGCCAAACACTCATGCGTAGATGGACAGGCATATGGGGGGTGGTGGGTGGGAATAATGATATAAAGAAAGGAGGATCCTGTTGTCACATTTGAGAAACTCTTGGTTAGGTGGGTTTATTGACTATAGTACTTCTCAGACCCTTTAATATCCCATTAACATGGCTCTTTATCATTAATACCATACTGTAATGAGCTGCCATATGAGAACACATATGATGTAAAGACATTAAACAGTGTCACAAGCTCATTTGAGTTTATTTAAAAGTGTAATACACTCTCAGGTTCACTAACTTACTTAGTTTTGTTACCAAGAAATAAAGGAAAGAGCTTCTTGCTATAGTTTTCCATAGCACCAAATTTGCTTCAGAATGCCACTGCTTCAGAATCATAAACTCAAATGAAGCAAGCTAGCTAGAATTTGCTAGTACAGTAAAGTTGCCTTTGGGAAATAACTGAAAGAGGCTGAAAAGAAAAAAATTGCTCAGCCTAGTCATTGAAGCAGCAAGGATCTTAGATATCTGTGATTTCCATCCCACTTAATAAACTTTAAACAAAGATATGATGGTATTGGTTATCATTTATATTAAGCAGGCTAGAGAATTACATGTTCCAATTATATGCCTCAGAGCAAAGTGATTGCTGTGAATCTATGCTCTTAGCCAATACTTACCAGCAATGCTTTGCAAAAACACAAGACAATCCAAAACGCTCCATCAATGAGGCAGTTTACATGAGGCAAGAAAATGATACCACTTGTGTCACTATCTTTATAGTCAATGAGGATGTTCCTACTTCTCCCCTGCCTTTCATCTTCACATTTTATAAAAATAAAAATGGAATGCATTTTCAAACTAGTTGAGAGAAAAAAGCCTCTGAGGTAGAGTCCTTACATTTATTTTGGAGATTATTATGGTAGGTAACGAAAAGGCCCTGTAATAAATCTATGATCCACTGTTAAGAACTTCCTAGCATTCAGAGAGCCATAGGCTGATTGCTAACCAAACCTGTTGTGTGCTTTTCACCTAATCGCCACAATTTGGAAACTTCATTTAGTGGAAAAATAGTTAGCAACTCAATTTCAGGAAATGTCTGGACTTCTCCCAAAACAGAAAATTAGAAAAGTACAGTATTTGACCTATTGTTGTTTATTTGCTAAATTTTGTCCAACTCTTTTGAGACCCCATGGACTGTAGCCTGTCAGGCTCCTCTGTCCATGGGATTTTCCAGGCAAGAATACTGGGGTGGGTTGCCATTTCCTCCTCCAGGGGATAGGGATCAAAGCCCAAATCCTGATTTGGGAGAAAGAGTCTTTACCACTGAGACCCCAGGGAAGCCCTATATCATGTATAAATAATATGCTTTCTCATGGCAATCCTGACTGTATTTATCTTTAAGTTCTTTTTAGCATAACTTTCAAAATGACCATATAAACACAGCCTGAATGAAGTTTTCAGTGTCCACACAGAATACATATTACCCACTGTGAACCATCTCTGTCAGTCAAAAATTTTGTTAAGTGAAATTATAAAGACAATCTAGTTTCTTCTTGGATTCTATGTATATGAATTATCACATACAAACATTACCAGGGCTTCACTGGTAGCTCAGCTGGTAAATAATCTGCCTGAAATGCAGGAGATCCCGGTTCAATTCCTGAGTAATGAAGATCCCCTGGAGAAGGGATAGGCTACCCACTCCTGTATTCTTGGGCTTCCCTTGTAGCTCAGCTGTTAAAGAATCCATCTGCAATGTGGGAGACCTGGGTTCGATCCTTGGGTTGGGATGATCCCCTAGAGAAGGGAAAGGCTAACTATTCCAGTATTCTTGCCTGGAGAATTTCATGGACTATATAGTTTATGGGGTCACAAAGAGTCAAACCTGACTGAGCAACTTGTATTTTCACTTCATATGAATTATCAAAGACAAAATTACTCTAGATTTGTTTCACTTGTCTGAAGTTATAAATGCAAAAGAGCACTCTTACTGAAATTTAATGCAAAGAGAAAAATAAATATTGTAAGCTCCAGGAGTTGGTGATGGACAGGGAAGCCTGGTGTGCTGTGGTCCATGGGGTCGCAAAGAGTCAGACATGACTGAACGACTGAACTGAACTGAACTGAGCTACCCAGGCTGTGTATGTGTATATATGCTCTCAAACAAACAGAGTGAAAACCAGAACCTTGTCAACCAGCTATTTCATGTACCCCTGAGTTCTGTATTTTGTCATTCTAACAACTCGACCTTTCCTGTGCAATTTTGATGTTTAAAAAGATGGCATTTGTAATCATTGGCAGTAGTATTTAAACAGCAGGCATTAATAGGTGGTCCAAGAAGGAAGAAAATTGAAATCAGGGAGTCTGGTAATAAAGACTAGGCAAATTTCCATGACACAGGTGAAACAAGGTGTTACAAAAGGCAGAAAGGGAGGGTACTCTGTCAGCACGTAATAGGTAAAGATCTAGTTAGGGCTGCCTCATTGCACAACTCCAGGGGCACCACTGACATTACAGTCTGCCCCATGGTGTCCCCTGGAATTGTGCAGTGTACAGCTTGCAAGGCCATATGTGACAGTCCTGGGGCCTAGGTAGACAGGCAGTGTCAGAGAAATCAGGCAGCATTTGAAAAGCATCAAAACATGGGAAATGAAAGTCTGGGTATGGATTCTAATCTTGGGGAATACATCGTGATAAAGATAATATAAGAATTTCAAAGGAATCAGAATACTTGGCAAAGTATCAAGCACAGGAGAAAATCAAGGCCTAGTTATGGGTATTGAAGAAGAAGGCAGACTTCCCTGGTCATAGCAAACTAGGCCAAAAAGCCCTCAGTTGTTGCACAAAGTCAAAATAATATCCTCAGCAAAAGTACTTGGTGTTGAGTATTGGCCAATGGCTACTTAAATTCCCTTTACTAGAGAACAGGACTACTGCCAGAATTTGCAGTAATTTAAAACTATTAATAGCAAGTAAATGACCTCTATTTTGGCATTCAGATGTATTCAAGGGCAGAATTGCATCAAAAAGATGCAATTTAGTAAAAGATACTAAAATATAAAGATTACCTAAACCTAAGACCAAACTATCTGCCCAAAAATGAAAAAGTCATCCAAGTACAGAATTGGTTGATCTGACCTGGCTAAAAACCTCTGTGTTTCCCAATATAAAAGATAAAAACATCTGGAAGATTAAGATATTAGATGTCATATAAATTACTTTAAGTTTCTTAGCTATAAAAACTCACCATCCCCACTTGTAACCTGTTATCTAGTTAACTTCAGAGATATTTTAAGTTAAATCCCAGTTAAGTTATATAACATTTTATCTGGAAAAAGATGTTTGGAGTCTATTTCCTCATAGTTACTAGAGTTTTTACATATCTTACGAAGCACTAGGGAATCATGAAATGAAAGCATAGGCAGGGATCCCCGATGGTCCAGTGGTTAAGGGACACAGGTTCAATCCCTGGTCTGGGAAGATCCCATATGCCATGGGGCAACTAAGCCCGTGGACCACAACTACTGAGCATGCGCTCTAGAGCCCAGAAGCCACAACTACTGAGCCCACACACTGCAGATACTAAAGTCCATGTGCCACAGAGCCTGTGCACTGCAACACGTGAAGCTGCTGTAATGAAAAGTGCACACACCACAGCTGGGGAGTAGCCCCTACTCTCCACAACTAGAGATAATAAAAAATGTTAAAAGGAATCATAGGCAAAGGAATGTTTGCCAAACATCACACACTCTGGTTATGTAATTAAAATTCAAGCTTATTGGCAGGAAAGCATTAAAATGAATCTGTAATATTTAAGAGCTACAAATTCATGTTCATTGACCTGTGTGTATGATGGGACATGCACATTCAGCATCAAAAATTGTATAGTTTTTGATGAACAAACATTCTCACGCACTGATACGTCAGAACCCTGAAAACTTGTTTTGTATTATTCATCCTTAAAGATAATGGAAAGTGGTGACTTCACTAAAATGGGAAAAGTAAAGAAATCTATTTAGGGTTAGGGATTTAGGAGTTTAATTTTAGATGTGCTGAATTTGGAGTGGCATAGCATACAGAAAAATAGCTTATAACAAGTGGTCAAGCACCAAGTTGAAATCCTAGCTCCACAACTTACTAGTTTATGTGAACTTGGGGAAGTTATGAATCTACCCTCAACTTGTTATTTCATCTCTATGATAAGGATAATGAAGGCACCTACGTCATAGAGTCATTGAGAGAATCCAATGAGTCAGCACTTGGAGAATAGTTGGAACAGTGCAAGGCAGTGCTCAATAAATAATCTTACTGTTACTAGCATTGCCTTTGCTGTTCATACCTCTGCTGTTTCAGTTGTTGCTGTTATATTTAGGGGGATATTCCAGAAGATATTTATAAAAGCAGAAACAGATTGGGAAAGAGATTTGGACCTGGAAATAAAGGTCTGATATGGCTCTGATGAGCTTTAGGAGTTTTGATTTAGTAGAATGGTGGGAAGAAGCTTCAGATGAAATATTTCTAAGTCAGGGGTTAAGGGGAGACTGAGTGGTAAGGGTAGAAAGTCAACTTGTAAAGAGAAGTTAGTTGTAAAAGGAAGGAAAGAAATAAGGAGGAATCTACAAAGGGCAGTAGGGTCAAGTAAAGATGATTTTCATGAAAAGGGAAATCTGTGGTAGAAGCCATGACCTGTGAGTCACTATTTCAGGAAGTTCCAACTGGTCTTTTAGCTCAGGTAACAGATTTTCTCTCTCCTTTCCTTTCTTTATCTTATACAATCAGTCCTAATGACTCAGCAGTTTTCCAACTCCATGATTTTCCCAGTTCTTCCTCTCAATTTTGTGCTCCAATATCTCCCTTACTTGTTTTGTTAATGAGCTTCTCTAGTCCTCAAACAGTATGAGGAGGGGCTATGTAATTTTCACAGAGGGCACAATTGTCCTCAAAGAGAGAACAAACAAAGGTTCTAATTTCCTCTGCATCTGGACTCAGCATGCTCTTTTTGATGACCTACTCTCAGAAGTAAATTTTCCACTGTGGCCTCTAATTTTGTGCCTAAGATTCTTCTCAAGGTTACAATCTGGTTGCAGGTGCAAAGAAAAAAATTGCACATGAGGGGAAATATTCTAAATGGAATCTATGGCTCATCAAGCTGTCTCTGACCTTCCTTATTTACTTAAACATCAATTTTTTTCACAACATAAATACATAATACGACAGCATGGTAGCTGTAGTCATTATAAGGGCAAGATTGCCTGATGGTTTCAGGGTGGCTTTCATGAGACTGATATATTAATACTTTAGTGAAATCTTTCTTGGTCCATCTTCAACTCTAGGTTATAAAACTATGATTCACCAAAATCTAAATAACAAGAGAATAAATTATGAATGAAAATTTGACTGTATATTATCATAAAAGGATATACATTTATTACCAGTGACATTCATATCTCAACATCCAGGTACCCTGTATATTAAATTTGTAAGTCCTGGTGAATATAGATCAAGAAAAATTAAGTTTTTTCATTTAGAGGGTGACAGAGGCTAATCAACTTCTCTTCTCTAAAACAGAATCATTTGTTGTTATTGTTCAGTTACTCACTTGTATCTGGCACTTTGTGACCGCAAGGACTGTAGCCTGCCGGGTTCCTCTGTCCACAGGATTTCCCAAGAAAGAATACTGGAGTGGGTTGCCATTTCCTTTTCCAGGGGATCTTCCCTACCCAGGGATCAAACCCACATCTCCAGCATTGGCAGGTGGGTTCTTTACCACTAAGCCACTAGGGAAGCCATGCATGTACTAAATTGGAGTACCTGCATAGACTGACTTGTTTACACTGCACAACTCTAAGGGATGCCATTTACATTGTAATCTACGTGAATCTGGTGATGGCAATGGCACCCCACTCCAGTACTCCTGCCTGGAAAATCCAATGGGCGGAGGAGCCTGGTAGGCTGCAGTCCATGGGGTCTCTAAGAGTCGAACACGACTGAAGCGACTTAGCAGCAGCAGCTACGTGAATCATTTTCAAATTTTCAGTAAATCATTTTCAAATTTTCAAAGTTCAGTAAATCTGAAAACCCTATGTCTCTCCTTTCTATGTGTGGGGTTGGCTAATTCCTGATAATATGTGTCTTTATATTTCAAATAATTATAACAAGCATTCCACATTAAAATATTGTTCCTAATTTACACTTTCCGTTCATTACAATTAAGTGCTGCTGCTGCTGCTAAGTCGCTTCAGTCCTGTCCGAGTCTGTGCGACCCCATAGACGGAAGCCCACCAGGCTCCCCTGTCCCTGAGATTCCCCAGGCAAGAACACTGGAGTGGGTTGCCATTTCCTTTTCCAATGCGTGAAAGTGAAAAGTGAAAGGGAAGTCGCTCAGTCATGTCCGACTCTTAGGGACCCCATGGACTGCAGCCTACCAGGCTCTGCCAGCCATGGGATTTTCCAGGCAAGAGTACTGGAGTGGGGTGCCATTGCCTTCTCCGACAATTAAGTGCAATGTCCTGATAATATAAAACAGTGGTTCCCAAAAGATATTATATAAGAGGAAAAAAAACTAGCCCTTGTTTAAAATGCAGATCTCATGTACCCATACCCAGGGACTCTGTTTCAATAGGTCTGGGGTTGTACCTAGGAAACTGTATTTTAAAAAGCATTCCTGAGGGTCCTGAAGCAAGCTCTCCTTGAGAAACAACTTCTAAAATGCAGATTAATCTCATCAGTTATCCTTTTCCAAAGAACCCTCTAAGATGTGGTACCACTGGGCAGGTTTTCTTTACATAACTAATTTCAACCATGGTGTAGAGATTTTTGTTCACTTTCCTAGACATGAAACTCTGCCTGATCGTGAGGTCTATGTCCAGAGTCTGTGACCCTTTGTCCATGAACTACACCAATACTTAGGACAAGACTTCAAAGTAAAGTGTACTTTTTTTAAAAAGAGAAGTTAGAAATTCAGTGTGAATCTTTTCACTCCTTGCTTGAGTATTTTATTTAGGCTAATTCTATTCTGGTGACTGCCAAATGCTCACAGCATGGCTGATTTCCAGTCGGTGCTCTCCTTAGACTAAAATATCTTATTTTTGATAATCTTCCCTACATGATTGCTTCTATTGGATAGGTTAAATCTGGCTTTTTTGTCTGCTTACATCCTTAACCTCTCCCAGAGAGGTTATTGTTTGGATTGTCAATAATGTTCATAACACTTTCTCCTTTACTATCACTTCAGATTTAATTAACATGCCATTTAAATTCTTTTCAAAGCCATTAATGAAGACATTCGCCAAACACATACATAACACCATCCCTCTGCTACTGGAATTATTGTCACCTACCAAACAAGGCCCATGTTTCAAATGTTTCAGCTCCATTTCAAGGCTTCTGTAAATGCAGGGCCATTCACTGGCAACAGATATTTATAGAAAAGAGATTTATTCAAGCCAAAACTCCATAAAAGTGGGGAACACCCAACCAATAATCAAAAATGCAAAACTTTAATTAAAAAACCTAGCACAACAGCAAATAATTAAATTTAGCCATGGTTTTGGAGGGATGTGGTATAGTGATCCATCTTGCTCTCTTTCACTGGGTCCTATAATTCCCATAATTAGTAATATTTGAATATAGAGGTTAAATCTTCTCCAGATGCAGAAAAAACTTTTGCTCTATTCCTTATGAATTTGACCCCTAGTCAGTGAATTCAATATCTGATCATTTCTGTTAGAGTCTCAGATCTCGTGCTCCAATTTAACTAGTTATCTTTTCCCCCTGGAATTAAGATTTATAATAACTTGAGTCTGTGTTATTTCTACATCTCACCATCTTCACCAAGACTGGGACTCTGACTTCCTTAATAGATCTCTAGGAGCAACAGTTCAACACTTGAAATCAAGCCCAAGTGCAAGGGCACCAGTGACTGTCAGCTGATGGC
Organism: Bos grunniens; assembly: GCF_055505025.1. Lineage (NCBI taxonomy): Eukaryota > Metazoa > Chordata > Mammalia > Artiodactyla > Bovidae > Bos > Bos grunniens. The sequence goes on from NC_141194.1 coordinate 140,340,211, forward strand.
CAGGCTATTTACCATCTTCCAGTGTCTCAGATCACAGACTTCTGTTGTGCAGAAGTCCACGGTACTTACAAGGAGAATTAATTTCAAAAGAACACAATGGGATATATAACAGAAGTAACTTAGGCTGGTAGAATCAGGGAAGGTTTGACAGAGAGAATGACATTTAACCTAACTTCTGAATTAATTTGGGGAAAAATGGCAAGAGACAGAAATAAAGGATAATTAAAATCTACCTAATTTCTACCTCACATGTCTAATAGGCATATCATAGTTTAAATTATCCAAAAACAATACTTTTTATTCTTCACCTCCTCTCACCACCACTACTACCAAAACTGTACATCCTCCAAGTCTACAATCTTTAATATACCCTGGTTCAGGAATTCATCTTTTCAATATTTCTTTTAAGGATTTTTTAAAAACTTAATTTTGGGAAAACCTTATATTGTCATACATGTTGCATATCTTTTCCTTACTTTTGTGTATTTCAGACAACTTTAATTATGGCAATTTTTACTACACCAAGCTTTTAACTTTATATGTGTCATATGTACCATTTTTGCTTTATGATCTCTATTTTCCCCACCATACTTGGAAATGTCTTCCACAAAACATGATCATATATTTATTCCTGTTTACTTTTTACATATGTAAATCTTTGATCCATTTGAAATTTATTTTTATGTAAGAAGTGAGACAGAAAAACAGAAACTACCATTTATTGAGGGCTTACTGTGTGCCAGGCACATTCATTATTTCATTATGATGTAAGTATTACTCTCCCATTAAAGAGATGATAAAACTAATGCTCAGAGAGGTTAAGTAACTTGCAAAAAGTCACACAGCTGGATAACGGCAGAGCAGGGATTTGAACTCAGCATTGTTGTTCAGTCACCAAGTCGTGTTCTACTCTTTGTGACCCCATTAGTTGCAGCAAGCCAGGCTTTTCTGTCCTTTACGATCTACATTTGCTCAAATTCATGTCCATTGAGTTGGTGATACTATTTAACCATCTTATCCTCTGCTTCCTCCTTCTCATTTTGCCTTCAAACTTTCCCAGCATCAGGATCTTTTTCAGTGAGTTGGCTCTTCACATCAGGTGGCCAAAGCATTGGAGCTTCAGCTTCAGCATCAGTCCTTCCAGTTGAATATTCAGGGATGATTTCATTTAGGACTGACTGGTTTGATCTCCTTGTTGTCGAAAGGACTCTCAAGAGTGTTCTCTTGAACCACAATTTGAGAGCATCAATTCTTCAGCACTCAGTGTTCTTATGGTCCAAGTCTCACATCCATGCATGACTACTGGAAAAACCATAGCTTTCACTACAGAGACATTTGTTGGTAAAAGGATGCCTCTGTTTTTAAATATGCTATCTAGGTTTGTCATAGCTTTCCTTCCAAGGAGCAAGTGTCTTAATTTTATGCCTGCAGTCACTGTCCACAGTAATTTTGGAGCCCAAGAAAATAAAATCAGTCACTGCTTCCACTTTTCCCCCTTCTATTTGCCATGAAGTGATGGGACTGGATACCATGATCTTCATTTTTGGAATGTTGAGCATTAAGCCAGCTTTTTCACCCGTTTCTTTCACCTTCATCAAGAGGTTCTTTAGTTCCTCTTCACTTTCTGCCATTAGAGTAGTATCATCTGCATATCTGAGGTTGTTGATATCTCTCCCAGCAATCTTGATTCTGGCTTGGGATTCATCCAACCTGGCATTTCACATGAGGTACTCTGCAGATAAGTTAAATAAGCAGGATGACAACATATAGCCTTGTTGTACTCCTTTCCCAATTTTGAACCAGTCTGTTGTTTCATGTCCGGTTCTGTTAGTTCTTGACTTGCATACAGGCTTCTCAAGAAACAGGTAAGATAGTTTGGTATCTCTGTCTTTAAGAATTTTTCACAGTTTGTTGTGATCCATACCAAAACTTCATCATTCTTACAAACTGTAGAGCTGTGACAGTAAATTCCATTGAATACTGAATTTTTTCTGTCTGAAATCTCTAATCTGTTCCATTTATAGGCCAGCAGCACACTGTATTCATTTCTATTCAGCTTTATAAAAGGTTTTAAAATCTGATGAGGCAATTCTCTTAACTGCTTCCTCTTTTCAGAAGTCAGCTGGCTATTGTAATATATTTACTCTTCCAGGTAAACATTAAATCATTTTCAAGGTCCAAAAATCCTAGACTGGAAGGTTTATTGAGATTGCATTTAGTTATTCATTATTTAAGGGGGAATTAATGTAGTTCAGATGGCAAAGAATCTGCCTATAATGCAGAAGACATGGGTTTGATTCCTGGGTTGGGAAGATCCTCTGGAGAAGGAAATGGCAACCCACTCCAGTATTCTTGCCTTTAGAATCCCATAGACAGATGAGCCTGCCCAGCTACAGTCCATAGGGTCACACAGAGTTGGACATGACTGATTGACTAACACTTTCACTTTCAATATATTTACAATCTGATAAAAAAGACACGTCTCCATTTATTCAAGTCTTATATGTCCCTTGGCTAAATTTTTCAGTTTATTCTTAGTGGTCCTATTAATATGTTCCATGTTTTGTTAATGTTTTTGATGCTACTGTGAATGGGATCTGATGATGCATGTGTACATATAGAACTCGTTCATCCTTTTAGATTTTACTTGCATATAATCTTTATATATAATTGTAATTAAAATTATAGTAATTTACAATCTGATTTTATTCAATAGTTTCACAAGTATTTGTCTAACCTACCTTGTTTAATTTTAAAAGTATTTAACAAAGTATTTTAGAGATACAAAATCATATATTAAAACATATAAATATATGTGTATATATATATATATAAATAAAGGATGTGGGCAAATAAAACATGCAAACAAATATTTACAATACCAAAACCTTACCAATTTTGTCTACTGAAATTGCTAGCTGTATTAGTCACTTTGGGTTGCCATAAGAAGTACTATAGGTTGGGTCACTTAAATAACAGACGTTTATTTTTCAAAATTCTGGATACAGGTAAGTCCAAGATCAAAGTGCTAATGAGGTAGATTTCGTTCAAAGACCTCTTCTCTTGGCCACCATCTCACTGTGTTCACAGCCCACATGTGCCCAAAGAAAGGGAGACCAAGAGAGCATGAGAGCTCTATGTTGTCTCTTCTTGATAAGGAAAATAATCGTGTCATATTAGAGTCTCAACCTTATGACCTCATCTAAACTCAATGACATCTTTAAAGCCCTAAATCCAAAGAAAGTCACATTGGGGGTTAAGTTTTCAATATATGGGTTTTTAAAGGACTCAGTTCACTCCAAAGTCAACTATTACACTGAATACCTATATTACTCTGATTAAACTATAACTAGATTCTCCTGGTTTTTCTAGATATACAATCATGAGAAAGTAATGGTAATTTTACCATTTTATATTATATAGTTATAATTTGGTGGTTGAGACAATACTGGTGATTTCTGGGATCCCTGTCTTAAACCTGATTATAAAATTAATGGCCATAGTATTTGACCATGAAATATGATTCTGACTGGTATTTTAGTGAGGCATATTTTTATTTGTATTTTATTTGTCACATTTTTTTTTACCAGTAATAGATGTTGAATTTTGTCATTTTTGACATCTGTCAACATTACTGTATGCTTTATTTTACTGTTTTGAAACTATTACTACTACTGTAAATATCATCAAATTTGAACTCACATCCCTGAAATAAAATTTACTTTTTAATGATCTCTTATTCTTTCATTATACTCTGTGAATCTATTTATTAATATTGTACTTCAAATGTTCAAATCTGCATTCAAAATTGAAAATTGTCACTGTTTCTATTTTTGAACTGTCAGTTTTTGTTATTAAGCTAATCACGCTTCCATAAAATAAACTTCCCTTCTTTCTCTACTGTCTGATACAATATAAATAATGTGAAAATTAATTTCTAATTGAATGTCTTTAACAATTTTCCAGTGAAACTCTCTGATCTCAATATTTTTAATGACTTTCTCATTTCCTTTCATGAAAAAGGTTTTCCTTAGGTTTGTTTTTCTTACTGAGTCAACTTTAGAAATTAACATTTGCATATAAAACCATTCATTTCACCCATATCTTAAAATTTATTAGCACAACTATACACAATATACAATTTTTAGCTTTTATCTATGGTTATTTCCTCTTTTTATTTTTAATGTTATATATTTATTTTACCCTTGTTTATTGTCAAAACCATTGCTTTGTGGTTCATCTCCAAGCAAGAGCATTCCAGGTCTGCCCATTCCATGCAACAGGGAGGCAGTAGATCTGGAGCAGAAAGTTCCCAGGAGGACCCTGCCACAGAGGGAGCCCAGATCTCAGGCAGCAAGCAGGGAACCACCTCAATTCCTGTAGCCACAATGCTTAGAGTCCTAGGCCCAAGTTAACTCACACCAGAGCCTTGCACTAAATCTGAAACAAACACAACAGAGAAAGTGATGCAACATCAGGCTGCCTCTGAGAGAAACTACAGACACCTACATAGGTTTTCCATGATCACATGGGTGTGCCTCAACCTACTTCAGCAATCACCTCCTCTGGGGAAATCACGCTCCAGGGCAGTGGAGTCTCATCACACTTGACCCCCAGGGCTTCTACTACAAAACTGGGGAGCAGACTCAGTCCCTGACAGAGTGCCATGAAGCAGAGAGAAAGCCCTGCCTGACATCCACCACAGGCACTATATACTACAAAAACACTCTCCATCAACAGCCAACATATCCCGAGGAAAGTAAAAAATGAAAGAATTCATCAACACTAAACCTACTTTAAAATAAATATTCAAGGGTCTTCTTTAAAGAGAAAAAAATCCATAGGAAATGGAAAATCACAATAGGAAAGGCAAATACAAAAAAAGTATTGAAGATCACATAAATAAGCCAATACATAGACTAAAAATCAAAAAGTTCTGTAAAAGTGATTATAGCTACAATTAACAGTAAAGAGTAAGCATGAGGATGTAAAATAAAACACAAAAATCACAAAATGTAGGTGATGGGAATATTAAAATGTCAATCTTTTAGAATGTGTTTGAATTTGAATGACTATCAGTTAAAAGCAAGAGATATAGTTATGGGTCAACTTACTAGAACTCCATGGTAATGAAAAAATATATACAATACATACACACACAAAAATGAAGGGAACTCAAGCAGACTACAAAAGAAAATCAGCAAACCACAAAAAAAAAAAAAAATGAAAAGAAAGAACTTAAAACATCAGGAAAACAAGGTTAAAAGGTGATAAGTACATACCTATCAATAATTAGTTTAAATGGCAATGGACTAAATACTCTGATCAAAAGACAGATAGGCAGATAGGATTTAGAAACAAAAACTAACAATTTCTGACTGCAAGAGACTCACTTTAGGATGAAACACACAGAGAATGAAAGCAAGCAGATAGAAAAATATTTTTATGCAGACAACAAGGAAACGGTGGTAGCAAGATGCATATCAGACAAAACAAATTTTTCAGAAGGCCATATAGGAAAATAAACAAAGGGAATATATAATGACAAAGAGAGCACTACAAGAAGGGGATATTATACTCATTAACATATATGTAACCAATATAGTAGCACCAAAATATATAAAACAAACACTGACAGGAAGGGTGAAATTGACAGGATTATAGTAACAGTGAAACTTTAACACCCCACTGACATCAATGGACAGATCATCCAGAGAGAATGATAAAACATACCAGTTGGACTTAATTGATATCTATAGGACAGTACATCCAAAAACATAAAAAGAATACACATTCTTTTCAAGCACACACAGACCATTTTCTAGAACAAGTCACATTCTAGGTCACAAAATAAGCTTCAACAAAATTAAGGGGATAGAAATCATTTGTAGCATCTTTACTGATCACAACAATATGAAACTAGAAATCAAGCACAGAAATAAAAACAGGAAAAGAACACGTGAACACTAAACAACATGCTACTAAAAACCATTAAGTCAATGACAAAATCAAGGAAGAAATCAAAAAATATCTCAAGATATTGAGAATGATAATACAAATGAAAATGATAATACAACTTTACAAATTTATGAAATGCAGCAAAAGCAGTTTTAAGAAGAAACTTCATAGTGATACAATCCCTTCTCAAGAAATAAGGAAAACCTAAAACAATTTATCATCTAAAAGAATGAGGAGGAAAAAAAAAGTCAGCAAAATGAAGGAAATAATCAAAACTAGAGTGGGAATAGAGGGCTTCCCTTGTAGCTCAGTTGGTAAAGGATCTACCCGCAATGCAGGAGATCTGGGTTCGATTCCTGGGTTGAGAAGATCCCCTGGAGAAGGAAATGGCAACTCACCCCAGTATTCTTGCCTGAAGAATCCCATGGACAGAGGAGTTTGGCAGGCTCCATGGGGTCACAAGAGTCAGACAGGACTTAGTGACTAAACCACCACCAGAGTGGCAATAGAAATCAAAACACAATAGAAAAGGCCAATATAAAGAAGAGCAGTCTTTCCTTAAAAGTTAAAATCAACAAACCTCTAACCAGGCTGACCAAAAAGAAAAGAGAAATGACCCAAATCAACAAAATAAATGAAAGAGGAGAAACAACAATTGATACCACAGAAATACAAAAGAAAAAGAAGAAGAAGAAGAAGAAACAGAAAATTTCAATAGACCAATTACCAGAAGTGAAATAGAATCTGTAAGTGAAAATCTCTCTATAAACAAAATTCCAGGACTGGATGGCATCCCTGAGGAATTCTACCAAATATAAAAAGAACTTATCCTTCTCAAACTATTACAAAAGACTGAAGAGGAGGGAACACACCCAAATTAATTCTATGAATCTACCATCACCCTGATCCAAACCAGACAGTTACCACAAAAAAAAAAAAAAAGGAAAATTACAGGCCAATAACTCTGATGAATATAGATGCAAAAGTCTCAACAAAATATTAACAAACTGAATCCAACACTACATAAACATACACTATAGGATCAAGTTGGATTCATCACAGGGTCACAGCATGGTTCAACATATGCAAATCAATATGATACACCATATTAACAAAATGAAAGACAAAACATGATCATCTCAACAGACACAGAAAAACATTTAACAAAATTCAAGATACATTCATGAAAAAATTCTCAACAAAGTGGGTATAGAGGGAAAATATCTCAACATAATAAAAGGCATCTACCACAAATCCAGTCAACATGATTGTCAATGATGAAAAGCTGAAAGTCTTCATGCTAAATGCAATACCAGACAAGGATGCACACTCTCACCACTTCTATTCAACATAGTATTGGAAATTCTAATCATAGCAATCAGACAAGGAAAATAAATGAAAAGTAACCAAATTGGAAGGAGAAAGGTAAAACTATTACTATTTGCAGATGATATTACTCTGGATAGAGAACAAAAAGACCTCCCTGGCAGCTCAGTGGTAAAGGATCCACCTGCAATAAAGGAGACATAGGCTTGATTCTTGGGTCAGAAGATCCCCTGAAGATGGAAATGGCAATCCACTCCAGTATTCTTACCAGTGAAATCCCATGGACAGAGGAGCCTGGTGGGCTAGAGTCCATGGGGTCACAAGAATCAGACATGACTTAGCAAGTAAACCACAACTACCACAAGAGAACACAATGTGCTTAGTCATCCAGTTGTGTCCAACTCCTTGTGACCCCATGGACTGTAGCCCTACAGGCTCCTCTGTCCATTGGGATTTGCCAGGCAAGAACACTGGAGTGGGTTGCCATGCCCTCCTCCAGGGGTCTTCCCAACCCAGGGATCAAGCCCAGGTCTCCCGCAGTGCAGGCAGCTTCTTTACCATCTGAGCTGCCAGGGAAGCCCAAGAATACTGGAATGGGTAGCCTATCCATTCTCTAGGGGAACTTCCCAACCCAGGAATCAAACCGGGGTCTCCTGCATTGCAATGGATTCTTCACCTCTGAGCTAGCAAGAAAAGTCTTCACAAAAGAACTACTAGAACTAATGAATGAATTCAGAAAAATAGCAAGATACTAGATTAATATACAGAAATTTGCTACATTTCTTAACAATGCATTTCTAACAATGACATATCACAAAGAGAAAATTTTAAAAATCACATTTAAAATCCCACCCTATACATCAGTGTCTCTTTTGCTGTCTCATATACAGGAGGCTTGGGGCTGGTACACTGGGATGACCCAGAGGGATGGTATGAAGAGGGAGGAGGGAGGAGGGTTCAGGATGGGTAACACATGTATACCTGTGGTGGATTCATTTTGATATATGGCAAAACCAATACAATATTGTAAAGTTAAAAAATAAAATAAAAATTAAAAAAAAGAAACATCCCCCCCCCCAAAAAAAATAAAATCCCACCCTAAAAAATAAAATACCTAGGAATAAACTTAAGCAGGTGAAAGACCTACACACTGATAAAGTATAAAACACTGATAAAGGAAGCTCAAGATGATTCAAAGAAACAAAAAGACATCTAAGACATCCCACACTCTAGGATTGGAAGAATTAATCCTGTCAAAAGACTACCAAAAGCAATCTGTAGATACCATGTGATTCCTATCAGAAAACCCAAGATATTTTCAATAAACTAGAACAAATAATCACAAAATTTGTATGGAATTATGAAAGCCCCAGAATTGCCAAAGCAATTTTGAGGATCAAGAACAAAGCTGAAGGCACAGCACTCCCAGACTTCAGACAATACTACAAAACTTCAGCAATCAAAACAGTATGGAACTGGCAAAACAAAACAAAAAACAGACATATAAATAAATGGAAGAGAATAGAGAGCCCAGAAATAAAGCTACACAACTATGATCAATTATTCTTTGACAAAGGTGGCAAGAATACACAATGGAGAAAAGACAGTCTCTTCAGTAAGTTTTGCTGGTAAAGCTGGACAGCCACATAGAACACTCCTTTACACCATACACAAAAAGAAACTCAAAATGGCTTAAAATACAATTATAAGATATAAAATCATGAAATACCTAGAGGATTACATAAGCAAAACATTCTCTGACATAAATCATAGCAAAATTTTCTTAGGTCAATCACCAAAGGCAAAATAAATAAAAGCAAAAATAAACAAATGGCACCTAATCAAACTGAAAACTTTTGTACACCAAAGGAAGCCATTATCAAAAAGATAACCTAAAGAACTGAAGAAAATACTTCTAAAAGATGTAACCTACAAAGGTTTAATTTCCAAAATATATAAACAGCTCATACAATATTGAAAAAAAAAAAGACTTAAAATGTGGGGAGAAGACCTAAGCAGACATTTCTTCAAAGACAATATGCAGATGACCAACAGGCACATGAAATGATGCTCAATGTTGCTAATAATCAGATAAATACAAATAACAACTATAATAGAATGAGGTATCACTTCACACTTGTCAGAATCAGTCAGTTCAGTCGATCAGTCGTGTCTGACTCTTTGTGACCCCATAGACTTCACCACGCCAGGCTTCCCTGTCCATCATCAACTCCCGGAGCCTACTCAAACTCATGTCCATCACGTTGGTGATGCCATCCAACCATCTCATCCTCTGTCTTCCCCTTCTCCTCCTGCCTTCAATCTTTCCCAACATCAGGGTCTTTTCCAATGAGTTTGTTCTTTGCATCAGATGGCCAAAGTATATGAGTTTCAGCTTCAGCATCAGTCCTTCCAATGAATATTCAGGACTGATTTCCTTTAGGATTGACAGGTTGGATCTCCTTGCAGTCCAAGGGATTCTCAAGAGTCTTCTCCAACACCACAGTTTAAAAGCATCAATTCTTCACTTCTCAGCTTTGTTTATAGTCCAACTCTCACATCCATACATGACCACTGGAAAAACCATAGCTTTGACTAGACGGACCTTTGTTGGCAAAGTAATGTCTCTGCTTTTGAATATGCTATCTAGGTTGGTCATAACTTTTCTTCCAAGGAGCAAGTGTCTTTTAATTTCATGGCTGCAGTCACCATTGGCAGTGATTTTCGAGCCCCCCAAAATAAAGTCTGCCACTGCTTCCATTGTTTCCCAATCTATTTGCCATGAAGTGATGGGACCAGATGTCATGATCATAGTTTCCCGAATGTTGAGTGTTAAGCCAACTTTTTCACTCTCCTCTTTCACTTTCATCAAGAGGCTCTTTAGTTCTTCACTTTCTGCTGTAAGGATGGTGTCATCTGCATATCTGAGGTTATTGATATTTCTCCCAGCAATCTTGATTCCACCTTGTGCTTCATATAGGCCGGCATTTCTCATGATATACTCTGCATATAAGTTAAATAAGCAGGGTGACAATATACAGCCTTGACATACTCCTTTCCCAATTTGGAACCAGTCTTTATTCCATGCCCAGTTAAAACTGTTGCATCTTGACCTGCATACAAATTTCTCAGGAAGCAGGTCAGCTGGCCTGGTATTCCCATCTCTTTAAGAATTTTCCACAGTTTATTGTGATCCACATAGTCAAAGTCTTTGGCATAGTAAATAAAGCAGAAATAGATGTTTTTCTGGAACTCTCTTGCATTCTCAATGATCCAGAGGATGTTAGCAATTTGATCTCTGGTTCCTCTGCCTTTTTCAAATCCAGCTTGAACATGTGGAAGTTCATGCTTCATGTACTGTTGAAGCCTGGCTTAGAGAATTTTGAGCATTTCTTTACTAGCATGTGAGATGAGTGCAACTGTATGGTAGTTTGAGCATTCTTTGGCATTGCCTTTCTTTGGGATTGGAATCAAAACTGACCTTTTCCAGTCCCATGGCCACTGCTGAGGTTTCCAAATTTGCTGGCTTATTGAGTGCAGCACTTTCAAGCATCATCTTTGAGGGTTTGAAATAGCTCAGCTGGAATTCCATCACTTTCACTAACTTTGTTCATAGTAATGCTTCCCAAGGCCCACTTGACATCACCTTCCTCTGATTCTAGGTGAGTGGTCACACCATCGTGGTTATCTGGGTCATGAAGATCTTTTTTATATAGTTCTTCTGTGTATTCTTGCCATCTCTTCTTAATAACTTCTGCTTCTCTTAGGTACATACCATTTCTGTCCTTTATTATGTCCATCTTTGCATGAAATGTTCCCTTGCTGCTGCTGCTGCTGCTAAGTCACTTCAGTCATGTCCAACTCTGTGCAACCCCATAGACAGCAGCCCACCAGGCTCCCCTGTCCCTGGGACTCTCCAGGCAAGAACACTGGAGTGGGTTGCCATTTCCTTTTCCGATGCATGAAAGTGAAAAGTGAAAGTGAAGTTGCTCAGTTGGGTCTGATTCTTTGCAATTCCATGGACTGTAGACCACCAGGCTCCTCCATCCCTGGGATTCTCCAGGCAAGAATACTGAAGTGGGTTGCCATTTCCTTCTCCAGAAATGTTCCCTTAGTATCTCTAATTTTCTTGAAGAGATCTCTAGTCTTTCCCATTCTATTGTTTTCCTCTATTTCTTTGCACTGATTGCTGAGGAAGGCTTTCTTATCTCTCCTTGTTATTCTTTGGAACTCTGCATTCAAATGGGTATACTTTCCTTTTCTCCTTTACCTTTAGCTTCTCTTCTTTTCACAGCTAATTGTAAGACCTCTTCAGACAACCATTATGCCTTTTTGCATTTCTTTTTCTTGGGGATGGTCTTGATTATTGCCTCCTGTACAATGTCACAAACCTCCGTCCATAGTTCTTCAGGCATTCTGTCTATCAGATCTAATCCCTTGAATCTATTTGTCACCTCCACTGTATAATCATAAGGGATTTGATTTAGGTCATACCTGAATGGTCTAGTGGTTTTCCCTACTTTCTTCAATTTAAGTCTGAATTTGGCAATAATGAATGACCATCAGCAAAAGCAAGCCCACAATGGATAAATGCTGAAAAGGGTATGGAGGAAAGGGAACTCTCCTACATTGCTGGTAGGAATGCACATTGGTGCAGCCACTGTGAGAAAGGGCTTCTAAAGTGGCTCAGTAAAGAATCTGCCTGCAATGCAGGAGATGTGGGTTCTATCCTTGGATCCGGAAGAACCCACTACAGTATTCTTGTTTGGGAAATGCCAGGGACAGAGGGGACTGGCGGGCTACAGTCCATGCAGGTGCAAAGAGTCGGACACAGCTTAGCAGCTAAACATCAATAATGGAAAACACTACAGAGGTTCCTTTGCAAATTAAAAATAAAGCTACCATATAATAATCCCACTCTTGGGTATATACATATCTGGAAAATACAAGAACTCTAATTGGAAAAGATACATATACCATAGTGTTCATAGCAGCAATATTTACAATAGCCAAGACATGGATACAAGTCAAGTACCCAACAACAGACTGTTGAGTTAAAAAGAGATGATATGCAATGTAAATTACTCAGCCACAAAAAGAATGAAATACTGCCTTTCACAGCAACTTGGGTAGACCTAGAGAATATTATACTTAATAAATCAGATAGAGAAACAAATACTATATGATAACACTTATAAGTTGACTTTGAAAATAATACAAATATTATATATATATATAAGAATACACACACATGCACATACATACACACACACACATATATATGTATATGTGTGTATACACACACACACACACACACACACACACATACATGAAACAGACTAACAGATACAGGAACCAAATATGTGCTTACCAAAGTGGAGAGGGAGGGAAAGACAAACTAGGAGTACAGAATTAACAGATACAAACTATGATACATAAAAAAACACGAGAAACAAGCTTTTACTGTGTAGCAGCAAAAATAATATTTACTATCTTATAATAACCAATAATGGAATATAATTTGAAAAAACACTTTGCTGTACATATGAAACTAGTACTCTAAATTAAATATACTTGAATTTATACAAAGAGAAATACTATTGCTTTATCTTTTATATTGTTATCAAATTATTTTAAAATTTCATATCTACTGTTTATCCTTCTGCTTTCAAATTCATTTATTCACTTTTATTTTTCTCAACATCTTCCTTCTTTGTGGCTAAGATTTACTTTTTTATTGTCCTTCAACTTTCTTGAGTTACAATATTAATTCATTTTTAAGCCCCTGAGATGTTCAGATATTTTATTTGCTTTTCACTACAGCTTTTGCTTATCCCAAATGTTTTAGCATGTAACATTTTCATTCCCCATGAACCTCCCTCCACCAGTATTCTTAAGTATTTTTACTTTATAGCTTTTCTCTTTGAACAACTTTAAGGAAAGAATTTTGTATATGATTATCAACATTTTCAGGCAATTGGAAGTTCTGCACCTTCATTTAAATTTATTTCTAGTTTTATTGCTTTGTGGTGCAGAACCTGATTTATGATGTTTGTACTCTGGAGAATTCACTGAGGTTTGCTTTTTGATCTATTCCATTTTTATTTAAATAATGTGGTGCCATATCAGTTTTCTATTGCCGTGTAACAAATTATCACAAATTCTGTAGCTTCAAACACCCATTCATTATCTCACAGTTTCTGTACATCAGAAACTAAGCACAGTGTGGCTCAGTTGGTTTTCTGTTTAGGGTCTCACATGGCCAAAATCAAGAAGTTAGTCACACCAGGCTCTTACTAGGAGGCTCCTGGAAGAATCTGCTTCTAGGCTTATTTAGATTGTTGGCAGAGTTTCAGTTCCTATTTCCTTACAAACTAGACTATGAGTCTTGTTACATGGCCCTCTCCATCTCTAAACCAATGAATGATGCTCTCAAGTCTTTCTCCTACTTCAAGTCTTTCTAGCTTCTGTTACACCTTCCTAGCTCAATTACAACATCTCTGTGACTCCAGCCAGAGAATGCTCTCTGCTTTTAAGGGTTCATGTGAATAGGTTAGGCCCACATGGCTAATCCAGGACAATCATCCTATCTTAAGATCTGTCTCTTAAGTTTCTTCTGCAGTGTTTTTTACTAAGTAATATATAACACAATAGTCATGGGTTCCAAGAATTAGAGTATAGTTATCTTTGGGGATCATTCTGCCCACCTCAGGTAATTACATTAAAAAAAAAAAGATTTTCCAGGTTTGTAGAATATACAAATGAAAAATGAATAAATTATATCAAACTTATTGTCAGGACAAATATATTCTTATTTATTATTTACTTCCTCTCTCATGGGTTGAGATTTATTGGCAGAAGTGTTTTTCTTTCTACTTTGCTTCATAATTCCAGCAGCTTATAATAGTAGTCATCTCTGAGTCTTTGCAATATCTCAGACACCATTCTAAGTGCTTTATATGTAACAAGCCATCAAATCTTTACAATGCCTGTTTTATAGATGAGCATGTGTTGAACAGAGGTTGAACAATTTGTCTAAGGTCAGACAGCTAATTGATAGTAGAATCAAGATTTAAATCCAGGATGTCTAGTTTCAGAGACCAAGTTCTTAACTACTAATATGAATCTGCCTTTTTTACATATTTCACAGTATAGTATCTTTTGATTAAAGTTGCATGAATATGTTAACCATCATTGTGGAATACACCCTTCTCCATTTCAAAGTAACTATTTTTCCTGAGCATAATGTTTGAAATTTGGCTTGAAGAAAAAGTCCAGGTTTGATGCATGATACAGGGTGCTCAGGGCTGGTGCACTGGGATGACCCAGAGGGATGGGATGGGGAGGGAGGTGAGAGGGGGGTTCAGGATGGGGAACACATGTACACTCATGGCAGATTCAAGTCAGTGTATGGCAAAACCAATACAATATTGTAGAGTAAAATAAATTAATTAATTAATGTAAAAAAGTACAACCATTGCTTTTGCATTTTGGATTACAAATTAATTCATTCATATAATTACAATTAATTTAGTTATGACTATGAGTTCTCTGTTGGGAGGACTAAACAAATAAACTGAAATAGATCTTGACCTTTAAAACTGACAAGATGATGAGTAAAATCATACAGATACTTATGTTATTATAAGATAGAACATAATATGCAAAATGAAGAAATGTCAAGGCAATTAGAGAAAGGAAAGAACACTTCTAGCTTTGAAAATCAAGGATGACTCCATGGAGGAGGCAGCATTTTAAACAGACCTTGATAAATAGGATTTAGATATACTATGAGAGGAAATAAGGGCATTCCAAGTGGAGATAACAAATGAATATAGGCACAGAAGTACAGAGAATTTATTTTTAAAATATGATTAGCTCACTTTTGCTAAGGCATAGATTTTGTGAAGAAGATACTCAGAAGCCAAAAAGAAACCTAGATTCAAACCTCACTGGGGTGAGCCGTAGATATACGTGAAGCTTCCCAGGTGCCGTGGTGGTAAAGAATTCACCTGCCAATGCAGGAGATGTAAGAGACACAGGTTTAATCCCTGGGTTGGAAAGATCCCCTGGAGTAGGAAACGGTAACCCAGCCCAGTATTCTTGTCTGGAAAACTCCATGGACAAAGGAGCCTGGCAGACAATAGCCCATGGAGTCGCAGAGAGTCAGACTCAACTGAGACACTGAATGTGCACAAAAACACACAGTGATACAAATGTCAGGAGTTTTGATAGGCTTCACACTACAGGCCACTAAGAGAGACTGTCCATATCTATGCAGTGACATAGCATGATCAGATGATTAAGACTGGCAGCAGACTATAAGAAATAGAATACAGAAATAAGGAGAAATAAGATGACCTTTATTCTGGAGTAAATTGACAAGGGAATGAGGGTCAGAACTGGTGTAGTAGTAGTACAATAGAAGAAAACAATAAGTAAGAGATATTCCAGAGATGCACCATGGGATTTGGCAACTGATGACATGTTAGAAAACAAATGCAAGAAAGAATTATTATGACTGAGCTTATAATCCTGACTCACTGGGAAGATACTGGTACCAGTAAACAAGAAGACGTTCAAAAGAAAAGAGTGGATAACATGGGCTTCATCATTATCTGATCTTACTCCCTTTTTTGTTGTTGTTTGAGCAATATTCATATTAATTGCTAGTATATATTGAGTGCCTATCATCGCCAAACTAGGCAATTTACAAACAGGACGCACTACCTCATTTGGTCCTTATAACAACTCTGTGAAGAAGGAAAGCTTGTCACCAGGTTGTGGTTCCTGAAGGAAGCCTCCTTCCACCAAGAACTAAGAAATGGGGGCACTAAAATTGTCCTCTGAGAATTAAACAAAGAGATGAACACCTAATGGATCAGAGAGAATTTACAGTCTTCTGAGGGGTGGGAAACTCCTAAGACATCAAGTGTTTATAAACTGTTGGGATATGTTAACCTATCTAATGGATGACCTTTGATTAAAAGAGTTCAGCAGGTGGAAACATTGTAGATAACATTTAGTGCTACAGAAAAATACTAATGTTCTAGGGAAGAAGAAAGTTCAGCCATTGAAATCTGAAAACTCTCATCCAACTGGCAATGGTATTCCTATAATAAAATGAATATTTTAGCCTATTCCATCTTGATACAGTGAACATCCCAATTTCAGTTCAATTAACTTTCCTTGCCACCATCCCATGCTGACCAAAGAAACTTAAGACTATGACTTAATTGTAATTACTAACAGTTGCTTTTTCTCTCCAGCATCTCTAGCTTTTGATGAAGCACTTTCTCACCCCACATCACCCTACCACACCATTCTCAGTTCATGTGATTTGGAGGAACTGATTCTAGCTCCTTCTTCCATGAATGGACACCTGACCCATGTGTGGCTAATGAATTCATTTTCTTACCCATGAGGCAGTGAGTGACTGGTTCAGTTATGAGGACATAATACAAGTTTGACAAGTTTGACCCACAAAAGCCATGTTGAGGACTTTGGCTAGACTCGGGAAAGAGATTTCTTTTTTTTTTTTTTTTCCTGTAGTCACTGACTGCATGGAGACTGTGGCCGCTTTTGCTTGCAAGCCAGATGGAGAAAGACAGACTGAGTGCTGAGGATAATATCTGAGGCCCTGGATCCACCTCTAGAATTTTAATTCACATTAAGTCATACATTCTCCATTTTAGGCAAAAATATCACCACATCTAGATCTATATTCATATCTGATAGCCCCTAGAAGCCTCTTGATGAAAGTGAAAGAGGAGAGTGAAAAGGTTGACTTAAAGCTCAACATTCAGAAAACGAAGATCATGGCATCGGATCCCATCACTTCATGGGAAATAGATGGGGAAACAGTGGAAACAGTAGCAGACTTTATTTTTCTGGGCTCCAAAATCACTGCAGATGGTGATTGCAGCCATGAAATTAAAAGACGCTTACTCCTTGGAAGGAAAGTTATGACCAACCTAGATAGCATATTCAAAAGCAGAGACATTACTTTGCCAAAAAAAGGTCCGTCTAGTCAAGGCTATGGTTTTTCCAGTGGTCATGTATGGATGTGAGAGTTGGACTGTGAAGAAAGCTGAGTGTCGAAGAATTGATGCTTTTGAACTGTGGTGTTGGAGAAGACTCTTGAGAGTCCCTGGGACCGCAAGGAGATCCAACCAGTCCATTCTAAAGGAGATCAGTCCTTGGTGTTCTTTGAAGGAATGATGCTAAAGCTGAAACTCCAGTACTTTGGCCACTCATGCAAAGAGTTGACTCATTGGAAAAGACTCTGATGCTGGGAGGGATTGGGGGCAGGAGGAAAAGGGGACGACAGAGGATGAGATAGATGGATGGCATCACTGACTCGATGGATGTAAGTCTGAGTGAACTCCAGGAGTTGGTGATGGACAGGGAGGCCTTGAGTGCTGCAATTCATGGGGTCACAAAGAGTCAGACATGACTGAGAGACTGAACTGAACTGAGATAATTATTCCTAATTTGCAGATGAGAAAACTATGATGCACTGCTGCTGCTGCTGCTGCTAAGTCGCTTCAGTCGTGTCCAACTCTGTGCGACCCCATAGATGGCAGCCCATCAGGCTCCCCTGTCCCTGGGATTCTCCAGGCAAGAACACTGGAGTGGGTTGCCATGATGCACTAGTGTGTGCTAAGTCGTTTCAGTCGTGTCTGACTCTTTGAGACTCTATGCCAGACTCCTCTGTCCATGGAATTCTCCAGGCAAGAATACTGGAGTGGGTTGCCATTTCCTTCTCCAGAGATCTTCCCGATCCAGGGATTGAACCCTGGTCTCCAGCACTGCAGGCAGATTCTTTACCATCTGAACCACCAGTGAAGCTCCATGATGAATAACTTATCTATGTATTTTACAAAACTTCTTTAAGATTGTTCATTGTGCAATATTACTGACAGTTCCTTATGTAAGGATCCAGACAGTTAGTGCCTTGTAAAATTTTAATTTTAGTATTAAAAAAAAAGTTTCCTTCTTAAGACAAATTTTGTACGTCATTTCACACAATAATCTTTTTGTAATAATGAAATGTAACCCAATTTATTTCAACTTCTCCCTTGTCTCCCAGGATGCTCAGAACCAAATTTCATATTCAGATTGTGGGAGTAACTCATGCAAGAGCTCTGAAACATATTTCTCTCTCTTCTGATGGTTTCTGTGTTTTCCTTTTTAGAATTTCAGTTGCCCTATTTTAAAGATATCTATGCAAGCCTCTTTGAATATTTTTTAAAGTCAGTGAAATGATGTATTTATCAAAAGTGAACTCCAGGGTTCTTTTTATCTCTGGGATTCTCAATAACACATTGCAAATGCATGCACAATCTCATTTTGACCCATAATTCCTTTGACTAAGAAAGAACCACAGAATGTTATATGTAAAAGGGACTTTAGAGGTCATCAGTTCTAGATAAATCCTTTTTCTTTGCCTTTGAAGATGAAAATATTTGCTCAAGGCTATATAGCTAGTTACCAGTAGATCAGGGATTATCTGATACCAATTTCCAATCCACTATTCTTTTTATCTACTCTATCATATACAAAAGTCAAAAGAAGTTTAATAACCAATCCCAATCAGAAAACCTATTTCCTCTCTTGAGTTCTTATCAATAAATACTGTTCTCCCTAGCAATGAGGCTCTATGTACTTTCCAAATTGCCTATGACTTGCTTCATGTCTTATATCAGAATATTTTAAACAAAATTCAATAGCTCAGGCCATCATATTGTACCAGTCTCCTCTTTAAATAATGGGGTCCTTCTTTTTATTTACATCCCTTTACGCCCATGGTGAAAATTAATTCATGTTTTTTCAGCTGTCCTTATCTTTCTATTTTAGCAAGCCCCCCTTTGAATCAGAGAGTCTTTTCAAGCGTATTAGTATGCCTCCACCTCTGAGAACTCTGACTACCACTCAGCCTAATGAGGAATGGGATGTCTGGTTCTGGAGAATTAACTGGAGTTGGCTGACCTAAATTCCAAACCTTTATTTCCAGACCTTTTCTCAAAATGAACACACTTCTCAAGCCTACAGAGGAAAGGCGGCAATCGGGAGAAGGAAATGCAACAACCTGCTGTGGACCTGCTGGCTCTTCGCCCACCGTCATTCCACCTGTCTGCAACTGCTACAGGACTTCCAAGGCTTGGCTGGTTGTCTTATCCTTGCTACATTCTATAAACTTAAGTCGAAGTAATAGTTGAAGTAATACCATCCACATTTTGATGACAAAGAAACTGAGGCACAGAGCTTAGTTTGAAAAAGACAATCAGCAGAAAAAGGCAAAAGGCTTTTGAGTCCACATCCTTGGTAAACAAGTCTTCCTCTAGCTATACTGGCCATTAATGAGAGCTGGAAGGCAGGATTAGCCCTCAGCAATACAATAATCCCTTCTTTCTGGGATCTTTACTCCCCCATTTCAGCAGCACTCACACTGCTCTCAGCCTTCCTTTCACAGAATGCAAGAAAGAAAATATGAGCAGTGTTTACTGGACACTTACCAGAGAGGTATTTTATCATATACATCATTTCATTAATTTGCTCATGAATTTTACCTACTGGGCATCATCTATCTTTCTTCTCAAAGATACAAAAGGACCCTTCTCAGAGAGAAGAAGTAAAATCACAGAGAATTATATAGTAAATGGCAGTTTTGGTGTACAAAACCCATGGAATCTGAACTTAAGTCTCTTACTGTTTTCATTTTATCACCTTACCTTTGTAAATTGCTTTGATGAATTAAAGTTAGGGATTTCAGTGTCCCTATCCCAAAGAAAAATGGTGACAAAAGAAAGAATGGCTAAAGGTCAATTTCACTCTAGTGAAACAGATTACGTACTTTGAAAGAGGAGTTTTTCTTTCCCTCTTCAAATGACACACCAATGACTCTGATTATAGGGAACTCTACTCAGTATTCCATAATAACCTGTATGCGAAAAGAATCTGAAAAAGAATGGAGATATGTATATGTATAACTGAATTACTTTGCTGTACACCAGAAAATAACATAACATTGTAAATCAACTATACTCTAATACAAAATAAAAAAAAAATGTTAAAGCTGACTCTGTTGATGCATAAGAAAGGAGCATCTTGGTAAGGATTTCAAATATCAAAACATAGCCAAGAACACATTGCTGAGATTTTTGCCCTTATTGGGCCTTGAATAATAAAATATACTGTGAATGACAGTTTGAGTATTTCAAGCATATCTGTTTCAGGTCTGTCTTTCATCTTCTGAAATGTAGACATATGTGCATGCATGCATGTCTGCAAGTGTGAGCACACACACACATCTCATGATTGTATATACATTGCAGGTCTGTTAATTATCAGGAAATCAGACACTGGGGCTTAATGCTATGATGCAGGCTATTCAGATGCTTGGTTCTCAATGCTGTGTCAACATCAGTTCAAGGTTGTGGAAGGTAAAAGCAAATGTATGCTGCTTCAGCTGCCAGGAAAATACCAACTATCAACATGCTGATAGGAGGCTCTGCCTACACTGAATACTCCAGCTCCATGTTCAACTGCCTGCTTACTGAATTCTTAATATCTTAATATTCATCCCAATACATTCTAACTCTGAACCTGATCAGTTTCACATATGCAATTTGAAAAGGAAACATTACAGACTTGAATATGTCACACACACAAGGTTTGAGTAGTAACTATTTTAATTCCATTGTCCCATAATGGTGCTTATTTAACATTAAGTAATAAACATTTTTTTTTGTCAGATAATCACATAAGTGAACATTTCCTTGAGAGCAAGACTTTCACTTTTTTATCTCTAGGTCTTCGGAATGCTGCCAGGTTATCTGGAACATGGGCTTCCCAGGTGGAGGTAGTGGTAAAGAATCAGTTGTCAATGCAGGACATGCAAGAGACATGGGTTTGATCCCTGGGTTGGGAAGATCCCCTAGAGGAGGACATGGCAACTCACTCCAGTATGCTTGCCTGGAGAACCCCATGGACAGAGGAGCCTGGCAGGCTACAGTCCATAGGGTCGCACAGAGTCAGACACAACTGAAGTGACTTAGCACACACTCACACATCTGGAACATAATAGGAGCTCAACTAATATTTGTAGGAAGATAATTAATATGGTGGGATAATATCACAAAACATGTGGAGTGAAACCTTATCTGTGGAATAGTTTGTCTGTATATATAGAATTCTGGTTTAGAACATACACCCATAGCGGTTCATGTTGATGTATGGCAAAACCAATACAATATTGTAAAGTAATTAGCCTCCAATTAAAATAAATAAATTTATATTAAAAGAAAAAGATTTAGAATTCTGGAATGGATGCCTCTGGTGCCCCATGTCATAGCCTCTTGGCATAGCTGTGATTTCAACTGCTATTGTGGTAGACAGGTCCAGGGGAGTTCAGACAACTTCCTATTGGCAGCTGTTCCAAATCAAGCCTATAAAGCTTGAGGTCTTTCTGATTTTTACCCCCAAGGCCTTCTCTCATGCTTCTTAGTCTTCCAATAAATGCAATCTAGAAGTACAATTGAATTAATACTCTCAGTAACAACCTTCAGCCATTGGAGGATGGGAGTCAGTGAATAAATCTTTCAGTATGTTCTCAGGTGAATTATTTTATATACTTCCAGGAAGCCCCAGTAATATTGAGCCCCTGTTACCCAAGTTCTTGTTCAGTCACTATGTCATGTTTAACTCTTTGTGACCTCATGGACTGAGGCACACCAGGGTCCTCTGTCCTCCACTATCTTTTGGACTTGGCTCAAATTCATGTCCATTGAGTCAGTGATGCTATCTAGCCATCTTTTCCCCGGTCACCCTCTTCTCCTTTTGCCTTCAATCTTTCCCAGCATCATAATCTTTGCCAATGAGTTGGCTCTCTGCATCAGGTGACCAAAGTATTAGAGCTTCAGTATCAATCCTTCCAATGAATAT
The DNA here is from genome assembly GCF_055505025.1 of Bos grunniens. Taxonomy (NCBI): domain Eukaryota; kingdom Metazoa; phylum Chordata; class Mammalia; order Artiodactyla; family Bovidae; genus Bos; species Bos grunniens. The sequence continues at coordinate 140,362,441 of NC_141194.1, forward strand.
TCAGGGTTTATTGACTGATTTGATCTCCTTGCAGTCCAAAGGACTCTCAAGAGTTTTTTCCAGCACCACAATTCAAAAGCATCAGTTCTTTGGTGCTCAGCCTTCATTATGGTCCTACTGTTACCCATGTGGTGGTGGTGGTTTAGTTGCTAACTGGTGTCCAACTTTTGTGCCTTCATGAACTGTAGCCTGCCAGGCTCCTCTGTCCATGGGTATTGACTTAAAAATGCACTCCTGTATCAGCTTTTCCTTATTTCCTGAATTAGTCTCCCTACCCTCCCACTTTGGAGAAGGCAATGGCACCCCACTCCAGTACTCTTGCCTGGAAAATCCCATGGATGGAGGAGCCTGGAAGGCTGCAGTCCATGGGGTTGCTGAGGGTTGGACACGACTGAGCGACTTCACTTTCACTTTTCACTTTCATGCATTGGAGAAGGAAATGGCAACCCACTCCAGTGTTCTTGCCTGGAGAATCCCAGGGACAGCGGGGCCTGGTGGGCTGCCGTCTATGGGGTCGCACAGAGTTGAACATGACTGAAGCGACTTAGCAGCAGCACCCTCCCACTTTGCTTTCAGGGATTATGTCCAAATAAACTACCTTGATCCAAGTCTTTGTCACAGACTCTGCTTTCAGGGGGACCTAAATTAAGACAAGTTCATACAGATCACAGCTAAAATTATGGTTCTACCACTTGTTAGCTATGTGACCTTGGACAATTTACTGAAATTCTCTGAGTATCAGTTTCTTTAACTGTTAATGGGCATAATAATAGAGCCTAATTCACATGGCTGTTGAAAATATTAGATGCGATAATGTATGTAAAATGCTTAGCATGCTGCCTAGCCTATAATAAGGTATCAAAAAGAATGTTGATTATAAATACAGCTATGCATCTAAGTTGTCAATCAGTGATAGTCACATAGGACTCACATAACAAGCTTTTACCTAGCCTAGGCTGCATGATATGCCCATTCTTCCACATTCCTCCAACCTTGCCAACCTAAAAGTGCCTAGCAAAAAAGATAATTTGGCACGTACTTAAGTGTTTCTTCTAAACCTGACAAGGATGCCTAATGAACGCATAGTCAACAGCAGAGCATGACATACTGAAATCTGACTGGAAGTCAGCTGCCACACTGATTATGATAGCATCCATGCAGGGAATCATGTTGCTGCTGCTGCATCACTTCAGTCGTGTCCAACTCTGTGCGACCCCATAAATGGCAGTCCACCAGGCTTCCCGTCCCTGGGATTCTCCAGGCAAGAACACTGGAGTGGGTTGCCATTTCCTTCTCCATTGCATGAAAGTGAAAAGTGAAAGTGAAGTCGCTCAGTCGTGTCCAACCCTCAGCGACCCCATGGACTGCAGCCTTCCAGGCTCCTCCGTCCATGGGATTTTCTAGGCAAAAGTACTGGAGTGGGGTGCCATTGCCTTCTTTGGGGAATCATGTTGGATGGTAACAATTTCCTACATCACACTAATCGGGAAGGCTCTTCAAGTGTTAAGACTGGTATTTCTAGCCTATGAGCAGTGAACCATAATGTGCAACTCTTTCATTCAGACACATGGTCACTGAACAACACAAAAGTGGCAGGCATCAAAATCTTAAGAGTGAGCCCTGAGGAATCCCCTGGTGGAGCAGTGATTAGGACTCTGAGCTCTCACTGCTGAAGACCCAGGTTCAACCCCTGGTTGGGGAAACAAGATCCCACAAGCTACACGGCCAAAAAAAAAAAAGAGAGAGAGAGGAGCCAGAAAGAGTGAACTCACCACACGCTCCTCTCAAGGGAGATGTTGTGATTCTGCAATGTGAGTTAAAAAAAAAATAACATTGACTCATTGAACAAACTGAGATAAGAACACTAAGGTTTAGAATCAGAAAAAATTAGCAAAGTTGATGACACAGCATTTGAACAATCTACAGAAAACCACAGGTGTTCACAAAAGCAACAGCAGCTTTTCAGTCTAGGGTACATGAAAACACAAGTGGGACCAGATGCAGATTAAGGCAGCACGTCCCAACAATCTTCACATGATCCACACATAAGAGTGCTAACATCTACATGGCACACTGGGGGTAATGAATGAGTTTGATCTTTCCTTCCTCTTACCCAATACAGAAAATGAAAAGTGTTAGTTGCTCAGTCTTTTCTGACACTTTGTGACCCCATGGACTGTAGCTCCAGGGTCCTCTGTCCATGGGATTCTCCAGGCAAGAAAACTGAAATAGGCTGCCATTTCCTTCTCTAGGGGATCTTCCCAACCCAGGGATTGAATCTGAGTCTCCTGCATTGTAGTCAGCTTCCTTACTGTCTGAGCCACCAAGGGAAGCCCCTTACCATGAAGTCCCCCATTGAAAAAATACAACCAAAGCAAAACAATGAAATGAAAACTCATTAAATCCTTAAACACTTTTCTCTCTTCTACATATACTTCCTTAAATTTGACAAAAGCAATCCTATTTCCCTATTTATGCATGACCAGAACACAAGCATACTTACAAACACATTCATAGGAATCCTTTTCATTGGAGATGTTTTACCACATTTTTGAAGAGGCACATATAGGGGTGAAAAAGAGGTTTACCTCCAATCTCAGAAAGAGAAGGTCAGCTCCAATGTATGTGGTAGGCAGAATAATGGCCTCCCAAAGATGGCCAGGATCTAATCCCTAGAATCAGTGACTGTCAATTACACAGCAGAGGAGAATTAAGGTATCAGATGGAATTAAGGTCACTAATCACCTGCTAATCTTGAAAAACAGATTATTCTGGATTATCTGAGTGGGCCCAACATAATTATAGGGGATCTTCCCAACCCAGGAATTGAACCCGGGTCTTCTGCATTGCAGGCAGACTCCTTACCATCTGAAACACCAGGGAATCCTGCAACAACATAATTATAAAGATCCTTAAATGTGAAAGAGGAGGCTATCCTGGAGGTCCAGTGGTTAAGAATCCACCTGCCAATGCAGGAGACACAGGTTTGATCCTTGGTGTGGGAAGATTCCACATGCCATGAAGCAACTAAGCCCATGTGCTACAACTACTGACTTCAAGTTCTAGAGCCCGGGAACCACAGCTACAGAAGTCACATGCCCTAGAACCTGTGCTCCATGACAAGAGAAGCCACTGCAATGACAAGCCTGCACACTGCAACTAGAGAAAGCCCACATGCAGAAATGCAGACCCAGCACAGTAAAATAATAATAATGATGATAATAGTAAATTAACTAGAAGATTGTTTCATTTTTAAAAGTTTGAAAGAGAAAGGCAGAAGAGTCAGTGGCAGAATCACACAATGTGAGAAAGACTTGACTAGTCATTGTTGACTTTGAGAAAGAAAGGAGCCTTGGAGCTAAGAAATGCAGGAGCTTTCAGAAACTAGAAGACAAGAACAGATGCTTCCCTCAATCAGTTCAGTTCAGTCACTCAGTTGTGTCCGACTCTTTGCGAACCCATGGACTGCAGCTTGCCAGGCTTCCCTGTCCATCACCAACTTCTGGAGATTGCTCAAACTCATGTCCATCAAGTCGGCTCCCTAGAGCCTCCAAAAAGAAGTAAGACCGGCTCACACCTTGATTTTAGCCCAGTGACAGCCACTTCAGACTTCTGACCATCCAATCTTTAATACAACTTTTGAGCTGTGTTAAGCCACTAAGTTTGTGGTTATTTGTTACAGCAGCAATAGAAAACTAATAAAATACATTTCACCAAAAAAAGGCACAGGCATAAAATATTTCACTCTTTAATAGTAAGTGAAGGAGACATATTTTGTGATGAATTTCTAGTTATTGCCAGCCAACTGACTAACATGTTTCCAAGTAGAGGTCCTCACAGGGCTTTACAATAACATTTAGATCATGCTATCAGAGAGATAGCAAAGACCTTGCACAAAAATATTTTTAACAGCTTGTCACATTGCTTAATATTACCTATGTAAAGTTTTTCAAGAAGAGGACAGCCTGTACTCAAATACACAAACAGGTCATCTGAAGAAATACAAATTAACTCCATACTTTTCAAATTCTAGGTGTTAGGAAAACCACACACAAAGAAAGAAAGAGTTAGTCTCTCAGTCATGTCTGACTCTTTGTGACCCCATGGACTGTAGCCTGCCAAGCTCCTCTGTCCATGGAATTCTCCAGGCAAGAATACTGAGTGGATTGCCATTTCTTCTCCAGGGGATCTTCCCAATCTAGGGACTGAACCCAGGTCTACCGCATTGTGGGCAGACTCTTTACCAACTGAGCCACCAGGCAAGACCAGAATACAAACACACTACATCTTTCTGGAGTGTTCATTTTACCTTAAGACTGGGGAAGAGACAAGAGCATCATTCTTCTACTAAAACATACAAGTAGATTTAGAAATGAATTAGATTTTTGCATAAGTTTTAGACAAAACAAGCATTATTTCACATATGAAACTGTTATTTTTAAGAAAAGTTCCAACTGACTCCCTGGTGTGTGAGTTCACTTATCCTGCAGACAACTTTAAGCAGTACTGCGTTTAATCATTATCTATTTTCAGTTTTTCTCAGGTGTTTATATTTGATGATGCCAGTTAGACTGTAAGTTTCTTAAGAGCAGGGGCTGTGTCTTCCGTTTCTTTTGTATCTCCACTAGAGTTCCTTATGTGAAAGCTCCAGGTCAAAGCTGCTTTATGAACTATTGATTTGTCTCAATAAATCCAGCTTTTTCAGGTGAGATCTGCTCCTAAACAACAATATACAACAGACTTAACCATGTTTATTTCATTATAAGTAATGAAACACACATACTGCAAGATACATGGATATTTATGTACTGTCACTGCATTATGCAAAATCGGCTTCTAGCAGATACTAGCTAACTCACTGCCCTGACACAAAGTGGGACAGGAAAGCACACGTCATCACAGGATGTTCCACAAGACACTATGACAGTTTCCCAAAGAACAGGAAATTTGTTCTTTGCTTCTCCTTCTGCTTCCTGTCTCTCCTTATTCCAGAATGGTCTCAGAATTCAAAGGGAAATGCTAAAATAATCAGCAAGTATTTGAAACAGTATTGGATCCCTCTAATTTGTTAACAGTGAAAGGTTTTCCATTTGTTAGCATGTTGCAATTTTCATATCCTATACCTTACCCTGCATTTTTACTGAATGCTGCTGACACAGCCTCTCAGAAGAATGAAACTTAATTATTTCCCCTGCTACCTAGTCAGAAAGGCTTACCTTTTCTGAGGTTTACAATAGGAAGCCAAAACAAACACCTGGTGGAAAAGTACCACACCAGTCAATCAACTGGTTGATCAGCCAATAGGATGCACAAACACATATGTATGTGTGTTCATTTGTATCTGTATATGGATAAGATATGTATACATGTATGTATGCTGCTGCTAAGTCGCTTCAGTCGTGTCCGACTCTGTGAGACCCCATAGACGGCAGCCCACCAGGCTCCCCCGTCCCTGAGATTCTCCAGGCAAGAACACTGAAGTAGGTTGCCATTTCCTTCTCCAATGCATGAAAGTGAAAAGTGAAAAGTGAAAGTGAAGTTGCTCAGTCATGTCCAACCCTCAGTGACCCCATGGACTGCAGCCCACCAGGCTCCTCCGTCCATGGGATTTTCCAGGCAAGAGTACTGGAGTGGGTTGCCATTGCCTTCTCCGACATGTATGTATAAACTATATAATTATATATCCTAAATATTTGATGGAATTGGCATCATGGAAGCATAGCCTTAAACCCTACTTTGGTAGGTCAGGGTGGTTAGGTCTCAAAAAAGTTGGGAAATATGCAACTTGTCCTCCTGCTTCCCGTCTTTTAGTGCTTCACTGACTAGTTGTGCCTTTGTATTCAGCTCCTTATTAATCCTAGTCTTCTCATCCTCTATGTCTTCTCATGCCTCCTCATCTCCTAGCCTATACTTTCAATTGCAAATAGGGTTCTCTGACAAGCAAACCTTGAGATTAGGATGCAGGAAGTATACAGAACACTCTTTGAATGAATACCTATGGAAGGGAGGAAATAAAAGGAAGCAGGATTAGATAGAAGAAAAGTTGGGCTGCCATAAAAGTGGCGTGTGTGGTCAAGAACCCATCTGCCAATGCAGGAGACATAATGAAACTCAGGTTTGATCCCTGGGTGGGGAAGTTCCCCTGGAGGAGGAAATGGCAACCCACTCCAGTATTCTTGCCTGGGAAATCCCACGGACAGAGGAGCCGGAAGGGCTACAGTCCATAGGGTCGCAAAGAATTGGACACAACTGAAGAGACCTAGCATGCATAATGCCAACAAAAATCTCAAAGAAGCCCACCAAGATGGGCTTTCAGAGTCAGCCCAGAGTGGTGGGGCACAAGCCTTGAAAACTGGTCAGCCTTTAGTAGGAGCTGCCCCTGGGATGAGACATTTTTCTTCCCTCCTCCTTCATCCCTGAGGAGGTTTGGAAGGGTACAGCACAGTATGGACCACGTTCTCCAACAGGTACCATGTTATTGAACAATTTAATTAAAACAGATTCCATGATAAATATTACCATCACCACAATAAAGTTAAAAACACAAATTTCCTTGGGATGACCCTTAAGCAACAACTAGGACATTTTTGGTCCACCAACCATCAGACAAGATGAGTTTTCAGGTCCTTTCAAATTGTTCCATGAAAGCAAATGTTTGCTTTCTTGAGAGGCCAAGCACTAAAAGTGAGTGAGTTGCTGTGTGGTAGCAGCATGAACTTTGGAATCAGAAGAATTTGGATGAGAATTTTTACTCTGATTTCCTTAACTGACTTAAGCAAGTTAATTTCTCTGAGCTTCAGTTTTAAAATCTGGCTAACAGTAAACACCTACTTCAAAATGGTTTATGATCACTAAATGAGATGATTCAGGTAAATACTTAGTATAGCACTTGGCTGATAAGAAGTATAGCAATGTAGTGAAGAGGTGAACAGATCCAGCTTTGGAGTAAAAAAAAGTATAGGGTTACCTTCTAGCTTTGTTTCATACTATCTGTGTAAACTTGGGCACAGATTAAGTTACTTAACCTATGTAAGCTTCAGCTTAGCTCTATTTATTATAGTAGGTATTACTATTATTTCCATTTTACCTCAACAAAGCTGGGGGGGAAAAGTTCAGGAAAGAAAAAAAATATTTCCAAAGTTAATTTATTGTTAATATCCCTTTGTACCTCACTTTCTTACCCTAGTTCTAGCTCTTGAAATTAGTCAGGAGCAATTTAATCCCTCTAGTCTATAACAGCCCTCCTATCATTACTTTGGCAGCCATATCACACTACTCTCTCTTATTGAACTTAGTCAATTAAAACCCTTTAACCATTCATTTACTCAGCTACTCATCCATCCATATTCCCCTTCCCTGCTTCCCTCTTTTCATTAATTGATTAATTCATTTATTCACCAAACTGCTTACCAGCCATGAACTAGGTGTTCTTGATAATGCAGGGGAAAAAAAGAGCAACTTCTGTGATCATGCACTTAATATTCCCATCAGGGGAAAATAATAAACAAATGGTCGACAAACTTTGTAAGAATGGTTATAAAACGGAAAAGCTAGCTATGACAGAGAATAAGGGGAGGGGGCTGATTAGATAAAGTTTTCTGGGAAGACCTTTCTGGAGAGAACATTTAGCTGAATCTTTTTTTCCCTATATGCTCAAATTAAAAATAAATTATTTGAAAGCCCAGATCATAAATTCATCATATTTTTTCATGAAAACTGCAGTGTAAATAGGAGAAAAGAATTTGATTTATAAAAAAAGATTCACAGAAGGAAGATATTATTCAAAAAATACTTCCTATTGGAAAGTCAAGTATTTCTCCTGCTGTTGTAAGGAAATTAGAATCACTAAGAATAATTAAGCTCTTGAGGAGAAGAGTAAGCTAGAAGGGCAATCAAGTTCTGGAAACAGTGGAACAAAGAAACAGATTAATATTGAACAATGATGGAATTTACATTTGATTTATATTAGCTACAAATGCTCTATATGACCCTATCACAATAAGATAATAACCATAAGTGGTTTTGTGAAGTTCATCAGACTGTCACATTTCCTGGGTCTCTAGCATATCAATCAACCAAAAGGGGTTTTATTTCTCCTAAATCAGTGATAATAGGGAATTTTTTCCACTTTAGCAAAAGTAGTACTGACCTTGTGAGACATTTACTGATTAAAAGATTCTTATCCTAAGACCAAATATGTCTCAATATGTTATACATTATCCTCAACAGACATTAATTAATAAAAAAAAAAAAAAAGATCTGAAACAGGGAGAGCTAGTCAAAAGTCATGGATTTGAATAAAAGAGTCTTAATAATAAAATTTGTTGGAGGCTTTCTATCAGTAAAGCTGAAACTCTTTCTCATTTCCCTAAAATCAGAAACCCAGTCATTCTGACTGACATGTGGTAAATATGATCTGTCTTTGCAGAAAGATGTATACCTGTCTGAATAATGATAAAATTTTGTAGTGATAATTCTTAGAAAATTAACATTCTATGTTCATTTGGATTTTAACCTAATTCTTCTTCACTAAGCCCCCACATTAATAAAATAATATTCTATTTTGCCTGAACCAATATATAATTTAATTGACTGCTACGGCCCACATAAGGATTCAGTAGATATTCACAGGGCACAGAACAAAGTCTAAAATACAGTACATGTTCAGTAAATTTTATTAATGATGTTGGCCTAAGAGTCACCTCATGAAAGATCAGAAAAAGTGGAAAAGAGGGGAGATGGCATACATAATCACCAAAACTTGATAATGAAAACACATTTTTGTACTTCATTTTACATGAATATAATTAAGCTAAATCAAATTAAAATATCATAGCATTCTGTAGTTCAAGAAATAATTTAATATATAATATTTCATTTATTCTGTCTAACAATGTTGCTAAAATTACTGAAGGGAAGTTTTATTATCTCCATTTCACAGATAAGGAAACAAATTCAGAAAGACTAGAATTCCATTAAACCCATAGGTATACAGATGGATAGGTGGATGCATATGTAAAAGGGATGAAGGAAAGGAGAGAGGAAGATAGATTCACTCCTGAAGCCACGTAAAGTGAAAGAGCTGGAACTCAGCCTTAAAATTATAAATGCCAAACTCAGATCACTTTCTAGCAGAGAAAAGTTTAATATTATTGTGCTCAGTCAGTCAGGTCCGACTCTTTGTAACCCCACGAACTATAGTCTGCCAGCCTCCTCTGTCCATGGAATTCTCCAGGCAAGAACACTGCAGTGGTTGCCATTCCCTTCTTAGGGGATCTTCCTGATCGAACCTGAGTCTTGTGCATTGCAGGCGGACTCTTTACCATTGAGCCACCTGCTATTATATTATCGTCAACATTATTACTACTAACTACAGCTAGTTGCCTAACGCTAGTAGAGTGCTTGTATTTTTCACATTATAAATATATCTTATTATATGTGTCTCAGAGGAAATTTATAAGCAGTTTAGGTAGTTTTAAGCCCAATTAACTAAGTGGCTCATCTAAGGATCCTGAATGTTCAGTTTAACAACTTTCCTATTTGATGTTGATTATTTAAGTTAAAACTAAAGTTCCATTCATTCATTCAACAAATTTGCTAGACCGTGTAAGTGTTCATAATGAACCTGTGACAATATAAATAGTAAGTTAAGCTGAACGAGATCCTGCAGAGATATAAAAGCCTTAATAAGAAGTTTACATTTTATCCTAAGACGAATGGTTTTAAAGAAAAGCATGCTATGATCTGGCTTACACTGAAGAAAGAGCTTTCTGGATTATAAGCAGAGATGGAATTGCTTAGGAAAACTATTTATGATGTTATTGTAAGACTCTGATGGGCTTCTCAGGTGGCACCCATGGTAAAGAACTCGCCTGCCAACACAGGAGACATCAGAAACATGGGTTGGGTCCCTGAGTCAGGAAGATCCCCTGGAGGAGGGCATGGCAACCCATTCCAGTATTCTTGCCTGGAGTATCTTATGGACAAAGGAGCCTGGTGGGCTATAGTTTATGGGATCACAAAGCATGGGACATGACTGAGCACACACACAGAATGGATCCTATGATGCAATAATCATATCATCGGACCATCCCCACCAAAACTAAAATATTTATTATCAGTTACTGAAAGTTGTCTCACTTGTTCTTTCTCCAGGACTGTCCTTGACTAAAAACAGCCATCTTACCAAGGCTGCATCCCTTTCCCAGGGAAGCTTATGTGTGTGCTCAGTTGCTCAGTTATGTCCAACTCTTTGTAACTCCATGACTAAGGCCCACCAGGCTCCCATCAATGTCCATGGGATTCTCTAGGCAAAAATACTGGAGTGGGTTGCCATGCCCTCCTCCAGGCCCAGGGATTGAACCTGCATCTCTTGCATCTCCTGCACTGGCAGGCAGATTCTTTACCACTAGTGCCAGCTGGGAAGCCCTAGGGTAGCTTGCATCTAGTGAATAAACATTGTGGGGTATAAAAATCAGGCCTTTTCCCCCAATGGGATACAACTGAGAAGCGCATTTCAACCTCCAGAGATCCCTATAAAATTACCTGAAACCTTCATTGCAAAATGGATGCGTTTATCCAAGATTCTAGATTACAGGTGCTGAGTTAAAGAACTGTACTTTTGTGTGCTTGGTTGAGTTTTGGCCTACATGAAATAAAGATGCCATAAATTCCTAGCTACAATAAAGAAATACATAAAAGTTCTTATGGAAATAGGAGCATTGGAATGAAATTGTCATGTGTAACACATTAAACCACACATTAATTCTATCCTACAAGAGGGTTCAAAAGACAATTTCTTCATCATGATATAGAGAAATCCACCAGTGAAGGTAGAAACAGCATCTTTGAAAAGTGCAATGGCAGGTGTCCTCCCTACGTTTAGGATGAAGAGAACAAGTTTGGCCACAAAGCATGATCCTAATTTCAGTGGGAATGGCGGAATCTAAAGATGGCAGATACCAAACAGCACCTTAATAGTTAGAGGCAATATAGACATAATTAATGCAATGGACAAGGCCGTCTTTCAATCATACTGAAATGACCCTGATGGATCTCTGATAGAAGAAAATTGATTATTGAGTTCCCAGGATTGAAACAAGTCACAGGCCCATTAGTGTCTTATTTGACTCACAAATCTGAAAAGAATTCTAAATCTTTAAAAGATCCTAACTTAAACTATCAAAATAATGAATCACTGTCTCCTCTCAGATCATAAACCTCAAGTTCAGTTCAGTTCGCTCGCTCAGTCACGTCCGACTCTTTGTGACCCCATGAAATGCAGCACTCCAGGCCTCCCTGTCCATCACCAACTCCTGGAGTTCACACAAACTCATGTCCAACAAGTCGGTGATGTCATCCAGCCATCTCATCCTCTGTTGTCCCCTTCTCCTCCTGCCCCCAATCCCTCTCAGCATCAGAGTCTTTTTCAATGAGTCAACTCTTCGCATTAGGTGGCCAAAGTAATGGAGTTTCAGCTTTAGCATCATTCCTTCCAAAGAACACCCAGGACTGATCTCCTTTAGAATGGACTGGTTGGATCTCTTTGCAGTCCAAGGGACTCTCAGGAGTCTTCTCCAATACCACAGTTCAAAAGCATCAATTCTTCGACACTCAGCTTTCTTCACAGTCCAACTCTCACATCCATACATGACCACTGGAAAAACCATAGCCTTGATTAGACGGACCTTTGTTGGCAAAGTAATGTCTCTGCTTTTGAATATGCTATCTAGGTTGGTCATAACTTTTCTTCCAAGGAGTAAGCATCTTTTAATTTCATGGCTGCAATCACCATCTGGAGTGATTTTGGAGCCCAGAAAAATAAAGTCTGACACTATTTCCACTGTTTCCCCATCTATTTCCCATGAAGTGATGGGACCACATGCCATGATCTTAGTTTTCTGAACATTGAACTTTAAGCCAACTTTTTCACTCTCCTCTTTCACTTTCATCAAGAGGCTTTTTAGTTCCTCTTCACTTTGTGCCATAAGGGTGGTGTCATCTGCATATCTGAGGTTATTGAAATTTCTCCTGGCAATCTTGATTCCAGCTTGTGCTTCTTCCAGCCCAGCATTTCTCATGATGTACTCTGCATATAAGTTAAATAAGCAGGGTGACAATATACAGCCTTGACGTACTCCTTTTCCTATTTGGGAACAGTCTGTTCCATGTCTATTTCTAATTGTTGCCTCCTGACCTGCATATAGGTTTCTCAAGAGGCAGGTCAGGTGGTCTGATATTCCCATCTCTTTCAGAATCTTCCACAGTTTATTGTGTTCTATACAGTCAAAGGCTTTGGCATAGTCAATAAAGCAGAAATAGATGTTTTTCTGGAACTCTCTTGCATTTTCGATGATCCAGTGGATGTTGGCAATTTGATCTCTGGTTCCTCTGCCTTTTCTAAAACCAGCTTGAACATCTGGAAGTTCACGGTTCATGGCCAGTTAACAAATTCACTACTTTTGAATGAAAGGGAGGATGGGAATCCTTGAGGAAAGATTCTGTAATAAAATCACAAGGACTTAAGCCATTATCAAAAAGCCTGTGGCTTAGAGAAAAGAGGTTACTCATATCTTTCAGGTATTAGTGAACACTGCTGCTGCTGCTGCTGCTAAATCACTTCAGTCATGTCCAGCTCTGTGTGACCCCATGGACTGCAGCCTACCAGGCTCTTCCACCCATGGGATTTTCCAGGCAAGAGTACTGGAGTGGGGTGCCATTGCCTTCTCCATTAGTGAACACTAGACCTAATATAAAGTTAATATCTCAGTACATCACTATAGTCCTCTGGCCAAAGAGGGATTTATAAGTTCAGCTGATAGATGGAGTTTTGGAGCTCAGTAGATCTCCAAATTGTCTTGCGGTTACTATTCCAGTTACTGATAGGTATTCGGAACAGCCAGTGAGCAGAATGCTCACACTGTCTCCCTGACTCATGGGGAGATGTGTCATGGGAGAACTCCTGGATTCATCAAATGTTCCAAAATTTAAAAAAAAAAACAAAAAAACAGTAAAATAGGGGAATGAAAGTGACTGATGGCACCATCAAATGTCTGAAATATGTAAAACCTTTCCTATTGTTATTTAAATCATCTGGCCTGAGCATAAGAAAAAGTCATCTTGGAGCAGAGCAACGAATTATTTTAACCTTAATCAGGTGGTAACTCCAACTGCAGCTGCTGTTTAGTCAAGTCAATTTTCTGGAACAAATCAACATAATCTCCAGCACCTGGTACACCACTATGGCTCTAGTAAACACTTTTTCTCCCATCCCAATAAACAGAGAACAACAGAAAATAAGTTAGCTTTTGCCTGGTAGATATAGCACTCTACCACCGTCATACCTCAAGGGTACATTAACTTTTCAGATTTGTGTTAGAATTTATTTCCAGGGACATGGATCATTTCATCATGCCACAGGGCATCACGCTTATGGTACTAATGATGACAGTATGATAAGAGGACTGTAAGCAGGAAGTAGCAGCAGTTATCTTAGATACCTTAGTGACACAGATGCTTATCAAAATGTAGGATAAATCCCAAGAAAATCTAGGAATCTGAACACTGATAAAGTTTACTAGGGGTCCAGTGGCCTGAGGAATGATATGATGTTCTTTCCAAAGTGAAACACAAGTCCCTCCAACTTACTCCTCTAAATTTTAAGAAAGAGGAACAATACTTGATAAGACTTCTTATATAAATCACATTTAGGGGACTTCCCTATCGGTAGAGTGGTTAAGACTTTGCCTTCCAATACACGGAGTGTGGGTTCAGTCCCTGATTAGAGAGCTAGGATCCCACATGCCTTGCAGCCAAAAGACCAAAACATAAAACAGAAGCAATACTGCAACAATTTCAATCAAAACTTTAAAAAACAAAACAAAACACATTTGGGTATCCTGCTCCAACTCATATAACAAGTAACCAAAAACCTTTAATTAGAGACCAAAAAGTATTGAAGGATCTCCAGATGTCCTAGACTACAATATTATGCAAGCAAGTTCACCACTTGGCTACTATATCCTAGCCCATCCATGTTTTGAAGTGTATTGGACTGTATGAAGTTCTATACAAAATCAAAACCAGTCCCTGCTTAGAGGTGCACAGTAGACACTCCTAGAGTTTTGAAGCAAAACTACTGCCTCCACTAGTAAATACCTCATCTGTTTATGAAAACTATTTTCTACTTACTGATGGGCTCTCCTAGACACTGAATGCTTGATGACAAAAAACCTTCTGGACATTGCAGTCATCACAAATTATGTATGCCAAGGACAAGTCCATCACCAAAGGAGAAGTGGAGGGACTATGCTTGGAGACACATGTTAGTTGCAAAAGCAGCAGCAGGATTCTTAAAACACCAGTATGCCTACATCCATCACACTGCCATCACTTCCATCTATACCTGTAGACTCAATGGGGAATTCCTTAGGAAGAAGAAAAAATCAAGTCTCACTTAAAGGTGACTCTGCACAATATGCTAGCACTTTCTAAAGTGCCAACAGTTAAGTCCCACTCAATGGTGGCACTGATCTGAAGAACAGTGAAGTAACTCCTCCCATAGTGAGAATTTTAGCAGTAATATAGTTTTCCACTCTGCTTGTAAGGAGAGATAATCTGAGAGATGGATCTACACTAAGTAATGGGCAGTAGATAATGGTTTCATCACATTGTGTGGGATTTAGCCACAATGTCAGGGATTGAAGCATTAGTAACAAAGAAATCTGAGAAGAAGTATGTAAACTGGCATTTTATAATAGGCTAAGCCTGTGACTGTATCTGTGTCCTTTTTGAATTGTTACTAAAAGACATATCTTTACAGGAAAAGTGTTCAGTCCACTGAACAAGATGACAAGTCATGCAGATAGCAGTCTCTTTCCCTAGTCTCCACAATGTTTTCTCAATAAGCTCACCAATAAAGCGTTCAGCTGAAGCTGAAGCTCCAATAATTTGGTCACCTGATGTGAAGAGCTGACTCATTGGAAAAGACACTGAAGCTGGGAAAGATTGAGGGCAAAAGGAAAAGGGGGTGACAGAGGATGAGATGGTTGGATGGCATCACTGACTCAATGGACATGAGTTTGAGCAAACTCCAGGAGATGATGGACAGGGAAGCCTGGAGTGCTGCAGTCCGTGGGGTTGCAAAGAGTCAGGCACAACTTAGTGACCGAACAACAACAAAAGTGTTCATAGTAGTAAGGATGATGATTCTTTATAGTCTCACCCTGCCAAGCCCAGTTCACGACTACCCTTGTTCAGTTACTATTCAAGTTATTTGTTGCTGCAAAATGATCCGTACCAAAACCAAGTGGCTCAAAATACAAATAATGTAGTTAGCTCACAAATTTGCAATTTGGGCATGGATTTAGGTAGAAGTATCCTCTGTTTCAAGTAATATCAATTGGGTCAGGTCAAAATGGCACTGGGATATCAAATTCTAATATGCCTCATTCATAGCTGGCAATCACAGCTAGCTGGGAGCTGAGCTGTGGCTGAAGCTTGGGGGCTTCAGTTTCTATCCATGTGGGCCTTTCCATGATCTGCTTGGCTTCCTCATAGCATGATTACTGGATTCCAAAAGAAAACAACACTCTTTATGACTTAGCCCTGGGAATGCACACAGTGTCATCTCTGCCCTACTTTACTGATAGTCAGTCAAAAAGGTCCTCCCAAGATCAGAGGGACGGTAGACAGACTTCATTTTTTGATGAAATAGTAGTAAGTCATTTTTTTGAAGTACAAACAGTATTTAAACATTATATTATTAAATATTACAATCTAGTAATTCACAATTTTTAAAAGTTATACTTCATTTATGGTTATTATAAAATGTTGGCCATATTCTCCATGTTGTATGATATATCCAGGTAATTTATTTTCTACTTAATTTTTTACCTCTTAACCAACCACCCCTATATTGACCCTCTCATTTTTCCTCTCCCTACTTGTAGTCACTAGTTTGTTCTCTATATCTGTGAGTCTGATTTTTGTTATATTCACTAGTTTGCTGTATTTTTAGCTTCCACATATAAATGGCATCATACAATATTTGTCTTTCTCTGCCTATGACTTATTTTACTTAGCCTAACACCTTTCAAGTTCATCCATGTTGCTGCAAATGGCAAAATTTCATTCTTTTTATGGTATGGCTGAGTAGTATTCCATTTCATTGTGTGTGTGTGTATACCACATCTTCTTTATCCTTTCATCTGTTGATGGACACTTAGTGTGCTTTCATATATTGACAAATTGTAAAAATGCCGCTATGAACATTGAGGTGCACATATCTTTTTGAATTAGCATTTCTGCTTTTTTTCAGCTATATACTCAGAAGTAGATTGCTGAGTCATATGGTAGCTCTGTTTTTAGTTTTCCAAGGAATCCCCATACTTTTTTCAGTGGCTGCACCAATTTACATTCACACCAACAGCATGCAAAGTTCCCCTTTCCTCTACATCCTGGCCAACATTTGTTGCTTACTTTGTTTTTGATTACAGCCATTCTAACAAGTGTGAGGTGATCTCATCAGGGTTTTGATTTGCATTCCCCTGATGATTAGTGTGTTGAGTATCTTTTCATGATTCTTCTGCACAGTTTCTAATCAAGTTCTTTGCTTTTTGTTGTGAAGTTGCATGAACTATTCTTTTACATGCAGCCATCCTGTGTTCCCAGTACCACTTGTTGAAGATACTGTCTTTTCTCCTTTGTATATTCTTGCCACCTTAGTTGTAGGTTAATTCCGTGGTTTTATTTCCGGGCTCTCTATCCCATTCCATTGACCTTTGTGTCTGTTTTTGTGCCAGTATCTTACTGTTTTGCTGACGACTGTAGCTTTGTACTATAACTTGAAATCAGGAAGTATGTTGCCTCCAGCATTGTTCTTTCTCAGGATTGCCTTGGCAATTAGAATTTTGTTAGGCAGTCCACTGAATCTATAGATGGTTTTGAATAGCAGGAATGAATGTGAACCTGTGCTATTCTTAGCTGCCTAATATCCTATAACATAGTTTTCCACATCACAAATCCTATATCCCCAAGGTGGCATACTGTAAATTCTCTTCCTCAGGCTTCTGTGCAGCTAGTACACAGGCATACAATTAAGTACTACCAGATACACTAATGCAATATTCATAGTGAACAATGTGTGGAAGCTTCCTCTGAACATCCATTTCTCTGCCTTGGATGGTAGCACAGATGGTCACATACCAATTCTTTTTTTTTTTTTAAAATCACTCCAGCATTGTGATGTGATTCTTGCCATTTTTTTTCTATTTATAAAGATCTTTGCTTTACATTGTTGATGCTGTTGTTTTATCATACCATCCTTTTGTTTGGTTTTCCCCACCTAGTGTGAAAAGGTTAATGGTTTTTTATTTCAATTTTTTCCATTGTCATTCTCTTAATGTTATCCAGCTTTAAACAGACATAACTATCACTTTCTAGAGCATGGATTGGTAAACTACAGCCTATGGGTCAAATTAAAACCCAGGTCACCATTTTTTAAATGCCCATGCATACTTTAAAATGACATTATGTAAGTATTTTATATAGATGCCTACATAATATTCTTGATTAGCTCTTGGCCTCCCAAACCCAAAATATTTATTATCTATTAAATAAAAAATGTGCCTACCTTTGGCCAGAATTAATCATTATCTATATCCTCCAACTAAATATAAAAAAAAAAATTTGGCTTACTTTTTCTTTCTTTCTTATACTTCAACCAACAACTTATATGGAGTGCCAACTATGTGTCATGAAACATTCTGGATGTTGGGCACAGTTCATTTTAAAATCTGAGATTTTAATTCCAAATGGCTATTAATTTTATTTTACACTATTATTTAACCTGTATTTAGATTGCATCCAAGTGTAAGTCATGTCAGTCGTGTCCAACTCTTTGTGACCCTATATACCGTTTATGTCATCTTTTACAGATTTATTTTTCATTTTGTTGGCATTCTTTCTTGGGAAGTTTTTCAAAGAGAGTATATACATGGAAATTTTTTTAATTGCTTACATATACGACCCAATCAAAAAATGGGCCAAAGAACTAAATAGACATTTCTCCAAAGAAGACATACAGATGGCTAACAAACACATGAAAAGCTGCTCAACATCACTCTTTATCAGAGAAATGCAAATCAAAACCACTATGAGGTACCATTTCACACCAGTCAGAATGGCTGTGATCCAAAAGTCTACAAATAATAAATGCTGGAGAGGGTGTGGAGAAAAGGGAACCCTCTTACACTGTTGGTGGGAATGCAAACTAGTACAGCCACTATGGAGAACAGTGTGGAGATTCCTTAAAAAACTGGAAATAGAACTGCCTTATGACCCAGCAATCCCACTGCTGGGCATACACACCGAGGAAACCAGAATTGAAAGAGACATGTGTACCCCAATGTTCATCACAGCACTGTTTATAATAGCCAGGACATGGAAGCAACCTAGATGTCCATCAGCAGATGAATGGATAAGAACGCTGTGGTTACATATACACAATGGAGTATTACTCAGCCATTAAAAAGAATACATTTGAATCAGTTCTAATGAGGTGGGTGAAACTGGAGCCTATTATACAGAGTGAAGTAAGCCAGAAGGAAAAACATAAATACAGTATACTAACGCATATATATGGAATTTAGGAAGATGGTAACAATAACCCGGTGTATGAGACAGCAAAAGAGACACTGATGTATAGAACAGTCTTATGGACTCTGTGGGAGAGGGAGAGGGTGGGAAGATTTGGGAGAATGACATTGAAACACGTAAAATATCATGTAAGAAACGAGTTGCCAGTCCAGGTTCGATGCACGATACTGGATGCTTGGGGCTAGTGCACTGGGACGACCCAGAGGGATGGTATGGGGAGGGAGGAGGGAGGAGGGTTCAGGATGGGGAACACATGTATACCTGTGGCGGATTCATTTTGATATTTGGCAAAACTAATACAATTATGTAAAGTTTAAAAATAAAATAAAATTTAAAAAAATATATATATATATATATTTGTGTCCTCAAAATCGTTGTGCTGAGTATATTTCTCTTTCTTTTGTAGATAGTTACAAGTTTCATTCTTGGAAGACTTTAGAATATTTTTTGGGGGGTGCCAAAAATTGATCAACATGTGTTTAAACGTGTATATAAAGAATCTTTCCCTTGAAATAATCTTTTTCAATCTGAATATTTGTGTCTTTTTTATGGTAACAAAAATTTTATTCTATTATCAGTTGGATTATTTTATTTCATTTTCTCTGTTCTCATTTCCTGAAACTATTAGATAGATATTGGGACTTCTGGATGAACTTCTATATGCTTCTAATGTTTTTCTTTTTTTTCTCTTCTATTTCTTTTCCATGGAATAAAATCAAACAGGAGACATACATGATTCCTGTCCTCCTGGAGCTCATATCTGCTTGCTATAAAAAAAAAAAAAAACAGAAAACAAATACAACACAGTAATATTTCCCTGATAACTTATCTCCTCCTGTAGTTTGTGACAACATAATTCCAATCTCTTCCTCTGTCTTCACATGGCTTTTTCCTGTGTCTCTGTGTATTCTTTTCAGTATCATGTATAGATGACTGCCACTGGAGTTAGGGTTCACCCACATCCAGGATGATCTCATATCTAGTTCCTTACCTTAAGGAAGGTATATATACACCTTAAATATACCTTTAATATATTTAAGGTAGGTATATATACCTTAAATATATCTGCAAAGACGCTTATTCCATACAAGGTTAACTTTCTGAGGTTCCAGGTGGGAAGATCATTTGGAGAAGAGGGGCACTATTCTACCCACTATTAATAGTGATTCTTTAAAACATGTGTTTCCATACTGTAATACTTTAACGTTTGCAAAAAAATTTGCTTCATAGATTAAAAAATTAATTTTTATTTAGCTGTGAGTTGGAAAACCAACCCCACATCACTGAAACTTTCAAACTGATCCTCCACCTACTCAGCTTTGGAGAGGCTGGGAAGGCATATGGTCCAGTTGACTCTCTCCAAGGTCATAAGTAAAACAATATTTATTCTTTAAAAGCAAATATACTTAGCTTTATTAGCCCAAGATGCTTCCATCTACATGGCTCTATAGAGATGACAAAGCAGCTTTGTGCTTGTATTCTTTCAGAAATACTGGAGATGAATATTGCTCTGCATGAACACTGAGCTTTGATACCTGCTAAATCCTATAGTTATGCCTATTGGCGGATAAGACAGATTACAACTGCATTTTATATTTTGCATTTATCATAAAGACCTATTACCCTTAGGTTTTCCATTCCCCAAGCTTCTTGACATTGGTGGCACTAAAAGGACACTCTAAAGTACAGCAAATTCCTCTGTTTTTTATTCCCACATTTAATCTCACTCAGTCGGTAGTAGCAGGTGAAGTTTTTAAAAAACAAAAAAACAGAAACAGTCAACTTATCATGTGAGACTCCTAGTTCTAACATTAATATTTTCTAAAGAGTCTAAAACATTTATAAGTGGCTTTTGTTTGCTTATAACTCCCCTCCTATGTTTTAATTACCAAACACTGAAAACAACATTTCTGTTGCATATTGTCTCAAATTCAATAGATGCACAAACAGTGAAGTCTGAAATCAAGAGTCACAGATGAGGAATTTTGATATAATTGAATGTGAAGCATCTCATCAGAGGAAAATGGCTTTACTTTAACATACACAAATTTAAGAGCACAGGATATTTTGAATTGCAAAAGCAATCACTACAAGTATATGCAAAATTAGTTACATTTTGTCAACATACAGTAACTTTTTCTATTCAAGAGAGATTTTTAAAAATTTATTTATTTGTCTATGATATAATTTATATTCAAGAAAGCTTATTCCAAGGCATGAGCTTGACCTTGGCTATGTAACACCTGCCATCTACCAAATGGAAGTGCAGTGTTCAGAAAAGTGGCAAAAGGGAGTGGCTATAAGAGAAAGAGCAAACCCAATAAAGACATATAAAATTGTTCACAGGATAGGCAAAACACACACACACACACACACAGACCTAAAAAAAAAAAAAAAAAACTCAAAAGAGTTTTAGCCAATGGCAGGCTTCTTTCCTAAAGCAGGCTGACTTAGTATCTAGGAATTTGGGACAAAGGGTTGGGTTTCTAGACACAGGTTGAGGCTCACTTGTTTTACCGTATTTTGGAATCAATGATTAGATCCTCTGGTAAGAGTCTAATTTAGTTCAAGGTAAGTAACACTCTGATAATGAACATGTTTGGATGGGGCACTCTTATATTTGAGGCATTCAATTCTAATTTCCCCTACAGGAGCCCTGGAGAAGGAAATGGCAACCCACTCTAGTATTCTTGCCTAGAGAATTTCATGGGCAGAAGTGCCTGGAGAGCTACAGTCCATGGGATTGCAAAGAGTCGGATGCCACTGAGCAACTAACACAATGCGCACACACACACACACACACAAAATACAAGTGCAATTATAGCAGACTTTTAGTCTATATAACTTAAAATGTTAGAGATCAGACTTAAATACCAATGATAACACTTTCAAAAATAAGTAGTTTTATGCTAACTCACTTCAGTCGTGTCCGACTCTGTGCGACCCCATAGGCAGCAGCTCACCAGGGTCCCCCGCCCCTGGGATTCTCCAGGCAAGAACACTGGAGTGGGTTGCCATTTCCTTCTCCAGTGCATGAAAGTGAAAAGTGAAAGTGAAGTCGCTCAGTCGTGTCTGACTTTTAGCGACCCCATGGACTGCAGCCTACCAGGCTCCTCCATCCATGGGATTTTCCAGGCAAGAGTGGGCACCGGAGTGGGGTGCCTTTGCCTTCTCCGACACCACCTCTACTAGGTACTTAATATTATTACTTTACAGATGGATAATAAACTAGGAAATATAAGAAATTTTGAATACTTTATCTGATTCTGTAATTCTCTGTATTTCTACTTGTGCAATGAGAATCGAAATACCTGGGTTTAGCTGCCTTCAAACAATGAGGATGAGCATATTAGAAAAAGAATACATCAATATAATAATGGTGCTAAGCATTCATATAGGCCTCAAAGGGGCCATGAGACACCCCTTTATTCCTCTCAAAAGAAACCCCACATCAATTAGCAATTCCAAACAGTTTTTAATCTTGTCTTGTGACAAGTCATTGGGCCATAATTGACTCTGAAGACAAATGGCTTTGTAATTTTTATGGTAGACATTGAGAAGAATAATACTGTAGTAAATATTTTCTATACCCTACTACTATACTGTCACCTGCCCTGGGTATGCCTTGTAGGTCTCTTATTACTCTCCCAGAGAAAGAATAATTATGGGACAATAAAACCATATTCTAACACATACTTAAACAATTTCTAGATAACACATACTGCTGGGCCAACAATTCTGATCTAGTACAGTATCTTGAAGGAAGAGTAAGAAAGGCTTTTATCTCTTCTCAAATCATGACCGGAGAAGGCAATGGTACCCCACTCCAGTACTCTTGCCTGGAAAATCCCATGGGCGGAGGAGCCTGGTGGGCTACAGTCCATGGGGTTTCTAAGAGTCAGACACGACAGAGCGACTTGACTTTCACATTTCACTTTCATGCATTGGAGAAGGAAATGGCAATCTATTCCAGTGTTCTTTCCTGGAGAATCCCAGGGATGGGGGAGCCTGGTGGGCTGCCGTCTATGGGGTCGAACGGAGTCAGACATGACGGAAGTGACTTAGCAGCAGCAGGAGCAAATCATGACATGTGTTTGTTCAGTAACCAAGGATATAACCAGCTTTCTTACTTTACTGACAGACAGTAGAATACCAGACAGGAAAGTTTTGATGATGAAAGTTTGGGGTAGGGACAGACAGGAGGGATAGACTAAAGAATCAATCCAAAACACAGAGTACTGCATAAAAAAGAAGGCCTTTGGGAGAAGTGAGGAGCAAGTCATGGGCACCAGGCATATGAAAAAGTGAAAAGAAGTAAGGAAGTTGTGAGAGAAGCTTTGATGACTTGACAATTGTCCTAGAGCTGACACTAGAGAGAACTACCAACTATGAAAATGAGCTTCACTCTGATAAATGTGATCCACAAACTACATTTTAAGAAACACTGATCTAGAGGGTCTCATCTAAGTTAAGTCATGTTCTTTTTTTTTTTTTCCTGCCTCCACTTAATTGGATAAACAAGACTGATGCTGTGTTTCAGTTAAATAAGTACTACTTATTGCTTATCACACACTTGTAAAGCACAAAAGCATACAAACAGTAGAATGGAATCTGTTGGAGAATTGCTTATTCATCAAATGGTGTCTGTTTTCTCAATGTTATTCTGCCAGTCCTGCTTAGTTATAAACAAGTCCTTGGGACCATGTTGATAAGTTTGCTTCAATATTTTCACTTGTAACATTATGTGTGTCTCCAACCTCTTAAAGTACAGAGAATCTTCAAAAGAAAAATGGGCCTACGGTTATGAAATTCTGGCAATAGCCATTAAAAGAAAAGAGAGTAACAAGTTTTTCATTAACTAAAATCAATAACATATGCCACTGCAATTTGCCATCATTGCAAAAACATTGCATTCCAATCAGAGAGAGTACAAAAGGATGTAAGTTCTACAGAGTCACAGAGGTAACCAAAATTAGGGCAATAAACTAGTCAGTGGTATGAAATCAATAGATTCATTGAGCTCCAAATCCTATGTAGAAGTCTTTAAAGCAAAAGTACGATATCCAAGGAGAAGGTGTAACACAAATCAATAAGGACCACTCTTAACCTGACAATAGAGTTGTGAAATGTATTCTGTTTGCTGTTTGATACCCATCAAAATTAATGAATCATTTTTATTTCAGAGAAAACAATCACAAGAGATTCTGTTTTCTAGCACAGAAGTCTCTTGGTAATAGACCATCCTGAGAGATGATATAGATACAGTTCTCCCTGAAATCTGTTTTTGCTGTACAATCCCCTCTCTAAAGAGTCTTCTCCTCCCTCTAAAAAGTAAGTGCTGAAAGTCATCCTGAAGAAGAAAAAAAAAAAAAAAAAAACAATTCAATTAGTAAAGGGGCTTTTGAAAATGATGTAGAAGTAAACTTGTATACATATTTAAAAAGTACCACTATAGAGCTTCCCTGGTGGCTCAGTGGTAAAGAATCTGCCTGCAGATTAAATGCAGGAGACATGGGTTCAATTTCTGGTCTGGAAAGGTCCCATGTGCCATGGAGACACTAAACCTGTGCACAAGTGCTGGGCCTGTGATCTAGAGCCTGGGAGCCACAACCACTAAGCCCATGTGCCGCAACTACTGAAGCCTGCACTACCCTAGAACCCGTGCTCTGCAACAAGAGACATTACCACAGTGAGAAGCCAGAGCACCGCAACTAGAGAGTAGCCCCCACTAGCCACAACTAGAGAAAAGCCCACACAGCAACAAAGACCCAGTACAGCGAAAAATAAATAATTTTTTAATTAAAAAAAAAAAAAAAAAAACTACTGGCCATTTTTCATTGTCCCATTCCCCTGCAGTGCTTCCTTAAAGTAAAACAGCTGGTTTCGGGGATCTTATCTCATAGTGACATCTGCTATTATGACATCTCACAAATGATTGGCACCATTTATTACACTAGTTATAATTTTTTTAGAAGTTACCATGTATGAGACACCATGCTGGTTTCTTTAGATTTGTTATTTCATTAACCCCTCAAAACTCCTATATTGTAGATATTAGTCACTTTTCAGATGAGGAAACCAAGATCTACAGAGGCCAAATAAAGTCATCAAGGTTATACAGTAATAGAGCTATATATATATATATATATATTCAACATTACAAAGTCAAAGGACAGTTCCCAGCACTCACCTCTTAGATACTGGGATGCACAATGATTGAGCGTTATAGTAGAGGAATCTACTGATTCCAAGTAAAGCCATCCATACAGCTGCATGCTTATGACTGTATGGAAGAGACAATCAAAAAGAATTAGGGTCTCAATCCAAAATGTGAGAATGATTTCATTTCCTTTTGGTATAAATAATATTTTATTCTTTGCTATTCCTTAATTCGAATATTTTTCAAAAGCATATATGTCTGGATACAGTCAGAGCTGGTTCAACTGGACTTTGTTTATGATTTGCTTTGTTTCTTAGAATGCTTTAAATTTTTATATAACTCAATTGATGCAAGGTTTCAAAATGCTTTAATGGCCCGTAAATGAACCAGGTTCTTAGTTTAGTTTGCTTTCAATCCAAATCCATAGTATCAGTTTTATAGATCTGTGGCTATAGGGCAGGTCCAACATTAGGTCAGAGTGAGTGAGCCTTCAAGATGTTTGAGCTGGATTTATAAAAGACAGAGGAACCAGAGATCAAATTGCTAACATCTGCTGGATCATTGAAAAAGCAAGAGAGTTCCAGAAAAATAGATACTTCTGCTTTATTGCAGAGAAGGCAATGGCAACCCACTCCAGTACTCTTGCCTGGCAAATCCCATGGATGGAGGAGCCTGGTAGGCTGCGGTCCATGGAGTCGCACAGAGTTGGACACGACTGAAGCGACTTAGGAGCAGCAGCAGTTGCTGCTTTATTGACTATGCCAAAGCCTTTGACTGTGTGGACCACAACAAACTCTGGAAAATTCTTCAAGAGATGGGAATACCAGACCACCTGACCTGCCTCTTGAGAAATCTGTATACAGGTCAGGAAGCAACAGTTAGAACTGAACATGGAACAACAGATGGGTTCCAAATCGGGAAAAGAATCCATCAAGGCTGTATATTGTCACCCTGCTTATTTGACTTCTATGCAGAGTACATCATCAGAAATGCTGGGCTGGATGAAGCACAAGCTGGAATCAAGATTGCTGGGAGAAATATCAATAATCTCAGATATACAGATAACACTGCCCTTATGGCAGAAAGTGAAGAAGGACTAAAGAGCCTCTTGATGAAAGTAAAAGGGGAGAGTGAAAAAGTTGGCTTAAGACTCAACATTCAGAAAACTAAAATCATGGCATCTGGACCCATCACTTCATGGCAAATAGACAGGGTAACAATGGAAACAGTGAGAGACTTTATTTGGAGGGGACTCCAAAATCACTGCAGATGGTGACTGCAGCCATGAAATTAAAAGACACTTGCTCCTTGGAAGAAAAGTTATGACCAACCTAGATAGCATATTACAAAGCAGAGACATTACTTTGCCAACAAAGGTCCGTCTAGTCAAAGCTATGGTTTTTCCAGTGGTCATGTGGGGATGTGAGAGTTGGACAATAAAGAAAGCTGAGCACTGAAGAATTGATGCTTTTGAACTGTGGTGTTGAAGAAGACTCTTGAGGGTCGTTGGGCTGCAAGGAGATCTAATCAGTCCATTCTACAGGAAATCAGTCCTGAATATTCACTGGAAGGACTGATGCTGAAGCTGAAACTCCAATACTTTAGCCACCTGATGCAAAGAACTGACTTATTTCAAAAGACCCTGATGCTGAGAAAGATTGAAGGTGGGAGGAGAATGGGACAACAGAGGTTGAGGTGGTTGGATGGCATCACCGACTCAATGGACATGAGTTTGAGTAAACTCCAGAAGTTGGCAATGGACAGGGAGGCCTGGTGTGCTGCAGTCCATGGAGTCACAGAGAGTGGGACAGGACTGAACAACTGAACCGAACTGAGTGAGGCACCTAGGGTACAAAACTGACAGAAGCCCACACTGAAGAATGCCCCACCCTGAGAAGGCGTGTCCTCTTAAACTCTGTGCCAGAGGCACCTCACTTACCTCATTCTAGTCCAGGTCCTGCAAGTAGGAATTCCAGCTTACAATTCCTGGTGACTCCTGGTGACTAACAAAGGGATATGACCCCAATTGCCTTTTTTTTGGACAATCCAAAAAGGTTCATACCTGTAGATACTTCCACTAACTCACCAAAGGTAAAAATGGGCTTTGAATATTGAAACAGTAAAGATTTCAGGAAATCATTCATATTCTGTTCAGTTAGTCTCAAAATCTAAAAGATGGCTGGTGCAGGAACTCCAATAAATGTTCAGCTGTCTTTGCAACAGAGATGTTTTCCCTTTCATGACAACGGATATATGTTTGTTGCAAAAAAGCTACAATATTAACTTCATGAACAATTAATACCATTTTCCCACCAACTGAGGTAAGTAACTAGCTCAAACTGGTTTCAGGTCTGTCCCAGGAGATAAAGAGTCTCCAATGTAATAACATCAGCAGAATCTGATAGTGTTTAGCAATTTCTGCTTATCAGAGCAGAATTAAATCACAAGGTAAGTGAATTATAGAGTTCCTTACTCTATCAGAAAAGGTTTCCACATGATCATAGTTAAGGTCAGCAGTAGTGTGCTAAAGTTGCCCACAATTCATTAGCTGGTGAATCTAGTTTCCAATTCAATTTCTTAGTTTCATGAATACAGGAATCACAACTACTTGTAAAACTCAATTTTAGAACATGAAATTACGAGATAGCATTATAAAGCATTCTTGACTTTTCTAAGACACCCATTTGTGAATTTATCTGTAAAAGATGGAGCATAGGCAGCTAAAGATTCCTTGAAATGTATAACAGCTCAAAGAAATAATGCTAACAGAGACAAAATACATCATTACAATAAGTAAGCTCAAATATGCATCTCTTTGCGCTTGGGCATGTACCAGCACAAGACACAGAAATTACATACCTGAGAATTTTTAATGTGTGTTGACTTCAAATTGGAATAAAAGGACTCAAATTCATGTCAAGAAGAGCTCCATAGGGGTCACTGAAGCCATCCAAATGGTGGGATAAATTTTATGATAAAAACTATCCAGGCAACTTTAGGTTGTATGGAATATCATTTTAAGTATAAAACCTGTACCTTTAACTTTAGATTGTAGGGAATATATTGTTTTAAATATAAAACCCATTCCTTTAAATTTAATACTAAAAATCTGTTTAATATGCCCTTCGATCTTATCAAGTGGAATCAAGTGAGCATGATTAAACGCTTTAAATTTCAAAGATTTTTCTGAATTTCATGATCACCTGAAAGTCACTTTTTCACATTATTCAGATTATAGGTAGAAATGCAGGTAACATGATGTACTGAAGTGAATAGGTACCTGGCTGCAACATTGCAACATATTTATTTTGAGTGTGGCTCTCCTGTTTTCCCGGTTATTTTATTTCTTCTAAAACTAAAGATAATGTCAAACTAAAAGGAGATTTGGTGCCCTAGTTAGTTAGGTTCCCACTAGAGTTTTTATGTAAACTACTTAATTCAGTGTATACATGCTAAAATGGAATCACTAAATAACCTTAATCACAACTATGTAATTGTCCCTTTTAAGTTTCCTGTGTGCTTCTGTAGGATATAAGAAAGAGTTACTTTCCTTTATAAACAATAAAGTACTGAGTTATTGATATAACTATCAATTTTAGATCACTAAAATATCAGGGTCAGAAAAGCTCCTAAAGATTGTATAGCCCTACATCCTCATTTTACAGTGGAAAATTAGGCCCATAAAGAAAAACAAAAATTATAGAAATAACTGGAAGTAAAACTGACAATCTGTCATGTCACTATATGATCATGTACTATGACATCTCACACTCAGACAAAATACTTAGAACACTGAAATAGTAAAAAAAAAACAAAACCAAAAAAACGTTTCATCTATCTAGATCTGGTCTCCAAGATATATGAAACCTTGAACATTTCTTCTAAGTTACTTATTCTCTAACTAAAACAACTTTTTACATTAAAAAAATTTTTTTTCTGACTATACCATAAAGCATGTGGGATCTTAGTTTCCCCACCAGGGATTGAACCCATGACCCCTGAAATGAAAGCTCTGAGTCTTAACCACTGGACCAACAGGGAAGTCCCACAAAACAACGTTTTCCTCCCATTTCAACACTGACACCTAAAGTTTTGTCTTGCTTCTGTGGCTAAGAGTCATGTGAGTGAGAAAGCTTCTATTTCTCTGTCACATAGAGAAAAACTAAGTATTTTCCTTTTAAATACCTCTTTGAAAGTGAAAAGTGAAAGTGAAGTCACTCAGTCATGCCCGACTCTTTGCAGCCCCATGGACTGTAGCCTACCAGGCTCCTCCATCCATGGGATTTTCCAGGCAAGAATACTGGACTGGGTTGCCATTTCCTTCTCCAGGAGATCTTCCCGACCCAGGGAGTAAACCTGGTTCTCCTGCATTGTAGGCAGATGCTTTACCATCTGAGCCACCAGGGAAGTTTAGGTTTTTGCAATTTATTTTTTACAAATTAAATGAGCATATAGTGCAGAGTTCCCATACATCATCCCTCACAATATGCCCCATTATTAACATCTTGTATTAGTGTGATACATTTGTTATAATTAACGAACCAATACCATTAGACTATTATCAACTAAAGATGTAGTTTACATTTATACTAAGTTTGATTCTGTGTTGTACAATTTTATGGGTTTTGACAAATGCATAAATAAAGTCCACCATTACAATATCACACAGATAAGTTTTGCCTCTGTAAAAACTCTTCTATGTGCTTCATCTAATCAAACCTCTCCTGTTCCCTTGATCTATGGAAACCATCCACTTTCTTACAGTCTCTCTAGTTTTGTCTTTTCCAGAAAGTCATATAGCTGGAATCATACAACATGTCACCTTTTCAGAATCACTTTTTTCACAACATGTGTTTAAGATCCATCTCTGCCTTCTTGTGGCTCAATAGCTCATTTCTTTTTTTTTTCACTGAATAATATTATATATAGATATATATGACTGTTTGCTCACTCATTCACCTGTTGAAGGACATCTCAGTTGCTTGAATTTTTGCCAATATTGAAAAAGTTTTCAATATTGTTATAAACATACACGCACAGGTTTTTGTATGAACGCAAGTTTTCAACTCAATAGGGTAAAAACCTAGGAGAGCAATTACTGGATTGTATAATAATACTATTTTTAGATTTGTAAGAAACTGTCAAACTCTCTTATAAAGTGGCTGTATTATTTTGTATTCCCACCAGCAGTGAATGGGAGGTGAGGAAGCTGCAGAAGAACAGTTTGAAGATAGCAGAGACTGGTTCATGAAGTTTAAGAAAAGACACTGTCTCCATAACATAAAAAGTACAATGTGAAATAGCAAGTGCTAATGTAAAAGCTACAGAAAGTTATATATAGCTAGGATAATTAATGCGGAGAAGGCAATGGCACCCCACTCCAATACTCTTGCCTGGAAAATCCCATGGACAGAGGAGCCTGGTAGGCTGCAGTCCATGGGGTCGCTAAGAGTCAGACATGACTGAGCAACTTCACTTTCACTTTTCACTTTCATGCATTGGAGAAGGAAATGGCAACCCACTCCAGTGTTCTTGCCTGGAGAATCCCAGGGAAGGGGGAGCCTGGTAGGCTGCCGTCCATGGGGTCCCACAGAGTCGGACATGACTGAAGTGACTTAGCAGCAGCAGCAGGATAATTAATGAAGGTGGGTAAACTAAACAAACATTATCAAGATAGACAAATAGCCTTATTTTGAAAGAAGACATCACCTTGGACTTTCATAGCAAGGAGTCAATGCCTGGTTACAAAGCTTCAACGGACAGGATGATACTCTTCTTAGGGGTAATGCAACTGGTGACTTGAAGTTGAAACTGATACCCATTAACCATTCTGAAAATCCTAGGGCCCTTCAGCTGCTGCTAAGTCCTTCAGTTGTGTCCGACTCTGTGCGACCCCATAGATGGCAGCCCACCAGGCTCCTCTGTCCCTGGGATTCACCAGGCAAGAACACTGGAGTGGGTTGCCATTTCCTTCTCCAACGCATGAAAGTGAAAAGTGAAAGGGAAGTCGCTCAGTTGTGTCTGACTCTTCGAGACCCCATGGACTGCAGCCCACCAGGCTCCTCTGTTCACGGGATTTTCCAGGCAAGAGTACTGGAGTGGGGTGCCATTGCCTTCTCCAATTATGCTAATGTGATTCTGCCTGTGCTCTATAAATAGAACAACAAAGCCTGCATGATAGCACATCTGTTTACAATATTGTTGACTATTTTAAGTCCACCATTGAGACTTACAGCTCAGGAAAAAAGAGATTCCTTTCAAAATATTTCTGCTCATGGACAATGAACCTAGTCACCAAAGAGCTCTGATGAAGATGGACAATAAGATTATAGTTGTCTTCATGCCTGCTAACACAACAGCAGCCCATAGACCAAGGCATCATTTTTAATTTTAAGACTTACAATTTAAGAAATACATTTCATAAGACTGTGAGGAGAAGGGGTGACAAAGGATGAGACTGTTGGATGCCACCATCAACTCAGTGGACATGAGTTTGAGCAAATAGGGAGACAGTGAAGGACAGGGAAGCCTGGCGTGCTATAGCTCATTGGGTTGCAAAGAGTTGGACATGACTGAGTGACTGAACAACAACATAGCTGCCATAAATAGTGATTCCTTTGATGGATCTGGGCAAATTCAAGTGAAAACTTTCTGGAAAGGAGTTACGTTACCATTCTAGAAGACCTTAAGAACATGCATAATTCAAGGGAAGGGGTCAAAATAGAAACATTCCCAGAAGTTCGGAAGTTGATTCCAACCGTCATGGATGACTGAGGGGTTCAAGACTTCAGTGGAGAAAGTCATTGCAGATGTAGCAGAAATAGCAAGAGAAATAGAATTAGAAGTGGAGCTTGAAGACTTGACTGAATTGCTACAATCTCAGGATAATACTTTAACAGAAGAGGAGGTACCTCTTATGGATGAACAAGGAAAGTGGTTTCTTGAGATTGAATCTACTTTCAGTGAAGACGTTGTAAAGACTGTTGATATGGCAATGAAGGATTTAGAATATTACAGAA
Organism: Bos grunniens; assembly: GCF_055505025.1. Taxonomy (NCBI): domain Eukaryota; kingdom Metazoa; phylum Chordata; class Mammalia; order Artiodactyla; family Bovidae; genus Bos; species Bos grunniens. The sequence goes on from NC_141194.1 coordinate 140,394,277, forward strand.
TCTTAGTTTATAAAAGAGCAATATGGTTTAAGAGGAATGACTCCAATTTTGAAAGAAGTTCTACTCTGGGTAAAATGCTATCAAACAGCATTGCACACTACAGAGAAATCATTCATAAAAGCAAGAGTCAACTGGCATAGAAAATCTCATTACTGTCTTATTTTAACATATTACTACAGATACTCTAGGCTTCAGAAACCACTACCCTGATTAGTAAGCAGCCATCAGCACTGAGGCAAGACTCTCCACCAGCAATGAGATTACCACTTGCTGAAGGCTCAGCTGCATTTTTTAACAATAAGGCATTTTTAAATAGGTATGTACATTTTTAGACACAATGTGATTGAACACTCAATAGACTAAAATATAGTGTCAATGTAACTTTTTTATGCAATGCTGCTGCTGCTGCTAAGTCGCTTCAGTCGTGTCCAACTCTGTGCGACCCCATAGACGGCAGCCCACGAGGCTCCCCCGTCCCTGGGATTCTCCAGGCAAGAACACTGGAGTGGGTTGCCATTTCCTTCTCCAATGCATGAAAGTGAAAAGTGAAAGTGAAGTCGCTCAGTCCTGTCCGACTCTTAGCGACCCCTCGGACTGCAGCATACCAGGCTCCTCCCTCCACGGGATTTTCCAGGCAAGAATACTGGAGTGGGGTGCCATTGCCTTCTCCTTTCTATGCACTAGGAAACCAAAAAATTTATGTGACCTGTTTTATTGAAATATTCATTTTATTATGGTGGTCTGGAAGTGAAACCACAATGTCTCTGTGATAAGCCTGTGTTTCTGCAATACATTTAGATTATTTTGTCATGGTCTGCCTTCTAATATGGAATCAATTGAGTTTCTAAATGAATTTTTTAACTTGCATACTTTAAGGTTCAATTTTTGTGCTACAAAGTTCTGAGTTTTGAAAAATGCGTATTGTCATGTAGCCACCCACACAATATAATACAAAATAGTTTAATTTCCCTAAAAGTTTCCATATGCCTCAACTATTCAAATTTCTTCTACCTTGAACTCAGGGCAACTACTAATCTATTTATTACCTCTAAAATCTGCCTTTTTCAAAATATCATACAAATGGAATCAGGAAACAGTGGAAACAGTATCAGACTTTATTTTTCTAGGCTCCAAAATCACTACAGATGGTGACTGCAGCCGTGAAATTAAAAGACTCTTACTCCTTGGAAGGAAAGTTATGACCAACCTAGATAGCATATTCAAAAGCAGAGACATTACTTTGCCAACAAAGGTCCATCTAGTCAAGGCTATGGTTTTTCCTGTGGTCATGTATGGATGTGAGAGTTGGACTGTGAAGAAGGCTGAGCACCGAACTACTGATGCTTTTGAACTGTGGTGTTGGAGAAGACTCTTGAGAGTCCCTTGGACTGCAAGGAGATCCAACCAGTCCATTCTGAAGGAGATCAGCCCTGGGATTTCTTTGGAAGGACTGATGCTAAAGCTGAAACTCCAGTACTTTGGCCACCTCATGTGAAGAGTTGACTCATTGGAAAAGACCCTGATGCTGGGAGGGATTGGGGGAAGGAGGAGAAGGGGACGACAGAGGATGAGGTGGCTGGATGGCATCACTGACTCGATGGACGTGAGTCTGGGTGAACTCCGGGAGTTGGTGATGGACAGGGAGGCCTGGCGTGCTGCGATTCATGGGGTCGCAAAGAGTCGGACACGACTGCGCGACTGATATGTTCTAATCATATATAGCCTTTTCAGACTGATTTCTTTCATTTAGCAATATTCATTTAAGATTTATCCATGTTTTTGCATGGCTTGATAGCTCATTCCTTTTTACTGCTGATAGTATTCCACTGTATGGCTACACCACAGTTCATTTATGCATTTACCTACTGAAGGACATCTTGGCTGCTTACAGTGTTTATGAGTTTTGCTACAAACATTCATATGCAAGTTTCATATGGCCCTAAGTTTTCATATTGGTTGAGTAAATACCTAGGAATGTGACTGATAAATCACATGGTAAGCCTATGTTTACCTTTGTGAGAAACTGTCAAACTGTTTTCCAACATCACTTGACTGTTTTCCATTCCTGTCAGCAATGAATGAGAGTTCCTTTTGCTTCGCATCCTCACAAGGCATTTGTATAGTCAGATTTTTTGTATGTTAGGCATTTTCATAGGGGTATAGCTGGAACATATTGCTATTTTAATTTGCATTTCCCTAATGATAGACAATGTTGAACATCTTTTCATATGGTTATTTGCCATCTGTATATCTACTTTGATGAGGAGTCTTTTAAGGTCTTTGCCTTATTTTTAAAACCAGGTGGTTGTTTCCTTATTGTTTCATTATTTTGAAATGTATATAAACGTCAAATTGTCATGTTTTACACCTGAAACTAATATAATGTTATGTGTCAATAATACCACAATTTAAAAACAAACACAATGCTATATTTAAAATAGATAAGCAACAAGGACCTACTATATAGCATAGGGAACTCTGCTTATTATTCCGTAATAGTCTAAATGGGAAAAGAATTTGAAAAAGAATAGACACAAGTATATTATAATTAAATCACTTTGCTGTACACCTGAAACTAATACAATGTTATTAATCAACTATACTCCAATATAAGATAAAGTTAAGCACACATAAACCAAAAGAGGTCTTTGTATATTTTTGATGTAAGGTCTTCCCTGGTGGCTCAGTTGGTAAAGAGTCTGCCTTCAATGTGGGAGACCCAGGTTCAATCCCTGGGTCAGGAAGATCCCCTGAGAAGGAAATGGCAATCCACTCTAGTATTTTGCCTGGAGAATCCCATGGACAGAAGAGCCTGGTGGGCTACAGTCCATGGGGTCACAGAGAATCAGACAGGACTGAATAACTAACACTTTACTAGATGATATGTGATTCACAAATGTTTCCTACTGGTTATGGCTTGTCTTTTCCATCTCTTATCATTTTACTTTGCAGAGCAGATCTATTTTTTTTTTATTTTAGTGAAGTCCAATAGATTCAGTTTTTTTTCTTTTGTGGATGATACAGCTAGTATTGTAGTAAACTCTTATCACGAAACTCAAAATCACATAGGTTTTCTCACATTATCTTCTACAAACTTTATAATTTTACATCTTATATTTAAGTATATGATACATTTGAAGTTAATGTTTGTGAAAAGTGTAAGGTCTGTGTTTAGTTTCATTTTTTTTTAATAAATTTATTTATTTTAATTGGAGGTTAATTACTTTACAATATTGTATTGGTTTCGCCATACATCAACATGAATCTGCCACAGGTATACACGTGTTCCCCATCCTGAACCCCCTCCCTCCTCCCTCCCCATACCATCCCTCTGGGTCGTCCCAGTGCACCAGCCCCAAGCAACCAGTATCATGAATCAAACTTGGACTGGCGACTCGTTTCATATATGATATTATACATGTTTCAATTCCATTCTCCCAAATCATCCCACCCTCTCCCTCTCCCACAGAGTCTGAAAGACTGTTCTATACATCTGTGTCTCTTTTGCTGTCTCGCATACAGGGTTATCATTACCATCTTTCCCATATATATGCGTTAGTATGCTGTATTGGTGTTTTTATTTCTTCCTTACTTCATTCTCTATAATAGGCTCCAGTTTTGCTTTATTGTTGTCAAATCGTTCCAGCAGTGTTTTAGAAAAATCTACTCTTTCTCCATTAAATAACTTTTGTGTCTTTGTCAAATACCAGTTGACTGTATTTGTTCAAGTCTATTTCTGGGTTCTCAATTCTATTATATTGATCTAAGTGTTCTTTTTTTTTTTTTCCACCAATACAACACTGTATTGGTTACTTTATCTTTAAAAAAGTTTTCAAATCAGGTTGTGTTAACATTCCAACTTTGATACTCTTCAATATTTTGCAGGTTATTCTTTTTCTTTCTATATAACTTGGAGTGTCAGTTTTTCAATATCTAAGAACTAGCTTGCAGGGATTTTCTTTGGGATTATATTAAATCTACATAGTTGGGAAGAATTGACATTAACGATAGTGAGTTTTCCAATTCATGAACAAGGACTTATTTAAATTTGCTTTGATTTCTTTCACCAGTGTTTTATAGTTTTCTACAAACAGATTCTTTGTGCTTTGTTTTTTATACCCAAGTATTTCATTATTTTTGATTCCATTGTAAATGTTACCATTTTATTAAAATTCTAATTCTAAATCTTAATTGCTGGTATATAAATAAATGATTGGCTATTAGAGAAATACGAATCAAAACTACAATGAAGTACCACCTCACACTGGTCAGAATGGCCATCATTGAAAAGTCCACAAACCATAAATGCTGCAGAGGGTGTGGAGAAAAGGGAGCCCTCCTACACTCTTGGTGGCAATGTAAATTGGTGCAGCCACTGGGGAAAACAGTATGGAGGTGCCTTAAAAAAACTAAAAATAGAGCTACCGTGTGACCCTGCAATCCCACTTCTGGCCATATACTCAGAGAGAAATAAATCAGTGTTTTTGTTTTCTTTCAATATATACCCAGGAATGCTTAATGTTTGATCTTTCGACAGGTCTCAGAGACTTCAAATTTCTCTGACATTCTCTTTTGTTTCCTACCTTGACTTTGTGCTTCCTTAAGATTTCCAGTCAGAAAGAATCTATTTCTTGTAGCACTTTCAGGTAAAACCCACTTTTATGATACTGATGCTCTGTTGGTATGACTGTGAAGTATGGATTTGGGGAGATTTCTGTAATCTTATGATTAAATAATCATCTATTAGTGGCTCTGTATCTCAGAACTATGACATTCAAAAATACTTCTCTATTTGTATTGCTTTTTGCCTTAGCACTTTACGGATGGCCTAGAACCAGCATTTCCAATCCTTGAACCCTGTTGACTATGTTTTAACACCTTAGGTAAGACACAAAGGCTAGATGGAGCTGAAATCAAAGGAATTCCCTTCCTCTGACTGGAAAAAGGCCCTAATATAGTCTTCAATCCTGTAGACTAGGATTTTGTTATGGAGAAGGATCTTGGTATATTTCACAATTATTATTCTTCCCTCACTTTTCCAGAACCACAAAGGGATCTTTCCTAGATACTCCATGATGAGAACCCAGTGGGATTTCTTTACGTAAAGCCCATGAAAATATGAAGGATTCTCCTATGACTGAAGCCCTTAGGTATTCATTATTCTGTTGAAAGTTAACACACAATTTCTAGAAAAAGTCATCAAAATGATCACTTTACTAGTCCTACTAACTTTTTTTGTTTGCCATATAATTAAAACTCTGTTTTTTTTTCTTTTGCATTTTATTTTATATTGGAGTATGGCCGATTAAAACATTGTGATAGTTTCAAGTAGATAGCAAATGGACTCAGCCATAGATATACATGTATCCATTCTTCCCCAAACTTCCCTTCCATCCAAGCTGCCAAATAATCCAACTAATTTATGGGTAAGGGACTTATGCTTCAAATAAAACATCCTTGAATGTGACTCTCGTGATACATTTGTCTCTCTAGATTTGGGGGTGGTTGCTCTGCAACCTCAGTTCAACAATTAGTCCAAGGAAAGTCATAGATTTTCAGTTTGTGTAATTTTTCTTATAGTTAATTTTGGAATGTTGGTTTTTAAACTGGGTAAATATTAGAGCTGAAACTGGAAGTCAAAATTGACTTTAAAACAAAAGTCCTAAGCAGAGATATAGCACTTAAATAATAAGGTAATAGGAAGATATGAAAATGATTTGGGAAAACTAAAGTTAAAAATGATACAGAAGAGTTAAAACTTCACAGAATATCACATTGAAGCAGAAAAAAAGAAGGAAACATGCAACTAAAAAGACATTCGAGGATATAGAGGAGAGAATGATTAAAGTAAGCAAAGTCAAATAAAAAATGATAAATGGTATCCAATAGGAAAAAAGCGAGCACTCCTGAAGAAGAGAATCAAAGTAAAAGAGGAGAAAAATGCAAAGATTTAAATCAGGAAACCGTACAGAATATAAGATTTAGCCTTAAGACAAAGTTTTCTTTTACTTGGTCACAGTGTAAATTAGTACAAAAAAGCAACACTAATAGATAGTTTAACTAAACTAGATTTCAGAGATAAAGAACACTGCTCTTCTTTAGTTGCTAAGCTGTGGCTGACTCTCTGCGACCCCATGCACTGTAGCCCACCAGGCTCCTCTGTCCATGAATTCTCAGGCGAAAATACTAGAGTGAGTTGTCATTTCCTCCTACAGGGGATCTTCCTGACCCAGGAATTGAACCCACATTTCCTGCATTGAAGGCAGATCTTTACCACTGAGCCACCAGAGAAGCCCAAAGAACACTGTACAATGTAGCAAAATTCATCTTTAGGCTTATAAAGGGGTAATATCAGTCCAGTCTCAGAAGTCTTCATCACAACAGTCACTATCAGAATATAGTGGATCAATGCTTAAAAGCATAAATGACCTAAGCATTTTATACTGAGCCACAGTGCCATTTAAGAATAAAAGAATAGACAAAATTTCAAATATACAATAACTCAGCACATATAGTTCTAATGAGCCCCTATTGCACAATGGAGAAACTGCTGCATAAAATCTGTTAATGGATACTTTAAAGATAGTAGGGATATGAAAATTGTTGTTACAAAAAAGAATCTAAATGCTTTTAAATGTAACTACAGAGAAATAATACAACAAAAGTCACACGATAATGATGAAAAGCTAAAAGGCAGTATAAGTAAATTTTCTAAATTTCTTAGCCATGGATCTAAAGATAACTTTAAGGTTGCCAAGTCAAATAACTGAGTGATAATACATACATATAAATTTAGAATAGTGAGCACCAATCATTCAAAAAATAGTGGCATAATTCACTAAAATTGGATAGTGAGGGAGGGAGATGGAGAGATGGATCAAAGTACATGTGAAGTAATTTCATAACTTCTTACAATGGGATAACAATAGATAAAATTTCCCACCGCCTTCAGATGGTAAAGAATCTGCCTGCAATGCAGGAGACCCAGGTTGGATACCTGGCCCAGGAAGATCCCCTAGAGAAGGGAATGGCAACCCACTCCAGTGCTCTTGCCTGGAGAATTTCATGGACAGAGAAGCCTGGTGGGTTACAGCCCATGGGGTCTCAAAGAGTTGGACACAACTGAACAATTAACAATCCCCCTGGTAGACAGCAGCTCCACTACAAATTTCTTAGCAAGAAACTGGCCTCATCAGTGATGAATATGTCATCTCCAAACACCATTTTTTTATTCCATGAAGGTACTGTTTGGGACCTTTAGTTGGGTGTTTCCATCTTTCATAGGGATTATAGATGCTTGCAGCAGAATATAGCACAACCAGCACCACTATGAGGAAGAAATGATACCTTCATTTTCCTTATTTTGAGGCATCACTGCCACTCTACACTAAAAACACTATCTTTCCATCTGGGTCTGGAAATCTAAACCCTGATATCAAGTTCCCTTTTCTTCCTCCCACTCCATAAAAACATGCCTTTTGACTCCTGGCACATGGATTAAAGTTTTATGGAGGGAAATTTGTCTCTACTGCTCTGTACTTATCTATTCTTTACCCCAAATGTACTTCCTAGGGACATGCCAATCTAGCCCCTAATCCTGAAAGGCCTCATGTCTCTTCCTTTTCACGTACCTGACTCTTCCTTTCATGCTGTTCCTTCTGTCATCAGACAACTTAGAGATACAGATGTATCTACTGGGAGGAAGGGTGCTTTCACCTTACTGACTTTAATCATCACCAGCTGTTCCACGTTGCCATTATCTTGGAATGGTGCAGTGCTATGGCTGCCCTTGAACCCGGCCAAGATGCATCTGATGTGGGCTCCTATTCACTCTGAGTAATGACCTAAATGTGCTGCCCTTTTTCCTCCATTCAGCTTTCTTAAAGTAACTGCAATTCTGTGAGTAGATGTATTACTGCTGCTGCTGCTAAGTCGCTTCAGTCGTGTCTGACTCTGTGTGATCCCATAGACAGCAGCCCATTAGGCTCCTCTGGCCCTGGGATTCTCCAGGCAAGAACACTGGAGTGGGTTGCCATTTCCTTCTCCAATGCATGAAAGTGAAAAGGGAAAGTGAAGTCGCTCAGTTGTGTCCAACTCTTAGCAACCCCATGGACTGCAGCCTACCAGGCTCCTCCATCCATGGATTTTCCAGGCAAGAGTACTGGAGTGGGGTGCCATTGCCTTCTCTGAGATGTATTACTAGAACTCAGGTACAGCAGTCTTTTTGTTCTCCTCCATGTCTTCTGAAATTGAAAGGACAAGAGGTTGAGCTCAGAACAGTATTGGGTGGTAAAAACAGAATGAAGGAGAAATGGGAAGGGGGTCTTAACGAGAATGGGTGCAGATTGGACAGAAGGATCGTGTCGGCCAGGACAGGTAAGCCTCTTGTAGGGGAGATGGTCAATAAAGAAGAGAAGCTTGGGTAGCATCATCTGACCTTGCTATCACCTATGGACTTGAGTTTAAAGAAGATCTTCTTCCCTTTGGTGCTTACGGTTCATTGTCTCCCAAGTACACCTGGCTTCTTTATTTCTTGGTCATCTTAGCCTTGTTCAAACTTCCCGGTTTCTACCCTAAGGGTCCTCGCTTTTTGTAGGAATCCCTCCCCAGGACCCCGAGGACCACACCCTTTCAGTGTTGTTTGGTCATCAAGGCACTCCCTTCAGATAATGGTAGCTAGAGAAGGCTTATACCTCACAAGTCACTATTCTGACACCTCCCTGGAGGGTGGGAATGCCAGGGGGAAATGTTCTGTGGTTTGAAATTGGGATATTTCCTTAACACCTCTAAAGAGCCTTCCCAAATGACCTTCTACTTCTCATCTTCCTGTGTTCAATTCTTGTGGCACATATGGCAGAAAGATGGTATTTCCTCTAAGCCATCCCTCATGGCCACCTCCCATATCCTTAATTCATTCTGTATCCTGTTTGTCACCATCAACTGCTAGTTGGGATGCCTTATGTGCTATCTCTTCAACTTAACACAACTGTATTTTAGCCTGAGTGGAGGTATAAATCATCTGTCTTCTCTCCAACAAATTACCCTTATATTTTTTGAAGAGCACTCACTTATTGGTTACTATCAGACAACTTTTTCCATCCTACCTGCTTTCCCCCATATCCTCATAGATCATATCAGTTTTCTGTTTTACAGTCTGAACTCACTTCCTGAGGCTCTCAAGGATTCAATAGAAAATCCTGCTCTACTGGTTATCTTGGTGTCGTTTCAAATCTGAGGGTTCATGTTCATTTCACTAAGGGATAGCACTCAGACTTGGTTTTTACCAGTGTAGGAATAAGGACAAATATTTATCTGCTGGAAGTTGTCCTGGGTGTTTGAATGCAAGAAAATACAACTGAGGACTGATAAATGCTCTCAGGGCTTGGCTTAACTAGAGGTGTGTCTTACATGAAATATATTTGTCAATATACTTTGGCACTCAACAGACACTTTTATAAACTTAGTTTACCACTGGTACTGTTAAGCTCCCTATCTCCTTTCCTCTCCTGAGGGCTTCTGGATAAAGGGAGATGATGTCACAGGAGGAACACTGGTGAAATTAATTTTTCTAAACAGTGGTAACAAACATCCAGCTTCTGGGAAGAGACAAATCCTCCAAGAGCAAGTTCTCTCCATTTAGCTCCCTAGATAGAGGGTCTCTCATTCAGGTTTTAGTCACTGGAGGAAAAACATAGTGAGGTTAGTGGAGTTTATAATCCTAAACTGACCAATAGGTTCATCTAACCTGTGGTCCTTACAATTGTTTGGCCTAGCAAGTGACTTCTAGATTTTCCATTGAGCATTTACTTCCTGAGTGCCTCCAAATACATTCATGGCCTAATTCTTGGAATCTGTGAATATGTTAGGTTACATGGTGATGGGGAATTAAGACTACAAATGACATTAAGGCTGCTAATCAGCTGACTTTAAAATAAGGGGATTTCTTGAATTATCACAATGGGTCCAAAAAAGTGGCAGAGGGCTACAGAAGAAAGGAGTCAGGGAGATGTGACAGTGGCAGTGATGCAATGAGACAGGTTATGTTTCCTAGCTTTGAAAATGAAAGAAATGACTATGTCCTCTAGAAGCTAAGAAAGGGCAAGAAAATGGCTTATCACTGTAGCCTTCAGAAAGGAATGCCGCTCTATTGGCACCTTGCCTTTATCCCAGTGAGACCCTGTTGCACTTCTATTCCAAAGCACTATAAACTAATAAATTCATGTTTTTTTTTAAGCTTCTAAACTTATGGTAACTGTTAAAGCATCAGTATAAAAGTAATATGCAGCACAAAGTAGTAATATATCATATCATAAACAATTTATTGAGACCTTGCTTTGAGTGAGTTGTTAGATGCCTGGGATTACATGCTATTGGGGGAAAAAACATATGATCCCTGATGCCAGAGTTTCTAGCCCAACACAGGAACTAAGTCTTGAGGGCATATCTCAGGATCAGTGTTAGGGATCTTGTCCTCCAGAATTCTGCTCCCGTTACTGTTTCCTGGACCTATTTTCAGGCCCTCTTCCCATTTAATCCTCAGAACGTTCTCAGAGCACCCTCCTTTCTACTGAGAGCTACATATCCTTCTGCCAACTGCTTCTCTTCTTACTTTCCTTTAGGCTCTCCCAACTTGATACAAATCTTCATCAAGACAAACCTCAAATACCAATTTCTTGGTTTCTGAGACTTTCTCTAACCTGAGAATAACCTATTTATTGATAACATTATGTATTTTTCTCCATATTCTTTTACATGAAAGAATATCACCTCAGTATAGATGCTAAAAGCATTTTTTTTTTCAATTAGTACGTTTGACCACATATCATCAGCACAGAGACAGAATGTAGGTTCTAAGGAGACCATGATCACATTGGCTTTGGATTCAGAGAAATCTGAGAAGATAAGAAACTTGAGCCAAAGCCTGATGATGACTTAAAATTTTATAGAGTTTGAGGCTTGCTACAATTCTTGATGGAGATAGGAAGGCTGACAGGCCTCACAGACTGTGTTTCCAAAAGGGCAGTGGTAGGATTCATAACAAAACAGATTTAACTGGAGTTCCCAAGTGGTGCAGCAGTAAAGAATTCACTTACCATTACATGAGACATAAGAGACGAGGGTTTGATCCCTGGGTAGGGAAGATCCCCTGAAGAAGGAAATAGCAACCCACTCCAGTAGTCTTGCCTGGAAAATTCCATGGACAGAGGAGCCTGAAGGGTTATAGTCCATGGGGTCACAAAGAGTTGGGCGTGATTGAGTACACACAAACATGGATCATCAGCCAGTTCTGTGCACCTAGGTCATAGATTAGTAACTGAGGAGTGTTAAAATGTATTAAACAATCACTCTGGTAGCTTCTCTGAAATCTGGTGAATCAAGTCTAATTCCTTCCCTCAACAAAAGTTTAGAGGTTACAACGTATGTCCAAATAAGTGTGACAAATGATGTGGGTCACCAAAGAAGAATAAAACAGGAGGCTCTGAAGTCAAGAGGTGAGTGGTTTTCTGCAATACAGCTTCTAGTAGTTAATGCCACCCACTCTGCAGAGAACGTTCTATAAAAATATAAATTTTATTATCTCTTCTAGTAAAGTTTATATACTCACTTTTGAGTATGTATCCCAGAAAAATCCTCAGATAAAATCCAAGAGCAAATGAACATGGCTGGTCTTCATAGTAATTCTGTGGAAGTGGATAGTTGGAGACTAGGTATTCATCTCTGGGGACAAATAAATAAAGGTGTTTACTCACTCTAAAATACTAGCCAGTGGTTCAAAGCAATCGCTTAAACTTCTGGACATATACACAGCAGCATAGACACAATTTATCACATTGGTACACACGGACTGAAAATTTTACAGTTGAAATGGAATGGTGGCTGGATTTGCTTTATGAATAGCCTAAGAAAAATATAGAAATAAGCGGGGAACTGGATATAATACGGATAGTAAAATCTTGATAACTGTTGAAGCTGGGTGATCCACACACCACTAGTGAATACTCTTTAAAAAAATATGTCTTCAAGTTATTTGCCTACTTTTTTAATTGTGCTAAAATACATGTAATGTAAAATTCATCACTTAAAATATTTTAGAGTTAACAAGTCAGTGACAAGTCAGTATAAGTATTAATCTTCACTATTTATTAATCTTCACTATTTATTTCTAGAATGTTTTCATCATTCAACTAGGAAGGCCATACCCACTAAGTAGCATGAATATAAACCAGAAAATAATGGATAAATAGCTTTAAAACACTTAAAGGGAAAAAAGAAGTGGCAAGCAAGAATTCCATTGCCAGTGACAGCATATTTCCAAAATAAAGACAAAATAAAAAATTAAAGTTTTAAAAGTAAAAGAATTCATCAGCAATAGACCTGCATTATCAAACACATTAAAAGAATTCATTCAGATAGAAGAAATAGACTCCCGTGAGAATATGGATTTACTCAATACAGTGGTGAACACTGAAAAACTGTAAATATTTGCATAAATATAAAAGATGGGTTTCTTTTATTTTTAAAATCACTTTGAAAAATAGTATTTTCAAGGGAAAGTCATAACAAGATTTATAGGACTATAAAATATGTAAAGGTAAAATAGATGACAACAATGACACAAAGGTCAGGGAAGAAATAAACATATAGTGCTATAAGGATACTATTCATAAAGTAATATCACATGAAGGCAGACTTTGAGAAGATTTAGCTGTATACTATCAACCCTGAAGGAGTCACTAAATTATTAAACTAAACAATGATAGCTAATAGAACAAAAAATATAAAGTAGAATAATGAAAAATAATTAGCTCCAAAGAAATTAGGGGCAAAAAAGGAAAAAGGAAACAAAATATAGAGGAAATAGAAAAAAAATACAAAATGTTAAACTTAATGTTATTCATGATTGAAGACTTAAATACAATTCTCTAAATACCATGTTGAATACACAGACAGAAAATCAGTAATGATATCAGTTCAGTCTCTCAATTGTGTCAAACTCTTTGCAACCCCATGGACTGCAGCACGCCAGGTTTCCGTGTCCAATGCCAACTCCCGGAGCTTGCTCAAACTTATGTCCATCGAGTCGGTGATACCATCCAACCATCTAATCCTCTGTCGTCCCCTTCTCTTGCCTTCAATCTTTCCCAGCATCAGGGTCTTTTCCAGCGAGTCAGTTCTTCTCATTAGGTGGCCAAAGTATTGGAGTTTCAGCATCAGTCCTTTCAGTGAAAATTCAGGACTGATTTGCTTTAGGACTGACTGATTTGATCCCCTTGTGGTCCAAGGGACTCTCAAGAGTCTTCTCCAACATCACCATTCAAAAGCATCAATTCTTCGGTGCTTAACTTTCTTTATAGTCCAAGTCTCACATCCATACATGGCTACAGGAAAAACCATAGCTTTGACTAGACTCAAGAGTCTTCTCCAACACCACCATTCAAAAGCATCAATTCTTCAGTGCTTAGCTTTCTTTATAGTCCAACTCTCAGATTCATACATGGCTACGGGAAAAACCATAGCTTTGACTAGACAGACCTTTGTCAGCAAAGCAATGTCTCTGCTTTTTAATATGCTCTCTAGAATAGTCATAGCTTTACTTCCAAGGAGCAAGCATCTTTTAATTTCATGCTGCAGTCACCATCTGCAGTGATTTTGGAGCCCAATAAAGATATAGAAGACTTGAAATACTGTATGAATCAAATTGGCCTAATTGACAGTTAGTAGAACACTCTGCCCAGCAATAGCAGAATAGTCTTTACAAGTACACAGAGAACATTTACCCAGATAGATCATATTCTGGGCCAAGGAAACAAGTACCAATATATTTTAAAAGACAAATCATATAATTTACTTTGTATATCTGTATGAGTATTAAATTTGAAATTAATGACAAAGATATGTTGTTTTATCAGTTATCATTCCCATTAAGTTTAAAATATTAAATCCACCCTTATTTAGATTATATGACTATCTATATAGAAATTCATGAAGAATCTAAAAATGCTCCTAGAAGTAACAAGGGTAATAAGAATCTACAATTTGTGTGGAAACACAAAATAACCCTAATAGCCAAAGTAATCATGGAAAAAAAAAATGGAGCTGGAGGAATCAACCTTTCTAACTTAAGACTATACTACAAAGCTATAGTCATCAAGACAGTATGGTATTGGCACAAAAACAGAAATATAAACCAATGGAACAAGATATAAAGCCCAGAGATAAACCCATACACATCTGGGCACATTATCTTTGACAAAGCAGGTGAGAATCTACAATGGAGAAAAGATAGCTTCTCCAATAGATGGTTCTAGGAAAAATGGACAGCTACATATAAAATAATGAAACTAGAACACTTTCTTAGAGAAGGAAATGGCAACCCACTCCAGTATTCTTGCCTGGAAAATACTGTGGACAGAGGAACCTGGTGGGCTGCTGTCCATGGGGTCACACAGAGTCGGACACAACTGAAGCAACTTAGCATGCATGTGTGCATTGGAGAAGGAAATGGTAACCCACTCCAGTGTTCTTGCCTGAGAGTCCCAGGGACAGAGGAGCCTGGTACGCTGCCATCTATGGGGTCGCACAGAGTTGGACACAACTGTAGTGACTTAGCAGCAGCAGCAGCAGAACACTTTCTAATATCATGCCCCCAAATAAATGAATTAAAGATTTAAATATTAGGGCTCCCCTGGTGACTCAGATGGTAAAGAATCTGCCTGCAATGCAGAAAACCCAGGTTTGATCCCTGGGTTAGGAAGATCCCCCTGAGAAGGGAATGGCAACACATTCCAGTAATCTTGCCTGGTAAATTCCATGACAGAGGAGCCTGGCAGGCTATAGTCCCAGAAGTTGCAAAGAGGTAGACATGACTGAGCAACTAATACTTTCACTTTCACTTTCACTTCTAGAAACTAGAAAGCTCTTATAGGAAAACATAGGCAGTACACCCTTTGACATACATCACAGCAATATCCTCTTTGACCCAACGCAGAATAATGGAAATAAAAACAAAAGTAAACAAACTTTAACTGAAAAGCTTTTGCACATCAAAGGAAACAAACAAAATTAAAAGACAACTCTCAGAATAGGAGAAAATAATTGAAAATTAAACACCTGACAAAGGATTAATCTCCAAAATATACAAACATCTCATGCAGCTTGATACCAGAAAAAAAAAAAAAAACAGCATAATCAAATAAGACATTTCTCCAAAGAAGACATACAGATGGCCAACAAAAACGTGAAAAGATGCTCAACATTGCTCATTATTAGAGAAATACAAACCAAAATTATAACAAGGTATCACCTCATATCAGTCAGAATTATCATCATTAAAAAATCTATAAACAATAAATGCTGGAGAGCATGTGGAGAAAAGGGAACCCTCTTACACTGTTGGTGGGAATGTAAAATGGTACAGTCACTAAGGAAACCGGGGCTTCCCAGGCACCGCTAGTGGTAAAGAACCTGCCTGACAATGCAGGAAAACTAACAGATACAGGTTCAATCCCTGGGTTAGGAAGATCCTCTGGAGGAGGAAATGGAAACCCACTCCAGTATTCTTGCCTGGAGAATCCCATAGACAGAGGAGCCTGGTGGGCTACAGTCCATGGGGTCACAAAGAGTCAGACAAGACTGAAGAGACTTAGAACACACACAGAATATGGAGGATGGTATGGGGATGCCTTAAAAAACTAGGAATAGAACTACCATATGACACAACAATCCCACTAATGGACATATATCCTGAGAAAACCATAATTTAAAGAGACACATATACCTCAATGTTTGTTGTAGAACTTTTTACAATAGCTTGGACATGGAAGAAATCTAGACGTCCATCCACAGATGAATGGATACAGAAATTGTGGTACATATATACAATGGAATATTACTCAGCTATAAAAAGAACACATTCAAGTCAGTCCTAATGAGGTGGATGAATCTAAAGTCTATTATACAGGGTGAAGTGAAGTAAGTCAGAAAGAGAAGGACAGATACTGTATATTAATGAATGCATATGGAATCTAGAAAGATGGTACTGATGAACCTATTTGCAGGGAAGCAACAGAGACACAGACATAGAGAACAGACTTGTGGACATGGTGGGGGAAGCAGAGGGTGGGATGAACTGAGAGAATAGCATGGAAATATAAAAATAGATAGCAAATGGGAATTTGCTGTGTGACACAGGGAGCTCAGCCCAGTGCCCTGTGACAACCTAGAGGGGTGAGATGGAATAGGAGATGGGAGGGAGATTCAGGAGGGAAAGGACAAATGTACACCTGTGGCTCATTCATGTTGATGTATGGCAGAGGCCAACACAATATTATAATGCAATTATCCTCCAATGAAAAAAATGAATAAAAAAGAGTAATAAGAATCTAAAAATGCTCCAAGAAGTAATAACTCTTGCTACATCATAAAAAACAAGGTCAATGTACAAAAAATTAATTTTATTTATATGTACTATCAATGAACACTTGGAAACCAAAATTTCCATAAACACAGTTTATGATAGCCTCAAAAAGTGAAATGTCAGGAATAAATCTAAGTAAATATGTGCTGGAATAGTATGCAGATAACTACAAAGGACTGCTGAAAGAAATCAAACAAAACCTAAACAGACAGATATATTATATTCCTATGATATGAAAACTCACATATAAGGGTTCTACAAGCGCATTTTCTCTAAACTGATAGAATAAATGCAATTCTTATAGGATTACTTTGTAGCTGAAAACAAGATTATAAAATGTACATTAAATGACAAAGGAGGTAGATCAACCAAAAATAATTTTTAAAAGTACAAAGGTAGAGGGCCCCAATTACTCTATTTTAAGATTTCAAGCTACAGCACTCAAGGTAGTTTGGTATAGAAAAAAGAGCTGAAATCCAGATTAATGAAACAGAAGAAACAGTCTAGAATGAGAGAAAACACATATGTTCAATGAATATTTGACAAATGTATAAAGGCAATTAAATGAAGAAAAGATAGTAACTTTAAAAAATGATGCTGAAACAACCCTATAGCAAATCAGTAAACGGCTCTATGTCACTGTTGATTGTTCTTAGGCATCATACAAAAAGCATGACCCATAAAAGAATCAACAGGGGCTGTCCTAAGATGGCAGAGGAATAGAACAGGGAAACCACTTTCCTCTCCACAGATTCACCGAAAGATTATTTGAACGCTGAGCAAATTCCACAAAATAACTTCTGAACACAGGCAGAGGACATAAGGCACCCAGAAAGGGAGCCCATTGTCTTCAAAAGGAGGTAGAACAAAATATAAAAGATAAAAAGTGAGACAAAAGAGTTACGGATGGAGACCTTTCCCGGGAAGGGAGTCTTAAAAGAGGAGAAGTTTCCAAACACCAGGAAACCCTCTCACCGGCAGGTCTGTGGGGAGTTTGGAATCTCAGAAGGCAACATAACCGGGAGGAAAATTAAATAAATAAATAAAACCCACAGATTATGTGCCTAACAGCAACTCCCAGCAGAGAAGTAGCCCAGACGCTGGCATCTGCCACCAGCAAGCGGGGGCTGAACGGGGAAGCACGGGCTGCATTGCTTAGGGTAAGGACCTGCCCTGAGGGCAACCTGAGGGAGCTAATGTGAGACAGCAATCCAAACTGTGGGATAGCCAGAGAGAGAGGGAAAAAAAGAGAGAGAGAGAACTATCCCGCAAAAAAACCTAACCTAACGCACTGCTGGGCCGGCTCACAGAACAAAGGACTCAGCGAATACCAGAGGAGAGCTAGCAGGTGCAGACTGTCCATCACCCACCAGAGGCAGGGAGGCAAGCAGGCAATAGCTAGAGCCAGAAAGGGGCAACCCCAGCCCCAGAGACAGCATCCTCTACCAAACTGAGAGCAGCCTCCCAGTTGCTAACCAAGACTTCCTGGGATTCTGGACAGTTGACATCTGCTGGGATGGTCACAGCCGGGGATCAGCTCCCCAGAGGAGACATACAGCACACCTGAGAGGGTGCGCCCGCTACACACCAAGGAAACCGAGTGGCTGGGACGGGGGAGGCGATAAGAGGTACCCCACCTGGGGAGAGTGTGCTCACCAAGCACCTGGTCGCCTGAGCTGCTCAGACCTGGGAAGGGCACAAAACACAGGCCCAACCAAGTGTGTGCCTTTGTGGAGTACCCGAGAACATGAACCTAAGTGGCTTAGACCTGGGAAATGCACGCAACACAGGGCCCGCTTTAGATAGTTCTCCTGCAGACCAACCGGGAGCCTGAGCAGTGTAGACCAGGAAAGAATACACGCTGTGCATGGGTGCAAACCCAGTGTGGCCAAGACACTGCGAGCACTCCCCACACACGCCAGTGATATTTGTTTGCAGTGTTTCTCCCTCCCCACAGCAGGACTGAACAAGTGAGCCTAAATAAGTTACCACCTTTGCCCCATTCTGTCAGGGCAGAAATTAGACGCTGAAGAGAACTGCAAACAGAAGAAGCCAAAATAAACACAGAGAACCGCTTTGGAAGTGACAGATGCAACAGATTAAAACGCTGTAGTTAGCACCAAGGACATTGGAAGGGGCCGATAGATCTTGAGAAGTATAAGCTGGAACAAGGAACTATCTCAAATTGAACTAATCCCAACTTCCTGCAATGGCTCCAGAGAAATTCCTAGATATATTTTACTATTATCATTTTTAAAACTTTTTTTAATTTTATTTTTAAGTTCTCTATTACTCCTTTAATTTTCCTTTTTATAACCCACTATTACCTTGCAAAAAAAAGACCTTGTGTTTAAAGCAAACTTCATATATATTTTTTATAATTTGTGTGATTCTGTTTTGTTTCTTTAATATTGTATTTTTGAGAGTCTAACCTCTAGATTTTTAATATTTGCTCTTTGGTATTTTTTATCAATTTTTTACCTTTAAGAATCCAATCTTCAGTACCCAATTTTACTTAGGAGTGTGATTATTGGCTTGATTGCTCTCTCCCACTTTGACTCTCCTTTTTCTCCCCCACGTCACCACCATCTCTTCCCTCCCCCTTCTCTTCTCTACCCAACTCTGGGAATCTCTGTGTGTGTTCCAGGCTGTGGAGAACACTTAGGAAACTGACTGCCACCTAGATCTGTCTCTCTCCTTTTGATTCCCCCCTTTCACCTCCCGGTCACCTATATCTCCTTACTCCCTCTCCTCTTCTCTATGGAACTCTATAAATCTCTCTGAGGGTTCCAGACTGTGGAGACCACATAGGAAATTGATTACTGGCTAGAATGCTCTCTCCCCTTTTGACTCCCCCTCTTCTCCTCCTGGTCACCTCTATCTCCCTCCTCCCTCTTCTCCTCTCCATGTAATTCTGTGAACCTCTCTGGGTATCCCTCACTGTGGAGAATCTTTTCACCATGAATGCAGATGTTTTCTCTTCAGTGCTGTATGGATGGAGAAGTCTTGAGGCTACGGTAAGAATGAGACTGAAAACCAGAGGCAGGAGGTTTAGGACCAAAACCCAGAGAATCCCAAAAAGGATAAACACAAAGTGAAATGCACCAAGACACATAGTAATGAAATTAACAAAGATCAAACACAAAGAACAATATTAAAAGCAGCAAGGGAAAAACAACAAATAACACACAATGGGATTCCAATAAGGATAACAGCTGATATTTCAATAGAAACTCTTCAGGCCAGGAGGGAATGGCAGGAAATACTTAAATTGATGAAAGAGAAAAATCTACAACCCAGATTACTGTACCCAGCAAGGATCTCATTCAAATATGAAGGAGAAATCAAAAGCTTTACAGACAAGCAAAAGCTGAGAGAATTCAGCACCACCAAACCAGCTCTTCAACAAATGTTAAAGGATCTTCTCTAGACAGGAAACACAGAAAACGTGTTTAAACTCGAACCCAAAACAACAAAGTAAACGGCAACGGGATCATGTTTATCAATAATTACCTTAAATGTAAATGTAGAACAGTCTTATGGACTCTGTGGGAGAGGGAGAGGGTGGGAAGATTTGGGAGAATGACATTAAAACATGTAAAAGATCATGTAAGAAACGAGTTGCCAGTCCAGGTTCAATGCACGATACTGGATGCTTGGGGCTAGTGCACTGAGACGACCCAGAGGGATGGTATGGGGAGGGAGGAGGGAGGAGGGTTCAGGATGGGGAACACATGTATACCTGTGGTGGATTCATTTTGATATTTGGCAAAAATAATACAATTATGTAAAGTTTTAAAATAAAATAAAATTTAAAAAAATGTAAATGAGTTGAATGCCCCCACAAAAGACAAAGACTGGCTGAATGGACACAAAAACAAGACCCCTATATATGCTGTCTACAAGAGACCCACCTCAAAACAAGGGACACACAGACTGAAAGTGAAGGGCTGGAAAAAGATATTTCACACAAATGGAGACCAAAAGAAGGCAGGAGTAGCAATACTCATAACAGATAAAATAAACTTTAAAATAAACACTGTGAAAAGAGACAAAAAAGGACACTACATAATGATCAAAGGATCAATCCAAGAAGAAGATATAACAATTATAAATATATATGCACCCAACATAGGAGCACTGCAATAGGTAAGGTAAATGCTACCAAGTATGAAAGGGGAAATTAACAAAAACACAATAATAGTGGGAGACTTTAATACCCCACTCACATCTATGGATAGATCAACTAAAGAGAAAATTAATAAGGAAACACAAACTTTAAACAATACACTGGACCAGTTAGACCTAATTGATATCTATTGGACATTTCACTCCAAAACAATGAATTTCACCTTTTTCTCAAGTGCACACAGAACCTTCTCCAGGATAGATCACATCCTGGGCCATAAATCTAGCCTTGGTAAATTCAAAAAAATTGAAATTGTTCGAAGAATCTTTTCTGACAACAGTGCAGTAAGATTAGATGTCAATTACAGGAGGCAAAAAAAAAAAAAAAAAAACTATTAAAAATTCCAACATATGGAGGCTAAACAACACAGAAATACAAACGATCATAAGAGACTACTATCACCAACTATATGCCAGTAAAATGGACAACTTGGAAAAAATGGACAAATTCTTAGAAAAGTATAACTTTCCAAAACTGAACCAGGAAGAAATAGAAAATCTTAACAGACCCATCACAAGCATGGAAATTGGAACTGTAATCAGAAATCTTCCAACAAACAAAAGCCCAGGACCAGATGGCCTCACAGCTGAATTCTACCAAAAATTTAGAGAAGAGCTAACACCTATCCTACTCAAACTCTTCCAGAAAACTGCAGAGGAAGGGTAACTTCCAAACTCATTCTATGAGGCCACCATCACCCTAATACCAAAACCAGACAAAGATGCCACAAAAAAAAGAAAACTACAGGCCAATATCACTGGTGAACATAGATACAAAAATCCCTAACTAAACTCTAGCAAACAGAATCCAACAACATATTAGAAAGATCATACATCATGACCAAGTGGGCTTTATCCCAGGGATGCGAGGATTCTTTAATATCTGCAAATCAATCAATGCAACACACCACATTAACAAATTGAAAAATAAAAACCATATGATTATCTCAATAGATGAAGAGAAAGCCTTTGACAAAATTCAACATCCATTTATGATTTAAAAAAAAAAAAAACCCTTCAGAAAGCAGGAATAGAAGGAACATACCTCAACATAATTAAAGCTATATATGACAAACCCACAGCAAACATTATCCTCAATGGTGAAAAATTGAAAGCATTTCCCCTAAAGCCAGGAACAAGACAAGGGTGCCCACTCTTACCACTACTATTCAACATGGTTTTGGCCATAGCAATCAGAGCAGCAAAAGAAATAAAAGGAATCCAGATTGGAAAAGAAGAAGTAAAACTCTCACTGTTTGCAGATGACATGATCCTCTACATAAAAAACCCTGAAGACTCCACCAGAAAATTACTAGAGCTTATCAATGAATACAGTAAAGTTGCAGGATATAAAATTAACACATAGAAATCCCTTACATTCCTATACAGTAACAATGTATAACAATGTATGGCTGGGGGAGAGAAAACAGAAAGAGAAATTAAGGAAACAATTTCATTCACCATTGCAAAGAAAAAAATAAAATACTTGGGACTATATCTACCTAAAGAAACAAAAGACCCATATATAGAAAACTATAAAACACTGGTGAAAGAAATCAAAGAGGACACAAATAGATGGAGAAATATACCGTGTTCATGGATCGGAAGAATCAATATAGTGAAAATGAGTATACTACCCAAAGCAATGTATAGATTCAATGCAATCCCTATCAAGCTACCAATGGTATTCTTCACAGAGTTAGAACAAATAACTTCACAATTTGTATGGAAATACAGAAAACCTCGAATAGCCAAAGCAATCTTGAGAAAGAAGAATGGAACTAGAGGAATCAACCTGCCTGACTTCAGGCTCTACTACAAAGCCACAGTCATCAAGACAGTATGGTACTGGCACAAAGACAGAAATATAGATCAATGGAACAAAATAGAAAGCCTAGAGATAAATCCATGCACCTATGGACACCTTATCTTTGACAAAGGAGGCAAGAATATACAATGGATTAAAGATAATCTCTCTAACAAGTGGTGCTGGGAAAACTGGTCAAGCACTTGTAAAAGAATTAAACTAGAACACTTTCTAACACCATACACAAAATAAACTCAAAATGGATTAAAGATCTAAATGTAAGACCAGAAACTATAAAACTCCTAGAGGAGAACATAGGCAAAACACTCTCCTACATAAATCACAGCAGGAACCTCTATGACTCACCTCCCAGAACATTGGAAATAAAAGCAAAAATAAACAAATGGGACCTAATTAAAATTAAGAGCTTCTGCACAACAAAGGAAACTATAAGTAAGGTGAAAAGACAGCCTTCAGAATGGGAGAAAATAATAGCAAATGAAGCAACTGATAAAGAATTAATCTCAAAAATACACAAGAAACTCTTGCAGCTCCATTCCAGAAAAATAAACGACCCAATCAAAAAATGGGCCAAAGAACTAAATAGACATTTCTCCAAAGAAGACATACAGATGGCTAACAAACACATGAAAAGATGCTCAACATCACTCATTATCAGAAAAATGCAAATCAAAACCACTATGAGGTACCATTTCACACCAGTCAGAATGGCTGCGATCCAAAAGTCTACAAATAATAAATGCTGGAGAGGGTGTGGAGAAAAGGGAACCCTCTTACACTGTTGGTGGGAATGCAACCTAGTACAGCCACTATGGAGAACAGTGTGGAGATTCCTTAAAAAACTGGAAATAGAACTGCCCTATGATCCAGCAATCCCACTGCTGGGCATACTCACTGAGGAAACCAGAAGGGAAAGAGACACGTGTACCCCAATGTTCATCGCAGCACTGTTTATAATAGCCAGGACATGGAAGCAACCTAGATGTCCATCAGCAGATGAATGGATAAGAAAGCTGTGGTACATATACACAATGGAGTATTACTCAGCCATTAAAAAGAATACATTTGAATCAGTTCTAATGAGGTGGATGAAACTGGAGCCTATTATACAGAGTGAAGTAAGCCAGAAGGAAAAACATAAATACAGTATGCTAACGCATATATATGGAATTTAGAAAGATGGTAACAATAACTCTGTATACGAGACAGCAAAAGAGACACTGATGTATAGAACAGTCTTATGGACTCTGTGGGAGAGGGAGAGGGTGGGAAGATTTGGGAGAGTGGCATTGAAACATGTAAAATATCATGTAGGAAACGAGTTGCCAGTCCAGGTTCGATGCATGATGCTGGATGCTTGGGGCTGGTGCACTGGGACGACCCAGAGGGTTGGTATGAGGAGGGAGGAGGGAGGAGGGTTCGGGATGGGGAACACATGTATACCTGTGGCGGATTCATTTTGATATTTGGCAAAACTAATACAATTATGTAAAGATTAAAAATAAAATAAAATTAGAAGAAAAAAAAAATCAAAGAGGACACAAATAGATGGAGAAAAATACCATGCTCATGGATTGGAAGAATCAATATAGTGAAAATGAGTATACTTCCCAAAGCAATCTATAAATTCAATGCAATCCCTATCAAGTTAGCAACGGTATTTTTCAGAGAACTAGAACAAATGATTTCACAATTTGTATGGAAATACAAAAAACCTATGTTCCTGTGTTCCTGGAGAATTTGCATGGTATGTCTTGCTCTGGAACTTGTTGGCTCTTGGGTGGTGCTTGGTGCTTGTAATGGAGGCTTTTGGATGATCTCTTGTAGATTAATTTTCCCTGGAGTCAGGAGTTCTCTGGTGTTCTCAGGTTTTGAGCTTAAGCCTCTGGTGTCATATCCTTTTGCCTTTTTATACTGTTCATGGGATTCTCGAGTCAAGAATACTGAAGTTGTTTGCTATCCCTTCTCTGAAGATATAGGAGAAAAGAAAATATTAAATTATAAGGACCCTGATAATGTGATCAAAGTTGGAGTCTGAAACACACATGAAGAGTTTTACCTTAGTAGGGAATATACTCTTTTTTTTATAACAGTAGGGAAGGAAGAGAGGATATGGGGAAAATGTGGAATCAAGAAAATGAGGGAAATCTCCATACAATAGTTTCACTTTTGTTTTTATTTATTTGTTAAAATTTTTATTAGAGTATAGTTGATTAACAATGTTGTGTTGGTATCAGGTGTACAGCAAAGTGTATCAGTTATACATATACATATATTCACTTTTTAAGATTCTTTTCCCATATAGATCATTATAGAGCATTGAGAAGTGTTCCCTGTGCTATCTAACAGGTCCTTATTCAGTTTTGCTTTTAAAGAGACAAAGTCATGTGCTGAGATCAAGAGAGAGGAAATGAGAGGATGGAAGATACTGGAAGAAGTTTATAATTATTGTCAAGAATGGAATAAAGCTAAACAGAGGCATATAATAGTGTTTCTGAGCAGTACTGTGGGTTCCTTTAAAATTGAATATTATAACTTTATCATGGAATTAATCTATTGTGAGATTTATTCTTTCAGCACTCACTTTCTCAGGTATGGGCCCAGAGAAAGCCTGAAAGTTGAACTAGTTTTATTGGTTGGGATTTTCCTAGGAAGTTAGGACAAACAGGCAAAGGGGCAGTTTTAGTTTGAGAGTATGGGAGCTAATCTAGATTTAACAAAGAAAGGAAGAAGGCAAAGTCTGCCAAATGGATTTGGAAAAAGCAATCAAACTGTTGCAAAGCTGAAAAATCATCACAGTGACAGTACTTAAAATGTAAGCTAGAGTGAAAGGGGATTATGGGAAAATCAGTTAACTTTTCTGGCCTGTTTTCTCATCTACATATAAGCCATGGTGATAGACGGTGGAAGCCAAGTATGTTTTTTGTGTGTAAATTTATATATATAATCTCCAACCAGTCCTTTCTGAAGGAGATCAGCCCTGGGGTTTCTTTGGAAGGAATGATGCTAAAGCTGAAACTCCAGTACTTTGGCCACCTCATGCAAAGAGCTGACTCATTGGAAAAGACTCTGATGTTGGGATGGATAGGGGGCAGGAGGAGAAGGGGACGACAGAGGATGAGATGGCTCGATGGCATCACTGACTCGATGGATGTGAGTCTGAGTGAACTCCGGGAGTTGGTGATGAACAGGGAGGCCTGGCGTGCTGTGATTCATGGGGTCACAAAGAGTCAGACACGACTGAGCGACTGAACTGAACAGAACTGAGAATATATATATATATAATTCTTTTGTTAGTAAGTATGGAGAGAATTGGGGCATCCTTGGTGGCTCACTGATAAAGAATCTGGCTGCCAGTGCAAGAGACCCGGGTTCACTCCCTTGGTCAGAAGATCCCCTGGAGTAGGAAATGACAACCCACTCCAGTATTCTTGCCTGGAGAATTCCATGGAAAGAGGAGCCTGGTGGGCTACAGTCCGTGGGGTTGCAAAGCATCAGATGTGACTGAGTGACTAAACAACAACCAAGAGAATCAAGAGGGCCTAGGGATGCCTGAAGAGCAAACTGCCCATTTCTAAGGAATGAAACAAGGTTGGAGGGTAGAAGGAATTGTTCATTCTAACTCTCCCATGGATGGCCCATCAAAGGAAGGCAAAGCCATGCTTTTCTAGGTTTGATTCTACTACAAATAGTTATTTTCTCTAGGTACGTTTGACCTTGCTCATCCAGCAGTGATTACTTTCTGTCTTTGGAATCAGCCATTTTATTTATCCGGCACTTTGGCAGGAAGAACAGTGTAGGTTATTATTGGAATTAGTACTGATTCATTGAGAATTTGAACTCCAGGACATTTTGAGAATAAACAAAGCATGTGGATGAGCTGTCAACATATGAAAAAGGTGAAACAGCATTGGACTAAAACTATATGCATACACCATTAGAACATCATTCAGAAAACTGTGGCAACAGCAGCTCATGGTGGAGGGGAGAGGGCTATGGTACCTGTAAGTTTCTCATATTAGCAGAAACTCCAAATGGCCAGAGAGCATTCTCTGGCACTTATTTAGAACAGTAAGGACTTTGAAGGCCACAAGGAGGAATACTGAACTGTTGTCACATTGTATTTTGTCACTGTGTAAAGTTTCTATTTCAGCATTTTGTGATTATAATATTTATGGGTGGGATGGATCAGTATGATGTTTTCCTCAGATATCTGATTGGAGACTCCAGCCATAGGAAGTGCTACATCATTTAAATGTTGCCCTTTGCATGAATGAACTGAGTGACATCTTGGTTGCTTCCAAGTTTTTGCAGTTGTGAATATAGCTGCTATAAATATTTGTATGCAGGTTTTTGTGTACACATAAATTTTCAACTCCTTTTGGTAAATAACCAAAGAGCATGACTGCTGGATCATATGGTAATAATTTGTTTAGTTTTGTGAAAAATTGCCAAATTATCTTCCAAAGTGGCTGTACCATTTTGCATTCCTACCAGCAATAAATGAGAGTTCTTCTTGCTTCACAGCCTTATCAACATTTATTATTGTCCTCAGTGTCCTGAATTTGGCCATTCTGATAAGTGTGTTTTGAGTTACTCTGTTGTTTGTTTTGTTTTTCTTTTTTGCTCTCCTTCAGTAAACTTGATGGCAGGGAACTCCGTATCTAGGTCATTTTCATATCTGTAGCCTTGAGTGCAAAGATGAATGCTTAGGAAATGTCTGTGAAATGAAGATCTGGATGGATGCCTATGACCATGTCAGCACCAATACAGCAATCAAAGGCACAAGCCATAAAAATAGACACTCTGAGGTTCTATTTTGATGAGAAGACTCTGAAGTCATTTAGGAAACGTTGTCTAACCCATGCTCAAAAGCAGCTACCCAAAACAGTGAGAAAGTGGGTGAGTAGGCAGATTTACCACTTAAAATTATGAAGTGAATTTAGAGCTTTTAAGCAGATAAAGAACCAGTCCTCTTAAAGCAGGAAATTCGTTTTTATGAAGGGCAGTCAGCCCAGTGAAAAACAATGAAGGTCTGCCCACATACAAGTAAAAAAGAACTTTCTTGGTCATAAACACTTTTAAAAAGTAAACTTACAAGGTTACAAAACTGGCCTAATCTTCAAGTAATGCTTGGAAAATATTCTGAAGCCAAAGAATTAAGGAAAATATATTAAGAAAAGGGAATGTGCTGTGCTTAGTCACTTGGTCTGACTCTTTGCAACCAAATGGACTGTAGCCTGCCAGGCACGTCTGTCCATGGGGACTCTCCAGGCAGGAATTCTGGAGTGGGTTGCCATGCCCTCCTCCAGGGGATCTTGCCAACCCAGAGATCAAACCCAGGTATCCTGCACTGCAGGTGGATTCTTTACCATCTGAGCCACCGGGAAGCCCAGGAATTTTTGAATGGGTAGCTTATCCCTTCTCTAGGGGATCTTCCTGACCCAAGAATCAAACCGGGGTCTCCTGCATTGCAGGCGGATTCTTTACCAGCTGAGCTACCAGGGAAGCTCCAAAGAGAGAATGCTATAGTCTTTTTAAATTAAGGACAGCCAGAAATAAAAAAATATATATTTATTTCCACCTAATGGAAAAGAAAAAAAAACAATAAGAAAGAGGAAAAGAGGGAGAAAGTAGAAAAAGAATATAAGGAAAGAAGGTGAGAGATCTGTGGGAGAAGAAACAAACAGCAAGAGCATGAATGATGAAATAGGACCCTCTATGCTGAGTTTCAAATAGACTGCCAATCTAAGCCAGAATACAAATCCTCTTGCTTAAAGATGTGCATTTACTGGAACCCTTTGGGAGTTTGTATAGTTTTATTATTTGATCCCTTTGTTTCAAAGTTTTCAAAATACCATATAGGTTTTATGTTCCCTAGAACCAGAATTTCTGATATACCTTCATTCTGATCTTCAGTCATATTTCTAGACCAATAGCCAAATTTTAAAGCACCTTATAAAAATATAAAGTTGTTTATTTTGTTGTTACTTTTGCTGCAGAAGACAAATTTAGAAGAAAACGAATGAAATCCCAGATTGCAAATAGATGAAAAGAAAAGATGTTCAATAGTCTGGAAAAATTGCAGGCTTTTAAAAATAATATTTCATTGGAAATGTGAGAAGATGCAGATACCTTAGTAAAACAATTTGAGCAGATGTGAAGTATTTGTTAAAATATTCACTGGTGAAACTCAACTGTGATCGTTTCTAATTGTCTCAGAAAAATGTTCTGCCTTGGTATGGTATGCTTTGATAAGGATCAATACAATCCTAAAATACTGTAGCCTGCATCCTTCAAATAAGAACATTTACTGTTATTAAGCAGGTATGACCAAAATCCAAGTAACAACAGTATCAAGCCTTTATGTAAAATGTTCTCCATTCATGTCTTCAAAGGGAAGAAATGAGTGACTTCCTCCTAGCAAGAGCACCTTATGTTCTTTCATTGCAAAAGTCTCAAGAGAATTATCCATACTCATTGTCTCTAATTTTTACCTTTCCATTTTTTTCCTGAACCCATTTTAATCTGTTTTGCTCCAGACATTCCACTTATTCCCTTATCAATGTTACCAGTTATCTTCAGTTTGCCAAACTTATTAGACCATTCTCGGGCCTCATCTTACTTGGCCTATCGACAGCTTTTTTTTTTTTTTTAATTTATTTTTAATTGAAGGATAATTGCTTTACAATATTGTGTTGGTTTCTGCCATACATCAACATGAATCAGTCTTAGGTAAACATATGTCTCCTTCCTCTTGAACCTCCTTCCCACCCAATCCCACCCCTCTAGGTTGTCACAGACCACCAGATTTGAGCTCCTTGCATCATAGAGCAAATTCCCACCAGCTATCTATTTTATGTATGGTAATGTATGTTTCCATGCTACTCTCTCAATTTGTTCCACACTCTCCTTCCCCAGCTGTGTCCACAAGTCAGGCTTACTGACAGCTTTTGACATTGTCTGTCACTTTATCCTTGAAGCATTTTCCTTACTTGGTTTCTGAGACACCACAAGTTTTGGGTTTCCTTCTCTTTTCCTTGGCCTCCCTTTAGTGCCTTTTGTTGGTACCTTCTCATCACTTTGGCCTCTATATATTGGAGGGTCCTATATATCTCAGTCCTTGCTCCTCTTCTCTTTATCTTATTTACACTCTATCTTGTGTGGGTGTGTGTGCTCAGTGGCTCAGTTGTGTCAGATTCTTTGCTAGCCATGGGCTGTAGCCTGCCAGACTCCTTTGTCCATGGGATTTTTTTCCAGCAAGAATACTGGAATGGGTTGTCATTTTTTCCTCCAGGGGATCTTCCTAACATGGGGACTGAATCTGCATCTTCTACATTGGCAGGCAGATTTTTACGACTGAGCATCCAGGGAAGCCACACACTGTACCTTGCTGCTGCTAAGTCACTTCAGTTGTGTCCGCCTCTGTGTGACCCCATAGACGGCAGCCCATCAGGCTTCCCCGTCCCTGGGATTCTCTAGGCAAGAACACTGGAGTGGGTTGCCATTTCCTTCTGCAATGCATGAAAGTTAAAAGTGAAAGTGAAGTTGCTCAGTCGTGTCTGACTCTAGCGACCCCATGGACTGTAGCCTACCAGGCTCCTCCGTCCATGGGATTTTCTAGGCAAAAGTACTGGAGTGGGGTGCCATTGCCTTCTTCGACACTATTCCTTAGGTGACTTTAATTAATCCTATGGCTTTAGATACTACCTATATACTGATGACTAGAGACCTCAAGAAAATTAGAGATACTAAGGGAAAATTTCATGCAAAGATGGGCACAATAAAGGACAGAAATGGTATGGATCTAACTGAAGCAAAAGATATTAAGAAAAGGTGGCAAGATTACACAGAATTTTACAAAAATGATCTTAATGACCCAGATAACCATGATGGTATAATCACTCACCTAGAGCCAGACATCCCGGAGTGCAAGTTAAGTGGGCCTTAGGAAGCATCACTATGAACAAAGATAGTGAAGGTGATATGAACAAAGCTGGTGCAGGTGTTGGAACTCCAGCTGAGCTATTTCAAATCCTAAAAGATGATGCTGTGAAAGTGCTGCACTCAATATGCTAGCAGATTTGGAAAGCTCAGCAGTGGCCACAGGACTAGAAAAGGTCAGTTTTCATTACAACCCCAAAGAAAGGCAATGCCAAAGAATGTTCAAACTACCACACAATTGTACTCATCTCACACGCTAGTAAAGTAATGTTCAAAATTCTCCAAGCCAGGCTTCAGCAATATGTGAACTGTGAACTTCCAGATGTTCAGGCTGGTTTTAGAAAATGCAGAGGAACCAGAGATCAAATTGCGAACATTCATTGGATCATCGAAAAAGCAAGAGAGTTCTAGAAAAACATCTATTTCTGCTTTATTGACTATGCCAAAGCCTTTGACTGTGTGGATCACAATAAACTGTGGAGAATTCTGAAAGATATGGGAATACCAGACCATATGATGTGCCTCTTGAGAAACCTGTATGCAGGTCAGGAAGCAACAGTTAGAATTGGACATGGAACAACAGACTGGTTACAAATAGGAAAAGAGTACATCAAGGCTATATTTTGTCACCCTGTTTATTTAACTTATATGCTGAGTACATCATGAGAAATGCTAGGTTGGATGAAGCACAAGCTGGAATCAAGATTGCCGGGAGAAATATCAATAACTTCAGATATGCAGATGACACCACCCTTATGGCAGAAAGCGACTGAACTGAACTGAATTGAACTGAAGAACTAAAAAGCCTCTTGCTGAAAGTGAAAGAGGAGAGTGAAAAAGTTGGCTTAAAGCTCAACATTCAGAAAACGAAGATCATGGCATCTGGTCCCATCACGTCATGGCAAATAGATGGGGAAACAGTGGCTGACTTTATTTTTCTGGGCTCCAAAATCACTGCAAATGGTGATTGCAGCCATGAAATTAAAAGACACTTACTCCTTGGAAGGAAAGTTATGACCAACCTAGACAGCATATTAAAAAGCAGAGACATTACTTTGCCAACAAAGGTCCGTCTAGTCAAGGCTAGGTTCTTCCAGTGGTGATGTATGGATGTCAGAGTCCAACTATAAAAAGGTTGAGTGCAGAAGAATCGATGCTTTTGAACTGTGGTGTTGGAGAAGACTCTTGAGTGTCCCTTGGACTGCAAGGAGATCCAACCAGTTCATCCTAAGGGAAATCGGTCCTGGGTGTTCATTCTAAGGACTGATGTTATAGCTGAAACTCCAATACTTTGGCCACTTGATGCGAAGAACTGAAAAAGTGAGTGTGAAACTGAAGTTGCTCAGTCATGTCTGACTCTTTGCAACCCCATGGACTGCAGCCTACTAGGCTTTTATGTCCATGGGATTTTCCAGGCAAGAATACTGGACTGGGTTGCCATTTCCTTCTCCAGAAGATCTTCCCAGTCCTAGGATTGAACCCATGTCTTCCATGTTGTAGGCAGACGCTTTACTACCTGAGCCACCAGAAAAGTCACCTAATGCGAAGAACTGATTCATTGGAAAAGACCCTGATGTTGGGAAAGATTGAAGGCAGGAGGAGAAGGGGATGACAGAGGATGAGATGGTTGCATGGCATCACCGACTCAATGGACATGAGTTTGAGTAAACTCCGGGAGTTGGCAATGGAAAGGGAGGCCTGGTGTGCTGCAGTTCATGGGGTTGCAAAGAGTTGGACATGACTGAGCAACTGAACTGAACTGAATACTGACTTACTTCACTCTGTATAATAGGCTCCAGTTTCATCCACCTCATTAGAACTGATTCAAATGCATTCTTTTTAATAGCCAAGTAATATTCCATTGTGTATATGTACCACAGCTTTCTTATCCATTCGTCTGCTCATGGGCATCTAGGTTGCTTCCATATCCTGGCTATTGTAAACAGTGTTGTGATGAACATTGGGGTACACATGTCTTTTCTATTCTGATTTCCTTGGTGTGTATGCCCAGAAGTGGGATTGCTGGGTCATATGGCAGGTCTATTTCCAGTTTTTTAAGGAATCTCCACACTGTTCTCCATGGTGGCTGTACTAGTTTGCATCCCACCAACAGTCTAAGAGGGTACTCTTTTCTCCACACCCTCTCCAGCATTTATTTTTTGTAGACTTTTGGATAGCAGCCATTCTCACCAACTTGAGATGGTACCTCATTGTGGTTCTGATTTGCATTTCTCTGATAATGAGTGATGTTGAGCATCTTTTCATGAGTTTGTTAGCTATCTGTATGTCTTCTTTGGAGAAATGTCTGTTTAGTTCTTTGGCCCATTTTTTGATTGGGTTACTTAGTTTTCTGGAACTGAGCTGCGGGAGCTGCTTGTATATTTTTGAGATTAATTCTTTTTTGTCAGTTGCTTCATTTGCAATTATTTTCTCCCATTCTGAAGGCTGTCTTTTCACCTTGCTTATAGTTTCCTTCCTTGTGCAAAAGCTTTGAAGCTTAATTGGATCCCATTTGTTTAGTCTTGCTTTTATTTCCATTACTGTGGGAGTTGGGTCATAGACGATCCTGCTATGATTTACCTCAGAGAGTGTTTTGCCTATGTTTTCCTCTAGGAGTTTTATAGTTTCTGGTCTTACATTTATACCTTTAATCCATTTTGAGTTTATTTTCCTGTATGGTGTTAAAAAGTGTTCTAGTTTCACTCTTTTAGAGATGGTTGACCAGTTTTCCCAGCACCCACTGTTAAAGAGATTGTCTTTTCTCCATTGTATATTCTTGCATCTTTTGTAAAAGATAAGGTGTTCATCAGTTCAGTTCAGGTCACTAGTGTCCGACTCTTTGTGACCCCATGAATCGCAGCACACCAGGCCTCCCTGTCCATCACCAACTCCCAGAGTTCACTCAAACTCACATCCATCGAGTCGGTGATGCCATCTAGCCATCTCATCCTCTGGCGTCCCTTCTCCTGCCCCCAATCCCTCCCAGCATCAGAGTCTTTTCCAGTAAGTCAACTCTTAGCATGAGGTGGCCGAAGTACTGGAGTTTCAGCTTTAGCATCATTCCTTCCAAAGAACACCCAGGGCTGATCTCCTTCAGAATGGACTGGTTGGATCTCCTTGCAGTCCAAGGGACTTTCAAGAGTCTTCTCCAACACCACAGTTCAAAAGCATCAATTCTTCAGTGCTCAGCTTTCTTAACAGTCCAACTCTCACATCCATACATGACTACTGGAAAAACCATAGCCTTGACTAGATGGACCTTTGTTGGCAAAGTAGTCTCTGCTTTTGAATATGCTCTCTAGGTTGGTCATAACTTTCCTTCCAAGGAGAAAGTGTCTTTTAATTTCAGGGCTGCAATCACCATCTGCAGTGATTTTGAAGCCCTGAAAAATAAAGTCTGACACTGTTTCCACTGTTTCCCCATCTATTTGCCATGAAGTGATGGGCCCAGATGCCACAATCTTAGTTTTATGAATGTTGAGCTTTAAGCCAACTTTTTCACTCTCTTCTTTCACTTTCATCAAGAGGCTTTTTAGTTTCTCTTCACTTTCTGCCATAAGGGTGGTGTCATCTGCATATCTGAAGTTATTTATATTTTCCTGGCAATCTTGATTCCAGCTTGTGCTTCTTCCAGCCCAGCGTTTCTCATGGTGTATTCTGCATATAAGTTAAATAAACAGGGTGACAATATACAGCCTTGACGTACTCCTTTTCCTACTTGGAACCAGTCTGTTGTTCCATGTCCAGTTCTAACTGTTGCTTCCTGACCTGCATATAGGATTCTCAAGAGGCAGGTCAGGTGGTCTGGTATTCCCATCTCTTTCAGAATTTTCCACAGTTTAATGTGATCCACACAGTCAAAGGTGTTCAGTGGTATGTGGATTTTTCTCTGGGCTTTCTATTTTGTTCCATCGATGTATGTTTCTGTCTTGTGCCAGTACCATACTGTCTTGATGACTATAGCTTTATAGTGTAGCCTGAGTTCAGGCAGATTGATTCCTCCAGTTCCATTCTTCTTTCTCAAGATTACTTTGGCTATTAGAAGCTTTTTGTATTTCCAT
This sequence comes from Bos grunniens, assembly GCF_055505025.1. Taxonomy (NCBI): domain Eukaryota; kingdom Metazoa; phylum Chordata; class Mammalia; order Artiodactyla; family Bovidae; genus Bos; species Bos grunniens. Next base: position 140,428,715 of record NC_141194.1, read on the forward strand.
ACAAATTGTGAAATTATTTGTTCTAGTTCTCTGAAAAATAACACTGGTAGCTTGATAGGGATTGCATTGAATCTATAGATTGCTTTGGTAGTATTTGCATTTTCACTATATTTATTCTTCTGATCCATGAACATGGTATATTTATCCATTGATATGTGTCATCTTTGATTTCTTTCAACAGTGTTTTTAAGTTTTCTATATATAGGTCTTTTGTTTCTTTAGATAGATTTATTCCTAAGTATTTTATTCTTTTCGTTGCAATGATGAATGGAATTGTTTCCTTAATTTCTATTTCTGTTTTCTCATTGTTAGCGTATAGGAATGCAAGGGATTTCTGTGTGTCAATTATATATCCTACAACTTTACTATATTCGTTCGTTAGCTCTAGTAATTTTCTGGTGGAGTCATTAGGGTTTTCTATGCAGAGGATCATATCATCTGCAAATAGTGAGAGTTTTGCTTCTTTTTCAATCTGGATTCCTTTGATTTCTTTTTCTTCTCTGATTGCTCTGGCTAAAACTTCCAAGACTATGTTGAATAGTAATGGTGAAAGTTGGCATCTTTGTCTTGTTCCTGACTTTAGGGGAAATGCTTTCAATTTTTCACCATTGAGGATAACATATACTGTGGGTTTATCATATATGGCTTTTATTATGTTGAGGTATGTTTCTTCTAAGCCTGCTTTCTGGAGGGTTTTATCATAAATGGATGCTGAATTTTGTCAAAGGCTTTCTCTGCATCTATTGAGATAATCATATGGATTTTATTTTTCAATTTGTTAATGTGGTGTATCACATTGATTGATTTGCGAATATTGAAGAATCCTTGCATCCATGGGATAAAAGCCCACTTGGTCATAATGTATCATCTTTTTAATATGTTGTTGGATTCTGTTTGCTAGAATTTTGTTAAGGATTTTTGCGTCTATGTTCATCATTGATATTGGTCTGTAGTTTTCTTTGTGGCATCTTTGTCATGTGTTGGTATTAGGGTGATGGTAGCCTCAAGGATTGAGTTTGGAAGTTTACCTTCCTCTGAAATTTTCTGGAGGAGTTTGAGTAGGATACCTCTTTTCTAAATTTATTGTAGAATTCAGCTGTGAAGCCATCTGGTCCTGGGCTTTTTTTTTGTTGGAAGATTTCTGATTACAGTTTCGATTTCTGTGCTTGTGATGGGTTGGTTAAGATTTTCTGTTTCTTCTTGGTTCTGTTTTTGAAAGTTATACTTTTTAAAGAATTTGTCCACTTCTTCCAAGTTGTCCATTTTATTGGCATATAATTGCTGATAGTAGTCTGTTATGATCCTTTGTATTTCTGTGTTGTCTGTTGTGATTTCTCCATTTTCATTTTTAATTTTGTTGATTTGATTCTTCTCCCTTTTTTTCTTGATGAGTCTGGCTAATGGTTTGTCTATTTTATTTATCTTCTCAAAGAACCAGCTTTTGGCTTTGTTGATTTTTGCTATGTTCTCTTTTGTTTCTTTTGCACTTATTTCTACCCTAATTTTCATAATTTCTTTCCTTCTACTAATGCTGTGGTGCTTCATTTCTTCTTTTCTAGTTGCTTTAGGTGGATAGTTATCTGATTTATTTGATTTTTCTCCTGTTTTTTGAGGTAGGCTTGTATTGCTATGAACCTTCCCCTTAGCACTGCTTTTAGTGAATCCCATAGGTGTTGTGGTTTTTCCAGTCGTCATGTATGGATGCGAGAGTTGGACCGTGAAGAAAGCTGAGTGCTGAAGAATTGATGCTTTTGAACTGTGGGGTTGGAGAAGACTTTTTTTTTAATTTAATTTTATTTTTTAACTTCACAACATTGTATTGGTTTTGCCATATATCAACATGAATACACCACAGGTATACACGTGTTCCCCATCCTGAACCCTCCTCCTTCCTCCCTCCCTGTACCATCCCTCTGGGTTGTCCCAGTGCACCAGCCCAAAGCTTGAGAGTCCCTTGGACTGCAAGGAGATCCAACTAGTCCATTCTAAAGGAGATCAGCGCTGGGTGTTCTTTGGAAGGAATGATGCTAAAGCTGAAACTCCAGTACTTTGGCCACCTCATGAGAAGAGTTGACTCATTGGAAAAGACTGATGCTGGGAGGGATTGGGGGCAGGAGGAAAAGGGGACGACACAGGATGAGATGGCTGGATGGCATCACCGACTCGATGGATGTGAATTTGAGTGAACTCTGGGAGTTGGTGATGGACAGGAAGGCCTGGCGTGCTGCAATTCATGGGGTCTCAGAGTCGGACATGACTAAGTGACTGATCTTAATCTGAATCTGAATAGTTTTTGTGTTTTCACTTTCATTTGTTTCTATGCATATTTTGATTTCTTCTGTGATTTGTCGGTTATTCAGAAGTGTGTTGTGTAACCTTCATATGTTTTTATTTTTAATAGTTTTTTTTTTCCTGTAGTTGACATCTAATCTTACTGTATTGTGATCAGAAAATATGCTTGAGATGATTTCAATTTTTTTGAATTTACCAGGGCTAGATTTATGGCCCAGGATGTGATCTATCCTGGAGAAGGTTCTGTGTGCACTTGAGAAAAAGTTGAAATTCGTTGGTTTAGGTTGAAATGTCCTATAGATATCAATTAGATCTAACTGGTCCATTGTATCATTTAAAGTTTGTGTTTCCTTGCTAATTTTCTCTTTAGTTGATCTATCTATAGGTGTGAGTGGGCTATTAAAGTCTCTCACTATTATTGTGTTACTGTTAATTTCCCCTTTCATACTTGTTAGCATTTGTCTTACATATTGTGGTGCTCCCATGTTGGGTGCATATATATTTATAATTGTTATATCTTCTTCTTGGACTGATCCTTTGATCATTATGTAATGTTTTTCTTTGTCTCTTTTCACGGCCTTTATTTCAAAGTCTATTTTATCTGATATGAGTATTGCTACTCCTGCTTTCTTTTGGTCTCCATTTGCATGAAATATCTTTTTCCAGCCCTTCACTTTCAGTCTGTATGTCTCCCTTGTTTTGAGGTGGGTCTCTTGTAGACAACATATATAGGGGTCTTGTTTTTATATCCATTCAGCCAGTCTTTGGTTGGGGCATTCAACCCATTTACATTTAAGGTAATTATTGATAAGTATGATCCTGTTGTCATTTACTTTGTTGTTTTGGGTTCAAGTTTATACATCTTTTCTGTGTTTCCTGTCGAGAGAAGATCCTTTAGCATTTGTTGGAGAGCTGGTTTGGTGGTGCTGAATTCTCTCAGCTTTTGTTCGTCTGTAAAGCTTTTGATTTCTCCTTCCTATTTGAATGAAATCTTTGCTGGGTACAGTAATCTGGGTTGTAGGTTTTTCTCTTTCATTACTTTAAGTGTGTCGTTCCATTCCCTTCTTGCCTGAAGAAGGTTGATTGAAAGGTCAGCGGTTATCCTTATGGGACTCCCCTTCTCAGTTATTTGTTGTTTTTCCCTTGCTGCTTTTAATATTTGTTCTTTGTGTTTGATCTTTTAAAATTTGATTAATATGTGTCTTGGCGTGTTTCCCCTTGGGTTTATCCTGTTTGGGACTCTCTGGGGTTTTTGGATTTGGGTGATTATTTCCTTCCCCATTTTAGGGAAGTTTTCAACTATTATCTTCTCAAGTATTTTCTCATGGCCGTTCTTTTTGTCTTCTTCTTCTGGGACTCCTATATTTGAATGTGGGGCATTTAACATTGTCCAGAGGTCTCTGAGGTTGTCCTCATTTCTTTTAATTCTTTTTTATTTTTTCCTCTCTGCTTCATTTATTTCCACCATTCTGTCTTCCGCCTCACTTATCTTATCTTCTGCCTCAGTTATTCTACTGTTGGTTCCCTCCAGAGTGCTTTTGATTTCAGTTATTGCATTATTCATTATTGATTGACTCTTTTATTTCTTCTAGGTCTTTGTTAAACTTTTCTTACATCTTCTCAATCCTTGTCTCCAGACTAGTTATCTTTAACTCCATTTTGTTTTCAAGATTTTGGATGATTTTTACTATCTTTTTCAAGTCTTTTTCAATTTACTATCTTTTTCAATTCTTTTTCAAGTTGACTCCCTATCCCCTCCTCTTTTGTTTGGGTTACTGGGCTTTTATCATGTTCCTTTATCTGCTGAATATTTCCCTGCATTTTCATCTTGTTTAGGTTACTGTGTTTGGGGTGGCCTTTCCCTATGCTGGAAGTTTGTCGTTCCTTTTTATTGTGGTGGTTGCTCCCTATGGGTGGGGTTGGATGAGTGACTTTTCCAGGTTTCCTGGTTAGGGAAGCTTGCATCGGTGTTCTGGTGGGTGGGGCTGGATCTCTTCTCTCAGGAGTGCAATCAAGTGTCCAGTAGTGAATTTTGAAGTGTCTATGAGTTTGCTGTGACTTTTGGCCGCCTGTATTTCAATGTTCATGGCTATGTTCCTATGTTGCTGGTGAATTAGCTTGGTATGTCTTGCTCTGAAACTTGTTGGCTCTTGGGTGGAGCTTGGTTTTGGTGTAGGTATGGAGGCTTTTGGATGAGCTCTTGTCAATTAATATTCCCTAGAGTCAGGAGTTTTATGCTGTTCTCAAGTTTTGGATTTAAGCCTCCTGCCTCTGGTTTTCAGTCTTATTCTTACAGTAGCCTCAAGACTTCTCCATCCATACAGCACCGATGATAAAACATCTAGGTTAATGGTGAAAAGATTCTCCACATTGAGGGACACCCAGAGAGGTTCACAGAGTTACATGGAGAGGAGAAGAGGGAGGAGGGAGATAGAGTTGACCAGGAGAAGAGGAGGAATCAAAAAGGGAAAGAGCAATCTAGCCAGTAATCAATTCCCTATTTGCTCTCCACAGTCTGGAACACTCAGAGAGTTTCATGGAGTTCCACAGAGAAAAGAGGGAGGAAGAAGATAGAGGTGTCCAGGGGGAGAGGAGGGGGAGGCAAAAGGAGAGAGACCAATCTTGCCAATGATCAGTTTCCTAAGAGTTCTCCACAGCCTGGAACACCCAAAGAGATTCACAGAGTAGAGAAGGGGGAGGGAAGAGATAGAGGTGACCTGGGGGAGAAAAAGGAGAGTCAAAAAGGGAGAGAGCAATCAAGCCAGTAATCACACTCCTAAGTAAAAATGGATACTGAAGATTGGATTCTTAAAGGTACAAAATTGATAACAAATACCAAAAAGCAAAGATTAAAAATCTAGAGTAGAGATTAGACTCTCAAAAATATTAAAAAAAAAAACAAGACAAAATTGCAAAAGTTATATGTATATATATATATGTAATTTGCTTTAAAAGTAGGGGGTTTTTTTGCAAGGTAATAGGTTTCAAAAATGAAAATTAAAGAAGTAATAAAGAACTTAAAAATTAAAAAAATTGTAAAATGATAAGAGTAAAATATATCTAGGAATTTCTCTGGAGCTGTTGAGGGCAGTGTGGGGTCAGTTCAGTTTCAGATAGTTCCTTGTTCCAGCTTATACTTCTTCTCAAGGTCTATAGGTCCCTTTCAGTGTAGTCCATGCTAATTACCGGGTTTTAATCTGTTGCACCTGTCACTTCCAAAGTGGTTACACCTTCTTTGTTTATTTTGGCTTTCTGTTTGCAAGTCTCTTCAGTATCTAACTTCCACCCTGACACAAGGGGGCGAAGGTGGTCACTTATTTAGGCTAACTTGTTCAATTTTGCTGAGGGGAGGGAGGAACACTGCAAACAAATATCACTGGCGTGTGTGGGGAGTACTTGCAGTGTCTCAGCCACACTGGGTTTGCCCCTGCTCACGGAGTGTGTGCTTTCCCAGTCTACACTGCTCAGGCTCCAGGTTGCTCTGCAGGAACTGTCTAAAGTGGGCCCTTGGTTGCGTGCATTTCCCAGGTCTAAGCTACTCAGGTTCAGGTTCTTGGGTATTTCACAAAGGCACAGACTCGGTTGGCCCTGCGTTTTGTGCCCTTCCCAGGTCCGAGCAGTTCAGGCAACCAGGTGCTTTGCGACCACCCTCTCCCCAGGTGGAGCAGTGCATCTTATCACCTCCCTGGTCCTAGCCACTCGGTTTCTCCGGTGCATAATGGGAGCGCTGTCTCAGGTGTGCTGTGTGTCTCCTCTGGCGAGCTGATCTTTGTCTGCGACCTGCCTGGTGGATGTCAACCATCCAGGATCCCAGGAAGACTTAGTTAGCAACCAGGAGCCTGCTCACAGTTTGGTAGAGGATGCCATCTCTGAGGCCGAGGTTGCCTCTTGCCTTTCAGCTCTGGCTGTCACCTGCCTGCCTCCCTGCCTGCAGTGGGCAATGGGCCAGTCCACTGCCAGCTGGCTCTCCTCTGGTATTCGCTCAGTCCTTTGTTCTGTGAGCAGGCCTGGCAGTGCCTTAGGTTCGAGCTTTTCATGGGAAAGTTCTCTCTTCCTCTTCTCTCTCTCTTTCTCTCTCTAGCCATCCCACAGTTTGGGTTGCTAGCTCATGTTAGCTCCTTCAGATTGTCCTCAGGGCATTCCTGCCTGGTCCTTACCCTAAGCAATGCAGCCCGAGCCTCCTTGTTCAGCCCCCGCTTGCTGGTGGCGGATGTGAGCATCTGGGCTACTTCTCAGCTGGGAGTTGCAGTTAGGCATGTAATCTGTGGGTTTTATTCATTTATTTTTTCCTCCCGGTTATGTTGCCTTCTGAGATTCCAAAACTCCCCACAGACCCGCCAGTGAGAGGGTTTCCTGGTGTTTGGAAACTTCTCCTCTTTTACAACTCCCTCCCCAGGATGGTTCTCCATCTCTAACTCCTTTGTCTCTCTTTTTATCTTTTATATTTTGTCCTACATCCTTTCAAAGACAATGGGCTGCCTTTCTGAGTGCCTCTTGTCTTCCGCCAGCGTTCAGAAGTTATTTTGTGGTATTTGCTCAGCATTCAAATGATCTTTTGATGAATTTGTGGAGGCAAAAGTGGTCTCACCATCCTATCCCTCCGCCATCTTAGGACCGCTCCCCCCGCCCACCCCAGACTCAAATTATAAGGACAATTCTCTTCATTGTAATTGGAAATAAAATAATGGTTGTTTTTTTTTTTTTTTTGGTTGTTTTTGTTGTTTGTTTTTGCATTTTGGAAACAGATAAAATGATTCTAAAATTTATGTAAAATTTCAAGGTCAGGAAGTATCAAGATAATCTTGAACAAAAAAGGATGATATATACTCTCAGAAGTCATAGTTTTCTATAAAGGCATAACAATTAAAGCATTACAGTACTGTTATTGTGGTAAAAATATCAAAATAAACTATGGAACAACAAAAAAAAAAGAGAAATCAAGAAGCAAAGTTTTCTATTGCCACCTAACAAATCATCTCAAACTAAGCAGAATAAAACATACCTATTTATTATCTCATGGCTCTGGAGGTCAGAAGTCCACATGGGCTCAACTCGTTTCTCAGCTCAATCCTGCAAGGCCAAAATTAATACTGAGATTTCATCTGAAGGTACAGGGAATAATTTGTTTCCAAGGTCATTCAGGTTGTTAGCCAAATCCAGTTCCTTCAAGTGTAGATCTAAAGTCCCTATTTCCTTACTGGCTGTCAGCTGAGAGCTGTCCCCTCCATCTCAAGGCTTCCTGCATACCACCATCATTTAACCAGGAACAGTGTGTTGAGTACTTTTGATATTTCAAATCTCTGGCTTTCTCTCTTGTCATAAATAGGAGAAAATGTGCTGCATTTAAGAACTTATAATTAAATCAGGCCCATGTCCACCCAGATGATCTCCTTATCTATACACTATTTGGTCCATTGTGCCATATAATACAACATGATTATGAGAGGGCTATGTCATCATATTCACAAATTCCCATCATTAGTGTGTACTATCTGGGAGAGCAATTTTAGAATTTGGTCTGTCACACATATTCACATCAATGTGGTCTCATGATTTTCCACAAATGTGGCACTGCAAAGCAGTAAGAAACTCATTTTGTTTTCAATAAGTGACTTAACCAGTTGGATATCTATATAGAAAAAAATGAAACTTTCACATGTGAAAACAATTTCAGCTGGATTACAGATCTAAATACGGAAATTAAAATAATTAAGCATCTAAAAAATAACAGGAAATGCCCTCATTTCCTTTAGAGAAGCAAAGATTTCTTAAATAGGACATTAAAACACTAAACATAAAAAGGTTAATAAATTATACTTCATTAAAATTTAAGAATTTCTGTTTATCCAAAGATGACATTAAAACTGAGAAAGTAAGCCATAGAGTTGGAGGAAATGTTGGCAATAAATGTATCAAATGAAGGGCTCCTATACAAAATATATTTTTATTAAACATTCTATATATCAGTGAGAAAAAGGCAGACAACTTAAGTTTTTAAATAGGCAAAGGATGTGGGAAAGCCCCTTACAAAAGAAGATAATACACAAGTGGATCAAAATATTAAAAAAAAATTCTCAACTCCATTTGCTATCAGAGAAATACAAATTAAAAACACAGTATGTTATCACAACATCCCAACCAAAATGACCGATATAGGGGGAAAAAAGACTGCTGTGATAGATTGCATTAATAGTGTCAATTCTTCATCTCACTGTAACAATGACCTTGCCATGGGACTTTTTAATTCCTCCTGTTAAATTTGTCTCTACTCTTATCTTTGGCTTTGACCTTATGACTTGCCAATAGAATAAATCAGAAGTAAATGTGCAACATTTTCAAACCTAACTCTTAGGGCCTAAGTGTTTCTGTTAGCCTACATGCATTTTTGCCATCTCTATTAGCTCAGTTGGTAAAGCATCCACCTGCAATGCAGGAGACCCCTGTTGGATTCCTGGATTGGGAAGATCCACTGGAGAAGGGATAGGCTACCCACTCCAGTGTTCTTGGGCTTCCCTTGTGACAGCTGGTAAAGAATCCTCCTACAATGCAGGAGACCTCAGTTCAATCCCTGGGTTGGGAAGACTCCCTGGAGAAGGGAAAGGCTACCCACTCCAGTATTCTGGCCTGGAGAATTCCATGAACTGTATAGTCCATGGGGTTGCAAAGAGTTGGACAGGACTAAGCGACTTTCACTTTCACTTTCTGAGCAGTGTTTCCCCAGTATAATTGCTGCTCACCCACTCTCTGGTTTGTGTCCCTGAATAAACACACAGAGAAGAGACCACTGTAAAGAATCAATTCCAGCCAGAATCACTGTTTAGAGGAGAGCCACCCAGGAGAACCTAACATATGAGTTGAGCCTGGGACCACCTGCAGATATATCAGTATAAGCAACAATAAATTGTTCTTATCTTTAGCCACTAAGTTTGTAACAGTTTGCTTTACAGCAATAGCAAATGTTAGTGAAGAGGTGCAGTGACTAGAATTCTCATATGCTGACAGTGGTAGTAAAAATTGGTACATTCACTTAGGTTAACCAGCAAATATCTCACAAAGCTAACCACGTGTTTGCCCTTCAACCCAGAGTGTCCAGTCCAGAAATGCAAATATATACACACTTCAAGACATGCATTTGACGGATCACAACAGTACTACTCAAACTGCAAAAAATATAAAACATTATAATGCATGATATATACTGGTTCGCTCATATATTGAAATATCATAAAGAAATGAAATGAATAAAAACAGCAATATTCAATGATATGGATGAACTTTAAAATTATACTTTGAGCTAAAGAAAATGGTCACCAAAGAGTATATACTGTATAATTCAACTCATATTAAAGTTCAAAATTAGGCAAAATTAACATAGGCTTATAGAAGTGTGGTTATCTTTTGGAAGGGCAATGGCAGGGTGGCAAGAGCTGAAAAAAGAGGCTTCTGTAGTGCTGGTTATGTTCTATAACTTGACCTGGCTGATGGTTACATGGAAGTGTTTATTTCATACAAATCTATAAAGTACTACACTTAGGACTTGTGTACTTGTACTTATCTGTGTTTATGACCCTTCCCCAGTCTTCCTCATACCAAAATCATACTAGACTATAATGATTCTTATACCAAGTTCTTTGCTTAAGGGTCCTGTGTATCTCAAAATAGTAGCAGTGTGGGAACTACAGAAGTTGTAAGTTTATTAGATGTGATCATTTTGTTCTATCACACAATGGAAGGGCTTTCCAAACTTGGAAGATGTCCAGTGTGAATAATTTCCTTCTGTCTAGTTCCCTTTGCTATCCCTTTTCTCAATACCCATTCTCTTCTGTGCAACCCCTTCTTTAAAGTTTCAGCAACAGTCCTTTGCTGCTCTTCCTTTGGGAAATTCCATCTGTCTTCACAAGAAGAGAGTTCTCCTCCCCTTAATCACTTCCTGCTTTTATGTCAACTGGAGTGTCTAGGGCTTCAGGTAAATGCTAACAGAGACTCTCACGAGCACAGACATCATTCCCTTTGGAAGGGTCCTATGCAGACTTAAGGCCTTCAAAGAGTGAAAGTGGGTAACCACATCTCAGTTCAGTCTACCAGTGAAATCCACAGCAGATGCTTCACTAGCTTTCCTAATAGGGGTATAAACCTTCCCGTGTGGACATTTATTTTTTTCTTGGAGTTAAAATGACAAGCCAATATTAAATGAACAGGAATCCTTCCCTTGCTAACTTGAGCATTATTTCTAAGTCCTTTCAAACTATAAACAAAATTAAAGTAAGCCCATGAATTATTTTTTTTTTTCCTGAGGATTCCCTGAGTGCTGTATTTACAGGAGCCATAACACCAAACTCTCTTTACATTGAAGAGACTCGGTGCAAGCTCAGTTTATATACCTTTTCATTTCAATTTCCCTCTGGAAAAGGAAATGGCAACCTACTACGGTAGTCTTCCCTGGGAAATCCCATGGACAGAGAAGCCTGGCGGGCTAAGAGTCAGACACGACTTAACTACTAAGCAACAACTATTTCCCTCACTCATAGAGACACAGGGATGTGAGGACCAGGATTCTGGCTTCCAGTTCAACATGTCTTTCCCTGTTTCTAAACAGAGAATTCATGTTTTTCTTCAATTTCACTGAAAACACAGCAGATAGCCTATAAATTTTCCTTTGGTTTACTCTAGTAAATCTTTTTCCATCTCAATAGAAAGAACTGCCAGACTGACCTCAGTGCCTGTTTTTAATTTAGGCTCCCCTCGCTATTTCTAGTACACATTTCTGGTTTTACTCAAATTAAACTTTTCTTCATTTTCTTAGGTATGGTGTTATTGCTGGTGGTATATTCTCCTGTTCATTTCGATGGTTATATGAGAAATGCAAGTGTCAAGTAGGGACTGCATGCTAAGTCGCTTTACTCATGTCTCTTTGCGACCCTATGGACTGTAGCCTGCTAGGTTCCTCTGTCCATGGGATTCCCCAGGCAAGAATATTGGAGTGGTTTAAAGAAGTAGATCTGAAATTTCAATGTACATATGAGAAATGAGAATCTAGTTAAAATGCATATTGTGGGGTGGGGCCAAAGACTATACATTTCTAACAAGCTTTAGATGATGCCAGTACTGATGGGCCTTGTACCACAAATTGAGTACCATGTATTTGGAAACTGTAAAGACAAACTGCTTGGTTAAAATTTCATCTCCTCCATGTAATTTAGCTATGTTAAAAGAGAATTTTCCACAGGCAATTTACTGATCTCGTAGGATTTTATTCAGTGATTTATGAACCAGGCAGCATTTCAATCTAGCAGACAGAAAAAAGCTCTGAGGAGCTATACTAGGCTTGAGATTCTTATAGACCAGCATGGCTAGGAACGAGGAACTTAACCCTGGGCATTTGCTGATTGGTTAAAATAAGGTCACTTTCCTTACAGGAAGAAAAGGGAAGTCTTAGAGCCAGGTTAGGTAAGTTGTGCTGAACAGGGAATTACTGACTGGTGGGCCTAGGACTTCCTTCTCTGGAAGAGCCAAGCCAAAGAAAGATGGTCAAGTCTTGGTTTGCTGACATGATACATAGCATGAGAGTCTCTATCTTGAGCCTAACCCAATTTAATAGCTATATGACTTGGGCAAGCTATATCCTTATCTTTAAAATTAGGATTGTAATGGTGCCTATCATTGGGAACATAAATACTGAAGGAGATAATACATGTAAAATACTTAGGAAAGTATCTAAATGTAGCAAGGGTACAATAAATTACATGTCTCTGAGGTAATCTGACTTTCATATGTACTGTGCTTAGTCACTCAGTCATGTCCAACTCTTTGCGAGCCCATGGACTGTAGCCCGCCAGGCTCCTCTATCCATGGGGATTCTCAAGGCAAGAATACTGGAGCAGGTTGAAGATCCTCCAGGGGATCTTCCTAACCCAGGGATCAAATCCAGGTCTCCAACATTGCAGGTGGATTATTTACCACCTGAGCCACAAGGGAAGCCCAAGAATACCGGAGTAAGTAGCCTATTCTTTCTCCAGGGGATTTTCCCAACCCAGGAATCAAACCAGGGTCTCCTGCATTGCAAGCAAATTCTTTATCACCTGGGCTACCAGGGAAGCTCTGGCTTCCATATAAAATGTAATAATTGTACAAATCATCATAATAAAGTCTCAGATACCTTTTCTAGTAGTTGAATTATTCTGATCACTTAGAAGAAATTGTTTCAATCAGAGAAAGAAAAAAAGTGATTTAAAAAAATATGTCCCAGGCAAATGACAAGGATGAGTGACAACTAGCAGTGAAAGGGAAAGGCACATATAAGATGCTAGATGCATATGAATATACATATATTTAGCCTTCTGAAATGCAGATTTTCATTATATTGTTATGCATTATACTGTTTCTAATATGTAGTTAAGGAAACTGAGGTTCAAAAAACTAAAGAAATTTGACCAAAGTCACATGATTAGCAAACAGCAAAACCAGGATTTGCAAATTTATATTTTATTATCACCCTTGAAAAATTAACTGGCTTTCTGAAAGAAGTTCCAAATAGAAAGTGAATTCTCTGTCCATGAATCTCTAAATAATTAAGAGATTCACAATCATGCCTTCAGCTTCAAATGTTTCACTAACTTTTTTGTGAACTACAATACTTCCACAGCTGCTAGCCTAGCTCCATTAAAGGCATACACGGTCAGCATTTTCATTTTGAATGCTGTAGGGGCACTTTGTAACTCAGCTATAATCAATCTATGTTGGGCTGAGGTTTGTCATTAAAGGTCATGACTCAAGAGCAACTTTAAAATAAAAAATCCTTTTAGCCAACTAAAGTAGAAGCAAGGCACATGAACAGAGGCTGATTCTGCACCTGATTGTAATTCATAGCCAGGTGTCAGATTTAAGTATTTGCTTTATGCTTTCCAGAAGACAGCTGCTGTGTATTTTCAACTGAAAAAAAAAAAAAAAAAAGCAAACTGCAGGAGAAAATAATTACAAGTCCAGAGAGCTCAGCCAATGCCCTTATCCAAAAATGCTCTGAACATTCACTTCCATTTTCAAAAGGTTGATCATGCTAAAATTTCATCACCACAAACACTGCAGATATCAATGAAAGAAAATGAATATCAGAAAACAGGTCCAAAATAAGTGAAATAAATATTCTGATCCTAAAACTGAAGATAACAATTTGACTGTGATTTGAAGTATTTAATAACTCCAGAAATGTCTAAGAATAGACAGATTATAAGTATGCATATCTTTGACCTGAAGCTCTGGAAAAAATTCTAAAATTGCAACAAAACCTAGAAGGGCAGTCGTACTGCCATCTAATAAAGCCAGTTGTATTGTCAGGTACAAAAGGCTCAATAAAATCATCCATGATCACTGGTATACTTGTAAAACAGCTCTCCAAAACAGAAACCCTTGATTTGTATCATTTGCCAATTTCTGGGGTGAAAAATATACCAACCCAAACTGATATCACTAGGAATGTGACACAACTGAATGCAGAGTTGGATATATGTGTACAACTGACTCTGTTAAGCTGATGTTAGTTAGCTACAGCACACTGAGGGCTCAAATCAATAATCTAATCCTCCACCATAGGAAAGTAGAGTAATAAAAGCAAAGTTAACCTAAATGAAATCAGAAGGAAATAATAAAGATTAGAGAGCAAATAAATGAGAGAATAGTAAAGTAATAGAGAAAAAATTGATAAAACCAAAGATTGATTCCTTGAAAAGATCAACAAAATTGAATAACCTTTGCCTAGACTAACCATGGAAAAAAGGGAGATGATATATTTTACAAAATTAAAAAATATTATAATAAAATGTTATGCATGACTGTTTGACAAAAAATTAAGTAACCCAGTAAATGCACAAATTCCTGAAAGACAGATACTACTGAAACGGACTCAAAAAAGAATAGAAAATCTGAGTAGATCTTAAAAAGAAGAGCGATTCAATCAGTAAGTTTTTAAAAACCTCCATAATAGTGAAAAGTTCAGTAACCAGATGGCTTCATTGAAGAATTCCAAACATTTAAAGGAGAATAAACACCAATCTTTCACAAACTCTTATAAAAAGACAAAAGGAAAAGACCCTTTCAAACTCATTATGTGAGGCTTATGTTATCCTTATATTAAACTGAGACAAAAATAGCAGGAAAAAAAAACACTACACATAAAAATTCTTAATACAAGCAAAGCTAATCCACCAACACGTGAAAAGGATTCTAAATTATGAATAAGTGGGATTTATTAGAGGATTGACCAGTGGCTTCAACATTAATGTCAATATAACATATTATAAGAATTAAGGGCAAAACTCACATCATCATCTCAATAGCTACATAAAAAGCATTTGACAAGATCCAGTACCTTTACATAAGAAGAATACCCAAAAATTAAGAACAGAAGTCAACTTCTTCAGTCTGAAAAATGGAATCTATGAAAAGTTACAGGCTGCATTGTAATTAATGGTATAAGACCGAAATGCTTCCCTAAAGTCAGGGACAATACAAAGATATCTGCTTATACCACTTCTATTCAACACTGTACTTGAAATTTTATGTAGGGAAACTAGGTATGAAAAAGATTAAGGCATCACGATTGGAAAAGAAGAACTAAAACTCTGTTTATGGATAACATGACCTTGTACATAGAAAATCCTAAGGAAACCATTAAAAACACTATTAAAATAAACGAGCTCAGTAAGGCTGCAGGATACAAAATCAATTTAAAATAACTACATACTAGCTAAGAAAATAAATATGAAATTATGCAAATTACATTTATGATAGCAAGAAAACCAAAATACATGGGTGTATGTTTACCCAAAAAAGTACCAAATGTATACACTGAAAACTTAAAAACATCTTGGATAGACATATATATCAATGGAATGAAAATGACAGTACAGACATAAATCCACACATTTATGATTTATTGATTTTTTTACATGGATGCTAAGACAATTCAATGAGAAAGAATAATCTTTTCAATAAGTGATAGTGGTATAAATGGATAGCTACAGGCGAAAGCATGAAGTTGGACCTCCCTACATCACAACAAAAACAAAAAGTAATTCAAAATATATCAAAGATTGAATTATAAGAGTTGAACTATAAAATTCTTGGAAGGAAACAAAGGACTAAATGCCCATGGTCTTGGATTGAGTAACAATTTTTTAGATATGCCACCAAAAGGACAAGTGACAAAAGGAAAAACAGAAAAATTGAACTACATGAAAGTTAAACACTTTTCTACTTCAAAAACTACCATCAAGAAAGTGAAAAGACCACCCAGAGAATGGAGAGAAATTTTCACAAATCATATGTCTGATAAGAGAGTTGTATTGAGAATATATAACGAAAATTTTAAATAATAAAAAATGTAAGTAACCTAATTAAATCACAGGCAACAGATCTGAAGGAAAACTGTTTCTCCACTCACAACACTTACAACACCAAATGTATGGGTTTTTCCCCCACCCCAGCCAATTTTCCAACCCTTAGGATACCAACTGAGTGCTCTATAATGTAATTCAACATTACTCCAGATGTAGAGTAAGATTCCACAGTCTTAATGGCTCAGTCTCACAAGAGTGTCCTGCTTCAGATGCCAATCACAAACCGAGTCCTCAGAGTACTCACATTTCTGTCTAACCTGGCTACAATGTCAGAGGTTCCCACAGCCTCCCACTGCTTACATTCAATAATTTGTTGAAATAGTTCACAAACTCAGGGAAACATCTACTTATGTTTACCAGCTTATTACAATGAATATTATAAAAGATACAGATGAAAACCAAGATGAAGTCCATACATAAGAAAAGGTCCAGAAGCCTTCTGAGTACAGAAGCTTTGCTTCTCATGGAGCTGGGGTGTATCTCCCTCCAACATCTGGATATATTATTCATCAACCCAGAAGTTCTCTGAACTCTGTATTTCAGGGATTGCATGGAGGCTTTCTCACATAGGCATGATCAATTATTAACTAGAGCCCTCCTCTCTCCTCTCCCCATAGGATGCAAAAGAGGTGGAAATTTCCAAATTTCTAATCATGACTTGGTCTTTGTGATAGCCCCTATCTGAAAGCTATCCAGGAGCCCACCAAAGAGGTGCCTGATTTGAACACAAGACACTCCCTACAACCCAGGAATTTCCAAGGGATTTAAGAGATCTGTGTAAGATGTTCCATTCAACAGCATCACTGAGGAAATTCAAGGGTTTAAGGAGTTCTGTACCAGAAACAACTATATAGTTCTTATTTCCTCACAAGATTTGATTTGACTTATCTCTGAAGAAGACACACAATTACCCATTAGGCACATGAAAAATGCACAAAATAATTAGTCTTCTGGGAAATGTAAAGCAAAACATGAGATACCACTTCATGCCCATTAGCATGGCTAATTTTTTTTTAAAAGCAAACAATGACAAATGCTAGCAAGTATGTAGGCAACTGGAATGTTCACATCAATATATTGCTGGTAGGAATGTATAATACTGAAGCAACTATGGATTTTAACTTGGTATTTTAATGGTATTTCCTGAAGATGTTACACATTGAGTTACCATATGACTCAGTAGTAAGATACCTACTCCTAAGTAAATACCAAAGGGAAATAAAAAAGTAGGTCCTTACAAATATTATACACAGATGTTTATAGCAGCATTATCCATGATAGCAACAAAGTGAAAACCAGCACATGTCTGTCAACTGATGAGTGGATAACAAACACGTGGTATATTGATACAATGGCATATTCAACAGTAAAAAGAATTGCTAATACATGTTATAATATGGATGAACCTTGAAAATAGTATTCTATGGTGCATAATTCCATTTACATAAAATTCCAGAAAAGTCAAGTCCATAGAGACAGAAAGGATAGTAGTGGTTTCCTAGGGCTGAGAGTGGGGGATATGGGGAATGACTACCAACGGCTACTGGCTTCTGCAAGAATAAAACTGTTGTTAAGTTGGATTGTGGTGACAGTTGCATAACCCTATAAATTTACCAACAAAACACTAAACTGTAAGCTTTAAATGGGTGAATTATAATATCTCAGTAAAGCTTTACAAACAAAAGTGAAAGCAGCTAACATGTACTGAGTACTCATTAAATTCCCAGCACTGTGCTATTTCGTTTATACTTAATATTTCATCTAATCTACACGATAACACTGAGTTAGGTATGATCATTTACTCCTTTGATCCTTAAGCTAAGATCAAAGTTAAGGATTCCTAGGCCCTAGGTCCCATAGCTAGTCAGTGATAAAACTGAACTTCAACCTATGTCTGATTTCAAAGGCCATGTCTACAACTAAAGTTACTACCCCACACTGCCTGGATATCAAGAAAAAAGCAGTCGCTGAAGAATAAATGTATATAGTGAAAGTGTATAGAAAATAAGGGTCTGAAGATAGAACCTAGGGACACTGTAACTTGAGGGCTAAACAGAGGAATAACTCACAAAGAGAATGAAAAAGATTAATAGAAAACTGAAATAAGAGTAGCTCTTTGAAAATATATTAAATATATATCAGGTGCTGATAATACAACAGTAAACAAGATGTAATTGCTGTCCTAATATATACTAGACAAAATAGACAAATAACTTTTAAAAATCAGAGCCAAAATTGAGATTTGACTTAGCATTTCTAGAGTACAGTTTAATGCTTATTCAAGGATGTATGCACATGGATTTCAGGAAAGACAGCCAGAGGCAAAGTTGTTCTGCAAAAGCTATTTTCAGCATCCCATTATTAGTGTTTTTGTACTATTCTCTTTCCCAGCATACATCTCTCCAAGCCCCTTTACCTTTCTGATGCTTAGTGATCTATTTCCCCTGCTTCCAGTGTTATCTGGAAAGAACCAGATACCAGTCATTTAAACCCCACTGTGAATGAGTTAGTATTATGTAAAACTGGTAGAAATAAGTATCCAGTCTTAGGAAAATTTTTCTGAAATGTAAAGTGCTCAGAATTACATGTTATTTAGTTTGTTCCATTTACTGTGCATATACATTATATATATATATATATATATATATATATGGTTTTCAAACTCTTCTGTAAATACTTTGAGAGCAGGGGTCATATTTACTATACCCTAGAGATATATTATTTCTGGGGAAGGAGAATTGACTCAGGGATAAAGATATGCTTAGTACTTGGTTGACTGAATAGTTCAGTTCAGTAACTCAGTCGTGTCCGACTCTTTGTGACCCCATGGACTGCAGCACACCAGGCCTCCCTGTCCATCACCAATTCCCAGAGTTTACTCAAACTCATGTCCATTGAGTCGGTGATGCCATCCAACCATTTCATCCTCTGTCGTCCCCTTCTCCTCCCGCCTTCAATCTTTCCCAGTATCAGGGTCTTTTCCAAGGAGTTAGTTCTTTGCATCAGGTAGCCAAAGTATTGGAGTTTCAGCTTCAGCATCAGTCCTTCCAATGAATATTCAGGACTGATTTCCTTTAGGATGGACTGGTTGGATCTCCCTCCAGTCCAAGGGACTCTCAAGAGTCTTCTCCAGCACCACAGTTCAAAAGCATGAATTCTTCGGTGCTCAGCCTTCTTTATAGTCCAACTCTTGACTGAAGAGTATCTATGTTTTTTCTCAAGTCTAGCTGATCTTTGTTTTCATCCAGTTGTATTTAGATGTAATTGACATACAGTACTGTATCAGAGAAGGCAATGGCACCCCACTCCAGTACTCTTGCCTGGAAAATCCTATGGATGGAGGAGCCTGGTAGGCTGCAGCCCATGGGGTCGCTAAGAGTTGGGCACGACTGAGCGACTTCCCTTTCACTTTTCACTTTCATGCATTGGAGAAGGAAATGGCAACCCACTCCAGTGTTCTTGCCTGGAGAATCCCAGGGACGGAGGAGCCTAGTGGGCTGCCGTCTATGGTGTCACACAGAGTTGGACAGGACTGAAGCGACTTAGCAGCAGTAGCAGCAGCAACTGTATAAGTTTAAGGTGTAAAATATAATGATTTGACTTACATACATCAAGAAATGATTATCACCGTAAGTTTCATGAACATCATCTCATATAGATATAAAATCAAATAGGAAAAATTTTTGTGATGAGAACTCAGGATTTACTGTTAATAACTTTCATATATTACATATATCAGTGTTACTTATATTTATCATGTTGACATTCGACCCCTAGTACTTACTTATAACTACAAGTTTGTATTTTTTAACTACTTTGATCCAATTCTCCTCCCACCACACCCAACTTTTATAACTACAAATCTAGTCTCTTTTATTTGAGTTTGTTTTTGAAGTTCAACTGACTTCAACACTAGGTTAGCTCCTGGTATACAACATGGTAATTCAGTATTTCTGTATATTTCAAAATGAACACCATGATAATTCTACTTATAATCTGACATGGTGCAATGATACTACATAATTACTAGCTATATTATCCACACTGTATATTTCATAACTGATTTTTTTTTTTTTTGGCTGCTCTGCATGGCTTGCAGGATCTTAGTTCCCTGACCAGAGATTGAACCTGGGCCCTTAGCAGTGAAAGTGCAGAGTCCCAACCTCTGTATCTTTTTCAAGTAGAAGTTTGTACCTCTTAATCACTCTCACTTATCTGTCACATCCTCCCACCCAATTCCCTCTGGCAACCACCTGTTTTTATCTATAATTCTGTTTCTCTTTTGTTAAGTTTGTTCATTTGTTTTTTAGATTCCACATATAAATGAAATCATACAATCTGTGTCACTCTGCACCTGACATACTTCATTTAGCATACTGCCCTCTAGTTTCCTCCATGCTGTCACAAAGATCAAGATTTCTTTCTTTATATGGCTACTATTTCATTCTTTCTGTGTATATGTGTGTATATATAAATACATCTCATACATTTTCTTTATCCATTCATCTCTTTGTGGGCACTTAGGTTGCTTCTATATTTTAGCCTCTGCAAATAATGCTTCAGTGAACATAGGGTTGCATATACCTTTTTGAACTACTGCTTTCATTTTTCTGGATAAATACACAGGACAGAAATTGCTGGCATATATGGCAGTTTTATTTTTAATTTTTGAGGAATCTCCATATTATATTCCACAGTGATTTCACCAATTTATATTCCCACAAAAAGCTCATGAAGGTTCCATTTCTCTACATCCTCACCAATACTTGTTATTTGTTTTCTTTTTCATAAGAGCCATTCTGAGAGTTGTGAGGTGATATTTCTGTTTTAATTTGCACTTTCCTGATGATTAGCAATGTCGAGCATCTTTACATGTATCTACTGGCCATGTGCATGTCTTTGTTAGAAAAATGTCTATTCAGGACCTTTACCCATTTTTCAATTAGGTTGTTTTTTTTTTATGTCAAATTGTATAAGTTCTTTGTATATTGTGGATATTGTGCTCCCTTAAAGAGTAGAGTCTCTATTTCCCACAGTCCTCTGGCTCTCCTAAAAATAAGCCCTGCTGGCTTTCAGAGACCCATCTTCCCAATGCATGAGCCCTAGGTTGGGGAGCCCAACGTGGAACTCAGACCTCCCACTCCTTGGGGAGAACCTCTGCAACTGTAATTATCCTCCTGTTTTTGAGTAACCAGCTAGGAGTACGGGTCTACATTATATAGGATCGTTGCCCCTCCTACCCTTCTCATTATGGTTCCTTCTTTACATCTTGAATTGTAGATCTTTTCTGCTACTCTTCAGGTCATTCGCACCGATAGTTACTCTATAAATAGCTGTAATATTGGCATGCCCATGGGAGCAGGTGAGCTCAGGGTCTTCTTACTCTACCATCTTGAGCACTCCCTCTATATCTGTGTCAATTTTATCATAATTATATTTCATGATATTCCACAGGAAGACAAAAGTAGGTTTATTTATTGCCCTTCCTTCACCAAAAACCAGAGAAAATTATAATTCCCTTCTCAACACAGTTATGATTTTTAAATTCAAAATTTAGCAGTTATAGTTTCCTTTTTATTATATCAAGTCTATATCCCTGGTAGGGTCAAAATTATGGGCTTACAAATATACTGTATCATTCCCTCTCTTAGAGAAGGGCTTCTTGTAATTTTTTAAAGTCTGTGCTAGTTGAACTAGACCAGATGAGTGTTGTGCCCCTTAGAGAATGCAGATATCTGCAGGTATGTTTTCTGACACCATTTGAGGGGACAGGGTAGGAAGGGAACTATAATCACTGTGTCTTCAATATTCTCTTGAATAAAGAATAACTATCTATACACAGTTGGTTGTGTCCTACAGTTCTTTTTTTAGGTAAAGTTCCCTTTGTACTCAGTAGGAGCTTTCTCTGCATAAGGATTCCTAGCTCAGTAGAGCCTGAACTTAAAACAAATATCCTTCACCCCCTATAGGCAAATCCTCAGACTCAAGCAATAGGGAAAATTAGAAACAAGTTTCTGGTGAAAAATACTCTCGCACTGGTTGAACATGCTGAAACTTATAATGGAAATTACCAGCTTAAAATTGTATACAAAGAAAAGTCCTCAACTCACAACTTTCCAGGAAAGCCGAACATAAGGGAACAGGGCTTAATCTGTTGGAAAGATAGGGCAGAGGACCACCTGTATTGCTGAGAGGGTCACCAGTTGGAATGCTTACCCCTATAACTATATTCTACTTCGCCTCTTTGGGTCTAAAATGCTTACAACATTGGATTCGTAGGAAGGAGTTAATATTAACTACACATTTACCACATTCCCGGCATAAACATTTCAGTCCTCACAACAACCTAATGAGGTACGCATTACTTCCACTACTTTTAAAATGAGTAGGTACAAGAAGTTCAACAAGTCCAAGGCCACACAACTAACAAGTAGCAGAGTCAACATTCAAATATCATGTTCTAGAGTCTATGCTGATAACATGGAGGCTCCCAGATACCTTCAGACTGCTGCTGAAACTAAGCCCAAAAGGAGAACCAGTGAATTTGCCTTTAAGTTTCAAATAGCTGATTTGGCAGGTGAGAGTGGTAAAAAGGAAAAAAAAAAAACAACTTTATTTGTTTAAAGAAAGATCCCTTTAAAGTGTTGGAGACCTTAAATATTAAAGTAACCTGCTCTACAGAGGACTTTGTGGAGGCTGAGAGCTTTTGTTCATGTAACACCATGAGAAGTTGTGCCTTCTGCCCATCCTATAGCTCCTGCTAATTTGCAAAGGAAATATTTATCCCATTTCCAGCCTCCAACAAATACTACTGTTCAAAGTTTCTGGAGTTTTCCTTGGAAATGATTCAGCAAAACAGAGGCATATACAGGAGGTTACAGGTACATCTACACCTAGACCTTAAACAGTTTTTAATAAAAGGTTTTGTAAACTGGATTATTTCCTGCTTTTGACTTGTTTTTTAGTCCACATTAGACATTTATCTTAATTTCTGACCACTGTTCTTTAAACTTCTGTACTTTTCCTTTCAAGCTTGGTATATTTTTCAGTAGGCAATGATCTATAAATAAACATTTATATATACACAAAATGATTCAGCACAGAATACTAGTTTTTCCTTGAAGTTCTATCAAATCATTGCCAAATGAACAATTTCAGGAAATTTGCCTGTTCTCACTTGCAGGGCAGGTATTACCACACTTCCCACAAAATACAGTAACAACTCAAGGCAGACAAATAACTTTTTCCATCCATCAGTCAAGTGCTTTCATTTCGCAGTTTTATCTGCTATCCAAAAGCGACTTGTTTACTGGGCACTCTTATCTTCTCTCGGCATGAACTGTCCTTACGATAAAGAAAGCCCAGAATTTTGACAGTGCATGGAGATTTGGTTTTGATTCGAAACCAAGTCAAGATTTCACTTTGATTCTCTTTTCTTAGATGTTTATATTTCATACAAAACCATAATAACAACCCTGGCCTGAACTGTAAGCATCTCTCTCTATTATGGGAAGAAGTAGAAATATCTCCTGAGTAGCTCACCAACAATAAATTAATCTCTGAGTTTGTCAAGGGATTTTCTCTGAGTAATAAATGATTTGATACAAATGGAATTGCTGACACCTAGTCAAAGCAATATAAAAAGGGAACAGTCTATTGACTCTTGAGCATTTCACTTTAGAAATAACACTCAATAGACGTCAAAGGGTAAAATGAAAGCATCATCTTTTTCAATTGCCAAATGACAAAGATGCTCTATTTAGAAGGAACTGAAAGGCCCATCTTCCCACAAATCTCTCCCCTACCATCATATCAGGTTTACTGAACATTTTGCCATCACTAACCCCTCTCAGAACTGCTAGAGGGAGATACAGTCATTTTACTCATCTAAGCTAAGACTGCATTACCTAAGTTGGGTATTTGTCTTCTATGTCACCATTAAACACTATAACTCCCTCTCTCATGACATTTATCATGCTGTATTGTGACTGTTTATATTTTCTGACTCACATGAAAACTCTTAGATCCTTGAGAAAGGGAACCAAATTAGGCTGCATTTCCAGTGCCTAGAACAGTAACCAAGGCCTACTAAGTCATATATTTGCATAGTAAATATTTCAGAAATACGTAACTGATGAAGAGAGGAAGAAGTAATGAAGATACAAATGACAATGATAGGAATACGTTCATGGTATTAAGCCATCATCATCCAAGAACACAAAGCAAGCCCCTAAAATGAAGGTGGCAAACTGGTCACTTTTCAAGTTACATGTAGCCCATGGCTGAGCATTGAAAAAGTAGGAAATCTCACTTTTTTTTTCTCAAAAAAATACGTCTTTTTCATGAGAAGCTAGAAGCTAGATCAATCAATATAGGGTCAATAATCCTATATGGCAATATAATATAATATATTGTCAATATATTGTCAACAATCCTATCTGTTGTCCCATCAGATGAGGAATGGGTTTTCCTTTTGTTTACAGTCCCAACGGGACCCATTTTATTGCTTTATGCTATTAATAGCTGCCAGCTGAAGCAGCCAATATAACTATTTGAGGTTGTGCCCTAAAGGAAGAAGATACAAGACAAATATGCTATCTATGAACATTAGGAGGGAGAGAAGAGAATATGTCACAAAATTATAACTAAAATGAGAACCACCACCACTTCATTAAGACTCTGGGCATCTTGCCCAAAGGAGCAGCAGTACTAAAGAACACCTTTGCATTACCTCATAATTTTAAGCTAGTCCTATAAAGAGGGATGACCATAGGACCAAGCACTAAAATATCCTCTTCCTTTATAGATTATGATGCAATATTTAGACTATCTTAGAACTTCACATGCCAAACATTATTGTCACTGAAGAGAAGGTTTCAGTTAATGTCGAGGCTGAAAATAGGGAAAGTGGCTCAGTTGGTATTTGCCCAATTAAAGAGCCAATCAGTAATTTCTTTTCATGAACCTTCGAATATAATTTTGCTTTCCTCCATTCACATGCAAATGCATTATTTCAAGTGAACAAAAAATACAGGAAGAAAGAAATTCAAACAGTATGTATCCTAATACTAGGGTTACAACATGCCAAATAAATTTTTTTTTATAAAGCTTTGTTTCAGCTTTTGTTGAATAAGACAGCTGTTTCTATTCATCCAAGGATTTTTTTTTTCTTTCTTTCCTAATTTTTTTTTTGAGGAAACTGGTGACTGTGATTATAGCAGAATGTCTTCCTAAATCACATTCAAAATAAAAAAAAATTATTTTAAACTATCATTGACAAATGTAAAGTGTTTCTACAACAAAGTTAAATTTCATAAACTCAAATGTTCCTTAGAAGCAACCAGCACTACAGAAAATCATTTCTATGTATTTTTTCTTTTTTTCTTTCAGGCTAAAAAAGATTCATCAAAAATGGAAAACTAAACATTAGAAAAAAAAAAAACTTAAGAATAAATGTTTGCACCAACAAGATTTGGGGATACTTCCATGTATCATTAAAGCCAGTAATATTTCTATTTAAGGAGATCCAACCAGTCCATTCTAAAGGAGATCAGTCCTGGGTGTTCTTTGGAAGGAATGTTGCTGAAGCTGAAACTCTAGTACTTTGGCCACCTCATGCAAAGAGCTGACTCATTGGAAAAGACTCTGATGCTGAGAGGGGTTGGGGGCAGGAGGAGAAGGGGATGACACAGGATGCAGTGGCTGGATGGCATCACCAACTCAATGGACTTGAGTTTGAGTGAACTCCAGGAGTTGGTGATGGACAGGGAGGCCTGGCATGCTGCGATTCATGGGGTCGCAAAGAGTCAGATACGACTGAGCGACTGAACTGAACTTAAGGACTAAACATACTACTTCCAATGTGAAATAATTATATTAACTTCCTCATTACTACCAGAAGTTATATAAAACAGGAAATGTGAGGTAGATTAAAAAAAATGCTTGAGATGAGAAAATATATATTCAACCTATCAGGAAAAATAAATCCAAACCATGGAAATATTCAGTTGTGCTTTAAACCTTCCACTTTTTTCTGTTCTTTCCAAAAAATTAATGTTTTAACCTAAATAACTGAATAAAAAGCTGTTCTCCACAACTGTATTTTTAGGACTTGAATAAAAACATACCTTTTTGACAATATTATTGTGATTTTTTACTTTAATTTATAAGGACTTATTGATTTCAGAGCACATCCTATTTGTCATGGTAGAAGGACTGTTCTTTCAAAATCCCAGATGTTTATTGAATACCACCTGTGTTCTAATAACAAGAGAAGTAATATATCATTTATTGAACATTTACTAGGTACCTTGCTAATTCTATTTTATAACTTTTACATAAATTAATTTCTGTTATCACAGTTCTAGGTTCTTTATATTTATTTTCTCATGATAGATACAAAGTCATATCTATCTCATAACGTATCTACATACATAGATATATATCTCAATAGAGATGTATATCTCAACATATGTATAGTCACATTTTGATGAGTATAAAATGGGCATAATAACATCTATATCATAATGTGGCTATATAAGCACACACACCAGAACAGGATATAAAATTATTATCTCCATTTTACACATAAGAAAACTGACACAGAGCACTAAAATAGCTAACAAAATATCACATCACTAATCAATGGTAAAAATAATATTTCGATTCATGCCTCTCAAACTCCAAAGCTCATTCTCATTCCATTTAGCTATACAAACTTACATTTTGCTCAATGGCTTCCATCTTTTAAATAAGAAAGTGCTGTTTTCCAAGTAATGAGGCTGAATTTTAAGAGAGTCATACACTCTTTCATTTTATTACCTTTCTGACCACAAGAGTACCAAAATCTTTATGGGACAGAAATAATTCTGTTAAGATATACATCTGGGTTAAGTGAGATGGTTTGAATGAGAGTTGTGGTCCATGTCTTGAAAAGGAAAAGGAAAAAGAAAAGGATTTAAACTTGGGCCTTCTGGAAAGCAGAAACTCCTTACACTAGACAAGTCCAAGACAGCTACCCGGCCAAACCACCAAAATTTGAATCTTGGCTTCCAAAAAATGTGTGACAAGGCTGAACTATTTTTTCTAAAGGCAATCAACCAAACTCTGCATTATCATACCACAGATGCCTTTTTCTCAGGCAGGTAGGGCGTGAGACTTCATCTCCTTTGTCTCACTCAGAGAACCAAATAGATGGTGAACACCAAGAAATATAAATCAAAATTACTTTAGTTAGATTCACTGACAAAGAGAGATTTATAAATATGATGATGGGCTATCAAAACAAAGCTGGCCACATCTTCATTTTTCGTTTTCTTCTTGAGATCATTATGTTCCTTCAGTCATCTAACCTAGGACAACTCCTAAGATTTCTACTGAACTGCTTTCCTTCAGTATGAGAACAACTTGTTAGTAGGAACACATCCTTTCCTTCCAATTCTAACAAACATTTCAAAGTCTATCTTTCATTTGAGACTCATTGTCACAGCTAACAATTTCCTCATCTCTAAAGTTAACATAATACTAACCTCATGGGGAAGTTATAATCAGTAAATGAGATAATGCAGTGATTCACAAGTATTTATTTTTTAACCCCAAAACTTTGCTTCAAATTAAAGCTTTATGGGGAATCCCGGTTTATACAACAGAAAAATGCAGAGCAGTTCTTGAAACCATTTGGGTAGAGGAGGAATTCAAGAGGAAATTTCAAAATCATTGTGATTATGTATAAAAAATTTCTAGTATTTGACATTTACAAGAGCAAAAAGTAAATGGCAGCAATTATTATTGCTTGAACACTTTCCTTCAAATCAGCAATTACAAAGAAAATTTGAGCCATGGCTGTAAGGTTGAAAGCAAAATATCTTTTGGCCCTTTTGCCTCTCAACTTTGGTCTAGAAAATGTTGACCTCAAATCTATCTCTTCCAAATCAGACTACAATTTAAATGCACTATGGCAGCTTACTATTTAACATAATTGTATCAAAAATTTACCATTAGCACAAATTATCTTCAACATAGTTTTTGTGTTGAAAAGCTTATGAAGTATGGTGAAAACTGCACTGGATCTGACTTCTAATTGGAATTCTACTACTTATTATTGAATGAAAAATCTTTATAACTTCTAAATTTATTGTTTTTCTTCTGTCACAGAGGTCATCATACTTCTTCCATAAAGGATCAGATACTAAATACTTTATGTTCTGAGGACCATAAAGTCTCTGTTGTAACTACTCAACTCAGCTCTTGTGGTACAGAAGCATGAATAAACAATGCATAAGGAAACAGGTATGGTTATGTTTCAATTAAAGTTTATTTACCAAAACAGATGCTAGGTTGGATTTGGCCTACCAGTTATAGTTTTCCAAACCCTGCATTGGAAATAAAAGGGTTGGACCAGATTATTAATGTCAAATTTGGCTAGGCATCAAAATACTTTGGCAGAGTTTTTGTTAATTACAGATTTCTGCCCAACATACCACCCCCATAAACCTTCTGAATCAAAATCGCTACGATTAAGACCCAAAAATTTCTAAGACTCAGAAATAATTGGAATAATTAAGATACAGGTCTGTAGACAATCTTAAATTATCACTGGACTAGATGATTTCTAGCACTCCAATTCTAACATTCTTTGATAAACAGTGATTCTCACCAGTGGTTTTGATCCAAGTTTGACATACTTAAAAATACAAAGTATACTGAAATAATATCACTGCTTTTGATGAGTGAAATTTTGAGAATTTCTTATCACTTGGCAGGTGTCAGTAGATTAGTTTATGTCAGAAAATTGTGCAGAAAACATGAATATGTCATAAGCATTACTGCTCTTAAAATTAAAAAACAGTATTTCTTGAGTTTCACTTTCTGAAGCATTTCTCTTACAGCAGTGGCTGTCAAGCTTTTTGATCTCAAGAAGGCTTAACATTCTTTAAAATTACTAAGAGTCTTAAAGACCTTTCGCTTATGTGGCCTTAGACAAAACTTGAGCTTATCTATTTATATTTACTATATTAGAAGTTAAAACTTAAAAAATTAAATATTATTTTAATAATAATAATAAACCGATTTTATGTTCTTGTCCTTCATACAGATGAAAAATGTATGTTTCCAAACACAGGGAACACATAAAATCCCATCACCTATATTACTATTCATGGCATGATATAAATATGGTTATACTTTGATCTAGAAGTGAAAATTTTGGCTGCCATCTATGTGATTCATACAGGTAGTAGAGATGATTTCCAAATCTGTGTGCCACTAAATACCAATGATTAGCCAGGTACCCTTTCTCTTCAGCAAAGAAATTATTACTCCATTCCTCAAATATAAGAATAATTTCTATTCCAGAATCTTATTTTGGGTGTGTTTCCTCCTATTCTCTGATATTCTGCTGCTGCTGCTGCTGCTGCTAAGTCACTTCAGTTGTGTCTGACTCTGTGCGACCCCATGGACTGCAGCCCACCAGGCTCCCCCGTCCATGGGATTCTCCAGGCAAGAACACTGGAGTGGGTTGCCGTTTCCTTCTCCAATGCATGAAATTGGAAAGTGAAAATGAAGTCGCTCAGTCGTGTCCGACTCTTAGCGACCCCATGGACTGCAGCCTACTAGGCTCCTCCATCCATGGGATTTTTCGGGCAACAGTACTGGAGTGGGGTGCCATTCCAACCAAAAGATATAGGACAAAGGAACCCATTGTTGTAGTCCATACATGTCAGTTTCATGAAGCAAGAAGGAAATGCATTCAGATGGCATAAACTGAATATATTTGGCTCATCAGACTCTTTAATATTTGTCCATCAGAGGGGTTTCACATGATATTGTTGCTTTAATTACAATCTTGCTCAGTAACTCATACAAAAGATTTTCACATTTTTTATGGGCATTCAGGTTTGCTCACTTGATGTTTTCCCCATTTTCTCTCTTCACTTCTCCATTGTTTTCTTTTTTTTTATAATAACACTCAACTTTCAACACTCAGATCATGTATTACTTTATAAGTCTTCCTGATTTCTCACCTGCCCAGAAGGAACCCCTACCTCCTTTGTAGTCTACATTTCAACACAAAGCAGTAACTGAGAACCTACAGCACTTGACAGTATTTACTGGCTTAAATCTTTCTCTTCCCAAATAGTGCTTACACAGTACCCAGAACCTAATCTATGTTCAGTAAACGTTTACATAAATGGGCCACAAATAGTGTCAGGGTATTAGTTCTCTGGTTCCCCAGAATTCAGACTGAAATTGGTAGAGATCAAGGTATTGGAGTCCAACTGTTTTTAAGTCTTAACTAAATTTTTGAAGATTAAATAAAGAACAAAGAGTCAAGATTACAAATTAGGAAATATCTATACTCCCATGACAGTAAGAGGAGAAGGAAAAAAAAAAGAAAAGAATGGAGAGAGGAGAAGAAAGAAAAGCAGGAGAGTGTACTGTTATGGAAGCCAGACATCAGAGGAGTAGAAGAGGAAGAAAGTGAAGGAAGAGGTCAGGGAGAGGAAGAGGATGTATATGGGGAAAAAGGGGAAGACAAAGGAAAAGGAAGAGGTTAGTAACATGAGATACTAAATAGAGTATACCCTTATATACAACTTGCGGTCGGCCATTCCAGTCAAAAAGCAAGCCTTTTGAGGAAATCAAACTGCAGAGGAAACTTAATAGTGGTTACTTAAACAACTGAATCTGCTGCTGCTGCTGCTGCGGCTGCTAAGTCGCTTCAGTCATGCCCAACTCTGTGCGACCCCACAGATGGCAGCCCACCAGGCTCCCCCATCCCTGGGATTCTCCAGGCAAGAACACTGGAGTGGGTTGCCATTTCCTTCTCCAATGCATGAGAGTGAAAAGTGAAAGTGAAGTTGCTCAGTCGTGTCCGACTCTTAGAAACCCCATGGACTGCAGCCTACCAGGCTCCTCCACCCATAGGATTTTCCAAGCAAGAATACTGGAGTGGGTTTCCATTGCCTTTTCCAAAACAACTGAATCTAGATATGTATAAACATGAATGATCAAACACGTTCATTAGAACATGACAAAAACCAACATCATCAGTTCAGTTCAATTCAGTTGCTCAGTCGTGTCCAACTCTTTGAGACTCCATGAACCACAGCACGCCAGGCCTCCCTGTCCATCATCAACTCCCGGAGTTTACCCAAACTAATGTCCATTGAGTCAGTGATGCCATCCAACCATCTCATCCTCTATCATCCCCTTCTCCTCCTGCCCTCAATCTTTCCAAGCATCAGGGTCTTTTCAAATGAGTCAGTTTTTCGCATCATGTGGCCAAAGTATTGGAGTTTCAGCTTCAACATCAGTCCTTCCAATGAACACCCAGGACTGACCTGCTTTAGGATGGAGTGGTTGGATCTCCTTGCAGTCCAAGGGACTCCCAAGAATCTTCTCCAACACCACAGTTCAAAAGCATCAGTTCTTGGGTGCTCAGCTTTCTTTTATAGTCCAACTCTCACATCCATACATGACTACTGGAGAAACCATAGCCTTGACTAGATGGGCCTTTGTGGACAAAGTAATGTCTCTGCTTTTTAATATACTGTCTAGGTTGGTCATAACTTTTCCTAACTAACACCATACAAGAGGACAAAAATAAACAAAAAGAATAACTCAAAAGGAAATAGGCAGTTCAGAAAAAGGAGTTTTTTTTTCCTATTACAAGATATCAGTTAATATAATTTACACAAAAGAGAAAAAATATGTACAGATTAAAAGTCATTAAAAAGCAAATGCCTATGTTACCACCATCTGAATCATGTAATCAAGTATTGCTGGTACACTAGAAAGCTCCCTCCCAATATCCTCTTCCTGTCCCTCCTTGGAGAGGCAACTAATATCTTCATTCATATGATTATCATGCTTTACCTTCCGTATAATTTACCATATATCCATTGATTCCTAAAAACTACAGTCTAGTATTTTTAGTTTCTGAAACTTATATAAATGGGATAATACTGTATACATTGTCAATGACTTGCTTGCCCAGTATTATACCAGGGAAATATATTCTCATTGCTGTAGGTAAGAGTAGTTATCTATTTTTTTCCTATAGAGTATTATGAGGAGGGCATGGCAACCCACTCCAGTATTCTTGCCTGGAGAATACCCTGGACGGAGGAACCTGATGCACTATAGTCCACAGGGCCACAAAGAGTCGGTTTTCCCCCTAATGTTTATTTTATAAATTTTATAAGTCTTATTTAGGTCTTTAATCCATTTTTCAATGCATGAAGAAAAGAATCCAATTTCATTTTTTTTTTCATATGCATATCCAGTTTCCCTAATACAAATTTTTGGGCAAAGGACATTGTCTTCATTGTGTGATTTTGGCACCCTCATACAAGACCATTTGACCACATACAGGAGGGTTTATTCTGGTCTCTGTTTTCTTCCACTGGTCTATAATTCTGTCTTTATGCAAGTGCCACACTGATTTGATTACTATAGCTTTGTAGCATGGTTTGAACCCAGGAATTGTGAGGTCTCCAACCTTGCTCTTTTTTCAAGATTTTTCTGACTATTCCAGGTCCCTTGAGATGCCATATGAATTTTAGGATGGAATTCTCTACTTACGCAAAAAAAAAAAAAAAAATGCTAATGGGATTTTGATAGGGGTCACATTTAATTCAGAGATTGCATTGGATAGTACAAACATTTTAAGAATATCAGGTCCTCCAGTCTATGAACACAGGATAACTCACCATTTATTTCTATCTTCTTTATCTAAGCAATGTTTTATCATTTTTAGTTATACAGTGCTTCACTTTATTGGTTAAGTTTATTCCCAGATGTTTTACTTTTTATTCTACTGAGAATACAATCATTTTCTTAATTTCTCTCTTATATGGTTAATTATTAGAATATAGAAACACAATTAATTTTTGAGTTGACATATTCTGCAGTTTAATTACTGTTTATTAGTACTAACAGGGGTATTTATGAAATCTTCAGGTTTTTCTACATATAAAGCCATGTCACGTGCAAACAAAGATGAGTGTATTTCTTCACTCCCAATGTGGATGCTATTTTTGTTTTTCTTGCCTAAAAACTGGCTAGGACTTCCAATACTGTGTTAAATAGAAGTGGTGAGAGCAAGAGTTCTTGCCTTACTGAAAGAAAAAAGCTTTCAATTTTTAAGCACTGATTATGATGTTAGCCGTAGGCTTCTTATATATGAAAATTATTATGTTGAGGTAGTTTGGCCTTGTACTCCTAGTTCACTGAGACTTTGAATAATGAAAAGGTCTTAAATTTGTATAATGTTTTTCTGCATCAGTTGAGATATTCATGTTGATTTTGTCTTTCATTCTGCTAATGTGCTGTATTACACTGTAGGCCTTGTGATCTTATACTGACTCCAAATATATAAGGTTGTAAAAGCAGCATCTTTGATTGTGTCTCAGGTTTTGTTCCAGATAATGGGTATTTTCCTTTAACTATTTTTTCCTCAATAAACAACATTTTGTCAATTTTATTAGTTATTTTGAAAACCAAATTCTGACCTTGCTGATCTTGTCTATTGAATGGTTATTTTCCTTTTCATTAAATGGCTTCCCTGATGTCTCAGACAGTAAAGAATCTGCCTGAAATGCAGGAGACCTGAGTTTGATCCCTGGGTTGGGAAGATCTCCTGGAGAAGAGAATGGCAATCCACTGTAGTATTCTTGCCTTGAGAATTCCATGCACAAAGGAGCCTGGAGGGCTACAGTACACGGGATTTCAAAGAGTCGGTCACAACTGATACTTCTCTTCATTTTATTATTTGCTTCCATCTACTTTATTTGATATAATTCTAGTGGTATTTATCTAGTTTTAAACATATATCCATATATTATAATTTTGCAATGAAATTGCTTCTGTAATATATATACTTAAGGGGAAATTTTTCATTTTAAATTCCAATTGAACTGATTGTCATAATCTTTAATATAGCTTGTTTTCATTCTGTGCAGACTACTCTCTGGTATCCACTGTGATTTCTTCTTTTAAATGTGAATTTAGAATTTTTTTTTTTTAATTTCCATACATATGAGGTTTTTCTAGCTATCTTTATGCTATTTATTTTTAGTTCAATTTCACTGAGGTCAGAGAACATGCTTTTTTTAAAATTGAAACTTGCAATATAGCTCATTATATGGTCAATTTTTAAATATTTTATGATTTAAAAGCTTGTACTATTTATTAGCTGGACATAGTGTTACATAGATGTCTACTGGATCAAGGTTATTAGTTATGCTATACAAAACTTTTCTATATTCTTTATGACTTAACTTTTTGACCTATCAATTTAGAGAAATACGCTATAATATCCTACCATGACTGTGGATTTCATCTGCATACTGTTGTTCTGTAAATTTGTGCATTATATATTTTGAGGCTATGTAATCAAGTGTTACATAACACCATAGTGTTGGTTTCCTAGTGAAAGCAACACTTTCATTATAGCAATTCTTTCTGTCCCTTTATAGATTACTTTTGATAGCAGTATAACATTATATTTACCCTTTTTTTTTTTCTGCTCATAATATTTGCATTTATATGTCTTTGTGTATAAACACAGATTTATCCTATATCAACTATGGATAGCATTATTTGAAAGGACCACACATATTTCTTAACAGCAAGAGATGAATATTTTTATTATTCAAACCTAAAAATGAATGTAAAATATTTTTAAAAGTGTTCATTATATTTACCCTTTTGATTAGTATTCAATGATATAACCTATTTCACCCTTTTAATTTAACCTTTTTATATACTTATGTTTAAAACTATTCCCGGTATAAACTAAATATAGTTGAACTTTTCAATCCATTCTAAGAAATTTAGTCTTTTAACCGGGATGCTTAGCCTATTTACATTTAATATATATTTAATTTACATTTTAGCAAATATTGGGCTCATATATAACATTTATTTTATACTGCTTCAGCTTATTTTCTTTTTTCCTTTCTTTGAAATTGTTTTTTTACTTGTTGCTACAAAATAATACATACTTCATTTCCATTCTTCTAGTGGCTTCTCTAGAAATTATTGTGTGTGTATTTAACTTATTCAGTTCTAAAGGGGATCAATATATCTTCCCTTCATCTAGATGATATGAAAGATGCAGAACACATTAATTACTTTGTCATCCACTCAGTTTGTATTTCTCCTTTAGTTGTCAAAAATACATTCATTGAGCATATTCTTCTAGGCTGTGTATTAATTTATTTTGCCACATTGAAAATATCACTCCACTGGCTTTTGGCTTCCATTGCTGCTATTGAGAAGTCAACTGTTAATTCAAACATTGCCTTTTTTCATGAATATATTTTGCCTTTGATGATTTCCTATACTTTTTTATCTTTAGTGATCTATACTTTCATTATGCTGTACTGAGTGTTTAATTAACGTTTCTCTTTCTTGGGATTTCTAAGGTTTCTTAAGTCTTATTTTTTTGTTAGTATCTTTAATTAGTTTTGGAAAACTAGGCTATTATGTCCTTAAATTCTGCCTCCGGCTTTTTATCCTACTCCTCCATTAGCCTCATTAAATGATAACTCCCCTTTCAAAGATGTGATGAAGAACATTATTCATAACTCTGAGTTGGCCTTTAAAAGCAACACAAACAGACCTACTGTGGAAGAAGACAAAACAGAAGCAAACTGTAAGAGTGACTCCTAACTGACCATCCTACATTTAATTCTGATGAAAGGATAAGTACCTGGACTCAAAAGGAAAAAAAATATGGCCACAGCTTCACGTATCTCTCCAGGCAGACTATGAAGAAAAAGCCAGTGGTGGAAAAGGCCGTTGATAATTCTTATAGCTGTTTAGGTGAAGAGGGAGCTTAGAAACTGAGTAATATGTTTTCTGATCAAAGGAGTAACAGCATAATAGTAGTTTCTGAGACTGAAAAAAAAGCAGAAGTATGAATTGCTTTTTAGGGGGTTGCTGAATGTGGTCGTGGTGGTAGTGGTTAAGTTGCAAAGTCATGTCCAACACTTAACAGCCTCATGGACTGTATCTCACCAGGCTCCTCTATTTGTGGGATTAGTTCCTGAGATGATTGAAAGCAGAAGTATGAACTGCATTTTAGAGCATTTCCAAGTGTGGTCCTAGCTACTGGCAACTGAGGCTAAGCTTCACTAGCAAAGATACTAAAATATGTTCTAATAAAAACCAATCACATTCTTATATTTCAATAATCACCTTTGCAGTTGTATCAAAATGGCTGAATTTTAATAATATTACATCCACTTGTTTTACATTTAAGACCTACAGGCTTCACATAATTTACGAAATCATTTTATGTCAAAAGGAGAAAGTCTCACTCTAAAGTGCCTGATGTAAGGGTAACATGGTTTTCAAAATGAAATCTTCTGTGTAAAGAAAAAATAATGTTAGGGACATGAAGCTATCAAAGTGTAATATTGACACATACTTGCTATAATAATTTTTTTAGTATACTAGGGCAAAAGACAAACTATCAAGAGGTATAAGAAACAGTAGTGAGCAAATAAACATATAAAACTTATTGGTAAGATTCATTCACTAGGATGCTTACTGTAAACACAGTAATAATCATGAGCTAAACTGCTAATATTTACAGATGGGAAGTGGAGGGTGTGTGGGGGGGTGTTTTGTTGTCTGTATATGTGTCTGTCTCTATACCACTATGAATCGTGGAATGGGGTGAAGGAGTTCTACAAACTATTAACTGATTCCTAACGTTCATCCTGATGAATGCTGAATTTTAAAAAATAAGTTGCATATCTATTGGTCATATGTGTTTTCTTCCTTTATCTAATATAACGAATTACATTTTAAACGTTTTAATTAATCAATTTATTTCAAATAGGCTAACTACTTTAAAATATTGTGGTAGTTTTTGCCTAAACATTGACATGAATCAGCCAAAGGTGTATATGTGTCCCTCCATCCCAAACACACCTCCCATCTCCTTCCCCATCCCATTCCTCTGGGTTGTCCCAGTGCACTGACTTTGAGTGCCCTGTTTGCTACATTGAATTTGGACTGGTCATCTATTTCACATATGCATACGGTAATATAGATGTTTCCATGCTATTCTCTCAAATCACCCCACCCTCGCCTTCTCCCATGGAGTCCAAAAGTCAGTCTTTTATATCTGTGTCTCTTTTGCTGTCTTGCGTATAGGGTTGTCATTACCATCATTCTAGATTTCATATATATATATATATATATATATATGTTAATATACTGTATTGGCGTTTTACTTTCTGAGTTACTTCACTCTGTATAATAGGCTTCAGTTTCATCCACCTCATTAGAACTAACTCAAATGTGTTTTTTTAATAGCTGAGTAATTCACCTTGCTTATTAAACATATATGCAGAGTACATCATGAGAAACTCTGGGCTGAAAGAAGCACAAGCTGGAATCAAGATTGCCAGGAGAAATATCAATAACCTCAGATATGTAGATGACATCACCATTATGGCAGAAAGTGAAGAGGAACTAAAAAGCCTCTTGATGAGAGTGAAAGAGGAGAGTGAAAAAGTTGGCTTAAGCTCAACATACAGAAAACTAAGATCATGGCATCTGGTCCCATCACTTCATGGGAAATAGATGGGGAAACAGTGGAAACAGTGTCAGACTATTTTTCTGGGCTCCAAAATCACTGCAGATGGTGATTGCAGCCATGAAATTAAAAGACACTTACTCCTTGGAAGGAAAGTTATGACCAACCTAGATAGCATATTCAAAAGCAGAGACATTACTTTGCCAACAAAGATCCATCTAGTCAAGGCTATGGTTTTTCCAATGGTCATGTATGGATGTGAGAGATGGACTGTGAAGAAAGCTGAGCGCTGAAGAATTGATGCTTTTGAACTGTGGTGTTGGAGAAGACTCTTGAGAGTCCCTTGGACTGCAAGGAGATCCAAGCAGTCCATTTTAAAGATCAGTCCTGGGTGTTCATTGGAAGGACTGATGCTAAAGCTGAAACTCCAATACTTTGGCCACCTCATGCAAAGAGTTAACTCATTGGAAAAGACTCTGATCCTGGGAGGGATTGGGGGCAGGAGGAGAGGGGGATGACAGAGGATGAGATGGCTGGATGGCATCACTGACTTGATGGACATGAGTTTGAGTAAACTCTGGGAGCTGGTGATGGACAGGGAGGCCTGGCACGCTGTGATTCATGGGGTCTCAAAGAGTCGGAAACGACTGAGCGACTGAACTGAATATTCCATTGTGTATATTTATATACACATATGCTTTCTGATCCATTCCTCTGCTGATGGACATCTAGGTTGCTTCCATGTCCTGGCTATTATAAACAGTGCTGTGATGAACATTAGGGTACACATGTCTCTTTCAGTTCTGGTTTCCTCAGTGCGTATGCCCAGCAGTGGGATAGCTTGGGCACATGGCAGTTCTATTTACAATTTTTTAAGGAATCCCCACACTGTTCTCTATAGTGGCTGTACTAGTTTGCTTTTCCACCAACAGTGTAAGAGGGTTCCCTTTTCTCTCCAGCATGTATTGTTTGTAGACATTTTGATAGCAGCTATTCTGACTGGCATGAGATGGTACTTCATTGTGGTTTTGATTTGCATTTCTCTGATAATGACTGATGTTGAGCATCTTTTTATGTGTTTGTTAGCCATCTGTAGGTCTCCTTTGGAGAAATATCTGTTTAGTTATTTGGCCCATTTTTTGATTGGGTCATTTATTTTTCTGGAATTGAGCTGCAGGAGCTTCTTGTATATTTTTAAGATTAATTCTTTGTCAGTTGCATTGTTTGCTATTATTTTCTCCCATTCTGAAGGCTGTCTTTTCACCTTGCTTATAGCTTCCTTCATTGTGCAAAAGCTTTCAAGTTTAATTAGCTCCCATGTGTTTGTTTTTGGTTTTATGCCTATTACTCTGGGAAGTGGGTCATAGAGGATCTTGCTGTGATTTATGTCAGAGTGTGTTCTGCCCATGTTTTCCTCTAGGAGTTTTATAGTTTCTGGTCTTACATTTAGATCTTTAACCCAATTTGAGTTCATTTTTGTGTATGGTGTTAGAAAGTGTTCTAGTTTCATTCTTTTACAGGTGGCAGACCAGTTTTCCCAGCACCACTTGTTAAAGAGATTGTCTTTTCTCCACTGTATATTTTGCCTCCTTTGTCAAAGATAAGGTGTCCATAGGTGCATGGATTTATCTCTGGGCTTTTTATTTTGTTCCACTGATCTATATTTCTGTTTTGTGCCAGTACCATACTGTCTTGAGGACTATAGCTTTGTAGTGTAGTCTGATGTCAAGCAGGTTGATTCTTCCAGTTCCCTTCTTTCTCAAGATTCCTTTGGCTAGTCAAGGTATTGTGTGTGTGTATGTGTGTGTGTTTTGTGTTTCCATTCAAATTGTGAAATTATTTGTTCTAGTTCTGTGAAAAATACCATTGGTAGCTTGACAGGGATTGCACTGAATATATAGATTGCTTTGGGTAGTATATTCATTTTCACTACATTGATTCTTCCAATCCATGAACATGGTGTGTTTCTCCATCTATTTGTGTCATCTTTGATTTCTTTCATCAGTGTTTTATAGTTTTCTATATATAGGTCTTTTGTTTATTTAGGTAGATTTATTCTTAAGTATTTTATTCTTTTGTCACAATGGTGAATGGAATTGTTTCCTTAATTTCTGTCTTCTCATTGTTAGTGTATAGGAATGCAAGGGATTTCTGTGAATTAATTTTATAATCCTGCAACTTTACTATATTCATTGATTAGCTCTAGTAATTTTCTGGTGGAGTGTTTAGGGTTTTCTATGTAGAGGATCATGTCATCTGCAAACAGTGAGAGTTTTACTTCTTTTCCAATATGGATTCCTTTTATTCCTTTTTCTTCTCTGATTGCTGTGGCTAAAACTTCCAAAACTATGTTGAATAGTAGTGTGAGAGTGGGCACCCTTGTCTTGTTCCTAACTTTAGGGGAAATGCTTTCAATTTTCGCCATTGAGGATAATGTTTGCTGTGGGTTTATCATATTTGGCTTTTATTATGTTGAGGTATGGTCTTTCTATGCCCGCTTTCTGGAGAGTTTTGATCACAAATGGGTGTTGAATTTTGTCAAAGGCTTTCTCTTATCTATTGAGATAATCATATGATTTTTACTTTTCAGTTTGTTAATGTGGTGTATCCACATTTACTGATTTGCAAATACTGAAGAATTCTTGCATCCCTGAGTTAAGCCCACTTGGTCATGATGTATGATCTTTTTAATATGTTGTTTGGCAAAACTAATACAATATGTAAAGTTTAAAAATAAAATAAAATTATATAGAATCTAAAAAAAAAATATGTTGTTGGATTCTGTTTGCTAGAACTTTGTGGAAGATTTTTGCATGTATGTTCATCAGTGATATTGGCCTGTAGTTTGCTTTTTTGTGGCATCTCTGTCTGGTTTTGGTATTAGGGTGATGGTGGCCTCAAAGAATGAGTTTGGGAGTTTACCTTCCTCTGCAATTTTCTGGAAGAGTTTGAGTAGGATTGGTGTTATCTCTTCTCTAAATTTTTGGTAGAATTCACCTGTGTGGCCATCTGGACCTGGGCTTTTGATTGTTGGAAAATTTTTTATTACAGTTTCAATTTTCATGCTTGAGATGGGTCTGTTTAGATTTTCTGTTTCTTCCTAGCTCAGTTTTGAAAGGTTACACTTTTCTAAGAATTCCTCCATTTCTTCCAAGTTGTCCATTTTATTGGCATATAGTTGCTGATAGTAGTCTCTTATGATCCTTTGTATTTCTGTGTTGTCTGTTTGAATTCTCCATTTTCATTTCTAATTTGGTGATTTGATTCTTCTCCCTTTTTTTCTTAATGAGTCTGGCTAATGGTTTGTCTATTGTATTTATTTTCTCAAAGAACAAGCTTTTAGTTTTGTTGATTCTTGCTATAGTTCTCCTTTGTTTCTTTATCATTTATTTCTATTCTGATTTTTATGATTTCTTTCCTTCTACTAACTTTGGGGTTCTTCAATTCTTCATTTTCTAGTTGCTTTAGGTATAAAGTTAGGTTATTTTTTTTTTCTCTTGTTTCTTGAGGTAAGCAGTATTGCTATGAACCTTCCTCTTAGCACTGCTTTTACTGAATCCCATAGGTTTTGGGTTGTAGTGTTTTCATTGTCATTTATTTACATGCATATTTTGATTTCTTTTTCAATTTCTTCTGTGATTTGTTGGTTATTCATAAATGTGTTGTTTAACCTCCATATGTTCATATTTTAATAGTTTTTCCTTGTAGTTGATATCTAATCTTACCGCATTGTGATCAGAAAAGATGCTTGAAGTGATTTCAGTTTTTTTTTAATTTACCAAGGCTAGATTTATGGCCCAGGATTTGATCTATCCTAGAGAAATTTCCATGTGCACTTGAGAAAAAGGTGAAATTCATTGTTTTGGGGTGAAATGTCCTATAGATATCAATTAGGTCTAACTGGTCCAATGTATCACTGAAATATTGTGTTTCCTTGCTAATTTTCAGTTTGGTTGATCTATCCATAGCTGTGAGTGGAGTATTAAAATCTCCCACTATTATTGTGCTACTGTTAATTTTGCCTTTCATACTTATTAGCATTTGCCTTATGTATTGAGGTGCTCCTATGTTGGGTGCATATATGTTTATAATTGTTATATCTTCTTCTTGGATTGATCCTTTGATCATTATGTAATGTCCTTCTTTGTCTCTTTTCACAGTCTTTATTTCAAAGTCTATTTTATCTGATATGTGTACTGCTACTCCTGCTTTCTTTTGGTCTCCATTTGCATGAAATATCTTTTTCCAGCCCGTCACTTTCAGCCTGTATGTGTCCCTAGGTTTGAGGCGGGTCTCTTGTTGACAGCATATATAGGGGTCTTGTTTTTGTATCCATTCAACCAGTCTTTGTCTTTTGGTTGGGGCATTTACATTTAAAGTAATTATTGATGAGTATGATCCAGTTACCATTTACTTTATTGTTTTTTGTTTGATTTTAAAAATCTTTTCTGTTTCCTGTCTAGAGAAAATCCTTTAGCATTTGTTGAAGAGCTGGTTTGGTGGTGCTGAATTCTCTCAGCTTTTGCTTATCTGTAAAGCTTTTGATTTCTCCTTCATATCTGAATGAGATCCTTGCTGGGTATAGTAATCTGGGTTGTAGGTTTTTCTCTTTCATCACTTTAAGTATGTCCTGTCATTCCCTTCTGGCCTGAAGAGTTTATATTGAAAGATTAGCTGTTATCCTAATGGGGAGCCCCTTGTATATTATTTGTTGCTTTTCCTTTGCTGCTTTTAATATTTGCTCTTTGTGTTTGATCTTCATTTGTTTGATTAATATGTGTCTTGGGGTGTTTCACCTTGGATTTTTCCTGTTTGGGACTCTCTGGGTTTCTGGGACTTGGGTGGCTATTTCCTTCCCCATTTTAGGGAAATTTTCAACTATTATCTCCTCAAGTATTTTATCATCCCCTTTCTGTCTTCTTCTGGGACACCTATGATTCAAATGTTGGGGTGTTTAACATTGTTCCAGTGGTCTCTGAGGTTGTCCTTATTTTTTTTAATTCTTTTTTCATCTCTGCTTCATTTATTGCCACCATTCTATTTTCCACCTCACTTATCCTCTCTGCTGCCTCAGTTATTCTACTGTTGTTATTGCATTATTCATTACTGATTTACTCTATTTCTTCTAGGTACTTGTTAAACATTTCTTGCATCTTCTCAATCCTTGTCTCCAAACTATCTTTAACTCCATTTTGTTTTCAAGATTTGGGATCATTTTCACTATCATTATCTTGAATTCTTTTTCAGGTAGACTCCCTGTCTCCTCCTCTTTTGTTTGGTTTGGTGGGTATTTATCATGTTCCTTTACCTGATGAATATTTCTCTGCTTTTTCATTTTGTTTTGATTGCTGTGTTTGGGGTGCCCATTCTGTAGGCTGGAAGTTCATGGTTCCTCCTTATTGTGGAGCCTGCTCCCTGTGAGTGGGGTTAGACTAGTGTTTTGTCAAGGTTTCCTGGTTGGGGGAACTTGTGTCTGTGCTCTGGTGGGTGGAGCTGGATCTCTTCTCTCTGGAGTGCAATGATTTTTCCAGTAGTGCATTTTTGGGTATCTGTGGGTTTGGCATGGCTTTGGGAAGTCTATTTTTTAGTGCTCAGGACTGTGTTCCTGCTTTGCTAGAGAATTAGTGTGGTATGTCTTCCACTGGAACTTGTTGGCTCTTGAGGAGGGCTTGGTTTCAACGTAGGTATGGAGTCTTTTGGGTGAGCTCTTGTCTATTGATGTTCCCTTGAATCAGGCATTCTCTGATGTTCTCAAGTTTTGGAGTTAAGCCTCCTGCATCTGGCTTTCAGTCCTTCTCTTACAGTAGCCTCAAAACTTCTCCATCGTTACAGCACAGATGATAAAACATCTAGATTAATGGTGAAAAATTTCTCCACAATGAGGG
The DNA here is from genome assembly GCF_055505025.1 of Bos grunniens. NCBI lineage: Eukaryota > Metazoa > Chordata > Mammalia > Artiodactyla > Bovidae > Bos > Bos grunniens. The sequence goes on from NC_141194.1 coordinate 140,471,839, forward strand.
ACACCCAGAGAGATTCACAGAGTTACACAGAGAAGAGGGAGGAGGGAGATAGAGGTGACCAGGAGGAGGAAGTCAAAAGGGAAAAGAGCAATCTAGCCAGTAATCAATTCCCTAAGTGTTCTCCACAGCCTGGAACACACAGAGAGATTCACAGAGTTAAGTAGAGAATAGAAGGGGGAGGGAGGAGATAGAGGTGACCTGGGGAAGAAAAGGGAGTGTCAAAAGGGGAAAGGGCAATCAAGCCAGTAATCACACCCCTTAGTGAAAATGGATACTGAAGACTAGATTCTTAAACGTACAAAATTGATATCAAATACCAAAAAGCAAAGATTAAAAATCTAGAGTAGAGGTTAGACTCTCAAAAATACAATATTAAAAATACAAAACCGGACCTGAATGCCCCAAGTTCTTACCCTAAGCACCGATGATGCAGCCCACACCTCTCTGCCCAGCCCCTGCTCTCTGGTGGGGGATGTAAGCATCTAGGCTACTTCTCCACAGGCAGTTGTAGTTAGGCATGTATTCTATGGTTTTGTTTTGTTTTGTTTTTTTCCTCCCAGTTATGTTGCCCTCTGAGGTTCCAAAACTCCCCATAGACCCGCCTGAGAGAGAGTTCTTACTGTGTGGAAACTTCTCCTTCACAGCTCCCTCCATTAGGAGGACAGGTCTCCATCCCTAACTCTATGTCTCTCTTTTTGTCTTTTATATTTTGCCCTACCTCCTTTCAAAGAGAATGGGCTGCCTTTCTTGGTGCCTGGTGTCCTTCTCTAGTGTTCAGAAGTTGTTTTGTAGAAGTTGATCAGCATTCAAATGATTTTTTTGATGAATTTGTGGGGGAGAAAGTGGTCTCCCTGTCCTATTCCTCTACCATCTTAGGACCACCCCCCGCCCATTATTTTAAATTTTAAAACAACCTTACTTTTGAGGAATAATCTGTATGTTAAAGCCTTTCAGGAAAAAAAAAATTCAAGACACAGTGTTCCAACAAGGAAATTCCTCTAAATATACATGAGAGAAAAAATGAAAATCTTACCCAAAAAAAGTATTCCACAGATTAGAAAATGTGTTATTTCCTAATTCACTCTATGAGACAAGCAAAACCTTGATTCTAAACCCAGCATTACATATAAGAAAAGAAAATTACATGGAGACAAAAGTCCTTAACTTACTCAAAGCAAAGAAAATCACGAAATAACCCCAAAAGATAATATGTTACAACCAAGCATGGCTGTATTTTAATGAGATTTAGAGCAACAGTGAAAATTAGCATACAATTTTTCCTACTTGATCTATCAATTTTCTCTCTAAAGGGATCAATTTGTTAAATTCAATTTATTTAGGAAGAGTATCCATTTTATCTAGATTTCCAAATTTATTACTTAGAAGTCTGCAAAGTAGTCTGTTGTGACTTCTTTACAGTATTTATTTCTGTGCTTCCTTACCCCATATCCTTTTCCCACATTTGTGATTTCTCTCTCAACCCCACATTTTTTCTTGGATTAGGTTACTTAGTAATTTGTCTATATTGATTATTATATTTTAAAAGCAAGATTTTACTATTTGAATCTCTTGTTTTTCTCTTCATTGTTTTATTTATTTCTGATATTTTTGGTATTACTCCATTACTTGTACTTTATTGCAGTTTATTTGTTGTTCTATTTCCAAACTTTGGGCTTCCTGATAGCTCAGTTGGTAAAGATTCTGCCCACAATGCAGGAGACCCTGGTTAGATTCCTGGGTTGGGAAGATCTCCTGGAGAAGGGAAAGGCTACCCACTCCAGAAATCACTGAGCATCTTTCCCTTTCCAGACTTTTGATTTTAATTCATTTACTTTCATTTTTTTCATCTTTATTGTTAAGGTATTAAAGACCATGAAAATTCTTCTAATCAGTTGTGTAAATATGCCCCATCGATTTTATTATGGAATATTTTAAATGTTGTTATGTTTTAGAAATTTCAGAATTTTGATTGGTATTTCTCCTATCACAAATGAGCTGCTTAAGAGTTAATTTCTTCTTCATTCGCCATGGAATTATCTATTATTTATTTTATTAATTAACTTATTGTATTGTGTTCAGAAAGTGTTCTCTTAATAATTTTACTTTATGGGACTTACTGATATTCACATTATAAGATAATACTGAGAAATACTTCTAAATCTTCCATGTGTTCTGGAAAAGAAACTACTCTTGCCATTATCAGGGTAAAAAGTTTGATATACACCCATAAGATCTACCATACTGTTTATGTTGCTTAGATCTTTCATTACCCTCCTCTATTCCCATGTTTTCTAGTCTACTTGTCATGTCTTACCGACATCTTAACTGGGTTAAATTTCTAGTTATTACTATATATCTACCTATGTGTCCATTCACCTCTTATAGTTGTATTTTGTAAAGGTGGCTGTGTCACTTGGTGCACAGATATGTATAATGGTAATAATTGTTTATTATAACCTAAGGGTTACAGCCTTTTAAAAAAAATGCCCATTCTTAGAAAAATTGTCAAATATGTATAAATTAAATAACATACTCCTAAGCAACCAATGGGTCAAAGATGAAGTCAAAAGAAAAAATAGAAAACATATTTATTAAAATGAAAACACAACTTTCCACAACTTATGAGATACAGTAAAAGCAATGCTAAGAAATTCTATAGCAATAAACACAAACAAAAAAACAAGAAATATCTCAAGCAACAAAACCTAACTTTAAACTTAAAAATTATAAAAGAAAAAACTAAGCCCAAATTTAGCAAAAAGAAAGAAATAATAAAGATTAAATAATCTCTATAAACAAAACAGAGACCAGAAAAACAATTTAAAAGATCACTAAAACAAGAGCTGATTTTCTGAATATTAATGAAAGTAACAAAATTTTAACTAGACTAAAACTAACAATAAAAACTCAAATTAACAAAATCAGAATGAAAAAGACAACTGACTCCATAAAAATAACAATCATAAGAGACTACTATAAATAATTACACACAAATTGGATAATCTAGAAACAAACGGAAAATTCCTTATACATAGGACATACCATGCCTGAATCAAGAAGTAGGAGATCTTAATACACTGATAACATGTGAGGCTATTGAAAATGAGTCAATAATCAAACACATTCCAATAAAGACAATTCTAAGAACAGATGGTTATACCAGTTAATTCTAGCAAGCATTTGAAGAAGAACTAACACTGGTCCTCAAACTTTTCCAAAAACTGAAAAGGAGGGACCAATGCCAAACTCATTTTATGAGACTAATACCAAAGTCAAATAAGGACACTGAAAAACAAAAAAACCATAAAAACTATAGGCCAACCTTTCTTATGAATATAAATGAAAAATTCCTAAGCAAAATACTAGCAAACCAAATTCAAAAGTATGTCAAAAGGATCAGATGCCATGACCAAGTGGAATTTATCCCTGAAATTCAAGGATGCTTCAATATATGCAAATAAATAACTGTGACACACCACATTAACAGAATGAAGGATGAAAAATCACATGATCATCCCAATACATGCAGATAAGGCATCTGAAAAAATTCAACACTCTTTCAAAATGTTCAACAAACTATGTATAGAAGGAATGTAGCTCAGTAAAATAAAGGCCATATATGACAAACCCACAGCTAACATCTAATTAATGGTAAAAAAAAATAAAAATAAAAACTTTTCATCTAAGATCAGGAGCAAGGCAAAGATGCATGAGTGAATCCAGACACTATTATTTCAGCCAAAGAATGTGCTCACCACACTGGTGTATAAAATAAACTATGTATTTCATGTATAAAAGAAAAAACATAAAATGATGTAAAAAATAACTCCAAATATATTAAAGATCACAACAGAAGACAATGGATTAAAGATGTCTATAAAAATCACAGTTTATGAGATAGGATTAAAGAACCGAGAACACAATCCACCTGTCCAATACATAATTATTTATAGTAGCGAGTTTTAAAACCCAAATGTGCCTCTAGTAGTAGAAATGTAAATAAATGCATTATTGTATATACACTGCAGTAGTTGTAAAGAATAAACCAGATCTTATTAATAACATGGAGATATCACCAGATAAATCATGCCACAGAACAAAAACTAAGTGTATGTTGTCTGTATGTGCAAATAACTATATACAAAAAAATCATGGAAAATAACTTGAGGGATACATTTCTATGGGTAAGAGAAGGGAACTAAGGAAACTTGAGAGGCAGGACTTTCCCTTTCTACTTTTCTGTGTTTTTAATTTTTATGAGAAAAATATATTCACATATTTAAAAGGATACACAGTTTCAAAGGTGGCTCAGTGGTAAAGAATCTGCCTGCCAATGTAGGAGATACAGGAGATTTAGGTTTGATCCCAGGGTCAGGAAGATCCCCTGGAGAAGGAAATGGAAACCCACTCCAGTATTCTTGCCTGGAGAATCCCATGGACAGAGGAGCCTCACAGGCAACAGTGTATGGGGTAGCAAAGAGTTGGACACAATTGAGCAAATGAACACGCACCACACAAGCAATGTCACATTCTCTTTCTCCAGGATTTTACAAAATCAATTTTTTCTCTTCTTAGACTAAATTTTCCCAGACTAAATTATCCTCATCTTGAAAGTATGCTTTCACACCTCAGCATAATGACCATTTGGAGTTTTTTCATTTCTGTGATAGACAACAACTCAAGTTGTATCTTGAAGTGGAATTTCACAAAAATATATGTTTTATGGATACATTAAAATGCAGGGTGGTCCAGTACTTAAGACGCCATGCCCCCAGGATAGAAGGCCAGGGTTCGATCCCTGGTCAGGGAACTAGATTTCACAAGCCACAACTAAAGATCTCACATGCTGCAACTGAGACCTGATGCAGCCAAATTTTTTTTAATTAAATTTATTTATTTTAATTAGAGGCTAATTACTTTACAATATTGTATTAGTTTTGCCATACATCATCATGAATCCACCATGGGTGTACACGTGTTCCCAATCCTGAACCCCCCTCTCACCTCCCTCCCTATACCATCCCTCTGGGTCATCCCAGTGCACCAGCCCCAACCTTCCTGTATCCTGCATCGAACCTGGACTGGCGATTCATTTCTTATATGATATTATACATGTTTCAATGCCATTCTCCCAAATCATCCCCCACCTCCCTCTCCCACAGAGTCCAAAAGACTGTTCTATACATCTATGTCTCTTTTGCTGTCTCCCATAAAGGGTTATTGTTATCATCTTTCTAAATTCCATATATATGCGTTAGTATACTGTATTGGTGTTTTTCTTTCTGGCTTACTTCACTCTGTATAATCAGCTCCAGCTTCATCCACCTCATTAGAACTGATTCAAATGTATTCTTTATAATGGCTAATGCTGAGTAATTGATTAAAGTAGGGAAAATCACTAGACCATTCAGGTATGACCTAAATCAAATCCCTTATGATTATACAGTGGAAGTGAGAAATAGACTTAAGGGACTATATCTGATAGATAGAGTGCCTGATGGACTATGGAATGAGGTTCGTGACATTGTACAGGAGACAGGGATCAAGAACATCCCCATGGAAAAGAAATGCAAAAAAGAAAAACGGCTGTCTGGAGAGGCTTTACAAATAGCTGTGAAAAGAAGAGAAGCAAAAAGCAAAGGAGAAAAGGAAAGATACAAGCATCTGAATGCAGAGTTCCAAAGAATAGCAAGAAGAGATAAGAAAGCCTTCTTCAGTGATCAATGCAAAGAAATAGAGGAAAACAACAGAATGGGAAAGACTAGAGATCTCTTCAAGAAAATTAGACATACCAAGGGAACATTTCATGCAAAGATGGGCTCAATAAAGGACAGAAATGGTATGGACCTAACAGAAGCAGAAGATATCAAGAAGAGGTGGCAAGAATACACAGAAGAACTGTACAAAAAAATCTTCACAGCCCAGATAATCACAATGGTGTGATCACTGACCTAGAGCCAGACATCCTGGAATGTAAAGTCAAGTGGGCCTTAGAAAGCATCACTATGAACAAAGCTAGTGGAGGTGATGGAATTCCAGTTGTGCTCTTTCAAATCCTGAAAGCTGATGCTGTGAAAGTACTACACTGAAAATGGCAGCAAATTCGGAAAACTCAGCAGTGGCCACAGGACTGGAAAAGGTCTGTTTTCATTCTGATCCCAAAGAAAGGCAATGCCAAAGAATGCTCAAACTACCGCACATTTGCACTCATCTCACATGCTAGTAAAGTAATGTTCAAAATTCTCCAAGCCAGGCTTCAGCAATATGTGAACCGTGAACTTTCTGATGTTCAAGCTGGTTTTAGAAAAGGCAGAGGAACCAGAGATCAAATGGCCAACATCCGCTGGATCATGGAAAAAGCAACAGAGTTCCAGAAAGACATCTATTTCTGCTTTATTGACTATGCCAAAGCCATTGACTGTGTGGATCACAATCAACTGTGGAAAATTCTGAAAGAGATTGGAATACCAGACCACCTGACCTGCCTCTTGAGAAATCTGTATGCAGGTCAGGAAGCAACAGTTAGAACTGGACATGGAACAACAGACTGGTTCCAAATAGGAAAAGGAGTACGTCAAGGCTGTATATTGTCACCCTGCTTATTTAATTTATATGCAGAGTACATCATGAGAAACGCTGGACTGGAAGAAACACAAGCTGGAATCAAGATTGCCGGGAGAAATATCAATAACCTCAGATATGCAGATGACACCACCCTTATGGCAGAAAGTGAAGAAGAACTAAAAGCCTCTTGATGAAAGTGAAAGAAGAGAGTGAAAAAGTTGGCTTAAAGCTCAACATTCAGAAAATGAAGATCATGGCATCCGGTCCCATCACTTCATGGGAAATAGATGGGGAAACAGTGGAAACAGTGTCAGACTTTATTTTTCTGGGCTCCAAAATCACTGCAGATGGTGAGTGAAGCCATGAAATTAAAAGATGCTTACTCCTTGGAAGGAAAGTTATGACCAACCTAGATAGCATATTCAAAAGCAGAGACGTTACTTTGCCAACAAAGGTCCATCTAGTCAAGGTTATGGTTTTTCCTGTGGTCATGTATGGATATGAGAGTTGGACTGTGAAGAAGGCTGAGAGCTGAAGAATTGATGCTTTTGAACTGTGTTGGAGAAGACTCTTGAGAGTCCCTTGGATTGCAAGGAGATCCAACCAGTCCATTCTGAAGGAGATCAGCCCTGGGATTTCTTTAGAAGGAATGATGCTAAAGCTGAAACTCCAGTACTTTGGCCACCTCATGTGAAGAGTTGACTCATTGGAAAAGACTCTGATGCTGGGAGGGATTGGGAGCAGGAGGAGAAGGGGACAACACAGGATGAGATAGCTGGATGGCATCACTGACTCGATGGACGTGAGTCTGGGTGAACTCCGGGAGTTGTCGATGGACAGGGAGGCCTGGTGTGCTGTGATTCATGGGGTTGCAAAAAGTCGGACACGACTGAGTGACTGAACTGAACTGAACTGAATATTCCATTGTGTATATGTACCACGGCTTTCTTATCCATTCATCTGCTGATGGACATCTACGTTTTTTCCATATCCTGGCTATTGTAAACAGTGCTGAGATGAACATTGGGGTACACGTGTCTCTGTCAATTCTGGTTTCTTCGGTTTTCAAAAATGTGCAGGATACTTTGAGTAACATATGAGTTTAGCTAGAGTAGCTGTGTACATGAAAGCACCAACTTGGGGCTTTAGTGTAATTAGTTTATAGACACAGAAGCAAATGTTCTTTACTTTTTCCATTACAAAACATCAACTGACTTCTGGTTGACAAGCTGGCTTCAGTATTGACAGAGTGACTGAGTTCTGCCTTCTAAATGACACAGGCCAATCCATCTACGAGCCATCCTATGCAAATAAGGGTACAAGTAAAACTGTGCTAGAAAGACATTGGCCAGAGTAAGTATATAAACACCAAAGAAGTCATGAGGAACATAACTGCAACATAGAGAACATAGCAGAAGTGCAGTGGATAAATTACCAAGAAAATGAAATTATGTTGTAACATTTCATATTCTTATTTTTAAAAATGTCAGAACATCACATTTAGTTTTATGATATTTTCTATTTTTATTGGAATGATTGAGGGTTCACAGAATTGGACATGTTTTATAGCAATTTCTATATCTTTAAGAATAATTAAAAGGGTAATATATAACCCTGAGGAAAGGTCGATCATTAAAATACTTGATAGCTCATTCTTAACACAAAGGTTACAAGCAGGAAAAAAAAATGACATTTAATCTAGGTTTATTTTATCTCTTCAAGTAGCGTATTTCTATTACAATGTTTTGGTATTAATCTCAATCTTCAAATGTATATGTGCATGTGACAGACTTTCTGTGTAAATATCTGCATATACTCACCTTATAATTTTTCTAAAATATATTGTTTGCACACTTACACAAACACAAAAATGCATGGTTTTATAAATGGAATTTGATAAGTATATTAAATATACTGAAATAAGAAAAAGATTCCAAGGAGAAACAATTGAAACAGATTTTATAATTAATTTGCTTTATAACTGCATCAGTGGCCTTGAAGGGTATCCTCTGAGGTATCCTTAAAATATAATCTAGGAAGCTTCTCACTTGACACAGTGGCCTGTCCTGCCTTTGAAGCAATTCTAAGTTTTGAATTTCAGGACAAGAGCATCTTCCCTGTAAATTCCATCTATGCATTTTTCCCCCTCCTTTTATTAATATAACAGTACAATTGACCGTAGAACAACACAGGGGTTAGGGGCACCGACCCCCACACAGTCAAAAATCTGCAAATAACTTATAGTCAGCCCTCCATATACATGGTCCAGTTCCTCTGTATCCACAATTCCACAACTGCTGATTCAATCAACCATGGAGCATGTGAAAGTGAAGTTGCTCATTCATGTCCACTGACTCTTTGTGACCCCATGGACTGGAGCCACCAGGCTCCTCCATCCATGGGATTCTCCAGGCAAGAATACTGGAGTGGGTTGCCATTTCCTTCTCCAGGGAATCTTCCCGACCCAGGGATCGAACCCAGGTCTCCCGCATTGCAGGCAGACGCTTTAACCTCTGAGCCACCAGGGAAGCCCATGGAGCATGTAGTACTGTAGTATTTACTATTTTTTTAAAACCCATGTATAAGACAAACCATGTAGTTCAAACCTGTGTTGTTCAAGGAGAAACTGTAATTCTGAAAGTAGGGTGACCACATTCCAGTGCATGTACAAAATGATCAATTGGGATAAAGTAAGAAAATATTCTAATTCACACATACAATAACACGTATACATATGTGCATATATAATTATTTTTACATGACAGAGTGGAAATAATAGAATAAAGTGAAGTGAAGTGAAGTGAAGTCGCTCAGTCATGTCCGACTCTTTGCAACCCCATGGACTGTAGCCCGCCAGGCTCCTCAGTCCATGGGATTTCCCAGGCAAGAATACTAGAGTGGGTTGCCATTTCCTTCTCCAGGGGATCTTCCCAACCCAGGGATCAAACCCAGGTCTCCCACATTGCAGGCAGATGCTTTACCCTCTGAGCCACCAGGGAAGCCCCAGGGCCTCTAAAAATTTTCACCTAAATAAAATAAAAATAACCCTGGCAAAAACTGTCAGAGTAAACTTGTTCAGAATTATGGAAACTGAACAAAGACCTGCAGTAATTGAGGAAAATTTGTTCAAGAAAACAAACTGAATCTCAATGAAAACAGGCAATGGCCAGAATCCATGTGGCCATTGTGATGACTTCAGGGCAGAGGATAAGTTTTGAGAGAGTCAACTAGGAGTAGGGTTTAAAGGGAAATGGTGAAATGTCCAGTGGGCAATCGAAAGAGAGATGGGGAATGACAGAATGCGATCACAACAACGAAGAAAAGCCAGACCAACGTGATCTCAAGCCAGTCTTGGGCATGCTCTGGTAGATTGTGCTGAATTAGAAAGTGTCCTCCTCAGAGCACCTTCCCCTAGAGTTCTTTGGCTTTATCACTCAGAGAAGAAAACTTTAAGGCATAGAAACAAGAGACACCCATGGATAAGAACAGGAACCATTTCAGCAAACACATGGTGAACCAAGATGCTGCTCTGCCCTTGCACCTGGAGACTGAGGACCAGTCCAGGCTGGGCCCTTGGTGATGTCACAGAGGGCCCCACTGTGGCCAGAACCCATGTGGCCATTGGAATGACTTCAGGACAGAGGATAAGGAGGCTTGTGGAAGTCAAGTGGGAGTAGGGCTTAAAGAGAAATGGTGACATTTCCAGCGGACAATCAAAAAAGAGGTGGGGAGTGATAGAATGCCATCTCCTTGCCAGTGTGTTCTTTTTTAACTTGATGCTCTACAGGGAAGGTGGGTCCGTCTTCTATTTTTATTTTTCCATTTGTTGAATCCAGACACTAGGTGAGCAGAACAGACCTGTGGGCATGTGTCCCTGTGGAGTAGAGAGCCAAGTTGGAAAGAAGGATATTAAACCAGAGGCCACAAACTAGGAGCATCTGATGTGTTTTGTGTGGCCTACCCTGTTTCTAAAAATGACTGTGCTCAGTCCCTAAGTCATGTCTGACTCTTTGAGACCCCATGGACTGTAGCCCACCAGCTTCCTCTGTCCCTGGGATTTCCCAGGCCAGAATACTGGAGTGGGTTGCCATTTCCTTCTCCAGGCATAGAGGATGTTTTGGGGCAGTGAAACTATTCTGTATGATGTTATGGTAAATGCATGATACTATATTTGTCAAAAGCCATAGAACATCACAAAACAAAAGTGAATCAATGTATGCATATTAAAAGAAAAACTTGTTGACATCAAGAATGGAATACAGATTTTGACTAAGCAATCTAATTATATTACAAATGTATGAAACCACCTCACTAAGATCCCCTGACTTAAGTAACTTTGGAAATGAACAGAATTTGCAAGACTAAAAGCAAAAGAAAAAGGCACTCTAATCTAGCTGATAGTGTTCTTTCTCACAGGGGTATAGGTTAACAATCTTGATACTGTTATACATGTATACTTGAATTGAACAAGTAAATAGATGGCACATGAGTATACATACATTTATTTCTTTGTTCTGTTAGCTGAAAGGGTCTAAAAGAAATGATACTCCTGAAATCTGAAAGAAACTATGATGTAAATCTTTGGCATAAATCCATAAGTCTTTGATTAGAAGAGCTTGTTATGCCATGTTCTGAACTAGGAAATACTAGGTCCCCAGACTCACTCAGCCTCCAAGGATGGGGTTGCCTACCATTTCCCTGTCTAGCCTTGACCTCTCCCCTCTGCATTTCTCCTTCCTCCCCCACATCCCTCAATACACTAAGAATAACTGTAGAAAGCTCTGACTTGAGAGTAATGTGCCAAACATATTTTATCAATTTATGGGTTCATCAATACTATCGGTTGTTTGTTTTTAATTTTGTAGTTTGCTTTTCAATTTCTAATTTTAAATTTTGTAATTATTATTTTTCTACATCACATGGCATGCAGGATCTTAGTTCCCTGACCAGGGATTGAACTTATAACCCCCCCCCCCACACACACACACACACACAGTAGAAGCACAGAGTCTTAACCACTAGACCACCAGGGAAGTTCTACCATGGGGGTTTTAATATTTCACAAGTATAGGTCTACTTAAGGAAATGGTGGTGCATCCTAGCACTTATTACAAGTGACAGTAGAGGATGGTATTGTAGTTTACATCTCAGTTTTAGCTCTTTTTTCTCCTTTGAGGGACAGATGATCGGTGCCAATGATAGTCAAAGCTGCAGTTCATCTGCAGGGCCTAATCTCTCCATTACGTTATTTTAGTCATCTTCATTCTAGAATATTGTAATATATTAGTGTTTTTCAAACTGCATGTGCAAATGAATCACTTGGGGGTGTTGTTAAAGTGCAGACTGCTAACTGAATAGGTCTGGGTTGAGTCTGAGATTCTGCGTTTCTTCTAATAAGTTCCTAGGAAATGCCCACTCTACAGTCTGTGGATCACAAAGCAGAACCATTCTGAATAATAATTAGATATTGATCTAAAACCTGATTGTAATCTATAGGCCATTAGGCTTTAAATTTTAAAGGAACAGTCTACAGTTAGGTCGCCACATGTTCTACTAGAAGTTAACTGTCAATTAGTCTGAAGGTTGCATGTATCTTTAAAAGGCTTCTTACTGATTTCAGAGGCCTGTGCTTTTTGGCCTCTGAACTAATTAAAAAAAAAAATCACACCATCAGAAAATAGGAAATGTTGCCTGCCAACTAGGATAGGAAACTCACAAGTTTGTATTGTATAGTTTGTAACATCTGATACATCTGATTTGAATATCTCAAATATGATCTCTCATCATTTCATTATTTTCAGCCTTTTAAGCACTGCAAGCTAGGTTTCAACAGTATGCATACTGAGAACTTCCAGATGTTTAAGTTGGATTTAGAAAAGGCAGAGGAACCAGAAATCAAATTGCCAATGTCTGTTTGATCATAGAAAAAAAGCTTGAAAATTCCAGAAAAACATCTTCACAACAAACTGTGGAAAATTCTTAAAGCGATAGGAATACGAGACCACCTTACCTGTCTCCCAAGAAACCTGTATGCAGGACAAGAAGTAACAGTTAGAACCAGACATGGAACAATGGACTGGTTCAAAATTGGGAAATGAGTGTGACAAGGCTGTATATTTCATCACCTCCACTAGGTTTACTGGTAGTATGTGTCCTAAGGCCCACTTAACTTCACACTTCAGGATATCCGACTCTAGATGAGTGACCACACAATCGTGATTATCTGAGTCATTAAGACCTTTCTCAGATGGTCCTTCTGTGTGTTTTTTTTTCCTACTAAATCCAATTTACCTTGATCATGGACCTAACATTCCAGGTTCCTATGCAATGTTGTTCTTTACAGCATTAGACTTTATTTTCACCACCAGACACATCCACAACTGAACATCATTCCACTTTAGCCCAGCCACTTCATTCTGTCTGGAGCTATTAGTAATTGCTCTTAACTCTTCCCCAGTAGCATACTGGATGCCTTCTGACCTGGGGGGCTCATCTTCCAGTGTCATATCTTTTTGCCTTTTCATACTGTTCATGGGGTTCTGCAAGCAAGAATACTGGAGTGAGTTGCCATTTCCTCCTCCAGTGGACCATGTTTTCTCAGAACTCTTCACTATGATCCTTCCATCTTGGGTGGCCGTGAACGACATGGCTCATAGCTTCATTGAGTTATGCAAGCCCCTTTGCCATGACAAGGCTGTGGTCCATGAAGGGGGAGGATTCCTATTGCTAACAACTAAGTCAGCATGGGGCATGTTACCTCGACTGTGAATCAATTTATTAACACTGAAGAGAAAAAACATGCAACAAACTATGATCTGCATTTATACTATTTCATTATTTAAACAAATGAGAACCTTGATTACCAAAGCATTTGAAAATGACAACCTATCATACGAATATCATTCTATATCACAATTCAAGTTCACTGAAAAATGTATCTGTATTCTTAAAACAGAAGAAATAAACTCAAGCCATACTTTTCAGAAGTAAAGGTTAGACAGATGAGAACATATAATCACCTATTTACCCTTTTATTGCTGCCTTGCTTTACTTATAAAAACAATAGTAACTGTAAGTGAAACACGGGAGTGAGAGCACAGTGTGATGAAAAAAAAAATTAAACCTGCTTTCTGGGAAAGGAAGTCAGAACCATTTACAAAAATGAATGAAATTAGACATCTGTATTTATGGTTTTTAAATGGTGCTTTAAAATGAAACTTCATATAGCTCAGTTCAGTTCAGTTCAGTCACTCAGTCGTGTCCAACTCTTTGCGACCCCATGAATCACAGCACCCCAGGCCTCCCTGTCCATCGCCAACTCCCAGAGTTCACTCAAACTCACGTCCATTGAGTCAGTGATGCCATCTAGCCATCTCATCCTCTGTTGCCCCTTCTCCTCCTGCCTTCAATCTATCCCAGCATCAGAATCTTTTCCAATGAGCCAGTTCTTCACATCAGGTGGCCAAAGTATTGGAGCTTCAGCTTCAGCATCATTCCTTCCAATGAATATTCAGGACTGATTTCTGTTAGAATGGACTGATTGGATCTCCTTGCAGTCCAAGGGACTCTCAAGAGTCTTCTCCAACACCACAGTTCAAAAGCATCAATTCTTCGGCACTCAGCTTTCTTCACAGTCCAACTCTCACATCCATACATGACCACTGGAAAAACCATAGCCTTGACTAGATGGACCTGGCAAAGTAATGTCTTTGCTTTTGAATATGCTATCTAGGCTGGTCATAACTTTTCTTCCAAGGAGTAAGCATCTTTTAATTTCCTGGCTGCACTCACCATCTGCAGTGATTTTGGAGCCCAAAAAAATAAAGTCTGACACTGTTTCCACTGTTTCCCCATCTATTTCCCATGAAGTGATGGAACCAGATGCCATGATCTTTGTTTTCTGAATGTTGAGCTTTAAGCCAACTTTTTCACTCTCCACTTTCACTTTCATCAAGAGGCTTTTTATTTCCTCTTCACTTTCTGCCATAAGGGTGGTGTCATCTGCATATCTAAGGTTATTGATATTTCTCCTGGCAATCTTGATTCTAGCTTGTGTTTCTTCCAGTCCAGTGTTCCTCATGATGTACTCGGCATATAAGTTAAATAAGCAGTGTGATAATATACAGCCTTGATGTACTCCTTTTCCTATTTGGAACCAGTCTGTTGTTCCATGTCCAGTTCTAACTGTTGCTTCCTGACCTGCATACAGGTTTCTCAAGAGGCAGGTCAGGCGGTCTGGTATTCCAATCTCTTTAAGAATTTTCCACAGTTGATTGTGATCCACACAGTCAATGGCTTTGGCATAGTCAATAAAGCAGAAATAAATGTTTTTCTGGAACTCTCTTGCTTTTTCTATGATCCAGTGGATGTTGGCAATTTGATCTCTGGTTCCTCTGCCTTTTCTAAAACCAGGTTGAACATCAGGAAGTTCATGGTTCATGTATTGCTGAAGCCTGGCTTGGAGAATTTTGAGCATTACTTTACTAGCGTGTGAGATGAGTGCAATTGTGCAGTAGTTTCAGCATTCTTTGGCATTGCCTTTCTTTGGGATTGGAATGAAAACTGACCTTTTCCAGTCCTGTGGCCACTGCTGAGTTTTCCAAATTTGCTGGCATATTGAGTGCAGAACTTTCACAGCATCATCTTTCAGGATTTGAAATAGGTCAACTGGAATTCCATCACCTCCACTAGCTTTGTTCATAGTGATTCTTTCTAAGGCCCACTTGACTTCACATTCCAGGATGTCTGGCTCTAGGTGAGTGATTACACCATCGTGATTATCTGGGTTGTGAAGATCTTTTTTGTACAGTTCTTCTGTGTATTCTTGCCACCTCTTCTTAATATCTTCTGCTTCTGTTAGATCCATACCATTTTTGTCCTTTATCAAGCCCATCTTTGCATGAAATGTTCCCTTGGTATCTCTAATTTTCTTGAAGAGATCTCTAGTCTTTCCCATTCTGTTGTTTGCCTCTATTTCTTTGCATTGATCGCTGACGAAGGCTTTCTTATCTCTTCTTGCTATTCTTTGGAACTCTACCTTCAGATGCTTATATCTTTCCTTTTCTCCTTTGCTTTTCACTTCTCTTCTTTTCACAGCTATATGTCAGGCCTCCTCAGACAGCCATTTTGCTTTTTTGCATTTCTTTTCCATGGGGATGTTCTTGATCCCTGTATCCTATACAATGTCACGAACCTCCGTCCATAGTTCATCAAGCACTGTATCTATCAGATATAGTCCCTTAAGTCTATTTCTCACTTCCACTGTATAATCATAAGGGATTTGATTTAGGTCATAACTGAATTGTCTAGTGGTTTTCCCTACTTTCTTCAATTTAAGTCTGAATCTGGCAGTAAGGAGTTCATGATCTGAGCCACAGTCAGCTCCTGACCTTGTTTTTGTTGACTGTATAGAGCTTCTCCATCTTTGGCTGCAAAGAATATAATCAATCTGATTTCGGTGTTGACCATCTGGTGATGTCCATGTGTAGAGTCTTCTCTTGTGTTGTTGGAAGAGGGTGTCTGACAGAATGTGGTCCACTGGAGAAGGGAATGGCAAACCACTTCAGTATTCTTGCCTTGAGAACCCCATGAACAGCATAAAAAGGCAAAATGATAGGATACTGAAAGAGGAACTCCCTGGGTTGGTAGGTGCCCAATACGCTACTGGAGATCAGTGGAGAAATAAGTCCAGAAAGAATGAAGGGATGGAGCCAAAGCAAAAACAATACCCAGTTGTGGATGGGCCTGGTGATAGAAGCAAGGTCCGATGCTGTAAAGAGCAATATTGCATAGGAATCTGGAATGTCAAGTCCATGAATCAAGGCAAATTGGAAGTGGTCAAACAGGAGATGGCAAGAGTGAACATCAACATTCTAGGAATCAGTGAACTAAAATGGACTGGAATGGATGAATTTAACTCAGATGACCATTATATCTACTACTGCGGGCAGGAATCCCTCAGAAGAAATGGAGTAGCCATCATGGTCAACAAGAGAGTCCAAAATGCAGTACTTGGATGCAATCTCAAAAACGACAGAATGATCTCTGTTCGTTTCCAAGGCAAACCATTCAATATCACAGTAATCCAAGTCTATCCCCCAACCAGTAACGCTGAAGTTGAACAGTTCTATGAAGACCTACAAGACCTTTTAGAACTAACGCCCAAAACAGATATCCTTTTCATTATAGGGGACTGGAATGCAAAAGTAGGAAGTCAAGAAACACCTGGAGTAACAGGCAAATTTGGCCTTGGAATACGGAATGAAGCAGGGCAAAGACTAATAGAGTTTTGCCAAGAAAATGCACTGGTCATAGCAAACACCCTCTTCCAACAACACAAGAGAAGACTCTACACATGGACATCATATAGCTACTTCTGCCTAATTCCTATCTTTGAGGTTTTGTGACACTCCCCCACTTTTGGAGATTGATGAGGAAAACAGTAAGGGAAAATAATTTCAAAGCCTTGCCAGTTCTGAGGCAGATAAGATCCGTAGTGAATGTCCCTTTTAGCATAGCACATTAATGAGTCTTTGAATTCAAAAAGATATCCACTAATCAATAAACTATACACTGTTCTGCATAATACGGTAAAGGGAATTGGGTTAGTTTTGTTTTCTTAGATGGAGGACCACAGGGATGTGAAAGAGAGTAAGGGAGTTGTCAAGAAGATAGAAGGACTGAGCCTGAGGACAAAATGTACAAGGTGAGATATACAACTGGCTGACTGGCATGAGGACTCATATTCAAATCTAAGTTAGTAGCACTGCTACAAAGAAAACTTCCTGTTCATTAAGTGAGCCCAAACAGAATATCAGTCACAGGTGAGATAAGAGGAAGACAAAATTCAGAGCAAGCAGGAAATTCATGGCAGGAGTAACCATGAGAACATATGACTGAGAAATTCTCAGGAATTTTGCAAAGGATACTTTTATTTACAGGATATGAAAGTTTATTCATTAGTCAGGAGCAATATTTCTCCAAGTCACAAAATGACAATGGCAGCTAATAATATCCCAAATTCAGTTTTGGTATTTTGATTTAGTTACAAGAGAACAGAACTAGTTAAACACATCTAAAGCTTTAGCCTGATAGTTTGACCTCTATAAACCCACAGATAAATATGTGTATATAGATACACATAAACAAAATTTCGCTGATAAGATTTATTTTTAATTTTCTTTGTTCACTCAATAATACATCAAGAGCATTTTATCATTCGAAACATAGCTCTAAATTATCGTTATTAATAGCTGCATATGTTCTATTATCAAGTTATAGAAAGTATTATAGCAATCTACATTCATTGTCCTTTTAATTCAGTCACTCAAAAGCATTTGTCCAGGGTAGGATCATAAGTAAATCAACTCCTACTCTCATTCCTTTCAGAGCCACTATCTTTCTTTTATGCTTGTTTTATTGTTGACTAACCTCAATGTTACCATAAAAGTTAAAGAAAATTCATTAACTTTTAAAACTCAAACCTATATATTGCAAAACACTGATCTAATGGAAAAGAGAAAATGGTTATCAGAAAGTGCTTATACAGAAACTTATACTTCAAGAAAGTCTTAATGACTTCAAAGTTTGCCCATCTCCCTGTCTGGCTATAGCTCCATGGGATGTCTCAGTTATTATACAAGGAAGAAGATACAATGTGGGGAAATGTTTCCTTGCTAATAAATAGAAATGATCATATTTAGGGGCAACAATGGCAGGAAATGGCTTCAAAGTGATTAGATCTTACATTAAAATAGAAGTCTTTATAATAAACACTGAAAGCTTAATAGCACCCACAAACTAATCGACCACAAGGACCAAAATCTGCAGCACACTTAGGCCTACGTTTGGTAATTACACAGCTGCTAAATGACTGTAAGCAAGGCTACTGTTGATGCCTCTTATCATAAACAATAGGATATTCTCCATAAAATTGGTAATAAAATGAACAGTTTATGAAAAACCTTACAGATAATACAAAATAAGGGGAGGTGTTTATCTGATTCTCAACCAAGTTATTTATAGATTAGGATCAGTATTTCTAAGGGCCTCAAATGTTTATGACATTCAAAAGCATGCTATAGTACACTTGAGGAGGACTTTCAAACTTCAAATATTTACAAAGTATTTACCACACAAAATAAAACTTCATCCCTGCCTTTAAACTAATCAAGGAAACCAGGCAAAGTTAGGATAGAACTTCAAACAATACAGTATAATACATAAGTAAATTCAAAATTATATGCTACAGGTTATAAATAGTTGTTCAGAGATATTGGGAAAAAAAAAAAAGCTCAGAAGTCAGGAATGATTTAAGGAATGGGCAATGGTTCCTGAAACATGAGTAGCATTCAGATAGGCAGAAAGTTGGCTCAAATCACCAAGACCACTGAAAAAAAACAAAAGGGATCTAAAATTACTATTGATTTTCCTGTGAAAATAGGAGATGTTTAACCATGATTGTGATCCAGAAAATGCCTCTGGTCGATTGCATTCTATTGTTCATTTGCTTCTTTTGTTGTCCCTGTATTCTGCAAACCTGCTGTCTCCTGGAACTGCCTCCACTTTATTTCACTATGCTTATATTTTAGCTCAGTTCTCATTTTATAGAAAGAATAGCCTCAAGTACATATTCAGATTAATACAGTACTTATTGAGCTCCTATTGCATGCCCAGAATCATATCAGGTGGGAAGATATAAACATGCAATCTATGCCATCAAGTACTTTACAATTTTATTGATGGAAAAAAGACTAATGGAGATGAAGCAATGGTATATCACATTCAAAATCAAAGATCATAAAACATGGCACATATACCTCTCAAGGTACATGGAAAACTTTCCGATGAGTTTGTGGGAAAATGGAGAGTTTTGAGATAATCAATTTCAGACTTTCAACTTCCATATGAATACTTTGCTAATAGTTATCTGCCTGAGAGGGCACCTGCAATCTGCAGATTCTTTTTCCAGCTCCCCACTTACAAAACCCTTCTGTCACTCAGAAAAAAATAAAGAATAGCTCTCAGCCATCACTAATTTTACTATAGTATATTGCCACAGGATGAAAAAGCTATGGTGTGCCAAACAAAGGGACAGGGTGAAATTATGTTAATGAAGATGATAAAATGAATGACTAATGGGTGAGTAATATCCCAAGTTAGGTAATTTGTAATTCCTTGTTTTTAACAAAGTTGAAGGAGAATCTAATTGAGCTGTCAGCTGATGGATCATTAAAAATAAGTTTTGATAAGTGAGTATGTGATTTTTGACATATAATTAAAAAGGAATTCAAAGGATTAAGAGACACTTCTACAACAAAATTCTTTCCATTCACATCTAATTGTGTATGAGAACAAATTCATCTATATTTACATACTCCAAAAATTTTTTAACTTAGGAAAAAATAATAAAACTCATCTACAAATTGAAAAAGCTAATTGAAAAGCAGCTATCATTTCATTAAGAAATGCATTTCAAATAGCATTTTATCTTTTAATTATTTGTCAAAACATTGATATACCTAAGTTGTTTTGATCAACTGTACTCTAAAAATTTGTAAAGATAGCTCATTCTAGTAAAAAACTTCAAAAGAACTTTATAGAGGAAAAAATTAAATTCATATACATATTTTACCACAGTATTATAATAGATGATCAGCAATCTAATAAAAACATGGGCTGATGACCTAAATAGACATTTCTCCAAAGAAATACAGATGGTCAGCAGGAACATGAAAAGATGTTCAATATCACTAATTATTAGAGAAATGCAAACCAATACGACAATTAGGTATCACCTCACGATGGTCAGAAAGGCAATCATCAAAAAATCTGCAAACAATAAATGCTGGAGAGGATGTGGAGAAAAGGGAACCCTCCTACACTGTTGGTAGGAATGAAAATTGGTACAGCTATGATGGAAAACATTATGGAGGTTTCTCAAAAAACCTAGAAACAGAGCTACCATATGATCCAGCAGTCCCACTACTGGGCATATATCCAGAGAAAATCTAAATCAAAAAGATACATGTACCCAGTGTTTACTGCAGTACTATTTACAATAGCCCAGTAATGGAAGCAACCTAAATAACAATTGACAAGTGAATGGATAAACACAGTGTGGTACATACATACAATGGAATATTACTCAGCCATAAAAAGAATGAAATAATGCTATTTGCAGTGATATGGATGGACCCAAAATTTTCATACTTAGTGTAGTATGCCGAACAGAGGAAGACAAATATAATATTGCTTACATGTGGAATCTTAAAAAAATAATGTTACAAATGAATCTATTTAAAAAAACAGAAATAGTCACAGACATAGACAAACTTATGGCTACCAAGGGGGAAATGAGGAATAGGAAGGACAAAATAGAAATATAAAATTAACAGATACAAACTACCATACATAAAATAGATAAGCAATAAGTATACAGTCAGCAAAAACAAGACTTGGAGCTGACTATGGCTCAGACCATCAGCTTCTCATAGTAAAATTTAGGTTTAAACTAATGAAAGTGGAAAACCACTAGGCAAGCCAGGTACAACTTAAATCAAATCCCCTATGAATATGCAGTGGAGGTAACAAACAGATTCAAAGGGATTAGAACTTATAAACAGTGTGCCTGAAGAACTACGGACACAGGTCCATAATATTGTACAGGAGACAATGAACAAAACCATTCCAAATAAAAAGAAAAGCAAGAAAGCAAAGTGGTTATCTGAGGAGGCCTTCAGTTCAGTTCAGTTCAGTCGCTCAGTCGTGTCCTACTCTTTGCAACCCCGGAGTGCTGCAACCCCATGAATTGCAGCACTCCAGGCCTCCTTCCCGGAGTTCACTCAGACTCACATCCATAGAGTCAGTGATGCCATTGAGCCATCTCATCCTCTGTCGTCCCCTTCTCCTCCTGCCCCCAATCCCTCCCAGCATCAGAGTCTTTTCCAATGAGTCAACCCTTCACATGAGGTGCCCAAAGTACTGGAGTTTCAGCTTCAGCATCATTCCCTCCAAAGAAATCCCATGGCTGATCTTCAGAATGGACTGGTTGGATCTCCTTGCAGTCCAAGGGACTCTCAAGAGTCTTCTCCAACACCACAATTCAAAAGCATCAATTCTTCAGCACTCAGCTTTCTTCACAGTCCAACTCTCACATCCATACATGACCACTGGAAAAACCACAGCCTTGACTAGACGGACCTTTGTTGGCAAAGTACTGTCTCTGCTTTTCAATATGCTATCTAGGTTGGTCCTAACTTTTCTTCCAAGGAGTAAGCATATTTTAATTTCATGGCTGCAGTCACCATCTGCAGTGATTTTGGAGCCCCCCCAAAATAAAGTCTGACACTGTTTCCACTGTTTCCCCATCTATTTCCCATGAAGTGATGGGACCAGATGCCATGATCTTCGTTTTCTGAATGTTGAGCTTTAAGCCAACTTTTTCACTCTCCTCAAGAGGCTTTTTAGTTCCTCTTCACTTTCTGCCATAAGGGTGGTGTCATCTACATATCTAAGGTTATTGATATTTCTCCTGGCAATCTTGACTCCAGCTTGTGCTTCTTCCAGCCCAGCGTTTCTCATGATGTACTCTGCATATAAGTTAAATAAGCAGAGTGACAATATACAGCCTTGACGTACTCCTTTTCCTATTTGGAACCAGTCTCTTGTTCCATGGCCAGTTCTATTACAAATAGCTAAAGAAAGAAGAGAAATTAAAAGCAAGGGAGAAAGGGAAAGGTATATCCAACTAAACACAGATTTCCAAAGAACAGCCTGGAGAGACAAGAAGGCCTTCTTCAATGAACAATGTATAAAACTAGAAAAAAATAACAGAAGGGGAAAGACTAGAGATCTCTTCAAGAAAACTGGAGATATCAAGCAACATTTTGTCCAAAGATGGGCACAATAAAGGACATAAACAGAAGAGACCTAGTAGACTCTGAAGAGATCAAGAAGGCATGGAAAGAATACACAGAAGAACTGTATAAAAAAAGATCCAGATGAACCAGATGACCACGATGGTGTGGTCAGCCACCCAGAGCCAGATATTCAGGAGAGTGAAGTCAAGTGGGCCTTAGGAAACACTGCTGTTAATAAAGCTAGTGGATGTGATGGAATTCCAATGGAACTATTCAAAACCCAAAAGGATGATGCCATCAAGATGTTGAGTTCATTATGTCAGCAAATCTGGAAGACCCAGCAGTGACCACAGGACTGGAAAAAGGTCAATCCTCATCCCAATTCCCAAGAAGCATAGTACCAAAGAATGTTCTAACCATTGGACAGTTGCACTCATCTGACACACTAGTAAGGTCATGCTTAAAATCTTGCATGCTGGGCTTCAACATTATGTGAACCAAGAACTTCCAGATGTCCAAGCTGGATTTAGAATAGAAAGAGGAACCAGAGATCAAATTATGAACTTTAACTGGATCACAGAGAAACCTAGGAAACTCAAAAAAAGCATCTACCTCTATTTCATGGACTATGCCAAAGCCTTTGACTCTGTGGATCATAATAAACTGAGGAAAGCACTTAATGAGAGATGGGAAAAACCAGACCATCTTACCTGTCTCCTGAGAAACCTGTATGTCGGTCAAGGTAAGACTCCTGTTGGAAAAACTGATTGGTTCAAGATTGAGATAGGAATACGACACGGCTATCTGCTGTCATCCTGTTTGTTTAATCCATATACTGAGCACACCATGAGAAATGCTGGGTTGGATGAGTTACAAGCTGGAATCAAGATAGGTGGGAGAAACATCAACAACCTCAGATATGTGGATGATACCACTCTAGTGGCAGAAATCGAAGAGGAACTAAGAGCCTTTGAGGACAGTGAAGGAGGAGAGTGAAAGAGCTGGCTTAAAACTAAATATTAAAAAAAAAACTAAGATCATGGCATTCAGACCCATTACTTCATGGCAAATAGAAGGGGAAAAGGCAGAAGTAGTGACAGATTTCCTCTTCATGGGCTCTAAAATCACTGCAGACGGTGAGTGCAGCCATGAAATCAGAAGACGTTTGCTTGTCAGCAGGAAAGCTATGACAAACTTCGACAGTGTGTTGAAAAGCAGAGACATTACTCTGCCAACAAAAGTCCATACAGCCAAGGCTATGGTCTTCCCAGTAGTCATGTACGGTTGTGAGAGCTGGACCGTAAAGAAGGTGGAGTGCTTCTTGAAAACTGAT
Source organism: Bos grunniens (assembly GCF_055505025.1). Lineage (NCBI taxonomy): Eukaryota > Metazoa > Chordata > Mammalia > Artiodactyla > Bovidae > Bos > Bos grunniens. The sequence continues at coordinate 140,495,596 of NC_141194.1, forward strand.
GCCTTAAAACTATGGTGTTGCAGAAGACTCCTGAGAGTCTCTTGGACAGCAAGGAGATTGAACCAGTCAATCTTAAGGGAAATCAACTGAATATTCATTGGAAGGACTGATACTGAGGCTGAAACTCCAGTATTTTGCTCACCTGCTGCGAACAGCTGATTCTTGGAAAAGTCCCCTATGCTGGGAAATATTGAGGTCTGAAGGAGAAGAAGGCATCAGAGGATGAGATGGCTGGATGGCATCACTGATGCAATGGACATGAACTTAGGCAAATTTTGGGAGATGGTGAGGGACAGAGAAGCCTGTCATGCTACAGTCAATGGGAACACAAAGAGTTGGAAACGACTGGGTAACTGAACAACGAACAACAACAAGGATTTACTGTATAGCACAGGAAACTCCACCCAATATCTTCAAATATACACACATGCACTCACATACACATACACACATCAGTTCAGTTCAGTTCAGTCGCTCAGTCGTGTCCGACTCTTTGTGACCCCATGAATTGCAGCACGCCAGGCCTCTCTGTCCATCACCAACTCCCGGAGTTCACTCAAACTCATGTCCATCAAGTCGGTGATGCCATCCAGCCATCTCATCGTCTGTCATCCCCTTCTCCTCCTGCCCCCAAGCCCTCCCAGCATCAGGGTCTTTTCCAGTGAGTCAACTCTTCGCATGAGGTGGCCAAACTATTGGAGTTTCAGCCTCAGCATCAGTCCTTCCAATGAACACCCAGGATTGGTCTCCTTTAGGATGGACTGGTTGGATCTCCTTGCAGTCCAAGGGACTCACAAGAGTCTTCTCCACTTTCATGTACACCCGAAATACAATACTGTAATCAACTATACTTCAATTTTTAAGAAAAAAATTTAAAAGAAATTAAGTTAGTACCTCCAAATAGGACAATAGTATGTATTCATGAATCAGGCCACAAACAACATATACAGCATGATGCTACTTTTGTAAAATGTGCTCAGGTGTATATATGCACAGGCATATGCATAAAAAATAATCTGGAAAGAAAATCACCAAAACATTAATCTTGGTTAGTTCTGTGTTAATTTGTATTTTGATTCCTTTTTTAAACTGCATTATTTACATTTATTCTCCAATGAGCATGAATAATTTGTATATTTTAACAATTATAAGTATATACTTTAAACATCCATCAAAATAAGTTCATATATACAAAGATAGTATACCAAGAAATGTTACAAAATGTAAACAGTATTTATCTCTAGATTGTGAGATTATGGATCACTTTTTACATTCTTCTTGCCATTTATCTGTATTTTCTAAAATTACTGTGTTATTCAGGTATTTAAAATAATAAAAATTATTAAAATGTTAATTTACTCTGGGAACTCTGACAATAATATTTCAGACTCTTAATTCTATTAAAACAGATTTAGAAGCTCTCTCTCCAATATTTGGGGCTTTCCTAGTACCTCAGTTAGTAAAGAATCTGCCTGCCATGCAGGAGACCCCAGTTCAATTCCTGGGTCTGGAAGATCTGCTATAAAAGGGATAGGGTACCAACTCGAGCATTCTTGGGCTTCTCTGGAGGCTCAGCTGGTAAAGAAATACGCCTGCAATGCAGGAGGCCTGGGTTTGATCCCTGGGTTGGGAAGATCCCCTGGAGAAGAAAATGGCTACCCATGCCAGTATTCTGGCCTGGAGAATTCCACGGACTGTATAGTCCATGGGGTCACAAAGAGTCGGACACAACTGAGTGACTTTCACTCCCCAATATTTTGTTGTGGTGGTGATGGTGGTGGCTTAGGGTTTATTTCTATAAAAAAAGAGAAAGGTGTATCTTGCATCAGATTTTTAAAATATTTAAGTGAGATATTTTTCACAACCAGCTCAGGTATAAGGTTATTTTGCTGTCCTAATTGTGCAGTACACAAATTCAATTCCCTACTCCTAGAGATGAAATGCTGGTGCAGACAAGAACAAAAGCCTATGAATGCCAAGGTAAAGGAAAGAATTGCTTCTTTGGGAAAGGTATGAAGAGATGGGCAATCCATTTACAAACACTTCCTTCATTTAAAGCCTGGGATAAGACATGAGTTAGAAGGGAAAGGATCATATAAGCTATTCTCACCTGAGTTTCGTCATGTGGAGGAAAGGATGAACAAATATAATAATATACTTTGGAAAACAAATGAGAGGTCAACACATAGTAAAGTCGTTTAACATGACTTTCTGGGTCTAAGGGACTTCCCTGGTAGCTCAGGTGGCTAAGACTCTGCGCTCCCAATGCAGGGGGCCCAGGTTCACTCCCTGGTCAGGGAACAATCCCTTCCAGAACATGCTATGTGGAAGGACAGGAAAGCCTGGTGTGCTGCAGTCCATGGGGTTGCAAAGAGTTGGACATGACTGGGTGACTGAAAAACAACTGGATCTAAATGTAGCTATTATATCTTATTAGGTCTATAACCTTGGTATTTAACTTCTGTGCCTCAGACAAATGGAGATAATAGTAGTAGCTACTTCTTAAGAGAATTAGACTCCCAAATCTGAATGGCATTGAAACATGTAAAATATCATGTATGAAACGAGATGCCAGTCCAGGTTCAATGCACGATACTGGATGCTTGGGGCTAGTGCACTGGGACGACCCAGAGGGATGGTATGGGGAGGGAGGAGGGAGGAGGGTTCAGGATGGGGAGCACATGTATACCTGTGATGGATTCATTTTGATATTTGGCAAAACTAATACAATTATATAAAGTTTAAAAACAAAATAAAATTTAAAAAAAGAGAATTAGACTCAATAACCTCTCAATAACTGTAAGCTAACAATAATGAGCTTTGTAAAGAGAAGAAATATAGTATCATATATATGAGCCCAAATTTGAGTTTAATTATCTGTGTGACCCAGGTCAAATTAATTAGACTCATTATGCTTCAACTTCTCATCAGTAAAATGGGACAAATAAAATATTCCCTTATGGAGTTATTATAAAAATTAAACGAAATAATCTAAAGAAGGAGTCTGTTACATCATAGACATAAATAAAACTGCAGGCCCAGATTCACTCTCTAGTATTCATTATCTGGCTTCATGCCTCAGAGCCTGATCACTGAAATCACCTGCCCTCTGGCTTTCAGTGAGGTTCAGACAATGGGGAATATCAGCAGAAGACCAGCAGGAAAGAGGAGAGTGATGTCAATGTACTCATTCCCATAGTTCTCTTCTTATGAGGTTTTACTCTGGATAGCTGCATCTCTCTCAAAAGAAAGTCACTGGCCTTAAAGCCATTTTCCCATGAACCCTCTCCATCTGGGTTCCAGTAGCCACTCTCTTTCCTGTCTCTCAGGACTAGGCGTGGTGACAATGTCAACTTTCCCTGGTTTGTGCACTATCTCTTCTGGTTTCATACACCCTGTCCACAGCTTTGTGAACAGTTCAGTTGCTCAGTCATGTTCAGCTCTTTGTGACCCCATGGACTGCAACATGCCAGGCTTCCCTGCCATAACCAACTACCAGACCTTGCTCAAACTCATATCCATCAAGTCAGTGATGCCATCCAACCATCTCATCCTTTGTCGTCCCCTTCTCCTACTGCCTTCAAGTTTTCCCAGCATCAGGGTCTTTTCAAATGAGTCAGTTTATCACATCAGGTAGCCAAAATATTGGAGTTTCAGCTTATGCATCAGTCCTTCCAATGAACACTGATTTCCTTTAGGATTGACTGATTTGATCTCCTTGCAGTCCAAGGGACTCTCAAGAGTCTTCTCCAGCACCATTGTTCAAAAGCATCAATGCTTTTGCACTCAGTTTTCCTTATGATCCAACACACATCCATACATGACTACTGGAAAAACCATTGCTTTGACTAGATGGACCTTTGTCAGCAAAATAATGTCTCTGCTTTTTAATATGCTGTCAAGGTTGATCATAGCTTTTCTTCCAAGGAGCAAGCGTCTTTTAATTTCACGGCTGCAGTTACCATCTGCAGTGATTTTGGAGCCCCCAAAAATAAAGTCTCTCACTATTTCCATTGTTTCCCTATCTATTTGCCATGAAGTGATGGGACCGGTTGCCATGATCTTTGTTTTTTGAATGTTGAGTTTTAAGCCAGTATTTTCACTCTCCTCTTTCACTTTCATCAAGAGGCTCTTCAGTCCCTCTTCACTTTCTGCATAAGGGTGGTGTCATCTGCATATCTGAGGTTAATGATATTTCTCCCAACAATCTTGATTCCAGCTTGTGCTTCATCAAGCCAGGCATTTCACATGATATACTCTGCATATAAGTTAAATAAGCAGGGTGACAATATACAGCCTTGATGTACTCCTTTCCCAATTTGGAACCAGTCAGTTGTTCCATGTCCGGTTCTAACTGTTGCTTCTTGACCTGCATATGGATTTCTCAGGAGGCAGGTAAGGTGGTCTGGTATTCCCATCTCTTTAAGAATTTTCCACAGTTTGTTGTGATCCACACAGTCAAAGGCTTTGGTGTAGTCAATAAAGCAGAAGTAGATGTTTTTCTGGAACTCTCTTGCTATTTCTATGATCCAATGAATGTTGGCAATTTGTAAACAGCCCCTTTGTAAACAAACCCACCTCAAATTATTATAATATGAATATTCCATTTATTTACTGTTGATATCCTGACAGATTCAGAGAGTATGCTGTGACAGATAATAAGTCCTTATCATTGTATTATTCAAAAATGTGAAGATTTTGTCTTAATAATGAGATACAGGCTTTTAAATGCTGGACTGGATGAAGCACAAGCTGGAATCAAGATGGCTGGGAGGAATATCAATAACTTCAGAAACGCAGATGATACCTCCCTTATGGCAGAAAGCAAAGAAGAGCTGAAGAGCTGCTTGATGAAAGTGAAAGAGGAGAGTGAAAAAGTTGGCTTAAAACTCAACATTCAGAAAACTAATATCATGGCATTTGGTCCAATCACTTCATGGCAAATAGATGCGGAAACAGTGACAGAGTTTAATTTTGGGGGTTCCAAAATCACTGCAGATGGTAATTGCAGCCATGAAATTAAAAGATGTTTGCTCCTGGAAGAAAAGTTATGACCAACCTAGACAGCATATTAAAAAGCAGAGACATTACTTTGCCAACTAAGGCCCATCTAGTCAAAGCTATGATTTTTCCAGTAGTCATATATGGATGTGAGAATTGGACTATAAAGAAAGCCGAGCACTTTCTTTATAGAAGAAGAATTGATGCTTTTGAACTGTGGTGTTGGAGAAGACCCTTGAGAGTCCCTTGGACAGCAAAGAGATCCAACCAGTTCATCCGAAAGGAAATCAACACTGAATATTCATTGGAAGGACTGATGCTGAAGATGAAACTCCAATACTTTGGCCACCTGATACACAGAACTGACTAATTTGAAAAGATCCTGATGCTGGGAAAGATTGAAGGTGGAAGGAGAAGGGGATGATAGAGGATGAGTTGGATGGCATGACCGACTCAATGGACATGAGTTTGAGTTAACTCCAGGAGTTGGTGATGGACAGGGAGACCTCACATGCTGCAGTACATGGGATCGCAGAGTCAAATACAACTGAGTGACTGAACTGAACTTATTGGCTTTTAAGAAGGCCTGAAAATCACTTTGTCAGTGCTCTTCCTTGATAAGGGGCTTCCCTGGTGGCTCAAATGGTAAAGAATCTGCCTGTAATGCAAGAGACCTGAGTTCAGTTCCTGGGTTGGGAAGATCCCCTGGAGAAGGAAATGGCAACCAAACCCATTCCAGTCTTCTTGCCTGAAGAATTCCATGGACAGAGGAGCCTGGCAGGCTACAGTCCATGGGGTTTCAAAGAGTTGTACACAACTGAGTGACTGCCTTTATAAGAAAAACAAGCAAGAGATGCCCATGGATACCAAAACAGAATCAGTTTAAGGGACAAAGATGGAGGGTGGGGATAACCTGAAGCCTCTAGGTCAGTTATCCCATGGGCTGGAGGATTTCATGGGACCTCTTGCTGAAAATACCTACCACAGTAAAACATATTCACTACATGGAAGATTACTTCTAATACTCGGACCATATCTCATCAGAAATATCTGAGGACTCCAACCTTATTAGTAAGCAGAGACATTTTAAGTTGCTTCATTGTATAAAAATAAAAAAGGTCAGTTGACTTTTTATGTCGTGGTTTCCTGCAATTCTATTCCCACTCTCAGGGAACTCTTTTGTTATTTTCACCCTTGTTGAAACAACACTAGAGAACAATGTTAAAGTGGCTTCCATGGCAAGGGACCCAAAAGGTTAGATATGCTCAGTGACACTTTCAAGATACGCCTCTCAACCTTTGTCCTTGCCGTGGTACCCAGAAAAGAGAGTGTGCTTCAGATCTTTGTTTTTAGTATGCTACTGAGTTAGTCAGTGCCTTAATAATTAGTAAACTCTAGTGTGCCAAATTATCTTTATATAAATAGGTTGTGTGGATTATACTTGCCTTGTGGATGTGGAACATGAGCTCCTCAAAGACATAAACATTTGTCTTTTATTCCAAGTAGCACTGCTGGGATTTAATAATTGCAATATTATGTGCAGGCAAGTAACCTTAATGCTGCATAAAAAGCCTCAAATCCTCTAAGGTTCCCAACCGAGGTAACTGTAACTGGCAACTTGCTTTTGTGCATAGGTAACAATTTGGTGATTTTCACTGATTGATGCATTTCCAGACTTCACTAAAAGCCAGGAACTCATGTAAGGAGATGTCTGAATGAGGAAAATCTGACAGAGTGTGCATGCCAGGAAAAATGAATGACTACAAAGTATGCATGGGGAGCATCTGAAAAGGCAATATTAAATGGAAGTAAAAGATGAAGTCCTTTGATTTTTGTGCACATTAAATGAATATTAATTTGGTATGCTTTTGGCAAATTGCTTCTTGTAACAACTGCCATCTGGAATCATAAATGCAATCGTAAGCCTAAAGAAAGAATAACAAAGAATAGTACACTCATGATTAAAAGCACAGAACCTATAGCTAATGGCATTCCCTTTTATGTATGACTAATAAGCAAGTACCATAATAAAAATCATAAAATTAAGGTACAGTTAAATGTACTTTTACAGAAAATGTTATTTCTAGATACCTTTTTATCTTCCAAGATAACTAGAAACCTCCAAAATCAATAAGACAAATGCAAAATCTATCACTTCAACTTTCAATTCTGAGATATTTAAATGCCACTTTTACCTTCTATTTTCAAGTTTTTAATGGATTTTCGCGAGGGGTGCAACTCTAGATGTTTTTACAAATATTTGTTGGATTTTGTAATCCAAATGCTTCACTGTGTCCCAAATCATACTATACCTGGAAATTGAACTATTCATGCTGCAAATTGAATTCCTCAAAGTGAATCCTTTATAAATAACGCACATTAACATAAAAAACTATCTAAATTAAATGAGGTCATTTATATTTCTCAAAGGAAACTTGATTTGCAACTCCATCAACTCCAATAAGACAGATCAGAATAAGCAAATGGCAAGATGAATCTCAATCCTATGAAAATTAAAATCTAGCTCTTTCTTAAAGGAGAACAGTATTGCACAACAACAGTTTACTAAATTTCAGAGGTTTAACGGGCTTTAGAAATCATACATATGAATACTTTCCCATGTTACACATCAAAAGACTAAGAAAAAAATACATGAAGAGAAGTGCATATGTATAATACCTATCCAACCCTCACAAAAAATAAGAAAGAAAAAAAAAATCGGAGGGTAGCAATACTAATGTAAAAAAAAATCCAGTAAAGTATACTACCTCATGTGAGAAATGGAATGAGAAGCAATGAGATAGAGAATCTAGTAGATAAAGCAAATTTGCAATAAAGAAATCCCATGTTCATGATCACATCCATGCATACACAGCAACATCAGTACCCACCCCAGGGGTATTGGCCCTTTATGCGTGAAGTGCAGTGAAATAAATGTACAGTGAGATGGTTATGGTAACATGGAAAACTGAGTGAACGTGGACACCCCACCTCAGCTAAAAATACATGTAACTATTGGATAAAATATATATTTAAAAAAATTAAATGCTCAAGTATGAAAAAAGAAAGTAAAAATCCTAGTTGTAAAAAAAAAAAAAGTACATACAACTTCAAAAAATCAAGAGCAATTAATCCTTGAGCAGAAGTTTAGGAAGCCCAGGGTATTAGTTGACTAATTATAGGTCCTAGATTTTACGGCTGTAACGCCTATTGAGGGACACGAAGACAAAAACACTGTAGCACTGTCCTTTGAGTCAAAGATGGACTAGAAAGCCTCCACCCATCAGCAATGGGGAGAAAATTCAAATTTTGATTAACCATGGTTCAGAGTGGGGCAAAGGTCTCTCAAAAGAAATCAAAGTTGCCACACATGTGCCATGCACGTGTCAAATCTGAATTTAAAATACACACATAGTAGGGGAAACCTTGAAGAATGAAATTAACATGATGACGTTTTTAAAACAGAGAAACTCCTGGGCTCTGGACAGAAGCATGTATAAAATTACTTTTGATATAACACTTCTACAATCAGGGACACATAGAAACTCAATGCTTCCCATCTCCTACTCCTCCAAGTAAACTAAAGATGCGCTTCTAATAAAAGAATTAAAACCACATGAAGAAACAATCTATTAGGAGAAGTACATCAGTCAACACACACAGAAAGATTAGTACCTCTAAGACCTTGAAACAGAGCAATCTGAGATAAACCATAAAATAAGTATATTTAAAGTGATTGAAGAAATAAATGAAGAAATAAAAACCACAAGGAATCAATAGGACATCAGCAAAAGAACTCATCATTTAAAAAAATAACCAAATAGAATTCTTCACATAAAAATAAACAAAAAGAGTTGCCCTAAAAACTCCAGGAGCAAGTCAAACACCAAATGAGAAAGACATAAGTGAAGAAAAATTTGTAGTATGAAAGCTAGATCTGAAAAAATTATCCAAAATACAACACACAGAAGTGGAAAGATAGAAATTTTGAAAGGGAGCTTGAGAGATGAGAAGGGCAGGGAGGGATTGGGGGCAGGAGGAGAAGGCGGTGACAGAGGATGAGATAGTTGGATGGCATCACCAACTAGACGGACACAAGTTTGAGTAAACTCCGGGAGTTGGTGATGGACAGGAAGGCCTAGCATGATGCAGTCGATGGGGTCACAAAGAGTCAGACACAATGAGCAACTGAACTGAATATGAATCATAGAAATAGATATTAGAAACACTGTCAGGCAATATTTGAACAGATATTGGTGGCAAATTTTCCAAAATCAAACTGAAAGGTACAAAGAGAATGAAAAAAAAATACACACCTAGACATTAAAAGTATTTACAGACAAAGAAATATTAATTTTGTTACCCATAGACACTCCCTGGACAATACTAAATAACACAATTGAGGACAAAAGGAAATGTGGCCCAAAGGGAAGGATTAAAATACAAAAAACAGTAATAAAGAAAGAGATTAAAAATAAGATTAGCTTATTAAATAAAGCTAAGTAAATAAAATTAGCTACAAGCAACATACATAATAAGAATCAACTATAGTTTAAAAGAAAGTGAAATTAATATATCAAATAGTTATTACATATGCAGTGTGAGGGGCTTCCCTAGTAGCTCAGCTGATAAAGAATTCACCTACAATGCAGGAGACACTGGTTTGATTCCTGGGTAGGGAAGATCCCATGGAGAAGGGATAGGCTACCGACTCCAGTATTCCTGGGCTTCCCTGATGGCTCAGATAGTAAAGAATCAGCCTGCAATGCGGGAGATCTGGGTTGGGAAGATCCCCTGGAGGAGGGCACCGCAACCTACTCCAGTATTCTTGCCCAGAGAATCCCATGGACAGAGGAGCCTGTTGGGCTACAGTCCATGGGGTCACAAAGAGTCAGACATGACTGAGCGACTAAGCACCACATAACCCATACAATGTGAGGAGCTGATTGGAGTTAAACTGCTATAAACTCCTTGAAATGTTGGGGAGGAAAGTAAATATGTTTCTAGAATACTTAATATACTGAAAGTTATACTATATCATAGATGGGAATATTCAACACCATGAAGTTATATCACCCTTCCAAATTAATCTATAAAATTAATGCTATCTCAATTTAAAATCATCAATAGAATTTCTTCTGGAACTTGAGAAGCTGACTTCACAATTTGTAAGAGATAGCTGCTGCTGCTGCTAAGTCACATCAGTCATGTCCGACTCTGTGTAACCTCATAGACGGCAGCCCACCAGGCTCCCATCCCTGGGATTCTCCAGGCAAGAATACTGGAGTGGGTTGCCATTTCCTTCTCCAGTGCATGAAAGTAAAAAGTGAAAGTGAAGTCACTCAGTCGTGTCCGACTCCTCGCGACCCCATGGACTGTAGCCCACCAGGCTCCTCCGTCCATGGGATTTCTCAGGCAAGAGTACCGGAGTGGGGTGCCATTGCCTTCTCCAAGAGATAGCTAAGACACAATTTTGAGGAAGAACAAGAAGTAAATACAAAGCTATTGTAATACATCATGATTTATTATAATGCTTCATAAGTCAATGTGACATTGACCCCGGGAGGACAAATAAACTAATGGGACCAAAAAAAGAGAATAGTAGACTCAAGTACATATGTAAATATGGTTTATGATAAAGAAGGCATCACAAATTAGTGGAAAAATGGTAAGCTACTTATTAAAGTAATACTAGTGGTTACACATATAAAAGATATAAAACCTGAGCCCTAGCATACATCATGAATACAATTATAGCAGAATAATTGTAACATTATGGCAAATAAAAATTTCTTAAATAAGATGAACAAAAATTCATATTCATAGCACATGTATACCTGTGATGGATTCATTTTGATATTTGGCAAAACTAATACAATTATGTAAAGTTTAAAAATAAAATAAATTAAAAAAATAAATAAAATAAAATAAAAAAGATAATACAAGCATTTGATAGAGAGAAAGGTAAATGCTTATAGACCTCAGGTAGAGGTAAACTGATATTGATATATATAAACAGATAGATATACAGAACAATATCTAATAAAATTAAAGACACGTATACATGATGACCCAGCTATTCCATTTCTAGGAAAATAGCCTAGAGAAACTATTTCTGAGCATGCATAAAAATGCTCATTGTAGAAATTTGGGGAAAAATAAAGGCTTGGAAACAATCAAAATGTCCACTAGTAAGGATCTACATGTATCAGTCCATTTCCAAGTCACTGGAATTGCCAATAAAGCACAACTAAAAACATTCGATTGAAACAAGACATAAAATGTGGCAGGTTATAATTATTTTAAACTCACTTATGCACAAAGTCATACAACAGTGCATTCAAATATAGCACTGGTAATAGAGGAGGAAAATGCCAATTGAAGAGTTGTTTCTGTAGGTCTTGTTTAGGGCACAATGTCCAATATATGCATATACATATTCAAATACCTATCAATGTGTTGGGATTGAGAAGAATAATTATGCAACACTATCAAGAACCAAGACTACCACCATACCATTTTCCTATGTCAGATCTAAGAATAGAGATTCAGCAAATGATATTATAAAAATCTTAAGCCAAAACATTCAGCTAGTAAGCTTCCAAATCCTATAGATATGTAGATGAATTATCTGCAGGATCCTAAATATTCAGCTTGACATGTACAGGCCTTGAATTAGCCAGATAGATAAATTTGTACTACTCTGTTTTATAATTGTTTTTAAGCCTTATTATGTGTTTGCTTTCCCAATCAAAGGGGAAAAGTCTCAATGTGTAGTTATATAAGCAGGGTGACAGTATATAGCCTTGATGTACTCCTTTTCCGATTTGGAACTAGTCTGTTGTTCCATGTCCAGTTCTAACTGCTGCTTCTTGACGTGCATACAGATTTCTCAGGAGGCAGGTAAGGTGGTCTGGTACTCCAATCTCTTTAAGAATTTTCCACAGTTTGTTGTGATCCACACAGTCAAAGGCTTTGGCGTAGTCATTAAAGCAGAAGTAGATGTTTTTCTGGAACTCTCTTGCTTTTTTGATGATCCAATGGATGTTGGCAATTTGATCCCTGGTTCCTCTGCCTTTTCAAAATCCAGCTTGAACAATCTAGAAGTTCACAGTTCACGTACTGTTGAAGCCTAGCTTGAATAATTTTGAGCATTACCTTTTTAGCGTGTAAGATGAGTGCAATTGTGTGGTAGTTTGAACATTCTGTGGCATTGCCTTTCTTTGGGATTGGAATGAAAACTGACCTTTTCCAGTAATGTGTTCACTGCTGAGTTTTCCAAATGTGCTGGCATATTGAGTGCAGCACTTTCACAGCATTATCTTTCAGGATTTGAAATAGCTCAACTGGAATTCCATCGCCTTCATTACTTTTGTTCCTAGTGATCCTTCCTAAGGCCCACTTGATTTTGCATTCCAGGATGTCTGCCTCTAGGTGAGTGATCAATACCATCATGTTTATCTGGGTCATGAAGATCTTTTTTGTACAGTTCTTCTGTGTATTTTTGCCACCTCTTTTAATATCTACTGCTTCTGTTAGGCCCATACCATTTCTGTCCTTTATTGTGCCCATATTTGCCTGAAATGTTCCCTTGGTATCTCTAATTTTCTTGAAGAGATCTCTAGTCTTTCCCATTCTGTTTTCCTCTATTTCTCTGCAATGATGATTGAAGAAGGCTTTCTTATCTCTCCTTGCCATTCTTTGGAACTCTGCATTCAAATGGGTATATCTTTCCTTTTCTCCTTTGCCTTAAGCTTCTTTTCTTTTCTCAGCCTTTGTAAGGCCTCCTCAGACAAACATTTTGCTTTTTTGTATTTCTCTTTCTTGGGGACGGTCTTGATCACTGCCTCCTGTTCAATGCCACAAACCTCTGTCCATAGTTCTTCAGGCACTCTATCAAATCCAATCCCTTGAATCTATTTCTCACTTCCACTGTATAATTGTTAGGGATTTGATTTAGGTCATACCTAAATGGTCTACTGGTTTTCCCTACTCTCTTCAATTTAAGTCTGAATTTTGCAATAAGGAGCTCATGTTATAAGCCACAGTCTGCTCCCAGTCTTGTTTTTGCTGACTGTATAGAGCTTCTCCATCTCTGGCTGCAAAGAATATAATCAATCTGATTCTGGTATTGAGCATCTGGTGATGTCCATGTGCAGAGTCTTCTCTTGTGTTGTTGAAAGAGGGTGTTTGCTATGACCAGTGTGTTCTCTTGGCAAAACTCTGTTAGCCTTTGGCCTGCTTTGTTTGTACTCCAAGGCCAAATGTCAACATATCTACTGTTAATATTTCCTGTCATTACACAACTGTACTAGCCCTATTTTCTGATACAGGAATATAGCAGTTACAGGTCTGATGTCCATGTCTCAGCCTTCTAGAGCTCTATCCTACTAGGTTTGATGATCAATGTTTGCAACTTTAGAACACAATAGGAACTTCATCCTAGTCCATTGTGCATCATTATCTGGAAAACTACCTGGAGGTAGTTCTCCTTCCTGCCCACATGCAAAGAGGAGTATCTGATGTCAGGTTTACTCACCCTAATATTCCCATTACCCTATACATGGGACAGACATGAGTAAATTACTGCTAAAACTTTGGACCTGCTTGATTTGCATTTCCATAACATGTTAAGGAATTAAAACAAAAAATATAACTTAACATTACTTTTAAAATTCCCCTGTGAGGTAAACTCAATAATCTCTGCTATCCCGCACAACCCAAGAGACTAAGCACTCCCATAAGACTGTGATATTTTTAGGGCCAACCTTGGCGTTTTGACAGTGCTGAGAATTTCATTTGGCTCAGAACCACAGAGACCCTCCAGAAACAAAAATTTAAAAAATCCTCCTACATTATATCAAGAAGAAGAATATTATTTTAGAACAGTCCTTTTAGCATGGGAGGTTCTTTCATCAAGAATAATCCAGGGCAACTTTATGTCTTATTATTTATCAGACAGCTTTTAATATCCTTGTTATTCACAGATAGAAATTAGAAATATAATGAAGATGAGATTTCACTTTCCTATCCCTGATACTAACAAAGGAGCTAAGAGGCCTCTAAGATGAAAATAAGTGAATGAAAAGCAGACTTTCATTTTCTCCAGTTCTATTTAGAGTTCATAGCTCTGTCAGCAAGAGGCACAAAACAGAACTACCTCCAAAACTTGTGTCTCCAGGATTAACCATGCCCAAGAGAAATACAGAGAACCTGAAGCACTAATTGGAAGAACAAGATCATAGAAAAACACCAAACAAGATGTGAAAAAATCAGAAGTCTCAAGTTTTTTTAAACTCCTCTAGGAGGTCTCACCTTACCACATGAACTCTATATTAATGTCGTTTACTCTCAACACATTGTTATCAGTAGATACAATATGGACCAACACTTATTTACACAGATGCTGACTAATAAATTTAAAAGAAAATTAACTACTATTCATCTAGTATTTATTGAGTCCCTACTGTGTTCCAGGTACTGTTCTAGGCGCTGGCAATTCATGGAACAAAACAAACAAAAATCATGCCAGGTAGAACTGACATTCTGGGTGAAAGAAACAATCAAAATCAAACATAACACAGGATTTAGAGATTAAAGTGTATTAAACTTTGAGGACTTCCACAGCAAAGAATAGAAAAATCAGGAGGAAGGTGGTAGAACATAGGGGACTAGATTTAAGAGATTGGTTTCTTTTAAGGTGGGAGAAAGGGCACATTGGTATGCTAAAGGGAATAACCACAGAGAAAGAAAAATTGATCATGTAGGAGAACAGCTAACATAGCGTTCTTGACAAGGCGAAAAGGGTTATGATCTAGCACAAAACTGGAAAGATTGGTTTTCTTAGGAGCACAGGGAATTCATCTATTCTAACTAGCAGGAAGGCAAAGAAAATGAATACAGATGCTGGTTTAAGTGAATAGATATGGTGATAGGAGACAATAGAATCTACTCTTGGGCCAAGACCACACTTTTTGTTCTTTCACTAATTCACATCCGTGTTCCACTATTAGGTCAAATGGCACAGCATGAAACCAGATATTTAGACAAATGCAATGAAATCAAAAGTCCAGAAATAAATCCATACATATATGGCCAATTAATTTTCAACAAAGGCACCAAAACTATACAGGATAGGATAGTCTCTTCAATAAATAGTACTGGCGAAAATGGATATTCACTTGCAAATGAATGAAACTGGTATCGTATACCATACACAAAATCAACTCAAAATGATTGAAGATGTGAAGGTAAGACCTGAAACCATAAAGCTCCTAGAAGAAAACACAAGGGATAAGTTCCTTGACACTTGTCTTAGCAATAATTTTGTATATTTCTTATCAAAAGCAAACCAAAAAAGACAAAAAATAAACAAGTGGAACTATATCAAATCTAAAAAGCTTTTGCTTAAAGGTAATCATCAACAGAATAAAATGGAAACTTACA
This sequence comes from Bos grunniens, assembly GCF_055505025.1. Classification (NCBI taxonomy): domain Eukaryota; kingdom Metazoa; phylum Chordata; class Mammalia; order Artiodactyla; family Bovidae; genus Bos; species Bos grunniens. The sequence continues at coordinate 140,511,043 of NC_141194.1, forward strand.
GAATGTAAAAGATATTTGGAAACCACATATCTGATAAGGAGTTAATATCCAAAATACATAAAGTGTTAATATCCAAAATATATTAGGAACTCGTACAACTCATTAACAAAACCAGTTACCCAAATAAAAAATGGGCAAATGATCTGAATAGACGTATCTCCAAGGAAGACATATAAATGGTCAATAAGTATATGAAAAGATGCTCAACATCACTAATCACCAGGGAAATGAAAATCCAAACCACAATGAAATATTGCCTCACATCTGTGAAGATACCTATTATCAAAAAGACAAGAGATAACAAGTGTTAGAGAGAATGTGGAGAAAAGGGAACATTGTGCACTGCTGGTGGGCATGTAAATCCATATAGCCACGATGAAAACCTCTATGGAGGTTCCTTAAGAAATTTTAAATTAAACTACCATATGATCCAGGAATCCCACTTATGAGTATATATCTGAAGGAAACAAAACCACTAGATCACAGAGATATCTGAAACTCCATGTTTTTTGTACTAAATCCACAATAACCAAAATATGGAAACAAACTGCTTACCTATGGATGAAAGGGTAAAAATATGTATTTTTTGTATATAACACAATGGAATATTACTCACCTTAAAAATAATCTTGTCATTTGTGAAATCCTGTACAAACCTGGAGGGTTTACATAAGCCAGACAGAGAAAGACAAATACTACATTATTCCAATCTATATGTAGAATCAAAAAAAGAAAACAACTAAACTCATAGAAACAGAGAGAATGGTGGTTGTCAGGAGCTGACAGGCAGGGGAAATGTGGACAGGATGGTAAAAGGATACAAACTTTTAGTTGTAAGATGAATAACTTTTGAAATCTAGTGTATAGCATGTTAATTACAGTTGATAATACTGAATCATAAACTGAAATTTACTAAGGGTATATCTTTCACCATTCTCACACACAAAAAAAAATGTGTTAATTAACTATGAAAGGTGGGAATCCTTTCAAAATGTATACAGATATCAAATCATCACACTATACACACACACACACACACACACACACATATACATATATAACAATTTTGCTAACAATAAACTTGTAAAAAATACTTATTGTCAAAAATGTATATATACTGACCCACAAGTAGCCATCACTGGTGAAATGGAAAGAGAATCAGACTTGGAATTAATAACAGTGTATTTGAGTCCCAGCTCCACAATTTACTAGTTTGTGATCCTAGGCAAATTACCTCAATTCTTGCATCTTCTGCTTTCTCAACTATAAAACAGGATAGCTAAGACAATTACTGGGAAATTATGTGAAAGTACTTTATGACTGAAGGTAAATGATTTTGAAAATAACTTCAGCAGCAAACATTCTGGTCAACTGAAATGCCATGCAGAAGCCCAATATGTAAGAGAATTAAAGTGGAGATAATTTGGTTAATATGGAAGTAGGTGGCCTGAAATGTTGCCTACTCACCCCTCCTGCACTCTGACAGCCTTTGAGAGGGGTTTTCAAAACCCTCTATAGCTCTGAAGAACAGGGTCTGAAAACCACTGAAACCTACACATAGAACATATAATTGTTGATCCCCTCTTCATTTGTTATACTTACACGCTTTTCCTGCAGGATATGACTTGACTATCCTACTGATAAAGGCATCTCTGAAGTTCATTTCCAAGCATAGAGTCAAGCAATGTCTAAAGAGAAGTGCTTAATCCAAACTCAGTCTCCCCACTGTTGAATTTGTTTTCTCTCCTTAATTATTACTCTGGTCTACCATAAGAGCCAGCTGCTGCCCATGCTTATGGGGGAATAGGTAGGGAAAAGAACTTATCAATATATATTTCCCTGTCTACTAGAATCCAGTAACTGGCTATCTATTTCCTATCTAAACTTTTGTTGGATTCTATTGAAAATGGCCACAGAAATAGATTTCAACTGATACTGTTGTGGTAAATGTTCTGTCAAGCTAGCACTCTTTTCTCTATAGTGCATAACTACCCTTGCCATATGTTAAGGAATTTTTTCTTCATTCTCTGGTTAAAGAGGCTGTGACCCTTTCTCCAGAAATAAATTAGCTAATTTTGGACCAGTCAAAACATGAGGTAATTTCCATAACTATTTCCACTGCCATTATTAACTAACATGTTTGTAGATCCACAGTATAAGAGTAGTAATCCAGTGCCCGGGTACTGGAGCTACAGTTCTAGGATTCAAACAAGTCCTGCCACTTTAACTGTGTAACTTTGGAGGAATTAGTTAACCAATCTGCATCTCAGTTTCTTTGTGGAGTCTGGCAATGATTATGATAATTATGATAACTGTAATTGGACCTTGTCATATGCCAGGTATTTTTTTAATCATTTTAATTGAAAATGGTACTTATCCCACAAAGTTGTGGCTAGGATTAAATAAAACAATACTATTAGAGGTCATAGACTAATACTTGCATATAAGTGCTTAATAAATATCATATATGATTTTTTTTATTATTAATTCAAGCAATGTTTACTGTGTATTTCTTGAGAAAACATGCCTTAAAATCAGAGTTCACACTCTTACTAAATTTGTTTAGGAGACCAACATGTACACAAAAGTCATATCTTTTTATCCCAGCTTTATTGAAACATAAGCTAAAATAAAGCTATGTAATTATAAGGTATACAACATGATGATACAATATGCATAAATATTGTGTATGGTCACCACAATAAGGTTAGTTAATACATCCATCAGTTTATACACTTACCATTTATGTTTTTCTGTGGTAAGAATGTTTAAGATCTACTCTGAGTAACTCTCCAGTATATAACGCAGTACTATTAACTATAATCTAGCACCACTATACTGTACAGTAGAGTCCCCAGAAGTTATTCATGTTATAAATGAAGTTTGTACCTTTTAACCAACATCTCCCCATCTCCCAGACCCAGTGGCGAACATCATTCTACTCTCTGTTTCTTTAGCTTTGGCCTTTTTAGCATAATGTCCTCAAGGTCCATACATGTAGTTGCAAATAGGAGGATTTCTTGCTTTCATGGCTGAATGATATTCCACTCTGTGTGACACACATGCATACCAAGTTTTCTTTATCTATTCATCTGTCAATGGATACATGTTTTTTCCATGTCCTGCTACAATAATGCTACAATGAACCCAAGAGTGCAGCAATCTCCTAAAAATAGTAATTTCATCTTCAGATGCACACAATTTTTCTTTGGTATCCACGGGGTACTGATCCCAGGATCTCCTGTGGATACCAAAATCTGAAGTGCTCAAATCTCTTAAATAAAATGATGCAGTTGCACATAACCTACACACATCTGCTCATATACTTTAAATCATCCCTGCTGCTGCTGCTAAGTCGCTTCAGTCGTGTCCGACTCTGTGCGACCCCATAGACAGCAGCCCACTAGGCTCCTTTGTCCCTGGGATTCTCCAGGCAAGAATACTGGAGAGGGTTGCCATTTCCTTCTCCAATGCATGAAAGTGAAAAGTGAAAGTGAAGTCGTTCAGTCATGCCTGACTCTTCGCGACCCCATGGACTGCAGCCCACCAGGCTTCTCCCTCCATGGGATTTTCCAGGCAAGAATACTAGAGTGGGGTGCCATTGCCTTCTCCATTAATCATCCCTAGGTAACTTATAATACCTAAGACAGTATGAATGCTGTGTAAATAGTTGTAAATACAATATAAAGGTAATGTAATCAGTTGCCAGCACATGGCAAATGCAAGTTTGGCCTTCTAGAATACATTGAAAAAAAAATTTTTCTTAATATTTTCCACCTATGGCTGTGGAACCATAGACAGAAGACTGTATTCAAAAAGTAGGATTCTGAGATTTCTTGATAGTTCTATTTTTAATTTTTTAGGGTTCTCCATGTTCGTTTCCATAGTGGCTGTACCAATTTATATTTTTACCAGTAGTACACTGTAAGATTCCATTTTCTCCACATCAGTATTTTTGCATCTGGTCTTGTTGTTAATAGCCATTCTAAGAGGTGTGAGATGGTTTTGACTTTAATTTGCTGATGATTAGTGATGTTGACCAGGCTTCCTGGGTGGCTTAGCTGGTAAAGAATCTGCCTGCAAGGCAGTAGACCCTAGTTCAATTCCTGGGTGGGGAAGATCCCCTGGAGAAGGGATAGGCTACCCACTCCAGTATTCTTGGGACTTCCCTGGTGACTCAGATGGTAAAGAATCCACCCACAATGTGAGAGACCTGGATTTGATCCCTGGGTTGGGAAGATCCCCTGGAGGAGGGAATGGCAACCCACTCCAGTCTTCTTGCCTGGAGAATCCTCATGGACAGAGAAGCCGGGTGGGCTACAGTCCACGGGGCCGCAAAGGGTCAGATACAACTGAGTGACTAAGCACAGCACATTGATGTTGACCAATATTTTACATACCTGATGACTGTTTGTATGCCATCTTTGGAAAAAATATCTATTCAATTCCATTGCCCATTATTTAAGAGGATTATTTGACATTTTGCTTTTGAATTATATAAGTCCCTTAAATATTTTGTATAACCACTTATTAGATACATGGTTTGCAAATATTTTCTCCTATTCCATAGGTTGCCTTTTCATTTTCTCAATTATTTATTTGCCTTGCCAAACCTTTTGAGCATGATCTAGTCCCACTTATTTTTGCTTTTATAGATTATGTTCTTGGTTTAATATCTAAAAAACCACTACCAAGACCAAAGTTAAGAAGCTTTATCCTGATGTTTTCTAGGATTTTTGTGATTTTAGGTCTTTTTTTTTTTTAGGTCCTAACCTAAGCCCATTTTGAGTTTACTTTTATAAGTGATGTGAGATAAGGTTTAATTCAATTCTTCTGTAAGTGAATACCAGTTTTCTCACAACTATTAAATGAAGAGAGTTTATCCACTGAATATTTTTGGCTTGTCAAGTATTAGTGGTGGTTTAGCTGCTAGGTCATATCTGACCCTTGAGACTCCACAGACTATAGCCCACCAGGCTCCTCTGTCCATGGGATTTCCCAGGCAAGAATACTGGAGTGGGTTACCATTTTCTGCTCCAGGGAATCTTCTTGACCCAGGGATCAAACCAAGGTCTCCTGCTTTGCAGCAGTCTCCTGCTTTGCAGGCAGATCCTTTAACAATTGAGCCACCAGGGAAGCTCTTTGTCAATTATTAATTGACTGTATATACATGTTTTTATTTCGAGGGCTCTCAGTTCTGTTCCATTGGTCTATGCATGTGTGCAAAGTCATATCTGACTCTTTGTAACCCCATAGACTGTAGCCAGGCATCTCTGTCCAAAGAATTTTACAGGCAATAATACCAGAGTGGGTTGCTATTTACTACTCCAGGGATCTTCTTGGTCCCAGGGATCAAACCTGCATCTCTTGTACCTGCTGCATTGGCAGGCAGATTCTTCACCACTGAACCACCTGGGAAGCTCCTCCATTGGTTTATGCATGCATTCTAGTTGCTTCAGTCATGTCTGACTCTTTAGGACCCTATGAACTATAGCCCACCAGGCTCCTCTGTCCAAGGGATTCTCCAGGCAAGAATAGTAAAGTGGGTTGCCAGGTTCTTCTCTAGCGTATCTTCCCAACCCAGGGTTCAAAGCCATGTCTCACTGTGTCTCCTGCATCATAGGTGGGTTTTTTACCACTAGTGCCACCCTTACAGGTCTCCCTTTATGCCAGTGCCATGCTGTTTTGATTCAAATAGTTTTGCAATGTACTTGAAAATCAGGACATATGCTGCCTCAAGCTTTGTCATTCTTTCTCAGAATTGCTTTGTCTATTCCAGGTCTTTTGTTGTTCCACAAAAATTTTAGAATTGTTTTCTATTCCTATGAAAAATGCTATTGGAATTTTGATAGGAATTGCATTGACTCTATAGATGGCTTTGGGTACTATAAATATTTTAACAATAGTAATTTTTCTAATCCATAACCTCAGGTATCTTTCCATTTATTTGTATCTTATTCAATTATTTGCATCAATGTTTTACAGTTTCAGTGTATGGTCTTTAACTACTTTCATTAAATTCAATCAAGTATTTTATTGTTTTTGATGCTATTCTAAATGAAAATGTTTTCTTTTTCAGATACTTATTAGTGAATAGAAATAATTGATTTTTGTCTGTTGATTTTGTGTCTTGCAACTTTACTATATTCATGTATTATAATAGTTTTTGATAGAGTCTTTATGATTATCTATACACAAGTTCAGAGTGCCTGATGAACTATGGATGAAGGTTCGTGACACTGTACAGGAGACAGGGACCAAGACCATTCCCAAGAAATAGAAATGCAAAAAAGCAAAATGGCTGTCTGAGGAGGCCTTACAAATAGCTGTGAAAAGAAGAGAAGTGAAAAGCAAAGGAGAAAAGGAAAGATATATGCATTTGAATGTAGAGTTCCAAAGAATAGCAAGGAGAGATAAGAAAGCCTTCCTCAGCAATCAGTACAAAGAAACAGAGGAAAACAATAGAATGGGAAAGACTAGAGATATCTTCAAGAAAATTAGAGATACCAAGGGAACATTTCATTGGCAGATGGGCACAATAAAGGACAGAAATGATATGGACCTAACAGAAGCAAAAGATATTAAGAAGAGGTGGCAAGAATACACAGAAGAATTGTACAAAAAAAGATCTTCATGACCCAGATAATCACGAAGGTATGATCACTCACACTCACCTAGAGCCAGACATCCTGGAATGTGAAGTCAAGTGGGCCTTAGGAAGCATCACTACAAACAAAGCTAGTGCAGGTGATGGAATTCCAGTTGAGCTATTTCAAATCCTGAAAGATGATGCTGTGAAAGTGCTGCACTCAATATGCCAGCACATTTGGAAAACTCAGCAGTGGCCACAGGACTGGAAAAGGTCAGTTTTCATTCCAATCCCAAAGAAAGGCAATGCCAAAGAATGCTGAAACTACCGCACAATTGCACTCATCTCACATGTTAGTAAAGTAATGCTCAAAATTCTCCAAGCCAGGCTTCAGCAATACATGAATCGTGAACTTCCAGATATTCAAGCTGGTTTTAGAAAAGGCAGAGGAACCAGAGATCAAATTGCCAACATCCACTGGATCATAGAAAAAGCAAGAGAGTTCCAGAAAAACATCTATTTCTGCCTTATTGACTATGCAAAAGCCTTTGATTGTGTGGATCACAATAAACTGTGGAAAATTCTGTAAGAGATGGGAATACCAGACCACCTGACCTGCCTCTTGAGAAACCTGTATGCAGGTCAGGAAGCAACAGTTAGAATTGGACATGGAACAAGAGACCGGTTCCAAATAGGAAAAGGAGTATGTCAAGGCTGTATATTGTCACCCTGCTTATTTAACTTATATGCAGAGTACATTATGAGAAATGCTGGGCTGGATGAAGCACAGCTGGAATCAAGATTGCTGGGAGAAATATCAATAACCTTAGATATGCAGATGACACCACTCTTATGGCAGAAACTGAAGAAGAACTAAAGAGCCTCTTGATGAAAGTGAAAGAGGAGAGTGAAAAAGTTGGCTTAAAACTCAACATTCAGAAAACAAAGATCATGGCATCTGGTCCCACCACTTCATGGCAAATAGATGGGGAAACAGTGGCAACAGTGGCTGACTTTATTTTTCTGGGCTCCAAAATCACTGCAGATGTGATTGCAACCATGAAATTAAAAGACACTTGCTCCTTGGAAGGAAAGTTATGATCAACCTAGACATCATATTAAAAAGCAGAGACATTACTTTGCCAACAAAGGTCCATCTAGTCAAGGCTATGGTTTTTCCAGTGGTCATGTATGGATGTGAGAGTTGGACTATAAAGGAAGCTGAGCATCGAAGAATTGATGCTTTTGAACTGTGATGTTGGAGAAAACTCTTGAGAGTCCCCTGGACTACAAGGAGATCCAACCAGTCCATCCTGGGGGAGATCACTCCTGGGTGTTCACTGGAGGGACTGATGCTGAAGCTGAAACTCCAATACTTTGGCTACCTGATGCAGAGAGCGCACTCATTTGAAAAAAGACCCTGATGCTGGGAAAGATTGAGGGCAGGAGGAGAAGGGGATGACAGAGGATGAGTTGGTTGGATGGCATCACTGACACAACGGACATGGGTTTGGGTGGACTCCAGCAGTTGGTGATGGACAGGGAGGCCTGGCGTGCTGTGGTTCATGGTGTTGCAAAGAGTCAGACATGACTGAGTGAGTGAACTGAACTGAACTGATACACAAGTTCATATCATCTGCAAACAGAGATAATTTTCAACCAGCAATTCTTGATTCTTCCCTTATTATTTGGAAGCTTTACATTTTTCTCTTGCCTAATTCCTGTACCTAAGACTTCCAGGACTATGTTGAATAGAAGTGGCAAGAGTGGGCTTCCTTGTCTTCTTCCTGCTATTAAAGGAAAAGCTTCCAACCTTTTAAATTTGAGCATGATGCTAGCTGTTGGCTTGTCTTACGTGGACTTTACTATGTACATTCCTTCTACACCCAGTTTCCCAACATTTTTTTATAATGAAAGGAGGTTGCATTTATCAAATGCTCTTTCTGTATCTATTTAGAAGACTACAAGATTTTTTATTTTCATCCTATTGTGATGTTTGTTGATTTACATCTATTAAACCATCCTTGTATCCCTGAGATAAATCCCACTTGATTATGTTGTATTATCTTCCAACGTGCTGTTGAATTTAGCTTGACAGTATTTAGTTTAAGACTTTTTGTATCTATATTCATCAACATTATTGGCTTGTAGTTTTCTTTTTATGTAGTAGCCTCAGCTAGCTTTAGAATCAGGGTAATGTAGGCCTTATAAAATGAGTTTCAGAGTATTCTCTCCTCTTCAACATTTTGGGAAGCATGTGAGAAGTTTTGGTGCTAATTCTTCTTTAAATGTTTGTTGAAATTCACCAATGAAACCACATGGTCTTGGGCTTTTCTTTTTTGGGTGTTATTTGATTACTGATTCTATCTCCTTACTCATTATTAGTCTGCTCAGATTTTCTATTTCTTCATGATTCAGTCTTAACAGGTTGTCTATTTCTAGGAATGCATTCATCTCTTCGTTTTCCAATTTGTTGGCATATAATTATTTATAGTAGTTTATTATGATTCTTTGTATTTCTGTGACATCAGTTGTAATGTTTCCACTTTCATTTATGATTATTTGAGTCTTCTTTTTTTGCCTTAGGCTACCTAAAGGTTTGACAATGTGCCTTAAGTCAGCCCTGTTAGGAATTCTGGGGCTTTCTCAGACTTTTCCTACGGATACTCGTGCTCCATATGTCTTGTTCCTTCTTGAAGGAATTCTAAAGATTATATGCCTTCTATCAATTCTGCAAAGTCAGACCAGAAGCTGACAGCTTCCTATTTGCTTTCCCTAGGACAGTGCTGGATCTCAAGTTTCTATACTGTCTCCCATTCCACATAGTTGTGCTAGCTTTCTGATGCATTCACTAGCCATCAGTAAAAGCTCAGTCTTGCCACTTTCAGGGAATTGCACATGGAGCCAGCCACAAGGCAAAGGAAATGTGTGGGTAAGTTACATAAAGCACTGGGGGTGCCCATGGGTTAGTTGGGGAGATACATAGGCAAGGTGTACCCAGTGGAAAATAGACAGGCTGGTGGAATCTATGAAGAGGTTACTGGATCTACATCCTGCTGATGCCCTCCCAGATCTCTGGCTATTCTCCCAGTTGCTCCCCATCCCTGGGTCATGAAGCACATACACTTTAATCTGGATAGGGTAAGGACAAGGAGGTCTCTTTGGCAGCATCCTACACAGCTGGAAAAGCTGGATGCTCATTCATATGCTTTCACTTTCCCCTATGGGAGAATTCTTGGATCAGTAAAGTCTCTCTTGGCACTGGGCTGTGCTGCCTCTGGGAAGAGATGATGCAGGTAAAGTAAAATTGTTCCTCTTACCCTCTTCAATGTGTCCAATCTCAGATTGATTTTGTTCCAGTGGTGTGCTAGAACTTTGCCCCTCAAGTCTCAGACTTCCACAAAGTCACTCTCATGAATAAGGTGACTGTCAAAATTTATGTTCTTTGGGGAAAATAGTAGAAAATTCCTATTCTGTAATTTTGATCAAAAATCATTTTCAAAGCATCACACATGCTATCATTGACGACTGCAAATAGTGCTATATTACCATAATGGATAGTGTACCTCTGTCTATCAAGGTAATTCTTACAGAGCTTCATAGGAGAGCAAAGGCTTGCACTATAATTTTTATAATTTTAAGAATCACTAGAAGTTCTTCAAGTAAAGGGAAAGAAGGACATTCTAAGCAGAAGAAAAGCCATGTACACATGCAACTGGTAACTTAATACAAATTAAGATAAGCTTAGATAATTTCTAATATTTCAGCAAAACTGGAAAGTAGAGCCTAAGGAGGGATAGAGAGGATAGAGAGGAATGGAGAAGTAGAGATATTACAATTTATGTCAACAGTTCTCAAATGTTCTAGTTAAGAAGCCCCTTATACTCTTAGAATTATTGAAGACTCCAAAGAGCTTTTGCCTACATGGCCTATATCTATCAAAACTTACGGTATTAAAATTATGACAAATTTTACAAACAATAGAATACTTGTATACATAAGCACATTTCCTATTAGCTTACAGAATGATGATGCCATCACATTATCACATGATCTGGAAACTTCACTATGTACTTTTGAGAGGATGAGCACTGAAAAGACATTTCTCAAAGCACGAAAATCATGACATTTCAAGAAATGGGGGCCAGTGGTAACAGCTTTATCCCATCAATATTAGTCAAGCTCTATGTTAGGTTTATAGAAATATACTTTCAATTTTGTATCTTCATCTACAATTCCTTTGAACTATTCATTCTTTCATCTGTTTAGCTTGAGTATTACCTGTTAAGGAAACAGCTTTACATCATATATTTTAGTGGGCCTAACAAAACAGTGCTATAGTTGTTGATCTGAGTATGTATTTTCCTATCCCTTAAGGATTTTTCATATTTAATGCAGAGAAAATGTGCAGAAAGCTAAAACATTTCAAAACCACACGGGTAAAAAATGGAACAAGGTAAGAATATAAGGGCAAAAATTACAGAATGATGGATTGGTACAAATATTGAGCATGGATCTCCTTATGAACAGAATCATATGGAAAAAGGGCAGCCAGTTAACACTCTGAAATTCAAACCCAAGATTGCACTTGATATGGAAGCTCACTTCCATCTGCCATCCAATGTGAATTTAACACCATAGCACACTTTCTGACTCATTCAAGTGATGATATTTTCTATAAAATCTTCCCTAAAACCAGTGTGCTTCTGTTCTTGCTCTGCCATATGGCCGAGCTGTCAGCCATTTTCTTATATACAAAATTATTCTGAAAAATAAATTATAATTGTGCCCAGCTCTTATTAGCCTCTTTTTATAGCCTGTTATACATTCTCCATTTATCAGTTTTTATTAAAAGAAATAATTGCCATCACTTGTAAGTTTATATAGCCATAAGCTGCTCTTGATTACTCAGCACTTTTACAGAAACCATTTCCTAGTAATTACATGGTACTCAAAATGAAGTCAGTAAAACTATCACCATTATACTAAATTCAATTTAAAACAGTTATTTTCCTATGTATTTTCTTAAACTTCAGATTATCATGCAGGTATGGTTAGTTTCAAAACTAAGCTGACTAGGAAGAAAAGCTATCAAGATGGTTTCAAAAGGGAAAAGGGTTATACCTTTGTGAATAACTAAACTGACTATAATAATTGTTAAAAAATAGAGTGGACTTTTGCACTTATTTTCTCTGCCTAGAATACTCTTCCCCCAGTCACATGCCTTCTTTCCTAAATTCACTCAAGTCTGTGCTCAGATGTCAATTTCTGATAGGGATCTTCTTTGACCATCCTAAATAAAACACCCATAGTATTCATCTTTTTTTATCTTCTAATTTGCTTTATTTTTCTTCTTAGTCCTAATGATTAAGAGATCTTTTTTTTTTTTTTTGGTGGGACTTTTCTTTTAATTTTATTTAATTTTTAAACTATACATAATTGTATTAGTTTTGCCAAATATCAAAATGAATCCACCACATGTATCCATGTGTTCCCCATCCTGAACCCCCCTCCCTCCTCCCTCCCCTACCCTCCCTCTGGGTCGTCCCAGGGCACTAGCCCCAAGCATCCAGTATCCTGCATTGAACCTGGACTGGCATCTCGTTTCATACATAATATTTTACATGTTTCAATGCCATTCTCCCAAATCTTCCCACCCTCTCCCTCTCCCACAGAGTCCATAAGACTGTTCCATACATCAGTGTCTCTTTTGCTGTCTCGTACACAGGGTTATTGTTACCCTCTTTCTAAATTCCATATATATGCGTTAGTATACTGTATTGGTGTTTTTCCTTCTGGCTTTCTTCACTCTGTATAATAGGCTCCAGTTTCATCCACCTCATTAGAACTGATTCAAATGAATTCTTTTTAATGGCTGAGTAATACTCCATTCTGTATATGTACCACGGCTTTCTTATCCATTCATCTGCTGATGGGCATCTAGGTTGCTTCCATGTCCTGGCTATTATAAACAGTGCTGCGATGAACATTGGGGTACACGTGTCTCTTTCCCTTCTGGTTTCCTCAGTGTGTATGCCCAGCAGTGGGATTGCTGGATCATAAGGCACTTCTATTTCCAGTTTTTTAAGGAATCTCCACACTGTTCTCCATAGTGGCTGTACTAGATCTTATATTACTTTTTTTTTTTTTTTTGGTGGGGTACAGAAATTTTGTCTACCAAATACCTAGAAAAGTGTCAAGCAAATAGAAAGTACTCAGTAAATATGTATTGAATAAATACATACATTCAGGAAAATAGTTTTTAGATTACTCATCTACATAGCTTATTCTAATCTTTGAGTCTTCACAATTATTGTGTTGTTGCTATCTAGCTGCTAAGTCATGTCTAACTCTTTGTGACCCCATGAATTGTAGTGCACCAGGCTGCTATGTCCATGGGATTTCCCAGACAAGAATATTGGAGTGGGTTACCATTTCCTTCTCCAGAGGATCTTCCCGACCCAGAGATTGAACCTGCATTTCCTGCTTGACAGGAAGATTCTTTACCATTGAGACACCGAGGAAGCAATCCCTGATTATTAGCATCCCCATTTAAGACTAAAGAAAATAAAATACTCTCTTCACCAGGACTGAAACAGGTTTTAAAATTACAAAAAATCAATGAAGCTTTTCAAATAAACCATTATAAGTCATATGAAGGACAAATTTAAGAATAAATTACAATCTTTTACTTCTAAAATGACTCAAGTATTTCTTATTAAAACTGCCAGCATTCTCGAATATATGAGAAAATGGGCAGTCCTAGACATTGGTGGGGAGTGTATAAACAGTACAGTCTTTCCTGAAGGTAATTTGGCAATAGTTATCAAAACCTTAAGTGCATATTGTTTGATATATTAATCATATTTTATGGAGATTGTCCTAAGGAAATTATTTTGATATGGTCAAAGGTCAAGCTATATGGAAATTCCCTGGAGTATTCCCCATAAGTCAAAAATCAGATGAATTAACAATTAGAAACCAAAGACAAGTATAAACTATGGTGCATCTGTGCAAAATTATTTTATACAAACAACAAAAATATTAGTGAAAAATATTAAATTTAATGGAAAGTACTCACCATATATTAAGTATAGAATAAGTTAAACATCTTAATTCTGCTTTATTGACTATGTCAAAGCCTTTGATTGTGTGGATCACAATAAACTGTGGGAAATTCTGAAAGAGATGGGAACACCAGACCACCTGACCTGCCTCTTGAGAAACCTGTATGCAGGTCAGGAAGCAACAGTTAGAACTGGACATGGAACAACAGACTGGTTCTAAATAGGAAAAGGAGTATGTCAAGGCTATATATTGTCGCCCTGCTTATTTAACTTATATGCAGAGTACATCATGAGAAACGCTGGGCTGGAAGAAGCACAAACTGGAATCAAGATTGCTGGGAGAAATATCAATAACCTCAGATATGCAGATGACACCACTCTTATGGCAGAAACTGAAGAAGAACTAAAGAGCCTCTTGATGAAAGTGAAAGAGGAGAGTGAAAAAGTTGGCTTAAAGCTCAACATTCAGAAAACGAAGATCATGGCATCCGGTCCCATCACTTCATGGCAGATAGGTGGGGAAACAGTGGCAACAGTGGCTGACTTTATTTTGGGGGGCTCCAAAATCACTGCAGATGGTGATTGCAGCCATGAAATTAAAAGACGCTTACTCCTGGGAAGGAAAGTTATGATGAACCTAGACATCATATTAAAAAGCAGAGACATTACTTTGCCAACAAAGGTCCATCTAGTCAAGGCTATGGTTTTTCCAGTGGTCATGTATGTATGTAAGAGTTGGACTATAAAGAAAGCTGAGTGTCGAAGAATTGATGCTTTTGAACTGTGGTGTTGGAGAAGACTCTTGAGAGTCCCTTGGACTACAAGGAGATCCAACCAGTCCATCCTGGGGGAGATAAGTCCTGGGTGTTCATTGGAAGAACTGATGTTGAAGCTGAAACTCCAATACTTTGACCACCTGATGTGAAGAGCTGAGTCACTGGAAAAGACCCTGATGCTGGGAAAGATTGAGGGCAGGAGGAGAAGGGGATGACAGAGGATGAGATGGTTGCATGGCATCACCGACTCGATGGACATGGGTTTGGGTGGACTCCGGGAGTTGATGATGGACAGGGAGGCCTGGCGTGCTGCATTTCATGGGGTCTCAAAGAGTTGGACACGACTGAGGGACTGAACTGAACTTTTAAAGATTTTTAATTGTGTAATAAGACTTAATTACACATATGTTAATGTAATTTAATACAGTTCTAAACATGATCTAAAAATCATACACTATAATGGAAATGATGCAATATTTGACTATATAAAGACTATAAACCTTAATAATAAATAATGATGATAAAACAGAGCAAGAATAAAATACATGTACAAAACTGGAAATAATTTGTCACATATAAAACATGTAATATGAATGTTATGATATAAATTTTTGAAAATGAACTAGAAGGATATTAACCAAAATGCTGTCATTGATTATCACATGTATGTAATTACATGACAGAATTATTTCCTCTTTTTGCATATCTGTATTTTCTAAAAACTAATATACTTAACTGTAACCACTAACTTTGAAATGATATTTCTAAATAAATGCTAACTGGATTTCCTTAAAGTCAGTCAGCTTGGACATTGTGGGAAATTCAAGTATACATATGTTGAGAAGTTTTCTTAAAATATCTGGATGGTTTTTAAAATATCTATGGTGAGATTTTTTTATTAAGGATAAGCAATTTGGCTTATTCAGTTCTCTACTAATAGAGGCAACTGTATAAAACAGTAAGGAATTTTTTAAATCATTTTTTATACAAGACTCCAGATTTAATCAAATGAACACATCAATTCAGTTCAGTTCAGTTGCTTAGTCGTGTCCGACTCTTTGTGACCCCATGAATCACAGCAAACCAGGCCTCCCTGTCCATCACCAACTCCCAGAGTTCACTCAGACTCACGTCCATCGAGTCAGTGATGCCATCCAGCCATCTCATCCTCTGTCGTCCCCTTCTCCTGCCCCCAATCCCTCCCAGCATCAGGGTCTTCGCATAAGGTGGCCAAAGTATTGGAGTTTCAGCTTCAGCATCAGTCCTTCCAATGAACACCCAGGACTGATCTTCAGGATGGACTGGTTGGATCTCCTTGCAGGCCAAGGGACTCTCAAGAGTCTTCTCCAACACCACAGTTCAAAACCATCAATTATTTGGCACTCAGCTTTCTTAACAGTCCAACTTTCACATCCATACATGACCCCTGGAAAAATCATAGCCTTGACTAGATGGACCTTTATTGGCAAAGTAATTTCTCTGCTTTATATACAGATAAACAATCTAATTTCTTAACAGTACTTCATATATTAAAAAAGATGATGCATTTCTATAATAATTACACAGAATCCTTCTAACTATGCTGTCTCAAAGTGAATAAAAATTAATACAACTCGATGTTCTCTCTAGCCTCTGAGTAAAACACTAAGATGTTATTTCCTGGTGTCTCATATGGCATATTTGACACATTTATCTTTATTTATATTTTTATAAGATGGAAGCTCCTGCTTTTCTGGCTATCCAAATTCTCTAAAATCTAGTTCTTCCAAGAAGTTATTTTTCAACTCACAATGAACTTCCTCTTGGCATTTACTGCCAAACTCAGTATTCTATCATATGACTTATGAATATTTGCTATTTCTAATTCCTTCCCACTTAAATTGGAAAACTTCACATAGAAAGAAGATTTAGTTTCATTTTTCATTCCTCACAGAATATATACTTGTATATTTGAAAATATTGGCTTGCGTGTTCATTTATAAAATTAATACCATGAATCCTAAAAAGCCTTCTTGCTATTAAACAACTAAAATTGCTGGTAAAATTATACATTATATATATATATATAAAATTTGAAAAGAAAGTAAAACAATCTTCACAGTCCTTACAAAAGTGGTAAATAAGAAAACACTGAAGTCCCCAGTGCCATCAAGACATATGCTGATCACTGTTGATCCTATTTTAATGGCTATAATTTTCATGGCTACACATGGCAAAGGACTTGGAAGGCAATGTGCATGCACAAAGGCAGAAGTCTGATTAGGACTCTTGAACAAAGTTGTGCTGTTCTTAGTCACTCAGTCATGTCCGACTCGTCATGACCCCATGGACCACAGACCATGGGGATTCTCCAGACAAGAATGTTGGAGTGGTTTGCCATGCCCTCCTCCAGAGGATCTTCCCAACTCAGAGATCAAACCCAGGTCTCCTGCATTGCAGATGAATTCTTTAATATCTGAGTCATCAGGGAAGCCCATGAATACCAGTGTGGGTAGCCTATCCCTTCTCCAGGGAAACTTCCTGACCCATGAATCGAACCAGGGTCTCCTGCCATGCAGGCAGATTCTTTACCAGCTGAGCTACCAGGGAAGCCCAAACAAAAATAGAACTGCAAGATTACCTCCTGTGCAAACAAGATGAACTAGAGAAAAGCCCATCCCTCAGAAGGTATCCCTGGATACATTCCACTCTCATTCTTAACGCAGGGCAGAGGAACAAACATATCTTCCCTGAGAATCTAACAACAAAGATCTTAAATGGAAGTGCAGTCAGAATTTCTACTATCTCTTCTATGAAAAACCCAAACTTGAAAGTTTATTTAAAACTTTTACAGGGTTAATAAAAAACCCAAGTATTTGATAAAAGTTAATCAAAGTCCTCTTCAGATAAAAGCAGTTCGATCACAGGTGTCAGGAAATTCTCCCAAATATATTTCCATTTAACATGGACTCCCAACTGACAATTATAGAAACACAAGAAACAAGAAACTAGCATCAAAAGGCAGTACAAACACACATGCATACATGCACAAACACTGCAAAACCATCCTCAAAAAAATTTCAGAAATGTGTTTATTTGATAAACAATACAAAATAAATTTAATTTTTAAAACTATCTCAAAGGTATCAGTAAGGAACAAGAGATTTTTTAATGACCAGAAAAAAAAAATCTGGAAACAATTTATCATTAAAATTTTAAAAATAATTATTAACTAACAGCATATCAACTACTAGCTCCACTAAAAGCTGGTGGAGGTGATGAAATTCCAGTTGAGCTATTTCAAATACTGAAAGATGATGCTGTGAAAGTGCTACACTCAATATGCCAGCAAATTTGGAAGACTCAGCAGTGGCCACAGGACTGGAAAAGGTCAGTTTTCATTCCAATCCCAAAGAAAGGCAATGCCAAAGAATGCTCAAACTACCGCACAATTGCACTCATCTCACACGCTAGTAAAGTAACGCTCAAAATTCTCCAAGCCAGGCTTCAGCAATATGTGAACCATGAACTTCCAGATATTCAAGCTGGTTTTAGAAAAGGTAGAGGAACCAGAGATCAAATTGCCAACATACGCTGGATCATCGAAAAAGCAAGAGAATGCCAGAAAAACATCTATTTTTGTTTTATTGACTATGTCAAAGCCTTTGACTGTGTGGATCACAAAAAACTGTGGGAAATTCTGAAAGAGACAGGAATACCCGACCACCTGACCTGCCTCTTGAGAAACCTGTATGCAGGTCAGGAAGCAACAGTTAGAACTGGACATGGAACAACAGACTGGTTCCAAATAGGAAAAGGAGTTCGTCAAGGCTATATATTGTCACCCTGCTTATTTAACTAATGTGCAGAGTATATCATGAGACACGCTGGGCTGGAAGAAGCACAAGCTAGAATCAAGATTTCTGGGAGAAATATCAATAACCTCAGATATGCAGATGACACACCCTTATGGCAGAAAGTGAAGAAGAACTAAAGAGCCTCTTGATGAAAGTGAAAGAGGAGAGTGAAAAAGTTGGCTTAAAGCTCAACATTCAGAAAACGAAGATCATAGCATCTGGTCCCATCACTTCATGGCAAATAGATGGGAAAACAGTGGAAACAGTGGCTGACTTTATTTTTCTGGGCTCCAAAATCACTTCAGATGGTGATTGCAGCCATGAAATTAAAAGACGCTTGCTCCTTGGAAGGAAAGTTATGACCAACCTAGACAACATATTAAAAAGCAGAGACTACTTTGTCAATAAAGGTCCATCCAATCAAGGCTATGGTTTTTCCAGTAGTCGGGTATGGATGTGAGAGTTGGACTGTGAAGAAAGCTGAGCACTGAAGAATTGATGCTTTTGAACTGCGCTGTTGGAGAAGACACTTGAGAGTCCCTTGGACTGCAAGGAGATCCAACTAGTCCATCCTAAAGGAGATCAGTCCTGGGTGTTCATTGGAAGGATTGATGTTGAAGCTGAAATTCCAATACTTTGGCCACCTGATGTGAAGAGATGACTCATTTGAAAAGACCCTGATGCTGGAAAAGATTGAGGGTTAGAGGAGAAAGGGACAACAGAGGATGAGATGGTTGGAAGGCATCACTGACTCAATGGACACAAGTTTGGGTAAACCCCGGCATTTGGTGATGGACAGGAAGGCCTGGCATGCTGCAGTTCATGGGGTTGCAAAGAGTCTGACATGACTGAGCAACTGAACTGAGCAGTGTAAAAACAGAACAGGTATAGCTGAAGATAAAAATTAGTAAACTAGAAAATAGCGGAAATCGTAGCATAGCATATAGCAGAAACAAAAGATGGGTAATATGAAAGGTTAAGATACATGGGAAAAGGACTTCCTTGGTGATCTAGTGTCTGAGACTCCAGGCTCTAAATGTAGGGGGCCTGGTTTGATTCCTGGTCAGGGAACTAGATCCCACATGCCACAAGTAAGAGTTTATATGCTACAGCTAGAGATCCTGCATGTCACAACTAAGACCCAGTGAAAGTGAAACTTTCTCAATCAAATCTGACTCTTTGTGACCCCATGAACTATACAGTCCATGGAATTCTCCAGGCCAGAATACTGGAGTGGGTAGCCTTTCCCTTCTCCAGGGGATCTTCCCAACCCAGGGATCAAACCCAGGTCTCCCACATTATAGGCAGATTCTTTACCAGCTCAGCCACAAGGGAAGCCCAAGAATACTCTGGAGTGGGTAGCCTATCCCTTCTCCAGCAGATCTTCCCAACTCAGGAATTGAACCAGGGTCTCCTGCATTGCAGGTGTATTCTTTTCCAACTGAGCTATAAGGGAAAGACCCGGTACAGCCAAATAAAGAAATATATTTTTTTAAAAAAGGAAACAAGGAAGATAGAGACATCTTATAAACATCTACCATATTACAGAAAGAAAAAAGAATGAGGAAGAGGCAATATTCAAAGAGATAATAGCTATGAATATTTCAAAACTGTTATATAAATGAATCCTCAGATACAGAAACCACAATAAATTTCAAGTAAGATAAAATCTAACAATTCATCACAGTGATACTGTACAATAGCAGAGACAAAGAAAATAATTAAGCTGCTGGGGGGAAAGACAGAATGCACACACAAAAATAATTAAAAAGTAAATGGACAGTGAACTATACAAGAGTAATAGTAATAACTAGAAAATAATGCGATAATATCTTAAAAGCACTGAGGTCAAATAACTGTTAGCCTAGAGTTATGTATCCAGAAAATGATCTTCAGGCAAATTATAAATTTTCAGACAAAGGAAGCTAAAAGTTTGGTGATCAACAGATACGTACTAATGAGGATTTCACAGAAGATAATCCAGGAAAAAAGAAAATATTCCCAGAATCGAAGCAAAAGATAATAATGATTATACTGAGCACATGAATTCCAGAACGAGGCAAACCATGGATTTATACCAAAGATAAGTACTTTTGTGAAGAAAATAATGAACATTATAGATAATTAGAATTTAAATCAAACTAAAGGAGAAAATGAAGTAAAAAATGGGGAGAACATCAATCTAAAAACAAAGCTATGACATTATAAAATAAATGTGGTGGTTAATTCATTTCAACTTTATTAAGAATTGTTCATCCCATACAGAGCATTTTGTCACAATATTCTGTCCTTATATAGAAAATACTGACATCCTGCCCTACCAATACTAGAACATGCCCTGTGAGTTATTTCACATGGAAGGATGGATTTGCATAGAGATCACCATACTTTTTTATTCAATACTCTCTGGTGACAAGTGACCCCCGTTTACAAGGAATATGACTAGTGCTAATGAGGGCTACAGTGTCCCGCTAAGCAACAAAGCAAAGCTAACCAAGCATTCTCTGAGAAAAATTGGCTCAATTAGGTGAAATTCCAGCAGCTCCACTATAGTTTCAGATTGCTTTTATCAGAGAAACTGCATTCCACTTCAGCCTGCTGACTGAGAGGACCTGAAGCACATTGAAGATTATTCCGCCAGACTAAAACTATGAGAGAGAATAAGCAAACACATACAGGAAACCTTTCTTCCTCATCCTTACTTGATGAGTTGGCTCAATTAATGCAATCAACTTGTAAACACCAAGCGGCCCAATACTGAGAGTGAACAGATCACTAATTGTCGATAAGTGTGGACAACTTATGACCCAATTAGCTGCATACAAGGAGAATGAGAAGCTTGGGACCTATTAAAAATTGATAGCTCAAAAATAGCCACTCTTGAGGAAATCTCAAAGGGAGGAGGAATGTTGTTAGGTTCATGAAGCATCCCAGCACTCTCATCCCATATCATTTACCACCTCCAATTGGCTGACTTAGATTCACAGGGAAAGTAAAAGTGAAAGTGAAGTCACTCAGTCATGTCTGACCCTTTGCAACCCCGTGGACTGTAGCCTACCAGGATCCTCTATCCGTGAGATTTTCCAGGCAAGAATACTGGAGTGGGTTGCCATTTACTTCTCCAGGACATCTTGCTGACCCAGGGACTGAACCCAGGTCTCCCTCATTATAGGCAGACGCTTTACCATCTGAGCCACCAGGGAAGTCAAGAAGATTTCTTAGCTGATCTTCCAAGAGTGGGAGTGAGGATTGGGGTAGGGGGAGAGGAGGGCTTTAGAAAAAATTAAGAAGGATATTATAAAACCTTTCCATTTCTTTAAATACCTGTTCTTCCTCTGTGCCTTATTACAGAATACTACAAATACTGGAATGGGTGAATTTAACTCAGATGACCATTATATCTACTACTGTGGGCAGGAATCCCTTAGAAGAAATGGAGTAGCCATCATGGTCAACAAAAGAGTCTGAAATGCAGTACTTGGATGCAATCTCAAAAATGACAGAATGATCTCTGTTTGTTTCCAAGGCAAATCCTTCAATATCACAGTGATCCATGCCTAATTCCCAACCAGTAACACTGAAGAAGCTGAAGTTGAACGGTTCTATGAAGACCTAAAAGACCTTGTAGAACTAACACCCAAAAAAGATGTCCTTTTCATTATAGGGGACTGGAATGCAAAGTAGGAAGTCAAGAAATACCTGGAGTAACAGGCAAATTTGGCCTTGGAATACAGAATGAAGCAGGGCAAAGGTTAATAGAGTTTTGCCAAGAGAACGCACTGGTCATAGCAAACACCCTCTTCCAACAACATAAGAGAAGACTCTACAAATGGACATCACCAGATGGTCAACAACAAAATCAGATTGATTATGTTCTTTGCAGCCAAAGATGGAGAAGCTCTATACAGTCAGCAAAAACAAGACCGGGAGCTGACTGCAGCTCAGATCATAAACTCCTTATTGCCAAATTCAGACTGAAATTGGAGAAAGTAGGGAAAACCACTAGATCAATCAGGTATGAACTAAATCAAATCCCATATGATTATACAGTGGAAGTGAGAAATAGATTTAAGGGACTACATCTGATAGACAGAGTGCCTGATGAACTATGGATGGAGGTTTGTGACACTGTACAGGGATCAGGACCATCCCCATGGAAAAGAAATGCAAAAAAGCAAAATGCTGTCTGAGGAGGCCTTACAAAAGCTCTGAAAAGAAGAGAAGTGAAAAGCAAAGGAAAAAAGGAAAGATATTCCCATTTGAATGCAGAATTCCAAAGAATAGCAAGGAGAAACAAGAAAGCCTTCCTCAGCTATCAATGCAAAGAAATAGAGGAAAACAACAGAATGGGAAAGACTAGAGATATCTTCAAGAAAATTAGAGATACTAAGGGAACATTTCATGCAAAGATGGGCTCAATAGAGGACAGAAAAGGTAAGGATATAACAGAAGCAGAAGATATTAAGCAGATGTGACAAGAATACACAGAAGAATTGTAGAAAAAAGATATTTACGACCCAGATAATCATGATGGTGTGATTACTCACCTAGAGGCAGACATCCTGGAATGTGAAGTCAGGTGGGCCTTAGAAAGCATCAATACGAACAAAGCTAGTGGGGGTGATGGAATTCCAGTTGAGCTATTTCAAATCCTGAAAGATGATGCTGTGAAAGTGCTGCACTCAATATGCCAGCACATTTGGAAAACTCAGCAGTGGCTACAGGACTGGAAAAGGTCAGTTTTCATTCCAATCCCAAAGAAAGGCAATGCCAAAGAATGCTGAAACTACCGCACAATTGCACTCATCTCACACGCTAGTAAAGTAATGCTCAAAATTCTCCAAGCCAGGCTCCAGCAATATGTGAACCGTGAACTTCCTGATGTTCAAGCTGGTTTTAGAAAAGGCAGAGGAACCAGAGATCAAATTGCCAACATCTGCTGGATCATGGAAAAAGCAAGAGAGTTCCAGAAAAACATCTATTTCTGGTTTATTGACTATGCTGAAGCCTTTGACTGTGTGGATCACAATAAACTGTGGAAAATTCTTCAAGAGATGGGAATACGAGACCACCTGACTTGCCTCTTGAGAAACCTGTATGCAGGTCAGGAAGCAACAGTTAGAACTGGACATGGAACAACAGACTGGTTCCAAATAGGAAAAGGAGTACGTCAAGGCTGTATATTGTCACTCTGCTTATTTAACTAATGTGCAGAGTACATCATGAGACACACTGGGCTGGAAGAAGCACAAGCTGGAATCAAGATTGCTGGGAGAAATATCAATAACCTCAGATATGCAGATGACACCACCCTTATGGTAGAAAGTGAAGTGAAGTCGCTCAGTCGTGTCCAACTCTTTGCAACCCCATGGACACCAGGCTCCTCCATCCATGGGATTTTCTAGGCAAGAGTACTGGAGTGGGTTGCCATTTCCTTCTCCAGGGAATCTTCCCGACCCAAGGATCGAACCCAGGTCTCCTGCATTGTAGACAGACGCTTTACCATCTGAGCCACCAGGGAAGTCCCTAAAAGCCTCTTGATGAAAATGAAAGAGGAGTGTGAAAAAGTTGGCTTAAAGCTCAACATTCAGAAAATGAAGATCATAGCATCTGGTCCCATCACTTCATGGGAAATAGATGGAGAAACAGTGGAAATAGTGTCAGACTTTATTTTGGGGGGCTCCAAAATCACTGCAGATGGTGATCAGCCATGAAATTAAAAGACACTTACTCCGTGGAAGGAAAGTTATGACCAAGCTCGATAGCATATTAAAAAGCAGAGACATTACTTTGCCAACAAAGATCTGTCTAGTCAAGGCTATGGTTTTTCCAGTGGTCATGTATGGATGTGAGAGTTGGACTGTGAAGAAAGCTGAGTGCTGAAGAATTGATGCTTTTGAACTGTGGTGTTGGAGAAGACTCTTGAGAGTCCGTTGGACTGCAAGGAGATCCAAGGAGTCCATTCTAAAGGCGATCAATCCTGGGTGTTCATTGGAAGGACTGATGCTGAGGCTGAAACTCTAATACTTTGGCCACCTCATGCGAAGAATTGACTCATTGGAAAAGACCCTGATGCTGGGAGGGACTGGGGGCAGGAGGAGAAGGGGACGACAGAGGATGAGTTGGTTGGATGGCATTACCAACTCGATGCACATGAGTTTGGGTGAGCTCTGGGAGTTGTTGATGGACAGGGAGGCCTGGCGTGCTGCAATTCATGGGGTCGCAAAGAGTCAGACACGACTGAGTGACTGAACTGAACTGACAAATACATACATGATAAAATGACAATGCCTTACTTTGCAAATTCTATTCCATTTATCATCTCATTTTATTCCAGCATGTACCCACTGGAGTAAGGAAGTTTTTACTCTTCTTATTTTAAAGATAAAGAAACTAAGGAACAAAAAGATAAGTGACTAGACCAGGATTACATGGTTTATCAGCAGTGAGCCCTTAATTCCCATTCCACTACTTTATTGAGTATGACTGTTAAGAACTTAGGTTCTAAATTCATACTACCTGGGTTTGAATCTCTGCTCTGTCACTTGTTACCCTTGTAAGATCGGACATATTATTAAATTCTCTGAGCATGTTTTAGGTTTTTTGGAATGTATATGTGTGAAAACTAGGTTGCCCATGAAGATTAAAATGTGATAAAACATATAAAGTGAACTACATATAGTAAATCCTCTGTGTGTAATTGATTTATGAAGCATTTTGAACTGAGTCATTCTAATTTTCTCCAATCACTGCTTTCCTTAACCCTATAGAAATAGCTTTTCTGGTCCCTTACTGCCTCCAGGGCATGTTTCAAAAATACTCAGTCATTTTCAGATATTACATGTCAATCCAGTTTTAAACTTTATTGTCATAGTCAATTTAATTTAATCCCTTCCTCACCCCTGCCACTAACCTCTACCCCCCAGGCTGGCCAGCTTATGGCCCCAGGACTCACAGTGAGAAGTGGGAATAAGGAATGGGCTTCACTTATACTCCCCCTTCCTTTCCAGCATCACGGGGTAAGGGAATTAAAAGTCTGGTTCTGGGATTCCTCCTCCCTCTGTCTATTCAATGCCTCAATTCTATGGTGTTGGAATACTCAAAGGCAAATACTGGAGGAAATACAAATGTCTTTTCTTAACTGCCCATGACTATAGTCCCCACTTTGCAAGTTGTCACCATTTTTCTGGCTAATGCTTACTGACCATGGATTCTCTATCAGGCATCAAATGTGACGCATGAGATTTTAGGGAAACGGTACAAAAGACTACTGCACAGTTCCCTAATGTGAATAATTCCCACCCACTGTAGAGTAACCTGTGTAAGTTTAGACATTCAGTTGTATCTGACTCTTGTGACCCTAGGGACTGAATGTAGCCTGCTTGGCTCCTCTGTCCATGGGATTTTCCAGTCAAGAATACTGGAGTGGGTAGCCATTCCCTATCCCAGGGGATCTTCCCAATCCAGGAATCAAACCCATATTTCTTGCATCTCCTGAATTTGCAGGCGGACTCTACCCATGTGCCACTTGGGAAGCTTAAGAGTAACCTACAGCCCTGTTAACGAGTAGCCCTCTCAGATTGTATATCAGCAAGAGAGCTCAGGTCTCTTCTGCAGTGACCAGCTGACCCATGGGAAATTCATGCATCCCTGCCACAACGACCCATGAGAGAGTAAACTGACATACTAGAGCACATCTTCTCACCCTTTTGCCTCTCTACAGGTTCTTTTTTCCCAGTTTAGCAAGGTCATCTTAGTAAGATTTATGCCATATTAGGAAATGAGATGCTTGTCTCATTCCATGTGTGTGCTCAGTCACTTCAGTCATGTCCAACTCTTTGCGACCCTGTGAACGATAGCCCACCAGGCTCCTCTGTCCATGGGATTCTCCAGACAAGAATACTGGAGTGGGTTGTCATTTCCTTCTCCAGGGGATCTTCCCAACCCAGGGATCGAACCCACGTTTTCTATAACTCCTGAATTGGTGGGTGGGCTCTTTATCACTAGTGCCACCTGGGAAGCCTGACTGAAGGCAAGCCACCATTATTTTTCACCTGGATTATTGTAATAGCTTCCTAACAGGTCTCGTTGCTTCCAGTCTTTGCCAGTTTTAGCCTATTCTTATTACAACAGCCAGAATACTCTTGTGAAAACTCAAGTCAGATCAGTTCACTTCTTTGCTCAATCATCTCCAGAGCTCCTCATCTCATTCAAAGAATCAAAATCCTTAAAAGGTCCTACAAAACACTACTCGTTCAGTTTACCTGTAACTTCTCTGACTTCAAGACCTAAGCTTTTTCTCTTGCTTATTCTATTCCGGTCACACTGTTTCCTTGCTGAATGTTGTTACCTCTGCCTAGAACACTCCTCCCCCCAGGTATCTACAGAACTTTGCTCAAATCCATTTTCTTGGCAAAGGCTTACCCAATCATTTTATTTAAAATGCAAACCATATCCTCTGGCACCCCCTACTCCATTTCTCTGCTTTATTCCTCTATAACCCACTTACCACCATCTACAATATTACATATTTATTTTCTGTCTTTTCCTCTAAAATTTAAGTATCAGGAGGGCAGTGATTGTTTTGATCACCAGATATAAGAAAGAAAGTAATCATCAAAATAGGATGCCTAAAACTAGGTTTACTCATGGGCTGCAGCAATTGTTAATGACAAGGCAAGGAGCATGACAATGGAAGTGAATGTCTAAAGGTAGGATGGAGGACAGATATTATTTATAGGAGTGGAGGGGAAGGACTTAAAATTCACTGGTATTAGAAAGATCATCTTTACTCATAAAACTTTCAGAAAATAAGATGGGAGTAGCATTGGAGGGAATGATAGTGAGCCAGGAGCTAAAATCTTCAAGAAATGGGAGAAAGTGACCTATAGATTAACTGATGAAAGTATCAAGGAGATAAAGTCTAATGATATAAGATCCACATGGGGCAGTTTTGAGTTGGTTAAAAAAAGAAGCCTGAAAAGAGCAATGGGGATACAGGATGTCATCTACCCCATTTCCAGGCCTATTTATCTGAATAATGTTGGAAAGCAACCAACCATCACACAGAAGGACTACAGGAAAAGCTGTATCATCAGGAAAAGACCCAGCTTTCAATTCAAGCAAAAAGAGGAAAGAGCTTTCAGAAAAGCAGTTGAAGATATAGGAGGATTTTCTGATGACTAACCATGAATTCCAGAGGGCTCAGTGAAAGGCAGCTGGGGAGGCATAGACTACAGGCTCAGAAAAGGGGTTTGTGAAAGAATGTGTAGTTTAGAATTGGGTAGACAAAGGATCACCTGGTCATCTTCTGATAATTAAAAGAGATAACATAATTAGATCAGTGCCAGTGTTCTCAATGCAGATGGGGCTTTGGGAGGGGGTGGTTGGTATTGGTGGTGGTAAGCTGTTAATTTATATGAGGAAATAAAGGAAAAACAGGCTTCTTACCAGAAACATCCAGGGTTTAGGGGTACACATTTGAGTCTTGTTCACAAACGTATCAAGTTCAACAGAGGAACAGTTTTACTCTGAGTAGTCAGAAGGCATCTAGGCTCCCTAGTGACTGCAGCCAACAAGGGACCAAGTAAGGGGTGGCCTTACCTCAAGCATAGAGGGTTCTTTCCTATTTTAGCCAATGTAAATCAATGAAGAGACTGCCTGACTCCAAAAACACAGAGTTCATCTTGACCCCTCCCAAAATGCCAACAGAGAAGTGAGTTTACTTTGAGCCTGTAAGCACCCAGTGAACTCCAAGCCATTATTTAAAAATCATCACAAGTCACACACATTTTTGAAATTCTAAAGGTCAAAGACAACTGCTGCTCAATTAAAGATATAAAACTGCTTCCCTACTGGGACTTCCAATTTAAGCAATCCAGTCATTATCCAGTACTTTGTCTATAAAAGCACAAAAGAATGATCCTTTTTACCACCCAGTATACCTCATTTTGGGCTTCTCTTGTGGCTCAGCTGGTAAAGAATCTGCCTGTAATGCAGGAGACCTGAGTTCAATCCCTGGGTTGGGAAGATCCCCTGGAGAAGGGAAAGGCTACCCACTCCAGTATTCTGGCCTGGAGAATTCCATGGACTGTATAGTCCATGGTGTTGCAAAGAGTTGGACATGACTGAGCGATTTTCACTTTCACTTTTATACCTCATTTTAATGCAAAGCTACCTTTTTGAATTCTTAAGCTAGTTCACATTAGATATGAGGGTACTTATTTTCACTTTGAAAACACTAGATAGTTCTGTAATTTTCCAACTTTGTTACAAATCCTATAAACATAATCACATCATTGAACAGACATAAAGATCAAATATTTACCCCAAGGTCAGGACTGTAGGGGGAAGAAGAAATTGTTCCTATTGGCTTAACACGAAACTTTGGTAAGAACATACATTTCTACCTATGATAAAATCTGGTAAGAATATATATTTCTACCTAGGATAAAGGGTTTTATTGGATTACTGCAATAATCTACAGTTCAAATTAGGTTTAAAATATGTCCAGAGATGGACATACTTTATAAATTTATAAACATACTTTATAAATTTCTTTCTTTAAGATGACTTATTTTTCTTTTTTTTTTTAAACCTTAAGATAAACTTGGAATTTTTATTTTTTTTATTTTATTTATTTATTTTTTTGCTTTCTTTTTTTTTTTAATTAATTTTATTCTATTCTCAAACTTTACATAATTGTATTAGTTCTGCCAAACATCAAAATGAATCCACCACGGGTATACATGTGTTCCCCATCCTGAACCCCCCTCCCTCCTCCCTCCCCATACCATCCCTCTGGGTCGTCCTAGTGCACCAGCCCCAAGCATCCAGTATCGTGCATCGAACCTGGACTGGCAACTCGTTTCATACATGATATTTTACATGTTTCAATGCCATTCTCCCAAATCTTCCCACCCTCTCCCTCTCCCACAGAGTCCATAAGACTGTTCTATATGTCAGTGTCTCTTTTGCTGTCTCGTATACAGGGTTATCGTTACCATCTTTCTAAATTCCATATATATGCGTTAGTATACTGTATTGGTGTTTTTCCTTCTGGCTTACTTCACTCTGTATAATAGGCTCCAGTTTCATCCATCTCATTAGAACTGATTCAAATGTATTCTTTTTAATGGCTGAGTAATACTCCATTGTGTATATGTACCATAGCTTTCTTATCCATTCATCTGCTGATGGACATCTAGGTTGCTTCCATGTCCTGGCTATTATAAACAGTGCTGCGATGAACATTGGGGTACACGTGTCTCTTTCCCTTCTGGTTTCCTCAGTGTGTATGCCCAGCAGTGGGATTGCTGGATCATAAGGCAGTTCTATTTCCAGTTTTTTAAGGAATCTCCACACTGTTCTCCATAGTGGCTGTACTAGTTTGCATTCCCACCAACAGTGTAAGAGGGTTCCCTTTTCTCCACACCCTCTCCAGCATTCCAAAAGACTTATTTTTCTTATAGTTAATTAAAACACTTATTTTATTACTTAAAAAAAAAAGTACTTTGAATTCACAATAAGCTAAGGGGCATGTTGGACATGATCTAAGAAATAGAAAAGCAATTCTGGTTTTTGTACAATTCCCTATTTAATCTTACTGTCTGCTAAATTGTGTATTTTAAAATTAAAAAATATATAATAGCTTAAAAGGCTTTTGAGAACTGAGAATGTATAACTCCTTAGCCAATTTTTATGGAGACAATATGCCTAACTGAATTCTGTGTGTACATGTGAGTGTGTTCAGTCATGTCTGACTCTTTGCAATCCTTTGGACTGTAGCCCACCAGGCTCCTCTGTTCACAGGTTTTTTTCAAGCAAGAATACTAGAGTGAGTTGCCATGCCCTCCTCCAGGGGATTTTCCCAACCCAGGTATTGAACACACATCTCCTGTGTCTCTTGTATTGCAGACCAATTATTTACTGTCTGAGCCATTGGAGAAGCCAAATTGAGTTCTCTAAGACTGTTTAAAGTAAGAGATGGGGATTCCCTGGTGGTCTGGTGGTTAAGACTTTGCCTTCCAATGCAGGGAGTACAGGTTTGCTCCCTGGTCAGGGTGCTAAGATCCTTCAGGCCTCACATCCAAAAAACCAAAAACACAGAAGCAATATTGTAACAAACTCAGTAAAGACTTTCAAAATGGTGCACATCAAAAAAATCTTTAAAAAAATAAAAAATAAAGTGATGATGACAATCAACCAACAAATATTTACTGATCAGGTACTATAATACCAGGTATCTTCTGAGAGAGATGGAGTCAAAGAGATTTAAGATGGCACCTACTTCAAGAAGTACATCATGTGGCTGGGGCACTGAGAGGTGATTAGGACAAACACACCAAATCAAAGACCAAGACAAGTCAGCATATGCTAAGTTTCAAATGACAGGCCCAGAGAGGAACTGCTTTACTTGATGAATGGAAGCAAGATTACTAAGGGCTGGGGTGGTCAGAGAAGACTTCTGGACCAGATGAAACCAATGGAATCTTGAAGAATAGTTAAGATTCAGAGAAACTAAGAGGAGGGTAATAGTAGTCAAGAGGGGAAGAGGCATGAGAAAAATCAAGGGCTGACAATATGTTTGGCATTCATGAGGCACAGTGAAAATATGACTGTGGCAAATTCTAGTAATTCAGATATTAAAAATCTTAACTAATCACAACTTTGCAAATGATGCTTTCCTATGTAAATGTTCAAG
Source organism: Bos grunniens (assembly GCF_055505025.1). Classification (NCBI taxonomy): domain Eukaryota; kingdom Metazoa; phylum Chordata; class Mammalia; order Artiodactyla; family Bovidae; genus Bos; species Bos grunniens. The sequence goes on from NC_141194.1 coordinate 140,542,014, forward strand.
GTGACATTTACAAAAAACAATTCAAGTCTGAAGTCAGTAGCTTTCATAAACCAAAATCAATAAATTTAGAATACCTTCAATATGCTTTGAACTGGGTCCTGTAAGTTGTGAATGTTAATAGGATGTTTTGTTTCTGGGAGTTTATTACATGATGTAGAGTTAGCCTGAAATTAAAATTTTCATTACTTCATTCTGCTTATTAGCACCCATTTATATTAATCTGTAACATGTGCTATATTTAAAAGTTAACTATATTTATTTTTTACAAGGAATTCTTTTTATTTTCTTTTTTTATATTTATATTTTAACTTTACAATATTTAACTTATATTTTAACTTTACAATATTGTATTGGTTTTGCCATATATCAACATGAATCCACCACATGTATACACGTGTTCCCCATCCTGAACCCTCCTCCCTCCTCCCTCCCCATACCCTCCCTCTGGGTCGTCCCAGTGCACCAGCCCCAAGCATCCAGTATCTTGCACCAAACCTAGACTGGCGACTCGTTTCATATATGATATTATACATGTTTCAATGCCATTCTCCCAAATCATCCCACCCTCTCCCTCTCCCACAGAGTCCAAAAGACTGTTCTATATTTCTAAATTCCAATTTAAGCCACATTGGCCTTTCCGCAGGATTCTGAAGTAGGAAACATTTGTCTCTAACTCAAACTCTCCATCTGTAAAACAAAGGAATTCGAATAGATCTGTGGTTTTTAAACCATTTTTTAAAATCAGTAGAATAGAAAATAGTAACTTATTCATATGTTATTATTAGGACATATGTATGCCTGTGGCTAATTCATGCTGATATATGGCAGATGCCAACACAATATTGTAAAGCACTTATCCTCCAATAAAATAAGAAAAAAATAATAGCTTATTCAACGACATAATGGAGAAGATAGACTAAAGTCTATCTGTTCTACCTGTACCACGGGCAGGGGATCTAGAGCTGTCTCTGTTACTCTTTTTCTTTACCCCTACAGTGGCCCTAAGACATTTTTTCAGAACCACAGGGTTCCAGGGAACACAATTTGAAAACCACAGAGTCCTAAATGCTCTCTAAGGGCCCCTGTGATTCTAAATTTCTCCCATTCTAAGGAAATACCTTCAAAAGATTGTCAATACATATTAATATGTGGTTTACATTTTAATAACAATATTTGGACTAAACGCTAACTCCCAAATCTACAAACATTTTGGCAAAATTCATTACGTGTATGGATTGTCATATTTCCTCAGAAACTGCATAAAGGAAGGATTGCACAGGACAGAAAGTCAGTATTTGACACTGCTTACCTTCCCTTTTGGCATCTTTGGACCTGACAGCCCAGAGCACACTGCCTCTCACCCTTCATCTCATCCCAACAGAGGTGGTTCGCTAGAGCCTATCTACCCTAGACAACAATTCATTCCCCATAACTCTCTTTTATCCCCAAATATCCTTGTCCTAGATCATAGTTCCTTTAGGAACTACTGTCTGAATGATGGTAATTAACTTTACTTGAACACCGCCTGCTAATATGACAGTGGATGTTGTTGATTAATGAATGCTTTGCTCCATCCAACTACTATATTTACAGACTAAATACAATATTGCCATTGTGAGGATTTGGGGAACTACTGTTAGTAGAGGAGATGATTTTAGAGAGGTAGGTCATCAATAACCCTCAAATCACAATGGGATTCTTGAAACCCTGATGCTGGCAAAGATTGAAGGCAGGAAGATAAGAAGGCAGCAGAGGCTGAGATGGTTGGATGGCATCACCGACTCAGTGGACATGAGTTTATACAAACTCTGGTAGATAATGAAGGATGGGGAAGCCAGGTGTGCTGCAGTTCATGGGGTCGTAAAGAGTTGGACATGACTGAGCAATGGAACAAATCATAATATGTTGGTGATGATCTGCTTTTCTTATGCATAGAGGATCCTGTTTACTAATTAAAATGACTGGACCTTCTAGCAAAAATTATGATGTCTTATTTTTGTATCAGTTGATTTTATTGTTCATATATATTTATGAACACCATTATCCATAATAGCTTTCACTTATTTTTTATCAAGAACTTGATACTACCTCCCTCTGTTACTAGCTCAAACATCTAATTTTCCTTCAGAAAATCCATCTAGTGAGGAAATAAGGGCCTGGGGTATAGAAAAGAGCACAGAATTTCCCAATCAGGTACTGGATGCCAAAATGGTTTATAATGAGGAATCTGAAACATTGTGTCAGATTACAAAGTCTTCTGAAACATACATAAGCTTTTCTCTTCAGCTGGTATGGACTAAAATTATGAATTATGTCATTCCCTCTACACAGAATCTAAATGAGACTGAATGAAGGTGGTCCAGAGAAATCTTGGCTATCAAAGGAACTCATCTTGAAGCTTAATTTTGGGTGGGACCAACATACACCTAGATGTTGGTACACCTAAGATAATTTTAACCACAGGAATTCCCATTTCCTCCTAGCCCACACTCTTTTTTGGAGATAGCTTTAATGCTTAAACATTTTTTCATCAAACCTTGTACATTTACACATGCAAAGTACACATTTTCCCTACCAAAATCATTCTTTTGGGAGCTAACCACTATATTACTCTATTATTTGATATGCAAATGTTCTGGGTTATTGGTTATCTTAGAATAGTTTCTTTCAAAACTTGACAAAGATGTCATCTTTATAAAGAAATTCACTTATCAAACTATCACATTAAGAAGTATTGTGTGATTTCACAAAAACCATAATACAGCAAAAACAATATAACAGCTGCCCTGACATGAAGGGCAGATTCTGAAAGAGAACCAGACACAAAGCTCAGTGGCGACCTGAGAAACTATTTCAAAACCAAGCCCAAGGAAGCATGGCTTTGTGTTGATGAGTATCACAAACACCTCAGGTACCACTAATTTTGAAATTACTGCCACCTCCCATTGAAGTGCTTTCTTGGAAATAATGAGGTATTGATATGCTTTTTTTAATCATGCTGCATTTAAAAACTCCACCAAAATACCCTTCCTCGCAAATAATAATGACAGAAAAATCTCAAGGAAAACACATGCTTAGAAGTTCTGTTTTGTGTTCAATTTCATACCAAATGAATTTATACAGACAGAAATGAAGTATGAGATGTGTCAGAAGTAGAGGATTCAAATGTTACTGCTTAAATGGAAGAAGGACGGAGAGAGAGAGACAGACATATGGACAGGTGTTAGACTACTCTCATGGTTTAGGGTTTTGAATATGGAACAAATAAATCTTGTCAATGACTTGCTGGCATTCCTCCAGAATGGCCTTGTGGATCAACCTCATTGCTAGTGCTCTGGGCAAACTGCTATATGTATTCTGCCACTGTTGCATAGCATATGTACATGAATGAAGAAGAGCTTTCTAAAATAGCAAACTTCTAAGTAAGCCCCTTAGTTACTAATAATAATAACTAAGAATGCTGTCACATGAGAAATCTGACAGGTTCATCAAAGCAAAGATGGTTTTCCAAGAACACTCACACACAGGCATTTAAAGAATCTCAGGTACTAAATAATCAGCCTGACATTCTATCATCTATGGGACTAGAAACAGAAAAGAGAACTGAGATGATCCAACTAATACAAAAGAGATTCAGATAAACAGAAACCAATCCTCAGAAGTAGCTAATAATTTTGCAAAGATTCCTCATGTTGTGTTTTTTTTTATAAGGATATGATAGATTCTTATTTTTTAATAAGGATATGATAGATTCTCCTATTTAATAGGAGAAACTACTTCAACAGAAGAGAATACAGATACCAAGGAGAGGAAAGTTGCTATTGAACAAACAAATGGGACAGTGTTCATTTAAAGGAAAACTTGAAGGGATGGCTCTCTGGTGCCTCTGATCATGTCTCATTCCCGTACTTATGATCCCCTCTACTCTGATCTCAGCTTATCTAAATCCTCCTTATCCACAGGGACTTCCTCAAGGTCTACCTCCTCTATAATTCATTCACTCTAACTCACAGTGGTAAAAGTTTTCTACAAACTGCTACTGAAGTAGAGAAATAACGTGCAACATTTTATTGGGTTGGTCTGTCTCCAGTGTGATTTTTGCCCCTGTTCAAATATACTGCATAGTCCTTGAGGACAAGAACAATTTCTGTATATTAATATGTCTAGCAGTACAGTTTGGTAAAACCCAATAAATAGTTCTTAACTGATTGACAAAAGGTAACTCACTAGTCCACTTTAAGATGTACGCTCAACTTCTACAAGTTGGAAAGCATTAAAAGCCAAAATAAGAATAATGCTGAAATTAGCTTGTAATTAGAATATGGGGTCTTACTGCCAGGAGTAATGGGAAAAAAAAAAAGTGACTCAGTCGTGCCCGACTCTTTGTAACCCCATGGACAGTAGCCTGCACCAAGCTCCTCCGTCCATGGGATTTTCAAGGCAAGGGTACTGGAGTGGGTTGCCATTTCCTTCTCCAGGGAATATTCCCAACCCAGGGATCGAACCCAGGTCTCTCGCATTGTAGACAGACGCTTTACCTTCTGAGCCACCAGTACTAGTAGCAAGAGGTTATTTGGTCCAGCCTCCTGTCTTCAGACAGATGGATATTTAGCCAAATTTGTTCTCTTATTAAAGAACCCAGAGACAGAAGCATCCAATTCTTACTTGAAATGTCTATTCCAATATTTCCCCCCATGTTAAGAATTCCTAATTTTTCTAAATGAAATAGCTTCCATTAACACATACTAACAAACACACAGTGATTATTTCTTCCTTAATTTAAATTGACTGATTCAGTTTGGTATCAAGTAACCTTGCTGAGAACTGGTTTATGCTGATCACCAATTCTGAAGAGAACAATCTTAAACCCTTCTCTTTATGCTCAGCCTCCAGTCCTCAGCAGTTTTGGTCAAGCACCGAACACATCACAAAGAAACTGAAATTCACAATAAATCCTCTCCATCTAAGTACACGTCGACCTGTCAAAGTTCAACAATGTGTTAACATGAAATCTCAATAACTTACAATTCAGGTCATAAGAATGCTTTTTAATCCCTTTTAAACTTGAGCCCTGCTAAAATCAGGCCAGAGTGGTACAGTCCACCTTGGCTCCTCGGGATGGACTCTAAGGCTAGGGGAATTTTAGCATAATATCTCAATAGAAGTTAAATCATAAGTGGAAGGCCTTTAACCTCCATGGTCCCAACAGACATAGTTTATAAAAGCACTGTGAAGCAAAAACGTTTACCCGTCTCCTGGTTTGGAGAATTCCTTTCAGCATGGCTCCTCACCTACATACACAAAGAGAGAAAAAACACTGTCTTTGGTCTTCCCTTTGAAAGTATTACAAAATACTTAGAATTTCTCTTTGCATAGAAGCACTTTCTACCCCAATGCTTGACATAAGATGAATGAATAATACATATGCAAATAAGTTACCTTTCCTTTTCAGTTAATTTCACTGAATACTTATTTACCAAGATTCTACTTATATACCCAGCACTTTTGTTAGGCACATGGGCAATCAAAAGAGGATAATGCCTTTAACAATAAGATGCTGCCTATATGGTAAGGGAGATGAGACTTGTGCAAAATAATTATAGAATGAATATATTCCTAAAATCTAGGTATAAGTTGAGAATCTCCTATTTCTTAACTAAACACATAGGCATTATTTTCAAATGTGCTACCATGCCATCTTTGAGAAAACTATCAACATTTCATATTTAATTGTATTCATGAACTCAATTGCATCCTGAATTTGAAGGATAAGAAAATACAGCCAAAAGAGCATAATACCTCTAGGAATTTACACCTTTTAAGATGTATTCCACAACTGCAGTCACTTCAGATATAACAGCATCCCTGTATCACGCACAAAGTCATGTTTTTAAAACCTTCCTTAAAGCCATCAATATGAACCAGGCTATATAACTATATCAAAATGGTCATCCTCTTAATAATAAGAGAAATATCAATTAAAACAGATGCTGGTTTTGCTCATAAAATTATCAAAAATATTTTAAAATTATATTACAGATTAGAAGAGGGAAAATGCAGGGAAATTTCCTTAATCACTAACAGTTTGAACATAAGATGTTATAATCCTCCTGGAGAGTAATTTTTAAATAAGTAACACAAACATTTACTAAATTTACATATTCTACTAGCTATTTCACAGCATTTAATTCAGCAATGCTATTGTGGGAGACAATATTTGGTTTTCCACTACTTTCAAGCAAATGGGAGCACCAACTTCCCCCACCTCTTTGAGGTTAAATGTGTCCACATGACTAGTTCTGCCCAGTGAACCATGAGCACCTCTGTTTCATTTCTATGCAAAAGCACTTAAGAGCCAGTAAGCAATTTACAATATTCTCACTCCTTACCAAGGTATTCATGAGAGCGCATGGTGAGAGGGTGTCAGAAAATGAAAGAATCTCAGTAAACTGGGGTCTCTACTTAATAATCAGAACTCTCCTGTTAACTTTTAATGTAGATGTAATCTGCGCAAGAAATAAACCATTGTTGTTTTAAGCTAGAGAGATTTTCAAGTGTTTGTTATCACAACATAACCAAGCCTATCTTAACTGATAGAGTAGTTTGTCCTAAAAAATAAGTATAAAGGTACATAACCAAAATTTTTAAATAATGCTAGAAATCTGGAAGCAATTGAAAAGCCCCATAAAATACAATCTTTAAATTACATATAATAAATACTATGTAACCATTTAAAATGAGATTGTATACATACATATATCAGGTTGGCCAAAAATTTCATCTGTGTTTTTCTATAACATCCAACCAAAAACCTGAATGACCCGATATTTATTGACAAGGAAAGATATTCTTGATGTAACACTAAGTGAAAAAAGTAGGTTATAAAGACATGCACAGTTTGATCCAATTTTGTTGCTACACATATACACACTCTATGTACACATATCAAAATGTTAATATTCTCTGATGAACTTACAGTGATTTTTTTTCCTATTTCTGCTTGTCTGAGCTAACTGTACATGCATTACTTATGTAATAAGAAAAACAGTAATTTTTAAATTGAGCCAGGATGTAAGTCTCAGTTATACAAGATGATAAACCCTGGAGACTTACTAAACAACATATTGACTATAGTTAACAACATTGTCTTATATACTAAAAAATTTGCTAAAAGGGTAGATTTTAGGTGTCCTTATTACAAAAAACCTTATTAATAAAAGGCAAGAGGATACTTTTGGAGGTGATGGAGAGGCTCATGGATAGATTATAGTGATGGTTTCATGAGTGTAGACTTATTTCCAAATTCATCAAGTCATATACATTAATTATGTATAGTTATGGACATGTATGTATAATTATGTATAGCTTTGTATGCCAAAAATGAAAAGAATAAACAATCCGCTCAAAAAAATTAGCCAGGTCACTGATTATCTAAAGTCCTCATTGAGGTAGATTCATTTCAGGAAACTAACATTTTCTTCACCTCTATGACTAGGAAATAAACAAGATTTCCATTTTGTTTAAACAAAGGTAAAAGGAAATTTTTTAAAGCCACCTCAGATAACATGAATCTTCAGCATAAAATGGATGTCTGATTTACTTCCTTTCATTTTCCTAGCAGATGGGCAGCTGTTCTTGTACTCACAAACCTACTGTTACAAGCAGGATATTCAAGCCAAGACCCTGAGGGGTGATTTTTAATCATTCATGTTGAGCTCTAGGGAAGAAAGGAGACTATTGTTATGCAACTCACGGAAGCACTCAACCTTCTCTTTTCAACTTCATTTTGGTTCTCCTACTTCAAGTTTCACATACTAGCTACATTTTGAAAAGTGATTCTAATATATGCCTTCTAAAAAGCATAAACATTCCTTTTACTTAAGAGAGTTATAACACTAAATGCTCATATATGGATGACAATTACACTTTTACACTTCCATCAGGAAGCTTCCACAAGCCTCTTATCCTCATCCATCAGAGGGAAGACAGAATGAAAAAAAAAATCACAGAAAACTAGCCAAACTGATCACATGGATCACAGCCTTGTCTAACTCAATGAAACTATAAGCCATGCTCTGTAGGGCCACCCAAGATGAACAGGTCACTGTGGAGAGTTCTGACAAAATGTGGTCCACTGGAGAAAGGAATGGCCAGCCACTTGAGCATGCTTGACTTGAGAACCCCATAAACAGTTGTTGTTCTTCAGTCACTCAGTCATGTCTGACTCTTTCCAACCCCATGGACTGCAGCATGCTAGGCTCCCTTGTCCTTCACCATCTCCTGGAGCTTGCTCAAACTCATGTCAATTGACTCAGTGATGCCATCCAACCATCGTGTCCTCTGTTACCCCCTTCTCCTTGGTCGTCCCCTTGTTGTCCCCTTCTTCTCTTGCCTTCAATCTTTCCCAGCATCAGGGTCTTTTCTAATGAGTCAGAGCATCACATCAGGTGACCAAAATACTGGAGCTTCAGCCTCAGCATCCATCCTTTCAATGAATATTCAGGGTTGATTTCCTTTAGAATTGACTGATTTGATCTCCTTGTGGTCCAGGGACTCTCAAGAGTCTTCTCCAACACCACAGTAAAAAGCATCAACTCTTCAGTGCTCAGCCTTCTTTATGGTCCAAATCTCACATCCATACATGACTACTGGAAAAACCATAACTTTGACTATACAGACCTTTGCTGTCAAAGTAATGTCTCTGCTTTTTAGTGCATTTTCTTGGTTTCTCATAACTTTTCTTCCAAGGAACAAACATCTTTTAATTTTATGACTGTAGTCACCATTTGCAGTGATTTTGGAGCCCAAGAAAGTAAAATCTTTTATTGTTTCCATTGTTTCTGCATCTATTTGCCATGAAGTAATAGGACTGGATGCCATGATCTTAGTTTTACGAATGCTGAGTTTTAAGCCAGCTTTTTCACTTTGTTCTTTCAGTTTCATCAAGAGGCTCTTTAGTTCCTCTTCACTTTCTGCAATAAGGGTAGTGTCATCTGCATATCTGAGGTTATTGATATTTCTCCCTGCCATCTTGATTCCAGCTTGTGCTTTATCCAGTACATTTCATATGATGTAAGCAGTTGAATAAGCAGGGTGACAATGTACAGACTTGATGTACTCCCTTCCCAATTTTGAACCAGTCCATTGTTCCATGTCCAGTTTTAACTATTGATTCTTGACCTGCATACAGGTTTCTCAGGAGGCAGGTTAAGTGGTCTGGTATTCCCATCTCTTGAAGAGTTTTCCACAGTTTGTTGTGATCCACACAGTCACAGGCTTTAGTGTAGTCAATGAAGCAGAAGTAGATGTTTTTCTGGAATTCTCTTGCTTTTTCTATGATCCAACAGATGTTGGTAATTTTATCTCTGGATTTTCTGCCTTTTCTAAAAAAATATGAAAAGGAAAAAAGATATGACACTGAAAGATGAATTACCCAGGTCAGTAGGTGCCCAATATGCTACTGGAGAAGAACAGAGAAATAGCTCCAGAAGGAATGAAGAGGCTGAGCCAAAGTGGAAACAATGCCCAGTTTGTGGATGTGTCTGGTGGTGAAAGTAAAGTCCGATGCTGTAAAGAACAATATTGCTTAGGAACCTGAAATGTTAGGTCCATGAATCAAGGTAAACCGAATGTGGTCAAACAGGAGATGGCAGAAGTAAACACTGACATTTTAGGAATGAATGAACTAAAATGGACAGGTTGGGTGATTTAACTCAGAAGGCCATTGTATCTACTACTGTGGGCAAGAATCCCTTAAAAGAAATGGAGTAACCCTTATAGTCAACAAAAGAGTCCAAAATGCAGTACTTGGGTGCAATCTCAAAAATGACAGAATGATCTCAATTCATTTCCAAGGCAAACCACTCAATAGCACAGTAATCCAAGTCTAAGCCCCAACCACCAATGCCGAAGAAGCTGAAGTTCAATGGTTCTATGAAGACCTACAAGATCTTCTAGAACTGACACACAGAAAAGATGTCCTTTTCATCGTACAGGACTAGAATGCAAAAGTAGAAAATCAAGAGACAGACAGACAAGTTTGGTCTTGGAGTACAAAATGAAGCAGGGCAAAGGCTAACAGAGTTTTGCCAAGAGACCACACTGGTCATAGCAAACACCCTCTTCCAACAACACAAGAGAAGACTCTACACATGAACATCACCAGATGGTCAACACCAAAATCAGACTGATTAAATTCTTTGCAGCCAAAGATGGAGAAGCTCTGTGCAATCAGTAAAAACAAGACAAGGATCTGACTATGGCTCAGATAATGAACTCCTTATGGCAAAATTCAGACTCAAATTTTTAGTAAGGAAAACCACCAGGACATTCAGGCATGACCTAAATCAAATAATTTACGATCATACAGTGGAAGTGACAAATAGATTGAAGGGATTAGATCTGATAGAGTGCCTGGAAAACTATGGAAGGAGGTTCAAAATATTGTATAGGAAGCAGTGATCAAAACTATCCCCAAGAAAAAGAAATGCAAAAAGGAAAAGTGGTTGTCTGAGGAGGTCTTACAGAGAGAGGTGAGAAAAGACAAGAAGTGAAAGGCGAAGGAGAAAAGGAAAGATACACCCATCTGAATGCACAGTTCCATCGAATAGCAAGGAGAGATATGAAAGCCTTCCTAAGTGAATAAAGCAAAAAAAGGAGAGGAAAACAATAGAACAGGAAAGACTATAAAGATCTCTTCAAGAAAATGGTGACAGACTTTATTTTCTTGGGCTCCAAAATCACTGCAGATGGTGACTGCAGCCATGAAATTAAAAGACGCTTGCTCCTTGGAAGAAAAACTATGACAAACCTAGACAGCATATTAAAAAGCAGAGACATTATGCTGCTGACAAAGGTCCATCTAGTCAAAGCTATGGTTTTTCCAGTAGCCATGGATGTAAGACTTGGACCATAAAGAAGGCTAAGCAGCAAAGAATTGATGCTTTTGAATTTTGGTGTTGGAGAAGACTCCTGAGAGCCCCTTGGACTGCAACCAGTCAATCCAAAAGAAAATCAGTCCTGAATATTCATTGGAAGGACTGAATCTGAAGCTCCAATACTTTGGCCTCCTGATGTGAAGAGCCGGCTCATTAGAAAAGACCCTGATGCTGGGAAAGACTGAGGCAGGAGAAGAAAGGGATGACAGAGGACTAAATGGTTGGATGGCATCACCGAGTCAATGGGCATGAGTCTGAGCAAGCTCCAGGAGATGGTGAAGGACAGGGATGCCGGGCGTGCTGTAGTCCATGAGGTAGGAAAGAGTCGGACACACATGAGCAACTGAACAACAACAACACAGTCATAAATGCTTCGTTACTGATTCTCACGGGGACAAGATGGGGGAGGAGCCTTACATGTCAAAAGAAGGATATGTTATGAGTTGATGTGTACTCCCGGGGCAATGTGATTAATGCTTTTATTTACCACCACTCCCCAAAAGAAAACTAGAAATGCCAAGAAACTGATACACTATAAAGAAGTGTATTCAGTTTCAAGACTTAATGTCTAAAGGCAATAAGGGTCATATTTGAGAATATTTGGTTTTAACCAGAAAATCATGTAAACTTCCCACATTTAATCATGTGTGCTGTTGCTCAGATAACTGAGGTTAAAAGGGGAAACCATTACAGTCATTTATTCAACAAGCATTTATTGAGTATCCACTATGTGGCTGGATTGCCATGACATAATGGTCAACTGAAGTAGACAGGATCCCTGCCCTCCTGAGACTTAAAGGAGATAATACAAGGTGATAATAGCTGCTGCTAAGTCACTTTAGTCGTGTCTGACTCTGTGCGACCCCAGAGACGGCAGCCATCAGGCTCCCCCATCCCTGGGATTCTCCAGGCAAGAACACTGGAGTGGGTTGCCATTTCCTTCTCCAATGCATGTAAGTGAAAAGTGAAAGTGAAGTCGCTCAGTCATGTCCGACTCTTAGCGACCCCATGGACTGCAGCCTACCAGGCTCCTCCATCCATGGGATTTTTTCAGGCAAAGTACTGGAGTGGGGAGCCATTGCCTTCATGATAATAGCTAGGATCCAAAATATCAACAAAGTGGAATGGGTCTTTAGTTTTGAATAAAGGATGAAGGAGAGAAAATAAACAAAGATAGGTATGGTATCTATCTTATGGAGTTTATGGTCTATGGACCCAATCTGAAAGGCAGATATAATCACGTATTTTTAATGGAGACACATAGGATGCTATGCAGATTGTATAAAAATGGGACAAGCAAAGTATGAAGGGAGTCAAGGATGGCTTCCAGAAGAAAGAAAGTAGTAGAGTTTCACCTCTATCCTGAATAATTAATAAGAATGAGTTATGTAAGAAAGATGAGAAATGAGTTTTACAACACAGATTACCACATGGAAACATCCTGAGATAAGAGAGAACATTTCATGTTTGGGAAACAGAGAAGACGATTGTGGCTGGAGTACAGCAAGTGAGAGAGAAAGTGTCAGGAGGTGAGATTAGAGGGTAGGCAAGGACTAAAACTTTTTAAATTGAGATATAATTAAAATACTATAAAGTTTAATGTATACCATTCACTGTGTTTTTTAAAATATTCACAGTTATAAACCAGCAAACTATCTAATCTCAGAACATTTTCATCACCCCTAAAAAAGTTAATTCATATATCAGGACCTGAAATAGGAGGGAAGGGGGCAGGGCACAACATTCAAAAGAATGACATGCCCATAGGACATGACAAAAACTGGTTAGAACCAACTAGATCCAAGATTGCAGAAGATCTAATTCCAGTGGACCTTAAGTAGGCCTCCATTTTATGCTCATTTTAATACATCAGCATGTGAAGTGACATACAGGTGCCAAGACAGTTCTGAGGCTAACCATAAAAGGCCAAAAAGTGGGGGTGGACCAATTCCTGGAAATCCCTGTTCCTTCCCCAAAACAGTTGGAATACTGTTCTCACTCATTAGCCTATGAAATTACTCAGCCAATAAAAACTAACTACCCCATATTTGGAGTCTCTCAACTTCAGATATGGACCCTATTCTGTCTATAGAGTGTCAAGGCCATTCTTGTCTTAAAGAGGGACTGCATTCTCTCTATAGAATGTGTATCTCCCTAAACCATTTCTTACCCATCAATTTGTCTCTCACTGAACTCCTGTGATGAGACAAAGAAACCAAACTTTATTAAGTCCTGAGACCAGGTGTATGATTTCAATAAAAAGACTGTGGGTTCAAATCTCAATCTGAGTTGCATGGTTTCAGACCCACAAAATGGAGGCGTCAGTCAACAGCCTGGCTCATATAACAAATTTGAACCTAAGTAAGCCTATACTTACAGGAAATACTTGTCAGGGAAATCTAACATACACTAATTATAATACTCCAACTCAGAGTTGGACCATAAAAAAGCTGAGTGCTGAAGAATTGATGCTTTCGAACTGTGGTACTGGAGAAGACCCTTGAGAGTCCCTTGGACTGCAAAGAGATCAAACCCGTCAGTCCTAAAGGAAATTATTCCTGAATATTCATTGGAAGGACTGATGCTGAAGCTGAAGCTCCAATACTTTGGCCACCTGACGCAAAGAACTGACTCATTGGAAAAGACCCTGATTCTAGGAAAGACTGAAGGCAAAAGAAGGAGGCGGCAGAGGATGAGATGGTTGGATGGAATCATCAACACAATGGACATGAGTTTGAGCAAACTCCAGGAGATAGTGAAGGACAGAGAAGCCTGATATACTGCAGTCCATGGGGTTGGAAAGAGTCGGACACAGCTTAGCAACTGAAAAACACTCAGCTTTAGTGAGTTAAAGCTTACCCTAGAAAACAGGACAAGTTAGTCTCATAAGAAAATCCCCAGCCTCCTGGCAAATCATGCCGTTTTTCATGTTGCCTCTTTTAACTTTCCATAAAATTCACTCTTGCCCAAAATTCCTTGGGAAGAGTGCTCCACTGCTTGTTAGGTACTATACTCCCCTGTGAATGAAAAATATTGCCTGCCATACCAGTAAACAAAGGATGTTGCCACCATCAAGCCATCAGATTACAGCCTCCCCTACAGCGAGTCCTGAGGGAACTCAGGATGAAACAGGATGCCCAGCACCTAGCAGTCAAGTGCTATAGCCACCCCCAACAATGAAGCACTGAGAGGAGACTCACATAGGATACTAGCCCCACACAGCTGAGCTGCCTATCACAGAAATGATTTCAAGTAGCCCAGACTTTGCAACTTTCCATGCATAAAAGCATTCAAATTGTTACCTTGAGATACCTGCTACTGCTAAGTCACTTTAGTCGTGTCCGACTCTGTGTGACTCCATAGATGGCAGCCCACCAGGCTCCGCCGTCCCTGGGATCCTCCAGGCAAGAACACTGGAGTGGGTTGCCATTTCCTTCTCCAATGCATGAAAGTGAAAAGTGAAAGGGAAGTCACTCAGTCGTGTCCAACCCTTAGCGACCCCATGGACAGCAGCCTACCAGGCTCCTCCGTCCATGAGATTTTCCAGACAAGAGTACTGGAGTGGGGTGCCATTGCCTTCTCCTAGTTTTCTTTAATTAAGAATAATCTTTCATCGCAGCACTGTTTATAATAGCCAGGACATGGAAGCAACATAGATGTCCATCAGCAGATGAATGGATAAGAAAGCTGTGGTACATATACACAATGGAGTATTACTCAGCCATTAAAAAGAATACATTTGAATCAGTTCTAATGAGGTGGATGAAACTGGAGCCTATTATACAGAGTGAAGTAAGCCAGAAAGAAAAACACCAATACAGTATACTAATGCATATATATGGAATTTAGAAAGAAGGTAACAATAACCCTGTGTACGAGACAGCAAAAGAGACACTGATGTATAGAACAGTCTTATGGGCTCTGTGGGAGAGGGAGAGGGTGGGAAGATCTGGGAGAATGGCATTGAAACATGTAAAATATCATGTATGAAACGAGATGCCAGTCTAGGTTCGATGCACGATACTGGATGCTTGGGGCTAGTGCACTGGGACGACCCAGAGGGATGGTATGGGGAGGGAGGAGGGAGGAGGGTTCAGAATGGGGAACACATGTATACCTGTGGTGGATTCATTTTGATATTTGGCAAAACTAATACAATTATGTAAAGTTTAAAAATAAAATAAAATTTTAAAAAATGGAAAAAAAAAAAAGAATAATCTTTCAATGTTACGACTACCCAGTTTTTGTTGCAAAAACTCCTATATATTCTGTCCCCTCCCTTGCCTCTTTGAGACTTCTGTGTCCCTGACTTGAAGTCCTCAGAACATGTACAAAATAAACCCTAACTCTCAACTTTCAGGTTGTGCATTTTTTCCAGTCAACACCCCCAAACCATAGATTGTTTTTCCTTGAATATATGATATCAAACTCATTACTAAACTGTTTTGTTTTTGTCATTTGACACCTCCCAAAAGAAGCTCAATACCCGTTAGCATTTATGTTCCCCTAGTCCCAACCTGGAGAAGGCAATGGCACCCCACTCCAGTACTCTTGCCTGGAAAATCCCATGGACGGAGGAGCCTGGAAGGCTGCAGTCCATGGGGTCGCTGAGGGTCGGACACGACTGAGCGCCTTCACTTTCACTTTTCACTTGCATGCATTGGAGAAGAAAATGGCAACCCACTCCAGTGTTCTTGCCTGGGGAATCCCAGGGACGGGGGAGCCTGGTGGGCTGCCATCTGTGGGGTCACACAGAGTTGGACACGACTGAAGTGACTTAGCAGCAGCAGCAGCAGTCCCAATCCCTACCAAGTACAAAATCTACTTCCTATCTCTATACTTGCACCTATTCTGGACATCTCATATAAATGGAATAATACAATATATTTCTGGCTTCTTTCACTTAGCACAAGGTTTTCAAGGTACACCCATGTTGTGGCATGTTTCAGTATTTCATCGCTGCTTACAATAGAATAATATTCCTGTATATGGATAATATAACATTCATTTATCTTTTCATAAATTGATTGATATTTGGCCTGATTCTACTTTTCAGCTATTATGAATAATGCTAGAACATTTGCGTACAAGTTTATATCAGTGTTTTCAATCTCTTTGATATATACTGAGGAGTAGAACCATTGGGTCAAATGGTAACCATTTAACTTTTTAAGAAACTAAAAGATCAGCTAGCACAGTTTCATGTAGATCATTGAATAATTTTGTATTTTACTCTACAGAACAATAGGAAGCTAGTGGTCACAAAGAATTGGACATGACTTAACAATTAAACAATAAGAAGAAAGGGTTGTTAAAGTATGGTGTTGTTTGATTTACATTTTTAAAATCTTCCTTGGCTACTATATAGAGAATGGGTCAAAAGAAGCAAAAATAGAAAAAGAAAATTAATTAGGGGTCTACTGCAAGACTCTGGAAATAGATGGTGGCTAGGACTAGAGAAGGTAGTAGCAGTGGCTCTGGGAGGACAAAGATGGATCTGAGAGATACTTGCCAGTACAATTAACCTGATGTCTTCTTTGATTAGATACTGTGAGCAAGAGAAGGGGGACGTGCTAAAGGTGGTTCACAGGTTTGCAGTTACTAATAACCTCTGCAAGAGCAACTTCAATAGATTGGTAGGCAAGAAAGCCAGATTACAATGAGTTCATTCAGCAAATGTTTATTGAATACCTACTATGTGCGAAGCACAGAGGATATACAGCAATGAAGAGAACAGAAAAAAATCCCTGTTCTCATAGAGCTTATGATTTAGCAGGAGGAAGAGGCGGGGGGGGGGTGGTGGTGGAGAAAAGGTCAAAGCAATCCATCATATATTATGTTGGAAAGTGATAAGTACTACAGACAAAAATTAGAGTAGTAAAGCTTATCTCCAAAGGAATTATAATAACAAACATTTAAATAGCACTAATGAGAGCCATATACTGTTCCATGTGCTTTACATATATTTAGTCATTTAATCCTTACAACACTATAAGTTAGGTACAGTTATTATCCCATTTTACAAATGGGGAAACTGAGGCACAGAGAGGGTTCTGTTATTTTCTAAAGTAAGTTGCCCAGGTTCACATAGTTTGTGACTGGAATGGCTGAAATTCAAAGTATGATATCTGGCTGTAAAATGTGAGCTGGTAACCAATATGCTGTACTGCAACAGGGAGAATATGGTCTATCTGAAAACAGACTACACCAAGGGAAGATTTTATTTTTAACAAAAGCTATTTAAGGATGGTTACAGGATAAGGCATAGAAAGCAACGGAGATTGAAATTATTTATAGAGGGAATACCTCATAGAATGAAATCTCAGGAAATTAAGAGGCTTTAGAGAGGATGGTATTTGGGAAACTTCCTAAGTATATAACTATCTTAGGATATCTTGTTTGTTTCTAACATTTGAGTAGGCAGGACTTAAAGGAGAGCATTGTTTTGGTACTTTGGGTATTTTGGGGCAACTTTTCTAGATTATTCTGCCTCAATTCTTTGGCTTGTCCAAAAACCCAAATGGAAAAAAATATATATATATATATATAAGAATAAGTGAAAGAAGAGATAAATACAGTTCTGAAGTTGACTGACCCTCAAACAGAATAGATGAAGTTAAAATGCAGTGAGTTGCCACAAAGGGAAGGAAAACGCTGGATGCAGAACTCCACTTTCCTTCATAATTTCTTCTGGGAAAGCCTTGTATAAGGTCCAGAGGTGTCAGGATTAATCACAGACCATCTTTCTGCACTTCAAATCCTGTTTACCATTTCTAAGCTTACTATTACCAAGATGACTCCCAACTACCTAGAACTCAGTCCAGTTGCTCTATTTGGTCTGGGAATACTGTGACCTCCTCCTCCTTTACATACTGATCAGTATATGCAGAAGGAATGAAGATGAATACTTTGCAATCAGATGAGAGGCCAACCTCGTTGACTTGCAGCTTCTGCAGCCTTCCTTAAATCTGGGCTTCCCTGGTGGCTCAGTGGTTAAGAAGCTGCCTGCCAATGCTGGAGACGTGGGTTCGATCCCTAGGGTGGGACGATCCCCTGGAGGAGAAAATGGCAACCCACTCCAGTATTCTTGCCTGGAGAATTCCATGGACAGAGGAGCCTGGCAGGCTATAGTCCATGGGGTCGCAGAGTCAGATACATCTGAGCATGCATGCATGCCTGAGAGGCCAACAGGCATGCAAGAATGGAAAATTGTAAAAGAGAAAAAAAAAAGGTATTGAACCACACTAAGAATTAAGATCTGACTGCAATCAGCAAAGGTTTACTGGATGTCAATGTACAAACGGGCATCTGTACTAGAGAAAGATGCTGAGGCATGACTGTGCCCTTTTAGGTCTCTCCAAGCTCAACCCACCATCTGCCTATTCAATGCATGAACATTTCTGGGAAGAGCCAAGAGAGACAAAAGCTCTTGATTTAAAAGGAACAGAGGGAAGAAAAGGATGACAAGCATGGAGACACATTCTATAAAAATTCTGTGGATATTAGTGCCCCCTATTTTTATTCTTAAACTGTCATGACTCAGCCTCCCTCCACCAGAAGAACATGCCGCAAAGCTGCCTATTTAATCACATCAAGACTGGAAAATCTGAAATGAGTTCGCAAAGGATTGATGTTTATGGAGGATGTATAAGAATTGGTATATGCTAATTCTCTTCCTCATATGACTGTCTGCCATATCTGATATCAACCACAGGCTCTGAGGTAATCTCTATGACTGACTAATCTCAGTCTCAGTAAGCCCAGGCCACTCCAGGAGGGAAATAAGAGCAGTCCACAGAGTGGCCTACAGCAGGCAGATTGACTTTATCCCAAGATAAATGATTCATGGCAAATGGTAGAATTTGACTTGAAAAAAAAAAAAAACCACGATGTGCGGAATAGGAAAAGAACAAACACTGTTGCAAAAATTAAATGCTTGCAGCACAGAAATATAATCTAAATACAGCTATTGCTGAAAGATTAAGGGCTGAAAGGATTCATACTTTGAGAAGACATTTTACACTCTAACAAGAGAGTAAAGACTATTAAGAATCTTAACATTTATAAGTACTAGTGGACATTTCCATAAAATGACTCTCTTCTCCCTTCTCTCCTCCACTCATCTTCTAGCTACAATCTAAAACAAAAAGGTATAGATTTTAATGTTCTGTTTTCCAGGGGTATAAAGAGGGAATACTATTATTTCAGTACACATATATATTGTGGACATGAATATATATAATTTCCCAATTGTCATAAATATGAAGAAAACACATATTCCCAGCATTTCTACCAGCTAGCTGCTAGACTCAACAGCTTGGGAGTTGGATCTGCTGGCCTGTGAAGCCAAATAGGTAAGTAAACACTAAATGAACATCCTCAAGGTCTTTAATTCAAAGAAAAAAATACTCACTGTTTGAACCTAGGAAATGTAAGCAAAAAACAAAACTTCTGGAACACTGAGGTTCAAGTTAATAGGGTGGCAAGCCTAAACAAAGGTTTGCTTTGTGACATAGGAGATAGTTTTGACTCTATTCCTTTCTGAGGAGGCACTTCTTAAAACATGCCTAGCAGCAGCAGCAGAACTACTGCCATCGAGAAGCCAGTTAAACAGGCAAAGAGAAGACATTTTGAAGGTCTAAGAACCTTCATCTTTATGGACTACTCACCCCAGTGCAAAATGCATTTCCCACAATACAAACAGCCTCCCATATACACACACATGAAGGAAGTAAAGAAAACACATTTTCAACTATGACTAAGGATCAATCTGATCAGCTAAAAATTCTTTATCATTATATTGTATTTTCCTACGTTTCTTGACATTCTGAGCACATTTGCTTTTAAAGTCCATTCAAGGACATACATACCTGAATAAAGAATCATTTACATTTCATTCAGATGACAGTGAAAGTAAAAATTCAGTAAAACAGAAAAACACTTCTAACAGTTAAAACAAGCATATAATTTTACCATTTGATGTTAAATTACTTGTTCCTGAAAGGGGTTTAATAAAGCTACATGGAGTCCTTTTCACATGCAAAAATAAACATACACACAAGCTAACCATTTGGCTGTCATAGAAATATAAAGAAATCACTGGAAGAAGAATTCAAGTACAGCTGTCTCACAAAATATGAAAAATCACAGCAGGTCTAAACTCATACTTCCCCCAAAGCTAGTATCATTATTACTAAATTATACACCAAAAACCAGCTGCAGTGAGTGAGTGTGACTACTCTTTTAACAATGATACCGACTCAAAGTCAAAGCTTATGTCATCACAGACAAACATGAGACATTTGTCCAACGCTCTTAGCTAGAATTCTTTTTTTCCCAATCCACTTGGAAATCTTTCCAAATATTGTAAAGTAATTAACCCCCAATTAAAATAAATAAACTTATATTTTAAAAAATAATAAATTTGGCAAAACTAATACAATTATGTAAAGTTTAAAAATAAAATTTAAAAAAAAAAAACTTGTCCAATGCTCTAACCTAGAATTCTTTTTTTTTCCAATTCACTTTGGAAATCTTTCCAAATATTGTAAAGTAATTAACCCCCAATTAAAATAAATAAACTTATATTTTAAAAAATAATAAACAAGCAAACAAAAAGCCAGAGGGAACAGACTCAGCTAACTATACACCTGAAATTTAAAAATAAAAAACGAAGAGTCTCAGGGCTCTTGGGCAAGGAGTAAAGAATGATGTCCTTTTTACTCTCAGATAATGGACCATCAATATGCCAAATCAATAGTACCCAAAAAGCCGCCAGATATGTGGGCATCTCTCTCTTTATGTCTTCTCACAGAAGAATAAAAATACTCCTCTATGGAGATATAAAGAATTATGCTGAAGCAACAATTACTGCAAATACAGTTTGAAAACATATTGGAGGAAATGAAGGAAGATCCTAAAAGTTTCTGGGTTTTCTTTCTTTCTCTCTCTCTTTTTTTTTGCATTCAGACCTCAGATGCATATGGTCTAGGTTGTGGTCATACACTGTCATATTTTACATTGCAAGATATGTGTCCCTAACAGTTGAATGTAAATGGAATTTTGTTACTCAGATCACAAAAAGTGAAATATCTGGGAATCCAGAATTCATTAATCTTTCATCAGATTTGAGGCAAATCATGTATTTTCCCCAGATTCCAAATGTCTTACTCTCAAATTTTTGAATATGACACATTCTTCAGCTAACTAACTCCTTTTATTATGAGTGCTAAGCAAAAGCAATAACTATAACTGGAAGCAATAAGTAAAACTTGTAAGAGAACTGATATAAAGAATGGGTCTGGTCATTTAAAATAATAATATGATATTACTTTAAAAAAGTGAGGGGGGAACTTGCCCCTTATGGTAGTGAGTTCCCTGTTACCAAAGACATCCAAAGATAGGCAGAGTAACACCTATCATGAATTTAGTAACACAATTCACTCATTGGATGTATAGCAGTGATACTGAGCAGGGCTCTATCAGGCTCCTGGGCACAAAAGCCTTTGTCTTTCTGTGTCCTCCACTTCTTGATTACAGGAAATAGGCTTCATCCAGCCTCCATGACCTTGCCTGAGTTCCAAGGGACAGGTTCAAACAGGTACTAGGGAAGATAGGAGATGTGGAGACAAGGGAGGAGCAGTCCAGAAATCATAATGCAGCCTTTAGGGCAGAGTCTTAGCTCCCCAACAAGGAATATATATAACAATATCTTAGAATGCTTTTGCAGATACTAAAACCCCCACTAGGTGGGAAAAGTTAACTGTATGCTGCCCACAAGGACAGAGACTCCAGACTGGTTAGAACAAAAAGGCTGATGATGCTGACTCCCACTTATCTCACCACCAACCAATCAGAAGACTGTCATTGAACTTGTCATCCCCTCTTTGAACCACTATCATAAAGCTTCTCACTACCCTCTCAAGGTTGGGACATAACAGTTTTGAGGGCATTAGCCTTCTGTGGCCTCCTTTGCCTAGCAAAGGAATAAAGCTGTTGTCATATACATCACCCAAAACTCTCTCTTAGAATTAATTTGGTGTCAGAGTACAGAGAATGGATTCAGCTTCAGTAGTAACTTTTAAGGTTCTTTCAAATTTTATGATTCTTTGATTCTGTGAACACTGCTATGAACTATTTTCTAAAATGATCATTTTTTTTTACACAGCAAATACTTAATTATTTTTATAAACCTGCCTTTTCACACGTTGAGTCTATTTAAAGATGGCAAACACCTACAATTGTATTTGATGTCTTTATTCTCTTTCATAAGATAGATGTAAACATTTACTCTTGATGAAAACACAGGCTTATCTTTAAAAATGCATTCTTTTCATAATCAAAATTGAGATTAAAATAATCAGAAGGCAACTGGAGAAGGTAAGGTTTAGAAGACTAGCTGGTAAGAAGTTTGGGAACAACTAAACTGAAGATTCAAATATATGTACACACGACCTCCAGAATTAAAGAGAAAGGAAGGGAGAAAGGAGGAAAAAAAATGAAAGAAATCAACCAGCCCTGGTTGGTGGCACCTGTACAAAATTGTTAAATAAGAGTACCAATGAAATTGTTCATCAAAGCCACACAAGATCTCTTTCAAATTGAAATAACAGGACTGGAAAAAAAATCCTGGATACTTGCCTACCTCTTAAGCAATGTTCAAAAAGTTCTGGAACACTTACTGTGCCAGGATACTCAAACTGTAGCTGCCAACTTAAAAGTATTTACCTCTGAGCCATAAGATATCGTCCCATTGGTCAAAATGTATTCACAACAAAGCATCACTAATTATCTTTTCAAGAAATAACTAAGCACAGAAAACTAACATCTGAGTCCTTTCTTATGTTTCAAGTATTATCGATTAGAAATGTCAAAGAATCAAAATCTCATTAAT
Organism: Bos grunniens; assembly: GCF_055505025.1. Lineage (NCBI taxonomy): Eukaryota > Metazoa > Chordata > Mammalia > Artiodactyla > Bovidae > Bos > Bos grunniens. The sequence goes on from NC_141194.1 coordinate 140,564,844, forward strand.
AAGCACTTTGTGACTAATCACTAAGTCCAATAAAATTATTTTACATACAAAAACAGCCATGTTCCAAACGCTGTAAGCAAAAATGAAAAGTCTTGAAAGAACCTGCCTTTGAGCCCCTCCTACTACCCACCACCAAACAATATGATTAATAATCACTTCTATTACCCAGGGCATAATTTTTCTTTCCTTGTTCCTTAGTCTCAAAGACACAAAAGGAAAATAAAATGTTGTATCTAGTTTTAAAGTAATCAAAAGGCTAATCAGACATAAATCCAATCTCTATCCCAGAGAAAATCAGTATCTGCCTGAGTTCCAAATCCTCTTTAAACTGTGGAAAGCCACACTTCTGCTAGTATTGGAGCAGCATTGAAGAACAGTTTCTAAGTGTTGTTTTCTAAGACTACCACTCAACTTTTAAAAATCAGAATATGCAGTATTTTCCCCTAAAAATAAATAGTTCTTTAAGTTACAAAATCTCAAAAAAATGCTCCAAATTACTTACTGGCAGTTCACCCAAGATACCCATGCTAGTTTGATCCCCCATCTTTATCTAGGACCTCCTTTATCTCATCAACAAGTCCATATGCTTGCCTGTATCACTCTCTCTTATCAAAAAACCCCATCTCTTTTTCCGCCCCCAGACCATCTTGCTTACAGTATCCCATATTCTCACGTGTAATTCCTTCTCCTCCATTCTGACAAATTTTTTTGCCAAGGTTTCCACTCCTTTTAAAGTACCTCTTCATTTCTGCTAACATTTTCACTTTTGGGCTCCCCTGGTGGCTCAGTGCTGAAGAATCCACCTGCAATGCAAGAGATATGAGAGACACAGGTTTGATCCCTGGGTCAGAAAAATCCCCTGGAGAAGGAAATGGCAACGCACTCCAGTATTCTTGCCTGGAGAATCCCATGGACAGGGGAGCCTGGCAGGCTACAGTCCATGGGATCACAAAGAGTCAGACATGACTGAGCAATTAACACACTTCTGCTACCTGTTTTTGCTTATTAACTTCAAACCACACCAATTCCATTTTCTTTAGAACCCTTCAGATATCCAAACTCCAAACCCTTGGTGTGCCTAAGAGCTAATTAAAACCACACGCTAAAAAGGATAAACTAGCAACAATTGCTTCATTCTGAGCTGACCTTCATATATATAGACTTCCCAAGTGGCACTAGAGGTAAAGAATCTGCCTGCAATGCAGGATACGTAAGGGATGCGGGTTCCATCCCTTGCTCAGGAAGAGCCCCTGGAGGAGGGCATGGCAATCCACTGCAGTATTCTTGCCTGGAGAATTCCATGGACAGAGTAGCATGGTGAGCTGTGTCCACAGGGTTGCAAAGAATCGGACACAACTGAATCAACTTAGCACGCAGCAAGCTTCATACATATAGTCCTTCTGATCCACCAGCAGTAAGACATATGTAGTGCTTTGCCGGTTGTACTGTGGCTGCGTATTAAGTCATTTTGTTTCCCTCTGGCTAGATCACTCTCTATAGAAAGGCTTATGTATTATTGAGACACCTTCCTTAGATTTTGAAGAGAAGAAATGTAGTCCATAAATGCTGTATTTGACTCCCCCGAGTACCTTGCTCTAACAACTGAAATACCACTGAGGTAGGTGGGCAATATAATCAGTTAAACCTATGTCAAGTTCTTCCCTCACTCATCCAGCAACTATTTGCTAGGCAATGACCTGGGTGCTATGGATATAAAAACTCTAAGATATGATCTCATATTAGTAAGGTTTCTGATGCAACAATGCACATGCTTGCATGCTCAGTCGCTTCAGTCATGTCCGACTCTTTGACACCCTATGGACTGTAGCCCACCAGCCTCCTCTGTCCATGGGATTATCCTGGCAAGAATACTAGAGTGGGTTGCCGTTTCCTCCTCCAGGGGATCTTCCCAACCCAGGGATCAAACCCGCCTCTCTTATATCTCCTACACTGGCAGGGTGGCTCTTTACCAGTAGCACCACCTGGGAAGCTCAATCCAGTAATGCTGTATGGCAAATAATTTCAAAATTTCAGTGGACTATCATGTTTATTTTGCACATTCAGGGGTCTATGGGATTGCTACGGTTTGGCTGGCTCAGCTGGGCTCATCTAAGCTGGACTGGACTCTAGATGTCAGGTTAAGTTTGGGTCTGCTCCGGTCTTCATCCCTGGACCTAGGGTGTAGGAAGAACAGATACTTGAGTCATGTTCTTCTCATGGCATAAGTCAGAAGCTCAAGAGGGGTGTGTGGAAACATGTGATGCCTCTTTAAGTCCTTGGTCTAGAATTGACAGACTGCTATACCCACTCATATTGTACTGGCCAAAATCATATGGCCAAGCCCCAAGTCAATAGGAAATGAATATATATTGTGCCCACATGCCATGCCGTGCTATGTCACTTCAGTCATGTCTGACTCTGTGTGACACTATGGACTGTAGCTCACCAGGCTTCTCTGCCCATGGGATTCTCCAGGCAAGAATACTGGAGTGGGTTGCCATTTTCTCCTCCAGAGGATCTTCTTGACCCAGGGATCAAATGTGTCTCTTATGTCTCCTGCATTAGCAGGCAGGTTCTTTACCACTAGCACCACCTGGAACGATATTGTGCCCACAGTGAGCCACAACAAGGATAAAGATGAAAGGAAGCGTTGTGAGCAAAAAGTACAATCTATCCACATGGTCCGGATCATAAACAACTTCCAGCATAGTAAGGGAGATATAATGAGGGGAAATGCTCAGTCACTCAGTCACTGTCATGTCCAACTCTTTGCAGCCCCATGGATTGTAGCCCTCAAGGCTCCTCTGTCCATGGAATTTTCCAGGCAAGAATACTGGAGTGGGTTGCCATTTCCCACTTGAGTGAGGGTGAGTAGGGTCAGCCAAAACTCACCTTTACCATCTCATACTTTTTTTTTTTTTTAACTCTATCTCATCTACTGTGCGGAATTCCAGACTGATCCTCCCTTTCCTAAAAATTCCCCTCAAAGTGTTCTGAACCTTAGTGAGTATCCTAAATGACTCTGAGATCTGGTTTTCTCAACCACCATGCAGCATCTAACTATTTTCTCCTGTCCTCCTCAAGGAGCAAAATCAATGCATGATTGCTGCCAAAGGCAAAAGAGGTAGTCACATGATCGATGCCCACCAAATATATCACAGTCAGTTGCACTGAACTCTGTGCCAAGGGTGTGACACCAATGTCTATACCACGAACACCTATGTCCCATGCTGAAGATATATTAAAGGCACTATTGCCACCAATATTGTTGATATTTTAAACTCTCAGTAGCTTATATGCTTACCCCCAAAAAAGGAAAAGAGCTCTTCAAAATGCCAGTCACACATATTTCAGGCATGCAATATAAAGGTCTGAGTGATAACTGACTATCCACAGAATCACCACTTCAGTTCCTTGGGTTGAGGAATTCACTTTATTAACTTTATTCTTTCTACCTCTATAATAAGCTCTCCCCCAGAAATTCTTAATCCTACATACAAATAGATGTCTGGTGGGCCAAACTCTAATAAATGCTCTGGTAAACACAACTCAAGGCTGGGATCTGAACAGAATAAACCTAATACAACATGATGAATTCTATAAAAGATTTAGGTTTTAAAAATACTAAGAAATAAAAGAGGTGAGAGTGATTTATTTTGCTTAAAGGGTAAGGGAAAGTTTTACACATGATATGACCCTGAGTGTTGGTTCACTAGGTAAACAGGGAGAAAAGGCAGTATGTAGTCAAGGGGAATGGTGCAGTTAGTCTGTTCAGTTCAGTCGCTCAGTCGTGTCTGACTCTTTGCAACCCCATGAACCACAGCATGCCAGACCTCCTTGTCCATCATCAACTACTGGAGTCCAGCCAAACCCATGTCCATTGTGTCAGTGATGGCATCCAACCATCTCATCCTCCATCATCCCCTCCTCCTCCTGGACTCAATCTTTCCCAGTATCAGGGTCTTTTCAAATGAGTCATCTCTTCATATCAGGTGGCCCAAGTATTGGAGTCTCAGCTTCAACATCAGTCCTTCCAATGAACACCCAGGACTGATCTCCTTTAGGATGGACTGGTTGGATGTCCTTGCAGCCCAAGGGACTCCCAACAGTCTTCTCCAGCACCACAGTTCAAAAGCATCAATTCTTCAGCACTCAACTTTCTTTATAGTCCAACTCTCATATCCATACATGACCACTGGAAACACCATAGCCTTGACTAGACAGACCTTTGTTGGCAAAGTAATGTCTCTGCTTTTCAATATGCTATCTAGGTTGGTCATAACTTTCCTTCCAAGGAGTAAGTGTCTTTCAGTTTCATGGCTGCAGTCACCATCTGCAGTGATTTTGGAGCGCCCCCCCCCAAAAAAAAAAGTAAATGAAGTCAGCCACTGTTTCCACTGTTTCCCCATCTATTCGCCATGAAGTGATGGGACCAGATGCCATGATCTTCGTTTTCTGAATGTTGAGCTTTAAGTCAACTTTTTCACCCTCCTCTTTCACTTTCATCAAGAGGTTCTTTAGTTCTTCTTCACTTTCTGCCATAAGGGTGTGTCATCTGCATATCTGAGATTATTGATATTTCTCCCAGCAATCTTGATTCCAGCTTGTGCTTCTTCCAGCAGGGTTTCTCATGATGTACTCTGCATATAAGTTAAATAAGCAGGGTGACAATATACAGCTTTGATGTACTCCTTTTCCTATTTGGAACCAGTCTGTTGTTCCATGTCCAGTTCTAACTGTTGCTTCCTGACCTGCATACAGGTTTCTCAAGAGCCAGGTCAGGTGATCTGGTATTCCCATCTCTTTCAGAATTTTCCACAGTTTATTGTGATCCACACAGTCAATGGCTTTGGCATAGTCAATAAAGCAGAAATCGATGTTTTTCTGGAACTCTCTTGCTTTTTTGATGATCCAGTGGATGTTGGCAATTTGATCTCTGGTTCCTCTGCCTTTTCTAAATCCAGCTTGAACATCTGGAAGTTCACAGTTCATGTATTGCTGAAGCCTGGCTTGGAGAATTTTGAGCATTACTTTACTAGTATGTGAGATGAGTGCAATTGTTCAGTAGTTTGAGCATTCTTTGGCATTGCCTTTCTTTGGGATTGGAATAAAAACTGACCTTTTCCAGTCCCGTGGCCACTGCTGAGTTTTCCAAATTTGCTGGCATATTGAGTGCAGCACTTTCACAGCATCATCTTTCAGGATTTGAAATAGCTCCACTGGAATTCCATCACCTCCACTAGCTTTGTTCATAGTGATGCTTCCTAAGGTCCACCTGACTTCACATTCCAGGGTGTCTGGCTCTAGGTGAGTGTGAGTGATCACACCTTCATGATTATCTGGGTTGTGAAGATCTTTTTTGTACAGTTAGTCTGTGAAAAAGACTAATTTTCTCTTGAGCTGCATAAAGATCAAATGGCAGGTGAGATAACAAATTATGCTTTCCCCTGATAACTGATCTATCTCCTGGGTAAATTTGCAGTAGCAGAAGGAAGCCAGGCTGTAGCACTGTTACTACACATTACCTAGAAAAAGCAGTCTAAAAAGTAAAGAGTGCTATTACTTAGTTAAGGTGGAAATTTCCTAGTTCTTGTTACACACCTCATGTTTGGCCATTCTTGGCCATCATTCTAATACTTAGAATTAGCAGTAAAAATTCTAGGAAATAGAGGTGCTTCTGGAAAGTACAATAGAATTTAAGAAAAATTAATATTCTAAGGGAGTACCAACTATCAAGAGCTGAATATTGTTGAATGTCTCTACGTTCTCTAATGTCCCTCGTAATACTGCTGAGTAAACAGAAATATCTTATCCCCCTATTCCATTTATCTGCCAATACCTACCTTGCTACAGTGGAGTGGGCAGAAGGAGTGTGTACTCAGTAGCTGTTACATGTGGTTGATGTTCTACAGTGTGCACACAACACACTGCCATCTTTTCTCTGAACCACTAGTTCCATCTTCAAATCATAATGCTGACCTTATCCCCGCAACTTCTGTGAAGTTGGAAGTACTACTTGAATATGACTTATACAATAATATATATACAATATTTAGATAAATAAAAATACCATAAGGAAAGACAGATAAAGATGGGACAGAGACAGACATTAAGGAAGAATGAAAGGAAAAAACTGTATATTTTAGTGTTTTCTTTCCTTAAAATTTTTTTTGATATGGATCATTTTTAAAGCCTTTATTGGATTTGTCACAAAACTGCTTCTGTTTTAAGTTTTATTTTTTGGACAAGAGGCATGCAGGATCTTAGCTTTCCAACCAGTGTTTGAACCTGTACCACCTACCTCCCGCTGCCATGGAAGGTAGCTGCTCAAACACTGGACCACCAGGAAAGCTCTTGCATGTTGAACAAGAGGTTTCATATTGTAATTTTGTCCTGGACCCCTCAAATTAAGAAGCCTGTCTTCATCTATAATGCAGTCCCTGAAGATGAACAACAGCAATAGTGCTAGTTATTAGAAAACTCTCTCCTTTCTTTTCTTTATCTGAAGCATTTCCTTCTGTATGCCATTGTTCACATGCGAGTCTTTTGGACTGTGAATGTCACAGCTTATTCTCCTTTGATAAGATTCCCATACAGCTAAATACTTTGCTAACTAAGCAGACCTGGTTAATAATAATTTCTTCCAAGGGAAAATACAGGAAACTGAAATAATATAGTGCTCTGAATTTCTTTACTGTGCTGGTAGGTACAAATCACCATACCAGAAATAAAACATCTAGCTTCCCCCCTATAATTAGAAAAATTCATGAATTACCACAGAAAAAAAGATAACCTAAAAATAATTTTTATTAGACTTAAGGTGCTAATGGGTTGGTTAGACACAGGAAGCTGCCACACTGAGAGTAACCGCCTCTTCTACCATATTTGTCTGCTGGCTTGTCTTACCACCCACCAAAGCAAGCCTCAGGTAAGAACCATAATAAAGAAATCTGGTTTGAACTCCCTCCACATGTTGCTCATTAGACAAACTGTAGATAGTTAAAGGTGGAAAGCAATCACACGATCATATAACCCATGCTTTTCATTTTAAACGGAATAACTAAGGTCCACAGAACTTATTTTATTTTATTTTAGAAGTGATTTTAAAATGTAATCTCAAGATTGAAAAGATCCTTAAGGATCCTGTTACCTAATTCTCCATCAGACATTAGAATCCCTTCCAAGTGCTGGAAAAATCCGAGTTCTGGGAAGTTCATTAAGGGAGATACTTATTTCCCTTTTTAAATGCTTCCTTCTCATATTAAGTTAAAATCTATATTTACTACAGCTTCTATCCATTGGTCTTCGCTCTTATATCTGAGGCCACTTAGTAGAATTTAAATGTTGGAGGACAATTATCATGTCCAAACTAAATCTTCTTCAACCCAATATTCCTTGATTCTTCCTCAATGTCCAACCTAAGATCATATAACTAGTTAGTGGCAAATAAAGAACGAGATTTCAATCCTCTTAATGTCTTTTATTGTTCTTGTTTCCCTTTACCCCATGACTATAAAACATGACTGGTATGTTTATGACTATAAAACATCAATGGTAAAACACGTGGGATCCACTAGGATTGCCTAACAGAGCAAACTCAATTTTTTACCAAAGCTGGGACTACCTCAGTTCAGTTGCTCAGTCATGTCTGACTCTTTGTGACCCCATGGACTGCAGCACGCCAGGCTTCCCTGTCCATCACCAACTCCCAGAGCTTACTCAAACTCATGTCCATTGAGTCGGTGATGCCATCCAACCATCTCATCCTCTGTCATCCCCTTCTCCTCCTGCCCTCAATCTTTTCCAGCATCAGGGTCTTTTGATATTTCTCCCAGCAATCTTGATTCCAGCTTGTGCTTCTTCCAGCCCAGTGTTTCTCATGATGTACTCTGCATAAAAGGGACTACATAAAGGGCTCTAAAACACCTGTATCAGATAAGCTACCTTCATTCCCACTTTCCTCTCCTGCATCTCACTAAAATCTTACAAGGACCACATATTCCCAGAGTTCCAGGCCAATAAGCTTCTGTTGGGATTATATTTAATTTACCTGAACAATTCAGCACTTGCACTATTTTGCATTAATATAGGCTACAGCAGATAAAGAAACCAAAGCTAAGCCCAGACACCTCATCACTAAGATAGAGAGATATAATGCCTAAAAAGGGCTTTCCTGGTGGCTCAGTAGTACAGAATCTTCCTGTAACACATGAGACACAGGAGAAGCAAGTTTGATGCCTGGGTCAAGAAGATTTCCTGGAGAAGGGAATTACAGCACACTCAAGTATTCTGGCCTGGGAAATCCCATGGACAGAGAATCCTGGTGGGTTACAGTCCATGGGATCACAGAAGAATTGGACACAGCTGAGTGACTAAACAGCAACAGCAAGGCCTAGAAAATCTAGAAATTGGTGATAAGGAGGAGAAAAAAGCAGAAAAGAGGCTGACTGTAGTGATCAGTTTGTTTAGTACCCAGTACTGTTGGAATACATCAAGCCTTAAAATCACTATTATTTTCTGAGGGAGTGGTAGTCACTCAGTCGTGTCCGATTCTTTGTGACTCCATGGAGTGTAGCCTGCTAGGCTCCTCTGTCCATGGAATTCTTCAGGCAAGAATACTGGAGTGAGTTGCCATTTCCTTCTTCAATTATTTTCTGGGGTCCATGCAATAATTTAATAACAATAGATACCATTTCTGGAGCACTATATATTAGGCATCCTACTTGCAAAGTAATACTATTAACTTCCTCCCAGATGTTAATCTCATTTTACTGGTGAGAAAACTAATGTTCAGATTCACTTGCCCAAGGTCATACACCCAGTAAAGTGACACAGCAAAGACTTAACTGCTTACAGAACCCAGAATTTTTACCTCCTCCACTCTCTTACATATAGGCTTCTAAGATGGTCTGACTGTAAGAACTGCAGGGAGGGAGATGAAAGGAAATAATTATAATCTTTAGGATAACTGACAGAGTCAGGTCTGGAATCCACTCTGACTCCACTAAACCTCAGAATCAGGCAGGCCTTTAGGAACCAAGTGGAAAAAAAATCCAGAATCCAGCACGTTGGGGATACTGAAGCTGAAGTCCATTATTAAGAAGACCAAGGTAAGTTTGATCTTGGGTGAGGCTAGCTGGAGCAGGGATTAAGGACTCTAGGATGACATGCATAGGTTTATCCTCAATTGTCTAGAATGGTGTATGGTACGTAGGAGGCGCTATGAAGGCATACAGTCGGCATACTTGTGAAATCACTGAATTATCATCGTGCTCTTATAACTTGTGAATATTTCAAAGCGACATAAGTGCTGGAACAATTCAGAGCTAGGGAATGATCCTGTGGGCCAAGCTTATTCCAGGAACATATCTAGGAGAACAATAATGAGAATGCTAGGAACAACTTAAGACTCCAAACTGGCCCTGTGTGAAGGATTTATTTTTCTCTGTCCTTTTTAAGAATAAATTTCTTTACAATTGCTAAATATGAGTATCTACAAATCTAGTGGTCTCATGTCACCTCACCAGAAACAATCAAGCTAGAGAGCTAAAGGAAGCATTGATTTCTTACAACTCGGTACAGGGTACTTTCTGATGTCCGAACACTGTAGAGAAAGTGCTACTCCTAGGAATAAATTACACTCTATTTGGACAAGTAGGAACTCTGATTTACCACCATGCTTGTTTATAGTCTCACTAATTCATAACAGTTAATGACTGGCAATGGACTTCCTTGTCAATTATTTTAACTCACTACTCAATGATGTTTTCAGCAGATATTAAATAAGATAGTGCCAGGATAACTGTTATATTCTCATAAACAAATACCATAAAATCTCAATTAATTGGAATCCAACTAACAGTCCTTTCAATTAAACTGTTTTTCCCCACTGTGCTCACATTTTAGTAGAATGATTATTATCACAAGATAAGCTTGTGTCAGAGATTTATTAAAAACATCAGCAGTAACAAGCCAAATTCAAGGAAAAGCCCTGAGGCTGGTATAGATTCAGCCTAGTCTCTTGCTTGTTAATTCTAATCCTGGACCATGATCACTGATTCTACCATGAAACCCTTAAAGTCATGAACCAGGGTTCAGTTCAGGACGTTATCAGAGGAGACTCTGAGAAAGCCTGGGGCCTACAATTCAGGGCCCTGAAAAAAAAGCAGGCACCTGAGCCAGGAAGCACTACCAGTTATACTGCTTTTGACAGACAGGAAAGAGGAGGTCCAAAACCAGATATGAGAAGGATAGGTAGGCCACTGGAAAGTAATCCCATGATTCCAGCTATTTGATTAATCATTAGGCCAAACAAGCAGGCAGTTGCAACAGCACAGAGCCTAGAGCAAAAACGCTGAGTCCCAGAGAAAGTAGAGTTTATAAAGTAAAAAGATTCAGTTATTTAGGTAGCTGATTTTACTGATTCATCCAGTAAAATTAATTAATTAAATTTATATATTTATTGCAAAAACTCTGGTACAGGAAAATAAGACAGGCTTACAAATGGGGGTTTTTATAGCCAATCATGAAAGGGTTCACATTCCATTTCTTTCACTTAACCACTTGTAATGCTGAATTTTGTGTCAAATTGGTTAGACTATAGAGCTCACCCATTCTGCTAATCTAGGTGTTATTTGCGAAAGTATTTTATAGATGTTATTAATATATAGTCAGTTGACTTTAAGTAAAGGAGATTATCATTGATAATGAAGTCTGTTGAATGCCTTAACAGAAAAGATGAAATTATGCCTCAAGCCTAAAACATTAACTCCTGCCTGAGTTTCTGACATGCCAACCTGCACTACAAATTTTAGACTGGCCTCCCCCAATAATATCATAAGCCAAATCTTTAATCATAAATAAGTGGGTGGTTGTGGTTTAGTCACTCAGTCGTGTCTGACTCTTTGAGACACCATGGAATGTAGCCTGCCAGGCTCTTCTGTCCATGGGATTCTCCAGGCAAGAACACTGGAATGGGTTGCCACTTCCTTCTCCAGGTAATAAATAAGTAAATATCTCCATATTGCCTACTGGTTCTGTTTCTCTGGAAAATGCTGACTGATACACTATTCATGTGACCTTAAGCAAGTTACTCAACCACTTTGAGCCCCAGTTTCCTCATGTAAAAAGTAGGAGTAATAACTACTTTATAGAGATGCTGAGAGTATTAAAACTATGATCGAATACCTCATACACTGTCTTACATGTATTAAGGACTAATAAATGCTATTTTCTGTCTTCTTAAGATAGGTCTGACATCATAGCTTTGACCTTCTGCTTGTTCTGACTTTGGATAACTTTCTAATCTTTCTAGGTCTTCGAGAGAAAAAACTATTCTACATCTGTGGAACCCCCTAGAATAAGCTGACCAAACAGAAATGGTGATTGAAAACTGGTGTATGTAGTATATGAACCAGAAGGCAAACACAAGTATAAAGATGGAGGAACCAGGTATAAGGAGAGAGAAGGACACTGGACAAGAGGAAGGGGGAGGGGGGAAGGAACATCTCGAGTATTCTGGAACCTAACATACCAAAAGCTTGAGAAAAAATTTAACCTCACTTGCCTCAGATAGACACGTGTTGCATATACATGCATATAAACACATACATATTTCAAATATATTAAACCGTTAAAAATAAATAAATAATGAAAAATCTACTAATCCTAGAAGAAAATATTTTAGGAGCTTGAGATAAAAGTTTAAGATCTCCTTTTACATTGATTCACACATGCAAAACCCGTAACAGAAGAAAATAATAAATTTTACTATACTGAAATGTAAAAATGGTATGCAAAAAAATTATTAAAACAAAGTTGAAAGTAAGTAACAGACAGGGAGAAGATATTTGGAATGCATTTAACCAATCAGGAATAATCAAAAGACTCCCACAAATCCATAAAATAAATGACAACTCAGTAGGTCAAAAAGGCAAATGATTTGCACAGGCAATTTACAGAAACAAAAACACAAATGGCCAATAAACACACAAAGAAATAATTAACCCATTAGTTCTCAGGAAATGCAAATCAAAACTATAAGCTATTCATTTTCACATATTATTTACAAAAAATTTAAAGTCTGATTTTGTTAATCAAGTGGGACTTAATAAACTTAAAAGTGTTTGCAAAGCAAAGGAGCCATTGACACAGCAAAAAAGACAACCTATAGAAAGGGAGAAAACATTCACAAATGATGTGGCTGACAAGGGATTAACATTCAAAGCATACAAATAGCTCATACAACTCAATATCAAAATAAGAAACAACCCAATCAAAAACTGGACAGAGGACCTCAATAGACTTTGGAACAAAGGAGCCTTACAGATGGCTAACAGGCACATGAAAAGATGCTCAACACTGCTGACTGAAAAACGTAAATCAAAATCACAGTGAGTTTTCACCTCACATCTATCAGAATGGCTGTCATCAAAAAATCTACAAATAACAAATGTTGGTGAGTGTGTGGAGAAAAGGGAACTGTTGTACAGGGTTGGTGGGAATGTAAGTTGGCTCACCCACTATAAAAAACAATATGCTGCTGCTGCTAAGTCGTTTCAGTCGTGTCCAACTATGTGCGACCCCACAGACGGCAGCCCACCAGGGTCCACCGTCTCTGGGATTCTCCAGGCTAGAACACTGGAGTGGGTTGCCATTTCCTTCTCCAATGCATGAAAGTGAAAAGTGAAAGGGAAGTCGCTTAGTCATGTCTGACTCTTAGCGACCCCATGGACTGCAGTCTACCAGGCTCCACCATCCATGGAATTTTCCAGGTAAGAGTACTGGAGTGGGGTGCCATTGCCTTCTCCAGTAAAAAACAACATGGAGATCTTTAAAAAAACAAAAACAGAACTACCATATGATCTAGTAATTCCACTCCCAGATATACCTCTGAAAAAAAAGAAAGCACTAATTTGAAAAGATACATGCATCCCAATGTTCATAGCAGCACTATTTACAATAGCCAGGACATGGAAGTAACCCAAGTGCCCATCAACAGAGGAATGGATAAAGAAGATGTGTGTGTATATATATATATATATACATATATACATATGTATATATGTATATGTATATATATATATATATATACACACACACACACACACACATATATATGTATGTGTGTATGTGTGATGGAATATTACTCAGCAATAAAAAATGAAATACTGCCATTTGCAGCAACATGGATGGAACAAGAGAATACTATGCTTAGGGAAGTAAGTTGGAGAAATACAAATACTAGATAATATCACTTATATGTGGAATCTGAATTATAAAACATGAATGTATATGCAAAACAGACTCAGAAACATTTAAAATAATTCTGTGGTTATCAAGGGGGAGAGGGTGGGGGATGAGATGGTTGGATGGCATCACTGACTCAATGGACATGAGTTTGAGCAAGCTCCGGGAGATGGTGAAGGACAGGGAAGCCTGGCATGCTGCAGTCCATGGGCTCACAAAAAGTCAGACATGACTGAGTGACTGAACAACAACCAAGGGTGGGGGAAGAGCCAAGTTACAGGCATAGGATTAACAGATACAAACTACTATATATAAAATAGATAGACAGACATAGAGAATGAACTTGTGGACACAGAGGGGGAAGAAGTAGGTGGGACGAATCGTGAGAATACCATTGAAATATATACACTACCTTATGTAAAACAGTGAGTCAGAAGTTGATATATATGACAGGGAGCCAAGCCTGACACTCTGTGATGACCTAGAGGGGTGGGATAGAAGGGGGATGGGAGGCTCAAGAAGGAGGGGATACATATATAATTATGACTGATGTGCGCTGTTGTATGGCAGAAACCAACACAACACTATAAAGCAATTATCCTCCAATTTAAAAATTGAAAAAAAGCAACAAGAATTTACTATATAGCACAGGGAATTATAGCCATTATCTTATAATAACCCATCATGCATTATAACCTGCAAAAATACTGAACCAATATGCTGTATACCTGAAATGAGCACAATATTGTAAATCAACTACACTTCAATTTTTTAAAGTCCGATTTTGTTAATAATATTTGCATAAGATGTGAAGAAAATGCCATGAAGAACTCTGGAGGGCAATTTGATAATGCATAATTATTAACATTGCTTGTACCCACAGATAAAACAACTTTAATCAGCTCCATTACCCTTTCAGAAAATACTTGCATTTGTACACACAAAGTCATATACAAAATTGTTGATTGCAGCCCTGTTTCTACTAGTGACAATTTGGAAACAACCTAAAAATGCAGGAATAAGACAACAACTAAGTCAACTATAGAGCATTCATATTATAGAATGATACAAAGCTAGTAAAATGAATGAGCTAGATACACATGCACCAACAAATACTCTTCCTAGACACTTTGCTGAGTGAAGAAAAAACAAGTTGCAAGACACTTTGTATAGAAAAATGCCAATTATGTGATCATGCACACAGGCATGCAGAGGCACCTACACACAGACACACACACACACACACACACACACACACACACACAAAACGCCGCTGCTGCTGCTGCTAAGTCGCTTCAGTCATGTCCGACTCTGTGCGACCCCATAGACGGCAGCCCTCCAGGCTCCCCTGTCCCTGGGATTCTCCAGGCAAGAACACTGGAGTGGGTTGCCATTTCCTTCATGCATGCATGCTAAGTCACTTGCTAAGTTGTGTCTGACTCTGTATGTGCTAAGTTGTGTCTGACTCTGTGTGACCCTATGGATAGCAGCCCACCAGGCTCCTCCATCCACAGGATTCTCTAGGCAAGAATACTGGAGTGGGCTGCCATTTCCTTCTCCACACACACACAATAGGTACATATATATATATAAGTATGAAAAAGCCTGGCAAAATTTTGTAATGATAAGAATCAAACTCATGGAAGTAGTTTAATTCTGAGAAGAAAAGAGTAGACTGGAGCTGAGACTATTGTCTCATATAAAATGTTTCATTGTTAAAAAATAAGAATGTAATTGATATTAATTAAAAAGAAAAGAAACCCTGAAGCTCTGCGATAAGAAGACAAACCACTGAAGAAGTCTCCCTGGCATGAAATAATTCTCCTTGTTCACAGCTATGAACTACTTGGCCCTGCGCATCTCTTTTGGCCAAGGCTCCACAACTCTACATTTCCTCAACACCAGGCCACAAATCTGTCCAAGTCAATGACTTCTTCCCTGGACTCAGGCACAAAACCATATACAGATAGGAAAATGGTACTGGATCCAAGAGATTTGAAATGAAAGTTCATCCCAACTCACCAAAATGTACAAAGTCGTCCATCTTCTAATAGGTTTCAGGGTTGAAAGCCAAAACAAAGGTCAACACATTCATGTTTTGAGAGTTCACACTTCTGTGCTTGTGATACTCTGCATTTTGGTCCTTCTTCAGCTATTTCAATAGGTATTTTTCCATTTTTAAAACTCGCAACCTTGTAAGCTGCCTCTGTATCAGTGAGCTAGCTAGAATCTGTCTCTCAATTGCCAAGCACCAACTATATAAACTCTTGTATTTTTAAGGAAATAAGTGGTCTTTGGAGTTTTGCTCCTTGCACTAGTATATATCCCAGGCATCTAAAATAAGAATACTCTAACAATAGCAAAATGACTAGAACTTGTTTCATCAAACAATTACCTTTGATGCAGATTGTGTTCCACAACAAAAGAACTATATCATGCTTATACAAGGCAATTAAGCTACAACATGGTATACATTTTGACTACTAGATTATAAACTATAAATATCATACAAATAATTTTTTAAAGGTACCCATTTGGAACACTTACTATGAGTCAGTCATTCCACCACCATTTAAAATGTATTAGTGCATTTAATGGAGAAGGCAATGGCACCCCACTCCAGTACTCTTGCCTGGAAAATCCCATGGACAGAGGAGCCTGGTAGGCTGCAGTCCATGGGGTCGCTAAGGGTCGGACACGACTGAGCGACTTCACTTTCACTTTCACGCATTGGAGAAGGCAGTGGCAACCCACTCCAGTGTTCTTGCCTGGAGAATCCCAGGGACGGGGGAGCCTGGTGGGCTGCCATCTATGGGGTCTCACAGAGTCATGACTGAAGCGACAGCAGCAGCAGTGCATTTAAAGTGTAATCCTATAGCAAATTGTAAAGAAATCCTTATCAGCCCACTTATTAGATATATCTTTGAATCTAGTTTTGTTGCATTCCAAAGACAGCAACAACTGTGTACATAATACAACCTGTTATATATCAAATGGAAAAGCTGACTGAGCAAGTGACCCCATGGGAGCTTGCTTGGTAGCAGGGACTCACACATCTTTGTACCATCCACAACACAGCCCAATTACTTGCACATAATACTCAACAAATGTTTTTTCAGTAAGTAAATAAATGTAAACTTACATAAAAATAAAATAAAAAGGCTTTCAATATGCTATTCCAGTCTTAAATACCCAATTTTTAATTCATTCTCAGTATAACATTACTTGCTAAAGACAATACTCCATTCAAAATAGATATCTTAGACCTCATCACTTATTAGAAGCTAGATAAGCCAAAAAGAAAATTGCAAAATTAAAACAAAACCAATGAATGGATTTGACATTTTATGAAATACTACCTATGACATGCTTTTATCTTTGCTGTGAAAATTAAAACAAATTTTAAACATTGCACACATCTTCTCTTTGCTTTGAAAACCTTATAACTAGCATTGGCCAAAAGCAATAACAACATGACTAGGGTAACCCACTCCAGTACTCTTGCCTGGAAAATCCCATGGATGGAGGAGCCTGGTGGGCTACAGTCCACGGGGTCGCAAAGAGTCGGACACGACTGAGCGACTTCACTTTCTTTCTAGCACCTGAAAAAGAGATATATAATGAACTAAATCTCTTCCCAGGTGGGAAGGTAAAATGGCTCAACCACTTTGCAAAAGAGTTTGGCGGTTTCTGGTAAAAAAACAAAAAACCTACACTTACTATATAAGCCAGTGATTATGCTCCTAGGTGTTTAACTACATGAAATGAAACTTATGCTCACAGAAAAACATGCAAGTGAGTATTTATACAGGATTTATTCTTAATCAACAAAATCTGGAAAAAAGTCCTATCAACTAGTGCACAAATAAATTGTGGTGTATCACATGGTATAAGTGAGTATCAAAGCTTTAGCAATTAAAAGGAATGAACCATAGATATGTAACTACATGGATGAATGTCGAATCCATTGTAACAAGTGAAAGAAACCATCATAAAAGACTACACGCTGTAAGATTCCATTTATATGACATTTTGAAAAAGGGAAAACAGTAGGGCTGGAAAAGAGATTGGGGGGAGGGCACTGGAACTGATTCATATCTTAATTTTGTTGGTTTGCATTTGTCAAAACTTACAGAACTATATGCTAAATGGGGTGAATTCTACTGTATGTAAATTATACCTCAGTTTTGTTTAACTTTAAAAAAACCCCTCACTTAAAGTACTTATAAAGAAACTATTCACGTTTTTGCATCCTATCTTGCTTCAGAAAAGGAGAGGATATGGCTACAAATAGATCTAATGCAAAAGGTAATAAATTTTGTAATCATCTTAAAAATAAGTGCTATCATTTGAAATAACAACATAATAAATCGTGATCATCGAAGTTCCTTCCCCCAAAAAACTAAGCAAAGAAATCATTACAAAGAAAAAACTACACAGTACAATTCGAATTAAACTAGCACTAAGGTTAGGGTAAAAATGCATGCTATAATGCCTTTCCACTTTCCAAAGGATGGTCAGAAGCCAAGTTCAGGGTATACCAGCTACTGATACTAATAGGGAGGGAAGTTCAACGGGATCCAGGAGTCCTACCGTTGTTCAGTAAAGGAAAAAAAAAAAATCCAATTTCTTAGGAACAGAAAGAAAATCAAGTATTATAATCCAAAAAGAAAAGGGAAACAAGAACACTAAGATGAAACAGAAATAAAATAAAATAAAATAAAAAATGACAGAGTTAATAAATAAAGCCTATGATTGGTTATAAGGGAAAAACGCTACAATTGGCAAAGAAAAGATTATACCAATAAATTAAAAGGGAAAAATGTGAACTGCAGGCATATAAGGCTCTCTCCCATCTCAAGGTCTTTGCTCTTATTGTTCACCCTGCTTAGGATACTCTTCCCTCGGGCCTTTCCTTGGCTGACTCAGCTTAAAAATCACCTCTTCAGAAAGGCCTTCCCTGATAAGGCAATCAAAAGTAGAACACTCTACTCACATGACAAGGTCTGTCTACTGGACCACAAGCTCTATAAATGAGGACAGAAACTTATCTATTTTTTTTTTAACTGCCTCATCCTTAGTGACTAAATGAGAGCTTGACACACAGTAATTGCTCAAAAAATATATTCAACCACATGTTTTAAACAGAAGATGAGGAAAACATAAATCCTCTTGGGTACTGTCAAATTTGGTAATCATAAAAAAGAATAAATTTATACTAAAAAATTTAAAAATTAAATACTATAAGAAATAAAGAATGCATATGCTTCAAAACAAAAAAAAATGTATTTGTTAAGATAAATGCTTAAGTCAACTGGAACTGACAGATTCAGTAGAACTTCTTTTAAACTTTCTTAGATTACACATTCTTTTGCTTCAAACTATTTTTAAATACAGAAAAAGAAGGTATGTTACCCATGTTACTACTGCATAAGGCAAATATGGTTTTATTCTAAATTGAGAAAAAAAATATCAAATAAGGGAATTCTAGGCTGATCTTTTGGAGAAGGCAATGACACCCCACTCCAGTAGTCTTGCCTGGCAAATTCCATAGACAGAGGAGCCTGGTAGGCTGCAGTCCATGGGGTCGCTAGGAGTCGGACACGACTGAGCGACTTAACTTTCACTTTTCACTTTCATGCATTGGATAAGGCAATGGCAACCCACTCCAGTGTTCTTGCCTGGAGAATCCCAGGGACGGGGGAGCCTGGTGGGCTGCTGTCTCTGGGGTCGCACAGAGTTGGACACGACTGAAGCAACTTAGCAGCAGCAGCAGCAGGCTGATCTTTCTTTTTATCAAATAATATATGTTTGTATATACACATATATATTATATATTATTAAAACTACTTATGTGTATATAATCTGAATAAAATCTTAAGAAATAGAACACTAGAATATAATTTTTTTTTAAGTATCAACTATTGTTGTTGTTCAGTCACTAAGTCATGTCTGACTCTTTACGACCCCATGGACTGCAGTATGCCAGGCTTCCCTGTCCCTCACCATCTATAACTATTACTATTTATTCTACAAATACAGGCTACAATAACATGTTAATGGGAAAATTAATTATTTTTTCCATTAGCTGCCAAGAAACACTGGTGACATTCAACATATTTTCTTGATTAACAAAATTAAATATTTTCATTCCTAACATGAAAAGGGCACATTTAAACAATAGAACCAATAATATATTTAGTAGAGAAGCATGACTGGAATTCAATGGCAACCCACTCCAGTACTCTTGCCTGGAAAATCCCATGGACAGAGGCTGCAGTCCATGGGGTCGAGAAGAGTCAGACACGACTGAGCGACTTCACTTTCACTTTTCATTTTCATGCATTGGAGAAGGAAATGGCAACCCACTCCAGTGTTTTTGCCTAGAGAATCCCAGGGACAGGGGAGCCTGGTGGGCTGCCGTTTATGGGGTCTCACAGAGTCGGACACAACTGAAATGACTTAGCAGCAGCAGCATGAGTGGAATTACTTCTTTTAAAATCAAGAATAGGCAAAAATAGAACTCCACAAATTTTTTTTTTCATGGTTGCCACTTTCTTTTAATGGAATATTGACTAAGATTATCAGAGAGAAAGAAAAAAAAAAAGTAATTGAAGGTACATTTAGGAAAGGAAGATACTAAAAATCATTTTTTTGCTTATGACCTGAATATAGAGTACTCAGAAAATCCAAAGAAGTCAACCAAAAAATTACCAGAGGTAATAAAATGAGTTCATCAGAATTGTGGAGTGAAGTAAATCCACAAAAATAAATTAAATGCAGCCCTATATACTAATAATACAGAAAATACAATGAATAACTCAAAAAAGAAATGAGATTACATCCTCAGTAACTATTAGAAACACTAATGCTTGTGCATTAAGTTTATGACACAAAGAAAACTGAGACCCTAATGAGTGAAAAATGGAAGATTTAAATAAATGTTAGAAAGAGTCAAGATAAGCGTACTCAAACTCATATATATATACTACAAAATAGTTGTTAGAATTGTGTGATATTTTAACAAGGGAGATTAATCAGTGGTACAGAGCACTTAGAAATAGACTCAAATTATTATTATAATAACTAAGCTATGGTAAAAAAAATATAAGTAACACAGAAATGGATAATAGAATCCTTTATAAATGTTTTGCCAGGGTAAAAATGGTTATAAATAAAAATAAATAAATAACTTGGACCCATGCCTTACACTGTACATTTGCAACAAATGCCATATAACAATCAAAGCTTTAATGACAAAATATTTTGCTAAATTATAAGGTAAAAGTGTGTTTAAAGAATTGAAATTCAGTGTCAGGAGAAGTTAGACAAACAAAGCTAGTATCTGAGAATAAAAATATATTCACAACATTGGGCTAAGACAGATTCAGCTAAAGGCGATGGGGAAGAAGTCCAGCCAGGCAGGCCAATGCCTGGAGAATCTGGGGACAAGAGATGGCAGTCCAGGTAAGCAGTCAGCATTAGGGAAAGCCAGGAGAGGGGGCAGATGCTGATGACCTGGTAGACAGGTAAAGCACAACAATGCGAGTAGCAATAGAGATGGGTATTATTTGGCTACGCAGATGATGTTCAGAGTTGAGGTGCAAGTTCTGCAGTCCCAGTTGCTAGTCTGGGATTTCACATCAAAACACAGGTTCCTGAAAGAACAGGGGAGGAAAAACCAAAGTCCTAGTCTTATAAGAACGAGAATACTATGTAGATCATCAAAGCAGAAGCCCTTTCATAGAACTGTTGTGCAAGGTACATGCACAGTGACAAGAATAAGGCAGAAACCAAGTTAGTAGAAAACTGATCCAGTCTAGGCTTAGTATACAAGCAGAAGTTAAGTGGTTCCAACTATGAGGATTTAAAGAGCTCTGGGTTAGTGAATCAGATCGCTTACTATGAAATTGCATTTTATTCCAGCTATCGAAGGGAGACATATTTCTGACTTTTAAAGAAAGAGAGTATGTCATCTCATACAAGACAAATGTATTCAAATGTCTTAAAAATAAAAAGGCTGTTAAGCTATGAAATGTAATAAAATGAGTATCAAAAGAAAGTATCATAATGGGAAAAATTCATGAGAAAAATGTAACTGATAAAGGCTCACTATCCAACTTGAATAAAAAATTAATGCACATATATCAGGCTAATACTCAGATTCTACTTGATAAGTTAACAAAGTTGAACAGGCAGTTTATATAAAAAGAAGTGAAATAGGATATCATCATGTGGAAAAAAGAAAGGCTCAATAGTAATTAAATGAATATAAATTAAACAAAAGTTCATCGCTTATCTATTAAATTAACAAAAACAGTTTATAGACTCAATTGCAAGCAAGAATTTGGGGAAATGGGTGTGCTAATACATTGCTGTTGGCTCTGTAAATTAACTCAGTTTTGCAGGATGGTAATTAGGCTATATCCAAAAAGAATAAAGAAATCATTCGTATATTTTTTCTAGCAATTCCATTGTAGGGAATACACCCCTTGGGAAATAAATCATGTTTTATTTTTTCCAAAAGGAAAACATGATTAGTACTATGATTCTCATGGCAGTTCTCTGTACAACTTTTATAAAAATAGGTAGAGTCCAAATGCTTTCTATTACTGAAATGGTAACAAAGAGATCTTTTGTAGGCATTAAAAGTGACAAATGAGAGGAATTTGGTATATATAATATGTAAAACTGTTATGCGAAAAAAATCATAGTACAAAATATTAAGTACATAAAAACACAACCATGTCAAAAGGTTTAAGACTGTTTATAAATTTCTATTTCTTCTGCCCATTTTAGTAAGATATATTTTCCTAGGAGTTTGTCCATACCATCTACATTTTCATATTTATCAGCAGAAAGTTATTCATATCATTTTTTCACATTTAAAAATCTATTTGGATGTCTCCCTTTTCATCCCTCACACTGGCTATTCTCATCTTTACTTGGATAATGTTGTTAGAAATTTATATATTTTATTAATCTTTTCAAACAACCAACTTTTCATGCTGTTGAATTTCTCTACTGTAGGTTTGTTTTCTATTTCATATCTGTTCTTGTCTTTATCTTCTTTCTTCTAGATATTTCTGGTTATCAGAAGATAATTTTAAAATTTTTATCTTATATTGGGGGATAGTAGATTAATAATGTTACTTTCAGGTGTATATCAAAGTAATTCAGTTCCATGTATCCATTCTTTTCCAAATTATTTTCCCATTTAATTTATTACAGAACATTGAGCAGACTTGCATGTCCTGTACAGTAGGTCCTTGTTGGTTATCTATTTTAAATATAGTAGTGTGTACATGTCAAGCCTAAATTCCTTACTTATATTTCTTGAATTTAATTTGCTGCTCTTCTTCTAACTTGATGTAATGGATATTTATACCATTCCTTTTCAGCCTATCATCTTACTAATATATTTAAGAATACAAATATTCCTCTAATAAAAGCTATACCCCATAGTGTATATATAGATAGATAGATATTCTATCATTAAATTCAAAATATTTTCTAATGCCCATTATAATTTTTATTTAACTTATTGATTATATAGAAGTATAGAGAAGACTCTACACATGGACATCACCAGATGGTCGACACCAAAACCAGATTGATTATATTCTTTGCAGCAAAAGATGGAGAAGTTCTATACAGTCAGCAAAAACAAGACCGGCAGCTGACTGTGCTCAGATCATGAATTCCTTATTACCAAATTCAAATTGAAATTGAAGAAAGTGGAGAAAATCACTAGACTATTCAGGGATGACCTAAATCAAATCCCTTATGATTATATAGTGGAAGCGAGAAATAGATCTAAGGGACTAGATCTGATAGAGCGCCTGATGAACTATGGATGGAGGTTCATGACATTGTACAAGAGACAGGGATCAAGACCACCCCATGGAAAAGAAATGCAAAAAAGCAAAATGGCTGTCTGAGGAGGCCTTACAATAGCTATGGAAAGAAGAGAAGTGAAAAGCAAAGGAGAAAAGGAAAGATATTCCCATTGAATGCAGAGTTCCAAAGAATATCAAGGAGAGATAACAAAGCCTTCCTCAGTGATCAATCCAAAGAAATAGAGGAAAACAACAGAATGGGAAAGACTAGAGATCTCTTCAAGAAAATTAGAATATTTTCTTGACGGGACTATTTCATGCAAAGATGGGCTCAATAAAGGACAGAAATCGCATGGACCTAATAGAAGCAGAAGTTATTAAGAAGAGGTGGCAAGAATACACAGAACTGTACAAAAAAGATCTTCATGACCCAGAAAATCACAATGGTGTGATCACTCACCTAGAGCCAGACATCCTGGAATGTGAAGTCAAGTGATGCTACGAACAAAGCTAGTGGAGGTGATGGAATTCCAGTGGAGCTATTTCAAATCCTGAGAGATGATACTGTGAAAGTGCTACACTCAATATGCCAGCAAATTTGGAAAACTCAGCAGTGGCCACAGGACTGGAAAAGGGCAGTTTTCATTCCAATCCCAAAGAAAGGCAATGCCAAAGAATGCTCAAACTAACACACAATTGCACTCATCTCACACGCTAGTAAAGTAATGCTCAAAATTCTCCAAGCCTGGCTTCAGCAATATGTGAACCCTGAACTTCCAGATGTTCAAGCTGGTTTTCAAAAAGGCAGAGGAACCAGAGATCAAATTGCCAACATCCATTGGATCATCAAAAAAGCAAGAGAGTTCCAGAAAAACATCTATTTCTGCTTTATTAACTATGCCAAAGCCTTTGACTGTGTGGATCACAATAAACTCTGGAAAATTCTTCAAGAGATGGGCATACCAAACCACCTGACCAGCCTCTTGAGAAACCTGAATGCAGGTCAGGAAGCAACAGTTAGAACTGGACATGGAACAACAGACTGGTTCCAAATAGGAAAAGGAGTACGTCAAGGCTGTATATTGTTACTGTGCTTATTTAACTTATATGCAGAGTACATCATGAGAAATGCTGGGCTGGAGGAAGCACAAGACAGAATCAAGACTGCCAGGAGAAATATCAATAACCTCAGATATGCAGATGACACCACCCTTATGGCAGAAAGTGAAGAAGAACTAAAGAGCCTCTTGATGAAAGTGAAAGAGGAGGGTGAAAAAGTTGGCTTAAAGCTCAACATTCAGAAACCTAAGATCATGGCATCTTGTCCCATCACTTCATGGGAAATAGATGGGGAAACAGTGGAAACAATGTCAGAATATTTTGGGGGGCTCCAAAATCACTGCAAATGGTGACTGCAGCCATGAAATTAAAAGACGCTTACTCCTTGGAAGGAAAGTTATGACCAACCTAGATAGCATATTAAAAAGCAGAGATATTACTTTGCCAAGAAACGTCCATCTAGTCAAGGCTATGGTTTTTCCAGTGGTCATGTATGGATGTGAGAGTTGCACTGTGAAGAAAGCTCAGCGCTGAATAATTGATGCTTTTGAAGTGTGGTGCTGGAGAAGACTCTTGAGAGTCCCTTGGACTGTGAGGAGATCCAACCAGTCCATCCTAAAGGAGACCAGTCCTGAGTGTTCATTGGAAGGACTTATGCTGAGGCTGAAACTCCAATACTTTGGCCACCTCATGCGAAGAGGTGACTCATTGGAAAAGACCCTGATGCTGGGAGGGATTGGGGGCAGGAGGAGAAGGGGACGACAGAAGATGAGATGGCTGGATGACATCACCGACTAGATGGACATGAGTTTGAGTGAACTCTGGGAGTTGGTGATGGACCGGGAGGCCTGGCATGCTGCAATTCATGGGGTCGCAAAGAGTCGGACACGACTGAGAGACTGAACTGAACTGATCTGATGGAAACAAACTCCTATGTGCCAGCTCCCACATTTAATGAGCATCATTATCTTTAAACATTGTATTATAGATATCGCTGTAGGTGTCTTTCCTTTCACAGGATTTTTGACAGCAAGGACCATATCTTTGCCACCTTTGGAATACACAGCACCTATAGGTAATAATCAATGTTTATTTCTTGACTGACAGATTGATTAAATAAATGGTAAAGCGGCTTATGTCTATTATAAAACCTCATATATTCCATTTAAATATGGTTCTTAAAATGCTTTATTTTGAAGGAGCTGTTAGCCCATTTAGAAAGCAATTTTGCTTGTAACAGAAAATTGGGTAACTACAAGGTTTTTCAAAAGATGAACTGATTCTGAAAGCAGATGTATTTGATTTTATGTGATGGTTGCTACGGGAACACCTAAATGCAAATTTCATTTTACATAAGACTCAGTTAAAATATTGATCAGAAAAGAAAGAAGAAGCTTCAAGCCAAGTCATAAAGTGACTTGAGAAACTGCTTTCTGATTGGAAGGGGAAAAAGGATTCTGTTTTATGTAATCAGTCTATTTCAGCATAGATGTAGAGTGGAGAGTTAGCAGCAAGGAAACACAGAGGAGACACTGCCAGTTTCCATCTCGTGCTAAAATACAGAAAAGCAGAAGAAGCAAAATAGCTAACTGCTAGCAGTTTAATTCCTTCAGCACTTAGTGATCTGGATTTCAACTTAAAGGTCACATCTTATGGTAAAATTCCCCTGCCCTTGGGAAGGTGAGGTGCCTTAACCCGTGTTCTTACAATACCAGGAAGCTCTTCTCTTTAATGTAAATTCTGGGAGATCAGAGGTCATGTCTTACTCAGGCCTATATCCCAAGCACCTTGCCCAGTGGCTCACTCCCCTTTTCAGCCTCTTGTCTCACTCCCTGCTTCGCAGGCCAGATGGGACAGAAAAAAAATGGAGTTTCTGCAACAAGCTGCTCCCTCCGCTCACCTTTGGACCTTTATACAGACTGTTCTCCCTACCCTGAGCCCCAAGCCATACCATTCCCTGACAAAATCTTTCCTATCCTTCAGTTCTCTGTTTATAAACTTCCGCCTTCAAGACCTCCCTAACTCTCCAAGTCTGGATGAGGGGGACCTCTAGGTGTTCCAGGTCTACCCTAACATGGTACTTATCTCATGGTAGTTTATTTCATGGTGGAAAAAAATACTTCATCTCATCGTCAGCACCTAGCACAGTACCTGCAACATCACATGAACTTAAAAAGTACTTGATGACTGCATTAAAAAAAAAAAAAAAAGATTGCCTACAGAAGACAAAGGAATCTGACAGGTGTGGGGTGATACAAGGATGCATATGACAAAAATTCTTGCTCACATCAGGAAGGATCCAAAGAAATACATAATTAACGTGAATACAAGGCAGACTGTAATGAATGCTACAATTAAGGCAAACATGTACTATGAATTTTCTGGAACCATCTTGATTTCAAATAATCTATCACATTGTTCCTATAAGTATACTTATCGTTGTCAAAGCATGTGTCCTGATTTAGAGTTCAGCAAATGCAGTCGCTGTAGTTATCACCAAAGTATAAGCAAATTGCTGTAGGGTATAGAAGACAGAAAGACTTATTAGAGGAAGTGCAATTTGCATTGGGCTTTGAATGGAGAGGGTGACAGGCAGAAAGAAATGAGTAAAGAGGAGAGAAATTTCAGGCAAAGGAAATCAGCCTAAGCAAGAGCTCTTAGGCAGGAAGGTGAAGGATGGAGCGAAGGAATGATGAATAAACCAGTATGACAGGAGTAGGAAATAAGAAGTCATTTTAAAGCTCGAGGAAAATTAGAAATGACAAAGGAATTCCTGACTTTGGTTAGTTGTAAGCAGATAGTTATCTTTCTCATAAGGGAAGGAAGTTGACTGTTCACACAGGAAGACAGGCTACAGAGGATGTGACTCTTAGGGAGGGGCCAGAGCCATGAAAATTTCTTAAGGATAGGGAGAAATTGTAACTCTCAGAAGTTAGAAAGAAGCCTTGCTGGAAGGGGTAGGGAGGTGGGAGGATGGAAAGAACAAGAATGCTATATACTTTTTAAATTTAACTGTGTAACATTAATGGTGATGTGCAAGTATTAAAAAGATTTCTATTCAAGGGTGGAATACAATTGAATAGAACATGTTAATCTATTTTTAAGTTAAGCATGCCTACAGAAAGCATCAGTTAACTGAAAGAAAGCAAAGTATAAAAGAGGGGATAGTCTGAGTCCTAATATAGTGATGGTGATATCCCAATACCTAAAGCTAATGTTCTACCCCTGGGTTGGGAAGATCCTCTGGAGGAGGGCATAGCAACCCACTCCAGTATTGTTGCCTGGATAATCCCATGGACAGAGAAACCTGGTGGGCTACAGTTCATGGGGTTGCATAGAGTTGGACATGAGTAAAGCAACTTAGCACACACACACACGGATGTATCAGATCAGTCGCTCAGTCGTGTCTGACTCTTTGCGACCCCATGAATCGCAGCATGCCAGGCCTCCCTGTCCATCACCAACTCCTGGAATTCACCCAGACTCACGCCCATCAAGTCAGTGATGCCATCCAGCCATCTCATCCTCTGTCGTCCCCTTCTTCTCCTGCCCCCAATCCCTCCCAGCATCAGAGTCTTTCCACACTATTATCAACCAAGTTGTGCTTTTAACTTACTGACAGGTAGCACATAAAAGTTTCGCTTAATTAACTGCTTCATTAAAATGGGTTTTGTAGACAACACCTAATATACTTGAATATCTGCTTACAAATCTATGAAGCTCTTTACATTTAATTCTCATGCAGTACATGTCATCCCAAAGAAAGCCTTGCAAATTCATTCACTTACCCATATCTCAATCCTGCAGATACCTAAGAAAGGGACATTTGGTGTCTGCCATTCATTGCACCAGCTGCCAACATGAACTGGCTCTGCATAGAATGGAGAACGTGATAGGAAAACTAGGCAGCTCCCCGAATCCTCCAGTTCCAGGTCTTCCTAGTGCTGTGGGCTTCTCTGGTTTATTCTAGGAATTCATTTCATCAGATACTGACAAATTCAAATGTATGTACAAAACTCTCCAAAGCAAATTACTGTAAGTTATGTTTTAAATTATTCACACATTCATACTAGACTCTCAGCTAGAAGAGGCCCAGTGACCATTAGTCCAAACCTTATGTTTTAGGGACAAGTAAATGCAGATAGCTAAGGCCACCCACAGAATTATACAGGTTATTCACTGCATGTAACCAATATGAGTACAACAACCCTTGAGTTGTGCAGTGCATAACCTGAACAACCATATGTATATCCTGTATGCCCTTTGTCACAGACCTAACTAACTGTAGAACCAAGAAGGTTCATGGTTAAGTATGGAGGCTGTGGAGTCCATCAGCCTGAATTCAAATCCCACTTCTACTAATAATTGCTAGCTGTGTTACCTTATAAAAGTTAGCCAAATCTTTTGAATTCTCCGTTCGCCCATATTTAAAATGGGGATAATGACATTATATACTTAGGGTTATTTTATTAAACATTAAACATTATTTTTTCAAACTAAAAAACAGCTAACCTAATTTCCACTCATTATTCTTCGCACCTCCTTCCTTTATACAGGTAGGCAGAGATTTGTCATTTAACAAGATACTGGCTAGTTATTGCAATGATTTCTGGTACTATTTCACTTAGTATACATATGATCAACAAAAATAACAAACATACATTGAGTACGACCTAAATCAAATCCCTTATGATTATACAGTGGAAGTGACAAATACATTCAAAGGATTAGATCTGATAGAGTCCCAGAAGAACTATGGCAGAGGTTCATAACATTGTACAGGAGGCACTGATCAAAACCATCCCCAAATAAAAAGAAATGCAAAAAGGCAAAATGGTTGTCTTAGGAGGCCTTACAAATAGCTGATAAAGAAGAGAAGCAAAAGGCAAAAGAGAAAAGGAAAAATATAACCATCTGAATGCAGAGTTCCAAAGAGTAGCAAGGAGAGATAAGAAAGCCTTCCTAAGTGCTCAGTGCAAAGACATAGAGGAAAACAATGGAATGGGAAAGACTAGAGATCTCTTCAAGAAAATTAGAGATACCAAGGGAATATTTCATGCAAAGAGGGGAACAATAAAAGACTGAAATGGTATGGATCAATCTAACAGAAGCAGAAGATATTAATAAGAGGTGGCAAGAATACACAGAAGAACTATCCAAAAAAGATCTTAATGACCCAGATAATCATGATGGTGTGATCACTCACCTAGAGCCAGACATCCTGGAGTGGGATGTCAAATGGGCCTTAGGAAGCATCACTAAAAACAAAGCTAGTAGATGTGATGGAATTCCAGCTGAGCTGTTTCAAATCCTAAAAGATGAGGCTGTGAAAGTGCTACACTCAATATGCCAGCAAATTTGGAAAACTCAGGGGCCACCGGACTAGTAAAGGTCAGTTATCATTCCAGTCCCAAAGAAGGGCAATGCCAAAGAATGTTCAAACTACCGCACAATTGCACTAATTTCAAATGTGAGCAAAGTAACGCTCAAAATTATCCAAGCTAGACTTCAACAGTACATGAACCAAGAACTTCCAGATTGTTCAAGCTGGATTTAGAAAAGGCAGAGGAACCGGAGATCAAATTGCCAACATCCGTTGGATCATCAAAAAAGCAAGTCCCAGAAAAACATCTATTTCTGCTTCATTGAGTACACTAAAGCCTTTGACTGTGTGGATCACAATAAACTGTGGAAAATTCTTAGAGAGATGGGAACACCAGACCACTTTACCTGCCTCCTGCAAAACCTGTATGCAGGTCAAGAAGCAACAGTTAGAACCAGACATGGAACAAAAGATTGGTGCCAAATTGGGAAAGGAGTATGTCAAGGCTGTAGATTGTCACCCTGCTTATTTAACCTATATGCAGAGTAAATAGGTCATGCAAAATGCTGGGCTGGATGAAGCTCATGCTGGAATCAAGATTGCTGGGAGAAATATCAATAACCTCAGATATGAAGATGACACCACCCTTATGGCAGAAAGCAAAGAGGAACTAAAGAGCCTCTTGAAAGTGAAAGAGGAGAGTGAAAAAGTTGGCTTAAAACTCAACATTCAGAAAACTAAGATCATGGCATCTGGTCCCATCACTTCATGGCAAATATAAGGGGGAAAAAATGGAAACAGTGACAGATTTTATTTTCTAGGTCTCCAAAATCACTGCAGATGGTGACTACAGCCATGAAATTAAAATTGTTTTTGAACCCTCCTCCCTCCCAACCTCCCCATACCATCCCCCTGGGTTGGGAGGGAGGAGGGTTCAGGATGGGGAGCATGTGATTTTTTTTTTTAAAATAAAATTTAAAAAAAAAAAAATAAAATAAAATAAAATAAAATAAAATTGTTACTCCTCAGAAGAAAAGCTATGACAAACCTAGACAGCATATTAAAAAGCAGAGACATCACTTTGCCAACAGAGGTCCATATAGTCAAAGGTATGGTTTTTCCAGTAGTCGTGTATGGATATAAGAGTTGGACCATAAAGAACAATGAGCACAGAAGAATTGATACTTTTTAACTGTGATGCTGGAGAAGACTCTTGAGAGTCCCTTGGACAGCAAGGAGATCCAACCAGTCCATCCTAAAGGAAATCAGCCCTGAATATTCATTGGAAGGACTGATGCTGAAGCTGAAACTCCAATACTTTGGCCAGCTGACGCGAAGAACTGACTCATTGGAAAAGACCCTGATTCTGGGAAAGACTGAAGGCAGGAGGAGGAGGAGATGACAGAGGATATGATAGTTGGATGGCATCATCAATTCAATAGACATGTGTTTGAGCAAACTCTGGGTGATAGCGAAGGACAGCAAAGTCTGGCATGCTGCAGTTCATGGGGTTGCAAATAGTTGGACATGACTGAACAACTAAACAACAACACTGAGTGCTTTTGCCAGGCCCTGTGCTAAGCATATATATATATATATATATCTCATTCAATCCTCACAACAACCCCAAAAGTAGTTTTAGTTTTACAAATGAGGAAATTGAAGTTCATTAAGATTAAATAACCTAAGACCATTCAGACAGTAAATGGCAACACTAGATTTCAAAGCCAAGTCCATTTGATCCCAGAGTCCATGCTCCCAATCCCTGTGCTTTGCAGGAGAGGAAAAATTTTCTTCTACCCTTCTAGGTTCTTGTAGCTAATCTAATAATTAAATTTGCATAAGACAGGTTAACAGAAGGAAAACAAATTTAACTTTATATGTCCAAGAGTCTCTCATAGACAGGAGAGGCTCAAAGATCATCAGGCAATTAAGGCTTATACACATCCTGAGCTAAGGAGAAGGGGATTGGTGTCTGGAACTTCAAAGGGTGAGGGAGATAATTCACAGGAAGATGGGAAGAGCAAATTTGGGGTAAATCAATGTTTTCCATGCCATACAGAGGCAATGGGGCACAGAGGTAAATTTGAACAAAGAAGTCCTGCTAAGCTCCCCCCAGCTTATCACACACCTTTACTCTTTGTAGTCATCTCTGTCTTAATTCTCTTCCTGGACCAGGTGCCCTATCTTAATTCTTTTAGACAGTTAAGGGATCAGTAAAAAGCTCCTCTTGAGTCATCTGGGCCTTAATTATTTTCAGCTCACAATAATCCACATGCCAAAGTGGCACACCCTGGAGCTGCCTGCCCTGAACCCCATCAACTTCCTCAGCATGATGAGAATATGTGAGTCTGCTCCATATTTCATTACAGTGGCCTCTGACCTGGCCTACTCCGTCCCTAGATATCTGCTCATTTGCTCACCCACCCTGCATCCAAGCCAGCTCTGAAAAAGATATACAGGAACCTGTTTCCTTTGCTTTATTATTCAATTACAAATGGTAGAAACTCAATCTGTAATTTTATACAAGGGCTATTGTGAAGGGTAAATATTTCTTAGGTGCTAATTTTCTATTCCCCTCATCTTTCTTCTGGTGCTCCTTTGCTGTTTAATATTTTGAAAAATTAATTGTTTAATTTTAAGCATTGATTTATTAAACCAACACTGACAGGGATATCTTAACTGAATAATTTTGAGCTCATCATTTCCATATAGCAGGTAATGGTGCTGCTGCAGGAGAAAAAAAAGCCATGGAGAAGAGAGCAAGGGAGAAAATCTTCCCTTTTTTGCTTTGGAAGAAAAAGTAGAGTTCCACTTTTGAGTCAGAAGTATTACTAAGAAACTCAGAAATACCTAACAAAAAGTAAATCTTGTCTTTACTTTTCATTTTGACTCAGTGGCTTCTCCAGTGTTGCTGCTGCTGCTAAGTCGCTTCAATCGTGTCTGACTCTGTGTGACCCCATATACAGCAGGCCACCAGGCTCCCCCATCCCTGGGATTCTCCAGGCAAGAACACTGGAGTGGGTTGCCATTTCCTTTTCCAAATGAAGCCAGAATGCAAACTCAAATGAACAGAGACATATATAATATTTACACTGTCTATATGTATTATACATACTATGTAGGTAAATGTTAGCTAAAATATGAATCTTAAGGTAAATGTTTGTAGTGTCTAGTTATCAGTGATCAATGGCATTAATAAGAGCCATGACAGAAGTTTTAAAAAATATCTAGGAAGCCTATGATTAGATATATAATGTAAGGTTTTTCTTAACTTTTATAAATTCCACATGACTTGCAATTAATGGATCAACTTAATGTTTGCTGTTATTGTTGTTTCTTGCAAAACAAAGCACTGATGGTTCACTTTTCCCATAATTACTGAAACAGCATGGAAAAGGGCAGGGCACAACTTTTAAAAGAATGATATGGCCATAAAACATGACAAAAACTGGCTAGAACCAACTAGGTCCAAGATGATGGAAGATGTGACTTCCAGCAGACCTTCAGTTTCATTATATGCCCATTGTAATACATTAGCTAAATGACACACCTACCATCACAAAGACAGTTCTGAGACCAATCATAAAAGACCAAAAAGTGGGCAGTGGACCAATTCCTGGGAATCCCCATCCCTTTTTGAAAATAATTGGAATAATCCTCCCACTCACTAGCCTATGAAATTAACCGGCCTATTAAAACTAACCACACCATATTTTGAAGCCCTGTTATTCTCTCTTAGCTTCTGAGATGGCCACACACTGTGGAGTATGTTTCTCTCTAAATAAATCCACTTCTTAACTATTGCTTCATCTCCAAATTATTTCATGAGAAAGCAAGAACCTTAAATTCACCGGCAACATTATGAGCTTTCCAATGTACATATTCTATAAATAGGATCACCCCCTTCACCTAGGCCAAGAGTCAGTATACTTCTTTCATAAAATATCAAATAGTAAATGTTTAGGCTCTGTGAGCCATACACTCTCTGTAGTAACTACTCAGCTCTGCCACTGTGGCAGGAAATCAGCCATGGATCATATATATATAAAGGAATGTGGATGCTTGTGTTCAAATAAGATTTTATTTATGGGTGCTGAAATTGAAATTGTATATAATTTTCACATCACAAAATATCCTTCATTCCATTTTTTTCAGCCATTTAAAAAATGTAAAAACTATTCTTAGCTCACAGACTATACAGAAACAGTCAACAGGCTGGATTTGGTCTTAATACCATAGTGGTCGATGCCTAACCTAGGTAGGGATAAAGCAGATTCTAAAAGGAGGTGATATATTTTGACTTTGATATTGATCCTGTAGACTCAGAAATGGGTAATGGCAGAATTTAATAGGCAACACCAATTATCAGGATCACTTGAAGTGTCATATATCATCATATTGTTAAGGTTCAGATATGAGGAGACATAAACAACCACAATAGCAGCTTTAAATATGAGATCCTGCTTTTGACAGTTTCTGAAAGCAGGAAAAAAAAAAAAAACTTGCAACTGGCAGGAGATCCATGTTAATAGGTATTTTTCAGTTCCAAAGAAACACCATGAGTAAATGCTGTCCAATCATTTCCTTTTGTTTGATATATAGTAGGAAACTGATAAAGAACTATCACCTGCACTTTCCTACTTCATCAGCAACTGCTCATTCTGGCATGATTTAGCTTCCTAAAACAAGAGCCTCATCCTTCTTAGAATAGTCAATAGCTAGCCCAGTCATTTTCTGTAATTGCTTAAGCGTGACATCAATAAACTGGACATGGAATAACAGACTGGTTCCAAATAGGAAAAGGAGTATGTCAAGGCTGTATATTGTCACCCTGCTTATTTAACTTATATGCAGAGTACATCATGAGAAACGCTGGGCTGGATGAAGGACAGGCTGGAATCAAGATTGCCGGGAGAAATATCAATAACCTCAGATATGCAGATGACACCACCCTTATGACAGAAAGTGAAGAGGAACTAAAAAGCCTCTTGATGAAAGTGAAAGAGGAGAGTGAAAAAGTTGGCTTAAAGCTCAACATTTAGAAAACAAAGATCAAGGCATCTGGCCCCATAACTTCATGGGAAATAGATGGGGAAACAGTGGGAAACAGTGTCAGACTTTATTTTTGGGGGCTCCAAGATCACTGCAGATGGTGATTGCAGCCATGAAATTAAAAGACGCTTACTCCTTGGAAGAAAAATTATGACCAACCTAGATAGCATGTTGAAAAGCAGAGACATTACTTTGCCAACAAAGTCCGTCTAGTCAAGGCTATAGTTTTTCCAGTGGTCATGTATGGATGTGAGAGTTGGACTGTGAAGAAGGCTGAGCACCGAAGAATTGATGCGTTTGAACTGTGGTGTTGGAGAAGACTCTTGAGAGTCCCTTGGACTGCAAGGAGATCCAACCAGTCCATTCTGAAGGAGATCAGCTCTGGGTGTTCTTTGGAAGGAATGATGCTAAAGCTGAAACTCCAGTACTTTGGCCACCTCATGCGAAGAGTTGACTCACTGGAAAAGACTCTGATGCTGAGAGGGATTGGGGGCAGGACGAAAAGGGGATGACAGAGGATGAGATGGCTGGATGGTATCACCGACTCGATGGACGTGAGTTTAAGTGAACTCCGGGAAATGGTGATGGACAGGGAGGCCTGGTGTGCTGCAATTCATGGGATCACAAAGAGTCAGACACGACTGAGCAACTAAACAGAACTGACATCAGTAAACAGCAGCATACCTCTCTCTCTGGCATTCATGCAACTACATTGATTTCAAAACCAAAGAATCTAGTTTCATATGAGTCATTCTAACATGGATTGTAGTTCCATGAAGGTAGGGATCATGTGTGCTTTGCTCACTGATTTTTCCAGAGGCCTAGTGCAGGGCCTGGAATATAACAAGTTCTCAATATCGGGCTTCCCTGCTGGCTCAGTGGTGAAGAATCTGCTCACCAGTGCAGGAAACATAGGTCAATCACTGATCCAGGTAGATCCCACATGCCACGGAGCAGCTAAGCCCATGCACCACAAGTATTGAGCCTGTGCTCTAGAGCCCAGGGAAGAAGGCAATGGCACCCCACCCCAGTATTCCTGCCTGGAAAATCCCATGGATGGAACAGCCTGGTAGGCTGCAGTCCATGGGGTCGTGAAGAGTCGGACACAACTGAACGACTTTACTTTCACTTTCATGAATTGGAGAAGGAAATGGCAACCTATTCCAGTGTTCTTGCCTAGAGAATCCCAGGGATGGTGGAACCTACTGGGCTGCCGTCTATGGGGTCGCACAGAGTCGGACATGACTGAAGCGACTTAGCAGCAGCAACTAGAGCCTGGGAGCTGCAACTAGAGGCTATGCACCTAGAGCCTGGGCTCTGCAACAGGCCTGTGCAGTGGCCACCACAGTGAGAAGTCCACACTCCACAACTAAAGAGTAGCCCCTGCTCACTGCAACTAGAGAAAGCCCTTGTGAAGCAATAAAGACCCAGCACAGCCATAAAAAAAAAAAAATACATAAATAAAAATATTTTAAAAAAGACAATATCATACACTGGTTAAGAGCGTACACCTTGGAGTTACACAGGGATTTGAATCCTGGCTCCATATGACCTTGCAAGGAACAGTATCATTGAGCCTCAGTTTTCTCATATGCTCATAAAATGAGCATAATTGTGGACTGATTTAGGTAGAATCTATAAAATAACAACATGGAAACTGGAATGTAGACAGCATTTAATAAATACTAGCTGTGACTCTTTCTCCTCATTATTAATACTGTTTCTCCTCCAGTTGGTATATTTCAGCTTATTTATTGAGTCTCAAGAACTTTCACTATAGTCTAGGGGATCTATTCATATGGAGACACTACCCTTCAGCCTGCCTGTCAAGGTTTTCCACAGGGGACTTAACCCATAGTTTCCTGCATAATATTTTCTAATCGCTCCAGTTAAAGTGTCCATTCTGGTTTGCCCAGAA
Organism: Bos grunniens; assembly: GCF_055505025.1. Classification (NCBI taxonomy): domain Eukaryota; kingdom Metazoa; phylum Chordata; class Mammalia; order Artiodactyla; family Bovidae; genus Bos; species Bos grunniens. Next base: position 140,601,286 of record NC_141194.1, read on the forward strand.
CTGAGGGTATACCCAGGAGTTTCAGTGTTAAAAATGGATGGACAAACTAGGATGGATCTGTAATCCTGCCCTTATATCTATCCTTGTCATCCTAGCTTTCAGATGCCACTCATTAAAAAAAATCCATGTGCATTTGGGGGTGGGTGGATGAATAAGAGAGAAGGGAGGATAAGACTCAAAGCTTCCAGTGGGAATCAGAACAGAATGCCAAACAGGAGTGCCTGCTTCTCTTCCTCTCCCAACCAGAAGCTTTCAGCACTTCAAACAATGGTTAATCAACTGGCTCCAGTCTAAGCAGAATTGGTATTTATATTCAGTCCCCTCTAAAATGCTAATTGAAATTATTTGCAGCTAAAGGCAGTTTGAAAACTCCTTTCATTACATAGACAAAGACTGGGAAGGTGGTATTTCTCTCTCTTATTCTTCTTTGTTTTGAGTTCTTGTTCCACAGATCAAAGAGCAACCAAGCCTTTTGCAGCTGGCCCCTTCTAACTTCTGAAGTTTTTATTCACATGAAAATCCAAATATAAACTTCACGCTTGGCTGCTGAGAGGCAAGAATCCCTTCTTTGAAAAGGTTTCCTCCAAACAGCTGGAGGAACTGCTTGGACTGCTTTTCTGCTAAATACAGTTCCTCATGACTTGGTTTGGGATGGGGATGGCCTTGAAGAAAGATGGTTCTCATTGAAAGAGAAATTACCTCTTTGTCTTTTCCCCAGCAGTTTTACAAAACCTGCAGAAACCCTCCAGAATTAACTGGAGACTGCAAGCTCCTTTCAAAGGGAGTATGAAAATCTGTTGCCTATCAGATAACCTGGTGCCTACAAGGGCTTCCCTGGTGGCTCAGCTGGTAAAGAATCTACCTGCAATGTGGGAGACCTGGGTTCAATTCCTCGGTTGGGAAGATCCCCTGGAGAAGGGAACAGCTACCCACTCCAGTATTCTTGCCTGGAGAATTCCATGGACTGTATAGTCCATGGTGTCACAAAGAGTCGGACACGAATGAGCAACTTTCACTTTACAAGGTAACCAGGCATCTCAGGAACTAGTTTTACAATAACAGCATATGAGATATCATTATTATATGACAAAGTATTCTAACGTTGACTTAACAGTCACAGCCTAAAGTTGGAATTTTTAGGACTTAAGCCCAGGAGGTGGCATCTCAAGCAACCCTGAGAGAGCTGCTCCAAGGAGGTGAAAGGAGGAACCAGCTTATATAAAAGCTTTGTAACAAAAGGGTAGGTAGTCAAATCATTAAAAGATGCTTGTTAATTAAAGAAAACCAGTTAACCCAAGTTAAGGAACTTATTTTCTCTGAAGAAAATGGTATTGGAAGGAGAAATGGTTGCAAGATGACGGAGGGTGGGAAATGATATAATCACAAAGAGCCTTAAGAATGTGTTTTTTCATGCACAAAAAGAATGTGTTTTTTCATGCACAAAGGGTCAAGAATGATATCTGGGCAATGTGTGGCCTATATAAAAATTGATAAACAGATCAGATCAGATCAGATCAGTCGCTCAGTCGTGTCCGACTCTTTGCGACCCCATGAATTGCAGCACGCCAGGCCTCCCTGTCCATCACCAACTCCCGGAGTTCACTCAGACTCACGTCCATAGAGTCAGTGATGACATCCAGCCATCTCATCCTCTGTCGTCCCCTTCTCCTCCTGCCCCCAATCCCTCCCAGCATCAGAGCCTTTTCCAATGAGTCAACTCTTTGCATGAGGTGGCCAAAGTTCTGGAGTTTCAGCTTTAGCATCATTCCTTCCAAAGAAATCCCAGGGCTGATCTCCTTCAGAATGGACTGGTTGGATCTCCTTGCAGTCCAAGGGACTCTCAAGAGTCTTCTCCAACACCACAGTTCAAAAGCATCAATTCTTTGGTGCTCAGCCTTCTTCACAGTCCAACTCTCACATCCATACATGACCACAGGAAAAACCATAGCCTTGACTAGACAGAAGCCTTAATTAAATAGACTTGGGAGACCAGAATTGGGAGTTCCCATGCCCTATGACAACATCAAAGACCTCCTCCAATTTCCTGACATAGGGAGCAAAATTTGCTGTCCCAAAATGCTTCTCTTCAGCATGGGAATGAATTTAGGCTGATTATTTTTGAAAAACAGAAGACTCAGGAAATCTTTCTTTTTCACCTCCCACTTAGCTGCATAAAGAATTTAGACAGAGGATCTGCTCCTGGAATAAAGCTATCATTAGAGCTATCTGCAAAGAACACAGGCTAGGTGTTGTGGGGGGAGCTCTAGGTAGGGCCTAGAGATCCGAATCCACCATGTTCCATTGTCTCTAAGTGGCCCATGAGCATTTATTTACCAAACATCTGTTTTTCCATCTCCATGTGAATTTTCTTCTTCCCCTTTGAAGTCCCAAACCACAACTCCCAACATCCTCTTTGTCTTTAGCTGAAGATAGTATTTAAGGTGAGAGTTTCAGTTATTTTTGTGAGTTTCTCATTTCTCCTGGATCTTTCCCAAGTAATTGTACATGTTGTTAAAATTTGTGTGATTTTCTCCTGTTAAACTCTTTCATACCAAGCTACTAAAACTAATCAATGAACAGAGTAAAGTCTCAGGATATAAAATTAATATACAGAAATCCCTTGCATTCCTACATATTAACAATGAAAAATCAGAAAGAGAAATTAAGGAAACAATCCCATTCACCACTGCAACAAAAAGAATAAAATAACTAGGAATAAACCTATCTAAAGAGACAAAAGACCTGTATGAAGAAAACTATAAGACACTGATGAAAAGTATCAAAGATGAAACAAACAGATGGAGAGATATACCATGTTCTTGGATTGGAAGAATCAATATTATGAAAATGACTATTCTATCCAAAGCAATCTACAGATACAATGCAATCCTTATCAAATTACTGATGGTATTTTTCACATAACTAGAACAAAAAATTTCACACTTTGTAAGGAAACACAAAAGACCCTGAATATCCAAAGCAGTCTTGAGAAAGAAGAATGGAGCTGGAAGAATCAACCCTCCTGACTTCAGATTGTATTACAATGTCATCAAGACAGTATGGTACTCACACAAAAATAGAAATATAGACCCATGGAACAAAATAGAAAATCCAGACATAAACCCGTGCACCTATGGGCACCTTATTTTGACAGAGGAAACAAGAATATACAATGGAGAAAATACAGCCTCTTCAATAAGTGGTACTGGGAAAACTGGACAGCTACACACAAAAGAATGAAACAGAACACTTGCTAATACCGTATTCAAAAATAAACTCAAAATGAATTAAAGACTTAAATATAAGGCCAGAAACTACAAAGCACTTTATAGGAAAACATAGACAATATACTGTTTGACATAAATGACAGCAAGATCCTCTTTGACCCACCTCCTAGAGTAATAGAAATAAAAACAAAAATAAATGGGACCTACTTGCCTGGAGAATCCCATGGATGGGGGAGCCTAGTGAGCTGCCGTCTATGGGGTCGCACAGAGTCGGACATGACTGAAGCGACTTAGCAGCAGCAGCAGCAATGAAACAAAAGCTTTTTCACAGCAAAGGAACCAGTAAACAAGATTCAAAGAAGACCCTCAGAATTGGAGAAAATAATTGCAAATGAAACAACTGATAAAGGATTAATCTCCAAAATATACAAGCTGCTCATACAGTTCAATATCTGAAAAACAGCTCAATCAAAAAAAAAAAAAAAAAAATGGGCAAAAGACCTAAACAGACATTTCTACAAAGAAGACATACAGATGGCCAATAAACATTTAAAAAGATGCTCAACATTACTAATTATTAGAGAAATACAAATCAAAACTACAAAGAAGTATCAACTCACACCACTCAGAATGGCCATCATTAAAAAAATTTACTATACACGAGTATACCCGTGGCAGATTCATGTTGATGTATGGCAAAACCAATACAATATTGTAAAGTAATTAACCTCCAATTAAAATAAATAAATTTATATTTTAAAAATATATAAAAAATAAAAAAATCTACTAACAATAAATGCTGGAAATGATGTGGAGAAAAGGAAACTCTCTTGCACTGTTGGTGGGAATGTAAACTGATACATCCATTATGGAGAACAGTATGGAAGTCCCTTCAAAAACTAGGAACAAATCTACTGTATGACCCAGCAACCCCACTATTGGGCATATACCCTGATCCAGAGGGAAGGTATGGGGAGGGAATTGGGAGGGGTGTTCAGGATGGGGAACACATGTACATCCATGGTGGATTCATGTTGATGTATGGCAAAACCAATACAATATTGCGGTAATTAGCCTTCAATTAAAATAAATAAATTTATATTAAAAAATTATAATAAAAAAAACAATTTTAAAAGTCACATGTACACCAATGTTCATTGCAGCACTATTTACAATAGCCAAGACATGGAAGCAACCTAGATGCCCATCAACAAATGAATGGATAAAGAAGATGTGGTGCATACATACAATGGAATATTATTCAGCCATAAAAAGAACAAACTGGAGTCAGTTCTAGTGAGGTAGATGAACCTAGAGCCTGCTATACAGAGTAAAAAGTAAGTCAGAAGGAGAAAAAGAAATATATATTAACACATACATACGTAATGTAGAAAAACGGCACTGATGAACCTATTTGCAGGGCAGCATGAAGACGCAGACCTAGAGAACAGATTTGTGGACACAGTGGGGAAGGGAGAGAGTGGGATGAATGGAGAAAAGTAGCATCAACATATATACACTATCATCTGTAAAATGAATAGCTGGTGAGAAGTTGCTGAGTAACACAGGGAGCCTAGCCTGGCGCTCTGTGATGACCTAAAGGGGTGGGATGGGGTAGGGGGAAGGGAGGGAGGCTCAAGGGAGAGGGGATATATGTATAATTATGGCTGATAAAAACCCAATGCAACATTTAAAGAAATTTTCCTCCTTAAAAAACAAAAAATATTTTAAAAATTGAAAAAAAAATCTGTTTCATATCAATTTAATTCTTAGACAAGATAGAAGAACCTAGAAGAACCTTGATTCAACTGCTTCAAGATCCACTCAAATTTCTCAATGGTGCCCCTCTTCAATTATGTAACTTATGTAACATTTACTGGGCTTTCCTGGTGGCTCAGGTAAAGAATTTGTCTGCAATGCAGGAGACCTGGGTTTGATCCCTGGATTGGGAAGATCCCCCAGAGGAGGGCATGGCAACCCACTCCAGTACTCCTGTCTAGAGAACAGTAGAGAAAATTTTCTTCCTCCTTGACACTGGCAACACCTCAGCCAATGAAAAGTCCTGGACTCTTTGATCATTATAGCCATCCCAACTTCCTTTTCCCCTCTATAAGAGGTTTCTCCATTTTTACTGGGGACTTGCACGTGGCTTGCCATGGTTGCAAACCCAGAATTGCAATTCTCTGCTAATCCTGAACAAACCCATTTTTGCTGGAGAAATAACTGACAGTCTATTTGTTTTCAGTCAACATCTATTATACATAATCAAGGCAGAGATTTACAAGGTTATCCTTTCAGTTGTAATGCACATGACTTTGCTGAAATCATCAGTATGTCAGGAATGGATTTTGAAGGTCTTCTAATCCAACCTCCCAATCTATGCTTCAGTCTCTCTGTATGACATGATTTGCTATTTAATCTACATTTAACCACCTCTAGGATAAGGAAAATCCCATGGACGGAGGAGCCTGGAAGGCTGCAGTCCATGGGATCACTGAGGGTCAGACATGACTCAGCGACTTCACTTTCACTTTTCACTTTCATGCATTGGAGAAGGAAATGGCAACCCACTCCAGTGTTCTTGCCTGGAGAATCCCAGGGATGGGGGAGCCTGGTGGGCTGCCATCTATGGGGTTACACAGAGTCAGACACAACTGAAGCAACTTAGCAGCAGCAGCAGCAGGATAAGAAACTCACTACCATATAAGTTAATTTATGTTATGTCTATGAATTAAGTCATCTTTATACTGAATGAAAATCTGTCATCTTAAGAGTTTTCACCCACTGGACTTGATTCAACTGCTTCAAGATCCACTCAAATTTCTCAGTGGTGCCCCTCTTCAATTATGTAACTTATGTAACATTTACTGGGCTTTCCTGGTGGCTCAGATGGTAAAGAATCTGCCTGCAATGCAGGAGACCTGGGTTTGATCCCTGGGTTGGGAAGATTCCCCAGAGGAGGGCATGGCAACCCACTCCAGTACTCCTGTCTAGAGAATCCCATGGACAGAGGAGCCTGGCAGGCTACAGTCCATGAGGCTGCACAGAGTTGGACATGACCGAAGCAGTTAAGTAGCAGCAGCAGAACATACCACTGCAAAATTTGCCTCTTTGGCACAGGGAATATTTTAGGCTGATTATTTTTTGAGAAACAGTAGACAGTGGGAAAGCTCTGAAAACAGAGAAGTTACCTTTTGTAACAGAGATTTACATTTCTAAGAGAAATCTTCATGTGTAAGGTATATCCCTCTCTCTACCAAGAAGAATGAATTTCTAGAAAATGTTGTCAGTGGAGATTGACCACTTAAATATGCATAACAACCATATTACCTGTTGTTTACTATGCTTGTCCTGATAACCTATCATAGTCAGTTTGCCCCTCTCTCAAAAGTATCCACCCCCAACATCTTTTTATGTAGCTGGAAATGTTGCAGTTTGGGCCTTGGACTGGGCCATTTCAAGGAATTACTCAGTTTTCCTAGGTCTCTCCCATGTATACAGGAAGCATACATGTTATTAAATTTGTATATGTTTTTCTCCTGTTAATAGTGGGTTCTCAGCCAAGAACCTAGAGGGTAAAGATTCTTTTTCCTCGCCCAGAGTTCCACATTATTGCTAGCCTCTGAGTGCTTCCCTCTCTTCTCATTGGTAGCTATAGCCCTCCCCATACCTCTGGTAAATATCCCTTAATAAAATGCTTCTCAAATTTGTCTTCAGAGGGTACCTGCCAGGGATCTGAATGGTTCAACCTCCTTCCCTCTAAATTTTATGCTTGATTTAATTCATCCTATGATTCCCTGGTGGCTCATATGGTAAAAAATCTGCCTGCAATGCAGGAGACCTGGGTTCAATCCCTGGGTCAGGAAGATCCCCTGGAGGAGGGCATGGCAACCCACTCCACTATTCTTGCGTGGAGAATCCCATGGACAGAGGAGCCTGGTGGGCTACAGTCCATGGGGTCATAAAGTGCCGAATACAACTGAGTGACTAACTCTTTTCACTTTTTTTCAAGAATGAGTTAGTTTGCTGAGAACCTATACAGAGGACTGATCGAAGCCTCACCTAGGATGTTGAACCATATACCTTTAGGGTTTTCTTTAATCCTGAAATGCAATAAGGCTATGGCTTAGAATTTGCCCTTTTGTCCTTAAACATTTAACAGAGAACTCATTAATTCCCTCTAAGTCCAGTGTGCACTAAAACGAAAATGAGTAAGCAAAAATCCATAATACAAAATACAGCTGAACTCTGTTATTACATGATTTTGGACATACATAGATCAAATGAAGCCCTTTGAGACTTAAAGATCCTACACAATAAAGTCTAATACCGTTCCTCTAAGAGAATTTACTTTATCTCAACAATAATATTATAAAAGGATTTCACTAAACACACACACACACACACAAACAAAACAAATAAATCAACCTCTAAAAAGACAAATGGGGAAAAATTGAATCTGAAAACTATTTCTGGGCACTCTGTATTTGTAGTTACAGGTTCAGAAACACTAGAATCTAATGATCTGTTAGCAAAGTGAAGTGTGGAGCTGGTATTGATTTAGCTTTAGTTACTTAGAAACAATATTGATCCTTAAGAGATACATTTCAACATTTTGCATCCAGGGCATAAAGTAGTTCCATCCAATTGATTAATAGACACTGTATATCATTTTTGTTTTTAATGAGATCTTTTTCTTCTGACTGATACTAGTACTCCAGTGAAAGATTAAAAGTGGATTTTATAGCTGAAAAGTTAACATAAATGAGTTCCCATTCCATCTTGTGAAAAAAAAAACATAATGGCAGATTCATTTTTAGAAAATGAGTGACTGGTGAAAAATGGATAAGACAGCTTAGTGCCTATCGAGAAATAGCTACCTCTCTGTTCCCCTGATAATCATACCATTTTCAATGCACATTTTGAAATTCACAGATGAAGTAAGAGATCCTAAGTGAGAGATCCTAAGTAAGAGATCCTAAGCTTCCCCAAAACCTCAAGTGTACACTACAGAACAGTAAAAACATCATGACAATTTCCAAGCTTCTACATCAGAAAAGTCTCAAGTGAGGTTTAAGCTCCTCTTGTTTCTACTAAAGAAATGTGATCCTCTCTTACATTGCTAACTAACAAAGATACTCGGGGTTATTTCTCCATCAGCTGAGATAGAGAGAATGGACATATTCTTCCAAATATTTAGGGAAATCACAGAGCCAGATAAAAGGGACTAAGGGGTACCAAAAGTAGAAAAGCAGTGACATGTGATAAAAATGGCTGGCTCTGAATGCCAGCTCATCATTAAAGTGGTACTGTGACCCTGTACAGATTTATCCAAGCCCTCAGCATTTCATCCATAAAAATAAAAGTTCCATTCCACATGAATTTCTGAAAAGTCAATGAGATAATATATGTGAAAGTCTAATCACCTCATAGAATTTTTCTCAATAAATGAAAGTTTCATTTCATTTTAAAAAATGATTTGTTTTTGAGTCATATAATCTAGTTAGAGCAATAAACCACATGTCCTGGAAATAAATGAAGAACACTTTAAGGCAGTATAGACTCAGATGTCACAAGGAATAATCTTGGGTTTCAAAAATCGGTATTTTGATGAGAAATAACCATTCTGTGGCTTAGTCAGGGGAGTGTTTAATTCCTAAGCTATCAGTTCTCCATATCCCATGTACTTGCGCTCAGAGAGAGACAACTGGTATTCCTACCGGTTTCAATGAAACACAGAAGTAAATCTGTCATATGATGTACCTCTAACTCAAGTATCAAGGATGCCTAGATGATCCACTGCTTTTGTATTAACTGTGCCAGTGTCATCCTCTAGTGGGTAGAGGTAATAATAAATTTGCTATTTTATCTCTGCACTTGGCCCAGCAGCCTCATCCTGCTTGCTAATGAGGAACTTTGGGGGACTCTCCAGTGTCTTTAGGTATTTGTCAGCATCCTTTCAATGTATCAAGTGATGTACACTATTCAAAGTGTTTTGGCACACACCTGAATTTCCTACTGACCATTGCAAGTGGGACTTACAGCTTTGGCTGTGGTTATTTAAATGTACCAAGAAACACTTGCACAAGCCACCCCTTCTCTCCCCACAACCTGTGCACAAACACAAACTATAGCAACTGAGTACATTCCAAGTATAGACTTGATTCCAATACACGCTCACTTCTTGCATCATTTACAGCAGAAAGCAGTTGTTAAGCATAAGCATGAAGAGTCTAACTTAAGAAGGGCCATGTAGCAGGAGGCAAGGGAATACGTAAAATTGCAGCAAGCCACAGAAGCATCTCCTGTTCCCACAGGCACCTGCAGCTACTAAAAGTGATGCCGACAGTAAGTGGGAAGTCAGGAAGAAGAATGCAGTGAGCATACACATACATGCAAGCAAGCTAATGAAGAATTAGGCTGTCAGGATACTCAGCAGAAGGGCTAGGTGGCGGGGCGGTGGCGCAGGGGTGGGGGTTGCAGGAAGTATGCAATGTCCCTCCCTTACCTCACTACTTGCACTAAAGCACTGAATCCATCTCAATCTTTCTTCTAGCTTTGCTGTTGAGAGAAAATATTTATATTCCAACTTTTTTTTGGCCTTCATTTCCTTTAAAATGTCCACATTCTATGCACATAGCTGTCAAATTTCCAGGGATCAGAGAGGGAACCACGTTCCCTTTGGATACAGATTCAGTTCTCAACAGGATCTGGACAAAAGCAAAGTGTAATTCTATTCTATCAGCAACAGTCCTAGGAGTCCACTGCTTTTCTGCTGCCCCAGTTACCCTGATCTGCTACTACTAGAGTCACCCTTCCCTTTCCTTCCAAAACATCACTCAGGCTCCTATTCATCATTTTCCAAGGTGATAACTGAAAATTCATTTCTGCTCAGGTGTCAGAGAAGGGTCAAGGTGATACAATAACCTGTGGTTACTGATATTTTCCCCAAGAGTTTGTTTTCAGGAGGCACTATACTTTGAGCACAATGAAAGATCTCTAACAATAGGGACTTCAGATGTTGGTGGCAGGTCAGTAGGAGAAAGATTTTTGGACTACATCTTCACCCAACTCTGAACTCATTGCTATCTGTTCCTTGTGACTTGGCCCTGGCTGTTAAGCAAGCCCTAGCTTTCCCCTCCAGGCTCTGGTTCAGCCCATTCCTCTGATACCTACTGCTTCCTAGTGCCTACTTCAGCACTGGAATTCACATTCCAACCCCAGCACCTGGCCAGGTCTGCCTAACTCATCCCAAGGCGGGAATCAGACACAAACATAGAAAGGTAAGTAAGATAGAGGAAACAGCCCCCTTTCTAAGAAGAGTGTAGTAGGAAGAAAGAGCTACACTCAATTATAATCTTAATGTGATAAATTCCTTTGCATCTAGCAATTTAAAAAGGCTCGATGTAGAAAGGGAGATTTAATAGATCTTTAATGTCAAAGAGGAGAATGCCAGTCAGGATAGAGAAGGACACACTCAATAGTTGTGATTAAATATGAAAAAGCCTCGTGTGTTCAGAAAAAAGCAATAAATTTCAAAACAGGGAGATGTTTGATGCTTAGAAGGTGCTCAATAAATTATTTTATTATTGTGGTAAAATATACATAACATAAAATGTATCATTTTAACCATGTTTAAGTTGAAACTGACGATAAGTACATTCACATTGCTGTACAACCATTATTATCAATATATGTTTTTAAAGAATGAATGAATATAATGAAATAATAAAGGACCTCATACGCCATGCTAAGGAATATGGCTAATATTCTGCAGGCAATGAGAAAACATTTTAAAGTGATTACCATAAAAAAGGAAAAAGAAATAAAAAGGTATTTGAGATATAAAAATTTACAATGATTATCAACCCTGATTACACATTAGAGGTCTTTTAAAAACCACATCCATGCCTGGGTCCCCTCCCACACCAAATAATCAGAACCATTGGGGAATAGGACTTGCATCAGTATAAACTAAAAACCTCCCAGGTGATCCCAATGTGAAGCTAAGGCTAAGAACAGTCCCTACACTAGAGCAGAGAGTCTCCTCAAAATCAAAGTGAGACTTTTACTGATCAGTATCACCTAGAAGCTGGTCAAAAATTAAAATTCTCAGGCCCAACCTCAGACCTACTGAATCAGGAACTCTGGAAGCAGTGTCCAGAAGTCTGTGCTTTGGGGAGACCTCCAGGTGACTCTGGTGCATATTAAAGTTTGAGAACCACTGATCTATAGAAATTGTAGAAATCTCGGATTTATTGGAGGAAACAGAAAGTGACGGACAGAGAGACGGCCAAGACGATGTTCAGGTTTGACAGCTTTTAGTATGACCATCTGATGGATAGGAGGATTACTATCCAGGGTAAGAGACAAGGGAAAATGAGCCCCATGAAAGATTAGAATTAAGACACCCTTGGGAAGAAATGTAGAATTTATCCAGAACCAATTAACTTGGATGAATCTCAGGCTGGAATCAAGATTTCTGGGAGAAATATCAACTACCTCAGATATGCAGATAATACCACCCTTATGGCAGAAAGCAAAGAGGAACTAAAGAGCCTCTTGATGAGCATGAAAAAGGAGAGTGAAAAAGCTGACTTAAAACTCAACATTCATAAAACTAAGATCATGGCATCTGGTCCCATTACTTCATGGCAAACAGATGGGGGAAAAGTGGAAACTGTAACAGAGCTTATTTTTCTTGGGCTCCAAAATCACTGCAGACAGTGACTGCAGTCATGAAATTAAAAGACACTTGCTTCTTGGAAGTAAAGCTATGACAAACCTAGACAGTGTATTAAAAAGCAGAGACATCACTTTGCTGACAAAGGTCCATTTCATTAAAACTATGGTTTTTCCACTAGTCATGGGAAAGAATGAGGACAGGAGGAGAAGAGGGCAACAGAGGATGAGATGCTTGGATAGCATCACTAACTCAATGGACGTGAGTTTGAGCAAACTCCAGGAGACAGGGAAGGACAGGGAAGCCTGGTGTGCTGCAGTCCATGGTGTCGCAAAGAGTCAGACACATCTTAGTGACTGAACGACAACAAATTAACTTGAAACCTCTTTACCTGCTTATAAAGTGAATGGGTGCTCTTCCTCCTCTCTGTACAAAGCTGGAAAACAGGACTGTCAAATACTATAACTTAGCCATCCCTCTTGAAGAAGTCCTGCACACATCCTGAGGCTTCACCCTTCCTCCCCACATTCTCCCACTACGATATGCCTAAACAGCCTCTGTGCTTGTATGGCTCCACTAGCGTCCTTTTTGCCAAAAGGCAAGCTAGGAAAATGGGAAAAGGCAATCTTTCTGAATGTATTACCTTTGTTATTACCGTTAAATGCCAAGATTGAATGTTCACTTGATTTCACCAATATTAAGCAGTGATGATATATTTAATAGAACTTGTTGCCTTCAAACAGCTGTTCAGAATTCTCTGGAGGTTAACTTTTAATTTACTTTAGAAGAGATTTAACAGCAAGTCTTCAGACAAACTGGCTACTTGAAGTGTACTTCAATGTGTGTATGCTGTAATCAATCAAATTGACTAACAAAGACTTTGCAATCAGTTTACCAGAAAAAACTTCAGTAGTCCTTTGGTCTTAGAAGATCCTGTTAGACTTATGATTTGTTTCCAAAAAATGAGAATGTTCATTAATAAAGGCACTTCCTCTTTCCAAGCACAAAACTGACAGCTTTGATATTTCCAGAGGAGAGTTAGAGTCTCCTCTTGATAAATGTAAGCTCCATGGAAATTGATCAATGTGATATCAACAACCAATGTGACTTCAACAATTCTGAAGTAAGTAGATATTGACATTATGGGTTCAGCTTTATGCCAGCTTACAAGGCACTGATTCTCAAATGTGGCTGCACATCAGAATTATCTGAGAAGTTCTATTTATCACTGAAGCCTAAGCCCCATCTACTAGAGATTCTGATATAATCAGTCAGGGTGGGGGTCTGGGCAAAGGAATTTTTAGATGCTCCCTAGGTCATACTAACATACAACCAAGGTGAAAATCACTTGATAAGAGATTTTTTTTTTTAATGAATAGAATGTATTTGGGCTTTCTAGGTGGCACTAGTGGTAAAGAATCCACCTGAAAATGCAGGAGACATAAGAGACTTGGGTTCTATCCCTGGGTTGGGAAGATCCCCTGGAGGAGGGCATGGCAACCCACTCCAGTGTGCGTGCCTGGAGAATCCCATGGACAGAGGAGCCTGGGAGAGTACAGTTCATAGCGTCACAAAGAGTCCGACACAACTGGAGCAACTTAGCAGGTATGCATGTATTTGATAAAATGGTGGATATATCAGTAACAGTGGAGAGTAAAAGAAATTTATCCAAAAAAATCTGTTTGAAGCCAAAATGTAGGGTCCCAAAGAGCACTGTTTAGGTTCTGAAGTAGGGCAGACAAATGATGGAAAGAGTTTCAAGAAAATTAGTCTAGCAGTGCTATTCAGGATGCACTGAAAAGGAGTATAAATGAAAGCACAGAGACAAGTTGGGACGCTATTAAAGAAAAAAAAAAGCTAAATAATTATCCCATTGTTTATACAATGAAGCTGAATCTTCTTAGCACAGTATTCAGGACCTTCTATAATATTTTGTCAATCTATATTTCTAGTCTTATCTCTCTTATTTCTAACTTATCTGAGACAGAAGTTAGACTAAGCCACAGTCTAACCCTAATAGGTGGTATCTGAAGAAAAAAGTCCTGAGGTTAAACACTGGTTGAAAAAAAGTTAAAACAGGCTTCCTTACTCAAGGATTTTTCAGAACCCACAATAATGTCCTCTTTGACAACCACTGCTTTACAATCCACATTTTCTCATTGGATCATGCTTCTAAGATGGTTCTTTCCTTAGCATCCCTCTTCAATTCTACTTTGTTTATAAATAAAAGGCACAGAATAAACTTATGTTCCACGCTCTGATTAGTTTTCTTTTATTTAAATGGGCAACATAAACCTTCAGAGACCATGTGCAATATTGAGTCAAACTCGTATGCTCTTAAGAGAGGATAGATTTTCTGGTCTATTAAACACCTATTAATGTATCATAAAATAGCCCTGAAAACCATCCCCCACAACACCTCCTGACACACACATCTCATTATTTGTTTTTTTAAAAGACAAATTAAATCAGCCAGTACTTGGAAAATAAAATAGAACAGTGCCACTGAAACACATATAATACTTTGAAACCAGATTCTATCAGGCCTTCCTTTAAAATAAAAAATGTATTTATTTTTTAGTTGAGGGATAATTGCTTTACAGAATTTTGTTGGTATCTTCTAAGCATCAACAGCAATCAGCCATAGGTATATGTATGTCCCTTATCAGGCCTTCCTTGAAGAGGCTGCAATGCTTAGCAGTTAAAGGGATACATTACCTATTTGCAACTCAAAATATTCCATTAGAAGCTAGGTCCTGTCAGGACTCTGATTCTAAATGATGATCTTCAAGAGGTTCCTAATTTGCCTGGGAAAGTTGTTTCTAGTTGAGTTGGCATTCTAAGTTTCTCCTCAGGGGCAACTTTATTATTATTTTTTTTAATGTTGTGGTAGAAATAAACAGAGCCACATAATTGGCACCTCTACTGGCATCAGCTGCAGAGAGGTGAGGTAGGGTAGCAGTCTCAAAGGTAAGAGCCGATCTGCACTCTATTGAAGACACATAAGGGGGAAAATATGCTGGTTTTTGTTAAGTGAAAAGGTTCAAACAGGAAAATTCGCTGGAGACTGCAGAGGCTTTTCTTCATTGGGTTCCTTCAGAATATTAATCACGTCGATTAAAAAATCAGCTACCTTTTCAATGTTTCTGACTGGAATCACCCACTCCCCCTTTGGATATATCTGTCAACCTAGAAACAATCCTCAGGTGCCCAGTAACTGGTAAGTACTAGGCCTACGAACCAGAAGACATGGATTTTCGACCTTGCTCTGTCTCTACATAGCTGTGTGACAACACAAGCCCCATTCCACCTGAGGGCTCAGTGTCTTTAGCTTTCAAAGCAATGATCATTCCCACTCTTTCTGACCTGGGATTGTTAGAGGTGGCAAGGAGCAGAGGTATGCTGAAAGTATATTTATTTTAGAAAAGGAGATTCATTGTACAAATGCAGAACATTCCCATAAAATCCCATTGGAAAAAGTACTGGACCGTACAGGAACTAGAAAGTCAAGGGCAACTGCTCTGTCCCCCTGTGCTTCCCCCACCAGGTCCAAGTGGTCAGTTATCGCCATTTCTCTATATCTGCCTTATTTCTCTGCTAACCAACTTGTGCATGGTCATGACTTAACAGTCTAAACGACTCATCTTTGTAGCCCCAAGTCCACAGCTCTTACAGAATCTGATATCCATCTGAATATCAGCTATAGAGGGGTGGGATGGGAGGGGAAAGGGAGGCTCAAGAAAGAGCGGATATATATATGTGTGTGTGTATGTGTGTGTGTGTGTATATATATATATATATAATTATGACTGATTTGTGTTGTTTTATGGCAGAAACCAACACAACATTGTAAAGCAGTTATCCCCCAATTTAAAAAAGAAGATTAATTCTTCAAAATAAATAAATATCAGCCATAGCCAAGGGGGCAGGAACATGTGAGAGTGTTCCTTAGATGTGAATGAATTGAGTTCACTAAGATGATGATGGTAAAGAAAATGGTTGGCACTTTCATGTAGAAGTGTGATGACTCTAAAATTACATAAATAATCTGTCACCTCATTAGCGTCTCATTTAAAAACAGAATTACTCTTCCCCAAAAGCTTAAATGAGGTTGTGTGCTTGTAACAGAGAGAGAGCTGCTTCTGCATCACAGAGAGAGGACAGGCACAGCTCCTCACTTATAACTAGTAGTAAGAGGAAAATCTGAACATGATCAGTGCCTTTCTATTTCTCAGGCTTTCATGATTCATGGTTCTAAAAAAAGAGAGAGCAAAAGCCTTTAAATCCATTTACCTGACCTGTCCCCGTTTACCACTGAGAAACCAATAAAGTTATGAAAGATGATGCTTTCAGATATTTGTAGAAATTAACTTAATTGAAAACTTATGCTTTTTCAACTCAATGAGTTAAATGAACACAACATTTTTTTAATGTGACACTTTTAAGCCTTAAATGAAGATTTTCTATAAGTTAGTGAATTTGTCAAAGGACAGATCTGTTTGAAAATGGGTCAGTGTCTCCAGCTAAGCTTTGGTAAGTATGTATTACCATTCCTTTCTTCTACCCACCAGTTTCACCCACTTGGTCAAAATCAACACTGTGGTGTGAGTCAATCTAAGACCCAAATAAATCTTCCCAGTAGAGAGTTTGGAAGGCCCTACTTAAAACATGCAACTTGAATATTTCTTGCAAATTCAAAATCAGTCATCTTATTTTGATGAGAGGTGGGTGGAAGGTCAAAAAACATGCCCCTCCCCCTTCTTGCAAATGATGTGGAATGGACCAAGTGTGTAACTTCAGTGTCACTGATCACCATTCACAAGCAACCACATGGCCACAGAGTAGCTCTGCAGTTTAACATCAAGAGCAGAGTCACCTTATTTAGCTAAGCCTGGCATCTGTAAAATCAGAGACTCTATCCACTGTATGAACATGAAAGTCAATAGATAAGGTATGGCACCAGTTCTGAGAACAGGCAGGAAACAGTCCCTCTGGCTGAAAGGTGGCATTTGAGTCATATGTTTATTTACCATGTATCTCTTCAGTGAATGCGAATACCTGAGTTTTAAAACATCTGCCTTGTGAAGAGATTACATTGGAGCCCAAGGGTGAAACAGTTTTATAATCTATACTTATTTTCTTCTTTTTTCCCCTTCTCACTTTCTAGGACACCCATGAAGCATGAATCCTTCCAGAGAGGAAAATACTACAAGATGGGAAATAAATACAGTCATCTTTTGAAGCCTTCCCTTTACCTACCAACCTCCCTCTTTCATTCATGTCATAACTGCTTTTAAATCATGGAGGAATGAGCTAGGTGCCCTTGTTCTGGTGAAATAGAGTACTTTCTGCCATGTGGTACACATGTTGTACATTCAATAGATATTTATCAAATATATCATGAAGTGTAGCTAGAAATGGAAATTAGAATTTTTCTAGTAAAAAAAATCACTACAGAGCCCAGAGGTTATGCATATACCTTCAACACACAGAGAAGAAGCCCAAGACCCTTGGAAAGACAAATCCAGGCTCAAAGATTCTGATCCACTGTATGTATTTGGGAGGGGGTGGGGAAGCCACAATGACCAATGAAATATAATTTTAAAAGCAAGATATCATCAACTAGCCCAACAATGACCATTCCTACTTACCAGGCTTCCCTGGTGGCTCAATGGTAAATAATCCACCTCCCAATGCAGGAGACATGGGTTTGATCCCTCGGTCAGGAAGGCCCCATGGAGGAGGGCATGGCAACCCACTCCACTATTCTTGCCTGGAGAATCTCCATATACAGAGGAGCCTGGCGGGCTACAGTCCATGGGATCACAAAGAGTTGGACATGATTCAAGCAACTGAGCGTGCATGCACATCCCAGCATACTTACACACTTAGAGCAAATGCTTTGATTCTAAGCACAAGAAAGAGTAGTAATCCTCAACTATTGGTATATTTCAGAATCACCTACGAATTTTATTGAAATGTAGACACTCAGGTCCTAACACCCTAAGTTTCTAATTTAGAAAATCTGTGCTAGGTTCTAGTAACGCACATATTGTTATCAAAAACTCTGAATGGTTCCAATGCCTTCAGTTAAGCTATCGCTTCCGGTAGCCCATTATAAAAAGCACATAATATGAACATATTGACCCATGAGATCCTAACAGCTCTCTAATGACACTGGACTTACTAGAATAACTTGATTCTTGTGTAGTATTTTCCTTGAAATACAAGTAAGAGGAAGACTGGAACTTGAGGTACTGCTGGGGTAAGAGAACAGCAACAAGGGACCTTAGTCCAGAGGCAGCCTGAGGCTGTGTATGGGCATAAGATGAACAGTAATGATAAAGCCAGATTAAAAGAGAAGTGGGAGCAAGTGGTAAATAACTGATATCCTTGACTTTACTTGCAGTAAGCATGCCCCATACAAGAAAAAGTAAGTGTCCAGGAAGTATGGCTATTCAATCAATAAATCCCCCTTGCCATCATCTCTGTTGCCATCTCTCTTGGTTGCCCACTTGCACTAAGGGTGGCAGCATGATATAGTCCCACAAATGTTCCAGGCAGCATGATGCCACAGTAAGAGCCATGGACTGTGGTCAGGAGATCTGAGTTCCTGACCAGGCTCACCTCTCATTTCACTTCACCTCTTTGAGGCTTATTTGTCGCTCCTTTGGCTAGAATCCATAATTCAGTTCTAGTGGGCGGAGCAGCTGAGGAAGCCAAGGGCTGAAACAAGGAAAAGGAGGGCTGAGGAGATGTGAGCCAAATCATATTCACTCAAGCATTGCTCAAGAATACAAGAACCCTTTTTGCCACTCAGCCAGCTGACCAACTTCACTCTCAAACTTCAAAGGGAAAGGAAAAAAGGAAAAAGACACACAAGCAGATTATTTAATGCTGCATGTACCATAAGAAGTACAGCCAAATTCATCAAAGTCCAGTCTTAGAAAAGGATGCAAAAACCGCATCACCAATAAAGCATTGTACAGAAGCATGCAAGAGCAAAAATACAAACTAGAGAAAAACTGGTGGCAGACTTGCACCTGATGGAGGGTGGGGGAGGTTCCCAGGCTGAGATGTGTGTCTCAATGGGATGAGAGGGTGCAGATTCTGGCCATATGTACAGTCATGCTCTGGGCAAAAGCCTGAAATTACTAATTAAATAAATGTGGGTGTTCATCAATCCCGCCGCTTCTCTGACTGCAGCCCTCTCACCATTTTGGGCTCCCACTCCCCACCCCAAGTTTTCAGGGTCCTCCTGCTGCCTGTCCCCTGACTTTTCAGGAAGCCCTCTGGCTTCAACAGCTGCTCTCCACTTGATGATTACAGGTCAGAATCGTAATAACAGACACCTCTAACCAGGGGAAAGGCACAGAAGAAAACACCTTCCAAAAGTACTTAAAAAATAAAATAACTTTACAATATTGTATTGGTTTTGCCATATATCAACATGCATACAATATTGTAAAGTTAAAAATAAAATAAAATTAAATTTAAAAAAAAGCTCAACATTCAGAAAACTAAAAAAAAATAAATAAAATTTAAAAATAAATACAGTTTTGACAAAAGAAAAAAAAAGTAATTCTAAAAGGTAGAAATTTCAGCCTCTGTAGACACTGGGAAGAGGACAGAAGTGATCCATGGCCTGATGACCAAAGAGAGTAATGGTCTATGGTCTCTCCTTCCTGTACTTCGTTTTTCTTTCCTGCTTGCCTTCCTCATAAAATCAGTCTGTCCCTAAACAGGTAATCAGTGTCTTCATCCTCTGTCCCCTTCTTTCATCAAATTCTGCTCCCCTAAAGCTGCAATATCATTAATATCCTTCCAGTAGCCCATTATAAAAGGATAGGACACCACGCTCTTTTCCCACTGGTGGGTACATTTCAAGGCTTCTCTCACTGTCAAATGATAGGCTCAGTCATTATCTGTTGAAAAGATTTCTGGTTTTAGTGAGCAATTTGGGGTGGGGGGAATTACAACCCTTCTCCCGTGCCCTAAACTCACAGAATCTGTCCAAAATAAGGACAGATTCCAAGCACAGGCCTGGCATCTTGATACTACTCACGAATTTTAGAAGCAATAATATCACTAAACCCAAAATCACCTATCAAATTTCTTATTTCCATGTAATTTCAAATTGCTAATAGAACTGGTCTGTAAAATAATGACCTTTATAGATGATAGTTATAAGCAACGTTCTTTGAAGTGGTAGATCAAAGGAAATCTGTTGCCAGAGTGATACGTGATCGTTTCAAGGCATTTTCAGAAAGGAATTTCATAATGCCTTGAAATTGTATACCATGATACAGGCAAAATAAAGACATGTAAAATGTCTAGGTTACAATACAATGAGGTGCAACCATAACTGACGCTGCCTGGAAGCTCAACGTTGAACTGGGAAGAGGACTACTGCACCACACAGGGCTCCTGCCCTTCACCTAATCCTATACAACAGGATAATAACTTAAATGGAGAGAGAGGAAGCCGGTTGGTCAAAATTCCAAATGACAAATGGCTTGAAAGAAGAGCAAATACACTGGTTGACAGAATCAAACATAAGGAGTCAAAACAGAATAGGAATAAAGTACCACATTCATGTCCCCAAAATTAAATGTACGGGTACCAGACAGGGAGAAGTGACACATGAAAAGGTGTTAGAAGCTTCTGTTAACAACAAATTCTGTTGAGTCAACAGAGTGCCGTGGCTCCTTAAAACTGTCAACATAACTGCGTTCAAGGAAATGTACTATCAGTCATGGCAACCCACTCTGGTACTCTTGCCTGGAAAATTCCATGGACAGAGGAGCCTGGCTGGCTGCAGTCCCTGGGGTCGCAAAAGAGACACAACTGAGCACAACGATACATCAGTCATTACAAAACCAGTAAATAGGCTCAATTAGGCACTTGATCCAAAAAACAAAGTGGTTCTTCTTCATAAGATTCTGTGTTTGGTTATGATTATTCTCATCCAGAGGTAGCAGTGCCCCCAGTGGGCATATGGAAATGTGTTGGGAGCATCTGAGTTGTCACAGTGATTCAGGAGACCTACTCACATCCACTGGATAGGACCAGAGATGCGAAAAATTATCTTACAAGTGTGTAAGATAATCCTACATGTGTATAGGACTTTCTTGTCTAAACTGTAAATAACATCCATCTCCAACAAGACACATTAAACTAACAAGAGAAACCAGGATTGAGAAGAGTTTAGGAACAAGTCCTAAGAGGCGGAGTTGAAAATACTGAACATGTCTAGCCTGGAGAGAAAAACGGGGGCTCAAAAAGAATAACTCTTTTCAAATATATGAAGTGCTCTGTTAATTACTTCAGGTTTCACAGTTAACTAGTAGAGAGGTAGGCCAGGAATTCAATCTCTGGAGGCAGATTATTTGGGTAAGAGGCAAGCTGGTCTTTGGAACCTGCCAGACATGGTTGGTAGGCTTTACTATCTGCTTCAATTGTGTGCAAATATAGGAGGACTGTGGCTTCCCAGGGGGTGCTAGTGGTAAAGAACCTGACTGCCAATGCAGGAGATGTAAGAAATGTAAGAGATGCAGGTTCAATCCCTGGGTCAAGAAGATCCCCTAGAGGAGGACATAGCAACGCACCTCAGTATGCTTATCTGGAGAACCCCATAGACAGAGGAGCCTGGTGGGCTACAGTCCATGGGGTCACAAAGAGTTGGACACGACTGAAGCAACTTTACATGCATGCATAGCAGGGCTATCAGAAAGAGTAAATAAGATATGAAAATGAAGGCCTTCCTTTGTGTCCATCATGTTAAGACAGCTCAGTAATACTAGTATTCTGAGTCAAGGCTATGGCTTTTTCCAGTGGTCATGTATGGATGTGAGAGTTGGACTGTGAAGAAAGCTGAGCACCAAAGAATTGATGCTTTTGAACTGTGGTGTTGGAGAAGACTCTTGAGAGTCCCTTGGACTGCAAGGAGACCCAACCAGTCCATTCTGAAGGAGATCAGCCCTGGGATTTCTTTGGAAGGAATGATGCTAAAGCTGAAACTCCAGTACTTTGGCCACCTCATGTGAAGAGTTGACTCATTGGAAAAGACTCTGATGCTGGGAGGGATTGGGGGCAGGAGGAGAAGGGGACGACAGAGGATGAGATGGCTGGATGGCATCACTGACTCTATGGACGTGAGTCTGAGTGAACTCCAGGAGTCCTGGTGTGCGCAATTCATGGGGTGGCAAAGAGCTGGACACGACTGAGCAACTGAACTGAACTGAACTGAGGCCACGTAGCATGGCAGTTGGTTTAGACTCTGGTTCAAGTGGCTTGGGTTTGACTCTTATACAAGAGGTACTATGCAAGGTGGGTAGAAGGGTGGATTCTGAAACCACCCTATCATACACTATGTCTAAATAGTGACTGTGGGGATTTCCCTGGTAGTCCAGTGGTTAAGACTTTGCCTTTCAATGCAGGGGGTGTGGGTTCAATCCCTGGTCAGGGAGCTAAGATCTTATATGCCTAGTGGCAAAAATAAATAAATGTATAAAATAAAACAGAAGTAATACTTTAACAAATTCAATAAAGACATTAAAAATGGTTCACATCAAACAAATCTTTAAAAAATTATTCATCATTTATTATAGTGGTTTGTTGGGTTTCCCTGGTGCCTCAGGCAGTAAAGAATCTGCCTGCAATGCAGAAAACCTGGGTTTGATGCCTAGGTCAGGAAGATCCCCTGGAGAAGGGAATAGCAACCCACTCCAGTATTCTTGCCTGGGAAATTCCACAGACAGAGGAACCTGATGGGCTACAGTCCATGAGGTTGCAAAGAGTCAGACACAACTGAGTGACTAAAACTTTATAATGGCTATGTATTTACAGTGGCTTTGTTATGTTCCAGCTGTGTGATCTTGGACACAAATCACTTACTTAAGCTCTCTGTGCCTTAGTTTCCACATATGTCTAACAGCAATAAGAATAGTACTCCCCCACTGGGCTGCTGTGAAGATTAAATAATTCTGTAAATCATGTTTGAGAGTGGATGTCACACAGTGAGCTGGTAAAGAATACACCTGCAATGCAGGAGACCCCGGTTCAATTCCTGGGTCTGGAAATTCCCCTGGAGAAGGGACAGTCTACTCATTCTAGTATCCTTGGGCTTCCCTGATGGCTCAGTGGTAAAGAATCCGCCTGCAATGCAGGAGACCCAGGTTCAATCCCTGGATCACGAAGATCCTCTGGAGAAGGGAATGGCAACCCACTCCAGTATTCTCCATGGGAGAATCCTCATGGACAGAGGAGCCTGGCAGGCTACAGTCCACGGGGTCGCAAAGAGTCGGACACGACTGAGCAACTAAGCACAGCACATCTACTGCTTGTGAGCTCTGTAACCCTGAAAAGTTTACTAACACAGCTTCAAGTTCCTTATATGCTGAATGGGGATAATATTTTTGTGAGGACTAAGGAAAATACAACACACAAAGCTCGTAGTATAGCACCTGCTAGGCACATCATTCTTGTTCAGTCACTCAGTCATGTCGACTCTTTGTGACCCCATGGACTGCAGTGTGCCAAGACTCCTGTGTCCTTCACCATCTCCCATGGTTTGCTCACATTCATGTCCATTGATTTGGTGATGCCATCCAACCATCTTTTCCTCTGTATATCATCAGTACACGAAATATTAAATATCATTATTATCAGTGGTGAGAGGCATCAAGAGCACAAGCAAATCAACCCCTCCATCATTCTAACAGAGAGTTAACATGTGATATAACTTCTCCTGGACATTATTTGTTAATAGCAATTTCTGCAGATGTGGATCAGACCTCATCATTTTTTTTTTCAAAACTTTCCAAGATGATTGGAATATGCAGCCAAGGTTGAAGACCATTGCACTGGACCCTATTTCCCTGACTCCACCCAATCTTACAGAAGTGAGGCAACAGAGACAACCAGCTCAGCTTGTTCCAGAAGGAGCAGAAGCCTGGGGCACGTATAAAAAACGTAGACCCTAACAAGAAGACTTTTTTAAATAAATCTTTTCTTTTTCTTTTTCTGAGCTCTGAAAATCACTGCAGTAGACTCAGCAGAACTTGGGAAGGCAGTGCAGTCAGAACAGTGATCTGAAACATACAACATCTTTAGAATTTTGTGTTTTTATTTATTTTTAATCTGTGTGAATTTTTCCATCTATTACTCAGTGTAGCTGCATTTGGATGCAAAGATGCATTTGCCACATAAGTAAGTAGAGTCGCCTCTCCAAGAAGATGCATCAAGTTTATCCTGTGGAGCGTCATATATGCTCCATAATGCCATGTACTATTGGTGAGCAGCTTTCAAAGATAAACCCCCACCCTAGTGACCCCTGGCCTATTATTATCATATATATTCCTACATTTTGCTGTTCAAGAAACTAAGGCATTTAAACTGAGAGGTGAACGATTTACACAAGAAGAAAGTGCTAGCAAGTAGCAGAGGCAGGATTCTGACTCAGTCTAGATCCAAAGCTCACACGTACATTCAGATATAGACTGAGGTTTGTGCCTAGTCTCAGTTATGTTGTTCACTGTTTCTCTGAACTTGGATAAGCTGTATGTCTCGATTCGCTGAACCTCAGTCTCCTTATCCATTAAACGGGAATACTTACAGTGCCAAAATCAGAGTTGCTCTGAAGATTAAATGACATTTTGGATCTGAAGCACATGGCACAGAACTTGATTGGGTAATCTGTTGCCATTATTAAAGGCCCTCCACTAGTGCTTCTGGAGGCTGAGACAAGAGCACAAACGGAGGCCCACATACCAGATGTCTTCATGTTTTAAAAATACAAATCAGAATTTAAAAATAGTAAAATAAAATATGTTCTCTCCTCCTACCTTGAAAAATAGAATTCATAACTTTGAAGGTCAGGTTAAAAGTTTGCATTCTTAGATTTCTCAGAGTTCTGCACCGGAATAGCCAGTGCAGAGAAGTGGCCCCAGGGTCACTCGCCTGCTCTCTTCTTTTCCCACTCCAGGCTCCATTCTACAGAGGAAAGGGCCTTGTACACATGCCTGTAGATGTTCCAGCCCCCCAAATCTGAGTTCTGACTGTATTAGGGTTGTCTGCTGCCGCTGCTAAGTCGCTTCAGTCGTGTCCGACTCTGTGTGACCCCATAGACGGCAGCCCACCAGGCTCCTCCGTCCCTGGGATTCTCCAGGCAAGAACACTGGAATGGGTTGCCATTTCCTTCCCCTATTAAGGTTGTCAAGATCCAGCAGATAGAAATATAGGGTGTCTTACATTTTATCTGGCCACCCTAAGACTGGACTCCCTTCCACACAGTTTCCTTTAGGGCTAAGGGTGCACACTCTGGCAGCACTAAGTCCTCTCCCTGTGTGGGGGGTGGCCAAAGGAGGGCCAAGGGACTTCCCTGGTGGTTCACAGGCTAAGATTCTGTACTCCCAATGCAAGGGGCCAGGTTCTATCCTGGTCCCTGGTCGGGAAACTAGATCCCACATACCGCAACTAAGAGTTCACATGCTTCAGTTAAAAAAAAAAAGACTCCATGTGCCACAACTAAGGCCTGGCACAGCCAAAAAAATAAATAATAAATATTAAAAAAGCAAGACCAGAATGCATCCCTTTAAGAGCATGGAGCCCAGGACAGTAGCACACTTTGCCCAGGTCTAAGATTGGACAGGCCCTAAGTAATTAAATGAGCATTCTTTCTGGGTCACCTTTCTAACCTTCACTGCTTCATCTTCTGTACTGCTCTCACACTAATTTCCTCAAATGGCTTCTAACTCTCCAGTTTCCTGGTTCCTCTTCTCCTGATTTATGTCTGGCTCAGAAACCCTGACAAAAAGCCTTGTCCATAGGGTTATATTCATTTATGTAATCAGCTCAAATCCTCTCTTCACCCCTATTCCCACTCACGATCCCTTAACTCTCTGAATTATTGCCAAAGATATTTGGAGAATAGTGAGGGGAGGGAAAAAATTACACATGTGTTTTTGTGTGCATCCAAGAAATAAAGTCATAAATAGCAGTCCAGGTAAAGTCCAAAAACAAAATGATGGATCAGGCAAAGGCAGCCAAGCCATCATTAAGTTGATCACATTAAGAACTGGGATTAATTTTGTTCAACAATCATCATGTAAAGGCATATTCATCAAACATTGACTAAATGTAATAAAGCAAGGCACAAATAGAATGGGCAACATTTCTCCCCAGTTTCTTAGTGTTATATTTATAATCTATCCATCTCTATAGAAAAAACTAATGCTGAGGGAGGCCACAAGCCACATTTCCATATTCATAGCAAACCCAGAGATAAAGAAAAGTCAAGTCAAGGACGTGGATCCTGGCACTGAAATTACATCCATCTCTCAGGAAGATGACACATAAGCCAGTCAAACAGACAGAGTTGGTCAAAATGTGTCTCAACAAGGTTGATAGAGGATTGACATCTGAGCACGGCTCTCAAAGACAGAAGTAATTTCCCAGGAAGACAGAAAATGACTTAGGGGTTTAGGGTGATAGCAACCTCAGGAGGCAGTCACAGTGAAATATATATGTCAAACATGCCAATGCCAGCTAAGGCTGTTTAACAAAATATGAATAAAATAGTGTTTTATGCTTTATTAGGCACTTACATGCGTGGTACTATGCTAAGTGTTTTTATGTCTATTATCTTGTTTAATCCTCATAATAGTCCAGCAATTATTCTTCTTCCCGTTTTATAGAAGAAATGGGGGTCCAGAGAGGTTAAATACCTTACTGAATATAACACAGTAAGACATAGAGTTGCTATTTTAACCCAGATATGCCAATCATTTGTCAGATCACTCCTAATTTGAGACCCACACTCCTACAGAGAAACTGATAACATGCCCAGAGGAAGATGACCAAAGCTGGGAGGGGACTCTGAACCAGGCCCTGTGTGGAAAAGTTCCAGAAACTAAAGGTATTCATCAGAGAATAAAACCTAGGTGGCTGTAAGATACATGAATTCAGGAATTATGTCTTTTAATTACCCATATATCCCCAATTTTATATATATATACACCCATATACCCCCATATATCTCCCCAACCACAAGACCTATTAATATATTAGGCTTTCAATAACTATTTGTTGAACAAATAGATGAATGAATTAATGGAGGAAAGGATGAATAAATGACATCAGTGCTACCTTAATATGTTTATAAAGGCTAATCATGTGGAAGAGACATGATTCTAATAATCTATTTAACTCTAGGGTCAGAAGCTATAGGTAAAAAAAAAAAAAAAGAAGCTATAGGTATCAGATAGTAATTAAAAATATTAAAGATTTTTCTAAGGGTTGATATAGTGCAGCAGGAGAATGGGGTTATCTTGAAAAGTCACAAATGTCTTCCCAGAGGAACTATCTTCTTTTCTTGATAATCAACAGATAAGACAGTTTTGTGTTTTTTGTTTTCCTTGTACAGACAAAGAGTAGAAGAACAGAAAGGATTGCTGACTTACCAGAGGTCATCAGGTTGATCATTTAGGTTTAGGGCATCATTCTTACCTTTTGAATTTAAATTACAACTTTGACCTTAAATGCTGAAACCCAAGTGTGTGTGTCTGTGTCTGTGTATGTAAAATGGTAGTTTGCTTGAGTTTCATAATGTGATTTGAATTTTTCTACTCCAACTCTATCTTTAAGCCTATCTAACTAGTCCATAGAATTGCTAACCAATACATATGAGAGACCAACAAATCAATGGTATTTGACAAAGTTTGTGCACTCTAGTCAGTTGCTTAGAAGCCAGTCCTCATGATCTATTAATTGACCACCACCTCATTCACATCAGCCTGGTTTACCACAGTGGAGAAATGTGGATTGGACAAGAATTCAAACAGGTAAAACACAGAAAACACTGTGGGCCTATCATTGGACAGATACATTTGATCCTCAATATTCATGAATTTCATATTTGCAAAATTACCTCTCCTTAAAATTTATTTGTGACTCCTAGATCAACACTTATGGTGTTTGCACAGTAACTCATAGGCATGCACATGTGCAGAGTAGAGAAAATTTTTCATTTTTCCAATGTGCACATTCCCAGTTGAGACAGAACAAGGGAATACTCTCCCTTCTTTTTTTTTTTAGCTCTCATACTAGAAACAAGTATCCTTTTCACAGTTTATTCACAGACACATTTTTGTATTTTTTGTTGGTGATTTCACTATTTAAAATGGCTCCCAAGGCCAGTGCCGTAGAGCTGTCTGGTGTTTAAGTGCAAGAGGCTGTGATGAGCCTTATGGAGAAAATTTGTGTGTTAGATACACTTCATTCAGGCATGAGTTATATGTAGTGCCCTTGGCTATGAGTTCAATGTTAATGAATCAACAATATGTATTACATAAGGTGTCATTAAACAGAAACACATATAAAACAAGGTTATGTATTGATCAACTGACAAATCAGTTCACAGGAACCTAACCTAATTCAGCATTTGTGGCAATTTTATAGAGCATTATGACCATGGATAACAGGAATCAACTGTATATTCTTTGAGGCTTTTCTATTCCTGTCTGAGGTAAAAGGGCACTAGGCTCAACATCTCCTGGCCCAGCCTGGCTTCCTGGAGCTCTCGTGTACACATCTACACGCACATGGGCTACAGCACAGAGACTCCAAGGTCTGAAACTCCGCTTCCTTAAGATACAGTATCTACAACTATGAAAGAGGGAGACAGCAAATCAAAGCCCTTGCTTGGGCTTTTCAATCCCAACCAAATGGCCACCAATCTTCCCAAGGATGACACTGCCTGTGGCCTAATTAGACATATTTTCTTCTTTCTGCTCAGGCCTTATACTGGAGAGTCAGCTTCTTAGTCAAAAGCAAAACTTTTCAAAGATTTCTACTTTTGTTGAGAAATAAGGCATTCCAAGAAAGGGCTCTGTGGTGGGAGGCAAGGTACAAAAACGGAGTAGAGGATTTGTCCCAGTGCTCAACTTGACGGAGGACATCGTGCTACTGCAGTCCCAACTCATCTGTGCCAAGCGTGCTATTCCCCAAAAGCTGAATGGGCTCTGAGAGAGCTGACACACTGGGTCTGAGGCACCTCCCTCCCCAACAGAGAAACCGGTCAGACCTTGGGGCTGCAGACGTGCTCCCCGCTGCTAATGTCAGTGAAATAACTTCACGTCCACGAGGAGAGAATTCCCACCTCCACAGCTGGGAAACACAAGTCCAGCCTACCAGGCTAGATGTCCAACTAAGAGCAATTAGTCACCGAGCTGCAGAAAGCTTCAGATCATGGTACTTGCCACAAACACATGCCGCCCACTCCCAAGAGAAGTTTCTAAAGCAGCAGGGTTTTTTTTTTTTTTCTTTTCTTTTCTTTTTGAGCAAAGAGCACTTGACAAAAAGTACTAAAATACTCAGAATAAAATCTCAAGCCGAGCTGTCAAAAGCATCAGGATAAAGCAGTGCAAATACATGCAAGCATTTGTGATGCTTCTTCAAGCCAGACCACACTGCCACCTACTGAACGAGAACATCCTTTCCCTTGACCGTGTCTATCCTGAATGCTTCCTGAAAATTCATCCTGGAAAATGTGGCCATTTGTTTCCCCCTTCTCAGGGCAGTTTGGCGACATGACAGGCAGCCCCCTCTATGAGCCAACAGCATCTTCTCTGGCGCCTACCCACCAGAGGAAACTTAAAAGTAATTGACTGGCAAGCAGGCACCGTTAGGCACTGACTCATTTGTTCCATGACAGAAGTTGGGGGAGGCAGAGTCCACATGAATGTGAAGAGAGGCATACCACACCAAAAACAATTGAATCACAAGGCAACCACAGGGAAGAAACTGCTGACAAGTGCTTGAAACAAGGCACCCATAACCATGAATCACACAGCATAACAGCTGGGTACCAAATGATTTGTAAATCTAGAAGATTCAGAAATAACTTTGCAGCGACAACCCACATGAGATCCAATTCCAAGCCCAGATCACCTGGACTGAGGCCACTGAGAAGCAGCAATGAGCTTGGGATTAATTGCTTCTCAAACTGTTATTTGCCATCTCTGCATTCAGTTAGTGCCCTAGTTTCAAATCTGAAATCCCAAATTACAGGGGGAAAGAGTTCAGGGGGAAACTAGATATCCAGGATGAAAGATTGATGGTGCTACTTGCCAGGTAAGTCTGTTCAGTTCAGTTCAGTCATTCAGTCGTGTCCAACTCTTTGCAAACCCATGGACTGCAGCACACCAGGCCTCCCTGTCCATCACCAACTCCTAGAACCTACCCAAACTCATGTCCATTGAGTCGGTGATGTCATCCAACCATCTCATGCTCTGTCGTCCCCTTCTCCTCCTGCCCTCAGTCTTTCCCAGCATCAGGGTCTTTTCAAATGAGTCAGCTATTCACCTCAGGTGGCCAAAGTATTGTAGTTTCAGCTTCAGCATCAGTCCTTCCAATGAACACCCAGGACTGATCTCCTTTAGGATGGACTGGTTGGATCTACACGCAGTTCAAGGGACTCTCAAGAGTCTTCTCCAACACCACAATTCAAAAACATCAATTCTTCGGCACTCAGCTTTCTTCACAGTCCAACTCTCACATCCATACAAGACCACTGAAAAACCATAGCCTTGACTAGATGGACCTTTGTTGGCAAAGTAATGTCTCTGCTTTTGAATATGCTGTCTAGGTTGGTCATAACTTTCCTTCCAAGGAGCAAGTGTCTTTTAATTTCTTTTAAATTAAATTTAAATTTAAATATAAATTTAATTTAATAATCACCGTCTGCAGTGATTTTGGAGCCCCTAAAAATAAAGTCAGCCACTGTTTCCCCATCTATTTGCCATGAAGTGATGGGACCAGATGCCATGATCTTAGTTTTCTGAATGTTCAGCTTTATACCAACTTTTTCACTCTCCTCTTTCACTTTTATCAAGAGGCTCTTTAGTTCCTCTTCACTTTCTGCCATAAGGGTGATGCCATCTGCATATCTGAGGTTATTGATATTTCTCCTGGCAATCTTGATTCCAGCTTGTGCCTTATCCAGTCCAGCATTTCTCATGATGTACTCTGTATATAAGTTAAATCAGCAGGGTGACAATATACAGCCTTGACATACTCCTTTTCCAACTTGGAACCAGTCTGTTTTTCCATGTACAGTTCTAACTGTTGCTTCCTGACCTGTTAAGAGTAGGTAAAGGTCATTTCTCTTTTCAAGACAGACATAAGAGGCAAAGGGAATATAAAAGGAAAGGAGAAAAAAAAAGTTGTGAACAACAGTGACAACCCCTTTCTACTGAATGCATATTATATATCTGATACTTCTCTAGGCATTTTAATATGCCACTATGTCTAATCCTTTCAACAATACTAGACTAGCTTTATGGAAGAGGAAACAGATTGCAAACAGTAAAACTACTTGCTGAAGATTATATAGATAATGAGATACAGAATCTGGATTGAAACTAGCTATTAGAAAATAAGGAAGAAGAGGAAAGATACTACTTGGTTAGAGCTGTTGCTTGTTGCAAGATGAGCAAGAAGTTATTTTCCATACCACAATTAGTCCGAGAGGGGTGACCACTTGATATGTTGCCATGGCTAGGCAAGAGAAAACCACCTCTGTGAAAAGCCATTTTCTTCTACTCCTCCTCTAAATGAATTGTTCCCATGATCAGAGAAATAGTAATAGTTTGAACTCTTGAGACTCTGTGCTTAAAGAGAGAGGTTGACACTTCATTCCACAGAGAAGGATAATTCACAAGCCATCAACAGCCAGCAAATTAACCTGTGGCTTATCTTTAACTGGTCACCCCCAAACATTAGAGCTGTGTAATGAAAACTTCTAAAAGCTTTAATCAACATCCCGTGATTCATCAACACTTTGGGTAATGGATAAATGAGGTCAAAATGGATACCAAGCACCATACACTAGGAAGAGGCAGCTTCTCTCAAACCTTCCCTAGCCTAAGGAAGCAGTTAAGCATTTGGATTATATCCAAATATATACTAGCATAGGATGTGCTACAGCTAGAGAGAAACTCAGATATCCTGTAGTCGAAAACTCTTAAAGGCCCTGATGCCGGGAAAGATTGAAGGCAAAAAGAGAAGAGGGCAGCACAGGATGAGATAGTTAGATAGCATCACCGACTCAATGGACATGAATGTGAGCAAATTTAGGGAGACAGGGAAAGAGCAGGGAAATCTGGTATGCTCCAGTTCATGGGGCTGCAAAGAGTCGGACACAACTTAGAGACTGAACAACAACAAAAACTCTTATTTGACAAACAAAGGGACTGGGACATAAAAATAGAAATTCCTCATCCAGCTTCTATCATTCATTCAAGAAACTCAAAGCCCGGTTGTATATTGTAGCATGTTCTGGAAAATGTAAACAAAGTAGAAGATATAGTCTTTGCCCTCCAAGAGTTTCTGATTGAGCTCTAGCTGTAGATCTTTTTTAAAGGATCCTTGAAAAAATCACAGTATTTTGTGGATCTGATCATGATATCAATTATCCTTTTAGTGTTCATTGATTATGAAAATTAATAATGACCAAAAGCTGCTATGAATTGTGTTCTTAAATTCATTTATATTTAAATAAAGCCTGTACATGATTCTGAAAAATTATATGTGTGAATTTTTGAGAAATCATTTATTTAAACTTCAGGATAGTTTTTGGTAAGCACACTTTTATAATACCTCATAGCTGGAGACCACAGACTTCTGTAGAGGAAAATCTGAAGACAGTACAGCCAAATCCAAATTCATACTCTGGCAGAATTGGAGGTGACCTACAATGCGGGAGACCTGGGTTCAGTTCCCTGGGTTGGGAAGATCCCCTGGAGAAGGGAAAGGATATCCACTCCAGTATTCTGGCCTGGAGACTTCCATGGACTGTATCATGGGGTGGCAAAGTGTCGGACACGACTGAGTGACTTTCACTTTTAGTACAATGTTTTACTGGATTCCAGGAATATTTACCTGCCTCCAAATATTCCCTTCCCCACTCCCTGAGATCTTTTATTTCCCTCTGCCATACTCTACACTCTCAACTTTCTGAAATTCAAACAACCAAAGCAGACATGGTTTCACAAGCAATCACAACTCAAATGCAACCCTTTTAGAAAGATGGACAATCACATAAACTTTTACATAGGTTCCTTATACCTATCTAGCTGAGTTTGAATAAAAGACATTATGGAAGGTCGATGACTGACAAGTTACTTCTATCTGGGAAGACCTAAAAGGAGTCTGGACAGAGTATATCAGCAGTTGGGTAGAGGTAAGGACTTAGACCTTCAGAGAAGAATATGGAGATACTAGATGCAGGAGAATGGTGGGAGGTAAGAGGAAAAGAAAGAGTATCAAAGGCAAATTTTACTAAACTTGAAATGTTCCCTTGAATCATCTCATACTACAGAGTATTTATTACATGAGTACATCATGGAGTCCTAAGTGTTATGGTACATGCAATAACTGGCAGAACAGTTAAGAAAAGAAACAAGAGCTCTCTGTATGTTGGACTATTTTGAGAAGGATTCATGGAGAAGTATGGTATGACCGGGACCATAAAGTAGAGGCAGGATATGAAAACATAAGGAAAGGGTATCCCAGGTCTAGAGGAAATCATTAAGCAGAAGTGAGCACTGGGGATAAACTGGGAAACAAGGATAAAGTCAGCCTGGATAGAGCAACGGGTAGATATTTAGAGTCAAAAGAAATAAGATTGGAGGAAAATGGTGGTATAAGATCATGGAAGGCCTTAAAATCAGATAAAGAAGTTCACTCTTACTGTAGACAGTGGGAATCTCCATGAATTTGTGGCTAGATGAGTGGCATAGTGAAAAGAGTACAATAGTCCAGCAGTGATATTTAGAGTATTACTGATGCATGGCCTTCAAAGTTAAAACCTTAATGTTTTTTCAACTCATTACCTGTGAGGCCAGACATAAGTTGTGTAAGCCCTCTGAGCCACAGATATTTTAATCTCTAAAATGTGAATAGTAATATACACTTCATCTGGTTGTTGTGAGAATCAAATGAGAATCTTCATAAAGTACATTATTACAATACCTAGCATATACTAGATAAGTAATAAATAGTAGATATTTATACTAATAAATAATTATTATCCTTATTACCAATAATACTAGGGCAAGTAATTAGGAGGCTGTGGCAATAATCTAGAATTAATCTGTTTAGGCCTAGAGAGAGGCCACAGAGAGGAGGGATTGACTCTCAAAGACATTCCAAGAAGAGATTCAACAGGATTTGGGATTAGACTGCACATGAAGGCTGGAGAAGAATAGTGTGAGAAAGAAGATCCTAAGACCTAGGAGACCTGGATGATGGAAAAAGACACAAACAGCAAGAATGGGGAAGGAAATTAGAAAGAGTAGGGAGACTGGGTGGTAGAAAAGATAATCCATTTATTTTACAAAATGTTGATTTTTTAGGTAGAAAAGATAATACATTTCTTTTATAAAATATTTTTCTATTTTATATAAAAATATAATTTTTTTCTATTTTATATAGAAATGATATTTAGGCAATTAAAATATGCCCAAGTGACACTCCACCCATTTTGACAACACTGTACTAAGGTCCACAGGACAGGACTGGAAAGGTAGATCTGGGAAGTAACTACAAGGAAATCATAGTTGAAGCCAGGCATAAATAAATTTGTCAAGAGGATGAATATATCAGGAGAACAGAGTATGAATAACAGAGCCGGGAGGAACAACCATAATGATGGACTAAGATAAGGAAAGCATTGGAAGTGTTTAAGAAGTGAGGAGAGATAATAAGCAGGACCTCTCTTTAAGAATAGTTACACAAGAGTGCAACAAAAAGGATTCAAATTAATCACAAAAGAGCATACCCAAGCTAAGACTGGAAGAGTCTTAAAAAAAAGATATGCTTATCCGCCTGGAATAATTTATGGTTTGCTGGTAATTTAAAATTGAATTTTCACTTAATACATTCATTTATTCAAAAAGCATCTACAGGGGTTCTACAAAGGATGACAATAAGTATTTCAGGAGCTACAATAAAATATACAAAGTCTGTCCTCAAGGAGGAGGGTAAGAGATATATTAACAAATGTATTTACAAACATTTAAATCATAATATCAGAGTAAATTAGCAATTTGAGGCAATTCATGTGCAGAGTAATATGTAATTGTCAGATAACTGCTAAGAGTTCAGAAAAGAGAAAATTTTATTTGGTCTAGAGTGATCACGGAAGGCTTCCCAGAGGATATAAACCATAACTGGGATTTTTAACCATGGGTTAGTAAGTAACAAAGTAACTGGAACAAGTTCTGATACTTTAAACTATTAATCTTTACCAGGAAGACTATTTAGCTAAAGGGGTTTGTCCTGGATATTGATCACCAGAGTCTATAAAATGAAAAGCCTCTCCAAGCTGATATTCCTAGAACTCTCTCAGTATGGTCAGTATCAAATTTGTTTTCCCTTCTCAACTTCACCTCATAGGGATCTTCCTGGGCATTTTAGTAATTTCAATTAGAATTTTACAACATTTTACAACTGCAACTCCCCAAGAGCTAGAAAATATACTAGGAAGAAAAACCTTATAAACAAAAGAGGGGCCTGGCCTTGATCCACATATTTTCTGAGTTTCATGATTTTATACACAAGGTAAAGTTGGAAATGCTTAAATGCCAAAGATGATCGGGGAACTAGAGGAGCCTTGCATTCCGGGAATGGAAAAATACATTGCAAAAAATTGAACAGTAATATGGTCCTTTTTAATCTTGATCCTCCAGGAGAACTGAGAGAGGAGAAAAGGAGCAAAAATAAACAGTCTGGGTTCATTTAGCCTCAAGGAATACTGACTGTGAAGGGCACAGGGATGGAGAAAGGGGAGAAACAGGACTTTGCTTTCCTGGTAAAGTCTGATATTAAGATGCAGGAAATGGTTTTTAAATTATACATGTGTCTCATTCTACAGCACACAGAGCTGCTGAGTATCTGAAGTACAAAAGAAAAGTGGCCTTGTCCCGAAGAAAGCATTACCCTTTGAGAAGAATGTTAGGTTGTTATCCTTTTGCATTTCCCAAAGACAACCCACTGAAATTTCCCAGAGCAATAATAAAAGGACTGCTTTGCAGGAAAAGGAACAGCAGGGAAGTGCAGACTGACAGGAAGGCCTTTCTTTAAGGAAACCTGGTATGTGGTTTATTTTGCCCTTTACACAAGAGATTATCTGAGTCAATTATCAGATTTACAAAATCATTCTTTGCTGCAAGTAAAATAATCATGTGGATATTAAGAAATTTCTAAAAAGCAGTAAACCAAATGTTCCATGGCAATTACCCCCTGGAATCCACTTGGGCAATTATACAAAGTAAAATCTGGAGGTGAAGACAAGAAGTGCTGATGATAGGTTTCGATCTTTTGATAAAAATCAGTGAAACTGTAAAGTAAGTGAGGAAAGCCATTCCTTAGGCCAACTAGCAGGGCTCCAGTTTGGAAGGAAGCCACACTATCGGTAAAGTCAGGTTGTCTGGGAGCAAGGAAAGGTGATGGCAAAAACAGAATGAAGGAAAAGATGGATCCAGGGCCGGACTGGTGACGGGCATCAGCAGAGTCAGTGTGACACACACTTTCCTAAGTATTCTCATGAAGCCCTCATTCCCACTGTCCCTTCTTGTCACATATTGCGACTTCCAAAAACCAAAACTATGGTAAGGGATGCACACTCAGGAAATCTCTCTCATTTTTAATGCTGGTCTTGAAGAGCCAATGTCCTAGTCTTTACCTGCAAAATTAGATCAGTGATGGGATTTTCAAGCCAGGTAATGAGGACCTAGAGCGCTAAGGCTAAATCAGAACAATACAAAGTTCTCACAACATGGCCAGGGACTGGCTGTTTCCAGGGAGCAGTGGGAGGCTCTGCAGTCCCAGATTATATGTCTCTGTCTCTAAATCAGCCAATTAATGAACTGGAGTTTCTTTTCCCCAAAGTCTCTTTCTATATTCAGACTATTATAGTCTTTTAGAACCCCTTGTGAAAGGTTAGAAAGGCTTTAATATTTGAGACTTTGCTTCTGCTGCAGTTAATACATTTTACAGCTACATGCCTGTCAATACTTGAGCCTCCAAACAAGAGTTTTAGGGTAGGTCAATTCCTTTATCCACAGAACAAGCAAGTTTAGAAGAAGCATCTTCTATGTTCACAGTATTGTGAAAGGATACAAAAGAAATTAAAAACAGAAAAAGAATGGGAACAAGAATCATAATGTAGTGTGTTTTAATTCAGTTAAAAATCTCTTCTCATCTGAATCTGACCACCAAAGTCTTTTCATCCTGCAAGATCACTGTGGGCTTATACACATGGCCTGAAAGGTCCCCAGTGCCCATTCTAACAATGGATATAAGGGCAAATGATACAATTAAACTACAGATTCTCAGCCTGGGGTGGAGGTGGAGATGAAAGAGTGCTACAGATACAGGGAGCAGTGAGGAAGCTCACCATGCAACATACAACCTTTTGAGGAAAGAGTTATGTGGATAATTTTTTAAAAGAAATTATAAAATGGTCATTTCTTGGTGTGTTTTTTGTCACACCATTTTGATATTTAAAATATTAATGGTGTGACACTTTTACATTTATCAAGAGGGGCATGAATTAGAAAATAGAAATTTCCTTAGAAAAGAGACCATGCTTAATTCTACCTTTTATCTGCAGCACCTACAAAAGAGCCTGGCATACAGGAGGTGTCTGGCAAGGCTGTCATTAGAGTGCATGGATCGATATGAATGAATGATAGGAAACTTGAAGTATTAACAAAAGAGTCACATGAACAAACTAGAATCCTTCTGTTTTCTTACCAATAGGACTAGAGATTACCAAATCCTGCCATGAAAATAACAAGCGGCATCACTGAAACCAGAGAAAGACTTCAGAAAGAATGCGTGTGTTGACTTTATCAGGGGATTTAACTCTATAAATCAAATCTCAAAGGGAAAGTAACGACTCAGATACCAAAAAGACTGTCCACAGCAAAACTGACAAATGATTCCAATCTCCTCTCTTGCAGATCAGAGGCCTCAAAAAAGGGTGAGCACTTTCGTTAAACTTGTCAAAATGTTTAGATTTTCCATCTTTGGGGCATGTAGTAGGATTGCACTTCCCGGCCTCCATGTGCTTTTCAGTGGTTCTACATGACTAGCTCTGGTCAATGGGTTGTTACTGAAAGTGATATATGCTGATTATGAAGCAGAGAATTCTTCTTGTAAGGATCTTCAAAGGCCTCTTCTTCCCCTCTGCTACCTATTAGCAATGTTCCCTATAGTTGTTTCTCCATCAGCCTGAGTCAGAGTGACAGCAATGGAAATGCAGAGCAGACTCCAGCCCCCAAAGACCTGAGATGGATGCACAGCTTGAACAGATAGGAAATTAACCTTTTATGTTTGAAGCCACTGAGATTTCATTGGTTCTTTGCTCCTGCAGCATAATCTATCCTATCCAAATACAACTTGGTTTACTATAATCAACATAGTTTATATCCCTTAAATTGCTCTGACCCATTCTTCAAAGCTTAGAATTTAATTGCTGCTAGCAATTAACATTCCACCAAGAACAAAATAATACAGAGAAAAGCAATCTTGTATTTAATCACTGGAACTATGAACAGAGAAAAAGAACATGCAGGAAGGGAAATATATGCCAGCAAACACAGTAATTCTAACATAAAAAAATTAACATAAATTTTCAGGCAATTTCAGGTGGCATGAACAGACTCTCGCCATCCTTCCCTGTAATGGAAATTCATTAAATACAAAGGGAAATGTCTTGAGAAACTAAAATAGCAGACCACACTCAAGATGGCCCACTGAAAATAGACTGTTCTTGAGACAGTGATGGGAATTCCTTAGAGGGAAAGTGAGAGAGAAAGGGAATTCAATAAAGACACCGCATACATGAGTCCTTCTAAAGCTAACATAATAATCTTCATCTGTATAGCACTTTATATTATATGAAGCTCTTTCATGTGTATCTCCTCATTTGAGCTTCACAGCTACCTTATGAAACAGACAAGGCAGGGAACAGTACCTACAATAAAATGATGAAAAATAATAAACCCAGATAAGTTGTGAATTGTCTAAGATCAATAGAGCTAACACACGACAAAGGTGGGATGAGAAGCTATCCTTCCTAACCCCTACTCCGTGCTTTTCAGATGATTATCACATGCACTTCTAACAAAACACATAAGCACACTCACTTAATAGAGCTAAAATCATATTGTTAGCTTCCTGAAATCACTTGTGATCTAAGCATAAGCTTTATTTGCTTATCAACCATCTGAGCAATAGGTGTAATAGACAACTTTATATTCTGATTGAAGATGAGACACTTGCAACTAAGATACTGTATGCTATGCATTAAACATGCCATCCAGTTAATTCATTTCTCAGCTGATGATGGTTCTGGATGTAAATTAGCACTGTACTTTTTCAGACCCAACAGATGTTTCTGGGTGTTTATTTCTATGCTTTTTTTCTCCTTGAGATATTACATGCAGTCATCAGGCATTGCATGTACTAACAGACAGCTCTCCTTACAGCAGGGTATGAAGACTAGAACCTAGGTTCCACCAAGCAGGGCTAAGATTCAGGGATGCAACTTATAATTTTCCTTTTTACATCTATTCTTACATCTATTCTGCATCTTATACCTATTCTAAGTGAAATGTCTTATCCCACTACATCAATCTCTAAACTAGAAATATGAAAGACATATAGATGGGTTTTCCTTCCTCCACCAGAGGTCAGGTAATACACTTGGGAAGTTCTCTATTCTTAAGCATCAATAAAAGCCTTTAATTAAATTTATGTAATCGGTTTCTGTAGCAATCACTATGGTAGTCCCTAAGACAGTCCTGACATGGAAGAAGCATTGCTGACTTTGTCAATCATTAGGTACTCAAAAATCAACCATATAGCAGGAAAAAAATCCACTCATACAGCACTCAGATGCACGAAGAAAGTGTAGCTTATTCATTGATTCTATAACTGATCTGATAAACCCTCACCCACTTGAGAGAAGATAAAAAAGACAGAAGAGAGAAGTTTCTCTAGCTCAATTTGTTCATTTTAAGCCTAATCTAATAATTTAAACTCTTTAAGTTACAGTCTTTACATAAATTCGGTTTCTAAATGTGCTTTCCATCTCCCAGCACATCCCCAAGATGACACTTGAGCATTGTGAAAGGGCTTTCATGAATATAAGAAGATATTAAAATGGGGCCCTTTCAATCTATTTAATCTGACACCTCAAAAGATTAAGAATAAAAAAAAATTACTCACAAGTATACTTCCACTCCGAAGTCAGGCTCTTGAACTACCAATGCAAGAATTTTGAAGGTGAAGTCCAGCAACCCTTAAAGGAGGTTTCATGACCCTTAGTGCAAATATCCACCTCTGGCAGAAGTGAGCTGAGGTTGAGGAGGGATTGGAAAATGGAAACAACTCCTTTCAGAAGTAGTTGAAGCTCATACAACTCAAAACAACAACAACAAAAAATTTTGATTAAAAAATGGGCAGAAGAACTGAATATAGACATTTTTCCAAGGACAAAAGACAGGTGGCCTACAGATACATGAAGATATGCTCACCATCACTAATTATCAGAGAAATGCAAATCAAAGCCAC
Source organism: Bos grunniens (assembly GCF_055505025.1). NCBI lineage: Eukaryota > Metazoa > Chordata > Mammalia > Artiodactyla > Bovidae > Bos > Bos grunniens. The sequence goes on from NC_141194.1 coordinate 140,641,840, forward strand.
AATGAGATATCACCTCACACCTGTCAGAATAGCTATCATTGAAAAGATCACAAAGAACAAATGTTGGCAGAGATGTGAAACAAAGAGAACCCTTGAACACTGTTGGTAGCAAGGTACATAGGTGCAGCCAGGGTGGAGAATAGTATGAAGTTTTCTCAAAAAAACTAAAAATGGAATTAAGATATGATCCAGCAGTTTCACTTCTGCATATATACCCAACAAAACCCCACAAAATCGTGAATTTGAAATGATACATGCACCCCTATATTTGTAGCAGCATTATTTACAATAGCCAAGATATGGAAGCAACCTAAGTGTTCATCAACAATGAATGGATAAATAATGGATAAATAAGAGGTGGTGTGTGTGTGTGCACACACAAACAATGGAATACTATTCAGCCACAGAAAAGAATGAAGTTTTCCCATTTGAAGCAATGTGGCTGGACTTGGACGTACAATGTTAGAGAAAGACAAATACTGTATGACGTCAGTTGTGTGTGTCTGTGTGTGTGTGCGTATGTGCACATGTGCTAATACACTTCAGATGTGTCTGGCTCTCTGTTACCCCCATGGAGTGGAGCCCACTAGGCTCCTCTGTCCATGGGATTCTCCAGGCAAGAATAGTGAAGTGGCCTGCAATTTCCATCTCCAGGGGATCTTCCTGACCCAGGGATTGAACCAGTGTCTCTTACATCTCCTGCATCGGAAGGCTGGTTCTTTACCACTACTGATGCCTGGGAAGCCTGATAGCATTTATATGTAGAATCTAAAATATACAACCAACTAGTGAATATAACAATAAAAGCAGCAGACTCACAGAGAATGAACTAGAGATTACCAGTGGGGACAAATGAGAGGGGCAATATAGGGATAGGAGACTAAGAGGTACAAACTACTCTATATAAAACAAAATACAACATGGAGAATATAGTCAATATTTTACAATAACTACAAACAAAGTATAACCTTTCAGTTCAGCTCAGTTGCTCAGTTGTACTGACTCTTTGGGACCCCATGGACTGCGGCACGTCAGGCTTCCTTGTCCATCACCAACTCCCAAAGCCTGCTCAAACTCATATCCGTTGAGTCAGTGAATCACTATATAATACACCTGTAACTGATATAATATTGCACAGCAACTATACTTAAACAAAAAAGAAATTGTTGATTTTTAGTAATATTCTCTCTTCTCCCCAAAGCAAAAAGAAGTTGGTGTTTTCCCATTACCTTAATTCAACTGAGAAGGCCCTCAACATTCAGAGGGCTTATTTTTTGTCTCCTTCCATTTAGGGGCCACAGGATACTTGTGTCTATTTGGAAATCTAAAGGGCAGGAGGTTGTGGCTGCCTAGCTGTTCTGAGAGCAAAGAGAGGATAGTACAGTGACAGTGGTCTACACGCCCAGAATTTGTCTACATAAATGCCACAGTGGTATCCCTTTTTCACCAGGTACTTTTTCCTATTGCTCCTATAACAAATTACCACAAAGTAAGTGGCTTAAAAAAGTGCAAGTGAAAGTCAGTCATGTCTGACTGTTTATGACCCCATGGACTATACAGTCCATGGAATTCTCCAGGCCAGAGTACTGGAGTGGGTAGCTGTTCCCTTCTCCAGGGGATCTTTCCAACCCAGAGATCAAATGCAGGTCTCCCACACTGCAGGCAGATTCTTTACCAGCTGAGCCACCAGGGAAGCTCAAGAATACTGGAGTGGGTAGCCTATCCCTTCTCCAGCGGATTTTCCCATCCCAGGAATTGAACTGGGGTGTCCTGCAATTGCAGGCGATTTCTTTACCAGCTGAGCCACCAGGGAAGCCCTAAAACACAAGTTTCTTACAGTTCTGGTGGTTACAGTCCAAAATGAGTCTTACCAGTGTTAGACGGACTGGTTCATTCTGAGGGCTGCAAGGGAAGATAAAGTCTTTATCCTTTTCTGCTTGTAGAGACTGCTGGCATCCCTTGGCTTGTAGCCACATCACTCAAATTTCTACTTCCACTCTTACATTGCCTTCTCTCCCCTCTTTGCTTCCCTCTTATAAACACCCTTGTGATTATATCAGGCCTTACTATAATATTAGTAGAAATAATCCAGGAAAATCTCATCTCAAAATCCTTAATCACACCCACAATGTCCCTATTATCATGTGAGATAACATATTCACAATTTCCAGAGATTCAGACATTGATATCTTTGAAAGACGATTATTTACTCTACCATAGACCAGAAGTGAGCTTTCTTCAATCCTCCATCTCAAGATTGCCTTAACCCTAGAACAATGGGACCTCAGCAGAAAGAGATGAGATATATCATCAAAATTAGGAGTGGGTAGGAATGGGAGAGTGTTCTTTAACAGCCATCCAGAAGACAGACTAACTTTGTTAAAGAATGTGGAGGTAAATAACTAAATACAACTAATAACTAAAACTATTAACTAATAGATTAACTAATACAACTAATTATTATTAACTATTAACTATTAGTTAATTAACTAATTAACAACTATTAACTAATACAACTAATTAACTATTAACTAATTAACTATTAACTATTAGTTAATTAACTAATTAACAACTATTAACTAATACAACTAATAACTAACAACAAATAACTAAAGACAACTCAAGAGTAAGGCTTAATACCTGCCAAACAGATACATCAAAGTCAAACCACAATAAGGCCTTTCAGGTTAAGACTTTTATTTCTTATTTCTTACTCTTCTACCCACTGTGACCTAAATAGTTCATAAAATGTGGCTATCACAGTGGGGAAGGGCTAAAAGGAGATGCACAATGAAAAAGGTATGCCCCCTTTTATCCTACAGTTAAGTCTGAAATGAACCATTCTCAGGGAAGGAAGAAGCTTTAACTTCAAATGAAGTTCAGAATATTAACCATTACATAGGATTTCACATTTTCATTATTGAAGAGAGACAATTCTTGGGGCAAATGTGACCAGGGAACTTGTAATCATCCAGAAGCTTTAGGACCTGCCAAGATTTCATCCAGTGGCAAAGAAAGAACCAAATCACTAAGCAGATTTGAGCAGACACTGAGGAAGATGGGAAGAAGGCAGACAATTTATAAATTCACTTCATTAAGTTCTACTGCACTGTTACATAAGCTTGTAACAGAAGGAAATGGAAGGCAAGCTCACAGTCAGTATCAGATTCCTGTAACTGTCCTCCAACTCTGATTCCTTAGGGCTCTGTGGCAATGTGCCTTGTCTGCCTGGCCACTGCTCATCTGTTGGCATTTGCTGCTGAGGCCAGGAGCTGGCGAATTCTAAGTTTTCTTTTAGCATGGTCAGGACCTAATGATCCTTGCTGCTGATGAGGCTCCACCAAGGCATTCATTAGCACAATGGACATCCAGATGTTTGGCTCAGACTTAACATTTGGTTCTTAGCCAAGGCTAACCATCCCACACTGCTCATCTGGAGAACTACTTAACTCCTGTAATTGAAACCCCTCTGGGAAAGTCTCCCAGCAGAATCTCAGCTAACTGACTCCCATTATACTCCTGCCAGTGGAGTCAATAAGAAACTTCTTTCTAGTTCCACCTCCACAAAAGAATAGAGAGCAGCCCAGGGCCAGGATCACCTACATGATTTAGGAGATGGAATACCAGACCACCTTACCTGCCTCCTGAGAAACCTGTATGCAGGTCAAGAAGCAACAGGTAGAACTAGACATGGAACAATGGACTGGTTCAAAATTGGAAAAGAAGCATGTCAAGGCTGTATATTGTCACCCTGCTTATTTAAATTTATGCAGAGTACATCATGTGAAATGCCGGGCTGGATGAAACACAAGCTGGAATCAAGATTGCCAGGAGAAATATCAATAACCTCAGATACACAGATGACACCACCCTTATGGCAGAAAGCGAAGAGGAACTAAAGAGCCTCTTGATGAAGGTGAAAGAGAAGAGTGAAAAAGCTGGCTTAAAACTCAACATTCAAAAAACTAAAATCATGGCATCTGGTCCCATCACTTCATGGTAAATAGATGGGGAAAAAGCAGAAACAAGTGACAGATTTTATTTTCTTGGGCTCCAAAATCACTGCATACAGTGACTGCAGCCATGAAATTAAAAGACACTTGCTCCTTGGAAGAAAAGCTATGACAAACCTAGAGATATCACTTTGCCAACAAAAGGCCATCTAGTCAAAGCTATGGTTTTTCCAGTAGTCGTGTACAGATGTGAGAATTAGACCATAAAGAAGGCTGAGCACCAAAGAATTGATGCTTTTTAACTGTGGTGTTGGAGAAGACCTGAGAATCCCTTGGACTGCAAGGAGATCAAACCAGTCAATCCTAAAGGAAATCAACCCTGAATATTCATTGGAAGGACTGATACTGAAGCTGAAGCTCTAGTATTTTGGTCATCTGATGAGAACAGCTGACTCCTTAGAAAAGACCTTGATGCTGGGAAAGATTGAGGGCAGGAGGAGAAGGGGATGAAAGAGGATGAGATGGTTGGAAGGCATCACCAACTCAATGGACATGAGTTTGAGAAAACTCTGTGAGATAGTGAAGGACAGGAAAGCCTGTTGTGCTGCAGTCCATTGGGTTGCAAAGAGTCAGACAAGACTGAGCCACTGAACAAGTGCAAAATGAAAATGTGTGACAGCTTTTTAAAGAATTTCAAGGTGAAGAAAACAGACCATTAAGCCAAGTACAGGGCCCTTCTGAGCACAGGGCCCTCTATGACTTCCCAGGAGCACTAAATGATTTTGGCTAACCAGACTATGCCACCAGTTTTACATTGGTGTGGCCTTTACCAACCAAGGAAGCAAAAGGCAATGCAACTGTAGGGAAAAGCAAGAAGGCAAGGTTGAAGAAATCAGCTGAATATTATTAAACTGTTGTCCTCATTTACAAACATCTCAGCTTTAAACTGTACTTACAGCTTTGGGGTTTGCAAAAGGCTTTTATATTTATTCTCTCCTTTGTTCTTCATGGTATCCTTCAACAGCAGGTAGGCAGGAGTTTCATTTTACATTTGAGGAATCCAGGGCTAGAGAGGGGAAAGAATTCATCCAAGAATATACAGTTAAGAAGAAGTTAAGTTAGAATGATGTATACAATCCCAGTCTGGCATCTCTCCAAATGTTTTCTAAATGACACACCTTTATCTTTGTTAATCACCAGAGTCATAACCAGGAATTATGCTTGGTTTTCCATCTTTCCATGAAATACAGCCCCATTCAACCCACAGAGGATGCACAAGCATGACAGAGTTGCTTCCTTCTTAGCACTGCTCTTCCTCTTTACATCTCCATTCCCCACCACCAACCCCCTGCCCTCCCCCTACACACACACAGAGTCAGAGATCAAATCAGAGACTTGGTCACGTACAGTTCAACTGCCACTCAGCATGGATACTTTGAGTCAGAATCAGATATATGAAAAAACACTAGGGAAACCCTAACCAGATATTCTGATGGTTGGAAGTGGAGTACAGAAACGTACTACTAAAGGACTGAGGCCTGAAAATCTATGAGAGGTTTTCTTTTGAGTTTTGCAAGTGTCATAGAGTAGTGACATGTTAAGCCATTAAGTTTTTCAGACTTTACTGTGAATATGTTTCCAATTCCTTCTTCAGACCAAGTTTTGTCAGGGTGTAGAAAGCAGGTGGGGGTGTCCAAAAACAGGCTAAGGAGAGGGACCATCCAGATGGGACAGGAAAAAAATAATCAGAGAAACCAGGTGATCTGCTTTATACATTCAATACTCTCCAGTTCTGCCTGCTGTCTTTCCTTCTCTCATATAGATAGATTTCAAGTGAGAGGAAGACAGATATTTAAGAAACTAACCTCACTTCTGCTGGGAGAATGTGGTTTAACGTACTTCTTCCTCAAAATTAATTCCCTTCTGCCTAAATTAAAAAGAATACCGGTAACCTTGATACCCCTAAGTCATTAGGGCAATTTTAAGGGCTCTCTGTAGAAGTTCCACTTAGATTTACTCACATTTGTTAAAAAAGATAAAACTCTGAAAAGGAGCCCCACTTCTATGGAGAGGGAAAAAAACATTAATAGAGACTTACAAAATACAAAGTCAAAATTGCACATAAAAGGCTCTCCCCAGGACTAAGTTTCTTAGGAGAAACATATACTTGACAAGAAGAACATTAGATACTTATCAAGTAAGAGGTGCAGTTTGCTCAGATGGTTAGAAAATTAAAACAGTATGGGCCAAGAATGTAAACTTTTCAGTTTACAACACAGCATCACTGAATTAACAAAAACCTGATATCATTAGTATTCCAGAAGCTTCAGCAAAAATGTGATATACAGCTAAAACAGGTGAGGAATTTTTTTTAAAAGGCTGAAACATTTTATACACATTTCCCTAGAATAACTGTCAGAGTACGAAGCATGTCAGTGTAGAGCTCTTTGAAAACGATGCCAAAAGGCCTTTTCATTGCTGTGTGGCAGCCATGTTTGACTAAATACCACTCTAGCCCCTAGCTTTTAAAGCAACTAGCACCTACACAATTCCTTTCCCCAGAAACAGTTCCCCTTTCTCCTCTCTTGGCACTAATCTCGAGTGCCTGCAGTGTATAATTCAGGAATAAAAGCAATATAGCTCTGCAGGTGAAGTCAGTAGCTTGCCAGAGAGAGGCAACTAGGGACAAGCAGATAAGAGAAGTCGCTGTCCTTATCTGCAGCAGGAAGTCTTGCAAAGGCACAGATTTCAGAAAAGTGCCTGAGCCACGCAGTTCCGGCCTTTGAGGCCACACAGCCCAAGAACACCTACTACAGAAATAGGCACACTCATCCATTCCCATAGTTACAGGCCAAACGTCCCCAAAGGAAAACTGACTCAGAATTACCAGTTAAAATGAAAAAGGCAATGTGAGAGCTAAGAGTTAAGATGCTCCCCTCAGAAGCTGAGGTCGGCAGCAGTAAGGGCCTCTTTTGCCCTTACATCTTTGTCCTCCTCTAGAACAGAATCTGAGCACACAGACTAGATGTTATTCATTGCATAGGACCTGAGGCCAAATAGGTAATCAACTGACGACTCTAAAGCTCCTTTGCTTCTCTTAGTTGCCAGGTTCCCACAAACCCCTTTCACCCAGTGAAAGAGAGAGATATCTACTAGCAGCAGAGTTGGGAGGTAACTTCACAGTACTTGCCACTATATTTTCATCTTTGCCTCTGTGAAAAGAAGAAAAGATGCTAGAAGGCTATGGAGGGGACTGTGCTTAGATCCTCTTCCTCTGAGAATTCCCTGTAATGGTGTCAGGATCTTGGAGGAACACATGTGGTGGTGTCTGAAGAGGCTACCTCATGGGCCCAAGGACACAAAGACTCAGCAAAAATCCACGGAGGCCACAGCAGAACTTCCCTTCAAGTGTCTGGGCAGGCTTGGATGAGGAGTCCATCAGTGGTGATCAGTATGACCCAAAGATCAAAGAGCCCTCCCTGCATGTTCTGCTCTGTGCTAGACTCCCAAGACCACTGAACAATGGACGAAGCACAGGGATAAGATAAAGGACCAATGATAACTGAGATTGAATTTCCAACTAGCCTGATGAATTGGGGGCTCAGAGTAGATGAAACCTGATTTAGAGAAAACATATAAAATACTTCTTATGCACCTGAGCTTATGAAATTAAAGTCACGCTCACAATACTACCTTGTCAGCTCTCTTGACCTCTGCCAGAGATTCAGACCAACTGAATACCTAAAAGATAGAGGCTCTGTGCCCTCACAAATTATATAAGATGTTTCATGCATCTTCAGCAGATTCACAGAAAAAAAATACTGAGCTCCAAAACACTGTCACTTCAGCCAGGTGAAATCAGCAGCCTGAACAGGGAGGTGCAATGTGGTTCCTAATCTTTACTTTTATGCTTTAGGCTTATAATCACAAATGTCTCACTCAGGTACCAAGGCAGGGGAGTGAGTACAGGGGAGTCCCTAAACTGAGCATTAGAAGAAAACAGCTGGGTTAGCTGGGATTCTCCTGGGGTGGAGCTGATTGTAAAACACCCAGCTAGGGAACAATGCAGAGTTTATACAATTACCTGCATGTTTGCTGCACTCCTGGGTCTGCTACAGAAATCACAGGCAATCAAATTAACACATGTATCACAGTGTACACCAATGAATTCCCAAGTTTTCAGCAGAGTCTGATTAGTATTAACAACATACCAAGGGAAAGAAGGATTAAGGGATAAACTATTCAGTCATTATGCTATGAATTAAATCAGTTCAATGGTGACTAAGCCTTAGTTTAGGTTGTTGCATGTCCAAAATACTCTCCCCCAACGTATGGCAATCTCTATCCTTCAAACCCTAGCTCTAGACCCATCTTCTATGTGAATTCTGAACTACTATTGGAGATCATGCTATTCAATCAAAGCTTTGTAATAAATACAATATTCTACAAGTCACTAATTACTTCTTCCATGGTAACTATGATTTTATAAGCTCCTTAATCACAAGATTGGGAATATTTACTTCTTTTGTATCTGCTTAATCAGTGGCTCTTAAACCTAGAGATTTTGTGGGCAAGCAAAATCTCCACAAAAAGACTCTGGGGATCTGATAAAAGATTGCAGAAATTTTATTGGCCAAATAAGGACATTTTAAAACCTAGATAGCATATTGAAAAGCAGAGACATTACTTTGCCAACAAAGGTCCGTCTACTCAAGGCTATGGTTTTTCCTGTGGTCATGTATGGATGTGAGAGTTGGACTGTGAAGAAGGCTGAGCGCTGAAGAATTGATGCTTTTGAACTGTGGTGTTGGAGAAGACTCTTGAGAGTCCCTTGGACTGCAAGGAGATCCAACCAGTCCATTCTGAAGGAGATGAGCCCTGGGATTTCTTTGGAAGGAATGATGCTAAAGCTGAAACTCCAGTACTTTGGCCACCTCATGCAAAGAGTTGACTCATTGGAAAAGACTCTGATGCTGAGAGGGACTGGGGGCAGGAGGAGAAGGGGACGACAGAGGATGAGATGGCTGGATGGCATCGCTGACTCGATGGACGTGAGTCTCAGTGAACTCCGGGAGTTGGTGATGGACAGGGAGGCCTGGCGTGCTGTGATTCATGGGGTCGCAAAGAGTCGGACACGACTGAGCGACTGAACTGATCTGAACTGAAAACCAACTAGCAGATTTCTACTGTGTATAAAGGTAACTAGCTAATAAGAAGCAATAAAGACCAACTTCCCCAAAAAACAACCAGAAAGCCTGCCATAAATATTTTTTAAAGTCTGTTGTCTGAAAAAGAAAGAAAGAAAAATATTTACAAATGACAAAATTTAAGTCTCTAGGAAGGCACTAGAGAACTAAAATGGTGGTAAAAACTTATAAAGATATAAAAGGAGAAGGAAACCAAGAAAGGTAATCTGGATCTTTCATTCTAGAATAGGCAGCTTAGAGACCAAGAAACTGAACAATAAATTTGAAAATCTGATGAGATTAGAGGAGAACAAGTGAAATCCAGAGTCTACTGGGGAGGCAAGGTAAATGCTTTAGATTGGGGCACGGGAATTTCTGTCTTAGGCATAGGATGGACTGTAAAAGACCAGCTTACTCAGAGACTATGCCTACCAGTCACTGAAACTGCATTAAGATGATCCAGGACTGTGAGTTCTCATAACCATTTGTCAGTTTAAAGAAAAAGGTAGGAGCCTTTATTTAGGAAGATACTGTCATACTAGAACTCAATTTCTTTCTGTAATATTTTTATGTACAATAAATAAAACAGTGAATTTTATCTCAATAGAAATCTAAAACAAACAAAAAGAAAAGAGAAAATAAAGATAGATTATGTTCAATATATTAATTAAACTTGCTGCTTACCTCAACAGAGACAATACAATCCAGGGGCGGGGGGGACTGAATGATACTATCAAAGTGCTTAAGGAAAATAACTATTAAACAAAACAAAAATAAAATTTTCACTACCTAGATTCAAACTGAGAGAAATAGTAAAAGGGTATTCTTCAGGAGGAAGAATATTCTTCCTCTTGTGGGGTTTAAAATATAGAAAGATACACAATTAGAACAGCATATAATTTGAGAAAAGGTTAAAATGGAGTTACTAGCTGGGCTTCCCTGGTGGCTCAGATGGTAAAAAATCTGCCTGTAATTCAGGAGACCTGGTTTCCATCCCTGGGTTGGGAAGATCCCCTGGAGAAGGGAATGGCTACCCACACTCCAGTATTCTTGCCTGGAGAATACTATGGACAGAGGAAGGCTATAGTCTATGGGGTTGTAAAGAGTTGGACACGACTGAGCAACTAACATTTTCACTTTTTTCATTGTGTTTGAAGCTTGGAAGAAGCCAGGAATGTGTGCTATAATATTTAGGGTATCCACTAAAATAATAATAAAACAGTATATAGTTACCATGCTAATAGAAGAGGAAAAGATAACTAGTTAATCCAAAAGAAGGCAAAATAAGAAGGGACAAAATGAACTTAGAATGAATGGAAAACATATGAAGAATTCGGCAATATGGATTTAAATGCAAATATAGGTACTAATTATAGTGCATGTAAATCAACAAGGTACTCCAATTAAACAACTGTTGGACTAAATACAAATACATATGTTTCATATAAGAAATACATCTTAAACATGAGTATGGAAAACTGCAAGTATAAAGATAGGAAGGATATGTCATGCACACTCCAAACAGAAGAAAGCTGATGACGCTAGACTAATAGACAAACTAAAGGTTAAGGCAAGAAGCATTACTAGAGACACAGTGGGATGTTTTCTAATGATAAAGGGATCAATCAATTAAGAAAATAATTCTAAATTTATATGAACATAGCTATGGAAAGAAGAGAAGCAAAAAGCAAAGGAGAAAAGGAAAGATATAAGCATCTCAATGCAGAGTTCCAAAGAATAGGAAGAAGAGATAAGAAAGCCTTCTTCAGTGATCAATGCAAACAAATAGAGGAAAACAACAGAATGGGAAAGACTAGGAATCTCTTCAAGAAACTCAGAGATACCAAAGGAACATTTCATGCAAAGATGGGCTCGATAAAGGACAGAAATGGTATGGACCTAAAAGAAGCAGAAGATATTAAGAAGAGGTGGCAAGAATACACAGAAGAACTGTACAAAAAAGATCTTCACGACCCAGATAATCACGATGGTGTGATCACTGACCTAGAGCCAGACATCCTGGAATGTGAAGTCAAGTGGGCCTTAGAAAGCATCACTACAAACAAAGCTAGTGGAGGTGATGGAATTCAAGTTGAACTATTCCAAATCCTGAAAGATGATGCTGTGAAAGTGCTGCACTCAATATGCCAGCAAATTTGGAAAACTCAGCAGTGGCCACAGGACTGGAAAAGGGCAGTTTTCATTCCAATCCCAAGGAAAGGCAATGCCAAAGAATGCTCAAACTACTGCACAATTGCACTCATCTCACATGCCAGTAAAGTAATGCTCAAAATTCTCCAAGCCAGGCTTCAGCAACATGTGAACCGTGAACTTCCTGATGTTCAAGCTGGTTTTAGAAAAGGCAGAGGAACCAGAGATCAAATTGCCAACATCCGCTGGATCATGGAAAAAGCAAGAGAGTTCCAGAAAAACATCTATTTCTGCTTTATTGACTATGCCAAAGCCTTTGACTGTGTGGATCACAATAAACTGTAGAAAATTCTGAAAGAGATGGGAATACCAGACCACCTGACCAGCCTCTTGAGAAACCTGAATGCAGGTCAGGAAGCAACAGTTAGAACTGGACATGGAACAACAGACTGGTTCCAAATAGGAAAAGGAGTTCGTCAAGGCTATATATTGTCACCATTTAACTTATATGCAGAGTACATCATGAGAAATGCTGGACTGGAAGAAACACAAACTGGAATCAAGATTTCCAGGAGAAATATCAATAACCTCAGATACGCAGATGACACCACCCTTATGGCAGAAAGTGAAAAGGAACTCAAAAGCCTCTTGATGAAAGTGAAAGTGGAGAGTGAAAAAGTTGGCTTAAAGCTCAACATTCAGAAAACGAAGATCATGGCATCTGGTCCCACCACTTCATGGGAAATAGATGGGGAAAGAGTGGAAACAGTGTCAGACTTTATTTTTCTGGGCTCCAAAATCACTACAGATGGTGACTGCAGCCATGAAATTAAAAGACGCTTACTCCTTGGAAGGAAAGTTATGACCAACCTAGACAGCATATTCAAAAGCAGAGACATTACTTTGCCAACAAAGGTTCATCTAGTCAAGGCTATGGTTTTTCCTGTGGTCATGTATGGATGTGAGAGTTGGACTGTGAAGAAGGCTGAGCGCTAAAGAATTGATGCTTTTGAACTGTGGTGTTGGAGAAGACTCTTGAGAGTCCCTTGGACTGCAAGGAGATCCAACCAGTCCATTCTGAAGGAGGTCAGCCCTGGGATTTCTTTGGAAGGAATGATGCTAAAGCTGAAACTCCAGTACTTTGGCCACCTCATGCGAAGAGTTGACTCATTGGAAAAGACTCTGATGCTGGGAGGGATTGGGGGCAGGAGGAGAAGGGGACGACAGAGGATGAGATGGCTGGATGGCATCGCTGACTCGATGGACGTGAGTCTCACTGAACTCCGGGAGTTGGTGATGGACAGGGAGGCCTGGCGTGCTGCGATTCATGGGGTCGCAAAGAGTCGGACACGACTGAGCGACTGATCTGATTTGATCTAATAACACATCTTTGAAATATATAAGGAAAAATTATGTAGGATTGAACATGGAAATAAGCTGGTAATAAGGTTCAAACTTCTAGTTCAAGATCAGTAAGCACTAGGGATGTAATGAGCAACATGATGGCTATAGTTAACACTGTTGTATGGTATATTTGACCATTGTTAAGAGGACAAACCCTACGAGTTCTGTTATCAGAAGGAAAATATATTTTTCTTTTTCCTTTTTCTTTGTATCATTTGAGATAGGATGGCTGTTAACTAAATTTATTGCAGTAATTGTTTCACAATATATGTAAGGCAAGTCATTATGCTGTACACCTTAAACTTGTACAGGCATACCTCAGAGATATTTCAGGTTTGTTTCCAGACTACTGTAATAAAGCAAATGTTGCAATAAAGCAACTCACACAAATTTTTTGGTTTGCCAGTGCATATAAAAGTTATGTTTATACTATATTGTAGCCTGTTAAGTGTGCCATAGCACTGTCTAAAAAAAAATGTATATACTTAAAATACTTTATTGTTAAAAAGTGCAAGCCATCATCTGATATCACAGGATTGCCACAAACCTTCATTTTGTACATCTGCAAAGCACCAAAAAGCTACATGCAGTAAAATGAGCTATATCTGTACACTGCTGTATGTCAGTTATATCTCAATAAAAACTTGAAGAAAACTGAAACCACACACACACACAAAAGAAAATATAAACAGACAAATCCACAACCACAGGGAGAGTTTAACACAATTACCTAACTGACAGAATAAAGAAGCTATGAATAAAATAATTAACAAATTAGACATAACTGAGACACAGAACAGTGCACCAAAGTGAAGAGAGAATCCTTTGCAAGTACATGATAAAAAATTATACTAAAATTGACCATAATGCTTTAAATTACACAGAGCATGTTCTCTGCCCACAGTGGAATTAATATAGAATAACAAAATATCACTTTAAAAATCCTTATATGTTTTGAAACTAAGAAATACAGTTCAAAATAACCATGGGTCAAAAAAGAAATCACAATGGAGTTTGAAAAATATTTTGAACTAAGTAATCAAGAAAATTGATATAAAAAAAAAGAAAATATGATATATAAAGACTTGAGGCTTAGAGGAAAATTTATAATCTTAAATGAATAACTGAGAAAAGAAGGCAGGCAAGCTGAAAATCACTGTTATAAGAATTTGCTAACTATGGCCCACAGGCCAGTCATCTGCTTTTGTAAATAGTCTTTAGGAAAATATAACCACACCCATTTGTTTAAGTATTGCCTATGGCTGCTTTTCAGAGAAGGCAATGGAACCCTACTCCAGTACTCTTGCCTGGAAAATCCTACAGACAGAGGAGCCTGGTGGGCTGCAGTCCATGTGGTCGCTAAGAGTGGGACACGACTGAGTGACTTCACTTTCACTTTTCACTTTCATGCATTGGAGAAGGAAATGGCAACCCACTCCAGTGTTCTTGCCTGGAGAATCCCAGGGACGGGGGAGCCTGGTGGGCTGCCATCTATGGGGTCTCACAGAGTCAGACACGACTGAAGCGACTCAGCAGCAGCAGGCTGACTGCTTTTGTGCTACAACTGAAGAGGTAACTGAGACAATGACTACATGGTTCACAAGCCTAAAATGGAGCTTTGTAACAAAGTTTGTGGATGTCTTAACTAGGCACTCCTCTCAAGAAGTTAGCAGAAAGCCAAAATGAACAATGAAAATCAAAGAAAAATAAAAATTTAGTTGAAACAGACAAATTCATAAAAAAGTACAACTTGCCAAAACTCACACAAAAAAAAAACCCAAATAATGTTACAACTATTAAAGGATTTAAACTTGTAATTAACTTCCCACAAAGAAAACTCCAAGTTCAAAGGCCTTTTCTTATTTTTTTAATTAGAGGATAATTACAATATTGTGATGGTTTTGCCATACATCAATATGAATTTGCCATAGGTATCCATGTGTCCTCTCCATCCTGAGCCCCCCTCCCATCTTCCTCCCCACCCTACCCCTCCAGGTTGTCACAGAGTACCGGCTTTGGGTGCCCTGCGTCATACATCAAACTTGCACTGGTTATCTGTTTTACACATGGTAATACATATGTTTCAATGCTATTCTCTCAAATCATCCCACCCTTTGCTTCTCCCACTGATTACAAAAGTCTGTTCTTTACGTGTGTCTCTTTTGCTGCCCTGCACGTAGGATCATCTGTACCACCTTTCTAGATTCTATATATATGTGTAAATATATGGTATTTGTCTTTCTCTTTCTGACTTACTTCAGTCTGTATAATAGGCTCCAAGTTCATCCACCTCATTAGCACTGACTCAGATACACTCCTTTTTATAGATGAGTAATAATTCCACTGTGTATATGTACCACAACTTCCTTATCCATTCATCTGCCAATGGACATCTAGGTTGCTTCCATGTCTTAGCTATTGTAAATAGGACTGCAATGAACACTGGGGCACGTGTGTCTTCTTCAATTCTGGTTTCCTCAGGGTATATGCCCAATAGTGGGGTTCCTGGGTCATCTGGTAGTTTTATTCCAAGATTTTTAAGGAAGCTCCATACTGTTCTCCATATTTTATTGAACACTAAAGGATTCATGAACATAATATATCACCAAATTTAAACTTTACGTTTTTTAAAAAAGGGAACACTTCCTCAATTATTTAATGAAGTCAGCATAATTTTAACCCCAATACCTGACCAAAAAATTATGAAAAAGAACATTTATGTGACAATATCATTCAAGAACACAGGTGCAAAAACCTAAACATAAAACTGCAAACTGAATCCCGTATTATATAAAAATGACCACAGTGAGTTTATTCCAAGAATAAAAGGGTTTTTTAAAAAAAAAAAATTATTTTCTAACCCAGCAGGATCCTATAGTCTTCCCTGAACAGGCCTTCTTCCCCTATGCCCTCTGCTTTAGCTCCTCTCTGAAGTAACTAGATGATATATAATCAGCAAATTTCCTGATTTGTTTGCAGATATGATAACTCCCCACCAAATGGAAGATGTTACCTACTTGATGATCCTGAGCACATAACCCTAGACCTCCTGGGACCCAAAGGCTGATAATGTTAACCCTTGTGACATCACCTTGTTCCCTCACCATCAGCCAATCAGAGAACTGTGTATGAGCTGATTATGGACCCTGTGACCCACCCTTCCAAACCTGGCTTTTAAAAATGTTTTGCCAAAACCCTTTAGGGAGCTCAAGGCTATTTAAGGCAAGAGCCACCTTGTCTCCTGGCATGGCCCTGCAATAAACTTTTCTCTGCTCCAAACTCCGACCTTTCAGTTTGCTTGGCCTCACTGTGCTCTGGGCACAGGAAACTGCATTAACAATTTTATAGTGTCGTTTACCACATTAACAGAATAAAGGCCAAAACTCAAACAATCAATTTAGTTGATGTGGAGAAAGTATTTGATAATACCCAACATCTCCTTTTGCTAAAAACTAGTAGTAAATTGGGAATGGAAGTAAAATTTATTTTATAAATGGCATCCACAAAGAAAAACACACAGTTAAAAATCATATGTATATGATAAAGGATAAAGAAGCTGTGCTACATATATATAATGGAATACTACTCAGTCATAAAAAGGAATGCATTTGAGTCAGTTCTAATGAGGTGGATGAACCTCGAACCTATATACAGAGTGAGTAAGTCAGAAAGAGAAATATAAATATCACATACTGACACATATATATGGAATCTAAAAAGATGGCACTGATGAATTTATTTTCAGGGCAGCAATGGAGAAAAAGACATAGAGAACAGACCTATAGACATGGTGGGGGGTGTGGAGAGGGAGAAGGTAAGAGCTATGGAGAGAGTAACATGGATATTTACAATACCATATGTAAAATAGATAGCCAATGGGAATTTGCTGTTTGACTCATGGAATGCAAACAGGGGTTCTGTGACAATCTAGAAAGGTAGGATGGGGAAGGAGATGGGAGGGAGGTTCGGGAGGGAGGGGACATGGGTGTACCTATGGCTGATTCTTGTTGATATATGACAGAAAACCACAAAATTCTATAAAGCAATTATTCTTCAATTAAAAAATTTTTTAGAAATCATATGTAATGGTGAAATAGTGACTATTTGGCCCTTAACTTAAAATCAGATAACCATTTCCCTATCAACACTTCAATATGGATCTAAAGGTCCTAATTAGTGAAATGAGGCAGAAAAAAGTGGAAACAGTGACAGATTTAATTTTCTTGGTTTCCAAAATCACTGTGGACAGTGACTGTAACCATGAAATTAAAAGATGCTTGCTCCTTGGAAGAAAAGCTATGACCAACCTAGATAGCATATTCAAAAGCAGAGTTATCACTATGTTGACAAAGGTCTGTATCGTTAAAGCTATGATTTTTCCAGTAGTCATGTATAGGTATGAAAGTTGGACTATTAAGAAGGCTGAGCACTGAAGAATTGATGCTTTTGAACTGTGGTGTTAGAGGAGACTCTTGAGAGTCCCTTGGACTGCGAGGAGATCAAACCAGTCCATCCTAAAGGGAAATCAACCCTGAATATTTACTGGGAGGACTAATGCTTAAGCGCCAATATTTTGGCCACCTGATGCGAAGAACTGACTCACTGGAAAAGACCCTGATGCTGGGAAAGATTGAGGGCAGGAGGAGAAAGGGGTGACAGAGGATGAGATGGTTGGATGGCATCATCAACTCAATGGACATAAATTTGAGCAAACTCTGGGAGATAGTAAAGGACAGGAAAGCCTGTTGTGTGCTGCAGTCCATGGGGTTGCAAAGAATTGGACATGACTTAGTGGCTGAACAGAGGTCCTAATGAATGAAATGAGACAGGAAAATGTAATACAGGTGTAATTATTAGAAAGAAAAAGTAATACAACTTTTTCCATAGACAACGTAACTGTATACATAAAAAATTCTAAGGAACCCACAAAAACCCTTTGAAATATTTTAAATTATTAATTTAAAAAGTCAATAAGCAGGACTTCCCTCATGGTAGAGTGGTTAAAAATCTGCCTGCCAATGCAGACGACATGGGTGCAATCCCTGGTCCAGGAAAATCCCACATGCTGAAGGGCAACTAAGCCCATGCACTGCAACTATTAAGCCAGAGTGCCATAGCTACTGAAGTCTGCATGCTCCAGAGCCTGAACTTGGCAACAAGAGAAGCCACTGCAATGAGAAGTTGATGCACCAGAATGAAGAATAGCCCCCGCTCACTGCAACTACAGAAAGCCCACATGCAGCAACGAAGACCCAGCACAACTAAAAATCAACAATTTTTAAAAAGTCAATAAACATTTTTTTTACCCTAGGAACAAGCATATTAGAAAATAAATTCTACATTATTATTCACAGTAATATCAAATAATAATTTTATAAAATAAATTTAATAAAAGATGTATGTAAAGTACCCACTGAAAACTAAAATATTGATAAGAGAAAATAAAGGATATAAAAAAGAGCATGGTATTTATCATGCCCATGGATTACAAGACTTCAAAATATCTATTTTCTCCAATTAGAGCCACAGCTTCAAAGTCAGAAGACTTACATTACCTAATTTAAAGACTTGCTCTATTTAAAAATATAATTACAAAGACATGCATCACAACTAACTGAGCCCGTGCTCTAGGGCCCACAAGTCACAACTACTGAACAACTCTAGCATAGCTAGAGCCTGTGCTCTGCAGTAAGAAAAGCCATAGATAGGAGAAGCCTGCACACCAGAACTAAGAGTAGCTCCCAATCAGCAACTAAAGAAGGCCTGTGTGCAGCAACAAAGACTCAGAGAAACCAAAAATAAATAAATCAAGAAAAAGAAAACAAACAACATGCAGGAAACAAATATATATTTAAGTGAAATAAGTCAATCTGAAAAGGCTACATCCAGTATGATTCCAACTATACGACATTCTGAAAAAGGCAAAACTACAGAGACAGGTGAAAGATCAGTGGTTGCCAGACGCTGGGGAGAAGGGAGAAATGAACTGGCAGAGCACAGAGGATTTTTCCTATGTTTAGTTGCTCAGTCGTGTCCTACCCTTTGTGACCCCGTGAACTGTATCCCACCAGACTCCTCTGTCCAAGGGGAATCTCCAGGCTAGACTACTGAAGTGGGTGGGTTGCCAAGCCCTCTGCCAGAGGATCTTCCCAACCCAGGGACTGAACTCAGGTCTCCCACATTGCAGGCAGATTCTTTACTCTCTGAGCCACCAGGGAAGCCCATGCTGGCTTTTCAGCATGACACTATTCTGTATGATATTACAATGGAGGACATATGTCATAAATCTGTCAAAACCCATAGACTGTACGACACCAAGAGGGAACCCTAATGTCAACTATGGATTTGGTGTGATGAAGTTATAGGTTATAACAAATTTATTACTTTGGCATAGAATGTGGATAGTGGGGGAGGCAGTGCATGTGTTGGCAGCAGAGGGTACTTTACACTCAATTTTGTTGTAAATCTAAAACTGCTCTAATATCTATTAAAATGTGGGGGGGGCAGAATTAACCTTGACTTCTACCTACCTCACATGCCACACAAAATTGGGGATTTATAATAGTGGGAGAGGTGGTGATGAGGAGAATAGTTTCTGTTCCATTTTGCGATCAAAAACTGCTCTAAAAAAATAAAGTCTATTAAAATTGAAAAAAAATGAATATTGACCTCTACACCACACCATACACAAAATTTAACTGTTTATACATAATAGAGCCAAGCATGAAAGCTAACACTGGAAAGATTCTAGAAATAAACATAGGTGAAAAACTTTATCAATTTGGGTAGGCAGATTTTTCTTACAACACAAAAATATTAAACATAAAAGAAATATTGATGAATTCTTCCCCATTAACTTTTTTATCAAAATATACCATTAAATGAGTAATAAGAAAAGGTACAGATGGGGAGAATATGTTTTCTATATATATATCTAAAAAAAGGACTTGTATTCAGAACTTAGAATTACTACAATAATAGAGACAATCCAATAAAAGTGAGCCAAAGAGTTAGACACTTAATAAAATAAGGTATATGAATGTCCAATGAGTACATGAAAAGGTACTCAACACCATTAACCATCAGAGAAGTCTAAATTAAAACCAAAATGAGATAATACTTCACAGCCACAAGAATGGCTGAAACGAGGAAGACTGACAACACTAAATATAAGTGAGACTGTGGAATTCTTAAGAGAAAGCTCTGATTACTCATCTCTTTGTCCCTTATAACCAGTATTGTACCTGAAAATAGGGGAGTGTTGAAGTAAATATTCAAGGGATAGCTGCATTGATGAATAGGAGAGAGAAAAGGTTGCAGAGAAGAGCAAAAATGAGAGCAACAGGAAAGAAAGAGGGGGAAAATGAAGGGCAGAAAAATAAGAAATATGAGAAAAAATTAGAAAAAAATTATATCATGTTTAAATTGCACTGCTTAAACAGTAAAATACATTTGGAAAACAAAACAAATATCAAATCAATCCCTCTTTAACAAAATCCAAAACATTTTCAAAATTTAATTACCAAGAAATTCAGGAAATCCTTTTATGCAAACAACTTGGCAGAACGTGAAATGCAAGAAATTCAGTATTCTATAAGGGACAAAGACCAACATAAAACTGAACTACCACTTAAGGCCCTTCCAAAATGCTCTTAGTAATGTTTTGATAAGTTATCCTTATGATAACTTAAAAATGTTCAGGCATCACGTTTAATGCTTGAGGCCCAAGTTTATTCAGGTCTTTTTTTTTTTTTTTAACCAAATGACCCCAATTATAATAGGGCACATTATATCAAATGCACCCTTATTATATGTGTAGGATCCAAATCACAGAGGACTCCATTTGGTTTTAAAATATCACATGATTAACAATTTTGTTTTTTTCTAGGTAACTCAAATTATCTAGATTTAAAATTATACATTCATAATATCAAAGTACACTGATCTCTTCACTAAACTGTATCTATGCTGAATGGAATCAGGTATGTTGCACTGTACTCCAGTCCACCTTCAGCAAACTGCCATGGCTTTCCTTTAAACTCCCACCACTGTTTTCATCCTTGTTCATACCTATAGGTGGGCTCTAGGAGTAATCTTGCTAGCATGGGTAAGAGGCTGTTGATATAAGCCATGGATACTTGTCTATCCTATATTTCCATTATATTTTTCTAAATGCTTGAAATCAAGTGAGATCAACAGGTAAACATAAAACATAAGAACACATCATATCCCCAGGGCCTGCATTCATAAAAAAAATTTGGCATTGAAACATGTAAAATATCATGTAAGAAACGAGTTGCCAGTCCAGGTTCAATGCACGATACTGGATGCTTGGGGCTAGTGCACTGGGATGACCCAGAGGGATGGTATGGGGAGGGAGGAGGGAGGAGGGTTCAGGATGGGGAACACATGTATACCTGTGGCGGATTTATTTTGATATTTGGCAAAACTAATACAATTATGTAAAGTTTAAAAATAAAATAAAATTAAAAAAAAAAGAATTAAAAAAAATTGGGGAAGTTGGAGAAATATACCTTCATATTGAATTCATACTGAAAATACCCCAGATACCCTGTCAATAGAATGTTCCCTTGATTCTCAGGAATTCCCACGGATGGTCACAAGCATGCCATTTTGGGCACTCTGTGCCCAGATCTTTGCTCCTATTTTTCAAATAATAAATGTTTCCATCCACTATTCCCTTATGGTTTCTCCTCTGCTAGATTACATGTTGCTAAAAGGATAAAGAACTTTATGCAGAGGCAAAAATAATTAACCAAGTGGTATTTCCCCTTCCAGGAAATATTTTTAAAAGGTTACAAGGGGGCTCCCGAAACAAGCATAACACACATAAGACTACCGGTACTGGCTATTCCACAAGTCTCTGGTATGGGATTACACAATGCTAGTTAATTGCCTCTTAGCACATGTACACTACAAAAGAAGCCTCTTTGACAGAAGGCAGTATTGTCTATTTCCTTCAACATTTTGAGGGCAAAGGAATCATGCTGCCTTCACACTTTTCCCAAAGAAGTAATTCAGCATTCAGAACTGTGTGAAAGACCTCTGTATTTGGCACCACCGTGTTCAGTAAAGGGTTAACTCTGCAGGCCTGGCTTATTCAAATCCTCCTGCAAATTCCGAAGGTATTCAGGACTAACCCTTAACAGACTACAGGGAAATATCCTATAAACCTTTGGAATATCCTGCCTGATCAGAATGTCTTTGTATATCTGGGGCCTTGGACCACAGCAGACTGAACTTGAACACTGCTTTTTGTGACCCTGGGCCACACTGGAGTTTGATCATGGAGAGGGGGAAGGTGTGGGGGAAGGCTGTGCTGGAGACTGAGTAGCTAAGATCAGTCATGTGGAGCTCCATGCCTATCAGATCAGATCAGATCAGTCGCTCAGTCGTGTCCGACTCTCTGCGACCCCATGAATCGCAGCACGCCAGGCCTCCCTGTCCATCACCAACTCCCGGAGTTCACTGAGACTCACATCCATTGAGTCAGCGATGCCATCCAGCCATCTCATCCTCTGTCTTCCTCTTCTCCTCCTGCCCCCAATCCCTCCCAGCATCAGAGTCTTTTCCAATGAGTCAACTCTTCGCATGAGGTGGCCAAAGTACTGGAGTTTCAGCTTTAGCATCATTCCTTCCAAAGAAATCCCAGGGCTGATCTCCTTCAGAATGGACTGGTTGGATCTCCTTGCAGTCCAAGGGACTCTCAAGAGTCTTCTCCAACACCACAGTTCAAAAGCATCAATTCTTCAGTGCTCAGCCTTCTTCATAGTCCAACTCTCACATCCATACATGACCACAGGAAAAACCATAGCCTTGACTAGATGAACCTTTGTTGGCAAAGTAATGTCTCTGCTTTTGAATATGCTGTCTAGGTTGGTCATAACTTTCCTTCCAAGGAGTAAGCGTCTTTTTTAATTTCATGGCTGCAGTCACCATCTGTAGTGATTTTGGAGCCCAGAAAAATAAAGTCTGACACTGTTTCCACTCTTTCCCCATCTATTTCCCATGAAGTGGTGGGACCAGATGCCATGATCTTCGTTTTCTGAATGTTGAGCTTTAAGCCAATTTTTTCACTCTCTACTTTCACTTTCATCAAGAGGCTTTTGAGTTCCTCTTCACTTTCTGCCATAAGGGTGGTGTCATCTGCATATCTGAGGTTATTGATATTTGTCCTGGCAATCTTGATTCCAGCTTGTGTTTCTTCCAGTCCAGTGTTTCTCATGATGTACTCTGCATATAAGTTAAATAAGCAGGGTGACAATATACAGCCTTGACGAACTCCTTTTCCTATTTGGAACCAGTCTGTTGTTCCATGTCCAGTTCTAACTGTTGCTTCCATGCCTATGACTGACCCCTAATAAAACCCTGGCCACCAAGCCGCCAATGAATTTATTTTTTGGCAACACTTTTCATGTGCCATCACACTTTGTTAATGGGAGAATTAAATGCCACCTGGGCAATTCCACTGGGAGAGGACAAGTGGATGCCTGTGCCCAGTTGCTCCTGGGCTCTGCCCTAGATGCCTCTTCCCTTTGCTGATTTTAATTTGTATCCTCTCACCATAATGAACCATCATGATGAGTACAGCTTTTCTAAGTTCTATGAGTCCTTCTAGCAAATCGTCCAATAGGAGAATTGTCTTGGTGACCCCTGATTCAACTATGTTCTCATACAACTGATAAAATAGTCTTTCGTTGATGAGTGGTGTGCTAGCTTGTTCTTGCACCCTTGAGCTGTCTCTCTCTCTCTCTCTGCCTATGTCTACTGTCTGTCTGTCTGTCTCTCTGTAGATAGATAGATGTTCATTAGATAGGAAATTAATTTACTGCTATAAGCAACCATTTTGACAAACTGCAAGAAAAGACAAGTGTGAAAATGAGAGTTATTTATATTCAGACAAATGGCAGACAAGTCTACACAACAGCCCAAAGGCAAAATATCGGTGCCTCTGGGAGGGAGACAAATTAGCCTGGCATTTTTAATTAAAATTGGCTGCTTCCTGGGATGCAAAGTTTTTTATTTTCCACTCCTCTCTCATCAAAGACAAGAGCCACATATTTTAAGTATGTTTCTAAAATTAAAAATGCAAGCACGAAATTTGAGGATGTATTAAAGTGTATTAGTTTACCTTTATTGGGTTTTCCCTGACAGCCTTAGTATAATTTGAATTTTCATAACTAAAATATCCACTCGTACAAAGAAAATCTGAAAGCAGAGAGGTAAATTTTGAACTGATTTTGACTTTCTGGCATTTTTTTGTGACACTTACAGCCTATTTTCATTACCCAAAGCTATTATACAATGTTCTAGCCAATGTGGAGGGACAGAGAGAAAAGATAGTATAAAATCCAAGGAGTGAAAAGAGAAAGCAAGAGCAAACACCATGTAATATCTGGAAACTCCTAAGTCTCCTTGGACCTGAGAATACTCTGCCAGCCACTGTAAAATGACACTGATACAGTCTTATCCTTTCAGGCCTCTCCACCTCCTTCCCCCTCAAGCTATCCTAACATCTTTCCTATTCGGACAGAGTCCTACACAGAATGCTTTCCTGATGCCTAGCCAAGATGGTATCATAGGCACCTAAATTTCCTTCTTCCTTACCAAACTTTGCTCGACTTACTTCTTGTCTTTTCATAATCCTATAGTCTTCCATATGTCTCTGGGTGGTAATAGGCTTATCAGATAGGATACATAGATTCTGGCTCCTAAGCCAGGCAGTGTAATTTTACTATCAAGTTCAGCTTTTACACTCTATTTGCTCCTGTTAGCTCAACTGGTAAAGAATCCACCTGCAATGCAGAAGACCCCGGTTAGATGCCTGGGTCAAAAAGATCCCCTAGAGAAGGGATAAGCTACCCAGTCGAGTATTCTTGGGCTTCCCTGGTGGTTCAGACAGTAAAGAATCTGTCTGCAAGGCGGGAGACCCGCGTTTGATCCCTGGGTTTGGAAGATCCTCTGGAGGAGGGCATGGCAACCCATTCATATCTTGCCTGGAGAATCCCCATGGACGGAGGAACCTGGCAGGCTACAGTCCATGGGTTCACAAAGAGTTGGACATGACTGAGTGACCAAGCACAGCACACAGCACAGCACTTTTCCTATAAGTAGAGCGTGCTGGAAGGAGATGAGCAAACTGTTGATCCGAAGCTCCAGTCATAGATGAAGTCAACTATGAAAGAGGTTTGTTTGCCCATTCAAATAACAATTGTCTCATACCTTTAGGTGAGAACTGCCTCGCTGAAACCTGGCAACAACTTCAGCTCAATCTAGAAAACTGGGTATCTGTCCTTCCTCTTTAAGATACCAAGGTCTTGTTTGGTCCTAGGAAAAATATTCAGCTAAAATTGGATTAAGGAACTCAATCTCTTGTCTGCATGTCTTTTTAGAGTAGCAAAAGGTACAACACATTTTTCCCTCATCTACTTTATTTAGGATGTTGACCATTCCATAAGTGGTGAACACTGAATATTTCATAAACTGAGACCAGCAGAGGAACCATTATTTGTATTTAATGTTCTTCTGTCCTACTTTCTGGGCTGTTTCTGACCAAGCTTATATCAAAGCCTTTGTACCCTTTCATTCACCATTCAAGTAACACATTTAGTAGTCAGACAACTACCATATGCCAGGCATTGTGCAATTTGCTGAGTTCCATTTCTCCTGTAAACTCTGGTGTTTTTATATGATAGTAGTTTATGATACTTCCCCTCCAAGATAACATATTTGCACTTTCACAGTGACCTTGAATGCCCTATATCTAGGAAGTAACTCTAATGGTGAATTTATACATGATTATTTATTCAGTATTATCCAGTACTCTTCAAATCATAATCTATAAATCATCAACTAGATTTCATACTAGTAACAAAAGGTACACTTGTAGCCAACATTTCTTTCAAATCACCTCATCAAATAACTATGCCTATACCCACCCTTGAAACTGAAGCTTTCTCTTAAAAGACCCTATCAAGCATGAAGTGTGAAGACCATTTATGCAGGTGACAGTCCACAGGTGATTCAGAACAATCCCTGACAATGTGTACCTTTGCTCTCTTGTGGTACTGATTTCACTGAGTCCTGAAGCTCTCTTTAGATTAAAAGCAACCACTCAGTTGTCTCTCCTAGACCTCCAGAATGAAGACTCCACACATCAGTCTTAGAGGAAAACAAGAGAACAACTGCTGCTTATAATCCTAACTTTGAATAATCATGATGAGAGTAAATAATAATTAGCATACTACACTTAAGAAAAAGGAAAGCTAGGAAGAGAGTAGGTTGTTTTGGAAATAACATCTCTGTAAAATGAAGTATATGTATAGAAATAGGCCTGAAAAGACGTTCACCCAGATGATGTGATGGTTATTTCTGGATAATAGGATTATTAGGGATTTTTAGAAAGTTTTTTCTTGATTATATTTCTACTCTTTCTAAAAAACAGTTTGTAATTGAGCTACTTTCAATAAAAATAGTTAAAATCTGTATATGAGTACTGTGGCATCACCAACTGGATGGACATGAGTTTGAGCAAGCTCCAGGAGTTAGTGATCGACAGGGAAGCCTGGCATGCTGCAGTTCATGGGGTCGAAAAGAGTCAGACACAACTGAGCAACTGAACTGAACTAAGGAATACTTAAGGAAGTGGCTTTTAGGATCATAGACATCTAAGAGTAGTAGTTTATTAAGATAGTATAAGCATCTAATACAGTGCCTAACACATAGAAAGTGAAAAACTGTTCATAAAATCAGAGCAAAATGTGTTTTCCTTTGTACACAAAGAATGATTTTAGCATTTCAGCTGCAATGCTTTCACTGTGGAAATATCTATATTTTAAATTAGTAATCTTTGAATTTGACTTGTAATTTGCATATTACCTGATAAACTCTCCTTCTTTCAAATTTATCCCATGTGTAAACTTTGGAAAATGGGCTGGGCTGCAATGGGAAAATCTTGTATTTCATTACATTAGCTTCAGTTTAGCAATACTGTTGGAGGCTCCATTCATGAGCATTAGTCTAAATCACCTAAATCTGACCCTAAACTCTCAAACCTTCCCATGAAAAAATGTTAAGTTTTGAAACATTACTGAAAGAACGTCTGTGAAACCACTAGAAATTCTGTAATGCATGCTCTTTAAATTTGATCATTACTAACACTCAATCACTTAGAAACTAAAAGATTTTGATCTCAGCAACAGAGTGAGTTTTCTTTGCAGCCATGCATTTTGAAAATATATCCAGATGGACGTGTGACTTTGCAAACCTGCTTAATTGTGATAAAGAGCCATTTCTTTTGGTCACATTCTCGTACTAAGATGCTGACAGAATTCATGAAGGAAATAATGATGATGTATGGCATAAATCCAAAAAGAGTTTCCTTAAAATTTTACTGTATTTTTGGCTGTGCTGGGTCTTCATTTCTGTGCAGGCCTTTGTCTATTGCAGTGAGCAGGGTCTACTCTCCAGCTGTGGTGTGCAGGCTTCTCATTGCGGTGGCTTCTCTTGCTGCAGCTCCCAGCCTCTGGAGCACAGGCTCAGCAGTTGTGGTGCATGGGCTCAGTTGCTCCACGGCATGTAGTAGTTGGGGCTTTGGGTACTGATGGGTATTCTGCTTATTAAACAATCTTTTTTTTAAAAAAATCTTGACATGTAAAAATGCATTTTGTAAACAGCTTCGACTTCTCTGGTGGTCCAGCAGTTAAGACTCCATGCTTCCATTGCTAGGGGTAAAGGTTCCATCCCTAGCTGGGAAACCAAGATCCCACATGCCACAGAACGGCCAAAAATAAAGAGAGAATCAATTAAAAAAAAATACAGTTTGGGTCTTCCTTGGTGGCTCATTGGTAAAGAGCCAAAGCAGGAGACACAGGTTCAATCCCTGGTCCAGGAAGATCCTACATGCCGTGGAGCAACTAAGCCCACTGCAATAGACAAAAGCGACTAAGCTCACTGCAACAGACAAAAGCCTGCACAGAAATGAAGACCCAGCACAGCCAAAAAATAAATTCAAATTAAAACAAAATAATGTGATAGCTCCTTTTGCTTAATCCATCAGGTTAAACCACTGTTTGTTTATTTGTTTGTTTGTTTTTAAGAAAGTCAGATTCTATTTAGAACTATACCATTGTTGATTACTACAGCTTGAAGAGGGTACTCTGGGTACCACCAAGTCAAATGGCTTCTTCTCCGACAAAGTGAGCCAAACTTGAGCTAAAACTATTGCCATTGCTCTGGTTAAAAAAGTCTTGAACAAATCTAGTAGGCTGGGCTTAGGAGAGAAAGAAGCTTCTGGAAGGAAATTCATCCTACAGAAAGAAAGAGACAGATGGGAAAAGACAGAAAACTTGACCTTGCAACAAAGTCTTAGTGATCAGAAGGGAGAAGTGACGCCACATTTAGAAAATGACTTACACTCAACTGTGTCCTTGGCCCACCCAGATGGATACATCTGAGTTCTAAGAAGAGAAAATACTGTGTGTATGTTGCAAAATGCTGTTTCAACAAAAAGCTCTAATACTTTGGGAAAGAAGCAGATTATTCTGGAACTCCTCTAATCACTCAGGAAAAAATGAGAGAGAAGTCTCTCTGCCACAGAGAGCTGCTTATCTGTTCCACCATCAGTTCTTCCAATTATCAGAGGGGGTGAATTGAGAGGAGCAGCAATATTGCCCAAGGGAAGAATGGCAGCACCCAGCAGAACACTGTAACTTCCCCTGAGGGGGTCATAGACCAATGACACGGCCCCTATAGTTTAGGAGAGTACAAGAACAGTGGCAAGTACCACGCCACACAAACAGTACACCACAGCACCTAACAGAGTGACAGCACTTGCCAGTAGGAAACTAGTGCCAGGTAAACCATAGCCCAGAAGGAGAAGCGCTCAGCAGAAGCACACAACACAAGCTGTGTGGGCTCACAGGGTTTATCTGGACACGCTGAGAAATCACAGGCAGAAGACAAGGAACAGTAAGATGGGAAGAGCTTGTGTGTATGTGTGGTCAGTCGAGTCTGACCCTTTGCAACTCCATGGGCTCTGTAGTCTGCCAGGCTCCTCTGTCCATGGGATTTCCCAGGCAAGAATATTGGAGTGGGTTGCCATTTCCTCCTCCAGGGGATCTTTTCTGACCCAGGGATAAAACCTGCATCTTCTGCACTGGCAGGCAGACTCTTTACCAGCTGAGCCACTGGGAAAGCCCTAAGATGGGGAGAAAGCCTTGGCAAAGATTTAGTAGTCTTGTGTAAGTAGGAAGAAGAAAGAGTCTGTGAAATTTAGCACTGTTAATGTTCCTCAGTTTCCTTACCTACAAAATGAAGGTAATCATATTCCTATGTCTAAGGAATGTTGTAAGAGTTAAATGGAATAATATGAAAAGCATTTAGAATAGTATCTGGCACAAGAAGCACTATGTTGAAGTTATAACTGTTATTTATTATAAACTCATTCTGCAGTATATTCTGGTTATTTATTCATTCATTCATTCAACCAATGGCTGAACTTTAATTTTAAAACATCCACAAGTCGTTCTCTTAAGTACTACCCAATGTAGATTTCTATGAACTTAGGTATAATGAGCAACTCCAACTAATCTTCAAAAATCCCAGATATAATATGAATCATTTATATTGTTAAAATTTCACTAACAGATAACTCACCTGCACTTTAGAATTATTATCCTTTATAATCAAGTAAATATCACTATAGGTGTCACGACTTTCTCTAACATTCAGTGCGTATGAATTGCAAGGTTGATCGGCTAGTCCCTTCTTATTTAGCACTATATTTACAATCAGGCTAACTAGATTGGTGTCTGCTTTATTCTGACTTGATTAATTAGCTAATCTTATCTTAGGTGTGGGAAACTAATTCAGATATCATTTAGTACATACATACTCTAACATTCTTTTTTCCTTCAAAAGTATAACTTCACTAAAGTAACAAGACTTGCCAAAATAAGTTCCTCTCTTAGAGCAAGAAGTAAAGAAATAAAAGCATTAGGTTCATGAACTCTCAATTGTTTTATGTCATTTCTGACTCCCTATGAGAGAGAAGTGAAAATGATCCTTCAGAAACCCTGAATCTCCTTCACAGGATCTAAAGTTTTCTGGAGCTCCTGAGTGTATGTAAGGTTTACTGCAGTAACTTGGAGTGGTAGGACAACCCTCATAAAACAACTTCCTTACTCTAGAATTTTCTCACATGAAAGGTTGACTTGAAGCTGCCTATTACAGTATCTTAAAAGAGAGACCACAGCTGTTTTCACTCATGCTCTAAGCTCCCAGTCTGTGTTTCCTCTCCTCTATGGCAAACAGAGGAGAGAAACAGACAGAAGGGCATGTCAGGTTCCAGTTATGACTACCACTAGGTTCCCAGTTGGTACAAGTGACTGGTGAAGTTGCCACCCACTGAAATGGGTAACACTGGGAGACCATCAGGCATTCAGGCAAACATGTAAGTTTGCCTTTTGTGTTTCCGAACCAAGTACACAGGAAATACATGCAGCCATCTGCTTACCCAGGCCAAGACCCTTCTCCTACACTACCATTCTAGACTATTCCTTGCCCCTTTTTTCTTCTCACCACACTGACAAGTGTTGTTGTTGTGTAGCTGCTCAGTCACGTCGGATTCTTTGTGACCCCATGGACAGTAGTCTGCCAGGCTTCCTCTGTCCATGGGATTCTCCAGGCAAGAATACTTGAGTGTGTTGCCATGCCCTCTTCCAGGGAATATTCCTAACCCAGGGATCAAACCGTGTCTTCTGCATTGCAAGCAGATTCTTTACTGCTGAGCCACCAAGGGAAGTAGAACATTCCAATTCTGTGTCCTATTTCATCAGGAATTTTCTCTTTCTGGTTTATTCCAGAAACAAATTCTAAGGCATTGCTGCTGCTGCTGCTAAGTCACTTCAGTCGTGTCCGACTCTGTGTGACCCCATAGACGGCAGCCCACCAGGCTCCCCCATCCCTGGGATTCTCCAGGCAAGAACACTGGAGTGGGTTGCCATTTCTTTCTCCAATGCATGAAAGTGAAAAGTGAAAGGGAAGTTGCTCAGTCGTGTCCGACTCTTCGCGACCCCATGGACTGCAGCCTACCAGGCTCCTCCGTCCATGGGATTTTCCAGGCAAGAGTACTGGAGTGAGGTGCCGTTAATGGAGGCCAAGTGGGTTCTTCCATCCATCTTTCCACAATTGGGCTATAATAGAAACTTACAAAGAATCAACAAACAATAGGAGTTTGGGGTCCTACAGCAAGGGCAGGGAGGAATGCATTTTTGTAAAGGTGCACATTTCAGTGCCCTTCAAATTATAATATACAAGATTCTGGTCTGATTTTAATAAAACATCAAAGGAAACATAAGTAAATTCACATATCCTTCTGCATGGAACTTTCTCCAGTTGTCATCAGGTAGAAATGACAACTCCCTGCCTTGAACTCACATAGGACTTTCTTTTACACTTTTTAATAGGGACCTTACCATTTTAATATTTTTATCCCATTTACCTGTGTACATGTATCTCCCATTCTGCAAAGTGACTCAATTCCCTCTTGTTCCTTCTCTTCTTTCCCCACTTTTCATACACATGCATGTGCACACACACGCCCCACTCTCTCACTACTACTGCACTGTGATTTGCAAATAATGCATGTGCAGTCAACAGCTGTGGATAATAAATGTCAGAAGATGGATTTTAAAGCTTTATTTGTACATGGAGAAAGTCTTTCTATTCTGGCCTATGATTAAAAGGCATCACAAGCAATCAAGTTTTGTCTCTCCAGATCACAATCATAATACGCCACTTCCAAAGTATTGTCTAAACCACATTTGCTTTTATTTTTTATTTGTTTAGCAGATTGAAGAAACTACCTTATGTGCTTTCAAGCTATTGACATTTCATCTAATGCCAAGGTCAAGAGTTAAGATGTCTCAAGATACTATGAGACAAAAGACAAATATAAATTTACAGATTGGTTTGTAAAAGAACCTTATTAATTTAGACCCCAACAATGTGAAATTTGTTATTTGAAAAAAGTTTGGTATCCAAAATAATAGCATGAGCAAAATTTCAAGAACATATTTATACTTTTAACCAACAATTTCAAGTATTTTGTAACAAGTGCATTGTTTGCCATTAATAGATATGCAAATAACAGATATGAAAATTATAGATAATTAGCTACTCACTAAGGAAGCTTCTGTAAGGAATTCTATTAAGCTATATTGTTTAATATTTCTAATTCTTATTATGTTTTAATTATTTTTGTCTTTCTCCTGCTACTAGAAATCAAGCCTGATGATAATAGGGTTTTGTCTATTTTGTTCACTGCTATGTTCTCTGCACTAAGAACAGTGCCTGGCATGCAGAGATGTTTAATAAACAAGTTGCTAAATAAGTAAAAGAATGGATGATATTACTAAGTGTATTTGAAAGTGACGGAATATTTTTAAAACACTGAAATATTACTATTTGAATTCAAATTGTGAACTAATGCAAGAGTCCCCCTAGTGTTCCAATCAGTGCCCCTTATTAACTTTAACTCCAAAGCTTTGTCATTTTGGAAATCATCACTACAAATTAGTAGAGAAATTTTCAGTCTTCTACAAAGCCACAAGGGTAGAATCACTTTTAGAATTGCAATATAAATTCAGAGACATATAAAGAATTTAATTTCCTTGGTTTGACTGCTCTGTTTTCAGCTATTCCAACCAGCTCATTGACCAAAATAATATACAGCTGATCTATAAAGTAGATAAATCACAGCATGCCATGTATTAGGAAGACATTTTGTGCAAATTTCTTTTAAGACTGAATTGGTCATAAAGCCTGAAACATCTTTTTCCCCACTCTGCCATCTTCCCTCCTACACCACCTATAACCTACTCAAAGCATTTCTGAGAATTAGTGTTCAATTTCCATGTACTTCACTCAAGCAAACAGGCTAAGAAACTTGGTGCTTAAAGAGCATCGTTTTTAAAGAACAAAACAATTATACCTAATCTCGTCTGCAAACAGAAAGAGGCTTCAATGTTGAAAGCATGTGTTCAGTCTCCACCAGCTCAGAAACTGCAGCGTTCTCATTGGCATTTGTTTACTGTATTCTTTGATCATTTCTGACACCACTATTACCAACTTTGTCTATACTAATATCATTCTATGACTTGTAAGTAATACAGCAGAAGCAGAGGTAAACAGTCAGCAAGTGGAATGGCTTGGCTTTCACAATTGCACCAGATCTGGCTACTGGTTTTTGCCTAATCTCTCTCCTCCATCCCACCCTAGATCAGAATACTTTCACATGCCTTGCAACAAAATAATCTGAAAATGTTTAAAACATTTCTCTGTGAGCCCTCAAAAGAACCAGACCCTTATTATTCCCAAATGAGCCTGGAAATCCACATTCTGTCTCAGTGTCTTGACAAGAAGAGCAGATCAAACATAAAACATGTTGAGAATGTTTGAGGGTTCAAAGGTGGTGGTTGTGGTTTACACACCCAAAACAGAATGACATAAGCTCCCTTACACAACTGGTAGGCCAGTGACATTCAAACTCATCTTTTTCATTAGCAGTGAAATACGCACTTTCCCCTCACCCTAATCAGGGAAAAAAAAAAAAAAAAATCTTACATGGCAATTTGGTCCAGAAAACATAAAGAGTGGCTCTCCTTGAATCAAGCACAGAAGACCAGGACACCACCAGCTTGAGAGTCTGTGAGGTCAAGCCTCAACCAGCAGGAAACCTGGCCCAGAGGCAGAGCAAAGCAATAAAGGCCAAGAGATCAGGCAAGAGACTGGAAATAAGGGCTAAGACTTTGGCTATAAGGGCCTAAATTAGTTGTAAAATAAGGGCTAAGACTTAGTTCAAGTCAGAGGGATGTTGAATGAGTAACAAGAGAGAAGGTACAGATCTAGAGCCAGATGGTGAATAACGAGTTGCCAACTGCCTTCCCATAACTGCTACTTCCAAGACCACAATCAGACTGCGCTTGTTGAGCATAATGCTCACTATTCTGCTGTAGGTGTAATGACTGACTCAGGAATGTGGATCAGCTATAAGGAGTGGGGTTAAAAATACCCAGCAGTGTGTCAGATGCTTAGGTTAACATGCTTCCTAAGGAGACTGGCAATCTAGCCTCACCTCCACAACTGGCACTAAAGGGCTATAGGCGAGCTGGTATGAGCGCCAAGCTGTCCTTTCAGGTACAGGAGGAGATTTCCATGCAAGCAGACTGAGGGGACACTGCGACCGGGCTCTAGCCCACCGCAATGAAGTGACCATCTCAATCTGTAGTGAGCCCCATGAATTTTTTGGCTTTCCAGGCATACAAAAGTTATGTTTATGCTATTCTATTAAATGTTCAAGAGCATTATGGCTAAACAAAAAATGTACATGCCTTAATTTAAAAATACTTTATTGCTAAAAAATTCCAACCATCATCTGAGACTTCAGTGAGTCATAATCATTTTGGGGTAGCAAAATCAAAGACTGATGATGAAAGGTCATTGTAACAATTATACTAATAAGAGAAAAGTTTGAAATAGTCTGAGAATTACCAACATGTGACACAGAGACACAGACGAAGCAAGTGCTGTCAGGAAAATGGTGCCGACAGACCTGCTTAAGTCAGGGTGGCTGCAAATCTTTGATGTGTTAAAAAATGCAATATCTGCAAAGCACAATAAAGTGAGGTACAGTTGCAAATTGGGAAAGGAGTACGTCAAGGCTGTATATCGTCACCCTGCTTATTTAACTTATATGCAGAGTACATTATGCGAAATGCCAGGCTGGATGAAGCACAAGCTGGAATCAAGATTGCCAGGAGAAATATCAATAACCTCAGATATGCAGACGACACCACCCTTATGGTAGAAAGCAAAGAACTGAAAAGCCTCTTGATAAAAGTGAAAGAGGAGACTGAAAAGGCTGGCTTAAAACTCAACATTCAGAAAACTAAGATTATGGCATCCATTTCCATCACTTCATGGCAAATAGATGGGGAAACAGTGGGAACAGTGACAGGCTTTATTTTGGGGGCTCCAAAATCACTGCAGATGGTGACTGCAGCCATGAAATTAAAAGATGCTTGCTCCTTGGAAAAAAAGCTATGACCAACCTAGACAGCATATTAAAAAGCAGAGACATCACTTTGCTGACAAAGGTCTGTCTAGTCAAAGTTATGGTTTTTCCAGTAATCATGTATGGATGTGAGAGTTGGACTATAATGAAAGCTGAGTGCTGAAGAATTGATGCTTTTCAACTGTGGTGTTAGAGAAGACTCTTGAGAGTCCCTTGGACTGTAAGGAGATCCAACCAGTCCATCGTAAAGGAAATCAGTCCTGAATATTCATTGAAAGGACTGATGTTGAAGTAGAAGCTCCAATACTTTGGCCACCTGATGCGAAGGACTGACTCACTGGAAAAGAGCCTGATGCTGGGAAAGATTGAGGGCAGGAGGAGAAGGGGTCGAGAAAGGATGAGATGGTTGGATGGCATCACCGACTCGATGGACATGAGTTTGAGCAAGTTCTGGGAGTTGGTGATGGACAGGGAAGCCTAGCGTGCTAGTCTATGGGGTCACAAAGAGTTGGACACAACAGTGAGACTAAACTGACAGACAGTATGTATGTATGTGTATTTACTCTAATTGAGTCCAACAAAAAGTTTTTTGCAAAAGCATACCCAAGATTAGGATATGATGTCAGATCCTGGAACAGACAAACTACCTGGTCCCTGACGAGTATTAAACTGCAATTATGGCCCTCATAGGATTTCTACACGTAGTTTAAAAAGGTGCATTCCAATCAACTGTAACTAGCTCCAGATTATTCTATGACTAGGACTGCAATTCCTTACATATGGCAGCCTGAATCACACTAAAGAGAATGCCAAAAAAACAGCCAAGAAAACAACTAGGTTGTTACATCCTTGGAAAATGATTTTTTTTTTAAATCAGTTAATAGGCAAGAGAAAGGAAATGAGCGTGTATGACTGTGCAAGTGTGAGTGAATGTGAGAAAGACAGAGGTGTTGAGCAAATTGTGATCTGCCTCTTGAAACATAAGAAAAGATATTTCTACCCCTGCCAGGATGGGGAACTTTGGACAAGTCTTTTCTTCCTTTGGGGCCTCATCTAACTCAAAGGGGAAATGATGCCTTCAGCGTGAATGGTCTGAGGTCTCTTGCAGCTCTCATAGCCTCTGGTTCTCTAACTCCTTTTGAAAATCTAGCAATAGATTTCAGCTATGGGTGCAAAGACCACAGAGGGACTAAGTCTTGCTTTCCTTGTATCTTTACTTCATCTTCTAATTATATCTTCATTTTCCATTTGTCATAACAGTAATTTATGTACCCTCCCACCAGGCAATCTCTGCCTCATTTCCTGGCAATAAAGAATAATTTCTTTTATTCTACACTAAGGGCTACAGGAAGCTCTGAATCCATCCCCACACCTTTCTTGTGAAGCTCTTTCTAAGAAGAATGGGCAGGGACTGGAGATTGCTGGCCAGTGTTGCAAAGGACACCATCCAGTTATCACCTGCCAGTTACCCTCAAAGGATCTCTCAGAACCCTTGGATAAGGTGGAAGATGACCGGCTACTCAGATATAGAAGAGAATTTGGGGACAAGAATAAATGGTGGAATATGTGCAGAGGAAAGGAGACAGTATTGTACCCAAATCACTCCGTATCTCTGGATCCCAGGACTTCACAGTTAGTCCTGACAAGCTGTATACCAAATGTGGGGGATGCAGCAAGAGATATCTGCCCAGTTGGAAAGAATATCTTATCACTGATGTTGTTTAGCATCTTTGCTGTATGATGATAAAATGCAGATCAACTTTAGTTTCATTATTGTTTCTGAATCCTCTACAGACAGTGCCAATGGGAAGTTGATCTGAGAAAATGGGATGTAAAGGAAACATCCCTGTATTGAAAAGACCTGAGTGCTAATAAAGATAAGGGTCACTAAGCATCTGGTAGGCTGAATAATTGTCTTCCGAAGATATCCAGGTCCTCATGCATGGAACCTGCTAATGTTACCTTATATGATAAAAGGGACTTTGTGGGTATGACTAAGTTATGGGTCTTGTGATAAGATTATTCTGGATTATCCTGAGATGAAATGAGATGTGCAATTACACTCACTTCCCATGCTAGCAAAGTAACGCTCAAAATTCTCCAAGCCAGGCTTCAACAGTACTTGAACCGAGAGCTTCCAGATGTTCAAGCTGGATTTAGAAAAGGCAGAGGAACCAGCGATCAAATTGCTGACACCCGTTGGATCATAGAAAAAGAGAATTCCAGAAAAATGTCTACTTCTGCTTCCTTGAATACGTTAGAGCCTTTGACTGTGTGGATCACAACAAACTGTGAAAAATTCTTCAAGAGACAGGAATACCAGACCACCTTATCTGCCTCCTGAGAAACCTGTATGCAGGTCAAGAAGCAACAGCTAGAACTGGACATGGAAAAATAGACTGGTTCAAAATTGGGAAAGGAGTATGTCAAGGCTGTATATTGTAACCCAGTTTATTCAACTTATATGCAGAGTACATCATGTGAAAAACTGGGCTCGATAAATACAAGCTGGAATCAAGATTGCCAGGAGAAATATCAATAACCTCAGATATGCAGATGATAACACCCTTATGGCAGAAAGCAAAGAGGAACTAAAGTGCCTCTTGAAAGTAAAAGAGGAGAGTGAAAAAGCTGGCTTAAAACTCAACATTCAAAAAACGAAGATCATGGCTTCCCATCCCATCACTTCATGGCAAATAGAAGGGAAACAATGGAAACAGGGAGAGACTTTTATCTTCTTGGGCTCCAAAATCACTGCAGATGGTTACTGCAGCCATAAAATTAAAAGACACTTGCTCCTTGGAAGAAAAGCTATGAAAAACCTTGACAGCATATTAAGAAGCAGAGACATTACTTTGCTGACAAACGTCCATATAGTCAAAGCTATGGTTTTTCAGGTGGTCACATATGGATGGGAGAATTGGACCATAAAGAAAGCTGAGCACTGAAGAATTGATACTTTTAAACTGTGGTGTTGGAGGAGACTTGAGAGTCCCTTGAACTGCAAGGAGATCAAACCAGTCAATCCTAAAGGAAGTCAATCCTGAATATTTATTGGAAGGACTGATGCTGAAACTCCAATACTTTGACCACCTGATATGAAGAACTGACTCACTGGAAAAGACCCTGATGCTGGGAAAAATTGAAGGCAGGAGGAGAAGGGAACGAGAGAGGATGACATGATTGGATGGCATCACCGACTCATGGACATGAGTTTGAGCAAGCTCCAGCAGTTAGTAATGGACAGGGAAGCCTGGCATGCTGCAGTCTATGGGGTCGCAAAGAGTCAGACACAACTGAGTCACTGAACTGACCGGCCTTGAGAAGGGCCCTAAATGCCATCACAAATATCCTTAGAAGAGCAATGCAGAGGGAAATACTACCACAGAGAAGAGAAGGCAATGGGACAACTAAAGCAGAGGTTGAAATAATGTGGCCACAAGCCAATCAACAACTACCAGAAGCAAAACAAACCACCACCACCAGAAGCTGGAAGAAAAAGGCACGAACTCTTACCTGAAGTTTCTATGAGGAACTAGCCATGGTGACACTTTGATTTTAGCTCTGTAAAACTCCTTTCTGATTTCTATAACTATAAAATATGTGTTAAGCCACTAATGTTGTGGTGATTTGTTACAACAGCCACCAGAAACTAACACAGTGTCTGCTGTATGCCACACATTTCATTAGATACTTACCAGGATCATCTCCACATCAGCCCTGTGAAATACTATCATATTCATTTCACAGACAAGGAGAGTGAAGCTCTCAGAGATCACTCAACCAGTTACTGGCAGAGTCTGAATTGAAACTCAGGTATGTCTAACTTCAGAATCTACTTTTTTCCCATTACAACATGTAGTAAAAATAAATAAATAAATATCCATAATTATGAGCATTTACACTCATCTGAAGCCTTTGTGAAGAACCTCACATGTATGATGTCTACTAATCCTCCCCAAAATCTCAAAACACTGAGATTTAGGTTAAAAAAACACTTATTTCATAGTTGAGTGGCAATGGGGAAATGACTTATTCTCTATGAAATGAAACTGAAAATAACATTACCTGCCTCATAGGTATGTTGTGAATACGTCATAGGTATTACCATTTGTAAAGAGCTTTTAAGGGTACTGGCAACATAGTTAAGTTCCAAGCTTTAAACATAACCATGATGACACATTCTCTCAGGAATGTGGCCCTGCCTCATGTGCTAACTGTGTATGAGCTAGTCCCTTGACTAGATTAGAATGCCTTCAAACATTGATATTTCACAATTTGAGGCCTCTCCAGTCCTCAGTGTCCCCAAG
Organism: Bos grunniens; assembly: GCF_055505025.1. NCBI lineage: Eukaryota > Metazoa > Chordata > Mammalia > Artiodactyla > Bovidae > Bos > Bos grunniens. The sequence continues at coordinate 140,680,940 of NC_141194.1, forward strand.
TATGAAACGAAGGCTTTGGAAAATAATGAGCTCTGTTATTGTATGATTGGAGAAGGCAATGGCACACCACTCCAGTACTATTGCTTGGAAAATCCCATGGATGGAGGAGCCTGGTAGGCTGCAGTCCATGGGGTCGTGAAGAGTCGGACAGGACTGAGCGACTTCACTTTCACTTTTCACTTTCATGCATTGGAGAAGGAAATGGCAACCCACTCCAGTGTTCTTGCCTGGAGAATCCAGGGACAGGGGAGCCTGGTGGGCTGCCATCTATGGGGTCGCACAGAGTCGGACACGACTGAAGTGACTTAGCAGACTTAGCAGCATTGTATGATTGCATGAGCCCTCTGAGAATGGTTTAAGAACCTCAGGGGTGGTATAAACCCTGTTGCACTTCCACCAAACTAAAACTACCTATCATGTCCACACACAGTGAGTTTGAGGAACACAGATTAATGAGGGCTCAAGGCAACAAGATCATTCCATGTCACAAAGCAGTTTATCTGTAGATGACAAGTTTATTCTTGCCAAGTCCTTTTAGTTCGACTAGATGCTTTTCTTCCTAAAATGAGGGAGATCATGAAACTGGCTTTTAAATAACTAAAGGCTCTATAATTTCAAAACAATGAGCACTATGACACCCAACATCATTTTTACCAATATGTGACTTTTTGCCATTTCTGTCTCCTTATATCTGCTGGGAGATGGGCCTAACGTTCATGGATGTCAGGTACCTCATTTAGCATGACAGAAAATTGGTAGGAAAGGAGTAAAAACTTATGGTAAAAAGGCTTATGCACAAACCAGTTTTTCTGGTAGTCATGTCTCATGGCAGTAAGAGATCACAGTCCACCACCTATAGAAGCTGAGTTGTGAGGGCAGGCAGGCATAGACAGAAGACCAGAATGGTGACCCTGGCGGGGAAAACAAACTGCTTCTACTCTCACCATGGCCGAGCCCAGTTCTGCTGGTATTTACCTCTTACCAGAAGAGCTAATCGACCAGCAATGATTGGCTTCCACCTTTCTTTTCAAGACTTTCTCAAATTGTTTGTACACTGAGGTTTCTTATAACTAGGTGTTATGGACTAAATATCTGTGTTCCGCCAGAATTTTAAGTTGAAATCTTAATGCCCACTGTGATAGTATTGGAAATGGGGCTCTAGGAAAGTGATTAGTTCATGAGGATGGAGCTCTCATGAATAAGATTAGTACCCTTATAAAAGGCCCACAGAGCTCTCAGCATCCATTCTACCACTGTGAAGGCACAGCAAGAAGAACCAGGGAGCAGGCCCTCACCAAGAATCCCAACTATGCTGATCCCTTGATATATCAGCCTTCCAGCTTCCAGAACCACGAGAAATACATTTCTGTTGTTTTAAGCATCCGTATCATGGTATTATTTTATAGCAGCCCAAACTGACTCAGACATTAGATTTCGTTTCCAGTTGTTTTCAGAAAATATGAGAACCCCCCTTTACCATCAAACATTTTCTCAGACCTCCACATGACAACAGCTATACTTCACTACTGATGGTCGAGAAAACATAGTGACAATAGTAACTGAATCCCAGGATACATACATTCAAAATGTTACATACATGTGCAAGTAATATATTTATACAGTTTTTCACAAGATTTTTCTGAAGTTCTTAAAATAAATTTATCCCTCCCCACTCTTGAGGCCGTTGTCAAGTGGGCATTTTGTCTCCTTTTTCCTCCTACTTCCTTGTCCTGATATGGCCACCAAGCCTCCTCCTCAAACATGGTTGCTATGTGACCAGAATTCAATGCTCTGACTAATCAGATCTGTTGTTACTTTGCTGTTGGTTTATCCAGTTTCTCTCCCTTATAGTATTTTCACATGTGAAAACCTAGGGCAAAATCTCCCTGTAAAATTCAGAGTCTGTCCTCCAGCTCTACTCCAGTTATCCCATTTCAGTTCTCTCAACTCTTCCTTGAACCCCAGTTCTGATGCCCCATGCCCCCCACTCCATGGCTAACCTATATGATGGAAATGAGGGAAGGGTATCAAGATGGCCTCACTGAGGAGACTCCCTTTGAACTGCATCTTGAGAAATGAGCAGGAGTTTCACTGGCAAGGTTAAGGGAAAAAGCATTTCAAATGAGGCAAAACTATAGAAAGTGTTGAGCAGTAGTTCGAAATGAAGCATGTGTTAAACACGGAGATTTCCAGACCCTACCTCCAGAGATTCTGACTCATAAGTCTAGGGTGGGTAAGGCCCAGAAGTCTACATGTTCAACATATGCCCCATATAGTTCTGATAGTGGTGGTTTATACATTGTACTTTAGGAAATAATGACCTAGAAACAGGCTTAGTAAGTCAAATATAATTTGTTCATCTGTAGAACTGTGCAGGGAAATCCTGCTGAGGGTCAAGGGTAATAGCTGTGGCTCATCTGAAGAACGGAGAAGGCAATGGCACCCCACTCCAGTACTCTTGCCTGGAAAATCCTATGGATGGAGGAGCCTGGAAGGCTGCAGTCCATGGGGTCACTGAGGGTCAGACACGACTGAGCGACTTCACTTTCACTTTTCACTTTCATGCATTGGAGAAGGAAATGGCAACCCACTCCAGTGTTCTTGCCTGAAGAATCCCAGGGACGGGGGTGCCTGGTGGGCTACCGTCCATGGGGTCGCACAGAGTCGGACACGACTGAAGTGACTTAGCAGTAGCATCTGAAGAAACCGCCTCATGTACACATTGAGATATTAATACATTCCTGATCCTTTGGTATTGCTGACTAATGGCACGCTGAACAAATCTTGCCTAAGAGGGAGCTAGTTCTTCCTTTACCTATCTTTCTAACTTCATTAAAGCCAAAATTTTCAAGTATAAAATAAGCATTGTTGATTTTTGTCCTGCAAATCACAAGACAGAAGATGCTTCTTTTGTATACCTAAGCACTGTTGTGTCAAAATTTCATGACACCTCATATTTTAAGATGGCACTTCATGGCTTTTGGTCTCAGAGCTCTTGGCATCTGCATAAAGGCAGTTTCTGCACATACTCAAAATGCACTTATAAACTAGAGATGGAGACCTAGGCTAGACCTCTGAAATTACTGCCTCCAGAGAAGTTAATACAAATAATGAACATTGCACAATGCTTGGCACAGAGTAAGTCCACAATAAGTGCAAGTTATTATAACTTAAAAAACTGTGACAGAACTGCTTCGTTACCCTTTCCTTCCACTAGCCCACTTCTGAAAGCCATTTATTTTCCTCAGCCCTCTCTTCCTGTGACTTAAAGATCATGTAGTTCAGAGTTCACAAGTCTACCATGTCTGGAGATAAAGAATTACACAATTTCAAATGATCAGACTGAGGCTGACAAATGCCATATTGCAGGACAGTTAGGATAATGAGCTCTGAGATCAAGCCATCTGGATTTAAATTCTAACTTGTCCAAACTATGTAGCCTCAGGCAATTTGCTTACTTTACTATGCCTCTAGTTGGCCCTCCATAAAATAAGCATGACCAAAATCTCATTGAGTTGTTCTAAAAATTAAACTGACATAATGCATGTAAAGTGCTTAACATGGTACCCAGCACACAGTAAGTACTCAATAAATGTTAACAATTGTGATTTGTGATTATTGCTTCTTTTTTCATTCAGAATTGGCTCAGGAGGCATGACCAAATCTGTACTTTTGGATATATGTGGGCTTACCTGGGAAAAGCTGAGGAAGAGGGACAATAAAGGAAATAGGGCAAGAGTTGCTAATGAGATGCTAACAGCCGATAGTCACTTGAGTGGCCCAAGAGGGTACATTTAAAGTTTAGTAAGGCCTTAGGTCCCTTAACCTGAAGCAATGAAGGTTCAAAATACCATGGCACATATAAGGGGTGGGGAGACTTGATGGTAATCCAGGACTTCTACGCCCCTCACTTCACAGCAGGAAGGCAGCTACTTGCCCCACATAGGCGTGGGGCCAGTGGAAAGTCAGACCAGAGAGACTGCTTATGGATCTCCTCACATTGAAAGAGTGTTTCAAGCTGGTTTGGGTAGGGAAGATCTTCTTCATTTATGCTAGCAATTTTTTCATTGCAGTGCTTTATTCAACCCTTATCCCCAAAACCAGCTAAAATGGCAGTTATTACATTGAGCTTAATGAATAGGAAACTAATGAATATAACTGAGGTGCTCAGCCAGAATGAATCACCGGCTTAGGGAGGAATGCCAGCACAGCAAGGGCACTGCTCACCTTCAGGCATGGGCCCCAAACTGCAGCTTCCGGCACCAATAGAGTTTATTGGGGAGGGGAAATCACCCCAGTGGTGCCTAAGTAGCCACCCTTTGCTCTCCTATGCCCTCTCAAGCCCTGCCCTTTTCACTCTCAGGGTGACTTCCACAAAGATTAGAATATTTACATTAGGGAAGGAAAGAGAGCACCTAAGAGCCGGCACTCTGGAGTCCCCTAAACTGGGAATGAATGCTAGCTCTTCTATGAATAGCTGTGCAGGATTGAGCAAGGTACACAGCGTTGATGGGCTTCAGAGTCCTCACTTAAACTAGGGGTCAACTTGGTAACTATCCCATAGATCAACTATAAGGATTTGATGAGATTATTTCATTCAACCAACATTTAGGGAATGTCTACTTTACAACTGGCTGAGACTGTGCTAGGTGCTACAGACACATCAGAGGAAAAACTAGACATGGTTTCTGGCTCATGGAACTTCCAATCACAAAGGGGAGACCACAGTGCCCCTTCTATGCTATCAATGGACTTCCTGTTTACCACAAGGCAGTAGCAGCTGATGTTTGGATGTGTTTTACAACTAGAAACTACGCCTCTTTGCCCATCTTTAACCCAAACAATACTATCTGCCTGAGACCATATTTCTGAAAACGTGCCCTCTTTCCAGGTTGCTTCATTGTTGTGTGCTGCCTACTAGGACACCCATGCTGGTTTTATTCACTCACTGAAAGAGATGGGAATAGCAGACCACCTGACCTGCCTCTTGAGAAACCTATATGCAGGTCAGGAAGCAACAGTTAGAACTGGATATGGAACAACAGACTGGTTCCAAATAGGAAAAGGAGTACGTCAAGGCTGTATATTGTCACCCTGCTTATTTAACTTATATGCAGAGTACATCATGAGAAATGCTGGGCTGGAGGAAGCACAAACTGGAATCAAGATTGCTGGGAGAAATATCAATAACCTCAGATATGCAGATGACACCACCCTTATGGCAGAAAGTGAAGAACAACTAAAGAGCCTCTTGATGAAAGTGAAAGAAGAGAGTGAAACAGTTGGCTTAAAAGCTCAACATCCAGAAAACTAAGATCATGTAATCCGGTCCCATCACTTCATGGCAAATGGATGGGGAAACAGTGGCTGACTTTATTTTTGGGGGCTCCAAAATCACTGTAGATGGTGACTGCAGCCATGAAATTAAAAGATGCTTACTTCTTAGAAGGAAAGTTATGACCAACCTAGACAGCATATTAAAAAGCAGAGAAATTACTTTGTCAACAAAGGTCCATCTAGTCAAGGCTATGGTTTTTCCAGTAGTCATGTATGGATGTGAGAGTTGGACTATAAAGAAAGCTGAGCATTGAAGACTTGATGCTTTTGAACTCTCGTGTTCGAGAAGACTCTTGAGAGTCCCTTGAACTGCAAGGAGATCCAACCAGTCCATCCTAAAGGAGATCAGTCCTGGGTGTTCATTGGTAGGACTGATTTTGAAGCTGAAACTCCAATACTTTGGCCACCTGATGCAAAGAGCTGAGTCATTGGAAAAGACCCTGATGCTGGGAAAGACTGAGGGCAGGAGAAGGGGATGACAGACGATGAGATGGTTGGATGGCATCACCGAGTCCATGGACATGGGTTTGGGTGGACTTTGGGAGTTGGTGATGGACAGGGAGACCTGGAGTGCTGCGGTTCATGGGGTCGCAAAGAGTTGGACACGACTGAGCGACTGAACTGAACTGAACACTATACATTGGTGGAAATAGAAAAAGGTAATTGTGTCTTGAATAGTGATAGAGATGCTAGAGTGGAGGAAGAACAAGGTGGACAGCTCTGTTAAGAGCAATGTTGGACTCTTTAGGAGACATAAAAGATTATACATTTTGTATCAAGTACAACTGAAAACCACTGAAGAGTTTTAGGTACTACAACAAGATGCTTTTATGTTTGCAAAAGATCCTCCTTTTTCAGCATTTTTATAACGAAAATTTTCAAAATGACCCCAGAAATTCAAAAACTTTTACAGTAAGCACCCCCATACTACCCACTAGGAGTCTACAATACATTTATTAGACTTGCTTTATCACCTGTGTATCCACCTAGTCATCCTTCAATGTATCCAGTATACCTTATTTTCACATGCATTACAAAGTAAGTTATAATCATCAATACTTTGAAAACTTCATCCTAAATACTTCACCATGCATATCATTAATTGGAGTTCAATATTTCTTTCTTTCCCCCAAATGATTGCTTTTAGAAATCTGACTGCAGAATAGCAGTTACCTCAAAAGGAAGCTCAAAGAAGCTTTCTGAGGTGCTGGAAACAGTGTACATTTTGATCTAGGGAATAGTTACAAGAGTATATACATATTTAAAATTCATTGAGTCATACAGCTGAGACTAATGCACTTTGTACATATTACTATATGTATGTCATGTCTCATTTAAAAAAGTAAAACTAAAAGAGCTGTCCAAGGCATAGATACAGATCAAAAGGGAACAAGTACGTGACACATGAGACCAGTTAGAATGCTATTATAATCTCCAGAGAAAATGACAATAGCTTCTACTATGACGGTGATATTGAACAAGGAAATAAACAGATGTATTATATATTTTGGAGAAAAATATCAGAATTTTCTGAGTTTCTGAATGTGGGATGCACTTGAATAGTTGGTGGTGCCATGTGGTAACAAGATACACGGAGGGAAAAGCAGAATGCGAATGAGGTGACAGAACCTGTAGGAGGCACAGTCCAATTTTGAAACCTTTTGGTTTCAGTTGCCTCTGGAATATCCAAATGCCCATTTCAAACTTTCATGTTAGATATACAGATCTAGCACTCAGAAGAGGTCTGGAGGAAAGAGGAATTTGGGAGTCATTAGCACATAGGTGGTATAGATGGTATTTGAAGACAAGATAATGGATGATATTACTTAGGGAGAAAATGCAGCATGTGGGGGAAATGAGACTACAGACAATTTATGTAAAGCACTTAGCAAATATGCTGCACATAGTAAGAAATCAATTATCAGTAGCTGCTCTTATTATTACTCCTCATCGTCATCATGATTAGACCTAACACAAGAAAAAACAATAGAGCTTAATAGGCAGGAAACATACTGAACTTGGAGTTAAGTTTAAGAGCTCAAATACTCTGTTATCTCTCTCTGTTCACTCTGTTCCAAAATAACACAAAAGATAGATGCCTGAAAAATCAGAATATTTCACTCTTAGACCATTTAGAAAATATATAATGAGTACCTAAAATGGGCCTAGGCACTATGGATGCTAAAATTTATAATAATAGCATTTCCATTTAGGAGGCATCTACTATATCTGGTACACTATAAGCATCACCTCATTTAATCTCCACAAAGATTATCTGCAGTAGGTTGGTATAATTATCCTCATTATACACTGAGGAAACCAAGATTCACAAAGGTTAGGTAACTTGTTCAAGATCAGAGATAGAGTGAGTAAGCAGCAGAGCTAGGACTCAAACTCAGGCAGTCTGGATGCAGACTCCATACTTCTCCCACTCTATTACACTATCCCAAAATTACTTACCAGAGAAGGAAATGGCACCCGACTTCAGTAATCTTGCCTAAAAACTTCCATGGACAGAGAAGTCTGGTGGGCCACAGTCCATGGCATCGCAAAGAGTCAGACATGACTGAGCGACCAAACATCACCACTTAGGTAGATCAAGTGGAGCCATAAAATCATAAACAAAAAAATTAAGTGTATGTTATAAGCCACATTACAATAATACCAATAATATCTTCTGATTAGTGAGCAGGTGCTATACTTATTGCCCGGTAGTATTCACAATGCTTTACCTGTATTAACTCATTTAATCCTCACAACAGCCAACTTGCTCAAGTAAGTATTATTATCATTCTCACTTTATAGGTGAGAAAACTGAGGCACAGAGAGCTTCAGTAACTTGTCCAAGATCACACTTCTCAAAATGAAAAAGCTTGGATGTGAATCCAGACAGTCAGGTTCAGAAACCAAAAGAACACTGAGGAAATCACAGACGACATCATGGAGATGCTAGGATTTGTTCTAGATCCTAAAAATAGTAGAATTTAGAGAAGCTAGATGGAGGAGCCGGGAAGGCTGTAGTCCATGGGGTCGCTGAGGGTCAGACACGACTGAGCAACTTCCCTTTGACTTTTCACTTTCACGCATTGGAGAAGGAAATGGCAACCCACTCCAGTGTTCTTGCCTGGAGAATCCCAGGGACGGGGGAGCCTGCCGTCTATGGGGTCGCACAGAGTCAGACACGACTGAAGCAGCAGCAGCAGCAGCAGCAGCAGCAGGAAGGCATTCCACTAAAACACCATGCTCGAGCAGCAGCAGCTACAAGACTCTCCAGAGTACACCTAGAGAGGATCAAGAAGTCTGAATGCTTCTCCATCACTGTCCCCCACACAAAGCCGCTCTCAACAAGCTGCCCAATTTTCACAGAAGCACAAACATAGGAGAGACCGAAGGTAATATTTAGGGAGCTGCAGATTAGTTTATAGGACTTGAATGTCAATCTAAGAACTGTTATTTGTTTAGCTGCAGCTCACGTGTGTCTGGGGCTAGTAAGCACAGCCTGACACTCCATTTTGTTGTTGTTTGTTTCCCTGCTTCCTGCTGGACAGCTTGAAAACGAAGTGACTAAGGAAGCAACAGTGTAACTGGAAGAGGCCAATGGTGATGATACAAGAAGCCTATGAAAAAGGAAAAAGAAGCCTAAAATGTTAGAACTATTTACTTAAATGTGCAAGGGCTGCTACATGAAGCCAAGGTATAACTTGCAGGCATCATGTCTAGTTACACTACTCATTCTTTCACTCAAGAAGTGCTTACTGAGCACCTCCTAGATTAGCAGAGCAGGATTTCTCACCCCTCGACCCTATCTACCTTCTTTCTTATTAGCATCTTTAGTCCCGAGTGACAATTTTAGCAAAATAATAAGCAACCAATATTCAGTTCAATTCAGTCGCTCAGTCATATCTCTTTGTAACCGCATGGACTGCAGCATATTGCAACCAAATATTAGTAAGAAACCAATAAACTGCAACCAGTATTAGTAAGAAAAATATTTGTCACATGGTTGTACCACTCAGAAGAAACTAAAAGATTAAAACTTTAATCAACTCTTCTACAAAAATCACCCTCAGTATTCCCTGAAAATTCCATATACATGTGTTAGTATACTGTATTGGTGTTTTTCTTTCTGACTTGCTTCACTCTGTATAATAGGCTCCAGTTTCATATTAGAACTGATTTAAATGCATTCTTTTTAATGGCTGAGATAAGTCAGAAAGAAAAACACCAATACAGTATACTAACGCATATATACGGAATTTAGAAAGATGTTAATGATGACCCTATATGTGACACAGCAAAAGAGACACAGATGTAAAGAAGAGTCTTTTGGACTCTGTGGCAGAAGCCAAGGGTGGGATGATTTTAGAGGGTAGCGTTGAAATGTGTATATTATCATATGTGAAGCAGATCGCCGGTCCAGGTTCCATGCATAAGACAGGGTGCTCAGGGCTGGTGCACTGAGATGACCCTGGGGGATGGGATGAGGAGAGAAGTGGGAGGGAGGTTCTGGATGGGGAACACATGTGCACCCATGGCTGAGTCATGTCTATGTATGGCAAAAACCACTACAATATTGTAAAGTAATTAGCCTCCAATTAAAATAAATAAATTTAAAAAATTTTTTGTTTTAATTCTCTGAAAAAAATTTTCAAATGAATCTCCATAGCTATGATTACTAGAGAAAGAGCTAGAACACTAGGGAAAGTCAAAAGATAGCAGAGAGAAGCTGGAAGGTCATTAGGAAAACAATGGACACCTAGAATGCTCATGCAACTCAGAACTGTACACTGAACAATGGGAAGAAGTACAGAATTCTTTTTTGCATCACACTAAAAATTCAACGCATGTTCATAATTAGCAACTCACAAGATTGTATTCTTTCTGGTGATGAGCCTCATCTTGAAGCCTTTCCAGACAATTCAGGGCATAAATGGCAGGGTTATTACAGGCCAGATGCTGGGGATGCATCACTGAACAAGAACAATAAACACGGTCCCTGACTTCCCAAAGCTTAGACTCTAGTTTCCAAATAACAAATTTTAAAAACTGTGTGATGTGCTATAATCAGGAAAGCACTGAGGGCTGAAATTGAGGGGGTCAGAGAAAGTTTCCCAGAGGAAATGATATCTAATTATAACTTTAAAAATGAGTAGAGGTGACAAAGAAATATTTATTCAATAAAAATTGATAAACTAGAAATTATTTTATAATCATTCATGTATAAAAAAAAAAACTTTCTACTGATAAACTAGGAAAAGACAAAGAAGAATAAAATAAAACCACACTGTAATTAACACAAAAGGGAATAAGTACTGATGAACAGCTGGTAAGAAATATATGGTATACAGGATTAAAAAGGGTTAAAAAAATGGAAATGAACAGAGTTTAACAGGATTCAAAATAAAAAGACAAAGGAGATTCAAACCAAAATAACTGAGGAACATTAAGAAAATGGACTAGAAAATATTTAAATCTCCCCAGAAACAAGAAAGTCAAATATATAGGTTTACAAAACATACCACAATCCTAGAAAAATTGATACAGAACAATCAGCACTAAAATATATCTTAGTAAAATAATGAGATTTCAAGAAGAATCCTTTGCATATCTAGGCAAAAAATGAGAAGGACACTGATAAGGAATTTTATCAGGCTGGCCTCAGATGTGTCCAGGGCAACATTCAGCACCAGAAGAAAGAAAGTAAAGCAATGTCTGTCCACAAAATCTTCAGAAAAAACAAATGTTAGCCATATCCTGCTACATGCTGCTGCTGCTGCTGCTAAGTCGCTTCAGTCCTATCTGACTCTGTGCGACCCCATAGACGGCAGCCCACCAGGCTCCCCCGTCCCCGGGGTTCTCCAGGCAAGAACATGAGTGGGTTGCCATTTCCTTCTCCAATGCATGAAAGTGAAAAGTGAAAGTGAAGTTGCTCAGTCATGTCCGACTCTTAGCGACCCTATGGACTACAGCCTACCAGGCTCCTCCATCCATGGGATTTCCCAGGCAAGAGTACCGGAGTCGGGTGCCATTGCCTTCTCCGTATCCTGTCACATAGTCTTTCACGAACAAAAGTAACAAATGTTTTGGATTATACAAGAATTTGCAGAAAGAATATCATTCCAGTAGGCACACGTTGGAAAAAAAACTGCTGGAGGACAAACGTCAGCCTACTCAAAAGTTAGATGGAGAATCTAGCACAAGGATTAACGTTGAAGACAGAAACCACTTAACTACAGGACTAAGATTAAAATAACCCTGGAAATTACAGTTAAAGAGTAAAACAGAAATCTTATAAATAAAAACACAAAGACTACATAACTAAAAAATACAGAGAGGCAAGGAGAGAGAAGGTAGGACTTAATATAGGTGTATCAATGTCTTCGTATTTTAAAGTGGCTTAGTCAGTTCAGTTGTTCTGTCGTGTCCAACTCTTTGTGACCCCATGGACTGCAGCACACCAGGCCCCCCTGTCCATCACCAACTCCTGGAGTTTACTCAAACTCATGTCCATCGAGTCGGTGATGCCATCCAATGTCTCATCCTCTGTCATCCCCTTCTCCTCTCACCTTCAATTTTCCCAGCATCAGGGTCTTTTCAAATGAGTCAGTTCTTTGCATCAGGTGGCCAAAGTATTGGAGGTTCAGCTTTAGCATCAGTCCTTCCAATGAACACCCAGGACTGATCTTTAGGATGGGCTGGTTGGATCTCCTTGCAGTCCAAGGAATTCTCAAGAGTCTTCTCCAACACTACTGTTCAAAAACATCAATTCTTCGGTGCTCAGCTTTCTTCACAGTCCAACTCTCACATCCATACATGACTAGTGGAAAAACCATAGCTTTGACTAAAGTGGGTAACCAAAGGGTATCATTTAAGGCTGATAACTCAGATGTATAGGCATATTTAAAAGTATAAAGCTAAACAAGCAAGAAAACAATATAACCAACTATAATTGGGAGAAGGAAGAATAGGATGGGAGAAAAAGGACAAAGGAGTAAAATGAAGTAGTTTCATTTTCTTCTTTGCTCATTCAGAGTCAACAAACACTAGTTTTAAAAAATAAAGGATTGAGAGGTTGTCTGTAGACATGACGATGACCCCAAAACAAACTCTGAGAACTATAGGAATGTTCACAGTTATATATTATCATGTTATTTTACAATCCCAAGTGGGTCAAGATGAACCAGGCTGCCAGCATATTTAAAGTAAGTGTGAAGATAATGTGTACCTGGTTTAGGGTCCACACTACAGCTAGCCATGTGTCAATTATATCTCTAAAAGAAAGGACAGAGACAAATTTTCACCAGTTTTTGGTTACAACCAGAATAGAACTAGACCCCAGGCTGTTACCTCTTACAATTTTTCCCATTAGCATCACTAGTATCACATCTAGCTATACTTCTTTTTTCTCCTCTTGAAAGAAGTACACTTAACCACTGAGGCTTTTCTACAATCCTATTATGGTTAACTAGTTTACATACAACTAAAAAAGAAAAGATGAATTCTATTTTTTTCAGTTTTATTGAGATATAGCATATAACACTGCATAAGTTTTAGATGTACAATCTGATTTATGTGTGTATTACAAAATGATTACCACAATAAGTTAACATCTATCACTTCACAACTTCACACCATTATAAATTTGCTTTCTTATGATGAGAACTGCTTTAGCAGCTTTCAAATTATACAATATAGTATTTTTAACTATAATCATCATGTTCTACATTACATCATAACAATTTATTAATCTTACAGCTGGAAGTTTATAACTTTTTACCATCTTCATCCAATTTCCCCTACCCGCTACAACACTGGCAACTACCAATATGTTCTGTTTCTATGAGTTTTTTTTTTTTTTTAATTCCACATTTTTTAAGTGATATCATAGAGTATTTGTCTTTGTCAGACTTATTTCACTTAGCATAATGCCCTCAGGGCTTCCCAGGTGGAGCTAGTGGTAAAGAAGAACCTGCCTGCCAACGCAGGAGACATAAGAGACGTAGGTTCAATCCCTGTGTCAGGTAGATGTCCTGGAAGAGGGCGTGGCAACCCACTCCAGTATTATTGCCTGGAGAATCCCATGGACAGAGGAGCCTGGTGGGCTATAGTCCATAGGGTTGTAAAGAGTCACACACAACTGAAGCAACTTATCACACACACGCAATGTCCTCAAGGTCCGTCCAGGTTGTCACAAATGGCAGTATTTCCTTCCTTCTTATGGCTGAATAATATTTGTGTGTGTTTGAGTGTGTTACTCATATTGTCTTTACCCACTGATCCATTGATGGACACTTAGGTTGTTTTTGTGTCTTGGCTATTATAAATAATGCTTCAATGAACAGTTATGCAGATATCTCTTTAGATAATGATTTATTTTCCTTCAAGTTTTGTATTTAAACAAAAGTGGAGTTTCTGGATTATATGGCAGTTCTGTTTTCCCAATAAAATTTAATTCAATGAGAGTACCATTCCTTGTTCATGGACAAAAGCTCCAATAGGCCTATGACTTTTCAGCTCAATAATAGTAGAAAAATCCTAACTTTACCTAAATGAAATCTTCCGACCTCAAGATGTGAGGTTGCAATGTAGAAGCTCCTTCTGCTAGCCTGTTTTCTCCTGAATCATGCTCTATCCTACATCCTTACTGTAGAAGCTCTATCCAGGTCAAAGAGGTGGGGACACTTAACATACAGATAGGGATAGTTCTTCCTTGACTTAACACAGTACTCTTCTGAGTCTGGACCTAGAACCTGGCAGATAATTAAAGTGGACCATATCTCCTGGTTGCTTCAATGTACCATCTCTTCTGCTGTTCCTATGACCCAGCAGGTGCAGCTCTGGTCTGTCTAGGACCAGAAATTTAGACTGCTAATTGAGACTGTTTCTTTAACCTTTCAGCATCTGGCACTAGGCCTCCTGCTTATTTCTGCTTAGATTTCCACATCTCTCTACACAGCTCCATTGTACAAGACCCAAGTCTCCCTCATAATGGCCCACATCCATCTGCAGAAACACTCATGCAATGCTTGCTCTGACCATCGCTGGACATATAGACCAATCTGGAGCCAGGAGACAGGTGAAGGGGGAGAATTTATTTTGTACTCTATGTACACCATGTCCTTTGGGTTTTCTTGTACTGAGTATACGTATTATCAAAATTCATGAATAAAGTATTTTAAAAAGCAAACTACAGACTGGTAGAAAATATTTGCAATTCATGTATCAGCCAAATGATTTTTATCTGGAATATATAAAGAACTCTTATAGGTAGAATGACAAACAATAGAAAAATGAGCAGTATATATGAAAACATACTTCATAAAGAAGATATATAAATGCCCAATAAACACAATGAATGTTCAACCTCATTAATCATTATGGGAATATAAACTAAAACCATGATAACACCAAATACTCCCTCCCTCAAAAAAAAACTTATGTCCAAAACTTGTGTATACATGATCATGGTAGCTTTATTCATTATTCATAAAAACTAGAAATATCCCAGAGGTATATGAATGGGTGAATGGATAAATGAAATGCAATACTACTCAGTAATACACCAGAATGAGTACTGATACCAACAGCAATAAACCTCAAGATCATTAATTACACTGAGTAAAATGAGCCTGACAAAAAAAGAACAGATCATAAGATTAAATTAGAACTTCAAAAAGGCAAACTAATCTATAATGATAAAAAGGAGATCAATACTGAGGGCAAGGGTAAAGAGAAAGATGAATTGTAAAGACATACAAAGGAACTCTTTGAGGTAATAGAAACATTCAGTGTCCTTATTTCATAGGTATATAAATATGCCAAAACTCATCACATTGTACCCTTTAAATAAATACAGTTCACTTTATGTAAATTACTGCTCAATAACTTTTTTCTTGAAAAAAAGAAACAAAAAATCCTCTTTCAGTAAATAAAAGCTAGTGGCTAATCTGAATTGTGAAAGAAATTTGCTATGTATTAAATATATTTTCTAATAAATTATCACAAATTCCCCCTCATAAAGCTGAAAAAATGGGTAGGTTTTGCCCCAACTTTTTTTAAATGTGAGGAAATTAAGCTTTGAGGAAGAAAGTTATCTCAATGTACACAAAGTAAGTAGGCTGAGATGTGGTGTGAATTCACTTCACAATGATCCTTAATTTAAATAGGCCTTTATGGAAATCAATCTTGAATATTCATTGGAAGGACTGATGCCGAAGCTGAAGCTCCAAAGCTTTGACCACCTGATGCGAAGAGCTGACCCATTAGAAAAGACCCTGATGCTGGGAAAGATTGAAAGTAGGAGAAGGGGACGACAGAGGATGAGATGGTTGGATGGCATCACCGACTCAATGGACAAGAGTTTGAACAAGCTCTGGGAGATGGTGAAGGACAGGGAAGCCTGGTGTGCTGCAGTTCATGGGGTCACAAAGAGTCAGACACGACTGAGCAACTGAATACCACCACCAAACCAATGGACAGAAAGAGTATTTCCCATCATAATTCTAATTTTTACCTATGCAAATTCCACCCTCATCACAATCTGAACAAATCCATATTTGTTTGAATACCAGGTCCTCAGGTCTATTCTGCTTGGTTGAAATACACTCTTCTTCATCTCCAGTGGTTTCAGATGTCTAAATTGACAGATTTGATAGATACATTCTGTAAGTCTTTAGTGACTGATAATATATACACTGTCCTGGTGAAGAAAAGTTCTTTTCCTATATATTGTATTTCAAAGAGCAAAATGCAATATATTGTGCATTATAAAATACTATTTTTGTAAATTAAATATGTGTAAAAATTTATTAAGCAACCCAGATGTCCATCAATGGACAAATGGATTTTTTTAATGTGGTACATATATTCAGCAGAATATTATTCAAACTTAAAGAAAGAAAATCCTGTCACAACATGAACTTTGAAATGTCATTCTAAGTGAAATACACCAGTCACAAAGAGACAAATACAGTATGATTCTACATATATGAGGTATCTTAAGGAGTCTACTTAGAAATAGAAAACAGAATGGTGGTTACCAGGGGCTAGGACAAGGGGGCAGTCAGACACGACTGAGCGACTTCACTTTCACTTTTCACTTTTCACTTTCATGCACTGGAGAAGGAAATGGCAACCCACTCCAGTGTTCTTGCCTGGAGAATCCCAGGGACAGGGGAGCCTGGTGGGCTGCTGTCTATGGGGTCACAGAGTCGGACACGACTGAAGTGATTTAGCAGCAGCAGCAGCAGGACAAGGGGGCAGTGGCAAGGGGTAATTATTGTTTAATGGGTATAAAGTTGCAGTTTTGCAAAATGAAAATGTTCTAGAGATTGGTGGCACAACAATGTTAACACAACAGAACTATATAAACTTAGAAATGATTAGATTACAAAATTTTATGTTGTGTTTTTTAGCTAAATAAAAAGTAGTGTTTAAAAATTAATGTTTAAATTAAAAATTAAGAATTAGGAACACGCTTCATCAAGAAAGTTATATCCATAGGTAGTACCTCTTGCTTACACCAACCACGAGGCCTTCTACTTACTGAATAATTTTAACAATCTGTATTTTGAAAGATGTATGTCATTGAGATCTTCAAATTCAAAGCATGGAGTTGTACATGACTTTCACATAATTCGGAAACTCTCCTCCATATTTTTAGTTATATTCCCATTTTCATTTCTAATTTTATGGCATTCCTCACTTTCAGATTTACTAGCCTAGGATTTTGTCCCTCATATTTTTTTTCAAGAAAAAGTATTTGCATTTGCATGTAGTTTCAATGGATTTTTCTTTTCTAGTTCATTAATATCTCCTTATAGTCCTATTAAGTTCTTCCTCAGGTTTTCCCTTATGTTTATGATGTTCTAGCTTTGGAAGTAGAATGCTTAATAAAAGAAATTTTGTAGAACTATGAATTATTAATTTCCTTCTCATTAAAGCTTGTCAATACCTCTTAGATTTGGACACATAATTCTCATTATTGTGATTTCTCTAAATATTCTGATGCTGTGGCTTCTGTTTCTTTCTCAAACCAAGAAGTTTTTTGCAAAAGGTTTCCACTTGTCCATCTATCATTAATTACAAATATTACTGAATGTTGTACTATCTTTGATTTTGGGAATTGGGGTTTACATTGTAGTTAGTATGTGATTACATTTTTAATGTCCCATGGGTAAAGAATTTTTTCATAAATTGATTACTTCAACTTTATTAATTAATCAGACCCTCTATATTGTTATTTACATTTTGCCTTTTTATCCTTCATAGAAAAAAAGATACATATTCTGTCCCCCTTTACAACTGGCATTCTGTAAGTTTCTCCTTGTATCTGGCAGTATTAAATTATTACATTTGAATGGATTTTACTTTGTACATTAGGGTTCATCAATGTTACACTCTTACTATATATACATTGTAGTCCTTACCAGTACTGTGAAACTGAACCGAGATGATGAAATCTTCTGTCATTGCTGTCCAGTGTTCTGATTATTGAGCATTTGGACACATGTGGCTGCTGAGCATTTGAAATGTGCCTAGTAGCTCAGTTGGTAAAGAATCCGCCTGCAATGCAAGAGACCCCAGTTCAGTTCGTGGGTCCAGAAGATCCCCTGGAGAACGGTTAGGCTACCCACTCCAGTATTCTTGGGCTTCCCTCGTGGCTCAGCTGGTAAAGAATCCATCTGCCATGTGGGAGACCTGGTTCTATCCGTGGGTTGGGAAGATCCCCTGGAGAAGGGAAAGGCTACCTACTCCAGTATTCTGGCCTGGAGAATTCCATGGACCATACAGTTCATGGGGTCACAAAGAGTCGGACACAACTGAGCAACTTTCACTAGTACTATTGAGGAACTGAACTTTTTAAATTTAATCTTAATTATATTAAATGTAAAGCCACACAGCCACATTGTAGCTACCTTATTAAAGAAATGTTAAATTCATAATAAATTACCAGCCTCATCTTATGAATATAGTTGCTTTAGGTTCCACCTTATTAATTATATGTCTTCTATCTGGATTTGCTGAGATATAGATAGATATTTCTTCTACATTGTGTCTTTTATAAAATACAGAAACTATAGGTGAACACTGTTTCTGAACTCCATCTGAGAATCTTTGTCCTATAATAGAAATGTTTCATTCACATTTAATAGCATCACTTGGTTTTACTTCTGCTGTTGTATTTGAATTATGCTTTCTTCCTATCTCCTTTTTTAATATGGATTTTCTTTTTTTTTCTGCTTTAGCAATTTGGAAGTATACTTTCTGATTTTAATTCTGTAAGAGGTTATGCTTAAAACTAAAATAATTTGAATCTATAATTCTCCTTGAAATAGTACCTAGTCATTCCTTCTGTGCCTTCCTATCGCATGCCCATTTCTTCCAGGTAACAGTGGCATAGTGTGAGATTTTAGACGAGTTTTGTATTTTCAATGTTTAAAATGTTATCTGTCCTTTCAAGAATTATTAATGATTTGTGCATTCTGTTTTTTATAATCTTACCTAAAAAATTTTTAGAATAATTCTATGTTTAAATGGAGTCATTGTATGCATGAACCTTTTTATAAACCTAATCCACACTCTTAAAGTCTTTATTTTTCAGTTTTCAGTTGCTTTGAATTCTATTTTGAGTTGCCCACCTCCTTTTCCAAAGATTCTGCAGAGGGTGTATTTTCCAAGCTCTTACATTTCTGAAGGTATCTTTATGTTGCACTGTCAGGGTAGAGAACTTCTTGGGTAAAATATTTTTATATCAAAAATGTAAGTATCACTCCATTGTCTTATCACATTTAATATTATGTGAAAGTCTATTTATCCCATTTTTTTACTTAGAGGTGAGCCATTTTTTTGTTGTTCTTTTTTTTTTTTTTTTTTTTTTTGAGTGGGTTCCTATAGATTTTTTTCTTTCATCTTAAAATTCAGGACATTCACCAGGATTATTTAGATGTCAGTCACATCTTATTAGTTTGGTACCTGGTGATACCTTTTGATCTGCAGATTCAGCCATTTCTTTATTTCAGAGATGTTTTCTTCTGTAATTGTTTCTATTGCATTTATCCTTTATCTTCAGATATATAGATTAGCCACATGTTGTTTCTCCATTCTCTAGTCCATTATTCTTATCCCTTGTTCTTGTTCTCAGCATTAATTGCTGATTTTATTTCCCACATCTACAAACCAGATCCCTATTATTTCTGGTTTATTTTTTTACATTCTAGTTTTTTTATTGATGGTTGACTATTTTTGGTACACAAAAATAGTGATTTCATATAGTTTAAACTAATACAAGAACAGTTACTGCAGTGCCAATGGTATGGCAACTAAAAATACATTGAATTAATATAGAAATGATCAAACAGACCGTGGTACAACACATTCATATCATGAACTACTGTCATTAAGAGAATTGGGTAAAATTCAGCAAGTCCATTAGTACTGATTAATAAACAAAAGATACAGAAAATGTATAACATACTAATCAGTATTATAAAATAATGACCAAACTTCTGTGTGTGTGTCTGTGTTTGTCTGAATTATGTGAAATTAATCTAGAGAAATGTACAGAAAGATATATGTCAGGCTGTTAACTTTGGTCATCTTGGGCAAGTATAACAAGAAGAGGCAGTAAGGACAAGCCCTTCAAAAGACATCCTTAAACAACAAAGAAAGCATTAGAGTATGACGCCATTTACGAAAAGTAACATGTATATGTATATACACATAATGAGCCACACAAAAGGATGATCATTCTAAGACAGTTATCTTAGGGGGGTAGGATTTTAAATGCTTTTTTCTTCTGTTTTCCTCCATCCCAACACACACACACACACACACACACACACATTATTTAGAAAACATAAATATAACACTCACACTTCCAAATACCCACAGCATAAGCTAGTTTCCAACAATACTGGCAAAGAAACCTTTTCTCCACTTCCTCTATTTAGTGAAACTTCTCCACCCATGGCCAGACTCAGACCAGCCTCCTTCACAATATGACAGTCTCTACATCAGAGTCCTGGTACCTTCCCTTTTAGTTTTGGCTCTTCCAAATTACAGGGAGATTGTGAGGTCCAGGAATTTTTCAGTTTATTGAGAAGCTGGGATTCTCTTGCTGAGTGGAGAGTTAGATGACATTTTCCAATGTTTTTCTTTGTTGTTTTCCAATTTGATCCACACCTGCACTCTGTCTTGACTATTCCCTCCTTTTTCACACTTCAGGATAAGACAGGTTTTCTGTGCTTTTAAAATTTCCTCAGTCCTTCCAGAATATCGCTATTTCTTAAACTCCCTATTTATTTCTAAGCTTCATGTATTTTAAGTCCACCTTACCTTTCTAGAATCGCAGCCTCCATTTTACCTTTCTAGGCAGTAATTCTAGTGATTCTTGCTACAAGGAAGTTTAATACTCCATTTCACAGGGTCTGAGGTAACCAACCAATCTCAACCCCTTGAGATTGCCATGGCCCTTGGACCACATTTAAACTAGTACCAAAGCTTTAAAAGCCTTTACTCATCTTTAATAGAGGCCCCCTGTGCCCTCAGCATTACATCTTCCCACCCCATCAATATTTTATGGAATCTAAATTAAAGACTGTTTTCAAACTCTTAATTGTAAAGCATTACTTTCAATTTTCATAATGACTAAGACCAAATTTAGCTTCTGGCATTGCTTAGGCTCTCCCTAGTTAGAGAGAGGCAAGGGCTGTTTAAACCTATAATCGTAGTCTCAGTCCACACTCTATAATTTTCTGGAATGATGGCTCTGACAAGAAAATGCCTGGAAAGACACCAACCTCTGGGTCTCACAACTCTGCAAAGGACACTTGTTGACAGACTTCAACAAAAGGTCTGTAATGAGTAGACACTGAGGCAGGTTTCCAAATGAATCAGACACCCTCCTGTTTGGCCTATGCCTTTTCAAATGAGGGCTGAGAGCTTCTGTATAATATGTAACCTTCACCTTTTGCCTCACTGGTATTGGTCCCCCAATCACAGAGCATCAAGCAGGCATTAAACACTGCCCCAATTCAACTGCACCTGTGCAGTAGAGACCTGCTGCCTACTGGGTTCCAGCACAAGAGCACTATACTGAGAAGCCTTCTGAAAGTGAACCAAATAGACTATAACTAGCTGAGATCCATTTGAACCATTTCAAACCAAATCACAGGCAGTACTGACTAATTTGTGGCTCAGCAGAAATTAGGCAGCAGCTACACAGGATGAATAAAGAGTTAATGTGAGGAATACTATAAAGAAAGAGAATGAACAGGGAAGCCCTAAAAACTTCTTCTTCACCCACCACCAAATAAAAATCTGTTCCTCACATTTCTGCAGAGTCTTAAAATTGCCATCATAGGAATTACTCTGTTAGGTTGAAAGCATTGAATGTCTTTGTTAAATTTAACAGAGAAACCAAGAAAAGATACCTCAAACCATTATAAAATACATCATAGGGCCCTTAATTTGTTTGACATATTAAGCAGTTTCCTAGAAAAACCTAATAATATCTCATATCTATAAAAAGCCTTAAAAACTACTCATTGTAACATTCTGTACTCATACCACTCAGATGACACAAGGCGGGGGGGCAGGGGGGGATCTATTACTGTCTTTGTTATTTGGTAAGGATTGAGACCTAAAGAGGTAAGGTGACTCCATCCAGCTAGCAA
Organism: Bos grunniens; assembly: GCF_055505025.1. NCBI lineage: Eukaryota > Metazoa > Chordata > Mammalia > Artiodactyla > Bovidae > Bos > Bos grunniens. Next base: position 140,702,953 of record NC_141194.1, read on the forward strand.
CTGACACCTGAAATAAGAGTGGGTCAAAGGACTATGAAAATTTCAGAGAGAAGGAATTTGGGAAGACCCTGAACACTAGGGGGCAGGCTAGGGTGGGGCCCCCTGGTAACACTGAGTAACCTCAGAACAATGAAGACCAAAGCTTTGGCTGACAGAGCAGGGGAGGTGACTGGGTAGCATGGTTCTGTCCATGGCATTACAGTATGCACATCATCATTCAAGGATCTTTCAAAAAACACAGCATATCGTTAGATCCGCCAATATCCAAAAATAAAGTAACACAGATCTACTCTACTGAGAATGAAACGATCTGGAGTCTGGCGCCAGGTTCTACTAATTACTAGCTGCATGACAATTTGTGCATTTTCCTATCTATTTCTTTGAACACAGGCAAAAGAAGAGGAGCCATAAAGAATTTAAAGGACCACAGGATTTGGGACAAGAAGACTGAGGTTCCTTTCAACACTTAACATTCCCTATATGCCATGTACTAATCTAATCTCTAGGGAATACAGAGGAGACCATGACAGACAAAAGCCCTGTTCATATCAAACGTACATTCTAATGGCAGAGAAGACAGATAATAACCAAACAAATAAGCAAACAATCTGAAAGACATCTGCAAATGATATGGGCTATGCAGAAAATGGATTTTGAGACTGACTGCAAAAACCTGGGGCAAGTGACTTCTCTGCACCTCCACCCCATCTCATTTTTAAAAGAATGCTAATGACTTATGCCTCACCTACTCCAAGGACTTGCTGTAAGGATGAAATGAAAGTAGGGGTTGGAGAGCTCACTGTACAATGCAACTTCTTTATATAACCTTTACCAGGGAGGAAGAAAGATCCTGACCACTTTACTGCTGAAAGCAAGCAAAGAAACTGAGTGGGCCAGAGATTCAGTTGTTTCTAAAGAGAAGGTATAAACGGGCATGTTCATTAACAAGGTATAAAAGAAGACCAGTACCTAAGGCTGATTCATGTTGATGTTTGACAGAAAACAACAAAATTCTGTAAAGCAATTATCTTTCAATTAAAAAATAAATTAAAAAAAAAAGGAGACCAGTCAACATAGACCACAGTGTTCTACTAGGTGGGTAAATAGAACTGAGAGTTAGAAGAAAATGAATTGAGACCCAAGCTAAATCAGAGAAAGTTCTCCTTTCATATATTTGGTTTTTATTGCTGGAACTGATAGGGCATGCAAAAGTGAAAATTGATCCAGTTATCAGTGATTGACCTCAAAGCCTCCAACTACAATAAAGGCCAAAGTACTCTTGATTCTTTAAAGCAAATTCTTATCATGCAGACACTCACACTGAGTGTTTTCTACCACAGCTGGAGGCAGAGAACTGAGCCTGGATAAGAGGAGGCACAGACTAGAGTGTCTAGATGGAGGGGCACATCATTAGCACATGTTTTGTTAACCCACAGTTGAAGCATGCTAGGTGCCAAATGGAGAGACAGAACACGAAAAACAAACCTCAGGCCTACGCAACTAAGACAGTGCTGGCCAGCAGCTTAGCAACGTGCTAGAAGACCAGCTATTTAAGTCTTGCTTCTCTCACATCTATAAGTAACCCTGCTAGAACAGTGGTTCTTCACCTTGGCTGGACTTTAAAATCTTTAAAAGAAGCTAATACCTACACCCGCTCTCAGAGGTTTGGATTTAATTAGTCTACGGCATGACCTAGGCACTGTTACTCTTTTCAGCTGCCCAGGGGCTTCTGATGTACAGCCAGGTTGGAAGTGTGTCTGCAACTGATTTGAACGGTCCCCTCAAAGTCTGATTTGAACAACATCTCTTACTACGTATGTTCTTTCAGCACTTCCACTTGCTGCTGCTGCTGCTGCTAAGTCGCTTCAGTCGTCTCTGACTCTGTGGGACCCCATGACGGCAGCCCATCAGGCTCCACTGTCCCTGGGATTTTCCAGGCAAGAACACTGGAGCGGGTTGCCATTTCCTTCTCCAATGCATGAAAGTGAAAAGTGAAAATGAAGTCGCTCAGTCGTGTCTGACTCTTTGCGACCCCATGGACTGCAGCCTACCAGGCTCCTCCGTCCATGGGATTTTCCAAGCAAGAGTACTGGAGTGGGGTGCCATTGCCTTCTGGTACCCAATAGACCACAAGGGAAAGGAGAGAAAAAAGAGGGCATTCACATTTACCCATCCAAAGTCCCATGACCTCTCTCAGCTCCCTGTGACATGGCCCCTACCCCATCATATGCCTCTCTTATTAGAATGTGCATCCCATGCGTCACAGATCACTAGCAGGTGAACACGGCATTTCTCCACCCAAAGCCAGAGTGTTGTTTTGCTGTCCCTATCTCTCAACCTGTGCTGACAGGCATCCTACCTGTACTTTCCAATTTACTGTTCACTGAATTGTTCCCATCCCCACTGAATGCAGTTGTTACCTTGGAGATGAGACAAGAGGGCAAAGGGAAAAGGTGGGAAGAGAAGGAAAGAATATGACCAAAGAAAGAGGGAGAGAGAAAGGAAAATGAAGGTAGAAAAATGAGTCGTTCCCATCCCAAAACACAAGGAAAGCCATCAGAAATAAAGAACTTTTAGAGCTGTAAAAGACCTTAGAAATCACCTAATCTGATTTCTCAAAGAGTGGACCTTAAACCATACAGATTCCCTTTGAGTTATTTCTTAACCTGATGATTCCTGGCCCTAATCTAAACTTACTGACTCAAAAGATAAAAACTAGACAATGACCTCAAATCTGAATTTTTAAACACTCCTTTGCATAATTCTTCTACACCTTAGAGTTTGAGAACTCCTAATCTACATTCCAGAGAAGGCAATGGCACCCCACTCCAGTACTCTTGTCTGGAAAATCCATGGACAGAGGAGCCTGGTAGGCTGCAGTCCATGGGGTCGCGAAGAGTCAGATACGACTGAGCAACTTCACTTTCACTTTTTACTTTCATGCATTGGAGAAGGAAATGGCAACCCGCTCCAGTGTTCTTGCCTGGAGAATCCCAGGGGTGGGGAAGCCTGGTGGGCTGCCGTCTACGGGGTTGCACAGAGTGGGACACGACTGAAGTGATTTAGCAGCAGCAGCAATCTACATTCTCTCCTTTTAAAAAAAAGGAGACTAAGGCTCAGAGAAAAGAAGGGATTTGCTTAAGATATGCCTAAATCTAATTAGTTGCTGAGATGGGACCTGAACCTAGGTTTCCAACTCACAGTCTAGTGCTACTTCTACTATCCCCTGCAGGTGTTACCACTGCTGCCAGTGCCAAAACATATGAACACCAAGATGCATTCTGCTTGGTCCAGAAAAAGTCTCTATCCAGTATTAAACTTCCTTAGACATCCTATAAGTCTTTGCCAAAACACATACCTAATTAAAAACAACAGCAGAAACAATGGCCCCTATCCACTCCCCCCCCTAAAAAAAAGCCCTTTATATGAGGCAGAAATGAGTGGTAATGTTGCAAAGCATTTCCCTTCTCAGGACTATTTACATAATCAACTAAATTCCCCAAAGTCGCAATATCCCAACCACCCAAGTCATGACTCAAACATGACAGAAATGCAGGCATCAAATGAACCACAGGTGAGAAGTGTGAGGGGCAAAAAGTTATTTCTCTCAATTCCTATTATGCATAAAGCCTGTCCTGACTAGCAACAATTTTAGAGAAAGCTAGTTTTAAATACAGCAATATTTTTGTTATTATCTTCTGGGGAATCTCTGGGTCAAATATCTAACATCTTCAGCAGAAGTACTCTGAATTACTCACTGGTCGCTCAGAAGGAGCTTTTTCATTACCTTTCCTGAAGGGGCCACCTGATACTGAGAAGGTATTTCTATCTAGATTTATGGCTCTTGAACTCAGTTGATCCATCCAGCAGATTATAATTTTATATTATACAAGACTGGATACCTTAGGGCCCTGTTGGCCCAGACTTTCTAACTGGCATCTGCTGAGACTGACATTCCGTTACCTGCTGGAGCACATGTATCTGAATAACCTTCATGCACTGACATAAACTAGGAATCAAGGACTGGCTGTGGCATTTGGATACATTAAAAACATGTGGGGCTTGGGATTTGGTTCAGAGACCATAGCAAATAATCAGAAGATTCAGAAGCACGTGACTCCACCCCTACCCAATATCTGAACAATGCAGTGAAACATTCCAACAACCTAGGGAAACGCACAATTTTGTAACCATCCGAAAGATTAAAAGCATTAAACAAATCAGTCATGTAATTGTGAATCCAATTGTACCTCTAAGTGCTCCATAACTATATAAACATTAGAACATTTTGTTATGATTGAAATTTGAAACAAAAATAAACTATGAATATCACAGCATGGAAAAGTCTTTCACCATGGCAGAATGTACACCCCAAACGTGTTTAGGGGAGTAAACCTCTGTTCAAAGGTGAAATGTCCTCTAGCTAGCAAAGAGGCATTTATTGGGAGCTTACTATATGAAGAAATAAAAAGTCTGGGCCCCTAGCCTAGAGCTATTTATAAAATAATTTAGAAGATATAATATACAAAATGAAATTACAGGAAAGAAAGCAAACAGCCTAATAGATAGCCTGCCCTACAGGCAATAAACAACTGTCCGTGACAAGATTACCAGATTATCTGCCTTGTCTGAGCATGGACAAGTGAGTCATTCTCTCTTCTGTTTTCTGTCCCCTTACCATCTTCTCTCCTTCCTCTGCTCCCCTCACCACTTCCCCCTATTCCCCTGCCCTCCCCACTCCACCCCTGCTTCCTCTCCCTGGACACACACAGACACACACAGAGAGACAAACAGACACACACACACACACCAAGAATGCAATCCAACACAGCAAAGACTGAAACCGGTTATTTTGACAAATTATGTTTTGATACCATACTCATTTTCTAAACATTTCCATGGTGTTTCTAAGAGACTATATGATACAGTTTGTGAAATCCTGGGACCATTCCCACATTGACTGAAATTTCTGATATTAGTAAAACTTTAAGGCAATGATCACCTCTTATTTGAGGTCAAGGGACATAATTAAATCTGTATAAGGAGAGGGTATGATATTATAATCTATTGAAAAAAATTCATGTGGTAGTGATGAAGAACATGAGCTCTAGAATATGGCTGCCTGAGTTGACAAGTCCAATGAGTTCTTATCACTTCTTGTCTGTGAAGATTTCTTTAAATCCACTGCAGGCAAACTTTTTTCCCCATCACTACTTCACAAAACTGCTCTTGCTAAGGTCAAGTATGATCTCTATGTTACTAAATCCAATGGCAAATTGTCAGTCCTCACCTTATTTGAATTTTAGTAGTAATTACCATTATCTCTCTCCAACTTGAAGTAGTCTCTGTCTGAACTTCAGGTCAGCACAATCTCCTGGTCTTCCTCTTACCTTCTTAGTTTCCAACTTTGGCTCTCTTTCTCTTCCCAGTCTCTATATACTTGAATGTCCAAAGGTTTAGCTTAGAAATTTCTTTTCTCCTTCTGTACTCACTCTTGCTCATCTCCTTCAGTTTCGTTGCATCTAATCATTGAGCTCTCTCAAATTTGTAATTCCAGCTAGCGCACCTCCCCTGAACTCCATACACACACACACACACGTAGCCATTTCCATAATACCTCCCACTTGGCTGTCTGAGAGGCCTCTAAAACCTAACACATCCAAAACCAAACTCCAGTTCTTCCCTCTTAAACTTGCTCCTCCCACCATATCTTCCATCTGAGTTGTTTGTAACTCCTTTCCAATCACTTAGGCCAAAAACTCCGTTGTCATTTTTAATTCCTATTTTTCTCACAGCCCAATCCATTTGGTCAGCAAATCCCACTGGCCTACCTTAATAATATTTCCAAAATTCAACCACTTCTCAAGTCCTCTACTGCATCATCGTGGTCTAAGTCACCATCCTCTTACATGAATTATTTATAATGTCCTCCTAACATCTTCCTTCATTTGTTTCTCACTGTTTCCTACAGTTTGTTTTGAACATAGCAGCTGGGGATCCTATTAAAATGTAAGTCAGATTATATGCCTCCTCAGCTCAAAACCCTCCAATGACTTTCTCACTCAAGAGTAAAAGCTAAATCTTGACAAGGCCTACCAAGAGCCTTTCTCGCCTCACTGTTTTCCTTCTGACCTTATATCCTACTACGCTGCACCTAACTCACTCTACCCTAAGTATGCTGGCCTCCTTGCTCTTCCATGAATGAACTAAGCAAGACTCCACCTCAGTTTTGTGCTTTATGTTCACTCTACCTGGAAAATGCTGACCCCACGTATCTACATGGATCCCTCCCTCAACTCCTTTAAGGTTTTGCACAAATCTAATTATCAGTGAGGCCTAAGCTAGCCCTATTTAATACTGTAACTGCACACTCCATCCTAGCCTGTGATATACCTTCCCTCAATTATTTTCCTCCAACATATTATAAATTTGACTTTTCTGTTTATTGTCTATCTCCAGAAATACACACCAGAATATAAGCTAAATTAGTATGAACTACCATCTGCTTTGTTCACTGTCATATCCCCAGCACCGAGAATTATTCCTGGAATTTAAATAGTGATGAACAAATAAATGATCTCAGGTAAGTTAAATTAAACGGTCTGTGTCAAATTTGACTCATTTGCAAAGTGCAGAGACCACTGCTACTTATCTCATAAAGTTGCACTGAAGATTAAATGAGTAAATACATGTAAGGTCTTTGGCAAACTACCTCAACAAGCATTCAATATTTGCAGCTATTTGTTACTATGGGGCTTCCCTGGTGGCTTAGTAGTAAAGAACCCACCTGCAAATGCAGGAGTCGTGGGTTCAATCTCTGGGTCATGAAGATCCCCCTGGAGAAGGAATGCAAACCACCTCAGTATTCTTGCCTGGGAAACCCCATGGACACAGAAGCCTGGGGGGCTACAGTCCACGGGATCACAAAGAGTTGGACATGATTTAGTGACTTAGTTAAAGAACCCACCTGCAAATGCAGGAGTCGTGGGTTCAATCTCTGGGTCATGAAGATCCCCCTGGAGAAGGAACGCAAACCACTTCAGTATTCTTGCCTGGGAAACCCCATGGACACAGAAGCCTGGGGGGCTACAGTCCACGGGGTCACAAAGAGTTGGACATGATTTAGCGACTGAGTATGCATACACATTGTTACAGTGATTCACTAAGAGGATACAAATATATACAGGAAAGGAAGGAGAAATGATATGGGTCAGGAACTTTGAAATCCAGGCCCCTAATGTCTAATGAGGGTAAGTGGGGTAGGAAGGAGAACATAAAACACCTCAGTCTTCACTGGAGACTTTAGGGAATGTATGAGATTTGCACAAAAGAAAGTACATGTGATAATATGTGATATATGATATGATACTGTGTTAAGGTAACCATGAGCCTGTCTATGGACCCACTTTTCCATTCAGGTTGTAGCAGCAAAAAGTTGTTGATTAAGTACCCTGGATGTTCCTATGACTGAGCCTACACCCAGGAAATAGGCAAAGGGCTTTCTTTAGCTCTTTATAAGTTGCCAAAGAAATGTCACGTTTTATTTTCCAAGTAGAAATGGAGGAAATTCCTATAAGGAAAAGAAGCATAAATTTCAACTAAGAAGAAGTTATTAGAGGCCAGAAGTAGTAAAATTTTAAGAATTTAGAAACATGTAGTGATAGCTTTTATGAGGCATTCTGCCTTCCTTAAGTTCAGGGTTTATATACAGCCTTAAATTAAGCTTTGCAGATTTTGACAGTGCTAGTTCAGAGCTTGGATATTTTCTTACTGCCTTATTATGCTGGGAAAGGGGCCATGGGCAGTTTTCTTTCAGCACCTGAAAACATTTCTGTAAAAAATTCATCAACCATTAATTTGTTTCAATGACATATTTAGCTTTTCACTTCTAAGGCTGCAGCTGCTGCCATGTTGTGAAGAAAACATGTTGAGGTGATTTTCCTCTGCCTGCTAAAGAGCAAGCATGGTCTGACCTAACCCCTGAGACACTTCCACACAATTTTAAAAGGAGCAGAATACTCAGAAAGAATACACAATGGAAAAGACATAGACACACCACCAAAGTCCCCTCTCAAGGGAGAGGGTCTGATCACCAAGTAAGTAACCAGGACAAGTAGGGGTGTGAAATGAGGTTGAGGGGAAACTAGAATTGACAGTGGAGGAGGCAGACATTGAGAATCAGTTGCAGCCATGAGATCATCCACCTTTGGGGGAGCTGGAATTTTCTCCATTAACCTTCCTTTTCTAAGTTCTCTCCAGAAAGAGAGGTCTATAGAATCCTGGGAAATCTGTAGCTGAAACACATTAGAAGAATTGAATCTAAGCCAACAGGGGGGGCAAACACTACAATACACTGCTCCTATGGAGTACCTATTGTTTCAGTAGCTGGAGCAACCTTGGCAGACATCCTTCAGCTTTTAGGCCTTTCAGAGATTACCTCAACCAGAGAAAATCGTCTTGCCCAAAGTCATGATCCTTCTTGGGGCAGCCATATCCAATGACTGATTGATGAGCTTCCCTCTAGCTCAGTCGGTAAAGAATCTGCCTGCAGTGCAGGAGGCCCAGATTCGATTCCTGGATGGGGAAGACCCCCTGGAGAAGGAAGTGGCAACCCACTCCAGTACTCTTGCCTGAAGAATCCCATGGACAAAGGAGCCTGGCAGTCTACAGTCCATGGGGTTGCAAGAGTTGGACACGACACAGCAACTAAACCACCATAATGGCCAGGCCTTTTTGAACCAAGTAAGGAAAATGCTGAAGGACATTTTTTAGCTCCAGATTTCCCTAGCTAAGTATTAGCTAAGGCTGCTGTTGAGCCTGTAGCTCAGATTCTCTGGCTATCCATTCCTGCTTCTTTCCTTTCCCTTCCATACACATTGATCCCAAGGGAACTCCTCAATAAATATCCTATAACATATATGCCATCTCAGAGTTGCCTCCTAGGGAACCTAACAAATGAAAACACAGGCAATGATGTCAGAAATGTTCAGTATATTCTAGTTCATTAAACACTGATTCAATATTCATTGAGGACTTTTTCTAGGTATTAGGGATAGATCATTGAAAAAGTTCCTGCTGTTATGGAGCCTGTATTTTAGTGAGGGGTAGCAAGCAATGGACAAATTAGCAAATGAATAATATATCAAATAATGATAAATATTATGAGAAAAAATGATAAAGGAGCAAGTGAGAAACTAAAGGTATGGTTAATATAGATTGCGTAGTCACAAATGTCCTCAATAAGAAAGTGACATACAAGACACTCTAACATATAAACATATTACAGAAAGAGCATTCCAAGCGGTTGGAACCATAAATGCAAAGGTCTTACTGTGCAAAGGAACTAGGCATGTTCTTGAAATTGAAAGAAGGTCCATGTGACTGGAGTAAGAGGAAAGTAGTAAGAGATGAAGGTGAAGAGGTAGCCAGGGGCCAGATTATGGTAAGTATTCTGGGTTTCATTCTATGTATATTTGAAAGTTATCAGAGTATATAAAACAAGACATGAGATTATCTGGTTTATTTTTTTATATGGCTTTTTTTAATTTTTTTATAATTTTTATAATTTGGCTCTAGCTACTGTGAAGAAAAAAATTAAAAGGAAAATAAAAATGAGAAAATCAATTAGAAGGCTACAGTGGAAGTCCAGGGTTAGAGAGAATGGTGGCTTGAATTGGGTAGCAAGAATGGATATGAAGAAAGGTGTGGAGATCGTAGATATATTTTAGAACTACTGCATGCAAGCTTGCTGATGAATTGGATATAAAGGATAAGGGAGAGAGCCCTTAGAGAAGATTCTGATTTTGAATTGAAACATCAAATTATAGCTCACTGGGCTTCCCCCCCACCCACTCAAGTACTATGCTGAGTTCTCAAGAGGTCAAATTGATGAATCATGTGAGGGCCCCAAATTCAAAGAGCTGAGAGACAGGATATAGGATATTATATACACACATACACATACACACACACACATGTAAACAGAAACATATATACACATATATATGACTGTAAAGTGAGTTAGGAAGTAGGACATGCCAAAGAAATACACATTTTTTATTGTCCTCTACTTGCTTCATGCATATTATTAACCTTGTTCCTCAGTCTGACACGTATGTGTTCTTGCTATGAAGCTATGCAATTATTTGGTACTAAAGAGACACATGGCTTCCCTGGTATCTCAGATGGTAAAGAATCTGCCTCCAATACAGGAGACCAAGGTTCAATCCCTGGGTCAGGAACACTCCATAGAGAAGGGAATGGCAACCCACTCCAGTATTCTTGCCTGCAGAATTCCATGGACAGAGGAGCCTGACAGGCTACAGTCTATGGGGTCGCAAAGAGTCAGACACAACTGAGCGACTAACACACACACAAAAAAGATACACATTAGTTGCTGGATTAACCAGCAACTGTCTCCAGGATATTTATGAATGCCTTATTCTTTAAAAAAAATTGAAGCAAATAACTATTTTACATTTGCCATGAAATGGTTTAAGAATCTCAGTGCCAAATTTGTGTTCTGTCTAAAAGTGGGGTAAATGAATTATTTTGTCTCGATCAACCAATGAGCATCTATTCAGAAAAAGAATAAGGCACTAGTTCAGTTTATTATGGACCATAGCAAAGACTAGCTCTTCCCCAATATCCTTTCCCTACTTCCTGCTTAGAAATATAACTTCTAGTTTTTAGGGGTAGACATGGCCATCACAAAGACTGTATTTTCCAAATCCCTTGAATGGCCATATGACAAAGTTCTGTCCATAGGATGAGAATAAAAATGCCCTCCCAACACCTTCTCATTCCAAATGACCACAAAGTGTCCATCCTATCTACCGTTAGAACATCACTTTTGAACTATAAGGTAGAAGTAAAGTCCTGGACCTGATGGATTCATAGGTGAATTCTATCCAACATTTATAAAAGATTTATCACCAATGTTTCTCAAACTTTCAAAAATGAACTCAAGAGAAAGGAATACTTCATAACACATTCTATTAGGCCAGTTCAGTCACTCAGTCGTGTCTGACTCTTTGAAACCCCATAGACTGTAGCACACCAGGGTTCCCTGTCCATCACTAACTCCCAGAGCTTGCTCAAACTCATGTCCATTGAGTCAATATAAAGACAGATAAAAACATCACAGGGAAAAAAAATCACAGACCCATATACCAAATATAGATTCAAAACTCCCCAGCAAAAGATTAGTAAATTGAACCAAACAGCATATTAAAAGGATTATTCACCATAACCAAGTGAAACTTATACCAGTAATGCAAGAGTGTTTCAATAAAAGAAAAACAGTGTAATAACTCACATTAATAGAATAAAGAGGAAAAAAACACAGATCATCTAAATTAAAGCAGAAAAGGCATCTGACAGAATACAGCACCATTTCATGATACAAACTCTCAGAAAACAAGAATATTTTACTGCAAGAAAAAAGTTTGGGTTTAAATACTGGTTCTGCCACTAAATGTATGCAGTTGAGCAAGTCATTCAATCTTTTAGCACCTCTTATAAAAGTATTGAGGCAGTTAAGCTCTCAAAACTTCATGTGGTGCATGTAAGGAACTTTGCAAAATATCTGGAACAGAACAACTCCTCAATAAAAGTTAAATATTATTATTGGGGCTTCCCTGGTGGCTCAGACAGTAAAGAATCTGCCTATAATGTGGGACACCCGGGCTCAATCCCTGGGTCAGGAAATCCCCTGGAGAAGGGCATGGCTACCCACTGCAGTATTCTTGCCTGAAGAATTCCATGGACAGAGAAGCCTAACGGGTTACAGTCCATGGGATCACAAAAAGTTGGACACAACTGAGGGATTAACATACACATCGCTTCCCTGCTGGCTCAGTGGTAAACAATCTGCCTGGAATGCAGGAGACATAAGAGACATGGGTTCAATCCCTGGGTCGGAAGATCCCCTGGAGGAGGATGTGGCAACCCACTTCAGTATTCTTCCCTGGGAAATCCCAAAGACAGAGGAGCCTGGTGGGCTACCATGCAGGGGGTCGCAAAATACGCAAAGATGACTTAGCAACTAAACAATAACAACAAGCTTGGCTTGAAGAAGCCAAGAAAGATTGAAGGCAAAAGGAGATAGGGGAGGCAGAGGATGAGATGGTTAGATAGCATCACCAACCAAATGGACATGAATTTGAGCGAAGTACAGGAGATAGAGGAGGACAGAGGAGCCTGGCATGCTATAGTCTACGTGGTCACAAAGTGTAGGACATGACTTAGTGACTGAACAACAACAACATATTATTACTGTAAAGGAATATAATTTCTTATGGTAAGAAATAATGCATTCCTAACTACAAAGTTCAGCAAATGAATGCTAAGCACAGATCCTTCTACAAAATACTATACAGCAGGGATTAGTAAAGTTTTCCCATAAAAAGCCATAGAGTAACCAAATATACTAAGCTGTGCAGGCCATACAGTCTCTGTTTCAACTACTTGACTCTGCTGTTATAGCACAAAAATTGCCATAGAGAACACCTAACCAAATGAGTGTGACTGTGTACAATAAAACTTTATTCACAAAAACAGGTGATGGCCAGACTTGGCCTACAGACTGTAGTCTGCTGACTCAGTCAGTGCTAGACAGTTGGCTTGAATAAACTATAAACTACTAGCACATATGGATAAATTCAGGCATACTTTTTTTTTTCTTCTGAATGGACTGTTTTGAAGAACACTGAATCTCTGCTTCCTTAAAACAAACAGTTAACTCTGACTACAGAATTGATTGATTGCAGGTGGTCCTACAATGGTGGAGGAGTAGGACAGGGAGACCACTTTCTCCCCACAAATTCACTGAAGGATCATTTGAACACTGAGAAAATTCCACAAAACAACTTCTTAACGCTGGCAGAGGACACCAGGCACCCAGAAAGGCAGCCCATTGTCTTCAAAAGGAGATGTTTTATCATCAGTGCAGTATGGATGGAGAAGTCTTGAGGCTACTGTAAGAATAAGACTGAAACCAGAGGCAGGAGGCTTAAATCCAAAACTTGAGAATACCAGAAAACTCCTGACTCCAGGGAACATTAATCGACAAGAGTTCATCCAAAAGCCTCCACACCTACACTGAAAACAAGCTCCACCCAAGAGCCAACAAGTTCCAGAGCAAGACATACCACGCTAATTCTCCAGCAATGCAGGAACATAGCCCTGAACATTAATATACAGGTTGCCTAAAGTCACACCAAACCCAAAGACACATCAAAACTCACTACTGGACACTTCATTGCACTCCAGAAAGAAGAGGTCCAGCTCCACCCACCAGAACACCAACACAAGCTTCCCTAGCCTGGAAACCTTGACAAGCCACTCGTCCAACCCCACCCACAGGGAGGAACCGTCACAATAAAGAGGAACCACAAACTGCCAAAACACAGAAAGGCCACCCCAAACACAGTAATCTAAACAAAATGAAAAGGCAGAGAAATATTCAGCAAGAAAAGGAACATGATAAATGCCCACCAAACCAAACAAAAGAGGAGGAAATAGGGAGTCGACCTGAAAAATAATTCAGAATACTGATAGTAAAAATGATCCCAAATCTTGAAAACAAAATGGAGTTACAGATACATAGTCTGGAGACAAGGACTGAGAAGATGCAAGAAATGCTTAATAAGGACCTAGAAGAAATAAAAAAGAGTCAATCAATAATGAATAATGCAATAGCTGAGATCAAAAGTACTCTGGAGGGAACCAACAGTAGAATAACTGAGGCAGAAAATAGGATAAGTGAGGTGGAAGATAGAATGGTGGAAATAAATGAAGAAGAGAGGGGAAAAAGAATTAAAAGAAATGAGGACAACCTCAGAGACCTCTGGGAAAATGTCAAACACCCCAACATTCGAATCATAGAAGTCCCAGAAGAAGACAAAAAGATATGCCACGAGAAAATACCTGAGGAGATAATAGTTGAAAACTTCCCTAAAACGGGGAAGGAAATAGCTACCCAAGTCCAAGAAACACAGAGAGTCCCAAATAGGATAAACCCAAGGTGAAACACCCCAAGACACATATTAATCAAATTAAAGAAGATCAAACACAAAGAACAAATGTTAAAAGCAGCAAAGGAAAAGCAACAAATAATACACAAGGGGATCTCCATTAGGATAACTGCCAATCATTCAATAGAAACTCTTCAGGCCAGAAGGGAATGGCAGGACATACTTAAAGTGATGAAAGAGAAAAACCTACAACCCAGATTACTATACCCAGCAAGGATCTCATTCAGATATGAAGGAGAAATCAAAAGCTTTACAGATAAGCAAAAGCTGAGAGAATTCAGCACCACCAAACCAGCTCTCCAACAAATGTTAAAGGATCTTCTCTAGACAGGAAACACAGAAAAGGTGTATAAACTCGAACCCAAAACAACAAAGTAAATGGCAATGGGATCATACTTATCAATAATTACCTTAAATGTAAATGGGTTGAATGCCCCAACCAAAAGACAAAGACTGGCTGAATGGATACAAAAACAAGACCCCTATATATGCTGCCTACAAGAGACTACCTCAAAACAAGGGACACATACAGACTGAAAGTGAAGGGATGGAAAAAGACATTTCATGCAAATGGAGACCAAAAGAAAGCAGGAGTAGCAATACTCATATCAGATAAAATAGACTTTGAAATAAAGGCCATGAAAAGAGACAAAGAAGGACACTACATAATGATCAAAGGGTCAATGCAAGAAGGATCGAAGGATCATAATGATCATAATGATCAAAGGATCAATGCAAGAAGATATAACAATTATAAATATGTATGCACTCAACATAGGAGCACCACAATATGTAAGACAAATGCTAACAAGTATGAAAGGGGAAATTAAAAATAACACAATGCTGCTGCTGCTGCTAAGTCCCTTCAGTCATGTCTGACTCTGTGCGACCCCATAGACGGCAGCCCACTAGGCTCCTCTGTCCCTGGGATTCTCCAGGCAAGAACACTCGAGTGGGTTGCCATTTCCTTCTCCAATGCATGAAAGTGAAAAGTGAAAGGGAAGTCACTCAGTCATGCCCGACTCTTAGCGACCCCATGGACTGTAGCCTACCAGGCTCCTCTGTCCATGGGATTTTCCAGGCAAGAGTACTGGAGTGGGGTGCCACTGCCTTCTCCGAATAACACAATAGTGGGAGACTTTAATACTCAACTCATACCTATGGATAGATCAACTAAACAGAAAATTAGCAAGGAAACACAAACTTTAAATGATACAATGGACCAGTTAGACCTAACTGATATCTATAGGACATTTCACCCCAAAACAATGAATTCCACCTTTTTCTCAAGTGCACACGAAACCTTCTTCAGGACAGATCACATCCTGGGCCATAAACCTAGCCTTGGTAAATTCAAAAAACCTGAAATCATTCCATGCATCTTTTCTGATCACAACGTGGTAAGATAAGATGTCAACTACAGGAAAAAACTATTAAAAATACAAACATATGGAGGCTAAACAATATGCTTCTGAATAATCAGCAAATCACAGAAGAAATCAAAAAAGAAATCAAAATATGCATAGAAACAAATGAAAATGAAAACACAACAACCCAAAACCTATGGGACTCAGTAAAAGCAGTGGTAAGGGGAAGGTTCATAGCAATACAAGGTTACCTCAAGAAACAAGAGAAAAGTCAAATATCATGGACACCATATCTTTGACAAAGGAGGCAAAAATAAACAATGGAGAAAAGACAATCTCTATAACAAGTGGTGCTGGGAAAACTGGCCAACCACTTGTAAAAGAATGAAACTAGAACACTTTCTAACACCATACACAAAAATAAACTCAAAATGCATTAAAGATCTAACTGTAAGACCAGAAACTTTACAACTCCTAGAGGAGAATATAGGCAAAACACTCTCCGACATAAACCACAGCAGGATCCTCTATGACCCACCTCCCAGAATAGTGGAAATAAAAGCAAAAATAAACAAATGGGACCTAATTAAAATTAAAAGTTTCTGCACAACAAAGGAAACTCTAAGCAAGGTGAAAAGACAGCCTTCCGAATGGGAGAAAATAATAGTAAATGAAGAAACTGACAAAGAATTAATCTCAAAAATATACAGGCAGCTCATGCAGCTCAATTCCAGAAAAATAAACGACCCAATCAAAAAATGGGCCAAAGAACTAAACAGACATTTCTCCAAAGAAGACATACAGATGGCTAACAAACACATGAAAAGATGCTCAACATCACTCATTATCAGAGAAATGCAAATCGAAACCACAGTGAGGTACCATCTCACGCAGGTCAGAATGGCTGATATTCAAAAGTCTACAAACAATAAATGCTGGAAAGGGTGCGGAGAAAAAGAAAGCCTCTTACACTGTTGGTGGGAATGCAAGGTAATACAGCCACTATGGAGAACAGTGTGGAGATTCCTTAAAACACTGGAAATAGAACTGCCATACGACTGAGCAATCCCACTGCTGGGCATACACACCAAGGAAACCAGAATTGCAAGAGATATGTGTACCCCAATGTTCATCACAGCTCTGTTTACAATAGCCAGGACATGGAAGCAACCTAGATGCCCATCAGCAGACGAATGGATAAGAAAGCTGTGGTACATATACACAATGGAATATTACTCAGCCATTAAAAAGAATACATTTGAATCAGTTCTAATGAGGTGAATGAAACTGGATCCTATTATGCAGAGTGAAGTCAGAAAGAAAAACAGCAATACAGTATACTAACGCATTTATATGAAATTTAGAAAGATGGCAATGATGACCCTATATGCGAGACTGCAAAAGAGACACAGATATAAAGAACAGTCTTTTGGACTTTGTGGCAGAAGTCAAGGGTGGGATGATTTGAGAGGGTAGCGTTGAAACGTGTATATTATCATATGTGAAGCAGATCGCTGGTCCAGGTTCAATGCATGAGACAGGGTGCTCAGGGCTGGTGCACTGGGATGACCCTGAGGGATGGGATGGGGAGGGAGGTTCTGGATGGGGAACACATGTGCGCCCATGGCTGATTCATGTCTATGTATGGCAAAAACCACTACAATATTGTAAAGTAATTAGCCTCCAATTAAATAAATTAATTTAAAAAAAGAATTTACTGATTGCTTTTTTCTTTGCTAAACACATTAACTGATGCTAATGCTGTACCAGATGTTTGAAACCTAAATGTAGATACCCTTTGTGACATTTTAGTTGGTTCTTCCTATCAATTAAAATAATACTTTCCTCATTCACTATACTGCTATGAAAATTATCATCTACAAAATGCTTCAAAGTTATAAGGGTTAAGTATCATTATATAGTTATACATCCAAAATTCCTTTATTAACTATGCAATTTTTCTCATTACACGGGTGAAATACAGTACATTTAATCTTAGTTATCTTTCATTCCATCAGTGAGTTCATATTTAATACAGTTTTGAGAACCAAAATGAAAACCTGAATTCCCCTACAATTTACAGGTTCTCAATTAAAGACTTGGCCCACAATCACCAAACATAGCCACCAAAATACATGGCTCCAGCAAAGAAGGGGGCAACTGTCTACAGTTTCATTAAAGGATTCCTCTTGGAATTTCCCTTTAGACCAGGTCTTAAACACTCTCCTTCACCCAACACACTCTACTCAGGTACTCTGTACTATATTTTTAATTACAAAATGTTTCACTGGCCTGATCTAATTGAATTACAATCAGAATCCCCACAGTATTTCTGAGAAATCCAGCACACCAAAAGTTACTACACTTGCCATTTTTTATTAAGAAGAAAACAGACAAGCCATACTGTTCACATTGCTGAGGCAAGACAGCCTCTCCTAGAATCTTGCTCTTCTTTCCTCCACATGTTCCTTAGCATTTATGACTGTAGTTTCAAATAAAAGTTCAAACCCCACTGCAGTCACTGAGGGACTGTCCAGAGTTTGTGTGTGTTGATCTGCTCCACCTTAAGCTGTTCAAGAGACAAGACTCAAACTTATAAAAATACCTCAACTGGGGGGGTGTTTGCTTTATTATAAAATGGATTAATCACAGGATTTTTATAATAGCTTCATAAGCACAAGTTAACAATAGTTCAATGAACAAAAACTGATATTCACTAGTTAACTTCTTGGGAACATTTCTACTGCATTGATCACACTGCATCTGGAATGCAGATACTTCATACATTGTACAAAAAAAAAAAAAAAATAGACTGGCTAGGATTGGGAAGTCTCTGAGTATTCTCATGGTGTTTCCTACAGCAGGCCTCGACTTCTTAGTGAAATCATTTTAATTTTTGTTTTTTTTAAAAAAAAAGTATCCATGAAAGGGTATTTAACTTTAAGTGGTCATTGAACTTTTGTAAAGTAGACTTTGCAACCCTAGAGAGAAATACTGTCATACAAGTGTGGGGATTTGCTCTTGTCTATTGACAAAGCACAATGATTTTCTTTAACACAAAAGTGTGCATGTGTATCCTATTCCTATTATACAATAATGTCTCCAAAAACAACAATCTCCCTTTTAGGAAGCCTCTATGAACAGTCTCTATTCAATGACTTGAATGTGCAAGATAGTCAGTCAAATAGAGAACAGTAACTTCAACACTCAAGTTGTTCCTGACACCAAAATGGAGTCCTCAGCCTTAATATGATCATCAAGCAGCAAAGACAACAGCATGAGCAACACCTTTTGGTTTCAGACCACTGCTGTTCTATTTCCTTACTGAATGACCTTAGAAAATGTACTTAAGCTCTCAAGTAAGCTCTCTCCTTACTGAATGACCTTAGAAAATGTACTTAAGCTCTCAAGATTCCTTTCTCTTAATTCTAGATTCCTCATCTGTATAATCAGGATAAGATATATCACCCACAGTAGTCATTCAAACATTTTGGAAATAATTTCAACCAAAAGAGGGGGAAAAAAAACAAATTTACAAGTAATCCTGAAAAAAATCCCACTAATCAGAACCTTCCATGCTTTCCTCCTTCCCACACCCCAGCATTCGGGTTAATAGAGGTTTCCTTATCACAGGTGCAGGAAAGAGTAAAGTAGCTCAGAAGCAGCTGGCTTCTCTCAACTGACTCATAAAAAATGGAATACCACTCCCAGCAGCTATTATAACGCCACTCCCCTATTTTCCAAGCCCCACTTTGCAACCAGTGATGAAAAAAAAAAAAAAAAAAGAGCACAATCATCTCTCCCCTCAAAGCAACTCTGTGTGAATTCTTCAGTTATCTCTCATGTATTCAGGAGAGGCTGGACCAATCAGATATTAGTTGGGGTCCAGGCTGCTTCCCTGATCTGCCCTCGGCTTCCTTAGCTCCCAGACTACATGGCAGGCAGGAAAACAAAAGGTGGGAACTCCAAGTAGAAAAACATGGACTGTTGCTTAACAGATCCAATTAAAGGTTTAAAGTTTGGGTGAACCCTCAGTAAAATGGGGTTTACTTTGAAAGATTAATTTCTCTTTATTATCCACAACTGATTAGTGTGGTTAGTAAAAAAAAAATAATAATAATAATAATGACACATCTAGTCCTGCCTTCTAATGTGAGTCTGGAGGGACATAATATTTAGCCATGAATATTAGATAATAATAAAATATCTAACAGAAAACTGAGGGTTCAGAGGGAGGACCTGGTTTGACTTCATATAAAACAGAATCTGCAATACATTGAAGGTGCCTCGACCAACAAACTACTGTATAATTCTAAGGGTGATTTCTTAAATTATTTACAGTCTCAGTAGCTTCCAGTTTGATACACAGAATACCATCTCTTGCTAAGAATTTCATTGAAGTGTTCATTTATCTGTCATGGGATGCTAAAATGTGACAACTGATAAGTTGAGGGAATCTTTGATACTACACCAGAAGAGACAGCAGATGATACAGCATTTCTACCCTCAACTGTCTCAGCATTATCTTTATTTGTTTATTTACTTTTGGCTCTTCTGGATCTCTGTTGCTGTGTGTGGGCTTTTCTTTAGTTACAGCAAGCAGGGGCCACTCTCTCTCTAGCTGTGGCATTCAAGTATATGGAATCTTCCCAGACCAGGGATCAAACCCACATCCCCTGCACTGGCAGCTGGACTCTCAGTCACTGTACCCATCAGGGACGTCGTCAGCATTATCTTGAAGAACATATTTTAAGAGCTTTTACTGAAGTCTGCTTTCCTCCCAGAAAGAGAGAGTTCTTCATTTAACAAAGCTATGCTTTTCAAGATAGTGATGAGACACTTTGCCCAAGTCTAAAGAAGCAAAAAAGGAAAATATCTAGAAGTGATTATGGGCTACACACATTGAGGTCCACCCTGTGATTCATAAAAGTTCAAAATCTGTTCCATTTTCTGTTCCTTTACAATCTGTCACTTTATAATCCTATCTCCCTCCATTTTAAATAGTTGCTCAGGGAAAATACTGGGACAACAAAAGCTCAGTTAACCAGCCAAGAGAGTAAGATAGATGCTCTCCCTTCTCCCGGTATGAGGGGGGATGTGGGGTTTTAGTGCTCTCACAGGTCTAAATATTAAGTCTCTTGGGTTTTCCAGGGTAAGACAGAAGGCAAAGGGTAGAACACACAAGAAAGACCACCTGAAAGGAGAGCATTAGCCACTGATCACAGAAAAGAGGTTTTTATTCAGTAGTGAGCTAAAGCTCAAATTAAGACAGATCTAAGAATTAAAAATAACTCAATAAATGGTATAAGGGTTCTACAGAGGGACAATTTTCTCCTAGAACTAAATGTTAAAGACATGAAGGAGTACAGTTAATAATAAATAAGAAAAGTCAACTATGAAGGTTTCTTAGATAACTCTTTCAGAAAGTCTGATTTCCCCAAGAATATCATTATCATTATAAAACGCTCGTAAGGAAATTTGCTTCATTAATTAAGAGCAAACAAGTTTATAAGGGAGGATTTTCATGATAAGCCAAAATCTGCTTTCCCTGTAACTCCTATATATTAGTTCTAGCTCAGCCCTTTAGTTCAAAAGAGAGCAACCTAGTCCCACTTCCTCCTGATAATCATCTGATGATCAAATATTTGAAGACAGTTATCTCCATAAATCTTCTCTCTGTAGGCGAGACAACCTTTATTCTGTTAACCTTTTTGTTATGACATAGTATGCAGAGATGATACGTTAGACATTTTGATTATACTCCATAGTTCACTTCAGTCGCTCAGTCATGTCGGACTCTTTGTGACCCCAGGGACTGCAGTATGCTAGGCCATCACCAACTCCCAGAGCTTACTCAAACTCATGTCCATTGAGTTGGTGATGCCATCCAACCATCTTGTCCTCTGTTGTCCGCTTCTCCTCCTGCCTTCAATCTTTCCCAGCATCAGGGTCTTTTCAAATGAGTAAGTTCTTTGCATTAGGTGGCCAAAGTATTGGAGTTTGAGTTTCACCATCAGTCCTTCCAATGAATATTCAGGACTGATCTCCTTTAGGATGGACTGGTTGCATCTCCTTGCAGTCCAAGGGACTCTCAAGAGTCTTCTCCAACACCACAGTTCAAAAGCATTAATTCTTCAGTGCTCAGCTTTCTTTATAGTCCAACTCTCACATAAGGACTTCTTAAAAAATTAAGGTTCATGTCATTTAAGAGTTTCTAATATTAATATTAATTAACATTAATATATTAATATTAATTAACTTTAATATAGTAATATTAAGAGTTTGTGTTAATTAATTTCAATAAACTCATATTGAGTTTCTTATATAAATATAACTCATATATTAACATAAGTTTCTTATATAACTCTTATTATGCAAGAGTATCTTATAAGTTTCTTATATTAATAATAAGTTCTTATAGTAATATCAATTTTTATATTAATAATTAATATTGTATTAATATAAGTATTATATTAAGACTTATATTAAAGTATTTTAACTTTAAAAAGACAAGTAGACATTTTGATTTCTGCCTCAAGACTTATGAATCATATGACTTGTAACTCGCTCTCACTACCTGGTGGCCGAGCACTGCTTGAGAACTACAGGATTGGTTATGAAAGAATAAATGAAATGTTAAAACAATAAAAACTACAGTCTCAGGGTGATAGCTTTCTGACATCACCCAACTTTTTAATCATAAATCAATAGCCTAAATTTCCATTACTAACGATCTGCTAGTTTTCAAACTTATTTTAAAAGCCAAGACAACCTTTTCGTCAAATAGAGGAAATATAATGTAGTAGTTAAGTATAGCCTGGCCTCAAACCCCAGTTCTACCACATACTAGTTGTTTAGCCTTAAGCAAATTACATTAATTTGTCTGTGCTTTTAGCTTCTGTAAAATGAGGGTAATGTCAACTTCTGAGGTTGTTTTGAGTTTTAAATAATATGTAGCATTGAGAACTATGTATGGCAAAAGTGTCTTTTATCCATCTTCTAATTTAGTGTTTCTAATACTCCATTGGTGGGCTGCTCAGGTGGTTCACTGTTAAAGAATCCACCTGCCAAACAGGAGATGCAGGTTCAATCCCTGGGTCAGGAAGATCCCATAGAGAAGGAAATGGCAACCTGCTCCAGTATTCTTGCCTGGAAAATACCATGGACAGAGGAAACTGGTGGGCTACAGTTCATGGGGTTGCAAAAGAGTTGGACATGACTTAGTAACTAAACAACAACAAGTACTATGTAAGTATTTGCTATTGTAATCCTAAGAAAATTTTACCAGGAAGCTAAATGGAATGCAAAATGATATAAAAGTGCCAAAAAGATATGAGGCCCCTCTTACTTTGAATAAAACATGCTATAGCCCTATGGAAACAGTGAGAGACTTTATTTTCTTGGGCTTGAAAATTACTGCAGATGGTGACTGCAGCCATGAAATTAAAAGATGCTTGCTCCTTGGAAGAAAAGCTGTGACAAACCTAGACAGCATATTAAAAAGCAGAGATATCACTCTACTGACAAAGGTCCATATAGTCAAAACTATGAGAGAGCTGACTCATTGGAAAAGACCCTGATGCTGGGAAAGATTGAAGGTAGAAGAAGAAGGGGATGACAGAGAATGACATGGTTGGATAGCATCAATGACTCAGTAGACGTGAGTTTGAGCAAGCTTCGACGATGGTGAAGGACAGGGAAGCCTGGTGTGCTGCAGTCCGTTCGGTCACAAAGAGTCAGACATGACCGAGGGACTGAACAACAAATAGTCCTAATTATACCACGACCCACTCCACCCCTTATTCCAGTCAGGTTCATAGCATCAAAACTTGAAGTCCACACTAAATTATTTTAGTTCTTGGAGTTAAAGAACAGAGTCATCAGAAAGTCTAAGTTAAAAGTAAATTATCTACTACTAATACTCCAGAATGAGTTATCTTGGAAGTTATCAGTCACCTTGGAATGTAGTAAAGCCCTCTGAAAACAAAGCACAGAGTAAGTCTGTTTTGTTTTTTAGTAAGTGAGAAAGGAAGAATATATTTGAATCATGGTCAATCAGCCAAACAGAGCAGAAAGTACTGCGACTAAATAATGCTATGGCTGACAATGGAGATAGGTAACTATCATTGAGGGCTTACAGTCTGAGAGTTGGACCATAAAGGAGGCCCAGCACCAAAGAGCTGAAGTGCTGCTGGGGAAGACTCTTGAGAGTCCCTTGGACTGCAAGGAGATCAAACCACTCAATTCGAGAGGAAATCAACCCTGAATGTTCATTGGAAGCACTGATGCTGAAGCTCCAGTACTTTGTCCACCTGATGCGAAGAGTTGACTCATTGGAAAAGACCCTGATGCTGGGAAAGATTGAAGGCAGGAGGAGAAGGGGGTACCAGAGGATGAGATGGTTGGATAGCATCACAAGTCAGACAAAACTTAATGACGGAACAGCAGCAACAATAACAATGCGTTAAGTCAAAGTACTTTATAGGTTAAATTTTCAAGCCTCAAAACAAATTTATGGGAGAGGGGCTGTTAATATCCCTTATCAGCCCAGTTTTACACATGCAGATAACTGTCACAGGGAGGTTAAATAACTGGCCCAAAGTTGTACAACTAGTAAATGGCTGAGTTGAAATTCAAACCCTAGACATTCCTAGACACACATCAGCCCAGTATCAGTGAATGTCCTAAAGGAATGCAAGGCAAGAGGAGACACAAATCACTGAGAACACTCAATCATTTTCTGTATCACCTTGATTCTTGTACAGCAAACTCATCATAAGACTGTGAACTCTGGAGCCAGACAGATCTATGTTAAAATTCTTGTTTCCATCCCTTACATGTGTGCTTGTGAGCCAGATACTGAGTATCTTGAAGCCCCAACATTATTCAATGTTGTCTTGAGGAGTAAAAATCATGTGTGTATATCACCTAGCACTCTTGCACACAGCAGGCTTTCAGCAAGTGACATCACTTTTGTCAATGCTCTTTGTGTTTTCAAAACACGGTATTTGTAACTTTTGCCCCTCAACTCAGTTCCAAAATTGACATCATTCCTATAGCACAGAAAGGACACAGAGAAAGTAATTTACACAGAACTGGGGCTTCCCAGGTGGTTCAGTGGTAAAGAATCTGCCTGCAATGCAGAAGACCCAGGTTCAATCCCTGGGTCAGGAAGATCCCCTGGAGAAGGGAATGGCTACCCAATCCAGTATTCTTGCCTGGAGAATCCCATGGACAGAGGAGCCTGGTAAGCTACAGTCCATGGGGTCACAAAGAGTCAGACACAACTGAGCATGCACACACAACAGTTAAGTCAGCCCATGGCAGGAACTCAAATCGGAAGTTTCCTAGTGTCCAACCCAGTCATTTGCAACTTTCAGCTTTATCTGGCAACTTCGTAAGTTTTTCTTCTTCCCAAGTCTGTGTTTCTCATCCAAAGAAGAAATTGAGCACTTGTAATCAAAGTCAGATGAAAATTAGACAGATTTCCGGAGTAACAGGATGATCCTCTTGCCTTTTCTGGGGAATATTGGTTCCTCCCAATCAACTGGCAGAGAAAAAGGTGACAGCAAGCCACATAAGTGCAAGTATCAGTGGGTGGAGAAATGTCAGAAACAAAGAAAGCTCTTTACAATATTAAATGCAAACTCATTTACTGGTGGCTGCAGATAAGATGGAAGAGTTTACCATCGACAGGGACTGTGACAGTGATGAATGACACCATTCTGGAACTGTGAAGGAAAGTGGCCTCCGAGAAGGGGGACAGGCATTTGAGGAGGAGCATGAGGATGCTGTGGGCGGGGGGAACAGGAAGAGAATGAGAACTAGTTATGTGTGGGCTGAGGCATTTTCAGTGGCAGAACAAAAAACATAGAAATAATGCTGCTGGTACTTAAAAAGCCCAGGCAGTCATCAATTGCCACCCACTCGTAGTCCCCCACACTCTAAAATCAGGGAAGGTATAGCTTCAAAGGAAGAATGAGGGGGAAGGGAAAATGGGTAAGATACATTTTGACAAATGAAATTATATGGGGTCAGTTATCAAATCCACAAAGAAAGAAAAGGATCCCATGGCAAGGGCCAGTATAATGGCACATGTAATCCGTGAATACACAAACAGCTATCCCTCAGCACTTAAGAGGGACTGTTATCGAAAGACTAGGGAAGTTTGAAAGCCCTTGTTCCAAGTTCTTTTCACTCCCTGTTTAAAAGATGACATGCTGCCAGAAATAAAGCAAGCCTGAGTCATAGTTTGGAATTGAAAGAAAGTGTTGAAAATGGAAGTTGAATTATGGAAATGGGTTTGTTTCTCATAAATGAAAATAAAAAATTTTGGCTCACTGTAATTCTCTAAAAGCTACTGGGAAGACACAGAACTCTGCACACTTCATTTTTAAGTACTTGACTATTTTGGTGACTATAAGCATGTGTTTTAGGTTAATTCTCCCCTTTATCCCTTGACGAAGCTTTGGTATTTGTGTTTCTCAAGCAAAGCTCCATCATGTTGTCTGAAATCCTTCCATCACTCTGCAAGTACTGAGTGTGCTCCTACTGGGTGGCACACATGGTGTCAGATGCTATCAGATTGGAGAGTGCAAAAGAAATGTCAGACACAATTTAGAGATGAACTCGAAAAACATCAACAGGTATGAGGCAAGTAAATCCCAATTCATGGACAAGTTGAAAACACACAACAGATCCCAAGGCTGGGCAGTAAATGCAAGGGGCAACCAGGAAGTGAAGGGAACTCTGAAAACCAGGAAAATCTTCATGGTCTTGAGTGGTCCTGAACACGCTCTAGAGGAGATGATCCTTAAGTAATGGGTCAGATCTGAACCAGGAGGGAGGAAGAAGAAAGACCATTCCAAAATGGGAAGGTCCTTCTATAACAAGTTTCTCTTCTTTGAGCCAAAGACCCATAGCTTGATGAATTTAAAAAAAAAAAATCCAAAGGCCAAGTTTTCTATATTTTTTAAACCTTTTAATAACCTTAGAATTGACTTTTTTCTTGCCTTTTACATTCAAAACTCCATTTCTTGGTTTATAATCTTTTCCTACTTGCAAGTGTGCATGCTAAGTCACTTCTGTCATGTCCAGCTCTTTGCAACACCATGGACTGTAGCCCATGAGGCTCCTCTGTCCATGGGGATTCTCTGGGCAAGAATACTGGATTGGGTTGCCATGCCCTCCTCCAGGGGATCTTCCCAGCCCAGGGATCAAACCCACTTCTCTTATGTCTCCTGCATTGGCAGGTAGGTTCTTTACCACCAGCGCCACCTGAGAAGCCCTACTTGAGTAGTCCTCACACCTGAGCATGAACCTGAGTTCATGCATTTGTGGAGTTTGTTAAACAGGCTGGTCTCTGATTCAGCCCATTGAGGCCAGGGCCCCAAATGTGCATTTTTAACCAGATTCCTCTCCCAACTGAATTTTTTATAAGTGGTCAAAGACAGCCAGGCTTTGAAGAAACACTGGTGTTACTCCAACCAAAAATGGACCCCATAAGCCTCCTGATAGGACTCAGCCAGAAAGAACTTGGAGAATAAATGTACAGAGATTTCAGATCTGACCCCAGACCTTCCTCACCACCACCCTCAACCTCCACTGCTTTATTCCACGGAATACAGGGAAAGTGATTCCCAACTGTCAGAAGGAATAAACATCAAAACAGTACACACATACACATGCACTGAAAAAACAAACACCAAATTAATAGTGAAAAACTGGCCAGTTTAACTCAAAACCTACAAAGTTCACATAGGTTCAAAGTCCAACCAAAAAAATAAAATGTACCCTCCCATCCAAGCTGGGCTGCCTTGGCCTGAACAGTGACCTCAGAGCCATCAATCTAAGAGCAACTAATAAAAGAAAAATCTATACTAGTTCTAAGTCTCCAAAACCCAATGCATCACATCTTCAATAGTAGAAGTTACGAGGCCATTTCTATTGCCCCTGAGGTTAGAGAAAATAGTTCAGTACTTAACCCACACTTTCTAGGCTGCCCAAAAACCCTCCTAAAGTGCAGCTCTGAGCAAGGTATTGACTGCTCCAAAACCTGCCACCAAGAACCCATTGTCTACTCTATAGAATAAAACACCTCTAATCCCACAGACAAATGCTTTCCCTTGATCTGATCCCCACCTATAAAACCTTGTCTACTACTATTTCTATACTCCATACTTCTATGACATGAGACTATTCCCCTTGTACAGACCTATCCTGGACTTTGCCACCTCTATTGGCATTTAACATGCTAGTCCCTCTAACCAAAATGTCCACAAATTGTGCCCTCTTCCCTTGCCTTCACATGCCTCCATGGAGAGTCCCCTGCACCCAGCAAAAAGTAATTTCCCTCTCATTGGTGCTTCCCCCATATTTGGTAGCTCCCTTACAATACTTAGTATATTCAGCCTGCTTTGTGTATCATGATGTATATCTCTTATTTCTTCTATTAAATTTTTAAACCCCCTGAGGTGCCATGTCTTATCTCTCACAGCTCCCAGTGCAGTAATTTACAAGATTTATGAATGTTTTAATGCTGGTACAGAAGGGGTTAAACACAGACTGTATAATAACTGACAGATGGTCTGAGAAGTTCTTTTCTATCAGTAGAACTGGCATCTCTCCAATATGGACAGACTGGATCTTGCTACTTAAAGCACATTTTCCTACAGATACTATAAGATGTGATTCCTTCATTTTTTTTTTCAATTTTCAATGATAAGAATCATATGAAATTTCTAAGATATAATAGTGAGATGAGAGCAAGCAAGTTTGAAAGTCCAAGCTGTTTTCCATCTATCCATCCTTCACTTTCCTTCAGTTCAGTCGCTCAGTCATGTCCGACTCTTTGCGATCCCATGAATTGCAGCACGCCAGGCCTCCCTGTCCATCACCAACTCCTGGAGTTCACTCAAACTCACATCCATCGAGTCGGTGATGCCATCCAGCCATCTCATCTTCTGTCGTCCCCTTCTCCTCCTGCCCCCAATCCCTCCCAGCATCAGAGTCTTTTCCAATGAGTCAACTCTTCGCATGAGGTGGCCAAAGTACTGGAGTTTCAGCTTCAGCATCATTCCTTCCAAAGAACACCCAGGGCTGATCTCCTTCAGAATGGACTGGTTGGATCTCCTTGCAGTCCAAGGGACTCTCAAGAGTCTTCTCCAACACCACAGTTCAAAAGCATCAACCCTTCAGCGCTCAGCCTTCTTCACAGTCCAACTCTCACATCCATACATGACCACAGGAAAAACCAAAGCCTTGACTAGACGAACCTTTGTTGGCAAAGTAATGTCTCTGCTTTTGAATATGCTATCTAGGTTGGTCACAACATTCCTACCAAGGAGTAAGCGTCTTTTAATTTCATGGCTGCAGTCACCATCTGCAGTGATTTTGGAGCCCAAAAAAATAAAGTCTGACACTGTTTCCACTGTTTCCCCATCTATTTCCCATGAAGTGATGGGACCAGATGCCATGATCTTCGTTTTCTGAATGTTGAGCCTTAAACCAACTTTTTCACTCTCCTCTTTCACTTTCATCAAGAGGCTTTTGAGTTCCTCTTCATTTTCTGCCATAAGGGTGGTATCATCTGCATATCTGAGGTTATTGATATTTCTCCCAGCAATCTTGATTCCAGCTTGTGCTTCTTCCAGTCCAGTGTTTCTCATGATGTACTCTGCATATAAGTTAAATAAGTAGGGTGACAATATATAGCCTTGACGTACTCCTTTTCCTATTTGGAACCAGTCTGTTGTTCCATGTCCAGTTCTAACTGTTGCTTCCTGACCTGCATATAGGTTTCTCAAGAGGTAGGTCAGGTGGTCTGGTTATTCCCATCTCTTTCAGAATTTTCCACAGTTTATTGTGATCCACACAGTCAAAAGTTTTGGCATAGTTAATAAAGCAGAACTAGATATTTTTCTGGAACTCTCTTGCTTTTTTGATGATCCAGCGGATGTTGGCAATTTGATCTCTGGTTCCTCTGCCTTTTCTAAAACCAGCTTGAACATCTGGAAGTTCATGGTTCAAGTATTGCTGAAGCCTGGCTTGGAGAATTTTGAGCATTACTTTTTTTGTTTGTTTGTTTGTTTTTTGTTTTGTTTTGTTTTATTTTATTTTTAAACTTTACATAATTGTATTAGTTTTGCCAAATATCAAAATGAATCCACCACAGGTATACATATGTTCCCCATCCTGAACCCTCCTCCCTCCTCCCTCCCCATACCATCCCTCTGGGTCGTCCCAGTGCTCTAGCCCCAAGCATCCAGTATTGTGCATTGAACCTGGACTGGCATCTCGTTTCATACATGATATTTTACATGTTTTAATGCTGTTCTCCCAAATCTTCCCACCCTCTCCCTCTCCCACAGAGTCCATAAGACTGTTCTATACATCAGTGTCTCTTTTGCTGTCTCGTACAAAGGGTTATTGTTACCATCTTTCTAAATTCCATATATATGCGTTAGTATACTGTAATGGCGTTTTTCCTTCTGGCTTATTTCACTCTGTATAATAGGCTCCAGTTTCATCCACCTCATTAGAACTGATTCAAATGTATTCTTTTTAATGGCTGAGTAATACTCCATTGTGTATATGTACCACAGCTTTCTTATCCATTCATCTGCTGATGGACATCTAGCTTGCTTCCATGTCCTGGCTATTATAGACAGTGCTGCAATGAACATTGGGGTACATGTGTCTCTTCCCCTTCTGGTTTCCTCAGTGTGTATGCCCAGCAGTGGGATTGCTGGATCATAAGGCAGTTCTATTTCCAGTTTTTTTAAGGAATCTCCACACTGTTCTCCATAGTGGCTGTACTAGTTTGCATTCCCACCAACAGTGTAAGAGGGTTCCCTTTTCTCCACACCCTCTCCAGCATTTATTATTTGTAGACTTTTGGATCGCAGCCATTCTGACTGGTGTGAAATGGTACCTCATAGTGGTTTTGATTTGCATTTCTCTGATAATGAGTGATGTTGAGCATCTTTTCATGTGTTTGTTAGCCATCTGTATGTCTTCTTTGGAGAAATGTCTATTTAGTTCTTTGGCCCATTTTTTGATTGGGTCATTTATTTTTCTGGAGTTGAGCTGTAGGAGTTGCTTGTATATTTTTGAGATTAGTTGTTTGTCAGTTGCTTCATTTGCTATTATTTTCTCCCATTCTGAAGGCTGTCTTTTCACCTTGCTAATAGTTTCCTTTGATGTGCAGAAGCTTTTAAGGTTAATTAGGTCCCATTTGTTTATTTTTGCTTTTATTTCCAATATTCTGGGAGGTGGGTCATAGAGAATCCTGCTGTGATGTATATCAGAGAGTGTTTTGCCTATGTTCTCTTCTAGGAGTTTTATAGTTTCTGGTCTTACGTTGAGATCTTTAATCTACTTTGAGTTTATTTTTGTGTATGGTGTGAGAAAGTGTTCTAGTTTCATTCTTTTACAAGTGGTTGACCAGATTTCCCAGCACCACTTGTTAAAGAGATTGTCTTTAATCCATTGTATATTCTTGCCTCCTTTGTCAAAGATAAGGTGTCCATATGTGCGTGGATTTATCTCTGGGGTTTCTATTTTGTTCCATTGATCTATATTTCTGTCTTTGTGCCAGTACCATACTGTCTTGATAACTGCAGCTTTGTAGTAGAGCCTGAAGTCAGGTAGGTTGATTCCTCCAGTTCCATTCTTCTTTCTTAAGATCGCTTTGGCTATTCGAGGTTTTTTGTATTTCCATACAAATTGTGAAATTATTTGTTCTAGCTCTGTGAAGAATACTGTTGGTAGTTTGATAGGGATTGCGTTGAATCTATAAATTGCTTTGGGTAGTATACTCATTTTCACTATATTGATTCTTCCAATCCATGAACATGGTATATTTCTCCATCTATTAGTGTCCTCTTTGATTTCTTTCATCAGTGTTTTATAGTTTTCTATATATAGGTCTTTAGTTTCTTTAGGTAGATAAATTCCTAAGTATTTTATTCTTTCCGTTGCAATGGTGAATGGAATTGTTTCCTTAATTTCTCTTTCTGTTTTCTCATTATTAGTGTATAGGAATGCAAGGGATTTCTGAGCATTACTTTTTTCATTAGTTTTTATTTAAGCCTTGGACTTAGTGATGATAGCGCTGTAGGATTTGAAGCATAGGACACTCAATCCTGATTAAACTGTATCACAGCACTGCCCTCCACTCTGGTTTAGACATAATTCCAAAAAAAAAGGGAAAGCCCACAGAAATCAGCAAGATTAGCCAGAATCCCCTCAGAGCCTCTCATATGTTCTAGAGCCCTCTGGGAAACTCCAGACAAGTTGGAAACAGACAGTCCCTTTCTGCAAGGAGCTTGCACTGTAGCTAGAGGCCCAGAATCCATAGGCCCCCATTCTTTAAGGAGACTAATTAACCAAGTGTTAGCAGATCACTACAGTAGTTGATCAGTGGGCACAGGGTTCAAGGCTGACCCTAAACACAGGCTTAATGGACAGCTGCCTATACCGTGTGGTATGAGGGCCAAGGAAAATATATCTCTAATCAGCGTGCTTTAGTACACAAAATTCCACTGTTTCATAAAGGTAAGGCATTAAGGATACCCATCTAAAATGCAAACATTTCCTAAAGCTAGGAGTAGCTTGAAAAATTGCATGGAAACTTTTCATAAATCTGTAAGCCAGTGAGAAAGCAAGCATCTACTGATCAGGAAGGGTGTCCAAACCATGGCAGCTTCTGACAGACACTTAAGATCACCGCCTTGGTCCTCTCTATACCACTCTCCACTCTCTGAAATGTTTTAAGTGCCTTTAGGCCCATCTTTAAGAAGGTTGTAGTCTAATAGGAAAGAGAGAGATGTAAATAGTTTCCATTTCATGGAGTACATAACGAGACAGAGGTATACACTGGTGCCATGGAACTCAAAGGAGAAATACAGCCCCATCTGAAGGGGCTGGAGAATGCCTCTTAGAGGAACTGATATCTGAGCTGTGTCTTGAAGTAGGAACAGGAATTAGTAAAGAATGTAGAAATGGTGTCATGGGCAAGAACAGAAAACAGGCTTTTGTCTGTAAAGTGTGTAATAGGGGAGCTGAGGCAGAAAGATCTGTAAGCCACTCCATATTATTCAGTAATGTCACTCTTTGCAACCCCTTGTACTATACAGTCCATGGAATTCTCCAGGCCAGAATACTGGAGTGGGTAGCTGTTCCCTTCCAGGGGATCTTCCCAACCCAGAGATCGAACCCAGGTCTCCCACATTGCAGGCAGATTTTTTTTTGCCAGCTGAGCCACCCAGTACAGGGAAGCCCCACAGTAATGTCGTAGGAAGCATCAAATGTAGGGCAGAAAGGAGGGAGAGGGGCAATGGATCACAAGAGGAGACAGACTGTGAAGAGTCTTGCACATCATGTCAGGAAGCATGGACTTGATGTTCAGCTTAATAGGAAACAATGAAGGGTTTTTAGCAGGGGAATGAGACAATCAGATTTATGTTTAGGAAAATCAATGGTACATGTGTGGAGAATGGATTGAAGAGAGGCAGGACTAGAGGTAGAGAACACAATGAATAGGCTGGCTCAATAAGCTGAATCCCGTCCCCTTTGGCTTTCTCCTCTACCCCATCTTCACACCAGTCAGTGCCTGAGGCTACCCTTTGATTCCTGGTGGCAGTGCAGGTGGCTCTCTGACTGGAGGGAGAACTGGCCGATGCTTGGTCTTTGTCTTCACAGAAAATATTCAACCAACTTGGCACCTAAATGCCCTCCACAGTGGAGCACAGGGCTCCAGCGGGAACAGCTCAATCACGCACTCACTAGGGTGTGGCTCTTACCCTGAAAACCTCCTCCAGACAGCTCAATCACGCACTCACTAGGGTGTGGCTCTTACCCTGAAAACCTCCTCCAGACCCTCCTGGATGTCTCCTATAGTCAGTCTGGCAAAAATAATCTGAGCTCAAATAATTCTGTTA
Source organism: Bos grunniens (assembly GCF_055505025.1). Classification (NCBI taxonomy): domain Eukaryota; kingdom Metazoa; phylum Chordata; class Mammalia; order Artiodactyla; family Bovidae; genus Bos; species Bos grunniens. Next base: position 140,736,298 of record NC_141194.1, read on the forward strand.
TTTGAATAGAGCAACAGAGGCATTTAAAACAGAGACAAATCCATTGTCTTTGTTAATTTATCACAGAAGCCCTATTTTCATTTCTCCCTCTATTTTGCAAAGCCCTGGTAAACATCTGATTTTTCCTGAATAATTCCTTACTGTTTCCCTCTCTGTTCCAGCAGGCTGCCTGCAAGCAGCTCGCCACTTAACTTGGGCACTTTCCCATAATTGATTTTTCACCTTAGATACCATCTTTAACTGCAAAATATCTGAGAAAAATAGCCCAGGTTGAAGATTAACACCTTCAGTTTGACTGATACTGCTGACCTATGGTGATTGATAGCAGAATATAAAGTAAAGCTAACCTTGATCTCAGCTCAGCTTGGTGTGGATGGAGGCATTGCTAGTTCACACACAATAAGAGGTCCCCAGCAGCTGTCCTTGAGGCTGACCAAACTGAATACAGTGTTTCCTTCAAGTAAAATGAGCCACAGGCAGAGGGACCTTTCAGGCACAGAAGTCTTAGGTCGTATGGTAGCATGCTTTTATCTTCATCGGTCTTCACAGATGAAATCTATCCCATTGGGCATGTTGGATGTGTCTTACCAGATTGTTTTAGTGGGGCAGCCAATGCTAGGAAAGAGAGTGATATCTGGACTCCCATGGAGACAAAACATCAACTCCAGACCTTCTCTGGGTATGATCGTGAGGCCCAGAGCCCAGTCTTTACTTACTTGACTACTAACATTTTCTGGGTGCTCAGCTCTCAAGAGATCACACAGAAGGTGACCTGAGAGACAACACCCATATATAACAAAAGAACTACAACTCCATTGCCAATCAATTCAAAAGTGTCAAGCTATGTGGTAAAGAATCCACCTGCTAACACAGGAGATGCAAGAAACACAAGACACATAGGTTTGACCCCTGGGTTGGGAAGATCCCCTGGAGAAGGGCATGGCAACCCACTCCAGTATTCATGCCTGGAGAATTCCATGGACAGAGGAGCCTGGCAGGCTATAGTTCATAGGGTCACAAAGAGTTGGATATGACTGAAGTGACTTAGCATACACGGGGCTTCCCAGGTGGCGCTAGAGGTAAAGGAAGGTCCTGCCAATGCAGGAGCCACAGGAGACAAGGGTTCAATCCCTGGATTGGGAATATCCCCTGGAGGAGGAAATGGCAACCCACTCTAGTATTCTTGCTTGGAAAATTCTATAGACAGAGAAGCCTGGCAGGCTACAGTCCATGGGGTCTCAGAGTCAGACATGATGAAAGCAACTGAACACATGTGACATCAAAGCAGACAATATGAGATGGGGTTAAGAAAAAGCCTTCAAAGGTGTGACAAATTAGGAGAGAGAGGAAAGGTTTCAGGGGGAGTACAAGTAACTTTTTTAAAACTTACGATTGACTGTCTACCATGGTTAATGCACTATTCTTTTACATTATTCCTTTTAAGCTAATATCAGTATTATGCCCCATTTTACATATGAGGATTTGAGGATGGGCATGTTTAAATTACTTGCCCAAACTTAAATAAGGTGACATGTAGCATGGCCAGAAGTCAAACCCAAACCAGCCTGACTTTAGAGCCCAAGCTCTTAGAACTACACTCCACTCTTCTTCCAGAATGATCCTGTGCTCTGGAGCAAGATGGTTGAGCTGACTGGGAAGATGAAGTTGGATACTGGAAGGAGTTTTACACACTCATGTATATCTCTCCTCAACAGTATCAAGAATTCATGCAAATCTGACTCTAAAAAGTCCTGAGTGCCCTCTTTCTCCTCTGAGCACAAAGGCTTCACTAACTGCCAATAGAATGGAAAGCCATAAATCTCCTTCTCATTTTTGATAAAGTTAGCGCAAGTTTCAAACAACACGCAAAGGAAAACAAATCTAAGAATTTTTAGTTCAAGCAATAATTCTGTTTCCATGGAAACACATAAGGGCAAACTGTAGGAACAACAGCATAGGCAGGCTTCACCTCCACCCTATGAGCTGCAAAGCTATTTTTCTTTTTAAAATAAAGAAACCCTGTGTAAACAAGCTAATAAGGCTGGGTGGCTGGTGAGTTATCAGGAAAGAAGGGATTTAACAATAATGGGATTATAAGAACAATTTGAATTCAACAGAGTTCCTGGCCCTTTGAATTATTTTAGTTAATTTGGTTAATTCTCCTTTGATAGATCAAGTTTCTTTGCTGTATAAATATTAGCTTCCTAAATCTCCAGCAATAAACTACCACGAGATCTGGTTATTTTGGGGACAGCAAGGGGCTAATTTGTGCCTGAGCGAAATCATATGCAACCTCCAAAGAAAGAGCCAAGCCTCAGTTAACCAGAATCCAATTAAATGGAGCCTTCAACTAAATGCATCCCCTTTCTGCAGAGGGTGCCCAGCGATAAGAAAAAAACACATCACAGAAACTTAGTGTAGTACGAGTATATGGCAAGGGATGAGGGAATACAGCTGTGTGACTTTGGGCAACTTCTATACTCTCTGTCCCTCCATTTCCTTATCTATATAGCAGTTGTTAACATTAATGTAGGGTGCTTCACACAGCACCTGGAACTTAGTAAGAACCCAATAAATCTTAGCATATATTTATACTCTTTTAGTCTATTAAGCCACTCAAAACCATCTTCCAGGGGATCATTTGCTGTGAGTGCCCACCCAGCCTTCACCTTCTCCATCCCCATTTCCAAAAGTAAACAGTGATGCATCACTCTGAACAATGTTACCGATGCCCAGCAAGGACTTTCTCACTGAAGAATCTGTAACATTACTTTCTAAAGCTGGAAAGAGAGCTCAAACATAAATATCTGAGATGGTATAATGCCAAACAATATTCATGTTCCATTTCCCTTTATATTTTTTAATCTCACTGACCCCTAGTTCCCCCAAATGAACTGATCTTTAACTTTGTGTGATGCAGACCACACATTTTCCACTGGCTGACTTAACACTTCCATCCAACAGCCCAGTCTCTGAGACAGTGTGTTAGGCTCACAGCAGAAATGAATAGGCCTGTGAATTTCTCTAAGTACAGCATTATGCCCAATTAGGCACTTAATTGGGCACCGCATCCTGTTGATGATAATTATCTTTATTATCCCCACCATCAGCCTGAGGCAAAACTGTTCAAAAGACAAGTTGTTTCCTAGCCTCAAACAACCAACAGACACTTTTCTTTCCCAATGTTGTCCCTCAGGTGGTCAGTGCCCCAAACTCTCTGACACCCATTCACACTGAGGTATAGAGGATCAATGACAGTTAAAAGGGGCTTTCCTGGTGGTCTGTCAGTATGCTAAGTTGCTTCTGTCACGATGGACTCCTTGGGACCCCTCAGACTGCAGCCTGCCAGGCTTCCCTGTCCATGGGATTCTCCAGGCAAGAATACTGGAGTGGGTTGCCATTTCCTTCTCCAGGGGATCTTCCCGACCCAGGGATCGAACCTGCATCTCTTTTGTCTCCTACATTGGCAGGTGGGTTCTTTACCACTAGCTCTACCTGGAAAGCCCTGGTGGTCCAATGGTTAAGAATCCACCTTGAAATGCAGGAGACACGGGTTCAGTCCCTGGTCTGGGAAGATCCCACATGCCACAGAGCAACTAAGCCCAAGAGCCACAACTACTGAGCCTGTGCTCTAGAGCCCAGGAACTGCAACTACTGAGCCCAGATGCAGCAAGTACTGGAGCCCTCACACCCTAGAGCTCGTGCTCCCCAACAGGAGAAGCCACCACAATGAGAAGCCCATGCACCACAACTGGAGAGCAGCCCCAGCTCTCGATAACTAGAGAAAGCCTCCTCATAGCAATGAAGACTCAGCACAGCCAAAAATAAATAAATAAAAATTTTAAGTGGATAAAGATATATATATATATATAGAATGTGCATGCTCAGTCACTCAGCAGTGTCTGACTCTTTGCGACCCCATGGACTGTAGCCTATCAGACTCCTCTGACTACAGAATTTTCCAGGCAAGAATACTGGAGTTGCATGCCATTTCCCCCTTAAGGAGATCTTCCTGACCCAGGGATCAAACTGGCATCTCTTGCACTGGCAGGCGGATTCTTTACTACTAGCCCCACCTGGGAAGTCCATATATAGAATAGAGGGTCCTCAAGGTCAGTTTTCATAATAATCCCAAAGAAGGGAAATGCCAAAGAATGTTCAAACTACCACACAATTGCACTCATTTCACACGCTAGCAAGGTTATTCTCAAAATCCTTCAAGCTAGGCTTCAGCAGTATATGAACCTAGAACTTCCAGATGTAGAAGTTGGATTTGGAAAAGGCAGAAGAACTAGAGATCAAATTGCCAGCATCTGTTGGATCATAGAAAAAGCAAGGGAATTCCAGAAAAAAGAAATCTACTTCTGCTTCATTGACTATGCCAAAGCCTTTGACTGTGCCAATCACAACAAATTGTGGATTTTTAAAGAGATGGGAATACTAGACCACCTTACCTGCCTCCTGAGAAACCTGTATGCTGGTCAAGAAGCAACAGTTAAAACCAGACATGGAACAATGGACTGGTTCAAAATTGGGAAAGGAGTACTTCAAGACTGTATATTGTCACCCTGTTAATTTAACTTATATGCTGCTGCTGCTGCTGCTTCAGTCGTGTCTGACTCTGTGCGGCCCCATAGATGGCGGCCCACCAGGCTGCCCCGTCCCTGGGATTCTCCAGGCAAGAACACTGGAGTGGGTTGCCATTTCCTTCTCCAATGCATGAAAGTGAAAAGTGAAAGTGAAGTCACTCAGTCATGTCTGACTTTCCGTGACCCCATGGACTGCAGCCTAGCAGGCTCCTCCGCCCATGGGATTTTCCAGGCAAGAGTACTGGAGTGGGGTGCCATTGCCTTCTCCATAACCTATATACAGGCCACATTATGTGACATGCCAGACTGGATGAAGCACAAGCTGGAATCAAGATTGCCAGGAGAAATATCAACAACCTCAGATGTGCAGATGATAGCACTCTATTGGCCAAAAACAAAGAGAAACTAAAGAGCCTCTTGATGAAGGTGAAAGAGGAGAGTGAAAAAGCTGGCTTAAAACTCAACTTTCAAAAAACTAAGATCATGGCATCTGGCCCCATCACTTCATGACAAAAAGAAGGGGAAAAAGTGGAAACAATGACAGATTTAATTTTCTTGGGGTCCAAAATCACTGTGGATGATGAATATAGCCCTGAAGTTAAAAGAAATTTGCTTCTTGAAAGGAAAGCTATGACAAACCTAGACAGCATATTAAAAGCAGAGATATCACTTTACCAACAAAGGTCTGTGTCATCAAAGCTTTAGTTTTTCCAGTAGTCATGTATGGATGTGACAGTTGGACCATAAAGAAGGCTGAGCACTGACGAATGGATGCTTTCAAACTGTAGTACTAGAGAAGATGCTTGAGAGTCTCTTGGACAACAAGGAAATCAAATCAGTCAATCCTCAAGGAAATCAACCCTGAATATTCATTGGAAGGACTGGTGCTGAAGCTCCGATACTGTGGCCATCTGATGATGCAAAGAGCCAACTCATTGGAAAAGACCCTAATGATGGGAAAGATTGAGGGCGGGAGGAGAAGAGGGTGACAGATGATAAAATGATTAGATAGCATCACTGACTCAATGGAAATGAATTTGAGTAAACTCTGGGAGACAGAGAAGTACAGGGAAGACTTTTGTTGCAGTTCATGGGGTCACAAAGAGTCAGAGATGACTTAGCAACTGAACAGCAACAAAAGTGTTTTAGAGGATGGAAAAAGACCTCCAGAAACCCCTAACATCATGCCACCTAAGCCTGTGCTACTCCAAAGAAAGAAGAATCAGCCACACAAACAAGCACAGAGCTACACAGGATAGTCAGTATTTCTCAATGAGTCACTACTGCCCAAGAAAACCTAAGACAAAACTAAAACACAATGTAGATGATGATGCCTATTTACCTGATATTATATGAAGAACACCAAAATGTCTATCCCAATGGTCATCAAGAGCAATTTTGAATGATAAGATATATAAGTGGTATGGTAAGTCATTCAGAGGCATGAAAACCACAGTTAGATTTCCTGTAAGTTCCCAAGCAAATAAAGTGCCCTGGCAAAATGACACAACAGTTAGCAACACTTGGATTTGAAAACTAGAAGAGAAGGGAAGTCAGGAACCCTATTCGGTTGATGCCACACCTCTTGGAGGAGGTCCTAGACTTGTCTGCCTTCCTTTTTCCTTCCTTCAATCCTTCTGGTAGTGGGGAAAACAGGGCAAGAAAACAACAAGAGAGAGAACTACTTCACAGTTTGCTTCAGACAAGTCCTATCCTGGACTCAAGTCTCCATTTTCATATTAACGGTCTGCCCACATGCTTTCATTCTTTACAAATTCCCCAAATCCACTTAACAGAGTTAAAAATCTCTAGCTGAATTTCCATCAGCACTCTCTGTGGAAAGAAGATACCTAGTGAAAGTGAAACCGTGCATGTCTGGCCCCACGAAGGGTGAAATATTTGGATAACGTGTTGGACATTTCAAATACCTTCCATTTTCTGCTGAGGTAGCCTGACTTGCTGAGAATATGTTCTCTGGGAAGAAAAAAGTTAAGTGGTCTATTCCAGATCCTCAGTGGGGCAGTGAGCTTGACAGAACGTCAACGAGAGGAAGCCAATTAGCATAGTTTTTACCATGACAACCAGTGCACCTTCCTAAGAAATCAGTGAGACTCACACACTGACAGAGGAGAAGGGAGAGGAATGTCAGAGAATGTGCTGACTTTGAAAGACCCCTTTTTGAAATGACTCAATATTATGCATTTTCTCAAAATGTCTAGAAATGGAGAATTACTGTTGTCAAAGACATGACATTCATTTAGCTCAGGCATGCATAGTTTCTGGATGATGGAAAGCATCAGCAAGAGCAGGAGACTGAGAAAGTACCCCAATTATATGCATGGTTTACAGTTCAGCTGGAGTGGAGGGCCTTAAGACAGGGTAGATCCAAACACATCTTGGCAAACATCACTCAGTTTAAGAGATACAGACATCACTGAAATTTTAAGGCATGAATTACAAGACATTATCTTCATTCATTCATTCATGAATTACCATCTCTGCTAAATAAATTTCCCCATCTCAAAAGCTCTCCTTTCCTGACCCAATCTAAAATACAAGTTCTTATCCTTTTATGAAGCCTCCTTTCTAAAGTTACCCCTGGTTTCAATGATCATTATTTTTCAGAACTTCTCTTAGAGTCCACACCACACGGCTCAGTACTGAATTGTACATTATTTTATAATACTATTTAGTACATTTATGTCATATTTCCCATTGTGACAGTAATTTCTTCAAGGGCATTCTTCTGTATCTCTGAGTACTACATAATGTTGGGTTAAGTGCCTAATAAAAATGTACATGGTGCTTGATTGCTTACAGAGTTCACAGACCTGTGTCTAATTTAAGGGTGACTATATGACCTTGGAGAAGGAAATGGCAACCCACTCCAGTATTCTTGCCTGGAGAATCCCAGGGACGGAGGACCCTGTTGGGTGCCTTCTATGGGGTCGCACAGAGTCGGACACGACTGACGCGACTTAGCAGCAGCAGCAGCAGCAGCAGCAGCATATGACCTTGAACCTAGTGCTTCCATTACTGCAGCAGAAAATAAGAATGCCTTACTATGTTCTCGGTGGGAAGTAAAGGAAGAGGCACAGCAGTAGGCAGGATTTTGCTACCATTGTGGATTTCCTCTTTGTAAATTGCTAGGATGATGAAGAAGAAAAAGATGAGTCATCATTTGCAGTCCAGTCCCAGTAGGTATTTATAGCCAACTCTAGAAATAGTGTTCTCACAACTGTGTGCCTTAATTCTATTCTTCCTTCAAGGCTCAGTTTAGCTGTCACTTCCTCTATGATTCCTTCCTTGTTTCTTCATCCAGAAGGACTCCCAGGCTTTTTTCAACTACTGGAGCATTTTATCATGCCTCCTCTCATGACATATCACTTTTTGCTTTGTGTTGTAGTTATTTATGTCCTTGTTTTCTCTCCCCTACTAGACACATATAGTGACGTATACTAAGTACACAATACTAGGAATACCTAACACATATTGACGTTTATATATATTGTTTGATTTAACCCTTAAAGCAATTAAGTTGAAGTAAAGACTATTCACATGTCAATTTTACAAATGGGAAACTGAGACTCTGAAAGATTAAGTCATTTGCTCAGGATCATACAACTAAATAGTGTCAGAGGTAGAATTTGATTTGAGAGTCAGCATTCTTTTTTTAATTTAAATTTATTTATTTTAATTGGAGGCTAATTACTTACAATATTATAACTATGCTATAATGACTCAATCAATGGTGAATGAAGGAAAGAAGAAATGTAATGAATTAAAATATACTACTGTCTTACCTGTTATAGGCTTTCCAGCCATTTGCACATCTTTAGGCTGAGACTGATCAAGTGTCTGATGCTCCCTACTTGTAAAAGAATAATCAGACCCAACGTCAAAAGCAAGTGATCAAGTTATAGACTTTCAATATCACCTGTTATTCAGCCAAGAAAAGAGTCCTGGTTTACATTTTCAGTCTCTCCTTGGTCTGCAAACTACACAAGGTTCTTATGTGCAATTTTTGCATACTGTTCACCAAGAATACACTAGAATTTTGGAACTACTCTCACTCTTCAGGCTGGGGAATCATGAGCTAGGCAATATGAGCCTACCAAACTCAGCTAAACTTATATCATTTTTTTCTGAAACTACTGAAATTAGAATGTACTACCAGTGTTCAACCCTAGATTCAGTGTTAAGATGGTTCCCGACTGTACACATGCCAGATTCAGTCTGTGAAATTGCAGCATTCGTTGATTAAATCAAAAGTGGTTAGGGACCAAGACGATATTTATAAATGTTCATATTTTTTAAAGTTAGTTAAAAACAGCTTATTCTTAAACTATAACACTTTAGCCTTTATCTGAAGTTCTCTACAGTGGCAGGCCCACTGCTGGCCATGCACAACATTCCTCTGGATGGTCAATGTGGATACATAGAAAAGAATGCAAATATGGTCTCTACTAAAAATTGTTGTTATCTCGCCATTCCATTGTACAAGTATAACTGTGGTTGGTAGTATAGTGTTTCAGACAATGAGTTCTGATGTCAGCCAGCCTGGATTCAAATCCTGGCACAACAACTATCTTGAACAATTTACTTAACTGCTATGTGCCTCCATTTCCTTATATCTAAAATCAGATAATAAGAGTCCTACTTTGGGGACTTCCTGGGTGGCACCATAAGAATCTGCCTGCCAAGGCAGAGGACATGGGTTTGATCCCTGGTCCAGGAAGATCCCACATGCCTCAGAGCAACTAAGCCTGTGCGCCACAACTAAAGCCCGCATTCTAGAGCCCACAAGCCGCAACTACTGAGCCCTCATGCTGCAACTACAGAAGCCTGCATGCCTAGAGCTGGTGCTCCACAACAAGAGAAGCCACGTCAATGAGAAGCCTGTGCACCACAATGAAGAGTAAGCCTCACTTGTGGCAACAAGAGAAAGCCTGAGCAAAACAATGAAGACCCAGCATAGCCAAAAATAAATAAAATTAATTTTAAAATGAAATAGTTTTTAAAAAAGAGACTTTCAGAATTGTTAGGATTCCATGAGTTATGTGTGCATAACACCTATTCCTGGCCACAAACAAATGTTATATAAGTATAGTTATTATTATTTTAATATGTAAGTAGTTTTAATACTCAAGATCTGTATAGTGCAGTAGCTCTCAACCTGGAACAATTTTTGCCTCTCAGGGGACATTTAGCAAAGTCTTGGGACATTTTTGGTTTTCATCAATAAAGAGGGGAGGAGATGCTATTGACATCTAGGACATAGAATCCAGGGAAAATGTTAAACATCTTACAATGCACAAAACAGACCCCTACAACAAAGGATTACCTGGCCCCCAAAATTAATAGTGTTGAGGCTGGGAAAACCTGGCAGAGGCAACCTCTACTTTGAGAACTCAGTGGACCAAAATTCCAAGTGACAAATGCCAGCAAATAACAGGTGATAATTTCTCTTCAAAAAGCTTTCACCAAAGGGTCCTTTCAATATCAGAACTCAATAGATTTAGGGCTTACAGATTAATTATAGCTTCATTCACATATATATAAATATTTTATACACATATAACAATGGGAACTTTATAAATTCAATACTAGCTAATATACTTAAGGCAAAATATGGGTAGAAATTTTGTCAATGATTTCATAATGCAAATATGTAAACCTCCTCATTTCAGCCTTCTTAAAGAAGTTACAGGGAAGTGAGCAAGATAAAAACTTAAAGGTAACATCTTATACATCAGTGCCAGCTAAAGATAAAGCACATCTAAATTGATAACTCACATTAAAGGGAAAAGAGAGGGTTTGCATCAACATCTACTTCTTAGGAATTGATCAACTTGTTGAATGTGGCCCATCTATAAAGCCAACTTGAATTATCTAGGTATTGTCTTATCTACTCTCTGATTGGTTATTAACTGAATGATTCAGCCAACCTAGTCAGTGTGCCTTATGTGTTTGAGACCTGTCACTACAACAGCAACTGGTCAATGAAGAGAAAAATCAACCAATTACCCTTGCACTGTCTAGATCTAGTTCCCTCACCTCACCTCAACTTTTCCCAGACAAACCCATACACACAGTTATTTGGATTGTTTCTAGGTTCTATCCAGTTGTTTTGGGTTTAAATAAACAAAAACTCCTTCCTCCTGGAACTTATACTTTTAGAACCACAGCTTAGCATCTCTCTTCAAGTTGAATTGTACGTCTTGTATACCTATTGTATGCTTGGCACTGCATATTTTTAAAAAGCTTAAGTCCAGAGGTAAAAGTCAAGCTTATTCACATGAAACAATTAAAGGATAAGTTGTGAGAGTGTACAGTCAACCCTTGAGCAATGCAGCGGTTAGGCATACAGATTCTATCACAGTTGAAAATCCACATGTAACTGCAGTCAACCCCTGTATCTTGCAATTCCACATCCACAGATTCAACCAACCATGGATCATGTAGTGCTACTTCTGTAGTACATATTTATTGAAAAATCATCTGTGTATAAGTGAATTTGCACAGTTCAAACCTGTGTTGTTCAAGGTTCAAAATTTTATTTGAGTTTTCGATTCAGCAGTTCAGGCCAAGCTAATATAGTACAGATGATTAGCCAACTTACTGAACGAGAGTTCTAAAGGTGAATTTAATGAGATAGAGCTACAGGACGGTATGTAAAAGTGGTCTTTGGACTAATACTGACATGAATTCAAATCCAAACTCCACTATTTCTTAGTTACTTAACTTTGAGCAAGTTACTTTAACCTTTTCTGAACCTCAATACCCCTGTCTGTTTTAAAATGAAGATAAAAATAAGGTTTTCCTCATTGGGTGGTTGTGAGGATCAATCAAGATAATGAAGAAAACAGCACAGTTTAACATATTCTATATAGGGTGGCCACAAGTTCCTATGCATACCAGTTAGACATTATCTGCATATTCCCCTCCATTGCTGCTGCTGCTGCTAAGTCGCTTCAGTTGTGTCCAACTCTGTGCGACCCCATGGATGGCAGCCCATGAGGCTCCCCCATCCCTGGGATTCTCCAGGCAAGAACACTGGAGTGGGTTGCCATTTCCTTCTCCAATGCAGGAAAGTGGAAAGTGAAAAGTGAAAGGGAAGTCGCTCAGTCGTATCTGACTCTTCACGACCCCATGGACTGCAGCCTACCAGGCTCCTCTGTCCAGGGAATTTTCCAGGCAAGAGTACTGGAGTCGGGTGCCATTGCCTTCTCCAATTCCCCTCCATTACACAAATTTAATTCTTCCTCATTCTTCTGGAATATACCTTCTTCTTAATGGTTAGAAATCATTTAAGCAGTACCTGAGAGTTATTTTAGGTCTTCAACTATTGTTATTCCAACTCTTGTTGCATGAGATTATAAAAGAAAACTTTTTCTCAAAAGAGAGATCATTCAGGGAACTTCCATTTAACATATATGGGGATTTTGTTGCAATTCTTTCAGTAATCATTAGTTGCAAGCCCTTGTTTTTATTATCATTGGCATTTTGTGGTTATTCAGAGGAGAAGGAGAGGTAGGAGGAAAAAGAAAAAGAGGAGGTGGAAGAGGAAAAAGTGAAAATGGAAAAAGGTGAAGCCTTACTTATAAAGGAATAGGAAAGGTCATCCAGGCAAAGAGTACAACATAAACAAAGACACAAAAGCAAGAATGAGCAGGTGGAAAATAAACTAGCCAGTCTGATTGGATCACAAGGAACATGTTGGGTGTAATGAGGCATCTTTTGATGCACAAGGAGAATAGCAATAGTGACTTGTTACCAAGTAACTACTTCCCTGTTAAGGACTCAGACTTTGAAATACCACATGCCTACCCCTCTGTATTTTCAACTGTTTTCCTTCCTGGTGACTTTGAAAAAGGCAAAGGCCCACTGATTTTAGAAAGCACATTCAAGACGTGACAAGCCCACCACCAGTCCTGGTCAGTGAATTGACTCCCCCAGGTACTTCTCCCTGGACTAGAGGGCTTTGGTTTCTCACTACTTTAAACCTGCAGTTTCCAGTCACAGTAGGTTGGCTCAATCTCACTTGAAATGAATTACAGACAGATGAAGTCCCCAGCATCCTGGGTAAAAAGCAAGAGGCTAGAATGTTTATAAACTGCCAGCTAACCCATGATGTCTGCCACCTCTAAATCAGCCAAAGTTGGCACAGGTGTGAGTGATCTCCCCATAACTCAGCATTTCTTTTGCATTTCAGGGATTTTTTTTAAAACAGTCTAACACAATTACCTTTGTATTTTGGTTCATGTTCCATTCAAATTATGCCAAATAGAATAAGTTATCCCAAAAGGTTTTCAACAGATTTGCTGCTGAGGGAGAGAGAGGGAAGGGGGAGAGAGGTAAGGGGGAGGAGAAGGAGAGAGAGCAGGAGAGCAGAATAAATTTCATATATGAATCAATCTGAGGTTTTATCTTAGGGAACCAAATAGATAAGCCAAAAGTCATGAAACTATTTCCCTCAGTTTCAAATACTATGTAAGCCCTAACTCCAGTACCCTGAGCAGTCTGCACAGAGCAGTAGCGAACAATAGAGAGCCACCTCCCAGCACAGACAATTGATGGCTGCCCACCTTCAGAGCCCTGTCTGCTCTCAGAGCCTACTGAGTCCCAGACTTCTCAGGGATGGACAGCCCGACTCTTCTGGCTATAGCACAACTTTGGATTCAAAGGGCAACAGAGCTGGTACTTGGCAAACATGTCAGGCAATGGAGCCTGTCTTTAATACCTGTACCACCTCCCTAACCCTTCTGTGCCCCTCCCCCCAAATTGCCACATCTCTGCTACCTGTGCAGCACATCCTATGATGAAATGGAAAGGATGGGGAATCTGGAATCAACAAGGATTTATCACCACTTACTATATGACCTTCGGAGAAGGCAATGGCACCCCACTCCAGTACTCTTGCCTGGAAAATCCCATGGATGGAGGAGCCTAGAAGGCTGCAGTCCATGGGATTGCCGAGGGTCAGACACGACTGAGCGACTTCACTTTCACTTTTCACTTTCATGCATTGGAGAAGGAAATGGCAACCCACTCCAGTGTTCTTGCCTGGAGAATCCCAGGGACGGGGAAGCCTGGTGGGCTGCCGTCTATGGGGTCACACAGAGTCAGACATGACTGAAGTGACTTAGCAATTAGCACTATATGACCTTAGTCATGTTGCTAACCTCTCTGAGCCTCAGTTTCATAATCTGTAAAAAGGAGGTAATACTACCTGCATCATAACATTATGTCAATTAGAAAACAAATCATAACAATTAGAAAAAAACATTCTTAACATGCTTAGGACAAGGACTGACACTGAATACTCAAAACAATAAATGGCAACTATTGTGCTTATTACTATTACTGTCCAGGACCATCTCCCTGCCAACATCAGGTATGCCTTTTCTGGAAAGGGCTCCATCATTCGTTCATTCATTGGGAATGTACTGAAAACCTACTCTGTACCCAGAAATATCCTGTATACCAGAAGTATAACAATGAACAAAACAAGGTGGCTGACAGTAAGAAGCTCATACTCTAAACTGAGAATAATAAGGCAATCTTCTGATTGAGAGCCGAAGTCAGAATCCTGAGCATATAAGAAGCATGACCCAGTCCCAGGAAGGTGGAAAGGGAAACTGGCAAGAATCAGTCAGGGCTATCTGAGTTCAGAAAGGATGGGTTAGCAGGAAGGCTATGGCTTCTTAAATAATCAGGGGTCCTAAGGTGTGGCATGCGTGCACGCGCACACACACACACACAACCAGGTCCAAGTGTGGGGATGCAAAACAAATTAGACTCCAGTTGGTGACATAGATCCTGCAGTGGTGAGTTTTGCTGCTGGGATGGGCAAGTTTAACTCACAAGTTTAATGTGCCACAGTTCTAAAGAGGCTGCATAAAAGCCAGGTCTAACAATATGTAAATAAACAAGATTAGATGATACAAGGCCTGTAAATATGTACAAAGTGGTATATGAGCTAGAATCGTTAGTAAATACTACTGAACGCCTACTAGAAGTCAGGCACTACACTGGGTGCTTTTGGTTTACAAAGACACCTTATCTTTGCCTTCACAGAGCTTACAGTACTGGCGGGGAGACAGACATCAATCACATGTAAAAATAACAGACAAGGAAAATTCCATCCAGTGGACCTCCCAAAGTGCCACCCAAATTCACCCATTCCACACATGATATCCGATTCCCAGAGAAATCTAAGTGGGTAGAAGAAATAATATCATTTAGGGGGCGACTCCCCTCAGATAACGTGTCAGTTTTTAGGAATGGCCATCTGGAGACAGCATTCACCTCAAAGGGATGTGTGTGATGGCAGCATTCCAGGCTGTGTGGCACACTAGTAAAAGCTGTATTGTTTAGGCCCTCTTTTCGCAAACCTCATAGCATGGTGAGGCCATCTGCTCCTGCCCTCATGTTTCCTAAAGGACTAACTGTGGAGAGATCTCAGTCATGCATGTCAAGCAAAAACCATGAACATATTTTCCTGCCCTACTCCCTTCACAAAAACTAGCAGTTCTCTGGTAAAGAAAGAATCATTTGATTTTGTGGTTCATTCACTTAGTTACGCATTCACATATTCAACAAATAATTAATGAGTGCTTACAATGCGCTGAGCACTGCCAGGCACCAAGGGAAAATAAAGATATGGTCCCTGCCCTCAGGCAGCTCACAGTCTATCAGGAAAATGAACAAATAGTTACAAGAAAGTATGATGGAATGGAATAATCACAAAGTGCTGAAGACACAAAAGGATAAAACACTGAAGTCCAGGGGAAGGAGGAGCCTGACAAGGCTTCCCAGAGCAGGAAGAATTTCAACGATTACTAATAGTGCACTTAGACAAAGAAGAGAAACAGCATTTCAGGCAGAGGGCACCGCATGGGCAAAGGTATGGATATGAGAAACAACACATTATGTATGTATAGGGAGGAAGACCAAACTTCCTGGTACCCAAGACACTCCCAATTACTCTTGTTATCCAGGCATAGTTATAAATGGCAGTCTCTTTCATCCTCAGAATTGTCCATTTGGATAATACATTTATGCAATAACCCTGCATATATGAGGAACTTCAAGGAGTTTGAGAGGCAGCATAATAAAGAAGTTGCATAGACTCTAGAGTGAGAATGGTGCCCATAAGTCTGAACCAAGACAAGAGAAGGTAGTTACTGGACTACTTTGAAACGTGCTTTGCCATTTTAAAAATTCTAATCACAAAGTCAAATTTCCCAGCCATGCCCATGCACACTATAATTCTACTCAAAACTGGACCATTAGGAAGGAAATGGCAATCCACTCCAGTGTTCTTGCCTGGAGAATCCCAGGGATGGAGCCTGGTGGGCTGCCGTCTACAGGGTCGCACAGAGTCGGACACGACTGAAGTGACTTAGCAGCAGCACAACCAGCTCTGCCATTTCCTAACTGTATGACCCAGGACAAGTTTATTAAACATGCTAGTCCCAGCTTCCTATCTATAACATGAGAATCCATTCAAACATTCAGCAAATACTTATATATTGACTATAATGTTCTATACTAAGAATATCCCTAGTCATTATTCCTGCCTTTATGCAACTTATAATCTAACAAGGGAGACAGATATAAAATAAGTAATTAATGAATATTAAATAAACTTACCATTTTATGAGAACAGCATAGTTCTGATGTAAAAGCTGATAAAGACAGCACATGTATGCATGCACACATGTAAACATATATGAAAGATATTGATCCATTTTAGTTACAAATATAGATCTTAAAAAGCTTAATAAAATACTAATCAATCAAATACAGTATATGATGATACCCGGTAGGATTAATTTCTCAAATTCCTTTATTATTAGAAATCTACCACCATAATACATCTTGTATCAATAGAGCAATGAAAAATTATCTATATAATGATCATAAGGTATGTTAAAGGTAATTTATTGAATTCTATGTTGCATTACTAATAAAAACTCTTAGTAATCTTTAAATAGAAGGATAATAACATGACAAAGAGTATTTTATCTCAAAGCAATAGCTGCTGCTACTGCTACTGCTGCTAAGTCGCTTCAGTCGTATCCGACTCTGTGCGATCCCATAGACAGCAGGCCACCAGGCTTCCCCGTCCCTGGGATTGTCCAGGCAAGAACACTGGAGTGGGTTGCCATTTCCTTCTCCAATGTATGAAAGTGAAAAGTGAAAGTGAAGTTACTCAGTCGTGTCCTACTCTAGCGACCCCATGGACTGCAGCCTACCAGGCTTCTCCATCCATGGGATTTTCTAGGCAAAAGTACTGGAGTGGGGTGCCCTTGCCTTACATCCTAATTAAAAGTGAAGCTAGATCAGTGGGTCTATAATACCTAAATAGAAAAATTGTTTTGAGATTTAAAGATTTTTACAGAGCTGGTATAATGAAGATGGTTAATATTAATAACTGGTAACAGCTAGTAATATTTGGGAAGATTATTGTTATTATAATCATAATTATTATTTAAGCTATAGTACAAGGAGAATGAATATTGAGGCATGGCTGAAAATTATAGGGATAAAGTAACATCATGGAGTGTTTTATATGTTATACTAAAAAGATAGCCTTCTATGCTGTATGCAAAAGTGGAGTTAAAAGCAGAGCAGTTATAGGAGCATATTGATATTTAACAGATCACTCTGTTGTGTGGAGATAGATTGATATGAGAAGAATGGAATCAGGAAAAGCAGTTAGTCACCTAAAACATGACCATGAACTAAAGAAAAAATGGTAACTTGAAATAGGGGGATGATACTAGAGATGGAGACCTACAGATACATTCAGAATGTATTTAGAAAGCAAAATATCCATGACTGTCAGCGGACAGGACATGGGGGGAAAAGAAAAAAGCCTTCTTATATAGAGGTACGCAGACTATTCAGGGCTTGCAGGCTATGGTGAGATAATTCATATTTAATTTAATAGCAATATAAAGTGAAGTCACTCAGTTGTGCCCAACTCTTTGCAACCCCATGAACTGTAGCCTACCATGCTCCTCCATCCAGGGAATTTTCCAGGCAAGAGTACTGGAGTGGGTTGCCATTTCCTTCTCCAAGGGATCTTCCCAACCCAGGGACTAAACCCAGGTATCCCGCATTACAGGCAGATGCTTTACCATCTGAGCTACAGGGAAACCCTATATAGCAATGAGAGGCCATTAAATAGATTTAAGCAAGAATTTGCTGTGATAAGATTTGTATTTTAGAAAGTTTTTTCAGCTACTGGGTAGAAAATTATTGGGAGATGAACGGAAGAGGAAGCAAGAAGAGTTAGGAAGCTGTTTCAGCAGTTGAGGAACTGACTGAGATTGATTATTATACTTCTGGAGGCGGGGGCTCATTTACCAAAAGAACAAATTCTGTAAGAAAATAAGTTTCAGAGGGAGGACTATGGCTTCCATTTCAAAGACATTGTTTTGGGGATATCCAAAAGAAGATATAGGTATAGGTATATGACTGTGTGCATGCATGTGTGCTAGGTCATGTCCAACTCTTTGGGACTCCATGGACTGTAGCATGCTAGGCTCCTCTGTCCATGGAATTCTCCAGGCAAGAATACTGGAGCAGGTAACCATTTCCTCCTCCAGGGGACCTTCTTGACCCAGGGATCAAATCCACATCTCTTGCACTGCAGGCAGATTCTTTACCACTGAGCCACCTGGGAAGTCCTAGGTATGTCAGTAGCTGAGCCCAAAAACTGAGGCTGGAGATAGAGATAAGTGAGTCAAATCATAATGGCTGCAATGAAGAGGATGACTTGGAGAGTGCAAAGACTGGAGCCAAAGAGATCGGTCTGCTTTTTAGTGGCAGGAAAAAAAAAATGAAAGTGCTATATCCTAGATATACGTTAAAATGTTTTAATTATTTTTAGTTTAGTTGATTCCTTTAAAAAAAAGAGAGAGAGAGAATATACAAGAAAGCCCAAAAGGTGATCAGCCATGCATGTAAATTATGGAGGGAATTTTAAAAGGAATACCACATGATGGCACTCAACATACGCAACCTGTTTCCCAAGGCTTCCAGGTTATATTACAGTAGTCTTTGTACTCTCCTCAGTAGGAACAAAGGGTAGAATTGGGTTTCTGCTGCTCTTAGAAATTTCTGAAGGTGAAAGGTGGGGCTGCAGCTTGGTGGATTACAGAGATGTTGTTGCTGTTTGAGAATATGATAATTGCAAACTCTCATCCCATCCAGAGTAGCAGCCACAGAGCATCTCTAATTGATTAGATTGAAAGAACTGAGGCTCTGGTAGAAGCCCTTCTTTTCTTCCCCCAAGATTCCCATTAGAATTCATAGTTCAGTGTCCATCCAAGTCCTGGAATCACAGCAAGCAGGAAAAAAGTAAGCACTGTGTGGCACTCATGAAAATTATGTAAGAAGTTTCTACTGACAATGAAAATAAAGGGAAGAATAAAGAATAAAGGGAAGACAGGTCAAATGTTCATGAGCACAGTCATTGTCTATTAAAATATGTTATGGGACTTCAATAATTAAAATTGTTGATAATAAGGAAGAGATACATAGATCACTGAACAAGATTAGACAGAATAGAAAGAGACCTAACTAAATATAGAAATAGTTTGAGATCAAAGTGGCATTTCAAGTTGGTGAGAAGAAGAGACATTATTCAATAAATAAGCTGGTGCCAGGTGGTTAACAATTTGAAATATCAGAAAGGCTGAAGCTCTACCCCATTCTTTAAATCAAAATAAAATCAGTTGAGGGTTTCCCAGCTGGCACAGTAGTAAAGAATCCACCTGCCAATTCAGGCAACACAGGAGACATGAGTTCAATCCCTGGGTCAGGAAGATTCCCTGGAGGAGGGAATGGCAACCCACTCCAGTCTTCAGGCCTGGGAAATCCCATGGACAGAGGAGCCTGGCAGGCTACAGTCCATGGAGTTGCAGAGTCAGATACAACTGAGCTCACACACATTTCCAACTTCAATAAAGATGCACAAAATAAAATCAGTTGGATTGAAATATTTAAAATATAAAAAATAAAGAGATACCAGGCATTGTGAAAAGAAGATAATTTTAGCTTTGAAGTGCCTGTGAGACATCAAAGTTGACCTACTGGGGAGGCACCTAAGATGGATATGACCCTCAGGGAAGAGATGGGAGCTGAAGTTAGAGATTTCAAAATCATCCACATGTATTTTGTAACTTAAGCCATCAAGATGGCCACAACTGAGAAATTATGTGGAGTGAGAAGGGGGCCTGGAAGAAAATCCTGAAAACATCTACATGTCAGAGATGAATAGAAGAGGCTGCAACAAGAAGAAAGAGTTTCTAGAAGTGGTAAGTAAGCAAGGAGAGATTTCAGTCACAGGAACAGAGATTTAAGCAGGGAGTGGCCGACAATGTCAAATGTTTCTAGAAGGGCAAGTAAGATAAAAACAGAAGTTTCTACTGGAAATTGTACAAGGAGTCTAGTAAAAGTAGCTTTTGAGGAGTGTTGATAATAGGCACTTATTTAAGTGGAATGAGGAGTAAAAGCATAGACAGTGAGTGCAGATAATTCACTCAACAAGTGTAGAAATAAGACATGGAGAATGATACAGGGCAATTGTTAGAAGGTGTTACAGGTTGACTTGTGTCCTCCCAAAAGATAAATCTAATCCCCAGCACCTCAGAATGTGACCATATTTAGAAATAAGTCAATGCAGGTGTAATTACAGTTGAACCTTGAACAGCACAAAGATTAGGGGCACCAACCCTCCATGCAGTTGAGGATCTATATACCACTTATAGTCAGCCCTTCATATTCACGGTTCCTCTGCATCCACAGCGTCACATCTAAGAATTCAACCAACTGCAGACTGTGTAGTACTGTAGTAGTTAGTTTTGAAAAAAAAAAATCATATATAAATGGACCCCAATGCCTCAAACCCATGTTGTTCAAGTGTCAACTATACTTAAGATGAAGTCATACTGGAGTGAGGTAGGCCCTTAATTCAGTGATAGATATCCTTAAAGAGGAATAAAAAACCATGTGAAGATAAAGTCAAACAGGGAGAATGCCATAAGAAAACACAGAGAGAGATCCAGTGATACAGCTGCAAATCAAAGAACACCAAGGATCAACAGCCACCATCAGAAATTAGAAAGACACAAGGAAGGGTTCTTTGTAGAGTCTCAGGTGATGGCTCTGATGAGATTAAGATTTCAGACTCCTAGGCTCCAGAACTCTAAGAGAAATTTCTATTGTTTTAAGCTACCCAGTTTATGGTACTTTGTTACCACAACCCTAGGAAACTAATACAAAAGAGGATGTTTTGTTATTGCGCTGTTTGTTTTTAATACTGGTAGAAATTTAATCACATGGTAAAAATCTGATAGAATGAGGTGGCCAAGATGGTTGAGCAAGAAGACCTTAGGCACACCTCCTCCCACATACACACAAAAATTACAATGATATCCAAAGCAACTGTTGATTAGAAAGACCACAAGATGAGTAGAAAATGTATTCTACAACTAAAGATATAAAGAAGGAACCACACCAAGACAAGCAGGAGGGAAAAAGAAGTGATACATTCATGAACTATACCCCTGAGTAGGTGACCCACAGGTTGTAACTTATAAGCCAAGGAGTGAGGGGCCTGAGCCCCACACTGGGCT
Source organism: Bos grunniens (assembly GCF_055505025.1). Classification (NCBI taxonomy): domain Eukaryota; kingdom Metazoa; phylum Chordata; class Mammalia; order Artiodactyla; family Bovidae; genus Bos; species Bos grunniens. The sequence goes on from NC_141194.1 coordinate 140,757,542, forward strand.
CTCCAGCCCAGGGGTCCTACACCATGAAGACAAGCCCCCAGAAGGCTCTGAAGCCCAATGGCACTTACTTTCATAAGAGCCAGAGGACTCTGGTAAATAGAGACTCCACCTTTGAAGGGTGTACACAAATCTCACATGCTCTCGGACCCATGGCAGAAGCAGTAATTTGAAAGGAAAATAGACTTACATGCTGCTCTTTGAGGACCTCCTATAGAGACAAATGGCAACTGGGACACATCCTGGGGACACAAACACTGGCAGCAATGATTTTGGGACCTTGTCCTACCACAAGGACACTGGTGCTGGCAAGGGCCATTTTAAAATGTTCCCTCTAGCTTATCAGTGCTGGGACTCGGCCCTGCACACCAGCCAGTCGGCATCAGTCTTAGGACACCCCAGACCAAGCAGCTAGTGAGGCTGGGCCACAGTCCCACCCACCAGCAGGCCAGCTGCCATAGAAACCCCTGGGCTCCAGCCTTATCCACCTGTAGGCTGACACCAACTTTAGGTCTCCCAGGGACCTGCAGAAGGTGATCTCAGGACTGGGCTCCACCCATTAGTAGGCTTGCATTAGCCTCAGGACCCAGATTCATCCACTAGTGGGCAGGTACTGGCTCCAGGACCACCATGACCCCATAGTCAGTCATGTCAAGATCCAACAAGCAGGCCACCATCAACCCAGGATGCCCTAGGCCCCAAGTCCCACCCATTAGCATGCCAAAATCAGCTACAGGACCCCCACCCTACACCAAAGCCTCACCTATCAGCAGGCTGACACTAGTTCCAGGACCCCTAGCCCCACAGTCAGCCACCCTAGCATCTGGCTCTGCACCAGCCAGCAGTAGCCTTAGGACCCAACCAGGATTCTGTAGCCAGCTGTTTCATGGCCTAGCCCATCAGTGGGCCAGCACCAGGACTTAGATGCCCCTGACTATGGGACTAGCCATGCCAGGACCTGACCTGGCCCACCAATGGTCAGCAACCTCCACACAAAGCAGAGCCTAGCAACCAACCACACTGGGATCCAACCATATCTACCAGTACACCAACAGTAGTCAGCCCACCATAACAGAAAGACCCATGCAGCCCTCGTAAAGGGCATCCCAAGAGCATATGGCTCTAGTGACGAGAAGGGAGTATTCACCTGAGACCCATAAGATGTTTCCTACCAAATGCCACTTTCCCAAGATTGGGAAACATAATGAAGTTACCAAATACATAGAAATAAAAACAGAGAAGTAGGCAAATGAGACAACAGAGGAATTTGTTACACAGTGAAATAAAACGAAACCCCAGAAAAACAACTAAGTGGAAATAAGCAATGTAACTGATAAGTAATTTAAAGTAATAATCATAAAGATGTTGAAATAACTTAGGAGAATGTATAGACAGAGTGAGAAGTTAGAAGTTTTTAAAAGAGTTAGAAAATATAAAGAAAAGCAGAACAGATATGAAGAACAAAATAACTGAAATAAAATATACATAGAAAGAATCAACAGTAGATTAGATGATACAGAGGAATGGATCAGTGAACAGGAAGACAGAGCAGTGGCAATCACTCAAACTGACCAGAAAAAAAGAAAAGTAAGAGGACAGTTTAAGAGACCTCTGAGACAACATAAAGCGTATTAACATTTACATTATAGGGGTCTCAGGAGAAGAGAGAAAGGAGCAGAGAATGTATTTGAAGACATAATAGCTGAAAAACTTCCTTCCCTAAACTGGGAAATGAAACAGACATCCAGATCCAAAAAACAAAGGATCAACCCAAAGAGGACCACACTAACACCAACTGTAATGATACAGCAAAAATGAAAGATAAAAAGAGTATTAAAAGTAGCAAAGGAAAAAGAAAAAGTTCTGTACAAGAGAACTACCTTAAGGCTATCAGTTCACTTTTTAGCAAAAACTTCAGGCCAGAAGGAAGTAGCACAATATATTTAAAGTTGTAAAGGAGAAAAAAGTCTACTACCAAAAATACTCTACCCAGCAAGGCTTTCATTCATTTTGGAAGGAAAGATAAAAAGTTTTACAGACAAGCCAAAGTTAAGAGTTCAACATCATAAAACCAGCTTTATAAGAAATGTTAAAGGAACATCTCCAAGTTGAAAAGAAAAGGCCACAACTAGAAATATGAAAATCACATAAGGAAAAATCTCAGTGGTAAAGGAAAATATACAGTAAGTACAGTAAATCAACCATTTATAAAGCAATAAGAAGGTTAAAAGACAAAAATAGTAAAGTCATATATATGATCAATGAGTACTTAAGGGATATGCAATACAAAAGGATGTAAAATATGTCAAAAACATTAAATGGGGTAGAAGTAAAAATGAATGGTTGTTAAATAAAATACATTTCAACTTAAACTAACAACTTAAAATAATCATGTATATATAGAGATAAAAAGATAACTATAGACAGATACACAGATGTATAAAGATTGTTACATATAAACCTCATGGTAACAAATGAAAAATCTTTAACAGATACACACAAAAAAGGGAAAGGAATCCAAATATAACACTAAAGATAGTCATTAAGTCACAAAGGAAAATAGCAAAAGAAGAAGGAACAAAAACAAACTATAAAACAACCCAAAAATGATTTTAAAATGGCAGTAAGTAAATACCTATCATAACAACTTTAAAAGTAGGTGGACCAAATGATTGAATGGACACAAAAGCAAAACCCATCTATGTCTGTTTATAAGTCACTCACTGCAGATCTAAAGACACACACAAACTGCAAGGAAGAGGATGGAAAAAGCTATTCCATGCAAATGGCAATAAAAAGAAAGCTGGGGTGGCAATGCTTATATCAGACAATATAGAACTTAAAATTATAAAAAGATCATAAAGATGAGAGTAAAAATAAATGAAATAAATGAGGCAAAAAACAACAGTAGAAAAGATCAATGAAACTAATAGCTGGTTCTTTGAAAAGAAAAACACAGTTGACAAACATTTAGCTAAACTCATCAAGAAAAAAAATAAGAGAGCTCAAATCAATATCAAAAGTGAAAAAGTAGAAGTTACAACCATCATCACAGAAATACAAAGACTCACAATAAGAGAATACTACGAACAATTATGTGCCAAAAAATGGGCAGCCAAGCAGAAACAGAAAAATTCTGAGAAATGAAAATCTCCCAAGACCAAATCAAGAAAGATAGAAAATACGAACAAACCAATTACTAATAATGAAACTGAATCACTAATTTTTTAAAAATACCAACAATCACAAGTCTAGGATCAGACAGCTTAACATGTGAATTTTACCAAACATTTAGGGAAGAGCCAACACCAGTCTTTTCCAAACTATTCAAAAAACCTGGAGAGGAAAGAGTGCTTCTGAACTCATTCTATGACGTCAGCATCACCTCAATACCAAAATCAGACAAAGATATGAAAAAAAGAAAATTACATACCAATATCATTGATGAACATAGCTGCAAAAATTATCAACAAAATATTAGCAAAACAAATTCAAGAATACACTAAAAAGGTCATACACCGTGATGAAGTCAGATTTATCCCAGGGATGCAAGAATGGCTCAACATCCACAATTCAATCAATGTAATACACAACATTAACAAACTGAATTTAAAAAATCATATGACCATCTCAATAGGTGCAGAAAAAGCTATTGAAAAAATTCAATACACATTTATAATAAAACTCTTAACAAAGTGGGTATACAAGGAGCATACTTGAACATAATAAAGGCCATATATGATAAATACATAGCTAGCATCATAGTTAATAGTGAAAAGCTAAAATCATTTCCTCTAAGATAAGGAACAATATATTCTTGTGGGCATCTGCCCACTCTCATCACTTAAATTCTACAAAGTATTAGAATTCCTAGCCACAGCAGTCAGAGAAGAAATAAAAGGAATTCAAAGTGGAAAGAAAGTAAAACTGTCACTGCTTGCCAATGACATGATGCTATCCAAAGAAAATCCTGAAGACTCACCCAAAAAGTACTAGAAATGGTCAATGAATTCAATACAGCTGCAGGATACAAAATTAACATGCAGAAATATGTTGTGCTTCTATTCACTAATAAGGAACTAGCAGAAAGTGAAATTAACAAAACAACCCCATTTAAAACCTCCTAAAAAATAAAATACCTGGGAGTAAATCTAAAAAAATAAAAGACTTGTACTAGGAAAACTATAAAACAATGAAAAAAGAAATTAAAGATGACAAAAATGAAAAAATATAACATGTTCTTGGGTCAGAAGAATTAATATTGTTAAAATGACCATACTATCCTATGCAACTACAGATTCAATGCAAGCCCTATCAAAATACCCATGACATTTTTCACAGAACTAGAAGGAAGAATTCAGAAATTTGGATGGACACACAAAATACCCTGAATAGCCAAATAACCTTAAGAAAGAAGAACAAAACTGGACTTATCATGCTCCCTGATTCCAAACTATATTACAAAGCTATAGTAATCAAAACAGTTTGAGACTGACACAAAAACGAATGCATAGAACAATGGAACAAGAAACAGAGCCCAGAAATGAATCCACACTTACGTGGGTTATTAATCTATGACAAGGGTTATTAATCTGTGACAAAGATAGCAAGAATACACATGGGGAAAACACAGCTTCTTCAATAAATGGTGTTTGGAAAATGGGACAGGCATATGCAAAATAATCAAACTGGACTACTCTCTCACACCATTCACAAAAATAAGTTAAAAATGGATTCAAGACTTAAATATAAGACCTGACACCATAAAACTTTTAGACAAAACATAGACAGTATATTCTTTGACAATAATCTTAGTAAAAATTTTGAACATGTCTCCTCAGGCAAAGGAAATAAAAAACAAACAAATAAATGAGACTGAATCAAGCTTAAAAGGTTTTAAACAGTGAAGAAAACTATCAGCAAAATGAAAACACATTATTGACTGGGGGATTTTTGCAGAAACTAATGCCTGTGGCTGACAATATGTTTTGAAAATGAATATTGAAATGCCTCCAGTCAATAATGTTCAGATAACAAAAGATGTATTAATACACCTCTGCTCAATAAGTAGTTAACAGAAGATATTTGCAAATGATACATCCAACAAGAGGTTAATATCCAAAATACTAAAGGACTCATACAACTCAACATAAAAAAAAATATGATTTTAAAATGGGCAGATGATCTCAATAGATATTTTTCCAAAGGAGACATACAGATGGCCAGTAGGAACAGGAAAAGATGCTCAACTTCACTAATCATCAGGGAAATGCAAATCAAAACCAAAATGAGAAATGACCTCAGCACCTGTCAGAATGGGCTATTAAAAAGACAGCACATGGAATGATGCTCAGTGTTACGTGGCAGCCTGGATGGGAGGGGGGTTTGAGGGAGAATGCATGCATGTATTTGCACGGCTGAGTCCCTTCACTGTTCACCTGAAACTATCACAACACTGTTAAGACTATACCCCAATACAAAATAGAAAGTTTAAATAACAAAAAATTAATAAATAAAAACAACTCTTAGTCATCTTTCAAAAAAAAAAAAGACAACAAATAATAAATGTTGACAAGGATGTGGAGAAAAGGGAATCCTAGTGCACGGTTGGTGGGAATATAAATTGCCCCAGCAATTTACTGGAAAGCAGTATAGAGTTCTCAAAAGATTAAAAAGAACTCTACTATATGATCCAGCGATTCCACTTCTGGTTATTTATCCAAAGAAAATGAAAACACTAATTAAAAAGGATATATGCACCCCTATGTTCACAGCAGCATTATTTCCAAGAGCCAAGATATGAAAACAACCTAAGTGTCCATCAATATGTGAGTGGATAAAGACATGTATACATACATATACACACATATACACACAGTGGAATGTGACAGCCACATTTTTTAAAGGATGAAATCTCTTTATTTGTAACAACATGGAGGTATATAACAGATATTATGCTAAGTGAAATAAGTCAGACAGAGGAAGACAAATACTGTATGACTTCACATTTAGGTGGAATCTAAAAAACCAAAACAAAACAAATTAACACATATAACAAAACAAAAACAGAGTTACAGATACAGAGAACAAACAAGTGATTGCCAGAGCAGTGAGCTGGCAGGAAGAAAGAAATAGGTGATGGAGATTAAGAGGTAAAATTTTACAATTACAAATAAATGAGTCATGGGTATAAAATGTACAGTGTGAAAAATACTGTAACTATGTAATATCTTTGTATGCTGACATATTGTAACTAGGCTTATAGTGGTGATCATTTTAAAATGTATAGAAATATCAAATCATATGTTGTGTAACAAGAACTAACAATGTTGTAGGTGTTATACTTCAAAAATAAACAAACATGGAAAATTGTTACTAGGGGTTGGGGAGGTAGGGGGAATGAATGTAGCCAAAAGGTACAAACTTCCAGTTAGAAGATAAATAAGTACTAGGGATATAATGTACAACATGACAAATACAATTAACACTGCTGTATGTTATATATGAAAGTTAATAGAATAAATCCTAAGAGTTCTCATCACAAGGAAGTTTTTTTTTCTTTAATTTTGTATCTATATGAAATGATGGATGTTCACTAAATATATTGTGATAATCATTTTATGATATAAGTCAAACCATTTTGCTGTATACCTTAAAGTTATACAGTGCTGTATATTAATGACATCTCAAAATTTAAAGGAAAAAAATGAAAGGCCAAAAAATAGTACATGTAATTTCTTTAAAATAAAATTTTAAAAATGACTTTTTAGGACTTAATTCAACCTCAGCTACTTAAAGCTATACACAGTTGCCAACCCATGAAGAGCCCCTAGCCCTTGGTGGAACTCCTTTTCTTTTGGGGGGATATTTGCATTTTGAATATTTGCTGTTTTACAAGGTGAATAGTCACTTATGAAGTAAACAGTCATTTATAAGCTACATTTTAACAATCTGAAAATTGGAGCTTACAAAATAAATTACAGTGGAGATATTAAGAAGCTGGGGAAAACCTAACACTCTCTAAGAGCTTAAAAAAAAGGCTTTGTCCTTTCTTGAATGATCTTCTAAATAAATAGTTGCTACTGTTTAACATCAGGAGACACATTACAGTTAAAGAAGCCCAATACCTGCATTGAACTGATAACACACATCTCTATAACTTAGGGGGAAAAGTAATAAGTATGGCTGTGGAGCCTTATTTCCGCCGTCTCTTTTGGGGAAGATAACTTTTTACGCAAACTCATTTTTCATTTCCACCACATTGTCTTCCTTTTCCAAACAGGATATAAAATGATTTCACAGGCACCTCTGGAAATGAGCACTGAGAAAAGCTTCCCCTCACACAAAAGCCTACCCACCTCTTGAAAGATTCTAAAATTAGAAAAGCATTCTCTTTCACAAAAATGGAAGCGATGCAGCTAACCTACTTTGCACAATTCTTCAAGGCCGGCATAACTACATTTCCTCAGCTTCCTTGAGCTATGACATTCTGAAAAATACTTCAGGCCACCAAACATCTAATTGGGCCCTTGGAAAGACCATTTTCTCACTATGAATGTTAGGCCTTTGAATGATTCTCCCTTTCAGGAGTTCCTTATCAGAAGGTAGTGGATTCCGTTCCCTCAACATGCTGGCATGTACACTGCCAGCTATGTCTTTGGAAATTGAGAGTTGTCTTTGCCTCTTTCAAATGGGTCATTTTCAATTTCTCTAGGCTGCATTTAAGTTACATCCAAGAATTTGGCTGGAGAGGCAGCACTCTGACCTAGGAGTTACAGACGGGAGTTCTAGTCCCAAGTCCTCTGTTTATAACCATATAGTCATGAAGAGTAGTTTAATACTTCTGAGTTTCCTCAACTATAAATAAAGACAATGGAAACAATAACAAACAGCACAAGGTAATTTTAAGGATCAAGTGAGATCATGTGATAATGTTACATTTGCCAAAAGTACCCACAGTTTACAGGAAGTTCTTTCACATGCATTAGTTCATTTAATTTTGCAGGAGCACTTTGAAAATGATAAATTGTATGTTAGGCATTGTGACAATCACATGCATCAAATTTCTCTCAAATCAACCAGGCCCAAAATCCATAGTAAACATCTTTAAATGTTCATTGCAATCATTTCAATTCATATATAACCCATTTGTTGTGCTTTCATTCCTTCTATTGTTATTTTTTTCTTCTAACATATTTTGGGAAGGTAAAAACCGTACCATTCTGTCAGAAGAAAGCTACATAAAAATAACTCCAGCTTAAACAGCTCAGATTCTAACTTATTCATTTATTTATTTTCTTTTCTTCTTTTTTTTCCCCTTTTATTAATTATTATTCTTTTTCTTTTTTTTCACTTAAGTCGCTCAGTCGTGTCTGACTCTTTGCGACCCCATGAACTGCAGCATGCAGGGCCTCCCTGTCCATCACCAACTCCCGGAGTTCACTCAAACACACATCCATTGAGTCGGTGATGCCATCCAGCCATCTCATCCTCTGTCGTCCCCTTCTCCTCCTGCCCCAAATTCTTCCCAGCATCAGAGTCTTTTCCAATGAGTCAACTCTTCACATGAGGTGGCCAAAGTACTGGAGTTTCAGCTTCAGCATCATTCCTTCCAAAGAACACCCAGGGCTGATCTCCTTTAGAATGGACTGGTTAGATCTCCTTGCCATCCAAGGGACTCTCAAGACTCTTCTCCAACACCACAGTTCAAAAGCATCAATTCTTAGGTGCTCAGCTTTCTTCACAGTCCAACTCTCGCATCCATACATGACCACAGGAAAAACCATAGCCTTGACTAGACGGACCTTTGTTAGCAAAGTAATGTCTCTGCTTTTGAATATGCTATCTAGGTTGGTCATAACTTTCCTTCCAAGGAGTGTCTTTTAATTTCATGGCTGCAGTCACCATCTGCAGTGATCTTGGAGCCCAAAAAAATAAAGCCTGACACCGTTTCCACTGTTTCCCCATCTATTTCCCATGAAGTGATGGGACCAGATGCCATGATCTTCGTTTTCTGAATGTTGAGCCTTAAACCAACTTTTTCACTCTCCTCTTTCACTTTCATCAAGAGGCTTTTGAGTTCCTCTTCACTCTCTGCCATAAGGGTGGTGTCATCTGCATATCTGAGGTTATTGATATTCTCCTGGCAATCTTGATTCCAGCTTGTGCTTCTTCCAGCCCAGAGTTTCTCATGATGTACTCTGCATATAAGTTAAATAAGCAGAGGACAATATATAGCCTTGACGTACTCCTTTTCCTATTTGGAACCAGTCTGTTGTTCCATATCCAGTTCTAACTGTTGCTTCCTCACCTGTATATAGGTTTCTCAAGAGGCAGGTCAGGTGGTCTGGTTATTCCCATCTCCTTCAGAATTTTCCACAGTTTATTGTGATCCACACAGTCAAAGGCTTTGGCATAGTCACTAAAGCAGAAATAGATATTTTTTCTGGAACTCTCTTGCTTTTTCAATGATCCAGCGGATGTTGGCAATTTGATCTCTGGTTCCTCTGTCTTTTCTAAAACCATCTTGAACATCTGGAAGTTCACGGTTCATGTATTGCTGAAGCCTGGCTTGGAGAATTTTGAGCATTACTTTACTAGCATATTAGATGAGTGCAATTTATTTTAATTGGAGGCTAATTACTTTACAATGTTGTGTCAGTTTTGCCATACGTTGACATGAACCTGCCACAGGTGTACATATCTTCCCCATCCAGAACACCCCTCCCACCTCCCTCCCAATACCATCCCTCTGGGTGATCCCAGTGTACCAGCCCCAAGCATCCTGTATCATGCCTCGAACCTGGACTGGCTATTTGTTTCATATATGATGTTATACCTGTTTCAATGCCATTCTCCCAAATCATCCCACTGTCTCCCTCTCTCTCAGAGTCCAAAAGACTGTTCTATACATCTGTGTTTCTTTTGCTGTCTCGCATACAGGGTTATCATTACCATCTTTCTAAATTCCGTATATATTTAGTATACTGTATTGGTGTTTTTCTTTCTGCTTACTTCACTCTGCATAATAGGCTGCTGTTTCATCCACCTCATTAGAACTGATTCAAATGTATTCTTTTTAATGTCTTAGTAATACTCCATCGTGTATATGTACCACAGCTTTCTTATCCATTCATCTGTTGATGGACATCTAGGTTGCTTCCATGTCCTGGCTATTATAAACAGTGCTGCGATGAATATTGGGGTATGTGTGTCTCTTTCAATTCTGGTTTCCTCAGTATGTATGCCCAGCAGTGGGATTGCTGGGTCATAAGGCAGTTCTATTTCCAGTTTTTTAAGGAATCTCCACACTGTTCTCCATAGTGGCTGTACTAGTTTGCATTCCCACCAACAGTGTAAGAAGGTTCCCTTTTCTGCACACCCTCTCCAGTATTTATTGCTTGTAGACTTTTGGATAGCAGCCATTCTGACCGGTGTGGGTGGCTTGTCAAGGTTTCCTGGTTAGCGAAGCTTGTGTCGGTGTTCTGGTGGGTGGAGCTGGATTTCTTCTCTCTAGAGTGCAGTGAAGTGTCCTGTAATGATTTTTGATATATCAATGCGTTTGGTGTGACTTTGGGCAGCCTGTATATTGAAGCTCATGGCTATGTTCCTGTGTTGCTGGAGAATTAATTTGCATGGTATGTCTTGTTCTGGAACTTGTTGGCCCTTGGGTGGTGCTTGATTTCAGTGTAGATATGGAGGCATTTGATGAGCTCCTATCGATAAATATTCCCTGGAGTCAGGAGTTCTCTGGTGTTCTCAGGATTTGGACATAAGCCTCCTGCCTCTGGTTTTCAGTTTTATTCTTACAGTAGCCTCAAGACTTCTCCATCTCCTTTCGAAGAGAATGGGCTGCCTTTCTGGATGCCTGATGTCCTCTGCCAGCATTCAGAAGTTGTTTTGTGGAATTTGCTCAGCGTTCAAATGTTCTTTTGATGAATTTCTGGGGGAGAAAGTGGTCTCCCCGTCCTATTCCTCTGCCATCTTAGGACCACCCCCTATTATTTTTAAATTATAGTGTATAAGCAGGCTTTATACTGTGACTTATTGAAGAGTGTGTTTCAAACAATGTAAGCATGAACCCACCTCATTGCTTAAGTAAGAACAGTATTCAGTTATAATACTAATAGTCTTATATCAATAAATACATTTGAAAAATGTGGCATTACTGTTGCTCCCCAAATGTTTTTATTTCTCTTCTTTTCCACCTTTCCAGCACATAACTGGATTGCTTTCCTTACACACACATACATCTAACTAGTTTTGGTCAACAATGCACAAGTGAAAATGGTATGTGTCACTTCTGGGTGCATGCTTTAAGAGCCAGTGCATATTGCATCATATACTCTTTCCCTCTGTTGAGATGACCAACAATCCTAGAGATGACAGATACTCTGTCAACCTGGGTCCTGCAATGATGATGACATGCAACCAAAACTATGTAGCAAAAACAAGGAAAGAACTTTTGTGATTTTAGGCCATAAGATTCAGAGTTTCCTCCTGCAATACGATGATCCATACTAAATCATATAGACTAAATGATTACAAATTCAGGCTCTGAAGTCAAAAAGATCAAGTTTAACTTCAGATGTATAATCTTACATTATGGAACCTCACTTAACTTAATTTTGTCATTTGTAAACTGGGCAAAAACAATATTTACCTCATTGGGTTCTTTCCAGAATTAAATGAAGTAATACATATATGTCTATGAAAAGTGTCTAGCACAAAGTATGTCCTCAGTCGATGTTCATCATGTGATTATCATCTAATCCTATAAGGTGAAAGGGACTTGCTGTGCCCATTTTGAAGATTAGAGAATAGCGGCCAACAAAAAATATGTTTCTCTTGCATGAGGTCATAGAATTCATTACTGGCACAATTATACCTAAAATAAGAATCTCCCAATGCCTAGCCCAACTGTTCGATTTTAAGAGTTAGCATATCTCCTGATTTTAGAATATCTGTTTTAAGGCAGTGGTTCATATCTGAGGATTCCTAACACCCAGGAACCTGTACAGTAGTAATAAAAATCTGTGATTTCTTTTACTACTTCCAACAGCCTAATATGTAATTTCCCCCACAAAAGACTAACAAAACAAAATTAACAAAAGCATCAAGTTTCTCATCTTTAACAGCAATTATATCAGCTCAGCTCAGAAACAAAGTAAAATGAAGGCAATGGTAACACAAAACCTTTACAAACACCAAAATGTATAACAGAAGGTTTTATAATTGTCAAAAGTAGGGCACAAATGTGAATTTGGTAAGTTAATGAGGGATACATGTTGTTATAAACATATTATCCATAAGACAACTGCATATCAGTTACCCAGAAGACATAAAGTCTTTTCCTGCTACTAAAGACAGGGAAAAAAAAAAAAACAGTATACTTTAATAAAGAGACACTAGATAGTGTAGTAAATCTTCCCAAACCACTATTCCATGGACTTGTTACATCAAAATCACCATGAGTAACTGTTAACAATACAAATTCCCAGGCAGTACTTCAGATCAGTAGTTTACAAATGCCTCAGATGATTCTTTTGTGCAATCAGACCTTGGAAACACTTCTGTAGTGTATAATATTCTCAGTAGTATCCAGCAGTAAATACAATGAATTTCACCAGCTGCTTTTCACAGTGGTCTTCAATGTAAACAAATGAGAGAGAAAACTAAAGCACGCTGTGTGAAACAATTAGCCAAAGCTTGGGAACTAAGTGCACAGCTTTCCAACAATCTGGCCTGATCCAGGAGTAAAACATACAGCAAAGCCCAGAAAAATATTTATTCAGAGAAACTCAAAATTTGGCATAAAATTTCAGTGAGTAAACAGACTTCCTGAAGACAGTTCCTGTTGAGCTTCAGATAAAGCTATCTGCTCTAAACTACTGCTTTTCAAACTTTAATGTGCATATAAAGCACCCAGGAATTCCTGTTAAAATACAGATTCTGATACCGTAGGTCTGGAATGGGTCCTGAGAGTCTCCATTTTTACCCTAAGTTCTCAGCTGATGCTGATGGACCTCTGGATATTCTAGGACTGATCCTGAAGAACTGTGTATCTTTCAAACAATCCTCCATGAATATATGTTGTACCATTTAGCTTTCATAAAAATGTTGAAGTTAACATTCTCAGGCAAAAAGCTGGAACTCAGCTATCTGTGTTTCCATCCCAAAAGAAATATCTGGGTTAAGTTTTTAGTGCCTGCCTACATAGCAGAAAAAGACTTTTCAGAGAAACAAGAGCATTTTTAAAATATATACTGAATAAGTTGGAATTCCACGGTTTCTCCTTCCCTGAGCCAGAGTAGCTATGGGCACTTAAGTACTTAATACACCATTCCATTTACACAGCCAGTCATTCCTTTACAAAGGGTGGTCCTATAGGGTTCTCAAAGCATTTACATTGCCTACCTGTTATCATGCCTATTTTAGCCACTATCCAATCAGATAGCAGTGTACACTTTAACTTCATTTCTCTGTAGTTACTACTTTTTTTAGTAGCTTTTTTTTTTTTTTTTTAGTAGCTTTCCATGGATTTTTTTTCAAAGCTCAAGTAAAATATGTGGGAAATAGTTAATTCTACATTCTTTTTCACCAGCCAACAACCTAGTGGAAATATTCTACAGAAATGTACTTATCGCTTGATCCCACTAGTTTGGGGTTCATTTGTTTGGATTATATCAGATGCACAAAAACAGGTCGTCAATCACAACACACTATCATGGTTGGTCCATGCATGGTACTCTTATTTACTTATTATTTTAATAATATTATAAGCTAATGATCCCATTAAACCAATTTAGGAACTAGAACATTGCCAATAGCCTACACTAACCTGCTCCTCCCCATCCCATTCTCCTGTCTCACCCTCAGAGATAACCACCATCCTAAATTTTATGATTATGCTTACCAAGTTTTTTCTTTAATTTTATCTCATGTATGTGTGTGTTTGTGTGTAATTCACCTAAGCTATATGATATTTGATTTTGCTTGGATGTGTACATTATAGAAAGGGGAATGATACTGTATAGGGTACCTTTGGGAACTTGCATCTTTTACTCCAACTTATGCTATTAAGATTTATCCAGGCTATTGCATGCTGTAGTTCATTGACTTTCAAAGCTTTATAATATTCCGTCATGTCAATATATCACAATTTACCCATTCTCCTGTTGATAAGGATTTGGATAACCTCCAGTTTATTATTACTATATTAAATGTTGCTAAGAGTATTTGTGGACATTACTGCTGGTTTCCAGTAGCTAATGTTTCTCTTGGGTAATGGTGATGCAGGCAGGGAGGTGGGAAGGGGAAAACCTGGTAAGAAGAGGGAGATGGTCTGGGCATGAGGTAGGAATAGGACTCGGTAGGTCTAAGTAACTGGTGACTAAGGCAGGCACAGGATGAAGAGACAAGGAAGTCATAGGGACAAGAGGCAGAACAGAAGGAAGGGAGGGAACCAAAAGCTGAAATAAGGCAGAGGGACAAGTATGATAAAGAGGAAGTTGAGCAGGAAAGAGACAGGGCAGCTTTTCCTGAAAAGCTCTCAGATAAAATGCTGGGTTCAGTGTTCTGCATTCTTTCTTTGCTGGATTCCATTATGACTTAGATTCCATTAAAAGAGAGTCCAAGATTCCATGACATTTTGTCTTGGAAGATAACTTTGACATTTGAGTATAGCTTTCTTATAAATTAAGAAACAAAGGTCCAAAAGGACTAGCCAAAGGTACCTAACAATCAGGGGCACAGTTTGGAGACAACACAATTAAGAGCTCATAAAAATAATCCCAGGATGACCAGGCAATGGATCAAAGTGCAGCTCTCCCCATGGTGTAGAGGGGGCTCCTCTTGAAATTAGGGCCACCCTAGATAGAGGCAATAAATAATGACCACTCTTTATCCATGAAAGGCACTTTCTATTCCTGTCTTTAAAAAACTGAGACTTCAAAACCATAAATATATTATGCCTTGCTCTATATATATCCTTTCCAGAATCTACAGTTTCTCTCTAGAATATTTGATCGTCTTTCATTGGATTAATCCCTAGGTCATGTTTTTTGATGATACTGTAAAGATCAGTAAAACTGATAAACTTCCAGCAAGACTAACAGTAAAAAAGAAAAAAAGAACATAAATTCTCATATCAAAAGTAAAAGAGGGGCTAATACTATAGGTCTTACAAACATTAATGGGCTTCCCTGGTGACTCAGTCAGTAAAGAATCTGCCTGTAATGCAGGAGACCTGGGATCAATCCCTGGATCAGGAAGATCCTCTGGAGAAGGGAATGGCAACCCACTCCAGTATTCTTGCCTGGAGAATTCCATAGACAGAGGAGCCTGGTGGGCTACAGTCCATGGGGTCACAAATACTCAGACACAACTGACCAATTAACACTTTCACAAACATTGAAAGTATAACAAAGCTATACTACAAACAGCTCTATGTACCTAAATTTGTCATCTTGGATAAAACAAACCAATTCCTCAAAAATGACAAACTGTCAAAACTCACTCAAGAAGAGAGAAATCTAAATAGTCATATAATTAAATAAAATGATTATATAGTTTTAAAACTTGTCCAAAAATGGTTTCTCTAGGCCCAGAAGATTTCACTGGAAATTAAACAGTTAAAGAAATAATGCCAATCTACATAACCTTTCTACAGAAAACAGAGGAGGTAGTAATGCTTCCCAACTCATTTTATGAGGCAACATTAACCTGATATCAAAACCAGATAATAGTACAAGAAAGTAAAACTACAGACTAATACCCCTCATGATTCATGTAAAAATCCACAAAGTATTAGCAAATTGAATCAGGCAATAGTTAAAAATAATACCATATAAACAAATGGGGTTTATACCAGGAATGCAACTCTGGTTCAATATTCTCAAATTAACCAATGCAATCCAACATATTAAACGATTTTTAAAAAATCGCATTATTATATCAATGGGTACAGAAAAAGCACTTGATAAAATTCAATATTAATACATGATTTAAAAACTCAGCAAATTAGGAACAGAAGGAAATTTCTTCAACTTGATAAAGGGCATCCACAAAATTTATAGCTAACATTGTACCTAATGGAGAGAGACTAAATGCATTTCCTCTAGTATTACTATTCTTAGTGCAATAAGGAAAATAAATAAAATGCATATCAATTAGAAAAGAAGAAATTAAATGATCCTTATTTGCTAACATGCTGCCTAAGTAGAAAATGGCAAATAATCTAAAAACAAATAACCACAAAAAAACTTCCTACTACGAATCTGTAAGTTTAATAGTGTAAAATAAAAAGACAATACACAAAAATCAACATTTGTATACATTAGCAATATAAAATTGGAAACTGAAATTCCATCTCCCAAAAAAATTAACATCAATTAAAACACCTACAGAACATGAGACACTTTAAACACAAACCCAGTAAAATATGTCATGAAAATGACAAAATTTTAATGAAAAGAAAAATCAACAAAGACCTAAATAAGTGGAGAGACATAGTGCTCTCATGGATTCAAAGACTCAATAAAATTTAGATGTTAATTCTCCTCTACATAATAAATTTAATGCAGTTTCTTTAGAAATTTTGTAGGTATTGACAAATTGATTCTAAAATTTATATGGAAAAGGAAAAAAAAGGAGCAAAAAATATTTTGAAAAAAGAACAAAGTTGGAAGACTCACACAACCCAAATTTTAAAAGTACTGTAACACTGTAGTAATCAAGATTGTCAAAAGGAAAAACAAATAGATCAATGGAATAGAACAAACAGGCCAGAATTAGATCCAAACATATATAGTAAACTGATTTTTAGCAAAGGTGAAAGTGCTATGTAATGGAAAAAATAGTCTTTTTGAGAAAACAAAATGGTGCTGTATTAGCTATTTGTACACCCAGGTTCCTAACAGTATTGTTAACAGTACGCAAAGAGTGATGGAACCAAAGTGACCATCAACAGAAAAAGTGATAAGCAAATTTGGTATACACATATATTATTCAGCCTTAAAAAGGAAGAAAAGTCTGGCATATGCTACAATACAGATGAACTTTGAGGGTATTATGCTAAATAAGTCAGACAAAAAGACACATACTATATAATTACACTTATATAAGATACCTACCGGAGAAGGCAATGGCACCCCACTCCAGTACTCTTGCCTGGAAAATCCCATGGATGGAGGAGCCTGGTGGGCTGCAGTCCATGGAGTCGCTAAGGGTTGGACACGACTGAGCGACTTCCCTTTCACTTTTCACTTTCATGCATTGGAGAAGGAAATGGCAACCCACTCCAGTGTTCTTGCCTGGAGAATCCCAGGGACGGGGGAGCCTGGTGGGCTGCCATCTATGGGGTCACACAGAGTCAGACACGACTGAAGTGACTTAGCAGCAAGATATCTACAGTAGTCAAAAGCAGAAGAAAAAAAAAGAGTATTAAAAAGCAGAGACATTACTTTGCCAACAAAGGTCCGTCCAGTAAAAGCTATGGTTTTTCCAGTAGTCATGTATGGATGTGAGAGTTGGACCACAAAGAAAGCTGAGTGCCAAAGAATTGATGTTTTTGAACTGTAGTGTTGGAGAAAACTCTTGAGAGTCCCTTGGACTGCAAAGAGATTCAACCAGTTCAGCCTAAAGGAAATCAGTCCTGAATATTCATTGGAAAAACTTATGTTGAAGCTGAAACTCCAATACTTTGGCCACCTGATGCAAAGAACTGACTCACTGGAAAAGACCCTGATGCTGGGAAAGATGGAAGGTGGAAGGAGAAGGGGATGACAGAGGATGAGATGGTTGGATGGCATCACTGACTCAGTGGAGATGAGTTTGAGTAAACTCCAGGAGTTGGCTATGATTAGGGAGGCCTGGCATGCTGCAGTCCATGGGGTCGCAAAGAGTCGGACATGACTGAGCAACTGAACTCAAAGCAGTAGTCAAATTTATGGAAACAGTAAAATGGTGGTTAGCAGGGGCTGGAGGAGAGAAAAATGGGGAAATGTTCTTTACTGGGTATAGAATTTCAGATTTACAAGATGAAAACATTCTAGAGATTGGTTATACACAACATGAAAATATTTAACACTTCTGAAAATATTTAACACTACTAGAAATGGTAATGCTTCCCTGGTGGCTCAGTGACAAAGAACCCACTTGCCAATGCAGGAGACAAGGGTTTGATCCCTGGGTCAGGAAGATCCCTTGGAGAAAGAAATGGCAATTCACTCCAGTATTCTCATGGACAGAAGAGCCTGGCAGACTATAGTCCATAGGGTGGCAAGAGTCAAGCACAACTTACCAACTAAACCACCAACAGAAATCGTAAAATAATAAATTTTATGTTATGATTTTTACCACAATTTTTAAATTTAAATTTTTTAAAATAAAAAATTGTGCCAGAAAAACCACTAGTAGACTAGTGGTTTTCTGGAGCAGGGTTAGGGATAACAGAGATTAACAGTAAATGTGAATGAAAGATTCTCTTGGAGTGATGAAAATGTTCTAAAATACTCATAGCAATTGTTGCAGAACTTGGTAAATTTATTTTTGAATCATGACTGATTTGTAAACTTTAAAAGGGTTAATTATATGCAAAATATGTTTCCATAAAGTTCTTATTAAAATAAATAATTCAGGAACACTATTAATAAGCAATATCTGCTTTATTATAAATTATCCTTAGATTATGATACCAAAAGCATGATTTATAATAGAAAAAAAAGGACAAAATGGACTTTATGATATTTACCACCTCCCAGAGTAATGGAAATAAAAGCAAAAATAAACAAATGGGACCTAATTAAACTTAAAAGCTTTTGCACAATGAAGGAAAATATAAGCAAGGTGAAAAGACAGCCTTCAGAATGGGAGAAAATAATAGCAAACAAAGCAACAGACAAAGAATTAATCTCAATATTATACAAGCAGCTCATGCACCTCAATTCCAGAAAAATAAACGACCCAATCAAAAAATGGACCACAGAACTAAATAGATATTTCTCCACAGAAGACATACAGATAGCTAACAAACACATGAAAAGATGCTCAACATCACTCATTATCAGAGAAATGCAAATTAAAACCACAGTGAGGTACCATCTCATGCTGGTCAGAATGGCTGCTATCCAAAAGTCTACAAGCAATAAATGCTGGAGAGGGTGTGGAGAAAAAGGAACCTTTTTTCACTGTTGGTGGGAATGCAGACTAGTACAGCCACTATGGAGAATAGTGTGGAGATTCCTTAAAAAATTGCAAATAGAACCCCCATATGACCCAGTAATCCCACTGCTGGGCATACACACGGAGGAAACCGGAGTTGAAAGAGACACGTGTACCCCAATGTTCACCGCAGCACTGTTTATAATAGCCAGGACATGGAAGCAACCTACATGTCCATCAGCAGATGAATGAATATGAAAGCTGTGATACATATACACAATGGAATATGATTCAGCTATTAAAAAGAATGCATTTGAATCAGTTCTAATGAGGTGGATGAAACTGTAGCCTATTATACAGAGTGAAGTAAGTCAGAAAGAAAAACACCAGCGCAGTATATTAACGCATATATATGGAATTTAGAAAGATGGTAACAATGACCCTATACGCAAGACAGCAAAAGAGACACAAATGTAAAGAACAGACTTTTGGACTCTGTGGGAGAAGGCGAGGGTAGAATGCTTTGAGAGAATAGCATTGAAACATGTATATTACCATACATAAAACAGATCGCCAGTCCAAGTTCAATGCATGAGACAGGGCACTCAGGGCTGGTGCACTGGGATGACCCTGAGGGGTGGGACGGGGAGGGAGGTGGGAGGGATGTTCAGGATGGGGGACACATGGCTGATTCATGACAAGGTATGGCAAAAATCACTACAATATTGTAAAGTAATTAGCCTTCAATTAAAATTTATTAATTTTTAAAAAAAGAAAAAGAAAAGCTACAAACATGAAGATGTATGCAAATCACACAGCCAACAAGACATGTTCATAATGTATAAAGAACTCTCAAAGCTCAACAGTAAGAAAACAAATAATCCAATTTTAAAACATACAAAGAACCTGACCAGATACAAATGGAAAAAAATAGACAGATGTTAAACATCATTAGCCATAGGGAAATGCAAATTGAAACAATGACAAGATACCACTACATACCTATTATAACACCTGAATAAAAAACAATACTAAGAGTTTATGAGGATGCAAGAAACTACAACTCTCATATACTGCTCATGGGATCATATATAATGGCAAATGATTTGGCCATTTGTTACAAAATTAACCATAAAGTCTATCATAATGATACAGCAATCCCACCCCTGGGTATTTACTCTAAAGAAAATTGGTATTCACACTAAACTCTCCACAGAATATTTCTTGAGATTCTGTTCA
This sequence comes from Bos grunniens, assembly GCF_055505025.1. Taxonomy (NCBI): domain Eukaryota; kingdom Metazoa; phylum Chordata; class Mammalia; order Artiodactyla; family Bovidae; genus Bos; species Bos grunniens. The sequence continues at coordinate 140,777,939 of NC_141194.1, forward strand.
TAACTGCCCAAAACTGTAAGCAATCCAAATGACCATTAACAAGTCAATGGATAAACAAACTGTGGTAAATCCATATAATGGACTATTACTTGGCAATAATAAAGAATGAACATATCACAACATGGATAAATCTCCAGAGAACTGCTGAGTGAAAGAAGCCAGTCTTAAAAAGGTTACATACTGTATGTATGTTCCAAACTGTGGAAAATTCTTAAAGAGATGAGAATACCAGACTACCTTACCCCCCTCCTGAGAAACCTGTATGCAGTTCAAGAAGCAACAGTTAGAACAATACATGGGAAAATGGACTGGTTCCAAAGTGAGAAAGGAGTACATCAAGGATGTATATTGTCACCCTGCCTATTTAATTTCTATGCAGAGTACATCTTGCCAAATGCTGGCCTGCATAAAGCACAAGCTGGAATCAAGATTGCTGGGAGAAATATCAATAATCTCAGATATGCAGATGACACCACCCTTATGGCAGGAAGCAAAGAAGACTAAAGAGCCTCTTGATGAAAGTGAAAGAAGAGAATGAAAAAGTTGGCTTAAAACTCAACATTCAGAAAACTAAGATTATGGCATCTGGTCCCATCACTTCATGGCAAATACATGGGGAAATAATGGAAACAGTGAGAAACTTTATTTTCTTGGGCTCCAAAACTACTGCAGATGGTGACTGCAACAATGAAATTAAAAGTTGCTTCTCCTTGAAATGGACAGGGAGGCCTGGTGTGCTGTGATTCATGGGGTCGCAAAGAGTCGGACATGACTGACAGACTGATCTGATCTGATCTGATGATTGGATTCTGAGTCAGCAGCTTATATTATTTACTAATACCTTGTGCTTATTTATATCTATCTGGGCTCTGTCTTGTGTGTATTATTTACATTTCACAATGTAATTCTATTGTGCTCCTCCAATTACATATTTCATTAAATCACATAATAACCAGTAAAAAAAAAAAAAAAAAGCTATGACAAACCTAAACAGCATATAAAGGAGCAGAGACATTACTTTGCTGACAAAGGTTTGAACAGTCAAGGCTATGGTTTTTCCAGTGGTCATGTATGGATGTGAGAGTTGGACCATAAAGAAGGCCGAGTGCCAAAGAATTGATGGTTTTGAACTGTGGTGCTGGAGAAGACTCTTGAGAGTCCCTTGGACAGCAAGGAGATCAAACCAATCAATCCTAAAGAAAATCAACCCTGAATATTCACTGGAAGGGCTGATGCTGAAGCTCCAATACTTTCGCCAACTTATGTGAATAGCCCAATTGTTAGAAAAGCCCCTGTTGCTGGGAAAGACTGAAGGTGGGAGAAGGGGACAACAGAGGATGAGATGGTTGGATGTCATCACCAACTCAATGGACATGAGTTTGAGCAAGCTCCAGGAGATAGTAAAGGATAGGGAAGCCTGGTGTGCTGCAGTCTGTGGGGTCACAGAGAGTCTGAGATGACTGAATGACTGAACAACAATTGTATGATTTCATGAATATGACATTCTGGAAAAAAAAAAAAAAACTATAGTGATAGAAAACTGATCAGTTGTTTACACAGCGAATAGAGGTTAGAAGTGAGTAGAGGGTTTAACTCAAATGGAACAGCATAAGGGAGCTTTCAGAGGAGAGGGAACTATTCTGTATCTTCATTGTGGTGGTAGTTTTGTGATTCTATGTGTGTGTAAGAACTCAAAAATGCACACCAAATAAAACAACTGCACTGTATGATAATTTTTTTTAATTTCAATAAGTATTTATTGAGTGCCTGTTACACGTAAGATTTTGTTTCATATACTTGGGACACATCAGAGGATAAAACAACAGTCCCTGCCATCACGGAGCTTACAGTCTAGCATTTACAACGATTTCACCTGGATGCAGTCACCCTGGGCAAGTCACTGGGCCTCTGTCTTCAGCCACCTGATGCAGGAGTAAGGAGGCCCAGCTCACACATGGGTAACTGACCAGCTGTGCTGGAGATGCCAAACAGGGCACCTACTCCCAGCCCACCATCCACACAGTCAACAAGACTGAAAGCTGGCTTTTAATAATAAAGTAGAGGAGGAGAGGGCACAGGGACTGGAGTCGGTAGTCTGCTAGGCTGCTGCCTCAGGGCCTGGGCTGGCTACATGAACTGCTACTGCTGCTGCTGCTGCTGCTGCTGCTTGGTGGCTGCCTTGCTGGCAAGGTCCTTGGCATTCTCCGTAGCTGCCACTGCCATCTCCTTGGCCTTCTCCTTGGCTTCCTTGGCTGTTTCACCAAGGGTTTTGGGAGGAGCCTCACCTTGCAGCTTGGCCAAGATGTATTCAAAACCTTTCATAGTCATGGTCATGTTGCTTTTGAACCATGCAAGACCAAATTCCTGAACATCTCTGGAGATGCCAAATTAGCCAGAGGAGACCCAGGTTTCCTGGCAGATTTGAGTCCAGCCACTGTTGTCAGAGTTCACACAGTAAACACATCATTCCTCCACCACCATCAGCTGGGTGTGGTTGATGTTCCAGATGAAGGTGGCCATAGTTTGGTTTCATGGGTCCACAATAGAATCTTCCAGGATGTACACTGAGTGAGCAACACTGGCAAGAAACAGTTGCTCAGCCCAGCGGGGCATCCTATTCATCTTGGTCAGGAGTCCTCGGACAGGAGCTTCTGGTCAGAGGTCACCTCTCGGTGCACTATGTCTTCCATCAAGGCATGTTTACTACAGGGATTTGGGACCACTGCCAGAAGGCAGCAAACACTTGCTCCCATGAACTCCAGAGCATGCTCTGGCCCAAGAAATACTCCACCATCATCCTGGCCAGGGCGGGCTCAGTGCCGGGGCAGCATTAGGTGTGTGGAGCCCTGGGGGCATGTGGAGGCCAGGCTGGAGCTCAACGCTCGGCCACCAGGCTAGCAGCAACTCAGTTGCTATAGCGCTGCACCCAACCAGCCACCGCCACCGCTGCCATGAGGGATAACTTTGAAAATAGAATGAAAAACTAATCCTGATTCAAGGAGGTTAAATGATAAATTTTATGTTATGCATTTTATCTCAATTTAAAAAAATCAATGCATCAATCAATCCTAGTTCAATCACTTTCAGTTCTCTGACCCCGGGTAACTTGACTTCATTTTATCTGTACATAAAATGTGAATAATAAAACTGCCTACCTCATAATCTTATAATGAGAATTAGATACAAATTTTATATAATATGCTTGCCATATGACAAGGGTTCAGTAAATGTTATTAATTTTTCCCTGTAGATAATTTCTCCCTTTTGAATCCATCCTAAACAAGTCCTTGAGAATATTTTTATTAATATATATGCACCTTCATTTTTTTCTATCCCTCCACAAGGTGTTGTCTATTCAGCAAATAGGTGGACCCCCAGGAGAGACTCAAATTCCTACTAATGAGTCCTTCAATCAATTTCCAGCCATGGTCCATAAGAATTTGCCCCATTCCCAGGGCATCATGCTTACACTAAGCCTCTGGAGACAGAGTCTTTTACACCAGGCAGTCCTGCCATCACCCCTGTATCCCAGGTATATTCCCCTCTCTAAAAAAGTTACCACTGACGTTTCACTATAACCTTAACAGAGAGGGATTCTAGATTCACCAGTGGAGAATAACAAGAGCAAAGCAACGAAATGAATAGAAAGGTAGGATATTAGACATATTTTTCCAACTTCACAGTTGGTCAAGGACCAACTATTTCAGCCCATTTTTCTTTAACAATCCCCTCACCCAAATTGAGACATGGAATTTATCCCAGTCCACTCTATCATCTAGGAAAATCTTCGAAAAAAGTGAAACACTGGGTCTAGCTACTGGGTTTGATATTGGATGCAACATTTGTGCAGGCCACAGCTCCGACAAATCTGTTCTATGCAACAAATTATTATTTACTCTGTTCATCATTATCCTGCACTCTGTCTCATTTGCAACAACATGTTTCAGATGCTATTTGCTCCATAATGTCCCACTGAGAAACAAGGCATGCATCATGCCCCCAACAGTAGCTCCCAGAGCATACAGTTGCCAGCATCAGAACCCATCATAAAGAAAAGAAATTTCCATCTCCCGCCCCCTCATGATCAAACTGGGGCTTCAGCCCACACAGATCTGTCACTCTGAGAAGGCTCCCCAGTCACAGCATCATCTTTGCCAAGGAAGAACAGAGAAAATTTCATCTCAGAGCTACACAAAGTTAACTTTTCTATTCTAGCCTGTATTTTAGCAGCACTGTCTTCTTAGAACAATTATCTCAAAAGTACAAACTCAGTTTTCACCTAAAGTGGAAAACTGATTTGGAAAAGGAGTGTCCTGGACTAAGTTCACACCAGATCCTAAAATCATATTGCAAAAGAACCAAACCGTAGAATGGTGGAACACAGAATGTAAGATTTGGCATAATCAAAAAAAAAGGGGAGGGGAAGGAAACAAAATCTCCTTTGACAGGCCCCCTCCTGAACTTGTCATCTGAGATGAAAAAGAAATATTCTTTGAAAAAGAATTAAATATGGGGTTTCTATCATGCCATTCTGCTATCCCAAAATAGTAGCACTAACACTGATTCACAAACATACGCTGCAATCAAAACCTTAACCCATGCTCTCAGCATCAGTTCAAAGGTCCTCCCTTTCAGGAAGCTTCTTTAAGCAGCCTGACCCGTATCTCATTTTCTGTCCCAATCTCCCTAGCATAAGTTTATAACTGTGTTGTGTGCTGCGCAGTCATGGTGGGAAAAAACGTAAGGTTTCCCTTCCCAGTTAAATGGTAGGCTCAAGAGCAAGGAGTTTGTTTATAACATCCCTGTCAGTAGGTGATTCTCAAATCCTTGCTGCTCAACTATAAAACACTGAAGGGAAGTCGCTCAGTCATGTCCGACCCTCAGCGACCCCATGGACTGCAGCCCACCAGGTTCCTCCGTCTGTGGTATTTTCCAGGCAAGAGTGCTGGAGTGGGATGCCATTGCCTTCTCCGATAAAACACTGAAGTGCTAAGGAAACTTAAGCAACCCTGGCTCCCACTGGGTCTACAGAGACTCACATACAGAGGGCCACCCATGAAACCATTTCAGTGTTGAGAAGACGGTACCTACCAACAATCTATACAATCCAGAAAGCTGTTTGTTGCTATCATATTAATGAAAAATTGTCCCAAATGCTCAATACCAAACATTTAAATATGGAGATTCATGTACTCACAGGGAGACAGAGGCAATGCAGCCCATTGAAATGCTTAAAGGAGATCTGTGCTGGAGGAGGCAGAATGTGGGTTGGAAATCTTGCCTCGCTTATTATGCCTTCTTTCACTGCTCATATCCACAAATGTAACATTTTGCAAGTAGCAGAGTTCAAAGGCCAGTATTACCTCAGGTCCAACAGACTAAAAGTGGGTGTTCCTCTATGTTTTGGGAAGAAAAAGTTCCAGTGGCACAAATTCATCTGCAAGTCTTGTGTCAATGCCAAGACTGTAGTACAAGTATAACACGAACAGGGGAAGGTGCCTGGACTGGGAAAGCCAAAGCAAGGGATGTATATATACAGGGCAAAGTATAGGTATGAGCAAGGCAGGTAAACCAAAAGCAGGAGCTCACAGTGGACGAGGGCAGAAGTCGGACAGGTCATGAGGAGTCTGGAAACACATGGGTACCAGACAGCGAGGCAAGAATTGACTTGACCAATTAAAGTAAATACAATGGATGTGGAGGCAGAGTCCCAGTTATGCCACAGGTTGTATCTCCAACAGCCTAAACTCCTTTATCTATGAAACAGGGACAGTTAAACCTACCTAACTGCCTACCTCACATGCAGTCATAGGGAGCAAAGGAGATAAAGCACATCTGAACATGCCTGCTAAATTCTAAATCACTGTTCAAATGTAGGTGACTGCTGTGATGAGATTATTTTGTGGACAAGGAGAAGTATGTGGCACTACCGGACTGGTAAGCCCAGTAGTGAGTCCAGAACTTGCATCATAGACCACAGAAATGCAAAAATAGATCACAGCAGCAGAGAGAAGATTCCTAGAGTAGCAACAACAAAGAGGCCATGAAACTAACATCCTTCCACTGCAGGAAGTATCTTACATAAGCTAAGGCAGGACACAAAGAAAAGGCAAGACTTTCTCTTCCCTCTTAACAGAATAAAAGTAATATCATGCATTTTTGAGCACCTACTGTGGACCCATATGGGATTGCAGGAGGAAGGGGAGGAGACCCATGAGGGAGTGGGCTGACCTGTTTCTTGCCTCAGTGAGTGGCACTAACACCCACCCAGTGGTCCAAACCAGAAACCTGAGAGTCAATTCTAGACTTCTCCTCCCTGCCTCTGGCCCTTCTCATCCGATCAATCAGTAAGTCCTATCGATTTTGCTCCCAAACACCTCTAAAATCTGTGCTTTCTCTCAATTTCTATTGCCATGGTACTCACTCCCTCACTCCTCCAATATCTCAACCTCCTAATCAGCCTCCATGCCATCAGTCATCTTTGTAAATCACTAATCAGATCATGTAACTATTTCACACAAAACTCTACAATGGCTCACCACCACTGCATGTAACCTGAAGTTCAATGGATAAAATAAGACAATGTAATAAGCACATGCTGAATGGTATGTTGCAGACAACAGGCAGTGAACGAGATGAGAAAAAGCAACACAGGCTCCCTCACTGGGGAAGAATACAAGGAGAGGAGGAGACTTACACTGAGTCTCAAAGAACTGACAGAATTGGAAAAGTTGGAAGTATGTAAGTATGTCTGCATCTGAGGATATGTGTGGGGGTGGGGGGTGGGAAAATCACAGAGATTTTTAAGAAGGAGAATTAAACCTCAGGAACACAATGAGCTTCCTAAGATTCAGGGGGATAATGTCAGCCCCCACACAGCATCAAATAAGCACATTTCCAGTTAATAAGGTGGCTTGTTCTTTGCTTTCTGAAAATGGAGAAATTAAATTATCTGCTTTGAAAATGCTGCCTCAGAAGCACTTGGCAAACAGATTGAATATGGAGCCACCATCCTGGCAGAAGATAAATCAGATACAGAATGGCTCTGACAAAGCTCAGAACATGTGACGAAAACTGAGAGAGACAGGACCTGGATTCCAGCCATATCCAGTGTGTCAAGATCCCTGAGGGGCAACTGCAAGAAGGAAGCTAAATCAAAGAGGAAGAATCAGTATTTAAGGAGACTATCATCTACAGAAACAGAGCCCCTTCAAAAAAAAAAAATAGTAGCAATGGGATGCATTAAAAAAAAAAAATTTAATATGGAAGTGAGACAAACAGCAGGCAGACACACAGAGGCTGACATAGCTGTTTCTGTGTTTAAAAAACTGGGAAGCCTTTGGAGAACCCAGCCATTCCAATTCTTGGTACTGTGACTCCCACATGATACTAATATGTTTGGCTGAGAGTTGAGAAGTTCATAGAATCAACCTGATTTTTTGCCCATTTCTATGATACCAAATACACAGCTTTTATTAGCGGTTAGTTTGGTTTTCTTTTGGCTGTGCCACACAGCCATGATACAGGATCTTAGTTTCCCCTCCAGGGATAGAACTTGTGCCCCCTGCAATGGAAGCACAGAATCTCAACCACTAGACCAGCCAGGAAGTCCCTTTATTGGTGGTTTTTATTGACATAACTAATTGTGATACCATGTTATCGGTCAAGTCAAATTCACCTTTTGGAGACTGTTTTCTGCCTCTGCATAGTAAACACAAAATATTCCTAGTTCATGATGTTGACATTGGAAAGAACAGCCTTGGTGCCCTAGTCAGAGAAAGAATCTGGGCCTGAGTGGAATACACCAAAAGGAGGGATTTAGGATTTGTATAGCTTTGAAGATTCTGCCTAGGACTTCTGGAGAATAGATATATAATAGATCACAATGATAGGTGATAGAGATAGATGACAGACCTAAATGATGAGATATAGATGATGACGGAGACAAACTGCAATTGCATTCCATTCTAATTAAAGATAGAGCGAACACCTCACAGTTGCATCTTAGCTAGATTGTGAACCTGAACTGAACTCCCTGCCTGCCTGCAGATGTGTGGGTGTTCAAGCTAGAGAGGCTCATAGAACATGTAGCTCTCGACACAGCACAGATGTATCTAAGCACAAACACCTTCTCCCCCGCTCAGGATATACTCTGAACCATATTATTATTCTATCAAACTTAATACTGACAGCCAGGTTTGGATCTCCAAGTATCTCAAAAAGAGTTACAGAGCTTTTTTTTTTTTTTTTTTTTTTTAAACAAAGCACCAAAAATGAATACAGGACCTGACTTGCAATAATTCATGGCCCCAGGCTCTACTACCATCCTTATCTGAATGAGCACAGGTGTGAGACAGTTCTGTACTTCCTCTATTCTTTTATCTTGTTTGGCTAACTTTGGGTCCATTGAAGGGAGAAGGTAGGTGCCTTTACACCCTGGACAAGTTGATCAAATCCACTGCTGTCATTTCCAAAGTTAATTTACCTCATAGCAGGAAGTATTTAGGGCTCCCTAGGTGGCTCAGCAGTAAAGAATCTGCCTGCGATGCAGGAGACATAATGAGATACAGGTTCGATCCCTGTGTCGGGAAGGTGCCCTGGAGGAGAGCATGGCGACCCACTCAAGTATTCTTGCCTGGAGAATCCCATGGAGATAGGAGCCCAGTGGGCTACAGTCCATGGGGTCACAAAGAGCCAGATATGACTGAGCACACACACAGGGAGTATCTGCAGAAGATGCCTCACTTGGCAATATTGGCTTAGTTATTTCGGACTGAAAGCTCAGCTCAATTGTCACTTCCCCCAGGAAAGCCTCCTAGACTAGATAACCCATTTAATATGAATTCTTTAACACCCTGTCACTCTTCTTTCTCACTCAACCCAATTGTTATTAATTATCTAAAGTGAAAAAAGTGATAGTTGCTCAGTCGTGTCTGACTCTGCTACCCCATGGACTGTCCATGGAATTCTCCAGGCAAGAATACTAGAGTATGTTGCCATTCCCTTCTCCAGGGGATCTTCCTGACCCAGGGGTCGAACCCTGCTCTCCTACATTGCAGGCAGATTCTTTAGCATCTCAGCCACCATATTAATTATCTAAGTGTTGTCCAATAGAACTTGCAACGAGAATGGAAATAAATGTTCCATATCTGTGCTGCCCAGTACAGTGGTCATTAGCATGTGGCTATTGAGTCCTTGAAATGTTAATGTAACTGAGAGACTGCATTAACTCTTTGACTTTAAATAATTTAAACTTAAATTGCTATACATAGCTTGGCTATCACTGCGGACAGCTCCAGCAATTACATTCTGTGTTTTAAGACAGCAAGGGTTATTCTGGTGTTTTTGTAACACTGTATCCCCAGGACAAATGTACAGTAACCATTCAATGAATATGTAATTGCTTGAACAGTTAATCAGTCTACTATTATTTATTTATTTAGCCCACCAATATTAACTCTCTTGGAAAGTATTTCACAAATTATTCCACAAGGTAATCACTTGATATTCAGGCTGAGGTAGGAGAGTGTAAACAATGAAGGTAATGGGGAAGAGAGCAGGAAGGAGGAGAAGGCAGCTACCTGAGTTCACATTCTGGTGCAGATACTCAGTAGCTATATGACCTTGGGAAAGTCATTTAACCTCATTGAGCCTCAGCTTCCTCATCTGTATAATCTGGACAATAACATCTATCTATCTAGGGTTGTTGTGATGGTGAAATAAAATAATGTATACAAAGCACTATAAATGTAAGTGGTATCTATTATAACTATTTCTATTTATTGGAAGAATAGGATTAACCAGACAGGGACAGCATAACCCAAGTGACCAACTTTTATACAAAAAGCACAGTCTCTAGTATCTCTCCTGAGAATTCCCTTTGTTTTCTCTATTTTCAACCAAATTCAAATAGGATCCTATATGCCACCCTCCTACTTCCTCTTCTTCATGGGGATAATGACTTAGCCAATACCTAGCCACTAACTTCATGATGTATAGCATCTTATACAGTGATATTTTTTCTACTAATACAGGCTTCCTAAAACCATACAATCTCCTCTCTATCAGCCACTGTTGTAGTACAGCCTGCTCTGAGTATTTATCATGATAATGGGTGCTTCTGTCTTTGGTCCTGCCTCCCCTACCAACACAGACACTGGAAGAGATGGCAGCATTTCAACCCATGATTCTCAGTGTGAGAAACAGCCTTCACAGTTTGGAATTGATAGCTATGGCTCAGGAGAGGAGACTTCTGTCTGAACATCCCATATACAGCTTCTCATAACCAAGGGCAAAGTTGCCATACAATTCATTAACACTGCAAGGACCATTGAGCCTTTCTGTTTCAGGACAAAGTTGAAAATATTTTTAAAAATTGGAAAATGGAATCTGAAGCAAAGCAATCCTACTTTTAAAACATTTGGAACCTCATGTATCTAAAATCCAGTCGCTCTCCAGTATACAAATAAATAAAATACACATAACTTATCAACTTCAGGGGCAGGACAATAAAAAAGAAAAACAGGATCTATATGTTAATGAGGTCCTGTCTTAATTAAGCAAAGCACACTATAGCTTCCAGTTTTACTTTTCAAGTGGAGTAAGGAGAGGTCACAGAACATGTTTGTCTATGCTTAAAAAGCCTTTAGAAGCTATTTGATCTGAGCCTCTTTTTTATAGATAAGGAACTGAAATGCAGCGAGGGAACATGACTTTTCCAAGGGCACATAAAAGTGTTAAGACTCAGGCATGAATTTACATACTGGATTTTCCTTTTACTAGGTGAAGTTATTTGACCAGTCCAATCCTTATTTTTCTAAGAATATGGGACAAATAATGATCCTCCACCTTACATGTTTACCATGAGGACTATATAAGAAAACACATAAAACACCTACTTTGTGCTGGACATATACGACAAGTTGAGTAAACTTAGTTTTCTTCTCTTGACCATGTATTATAGTTCTTTTTATTTAGCCATATCTTCATCTGCTTCATGGTAATAACAGCAATAATTGTATCTTTGAGAAAAGAGATGGTGACAAATTTGGTCACCGGAATTTCTCTCAAGAATAACACTGTCTTGGATTGGAAGACTGCCTTAGTAGGTGTTTAAGGCAGAAACATAGAAAGTGACCCTCCCCACCACTCCCCCTACCTCTTCCCCCTCCAAAAAAAACAACCTGGATAAGTAGGCGGCACCAAGTCTTAGCATGGGCACGTTGTTGCTATGAATGGAATGGGGAAGGAATTTTGTTGATATCTTAGAATATGAGAGAACATGAAAGAAATTGGCCAGCTAGAAAGAGACTTGGGTTCAGAGAACAAGTTAGTGAAACTACACAGGATTGTGGTAGCTAATACTGTCTGTGGTACATGTTAAAGTCATTTGCATTGCTGTAATGTAAATTATTCTCCATAGCCTCTATAAAATTGCAGTAAATTCTATACTGATAATACTTTACATATGTGGATTATTTGGAGGAGACTTGAATTTTTAGGGATGCAGGGAAAGGTTTTGGACTTCCATAGTCCATGAAATCAGCAAGGATTCATGCTAATTACAACTAAGACTGACTATGAAGTTGTACCTAACTTTTGAGGCATGAACATCTCATGCATCATAGAATAGGATATTTATTGAATCCATGCCTCTTAGGTGTCCTGTTCCTAATCTAGTTTCCAACGAGATGGGACTCAAGCTCTGAGGCTAAGTGCATCTATATTAGAGGTAAGTAGTCAAAAGGCATAGAACTGAAAGCCAAAGTTTCTTAAGTGCCCCTAAGGAAATGGGCAAAGTGTTATTTCCAAGTATTGGGCACTAGCCCCAGAGAAGGAAGAAGGAGAACAGTGGCCAAATGTCAAATCCAACTTCAATGACCTTTTTAAGAACCAATTCTAGATTAGTCTTGATACCAACTTCTCCCTAAAATAATAAATTCCTCTCTTCCTTGATTTATCTTGAATGTATAGTCCCCATAGCCTCCAGGCTTTCTGGAATTTTCACTGACAATTCCAGATATGCCAAAGATAACTGAGATATTCAATCTCTATTTTCTGCTAACACCTAGGTAGAAAGTCCCTGAAAAGAGAACAAAAACTTGACATGACAAAGATATATGAAAAAGCCCCTCCCCCTTTTTAGTGCCCTGAGGTCCATATTTCAGCAATTCTAAAATTTAATGTATATAAGAATCACCTGAGCTTTCTTGAGCCCCACCACAGAAATTCTGATTCAGTCTGAGATAGTAGTCAGGAAACTGCATTTTTAACAATATCTGTTTTTTTTTTTAATTATTATTACTTTACAATATTGTATTGGTTTTGCCATACATCAACATGCATCCACCACGGGTGTACATGTGTCCCCCATCCTGAACCCCCCTCCCATCTCCCTCCCCGTACCATCCCTCTGGGTCATCCCAGTGCACCAGCCATATTAGTCTGCCAGGGCTGACATAACAAATAACCACAGACTACGTAGCTTAAACAGCAGAAATTCATTCCTCACAGTTCTGACTGAGGGGATTCTAACAGAACATGTTGGCAGGTTTGATTTCTCCTGACACCTCTCTTTCTCTGGCTTGCAGGTGGTGGTGTCATTTGTGTCCTCAACACGGCCTTTTCTCTGTGCATGGACATCCCTTGTCTCTCTCCCTCTTCATGTAATAATACCAGTTCTATTGGATTAGAGCCCCATCCTCATGACTTCACTTAATGTTAATTGTCTCCTTAAAGGCCCTCTCTCCAAATACAGTCAAATTTAGGGTTAGGACTTTGACATATGAATGGGGTGGGAGGGAACCAACTCAGTTCATAATAGATAGTTTATAAACATGGAGAAATAATGATGGCTGAACTGCAAAATAAAGAATATAGTTAGTTAGAAACAGCTACCCAGAACCCATGGTATACAGATTCTAGGGTAGTTACAGGAGAAACTACAAAATAAAAATGCTCCTGCCTTCATGAAAATTTAAGGTAAAAGGAGAATTTTATAAATACACTCAAGACATTTACAAGTGCCAAATATTTTATTGACTAAAAAGTTCATTTGGGTTTTTTCAGATGATGTTACAGAAAAACCTAAACAAAATTTTGGCCAATCCAATAAACACAGTGACCATATAATTTATCATCTAAATAAGGACACTTGAGAGTAAAACAAGGCAAAAGGTATAAACTGGAATATCCAGGGTAAACCATACCCTCTGGTCATCTGGTAGATACTTTCTCCTTAAATGTTCAGGGACAAAGCCAGCTTTAAAAGGTAGACAGCAGCCCAGTCCATTCACATTTGCTGCACACTTAATAAAATGACTTCCTTCCAGGTGAATTCATCTTATAAAATATAAATAGTAATTGAGAGGGTTATGGGGGTTAGAAGGAAGGGTGTGGTGATGCATGAAACCATTATCACTTATTAATGCCTTAGCTTGAATTAGTATTTTCCATATTATCTTGAGGTCTCAGTTGAGCCCTATTAAAAAGGATGCAGAACAGGTATACTTTGATAAAGAAAGGAGGAAAAGGCCATGGATGAGGAAGTGGAGGCTCCAGGAAGTTAAGTGATTTGCCAAAGTTACATAGCTCATAAATGAAGAGGCCGTTTTCTAACCCTGGCCTTCTGTCTCCTATTCTGGTGTTCCTATCTGTCCATTATACTCCAAGATCTTTTGGAAACAATAGCCTTACATGAGTGTGAAGGATTCTGGTAAAGAAGGCTGAGCACTGAAGAATTGATGCTTTTGAACTGTGGTGTTGGAGAAGACTCTTGAGAGTCCCTTGGACTGCAAGGAGATCCAACCAGTCCATTCTGAGGGAGATCAGCCCTGGGATTTCTTTGGAAGGAATGATGCTAAAGCTGAAACTCCAGTACTTTGGCCACCTCATGCAAAGAGTTGACTCATTGGAAAAGACTCTGATGCTGGGAGGGATTGGGGGCAGGAGGAAAAGGGGACAACAGAGGATGAGGTGGCTGGATGGCATCACTGACTCAATGGACGTGAGTCTCAGTGAACTCCGGGAGTTGGTGATGGACAGGGAGGCCTGGCCTGCTGCGATTCATGGGGTCGCAAAGGGTCGGACACGACTGAGCGACTGATCTGATCTGATCTGAGTGAACAGAATTAAGTCTGGAGCACTTGACATATGTGGTAGAAGAACAACACACCCCCTCACCCTGGCAAAGATGTCCACTTCTCAATCCCCAGAATCTGAGAACGTGCTAGGCAATAATGGAAAAGGGGAACTAAGGCTGAAGATGCTGCTGCTGCTGCTAAGTCACTTCAGTCATGTCTGACTCTGTGCGACCCCATAGACGGCAGCCCACCAGGCTCCCCCGTCCCTTGGATTCTCCAGGCAAGAACACTGGAGCGGGTTGCCATTGCCTTCTCCAATGCATGAAAGTGAAAAGTGAAAGGGAAGTCGCTCAGTCGTGTCCGACTCTTAGCGACCCCATGGACTGCAGCCCACCAGGCTCCTCCGTCCATGGGATTTTCCAGGCAAGAGTACTGGAATGGGGTGCCATTGCCTTCTCCTGAGGCTGAAGATGGAATTAATGTTAATAATCATCTAACTTTAAAATAGAGATTATCCTCGATTACCTAGATGGGTCCAATCTAATTAAAAGAGCCTTAACACTGGGAAAGGGAGACAGAGGGTAGGTCAGAGTCATCCCCCACGAGAAAGAGTTGACTGGTCATTGCTGGTTTGAAGATGGAGGATGGAGCCACAAGTCAAGCAATGTAGCCTCTAGAAGCTGGAAAAGGAAAGGAAAGAGATTCTGCCTGAGAGCCTCCAGCAAGGAATTCAGATCTGCTGACATCTTGGTTTTTAGCCCAGTGAGATCCATTTTGGTCTTCTGGACTTCAACCTCCAGAATTGTAAGATAATAAATGTATATTATCTGAGCCACTAAGTCTGATAATTTGTTAGAGCAGCAATGGAAAACTAACACAACACAGCAGGAAGAGTGATAAGGTAGGACAGTGGTGGAGGGGGGTGGTGTGCACGTGTGTGTGCGCATGTGTGTGTGTGTTTGTGTCTATGATAGAAAGAGACAATACAGAGACCCAACGAATTTGAGGTAATTTATCTGCCACAGCAAACTTTATCTACTTTGCTCTTCTATTTGTGATTTGCACAACAAAAATAATGAGTAGATACTTTAGATAATAGTTTTTAATATATGTAGTCTTGGAGTTTTCTAGTATTCAAAATCTGCATGAATAAATCACTCATTTGATAATGCTGCAATAGGACAGGTGCAGAGTCCATTCCCTTCCCAATACATCTCTCTGGAAAGAAGTAGCATTTTAAAACTAGAACTTGAAAGAGGGTAAATTAAGAGAAGGAAGATTGACATAAAATGTTTCCCTTCCAAACTTTCCTCTGAAAAGAACATGTCTGCCTGCATGACCCAAGGATGATTTTGCCAGTGACTTGCACAAGCATGAAATTCTATTTACTCTGCATTTATTTTTCTATTACTTGACTCCATGGAGAAAGAAGAGTGTTAACCAATTACAGAGGAAGCTGACTCTCAATGTGCTTTTCCCAAATGACAACCAGATCTGTGAATATACTGCAGTCTCAGAGAAGGGCCCTGAGCTGGACTCTTACATAGTACCATTTGTGACAATATCAGAATTCTAATAGTTCTACAATTTTTATTACCTTGAGCACTGTATCAAGAGCAATACTCCATCAACCTTCAAACCAACAGTCTAAAAAAGGATATCTTTTCAATTGAATGTTAAACAATTGGATGACTGGCTCATGTGGCTCAAGATTTTCATCAGTCTCTCACCAAAAAGAATTCAATTCTTTCCAAGAGCTCAGCAGTTAATATACACAGTAGGGAAAGCAATTAGCCAATTCATAAAGTTGGGTTCAGCTGACATGTCCATTGGAAAGGGAAATTATTTTTTAGCTTATGTAAGAATCTGTAACTCAATTTCAGGCAAGACTAGCATTACAAAGAGTGTTCACCCTTGGCTAGATCATCCTTTTGTCTTAGGGCATTGTGACTCTATGAATATTTCAACCAGGGCCATGAGCACCATCACAACAGGATTAACTTTACAAAAGTCCACCTCTGTAGTGGATTGTAATATCATCTGCCCAGCATAATATTCCTTTCCCCTTTCTTCTTGTAACCAAACCTCCCTTCCTATAGGAAACTCATTCCAAAAAATTTAAGTGAGACCACCATCTCATAATCATCTGCCCCCACCATATCACCTGAGTTGGTATGTAAACCGGAATCACCATGCTTTCCTTGAAACTAACACAACAGTGTAAATCAACTATATGTCAATTTTAAAAATATTAAATGAGGGGACTCCACCCCCCCAAAAAAAAAAGGTCCTGGGATGGGTGCTATCAATGAATGTGAAGAAAAATAAGGCAGTAAATACCTCCACTCCACAGACTGACAGTCCACTGAGGGAGAGAGGTGTTTACTCAAATAAACCAAAGCAGAGTCTGATAAATGAAAGTGAAGTCATTTAGTCTTGTCCGACTCTTTGCAGGTCACCTATCAGGCTCCTCCGTCCATGGGATTTTCCGAGCAAGAATGCTGGAGTGGATTGCCATTTCCTTCTCCAGGGGATCTTCCCTACCCAGGAATCGAACCTGGGTCTCCCGCATTGCAGGCAGACGCTTTACCGTCTGAGCCACCAGGGAAGCCCAAAAAAACTAAGTGCAACCAATGGGCTATGAGAAAATAAGGGACAAGGGAATTTATCCCAATTGGAGGCCTCTTGAGAGGCTTTCTGGAGTACTTATTAATTGAGAAATGTCTTTGAAGGCAGATAAAATGGAAAATTCCTGGAAAAGAAGCTAGCAGAAGCAAGTGTGCAAGATGGGACAGAGCTGGACCCATAAGAGAAAGGCAGAGTTGTCTCTTCAGTTTACGATCACCTGACAGTACTGCCATTTATGGCTTGCAATGTTGTGGACGGTGGAAATTGTGTTATATAAAATGAATGGAGAAACTTAAGCTGAGATGAGACTGTGGACAAAAAAGGAGACCAAATATTATTCTGTATTTAAGGGGGAACCATCTTAAGAGGTAAAATGACACAGTCAGATCTATTTTGGGGCTTTTTCCCCCAGAAAGTTAGTCTGGCCCTAATGTAAAGGACAGAAAAAAGAAAGAACAGTTAGGAGTGGGGTATGCAGAAAATGAGAGCCTCAGCCTGAGTCACGGCACCAAGAGTGAGAAGATAATACACCAAAAAAGGAAAAGTCATATGTCTCCTAAATTAACAGCAGTGTAGGGCAAGAGCGGATGATAGTTAAAAATATAACCCTAATTTTCTTCCTCAGAACTTTTAACCTTCCATAGGTTATACTGCCTAGTAAATTAGTAGAGGGAAGAGTGGAGGAAATCCACGAAAATTCCTCCTCATAAAAATAATTCTAAACCACAGAAATGTTAAAACCACAGGAGGAAAAAGGTTGGTTACTTTTAGTACCACATATTTTTTGAAAAGGGGGTTGTGAGGAGTTAGCGAGTTTGACGGCCAACCTTACAGATAAGTTACTCACCACTCTCTTTGGGCTGTTTTTAAATATCAAGGCCACATTCAAAAGACAAAGATTCCATTTCCACTTGCAGCCAAGGTTGAGTAACAGGGCTTGGATAATCTTCTCACTTGAAAGGACCCAAAAACCTGAGACAATAATAAACGAGAGTTTTCAAGATATAGTACACCAAGCAATGAACGATAGTAATCCCTGAAACTAATGACTGTGCCAGTTTACTGTCCCAAAAGAGTTTCCAGGACACATGCAGGGTGCAGGCAGAGAGAATGGAGGAAAAGTCTAATGGGTTTTCTGACCAAGAGAGAAAGAAGCTGTGAGTACAAGAAGAACAAGGAGTTTGTAGCACAGATAATCAGACAGGAGGGAGTAGCAGACAGAACCCTGGAAGTCAATAGAATGTTGATCAGAACATACATGTGAAGAAACTAACCAAGGGAGGGGAAAGAACCACCTGAAATGACTGCAGGGAACAGTAGCCAGCACTCACTCAGGGCTAGGGATAAAGCCTGTTCCTATAAGCTAAATTGAAAAACCCAGGGTAGAGTACGTGTCAAAAACTGTAAAGAGTCTGGGTTTCCCCCTACTTTTAAACCAAAAAGATAAAACATACTTTTTCATGGATACTGAAAGATGATGAAAGACTCTTGGGTCAGAGATAGAGTACTTATTGCTCATAGCACAGCAAGTAGCATGATCATGTGACATATTTATTTGTGTTGGTTCTCTGTTAAGCCATAACTGAATGCTTACATCCTTGCAAAATTCCTATGCAGAAACACTAACCTCCTATACAACAATATTAGAAGGTGGAGCCTTTGGGAGGTAACTAGGTTTAGATGAGGTAATAGGGGTAGGCCCCTATAATAGGATTGCTGCTGCTAAGTTGCTTCAGTTGTGTCTGACTCTGTGTGACTGCACAGACGGCAGCCCACCAGGCTCCCCCGTCCCTGGGATTCTCCAGGCAAGAACACTGGAGTGGGTTGCCATTTCCTTCTCCAATGCATGGAAGTGAAAAGTGAAAGGGAAGTCACTCAGTCTTGTCCAACTCTTACTGACCCCATGGACTGCAGCCTACCAGGCTCCTCCGTCCATGGGATTTACCAGGCAAGAGTACTGGAGTGGGGTGCCATTGCCTTCTCCGATAATAGGATTAGTGCCTTTAAATGAAGAGACACTAGAATGCTGGCTTCATTTTCTTCCCTCTGCCATGCAAGGATACAGTGAGAAGGCGGCTGTGTGCCAGTTAGGAAGAGGATTCTCAGCAGAATTTGACCGTGCCTGTACCTTGATCTTGGACTTCTCAGATTCCAGAATTGTGAGGAAATATATGTCTGTCGTATAAGCCACACAGTCTATAGTATTTAGATACAGCAGCCTGAGCAGATTAAGACAGTTCCCCTTGTCAATGAGTCCCATGGAGGTGATTTGATATAGGCCCAGGTAAATGTGAACTTCCATCACAGCTGAGGAACACCAGGCTTGGGTAACTTTGTTTTCATAAGAAGCAGTAAGCCTGTGGGTCCCTGCTGCTGCTGCTAAGTCACTTCAGTAGTGTCCAACTCTGCGACTGCATAGATGGCAGCCCACCAGACTCCCCCGTCCCTGGGATTCTCCAGGCAAGAACACTGGAGTGGGTTGCCATTTCCTTCTTCAATGCACAAAAGTGAAAAGTGAAAGTGAAGTCGCTCAGTCATGTCTGACTCTTTGCAACCCCATGGACTGCAGCCTTCCAGGCTCCTCCGTCCATGGGATTTTACAGGCAAGAGTACAGAGTGGGTTGCCATTGCCTTCTCCAGTGGGCCCTAAGAGAATGCTAACAATTCAGAAAGGCAACATAGGAAATCATTAGCACCCATCAAGCATGCAGGAACAAGATGATGGAATCACCTGGAACATAGGCCTGGGAAGATAATAAGTATAGGACAAAAAGGGTCATAGCATGGTTCAAAGATACCTAGTTCATGGGCAAATAAAAGCAAGGAGAGGTGGCATAGTATAATGGAAAATCATCTCACCTGTAAAATGAGGGTACTAATATTTACTTTGCAAGAAAATATTAATGCCTGGTATATAGCATATATTCATATATTCATATTCAAGGACCATTTCCTGGTCCTTGAAGACAAGGACCAGGAAAAAAAGCATATATATAGTACCAACGGGCTTCCCAGGTGGCCCACTGGTAAGAAATCCAACTGCCAATGCAGGAGGTGCAGATTTGATCCCTGGGGTGGGAAGACCCCCTAGAAGAGGAAATGGCAACCCATTGCACTATTCTTACCTGAGAAATCCCCTGGACAGAGGAGCCTGGCAGGCTACAGTCCATGAGGGGCAAAAGAGTTGGACATGACTTAGAAACTAAACAACATACTACCAATAGCAAACAATAGTGCTTGAAAATCATGAGGCACAGTGGAAAGAGAGAGAATGCTTTGCATTCAGGGAGACCTCGGCTTGAACCATTTACTGTGTAACTTGAAGCATGTTATCTCCCCTCTCTGCTCCTCGGTTTCCTCATGTACAAAGTAGAGATGCAAATATCAATGTTGCAATATTTAGAAATAATGTGTAAAGTGTAATTGTCATCTGACATCTTGATAACTAATAGCTATTATTTTTATTAATATAATTATTAAATTTGCCTCAAAACTAGCCTCAGGCAAAGTGTCACAGTGTGGAAGACTAGTCTGTAAACTCTCCAGCCCTATTTTCTGAAAGCACAGAAAACAGCACTTTTGCTGATACCCATTTGTCTTTCATAGATAGCAGGACTAACAAATGACCAGGAAGCTCCATCCAGAGTTACAAGGCATTCAAATGAATTACAAGAAAGAATTGTCACCAGACACATTAACAACAAAATAGAACATTCGGCTGTAAGGTTTTTCCGCAGCCTTCCTGGCAAATATTAGCAGAATATCAACACTCCAACATACTCCAAGTTACTATTAATAGCTACCTGAGTCACCTTCACTTCCTTTTTTTTGGCTTTTGTTTTTTTAAGAAAAAGACTCAAATCTGTTCCTCATTTAAGGCACTAAGAAAATGAAATCTCTCTCACACACACATACACAAGACATAGTTTATCTTCTTTCCATCAAGGCAAAGTCAAATGCTCTTAGCTAAATTTCCCAATAAATCAAAGAAATCAACAACAAGGAAAAGCACACTGAATATTAGCTCTCAAAGGTTCATGAGAAAAAGAAACCGACATAGAAAGTCCCGTGTCACTCACTCACCAAGGTGATCCATAGGTATCAAATTTTTCTGAACCAAAAGTCAGGACACATAGGATGAGAATTATGAGCACACTTATGAGGGCAATGGTAAAATATTAATATCTAAAATCACTGCTATCCATTCACTTTTCTACCCAGACCTTAGACAAGTCAAAAGTCCTAGACTTAGAACATTTTAATTGATTATCTCTGGCTACTGATTCTGTACACTACATAATCACTTGGGCTAAGGGGAACTAAACAGAATGTAATTTCTACAAACAGAAAAGAAAATGAGCCAAGAGAGATTCTAGAAGGGAGAACTCTAGTTAGAATAACCTATCAGAAGAGGACAGAAAACAGTCCTCAAGACCAAAAAGAATGCCTGGACATTCTCATTAGAGGGAAAGGTGGTAGGTAAAGAAAATTTTACTAAGATGAAACCAAATATACAAAGATCACAAGTATGAAAGGTGGCCTCACAGCCTGATAATACTTGTTTTTAGAATGAGGATAAGTGACCATATGACTTTTGACTACTCAGGGACAGCCCTCTGGAAACTAAACCATCATGAAAGAAATTTACTTACCAATTATCTGAAATTAAAATACAGATGACTTCTTCAAAATTGACCTGTACTGAGAACCTTTTTAGCTAGCCATAAGGATAAGTTGGTCTGGTGGAAAGAACCATCCACTAGCAGTTAGGTGACTCAATTTTTGATACTTCCTATATCTTGACTATTACTCTGTGGCTTTGTGAAATGTGGTCCATGTCCAGAGAATTCAGCCACTCTGAGACTTCTTGTGACCTATTTTTGCTCATTCTAATTAATAAGATATTGATTATAACAACACATAGTAGGCATGGCATCAGTGAAAATTATGCAGTAAAGGATCCTTAGGGCCAATCCCTCCACAAAAATACCAAAGAGAAAAAAAACTGATGAAAACTATCAGAATCAAATTTATCAGAACTCCACAAAACAGTCAAAGCAAATATTTTAGTAAGAAAAAAAAGTGACTAAAACCCAGTTAACAGAGCTTTGTGGCATTTTAGCTTATTCCTTCTGCATCCACACCTTTTAGGCTTAGTGTGGGTTCGTGAAACACCAATTCACATGCCCAGAATTGGTTCCTGGTATCAGACAGAGCAGATTGGACCTTGTTCTAAAAAATTATGACAGTTGGCTTTGATCTGGATGGCAATTCCCTGAAGGACTAACACAAAAAGATTGCCTTATTTTGCCAAATCTGAAACTCTCTCGGGGTATATGAGTGAGTGCACAGAAGGGAGCATTTGTCAAAAACATTTTAAGGGCAAATGAAATAGCATCTTCCACCTAAAACAATGGATATCAGTTGAGGTAAACCAGACACAATGAAAAGCCAAAGGAAAGGCTAAGGAGGATGCTTTGGGGAATAAAAGTTTCCACATATTCCTGGAAATTTAAAAGGCTATGCATATGGCCAACATGAGAAGCATGATAAAAAATATTAAGCAATCCCTAAGCCCTCTCCTCTAGCTGTCATCCAAGCTCTGCACAAGAAGGAAGTGAGGACAAAGGCAGAGTTATAAAATGCCCGAGTGTAAATGGCAACCCACTCCAGTGTTCTTGCCTGGAGAATCCCATGGACAGAGAAGCCTGGTAGGCTGCAGTCCATGGGGTCCCACAGAGTCGGACATGACTGAAGTGACTTAGCAGCAGCAGATTGAAGAAACGGAGAAGGCAATGGCAACCCACTCCAGCACTCTTGCCTGGAGAATCCCAGGGACGGTGGAACCTGGTGGGCTGCCGTCTATGGGGTCGCACAGAGTTGGACACGACTGAAGCGCCTTAGCAGGAAGCCAGACTCAATACATATGGAAAGATCAGCTACAAAGACTGAGAGAGCTTTTTCTTGATCCAAGAGTTTAACGAGCTATCTGTCCAATCAATAGCTAATGGAACAGACTTCAGTGACCATTTATGACAAATACACCATTTTTACAAAATACACCAGAGAAGTCACTAAACAGACAAAATACTACAACCCGTGACAAACAAACAAACCCCATGAGGAAGGGGGAAATCTGATGTTCAGTGTTATCACATTTTTAATGTTCAAAATGTCCAGTTTTCAACAATAGGAAATTATGAGGCATGCAAAAAGACATAAGAATATATGGCCCATTTACAAGGGAAAAAAGAAATTAAAAGAAACCATTACTAAGGAAGCCCAAACATTGTATTTACAAGAGGAAAACTTTACATGAACTGTCTTAAATATGCTGAAAGAGCTTAAGGAAGCAATGGACAAAAACCTAAAGAAACTCAGGAAAGCAATGTCTTGCCAAATAGAATAAACAAAGATCTATTATTTTATAAATAAATAAATTTTTATACATATTTATTATTTATATAATATTTTAAAATGTTTCTTGCCATCAATAAAGATAAAGAAATTTTAAAATGGAAAAAAACAAATTTTGAAGCTAAAAAGTACCACAGCTGAGTTGAAATATTCACTAGTGAGGTTGAAGAGTTAAACCCTAGAGAACCCTAATAGCCAAAACAATCTTGAAAGAGGAGAACAAACCCAGATTTATCACATTCCCTGATTTCAAACTATACCACAAAGCTACAGTAATCAAAATAGAATGAGACTGGCACAAAACAGACACATAGAGCAATGGAATTAAGAGCGCCTGGAAATCAACACAATTATGTTGTCAATTAACCTTCAACAAAGGAGACATGAATACACGATGGGGAAAACCATCTTCAATAAATGATTCTGGGAAAACTGGGCAGCAACACGCAAAAGAAACTGGACTACTTTCTCATGCCACATACAAAAATAAAGTAAAAATGGATTAAAGACTTAAATGTAAAATCTGAAACCATAAACTTCTAGATGAAAACAAAGGCAATATGCTCTTTGACATCAGTCTTAGCAATACTTCTTTGAACATGTTTCCTCAGGCAAAACAAGCAAGAGCAGAAATAAACAAATTAGACTACATCAAACTAAAAAGCCTTTGCACAGCAAGGGAAATAGAACAAAACAAAAACAAGGGAAAATGAACAAAATAGAAAGGGTGCTTACTAAACGGGAGAAGATATTTGCAAACATTATATCTAATAAGGGATTAATATCAAATATATACAAAGAACTCATACAACTCAACATGAAAAACAACCCAATTTAAAAAAGCAGAGGACCTGAATAGACATTTTTTCATAGAAGACATACAGATGGCCAACAGGAACATGAAAAGATGCTGAACATCACTAATTATCAGGGAAATACAAACCAAAACAAAATGAGATATTAACTCATACCTGTTAAAATGTCATTTATCAAACAGACAACAAATAACGTAAGCTGGCAAGGATGTGGATAAAAGGGAAACTGTGGGTGGGGATGTAAACTGATGCAGCCACTAAGGTGAAGAGTATCAAGTTCCTCAAAAAATTAAAAAGAGAACTACCATATGACCCAGAAATTCTGCTCCTTTATATTTACCTGAAGAAAACAAAACTCTAATTAGAAAAGACATACACACCCCTATATTCACTGCAGCATAATAGCCAAGATATGGAAGTGACCTAAGTGACTGTCAATAAATGAATGAATAAAGAAGATGTGTGTGTATGTGTGTGCGTGTGTGTGTGTTTGTTCATGTGTGTGTCTATAATTGGGTATCAGTCATAAAAAATAATGATATCTTGCTATTTGAAACAACATGGATGGACCTACAGAGTAGTATCCTAAGTGAAATAAGTCAGAAACAGAAAGACAAGTATTATGATTTCACTTATATATGGAATCTAAAAACAAATAAACAAACATAAAGCAGAAACAGAGTTGAAGATACAGAGAACAAACAGATGTTTGCCAGAGGGGAGGAGATGAGAAGAAGAAAGAAATAGTTGAGGGAGATTAAGAGGTACAAACTTTCAGTTACAAAAAAAAAAAAAAAAAAAAATGAGTCATGAGTATGAAATGTACAGTGTGAGAAATATAGTCAATAAGTATGCAATATCTTTGTATGGTGACACATGTTAACTAGATTTACCATGTTGATCAGTTTGAAATGTATAGAAATACTGAATCACTGTGTTGCACACCAGAACCTAACAGTGTTGAAGGTAAATTATATTTTTAAAAAAGACTCATAGAAAAAGAAGTCAGATTTGTGGTTATGAGAGGTGGGGTGTGGGGGAGGGGAACTGGATGAAGGTAGTCAAAAGGTACAAACTTCCAGTTATAAATAAGTACTAGGGATGTAATGTATAACATGATAAATGTAATGCTCTCTGCTTTATGTTATATGTGAAATTTAAGAGAGTAAATCCTAAGAGTTCTCATCATAAGGAAAAACTTTTCTTCTATTTCTTTAGTTGTACAGCTACATGAGATGATGGATGTTCACTAAACTTTTTGTGATAATCACCTCATGAGGTGTTAATATGTAAGCCAAATCATTATGCTATACATCTTATGTAGTACTGTATGTCAATTATATCTCAATAAAACTGGAGTGAAAAAAGGACCAAGAATATGAAAATCAATGAAAATCTAAGGAGCTACTCTAGACTAAAGGGCCATCACCATTAAATGCAGCACGTGATTATGCACTGGACCCTTTGAACATTATTGAGACAATCTATGAAACTTGAACAGAGTCTATGAATTGAATGGCAGTATTACATTAATGTTATTTTCATGAATTGGATGTCTTTTTTTAGGTATGTAGGGAAATCTCTTTGCTTACTGGAAATAACATATAAGACTAAAAAAAGATGAAATTTGTGACCTGACATAGAGGAAGAGGAATGGAGCTTATCAGAGCATATTTTGTATACTATAAAAGCTAAGTTGATGTTAATTTAAACTAGATTGCTATAAATTTAAGATGTTCTTTGAAATCCCAAGGATAGACACTAAGAAAATAACTTTTATATAGAAAGGAAAATAAGGGAATATAAGTGGTACATTAAAAAACATCAATTAAACACAAAAGATAGCAATAATGAAGTAAAAAAGGAACAAAATTGATGCATAAGCTAGAAAATAGCAAAATGGCAGAAGTCCTTGGATATCAGGAATACTTTAAAAATAAATAGATTAAACTATCTTAAATTAAAAGTAGAGAGTGGCAAAATGGATATAAAAACGTGATCTGTATATCTGTATATGCTGTATACACGAGACTCACTCACATTAGATCCAAAGACACAAATAAGTTAACAAGGAAAGGATGGTAAAAGATAGCAAATACTACCCAAAGGCAACTGGAGTTCTGTACTAACATCAGATAAAATAGACTTTTAAGTCAAAACTGTTACAACAAAAAAGGATACATAATAATAAAAGGGTCTATCCATCCAGAAGATATAACAATTATAAACATATCTGTACCTAAAAAGAGAGCCCTAGAAATATGAAGCAAACACTGACAGAAAGGAAGGCAGATATAGGCAGTTCTACAACAGTAGTTAGGCTTCTCTGGTCTGGGACAAGAAGATCCACTGGAGAAGGAAATGGCCACCCACTCCAGTATTCTTGCATGGGAAACCATGGACAGAGGAGCCTGAGGGCTACAGTCCATAGGATCAGAAAGAGACACACCTGAGTTACTGAGCAAACACATGTCCATTAAGAATACTGGGGCTTCCAAAGTGACTCAGTGGTAAAGAATCCACCTGCCAATGCAGGAGTCATGGATTTGATCCCTGAGTTTAGAAGATCCCCTGGAGAAGGAAATGGGCTGAAGAATTCCATGGACAGAGGAGCCTGGTGGGCTACAGTCCATGGGGTTGCTAATAATCGGACACGACTTAGCAACTAAACAACAGCAGCAACAGTAGTTGGAGACTTTAATATACTGCTTTCAATAATGTATGAAGTCATTAGAAGAACAATAAAAAATATATGGGGGATTTGAAAACATAATAAACTAGACCTAACTGACATATACAAAGACAAGATACATATTTTAACATGGCACATGGAATATTTTCCAGTACAAACATGTTAGGCCACAAAACAATTTTCAATAATTTTTAAAATACTGAAATTGTAAAACATATCTTCTCTGATAACAGTAGAATGAAGCTAGTTCTCAACAAAAGGAAAACAAAAATTTTTTTAAAACATGTAGAAATTAAATGATATACTCTTAACCAATGGGTCAAAATGATAAGTCATGACTGAAATTAGAAAATATTTTAAGATGAATAAAAAAAAAATACATCATAACCAAACTTATGGGATGGCATTAAAAGTAATACTAAGGTGGAAATTTATAGTTGCAAATGCCTACATTTAAAAAGGGGGAAAGATCTCAAGTCAATAATCTAAAGTTATACCTTCAGAAACAATAAAAAGAAAGGAAAACTAAATTCAACATCTGGATTGGGAAGGAAATAATAGTAAAATTTAAAGCAGGGATCAGTCAGTTCAGTTCAGTTGCTCAGTCATGTCCGACTCTTTGTGACCCCATGAATCGCAGAACACCAGGCCTCCCTGTCCATCACCAACTCCCAGAGACCACTCAAACTCACGTCCATCGAGTTGGTGATGCCATCCAGCCATCTAATCCTCTGTCGTCCCCTTCTCCTCCTGCCCCCAATCCCTCCCAGCATCAGGGTCTTTTCCAATGAGTCAACTCTTTGCATGAGGTGGCCAAAGTACTGGAGTTTCAGCTTTAGCATCATTCCTTCCAAAGAACACCCAGGGCTGATCTCCTTCAGAATGGACTGGTTGGATCTCCTTGCAGTCCAAGGGACTCTCAAGAGTCTTCTCCAACACCACAGTTCAAAAGCATCAATTCTTCAGCGGTCAGCTTTCTTCACAGTCCAACTCTCGCATCCATACATGACCACAGGAAAAACCATAGCCTTGACTAGGTGGACCTTTGTTGGCAAAGTAATGTCTCTGCTTTTCAACATGCTATCTAGGTTGGTCATAACTTTCCTTCCAAGGAGTAAGCGTCTTTTAATTTCATGGCTGCAATCACCATCTGCACTGATTTTGGAGCCCCAAAAAATTAAGTCTGACACTGTTTCCACTGTTTCTGGATGGGACCAGATGCCATGATCTTTGTTTTCTAAATGTTGAGCTTTATGCCAACTTTTTCACTCTCCTCTTTCACTTTCCTCAAGAGGCTCTTTAGTTCCTCTTCACTTTCTGCCATAAGGGTGGTGTCATCTGCATATTTGAGGTTATTGATATTTCGGCAATCTTGATTCCAGCTTGTGCTTCTTCCAGCCCAGCGTTTCTCATGATGTACTCTGCATATAAGTTAAACAAGCAGGGTGACAATATACAGCCTTGATGTACTCCTTTTCCTATTTGGAACCAGTCTGTTGTTCCATGTCCAGTTCTAACTGTTGCTTCCTGACCAGCATACAGGTTTCTCAAGAGGCAGGTCAGGTGGTCTGGTATTCCCATCTCTTGAAGAATTTTCCACAGTTTTCTGTGATCCACACAGTCAAAGGCTTTGGTATAGTCAATAAAAGAGAAATAGATGTTTTTCTGAACTCTCTTGCTTTTTCAATGATCCAGTGGATGTTGGCAATTTGATCTCTGGTTCCTCTGCCTTTTCTAAAACCAGCTTGAACATCTAGAAATTCACAGTTCACATATTGCTGAAGCCTGGCTGGGAGAATTTTGAGCATTACTTTACTAGTGTGTGAGATGAGTGCAATTGTGTCGTAGTTTGAGCATTCTTTGGCATTGCCTTTCTTTGGGATTGGAATGAAAACTGACCTTTTCCAGTCCTGTGGCCACTGCTGAGTTTTCCAAATTTGCTGACATATTGAGTACAGCACTTTCACAGCATCATCTTTTAGGATTTGAAAGAGCTCAACTGGAACTCCATCACCTCCACTAGCTTTGTTCATAGTGATGCTTTCTAAGGCCCACTTGACTTCACATTCCAGGATGTCTGGCTCTAGGTGAGTGATCATACCATCGTCAATGAAACTAAGCCATGCCCTGTGGGGCCACCCAAGACAGGCGGGTCATGGTGGAGAGTTCTGACAGAATGTGGTCCACTGGAGAAGGGAATGGCAATCCACTTCAGTATTCTTGCCTTGAGAACCCCATGAACAGTATGAAAAGGCAAAATGATAGGATACTGAAAGAGGAACTCCCCAGGTCGGTAGGTGGCCAATATGCTACTGGAGATCAGTGGAGAAGTAACTCCAGAAAGAATGAAGGGATGGAGCCAAAGCAAAAACAATACCCAGTTATGGATATGACTGGTGATAGAAGCAAGATCCGATGCTGTAAAGAGCAATATTGCATAGGAACCTGGAATGTCAGGTCCATGAATCAAGGCAAATTGGAAGTGGTCAAAGAGAAGATGACAAGAGTGAACATTGACATTCTAGGAATCAGCAAACTAAAATGGACTGGAATGGGTGGATTTAACTCAGATGACCATTATATCTACTACTGTGGGCAGGAATCCCTTAGAAGAAATGGAGTAGCCATCATGGTCAACAAGAGAGTCCAAAATTCAGTACTTGGATGCAATCTCAAAAACGACAGAATGATCTCTGTTCGTTTCCAAGGCAAACCATTCAATATCACAGTAATCCAAGTCTATGCCCCAACCAGTAATGCTGAAGAAGCTGAAGTTGAACGGTTCTATGAAGACCTACTAGACCTTTTAGAACTAACACCCAAAAAAGATGTCCTTTTCATTATAGGGGACTGGAATGCAAAAGTAGGAAGTCAAGAAACACTTGGAGTAACAGGCAAATTTGGCCTTGGAATACGGAATGAAGCAGGGCAAAGGCTAATCGAATTTTGCCAAGAGAACACACAGGTCATAGCAAATACCCTCTTTCAACAACACAAGAGAAGACTCTACACATGGACATCACCAGATGGTCAGCACCGAAATCAGATTGATTATATTCTTTGCAGCCAAAGATGGAGAAGCTCTATACAGTCAGCAAAGCAGGGATACAAGATACCAAAAAAAGAAAAACAATTAGAATCAATAAAACAAAAAGTGATTCTCTGGGGGAAAAAACATTTAGATAAACTTATCAAGAACTTTTTAAAAAGCTAAGCCAAAATCATAAATACAATTGGGGATATTTCCACCAACTTTACTAAAACAAAAAATATAAGACATTATTATGAGCAACTGTACACCAATCAATTTGATAACCTAATTGAATGGAAAATTTTCCAGGGACATACAAGCTACCAAAACCGACACAAGAATAAACAGAAAATCTAAATATGCCTATTATAATTATGAAAACTAAATCAAAAATCTCCCCCAAAAGAAAAGCCCAGAACAAATTGGATTCATTGGTAAAGTCTAACAAACATTTAAAATTACAGCACTCCTTCTCAAACTCCTTAGTATTTGAAATGGTAGGAACACATCCTAACTCATTCTATGAGGCTTAAACTGAGGGTAAGTCATCAGTTAGATCCATTAAACCACAACTTGGTTAGCAAACAATGAACTGTAACCTGCTTTCACTGACCAAGATTGTTTTTCTTTTTAACAAAGCCTTGCATGTCCTCCTTGCAAGTGTCATATACCCCCAAACAGTAGGATGTTTGCCCAAGTTGTTTTTCAGGATCTTGGAGTCAGCTGTGTCCAGTTAGAGCTTGAACATGCTAAGAGTGCTTGGGACCACCGACTGTCCAGCTTGTACGTCCAGACAGTAACCTTTGACATCAGAGGGCTAAAATCACCACCCTCAGAATGTGCTAACACTGCCATTTTTGTCCCAAGAGGAAGCTTACAGCTTAACTGTGCTTGTTGTGCCTATGCAGAATGATGATTATCTCACCTTTTACTTATGTTCAATCACTTCTCATTCGCCCATGCTTCAGCTTCATCCCATAAATATCCACAGCCCCTTGCCTTGGGGGCTTGAGTATTTGAGATTTCTTCTCCCATATTATTATTTGGTTTCTTTGTGAATAAACCTTTCCTCTGCAACAAATCTCAGTGTCTCAGCGTTTGCTTGCTCTGCATCAAATCAATCTGGTTCAATAACAAGGCCAACACTTATCTAACATTGAAGTCAGACAAGGATGATACAAAAAACAACAGAACAGCATCTTTTATGAATATAGACACAAAATCCTCAATAAACTATAGTAAACTGAATCTGGCAGCATATAAAAAGGATTATACATCATGATCAGGTGTGATTTATCCTAGGAATATAAGAATGGTTCAACATACACACAAAAATAATCCATACAATACACTAACAGAATTGAGGGCAGGAAAGGCACATGGTCATCTCAATTGATGCCAAAGAAGAATTTGACAAAATCCTATACCTTTGTATTATATGAATACTCAGCAAACCAGGAAGAGAAGGGAACTTTCTCAACATGACAAAAGTCATAAATGAAAAACCTACAGCTTACATCATACTTAATAGCAAAAGACTAAAAGTTTTCCCACTAAGATCAGGAACAAGAAAAGGATGCTCACTTTTGCCAGTTCTACTCAAACCAGAGCAACTAGGAAATAAAGAGAAACAATAGACATCAAAATTGGAGGGGAAGAAGTCAAACTATCTGTTTGCAAATGGTGTGATCTTATGTGTAGAAAATCCTAAATATGCTAGTGTTAAGCTAGTAAACTCAATGCATCAAAAAGAATAAAATATTTACAAATAAATTTAACTAAGGAAGCAAAACACTTGTACACAGAACACTATAAAACATTGCTAAAGACATTACCTTCAATGGAAAGTACCCTGCCTTCATGGATTATAAAAATATTAACATGAAAATTCTACTTAAAAGTGATCACAATTTCAATGCAATCTCTATGAATATACCAATGACTTTTTTTCCTACAGAAATGGAAAAACTCACCCTAAAATTCATATGGAATTTCAAAGGACCCAGAATAGCCAAAAAAAAAAAATCTTGAGAAAGAAGAATACAGAGAATTCACATTTCCCAATTTTAAAACTTTCTACAAACCTACAATAATCAAAACAGTGTTGTACTATCATAAGGAAAGACACACAGACCAGCAAAATTGAAAGTTTTGACTAAATCCTCACATCTATGGTCAACTTATTTTCAACAAGAATGCTGAGACCATGTAATAAGAAAAGAACAGTCTTTTCAACAAATATTACTGGAAAATCTAGATAACCACATGCAAAAGAATAAAGCTGGACCTTTACCTTATATCATATACAAAAATTAACACACATGAATCAAAGATCTAAATTTAAGAGCTAAAACCACAGAACTCTTAGAAGAAAACATAAGATTGTATGACCTTGGATTTTAAAGTAGTTTCTCAAATATGACACCAAAAAACAGGGAACAAAAGAAAAAATAGACTTAATTAAATTAAAACTTGTGTGCAAAGGACACTATGAAGAGAGGTAAAAAAAAATCCACAGATTGGGAGAATGTATTTGCAAATCCTAGATGATAAGGGTTTAATGCCAAGAATATAAGAAGAACCCTTGAAACTCAATAATAAGACAAAAAAAATTAATGGGGAAAGGACATTAGGAGACATTTCTTCAAAGAACATATACACATGTACAATAAGCATATGAAAAGATGCTTAGTACCATCAGTCATTAGGGAAATGCAAATAAAACCATCTCATTGGAGATCACATTTACTGAGATGGTTCTAATTTTTTAAATAGGGAAAATAAATAAGTGTTGGTGAAGTTATCAGCTATTGGAGCCCTCATACATTGCTGGTGAGAATGTAAAATTGGGGAGGAATTCCCTGGTAGTCCAGTGGCTAGGACTTATTCCCTTCAATGTAGAGAACACAAGTCAGGAAACTAAGAACCTGCACACCGTGTGGGCCTTCCCTCCACCGAAAAAGAATGTAAAACTGTACAATCACTGTGGAAAACAGTTTAATGGTTCCTCAAAAAGTTAAACATAGAATTTTCATATGACCCAGCAACTTCACTCCTATATAGATATTAGGTTGGTGCAAGCTATTGCAGTTTTGCATTGTTGAAATTTGATTTTGATATTGGAATATTTTCTTAAATAAGTGTGGTTATGTTGTACATCATTTTAATAGGCATTTCTCATTTACTTTTTTTTTTTTGCTAATGACATTACTTGCTGTTTATTTTGTATTTATTTTAGACTACAGAAATGACATTAGATAAAAAGCAAATTTGAGTGATGTTTTTAATTTGAGTTCAAAATGGGTCATAAAGTAGTAGACACAACTCACAACAGCAACAACGCATTTGGCCCAGGAACTGCTAACGAACATAAAGTGAAGTGGTGATTCAAGAAGTTTTGCAAAGGAAACAAGAGTCTTGAAGATGAGGAGTGGCCAGCCACTGGAAGTTGACAACAACCTATTGAGAGGATCATCGAAGCTGATCCACTTAGAACTACGTGAGAAGATGCCGAAGAATTCAACATCAACAATTCTAAGGTCACTCAGCATGTGAAGCAAATTGGAAAGGTGAAAAAGATCCAGAAGTGGGAGCCTCATGTTGTTGTTTTTCGGTCTGCTCAGTCATGTCCAACTCTTTGTGACCCCATGGACCACAGTACAGCAGGAATCCCTGTCCTTCACCATCTCCCAGAGTTTGCTCAAACTCATGTCTGTTGAACTGATGATGCCATCCAACCATCTCATCCTCTGTCACCCACTTCTCCTCCTGCCCTCAATCTTTTCCAGCATCAGGGGCTTTTCCAATGAGTCAGCTCTTTGCATCAGGTGGCCAAAGTATTGGAGCTTCAGCATCAGTCCCTCTAGTGAATATTCAAGGTTGATTTTCCTTCAGGATTGACTGGTTTGATCTCCTTGCAGTCCAAGGGACTCTCAAGAGTCTTCTCCAGCATCATTCAAAAGCATCAATTCTTCAGCACTTAGCCTTCTTTATAGTCCAACTCTCACATCCATACAGGACTACTGGAAAAACCATACCTTTGACTACATGGACCTTTGTCATCAGTGATATCTCTGTTGTTTAATACACTGTCTAGGTTTGTCATAGCTTTTCTTCCAAGGAGCAAGCATCTTTTAATTTCATGGCTGCAGTCACCATCTGCAGTGATTTTGGAGCCCAAGAAAATAAGGTTTGTCACTGTTTCCATTGTTTCCCCATCTATTTGCCATGAAGTGATGGGACCAGATGCCATGACCTTTGTTTTTTGAAAGATGAGTTTTAAGCCAGCTTTTTCACTCTCCTCTGTCACCTCCCTCATTACCTTCCTCTTTGCCTTCTTCCATTAGGGTTGCGTCATCTGCATATCTGAGGTTATTGATATTTCTCCTGGAAATCTTGATTCCAGCTTGAACTTCATCCAGCCCAGTATTTTGCATGGTGTAATCTGCATATAAGTTAAATAAGCAGGATGGCAATATACAGCCTTGACATACTCCTTTCCCAATTTTGAACCAGTCTGTTGTTCCATGTCTGGTTCTAACTGTTGCTTCTTGACCTGCAAACAGGTTTCTCAGAAGGCAGGTAAGGTGATCTGTCTTTAGCATAGTCAATAACTATGAGCTGACTGCAAATCAAAAAAAAAATCATTTTAAAGTGTCATCTTCTTTTATTCTTTGTAACAACAATGAACCATTTCTCCATCGGATTGTGATGTGTGATTAAAAGTGGATTTTATACGACAACCAACAACGACCAGCTCAGCAGCTGAACCAGAAGAAGCTCCAAAGCACTTCTCAAAGCCAAACTTGCACCAAAAAAAGGTCATGGTCACTGTTTGGTGGTCTGCAGCCCATCTGATCCACTACAGCTTTCTGAATCCTGGCAAAACCATTACATCTGAGAAGTATTCTCAGCAAACTGATGAAATGCACTGAAAACTGCAATGCCTGCAGCCAGCATAGGTCAATAGAAAGGGCCCAATTCTTCTCCATGACAACACTCAACCACACATTGCACAATCAACACTTCAACAGTTAAACAAATTGGTCTACAAAGTTTTGCCTCATCCACCATATTCACCTGACCTCTCATTAACCAATTACCACTTCAAGCATCTAGACAACTTTTTACAGAGAAAACACTTCCACAACCAGCAGGAGGCAAAAAAATGCTTTCCAAGAGTTCTTTGAACCACAAAGCACAGATTTTTATGCTATAGGAATAATCAAACTTATTTCTCATTGGCAAAAAATGTGTTGATTGTAATTGTCCCTATTTTGACTAAAAAATATGTGTTTTAGCCTAGTTATAATGATTTAAAATTCATGGTCTGAAATTGCAATTATTTTTGCACTAACCTAATATGTACCAAAAAGTAGCAAAAACAGATTCAAACAGATACCTGTACACCAATATTCACAACAGTGTTTTTTAAATTAATTTATTTTTTAGTTGAAGGATACTTTACAGAATTGTGTTGGTTTCTGAACATGAACATAAATCTGCCATAAGTATACACATGTCCCCTCCCTTTTGAAACTCCCTTCCACCTTCCTCCCTATCCCAGCTCTCTAGGTTGTTACAGAGTCCCAGTTTGTATTCCCTCACTCATACAGCAAATTCGCATTGGCTATCCATTTTACATATGATCATTTAAGTTTCCATGTTACTCTCTTCACACATTCCACCCTCTCCTTCCTCCCCCCACCTCATTTCCATAAGTCTGTTCTCTATGTTGGTGCCTCCATTGCTGCCCTGCAAATGATTTCATCAGTACCATCTTTCTAGATTCCATATATATATATGTGTGTGTGTGTTGCTGCTGCTGTTGCTAAGTCGCTTCAGTCGTGTCCGACTCTGTGCGACCCCATAGACGGCAGCCCACCAGGCTCCCCCGTCCCTGGGATTCTCCAGGCAATAACACTGGAGTCGGTTGCCATTTCCTTCTCCAATGCATGAAAGTGAAAAGTGAAAGTGAAGTTGCTCAGTCGTGTCTGACTCTTCACGACCCCATGGACTGCAGCCTACCAGGCTCCTCTGTCCATAGGATTTTCCAGACAAGAGTTCTGGAGTGGGGTGCCATTGCCTTCTCCGTATATATGTGTTAGTATACAATATTTGTTTTCCTCTTTCTGACTTACCTCAATCTGTATAATCAGCTCTAGGTTCATCCACCTCATTAGAATTGACTCAAATGCATTCTTTTTTTATGGCCAAGTAATATTCCATTGTATATATGTACCACAGCTTCTTCATCCATTCATCTGTTAATGGACATCTAGGTTGCATAGCATCATTATTCACAATAGTCAAAAGGTAAAAACAATCCATGTGCCCATCAAAAGATGAATGGGTAAGCAAAATGTGGTAAAATCTAGTTTTTGTATTTATAATTATATGATTGCTGTGAACACTGAATTAGCAAATCAGGAACCATTGT
Organism: Bos grunniens; assembly: GCF_055505025.1. Classification (NCBI taxonomy): domain Eukaryota; kingdom Metazoa; phylum Chordata; class Mammalia; order Artiodactyla; family Bovidae; genus Bos; species Bos grunniens. The sequence continues at coordinate 140,814,042 of NC_141194.1, forward strand.
TCCTAGAGGAAGTTCAGGTTCGGTTGCTACAAGCCTCTGGTCACAATATTTTCATCATCCAATCAACACATAACCATGTCTTAGGTGTGTTTTTTTATTTAATGTATACGGTTATACATATAATAAACACTGGACTCACAGCCAACAGCACTGTAACTCATACCAGAACAAAGCTAATCTAATACATATATTTTCTCCAAAAGGCACATAACAGCTTTCTTGTGCTTAGAAACACTAGATAACATTTCAACACTATGCTCAGTGGCTATTTCAAGCAGAAAATCACCCCAAAAAGCAAAACAAGGAAAACTTAAAACCATGGCACTAACTAGACTTCAAAGAAGATACTTATTTGTGAAAGCTAAAACAAGAAGGCAGAGCATCACCTCATTCAACCTTAACTTAGAACATGTATATCAGGAGGTTCAAATTTTTTGCCACTCTGCAAAAAACTTCCTCTGCAAATGACTACAAAAATGACAGTATTATTAACTTAGTGATTACAAATAAATCTTAATGAGTTGGTGAAATCTCAAATGCAGAATCTATGAATAATCAAAATCAACTGTATATACATAAAATGAAATTTTAATCAGTCATTAAAGGAAATAAAGTTCTGATACTTGCTAAAATATAGTGGAAACTTGAAAACATGATACTAAGTGAAACGAGCCAGACACAAAATGACAAATATTCTAAGAGTCACCTATATGAAACACCAAAATAGGAAATTCATAGAAACAAAAAGTAGATTAGAGCTTATCAAGGGTTGGGTAAAGGGTAGTATGAGGAATTACTGGTTAATGGGTTTCAAGTTTCTCTTTGGGGTGATATAAATTTTTGGAAATGAGACAGTGGTGATGGTTGTACAATACTGTGAATATAACTAATACTATCAAATTGTACACTTAAAATCAGTCACATTGGTAAATTTTATGTTATATATATTTTACCACAATGAACACTAAACAAAAATTACACGTGGTATCTACCCAAGTGAATTTTTTTAATGTTATAGGACAGAAAATACAAATGTTTGAGTATTCACAGTCATATCCTACCTCATCCCCACCTCAAAGGATGCAACAACGTTTAACAGCTTACCTCATGAACTTCTGATTTGGTGATGACATTAAACTAGAGAACTCAAAGGGCAGATTTATTGATTTTGGAAGTAGACAGTCACTCGTTAGAGGTAAAACTAGATCTGGAAAGGCATAGATAAGGAGGAAAAGGTATGGAAGAGCCAACACAGTCAGATCTTGGGGAATTTCAGGGAGAGTAGACAATAGGAGAGTAGACAAGAGTGCAACTGCCATACAGTGTGAGTTACTAAAGAAGAGATAGGAAATGAGGATTCTTAGAGGTTTGACTTTGGGCTATAATTTTCATCCCTTTTTTGCACCTCTTCAAAAAGCATTACTAAAAACAATAATTTCAAAGCTTTCCTTAGGGTGTTGATTTGTGTTTTCTTTTGGACATAACATTTTATTGAAACAGACCTGCTTTATTCAGATTATATTAAACAAAGGCTAGAGGGGTTATTTAATTCAGAACTTTATGAAAATGAACAAAAGAATGTGTTAAGAATGACTACTGCAAATCCATAATGAGAACAATATACACTTAACTCCCATGCCTAGATATACTGAACTAGAAAGAATACAAATTAAAAAATGAATACAAATGATTCTGATTTCAGTTCCTAGCTCTTTCTAAATAAGGAACTGGTATCAACTGTGTCCTTTGCTTTGTAAAAACCTACCTCCAAAACTTTGTGATTTAAAACAATAAACATTTAGCTATATCTCATAATTTTATAGGTTATGAACTCCAGCAGAGCTTGACTGGGTGGTTCTGTTCCACATGACATCAACTGGGATCACTTAATGGTATTCAACTGGTGGCTTCATTCATATTCTTGGTGCCCTGTCCAGGACAGCTGGAAGATTCATCTCAACAGGACATCTTTCTCTCTCTATGGAGTCTCAAGGCTTCTCTGCATGACCTCTCAGCAGGGTATTGAGACCTTTTACAGGGTATCTCAGTGTTCCAGGAAATGAAGGTGGAAGCTGCCAGTACTTTCATTGGTGAGGCCCAGAACTGACTTAGCATTATTTCCACCATATTCCATTAGCAAGAAGAGGGACTAGCCAGCCCAGATTCAAGTATAGACGAGATATGTACCAACACTTGATAGAAGAAATGCCAAAGAACTTGAAGCCATCTTTAATTTCCCACAAACACTTAATCAAAATGGCTAGGGGTCATCTATTCCAATTCAGATCATCTCCTATTCCACACTGCTCATTCTACACCATCAATTTTGTCTCTGGAGTGGTTGTTCTATACTTTATGGTGCTTATTAATAATGGAAATGAAGTATACGGCACAAAACTTGGGCTTTAATATCTTTTTTAAAATCTTTAATGAATAAAAGAGGTGGACTAAAGTTTCGGTCACTTCAATGATTTCAAGGAATTCTGTCTTTCTAGAGATGAAGACCATAGGTCAGCCTTCACTTTATTCTTTGGGTAAATTGTGTGGTCACTGTTAAGGTACATGCAGAGACTACAGATGCAAATTTCAACTCTACTGCTTAATAAATTGGGCATATCTTTAGCTGGACTGTGAAGAGTTAAGAATATTTTAATACAAATTTACATTGGATTATCTCTGAAAATTATCTTTTGTTCATAGAAATTCTAAGTAGGTCTTTTTGTTCAAATATTTGCTCCCAGAAAATTGGGAGAACAAAACTATGCCAAGAAGAGTATGCAGATCTGATCGTTTCTTCATCTCATAATGGAATAAAGACTGTGAAAAGAAAATTAACTGAATGTACATTAAGTGTTCTGGTTTTCAAGTTTAAACTGTTGTTCATGATTGAGCAAGGACTCTACTTCTGAAGCTTTATGCAACCTGTTGCTAGACTATGTATGAACTGAAATAGTATTATACCTGAATCGTTACTTGTGACTAAAGAAATAAGCATGGACTTTATTTTTTGTTTAGTTTTTGTTTTAAGAGATATTGAGACTTCATGTGCAGCAATATAGCTTTGGCTGCCTAGAAGAGAGTTTCCAGATATAGCTAGAGACATTCTCCCTACTTTCACAAATAGTTCAGCATTCCTCTGACACCTCAAAAAGAGGTACCTCTGAAAGATGACACCTTAGGCACTGATGCTGCCAACACCTGAAGGGTATCCCTAATACAAGCTATAGTGAGAAATACTAAACTGTTTCAAGGGAAGAGGCTATCGGCTGGAGGGGAACATGGAACACAAGGAAAATATCATGGCACTTGTTATGTGGTAGAGGGCAGACAGGTTTTTTAAAACATTTACTGGATATTTTTAGGAACTCCAAGATATGTGGAGAAAAGAATGCGTGCTAAGGTCAAGATATAAGGCCAACAGGAGTATAAATGATGGTCATTTGATCATTAAATGTTATTGTGTCAGGGAAGGATTTCTTAAACAAGACTCAAGAAGCTTAAATCATAAAGACAGACTGATAAATATGAGCACATTAAATCAAGAAATTCTGATGATCAAAAGTAACTGTGAAGAAAGTAGAACAGGCCACAACCTGGAAAAAGTTGAGAAAGATGTCTATAACACATATAACCAAAGGTTTATTACCAAGATTACATTAATTCCTAGAAATAAATTTTAAAACAATATCCAATACAAAAAATGGGCAGAAGACACAAGCATATCACAGAAGATGAAACTTGAATACCCAATAAACAGATGAAAAAGTGCCCAAACTCATTAGTAACCAAAGAAAACTAAAATCACAAAGTTAATACAAGACACTCACTAAAGAAAAACTAAGCTTTATAAAACCAAGTGTTGGCCAAGAACTTGGTACAATCAAAATTCTCATACATCAAAAAAAATTCTCATACACTGCTTGAAATACAAATATGTTCAATGATCTTGGAATTAGAAAAAGTTTTTCATTATCTGCAAAAGTAGAAGACATGCATATCCTACTATACAGCAAGTAGTCTTTCCTAGGTATTTGTCCTCAAGAACTTCTCACACTTCTAACTATTCATATAAAGGACTCAAATTTAGCAACATTTCAAATGTTCATTGGCACAATAGACAAATTGTGATATAGTTATAGTTATGTCATGGAATATTATACATCAGTGAAAATGAATGAACTATAGATACCTGCTGATGTATCTGACCTTGATGCTAAGAAAGATTGAGGGAAAGAGGAGAAGGGGCCAGCTGAGGATTAGATGGTTAGATAGCATCACTGACTCACTGGACATTGAGTTTGAGCAAACTCCAGAAGATAGTGAATGACAGGGAAGCCTAGCATGCTGCAGTTCATGAGGTCGCAAAGAGTCAGACATGACTTAGCAAATGAACAACAATAAATACATACAACAACATAGAACAAATTTAGAATATAAAGTAAAAAAAATCAGGTCTCAAAAATAGAAACAGCATGATAACAATATTTATGACACTCAAAATTTAGCAAAAAATAAATTGTTTAAGAATATCTACATACATGGGAAAGCTCTAAAAAGTTAAAGGAATACTAAATTCAGGACAGTAGTCACCTTTCAGACACAGCAGTGATATGTTATCAAGGAAGAACACACAGGAATTTCAATAGCATTTGTAATTTACTAGTTCTATGGCAAAGTAGTAGTTTAGAGTCATTTGTTTTATTATTATGATAACTAACTTTCATGTATGTTACATGTATTCTTCTGTGTGGATCAAATATTTTGTGGAAAAATATGGAAACTTTCTGCATTGGAAAAAAGTTAACGTGATCACATTTTACAACAGGCTTGTGATAAAGTGTAAACATATCTTAGGCAGACAAAGCTTTAGTAAGAGACTGTTAGAAGCCCTATCATTTTATAAAATAAAAGCATGCTCATTTTCAGCTACATAGCATGCTATTATGGAACAATGCCTACAGGCTGGCTCCCAAGAGGTCCACAGGAAGGTGCTCATTACCTTGGTGAATTAACCATAGTCCTGAGTCTGGCCCTCTCCCTTGCAACGTCTGAAGTCAGATATTGTCAGCTCACTGAGAGCATATCCACCTCTCAGCAATGCATGCACACTAATTATGCTCCCTAGACTAAGACAGACACCAAAATGCCTATTCATTTATTGACAAAATAAAACATAATTCTCTCATGAACTGGAATAATCAAGGCAGGATGACAAGAGAATTCTCTCCTAGTAATCATACCACATGGACAGCAAAATCACAATAAAATGTAATTTTTTATAATTTACATTGAGAATTAACTGTCATAGACACCAGATTATTCACAGTTTATTTGAATAATGTATTTTTCTCCCTGTAGCTATGGTGCATGGAAAGCCACATCATACTCAGAGAGTTATCTGATGATCTAGAAATTGTAAGAAAGAGAATCAAGTTCATCAAATGCTTTAAATCATCAGAGCAGCTTGAGGTACCCATCTCATTGTGATTCTCCAGCACATTGGGTCAAAGTGCTGGAAGCAAACTTGCTCAGGCTCTCTCTTGCATTGAGCATGCTTGGCTGGACACAGCTACCAGGTGGCTTCTTGAGTCTTCTTTTTCTATGCTTATTGAATTGACCATACCCTCTCATTGATTTGGTCATTATTTAGATATATTATTACATTGTAACAATAATTCTGGTGTTAGACATCTTCTTTCAGGTGACAGTACAGATCTACCCTGGATCTATGTGTTGATTTCAGAGGGCAATTTATCCCTTTCATTTTTCCATATTCTTGGGGATACCTCATTAAAGCTCCCCCACTCCAAGTACTTATACTTCCTATTTCCTACTGAATTTAAAGTACTGTCAGTAAAATATAAATATCCACAAAATAGTTCAATAAAGATCAGACACTGGATATCATTAATAAGAAAGGGAAATACAGTTGTACGAAAAACGAAAGACAAGATCATGACTGTTACTGAGTTTTTCAATATAGCAGTGCATACCCTGACAGCCAAGTCAGAAAGGAAAGGCAAAAACAAGTTGCACTTCCCAAAAGAGGCCATAAATATTCTTTCGGAAGACCTCGTGAGGAGTGAGTCTGGTATATTATTTAAGTTTCCCCTTTGTCAACTTTGTAGAAAATATCACTGCTCTTCCTAGACAGAAGGGTCACAACTGACCCAAAAACAGTAAACCAAAGTAGTTTATAGCTTGATTGGAGCTAGCCATCTTTCCCTGACTGACCCTCAGAAATAATCATTTGTGACCAAGGTTGCCATTACCCTCTGAAGCTTTTGCAGACAAGTTACCAAACTGTCCCCTCACAAAAATAAAACTTCTGCGTTGGCTTCCTTAGCCCCAAACTGAGCAAACCACTAAGCTGGCTAGCCACTAATTCCCCTAAGCCCTACAGTAGTGAATCTTCGGTATATATAGTATCCAAGCAGACTTTACCATTCTGAGGAGCCCACAAACAATGAAAAGCAAAAAAAGCCCAGAGTTAAACTTAAAAGTCAACAGATACATACCAATGTCATAGCCTTATTCACATAACAAACGTGCCTGAGGAAACAACTTACCCATACTTTCTCTAGGAAATATTTCCCAAAGATGCAAACATTCCCATAATAAGGTACATTTTTTTCATACTGAATTAATCAGGGCCCCCTCTCAGGGAAAAGATGACACTCTCAAAAGGACAATTTAATAAAGGGACTATTTATAATGTTGTAAAAAAAAATTAAGAGAAATCAGAAAGGGTAAGTAAAGCTTTTCAGGGTAGCAACAGAGACAAGGAGCCTTTACCATCACCCTTATCAAAGAGGGCAGAATAGGAAGGAGTAAGGCTTCCCCGGTGGGACAGTGATAATCTGCCTGACAATGCAGGAGACGCAGGTTTAATCCCTGGGTCGGGAAGATCCCCTGAAAAAGGGAATGCCTACCCATTCCAGGATTTTTGCCTGGAGAATCCCATGGAGAGAAGAGCCTGGCAGGCTATAGTCCATGGGGTTGCAAAGAATCGAACATGACTGAACAACTGAGCGCACACACACACACACACACACAGGAAAGGAGTAACTAGAACCTGTAAAGAACTTCAGGGGAGACCTATCAGAGAGGAGCTAAGGTATTCAGTGGAGGAACAAAGTTAAATCCAAACCACATCAGGGAGGGCATCTGGAATAACCATCTCAGTCTCTCTTTTCTCCTACTCTCCAACTGCCTGTTGGTTCCTCCCCTGGAGTAAACTCAAAAGGCAGAGGGAAAGAGCACCCATTAAGGCAATCCATTAAGACTGGCCTTCCAGGACACAAAGCAGGCGTAGGGGAGGAAAAATCATTTTACCGCTACACTTTTAGGGTCTTGGCTGGAACCCCCTGTGATAAAAGACATTAACAGGAGAAATACAAACAGAAATTTAATAACATGTATACCTGCCATATACTAATATATATGAGATACCCAGGAAAACTAAGTAGCTCTCCAGAATAGCCCATGCCTCCACTTTCTGTACCATACCTATCTAAAAGGCAAAAGAAGACTGGGGGTTCCGATGAAGTTGTAGGAGGCTCTCAAGCAAAGCACAGGGAACCAAGGTATGGTTGTTATGCAGACTTAAGTCCTGGCCTTCTCCACTGATGAGAGTTTCAAGAGACTTACACCCTTACAAATGGAGATTTCCCTTATAAAAGGATAACCTCTATTCAGTTTTCAGAGCTTTTCCTACCTCTGCTGTTTGTTCAAAATAACCAGCTTAAGACCATGTTTATGACACAAAAGTACATTTCACAGTGACTTATCCTGCCCTCCTTCACAGATAAGAAAATTCTGCCTAGAGAGATGAACTGCCTATGATCACAAAGGCACCAAATGGCAGAGGCTAAACTTGAATGGAAGATCTCTGATTCCTTACTTTTGGGAGAAGAATTAGAATAAACTTCTTAAAAGCCCTGACCATTTCCCCCACTTCATTGCTTTGAGCAGAGAGGAAATGAGAAGAACATAAAGAGTAGGAGAAAAGAAGCAAAGAGAACTAGTAGGACAATAGGGGAAGGTGCTGAGGTTATCAAGAATCAATAAATGTGCAATCCAACACTCAGACCAACTATTAACACAAAACATATTTATACTGACAAAGCACCATAGCCAAAGGTCTACACACATGAATAGGCATATGTAACATATTGGGACATTTTCTCAAATACACTAAGATTTAAGAAGCCTGGCAATAATCCTTTTTCTTTATCTTATATCTTATCTTATCTTTATCTTATAACAGCTGCTAGAACCCTGTATGACTTCTAACAGCCCCAATTACTAAAAGTTGAATCAGTGTAAATATAGAAGATACTCTATTCCAAGAAATAAATTTCAGAAATGGAGTTAGATGAGAGCTAAGATGGCAGAGGAATAGGACGGGGAGACCACTTTCTCCCCCACAAATTCATCAAAAGAACATTTGAAAGCTGAGGAAATTCCACAAAACAACTTCTGAATGCTGGCAGAGGACATCAGACACCCAGAAAAGCAGCCCATTGTCTTCAAAAGGAGGTAGGAAAAAATATAAAAGATAAAAAGAGAGACAAAAGAGGTAGGGATGGAGATTTGTCCTGGGAAGGGAGTCTTAAAAAAGAGAGAAGTTTCCAAACACCACGAAACATTCTCACTGCCGAGTCTGTGGCGAGCCTTGGAACCACAGAGGGCAACATAACCGGGAGGAAAAATAAATAAATAATTAAAACCCATAGATTACGTGCCCAATAGTAACTCCCAGTGGAGAAACAGCCCAGACGCCCACATTCGCCATTAGGAAGCAGTTGAATAATGGAGGCAGAAAACAGAATTAGTGAGGTAGAAGATAGAATGGTACAAATAAATGAATCAGAGAGGAAAAAAGGAAAACTAAAAAAAAAAAAATGAGGACAATCTCAGAGACCTCTGGGACAATGTTAAACGCCCCAACATTCAAATCATAGGAGTCCCAGAAGAAGACAAAAAGAAAGACCATGAGAAAATACTTGAGGAGATAATAGTTGAAAACTTCCCTAAAAGGGAAAAGAAATAATCACCCACATCCAAGAAAACCAGAGAGTCCCAAACAGGATAAACCCAAGGTGAAACAGCCCAAGACACATACTAATCAAATTAACAAAGATCAAACACAAAGAACAAACATTAAAAGCAGCAAGGGAAAGACAACAAATAACACACAAGGGGATTCCCATAAGGTTAACAGCTGATCGTTCAATAGAAACTCTTCAGGCCAGGAGGGAATGGCAGGACATACTTAAAGCGATGAAAGAAAATAACATACAGCCCAGATTACTGTACCCAGCAAGGATCTCACTCAAATATGAAGGAGAAATCAAAAGCTTTACAGATAAGCAAAAGCTGAGAGAATTCAGCACCACCAAACCAGCTCTCCAACAAATGCTAAAGGATCTTCTCTCGACAGGAAACGCAAAAAGGGTGTATAAACTCGAACCCAAAACAATAAAGTAAATGGCAATGGGATCATACTTATTAATAACTACCTTAAATGTAAATGGGTTGAATGTCCCAACCAAAAGACAAAGACTGGCTGAATGGATACAAAAACAATAACCCTGTATATGTTGTCTACAAGAGACCCACCTCAAAACAAGGGACACATACAGACTGAAAGTGAAGGACTGGAAAAAGATATTCCACGCACATAGAGACCAAAAGAAAGCAGGAGTATCAGATAAAATAGACTTTAAAACAAGGGCTGTGAAAAGAGACAAAGAAGGTCACTACATAATGATCAAAGGATCAATCCAAGAAGAAGATATACCTGTGGCGGATTCATTTTGATATTTGGGAAAACTAATACAATTATGTAAAGTTTAAAATAAAATAAAATTTAAAAAAATAAAAAATAAATAAAATGGATTGATGAAATGAAAAAAAAAAAAAAAACAATCATAAATATATATGCACCCAACATAGGAGCACTGCAATATGTAAGACAAATGCTAATAAGTATGAAAGGGGAAATTAACAATAACACAATAATAGTGGGAGACTTTAATACCCCACTCACACCTATGGATAGATCAACTAAACAGAAAATTAACAAGGAAACACAAACTTTAAATGATACAATAGACCAGTTAGACCTAATTGATATCTATAGGACATTTCACCCCAAAACAATGAATTTCACCTTTTTCTCAAGCATACATGGAACCTTCTCCAGGATAGATCACATCCTAGGCCATAAATCTAGCCTTGGTAAATTCAAAAAAATGGAAATCATTCCAAGCATCTTTTCTGACCACAATGCAGTAAGATTAGATCTCAATTACAGGAGAAAAACTATTAAAAATTCATATGGAGGCTGAACAACATGCTGCTGAATAACCAACAAATCACAGAAGAAATCAAAAAAGAAATCAAGATATGCATAGCAACAAATGAAAATGAAAACACAAGAACCCCAAATCTGTGGGACACTGTAAAAGCAGTGCTGAGGAGAGGTTCATATCAATACAGGCATACCTCAAGAAACAAGAAAAAAGTCAAATAAATAACCTAACTCTACACCTAAAGTGACTAGAAAAGGAAGAAATGAAGAACCCCAGGGTTAGTAGAAGGAAAGAACTCTTAAAAATTAGGGCAGAAATAAATGCAAAAGAAACAAAAGAGACCATAGCAAAAATCAACAAAGCCAAAAGCTGGTTCTTTGACAGGATGAATAAAAGTGACAAACCATTAGCCAGACTCATCAAGAAACAAAGGGAGAAAAATCAAATCAATAAAATTAGAAATGAAAATGGAGAGATCACAACAGACAACACAGAAATACAAAGGATCATAAGAAACTACTATCAGCAATTATATGCCAATAAATTGGACAATGAGGAAGAAATGGACAAATTCTTAGAAAAGTACAACTTTCCAAAACTGAACCAGGAAGAAAAAGAAAATCTTAACAGACCAATCACAAGCACGGAAATTGAAACTGTAATCAGAAACTTCCAGCAAACAAAAGCCCGGGTCCAGACAGCTTCACAGCTGAATTCTACCAAAAACTGAGAGAAGAACTAATACCTATCCTACTCAAACTCTTCCAGAAAATTGCAGAGTAAGGTAAACTTCCAACTCATTCTATGAGGCCACCATCACCCTAATACCAAAACCTGACAAAAATGCCACAAAAAAAGAAAACTACAGGCCAATATCACTGATGAACATAGATACAAATATCCTTAACAAAATTAGAGCAATCACAATCCAACAACACATTAAAAAGATCATACATCATGATCAAGTGGGCTTTATCCCAGGGATGCAAGGATTCTTCAATATCTGCAAATCAATCAATGTAATACACCACATTAACAAATTGAAAAATAAAAGCCATATGATTATCTCAGTAGATGCAGAGAAAGCCTTTCACAAAATTCAACATCCAATTAAATACTCTTCAGAATGATAAAAACTCTCCAGAAAGAAGGAATAGAAGGAACATACCTCAACATAATAAAAGCTATATATGACAAACCCACAGCAAACATTATCCTCAATGGTGAAAAATTGAAAGCATTTCCCCTAAAGTCAGGAACAAGACAGGGTGCCCACTCTCACCACTACTATTCAACATAGTTTTGGAAGTTTTGGCCACAGCAATCAGAGCAGAAAAAGAAATAAAAGGAATCCAGATTGGAAAAGAAGAAGTAAAACTCTCACTGTTTGCAAATGACATGTTCCTCTACATAGAAAACCCTAAAGACTCCACCAGAAAATTACTAGAGCTAGTCAATGAATATAGTAAAGTTGCAAGATATAAAATTAACACACAGAAATCTCTTGCATTCCTATACACTAATAATAGGAAAACAGAAAGAGAAGTTAAGGAAACAATTCCATTCACCATTGCAACAGAAAGAATAAAATACTTAGGAATATATCTACCTAAAGAAACAAAAGAGCTATATATAGAAAACTATAAAACACTGGTGAAAGAAATCAAAGAGGACCCTAGTAGATAGAGAAATATACCGTGTTCATGGATCGGAAGAATCAATACAGTGAAAATGAGTATACTCTCCAAAGCAATCTATAGATTCAAGGCAATCCCTATCAAACTACCAACAGTATTTTTCACAGAGCTAGAACAAATAATTTCACAATTTGTATGGAAATACAAAAAAAAAAAAAAAAAAAAACTCAAATAGCCAAAGCAATCTTGAGAAAGAAGAATGGAATTGGAGGAATCAACCTGCCTGACTTCAGGATCTACTACAAAGCCACAGTCATCAAGACAGTATGGTACTGGCACAAAGACAGAAATATAGATCAATGGAACAAAATAGAAAGCCCAGAGATAAACCCATGCACCTATGGACACCTTATCGTTGACAAAGGAGGCAAGAGTATACAATTGAGAAAAGACAATCTCTTTAACAAGTGGTGCTGGGAAAACTCATCAACCACTTGTAAAGAATGAAACTAGAACACTTTCTAACACCATACACAAAAATAAACTCAAAATGGATTAAAGATCTAAATGTTAGACCAGAAACTATACAACTCCTAGAGGAGAACATAGGCAAAACACTCTCTGACATAAATCACAGCAGGATCCTCTATGACCCACCTACCAGAATATTGGAAATAAAAGCAAACATAAACAAATGGGACCTAGTTAAGATTTAAAGCTTCTGCACAACAAAGGAAACTATAAGCAAGGTGAAAAGACGGCCTTCAGAATGGGAGAAAATAATAGCAAATGAAGCAACTGACAAACAACTAATCTCAAAAATATACAAGCAACTCCTGCAGCTCAGTTCCAGAAAAATAAACAAACCAATCAAAAAATGGGCCAAAGAACTAAACAGACATTTCTTCAAAGAAGACATACAGATGGCTAACAAACACATGAAAAGATGCTCAACATCACTCATTATCCGAGAAATGCAAATCAAAACCACAATGAGGTACCATTTCACACCAGTCAGAATGGCTGCTATCCAAAAGTCTACAAATAATAAATGCTGGAGAGGGTGTGCAGAAAAGGGAACCCTCTTACACTGTTGGTAGGAATGCAAACTATTACAGCTACTATGGAGAACAGTGTGGAGATTCCTTAAAAAACTGGAAATAGAACTGCCTTATGACCCAGCAATTCCACTGCTGGGCATACACACTGAGGAAACCAGAATTGAAAGAGACACGTGTACCCCAATATTCATCGCAGCACTGTTTATAATAGCCAGGACATGGAAGCAACCTAGATGTCCATTAGCAGACGAATGGATAAGAAAGCAGTGGTACATATACACAATGGAGTATTACTCAGCCATTAAAAGGAATACATTTGAATCGGTTCTAATGAGGTGGATCAAACTGGAGCCTATTATACAGAGTGAAGTAAGCCATAAAGAAAAACCCCAATACAGTATACTAATGCATATATATAGAATTTAGAAAGATGGTAACGATGACCCTGTATGCGAGACAGCAAAAGAGACACAGATGTATAGAACAGTCTTTTGGACACTGTGGGAGAGGGCGAGGGTGGGATGATTTGGGAGAATGGCATTGAAACATGTATAACATCATATGTAAAATGAATCACCAGTCCAGGTTCGATGCATGATACAGGATGCTCAGGGCTGGTGCACTGGGATGACCCAGAGGGATGGTATGGGGAGGGAAGTGGAAGAGGGGTTCAGGATGGGAAACACATGTACACCCATGGTGGATTCATGTTGATATATGGCAAAACCAATACAATATTGTAAAGTAATTAGCCTCTAATTAAAATAAATAAATTTATATTTAAAAAAAAGAAATGGAGTTATTCTTGAGTTAAGTCTGTCCAAACCAGAAAGTTGCCCTGTTTCTTTCTTCTGGACTCCCTCTATAAACAGAGAATCACCAGTCCATTCTAGGTTTAAGCCTCAGCTATGAAATAACTTGCTGTCTGAACCTGGGCAAGCTACCTCCCCTTTTTAAATCCTGAATTCCTTGTATGTAAAGTGGGTATACAGGACTGGATGGTTTCTAAAATTCAACCTTAATGTTGTCATTATTTTTTCTACAGTTCTAATGTTTAATACTTACCTATTGTTGGGGGCCAGTGTGAGGCACTCTGCCCATGGCAAAGGTCATGAGGAAGGAGGCTTGACATACGCAAAGGCGGGATCGAGCCTCAGTTCCCCTGGAAATCCTCAAGCATCTACCCCCATAACCAGAGCCTGCCTACTTTACTACTTTGTGCTCTCACCTACACCTCTGACTTTACGGGGGGCTGTCCCCCACCACCTCTTTCGGAGAAGGAGTTAACTTAGAGCTCCAGTTAATAAAAACTCCTGGGTGTGACAAGAGTGTTTTAACCTACAAACTCCTCTGAAGGTTCTCTAGCCTGCCTGACAGGCTTGTCCGGCCTCATGTGATTGCTCACAGCCTCCCAACCGTGAGAGGCATGAGATGCTTTAAACCTTCTAAAAACAGGTTCTTTAGAGAAGTTAGAAAACCATTAGTATGAGTATAGTGGGCTGATTAGAAATTGTATTGGTGAAGGGTTTTTAATTTGTTGAGCCAATGTTTGTTGCTAAGTCTCCACATCCCCTGCCCTTACACACATTAATGAATATATAGAAGAAATAAGTATTAACCTTTGATATTAATCACGTTAGACCTTAGGCTAAGTAAATTCTTTCCTTAACTAAAACCCACTATACCCTCACCCTATAGGAATGTAACTTTATTTGGGTGGCGTCTGTTTTAAGAATAATCCCCCCTGGAGAAATAAGTGTCCTGGTTGACTGACCGCTGTCACAAGGAGAGGGTCATAAATTGTCAGCAGGCCCCCTGGCCAGAAGATGATGTAACACTCCTAAGACCTCTGTATACATTTGTATGAAGCACCTGACTTTGATAAAAGTCAGGACTGCTGACCCTGCGTGACTTTTGCATAACATCTCAGTGTATAAAAGTAGACCATGGAAAATAAAGAATTGGGATCAGTTCCTTGAAAGACTGGTCTCCCCATGTCTCTCTCTCTCTCAAACTCTGGCTGAGTCCCCATCTGGAACGCGGAACCCACCATGCTTACTAATTATGCCTGGGCTTCTAAGATCTGACCGGGGGGGCCTCAGTGTCTCCTCTCCTTCGGGAGAACGGAAGGATGCCTGCGGCCTACGTAAGTGGTGCAAACTTCTTGTCTTGAAGTTTTATTGGTCTCCCGCGTAAACCAAGCTACTTAGCCTCTTTTCTCCACTGAATTTTCCTACTGAGCTATCCTCATTCTATTACTCTTTATATCTCTAATTAATATCTAATTGAAGCTATTGTATCCTGATCCTCGCCGACGCCGTCCCCGCTTTGAACTCCCTGGATCAGCCAGGGCTGGACCTCGGCAACCTATGGCTATGAATTTACACAGTTCTGTAAAATAAATCAAAAGGAGTCAGAAAGCCAACTTTATTTCCCAATGAACCCTAAGTTGGAAAGGCTTTAACTTCAAAGACATTTTACCAGAAGCAAACAATATCTTCTCCCCTTCCCATGCTGGTCACAGTCTGACTGAAATAACTGAAGGGATTTTTTTTTTTTTTTTTAAGAATAAAACAGTTACCAAGACTAAACCAAGAAAGGGTACCATTGACGATCTTTAAGTAATTCTTTGAATGTAAAAGTCAAATGATACTGGATTGGTGAATGAGCAGAGAAGATGAAACCTCATCCCAAGACAGTAAAGCAAAGCATGCTGCTGCTACTGCTAAGTCGCTTCAGTCGTGTCCTACTCTGTGCGACCCCATAGACGGCAGCCCACAAGGCTCCCCCGTCCCTGGGATTCTCCAGGCAAGAATACTGGAGTGGGCTGCCATTTCCTTCTCCAATGCATGAAAGGGAAAAGTGAAAGTGAAGTTGTTCAGTTGTGTCCAACTCCTAGCGACCCCATGGACTGCAGCCTACCAGGCTCCTCTGTCCATGGGATTTACCAGGCAAGAGTACTGGAGGGGGTGCCATTGCCTTCTCTGAAAGCAAAGTATAGTTTTTCTAAAAAGAGGCACAAGTGAAAATTTAATCAGGAGAAAACAAAACCAAGGCAGTGACTGGGCCCAGGAGCATTTATCAGCTTATTTCATTTAATAAACTGCATTCAAAACACCTGAACCAAGGGGATTCCACTCTGTCTCATAAATAAAAAGAGCAACTGGCAACAGCAGCTTTTGCTTCTTACACAGCTATTCTCAAACTTAAGCGTGTATCAGAATAAGCTGGAGGACTTGTTAAAACGTATGTTTCTGGCCTTTATCCTTCCCCGCCCCACCTCCACCCCACCAAATTTCTTATTCCGTATTCTGGGGCGGGATCTGAGGATTTGTTTTTCTGTTAAGATTTCAAGTGATGCTTGAATACTGTTGTCCGGACCTCACTTTGAGAACCACTGCCCTAGAAAAAAGCTCCAAATCTTATCTTTTTAAAAGTACTCACTTAGGGCCTTCCCTGGCACCTCAGTGGTAAAGAATTATCCTGCCAGTGCAGGAGACACAGGTTCCATCCCTGGTCCAGGAAGACCGCGCCTACCGCAGAGCAACTAAGCATGTGCACCACAACTACTGACCCTGTGCTGTAGAGCCCAGGAGCTGCAATTACGGAGCCCATGTGCCACAGCTACTGAAGCCCACATGCCCTAGAGTCTGTGCTCCACAACAAGAGAAACCATCTCAGTGAGAAGCCCAAGCACCGCAACTAAACAGCAGCCCCTGCTTGCCACAGCTAGAGAAAAGCTCCCACAGCCACGGAGACCCAGAACAAACAAAAATAATAATATTTTAAAGTACTCAGTCAATATAGGATTCATTTTTTGGGAGGGGTACATTTCTAATGTGAGTGTTAAAACATACCACCAAAATAGCTCAGAGACTGTACTAACACAATTGATAAAGGAAGGGAGAATAAAGGCAAACTATTTCTATTCAGGAAAAATAATGATTAAGTCATTTAAACCACACTCCCAGTAAATCTCACCTTACTTTGGAGATTGTGGGTAGTCATTGTAAATATACCTGCCTGATCTTTCAAGAAAATTAGAGATACCAAGGGACTATTTCAAGGAAAGATGGGCACAATAAAGGACAGAAATGGTATGAACCTAACAGAAGCAGAAGATATTAAGAAGAGGTGGCAAGAATACACAGAAGAACTATACAAAAAAGACCTTCATGACCCAGAAAACCACGATGGTGTGATCACTCACCTAGAGCCAGATATCCTAGAATGCAAAGTCAAGTGGGCCTTAGGAAGCATCACCACAAACTAAGCTAATGGAGGTGATGGAATTCCAGTTGAGCTATTTCAAATCCTAAAAGATGCTACTGTTAAACTGCTGCATTCAATATGCCAGCAAATCTGGAAAACTCAGCAGTGGCCACAGAACGGGAAAAGGTCAGTTTTCATTCCAGTCCCAAATAAAGTCAATGCCAAAGAATGTTCAAACTATCACACAATTACACTCATCTCACACACTAGAAAAGTAATGCTCAAAATTCTCCAAACTAGGCTTCAACAATACATGAACTGAGAACTTCCAGACGTTCAAACTGGATTTAGAAAGGCATAAAAACCAGAGATCAAACTGCCAACATCCACTGGACCATAGAAAAAGCAAGAAAGTTTGAGATAAACATCTGCTTCTGCTTTATTGACTATGCATTTTATTGACTTTATTGACATATGCCTTTGACTATGTGGATCACAACAAATTGCAAAATTCTTAAAGAGATTGGAATACCAGGCCACCTGACCTGCCTCCTGAGAAATCTATATGCAGGTCAAGAAGCAACATTTAGAACCGGACATGGAATAACGGACTGGTTCAAAATCGGGAAAGGAGTACGTCAAGACTGTATATTGTCACCCTGCTTATTTAACTTATATGCAGACTACATCATGCGAAATGCTGGACTGGATGATGCACAAGCTGGAATCAAGATTTCCGGGAGAAATATCAATAACCTCAGATATGCAGATAACACAACCCTAATGGCAGAAAGCAAAGAGGAAGGTAATGAGGAAGGTGACAGAGGAGAGTGAAAAAGCTGGCTTAAAACTCAGCATTCAGAAAACAAAGATCATGGCATCCAGTCCCATCACTTCATGGCAAATAGATGGGGAAAGAGTGGAAACAGTGACAGACATTATTTTCTTGGGCTCTAAAATACCTGCAGATGGTGACTGCAGCCATGAAATAAAAAGATGCTTGCTCCTTGGAAGAAAAGCTATGACCAACCTAGACAGCATAGTAAAAAGCAGAGACATTACTTTGCCAGCAAAGGTCCATCTAGTCAAAGCTATAGTTTTTCCAATAGTCACATATGGATGTGAGTTGGACTATAAAGAAAGCTGAGCACCGAAGAATTGATGCTTTTGAACTGTGGTGTTGGAGAAGACTCTTGAGAGTCCCTTGGACTGCAAGGAAATAAAATCAATCAATCCTAAAGGAAATCAGTCCTGAGTTTGCATTGGAAGGACTGATGCTGAAACTCCAATACTTTGGCCACCTGATGGGAAGAACTGACTCACTGGAAAAGACCCTGATGCTGGGAAAGATTGAAGGCAGGAGGAGAAGGGGATGACAGAGGATGAGATGGTTGGTTGGCATCACTGACTGGATAGACATGAGTTTGAGCAAGCTCCAGGTGTTGGTGATGGATGGGGAAGCCTGGTGCACTGCAATCCATGGGGTTGCAAAGAGTCAGACACGACTGAGATACTGAACTGAACTGATCCTTGAACCCATGTGCTATAAAAAGAGCTGCCCATCAATTCTCCATACACTCTTGTACAGAATCAAGTCAGTCATTTATTTCAAAGTTTATTGATAAATCTATATATATAGTTTTAACCAAGCCTTTTACTTGTAGATCTGAAAGGACAACTAATGATAGCCAGACATCTGGGGAGCAGGGAGCCAGGGAAGCATCAAAGAAAAGGATCAAGATCAACAAAAAGGAACCATATCAGAGAAAGGAGAAAAAGGAAAACTGAGGTAAAGAAATAATTCAAAGACAACTTTAAAAATTCTAATTACTGTCCTCATAGATATTTTAAAAGATATGGCATTCATAAAAGAGCAAACTCTGATATGTCAAAAGAAAAACAAAATGTAAGAGTTTGTATACATTAAAACCATTATTACCCCAGAAAAAAACTGTATTTAATTAATTTGTTTTAATTGGAGGCTAATTACTTTACAATTTTGTTGTGATTTTTGCCATACATTGACATGAATCAGCCATGGGTGTACATGTGTCCTCCTGTCCCAAATCCCCTTCCCATGTCCCTCCCCATCCCATCCCTCTGGGTTGTCCCACTCCACCAGCTTTAGTGCCCTTTTTCATGCATTGAACTTGGACTGGCCATCTATTTCACATATAAAAAATTTTTTTAATCAGTGGGTACTATGAAACCACTCAATTCATCTAAAAAATGAAGTCAGGGAAATTTTCAATGAAATATAGAAGACAAAAAGATGGAAATTATATAATTAGAAAAGAGTTAATATAATGAAGGCTAGATTGAGGATGTCTAACAAGTATTTAAAATGAGTTACAGAATTCAAGAATAGACACAATGAAAGAAAAATATACAAGAAAACTCCTATGAAATAAAAACAAACTCCTTTGGTGAAAGGAGTCACCAAATACCAACTAATGGGTAAAAATACATAAGTATCCATAGCTTCTTTACATTTCAGGAAACCAAAACCAAAGAAAGGGGGAAAAAAGGAAAAATATTATTGACAGAAGATAAGATTCAGAGCACCAGGTGCAAAGGTTTTGTGTTCTTTTACATCCTAAGTAGAAGTTTAATTTTTCACCTATGTAAGTTTTAAAGACCAAAACCCAAACTCAATATCATGAATAGATCAATTTTCTTCAAACTATTCAACAGATTAAATGCAATACCAATAAAAAACACAAATGGTTGCATAAGACTATATCCGAGTTTTGCCAGAGCTGCTCCAAGTCTTAGCTCAAAAATTGCTAACCCTCACCTTTAACAGGAGTCAAGCTATTTTTTTTTAAGTTAAAGTTTCCAGAAATAAGAAAAGAAGCTGAAAATAAACAAGAAAAGCTGGAATGAGCTGGGACCAAGATGGAGATGAAGCTGATCTCCAGCAGACCCTGAGTCTCATCATGTGTTGATCTAACATTAGCATATTAAATTATACACCTGCCAGCAGCCATGACCAGACATTAAGGATCAAAAAAGGATAAAAAGGGCATGGCACCCCACTTCCCTGAAAAAGCAAGCCCCTTCCCCAGTAGATTAATGCATTCACTGCCCCATCATTAGCCTCATTCCTCCTCCCTTGGTCTTTACCCTTTAAAATTAAATCTCTCCCTGGGTAGGAGAGAAGTTGATCTGTGAATTTAGTTCCCATTTCTCCACTCTTTAGCCACTGAGTAAAACTTGTGCTGTGTTGATCACAGCTTTGGCTACGTTAAGAGCTGCTCGAATCTGAACAGAGAAAGAACTTACCCCTTACCCCCAAACCAAGACAGAGGGCCTCATCAAGGGCTATGGCCTGAGTAGGGTCTACATGACTTAATTTGGTAACAGTATATTTGTGGAATTTTAAAATGCATTAATATAATATTATATTAATATATTGGGAATTTCCCAGCAGTCCAGTGGTTAAGACTCTGCGCTTCCACAGCTGGGGCTAGATTTCGATTCCTGATTAGGGAACTAAGATCCTGCAAGATGGTGTGCCCAAAATATATATTATGTATATATTACTGTATGTATATCAATATGTACAGTAAATAATACTAAGTAATTATAGGGGATCAGATATGCCACCCAAAAATATGTGTATTTGGCATAAGGATTAATTTAGGCTGATCATTTTAAGAAACTGTAGATATAGCAGAAGCTCTGAAAATTGAGTAGAAGCTACCCTTTTTAAAGAAACATTTACGTTTACAAGGGCAACCTCTACTTGTAAGGCTGTCTCCCTCACTGTGCCAGGAAGAGGAAGACATATAAATCTCTAGAAACTGTTATCAATTCAGAAACAAATCACCTAAATCTGCATAACAACCATACTCATCTACTGTGATTTTCTTGTTCAGTTGCTGAGTCGCCTCTGACTCTTTGCGACCCCATGGACTGCAGCACTCCAGGCCTCCCTGTCCATCACCAACTCCTGGAGTTTACCCAAACTCATGTCCATTGAGTCGATGATGCCATCCAACCATCTCATCCCCTGTTGTCCCCTTCTCCTCCTGCCTTCAATCTTTCCCAGCATCAGGGTCTTTTCAAATGAGTCAGTTCTTCGCATCAGGTGGCCAAAGTATTTTCTTGTTACCCTCCCTTGACTGACTCCCCACTCTCAACACCTTCTTTTGTCTTTGACTAAAACTGGTATTTAAGATGATGTCATGGGCCATTTTGGAGAGTTACTCAGTTTTCCTGGGTCACTCCCATATACACATATGTCATTAAACTTGTTTTCCTCTTGTTAATCTCTCTTATAGTAACTTATTTATTATAGACTAGCCAAAGAACCCAGAAATGTAAAGAAAAAAATTTTTCCTCCCCAACAATTGATGTAGTTAGCAAGATAAACTTCCCTGGCTGGACTCAGCTGCCTCTAAGGCTACTGTAGCTAAGAAATCCTGGGACCTCTGACAAAAAGCCCTTTACCTGCAGGGTCTGAAGGAAACTAAGAGTAATGACAGCCTTTTTCTGCTTCTAAATTTAGATTAGCTGGAGGAAATATTTGTGGAACCAATGTCTTAGGTATAGCAACTTTGGTAAAAATGTGTTATGAGCACTCTTATTTTCTATTGATCCCTTTCCTCCCATAGATTGTCATTCATTGTTTTGTCTCAGTTGTCCATGTTCTGAGAGTTTGGCTTTAGAACCAGTGAGAATAGTCTCTCCAGCAACTGACAGATGTACGTACTGACATGAATCTGGAAACAAAACTGAGTAGGCTGTGGGACAAATAAACTGGCTGGTTAGAAGCACAAGTAACAACCTGGGCTTATGACTGGTATCTTGGCATTCTGTTTGTGCTACAGTCAAACGAAGGCTGACTACAAATGAAGGCTCTCAGAAGACTTCATCAAAGGGGGTCCCAGTCCATTAGAGGACTTTTTTGTGTCAACATTCATTGTCTCTTTAGTGCTGAAAAAGTTTCATTCCAGTAGGGCTTTCCCAGTGTCATGATGATGGGTCTATACCTGGAGGTGTCTCCCATTCTCACAGGAAACTGGAGACACTGCTTGCTCTATACTATTCATATGGCCTGTGACAACAGTTCTTGCTTTCTTAGGCTAATTCTGATAAAATTTCTGGATCTTTTGAGGGCTGCATAGTTTGCATTCTCCTTTGAAGATGCTCCTTGCCTCCATGGTTAAGCCATGAAAAGGGTTATTGGTTTGAGTCACTATAAAGGTTAATATCAAGGAATATTAAGTTAATATCAAGGTCACTATCAAGGAAAAACAGTGGAAACAGTGGCAGACTTTATTTTGGGGGGCTCCAAAATCACTGCAGATGGTGACTGCAGCCATGAAATAAAAAGATGCTTACTCCTTGGGCGGAAAGTTATGACCAACCTAGACAGCATACTAAAAAACAGAGACATTACTTTGCCAGCAAAGGTCCATCTAGTCAAGGCTATGGTTTTTCCAGTAGTCATGTATGGATGTGAGACTTGGACTATAAAGAAAGCTGAACACCCAAGAATTGATGCTTTTGAACTGTGGTGTTGGAGAAGACTCTTGAGAGGCCCTTGGACTGCAAGGAGATCCAACCAGTCCATAATAAAGGAGATCAGTCCTAAGAGCTCACTGGAAGGACTGATGCTGAAGCTGAAACTCCAATACTTTGGCCACCTGATGCAAAGAACTGACTCATTTGCAAAGACCCTGATGCTGGGAAAGATTGAAGGCAGGAGGATAAGGGGATGACAGAGGATGAGATGGTTGGATGGCATCACCGACTCAATGGACATGCATTTGAGTGGACTCTGGGAGTTGGCAATGGACAGGGAGGCCTGGCGTGCTGCAGTCCATGGGGTCGCAAAGAGTCAGACATGACTGAACTGAACTGAACAAGGTTAATATAAAATACTTTTTAATCACCAAATGACAAATCCTTTAAATTGGCTATATTTAGGTTCCTCACCTTGGACCTGAACAGCACGTGTGTGCATGCTCAGTCTTGTCCTACTCTGCAACGCTATGGACTGTAGCCTATCAGGCTCCTCCATCCATGGAATTTTCCAGGCAAGAATACTGGAGTGCATTGCCATTTCCTCCTCCAGGGATCAAACCTGTGTCTCCTGCACTACAGACAGATTCTTTACCACTGAGCCATCAGGGAAGCCCTAAACTGGCTATATTTAAAAGAAAAAAAATTTTTTCTTAGGAGAGCTCTCATCCTAAATAATTGTCACATTAATACCTATGGAAAGACCAACTTAAGAAAAGGACAAGAGGATGCATAACAGTGTTATGCTATGCTATGCTAAGTTACTTCAGTCGTGTCCGACTCTGTGTGACCCCATAGATGGCAGTCCACCAGGCTTCCCCATCCCTGGGATTCTCCAGGCAAGAACACTGGAGTGGGTTGCCGTTGCCTTCTTCAATGCATGAAAGTGAAAAGAGAAAGTGAAGTCGCTCAGTCGTGTCCGACTATTAGCGACCCCATGGACTGCACCCTACCAGGCTCCTCCATCCATGGGATTTTCCAGGCAAGAGTACTGGACTGGGGTGCCATTGCCTTCTCCGATAACAGTCTTAGGGACTCCCTTAATAAGATGTTTTTAAAAATTAGATTTAGAACAGAAAATAATGTCTACATCCAACATAAATTTCCTCTCAAAATCCAGTCCCATCAGCTCAGCAAATTTCTTAAAATATCCAAACTCCTCTAACTTCCCCAGAAAAATCTCTTAAACACTCAATTGCCTGTTTTGACTTCCCTCTCTTTACAAGACTTACAGATAGCACTCCAGCCTAACTTTAAGGCCCAGAGTATACCAGGTTACTCATGTACATACAGAAAGCCAGGAAATGAATTTAGTAGAAACACTCAAGATAGGTAATAGGGATGCTTTGCTGTCCCTTACAATTCTTCCTCCTTTCCCGGGCTCCCTAATCTAATTACCTAATTACTAAATATAGGTTTATCCATGGTGGCTTTCTCTTACAGAAAAACTAAAGATATTTGAGTGTATTAGTTAACTCATTTGGTGCCATGCTGAGAAATTTTCTATGAAAAACCACGTTTCTAGAAATTACAAAAAGTATTTATAAATTTTCCAATATACAAAGCACTAATTAAAAGACAGTTCACAACTACTTACTTTTTCAGTTTTCACTAGAAATTAATGGTCTTAAGGGTTACAGGTTAAAGGATGAAATGGTTAGATAGTATTCACTAACACAATGGCCATGAATTTGAGCAAACTCCAGGAGATAGTGGAGGACAGGGGAGCCTGGCATGCTGCAGTCCATGGGGTTGCAAAGAGTCAGACACGATTGAGCGACTGACCAACAAGAAAGGGCTAAAAAAAAATCTAATATATGTGATTAAAGCTACTAGAAATAATAAAGGGAACATTTCCATATGACAGGAAAATAGGATGTATGCTTTGGATAAAAGAAGATTTATGAGAAAATCTTTGGAAAGCAATTTTATGTGTGGTCAAAACTAATTTTGCAATGAATTTAATTAAGCAAATAAGTTTTAATATTAAAATTAAGCTGATACAAAATGTAAATTTGGTTTTCTGTTAAAAGGATGAAGTTTTCTTTCACTATTTGTCTGCTCTTGATAAGAGATTGCAAAAGGCTTCACTTTACACCTTTTAAAATCTGCTTTAAAAAAGCAAGGGTTCTGTGTTTTCTCAAAATAATTTTCTGTGTTTAGAAAGCTGAACCTTTGCTGTATTAAAAGAGATAAGGTTTTTTTTTTTTTTTTGCAACTATTTAGCTGGTTTTTTTTGTTTGTTTGTTTTACTATTTAGCCTTTAATACCGTCTGTTGTCAATTTGATTAAAAGGATAACTAATGTCAAGGCTGTATATTGTCACCCTGCTTATTTAACTTATATGCAGAATACATAATGAGAAGCGCTGGGCTGGAGGAAGCACAAGATGGAATCAAGATTGCTGGGAGAAATATTAATAACCTCAGATATGCAGATGACACCACCCTTATGTTAGAAAGTGAAGAAGAACTAAAGAGCCTCTTGATGAAAGTGAAAGAGGAGAGTGAAAAGTTGGCCTAAAGCTCAACATTCAGAAAACTAAGATCATGGCATCTGGTCCCATCACTTCATGGCAAATAGATAGGGAAACAGTGGCTGACTTAATTTTTCTGGGCTCCAAAATCACTGCAGATGGTGATTGCAGCTGTGAAATTAAAAGATGCTTACTCCTTGGAAGGAAAGTTATGACCAACCTAGAAAGCATATTAAAAAGCAGAGACATTACTTTGCCAACAAAGGTCCTTCTTTAGAAGGCTGAGTGCCAAAGAATTGATGCTTTTGAACTGTGGTGTTGGAGAAGACTCTTGAGAGGCCCTTGGACTGTATGGAGATCCAACCAGTCTATCCTAAAGGAAATCAGTCCTGAATATTCATTGGAAGAACTGATTCTGAAGCTGAAACTCCAATACTTTGGCCACCTGATGCAAAGAACTGACTCACTGGAAAAGACCCTGATGCTGGGAAAGATTGAAGGCAGGAGGATAAGGGGATGACAGAGGATGAGATGGTTGGATGGCATCACCCACTCGATGGACATGGGTTTGGGTAGACTCTGGGACTTGGTGATGGACAGGGAGGCCTGGCATGCTGCGGTTCATGGGGTCAAAGAGTAAGACACGACTAAGCAACTGAACTGAACTGAAGCATTATTTCACAGCTAACTATGATTCTATTTCAACAAGTGTATGAAAACCTTTTTCTTATTTTTGACAAACTTCCCAAAGTCAAATTCTAAATGAAGTGTGGTTTGTTGTTGTTTTTTACCTCAAACTAATTTTGAAATTCCCCAGAGGGCCCTGGAATATTTTAAAAGATTTGTTCTCTCTCCTTATAAAAAGGAAAATGTGACAGGAGTTAGGCTTATTTGATATGTTAAATTACATGGGTTTGTTTTAATCGTTAAGTCATTCCCGACTCTTTTACAACCCCATGGACTCTAGACTGCCAGGCTCCTCTGTTCATGGGATTTTCCAGGCAAGAACACTGGAGTGGGTTGCCATTTCCTTCTCCAGGGGATCTTCCTGACCCAGGGACTGAACCCTTGGCTCCTGTGTGTCTTCTGCATTGCAGGCAGATTCTTTACCACTGAGCCACTGGGAAGAGTTGTCAAATAAGAAACAATACTATTTTCTTTATGTTGTGTATATACTATAAGTATTCCAGAAATTGAAATCCATAGAAATCTGATATGTCCTGTATAATGTTATCAGTCATAACTTAAGTTATCTTAAAATGCTATACATTATAGAAATAACCCACTCCTTGGCATTTCCATCATAATAAATTCTCATCAGATATTTAACAATGAGCGTTTTTTAGTCTTTTTTCATTTACAGAGAATTATTGTTTTACTCTGATGCTTTTACAAAAGCATACTGCAAAAGTGCTTCACCCTCAAAGAGATTCAAGGAAAACACTTTTGACAAGTATAGCTTTCTGATAACTTTAACATCAGACAATTGAATTGGCTAAGAATTTCCGGAACTACTGGGAGAATGATACAAGCAGAATAAATATTAATAAAATGGGACTAAATGAGCTGAGAATTATGATTATAAATTTTCATGACTTCTTACCTGAAATATTGCTTTTTTTTAATGTTTTGTTTTTTCAGATTTAAAGAAACCTTTTTCTCTTAAGCTACCTCTGACCTACAGCAATTTGGTAAAATATATCTTTGTGAAAAAAGATGAAACATTTCTCCCTACCTGATTCCCCTTCAGAACTCTAAATGAGTATTCTTATTTTCATGGCAATATAGTTATTTGCCTAAGTTCACTAACAATTTGTTCTCCTTGTAACAGGATACAATTGGAAACACTGCATACATTAATTACCAAGGCTTTGAGTGGAATATCATATTTGAAAGAGGCATGCATAGACTCACATATGACGAGACAGCTTTAAGTAACCAAGGTTGACTTTATACAGTCAACAAAGCCCCTTGGAAAAGTAGCCTGGTACCTTGCTAACAGGGTCCCCAGCAGCCTTACTAGGTATATAAGAAAGGTCAATTCCTGGCAAGTGCAGGAAACTCCAGATATCTGGGGGACTTAGAGAAGGGAGGAATTAACTCAAATCTATAGATACTGCTGCCAAGTCTGATGATAATTCTTTGTTTTGTCTTCCTAGCTTTGAGGCTTTTAAAAGTCCAATTTGAGATCCCTTATGAAAAGTTCCAGCAAAATAGATTTTTTAAAAGCCTACATGGTCCATGACTGGTCTTGCTGTACTTACACAAATGATCAGGCAAATTTTGCTGAGACTAGACTTATTTTACAAACAAATTAGTCTCAATTTGGTTATCTTAAGTGAGAATGATGGTGACTTTAGAGAGAAAAAATATGCTTCAGTAACACATATTTGTGAATATTAGATTCTATTGTCTGTCTTTGAAGGTTTGTGTTTTCTGTCTATAAACTGGACTGATGCTAAAGTTTCTTCCAATGTCTGGTCACAACTCTCTAACGTTTCCAATTTTTCCCATCTTTTTGGCTTAGAATCATTGAGAACTAAATCTACCCTTTGTCTTGAAACCCTGCAAACTGAGTAAAGTCAGAGAAAGATATCACATGATATGCCTTACATGTAGAATCTAAAAGATGACACAAATGAACATACCTATGATACAGAAACAGATTCACAGATATAGAGAACAAACTTATGGCTACCAAAGGGGAAAGGGGGTGAGAGAAGGATAAATTCAAAGTTTGGGATTAGCAGATGCAAACTACATATAAAATAGATAAACAAGAAGGTACTACTATATACTACAGGAAACTGTCAACAACATTCTATAAAAAATCCATAATGTAAAAATATATACAAACACACACGTATATATGTATATATATATCTGTATCACTGTGCTATACACCAGACACTGACACAACATTGGAAATCAACTACACTTCAATAAAAAAAGAGACACAAGGAAAGTGGGATGAAGTAAGAATATATGTGCATCTTACATAAAGAAATAATACAGAATACATGTGCTTCTTAGATAAAGAAAATATACAGCACTCCTACAAATAAATACAAAAGCTCATGAACAGGCATTTCACAGAAAAGGAAACAAATTTTGAATCAACATAGGAAAAGATTCTTAACTCCATTAGGAATCAGGGAAATGTGAATTAAAATCACAATGAGATACTATTTTAAACCCTCAAAATAAGCAAAACTTTAGAACTCTGATAGTTCCACATGGTGGCAATGATGTAGATGAGCAGGAACTTTCACTTACTGCAATGGAAATGTAAACTTAAAGACCCACTTTAGAAAACAATTTAGTATTATCTTTTAAAATTGGAAACTTGCTCACCCTTGACCTAACAATTTTACTCTTATGTATATACTCTAGAGAAGCTTTGCAGAGGCATACAGAAAGATAAGCTGCAATATCTTCATGGTAACATTGTAATAGCAGAAAAATGGAAACAACCACAATGTCTAGTGGTTAAAGAATAGATATGTAATATTCTTGGAAATATAATTTATCAGTAAAATTGAGTTTGCTACAAATACACAAATGAAAGTATCTTAGAAGCTTTGAATGAAACTGTTAGAAAATTTGCAAATAAAACAATGAATTTGTAGGAAACAGCATATAACATGGCACATTTTAAAAATGACAGGATCCCCTAAGATCAGAAACAAGAGAAGTATGCCCATTTTTGCACTTTTACTCAATATACTATTGGAAATTCTAAACAGAGCAATTAGGCAAGGACAATAAATAAAATGCATCCAAATTAGACAGAAGAGGTCAAATCATCTCGTTCACAGACAACATGATCATATGTGTAAAAACTCTAAATATTCCACACAAAAAAGTTACAGCTAACAAACTCAAAGTTTCTGAACACACAGTCAATATGAGAAAATTAGTTATATTTCTATATCCAAAAAAAGAAACTAAGGAAACATTTCCATTTACAGTAGCATCAAAAAGAATAAAATATTTGGAAATAAATTTAACCACGGAGGTAAAAGATTTATAGAATGAAAACTACAAAACACTGCTGAAACAAATGGAAGAAGGCATAAGTTAAAAAAAATACTGCCCATATTTATTTAATATTGTTAAAATGACAGTTCTATCCAAAAGTGATCTAAAGATCCAATACGATCTCTATGAATATCCTAATGAAGATTTTCAAAGAAATAGAGAAGGCTATCCTAAAATTTATGGAATTTCATGGGACCCAGAAAAAACAAAACAATCTTGAAAAAGAATAAAACATTGGAGGACTTACACTTCCTGATTTCAAAACTTACTACACAAAGGTATAGTAATTAAACCAATATGATACAGGCCTAAAGGCAAATGTATAAACAAATGGACTAGAATAGAAAGCCTAGAAATAAACCCCTACATATATGATCAATTGATTTGTTAAACAAAGGTACCAAGACCATGTGATGGGGAAAAGAGTCATTCAACAAATAAAGCTGGGGAAATTAAATATCCACTTGCAAAAGTATAAATCTGCATCCTTACTTTGCACTATATACAAAAATTAACTCAAAATGAAACAAAGACCTAAATTTAAGAGCAAAAATAGTAAAATCCATGAAAAAAGAGAAGATCTTCAGAGCACTGAATTTTGTAATTATTTCTAGGACATGAGAGTCAACAAAAGAAAAAAATAGGTAAGTTAGATTTCATAAAAATTAAAATTCTTTATATATCAAAAAATACTATCAAGACAGGAGAAAATATGCATAGATCTTATACCTGATAAGAGATTAATATCCAGAAAACAAAAAACTATTAAAAAAAAAAACAAGATAAGCAATTCAAAAATGTGCAAAGGACTTTAACAGACATTACTCAGAGATAATACAAATGGTCAATAACAAATAAGCACATGAAAATATAGTCCACATCACTAATCATTAGGGAATTGCAGATGACATAATACTATTCATAGAAAATCCTAAAAACACTACCAGAAATCTACTAGAGTTCAATAAGTAAAAGTGTCAGTCACTCAGTTGTGTCCAACTCTCAATCCCACAGATTTAGCCTGCCAGGCTCCTCTATCCATGGAATTCTCTAGGGAAGAATACTGGAATGCGTAGCCATTTCCTTCTCCAGGGGATCTTCCAAACCCAGGGATTGAACCCAGGCCTTCCACATTGCAGGCAGATTCTTTACCGTCTGAGCCATGAGGGGAGCCCAGAGTTCATTAATGAATTCAGTTAAAGTTGCAGGATACAAAATTAATACACAGCAATATCTTGCATTTCTATACACTAACAATAAAAGATCAGGAACAGAAATTAAGAAAAAATCCCATTTACCTTTGCATCAAAAAGAAAAAAAATATAGAAATAAACATACTTAAGGAGTCAAAAGAATTGTATTCCAAAAATTATAAGACACTGATGAAAGAAATTTAAGATGAGACAAACAGATGGAAAGATATACCGTGTTCTGGGATTAGAAGAATCAATATTGTCAAAGTTTCTATACTACCCAAAGCAATCTACAGATGCAATGAAATCCATATCTAATTACCAATGGCATTTATCACAAAACTAAAACAAAAATGTTTAAATTTGTATGGAAACACAAAAGAGCCCAAATAGCCAAAGCAATCTTGAGAAAGAAAAACAGAGCTCGGGGAATCAGGCTGCCTGACTTCAGACTACATTACAAAGCTACAATGTTATAATCAAAACAGTATGGTACTGACCCAAAAGCAGAAATATAGCTCAATGGGACAGGATTGAAAGCCCTGAAATAAATTTATGTCCCTATGGTCAATTAATCTATGACAAAGATGGCAAGAATAAAAATGAGGAAAAGACAGTCTCTTCAGTAAGTGGTGCTGGGAAAACTAGACAGCTACATGTGAAAGAATGAAATTAGAACATTCTCTAACACCATACACAACAATAAACTCAAAATGGATTAACAACATAAATGTAAGAGCAGAAACTGTAAAACTCTTAGAGGAAAACACAGGCAGACCACTCTGACACAAATGGCAGCAATATTTTTTTGTATCTACCTCCTAGAGTAATGAAAGAAAAATTTTTGATGTGACCTAATTAAACTTAAAAGCTTTTGCACAGCAAAGGAAATCATAAAATGAAAAGATGACCCACAGAATGGGAGAAAGTATCTGCAAACTATACCAAGAGCAAGGGATTAACTTCCAAAACATAAACAGCTCATGCAGTTCACTACCAAGAAAAAAAAAAAAAAAACCCTCAAGAAATGGGCAGAAAATCTATTAATAGTTCTCCAAAGAATACACACAGATGGCCAAAAAGCATACAAAAAGGTGTTCAACACTGCTAATTATTAGGAAAATTCAAATGAAAACTACAGTGAGTACAGTATCACCTTATACGTCAGAATGGCCATCATCAAGATGTATACAAATAATAAATGCTGGAGAGGGTATGGAGAAAAGGAAATCCTCCTACACCATTGCTGGAATGTAAATTGGTACAGCTACTACAGAGAACAGTACAGAACTTCCTAAAAAGACTAAAAATAGAGTTATCATGCTGCTGCTGCTAAGTCGCTTCAGTCATGTCTGACTCTGTGTCACCCCATAGACAGCAGCCCACCAGGCTCCACCGTCCCTGGGATTCTCCAGGCAAGAACACTGGAGTGGGTTGCCATTTCCTTCTCCAATGCATGAAAGTGAAAAGTGAAAGGGAAGTCGCTCAGTCGTGTCCGACTCTTCACGACCCCATGGACTGCAGCCTACCAGGCTCCTCTGTCCCTGGGATTTTCCAGGCAAGAGTACTGGAATGGGGTGCAATTGCCTTCTCCAGAGTTATCATATGATCCTTCAAATCCCACTCCTGGGCATATATCCAAAGAAAACCATAGTTCAAAAAGATACAGCACCCCAGTGTTCACTGAAGCACTATTTACAATAGCCAGGACATGTAGGCAAAGTAAATGTCCATCAACAGGTGAATGGATAAAGAAGATGTGTTATAGAGATTATTAAATTAAGTAAGCCAGACAAAGACAAATATACCATTTATCCATGGAATCTAAAAAGAAAATGATGCAAATGAATTTATATAGCACAAATAGACACACAGACACAGAATATAAACTTGTGTTTACCAAAGGGGAAATGGGGGATGGATACACACTACTATATATAAAATAGATAATCAACAAGGGCCTACTATATAGCACAGAGAACTATACTCAATATTTTATAATAATATATAAGGGAGAATAATTTGCAAAAGAGTATGTGTGTGTGTATACACATGTGTGTATGTATGTATGTGTATATGTATGTATACAGCAAACTGAACTACTTTGCTGTATACCTGAAACTAACACAAGACTGTAAAATCAACTATACTTCAATAAAAATAAAATTAAAAAAAGAATAACTCATTTTGAAAACTGTTTTTAGAAAAGAAATACATAACTACAGAAGAAATGTTTGAATTATAAAGCTTTTGATCAAAAAAACTACAATGTGATACTATATTCTAAGTAGAATAGCCATAATAAAAAAGAGAAAATACCAATTGTTGACAAGGATATGGAGAATGCTGTATGTTGTATGTTGTTGCACGTAGCTGGTGGTAACGTAAAATATTGTAGCCACTGTGGATAACAGTTTGGCAGTTTCTCAAATGGTTCAACATAATTACCATGTGACCCAGCAATTCTGCTCTCACATACACCCCCTAAAGAATTAAGAACAAGAACTCAAAGAGATAATTCATATACATCTATGTTCACAGCAACAGAATTCACAATATCTAAAAGGTGAAAATCACCCAACTGCCCATCAACAGATGAATGGATAAATGAAATGTAGTATATATATATACAATGAAATATTATTCGGCAATAAAAAGGGAATGAATTCTGACACAAGCCACAACACAGATGAACCCTAAAGACATTATGGTAAGTTAAATAAAAAAGCCAGACACAAATGGACAAATATTCAATGATTCCATATGCATTAGGTAGTTAGAATAGGAAAATCCATAGAGACAGAAAGTAGAATAGGAGTTACCAGGAATGGGTAGAAAGCAATGGGTAAAGAGGACTTTGTTTTAGAATGATTTTTTATTTATTTATTTATTTTTTAGAATGATTTTTTAAAAAAAGCTCTGGAAATGGATAGTAGTGATGGCTGCACAACAGTATGACTGGACTTAATGCCACTGAATTGGACACTAGAAAATTATTAAAATAGTTAATTTTATGTTATGTATATTTTACCACAATAAAACAAACTACAACTAGGAAAAAAGACAAGAAAAAGTAAGTAATATATTGTATAGGGATGCATACATATTCAATAGACATTACTAACAAGAGCAGTAAACACAAAACTCAAAACAATCATACTGGAGTGAAATAAGGGTGGAAAGTGGAAGGAACATACAGATAGATGGCGTGAGTATGGCAGTGTTCTAGTTGGGTGGTGGCTTCATAGATGTTCATTTTATCAAAATTCACCAGTTATGTGTGTTATATTTATTCTTAAAATGTATCAAATATCATAATAAAACACTGAAAATAATCTCCCTCCCCAAAAATAAACAGACTAGCATAAGACTTTGTCAACATCACAAAATGCTAAAAGACAACACAAGTGAATCTCCAAAGTTTAAAGGAAAATGGCCTTGTGTCTAGCACTGTAAACCTTACCAAGTATTGATCAAGGATGAGACAAAACAAAAATTTGGGGACATCCAAGGACTCAAAGTTTAATATCCATTCATAATATATTAAAAAATTTAATTGAGATGATTAATCAATAAAATTAAAATCTAACCCAAGGAGGAGGAAACCATGGGATACAAAGAACAGTGGCAGATGAGAATAACCCAGAGGAAGTCAAGAAATGTAAAGAGCATTAAGAATAAACAATACACCTGAAACAACAGACTGGATCCAAATAGGAAAAGGAGTATGTCAAGGCTGTATACTGTCACCCTGCTTATTTAACTTATATGCAGAGTACATCATGAGAAACTCTGGGCTGGAAGAAGCACAAGCTGGATGAGAATAACCCAGAGGAACGAGACAGCAAAAGAGACACTGATGTATAGAACAGTCTTATGGACTTTGTGGGAGAGGGAGAGGGTGGGAAGATTTGGGAGAATGGCAATGAAACATGTAAAATATCATGTAGGAAACGAGTTGCCAGTCCAGGTTCGATGCACGATGCTGGATGCTTGGGGCTGGTGCACTAGGACGGCCCAGAGGGATGGTATGGGGAGGGAGGAGGGAGGAGGGTTCAAGATGGGGAACACATGTATACCTGTGGCGGATTCATTTTGATATTTGGCAAAACTAATACAATTATGTAAAGTTTAAAAATAAAATATAATTAGAAAAAAAAAAAAAAAGAAATGTAAAGAGCATTAAGAATAAACAATACACCTGAAACAACAGACTGGATCCAAATAGGAAAAGGAGTATGTCAAGGCTGTATACTGTCACCCTGCTTATTTAACTTATATGCAGAGTACATCATGAGAAACGCTGGGCTGGAAGAAGCACAAGCTGGAATCAAGATTGCCAGGAGAAATATCAATAACCTCAGATATGCAGATGACACCACCCTTATGGCAGAAAGTGAAGAGGAACTAAAAAGCCTCTTGATGAAAGTGAAAGAGGAGAGTGAAAAAGTTGGCTTAAAGCTCAACATTCAGAAAATGAA
Organism: Bos grunniens; assembly: GCF_055505025.1. Classification (NCBI taxonomy): domain Eukaryota; kingdom Metazoa; phylum Chordata; class Mammalia; order Artiodactyla; family Bovidae; genus Bos; species Bos grunniens. Next base: position 140,848,994 of record NC_141194.1, read on the forward strand.
GATCATGGCATCTGGTCCCATCACTTCATGGCAAATAGATGGGGAAACAGTGGAAACAGTGTCAGACTTTACTTTTTGGGCTCCAAAATCACTGCAGATGGTGACTGCAGCCATGAAATTAAAAGACACTTACTCCTTGGAAGGAAAGTTATGACCAACCTAGATAGCATGCTGAAAAGCAGAGACATTACTTTGCCAACAAAGGTCCGTCTAGTCAAGACTATGGTTTTTCCAGTGGTCATGTATGGATGTAAGAGTTGGACTGTGAAGAAAGCTGAGCACCGAAGAATTGATGCTTTTGAACTGTGGAGTTGGAGAAGACTCTAGAGAGTCCCTTGGACTGCAAGGAGATCCAACCAGTCCATTCTGAAGGAGATCCGCCCTGGGATTTCTTTGGAAGGAATGATGCTAAAGCTGAAACTCCAGTACTTTGGCCACCTCATGCGAAGAGTTGACTCATTGGAAAAGACTCTGCTGCTGGGAGGGATCGGGGGCAGGAGGAGAAGGGGATGACAGAGGATGAGATGGCTGGATGGCATCACTGACTCAAGGGACATGAGTTTGAGTGAACTCCAGGAGTTGGTGATGGACAGGGAGGTATGGCATGCTGTGATTCATGAGGTCACAAAGAGTCGGACACGACTGAGCAACTGAAGTGAACTGAAGTGATACACCTGAAACATCCAATTTCCCTGCTAGAGGAAAGGATTTAACAACTTATTTCCTTTTCTTTGACTAAAATCCCTGTGATTCCACAGTGAATAATATTTCCATATTTCTGTAACTATAAATGTGGTCTTATTAGTTTAACATGGTTTTAGAATTAACATAGATAAACAGAAAAATTTATATTTAGGTACATAAGAGATTGTAACATTTAAAAATTCTGAACAATGTAAAAATAATAGTGGCATTAAAACTTTGGAAATATAGGAGATAGAAGTAGACAAGGGTGCATCATAGCTAAAGAGTCAATACATTGTTTAACCTTAAATCAAAAGATGGATGCAAACATGTTTAGAATTATGGTAATTAACAAAAAGGCATAAAAAAGAAACGATTTAAACTAGCTACTATGGGACGAAGACCAGGAGTAATGAACAGATGGAAAAGGAGAGAATCTGTTTTTTATTTACATCATAAAGGCAAAGAATACAAGATTTAAAAATAAAAACATAGGAGGAAAGGGTGTTCAATGACGTGTTAAATTTACATTTCATTGTGGGGAGTTCATAATTACTATTTAAAGAAAGCAAATCAAGAAACAGGGCTGTAAGTATGGCACTTAGAGTTATAATATATGGTGTATTGGTCAATGTTTCCAGCCAGCTGCCTGCAGGGGAATTCTAACTTACAGACTTTGCTGGTTTCCGTGGCCTAATATTCCCACTGTAGCCAATGGCAAGCACCAGTGTGACACCAATGGACTCGTAAAATTCCTGAAAAATTGGTGATGTGTTCTCACAATGACCCTGTTCCCAGTGCCACTGGAAATGGAAGAATTGAAAACAGAAGGTTTCTTAGTACTTGCTGCCTCTAGTGAGTAGGGCTTGTGGGAAATTTTGCCTAACATTTTATATACCCATTGAATTTTATACCCTGTTCATGTAATACTTTTATAAATAAAAAACTGCTCAAAAAAGGCATTTCACCTTGCATGCAGAAAGCTAGAAAGAGCATTATTATCAACTTAACAAGAAAAATCCAGATAAACAACAAAATCGTACTTTTATCTGCTGCCACCAGAGAACTGACATCACAGGGAAAAGAACTAATCTGAAACCCAAGGAAAGACAGGCACCTCCCATGACAGAGAGGGGTCACAAACACTGGCTTACCAATGGTAGGGCACAGGAGGAAGACACACAGTACCATATAACTGAGTAAGAAGAATTGAGCTAAAACTGCAATGTACTGTTAAAAAATAAGAATTGGCTAATAGAACTCTTGGGCACCTCAGACACAGGGGAATTTACCCCTATTCACAGACTCCTCTACAAAGACTTCTGTCAGGTGTTCCCTGGAAAGACTGCGCAGGAGGGAGAATGCAAAGAGCCTCTCAGTGGCATAGACTTGGTGAGGTTGCCACTGCAGGCAAGGCGCAAACTCCTCCCAGACTCTTATCCCCAGAGATCAAGAGTCTTTTAGCCACTAGCAGAGGAGCAACAAACGCTGTCCCTCCCAGGGCCCAGGTGAAGATCCACTAGGGCAGAGGGAAGTATAAAAGAAAACTATTCCACCACTGGGGGAGAAGCAGGAAATAGTCCAGGGCTCTGGCTAATACTAAGTCACTTCAGTCGTGTCCGACTCTGTGCGACCCCATAGACGGCAGCCCACCAGGCTCCCCCGTCCCTGGGATTCTCCAGGCAAGAACACTGGAGTGGGTTGCCATTTCCTTCTCCAATGCATGAAAGTGAAAAGTGAAAGTGAAGTCGCTCAGTCGTGTCTGACTCTTAGCTACCCCATGGATTGCAGCCTAACAGGCTCCTCCGTCCATGGGATTTTCCAAGCAAGAGTACTGGAGTGGGGTGCCATTGGAGCCTATGCTAAAACCATTAGTAGTCTCTCGCCACTGGGGGATGGCAGGAAACTCTCCTGTCCAAGATCCAACGATACAAGGCAGAGTTTGGCTGGAAAGGGAAGAATAACTGAGAAAGCTCCAACCCATGAGACCAGACACACAGGCCTAAAAATGAAACCAGAGAACCTCCTCTGGTCCCAGTACCACACTGCTGCTGCTGTGTAGTCGCTTCAGTCGTGTTTGACTCTGTGCGACCCCACAGACAGCAGCCCAACAGGCTCCCCTGTCCCTGGGATTCTCCAGGCAAGAACACTGGAGTGGGTCAGCACCACACTACCAAGCATTAAGTAACCAGCAACAGCAGTCAACTGTTGGCATGGGAAGCAAGAACATGGGAGGAAACCCACCCCCACACACCCCTCCAAGGTATAGGTGCATGTGTAGGCCTGAAAGTCAAGGGTGGTGCAGGAAAACACTAAAAAAAAAAAAAAAAAAACCTTCCATAAACCCAACCATTATCTGATAGAATTGCAAACAGAACTGGACAAATTCAAAATTATAGTTGAATATTTCAATATCCTTTCAATCATTGATCAAACAAGTAGACAATCTCTGATGCTGCTGCTGCTGATCTCCAGTAGCTGCTGCTGCTAAGTCACTTCAGTCGTGTTCGACTCTGTGCGACCCCATAGATGGCAGCCCACCAGGCTCCTGTGTCCCTGGGATTCTCCAGGCAAGAATACTGGAGTGGGTTGCCATTGCCTTCTCCGAAATAATATCTAAGGATATACAAAAAACCTGAACACCACTGGCAGTTAAACTGATTTCACTAAAATTTATAGAACACTCCACTCAAATACAATAGTGCACATGGAAAATTCATCAAAATATAGATAGATCTATATATAGATCAAAAAATAATCCTCAATTTTTTAAATTGAATTCATTTAGAGTATATTTTCTAGCTGAAAAGGTAATGAAGTAGAACTAATAACAAAAATTTAGGAAAATTTCCAAATATTTGGAAATTAGCAAACTCCTGAATAATAATATTGAATGGTTTGCCTTGAAAATGAACAGAGATCATTCTGTCGTTTTTAAGATTGCATCCAAGTACTGTATTTTGGACTCTTATTGACAATGATGCCTACTCCATTTCTTCTAAGGGATCCCTGCCCACAGTAGTAGATATAATGGTCATCTGAGTTAAATTCACCCATTCCAATCCATGTTAGTTCGCTGATTCCTAGAATGTCAACACTCACTCTTGCCATCTCCTGTTTGACCTCTTCTTATACAATATTGCTCTTTACAGCATCGGACCTTGCTTCTATCACCAGTCACATTCACAACTGGGTATTGTTTTTGCTTTGGCTTCATCCCTTCATTTTTTCTGGAGTTATTTCTCCACTGATCTCCAGTAGCATATTGGGCACCTACCGACCCGGGGAGTTCCTCTTTCAGTATCCTATCATTTTGCCTTTTCATACTGTTCATGGGGTTCTCAAGGCAAGAATACTGAAGTGGATTGCCATTCCCTTCTCCAGTGGACCACATTCTGTCAGACCTCTCCACCATGACCCGCCTGTCCTGGGTGGCCCCACATGGCATGGCTTAGTTTCATTGAGTTAGACAGGCTGTGGTCCGTGTGATCAGATTGGCTAGTTTTCTGTGATTATGGTTTCAGTGTGTCTGCCCTCTGATGCCCTCTCACAACACCTATCATCTTACTTAGGTTTCTCTTACCTTGGATGTGGGGTATCTCTTCACAGCTGCTCCAGCAAAGCGCAACCATTGCTTCTTACCTTGGACGAGGGGTATCTCCTCACAGCCACCCCTCCTGACCTTGAACATGGAGTAGCTCCTCTCGGCCCTCCTGCACCCACTGCTCCTTGGATGTGGGGTTGCTCCTCTCGGCCGCCGCCCCTGACCTCGGGCATGGGGTAGCTCCTCTCGGCCACACTTCTGTGTGGTCCGTCGCAGCCAGCGCACTTCTGCATGACCCGTTGCATATTAAAAAGCAGAGACATTACTTTGCCAACAAAGGTCCGTCTAGTCAAGGCTATGGTTTTTCCAGTGGTCATGTATGGATATGAGAGTTGGACTATGAAGAAAGCTAAGCACTGAAGAATTGATGCTTTTGAACTGTGGTGTTGGAGAAGACTCTTGAGAGTCCCTTGGACTGCAAGGAGATCCAATCAGTCCATCCTAAAGGAGATCAGTCCTGGGTGTTGATTGGAAGGACTGATGCTGAAGCTGAAACTCCAGTACTTTGGCCACCTCATGCGAAGAGTTGACTCACTGGAAAAGACTCTGCTGCTGGGAGGGATCGGGGGCAGGAGGAGAAGGGGATAACAGAGGATGAGATGGCTGGATGGCATCACCGACTAGATGGACATGAGTTTGAGTGAACTCTGCGAGCTGGTGATGGACAGGGAGGCCTGGCATGCTGCGATTCATGGGGTCGCAAAGAGTCTAACATGACTGAGTGACTGAACTGAACTGAATAACAATAAAAACACATGTACTAAAACTTGTCTGGATGAAGCTAAAGTAGTGTTTAGGATGAAATTTACATAGCATTTAACAGCTATAATTAGAGAAGGCTTTATTCAATGGTGTCAATTTCATCTTAAGACTAGAAAAAGAAATCAAAGCTAATGCAATCAGAATAATGAAACTACACAAAAGTCAATGAAAACAAAAAAAAATGATAGAAAAGAATCATGAAATCAAAATGCTAGTTCTTTGAAAAGATTACTAAATCTGACTTTTCAGTTCAGTTCACTCAGTCGTGTCCGACTCTTTGCGACCCCATGAATCACAGCATGCCAGGCCTCCCTGTCCATGACCATCTCCCGGAGTTCACTCAAACTCATGTCCATCTAGTCAGTGATGCCATCCAGCCATCTCATCCTCTGTCATCCCCTTCTCCTCCTGCCCCCAATCCCTCCCAGCATCAGGGTCTTTTCCAATTAGTCAATTCTTCATATCAGGTGGCCAACTCTTCACATCAGGTGGCCAAAGTATTGGAGTTTCAGCTTCAGTATCAGTCCTTCCAATCAACACCCAGGACTGATCTCCTTTAGGATGGACTGGTTGGATCTCCTTGCAGTCCAAGGGACTCTCAAGAGTCTTCTCCAACTCCACAGTTCAAAAGCATCAATTCTTTGGCGCTCAGCTTTCTTCATAGTCCAACTCTCACATCCATACATGACCACAGGAAAAACCATAGCCTTGACTAGACGGACCTTTGTTGGCAAAGTAATGTCTCTGCTTTTGAATATGCTATCTAGGTTGGTCATAACTTTCCTTCCAAGGAGTAAGCATCTTTTAATTTTATGGCTGCAATCACCATCTGCTGTATTTTTGGAGCCCCCAAAAATAAAGTCTGACACTGTTTCCACTGTTTCCCCATAAATGAAAGGAAACAACACCTTAACTTAAAAAAAAAAAAAGTAGTATCTCCTCCTCTGTCATATTGGGGGAAAAAAAATCATCTTCCCAGTCATAGAGACAGTTCCATCCTGTGGTCACCACTTCTACCCAGTAAATAAGCAATAGAAACAACCTAATCTTATACTCAGGCTAGCCTTCACATGTAGTATAGCCTTCACATCTACTAGTGGCTATTTGTTTAATAGTCAAATTTCTAGAGATGTTTGACTTTCACACCATCACTCCCTCAGACTTCCCCTCAGCACATGATTCTGAATTTGTGATAAGAATGGTAAGTAGAATTTCTAGATAAGACTGATATGAAGTGATGACTATGATGTGTACTAAATATTAATTTATGACAAAAGCAAAAGTATAGGGGTAAGAATATTATGAACATTCATGTTGTAAAGGAACAACCCATAGACCACCAACAAGAGGCTTACTGCCAGGCAAAATTATTAAATCATTGAAATATTTCTTTGATGCCACTATTCACAATGCTTTAATCCATTTCTCATCTCTGCCCATTAAAACTTGCTCTTATTAGGAAAGAACCAAGGGTACAAAGAACTGAGAACAGCTTCAAATGCTACCTCACTCAAGGAAAGAGAAATGAGGGAGAGAAACATTTGCTGGGTCAGACATTTTATATATATCATCCCATTTCTTCTTCACAAAGCCATGTGATTTAGAAACTATTATGCCCATTTCACAGAGGAGAAAACCGAGGCCTAAGGACATGAAATCCAAAGCTTATCAAGTTCCAAAGCCCACATTCCTTCTGTCATAACACACTACCTCTCTCCAAGGAGAAGACTGTATTACAATAAGGACAAGAGCCTTAAACTAAAAAAAAAAAAAAAAACCCTAGAGATTAAATTATATAGAGCCCTACACAAAGGTGCTAGTGGTAAAGAACCCTTCTGCCAATGCAGGAGACACGAGACTGGGTTTGATCTCTGGGTCAGGAAGATCCCCTGGAGAAGGGAATGGCAACCTACTCCAGTATTCTTGCCTGGAAAATCCTATAAACAGAGGAGCCTGGCGTGCTATGGTCCATAGGTCACACAGAGTTGGATATGACTGAAACGACTTTGACTGCACAAACACTACACACAGAGAGACATAAATAAGTATATGCAGAAACTAATAAAACTTAAATCAGTCTTGTAGTCTAGTTAACAGTATTATACCAATGTCAGATTCCTGGTTTTGAAATTATTCAACAATTTTATGTAAGATTAACATTAGAGGAAGCTAAGCAGAGTGCACAAGAAACTCTCTGTACTATTTTTGTAACTTCCCATGGTCTTTAATTATTTCAAAATAAAAAGTTATACTTATCTCTCAGTAGAGATGAATAAAAAATAAATCTCTACTAGTGTTGACGGGAAGGTAGCATCCCCAGTCCCTTTAGTTCATACCATGGAAGTAGTCATCAACTCTGCTTCCATGTAAGGTCAGCCTTGGCTGCCGGAAATCTACTCTGGTTGTACAAAATAGATCATTAGATGGAAAACAGGGGCCTTTTTCCCCTTAGCATTGATGTGTAGTGGAGCTCCAGTTCTGATCAAATTCTTTCATAGGGATGTCCTCCCAAAAGTATCCTCATTTCTGTATCTTGCTGGATGTATATGTCACCATCCATGAAGCCTAATATGTATGAAAGTGCAAAAGAGATGGGCTGGTTTCACCGGATTCTTGTTAGAGACAGTGTGATGTTATAGGAAGAGAATCAGCCATGGAATCAGAAAGACCAATTCTACAACTTTGTGATCTTGAGCAGTGTATTTAACATTTCTTAACCTCAATTTTCTCTCTGTAAAATTGGGGTACAAATCTACATAATCATATGAGACAATGACTGTCAATCACAAATTTAATATGACTAGCTTTCTTATTATTAAACACTGATGATTGCTTTGAACAGAAGGTTTACTGTCCTGGATACTTCACACTGTATGTGGAACAAGCAAGTGACAACTCAAAGGCCCCTTATGAGGTTATTTCACCAGTCCACATTCACAAATCTCCATGCAGAAATGTGTTCAGCTATTTTCCATGGTCTGAATTTGCATGCAGATATATTTCAGCTTCCGGCCCAAACTCTGTGTGATAAAATTAATCCTTGGAGCTGCTGAATTATAAGGCTGGAGGCTTCCACTGGAGGTCCCAGTGTTAGTCATAGCTCTGAATTTATGAACTCATAAAACATTAACTGCATTTCTCAGTGATTTGTGTCTGATTCTGTTTTTCACACATGATTCGTAAGTGAAGTATGCTATCCCCAGATGACATCAGTGCCCTGATAAACCTATAAAATTGCTCTTGTGTTTAATTGTCCTCACTACCTAGAAATATAAAAACTGAATGATATGAAGATGAATAAACAATCTACACATTTCATACAACTAGTGGTTTCATTGTCCTATGCTGGAAGAGTATGAGTGGGCCAAATCCTGACATTAGGTAAATGGGCTCTATTAGCAGGAGTCCGAGTAGGATGACTAGGCTTTCCTGGTGATCCCCAAGGAACTTTTATTTTCTTACAATTCCTTTAAGGATAGTGGTACACATTGTTTTGGGGAATATTGCTATCAGTATTTGCTGTAGTGAAGGTTAATCATCTCTCAGACCAGGACCATGGTAACAGGTAGGCAGTACCAAATTTCACAAAGCCTTGGCTCTGACATATGGATGGCAAATAAATACATGAAAAAATGTCCAACATTGCTCATTATTAGAGAAATGCAAATGAAAATTATAATGAGGTATCACCATACACCAGTCAGAATGGTCATCATCAAAAATTCTACAAACAATAAATGCTGGAGAGGGTGTGGAGAAAAAGGAATCCTCCTGCACTGTTGGTGGGAACATAAACTGATGCAGCCATTAAGGGACACAGTATGAAGATTCCTTAAAAAACTGGGGATAAATTTACCATATGTCCCAGCAATCCCACTATTGGGCATATACACTGAGAAAACTACAACTCTAAAAGACACATGTACCCCAATGTTCATTGCAGCACTATTTACAATATCCAGGACATGGAAGCAACCTAAATGTCCAGAGACAGATGAATGCATAAAGAAGTTGTGGTACATTTATACAATGGAATATTACTCTGCCAAAAAAAGGAAGAAATCTGAGTCAGCTGTAGTGAGGTGGATGAACCTAGAGCCTCTTTTACAGAGTGAAGTCAGTCACAAAGGGAAAAATAAGTATCATATATTAATGCATATATATGGAATCTAGTACTGGAAAAGAGTACTGATGAACCTAGAAGAGAATGGACTTGTGGACACGGTGAGGGAAGGTGATGGTGGGAGGAATTGATGTATACCTGTGGTGGATTCATTTTGATATTTGGCAAAACTAATACAATTATGTAAAGTTTAAAAATAAAAAAAAATTAATAAAAAATTAAAAAAAAACAACAACAAAAAAAGAAAAAGTAGCATTGACATATAGACACTGTCATGTGTAAAAGAGTTAGTGGAAAGTTGCTAAATAACACAAAGAACCCACCCTGGCTCTCTGTGATGATCTAGAGTGGTGGGATGGCGGGGGGGTGGGGGGGGAAGGGAGGTTTGGAAGGGAAGGGATATATATGTATATGTATATATATAAATTATGACTGATTTGTGTTGTACATATGCAGAAACCAACACAATTTTGTAAAGCAATTTTCTACCAATTAAATAAATAAAACAAATACTTTTTTTAAAAGATATGCAAATACTGTGCAAGGCTGACTTCTTCAAATAGAACAGAGACAATTCTTGTTTGTGTATTTGGTCATCAAATTCAAAAATGGCAAAAGGACAGAAATGAATCAAGTATTAAGGCCATTGCAGCCTGATACAAAGCCAGGGTCAGGCTACACAATCCCCATGGTCATAAAAGTCACAAGCATAAAGAATTTCCCAAGAGCCTGGAATGGGGAAAAGAGAGGAAGATAAGGAAACAGACAGGAGATGGGAAGGAAGAGAGGGTGAGATGTATGGAAACAGTAAAAAGGAAGCAGACAAAAGAGGAACCTAACAAAAGGGGAATAGAGCACTTCAGAGGCCTCAGGCAAAGTGAAGTAATTCCCAACTGAAGGGCCAGACAGCAAAGCAGCATAGGAATTCAAAAGGACAGATCAACCTCCCTCAAGCGCCTTGCCATATAATCTGCCAACTAAAACAGGAGAATTTGAGGGATGAAAAGAGGATCCCCTTAATAATTATGCCATAACTACAGGTACATATTGGGTTTATCTAGGGCAGACTGGGATGCATGGTCAATCTTCCTGTAGTTCAGTTCAGTCGCTCAGTCGTGTCCGACTATTTGCGACCCCATGAATCGCAGCATGCCAGGCCTCCCTGTCCATCACCATCTCCTGGAGTTCACTCAAACTCATGTCCATCGAGTCGGTGATGCCATCCAGCCATCTCATCCTCTGTCATCCCCTTTTCCTTCTGCCCCCAATCCCTTCCAACATCAGAGTCTTTTCCAATGAGTCAACTCTTCGCATGAGGTGGCCAAAGTATCGGAGTTTAAGCTTTAACATCATTCCTTCCAAAGAACATCCAGGGCTGATCTCCTTTAGAATGGACTGGTTGGATCTCCTTGCAGTCCAACGGACTCTCAAGAGTCTTCTCCAACACCACAGTTCAAAAACATCAATTCTTCACCACTCAGCTTTCTTCACAGTCCAACTCTTACATCCATACATGACCACAGGAAAAACCATAGCCTTGACTAGATGGACATTTGTTGGCAAAGTAATGTCTCTGCTTTTCATTTTTTTTTTTTTGTAATAAAGTTTTATTAAAGTATAAAGGAGATAGAGAAAGCTTCTGACATAGGCATCAGAAGCGGGCAGAAAGAGTACCCCTCTCTGCTTTTCAATATGCTATCTAGGTTGGTCATAACTTTTCTTTCAAGGAGTAAGCCTCTTTAATTTCATGGCTGCAGTCACCATCTGCAGTGATTTTGGAGCCCAAAAAAATAAAGTCTGACACTGTTTCCACTGTTTCCCCATCTATTTCCCAGGAAGTGATGGGACCAGATGCCATGATCTTCATTTTCTGAATGTTGAGCTTTAAGCCAACTTTTTCACTCTCCTCTTTCACTTTCATCAAGAGGCTTTTTAGTTCCTCTTCACTTTCTGCCATAAGGGTGGTGTCATCTGCATATCTGAGGTTATTGATATTTCTCCTGGCAATCTTGATTCCAGCTTGTGCTTCTTCCAGCCCAGCGTTTCTCATGATGTACTCTGCATATAAGTTAAATAAGCAGGGTGCCAATATACAGCCTTGACGCTGTATAATGTAATCTTCTTGTAAGCTCCTCTCTGATCAGGCTTCTACCTGCCTGCCTCCTTATCCTACTCTGTGAAGCAGAAGCCAGCTCTCCTAAGAGCAACAGCCAACTTCTTTGCCATGAAGGAGCTCCTGCCCATGTTGCACTCATGATCCCTAACTGATTATTTCAACATCCAAGGCCCACTGATAAAGAACAAACACCAGACCTCACCACCACCACCACCTTTTCATCCACAGAATTTAGTGCAGCCCTGATTGGACAGTCACGTATGGTCCCTATACTCTGAACATTACCTCTGGGAAAGGAGTAAACCAACAGACTCATTTTCCTTAGGAAATGTGCACAAGATGGAGAAGCTCTATAGTCAGCAAAAACAAGACTGGGAGTTGATTGTGGCTCAGATCATGAACTCCTTATTGCCAAATTCAGACTTAAATTGAAGAAAGTAGGGAAAACCACTAGACCATTCATGTATGACCCAAATCAAATCCCTTATGATTATACAGTGGAAGTGAGAAATAGATTTAAGGGACTAGATCTGATAGATAAGAGTGCCTGATGAACTATGGAATGAGGTTCATGACATTGTACAGGAGACAGGGATCAAGACCATACCCATGGAAAAGAAATGCAAAAAACAAAATGGCTGTCTGAGGAGGCCTTACAAATAGCTGTGAAAAGAAGAGAAGCGAAAAGCAAAGGAGAAAAGGAAAGATATAAGCATCTGAATGCAGAGTTCCAAAGAATAGCAAGGAGAGATAAGAAAGCCGTCCTCAGTGATCAATGCAGAGAAATAGAGGAAAACAACAGAATGGGAAAGACTAGAGATCTCTTCAAGAAAATTAGAGATACCAAGGGAACATTTCATGCAAAGATGGGCTTGATAAAGGACAGAAATGGTATGGACCTAACTGAAGCAGAAGATATTAAGAAGAGATGGCAAGGATACACAGAAGAAATAATCAAAAAAGATCTTCATGACCAAGATAATCATGATGGTGTGATCACTCACTTAGAGCCAGATATCCTGGAATGTGAAGTCAAGTGGGCCTTAGAAAGCATCACTATGAACAAAGCTAGTGGAGGTGATGGAATTCCAGTTCAGCTATTTCAAATCCTGAAAGATGATGCTGTGAAAGTGCTGCACTCAATATGCCAGCAAATTTGGAAAACTCAGCAGTGGCCACAGGACTGGAAAAGGTCAGTTTTCATTCCAATCCCAAAGAAAGGCAAAGCCAAAGAATGCTCAAACTACCACACAATTGCACTCATCTCACATGCTAGTAAAGTAATGCTCAAAATTCTCCAAGCCAGGCTTCAGCAATACGTGAACCATGAACTTCCTGATGTTCAAGCTGGTTTTGGAAAAGGCAGAGGAACCAGAGATCAAATTGCCAACATCCGCTGGATCATCAAAAAAGGAAGAGAGTTCCAGAAAAACATCTATTCCTGCTTTATTGACTATGCCAAAGCCTTTGACTGTGTGGATCACAATAAACTGTGGAAAATTCTGAAAGAGATGGGAATACCAGACCACCTGACCTGCCTCTTGAGAAACCTATATGCAGGTGAGGAAGCATCAGTTAGAACCAGACATGGAACAACAGACCGGTTCCAAATAGGAAAAGGAGTACTTCGAGGCTCTATATTGTCACCCTGCTCATTTAACTTCTATGCAGAGTATATCATGAGAAACGCTGGGCTGGAAGAAGCACAAGCTGGAATCAAGATTGCCGGGAGAAATATCAATAACCTCAGATATGCAGATGACACCACCCTTATGGCAGAAAGTGAAGAGGAACTAAAAAGCCTCTTGATGAAAGTGAAAGAGAAGAGTGAAAAAGTTGGCCTAAAGCTCAACATTCAGAAAATTAAGATCGTGGTATCCAGTCCCACCACTTCATGGGAAATAGATGGAGAAACAGTGGAAACAGTGTCAGACTTTATTTTGGTGGGCTCCAAAATCACTGCAAATGGTGACTGCAGCCATGAAATTAAAAGACGCTTACTCCTTGGAAGGAAAGTTATGACCAACCTAGATAGCATATTCAAAAGCAGAGACATTACTTTGCCAACAAAGGTCCGTCTAGTCAAGGCTATGGTTTTTCCAGTGGTCATGTTTGGACGTGAGAGTTGGACTGAGAAGAAAGCTGAGTGCTGAAGAATTGATGCTTTTAAACTGTGGTGTTGGAGAAGACTCTTGAGAGTCCCTTGGACTGCAAGGAGATCCAACCAGTCCATTCTAAAGGAGATTAGCCCTGGGTGTTCTTTGGAAGGAATGATGCTAAAGCTGAAACTCCGGTACTTTGGCCACTTCATGCGAAGGGTTGACTCATTGGAAAAGACTCTGATGCTGGGAGGGGTTGGGGGCAAGAGGAGAAGGGGATGACAGAGGATGAGATGGCTGGATGGCATCACCGACTCAATGGACATGAGTTTGAGTGAACTCTGGGAGTTGGTGATGGACAGGGAGGCCTGGCATGCTGCAATTCATGGGGTCGCAAAGAGCCAGACATGACTTAGCGACTGAACTGAACTGAACTGATCAGTTTTGTTTGGTCAAATTTGATTTATAACAAGATCTCTTATTTACTATCTATACTTTGAAGAGGAAATGTAAAACTACTCTTCTGTCTAGTGGATAAACCCCATAGTCCAGGAACGGATAATAGAGACAACCTCTCTCCTGATGCTTATAAGGACTGTGGAACCCAGTCTCTAGTGACTGTCATTTCGTTTCTTGTCATAGCTCTTTGCTTAGCCCTCCCAAAGTGATTTTCACCTCCTACATTTTTTTTCCCTAAAACTCCAATATAGGTTGTTCTGGCCTGTTGCTTAGACTAAAGTGCACCAATTGTCTTTCTGCTTAGTCTTGATTGTCAAGACTCTGCTATTTCCCTTTTTCTGGCTTCTGAGCACTACGTTCTGTGGCAAGTTCATGTGACTGAGCTTTTTTTCCTTAGGAGTTCTTTTCCAAGAGACTCTGAGGTCCTTGATAAGAACTGACTTTTGGCAAATGTGCCTCACAGTCCTTCCAGATGTACCCAGAGATGCCCAATTAGTAGAGTAATACCAGCTTAGACTTCAACTGGGACTATTCACTACACTTACAATAACTCTACGTCTGACAAAGATCAAGGGTTATCTTTTTACAGTTAACTGAGACTGAGAGGGTAAGACTTACCCAAAGGCACACTGTTGAGAAAGTAGAGAGGCAGAACTGTATTCTAAGGGTAATTTGTACTCACCAACAGGAAAACCAACCAAAAAAAAAAAAAAAACAGTAAATTTTGTACAATAAACATAATAACAAAATCACTAAACCAATTGTATGCAGATAATTTAGATATTTAACATCTTTGTATCTTCACTTTGACCCCAGGGTCTAATCATTAGTAGATGTTTACTACATATCTGTCAATTGTCTCATGGGTATGCTGACTACAGCAGGGCCTTATCTCATGTTAAACATTTCACAACAGACACTGTTCGGGTTGTCAAACTAAATATCTTCCTTTAGCTTCAAACAACTCACACTGAGTGCCAGAGATGCATTTCATAATCAAAAATGAACCCAGAAGTGGAGCATTTAGAAGGGTCCATTAGAAGCATACCAGGGCTTGAAACCTTCCAAGTACAGAAGGGAAGTCATGCACATATTCATCCCCCAAATAGCCTCACAGCCCAGAGCTAGCAAAAACTGGTAAGATACTCTAGGATAATGTGCAGCAATTACACTATCAGTCTTTTGTTAAGACTATTAATGCACCACCTTTTCAAAAAAAAAAAAAAAGCATTGGAAATCCAAGTCTCTGCCAGCTTGTGCCCATGGAAACAATTCTGCCTGCAGAAATTGTCCCACCAGGGAACAAGATAGCATAGCTCCAAGGTGCTTCTCCAAGCACAGTGTAAGTTCAAAATGACTTATCTCGCCCTACAATTCACTAGTGGCCCATAATTTGACCATTTTCTTCCCACAATCACTCCTTTATCCCCTAAGAAAGGGAAAAAAATTAAACTTTAGACCCCCAAAGCAAGGGAAATGATGGGTCAGTCTATCTGAACAAAAAATAAGTGATTGACTGGCTAACTTGTTCTGCGATAGTGGCAGAGGGGAAGGATTTATTGCTCGTCTCAGGCATCCTTCAATCTGACCTGCAAAGTGAGCAGATGTAAAGTAACCTTAGCTTGGTGCTGATGGTTCTTTGGCTCAACTCCAAAGCCACTTCCATTATTTGCATTTTACAAACAGGACACACACCTGTCTTTGCCATACCAAGGTCACTCAATATCGAGACCATTAAATCCTCTCTAAAATAAAGCCCCATTAGCAAGACTAATTAAACAATGCCTGAATACACTAAGCAGTGCTTTTGCTTTAGAAATGCTTTTTCACTGTTCTGGCGCTCCTTAGCAGAAAGCTAGTTGTCAATAAGGAAGAGTGTTTGCATCATTAGGTTAAAACCCTTCCTTCTCCTCCTTCAACACCCCCTGTCACTTACACACACACACCACTACCACCATAAACTTAGGTCTAGACAAGTCTGGGAAAGACTTAGACTTTAAGATCTAGAGTTTGGTTTATTGCAGCAGTTAGCATTTCAGCCTATAAAATGCTTCTCTCTCATTTTCTAGCACTCCCTATGAACCGAAGTGAGCTCCCATTCCATAATTCCACAGGCTGCGTCATTATGCATGGCTCACAGTACTTTAGGGAAAAGGTGAAATGTAAACAGTTCCATCCGAGCACACATTATCAAACAGAGCCTGCAGTATGGGCAGGTGGTGGACAACCTTGGACAGGACATCAGTGTTTAAGGTGGAAACTTCTCCCACAAAATATGGCAAGGAAGGAGGAAGAAGACAAAGAATTATACCCAAAATCTCATAAAGCCAGGGCAGGTTAAATTCTTACTGCTGGTGTCACCCTGTGTCAGATTTTGACAAGATAAAAGTAATTCCCTTCAAACAAAATTTTGACATACAGGAAGGAGGCTTCTCTATCTACCTGACACCAATACAAGTAGGACTAGACCATCCTCGTGTTGTGACATGATGCTCTTAATTTTCTATGGCTCTAGTCCAGTCAGATTGATCTCAACATATACTGCCTGCAATGGAGAGTAGCAACATTTCATTCTATTGCTCAGGAACTTTTAATGAGTTTAGATAAAATGAGAGTAACAGGACAAAAAATAAAAACAATGTCAGCCACCAACTCTCTACTACCCTACTTCCCAGGCAATTTTAACCCTTCACTATTTTATTAAAGTCACAACTAGCCAGATAATGCTCAATAAATAACATTCATTCCTACCTCTGTGACTTTATTCACTCTGGTTCATACGTCTTCCTTTCAAAAGTCTATCTTGCTGCTATATTTAGTCTCTCTCACCCTCTCCATGAAGTCTTCCTTTCCCAAACTTCTGGGGTAGTGGTTTTCAAACCTTAGCATACCTCAGAATCCCCTGTAGGGCTTGTTAAAACTAAGATTCCTGAGCCTCACCTGCAGTTTGAATCAGAAAGTTTGAGGCCTGAAAATTTGCATTTCTATCAAGTTCCCTGGAATGATGCTGATGCTGCTAGTGGTTTAGTATATCTAGCACTGGACTGTGTATTTTATATATTGTCATTTATTGTTCTTCAATTGATTTATGAACATATTATATAAGATTTTATGCTGGAATAAACAGAAAACCCAATGCAAACTGACTTAAACAAAAAGTAGATTTATTTTCTCACTTAACTGGATCATCCAGATATTGGTTGACCCAATACTTCAATGATGTTTCAAGGACTCAATTTCCTTACATCTTTCTGCTCTGACATCCTCAGTGTCAGCTTTATCCTAAAACTGGTTCTTCTCTTGGCAATCATACAGTTGCCAGCTACGATTAAGACTACATATTTCTTATTAATCTCCAAAGGGACACACAGACATCTTAGCAGTATTCCAAACAAAAGAATTAAAACTCACCCTCATTAGGTAACCTGAAACACATAGTCTATGAAGGACAGGGGTCGATATAACGAGGAAAATTTGAGTCTTGTTAGGAAGAGAATGTATCCTGTAAAGGCACCCAGCAAATGTCTACTACACAACTCAGCCAGAGTATAAAATCAACTAGGGCAGTGATGGCATCATCTGTAGCTCTTCTACCACACAGGGAACATTCAATAAAGGGATGACTTACTGCTTTTCAAAAAAAAATTCTACCAATTGATCGGGATATAGCCTTATAATATAGACAATCACTTAACTGAGTTCTGTTCCAGATCAACCAACTGTTTGTATTACACACAAAATATGTTGGTAAGAGCATTCTGTATTTTTCTTATATACATCTACATAAGCAAGCAAGAGTTCAGACTTTTATGTTAAAATGGAAAAAAAATTTGTTTACCATGAAAATACCTAATTCTCTATTTTTAAAAATTTTATGGAAGTACAGCTGTATAGGAAAGTGACTCAGTTATACATAAATATTCTTTTTCATATTCTTTTCCAATATAGTTTATCACAGGATATTGAACATAGTTCCCTATGCTATACAGTAGGACCTTATTGTTTTCCATTCTATGTGATAGTTTGCATCTGCTAATCCCAAACTCCCAATCCTTTTCTTCCCATCTAATTCCATTTAAAATTAATTTTTTATCCAAAACATTCATGAAAAACTAACTCCACGACCTCAACCAAAAGTTTGGGGTCTGACGATGAGGGTAGCTCTTATGGCCATGTACTATTGTAATTGTTAGAAAACTCTATTTTATATATTGAACTAAAAATCAGTTTCCTTAGAACTTTAACTTATTGATCTTCATTCTACTATTAGGGGCTATGCCAAACAAATCTTTCTTAGGGTACTGCCTGAACCTTAGGACATATGTTCGAATGTAGGTGTCTTATACACTGGAAATTAACAAGAGCATTTTTCATATGCTACTTCAAAGAAAAACAAATTTGAGAAAGCATGGTAAGTGGTTATATTAGTTTCCTGGGCTACCATAACAAAATTCCACAAACTAGGTGGCTCACAACAAAAGAAATGTATACTCTCACAGTTCTAGAGGCTAGATGTGCAAAATTAAGGTGTTAGCAGGACCATGCTCTTTCTGAAAGCTCTAGGGAAGAACCTTTCCTTTCCTCTTCCTAGTATCTGGTGGTGGCCTGCAATTCTTGGCTTTTCTTGGCAGCATCACTCCACTCTCTGCCTCGATCATTACATGGTCTTTTTCCTGTGCTCCTCTTTTGTATCTCTGTGATGGAAAAAGAGTCAAGAAAGATTCAAAAGGTAAGGACTCACATCCACCACTGTTGGCTCTGAATGGCTCTGAAGATGCAGGAAGCAGGCCACAAGCCAAGAAATGCAGGTGACCTCCACAAGCTGGATTGTCTATCAGCTGATAGCCAACAAGGAACTGAAAGGAGATGAATTCTACCAATAATCTGAGTAAGCAGAAAATGGAATCCCCCCAAAGCTTCCAGAAAGGAATCCTTCAGGAAACTTTAGTCCAGCAAGAGCCTTGTCAGACTTTTGACCTACAGAACCATAACATATTGAATTTGTGTTGTTTTAAGGCACTAAGTTTTTGGTAATTTGTTATAGCAACAATATAAAACTAATACAGTAGGTTAATAATAGTTATTTTATTATCATCATCATAATCTCTACCACTACCACCCACAGACCAAAAAGACATTAAGTCTCAGAATGATTAAGTATTATTCTTAAGGTCACATAGGTAGTAAGAAGCAGAGCAGGAATTTAAACAGAAGTATGCCAGACAGCTGAGGCCATGTTTATCACAATGCATCCCAAGAAACAGTGAGATCCCAAAGAAATAAATCTTAGAAGAAATAAAAATGACATTATCCCTGTGCATCTCACAGAGCATTTACAGTGATGCCAATAAATATAGGCAGGCAGATTTTCTGATCTTTGAAAATATCTGACTTCAAAAGCAGAGTTGGCTTTTAGAATAACTTTAGAATAACTATAGCATGAGCAAATGTTTATTTGTAAACCTTCTCTCCCTTTCTTTTCCTTAATAACTCCTTCATCCCTCTCTCCAATATCCAACCAATATAAAATATCTTCACAGAGCAAATGGCCAAGAATAGACAAAATGATCCTGAAAAGCTGAGGAGATTTGCTCCCCTCTCCAAAATCTTAAAAACTTATAAAGTGACACTAACTAGGATGAGATAAGAAAATAGACCGATGGAATGGAGAATCCAGAACATAAAACTTTGCATATATGAAAACCAGATATATGACAGAGTTAGCCACTAAAGATCAGAAGGGAAATAATGGACTCTTTTATAAATGGTTCTGGGCCAACTATTTATATGGATGAAAAAATAAAACTGAATCCCTACATCACACCATATAAAATCAGTTGCAGATCAATTAAAGAAGGTTTCATTTGAAAGGTGAAGTTTAAAAAAAAATTTTAAGGGAAAATATTTTTTAGGATCTCAGGTTAGAGAAAACATTCTAAGTATATCAGTAAAATGCCTATCATAAAGAAAAGACTGATAAATCTGAAGCATCGAAATTGAGAACTTGTGTATCACAAGACACCACAAAGTAGTTAAAAGGCAACTTATAAACTTAGAGGAGATGAAATTAAGTCATGTAACTGGCAAAGAATTAGTATCAGAAAGACATGAACAATCCCTATAAATAGGGAAAACACAAATTGTGCAATAGAAAAATGGTCCAATGATATGAACAGGTTTTTGACCAAAGAAGAATTCTAAGTGGCCTATAAAACATGGGCTTCCCTTGTGGCTCAGCTGGTAAAGAATCCGCCTACAATACAGACCTGGGTTCGATCCCTGGGTTGGTAAGATCCCCCTGGAGAAGGGAAAGTCTACTCACTCCAGTATTTTGGCCTGGAGAATTCTATGGACTGTATAGTCCATGGAGTTGCAAACAGTCAGACACAACTGAGCGATTTTCACTTTCTTTCACTTATAAAACATGAAAAGCAGGTGGTGGGTAGGTGGCCTGGATGCAGCCCTAGAGAAAACCTCTCTCCCTTTCTTCCCCCATCTTTTCCAGACCCTTAGTTTGGGGACAGTCCTTCTGTCCAGTCATGCCAAAGAGGAAAGTTACCTTCCAAAGTGTGAGAGATGAGGATTAGGAGGATAAAATCAGTGTCCCCAAGAAAAAATTAGTGGACCCTGTGGCTGGGGTAGGGGGTCCTGGGAGCCACTTCGAAGGCAAACACTCTTTGGACAGTGATGAGAAGGAGAATGATGATGAAGGGTCCAGCAAATATGACATATTGGCCTCAGAGGATGTGGAAGGTCAGGAAGAAGCCACACTCTCCAGTGATGGAGGTGTGAGGATCATACTCTTCAAGCTGCAGGAGGAGATAGAGGAAGGTCACTTTGAGGCTGATGGCAACTATTTCTTGAACTGGGATGCTCAGATCTGAGACAGTTGGCCAGACAACATTGATTGGGTGAAGATCAGAGAGCAGCCTCTGTCAGACTCAGAGGATGATGACAGCTTGGCCAGATTCCAATGAGCACCCAAGCCCTACTGGAGGGAAGTCTAGAGCTGATGTTGCTAAGAGAGACAGTGGCTGGACACTGAGGCATCTGGGAACTTGAGGGGGAGGCAAAGGGGGCAAAACGCGGGCTAGGTAGCCCAGTTCCCCTCATGAAGGCTACTTTCAGGATGGGATTTATTGCTGGAAGCCGGATCCTCCTCGTCACCAGTTCTAGAAATCCAAACAGACTGACTTTGACCTCTACATCTGAGCCTACTGAGGGTGGTCCCTTCTTTCCTGGACTTTGTGGAGGAGGCTCTGGCTGTGTCAGGCAGTGAGGATGTTGGGGCCCACTTTTCAGTCAACTTCCTTTTCCCAATAAAAGTCTTTAGCTGTGTGTTTGGAGGGGAAACAAGAAAA
Organism: Bos grunniens; assembly: GCF_055505025.1. NCBI lineage: Eukaryota > Metazoa > Chordata > Mammalia > Artiodactyla > Bovidae > Bos > Bos grunniens. Next base: position 140,870,202 of record NC_141194.1, read on the forward strand.
GCCGCAAACCAATTTTAAGCAGAGAAACACAAAATAAAAACATAATGATATGAATTTTACAACAAAATTTATAATAAATTAAAAGTCTGTTAATAAACGTTGGTGAAGATGAGGAGTAACAAAACTTTTACACTCTGCTGATACACTGATATGAATTCTTTGGAAAAGCTGAATATGCTTATTCTCTATCATCAAGTAACTTCCTCTCCTATACACATACCCTAGAAAAATTCTTGAACATGTACAAGAAACATCTACAAGAATGTTTCAGGGAGGGAGACTCAAGGAAGGAGACATAGGTATACCTATGGCTGCCTCGTGTTGATATATGTCAGAAACCAACACAATATTGCAAAGCAATTATCCTCTAATTAAAAATAAATGTAAATAAAGAAGAAAAATGTTTCACAGCAGCATTTATAATGCCAAAACCTGAGAACAAACCACTTACTCATCAATAGGAAAAACTTAAATTATAAAATATGTGTACAATGGAATACTGAAAATGAATAAAATACATGCAATGACATAAAAGGATCTCTGAAATATACTGTTAATGAAATAAAGAAAGTCACAGTATTATTCCATCCCTATGAAGTGAAAAACATGCAAATATAAACAATATCTTTATAAATATATATATATATACACACACATACATATGTATGTGATTTTTAAAACTGAAAAGAGCAAGAGGACAGTGAACACACAGTTCGGTACAGTTCCTTCCTATCATGAGGGTACAGCAGTTTTCAAGTGCACTGATAATGCTCTATTTCTTAAGCTAGCTGGTAGATATATGATGCTCATCTATTATTCTCCTGGATATATGACATTTTTATAAACATTTTATACATCAGTTGAGAAAATATGTATTTGAGAAGCGGTAGTCAAACTGTGCTTCATTGAACTGCCTAAAAGATGACTATAGGAGGGGGCAAAAGGATGCCAGAGGTGTGGGAGTGTTAAGGAGGAAAGACTCAGGACTCCCCAACTCTGACTTCACTCAGAGCAGCTGCAGCCTTCTGAATATAGAAAAAGGTTTGAAAACAACTTCAGGTAATTTGCAAAAAGAAGGGTGTGCACTGAGTCACAAGGTCCCCTTGTACACATATATTTGCTTATATATTAGCTATTTGGCAGAAGGCCAAAGAAATCAAAAGCCTAGGTAGCAGTTTGGCATATTTGGTCATGTTAGTTCATCACTCCCTTTGCAAAGTTGTTTTGTAAATAAGAATGAGAACACTTATTCTGTACAGTATGAAATGAAACTCTCACAAGAAGGGTGAGCCTCACTTTACAGTAGACTAGGTTCCCAAAAGGAGAGTACAAATGACATTTCTGTATAACCAGCTCTATCTTTCCACAAACAAATATGATCATTTCTAACATGATTTGTATCCATCTTTGAGTAGTTGTCACTACTGATTTAAACATACAAATATACCAAGAGAATATAATATTTAAAGAAACAAAATGAGAAATTGAGGGATATGGGAAGGCATTTTATAATGTTACAAATCACGTCCCTAATTCATCATGGCTTTTAACTTTGAACTTTCATGTTTAAATAAATGCTCTTATATACAAATACTTAAAGGATTCTGTATAAAAAGGATTTCCAAGTCCTACTGGATGACCTTGTATTCAGTAAAGGAACCACTCTATATTGTTCATCACAAACTAGTGTACCAATAGTGCGGGGAGATTCAGCAGTGTGTGACAAGATTTGGCGCATATCCTGGAACAAATTCCTGGGACTTCACTATTACTCAAAGACTTTAGGGGCAGGGAAAGATTCAAGTGACTTAATTAAGTAATCAAAAGCAGTATTTTTATTAAAACAAACATTCTTAAAAAGAAATCTATATTCATATAGTATTCTTATAATTTTAAAGTACAACTATTCAAAGGAATGTCTTACTTTCAAAAGTACTTAGAACTCTGCCCCTCTTATTCTCACAGTTAAAAGTTTACTCTTCTCTCCCATTATGGGTTACACTGTCAGAGAAGTTTGAGAGGCTAAATCTACAGCATCCAGGCTTCTGCCTTCAGGTACTACTGCGCTTGCACATGCCGTCATGTACATGCATGTTTTCCTTTTCCCCCATTCCAGATTAGTCTCTTTTTCCAGTTAAAGGCTGGTTCCCCCGCACCACTCCATCCCCACCCCGCGCCCCCAAAGCATAACAACAGAAGCCTGCTGCTGCTGCTGAGTCATGTCATTTGTGTCGGACTCTGTGCGACCCCATACACAGCAGCCCACCAGGCTTCCCCGTCCCTGGGATTCCAGGCAAGAACACTGGAGCAGGTTGCCATTTCCTTCTCCAATGCATGAAAGTGAAAAGTGAAAGTGAAGTCGCTCAGTTGTGTCCAACTCTTCATGACCCCATGGATTGCAGCCCACCAGGCTCCTCCATCCATGGGAGTTTCCAGGCAAGAGTACTGGAGTGGGTCGCCTAAGCAACCTCAGAACTGAAACACTTCAAATATTCACTCTCTCCTTCTGCTTGACTTTCTCAGTGGAACGGAAGTAGGTAATAAAGGGTAAAAATAGGGTGAGCTTGACGTACTTTTACTTCCTGTGGTCAGCAGAGTACAGCGCATGCGCTCCCTGGGCCAATAAGGTTCACTTCCGCTCCTCTTGTGCTGTTTGAGTGGAGTCATGGCGGACGCAGGGGGACGCTCTCTTTCTTTTGAGGAGAACCAGTATGATTCCACTGGGGGCGAATCTTTTCGAAATGAGCCAGAATCTGTTGAAAATCTTTTTTGGGACTTTAAAATAAATATTTTAGGTAAAAAGGATGAAACCGTAATATATTTCTGTGACAAATGCGAATTACCGATTAGAATCTATGGGCGGATGATTCCATGCAAGCATGCTTTTTGCTACTCTTGTGCTATTTTACATGGAAAAGAAAGGGATATGATGTGCCCAGCCTGTGGTAATTCTGTGCAGAAAATTCAGAAGCATAGTCAAGGTTCTCTCTTTGTGTGTAGCACTGTTCAAGGATGCAAGAGATCCTATTTATCTCAGAGAGACTTAGAGGCTCATATCAACTTCCGCCACGTGAGAGCTGGAAACTCCGTTCCCCGTACTTAACTTGAAACTGTTCATTCAGCATTTTGTCCCACCACGAGCTAAAATCTATAATTATCTTAAAAAGCTACCAGACAAGCATCATATGAACCATATTATACCAAAGCAATACTTTATGATACCACCACCTTCTTTGCAAAGGAGTTGCTGAAGCCACATAATCAGCCACAAGATACTCATGCTCCTACAGCAGAATTAATTGTCCGTAGCTTCATCTCTACATCTTTCAATGAGTGAAGAAACTGACTCAAAAAGTCTTTTTGTCACAACAAGAAAACAAAGTGATTTAATGACTGTTCCTATTCAGACTGATACAAATTCAGGTACCTGAGAAACTACCTCCTGTCTCTGCAACTGCTCACCATCGTCCTGAATATCATAGTCAACCAGTGGCATTGAACTCTCATCACACTGTGCCATCACAGTGATATTCTATACCACACTACCTCCTCTGCCATCAATATGTCATCCAAGGGCACATCATTCCCAGGCCATAGGTACTTTTCACTTGATTCATAGCCAAGTTTCAGATACGTCAGTGACTTCTATTCCACCGCCTTCTGCATAGACATCTTATTGCTCAGATGCCACCTTGTACGAAAAATTTCCACCAGGATCTGTCTCACCTCAACAGGGTAATCCACCTGTAAGTATACACCCTTCTCACCATTATAATGCTTACTCTTTACCCCAGTTTACCTAAGATCAAGGAACTCTGAGCACTTCATTCATATTACTAGGGGAAGTAAGTCATAGTATGTGCCCTGTACACGTTCCACCATGAAAACAGAACTCTGTTTTGCCTTTTTCAAATCTCATTTCTTGGACTACATTTCCTAGATCACACAAGATATAAACCATGTTACCAGTAGTAATATTATTTTAAACAGAAGATTCGATGGAGGCAGGGAAGTATTGTCAACCATCTAATTAAGCTTTGAACATTTGGGGAAAGAAAAGCACCTCTTACAGGAGTGGCTATTAAAAAAAAAAAAAAGAAATGGCTATAAAACATTTAAAACCACTTGAAACGGTTTTAAGGCTTGATCTTGGGAGTGATTTTAAGTACTTTACTATAGTACAGATAAGCGGCTCAATTGAGAATAACTATGCTTTAACAACTTTGTTCCTGTAGTATGGTAAACTGACCCAGAAGTGACCATTTGCAATATTATTTCCAGAGGCACTGGGGGGTGGTGCTGTGTTTTTCTTTCAAAAGTGTTGTTTTTGTTAAATTCAATATTTACTTTTTCTTGTGATATATTTTCCTAACCTAGAGAAGGAAATGGCAACCCACTCCAGTATTCTTGCCTGGATAATCCCGTGGACAGAGGAGCCTGGCAGGCTACAGTCCATGAGGTTGAAAGAGTCAGACACGACTTAGTGACTTACCTGACTGACTAATTTGGGTAAAAACAAATTTCAACATGCTCGTAAAAAAACATAAATCTGTCTCCTTATAACTTGTACCATTCTTGTTTCTAGGCCCAAATTGCTTTTTCTTTACTGTAACTTAGGCTGTGTGACCCAAACCATCTTCAGGCTGAGCCCTGCCCTGGATTCTTGATATCACACAAACCAGCAGTATTTAAGCAGCTCTAGCCCAGATCTGTCAAATCCAGCATTAAATCCCTCTTACTACTCCAACCCTGATTTTTTTTTTTTTTTAAGATATGAATGACTTTTATTTTTTTATTAATTTACTTTAATTGGAAGATAATTTCTTTACAATATTGTGGTGGGTTTTGTCATACATTGACATGAATCACCCATGGGTGCATGTGTCCCCCCCATCCTGAACACTCCCTGCCAACCTCCCTCCCCACCCCATTCCTCTGGACTGTCCCAGAGCACCAGCTTTGAGTGCCCTTCTTCATGCATTGAACTTGCACTGGTTATCTGTTTTACATATGGCAATATACATGTTTCAATGCTATTCTCTCAAATCATCCCACCCTTGCCTTCTCCCACATAGTCCAAAAGTCTATTCTTTACATCTTTGTCTCTTTTGCTGCCTTGCACATAGGATCATCATTACCATCTTTCTAAATTCCATATATATGTGTTAACATACTGTACTGTTATTTCTCTTTTTTACTTAGTTCACTGTGTATAATAGGCTCCAGTTTCATCCACCTCTTTAGAACTGACTCAAATGTGTTCTTTTTCATAGCTGAGTAATATCCCATTGTGTATATGTACCACAACTTCCTTATCCATTGAACTGCCGATGGACACCTATGTTGCTTCCATATCCTAGCTGTTGGAAACAGTGCTAAATGAGCATTGGGGTACATGTGTCTCTTTCAGTTCTGGTTTCCTCGATGTGTATGCCCAGCAGTGGGATTGCTGGATCATATGGCAGTTCTATTTCCAGTTTTTTAAGGAATCTCCACACTGTTTCCCCATAGTAGCTGTACCAGTTTGCATTCTCACTAACAGTTTAAGAGGGTTTCCTTTTCTCCACACCCTCTCTAGCAATTGTTTGTAGACTTTTTGATGGCAGCCATTCTGAATGGTGTGAGATGATACCTCATTGTGGTTTTGATTTGCATTTCTCTAATAGTCAGTGACGTTGAGCATCTTTTCATGTATTCATGTGTTTATTAGCCATCTGTATGTCTTCTTTGGGGAAATGTCTGTTCTTTGGCCCACTTTTTGATTGAGTTGTTCATTTTTCTGGAATTGAGCTGCATGAGCTGCTTGTATATTTTGGAGATTAATTCTTTGTCAACTGTCTCATTTGCTATTTTCTCCCATTCTGAAGTCTGCCTTTTCACGTTGATTATAGTTTCCTTCACTATACAAAAGCTTTTAAGTTTAATTAGGTCCCATTTATTTTTGTTTTTATTTCCATTACTCTGGGAGGTAGGTTATAGAGAATCTTGCTGTGATTTTTGTCAGAGATTGTTCTGCCTATGTTTTTCTTTAAGAGTTTCATAGTTTCTGGTCTTACATTTAGATCTTTAATTCATTTTGAGTTTACTTTTGTGTATGGTGTTAGAAAGTATTCTAGTTTCCTTCTTTTATAGGTGGTTGGCCAGTTTTCCCAGCACCACTTGTTAAAGAGATTGTCTTTTCTCCATTATGTATTTTTGCCTCCTTTGTCAAAATTATTGTGTCCATAGGTGTGTGGATTTATCTCTGGGCTTTCTATTTTGCTCCATTGATCTATATTCTTTTGTGCCAGTACCACACTGTCTGGATAATTATAGCCTTGTAGTATAGTCTGAAGTCAGGAAGGTTGATTGCTCCAGTTCCATTCTTCTTTCTTAAGATTGCTTTGGCTATGTGAGGTTTTTTGCATTTCCATACAAATTGTGAGGTTATTTGTTCTAGTTCTGTGAAAAATACCATTGGTAGTTTGATAGGAATTGCATTGAATCTATAGATTGCTTTGGGTAATATATTTATTTTCACTATATTGATTCTTCCAATCCACGAACATGGTATATTTCTCCATCTATTTGTGTCATCTTTGATTTCTTTCATCAGTGCTTTATACTTTTCTATATACATATGTCTTTTGTTTCTTAGATAAATTTATTCCTAAGTATTTTATTCTTTTAGTTGCAATAGTGAATGGGATTGTTTCTTTAATTTCTCTGTTTTTTCACTGTTTGTGTATAGGAATGCAAGGGATTTCTGTGTATTAATTTTATGCCTTTAAACTTTGCTATGTTCATTGATTAGCTCTAGTAGTTCTCTGGTGGTATCTTTAGGGTTTTCTATGTAGAGGATTATGTAATCTGCAGTGAGAGTTTTACTTCTTTTCCAATCTGGATTCCTTTTCTTTCTTTTTCTCTGATTGCTGTGGCTAGGACCTCCAAAATTATGCTGAATAGTAGTGGTGAGAGTGTGCACCCTTGTTTTGTTCCTGATTTTAGAGGAAATGCTTTCAATTTTTTGCCATTGAGGGCAATGGTCACTGTGGGTTTGTCTTATATTGCTTTTGTCATGTTGAGTTATGTTGCTTCTATGCCTGCTTTCTGCAGAGTTCTTATCATAAATGGGTGTTGAATTTTGTCAAAGGCTTTCTCTGCATCTATTGAGATAATCATATGGTTTTTATCTTTCAATTTGTTAATGTGGTGTATCACATTGATTGATTTGTGAATATTGAAGAATCCTTGCATCCCTGGAATAAAGCCCACTTGGTCATGATGTATGATCTTTTTAATATGTTGTTAGATTCTATTTGCTAAAATTTTGTTGAGGATTTTGCATCTATGTTCATCAGTGATATTGGCCTGTAGTTTGCTTTTTTGGTGGCATCTTTGTGTGGTTTTGGTATTAGGGTGATAGTGGCTTCATGGAATGAGTTTGGGAGTTTACCTTCCTTTGAAATTTTCTGGAAGAGTTTGAGTAGGTTAGGTGTTAGCTCTTCTCTAAATTTTTTGGTAGAATTCACCCGTGAAGCCATTTGGTCCTGGGCTTTTGTATGTTGGAAGATTTTTTATTACAGTTTCAATTTCCACACCTGTGATGGATCTGCAAAGATTTTCCATTTCTTCCTGATTTAGTTTTGGGAGGTTATACTTTTCTAAGAAATTTGTGCATTTCTTCCAAGTTGTCCAATTTTATTGGCATATAATTGCTCATGTCATCTCTTATGATCTTTTGTATTTGTGTTGTCTGTTGTGATTTCTCCATTTTCATTCCTAATTTTGTTGATTTGATTCTTCTCCCTTTTTTTCTTGATGATTCTGGCTAACAGTTTGTCTATTTTATTTATCTTCTCAGAGAACCAGCTTTTAGTTTTGTTGATCTTTGCCATATTCTCCTTCATTTCTTTTTATTTCTGCTTTGATTTTTATAATTTCTTTGCTTCTACTAACCTTAGGTTTCTTTAATTCTTCTTTCTAGTTGCTTTGGGTATAAAGTTAGATTGTTTATTTGATTTTTGTTTCTTGAGATAGGCTTGTATTGCTATGAAACTCCCTCTTAGCACTGCTTTTACTGAATCCCATAGGTTTGGGGTTGTCATCTTTTCATTTTCATTTCTTTCTATGAATATTTTGATTTTCTTTTTGCTTTCTTTCATGATCTATTGGTTATTCAGAAGCTTGTTGTTTAGCCTCTATGTTTTTTATAGTTTTTTTCCTGTAGTTGACATCTAATCTTATTGCATTGTGATCAGAAAAGATTGAAATGATTTCAGTATTTTTTTTTTAATTTACCAATGCTAGATATATGACCCAGGATGTGATCTATCCTGGAGAATGTTCCATGTGCACTTGAGAAAAAGGTAAAATCCATTTTTTGGGGGGTGGAACGCCCTGTACATATCAATTAGGTCTAACTGGTCCATTGTATCATTTAAAGCTTGTGTTGCCTTGCTAATTTTGTTTGGTTGATCTATCCATAGGTGTGAGTGGCATATTGAAGTCCTCCACTCTTATTGTATTAATTTCCCCTTTCATACTTATTAGCATTTGCCTTACATATTGAGGTGCCCCTATGTTGGGTGCATTTATAATTGTTATATCTTCTTCTTAGATTGATCCTTTGACCATTATGTAGTGTCCTTCTTTGTCTCTTATCACGGTCTTTATTTCAAAGTCTATTTTATCTGATATGAGCATTGCAACTCTTGCTTTCTTTTGGTCTCCATTTGCATGAAGTATCTTTTTCTAGCCCTTCACTTTCAGTCTGTCTGTGTCCCTAGGCTTGAGGTGGATCTCTTGTAGACAGCATATATAGGGGTCTTACTTTTGTATCCATTTGGCCAGTCTTTGTCTTTTGGTTGGAGCATTTAACCCATTTACATTTAAGGTAATTATTGATAAGTATGATCATGTTACCATATATTTTTGTTGTTTTGGATTTTTTTTATATAAATCTTTTCTGTGTTTCCTGTATAGAGACAATCCTTCAGCATTTGTTGGAGAGCTGATTTGGTGGTGCTGAATTCTCTCACCTCTTGCTTGTCTGTAAAGTTTTTTATTTCTCCTTCATATCTGAATGAGATCCTTGCTGGGTACAATAATATTGGTTGTAGGTTTTTCTTTCATCACTTTAAGTATGTCCTGCCATTCCCTTCTAGCCTAAAGAGTTTCTATTGAAAGATCAGCTGTTATCCTTATGGGGATTCTCTAGTGTGTTATTTGTTGCTTTTCCCTTGATGCTTTTAATATAAGCTCTTCGTGTTTAACTTTCATTAGTTTGATTAATATGTATCTTGGGGTGTTTCACCTTGGGTTTATCCTGTTTGGGACTCTCTGGGTTTCTTGGACTTGGGTGGCTACTTCCCTGCCTATTTTGAGGAAGTTTTTGACTATTATCTCAAGTATTTTCTCATGCCCTTTCTTTATGTCTTCTTCTTCTAGGACACCTATGATTCAAATGTCCAACCCTGATCTTATGTCCCAGTTTTAATGGGGCACTGCTCCTTTCCTATGTTAAAAGATGAACTGAGGCATATTAAAAGTTTTAGAGTTTATCTAAGTAAAAATGAATTCAAATCAGGCAGCCTTCAATTTAACAAGGAGGAGATCTGAGGAGCTGTATAAAAAGAGCAACTTTTATAGGCAGAAGGAAATAGGAACAAGGATGTTATCCTAGGCAAAAAAGCAGATTGTTTATTGCAAGTTTACTTTCCCTTAAACATTGGCAGGGATTAGTTAGATTACGCACTTGGTATTGGTAAGGTGATTAGATTAAGATTCCATTCATTGGAAAGCCAAAGCTATAATTGGGCTCCCCTTGTAGCTCAGATGGCAAAGAATCTGGCTGCAATTCAGGAAACCCAGGTTTAGTCCCTGGGTCAGGAAGATCCCCTGAAGAAGGGAATGGCAACCCACTCCAGTATTCTTGCCTGGAGAGAATCCCATGGACAGAGGAGCTTGGCAGATTACAGTCCATAGGGTCGGAAAGAGTTGGACATGACTAAAGTGACTGAGCGGAGAAGGCGATGGCACCCCACTCCAGTACTCTTGCCTAGAAAATCCCATGGATGGAGGAGCCTGGTAGGCTGCAGTCCATGGGGTCATGAAGAGTCAGACATGACTGAAGCGACCTAGCAGCAGCAGTAGCAGCACTAAAGTGACTGAGCCTGCAAGGAGCCATTTGTTTGAACAGTAAACAAGCAAGAGTGGTACCCTGTCTCCCTGTCTGTGGGGATTTAGTTCTAAGACTTAACTTCTTGCTTGAAAAAGAATGAGAAATTTTATTTTTCCTCTGATAGATACAACTGATGTGTATGTAATGGGTTAACATTTATATATACATATTAATGGGTCAAAAAGTATATAAAAGGATAAGAGTTCTTTTTTTTTTTTTTTTTTTTGGTCTCTGCAGTCTATTGCAGAGGAAGAAATTTTTCTCTACGCTTCTAGATTTTTTGATTGGTCCAAGAATTAAATGACACAGGTTAACAGCAGTAAAAAAAAAATCACACAAAAGTTTAAAAAACCCATATATACATGGGAGAGACTCAGGAAAAATAAGTAATTGGCGAAAATGGTCAAAGCCATTACCTTAAATACCATCTTCAGCTAAAGACAGAAGAGGATGTTGTGGGTATTGGTTTGAGACTTCAAAGGGAAGGAAAGCAAGTCACATAGAGATGGAAAAACAAATATTTTGTAAACAAATGCTCTTGAGCCACACAGAAAAAGTGGGACACAGAGTACAAACTGATTTTTAGGCCCTGCCTAGAGTTTCCCTTAAGACAATCAGTTTCTACTCTGCGTCCCATTGTTTCTGTGGCTCTGCCTAGAGTTTCCCCTAGGTTTTTCTTGGTGGCTCAGTCAGTAAAGAGTCTGCCTGCAATACGGAAGAACCAGGTTCAGTCCCTGGATTGGGAACATCCTCTGGAGAAGGAAATGGCAACCCACTCAAGTATTCTTGGCTGGAGAATTCCATGGACAGAGGAGCCTGGTGGGCTTCAGTCCATGGGGTAACAAAAAGTCAGATATGACTGAGCAACTAACACTTTCACTTTCAGAGTTTCCCCTACCACACCTTGCCCATATCATTTGCAGCTATCTCAGTGATAATACTATTCCAGAGCAAATCCACTATCTACATTCCTTTAGGCAGTTTGAAGGAAAGTCAAAGTTTCTTTTAAGGCCCCAAGACTCTTTGGGGCCTTAAAAATAATCAGCTTAAATTAATTCTCATGCCAGAGAGACACATTTTAGGGTGGTGAATTGTGTTCCCCTAGGTTCGTGACATTGTACAGGAGACAGGGATCAAGACCATCCCCATGGAAAAGAAATGCAAAAAAGCAAAATGGCTGTCTGGGGAGGCCTTACAAATAGCTGTGAAAAGAAGAGAAGCGAAAAGCAAAGGAGAAAAGGAAAGATACAAACATCTGAATGCAGAGTTCCAAAGAATAGCAAGAAGAGATAAGAAAGCTTTCCTCAGCGATCAACGCAAAGATATAGAGGAAAACAACAGAGTGGGAAAGACTAGAGATCTCTTCAAGAAAATTAGAGATACCAAGGGAACATTTCATGCAAAGATGGGCTTGATAAAGGACAGAAATGGTATGGACCTAACAGAAGCAGAAGATATTAAGAAGAGGTAGCAAGAATACACAGAAGAACTGTATAATAAAGATGTTCATGACCCAGATAATCACAATGGTGTGATCACTCACCTAGAGCCAGATATCCTGGAATGTGAAGTCAAGTGGGCCTTAGAAGGCATCACTGTGAACAAAGCTAGTGGAGGTGATGGAATTCCAGTTCAGCTATTTCAAATCCTGGAAGATGATGCTGTCAAAGTACTCACTCAATATGCCAGCAAATTTGGAAAACTCAGCAGTGGCCACAGGACTGGAAAAGGTCAATTTTCATTCCAACCCCAAAGGAAGGCAATGCCAAAGAATGCTCAAACTACTGCACAATTGCACTCATCTCATACGTTAGTAGGGTAATGCTCAAAATTCTCCAAGCCAGGCTGCAGCAATACATGAACCGTGAACTTCCAGATTTCAAGCTGGTTTTAGAAAAGGCAGAGGAACCAGAGATCAAATTGCCAACATCCGGTGGGTCACTGAAAAAGCAAGAGAGTTCCAGAAAAGCATCTATTTCTGCTTTACTGATTATGACAAAGCCTTTGACTGTGTGGATCACAATAAACTGTGGAAATTTCTGAAAGAGATGGGAATACCAGACCACCTGACCTGTCTCTTGAGAAACCTATATGCAGGTCAGGAAGCAACAGTTAGAAATGGACATGGAACAACAGACTGGTTCCAAATAGGAAAACGCTGTATATTGTCACCCTGCTTTTTTAACTTATATGCAGAGTACATCATGAGAAACACTGGGCTGGAAGAAGCACAAGCTGGAATCAAGATTGCCAGGAGAAATATCAATAACCTCAGATATGCAGATGACACCACCCTTATGGCAGAAAGTGAAGAGGAACTAAAAAGCCTCTTGATGAAAGTGAAAGTGGAGAGTGAAAAAGTTGGCTTAAAGCTCAACATTCAGAAAACGAAGATCATGGCATCTGGTCCCATCACTTCATGGGAAATAAATGGGGAAACAGTGTCAGACTTTATTTTTTTGGGCTCCAAAATCACTGCAGATGGTGACTGCAGCCATGAAATTAAAAGACGCTTACTCCTTGGAAGGAAAGTTATGACCAACCTAGATAGCATATTCAAAAGCAGAGACATTACTTTGCCAACAAAGTCCATCTAGTCAAGGCTATGGTTTTTCCAGTGGTCATGTATGCATGTGAGAGTTGGACTGTAAAGAAAGCTGAGCGCCAAAGAATTGATGCTTTTGAACTGTGGTGTTGGAGAAGACTCTTGAGAGGCCCTTGGACTGCAAGGAGATCCAACCAGTCCATTCTAAAGGAGATCAGTCCTGGGTGTTCTTTGGAAGGATTGATGCTAAAGCAAAAACTCCAATACTCTGACCACTTCATGCAAAAAGTTGACTCACTGGAAAAGCCTCTGATGCTGGGAGGGATTGGGGGCAGGAGGAGAAGGGGATGACAGAGGATGAGATGGCTGGATGGCATCACCAACTCGATGGACATGAGTTTGGGTGAACTCCGGGAGTTGGTGACGGACAGGGAGGCCTGGCGTGCTGGGATTCATGGGGTCGCAAAGAGTTGGACACAACTGAACGACTGAACTGACAAATCTCTTTTAGCAGATTGACTGTGCTCCACATTGCAGTCTGATTTAATGCTTATCAATTAATAAACCCTGTCATTTTCCTCCATGTTTTATAGAGAGGTTTTATTGGGTTGGCAGGAAATTTTATACTTAATTGTTATTTCCCCAACAATTTGACAATGAGGATAGGACCCATCTAGCAGTTCCCAAATTGGGTGGATCAACTCAAAGTCTTGTGGCCATACAACAGTCATGTCAGAGACCCTGAATTAAAAAATTCTTTTTAGTACTCCATTCTTGGGATACTAGCCAGATGAATTACATTTTCCAAATTTAAGATTGTATTATTAAGTATAAGTGATCAGTTCAGTTCAGTTGCTCAGTCGTGTCCAACTCTTTGCGACCCCATGAACTGCAGCATGCCAGGCCTCCCTGTCCATCACCAACTCCCAGAGTCCACCCAAACCCATGTCCATTGAGTCAGTGATGCTATCCAATCATCTCATCCTCTGTTGTCCCCTTCTCCTCCTGCCTTCAATCTTTCCAGGCATCAGGGTCTTTTCAAATGAGTCAGCTCTCCGTATCAGGTGACCAAAGTATTGGAGTTTCAGCTTCAACATCAGTCCTTCCAGTGAACACCCAGGACTGTTCTCCTTTAGGATGGACTGGTTGGATCTCCTTGCAGTCCAAGGGACTCTCAAGAGTCTTCTCCAACACCACAGTTCAAAAGCATCAATTCTTCGGCACTCAGCATTCATCACAGTCCAACTCTCACATCCAGACATGACTACTGGAAAAACCATAGCCTTGACTAGACAGACCTTTGTTGACAAAGTATGTCTCTGCCTTTTGGTATGCTATCTAGGTTGGTCATAACTTTCCTTCCAAGGAGTAAGCGTCCTTTAATTTCATGGCTACAATCACCATCTGCAGTGATTTTGGAGCTCCCAAAAATAAAGTGAGTTTGAGTGAACTCTGGGAGTTGGTGATGGACAGGGAGGCCTGGTGTGCTGCAATTCACGGGGTCCCAAAGAGTCGGACATGACTGAGTGACTTAACTAACTAAAAATAAAGTCAGCCACTGTTTCCCCATCTATCTCCCATGAAGTGACGGGACCAAATGCCGTGATCTTAGTGTTCTGAATGTTGAGCTTTAGGCCAACTTTTTCACTCTCCTCTTTCACTTTCATCAAGAGGCTCTTTAGTTCTTCACTTCTGCCATAAGGGTGGTATCATCTGCATATCTGAGGTTATTAATATTTCTCCTGGCAATCTTGATTCCAGCTTGTGCTTCTTCCAGCCCAGTGTTTCTCATGATGTACTCTGCATATAAGTTAAATAAGCAGGGTGACAATATACAGCCTTGACATACTCCTTTTCCTATTTGGAACCAGTCTGTTGTTCCATGTCCAGTTCTAACTGTTGCTTCCTGACCTGCATACAGGTTTCTCAAGAGGCAAGTCAGGTGGTCTGCTATTCCCATCTCTTTCAAAATTTTCCAGTTTATTGTGATCCACACAGTCAAAGGCTTTGGCATAGTCAATAAAGCAGAAATAGATGTTTTTCTGGAACTCTCATGCTTTTTTGATTTTTTTCTGCTATTGTTTTACCAGATCCTAATCAAATAGATGATCATAATTCTACAATGATAATAGAAGAAAACACTAGGCCCCAGTCTGATTTATTTGATAATCATTTTGAGGGCAGCTCTCGTGTTGACTTACAGGTCATTTACCAGAGACCAAAGTGGCCAGTTTAAGGCTTTCTTTGCTATGGTGACTTATCATGAAGTTTGTGTCTGGTATTAAGTTAGCACAAGTAGATAAGTTAATAGCCATCATTAGAGTTGAAATCCTTGGTTCTACTGTAGCTAAATGTGTGTTTGATGTCTGTAATGCAACAGAGAAAATTTAGAAAAATTGGAGGTTCTTGGTTTCTATGAGAACTGAAACATCTTGTGGAGATTTGAAAGCTGATTTGTTAGAGGCTTTTCAACTGCCTATTCAGATTATCGGTAATCTATTGCAGAGGTCATACGGGGCAAAATGATGCAATTTGTGAAGGCAATGATTATGCTGAAAGAGCTGCAGAAGCCACTATTAAAACATGACAGACCCCAAATATAGAAGCCCCATTTCTAATACTAGAAACCTCTATCCATCTTCTAAAACAAGCTTCACAAAGGGAAATGAACAAATGGATTGAAAAGGGGGCTACAAGAAATTCAACCAGACTATAGGAATTACTAACAAAATGATTCCTGTATCACAGTTTTTATTTGCTTGATTAGTTTATTATGTTATAAACAAAATCAAACTGAAAAGGAGTTTTTAAAGGCACTAGACTAATACTACATCTATCAAAAAGATGAAATTATTCAAAACATATTAAAGAGTTTTGTTATTTGTCAGCAGAAATCTTTACAGACCACTCCCAATGTAGATGCAGAAAGTTTTCCCTGACCAACTTTACCAGGAACCCAGTGGCACTTAGATTTCATAGAATTGAGGCCTATGGAAGGTAGATTTTGTCTAGTGGTGTATGTATGATGTCTTTTCCCTCTTCAAAACCAGTTCCTCAGGCATTGGGGTAAAGTCCCTCTTCATGCACATAATCCCCACTGTTGAGATACCAGAGCTTATTCAATCAGATGGAAGAGATCATTTTATGTCTATTGTTGTTGAAGAATTATGCAAATATTTGCAAACTCCAAAAAGCTATCATATTCCAAGTAGAATAAAAAACTCAAACTCTAACAAATTCATTGGCTGAGATTCAGTGATCTATGGG
The DNA here is from genome assembly GCF_055505025.1 of Bos grunniens. NCBI lineage: Eukaryota > Metazoa > Chordata > Mammalia > Artiodactyla > Bovidae > Bos > Bos grunniens. Next base: position 140,886,176 of record NC_141194.1, read on the forward strand.
TAAAATGGCCTAGAGAGTTACCAGTAGTTTTGTTAAAAGTTAGAGCAGCTCTTGCAAGCAATAATGTTCTCTCTTAGAACTTACATTTGGCAGGTCTGTGAATGTGGGTCTGAAATCACTTCCTCCACTTTGATTTAACTGAATTCTCTCATTATCATGTTTGATACCTAAAATGGCTTTTATCTTCCCTAGAAACCCTGAGACAAAGTCAGAAGACCCTAGAGGGACCTACTGGAAGAAGTCTGCCACTCCTGTTCAACTGAACAATTTAGTTTCCATAAAAGTGCTCTGGAGAAAAGATGCATTGTCACCATGCAGAGGGGCCACTTCAGGTGCTACTGATCACCCAAATGGCCAAAGTGAAAGAAAACCCATTTAGGTTCATGCTTCCCACATGAAGCCAGCTCTTCAAGAGGACTCAACTGTGGTCTGCAAAAATGACTTGAAACTTAAATTTTCTGGAATAAATGGTGTTGGTACTGAACTCACCTGAAAGGAGGTATTAAAGAACTTATTACTATTCTCAGACTGGACTGCCTTGTTATCTTAGTCAAAATATTAAGGAATAGTAGTATAATAGTGAATTATTTGTTGTTTCATTACTCTTAGAATCACATTTTACTAGCAAGCAAGCCGGTTATTTGTTACACCACTTCAGTACTCCCATAATGGTTCATAGAGTCACACATTTCTCATCGGCTCTGAATTGTACTCCCAGTATGGACAGGGCCTGGGCTTGTAAATCCAACAATTTGATTATTGGCATTAAAAAATAGAACTGTATTCATTACAAACTTTTTATAATATTAAGGTGAAAATAACTAATATGCATCCAGATACTGAAGCCCCAAATTTGACACAAATGTTTTGTTAACTAGCCTGATTGTAAGAGTGGTATATATGATTAGTAATATATGATTATATGATTACTAATAGAAATGATTACTATATATGTAGGTATTAGTAATAGAAATGATTAATATATATGATTATTAATAGACAGGAAGCTGGCATTTATGGATAGAGACAACAGAAGACAGGTATAATGTCACTGTTAGTCACTTTGGGATACAAGTTTTTCCAGGTCTAGTGCAGACAAACATGCCTATTATATTGCATGGACCAAAATGTTTGTTCAGATTTTCTTGCAAGATACTACGGAAAAATCTAAAACTTTTTGGCCCACCTGATACTATTTATAATAGTTAAATATCCATGGGTAACTACTGAGTTAGAGGTGAAAAATGGCCCAGAAGTTGGGTTTGCCCTCAAGACATAAATGATTGGAGCCATGTATCTTGAACACTGGAAGTTGAAGGGGAGAATTTGCCACCCCCTAAAATGCCTCTCTGCCATAAGGATTACCTTAAGTTGCTTATTTTTAAGAAATAGCAGATATAGGAAAAGCTATTAGTAGAGTGGAAGTTACCCTTTTATAAGAGATATTTACATCTATAAGGGAAATCTTCATTCCTAAGGGTGTCTCCCTCTCTGTACCAGGAAAAGGAAGATGATTTAACCTCCAGAAACTTATCAGTGGAGAAGGCAGCACCTCAAATCTGCATAACAACTATATCCTAGTTTTCTGTGTGTTGCCTAGTCACCTCCCATAACTGCCAGCCCACCTCCAATATCTTCAGTTGTCTTAGCTGGAAACAGTATATAAGTTGAAGGCTTGGGCCATTTTGGAGAGTTACTCAGTTTTCCTGGCTCTCTCCCATGTATATGGGAGGTATAGTGAATAAAAGTTGCTCAGTCATGTCCAACTCTGTGACCTCATGGACTGCAGCCCACCAGGATCCTCTGTCCACGGGATTTCCCAGGCAGGAATACTGGAGTGGGTTGCCCTTTCCTTCTCCAGGGGATCTTCCCAAGCCAGGGATCAAACATGGTTCTCACACTGCAAGAGGACTCTTTACCCACTGAGCCACCAGGGAACCCCTTCCATGGAAGTATATATGTATATATGTTATTAAACTTCTGTTTGTTTTTCTGTTAATCTTTTATTACAAAGAGGTTTCAGCCAAGAACCTAGAAGAAGAGAGGGAAAATTATTTTTTCTCCCCTACAAAGTTTAATCTATACCCTTCAGTGGGTGTCTCATAGGACTTTGATACTAGATAATGGCCATGCGTTTGTGTTTCATATCTGGGAGAAGTTTTGGGAAGACTGAATAATTACAGAAGAGTCTAGTTTATTCTGTAATTATAATGTTACTTCTGTGAGGGGAAATTTATTGGGGCTTAAGAAAAACTCAGTTAAAAATCAGTTGAATTATATGCTTAAGAGTCAAATATTTTAGCTTCCAAATCTATTGTAAATCACCTGAACTTACATTATAAAATAGAATTGACAAAATGATGATACATAACTACACACACAGATGTTTCCATAAAAAGCTATATTGTTTTGAAAAGACCTACTAACATTTGGCAGTCTTCTAGTGGAAAAAACAAAACAAATGGTCACCCTAGAGTGAGGCCCACAAAAAGGTAAACCCCAGTAATCCATAAATAAGTAACTTCCAATCAGTTTTACTTTTTTTTTTTTTAAAGTCAAATGCACTGGAGTAAAGCCCTCAGTAAAATGCACCCGCTTAAATGTACGGTTATGAGTCTTGACAAATATGTACTCTAGCATATACCACAATCAAGAGATAGAACATTTCCATACAACAAAAAGGTCCCTTCAGTCTCTCTGCAGTCAATCTGCACCCCACCACTAGCCTCAGACAACCACCAATCTATTTTGTTACTGTGGATAAGTTTTGCATATTGCAGTATCTCATCTAAATGGAAGTATGTGAATTTTTCTGATTTTTTGTTCAATTTAGTTAATTTCTTGAAATTCATGCTGTTGAATATATCAGATTTTAATTTTATCCATTAGTATTAATATGTTAATTATATTAATCCATTGTATTAATATACCACTTTTTTCCCATTTAAATGTTGATGTTTTGGTTGATTTCTAGTTTGAGACTAAAATAAATAAAACTGCTATGAACACATTTCATGTGTAAGTTATTTTGTAAACAGGTTTCATTTTATTTGGAATGTACAAGTATGTGTGTTCTTATACATTCTAAATGCTAGGTTGTTTTGGAAGTCCAAAATGCTAGGTTATATCATAAGAGTATTTTGACTGTTTTGTTTTGGGGGCAAATTAAGTTCAGAAGCTGAGTTTGTCTTTGCCAGTAATTAATTTAACACGGATTCACTGTGGGAATTATGATAATTTCACTAGCCAAGAGAATATAGGATATCTCTGAGTAAACCAATAAAGAAATAACATACTCAAAACAAATGACAGATTACACTGTTGTACCAGGCAAGGTTAGATGAAAGGAGTAAAGTCCAATTTAGTTAAGGTGTATCTTTTCTAAGAGTTTTGGTTTCTCCTGAGAGAAGGCTTTGCCAACCAAGATCTGACTTCCAGCTGCTACCATAAAAATAAAAGACCCTAGTTGCTAGAGTGTGTTTCTAGGGAACAGTGGTGCCTGTGCCCATAGGTATGCTGAACTTCTCTGGCTACAGATCAGACCACTGCCAATAAAGGCATTGCCTTTTACCTAGGTAGAACTAATGCCCCAAGGTCTTCAAAGAGCTATTAGCAAAGGGTAGCTTCTACACAGACTGAACTCAGATATTTCTTACAAATTCTCAGTATTTACAGTCTAAATATCTCTTGCCATAGTTGCTTCTCCTCCTGTTCTTAGCAATAAGCCCCTAGAAGGGCCCCTCAGCAGCTGGGATACCAAGCGCTTATCAATTACAACAGATGACAACTTACTTCATTCTTATATTAAAACAACTTTACTTCTAAAAACAACTGTTTTGTGTTTATCATAAACGAGTAAATTAAAACTTCACTTTCGTCATAAACAAGTGGATTTGAAATAGCAAACTAAGAGTCAACACTGATCTTTATTTAAAAAAAAAAAACTGCCCAACTAGTTTCCCAAATAGCTGTGCCACTTTGCACAACCCCCAGCAACATATATGAGTCCCAATGGTTCCGCATTTGCCCCAAAACTTGGAACTTAACAGTCATTTTAATTTTAGCCATTGTGGTATCTAGTATCTCATAGTGTTTTTTATTTGCATCTTTATGTTGACTAATGATGTTAAACATCTTTTAATATACTTACTATTCATATCTTTTGTGAAATGTCTGTTTAAATCTTTTTTTTCACTTATGTTGTATTGCTTGTCTTATTGAGATTTAAGGGTCCTTTGTATATTTTGGATGAAAGTCCTTTATGAGAGGCATGTATTACAAATATTTTCACCCTGCTCATGACTTGTCTTTCAATTTTCTTCTTGAAGAACAGAAGGGTTTTTTTCTTTTATGTTTTAGTGCAAGGCTGAAAAGATTTCCTCCCATGATTCTTTTAGAAATGTTATTTTTTTTTTATGTTTAGTTCTATAAGGAATTTAAAGTAGGTTTTGTGTTGATATGAGGTAATGGCCAACATTCATTTTTTTTTGAGTTGTTCTCATACCATTTGCTTCAATGGCTATCTTTCTCCCGTCAGTTACCTTGGCAATTTCATCAAAAACTGAATGAACATATATGTGTAGGTCTATTTCTGGACACTGTTCTGTCTCATTTCCCTAAGTCACAGTATACTTAAAGACAAAGATGTTCCCAGCAACATGCTGGGAAATGTTTACCAACAGGCACTTTGGGAACATGGGTACAAACGACCAAACAAAAAATGCTGATTTGCAGCATTTGCTGACTGCCAAGGTATAAATCCTAGATAGCATATTCAAAAGCAGAGACATTACTTTGCCAACAAAAGTCTGTCTAGTCAAGGCTATGGTTTTTCCTGTGGTCATGTATGGATGTGAGAGTTGGACTGTGAAGAAAGCTGAGCACTGAAGAATTGATGCTTTTGAACTGTGGTGTTGGAGAAGACTCTTGAGAGTCCCTTGGACTGCAAGGAGATCCAACCAGTCCATCCTAAAGGAGATCAGTCCTGGGTGTTCTTTGGAAGGAATGATGCTAAAGCTGAAACTCCAGTACTTTGGCCACCTCATGCAAAGAGTTGACTCATTGGAAAAGACTCTGATGCTGGGAGGGATTGGGGGCAGGAGGAGAAGGGGATGACAGAGGATGAGATGGCTGGATGGCATCACCAACTCGATGGACATGAGTTTGGGTGAACTCCGGGATTTGGTGATGGGCAGGGAGGCCTGGCGTGCTGCAATTCATGGGGTCACAAAAAGTCGGACACGACTGAGCAACTGAACTGAACTGAAGGTATAAATTCTCTAAACATGGTTGATTTCAAGATATTCTGCACTATAAACTCCACCTGCCTCAGACTGCCCAAACTATAGTCTCCAGCTCCTCAATTCAGTGAGACTTTCATTTCTTTGCTTGGGTACCTTCTTCCAGAAGTGGATATGATCACAGAGCTCACCTTGTTTCCCTTCCCTCAGAAATCATAGACCTGTAATGGCTCTAGTCCGAAGTCTGAAAAACTGTTGTGTTGCATATTTTGTACAATTTTCTAGTTTTTTTTTTTTGGCAGGAGGGCAAGTCTGTATCAGTTATTTCATCCTGGTCAGAAATGCTTCTCAATTAGCTTTAAATGTCTCACACTTAAATAGGTCACAAACCACTATGTATTTGAGGAGAGCCTCTAACATGAAACACAGGAAGCAAACAAAGGAATTTAATATAGAAAGCAGAAGAAAACTTTTTTTTAGAACTATGATATCTTTAGAGAGTTATGATATTTAATCCATGAAACAAGGAAAACATGCTGTAAGAAAAGGAAAAATGAGAAGGAAGATGTCTTAGAAATGAAATATACACATATACAAATATACATGTATATAATTATATATATTCACTCATCTATATATGAGATATAATTAAAAATAAGTTACAGATTGGAAAAAAAATCAAAATTTTTTCCTAAAACTTTAGAACAAAAGGACAGATATAGTAAAAAAAAAATAATAATAATAATAAATAAATATAGGATCAACCCAGGTCATTCAATACTGCTTTCAGAGAAGGAAAAAAAAATTATAAAATTTCAGAAATTATCAGAGAAAATTTCTACATTTAAGACTCATGTTTTCAGTTTTAAAAGAAAAAGGTCCAGCACAATGATTAACCCACAACAAAGCACATCATCACAAAACTTTGGAACACCCAGGAGAGAGAGAAGATTTTAAAAGCTTTCAGAGATAAAGAACGTGAAACACACAATGAAATACAGAAGAGAATGACATTACGTTTCTCAACAGCAATGTTAGAAAGTAAAAGAGGATGAATGCCTTCAAAATTCTGAGGGAAAATTTTTTGGACCATGAATGCCATACTTTATATCAATCAAATATAAAGACAGACTATAAACACACTGGATACATGTAAGGTCTCAAAAGATAAAAAGAGCGCCATCAGAAAGAAGTGAGTAAACAAAGAAAAGATGGCACCAGGAGATCTGGAAAACAGAACCACTAGAGAAGTACATAAGAGAAAGAGTATTTTGTATCTTCTGTTTGCTGCTCCAGGATAACAGTTATACAGCAGAACTAAAGAGCAGACAGTCCCGACTGAAATGACATGATGGGGAACTTCAGGAGGCATGTCTCCAAGAAAAAAAAGTAGAACAAATTAATTCCTGTGCCTTCCAGTATTAAGAAAAGCTTACAACTCTGGAGGGATTATGAAACTTACATAAAAAACTACACCAAATATGAACACATTTTTAATCCCAAAGTAAAACAGAATTTATAACGAAGTATCTTGATCCAATCAGGCTATATAACAAAATACCACTGACCGGGTAGCCTATAAACCACAGATATTTATTTCTCACAGTTCTAGAGACTAAAGTCCAAGATCAGAGTGCCAGCATGGTCAGGTGAGAGTTCCCTTCTTCACTGCAGATTTTTTCTTGTATCCTCCTGTGACAGAAGGGGCTAGTTAGCCCTGTGGGATCTCACTAATCCCACTGAGGGCTCCACCCTCACCATGTTATTATTGCCCAAAGACCCATACCTGCTATCACCTTTGGGGGTTAGGATTTCGACATAGGAATCTTGCTGCTAAGTCACTTCAGTCATGTCCGACTCTGTGCGACCCCATAGACAGCAGCCCACCAGGCTCCCCCGTCCCTGGGATTCTCCAGGCAAGAACACTGGAGTGGGTTGCCATTTCCTTCTCCAATGCGTGAAAGTGAAAAGTGAAAATGAAGTCGCTCAGTCGTGTCCAACCCTCAGCGACCCCATGGACTGCAGCCTTCCAGGCTCCTCCATCCATGGGATTTTCCAGGCAGGAGTACTGGAGTGGGTTGCCATTGCCTTCTCTGTTAGGAATCTTAGGGAGACACAAACATTCAGACCATAGCAAAAAGAAAATAATAATACGTAACTCAGCTGGCTGTGCATAATATTTATATAGCTGTAAATAATACTGATTTATCTGTATATTGGGACAATAGGAAAAGAAGTGTGTGTGAGGGAAGAAAGATTTTGATAACTAAATCTCCATATTAAATAGTATGAAATAGATAACGCTAAAGTTAAAAATCGAGAAAAAACAACTAAGCCTTTTAAAATATGAAGGTAATAACAGAAGAAATAACCCCGGGGGATAGGACTCAGGAGTGATGAGGACAGGTCAGGGACTAATGCTTTCACACATGTGCCTTGCAGTACTAGTAGTTCAACTTTTAAACTAAGAGCACATATCACTTTGATAAAATTTTCTAATTAAATTTAAAAATAATTTCTTCCTGGCACTATTTCTAATTTTTCCTTGGATGAAATACCTCAAAATGGAAAGGTCAGGACATGATGAGGAGGAAGAAAGGGATGACATCTAATACACCTGGCTTGAATTACTGCCCAGTGGTCTACCCATTCACACTTGTTCAATTCCTTCTAAGGCTAGATCTTGAATCTAGACTCATGGTTCTGGAGTCAAACCGACGTGAGCTCAAAATTACCTAGTATGCAAAATCCAAATGCTCTTTTCCCCAAAACAGAGGAAACTAATAAATTAGGACTATTGTTTTCACGAAGGTAGGCCAAAGTCACTGAGCTCTGTTCCTAAAGTTGCTTATCTTCATTAAGGGAAAATGAGTAACATCTGGTGGCATCCTGATTACATCCGCTTAATTTGGAAACACTGCTTGTTCACTTGCTTACTTGTTTGCTTACTCTTTTATGTGTGTGTCTCCATAGAAAAATTAGGGAGAAATCTATCCCTTTGTATTCCAAAAATGGCAAAGGAAGTCATAATTAGATTTCATTGATTTAGTTTCCTCCCTAGGGAGAAGAAGTAAAAAGAGGGTAGAACACTTTCCATAGTTAGAATTTTCATCTTAAACTCCCCACAGAAGTTTGGCTCTGGACTGGGGTGGGGGAGGGGGGTGGTCTTTTCATCTAAAGATTAATTCTAGCTGTGGAGTTCAGGACCATCAAGACAATTTGAAGATTCCCAACTTCAGACAGAAAACTAGAGGAAGTGTGGCTAATACCAGGATATTTGGGGATACGTCATTTGATAGAGAATAATAGTAAAGCTCTTAAAAATAATATTTTAAGTTAGAATGAAATATTTAAATATATATCTTTAAGATTCCTTGATGGACCTAGAGTCTCATACAGAGTAAAGTTAAATCAGAAAGAGAAAAACAAGTATCATATATTAATGCATATATATTGAATCCAGAAAAATGGTACTGCTGCTGCTGCTAAGTCACTTCAGTCTTGTCCTACTCTGTGCGACCCCATAGACAGCAGCCCACCAGGCTTCCCCATCCCTGGGATTCTCCAGGCAAAAACACTGGAGTGGGTTGCCATTTCCTTCTCCAGTGCATCAAAGTGAAAAGTAAAAGTGAAGTTGCTCAGTCATGTCCGACTCTTGGTGACCCCATGGACTGTGGCCCACCGGGCTCCTCCGTCTATGGCAGGTGCCATTGCCTTCTCCGGAAAAATGGTACAGATGAACCTATTTGCAGGGCAGGAATAGAAACACAGACATAGAGAACAGACGTGTGGTCACAGCAGGGGAAGGCGAGGGTAAGAGGAACTGAGAGAGTAGTATTGACATATATATACTACGATGTGTAAAATATATAGCTGGTGGGAATCTGGTGTCTAACATAGGGAGCTCAGCTCCGCGCTCTGTGATGACCTAGAGAGGTGGGATAGTAGGGTGGGAGGGAGGTTCAAGAGGGAGGAGATATATGTATACATATAGATGATTCACTTCATTGTACAGCAGAAAGTAACAACATTGTAAAGCAATTATACTCCAATAATTTAAAAAAAAAGATTTCCTGGTGTGATTTTTTTTATTATTATTAGCTAACTCTAATCCTGATCAGGTAAGAGGTAAAATGTTTACCTTTCATTTGCCATTGCAACGCCTCATCCCATCTCAAAGACAGACACACACACACACACACACACACACACAGAGTAATTTACTGGCCTGGGCTCTCAATATTCCATATGTTTCCCATATTTTGAGGTATCCAGTTCTGCCTATTGAACTGTGAATGTCCGCCTACACCCTGCAGCTGAGTCTATGCCTGCCTCAATCCCGTTATGCCAGTCTAGTTGCAGGTCTCAGTCTTTCCAAGTCTGCCCCATCTTGTTTTAAGACACGACACGAGTTCTGACCTCTGTGGTATTACAGAATAGAGCTACCAGCCCTTCAAGCTCTTAAAGGCAGTCAACTCCTGAATCCACATTTTTTTCCACCTCTTTTTCATGTGGGAATTCACTACAGAAAAGCTGCATTTAACTTGGCTTTCTGTCAAGGTCCTTGCATTATAGTTGCTGGATTCACTTTAGCCCAACGCCATTATAACAAAAATACTCTAACTTGGATTACCATGAAGTTTATACTTCCAATGCAGTGATTTTCATATTTTGGTGTGCATTAAAATCTCTGTAGGGGTGGCTAAAATGCATATTCCTGGGCTGCATTCCCCCTACCCCCAACAAGAGATTGAGTCAGTACATATAAGGTAGAGCCCAGAAATCTGCAGTTTATCTAAGCACTCAGGTGATCTGATGTCATGGGATGCTGTGGTCCACAATTTCAATTTACTAGCTTGTCAATGAAGCCCAATGGTCCATCCAAGTAATTGACTAAGAAACAGAAATTCTTTTTTTTTTTTTTGGGGGGGGGAACACAAATTCTCCTTTCAAGGGCTTTGAAGAATTGCATCTAGAAATCTGTTTTTCCTCTCTGATGGGGTTAAATACAAAGAGAAGGAAATCAAGCACCATACTGCTGGCTCTGCCCCTTTAAAGAACGTTGCTATTCTGTAAACGGAATGCTTGCTTGCTTCCTTCACAAAGTTCTGCTTGCCGTGGGAGTAAAAGGTGTTATGATTGCAAAATTTGTGTTCACCAGACAAATTCTAGTTCTTTCATATGCCTTTAGACAATGCTGTCTCTTAACTGTTTGTACAGCACTTCAAAATCCTGAGTAGGTGGTTTCAGTGTGGGCTAATGCCAGGGTTATTTAGAGAAGATGCAAACAGAATCAAGACAGAGCTGTTCAAGAGGACAGAACAGTAGCCTCCCCAGCAATAGGGACTTGTACTTGCTAGAGCCACTGAATCATTGTGGAGCACAGACTGCCCACCTCCTTAAGGAGTGGGAAGTAAATTACTTCTCAGGCTCAAAGACGAGAATCTGGCTTAAACATTCCATGTGATGCTCTCCTACTTCAAATTCTAGGCTCTCATAAGATCCCAGGCAATGAGAGAAATAAGAGAAATCATCACAGTTCTGACTCTGCTGATTCTAAGGCCTTGAGCAAGTCTTTCACTGTCCTGAATTCATAGAATTAGGATGGTAATATTTACGTCACAATATGGTTGCAAAAAAAAGTTATGAAAATATGTAGCAGAGTACCTGACAGTAAACCACCGCAACATTTATTTTTTCATTGTGCCTCATAATTTGGTCTGGGATCAATGCCACACCAGTCCCTCAATGGCAGTTAGTATCCCCAGCCACCATTTAGCTCATGGCAGTACCCTTTTCCAGGGAACACCACATGCCATTTAACGGGGTTGATTTTGAGGTGTGGCTGTCAGTTACCAGTGTAACAGAGTAGCAAGCAGGTTTTAATGTGAATTGAGGATTCCTCTCATTTCCTTAAAAATTCCATTTTGACTCACTTATTTTCACAGTATATTAATGAAGGTTAAAAATTATATATAGCAAATTCCAGATTTATCTAGCAATTAAGGCACGGGCTCTCAACAGCTCTCAAAACCACCCTTATGGGTGGTTTTCCAATTTTCTGAAAACCTGATGAATGCTACAAATCTTCACTCTTTCCTCTGGAGAAAAAAAAATACATGCACATCAAATTTCACAGTTTATGGAGGTTCACAGACTCCCTACAGACCAGGCTAAGAAGTCCTGAAATAAGTATCATCACGCACCACTCTGTCTCCAGTAAAATAGGAGACTAAGCCCTCCTTACCCTGAGAACAACATGAGAACTTCTCTAAAAAGGCTGTTAAAACCCCACAGAAGACTTGTGTGGGCTCCTTTAACAGACACTTGGGTTCTCAAAAGAACTACATACGGCATATGTCTAGGCAATGATGGGGTTGCCATGGTGAGGAGATTAAGAATTCAATTTTATAGTTTAGCAAAAATGTCTTCTAGCTTCTGTAAATCAGGCAAAAATGGAAGGCAGGGTGGGAAGAATAGTCCAAGAAAACAAAGTTTTCTCAAAGGGTCTCATCCAAATTTCAAGGGTCATGTTATCCACATTGCTCAAGTGATATTGCAATTATGCTGGAAAAATGCTTCTGCTCCTCCACAATCAGGCACTGCTCACCACCCTCCCAAGCCTGCTTTTTCTAATGGGTATTTCAGAATATCAACTCGCTGGTGCTCCAATTCTCAGATACCAAGAGTCAAACAGCAAGAGATCTATTTTTTCAGATGACAAGCAGCTGAGAGAGGCAAGGATGAAACAAGCTGTGTACGGTAAATAACAAATTAGACATCAGGCAAGAGACAAATGGTAAACTCTGTTCAATTAACCTCTATTATTACATATTTTTTAAACTTTCAATGTAGGCAAGACATGGTCATTAATAACCCATCTGCCTCCTACAGAGAGCTATGCCAGGGTCACAACAGTGTCATTCAGATATAAAGGTAACAATTCTGGCTTTCCCCCACCAAAATGTGTGTGCAGAGTTGCTCCTCCATAACAATCATCTCTATTCCTTCAACCTTAAGATTAAAGAAATGTTTTTAAGAGAATGCTGGTCAAGTCAGGAATGCGATTTGTGGCCAAAGAACAAGACATATGTGGCTTGTACATGCTATGTATGCATGCTATTTATATGCATGCCCTTGACCTCATTTGCACAAGTCTCTCCTCATCAATCAGCCTTATCTGAGGAATCAAATGCAAACACAGAATTTGTTACTTTCTCTAGAAAGGAATGATATCCAGGGAGAAAAATTAAAGAGATCAATGGCAGCTCTGGGAAGAAAAAGATGGCTTTTAAATTAATTGATAAATAATGAATTGAAATAGGCAAGAAAAAGAAAAAATTGAAAGACAACCTTAGAACTGAAAAAATGGGACTCATCTTTTCCAATACTCAGCTAGCATCTCTCACCTTAGTATCTTCAGCAATGAGATTCAATGAAGATGTCCAAGTGGCAGTTATGTCACCTGTTCATAAGACTTAAAGTGAAAGTGCTAGTCACTCAGTCATGTCTGACTCTTTGTGACCCCATGGACTGTAGCCATCTAGATCTGATAGAGTACCTGATGAACTATGGATGGAGGTTCATGACACTGTACAAGATATAGGGATCAAGACCACCCACATGGAAAAGAAATGCAAAAAAAGCAAAATGGCTGTCTGAGGATGCCTTACAAATAGCTGTGAAAAGAAGAGAAGCGAAAAGCAAAGGAGAAAAGGAAAGATATAAGCATCAGAGTTCCAAAGAATAGCAAGGAGAGATAAGAAAGACTTCCTCAGAGGTCAACCTAAAGAAACAGAGGGAAAAAATAGAATGGGAAAGACAAGAGATCTCTTGAAGAAAATTAGAGATACCAAGGGAACATTTCGTGCAAAGATGGGCTCGATAAAGGACAGAAATGGTATGGACCTAACAGAAGCAGAAGATATTAAGAAGAGGTGGCAAGAATACACAGAAGAAATAATCAAAAAAATCTTCATGACCAAGATAATCATGATGGTGTGATCACTCACCTAGAGTCAGACATCCTGGAATGTGAACTCAAGTGGGCCTTAGGAAGCATCACTATGAACAAAGCTAGTGGTGGTGATGGAATTCCAGTTCAGCTATTTCAAATCCTGAAAGATGATGCTGTGAAAGTGCTGCACTCAATATGCCAGCAAGTTTGGAAAACTCAGCAGTGGCCACAGGACTGGAAAAGGTTTTCATTCCAATCCCAAAGAAAGGCAATGCCAAAGACGCTCAAACTACCACACAATTGCACTCATCTCACAGGCTAGTAAAGTCATGCTCAAAATTCTCCAAGCCAGGCTTCAGCAATACATGAACCGTGAACTTCCAGATGTTCAAGCTGGTTTTCGAAAAGGCAGAGGAACCAGAGATAAAATTGCCAACATCCACTGGATCATAAAAAAGCAAGAGAGTTCCAGATAAACATCTATTTATGCTTTATTGACTATGCCAAAGCCTTTGACTGTGTGGATCACAATAAACTGTGGAAAATTCTGAAAGAGATGGGAATACCAGACCACCTGAACTGCCTCTTGAGAAACCTATATGCAGATCAGGAAGCAACAGTTAGAACTGGACATGGAACAACAGACTGGTTCCAAATAGGAAAAGGAGTACGTCAAGGCTGTATATTGTCACCCTGCTTATTTAACTTATATGCAGAGTACATCATGAGAAACGCTGGGCTGGAAGAAGCACAAGCTGGAATCAAGATTGCCGGGAGAAATATCAATAACTTCAGATATGCAGATGACACCACACTTATGCAGAACATGAAGAGGAACTCAAAAGCCTCTTGATGAAAGTGAAAGAGGAGAGTGAAAAAGTTGGCTTGAAGCTCAACACATAGAAAACGAAGATCATGGCATCTGGTCCCATCACTTCATGGGAAATAGATGGGGAAAGAGTGGAAACAGTGTCAGACTTTATTTTGGGGGGCTCCAAAATCACTGCAGGTGGTGACTGCAGCCATGAAATTAAAAGATGCTTACTCCTTGGAAGGAAAGCTATGACCAACCTAGATAGCATATTAAAAAGCAGAGACATTACTTTGCCAACAAAGGTCTGTCTAGTCAAGGCTATGGGTTTTCCAGTGGTGATGTATGGATGTGAGAGTTGGACTGCGAAGAAAGCTGAGCGCCAAAGAATTGATGCTTTTGAAATATGGTGTTGGAGAAGACTCTTGAGAGTCCCTTGGACTGCAAGGAGATCCAACCAGTCCATCCTAAAGGAGACCAGTCCTGGGTGTTCATTGGAAGGACTGATGCTGAGGCTGAAACTCCAATACTTTGGCCACCTCATGCAAAGAGTTGACTCATTGGAAAAGACCCTAATGCTGGGAGAGATTAGGGGCAGGAGGAGAAGGGGATGACAGAGGATGAGATGGCTGGATGTTATCACCAACTCGATGCACATGAGTTTGGGTGAACTCCGGGAGTTGGTGATGGACAGAGAGGCCTGGCATGCCGCAATTCATGGGGTCACAGTCAGACACGACTGAGTGACTGAAATGAACTGAACTGAACTGGACTGTAGCCAACAGGCTCCTCTGTCCATGGGATTCTCCAGGCAAGAATACTGAATTGGGTTACCATTTCCTTCTCCAGGGGATCTTCCCAACCCAGGGACTGAACCTGGGTTTCCCGAATTGCAGGCAGACTCTTTACTGACTGAGCCATCAGGGAAGACCTCATCAGATTTAAAGGATACAAACTTTTCCATCAATAAGTGAGGTTTTCAAGTGCTATGGGATTGCTCCTGCATTTTTCTGCTCTCCTCTGGCTATATTCTCTTCCTAATAGACTTCATCTAGTCCCACAGCTTTAAATACCATCAAGACACCAATTATTCTCAAATTTATTTCTCCAGCCTTGACTTCTCCCAGCTCTGTATGCTCAACTGCCTACTTAATTGCAATTCCCAGGATACCTAATAAAATACCTAAAATACATACAAAAAAGGAAATGAGGAAGGAACCAAAATGGTACAATAGGGAAGAAATACAGAAGGCAGTATTGAAGTAATTAAGGAACAAAAATAATAGAAGCAGTATAGAAAACAAATAACAAAATGGCAAGTTTCCCTCAATTATTAGTTTAAGTGTAAATGCATTAAATTCACCTATTAAAAGACAGTGTGGATTTTAAAAATGACTCACCTATATGATGTCTTGGAGAAGGCAATGGCACCCCACTCCAGTACTCTTGCCTGGAGAATCCCACGGACGGAGGAGCCTGGTAGGCTGCAGTCCATGGGGTCGCTAGGAGTCGGACACGACTGAGCGACTTCACTTTCACTCTTCACTTTCATGCATTGGAGAAGGAAATGGCAACCCACTCCAGTGTTCTTGCCTGGAGAATCCCTGGGATGGGGGGGCCTGGTGGGCTGCCGTCTATGGGGTCGCACAGAGTCGGACACGACTGAAGTGACTTAGCATAGCATAGCATATGATGTCTACAATAGACTCACTTTGGATACAAAGACACAAATAGGTTCCAAGTAAAAGGATGGAAAAAACATTCCATGGATACAGTAAACAAAAGAGAGCTTTAGTAGCTACAGCGTGACTAACGCTTGAGTAGCTATACTAACAGCAAACAAATAGACTAAGTCAAAAATTGTTATAAGAGACAAAAAAGACATACATTGATAAAAAGGTCAATTCATCAAGGAGATATAACAATTATAGACATATGCACAAACAAAAGAGCCCCCAAATATATGAAAAAAATCATTGACAGAAGAAATAGTTTTACAATAAAATTTGGAGACTTCAATACTCTCCTTTCAATAATGGATAGAACATCTAGACAGAAGATCAATAAGGAAATAGAGGACTTGAACAATAGTATAAACCAAATACACCTAACAGACAGGCAGAACACTCCATCCAATATCAGCAGAATATACATCCTTCTCAAGTGCACATGGAATATTCTTCAGGACAGCCCATATGTTAGGCTACAAAACAAGTCTTAGAATATTTTAAAGGTAGAAGTCATACAAAGTATTTTCTCTGACCACAATTGAATTATTTCAGAAATCAGTAACAGAAGGAAAACTGGAAATTTCACAAATATGTGGAAATTAACACACTCTAAACTCAAAGAAAAAAAAATCACAGGAAAATCAGAAGATACTTGATACAAATTAAAATGAAAACACAGCATACCAAAACTTATAAGAGGTAGTGAAAGCAGTGCTCAGAGGGAAATGTATAGCTCTAAATGCATGCATTAAAACAGAAGATATATCTCAAACAAATAACCTTACTTTGCTAGCAAAAGAAAAGAATAATAAAGGTTAGAGCACAGATCAATGCAATACAAAACAGAAAAAGGATCACTTAAACCAAAAGTTAATTTATTGAAATGATCAACAAAATTGACAAAACTTTACCTAGATTAAGAAAAAAGGAGAGAAAAATCCAAATAGTGAAAACTAAAAATATAAGAGGTGACATTGTTCCAAAATTTATAGAAACAAAGAGGATTATAAATACTAGGAATAATTTTATGCCAACAAATTACCATGCTACTAAAGTAAATGAAATAGAAAATATTAATAGGCCTTAACAAGTAAGAATGAACCAATAATCAAAACCTCTCAAAGAAAGTCCAGGACCAGATGGCTACACTAGTAAATTCTACCAAACATTCAAAGAAGAATTAACATGTAACAGTATCCTATTCTCTCAAGAATTATTAATCTTTCAGTCACAATAACATACAAAGTTCCCTCCTGTCATGCATTCCAATTCCTATAATTTCTTCTCCCATATCTTTAATAACCTTTATCACTGAGGCACCCGGGATGCCCTTAAATAACCAGCTCATCCTCAAATCTCAGCTTACTGTCTCTCCTTCATAGAGGCCTTCCCAAATCATGCTAATAGTCCCCTCTACTTATTCTTTATCACAGTATGCCACTTATTTCAGAACCCTCATTCTGAATTTAACCTTCCTTATCTGTTTACCTTTTGATCTTTCATCTCCACACTAAATTGAAGTGCCATGAGTTCAGATGCCTTATTCATCTTATTTACTGTTGTATAGCCAGAGCCTAACAAAGTACCTAACAAAGAGAAGGAAATTGGTAAATTTTGGTGAATTAATAAAGAAAACACTTTAACAACTAACGTTTATATAACCAATACTGAAATTTTGGCACAAGAAATAACTGCATTTCAAGTTAATATTTCAAACTAAAATATATTCATTTCTAATGTGTTCCATCTTTCTTCAAACATTTAAACATATATTTTTTCTAAAAATTTAAGATGAAGAATGATTATTTCCTAGCTGTAGCTAAATAGTATCCTTTGGCATGACTCTCTAGATAATCAAATATCATATTCCCTTTAAGGAAGCCAAAAAGACCAAACTACTAATGCTTTATTTGGACATAAACTTATCATAATAAATAAGTCATTCTAGATATTATTAATAACTGTACACATGTATCAGTATTCCCTGAAGGGGGATTAAGGTACTACCTGAATGTTATATATAGGCGCATCATTTCAAGACATAGGTGTATTCACAGTCTACATTCTCACAGGAGACCCAGACCATGCTAAAATGAGAAGGATAACAAATTAATCTCCAGTATTCTTGCCTGGAAAATCTCATGGACGGAGGAGCCTGGTAGGCTGTGGTCCATGGGGTCACGAAGAGTCGGACACAACTGAGCGACTTCACTTTCACGCATTGGAGAAGGAAATGGCAACCCACTCCAGTGTTCTTGTCTGGAGAATCCCAGGGACAGGGGAGCCTGGTGGGCTGCCATCTATGGGGTCGCACAGAGTCAAACATGACTGAAGTGACTTAGCAACAGCTTCATCAAGCTGGTTTGCCTTATTTTTTAAATATCAATTTAGATCTCTAAAAACTGTTAGCCATAATCATCTAGTGGCCAGATATTCTGGACAAATGTCTTAGAATTCCACAGCTTCTCATATAATAGAAAGACCCCAAAACTGAGTTGGAGGTACTGGTAATACTATGAAGTGGCCAAAAGCTAAAACATGATCCAACTCTACACTTTAGAGGTCAGAAAAGGAGAAAACAAGAGCCGTTAAATATTGTCAGCAGTTAGGACCCATTCACATAGCTAACATGTATTGAATGCTTACAGGGCCAGGGTTTTTTAGGCATTTGTAATTTTTATTGCATCTAAGTCTCACAATAACTCTAAGAGGTAGGTGCTACCATAATGCTCACTTTACCACTAAAGAAATCAAGACTTTGGAAGGTTAGATAACTTGCCAAAGGCTAACAAGTACTTAATGGAAAAGCCAGAAGTTGAAGCCATGTAGTCTGACTCCAAGGTTAGAGCTATTAACAGGTAGGTATTCAAACCCCTACTTTTCCGTCCCTTTCCAACTGACAGTCCCCAAGAATAGGAGTTAAGATGCTGGTGAAGAAAAACATCATTTCAAGTTGAAAGAGATGAGGAGAAAACTCTATAAACAATAACATAGTGATTGCATTTCCAGGAAATTAGCAAGCCATTTACCCTTCGGTTATGGTCGTACCCTTGTTCTGGTCATAAAGTCTGGCAGTTAAGACACTATTTCAGTAGCTTTTGTAGCCTTGGAATATAGTTTTACTATTACTGACCTCAAAGCTGATCACAGTAGGCATTTCCACTTTAATAACCACTTCAGAGTAAGTACTTAAGTCTTCATTTCCTGCAAGGATAACTCAGATACTACAGACTTCAACTTCTGTTTCTATTCCCACCTTGGTTAAAAGCATTATCTTTTCTCCTAAGGTAATCATATAAGCCATCAATGGGCACCACCTCAGGAGAAGCCAAAGGTTGATATTTAACACAAGGCCTCTTAAGCAATCTCCCACCAGCATTAGAGAACCCATTAATCTCAGGCAGTTCTGCTTTCCTTTAGAGAGATAAAGGAGTTCCCACTTCCAAGGAGGTCAGAGATGTTATGAAGCAAGAGGCAGGAATGATTCTAATCTAGTAACAAGAGTATTTATTTCCTAGTAATAAAAATATTATTGCTTATCATAATGGTTCTAACACTATATCTGCATCAAAATGTATCCAGTACCTAAAATATCTATATCTAATTGTTCCCTGGACTTCTGGTTCTGTGATAAGATGGAGAAGTAGATGCACTAAGTACACTGGACATTATACATAAAAAACACAGGCTGACTTTGGAAGGTGGAGAGGAGAAGAACATAGGGACTCTAGGACTCAAGGAATGGCATGGTGTTAAGTTCTTTGGATTTTCTTTCTGCCTAACATACCCTGGATTGGGTGCAGTAGAAGCCTGTAACCAGGACACATTAATATGTACAGAAAAAAAAAAAATGCTCCTACTCTCTCTAGCCAAAGGACCAGGATAAAGGCAGCCTAGTAAGACAGAATACTTTTAGACAATAATCATGCTACATCAGCCAAACACCATGGGGCAAACATTGTGCTCTTACCTCAATCCATGACAGCATAGGCCAAGTAGGAAACCTAGATATCCACCTTTACAAAGCTGTAACTAGGCACCTCTTCCCCTGTGTCAGGACAGTGACACAGAAGGCTGAGTAGATAACCAGAACTTTCATTTTTTCTCAGTGGTAAGGAGTCCCCCTTCCATGACGACAATGGAGGCCATGTTAACTGCAGTATCAAGGCATCCCTTCCCCTTCCAATATGGGTGGTATCAGCAGAAGCCTAATGGGGACTTGAAATTCTATCCCTGCCCAGAAATAACAAGAAACTCCTCCTTTTGGAACACTAAAGGTGGTCAAGTGAAAAACATGAACTTCCATCCCTAACTGGCAGAATTCTGTATCTAGTAAAAATATTCATTAAAAAGGAGAAGTGAAGTCTATTTTTCAGGAAAATTATGAGAATTTACCATCAGCAGACCTACCCTAAAACAATGGCTACAGAAAATTCATGAGGCAGAAAGGAAATGATGAAAGAAACTTTGGAGCATCAAGAAGGAAAAAAGTATAATTAGAAGAGTAAAATTTTGGGTAAATGCAACAGACTCTCCTTTTCCTCTTGAGTTTCTATACGCTAACAATGAACTATCTGAAAAGGAAAGACAACAATCCCACATACAATGTCAAAGCAGTAAAGTACAGAGGGATAAATTTAAACTAAGGAAGGGAAAGATCTGTACACTAAGAAGTATAAAACACTGATT
The DNA here is from genome assembly GCF_055505025.1 of Bos grunniens. Classification (NCBI taxonomy): domain Eukaryota; kingdom Metazoa; phylum Chordata; class Mammalia; order Artiodactyla; family Bovidae; genus Bos; species Bos grunniens. Next base: position 140,906,603 of record NC_141194.1, read on the forward strand.
TAAGAAACTGAAGAAAATGAAAATAAGTGGGAAGGTATCCCATGTTCATGAATCAGAATACTGCTAGAATACACATACTACCTAAAGCTATCTGTAGATTCAATGCAATCTCAAAATTTCACTGCTATTTTTCACAAAAATAAAATAAACAATCCTAAAATTTGTATGAAACCACAAAAGACCCCAAATAGTCAAAGTAATCTTCTTGAGAAAGAAGAATAATGCTGGAGGCACATTTCATGATTTAAAACTATTTTACAAAGCTGTGGTAATCAAAGCAAAGAGATCAGACAAGTCAATCCTAAAGGAAATCAGCCCTGAATATTCATTGGAAGGACTGATGCTGAAGCTCCAATACTTTGGTCACCTGATGCAAAGAACCGACTCATTGGAAAAGACCCTGATGATGGGAAAGATTGAGGGCAGGAGGAGAAGGGAATGACAGAGGATGAGATGGTTGAATGGTTGGATGGCATCATAAGTTTGAGCAAACTCCAGGAGATAGTGAAGGACAGGGAAGCCTGATATACTGCAGTCCATGGGGTCTCAGAGTTGGACACAACTAAGTGACTAAATAACAACAAAGTAATCAAAATAGTATGGTAGTATGGTACAGGCATAAAAACTAGACACATAGACCAATGGAACAGACCTGAGAGCTAAGAAGTAAACACATGCATATATAATTAACTAATATGTGACAAGAGAGCCAATAATATACAATGGGAAAAGGACAGTCTCTTCAATAAATGGTACTTGAAACACACTAAATGCAGAAGAAAGAAAAGAGACCTCTGTCTTATACCACTCAAAAACTAACTCAAAATATATTTAATTAGTTAAATGTAAGATCTGAAACCATAACACTCCTATAAGAAAACACAGAAAAGGCTCTTTGAAATGGGCCTTCACAATCAGTTTTTTAGATATGGTACCAAAAACACAGACAACAAAAGCAAAAAAATCAAGTGGGATTTTACCAAACTGAAGTTTCTGCACTGCAAAAATAAAAAACTTTATCAACAAATTGAAAGGTCAACCTACAGAATGAGAGAAAATATTTGCAAATCATCTCATAACATGCTAATATCCAAAGTGTGTAAGGAAATCACAACCCCATAGCAAAAAAAAATTTTTAATACAATTTTTAAAAAAGTGCTGGGCCAAAAAAGACATACAAATGGACAGCAGGCACACAAAGAGCAGCTCAATATCACTAATCAGAGAAATGTAGATGAAAACCACAATGTGATGTTATCTCACATCTGTTAGAATGGCTATCATCAAAAACACAAAAAATAACAAGTGTTGACAAGGATATGGACAAGGATATGGAGAAAAGGGAACCCCTGCACACTGTTGGGGAAATGAAAACTGGTGCAGCCACTATAGGAAACAGTATGAAAGTTCCTCAAAAAAATTAATAATAGAACTACCATACAATCCAGCAATTTCACTTCCGGGTATATATTCAAAGGAAATGAAACCGGGATCTCAAAGAGATATCTGGACTCCCATGTTCATTGCAGCATTATTCACAATAACAAAGATATGGAGCCTCTTGATGAAGGTGAAACAGGAGAATGAAAAAGGTGGCTTAAAACTCAACATTCAGAAAACTAAGATCATGGCAACCAGTCCCATCACTTGGTGCCAAATGGAGAAACAATGGAAACAATGACAGACTTCATGTTCTTGGGCTCCAAAATCACAGCAGATGGTGACAGCAGCCATAAAATTAAAAGATGCTTGCTCCTTGGAAGAAAAGCTATGACAAACCTAGATAGCATGTTAAAAAGCAGAGATGTTTCTTTGCTGACGAAGGTCCAAATAGTCAAAGCTATGGTGTTTCCAGTAGTCATGTATGGATGTGAGAGCTGGACCACAGAGAAGGCTGAGTACTGAAGAATTGATGCTTTTGAATTGTGGTGTTGGAGAAAACTGTTGAGAGTCCCTTGGACTGCAAGGAGATCCAACCAGTCCATCCTAAAGGAAATCAGTCCTGAATATTCATTGGAAGGACTGATGCTGAAGCTGAAACTCCAATACTTTGGCCATCTGATGCGAAGAACTGACTCACTGGAAAAGACCCTGATGCTGGGAAAGATTGAAGGCAGAAGAAGGGGATGACAGAGTGCAAGATGCTTGAATGGCATCACTGACTCCATGGACATGAGTTTGAGCTAGCTCTTGGAGATGGTGATGGACAGGGAAGCCTGGTGTGCTGAATTCCATGGGGTCACAAAGAGTTGGACACGAACAAGTGACTGAATGACAAGAAAATACGGAAATAACCTAAATGTCTATGAATGAATAGAATAAGAAGGTATGATATTTTATACACATACACAAAGAAATAGTATTTGGTCATGAGAGAGAAGGAAATTCTACCATTTACAACAATATCAATGGACCTTGAGGGCATTATGCTAATAAATGACAGTGAAAAGACAGATATATGATCTCACTTATATGTGAACTCTAAAATGGCCAACCCCATAGAACAGAGAGTAGAATAGTTCATGCCAGGTTTTAAAGATGGGGGAAATGGGGAGATATTGGTCAAAGGGTACAAACTTAGAGTTTTAAGATAAGTAAGTTCTGGGAATCTAATGTGCAACATGGTGACTATAGTTAATAATACTGTATTTTATACTTGAAAACTGCTAAGGGAGTAAATGTTCTCATCACAAAAAAATGGTAATTATGTGAGGTGATGGAAGTGTTAAGTAGCCTTACTGTGGTAATCATTTCATTATATATATATGTGTGTGTGTGTGTATCAAATCATGTTATGCAATTAAAATTTACACTATGTTATATGTCAATTATATCTCACTAAAGCTGAGGGAAAAATTACGAGGAGGAAGGGAAGGAAGGAGGGAGGAAAAGAAGAGAAAATATCTGAAGAGATGGATCTGTAGGAAACAGTTTTTTAAAAAATCTGAACAAAGGATCAGATTTTAACTGGATTAGTCTGTGGAGTAATTTATCCTTTAGAGAAAAGAGAGTACTGCCAAAATGACTATTATGCCAGGGTGACTGTACCTGTGCCAAAGGCTGTCATTTAAGGAGTATCAGAGACGTCATACTATGAGGAGGAAATATATTTCATTCAAATGACCGCATTAGCAATAAACAAACTACAAATAAATATAATAAGCTGCCACCTTCAAGGGTGGGGAGGAATGTGGTCCAGTAATCAGAGTTGCTACAATATATTACCTAAAATGTATTTGTTTACCTTTGGGAATGAGACAAGACAGCAAAGAAACAGTAAAGTCTGACCCATGTATGGAGAAACAAGCAGGCAAGAGAAAATGCTTATGAGAGTGAAGCAATGTAAAATTTGATGGACAAAAATTTCAAAGTACCTACTAGAAACATACTCAAAGCACTAAGTTATACCATGCTTAAATAAACAAAGGTGTGATGACAATATCTCAAATACAGACTGGAAATAAGATAGAAACTATAAGGGAAAATGTAATGAGGTTATGAAGCTGAAAGTATGATAATTAAAAAGGAAAATTTTACTAGACGGGCTGAACAGTCGATTTGAACTGACAGTAAAAAGAATCACTAAGTTTAAATATGTGCTGTGCTTAGTCACTCAGTCTTGTCTGACTCTTTGCAACCCCATGGACTGTAGCCCACCAGGCTCCTCTGTCCATGGGGATTCTCCAAGCAAGAATACTGGAGTGGGTTAACATGCCCTCCTCCAGGGGATCTTCCCAACCCAGGTCTTGCACATTGCAAGAGGATTCTTTACTGTCTGAGCCACCAGGGAAGCCTAAGTTTGAATAGAGACCATTGTTATTTGCAATTCAAAAAATAAAGGGGGTGAAAAAAGAAAATGAAAAGAGTTTCAGAGAAATACAGGACCCCATAAAGTACACAAACTTGCAAGCAACAGAAGTCCCAGAAGAGAGATGAGAAAGAATGGGACAGGAAAAAAAAATTCAAAGAGATAAAGGCTGAGTATTTTCAAATTTGATGAAAAACTAATACGTACATTCAAGAAGCGCAATGAATATCAAGTGTGATAAAAGAAACCAGATCCACAAAAAAACACATCATAGTAAAAATGCTGAAAGCCAAAACACATGGAGAAAATCATGAAAGCAGCAAGAGAAAAACAAAGTGTCTTTTATAAGGAAACCCCAATAAGATTAATAGCTGACTTGTCATCAGAAACAATAGAGGCCAGAAGGCAAGGGGAAAACATATTCAAAGTGCTCAAGATAACACCAAAAAAACTGTCAGCCTAGAATCTTATACCCCTCAAAGCTATCTGATCAACACAATCTGAGACTCTGTCACTAGTACACCCACCATACAAGAGATACTAGGCTGGAAGCAAGTGGCCCCAGACAGTATTTCCAATTGCACAAAGAAAGGAAAAGGCACTTGTAAAGGACATTATGTTATTATAAAAGGCAGAATACGTGCATATTTCTTTCCTTTCTTCTCTTAACCAATTTTTTAAAGGCAGTTTTAAAATACATCATTGTACTATTGGTACTATAATATATAGAAATGTAATATATCTTCCAATAACAACATAAGGGAGGTGGTGGGGAGCAAAGGTGTATTGGATTAAGGAAATTATTCTTAATGTCAACATGAATCGATGAGAATAAAGGAAGAAACCACAAAAAGGAAATCAGGTTAATGTAAGAAAAGCTACAAATATATATGGTTCCCCTTGCTCTAGTTACTTTAAAAGATTTAAACTTGTTTAAAGTATTAATTACAGCACTGTGTTGTTTTTAACATGTAAAAGCATAGCAATAATAATCACAAAAAGAGGAAAAAGAAGACTGAACTACACCAGAGTAACATTTCTATACCTCACTGGAATTAAGTTAGTATAAATCTGTAGCAGATTCTGATAAATTAGGATTTATATAGTAAGCCTAAGAAACCACAAAGAAACTGTGAAGGAACTAACATGAAACCATAAAAAATTTATTAAAGAAGTGAAAATTTTACATTAGAAAATATCCAGTTAATGCAAATGAAAGCAGCAATATGGGGAACAGAGTAACAAAATGGAGAATAGAGTAACAAAAAAGCACAGAACACATAGAAAACAAAAAAATAAAAATTTACATAAAGCAAATTACACCAATAACATAAAATCAAAAGGCAGATTTTGTCAGAATGGACAAAACAAGAAGATTTAAGTATATGCTATCTATAGGAGACACAACTTAAGATTCAAAGATATAAATAGATTGAAATTAAAAGAATGGAAAAAAATATGCAAAGAGCAACAGTAAGAAAACTAGAATGGCTATACTAATAGCAGACAAAACAGACTTTAAAACAAACAGTGGTTTAGGGTAAAGGTTTATAATGATAAAAGAGATATACCATGAGGAATATATGATAATTATAAACATATGCACCTAATTGCTGTTGCTGTTTTTGTTTAATCACTCCAACTCTTTGCAACCCCATGGACTGTAGCCCTCCAGGCTCCTCTGTCCATGGGATTCTTCAGGCAAGAGTATTGGAGTGGGTTGCCATTTCCTTCTCCACAGGGGTCTTCTTGACCCAGGAATCAAATCCAAGTCTCCTGCATTACAGGTAGATTCTTTACCACTGAGCCATCAGGGACCACCAGGGAAGGCCATGTACCTAATTACAGAGGACCAAATTTCGTGAAACAAAATCTGACAAAATAAGGGAGAAATACACAATTCTACAATAATACTTGGAGACATCAATAATCCACATTTAATAATGGATAGTACAAAAAGACATTAACAAGAAGACAGAATTGGACAACATATAAAATAGTTATGTCTAAAGGACATATATCGGAGAAGGAAATGGCAACCCACTTCAGTGTTCTTGCCTGGAGAATCCCAGGGACAGGGGAGCCTGGTGGGCTGCTGTCTATGGGGTCACACAGAGTCGGACACCACTGAAGCAACTTAGCAGCAGCAGCAGCAAAGGACATATATAGAACACATCTCCCAACAACAGCAGAGTATAATATATACATTCTCAGTGCACATAGAATACTCTGTATAACAGACCATATGGTGAGCTATTAAGCAAGTCTGAATACCTTTAAAAGGATGGAAACCATATATTTTTCTACCACAAGAGAACAAAATCATAAATCAGTAACAGAAGGAAATTCGGTATATTCACAAATATGTGAAATTAAACATTCCTAAATAACAAGTGGGTCAAATATGAAATCACAAGAGAAATTTGAGGTGAATGTAAAACTTATGAGATCCAGTGAAAGCAGTGCTGAGAGGCTAACCTTCCACCTTAAGTCACTGGAAAAAGAAGAGCAAGCCAAACTAAAACAGAAAAAAAAAAAAAAAAAAAAAAAAACCAGAAAAAAAACTTTAGAACAAAAGTAAAGAAAATAGGTAAAGAGGGAAAAATTAATGAAACCAAGAAATTTGTTTCTCTAAAAAGATAAGATTGACAAAAATTTAGCCAGGCTGATCAAAAGGGGAAAAAAAGGAGATAACAAGATGGAGAAGTAGGTGGATGGGGAGTATATCTCTCTCCACGGATACACCAGGAATACACCTTCGGACACAGAAGTGGATGCAGAACACCAGCTGAGAGCATACAGGAGTACCTGGCCAGTGGAAAAGAATATACAGAACCATGCAAAACTCAGTAGGAGGAAAAACAGGAGTTTTAGTAGGACTGTACCTGCCCTCAGTGGGTGGGGCAACTGGCAGTTGTCTGAGTCAGAGGAGAAACATTTAAGGCTGAGAGTGAAACAGCTGATCTGTGGCAGCCTAAATGGACTGAGAATCAGACAGCCATTGCCGCAGCCATACATACCCCAAACAGGGATGTAGATCCCCTGGAAGGCACAGTGGCTGGGAGCTGGAGTTTAGGGATTGTGGAGCAATCCCAGGGGGAGGGCTGCTCTTGACTGCAGAGAGAGAGACAGATTGAGGGGATATGAGGGAGGAGACTGTGGTGGGAAATGCCTGTGGAGGAAAGCCAGGCAGCCATGGAAGCAAGGCAATACTGCTGAGTCCCATGTAGAGGGTGGAGACACCACCATAGACTCTCTTCATACAGCCAGCATCAGCTGCTGAACAATAGAGAGGCTGGCCCATCAAATGCCTGATGCCCTGAACTACAGACTAGGACCCCACCCAGGGTGCCCCTCTAAGTGGCTGATGCACAGATCTACAGAATAGGACCCAGTCAGGGTGGGGGGGGGGGCGTGCAGTGCCCTCTATGTGCCTAATGTTCCAAATAACAGAGAAGGACCACAGGGGCAAGGGAGCCCTCTAAGTGCCTGAACCAGCAGAGCTATGGATAAAGACTGGCCAAAGAGGCCTTCTGATCACTAGCTATAGGAGGCTCAAAAAAAGTCTCTGATAGGGCCATAACTCCTGCGGTGGAGGCAGTCCCGTGTCCCTGCACACTTGGTGCTGCCAGGGTCCCTGCAAGTCAAGCAGCTGCGTCACCTTCATGCTCAACTCTCACTGGGGCAGAGCTGCCACAAGCAAAAAAAAGGCTTGCATCTATGCAAGCAGGGTTACTTCAGTCATGCCCAACTCTTTGTGACCCTATAGACTATGGCCTGCCAGGCTTCTCTTTCAGGTTGGCGGGGGGGGGGGGGTGCTGCAGGCAAGAAGACTGGAGCGTATTGGCCAATAATGGTTGCCATACCCTTCTAGAGCACTATATTTCCTGCTGCCCTAGCCATCAACTTCCCTGAGTACCTGGTGCTGCCAGAACCCCTGCAACCCAAGCAGCTGCACCACCTCCACACCTCACAGGGGCAAACCCAAGCCCTCCAGGGCAGCCTCAGGAGCAAACCCCAGTGGACGACTCACATGCAGAGGTGGAAATAAAAGCACAATTGAAACACAGCGGCACTGTGGCTAAGGAAGAAGATCCAAAACCTTCCCACCAGCTGGACAAGCTGCAGATTAAATCCACACAATCAACAAGGCAGGCTGTGTATACGGAATATATAAAAGGACACTGAGAGCTCCCACAAAAGAAAAAGCACTAGTTCTGATAACTGTGGACACTAGAGGCAAGAACACACAGGAGTAGGACCAGGTTAGATTCTGAGCAGCCCGCACAGAAGGTCCAGAGATCAGCACAGTGCTGAAGGGCATCCTAGGGAGGTGAGGTGGACTGTGACTCCCAGCGAGGGAGAGGACTCTGACAGCAGTCACTCAAGATAAACATTTATTATTATGTTTTGACTTGTTCTATAGATTCTTTTTTTTTTTCTAATTTTATTTTATTTTTAAACTTTACATAATTGTATTAGTTTTGCCAAATATCAAAATGATTCTTTTGGATTTTTTAAAAATTCCTTCCCCTCCGCCTCTATTGTAGTTGTCAATTTTATTGGCACTATGAAATATAATTAAGCTTTTGAGCTTCTTATTTTTTCTCAGCCTCATTTTTTATTGTTATAAACCTCTGCCTATATGTTGGGCTTTAGCAGTTCTTTGGAGTTCTCCTTTTCTTTTCTAATTTTTTAAACCTATCATTATTTTTTCTACATTTATTCCTTTGCTTGCTTTTCCTACTGTTCTTTTCCCCTTCAAATTAATCTTTAATGTATATAAACCTTCTTTACCTTTATTTAATTTTACATATCTATTCTTTCTTTCTTTTCTTCCTTTCCTTTCCTCTCAACATATTTGTTAGTTTTGTTTTCACTGCTTTATTCCCCACGTGGCACCTTGCTTTAAGTTTTGTTTTCCAGTTTGTGATTTAATCTTGTTCTTAACTAGTAAATATAATTTTTTATTTCCTTTGTTTTCTGGGTCAATCTACTGTACATTTTGTTGGACTGCTTTGATTTTGCTTATGGGTGTAGATATATATATATGTATGTGTGTGTGTGTGTGTATATTCCATTATTTTAATTATTATTTCCCTGATTTTATAACTGCCATTTGTCTGGGGTTCATCTTTGCTTTCTCATTTTTTCCTATTTGTTTTAATCTCACTTAATGCCATAACAAACCACTTGTGGAATCCTCATCCCTGACCAGAGATCAAGCTCTGAGCCTCTGGAGTGGGAGCATTGACTCCAAGACCCTAGACTACAATAGAACTAACCCTCAGTTCAGTTCAGTCACTCAGTCATGTCCGACTCTTCACGACCCCATGAATCACAGCACACCAGGTCTCCCTGTCCATCACCAACTCCCAGAGTTCACTCAGACTCACATCCATCAAGTCAGTGATGCCATCCAGCCATCTCATCCCCTGTTGTCCCCTTCTACTCCTGCCCCCAATCCCTCCCAGCATCAGAGTCTTTCCCAATGAGTCAACTCTTCGCATGAGGTGGCCAAAGTACTGGAGTTTCAGCCTCAGCATCAGTCCTTCCAATGAATACCCAGAACTGATCTCCTTTAGGATGGACTGGTTGTATCTCCTTGCAGTCCAAGGGACTCTCAAGAGTCTTCTCCAACACCACAGTCCGAAAGCATCAATTCTTCGGCGCTCAGCCTTCTTCACAGTCCAACTCTCACATCCATACATGACCACAGGAAAAACCATAGCCTTGACTAGACGAACCTTTGTTGGCTCCCCCGTCCCTGGGATTCTCCAGGCAAGAATACTGGAGTGGGTTGCCATTTCCTTCTCCAATGCATGAAAGTGAAAAGTGAAAGTGAAGTCGCTCAGTCGTGTCTGACTCTAGCGACCCCATGAACTGCAGACTACCAGGCTCCTCCATCCATGGGATTTTCTAGGCAAAAGTACTGGAGTGGGGTGCCATTGCCTTCTCCAACAAATCAACATAAGTAATCCTTATCTCAAAGAGTAAGTCTCAAAGGAATTAAAAGACATTGAATTGAATAAAAATTAAAATAAACAGATCAAACTTTGTGAGATACAACTAAAGAAATACTGAGAGGAAATTTAAAGCACTGAATGCTTTGATGGTGGTCTCCCCTTATGTGCAGCAGATGTGTTCCAAGACTCTCAATGGATGCCTGAAATCACCCTATATATATTAAAACTATATTTTTTCCAATACAAACATACCTATGATAAAATTTATAGATTAGGCACAATAAAATAATATTAAAATAGGATTATAATATACTGTAATAAAAGTTATGTGAATGTGGTCTTTCAAAGTGTCTTATTTTATAGATTTAAAGCCTTTTACATTTTAACTAAGCACTTGTCATGCACAGTGGCCATAACTTTTACAGTTTGAGTTGCAAACCAGCAAAACCAGCACAAATTTTTCTTTCTTCACAATTGAACAGATAGACGATTCTTTCTTACCATAGATCTCAGCAACCTCAGCATAACTATCTCCTTTTCTTATCAAGTCTTACCTTTTCAATTTTCTTTTGAATTGCTTTCAGAAAAAGCTCTTTACGGCTTCTCTTTGGTATATCCAAATTGCCAGAGTCACTACTCTTGCACTTTGGGGGCCACTACTAAGTAAAATAAGGGTTACTTGAACACGAATACGGTGCTACCATGACAGTCAGCCCAATAATTGAGATGTCGACTAAGTGACTAAGATGTGCTGGACAGAGGGATGATTCAGATCTTGGGTGGATGGAAAGGTGTGAGATTTCATCACACTACTCAGAACAGCTCCCAGTTTAAAACTTATGAATTATTTCTGGAATTTTTTATTTAACATTTTGAACCTTGTTCGACCATGTGTAACTGAAACTACAGAAAGTGAAAATACAGGTAAGGAGGAACTACTGTATTAGAAAAGAGAAAAAGTCTCAAATCAATGCCCCACAGTGCCAACTTAAATTAGAAACAAACACAAAGCAAGCAGAGGGAAGGAAATAGAGTGAAGTCAAGGAAATAAAGAAAACAGAAAAATGTAGAAAACAAATAAACCAAATCTGGTTATTTAAGATCAGCTGAACTCCAGCAAAACTGACAAGGAAAAAAAAAAAACAAGATACTTCATCAAAGAGAATAATATGGATAAACACATGAAAAGATATTCAGCACATCACTGACTCCGTGACATGGATTTGAGCAAACTGTGGGAGATACTGAAGGACAGGGAAGCCTGGTGTGCTGCAGTCCATGGGGTCACCCAGAGTCAGATACAACTTAGTGACCAAACAACACCAATTAGTGAAATGCAAGTTAAGACCACAATGAAATATCACTACACACCTATGAGTGTACTAAAAACATTTAGTTGTACCCTTTAAATCAGTAAGTTTTATCATATTTGAATTATCTCAATAAAGCCTTGAAAATAAATAAAATCAAGCAGTGCCCTCTTCAAAATCATGATAGTTCCAAATGCTGGTAAGAATAAATTGAAACTGGTCTCTCATCTTTTGCTGTTTGAAATGTAAAAATGGTACAGTTACTCTTCAAAACAGTTGGCAGTTTCTTTGGTGGAGGGGGGAAACTAAGTACATGTTTACCATAACACCAAGGAATCACGTTATCACGTTCCTCAGCACTTATCTTAGAGAAGTGAAAACTCTGGTCCACACAAAACTCTATACACATACTTACACACAAACCTACCTATACACAAACTTGTTTAGTCACTAAGTAGTGTCCAACTCTTTTGTGACCATAGCCCACCAGGCTCCTCTGTCCATGGAATTCTCCAGGTAAGAATACTGGAGTGGGTTGCCATGTCCTCCTCCAGGGGATCTTTCCAACCCAGGGATCAAGCCTGCATCTCCTGCACTGACAGGCAGGTTCTTTACCACTAGTGCCACCAAACACTGATAAATGTGATGTTATTCTTTGGCAGACTCCAGTGCAATCTTTAGGTATACATTGGTGGTGGTGTTTCTTTTCCAAATAGACTGCTGCTGCTGCTGCTGCTGCTGCTAAGCTGCTTCAGTCATGTCTGACTCTGTGCGACCCCATAGATGGCAGCCCACCAGGCTCCCCCGTCCCTGGGATTCTCCAGGCAAGAACACTGGAGTGGGCTGCCATTTCCTTCTCCAATGCATGAAAGTGAAAAGTGAAAGTGAAGTCGCTCAGTCGTGTCCGACTCTTAGCGACCCCATGGACTGCAGCCTACCAGGCTGCTCTGTCCATGGGATTTTCCAGGCAGGAGTACTGGAGTGGGGTGCCATTGCCTTCTCCATCCAAATAGCCTAGGACTAGACTATTTCAGCATGCAGATCAATTCCTTTATGAACAGTAAAACATAAAATACAACCTTGGGTGAAAAGATAAAAATAACAGCACTGAATAAATTGATTTCTGAAATATTTACTAAAACAGCAGCCAGTATCCAGTAGTATATCATCCAATATCTTCCTGTAATGAGAGAATCTGAACCAAAGACGTTTTCACCTTCAATGTATTTTTGGAACGTATATTTATGAACCAAATCTGTGTTGTTCATCAAAAAGTAGTTGTTTGGGAATTTGTTATGCTCTACTAAATGAGAGTATAAAGGCAAAAAATATAGTCCATTATGAATATAAACACTCTTTCTTGCCTCCTCCTTTTGTTTCTCTCCTTACTCAGTACTGGGTAATGCCCTTGGTAGATACAAAAAGATAAAGGAATGGACCCTACCCTGAGGGAGTTTATAGTCTGGTGGACGTAATACATCTCTGAGAAGTAAAACAATGCAATAAATATGACAAGGTTGCTGATGAGTACTCTAGGAACTTAGAGGTTGGGATTCGTGGGTCACCAAGAAAGACTAGATCTGAATCAGGACTTAAGGTATGGCTAAGATTTGGAGAGGCAGCAGGGAGATGAAGGGCATTCCAGCCAAATGGAACAAAGTGACCAATGGTTCTATAGAGTCAAGAATGTGTAAAGCACATCTGGGGGACAATAGCTAGAATGGGGGAGGGGTCTAAGTTGAAGAATAGGAAAGAATGCAGCTGGGTCAAGATTAAGGATGCTATTCCATATTAAGGAGCTTTGGCCTTAGCCCATTAACTACTAAAGTAGCCAACTGCATCAGAATCACCTGGGGAAGATAGTTTAAAATGAATTATAGCCCCAACCTCAGTAACTCTCATTCAGTAGGTTAGGGCTGGGTCCAGGAAATCTGCATTTTCAACAAGTATCACCCCACCACTTCCCCACATTCTTATAGAATATAAGAAGTCCTTTGGGCAATAGAAAATCTCAATGGAAAGCCAATTAAAGGTTTTTTTTCCAAGGGGGAAGTCTATAATGACAGATCAGTGATTCAGAAAATTAAATCCTCTAGGTATATGCTCAGTAGATTGAAGGAGAAGATAAGGAAAGCCAGACAGATAGGTTTACAACAGTCCAGGTGTTAAGTCTAACCACTGATTTATCCATCCCTTTGTTCCCAGGGCCTGGCATAGAGTCTGGTACATAGTAATTCACTCAGAGGCAGAGAAGCTAATGAAGCTTATGCTTCAGAGTCCCTTTACTCAGACCCTTTCCCAGACCGTCTCCCTTTTTACTTCAAAAGGTTCATGTTCACACCTATTTTTGAATTCCTTCACTTAAAGAAGGCTCCCAAAGTTGTATAAAGCCTCACACACCACAAAACTCTGGATCCAATCCTACACTCAGTGTTTATTGAACTCAAAGATTAGACAAATCATTTAGTGATTTTTCCTTCTTACTAGAACCCCTTTCCTCAGTTTATTCTCAGTGCAACAGATATGGCTTTGGTTTCAACAGGATCAGCCTATCATTCACATACCACTCCTCTGCCCAAACTCTCCAGTCTCAGAGTAAAAGCCAAAAATTTACAATGGCCCTAAGGAAGGACTGGTGCTGAAGTTGAAACTCCAGTACTTTGGCCACCTGATGCAAAGAAATGACTCATTGGAAAAGACCCTGATGCTGGGAAAGATGGAGGGCAGGAGGAGAAAGGGACGACAGAGAATCAGACGGTTGGATGGCATCACCGATTTGACGGACATGAGTTTGAGCAAATCCAGGAGTTGGTGATGGACAGGGAAGCCTGGTGCGCTGCAGTCCATGGGGTCACAAAAAGTCAGACACAACTGAGTGAACCGAACCAAAGGACCTATACAGCCCTGTTACTTCTGATCTTATCTCTCCTCCTCTGTTCTGCTCACTGTGCTCCAGTTACTATATGTTGGCCTTCCTGTTGTTCCTTGACCATGGCAAGAATAATCCTGTACCAAGGCCTTTGAGATTTCTGTTCCCTTTGCCTAGAATGCTCTTCCCTACCAATATTCTCAGGGCTCACTCACTACTCCAAAGTGAGAGCGAAAGTGGCTCAGTCATATCCGACTCTTTGTGACCTAATGGACTATACAGTCCATGGAATTCTCCAGGCCAGAATACTGGAGTGGGTAGCCTTTCCCTTCTCCAGGGGATCTTCCCAACCCTGGGATTGAACCCAGGTCTCCCTCATTGCAGGCAGATTCTTTACCAGCTGAGCCACAAGGGAAAGCTCTACTCAAATGTCACCTTCTCAATGACATCTTTTCTGACCATCTTCTCTAAACTGCAATCTTACACACATATTCCTTGTACCACTTTCTCAGCTTTTATATTTCTCCTTAACACTTATTACTATACAGCTGAACCTTGCCACATAGCAGTTGGAGCACTGACCCTTTGCATGATCAAAAATTTACGTATAACTTTAAAGTTGGACATCCACATCTGTCGTTCCACATCCATGGATCCAACCAACCATGGATCATGTAGTACTGTACTACATATTTATTGAAAACAAGTCCCCATATAAGTGGACCCATGCAGTGCAAGCCTGTGTTGTTCAGGGGTCAACTGTGTAAGATTCCAATTTTTATTTACCTTTTACCATTCAAAATGTAAGCTCCATGAGGACAGAGAGATTTGTCTTTTGTTTGCAGTTAACTCTCTACCACTTGGAACAATATCGCATACATAAAAGATGCTCAAGATGTTCAAAAAAGTCATCAGTGAATGAAGGCCACTTTTAGCTGTGTGACCTTGGATAAATCATCTGACATAAGCCTCAGTTCTCCCATCTATAAAAGTAGATAGCAGAACCTACTTGATTTAGTAATAAAAACCACATCTCTGTAGAGAGTGGTCCTTTTAAGCAAGCAATTTGTTCTCAGGGAGAGGTTTTGAAGCCTTTCCAACTCCTGAATAAAGATGGAAACAAAACATTTTTAAAAAGAAAAGCAAAACAAAAATAACATCACCTACTTCATAGTAATCTTCTGAGGTTTAACATTAGATAACTTGTTTACATTTGCTTCAGAATGTTACACCGATGAAGTAGTCAATAAACACTAATAGGAGTTCTTAATAACTTAATGAAAAAACATCACCTATTCAACCTCCATGGAAGACCAGCCTTAATCTAGGCATAATGCACTTAGTCATCTACAGAGTTGTGACTGCAGTAGTTACTTTCATTTCTGTTCTTCCTTCCACTGATGAATGCTGCTGACAAGTACAGATGCAGACAGATCCATACAGATAAACAGATGTGACACACCAGAAGCATAGCCATGACGTGGTCCCAGGCAAGAAGAATGGGAACCTGTCTTGTTTCGGAGACGCATGAACAGGCGTTCAAGCGACATGTACATTTTATTTGTGAAGAGTCAATCACAGCAGGAGCCCAGCTAAAAGAAACTCACCACCCCAAAACATATACACATCCTGGTATGCATATCAAAAAAGCCCTCTCTGTGTTCCCAAGGAATCATGAGAGTCTGAATCAGGAACAAGCTTACTCATGCAGAGAGGAGTCATAACTATTGGCATCATATGATCATTACCCAATCACTATCACCCTATAAATGATAGCCAGCCTCTTTCACACACCGAGCTCAATCAGAACCTAACAGGACTAGTGCTGTTTCCAACATCTGTTCTGGGACTCCATCCTGACTCTTCATTGTCCAGTTATAGGTTATAGATGTGGGTCTGCCTAGAAGGAAAGGAGCTAAGGAGAAAAGACTCATTCACACTGTCATGTTACAATCTGCTCCTGACAAATGTGTGGGTCCGGCCTTGAGAACAGAAGCTTCCTCCTTATTTTCTCTGCGTCTACTTAGAGAGTAGGTTTCTGTACACACTGAACAACAACAACAATTACTAGCTACCATTTGCTTAGCAATTACTATATTTGACAGGGCTTCCCAGGTGGCACTAGTAAAGAACCTGCCTGCCAATGCAGGAGACACAGGTTCCGTCCCTGGGTCAGGAAGATCCCCTGGAGAAAGAAATGGTAACCCATTCCAGTATTCTTGCCTGGAAAATCCCATGGACAGAGGAGCCTGGTGGGCTACTGTCCATGAGGTCACAAAAGTCTGATACAGCTGAGCATCTGAGCACAGCACATGTATGAAATGCTACAGTATGGCTTTTATACTCATTGTTCTTAATCCTTCAGTAACATTTTTGGTAGATAGCACTGTCCCTATTTCAAACAAAGAGGGAAACTGAACTGACTTATAAAGACTAATTGATTTACATAAGGTCACATAGCTAGTTAAGTGATAAAGCCAGGACTCAAATAGATCTGCCTGGCTCCCAACCTATATTTGTCACTATATAACATTTCCATTCCAGAAAAAAAGCATTTAATCACATGCATGAAACTAACTTTCAGATCTAAAGTCCGTATCAGTTAGGCAATATGAAAGGTACCAAGGAAAGAATGAGAGCAGTTTCATCTAACTCAGAAAATAAGAGCAACTGCATTTGGTTCTAGATTATAAGCCTACTCCTGATTTAGCCCTTCTGTAGCTGTGAGAAAGGTCAATGTTCATGTTCCCATATTAATTTGCTCCTTCTTGGTTACCTAAAAGAATCTGTCTTAAAAAAAAAAAAAAAAAAAACAGGGAATTCCCTGGCAGTCCAATGGTTATGACTTCACCTTCCAATGGAGGGGTTGTGGGTTCAGTCCCTGGTTGGGGAGCTAAGATCCCACATGCCTCAGGGCCAGAAAAACCAAAGCATAAAACAGAAGCAATATTATAAAAAAAAAAACTTTCAATAAAAGCTTTAAAAATGGTCCATATCAAAAAAATCTTTTAAAAAACAAAGAACAACAACAAAAAAGAATCTGTCTACTGATCCTCAGACATCCTAAGCAGCCATGTTCAGTATGCTGTGTATCAGCCTGCCTCCACCCAGGAGAAACAAATGACATAAGGATTTTAACACGGGAAGTTTAACACAAAGAATTATTCATTACAACAGGAGACTGCAGTAACTAGGGACTGGTTAGGATGAAGTGAAGACAATTCTAAAGACAGAAATAGTGCATATAAAGAGCAATTGCCATCCCTAAGGGTAAGACAGAATGCCCAAGCAGGAGTTTCTCCTTATCCCCAGAGCCACCCCCGACCCCCGACAGGTCTGAGATCCAGACATGGATGGAGAGGAGCTATCCATGACTGAACAGATGGCAGAGAAGTTGCTGTGGTGCCACATCAGTAAAACTTGCTAGAAATCCGCTCTTTGGAACTTTCAAAAACTCACTCAATGTGGTTTCATGGGAAGTATCTCTCATCATAGACACTTCCCTACAAAACCACCTAAGAGGGGGTTACCAGAGTAAGTTTTCAACAGTTGCGAACTGTTGGATCCCACACACTGCAGAAGCCACCCACACTACAGGAGCCAGACACTGGGGAAGCCTCCAGCCCTGTAGGAGTCTATTGTTTGAGTTACATATGAAACAGAAAGTTAAATTTCTTCTAATATCTCTTTAGTACCTACTGAAAAAAAACTTGATATCATAACTAGAAAAAGAAAGCCATTTTAAAAGGCCAATATTCATTCTCACAGATCAGACAATAAGGATATATAGAGAGCTCAAAATCAAAAAACTCATACTGTCAGATCTATTAAACCTGGGAGGTTCCTGAGCAGCCTGTTTTTCCTGGCTCTAGCTTCTACCCAATGCTATGTCTTCTCTCCTTTTCTCCTCTGCCTCCTGCCCAGGAAAAAAAAAAAAACTTGATAAATGTATCTTTGTAATTTTAATTTGGTCTGATTCTAGTTAGTAATAAATATGCATTATAGGAAAAATTGGAAAAGTCAGCACTTTTATAGAAGAAAACTCAGAACATTCCCTAATTCAATCCAAGAGATAAGCACAATTAACATTTTAATGTCTGTCCTTCAACACATATAGAAAATAGATATGTATGTGTGTGTATATATATATCCCAAACACATGCACACATATAAGCACACAAACCCTTGCATGCATCCCACATCTATGTATATACATTTATATAGATAGATGTATAAGTAGATATAAAAATGGAAATATTTTTATAAATGAAAGGATACAAATACTAACCATCCTTTTGGTTTTTTATTTTATAAGACTAAGAGCATTCTATATCACCGACAAAAGAACAAGGAAAACACCTTGGTTACTCATGAATTGTTAATCCTTAACAATGTGACAGTATTTCACAGTGGGTAAGGGCAGAGTTCAACAAGCAATAGGACAAACAACAGCCCCCCCTGTTGTTATAAATAAATTTTATTGGAGGACAGTCATATCCATTAATTTATACATTGTTACGGCTACTTTTATGCTACAACAGCATTGTTGAGTAATTGGAACAGAGATCATATGGCCTGCAAAACTTAAAACACTTACCATTTGACCTTTCACAGAAAAACTTGCAAATCCTCAATTAAGAGTATGGAATTTATAGTTAGCGTGCCTGTGCTAAAATTCCAGCTCCAACCCTGACTGACTGTGTGGCTGGGGCGAATCACTTCAACTCTGAAGCTCAGTTTCCTATCTTTATAAAATGGAAATAAAAGCACTTACTTCACAGGGCTATTGGAAAGATTAAATGAAACAAACTGCTTACAGGCTTCCCTGGTGGCTCAGTGGTATAGAATCCACCTGCCATGCAGGAGACACAGGTTCAATCCCTGGGTCAGGAAGATCTCCTGGAGAAAGAAAAGACAACACACTCCAGTATTCTTGCCAGAGGAATTCCATGGACAGAGGAGCCTGGTGGGCTACAGACCATGGGGTCAGAGTCTGACATGACTTAGCAACTAAACAACAACAACGGTGCTTACAACTGTTACAAAGTTAAAATCTAATGAAAGCTTGTTATTGTGTGTTTATAAGCACACCAAGTATCAATAAAAGCAATCACACACAGTGTCTCATTGGTCCTCTACCATACTCTGGAGGGATGGACCTCATCAGCTGTATCCTTCTTTGGTTTTTCTTTTAGAACACAAAATGGAGGCTTTGAGTAAGAGGAAATCAGCCTTTTTATATAAAAATTAAAGCATGCCATCTCTTTCCCTTAGGATAAGCCCTAGAACAGGAGACTGAATCCCTCGTCCATTTAGTAGGCAGAGCCAAGGAGAGACCAGCAAAAGAGCCCTGAAACAAACCTAGATCTAGACATGAATATATAATGTGCTTCAGTATATACAAGCTGCAGGAATTCCCCCTAATCTCACATAACAGCACCATTTCAGCATCAGTGAGGAGGCTCTGTTTAAATCAAGATGACACCTTCCCAGCAATATCATTACACAGAGGTATGGTGACACACTCTCTTCACCTACCAACTAATTTAAAAGTGATAAAACAAAAATCGTGGGGCATCCCTAATGGTTCGGTGGCTAAAACTTCACATTCCCAGTGCAGGGGGCTGAGTTCAATCCCTGATGAGGGAACTAGCTCTCACATGCCACAATTAAGAGTTCACATGCTGCAACTAAGACCTGGCACAGAAGAATAATATTGTTAATTAAAACAAAACAAAAATAAAAATGGTAACAATGATAAAGAAGTAGTTTGATT
This sequence comes from Bos grunniens, assembly GCF_055505025.1. Classification (NCBI taxonomy): domain Eukaryota; kingdom Metazoa; phylum Chordata; class Mammalia; order Artiodactyla; family Bovidae; genus Bos; species Bos grunniens. The sequence goes on from NC_141194.1 coordinate 140,926,332, forward strand.
AGGATTACAACTAGGTATTTTCATATCATAATTTATTTTCTCAAGCCTATTTCTCATAAGCTTTAAGTAACAAGTATTTTCTTAAAATTCAGTATCTTTTTCTGATGGTATTAGCAACTACAAAAGTAGTATAATGAAGGTTTATCTGGATAAATTGCTTTGGATAAACAAAATAAATCCAGGAAATCTAGATACAGAATTATTTGCATCTTCTGAAGTTGTCTTGTTTTTGAGCAGCAAAGGAGAAATGAACAGGAATTTTGTTCTCTTCACTTTAGTAGAGTGTTCATTCCCCTCTCCCTTGACTGTTCTTACCAACAGATATAGATGGGCAGGTGGCTGGAGGTGGCATGGAAAAGAATGGGACACAATATGGTACTGTAGTGATTACCCTCTATACAAATTGATGCTCAGAATTCTTACTGGGTTTTGGTTTCTAGTTCAGATAAAAATGGGTACAGTATTTTACACTGTAAAGACAGGACAATGATTTGTGTTTCACAATCTCTGCATCTGAATTCATGTTCTTATGATCATTGTTCCTAGAACCATTCCTCTCTGGAATATGGGGCTATTCCTTTGGGCCACAGCAGGCAGATGAAAATGTGAAAGTATATATGATATGATAGGCTCATATCCTCAAACATTGCACTTAGATGACAAGTATGGTCTGTTTCACCAGCATGTGATACAAATATGGCTGCAATTCTCACAGAGTAGTTCCATTTATACATCAGGGAACTTTCTGGGCATCTAGATGAAACCCTCCAGAGAAGGCAATGGCACCCCACTCCAGTACTCTTGCCTGGAAAATCCCATGGATGGAAAAGCCTGTAGGCTGCAGTCCATAGGGTCCCTGAGGGTCAGACACGACTGAGCGACTTCACTTTCACTTTTCACTTTCACGCGTTGGAGAAGGAAATGGCAACCCACTCCAGTGTTCTTACCTGGAGAATCCCAGGGACGGGGAGCCTGGCGGGCTGCTGGCTATGGGGTCACACAGAGTCAGACACGACTGAAGCGACTTAGCAGCAGCAGATGAAACCCTCAAACATGAGTATACCATTAGAGGGGCACACCATACCTCTTCCAATGTTGACTACTTTTGCTCTGGGTTATGGCTTTTTCCCCACTTCAATGCAAACAGGCTTTCAGAGGAAAAAGAAATACAAAGAGGCAGAATGGTTGTCTGAGGAGGCCTTACAAATAGCTGAGAAAAGTAGAGAAGCTAAAGGCAAAGGAGAAAATGTACCCACATGAATGTAGAGTTCCAAAGAAAAGCAAGGAGAGATAAGAAAGCCTTCCTCAGTGATAAATGCAGAGAAATAGAGGAAAACAATAGAATGGGAAAGACTAGATATCTCTTCAAGAAAATTAGAGATATCAAGGGAACATTTAATGCAAAGATGGGCTCAATAAAGGACAGAAATGGTAGGGACCTAACAGAAGCAGAAGATATTAAAAAGAGGTGGCAAGAATATACAGAATAAGTACAAAAAAGATTTTCACACCCCAGATAATCACAATGGTGTGATCACTCACCTAGAGCCAGACATCCTGGAATGTGAAGTCAAGTGGGCCTTAGGAAGTATCACTATGAACAAAGCTAGTGGAGGTGATGAAATTCCAGTTGAGCTATTTCAAATCCTGAAAGATGATGCTGTGAAAGTGCTGCACTCAATATGTCAACAAATTTGGAAAACTCAGCAGGGGCTACAGGACTGGAAAAGGCCAGTTGTTTTCATTCCAATCCAAAGGAAATGCCAAAGAATATTCAAACTACCACACAACTGCACTCATCTCACACACTACCAAAGTAATGCTCAAAATTCTCCAAGCCAGGCTTCAACAGTATGTGAACCGAGAACTTCCAGACATTTAAGATGGATTAAGAAAAGGCAGGGGAACCAGAGATCAAATTGCCAACATCACTGGATCATAGAAAAAGCAATAGAGTCCAAGAAAAACATCTGCCTTATTAACTACACCAAAGTTTTTGACTGTGTGGATCACAACAAACTGGAAAATTCTTCAAGAGATGGGAATACCTGGCCACCTTACCTGCTTCCTGAGAAATGTGTATGCAGGTCAAGAAGCAGCAGTTATAACCAAACATGGAACAACAGACTGGTCCAAAATTGGGAAAGGAGTACATCAAGGCTGTATATTGTCACTGTGTTTATTCAACTTATTTGCAGAGAACATCATGTGAAATGCTGGGCTGGAAGAAGCACAAGCTGGAAACAAGATTGCTAGGAGAAATATCAATAACCTCAGATACACAGATGACACCACCCTTATGGCAGAAAGCAAAGAAGAACTAAAGAGCCTCTTGATGAAAGTGAAGGAGGAGAGTGAAAAACTGGGTTAAAGTTGGGTTAAAACTCAACATTCAAAAAACGAAGATCATGACATCTGGTCCCATCACTTAATGGCAAATAGACAGGGAAACAGTGGAAACAGTGACAGATTTTATTTTCCTGGGCTCCAAAATCACAGCACATGGTGAGTGCAGCCATGAAATTAAAAGACACTTGCTCCTTGGAAGAAAACCTATGACCAACCTAGACAGCATATTAAAAAGCAGAGACATTACTGATAAAGGTCCATCTAGTCAAAGCTATGGTTTTTCCAGTAGTCATGTATGGATGTGAGAGTTAGCCCATAAAGAAGCTGAGCACTGAAGAGTTGATGCTTTTGAACTGTGGTGTTGAGAAGACTCTTGAGAGTCCCTTGGACTGCAAGACGATCAAACGAGTCAATCCTAAAGGAAATCAGTCCTGAATATTCATTGGAAGGACTGATGCTGAAGCTGAAACTCCAATACTTTGGCCACGTGATGTGAAGAACCGACTCACTGGAAAAGACCCTGATGCTGGGAAAGGTTGAAGGCAGGGAGAGAAGAGGAAGACAGAGGATGAGATTGTTGGATGGCATCACCAACCTAATGGACATGAGTTTGAGCAAGCTCCAGGAGTTGGTGATAGACAGGGAAGCCTGGTGTGTGGCAGTCCATGCGGTCACAAGGAGTTGGATATGACTGAGCAACTGAACTGATTGCTCTTCCTGCAATTTGCTGTCCACCCATTTCTCCCTATGGAAACCGTGGTCATCTTTCAGATCCCAACTCAATAAAACTATCTTCATGAAGCCTCCTTGGATTCAAGAACATATCTCTAAAAGATATGACTATTGTTGCGATGAGATAGAGAATATGAGAAGCCAATAGAACTAGAATTAATGTGAATGTGAGGAACACTGAGATGGAGTTTCTGGGATAGAGATGGAAAGAAAGCTTTGAATTTTACACAGAGTTTTCTCCCCCTGAGTTTGCAGATTTCAGTTGAAGCTGTTATAAAAGTTGTAAACTGGTAAAATAACAGGATCTGCTTAAGACTAGACTGGATCAGAACAACAGAGAACTACCCCCAAACACAATTGGTAGAGCACAAGTGATAAGCAACAGTAGTTTACCACTGACAGACAGGAAAGCACGTGGAGAGAGACCCTCTCCCCTTTGGTGCAGGCATTGAGAGATGACTGAAACACTGAGGAAAAAAAACCATCTGGTAATCCAACCCCTACTTGAAGCACAAGATAATAATAGCACACTGCTAGAAGAATTTGAAGACCATGATGTCCTGAAGGTATTTTATGTTAATAGATTCATTATATTAAATCAATTATGTGAAAGGAGAGAGTGAAAATGACAAGCATGAAAAGCTGAAGAATTTCAATAGAGATACAGATACAAAGGAGTCAACTGAAATTGCATGAACTTGTTTCACAAAAAGCCAACACAAGGACAGACACACTGGAATAGGCCCCATCAGACACATTAGAATAATGTCCCATTTTTACTTGATTACCTTTCTAAAGATTCTATTTCAGACTTCCAGTTGCACATGTAATGAGCATGAAGTTGCCACTTCCTCCTAACAAGTAAAAACTGAACAGACTAAAAATATAGTAACTCTTCTTGGACCCATGAGAGACAGGAGGACATAGGGAAAGCTCCATGCCCCAAGTCTGGAGAAATATACAAGCAAATACAGGGAGTTGTGGCTTACTACAGCAGAGACTCATGAGCAGAACCACCATGAGAACCAACGCCAGGGTAGGAAAACCTAAACTACAACTGATGAACTGCTGAAGTCTCAGCATGGGAAATTGAGTTAAAAATTCCAAAAGACCCCAGTCATATTGTGGGTTCAAGACCTACAATAGTGTGAGGCTTATCTCCAGCAGCTCAACCAGGTTCCCACAGTAAATACGGTGGGGGTGGGGGGGTGGGGCGGTGTGGGGGGAAATCCACTCAGGCTTCTGGGACGGTAGGGATAAAGGAACAATCCTGAAATACCCAGAGAACTCTGTTATTGAAAAGACCTGACTTCTGGGGAAACTAGTAAGAGTCTAACTTCCTGGGCTATATCAGAGCCTAACTGACCTAAAGAAGGAAGATACTCAACTCCAGCCCACTCTAGTCATCTTCTCTCACCTAAGAGGGGTAGAAGGGGAAATTCTGAGAGGTAAATAATCCAGAGACATGGGCTCACTGAAAGGCTGAGGCCTAGTCATAGGATTATAGAATGCATCCTCTCCCCCAACATTTAACCACCACATTACCAAAGGCCTCTTTTTACCTGGTATATCATGTCTGGTTATCATGGGGAAATTACAATGTATAATAAAAGGCAAACAATCATAACTTGAAGAGACACCACAAGCGTCAGAACCAGATATGGCATGGATATTGGAATTATCAGACTGAGAATTTAAAACAACTATGATTACTATTAAAACATAACTTGAAGAGACATCACTCTAAGGGCTCTCATGAATAGAGTAGACCAGAAGCAAGAACATATGGGCAATGTAAGCAGAGAGATGGAAATCCTAAGAACCAAAAGGAAATCCTAGAGATCAAAAACACTAACAGAAATGAAGAGAGCCTTGATAGGCATAGAAGACTGAACACAGGCAAGAAAAGAATCTGAGCTAGAGAATGCATCAATAGAATCCTCAAAAATTGAAAAGCAAAGTGAACAAAGACTGAAAAAAGCCAGAATAACCAAAGGAATGTGGGACAATTACAGATGACAACATATCCATAATGGGAATACTAAAATGAGAAGATAGAAAATAGAAATATTTGAAACAATAAGGACCAAGAAGCTCCCAAAATGTATGTCAGACACCAAACCACAGATCCAGGAAATCCAGGGATCATCAAGCAGGATAAGTTAAAAAAAAAAAAAAAATCCTGCACCTAGGCTTTCTATAATTTGAAGATGATACACATAAGACAAAAGATGGTGAAAGAAGCCAGAGGAAAAAACAAATTACCTACAGAGGGGGAAGAAGAAGATTTACATCTTATTACTCCTCAGAAACATGAAAAAAAGAAGAGAATGGAGAAAACATTTAATAAAGACTTTCTCATATGAACAAAATATGAGGGAATTTGTTGCCAGTAGACTTGCCTTGGAAGAAATGATAAAGAAGGTTCTTTAGAGAGATGGAAAATAATAAGAGGTCAAAAACTTGGATCTAAAGAAAGGAAGAATATCAGAAAAGGAATAAGTGAAGGCAAAATAAAGACTTCCTTACTTTTAACAATGGACTGGTTGCATCTCCTTGCAGTCCAAGGGACTCTCAAGAGTCTTCTCCAATACCACAGTTCAAAAGCATCAATTCTTCGGCACTCAGCTTTCTTCACAGTCCATCTCTCATATCCATACATGACCACTGGAAAAACCATAGCCTTGACTAGACGGACCTTTGTTGGCAAAGTAATGTCTCTGCTTTTCAATATGCTATCTAGGTTGGTCATAACTTTTCTTCCAAGGAGTAAGCGTGTTTTAATTTCATGGCTGCAGTCACCATCTGCAGTGATTTTGGAGCCCCAAAAAATAAAGTCTGACACTGTTTCCCCATTTATTTCCCATGAAGTGATGGGACCAGATGCCATGATCTTGGTTTTCTGAATGTTGAGCTTTAAGCCAACTTTTATACTCTCCTCTTTCACCTTCATCAAGAGGCTTTTTAGTTTCTCTTCACTTTCTGCCATAAGGGTTGTGTCATCTGCATATCTGAGGTTATTGATACTTCTCCCGGCAATCTTGATTCCAGCTTGTGCTTCTTCCAGCCCAGCATTTCTCATGATGTACTCTGCATATAAGTTAAACAAGCAGGGTGACAATATACAGCCTTGACGTACTCCTTTTCCTATTTGGAACCAGTCTGTTGTTCCATGTCCAGTTCTAACTGTTGCTTCCTGACCTGCATACAAATTTCTCAAGAGGCAGATCAGGTGGTCTGGTATTCCCATCTCTTTCAGAATTTTCCACAGTTTACTGTGATCCACACAGTCAAAGGCTTTGGCATAGTCAATAAAGCAGAAATAGATGTTTTTCTGGAACTCTCTTCCTTTTTCCATGATCCAGCGGATGTTGGCAATTTGATCTCTGGTTCCTCTGCCTTTTCTAAAACCAGCTTGAACATCAGGAAGTTCACGGTTCAGGTATTGCTGAAGCCTGGCTTGGAGAATTTTGAGCATTACTTTACTAGCGTGTGAGATGAGTGCAATTGTGCGCTAGTTTGAGCATTCTTTGGCATTGCCTTTCTTTGGGATTGGAATGAAAACTGACCTTTTCCAGTCCTGTGGCCCCTGCTGAGTTTTCCAAATTTGCTGGCATATTGAGTGCAGCACTTTCACAGGATCATCTTTCAGGATTTGAAATAGCTGAACTGGAATTCCATCACCTCCACTAGCTTTGTTCATAGTGATGCTTTCTAAGGCCCACTTGACTTCACATTCCAGGATGTCTGGCTCTAGGTGAGTGATCACAGCATCGTGATCGGCCCTGAGATTTCTTTGGAAGGAATGATGCTAAAGCTGAAACTCCAGTACTTTGGCCACCTCATGCGACGTGTTGATTCATTGGAAAAGACTCTGATGCTGGGAGGGATTGGGGGCAGGAGGAGAAGGGGACGACAGAGGATGAGATGGCTGGATGGCATCACTGACTCGATGGACATGAGTCTGAGTGAACTCCAGGAGTTGGTGATGGACAGGGAGGCCTGGCATGCTGCGATTCATGGGGTCACAAGGAGTCGGACACGACTGAGCGACTGAACTGAACTGAACTCTTAACAAAACAGTTTGCTCAAAATAATAATATCAACAATGCATTTATAGAAATAGGCATACTTCTGAAGTATTCCATATTTGGTTCCAGACCACTGAGGTGAAAATTGCAACATGTCACACAAATTGTTTTGGTTTCCCAGGGTATGTGAAAGCTATGTTCATACTATACTGTGATGCATTGTGTCCAACAATATTAAGTACGCAACCTAATTTTAAAATACTCTATTACTAAAAAATGCTAACCATCATCTGAGCCTTCAGTAAGTGGTAGCCTTTTGCTGGATGGTCTTGCTTCATTGCTCATGGCTGTTAGCTGATCAGGGTGCTGGCTGCTGAAGGTTGGGGTGGCTATGAAAATTTCTTAAAATAAGACAACAATGAAGTTTGTTGTATTGATTGACTCTTCCTTTCATGAAGGATTTCTCTTCCTTTCATGAAGAATTTCTGTAGCTTACAGTGCTGTTTACATAATATTAAAACCAGAGATCAAATTGGCAACATCCATCGGATCGTAGAGAAAGCAAGGGAATTCCAGAAAAACATCGACTTCTGCTTCATTGATTACTATAAAGCCTTTGACTGTGTGGATCACAACAAACTGTGGAAAATTCTCCAAGTGATGGGAATACTAGACACCTTACCTGCCTCCTGCAAAACCTATATGCAGGCCAAGAAGCAACAGTTAAAACCAGACATGGAACAACCAACTGGCATTTAACTTATATGCAGAGTACACCACGTGAAATGCCAAGGTGGATGAAGCACAACCTGGAATCAAGATTGCCAGGACGAATATCAACAACCTCAGATATGCAGATGATACCACCCTAATGGCAGAAAGCAAGGAGAAACTAAACAGCCTCCTGATGTAGGTGAAAAGAGGAGAATTAAAAAGCTGGCTTAAAATTCAACATTCAAAAAACTAAGATCATGGCATCTAGTCCCATAACTTCATGGCAAATAGAAGTGGGAAAGTGGAAACAGTGGCAGATTTTATTTTCCTCAGCTTCAAAAATCACTGTAGATGGTGACTGCAGCCACTAAGTTAAAAGGTGCTTGCTCCTTGGAAGAGTGACAGTGAAAGTCACTCAGGTGTGTCCAATTCTTTGTAACCCCATGGACTATAACTTGCCAGGCTATTCTGTCCATGGAATTCTCCAGGCCAGAATACTGGAGTGGGTAACCTTTCCCTTCTCCAGGGAATCTTCTCAACCCAGGGATCAAACCCAGGTTTCCCACATTGCAGACAGATTCTTTACCAGCTGAGCCACAGAGAAGCCCAACAATACTGGGTGGGTAGCCTATCCCTTCTCCAACAGATCTTCCTGACCCAGGAATTAAACCAGGGTTTCCTGCATTGCAGGCAGATTCTTTACCAACTGAAGTATCAGGGAATAAAATCCTAAAGATACTACCAAAAAAAAAATATGTTAGTGTAAATGAATTCAGTACAGTTGCAAGATACAAAATATACAGAAGTCTGTCACATTTCTATACACTAATGACAAGCTATCACATAGAGAAATTAGCAATCCTATTTACAAAATTGCATCCCATAAAATATCTAGGAACAAACTGAACCAAAGAGGTAAAAGACTCATACTCTAAAACTATAAGCCACTGATGAAAGAAACTGAAGACGACATAAACAAATGGAAAGATACACTGTGCTCATGGTTGGAAGAATATTGTTAACATGACCATACTACTGAAAGCAATCTACATGTTTACTGCATTCCCAAAAAAACACCAAAGGCATTTTTCATAGAACTACAACAAAAAATTCTAAAACTTGTATGGAAACACAAAAGATTCCCAATAATCCAAGCAATCTTGAGGAAGAACAGAGCTGGAGGCATCATACTTCCTGATTTCAAACTATACTACAAAGCTATAGTCATTAAAACAATATGATACTGGCACAAAAAAAGATATACAGATCAGCAGAAAATAGAACACCAAACATAAACCTACAGTTATAATGGTTAATTAATCTACAACAAAGAAGGGAAAGATATTTAATGGGGAAAATACAGCCTCTTCAATAAATGGTATTGGGAAAACTGGATAGCTACATGCAAAATAATCGAACTGGACTACTTTCCCAGAATATAGACAAAAATAAACTCAAAATGGATTAAAGACTTAAATAAGACTCAAAACCATAGAACTTCTAGAAGAAAATGTAGGAAGTGCTCTCTTGGACATTAGTCTTAGCAATATTTGGGAGGATCTGTCTCCTTGGGCAAGGGAAATGAAAGCAAAATGAACAAATGGAACTACATCAAACTGATAAACTTTTGCACAACAAAGGATATTATCACCAAAATGAAAAGGCAGTCTACTGAATGGTAGAAAACATTTGTGAGCAGTATTTCTGATAAAGTATTAATATCCAAACTACAAAAAGAATTCATACAACTGAACAAAAACCCAGTTAAAAAATGGGCAGAAAACCTGAATAGCCATTATTCCATGGATGACATACAGATGACCAACAGGCATGTGAAAAGACGCTGAACATAACTAATCATTATGGAAATGAACTAACCATCAGGGAAATACAAATCAAAACTAAATTGAGATCATCTTACACCTGTCAGAATGGCTATTGTAAAAATGAAAAGTAATAAGTGTTGGTGAGGATGAGGAGAAAAGGGAATCCTGTGGGATCATATATTTGTACATTCACTACAGTAAACAGCATTAAAGTTTCTCCAAAAATTAAAACTAGAACTGCCATATGACCCAGCAATTTCTTTTCTGAGTTTTAACCTAAAGATGAGAAAAACAGTATTTTGAAAAGGTATCAATTGCAGTGTCATTTACAATAGCTAAAATAATGAAGCAACCTAAGTGTCCATCAATAGTTGAATGGATAAAGAAGATGTGGGGTGCATGTGCGTGCCTGTGTGCCTGTGTGTGTAGGCTTCCCAGGTGGCACTAGTGGTAAAGAACCTGCCTGCCAACACAGGAGACATAAGAGATATGGGTTCGATCCCTGAGTCGGGAAGATCCCCTGGAGGAGGGCATGACAACTCACTCCAGTACTCATGCCTGGAGAATCCCATGGACAGAGGAGCCTAGCAGGCTACAGTCCATAGGGTTGCAAAGAGTGGGACGTGACTGAAGCAACTTAGCACACACGCATACACACACAATGGAATTTTAATCAGCCATAAAAAATGAAATCTTGCCATTTGCAACAAGAATAGATCTAAATGATATTCTGCTAACTGAAATAAGCCAGAGAAAGACATAGCATGTGATCTATGTATATATGTTGAATCTAAAAAAACAAAAACAGACTCATGGAAATAGAGAACAAAGAGGTGGTTGCCAGTTAGGAGGGGTTGCGAGGCAAAACAGATGAAGGGGATTAAGAGGTACAAACATCCAGTTATGAAATAAATAAGCCACAGTGATGTAATATACAGATAAGGAATACAATCAATAATACTGTAATAACTTTGTATGGAAAAAGATAATTACTAGACTTACAGTGATCATTTCACAATGTATACAAATGTCAAATCACTATGTAATACACCTGAAATGAACATAATATTCTACTTCAACTGTATCTTTTTTAATCTTTGTAAAAAATTCAGTATCTGTGAAGCACAATAAAACAAGATATGCTGATACATTTTCTTTCCCTTTCTTGAAATCAGGAACATGATCTTGAAGGTGAACCACCTTCAACCATATATACAAGGACTATATCCGAGAAGATAGTGGGGCAATATGATGAAAGAAATCTAATTCCTTGAAAGACTGTGAAGAAAAGCTACTCTGGCAGTCCTGATCCAGTCAACTTTGGACACATTAATGAAAATGAATTTATTTAAGTTGATGGAAATTTTTTTCTTTGCTATAACTTAGTCTAATAAAAAGACTGTTCTATACACTAAAAAGAAGAAACTAGACACCTATCTAACTAAGCATATGTAGTTGAGAGGTGATTATCACACAGGATAGTATGGGACTGGAAGGGTATGATACAGAAGGAAGATTGAACTGGAAGTACAGTTAGTATATGTCAAAACTTGAATATGAACTGAAGTTCACCTGACTATAAACATCATAACCTTAAATTCTAAACAATGGTTCTCAAACTATACATCAAAATGACCTGTACCACTTGTTAAAGTACAGATGCTCAGCATTTATATTCAACGATTCTGATACTAGAAATCTATTTTTAACAAGTACCTTGGTTGATTCTTATCCACAACTGATTTAGAAAAGCAGCCTATGGCAATGTTTCTCTTTCTAGATCATCCAAGCTCTTAGGAAACTACAATTGTTGGATGGTTACTGGTCATCCCAGGAAAGAAAAGAAAATGCAACAAGAATTTCATCTCTCCCCCTGGCAACATTTACTTTGCTCTTTTCCTCACAGGCCTGAAATTTGCCTAACAGTATAGAGGACCAAAAAGAATACCTTTCAGTATACAACAGCAGGAAACTCATCCACATTCTAACTATGTAGACCAAAACCCTTGGCTTTGCAGGTTTCTCCTGAGCAATTTACATTCTCTTTCCTAAAGACCACTCTGTCTTTCAAGATGAATAGGTAAAGGCAAGACTTGGTTAAAAAAATTTAAAGGCCAATATTACTTCATTATTTTGCCAAAGCTCGTAGAAGTCCAGAAATCTAGATTTCAAATACTGCCAGCCCTATGTAACTTATTTTTACAAATTATATGGTGTTCACATTTGCAGAAAAAATATGTCAGCCACGGGACCAAGTTTGATCTTTTAAAGAGGCCATAAGATCACATTTTGCAATTAACCCTTATTTCTTCCTAGTTTATCCAGATTATTGTCAGTGATTTAATTAATGCCCTTTCAGAATTAAAGAGACAGATATGTGTTTATATATTTGTTTATATATTTATGTTTATGTTTATTTATGTTTATAAATATATTTATATTTATATATTTATAACCTAAACAACATCTATATTAACTTCAAACACTGTAGAATTCTGAACTCTAATGCAAATTTTGACACTGCTGCTGCTGCTAAGTCGCTTAAGTCATGTCCGACTCTGTGCGACCCCATAGATGGCAACCCACTAGCCTCTGTCCCTGGGATTCTCCAGGCAAGAATACTGGAGTGGGTTGCCATTTCCTTCTCCAATGCATGAAAGTGAAAAGGCAAAATCAGGTCTTACAGAGCTCAATGCAAAGCAGTCTTTATTACTAGGTACTATCACCCAGCACCAATCTTAAAAGGAGAGAGTTTGTGAAACTATAGGTAAATTTTTATGCACTAACTATGCAAAAGGAATGGATTGTGATGACTACTGATTAATGAAAGTAATCTACCGTAAGTGTAGGACATTTGGGGAACTTTTCGTATTATTTCACACTGCCCCTTTTTTGAAAAAAAAAATTTTGGTGGGGGAGGGGACATGGCAGGGCATATGGGATCTTAGCTCCCTGACCAGGGATTGAACCTGAGCCCCCTGCATTGGAAACATAGAGTCTTAACCATTGAACCACCAGGGAAGCCCCCCACCACTTTTCTAAATAGTGGGATCTCACTTTTGGAGCTATAGTAAGCCAAAGTCTCTCTATCCCAAAAGTCTTAAGGTTCTACCAAGCAATGAAGTATAATGAAAAGAACTCTCAAAAAGTTACACATTCCAAGTTCTGAGGAAGAAAATGCCTAGTTTGTGTGGGCACAGACAGTGTAGCTGGAACAGAATAATGAGAAGTAATGAGGGTCCAGATCATAGAGGGCTCTACATGGCTATTGGAATTACTTGGGTTTTACTTAACATGATATGGAAGGTATTGCAAAAAGGGTTTGGACATGATCTATGAATTAACAGCATCACTCTCAACTGCTATATTGAAAACAGACTGAAAGATTAATAGCAATGCTGGCAGCAGGGAGATTAGTTATGAGAATATTGCAATAATCATGGTGAGGGATCCTTAAAGCTCGAACTAAGGATGAAGCAAGAGAGTTGAAGAGAAATAGATTAGGTTTTCATCTCATCACCAAAGTCTGTACCATGTGTGCCATACTTTGTCACTCAGTCGTGTCTGACTCTATGCAACCTCATGGACTGTAGCCCGCTAGGCTCCTCTGTCCATGGGAATTTTCCAGGCAAGAATACAGGAGTGGGTTGCCATGCCCTCCTCCAGGGGATCTTCCCAACCCAGGAATCAAACTCAGGTCTCCTGCATTGCAGGTGGATTCTTTACCGTCTGATCCATTTATCAAAGGCCAAATGGCATAAACAAGGACAACACTTTCACAATAACCTTCATCTTCCCATACAAAAAGCCATACTGCTAAGTCATTTCAGTCGTCTCCGACTCTGTGCAACCCCATAGACGGCAGCACACCAGGCTCCCCTGTCCCTGGGATTCTCCAGGCAAGAACACTGGAGTGGGTTGTCATTTCCCTCTCCAATGCATGAAAGTGAAAAGTGAAAGTGAAGTCGCTCAGTCGTGTCCGACCCTCAGCAACCCCATGGACTGTAGCCCTCCAGGCTCCTCCATCCATGGGATTTTCCAGGCAAGACTACTGGAGTGGGGTGCCATTGCCTTCACAAAAAGCCATACCACCCCTTCAATGCTTGATGTTTTTATTCTCCATATTATAATATTAGTTGTCCCTCAAACATCCATTAAGCATTTCCTAATTAAATAATACATCAATGAACCACTGTCTAAATATTAATAGCACATTTATTAGTTAACAGAAATTCAGGCAGGAAGTCAGAGGATTCAAGATTTTTGTTAAACTGCTATGGGATGTATACTGAAAGCTCAGCCAGGGCTATCTCTGGGTTAAGGAAAAGGTGAATGAAAGGAAGAGGCACTAGTATGCAATTACTGTTGGTTTTCTTTAAAAATCCAGCACACTTGTATCTTCATTATCTCACTAAATCAGTTATGGGCCATGGATTTTCATCACTACAGTAACTATAGTGAAGAGTAACCTGCCATATATTGGTCTAATCCTAGACTACAATTCAAGTCAATACCAGGGAACTATGAGAAATGCTGGGTTTCCCATGTGACGCACTGGTAAATAATCCACCTTCCAATGGAGGAGACAGAAGAGACCTGAGTTGGATCCCTGGGTCGGGAAGATACCCTGGAGCAGTAAATAGCAAACCACTCCAGTATTCTGGAAAACCCCATGGACAGAGGAGCCTGGTGGGCTACATTCCTGGAGATCACAAAGAGTCAGATATGAATGAGGGATTAAGGTCACACAGACACACACATCAGAAATTATATTAATATGATAAACTAATTCAGATAATCTGATAAACTAATTCAGATAATCTAACTCAGCTGATCTCTTCCAGGAACACTAACACAAGATGCTCTGCTAGATTGTTTGGAGGAGAAGAAAGAGAAAGAAAAGGAGTGAGGAAGTGCTTCTCTTCTGATATTAGCTAAATAATCCTTGTTTGGGATAACTGGAAAAGAAATCAAACTACAAATCACATACCAGTACTAAAATACTTTTTTTAAAAAGGTCAAAAGTTAACCACCAATGGTTCCATGTGGCCTCAAAGCATACTGTGTTTGGCCGAAATAGAAACTTCAAATTCAGGAGACGTCACATTAAAAATAAGGTCATTAGGGGACTTCCCTAGTGCTCCAATGGCTAAGACTCCATGCTGCTAACGCAGGGGGCCTGGTTCCATCCCTAGTCGGAACTAAATCCCATATACCACAACTAAGACCCGATACAACCAAATAAATAAATAATTAAAACAATAAGGTCATTGACATCTTCTGTAATACTAGAAGACTGAACTGTATAGGCTATATTCCCACAGGACCAAAAAATGAAGAGACAGTCAATCCCCAGCCCTCAAGTTGTATAGAAAAGCAGCAGACCTATCTCAAATTCACAAGAGAAGTCAGGGATCTTGGTTTCAGTCATGGCTTCCCAATTAAAAAGTACCACCTGTGGCAAACCAGTTACCTGCTCTGGGTCTCGTCTTCCCCAAATTGAAAAAAAAAAAAGGGCTTGGACCAGAAAAAAAAAAAAAAAACCAACACCACCACCTCACTGCCACCTATTCTATATTACCGGAAATATTAGAGACTGCACAGAAAAACAACAAGGGAGAGGAAAGGGGAATACTCAACAAACAGAACTGGGTGTTTGGGAAAAATGGGAAAGAAAAAGCCTATCAATATCCAAACTTCGTAACTTCAGAGGGATAAGGGTATACATGGTAAAAATCACCAGGAAAATAGGAAGGAAATATCTGGAGAAGGAAATGGCAACCCACTCCAGTATTCTTCCTGGAAAATCCCATGAATGAGGAGCCTGGTAGGCTACAGTCCACGGGGTCGCAGAGTCAGACACGAGTGAGCGACTTCATTGTTGTTGTTCTATAGCTTTGAAAAGCTTATCAGATGGTAAAGAATTTTTAAATTCAAAGAATATGAAGGAAACAGAAAAGGAAAACATTGGGAAACTTTCTACATCAGAAAAGAAAACCAATATTCTTAGAAATGTAAGCAAACATAAGAGGCAACTGCAAAATGAGAAAACCACAGCAAAAAGAACAAAGCTTTATGTCCTACCCTCCACCTGATAGCATCTTCTTCTCTCAGTGCTCCACACAGGAAAGGCAGGGCCTAAACCCAACCCAGGAACCAGAGGGAAGCTGTGAAAGCTCAAAAACCTGAGAACCACATGACAATGCCACACCAAACCAGAGGGCTGTTACTAAAAGCCTGAGTAACTACCCAATAGCAGCCACCTGCAAACTGAACCCGGGGTAGGAATGACCGAGGCTCTTACCTAATTTTGTAGATGAGAAAACGCAGGCCCAGAAAAGCTAAATGAGATCGCACAGTCATAACACCTGGTAAGCATTAATGCCAATTCTGGAACCCAGCTGGAGTGCTGCCTCAGCTGATCCATCTATGAAATGAAGATGTTGGATTAGGTCAGTGGTTCTCCAAGTGCAGTGGCCAGACCAGCAGCATGAACCTCACATGAGAAGTCCTTGGCAATGCAAACTCTCAGGTCTCCCCAGATCCAGAATCCTCACCACTGGGATGGGGCCCAGCAATCTGTGGTCCCACAAGCCCTCTAGGTGCTTCCTATGTGCACCAAAGTTTGGAAAACCGCTGGATTCCAGGATGTCTAAGGGCCCTTCTAGACATTTTTGGGAATGTCTGAGCATTGACCTCCAGGCCATTTGGCAGAAAATCACACTACTCTTAACCTAGGACCAAAGAGTGGTATACAAAGGAAAAGTCTGATTGCAGTTTGTAATAGTGGGAATAAATGCCAACCCCTTGGTGGAACCTACACCTATCGTATGTTAAAAGCTCCCTGTCTGGATTCACTTGCATATGGCATGCTGGTACTCCTAAACCAGGCCTTCTTCCTGGGGTCTGCTTAGAGAGAGGACCAATGAGCCCATCTTCAAAAAAAGCCAAGTGAGGGGGGGGCAGGGGGCGGGACAAGGAAGAGATGGGCTGTCAATCACCTTTTTGCAGCAAATTCTCTTAGGCTTAGAGGCCCCTAGGACTAAACATGCTAAAGGGAACAGCAGGGGCCAACCTTCCCTAAGCCTGGCTGCTCCTGTTCAACGTGCCCTGGCCTTGGTCAGATGTCAATACCAGATCAAGGCCACGTGACACGGAGGGAATCTCCTAGCCTGACAGTGAGGTCCTAGCCTGACAGTGAGGTCCTGCCCTGTGTTGAGGCCACCAGACTTTCCATCCCGGGAAGGGGCTCTGTACGTCGGCCATCCTTGCCTAATCCTGGTCACCCAGCAGGGGGGCTATTGCCTAGGCCAAAGCCCAGCACCCTCCCTAGCAGGCCCCAGCCCTGAAGTCCCCTCAACCCAGCACTCGCCCAGCCCTGCAGCCACCTCACACCAGCAGTCCCCTGGCCCCGCAGCCCCCTCATCCCAGCAGCCCCCTGGCCCCACACCCACCTGGCCCAGCAGCCCCCTGGCCCTGCAGCCCGCTCACCCCAGCACCCCCGGCCCCACACCCAACCTGGCCGAGCAGCCCCCTCACCCCAGCAGCACCACTGAGGCCAACTTTGCAGTTGGCTCTTACCTCTGCCCCCACTTCCCAGCCAGAGCTTTTGAGGAGGTTTTATGTTGGATGAATGTGACATAAAACCAGCTCTACTGGCCCAACCAGAGCCTGTGCTGTGAAGGATGGAAGGGAGGAGGGGAAGATGGCAGTCGTGTCCAAGGGAGGGTTGAAGACTTTCAACATTTACTTTGATTTAGGGGAGGCAGCTCTTGAAAGTCGGTGGAGGGATCCCACCTCAAGGGGCCAGAAAAACAGACTACGGTGCCTTGGGCTGCCCACCATCTTTCCCCACCCACACCCTCCTGGCCTGTGTATCTTAATGAGATGATGGAGGACACTTGAGCAACTTGGCCTCGTAGTTCACCAGAGGAACATAAAGGCCCTGAGGTGGGAAAGCAAAAGACCCTTAAGCTGTGCGCAGGAGACTGTTTTCTGTCACAGAGTCTGTGGCATGGAGACTGGAATGTGCCACGATTCAGGGGCACCATGCTGTTGAGAACAGGAAGGAAGAAAAAACTGTTGAGGGGAGGCAAATTCCTCAGGCTTCCCAAGAAAGATGTGCTGCTTCACTTGTAGCACGTGTAAGCTGTTTTCAGGACTTGATTAATATCGTTAAGCAACTTAATGCCCCAGAAACTTCCAGTTAGAACAGGCAAAAACAAAATCTAAACATCATAAAGTAATTCATGATACTGAGAGAAAGTATGCCTCTATCAACCTGTATGATAAGAGATACAAAATCATCTTACGAGCTTACAGATGATGAAAATAAAAGGAAACCAGGTATTGTGGAGGCAGTTGTTGAGGAAATTAAAAAGAAAACTTGAGGAAAAGTCTGACGGTAAAAGCCACTCTGAAAGAATTCTTTATCTTGGCATGAAAGTTTTGAAGAATGCAGAATTCTCAAAAATATGATTCAGAAAGTCCATGAGCCTATTTTAGAGCACCTGTAATACCTGTCTGCAAGTTCTCAGATGCTGGAGAGCCTATGAATTTCACAGTTGAACTTCTCTGAATCCAGTGACTATTTCTCAAATGAGGTGTTGACTGAAATACATCTAATAAAGTCAAACCTGGATGATTTTGATCCTTCTGTTCTCACGGACCACAAGTTATAGGCTGCATTGGGTGCTAAATACATTGGAAGAACAATGTCACTCAGAATGCATTAAGGAACAGGATAGGAAAGGAAATGGAACTTCTAGAATAGGGTACAAAACAACTTTCAAGGACTCATACTTCAGCTACTTTCGTACTTTGGAAATTCCAAAATTTAGAATACTAAGTGGGGTTGGTACAGGTTAAATTCCGGAAGAACAGATGCAGTTCTCTTTCATGAGTGTACAAGATCAGTATTTTACTCAACAGGACAAGATGCACAGAATGATGACGATGACACAAGCGAAGAATCAAGAGAGAAGAAGCAAAGCAAGAGGAAGAAAATGATTAACCAGAAGAAGAGGAAGAACCCTAAAATAAACACGACTTTGTGAAATGCAAGCTGAAGTGAGCCAAGGGCATTAAAGATCTTTAGAGAATAGCTTAAACATACGCTGCACTGCTTATACCTTCTTTAAAAAAAAAAGTTTCTAGGTACCTTATTAGGTACCTAGCAGGTTTTAAAACCAGTGCTTTCTTCTTAGAATTTTAATGGTCTCCACTTTTCTGCCAGATACATAATTTACTGCATCCTTGAACATCCATAGTTTGGTTCTCGTGAAGTACTTTTGTCGTAGGTATACACCGACAGCTGTAAAATATCAGAATCCTTACTGCAAACTAAGAGTGGTTTAGAAAGCCTTCCTGAGAAACCAATTGAAGTAGTTTTCAAATTAGCTTACTTGACTTGTGCCTTCATCATTGTGCTGTAGAAATGTAGTCTCTTGTACTCACTAGTACACAATGCACTTTTAACCGAACCATGTGCATGGTTAAGGGTTCCAGTAAGCCACCTTCAGTAACCGTCAGCTTCTTTAAGGATCTTTGCACTGGTGGTTAAATGAAAAGAAATTTGGAGACAAGTGATTCATCACTGGGGTGTCAATAACATCTTGTCTTCATTTTATGCTTAGCAGAGCAGTTTTTGTAGCACTCTACCTTCTAGGAATGCTACCTGTTCACCTTTGGGTAAACTTGCATCAGATTATTTTGTTGAAAGAAGGCTAAAATATCAAGGGGCAAAAGATGCTCTAGAGCTGTGGTCCTCCACGTTTTTGGCACCAGAGATAAGTTTCAAGGAAGACCATTTTTCCACGGACCAGGGAGGAGGGGGATGGCTTGGGGATGATTCAGGTGCATTACATTCATTGTGCACTTTATTTCTATTGTTATTACATCAGGTCCACCTCAGATCATGAGGCACTAGATCCCGGAGGTTGGGGATGCCTGCTCTAGAGCCAGTCAGTCAGTTCAGTCGCTCAGTCGGGTCTGACTCTTTGCAACCCCGTGAACTGCACCACGCCAGGCCTCCTTGTCCATCACCAACTCCCAGAGCTTGCTCAAACTTATGTCCATCGAGTCAGTGATGCCACCCAACCATCTCATTCTCTGTCTCTTGCTCTAGAGTAGTGGTTTTCAAAGTGTGGCTCCCAGCGTAATGGTCTAGGAGGTCACATGGTGCAAGTGAGCCCAGCCCTCCACTTTGGCTAAGACAACAGAAGAAGAGGCTCACCTCCATCTAAGACCGACCTTAATTCACTGGCTCCAAAGTGTTGACGGTAAAGTGACTAGGACCCAAGGGCTCCTCTGGAGAGGAGACTAGAACACCTTGGAACTTGAGTCACACACCCCTCTGAGGATAATGATTTCCTGGAGGTAGTGGAGAAAAGTGTAAGGCAAAACTAATGACAGAAGAACATAGATCCGGTGATGCCATTTATATAAAGTTTTAAAACATGCCAAAATTGCTATGTACTTTGGGATATAAGTGTATATTTAACAACCTCTTTCATTTCCCAACAATGTAGGC
Source organism: Bos grunniens (assembly GCF_055505025.1). Lineage (NCBI taxonomy): Eukaryota > Metazoa > Chordata > Mammalia > Artiodactyla > Bovidae > Bos > Bos grunniens. The sequence goes on from NC_141194.1 coordinate 140,946,515, forward strand.
AAAGTACATGGGAATGAAACACCAAACTCATGACACCAGTTACCATTTGAGGAAAGGATGTGCAGACCTCCAACTCCGTTTCTATTGTTTTGTTTCTTAAACTCAGCAGAGATTACCTAGGACCCAAGGAAGTTTCCATTAGTGCTCATACCTATAGTCTTATGTGTGACTTTAAATGTGCCTAATCTCTAGAATTGGGCTAAGAAAGTGGGTGAAAGGTAGTTCATCAGAGAAAGGGAGTTTGGGGGGAAGGCCTTGTTCTGCAATTAGTTAAGGTCACTTAGACACCCATTTAGGATGGCATTACCAGACTGCTTCTCCAGTATGCTACAATAGCATACTTCACAAGCAGCCTCTCTACGTCCCATCTCAAGACCCTCACTGTATGGAACCTCAAAGAATCTTCTTCACCTTTCTGTCCTAAAGTACCAACTACCTCCAGAGACAAGTTGACCTGAGGCAAAGCTATGAAAGTGGAACAAGACTTGCATCCCTAGCTCCTTTACCTCTTTTTTCAGCGACATCCTGTTAACTCTCAAGCAGTGGCCCCTGATGTCCTCCTCAATTCCACCATCATCCCCAAGCACCTAGAATCAGGGACACTGTCACTCCCCATATAGGCCTCCGTTCCCTGGGAGCACCCCATGCCCCCAGATCTTTCCTTCATTCTCCTACTCATCTGCTCTCAAGGTTCCTGTCCCAATTCCTCAAGACCCTGCCTAATGTAATACCTGGCTAATGATACAAAAATAATATTATTTTCAGGTAGGGTGTGATTCCAAGTTAACATACAATGTACTTGTCTCTGAAAGGTCCTATGAAATGATGCTAAGATAGGCAATTTCAGACCCTGTGGCAAAGTAGGGGAAGAAAATTTTAGAGGATATTTAACTTCCATTATGTAAAGACACAGCAATTTAATGTGTAAACTCTCTGACCTCCAAACGTTGAAATTTAGAATGAGTTAACCACAAGGCAAACAAATATTAACACTGATGCAATTCTCTGCCATCTAATATGTATTTTAATGACCAAATTAAAACACTTTTTTTTTTCCCTATGACCTTGTCCCCCTCAATCTAAAGATACTTATGTGTGTGTGTTAGTCACTCAGTCATGGCTGACTCTTTGCAACCTCGTGGACTGTAGCCCACCAGGCTCCTTGGTCCATGGCATTCTCCCAGCAAGAATACTGGAGTGGGTTGCCATTTCCTCCTCCAAGGGATCTTCCCAAGCCAGCGATTGAACCTGGGTCTTCGGCATTGCAGGCAGATTTTTTACCATCCCTCCAGCAATATGAGATGTACTGGTATATAGAGAAATTACCCAAACTTTACCGACATTCAAGGCTCAACTTTAATCTCACCCACTGGGGGCTCTCCAAATTCATAAATGAGATCCTACACATAGTAGCATTTGACTCTGTAACTTGTACAATTAACCAATACAGAGGAAGCAAGTTGTTTATAGTCATTTAACAAATGTTTAAGGGGCCTCCTTGGTGGCTCAGGGGTAAAGAATCCGCTTGCCAATGCAGGGGATGTGGGTTCAATTACTGGTCCAGGAAACCTGTGTTCTAGAGTCCGGGAGCCACTGCTGAGCCCACATGCCTAGAGCCATGCTCCACAACAAGAGAAGCCTCCACAGTGAGAAGCCTGCACCCTGCAACTAGAGACTAGACCCTGCTTGCTGCAACTATAGAAATACCTGTGCAGCAATGAAGACCCAGTGCAGGCATTCATAAATAAATCTTTAAAGTAAATAAATAAATATCTGAGTATTTACTCTGTTTCGGATATCATTCTAGGTGTTTGGGGGACACAGTGAAGAAAACAGACAATAAGCTCTGCTTTTGCGGCACTTAACTCTTGGTGGTGCTCGGGGAGGCTGGAGAGTTAGGACAGGAGTAATAAAAACAAAGATAAAATGTATTAAATGGGAAAAGTTCAAAGCTATGAAGGAAAGAGAAACGGTGGGAATATAAGACTGTTTGAGAGTGGCACTTGGTGACAAGTTGTAGTCAGCGATGATCCCCTGTGAGTGTTGACTAAAACCTGAATTCGACACCCATGGTGGATTCATGTCAATGTATGGCAAAAACAATACAATATTGTAAAGTAATTAGCCTCCAAGTAATATATATAGATTTTAGAAAATCAAAAAAAAAAAAAAACTAATCTGAATTCCAAGGAGGAGGCCGCTATAGGACAATTTGGGAGGAAGATTCCCATGAAAATTACTAAAAACATAAAAGTGGGGAAAGGGGCATTTCTTCTGTACAGAAGGCAAGCAATTACTGACTTAGTGTGGACAAGAGGACCAAATTAAAATTCTGCTTCCTCTGAATAAAAAGGGCATGCTTAGAAGTTGAAAAAACCCAGACAAACCTCACTAAGAACCCTTAATTCTGATAATGCTCATTGTATATTATCATGTTAAATATTCTCAAAAACCCTGTGGGGTGGTAATTATTCTCTTTGTTAAGATGAAACTAAGGACCATAGGAAAGTTTACCCTAAGCCACACAGCTTTTAACAACAAAGGGACAGAAAACGTAACATGATCAAGAATATCTGTCTGCAATCCACAGCCAACTTCCTATTATTTAAGGGTTGGAGACTGGGATTCTCTAATCAAAGAGAAGAATTAACAATCAGAGTCTCTTGCCAACTCAGAAAAATGAAACTGAACTATTTGCTAAATAGCAGAGTGATCATTTCTAGATAGTGAGATTAAGGGCGATTTTTATCTTCTTAATCCAGGCTCTGTTCCTTATTGGCTGTGTATCCTTGAGAATGTTGCTAAACATCTTTGTGTTTGGTTTCCTTATTTGCAAAAGATGGATAATAACAGTACTCACATCATAAGGCTGTTGCAAGGAGTAAATAACATAATCTATGTGTTTAAAATAGTGCCCAACCTATAAGTACTTAATAAATGCTACTCATTATCATTACCTCAATATAATTTTAATTTGAATTGTTTGAGCATAATAAGTCTATACGTTTAAAAGTCATTTGTATTTATCTATGATTTATCTACCCATGTCTTTTGCTTATATTTCTATTATTATCTTTTTCATTTGTATGGGCAAGATACGTGTGAATTTTTGATACCCTCTTTAGTCTTATGTGTTTTATTAGTCTGTTGTACAAAGAATATGTATTATTTTTATAAAGAAGAAAAGCATGGGACCTTAAAACTTGCCAGAAAGACCTTGGAGGGCCTTAGCAGAACTTTTCTTGACTCAACTCATTCCTAAATGTACCAAAACTCTTCTGCTAGCTCTACCATCATCTCAATGGTTTTTTGCTTTGGAGGCTAACCTCCTTTTCAGGGCAAAGGGCAAACTCTTTACTGGAGCTTTCACGGCCCTATCTACTTTAAAGGCCCATCTGCCACTCTGCTCTATGCCGGAGCCAGCCGGCAAAGTCAATCAGGTCCCAAGAACATGCACTACGCGGCTGAGAAAGAATACTACAGCAAATATGGGGTCGAGAGGATCAGACACGTCTCCACAAAGGGAAGCGGTCTGACCACGACTTTATTCAGCATCTTATATTTATATAGGAGGGCAAGAGAAAAACAAGACAGTTAACATTTTTTCTTGGTTGACCTATACATCTTACAAAAAGTCACAAGAAATCTTGAGAGCATGGGAATGGCACCCTGTTATTATTTCTTACACCAGATAACATTTCCTTGTGCATGAGAAGTTTGTCCAGAACTCCAGGTGTCTGCAGTAAATAATCGCCTAATCTCTGGGGTGGCGGGACAGAGGGCTATGTTTGCAAGCAAACCCTCAAGGACTGAGGCAGCTCCCAGAGCTGGGTCCTTTAGATAAAGGACCCCATTCTCACGGGCAGCTCTCCGCATCTCCCCCTTTTTTTTATATAGGCGCACGCTTATGTTCCTTTAACCACAGACAATTTCCATAGATGGAAGCCTTTATCATCTATAGATCATCAATCAGTTTTTTAATTAAACAAGGTGCAAGAAATAAAACTGTTAAAATTATTAAGAATAGTCTTCCTATGGCTGCTCCCAAGAACCAAATACTAGTGACGGTAGGTACATGTCGAAAAAGTTCTTTAACAAAAGACTCAGCTCTTTTTGCAACATCCAAATCAGGTCTAGGTGCATTTTCAATATTCATTATTTCTTGATTTAGATACAGTAAATCTAAGGAAATATTTTCATTATGTCAAATATCTTTTAAATGAGCTTTCACCTTATCCCAAGAAGTTATACTACCATTATATTTTTGGGGGGTAACACAGATCCATTGAAAATCGGCATGACATTGTACCCGTAATCTCAACTTTATACTTTGAACCTCTTCACCTAAAAATTTTACAACATCATAAAGGGCATTCAATTGGTCCTCTAGCTTTTTGTCAATATCTTTTTGAGTCCCCAGGGTAACGGATACATTTTGTGCCAGATTATTAACAAAAGTTGCAGTTTGCACTGATTGTGCCAGAAACAGGGCTGCAGTAATCAAGGAGGCAATAAGGGTTACCAAAGCTACAAATCCCAGAATTATTAACCCTATTCCCCTGCGGTAACGCATTAAAGCACCCTCTACTTCTCTCCAAAGCTCAAGTCCTTTTTCATCATACCAAGACCCATTAATCTTTACAGGAATCATAACAAAAGCAGGCTGTCTTAAGACTAGAACCCTAGTTTGATTAGTAATTCCCCTAACGCAGTTAGTTAAGGTACAATTGTTACAAGTTATAATTTCATAACCCAGGTTGTATATTTACAGATCCTACTAGTAAAGCATAAGGGTGAGGCACACATGCACGAGCGTACCTCATGGTGAGATTCCATAAATAACCGTGTCTCACTTTCGATCCCACCATCATTTCGTAAGTGGTGTTTAGTCCCTGTCGCTGATTGATATCGGCTGTGATCCCACACTGCTCAGCAAACTCAGATCTCCATAGTAAATAATCTCCTCCAGATAAACAAGCCCGAGCAACCTGTTTCCAGTCATTAGGTGGCAGATTTTTATTTCCTAAAGCCTCTATAATAGCCTGAGTAAATGGCGCAGTCAGGCCGTATTGTGCACAAGGCATTTTTAACTCTATTAGTTGCTTAAAGGGTAGCAGTTCATAATACCTCTGCTGTTGAGCATTTTCAAATACTGGATAGATTCCTGAAAACCCAGGAATATGTTCTCCTTCATCATTAGCTCACTTAATCACTTGTTGAAGAGGAGATAATAATATCTCACTTTTAATTTTTATGTTTTCACCGGGCAAAGAAGCAGGGATAGATATAAGCTCTCGCGGTTCTACAAAAGGCGGAGGTGGGTCAAGCCCAGCAAGAATTGAGGGAGGATATGTTGGAGGCACAGGCTGGCTGGAGTGGGAGTCTCCCTGTGCATCCTTTTTTACTGCTATAACAATTTTCTGAATTAAATTCTCCAGCTGTTCTTTGGAAAGCCCTGAATGCTTTAATTCCCCTTTTCCCGAGGGGGTTGCATGCTAACCATCATCTCCCAAGGCATATCCTCTCTATGGTACTGAGCTGCTTGTTCATTTAACTCTTCCTGTTCATCAGAGCTTAACACATCATCATTTCTTCCAGCCTTACAAGCTGTTCCCTCAGGCACGGCATAAAGCAGCTCAGGCACAGGGGCGGAAGGCTCTGCAACTTCGGGTTCTGTGGAATCCCGGAGGGCCGTTTGAATCTTATGTCCCTCATGTTCAGGATCCAGACAGTCTCTTATGAGAGTCCACAAAGAAAAAGCATCTACAGGGACACGATTGGGACCTTGTAAGGAATAATATGTCTGCAATTGTTTTCCTACTTTCTTCCAAGTTTCCAGACTAACTGTTCCTTCCTCTGGGAAACAAGGACAAACTTCTTCTATAAAAAGTAAAAACTTCTCTAGCTGTAACTTATTTACATGAATTCCCCTGCCTGTTAACATAGTTTTCAACATATGTACAAATAACTGGCGGCTATTGCCTTGTCCCATGATTTATTATTCTTGACAATAACACTCCCTGCCCCTTCAATAATTAGGAATTCCTCGTTACTTACTTCAATCCTGATGGGCAACGGCCGTTGTCATGCTCTGATTCTCGAGTCCCTGTTCGGGCTCAACCTGCCAGAGCCAGCTGGCAAAGTCGATCAGGTCCCGAGAACGTGCACGACGTGGCTGAGAAAGAATACTACAGCAAAGATGGGGTCGAGAGAATCAGACACGTCTCCACAAAGGGAAGCGGTCTGACCACGACTTTATTCAGCATCTTATATTTATACAGGAGAGCAAGAGAAAAACAAGACAGTTAACATTTTTTCTTGGTTGACCTATACATCTTACAAAAAGCCACAAGAAATCTTGAGAGCATGGGAATGGCACCCTGTTATTATTTCTTACACCAGATAACATTTCCTTGTGCGTGAGAAGTTTGTCCAGAACTCGAGGTGTCTGCAGTAAATAATCGCCTAATCTCTGGGGTGGCGGGACAGAGAGCTATGTTTGCAAGCAAACCCTCAAGGACTGAGGCAGCTCCCAGAGCTGTGTCGTTTAGATAAAGGACCCTGTTCTCAAGGGCAGCTCCCCACAGCTCTACACTCCTGCCATTTTGCTCCCTGGCTAGGTACACACCACCACATCTCTGCCACTCTTCATGCTGCTTCCTTTACCTACAGGAACCTCCTTGCCCCTGCCTTTTTACTGCCACTTGAACTCCTAGCTTCAGGACCCCCTGAAATGCCCCCTCTTCCACACTGTCCCAGGCACCAGCCCACCCCCTTCACCTACTGGCCATAGCTAATCATCCACTCTCCCATGCTTCCTTAACACTTGTGCTCATCCTTATTACAGCACTTGACAGAGTGAGTCGTCATTGCCCAAGTGTCTGTCTAACCCTGTAGATCGTAAACCAGAACAAGCCATGGGTCTCAGATAACTGAGTCCCCATGTCCGAATATAATTCCAGGTATATAGTAGGTGCTTACATGTGCTCAGTGAATGCGTAAATGACTAGGGGCTGGAGTGTTTGTCCTATAGCTTCAAGTGGACAGACTAGTTGTTCCTGACCTGGAAAGACACTTGTATGATTTCTCTTGTTTTGTTTGCTTTGTTTGGTAACATGCTGTCTCCTCTAAAGTGAATAGTTGATGGTCTTGTTAAAAGTTCTGAAAAAAGAATGTACAGAGATAGGAGGAAACAAAGAAAGCATTAATACTCTGGTTTCATGGGTGGGGCAACTTCCCTGGTGGCTCAGATGGTAAAAAATTGGAGACCCGGATTCGATCCCTGGGTCGGGAAGGTCCCCTGGAGAAGGGAATGGCAACCCACTCCAGCAGTCTTGCCTCGAAAATCCCATCGACAGAGGAGCCTGGTGGGCTACAGTCAATGGGTTTGCAACTTCTTATAGGGGAAAAAAAAACCCGTCTACCTGGGAGTATGTGTTTCTCTGCTAAAGAAGAATGGAGGCAGTCCTGTCACAGCATGGGATAGGAAATGGGAGTGCCCTAATTAAGCACCTTCCTCACCCAAGGACCTCCATCGCATCACCCAGGTCTGCCCTCTGGCCAGAAACAACATCTGCCTCCTCTTCCTACCCCTCAGTTCAGTTCAGTTTTTCACTTATATCTGATTTTTTGTGTCCCCATGGACTGCAGCACACCAAGCTTCCCTGTCCATCACCAACTCCTGGAGTTTACTCAAACTCATGTCTATTGAGTCAGTGATGCCATCCAACCATCTCATCCTCTGTCATCCCCATCTCCTCCTGCCTTAAACCTTTCTCAGCATCTTCCCCAGTCTTTTCAAATAAGTCAGTTCTTCACATCAAGTGGCCAAAGTATTGGAGTTTCAGCTTCAACATCAGTCTTTCCAATGAATATTCAGGACTGATTTCCTTTAGGATTGACTGGTTTGATCTCCTCCCAGTCCAAGGGACTCTCAAGAGTCTTCTCCAATCCCAAGGTTCAAAAGCATCAATTCTTTGGTGCTCAGCTTTCCTTATGGTCCAACACTCATTATCTATACATGACTACTGGAAAAACCATAGCTTTGACTAGACAGACCTTCCAATTCCTAAAGTGAAAATGAAAGTGAAAGTGAAGTCATGTCCAACTCTTTGCAAACCCATGGGTTGTAGCCTACTAGGCTCCTCTGTCCATGGGATTTTCTAGGCTAGAGTACTGGAGTGGGTTGCCATTCCCTTCTCCAGGGAATCTTCCCAACCCAGGAATCGAATCTGGGTCTCCCACACTGCAGACAGACACTTTACTGTCTGAGCCACAGGGAAGACCACAGGCTTTTTTACAGCCAGGGACTCACTGGGGTCTACAAGCCTATTTTAACAAGGGCCACACAGAGACAACATGCTGTCTTTATTGTCCTTAGTTCGGGCCTGTTGCCCATCTTGTGGGTCCAACACCTCCCTCCTCTGAGAAGCCTTTTCTGAGAAAAAACTTTCAATGCCTTTTGACTCACTTGTTTGAGTTCATGCAAGGATGTAAAGATGGAAATGTTTTACACCGCCAGTGTCTTCCAGCCAAAGATCACAAAACCATGCCTGTAGTTGAGTGAGTTCAGTTTACTATTCATTGCAGTAAGGGAGAACACACATCATGGGGAAACTATGTGATGCCTTCCCAAGTATCAGAAAGAACCTGTTACAGAGGCTGGGGTTTGGATGAGTTATTTGGGGAAGTTTTTCCTTCAAGGAAACAGGGGTTTGCTCTAGATTAGATGTCTTTAGGTAGCTGAGGCAATTCTCTGCTTGGTATTTGAATAAATCTTCCCTTTAGGGAGAGGAGACTAGACCCAGAATAAAGATGTAATTGGTCAAGAAGTTGTAGACATTCATTTTAGCCAAGAGAGGGGGATGTTTAGTCATGTATGATCTTTTTGGTCCTGTCTTGTCTCCCTTCGATGTGGTCTCAGAGTGACCATGTCTGATGTTCATGTTCTATCACACTGTTCTAAGACAAGTTCAGTAGGAAAGAAGATGGCCAAAGCTCATGTGTGAGGTATGTTTCAATTCCAGATTAAAGATCAGGAGATTGCTCCTAGTCCTGGCTCTTCTACTAACTGGCATGGCTTTGGGGATGCCAGTTAGCAGCTCTAAACTTTAGTTTACCTATTTATTATTGTTTTAATGTTTAAAAATTATTATTTTTCTTTTTTTGTTTCTAGATTTTATTAAATTTATTTATTTTCATTGGAGGTTAATTACTTTAAAAAGGAATGGTCTTAGATTCCATATCTAAAGGCCTTTCCAGCCCTGAAACACTAAGAGAATGTGTGTTTCTCTTGCATCTCTTCTGTCTTATAGGAAATGCTCAAGGGGACTTGGCCACACATCCTTATGTGTGTGCATGCTAAGTTGCTTCAGTTGTGTCCGACTCTGTGTGACCCTATGGACTACAGCCCTCTCCCGCCCCCCCCCCCCCGAGGTTCCTCTGTCCTTAGAATTCTCCAGGCAAGAATACTGGAATGGATTGCCATGCCTTCCTCCACGGAAACTTCCCAACCAAGGGATCAAATTCGGGTCTCTTACATCTCCTGCATTGGCAGGCAGGTTCTTTACCACTAGGGCCACCCCAGAAGCCCACACAACCTTACAGAGGGGAATTCACGTATAACAAATGGTATTATAGGTGAGCTGTTTAAAAATCAACTGAGATTTTAATCTCAACACTGTGAGTCATTATTGATTCCAAATTAAGGAGTTAAATGTAAACATTCAGAAGATCTCCAAAAAGAAGTAAGTATAAAATTCATTTCTGGATGAGAAAAGATGTACAAATTTATGAGGTTTAAACCAAGAAAAAAGAAAATATTATTAGATTTTACATCATAAAAAAGGAAAACTACATACTTAGAAACATTCACCAACTTAACAAAGCAAAATCAAACTAAAAACACATTTTCAACAAATGCTCAGTATCCTAAATATAATTCCATCTTCTTCCATCTACTTCACTCATATTTTCATTGAATGCCACCTATAGAGATGATAAAACTGAGGCCTAGAAATGAGAAGTAACTGTTTCAACATCACTCAGGGCAGCAAATGTTAAACCAACTCAGACCTCAGATTGGGATTCTGCCTCTTTTTTGCTGTCCTTATAATGAGAATTTTGGATTAGAGATTATTGGCATTGCCTTCCAAATTTAAACCAATGATTTACAGAAACACCATGCTCCATTCCCGAGGTGAGACAGAGGAAAAATACAATCACTAAAATTCGGTTGAAATTGAACTGAATGAAAGGGGAAAAAATCCCTCTTTATAATTATGAGACTTATTAGTATTTTTCCTAAATGTAACATCCAGATGTAATTGGCTATGTCTTTTTCAAAAAACATTTTTAGTGCTACAAAACTTTTTTTAAAGAATGACTGTACAAGCAGTTAGTTTCTGTATAATTTTCAAAATTACACTTGGGGTCTGGACTAAGTGGATCTTGAGATCAATAAAAAGTCTGGGATTGTTGCCTCTGAAACATCCTAGGAAGGTGGCCCTTTTAACATCTGTCATGCTTAGCACTTAGAAGATGACCTGATCCTTTAAAGAAACCTCTCTTTTATTATTCAGTCTTCAAACCGTTAAGTGAATTTGTCTGGGTTCATTATACACCTTCTAGCTCCTAACTTCTCCAACACTTCTCAACATTCAGTTCTGACTGCATTCATTTCAATTTGTCTACTCTTTTCCAACTATTTTTCACGAAGTTAAATTGTCCAAATTCTCTTTCTCTTCTTCAGAGGTTTTTAGTACTGCTAACATCTGAGATATACAACATTTTTATGACCCTGTCTCTATTCACATGAGCCATTACCAGGTGGAAATTCCCAGGTGGGAAATTTCTCTCAGTTCACATGGCCCAGGATGCCTTCATAAATACTTTCCTGCACAATTACATAAAGGACACAAGCCTAGAAGACCTCCAAACATGTCAGAACCCTAACGCGTCAAAGCACAAGTAGGCAATTGTGAGCAATTTGACAACCAAGGGCCTTGGCCGTTCATTGGACACAGAGCACGTCAATCCTTGTTTGTCAGCAAGTGAGCCCAAAGCTCGCGACAAGGGGTCACTTGCCACTGTTAACTGTTCCGGCCCCGCCCCTCAACTGTGGCCTGGCTCCACTGCCTGAGGCCCAGCTTCCGTTGGACGCTTCCGCCATTGGCTGCCTACCCTCCCGGTCGTGGGGCCTCCTCTGTGGTCCCTTCCGTGACTGCCTCGGTCCATCTCGCTTCCCTCAGGCTCCTCTCAGGGCAGCCACTTCGGGTGCCACCAACTGCACCATTGCCATCGTCGCCCGCCCGGCTGAGGTAACTGCCGGCTGCCATGTCTACCACGGGGGATGGAGATCTGGCCTCTGGCGGGCAGGAAGGCCCAGCAGGTGCAATGGGGGCCCAGGTTGGAGCCCGTGATGGTGTGGACCGCAACTCCGAGCCTCGCCGAGGTGACTCCATGCCTGAGGCTTAGGCGGGTGGAGTTGTGGGGGCCTCAGGAGGCCCGAGGGAGGCGGCCCTGGAGGGCGGGAACTCTGAGGAAGACTCCGACATCAGGCCGGCTGAGGAGAGGGAGGTGGAGGAGCAGGCGGAGGGCGTGAACCGCATGATGGTCTCGCGCCACTTCCCCATGAGCGGCTTCCGCTTAACGGTCCTAAATCTGGTACACTCGATGGTGAACCGTTTGTCTGACAACCACGTCATACTTCTGCCAAATGATGACCACGTATTGGTCTGGCACCAGACCAGGCCGTGCTTGTCCGACCACGGCTCAGCCGCCGTGGCCGGGTTATCCGAGGTCCAGGTGCCATTGGATGTATCGGGGGAGGGGCCGGCTGAGGAAGCCCCGGACCAGGGGGCGGAGCAGGCGGAGGAAGCCCAGGAGGCCAAGGCACCCAAGGAGGCCTCTTTATGGGAGACGGCCACCAAGGAGTCTGAGGAGCCCAGCTTGCGGGAGATGCCACAGGAGCCTGTCGCCCCTGAGAGTGAGCATTCGAGGGACGGGGGGGAGTTGGGAGGGATGGAGACACTGGCATCTGCAGGCTGGGTCTGGGGACCAGGGATCCCGAGGAGGGGGCAGGCTCAGACGGGGGCGGCGTGCCTCAGGAGGGGAGGCCGGGAGTCAGGGCCTCCTTTAATCGAAGGCCAGAGGGGCCCAGTAGAAGCCCAACCTCATAACGACTTCTTTGGTTTGGGGTGAAAATAAGCTGCCCTCTACCAACCCTGGTAAGAGGTCTGAGATGATCAGTGCCAGTTATGAGCCCACAGGTGAAGGTCGGTGGAGGCAGGTGTTCAAGAGGGAGCTTGAGAGGACATGGAAGAGAACAAGCAAATGACAAACCTCATATTTGGTTCATAGCTTTTAAAAATGTCAAGATTTTTGGAAAGTTGATCCCAAAACATTATGAACTCATACAGGAGCACTTGGTCAAAATGAAATATTTAGGGGATTTAGGAACTCAGGAGCTTCCCCATAGACTTTGTTATTGAAGTGAAGCATATTTTGGCGAAAAAGTTCTGGCCAAAACGTCCAGAATGCATCAGACCCAGAGGATTCTGATCCTGGACCACAAGTAATCAGTAGCACAGGGTGACAGATTTACCAGAAAAAAAGAAATAATGTCATTGTGAAAATGATCAAGCAGCAGCAAAGTGAGGGCCATGGAAGTGTTGCATCCGCCAGAAGGAAGGCCCCCAGTTACTCTTTTCTTAGTTGCTTCTGTCCTCCTGCTTCTCCTAAGGGTAGAGTACTGGATATCTTGCCATTCCTTATGTGTTGGGATTTTTTTTCTGTGAATGGCTGGTCCCAAAGTCTATTATTCCTCTCTAAAGAAACAGCTGAATGCCAGGATGAGAACTCCAAAGAAGAGGCGCAGGGCACCAAAAGTGCGGGGAAAGAAAAGAAGTATAACAGAAAACAAGAAGAACCAGAAAAGGATCTGGACCCAGCAAAGGACAGACCCAGAAAGTCCAGGTATCTGTATATAGCTTTGAAAATAACCCAGCTATTCCCAGGCATTTACCAACTTTGTTTTTGCTTTTTAATTCTCGGAGTAAATTAAGAAAACATTGGTTTGAAGTTAGTTCAACAACTCAAATTTACCTAATGTTTATAGAACATTCCTGTTCCCAGTAATATAAAGAGCTTGAAGTGAAATACACATCATGGCTTCTCATTTGTTCTTATGAGGTCTTTTGTCCTCTATCTGTAAGACTACCAACAATTTGTAAATGTGTCAGTACCTAAGACCAGTATTTCTTTAGAAAACAATGACTAAAAGCAGCAGCAACTGGGCTGTGCACTAGTTTGGCCTTCATTTCTTGACCACAGAAGTGCAGTCTCCTGCACTGAGAAGACCCCTTTTAGAGCGTAACTACTTACGAATAGCAAACAGTTCAGAATTTCAAGTAGGACCACATTTAGTGATTAATAGTGAAATACTTGTTCGGTTGTAGATTTGTGTATTTTATATGACAGTCAAAAGAAACAGTCATAGGATGACTGATGTTTATCAGTGAGTTGGTAGTGAAGGTATATGTATTGTCTTTTAATGATTAACACTTTCTCCCTCGTTTGCATAGTGATGTGTTTCATAATAAAAACCTCTTTCTCATACGGTAGATATGGAAACCGAGGGTCTGGGAGGGTAAGGGAGTATCATCTGTGGAGTGAGCACAGGCTTTTAAGGTAGAAAGAGTGATTTTAGTCCCAGACTAGCCTCTCAAAGGAAGGGGGAAAAGAAAAGCATTTATGGTGTTGGGCAAGAGGGAGACAAGGTTGGTCAGATCACATGATTGAAGCCATCATGCACCCAGTATCCAGGGTGAAGGTTACAAGAGGAAAATGTGTTTTTCTTCTCTCCTTGTTGAGATACAACCCTCAGATGCAGCAGATATACATAAGGCTGACTGTTTTCTTAGATTTAGAAAGTTTCTGGTGCTGACTGATGCTGTATAATCGTTCATTTTCTCTCATTTCTTCCTGCAGTTTGGAAGACTAGAAAGAAGACAGAGAAAGAAGAAAGGATCCATTGTTCGCTATTTTTAGATTTTTCAGAAGCCCATGAGAATATTATTAACATTGATTTCCTTCCCAAATCCATCCCCCAAAAAGCAACTGTCTAATAATATCTAATAAAAAATCCAATATCTAATTGGGTTTTATCTTCCACAGATATATTTGACAGCATTTGTTCTAGTTAAAGCTAAGTTTTAAAGTAGTAAACTGAAATGTAGATGGATTTATGTATATAAATAATCCTGATTTAAATCTCTTTAAAAATGAGAAGCCGTTTTACATCATTGGAAGGCATAATCACATTCCATCATTTGATAAGCCTGTTGTAAATTCTTTTATTGAGGCCCCCCAAAAATTTGTATTTAAAACAGTTTTGTAAAGACAGAAATAGAAGTCAAGGCTTTAGATCTGAACTTGTTTACTGTACTAGTCACTAGCCATGTGTGGCTGCTGAGCATTGAAAATGTGGCTAATCTGAGTTGAAATGTGCTACAAATGTAAAAAATGGTGTAATGTCTCATTAATGACTAATTAAACATTGAAACGATAATCTAGTATTAAATATAGCATTAAATTATTTTCTCCAGTTTCTTTTTACTTTTTCAAAAATGTTTTTAGTGCTACACGTGGGCTTTCTCCTCCTACGGTGCACAGGTTCTCACTGAGGTGGCTTCTCTTGTGGAGCATGAGCTCTAGGGCAAACGGGCTTCAGAGCTGGGCACATGGGCTTAGTTGCCCCTCAGCATGTGGGATCTTCCTGTACCAGGGATTGAACCTGTGTCCCCTGCACTGCAAGGTGGATTCTTAACCACTAGACCACCATGGATGCCCTCTTTTTACATTTTAGATGTGGCTACTAGAACATTTAAAAGTACACAGGACTTGTGTTATATGTGTATTTCATAGTACTGCTGGGTGCTTTTGAAGGAAACCTGAGGGATGGCCCAGCTTGCCTGGAGGCCAGATGGTGCTGCTGAGCCTGAGCCCAGATGCTGATTTGGAGCACTGGTTCTCAAAGTTTGGTCCTTAAAATAGCATTATTAGCATCACCCACGAACTCTTAGGCTCCACTCAAGACCTGTGAATCAGAAACTGGGAGTAGGGCTCAGTAGTCTGTTTTAACAAGCCCTCCAGGGGATTCTGATGCAGCCAAGGTTTGAGAAGCGCTGGTTGACAGCCACAGGGGGAGAAGTTGAGACCCACCTATGGTGACCAGCCTTTGTTCACTGCCTTGGGGCTGCTGGAGGTAAATTGAACAGGACGGTAGGGGCTGGACTGGCGAGGAAATTAGGATTCACAGGCGCTGAGACAGAGAGAGGCTGTGGATAGGGGATGGCACCAGAAAAATACCCAGGGACAGAGCTGGTTCCAGAAAGTCACAGACATGATACCGGGTATATGAAGTCTAAGAGAAGCTTCACTCAGCAGGAATGGATAGTAGATACATACAGAGTTGCCTGTGAGGATGTATGCATATGCAAGCATACAGAAAGGCATGCAATGGAAAGATAAACCACATTTAGGATGGTGGTTGCCTCTTGGGGAAAGACAAGGACAGCGATCCTATTGGGGAGGGATACATAGTGGGCTTCAACTCTATCTCTAATTTACATTTCTTAAACTGGTGGGCAAATAGTGTTTATAGTAGTATTCTTTATAATTTTGTGCAGATCAGAAGTATGTCACAATAAGTAAAAATAAAAAGAGAAAAGGGAGAAAGTGGACTTAATCTTTGAACTCTGTTTAAGGTAATAAAAAGATAAAGTTGTAGATGACCAGAGTTGAGGATCAGAGAAGGGGAAGGGCCTGGGGGTTTGAGACTAGACAGGCTCATTTCTGCATTTACTTCAGGCTTCCTAGGTATCTGAAACATGGTCTAGCTGGAGCAAACTTTGTTCCCACGGGCTCAGCTCCTGACCTTCTTGTAGATAACTGATAACATACTGTCATGTTCTGTGGTGGCATGTCTTCTATTCTAACTGTGTGCACATGCAAATACACACACTACATCCACCTATTCCATCAAAACCAACCCGTGTACTGAACCTTTAAATGGCTGGGACCTTAAGGGTTTTATCTATCTTTCTTTCCCAAAGCCTTAGGCAATGAATTTTCCTCTTCGTAGGTATTTAATGTCAGTTAAAGTGAAGTAAACTTAGGATCCCCACAACTTTTTTTTTGGTCACGAGTGTTGACATTTTAAAATGTGTTATATTATTCCTTATGGCTAGAACCACATGGTGAGACAGAAGGCAAAGCACTCCCTGTCACCATTATTTCAACTAAAAGGGCAGGTCAACTAGTACAATTTGAGGCCCTTCAACCTGATTCTGATTTGTTAGTATTTCTGTGGTGCTAGTTGTTGAAACAGTATTGCTTCCAGGCCCAGGCAGAGATATCTCTGTCTTGAGCTCTATGCTCTAGAGGGCCAATTTGGTCCTCTTCCAGCCACACCCCTCCCGCCAGGGCCAGGAGCCCAGCCCATGGGAACAAGGGGTGTGTCCCTGCTAGCCCATGCTCCAGGTACCTGGCAGTCCTGAACAGTCCCTAGCCTCCTTCCAGGGCCCGTGTGCTCCTCTTAGACCTGTCCTGGGGAGGGCTGACTGCACTCACTGCTGGGGTGGGTGCTCCCAGGGTCAAGGAGGGGTTGTAGGCCCAGAAGGGTTGCGGCCTTACCTAGGAGCCAGGGCATGGGCAGGGGAAGGGAAGGAGGGCAGCTCTTCCCACACCTTCAGGGCAGAACTTAGAAGAGGCTGAGAATACTAAATCCCAACCAGACCTTTCAGCTCATTAGGAAGGTATATTTGTCATGGAAGGAGATACAACTTATTTAATGGTTTATCATTTGATTTGAAACATTTCAAATATTTTTAGACATGTGGATCCCCAACTGAACTCTTTTTCTAAACCTTGCAAATAGGACAAATGTTTCAGGCAGGCCAGATTAAATACCTGCTCTATCATCCCTTTCCCTTTTCACTCGATGTTACACCTATTCCTGAGCATACTGGGTGTCATGCTTCTGAAAAAGTTTTTTAAGATGAACTTATTTTTTAATTGAAATATATATGCTTTACAGAATTTTGTTTTCTGTCAGACATCAACATGAACCAGCCATAGGTATACATTTGTCCCCTCTCTCTTGAAACCCCCTCCCATCTGCCTCCCCATTCCACCCCTCTAGGTTGATACAGAGCCCCTGTTTGAGTTCCCCAAGTTATATAGCAAATTGCCAGTGGCTATCTATTTTACTTATGGTAATTAAGTTTCCATGTTACTCTCTCCATACATCGCACCCTCTCCTCCCACCCTCCCATGTCCATAAGTCTGTTCTTTATGTCTGTCTCTCCATTGCTGCCCTGCAAATAAATTCATTGGTACCATCTTTCTAGTTTCCATATATATATGTTAGTATACAATATTTATCTGTCTCCTTCTGACTTACTACACTGTGTATAATAGGCTCTAGGTTCATCTACCTCTTTAGAACTGACATAAATGCATTCCTTTGTACGGCTGAGTAGTATTCCACTGTACATATGTACCACAGCTCCTTTATTTCTTCATCTTTTGATGGACATCTAGATTGCTTCCATGTTCTAGAAATTGTAAAGAGTACTACAATGAACATTGGAGTACGTGTGTCTTTTTCAATTTTTATTTCCTCAGGGTATATGCCTAGGAGTGGAATTGCTGGGTTGTATGGTGGTTTTATTGCTAGGTTTTTTAAGGTATCTCTATACCGTCTTCCATAGTGGCTGTATCAATTTACATTCCCACCAACAGTGCAAGAGGGTTTCCTTTTTTCCACACCCTCTCCAACATTTATTGTTTGTAGGCTTTTAATGATGGGCATTCTGACTGGTGTGAGGCAAGATCTCATTATAGTTTTGATTTTCATTTGTCTAATAAAGAGCCTCTTGATGAAAATGAAAAAAGAGAGTAAAAAAGCTGGCCTAAAACTCAACATTGAGAAAAGTAAGATCATGGCATCAAGTCCCATCACTTCACGGCAAATAGATAGGGAAAGAATGGAAACAGTGAGAGACTTTATTTTGGGGGGCTCCAAAATCACCTCAGATGGTGACTGCAGCCATGATATTAAAACACGCTTGCTCCATGGAAGAAAAGCTATGACAAACCTAAACAGCATATTAAAAAGCAGGGACATTACTTTGCCGACAAAGGTCCCTATACTCCAAGCCATGGTTTTTCCAGTAGTCATATATGGATGTGAGAGTTGGCCCATAAAGAAGCTGACCACTGAAGAATTGATGATTTTGAACTGTGGTGTTGGAGAACTCTCATTGAGAGCCCTTGCACTGCAAAGAGATCCAATCAATCAATCCCAAAGGAAGTAAGTCCTGAATACTCATCGGAAGGGCTGAGGCTGAAGCTGAAGCTCCAATACTTTGGCTACCTGATGCAAAGAACTGAGTCCTTAGAAAAGACACTGAGGAGAAGGGGACAACAGAGGATGAGATGGTCGGATGGCATCAACAACTTGATGAGCGTGAGTTTGAGCAAGTCCTGGAATTGGTGCTGGACAGGGAAGCCTGGCGTGCTGCAGTCCACGGAGTCACAAAGAATCGAACACGACTCAATGAGTGAGCCAAATAATGAGTGATATTGAGCATCTTTTCATGTGTTTGTTAGCCATCTATATGTCTTCTTTGGAGAAATGCCTGTTTAGGTCTTTTTCCCACTTTTTAATTGGATTATTTGTTTTTCTGGTATTGTATGAGCTATTTGTATATTTGGAAATTAATCCTTTATCAGTTGTTTCATTTGCTATTATTGTCTCCCATTCTGAGGGTTGACTTTTAACCTTAGTTATAGTTTCCTTTGCTGTGCAAAAGCTTTTAACTTTAACTAGGTTCCAGTTGTTACCTTTGTTTTTATTTCCATTACTGTAGGA
Source organism: Bos grunniens (assembly GCF_055505025.1). NCBI lineage: Eukaryota > Metazoa > Chordata > Mammalia > Artiodactyla > Bovidae > Bos > Bos grunniens. The sequence continues at coordinate 140,965,452 of NC_141194.1, forward strand.
TCTGCTTTGATTTCTATCATCGAGTGTTCTATGTTTTCTTCTAAGAATTTAATATTTGCAGGTCTTACATTTAGGTCTTTAATATATTTTGAGTTTACCTTTGTGTATGGTGTTAGGAAATGCTCTAATTTCATTCTTTTACATGTAACTATCCAGTTTTCCCAGCACCACTTATTGAAGAGGCTATCTTTGCTCCATTGTATATTCTTGCCTCCTTTGTCACAAAGAAGGTCCCAATAAGTGTGGGGGTTATTTCTGGGCTCTCTATTTTGCTCCATTTGTCTGTATCTATGTGTTTGCGCCAGTACCATACTGTTTTGATGACTGTAGCTTTGTTGTATAATCTGAAGTCAGGAAGGCTGATTCCTCCAGCTCCATGCTTCTTTCTCAAGACTCCTTTGGCTATTTGGGGTCTTTTGTTTCTTCATATGAATTGTGAAAAAAATTCTAGTTCTGTGGGGAAAAGCCATTGGTATTTTCATAGGGATTGCATTCAATCTGTAGATTGCATTTGGTAACATTGTCATTTTCACAATATTGATTCCTCCAACCCAGGAACATGGAATATCTCTCCATCTGTTCATGCCATCTTTCCTTTCTTTCATCAGTGTCTTTCTGTTTATACAGTTATACAGTTCTTTTGTCTCCTTATGTAGGTTTATTCCTAGATATTTTATGCTTTTTGATGTGATGGTGAATGGGATTGTTTCCTTAATTTCTCTTTCTGATTTCTCATTGTTAGTATATAGGAATGTAAGTGATTTCTGTGTATTGATTTTGTATCCCGTTACTTTGCTAAATTCACTGATTAGCTCTAGTAATTTTCTGATACTATCTTTAGGGTTCTCTGTGTAGAGTATCATGTCATCTGCAATCAGTGAGGCTTTACTTCTTCTTTTCCCATATGGATTACTTTTATTTCTTTTTCTTCTCTGATTGGCATAACTAGGACTTCAAAACTATGTTGCATGATAGGAGAGTGAGCACCCTTGTCTTGTTCCTGATCTTAGAGGGAATGCTTTCAGTTTTTCCCCATTGAGAATGTTTACTGAGGGCTTGTCATATATGGACTTTTCTATGTTGAGGTAGCTTCCTTCTATGCTCATTTTTTGCAGTGTTAATCACAAGTGGGTCCTGAATTTTGTCAAACACTTTTTCTGCATCTATTATATGGTTTTTTTCTTTCAATTTGTTAATAGGCTGTATCACACTGGTTTGCATATATTGAAGAATTCTTTCATCCCTGGAATAAACTCAACTTGATCATGGTGTATGACCTGGTTAATGTGTTATTGAATTCTGTTTGGTAGAATTTTGCTGAGAATTTTTGCATCTATGTTCATCAGTGATACTGGCCTGTAATTCCAAAAATGCCTCATTCTAATAGCACATCTTGCTATAGTACTTGGATCTAGTCCCTAGTCCAGACTGGAGTAGAAATACAAACCATCTTGTCCCCTCTACTGCACTACGCTCCACTGCTCACTCTCTTTGCTTCCTAGGTGTTTATATACAAAACTTCAATACCACCTGGAAGCCATCAGCTTGCTCAGGCACACCTAAGTGGAGGCCCTTTATGCCCTGCACCACGTCTTAAGAACATTTCATTTCTATGAAAACCTTCAGGTCTGAATTGTCAATATCCTATTTGATTGCCTTCCCCATGACAGACTACAGAACAGGTTCTGTTGTAATTGTTTTCATATGCAAAGATCAAACAAGTTACAAACAAGCGGAATGCTTTGAAGAATGTCTCTCTGGGCATGAAAAAATAACTTTTGTTTAAAAACAGAGGTGTTACCTGTGGGCAAAATTAATAATGGTGAGTTCTCAGAATAAGAATGACCTAATAGAAGTTCACTCTGAGAAGAGAGAAGGTATAACAGCTAATCTACCAGAATTACCTGGGTAAAGGGCGTCCACCTAAATGAAATTTCATGAAGAAAATACAAAGGAAATAAAATCCACTTAATCAAGAACCTAGCATTATCAAAAATGTAAAGATACAGATGTTTTATAGAGAAAGTACAAAAATCCAGCACGTGATTGTGTGGTATTGACACAGTAACAAACAGGAAGACCGGGGGTCTCCAAACAGAGGCAACAGGCTGCAAGTGTCAGACATATTTCTCTCTCTCAAACAGCAGGAGGAAACAAACTGGTGATATTTTTTTCTTTCCCTATACAAATTTAAAAGGATGTTCTCTTGAAATTCTGTGTTGCCATAATGACACCTGGTTTCACCTGAAGTTAACTATTCTCAAACCTTGAGTTAACCAATGTATTTGTCTTATGGAAATGTTTGTCTTAAGCTATGTTAATGTAATATGCATTTACCACAGACTCTGTCTTCAAGTCAGTTCCGCCTAATGGCTCAGAACCTACTTGACAAACCAGTATGTTACACTCAGATGTTGTTGGCCTAATCTATGTAAACGAAACTATTTGTAGGGTAATCTGCCCTTCTGCAAGATTCGAGTCAATCGTTCCATGGCCTGGGATGAATCATCTGGTGCCAAGATTATCCCAAAATACATCTTATGAATGAGGGGCCTGGTGCCATTCTGAGTTTTAAGATATTCCTTTCTTTGATTAATAGACTGCTAATGGCCACCCACTACAGTATTCTTCCCTGGAAAATCCCATGGATAGAGGAGTCTGGTAGGCTGCAGTCCATGGCGTTGCACAGAGTCAGACACAAATGAAGTGACTTAACAGCAGGGACTATATAACATCCAGCTGAAGACTAGCAGGGGGTACTCTTTCTGCCCCCTTCTGATGCCTATATCAGAAGCTTTCTCTATCTCCTTTATACTTTAATAAAACTTTGTTAGACAAAAGCTCGGAGCGATCAAGCCTCGTCTCTGGCCCTGGATTGAATTCTTCTCCTCCGGAGGCCAAGAATCCCCGTGTCTTTTCGTTCAGCAACAACCTTTCTGTATCACATTGTACCATCACCTGGAAAACCAAGAACCCATTGGTTTTCCTCAACCATTACACTCAGAACTGAAAAAGCACAGTTATGTCTAGTCCTGCATTTCTGTTTAAGCAAAGTAGCCCCAAGGTATCAGAGGCAGTAACAGTGAAAGATATACTAAGACTCTTCTGGGCTTCCCAAGAAAATGAGGTAGGCACTGCACAGGAATCCAAAGGGAGATCACAGTGTTTGATGTGTTTGGGGGATGGAATTAAAGGGGAAAGACTTAGAGAGGAAATTTTAACCAACTTCCAGTAAACCTAAGGGAAAATAGGGTGGTAGGTGCCTTGGAGAGCCAGCCGACTAACCAACTGACTCTTATGGCAAATGATTCTACATCTTTATTCCTTTTACTGAAGTTCTTAATGGAGGCAATGCTACAAATTGTAGACTGTGAGGTAAGATAGGAAGGAAGGAGTCAAAACTTGCTGGGCTACTTGTCCTCATTCCTCATAGCTAACCATCCCTCTCATCCTGACTCCTCTCCTTTTCCAATCCCCATTTTGAACTTCTCTCTTCTCTGTGGTTGACAGTGACTGGTTCACGGGGGATGTGGGGGCTGTCCAGCCTAGTAACTTTTGATGAATGGGGTTAGGAAAGTGTGTGTGTGTGTATGTGTGTGTGTGAAATTGGGGCAAGATGACAAACACTAATGGACTAACCAGAGGAGTACAGTAATCCCCAAGAAATATTCTGTCTCATAGGGAGGTGCTTACTGTTGCCAGGCCTGGAACAGATTGACATGGGGCATGTGTAAAGAGTGTTCCATATAAGTGCTCTATCACTTATAATTAGCACAAGAAGTGTACTATTACCCAATTCACAGGCATTAGGGTCCCCCAGGGACACAGGGAAGGTGATTTAAGGGGTAGTGGACTGATTGGGAAACTAGTCTTTACAAAGCATGGAGTAGCAATGAACAACTGAGACATTTAACGAAGCACACAGTCCATAATCTTTGGACTAAATCATCGGGACTTTTACATTAGAGACACTTTTCCCTTGTCAAGGAAAATAACCTCTTAATAACTCCAAAAAAACATTTTTGCATCCTGTCTTCTAAAGCTCATTGTCCCAGGATAACCAATTTATAAGTAAATCTGCAACAATGTATCCAGCATCACAGCCCTTTCCTGAAAGCACAAATCTCATAGGCAATGGTGAGGATTCAAAACAAGATGGGAAAGCCATATGTAGACAGTCAAGACCTAGGCAAGTTAAGACAACAACTGTTAAATGGTAATAGTTATCCCAAATAGACAAAACAAGTCTCATCAAACTTAAGACAACTGAAATTTTATCAAGAATCTTTTTGCATTGAAATGTTATAAAACTAGGAATCAAAAATAGGAAGAAGATTGGAAAATTCACAAATACAGGGAAACTAAATAGTGCACTCCTCAACACCTAATGGGTCAAAGAAATCAAAGGGAAATAAAAACAATGTATTGAAACAAATAAAAATAGAAACAACATATAATTTATGCATCAAAAACATTTTAAAGAAGAAAGTTTATAGTAATAAGTGCCTACATTAATTTTAGAAAAAGAGCTCAAACAACCACACATTATACCTCAATGAACTAGAAAAAAAATGAGCCCAAAGTTAAGAGAAACATGGAAATAAAGATTTGTAAATAAATGAAATAGAGAACATGAAAACAGAAAAAAGATCAATGAAACTAAAAGTTGGTTCTTTGAAAAGATAATCAAAGTTGAAAAACTTATAGTTAGAACTAGTCATGAAAAGTAAGAGAAGATGCAAAATTATAAATGAGAAGGAACCATTATAAATGATACCACACAAATACAAAGGATTTTAAGGGATAACTATGAACAATTTCCAGAGAAGGCAATGTCACCCCACTCCAGTACTCTTGCCTGGAAAATCCCATGGATGGAGGACCTGGTGGGCTGCCATCTATGGGGTCGCACATAGTCGGACACGACTGAAGCGACTGAGCAGCAACAGCATGAACAATTACACAAAAAAAACGGATAACCTACAAGAAATGGATAAATTACTGGAATCATACAACCTACCAAGACTGAATCATGAAGATACTGAAAATCTGAACAGAACAGTAACAAATAAGGAGACTGAATTGGTAATCAAAAAACTCCCAACACATAAAATTCCAAGGCCAGATGGCTTCCTGGGTGAATTTTACCAAACATTTAAAGAATAAATGCCAATACTTCTCAACGACCAAAAATTCAAAGAGGCGGGAACACTCCCAGACTTCTTTTATGAGACCAGCATTACTCTGATACCAAAACCAGATGAGGATATTATAAGAAATTATGAACCAATATTCCTAATAAAGGTAGATGCAAAATTTCTCAACAAAACACTATCAAATTGAATTCCATAGCACACGATCAGGAGGGATTTACCCCTGGGATGCAAGGAAGGTTCAAATTATAAATATCACTAAATGTCACATTAATAGAATGAAAGATAAAATCATATGATCATCTCAACAAGTGGCAAAAAAAAGAATTTGACAAAACTCAACATCCTTTCACGATAAAAAAAAAAAAATCTCAGCAAATTAGGTTGGAAGGCACATACTTCAACATAATAAAGGCCACCTGCAATAAGTCCACAGCTAACATCATCCTCAATGCAGAAAAATTGAAAGCTTTTCCTCTAAGAACAGAAACAAGATAAGGGTGCCCACTTTCACCACTTGTATTCAGGATTGTACTCAAGTCTCAGAGAAAGTAGGCAAGAAAAATAAAAGACATCAAAATCAGAAAGGACGAAGTTAAATTGTCTGTTTGCAGATGACATGATCTTATATACAGAAAACCTAAAGACTGCATTAAAAAATTTAAAACTCAGTGAATTTGGTAAATTTGCAAGAGCTACGATCAACATACAAAAGTCAGTTGCATTTTTATACACTAAGGACAAAGTATCTGAAAAAGAAATAATGAAAATAATCTCATTTACAATACACCAAACACAGTAAAATACTTAGAAATACATTTAACCAAGGAGGTCAAAAGATCTATACACCAAAACAATAAGACACTGAGGACAGAAATTGAAGAAGACAGAAAGGGAAAGATATCCCCATTTCCTGTATGAAAAGAATATTGTTAAAACGTCCATACTACCCAAAGCCAATTACACATTCAATGCAATTCCTATCAAAATTCCAATGACATCTTTTGACAGAATATAAAAAGCAATCTACAATTTGTGTGGAACCACAAAAGACTCCAAATATCCAAACAATCCTGAGAATGAACAAAGCTGGAGAGATCACACTGTCTGGTCTCAAACTATATTACAAAGTATAGTATTTGAAACAGCATGGAACAATGGAACAGAATCAAGAGCTCAGAAATAAGCCCATGCATAATCAGTCAACTAATATTTCACAAGGGAGCCAAGAATATTTAGCAGGAAAAGACTCTTCAATAAATGGTACTGGGTAAAACAAGTTATCCCCATGAGAAGAATAAAATTGGACTCCTATCTTATAGCACTCACAACAATTCACTTGAAATGGGTTAAAGACTTAAATTTAAGACCTGAAACCATGAAACTCTTGGAATAAAACACAGCTTTCCAATGATAAGCTCCTTGACCTAGGTTTTGGCAAAAAAAAAAATAACTGTTGGGGTATGAGGCTAAAAGTACAGGCAGCAAATGCAAAAATAGACAAGTGAGACTACATCAAATAAAAAAGCTCATGCACAGCCAAGGAAACAACAAAATGAAAAGCCAATCTATGGAGTGGGAGAAAATTTCTTCAAATCATCTGAGAAACGGTTAATATAGGAACTCATACAATACTGTTCAAATGACTATTATCAAAAAGATAAAACAAGTGTTGGCAAGGATATTAAAGGAAAGGGAACCCTTGTACACTGTTGGTGGGAATGTAACTTGGAACAGGCACTATGTAAAAGTGCATAAGGTTTCCTCCAAAATATTAAAACTAAAACCATATGATCCAGAAATCCCACTTCTGGACATATAGCCAAAGAGAATTTAATAACTACCTGAAAGAAATATCTGCAACCCCTTGTTCATTGCAACATTATTCACAATAGCCAAGACATGGAAACAATCAAAGTGCCTGTGCATGAATGGATAAAGAAATGTGTGTGTAAATGTATACATATATACACAATGAAACATTATTCGGTCATAATAAAGAGGAAATCCTGAATGTCAAGACAACATGGAAAAACCATGAAGGCATTATGCTAAGTGAAATAAGTCAGAAAAAGACAGATATTGTATGATCTCACTTATATGTGGGATATAAAAACGAGCCAAACTCACAGAAACAGAGAGTAGAATGGTGGCTGCCAGGGGCTGCAGGGACGGGAAACGAGGAGGTGTTGTTCAAAGGATACAAACTTCAAACTATAAGATGAACAAGTTCAGGGGATCTAATATTCAGTATGGTGACTATAGTTAACAATACTATGTTGTATCCTTCAAAGTTGCTAGAAGAGCGGATCTTAAATATTCTCACAACCACCACCAACACAGAAAAGGTAACTGAATGCGTGTGTGCCCAGTCGTGTCCAACTCTTTCTGACCTCATGGACTGTAGCCCACCAGGCCCCTCCGTCCATGGGATTCTCCAGGCAAGAAGGCTGGAGTGGGTTGCCATTTTCACTTCCAGGGGATTTTCCCAACCTAGGAATTGAACCTGAATCTCCTACACAGCGCCCCCATCTCCTGCACTGCAGGCAGATTCTTTACCACTGAACCACCAGGGCAGTTTGAACACAGGTGTGCAGTAAATATTTACTGGTTTCTCTGGGATGGCTAAGGAAGGCTGGTCTCTACCTTTCAGAGACCCTAGGTCATGCTCATTACTTTGTGGCCAGTTAGTTAACCTGCCCCTGTCAAATGTCCCTGGAGCTAGACAGACAAGCAGACCTATATATCTCAAACTCAGATTAGAAGTCACAGAGATCTGGACTTTCCTGGTGGCTCAGTGGTTAAGAATCCTCCTGCCAGTGCAGGGTCCACGGGTTCCATTCCTACTCCGAAAAGGTTCCACGTGTCAAGGAGCAATGAAGCCCATGGGCAACAATGACTGAACCTGCACTCCAGAGCCCATGCTCTGCAGCAAGAAAAGCCACTGCTCGCCCCAACTAGCAAAAGCCTGAGCAAAGCAATGAAGCCTCAGTATGGCCAAAAATAAACAAACACACACACAAAAGAAGTCAGAGCTTCTCCATTCACTAACATGACCTTAGGAAATCCAGTTAGCTGCTCTGGGCCTCAACTTCCCCATCTGAAAAAAATGGGCTTGGACAAACATCTCACTCCCACCTATTCTACATTCTTAGAGTGCTAAGAATGCACAGCCAGACATCCAAAGAGAGGAAAGGGATTACTCAACAAATGATGCCAGAGTTTAGCCATTTACAAAAAGGAAAGTCACCCAGGATCCAAACTTCATGACACATGTCAAAATAACTCCAGAGGGATAAGGGTATACAACATAAAAATCACAAGGAAAACAAGAAAATATATCCTTGAATAGCCTTATGATCAGGTGGTAAAGAATTTTTAAATTCAAAGAATATGAAGGAAACAGAAAAGGAAAACATTGGGAAACTTTCTACATCAGAAAAGAAAACCAATATTCTTAGAAATGTAAGCAAACATAAGAGGCACCTGCAAAATGAGAAAACCACAGCAAAAAGAACAAAGCTTTATGTCCTACCCTCCACCTGATAGCATCTTCATCTCTCGGTGCTCCACACAGGAAAGGCAGGGCCTAAACCCGACCCAGGAACCAGAGGGAAGCTGTGGAAGCTCACGGACCTGAGAACCACGTGACAGCGCCACACCAAACCAGAGGGCTGTTACTAAAAGCCTGAGTAACTACCCAAGAGCAGCCACATGCAAACTGAACCCGGGGTAGGAATGACCGAGGCTCTTACCTAATTTTGTAGATGAGAAAATGCAGGCCCAAAACAGCTAAATGAGATTGCAAAGTCATAACACCTGGTAAGCATTAACGCCAATTCTGGAACCCACCTGGGGTTCTGCCTCAGCTGATCCATCTATGAAATGAAGACGTTGGATTAGACCCCTGGTTCTCCAAGTGCAGTGGCCAGACCAACAGCGTGAACCTCACACGAGAAGTCCTTGGCAATGCAAACTCTCAGGTCTCCCCAGATCCAGAATCCTCACCACTGGGATGGGGTCCAGCAATCTGTGGTCCCACAAGCCCTTAGGGTGCTTCCTATGTGCACCGAAGTTTGGAAAACCGCTGGATTCCAGGATGTCTAAGGGCCCTTCTAGACATTTTCAGGAATGTCTGAGCATTGATCTCCAGGCCATTTGGCACAAAATCACACTACTCTTAACCTAGGACCAAAGAGTGGTATACAAAGGAAAAGTCTAATTGCAGTTTGTAATAGTGGGAATAAATGCCCCTCCCCCCTCCCCCTTGGTAATTTATACCTGCTAAGTCAGTTCAGTCGACTCCAGGCAGAATAGTGAAGTGGGTTGCCATTTCCTTCCCCAATGCATGAAAGTGAAAACTGAAAGTGAAGTCGCTCAGTCGTGCCCGACTCTTAGCGACCCCATGGACTGCAGCCTACCAGGCTCCTCCATCCATGTGATTTTCCAGGCAAGAGTACAAGCTCCCTGGCTGGATTCACTTGCATATGGCATGCTGGTACCCCTCAACCAGGCCTTCTTCCTGGGGTCTGCTTAGAGTGAGGACCAATGAGCCCCTCTTCAAAAAAAGCCAAGTGGAGGGGGCGCAGAGAGAGGGGCAAGGAAGAGATGGCCTGTAAATCACCTTTTTGCAGCAAATTCTCTTAGGCTTAGAGGCCCCCAGGACCAAATGTGCTGGAGGGAACAGCAGGGGCCAACCTTCCCGGAGCCTGGCTGCTCCTGTTTGATGTGCCCTGGCCTTGGTCAGATTTCAAGGCCAGCTCAAGGCCAGGTGACACGGAGGGAATCTCCTAGCCTGACAGTGAGGTCCTAGCCTGACAGTGAGGTCCTAGCCTGACAGTGAGGTCCTGCCCTGTGTTGAGGCCACCAGACTTTCCATCCCGGGAAGGGGCTCTGTACGTCGGCCATCCTTGCCTAATCCTGGTCACCCACCAGGGGCGGCTATCGCCTAGGCCAAAGCCCAGCACCCTCCCTAGCAGGCCCCAGCATCAAAGTCCCCTCAACCCAGCAGTCGCGCGGACCCGCAGCCCCCTCAAACCAGCAGCCCCCTGGCCCCACACCCACCTGGCCCAGCAGCCCCCTGGCCCTGCAGCCTGCTCACCCCAGCACCCCCGGCCCCACACCCAACCTGGCCGAGCAGCCCCCTCACCCCAGCAGCACCACTGAGGCCAACTTTGCACTTGGCTCTCACCTCTGCCCCTACTTCCCAGCCAGAGCTTTTCAGGAGGTTTTATGTTGGATGAAAGTGACATAAAACCAGCTCTACTGGCCCAACCAGAGCCTGTGCTGTGAAGGATGGAAGGGAGGAGGGGAAGATGGCAGTCGTGTCCAAGGGAGGGTTGAAGACTTTCAACATTTACTTTGATTTGGAGGAGGCAGCTCTTGAAAGTCAGGGGAGGGATCCCACCTCAAGGGGCCAGAAAGACAGACTACGGTGCCTTGGGCTGCCCACCATCTTTCTCCACCCACACCCTCCTGGCCTGTGTATCTTAATGAGATGATAAAGGACACTTGAGCAACTTGGCCTCATAGTTCACCAGAGGAACATAAAGGCTCTGAGGTGGGAAAGCAAAAGACCCTTAAGCTGTGCGCAGGAGACTGTTTTCTGTCACATGGTCTGTGGCACGGACTGGAATGTTCCACAATTCAGGGGCACCATGCTGTTGAGAACAGGAAGGAAGAAAAAACTGTTGAGGGGAGGCAAATTCCTCAGGCTTCCCAAGAAAGATGTAGCACGTGTAAGCTGTTTTCAGGACTTGATTAATATCGTTAAGCAACTTAATGCCCCAGAAACTTCCAGTTAGACTAGGCAAAAACAAAATCTAAACATCATAAAGTAATTCATGATACTGAGAGAAAGTATGCCTCTATCAACCTGTACGATAGGAGATACAAAATCATCTTATGAGCTTACAGATGATGAAAATAAATGGAAACCAGGTATTGCAGAGGCAGTTGTTCAGGAAATCAAAAAGAAAGCTTGAGGAAACGTCTGACGGTCAAAGGCACCATGAAAGAATTCTTTATCTTGGCATGAAAGTTTTGAAGAATGCAGAATTCTCAGAAATATGATTCAGAAAGTCGATGAGCCTATTTCAGAGCACCTGAAATACTCGTCCGCAAGTTTTCAGATGCTGGAGAACCTACGAATTTCACAGTTGAACTGCGCTGAATCCAGTGACAATTTCTCAAATGAGGTGTTGACTGAAACATATCTAATAAAGTCATACCTGGATGATTTTGATCCTTCTGTTCTCACAGACCACAAGTTATAGGCTGCATTGGGGGCTAAATACATTGGAAGAAGAATGTCACTCAGAATGCATTAAGGAACAGGATAGCAAAGAAAATGGAACTTCCAGAATAGGGTACAAAACAACTTTCAAGGACTCATACTTCAGCTACTTTTGTACTCTGGAAATTCCAAAATTTACAATATTAAGTGGGGTTGGTACAGGTAAAATTCCTGAAGATCAATTGCAGTTCTTCTTTCATGAGTGTACAAGATCAGTATTTTACTTCACAGGGCAAAACACACGGAATGATGACAATGACACAGGGGAAGAATCAAGAGAGAAGAAGCAAAGCAAGAGGAAGAAAATGATTAACCAGAAGAGGAAGAAGAACCCTACAATAAACACGACGTTGTTGAATGCAAGCTGCAGTGAGCCAAGGGCGTTAAAGATCATTAGAGAATAGCTTAAACATACGCTGCACTGCTTATACCTTATTTAAAAAAAAAAAAAGGTTTCTAGGTAGTTAAATAAGCAGCTTTTAAAAGGTTTTAAAACCAGTGCTTTCTTCATAGAATATAGAATATAGAGAATATAGAGAAATTACCCAATGTTTACTGACATTCAAGTCTCAACTTTAATCTCCCCCAATGGGGGCTCTCCAAATTCATAAATGTGATCCTACACAGAGTAGCATTTGACTTGGTAACTTGTACAATTAACCAATATAGAGGAAGCAAGTTGTTTATAGTCATTTAAAAAATGTTCAAGGGGCCTCCTTGGTGGCTCAGGGGTAAAGAATCCGCTTGCCAATGCAGGGGATGTGGGTTCAATTACTGGTCCAGGAAACCTGTGTTCTAGAGTCCGGGAGCCACTGCTGAGCCCACATGCCTAGAGCCATGCTCCACAACAAGAGAAGCCTCCACAGTGAGAAGCCTGCACCCTGCAACTAGAGACTAGACCCTGCTTGCTGCAACTATAGAAATACCTGTGCAGCAATGAAGACCCAGTGCAGGCATTCATAAATAAATCTTTGAAGTAAATAAACAAATGTCTGAGTATTTACTCTGTTCCAGATATCATTCTAGGTGTTTGGGGGACACAGTGAAGAAAACAGACAATAAGCTCTGCTTTTGCAGCACTCAACTCTTGGTGGTGCTTGGGGAGGCTGGGGAGTTAGGACAGGAGTAATAAAAACAAAGATAAAATGTATTAAATGGGAAAAGTTCAAAGCTATGAAGGAAATAAAAACGGTGGTAATATAAGAGTGTTTGAGGGTGGCACTGGGTGACAAGTTGTACTCAGCGATGATCCCCTGTGAGTGTTCTTTGACTAAAACCTGAATTCGACACCCATGGTGGATTCATGTCAAAGTATGGCAAAACCAATACAATATTGTAACGTAATTAGCCTCCAAGTAAAATAAATGAATTTTTAAAAATTAAAAAAGCAAACAAACCTGAATTCTAAGGAGGAGGCCACTATAGGACAATTTGGGAGGAAGATTCCCATAAAAATTACTAAGAATATAAAAGTGGGGGAGGGGGCATTTCTTCTGTACAGAAGGCAAGCATTTACTGATTGAGTGTGAACAAGAGGACCAAATTAAAATTCTGCTTCCTTTAAATGAAAAGGATATGCTTAGAAGATGAGAAAACCCAGACAAACCTCACTGCTGCTGCTGCTGCTGACGCTAAGTGGCTTCGGTCGTGTCCGACTCTGTGCGACCCCATAGACGGCAGCTCGTCAGGCTCCACCGTCCCTGGGATTCTCCAGGCAAGAACACTGGAGCGGGTTGCCATTTCCTTCTCCAATGCATGAAAGTGAAAAGTGAAAGTGAAGTCGCTCAGTCGTGGCTGACTCTAAACGACCCCATGGACTGGAGCCTACTAGGCTCCTCCATCCATGGGATTTAACAGGCAAGAGTACTGGAGTGAGGTGCCATTGTCTTCTCCGAGAGAAACCTCACTAATAACCCTTAATTCTGATAATGCTCATTGTATAGTATCATGTTAAATATTCACAAAAACCCTGTGGGGTGGTAATTATTCTCTTTGTTAAGATGAAACTAAGGACCATAGGAAAGTTTACCCTAAGCCACACAGCTTTTAACAACAAAGGGACAGAAAACGTAACATGATCAAGAATATCTGTCTGCAATCCACAGCCAACTTCCTATTATTTAAGGGTTGGAGACTGGGATTCTCTAATCAAAGAGAAGAATTAACAATCAGAGTTCCTTGCCAACTCAGAAAAATGAAACTGAACTCCTTGCTAAATAACAGAATGATCATTTCTAGATAGTGAGATTAAGGGTGATTTTTATCTTCTCAATTCAGGCTCTATTCCTTACTGGCTGTGTATCCTTGAGAATGTTGCTAAACATCTCTGTGTTTTGGTTTCCTTATTTGCAAAAGATGGATAATAACAGTACTCACATCATAAGGCTGTTGCAAGGAGTAAATAACATAATGTACATGTTTAAAATAGTGCCCAACCTATAAGTACTTAATAAATGCTAATCATTGTCATTACCTCAATATAATTTTAATTTGAATTGTTTGAGCATAAGTCCATATGTTCAAAAGCCATTTGTCCATATGTTTAAAAATCATTCGTATTTATCTATGATTTATCTACCCATATCTTTTGCTTATATTTCTATTATTATCTTCTTCATTTGTATGGGCAAGATATGTGTGAATTTTTGCTTCCCTCTTTAGTCTTATACGGTTTATTAAACTGTTGTACAAAGAATATGTATTATTTTTATAAAGAAGACAAGCGTGGGATCCTAAAACTTGCCAGAAAGACCTTGGAGGACCTTAGCAGAACTTTTCTTGACTCAACTCATTCCTAAATGCACCAAAAATCTTCTGCTAGCTCTACCATCATCTCAATGGTTTTTTCCTTTGGAGGCCAACCTCCTTTTCAGAGCAAAGGGCAAAGTCTTTACTGGAGCTTTCACAGCCCTATCTACTTTAAAGGCCCATCTGCCACTCTGCTCTACACTCCTGCCATTTTGCTCCCCGGCTAGGTACACACCAACACATCTCTGCCACTCTTCATGCTGCTTCCTTTACCTATAGGAACCTCCTTGCCCCTGCCTTTTTACTGCCACTTGAACTCCTAGCTTCAGGACCCCCTGAAATGGCCCCTCTTCTGCACTGTCCCAGGCACCAGCCCACTCCCTTCATCTACTGGCCATAGCTAATCATCCACTCTCCCATGCTTCCTTAACACTTGTGCTCATCCTTGTTACAGCACTGGACAGAGTGAGTTGTCATTGCCCAAGTGTCTGTCTAACCCTTTAGATCGTAAACCAGAACAAGCCATGGGTCTTAGATACCTGAGTCCCCAAGTCCGAACATAATTCCAGGTATATAGTAGGTGCTTACACGCGCTCAGTGAATGCTTAAATGACTAGGGGCTGGAGTGTTTGTCCTATAGCTTCAAGTGGACAGACTAGTTGTTCCTGACCTGGAAAGACACTTGTATGATTTCTCTTGTTTTGTTTGCTTTGTTTGGTAACATGCTATCTCCTCTTAAGTGAATAGTGATGGTCTTGTTAAAAGTTCTGAAAAAAGAATGTACAGAGATAGGAGGAAACAAAGAAAGCATTAATACTCTGGTTTAATGGGTGGGGCAACTTCCCTGGTGGCTCAGATGGTAAAAATTAGGAGACCCGGATTCAATCCCTGGTTCGGAAAGATCCCCTGCAGAAAGAAAGGGTAACCCGCTCCAGCAGTCTTGCCTCGAAAATCCCATTGACAGAGGAGCCTGATGGGCTACAGTCAATGGGGTCGCAACTTCTGATAGGGGAGAAAAAAACCCATCTACCTGGGAGTATGTGCTTCTCTGCTAAAGAAGAATGGAGGCAGTCCTGTCACAGCATGGGATAGGAAATGGGAGTGCCCTAATAGAGCACCTTCCTCACCCCAGGACCTCCATCACATCACCCAGGTCTGCCCTCTGCCCAGAAACAACATCTGCCTCCTTTTCCTACCCCTCAGTTCAGTTCAGTCGTTCACTTATGTCCAACTTTTTGCCACCCCATGGACTGCAGCACACCAGGCTTCCCTGTCAATCACCAACTCCTGGAGTTTACTCAAACCAATGTCTATTGAGTCAGTGATGCCGTCCAACCATCTCATCCTCTGTCGTCCCCGTCTCCTCCTGCCTTCAATTTTTCCCAGCATCTTCCCCAGTCTTTTCAAATGAGTCAGTTCTTCCCATCAACTGGCCAAAGTATTGGATTTTCAGCTTCAACATCAGTCCTTTCAATGAATAGTCAGGACTGATTTCCTTTAGGATTGACTAGTTTGATCTCCTCGCAGTCCAAGGGAATCTCAAGAGTCTTCTCCAATCCCAAGGTTCAAAAGCATCAATTCTTTGGTGCTCAGCTTTCCTTATGGTCCAACTCTCACATCTATACATGACTACTGGAAAACCATAGCTTTGACTAGACGGACCTTCCTATTCCTAAAGTGAAAATGAAAGTGAAAGTGAAGTCACGTCCGACTCTCTGCAACCCCATGGGCTGTAGCCTACTAGGCTCCTCTGTCCATGGGATTTTCTAGGCAAAAGTAGTGGAGTGGGTGGCCATTCCCTTCTCCAGGGAATCTTCCCAACTCAGGGATCGAATCCGGGTCTCCCACACTGCAGACAGACACTTTACCGTCTGAGCCACCAGGGAAGATCACAGGCTTTTTTACAGCCAGGGACCCACTGGGGTTTACAAGCCCATTTTAACAAAGGCCACACAGAGACAACATCCTGTCTTCGTTGTCCTTAGTTTGGGCCTGTTGCCCATCTTTTGGGTCCAACACCTCCCTCCTCTGAGAAGCCTTTTCTGAGAAAAAACTTTCAATGCCTTTTGACTCACTTGTTTGAGTTCATGCATTACAGTGTAAAGATGGAATTGTTTTACACCATCAGTGTCCTCCAGCCAAAGATCACAAAAACATGCCTTAGTTGAGTGAGTTCAGTTTACTATTCATTGCAGTAAGGGAGAACACACATCATGGAGGAACCATGTGATGTCTTCCCAAGTATCAGAAAGAACCTGTTACAGAGGCTGGGATTTGGTTAAGTTATTTGGGTAAGTATTTCCTTCATGGAAACAGGGGTTTGCTCCAGATTAGATGTCTTTAGGTAGCTGAGGCAATTCTCTGGTATTTGAGTAAATCTTACCTGTAGGGAGAGGAGACTAGACCCAGAATAAAGATGTAATTGGTCAAGAAGTTGTAGACATTCATTTTAGCCAAGAGAGGGGGATGTTTAGTCATATATGACCTTTTTACATTCAGAAAACGAAGATCATGGCATCCGGTCCCATCACTTCATGGGAAATAGATGGGGAAATAGTGGAAACAGTATCAGACTTTATTTTTGGGGGCTTCAAAATCACTGCAGATTTTGACGGCACCCATGAAATTAAAAGACGTTTACTCCTTGGAAGGAAAGTTATGTCCAACATAGATACCATATTCAAAAGCAGAGACATTACTTTGCCAACAAAGGTCCATCTAGTCAAGGCTATGGTTTTTCCAGTGGTCATGTATGGATGTGAGAGGTGGACTGTGAAGAAGGCTGAGCGCTGAAGAATTGATGCTTTTGAACTGTGGTGTTGGAGAAGACTCTTGAGAGTCCCTTGGACTGCAAGGAGATCCAACCAGTCCATTCTGAAGGAGATCAGCCCTGTGATTTCTTTGGAAGTAATGATGCTAAAGCTGAAACTCCAGTACTTTGGCCACCTCATGCGAAGTGTTGACTCTTTGGAAAAGACTCTGATGCTGGGAGGGATTGGGGCAGGAAAGAAGGGGAAGACAGAGGATGAGATGGCTGGATGTCATCACTGACTTGATGGACGTGAGTCTGAGTGAACTCCAGGAGTTGGTGATGGACAGGGAGGCCTGGCGTGCTGCTATTCATGGGGTCCCAAAGAGTCGGACACGACTGAGGGACTGAACTGAACTGTCTCCTTTCAATATGGTCTCAGAGTAACCATGTCTGAGGTTGATGTTCTATCACACTGTTCTATGACAGGTCCAATAGGAACGAAGATGGCCAAAGCTGATGTGTGAAGTATGTTTCAATTGCAGGTTAAAGATCAGGAGATTGGTCCTAGTCCGGACTCTTCTACTAAATGGCATGACTTTGGGGATGCCAGTTAGCTGCTCTAAACCTTAGTTTCCCCATTTATTTTTTTTTAATCTTTAAAAATTACATTTTTTCTTGTTTTTGTTTATAGATTTTTTTATTAAATTTATTTATTTTAATAGGAGTCAACTACTTTAAAAAAGAATGGTCTTAGATTCCTTATCTAAAGGCCTTTCCAGCTGTGAAACCCTAAGAGAATGCGTGTTTCCCTTGCATCTCTTCTGTCTTTATAGAAAATGCTAAAGGGGACTTGGCCACACATCCTTATGTGTATGCATGCTAAGTTGCTTCAGTTGTGTCCGACTCTGTGTGTCCCTATGGACTATAGCCCCCCAGGTTCCTCTGTCCTTAGAATTCTCCAGGCAAGAATACTGGAAGGGATTGCCATGCCCTCCTCCAGGGAATCTTCCCAACCAAGGGATTAAATCCGGGTCTCTTACATCTCCTACATTGGCAGGCAGGTTCTTTACCACTAGGGCCACCCTGGAAGCCCACACATCCTTACAGGGGGGAATTCATGCATAACAAATGGTGTTATAGGTGAGCGGTTTAAAAATCAACTGAGATTTTAATTTAACACTGTGAGTCATTATTGATCCAAAATTAAGGAGTTGAATGTAAACATTCAGAAGATCTCAAAAAATAAGAAAGTATAAAATTCATTTCTGGATGAGAAAAGATGTACAAATTTATAATGTTAAAACCAAGAAAAAAGAAAATATTAGAATTTACAACATAAAAAAGAAAAACTACATACTTAGAAACATTCACCAACTTACAAGGCAAAATCAAACTAAAAACACATTTTCAACAAAAGCTCAGTATCCTAAATAAAATTCCATCTTCTTCCATCTACCTCACTCATATTTTCATTGAATGCCACCTATACAGATGATAAAACTGAGGCCTAGAAATGATAACTGTTCCAAGATCACTTAGGGCAGCAAATGTTAAAGCAACTCAGACCTCAGATTGGGATTTTGCCTCTTTTTTGCTGTCTTTATAATGAGAATTTTGGATTAGAGATTATTGGCATTGCCTTCCAAATTTAAACCGATGATTTACAGCAACACCATGCTCCATTACCGAGGTGAGACAGAGGAAAAATACAAACACTGAAATTCGTTTGGAACTGAACTGAATGAAAGGGAAAAAAATCCCTCTTTACAGTTATGAGACTTATTAGTATTTTTCCTAAATGTAACATCCAGATGTAACTGGCTATATCTTTTTCAAAAAATATTTTTAGTGCTACAAAACTTTTTTTACAGATTGACTGTAAAAGCAGTTAATTTCTGTATAATTTGCAAAATTACACTTGGGGTCTGGACTAAGTGGATCTTGAGATCAATAAAAAGTCTGGGACTGTTTCCTCTGAAACATCCTAGGAAGGTGGCCCTTTTAAAGTCTGTCATGCTTATCACTTAGGAGATGACCTGATCCTTTAAAGAAACCTCTCTTTTTTTATTCAGTCTTCAGAGCTTTAAGTGAATTTGTCTGGGTTAATTATACACCTTCTAGCTCCTAACTTCTCCAACACTTCTCAACATTCAGTTCTGACTGCATTCATTTCAATTTGTCTACTCTTTTCCAACTGTTTTTCACTAAGTTAAATTGTCCAAATTCTCTTTCTCTTCTTCAGAGGTATTTAGTACTGCTAACATCTGAGATATACAACATTTTTATGACCCTGTCTCTATTCACATGAGCCATTACCAGGTGGAAATTCCCAGGTGGGAAATTTCTCTCAGTTCACATGGCCCAGGATGCCTTCATAAATACTTTCCTGCACAATTACATAAAGGACACGAGCCTAGAAGACCTCCACACATGTCAGAACCCTAACGCGTCAAAGAACAAGTAGGCAATTGTGAGCAATTTGACAACCAAGGGCCTTGGCCGTTCATTGGACACAGAGCACGTCAATCCTTGTTTGTCAGCAAATGAGCCCAAAGCTCGAGACGAGGGGTCACATGCCACTGTTAACTGTTCCGGCCCCGCCCCTCGACTGTGGCCTGGCTCCACTGCCTGAGGCCCGACTTCCGTCGGACGCTTCCGCCATTGGCCGCCTACCCTCCCAGTCGTGGGGCCTCCTCTGTGGTCCCTTCCGGAACTGCCTCGGTCCATCTCACTTCCCTCAGGCTCCTCTCAGGGCAGCCACTTCGGGTGCCACCACCTGCGCCATTGCCATCGTCGCCCGCCCGGCTGAGGTAACTGCCGGCTGCCATGTCTACCATGGGGGATGGAGATCTGACCCCTGGTGGGCAGGAAGGCCCAGCAGGTGCGGCAGGGACCCAGGCCGGAGCCCACTACGGTGTGGACCGTGACTCCGAGCCTCACAGGGGTGACTCCATGCCTGAGGCTGAGGCGGGTGGAGTCGTCGGGGCCTCAGGAGGCCCGAGGGAGGTGGCCCTGGAGGGCGGGAACTCTGAGGAAGACTCGGACATCCAGCCGGCCGAGGAGGGGGAGGAAGAGGAGCAGGCGCAGGGCGTGAACCGCATGGTGCACTCGCGACACTTCTCCATGACCCGCTACCGCTTAACGGTCCTGACTCAGAGGTACCCGATGCTGAACTTTATGTACAAAAACCACATCCTAGTCCCGCCAGAGGACGACGACGTGTTGGTCCAGCACCAGAACCGGCCGCGCTTGTCCAACCTCGGCTCAGCCACTGTGGCTCGGTTCTCTGAGGTCCAGGTGCCCTCAGATGGACCAGCGGAGGGACCGGCGGAGGAAGCCCCGGCTCAGTGGGCAGAACAGGCGGAGGAAGCCCAGGAGGCGGCGGAGGCTGGGGAGGTGCAGGAGGCCGACGAGGCCTGTTTATGGGAGACGGCCACCAAGGAGTCTGAGGAGCACAGCTTGTGGGAGAGGCCACAGGAGCCGGCCGCCCCTGAGAGTGAGCATTCGAGGGGCGGGGGGGAGTTGGGGTGGACGGAGACACTGGCAGCTGCAGGCCGGGTCTGGGGACCAGGGATCCTGAGGAGGGGGAAGGCTCAGACGGTGGGGAGGGGTGGGTACCTCAGAAGGGGAGGCCGGGAGTCAGGGCCTCCTTGAATCGAAGGCCAGAGGGGCCCAGTAGAAGCCCAACTCCATAATGACTTCTTTGGTTTGGGGGGAAAATAAGCTGCCCTCTACCAACCCTGGTAAGAGGTCTGAGATGATCAGTGCCAGTTATGAGCCCACAGGTGAAGGTCAGTGGAGGCAGGTGTTCGAGGAGGAGCTTGAGAAGACGTGGAAGAGAACAAGCAAATGACAGACCTCATATTTGGTTCATAGCTTTTAAAAATGTCAAGATTTTTGGAAAGTTGATCCCAAAACATTATGAACTCATACCATTTGAACAAGGAGCACTTGGTCAAAATGAAATATTCAGGGGAATGAGGAACTCAGGAGCTTCCCCATAGAATTTGTTATTGAGGTGAAGCATATTTTGGTGAGAAAGTTCTGACCAAAACATCCAGAATGCATCAGACCAAGAGGATTCTGATCCTGGACCACAAGTAATCAGTAGCACAGGGTGACAGATTTACTAGAAAAGAAGAGTAATGTCATTGTGAAAATGAGCAAGCAGCAGCCAAATGAGGGCCATGGAAGTGTTGTATCCTCCAGAAGGAAGGCCCCCAGTTACTCTTTTCTTAGTTGCTTCTGTCCTCCTCCTTCTCCTAAGGGTAGAGTACTGGATATCTTGCCATTCCTTATGAGTTGGTATTTTTTTTTGCGTGAATGTCTGGTCCCAAAGTCTATTATTCTTCTCTAAAGAAACAGCTGAATGCCAGGATGAGAACTCCAAAGAAGAGGTGCAGGGCACCAGAAGTGAGGGGAAAGAAAAGAAGTATAACAGAAAACAAGAAGAACCAGAAAAGGATCTGGACCCAGCAAAGGACAGGCCCAGAAAGCCCAGGTATCTGTGTATAGCTTTGAAAATAACCCAGCTGTTCCCAGGCATTTACCAATTTTGTTTTTGCTTTTTAATTCTTGGAGTAAATTAAGAAAATGTTTCTTTGAAATTAGTTCAACAACTTAAATTTACCTAATGTTTATAGAACATTCCTGCACCCAGTAATATAAAGAGCATGAAGTGAAATATACTTCGTGGCTTCTCATGTGTTCTTATGAGGTCTTTTGTCCTCTATCTGTAAGACTACCAACAATTTGTAAATGTGTCAGTACCTAAGACCAGTATTTCTTTAGAAAACAGCAACTACAAGCAGCAGCAACTGGGCTGTGCACTAGTTTGGCCTTCATTTCTTGACCACAGAAGTGCAGTCTCCTGCACTAAGAGAACACACCTTTTAGAATATAACTACTTACGAATAGCAAGCAGTTCAGAATTTCAAGTAGGACCATTTAGTGATTCATAGTGAAATATTTCTTCAGTTGTAGATTTGTGTATTTACATGACAGTCAAAAGAAACAGTCATAGGATGACTGTTGTTTATCACTGAGTTGGTAGTGAAGGTATATATCTTGTCTTTAATTATTAAACATTTTCTCACTGGTTTTCATAGTGATGTGTTTCATAATAACAGCCTCTTTCTCATATGGTAGATATGGAAACCGAGGGTATGGGAGGGTAAGGGAGTATCATCTGTGGAGTGAGCACAGGCTTTTAAGGTAGAAAGAGTGATTTTAGTCCCAGACTAGCCTCTCAAAGGAAGGGGGAAAAGAAAAGCATTTATGGTGTTGGGCAAGAGGGAGACAAGGTTGGTAGGATCACATGATTGAAGCCATCGGGTTATACATGCACCCGGTATCCAGGGTGAAGGTTACAAGAGTAAAATGGGTTTTTCTTCTCTCCTTGTTGAGATACAACCCTCAATGCAGCAGATATACATAAGGCTGACTGTTTTCTTAGATTTAGAAAGTTTCTGGTGCTGACTGATGCTGTATTATCATTTATTTTCTCTCATTTCTTCCTGCAGTTTGGAAGACTAGAAAGAAGACAGAGAAAGAAGAAAGGATCCATTGTTCGCTATTTTTAGATTTTTCAGAAGCCCATGGGAATGTTGTTAACATTGATTTCCTTCCAAATCCATCCCCCAAACAGCAACTGTCTAATAATAATATCTAATAAAAAATCCAATCTCTAATTGGGTTTTATCTTTCATAGATATATTTGACAGCATTTGTTCTAGTTAAAACTAAGTTTTAAAGTAGTAAATTGAAATGTAGATAGATTTATGTATATAAATAATCCTGATTTAAATCTCTTTAAAAATGAGAAGCCGTTTTACATCATTGGAAGGCATCATCACATTCCAACATTTGATAAGCCTGTTGTAAAATCTTTTATTGCAGCCAAAAAAAAAATTTGTATTGAAAACAGTTTTGTAAAGACAGAAATAGAGGTCAAGGCTTTAGATCTGAACTTGTTTACTGTACTAGTCACTAGCCATGTGTGGCTGCTGAGCATTGAAAATGTGGCTAATCTGAGTTGAAATGTGCTACAAATGTAAAAAATGGTGTAAAGTCTCTTTAATAACTAATTACACATTGAAATGATAATCTAGTATTAACTATAGCATTAAAATTATTTTCTCCAGTTTCTTTTTACTTTTTCAAAAATGTATTTAGTGCTACACGTGTGCTTTCTCTAGTGCACAGGTTCTCACTGAAGTGGCTTCTCCTGTGGAGCATGAGCTCTAGGGCAAACGGGCTTCAGAGCTGGGCACATGGGCTTAGTTGCCCCTCAGCATGTGGGATCTTCCTGTACCAGGGATTGAACCTGTGTCCCCTGCACTGCAAGGTGGATTCTTAACCACTAGACCACCATGGATGCCCTCTTTTTACATTTTAGATGTGGCTACAAGAACATTTAAAATTACTCAAGACTTGTGTTATATGTGTATTTCATAGTACTGCTGGGTGCTTTTGAAGGAAACCTGAGGGATGGCCCAGCTTGCCTGGAGGCCAGATGGTGCTGCTGAGCCTGAGCCCAGATGCTGATTTGGAGCACTGGTTCTCAAAGTTTGGTCCTTAAAATAGCATTATTAGCATCACCCACGAACTCTTAGGCTCCACTCAAGACCTGTGAATCAGAAACTGGGAGTGGGGCCCAATAGTCTCTGTTTTAACAAGCCCTCCAGGGGATTCTGATGCAGCCAAGGTTTGAGAAGCGCTGGTTGACAGCCACAGGGGGAGAAGTTGAGACCTACCTATGGTGACCAGCCTTCATTCACTGCCTTGGGGCTGCTGGAGGTAAATTGAACAGGACAGTAGGGGCTGGACTGGCAAGGAAATTAGGATTCACAGGCGCTGAGACTGAGAGAGGCTGTGGATAGGGGATGGCACCAGAAAAATATCCAAGGGACAGAGCTGTTTCCAGAAAGTCACGGACATGATACTGGGTATATGAAGTCTAAGAGAAGCTTCACTCAGCAGGAATGGATAGTAGATACATACAGAGTTGCCTGTGAGGATGTATGCATATGCAAGCATACAGAAAGGCATGCAATGGAAAGATAAACCACATTTAGGATGGTGGTTGCCTCTTGGGGAAAGACAAGGACAGCGATCCTATTGGGGAGGGATACATAGTGGGCTTCAACTGTATCTCTAATTTACATTTCTTAAACTGAGTGGTGGGTAAATAGTGTTTGTAGTAGTATTCTTTATAATTTTGTGCAGATCAGAAGTATGTCACAATAAGTAAAAATAAAAAGAGAAAAGGAAGAAAATGTAGTTAATTTTTGAACTCTGTTTAAGGTAATAAAAAGATAAAGTTGTAGATGACCAGAGTGGAGGATCAGAGAAGGGGAAGGGCCTGGGGGTTTGAGACTAGACGGGCTCATTTCTGCAATTACTTCAGGCTTCCTAGGTATCTGAAACATGGTCTAGCTGGAATATACTTTGTTCCCACCGGCTTGGCTCCTGACCTTGCAGGTAACTGATAACAAACTGTCATGTTCTGTGGTGGCATGTCTTCTATTCTAACTGTGTGCACATGCAAATACACACACTACATCCACCTATTCCATCAAAACCAACCCCTGCACTGAACCTTTAAATGGCTGGGACCTTAAGGGTTATATCTATCTTTCTTTCCCAAAGCCCTAGGCAATGAATTTTCCTCTTCGTAGGTATTTAATGTCTATTAAAGTGAAGTAAACTTAAGATCCCCACAACTTTTTTTTTGGTCAAGAGTGTTGACATTTTAAAATGTGTTATATTATTCCTTATGGCTAGAACCACATGGTGAGACAGAAGGCAAAGCACTCCCTGTCACCATTATTTCAACTGAAAGGGCAGGTCAACTAGTACAATTTGAGGCCCTTCAACCTAGTTCTGATTTGTTAGTACTTCTGCGGTGCTAGTTGTTAAAACAGTATTGCTTCCAGGCCCAGGCAGAGATATCTCTGTCTTGAGCTCTAAGCTTTAGAGGGCCACTTTGGTCCTCTTCCAGCCACACCCCTCCTACCAGGGCCAGGAGCCCAGCCCATGGGAACAAGGGCTGTGTCCCTGCTAGCCCATGCTCCAGGTACCTGGCAGCCCTGAACAGTCCCTAGCCTGCTTCCAGGGCCCGTGTGCTCCTCTTAGACCTGTCCTGGGGAGGGCTGACTGCACTCACTTCTGGGGTGTGTTCTCACAGGCCCAAGGAGGGGTTGTAGGCCCAGAAGGGGATGCGGCCTGGCCTAGGAGCCAGGGAATGGGTGGGGGAAGGGAAGGAGGGCAGCTCTTCCCATGCCATCAGGGCAGAACTTAGAGGAGTCTGAGAATACTAAATCCCAACCTGGCCTTTCAACTCTTTAGGAAGGTACATTTGTCGTGGAAGGGGATACAAGTTATTTAATGGTTTATCATTTGATTTGAACATTTCAAATATTTTTAGACATGTGGATCCCCAACTGAAATCTTTTTCTGAACCTTGCAAATAGGACAAATGTTTCAGGCAAGCCAGATTAAATATCTGCTCTATCACCCCTTTCCCTTTTTACTCCATGTTACACCTATTCCTGAGCATACTGGGCGTCATGCTTCTGAAAATGTTTTTTAAAATGTACTTATTTTTTAATTGAAGTATAAATGCTTTACAGTATTTTGTTGTTTTCTGTCAGACATCAACATGAACCAGCCATAGGTATACATTTGTCCCCTCCCTCTTGAACCTCCCTCCCCATCCCACCCCTCTAGGTTGATACAGAGCCCCTGTTTGAGTTCCCCAAGTTATATAGCAAATTGCCAGTGGCTATCTATTTTACTTATAGCAATTAAGTTTCCATGTTACTCTCTCCATACATCTCACCCTCTCCTCCCACCCTCCCATGTCCATAAGTCTGTTCTCTATGTCTTTCTCTCCACTGCTGCCCTGCAAATATATTCATTGGTACCATCTTTCTAGTTTCCATATATATGTGTTAGTATACAATATTTATCTTACTCCTGACGTACTACACTCTGTATAATAGGCTCTAGGTCCATCTACCTCTTTAGAACTGACTTAAATGCATTCCTTTTTAGGGCTGAGTAATATTCAATTGTATATATGTACCACGGCTCCTTTATTTCTTCATTTTTTGATGGACATCTAGGTTGCTTCCATGTTCTAGCCATTGTAAAGTGTACTGCAAGGAACATTGGGGTACGTGTGTCTTTTTCAATTTTTATTTCCTCAGGGTATATGCCTAGGAGTGGGATTGCTGGGTCATATGGTGGTTTTATTGCTAGTTTTTTTAAGGAATCTCCATACCATCTTCCATAGTGGCTGTATCAATTTACATTCGCACCAACATTGTAAGAGGGTTCCCTTTTCTCCACACCCTCTCCATCAATTACTGTTTGTTGACTTTTTAATGATGGGCATTCTGACTGGTGTGAGGCAAGATCTCATTATAGTTTTGATCTTCATTTGTCTAATAAAGAGCCTCTTGATGAAAATGAAATAGGAGACTAAAAAAGCTGGCCTAAAACTCAACATTGAAAAAACTAAGATCGTGGCATCAAGTCCCATCACTTCACGGTAAATAGATAGGGAAATAATGGAAACAGTGAGAAACTTTATTTTGAGGGGCTCCAAAATCACTGTAGATGATGACTGCAGCCATGATATTAAAAGACGCTTGCTCCTTGGAAGAAAAGCTATGACAAACTTAGACAGCATATTAAATAGCAGAGACATTACTTTGCCGACAAAGGTCCGTATACTCCAAGCCATGGTTCTTCCAATAGTCATGTATGGATGTGAGAGTTGGCCCATAAGGAAACTGAGCACTGGGGGGAGGAGCTAAGATGGTGGAGGAGTAGGACGGGGACAACACTTTCTCCCCCACAAATTCAACAAAAGAACATTTAAACACTGAGTAAATTCCACAAAACATCTTCTGCATGCGGGCAGAGGACATTAGGCACCCAGAAAAGCAACCCATGTCTTCGAAAAAGGTAGGAAAAAATATATAAGACAAAAAAAGAGACAAAAGAGGGAGGGACAGAGCTCTGTCCTGGGAAGGGAGTCTTAAAAAGAGAGAAGTTTCCAAACACCAGGAAACCTTCTCACTGCCGAATCTGTGCCGAGCCTTGGAAGCACAGAGGGCAACATAACAGGGAGGAAAAATAAATAAACAATTAAGACCCACAGATTACAAGCCCTACAGTAACTCCCTCAGCAGAGAAGCAGTGAAGACGCCTGCACCCACTATTAGCAAGCGGGGGCTGGGCAGGGAGGCGCGGCGCGGGCTGCATCACTTAGAATAAGGATCTGGCCTGAATACCCTGAGCACTATCTGAGCAAAATAATTTGGGCTAGCAAACCAAACTGAGATGTCTACCACGCGAAAAGCCAGCCCTAACCTAAGACATCGCCAGGCCTGCGCACAGAACAAAGGACTGTACAGAGATAGCCAGCTGCAGACCGTCCCCTTCTGGTGACAGGCAGCCAGAGCCAAAAGGGGGAATCGCAGCCCCAGAGAGACATTATCTACAAAACTGTAAGCACGCTTTTTTGCTAACTAAAACTTCCTGGGGGTCTGGACGGTCAACATCCGCCTAAGAAGGTATGCCAGTTGTACACCTAGATAACCGAGCAGCAGGGAGACGATAAGTCACAGCAATCGCGCTCGCCAAACACCTCATCACCTGAGCTGCTTGGACCTGGGAAGGGCACAAAACGCTGGCCCAACTGAGTCTGCACCTCTGAGAACTACCCGAGTGCCTGAACCTGAGCAGCTTAGACCTGGGAGCTGCAAGCAGCCCAGGGCCAGCCACGGATGGTTCCTGGCGGAGCAACCTAGAGCCTGAGCAGTGTGGGCATGGAGGCTACACGTGCCGACAGCGGAGGCAGGCTCAGTGTGGCTGAGGCACTGCGAGCACACACCAGTGTTATTTGTTTGCAGCGTCCCTCCCTCCCCCAGCGCAACTGAACAAGTGAGCCTAAAAAAAAAAAAAAAAAGTGTCCCCCACCGTCCCCTTTGTGTCAGGGCAGAAACCAGACACTGAAGAGACCAGCAAACAGAAGAAGCTATAACAGAGGGAACCGCCTTGGAAGCTACAGGAAATAGATTAAAACCCTGTGGTTAGAACTGAATACATAGGAAGGGGCCTATAGATCTTGAGAAATATAAGTCGGACCAAGGAACTAGCCGAAAATGAACTGAGACCACAATACCCAAAACAAAACCAGAGAAAGTCCTAGATATATTTTTACTATTTTTATGATCATTCTTTCCTTTTTTTTTAATTTTTAAAAAGAATTTTAAGTCCTCTATTATTCCTTTAATTTTCACTTTTATAACCTACTATTACTTTGCAAAAAAAAAAAGAAAAAAAAGACCCTATTTTTTTTTAAAAGCAAACTTCATATATATATTTTTTATAATTTTTGTGACCTTGTTTTTTTTTTCTTCTTTTCTTTAGCATTGTATTTTTGAAATTCCAAACTCTACTCTAGACTTTTAATTTTAGCTTTTTGGTATTTGTTATCAATTTTATACCTATATATATGTATGTTTTTTATAATTTTTGTGACTTTTATTTTCTCTCTTTCTTTCTCTTCTTCTTTCATATAACATTGTATATCTGAAATTCCAAACTCTACTCTAGATTTTTAATTTATGCTTTTTGGTATTTGTTATCAATTTTGTACCTATATTTTCTTTATAATTTTTGCGACTTGGTTGTTTTTGTTTGTTTTTTCTCTCTTTCTTTTTCTTCTTCTTTTTTCTTTAACATTGTATTTTGGAAATTCCAGACTCTAGATTTTTAACTTTTGCTTTTTGGTATTTGTTATCAATTTTGAACCTATATTTTCTTTATAATTTTTGCGACTTGGTTTGTTTTTGTTTGTTTGTTTTTTTCTCTCTCTCTCTTTTTCTTCTTTTTTTTTAACATTCTGTTTTTGAAATTCCAGACTGTACTCTATATTTTTAACTTTTGCTTTTTGGTATTTGTTATCAATTTTGTACCTATATTTTTTTATAATTTTTGTGACTTTGTTTTTTTTTTCACTCAATTTCTTTTCCTTCTTCTTTTCTCTAACATTGTATTTTTGAAATTCCAAACTCTACTCTAGATTTTTAATTTTTGCTTTTATGTATTTGTTACCAATCTTGTACCTTTAAGAACCCAATCTTCAGTACCCATTTTTCACTAGGGAGCAAGATTACTGGCTTGACTGCTCTCTCCCTCTTTGGACTCTCCTTTTTCTCCACCAGGTCACCTGTGTCTCCTCCCTAACCCCTCTCTACTCTATGCAACTCTGTGAATTTCTGTGTGTTCCAGACGGTGGACAACACTTAGGGAACTGATTACTGGCTGGATCTGTCTCCCTCCTTTTCATTCCCCCTTTTATCCTCCTGGCCACCTCTGTCTCCTTGCTCCTTCTACTCTTCTCTTCTCTGTATAATTCCGTGAACATCCTGAGTGGTCCAATTGTGGAGTGCACATAAGGAAGTGATTACTGGCTAGCCTGCTCTCTCCTCTATTGATTCCACCTCATCTCATTCGGGTCAGCTCTAACTCCCTCCTCCCTCTTCTCTTCTCCATGTAACGCTGTGAACCTCTCTGGTGGCCTTCACGGTGGAGAAACTTTTCATCTTTAACCTAGATGTTTTATCAATGGTGCTGTATAGAAGGAGAAGTTTTGAAACTACTGTAAAAATAAGACCGATAACTAGAAGCAGGAGGCTTAAGTCCAACCCCTAACTCCAGGGAACTCCTGACTCCAGGGAACATTAATAGACAGGAGCTCATCAAATGCCTCCATACCTACACTGAAACCAAGCACCACACAAGGGCCAACAAGTTCCAGGGTAAGATATACCAAGCAAATTCTCCAGCAACACAGGAACACAGCCCTGAGCTCCAAGATACAGGCTGCCCAAAGTAAACCCCGAAACCACAGACATCTCATACCTCATTACTGGACACTTCATTGCACTCCAGAGAGAAGAAATACAGTTCCACCCACCAGAACACCGACAGAAGCTTCCCTAACCAAGAAACCTTGACAAGCCACCTGTACAAACCCACACACAGCGAGGAAACGCCACAATAAAGAAAACTCCACAAACTGCCAGAATACAGAAAGGAGCCCCCAAACTCAGCAATTTAAACAAGATGAAGAGACAGAGGAATATCCAGCAGGTAAATGAACAGGATAAATGCCCACCAAACCAAACAAAAGAGGAAGAGATAGGGAATCTACCTGATAAAGAATTCCAAATAATGATAGCGAAACTGATGCAAAATCTTGAAATCAAAATGGAATCACAGATAAATAGCCTGGAGACAAGGATTGAGAAGATGCAAGAAAGGTTTAACAAGGACCTAGAAGAAATAAAAAAGAGTCAATATATAATGAATAATTCAATAAATGAAATCAAAAAAACTATGGAGGCAACAAATAGTAGAATAACAGAGGCAGAAGATAGGATTAGTGAATTAGAAGATAGAATGGTAGACATAAATGAATCAGAGAGGAAAAAAGAAAAACGAATTAAAAGAAATGAAGACAATCTCAGAGACCTCCAGGACAATATTAAATGCTACAACATTCGAATCATAGGGGTCCCAGAAGAAGAAGACAAAAAGAAAGACCATGAGAAAATACTTGAGGAGATAATAGTTGAAAACTTCCCTAAAATAGGGAAAGAAATAATCACTCAAGTCCAAGAAACCCAGAGAGTCCCAAACAGGATAAACCCAAGGCAAAACACCCCAAGACACATATTAATCAAATTAACAAAGATCAAACACAAAGAACAAATATTAAAAGCAGCAAGGGAAAAACAACAAATAACACACAAGGGAATTCCCATAAGGATAACAGCTGATCTTTCAATAGAAACTCTCCAAGCCAGGAGGGAATGGCAAGACATACTTAAAGCGATGAAAGAAAATAACCTACAGCCCAGATTATTGTACCCAGCAAGGATCTCATTCAAATATGAAGGAGAAATCAAAAGCTTTACAGACAAGCAAAAGCTGAGAGAATTCAGCACCACCAAACCAGCTCTCCAACAAATACTAAAGGATATTCTCTAGACAGGAAACACAAAAATGGTGTATAAATTCGAACCCAAAACAATAAAGTAAATGGCAACGGGATCATACTTATCAATAATTACCTTAAACGTAAACGGATTGAATGCCCTAACCAAAAGACAAAGACTGGCTGAATGGATACAAAAACAAGACCCCTACATATGCTGTCTACAAGAGACCCACCTCAAAACAGGGGACACATACAGACTGAAAGTGAAGGGCTGGAAAGAGATTTCCCATGCAAATAGGGACCAAAAGAAAGCAGGAGTAGCAATACTCATATCAGATAAAATAGACTTTAAAACAAAGGCTGTGAAGAGAGACAAAGACGGTCACTACATAATGATCAAAGGATCAATCCAAGAAGATATAACAATTATAAATATATATGCACCCAACACGGGAGCATCGCAATATGGAAGGCAAATGCTAACAAGTATGAAAGGAGAAATTAACAATAACACAATAATAGTGGGAGACTTTAATACCCCACTCACACCTATGGATAGATCAACTAAACAGAAAATTAACAAGGAAACACAAACTTTAAACGATACAATAGACCAGTTAGACCTAATTGATATCTATAGGACATTTCATCCCAAAACAATGAATTTCATCTTTTTCTCAAACGCACATGGAACCTTCTCCAGGATAGATCACATCCTGGGCCATAAATCTAGCCTTGGTAAATTCAAAAAATTGAAATCATTCCAAGCATCTTTTCTGACCATATTGCAGTAAGATTAGGTCTCAATTACAGAAGAACAACTATTAAAAATTCCAACATATGGAGGCTGAACAACACGCTGCTGAATAACCAACAAATCACAGACGAAAAAAAAAAATTTGCATAGAAACGAATGAAAATGAAAACACAACAACCCAAAACCTATGGGACACTGTAAAAGCAGTCCTAAGTGGAAAGTTCACTGCAATACAGGCATACCTCAAGAAACAAGAAAAAAGTCAAATAAATAACCTAACTCTACACTTAAAGCAACTAGAAAAGGAAGAAATGAAGAACCCCAGGGTTAGCAGAAGGAAAGAACTCTTAAAAATTAGGGCAGAAATAAATGCAAAAGAAACAAAAGAGACCATAGCAAAAATCAACAAAGCCAAAAGCTGGTTCTTTGAAAGGATAAATAAAATTGACAAACCATTAGCCAGACTCATCAAGAAACAAAGGGAGAAAAATCAAATCAATAAAATTAGAAATGAAAATGGAAAGATCACAACAGACAACACAGAAATACAAAGGATCATAAGAGACTACTATCAGCAATTATATGCCAATAAAATGGACAACGTGGAAGAAATGGACAAATTCTTAGAAAAGTACAAATTTCCAAAACTGAACCAGGAAGAAATAGAAAATCTTAACAGACCCATCACAAGCACAGAAGTTGAAACTGTAATCAAAAATCTTTCAGCAAACAAAAGCCCAGGACCAGACGGCTTCACAGCTGAATTCTACCAAAAATTTAGAGAAGAGCTAACACCTATCCTACTCAAACTCTTCCAGAAAATTGCAGAGGAAGGTAAACTTCCAAACTCATTCTATGAGGCCACCATCACGCTAATACCAAAACCTGACAAAGATCCCACAAAAAAAGAAAACTACAGGCCAATGTCACTGATGAACATAGATGCAAAAATCCTTAACAAAATTCTAGCAATCAGAATCCAACGACACAGTAAAAAGATCATACACCATGACCAAGTGGGCTTTATCCCAGGGATGCAAGGATTCTTCAATATCCGCAAATCAATGAATGTAATACACCACATTCACAAATTGAAAAATAAAAACCATATGATTATCTCAGTAGATGCAGAGAAAGCCTTTGACAAAATTCAACATCCATTTATGATAAAAACTCTCCAGAAAGCAGGAATAGAAGGAACATACCTCAACATAATAAAAGCTATATATGACAAACCCACAGCAAACATTACCCTCAATGGTGAAAAATTGAAAGCATTTCCTCTAAAGTCAAGAACAAGACAAGGGTGCCCACTTTCACCATTACTATTCAACATAGTTTTGGAAGTTTTGGCCACAGCAATCAGAGCAGAAAAAGAAATAAAAGGAATCCAAATTGGAAAAGAAGAAGTAAAACTCTCACTGTTTGCAGATGACATGATCCTCTACATAGAAAACCCTAAAGACTCCACCAGAAAATTACTGGAACTAATCAATGATTATAGTAAAGTTGCAGGATATAAAATCAACACACAGAAATCCCTTGCATTCCTATACACTAAAAATGAGAAAACAGAAAGAGAAATTAAGGAAACAGTTCCATTCACCATTGCAACGGAAAGAATAAAATACTTAGGAATATATCTACCTAAAGAAACTAAAGACCTATATATATAAAACTATAAAACACTGGTGAAAGAAATCAAAGAGGACACTGATAGATAGAGAAATATACCATGTTCATGGATTGGAAGAATCAATATAGTGAAAATGAGTATACTACCCAAAGCAATTTATAGATTCAATGCAATCCCTATCAAGCTACCAATGGTATTCTTCACAGAACTAGAACAAATAATTTCACAATTTGTATGGAAATACAAAAAACCTCGAATAGCCAAAGCTATCTTGAGAAAGAAGAATGGAACTAGAGGAATCAACCTGCCTGACTTCAGGCTCTACTACAAAGCCACAGACATCAAGACAGTATGGTACTGGCACAAAGACAGGAATATAGATCAATGGAACAAAACAGAAAGCCCAGAGATAAATCCATGCACATATGGACACCTTATCTTTGACAAAGGAGGCAAGAATATACAATGGATTAAAGACAATCTCTTTAACAAGTGGTGCTGGGAAAACTGGTCAACCACTTGTAAAAGAAAGAAACTAGAACACTTTCTAACACCATACACAAAAATAAACTCAAAATGGATTAAAGATCTAAATGTAAGACCAGAAACTATAAAACTCCTAGAGGAGAACATAGACAAAATACCCTCTGACATAAATCACAGCAGGATCCTCTATGACCCACCTCCCAGAATATTGGAAATAAAAGCAAAAATAATGAAATGGGACCTAATTAAACTTAAAAGCTTCTGCACAACAAAGGAAACTATAAGCAAGGTGAAAAGGCAGCCTTCAGAATGGAGAAAATAATAGCAAATGAAGCAACTGACAAACACCTAATCTCAAAAATATACAAGCATCACCTACAGCTCAATTCCAGAAAAATAAATGACCCAATCAAAAAATGGTCCAAAAAACTAAATAGACATTTCCCCAAAGAAGACATACAGATGGCTAACAAACACATGAAAAGATGCTCAACATCACTCATTATTAGAGAAATGCAAATCAAAACCACTATGAGGTACCATTTCACGCCAGTCAGAATGGCTGTGATCCAAAAGTCTACAAGCAATAAATGCTGGAGAGGGTGTGGAGAAAAGGGAACCCTCTTACACTGTTGGTGGGAATGCAAACTAGTACAGCCACTACGGAGAACAGTGTGGAGATTCCTTAAAAACTGGAAATAGAACTGCCTTATGACCCAGCAATCCCACTGCTGGGCATACACACTGAGGAAACCAGAATTGAAAGAGACACGTGTACCCCAATGTTCATCACAGCACTGTTTATAATAGCCAGAACATGGAAGCAACCTAGATGTCCATCAGCAGATGAATGGATAAGAAAGCAGTGGTACATATACACAATGGAGTATTACTCAGCCATTAAAAAGAATACATTTGAATCAGTTCTAATGATTGGAAGAAACTGGAGCCTATTATACAGAGTGAAGTAAGCCAGAAAGAAAAACACCAATACAGTATACTAACGCATATATATGGAATTTAGAAATATGGTAACAATAACCCTGTATATGAGACAGCAAAAGATACACTGATGTATAGAACAGTCTTTTGGACTCTGTGGGAGAGGGAGAGGGTGAGGTGATTTGGGAGAATGGCATTGAAATATGTATAATATCATATATGAAATGAGTCACCAGTCCAGGTTCGATGCACAATACTGGATGCTTGGGGCTGGTGATCTGCGACGACCCAGAGGGATGGTATGGGGAGGGAGGGGGGACGAGGGTTCAGGATGGGGAACACGTGTATGCCTGTGGCGGATTCATTTCCATATATGGCAGAACCAATACAATATTGTAAAGTTTAAAAATAAAATAAAATTTAAAAAAAGAAGAAGAATAAGCTGAGCACTGAAGAATTGATGCTTTTGAACTGTGGTGCTGGAGAACTCTCATTGAGAGCCCTTGAAC
This sequence comes from Bos grunniens, assembly GCF_055505025.1. Classification (NCBI taxonomy): domain Eukaryota; kingdom Metazoa; phylum Chordata; class Mammalia; order Artiodactyla; family Bovidae; genus Bos; species Bos grunniens. The sequence goes on from NC_141194.1 coordinate 141,000,753, forward strand.
TGCAAGGAGATCCAATCAATCAATCCCAAAGCAAGTAAGTCCTGAATACTCATCGGAAGGGCTGAGGCTGAAGCTGAAGCTCCAATACTTTGGCTACCTGATGCAAAGAACTGACTCCTTAGAAAAGACGCTGAGGAGAAGGGGACAACAGACGATGAGATGGTTGGATGGCATCACCAACTTGATGAGCGTGAATGTGAGCAAGTGCTGGGAATTGGTGCTGGACAGGGAAGCCTGGCATGCTGCAGTCCACGGGGTTGCAAGCAATCGAACACGACTCAGTGAGTGAGCCAAATAATGAGTGATGTTGAGCATCTTTTCATGTGTTTGTTAGCTATGTATATGTCTTCTTTGAAGAAATGCCTGTTTAGGTCTTTTCCCCACTTTTTAATTGGATTATTTGTTTTTCTGGTATTGAATTGTATGAGCTACTTGTATATTTGGAAATTGCTCCTTTGTCAGTTGTTTCATTTGCTATTATCGTCTCCCATTCTGAGGGTTGACTTTTCACCTTGGTTATAGTTTTCTTTGCTGTGCAAAAAGTTTTAAGTTTAATTAGTTTCCAGTTGTTTACCTTTGTTTTTATTTCCATTGCTGTAGGACCCTGCTTTGATTTCTGTCATCCATTGTTCTACCTATGTTTTCCTCTAAGAGTTTTATAATTGCTGGTCTTACATTTAGGTCTTTAATCCACTTTCAGTTTACCTTTGTGTATGGTGTTAGGAAATGCTCTAATTCTATTCTTTTACATGTAACTATCCAGTTTTCCCAGCACCACTTATTGAAGAGACTATCTTTGCTCCATTGTATATTCTTGCCTCCTTTGTCAAAAAGAAGGTACCCATAAGTGCGGGGTTATTTCTGGGCTCTCTATTTTGTTCCATTTGTCTGTATCTATGTTTTTGTGCCAGTACCATACTGTTCTCATGACTGTAGCTTTGTTGTATAATCTGAAGTCAGGACGGCTGATTCCTCCAGCTCCATGCTTCTTTTTCAAGACTGCTTTGGCTATTTGGGGTCTTTTGTGTCTTCATATGAATTGTGAAAAAATTCGAGTTCTGTTGAAAAAGCCATTGGTATTGTTATAGGGATTGCATTCAATCTGTAGATTGCATTTTGTACCATAGTCATTTTCACAATATTGATTCCTCCAACCCAGGAACCTGGAATATCTCTCCATCTGTTCATGTCATCTTTGCTTTCTTTCATCAGTGTCTTAAAATTTTCTGTTATACAGTTCTTTTGTCTCCTTATGTAGATTTATTCCTAGATATTTTATGCTTTTTGTTGCGATGGTGAATGGAAATGATTCCTTAATTTCTCTGATTTCTCATTGTTAGTATATAGGAATGTAAGTGATTTTGTATCCCGTGACTTTGCAAAATTCACTGATTATTTCTAGTAATTTTCTGATACTATCTTTAGGGTTCTATGTGTGTAGTATCATGTCATCTGCAATCAGTGAGGCTTTACTTCTTCTTTTCCCATCCAGATTACTTTTATTTCTTTTTCTTCTCTGATTGGCATAACCAGGACTTCAAAACTATGTTGCATGATAGGAGAGTGAGCACCCTTGTCTTGTTCCTGATCTTAGAGGGAATGCTTTCAGTTTTTCCCCATTGAGAATGTTTACTGTGGGCTTGTCATATATGGACTTTTCTATGTTGAGGTAGCTTCCTTCTATGCCCATTTTTTCGAGTGTTAATCACAAGTGGGTCCTGAATTTTGTCAAACGCTTTTTCTGCATCTATTATATGGTTTTTTTCTTTCAATTTGTTAATAGGCTGTATCACACTGGTTTGCATATATTGAAGAATTCTTGCATCCCTGGAATAAACTCAACTTGATCATGGTGTATGACCTGGTTAATGTGTTATTGAATTCTGTTTGGTAGAATTTTGTTGAGAAGTTTTGCATCTATGTTCATCAGTGATACTGGCCTGAAATTCCAAAAATGCCTCATTCTAATAGCCCATCTTGCTATAGTACTTGGATCTAGTCCCTAGTCCAGACTGGAGTAGAAATACAAACCATCTTGCCCCTCTACTGCACTACCCTCCACTGCTCACTTTCTTTGCTTCCTAGGTGTTTGTATACAAAACTTCAATACCACCTCTTCCCCATGCAAATACCCACCTGGAAGCCATCAGCTTGCTCAGGCACACCTAAGTGGAGGCCCTTTATGCCCTGCACCACCTCTTAAGAACATTTCATTTCTCTGAAAACCTTCAGGTCTGAATTGTCAATATCCTATTTGATTGCCCTCCTCATGACAGACTACAGAACAGGTTCTGTTGTAATTGTTTTCATATGCAAAGATCAAACAAGTTTCAAACAAGATGAATGCTTTAAAGAATGTGTCTCTGGGCATGAAAAAATAACTTGTGCTTAAAAACAGAGGTGTTAACTGTGAGAAAAATTAATAATGGTGAGTTCTCAGAATAAGAATGACCTAATAGAAGTTCACTCTGAGAAGAGAGAAGGTATAACTGCTAATCTACCAGAATTACCTGGGTAAAGGGCATCCACCTAAATGAAATTTCATGAAGAAAATACAAAGGAAATAAAATCCAGTTAGTCAAGAACCTAGCATTATCAAAAAGGTAAAGATACAGATGTTTTATAGAGAAAGTACAAAAATCCAGCACGTGATTGTGTGGTATTGACAGGGTAACAGGCAGGAAGGCCAGGGGTCTCCAAACAGAGGAAACAGGCTGCAAGTGTCAGACACTTTTCTTTCTCTCAAACAGCAGGAGGAAACAAACTACCAATATTTTCTTCCTTCCCTATAAAAATTTAAAAGGAGTTTTCTCTTAAAATACTGTGTTGCCATAATGACACCTGGTTTCATCTGAAGTTAACTATTCTCAAACCTTGAGTTAACCAATGCATTTTTCTTATGGAAATACTTGTCTTAAGCTTTGTTAATATACTAAGCATTTACCCCAGACTCTGTCTTCAAGTCGATTCTGCCTAATTGCTCAGAACCTACTTGACAAACCTGTATGTTACACTCAGATGTTGTTCCCCTAATCTATGTAAACAAAACTATTTGTAGGGTAATCTGCCCTTCTGCAAGATTCAAGTCAATCGTTCCATGGCCTGGGATGAATCATCTGGTGCCAAGATTATCCCAAAATGCATCTTATGGATGAGGGGCCTGGTGCCACTTTGAGTTTTAAGACATTCCTTTCTTTGATTAACAGACTGCTAATGGACACCCACTCCAGTACTCCTGCCTGAAAAATCCCATGGACGGAGGAGCATGGTAGGCTGCAGTCCATGGGGTCGCGAAGAGTCAGACATAACTGAGTGAGTTCACTTTCACTTTTCACTTTCATGCATTAGAGAAGGAAATGGCAACCCACTCCAATGTTCTTGCCTGGAGAATCCCAGGGATGGCGGAGCCTGGTGGGCTGCCATCTATGGGGGTGCACAGAGTCGGACACGACTGAAGCGACTTAACAGCAGTGACTATATAACATCCAGCTGAAGACAAGCAGGGGGGTACTCTTTCTGCCCCCTTCTGATGCCTATGTCAGAAGCTTTCTCTATCTCCTTTATACTTTAATAACACTTTATCACACAAAAGCTCTGAGCGATCAAGCCTCGTCTCTGGCTCCAGATTGAATTCTTCTCCACCGGAGGCCAAGAATACCGGTGCATTTTCGTTCAGCAACAACCTTTCAGTATCACATTATACCATCATCAGGAAAACCAAGGACCCATTGGTTTTCCTCAACCATTACACTTAGAACTGAAAAAGCACAGTTATGTCTAGTCCTGCATTTCTGTTTAAGCAAAGTAGCCCCAAAGTATCAGAGGCAAACACACTGAAAGTTATACTAAGACTCTTCTGGGTTGCCCAAGAAAATGAGGTAGGCACTGCACAGGAATCCAAAGGGAGCTCACAGTATTTGATGTGTTTGGGGGATGGAATTAAGGAGAAGGACTTAGACAGGAAATTTTAACCAACTTCCAGTGAACCTAGGTGAAAATTTAGGGTGGTCAGTGCCTTGAAGAGCCAGCCTATTAACCAACTGACTCTTATGGCAAATGGTTCTACATCTTTATTCCTTTGCCTGAAGTTCTTAATTGAAGCAATGCTACAAAAGACTGTGAGGCAAGATAGGGAGGAAGGAGACAAAACTTGCTGGGCTACTTGTCCCCATCCCTCATAGCTAACCGTCCCTCTCATCCTGACTCCTCTCCTCTTCCACTCCCCATTTTGAACTTCCCTCTTCTCTGTGGTTGAGGGTGACTGGTTCACTGGGGATGTGGGGGCTGTCCAGTCTAGTAACTTTTGAGGTATGTGTGCCTCTAGGAAGGGGGGCAGGAAAGTGTGTGAGTGTGTGTTCTCAGTCACGTCGGACTCTTTGCAACCCCATGGGCTGTATGTAGCCCGCCAGCCTCTTCTGTCCATGGGAGTTCCCAGGCAAGAATACTGGAGTGGGTTGCCATTTCCTTCTCCAGAGGACATTCTGGACTCAGGAATTGAACCTGCATCTCTTGCAAATCCTGCACTGGCAGGCAAAGTCTTTACCACTATGCCCCAGGGTGGGGGTGAGGGCATATAGACTTGCTTTGGGCTAAAACCTTTGAAACAGACGCTCCTGAGTGGAAGGCACTAAAAGTTTGGGTACATGGAGTTCTCCACCCATATGCTGGAGTGAGAGGGTAAGACAGCTCTCCACTGGCCCCAGACATTCTTCACTGTGGTAAGCTTCTTTTTTGCCTGATTGGAAATCTGGCTTTTGGCATCTGTGGAATTTTTAATTTCAGCAAGGTCTTAAGAGCTTCAACAATAGGATATGTAGGACGAGCAATAAATTTCTGGTCAATTGAAGACCGGGTCACAGTGAAATTGGGGCAAGATGACAAACACTAATGGACCTACCGGAGGAGTAAATAATCCACAAGAAATGTTCTGTCTCATAGGGAGGTGCTTACTGTTGCCAGGCCTGGAACAGATTGACATGGGGCATGTGTAAAGAGTGTTCCATATAAGTGTTCTATCACTTACAATTAGTACAAGAAGTGTACTATTACCCAATTCACAGGCATTAGGGTCCCCCAGGGACACAGGGAAGGTGATTTAAGGGGTAGTGAACTGATTGGGAAACTAGCCTTTACAAAGCATGGAGTAGCAATGAAAAACTGAGACATTTAATGAAGCACACAGTCCACAATCTTTGGACTAAATCATCGGGACTTTTACATTAGAGACACATTTTTTTATTTGTCAAGGAAAATAAACTCTTAATAACTCCAAGAAGACATTTTTGCATCCTCTCTTCTAAAGTACATTGTCCAAGGATAACTGGTTTATAAGTAAATCTGCAACAATGTATCCAGCATCACAGCCCTTTCCTGAAAGCAGAAATCTCATAGGCAATGGTGAGGATTCAAAACAAGATGGGAAAGCCATATGTAGACAGTCAGGACCTAGGCAAGTTAAAACAACAAGTGTTAATGGTAATAGTTATCCCAAATAGACAAAACAAGTCTCATCAAATGTAAGAAAATTGAAATTTTATCAAGCATCTTTTGGGATTGAAATGTTATAAAACTAGGAATCAAAAATAGGAAGAAGATTGGAAAATTCACAAATACACGAAAACTAAACAGTGCAGTCCTCAACACCTAATGGGTCAAAGAAATTAAAGGGAAATAAAAAAAATGTATTTTAAAAAATAAAAATAGAAACATATCATAACTTATGCAGCAAAAGCACTTTTAAAAAGAAAGTTTATAGTAATAAGTGCCTACACTAATTTTAGAAAAAGATCTCAAACACACAATATACCACAAGGAACTACAAAAAAAATAAGCTCAAAGTTAAGAGAAACATACAAATAAAGATTTGTAAATAAATGAAATAGACAACATGAAAACAGAAAAAAGATCAATGAAACTAAATGTTCGTTTTTTGAAAAGACAATCAAAATTGAAAAACTGATAGTTAGAATTAGTCATGAAAATAGAAGATGCAAAATTATAAATGAAATGGAACCATTATGAATGATGACACACAAATGCAAAGGATTTTAAGGGATAACTATGAACAATTACATACCAACATATTGGATAACCTAGAAGAAATGGATAAATTAATGGAATCATACAACGTACCAAGACTGAATCATGAAGATACTGAAAATCTGAACAGAATAGCAACAAATAAGGAGACTGAATTGGTAATCAAAAAACTCCCAGCACATAAAATTCCAAGACAAGATGGCTTCCCTGGTGAATTTTACCAAACATTTAAAGAATGAATGCCAATCCTTCTCAACTACCAAAAATTCAAAGAGGCGGGAACACTCCCAGACTTATTGTATGAGACCAGCATTACTCTGACACCAAAACCAGATAAGGATATTATAAGAAATTATGAACCAATATTCCTAATAAAGGTAGATGCAAAATTTCTCAACAAAACACTATCAAATTGAATTCCATAGCACACAATCAGGAGGGATTTACCCCTGGGATGCAAGGAAGGTTCAAATTATACAAATCAGTAAATGTCACATTAATAGAATGAAAGATAAAATCATATGATCATCTCAACAAGTGGCAAAAAAAAAGAATTCGACAAAATTCAACATCCTTTCATGATAAAAAAAAAAAAATCTCAGCAAATAAGGTTGGAAGGCACATACTTCAACATAATAAAGGCCACCTGCAATAAGCCCACAGCTAACATCATCCTCAATGCAGAAAAATTGAAAGCTTTTCCTCTAAGAACAGAAACAAGATAAGGGTGCCCACTTTCACCACTCCTATTCAGGATTGTACTCAAGTCTCAGAGAAAGTAGGCAAGAAAAATAAAAGACATCAAAATCAGAAAGGACGAAATTAAATTGTCTGTTTGCAGATGACATGAACTTATATACAGAAAACCTAAAGACAGCGTTAAAAAATTTTAGAATTCATCAATGAATTTGGTAAATTTTCAAGACCTATTATGAACATACATAAATCTGTTGCATTTCTATACACTAAGGACAAAGTATCTGAAAAAGAAATACTGAAAATAATCTAATTTACAATACAGCAAACACAGTAAAATACTTAGAAATACATTTAACCAAGGAGGTAAAAAGATCTATACACCAAAACAATAAGACACTGAGGACAGAAATTGAAGAAGACATAAAGGGAAAGATATCCCCATTTCCTGTATAAAAATAATATTGTTAAAATGTCCATACTACCCAAAGGAATTGCACTGAATGTGTAATTGGCTATCAAAATTCCAATGATATCTTTTCACAGAATAGAAAAAGCAATCTACAATATTTGTGGAACCACAAAAGACTCCAAATACCCAAAGAATCCTGAGAATGAACAACAAAGCTGGAGAGATCACACTGCCTGATCTCAAACTATATTACAAAGTATAGTATTTGAAACAGCATGGAACAATGGAACAGAATCAAGAGCTCAGAAATAAGCCCATGCATAATCGGTCAACTAATATTTCACAAGGGAGCCAAGAATATTTAGCGGGAAAAGACTCTTCAATAAATGGTACTGGGTAAAACAAGTTATCCCCATGAGAAGAATAAAATTGGACTCCTATTTTATAGCACTCACAACAATTCACTTGAAATGGGTTAAAGACTTAAATTTAAGACCTGAAACCATGAAACTCATGGAAGAAAACATAGCTTTCCAATGATAAGCTCCTTGACCTAGGTTTTGGCAAAAAAAACTGTTGGGGTATGAGGCTAAAAGTACAGGCAGCAAATGCAAAAATAGACAAGTGAGACTACATCAAATAAAAAAGCTCATGCACAGCCAAGGAAACAACAAAATGAAAAGCCAATCTATGGAGTGGGAGAAAATTTCTTCAAACCATCTATCTGAGAAACAGTTAATATAGGAACTCATTCAATACTGTTCAAATGACTATTATCAAAAAGACAAAACAAGTGTTGGCAAGGATATTAAAGGAAAGGGAACCCTTGTACACTGTTGGTGGGAATGTAACTTGGTACAGGCACTATGTAAAAGTGCATAAGGTTTCCTCCAAAATATTAAAACTAAAACCATATGACCCAGAAATCCCACTTCTGGACATATAGCCAAAGAGAATTTAATAACTACCTGAAAGAAATATCTGCAGCCCCTTGTTCACTGCAACATTATTCACAATAGCCAAGACATGGAAACAATCAAAGTGCCTGTGCACGAATGGATAAACAAAACCTGGGTGTAAATGTAGGTACATATATACATTTATGAAACTTTATTCAGTCATAAAAAAGAGGAAATCTGAATGTCATGGCAACATGGATAAACCATGAAGGCATTATGCTAAGTGAAATAAGTCAGAGAAAGACAGATACTGTATGATCTCACTTATATGTGGGATCTAAAAACGAGCCAAACTCACAGAAACAGAGAGTAGAATGGTGGTTGCCAGGGGCAGCAGGGACAGGAAACGAGGAGATGCTGTTCAAAGGATACAAACTTCCAACTATAAGATGAACAAGTTCAGGGGATCTAATATTCAGTATGGTGACTATAGTTAACAATACTATGTTGTATCCTTCAAAGTTGCTAGAAGAGCGGATCTTAAATATTCTCACAACCACCACCAACACAGAAAAGGTAACTGAATGCGTGTGTGCCCAGTCGTGTCCAACTCTTTCTGACCTCATGGACTGTAGCCCACCAGGCCCCTCCGTCCATGGGATTCTCCAGGCAAGAAGGCTGGAGTGGGTTGCCATTTTCACTTCCAGGGGATTTTCCCAACCCAGGAATGGAACCTGAATCTCGTACACAGCGCCCACATCTCCTGCACTGCAGGCAGATTCTTTACCACTGAACCACCAGGGCAGTTTGAACACAGGTGTGCAGTTTTTGGGTTTTTTTTTTTACTGATTTCTCTGGGATGGCTGAAGAAGGCTGGTCTATACCTTTCAGAGACCCTAGGTCATGCTCATTACTTTGTGGCCAGTTAGTTAACCTGCCCCTGTCAAATGTCCCTGGAGCTAGACAGACAAGCAGACCTATATATCTCAAACTCAGATTAGAAGTCACAGACATCTGGACTTTCCTGGTGGCTCAGTGGTTAAGAATCCTCCTGCCAGTGCAGGGTCCACGGGTTCCATTCCTACTCCGAAAAGGTTCCACGTGTCAAGGAGCAATGAAGCCCATGGGCAACAATGACTGAACCTGCACTCCAGAGCCCATGCTCTGCAGCAAGAAAAGCCACTGCTCACCCCAACTAGAGAAAGCCCGAGCACAGCAATGAAGCCTCAGCACGGCCAAAAATAAATACACACACACACAAAACAAGTCAGAGCTTCTCCATTCACTAACATGACCTTAGGAAATCCAGTTAGCTGCTCTGGGCCTCAGCTTCCCCATCTGAAAAAAGTGGGCTTGGACAAAGATCTCACTCCCACCTATTCTACATTCTTAGAGTGCTAAGAATGCACAGCCAGACATCCAAAGAGAGGAAAGGGATTACTCAACAAATGATGCCAGAGTTTAGCCATTTACAAAAAGGAAAGTCACCCAGGATCCAAACTTCATGACACATGTCAAAATAACTCCAGAGGGATAAGGGTATACAACATAAAAATCACAAGGAAAACAAGAAAATATATCCTTGAATAGCCTTATGATCAGGTGGTAAAGAATTTTTAAATTCAACGAATATGAAGGAAACAGAAAAGGAAAACATTGGGAAACTTTCTACATCAGAAAAGAAAACCAATATTCTTAGAAATGTAAGCAAACGTAAGAGGCACCTGCAAAATGAGAAAACCACAGCAAAAAGAACAAAGCTTTATGTCCTACCCTCCACCTGATAGCATCTTCATCTCTCAGTGCTCCACACAGGAAAGGCAGGGCCTAAACCCGACCCAGGAACCAGAGGGAAGTTGTGGAAGCTCACGGACCTGAGAACCACGTGACAGCACCACACCAAACCAGAGGGCTGTTACTAAAAGCCTGAGTAAATACCCAATAGTAGCCACCTGCAAACTGAACCCAGGGTAGGAATGACCGAGGCTCTTACCTAATTTTGTAGATGAGAAAACGCAGGCCCAGAACAGCTAAATGAGATTGCAAAGTCATAACACCTGGTAAGCGTTAATGCCAAATCTGGAACCCACCTGGGGTTCTGCCTCAGCTGATCCATCTATGAAATGAAAACGTTGGATTACACCCCTGGTTCTCCAAGTGCAGTGGCCAGACCAGCAGCATGAACCTCACACGAGAAGTCCTTGGCAATGCAAACTCTCAGGTCTCCCCAGATCCAGAATCCTCACCACTGGGATGGGGCTCAGCAATCTGTGGTCCCACAAGCCCTCTAGGTGCTTTCTATGTGCACCGAAGTTTGGAAAACCGCTGGATTCCAGGATGTCTAAGGGCCCTTCTAGACATTTTTGGGAATGTCTGAGCATTGACCTCCAGGCCATTTGGCAGAAAATCACACTACTCTTAACCTAGGACCAAAGAGTGGTATACAAAGGAAAAGTCTGATTGCAGTTTGTAATAGTGGGAATAAATGCCGCCCCTTGGTGGAACCTACACCTATCGTATGTTAAAAGCTCCCTGTCTGGATTCACTGGCATATTGCATGCTGGTACTCCTAAACCAGGCCTTCTTCCTGGGGTCTGCTTAGAGAGAGGACCAATGAGCCCATCTTCAAAAAAAGCCAAGTGTGGGGGGGCAGGGGGAGGGACAAGGAAGAGATGGCCTTTCAATCACCATTTTGCAGCAAATTCTCTTAGGCTTAGAGGCCTCCAGGACCAAACATCCTGGAGGGAACAGCAGGGGCCAACCTTCCCTGAGCCTGGCTGCTCCCGTTTGACGTGCCCTGACCTAGGTCAGATTTCAATGCCAGCTCAATGCCAGGTGACACGGAGGGAATCTCCTAGCCTGACAGTGAGGTCCTAGCCTGACAGTGAGGTCCTGCTCTGTGTTGAGGCCACCAGACTTTCTATTCCGGGAAGGGGCTCTGTTCCTCAGCCATCCTTGCCTAATCCTGGTCACCCATCAAGGGGGGCTATCGCCTAGGCCAAAGCCCAGCACCCTCCCTAGCAGGCCCCAGCCCCGAAGTCCCCTCAACCCAGCACTCGCCCAGCCCTGCAGCCCACTCACACCAGCAGTCCCCTGGTCCTGCAACACCCTCATCCCAGCAGCCCTCTGGCCCCACACCCAACCTGGCTCAGCAGCCCCCTTACCTCAGCAGCACCACTGAGGCCACCTTCGCTGTTGGCTCTCACCTCTGCCCCCACTTCCCAGCGAGAGCTATTGAAGTTTTATGTTGGATGAATGTGACATAAAACCAGCTCTACTGGCCCAACCAGAGCCTGTGCTGTGAAGGATGGAAGGGAGGAGGGGAAGATGGCAGTCGTGTCCAAGGGAGGGTTGAAGACTTTCAACATTTACTTTGATTTGGAGGAGGCAGCTCTTGAAAGTCAGTGGAAGGATCCCACCTCAAGGGGCCAGAAAGACAGACTACGGTGCCTTGGGCTGCCCACCATCTTTCGCCACCCACACCCTCCTGGCCTGTGTATCTTAATGAGATGATAGAGGACACTTGAGCAACTTGGCCTCGTAGTTCACCAGAGGAAGATAAAGGCCCTGAGGTGGGAAAGCAAAAGACCTTTAAGCTGTGCGCAGGAGACTGTTTTCTGTCACAGATTCTGTGGCATGGAGACTGGAATGTTCCACAATTCAGGGGCACCATGCTGTTGAGAACAGGAAGGAAGAAAAAACTGTTGAGGGGAGGCAAATTCCTCAGGCTTCCCAAGAAAGATGTGCTGCTTCACTTGTAGCATGTGTAAGCTGTTTTCAGGACTTGATTAATATCGTTAAGCAACTTAATGCCCCAGAAACTTCCAGTTAGACTAGGCAAAAACAAAATCTAAACATCATAAAGTAATTCATGATACTGAGAGAAAGTATGCCTCTATCAACCTGTACGATAGGAGATACAAAATCATCTTATGAGCTTACAGATGACGAAAATAAATGGAAACCAGGTATTGCGGAGGCAGTTGTTCAGGAAATCAAAAAGAAAACTTGAGGAAAAGTCTGACGGTAAAAGCCACCCTGAAAGAATTCTTTATCTTGGCATGAAAGTTTTGAAGAATGCAGAATTCTCAGAAATATGATTTAGAAAGTCCATGAGCCTATTTTAGAGCACCTGAAATACTTGTCCACAAGTTCTCAGATGCTGGAGAGCCTACGAATTTCACAGTTGAACTTCTCTGAATCCAGTGACTATTTCTCAAATGAGGTGCTGAGTGAAACATATCTAATAAAGTCATACCTGGATGATTTTGATCCTTCTGTTCTCATGGACCACAAGTTATAGGCTGCATTGGGTGCTGAATACATTGGAAGAAGAATGTCACTCAGAATGCATTAAGGAACAGGATAGCAAAGGAAATGGAATTTCTAGAATAGGGTACAAAACAACTTTCAAGGACTCATACTTCAGCTACTTTTGTACTCTGGAAACTCCTAAATTTAGAATACTAAGTGGGGTTGGTACAGGTAAAATTCCGGAAGATCAGTTGCAGTTTTTCTTTCATGAGTGTACAAGATCAGTATTTTACTCAACAAGACAAGACACACAGAATGATGACGATGAGACAGGCAAAGAATCAAGAGAGAAGAAGCAAAGCAAGAGGAAGAAAATGATTAACCAGAAGAAGAGGAAGAACCCTAAAATAAACACGACTTTGTTGAATGCAAGCTGCAGTGAGCCAAGGGCGTTAAAGATCATTAGAGAATAGCTTAAACATACGCTGCACTGCTTATACATTCTTTTAAAAAAAAAGTTTCTAGGTACCTAATAAGCAGGTTTAAAAAGTTTCAAAACCAGTGCTTTCTTCTTAGAATTTTAATGGTCTCCACTTTTCTGCCAGATACATAATTTACTGCATCCTTGAACATCCATAGTTTGGTTCCCGTGAAGTACTTTTGTCGTAGGTATACACCGACAGCTGTAAAATATCAGAATCCTTATTGCAAACTAAGAGTGGTTTAGAAAGCCTTCCTGAGAAACCAATTGAAGTAGTTTTCAAATTAGCTTACTTGACTTGTGCCTTCATCATTGTGCTGTAGAAATGTAGTCTCTTGTACTCACTAGTACACAATGCACTTTTAACCTATCCATGTGCATGGTTAAGGGTTCCAGTAAGCCACCTTCAGTAACCGTCAGCTTCTTTAAGGATCTTTGCACTGGTGGTTAAATGAAAAGAAATTTGGAGACAAGTGATTCATCACTGGGGTGTCAATAACATCTTGTCTTCATTTTATGCTTAGCAGAGCAGTTTTTGTAGCACTCTACCTTCTAGGAATGCTACCTGTTCACCTTTGGGTAAACTTGTATCAGATTATTTTGTTGAAAAAAGGCTAAAATATAAAGCGGCAAAAGATGCTCTAGAGCTGTGGTCCCCCACGTTTTTGGCACCAGAGATAAGTTTCAAGGAAGACCATTTTTCCACGGACCAGGGAGGAGGGGGATGGCTTGGGGATGATTCAGGTGCATTACATTCATTGTGCACTTTATTTCTATTGTTATTACATCAGGTCCACCTCAGATCATGAGGCACTAGATCCCGGAGGTTGGGGATGCCTGCTCTAGAGCCAGTCAGTCAGTTCAGTCGCTCAGTCGGGTCTGACTCTTTGCAACCCCGTGAACTGCACCACGCCAGGCCTCCTTGTCCATCACCAACTCCCAGAGCTTGCTCAAACTTATGTCCATCGAGTCAGTGATGCCACCCAACCATCTCATTCTCTGTCTCTTGCTCTAGAGTAGTGGTTTTCAAAGTGCGGCTCCCAGGGTAATGGTCTAGGAGGTCACATGGTGCAAGTGAGCCCAGCCCTCCACTTTGGCTAAGACAACAGAGGAAGAGGCTCACCTCCATCTAAGACCGACCTTAATTCACTGGCTCCAAGTGTTGCAGGTAAAGTGACTAGGACCCAAGGGCTCCTCTGGAGAGGAGACTAGAACACCTTGGAGCTTGAGTCACACACCCCTCTGAGGATAATGATTTCCTGGAGGTAGTGGAGAAAAGTGTAAGGCAAAACTAATGACAGAAGAACATAGATCCGGTGATGCCATTTATATAAAGTTTTAAAACATGCCAAAAATGCTATGTACTTTGGGATATAAGTGTATATTTAACAACCTCTTTCATTTCCCAACAATGTAGGCAAAGTACATGGGAATGAAACACCAAACTCATGACACCAGTTACCATTTGAGGAAAGGATGTGCAGACCTCCAACTCCGTTTCTATTGTTTTGTTTCTTAAACTCAGCAGAGATTACCTGGGCCCCAAGGAAGTTTCTATTAGTGCTCATACCTATAGTCTTATGTGTGACTTTAAATGTGCCTAATCTCTAGAATTGGGCTAAGAAAGTGGGTGAAAGGTACTTAATCAGACAAAGGGAGTTTGGGGGGAAGGCCTCATTCTACAATTAGTTAAGGTCACTTAGACACCCATTCAGGATGGCATTAGCAGACTGCTTCTCCAGTATGCTACAATAGCATACTTCACGAGCAGCCTCCCTACATCCCATCTCAAGACCCTCACTGTATGGAACCTCAAAGAATCTTCTTCTTCTTTCTGTCTTAAAGTACCAAATACCTCCAGAGACAAGTTGACCTGAGGCAAAGCTATAAAACTGGAACAAGACTTGCATTCCTAGATCCTTTACCTCTTTTTTCAGTGACATCCTGTCAAGCAGTGGCCCATGCTCTCAATTCCACCATCATCCCCAAGCACCTAGAATTAGGGTCACTGTCATTCCCCAGATAGGCCTCCTTTGCCTGGGAGCACCCCATGCCCCCAGATCTTTCCTTCATTCTCCTACTCATCTGCTCTCAAGGTTCCTGTCCCAATTCCTCAAGACCCTGCCTAATATAATACCTAGCTAATGATAGAAAAATAATAGTATTTTCAGTAAGGATGCAATTCCAAGTTAACATACAATGTACTTGTCTCTGAAAGGTTCTATGAAAAGATGCTAAGATAGGCAATTTCAGACCCTGTGGCAAAGTAGGGGAAGAAAATTTTAGAGGATTTTTAACTTACACTATGTAAAGACAGAGCAATTTAATGTGTTAACTCTCTGACCTCCAAACGTTGAAATTTAGAATGAGCTAACCACAAAGCAAACAAACCTTTACACTGATGCAATTCTCTGCCATCTTATATATATATTTTAATGACCAAATTAAAAGACTTTTTTTTTCCTATGAACTTGTCCCCCTCAATCTAAAGATACTTACGTGTGTGTGTTAGTCACTCAGTCATGGCTGACTCTTTGCAACCTCGTGGACTGTAGCCCACCAGGCTCCTCGGTCCATGGCATTCTCCCAGCAAGAAGACTGGAGTGGGTTGCCATTTCCTCCTCCAAGGGATCTTCCTAAGCCAGCGATTGAACCTGGGTCTTCGGCATTGCAGGCAGAATTTTTACCATCCTTCCAACAATATGAGATGTACTGGTATATAGAGAAATTACCCAAAGTTTACCGACATTCAAGGCTCAACTTTAATCTCCACCAATGGGGGCTCTCCAAATTCATAAATGTGATCCTACACAGAGTAGCATTTGACTTGGTAACTTGTACAATTAACCAATACAGAGGAAGCATGTTGTTTATAGTCATTTAACAAATGTTCAAGGGGCCTCCTTGGTGGCTCAGGGGTAAAGAATCCGCTTGCCAATGCAGGAGATGTGGGTTCAATTACTGGTCCAGGAAACCTGTGTTCTAGAGTCCGGGAGCCACTGCTGAGCCCACATGCCTAGAGCCATGCTCCACAACAAGAGAAGCCTCCACAGTGAGAAGCCTGCACCCTGCAACTAGAGACTAGACCCTGCTTGCTGCAACTATAGAAATACCTGTGCAGCAATGAAGACCCAGTGCAGGCATTCATAAATAAATCTTTAAAGTAAATAAACAAATGTCTGAGTATTTACTCTGTTTCAGATATGATTCTAGGTGTTTGGGGGACATAGTGAAGAAAACAGACAATAAGCTCTGCTTTTGTGGCACTTAACTCTTGGTGGTGCTTGGGGAGGCTGGGGAGTTAAGACAGGAGTAATAAAAACAAAGATAAAATGTATTAAATGGGAAAAGTTCAAAGCTATGAAGGAAAGAGAAACAGTGGTAATATAAGAGTGTTTGAGGGTGCCACTGTGTGACAAGTTGTAGTCAGCGATGATCCCCTGTGAATGTTCTTTGACTAAAACCTGAATTCCACACCCATGGTAGATTCATGTCAATGTATGGCAAAAACAATACAATATTGTAAAGTAATTAGCCTCCAAGTAAAATAAATAACTTTTAGAAAATCAAAAAAAAAAAAAAAAACTAATCCGAATTCCAAGGAAGAGGCAGCCATAGGACAATTTGGGCAGAAGATTCCCATGAAAATTAATAAGAACATAAAAGTGGGGGAGGGGGCATTTCTTCTGTACTGAAGGCAAGCATTTACTGATTGAGTGTGGACAAGAGGACCAAATTAAAATTCTGCTTCCTCTGAATAAAAAGGGCATGCTTAGAAGTTGAAAAAACCCAGACAAACCTCACTAAGAACCCTTAATTCTGATAATGCTCATTGTATATTATCATGTTAAATATTCACAAAAACCCTGTGGGGTGGTAATTATTCTCTTTGTTAAGATGAAACTAAGGACCATGGGAAAGTTTACCCTAAGCCACACAGCTTTTAACAACAAGGGACAGAAAACGTAACATGATCAAGAATATCTGTCTGCAATCAACAGCCAACTTCCTATTATTTAAGGGTTGGAGACTGGGATTCTCTAATCAAAGAGAAGAATTAACAATCAGAGTCTTTTGCCAACTCAGAAAAATGAAACTGAACTATTTGCTAAATAGCAGAGTGATCATTTCTAGATAGTGAGATTAAGGGCAATTTTTAACTTCTTAATCCAGGCTCTGTTCCTTATTGGCTGTGTACCCTTGAGAATCTTGCTAAAGATCTCTGTGTTTGGTTTCCTTATTTGCAAAAGATGGATAACAACAGTACTCACATCATAAGGCTGTTCCAAGGAGTAAATAACATAATGTACGTGTTTAAAATAGTGCCCAACCTATAAGTGTTTAATAAATGCTAATCATCATCATTACCTCAATATAATTTTAATTTGAATTGTTTGAGCATAAGTCCATATGTTCAAAAGCCATTTGTCCATATGTTTAAAAATCATTCGTATTTATCTATGATTTATCTACCCATGTCTTTTGCTTATATTTCTATTATTATCTTCTTCATTTGCATGGGCAAGATATGTGTGAATTTTTGATACCCTCTTTAATCTTATGTGTTTTATTAATCTGTTGTAAAAAGAATATGTATTATTTTTATAAAGAAGAAAAGCGTGGGATCCTAAAACTTGCCAGAAAGACCTTGGAGGGCCTTAGCAGAACTTTTCTTGACTCAACTCATTCCTAAATGCACCAAATCTTCTGTTAACTCTACCATCATCTTATCGGTTTTTTGCTTTGAAGGCCAACCTCCTTTTCAGAGCAAAGGGCAAAGTCTTTACTAGAGCTTTCACGGCCCCATCTACTTTAAAGGCCCATCGGCCACTCTGCTCTACACTCCTGCCATTTTGCTCCCTGGCTAGGTACACACCACCACATCTCTGCCACTCTTCATGCTGCTTCCTTTACCTACAGGAACCTCCTTGCCCCTGCCTTTTTACTGCCACTTGAACTCCTAGCTTCAGGACCCCCTGAAATGCCCCCTCTTCCACACTGTCCCAGGCACCATCCCACCCCCTTCATCTACTGGCCATAGCTAATCATCCACTCTCCCATGCTTCCTTAACACTTGTGCTCATCCTTATTACAACACTTGACAGAGTGAGTCGTCATTGCCCAATGTCTGTCTAACCCTTTAGATCATAAACCAGAACAAGCCATGGGTCTCTGATAACTGAGTCCCCATGTCCGAATATAATTCCAGGTATATAGTAGGTGCTTACATGTGCTCAGTGAATGCTTAAATGACTAGGGGCTGGAGTGTTTGTCCTATAGCTTCAAGTGGACAGACTAGTTGTTCCTGACCTGGAAAGACACTTGTATGATTTCTCTTGTTTTGTTTGCTTTGTTTGGTAACATGCTATCTCCTCTAAAGTGAATAGTCATGGTCTTGTTCAAACTTCTGAAGAAAGAATGTACAGAGATAGGAGGAAACAAAGAAAGCATAAATACTCTGGTTTCATGGGTGGGGCAACTTCCCTGGTGGCTCAGATGGTAAAAAAATTGGAGACCTGGGTTCGATCCCTGGGTCGGGAAGATCCCCTGCAGAAGAGAATGGCAACCCACTCCAGCAGTCTTGCCTCGAAAATCCCATCGACAGAGGAGCCTGGTGGGCTACAGTCAATGGGTTTGCAACTTCTTATAGGGGAAAAAAAACCCCGTCTACCTGGGAGTATGTGTTTCTCTGTTAAAGAAGAATGGAGGCAGTCCTGTCACAGCATGGGATAGGAAATGGGAGTGCCCTAATTAAGCACCTTCTTCACCCAAGGACCTCCATCGCATCACCCAGGTCTGCCCTCTGGCCAGAAACAACATCTGCCTCCTCTTCCTACCCCTCAGTTCAGTTCAGTTTTTCACTTATATCCGATTTTTTGTGTCCCCATGGACTGCAGCACACCAAGCTTCCCTGTCCATCACCAACTCCTGGAGTTTACTCAAACTCATGTCTATTGAGTCAGTGATGCCATCCAACCATCTCATCCTCTGTCATCCCCATCTTCTCCTGCCTTCAACCTTTCCCAGCATCTTCCCCAGTCTTTTCAAATAAGTCAGTTCTTCACATCAAGTGGCAAAAGTATTGGAGTTTCAGCTTCAACATCAGTCCTTCCAATGAATATTCAGGACTGATTTCCTTTAGGATTGACAGGTTTGATCTCCTTGCAGTTCAAGGGACTCTCAAGAGTCTTCTCCAATCCCAAGGATCAAAAACATCAATTCTTTGGTGCTCAGCTTTCCTTATGGCCCAACACTCACATCTATACTTGACTACTGGAAAACCATAGCTTTGACTAGATGGACCTTCCTATTCCTAAAGTGAAAATGAAAGTGAAAGTGAAGTCATGTCCGACTCTTTGCAAACCCATGGGCTGTAACCTACTAGGCTCCTCTGTCCATGGGATTTTCTAGGCTAGAGTACTGGAGTGGGTTGCCATTCCCTTCTCCAGGGAATCTTACCAACCCAGGAATCGAATCTGGGTCTCCCACACTGCAGACAGACACTTTACTGTCTGAGCCACAGGGAAGGCCACAGGCTTTTTTACAGCCAGGGACTCACTGGCGTTTACAAGCCTATTTTAACAAGGGCCACACAGAGACATCATCCTGTCTTTATTGTCCTTAGTTTGGGCCTGTTGCCCATCTTTTGGGTCCAAAACCTCCCTCCTCTGAGAAGCCTTTTCTGAGAAAAAACTTTCAATGCCTTTTGACTCACTTGTTTGAGTTCATGTATTACAGTGTAAAGATGGAAATGTTTTACACCGTCAGTGTCCTCCAGCCAAAGATCACAAAAACATGCCTGTAGTTGAGTGAGTTCAGTTTACTATTCATTGCAGTAAGGGAGAACACACATCATGGGGGAACCATGTGATGCCTTCCCAAGTATCAGAAAGAACCTGTTACAGAGGCTGGGGTTTGGATGAGTTATTTGGGGAAGTTTTTCCTTCAAGGAAACAGGGGTTTGCTCTAGATTAGATGTCTTTAGGTAGCTGAGGCAATTCTCAGCTTGGTATTTGAGTAAATCTTCCCTTTAGGGAGAGGAGACTAGACCCAGAATAAAGACCTAATTGGTCAAGAAGTTGTAGACATTCATTTTAGCCAAGAGAGGGGGATGTTTAGTCATGTATGATCTTCTTTTTGGTCCTGTCTTGTCTCCTTTCAATGTGGTCTCAGAGTGACCATGTCTGATGTTCATGTTCTATCACACTGGTCTAAGACAAGTCCAGTAGGAAAGAAGATGGCCAAAGCTCATGTGTGAGGTATGTTTCAATTCCAGATTAAAGATCAGGAGATTGGTCCTAGTCCTGGCTCTTCTACTAACTGGCATGACTTTGGGGATGCCAGTTAGCAGCTCTAAATTTTAGTTTCCCTATTTATTATTTTTTTAATTTTTTAAAATTATTATTTTTCTTTTTGTTTGTAGATTTCTTTATTAAATTTATTTATTTCAATTGGAGGTTAATTACTTAAAAAAAGAATGGCCTTAGATTCCGTATCTAAAGGCCTTTTCAGCCCTGAAACGCTAAGAGAATGTGTGTTTCTCTTGCATCTCTTCTGTCTTTATAGGAAATGCTAAAGGGGACTTGGCCACACATCCTTATGTGTGTGCATACTAAGTTGCTTCAGTTGTGTCCGACTCTGTGTGACCCTATGGACTATAGCCCCCCCCAGGTTCCTCTGTCGTTAGAATTCTCCAGGCAAGAATACTGGAATGGATTGCCATGCCCTCCTCCACAGAATCTTCCCAGCCCAGGCATCAAATCCGGGTCTTTTACATCTCCTGCATTGGCAGGCAGGTTCTTTACCACTAGGGCCACCCCGGAAGCCCACAAAACCTTACAGAGGGGAATTCATGTATAACAAATGGAATTATAGGTGAGCTGTTTAAAAATCAACTGAGATTTTAATCTTAACACTGTGAGTCATTATTGATCCCAAATTAAGGAGTTAAATGTAAACACTCAGAAGATAGCCAAAAAGAAGAAAGTATAAAATTCATTTCTGGATGAGAAAAGATGTACAAATTTATGATGTTTAAAACAAGAAAAAAGAAAATATTATTAGATTTTACAACATAAAAAAAAAACTACATACTTAGAAACATTCACCAACTTACAAGGCAAAATCAAACTAAAAACACATTTTCAACAAAAGTTCAGTATCCTAAATATAATTCCATCTTCTTCCATCTACCTCACTCATATTTTCATTGAATGCCACCTATACAGATGATAAAACTGAGGCCTAGAAATGATAAGTAACTGTTTCAAGATCACGTAGGGCAGTAAATGTTAAACCAACTCAGACCTCAGATTGGGATTCTGCCTCTTTTTTGCTGTCTTTATAATGAGAATTTTGGATTAGAGATTACTGACATTGCCTTCCAAATTTAAACCAATGATTTATAGCAACACCATGCTCCATTCCCGAGGTGAGACAGAGGAAAAATGCAAACACTGAAATTCGGTTGGAACTGAACTGAATGAAAGGGAAAAAAATACCTCTTTATAATTATGAGACTTATTAGTATTTTTCCTAAATGTAACATCCAGATGTAATTGGCTATGTCTTTTTCAAAAAATATTTTTAGTGCTACAAAACTTTTTTACAGAATGACTGTAAAAGCAGTTAATTTCTGTATAATTTTCAAAATTACACTTGGGGTCTGGACTAAGTGGATCTTGAGATCAATAAAAAGTCTGGGATTGTTGCCTCTGAAACATCCTAGGAAGGTGGCCCTTTTAACATCTGTCATGCTTAGCACTTAGGAGATGACCTGATCCTGTAAAGAAACCTCTCTTTTATTATTCAGTTTTCAAAGCGTTAAGTGAATTTGTCTGGGTTCATTATACACCTTCTAGCTCCTAACTTCTCCAACACTTCTCAACATTCAGTTCTGACTGCATTCATTTCAATTTGTCTACTCTTTTCCAACTGTTTTTCACTAAGTTAAATTGTCCAAATTCTCTTTCTCTTCTTCGGAGGCTTTTAGTACTGCTAACATCTGAGATATACAACATTTTTATGACCCTGTCTCTATTCACATGAGCCATTACCAGGTGGAAATTCCCAGGTGGGAAATTTCTCTCAGTTCACATGGCCCAGGATGCCTTCATAAATACTTTCCTGCACAATTACATAAAGGACACGACCCTAGAAGACCTCCACACATGTCAGAACCCTAACGCGTCAAAGAACAAGTAGGCAATTGTGAGCAATTTGACAACCAAGGGCCTTGGCCGTTCATTGGACACAGAGCACGTCAATCCTTGTTTGTCAGCAAATGAGCCCAAAGCTCGTGACGAGGGGTCACATGCCACCGTTAACTGTTCCGGCCCCGCCCCTCAACTGTGGCCTGGCTCCACTGCCTGAGGCTCGACTTCCGTCGGACGCTTCCGCCATTGGCCGCCTACCCTCCCGGTCGTGGGGCCTCCTCTGTGGTCCCTTCCGTGACTGCCTCGGTCCATCTCACTTCCCTCAGCCTCCTCTCAGGGCAGCCACTTCGGGTGCCACCACCTGCGCCATTGCCATCGTCGCCCACCCGGCTGAGGTAACTGCCGGCCGCCATGTCTACCACGGGGGATGGAGATCTGACCCATGGCGGGCAGGAAGGCCCAACAGGTGCAGTGGGGGCCCAGGCCGGAGCCCGTGACGGTGTGGACCGCAACTCCGAGCCTCGCAGGGGTGAATCCATGCCTGAGGCTGAGGCAGGTGGAGTTGTGGGGGCTTCAGGAGGCCCGAGGGAGGCGGCCCTGGAGGGCGGGAACGCTGAGGAAGACTCCGACATCAGGCCAGCTGAGGAGAGGGAGGTGGAGGAGCAGGCGCAGGGCGTGAACCGCATGATGGTCTCGCGCCACTTCCCCATGAGCGGCTTCAGCCTAACGGTCCTAAATCTGATGCACTCGATGATGAACCGTTTGTCCGACAACCACGTCATACTTCCGCCAAATGACGACCGCGTTTTGGTCTGGCACCAGACCAGGCCGCGCTTGTCTGAACACGGCTCAGCGGCCATGGCCGGGTTATCCGAGGTCCAGGTACCATTGGAGGAATCGGGGGAGGGGCCCGCTGAGGAAGCCCCGAATCAGGAGGTGGAGCAGGCTGAGGAAGCCCAGGAGGTGCAGCAGGCAGAGGAAGCCCAGGAGGCCAAGGCACCCGAGGAGGCCTCTTTATTGAAGACGGCCACCAAGGAGTCTGAGGAGCCCAGCTTGCGGGATATGCCACAGGAGCCTGTCGCCCCTGAGAGTGAGCATTCGAGGGGCGGGGGGGAGTTGGGAGGGATGGAGACACTGGCATCTGCAGGCCGGATCTGGGGACCAGGGATCCCGAGGAGGGGGCAGGCTCAGACGGGGGGGTGTGCCTCAGGAGGGGAGGCCGGGAGTCAGGGCCTCCTTTAATCGAAGGCCAGAGGGGCCCAGTAGAAGCCCAACCTCATAACGACTTCTTTGGTTTGGGGTGAAAATAAGCTGCCCTCTACCAACCCTGGTAAAGGTCTGAGATGAACAGTGCCAGTTATGAGCCCACAGGTGAAGGTCAGTGGAGGCAGGTGTTCGAGAGGGAGCTTGAGAGGACATGGAAGAGAACAAGCAAATGGCAGACCTCATATTTGGTTCATAGCTTTTAAAAATGTCAAGATTCTTGGAAAGTTGATCCCAAAACATTATGAACTTATACAGGAGCACTTGGTCAAAATGAAATATTTAGGGGATTGAGGAACTCAGGAGCTTCCCCATAGAATTTGTTATTGAGGTGAAGCATATTTTGGCGAAAAAGTTCTGGCCAAAACATCCAGAATGCATCAGACCCAAAGGATTCTGATCCTTGAGCACAAGTAATCAGTAGCACAGGGTGACAGATGTACCAGAAAAAAAGAAATAATGTCATTGTGAAAATGATCAAGCAGCAGCAAATGAGGGCCATGGAAGTGTTGCATCCGCCAGAAGGAAGGCCCCCAGTTACTCTTTGCTTAGTTGCTTCTGTCCTCCTGCTTCTCCTAAGGGTAGAGTACTGGATATCTTGCCATTCCTTAGGTGTTGGGATGTTTTTTCTGTGAATGTCTGGTCCCAAAGTCTATTATTCCTCTCTAAAGAAACAGCTGAATGCCAGGATGAGAACTCCAAAGAAGAGGCGCAGGGCACCAAAAGTGAGGGGAAAGAAAAGAAGTATAACAGAAAACAAGAAGAACCAGAAAAGGATCTGGACCCAGCAAAGGAGAGGCCCAGAAAGTCCAGGTATCTGTGTATAGCTTTGAAAATAACCCAGCTGTTCCCAGGCATTTACCAATTTTGCTTTTGCTTTTTAATTCTCGGAGTAAATTAAGAGAACGTTGGTTTGAAATTAGTTCAACAACTCAAATTTACCTAATGTTTATAGAACATTCCTGTTCCCAGTAATATAAAGAGCTTGAAGTGAAATACACTTCATGGCTTCTCATTTGTTCTTATGAGGTCTTTTGTCCTCTATCTGTAAGACTACCAACAAGTTGTAAATGTGTCAGTACCTAAGACCAGTATTTCTTTAGAAAACAATGACTAAAAGCAGCAGCAACTGGGCTGTGCACTAGTTTGGCCTTCATTTCTTGACCACAGAAGTGCAGTCGCCTGCATTAAGAGAAGACCCCTTTTAGAGCGTAACTACTTACGAATAGCAAACGGTTCAGAATTTCAAGTAGGACCACTTTTAGTGATTAGTAGTGAAATATTTGTTCAGTTGTAGATTTGGGTATTTTATATGACAGTCAAAAGAAACAGTCATAGGATGACTGATGTTTATCACTGAGTTGGTAGTGAAGGTATATGTATTGTCTTTTAATGATTAACATTTTCTCACTGGTTTTCATAGTGATGTGTTTCATAATAACAGCCTCTTTCTCATATGGTAGACATGGAAACCGAGGGTCTGGGAGGGCAAGGGAGTATCATCTGTGGAGTGAGCACAGGCTTTTAAGGTAGAGTGATTTTAGTCCCAGACTAGCCTCTCAAAGGAAGGGGGGAAAAAAAGCATTTATGGTGTTGGGCAAGAGGGAGACAAGATTGGTAGGATCACATGATTGAAGCCCTCGGGTTGTATATGCACCCAATATCCAGGGTGAAGGTTACAAGAGTAAAATGGGTTTTTCTTCTCTACTTGTTGAGATACAACCCTCAGATGCACCAGACTGTTTTCTTAGATCTAGAAAGTTTCTGGTGCTGACTGATGCTGTATAATCGTTCATTTTCTCTCATTTCTTCCTGCAGTTTGGAAGACTAGAAAGAAGACAAAGAAGAAAGGATCCATTGTTCGCTATTTTTAGATTTTTCAGAAGCCCATGGGAATATTATTTACATTGATTTCCTTCCAAAATCCATCCCCCAAAAAGCAACTGTCTAATAATATCTAATAAAAAATCCAATATCTAATTGGGTTTTATCTTCCACAGATATATTTGACAGCATTTGTTCTAGTTAAAACTAAGTTTTAAAGTAGTAAACTCAAATGTAGATAGATTTATGTATATAAATAATCCTGATTTAAATCTCTTTAAAAATGAGAAGCCGTTTTACATCATTGGAAGGCATCATCACATTCCATCATTTGATAAGCCTGTTGTAAATTCTTTTATTGCAGTCCCCCCAAAAATTTGTATTTAAAACAGTTCTGTAAAGACAGAAATAGAGGTCAGGGCTTTAGATCTGAACTTGTTTACTGTACTAGTCACTAGCCATGTGTGGCTGCTGAGCATTGAAAATGTGGCTACTCTTAGTTGAAATGTGCTACAAATGTAAAAAATGGTGTAAAGTCTCATTAATAACTACCCATTGAAATGATAATCTACTATTAAATATAGCATTAAAATTATTTTCTCCAGTTCCTTTTTAATTTTTCAAAAATTTATTTATTTCTACACGTGGGCTTTCTCCTCTTACGGTGCACAGGTTCTCACTGAGGTGGCTTCTCTTGTGGAGCATGAGCTCTAGGGCAAACGGGCTTCAGAGCTGGGCACATGGGCTTAGTTGCACCTCAGCATGTGGGATCTTCCTGTACCAGGGATTGAACCTGTGTCCCCTGCACTGCAAGGTGGATTCTTAACCACTAGACCACCAGGGATGCCCTCTTTTTACTTTTTAGATGTGGCTACTAGAACATTTAAAAGTACACAGGACTTGTGTTATATGTGTATTTCATAGTACTGCTTGGTGCTTTTGAAGGAAACCTGAGGGATGGCCCAGCTTGCCTGGAGGCCAGATGGTACTGCTGAGCCTGAGCCCAGACGCTGATTTGGAGCACTGGTTCTCAAAGTTTGGCCCTTAAAATAGCATTATTAGCATCACCCATGAACTCTTAGGCTCCACTCAAGACCTGTGAATCAGAAACTGGGAGTGGGGCTCAGTAGTCTGTGTTTTAACAAGCCCTCCAGGGGATTCTGATGCAGCCAAGGTTTGAGAAGCGCTGGTTGACAGCCACAGGGGGAGAAGTTGAGACCCACCTATGGTGACCAGTCTTCGTTCACTGCCTTGGGGCTGCTGGAGGTAAATTGAACAGGACGGTAGGGGCTGGACTGGCGAGGAAATTAGGATTCACAGGGGCTGAGACAGACAGAGGCTGTGGATAGGGGATGGCACCAGAAAAATATCCAGGGACAGAGCTGGTTCCAGAAAGTCACAGACATGATACCGGGTATATGAAGTCTAAGAGAAGCTTCACTCAGCAGGAATGGATAGTAGATACATACAGAGTTGCCTGTGAGGATGTATGCATATGCAAGCATACAGAAAGGCATGCAATGGAAAGATAAACCACATTTAGGATGGTGGTTACGTCTTGGGGAAAGAGAAAGACAGCGATCCTATTGGGGAGGGATACATAGTGGGCTTCAACTGTATCTCTAATTTACATTTCTTAAACTGAGTGGTGGTTAAATAGTGTTTATACTAGTATTCTTTATAATTTTGTGCAGATCGGAAATATGTCACAATAAGTAAAAAAGAGAAAAGGGAGAAAGTGGCCTTAATCTTTGAACTCTGTTTAAGGTAATAAAAAGATAAAGTTGTAGATGACCAGAGTGGAGGATCAGAGAAGGGGAAGGGCCTGGGGGTTTGAGACTAGACAGGCTCATTTCTGCATTTACTTCAGGCTTCTTAGGTATCTGAAACATGGTCTAGCTGGAACAAACTTTGTTCCCACGGGCTCGGCTCCTGACCTTCTTGTAGATAACTGATAATATACAGTCATGTTCTGTGGTGGCATGGCTTCTATTCTAACTGTGTGCACATGCAAATACACACACTACATCCACCTATTCCATCAAAACCAACCCCTGCACTGAACCTTTAAATGGCTGGGACCTTAAGGGTCTTATCTTTCTATCTTTCTTTCTTTCCCAAAGCCCTAGGCAATGAATTTTCCTCTTCGTAGGTATTTAATGTCAATTAAAG
Source organism: Bos grunniens (assembly GCF_055505025.1). NCBI lineage: Eukaryota > Metazoa > Chordata > Mammalia > Artiodactyla > Bovidae > Bos > Bos grunniens. Next base: position 141,027,948 of record NC_141194.1, read on the forward strand.
TGAAGTAAACTTAGGATCCACACAACTTTTTTTTTTTTGGTCACGAGTGTTGACATTTTAAAATGTATTATATTATTTCTTATGGCTAGAACCACATGGTGTGACAGAAGGCAAAGCACTCCCTGTCTCCATTATTTCAACTAAAACAGCAGGTCAACTAGTACAATTTGAGGCCCTTCAACCTGGTTCTGATTTGTTAGTATTTCTGTGGTGCTAGTTGTTAAAACAGTATTGCTTCCAGGCCCAGGCAGAGATATCTCTGTCTTGAGCTCTATGCTCTAGAGGGCCACTTTGGTCCTCTTCGAGCCACACCCATCCCACCAGGGCCAGGAGCCCAGCCCATGGGAACAAGGGCTGTGTCCCTGCTAGCCCATGCTCCAGGTACCTGGCAGCCCTGAACAGTCCCTAGCCTGCTTCCAGGGCCCGTGTGCTCCTCTTAGACCTGTCCTGGGGAGGGCTGACTGCACTCACTGCTGGGGTGGGTGCTCCCAGGCCCAAGGAGGGGTTGTAGGCCAAGAAGGGAATGCGGCCTGGCCTAGGAGCCAGGGCATGGGCGGGGGAAGAGAAGGAGGGCAGCTCTTCCCACACCATCAGGGCAGAACTTAGAGGAGTCTGAGAATACTAAATCCCAACCTGGCCTTTCAGCTCATTAGGATGGTACATTTGTCATTGAAGGAGATACAACTTATTTAATGGTTTATCATTTGATTTGAACATTTCAAATATTATTAGACATGTGTATCCCCAACTGAACTCTTTTTCTGAACCTTGCAAATAGGACAAATGTTTCAGGCAGGCCAGATTAAATATCTGCTCTATCACCCCTTTCCCTTTTTACTCCATGTTACACCTATTCCTGAGCATACTGGGCATGATGCTTCTGAAAATGTTTTTTAACAGGTACTTATTTTTTAGTTGAAGTATAAATGCTTTACAGAATTTTGTTGTTTTCTGTCAGACATCAACATGAACCAGCCATAGGTATATATTTGTCCTCTCCCTCTTGAAACTCCCTCCCATCTGCCTCCCCATCCCACCCCTCTAGGTTGATACAGAGCCCCTGTTTGAGTTCCCAAAGTTATATAGCAAATTGCCAGTGGCTATCTATTTTACTTATGGTAATTAAGTTTCCATGTTACTCTCTCCATACATCGCACCCTCTCCTCCCACCCTCCCATGTCCATAAGTCTCTTCTCTATGTCTGTGTCTCCATTGCTGCCCTGCAAATAAATTCATTGGTACCATCTTTCTAGTTTCCATATATATATTTAGTATACAATATTTATCTGTCTCCTTCTGACTTACTACACTGTGTATAATAGGCTCTAGGTTGATCTACCTCTTTAGAACTGACTTAAATGCATTCCTGTTTATGGCTGAGTAATATTCCATTGTACATATGTACCACAGCTCCTTTATTTCTTCATCTTTTGATGGACATCTATGTTGCTTCCATGTTCTAGCTATTGTAAACAGTACTACAATGAACACTGGGGTATGTGTGTCTTTTTCAATTTTTATTTCCTCAGGGTATATGCCTAGGAGTGGCATTGCTGGGTCGTATGGTGGTTTTATTGCTAGGTTTTTTAAGGAATCTCTATACCGTCTTCCATAGTGGCTGTATCAATTTACAGTCCCACCAACAGTGCAAGAGGGTTTCCTTTTCTCCACACCCTCTCCAGCATTTATTGTATGTAGACTTTTAATGATGGGCATTCTGACTGGTGTGAGGCAAGTTCTCATTATACTTTTGATTTTCATTTGTCTAATAAAGAGCCTCTTGATGAAAATGAAAAAAGAGAGTAAAAAAGCTGGCCTATAACTCAACATTTAAAAAACTAAGATCATGGCATCAAGTCCCATCACTTCACGGCAAATAGATAGGGAAAGAATGGAAACAGTGAGAGACTTTATTTGGGGGGGCTCCAAAATCACTGCAGATGGTGACTGCAGACATGACATTAAAAGACGCTTGCTCCTTGGAAGAAAAGCTATGACAAACCTAAACAGCATATTAAAAAGCAGAGACATTACTTTGCTGACAAAGGTCCCTATAGTCCAAGCCATGGTTTTTCGAGTAATCATGTATGGATGTGAGAGTTGGCCCGTAAAGAAGCTGAGCACTGAGGAATTGATGCTTGTGAACTGTGGTGCTGGAGAACTCTCATTGAGAGCCCTTGCACTGCAAGGAGATCCAACCAATCAATCCCAAAGGAAGCAAGTCCTGAATACTCATCGGAAGGGCTGAGGCTGAAGCTGAAGCTCCAATACTTTGGCTACCTGATGCAAAGAACTGACTCCTTAGAAAAGATGCTGAGGAGAAGGGGACAACAGAGGATGAGATGGTTGGATGGCATCACCAACTTGATGAGCGTGAGTTTGAGCAAGTCCTGGAATTGGTGCTGGACAGGGAAGCCTGGCATGCTGCAGTCCACGGAGTCACAAAGAATCGAACACGACTCAGTGAGTGAGCCAAATAATGAGTGATGTTGAGCATCTTTTCATGTGTTTGTTAGCCATCTATATGTCTTCTTTGGAGAAATACCTGTTTAGGTCTTTTTCCCACTTTTTAATTGGATTATTTGTTTTTCTGGTATTGTATGAGCTATTTGTATATTTGGAAATTAATCCTTTGTCAGTTGTTTCATTTGCTATTATTGTCTCCCATTCTGAGGGTTGACTTTTCACCTTAGTTATAGTTTCCTTTGCTCTGCAAAGACTTTTAACTTTAACTAGGTTCCAGTTGTTACCTTTGTTTTTATTTCCATTACTGTACGATCTTGCTTTGATTTCTGTCATCAAGTGTTCTATGTTTTCTTCTAAGAATTTAATATTTGCAGGTCTTACATTTAGGTCTTTAATATATTTTGAGTTTACCTTTGTGTATGGTGTTAGGAAATGCTCTAATTTCATTCTTTTACATGTAACTATCCAGTTTTCCCAGCACCACTTATTGAAGAGGCTATCTTTGCTCCATTGTATATTCTTGCCTCCTTTTTCAAAAACAAGGTCCCAATAAGTGTGGGGGTTATTTCTGGGCTCTCTATTTTGCTCCATTTGTCTGTATCTATGTGTTTGCGCCAGTACCATACTGTTTTGATGACTGTAGCTTTGTTGTATAATCTGAAGTCAGGAAGGCTGATTCCTCCAGCTCCATGCTTCTTTCTCAAGACTCCTTTGGCTATTTGGGGTCTTTTGTTTCTTCATATGAATTGTGAAAAAAATTCTAGTTCTGTGGGGAAAAGCCATTGGTATTTTCATAGGGATTGCATTCAATCTGTAGATTGCATTTGGTAACATTGTCATTTTCACAATATTGATTCCTCCAACCCAGGAACATGGAATATCTCTCCATCTGTTCACATCATCTTTGCTTTCTTTCATCAGTATCTTTCTGTTTATACAGTTATACAGTTCTTTTGTCTCCTTATGTAGGTTTATTCCTAGATATTTTATGCTTTTTGATGCGATGGTGAATGGGATTGTTTCCTTAATTTCTCTTTCTGATTTCTCATTGTTAGTATATAGGAATGTAAGTGATTTCTGTGTATTGATTTTGTATCCCGTTACTTTGCTAAATTCACTGATTAGCTCTAGTAATTTTCTGATACTATCTTTAGGGTTCTATGTGTAGAGTATCATGTCATCTGCAATCAGTGAGGCTTTACTTCTTCTTTTCCCATCCAGATTACTTTTATTTCTTTTTCTTCTCTGATTGCCATAACTAGGACTCCAAAACTATGTTGCATGATAGGAGAGTGAGCACCCTTGTCTTGTTCCTGATCAGAGAGGGAATGCTTTCAGTTTTTCCCCATTGAGAATGTTTACTGTGGGCTTGTCATATATGGACTTTTCTATGTTGAGGTAGCTTCCTTCTATGCCCATTTTTTCGAGTGTTAATCACAAATGGGACCTGAATTTTATCAAACGCTTTTTCTGCATCTATTACATGGTTTTTATCTTTCAATTTGTTAATAAGCTGTATCACATTGGTTTGCATATATCGAAGAATTCTTGCATCCCTGGAATAAACTCAACTTGATCATGGTGTATGACCTGGTTAATGTGTTATTGAATTCTGTTTGGTAGAATTTTGTTGAGAAGTTTTGCATCTATGTTCATCAGTGATACTGGCCTGAAATTCCAAAAATGCCTCATTCTAATAGCCCATCTTGCTATAGTACTTGGATCTAGTCCCTAGTCCAGACTGGAGTAGAAATACAAACCATCTTGCCCCTCTACTGCACTACCCTCCACTGCTCACTTTCTTTGCTTCCTAGGTGTTTGTATACAAAACTTCAATACCACCTCTTCCCCATGCAAATACCCACCTGGAAGCCATCAGCTTGCTCAGGCACACCTAAGTGGAGGCCCTTTATGCCCTGCACCACCTCTTAAGAACATTTCATTTCTCTGAAAACCTTCAGGTCTGAATTGTCAATATCCTATTTGATTGCCCTCCTCATGACAGACTACAGAACAGGTTCTGTTGTAATTGTTTTCATATGCAAAGATCAAACAAGTTACAAACAAGCGGAATGCTTTGAAGAATGTGTCTCTGGGCATGAAAAAATAAACTGTGTTTAAAAACAGAGGTGTTCACTGTGAGAAAAATTAATAATGGTGAGTTCTCAGAATAAGAATGACCTAATAGAAGTTCACTCTGAGAAGAGAGAAGGTATAACAGCTAATCTACCAGAATTACCTGGGTAAAGGGCATCCACCTAAATGAAATTTCATGAAGAAAATACGAAGGAACTAAAATTCAGTTAGTCAAGAACCTAGCATTATCAAAAAGGTAAAGATACAGATGTTTTATAGAGAAAGTACAAAAATCCAGCACGTGATTGTGTGGTATTGACAGGGTAACAGGCAGGAAGACCAGAGGTCTACAAACAGAGGAAACAGGCTGTAATTGTCAGACATATTTCTCTCTCTCAAACAGTAGGAGGAAACAAACTAGAGATATTTTTTTCCTTCCCTATAAAAATTTAAAAGGAGTTTTCTCTAAAAATACTGTGTTGCCATAATGACACCTGGTTTCACCTGAAGTTAACTATTCTAAAACCTTGAGTTAACCAATGCATTTTTCTTATGGAAATGTTTGTCTTAAGCTATGTTAATGTACTATGCATTTACCCCAAACTCTGTCTTCAAGTCGGGTCCGCCTAATGGCTCAGAACCTACTTGACAAATGAGTATGTTACACTCAGATGTTGTTCACCTAATGTATGTAAACAAAACTATTTGTAGGGTAATCTGCCCTTCTGCAAGATTCAAGTCAATCGTTTCATGGCCCGGGATGAATCATCTGGTGCCAAGATGATCCCAAAATGCATCTTATGAATGAGGGGCCTGGTGCCATTCTGAGTTTTAAGACATTCCTTTCTTTGATTAACAGACTGCTAATGGCCACCCACTCCAGTGTTCTTGCCTGGAAAATCCCATGGATGGAGGAGCCTGGTAGGCTGCAGTCCATGGGATCACACAGAGTCAGACACAACTGAAGTGACTTAACAGCAGTGACTATATAACATCCAGCTGAAGACTAGCAGGGGTACTCTTTCAGCCCCCTTCTGATGTCTATGTCAGAAGCTTTCTGTATTTCCTTTATACTTAATAAAACTTTGTTACACAAAAGCTCTGAGCGATCAAGCCTCATTTCTGGCCCTGGACAGAATTCTTCTTCTCCAGAGGTCAAGAATCCTGGTGTCTTTTCGTTCAGCAACAACCATTCAGTACCATGTTATACCATCATCTGGAAAACCAAGGACCCATTGGTTTTCCTCAACCATTACACTCAGAAGTGAAAAAGCACAGTTACATCTAGTCCTGCATTTCTGTTTAAGCAAAGTAGCCCCAAGGTATCAGAGGCAGAAACAGTGAAAGATATACTAACACTCTTCTGGGCTTCCCAAGAAAATGAGGTAGGCACTGCACAGGAATCCAAAGGGAGCTCACAGTATTTGATGTGTTTCTGGGATGGAATAAAGGGGAAGGACTTAGAGAGGAAATTTTAACCAACTTCCAGTAAACCTAAGTGAAAATAGGGTGGTAGGTGCCTTGGAGAACCAGCCTATTAACCAACTGACTCTTAGGGCAAATGATTCTACATCTTTATTCCTTTGCCTGAAGTTCTTAATGCAGGAAATGCTACAAGTTGTAGACTGTGAGGCAAGATAGGAAGGAAGGAGTCAAAACTTGCTGGGCTACTTGTACCCATCCCTCATAGCTAACCATCCCTCTCATCCTGACTCCTCTCCTTTTCCACTCCCCATTTTGAACTTCTCTCTTCTCTGTGGTTGAGGGTGACTGGTTCACAAGTGATGTGGGGGCTGTCCAGCCTAGTAACTTTTGATGAATGGGGTTAAGAAAGTGTGTGTGTGTGTGTGTGTGTGTGCTCAGTCATGTCAGACTCTTTGCAAGCCCATGGGCTGTAGCCCGACAGCCTCCTCTGTCCAGGGGAGTTCCCAGGCAAGAATACTGGAGTGGGTTGCCATTTCCTGCTCCAGAGGACATTCTGGACCCAGGAATTGAACCTGCATCTCTTGCAAATCCTGCACTGGAAGGCAGTCTTTACCAGTATGCCACAGGGTGGGGGTGAGGGCATATAGCCTTGCTTTGGGCTAAAACCTTGAAGCAGAAGCTCCTGAGTGGAAGGCACTAAAAGTTTGGGTACATGGCATTCTCCACCTCAATGCTGGAGTGAGAGGGGAAGACAGCTCTCCACTGGCCCCAGACTTTCTTCACTGTGGTAAGCTTGTTGTCTGCCTGATTGGAAGTATGGCTTTTGGCATCTGTAGAATTTTTAATTTCAGCAAGGTCTTAAGACCTTCAACAATACGATATGTAGGACGTGCAATACATTTCTGGGCAATCAAAGACAGGGTCACAGTGAAATTGGGGCAAGACCCCAAACACTAATGGACTAACCAGAGGAGTACAGTAATCCCCAAGAAATGTTCTGTCTCATAGGGAGGTGCTTACTGTTTCCAGGCCTGGAACAGATTGACATGGGGCATGTGTAAAGAGTGTTCCATATAAGTGTTCTATCACTTACAATTAGTACCAGAAGTATACTATTACCCAATTCACAGGCATTAGGGTCCCCCAGGGACACAGGGAAGGTGATTTAAGGGGTAGTGAACTGATTGGGAAACTAGTCTTTACAAAGCATGGAGTAGCAATGAAAAACTGAGACATTTAACGAAGCACGCAGTCCACAATCTTTGGACTAAATCATCGGGACTTTTACATTACAGACACCTTTTTTTCCTTTGTCAAGGAAAATAACCTGTTAATAACTCCAAGACAACATTTTTGCATCCTCTCTTCTAAAGCACATTGTCCCAGGATAACCACTTTATAAGTAAATTGCAACAATGTACCCAGCATCACAGCCCTTTCCTGAAAGCAGAAATCTCATAGGCAAGGGAAAGGATTCAAAACAATATGGGAAAGCCATACGTAGACAGTCAAGACCTAGGCAAGTTAAGACAACAACTGTTAAATGGTAATAGTTATCCCAAATAGACAAAACAAGTCTCATCAAATTTAAGAAAACTGAAATTTTAAAAAATATCTTTTTGCATTGAAATGTTATAAAACTAGGAATCAAAAATACGGAGAAAATGGAAAATTCACAAATACATGGAAACTAAATAGTGCACTCCTCAACACTTAATGGGTCAAAGAAATCAAAGGGAAATAAAAACAATGTATTGAAACAAACAAAAATATAATCAACATATAATTTATGCATCAAAAACATTTTTTGTGTGTGTCTGTTTAATGATTTTTTTTAATTTTATTTTATTTTTAAACTTTACATAATTGTATTAGCTTTGCTAAATATCAAAATGAATCCGCCACAGGCATACATGTGTTCCCCATCCTGAACCCTCCTCCCTCCTCCCTCCCCACACCATCCCTCTGGGTCATCCCAGTGCACCAGCCCCAAGCATCCAGTATCGTGCATCGAACCTGGACTGGCAACTCGTTTCTTACATGATATTCTACATGTTTCAATGTCACTCTCCCAAATCCTCCCACCCTCTCCCTCTCCCACAGAGTCCATAAGACTGTTCTATACATCAGTGTCTCTTTTGCTGTCTCGTACACCAGGTTATTGTTACCATCTTTCTAAATTCCATATATATGCGTTAGTATACTGTATTTATGTTTTTCCTTCTGGCTTACTTCACTCTGTATAATAGGCTCCAGTTTCATCCATCTCATTAGAACTGATTCAAATGTATTCTTTTTAATGGCTGAGTAATACTCCATTGTGTATATGTACCACAGCTTTCTTATCCATTCATCTGCTGATGGACATCTAGGTTGCTTCCATGTCCTGGCTATTATAAACAGTGCTGCGATGAACATTGGGGTACACGTGTCTCTTTCCCTTCTGGTTTCCTCAGTGTGGATGCCCAGCAGTGGGATTGCTGGATCATAAGGCAGTTCTATTTCCAGTTTTTTAAGGAATCTCCACACTGTTCTCCATAGTGGCTGTACTAGTTTGCATTCCCACCAACAGTGTAAGAGGGTTCCCTTTTCTCCACACCCTCTCCAGCATTTATTATTTGTAGACTTTTGGATCGCAGCCATTCTGACTGGTGTGAAATGGTACCTCATAGTGGTTTTGATTTGCATTTCTCTGATAATGAGTGATGTTGAGCATCTTTTCATGTGTTTGTTAGCCATCTGTATGTCTTCTTTGGAGAAATGTCTATTTAGTTCTTTGGCCCATTTTTTGATTGGGTCATTTATTTTTCTGGAGTTGAGCTGTAGGAGTTGCTTGTATATTTTTGAGATTAGTTGTTTGTCAGTTGCTTCATTTGCTATTATTTTCTCCCATTCTGAAGGCTGTCTTTTCACCTTGCTAATAGTTTCCTTTGATGTGCAGAAGCTTTTAAGGTTAATTAGGTCCCATTTGTTTATTTTTGCTTTTGTTTCCAATATTCTGGGAGGTGGGTCATAGAGGATCCTGCTGTGATGTATGTCAGAGAGTGTTTTGCCTATGTTCTCCTCTAGGAGTTTTATAGTTTCTGGTCTTACGTTTAGATCTTTAATCCATTTTGAATTTATTTTTGTGTATGGTGTGAGAAAGTGGTCTAGTTTCATTCTTTTACAAGTGGTTGACCAGATTTCCCAGCACCACTTGTTAAAGAGATTGTCTTTAATCCATTGTATATTCTTGCCTCCTTTGTCAAAGATAAGGTGTCCATATGTGCGTGGATTTATCTCTGGGCTTTCTATTTTATTCCATTGATCTATATTACTGTCTTTGTGCCAGTACCAGACACATTAACAACTTGAAAAATAAAAACCATATGATTATCTCAGTAGATGCAGAGAAAGCCTTTGACAAAATTCAACATCCATTTATGATAAAAACTCTCCAGAAAGCAGGAATAGAAGGAACATACCTCAACATAATAAAAGCTATATATGACAAACCCACAGCAAACATTATCCTCAATGGTGAAAAATTGAAAGCATTTCCTCTAAAGTCAGGAACAAGACAAGGGTGCTCACTTTCACCATTACTATTCAACATAGTTTTGGAAGTTTTGGCCTCAGCAATCAGAGCAGAAAAAGAAATAAAAGGAATCCAAATTGGAAAAGAAGAAGTAAAACTCTCACTATTTGAACATGACATGATCCTCTACATAGAAAACCCTAAAGATTCCACCAGAAAATTACTAGAAATAATCAATGACTATAGTAAAGTTGCAGGATATAAAATCAACACACAGAAATCCCTTGCATTCCTATACACTAATAATGAGAAAACAGAGAGAGAAATTAAGGAAACAATTCCATTCACCCTTGCAACGAAAAGAATAAAATACTTAGGAATATATCTACCTAAAGAAACTAAAGACCTATATATAGAAAACTATAAAACACTGGTGAAAGAAATCAAAGAGGACACTAATAGATGGAGAAATATACCATGTTCATGGATTGGAAGAATCAATATAGTGAAAATGAGTATACTACCCAAAGCAATTTATAGATTCAACGCAATCCCTTTCAAGCTACCAACAGTATTCTTCACAGAGCTAGAACAAATAATTTCACAATTTGTATGGAAAAACAAAAAACCTTGAATAGCCAAAGCGATCTTGAGAAAGAAGAATGGAACTGGAGGAATCAACCTACCTGACTTCAGGCTCTACTACAAAGCCACAGTTATCAAAAACATTTTAAAGAAGAAAGTTTATAGTAATAAGTGCCTACATTAATTTTAGAAAAATATTTCAAACAACCACACATTATACCTCAATAAACTAGAAAAAAATTGAGCCCAAAGTTAAGAAAAACATGGAAATAAAGATTTGTAAATAAATGAAATAGAGAACATGAAAACAGAAAAAAGATCAATGAAACTAAAAGTTGGTTCCTTGAAAAGATAATCAAAATTGAAAAACTTATAGTTAGAACTAGTCATGAAAAGTAAGAGAAGATGCAAAATTATAAATGAGAAGGAACCATTATAAATGATACCACACAAATACAAAGGATTTTAAGGGATAACTATGAACAATTACCAGAGAAGGCGATGGCACCCCACTCCAGGACTCCTGCCTGGAAAATCCCATGGATGGAGGAGCCTGGTGGGCTGCCATCTATGGGGTCGCACAGAGTCGGACACGACTGAAGCGACTGAATAGCAGCAGCATGAACAATTACACAAACAAACCGGATAACCTACAAGAAATGGATAAATTACTGGAATCATACAACCTACAAAGACTGAATCATGAACATACTGAAAATCTGAACAGAACAGTAACAAATAAGGAGACTGAATTGGTAATCAAAAAACTCCCAACACATAAAATTCCAAGGCCAGATGGCTTCCCTGGTGAATTTTACCAAACATTTAAAGAATGAATGCCAATCCATCTCAACTACCAAAAATTCAAAGAGGTGGGAACACTCCCAGACTTCTTTTATGAGACCAGCATTACTCTAATACCAAAACCAGATGAGGATATTATAAGAAATTATGAACCAATATTCCTAATAAAGGTAGACGCAAAATTTCTCAACAAAACACTATCAAATTGAATTCCATAGCACACAATCAGGAGGGATTTACCCCTGGGATGCAAGGAAGGTTCAAATTATACAAATCAGTAAATGTCACATTAATAGAATGAAAGATAAAATCATATGATCATCTCAACAAGTGGCAAAAAAAAGAATTTGACAAAACTCAACATCCTTTCATGATTAAAAAAAAAATCTCAGCAAATTAGGTTGGAAGGCACATACTTCAACATAATAAAGGCCACCTGCATATGCCCACAGATAACATCATCCTCAATGCAGAAAAATTGAAAGCTTTTCCTCTAAGAACAGAAACAAGATAAGGGTGCCCACTTTCACCACTCCTATTCAGGATTGTACTCAAGTCTCAGAGAAAGTAGGCAAGAAAAATAAAAGACATCAAAATCAGAAAGGACGAAGTTAAATAGTCTGTTTGCAGATGATATGATCTTATATACAGAAAACCTAAAGACTGCATTAAAAAATTTTAAACTCAGTGAATTTGGTAAATTTGCAAGACCTACGATCAACATATAAAAGTCAGTTGCATTTCTATACACTAAGGACAAAGTATCTGAAAAAGAAATAATGAAAATAATCTCATTTACAATACAGCAAACACAGTAAAATACTTAGAAATACATTTAACCAAGGAGGTAAAAAGATCTATACACCAAAACAATAAGACACTGAGGACAGAAATTGAAGAAGACAGAAAGGGAAAGATATCCCCATTTCCTATATAAAAAGAATATTGTTAAAACGTCCATACTACCCAAAGCCAATTACACATTCAATGCAATTCCTATCAAAATTCCAATGACATCTTTTGACAGAATATAAAAAGAAATCTACAATTTGTGTGGAAACACAAAAGACTCCAAACACCCAAACAATCCTGAGAATGAACAACAAAGCTGGAGAGATCACACTGCCTGATCTCAAACTATATTACAAAGTATAGTATTTGAAACAGCATGGAACAATGGAACGTAATCAAGAGCTCAGAAATAAGCCCATGCATAATCGGTCAACTAATATTTCACAAGGGAGCCAAGAATATTTAGCGGGAAAAGACTCTTCAATAAATGGTACTGGGTAAAACAAGTTATCCCCATGAGAAGAATAAAATTGGACTCCTATTTTATAGCACTCACAACAATTCACTTGAAATGGGTTAAAGACTTAAATTTAAGACCTGAAACCATGAAACTCTTGGAATAAAACACAGCTTTCCCATGACAAGCTCCTTGACCTAGGTTTTGGCAAAAAAAAAAAAACAAAAAACTGTTGGGGTATGAGGCTAAAAGTACAGGCAGCAAATGCAAAAATAGACAAGTGAGACTACATCAAATAAAAAAGCTCATGCACAGCCAAGGAAACAACAAAATGAAAAGCCAATCTATGGAGTGGGAGAAAATTTCTTCAAATCATCTATCTGAGAAACGGTTAATATAGGAACTCATTCAATACTGTTCAAATGACTATTATCAAAAAGACAAAACAAGTGTTGGCAAGGATATTAAAGGAAAGGGAACCCTTGTACACTGTTGGTGGGAATGTAACTTGGAACAGGCACTATGTAAAAGTGCATAAGGTTTCCTCCAAAATATTAAAACTAAAACCATATGACCCAGAAATCCCACTTCTGGACATATAGCCAAAGAGAATTTAATAACTACCGAAAGAAATGTCTGCAGCCCCTTGTTCATTGCAACATTATTCACAAGAGCCAAGACATGGAAACAATCAAAGTGCCTGTACACGAATGGATAAACAAAACGTGTGTGTAAACGTATATACATATATACACAATGAAACATTATTTGGTCATAAAAAGGAGGAAATCCTGAATGTCAAGACAACATGGATAAACCATGAACGCATTATGCTAAGTGAAATAAGTCAGAGAAAGACAGATACTGTATGATCTCACCTATATGTGGGATCGAAAATTGAGCCAAACTCACAGAAACAGAGAGTAGAATGGTGGCTGCCAGGGGCTGCAGGGACGGGAAATGAGGACATGTTGTTCAAGGGATACAAACTTCCAACTATAAGATGAACAAGTTCAGGGGATCTAATATTCAGTATGGTGACTATAGTTAACAATACTATGTTGTATCCTTCTTCAAAGCTGCTAAGAGAGCAGATCTTAAATATTCTCACAACCACCACCAACACAGAAAAGGTAACTGAATGCGTGTGTGCCCAGTCGTGTCCAACTCTTTCTGACCTCATGGACTGTAGCCCACCAGGCCCCTCCGTCCATGGGATTCTCCAGGCAAGAAGGCTGGAGTGGGTTGCCATTTTCACTTCCAGGGGATTTTCCCAACCCAGGAATGGAACCTGAATCTCCTACACAGCGCCCACATCTCCTGCACTGCAGGCAGATTCTTTACCACTGAACCACCAGGGCAGTTTGCACATAGATGTGCAGTAATATTTTCTAGTTTCTCTGGGATGGCTGAGGAAGGCTGGTCTCTACCTTTCAGATACCCTAGGTCATGCTCATTTACTTTGTGGCCAGTTAGTTAACCTGCCCCTGTCAAATGTCCCTGGAGCTAGACAGACAAGCAGACCTATATATCTCAAACTCAGATTAGAAGTCACAGACATCTGGACTTTCCTGGTGGCTCAGTGGTTAAGAATCCTCCTGCCAGTGCAGGGTCCACGGGTTCCATTCCTACTCCGAAAAGGTTCCACGTGTCAAGGAGCAATGAAGCCCATGGGCCACAACGACTGAACCTGCACTCTAGAGCCCATGCTCTGCAGCAAGAAAAGCCATTGCTCACCCCAACTAGAGAAAGCCCGAGCACAGCAATGAAGCCTCAGTATGGCCAAAAATAAACACACACACACACAAAACAAGTCAGAGCTTCTCCATTCACTAACATGACCTTAGGAAATCCAGTTAGCTGCTCTGGGCCTCAGCTTCCCCATCTGAAAAAAGTGGGCTTGGACAAAGATCTCACTCCCACCTATTCTACATTCTTAGAGTGCTAAGAATGCACAGCCAGACATCCAAAGAGAGGAAAGGGATTACTCAACAAATGATGCCAGAGTTTAGCCATTTACAAAAAGGAAAGTCACCCAGGATCCAAACTTCATGACACATGTCAAAATAACTCCAGAGGGATAAGGGTATACAACATAAAAATCACAAGGAAAACAAGAAAATATATCCTTGAATAGCCTTATGATCAGGTGGTAAAGAATTTTTAAATTCAACGAATATGAAGGAAACAGAAAAGGAAAACATTGGGAAACTTTCTACATCAGAAAAGAAAACCAATATTCTTAGAAATGTAAGCAAACGTAAGAGGCACCTGCAAAATGAGAAAACCACAGCAAAAAGAACAAAGCTTTATGTCCTACCCTCCACCTGATAGCATCTTCATCTCTCAGTGCTCCACACAGGAAAGGCAGGGCCTAAACCCGACCCAGGAACCAGAGGGAAGTTGTGGAAGCTCACGGACCTGAGAACCACGTGACAGCGCCACACCAAACCAGAGGGCTGTTACTAAAAGCCTGAGTAAATACCCAATAGTAGCCACCTGCAAACTGAACCCAGGGTAGGAATGACCGAGGCTCTTACCTAATTTTGTAGATTAGAAAACGCAGGCCCAGAACAGCTAAATGAGATTGCAAAGTCGTAACACCTGGTAAGCATTAACGCCAATTCTGGAACCCAGCTGGGGTTCTGCCTCAGCTGATCCATCTATGAAATGAAGACGTTGGATTAGACCCCTGGTTCTCCAAGTGCAGTAGCCAGACCAGCAGCATGAACCTCACACGAGAAGTCCTTGGCAATGCAAACTCTCAGGTCTCCCCAGATCCAGAATCCTCACCACTGGGATGGGGTCCAGCAATCTGTGGTCCCACAAGCCCTTAGGGTGCTTCCTATGTGCACCGAAGTTTGGAAAACCGCTGGATTCCAGGATGTCTAAGGGCCCTTCTAGACATTTTCGGGAATGTCTGAGCATTGACCTCCAGGCCATTTGGCACAAAATCACACTACTCTTAAGCTAAGCTAAGCTAAGTCCACTTCAGTTGTGTCGGACTCTGTGTGACACCACAGACGGCAGCCTATCAGGCTTCCCCGTCCCTGGGATTTCCAGGCAAGAACACTGGAGTGGGTTGCCATTTCCTTCTCCAGTGCATGAAAGTGAAAAGTGAAAGTGAAGTTGCTCAGTCGTGTCCGACTCTAGTGACCCCATGGACTGGAGCCTACCAGGCTCCTCCATCCATGGGATTTTCTAGGTAAAAGTACTGGAGTGGGGTGCCATTGCCTTCCCTGACACTACTCTTAACCTAGGACCAAAGAGTGGTATACAAAGGAAAAGTCTGATTGCAGTTTGTAATAGTGGGAATACATGCCGCCCCTTGGTGGAACTTACACCTATTGTATGTTAAAAGCTCCCTGTCTGGATTCACTTGCATATGGCATGATGGGACTCCTAAACAGGGCCTTGTTCCTGGGGTCTGCTTAGAGAGAGGACCAATGAGCCCCTCTTCAAAAAAAGCCAAGTGGGGGGTGGCAGGGGGAGGGGCAAAGAAGAGATGGCCTGTCAATCACCTTTTTGCAGCAAATTCTCTTAGGCTTAGAGGCCGCAGGACCAGTTGGAGAAACATGCTGGAGGGAACAGCAGGGGCCAACCTTCCCTGAGCCTCGTTGCTCCCGTTTGACGTGCCCTGGCCTTGGTCAGATTTCAAGGCCAGCTCAAGGCCAGGTGACATGGAGGGAATCTCCTAGTCGGACAGTGAGGTCCTGGCCTGCGTTGAGGCCACCAGACTTTCCATCCCAAGAAGGGGCTCTGCTCCTCAGCCATCCTTGCCTAATCCTGGTCACCCAGCAGGGGTGGCTGTCGCGTAGGCCAAAACCGAGCACCCTCCCTGGCAGCACCCAGCCCCGCAGTCCCCTCAACCCAGCAGGCTTCCGGCCCCACAGCCCCCTCACTCCAGCAGCCTATTAGCCCCACACCCCTCCCTGGCCCAGCAGCCCCCTGGCCCCACAGCCTCCTCAACCCAGCAGCCCCCTGCCCCCACAGCCCCCTCACCCCAGCAGCCCCTGGCCCCACAGCCTCCTCACCCCAGCAGCCCCCTGGCCCAACACCCTCCTCACTGCAGCAGCCCCCTGGTTCCGCAGCCTCCTCACCCCAGCAGCCCCCTGGCCCCAGCAGCCCCATGGCTGCACACAACCCCCTGGCCCCAGCAGACCCTGGCCCCACGGCCTCCTCACCCCAGCAGCCAGAAGGCCCCACACCCCCCTCACTCCGGCAGCCCCCTGGCCCCACAGCCTACTCACCCCAGCAGCCCTCTGGCCAAACACCCCCCTCACCACAGCAGCCCCCTGGAACCACAGCCTCCTCACCCAGCAGCCCTCTGGCCCCACACGCACCTGGCCCCGCAGCTCTCTGACCCCAGCAGCCAATGGCCCCACAGCCAATGGCCCAGCAGCCCCCTGGCACCACAGACTCCTCACCCCAGCAGCCCCCTGGCCCAACACCCGCCTCACTTCAGCAGCTCCCTGGCACCACAGCCTCCTCACCCCAGCAGACCCATGGCCCCACACCACCTGGCCCAGCAGCCCCCTCACCCCAGCAGCCCCCAGCCCACACCCCCTCACCCCAGCAGCCCCCAGGCCTGCAGCCCCCTCACCCAAGCAGTCCCCTGGCCCCACATCCCCCTGGTCCGAGCAGAACCACTGAGGCCACCTTCGCAGTTGGCTCTCACCTCTGCCCCCACTTCCCAGCCAGAGCTATTGAGGTTTTATGTTGGATGAAAGTGACATAAAACCAGCTCTACTGGCCCAACCAGAGCCTGTGCTGTGAAGGATGGAAGGGAGGAGGGGAAGATGGCAGTCGTGTCCAAGGGAGGGTTGAAGCCTTTCAACATTTACTTTGATTTAGGGGAGGCAGCTCTTGAAAGTCAGTGGAGGGATCCCACCTCAAGGGGCCAGAAAGACAGACTACGGTGCCTTGGGCTGCCCACCATCTTTCCCCACCCACACCCTCCTGGCCTGTGTATCTTAATGAGATGATAGAGGACACTTGAGCAACTTGGCCTCGTAGTTCACCAGAGGAACATAAAGGCTCTGAGGTGGGAAAGCAAAAGACCCTTAAGCTGTGCGCAGGAGACTGTTTTCTGTCACAGGGTCTGTGGCACGGAGACTGGAATGTGCCACAATTCAGGGAAACCATGCTGTTGAGAACAGGAAGGAAGAAAAAACTGTTGAGGGGAGGCAAATTCCTCAGGCTTCTCAAGAAAGATGTAGCACGTGTAAGCTGTTTTCAGGACTTGATTAATATCGTTAAGCAACTTAATGCCCCAGAAACTTCCAGTTAGACTAGGCAAAAACAAAATCTAAACATCATAAAGTAATTCATGATACTGAGAGAAAGTATGCCTCTATCAACCTGTACGATAGGAGATACAAAATCATCTTATGAGCTTACAGATGACGAAAATAAATGGAAACCAGGTATTGCAGAGGCAGTTGTTCAGGAAATCAAAAAGAAAACTTGAGGAAAAGTCTGACGGTAAAAGCCACCCTGAAAGAATTCTTTATCTTGGCATGAAAGTTTTGAAGAATGCAGAATTCTCAGAAATATGACTCAGAAAGTCCATGAGCCTATTTTAGAGCACCTGAAATACTTGTCCACAAGTTCTCAGATGCTGGAGAGCCTACGAATTTCACAGTTGAACTTCTCTGAATCCAGTGACTTTCTCAAATGAGGTGCTGAGTGAAACATATCTAATAAAGTCATACCTGGATGATTTTGATCCTTCTGTTCTCATGGACCACAAGTTATAGGCTGCATTGGGTGCTGAATACATTGGAAGAAGAATGTCACTCAGAATGCATTAAGGAACAGGATAGCAAAGAAAATGGAACTGCCAGAATAGGGTACAAAACAACTTTCAAGGACTCATACTTCAGCTACTTTTGTACTCTGGAAACTCCTAAATTTAGAATACTAAGTGGGGTTGGTACAGGTAAAATTCCTGAAGGTCAATTGCAGTTCTTCTTTCATGAGTGTACAAGATCAGTATTTTACTCAACAAGACAAGACACACAGAATGATGACGATGACACAGGGGAAGAATCAAGAGAGAAGAAGCAACACAAGAGGAAGAAAATGATTAATCAGAAGAGGAAGAAGAACCCTAAAATAAACATCACTTTCTTGAATGCAAGCTGCAGTGAGCCAAGGGCGTTAAAGATCATTAGAGAATAGCTTAAACATACGCTGCACTGCTTATACCTTCTTTTAAAAAAAGTTTCTAGGTACCTAATAAGCAGCTTTTAAAAGGTTTTAAAACCAGTCCTTTCTTCTTAGAATTTTAATGGTCTCCACTTTTTTGCCAGATACATAATTTACTGCATCCTTGAACATCCATAGTTTGGTTCTCGTGAAGTACTTTTGTCATAGGTATACACCGACAGCTGTAAAATATCAGAATCCTTACTGCAAACTAAGAGTGGTTTAGAAAGCCTTCCTGAGAAACCAATTGAAGCAGTTTTCAAATTAGCTTACTTGACTTGTGCCTTCATCATTGTGCTGTAGAAATGTAGTCTCTTGTACTCACTAGTACACAATGCACTTTTAACCGAACCATGTGCATGGTTAAGGGTTCCAGTAAGCCACCTTCAGTAACTGTCAGCTTCTTTAAGGATCTTTGCAGTGATGGTTAAATCAAAAGAAATTTGGAGACAAGTGATTCATCACTGGGGTGTCAATAACGTCTTGTCTTCATTTTATACTTAGCAGAGCAGTTTTTGTAGCACTCTACCTTCTAGGAATGCTACCTGTTCACCTTTTGGTAAACTTGCATCAGATTATTTTGTTGAAAGAAGGCTAAAATATCAAGGGGCAAAAGATGCTCTAGAGCTGTGGTCCCCCACGTTTTTGGCACCAGAGATAAGTTTCAAGGAAGACAATTTTTCCACGGACCAGGGAGGAGGGGGATGGCTTGGGGATGATTCAGGTGCATTACATTCATTGTGCACTTTATTTCTATTGTTATTACATCAGGTCCACCTCAGATCATGAGGCACTAGATCCCGGAGGTTGGGGATGCCTGCTCTAGAGCCAGTCAGTCAGTTCAGTCACTCAGTCGGGTCTGACTCTTTGCAACCCCGTGAACTGCACCACGCCAGGCCTCCTTGTCCATCACCAACTCCCAGAGCTTGCTCAAACTTATGTCCATCGAGTCAGTGATGCCACCCAACCATCTCATTCTCTGTCTCTTGCTCTAGAGTAGTGGTTTTCAAAGTGCGGCTCCCAGGGTAATGGTCTAGGAGGTCACATGGTGCAAGTGAGCCCAGCCCTCCACTTTGGCTAAGACAACAGAGGAAGAGGCTCACCTCCATCTAAGACCAACCTTAATTCACTGGCTCCAAGTGTTGACGGTAAAGTGACTAGGACCCAAGGGCTCCTCTGGAGAGGAGACTAGAACACCTTGGAACTTGAGTCACACACCCCTCTGAGGATAATGATTTCCTGGAGGTAGTGGAGAAAAGTGTAAGGCAAAACTAATGACAGAAGAACATAGATCCGGTGATGCCATTTATATAAAGTTTTAAAACATGCCAAAAATGCTATGTACTTTGGGATATAAGTGTATATTTAACAACCTCTTTCATTTCCCAACAATGTAGGCAAAGTACATGGGAATGAAACACCAAACTCATGACACCAGTTACCATTTGAGGAAAGGATGTGCAGACCTCCAACTCCGTTTCTATTGTTTTGTTTCTTAAACTCAGCAGAGATTACCTGGGCCCCAAGGAAGTTTCTATTAGTGCTCATACTAATATTGCTATAGTCTTATGGGTGACTTTAAGTAGTAGACGGGCCTAATCTCTAGAATTGGGGTAAGAAAGTGGTGAAAGGCAGTTCATCAGAGAAAGGGAGTTTGGGGGGAAGGCCTCGTTCTACAATTAGTTAACGTCACATAGACACCCATTCAGGATGGCATTACCAGACTGCTTCTCCAGTATGCTACAATAGCATACTTCACAAGCAGCCTCCCTACATCCCATCTCAAGACCCTCACTGTATGGAACCTCAAAGAATCTTCTTCACCTTTCTGTCTTAAAGTACCAAATGCCTCGAGTCAAGTTGACCTGAGGAAAAGCTATGAAAGTGGAAAAAGACTTGCATCCCTAGCTCCTTTACCTCTTTTTTTAGCAACATCCTGTTAACTCTCAAGCAGTGGCCCCTCGTGTCACTGCCTCTGCTGCTGCTAAGTCGCCTCAGTCGTGTCCGACCCTGTGCAACCCCACAGACGGCAGCCCACCAGGCTCCACCGCCCCTGGTATTCTCTAGGCAAGAACACTGGAGTGGGTTGCCATTTCCTTCTCCAATGCATGAAAGTAAAAAGTGAAAGTGAAGTCACTCAGTCGTGTCTGACCCTCAGTGACCCCACGGACTGCAGCCTTCCAGGCTCCTCCATCCATGGGACTTTCCAGGAAAGAGTTCTGGATTGGGGTACCATTGCCTTCTCCGAGTGGCCCCTGCTGTCCTCCTCAGTTCCACCATCAGCCCCAAGCACCTAGAATCAGGGTCACTGTCACTCCCCATATAGGCCTCCTTTCCCTGGGAACACCCCATGCCCCCAGATCTTTTCTTCATTCCTCTACTCATCTGCTCTCAAGGTTCCCGTCCCAATTCCTCAAGACCCTGCCTAATGTAATACCTGGCTAATGATATAAAGGTAATAGTATTTTCAGGTAGGATGTGATTCCATGTTAACATATAATGTACTTCTCTCTGAAAGGTCCTATGAAATGATGCTAAGATAGGCAATTTCAGACCCTGTGGCAAAGTAGGGGAAGAAAATTTTAGAGGATTTTTAACTTACACTATGTAAAGACACAGCAATTTAGTGTGTAACCTCTCTGATCTCCAAAAGTTGAAATTTAGAATGAGCTAACCACAAAGCAAACAAATATTAACACTGATGCAATTATCTGCCATCTTATATATACTTTTAATGACCAAATTGAATGACTTTTTTTTTTCCTGTGAACTTGTCCCCCTCAATCTAAAGATACTTATGTGTGTGTGTTAGTCACTCTGTCATGTCTGACTCTTTGCAACCTCGTGGACTGCAGCCCACCAGGCTCCTCGGTCCATGGCATTCTCCCAGCAAGAAGACTCGAGTGGGTTGCCATTTCCTCCTCCAGGGGATCTTCCCAAGCCAGCGATTGAACTTGGGTCTCCGGCGTTGCAGGCATATTTTTTACCATTCCTCCAGCAATATGAGATGTACCGGTATATAGAGAAATTACCCAAACTTTACCGACATTCAAGGCTCAACTTTAATCTCACCCACTGGGGGCTCTCCAAATTCATAAATGGGATCCTACACAGAGTAGCATTTGACTTGGTAACTTGTACAATTAACCAATATAGAGGAAGCAAGTTGTTTATAGTCATTTAAAAAATGTTCAAGGGGCCTCCTTGGTGGCTCAGGGGTAAAGAATCCGCTTGCCAATGCAGGGGATGTGGGTTCAATTACTGGTCCAGGAAACCTGTGTTCTAGAGTCCGTCTACTGAGTCACTACTGAGCCCACATGCCTAGAGCCATGCTCCACAACAAGAGAAGCCTCCACAGTGAGAAGCCTGCACCCTGCAACTAGAGACTAGACCCTGCTTGCTGCAACTATAGAAAAACCACTGCAGCAATGAAGACCCAGTGCAGGCATACATAAATAAATCTTTAAAATAAATAAATAAATGTCTCAGTATTTACTCTGTTCCAGATATCATTCTAGGTGTTTGGGGGACATAGTGAAGAAAACAGACAATAAGCTCTGCTTTTGCGGCGCTTAATTCTTGGTGGTGCTCGGGGAGGCTGGGGAGTTAAGACAGGAGTAATAAAAACAAAGATAAAATGTATTAAATGGGAAAAGTTCAAAGCTATGAAGGAAATAGATACGGTGGTAATATAAGAGTGTTTGAGGGTGCCACTGTGTGACAAGTTGTAGTCAGCGATGATCCCCTGTGAGTGTTATTTGACTAAAACTTGAATTCGACACCCATGGTGGATTCATATCAATGTATAGCAAAACCAATACAATATTGTAAAGTAATTAGCCTCCAAGTAAAATAAATAAATTTTAGAAAATTAAAAAAAACAAACCAACCTGAATTCCAAGGAGGAGGCCGCTATAGGACAATTTGGGAGGAACATTCCCATGAAAATTACTAAGAACATAAAAGTGGGGGAGGGGGCATTTCTTCTGTACAGAAGGCAAGCAATTACTGATTGAGTGTGGACAAGAGGACCAAATTAAAATTCTGCTTCCTCTGAATAAAAAGGACATGCTTAGAAGATGAGAAAACCCAGACAAACCTCACTGCTCCTGCTGCTGACGCTAAGTCGCTTCAGTCGTGTCCGACTCTGTGCGACCCCATAGACGGCAGCTCGTCAGGCTCCACCGTCCCTGGGATTCTCCAGGCAAGAACACTGGAGCGGGTTGCCATTTCCTTCTCCAATGCATGAAAGTGAAAAGTGAAAAGTGAAAGTGAAGTTGCTCAGTCGTGGCCAACTCTTAACGACCCCATGGACTGGAACCTTCTAGTCCTTCATCCATGGGATTTTCCAGGCAAGAGTACTGGAGTGAGGTGCCATTGTCTTCTCCGAGAGAAACCTCACTAATAACCCTTAATTCTGATAATGCTCATTGTATAGTATCATGTTAAATATTCACAAAAACCCTGTGGGGTGGTAATTATTCTCTTTGTTAAGATGAAACTAAGGACCATGGGAAAGTTTACCCTAAGCCACACAGCTTTTAACAACAAGGGACAGAAAACATAACAGGATCAAGAATATCTGTTTGCAATCAACAGCCAACTTCCTATTATTTAAGGGTTGGAGACTGGGATTCTCTAATCAAAGAGAAGAATTAACAATCAGAGTTCCTTGCCAACCCAGAAAAATGAAACTGAACTATTTGCTAAATAGCAGAATGATCATTTCTAGATAGTGAGATTAAGGGTGATTTTTATCTTCTCAATTCAGGCTCTATTTCTTACTGGCTGTGTATCCTTGAGAATGTTGCTAAACATCTCTGTGTTTTGGTTTCCTTATTTGCAAAAGATGGATAACAACAGTATTCACATCATAAGGCTGTTGCAAGGAGTAAATAACATAACCTATGTGTTTAAAATAGTGCCCAACATATAAGTACTTAATAAATGCTAATCATTATCATTACCTCAATGTAATTTTAATTTGAATTGTTTGAGCATAATTCCATATGTTCAAAAGCCATTTGTCCATATGTTTAAAAATCATTCATATTTATCTATGATTTATCTACCCATGTCTTTTGCTTATATTTCTATTATTATCTTCTTCATTTGTAAGGGCAAGATATGTGTGAATTTTTGTTTCCCTCTTTAGTCTTATATGGTTTATTAATCTGTTGTACAAAGAATATGTATTACTTTTATAAAGAAGAAAAGCATGGGATCCTAAAACTTGCCAGAAAGACCTTAGAGGGCCTTAGCAGAACTTTTCTTGACTGAACTCATTCCTAAATGCACCAAAACTCTTCTGCTAGCTCTACCATCATCTCAATGGTTTTTTGCTTTGGAGGCCAACCTCCTTTTCAGGGCAAAGGGCAAAGTCTTTACTGGAGCTTTCACGGCCCTATCTACTTTAAAGGCCCATCTGCCACTCTGCTCTACACTCCTGCCATTTTGCTCCCCGGCTAGGTACACACCAACACATCTCTGCCACTCTTCATGCTGCTTCCTTTACCTACAGGAACCTCCTTGCCCCTGCCTTTTTACTGCCACTTGAACTCCTAGCTTCAGGATCCCCTGAAATGCCCCCTCTTCCACACTGTCCCAGGCACCAGCCCACCCCCTTCATCTACTGGCCATAGCTAATCATCCACTCTCCCATGCTTCCTTAACACTTGTGCTCATCCTTATTACAGCACTGGACAGAGTGAGTCGTCATTGCCCAAGTGTCTGTCTAACCCTGTAGATCGTAAACCAGAACAAGCCATGGGTCTTAGAAACCTGAGTCCCCAAGTCCGAACATAATTCCAGGTATATAGTAGGTGCTTACATGTGCTCAGTGAATGCTTAAATGACTAGGGGCTGGAGTGTTTGTCCTATAGCTTCAAGTGGACAGACTAGTTGTTCCTGACCTGGAAAGACACTTGTATGATTTCTCTTGTTTTGTTTGCTTAGTTTGGTAACATGCTATCTCCTCTAAAGTGAATAGTGATGGTCTTGTTAAAAGTTCTGAAAATGAATGAACAGAGATAGGAGGAAACAAAGAAAGCATTAATACTCTGGTTTTATGGGTGGGGCAACTTCCCTGGTGGCTCAGATGGTAATAATTAGGAGACCCAGATTCGATCCCTGGGTCGGGAAGATCCCCTGCAGAAAGGAAGGGTAACCCGCTCCAGTAGTCTTGCCTTGAAAATCCCATAGACAGAGGAGCCTGGTGGGCTACAGTCAAAGGGGTCACAACTTCTTATAGGGGAAAAAAACCCCATCTACCTGGGAGTATGTGCTTCTCTGCTAAAGAAGAATGGAGGCAGTCCTGTCACAGCATGGGATAGGAAATGGGATTGCCCTAATTAAGCACCTTCCTCACCCCAGGACCTCCATCACATCACCCAGGCCTGCCCTCTGCCCACAAACAACATCTGCCTCCTTTTCCTACCCCTCAGTTCAGTTCAGTCGTTCACTTATGTCCAATTTTTTGCCACCCCATGGACTGCAGCACACCAGGCTTCCCTGTCCATCAAAACTCCTGGAGTTTACTCAAACCAATGTCTATTGAGTCAGTGATGCCATTCAACCATCTCATCCTCTGTCGTCCCCATCTCCTCATGCCTTCAATCTTTCCCAAGATCTTCCCCAGTCTTTTCAAATTAGTCAGTTCTTGACATCAAGTAGCCAAAATATTGGAGTTTCAGCATCAACATCAGTCCTTCCAATGAATATTCAGGACTGATTTCCTTTAGGATTGACTGGTTTGATCTCCTCGCAGTCCAAGGGACTCTCAGGAGTCTTCTCCAATCCCAAGGTTCAAAAGCATCAATTCTTTGGTGCTCAGTTTCCTTATGGTCCAACTCTCACATCTATACATGACTACTGGAAAAATTATAGCTTTGATTAGACGGACCTTCCTATTCCTAAAGTGAAAATGAAAGTGAAAGTGAAGTCATGTCCGACTCTCTGCAACCCCATGGGCTGTAGCCTACTAGGCTCCTCTGTCCATGGGATTTTCTAGGCAAGAGTAGTGGAGTGGGTTGCCATTCCCTTCTCCAGGGGATCTTCCCAACCCAGGAATCGAATCTAGGTCTCCCGCACTGCAGACAGACACTTTACCGTCTGAGCCACCAGGGAAGGCCGCAGTCTTTTTTACAGCCAAGGACCCACTGGGGTTTACAAGTCCATTTTAACAAAAGCCACACAGAGACAACATTCTGTCTTCATTGTCCTTAGTTCGGGCCTGTTGCCCATCTTGTGGGTCCAAAACCTCCCTCCTCTGAGAAGCCTTTTCTGAGAAAAAACTTTCAATGCCTTTTGACTCACTTGTTTGAGTTCATGTATTACAGTGTAAAGATGGAACTGTTTTAAGCAGTCAGTGTCCTCCAGCCAAAGATCACAAAAACATGCCTGTAGTTGAGTGAGTTCAGTTTACTATTCATTGCAGTAAGGGAGAACACACATCATGGAGGAACCATGTGATGTCTTCCCAAGTATCAGAAAGAACCTGTTACAGAGGCTGGGGTTTGGTTCAGTTATTTGGGGAAGTTTTTCCTTCATGGAAACAGGGGTTTTGTCCAGATTAGATGTCTTTAGGTAGCTGAGGCAATTCTCTGATTGGTATTTGAGTAAATCTTACCTGTAAGGAGAGGAGACTAGACCCAGAATAAAGATGTAATTGGTAAAGAAGTTGTAGACATTCATTTTAGCCAAGAGAGGGGGATGTTTAGTCATGTATGACCTTCTTTACATTCAGAAAATGAAGATCATGGCATCCAGTCCCATCACTTCATGGGAAATAGATGGGGAAATAGTGGAAACAGTGTCAGACTTTATTTTTGGGGGCTCCAAAATCACTGCACATGGTGACTGCAGCCATAAAATTAAAAGACGCTTACTCCTTGGAAGGAAAGTTATATCCAACATAGATACCATATTCAAAAGCAGAGACATTACTTTGCCAACAAAGGTCAATCTAGTCAAGGCTATGGTTTTTTCCAGTGGTATGTATGGATGTGAGAGTTGGACTGTGAAGAAGGCTGAGCACTGAAGAATCGATGCTTTTGAACTTGGTGTTGGAGAAGACTCATGAGAGTCCCTTGGATTGCAAGGAGATCCCACCAGTCCATTCTGGAGGAGATCAGCCCTAGGATTTCTTTGGAAGGAATGATGCTAAAGTTGAAACTCCAGTACTTTGGCCACCTCATGCAAAGAGTTGACTCATTGGAAAAGACTCTGATGCTGGGAGGGATTGGGGCAGGAAAGAAGGGGAAGACAGAGGATGAGATGGCTGGATGACATCACTGACTCGGTGGACGTGAGTCTGAGTGAACTCCGGGAGTTGGTGATGGACAGGGAGGCCTGGTGTGCTGCGATTCATGGGGTCACAAAGAGTCGGACACGACTGAGGGACTGAACTGAACTGAACTGTCTCCTTTCAATATGGTCTCAGAGAGACCATGTCTGAGGTTGATGTTCTATGACAGGTCCAATAGGAACGAAGATGGCCAAAGCTGATGTGTTAAGTGTGATTCAATTCCAGATTAAAGATCAGGAGATTGGTCCTAGTCCTGGCTATTGTACTAACTGGCATGACTTTGGGGATGCCAGTTAGCAGCTCTAAACCTTAGTTTCCCCATATATTTTTTTTAATTTTAAAAATTGTATTTTTCTTGTTTTTGTTTGTAGATTTTTTCTTAAAATTTATTTTAATTGGAGGTCAATTACTTTAAAAAAGAATGGTCTTAGATTCCATATCTAAAGGCCTTTCCAGCCCTGAAACGCTAAGAGAATGCGTGTTTCTCTTGCATCTCTTCTGTATTTATAGAAAATGCTACAGGGAACTTGGCCACACATCCTTATGTGTGTGCATGCTAAGTTGCTTCAGTTGTGTTCGACTCTGTGTGACCCTATGGATTATAGCCAACCCCCGCCCAGGTTCCTCTGTGCTTAGAATTCTCCAGGCAAGAATACTGGAAGGGATTGCCATGCCCTCCTCCACGGAATCTTCCCAACCCAGGGATCAAATCCGGGTCTCTTACATCTCCTGCATTGGCAGGCAGGTTCTTTACCACTAGCGCAACCCCGGAAGCACATACACCCTTAAAGAGGGGAATTCATGCATAACAAATGGTATTATAGGTGAGCTGTTTAAAAATCAACTGAGATTTTAATCTTAACACTGTGAATCATTATTGATTCCAAATTAAGGAGTTAAATGTAAACATTCGGAAGATCTCCAAAAAGAAGAAAGTATAAAATTCATTTCTGGATGAGAAAAGATGTACAAATTTATGATGTTAAAACCAATAAAAAAGAAAATATTATTAGATTTTACAAAATAAAAAAGAAAAACTACATATAGAA
Source organism: Bos grunniens (assembly GCF_055505025.1). NCBI lineage: Eukaryota > Metazoa > Chordata > Mammalia > Artiodactyla > Bovidae > Bos > Bos grunniens. Next base: position 141,055,634 of record NC_141194.1, read on the forward strand.
GGCAAAATCCAACTACAAACACATTTTCAACAAAAGTTCAGTATCCTAAATATAATTCCATCTTCTTCCATCTACCTCACTCATATTTTCATTGAATGCCACCTATACAGATGATAAAACTGAGGCCTAGAAATGATAAGTAACTGTATCAAGATCATTTAGAGCAGCAAATGTTAAACCAACTCAGACCTCAGATTGGGATTCTGCCTCTTTTTTGCTGTCTTTATAATGAGAATTTTGAATTAGAGATTACTGACATTGCCTTCCAAATTTAAACCAATGATTTACAGCAACACCATGCTCCATTCACGAGGTGAGACAGAGGAGAAATACAAACACTGAACTTCGGTTGGAAAAGAACTGAATGGAAGGGAAAAAATCCCCTCTTTACAATTATGAAACTTATTAGTATTTTTCCTAAATGTAACATCCAGATGTAATTGGCTATGTCTTTTTCAAAAAATATTTTTAGTGCTACAAAACTTTTTTTACAGAATGACTGTAAAAGCAGTTAATTTCTGTATAACTTTCAAAATTACACTTGGGGTCTGGACTCAGTGGATCTTGAGATCAATAAAAAGTCTGGGACTGTTGCCTCTGAAGCATCCTAGGAAGAGGGCCCTTTTAAAGTCTGTCATGCTTAGCACTTAGGAGATGACCTGATCCTTTAAAGAAACCTCTCTTTTTTAATTCAGTCTTCAAAGCTTCAAGTGAAATTGTCTGGGTTCATTATACACCTTCTAGCTCCTAACTTCTCCAACACTTCTCAACATTCAGTTCTGACTGCGTTCTTTGCAATTTGTCTACTCTCTGTCAACTATTTTTAACTAAGGTAAATTGTCCAAATTCTCTTTCTCTTCTTCGGAGGTTTTTAGTACTGCTAACATCTGAGATATACAACATTTTTATGACCCTGTCTCTATTCACATGAGCCATTACCAGGTGGAAATTCCCAGGTGGGAAATTTCTCACAGTTCACATGGCCCAGGATGCCTTCATAAATACTTTCCTGCACAATTACATAAAGGACACGACCCTAGAAGACCTCCAGACATGTCAGAACCCTAACGCGTCAAAGCACAAGTAAAGACTTGTGAGCAATTTGACAACCAAGGGCCTTGGCCGTTCATTGGACACAGAGCACGTCAATCCTTGTTTGTCAGCAAATGAGCCCAAAGCTCGTGACGAGGGGTCACATGCCACCGTTAACTGTTCCGGCCCCGCCCCTCGACTGTGGCCTGGCTCCACTGCCTGAGGCCCGACTTCCGTCGGACGCTTCCGCCATTGGCCGCCTACCCTCCCGGACGTGGGGCCTCCTCTGTGGTCCCTTCCGTGACTGCCTCGGTCCATCTCACTTCCCTCAGCCTCCTCTCAGGGCAGCCACTTCGGGTGCCACCACCTGCGCCATTGCCATCGTCGCCCGCCCGGCTGAGGTAACTGCCGACCGCCATGTCTACCACGGGGGATGGAGATCTGGCCCCTGGCGGGCAGGAAGGCCCTGCAAGTGCGGCAGGGGCCCAGGCCAGAGCCCGTGACGGTGTGGACCGCAACTCCGAGCCTCGCAGGGGTGACTCCATGCCTGAGGCTGAGGCGGGTGGAGTCGTCGGGGCCTCAGGAGGCCCGAGGGAGGTGGCCCTGGAGGGCGGGAACTCTGAGGAAGACTCGGACATCCAGCCGGCCGAGGAGGGGGAGGAAGAGGAGCAGGCGCAGGGCGTGAACCGCATGGTGCACTCGCGACACTTCTCCATGACCCGCTACCGCTTAACGGTCCTGACTCAGAGGTACCCGATGCTGAACTTTATGTACAAAAACCACATCCTAGTCCCGCCAGAGGACGACGACGTGTTGGTCCAGCACCAGAACCGGCCGCGCTTGTCCAACCTCAGCTCAGCCACTGTGGCTCGGTTCTCTGAGGTCCAGGTGCCCTCAGATAGACCGGGGGAGGGGCCAGCGGGGGGACCAGCGGAGGAAGCCCCGGCTCAGGAGGCGGAGCAGGCGGAGGAAGCCCAGGAGGCGGCGGAGGCCGAGGAGGCCTCCTTATGGGAGACGGCCACCAAGGAGTCTGAGGACCACAGCTTGTTGGAGATGCCACAGGAGCCGGCCACGCCTGAGAGTGAGCATTCGAGGGGCAGGGGGGAGTTGGGGTGGACGGAGACACTGGCAGCTGCAGGCCGGGTCTGGGGACCAGGGATCCTGAGGAGGGGGAAGGCTCAGACGGCGGGGAGTGGTGGGTACCTCAGAAGGGGAGGCCGGGAGTCAGGGCCTCCTTGAATCGAAGGCTAGATGGGCTCAGTAGAACCCCAACTCTATAACGACTTCTTATTTGGGGGGAAAATAAGCTGCCCTCTACCAACCCTGATAAGAGGTCTGAGATGATCAGTGCCAGTTATGAGCCCACAGGTGAAGGTCAGTGGAGGCAGGTGTTTGAGAGGGAGCTTGAGAGGACATGGAAGAGAACAAGCAAATGGCAGACCTCATATTTGGTTCATAGCTTTTAAAAATGTCAAGATTCTTGGAAAGTTGATCCCAAAACATTATGAACTTATACAGGAGCACTTGGTCAAATGAAATATTCAGGGGATTGAGGAACTCAGGAACTTCCCCATAGAATTTGTTATTGAGGTGAACCATATTTTGGTGAGAAAGTTCTGACCAAAACATCCAGAATGCATCAGACCAAGAGGATTCTGATCCTGGACCACAAGTAATCAGTAGCACAGGGTGACAGATTTATTAGAAAAGAAGAAATAATGTCATTGTGAAAATGATCAAGCAGCTGCAAAGTGAGGGCCATGGAAGTGTTGTATCCTCCAGAAGGAAGGCCCCCAGTTACTCTTTGCTTAGTTGCTTCTGTCCTCCTGCTTCTCCTAAGGGTAGAGTACTGGATATCTTGCCATTCCTTATGAGTTGGGATTTTTTTTTTTTTTTTTTCCGTGAATGGCTGGTCCCAAAGTCTATTATTCCTCTCTAAAGAAACAGCTGAATGCCAGGATGAGAACTCCAAAGAAGAGGCGCAGGGCACCAAAAGTGAGGGGAAAGAAAAGAAGTATAACAGAAAACAAGAAGAACCAGAAAAGGATCTGGACCCAGCAAAGGACAGGCCCAGAAAGCCCAGGTATCTGTGTATAGCTTTGAAAATAACACAGCTATTCCCAGGCATTTACCAATTTTGTTTTTGCTTTTTAATTCTTGGAGTAAATTAAGAAAACGTTTGTTTGAAATTAGTTCAACAACTCAAATTTACCTAATGTTTATAGAACATTCCTGCACCCAGTAATATAAAAAGCATGAAGTAAAATATACTTCATGGCTTCTCATTTGTTCTTATGTGGTCTTTGGTCCTCTATCTGTAAGACTACCAACAAGTTGTAAATGTGTCAGTAGCTAAGACCAGTATTTCTTTAGAAAACAGTGACTAAAAGCAGCAGCAACTGGGCTGTGCACTTGTTTGGCCTTCATTTCTTTCTTTTTTTTTTTTAATTTGTTTATTTAATTTTATTTTATTTTTAAACTTTACAATATTGTATTAGTTTTGCGATATTTGGCCTTCATTTCTTGACCACAGAAGTGCAGTCTCCTGCACTAAGAGAAGACACCTTTTAGAGCGTAACTACTTACGAATAGCGAACAGTTCGGAATTTCAAGTAGGACCACATTTAGTGATTAATACTGAAATATTTGTTCGGTTGTAGATTTGTGTGTTTTATATGACAGTCAAAAGAAACAGTCATAGGATGACTGTTGTTTATCACTGAGTTGGTAGTGAAGGTATATATCTTGTCTTTAATGATTAACATTTTCTCCCTTGTTTTCATAGTGGTGCGATTCATAACAACAGCCTCTTATACGGTAGATATGGAAACCGAGGGTCTGGGAGGGTAAGGCAGTATCATCTGTGGAGTGAGCACAGGCTTTTAAGGTAGAAAGAGTGATTTTAGTCCCAGACTAGCCTCTCAAAGGAAGGGGGAAAAAAGCATTTATGGTGTTGGGCAAGAGGGAGACAAGGTTGGTAGGATCACATGATTGAAGCCATCGGATTGTACATGCACCCAGTATCCAGGGTGAAGTTTACAAGAGGAAACTGTGTTTTTCTTCTCTCCTTGTTGAGATACAACCCTCAGATGCACCAGATATACGTAAGGCTGACTGTTTTCTTAGATTTAGAAAGTTTCTGGTGCTGACTGATGCTGTATAATCGTTCATTTTCTCTCATTTTTTCCTGCAGTTTGGAAGACTAGAAAGAAGACAGAGAAAGAAGAAAGGATCCATTGTTCGCTATTTTTAGATTTTTCAGAAGCCCATGGGAATATTGTTAACATTGATTTCCTTCCAAATCCATCCCCCAAATAGCAACTGCCTAATAATAATATCTATAAAAAATCCAATATCTAATTAGGTTTTATCTTCCACAGATATATTTGACAGCATTTGTTCTAGTTAAAACTAAGTTTTAAAGTAGTAAACTCAAATGTAGATAGATTTATGTATATAAATAATCCTGATTTAAATCTCTTTAAAAATGAGAAGCCGTTTTACATCATTGGAAGGCATCATCACATTCCACCATTTGATAAGCCTGTTGTAAATTCTTTTATTGCAGCCAAAAAAAAAAATTTGTATTTAAAACAGTTTTGTAAAGACAGAAATAGAGGTCAAGGCTTTAGATCTGAACTTGTTTACTGTACTAGTCACTAGCCATGTGTGGCTACTGAGCATTGAAAATGTGGCTAATCTGAGTTGAAATGTGCTACAAATGTAAAAGATGGTGTAAAGTCTCATTAATAACTAATTACACATTGAAATGATAATCTAGTATTAAATATAGCATTAAAATTATTTTCTCCAGTTTCTTTTTACTTTTTTAAAAATGTATTTATTGCTACACATGGGCTTTCTCCTCTTACGGTGCACAGGTTCTCACTGAGGTGGCTTCTCTTGTGGAGCATGAGCTCTAGGGCAAACGGGCTTCAGAGCTGGGCACATGGGCTTAGTTGCCCCTCAGCATGTGGGATCTTCCTGTACCAGGGATTGAACCTGTGTCCCCTGCACTGCAAGGTGGATTCTTAACCACTGGACCACCAGGGATGCCCTCTTTTTACTTTTTAGATGTGGCTACTAGAACATTTAAAAGTACACAGGACTTGTGTTATATGTGTATTTCATAGTACTGCTGGGTGCTTTTGAAGGAAACCTGAGGGATGGCCCAGCTTGCCTGGAGGCCAGATGGTGCTGCTGAGCCTGAGCCCAGACGCTGATTTGGAGCACTGGTTCTCAAAGTTTGGTCCTTAAAATAGCATTATTAGCATTACCCACGAACTCTTAGGCTCCACTCAAGACCTGTGAATCAGAAACTGGGAGTGGGGCTCAGTAGTCTGTGTTTTAACAAGCCCTCCAGGGGATTCTGATGCAGCCAAGGTTTGAGAAGCACTGGTTGACAGCCACAGGGGGAGAAGTTGAAACCCACCTATGGTTACCAGCCTTTGTTCACTGCCTTGGGGCTGCTGGAGGTAAATTGAACAGGATGGTAGGGGCTGGACTGGCGAGGAAATTAGGATTCACAGGGGCTGAGACAGACAGAGGCTGTGGATAGGGGATGGCACCAGAAAAATATCCAGGGACAGAGCTGGTTCCAGAAAGTCACAGACATGATTCCTGGTATATGAAGTCTAAGAGAAGCTTCACTCAGCAAGAATGGATACTAGATACATACAGAGTTGCCTGTGAGGATGTATGCATATGCAAGCATACAGAAAGGCATGCAATGGAAAGATAAACCACATTTAGGATGGTGGTTACCTCTTGGGGAAAGACAAGGACAGTGATCCTATTGGGGAGGGATACATAGTGGGCTTCAACTGTATCTCTAATTACATTTCTTAAACTGAGTGGTGGGTAAATAGTGTTTATACTAGTATTTATAATTTTGTGCAGATCGGAAGTATATCACAATAAGTAAAAATAAAAAGAGAAAAGGAAGAAAGTGGACTTAATCTTTGAACTTTGTTTAAGGTAATAAAAAGATAAAGTTGTAGATGATCAGAGTGGAGGATCAGAGAAGGGGAAGGGCCTGGGGGTTTGAGACTAGATGGGCTCATTTCTGCATTGACTTCAGGCTTCCTAGGTATCTGAAACATGGTCTAGCTGGAGCATACTTTGTTCCCACGGGCTCGGCTCCTGACCTTCCTGTAGATAACTGATAACATACAGTCATGTTCTGTGGTGGCATGGCTTCTATTCTAACTGTGTGCACATGCAAATACACACACTACATCCACCTATTCCATCTAAACCAACCCCTGCACTGAACCTTTAAATGGCTGGGACCTTAAGGGTTTTATTTATCTTTCTTTCCCAAAGCCGTAGGCAATGAATTTTCATCTTCCTAGGTATTTAATGTCAATTAAAGTGAAGTAAACTTAATATCCCCACTTTTTTTTTTTTTTTTTTTTTGGTTACCAGCGTTGACATTTTAAAATGTGTTATATTATTCCTTATGGCTAGAACCACATGGTGTGACAGAAGGCAAAGCACTCCCTGTCACCATTATTTCAACTGAAAGGGCAGGTCAACTAGTACAATTTGAGGCCCTTCAACCTAGTTCTGATTTGTTAGTACTTCTGCGGTGCTAGTTGTTAAAACAGTATTGCTTCCAGGCCCAGGCAGAGATATCTCTGTCTTGAGCTCTATGCTCTAGAGGGCCACTTTGGTCCTCTTCCAGCCACACCCCTCCCGCCAGGGCCAGGAGCCCAGCCCATGGGAACAAGGGGTGTGTCCCTGCTAGCCCATGCTCCAGGTACCTGGCAGCCCTGAACAGTCCCTAGCCTGCTTCCAGGGCCCGTGTGCTCCTCTTAGACCTGTCCTGGGGAGGGCTGACTGCACTCACTGCTGGGGTGGGTGCTCCCAGGCCCAAGAAGGGGTTGTAGGCCCAGAAGGGGATGCGGCCTGGCCTAGGAGCCAGGGAATGGGTGGGGGAAGGGAAGGAGGGCAGCTCTTCCCATGCCATCAGGGCAGAACTTAGACGAGTCTGAGAATACTAAATCCCAACCTGGCCTTTCAGCTCTTTAGGAAGGTACATTTGTCATTGAAGGAGATACAACTTATTTAATGGTTTATCATTTGATTTGAACATTTCAAATATTTTTCGACATGTGGATCCCCAACTGAACTCTTTTTCTGAACCTTGCAAATAGGACAAATGTTTCAGGCAGGCCAGATTAAATATCTGCTCTATCACCCCTTTCACTTTTTACTCCATGTTACACCTATTCCTGAGCATACTGGGTGTCATGCTTCTGAAAAAGTTTTTTAACAGGTACTTATTTTTTAATTGAAGTATAAACGCTTTACAGAATTTTGTTGTTTTCTGTCAGACATCAACATGAACCAGCCATAGGTATATATTTGTCCCCTCCTGCTTGAACCTCCCTCCCATCTCCCTCCCCATCCCACCCCTCAAGGTTGATACAGAGCCCCTGTTTGAATTCCCCAAGTTATATAGCAAATTTCCAGTGCCTATGTATTTTACTTATGGCAGTTAAGTTTGCATGTAACTCTCTCCATACATCTCACCCTCTCCTCCCACCCTCACATGTCCATAAGTCTGTTCTCTATGTCTTTCTCTCCACTGCTGCCCTGCAAATATATTCATTGGTACCATCTTTCTAGTTTCCATATATAAGTGTTAGTATACAATATTTATCTTACTCCTGACGTACTACACTCTGTATAATAGGCTCTAGGTCCATCTACCTCTTTAGAACTGACTTAAATGCATTCCTTTTTAGGGCTGAGTAATATTCAATTGTATATATGTACCACGGCTCCTTTATTTCTTCATTTTTTGATGGACATCTAGGTTGCTTCCATGTTCTAGCCATTGTAAAGTGTACTGCAAGGAACATTGGGGTACGTGTGTCTTTTTCAGTTTTTATTTCCTCAGGGTATATGCCTAGGAGTGGGATTGCTGGGTCATATGGTGGTTTTATTGCTAGTTTTTTTAAGGAATCTCCATACCATCTTCCATAGTGGCTGTATCAATTTACATTCGCACCAACAGTGCAAGAGGGTTCCCTGTTCTCCACACCCTCTCCAGCATTTATTGTTTGTAGACATTTTAATGATGGGCATTCTGACTGGTATGAGGCAAGATATCATTATAGTTTTGATTTTCATTTGTCTAATAAAGAGCCTCTTGATGAAAATGAAACAAGAGACTAAAAAAGCTGGCCTAAAACTCAACATTGAAAAAACTAAGATCGTGGCATCAAGTCCCACCACTTCATGGTAAATAGATAGGGAAATAATGGAAACAGTGAGAAACTTTATTTTGAGGGGCTCCAAAATCACTGCAGATGATGACTGCAGCCATGATATTAAAAGACGCTTGCTCCTTGGAAGAAAAGCTATGACAAAACTAGACAGCATATTAAAAAGCAGAGACATTACTTTGCCAACAAAGGTCCCTATAGTCCAAACCATGGTTCTTCCAATAGTCATGTATGGATGTTAGAGTTGGCCCATAAGGAAACTGAGCACTGGGGGGAGGAGCTAAGATGGTGGAGGAGTAGGACGGGGACAACACTTTCTCCCCCACAAATCCATCAAAAGAATATTTAAACACCAAGCAAATTCCACAAAACATCTTCTACATGCGGGCAGAGGACATCAGGCACCCAGAAAAGCAACCCATGTTTTCAAAAAAGGTAGTAAAAAATATATAAGACAAAAAAAGAGACAAAAGAAGGAGGGACAGAGCTCTGTCCTGGGAAGGGAGTCTTAAAAAGACAGAAGTTTCCAAACACAAGGAAACCTCACTGCCAAATCTGTGCCGAGCCTTGGAAGCACAGAGGGCAACATAACAGGGAGGAAAAATAAACAAACAATTAAAACCCACAGATTACGAACCCTACGGTAATTCCCTCAGCGGAGAAGCAGTGCAGACACCTGCATCCGCCATCAGCAACCGGGGGCTGGGCAGGGAGGCACGGCGCCAGCTGCATCATTTAGAATAAGCATCTGGCCTGAATACCCTGAGCGCTATCTGAGCAAAATACTTTGGGCTAGCAAACCAGACTGTGGGATATCTACCACACAAAAAGCCAGTCCTAACCTAAGACATCGCCAGGCCCACGCACGGAACAAAGGACTGTACAGAGATAGCCGGCTACAGACCGTCCCCTTCTGGTGACAGGCAGCCAGAGCCAAAAGGGGGCAATCGCAGCCCCAGAGAGACATTATCTACAAAACTGTAAGCACGCTTTTTTGCTAACTAAAACTTCTTGGGGGTCTGGACGGTCAACATCCGCCTGAGAAGGTATGCCAGTTGTACACCTGGATAACCGAGCAGCGGGGAGGCGGTAAGTCGCAGCAATCACGCTCGCCAAACACCTCATCACCTGAGCTGCTTGGACCTGGGAAGGGCACAAAACGCTGGCCCAAATGAGTCTGCACCTCTGAGAACTACCCGAGTGCCTGAACCTGAGCGGCTTATACCTGGGAGGTGCAAGCAGCCCAGGGCCAGCCACGGATGGTTCCTGGCGGAGCAACCTAGAGCCTGAGCAGTGTGGGCATGGAGGCTACACACGCCGAGAGCGGAGGCAGACCCAGTGCAGCTGAGGCACTGTGAGCACACGCAAGTGTTATTTGTTTGCAGCATCCCTCCCTCCCCCAGCACAACTGAACAAGTGAGCCTAAAAAAAAAAAAAAAAAGTGTCCACCACCGTCCCCTTTGTGTCAGGGCAGAAAACAGACACTGAAGAGACCAGCAAACAGAAGAAGCTATAACAGAGGGAACCGCCTTGGAACCTACAGGCAATAGATTAAAACCCTGTGGTTAGAACTGAATACATAGGAAGGGGCCTATAGATCTTGAGAAATGTAAGTCGGACCAAGGAACTAGCCGAAAATGAAATGACCCCACAATAACCAAAACAAAACAGAGAAAGTCCTAGATATATTTTTACTATTTTTACAATCATTCTTTCCTTTTTTTTTAATTTTTAAAAAGAATTTTAAGTCCTCTATTATTCCTTTAATTTTTACTTTTATAACCTACTATTACTTTGCAAAAAAAAAAAAAAAACCTTTTTTTTAAAAAAAATGGAAACTTCATATATATATATATATTTATAATTTTTGTGACCTTGTTTTTTTTTTTCTTCTTTTCTTTAGCATTGTACTTTTGAAATTCCAAACTCTACTCTAGATTTTTAATTTTAGCTTTTTGGTATTTGTTACCAATTTTGTACCTTTAAGAACCCAATCTTCAGTACCCATTTTTCACTAGGGAGCGAGATTACTGGCTTGACTGCTCTCTCCCTCTTTGGACTCTCCTTTTTCTCCACCAGGTCACCTATGTCTCCTCCCTAACCCCTCTCTACTCTATGCAACTCTGTGAATTTCTGTGTGTTCCAGACGGTGGAGAACACTTAGGGAACTGATTACTGGCTGGATCTGTCTCTCTCCTTTTCATTCCCCCTTTTATCCTCCTGGCCACCTCTGTCTCCTTCCTCCTTCTTCTCTTCTCTGTATAATTCCGTGAACATCCTGAGCAGTCCAATTGTGGAGTGCACATAAGGAAGTGATTACTGGCTAGCCTGCTCTCTCCTCTATTGATTCCACCTCATCTCATTCAGGTCAGCTCTAACTCCCTCCTCCCTCTTCTCTTCTCCATGTAACGCTGTGAACCTCTCTGGGTGGCCTTCACGGTGGAGAAACTTTTCATCTGTAACCTAGATGTTTTATCAATGGTGCTGTATAGAAGGAGAAGTTTTGAAACTACTGTAAAAATAAGACCAATAACTGGAAGCAGGAGGCTTAAGTCCACCCCTAACTCCAGGGAATTCCTGACGCCAGGGAACATTAATAGACAGAAGCTCATCAAATGCCTCCATACCTACACTGAAACCAAGCACCACACAAGGGCCAACAAGTTCCAGGGCAAGACATACCAAGCAAATTCTCCAGCAACACAGGAACACAGCCCTGAGCTCCAAGATACAGGCTGCCCAAAGTAAACCCCGAAACCATAGACATCTCATACCTCATTACTGGACACTTCATTGCACTCCAGAGAGAAGAAATACAGCTCCACCCACCAGAACATTGACACAAGCTTCCCTAATCAAGAAACCTTGACAAGCCACCTGTACAAACCCACACACAGCGAGGAAATGCCACAATAAAGAGATCTCCACAAACAGCCAGAATACAGAAAGGAGCCCCCAAACTCAGCAATTTAAACAAGATGAAGAGACAGAGGAATACCCAGCAGGTAAACGAACAGGATAAATGCCCACCAATCCAAACAAAAGAGGAAGAGATAAGGAATCTACCTGATAAAGAATTCCGAATAATGATAGTGAAATTGATGCAAAATCTTGAAATCAAAATGGAATCACAGATAAATAGCCTGAAGACAAGGATTGAGAAGATGCAAGAAAGATTTAACAAGGACCTAGAAGAAATAAAAAAGAGTCAATATATAATGAATAATGCAATAAATGAAATCAAAAAAACTCTGGAGGCAACAAATAGTAGAATAACAGAGGCAGAAGATAGGATTAGTGAATTAGAAGATAGAATGGTAGAAATAAATGAATCAGAGAGGAAAAAAGAAAAACGAATTAAAAGAAATGAAGACAATCTCAGAGACCTCCAGGACAATATTAAACGCTACAACATTCGAATCATAGGGGTCCCAGAAGAAGAAGACAAAAAGAAAGACCATGAGAAAATACTTGAGGAGATAATAGTTGAAAACTTCCCTAAAATGGGGAAAGAAATAATCACTCAAGTCCAAGAATCCCAGAGAGTCCCAAACAGGATAAACCCAAGGCAAAACACCCCAAGACACATATTAATCAAATTAACAAAGATCAAACACAAAGAACAAATATTAAAAGCAGCAAGGGAAAAACAACAAATAACACACAAGGGAATTCCCATAAGGATAACAGCTGATCTTTCAATAGAAACTCTCCAAGCCAGGAGGGAATGGCAAGACATACTTAAAGTGATGAAAGAAAATAACCTACAGCCCAGATTATTGTACCCAGCAAGGATCTCATTCAAATATGAAGGAGAAATCAAAAGCTTTACAGACAAGCAAAAGCTGAGAGAATTCAGCACCACCAAACCAGCTCTCCAACAAATACTAAAGGATATTCTCTAGACAGGAAACACAAAAATGGTGTATAAATTCGAACCCAAAACAATAAAGTAAATGGCAACGGGATCATACTTATCAATAATTACCTTAAACGTAAATGGATTGAATGCCTTAACCAAAAGACAAAGACTGGCTGAATGGATACAAAAACAAGACCCCTACATATGCTGTCTACAAGAGACCCACCTCAAAACAGGGGACACATACAGACTGAAAGTGAAGGGCTGGAAAAAGATTTCCCATGCAAATAGGGACCAAAAGAAAGCAGGAGTAGCAATACTCATATCAGATAAAATAGACTTTAAAACAAAGGCTGTGAAGAGAGACAAAGACGGTCACTACATAATGATCAAAGGATCAATCCAAGAAGATATAACAATTATAAATATATATGCACCCAACACGGGAGCACCGCAATATGGAAGGCAAATGCTAACAAGTATGAAAGGAGAAATTAACAATAACACAATAATAGTGGGAGACTTTAATACCCCACTCACACCTATGGATAGATCAACTAAACAGAAAATTAACAAGGAAACACAAACTTTAAACGATATAATAGACCAGTTAGACCTAATTGATATCTATAGGACATTTCATCCCAAAACAATGAATTTCACCTTTTTCTCAAGCGCACATGGAACCTTCTCCAGGATAGATCACATCCTGGGCCATAAATCTAGCCTTGGTAAATTCAAAAAATTGAAATCATTCCAAGCATCTTTTCTGACCATATTGCAGTAAGATTAGGTCTCAATTACAGAAGAACAACTATTAAAAATTCCAACATATGGAGGCTGAACAACACACTGCTGAATAACCAACAAATCACAGACGAAAAAAAAATTTGCATAGAAACGAATGAAAATGAAAACACAACAACCCCAAACCTGTGGGACACTGTAAAAGCAGTCCTAAGTGGAAAGTTCATAGCAATACAGGCATACCTCAAGAAACAAGAAAAAAGTCAAATAAATAACCTAACTCTACACCTAAAGCAACTAGAAAAGGAAGAAATGAAGAACCCCAGGGTTAGCAGAAGGAAAGAACTCTTAAAAATTAGGGCAGAAATAAATGCAAAAGAAACAAAAGAGACCATAGCAAAAATCAACAAAGCCAAAAGCTGGTTCTTTGAAAGGATAAATAAAATTGACAAACCATTAGCCAGACTCATCAAGAAACAAAGGGAGAAAAATCAAATCAATAAAATTAGAAATGAAAATGGAAAGATCACAACAGACAACACAGAAATACAAAGGATCATAAAAGACTACTATCAGCAATTATATGCCAATAAAATGGACAACATGGAAGAAATGGACAAATTCTTAGAAAAGTACAAATTTCCAAAACTGAACCAGGAAGAAATAGAAAATCTTAACAGACCCATCACAAGCACAGAAATTGAAACTGTAATCAAAAATCTTTCAGCAAACAAAAGCCCAGGACCAGACGGCTTCACAGCTGAATTCTACCAAAAATTTAGAGAAGAGCTAACACCTATCCTACTCAAACTCTTCCAGAAAATTGCAGAGGAAGGTAAACTTCCAAACTCATTCTTTGAGGCCACCATCACCCTAATACCAAAACCTGACGAAGATCCCACAAAAAAAGAAAACTACAGGCCAATATCACTGATGAACATAGATGCAAAAATCCTTAACAAAATTCTAGCAATCGGAATCCAACAACACATTAAAAAGATCATACACCATGACCAAGTGGGCTTTATCCCAGGGATGCAAGGATTCTTCAATATCCGCAAATCAATCAATGTAATACACCACATTCACAAATTGAAAAATAAAAACCATATGATTATCTCAATAGATGCAGAGAAAGCCTTTGACAAAATTCAACATCCATTTATGATAAAAACTCTCCAGAAAGCAGGAATAGAAGGAACATACCTCAACATAATAAAAGCTATATATGACAAACACACAGCAAACATTACCCTCAATGGTGAAAAATTGAAAGCATTTCCTCTAAAGTCAGGAACAAGACAAGGGTGCCCACTTTCACCATTACTATTCAACATAGTTTTGGAAGTTTTGGCCACAGCAATCAGAGCAGAAAAAGAAATAAAAGGAATCCAAATTGGAAAAGAAGAAGTAAAACTCTCACTGTTTGCAGATGACATGATCCTCTACATAGAAAACCCTAAAGACTCCACCAGAAAATTACTGGAACTAATCAATGATTATAGTAAAGTTGCAGGATATAAAATCAACACACAGAAATCCCTTGCATTCCTATACACTAAAAATGAGAAAACAGAAAGAGAAATTAAGGAAACAGTTCCATTCACTATTGCAACGGAAAGAATAAAATACTTAGGAATATATCTACCTAAAGAAACTAAAGACCTATATATAGAAAACTATAAAACACTGGTGAAAGAAATCAAAGAGGACACTAATAGATGGAGAAATATACCATGTTCATGCATTGGAAGAATCAATATAGTGAAAATGAGTATACTACCCAAAGCAATTTATAGATTCAATGCAATCCCTACCAAGCTACCAACGGTATTCTTCACAGAGCTAGAACAAATAATTTCACAATTTGTATGAAAATACAAAAAAACCTCGAATAGCCAAAGCTATCTTGAGAAAGAAGAATGGAACTGGAGGAATCAACCTGCCTGACTTCAGGCTCTACTACAAAGCCACAGACATCAAGACAGTATGGTACTGGCACAAAGACAGAAATATAGATCAAGGGAACAAAACAGAAAGCCCAGAGATAAATCCACGCACATATGGATACCTTATCTTTGACAAAGGAGGCAAGAATATACAATGGATTAAAGACAATCTCTTTAACAAGTGGTGCTGGGAAAACTGGTCAGCCACTTGTAAAAGAATGAAACTAGACCACTTTCTAACACCATACACAAAAATAAATTCAAAATGGATTAAAGATCTAAACGTAAGACCAGAAACGATAAAACTCCTAGAGGAGAACATAGGCAAAACACTCTCTGACATACATCACAGCAGGATCCTCTATGAACCACCTATCAGAATACTGGAAATAAAAGCAAAAATAAACAAATGGGACCTAATTAAACTTAAAAGCTTCTGCACAACAAAGGAAACTATAAGCAAGGTGAAAAGACAGCCTTCAGAATGGGAGAAAATAATAGCAAATGAAGCAACTGACAAACACCTAATCTCAAAAATATACAAGCAACTCCTACAGCTCAATTCCAGAAAAATAAATGACCCAATCAAAAAATGGGCCAAAGAACTAAATAGACATTTCTCCAAAGGAGACACAGATGGCTAACAAACACATGAAAAGATGCTCAACATCACTCATTATCAGAGAAATGCAAATCAAAACCACTATGAGGTACCATTTCACGCCAGTCAGAATGGCTGCGATCCAAAAGTCTACAAGCAATAAATGCTGGAGAGGGTGTGGAGAAAAGGGAACCCTCTTACACTGTTGGTGGGAATGCAAACTAGTACAGCCACTATGGAGAACAGTGTGGAGATTCCTCAAAATCTGGAAATAGAACTGCCTTATGACCCAGCAATCCCACTGCTGGGCATACACACTGAGGAAACCAGAATTGAAAGAGACACGTGTACCCCAATGTTCATCACAGCACTGTTTATAACAGCCAGGACATGGAAGCAACCTAGATGTCCATCAGCAGATGAATGGATAAGAAAGCAGTGGTACATATACACAATGGAGTATTACTCAGCCATTAAAAAGAATACATTTGAATCAGTTCTAATGAGGTGGATGAAACTGGAGCCTATTATACAGAGTGAAGTAAGCCAGAAAGAAAAACACCAATACAGTATACTAACACATATATATGGAATTTAGAAAGATGGTAACAATAACCCTGCATACGAGACAGCAAAAGAGACACTGATGTATAGAACAGTCTTTTGGACTCTGTGGGAAAGGGAGAGGGTGAGATGATTTGGGAGAATGGCATTGAAATATGTATAATATCATATATGAAACGAGTCGCCAGTCCAGGTTCAATGCACGATACTGGATGCTTGGGGCTGGTGATCTGCGACGACCCAGAGGGATGGTATTGGGAGGGAGGAGGGACGAGGGTTCGGGATGGGGAACACGTGTATGCCTGTGGCGGATTCATTTCGATATATGGCAGAACCAATACAATATTGTAAAGTTTAAAAATAAAATAAAACTAAAAAACAAAAACAAAAAAGAAGAAGCTGAGCTCTGAAGAATTGATGCTTTTGAACTGTGGTGCTGGAGAACTCTCATTGAGAGCCCTTGCACTGCAAGGAGATCCAATCAATCAATCCCAAAGGAAGTAAGTCCTGAATACTCATCGGAAGGGCTGAGGCTGAAGCTGAAGCTCCAATACTTTGGCTACCTGATGCAAAGAACTGACTCCTTAGAAAAGACCCTGAGGAGAAGGGGACGACAGAGGATAAGATGGTTGGATGGCATCACCAACTTGATGAGCGTGAGTTTGAGCAAGTGCTGGGAATTGGTGCTGGACGGGGAAGCCTGGCGTGCTACAGTTCACGGGGTCACAAACAATCGAACACAACTGTGTGAGTGAGCCGAATAATGAGTGATGTTGAGCATCTTTTCGTGTGTTTGTTAGCCATGTATATGTCTTCTTTGGAGAAATGCCTGTTTAGGTCTTTTTCCCACTTTTTAATTGGATTATTTGTTTTTCTCGTATTGAATTGTATGAGCTACTTGTATATTTGGAAATTACTCCTTTGTCAGTTGTTTCATGTGCTATTATTGTCTCCCATTCTGAGGGTTGACTTTTTACCTTGGATGTAGTTTCCTTTGCTGTGCAAAAACTTTTAAGTTTAATTAGTTTCCAGTTGTTTACCTTTGTTTTTATTTCCATTACTGTAGGACCCTGCTTTGATTTCTGTCATCCAGTGTCCTACCTATGTTTTCCTCAAAGAGTTTTATAGCTGCTGGTCTTACATTTAGGTCTTTAATCCATTTTCAGTGTACCTTTGTGTATGGTGTTAGGAAATGCTCTAATTCCATTCTTTTACATGTAACTATCCAGTTTTCCCAGCACCACTTATTGAAGAGACTATCTTTGCTCCATTGTATATTCTTGCCTCCTTTGTCAAAAAGAAGGTACCCATAAGTGCGGGGGTTATTTCTGGGCTTTCTATTTTGTTCCATTTGTCTGTATCTATGTTTTTGTGCCAGTACCATACTGTTTTGTTGACTGTAGCTTTGTTGTATAATCTGAAGTCAGGAAGGCTGATTCCTCCAGCTCCATGCTTCTTTTTCAAGACTGCTTTGGCTATTTGGGGTCTTTTGTGTCTTCATATGAATTCTGAAAAAATTCTAGTTCTGTGGAAAAAAGCCATTGGTATTTTGATAGGGATTGCATTCAATCTGTAGATTGCATTTTGTAGCATAGTCATTTTCACAATATTGATTCTTCCAACCCAGGAACATGGAATATCTCTCCATCTGTTCATGTCATCTTTGCTTTCTTTCATCAGTGTCTTAAAATTTTCTGTTATACAGTTCTTTTGTCCCCTTATGTAGGTTTATTCCTAGATATATTATGCTTTTTGTTGCGATGGTCAATGGAAATGATTCCTTCTCTTTCTGATTTTTCATTGTTAGTATATAGGAATGTAAGTGATTTCTGTGTATTGATTTTGTATCCTGTGACTTTGCAAAATTCACTGATTAGCTTTAGTAATTTTCTGATACTATCTTTAGGGTTCTATGTGTGTAGTATCATGTCATCTGCAATCAGTGAGGTTTTACTTCTTCTTTTCCCATCTGGATAACTTTTTTTTCTTCTCTGATTGGCATAACTAGGACTTCAAAACTGTGTTGAATAATAGTAGTGAGAGTGGGCACCCTTGTCTTGTTCCTGATCTTAGAGGGAATGCTTTCAGTTTTTCCCCATTGAGAACGTTTGCTGTGGGCTTGTCATATATGGACTTTTCTATGTTGAGGTAGCTTCCTTCTATGCCCATTTTTTGGAGTGTTATTCACAAATGGGTCCTGAATTTTGTCAAACACTTTTTCTGCATCTATTATATGGTTTTTATCTTTCAATTTGTTAATATGCTGTATCACATTGGTTTGCATATATTGAAGAATTCTTGCATCCCTGGAATAAACTCAACTTGATCATGGTGTATGACCTGGTTAATGTGTTATTGAATTCTGTTTGGTAGAATTTTGTTGAGAAGTTTTGCATCTATGTTCATCAGTGATACTGGCCTGTAATTCCAAAAATGCCTCAATCTAATAGCCCATCTTGCTATAGTACTTGGATCTAGTCCCTAGTCCAGACTGGAGTAGAAATACGAACCATCTTGTCCCCTCTACTGCACTACCCTCCACTGCTCACTCTCTTTGCTTCCTAGGTGTTTATATGCAAAACTTCAATACCACCAATTCCCCATACAAATACCCACCTGGAAGCCATCAGCTTGCTCAGGCACACCTAAGTGGAGGCCCTTTATGCCCTGCACCACCTCTTAAGAACATTTCATTTCTCTGAAAACCTTCAGGTCTGAATTGTCAATATCCTATTTGATTGCCCTCCCCATGACAGACTACAGAACAGGTTCTGTTGTATGTGTTTTCATATGCAAAGATCAAACAAGTTACAAAGAAGCTGAATGCTTTAAAGAATGTGTCTCTGGGCGTGAAAAAATAACTTGTGTTTAAAACCAGAGGTGTTCACTGTGAGAAAAATTAATAATGGTGAGTTCTCAGAATAAGAATGACCTAATAGAAGTTCACTCTGAGAAGAGAGAAGGTATAACGGCTAATCTACCAGAATTACCTGGGTAAAGGGCATCCACCTAAATGAAATTTCATGAAGAAAATAAGAAGGAACTAAAATTCAGTTAGTCAAGAACCTAGCATTATCAAAAAGGTAAAGATACAGATGTTTTATAGAGAAAGTACGAAAATCCCACACGTGATTGTGTGGTATTGACAGGGTAACAGGCAGGAAGGCCAGGGATCTCCAGAGGAAACAGGCTGCAAGTGTCAGACACTTTTCTCTCTCTCAAACAGCAGGAGGAAACAAACTACCAATATTTTCTTCCTTCCCTATAAAAATTTAAAAGGAGGTTTCTCTTAAAATACTGTGTTGCCATAATGACACCTGGTTTCACCTGAAGTTAACTATTCTCAAACCTTGAGTTAACCAATGCATTTTTCTTATGGAAATGTTTGTCTTAACCTTTGTTAATGTACTAAGCATTTACCCCAGACACTGTCTTCAAGTCGGTTCTGCCTAGTGGCTCAGAACCTACTTGTCAAACCAGTACATTACACTCAGATGTTGTTCCCCTGATCTATGTAAACAAAACTATTTGTAGGGTAATCTGCCCTTCTGCAAGATTCAAGTCAATCGTTCCATGGCCTGGGATGAATCATCTGGTGCCAAGATTATCCCAAAATGCATCTTATGGATGAGGGGCCTGGTGACACTTTGAGTTTTAAGACATTCCCTTCTTTGATTAACAGACTGCTAATGGACACCCATTCCAGTACTCTTACCTGAAAAATCCCATGGAAGGAGGAGCATGGTAGGCTGCAGTCCATGGGGTCGCGAAGAGTCGGACACAACTGAGCAAGTTCACCTTCACTTTTCACTTTCATGCATTGGAGAAGGAAATGGCAGCCCACTACAGTGTTCTTGCCTGGAGAATCCCAGGGATGGCGGAGCCTGGTGGGCTGCCATCTATGGGGGTGCACAGAGTCGGACACAACTGAAGTGACTTAACAGCAGTGACTATATAACATCCAGCTGAAGACTAGCAGGGGGGTACTCTTTCTGCCCCCTTCTGATGCCTATGTCAGAAGCTTTCTCTATCTCCTTTATACGTTAATAAAACTTTATCACACAAAAGCTCTGAGCGATCAAGCCTCGTCTCTGGCCCTGGATTGAATTCTTCTCCACCAGAGGCCAAGAATCCCGGTGTGTTTTCATTCAGCAACAAGCTTTCAGTATCACATTATACCATCATCAGGAAAACCAAGGACCCATTGATTTTCCTCAACCATTACACTCAGAAGTGAAAAAGCACAGTTATGTCTAGTCCTGCATTTCTGTTTAAGCAAAGTAGTCCCAAGGTATCAGAGGCAGACACACTGAAAGTTATACTAAGACTCTTCTGGGTTGCCCAAGAAAATGAGGTAGGCACTACACAGGAATCCAAAGGGAGCTCACAGTATTTGATGTGTTTGGGGGATGGAATTAAGGAGAAGGACTTAGACAGGAAATTTTAACCAACTTCCAGTGAACCTAGGTGAAAATTTAGGGTGGTCAGTGCCTTGAAGAGCCAGCCTATTAACCAACTGACTCTTATGGCAAATGATTCTACATCTTTATTCCTTTGCCTGAAGTTCTTAATTGAAGCAATGCTACAAAAGACTGTGAGGCAAGATAGGGAGGAAGGAGACAAAACTTGCTGGGCTACTTGTCCCCATCCCTCATAGCTAACCATCCCTCTCATCCTGACTCCTCTCCTCTTCCACTCCCCATTTTGAACTTCCCTCTTCTCTGTGGTTGAGGGTGACTGGTTCACTGGGGATGTGGGGGCTGTCCAGTCTAGTAACTTTTGAGGTATGTGTGCCTCTAGGAATGGGGGCAGGAAAGTGTGAGAGTGTGTGTGCTCAGTCATGTCAGACTCTTTGCAACCCCATGGGCTGTATGTAGCCTGCGAGCCTCTTTTGTCCATGGGAGTTCCCAGGCAAGAATACTGGAGTGGGTTGCCTTTTCCTTCTCCAGAGGACATTCTGGACCCAGGAATTGAACCTGCATCTCTTGGAAATCCTGCACTGGCAGGCAGAGTCTTTACCACTATGCCACAGGGTGGGGGTGAGGGCATATAGCCTTGCTTTGGGCTAAAACCTTTGAAGCAGAAGCTCCTGAGTGGAAGGCACTAAAAGTTTGGGTACATGGCGTTCTCCACCTCAGTGCTGGAGTGAGAGGGGAAGACAGCTCTCCACTGGCCCCAGACTTTCTTCACTGTGGTAAGCTTGTTGTCTGCCTGATTGGAAGTATGGCTTTTGGCATCTGTAGAATTTTTAATTTCAGCAAGGTCTTAAGACCTTCAACAATAGGATATGTAGGACGAGCAATACATTTCTGGGCAATCGAAGACCAGGTCACAGTGAAATTGGGGCAAGATGACAAACACTAATGGACTAACCAGAGGAGTAAATAATCCACAAGAAATGTTCTGTCTCATAGGGAGGTGCTTACTGTTTCCAGGCCTGGAACAGATTGACATGGGGCATGTGTAAAGAGTGTTCCATATAAATGTTCTATCACTTATAATTAGTACAAGAAGTGTACTATTACCCAATTCACAGGCATTAGGGTCCCCCAGGGACACAGGGAAGGTGATTTAATGGGTAGTGAACTGATTGGGAAACTAGTCTTTACAAAGCATGGAGTAGCAATGAAAAACTGAGACATTTAACGAAGCACGCAGTCCACAATCTTTGGACTAAATCATCGAGACTTTTACATTAGAGACACCTGTTTTTCCTTTTCAAGGAAAATAACCTCTTAATAACTCCAAGAAGACATTTTTGCATCCTCTCTTCTAAAGCACATTGTCCAAGGACAACTGGTTTATAAGTAAATCTGCAACAACGTATCCAGCATCACAGCCCTTTCCTGAAAGCAGAAATCTCATAGGCAATGGTGAGGATTCAAAACAAGATGGGAAAGCCATATGTAGACAGTCAGGACCTAGGCAAGTTAAAACAACAAGTGTTAATGGTAATAGTTATCCCAAATAGACAAAACAAGTCTCATCAAATGTAAGAAAATTGTAATTTTATCAAGTATCTTTTGGGATTAAAATGTTATAAAACTAGGAATCAAAAACAGGAAGAAGTTTGGAAAATTCACAAATACATGAAAACTAAACAGTGCAGTCCTCAACACCTAATGGGTCAAAGAAATCAAAGGGAAATAAAAACAATGTATTGAAACAAATAAAAATAGAAACATATCATAACTTATGCAGCAAAAGAATTTTTAAGAAGAAAGTTTATAGTAATAAGTGCCTACATTAATTTTAGAAAAAGATCTCAAACACACATTATACCACAAGGAACTACAAAAAAAATAAGCCCAAATTTAAGAGAAACATAGAAATAAAGATTTGTAAATAAATGAAATAGAGAACATGAAAATAGAAAAAAGAACAATGAAACTAAAAGTTGGTTTTTTGAAAAGATAATCAAAATTGAAAAACTGATAGAGTTAGTCCTGAAAAGAGAAGATGCAAAATTATAAATGAAATGGAACCATTATGAATGATATGACACAAATGCAAAGGATTTGAAGGGATAACGATGAACAATTACACACCAACATATTGGATAACCTAGAAGAAATGGATAAATTACTGGAATCATACTACCTACCAAGACTGAATCATGGAGATACTGAAAATCTGAACAGAAGAGCAACAAATAAGGAGAATGAATCCGTAATCAAAAAACTCCCAACACATAAAATTCCAAGGCCAGATGGCTTCCCTGGTGAATTTTACCAAACATTCAAAGAATGAATGCCAATCCTTCTCAGCTACCAAAAATTCAAAGAGGTGGGAACACTCCCAGACTTATTGTATGAGACCAGCATTACTCTGACACCAAAACCAGATAAGGATATTATAAGAAATTATGAACCAATATTCCTAATAAAGGTAGATGCAAAATTTCTCAACAAAACACTATCAAATTGAATTCCATAGCACACGATCAGGAGGGATTTACCCCTGGGATGCAAGGACGGTTCAAATTATACAAATCAGTAAATGTCACATTAATAGAATGAAAGATAAAATCATACGATCATCTCAACAAGTGGCAAAAAAAAAAAAGAATTTGACAAAATTCAAAATCCTTTCATGATAAAAAAAAAAATTTCAGCAAATAAGGTTGGAATGCACATACTTCAACATAATAAAGGCCACCTGCATAAGCCCACAGCTAACATCATCCTCAATGCAGAAAAATTGAAAGCTTTTCCTCTAAGAACAGAAACAAGATAAGGGTGCGCACTTTGACCACTCGTATTCAGGATTGTACTCAAGTCTCAGAGAAAGTAGGCAAGAAAAATAAAAGATATCAAAATCAGAAAGGACGAAGTTAAATTGTCTGTTTGCAGATGACATGAACTTATATACAGAAAACCTAAAGACTGCATTAAAAAATTTTAGAACTCATCAGTGAATTTGGTAAATTTTCAACACCTATGATCAACATACAAAAATCTGTTGCATTTCTATACCCTAAGGACAAAGTATCTGAAAAAGAAATAATGAAAATAATCTCATTTACAATACAGCAAACACAGTAAAATACTTAGAAATACATTTAACCAAGGAGGTAAAAAGATCTATACACCAAAACAATAAGACACTGAGGACAGAAATTGAAGAAGACAGAAAGGGAAAGATATCCCCATTTCCTGTATAAAAAGAATATTGTTAAAACGTCCATACTACCCAAAGCCAATTACACATTCAATGCAATTCCTATCAAAATTTCAATGACATCTTTTCACAGAATAGAAAAAGCAATCTACAATTTGGGTGGAAACACAAAAGACTCCAAACACCCAAACAATCCTGAGAATGAACAACAAAGCTGGAGAGATCACACTGTCTGATCTCAAACTATATTACAAAGTATAGTATTTGAAACAGCATGGAACAGTGGAACAGAATCAAGAGCTCAGAAATAAGCCCATGCATAATCGGTCAACTACATTTCACAATGGAGCCAAGAATATTTAGCGGGAAAAGACTTTTCAATAAATGGTACTGGGTAAAACAAGTTATCCCCATGAGAAGAATAAAATTGGACTCCTATCTTATAGCACTCACAAAAATTCACTTGAAATGGGTTAAAGACTTAAATTTAAGACCTGAAACCATGAAACTCCTGGAAGAAAACACAGCTTTCCCATGACAAGCTCCTTGACCTAGGTTTTGGCAAAAAAAAAAAAAAAACTGTTGGGGTATGAGGCTAAAAGTACAGGCAGCAAATGCAAAAATAGACAAGTGAGACTACATCAAATAAAAAAGCTCATGCACAGCCAAGGAAACAACAAAATGAAAAGCCAATCTATGGAGTGGGAGAAAATTTCTTCAAATCATCTATCTGAGAAACGGTTAATATAGGAACTCATACAATACTGTTCAAATGAGTATTATCAAAAAGACAAAACAAGTGTTGGCAAGGATATTAAAGGAAAGGGAACCCTTGTACACTGTTGGTGGGAAGGTAACTTGGAACAGGCACTATGTAAAAGTGCATAAGGTTTCCTCCAAAATATTAAAACTAAAACCATATGATCCAGAAATCCCACTTCTGGACATATAGCCAAAGAGAATTTAATAACTACCTAAAAGAAATGTCTGCAGCTCCTTGTTCATTGCAACATTATTCACAAGAGCCAAGACATGGAAAAAATCAAAGTGCCTGTGCATGAATGGATAAACAAAATGTGGGTGTAAATGTATATACATATATACATTTATGAAATATTATTTGGTCATAAAAAAGAGGAAATCCTGAATGTCAAGACAACATGGATAAACCATGAAGGCATTATGCTAAGTGAAATAAGTCAGAGAAAAACAGATACTGTATGATCTCACTTATATGTGGGATCTAAAAACGAGCCAAACTCACAGAAACACAGAGTAGAATGGTGGTTGCCAGGGGCTGCAGGGACGGGAAACGAGGAGATGTTGTTCAAAGGATACAAACTTCCAACTATAAGATCAACAAGTTCAGGGGATCTGAGATTCAGTATGGTGACTATAGTTACAATACTATGTTGTATCCTTCAAAGCTGCTAAGAGAGCAGATCTTAAATATTCTCACAACCACCACCAACACAGAAAAGGTAACTGAATGTGTGTGTGCCCAGTCGTGTCCAACTCTTTCTGACCTCATGGACTGTAGCCCACCAGGCCCCTCCGTCCATGGGATTCTCCAGGCAAGAAGGCTGGAGTGGGTTGCCATTTTCACTTCCAGGGGATTTTCCCAACCTAGGAATTGAACCTGAATCTCCTACACAGCGCCCCCATCTCCTGCACTGCAGGCAGATTCTTTACCACTGAACCACCAGGGCAGTTTGAACACAGGCGTGCAGTAAATATTTACTGGTTTCTCTGGGCTGGCTGAGGAAGGCTGGTCTCTACCTTTCAGAGACCCTAGGTCATGCTCATTTACTTTGTGGCCAGTTAGTTAACCTGCCCCTGTCAAATGTCCCTGGAGCTAGACAGACAAGCAGACCTATATATCTCAAACTCAGATTAGAAGTCACAGACATCTGGACTTTCCTGGTGGCTCAGTGGTTAAGAATCCTCCTGCCAGTGCAGGGTCCACGGGTTCCATTCCTACTCCGAAAAGGTTCCACGTGTCAAGGAGCAATGAAGCCCATGGGCCACAACGACTGAACCTGCACTGTAGAGCCCATGCTCTGCAGCAAGAAAAGCCATTGCTCACCCCAACTAGAGAAAGCCCGAGCACAGCAATGAAGCCTCAGCACGGCCAAAAATAAACACACACACACACAAAACAAGTCAGAGCTTCTCCATTCACTAACATGACCTTAGGAAATCCAGTTAGCTGCTCTGGGCCTCAGCTTCCCCATCTGAAAAAAGTGGGCTTGGACAAAGATCTCACTCCCACCTATTCTACATTCTTAGAGTGCTAAGAATGCACAGCCAGACATCCAAAGAGAGGAAAGGGATTACTCAACAAATGATGCCAGAGTTTAGCCATTTACAAAAAGGAAAGTCACCCAGGATCCAAACTTCATGACACATGTCAAAATAACTCCAGAGGGATAAGGGTATACAACATAAAAATCACAAGGAAAACAAGAAAATATATCCTTGAATAGCCTTATGATCAGGTGGTAAAGAATTTTTAAATTCAACGAATATGAAGGAAACAGAAAAGGAAAACATTGGGAAACTTTCTACATCAGAAAAGAAAACCAATATTCTTAGAAATGTAAGCAAACGTAAGAGGCACCTGCAAAATGAGAAAACCACAGCAAAAAGAACAAAGCTTTATGTCCTACCCTCCACCTGATAGCATCTTCGTCTCTCAGTGCTCCACACAGGAAAGCCAGGGCCTAAACCCGACCCAGGAACCAGAGGGAAGCTGTGGAAGCTCACGGACCTGAGAACCACGTGACAGCACCACACCAAACCAGAGGGCTGTTACTAAAAGCCTGAGTAACTACCCAAGAGCAGCCACCTGCAAGCTGAATCCGGGGTAGGAATGACCGAGGCTCTTACCTAATTTTGTAGATTAGAAAACGCAGGCCCAGAACAGCTAAATGAGATTGCAAAGTCGTAACACCTGGTAAGCGTTAATGCCAAATTTGGAACCCAGCTGGGGTTCTGCCTCAGCTGATCCATCTATGAAATGAAGACGTTGGATTAGACCCCTGGTTCTCCAAGTGCAGTAGCCAGACCAGCAGCATGAACCTCACACGAGAAGTCCTTGGCAATGCAAACTCTCAGGTCTCCCCAGATCCAGAATCCTCACCACTGGGATGGGGCCCAGCAATCTGTGGTCCCACAAGCCCTCTAGGGTGCTTCCTATGTGCACCGAAGTTTGGAAAACCGATGGATTCCAGGATGTCTAAGGGCCCTTCTAGACATTTTCGGGAATGTCTGAGCATTGACCTCCAGGCCATTTGGCACAAAATCACACTACTCTTAACCTACGACCAAACTGTGGTATAAAAGCAAAAGTCTGATTGCAATTTGTAATACTGGGAATAAATGCCGACCCATTGGTGGAACTTAAACCTATTGTATGTTAAAAGCTCCCTGTCTGGATTCACTTGCATATTGCATGCTGGTACTCCTAAACCAGGCCTTCTTCCTGGGGTCTGCTTAGAGAGAGGACCAATGAGCCCCTCTTCAATAAAGCCAAGTGCGGGGGTGTGGGGGGGGCAGGGGGAGGGACAAGGAAGAGATAGCCTGTCAATCACCTTTTTGCAGCAAATTCTCTTAGGCTTAGAGGCCTCCAGGACCAAACATCCTGGAGGGAACAGCAGGGGCCAACCTTCCCTGAGCCTGGCTGCTCCCGTTTGACATGCCCTGACCTAGGTCAGATTTCAATGCCAGCTCAATGCCAGGTGACACGGAGGGAATCTCCTAGCCTGACAGTGAGGTCCTACCCTGACAGTGAGGTCCTGCTCTGTGTTGAGGCCACCAGACTTTCTATTCTGGGAAGGGGCTCTGTTCCTCAGCCATCCTTGCCTAATCCTGGTCACCCATCAGGGGGGCTATCACCTAGGCCAAAGCCCAGCACCCTCCCTAGCACGCCCCAGCCCCAAAGTCCCCTCAACCCAGCACTCGCCCAGCCCTGCAGCCCCCTCACACCAGCAGTCCCCTGGCCCCGCAGCCCCCTCACCCCAGCAGCACCACTGAAGCCACCTTCCCAGTTGGCTCTCACCTCTGCCCCCACTTCACAGCCAGAGCTATTGAGGTTTTATGTTGGATGAAAGTGACATAAAACCAGCTTTACTGGCCCAACCAGAGCCTGTGCTGTGAAGGATGGAAGGGAGGAGGGGAAGATGGCAGTCGTGTCCAAGGGAGGGTTGAAGACTTTCAACATTTACTTTGATTTGGAGGAGGCAGCTCTTGAAAGTCAGGGGAAGGATCCCACCTCAAGGGGCCAGAAAGACAGACTACGGTGCCTTGGGCTGCCCAACATCTTTCCCCACCCACACCCTCCTGGCCTGTGTATCTTAATGAGATGATAGAGGACACTTGAGCAACTTGGCCTCGTAGTTCACCAGAGGAACATAAAGGCCCTGAGGTAGGAAAGCAGAAGACCTTTAAGCTGTGCGCAGGAGACTGTTTTCTGTCACAGAGTCTGTGGCACGGAGACTGGAATGTGCCACGATTGAGGGGCACCATGCTGTTGAGAACAGGAAGGAAGAAAAAACTGTTGAGGGGAGGCAAATTCCTCAGGCTTCCCAAGAAAGATGTGCTGCTTCACTTGTAGCACGTGTAAGCTGTTTTCAGGACTTGATTAATATCATTAAGCAACTTAATGCCCCAGAAACTTCCAGTTAGAACAGGCAAAAACAAAATCTAAACATCATAAAGTAATTCATGATACTGAGAGAAAGTATGCCTCTATCAACCTGTATGATAAGAGATACAAAATCATCTTGTGAGCTTACAGATGACGAAAATAAATGGAAACCAGGTATTGCGGAGGCAGTTGTTCAGGAAATCAAAAAGAAAACTTGAGGAAAAGTCTGACGGTAAAAGCCACCCTGAAAGAATTCTTTATCTTGGCAAGAAAGTTTTGAAGAATGCAGAATTCTCAGAAATATGATTCAGAAAGTCCATGAGCCTATTTTAGAGCACCTGAAATACTTGTCCACAAGTTCTCAGATGCTGGAGAGCCTACGAATTTCACAGTTGAACTTCTCTGAATCCAGTGACTATTTCTCAAATGAGGTGCTGAGTGAAACATATCTAATAAAGTCATACCTGGATGATTTTGATCCTTCTGTTCTCACGGACCACAAGTTATAGGCTGCATTGGGTGCTGAATACATTGGAAGTAGAATGTCACTCAGAATGCATTAAGGAACAGGATAGCAAAGGAAATGGAATTTCTAGAATAGGGTACAAAACAACTTTCAAGGACTCATACTTCAGCTACTTTTGTACTCTAGAAATTCCAAAATTTAGAATACTAAGTGGGGTTGGTACAGGTAAAATTCCGGAAGATCAATTGCAGTTCTCTTTCATGAGTGTACAAGATCAGTATTTTACTCAACAGGACAAGACGCACAGAATGATGACGATGACACAGGCGAAGAATCAAGAGAGAAGAAGCAAAGCAAGAGGAAGAAAATGATTAACCAGAAGAAGAGGAAGAAGAAGCCTAAAATAAACACGACTTTGCTGAATGCAAGCTGCAGTGAGCCAAGGGCGTTAAAGATCATTAGAGAATAGCTTGAACATACGCTGCACTGCTTATACCTTCTTTTAAAAAAAGTTTCTAGGTACCTAATAAGCAGCTTATAAAAGGTTTTAAAACCAGTGCTTTCTTCACTTTTCTGCCAGATACATAATTTACTGCATCCTTGAACATCCATAGTTTGGTTCTCGTGAAGTACTTTTGTCATAGGTATATACCGACAGCTGTAAAATATCAGAATCCTTACTGCAAACTAAGAGTGGTTTAAAAGCCTTCCTGAGAAACCAATTGAAGCAGTTTTCAAATTAGCTTACTTGACTTGTGCCTTCATCATTGTGCTGTAGAAATGTAGTCTCTTGTACTCACTAGTACACAATGCACTTTTAACCGAACCATGTGCATGGTTAAGGGTTCCAGTAAGCCACCTTCAGTACTGTCAGCTTCTTTAAGGATCTTTGCACTGATGTTTAAATCAAAAGAAATTTGGAGACAAGTGATTCATCACTGGGGTGTTAATAAAGTCTTGTCTTCATTTTATACTTAGCAGAGCAGTTTTTGTAGCACTCTACCTTCTAGGAATGCTACCTGTTCACCTTTTGGTAAACTTGCATCAGATTATTTTGTTGAAAGAAGGCTAAAATATCAAGGGGCAAAAGATGCTCTAGAGCTGTGGTCCCCCACGTTTTTGGCACCAGAGATAAGTTTCAAGGAAGACAATTTTTCCACGGACCAGGGAGGAGGGGGATGGCTTGGGGATGATTCAGGTGCATTACATTCATTGTGCACTTTATTTCTATTGTTATTACATCAGGTCCACCTCAGATCATGAGGCACTAGATCCCGGAGGTTGGGGATGCCTGCTCTAGAGCCAGTCAGTCAGTTCAGTCGCTCAGTCGGGTCTGACTCTTTGCAACCCCGTGAACTGCACCACGCCAGGCCTCCTTGTCCATCACCAACTCCCAGAGCTTGCTCAAACTTATGTCCATCGAGTCAGTGATGCCACCCAACCATCTCATTCTCTGTCTCTTGCTCTAGAGTAGTGGTTTTCAAAGTGCGGCTCCCAGGGTAATGGTCTAGGAGGTCACATGGTGCAAGTGAGCCCAGCCCTCCACTTTGGCTAAGACAACAGAAGAAGAGGCTCACCTCCATCTAAGACCAACCTTAATTCACTGGCTCCAAAGTGTTGACGGTAAAGTGACTAGGACCCAAGGGCTCCTCTGGAGAGGAGACTAGAACACCTTGGAACTTGAGTCACACACCCCTCTGAGGATAATGATTTCCTGGAGGTAGTGGAGAAAAGTGTAAGGCAAAACTAATGACAGAAGAACATAGATCCGGTGATGCCATTTATATAAAGTTTTAAAACATGCCAAAAATGCTATGTACTTTGGGATATAAGTGTATATTTAACAACCTCTTTCATTTCCCAACAATGTAGGCAAAGTACATGGGAATGAAACACCAAACTCATGACACCAGTTACCATTTGAGGAAAGGATGTGCAGACCTCCAACTCCGTTTCTATTGTTTTGTTTCTTAAACTCAGCAGAGATTACCTAGGACCCAAGGAAGTTTCTATTAGTGCTCATACCTATAGCCTTATGTGTGACTTTAAATGTGCCTAATCTCTAGAATCGGGGTAAGAAAGTGGGTGAAAGGTAGTTCATCAGAGAAAGGGAGTTTGGGGGGAAGGACTCATTCCACAATTAGTTAAGGTCACTTAGACACCCATTCAGGATGGCATTAGCAGACTGCTTCTCCAGTATGCTACAATAGCATACTTCACAGGCAGCCTCCCTACATCCCATCTCAAGACCCTCACTGTATGGAACCTCAAAGAATCTTCTTCACTTTTCTGTCTTAAAGTACCAAATACCTCCAGAGACAAGTTGACCTGAGGCAAAGCTATAAAAGTGGAACAAGACTTGCATTCCTAGATCCTTTACCTGTTTTTTCAGTGACATCCTATCAAGCAGTGGCCCCTGCTGTCCTCCTCAATTCCACCATCATCCCCAAGCACCTAGAATCAGGGTCACTGTCACTCCCCAGATAGGCCTCCTATCCCTGGGAACACCCCATGCCCCCAGATCTTTCCTTCATTCTCCTACTCATCTGCTCTCAAGGTTCCTGTCCCAATTCCTCAAGACCCTGCCTAATATAATACCTGGCTAATGATACAAAAATAATAGTATTTTCAGGAAGGATGTGATACCAAGTTAACATACAATGTACTTGTCTCTGAAAGGTCCTATGAAATGATGCTAAGATAGGCAATTTCAAACCCTGTGGCAAAGTAGTGGAAGAAAATTTTAGAGGATTTTTAACTTACACTATGTAAAGACACAGCAATTTAATGTGTTAACTCTCTGACCTCCAAACGTTGAAATTTAGAATGAGCTAACCACAAAGCAAACAAACATTTACACTGATGTAATTCTCTGCCATCTTATATATATTTTAATGACCAAATTAAAAGACTTTTTTTTTTTCCTAGAACTTGTCCCCTTCAATCTAAAGATACTTATGTGTGTGTGTTTGTCACTCAGTCATGGCTGACTCTTTGCAACCTCGTGGACTGTAGCCCACCAGGCTCCTCGGTCCATGGCATTGTCCCAGCAAGAACACTGGAGTGGGTTGCCATTTCCTCCTCCAAGGGATCTTCCCAAGCCAGCGATTGAACCTGGGTCTCCGACATTGCAAGCAGATTTTTTACCATCCCTCCGGCAATATGATATGTACTGGTATATAGAGAAATTACCCAAACTTTACCAACATTCAAGGCTCAACTTTAATCTCACCCACTGGGGGCTCTCCAAATTCATAAATGTGATCCTACACAGAGTAGCATTTGACTTGGTAACTTATACAATTAACCAATACAGAGGAAGCAAGTTGTTTATAGTCATTTAACAAATGTTTAAGGGGCCTCCTTGGTGGCTCAGGGGTAAAGAATCCGCTTGCCAATGCAGGGGATGTGGGTTCAATTACTGGTCCAGGAAACCTGTGTTCTAGAGTCCGTCTACTGAGTCACTACTGAGCCCACATGCCTAGAGCCATGCTCCACAACAAGAGAAGCCTCCACAGTGAGAAGCCTGCACCCTGCAACTAGAGACTAGACCCTGCTTGCTGCAACTATAGAAAAACCACTGCAGCAATGAAGACCCAGTGCAGGCATTCATAAATAAATCTTTAAAGTAAATAAATAAATGTCTCAGTATTTACTCTGTTCCAGATATCATTCTAGGTGTTTGGGGGACATAATGAAGAAAACAGACAATAAGCTCTGATTTTGTGGCACTTAACTCTTGGTGGTGCTCGGGGACGCTGGGGAGTTAGGACAGGAGTAATAAAAACAAAGATAAAATGTATTAAATGGGAAAAGTTCAAAACTATGAAGGAAATAGAAACGGTGGTAATATAAGAGTGTTTGAGGGTGGCACTGCATGACAAGTTGAATTCCACACCCATGGTGGATTCATGTCAATGTATGGCAAAAACAATACAATATTGAAAAGTAATTAGCCTCCAAGTAAAATAAATAACTTTTAGAAAATCAAAAAAAAAAAAAAAAACTAATCTGAATTCCAAGGAGGAGGCAGCCATAGGACAATTTGGGTGGAAGATTCCCATGAAAATTACTAAGAACATAAAAGTGGGGGAGGGGGCATTTCTTCTGTACAGAAGGCAAGGAATTACTGATTGAGTGTGGACAAGAGGACCAAATTAAAATTCTGCTTCCTCTGAATAAAAAGGGCATGCTTAGAAGTTGAAAAAACCCAGACAAACCTCACTAAGAACCCTTAATTCTGATAATGCTCATTGTATATTATCATGTTAAATATTCACAAAAACCCTGTGGGGTGGTAATTATTCTCTTTGTTAAGATGAAACTAAGGACAATAGGTAAGTTTACCCTAAGCCACACAGCTTTTAACAACAAAGGGACAGAAAACGTAACATGATCAAGAATATCTGTTTGCAATCAACAGCCAACTTCCTATTATTTAAGGGTTGGAGACTGGGATTCTCTAATCAAAGAGAAGAATTAACAATCAGAGTCTTTTGCCAACTCAGAAAAATGAAACTGAACTATTGCTAAATAGCAGAGTGATCATTTCTAGATAGTGAGATTAAGGGCGATTTTTATCTTCTTAATCCAGGCTCTGTTCCTTACTGGCTGTGTATCCTTGAGAATGTTGCTAAACATCTCTGTGTTTGGTTTCCTTATTTGCAAAAGATGGATAACAACAGTACTCACATCATAAGGCTATTGCAAGGAGTAAATAACATAATCTATGTGTTTAAAATAGTGCCCAACCTATAAGTATTTAATAAATGCTAATCATCATCATTATTTCAATATAATTTTAATTTGAATTGTTTGAGAATAAGTCCATATGTTTAAAAATCATTTGTATTTATCTATGATTTATCTACCCATGTCTTTTGCTTATATTTCTATTATTATCTTCTTCATTTGTATGGGCAAGATGTGAATTTTTGATACCCTCTTTAATCTTATGTGTTTTATTAATCTGTTGTACAAAGAATATGTATTATTTTTATAAAGAAGAAAAGCGTGGGATCCTAAAACTTGCCAGAAAGACCTTGGAGGGCCTTAGCAGAACTTTTCTTGACTCAACTCATTCCTAAATGCACCAAAACTCTTCTGCTAGCTCTACCATCATCTCAATGGTTTTTTGCTTTGGAGGCCAACCTCCTTTTCAGGGCAAAGGGCAAAGTCTTTATTGGAGCCTTCACGGCCCTATTTACTTTAAAGGCCCATCGGCCACTCTGCTCTACACTCCTGCCATTTTGCTCCCCGGCTAGGTACACACCAACACATCTCTGCCACTCTTCATGCTGCTTCCTTTACCTACAGGAACCTCCTTGCCCCTGCCTTTTTACTGCCACTTGAACTCCTAGCTTCAGGATCCCCTGAAATGCCCCCTCTTCCACACTGTCCCAGGCACCAGCCCACCCCCTTCATCTACTGGCCATAGCTAATCATCCACTCTCCCATGCTTCCTTAACACTTGTGCTCATCCTTATTACAGCACTGAACAGAGTGAGTCGTCATTGCCCAAGTGTCTGTCTAACCCTGTAGATCGTAAACCAGAACAAGCCATGGGTCTCAGATAACTGAGTCCCCATGTCCGAATATAATTCCAGGTATATAGTAGGTGCTTACGTGTGCTCAGTGAATGCTTAAATGACTAGGGGCTGGAGTGTTTGTCCTATAGCTTCAAGTGGACAGACTAGTTGTTCCTGACCTGGAAAGACACTTGTATGATTTCTCTTGTTTTGTTTGCTTAGTTTGGTAACATGCTATCTCCTCTAAAGTGAATAGTCATGGTCTTGTTCAAACTTCTGAAGAAAGAATGTACAGAGATAGGAGGAAACAAAGAAAGCATTAATACTCTGGTTTCATGGGTGGGGCAACTTCCCTGGTGGCTCAGATGGTAAAAAAATTGGAGACCTGGGTTCGATCCCTGGGTCGGGAAGATCCCCTGCAGAAGAGAATGGCAACCCACTCCAGCAGTCTTGCCTCGAAAATCCCATCGACAGAGGAGCCTGGTGGGCTACAGTCAATGGGTTTGCAACTTCTTATAGGGGAAAAAAAAACCCCGTCTACCTGGGAGTATGTGTTTCTCTGTTAAAGAAGAATGGAGGCAGTCCTGTCACAGCATGGGATAGGAAATGGGAGTGCCCTAATTAAGCACCTTCCTCACCCAAGGACCTCCATCGCATCACCCAGGTCTGCCCTCTGGCCAGAAACAACATCTGCCTCTTCTTCCTACCCCTCAGTTCAGTTCAGTTTTTCACTTATATCCGATTTTTTTGTGTCCCCATGGACTGCAGCACACCAAGCTTCCCTGTCCATCACCAACTACTGGAGTTTACTCAAACTCATGTCTATTGAGTCAGTGATGCCATCCAACCATCTCATCCTCTGTCATCCCCATCTTCTCCTGCCTTCAACCTTTCCCAGCATCTTCCCCAGTCTTTTCAAATAAGTCAGTTCTTCACATCAAGTGGCAAAAGTATTGGAGTTTCAGCTTCAACATCAGTCCTTCCAATGAATATTCAGGACTGATTTCCTTTAGGATTGACAGGTTTGATCTCCTTGCAGTTCAAGGGACTCTCAAGAGTCTTCTCCAATTCCAAGGTTCAAAAGCATCAATTCTTTGGTGCTCAGCTTTCCTTATGGCCCAACTCTCACATCTATACATGACTACTGGAAAAACCATAGCTTTGACTAGACAGACCTTCCTATTCCTAAAGTGAAAATGAAAGTGAAAGTGAAGTCATGTCCAACTCTTTGCAAACCCATGGGCTACTACCCAAGCCTAGCCTACTAGGCTCCTCTGTCCATGGGATTTTCTAGGCTAGAGTACTGGAGTGGGTTGCCATTCCCTTCTCCAGGCAATCTTCCCAACCCAGGAATCGAATCTGGGTCTCCCACACTGCAGACAGACACTTTACTGTCTGAGCCACAGGGAAGGCCACAGGCTTTTTTACAGCCAGGGACTCACTGGCGTTTACAAGCCTATTTTAACAAGGGCCACACAGAGACATCATCCTGTCTTTATTGTCCTTAGTTTGGGCCTGTTGCCCATCTTTTGGGTCCAAAACCTCCCTCCTCTGAGAAGCCTTTTCTGAGAAAAAACTTTCAATGCCTTTTGACTCACTTGTTTGAGTTCATGTATTACAGTGTAAAGATGGAAATGTTTTACACCGTCAGTGTCCTCCAGCCAAAGATCACAAAAACATGCCTGTAGTTGAGTGAGTTCAGTTTACTATTCATTGCAGTAAGGGAGAACACACATCATGGGGGAACCATGTGATGCCTTCCCAAGTATCAGAAAGAACCTGTTACAGAGGCTGGGGTTTGGATGAGTTATTTGGGGAAGTTTTTCCTTCAAGGAAACAGGGGTTTGCTCTAGATTAGATGTCTTTAGGTAGCTGAGGCAATTCTCAGCTTGGTATTTGAGTAAATCTTCCCTTTAGGGAGAGGAGACTAGACCCAGAATAAAGACCTAATTGGTCAAGAAGTTGTAGACATTCATTTTAGCCAAGAGAGGGGGATGTTTAGTCATGTATGATCTTCTTTTTGGTCCTGTCTTGTCTCCTTTCAATGTGGTCTCAGAGTGACCATGTCTGATGTTCATGTTCTATCACACTGGTCTAAGACAAGTCCAGTAGGAAAGAAGATGGCCAAAGCTCATGTGTGAGGTATGTTTCAATTCCAGATTAAAGATCAGGAGATTGGTCCTAGTCCTGGCTCTTCTACTAACTGGCATGACTTTGGGGATGCCAGTTAGCAGCTCTAAATTTTAGTTTCCCTATTTATTATTTTTTTAATTTTTTAAAATTATTTTTTTTCTTTTTTTGTTTGTAGATTTCTTTATTAAATTTATTTATTTCAATTGGAGGTTAATTACTTAAAAAAAGAATGGTCTTAGATTCCATATCTAAAGGCCTTTCCAGCCCTCAAACGCTAAGAGAATGTGTGTTTCTCTTGCATCTCTTCTCTTTATAGGAAATGCTAAAGGGGACTTGGCCACACATCCTTATGTGTGTGCATACTAAGTTGCTTCAGTTGTGTCCGACTCTGTGTGACCCTATGGACTATAGCCCCCTCCCCCACCCCCCAGGTTCCTCTGTCCTTAGAATTCTCCAGGCAAGAATACTGGAATGGATTGCCATGCCCTCCTCCACAGAATCTTCCCAACCCAGGCGTCAAATCCGGGTCTCTTACATCTCCTGCACTGGCAGGCAGGTTCTTTACCACTAGGGCCACCCCGGAAGCCCACAAAACCTTACAGAGGGGAATTCATGTGTAACAAATGGTATTATAGGTGAGCTGTTTAAAAATCAACTGAGATTTTAATCTTAACACTGTGAGTCATTATTGATCCCAAATTAAGAAGTTAAATGTAAACATTCAGAAGATAGCCAAAAACAAGTAAGTATAAAATTCATTTCTGGATGAGAAAAGATGTACAAATTTATAATGTTTAAAACAAGAAAAAAGAAAATATTATTAGATTTTACAAAATAAAAAAAAACTACATACTTAGAAACATTCACCAACTTACAAGGCAAAATCAAACTAAAAACACATTTTCAACAAAAGTAGTATCCTAAATATAATTCCATCTTCTTCCATCTACCTCACTCATATTTTCATTGAACGCCACCTATACAGATGATAAAACTGAGGCCTAGAAATGATAAGCAACTGTTACAAGATCACTTACGGCAGCAAATGTTAAACCAACTCAGACCTCAGATTGGGATTCTGCCTCTTTTTTGCTGTCTTTATAATGAGAATTTTGGATTAGAGATTACTGACATTGCCTTCCAAATTTAAACCAATGATTTACAGCAACACCATGCTCCATTCAGGAGGTGAGACAGAGGAAAAATGCAAACACTGAAATTCGGTTGGAACTGAACTGAATGAAAGGGAAAAAAATCCCCTCTTTACAATTATGAGACTTATTAGTATTTTTCCTAAATGTAACATCCAGATGTAATCGGTTATGTCTTTTTCAAAAAATATTTTTAGTGCTACAAAACTTTTTTACAGAATGACTGTAAAAGCAGTTAATTTCTGTATAATTTTCAAAATTACACTTGGGGTCTGGACTCAGTGGATCTTGAGATCAATAAAAAGTCTGAGACTGTTTCCTCTGAAACATCCTAGAAAGGTGGCCCTTTTAAAGTCTGTCATGCTTATCACTTAGGAGATGACCTGATCCTTTAAAGAAACCTCTCTTTTTTTATTCAGTCTTCAGAGCTTTAAGTGAATTTGTCTGGGTTAATTATACACCTTCTAGCTCCTAACTTCTCCAACACTTCTCAACATTCAGTTCTGACTGCATTCATTTCAATTTGTCTACTCTTTTCCAACTATTTTTCACTAAGTTAAATTGTCCA
The DNA here is from genome assembly GCF_055505025.1 of Bos grunniens. Lineage (NCBI taxonomy): Eukaryota > Metazoa > Chordata > Mammalia > Artiodactyla > Bovidae > Bos > Bos grunniens. Next base: position 141,093,738 of record NC_141194.1, read on the forward strand.
AATTCTCTTTCTCTTCTTCGGAGGTTTTTAGTACTGCTAACATCTGAGATATACAACATTTTTATGACCCTGTCTCTATTCACATGAGCCATTACCAGGTGGAAATTCCCAGGTGGGAAATTTCTCACAGTTCACATGGCCCAGGATGCCTTCATAAATACTTTCCTGCACAATTACATAAAGGACACGAGCCTAGAAGACCTCCACACATGTCAGAACCCTAACGCGTCAAAGAACAAGTAGGCAATTGTGAGCAATTTGACAACCAAGGGCCTTGGCCGTTCATTGGACACAGAGCACGTCAATCCTTGTTTGTCAGCAAATGAGCCCAGAGCTCGTGACGAGGGGTCACATGCCACCGTTAACTGTTCCGGCCCCGCCCCTCGACTGTGGCCTGCTCCACTGCCTGAGGCCCGACTTCCGTCGGACGCTTCCGCCATTGGCCGCCTACCCTCCCGGACGTGGGGCCTCCTCTGTGGTCCCTTCCGTGACTGCCTCGGTCCATCTCACTTCCCTCAGGCTCCTCTCAGGGCAGCCACTTCGGGTGCCACCACCTGCGCCATTGCCATCGTCGCGTGCCCGGCTGAGGTAACTGCCGGCTACCATGTCTACCACGGGGGATGGAGATCTGACCCATGGCGGGCAGGAAGGCCCAACAGGTGCAGTGGGGGCCCAGGCCGGAGCCCGTGATGGTGTGGACCGCAACTCTGAGCCTCGCAGGGGTGACTCCATGCCTGAGGCTGAGGCAGGTGGAGTTGTGGGGGCTTCAGGAGGCCCGAGGGAGGCGGCCCTGGAGGGCGGGAACGCTGAGGAAGACTCCGACATCAGGCCAGCTGAGGAGAGGGAGGTGGAGGAGCAGGCGCAGGGCGTGAACCGCATGGTGGTCTCGCGCCACTTCCCCATGAGCGGCTTCAGCCTAACGGTCCTAAATCTGATGCACTCGATGATGAACCGTTTGTCCGACAACCACGTCATACTTCCGCCAAATGACGACCGCGTGTTGGTCTGGCACCAGACCAGGCTGCGCTTGTCTGACCACAGCTCAGCCGCCGTGGCCGGGTTATCCGAGGTCCAGGTACCATTGGAGGAATCGGGGGAGGGGCCGGCTGAGGAAGCCCCGGATCAGGACGTGGAGCAGGCTGAGGAAGCCCAGGAGGCGCAGCAGGCAGAGGAAGCCCAGGAGGCTAAGGCACCCGAGGAGGCCTCTTTATGGGAGACGGCCACCAAGGAGTCTGAGGAGCCCAGCTTGCGGGAGATGCCACAGAAGCCTGTCGCCCCTGAGAGTGAGCATTCGAGGGGCGGGGGGGAGTTGGGAGGGATGGAGACACTGGCATCTGCAGGCCGGATCTGGGGACCAGGGATCCCGAGGAGGGGGCAGGCTCAGACGGGGGGGCGTGCCTCAGGAGGGGAGGCCGGGAGTCAGGGCCTCCTTTAATCGAAGGCCAGAGGGGCCCAGTAGAAGCCCAACCTCATAACGACTTCTTTGGTTTGGGGTGAAAATAAGCTGCCCTCTGCCAACCCTGGTAAAGGTCTGAGATGAACAGTGCCAGTTATGAGCCCACAGGTGAAGGTCAGTGGAGGCAGGTGTTCGAGAGGGAGCTTGAGAGGACATGGAAGAGAACAAGCAAATGGCAGACCTCATATTTGGTTCATAGCTTTTAAAAATGTCAAGATTCTTGGAAAGTTGATCCCAAAACATTATGAACTTATACAGGAGCACTTGGTCAAAATGAAATATTTAGGGGATTGAGGAACTCAGGAGCTTCCCCATAGAATTTGTTATTGAGGTGAAGCATATTTTGGCGAAAAAGTTCTGGCCAAAACATCCAGAATGCATCAGACCCAGAGGATTCTGATCCTTGAGCACAAGTAATCAGTAGCACAGGGTGACAGATGTACCAGAAAAAAAGAAATAATGTCATTGTCAAAATGATCAAGCAGCAGCAAATGAGGGCCATGGAAGTGTTGCATCCGCCAGAAGGAAGGCCCCCAGTTACTCTTTTCTTAGTTGCTTCTGTCCTCCTGCTTCTCCTAAGGGTAGAGTACTGGATATCTTGCCATTCCTTAGGTGTTGGGATGTTTTTTCTGTGAATGTCTGGTCCCAAAGTCTATTATTCCTCTCTAAAGAAACAGCTGAATGCCAGGATGAGAACTCCAAAGAAGAGGCGCAGGGCACCAAAAGTGAGGGGAAAGAAAAGAAGTATAACAGAAAACAAGAAGAACCAGAAAAGGGTCTGGACCCAGCAAAGGACAGGCCCAGAAAGTCCAGGTATCTGTGTATAGCTTTGAAAATAACCCAGCTGTTCCCAGGCATTTACCAATTTTGTTTTTGCTTTTTAATTCTCAGAGTAAATTAAGAAAACATTGGTTTGAAATTAGTTCAACAACTCAAATTTACCTAATGTTTATAGAACATTCCTGTTCCCACTAATATAAAGAGCTTGAAGTGAAATACACATCATGGCTTCTCATTTGTTCTTATGAGGTCTTTTGTCCTCTATCTGTAAGACTACCAACAATTTGTAAATGTGTCAGTACCTAAGACCAGTATTTCTTTAGAAAACAATGACTAAAAGCAACAGCAACTGGGCTGTGCACTAGTTTGGCCTTCATTTCTTGACCACAGAAGTGCAGTCGCCGGCATTAAGAGAAGACCCCTTTTAGAGCGTAACTATTTACGAATAGCAAACAGTTCAGAATTTCAAGTAGGACCACATTTAGTGATTAATAGTGAAATATTTGTTCAGTTGTAGATTTGGGTATTTTATATGACAGTCAAAAGAAACAGTCATAGGATGACTGATGTTTATCACTGAGTTGGTAGTGAAGGTATATGTATTGTCTTTTAATGATTAACACTTTCTCCCTCGTTTGCACAGTGATATGTTTCATAATAACAGCCTCTTTCTCATATGGTAGATATGGAAACCGAGGGTCTGGGAGGGTAAGGGAGTATCATCTGTGGAGTGAGCACAGGCTTTTAAGGTAGAAAGAGTGATTTTAGTCCCAGACTAGCCTCTCAAAAGAAGGGGGGAAAAAAAAGCATTTATGGTGTTGGGCAAGAGGGAGACAAGATTGGTAGGATCACATGATTGAAGCCATCGGGTTGTATATGCACCCAATATCCAGGGTGAAGGTTACAAGACGAAAATGGGTTTTTCTTCTCTCCTTGTTGAGATACAACCCTCAGATGCAGCAGACTGTTTTCTTAGATCTAGAAAGTTTCTGGTGCTGACTGATGCTGTATAATCATTCATTTTCTCTCATTTCTTCCTGCAGTTTGGAAGACTAGAAAGAAGACAAAGAAGAAAGGATCCATTGTTCGCTATTTTTAGATTTTTCAGAAGCCCATGGGAATATTATTTACATTGATTTTCTTCCAAAATCCATCCCCCAAAAAGCAACTGTCTAATAATATCTAGTAAAAAATCCAATATCTAATTGGGTTTTATCTTCCACAGATATATTTGACAGCATTTGTTCTAGTTAAAACTAAGTTTTAAAGTAGTAAACTGAAATGTAGATAGATTTATGTATATAAATAATCCTGATTTAAATCTCTTTAAAAATGAGAAGCAGTTTTACATCATTGGAAGGCATCATCACATTCCACCATTTGATAAGCCTGTTGTAAATACTTTTATTGCAGCCCCCCCCCAAAATTTTTATTTAAAACAGTTCTGTAAAGACAGAAATAGAGGTCAAGGCTTTAGATCTGAACTTGTTTACTGTACTAGTCACTAGCCATGTGTGGCTGCTGAGCATTGAAAATGTGGCTAATCTTAGTTGAAATGTGCTACAAATGTAAAAGATGGTGTAAAGTCTCACTAATAACTAACTACCCATTGAAATGATAATCTATTAAATATAGCATTAAAATTATTTTCTCCAGTTCCTTTTTACTTTTTCAAAAATTTATTTATTGCTACACGTGGGCTTTCTCCTCTTACGGTGCACAGGTTCTCACTGAGGTGGCTTCTCTTGTGGAGCATGAGCTCTAGGGCAAACAGGCTTCAGAGCTGGGCACATGGGCTTAGTTGCCCCTCAGCATGTGGGATCTTCCTGTAGCAGGGATTGAACCTGTGTCCCCTGCACTGCAAGGTGGATTCTTAACCACTAGACCACCAGGGACGCCCTCTTTTTACTTTTTAGATGTGGCTACTAGAACATTTAAAAGTACACAGGACTTGTGTTATATGTGTATTTCATAGTACTGCTTGGTGCTTTTGAAGGAAACCTGAGGGATGGCCCAGCTTGCCTGGAGGCCAGATGGTGCTGCTGAGCCTGAGCCCAGACACTGATTTGGAGCACTGGTTCTCAAAGTTTGGCCCTTAAAATAGCATTATTAGCATCACCCACGAACTCTTAGGCTCCACTCAAGACCTGTGAGTCAGAAACTGGGAGTGGGGCTCAGTAGTCTGTGTTTTAACAAGCCCTCCAGGGGATTCTGATGCAGCCAAGGTTTGAGAAGCGCTGGTTGACAGCCACAGGGGGAGAAGTTGAGACCCACCTATGGTGACCAGTCTTGGTTCACTGCCTTGGGGCTGCTGGAGGTAAATTGAACAGGACGGTAGGGGCTGGACTGGCGAGGAAATTAGGATTCACAGGGGCTGAGACAGACAGAGGCTGTGGATAGGGGATGGCACCAGAAAAATATCCAGGGACAGAGCTGGTTCCAGAAAGTCACAGACATGATACCGGGTATATGAAGTCTAAGAGAAGCTTCACTCAGCAGGAATGGATAGTAGATACATACAAAGTTGCCTGTGAGGATGTATGTATATGCAAGCATACAGAAAGGAATGCAATGGAAAGATAAACCACATTTAGGATGGTGGTTACGTCTTGGGGAAAGAGAAAGACAGCGATCCTATTGGGGAGGGATACATAGTGGGCTTCAACTGTATCTCTAATTTACATTTCTTAAACTGAGTGGTGGTTAAATAGTGTTTATACTAGTATTCTTTATAATTTTGTGCAGATCGGAAATATGTCACAATAAGTAAAAAAGAGAAAAGGGAGAAAGTGGCCTTAATCTTTGAACTCTATTTAAGGTAATAAAAAGATAAAGTTGTAGATGACCAGAGTGGAGGATCAGAGAAGGGGAAGGGCCTGGGGGTTTGAGACTAGACAGGCTCATTTCTGCATTTACTTCAGGCTTCCTAGGTATCTGAAACATGGTCTAGCTGGAACAAACTTTGTTCCCACGGGTTTGGCTCCTGACCTTCTTGTAGATAACTGATAACACATGTTCTGTGGTGGCATGGCTTCTATTCTAACTGTGTGCACAGGCAAATACACACACTACATCCACCTATTCCATCTAAACCAACCCCTGTACTGAACCTTTAAATGGCTGGGACCTTAAGGGTTTTATCTTTCTATCTTTCTTTCTTTCCCAAAGCCCTAAGCAATGAATTTTCCTCTTCGTAGGTATTTAATGTCAATTAAAGTGAAGTAAACTTAGGATCCACACAACTTTTTTTTTTTTTTTTGGTCACGAGTGTTGACATTTTAAAATGTATTATATTATTTCTTATGGCTAGAACCACATGGTGTGACAGAAGGCAAAGCACTCCCTGTCACCATTATTTCAACTAAAACAGCAGGTCAACTAGTACAATTTGAGGCCCTTCAACCTGGTTCTGATTTGTTAGTATTTCTGTGGTGCTAGTTGTTAAAACAGTATTGCTTCCAGGCCCAGGCAGAGATATCTCTGTCTTGAGCTCTAAGCTTTAGAGGGCCACTTTGGTCCTCTTCCAGCCACACCCCTCCCGCCAGGGCCAGGAGCCCAGCCCATGGGAACAAGGGCTGTGTCCCTGCTAGCCCATGCTCCAGTTACCTGGCAGCCCTGAACAGTCCCTAGCCTGCTTCCAGGGCCCGTGTGCTCCTCTTAGACCTGTCCTGGGGAGGGCTGACTGCACTCACTGCTGGGGTGGGTGCTCCCAGGCCCAAGGAGGGGTTGTAGGCCAAGAAGGGAATGCGGCCTGGCCTAGGAGCCAGGGCATGGGCGGGGGAAGGGAAGGAGGGCAGCTCTTCCCACACCATCAGGGCAGAACTTAGAGGAGTCTGAGAATACTAAATCCCAACCTGGCCTTTCAGCTCATTAGGAAGGTACATTTGTCATGGAAGGAGATACAACTTATTTAATGGTTTATCATTTGATTTGAACATTTCAAATATTTTTCGACATGTGGATCCCCAACTGAACTCTTTTTCTGAACCTTGCAAATAGGACAAATTTTTCAGGCAGGCCAGATTAAATATCTGCTCTATCACCCCTTTCCCTTTTTACTCCATGTTACACCTATTCCATGCATACTGGGCATCATGCTTCTGAAAATGTTTTTTAACAGGTACTTATTTTTTAGTTGAAGTATAAATGCTTTACAGAATTTTGTTGTTTTCTGTCAGACATCAACATGAACCAGCCATAGGTATACATTTGTCCCCTCCCTCTTGAACCTCCCTCCCATCTCCCTCCCTATCCCACCCCTCTAGGTTGATACAGAGCCCCTTTTGAGTTCCCCAAATTACATAGCAAATTGCCAGTGGCTATCTATTTTACTTATAGCAATTAAGTTTCCATGTTACTCTCTCCATACATCTCACCCTCTCCTCGCACCCTCCCATGTCCATAAGTCTGTTCTCTATGTCCGTCTCTCCATTGCTGCCCTGCAAATAAATTCATTGGTACCATCTTTCTAGTTTCCATATATATGTGTTTGTATATAATACTTATCTTTCTCCTTCTGACTTACTACATTCTGTATAATATGCTCTAGGTTCATCACCTCTTTAGAATTGACTTAAATGCATTCCTTTTTATGGCTGAGTAATATTCCATTGTACATATGTACCACAGCTCCTTTATTTCTTCATCTTTTGATGGACATCTAGGTTGCTCCCATGTTCTAGCTATTGTAAAGACTACTGCAAGGAACACTGGGGTACGTGTGTCTTTTTCAATTTTTATTTCCTCAGGTTATATGCCTAGGAGTGGGATTGCTGCTTCATATGGTGGCTTTATTGCTAGTTTTTTTTTTTTAAGAAATCTCCATACCGTCTGCCATAGTGGCTGTATCAACTTACATTCCCACCAACGGTGCAAGAGGTTTCCCTTTTCTCCCTTTTTGGTCCCTTTTCTCCCTCTCCAGCATTTATTGCTTGTAGACTTTTTAATGATGGGCATTCTGACTGGTATGAGGCAAGATCTCATTATAGTTTTGATTTTCATTTGTCTAATAAAGAGCCTCTTGATGAAAATGAAACAGGAGACTAAAAAAGCTGGCCTAAAACTCAACATTGAAACAACTAAGATCATGGTATCAAGTCCCATCACTTCATGGCAAATATATAGGGAAAGAATGGAAACAGTGAGAGACTTTATTTTGAGGGGCTCCAGAATCACTGCAGATGGTGACTGCAGCCATGATATTAAAAGACGCTTGCTCCTTGGAAGAAAAGCTATGACAAACCTAGACAGCATATTAAAAAGCAGGGACATTACTTTGCTGACAAAGGTCCCTATAGTCCAAGCCATGGTTTTTCCAGTAGTCATGTATGGATGTGAGAGTTGGCCCATAAAGAAGCTGAGCACTGAGGAATTGATGCTTGTGAACTGTGGTGTTGGAGAACTCTCGTTGAGAGCCCTTGCACTGCAAGGAGATCCAACCAATCAATCCCAAAGGAAGTAAGTCCTCAATACTCATTGGAAGTGCTGAGGCTGAAGATGAAGCTCCAATACTTTGGCTACCTGATGCAAAGAACTGACTCCTTAGAAAAGACCCTGAGGAGAAGGGGACAACAGAGGATGAGATGGTTGGATGGCATCACCAACTTGATAAGCGTGAGTTTGAGCAAGTGCTGGGAATTGGTGCTGGACAGGGAAGCCTGGCTTGCTGCAGTCCATGGAGTCACAAAGAATCGAACACAACTATGAGTGAGCCGAATAATGAGTGATGTTGAGCATCTTTTCATGTCTTTGTTAGCCATGTATATGTCTTCTTTGGAGAAATGCCTGTTTAGGTCTTTTTCCCACGTTTTAATTGGATTATTCGTTTTTCTGGTATTGTATGAGCTGTTTGTATATTTGGAAATTAATCCTTTGTCAGTTGTTTCATGTGCTATTATTGTCTCCCATTCTGAGGGATGACTTTTCACCTTGGTTATAGTTTCCTTTGCTGTGCAAAAACCTTTAAGTTTAATTAGTTTCCAGTTGTTTACCTTTGTTTTTATTTCCATTACTGTAGGATCTTGCTTTGATTTCTGTCATCGAGTGTTCTACCTATGTTTTCCTCTAAGAGTTCTTTAGTTGCTGGTCTTACATTTAGGTCTTTAATCCATTTTGAGTTTACCTTTGTGTATGGTATTAAGAAGAGATGGCAAGAATACACAGAAGAACTGTATAAAAAAGATCTTCACAACCCAGATAATCACGATGGTGTGATCACTGACCTAGAGCCAGACATCCTGGAATGTGAAGTCAAGTGGGCCTTAGAACGCATCACTATGAACAAAGCTAGTGGAGGTGATGGAATTCCAGTTGAGCTATTCCAAATCCTGAAAGATGATGCTGTGAAAGTGCTGCACTCAATATGCCAGCAAATTTGGAAAACTCAGCAGTGTCCACAGGACTGGAAAAGGGCAGTTTTCATTCCAATCCCAAAGAAAGGCAATGCCAAAGAATGCTCAAACTACTGCACAATTGCACTCATCTCACACGCTAGTAAAGTAATGCTCAAAATTATCCAAGCCAGGCTTCAGCAACATGTGAACCATGAACTTCCTGATGTTCAAGCTGGTTTTAGAAAAGGCAGAGGAACCAGAGATCAAATTGCCAACATCCACTGGATCATGGAAAAAGCAAGAGACTTCCAGAAAAGCATCTATTTCTGCTTTATTGACTATGCCAAAGCCTTTGACTGTGTGGATCACAATAAACTGTGGAAAATTCTGAACCAGACCACCTGATCTGCCTCTTGAGAAATCTGTATGCAGGTCAGGAAGCAACAGTTAGAACTGGACATGGAACAACAGACTGGTTCCAAATAGGAAAAGGAGTTCGTCAAGGCTGTATATTGTCACCCTGTTTATTTAACTTATATGCAGAGTACATCATGAGAAACCCTGCACTGGAAGAAACACAAGCTGGAATCAAGACTGCCAGGAGAAATATCAATAACCTCAGATATGCAGATGACACCACCCTTATGGAAGAAAGTGAAGAGGAACTAAAAAGCCTCTTGATGAAAGTGAAAGTGGAGAGTGAAAAAGTTGGCTTAAAGCTCAACATTCAGAAAACAAAGATCGTGGCATCCAGTCCCATCACTTCATGGGAAATAGATGGGGAAACAGTGGAAACAGTGTCAGACTTTATTTTTCTGGGCTCCAAAATCACTGCAGATGGTGACTGCAGCCATGAAATTAAAAGACGCTTACTCCTTGGAAGGAAAGTTATGACCAACCTAGATAGCATATTCAAAAGCAGAGACATTACTTTGCCCAAAAAGGTCCATCTAGTCAAGGCTATGGTTTTTCCTGTGGTCATGTATGGATTTGAGAGTTGGACTGTGAAGAAGGCTGAGCGCCAAAGAATAGATGCTTTTGAACTGTGGTATTGGAGAAGACTCTTGAGAGTCCCTTGGACTGCAAGGAGATCCAACCAGTTCATTCTGAAGGAGATCAGCCCCGGGATGTCTTTGGAAGGAATGATGCTAAAGCTGAAACTACAGTACTTTGGCCACCTCATGCGAAGAGTTGACTCAATGGAAAAGACTCTGATGCTGGGAGGGATTGGGGGCAAGAGGAGAAGGGGACGACAGAGGATGAGATGGCTGGATGGCATGACTGACTCGTTGGACGTGAGTCTCAGTGAACCCCGGGAGTTGGTGATGGACAGGGAGGCCTGGGGTGCTGCGATTCATGGGGTCGCAAGGAGTCGGACACGACTAAGCGACTGATCTGATCTGATCTGATTTGCTAAATAGCAGAGTGATCATTTCTAGATAGTAAGATTAAGGGTGATTTTTATCTTCTCAATCCAGGCTCTGTTCCTTACTGGCTGTGTATCCTTGAGAATGTTGCTAAACATCTCTGTGTTTTGGTTTCCTCATTTGCAAAAGATGGATAATAACAGTACTCACATCATAAGGCTATTCCAAGGAGTAAATAACATAATGTACATGTTTAAAATAGTGCCAACCTATAAGTACTTAATAAATGCTAATCATTATCATTACCTCAATGTAATTTTAATTTGAATTGTTTGAGCGTAAGTCCATATGTTCAAAAGCCATTTGTCCATATGTTTAAAAATCATTTGTATTTATCTATGATTTATCTACCCATGTCTTTTGCTTATATTTCTATTATTATCTTCTTCATTTGTAAGGGCAAGATATGTGTGAATTTTTGCTTCCCTCTTTAGTCTTATATGGTTTATTAATCTGTTGTACAAAGAATATGTATTACTTTTATAAAGAAGAAAAGCGTGGGATCCTAAAACTTGCCAGAAAGACCTTGGAGGGCCTTAGCAGAACTTTTCTTGACTCAACTCATTCCTAAATGCACCAAAACTCTTCTGCTAGCTCTACCATCATCTCAATGGTTTTTTGCTTTGGAGGCCAACCTCCTTTTCAAGGCAAAGGGCAAACTCTTTACTGGAGCTTTCACGGCCCTATCTACTTTAAAGGCCCATCTGCCACTCTGCTCTACACTCCTGCCATTTTGCTCCCCGGCTAGGTACACACCAACACATCTCTGCCACTCTTCATGCTGCTTCCTTTACCTACAGGAACCTCCTTGCCCCTGCCTTTTTACTGCCACTTGAACTCCTAGCTTCAGGATCCCCTGAAATGCCCCCTCTTCCGCACTGTCCCAGGCACCAGCCCACCTCCTTCATCTACTGGCCATAGCTAATCATCCACTCTCCCATGCTTCCTTAACACTTGTGCTCATCCTTGTTACAGCACTGAACAGAGTGAGTCGTCATTGCCCAAGTGTCTGTCTAACCCTTTAGATCGTAAACCAGAACAAGCCATGGGTCTTAGATACCTGAGTCCCCAAGTCCGAACATAATTCCAGGTATATAGTAGGTGCTTACATGTGCTCAGTGAATGCTTAAATGACTAGGGGCTGGAGTGTTTGTCCTATAGCTTCAAGTGGACAGACTAGTTGTTCCTGACCTGGAAAGACACTTGTATGATTTCTCTTGTTTTGTTTGCTTTGTTTGGTAACATGCTATCTCCTCTAAAGTGAATAGTGATGGTCTTGTTAAAAGTTCTGAAAATGAATGTACAGAGATAGGAGGAAACAAAGAAAGCATTAATACTCTAGTTTCATGGGTGGGGCAACTTTGCTGGTGGCTCAGATGGTAAAAATTAGGAGACCCAGATTCGATCCCTGGGTCGGGAAGATCCCCTGCAGAAAGGAAGGGTAACCTGCTCCAGTAGCCTTGCCTCGAAAATCCCATAGACAGAGGAGCCTGGTGGGCTACAGTCAATGGGTTTCCAACTTCTTATAGGGGAAAAAAAACCCCGTCTACCTGGGAGTATGTGCTTCTCTGCTAAAGAAGAATGGAGGCAGTCCTGTCACAGCATGGGATAGGAAATGGGAGTGCCCTAATTAAGCACCTTTCTCACCCCAGGACCTCCATCGCATCACCCAGGCCTGCCCTCTGCCCAGAAACAACATCTGCCTCCTTTTCCTACCCCTCAGTTCAGTTCACTCGTTCATTTATGTCCAACTTTTTGCCACCCCATGGAATGCAGCACACCAGGCTTCCCTGTCCATCAAAACTCCTGGAGTTTACTCAAACCAATGTCTTTTGAGTCAGTGATGCCATCCAACCATCTCATCCTCTGTCATCCCTGTCTCCTCCTGACTTCACTCCTTCCCAGGATCTTTCCCAGTCTTTTCAAATGAGTCAGTATTTCCCATCAAGTGGCCAAAATACTGGAGTTTCAGCTTCAATATCAGTCCTTCCAAGGAATATTCAGGACTGATTTCATTTAGGATTGACTGGTTTGATCTCCTCGCAGTCCAAGGGACTCTCAAGAGTCTTCTCCAATCCCAAGGTTCAAAATCATCAATTCTTTGGTGCTCAGCTTTCCTTATGGTCCACCTCTCACATCTATACATGACTACTGGAAAAACCATAGCTTTGATTGAACGGACCTTCCTATTCCTAAAGTGAAAATAAAAGTGAAATTGAAGTCATGTCCGAGTCTTTGCAATTCCATGGGCTGTAGCCTACTAGGCTCCTCTGTCCATGCGATCCCATGGGCTGTCCATACTCTTTTCTAGGCAAGAATAGTGGAGTGGGTTGCCATTCCCTTCTCCAGGGTATCTTCCCAACACAGGGATCGAATCCGGGTCTCCCGCACTGCAGACAGACACTTTACCGTCTGAGCCACCAGGGAAGGCCGCAGGCTTTTTTACAGCTAGGGACCCACTAGGGTTTACAAGCCCACTTTAAAAAGGGCCACACAGAGGCAACATCCTGTCTTCATTGTCCTTAGTTCAGGCCTGTTGCCCATCTTTTGGGTCCAACACCTCCCTCCTCTGAGAAGCCTTTTCTGAGAAAAAACTTTCAATGCCTTTTGACTCACTTGTTTGAGTTCATGTATTACAGTGTAAAGATGGAACTGTTTTACACCATCAGTGTCCTCCAGCCAAAGATCACAAAAGCATGCCTGTAGTTGAGGGAGTTCAGTTTACTATTCATTGCAGTAAGGGAGAACACACATCATGGAGGAACCATGTGATGTCTTCCCAAGTATCAGAAAGAACCTGTTACAGAGGCTGGGGTTTGGTTCAGTTATTTGGGGAAGTTTTTCCTTCAAGGAAACACGGGTTTGCTCTAGATTAGATGTCTTTACGTAGCAATTCTGAGGCAATTCTCTGACTGGTATTTGAGTAAATCTTACCTGTAAGGAGAGGAGATTAGACCCAGAATAAAGATGTAATTGGTAAAGAAGTTGTAGACATTCATTTTAGCCAAGAGAGGGGGATGTTTAGTCATGTATGACCTTCTTTACATTCAGAAAACGAAGATCATGGCATCCGGTCCCATCACTTCATGGGAAATAGATGGGGAAATAGTGGAAACAGTGTCAGACTTTATTTTTGGGGGCTCCAAAATTACTGCACATGGTGACTGCAGCCATGAAATTAAAAGACGCTTACTCCTTGGAAGGAAAGTTTTGTCCAACCTAGATACCATATTCAAAAGCAGGACATGACTTTGCCAACAAAGGTCCATCTAGTCAAGGCTATGGTTTTTTCCAGTGGTCATGTATGGATGTGAGAGTTGGACTGTGAAGAAGGCTGAGCGCCGAAGAATTGATGCTTTTGAACTGTGGTGTTGGAGAAGACTCATGAGAGTCCCTTGGACTGCAAGGAGATCCCACCAGTCCATTCTGGAGGAGATCAGCCCTGGGATTACTTTGGAAGGAATGATGCTAAAGTTGAAACTCCAGTACTTTGGCCACCTCATGCGAAGTGTTGACTCATTGGAAAAGACTCTGATGCTGGGAGGGATTGGGGCAGGAGAAGGGGACGACAGAGGATGAGATGGCTGGATGGCATCACTGACTCGATGGATGTGAGTCTGAGTGAACTCTGGGAGTTGGTGATGGACAGGGAGGCCTGGTGTGCTGCGATTCATGGGGTCGCAAAGAGTGGGACACGACTGAGGGACTGAACTGAACTGGTCTCCTTTCAATATGGTCTCAGAGAGACCATGTCTGAGGTTGATGTTCTATGACACTGTTCTATGACAGGTCCAATAGGAACGAAGATGGCCAAAGCTGATGTGTTAAGTATGTTTCAATTCCAGATTAAAGATCAGGAGATTGGTCCTAGTCCTGGCTATTGTACTAACTGGCATGACTTTGGGGATGCCAGTTAGCAGCTCTAAACCTTAGTTGCCCCATATATTTTTTTTTAATTTTAAAAATTGTATTTTTTCTTGTTTTTGTTTGTAGATTTTTTCTTAAAATTTATTTTAATTGGAGGTCAATTACTTTAAAAAAGAATGGTCTTAGATTCCATATCTAAAGGCCTTTCCAGCCCTGAAACGCTAAGAGAATGTGTGTTTCTCTTGCATCTCTTCTGTATTTATAGAAAATGCTAAAGGGGACTTGGCCACACATCCTTATGTGTGTGCATGCTAAGTTGCTTCAGTTGTGTCCGACTCTGTGTGTCCCTATGGACTATAGCCCCCCAGGTTCCTCTGTCCTTAGAATTCTCCAGGCAAGAATACTGGAAGGGATTGCCATGCCCTCCTCCAGGGAATCTTCCCAACCAAGGGATTAAATCCGGGTCTCTTACATCTCCTACATTGGCAGGCAGGTTCTTTACCACTAGGGCCACCCTGGAAGCCCACACATCCTTACGGGGGGAATTCATGCATAACAAATGGTGTTATAGGTGAGCGGTTTAAAAATCAACTGAGATTTTAATTTAAAACTGTGAGTCATTATTGATCCAAAATTAAGGAGTTGAATGTAAACATTCAGAAGATCTCAAAAAAGAAGAAAGTATAAAATTCATTTCTGGATGAGAAAAGATGTACAAATTTATAATGTTAAAACCAAGAAAAAAGAAAATATTAGAATTTACAACATAAAAAAAAAAACTACATACTTAGAAACATTCACCAACTTACAAGGCAAAATCAAACTAAAAACACATTTTCAAAAAAAGCTCAGTATCCTAAATAAAATTCCATCTTCTTCCATCTACCTCACTCATATTTTCATTGAATGCCACCTATACAGATGATAAAACTGAGGCCTAGAAATGATAACTGTTCCAAGATCACTTAGGGCAGCAAATGTTAAACCAACTCAGACCTCAGATTGGGATTCTGCCTCTTTTTTGCTGTCTTTATAATGAGAATTTTGGATTAGAGATTATTGGCATTGCCTTCCAAATTTAAACCAATGATTTACAGCAACACCATGCTCCATTACCGAGGTGAGACAGAGGAAAAATACAAACACTGAAATTCGTTTGGAACTGAACTGAATGAAAGGGAAAAAAATCCCTCTTTACAGTTATGAGACTTATTAGTATTTTTCCTAAATGTAACATCCAGATGTAACTGGCTATATCTTTTTCAAAAAATATTTTTAGTGCTACAAAACTTTTTTTACAGATTGACTGTAAAAGCAGTTAATTTCTGCATAATTTTCAAAATTACACTTGGGGTCTGGACTAAGTGGATCTTGAGATCAATAAAAAGTCTGGGACTGTTGCTTCTGAAGCATCCTAGGAAGGTGGCCCTTTTAACGTCTGTCATGCTTAGCACTTAGGAGATGACCTGATCCTTTAAAGAAACCTCTCTTTTTTTATTCAGTCTTCAGAGCTTTAAGTGAATTTGTCTGGGTTAATTATACACCTTCTAGCTCCTAACTTCTCCAACACTTCTCAACATTCAGTTCTGACTGCATTCATTTCAATTTGTCTACTCTTTTCCAACTATTTTTCACTAAGTTAAATTGTCCAAATTCTCTTTCTCTTCTTCGGAGGTTTTTAGTACTGCTAACATCTGAGATATACAACATTTTTATGACCCTGTCTCTATTCACATGAGCCATTACCAGGTGGAAATTCCCAGGTGGGAAATTTCTCTCAGTTCACATGGCCCAGGATGCCTTCATAAATACTTTCCTGCACAATTACATAAAGGACACGAGCCTAGAAGACCTCCACACATGTCAGAACCCTAACGCGTCAAAGAACAAGTAGGCAATTGTGAGCAATTTGACAACCAAGGGCCTTGGCCGTTCATTGGACACAGAGCACGTCAATCCTTGTTTGTCAGCAAATGAGCCCAAAGCTCGTGACGAGGGGTCACATGCCACCGTTAACTTTTCTGGCCCCGCCCCTCAACTGTGGCCTGGCTCCACTGCCTGAGGCCCGACTTCCGTCGGACGCTTCCGCCATTGGCCGCCTACCCTCCCGGACGTGGGGCCTCCTCTGTGGTCCCTTCCAGAACTGCCTCGGTCCATCTCACTTCCCTCAGCCTCCTCTCAGGGCAGCCACTTCGGGTGCCACCACCTGCGCCATTGCCATCGTCGCGTGCCCGGCTGAGGTAACTGCCGGCCGCCATGTCTACCATGGGGGATGGAGATCTGGCCCCTGGCGGGCAGGAAGGCCCTGCAAGTGCGGCAGGGGCCCAGGCCAGAGCCCGTGACGGTGTGGACCACAACTCCGAGCCTCGCAGGGGTGACTCCATGCCTGAGGCTGAGGCGGGTGGAGTCGTCGGGGCCTCAGGAGGCCCGAGGGAGGTGGCCCTGGAGGGCGGGAACTCTGAGGAAGACTCGGACATCCAGCCGGCCGAGGAGGGGGAGGAAGAGGAGCAGGCGCAGGGCGTGAACCGCATGGTGCACTCGCGACACTTCTCCATGACCCGCTACCGCTTAACGGTCCTGACTCAGAGGTACCCGATGCTGAACTTTATGTACAAAAACCACATCCTAGTCCCGCCAGAGGACGACGACGTGTTGGTCCGGCACCAGAACCGGCCGCGCTTGTCCAACCTCAGCTCAGCCACTGTGGCTCGGTTCTCTGAGGTCCAGGTGCCCTCAGATGGACCAGCGGAGGGACCGGCGGAGGAAGCCCCGGCTCAGTGGGCAGAACAGGCGGAGGAAGCCCAGGAGGCGGCGGAGGCTGGGGAGGTGCAGGAGGCCGACGAGGCCTGTTTATGGGAGACGGCCACCAAGG
Organism: Bos grunniens; assembly: GCF_055505025.1. NCBI lineage: Eukaryota > Metazoa > Chordata > Mammalia > Artiodactyla > Bovidae > Bos > Bos grunniens. The sequence goes on from NC_141194.1 coordinate 141,110,472, forward strand.
AGTCTGAGGAGCACAGCTTGTGGGAGAGGCCACAGGAGCCGGCCGCCCCTGAGAGTGAGCATTCGAGGGGCGGGGGGGAGTTGGGGTGGACGGAGACACTGGCAGCTGCAGGCCGGGTCTGGGGACCAGGGATCCTGAGGAGGGGGAAGGCTCAGACGGTGGGGAGGGGTGGGTACCTCAGAAGGGGAGGCCGGGAGTCAGGGCCTCCTTGAATCGAAGGCCAGAGGGGCCCAGTAGAAGCCCAACTCCATAACGACTTCTTTGGTTTGGGGGGAAAATAAGCTGCCCTCTACCAACCCTGGTAAGAGGTCTGAGATGATCAGTGCCAGTTATGAGCCCACAGGTGAAGGTCAGTGGAGGCAGGTGTTCGAGGAGGAGCTTGAGAAGACATGGAAGAGAGCAAGCAAATGACAGACCTCATATTTGGTTCATAGCTTTTAAAAATGTCAAGATTTTTGGAAAGTTGATCCCAAAACATTATGAACTCATACCATTTGAACAAGGAGCACTTGGTCAAAATGAAATATTCAGGGGAATGAGGAACTCAGGACCTTCCCCATAGAATTTGTAATTGAGGTGAAGCATATTTTGGTGAGAAAGTTCTGACCAAAACATCCAGAATGCATCAGACCAAGAGGATTCTGATCCTGGACCACAAGTAATCAGTAGCACAGGGTGACAGATTTACTACAAAAGAAGAATAATGTCATTGTGAAAATGAGCAAGCAGCAGCCAAATGAGGGCCATGGAAGTGTTGTATCCTCCAGAAGGAAGGCCCCCAGTTACTCTTTTCTTAGTTGCTTCTGTCCTCCTGCTTTTCCTAAGGGTAGAGTACTGGATATCTTGCCATTCCTTATGAGTTGGGATTTTTTTTTTGCGTGAATGTCTGGTCCCAAAGTCTATTATTCTTCTCTAAAGAAACAGCTGAATGCCAGGATGAGAACTCCAAAGAAGAGGTGCAGGGCACCAGAAGTGAGGGGAAAGAAAAGAAGTATAACAGAAAACAAGAAGAACCAGAAAAGGATCTGGACCCAGCAAAGGACAGGCCCAGAAAGCCCAGGTATCTGTGTATAGCTTTGAAAATAACCCAGCTATTCCCAGGCATTTACCAATTTTGTTTTTGCTTTTTAATTCTTGGAGTAAATTAAGAAAATGTTTCTTTGAAATTAGTTCAACAACTTAAATGTACCTAATGTTTATAGAACATTCCTGCACCCAGTAATATAAAGAGCATGAAGTGAAATATACTTCGTGGCTTCTCATGTGTTCTTATGAGGTCTTTTGTCCTCTATCTGTAAGACTACCAACAATTTGTAAATGTGTCAGTACCTAAGACCAGTATTTCTTTAGAAAACAGCAACTACAAGCAGCAGCAACTGGGCTGTGCACTAGTTTGGCCTTCATTTCTTGACCACAGAAGTGCAGTCTCCTGCACTAAGAGAACACACCTTTTAGAATGTAAATACTTACGAATAGCAAGCAGTTCAGAATTTCAAGTAGGACCATTTAGTGATTCATAGTGAAATATTTCTTCAGTTGTAGATTTGTGTATTTACATGACAGTCAAAAGAAACAGTCATAGGATGACTGTTGTTTATCACTGAGTTGGTAGTGAAGGTATATATCTTGTCTTTAATTATTAAACATTTTCTCACTGGTTTTCATAGTGATGTGTTTCATAATAACAGCCTCTTTCTCATATGGTAGATATGGAAACCGAGGGTATGGGAGGGTAAGGGAGTATCATCTGTGGAGTGAGCACAGGCTTTTAAGGTAGAGTGATTTTAGTCCCAGACTAGCCTCTCAAAGGAAGGGGGAAAAGAAAAGCATTTATGGTGTTGGGCAAGAGGGAGACAAGGTTGGTCAGATCACATGATTGAAGCCATCGGGTTATACATGCACCCAGTATCCAGGGTGAAGGTTACAAGAGTAAAATGGGTTTTTCTTCTCTCCTTGTTGAGATACAACCCTCGATGCAGCAGACTGTTTTCTTAGATCTAGAAAGTTTCTGGTGCTGACTGATGCTGTATAATCGTTCATTTTCTCTCATTTCTTCCTGCAGTTTGGAAGACTAGAAAGAAGACAAAGAAGAAAGGATCCATTGTTCGCTATTTTTAGATTTTTCAGAAGCCCATGGGAATATTATTAACATTGATTTCCTTCCCAAATCCATCCCCCAAAGAGCAACTGTCTAATAATAATATCTAATAAAAAATCCAATCTCTAATTGGGTTTTATCTTCCACAGATATATTGACAGCATTTGTTCTAGTTAAAACTAAGTTTTAAAGTAGTAAAGTGAAATGTAGATAGATTTCTGTATATAAATAATCCTGATTTAAATCTCTTTAAAAATGAGAAGCTGTTTTACATCATTGGAAGGCATCATCACATTCCACCATTTGATAAGCCTGTTGTAAATTCTTTTATTGCAGCCCTCCCAAAAATTTGTATTTAAAACAGTTCTGTAAAGACAGAAATAGAGGTCAAGGCTTTAGACCTGCACTTGTTTACTGTACTAGTCACTAGCCATGTGTGGCTACTGAGCATTGAAAATGTGGCTAATCTTAGTTGAAATGTGCTACAAATGTAAAAAATGGTGTAAAGTCTCATTAATAACTAATTACCCATTGAAATGATAATCTATTAAATATAGCATTAAAATTATTTTCTCCAGTTCCTTTTTACTTTTTCAAAAATTTATTTATTTAGGGCTTTCTCCTCCTACGGTGCACAGGTTCTCACTGAGGCGGCTTCTCTTGTGGAGCATGAGCTCTAGGGCAAACGGGCTTCAGAGCTGGGCACATGGGCTTAGTTGCCCCTCAGCATGTGGGATCTTCCTGTACCAGGGATTGAACCTGTGTCCCCTGCACTGCAAGGTGGATTCTTAACCACTAGACCACCAGGGATGCCCTCTTTTTACTTTTTAGATGTGGCTACTAGAACATTTAAAAGTACACAGGACTTGTGTTATATATGTATTTCATAGTACTGATGGGTGCTTTTGAAGGAAACCTGAGGGATGGCCCAACTTGCCTGGAGGCCAGATGGTGCTGCTGAGCCTGAGCCCAGACGCTGATTTGGAGAACTGGTTCTCAAACTTTGGCCCTTAAAATAGCATTATTAGTATCACCCACGAACTCTTAGGCTCCACTCAAGACCTGTGAGTCAGAAACTGGGAGTGGGGCTCAGTAGTCTGTTTTAACAAGCCCTCCAGGGGATTCTGATGCAGCCAAGGTTTGAGAAGCGCTGGTTGACAGCCACAGGGGGAGAAGTTGAGACCCACCTATGGTGACTAGTCTTGGTTCACTGCCATGGGGCTGCTGGAGGTAAATTGAACAGGACGGTAGGGGCTGGACTGGCGAGGAAATTAGGATTCACAGGGGCTGAGACAGACAGAGGCTGTGGATAGGGGATGGCACCAGAAAAATATCCAGGGACAGAGCTGGTTCCAGAAAGTCACAGACATGATTCCTGGTATATGAAGTCTAAGAGAAGCTTCACTCAGCAAGAATGGATAGTAGATACATACAGAGTTGCCTGTGAGGATGTATGCATATGCAAGCATACAGAAAGGCTTGCAATGGAAAGATAAACCACATTTAGGATGGTGGTTACCTCTTGGGGAAAGACAAGGACGGCCATCCTATTGGGGAGGGATACATAGTGGGCTTCAACTGTATCTCTAATTTACATTTCTTAAACTGAGTGGTGGGTAAATAGTGTTTATAGTAGTATTCTTTATAATTTTGTGCAGATTGGAAGTATGTCACAATAAGTAAAAATAAAAAGAGAAAAGGAAGAAAGTGGACTTAATCTTTGAACTTTGTTTAAGGTAATAAAAAGATAAAGTTGTAGATGACCAGAGTGGAGGATCAGAGAAGGGGAAGGGCCTGGGGGTTTGAGACAAGACGGGCTCATTTCTGCATTTACTTCAGGCTTCCTAGGTATCTGAAACATGGTCTACCTGGAGCATATTTTGTTCCCACGGGCTCGGCTCCTGACTTTCTTCTAGATAACTGATAACATACAGTCATGTTCTGTGGTGGCATGGCTTCTATTCTAACTGTGTGCACATGCAAATACACACACTACATCCACCTATTCCATCAAAACCAACCCCTGCACTGAACCTTTAAATGGCTGGGACCTTAAGGGTTTTATTTATCTTTCTTTCCCAAAGCCCTAGGCAATGAATTTTCATCTTCCTAGGTATTTAATGTCAATTAAAGTGAAGTAAACTTAATATCCCCACCACTTTTTTTTTTTGGTTACCAGTGTTGACATTTTAAAATGTGCTATATTATTCCTTATGGCTAGAACCACATGGTGAGACAGAAGGCAAAGCACTCCCTGTCACCATTATTTCAACTGAAAGGGCAGGTCAACTAGTACAATTTGAGGCCCTTCAACCTAGTTCTGTTTTGTTAGTATTTCTGCGGTGCTAGTTGTTAAAACAGTATTGCTTCCAAGCCCAGGCAGAGTTATCTCTGTCTTGAGCTCTAAGTGTTAGAGGGCCACTTTGGTCCTCTTCCAGCCACACCCCTCCCACCAGGGCCAGGAGCCCAGCCCATGGGAACAAGGGGTGTGTCCCTGCTAGCCCATGCTCCAGGTACCTGGCAGCCCTGAACAGTCCCTAGCCTGCTTCCAGGGCCCGTGTGCTCCTCTTAGACCTGTCCTGGGGAGGGCTGACCGCACTCACTGCTGGGGTGGGTGCTCCCAGGCCCAAGGAGGGGTTGTAGGCCCAGAAGGGGATGCGGCCTGGCCTAGGAGACAGGGAATGGGTGGGGGAAGGGAAGGAGGGCAGCTCTTCCCACACCATCAGGGCAGAACTTAGACGAGTCTGAGAATACTAAATCCCAACCTGGCTTTCAGCTCATTAGGAAGGTACATTTGCGTGGAAGGGGATACAAGTTTATTAATGGTTTATCATTTGATTTGAACATTTCAAATATTTTTCGACATGTGGATCCCCAACTGAACTCTTTTTCTGAACCTTGCAAATAGGACAAATGTTTCAGGCAAGCCAGATTAAATATCTGCTCTATCACCCCTTTCCCTTTTTACTCCATGTTACACCTATTCCTTAGCATACTGGGCGTCATGCTTCTGAAAATGTTTTTTAAAATGTACTTATTTTTTAATTGAAGTATAAATGCTTTACAGAATTTTGTTGTTTTCTGTCAGACATCAACATGAACCAGCCATAGTTATACATTTGTCCCCTCCCTCTTGAACCTCCCTCCCCATCCCACCCCTCAAGGTTGATACAGAGCCCCTGTTTGAGTTCCCCAAGTTATATAGCAAATTGCCAGTGGCTATCTATTTTACTTATAGCAATTAAGTTTCCATGTTACTCTCTCCATACATCTCACCCTCTCCTCCCACCCTCACATGTCCATAAGTCTGTTCTCTCTGTCTTTCTCTCCACTGCTGCCCTGCAAATAAATTCATTGGTACCATCTTTCTAGTTTCCATATATATGTGTTAGTATACAATATTTATCTTACTCCTGACGTACTACACTCTGTATAATAAGCTCTAGGTCCATCTACCTCTTTAGAACTGACTTAAATGCATTCCTTTTTAGGGCTGAGTAATATTCAATTGTATATATGTACCACGGCTCCTTTATTTCTTCATCTTTTGATGGACATCTAGGTTGCTTCCATGTTCTAGCCATTGTAAAGAGTACTGCAAGGAACATTGGGGTACGTGTGTCTTTTTCAGTTTTTATTTCCTCAGGGTATATACCTAGGAGTGGGATTGCTGAGTCATATGGTGGTTTTATTGCTAGTTTTTTTAAGGAATCTCCATACCATCTTCCATAGTGGCTGTATCAATTTACATTTGCACCAACAGTGCAAGAGGGTTCCCTTTTCTCCACACCCGCTCCAGCATTTATTGTTTGTAGACTTTTTAATGATGGGCATTCTGACTGGTATGAGGCAAGATATCATTATAGTTTTGATTTTCATTTGTCTAATAAAGAGCCTCTTGATGAAAATGAAACAGGAGACTAAAAAAGCTGGCCTAAAACTCAACATTGAAAAAACTAAGATCGTGGCATCAAGTCCCACCACTTCATGGTAAATAGATAGGGAAATAATGGAAACAGTGAGAAACTTTATTTTGGGGGGCTCCAAAATCACTGCAGATGATGACTGCAGCCATGATATTAAAAGACGCTTGCTCCTTGGAAGAAAAGCTATGACAAACCTAGACAGCATATTAAAAAGCGGAGACATTACTTTGCCGACAAAGGTCATGTATGGATGTTAGAGTTGGCCCTTAAAGAAACTGAGCACTGGGGGGAAGAGCTAAGATGGCAGAGGAGTAGGATGGGGAGAACACTTTCTCCCCCACAAATCCATCAAAAGAACATTTAAACACCAAGTAAATTCCACAAAACATCTTCTGCATGTGGGCAGAGGACATCAGGCACCCAGAAAAGCAACCCATGTCTTCGAAAAAGGTAGGAAGAAATATATAAGACAAAAAAAGAGACAAAAGAGGGAGGGACAGAGCCCTGTCCTGGGAAGGGAGTCTTAAAAAGACAGAAGTTTCCAAACACGAGGAAACCTTCTCACTGCGGAATCTGTGCCAAGCCTTGGAAGCACAGAGGGCAACATAACAGGGAGGAAAAATAAATAAACAATTAAAACCCACAGATTACAAGCCCTACGGTAACTCCCTCAGTGGAGAAGCAGTGCAGACACATGCATCCGCCATTAGCAAGCGGGGGCTGGGCAGGGAGGCGCGGCGCCAGCTGCATCGTTTAGAATAAGCATCTGGCCTGAATACCCTGAGCGCTATCTGAGCAAAATAATTTGGGCTAGCAAACCAGACTGTGGGATATCTACCACACAAAAAGCCAGTCCTAACCTAAGACATCGCCAGGCCTGCACACAGAACAAAGGACTGTACAGAGATAGCCGGCTACAGACCGTCCCCTTCTGGTGACAGGCAGCCAGAGCCAAAAGGGGGCAATCGCAGCCCCAGAGAGACATTATCTACAAAACTGTAAGCACGCTTTTTTGCTAACTAAAACTTCTTGGGGGTCTGGACGGTCAACATCCGCCTGAGAAGGTATGCCAGTTGTACACCTGGATAACCGAGCAGTGGGGAGGCGGTAAGTCGCAGCAATCACACTCGCCAAACACCTCATCACCTGAGCTGCTTGGACCTGGGAAGAGCACAAAACGCTGGCCCAACTGAGTCTGCACCTCTGAGAACTACCCGAGTGCCTGAACCTGAGCAGCTTAGACCTCGGAGGAGCAACCAGCCCAGGGCTGGCCACGGATGGTTCCTGGCGGAGCAACCTAGAGCCTGAGCAGTGTGGGCAGGGAGGCTACACGCACGGAGAGCGGAGGCAGGCCCAGTGCGGCTGAGGCACTGCGAGCACACGCCAGTGTTATTTGTTTGCAGCGTCCCTCCCTCCCCCAGCGCAACTGAACAAGTGAGCCTAAAAAAATTTTTAAAAAAAAGTGTCCACCACCGTCCCCTTTGTGTCAGGGCGGAAACCAGACGCTGAAGAGATCAGCAAACAGAAGAAGCTATAACAGAGGGAACCGCCTTGGAAGCTACAGGCAATAGATAAAACCCTGTGGTTAGAACTGAATACATAGGAAGGGGCCTATAGATCATGAGAAATATAAGTCGGACCAAGGAACTAGCCAAAAATGAAATGACCCCACAATAACCAAAACAAAACAGAGAAAGTCCTAGATATATTTTTACTATTTTACGGTCATTCTTTTTTTTTTCTTTAATTTTTAAAAAGAATTTTAGGTCCTCTATTATTCCTTTAATTTTCACTTTTATAACCTACTATTACTTTGCAAAAAAAAAAAAGACCCTTGTTTTTTAAAAAAAATGCAAACTTCATATATATATTTTTTATAATTTTTGTGACCTTGTTTTTTTTTTTCTTCTGTTCTTTAGCATTGTACTTTTGAAATTCCAAACTCTACCCTAGATTTTTAATTTTAGCTTTTTGGTATTTGTTACCAATTTTGTACCTTTAAGAACCCAATCTTCAGTACCCATTTTTCACTAGGGAGCGAGATTACTGGCTTGACTGCTCTCTCCCTCTTTGGACTCTCCTTTTTCTCCACCAGGTCACCTGTGTCTCCTCCCTAACCCCTCTCTACTCTATGCAACTCTGTGAATTTCTGTGTGTTCCAGATGGTGGAGAACACTTAGGGAACTGATTACTGGCTGGATCTGTCTCTCTCCTTTTCATTCCCCCTTTTATCCTCCTGGCCACCTCTGTCTCCTTTCTCCTTCTTCTCTTCTCTGTATAATTCCATGAACATCCTGAGCAGTCCAATTGTGGAGTGCACATAAGGAAGTGATTACTGGCTAGCCTGCTCTCTCCTCTATTGATTCCACCTCATCTCATTCAGGTCAGCTCTAACTCCCTCCTCCCTCTTCTCTTCTCCTTGTAATGCTGTGAACCTCTCTGGGTGGCCTTCATGGTGGAGAAACTTTTCATCTGTAACCTAGATGTTTTATCAATGGTGCTGTATAGAAGGAGAAGTTTTGAAACTACTGTAAAAATAAGACCGATAACTGGAAGCAGGAGGCTTAAGTCCACCCCTAACTCCAGGGAATATTAATAGACAGAAGCTCATCAAATGCCTCCATACTTACACTGAAACCAAGCACCACACAAGGGTCAACAAGTTCCAGGGCAAGACGTACCAAGCAAATTCTCCAGCAACACAGGAACACAGCCCTGAGCTCCAAGATACAGGCTGCCCAAAGTAAATCCTGAAACCATAGACATCTCAAACCTCATTACTGGACACTTCATTGCACTCCAGAGAGAAGAAATACAGCTCCACCCACCAGAAAACTGACACAAGCTTCCCTAATCAAGAAACCTTGACAAGCCACCTGTACAAACCCACACACAGCGAGGAGACGCCACAATAAAGAGAACTCCACAAACTGCCAGAATACAGAAAGGACACCCCAAACTCAGCAATTTAAACAAGATGAAGAGACAGAGGAATACCCAGCAGGTAAACAAACAGGATACATGCCCACCAAACCAAACAAAAGAGGAAGAGATAGGGAATCTACCTGATAAAGAATTCCGAATAATGATAGCGAAATTGATGCAAAATCTTGAAATCAAAATGGAATCACAGATAAATAGCCTGAAGACAAGGATTGAGAAGATGCAAGAAAGGTTTAACAAGGACCTAGAAGAAATAAAAAAGAGTCAATATATAATGAATAATGCAATAAATGAAATCAAAAAAACTCTGGAGGCAACAAATAGTAGAATAACAGAGGCAGAAGATAGGATTAGTGAATTAGAAGATAGAATGGTAGACATAAATGAATCAGAGAGGAAAAAAGAAAAACAAATTAAAAGAAATGAAGACAATCTCAGAGACCTCCAGGACAATATTAAACGCTACAACATTCGAATCATAGGGGTCCCAGAAGCAGAAGACAAAAAGAAAGACCATGAGAAAATACTTGAGGAGATAATAGTTGAAAACTTCCCTAAAATGGGGAAAGAAATAATCACTCAAGTCCAAGAATCCCAGAGAGTCCCAAACAGGATAAACCCAAGGCAAAACACCCCGAGACACATATTAATCAAATTAACAAAGATCAAACACAAAGAACAAATATTAAAAGCAACAAGGGAAAAACAACAAATAACACACAAGGGAATTCCCATAAGGATAACAGCTGATCTTTCAATAGAAACTCTCCAAGCCAGGAGGGAATGGCAAGACATACTTAAAGTGATGAAAGAAAATAACCTACAGCCCAGATTATTGTACCCAGCAAGGATCTCATTCAAATATGAAGGAGAAATCAAAAGCTTTACAGACAACCAAAGCTGAGAGAATTCAGCACCACCAAACCAGCTCTCCAACAAATACTAAAGGATACTCTCTAGACAGGAAACACAAAAATGGTGTATAAATTCGAACCCAAAACAATAAAGTAAATGGCAACAGGATCATACTTATCAATAATTACCTTAAACGTAAATGGATTGAATGCCCTAACCAAAAGACAAAGACTGGCTGAATGGATACAAAAACAAGACCCCTACATATGCTGTCTACAAGAGACCCACCTCAAAACAGGGGACACATACAGACTGAAAGTGAAGGGCTGGAAAAAGATTTCCCATGCAAATAGGGACCAAAAGAAAGCAGGAGTAGCAATACTCATATCAGACAAAATAGACTTTAAAACAAAGGCTGTGAAGAGAGACAAAGATGGTCACTACATAATGATCAAAGGATCAATCCAAGAAGATATAACAATTATAAATATATATGTACCCAAGACGGGAGCACTGCAATATGGAAGGCAAATGCTAACAAGTATGAAAGGAGAAATTAACAATAACACAATAATAGTGGGAGACTTTAATACCCCACTCACACCTATGGATAGATCAACTAAACAGAAAATTAACAAGGAAACACAAACTTTAAATGATACAATAGACCAGTTAGAACTAATTGATATCTATAGGACATTTCATCCCAAAACAATGAATTTCACCTTTTTCTCAAGCACACATGGAACCTTCTCCAGGATAGATCACATCCTGGGCCATAAATCTAGCCTTGGTAAATTCAAAAAATTGAAATCATTCCAAGCATCTTTTCTGACCATATTGCAGTAAGATTAGGTCTCAATTACAGAAGAACAACTATTAAAAATTCCAACATATGGAGGCTGAACAACACGCTGCTGAATAACCAACAAATCACAGAAGAAATAAAAATTTGCATAGAAACGAATGAAAATGAAAACACAACAACCCCAAACCTGTGGGACACTGTAAAAGCAGTCCTAAGTGGAAAGTTCATAGCAATACAGGCATACCTCAAGAAACAAGAAAAAAGTCAAATAAATAACCTAACTCTACACCTAAAGCAACTAGAAAAGGAAGAAATGAAGAACCCCAGGGTTAGCAGAAGGAAAGAACTCTTAAAAATTAAGGCAGAAATAAATGCAAAAGAAACAAAAGAGACCATAGCAAAAATCAACAAAGCCAAAAGCTGGTTCTTTGAAAGGATAAATAAAATTGACAAACCATTAGCCAGACTCATCAAGAAACAAAGGGAGAAAAATCAAATCAATAAAATTAGAAATGAAAATGGAAAGATCACAACAGACAACACAGAAATACAAAGGATCATAAGAGACTACTATCAGCAATTATATGCCAATAAAATGGACAACGTGGAAGAAATGGACAAATTCTTAGAAAAGTACAAATTTCCAAAACTGAACCAGGAAGAAATAGAAAATCTTAACAGACCCATCACAAGCACAGAAATTGAAACTGTAATCAAAAATCTTTCAGCAAACAAAAGCCCAGGACCAGACGGCTTCACAGCTGAATTCTACCAAAAATTTAGAGAAGAGCTAACACCTATCCTACTCAAACTCTTCCAGAAAATTGCAGAGGAAGGTAAACTTCCAAACTCATTCTTTGAGGCCACCATCACCCTAATACCAAAACCTTACAAAGATCCCACAAAAAAAGAAAACTACAGGCCAATATCACTGATGAACATAGATGCAAAAATCCTTAACAAAATTCTAGCAATCAGAATCCAACGACACAGTAAAAAGATCATACACCATGACCAAGTGGGCTTTATCCCAGGGATGCAAGGATTCTTCAATATCCGCAGATCAATCAATGTAATACACCACATTCACAAATTGAAAAATAAAAACCATATGATTATCTCAATAGATGCAGAGAAAGCCTTTGACAAAATTCAACATCCATTTATGATAAAAACTCTCCAGAAAGCAGGAATAGAAGGAACATACCTCAACATAATAAAAGCAATATATGGCAAACATTATCCTCAATGGTGAAAAATTGAAAGCATTTCCTCTAAAGTCAGGAACAAGACAAGGGTGCCCACTTTCACCATTACTATTCAACATAGTTTTGGAAGTTTTGGCCACAGCAATCAGAGCAGAAAAAGAAATAATAGGAATCCAAATTGGAAAAGAAGAAGTAAAACTCTCACTGTTTGCAGATGACATGATCCTCTACATAGAAAACCCTAAAGACTCCACCAGAAAATTACTGGAACTAATCAATGATTATAGTAAAGTTGCAGGATATAAAATCAACACACAGAAATCCCTTGCATTCCTATACACTAAAAATGAGAAAACAGAAAGAGAAATTAAGGAAACAATTCCATTCACCATTGCAACGGAAAGAATAAAATACTTAGGAATATATCTACCTAAAGAAACTAAAGACCTATATATAGAAAACTATAAAACACTGGTGAAAGAAATCAAAGAGGACACTAATAGATGGAGAAATATACCATGTTCATGGATTCAAAGAATCAATATAGTGAAAGTGAGTATACTACCCAAAGCAATTTATACATTCAATGCAATCCCTATCAAGCTACCAACGGTATTCTTCACAGAGCTAGAACAAATAATTTCACAATTTGTATGGAAATACAAAAAACCTCGAACAGCCAAAGCTATCTTGAGAAAGAAGAATGGAACTGGAGGAATCAACCTGCCTGACTTCAGGCTCTACTACAAAGCCACAGACATCAAGACAGTATGGTACTGGCACAAAGACAGAAATATAGATCAATGGAACAAAACAGAAAGCCCAGAGATAAATCCACGCACATATGGACACCTTATCTTTGACAAAGGAGGCAAGAATATACAATGGATTAAAGACAATCTCTTTAACAAGTGGTGCTGGGAAAACTGGTCAACCACTTGTAAAAGAATGAAACTAGAACACTTTCTAACACCATACACAAAAATAAACTCAAAATGGATTAAAGATCTAAATGTAAGACCAGAAACGATAAAACTCCTAGAGGAGAACATAGGCAAAACACTCTCTGACATAAATCACAGCAGGATCCTCTATGAACCACCTATCAGAATACTGGAAATAAAAGCAAAAATAAACAAATGGGACCTAATTAAACTTAAAAGCTTCTGCACAACAAAGGAAACTATAAGCAAGGTGAAAAGACAGCCTTCAGAATGGGAGAAAATAATAGCAAATGAAGCAACTGACAAACACCTAATCTCAAAAATATACAAGCAACTCCTACAGCTCAATTCCAGAAAAATAAATGACCCAATCAAAAAATGGGCCAAAGAACTAAATAGACATTTCTCCAAAGAAGACACAGATGGCTAACAAACACATGAAAAGATGCTCAACATCACTCATTATCAGAGAAATGCAAATCAAAACCACTATGAGGTACCATTTCACGCCAGTCAGAATGGCTGCGATCCAAAAGTCTACAAGCAATAAATGCTGGAGAGGGTGTGGAGAAAAGGGAACCCTCTTACACTGTTGGTGGGAATGCAAACTAGTACAGCCACTATGGAGAACAGTGTGGAGATTCCTCAAAATCTGGAAATAGAACTGCCTTATGACCCAGCAATCCCACTGCTGGGCATACACACTGAGGAAACCAGAATTGAAAGAGACACGTGTACCCCAATGTTCATCACAGCACTGTTTATAACAGCCAGGACATGGAAGCAACCTAGATGTCCATCAGCAGATGAATGGATAAGAAAGCAGTGGTACATATACACAATGGAGTATTACTCAGCCATTAAAAAGAATACATTTGAATCAGTTCTAATGAGGTGGATGAAACTGGAGCCTATCATACAGAGTGAAGTAAGCCAGAAAGAAAAACACCAATACAGTATACTAACGCATATATATGGAATTTAGAAAGATGGTAACAATAACCCTGCATACGAGACAGCAAAAGAGACACTGATGTATAGAACAGTCTTTTGGACTCTGTGGGAGAGGGAGAGGGTGAGATGATTTGGGAGAATGGCATTGAAATATGTATAATATCATATATGAAACGAGTCGCCAGTCCAGGTTCAATGCACGATACTGGATGCTTGGGGCTGGTGATCTGCGACGACCCAGAGGGATGGTATTGGGAGGGAGGAGGGACGAGGGTTCGGGATGGGGAACACGTGTATGCCTGTGGCGGATTCATTTTGATATATGGCAGAACCAATACAATATTGTAAAGTTTAAAAATAAAATAAAACTAAAAAAAAAAAAAGAAGAAGAAGCTGAGCACTGAAGAATTGATGCTTTTGAACTGTGGTGCTGGAGAACTCTCATTGAGAGCCCGTGCACTGCAAGGAGATCCAATCAATCAATCCCAAAGGAAGTAAGTCCTGAATACTCATCGGAAGGGCTGAGGCTGAAGCTGAAGCTCCAATACTTTGGCTACCTGATACAAAGAACTGACTCCTTAGAAAAGACCCTGAGGAGAAGGGGACAACAGAGGATGAGATGGTTGGATGGCATCACCAACTTGATGAGCGTGAGTTTGAGCAAGTGCTGGGAATTGGTGCTGGACGGGGAAGCCTGGCGTGCTGCAGTCCATGGGGTCGCAAACAATCGAAAACAACTCAGTGAGTGAGCCGAATAATGAGTGATGTGGAGCATCTTTTCATGTGTTTGTTAGCCATGTATATGTCTTCTTTGGAGAAATGCCTGTTTAGGTCTTTTTCCCACTTTTTAATTGGATTATTTGTTTTTCTGGTATTGAATTGTATGAGCTACTTGTATATTTGGAAATTACTCCTTTGTCAGTTGTTTCATGTGCTATTATTGTCTCCCATTCTGAGGGTTGACTTTTTACCTTGGTTATAGTTTCCTTTGCTGTGCAAAAACTTTTAAGTTTAATTAGTTTCCAGTTGTTTACCTTTGTTTTTATTTCCATTACTGTAGGACCCTGCTTTGATTTCTGTCATCCAGTGTTCTACCTATGATATCCTCTAAGAGTTTTATAGTTGCTGGTCTTACATTTAGGTCTTTAATCCATTTTCAGCTTACCTTTGTGTATGGTGTTAGGAAATGCTCTAATTCCATTCTTTTACATGTAACTATCCAGTTTTCCCAGCACCACTTATTGAAGAGACTATCTTTGCTCCACTGTATATTCTTGCCTCCTTTGTCAAAAAGAAGGTACCCATAAGTGCGGGGGTTATTTCTGGGCTCTCTACTTTGCTCCATTTGCCTGTATCTATGTTTTTGTGCCAGTACCATACTGTTTTGATGACTGTAGCTTTGTTGTATAATCTGAAGTCAGGAAGGCTGATTCCTCCAGCTCCATGCTTCTTTTTCAAGACTGCTTTGGCTATTTGGGGTCTTTTGTGTCTTCATATGAATTGTGAAAAAATTCTAGTTCTGTGGGAAAAAGCCATTGGTATTTTGATAGGGATTGCATTCAATCTGTAGATTGCATTTGGTAGCATAGTCATTTTCACAATATTGATTCTTCCAACCCAGGAACCTGGAATATCTCTCCATCTGTTCATGTCATCTTTGCTTTCTTTCATCAGTGTCTTAAAATTTTCTATTATACAGTTCTTTTGTCTCCTTATGTAGGTTTATTCCTAGATATATTATGCTTTTTGTTGTGATGGTGAATGGAAATGATTCCTTCTCTTTCTGATTTTTCATTCTTAGTATGTAAGAATGTAAGTGATTTCTGTGTATTGATTTTGTATCCTGTGACTTTGCAAAATTCACTGATTAGCTCTAGTAATTTTCTGATACTATCTTTAGGGTTCTATGTGTGTAGTATCATGTCATCTTCAATCAGTGAGGTTTTACTTCTTCTTTTCCCATCTGGATAACTTTTTTTTCTTCTCTGATTGGCATAACTAGGACTTCAAAACTGTGTTGAATAATAGTAGTGAGAGTGGGCACCCTTGTCTTGTTCCTGATCTTAGAGGGAATGCTTTCAGTTTTTCCCCATTGAGAACGTTTGCTGTGGGCTTGTCATATATGGACTTTTCTATGTTGAGGTAGCTTCCTTCTATGCCCATTTTTTGGAGTGTTAATCACAAATGGGTCCTGAATTTTGTCAAACACTTTTTCTGCATCTATTATATGGCTTTTATCTTTCAATTTGTTAATATGCTGTATCACGTTGGTTTGCATATATTGAAGAATTCTTGCATCCCTGGAATAAACTCAACTTGATCATGGTGTATGACCTGGTTAATGTGTTATTGAATTCTGTTTGGTAGAATTTTGTTGAGAAGTTTTGCATCTATGTTCATCAGTGATACTGGCCTGTAATTCCAAAAATGCCTCATTCTAATAGCACATCTTGCTATAGTACTTGGATCTAGTCCCTAGTCCAGACTGGAGTAGAAATACGAACCATCTTGCCCCTCTACTGCACTACCCTCCACTGCTCACTCTCTTTGCTTCCTAGGTGTTTATATGCAAAACTTCAATACCACCAATTCCCCATACAAATACCCACCTGGAAGCCATCAGCTTGCTCAGGCACACCTAAGTGGAGGCCCTTTATGCCCTGCACTACGTCTTAAGAACATTTCATTTCTCTGAAAACCTTCAGGTCTGAATTGTCAATACCCTATTTGATTGCCCTCCCCATGACAGACTACAGAACAGGTTCTGTTGTATTTGTTTTCATATGCAAAAATCAAACAAGTTGCAAAGAAGCTGAATGCTTCAAAGAATGTGTCTCTGGGTGTGAAAAAATAACTTGTATTTAAATACAGAGGTGTTCACTGTGAGAAAAATTAATAATGGTGAGTTCTCAGAATAAGAATGACCTAATAGAAGTTCACTCTGAGAAGAGAGAAGGTATAACGGCTAATCTACCAGAATTACCTGGGTAAAGGGCATCCACCTAAATGAAATTTCATCAATAAAATACAAGGGAAATAAAATCCAGTTAATCCAGAACCTAGCATTATCAAAAAGGTAAAGATATACATGTTTTAGAGAGAAAGTATGAAAATCCCACACGTGATTGTGTGGTATTGACAGGGTAACAGGCAGGAAGGCCAGGGGTCTCCAAACAGAGGAAACAGGCTGCAAGTGTCAGACACTTTTCTCTCTCTCAAACAGCAGGAGGAAACAAACTACCAATATTTTCTTCCTTCCCTATAAAAATTTAAAAGGAGGTTTCTCTTAAAATACTGTGTTGCCATAATGACACCTGGTTTCATCTGAAGTTAACGATTCTCAAACCTTGAGTTAACCAATGCATTTTTCTTATGGAAATGTTTGTCTTAAGCTTTGTTAATGTACTAAGCATTTACCCCAGACGCTGTCTTCAAGTCGCTTCTGCCTAATGGCTCAGAACCTACTTGACAAACCAGTACGTTACACTCAGATGTTGTTCCCCTAATCTATGTAAACGAAACTATTTGTAGGGTAATCTGCCCTTCTGCAAGATTCAAGTCAATCGTTCCATGGCCTGGGATGAATCATCTGGTGCCAAGATTATCCCAAAATGCATCTTATGGATGAGGGGCCTGGTGACACTTTGAGTTTTAAGACATTCCCTTCTTTGATTAACAGACTGCTAATGGACACCCATTCCAGTACTCTTACCTGAAAAATCCCATGGAAGGAGGAGCATGGTAGGCTGCAGTCCATGGGGTCGCGAAGAGTCGGACACAACTGAGCAAGTTCACCTTCACTTTTCACTTTCATGCATTGGAGAAGGAAATGGCAGCCCACTACAGTGTTCTTGCCTGGAGAATCCCAGGGATGGCGGAGCCTGGTGGGCTGCCATCTATGGGGGTGCACAGAGTCGGACACAACTGAAGTGACTTAACAGCAGTGACTATATAACATCCAGCTGAAGACTAGCAGGGGGGTACTCTTTCTGCCCCCTTCTGATGCCTATGTCAGAAGCTTTCTCTTTCTCCTTTATATGTTAATAAAACTTTTTCAAACAAAAGCTCTGAGCAATCAAGCCTCGTCTCTGGCTCCAGATTGAATTCTTCTCCATGGGAGGCCAAGAATTCCGGTGTGTTTTCGTTCAGCAACAAGCTTTCAGTAACACATTATACCATCATCAGGAAAACCAAGGACCCATTGGTTTTCCTCAACCATTAACTTAGAACTGAAAAAGCACAGTTATGTCTAGTCCTGCATTTCTGTTTAAGCAAAGTAGCCCCAAGGTATCAGAGGCAGACACACTGAAAGTTATACTAAGATTCTTCTGGGTTTCCCAAGAAAATGAGGTAGGCACTACACAGGAATCCAAAGGGAGCTCACAGTATTTGATGTGTTTGGGGGATGGAATTAAGGAGAAGGACTTAGACAGGAAATTTTAACCAACTTCCAGTGAACCTAGGTGAAAATTTAGGGTGGTCGGTGCCTTGAAGAGCCAGCCTATTAACCAACTGACTCTTATGGCAAATGATTCTACATCTTTATTCCTTTGCCTGAAGTTCTTAATTGAAGCAATGCTACAAAAGACTGTGAGGAAAGATAGGGAGGAAGGAGACAAAACTTGCTGGGCTACTTGTCCCCATCCCTCATAGCTAACCATCCCTCTCATCCTGACTCCTCTCCTCTTCCACTCCCCATTTTGAACTTCCCTCTTCTCTGTGGTTGAGGGTGACTGGTTCACTGGGGATGTGGGGGCTGTCCAGTCTAGTAACTTTTGAGGTATGTGTGCCTCTAGGAATGGGGGCAGGAAAGTGTGAGAGTGTGTGTGCTCAGTCATGTCAGACTCTTTGCAACCCCATGGGCTGTATGTAGCCCGCCAGCCTCTTCTGTCCATGGGAGTTCCCAGGCAAGAATACTGGAGTGGGTTGCCATTTCCTTCTCCAGAGGACATTCTGGACCCAGGAATTGAACCTGCATCTCTTGCAAATCCTGCACTGGAAGGCAGTCTTTACCACTATGCCACAGGGTGGGGGTGAGGGCATATAGCCTTGCTTTGGGCTAAAACCTTTGAAGCAGAAGCTCCTGAGTGGAAGGCACTAAAAGTTTGGGTACATGGCGTTCTCCACCTCAGTGCTGGAGTGAGAGGGGAAGACAGCTCTCCACTGGCCCCAGACTTTCTTCACTGTGGTAAGCTTGTTGTCTGCCTGATTGGAAGTATGGCTTTTGGCATCTGTAGAATTTTTAATTTCAGCAAGGTCTTAAGACCTTCAACAATAGGATATGTAGGACAAGCAGTACATTTCTGGGCAATCGAAGACCAGGTCACAGTGAAATTGGGGCAAGATGACAAACACTAATGGACTAACCAGAGGAGTAAATAATCCACAAGAAATGTTCTGTCTCATAGGGAGGTGCTTACTGTTGCCAGGCCTGGAACAGATTGACATGGGGCATGTGTAAAGAGTGTTCCATATAAATGTTCTATCACTTATAATTAGTACAAGAAGTGTACTATTACCCAATTCACAGGCATTAGGGTCCCCCAGGGACACAGGGAAGGTGATTTAAGGGGTAGTGAACTGATTGGGAAACTAGTCTTTACAAAGCATGGAGTAGCAATGAAAAACTGAGACATTTATCGAAGCACGCAGTCCACAATCTTTGGACTAAATCATCGGGACTTTTACATTAGAGACACCTTTTTTTTCTTTGTGAAGGAAAATAACCTCTTAATAAGTCCAAGAAGACATTTTTGCATCCTCTCTTCTAAAGCACATTGTCCAAGGACAACTGGTTTATAAGTAAATCTACAACAACGTATCCAGCATCACAGCCCTTTCCTGAAAGCAGAAATCTCATAGGCAATGGTGAGGATTCAAAACAAGATGGGAAAGCCATATGTAGACAGTCAGGACCTAGGCAAGTTAAAACAACAAGTGTTAATGGTAATAGTTATCCCAAATAGACAAAACAAGTCTCATCAAATGTAAGAAAATTGAAATTTTATCAAGTATCTTTTGGGATTGAAATGTTATAAAACTAGGAATCAAAAACAGGAAGAAGTTTGGAAAATTCACAAATACATGAAAACTAAACAGTGCAGTCCTCAACACCTAATGGGTCAAAGAAATCAAAGGGAAATAAAAACAATGTATTGAAACAAATAAAAATAGAAACATATCATAACTTATGCAGCAAAAGCATTTTTAAGAAGAAAGTTTATAGTAATAAGTGCCTACATTAATTTTAGAAAAAGATCTCAAACACACATTATACCACAAGGAACTACAAAAAAAATAAGCCCAAATTTAAGAGAAACATAGAAATAAAGATTTGTAAATAAATGAAATAGAGAACATGAAAATAGAAAAAAGAACAATGAAACTAAAAGTTGGTTTTTTGAAAAGATAATCAAAATTGAAAAACTGATAGAGTTAGTCCTGAAAAGAGAAGATGCAAAATTATAAATGAAATGGAACCATTATGAATGATATGACACAAATGCAAAGGATTTGAAGGGATAACGATGAACAATTACACACCAACATATTGGATAACCTAGAAGAAATGGATAAATTACTGGAATCATACTACCTACCAAGACTGAATCATGGAGATACTGAAAATCTGAACAGAAGAGCAACAAATAAGGAGAATGAATCCGTAATCAAAAAACTCCCAACACATAAAATTCCAAGGCCAGATGGCTTCCCTGGTGAATTTTACCAAACATTCAAAGAATGAATGCCAATCCTTCTCAGCTACCAAAAATTCAAAGAGGTGGGAACACTCCCAGACTTATTGTATGAGACCAGCATTACTCTGACACCAAAACCAGATAAGGATATTATAAGAAATTATGAACCAATATTCCTAATAAAGGTAGATGCAAAATTTCTCAACAAAACACTATCAAATTGAATTCCATAGCACACGATCAGGAGGGATTTACCCCTGGGATGCAAGGACGGTTCAAATTATACAAATCAGTAAATGTCACATTAATAGAATGAAAGATAAAATCATATGATCATCTCAACAAGTGGCAAAAAAAAAAAAAGAATTTGACAAAATTCAAAATCCTTTCATGATAAAAAAAAAATTTCAGCAAATAAGGTTGGAATGCACATACTTCAACATAATAAAGGCCACCTGCATAAGCCCACAGCTAACATCATCCTCAATGCAGAAAAATTGAAAGCTTTTCCTCTAAGAACAGAAACAAGATAAGGGTGCGCACTTTGACCACTCGTATTCAGGATTGTACTCAAGTCTCAGAGAAAGTAGGCAAGAAAAATAAAAGATATCAAAATCAGAAAGGACGAAGTTAAATTGTCTGTTTGCAGATGACATGAACTTATATACAGAAAACCTAAAGACTGCATTAAAAAATTTTAGAACTCATCAGTGAATTTGGTAAATTTTCAACACCTATGATCAACATACAAAAATCTGTTGCATTTCTATACCCTAAGGACAAAGTATCTGAAAAAGAAATAATGAAAATAATCTCATTTACAATACAGCAAACACAGTAAAATACTTAGAAATACATTTAACCAAGGAGGTAAAAAGATCTATACACCAAAACAATAAGACACTGAGGACAGAAATTGAAGAAGACAGAAAGGGAAAGATATCCCCATTTCCTGTATAAAAAGAATATTGTTAAAACGTCCATACTACCCAAAGCCAATTACACATTCAATGCAATTCCTATCAAAATTTCAATGACATCTTTTCACAGAATAGAAAAAGCAATCTACAATTTGGGTGGAACCACAAAAGACTCCAAACACCCAAACAATCCTGAGAATGAACAACAAAGCTGGAGAGATCACACTGTCTGATCTCAAACTATATTACAAAGTATAGTATTTGAAACAGCATGGAACAGTGGAACAGAATCAAGAGCTCAGAAATAAGCCCATGCATAATCGGTCAACTAACATTTCACAATGGAGCCAAGAATATTTAGCGGGAAAAGACTCTTCAATAAATGGTATTGGATAAAACAAGTTATCCCCATGAGAAGAATAAAATTGGACTCCTATCTTATAGCACTCACAAAAATTCACTTGAAATGGGTTAAAGACTTAAATTTAAGACCTGAAACCATGAAACTCCTGGAAGAAAACACAGCTTTCCCATGACAAGCTCCTTGACCTAGGTTTTGGCAAAAAAAAAAAAAAAAACTGTTGGGGTATGAGGCTAAAAGTACAGGCAGCAAATGCAAAAATAGACAAGTGAGACTACATCAAATAAAAAAGCTCTTGCACAGCCAAGGAAACAACAAAATGAAAAGCCAATCTATGGAGTGGGAGAAAATTTCTTCAAATCATCTATCTGAGAAACGGTTAATATAGGAACTCATTCAATACTGTTCAAATGACTATTATCAAAAAGACAAAACAAGTGTTGGCAAGGATATTAAAGGAAAGGGAACCCTTGTACACTGTTAGTGGGAATGTAACTTGGTACAGGCACTATGTAAAAGTGCATAAGGTTTCCTCCAAAATATTAAAACTAAAACCATATGACCCAGAAATCCCACTTCTGGACATATAGCCAAAGAGAATTTAATAATTACCTGAAAGAAATGTCTGCAGCCCCTTGTTCATTGCAACATTATTCACAAGAGCCAAGACATGGAAACAATCAAAGTGCCTGTGCATGAATGGATAAACAAAACGTGGGTGTAAATGTATATACATATATACACAATGAAATATTATTCGGTCATAAAAAAGAGGAAATCCTGAATGTCAAGACAACATGGATAAACCATGAAGGCATTATGCTAAGTGAAATAAGTCAGAGAAAGACAGATACTGTATGATCTCACTTATATGTGGGATCTAAAAACGAGCCAAACTCACAGAAACACAGAGTAGAATGGTGGCTGCCAGGGGCTGCAGGGACGGGAAACGAGGTGATGTTGTTCAAAGGATACAAACTTCCAACTATAAGATGAACAAGTTCAGGGGATCAAATATTCAGTATGGTGACTATGGTTAACAATACTATGTTGTATCCTTCTTCAAAGTTGCTAAGAGAGTGGATCTTAAATATTCTCACAACCACCACCAACACCGAAAAGGTAACTGAATGCGTGTGTGCCCAGTCGTGTCCAACTCTTTCTGACCTCATGGACTGTAGCCCACCAGGCCCCTCCGTCCATGGGATTCTCCAGGCAAGAAGGCTGGAGTGGGTTGCCATTTTCACTTCCAGGGGATTTTCCCAACCCAGGAATTGAACCTGAATCTCCTACACAGCGCCCACATCTCCTGCACTGCAGGCAGATTCTTTACCACTGAACCACCAGGGCAGTTTGCACATAGGTGTGCAGTAATATTTTCTAGTTTCTCTGGGCTGGCTGAGGAAGGCTGGTCTCTACCTTTCAGAGACCCTAGGTCATGCTCATT
The DNA here is from genome assembly GCF_055505025.1 of Bos grunniens. Lineage (NCBI taxonomy): Eukaryota > Metazoa > Chordata > Mammalia > Artiodactyla > Bovidae > Bos > Bos grunniens. The sequence goes on from NC_141194.1 coordinate 141,133,634, forward strand.
ACTTTGTGGCCAGTTAGTTAACCTGCCCCTGTCAAATGTCCCTGGAGCTAGACAGACAAGCAGACCTATATATCTCAAACTCAGATTAGAAGTCACAGACATCTGGACTTTCCTGGTGGCTCAGTGGTTAAGAATCCTCCTGCCAGTGCAGGGTCCACGGGTTCCATTCCTACTCCGAAAAGGTTCCACGTGTCAAGGAGCAATGAAGCCCATGGGCCACAACGACTGAACCTGCACTCTAGAGCCCATGCTCTGCAGCAAGAAAAGCCATTGCTCACCCCAACTAGAGAAAGCCCGAGCACAGCAATGAAGCCTCAGCACGGCCAAAAATAAACACACACACACACAAAACAAGTCAGAGCTTCTCCATTCACTAACATGACCTTAGGAAATCCAGTTAGCTGCTCTGGGCCTCAGCTTCCCCATCTGAAAAAAGTGGGCTTGGACAAAGATCTCACTCCCACCTATTCTACATTCTTAGAGTGCTAAGAATGCACAGCCAGACATCCAAAGAGAGGAAAGGGATTACTCAACAAATGATGCCAGAGTTTAGCCATTTACAAAAAGGAAAGTCACCCAGGATCCAAACTTCATGACACATGTCAAAATAACTCCAGAGGGATAAGGGTATACAACATAAAAATCACAAGGAAAACAAGAAAATATATCCTTGAATAGCCTTATGATCAGGTGGTAAAGAATTTTTAAATTCAACGAATATGAAGGAAACAGAAAAGGAAAACATTGGGAAACTTTCTACATCAGAAAAGAAAACCAATATTCTTAGAAATGTAAGCAAACGTAAGAGGCACCTGCAAAATGAGAAAACCACAGCAAAAAGAACAAAGCTTTATGTCCTACCCTCCACCTGATAGCATCTTCATCTCTCAGTGCTCCACACAGGAAAGGCAGGGCCTAAACCCGACCCAGGAACCAGAGGGAAGTTGTGGAAGCTCACGGACCTGAGAACCACGTGACAGCACCACACCAAACCAGAGGGCTGTTACTAAAAGCCTGAGTAACTACCCAATAGTAGCCACCTGCAAACTGAACCCAGGGTAGGAATGACCGAGGCTCTTACCTAATTTTGTAGATGACAAAATGCAGGCCCAGAACAGCTAAATCAGATTGCAAAGTCGTAACACCTGGTAAGCGTTAATGCCAAATCTGGAACCCAGCTGGGGTTCTGCCTCAGCTGATCCACCTATGAAATGAAGACGTTGGATTAGACCTGTGGTTCTCCAAGTGCAGTGGCCAGACCAGCAGCATGAACCTCACACAAGAAGTCCTTGGCAATGCAAACTCTCAGGTCTCCCCAGATCCAGAATCCTCACCACTGGGATGGGGCCCAGCAATCTGTGGTCCCACAAGCCCTTAGGGTGCTTCCTATGTGCACCGAAGTTTGGAAAACCTCTGGATTCCAGGATGTCTAAGGGCCCTTCTAGACATTTTCGGGAATGTCTGAGCATTGACCTCCAGGCCATTTGGCACAAAATCACACTACTCTTAAGCTAAGCTAAGTCACTTCAGTCGTGTCCGACTCTGTGCGACCCCAGAAAAGGCAGCCTACCAGGCTTCCCCATCCCTGGGATTCTCCAGCAAGAACACTGGAGTGGGTTTCCATTTCCTTCTCCAATGCATGAAAGTGAAAAGTGAAAGTGAAGTCGCTCAGTCGTGTCCAACTCTAGCAACCCCATGGACTGGAGCCTACCAGGCTCCTCCATCCATGGGATTTTCTAGGTAAAAGTACTGGAGTGGGGTGCCATTGCCTTCTCCGACACTACTCTTAACCTAGGACCAAAGAGTGGTATACAAAGGAAAAGTCTGATTGCAGTTTGTAATAGTGGGAATACATGCCGCCCCTTGGTGGAACTTACACCTATTGTATGTTAAAAGCTCTCTGTCTGGATTCACTTGCATATGGCATGATGGGACTCCTAACCCGGGCCTTGTTCCTGGGGTCTGCTTAGAGAGAGGACCAATGAGCCCCTCTTCAAAAAAAGCCAAGTGGGGGGGCAGGGGGAGGGGCAAGGAAGAGATGGCCTGTCAATCACCTTTTTGCAGCAAATTCTCTTAGGCTTAGAGGCCCCCAGGACCAGTTGGAGAAACCTGCTGGAGGGAACAGTAGGGGCCAACCTTCCCCGAGCCTGGCTGCTCCCATTTGACGTGCCCTGGCCTTGGTCAGATTTCAAGGCCAGCTCAAGGCCAGGTGGCACAGAGGGAATCTCCTAGTCTGACAGTGAGGTCCTGGCCTGCGTTGAGGCCACCCGACTTTCCATCCCAGGAAGGGGCTCTGCTCCTCAGCCATCCTTGCCTAATCCTGGTCACCCTGCAGGGAAGACTGTCGCCTAGGCCAAAGCCAAGGACCCTCCCTGGAAGCACCCGGCCCCACAGTCCCCTCAGACCAGTAGGCTTCCGGCCCCGCAATCCCCTCACCCCAGCAGGCTTCTGGCCCCACAGCCTTCTCGCCCCCACAGTGCACTGGCCCCACAACCCCTGGCCTCACAGCCCCCTTACCCCAGCAGCCCCCTGGCCCCACACCCCCTGGCTCCACAGCCCCCTCACCCCAGCAGCCCCCTGGCACCGCAGCCCCTGCACCCCAGCCACCCACTGGCCCAACACCCCCCTCACTCCAGCAGCTCCCTGGCCCCACAGCCCCCTCACCCCCAGCAGCCCCCTGGCCCCACACCCCCCCTGGCCCCACTGCCGCCTGGCCCCACAGCTCTCACCCCAGCAGCCCCCTGGCCCAACAGCCCCCTCACCCCAGCAGACCCATGGCCCCACACCACCTGGCCCAGTAGCCCCCTCACCCCAGCAGCCCCCAGGCCTGCAGCCCCCTCACCCAAGCAGTCCCCTGGCCCCACATCCCCCTGGTCCCAGCAGCAGCACTGAGGCCACCTTCGCAGTTGGCTCTCACCTCTGCCCCCACTTCCCAGCCAGAGCTATTGAGGTTTTATGTTGGATGAAAGTGACATAAAATCAGCTCTACTGGCCCAACCAGAGCCTGTGCTGTGAAGGATGGAAGGGAGGAGGGGAAGATGGCAGTCGTGTCCAAGGGAGGGTTGAAGACTTTCAACATTTACTTTGATTTAGGGGAGGCAGCTCTTGAAAGTCAGTGGAGGGATCCCACCTCAAGGGGCCAGAAAGACAGACTACGGTGCCTTGGGCTGCCCACCATCTTTCCCCACCCACACCCTCCTGGCCTGTGTATCTTAATGAGATGATGGAGGACACTTGAGCAACTTGGCCTCGTAGTTCACCAGAGGAACATAAAGGCTCTGAGGTGGGAAAGCAAAAGACCCTTAAGCTGTGCGCAGGAGACTGTTTTCTGTCACAGAGTCTGTGGCACGGAGACTGGAATGTGCCACGATTGAGGGGCACCATGCTGTTGAGAACAGGAAGGAAGAAAAAACTGTTGAGGGGAGGCAAATTCCTCAGGCTTCCCAAGAAAGATGTGCTGCTTCACTTGTAGCACGTGTAAGCTGTTTTCAGGACTTGATTAATATCGTTAAGCAACTTAATGCTCCAGAAACTTCCAGTTAGAACAGGCAAAAACAAAATCTAAACATCATAAAGTAATTCATGATACTGAGAGAAAGTATGCCTCTATCAACCTGTATGATAAGAGATACAAAATCATCTTATGAGCTTACAGATGACGAAAATAAATGGAAACCAGGTATTGCGGAGGCAGTTGTTCAGGAAATCAAAAAGAAAACTTGAGGAAAAGTCTGACGGTAAAAGCCACGCTGAAAGAATTCTTTACCTTGGCAAGAAAGTTTTGAAGAATGCAGAATTGCTCAGAAATATGATTCAGAAAGTCCATGAGCCTATTTTAGAGCACCTGAAATACTTGTCCACAAGTTCTCAGATGCTGGAGAGCCTACGAATTTCACAGCTGAACTTCTCTGAATCCAGTGACTATTTCTCAAATGAAGTGCTGAGTGAAACATATCTAATAAAGTCATACCTGGATGATTTTGATCCTTCTGTTCCCACGGACCACAAGTTATAGGCTGCACTGTGTGCTAAACACACTGGAAGAAGAATGTCACTCAGAATGCATTAAGGAACAGGATAGCAAAGGAAATGGAACTTCCAGAATAGGGTACAAAACAACTTTCAAGGACTCATACTTCAGCTACTTTTGTACTCTGGAAATTCCTAAATTTAGAATACTAAGTGGGTTTGGTACAGGTAAAATTCCTGAAGATCAATTGCAGTTCTTTCATGAGTGTACAAGATCAGTATTTTACTCAACAGGACAAGATGAACAGAATGATGACGATGACACAGGCGAAGAATCAAGAGAGAAGAAGCAAAGCAAGAGGAAGAAAATGATTAACCAGAAGAAGAGGAAGAAGAAGCCTAAAATAAACACGACTTTGCTGAATGCAAGCTGCAGTGAGCCAAAGGCGTTAAAGATCATTAGACAATAGCTTAAACATACGCTGCACTGCTTATACCTTCTTTAAAAAAAAAAAAAAGATTTCTAGGTAGCTAAATAAGCAGCTTTTAAAAAGTTTTAAAACCAGTGCTTTCTTCTTAGAATTTTAATGGTCTCCACTTTTCTGCCAGATACATAATTTACTGCATCCTTGAACATCCATAGTTTGGTTCTCGTGAAGTACTTTTGTCATAGGTATACACCGACAGCTGTAAAATATCAGAATCCTTACTGCAAACTAAGACTGGTTTAGAAAGCCTTCCTGAGAAACCAATTGAAGCAGTTTTCAAATTAGCTTACTTGACTTGTGCCTTCATCACTGTGCTGTAGAAATGTAGTCTCTTGTACTCACTAGTACACAATGCACTTTTAACCGAACCATGTGCATGGTTAAGGGTTCCAGTAAGCCACCTTCAGTAACTGTCAGCTTCTTTAAGGATCTTTGCACTGATGTTTAAATCAAAAGAAATTTGGAGGCAAGTGATTCATCACTGGGGTGTCAATAACGTCTTATCTTCATTTTATACTTAGCAGAGCAGTTTTTGTAGCACTCTACCTTCTAGGAATGCTACCTGTTCACCTTTTGGTAAACTTGCATCAGATTATTTTGTTGAAAGAAGGCTAAAATATCAAGGGGCAAAAGATGCTCTAGAGCTGTGGTCCTCCACGTTTTTGGCACCAGAGATAAGTTTCAAGGAAGACAATTTTTCCACGGACCAGGGAGGAGGGGGATGGCTTGGGGATGATTCAGGTGCATTACATTCATTGTGCACTTTATTTCTATTGTTATTACATCAGGTCCACCTCAGATCATGAGGCACTAGATCCCGGAGGTTGGGGATGCCTGCTCTAGAGCCAGTCAGTCAGTTCAGTCGCTCAGTCGGGTCTGACTCTTTGCAACCCCGTGAACTGCACCACGCCAGGCCTCCTTGTCCATCACCAACTCCCAGAGCTTGCTCAAACTTATGTCCATCGAGTCAGTGATGCCACCCAACCATCTCATTCTCTGTCTCTTGCTCTAGAGTAGTGGTTTTCAAAGTGCGGCTCCCAGCGTAATGGTCTAGGAGGTCACATGGTGCAAGTGAGCCCAGCCCTCCACTTTGGCTAAGACAACAGAAGAAGAGGCTCACCTCCATCTAAGACCAACCTTAATTCACTGGCTCCAAGTGTTGCAGGTAAAGTGACTAGGACCCAAGGGCTCCTCTGGAGAGGAGACTAGAACTCCTTGGAGCTTGAGTCACACACCCCTCTGAGGATAATGATTTCCTGGAGGTAGTGGAGAAAAGTGTAAGGCAAAACTAATGACAGAAGAACATAGATCCGGTGATGCCATTTATATAAAGTTTTAAAACATGCCAAAAATGCTATGTACTTTGGGATATAAGTGTATATTTAACAACCTCTTTCATTTCCCAACAATGTAGGCAAAGTACATGGGAATGAAACACCAAACTCATGACACCAGTTACCATTTGAGGAAAGGATGTGCAGACCTCCAACTCCGTTTCTATTGTTTTGTTTCTTAAACTCAGCAGAGATTACCTGGGCCCCAAGGAAGTTTCTATTAGTGCTCATACTAATATTGCTATAGTCTTATGGGTGACTTTAAGTAGTAGACGGGCCTAATCTCTAGAATTGGGGTAAGAAAGTGGTGAAAGGCAGTTCATCATAGAAAGGGAGTTTGGGGGGAAGGCCTCGTTCTACAATTAGTTAAGGTCACTTAGACACCCATTCAGGATGGCATTAGCAGACTGCTTCTCTGGTGTGCTACAATAGCATACTTCACAAGCAGCCTCCCTACATCCCATCTCAAGACCCTCACTGTATGCAACCTCAAAGACTCTTCTTCGCCTTTCTGTCTTAAAGTACCTAATACCTCCAGAGACAAGTTGACCTGAGGCAAAGCTATGAAAGTGGAACAAGACTTGCATCCCTAGCTCCTTTACCTCTTTTTTCAGCGACATCCTGTTAACTCTCAAGCAGTGGCCCCTGCTGTCCTCCTCAATTCCACCATCATCCCCAAGCACCTAGAATCAGGGTCACTGTCACTCCCCAGATAGACCTCCTTTCCCTGCGAGGGAAAGGAGATCTTTCCCAGATCTTTCCTTCATTCCTCTATTCATCTGCTCTCAAGGTTCCTGTCTCAATTCCTCAAGACCCTGCCTAATGTAATACCTGGCTAATGATATAAAAGAAATAGTATTTTCAAGTAGGATGTGATTCCAAGTTAACATACAATGTACTTGTTTCTGAAAGGTCCTATGAAATGATGCTAAGATAGGCAATTTCAGACCCTGTGGCAAAGTAACAGAAGAAAATTTTAGAGGATTTTTAACTTACATTATGTAAAGACACAGCAATTTAATGTGTAACCTCTCTGACCTCCAAAAGTTGAAATTTAGAATGAGCTAACCACAAAGCAAACAAACATTAACATTGATACAATTCTCTGCCATCTTATATATACTTTTAATGACCAAATTGAAAGACTGTTTTTTCTATGAACTTTTCCCTTCAATCTAAAGATACTGATGTGTGTGTGTGTTAGTCAGTCATGTCCGAATCTTTGCAACCTCATGGACTGTAGCCAACCAGGCTCCTCGGTCCATGACTTTCTCCCGGCAAGAAGAATGGAGTAGGTTGCCATTTCCTCCTCCAGGGGATCTTCCCAAGCCAGCGATTGAACTTGGGTCTCCGGCATTGCAGGCATATTTTTTACCATCCCTCTGGCAATATGAGATGTACTGGTATAGAGAGAAATTACCCAAACTTTACCAACATTCAAGGCTCAACTTTAATCTCACCCACTGGGGGCTCTCCAAATTCATAAATGTGATCCTACACAGAGTAGCATTTGACTCTGTAACTTGTACAATTAACCAATACAGAGGAAGCAAGTTGTTTATAGTCATTTAACAAATGTTTAAGGGGCCTCCTTGGTGGCTCAGGGGTAAAGAATCCGCTTGCCAATGCAGGGGATGTGGGTTCAATTACTGGTCCAGGAAACCTGTGTTCTAGAGTCCGGGAGCCACTGCTGAGCCCACATGCCTAGAGCCATGCTCCACAACAAGAGAAGCCTCCACAGTGAGAAGCCTGCACCCTGCAACTAGAGACTAGACCCTGCTTGCTGCAACTATAGAAATACCTGTGCAGCAATGAAGACCCAGTGCAGGCATTCATAAATAAATCTTTAAAATACATAAATAAATGTCTGAGTATCTACTCTGTTCCAGATATCATTCTAGGTGTTTGGGGGACATAGTGAAGAAAACAGACAATAAGCTCTGCTTTTGTGGCACTTAACTCTTGATGGTGCTCGGGGAGCCTGTGGAGTTAGGACAGGAGTAATAAAAACAAAGATAAAATGTATTAAATGGGAAAAGTTCAAACCTATGAAGGAAATAGAAACGGTGGTAATATAAGAGTGCTTAAGGGTGGCACTGGGTGACAAGTTGTAGTCAGCGATGATCCCCTGTGAGTGTTCTTTGACTGAATTCCACACCCATGGTGGATTAATATCAATGTATGGCAAAACCAATAAAATATTGTAAAGTAATTAGCCTCCAAGTAAAATAAATAAATTTTAAAAAATTAAAAAAAAAACAAACCTGAATTCCAAGGAGGAGGCCGCTATAGGACAATTTGGGAGGAACATTCCCATGAAAATTACTAAAAACATAAAAGTGGGGGAGGGGGCATTTCTTCTGTACAGAAGGCAAGCATTTACTGATTGTGTGTGGACAAGAGGACCAAATTAAAATTCTGCTTCCTTTAAATGAAAAGGATATGCTTAGAAGATGAGAAAACCCAGACAAACCTCACTGCTGCTGCTGCTGCTGACGCTAAGTGGCTTCGGTCGTGTCCGACTCTGTGCGACCCCATAGACGGCAGCTCGTCAGGCTCCACCGTCCCTGGGATTCTCCAGGCAAGAACACTGGAGCGGGTTGCCATTTCCTTCTCCAATGCATGAAAGTGAAAAGTGAAAGTGAAGTCGCTCAGTCATGTCTGACTCTTAACGACCCCATGGACTGGAGCCTACTATGCTCCTCCATCCATGGGATTTTCCAGGCAAGAGTACTGGAGTGGGGTGCCATTGCCTTCTCCGCTCATTGTACATTATCATGTTAAATATTCACAAAAACCCTATGAGGAGGTAATTATTCTCTTTGTTAAGATGAAACTAAGGACCATGGGAAAGTTTACCCTAAGCCACACAGCTTTTAACAACAAGGGACAGAAAACGTAACATGATCAAGAATATCTGTTTGCAATCAACAGCCAACTTCCTATTATTTAAGGGTTGGAGACTGGGATTCTCCAGTCTCTAATCAAAGAGAAGAATTAACTATCAGAGTTTCTTGCCAACTCAGAAAAATGAAACTGAACTATTTGCTAAATAGCAGAGTGATCATTTCTAGATAGTGAGATTAAGGGTGATTTTTATCTTCTCAATCCAGGCTCTGTTCCTTACTGGCTGTGTATCCTTGAGAATGTTGCTAAACATCTCTGTGTTTTGGTTTCCTTATTTGCAAAAGATGGATAATAACAGTACTCACATCATAAGGCTGTAGCAAGGAGTAAATAAAATAATTTTTGTGTTTAAAATAGTGCCCAACCTATAAGTACTTAATAAATGCTAATGATTATCATCACCTCTATATAATTTTAATTTGGTTTGAGCATAAGTCCATATGTTCAAAAGCCATTTGTCCATACGTTTAAACATCATTTGTAATTTCCTGGTGGCTCAGATGGTAAAGCGTCTCTCTGCAGTGCAGGAGACCTGGGTTCGATCCCTGGGTTGGGAAGATCCTTTGGAGAAGGAAATGGCAACCCATGCCAGTACTATTGCCTGGAAAATCCCATGGACAGAGGAGCCTGGTAGGCTACAGTCCATGGGGTCGCAAAGAGTCAGACACGACTGAGTGACTTCACATACATACATACATACATACATACATACATGATTTATCTACCCATGTCTTTTGCTTATAATTCTATTATTATATTGTTCATTTGTATGGGCAAGATATGTGTGAATTTTTGATTCCCTCTTTAGTCTTATGTGTTTTATTAATCTGTTATACAAAGAATATGTATTATTATTTTTATAAAGAAGAAAAGCGTGGGATCCTAAAACTTGCCAGAAAGACCTTGGAGGGCCTTAGCAGAACTTTTCTTGACTCAACTCATTCCTAAATGCACCAAAACTCTTCTGCTAACTCCACCATCATCTCAATGGTTTTTTGCTTTGGAGGCCAACATCCTTTTCAGGGCAAAGGGCAAAGTCTTTACTGGAGCTTTCACGGCCCTATCTACTTTAAAGGCCCATCTGCCACTCTGCTCTACACTCCTGCCATTTTGCTCCCCGGCTAGGTACACACCAACACATCTCTGCCACTCTTCATGCTGCTTCCTTTACCTACAGGAACCTCCTTGCCCCTGCCTTTTTACTGCCACTTGAACTCCTAGCTTCAGGATCCCCCTGAAATGCCACCTCCTGAGCACTTTCCCAGGCACCAGCCCACCCCCTTCATCTACTGGCCATAGCTAATCATCCACTCTCCCATGCTTCCTTAACACTTGTGCTCAACCTTGTTATAGCACTTGACAGAGTGAGTCGTCATTGCCCAAGTGTCTGTCTAACCCTTTAGATCATAAACCAGAACAAGCCATGGGTCTTAGATACCTGAGTCCCCAAGTCCGAACATAATTCCAGGTATATAGTAGGTGTTTACATGTGCTCAGTGAATGCTTAAATGACTAGGGGCTGGAGTGTTTGTCCTATAGCTTCAAGTGGACAGACTAGTTGTTCCTGACCTGGAAAGACACTTGTATGATTTCTCTTGTTTTGTTTGCTTAGTTTGGTAAAATGCTATCTCCTCTAAAGTGAATAGTGATGGTCTTGTTAAAAGTTCTGAAAAAAGAATGTACAGAGATAGGAAGAAACAAAGAAAGCATTAATACTCTGGTTTAATGGGTGGGGCGACTTCCCTGGTGGCTCAGATGGTAAAAAATTGGAGACCAGGATTTGATTCCTGGGTCGGGAAGATCCCCTGGAGAAGGGAATGGCAACCCAATCCAGTAGTCTTGCTCAAAAATCCCATAGACAGAGGAGCCTGGTGGTCTACAGTCAATGGGGTCACAACTTCTTATAGGGGGAAAAAAACCCCGTCTACCTGGGAGTATGTGCTTCTCTGCTAAAGAAGAATGGAGGCAGTCCTGTCACAGCATGGGATAGGAAATGGGAGTGCCCTAATTAAGCACCTTCCTCACCCCAGGACCTCCATCACATCACCCAGGTCTGCCCTCTGCCCAGAAACAACATCTGCCTCCTCTTCCTACCCCTCAGTTCAGTTCAGTTGTTCACTTATGTCCAACTTTTTGCAACCCCATGGACTGCAGCACACCAGGCTTCGCTGTCCATCACCAACTCCTGGAGTTTACTCAAACTCATGTCTATTGAGTCGGTGATGCCATCCAACATCTCATCCTCGGTCGTCCCCATCTCCTCCTGCCTTCAATCTTTCCCAACATCAGGGTCTTTTCAAATGAGTCAGTTCTTCACATCAAGTGGCCAAAGTATTGGAGATTCAGCTTCAACATCAGTCCTTCCAATGAATATTCAGGACTGATTTCCTTTAGGATTCACTGGTTTGATCTCCTTGCACTCCAAGGGACTCTCAAGAGTCTTCTCCAATGGCATTAAAACATGTATAATATCATATAAGAAATGAATCGCCAGTCTAGGTTCAGTGCAGGATACAAGAAGCTTGGGGTTGGTGCACTGGGATGACTCACGGTATGGGGAGGGAGGTGGGAGGGGGGTTCAGGATGGGGAACACGTGTACACCCATGGTGGATTCATGTTGATGTATGGCAAAACGAATACAATATTGTAAACTAAAAAAATTAATTAATTAATTAAAATGTTGAGGGAAAAAAAAGTCTTCTCCAATACCAAGGTTCAAAAACATCAATTCTTTGGTGCCCAGCTTTCCTTATGGTCCAACTCTCACATCTATACATGACTACCGGAAAAACCATAGCTTTGACTAGACAGATCTTCCTATTCCTAAAGTGAAAGTGAAGTCATGTTCGACTCTGCAACCCCATGGGATGTAGCCTACTAGGCTCCTCGGTCCATGGGATTTTCTAGGCAAGAGTACTGGAGTGGGTTGCCATTCCCTTCTCCAGGGGATCTTCCCAACCCAGGGATCGAATCCAGGTCTCCCGCACTGCTGCTGATGCTAAGTCGCTTCAGTCATGTCGCACTCTGTGCGACCCCATAGATGGCAGCCCACCAGGCTCCCCCATCCCTGGGATTCTCCAGGCAAGAACACTGGAGTGGTTGGCATTCCCTTCTCCAGGGGATCTTCCCAACCCAGGGATCGAATCCGGGTCTCCCACACTGTAGACAGACACTTTACTGTCTGAGCCACAGGGAAGGCCACAGGCTTTTTTACAGCCAGGGACTCACTGGGGTTTACAAGCCTATTTTAACAAGGGCCACACAGAGACAACATCCTGTCTTTATTGTCCTTAGTTCGGGCCTGTTGCCCATCTTTTGGGTCCAACACCTCGTCCTCTGAGAAGCCTTTTCTGAGAAAAAACTTTCAATGCCTTTTGACTCACTTGTTTGAGTTCATGCATTACAGTGTAAAGATGGAAATGTTTTACACCGTCAGTGTCTTCCAGCCAAAGATCACAAAAACATGCCTGTAGTTGAGTGAGTTCAGTTTACTATTCATTGCAGTAAGGGAGAACACACATCATGGGGGAACCATGTGATGCCTTCCCAAGTATCAGAAAGAACCTGTTACAGAGCCTGGGGTTTGGATGAGTTATTTGGGGAAGCTTTTCCTTCAAGGAAACAGGGGTTTGCCCTAGATTAGATGTCTTTAGGTAGCTGAGGCAATTCTCTGCTTGGTATTTGAGTAAATCTTCCCTGTAGGGAGAGGAGACTAGACCCAGAATAAAGATGTAATTGGTGAAGAAGTTGTAGACATTCATTTTAGCCAAGAGAGGGGGATGTTTAGTCATGTATGACCTTCTTTTAGGTCCTGTCTTGGCTATTTTCAATATGGTCTCAGAGTGACCATGCCTGATGTTCATGTTCTATGACACTGTTCTATGACAAGTCCAATAGGAAAGAAGATGGCCAAAGCTGATGTGTGAGGTATGCTTCAATTCCAGATTAAAGATCAGGAGATTGGTCCTAGTCCTGGCTCTTCTACTAACTGGCATGACTTTGGGGATGCCAGTTAGCAGCTCTAAACCTTAGTTTCCCTATTTATTATTTTTTTTAATTTTTAAAAATTAATTAAATTTTTTGTTTGTAGATTTCTTTATTAAATTTATTTATTTCAATTGGAGGTTAATTACTTAAAAAAAGAATGGTCTTAGATTCCGTATCTAAAGGCCTGTCCAGCCCTGAAACGCTAAGAGAATGTGTGTTTCTCTTGCATCTCTTCTGTCTTTATAGGAAATGCTAAAGAGGACTTGGCTACACATCCTTATGTGTCTGCATGCTAACTTGCTTCAGTTGTGTCCGACTCTGTGTGACCCTATGGACTATAGCCCCCCCAGGTTCCTCTGTCCTTAGAATTCTCCATGCAAGAATACTGGAAAGGATTGTCATGCCCTCCTCCACGGAATCTTCCCAACCCAGGCATCAAATCCGGATCTCTTACATCTCCTGCATTGGCAGGCAGGTTCTTTACCACTAGGGCCACCCCAGAAGCCCACACATCCTTACAGAGGGGAATTCATGCATATCAAATAGTATTATAGGTTAGATGTTTAAAAATCAATTGAGATTTTAATCTTAACACTGTGAGTCATTATTGATTCCAAATTAAGAAGTTAAATGTAAACATTCAGAAGATAGCCAAAAAGAAATAAGTATAAAATTCATTTCTGGATGAGAAAAGATGTACAAATTTATGATGTTTAAACCAAGAAAAAAGAAAATATTATTAGATTTTACGACATAAAAAAGAAAAACTACATACTTAGAAACATTCACCAACTTACAAGGCAAAATCAAACTAAAAACACATTTTCAACAAATGCTCAGTATCCTAAATATGATTCCATCTTCTTCCATCTACCTCACTCATGTTTTCATTGAACGCCACCTATACAGATGATAAAACTGAGGCCTAGAAATGATAAGTAACTGTTTCAAGATCACTTAGGGCAGCAAATGTTAAAACAACTCAGACCTCAGATTGGGATTCTGCCTCTTTTTTGCTGTCTTTATAATGAGAATTTTGGATTAGAGATTACTGACATTGCCTTCCAAATTTAAACCAATGATTTACAGCAACACCATGCTCCATTACCGAGGTGAGACAGAGGAAAAATGCAAACACTGAAATTCGGTTGGAACTGAACTGAATGAAAGGGAAAAAAATCCCTCTTTACAATTATGAGACTTATTAGTATTTTTCCTAAATGTAATATCCAGATGTAATTGGCTATACCTTTTTCAAAAAATATTTTTAGTGCTACAAAACTTTTTTTACAGAATGACTGTATAAGCAGTTAATTTCTGTATAATTTTCAAAATTACACGTGAGGTCTGGACTAAGTGGATCTTGAGATCAATAAAAAGTCTGGGACTGTTGCCTCTGAAACATCCTAGGAAGATGGCCCTTTTAAAGTCTGTCATGCTTAGCACTTAGGAGATGACCTAATCCTTTAAAGAAACCTCTTTTTTTATTCAGTCTTCAAAGCTTTAAGTGAATTTGTCTGGGTTCATTATACACCTTCTAGCTCCTAACTTCTTCAACACTTCTTCAACATTCACTTCTGACTGCATTCATTTCAATTTGTCTACTCTTTTCCAACTATTTTTAACTAAGTTAAATTGTCCAAATTCTCTTTCTCTTCTTGGGAGGTTTTTAGTACTGCTAACATCTGAGATATACATTTTTATGACCCTGTCTCTATTCACATGAGCCAGGTGGGAAATTTCTCACAGTTCACATGGCCCAGGATGCCTTCATAAATACTTTCCTGCACAATTACATAAAGGACACAACCCTAGAAGACCTCCACACATGTCAGAACCCTAACGCGTCAAAGAACAAGTAGGCAATTGTGAGCAATTTGACAACCAAGGGCCTTGGCCGTTCATTGGACACAGAGCACGTCAATCCTTGTTTGTCAACAAATGAGCCCAAAGCTCGTGACGAGGGGTCAAATGCCACCGTCAACTGTTCCAGCCCCGCCCCTCGACTGTGGCCTGGCTCCACTGCCTGAGGCCCCGCTTCCGTTGGACGCTTCCGCCATTGGCCGGCTACCATCCCGGTCGTGGGGCCTCCTCTGTGGTCCCTTCCGTGACTGCCTCGGTCCATCTCACTTCCCTCAGCCTCCTCTCAGGGCAGCCACTTCGGGTGCCACCACCTGCGCCATTGCCATTGTCGCCAACCCAGCTGAGGTAACTGCCGGCTGCCATGTCTACCACGGGGGATGGAGATCTGGCCCCTGGCGGGCAGGAAGGCCCAGCAGGTGTGGCAGGGGCACAGGTCGGAGCCCACGACGGTGTGGACCGCAATTCCGAGCCTCGCAGGGGTGACTCCATGCCTGAGGCTGAGGCGGGTGGAGTCGTGGGGGTCTCAGGAGGCCCGAGGGAGGTGGCCCTGGTGGGCGCGAACGCTGAGGAAGACTCGGACATCGGGCCAGCTGAGGATGGGGAGGACGGAGAGCAGGCGGAGGGCGTGAACCGCATGGTAGATTCGCGCCACTTCCCCATGACCGGCTTCCGCTTAACGTTCCTGAATCTGGTGCACTTGATGGTGAACCGTTTGTCAGACAACCACATCCTAGTCCGGCGAAATGACGACCACGTGTCAGTCCGGCACCAGACCAGGCCGCGCTTGTCCGACTTTGGCTCAGCCGCCATGGCAGGGTTCTCCGAGGTCCAGGTGCCATCATATGAATCGGGGGAGGGGCTGGCGGAGGAAGCCCTGGCCCAGGAGGCTGAACAGGCGGAGGAAGCCCAGGAGGCGGAGCAGGCGGAGGAAGCCCAGGAGGCCAAGGAAGCCAAGGGGGCCAAGGAAGCCAAGGGGGCCTCTTTATGGGAGACGGCCACCAAGGAGTCTGAGGAGCCCAGCTTGCGGGATATGCCACAGGAGCCTGTCGCCCCTGAGAGTGAGCATTCGAGGGACGGGGGGGAGTGGGGGGGATGGAGACACTGGCAGCTGCAGGCCGGGTCTGGGGACCAGGGATCCCGAGGAGGGGGCAGGCTCAGACGGCGGGGGTGTGCCTCAGGAGGGGAGGCTGGAAGTCAGGGTCTCCTTGAATCGAAGGCCAGAGGGGCCCAGTAGAAGCCCAACTCCATAATGACTTCTTTGGTTTGGGGGGAAAATAAGCTGCCCTCTACCAACCCTGGTAAGAGGTCTGAGATGATCAGTGCCAGTTATGAGCCCACAGGTGAAGGTCAGTGGAGGCAGGTGTTCGAGAGGGAGCTTGAGAGGACATGGAAGAGAACAAGCAAATGGCAGACCTCATATTTGGTTCATAGCTTTTAAAAATGTCAAGATTTTTGGAAAGTTGATCCCAAAACATTATGAACTCATACAGGAGAATTTGGTCAAAATGAAATATTCAGGGGATTGAGGAACTCAGGAGCTTCCCCATAGAATTTGTTATTCAGGTGAAGCATATTTTGGCGAGAAAGTTCTGACCAAAACATCCAGAATACATCAGACCCAGAGGATTCTGATCCTGGACCACAAGTAATCAGTAGCACAGGGTGACAGATTTACTAGAAAAGAAGAAATAATGTCATTGTGAAAATGATCAAGCAGCAGCAAAGTGAGGGCCATGGAAGTGTTGCATCCTCCAGAAGAAAGGCCCCCAGTTACTCTTTTCTTAGTTGCTTCTGTCCTGCTTCTCCTAAGGGTAGAGTACTGGATATCTTGCCATTCCTTATGTGTTGGGATTTTTTTTCTGTGAATGTCTGGTCCCAAAGTCTATTATTCCTCTCTAAAGAAACAGCTGAATGCCAGGATGAGAACTCCAAAGAAGAGGGGCAGGGCACCAAAAGTGAGGGGAAAGAAAAGAAGTATAACAGAAAACAAGAAGAACCAGAAAAGGGTCTGGACCCAGCAAAGGAGAGGCCCAGAAAGTCCAGGTATCTGTGTGTAGCTTTGAAAATAACTCAGCTATTCCCAGGCATTTACCAATTTTGTTTTTGCTTTTTAATTCTCAGAGTAAATTAAGAAAACGTTTGTTTAAAATTAGTTCAAATTTTACCTAATGTTTATAAAACATTTACCTAATTTATAAAAAATTTATTTATAAATTTATAAAAAATTACCTAGTTTATAAAAAATTTATCTAATGTTTATAAAACATTCCTGCACCCAGTAATATAAAGAGCATCAAGTGAAATATAGTTCATGGCCTCTCATTTGTTCTTATGACTTCTTTTGTCCTCTATCTGTAAGACTACCAACAAGTTGTAAATGTGTCAGTACCTAAGACCAGTATTTCTTTAGAAAACAGTGACTAAAAGCAGCAGCAACTGGGCTGTGCACTAGTTTGGCCTTCATTTCTTGACCACAGAAGTGCAGTCTCCTGCACTAAGAGAAGACACCTTTTAGAGCGTAACTACTTACGAATAACAAACAGTTCAGAATTTCAAGTAGGACCACATTTAGTAATTAAGACTTAAACATTTGTTCAGTTGTACATCGGTGTACTTTATGTGACAGTCAAAAGAAACAGTCATAGGATGACTGTTGTTTATCACTGAGTTGGTAGTGAAGGTATATATCTTGTCTTTAATGATTAAAATTTTCGCCCTCTTTTTCATAGTGGTGTGTTTCATAGTAACAGCCTCTTTCTCATACAGTAGATATGGAAACCAAGGGTCTGGGAGGGTAAGGCAGTATCATCTGTGGAGTGAGCACAGGCTTTTAAGGTAGAAAGAGTGATTTTAGTCCCAGACTAGCCTCTCAAAGGAAGGGGGAAAAAAAGCATTTATGGTGTTGGGCAAGAGGGAGACAAGGTAGGTAGGATCACATGATTGAAGCCATCGGGTTGTACATGTACCCAGTATCCAGGGTGAAGGTTACAAGACGAAAATGGGTTTTTCTTCTCTCCTTGTTGAGAGATAACCCTCAGATGTAGCAGATATACATAAGGCTGACTGTTTTCTTAGATTTAGAAAGTTTCTGGTGCTGACTGATGCTGTATAATCGTTTATTTTCTCTCATTTCTTCCTGCAGTTTGGAAGACTAGAAAGAAGACAGAGAAAGAAGAAAGGATCCATTGTTCGCTATTTTTAGATTTTTCAGAAGCCCATGGGAATATTATTAACATTGATTTCCTTCCCAAATCCATCCCCCAAAAAGCAACTGTCTAATAATAATATCTAATAAAAAAATCAAATATCTAATTGGGTTTTATCTTTCACAGATATATTTGACAGCATTTGTTCTAGTTAAAACTAAGTTTTAAAGTAGTAAACTGAAATGTAGATAGATTTATGTATATCAATAATCCTGATTTAAATCTCTTTAAAAATGAGAAGCCGTTTTACATCATTGGAAGGCATCATCACATTCCACCATTTGATAAGCCTGTTTTAAATTCTTTTATTGCAGCCCAAAATAAAATTTGTATTTAAAACAGTTTTGTAAAGACAGAAATAGGGGTCAAGGCTTTAAATCTGCACTTGTTTACTGTACTAGTCATTAGCCATGTGTGGCTGCTGAGCATTGAAAATGTGGCTAATCTGAGTTGAAATGTGCTACAAATGTAAAAAATGGTGTAAAGTCTCTTTAATAACTAATTACACATTGAAATGATAATCTAGTATTAAATATAGCATTAAAATTATTTTCTCCAGTTTCTTTTAAAATTTTTTCAAAAATTTATTTATTGCTACACGTGGGCTTTCTCCTCTTATGGTGCACAGGTTCTCACTGAGGTGGCTTCTCTTGTGGAGCATGAGCTCTAGGGCAAACGGGCTTCAGAGCTGGGCACATGGGCTTAGTTGCACCTCAGCATGTGGGATCTTCCTGTACCAGGGATTGAACCTGTGTCCCCTGCACTGCAAGGTGGATTCTTAACCACTAGACCACCAGGGATGCCCTCTTTTTACTTTTTAGATGTGGCTACTAGAACATTTAAAAGTACACAGGACTTGTGTTATATGTGTATTTCATAGTACTGCTGGGTGCTTTTCAAGGAAACCTGAGGGATGGCCCAGCTTGCCTGGAGGCCAGATGGTGCTGCTGAGCCTGAGCCCAGACGCTGATTTGGAGCACTGGTTCTCAAAGTTTGGCCCTTAAAATAGCATTATTAGCATTACCCACGAACTCTTAGGCTCCACTCAAGACCTGTGAATCAGAAACTGGGAGTGGGGCCCAGTAGTCTGTGTTTTAACAAGCCCTCCAGGGGATTCTGATGCAGCCAAGGTTTGAGAAGCGCTGGTTGACAGCCACAGGGGGAGAAGTTGAGACCCACCTATGGTGACCAGTCTTGGTTCACTGCCTTGGGGCTGCTGGAGGTAAATTGAACAGGACGGTAGGGGCTGGACTGGCGAGGAAATTAGGATTCACAGGGGCTGAGACAGACAGAGGCTGTGGATAGGGGATGGCACCAGAAAAATATCCAAGGGACAGACTTGGTTCCATAAAGTCACAGACATGATACTGGGTATATGAAGTCTAAGAGAACCTTCACTCAGCAGGAGTGGATAGTAGATACATACAGAGTTGCCTGTGAGGATGTATGCATATGCAAGCATACAGAAAGGCATGCAATGGAAAGATAAACCACATTTAGGATGATGGTTACCTCTTGGGGAAAGACAAGGACAGTGATCCTATTGGGGAGGGATACGTAGTGGGCTTCACCTATATCTAATTTACATTTCTTAAACTGAGTGGTGGGTAAATAGTGTTTATAGTAGTATTCTTTATAATTTCGTGCAGATCGAAGTATGTCATAATAAGTAAAAATAAAAAGAGAAAAGGGAGAAAGTGGACTTAATCTTTGAACGCTGTTTAAGATAATAAAAAGATAAAGTTGTAGATGACCAGAGTGGAGGATCAGAGAAGGGGAAGGGCCTGGGGGTTTGAGACTAGACGGGCTCATTTCTGCATTTACTTCAGGCTTCCTAGGTATCTGAAACATGGTCTAGCTGGAGCATACTTTGTTCCACGGGCTCGGCTCCTGACCTTGTTGTAGATAACTGATAACATACTGTCATGTTCTGTGGTGGCATGGCTTCTATTCTAACTGTGTGCACATGCAAATACACACACTACATCCACCTATTCCATCAAAACCAACCCCTGCACTGAACCTTTAAATGGCTGGGACCTTAAGGGTTTTATCTATCTTTCTTTCCCAAAGCCGTAGGCAATGAATTTTCATCTTCCTAGGTATTTAATGTCAATTAAAATGAAGTAAACCTAAGATCCCCACAACATTTTTTTTTTTTTTTTTGGTCACCAGTGTTGACATTTTAAAATGTGTTATATTATTCCTTATGTCTAGAACCACGTGGTGAGACAGAAGGCAAAGCACTCCCTGTCACCATTATTTCAACTAAAACAGCAGGTCAACTAGTACAATTTGAGGCCCTTCAACCTGGTTCTGATTTGTTAGTATTTCTGTGGTGCTAGTTGTTAAAACAGTATTGCTTCCAGGCCCAGGCAGAGGTATCTCTGTCTTGAGCTCTAGGCTTTAGAGGGCCACTTTGGTCCTCTTCCAGCCACACCCCTCCCGCCAGGGCCAGGAGCCCAGCCCATGGGAACAAGGGCTGTGTCCCTGCTAGCCCATGCTCCAGGTACCTGGCAGCCCTGAACAGTCCCTAGCCTGCTTCCAGGGCCCGTGTGCTCCTCTTAGACCTGTCCTGGGGAGGGCTGACTGCACTCACTGCTGGGGTGGGTGCTCCCAGGCCCAAGGAGGGGTTGTAGGCCAAGAAGGGAATGCGGCCTGGCCTAGGAGCCAGGGCATGGGCGGGGGAAGGGAAGGAGGGCAGCTCTTCCCACACCATCAGGGCAGAACTTAGAGGAGTCTGAGAATTCTAAATCCCAACCTGGCCTTTGAGCTCTTTAGGAAGGTACATTTGTTGTGGAAGGAGATACAACTTATTTATTGGTTTATCATTTGATTTGAACATTTCAAATATTTTTAGACATGTGGATCCCCAACTGAAATCTTTTTCTGAACCTTGCAAATAGGACAAATGTTTCAGGCAGGCCAGATTAAATATCTGCTCTATCACCCCTTTCCCTTTTTACTCCATGTTACACCTATTCCTGAGCATAGTGGGCATCATGCTTCTAAAAATGTTTTTTTTTAATTTATTTATTTTTTAATTGAAGTATAAATGCTTTACAGAATTTTGTTTTCTGTCAGACATCAACATGAACCAGCCAGAGGTATACATTTGTCCCCCTCCTGCTTGAACCTCCCTCCCATCTCCCTCCCCATCCCACCCCTCTAGGTTGATACAGAGCCCCTGTTTGAGTTCCCCAAGTTATATAGCAAATTGCCAGTGGCTATATATTTTACTTATGGCAATTAAGTTTGCATGTTACTCTCTCCATACATCTCACCCTCTCCTCCCACCCTCCCATGTCCATAAGTCTCTTCTCTATGTCTTTCTCTCCACTGCTGCCCTGCAAATAAATTCATTGGTACCATCTTTCTAGTTTCTGTATACATGTGTTAGTATACAATATTTATCTTTCTCCTTCTGACTTACTACACTCTGTATAATAGGCTCTAGGTCCATCTACCTCTTTAGAACTGACTTAAATGCATTCCTTTTCGTGGCTGAGTAATATTCCATTGCATATATGTACCACGGCTCCTTTATTTCTTCATCTTTTGATGGACATCTAGGTTGCTCCCATGTTCTAGCTATTGTAAAGAGTACTGCAATGAACATTGGGGTACGTGTGTCTTTTTCAATTT
The DNA here is from genome assembly GCF_055505025.1 of Bos grunniens. Taxonomy (NCBI): domain Eukaryota; kingdom Metazoa; phylum Chordata; class Mammalia; order Artiodactyla; family Bovidae; genus Bos; species Bos grunniens. The sequence goes on from NC_141194.1 coordinate 141,155,034, forward strand.
TTATTTCCTCAGGGTATATGCCTAGGAGTGGGATTGCTGGGTCATATGGTGCTTTTATTGCTAGTTTTTTTAAGGACTCTCCATACTGTCTTCCATAGTGGCTGTATCAACTTACATTCCCACCAACAGTGCAAGAGGGTTCCCTTTTCTCCACACCTGCTCCAGCATTTATTGTTTGTAGACTTTTTAATGATGGGCATTCTGACTGGTGTGAGGCAAGATCTCATTATAGTTTTGATTTTCTTTTCTCTAATAAAGAGCCTCTTGATGAAAATGAAACAGGAGACTAAAAAAGCTGGCCTAAACTCAACATTGAAACAACTAAGATCATGGCATCAAGTCCCATCACTTCATGGCAAATAGATAGGAAAAGAACGGAAACAGTGAGAGACTTTATTTTCGGCGGGGGCGGGGGGAGAGGGGGCTCCAAAATCACTGCGGATGGTGACTGCAGCCATGATATTAAAAGACGCTTGCTGCTTGGAAGAAAAGCTATGACAAACCTAGACAGCATATTAAAAAGCAGAGACATTACTTTGCCGACAAAGGTCCCTATAGTCCAAGCCATGGTTCTTCCAATAGCCATGTATGGATGTGAAAGTTGGACCATAAAGAAGCTGAGCACTGAAGAATTGATGCTTTTGAACTGTGGTGTTGGAGAACTCTCATTGAGAGCCCTTGCACTGCAAGGAGATCCAACCAGTCAATCCCAAAGGAAGTAACACTCATTAGAAGGGCTGAAGCTCCAATACTTTGGCCACCTGATGCAAAGAACTGACTCCTTAGAAAAGACCCTAGGATAAGGGGACAACAGAGGTTGAGATGGTTGGATGGCATCACCAACTTGATGAGCGTGAGTTTTAGCAAGTCCTGGGAATTGGTGCTGGACAGGGAAGCCTGGCGTGCTGCAGTCCACGCGGTCGCAAACAATCGAAAACAACTCAGTGAGTGAGCCGAATAATGAGTGATGTTGAGCATCTTTTCCAAAGGCTCCATTAATCTCCTAACCATCCATTTAAGTCTAAGGGATAAGGAAATGGAGGGCTTTGAATATGAATTATCTGCCCTCACCTATTGTTCTTGGTCACAGAGGAGACAGAAATAAACACTCTCTCAGAAGACCCAAAAGAAACTCTCAATGCCCAGAGAATAGAAGTGGGTAAAGAGGAGAGTTTATACCAGGGCAGTAATATGAATATGGGATCTCTGTGAATCAAGGCTCTAGTGCTTGAGTGTCTGCTTTTTGTGTTGTAGGAATAGTAACATTAGACTGTGTCCTCCGCATTCCATTTGTAAAATCTCTTGCCCACAGATCCCCTTGGTCTCCAAGTAATCATTTGTATGCCTGATATATTTGCTTATAAAATTCAAAATTGATGACTTACCTACAATTTATCTCTCTTACTTATGGTCAGGCTGAGCTTAATGACCACATGCTGACCTCTTAGAAGTGTTTATACTAAGCAAACACCAAATGCCCAGGGCTGAACAGTTAGAGCCACCTGACTAGAGCTTTGCCCCAAGTGGCTATGCTTAAAATGGACATGAGTGGTCCAACATTCTCAAGGAAGAAAGGCAATAGTGTGGGGATTGTTCAAAGTGTAATCCCAGACATTCTGTAGAATCAAAATCTATAGGTTGGAGCCCAGGAACCTCTGTGTTATTAAGCTCCCTGGGGTGATTTTGAAGCTCAACAACATTTGAGAATCACTAGCTTTTTTGCAAATTCAACCCCACAACTAGATCTCAAGTAATCAATCAAAAAAGTATTCCACTGCCCAGACCAGATCCTTTCAGTAAGCCTCTGTTTTCTTTCTCTAAAATAGAGGTACTAATAGTACCTATCTCTTACAGGCTATGAAGGAAATTAAAAGATGTATATGTACAAAGCTTCACACAATGCCTAGCACATGGCAAACCATTCAGTAAATGTTAGTAATTATAATAAGAAAAAGTCCAAGCTTGTTATGGAAGCCCTTCCAATCCTTGTGTCTCTGTATTTCCTCATCTCCAACCACTCCCCCTGCCCCACCTGACAATGTATACTCAAGACAAACAAAACCAACTGGAGTTCCTCATACACTATTTGGGCTTCCCAGGTGGCACTAGTGATAAAGAACCCGCCTGCCAATGCAGGAGACTTAAGAGACACAGTTTCAGTCCTTGGGTTGGGAAGATTCCCTGGAGGAGGGCACAGCGAACCACTCCAGTATTCTTGCCTGGAGAATACCATGGACAGAGGAGCCTGTTGAGCTACAGTCCACGGGGTCGCAAAGAGTTGGACACGACTGAAGCGACTCAGCAGGTATGCATGCATGCAGACATTATGCTGCCTTGTATCTCCATTCCATTGCTTATACTCTTTCATTGGCCTGGAAAGCCACAGAACACAGCTCCTTGACTTAAAAAGCTTATGCCTGATTCTTCAAGGCCTAAACCATTGGCTTCTTGGGGAATCTTTTATTGAACTCCTAGGACTCAGTTAGGAGTCTCTCCTCTTTGCTCTCTTAGTACCCTGAACTCTACCTGTTTATATGTTTGTTTACCTGTCTTCCCCACTGGAGAGCAACTTCTTTGAAGTGATGGACAGTGGAATTTTGTGGTTGTTTCTCTAGTTATTGGTGATCATTTTAAAACATCAAAAAAAGGACAAAAAATAATACAATGATCATCTATTTTTTATAACATCCACAAGTAACCATTGTTGATGTTTGGGCTCTTTTGCTTCTAATATTTTTCTATTTATTACCTTTAAAAATATTGGGTTGGCCAAAATGATCATTCAGGTTTTTCCATAACATGTTACAGAAAACCCCAAAGAAAATTTTGACCAATACAATAATTTATGAAAACATAGTCTACTTTTCATAAAAAAAAAAAATTATAGATCAAGCCAAATGTTCTCTTGACCTCCACTCCCAGTGCTGTTCACTTCCTGCCTTTCCAAAGGTAACCAAATATTAACATGAGTGTGATATGCATTCCCCCAGTCTTTTTATACATTTACAGATGTATCTATAGCCATATAAAATATATAATATTGGCTTGCACATCATATTTCAAATGTCATGTGACTGTGTGCATCATTCTATTATTTCCTTCTTTCATTCCAAAATGGTTTTGAAATATATTCATCTTGATGCATATATCTGGTTAATTCCTTTTAATTTCTGTATAATAACCCACTATATAGATGTACCTCATTTTATTTAACCATTCCCCTGTTGATGAATATTAGATTGCCTCCAAGATTTTACTAGTAGAAAAAGTCACAACAAATATGCTTTATTACATATCCCTTGGTGTGCATGTTTGTTACTTTAAAAAGAGACCTAGGGGATTTCCTTGGTGGTCCAGTGGATAAAACTCCATGCTACCAGTGCAAGGGACCTGGATTCAATCCCTCATCTGGGACTAGATCCCACATGAATGCCACAACAAAGATCCTGTGAGCCACAAGTAAGACCCAACACAGCCAAAATGAATTAATATTAAAAAAAGAGAAAGACCTAATGATTTCCCTGTTGTCTAGTAGTTAAGACTTTGCCTTCCAATGCAGGGGGTGCAGGTTTGATTCCTGGCCAGGAAGCTAAGATCCCACATGACTCATGGCCAAAAAAAAAAAAAAATTAAAAAAAAAGCCAGAAACAACACTGTAACAAATTCAATAAAGACTTTAAAAACAGTCTACATAAAAAAATTCTAAAAAGAGGGAGAGAGACCTAGTAGAACTGCTGGATTGTAGGGTGTGGGAATTTTTAGCTGTACCAATGTTTATGCCCAAAAGTTCTGTTCAAGAGTTCTCACTTCCCTACATCCTTACCAACACTTGCTGTGGTCAACCTTTTACATTTTGTCAATATTATCAAAGAAAAAGGATGTCTTATTGCTGTTTTTGACCATCTTATTTATCTCTATATCCCTGGCTACTGGCAAGTCCTTGGCACATGTTAATGGCTTGGTAAATATTTCTGATAATGTCATTTATAGGTCTTGGCTGTGGTTGCTAATACTTCAGAACACAACTAGGTGACTCCTTTCAGCAAGAACCTGAGAGAGAGATCCCAGTTTCCTCACCTCTAGGCAAACCAGTGATAAAAAGGTAAAGGGAAAACTGGAGGTGGCATAATTTCCTTTAGAGATTTATCATTCCCTAAGATGGCATGCAGTGAACGATTCTTGACTTCTAGGTCAATAATCTTTTATAATCAGTCAGGTTGGGGTCTAGCTCCTTCCACCTGAGAGCTAAGGACACATCTCAGAAGATGACAGAAGTGAGAAACAATGTATCTGCTCCTCAGTGGCTCTGTTCCACCAGTGAGGAAGTCAGGTATGGAAGGAATGGTTTAGCTTTCCAATGGCCTCCCTGGAGGTACATGTTATAAATATTATGCGCTCATGAAAATACACTTCCTTTTATTCCTGGGCATACATCTAGACTATGTTTACCATAAGGACTTATACAGTCCATGGAATTCTCCAGGCCAGAATACTGGAATGGGTAGCCTTTCTCTTCTCCATGGGATCTTCCCAACCCAGGGATTGAACCCAGGTATCCCTCATTATAAGCGGATTCTTTACCAGGTAAGCCACAAAGGAAGCCCATATCTTCTATAGGTAGTTGTATTCTTATGATTGACTTTTGCCCAATGGAATGTGAATCAAAGTAATATATAATATATCCATTCCTGACCCATTAAGAAACCTCTTATCTATGAAAAACCTCATGGATAAGAAACCTCATATCCTCCATGTTGTTTTCTCCTTACAGCTCTCTGGAGTGACAATAAGCCCTAGGGTACCCTTGGGAATGCCATACTGAAGATGGCAGTTCCATCTTATGAAAGAAATCTGGGTCCCTGGATTCATTACCCAGAAAAGTGATACCATGAGTAAGAATTAAAATTTATGTTTTTAAGTCACTGGGATTTCAGGGTTTATCTGTTACAGCAGCTAACATTCATTCCAACCAATATAATACTATACCTAAAATATTTGGCAAACCTTTTCAAGACAACAATAATCCAGCATTTACCATGTCTAAATGGGGACAGTTCAATTCTTTGGAACAATAAGTAGAACTGGCAATATTATCTGTTGGGATAATTGTCAGCTAGTCTTCCCTGATAGCTCAGATGTTAAAGAATCCACCTGCAATGCAGGAGACCATGGTTTGTTTCCTGGGTTGGGAAGATCTGCTGAAGAAGGGATAGGCTACCCACTCCAGTATTCTTAGGCTTCCCTTGTGGCTCATCTGGTAAAGAATCCACCTGCAATGTGGAAGACCTGGGTTTGATCCCTGTGTTGGGAAGATCCCCTGGAAAAGGGAAAGGCTACCCACTCCAGTACTCTGGCCTGGAGAATTCCATGGACTGTATAGTTCATGGAGTGGCAAAGACTCAGACACAACTGAGCAACTTTCATTTCACTTCACAGTCTCACAAGATGGAAAAAACAACAGCAAAGCATAAACAACATATCTACCAAAGCAAATGCTATGTAACGACCATTGAAAGCAATTTCCCAAAAGATCCCAGGGCTGAAGTAAACATTGTTGTTGTAAGAAAAAAACAACTTACTAATCAGCTCTAGTGCCTAATCAAGTTACAAAATGGAAAAGGAAGACATTACTAGTGAGTCTCCATGACAACTGTTAGGCAAGAATTTAGTTTGATGATGTCTGAAATGAACAGTGCTCAAAGAGCGCTGCCACTGCAGTTCTCAGCAGCAGGTTGCAGGCTGCTGAAGTACCTAGAGGCCGCAACACTGCAGCTTCCACTCCGAAGGTTGAAAACACACAGGACATGGGCAGATGCAGAAAAAACAGCCAGGAATGGGCGGCAGGGAGGAAAGAATGAAGACGTGGGAAATCTTGTGTGTACAGTTCTAGACTGTCTGATTTAGGATTCAAACTCCCATATTTGCATTAAGATTTTGCTCAGTTTCTAGTGACATGGTTTTAATTCTGGTGGTTCCTTACCTATAAAAGCTTTCTTGACAAGGCAGGATCAGTCTGATTCATCTCTGCATAGGGATGCTCTGAGTACAGTATAGACACAGAATGGGCTTTAAAATAATGGGGATTAAATGAATGACAAGGACAAAATATTAAGCAAAATTCTGAAAAAGGTACTTTTCTAGGAGACCCACAAGGTAGAAGGGAGGGGTTTCTCTTTTTTCAAACTATGTTCTATCTGTAATAACTCAATAGAACATACATTTTCTTTTCTTTCTTCCTTCCTTTCTTCCTTTCTTTATTTGTGCCATGCAGCATGTAGGATCTTAGTTCCCTGACCAAGGATCAAAACCTCCACCCCTGGCATTGGAAGTGCGAATTCTAAACCACTGGACTTCCAGGGAAGGTCCAAGGGAGGAGTGTCTACACACCATTTGAGTCTTTGTAACAATAAAGTCTTTGATACAATAAGTAAACATTTATTTTGTAGCCCCTCTGTGCCAGTCACTGCCATAGCAAAGGAATACACAGTCCTAGCCTCAAGGCAGTGAAGCAGCGATGCAAGTCAGTTGGCTCCTAGAATACCATGTGATCAGTACTTCCATAGCTGCAAGACAGGGCAGGGAGCTGTGGGTACTGTGGAATGCCAACTTGCCAAATCAGAGAGGGTGTTTTAGAAGAGACTCACTGAATACCCACCCTAGTCTTATGCTGGATGCTGGAGATGGTGAAGGACAGGAAAGGCTGGCGTGCTGCAGTCCATGGGGTCGCAAAGAGTCAGACACAACTAAGTGACTAAACAACAACAAATTATATCCTACAGGGCTTCCCAGGTGGCACTAGTGGTAAAGGAGTCACATGCCAATACAGGAGACATAAGAAACATGGGTTCAACCCTTGGTTCAGGAAGATCCCCTGGAGGAGGGCATGGCAACCCACCCTAGTATTCTTGCCTGGAGAAATCCCATGGTCAGAAGACCCTGGCAGGCTACAGTCCACAGGGTCGCACAGAGTCAGACATGAATGAAGTGACTTAGCACACATGCACATTATATCTTACAGCCCCCAAATAGAGAAAAAAAGTTCAAAAGGCCTTACTGCTTGAGTGAATGATATAGAATACCTGTTGGACCAGTCTCTGGGGACTCAATGATGCCCTCCATGGGACATAATCAGAAGACTCAGGAATTTAGAACCAGAAAGTTAGAGACCCAGAATGCCTGGAGGAAACTTAGAAATCTTTAATCTATGTCAACCCCTTAATTTTACAGATTGCATATCTGAGGAAAAGGAGACTACCCAAAGACTAATGGGTAGTTAATGAGAGTGCTGAAACAATCCAGGCTCCTCATCCACTTTTGAGAACCCAAGATGCAGGTCAATGTAGGAGCAAGAGAGATCCTAAGAGAGTAAGAAATCCCCTAAGAGAAAGAAAACTGACGATACTAAGACCCAGCTGGCCCACCTCACATGTAAATCCTCCCTCCAAAACTAACCCTGGAAAATAAGTCCGTGAGATTTCATTAAAGGAACTTCCAGATTTCCTTACATTCTCCCCTCATCCCACACCCCCCAACACAAACAAATACTTACCTCCAGCTGGGAAGAAAAACAAGACAACTGTGTTGGATTGCTCTCTTTGGGGGCAACCTTATTTACTTTTACAAAAGCATGTGTGTAAGCAATGAGAGAGGCCCTGATGGTGAAATAAACATCCCTTCCTTTATGGGTACTTCTCCACCACCACCAACAGTTTATACATCAGCTAATGTACACTGGCATGCAGTAGCTTGTCTCGGCTGCCACCCCTGTTTTGCCAAGAGAACGCACTGGTCATAGCAAACACCCTCTTCCAACAACACAAGAGAAGACTCTACACATGGACATCACCAGATGGTCAACACCGAAATCAGATTGATTATATTCTCTGCAGCCAAAGATGCAGAAGCTCTATACAGTCAGCAAAAACAAGACCAGGAGCTGACTGTGGCTCAGATCATGAACTCCTTATTGCCAAATTTATACTTACATTGAAGAAAGTAGGGAAAACCACTAGATCATTCAGGTATGACCTAAATCAAATCCCTTATGATTATACAGTGGAAGTGAGAAATAGATTTAAGGGCCTAGATCTGATAGATAGAGTGCCTGATGAACTGTGGAATGAGGTTCGTGACATTGTACAAGAGACAGGGATCAAGACCATCCCCATGGAAAAGAAATGCAAAAAAGCAAAATGGCTGCCTGGGGAGGCCTTACAAATAGCTGTGAAAAGAAGAGAAGTGAAAAGCAAAGGAGAAAAGGAAAGATACAAACATCTGGATGCAGAGTTCCAAAGAATAGCAAGGAGAGATAAGAAAGCCTTCCTCAGCGATCAATGCAAAGAAATAGAGGAAAACAACAGAATGGGAAAGACTAGAGATCTCTTCAAGAAAATCAGAGATACCAAGGGAACATTTCATGCAAAGATGGGCTGGATAAAGGACAGAAATGGTATGGACAGAAGCAGAAGATATTAAGAAGAGGTGACAAGAATACACAGAACACCTGTACAAAAAAGATTTTCATGACCCAGATAATCACAATGGTGTGATCACTCACCTAGAGCCAGACATCCTGGAATGTGAAGTCAAGTGGGCCTTAGAAAGCATCACTATGAACAAGCTAGTGAAGGTGATGGAATTCCAGTTGAGCTATTTCAAATCCTGAAAGATGATGCTTTGAAAGTGCTGCACTCAATATGCCAGCAAATTTCGAAAACTCAGCAGTGGCCACAGAACTGGAAAAGGTCAGTTTTCATTCCATTCCCAAAGAAAGGCAATGCCAAAGAATGCTCAAACTACTGCACAATGGCACTCCTCTCACACGCTAGTAAAGTAATGCTCAAAATTCTCCAAGCCAGGCTTCAGCAAAACATGAACCGTGAACTTCCAGATGTTCAAGCTAGTTTTAGAAAAGGCAGGGGAACCAGAGACCAAATTGCCAACATCCGCTGGATCATCAAAAAAGCAAGAGTTCCAGAAAAGCATCTATTTCTGCTTTATTGACTATGCCAAAGCCTTTGACTGTGTGGATCACAATAAACTGTGGAAAATTCTGAAAGAGATGGGAATACCAGACCACCTGACCTGCCTCCTGAGAAACCTATATGCAGGTCAGGAAGCAACAGTTAGAACTGGACAGGGAACAACAGACTGGTTCCAAATAGGAAAAGGAGTACGTCAAGGCTGTATATTGCCACCCTGCTTATTTAACTTATATGCAGAGTACATCATGAGAAACACTGGGCTAGAAGAAGCACAAGCTGGAATCAAGATTGCCAGGAGAAATATCAGTAATCTCAGATATGCAGATGACACCACCCTTACGGCAGAAAGTGAAGAAGAACTAAAGAGCCTCTTGATGAAAGTGAAAGTGGAGAGTGAAAAAGTTGGCCTAAAGCTCAGCATTCAGAAAACGAAGATCATGGCATCTGGTCCCATCACTTCATGGGAAATAGATGGGGAAACAGTGGAAACAGTGTCAGACTTTATTTTTGGGGGCTCCAAAATCACTGCAGATGGTGATTTCAGCCATGAAATTAAAAGATGCTTACTCCTTGGAAGGAAAGTTATGACCAACCTAGATAGCATATTGAAAAGCAGAGACATTACTTTGCCAACAAAGGTCCATCTAGTCAAGGCTACGGTTTTTCCAGTGGTCATCTATGGATGTAAGAGTTGGACTGTGAAGAAAGCCAAGTGCCAAAGAATTGATGCTTTTGAACTGTGGTGTTGGAGAAGACTCTTGACAGTCCCTTGGACTTCAAAGAGGTCCAACCAGTCCATCCTAAATGAGATCAGTCCTGGGTGTTCATTGGAAGGACTGATGCTAAAGGTGAAACTCCAATACTTTGGCTACCTCATGTGAAGAGTTGACTCATTGGAAAAGACCCTGATGCTGGGAGGGATTGAGGGCAGAAGGAGAAGGGGACAACAGGGATGAGATGGCTGGATGGCATCACCGACTCGATGGACGTGAGTTTGAGTAAACTCCGGGAGTTCTGGCATGCTGCGATTCATGGAGTTGCAAAGAGTCGGACACGACTGAGCGACTGAACTGAACTGAACTGAACTGAATGTACACTGATGCATCGAGGCCCCTCTAGAACATGAATTTACAAGTGCAACTCCCAAAAGTCTCTCTCACTTCAGAGGGGCTATATCACACAATGGGATGGATGGGGACATGCTGATTCATCCTGTACAGCACTGGGGGAGAAGTAGAAGGCATCCTGTGGTCCACAGGCAGCACTTGACTTGGGCAAAGTAGAGGAATGAGGCTTGACCCAATCTTCTCCTGTGGGTCCCAGCCACCCTTTGGAGATTGTCAGAAATGGAGAGAAAGAACTAGAAGAGAATCTCAGACCTGGAAAATAAAAGCACAGGATCATCACATTCCCAATATATTTTTCCTCTCCCTTTCAGTCCCTGAAATAAGAAGTGACTGGGCCTGGGTACCTAAAAATATCTTTTGGAGATGGGGAACAATTGCCACATCAAAATGATAAAACCCATTAAGAAACCTGAACGTACAGCAGTTCCACATCAAGATGATAGCTATGCAAGGATTTCAGTCCATATCAACTCAAACAAGGAGCTTTCCTGCACTTGGAGTCCTCAGATCAGGCATACAGAGATTCTTATTCACTGACAGGCAGGGTTGGCGCCCCTGTTCAGCCTTGAAGCATTTGCAGAAGACAGACCACTGCCACTCTGTTTCCCATAAGAATATGGGAGCAAAATCTCTAAGGGGGGAATGAAACAGGAGGGAAGGGGGCAGGGCACAACCTCTAAAAGAATGACATGGCCATAGGACGTGACAGAGACTGGTTAGAAACAACTGGGTCCAAGGATGGCGGAAGATTCAACTTCCAATAGACTTTGAACCTCATTATACCATTGTACCACATCAGCATGCTAAATGATACACTCACCAGTGTCTGAGGCCAACCATAAAAGGTCAAAAAGTGGACTGTGGCCCAATCCCTAGAAAGCCCCACCCCTTCCCTGAAATAACTGGAATAATCCTCCCACTCATTAGCCTATGAAATTACCCAACCTATAAAAACTAACTAGGCCACATTTCGGGGCCTCTTGCCTTCTGAGATGGCCCACACTCTGACAGTGGAATGTGTTTCTTTCTAAATAAATCTGCTGCTGCTGCTTAGTTGCTTCAATCATGTCTGACTCTTTGCAACCCCATGGACTGTAGCCTGCCAGGCTCCTCGGCCCATGGGATTCTCCAGGCAAGAATACTGAAGTGTGTTTCCATGCCCTCCTCCAGGGAATCTTCTTGATCCAGAGATCAAACCCAGGTCTCCCACATTGCAGGCAGATTCTTTACCATCTGAGTCACCAGGGAAGCCCAAACAAATTTATTTCTTATCAATCAAAAAAGAAATCCAAACAGAGAGATGCTATAAAACATTACTTGGGGTTCAACAGTCTTTACTAGTCAAACTTGTTCAAAAAAAGAAAGAAACCTGCAAGCATTCCAGTTGAGCATAGCTGTTATCTCAAGACTTACACATTCAAACAGAAAGGAATAACATGCCTCTTATTGATACACTTGTCCTATTTCCACATTCAGCCAATATAAAACAAGGGAAAAGATGAGAGGGTAGGGAGCAATGAGAGAATAATTTGTCCCCACGAAATAATGGTCATAGAGGACCCTCCAAGACGCAATTTCCACAGATGCTTTTTTTTTTTCCTTCAAACTCACATCACACCTGGGATTCTTTTTCACCTGCATGAGAAAAAATGGTTTTGAGTGTTGAGCTTAATTGATTTGCAGCCACACTAATTCAGACCCCAGAGACACCAATTATATATCCCATCATATCCAGGGCCCGTGGGAAGAAGACTTTCCCCCCGAGATTTGTAGATGGGTTTCACAGTCAAGTATTATGATTAACCCAAAGTTCCTCCTTTCAGAAGGATGGAGGGACACCACAGTTCTCTCATCCTTTATGCAGGCAACTGATACTATTACACATGAGATACAGCAGCCTGGGCTAGTCAGGGAGAGAGGAGCTCTGGATTAATCAAATGAATTGATCAAATACTTCGTTTGCCTAGTTTATTTCTGCTGCTCAGCTAATGAAGCAAAATATGGGAGGTGACATTTTCTCTTCTGCAGGCAAAGAGTTAATAGCTCTGAAGCACCCAGAGATAGGCCTCAGATAGACCAAGCACTTATATCAGGTTGTGTATACATTTTTAGCAGCTTGCCAAGCTTCAAGCACTTTCAAGTGCTTTCAAGCATATTAGCCTTGCTTCACACAAAGCATAATAAGCCTGGTTGATGGCAGAGAAATAATAATGTTGTTAATCTATGCAGCTTGGAAGTGAATCATCCACTCCAACAACCCAGATTGATTTTATGCCCTTTGGACAGTCTGACTCAGTCCTTTCCTGGAGGCTAATGGACAATCACTATCTCATTTAGGCCCCATTCACACTCCTCTTTGTTTATTCATGGACAAACAAGCCAACGGCCTACTGTGATCCAGCCTGAAATGCTGGCCTTAAGTGATTTTGTGCCTCCGCAAGAAGAGCTCAGCTATTATACAAACTCAAGGCTGCAAATACCTTCTTCCTTAAATCAGCCCTCTTTGATAATGGCTATTATCTAGGGAAGATGGTAATAAGAATAAGGTCAGTGTGAACCAGGGCAAAATCCAAAAGGAAAAAAAGAAACAGCTTTATTATTCTCAAAAAAAAACAAAAAACTCGACCTGGGCTTAAAGTGCTTTAAGGAAGCATACCTGAATGACTCTGAGAGACATATCTGAAGAACAATTAGGAATTACTTGTAATTGATAGGTCAGTTACTGCTATGTAAAGGAGGGCCTTCTGAACTAAAGATGGACAGGGAGGCCTGGGGTGCTGCGATTCATGGGGTCGCAAAGAGTCGGACACGACTGAGCGACTGAACTGACCTGAACTGAAAGATAGTTTCAGGGCTTCCCAAGTGGCTCAGTGGTAAAGAATCTGCCTGCCAGTGCAAAAGATATGAGTTCAATCCCTGGGTGGGGGGGATAGTGTGGAGGAGGAAATGGCAACTCACTCCAGTGTTCTTGCCTGGAAAATCCCCATGGACACAGAAGCCTGGCGGGCTACAGTCCGTGGGGTCGCAGAGAGTCAGACACGACTTACCACCTGAGCACGAGCACAAAGACAGTTTAGAGTCATAAGAGCATTAAACAGTCCTATATGAAATCAAGATGGAACTCTGCATGAAGACCTGTTTCGTTACTATTGGGAAAATGGTAATAAATGTTGAAGTTGGGTGATGGTACATGGAGGTTCATTATACTATTCTCACGATTTTTGCACATCTTTAACAGCTTCTGTGACAAAGTTCTTTTTGAATACATTGCTGAACAAAGGTAACTTTCAGGCCAGCCCTCTGAGTTATTACAAATTTGAAATTACTGGCATTAATATTAGAGCTTTGACTCTGCTTAAAAAAATTTTATCAAAGCTCCCAGACCCTTGAACTTCACTTTCCCAAACTCAGCCAGCCTATATTCAAGTTCAAGGGAAGGGTAATTGGGATCTGACAGAGCCATACTTGTTCTGCTTCTAGTGGGAATATCAAGGGAAGCCCAGGAGAAGGCAAAGAGAGGTATTGGGCCAGGAGATGAAGGGCTGGCCTTGAAAGCCAAAGCCTGTTTTGATGGCATCACCTGCTGTCAGCTTCCCACTTTCAGAGGGATTTGTCATAGAGAGAAATCGTCCTACATTCTCTCTCTTGCTTTGCTTGTGCCAAGCACCATCATAAGTAGGCCACTTTCTCATGGCCAGAATAAGCTCAGCTCGATGGAGAACCCATGGGGGATTGTGGCTTCAGTCCATTGCTTTACTCTAATGAGGGAAAGGTTTTCCAGGCTCCACAGTAGCTTGCATGCTGGGGCAATTCTTAGTCAAGCACATTTCTCGTTTGCCTTTGTTCTACTGAACATCTTCATGGAGGAGCTTGGAGGGGCAGTGAGGCTTGGAAATACTTCTATATGCAAACAGCTTCATTTGACCAAAAGAGTATTTCCAGGCGAGAAGCAATAATTCCTATAAACAAATCACACTCTCCCTAGGGCAAAATAAACTAAATTCAGGAAGGAAGGTATTTTACAAAGTGAATTCCATACAAGTCATGCAGTACAGCAGGCTTTTTCAAGACTTCTGAACTGCAAAAAAGAGAGAGAGAGAAAATGTTGGCTAAACTTTCTGCTGTGGTTTGTCACTTGGAACAACTAGCACACTCACAAATCTACCCTTGTCTCCATGGAGACAGAAGGGCCTAACAACTGCCTAAATATTATACTGCAAGGTATTACCGATAAGCATCAGGGGCCACAGGGAAATACTATAAAGCAAAAAGAAAAACATGTCCTGCCTTCTAAAACTATAGTCCCACCATAACACCATGGGATTCTACGATCTGGTCTTACTGTGTTTTTATTATTATTCCCACTGAATAAATCTCCTTTCCTTTAAGCAAGGAGGAATCTAAAACTGAAAGATCCAAAGTGATTGAATTGACCTTAATGTTCTTGAAGAAATTGCCTTAATGACAGCCTTAGGTATACACCGAGCTGAATTACTTTTAATAAGGTTGGCTTTTCTAAGACATCATATGCTACTCATTCAAAAACCTACTATGTGGCAGGTACTGTGCTAGGTACTGGGAAAATGACACTTGCAACTTTTCAAAGGTGCTTTCACAACTTTAACTACATTTGACCCCTTCAATAACATATGAATTGTCATTAACAGTATTTTACAGATAAGGAAATTAAGACTCTGAGAAAAGACTTGCCCAAGGTCACAAAACACTGCAGTGGATCCAGACCCTGCACCCTGGTTTTCAGACACCAAATCCCACTTTAATTTCAACTGTATAACACCTCAACACTCAAAGGCCAGCCATAGCACTCCACAATGAGGAGTGTGTGTGTGTGTGTGTATGTGTGTGTGTGTGTGTGTGTGTGCACGTGTGCGCATGCTCAGTCTTATCCAATTCTTTGCAACTCCATGGACTGTAACCCCCCAGGCTCCTCTGTCCATGGGATTCTCGAGACAACAATACTGGAGTGGGTTGCCATGTCATTCTTGAGGGGATCTTCCCAACCCAGGGATTGAACCCATGCCTCCTGCATTACAGGCAGATTCTTTGCCACCATACCACCTGGGAAGCCCCCATAATGAGGAATACTAGGATGAATTTAGTCACTTGACTCAGTATGGCCCCCAAAGAGCATTCTATGAATACAAAACAGTAACTCTTACTGCTTGTTTTCAGTTCATGAAATTTTATCAGGCTGTGTACCTATGACAAGTACACTCCTCTGCTCCTCTGTATGTATATTATACTTCAGTAAACGTTTTTTTTAAAAAACACCCTTCTCTCCTCACTGTCCTGAAAGTGTGCTTTCCTGTGTAGACTGGTCCTCAGGCTTCATAGGCCTCATGCATTCAGCCTTTATGCCCTAGATCAAACAGGTATGGCTTTTCACTTGCAAACTCTTTTGGAGTTCTCCTTCCTAAACCACTGTCTACCACCTTAAATTTGTCTCTCTCTCATGGGGATACCATGCTGCTGCTGCTGCTGCAAAGTCGCTTCAGTCATGTCCGACTCTGTGCAACCCCATAGACGGCAGCCCACCAGACTCCCCCATCCCTGGGATTCTCCAGGCAAGAACACTGGAGTGGGTTGCCATTTCCTTCTCCAATGCGTGAAAGTGAAGTCGCTCAGTCATGTCTGACTCTTCGAGACCACATGGACTGCAGCATACCAGACTCCTCCATCCATGGGATCTTCCAGGCAAGAGTACTGGAGTGAGGTGCCACTGCCTTCTCCAGGGGATACCATAGGGGCAGCAAATCCCTAACGCCATTGCTGCCCTTCCTCTGAGCCAAAGGGAAAGAGGTGCTCTGACTGGTTCCCTGTAGACTGGATCCCATGCCCAACACTCCCCAAAAAACTGTAGTTCCTTTTTCTAACAACCCTGTTGAGAGTCTTTCCAATTGACCAGAGGAAGCTATGCAGTCAAAACTAGCTTCTTCACACAGCGCCCAACTCTGAGGGCAAAATGCTATGTGGTGATTGAACTGAACTGCAATTTATGAGGGAGAGGAAAAAGGGGACCAGGCTAAGCACCCTTTATCTTTGGGCTCCCAGACCCCCTGAAGCTTGCTCACTTCCAATAACTTACCTATACTACTACTGGCACAGGAGCTGTGCTCAGTCACTTCCCACCCTATCCCCTCTGTGATTACTTTCCAACTGAGCCCAGACAATCAGGGCATACAGGATTGAAATCCGTTTACCATTCCTGTTTTCAGCTCTCATTTCTTCATATGATCTCATTCAACATCACAACCTTGTCAGTGTAACAAAGAGCAGACGTATCACTATCTTTCTTACATGGATAGAGAAACCAAGACCCAAAGAAGGAAGCAACAATCGCAGAAGCACCTGGGTGATTAGGGTTTGGCACCACTTTTGTCCCTGATAGAACAGGAAGAAAGTTGTCTAGAACTGGGGAAATGGCACCAAGTCTTTGTCTACAAGTAGCCAGTGGGTAGCTCATACTATTTTAGCTTTCTTTACCCTCTGGTGGCTGGAGCAGCTGACTGAAGGGAGCACAGGGATCTAGGCCAATCCACACATTTCTTCTTAACAACCTCCCAGTGTTCAATCATTAGTCAGTAACAAAAAGGCAGCAGGTTGAATCTGGAGATAGAAATTGGGATCAAAAATTGAAAACTGGGGGACTTCCCTGGTGGTCCACTTAAGAATCCACCTTCCAATGTAGGGAATGTGGGTTCAGTCCCTGACGGAGAACTAAGATCTCACATGCCACAGGGCAACTAAGACCATGTGCCACAACTCCTGAGCCCACACACCTCAACTAAAGAAGCCTGCATGCCACAAGGAAATATCCAGAGTGCTGAAACTAAGACCTGATGCAGCCAAATAAATAAATAAATAGTTTTTTAAAAGAATTGAAAACTGGGAAAGGGCTTCTACATCACAGTAATGTAATACTCAACTCTGAATTGCCATCAACCAAATCACTGGATGTTTGGGTCATTTCAGTAAAACAACAGGGCTGTTTTCTTGGATGGATGATTTGGTGGGTGAATATTTTTCTAGCAAGTTATTTAGCATGACATCACACAGATCACAGAATGAATCATAGAGACAAAAATAAACCAAATATTAAGGCTGGCTTATTACATTAGACATGAGACTACTGAGGCCCACATGGGTTAAGTGACCTCCTAAACTGAAGCACCTACTTAGTGAAAGAACTAGGATTAGACTGTGCAGTCCCTGACTCCCAACTACTGCTCTTTCCACTTCACTGGCTGAATCCATCTCGATCAAATTGTATGTGTGGTCATCATGCAGATGTGGCTAAAATAGAAAACATGAAAAAATGGCCCTATTCCTGAAAGAAAAGAATAACAGATACGACCAAATAACGGAAGCATTTCCCATTTCACACCTATAAATTTAGATTTAGGTCTATAACCTTAAGAAAAAGAAGTTTCCCTCATAAGCCTAGAAAGGCAGCTTAAGGAAAGAAGTCAGCCTATTAAAGGAGCTAATATCCTGACAGTTATTAATCTTGACTTGACTTTGACAAATTATACAATCCCTATGCATCAGTTTCTCCATTTGCAGTCATAGTTCAGTTCAGTCGCTCAGTCATGTCCGACTCTTTGCGACCCCATGAATCGCAGCACACCAGGCCTCCCTGTCCATCACCAATTCCTGGAGTTCACTCAGACTCACGTCCATCAAGTCAGTGATACCATCCAGGCATCTCATCCTCTGTCGTCCCCTTCTCCTCCTGCCCCCAATCCCTCCCAGCATCAAAGTCTTTTCCAATGAGTCAACTCTTCTCATGAGGTAGCCAAAGTACTGGAGTTTCAGCTTGAGCATCATACCTCCCAAAGAAATCCCAGGGCTGATCTCCTTCAGAATGGACTGGTTGGATCTCCTTGCAGTCCAAGGGACTCTCAAGAGTCTTCGCCAGCACCACAGTTCAAAAGCATCAATTCTTCAGCTCTCAGCTTTCTTCACAGTCCAACTCTCACATCCATACATGACCACTGGAAAAACCATAGCCTTGACCAGACAGACCTTTGTTGGCAAAGGAATGTCTCTGCTTTTCAATATGCTATCTAGGTTGGTCATAACTTTTCTTCCAAGGAGTAAGCGTCTTTCAATTTCATGGCTGAAATCACCATCTGCAGTGATTTTGGAGCCCCCAAAAATAAAGTCTGACACTGTTTCCACTGTTTCCCCATCTATTTCCCATGAAGTGATGGGACCAGATGCCATGATCTTCGTTTTCTGAATGTTGAGCTTTAGGCCAACTTTTTCACTCTCCACTTTCACTTTCATCAAGAGGCCTTTAAGTTCCTCTTCACTTTCTGCCATAAGGGTGGTGTCATCTGCATATCTGAGGTTATTGATATTTCTCCCGGCAATCTTGATTCCAGCTTGTGCTTCATCCAGCCCTGTGTTTCTCATGATGTACTCTGCATATAAGTTAAATAAGCAGGGTGGCAATATACAGCCTTGACGTACTCCTTTTCCTATTTGGAACCAATCTGTTGTTCCCTGTCCAGTTCTAACTGTTGCTTCCTGACCTGCATATAGGTTTCCCAAGAGGCAGGTCAGATGGTCTGGTATTCCCATCTCTTTCAGAATTTTCCACAGTTTATTGTGATCCACACAGTCAAAGGCTTTGGCATAGTCAATAAAGCAGAAATAGATGTTTTCCTGGAACTCTCTTGCTTTTTTGATGATCCAGCGGATGTTGGCAATTTGATCTCTGGTGCCTCTGCCTTTTCTAAAACCAGCTTGAACATCTGGAAGTTCACAGTTCGGGTATTGCTGAAGCCTGGCTTGGAGAATTTTGAGCATTACTTTACTAGCGTGTGAGATGAGTGCAATTGTGCAGTAGTTTGAGCATTCTTTGGCATTGCCTTTCTTTGGGATTGGAATGAAAACTGACTACATACCATAGTACCATAGCTCTCAAGCATCTCTGAAAGTAAGGGACCCACCATAAGGACATCTTGACTTTTAATTCCCACTACCTTCACCCCCGTGTTTACTTAGTCACGAGTTCTGTTAACTTATGTCAAATATCCCTTAAATTCAAACCACTTTTCCATCTTTAATGTTTCTGTTTTAGTTCAGGCCCTCCTATCACTTGCTTGGGTTACTCCGTCAAGCTCCTGACCACTCTCTTTGCCCTCAGTCTCTCCCTACTCCAGTCCATCCTCCACATGGCCACCAAGGTCTGGCTATGTCATGCTTCCATTAACTATTTCCTGAAAAAGTCCAAAACCTCTTAGTATGACAATAAGACTCCAGTTAGTCTCGCCCTTGTCTACTTCTTTAACTTCTTATTTAATTTTTATTTTATATTATAGTATAGCAATGGCACCCCACTCCAGTACTCTTGCCTGGAAAATCCATGGACAGAGGAGCCTGGTAAGCTGCAGTCCATGGGGTCGCTAAGAGTCGGGCACGACTGAGCAACTTCACTTTCACTTTTCACTTTCATGCATTGGAGAAGGAAATGGCAACCCACTCCAATGTTCTTGCCTGGAGAATCCCAGGGACGGGGAAGCCTTGTGGGCTGCCGTCCACTGGGTCACACAGAGTCGGACACGACTGAAGTGACTTAGCAGCAGCAGCATAGTTGATTTACACTGTTGTGCTAGTTTCAGGTATACAGCAAAGTGGTTCAGTTACACACACACACACACACATACACACACACACACACACACACACATATTCTTTTTCCAATTCTTTTCCCATATAGGTTATTACAGTATTGAGTAGAATTCCCTGTGCTATACAGTAGGTTCTTGCTGATTACTTTATGTGTGTGTGTATGTTCTCAGTTGCTTCAGTTGTGTCTGACTTTGTGGGACCCTATGAACTATAGCCCACCAGGCTCCTCTGTCCATGGGACTTCCCAGGCAAGAATACTGGAGTGGGTTACCATTTCCTTTTTCAGGGAGGAGATCCCTCCAGATCCCTCCAACTCAGGGATTGAACCCACACCTCCTGAATTGGCAGATGGATTCTTTACCACCAAATCCACCAGGGAAGCCCTGACTTATGATAAGAATTGTTATTTATGGTCAACATGAAGCCTATATGGCCAATAAATAAGGCATAATTGGGCTTCCTTGATGCCCCCACTCTTTATTTGAAGCTTTTATCTAAGGATTTAGGGAATTTAGAATTGCCAGCTAGAAGAAAGAGAAGTTTGTTCTAACTATATCTTCCTTTGAGAACTGTCAATCATTTTGTGGCTATGAGGGAACAGGACTGACCATCAGCCTGTATTTCAGTCTTTCAGCAGCAACAAACCTCTCATTGTACCACTCCACCTCTAACTTTGATTTCAACTCTCTGCCATCATATCATATCTCCTAAAAGTTAGAATTTACTTTCCTTTTTCCTCTTTAATACCCCCCAACTTTATCCTCCACCTCTACACAAACACCAAGAGCTGATTTTCATTGCATGTATTTAAGTAAACTGTCAACCCATTATGCAATTTACATGAGAAGGCTGGTAATAAAGTGGAACCTTCTCCAAGGTCATTTGTATACTCTCTGATAACTGGGAAAGGGCCGAGAGAAAAACAGGTAGATAACTCAATCTGTCATGTGAATCTAAGGAGACTGTACAAATACCTCATTTCCATAACAACATTGTACTTGGTGTCCTGACATAATGAATGAATATGCTGTGACTGAAGACTAAACAGAGGCTAACAGTAAATGCATTAATTAGCGACCTGTTTACACTTCTCCTGGGAAGGATGGCCATTCGTTACAGCTGCTGTCATGGAAGAATACTGACTGGGTTTGGGTCTCCACTCTGGGAATGCAGATAAATTTGTGAGATTCTCCCACAAATTATCACTTGCTGACAGGCATTAATAACACTAATGAAGGCAGAAGACCTTGATTCAAACACACAAATGATTAGAGTTGATAACAGATTTGTGAACAGGACCCTCATTAATGAATTTATTAATGATGCAGAGATGGAAGTTAAAAAGGGGTGTCCAGACATGTATTTATAGCACCTCTACCTCCTTCAATCAAAAGTAATTCTTCTATCTCTTTGATTTATCTCTTTTTCAGCTATATACCTAAGAAAGCAGAATAATCATGTTCTGGTAAGAGAAATTAGAGAAAATAGGATAGATCCAGCTCTATTCAGTTAATGACAATTATGAATGAGAAAATTTCATGAAATCAGAAGATCACCAGCTCTCATCTTAGGAAATATGTGGTGATGGATGCAAATTGGAAGGTTTATTCAGAGCAAAAGGAGCATTTACTAATCATGCCCAAACCTAGTTGAAGTCTTGTTGTTCGATAAAAGATGAGTATATTATTACCAATTTGTCTACCACATCATTGATTTCTTAGGTAACTACGCCCTTGACCAATAGTCACATTTGAGTGCAGGAAATGGTATGTGTTGACAACATTTCTGTTAACAATTTACACTTTCATTATCTTTTATCATGATTGAATGGCCAAATCCTTCTATTTCTGAGCAAAAGAGAACAACAGAATGTCAATGTTTGCATAGGGTCATGCCTGTTGTCATTCAGCAGTTTGCACTGGTTTGCACTGGTTCGTAGACAGATTTTATTACAGCCATTATTCAATACAGAATGCTAAAACAACTGGTTAAGGCAAACAATTCGGAAAAAAACAGCTGGTTTGTCCAATGTAGGAAGAAATTTCAAAGCCAACTGCATTGCTGAATTAGCCTTTTACTAATTACTTCACTGAAGAGACCTATCACTTCAAGTGAAGTGTTCAGACCAGGGTCCTGAGTAGGTATCATCATATTAAACACTGACTAGCACTTCAGTTCTAGAAAGTTACATTATCAACCTAAAAATTCCAATGATTAGATTGTAGATGTGTCTCAGTATTCTGAGGCATGAGACAGACAAGGCAGTCTCTGCCATCTTTTAAGGGAAAACTCATTCTCTTAAAACTTTAAAAATTGTTTAATGCCACATAAGGGCCCCAGAGTGAAGGCAGAGAGATTGCATTTTTCAGAGAGTGATTACCCACTTAGGCTGTTAGGCTTTTTTAGGAGTCGGTTTTAATAGGAATCTGGTTGGAATTAAGAATAAAATGGAGCTGTAACGCACAAGAGGCCTAATACTAGCCCTGAGTTTGGTCTCATAACTGAGAGACAGATGGCTTCTTATTGCTTCTCAGACGCTTTTATGTTATAAGCATGTTGATTATTTCATTCTGCTAAGAATCCATATGTTCTGTGATCACATGATCAGGCAGTTCCCCAGAGAACATGCAGGCTATGGAGAGTTTCCAGCTGCTTCTTATTGTCTTTGTGTTACAGATCCATATCTGTATGGATAATCACACGGATTTTTAAAATCATAATTGGGATTCTCTCCACCTGGGCTCCTGCTGACTCTGGGCTCCAAACAGTCACATAGGTTAGCAGGTGGCATCTAGGGTTCAGCTACAATTTGGAGCTGGGACTCAGAACCATTTTAACAATCACCAAAGTCACAGGGCAAAGCTAGTATTGTGGGCAAGGATATTAAGGCACGACTCTAATTGCCAAGATGCCTGTCATCACTTCAAACAAACTAGCCCTATGTATAACAAATTTCACCATTACTAGGTAGCCAGTTGGTAATGGGACAATTTGCCACACTGGATAGTCACTGTAAATCAATGTTTATTCACTTATTTATTCCTTTATTAATGCAATGAATATTTATTTAGTGTATATTATGTGCCAGTCATTATACTGGGTGCTAGGGATTCAGCAGTGAACAAGTGAAAGATAGTTCCTGACTTATATTTAGTTTATTTTGTTGAGCTACACTATGTATAGCTTTAGGATTCTGCAGCCAGACAGTATAGCATGTAAATCCCTTGGCAAATCACTTCCCCTGTGAGTCTTAGTTTCTTCATCTCCAAAACTGTGATAAAACTAGTACCTGATTTATTGAGCTGGTATGAGAAATATAAGGGTTAATATAAGCTAAAAACTTAAAACAGCATCTGTCACATGATAAGCACTATGTAACTGTCAGACATTCTGGATATCTAGAAAGTAGATAATTTTTTGTTCATCCTACTTAAGATTCATGCCTCCTGAATCTAAAGACTCATGTCATTTAACAAATCTGGAAAATTCTCAATCATTCTCTTTAAAAATTGCCTCTACTCCATTCTCTCTAGATTTTCCTTTTGGAATTGATTTTAGATATCATTTGGACCTTTAATTTTTATTTATTTAAATTAGTTAATTAAAAAATTTATTGAAGTATAGTTGATTTACAATATTGTATTAGTTTCAGATGTACAGCAAAGTAATTCAGCATATATATATATATATATATATATATATATATATATATTCAGATTCTTCTCCCTTATAGGTTATTACAAAATACTGAGAATATTTTCCTGTACTATATAGTAGGTACCTGTTGATTATCTGTTATATATAGCAGTGTGTAAATGTTAATCCACTGGAGAAGGAAATGGCAACCCAGCCCAGTATTCTTGCCTGGGAAATCCCATGGACAGAGGAGCCTGGTGGGCTATAGTCTGTGGGATCACAAAGAGTCAGACACAACTGAGCAAGTAACACACAACATATGTTAATCCCACCCTCCTAATTTATCCCTCCTGCTCATTTCCTAACTGAAGCAGAAGAGGTTAAGAAGAAGTGACAAGAATACACAGAAGAACTATACAAGAAAGGTCTTAATGACCGAATAACCACGATGGTGTGGTCACTCACCCAGAACCAGACATCCTAGAGTGTGAAGTTAAGTGAGCCTTAGGAAGCACTGCATGCATGTGTGCTCAGTCACCGAGTCGTGTCCAACTCTGTGACTCCACGGACTATAGCCCACCAGGCTCCTCTGTCCATGGGGTTTTCCCAGCAAGAATACTGTAGTGGATTGCCATTTCCTCCTCCAACGGATCTTCCCATCCCAGGGATTGAACCCACATCTCTTGCATTGGCAGGCAGATTCTTTGCCACTGAGCCACAATGGAAGCCCAGGAAGCATTACTAGAACAAAGGTAGTGGAAGTGATGGAATTTCAGCTGAGCTATTTAAAAATCCTAAACGATGATGCTGTTAAAGTGCTGCACTCAATATATCAGCAAATTTGAAAAACTTAGCAGTGGCCACAGGACTGGAAAAGGTCAGTTTTCATTTCAATCCCAAAGAAGGGCAATTCAAAAGAATGTTCAAACTACCATACAATTGCACTCATTTCACATGCTATCAAGGTTATGCTCAAAACCATTCAAGCTAGGCTTCAGCAATATGTGAACCAAGAATTTCCAGATGTACAAGCTGGGTTTCAAAGAGGCAGAGGAAACAGAGATCAAATTGACATTTGTTGGATCATGGAGAAAGCAAGGCAGTTCCAGAAAAAACATCTACTCCTGCTCCATTTACTATGCTAAAGCCTTTGTGCGGATCACAAAAAGCTTTGGAAAATTCTAAAAGATGAGAATACTAGACCACCTTACCTGTCTCTTGAGAAACCTGCATATGGATCAAGAAGCAACAGTTAGAACCAAACATGGAACAACAGACTGGTTCAAAATTGGGAAAGGAATATGTCAAGGCTGTATATTGTCACCCTGATATTTAACATCTATGCAGAGTACATCATGCAAAAATGCTGGGCTGGATGAATCAAGACTGTTGGGAAAAGTATCAACAGCCTCAGATATGCAGATGATACCACTTCAATGGCAGAAAGTAAAGAGGAACTAAAGGGCCTCTTGATGAAGGTGAAAGAGGAGAGTGAAAAAGCTGGCTTGGAACTCAACATTATAAAAACTAAGATCATGGCATTTTGTCCCATCACTTCATGGCAAATAAAAGAGGAAAAAGTGGAAGCAGTGACAGATTTTATTTTCTTGGGCTCCAAAGTCACTTTGGACTGTGACTGCAGCCATGAAATTTAAAAGACTCTTGCTCGTGGAAGGAAAGCTATGACAAACTTAGACAGCAAATTAAAAATCAGAGACATCGTTTTGCCGACAAAGGTCTGGGTAGTCAAAGCTATGGTTTTTCCAGTAGTCGTGTGCGGATGTGAGAGTTGGACCATAAAGAAGGCTGAGCACCGAAGAATTGCTGCTTCAAATTGCAGTGCTAGAGAAGACACTTGAGAGTCCCCTGGTCAGCAAGGAGATCAAACTAGTCATTCCTAAAGGTAATCAACCCTGAATTGGAAGGACTGGTGCTGAAGCTGAAGCTCCAATACTTTGGCCATCTGATGCAAAGAGCAGACTCATTGGAAAAGACTGATGCTGGGAAAGATTGAAGGCAAAAGGAGAAGGGAGCAGCAGAGGATGAGATGGTTAAATAGCATCAATGAATCAATGATAATGAGTTTGAGAAAACTCCAGAAGATAGGAGAGGACAGAGGAGCCTGGCATGCTACAGTCCATGGAGTCACAAAGAGTCAGACAAAACTTAGCAACTGAACAATGAACTCGCCTTTCCCCTTTGGTAACCATAAGTTTGTTCTCTAAGTCTGTGAGTCTGTTTCTGTTTTGTAAATATATTTGTTTGTATCATTTTTTTTTAGATTTCACATATTAATGATATCATATATTCATCTTTCTCTGACTTATTTAGTATGATCGTCTCTAGGGCCATCCATCTTGCTGCAAATGACATTATTTCATTTTTTATGGCTGAGTAATAATCCATTGCATATATGTACACATCTTCTTTGGCCATTCATCTGTCAATGGACATTTAGGTTGCTTCCATGTCTTAGATATTATAAGTAGTGTTCCAATGAACACTGGGGTTCATGTATCATTACAAATAAAGTTTTTATCCCAGTATATGCCCAGGAGTGGGATTACAGGATGATATGATAGCTTTATTTTTAGTATTTTAAGGAACCTCCATACTATTCTCCATAGTATCTGTATGAATTTACATTCCCATCAGTATAGAAGGGTTCCCTTTTCTCCACACCCTTTCTAAAATTGGTTATTTGTAGACATTCTGATTATGGCCATTCTGACCAGTGTGAGGTGGTACCTCAGTGTGGTTTTGATTTGCATTTCTCTAACAAATACCAGACCATGTTGCCTGCCTCCTGAGAAACCTGTATGCAGGTCAAGAAGCAACAGTTAGAACCAGACATGGAACAACAGACAGGTTCAAAATTGGGAAAGGAGTATGTCAAGGCTGTATATTGTCACCTTGCTTATTTAACATTTATGCAGAGTACATCATGTGAAATGCCAGGCTGGATGAAGCACAAGCTGGAATCAAGTTTGCTATGAGAAATACCAATAACCTCAGATATGCAAATGACATCACCCTTATGGCAGAAAGCGAAGAGGAACTAAAGAGCCTCTTAATGAAGATGAAAGAGGAGAGTGAAAAATCTGTCTTAAAACTCAACATTCAAAAAACTAAGATCATGGCATCCAGTCTCATCACTTCATGGCAAATGGGGAAATAAGGGAAACGATGACAGACTTTATTTTCTTGGGCTCCAAATCACTGCAGATGGTGACTGCAGGCATAAAATGAAAAGACACTTGCTCCTTGAAAGAAAAGCTATAACCAATCTAGACAGCATATTAAAAAGCAGACACATTACTTTTCTAACAAAGGTCCATATAGCCAAAACTATGGTTTTTCCAGTAGTCATGTATGGATGTGAAAGTTGGACCACTAGAAGGCTGAGCACCTTTTGAACTGTGCTTTTGAACGGTGGTGTGGGATAAGACTCTTGAGAATGTCTTGGACTGCAAGGAGATCAAACCAGTCAATCCTAAAGGAAATCAATCCTGAATATTCATTGGAAGAACTGATGCTGAAGGTGAAGCTCCAGTACTTTGGTGACCTGATGCGAAGAGCTGACTCATTAGAAAAGGCCCTGATGCTGGGAAAGATTGAAGGCAGGAAGAGAAAAGAATGAGATTGTTGGATGGCATCACCGACTCAATGGACATGAGTTTGAGCAAGCTCCAGGAGTTGGTGATGGACAGGGAAGCCTGGCATGTTACAGTCATTGGGGTCACAAAGAGTCAGACATGAGTAAGTGACTGAACAACAGTGAACAATAATTAGCAATGCTGAGCATCTTTTTATGTGCCTTTTAGCCATTTGTATGTCTTTTTTGGAGAAATGTCTATTTAGGTCTTCTGCTCATTTTTTTTTTATTATTGTTTTCTTTTTTTACTTTGAGCTGTATGAGCTATTTGTATATTTTAGAGGTTAATCCCTTGGTCACATCATCTTCAAATGTTTTCTCCCATTTTGTAGACTGTCTCTTCATATTGTTTCTGGTTTCCTTAAATCTATCCTCCATGTCTCTAATTCTCTCTTTAAAGGTCTCATATTACTGTTTTAAACACAAGATGCTAAAATATCAAGATGTGGGGACTTTCCTGGTGGCCCAGTGGCTAAGACTCCGCACTTCTAATGCAGGGGACCCAGATTTGATCCCTAGTCAGGGAACTAGATCCCACATGCCACAACTAAGACCTGATATAGCCAAATAAATGAATAAAAATAAATATTAAGAAATAAAGAATGGCACTGAAACATGTATAATATCACGTAAGAAAAGAATCGCCAGTCCAGGTTCAATGCAGGATACAGGATGCTTGGGGCTGGTGTACTGGGATGACCCAGAGGGATGGTACAGGGAGGGAGGTGGGAGGGGGGTTCAGGATGGGGAACACGTGTATACCCGTGGAGGATTCATGTTGATGTATGGCAAAACCAATACAATATTGTAAAGTAATTAGCCTCCAATTAAAATAAATAAATTTATATTTAAAAAATAAAGACATATCCCCTCAGTAATTTTGATTAAAAATTCTGTCAAATAAGTGAAAAAGACAATTCACTCAAATAGATTGGCTAATTTTTTTTTTAAGCTGATGAATCATATGAGTGAACTAATTTTTTAATGCCCTAAAGATGTCCATAAAGAGAACGGACATCCAAGAATTTCCAAAGATATTCTCAGATAAAAAACTAATTCTCATTTTGGAAGAGGACATGAAAATTGTAAGCTAAACTGAGATGCTTTTGACAATGATTACTCATCTCCCATGTTATACGTTAGAAAAGAATTGCTAAAGTATTTATAAACACTTATACTATTTTCATACACTATAAAGGGGACCAAAACAGCAATTTCCAGTTAATTATTTGCTTCTAAAATGGAGAAAAACCTCTTAAAATATTTTATAGGTGTCAAATTTTACTACAAGAGACTTCCTTTTAAAACATATTATAAGACAAAGATGTCCACTCTCACCAACTTTATTCAATATATTATTAGAAGTCCTAGTCACAGCAATTAGTCAAGAAAAACAAATATAAGGTATTCAAATTGGAAACAAAGAAGTAATATGTCACTATTTGCAGATGACATGATAAAGTATATAGAAAACCCTAAAGAACTCCAGATAATCTCGATGGTGTGATCACTGACATAGAGCCAGACATCCTGGAATGTGAAGTCAAGTGGGCCTTAGGAAGCATCATTATGAACAAAGCTAGTGGAGGTGATGGAATTCCAGTTGAGCTATTTCAAATCCTGAAAGATGATGCTGTGAAAGTGCTGCACTCAATATGCCAGCAAATTTCGAAAACTCAGCAGTGGCCACAGGACTGGAAAAGGTCAGTTTTCATTCCAATCCCAAAGAAAGGCAATGCCAAAGAATGCTCAAACTACTGCACAATGGCACTCCTCTCACACGCTAGTAAAGTAATGCTCAAAATTCTCCAAGCCAGGCTTCAGCAAAACATGAACCGTGAACTTCCAGATGTTCAAGCTAGTTTTAGAAAAGGCAGAGGAACCAGAGATCAAATTGCCAACATCTGCTGGATCGTGGAAAAAGCAAGAGAGTTCCAGAAAAACATCTATTTCTGCTTTATTGACTATGCCAAAGCCTTTGACTGTGTGGATCACCACAAACTGTGGAAAATTCTTCAAGAGATGGGAATACCAGACCACCTGACCTGCCTTTTGAGAAACCTATATGCAGGTCAGGAAACAACAGTTAGAACTGGACATGGAACAACAGACTGGTTCCAAATAGGAAAAGGAGTACGTCAAGGCTGTATATTGTCACCCTGCTTATTTAACTTATATGCAGAGTACATCATGAGACAAGCTGGGCTGGAAGAAGCACAAGCTGGAATCAAGATTGCTGGGAGAAATATCAATAACCTCAGATATGCAAATGACACCACCTTTATGGCAGAAAGTGAAGAAGAACTAAAGAGCCTCTTGATGAAAGTGAAAGAGGAGAGTGAAAAAGTTGGCTTAAAGCTCAACATTCAGAAAACTAAGACCCCAGAGGGATGGTATGGGGAGGGAGGAGGGAGGAGGGTTCAGGATGGGGAACACATGTATACCTGTGGCGGATTCATTTTGATATTTGGCAAAATTAATACAATTATGTAAAGTTTAAAAATAAAATAAAATTAAAAAATAAAATTAAATTTTAAAAGAGTATATTAAAAAAAGAAAGAAAGAAAACTAAGACCATGGCATCCAGTCCCATCACTTTATGGCAAATAGATGGGGCAACAGTGGACACAGAGGCTGCCTTTATTTTTTGGGGCTCCAAAATCACTGCAGATGGTGATTGCAGCCATGAAATTAAAAGACGCTTGCTCCTTGGAAGGAAAGTTATAACCAACCTAGACAGCTTATTAAAAAGCAGAGACATTACTTTGCCAACAAAGGTCCATCTAGTCAAGGCTATGGTTTTTCCAGTGGTCATGTATGGATATGAGAGTTGGACTATAACGAAGGCTGAGTGCTGAAGAATTGATGCTTTTGAACTGTGGTGTTGGAGAAGACTCTTGAGAGTCCCTTGGACTTCAAAGAGGTCCAACCAGTCCATCCTAAAGGAGATCAGTCCTGGGTGTTCACTGGAGGGACTGATGTTGAAGCTGAAACTCCAATACTTTGGCCACCTGATGCAAAGAGCTAACTCATTTGAAAAGACCCTGATGCTGGGAAAGATTGAGGGCAGGAGGAGAAGGGGACTACAGAGGATGAGATGGCTGGATGGCATCACCGACTTGATGGACATGGGTTTGGGTGGAATCCGGGAGTTGGTGATGGACAGGGAGGCCTGGCGTGCTGCGGTTCATGGGGTCGCAAAGAGTCAGACACGACTGAGTGACTGAACTGATAGTGTGCCTAGCACTGTATATGATAGTGAGTCTACAAGACACAAAAGACATGGCCCCTGTCATGAAGGTATATATAGGATCATTGGCAAAACACTAGGTAACCACGTGAAAGAGGAAAAAACAGATGGAGAAAAGTTTCATCTAGTATCTGCTTTGTGTTGGGCATATTTACATCTTAACCTCACCACACTGCTGCAAGATATGTTGTTTATTCATTCACCCATTCACTTAAATGATACAGGTGTGCACAAGGTCAAAGCATTAGCAGGAGAACAAGTTCAGAGTCAAACTCAGGTCTGATGCCAGAGTCATTATTTCCATTATATCATACTTCCAAACAATTCATTAAATCATACAGATTAAGTAAGGAGTACTGACAAAAGGAGTACTTGCCAGGTGGCTCAGTGGTAAAGAATCCGCCTACCACTGCAGGAGATGTGGGTTCAATCCCTGGGTCGGGAAGATCCCCTGGAGAAAGGAATAGGTACCCACTCCAGTATTCTTGTCTGGAGAATCCCATGGACAGAGGTGGCTGTTGGGCTACAGTCTATGGGGTCACAAAGAGTCAGACATAGCTGAGCCACTGAACACACACACACTGACTGACAAGAGAAGCAGTTCAGCATATGGTTGAAACCATGGAATTTGGAGTCAGACCACCCTGAATTCAAATACTAGCTGTGTGACTCTGAATAAGCTACTTAACCTTCCTGAGCTTCTTTTCCTCATCAGCAAAGTAGGTATATTAATAATATTTACCCGTGGTGTTAAGATGATGAAACAAATTAATATACATAAAGGATTTCACACATTGTTTTCCATAGTAACCAATGAATAGCAAGTGTTCTTAGTATAACACTGATTTTAGTTATCTTTTTAAATCCAAAATTAATCTTCTCTTTTTGCATTCTAAAGGAGGAGGCATATTTCATACTAGTAACAGTATGTTCCCTTCTACTCACAGAGACTGGTGGGAACGAAGAAGAAAAATATATTTCATAGCCTCTGCCAGTTCTTCTGAGCTGCTAAAGTAAGGGACTCCAGGAAAGATGGACTACTAAACACAAAAGATATTTTGGATCTGTGAAAGGACACTCTAGGCAATAAGATGTCGAAAGCCAAATTGTTAACATGGCAATAGAATACTTCATTAACCCAAATCTAGAGTTGACATCTGGATAATACATATATGAAGTGTCGGGATTCAAATAAAATGGGATAAAAGGGGTAGGTAAAATGGAAGGAGGTCTGTGCTACATTGCTCCACTTATCAGCTTATTTCATTCAGTTCATTTGACTGCATTGAGAGACCCCCTTCTTTCTTCATTGCTTCATGGACATTGCTTCCAAACCTTTCCAGGTAATGAAGACTCATGTTTCCTTCCACCAGGGAGCAGCAGGAATGGGGGTCTTCCTGCTAGAACCACAAAATAAGCTGTTTAATCAGCTCGAATAATCAGAAGGAGTTGTCTGAAGGACACGGATTTGGGGGTTGGACCTGACAGGGTCAATTGGAGTCACTATGTAGTAGGAAATTAGAAAGAAAGATTCCAGGAAGAAAGAGGAAAAGAGCAATGATGCTTTGATACATCTAGAAAATAACTATCTTGAAAAATAAAGGGTGATAACCACCTCTTAAATACAGTTTAATGTGGTTCCAGTCTTCTTGTGACTTCACACAGAAGGAAAAGGCAGCTAAT
The DNA here is from genome assembly GCF_055505025.1 of Bos grunniens. Taxonomy (NCBI): domain Eukaryota; kingdom Metazoa; phylum Chordata; class Mammalia; order Artiodactyla; family Bovidae; genus Bos; species Bos grunniens. Next base: position 141,187,029 of record NC_141194.1, read on the forward strand.
CACCCAGAAGCTCTGCTTGGGACAGAGGGGAAAGGTGAAGACAGGGCTGAGATAAAAAGGGATATCTCTCCCCAAAGGCAAGCCTAGCAAATTTCCCTCAAACCAGGTCACAAGCTTGACTATATAAGGGTTATTTAACCACTGCTTTCCCCTCAGTCCAACATTCTGACTCTTACTGGTGAAATTTACTGGGTTACAGCTGAGATAAAATCTCTCAACAGTAGAAAGAGGTTAGTACCTCCTTTCACACTTACAGAATTAGTATTAAGTTTTGCTGCTTACAACAACAGAAAATAACATTATCCTAAACAAGTAGAAGCTTTGCTGTCATGAAGAGAAGTATGGAGCAAGGCAGTGCAGGACTATTGCAGTACCTCCACAGCCATCAGGGCCCCAGGCTTGATCTAGCTAGTCCATGATCCTTAGCTTCATGCTTCCTGTTCCATGATGGCTGTTCAAGCTCCAACCACAGTCCAACTCCAAGGAAGCAGGAAGGAGCACTGCTTCCTGGATATCTCACACAACGCTTCCACTTACATCTTGTTGGTCAAAATAACAAAATAAATAATAGCTAGCATTTCTAGAGTGTTTACTATTGTGCTAGGCACTGTTCTAAAGGCTTTACAAATATAAAATCATTTATTCATCATAGAAACCCAATACAGTAGGTATTATGATCATATCATTGATCATATCATATGATCATACATGCAGAAACTGAAGCACAGAAGAGTAAATTAGCAGTTAGTAAGAGATGAGGCATGTAGTCATGTATGGATATGAGAGTTGGATCATAAAGAAAGCTGAGCACTGAAAAATTGATGCTTTTGACTTGCGGTGTTGGAGAAAACTCTTGAGAGTCCCTTGGAATGCAAGGAGATCAAACCAGTCCATCCTAAATCAGTCATGACTATTCATTGGAAGGACTGATGCTGAAGCTGAAACTCCAATACTTTGGCCACCTGATGCGAAGAACTGACTCACTGGAAAAGACCTTCATGCAGGGAAAGATTGAAGGCAGGAGGAGAAGGGGATAACAGAGGATGAGATGGTTGGACGGCATCAACAACCCGATGGACATGAGTTTGAGCAATCTCCAGGAGTTGGTGATGGACAGGGAAGCCTTGTGTGCTGCAGTCCTTGGGGTCACAAAGAGTCAGACACAATTGAGTGACTGAACTGACTGGCTGAAGAGATGACATGGAGATCTAAAACTTACATAGCCTGATACCAGAATCTGTGCCTAACCACAGTGCTCCATACACTTCTAAAACAACCTAGGCCTCACCTAACTTGAAGGAGGACTATTAGCCTTTTAACATGGTAGCCTCCTTTAGAAGAGGGTCATCATTATCTGCATTACCTCCACCATAGTTTGGCCTCAGGTCAAATAACAGGGAGGGAACACAGCTTTGCCCATCAACAGAAAATTGGATTAAAGATTTATTGAGCATGGCCCCACCCATCACAACAAGACCCAGTTTCCCCCTCAGTCAGTCTCTCCCCTCAGGAAGCTTCCATAAGCTTCTTATCCTACTCCATCAGAAGGCAGAAAGAATGAAAACCACAATCACAGAAAACTAACCAATCTGATCACATGGACCACAGCCTTATCTACCTCAATGAAACTATGAGCCATGCCATGTAGGGCTACCCAAGACAGATGGGTCATGTTGGAGAGTTCTGACAAAACGTGGCCCCACTGGAGAAGGGAATAGCAAACCACTTCAGTATTCTTGCCTTGCTGCTACTGCTGCTAAGTCGCTTCAGTCGTGTCTGACTCTGTGCAACCCCATAGGCGGCAGCCCACCAGGCTCCCCCGTCCCTGGGATTCTCCAGGCAAGAACACTGGAGTGGGTTGCCATTTCCTTCGCCAATGCATGAAAGGGAAAAGTGAAAGTGAAGTCACTCAGTCATGTCCGACTCTTAGCAACCCCATGGACTGCAGCCTACCAGGCTCCTCTGTCCATGGGATTTGCCAGGCAAGAGTACTGGAGTGGGGTGCCGTCGGCAAAAAGATATGATACTGAAAGATGAACTCCCCAGGTCGGTAGGTGCCTAATATGCTACTGGAGATCAGCGGAGAAATAACTCCAGAAAGAATGAAGAGATGGAGCCAAAGCAAAAACAACACCCAGATGTGGATGTGACTGGTAATGGAAGTAAAGTCCAATGCTCTAAGGAGCAATATTGCATAGGAACCTGGAATGTTAGGTCCATGAATCAAGGCAAATTGGAAGTGGTCAAACAGGAGATGGCAAGAGTGAACATTGACATTTTAGAATTCGGCAAACTAAAATGGACTGGAATGGGTGAATTTAACTCAGATGACCATTACATCTACTACTGTGGACAAGCATCCCTTAGAAGAAATGGAGTAGTCCTCATAGTCAACAAGAGAGTCCTAAATGCAGTACTTGGATGCAGTCTCAAATGTGACAGAATGATGATCGCTGTTCATTTCCAAGGCAAACCATTCAATATCACAGTAATCCAAGCCTATACCCCAACCAGTAATGCTGAAGAAGCTGAAGTTGAATGGTTCTATGAAGACCAACAGGACCTGTTAGAACTTACACCCAAAAAAGATGTCCTTTTCATTATAGGGGACTGGAATGCAAAAGTAGGAAGTCAAGAAATACCTGGCTGCTGCTAAGTCACTTCAGTCATGTCCAACTCTGTGTGACCCCATAGACGGCAGCCCACTAGGCTCCCCCATCCCTGGGATCCTCCAGGCAAGAACACTGGAGTGGGTTGCCATTTCCTTCTCCAATGCATGAAAGTGAAAAGTGAAAGTGAAGTCGATCAGTCGTATCCGACCCTCAGCGACCCCATGGACTGCAGCCTACCAGGCTCCTCCGTCCATGGGATTTTCCAGGCAGGAGTACTGGAGTGGGGTGCCATTGCCTTCTCCAGAAATACCTGGAGTAACAGGAAAATTTGGCCTTCGAGTACAAAACGAAGCAGGTCAAAGGCTAACAGAGTTTGCCAAGAGAATACACTGGTCATAGCAAACACCCTCTTCCAACAACACAAGAGAAGACTCTACACATGGACATCACCAGATGGTCAATACCGAAATTAGATTGATTATATTCTTTGCAGCCAAAGATGGAGAAACTCTATATAGTCAGCAAAACGAAGACCAGGAGCTGACTGTGGCTCAGATCATGAACTCCTTATTGCCAAATTCAGACCTAAATTGAAGAAAGCAGGGGAAAAGCACTAGACCATTCAGTTATGACCTAAATCAATACTCTTATGATTATACAGTAGAAGTGAAAAATAGATTCAAGGGATTAGATCTGATAGACACAGTGCCTGAAGAACTATGGACGGAGGTTCATGACATTGTACAGGAGGCAGGAATCAAGACCATCCCCAAGAAAAAGAAATGCAAAAAGGTAAAATGGTTGTCTGAGGAGGCCTCACAAATAGCTGACAAAAGGAGAGAAGTGAAAGACAAAGGAAAAAAGGAAAGATATACCCATTTCAATGCAGAGTTCCAAAGAATAGCAAGGAGAGATAAGAAAGCCTTCCTCAGTGATCAATGCAAAGAAAGAGGAAAACAATAGAATGGGAAAGACTAGAGATCTCTTCAAGAAAATTAGAGATACCAAGGGAACATTTCATGCAAAGATGGGCACAATAAAGGACAGAAATGGTATGGACCTAACAGAATCAGAAGATATAAAGAAGAGGTGGCAACAATACACAGAAAAACTGTACAAAAAAGATCTTCATGACCCAGATAATCACGATGGTGTGATCACTCGCCTAGAGCCAGACATCCTGGAATGTGAAGTCAAGTGGGCCTTAGAAGGCATCACTACGAACAAAGCTAGTGGAGGTGATGGAATTCCAGTTGAGCTATTTCAAATCCTGAAAGATGATGCTGTGAAAGGGCTGCACTCAATATTCCAGCAAATTTTGAAAACTCAGCAGTGGCCACAGGACTGGAAAAGGTCAGTTTTCATTCTGATCCCAAAGAAAGGCAAAGCCAAAGACTGTTCAAACTACTGCACAATTGCATTCATCTCACATGCTAGCAAAGTAATGCTCAAAATTCTCCAAGCCAGGCTTCAACAGTACTTGAACCATGAACTCCCAGATGTTCAAGCTAGTTTTAGAAAAGGCAGAGGAACCAGAGATCAAATTGCCAATATCTGCTGCATCATCAAAAAAGCAAGAGAGTTCCAGAAAAACATCTGCTTCTGCCTTATTGACTATGCCAAAGCCTTTGACTGTGTGGATCACAACAAACTGTGGAAAATTCTTCAAGAGATGGGAATACCAGGCCACATGACCTCCCTCCTGAGAAATCTGTATGCAGGTCAAGAAGCAACAGTTAGAACTGGACGTGGAACAGCAGACTGGTCCCAAATTGGGATAGGAATACATCAAGGCGGTATATTGTCACCCTGCCCAACATTCAGAAAACTAAGATCATGGCATCTGGTCCCATCACTTCATGGCAAATAGATGGGGAAACAATGGAAACAGTGAGAGACTTTATTTTGGGGGGCTCCAAAATCACTGCAGATGGTGACTGCAGCCATGAAATTAAAAGACACTTGCTCCTTGAAAGAAAAGCTATGACCAACCTAGACAGCATATTAAAAAGCAGAGACATTATTCTGCTGACAAAGGTCAGTCTAGTCAAAGCTGTGGTTTTTCTGGTAGTCATGTATGTATGCAATAGATGGACTATAAAGAAAGCTCAGCACCGAAGAATTGATGCTTTTGAACTGTGGTATTGGAGAAGACTCTTGAGAGTCCCTTGTACTGCAAGGAGATCCAACAAGTCCATCCTAAAGGAAATCAGTCCTGAATATTCATTGGAAGGACTGATGCTGAAGCTGAAACTCCAGTACTTTGGCCACCTTATGCAAAGAACTGACTCATTTGAAAAGACCTAGATGCCAGGAAAGATTGAAGGCAGGAAGAGAAGTGGACAACAGAGGATGAGATGCTTAGATGGCATCACCAACTCTATGGACATGAGTTTGAGTAAGCTCTGGGAGTTGATGATGAATAGGGAAGCCTGGCGTGCTGCAGTCATGGGGTCACTAAGAGTAGGACATGACTGAGCGCCTGAACTGAACTGAACAGGGTAGCAACTGACTCAACAAAATATTGAGGGGTTTTATTAGGGAAGAAAGGGGAAAGTGATATATGAATACAAATAGCAGCCTCTGCCACACCTATGACAAAGATTCAAGATAATGTCTGTGAAAGCAATTTGAAATACAGTAAAAAGCAGTGTACATATAATGCAGGTAAAGCAAGTTGACTTGTCAGTCTCCACCGAAATATTAGATAACCCTCTGGGAATTCTGGGACATTGTCTCCTGATTTGGGGTCGGAAAACTCTATCTGATAAACCATTGTTTTTTCTTTCCCAAATAAGAATGTGTAAGTGAAGTGTTCTTTGGTAAGTATCCCTGGGAAAATCCCATTTAAGGGGAATGTAGGCCTTTCCAAACAAAACTCATGTCATAAGGAAACTTTCATCACCAGACTCTTCCTTAGAGTAGTGAAAGCGTACAGGCCTCAGACATAAAGCTGCTGATACAAACTGACTTCATGACAGCAGCTTGAATTTAGATATTGTATCAATAAGGGTTCTCCAAAGAAACAGAACCGACAGGAGATATATATTTATATGCATATATATGTACATATGTATATTAAAAGATTTATTTTAAGGAATTGGCTCATGTGTGGAGGCTGGAAAGTCCAAAATTGATAGGGTGAAAAACCTCAGGCAGAATTTCTATCTTATAGTCTCAAGACAGAATTTCCTCCTCTCTAAGAAACCTCAGTTTTTGCTGTTAAAGCTTTAAACTGGTTGTTTGAGGCTCAACCACATTATGCAGGGAAATACCATCCCTTATATCTATCATACTTGTGCAGATACTTAAGCTCTTTAGGGCCCTAAAATGGAATGATAATATCTTCCTCAAATAAATGTTGATAGGATTTTTTAAATATTTATTTATTTGGCCACACCAGGTCTTAGTTGCAGCATGCAGGATCTTTAGTTGTGGCATGTGAACTCCCAGTTGTGGCACGCAGGATCTAGTTCCCCAACCAGGGATCGAACTTGGGCCCCCTAGGCTGGGAGCACAGAGTCTTAGCCAATGGACCACCAGGGAAGTCCCATCATTACATAATAGGATAATATGTAATGACGATATTTTTTAGGTTCTACCAAAGTTAGGTATTATTTAGTACATGGTTGCTTTCGCAATCAAGGCTGTAGCTGAGTGTAATGTGATATTATTCAAGCTGGTCCCAGTGGCTAAGGAAGCTTCTATAGTTTTAGTGTCTGGGCTCATAAACCTTGTACAAGGGGGGACTGCCCAGGTCAGCCACCACCTCCTGATCTGTATGGCTGGTGTGAAACATTGAGCTCAATAAACCTGTCTGGGTTGGTTGATCCTCTGACACATTTTGTTTCCATTTGAAGAAGCTGGTCAACTGAAGCAGACTGAATAAATTTCAGGAAAAAGACTACACAAAGTTAAACAGATGACTTTATGGCAGGACTTAATCAGAGTTTTAACATGAATCATGAATCTCTAAAAGGGCTTTCTAGTATGCAGCATCAGGAACTTCTCCAACACTTCTTGGTAGCAGAACCTCTGTTTCCATTTTGTTGAGCACCTTACATTAGGGGTCCCCAACCTTAAATCGGGGGTCCCCAGCTTAGGAACTGGGCCGCACAGCAGGAAGTGAGCAGCAGGCAAGTTAGCGAAGCTTCATGGGTATTTACAGTCACTCCCCATCACCTGAATTACCACTTGAGCTCCACGTCCTGTCAGATCAGTGGAGGCATTAGATTCTCATAGGAATGAGAACCCTAACCCTAAAGTCAAGGCAGAATATCCTGAGATTGCCACAAAATAGAAATAAAGTGCACAATAAATGCAATGCAAATGAATCATCCCCAAACCATGTCCATCCCATCCCATGCACCCCCCACCACTGCCCCAGTCTGGAGAAAAACTGTCTTCCATGAAACTGGTCCCTGGTGCCAAAAAGGGTGTGGACCCCTGCCTTACATATCATTGTTTGAGAAACTGTGCTTCACAGAGATCCACAGCACCAGGCTAGTTTTTAAATCACTATTTATTAGAATGTCCAACCATTTCCACCAAATGCTTGTCCTTAAACCTGAGAGGTGGTAGGAGATACCCAGAATGCCTCATTAGAGAGCTTCACAAAGTGCTACATGATCTTTCTCTAACTGAATTTAAAATGCCAGATATGACTGTCCTAGACTCGACATTAAAGCTGAAATGTTTCAGTTAAAAATTTAACACACAAATGGAAATTCAAGAATCAGGAAGGAACTAAAAGTCTTCTTGGCAAAAGGCACCTTCTAGAATGAATGACGTGATATTTCCCCTCAGCGTGGAATGGGCCGAGTCATGGAGCTTTTCTGGAAACCAGCCCTGAATCTACACACGTTGTGTAACTTTCTACAGTCTGCTTGCTGCTGCTGCTGCTGCTGCTAAGTCGCTTCAGTCGTGTCCAACTCTGTGCGATCCCATAGACGGCAGCCCACCAGGCTCCCCTGTCCCTGGGATTCTCCAGGCAAGAACACCGGAGTGGGTTGTCATTTCCTTCTCCAATGCATGAAAGTGAAAAGTGAAAGTGAAGTCACTCAGTCGTGTCTGACTCTTCAGGACCCCCTGGACTGCAGCCTACCAGGCTCCTCCACCCATGGGATCCTCCAAGCAAGAGTACTAGACTGGGTTGCCATTGCCTTCTCCACAGTCTGCTTAATGGCAGCCAAATAATCAGAGGAGGAGGGTGTTCCCCTGGTCATTTAGAAGAGATTCAGAATTAACCTTTTCTTTTCAAATTCTTTTGCACATTTACACACTACCCTTGATTTCTGGAGGAAGGCATGGCAACTCACTCCTGTATTCTTGCCTGGAGAACGCACATGGACAGAGGAGCCTGGCGGGCTACAGTCCATGGGGTCGCAAAGAGTCAGACACGACTGAAAGACTAAGCACACTTGAATAGGTAACCTCACTTCTACCCAGCACTCTAGTGCCATATCTTTCTCATGTATTGGGTTAGCAAAAAGTTAATTCAGGTTTTTCTACATCTGACATAAAAGCCTGAATGTACTTTTTGGCCAACCCAATAGACCTGAGCAAACCCCATGAGGGGGTGACTGAGACCACCGAGACAGCCAAGCCTGCAGGCACAGTGGCACTGGCAGCGCCCTGCAAGCAAACATTTGTCAGTCCACCAACATTCATAGTAGGCTCTGATCATCCCAACGGATCCACGGAAACTACAACAGAGTTCTCTTATCTGATCATTCTGCTCTTCATTTGGTCAAAGGGTATAATGGTTGCCCTCACTCCTTCTAGTACAGTGGCTCAAATTTGAGCCTGCCTCAGACTCCTCTGAAGGACTTGATGCATGCATATCTCTGGGCCCCATCTCCAAAGCCTCAGAGTCAGTGTCCCCATGGCATTCATATCAGCACAGCAATTGGCTTCTCCCCACTCCGATGTAGACGGTCTATGGCCCCCACCTCAAGATATTGCCATCTTGGACACCTCAGTTAACCACCATCAAATAAAAACTGGTGCCTATCCAACTTACACCCAACATGTCAGCTTTCTTCAGGTGTGGAAAGCTCAAAGAAGGTTTACAATACAATTCACCCACAGGTTCACTCTCTAATAGAGATACAATTGTTCTATTGGGAAAATGTATTATTAACTCATTAATTTACCAAGAAAATAAAAATATTTAGTTTAAACCTTACTTTTAATTACAAGCAAATCATTACTTAGCAAAAGCAAAAACTAAAAGAATTAGAAGGGCTTCCCTGGTGGCTCAGACAGTAAACAATCTGCCTGCAATGCAGGAGGCCTGCGTTCAATCCATGGGTTGTAAAGCTCCCCTGGAGGAGAGAATGGCTACCTATTCCAGTATTCTTGCCTGGAGAATTTCATGGACAGAGGTAGGCAACAGTGCAGTGGGTTGCACAGAGTCAGACACAGTACTGTTTAGCTGCTAAGTCATGTCAGACTCTGTGACTCCATGGACTATATGTAGCCTACCAGGCTCCTCTGTTCATGGGATTCTCCAGGCAAGGATATGGAGTGGGTTGCCATGCCCTTCTCCAGAGGATCTTCCTGACCCAGGGATCGAACCTCCATCTCCTGCATTGCAGGCAGATTCTTTACCACTGAGCCACCAGAGAAGCCCAGCAAGCAAGTGCCTTTGCCTTTATTGAAATGCTATAATAAACTTTATCTACCTAAAGGCTTTCTTTTTTTCCTTCTTCTCTTTATTTCAGAAGAGACATCTTCAGAAAGGCCATTCTCTTTCTTAGTGGCTTCTGGACTGTTCTGGAATCTTTTCAGGTTACTCAGCCCTGCCATTTGAGCCTGAAAACTGGAGTCATTCATTCCTTATTTTATTCAGTAAATGTTCATGAGCATCTCTAGGCAGTAGAGGTAGTGATTGAGAAAGACAACGCCTCACCCACGTGGAGCTTCCATTCTAGTGGGAGAGACAGAAAATAACAGAGCAATGACCAAATACAGAAGGCAGTGCAGGGTGCAACAGGGTCACATACAAGGAGCACCTACCCCAGACTTGAAGGTGGTGATAGGTAGTCAGGTGGCGCTAGTGGTAAAGAACCTGCCCGCCAATGCTGGAGACATAGGAAACACAGGTTCCGTCCCTGGGTCGGGAAGATCCCCTGAAGTAGGGCATGACAACTCACTCCAGTATTCTTGCCTGAAGAATCCCATGGACAGAGGAACCCGGCGGGCTACAGTCCACAGGGTCACAAAGAGTCCGACCCAACTGAAGCAATTGAGCATGCATGCATAGATAGTCAAGCTTTCCCAAAGAAAATGTCACCCAAAGTGAATCCCAAAATATGAAATAAAGCTGACAGAATGGCAGAAAGGACACAGTGGTTTTAAGGAATTGCAATACTTTCAGTATACCTGGAGCATAGCATGGGCTTGGTCGGGTGGGACTGCCAATGGGAAGGGAAGGCAAAGGACAATACTAAAAAGATAGACAGTATTTACTTAATACCTTCTGCTTCTGTGTGAGCTATCTTACATTGCTTTGTTCCATTATCATCAGCTTAGTAAATGGAAAAACATAAACTGAAATAGAAAAACACAATTTGGGGTGACGACTGGGTTCACAAAGATGCCCCAGGGGCCCTGTCTGTGCTGCCTCTCTCCTCCCTTCCTTTGGTGAACTCCTCCTTCCATCCAGCTCTAGGCACGTGACCCAAATTGTAGCTGCCATTCTTTTCACATGGTTCAGTATCCTCGGCCATAGTAATTGGCTGAGAACTGAACTTGGCTTGCTCCAAAACTGGCCATGGATAGGTCACATACTCCTGGCCACGGGGATTAGTCTGGGATTAGGCAGGAACTCGGAGAAGGCAATGGCACCCCACTCCAGTACTCCTGCCTTGAAAATCCCATGGATGGAGGAGCCTGGAAGGCTGCAGTCCATGGGGTCGCTGAGGGTCGGACACGACTGAGCGACTTCGCTTTCACTTTTCATTTTCATGCATTGGAGAAGGAAATGGCAACCTACTCCAATGTTCTTGTGTGGAGAATCCCAGGGATGGGGGAGCCTGGTGGGCTGCTGTCTATGGGGTCACACAGAGTCAGACACAACTGAAGTGACTTAGCAGCAGCAGCAGCAGGCACGAACTCAAGACAAATCCATCAGAGCTCCTCCCCAAGTCTTGCTGGACTGGAGCTAGCAAGGCAACATCTTTTCCCCTTTGGTCCATGAGCTGTGAGCATGTAAGCTGAGAGCTAACACTGCCATGCCCTCTGCCACAAAGGGAATCCTGCTTTCAGGATGGAGACAACTTAAGAATGGATCTAACACAGAGAGAGAGGAGAGATAAGAAGGCACAAGAATCCTGACAGCTTTTCAGCTTCTAGTTTCCTTCCCTAAAGGCCAACACCGAGGCTGCCCTAGTTCCTGTCCCTCCCAAGACCTGACTATTCAGCATTTTCTCCCAACCTCTGAGCCACCAGGTGCCCCTCGTAACTAACTTCAGCCCGTTCCACCTGGGTCTCCATCACAGGCTTGGATGCACTCTACTTGCCATGTTCCTCTGAACTGCTTTTCTCGAAGTGGGTATGGAACAGCCATGAATATGTAGATGATTTCCAACTTGCTCAAGGCTTTCTCCATTTCTTCACCTCATTTCTTTACATCTTTACCCACTTTCTCTCTTCGGAAGGCTTAGAAAGCAGCAAACAAAAGAGAATCGGGTTTCACACAGGATTGAAAAGGCCTCCTCACGTCTGCCCTCCTGGGAAAAACCATTGCTCCATGGGGCCAATTGGATACTTAAGGGTGAAGGAGAAAATGAGTCAAGTAGACCTTTTCAGAGAAGCTCGCCACACACTCTCTAGCCCCTGGCTTAAGTCACCTGAGGCACTCAGAACTCTGCTGTAACTGGGTGTTCAAGTTAGGGAGGAAAGGAGGCCACTGAGCACAGGACACAACAGAGTTGGCCAACAGAGTCCACTTTGACTCATACTCAACACGGCAAAAATAGAACTTTCTGTCCTCCCCTAAACGAACTCCTTGACACAGCTCCTTTATTCCTTGGCTTATTCTCCTAGTCACCCTGATCTGATCACTAATTTCTGTCTCTCTACCTACCCTGTAGTCAGTGAGATACTGATTCCTACCATTTTTTTTCTTTGAAATATCATTATAGTCATTCTTTCCTCACCATTCTCACTGCCTGAACCAGGATCCATCACCTCCTGCTTGTGCCATGAGCTCGGTCGTGTCTGACTCTTTGTGACCCCATGGACCATAGCCCACCAGGCTCCTCTGTCTGTGGAATTTTCCAGGCAAGAATACTGGAGTGGGTTGCCATGTCCTCTGCTCAACCAATCTCTTATATGGTTTCTCTGCCATCACCTCCTCTCCCCAAGCCTGAGCTGAAAGGACCAAGGACAGGTCCCTGGTCCAAGGGTTGCCAATCCATACTCTGGCCAGTGACCTGAGATAGAGCCTGGTACAAACATATGAACTAGACTGATCAGATTCTCTAAGAAATTTGGCCTAACAAGAATTTCTGCAGTAGCATGTGATCCTAACAATGTTGACCTCTAACTTTGCTCCATGGGTCATGCTGTCTCTTCAGTCTCTTCAGTCGTGTCAGACTCTTTGCGACCCTATGAACTGTAGGATCCTCAGTCCATGGGATTCTCCAGGCAAGAATACTGGAGTGGGTTGCCATACCCTCCTTCAGGATATCTTCCCAGCGCAGGGATCAAACCTGCGTCTCTTATGTCTCCTGCATTGGCAGGCGGGTTGTTTACACTACTGCCACCTATAAAAAGTGGGAAGACCCAACTTTTCTCCACATTCCTTTTCAAAGGATTATGCAACTTTATGAGAATAAAATCTTTGGATATTTTTTAAAAAATAAAAATTATTTGGCCTAAAAATACTAGAGGGAGAAGGAGAGAGGGAGGGGTAGGGAAGAGAAAGAAAACAGAGAGAGAGAAAGGAGGAAGGGGGCAGGGAAGGAGAAGAGAAAAGGGGGAGGGAGAGGGGAGAGAAACAGAAGCTGAGGCTGAAAGGATATATGGAAAGAAGGCAGAGAACAGACTTTTGGACTCAGTGGGAAAAGGAGAGGGTGGGATGATTTGAGAGAACAGCATTGAAACATGTATATTACCAAATGCAAAATAGATGCCCAGTGTGAGTTCAATGCAAGAAGCAGGGCACCCAAAGCCAGTGCTCTGTGACAGCCTAGAAGGACGGGGGAAGGGGAGTGAGGTGGGAGGGTGCGTCCAGGATTGGGGAGGGACATGTATACCTATGGCCAATCCATGTTGATATATGGCAAAAACCATCACAATATTGTAAATTAATTATTCTCCAATTAAAATAATAGATCAATAAAGAAGGCATGAAGACAAGTCAGAACTTTAAAGGGAGAAGTAGAAAGCTGGAGTCTTGGTGGGCTAGCTACACAAATGAAAACTGTAAGGCAGCCGAGGTGAGGAGTATGATAGAATTGGGAGCTTTAGAAAGGATGAACTGAGCAGATGGGGGAAAGAAGGCAGTCAGGAATGAGGGGGGATTAGGGCTGAGTGATGTTCCTAGAACAACACTCGAGTGAAAAGTCCCAGATCCTGCTGCTGAGGTCACTGAAGCTGCCGTGGATCCAAATACAGTTCCCATGAGGTCCCACTGCACTCTGCTTCCTGGTCTTTTAGTCCCCTAAAAGTCTCTCTCTCCTTTGTAATTCTTTAACAATGTCCCCACCTCTTAATTCAGGTCATTTGAAAGAGTCTCTATCCCTTGCAAACAAAAGAAGCTACTGAGCAGAGTTCAGATGAAATCCTGTTTGGCTTCTGAGAAGCTCATTATCTGGCCCCACACATGCATATCCAGCCGTCCAGTCCCACAACTCTTCAAGCAGGACCCTCCACTTCAGAAATATCAAGTCTGCTGCTCCCTGTGCCTTATTGGCCCTTCTGCCTCACATGCACTCACTTCTCTTCACCTGACCAGTTTCTATTCCTGCTTTAAGGCTCACATCCTCTGGGAAGAACTTCTTAGCCCCTCCAGCCCACATTACTTCTCGTTCCTCTTCCCTACTAAGCCCTATAGTCTGTTGCACGTGATCTAGCCCCCCATTGTACACTGACCTGTATTTTTCTCTATTCCCTACAGGTTTTTTGTTTTGTTTTGTTTTGTTTTCAGTTGGCTCTGCGTGGCATACATGATCCTCGTTCCCTGATCAGAGATCAACCCATGTGCCCTGCAGTCGAGGCCCAGAGTCTTAAGCTCTGGACCACCAGGGAAGTCCCTATTTCATGTTTTTTAATCTCCCCAATACGTTCTTGAACTCATGAGGAGGAAGAAGAGATTTTGTATTGCTTTGAAGTGGCCCACTGGATCACAAACATGGCAGATATTCACAAGTATCTCTTGTTGGAAAGACATCTACACAGAGCACTAATATCTTAAGAGGCACATCACAGAACTCATTACTACACTAAGGGGCCCTGTGCTGACAGTGTGGCCATTGAGATTGAATCCAAAGACAGGGGCTCAGCTCAAGGTGAGGCTGCCCTCAGACCCATGAGCCTAGTGAGAGGACCACACTTTTCATTTCCTCCAAGAAGAGAGAGGCCTGAGCAAGGCCTGAGCCCTGGAAATGTCAACTAACAGCTCGATGTCATGAGATCTCTCCATCTATTCTAGGGAAAGCATAAAATCCTAACCCTATGTTCCTTTGGGAACAAGCACCTCAAAACACAGGCCAGGGAAATGCCAATCTTTTCCTCCTTTCTTCCTCGAGCTTTCCCCACCCCCCACACCAGAGAAATGTTCTGCTCCCTTCCCCAAGGGACAGTGGCCTTTCCAGGCTAAACCCAAGTCACCTTTGAAAAAGGTCACCATTCCACATGGGACTTGGAAATACCAAGAAACGCTGAACAGTCTTCTTAGAACTTGTCTCCATCACAGCATTTCAATATCAGAGGAGAGTGTGGTTCCACCCAGTGCCATTTCCAAAATTGACAAAGGACCCGTACATCAGCAGTGGCTATTTTGACACTCCATCATGAGTCATAAAATCTCTATTCAACACCCACTCCCAGAGCTGAAGGTATTATTTATTCCAAGGGTTCCATAAGAGGTCTGCACTAAGCGCAGGATAATCTGCTTCTGAAAACCATAGTTAAGAAAAGGGCAGGTTTCTTGTCATCCTCAGAAACTGAAATACAAAAAATAAATCTGACTAAGAACATGTGGGTGGGAAGGTACATGAGAAGAGGATTTAAGAAAAACTTTTCCCATGTTACCCACTCAGGAGCTATTGCTGAGCCATGCCTCTATTTCTTGGTTTCCTGTTTTTGCTTATAGCAGATAAAAACTTGATGGCAGTGATCTTAATTTTCTCTGTCAGCTTTCTAAGCTCATGAGGGCGAGGAGAGGGTATAAATTGTTCCTGCCCTCAGGCAGGAAGGGCCTCCCAGGTAGCTCAGCTGGTAAAGAATCTGCCTGTAATGCGGGAGACCTGGGTTTGATCCTGGGGTTAGGTAGATCCCCTGGAGAAGGGAAAGGCTACCCACTCCAGTATTCTGGCCTGGAGAATTCCATGGACTGTATAGTCCATGGGGTCGCAAAGAGTCAGACATGACTGAGTGACTTTCACTTTCAGGCAGGAAACTAAAGTTCAAGAAAGGGCTCCAGCAGAAGATGGAAAATGTGGGTGACCCCCAAGGCTGCTAGGGACATTTCTGGAACCACCTCCTGATCTGGGACAGGGACAGCATGTTAGCAAGGAGTCTAGATAGACATAGAGATGTGGACATCATCAATCTGGAAAATGCACACGAGAGATGTTAACAGATCTAAAGGGGACTTCTCCTTTACCTAGCCAGACCAGGGTTTGAAATTCCAATATCAGAAGCTAAGTTGGTTCATTCCTGTATTTGTTGCCTTTTCCCCAGGAGTCATCTTTAAAAAGGTAAATATCCACAGGAGGGATCATATACAACCATTAACACTGTAGTATGAATTAATATATCAAATTCTTTCACTAGATGTATATATGGAGAAGAGGAAATAGGGAAGGGAGGGGTAAGAAAGAGCGAGAGAGAAAGAGAGAGAGATGGAGGGAAGGAAAAAAAAAGTGGTCCTTTCTTGTCTCCTAAAAGTATATTCATAATCATCACTGCCAACTGCTGAACATCAGAATGGATGTCAGAGACTGAAAGCCTCATTTCAGTTTCCTCTGTGTCTGGGCAAGGGGCCTGCCAGTTATGTGAGTCTTTATTTGTTTGGAGGGATGTTGATGAAAGGAAGTCCATTTGAGACATCCTCAGTGTTACCTCCTCCCCTTTCAAAACCCACCACCACAGCCCTTTGTGAAGACTGAGACACTACGGAGTTATTTATATTCTGCCTAGAACACTGAGTCCCAGCTCACTGTCTCAATACTAGCTCTTCCCTCTGCCTAAAATGCTATTCTTCCTGAAATTTACATAAATCCTATATCCCCTTCTCAGATAGGCCTTTTCTATCTAAACATGTATCTACTCTAGCACATTGCCAATTTATTTTCTTTGTAACACTTCTCAGTACCTAATTTCATCTGATTTATTTTTGTTTACTTGTTTAATGTTTTCTTCCCTCCGTACCACAAATTAGAATTTCTTGAGAATTTCCAGTAGCATCTGTTTCATTCACATATGGGCCTAGAACAGTACCTGGTCCATAGAAAACATTCAGTAAATATTTGTTGAATAGATAAATTGATGGATAGATGAATAATGAGTCACTACTCTCAATCCCCACCATAAATGGATATCCCCAAGACTGGTTTGAAATAATTTTCTCAGTGTATGAAAAGATGTTCCACATCATATGTCGTTGGAGAGACACAAATGAAAATAACAAGATACCACTCCACACCTACTGCTGCTGCTGCCTCTAAGTTGCTTCAGTCGTGTCCGACTCTGTGCGACCCCATAGACGGCAGCCCACCAGGCTCCTCCGTCCCTGGGATTCTCCAGGCAAGAACACTGGAGTGGGTTGCCATTTCCTTCTCCAATGCATGAAAGTGAAAAGTGAAAGTGAAAGTGAAGTCGCTCAGTCGTGTCCGACTCCCAGTGACCCCATGGACTGCGGCCCACCAGGCCCCTCCATCCATGGGATTTTCCAGGCAAGAGTACTGGAGTGGGGTGCCATTGCCTTCTCCACTGGCCTAAATCTGAAACACTGTTTATAGTAGCTTTATTGTTAATAGCCTAAACTTGAAGTCCTTCAGAAGGTGAATGGATAAATAAACTGTGGTACAAAAGGAATGCTATTCAGGGCCAAAAATAAATGAGCTACCAAGCCACGGAAAGACACGGAAGAAACTTAAATGCATATTACTAAGTGAAAGAAACCAGTCTGAAAAGACTGCATACTATATGACTCCAACTATGTGACATTCTGGAAAAGACAAAACTATGGAGACAGTAAAATGATCAGTGGTTTCCAGGGGTGAGGGGGAGACAAGGAGAGAGGGATGAATAAATAGGTAGAGCACAGAGGAGTTTTAGGGCAGTGCTCAGCTAGTAAAGAATCCACCTGCAATGCAGAAAACCTGGGTTTGATCCCTGGGTTGGGAAGATACCCTGGGAAAGGGAACGGCTACCCACTCCAGTATTCTTGACTGGAGAATTTCATGGACAGAGGAGCCTGTCGGGCTACAGTTCATGGCGTTGCAAAGCTGGGGCTTTGAGGCTGGGCAAAACAGTCTGGAACCACAAGAACATGTCTGACAAAGGGTAGGGAAAGGCCTCTGGTCCAAAGCCATATATGGGGTTTCCCTGGTGGTCTAGTGGTTAAGAGTCCACCTGGCAATGCAGGGAACGCCAGTTCGATCCCTGGTTTGAGAAGATCCACGTGCTGTGGAGCAAGTAAGCCCCTGTGCCACAACTACTGAATCTGTGCTCTAGAGCCTGGGAGTTGCAACTGCTGCTCCACAATAAGAGAAACCACCACAAGGAGAAGCCCCCACACCACAACAGAGAGTAGCCCCCACTTGCTGCAACTAGAGAAAGCCCGTGTGCAGCAACAAAGGTTCAGCACAGTCAAAAACAATGAATTAAATTAATAAATAAAATTTTTAAAAGCCATATATATGCTCAGAATCCCGAAGACCTACAGAAAGCAACTGTTCAGGACAAAGCAAGCAAGAGAGCAAACTGGAGGGGCCAGGCTTGAGGAGACTTGGATTCAGAGGCCAATTCCTGTCCTGTTTAGGAAGTTTCTTAGATGTTTTTTATGATGAAAGGACCTTGGCTGAGGAAGCAAGGAAGTGAATCAGCCTAACTCGAGTAGGGAGCATAATGATCAGGATGAAATATGAGAAGAAGAGCAAATTGTATAGATAGTTTCATTGGCAATTACCTAAACTCTGAATTGAGAGAAAGAGGTGTGTGTGTGTGTGTGTGTGTGTGTGTGTGTGTGTGTGTGCGTCTCAGCTGTGGTGAGGATGGAACTTCAGAACTTTTCTATATGCAGAAACCAAAGCTACTATCAACAAACACGTGACTGGGCTCCAGAGGAGGCACCCCTGAGACATGCTGGGGAGTGGCTCTGCCACGGCCCCCTGGTGGCCGTGCGTATATATGCACCCACACAAGTCACGCAGGCAAAGTGCGGAAGTGCAGCCTGAGTCCTGTCCGATGCTTTGTGATCCTCCTGGTACAGAAGACAATGGGAGGAGGCCGTGTAAGGAGTTGCTATGAGTCCATCTCCCAGTGATCTACCTTCCCCCTCACCCTCCACCCCCTACCCCCACCCCTCCTGCCCTGGAGGGTCTCATGAGACAGTTTCCCCTTGCTTCACGAGTCCTAATGAGGTATGCGGTTTTCTGCCTTGTCTTCTCAGAATATCTAACTGCTTTAATATATAAACACAAATTTATAAAATATAAATGTTATAAGAATATAAAATACAATTTCTAATATAAATTTATATAAATATTTATTATGCAGAATATAGAACTACTTTGTGGCGGCCTATATAGGGCTTCTCAGCAATGAAGAGCCCCACCACTCGTGTTGTGGTCATCTGGCCCATGTCATTCCTTTCAGTGTGGGGGACAACAACTACAAAGAGGTGGCTCTTTCAGCTTCTTCTTGTTTCTACTGTCTACGTAAGTACTCAACTTCCTAAATCTAAAAGTGCCGCACTGTATCCTTACCAGTCAAAATCAGTCAGGTCGTGGCCTTGGCCTTGCCTTGCATTGTATGTGTGAGATTGACAGACCTCAGACAGGAAAAAAAGGGCAAGCTTCTTGTTTATACTATGATGTTTGTGGGGGAAGATTTCCCTGCTGGATAGTTTGAGTGAAAACATTCAAATACATGTAAATCCCCTCTGAAGAAACCCTGATACGGTCCAAACCCACTGCTGAGACCTTACTCCGTCAGGTCCCTGCTGACATACATGTACTTTGAAGTTACTGGTCATTTGCTACAGGGGGACAGGGCGTCCCTACAATGCCGACTCATGGCGTCCATAGCCACTATACTTAGAGAATCACAACAGTTCATTTTGCAGCAAACCTCCACTCATCTCAGTCTAATGAGGACACAGCCATTTGTAAATACTTCTGCTGCTGCTAAGCTGCTTCAGTCATGTCCGACTCTGTGCGACCCCATAGATGGCAGCCCACCAGGCTGCCCCATCCCTGGGATTCTCCAGGCAAGAACACTGGAGTGGGTTGCCAAGACTTCTAGGAAAGGTCTATTGCCTCCTCTATCAACCAGTGCAATTCTTGATCTACCAGGACACTCTCACTTAAGTCTTACTTGATTCTCATCCTGTGGTGGTGACCTCTGTCCCCATAAAGGCAGAGAGGCTAGTGTGTATAGCACAGTCCTTGACCTCCAGGAACCTATACTCCAAGAAAAAAGTCAAATTGAGCCACATATACAGTGCTATGTAATAAAAAGGTTCAAGCCAAGGGTTATAAAGGTGGAGGAGGGAAGGCTAACGCGCTTCAAATTTGTAGATTAAGTATGGCATTCTGGAGGATGTGGCATTTCAGCGAGGCCTAGAAAAAAAAAGATAAAATTTCAATAAACACAGAAGGGATAATAATTGGGCAAATAGGAAAAACTAAAGACCCTAGAATATAGATAATTCTGGAAAAAAAAAGAGGATTTTTTAATTTAATTCTTTTCTTTAGAGTGATTGGAGATGACCTTTGCATCTAGAAAATATGGACAGGATACTACAAGTCAGAAACCAAGAACAAGGAAAAGCGTAGGTATTTAAAATATAATTGCCAAAACAAGAAGCAATGGACAGTGAGTAGATGTAAAAGAGCAAAAGTAAGGATAACCCAGTCATTAGACATACTGAGCAGCTGAAGGGCAAAGAGAGAATGGAGAGCAGGCAGACAATTAGGAGAATAGTCAGAAACAACAAAATGAACAGCAGCAGCTATGGCTCCCCTAACTCCAACAAAGTGCTAGTTGCTTTCCTTACAGAGTTTACCTCATTTAATCCTCACAAAACACAGCAAGGTAAGTTCTGTTATTAAGAAACCGAAGCTCAGAGAAATAAAGGAACTGCCCTCATGTCAGACAAGTAGCGAGTAGCTGAGCTATGTCTGACCCCAAAACTATTGCTCTCAGCTCCCTCGTTGGCAGGAAGGCACCGGGGAAGCAGCCGGCAGGAGACAAGGTTGAAAGTGCCAGACCAGAAGCGGATGAGTTTGGGAAAAGATCCTTTAGAAGCTGGGGAGGGGCAAGGTCTCAGGCATAAGTAGGGAAGTGGCAAAGTGATGGAATAGGGCAGAGGGTAAGGGGGCTTTTCTTTCTCCAAGATTCTGAACACTGCTGAGGAGACCCAGGGAGGCTGAGACGCAGTGAAGTGGAAGCTGAGAGGCAGCAGATCCAAGAGGACCTTGAAACCAACGCTGGGCCTGCCTCCAAGAGCAAGCTGCTTGTGCCTGATGACTCATTCCCCAGGACACGGCCAGTTCCTGGCCAGCAGCCACGCAGGGTGCTGCAGCAGGGCCCTGTTCCACACCACGAGGCGCTGTCACCTCCAGCCCCCTCCACTGGTCTCCAGGAAGTGTGGCCACACACGAAAGCCACGTTTGACTTTGTGTCACTAAACCATTTCTTCCTGTTGGCCAACTGGAGGGCAAAAGGGATTAAGGTAAACCAATGAAGGGATGTGTCAATTCCAAATTACTCCACAAAACGTTTTCTAAATGTGTCTGAGCTGGCCTTCTATAAAGGGCAAGAGTGGCACAAGAAACTGAAACTCTACCCTTGAAAATTGTTCAAGAGGGGTAGCCCCGAAAATCTGAATTCCAAAACCCCAGAGCAGGTGGCCTTTTCAAAGAGCTGAGTTGATTTTATCACTAGCTTTAGTCTGAATTCGCCACAGATTTCCTCCATAATCCAAGTTGTGATAAGAAACCAACATAACAGGAATTCATCTTCCCCCAAGGAAAGGTGAGCATCTCTGAGCTCAACAGAGACAACTGGAACCTAATTACATTGCCTCTTTTCAAACCTCCCAGTAAAAGTGTAAAATGAAAGAGGACTGAAAGAGGCTGTTTAGCACAGCTATAATGTGACCACGTTTTCTTTTAAAAATGACACACCAAGTAACTGCCATTTTTAGAAAATGATCTGAAATCAGAGCAAGTGTCACTGTAGCAAAAAATAAATAAAGACCCTCATTCAAGGGTTTTTGGAACCTGGGTCCCCAAGAGCAGTATTTCCTTGTTAGATTTGATTAATTTTACACAAAGGTAGGCCAGGAAGGCTGATCTGGAAAAAGAAAAGCAAACCTTTGTGAAGAAAAACAAGTATGTGGCCTTGGGGGAGCTAAGCACATGTTTAAATTTGTGTTTTAAACTTCTCAGCAGACTGCAGATCTATAAAGGGAATCACTGAAAGTGAAGATAACAGATAACGGGCGACTTACCCAGAGCATCAGGCTGTTTTCCGCAAGACGGGGCGAGAAGTGAGAAAGCAAAATCTTTGCTTCAGTTACACAAACTCCCTCTCCTTTGCAGAGAAACTTGATAGCTGAAATGGAGCCAGACGCTAATGCGGGAGGCGCTGCCAATCTCTCTGTGCTTGTCCAACACTGACATCTAGTGGTTGATTCTGGATTTTTTTTTTTTTTCCAGAAAATGATTCACCAAGTTGGTAAATCACCTCCATGCTTTTTATTGTGAAAGGTGCTTCTTCTTTTTCTTTTCGGAAAATATCAAATTATAATTTAATTATTCTTTTTTAAAAGATATTTATTCAACTTATATATTTAGTTTTTAAAAGTTATAAGGGTTGTTATTTTCATTAAATAAGACTTGGCAAGTGTGTGAAAAAAGCACAGGATCTCTAATCTGAATTTGCTGGGTATCATAATTCTCTCTCACATCCATAAAGCACTAATCAGTTTCCAAGGCATTACCAGTTATCTTGTTAGCTATTCAACAACTCTGAGATGAGGGAGTCAGGATCATCTGATTTTGCAAGAAAGGACACAAAGGCCCAGAAAATCTAATAATCCAAGGTAATAGAGCAAGTCAGAAAGGATGCTAGTTCTAGAATCAAAGTTTTCCAATTTCTAGGCCAGGACTCATCATTAAGGCATCATTTCCTTTGTATAAAGAAAGAAATTATGCTCAGCTGATGAGGGAAAAGGCAAATGGGGACACACAAATATACACACCCTTCCTTTTGCTCTGCACCATTAAAGCCCTGACATTAACTAATGAGCAGAGAGGAAAGCCACTGTGGATGATGACCGCACTGCATTTTAGTCCACTGAGGAAGACTCGGTTAAAGCTAATGGACCCACTGGGCATTATTAACCTTCCCCTCCGGCCTACCAGAATCAGCCACCACAATGAAGTGCAGGGGCTGGTTTTACAAACACCCTGGACTGTCACCCAAAGAACTTGAGAGTTGGTTACATTATGGCCAGATTTAGGCACTTTCCCCCAAGCAGCTGCATTCTGATGATGCCAGCAAGCTTCCTAATTATCATCTGAACTAGAGGTATATTGGGAACCTCAGGACAAGCAGGCACACTTGAGGGTAGGGTTAATGGATTAGAAATGTATACATTTCTTTCCTTTATAAGCAACTTACCAAAGGCTTCAGAATTTTAAACAGAAACTTCTGTTTTTTAACAGGATCATTAGCTGGAACTCTAAGAAAGAGAGATCAAATCATGAAGGTTTGCACACCAGTGAGCACTTCATAAATGTTGTCTGGAATAAAGATATTCCATGAGATTCCCAAAGAGGTGTGGAGCGTTTGCCTTTGAGGCCTGCGGCCAAACTTGCACTGTTACCGCTTTGCTAGAAAGTGAAGCCTGTGGTGGGGATGAGACTGGAAGTAAGAGACCAGTCAACCAGACAAAGGGGAGGAGGTCAACCCTCAGGGTTCAGATCTCTCTGCCCCAAAGCAGCTCCATCTCTAGAAAACCAAGATGTAAAATCCTACCATTAATATCCCTTTAAAATGGCAAATTAAAAAGCAGTGATACAGCTTGCTATATCAATGCTCCTTTCCCATTCTATGGATCCTGTCCCAACTTGGTGGTCTAACCTCTTAATAACAATAGTAACAACTAACGCTAATACAGTAAGCACTATTCTAAGGGCTTTTTGTATATTAACTCATTAATCCTCACAACAACCCCATGAGGTAGTTTCTATGATCCCCACTCTACAGAAGGGTAAGCTGAGGCACACAAGTAACTTAATTGAGATTCCATATCTTTTAAGTGGTGGGACTAGAAATTAAACCCAGGTCGTTCCAACTGCAGTGTCCATTCCCTTAACCTCTGTATCAGTAGTTTTCAGTATGGTCCTCAGTCTTGTCTCTCCACACCTGCCCCCGACCAGACCTAGTGAAACAAAACCTGGGGTAGGGGCCCAGCCCCCTGGACGTTAACAAGCCACACAGGTGATTCTGATATACGTGATAGCTTGAGAAGTACTGCTCTATATGATACCACCTGTCGCTAAAAGTCGGTTGCAAGTGTAGATCATCAGCTCACAAAGAACACTCTGCCCAGTCAGGATGCAGCTTGATTTCCTGCCATTTGATGTTTTCTGATGAAACTGGAGTATGAGAACATGATCAGTTTGATTGCAGGCTTGGATTAATCTTGAATGCTTTGGTATCACTCCTTACTCCTAGCAAAATTCCAAGACACAATTCAGTAACAGTAGATCCATTTCTGATGCAGAAATCAAAGGCATTCAAGTCATTAGATAATTGACAAAACCACTCATTGAGTCCATCCTCCTTCCTCCAAAAATGTACACACAACCATCTTGAGGCCAGCAAGTGAGTATCTCTATTTTTTTTATTTTTAGATTTTTCAAACGGTGGGTATCTCTTTAAAAAGAAAAAAAAGGGACTTCCCTAGTGGTCCAGTGGTTAAGACTTTGCCTTCCAATGCAGGGGGTGCAGGTTTGATCCATGGTCGGGGAGCTAAGATCCCACAGGTCTCGTGGCCAAAAAACAACAAAAATTGAAACAGAAGCAATACTGCAACAAAATTCAATAAAGACTTTAAGAAAGAATTGTTGTTGTTGTTCAGTTACTAAGTTATGTCTGATTCTTTGTGACCCCATGGACTGTAGCACACCAGGCTTCCCTGTCCTTCACCATCTCCCAGAGTTTGCTCAAACTCATGTCCGTTGAGTCGGTGATACCATGCAACCATCTCATTCTCTGTCACCCCCTTCTCCTCCTGCCCTCAATATTTCCCAACATCAGGGTGTTTTCCAATGGGTCAGCTCTTCACATCAGGTGGCAAAAGTATTGGAGCTTCAGCTTCAGTGTCAGTCTTTCTAATGAATAGTCAGGATCGATTTCCTTTACTGATTTGATCTTGTAGTCTAAGGGACTCTCAAGAGTCTTCTCCAGCACCAGAGTTCAAAAGCATCAATTCTGTGCTCAGCCTTCTTTATGGTCCAACCCTCATATCCATACATGACTACTGGAAAAACCATAGCTTTGACTATACGGACCTTTGTCAGCAAAGTGATGTCTCTACTTTTTAATATGCTGTCAAGGTTTGTCATAGCTTTAGTGATATAAACTTTTCCAAGTTCCCCTAAGTAGAAAGTGACAGATACTAGCTGGGTTCTGAACCCAGAAAGTCTGTTGCCAGAGCCGCCCATGCATAACACCATGCTTGCTGCCTCTCTTTGAGAAATTCCTCCTATTTCACTTTTATTTTCCCCTCCTCTTCTCTACACACATTAGCCCCCCAGGAAGTCCTACAGTAGAGTGACTGTATAACCCAACTGTATTGTCAAATCCATTGTACAATGCAATGTCTCCCAAACTTACTTGGTCAGGGAACCCTTTTTTGTCTGCTGCTGCTGCTGCTAAGTCACTTCAGTCGTGTCCGACTGTGCGACCCCATAGACGGCAGCCCACCAGGCTCCCCCTTCCCTGGGATTCTCCAGGCAAGAACACTGGAGTGGGTTGCCATTTCCTTCTCCAATGCATGAAAGTGAAACGTGAAAGTGAAGTTGCTCAGTCGTGTCTGACTTTTAGCGACCCCATGGACTGCAGCCTTCCAGGCTCCTCTGTCCATGGATTTTCCAGGCAAGAGGACTGGAGTGGGTGCCATTGCCTTCTCCGCTTTTTGTCTACCACCTACTAAATTTGCCTGGCACAACTGGTCTTAGAACTACATTTTGGGAAAACCTTGTTTGGTCAGGAAGATAACTCTAACTCAATCTTTAAGCCATTGTGAGAAAGTAGATGGACCAATGGTGGGGAAAGTGTGTGTGTGTGTGTGCGTGTGTGTGTGTACATGTGTGTGTGTGTACTGTAGAACATATATAAGCATTTACTCTTGTTGATGGTGGTGGTGTCATTCTTGACATGTACCTAACGCCTTTACCACATCTTTCGTTAACCTTGAAGGGCAAGACAGACAGATGATCTTGAAGGAAAGAAGCTTGTTTTACTTACAGTACCAGATACAACTTGTGTCACTGACAGCAAAGGCATGATGCCACCATCTCAGCCCTTTGCACAGCCAGCACTTTGTAAGAGGGAAGCAGAGCTATGCCACCCACTCCAGGACATGTGGTTTGCCATCTCCATGCACACTGGTAATGATGGGCGGCTTCCCCCTCACTGCCCCTGCCTCCCACAGCCCCTCACCTAGAAGCTCCAGAGCGCTTACCACCTTCATCCAAATAGCCAGATGGAGATGTAGAGTCACGTTCAGTAACCTCTCTTTCAAATGTCTGTGCTCCCAGGAATTCTGCCTGATGGCATGGAGTAATGAGCTTTTTGGGAATGGGAGCAGAAGGAGGGAGGATTCTACCTTTGAAAATTAGCACCTCACACAGGGGAACAGAAGTAGAACGGGCTCCAGATTACAGGGTAAACTGTTATCAATCTGACTTTTGGTGTCAGGTTGCTAATCTGAAATTCCCCAAATCATATCAAGCTATGGGTAAAAAAACAAACGATTGTCATAAACAACATTTCTCTGATTTTCACATAAACCCATTGTTATGGTACCGCCACTGTTTCTCAGTGGTTGTCTCAGGTCTATTCATAAAGAAGCCTTCTCAGCGTTATGGACTTCTTAGACCTTCACCACCTACAGAAGCCACATCCTAGGCACCTCATCACTGCTAGCAGGGCTCACCATGAATGATAAGGGCATTAATGCTTGTACCAAGGATACCACTTACCCCTGTTCCCAAAGCCTCCAGAGCTACATTAAGCCACTGATGCTGCCTTGCACTACTCTTTTTTTTTTTTTTTTTTTTTTTTTTGCTGCACTACATTGAATGTGGAATCTTATTAATAGTTCCCTGACCAGGTATTGAGCCAGGGCCTCCTGTATTGAAGTGCAGAGTCTTAACCTCTGGACCACCAGGGAAGTCCCTACCCTGCACTACTCCTAAAACAAAATGGTCCTCTGTGCTGCCCCTGGTGTCACTGATGTACCACAGCCCTCTAAGTGCTAAAGCTGAGTTCTGTTCCCGGAAACCCCATGTGCCAGAGTTGGCTATGTTCTGAGCCAATGCTCAATCAGGTCACCATAGAAGCTGTGCTGCCTCATCTCCCTTCCAATGTCTCACAGAGTTCTTTAGAGAAACTGCTTTATTTTTTCCTGCTTTTATCTTCTTTGGGGGCTTCGCAGATGGCTCAGCAGTAAAGAATGCACCTGCAATGCAGGAGACAGGCTTGATCCTTGGATTGGGAAGATTCCCCTGGAGAAGGAAATGGCAACCCACTCCAGGATTCTTTCCTGGGAAATTCCACGTACAGAGGAACCTGGCAAGCTACAATCCATGGGGTCACAAAGAGTCGGACACCACTTAGCAACTAAACAACAATAATCTTGTTTTTATTTTCACAATCCCTTAACCCTCTGTGTCTATTTAGATACAGATCCTTAGGGAACTAGACCAATGGGTAAATCTGAGTGGCAGACAAGAGATTATACTCAGATTTCCCACGGCCTCTAACAACTAAGGCATTATTATTGTACCTAGCGTGTGAACACGACTCTCAGAAGTCTCCTTGGTAACCCATGGAGGCACGGGATGGAGGCTCTTTACAGCATGTCCAAAGAGATCTGAATCCTCGTGGAGAAATCCAGCCTAGGCTTTCTGTAGTTTCGCTTCTACAAGAGATTTTATTCCCAGTACATCTTTCTTTCAAACCAACCCAAAGACCACAGGATTGGACTAGGCAGAAGAGGACCAGAGTTCAAATTCCAGTTCTATCCATTATCAGTCATGTGAGTCCTGGGCAGGCTGCTGAACCTCCACCTACTACAATAATAGTAACTTTCCTGACTATCCCCAGGCTTGCCCATTCAAGAAATACATACTGAGCTTCTTTCCAAAAGATAGAAGACACAGCACCAGGCCTGTTGGAGATGTAAAGAACAGTCACAGATTTTGCTAGGTATCAGCATGCAAACTAACAATATTTTTGAGAAAATATTAGTTGAGTTCTTATTATTTGTCCTGCAGTTTACATGTGATCTCATTCCCCACAATAGCCCTATAAGATGAGCATGATTAAGCCCATTTTATAAATGAGTATAACAGAAGCTCAGGGAAGATCATAAACTTATTCAAGCCACACATCTAGTACATGGTGGAACTGGGATTCTTCCACCAGACCATCCTGCCTCATGTATATAGATGGCTATAATACAAGGTAGAAAGCAATTCATCTCATAAGGCATAGATGAAGTGCCGCGGAATCAAATGAGATGCATATGAAAGTGTTTTATAAACAGTCAAGCTGACACAATTGTAAGGTGTTTCTGTTATCAATAGGGTAAGTGCTCTATAAAATATGCTAGCTGTAAAGTTCCATCTGTAAATAGGAGTTAACCAAGCCTTATAAAGGTGTAAAAGAAAGGAGTATTTAATTTCAGCTGCAACAGATCATTGGAAAGCAACTGATGCCTCAAATTCAATCACTATTCTAAATAGCCCCGCATCTGTATATGGCCATGAGTAATCCATGGGAACAGATCAAGAGCCTCCAGTGCTCAATGGTAGCACCCAAGCAGAATGAAAATGAGTCCAGCACATTGCCACATGCTGGATGGAACTCTCAAGAGGACATATTAGGATGAGTTATTAAGGTCACTTGGTGAAGCAGGACCTTGTTCAGGATGTGTGGACCACTGTGGCCACTCTGGGGAAGACCATGTACCCCAGCAGGGTGTAAGGAGCTTGTTTTTCAATGGGGACTGACACAGAGGCTCTTTGCTGTGAGTTCAAGGTACAATAATCATAGCTCATATATACTGAGCACCTCCTATGTGCCAAGCATAGAGCTAAGGACAAAATACATCTTGAGTTATCATATTGTGATGAAGCCAACTCTATTTTGCCTCTTTCTATTGTTCATGGGGTTCTCACGGCAAGAATACTGAAGTGATTTGCCATTCCCTCCTCCAGGAGGAGATGGGAAGAGAAGAAGGGGACAACAGAGGATGAGATGGTTGTATGGCATCACTGACTCAGTGGACATGAGTTTGAGCAGATTCCGGGAGACAGTGAAGGACAGGGAAGCTTGGTGTGCTGCAGTGCATGGAGTCACAAAGAGTTGGACACAACTTAGCAACTGAACAACAACAACCCTATTTATCTGATTAAGAACACGTGTTTTGAAGTTTATACAAGCCACTGTTTATTTTACACTGGATAAGTTAATTCAGCTCTCTGAGACCCAGTTTCCTAACCTGTAAAATAGAGATCATAATGCTACCTCAGAGAGTTGTCATGAGAATTAAGTCAATAAATTTAATAATAAAGCAGTTAATACTATACCCATGGCTTCCCTGGTGGTCCAGTGGTTGAAAATTCACCTTGCAGTGCAGGGGACACTGATTCGATCCCTGGACAGGGAGGATCCAACATGCCACGGAGCAACTAAGCCCATGGGGACAACTACTGAGCCTACGAGCACCTAGAGCCCATGCTCTGCAATGAGAAGCCCACGCATCACAAGTAGAGAGTAGCCCCCACTGACCACAAATAGAGAAAGCCCGCACACAGCAATAAAGACCCAGGACAGCCAAAAATAATTTAAAATAAATAAATTTTTTAAAGTAAACAAAAATACTATACCCAGCACATAGGAAATGTTCAATAACTGATTTGTTGTCATATTTTTCTACTGAAAGTTCAGCATGGATCATTCTTTTGACTTCTAGGAAATGGTACTAGAAAGTCCATTCTAGGCATAACAGGTTACCCTAAAATTTAGCAGCTTAGAATAACACATTTATTATCTCACTGTTTTTGTGGGTCAAGAATCCAAGCATGGCTAAACAGGGTCTTCTGCTCTAGTGTTTCTTACAGGCTATAATCAAGATATTGGCCAGGGCTGGGGTAGCATCTCAAGGCTTGACTGAGGGAGGATCCGCTTCCAAGCTCATTCATGTGCTTGTTGGCAGGACTCAGGTCTTCACAGGCTGTCAGCAGGAGTTTCCTCACTTGCTATTGGCTGGAAGCCATGCTTGGTTCCTTGCCAAACAGACCTCTCCAACATGGCATCTTGTTTTGGCAAAGCCAGCAAGAGAGAGAGACAGCTAGCAAGATGGAAGTCACAGTCTTGCAACCTAGTCACAGAAGTGATACCACACCATTTGGCTGTATTCTATTCCTTAGAAGTAAGTCACTGATCAGCTCAAAGAGGATTACACAAGGGTGTGAATACCAGGAGCTGGGGGTCACTGAGAGCCACCTTAGATGTTGCCTTCCACACTGAGAAAGGTAATAAACACAAGAGTCAAAGAGAAACTCTTAAAATGCTTTGGTATATAAAATTAAGATTCAGAGTGAACTGTGAAAATAACTATAGGCTATTAAGGGAACAATTAATAAGGAAAGATATTACTAGGTTCTTGGGAGGTTTTATCTCCCTCAATGATAATAAAAGGATTGGGGAGGGTGTTTGTTTTTTGATGAATGTGTAGCTTGCTTGAGTTCATTTCATAATAAGATTTTCACAGGGAACTGTATACAAAACCCTGTAATAACCTATAATGGAAAAGAATCTGAAAACAAGTGTGTGTGGCAGGAAGGGAGAGAGAGAGAGAGCTTCCCTGGTGGCTCAGATGATAAAGAATCTGCCTGCAATGCGGGAGATCCAAGTTTGATCCCTGGGTCAGGAAGATCCTCTGGAGAAGGAAATGGCAACCCACTCCAGTATTCTTGCCTGGAGAACTCCATGAAGAGAGGGGCTTGGCGGGCTACAAAACATTGGGTTGCAAAGAGTCAGACACGACTGAGTAACACACACACACACACACACACATATATATATATGTATAACTGAGTCACTTTGCTGTATACCTGAAACTAACACAACATTGTAAATCAACTATACTTCAATTTTAAAATATATTAAAAAATAAAGAATAAGATTCTAATCATGATCATACCCGTTTTACAGATGAGGAAACTGTGGCTCAGAGAGAGCTTACACTGGGTCCTTAAAGAATAAAGTTGTATTGGGATCCAAGTCTGTTAAACTCCAAAAATCTCTTTTTCTGCAGCAGTAGCAGCTATATCTAGTTGCCCCCACCCCAATATTTAGCAAATTAGTGTGATTTGTTCCAGTTTCATGTTCATGTTTTAGTTTTGTTCAACACCTTACTTTTGACTATATACTCTGGGCTTCCCTGGTAGCTCAGTTAGTAAACAATCCGCCTGCAATGCAGGAGACCCAGGTTCAACCCCTGGGTGGGGAAGATCCCTTGGACAGAGAAATGGCAACTCACTCCAGAATTCTTGCCTGGAAAATCCCACGGACAGAGGAGCCTGGTGGGCTATAATCCATGAGGTCGCAAAGAGTCAGACACAAATTAGCAACTAAACCACCACCACCATATATATATATACCCTACCTTTACCTCCCACACCCATAATCCTTGTCATAAACTTTTCCCCTCCCAAACTGATAGTTTTTGTTTAGAAATTTAACACCAATTCTTTATAGCTTAGAGC
Organism: Bos grunniens; assembly: GCF_055505025.1. Taxonomy (NCBI): domain Eukaryota; kingdom Metazoa; phylum Chordata; class Mammalia; order Artiodactyla; family Bovidae; genus Bos; species Bos grunniens. Next base: position 141,218,122 of record NC_141194.1, read on the forward strand.
AAAACATATTTTTTTAATAAATAGATGATATTTTGTTTGTGTTCCTGTGGTCCGCAGGTACTAGGTGATATTTTGTTAATTCTTTTCTGAAAGTAAAAATACTAATCAGGATTTCTATTTTGTACCATTCTGGAGTATACCAGCAATCTTTGCCAGTTTGTAGGAAACTAGATTTTCAGCATAATTCAAAAATTTATACACACTAAGAGTACAGAGCACCTTGGTACTGAAAAGCAAAAATGGAGAACAAAGGGATATATCATGGGAGTAACCCACACTCCATTACAAGGATTTTTTTAAGCAAACAAAGCAAATTTTGCAAGCATAACTACAGCCATCATTGACTGAAAAGCCAGTGTATATACGCAAGGAACTAAGCTCATCAGATACCAAGCAGGATACAACCCTCTATAAGACGTAGGAGATTCCTATGTCTCAGGGAGCAGAGCTGTTCAGCCTGTACCCAAGTGAGCATTAGTCCCTCCAAGAAGACATTTCCAGATGGAGTCACTTCCTATCCAGACTAACTGCTTGAAACTACAGGATGAATTCTTTACATCACCAGGTCTTTCATGGGTATATAAAATATCACATCCATCCCGTCCTCACCTGTGTTTGGATCTTGATGATGGTGTTATTTGCCAAGGCAGGATTTCTCAGTTAGACTGGAGGCATCAGTATGTATCACATGCTTCCACTTATCTTTGAAGGGTATATATGGAGCATTATAGCTCAGATTATTTCTGGAAGGGAATGCAAAAAAAATAACATTTGCCTCTAGAGAGGGGATGGAGAAGGCAATGGCAACCCACTCCAGTACTCTTGCCTGGAAAATCCCATGGATGGAGGGGCCTGGTGGGCTGCAGTCCACGGGGTCGCTAGGAGTCGGACATGACTGAGCGGCTTCACTTTCACTTTTCACTTTCATGCATTGGAGAAGGAAATGGCAACCCACTCCAGTGTTCTTGCCTGGAGAATCCCAGGGACGGGGGAGCCTGGTGGGCTGCCATCTATGGAGTCGCACAGAGTCGGACACGACTGAAGCAATTTAGCAGCAGCAGCAGCTAGAGAGGGGAGGATTGAGAACTGTGGAACTAGGGTAGGTAGGAGACGAAGACTCACTTTTCACTGTATGATCTTTTGTATAATTTGAACTTGTTACTATATTTATGTATTACTTTTTTGCCTAAAATACTTCAAATAATTTTTAAAGATTCAAGAAACAAATTAGGAGTTCTTAACTAGGCATGAAATCAGAAGTTCTTATAGAGCTTTTGGCAAAAAAAAAAAAAAAAAACATGTAGAGGCAGTTTAACCTTAATAGTTGGGACTGGGACTCTGGAGTCAGATTACATGGGTTTGAATATTTCCACCACTGGGCAAGACATGGGGAAAATACTCTGACCTCTCTAAGCCTCAGTTTCTTCCTCTGTAAATGGTGACTCTGTGGTTAAACCTGCTTTTCTGAGAACTAGGATGAAAGGAGGAGGCTTTGGCAAGAGGTGGTCCTTCTTGGGACTTGACTCAATGGGTAAAGCAAGGGAAAACATGGCTCTGATCCATCATCCCACACTTCCATGTTGGGTCTATTGATCTGAAATTAACAAATGATAATAATGAGACCTGTTTCACTGAAGCCTCATTTGCTTTCTACAGTAGCCTCTATTGCCTTTACTTTGCTTCAAATTGGACCACTGTCTTTCTAGTCTTACGAGCACGTTGGTGGTGATGAAAAATTGTAGAACACTATTTGCCATTAATTCCTTGAGTATTAGAAGGCATGCTTGGTCATCTGATGTTAGAGCAGAAGAAAGGAGTGGAATGAATTGAGAACTGGGCAAACCTCCACACAGCTGGCCAGAGAAGTCCTAAGTACCAGGCTACCCCTTCTACCCTTCTCCTGCATCCATGCTCCAAATCCAGGGTGCCAAAGCTAATCCATCTGAATTGGATTCTCAATGAGCTTCCACTCCCTGCAGCAATTTCACAGCATCATCTTTTAGAATTTAAAATAGCTCAGCTGCAATTCTATCAACTCCACTAGCTTTGTTCATAGTGATGCTTCCTAAGGCCCACTTGACTTCACGTTCCAGGATGTCAGGTTCTAGGTGAGTGATCACACCATCGTGGTTATCTGGGTCATGAAGATATTCTTTGTATAGTACTTCTGTGTATTCTTATCACCTCTTCTTAATATCTTCTGCTTCTATTAGGTTCATACCATTTCTGTCCTTTATTGTGTCCATCTTTGTGTGAAATGTTCCTTTGGTATCTCTAATTTTTCTTGAAGAGATCTCTAGTCTTTCCCATTCTATTGTTTTCCTCTATTTCTTTGCATTGATCACTGAGGAAGGCTTTCTTATCTCTCCTAGCTATTCTTTGGAACTCTGCATTCAGATATGTATACCTTTCCTTTTCTCCTTTGCCTTTCACTTCTCTTCTTTTCTCAGCTGGAGAAGAGAAAGGCCTCCTCAGACAACCATTTTGCCTTTTTGCATTTCTTTTTCTTGGGAATGGTCTTGATCACCACATCCTGTACAATATCACAAAGCTCCATCTGTAGTTCTTCAGGCACTCTGTCTATCAAATCTAATCCCTTGAATCTATTTGTCACTTCCACTGTATAATCGTTAAGGAATTTCATTTAGGTCATACCTGAATGGTCTAGTGGTTTTCCCTACTTTCTTCAATTTAAGTCTGAATTTGGCAATCAGAAGTTCATGATCTGAGCCACAGTCAGCTCCTAGTCTTGTTTTTGCTGACTGTATAGAGCTTCTCCATCTTCGGCTGCAAAGAATATAATCAATCTGGTTTTGGTATTAATCATTTGGTGACGTCCACGTATAGAGTCATCTCTTGTGTTGTTAGAAGAAGGTGTTTGCTATGACCAGCACATTCTCGACAAAATTCTGTTAGCCTTTGCCCTGCTTCATTTCATATTCCAAGGCCAAACTTGCCTGTTACTACAGGTATCTCTTGATATCTCTTTTGCATCCCAGTCCCCTATAATGAAAAGGACATCTTTTTTGGGTATTAGTTCTAGAAGGTCTTGTAGGTCTTCATAGAACCATTCAACTTCAGCTTCTTCAGAATTACTGGTGGGGGCATAGACTTGGATTACTGTGATATTGAATAGTTTGCCTTGCAAACAGAGATCATTCTATCATTTTTAAGATTGCACCCAAGTACTGCATTTCAGACTCTTTTGTTGACTATAAGGGCTACTCCATTTCTTCTAAGGGATTCTTCCCCACAGTGGCAGGTATAATGGTCATCTGAGTTAAATTCATCCATTTCAGTCCATTTTAGTTGGCTGATTCCTAAAATGTCGATGTTCACTCTTACCATCTCCTGTTTGACCACTTCCAGTTGACCTTGATTCATGAACCTAACATTCCAGGTTCCTATGCAGTATCATTCTTTACAGCTTTGGACTTCTGTCAACAGTCATATCCAAAGCTGGGTGTTGTTTTCGCTTTGGCTCAGCCTCTTCATTCTTTCTGGATTTATTTCTCCACTCTTCTCCAGTAGCATATTAGGAACCTACCGACCTGAGGAGTTCATCTTTCAGTGTCGTATCTTTTTGCCTTTTCATATTGTTCATGGGGTTCTCATATCCCTAGGTCCCTCCTTCAAATCTGAGTCAGAATCCCCAAGGAGTAGAAACAGAGCTTGTAATTATTATAGCTAATAGCTATTGAGCATTTGCTTGTGTGCCAGATACTATGCTAAGAATTTTACATGTATTATCTCATTTAATCCTCACAACAACCTTCATAAGAGTTCACTACTACTATTATAACCATTTACAAAGGTCCATGACTATTTGCAGGGGCTTCCCGGGTGGTGCTAGTGGTAAAGAACCCACCTACCAGTGCAGGAGACACAAGAGATGCAGGTTCAATCCTTGGATCAAGAAGATCCCCTGGAGTAGGAAATGGCAACCCACTCCAGTATTCTTACCTGGGGAATCCCATGGAGAAAAGAGCCTGGTGGGCTACAGTCCATAGCATCACAAAGAGTTGGACACGACTGAAGAAACTTAGTGCACACACACAACCATTTTCACTATGTTCCTTGTTAAATATCTATCTTCAATATCCTCCCTTAATCCAGTTGAAAACAAATGCTCTTTTGTATGGCCCAAACTGCTGGGATTTTTTTCCCCTAATCATACCCATTTTGTGATACTGCTTCCTTGGTGGAAATAAGAGCCTTTTCTCAGTCCAAGATGCAAGATCCAAGCACACAGACCTGCATGCTCTATATCATTTCCCTAACTTGCTCAGTGTCCTGTAGAACTCAGTGAGGCTGCTTGGAACATTAGATGTGAAAAGACATTCTCCCTTTTCACTGGCAAAGCATTTAATAAGGAAAGGCAGAGGCCGTGAGACTCTTGAAAGCAAAGGGGTCTTCTTGGTTTTACAGTAGCAATACACATCACATTCCTTAACTGGTTGTTTATAATAGGAAGAACAGGTGACATTTATTGAACACTTTATTATGTTCAGGGGGCTTCCCAGGTGGCTCAGTGAGAAAGAATCTTTATGCCAATGCAGGAGACGCAGATTCAGTCCCTGGGTTGGGAAGATCCCCTGGAGAAGGGAATGGCAACCCACTCCAGTATTCCTGCCTGGGAAATCACATGGACAGAAGAGCCTGGCAGGTTACAGTCCATGGGGTCGCAAAGAGTTGGACATGACAGAGCACGAGGCTTCCCTTCCCTATAATCTTGTAAGACAAGTATTATTATTATCCCCCCATTTCATGGTTGAAAAGACTGAGGCCAGAAAGGCAAAATGATTTGCCAGTGATGACTTAGCTGTTCGTTTATGGAACAGAAATAAAATTCAGTTCTATCCAACTCCAAAATTGACATATTTAACCACTCAGTCTCTAATGCCAAGACCAAAAGAAGAGATATTATTGGACTTGTCTAAAATTGTGTTTGTGTATGTGAGGGTTTGGGGGGGTTTCTGTGTATTTGTATATAAAAAGGAAGAAGATTTTATTTTCCAGTCTATTTGGTCTCAGGAAGAAAATGCTGTGAATTAGTAGCATGGTAGATTTCTGGCCTGGCCAACTGATATGTGTCAAAATAAAAAAATCAGTGTGTTAAAACTACTGTCTTTTTATCAAATAATATAAAGAAGTAATTTCTCCCTCTAAAGTTAACATCTTAAGAGATTACCCAGCACCCAATTCCTTCTCAGGGGTGGAATCCCACTCTTGATATCATCTCCAAAGCCCACATTTCTGCCTTGGTAGGGCAGATAGCCAGATCTTTTAGCCCCAGTAACAAAACAGACATCAGTAATTCTGACATTCTCTGCGTTTCTCAGAGATCCTTCAGTCCTTTCTCCTCCTTTTCACTAAATTCCTTGAAAATGTTCCCCCAGATACATTTCAGTTACCACAAACACAAAGCCTTCTTCCCAACCACCCATGATAAAATTGCTATTAGTGACAAAAAGAAAAACTCATAGATAGATGATTTTATTTGCAAAACAGAAATGCAGACACAGACGTGGAGAACAAATGTATGGACACCAAGGAGGAGAAGGGGAATGGGATGATCTGGGAGGTTGTGATTGACATGTATATACTATTATGTGTAAAATAGATAACTAATGAGAACCTACTTATAGCTTAGGGAACTCTACTCAATACTCTGTGGTGACCTAAATGGGAAAGAAATCCAAAAAATGAGGGGACACACACACACACACGTAGCTGATTCACTTTGCTGTATAGTAGAAATGAACACAATGTTGTAAAGCAACTATACTCCAATAAAAATTACTTTTTAAAAAAACCTTAATCAGTACATGTTACTACTTTTTGAGGGAAACACAGGAAACTAAAATATGTTCCCTTACAGCCAACAACTCTGTTCATAGTGGGGAACCAGATATGGCCTGTCTGAGAGAGAGGAAACAGGTAAACAGAATTCTCAGAAGCATAGAAATACTTTCCTCTCAAGCTACTCTCCCTCACATGACTGAGCTGTCAGGGCTAGAAGCAGAGGCGGAAGGTGGGCTAGGTATGAAAAAACTAGCTTTCCCATCAGAGTTAAGCAAAGGGGAATTAGCGCCCAGTGCAACCAGAAACTCAAGTGCTCTCTCCATTTTGCTCTCTCACTCTGCAGTTTTTATTCTCACTATTTTTAGACATTTTCTGTGTGGCTCTGACACACACAGGCTCACAAACACATCCTGCTCCATAGCTTCTCTGTCCCTGGTTCCACTCTGTCAATATGACTTCCAGTTTGCCAGTGAAACTACAAAGAAATACCATAGATATGGTCTACATTTGCATACAGATCAGAAACTGTTCCATTTTTTGTACATATAATCACAGACACACACACATACCCCAACACCTACATCTCCTATAGGGACATCTCCCTTTTCACAAAAGGATGCTCCTGAAAATCCAGCAAATATGAAAATTTTTATAGGTGAAAGTCAATTTTAACTCTAATTTTAGTGACTTTCTTAAATCATTTTCATGCTTACAAGCTTTTATTACAGTAAATAAAATTTTCTTTGATAGCGGGCACAAAAAATAAATAAAACATGGATGAAACATGATAAAACATTACCAAATACTAGTTATCATCATTATTCACTAAGCATGTAGGAGTGATAATGGGTACAATTTTAAGGGCTCTGCTATAAGCCAGTATTACAATATGATTAATCCTTCCTTAATGTAAACATTTATACAAATGGGTTAGAATACATTGAATACAATGTAAGTCTCATTACATTGGAGCAAATCTACTTACATTAGATTGTGATTGCTCTTCATTTCTATTATATCCAAATTGGATTATAAATTTTTTAAAACAAAGATGGGTATGGCATTAAAAGACAAAGCATTGAATGAAAGGGGGTTTTAATTCCTTCTCTATTATCAACTGACTGTTTTCTATTGCTCCAAGTTCCTCATATGTATTTAAGTGGTCATAATACCGTGCTGCCCATTTAATAATATATGTGAAGACAAAAAGGTCTGTCTAGTCAAGGCTATGGTTTTTCCACTGGTCATGTATGGATGTGAAAGTTGGACTATGAAGAAAGCTGAGTGCCAAAGAATTCATGCTTTTGAACTGTGGTGTTGGAGAAGACTCTTGAGAGTCCCTTGGACTGCAAGGAGATCCAACCAGTCCATTCTAAAGGAGATCAGTCCTGAGTGTTCTTTGGAAGGACTGATGCTAAAGCTAAAACCCCAATACTTTGGCTACCTCATGCGAAGAGTTGACTCATTGGAAAAGACCCTGATGCTGGGAGGGATTGGGGGCAGGAGGAGAAGGGGAAGACAGAGGATGAGATGTCTGGATGGCATCACTGACTCGATGGACCTGAGTTTGAGTGAACTCCGGGAGTTGGTGATGGACAGGGAGGCCTGGTGCGCTGCAGTTCATGGGGTCGCAAAGAGTTGGACACAACTGAGCGAATGAACTGAACTGAACTGTGAAGACAAGACTTCCCATATAAAGCATAAGGCAGTGTACCAGGCAGAATTTTGAGATGACCCTCTGGTGTGCATATATCTTCTCTCAGTTACTCACACACAAACCTAGATGCTGCTTAAAGAGATTTTGAAGATATAATTACAGTTCCAAATCAGTTGATCCTAAAATGAGGAGATTATCTGAGTGGACCTGACCTATGATATGAGCCTTTAAATCTGAGATTTGATTTCTTTCATCAGTGTCTTATAATTTTCTGTATATAGCTCCTTTGTCTCCTTAGGTAGGTTTATTCCTAGGTATTTTATTCTTTCTGTTGCAATGGTAAATGGGATTGATTCCTTAAATTCTCTTTCTGATTTTTCATTATTAGTGCATAGGAATGCAAGTGATTTCTGCATATTAATTTTATATCCTGTGGCCTTACTAAATTCACTGATTAGCTCTAGTAATTTTGTGATAGTATCTTTAGGGTTTTCTATGTATAGTAGCACGTCATCTACAAACAGAGTTTGACATCTTCTTTTCCAATTTGGATTCATTTTATTTCTTTTTCTTCTCTGATTGCTGTCACTAGGACTTTCAAAACTATGTTGAATAACAGTGGTAAGAGTGGGCACTCTTGTCTTATTCCTGATCTTAGAGGGAAGAAATCAAAGATGACATAAACAGATGGAGATATATTACATGCCCCTGGGCTAAAGAATCAATATTGTGAAAATTATTATCCTACCAAATGCAATCTACAGATTCAATGCTATCCCTATCAAATTACCAATGGCATTTTTCACAGATCTAGAACAAAAAATTTCACAGTTCGTATGGAAATGATATGAATAGCCAAAGCAATCTTGAGAAAAAAGAATGGAGCTGGAGGAATCAACCTTCATGACTTCAGACTATACTACAAAGTTACAGTCATCAAGACAGTATGGTACTGGCAAAAAACAGATATATAGACCAATGGAACAAGATAGAAAGCCCAGAGATAAACTCACGCACCTATGGGCACCTTATCTTTGACAAAGAAGGCAAGAATATACAATGGGGAAAAGATTGTCTCTTCAATAATTGGTGCTGGGAGAACTGGACAGCTACATGTAAAAGAATGAAATTAGAACACTTTCTAACACCATACACAAAGATAAACTCAAAACTGATTAAAAACCTAAATATAAGACCAGAAACTATAAAACTCTTAGAGGGAAACATAGGCAGACCACTATGACATAAATCACAGCAAGTTCCTCCATTACCCACCTCCAGAGAATGGAAATAAAAACAAAAATAAACAAGTGGGACCTAATTAAACTTAAAAGCTTTTGCACAGCAAAGGAAGATATAAACAAGGAAACTATAAACAAGACAACCCTCAGAATGGTAGATAATAATGGCAAATGAAACAACTGACAAAGGATTAATTTCCAAAATATACAAGCAGCTCATACGACTCAATACCAGAAAAACAAACAACCCAATCAAAAAGTGGGCAAAAGACCTAAACAGATATTTCCCCAAAGAAGATTTACAGATGGCTAATAAACACGCGAAAAGATTCTCAACATTGCTTATTATTAGAAAAATGTGAATCAAAATTACAATCAGATATCACCTCACACTGATCAGAATGGCCATCGTCAAAAAAAAAAAAATCCACAAACAATAAATGCTGGAGAAAGTGTAGAGAAAAGGAAACCCTCTTGTACTGTTGGTGAGAATGTAAACTGATGCGGACACTATGGAAGACAGTATGGAGATTCCTTAAAACACTAGGAATAAAATTACCATATGACCCATCAATCCCACTACTAAGGATATATCTTGAAGATAGCAAAATTGAAAAAGACACATATAACCCAATGTTCATTGCAGCACTATTTACAAAAGCTAGGACATGGAAGCAATCTAGATGTCCATCAACAGATGAATGGGTAAAGAAGCCATGGTACATATATGCAATAGAATACTGCTGCTGCTGCTGCTGCTAAGTCCCTTCAGTCGTGTCCGACTCTGTGTGACCCCAGAGACGGCAGCCCACCAGGCTCCCCATCCCTGGGATTTTCCAGGCAAGAACACTGGAGTGGGTTGCCATTTCCTTCTCCAATGTATGAAAGTGAAAAGTGAAAGTGACGTCGCTCAGCAGTGTCCGACTCTTAGCGACCCCATGGACTGCAGCCCACCAGGCTCCTCCATCCACGTGATTTTCCAGGCAAAAGTACTACTCAGCCATAAAAAGGAATGCATGTGAGTCAGTTCTAATGAGGTGGATCAACCTAGAGCCTATTATACAGAGTGAAGTAATTCAGAAAGAAAAAAACAAATATCGTATATTAATGCATATGTATGGAATCTCGAAAGATGGTACTAATGAACCTGTTTGCAGAGCGATGGAGATGCAGACATAGAGAACAGACTTATGGACATGGGCTCGGGGCGGGGGAGGAAGTAGAGGGTGGGATGAATGGATAAAGTAGAAGGGAAGCATATACACTACCATATGTAAAATAGATAGCCAATGGGAATTTGCTGTATGACTCAGGGAACTCAAACTGGGACTCTGTAACAACCTAGAGGGTGGGAAGGGGTGGGAGGCGGGAGGGAGGTTCATGGGGGAGGACATATGTATACCTATGGCTGATTCATGCTGACGTATGGCAGAAACCAACACAATATTGTAAAGCAATTATCCTTCAATTAAAAATAAATAAATTTTTTAAAAATCTGAGATTTTAAATACAAGAAGGACTTGATGTGCAATTGCTGGCCATTCTGCCACTCACCCAACTCAGTTCTCCTCTTCAGGTCTGATCTTTTTTGTCATGTGACCAAATGCCAGATTCTTTCTTTGTGAAAGCAGAATGATATTGATATATTAACCATAGTGGTTCCCATCCCGATTTCCTGTTATTCTTTTGCTTTTCTCATCCCTCCCACCCATACTAGAGAACTCCCTGGGCCACTGAGAGGATGAATCAGATGAGAAGCACAAGAATTATATGCTAATAGGAATCCCTGTGCCCTACCAGCCTGAGCCAATTTCTTGGGGATAACCATAGAACCCAACAGACAGATTTGGGGGCTGAAAAGTAAACAGGATCCTGTGTGCCACAGCTAAGACCCTAATACCTGCTACAGCCAAATAAATAAATAGTAAAAAAAAAAAAGTAAACAGGGCCTGTGCCTAACTTCCTGGGTGGATCCCAGAGAAGTGGCAAGCCCTGCAGAGTTAATCCTCACCAACATGTAAAAGGGGCAGTGGTGATGGTTGTGTGATGAATTTACACAAACGTGCTTGAGACAGCCTCATGGGACTTCTCCAGGGTGGTGTGAAGTGCAAGCAGATGTTTCCTATGTATCCAGAAGTAGCTGAGAGAGAGAGCTGAAGTTGGAGGGACTTAGCTATCAGAACAAGAAGAATTCAACAGTGGCTGTATACCACAGTGGAAAGAAGAAACACCTCAAACATAGATGTCATCTATAGCTGGAGGCAGGGAGGGAGTTGGTACTCTAAATTCACTAAGGAAACCCTGAACTGACTGAGATTGCTTAAAGATAAAAAGACTGAAATTAATTTTCTGCCCACTGGCTCAATGGAAGCTGAAAACAAATAGAGAAAAAAAAATGTTCTATTTTCAGCACATGTAAGTAATACGGACTTGTAACTGAGCAGGACCCTATGGGGCCTTCCCAAGACAGACCCCTCCCCATGTCCTCTGCTTTAGCTGCTCTCTGAGTACCTAGACAATAGTATTTGATGGCCATTTGCTGAGTTGTTTTACAGATGCTAAAACCTCCACCAAAGGGAAGAAATTAACTACCTGATGATCACAAGCATATACACCCCAGGCCTACCGGATGGAGCCTGAGGTTTGACAGTGTTATCCCTGTGACAGAGCCCTGTTACTGCACCATCAGCCAATCAGAGAATTGTGCACAAGCTGATCACAAACCCTGCAACTCCCCTTCCTCACCTGGCCTTTTAAAATGCTCCCCTGAAACCCGTGGGGGCATTCTGGTGTTTTGAGAAGTCGTTGCCCTGAACTCCTTGAAATAAACCCTGCACTTTCCTTCTCAATAACCTGGTTTCAGTAGATTGTCTTTACTGCACATGGGTGAGCAGACCCAAGTTCAGTAACCGACTGAGATTCATATCTACTATATTTGCTTCTGATCGAGGCTCTTCATAAAGGAAGGAATTTGATGGCCCCAGTTTGCATGGAAGGCTGTGGGGTCACAAACCAGTGAGGATATTGCTGTGCCTGAAGAGTCAGGTACTCATCCCAGGTCCAATAAGGAAAAGCAAGTCTGAAGTTTATTAGTAAAGGTAGGATGACTATAAAAGAACTCTCCTACAGATAAATAGGAGGGATCTGACTGGCAGGGGCTTCCCTGATGGCTCAGTGGTAAAGAATCTGCCTGCAATACAGGAGACCCAGGTTGGGGTCTCCTAGATGGGGAAGATCCCTTGGTGGGGAAGATCCCCTGGAGAAGAGAATGGCAACCCACTCCAGTATTCTTGCCTAGGAAATCCCATGGACAGAGCAGCCTGGAGGGCTACAGTCCATGAGGTCACAAAGAGTCGGACACAACTAAGAGAATAAACCACCACTACCATCTGAGTGGTAAAATACGGCATAAAACTTCTAGAACTACATGAAGCAGAAAGAGCAGTCAATTTTTAAGTAAAATTAAAAATAAAATAAAATTTAAAAAAAGAAATCTCTGTGGCTTAACACAAAATGGTTTAACGATTTGTTTCAATGCTGAGAAATAAACATGAGTGACGTGGATTGTAGGGTCTCATATAAATCGTGGGGTAGGGTGAGAGGAGGGCTCTGCTCCAGGCAGTTATTCAGATATGTGGGCTCTTTCCACTATGTGGCATCTTTTAGGGCCACTGAGCCCTCCACCAGCTCCTATTCATCCAGCAGGCAGATTTTGAAGAGACAGTGAATGGACGAATACAAGGGATGTTTCAGTGGGCAAGGCTAGAAGTGGCGCTCATCATTTCAGGACACATTTCAGTGGCGACAACTGTAACACAGTCCAATCTAGAGCAGGAGGGCAGGGAAGGGCATGTGGTTCTATGCTTAGGAAGAAGAGGAGACGCAGACATCAGTGAGCCCTGGGCACTAACCAGGCCGTGAGGATGGATGAAAGGCCAAACCAAGGGGTGGTAGTAACTGTCCTTTCTCTCATTCCAAAAGGCTGTGTACAATGCTTTTCACTAAGTAGATGCTTAAAGAGCAAAATCTATGATAATAAGAAGTTCCCTGAAATAGTATCTGTTTTTAGAGTAAATGTTACCAAAATAGATAACCAACGCTCTGGAGAAGACAGAAACAAGTGAAGTGCCTCATGCTAAAAGCTGCCTGACTGAAGGTTTCAGACAAAAGCAAAAAGTGTGAGCAAGTCACTTGGAAAGCTGTAATCACGGACCCTGATTACAGACATAATAAGCCACAAAGCTCGGAATTTTATCCTGTGTCAAAGCCTCCAGGTATGGATCATTTTTGAATCTCATTTTTATCCTAAACAAAATGTGAGGAGACAACCAGCAAAAGCCAACCAAAAAAGTCAGAGTCCCCTTGACGAATTTTCTCATTTTGCTCTTAAGGGAACACAGACCACAAGCACTCAGAAAGAACCATGGACATGCAAACCCCAACCTTCCAGAGTGCAAAATATCGACAAACCATATCTACAGTATGCATTGTGGTGTTTTCTTTTGTAAATTAAATCCCACTTTTAAAAAAACAATTTCCAGAAAACTATGAAAGTGTTACCGAAGCCAAGCTCACTCTGCTCACTACATGACAGGCCAGTAAGTCGGGAAAAGAGGTGTTGAAGCAAGGAATAGGGAATGTATTTGGAAAGCCAGCAGATCAAAAAGATGGCAGATTAGTGTCTCAAAACAACCACCTTATGGGGTTCTGGATGCCAGTTTCTTTTATAGAACACAGAGAAGGAGGAGGTGAGGAAGTAAAGTAAAAAAGCAAATAAGTAAAAAAGTAAAGTAACCTTGCAAATAACTCCTGGAATAGCCAGTCTAGGGTGGTGTAGGGATACTATGTTACCTTCTTTTTGCAGCCATTTCACAGATGGACAAGGTCAGAATAGTACCCTGAACAAAGGCACTTCAGTTTAACATTCAGGCAGAGGGGCAGGGGTCCCTGATGTAGACCATTATGTGTGGACAGTATCCTTTTAGTGAACAAAAGCAACCAGAAGCAAAGGTTAAGGTAAAAGAAACAAATCCAACACCATAGTCAGATTTTGTTCTTCTCTGTAAACAAAAATATTTAAGGCATGTATGTATTCAAGTTGTAAGTCAGGGAATTTGTGCAATTGTTACTTTTTTTTCCTATTTGCCATGGGTTTTTAAAAACTTAAGGTTTCTCTAGGAATGGAGAAAAATATAAGGAATACTAATTTGTAGCTTTAAAAGATTATTTTTTAAATGTACAGAGATCTTCTTCCTTAAGGCTTTTAAGATTCTAATCTGAAAATCAGCTGTAACAGTTACATTTTCATGGTTACAGGTATATATGGTCAGCCTGCAGTTAGCCAAAAAACTCCATTCTGTGAGCATTTTGTTTAAAAGAGGCTTTCCCAAGAATAATTATTAAATGAATAAATAATGAAATTGAACCAACTTGACTGCACATGTCCCTGGCTGATCTATAGATCTAAATGTCTTCTGAAGCACAAATTGCCTGACATTTTATCTTTGGACGAATATTGCTGCCAATCAGTCACTTACCCTTTCAAATGTTGCATTCATTTCCCCACAGGAAACTTTATGAACCCCAAAATGCTAAAACAAAACTGGGAGGATCTGTATTCACAGGCTTTTAGGGGCTGTCTGAGGGTTCCCATAGAGGTTTTCTTCATGTTGAATGACTGCAGACAAATCCTGCTGGTTGCCCAGACCAAGTTCATCCAAGACAAGAGGCTAGTCTCCTGATGAGGAAAAGCATTCTCTTTCCCAGGGAGTGACCTTGTCAAATTTGAAGGTCACAGCTTATCTCCTTCCTCTCTGTTAGAGTACTTACTCAACAACTGAGATAAGTTATCTTTAGCTTAAGAGCAGACGTTTAGAGCTCACAGAACAAGTACTCCACAATAATGTCCCTACTGAGCATTCTGAAAATTCTCTCTCTTCTTTCATATAAACCTTTTTACTCATTCAAAATCTATATTGACTTGACCTAAACTGTAATAGAGTACACGTTGTTGCTCTTTTGGAAGAAGGATTTATTGAGCAAATAAACAGTAGGTTTATTACATAAGTAAGTTGGATGTGGGTCTTCATGAGCTCCAGTTTAGAAAGCACTCTCAACACACATTTCATTTTACCCCTATAATCATCCTTTGTAACAGGTTTTATTATCCCTATTTTATGGGCAAGGATACTGGGGCTTAGAAAGGGAAGGTGACTTGCTCCAGGTTTCACAGATTGGGTTGTAAATAAGGACACAGACATCGTCGTCATCAACATCAACAACATTATTATTATAAATAATAGCATTTAGTATATACTGACCAGTGATTATATAACAGGTATTTTATTAACTGTTTCACATGCATTACTGAATTTAATTTATATAGTCAGTCTGTAGATTAGGTATTATTATCTTTCCCATTTTACAGACGAAAACTAAGGTCTCAGAGAAATAGAGCAACTTGCCTGAGACCATACAGCTAATAAGTCTTAGGATATGTTTAACCTGTCTAAGAAAATGAACTGTATTTTAGAAATTTGGCAAATTCAGTTTTGAAACATAGTTATCAATTAAATATAATTTTTATCTATTCATTTTAAAAAATTGGGGAGGTGCTGTAGATGAAATATTAACAGTAGTCTGAGTTATCATAAGGTAGAAAAAATGAATTTCTATATTAATCAAATTAGATTTTTCACTCCTCCACAACCCCCACATTTTGAGTGAATTAGTGATACTTTATTATAGTTCTGGCATTTTAGAGGGATGAGAAACATCAAAATTACAATTTGAAAAAGCATATTCTTACTGTAATTGCTTTGATTTGCTTTAAGTTATGATATTAATATATTTTGAAATTTCAAACTACATGGAAAAGTTGTGAGGTTTCATACATATCAAAAGGCAGTCAAAAGTAATCATTGCTATAGTTGATTCTCCTCTCCAATGCATACACACATACAACACACTCTCTCTTTCATTTCTGGTCTTCCCACCAGGGCTTGCAGGAAAGTGTGCAAACACACAGACAGACACACAAACAGTAACTCATAGCAAAATAAGCCCCTACTATGTATCCACCAGCTCAGAACATTAGAACATGTAATATTCCTCCTGGAGCAAACAATCTGACTGGAGAAATAAAACTCACACAAGAAGAACTGAGGGAACACTTAAAGCAACAAGTGCCACCCAATGGTCAATTCTTTTGGCTGTTCATCAGGATCACCTTGGGAAATTGTTCAAATGCAGGTACCCCGGCCACATCTTCAGAGATCTGTCTGCTCTAGGGAGTCTGGCTAGTGGAGAAATGGAATATTTCCTGCCCTATCAGTAAACTAAGGATGTCATAGTCATCAGAGATTGCAGCCACCACAGATGGTGAGCTGCTGAGCCCTGAGGGAACCCAGGAAGGAAAGAACCCCTGCCATCTAGCAGGCAACAGACTGCAGCCACTCCCTATGGTGAGCCCCAAAGAAATTCAGGATGTGAAAAGACAGGATACAGGCTCCAGATAGCAGAGATGCATATCAAAGGAATGATATCAGTGAGCCCAGACTCTTGCATCTTCCAGTACATGAAAAAGTGCTAAATTCCTTAACTTGGGATATCTAATTTTCTTTAATTAACAATCATATTTTGATGTTCAGACTATCTGCTCTTTATTGTAAAACTCCTATATATTCTGGCTCCCCACCTTGCCTCCTCAGAACAGTTCTCTCTGAGGAGAGAGTTCTCTCCAAGGGTTACTTGAGATGCTACCTCCCAGATACAAAGTCCTAAAAATTTCAGTAGAATAAAACATAACTCTCAACTTTTAGGTTGTGAATAATTTTTATTCAACACCAAGTATTGATCAAATTCAGTATGAGAAAGGCTTATTGATGTTGTAGACAGAACCTGAGAATATGCTTTTGTTAGGTAGTTGGAATAGGGAAACAGAGTCCAAAATGATGGTCAGAGGAAGTAGCAACTAGAAAAAAAAAAGAGGATGCCACAGACCAGAGTAAGACCCTCAGGCAGGAAAACACACCCCATTCCCTGATTGGTCCTGGGCATAACCAATCAGACGAATGCTGGTACAATCCCCTATTTTGCATAGGGACCTGCTCAAGGGAAGAAACAACGGGATATAAAAGAGGAAAGCCAAACTGGGACAGGGCCACTCTTTCAGGGGTTTGTCCACTCTCATGCCTGGAGAGTGTACTGCTTGCTGCTTGCCCAATAAATCTTGCCTGTTTGAGCTGAACACTGGTCTGTCATTTCAGTTCTTTGCTGCAATGAGACAAGAACCGAGGAAGAAGAACCTACCTGACAGTTTCTTAATGTCTTGTTTTCAAAACAGGGCCAAATGGCAAACAAGGTCACAAGGCAATACAGAGGGCATATTCACCCAACTGGCAGAAGAAACAAATCTGGGAGGACTGGTGACAGAAACTAACCCTAATAATCTGTCTGCAATTCTATGAACAATTGGTCAAGTAGAATGCCTTGAGTGCCACCGCATTGCCTCACACTCATGCAGTAGAAAATAATACCCACGCCTACTCACACATGTGCACAAAAGGACAGTCATCCTCACACCACACATGGATAGGTACCCTGCTGCCAAGGCGAGTCCCTAGTGTCTTTGACACAGTAGAGAACTGTTTGCCACTCTGCCTGGCCACCCTTATGTTACATGGCAGCAAGCCCCTTCTGCTCGCAAACCTCCAAAATCCTAGCTGGACCTTGCATGTAAAATCCCTGAGGCTGCCAGGCTTCCAGAGGATCCTGCTATGCACATGGGAGGAAACAGAAGACCAGATGTGCTGGTCACAGAGGCAGAGTGCTCACCTCCTGCCTCAAAGAAGGACTGACTGCCTAGCTCCCAGGAATGAAGTTAGCAGACAACCTCCTCAACTACAGACTGTGGCCTCACCTGAGATCACATCCATCCGGGGACAACCGCATCCAATGACTGCATAAGGCAATGGTGTAAAACCTCCAAACCATTGCAGACCTACACAGGACAGCTCTGATGGACAGTCCTTGCTCCAGAACTTCCCCATCAGATTGACCAGCACTTTGACTGGCTTATCTCACAATTCAACTTCTGCCTCGGCCCAATCCTGCTTCTCTCCTTTCACTTCATGGGTATTAAGTCCCTAATAAATAGCTTATACCTCAAACTCTGTTTCAGCATCTGCTTCCAGAGAATCCCCCCTGTGACACCAGGTCAGACCAATTCAGTGTCAAGGCCAAGTGTACTTGGAAGAGAAAAAGGCAAGGGACTTTTGGGGCCCTTGGTCAGGGCTGCCAACACCTTGGTTGTCTCCAAGAGGCAGAAGTTTGCTTCTCTATGGCACTAAGAACTATGTACCTAGGTTTGCCCAGGTCCCTGGTACTGATGATAGATCTGATGGCAGAAAAAGCAGGGGGAGGAGGCCTTGCCCCTGGGAAGAAATTGCCATCAATATAGAGAACTAGTTAAATGCATTAGAATACACCATTACCCAGGTGGTGCTAGTGGTAAAGAACCTGCCTGCCAACGCAGGAGACATGAGAGACACAGGTTCGATCTCTGGGTTGAGAAGATCCCCTGGAAGAAGGCATGGAAACCCACAATATTCTTGCCTAGAGAATCCCATGGACAGATTAGCCTGGCAGGCGGTCCATAGGGTCACAAACAGTTGGACACGACTGAAACAACTATCAGTTCAGTTCAGTTCAGTCGCTCAGTCGTGTCCGACTCTTTGCGACCCCATGAATCGCAGCACCCCAGGCCTCCCTGTCCATCACCAACTCCCGGAGTTCACTCAAACTCATGTCCATCAAGTCACTGATGCTATCCAGCCATCTCATCCTCTGTCGTCCCCTTCTCCTCCTGCCCCCAATCCCTCCCAGCATCAGAGTCTTTTCCAATGAGTCAACTCTTCACATGAGTTGGCCAAAGTATTGGAGTTTCAGCTTTAGCATCAGTCCTTCCAATGAACACCCAGGACTGATCTCCTTTAGAATGGACTGGTTGGATCTCCTTGCAGTCCAAGGGACTCTCAAGAGTCTTCTCCAATACCACAGTTCAAAAGCATCAATTCTCTGGCGCTCAGCTTTCTTCACAGTCCAACTCTCACATCCATACATGACCACTGGAAAAACCATAGGCTTGACTAGACGGACCTTTGTTGGGAAAGTAATGTCTCTGCTTTTGAATATGCTATCTAGGTTGGTCATAACTTTCCTTCCAAAGTGTAAGTGTCTTTTAATTTCATGGCTGCAGTGACCATTTGCAGTGATTTTGGAGCCCCCAAAAAATAAAGTCTGATACTGTTTCCACTGTTTCCCCATCTATTTTCCATGAAATGATGGGACCAGATGCCATGATCTTCGTTTTCTGAATGTTGAGCTTTAAGCCAACTTTTTCACTCTCCACTTTCACTTTCATCAAGAGGATTTTTAGTTCCTCTTCACTTTCTGCCATAAGGGTGGTGTCATCTGCATATCTGAGGTTATTGATATTTCTCCCGGCAATCTTGATTCCAGCTTGTGCTTCTTCCAGCCCAGCGTTTCTCATGATGTACTCTGCATAGAAGTTAAATATCCATGCACACATAAAATGTCTACTTTGTGGATTCTCCATAAAAACAGTTATAACATAGAGGACTGGCTAAATGCATTAGAATAATCCACAGCCCTTAAAAAAGAAAAAGGTAAAAGCATATTTTCTGACATGAGAGAGTGTCCAAAATACACTGTTATCTGAATTTTAAAAAGCAAGTTTTAGAACAGCTTTTGTAATATGATGACATTTTAAAATCAACATGGTGTAGTCCCATTTTAAATAAATTTAGCTTATAAAAAATTGAAACGTTTTGATATAAAAATATTTCAGTCCCAGTTTATGTACAGCATTTGAAATAATGCAAATCTCCCCAAATTATTGTGCCATCAGCAATCACAGAATTTCAGAACTGGAAGGCCAGGCGAATTGTAAGCCATATTTACACTGATGCCACATGGTGGCGCCACTTTAGCTGATATTTCTGGCCTTCCTTTGTCAAGACTTGTCTCAAATTATTCTAATTTCTGAATTATGCTGGGCCCTGGGGAACACACTCCTTGCATAAAACACAGATGCCCTGAATACTGGTAGGTAGAACATTCTGGGGACTATATACCAATCTTAACTGGGGTTATCTCTGGAAAGTGGAAATGGGAAGGATGGGTATTATCTGTCGGTGTTACATACTTTTAATTTTATTATTTTTATATTCAGTAAGAAAGGATGTATAACAAGAAAGAATTTCTGACGAAAATAAATACTTTCTTTGGATTCTTAAGTAAAACCCCAAGTGTATTTCAAATGCCAGGCAGATGGCAGATGGCACACAGGAGGCAGAGCAGGAGGCCTGTCATCCTCTGGCCAGGCATCTGGTGCTCCATATGAAGAGTCAAAGCCAGAGTAATGTGAATGCCTCAATCCCACTGGCCCTAGCGATGTCTCTGCCTTGTCCCTGCTTTCCTCCCAGGCTCCCTCAGCACAACAGCCTCTAGCCCAGAGCCTCTGCACAACATAACCTCGCCCTTGTCCTAGTTCTGAGCCTGGAACTTCCATCAGCCTCAGAGGGAACACCTGGAGAGGAAAACTTCTGCCAGAATTGGCCAAAAACCCCAGTGGAGCTCTAAGTCACTGTGCCACTCTGACCCTCAGAGGATGGTTCAGGGGTTAGGCTGCCTGAAATAATAGGAGCACTCTCATTTGAGAGCTTACTTTGTACAGTTATCACATACTAAGTATTGTATATACATGATCTCATTTAATCCTCAGTTCAGTTCACTCGCTCAGTCATGTCTGACTCTTTGTGACCGCGTGGATTTAATCCTCACAGCTACCCTAAGGTGGGTACAATTATTACCCCATTTTACAGATGTAGAAACTGAGGCAGACCAGAAAAGTTAAAGACACCTACCCAAGGTTGTACAATAAATGACAGATTTGAATCCAGGTCTATCTGACTGAGGTGCCAGTGCTCAAGGTTTGCAGCTATTGCTTCTCTGTCCACTTGAGCCCTGAAGCAAAGCAGAACTGAATGGTCAATAGCTTGCCTAAATATCAACGGATGAATATTATTCTATGGCTTAGAACTTTTTTTTTTTTTAATTCATCTGCTTCACACAATACCCTAAAAATATGTTGTGTGCAGTTTGTATTGTGTGAGGCTTAGAACTTTTGAACCCAAATCCCAATAAATTTCTGAGCTAGAGATAGACCAGATACCTGGAAATACTGCCACTCCATCTGTTCATTCATTCATGCATTTATTCAAATCTCTACCTGGCTATGGGCCACTTCGTTTTCTGGTCACATTTTAGGTCAAGGATGAGTCCAAGGCCAGAGCTCTAGGCCCTCCTTTAGGAGATCTTTAGCAATACTGACACCTCAGAGAGTGAAAAGCATGTCATAAGACATCATCTATAGTTAGGAGGTAGAGCTGAAAGACCAGAAATAGGAGTCAAAGAAGCAACCCTGACACTGGCAGTGCTAGGAAACTGAGTATGCAACTACCCTTGAACTCTGAACCAAAGGCCTGCTATGTATAAAGCACATGGCATAACAGAACACAGTGCTGTGAGATTTTCAGCCCATGTGTATGTCGATGCCCCAGACAGCAAGGGAGCGTGCATTTCCCTTGCTCTTCCTCGGTTCTCTGATTTGCTAGACCAAGAGCCCTTTGAGGATGGGAACCAGTATATCATCCCCAATCTCCAGCACAGGGCCTGGCATAATGCTAGGGCTCAATGAATATTGGCTGAACCAATCTCTATTCATTCTATCACAAGGAAGCCCTTGATTTTGTTTTCTGCTTGGGTTTATTGTTGTCCATTCAGGAAAGTCTGGGGATATATTTACTACATGCTGGAGACAGAGGGGAATTCTAAAGAAATTGACACTACTGTCCATGTTCTGAAGGGGCTTACATCCATATTGGAAGATGAACCACAGGTATACAACACAGTTGCATAAAAATATTGGGAAGTACCAGCCATGCTCAGCTCCCAAATGCAAGTCTTAGGACTAATTCGTCCATTCAGAGAGTGCTATTATGGGCTTCCCTTGTGGCTCAGCTGCTAAAGAATCCACCTGCAATGTGGGAGACCTGGGTTTGATCCCTGGGTTGGGAAGATCCCCTGGAGAAGGGAATGGCTACGCACTCCAGTATTCTGGCCTGGAGAATTCCATGGCCTGTTCGGTCCATGGGGTCACAAAGAGTTGGACACAACTGAGCGACTTTCACTTTCTTTCTTTTATTATGGCTGCCCAGTTCTCAGGACTGTAAGCAATTCAGGATTATTCAAAGATATAACACAGAAAGAGGAAATTGGTGCATCTGAGTTAAACCCCATGTGTGTCATTTAATTCAGCAGTCCCCAACCTTGTCGGCACCAGGAACCAGTTTTGTGAAAGACAATTTTTCACAGACTGGGGCAGAGGGATGGTTTGGGGATGATTCAAGTGCACTTTATTTCTGTAATTATTGCATCAGCTCCACCTCAGATCATCAGGCACTAGAACCCAGAGGTTGGAGACCCCTGATTTAACTAACTCTGGTTTAACTAACCTGATATAACTACCATCGCTGGTTAGATGGTAGTTAAATCAGGTTAGTTTCTCCTACTTAACCCTCAGTGTACCAGGAAAAAGTTATAACCACTTACCATCTAGATCCAACACACTTTTTTATACTTTTATATTTTAAGTCATCTTACAAATAATTAACAGAAGTAAGGATAAAGGGGTAATGAAAAACAATTTTATTAGCAAGCTTAATAGGAATTTAAGCAAATTAATCAATTTTTTGTTCCATATTTTCCAGATTTTAAAGGTCTATCAACCCCAAATGGGCAACATACTTTTAATGTTGCTCAGCAACTGTCATGTACAAACCTGGAACATATCATCTTGTAAATACTGATTCCAGATTTCAAACATCTCTCTAAGAACTTCTGCTTTGTCATTGCTTCTGGTTCTTCTTCATACATGTAAAATGTCAAAATGTTATACTTTTGAAAACTTGATGGCTCATAATTTTGCTGAAGAGAGGATGGCCACCTTTACTCCACAATAGCAAAACATTTTCATTTTTAGAATCCTAAATACTGATTAGAATGACTGATTCAATGATGTTTTATTTTTCATTTCCATATCATCTTTTTCCATCCATTTACCTTTGAATATGCATCTGCTTTCAGCATGTCTCCACTTATGAATTATATCAAGTAACTTTCCATGCAGAAATATTATAAAAGAATAATGTCATATGTCCTTTTAGCAAAACAGGGTAGTCCACATTCATATAACAAAATATTGCCTGATGAAGTCCTTCCTACTGAATGAGTAGCTGGATGGGAATATCATGTTTCCTTTTTGTCCTTGGAAATACACTGCTACCTCAAAGATGCTTGAGTTTGAAAAACTGTATCTAAGACATCCAGGATATTGACATTTGTAGACTCACAGTCTGAGATTTCACTAATGTGATCAATTCTGCCATCACCATTAGTCTGGAGTGCTGCTGTCTCTTTGGATTCATCTTCTGACTTATCTAATAATTGGGAAACATCATCCTCTGTCAATTTTCTTCTCTTAGAAGAAAAGTAAAACTTCTGAATTTTCAACTGTGTTTCATGAAAGCCTTTAAAAACCCACAAAGATATGTTTTCAGACTTCTTGATACATTTTTGAAGAAGATGCATGATTTCAGGCAACACAGTAAAAAACTGAAAGTGGTATAAAGGTGATGATTTATTCCAGAATTGCATTATCCCTCTGGGATATTCCAGACTTCTACTATTTTCTTATTATTCTCTAGTTTTTCACCATAGTTGAGAATAATTGATGAGCGGATGGTGATTGCAGCCATGAAATTAAAAGACGCTTATTCCTTGGAAAGAAAGTTATGACCAACATAGACAGCATATTAAAAAGCAGAGACATTACTTTGCCAACAAAGGTCCGTCTAGTCAAGGCTATGGTTTTCCAGTGGTCATGTATGGATGTGAGAGTTGGACTATAAAGAAAGCTGAGTGACAAAAAATTGATGCTTTTGAACTGTGGTGTTGGAGAAGACTCTTGAGAGACCCTTGGACAGCAAGGAGGTCCAACCAGTCCATCCTAAAGGAGATCAGCCCTGGGTGTTCATTGGAAGGACAGATGCTGAAGCTGAAGCTCCAATACTTTGGCCACCTCATGCAAAGAGTTGACTCATTGGAAAAGACCCTGTTGCTGGGAGGGATTGGGGGCAGGAGGAGAAGGGGACGACAGAGGATGAGATGGCTGGATGGCATCACCGACACAATGGACATGGGTTTTGATGGACTCCGGGAGTTGGTGATGGACAGGGAGGCCTGGCGTGCTGCATTTCATGGGGTCGCAAAGAGTTGGACATGACTGAGCAACTGAACTGAACTGAATAATGAAATAACTCCTGAGACATTGAAATAGCAAAATGTTTCAAGATGTGGATCTTCCTCAACTTGTGACAGGGCTGCTGCTGCCATTTAGTCATCTCTAAGTCATGTTACATCATTAGTAGAAAATATAAAGTAAAAAATGCACTAACACACCTACCCTACAAAAAAAAAACAGCATAGCCTACCTTAAAAGTGCTCAGAACAAGTGTTATTAGCCAACAGTTGAGCAAAATCATCTAACACAAAGCCTGTTTTATAATAAAGTGTGGAATAGCTCATGTAATTTATTGAATATGGTACTGAAAGTGAAAAGCAGACTGTCTGTGTGGGCACAGAGGGGTTGTAAGTGTCTTGTTTGTCAACCCTCATGATCGAGTGGCTGACTGGGAGCCGTGGCCTGCTGTGCTACCCAGCATCACGAGAGTATCTACAGCATGTCATTAACCCAGGAAAAGATCAAAATATGAAGTAGGGTTTATACTGAATGCATATTGCTTTCACATCATCATCATAAAGTCTAAACATCGTAAGTCACAGATTGTCTATATAAGAAAAATAAGATCAGTAAGATACCATACTGTATTTTAACTTTATAAAAGGGTTCAAAGGACTCATATGGTAATTGCAAGACACAATAAGTTGTATTCCGTACTTAAAAGACAATAATCCTTACAACTAGTTAGAAGTGTTCAAAATAGACACTTAAAAAAAATAAAATTGGGTCCAATAAACTCTGATGATATACCAAGGGTTAAATCTTCCAAAGGTTCCCAGGTGCCTTCAGCGTAAAGTACTTGACAAAAAGGACCCTGCTAATCTGACTCTTGCTTACCATTCTAGCTGCATCACTGGACTCTCTCCACTCCACTGCAAAACCTTGCATTCCATGCTCCAGTCCTGTCAAACCAGGAGTTGTTTCACACTTCTGTGTCTCTGCTCATACTATTTCCTCTGCTTATAAATGCCTCCCCTCCCCCATCTGCTCGGCGAACTTGCATTCTTAACTAAGCTAACACCTCCTCCAAGAAGCCTTCCTGGATCCCTTCCTCAGCTCAGCTTCCCCGAACTAGCTGCACTCGACAGCACCTTCAGCTTACCCTGCTCATCGTGTGCTAACACACCCTCTTGTCTATCTTCCTTCCAGCCAGTATATTTCTGTAAGTCAAGAATTGTTGCTAATTCATACCCATAAATTCAGCATCTGGGCACTCAGTAAATGTTTATTAAATGAACAAGTAAATGAGTGAATACTCTAGCAGGTATGGGACAGAAGGTTTCTATTGGAGTACCCTGGGAAATAAGACTTGAAAAGGAGTAGCGCCAAACTATGGAGGACTTCGAGTAAGGATCCTTACCTTTATTAGAGTATCCTATAGTTTAATAGACCTTCAAACACTGATTTCATTTAATCTTCCAACAATCCTATAAAGTTGACAGAGCAGACAGATGAGGAAGTGGATTCTCTGATTCATCAAGTATTATGAATTAGCTTAAGGACATACTGCTAATTAGAAACTGAGATGTTCTGGCCCTTGGTTCAATGCTCTATTACACCAGAGTAACTCCAGGCTGAAGTGGTTTGCCATTCCCTTCTCCAGTGGACCACATTCTGTCAGATCTCTCCACCATGACCCGCCCATCTTGGGTGGCCCCACAGGGCATGGCTTAGTTTCACTGAGTTAGACAAGGCTGTGGTCCATGTGATCAGATTGGCTAGTTTTCTGTGATTATGGTTTCAGTGTGTCTGCCCTCTGATGCCCTCTCGCAACACCTACCATCTTACTTGGGTTTCTCTTACCTTGGACGTGGGGTATCTCTTCATGGCTGCTCCAGCAAAGTGCAGCTGCTGCTCCTTACCTTGGACGAGTGTATCTCCTCACAGCCGCCCCTCCTGACCTTGAACAAGGAGTAGCTCCTCTTGGCCCTCCTGTGCCCACACAGCCACAGCTCCTTGGGCATGGGGTTGCTCCTCTTGGCCGCGCTTCTGCGTGGTCCATCGCAGCCAGTGCACTTCACCATATTGACAGAATGTGGTCCAATGGAGAAGGGAATGGCAAACCACTTCAGTATTCTTGCCTTGAGAACCCCATGAACAGTATGAAAAGTCAAAATGATAGGATACTGAAAGAGGAACTCCCTGGGTCGGTAGGTGCCCAATATGCTACTGGAGATCAGTGGAGAAATAACTTCAGAAAGAATGAAAGGATGAAGCCAAAGCAAAAACAATGCTCAGTTGTGGATGTGACTGGTGATAGAAGCAAGGTCCGATGCTGTAAAGAGCAATATTGCATAGGAGCCTGGAATGTCATGTCAATGAATCAAGGCAAATTGGAAGTGGTCAAACAGGAGATGGAAAGATTGAACATTGACATTCTAGGAATCAGCAAACTAAAATGGACTGGAATGGGTGAATTTAACTCAGATGACCATTATATCTACTACTGTGGGCAGGAATCCCTTAGAAGAAATGGAGTAGCCCATTGTGGTCAACAAAAGAGTCCGAAATGCAGTACTTGGATGCAATCTCAAAAATGACAGAATGATCTCTGTTCGTTTCCAAGGCAAACCATTCAATATCAGAGTATTCCAAGCCTATGCCCCAACTAGTAACATTGAAGAAGCTGAAGTCAAATGGTTCTATGAAGACCTACAAGACCTTCTAGAACTAACACCCAAAAAAGATGTCCTTTTCATTATAGGGGACTGGAATGCAAAAGTAGGAAGTCAAGAAACACCTGGAGTAACAGGCAAATTTGGCCTTGGAGTATGGAATGAAGCAGGGCAAATGCTTCTTTGAAATAGTTTTGCCAAGAAAACGCACTAGTCATAGCAAACACCCTTTTCCAACAGCACAAGAGAAGACTCTATACATGGACATCACCAGATGGTCAACACCAAAATCAGACTGATTATATTCTTTGCAGCCAAAGATGGAGAAGCTCTATACAGTCAGCAAAAACAAGACCGGGAGCTGACTGTGCCTCAGATCATGAACTCCTTATTGCCACATTCGGACTGAAAATTGAAGAAAGTAGGGAAAACCACTAGACCATTCAGGTATGACCTAAATCAAATCCCTGATGATTATACAGTGGAAGTGAGAAATAGATTTAAGGGACTAGATCTGATAGACAGAGTGCCTGATAAACTATGGACGGAGGTTCATGACATTGTACAGGAGACAGGGATCAAGACCATCCCCATGGAAAAGAAATGCAAAAAAGCAAAATGGCTGTCTGAGGAGGCCTTACAAATAGCTGTGAAAAGAAGAGAAGCAAAAAGCAAAGGAGAAAAGGAAAGTTATAAGCATGTGAATGCAGATTTCCAAAGAATAGCAAGGACAGATAAGAAAGCCTTCCTCAGTGACCAATGCAAAGAAATAGAGGAAAACAACAGAATGGGAAAGACTAGAGATCTCTTCAAGAAAATTAGAGATACCAAGGGAACATTTCATGCAAAGATGGGCTCAATAAAGGACAGAAATGGTCCAGAAATGGACCTGACAGAAGCAAAAGATATTAAGAAGAGGTGGCAAGAATACACAGAAGAACTATACCAAAAAGATCTTCATGACCAAGATAATCACAAAGGTGTGATCACTCACCTAGAGCCAGACATCCTGGAATGTGAAGTCAAGTGGGCCTTAGGAAGCATCACTACAAACAAAGCTAGTGGAGGTGATGGAATTCTGTTGAGCTATTCCAAATTCTAAAAGATGATGCTGTGAAAGTGCTACACTCAATATGCCAGCAAATTAGGAAAATTCAGCAGTGGCCACAGGACTGGAAAAAGTCAGTTTTCATTCCAATCCCAAAGAAAGGCAATGCCAAAGAATGCTCAAACTACCACACAATTGAACTCATCTCACACGTGAGCAAAGTAATGCTCAAAATTCTCCAAGCCAGGCTTCAACAGTACATGAAGCATGAACTTCCAGATGTTCAAGCTGGATTTAGAAAAGGCAGAGGAACCAGAGATCAAATTGCCAACATCCATTGGATCATCGAAAAAGCAAAAGAGTTCCAGAAAAACATCTACTTCTGCTTTATTGACTATGCCAAAGCCTTTGACTGTGTGGATCACAACAAACTGTGGAAAATTCTTCAAGATATGGGAATGCCAGACCATCTCACCTGCCTCCTGGGAATTCTGTATGCAGGTCACGAAGCAACAGTTAGAACTGAACATGGAACAACAGATGGGTTCCAAATCGGGAAAGGAGTACGTCAAAGCTGTATATTGTCACTGTGCTTATTTAACTTATATGCAGAGTACATCATGAGAAATGCTGGACTGGCTGAAGCACAAGTTGGAATCAAGATTGCAGGGAGAAATATCAATAACCTCAGATATGCAGATGACACCACCCATATGGCAGAAAGTGAAGAGGAACTAAAGAACCTCTTGATGAAAGTGAAAAGGAGACTGAAAAAGTTGGCTTAAAACTCAACATTCAGAAAGCGAAGATCATGGCATCTGGTCCCATCACCTCGTGGCAAATAGATGGGAAAATAGTGGAAACATTGACAGACTTTATTTTGGGGGCTCCAAAATCAATGCAGATTGTGATTGCAGCCATGAAATTAAAAGATGCTTGCTCCTTGGAAGAAAAGCTATGACCAACCTAGACAGCTAATTAAAAAGCAGAGATATTACTTTGCCAACGAAGGTCTATCTAGTCAAAGCTATGGTTTTTCCAGTAGTCCTGAATGGATGTGAAAGTTGGACCATAAAGAAAGCTGAGCACCGAAGAATTGATGCTTTTAAACTGTGGTGTTGGAGAAGACTCTTGAGAGTCCCTTGGACTGCAAGGAGATCCAACCAGTCCATCCTAAAGGAAATCAGTCCTGATATTCATTGGAAGGACTGATGTTGAAGCTGAAACTCCAGTACTTTGGCCACATGATGTGAAGAACTGACTCATTTGAAAAGACCCTGATGCTGGGAAAGATTGAGGGCAGGAGGAGAAGGGGATGACAGAGGATGAGATGGTTTGAGGGCATCACCAACTCAATGGAGATGAGTCTGAGTGAACTCTGGGAGTTGGTGATGGACAGGGAGGCCTGGTGTACTGCAGTCCATGGGGTCTCAAAGAGTTAGACATGACTGAGTGACTGAACTGAACTGATTCCATAAATTGGGGCTTCCCAGGTGGCTAAGTGGTAAAGAATCCACCTGCTAATGCAGGAGCCACAGATTCGATCCCTGGGTTGGGAAGATCCCTGGAGAGGGAAATGGCAACCCATTCCAGTATTCTTGTCTAGGAAATCCCATGGACAGAGGGGCCTGGTGGGCTACAGTCCATGGGGTCCCAAAGAGTCAGATACAACCTAGTGACTAAACAACAACATTTCATAAATTACTCTACACACAAACAATAATTATTAAAATGATGTTAGCAAATATGTACTCCATACAAGGTCTGATTTCTTTGTTTTATTGTGTTTGTGTCTTAAAACTGTCTAAACTTAGCTCAAATGCATGAAATGTATGTGTTGGTCACTCAGTCGTGCCCAACTCTTTGCCCGAGTCCATGTCATTTTCCAGGCAAGAATACTGGAGTGGGTTGCCATGCCCTCCTCCAGGGGATCATCCCAACACCAGGATTAAACCTGCATCTCTTATGTCTCCTGTGTTGACAGACAGGTTCTTTACCACTAGCACCACCTAGGAAGCCCATCCTCTACTATACCTACTGAAAACTCATCTCCCTCTTACCCACTATTCCACCCTCAGTTCAGTTCAGTAGCTTAGTCGTGTCCAACTCTTCATGACCCCATGGACCACAGCATTCCAGGCCTCTCTGTCCATCACCAACTCCCAGAGTTTACTCAAACTCATCTCCATTGAGTCAGTGATGTCATCCAGCCATCTCATCCTCTGTCATCCCCTTCTAGCCTGCCTTCAATCTTTCCCAGCACCAGGGTCTTTTCAAATGAGTCAGCTCTCCACATCAGGTGGCCAAAGTATTGGAGTTTCAGCTTCAACATCAGTCCTTCCAATGAACACTCAGGACTGATCTCCTTTAGGATAGACTGGTTAGATCTCCTTGCAGTCCAAGGGACTCTCAAGAGTCTTCTCCAACATCACAGTTCAAAAGCATCAATTCTTCAGTGCTCAGCTTTCTTTATAAGTCCAACTCTCACATCCATACATGACTACTGGAAAAACCATAACCTTGACGAGACAGACCTTTGTTGGTAAAGTAATGTATCTGCTTTTTAGAGACAGCAAAAGAGACACAGATATAAAGAACAGACTGTTGGACTCTGTGGGAGAAGGCGCGGGTGGGATGATTTGAGAGACTAGCATTGAAACATGTATATTTAACATATGTGAAACAGATAACCAGTCCAGGTTTGATGCATGAGACAGTGTGCTCAGCGCTGGTGCACTGGGATGGCCCTGAGGGATGGGATGGGGAGGGAGGTGGGAGGAAGGGTCAGGATGGGGAACACATCAACCCATGGCTGATTCATGTGAATGTATGGCAAAAACCACCACAATATTGTAAAGTAATTAGCCTCCAGTTAAAATTAAAAAAATAAACAGAAACACAGGTAAATAAATAAATAAATAAAGTAATGTCTCTGCTTTTTAATATGCTGTCTAGGTTGGTTCTAACTTTCCTTCCAAGGAGTAAGCATCTTTTAATTTCATGGCTGCAGTCACAATCTGCAGTGATTTTGGAGACCCAAAAATAAAGTCGGCCACTGTTTCCCCATCTATTTGCCATGAGGTGATGGGACCAGATGCCATGATCTTCATTTTCTGAAAGTTGAGCTTTAAGCCAACTTTTTCCCTCTCCTCTTTCACTTTCATCAAGAGGCTCTTTAGTTCTTCACTTTCTGCCCTCACTAGTTCCACCCTCACTAGTTATTCATTGATCCTGAAATCAGTATCATTGAATCCCCTTTTTTCTTTTTCAGCCACATGGGGTCTTAGTTGCCACACACAGGATCTTTGCTGCAGTGCACAAGCACAGGTTCCTCTGTAGTTGTGGCCCATGTGCTCCAGAGCACTAGTGCTATAGTTGCAGCACTAAGGCGTAACCCCATGACATGCGGGATCTTAGCTCCCTGACAAGGGATCAAACTCACATAACCTGCCCTGGAAGGTAGATTCTCAACCGCTGGACCACTAGGGAAGTCCTTGAATCACTTCTTAAGTTTAGCTAACAACAGCAAGACATTGCCTCCGAGGACCTGCTTCTATGGTTAGGTGTCATCTGGTACATCAGTTCAGTTGCTCAATCATGTCTGACTCTTTGCGACCCCATGAACTTCAGTACTCCAGGCT
Organism: Bos grunniens; assembly: GCF_055505025.1. Lineage (NCBI taxonomy): Eukaryota > Metazoa > Chordata > Mammalia > Artiodactyla > Bovidae > Bos > Bos grunniens. The sequence continues at coordinate 141,249,574 of NC_141194.1, forward strand.
TCCCTGTCCATCACCAACTCCCAGAGCTTGCTCAAACTCATCCATTGAGTCAGTAATGCCATTCAACCATCTCATCCTGTCATCCCCTTCTCCTCCTGCCTTTAATTTTCCCCAGCATCAGGGTCTTTTCTGATGAGTCAGTTCTTTGCATCAGGTGGCCAAAGTATTGGAGCTTCAGCTTCAACTTCAATCCTTTCAATGAATATTCGGGACTGATTTCCTTTAGGATTGACTGGTTTGATCTCCTTGCTGTCCAAGGGACTCTCAAGAGTCTTCTCCAACACCACAGTTCAAAAGCATCAATTCTTTAGCACTCAGCTTTCTTTATAGTCCAACTCTCACATCCATACATGACTACTGGAAAAACCATAGCTTTTACTAGATGGACTTTGTTGGCAAAGTAATGTCTCTGCTTTTTAATATGCTGTCTAGGTTGGTCATAGCTTTTCTTTCAAGGAACAAGCATCTTTTAATTTCATGACTGCAGTCACCATCAGCAATTATTTTGGAACCCAAGAAGATAAAGTCTCTCACTGTTTCCATTGTTTCCCCATCTATTTGCCGTAAAGTGATGGGACCAGATGCCATGATCTTCATTTTTTGATTGTTGAGTTTTAAGCCAGCTTTGTCAACCTCCTCTTTCACTTTCATCAAGAGACTCTTTAGTTCTTCATACCACTCTTTCTGCCAAAAGAGTGGTATCATCTGCATACCTGAAGTTATTGATGTTTCTCCTGGCAATCTTGATTCCAGCTTGTGCTTCATCCAGCTTGGCATTTCGCATGATGTACTCTGCACAGAAGTTAAATAAGCAGGGTGACAATATACAGCCTTGACGTACTCCTTTCCCAATTTGGCACCAGTCATTGTTCCATGTTTAACTTATATGCAGAGTACATCATGAGAAATGCTGGACTGGAAGAAACACAAACTGGAATCAAGATTGCCGGGAGAAATATCAATAACCTCAGATATGCAGATGACACCACCCTTATGGCAGAAAGTGAAGAGGAACTCAAAAGCCTCTTGATGAAGGTGAAAGTGGAGAGTTAAAAAGTTGGCTTAAAGCTCAACATTCAGAAAATGAAGATCATGGCATCCGGTCCCACCACTTCATGGGAAATAGATGGGGAAACAGTGGAAACAGTGTCAGACTTTATTTTTCTGGGCTCAAAAATCACTACAGATGGTGACTGCAGCCATGAAATTAAAAGACGCTTACTCCTTGGAAGGAAAGTTATGACCAACCTAGATAGCATATTCAAAAGCAGAGACATTACTTTGCCAACAAAGGTTCGCCTAGTCAAGGCTATGGTTTTTCCTGTGGTCATGTATGGATGTGAGAGTTGGACTGTGAAGAAGGCTGAGCGCTGAAGAATTGATGCTTTTGAACTGTGGTGTTGGAGAAGACTCTTGAGAGTCCCTTGGACAGCAAGGAGATCCAACCAGTCCATTCTGAAGGAGATCAGCCCTGGGATTTCTTTGGAAAGAATGATGCTAAAGCTGAAACTCCAGTACTTTGGCCACCTCATGTGAAGAGTTGACTCAATGGAAAAGACTCTGATGCTGGGAGGGATTGGGGGCAGGAGGAGAAGGGGACGACAGAGGATGAGATGGCTGGATGGCATCACTGACTCGATGGACGTGGGTCTCAGTGAACTCGGGAGTTGGTGATGGACAGGGAGGCCTGGCGTGCTGCGATTCATGGGGTCGCAAGAGTCGGACATGACTGAGCAACTGATCTGATCTGATCTGATTGTTCCATGTATGGTTCTAACTTGCTTCTTGACCAGGATACAGATTTCTCAGGAGACACATAAGGTGGCCTGGTATTCCTATATCTTTGAGAATTTTCCACAGTTTGATATGATCCACACAGTCAAAGGCTTTGACATAGTCAGTAAAGCAGATGTTTTTCTAGAATTATCTGGTATATAAACAGAACTTATTACATGTTTGGCAACTGAGGGACAGAGTGGAAAGTGGGAATGGCATGAGAGAGAGAAGGTGTGGACTTGTACCACGAGGATGGATTTGTTTGTTAAGTGTATTGTGTTGTCACCATGGAAAACAGACTCAGCTGCTAGGGCTTGAGCCCTGCTTGGTTCTGGGTCCCTGCAGCTCCTCTCTCCTTCCAAATAGATCACTTGCCCCCATCAGTAGTCTAAACCTCACTTAGGTTCTAAGTCTCATGCAGACCAGTGGCAGGAAGTCCAAAGGGGCTTCTCACAGTGCTTAGGGCTTCACCACCAAATCCCATTGGTCCACTCAAGATCTTGGGTCCCAGCACTTCTTTAGCCTTCTGCCTTGTCCCTTAATTTAAGTCCCCACTTGCTGCCCACTTCTGGGAATGGGTTGCTTCACTGAAACCCAGGTCCTCCAAACATGTGAGGGCCTTTTCAGTAATAAAATTTTAAATAATAAAAGCAACAAAAAAACAAATAATGACAGGCAGCTCCTTCTCAACCTTCAGTCACTTCCCATTCAGGTCAGTATTAAGCCAGATTCTTTGCCATTGCCTGTAAAGCCCTCATGGTCTGCCCCCCTACCTCTTTGATGTCTCCTCCTGGGCTCATCCTCCTCCACTCCTGTGCAGCCACACTGCATTCATGCTGGTTTGCCAACACTCCAGGCATATTCTTGATCCAGAGCTTTGTACTTGCTAGGCCCTGCACATGGAACACAGTTCCCATGGATTCCTTGTGATTCGCAAGGGAAACCACACTAAGCATACAGTAGAGAGGGGCTTTCCCAGGTGGCTCAGTGGGTAAAGAACCTGCCTGCAATTCAGGAGATGCTGGAGATATGGGTTTGATTCCTGGGTCAGGAAGATCCCCTGGAGGAGGGCACAGCAACCCAGTATTCTTGCCTGGAGAATCCCATGGACAGAGAAGCCTGGCAGGCTACAGTCCATGGGGTCACAAAGAGTCGGACATGAGTGAAGTGACTGAACACAGCATAGCACAGCACATTCAGTAGAGAAATGGATAACACCTGGTTAAAGTGATCAGGATTAGCACTACCAACGAAGGACAGATGGCCACATGTGCTTTGTAATGCCTCAGAAAGGACCCAGCATCTCTCATGAGTCTTCTAGCTACCGACACAGCACCTGAGTATAAACGTGAGGAAACGTCACACAAACCCCAAATGATGAATGTTCTATTTTTCAAAAAGGACTTTATTCTCCAAAAATGTCAGTGTCATAAAAGACAAAGGTTTTAGAAATATTTCAGATTAAAAGAAGCTAAAGAGACATGACTGGAGAAGGCAATGGCAACCCACTCCAGTACTATTGCCTGGAAAATCCCATGGACGAAGGAGTCTGGTAGGCTGCAGTCCATGAGGCCGCTAAGAGTCGGACACGACTGAGCGACTTTACTTTCACTTTTCACTTTCATGCATTGGAGAAGGAAATGGCAACCCACTCCAGTGTTCTTGCCTGGAGAATCCCAGGGACGGGGAGCCTGGTGGGCTGCCGTCTGTGGGGTCACACAGAGTCGGACACGACTGAAGCGACTTAGCAGCAGCAGCAGCAGCAACAGCAGCAGCAAAGAAACATGACAACAAAAAACAGTACCTGTCTCTAGATTGGATCCTGTACTGAAGGGGCAAACAATGCTGTGAAAACACTATTTAATCAGCTAAAAAAATTGGCATACAATCAGTGGGTTAAATAAAATGTTATATCTGTATTAAATTTTCTGAACTTGTTAATTATACTGTGGTTTTGTAAGAAAATATCCTTATTCTTTGGAAGTATCTGCTAAAGCATTAAGAGGCCATGATCATAACAATATATATAACTCACTCTCATAGGGTTCAGGGCCCCATTAGGAAAATGAGAAGTTAAGACACAGAATGAGAGAAAATATTTGCAATATATAAACCTGACTGAGGACATTTATCCAAAGTATAAAAAGAATAAGAAAAAATTCAGTTAAGACATGGACAAAATATTTGAATAGACACTCCACAAAAGAAGAAACATGAATGGCCAACAAGTGCATGAAAAGATTCTCAACAAAGAAAGGCGATTAAAACCATAATGAGATATCACTCTATACCCACTAGAACAGCTAAAATTCAGAAGGCTGACAATACCAAGTGTTAGCAAGTAATGTTCTCATACATTGCTAGTGGGACTGTGAAAAGATACAACCTCTTTAGAAAATTGTTTGAACGTTTCTTACAAAGTTAAATATACCATTATCCTATGAACCCAGAATTTCATCCATAAGTGGTGCATTAATATTTCTGTGGGGCATAATAATTTACTACAAACAGTGACTGAAAACAACACAAATTTATAATCTCACATTTCTCATGATTCAGGAGTCCAAATATGGCTTAACTAGTTCCTCTCTTCAGGGTCTCACAGAGTTGCAATCAAAGTGTCAACCAGGGTGGCAGTCTAATCTGAGGTTTGGAGGTTTGGAGTCCTCTCCCAAGATTATATGGCTATCTACAGAATTCATGTCTTTTGCAATTGCATAGACTGCATAGACTTGCAACTGCATAGACTCTAGACACTCTCTTTCAAGGGCTCACCTGATTAGGTCAGGCCCACCCAGGATAATATCCATTTGGTTAACTGAAAGCTAACCAAAGTCCTTAATTACATCTGAAAAAAATCCCTTCACCTTTGCCATAAAATGTGATCTAATCATAGGAGTGATCTCCCTTCATATTCACAGGTCTCACCCACATTCAATGGAGGGAATCATACATGACATGTAGACCATAGAGCAGGAATCTTGAGGGCCATCTTAGAATTCTGCCTACCACAGGTTCTTACCTAAGAGAAATGTTACACCTTCTGATATTGTACCACAGTTCCTGAATGTTCTCTTCTAGTAGTGGTAGTACTAATACCAGTAGTAGTAGTAATTATTCTCTTTGCATTTCAGTTTGGTAAGTTTCTATTGACCTGTCTTCACAGTCACTGATTCTTTCCTCAGCTATGTCAACTTTGCCAACAAACCCATTGAAAGCACTCTTCATTTGTTACTATCTTTTACTTCTAACATTTTCTTTTGACTCATATAAATCTTTATCTCTCTGCTTGTATTACCTCTCTGTTCCTGCATGCTGTCTACATTTACCACTAGAGCCCTTCATAGATCAATCATAGTTATTTTAAATTCTCTGTCTGATGATTCTAATACCTGTGTCATGTCTGATTCTGATGCTTTGTCTCTTCAGACTTTTTTTCTTGCCTTTTGGCATACTTTGTAATATTTTTGTTGATCACTAGATATGTTGTGTTAATAGAAACTAAAATAAATAGATTATTAGTGTATTGATGGGCTTCAAATTCCTCTAGCATCCTTGCTTTTGTTGCCTCTTGACCTCAGTCTTCCCCAAGTACAACTCCTTCCAGAATATCTGTGTCTCACAACTCTTTTAGCTGTAACCAACAGTTAGTATACTGGAGACTACTTGGTGTGGTTTAGTTTGTGGGAGAAGAGAGCATTCTATAATCTCCTGATTAAGTTTTAGTCTTTAATGAGCCTGCATCTCTAGGATGTGGCTTTTTTTTTTTTTTTTTTTTTTTTTAAGGATGTGGCCTTTACAAGTATTTCTGTCCCTCCTCTGGAGGCATAGCTATCCTTCCATCTTGTCCCCAACTCTCTTCACTAGCTGTAGGATTCCCAGTCTATTTCACTGAAACCCTGTCCCTTCTTGACTATTTTGTTCTTTATGGTTTTGTCTTTTTTAATGTAGAAATCTTTACTAATTTATTAATTTTAAAATCTTTATTGAATTAGTTACAACATTGCTTCTGTTTTATGTTTTGATATTTTGGCCCTGAAGCATATGGGATCTAAGCTCCCCTGATCAGGGATCAAATCCACACCCTCTGTATTGGAAGGCGAAGTCTTAACCACTGGACCGCCAGGGAAGTCCCACTTTTTTATTTTTGTTGATAGGATTGCTGGAGGTAGCTGGAATGGGCGTAGCAAGCAATCTCCTTCTCCCAGGTGGGATAAAATTTCAGTATCACTCAATGGTAGATGTTTTTCCCTAAAGAGGAAGCCTTTGTCATGGAGCAGGCTTTAGGTATGTGTTCCAATGGCTCCTGCTCCCCTTCCCCAGCCAGGGCCAAGAGGGCATCTTTCTCAGATCCTCACTCTGAGAGCCTGGCAGAGTTCCTAGAGGAAAATGCTGTAGGTGTGTGGGTCCCATATTGACTGTGGCCCCCAGGACCTTCTCACTCTAGTGCTATCCCACATACAGTTGCTTCAGTCATGTCTGACTCTTTGTGACCCCATGGACTGTAGCCTGCCAGGCTCCTCTGTCCATGGGATTCTCCAGGTAAGAATACTGGAATGGGTTGTCATTTTCCTCCTCCAGAGGATCTTCCTGACCCAGGGATTGAACCCGAATCTCCTATGTCTCCTGCACTGCCAGGCAGGTTCTTTACTACTAACACCACCTGGGAAGCCCTACAACCTCTAATAATTTGTCCAAATTACTAGCCAAGTAAATGATCCTATGGAGTCCAGTGACTTCTGCTCCATGTCAACAAATCTTGAATATTATAACTCTCTGTATGTACCTGTCTCTGCAAATTTGGGGATGACAGTTTGCCTTCTGACCTGGTCCAAGAAAAGTCACTAATTTTCAGTTTGTCTACTTTTGCCTTGTTGTAAGCATGGGAGTGATCACTTCCAATCTCTTTACATGTCAGAGCTGAAACTGAAAGTCACTTCCCTAAGAGAATGAAAACACATGTCTGCACAAACAGTTGGACACAAATAGTCACAGAGCTTTATTCATGACAACCAAAAACTAAAAAAAAAAAAAAAAACTCCATCAACAAGTGAATGAATTTAAAATGTGATATATCCCTACAAAGAAATACTACTTAGCAGTAAAAAGAATGAACTACTGATCCATGCAACAGTATAGATGAATCTCAAACTGCTGAGTGAAGGAAGACATACGAAATGTTACTACATAATGCACAATTCCTTTTATATAAAAGTCTAGGAGGAGACTTCCCTGGTGGTCCAATGGTTAAGAATCTGCCTGCTGATACAGGGAAAATGGGTTCAATCCCTGGTCTGGGATGATCCCACATGCCGCAGGGCGACTAAGCCTGTGCACCATAACCACTGCAGCCCTGCATTCTAGAGCCCACATGCAGCACCTACTGAAGCCTGAGGGTCTAAGAGCCCGTGCTCCGCAACAAGAGAAGCCAGCACAATGAGAAGCCCGTGCACCACAGCTAGAGAAAAAGCCCATGCAGCGACAAGATCCAGCACGGTCGAAAATAAATGAATCTTATTTTTAAAAAGTCTAGGAGATGAAAACTAATCTGGAGCAACACAAAGCAGATCAGTGGTTGCCTGAGGCTGGGCAGGGGACATCACTTCTTAGCAGAGAAATGCAAATCAAAACCACAATGAGGTACCATCTCATGCCAGTCAGAATGGCTGCTATCAAAAAAGTCTACAAACAATAAATGCTGGAGAGGGTGTGGAGAAAAGGGAACCCTCTTACACTGTTGGTGGGAATGCAAACTAGTACAGCCACTATGGAGAACAGTGTGGAGATTCCTTAAAACACTGGAAATAGAACTGCCGTATGACCCAGCAAGCCCACTGCTGGGCATAAACACTGAGGAAACCAGAAGGGAAAGAGACACGTGTACCCCAATGTTCACTGTTTACATTGGGGTACAGTGCCATTGATGGCACTGTTTATAATAGCCAGGACATGGAAGCAACCTAGATGTCCATCAGCAGACGAATGGATAAGAAAGCTGTGGTACATATACACAATGGAATATTACTCAGCTATTGAAAAGAATGCATTTGAATCAGTTCTAATGAGGTGGATGAAACTGGAGCCTATTATACAGAGTGAAGTAAGTCAGAAAGAAAAACACCAATACAGTATACTAACGCATATATATGGAATTTAGAAAGATGGTAACAATAGCCCTATATGCGAGATAGCAACAGAGACACAGATGTAAAAACAGACTTTTGGACTGTGTGGGAGAAGGCAAGGGTGGGATGACTTGAGAGAAAAGCATTGAAACATGTATATTATCATATGTGAAATATATCGCCAGTCCAGATTCGATGCATGAGACAGGGTGCTCAGGGCTGGTGCACTCGGATGACCCTGAGGGATGGGATGGGGAGGAAGGTGGGAGGGAGGGTCAGGATGGGGAACACATGTACACCCATGGCTTATTCATGTGAATGTATGGCAAAAACCACCACAATATTGTAAAGTAATTAGCTTCCAATTAAAATAAATTTTAAAAAAACAAAGCTTATCTGGTTTTAAAAGGCTGGTTTTTATCACTATTCAATGTCACTATTGAATAGTGACATTATTACACTATTGAATAGTGACTAATGAAACATTATGACATCAGGACACAATTAGAGACCCTTGGACAGCAAGGAGATCAAATCAGTCAATCCTAAAGGAAATCAACCCTGAATATTTATTGGTAGGACTGATGCTAAAGCTCCAATACTTTGGCCACCTGATGGGAAGAGCCAGCTCACTGGAAAAGACCCTGATACTGGGAAAGATTGAAGGCAGGAGGAGAAGGGGACAACAGAGGATGAGATGGTTGGATGGCATCACTGACTCAATGGACATGAGTTTGAGCAAACTCCAGGAGATGGTGAAGGACAGGGAAGCCTGGCATGCTGCAGGCAATGGGGTCACAAAGAGTCAGACACAACTGAGCAACTAAACAACAAAGTCAGTATTCAATATCTTATGTACTCACTGTCCTCGTTCTAGTCAGATACCTTCTTTAAGAAGCAAGCCTTGCTCTCACCCTTGTCTTACCTACAAAATCTGTCTGTTCTATATCTCAGGCCTCCAGGACCTGATCAATGATGGGAGTGGATTCAGGAAACTAATGACTGATATTATATGCCTTCTGTTCCCAGGGAGTATATTTATATTCCAACGAAGACCTTAAGCCAACCAAGAGACTTGCGGTCAAGATTTCAGGCACATGGTACACTAGGAAAGGGATTCATGTACTATGCCCCTTGGGATGCTGCCTCTAACTCTGGCTAAAATACTGGCCCAGAGCTGGCCCTCCACTTCCTCTGACTACTTCCCACCACGCTCCATGCTCTACACAGTCACACAATTGCAACGTTTCAGAAAGAGACCATCTTGGGGAGGTCATCCAGTCCAGTGATGCTCAAAGTGTTGTCCCTGACCAGCCACATTAGCATCACCTGGGAATTTATGGGAATGCAAATTCTCACACTTCATCTTCTGGATCAGAAACTCTGAGACTTATGGTTATCAAAGGGGAGATGGGGGAGGGATAAATTATGAGTTCAGGATTATCAGGTACACACTTCTATGTATAAAACAGATAAGCAACAAGGTCCTACTGTATAGCACAGGGAACTATATTCAATATTTTATAATAAACTTCAATGGAAAAAAAGAAACTCTGGGGACTTCCCTGGCAGCCCAGTGGCTAAGACTCCCCACTCCCAATTCAGGGGGCCTGGGTTCGATCCCTGGTCAGGGAACTAGATCCCATTTGCTACAACTAAGACCCAGCACAGCCAGATAAATAGATAAAAATATTTTAAAAAAAGAAAGAAAGAAACTCTGAGGGATGGATCCAACAATGTGTGATTTAACAAGCTCTCCAGGTGATTCCAATTCATGTGAAAGTTTGAGAAACACTGCACTAAACCAACATTGCCATTTTACAGATGAGAGCATTGAAACTCAGTTGTCCAAGTTCACCAAGTTGACAGCTGAGAACCAGTGCTCTGACCCTCAATCCAGTGCTCCTTCCAATATACCATGTAGTGCCAGAGACACGCTCATTGACTACCAATGGAAAGGGCAGTAATCTCTTCTTTCTACTATGAAAGACCTTAAAATGTTATTAGGTGTTCCAGGAAACTCAGGATGGTTACTGAACATGTGGGATGAATCAAATACAGTCACGTGCATTCCCAAGGCCAGTGAGAGACTCTTCCTGCTTTTAGGATTAATTTTGCCTCCCTTGACATCAGAGATTATAAGTAACAACCACCTCAGACAAATATTTGTGGTGTTTGGCTTTCTCAGACTGCTGCAAGCAGTCAGCCAGAAGCCACACATAAAGCATAGAGCATCCAATCCTTTTTGAAACAGCCAACAGAACCCCTGAAGCCTGGATCCCCAGGGTGCTTCAAGAAGCAGCTAATATATATGGCAAGAGAAGCCAACCACACCTCCCCATCTTGGAGAACAGGGTAAGCGAGTAGCCAGATCTTTTTAAAGGCTCCTGATTAGTGGAGCAGCTGAGGACCCACATTAGTGGAGCAGCCGAGGACCCTGAGCCCCTGAGGCGGGGCCAGGCTGGCTGGGTAGCCCACTGACTTCAATCACATTGAAATGAATTAATGTTTATAAAAGGATGAGGCTTCAGAAACCATTAACTTGATGCCCTCAGCATTCCAGTGCCATCACCACTATAGCCACCATCCAGAAAAAGCTAGATGCTGCATATGGGATGGGATCTGAGCAACGGTTATGGTTTTTAGAACAATTACAACTAAAGTATGCCATCTACCTTTAGAACAAGTACAACCAGAGTATGCCATCTACCTATACCATCTACCTTGACATTACTTTGACAACAAAGGTCCGTGTAGTCAAAGCTATGGTTTCTCCAGTAGTCATGTACGGATGTGAGAGTTGGACCATAAAGAAAGCTGAGCACTGAAGAATTTATGTTTTTGAACTGTGGTGCTGGAGAAGACTCTTGAGAGTCCCTTGGACAGCAGAGATCAAACCAGTCAATCCTAAAGGAAATCAACCCTGACTATTCATTGGAAGGACTGATGCTGAAGTGGTAATTCCAATGCTTTGGCCACTTGATGCGAAGAGCTGACTCATTTGAAAAGACTCTGATGCTGGAAAGATTGAAGGCAAGAGGAGAAGGGGATGACAGAGGATGAGATTATTGGACGACATCACCGATTCAGTGGACATGAGTTTGAGCAAGCTATGGGAGTTGGTGATGGACTGGTGTGCTGCAGTCCATTGGGTCACAAAGAGTTGGACACAACCGTCTGACTGAACAATAACATGCCATCTACCATCTGTGAGGCAAGAGAAATTACTCAGGGTCAAATTAGCAGAGAATCCATAAAAACATTCTGCTCACAAATCATCAGCAGAGAAGCAGACTATAGTTCAGAAATTGATAATTTCCGAGGCTCAAAGTGGAAGAGATGAGGAAGGAGGGACTCTTGGTTCTTTCCTCCTCTTATTATATGGATCCTTCCTTTTCTCCAATTTCCTATATATATATGACTCTACAACTTCTGCTTACACCTGTTCCCCTCCACCCCATCCCAGCCTTTCTTCTCCTTACTCCACCCACTCTTGTTTCTTAGACTCACTCTCCTCCAAGCACAGTCCTCATCCCAGCCCAGACCCAGGTAGGAGCCTGAGACTCAGGTGAAGTCTGCAGACAGATGAGGGGGAAGCAGGGCCAGTGCTGTGGAGGCATGGGCCCACACAGCCACCAAAACGTTGGGCATCTTTCACATCCCTTCCAGAGGAAGGCCCCCTAAATAGCTCAGACAGCTGTGCCCCTGGCCTCTCCATGTCTACCTAGGCCCTGGGGGCAGTGTCTGTCCCCACTAGGCTCCAACCCACCCGATACTAACCTTGGGGCAACACTGGGTCCTGTGCCGATGAACCCCTAGGCAGACAGGTATAGAAAGGTCATTGTCACCACCTCTGCCATGCACCCCAGAACTGCACTCCTGTCATACTTTCCTTAAGTACAGAGCCACATAGCCTCTGTGAGATGAATGCCGCTCCCGTCCTGTTGGGACTCGGCATTTGAAATATCAGATCCCCCCACGCCCCCCACTCCCTCCCCCCCCCCTACCCCACACACACCCCCTCCTGGATCTGACACCATTTTCTCCTCCTCCTAATCTAGGTTTTATTCCTCCGCTCCCCAGGCTTGCTCCCAGCACCCCCTAGTGGTTCTGTCAGCTCCTGCTGGGGCTGACTCATTAGCCCCTCCCCCACTTCCCGTTTCTTTTTTCCCTCCTCACTTTTTTCCATCCCCTCCCTCTTTGGCATTCATCCCTTCTCTCTAAACTCTTTCCCCTTCCTCCCTTCTATACCTTCTCTTTCCTTTTCTGAATCCCTTCCCCCCTACCATCCTGATGGCACATTTAGTGTCTACATGAAGGAGACAGAACAATCACTCTGTGAGCAGGATCTGGGCACTGAAGTGTCTCCTTGTGACCTTGATCATTTTACACAACCAGTTTTCAAAGCAGATGGATTAATCAAGGTTGATTTGAACCTCCTGCTCCCTGTCAGAGTCTCTGAAGCTGATCTTCCCATTGCAACAGTATTCCATTTTAACAGTCTGTCAGGGATAAAGATGTTAAGAGACAATCAAATGCTCTTTGCTTCTCTCCAGCCACCAAAAAGCAGTTTTCGCTAATGCTGGTGAGAATTACTTTAAAATTGTGTAAAAGAAAGGCATGACCTCATTTTTTTTTGTCTGCTGGTGCTCAGCAGGGTTGTGATGGTGCTCTCTCCCACCAGCTCTAGGTGCCTAGACCAACCTGAAACGTGAAAAGCCCAGGGGTTGGGCAAAAAGGAGGACATTCACTCTGGATCGCCATAATCCATTACCAGTGGTTGAGCCTAAACCCTCGCTAACCCAATCTCTCCCAAAGGGATTGGTTCATGCTTCTTGGAATTCAGGCTAACCTCCCATTTCAGATCTTTGGAAGGGGAAAGGCTGCTTCAAACTGATACAAAGTTTAAATTTGTGATTTCTCAACTGATTCTGATTGTCCTGGGATAGGAATGTATCTGTAAATTTGAAAAGGTTCCCAGAGGCATGATCTGATATATCCCAAACACCCAGCTATCCAGCATTGTAACTTGCCTTCTTTTGGGGAGTGGGGGGGATTTCTTTTGAACTGTTTATTTGTTCTCTTTTTCTTTCTTTCTTTCTTTTTTTTTTTTTTTTGGTCCCACACAGCATGTGGGATGTTCGTTCCCCCACCAGGGATCAAACCCACTCTCTCTGCAGTGAAAGCACAGAATTTGAACTACCAGGCCACCAGGGAAGTTCTGGAACTTGCCTTCTTAACTGAAAGCACAGATATGACTTTAATTACCATCCTCCCCACCTATCATTGCCAGGTAGAAGTCCTCGGGAGGCCTGTCTAGGGAGAAATGATTAAAGCAAAGATCCTCTAAATGCATACAGATTCACTTTTAAAACCCAAAACATTCCACTTGCACATTGTACTCTTAAGAAAAACTATTAGTCCTGCCCGTGGAAGTGTCAACACAATTATAATGCACTGATTTGCCACTAAATCTTTTATCTGACCTTGTGTTCTTCAACAAGAATGCCTGAAAAAGGCATTCCCCATGCTTCTAATTAAAGAGATCTTACAGACATATTTTGATTTCAGTAAATTAAAATCTCCCTACATTTTCAAACAGCTACTTAAGCCCCAAGAACACCTCCATCAAATCAGATCCCCATTTGCACAAAATCTTCTCCATCTAAAAGTAGTAGTGGGCATGCTATATCTAAAATGGATCTACTGTTAAGAATCTGCCTTCCAATGTGGAGGACACAGGTTCAATCCCCAGTCGGGGAACAAGAGCCCACATGTTTCAGGGCAATGAAGCCCAAGAGCCACAACTACTGAGCCCTAGGGCTCTAGAGCCCACATACTGCAATGAAGATCCCGTGTGCCACAGCAGAGATCCAACACAGCCAAAAACAAATTAATAAATATTAACATGGACCTACTATATAACACAGAAAACTCTGCTTAATATTAAGTAGCAAGCTAAATGGGAAAAGAATTTGAAAAAGAATAGATCCATGTATACGTATAACTGAATCACTTTGTTGTACACCTGAAACTATCACAACATTGCTAATCAACCATACTCCAATATAAGATAAAAAGTTTTAAAAAAACCTAGCAGTGGCAACCCAACCATGGGTTCTGTTCTTGGCTCTGGCAGGCTAAATTTACCCAAAGGATTGCGTGCAGTGCATGGCCGGGGCTTAAATCACGGCTCCCATTTCCAAACATGGACCTCCCTGCTTGGGATAGGATTCTCCCTAAGGTAACCCCCTGGCTTCTTTGTGCATTAAGTCAGCATGTTCTTTCATCATCTTGTACTCAATCACTCAGATATTTATAGCACGCCTACTTTTTGGCAGTCTATTGGCTGGGTGCTCACGAGAGGACAGCAGTGAACAAGGCAGTCACACTGTGTTCCCTCAAGGAGCTCACAAACCCCAGTGTTTTGCTGGGTCACACTGTCATTCTTGACTCAAACTCCTTTCCTAAGTCCCTAATTTGAACCAGATGTTCCTACCCTGCTTCTTGGACCAAATGTGGGCATTGAATGCAATCCACAGGGTCTTCTGTCTTAATCTGAGACCCAAGGCCTAGCTGGAAAGATCTTGGCAGGGAAGAAAAGAGGTCAGACAGGTCACCATTACCCTTGATCTGGTCCTATCATGTGCCCAATCGTGATCTATCCATACCCAGATTCCTGAAACCCATATCACAGGAATCTGATGGCCAGCAATCTGTGATTGCTGCTTTGTCCCTGTGCTCTCTGACATTACCCAGTCATCAGACTTGCATGGGGCTTTGTACATTCAAATTAGTAGTGTGGTCATATCACTCTGAAACTGATGTCTCAGACCTGTACATGGAATAAATATACAGACATCACTCGAAACCTGTGTCAGTCGGGGTCGCAGCAGGAAGTAGATGACACACTCAAAATGGATATGTTGGAGAGTGAAGGTTAATAAATGGACAATTATAAATGGAGGGCTTCCCTGATAGCTCAGTTGATAAAGAATCAGCCTGTAATGTATAAAGGTGGGGACAGGGTGCCCAGGGATAGTAACAGGAATTAGAGATGCCCTTACCACCAGGGCTTCCCTGGTGGCTCAGATGGTAAAGCATCTTCCTGCAATGTGGGAGACCTGGGTTCGATCCCTGGGTTGGGAAGATCCCCTGGAGAAGGAAATGGCAACCCACTTTAGTACTCTTGCCTGGAAAAGTCCGTGGACAGAGGAGCCTGGTAGGCTACAGTCCAAGGGGTCGCAAAGAGTCAGACATGACTGAGCGACTTCACTTTCACTTTACCATCTAGGCCCGACTATGGATGGTCAGGCCTTTGATGTCATCCCTATAGGTCAGGCTCCTCTCCCAAGGCAGAAAGCAGGGTGGAGAAGGATGGAGAAGGAGTCTGAAGGGGCAGATGGATGTTATCCAGCACAGGATGTCTCATTCAAATTTTGCAGGAATTGAGACCAGAGCTCCTGCTGCTGCTAAGCCGCTTCAGTTGTGTTCAACTCTGTGCGACCCCATAGACGGCAGCCCACCAGGCTCCTCCATCCCTGGGATTCTCCAGGCAAGAACACTGGAGTGGGGTGCCATTGCCTTCTCCGAAGCAAATGAGCAGGATAAACCAAATGGCAAGAAGAGCTTTTACTCTTTTCAAAAAAAGTAAATATTTTCAGACATTTTTAAATGAGGGAAGAATTCATGTGCATAGAACAATACGTGATTTTTTTTATTTTTTTCTTATCTATTTATTAAAATAGGGTCTCACTTTGTCCCTCTGGTAACATTAGCTCCTGTTACCAACTATGACTGAAAGGAATGAAACAGTATGTATTGATAAAAGCCTGGGTTTCAGATTTACAGCTAATTCAGGTTTCTTTCCTTGCACCACTGCCCACCATGCCAACACCAACCCCCTCTGCAAAAAATAAAAATTAGGTGTACCAAATTAAGGAGCTTTACCACTTACAATGAGGGCTTCCCACGTGGCTCAGTGGTAAAGAGTCCACCTGCCAATGCAGAAGACGCAGGAGATGTGGGTTTGATCCTTGGGTCAGGAACCCACTCCAATATTCTTGCCTGGAGAATCTCATGTACAAAGGAGCCTGGCGGGCTACAGTCCACGGGGTCATAAAAAGTTTCACTGGACTAAAGGGACTGCACACACCACTTATAGAAACATTTTAATGCTGTTATCAATGAACTAAATGTTGCTTTTCCACAATCCACTAGAAGAGCCTAGTAACAAGAAAACGAGCTGATGTTGGGGCTTTTTAAAATAATAATAATAAATAGGCTTCATTCCCAAGCCTTCTGCTGCACAGCCCAGGCTCCTGATCTTTCCCCGTTCCTGCATCCCTGGCCCTAAGTACGTCCCAGATGACCAGCGCAGTAGCACTGAGACCCTGTCTGAGTCCAGGAATCACGTACAGCAGAGTCCATGAGAGAGAAACACGGATAGGCTGACCCTCAGTATCACACAGATGTGCTCAGCCATTAACCAACTGTGCCACCTTGGGTGAGTTATTCAATTTCTCCGAGCCTCAGTTTCCTCAAGTTTAAAATGGAATAATGTAAAGTCTATATCATCAGTTGTTACAGGGATTAAATAAGACAATGTCTGTAAAACACCTAGCACAGTGCCTGGCACACGATAAGTGCACAATAAAACCCATTATTTTTAGACTTAGAAACAAGAACTAATGCACAGAAAAAAAAAAAAGGAGAAAAGAAGCAGGGGTGAGGAGTGGGTTATGTTTCAATCAACTAGAATGTTACCTTGCCCAGTTTCCCTTCCCTAAGGGGTCCCATTAAGTCCACATTTATGGTATTGATTTTTCCCAGTGCAGGGAACATTTTACACACTAAGCATCTCTACTGCCCATTGCTGTTTCACAAGTGGTGCTATATATATATAATAAAATCTCCACTAATATCAATGCAGAAGTCTTTCTCTGTCAAAAGCAGGAGGTAAAGCAGAATAAAAGACCTAGGTCACTGTAGGGGGAAAAATGTGTCAAGGAATAGGTTGGGAGGGGGATGTGAGATGGAATAAGAGATAAAAGAGGACAAAAAGTTGCCATGATGTGTTTGTTTGGCTCTTCATTCGGAAAAACCGCATCTACAAATGTTAGGCACACTTTCACGTCTGATTTATTTCACCCTTTAACGTTGCGGCACAAAGTCCAGGGTCACAAACTCCCCCAGTGACCACCATTCCCACAAAGGGAGACAACAAAAGGAGACAAGGACACCCAGACAAATCTGAATACTCCCCCAGATACCCCCAGACAGCCTCCCTCTTCCCATCCTCACCCTTCACCCCACAATAACCAGCATGCCCTTCATAAGTTAGATCATTTCATCCTCTGCTCAAAACCATCTAATGTCTTTTGATCTCAAAGTTAAAATATAGTCCTAAAAGGGCCTACAAGGCCCTGAGCAGCTTGCCCACCTGTTACCACTGCCACCATGAACTCTTTATCTACCACTCTTCTCATCTCTTCCCTCCGGTTACACCAGGCTCCTTGTTTTTCCTAAAACACCAAGCACACTCCTGACTTGAGCTCTTTGCACTGGCTATTCCCTCTGCCAAGAAGGCTCTTCTCCAGCAATATGCATGGCTCACCTCAGGAACGTCTTTCAGGTCTTCCTTATTTGTCCCTTTTTCTGTGAAGTTTTACTTGACCACTGTTGTAGACTAAATGTTTGCATGCCCCCAAAATTCATAGGTTGAAATCCTAATGTCCCAATGTGATGATATTGAGGTGGGGCCTTTGGAAAGTAATTAGGTCCTGAGGGTGGAGCCCTAATGAATGAGATTAGTGCCCTTATAAGAGAGAGGAAGAATCAGAGCTCATCTTTTAATGCCAGTCATGGCTGATTTTATCAGTTCAAGGGTAGAGTCAACCTTCACAATGTAAAAGTGATGAGGCAGCTACTGCAAATGAGGTAGCTGTCCAAGAATGCTTCAAGAAATTATTGATGAAGGCATGTTTTTAATGTGCCTGAGCAGGTTTTTAATGTGAATGAGACAGGACTGTACTGGAAGAGGATGCCAAACTGAAGTTACATCAGTAAAGAGTCACTCATCAACCTATGGACCAGGGAGTTATAGTGACTTTTAAGAAAATATTATTTACATCAACCTTTATATCAAGCAGTAAAGGCAAGTGATGAATCTAGAATAACCTTGTAGCTCTACTATACTGTATGCCAGCTGTTCTACTGTACTACCTGACTCTACTTTAGAATCACTTGGGTGAGGTGATTTTAAAACCGGCTGATAACAGTTAAATCGGAATCTCTGTGAGTAGGGCCCAGGAATCTGTTTTAAAACTAACCAAGTGATCCTAATGGTTTGCCACCATGAACCCCTACTTCCAAAAGCTAAATAACTCTCCATATTTTATGAGTAACAGCAACCTCTGGGAACCACTTGCACTCCTCTGAGCTCAATCAAAAAAGAATCAGGATGAAATCACGTTCAAATGACCATCATAAGGGGAAAAAACCCAAAAGAGGCAGCCAGTGGAGTATGTGGAAGGCAGAGCTATAGGGACTGATTGGGGTGCTATGGTTAAGAGGTGAGACAGAGGCCGTGCCTTTGAGGACCTGTGCCTCCATGGGGCTCAACTTGGGTCTGGGAGCCAGCTTTCAGTTTCAGAAATTAACAAACTATATTTTGTCAGCTGTCTCCAGGGAATATTCTTGAGGAATTAATCCCATTCACCAAACTCACAAGAGATCGATCACATAGGTTGTATCATTATGTACTCATAAGACTAACTCATAGTCCATAGCCCTGACAGAGGCAGACCACACAAAGATGCAAGGCTGATGAGTAAGTTCTAACTGAGGGGGAGGGCTGTGGGGAGGCATGATAAGATAGTCTGAAAGCAGGCACTGCTGGGTAGGCACTTCTCAGAAAAGTGTGCTGTGTGAGACATCTGTAGCAGCTATACACAGAGCCTCTGCTTTGCCCAGGTTAACACTGTTTTTTATTTATTTATTTAGGGTTGTCATTGCTGCACTCAGGCTTCCTCTAGTTGCAGACAACTAGGGCTACTATCTAGTTCTGGTGTATGGGCTTCTCATTGCGGTGGCCTCCCCTGTGGCCGAGCATGGACTCTTGGGCCCGTGGGTTTCAATAGCTGTGGTTCATGGGTTCCAGAGTGCCCAGTACTTGTAGCACACAGCTTAGTTGCTCCAAGGTATATGGGATCTTCCTGGACCAGGGATTGAACCAGTGTGTCCCATACACTGCAAGATGGATTCTTAACCACGGGGCCATCAAGAAAGCCCTTTAACACTGTTTTTAACAAGTACTTAGAGGGGTCAAACACCTGCCTGTGAGAGGACAGGGGGTGCATCAAATAAAGAAAAATAAGTTTGCATTTCCCACTGAAAAGGGGAAGCAGAAAAAATGCATGGGGGGGGTGCATCACTTCAGTTCAGTTCAGTCGCTCAGTCGTGTTCGACTCTGCTACCCCATGAACCACAGCACACCAGGCCTCCCTGTCCATCACGAACTCCCAGAGTCCACCCAAACCCATGTCCATCGAGTCAGCGATACCATCCAACCATCTCATCCTCTGTCATCCCCTTCTCCTCCTGCCCTCAATCCTTCCCAGGATCAGGGTCTTTTCAAATGAATCAACTCTTCACACGAGGTGGCCAAAGTACTGGAGTTTCAGCTTTAGCATCATTCCTTCCAAAGAAATCCCAGGGCTGATCTCCTTTAGGATGGACTGGTTGAATCTCCTTGAAGTCCAGGAGACTCTCAAGAGTTTTCTCCAACACGACATTTCAAAAGCATCAATACTTTGGCACTCAGCTTTCTTTATAGTCCAACTCTCACATCCATACATGACCACTGGAAAAACCATAGCCTTGACTAGATGGACCTTTGTTGGCAAAGTAATGTCTCTGCTTTTGAATATGCTGTCTATGTTGGTCATAACTTTCCTTCCAAGGAGTAAGCATCTTTTAATTTCATGGCTGCAATCACCATCTGCAGTGATGTTGGAGCCCAAAAAAATAGTCAGCCACTGTTTCCACTGTTTCCCCATCTATTTGCCATGAGGTGATGGGACCAGATGCCATGATCTTAGTTTTCTGAATGTTGAGCTTTAAGCCAACTTTTTCACTCTCCTCTTTCACTTTCATCAAGATGCTCTTTAGTTCTTTTTCACTTTCTGCCATAAGGGTGGTGTCATCTGCATATCTGAGGTTATTGATATTTCTTCCGGCAATCTTGATTCCAGCTTGTGCTTCATCCAGCCCAGCGTTTCTCATGATGTACTCTGCATATAAGTTAAATAAGCAGGGTGACAATATACAGCCTTGACGTACTCCTTTTCTCACTTCTTGTTATTAAACAAGAAGTTTAATAACAACTACCAGGGTGAATGAGACATAATATGTCATTTAATTCTCCCAATAGTGCTGTGAAGGAGGTATTATTCTTATTTCATGCTATAAGGAAGAAACTAAGACTCAGAAAGTGAAATAGCTTACCCAAGATCACAGAGCTGTTGTGTAGTGGAGCCCTATAGAACCCATGTCTTAATGCTGGGTACCTGAGACTCACCTGGAGAACTTGTTCAAAATGCTAACTCTTGGGACCCAGCCCCAAAAATTCTGATGTGAAGGGTCTGAGAGGGGGCCCACTAATCTGCAGGTTGTAAACACAGTCCTCCATGCTGGGAAATGACGGTGCAAGTGGTCCTTTCTGAGGCCTCACAGCTCTTCTCTTTGTATGGTGTCCTTGGTCATGGAAGCTACCCCTACCTTCTTCACAGAACATCCAGCCTAGACTTTTAAAGAGGCTTAACCATGATTCTCTTGTGTTCTTTGATCCTCTTCCACTTCCTGGAGTTGCCTGATGAATTCAAAGACCCATCACGGTGAGCACCAATCTGGGACAAAATGCACACGTGTCTTGGAGTGAAGCATCTATACCAGCTGGCTCACAGCCCAGGAAAAGAGGATGAGCACTCCCCAGCAGGAGGCTCCCAGATGAGGGAGGGGTGACAACCAGCTCTGTTGTGGATGAGGTCACCCTGAACACCTTCAAGAAGAGAGCATCTACTTGGCTTTGAATTGGTTTTATTTGGTCTCTGGTGGTTTCAGGCTCTGCAGGCCTCTCTGCATAAATTCCAGGAGAAAGGGAAGCAAACATCAGGTCCGGAGACTCACTCCACTGCAGTGAGTGGAGGAGCCTGGGCCCCACAGCCTCTGGGGGGAGGGGTTTCCATTCTCCAACCAGGAAGCTGTTACTTTCCCAGCCTCAGTTAAATCACCTGCATTTGGATTGAGTTGTGCTTTGGCCCTCCTTCAACATGATGTTCTGACCCTCAGTTCCTCAGAAAGCTAGCCCCCACCCCAGCTCTCCCCTTCAGCTTTTTTACCTCCCCACTCCCCCAGGCCAGGCTTCTGGGGAAAGTCGAAGTAAGATCCTTGGTGGCTCAGTGGCTGTGAGGGTCCCTAAGCATTTCATTTCAAAGTGGTGTTCCCACACCTATGGACACCTTATCTTTGACAAAGGAGGCAAGAATATACAATGGAGAAAAGACAATCTCTTTAACAAGTGGTGCTGGGAAAACTGATCAACCACTTGTAAAAGAATGAAACTAGAACACTTTCTAACACCATACACAAAAATAAACTCAAAATGGATTAAAGATCGAAACATAAGACCAGAAACTATAAAACTCCTAGAGGAGAACATAGGCAAAACACTCTCCAACATAAATCACAGCAGGATCCTCTATGACCCACCTCCCAGAATATTGGAAATAAAAGCAAAAATAAACAAATGGGACCTAATTAAAATTAAAAGCTTCTGCACAACAAAGGAAACTATAAGCAAGGTGAAAAGACAGCCTTCAGAATGGGAGAAAACAATAGCAAATGAAGCAACTGACAAACAACTAATCTCAAAAATATACAAGCAACTCCTGCAGCTTAATTCCAGAAAAATAAACGACCTAATCAAAAAGTGGGCCAAAGAACTAGACATTTCTCCAAAGAAGACATACAGATGGCTAACAAACACATGAATAGATGCTCAACGTCACTCATTATCAGAGAAATACAAATCAAAACCACAATGAGGTTTTTTCACGCCAGTCAGAATGGCTGCTATCCAAAAGTCTACAAGCAATAAATGCTGGAGAGGGTGTGGAGAAAAAGGAGTAAAGTAAGCCAGAAAGAAAAACACCAATACAGTATACTAACGCATATATATGGAATTTAGAAAGATGGTAACGATAACCCTGTATGCAAGACAGCAAAACAGATGTATAGATGTATAGAACATAGATGTATAGATGTATATGTGTAGATGTATAGAACAGTCTTTTGGACTTTGTGGGAGAGGGAGAGGGTGGGATGATTTGGGAGAATGGCATTGAAACATGTATAATATCATATAAGAAACATATCGCCAGTCCACGTTCAATGCATGATACAGGATGCTTGGGGCTGGTGCACTGGGATGACCCAGAGGGATGGTACAGGGAGGGAGGTGGGAGGGGTGCAGGATGGGGAACATGTGTACACCCGTGGCGGATTCATGTTGATGTATGGCAAAACCAATACAATATTGTAAAGTAAAAAAATAAATTAAATAAATAAATAAAGTAAAAAAAATTTAAATAAATAAATTTAAAATTTTTTTTAAAAAGTGGTGTTCCACTCCTTTAGAAAGGATGAAACCATTCAGAAATAGCTCAGAACTCCACTCTGCCACTTTGTGTAAAAGTTACTTTAATTTTTCTGAACTTGTTTCCTTGTGTACAAAAAAAAGGGATAACAATATCTATTATGCTCAAGAAAGATGAGGATTATATATGTATGTGTGTATATACATATATATATATATATATTTTGAAGTTTGAGGCATCCGGGATCTTAGTTCCCTGACCTAGGATCAAAACTGTGTCCCTGCATTGGAAGCACAGAGTCCTAACCACTGACCCCCAGAGAACTCCAGAGGATTATATTTTTCAAACCAATTATTAAAATACCTGGCACATCAGGGCTTAGTAATAATAATTACAACAATAAAGAGCTAAGATTTGTTTAATATTTATTACACTCCAGGCACTTTCTATTTGCCACATTTGGATTAATTTATTTAAATTACAAGAACTGTCTAAAAGAAATATCTTGTCTTGTGGCCATTTTACAGACAAGAGAACAGGTTCAGAGGGGTGAAGCACATTTTCCAAGGTGACAGCATGAGTTGGAATCAGAGCTGACATTCACACTCAAGTCTGTGACCCCAAAGCCTGTTGCTGCTGCCATTCTTTGTTGTCTACTAAGGAGCCACTGTGTGACACACCTGGATAGTAATGAGGACCACAAGTTATGCAGGGGGATTGTCCCCAGTAAATTCAGTCTAGATCAGATGTGGAGACAAGGCCTATGCATTGAAGAGAGACTAATACAAGGTAGCCCTGCCAAGTGCCCATGTGTGGTTCAGAAGTGCACAGAGGGGAGGATATTGGGAGATCTTCTTCCATGGGTCTCTTGTGCTCCTGTATTTGTTGCTAGTGAGAAATGGAATATTTCCTGCCATATCAGTAAACAAAAGATGTCAAAGTCAATAGCAGTTGCAGACACCAAGGATGGTGAGCTAGTGAACCCTGAGGGAACCCAGGAAGGAAAGAATACCTGCTGTCTAGCAGCCATCAGACTGCAGCCACTCCTTACGGTGAGCCCTGAGGAAATTCAGGACACTGGCTCCTGATAGTGGAGGTGCTTATCAAAGGAATGATGTCAGTGAACTAAGACTCATGTCTTCCCATACATCAAAAAGCACTAAATTCCTTAACTTGGGATATCTGGTTTTCTTTAATCAACAATCATCTTTTGACGTTCAGACTACCTGCCCTTCATTACAAAACTTGTATATAACCTGATTCCTTTTCCGTACCCCCCACACCACCCCTCCCCCCACCTCTTCAAAGCAGTCCTCTCAGAGTTACTTGAGATGCTGTCTCTTGGGCTTGAAGTCCTAAAAATTCCCATTAAATAAAATGTAATGCTCAACTTTTAGGTTGCAGATAATTTTTAAGTCAACATTGGCCATGCTAAGAATGCAAGGTCCTGAGTGCTCCTTATTTGGGACATTTCTCAGGGTTATGTTTGCAGTGAGTAATCTTGAGGGATGAATTAATACCACCCTCTGGGACAAAGAGTAGGCATTCTTACTGTCTGCTACAAAATGCTAAGTTCCCCAAGGATGGCCATCAGCCATCCCTCTGTGTTGCCTGTGGGGTTGGGGAACTGAGGCAAACATGTTGATGTTCATGCTACTTGCTGTGCTGTGAGTCATACAGTCTGTTGTCTCTGATATGGGAATCTCATGTTTCCTTCCAGCACCCATGAAACAGTAACAGGCTAAATGATGGGCTTGTAAGTAGGGTAAAATCACATCCCAGATGTGACTAAAGATACAAGCTATTGAGAAGCTATGATGTGTCACACACACATATGTAGGCACTGGACATTACACAGTGGACAAAACAGGCAAAAGTCCTCTCTCATAGAGTATGCATTCTATGTGAGTAGGCAGACAAAGGTACCAATCAACAAGATGATTAGAGATGGTGATCAGTGTTGTGAATAAAATAAGCAGGGGTGAATGAGCCTCAGTGTCCTCATTTGTAAAATGGGGCAAGTGTTAACACCTACCTCTCTGGATCATTGTAAATGCTTGATTCATGGAAAGTCTTCAACAAATATGGACTTTCATAATTATTTCTCCTTCCTTCTTCCATGGAAATAAGGCAAAAAAGTGGCTTCCTGGGGACTTCCCTGGTGGTCCAGTGGCTAAGACTCTGCACTCCCAATGCAGAGGGCCCAGGTTTAACCCCTGGTCAGGAACTAGATCTCACAAGCCACAACTAAAAGATCCTGAACGCCACAATGAAGCTTGAAGATCCTGAATGCTACAACTAAGACCCACCACAGCCAAATAAATAAATAAATCAAAGAAAGTGGCTTCCTTTTGTGCTTTGTAAGAGTGGAAGAAACAGAGAACTACAGGAGGAAAGAGGCCTCTTTCCTAAGCAGATATGAGGTAAGCAGGTACATGCCACCCGATTATTTTGCTGATCAATACTTGGAAGCCAGGAATTTGAAATATTACAAACAAAAAAGAACTTGTCATTACACTTGTCATTACAGCATTTCAGCGCACCCCTCACACATGAAGATATCCACTGAAAAGCCAGCCTCAGGTGAATGGTTTTAGCCTTAGGATCTCCCTTCCTCTCTCCCTCCTAGTCATTGCCCAGGGCGACCTGATCCAGGGATAGAGCTGTTCTGGATGCATGGAACCCAGCAAGCCTCTGCTCCTCTTCCTCCCACCTCCCCCACTCAAATGCAGCTGCTTCCCCAGCAGCCACTCCCCATCCCAGTGCTGATCCCAACAGCAGGATCTCCAGCCTGTTTCCTCCTCTCCAACGTCTTCCTGGCACCTGAGTCAACATGAAACTCATGGACAGAGCACACTGCCATCTAGATGCAGCAGACATTAGCAAATGGGGCTGGAGTCCCATTTTTCCTTCTAAGCCATTATACAAGAACCTATTTCAAGGACCCATTCTGTGCTAGGAGTGCCTCCCACCCCCTTCAATAACTCACTCAGACATCACCCTAATAGCTCTGTCTCTCTAGTGGACAAATAGCTGGCCTCCAATTACCCAGACCCATTTGCTGCTGCAATGCGTGGATGTTCAAGTGATGGTCAGTGATCAAGTGGCTATTTCACAATAATGATGGGGCAGGACATCTCCTCTTTTTGTTGCAGGCTTTGCTTCCCATGTATTATATTTTAAAGCCCTTTCTGAGAGTTTTTTTTAAAGACCTTTTTTAGAAGGGCATTGTACCCCTTGTTCTGTGATGGCCGGAACTGGCTTCGTCTGCCTTGGCATAGGGTTTTCCTCTGAGCTGCTTGTAACCTGAGCTCCCCTAGGCCTTGCCAGCCTGCATATATTCAAGGCCATTCTATGAGTCATCTCCCAAGTTTTACCAGCTCTTGTGTTTATCTCTCACACAGAAATTAGCCTCTAACAAAAGACCCCTGAATAATATTTGAGTCCATAAGGAGTAGCTGCCTCCTGCTGCAAGCTGCTGCCACTGTTCTCCCCGCCCCCCCCCGGCAGTTTATTCCTTAGTACCTGTGCTAAGAACTCTGTCTGCTGAGCAGCAAACACTGGAGCACTGAGGCCCCTGGGATGCCAAAGCCACCATGTTATGGGTGGAGGACAAGCCCTCCTCCCTCTGTGATACCCTTTCTTAAAGGAACAACCAAGCAGGCTTATGGATGGATGTATTATCAAGGCTTTTTTTTTTTTTTAGAGGCCCCCCTCCCTTCTCTTCTACCTTCTTTTTCTGAAAAGATTGTGAGATAATTTGAAAGGCAGCTGGACCTGGAGATGCACACGTCTGCATTCAGAATTTTCCCCTTTGCTCCCAAGGCTAACGATTCCTTACTAGACTCGGCTCACTGTGTTTGGTTTTTGCTTCCCTCACAGTAATACACATAAATCAAACTTCAATCCTGTGTATTCTCTCCAACACACCAACATCACCTATGTGCTCCTTGGTCCTCCTCCCTACAAGGGCTAAAAGAGAAGAGAGAAAGAGGGTGAGTGCAGAGGTGGGGACACCCAAGTGGCCTTATGTCAGGTTGGCACTAGGGGTAAAAGTCTTTCAAATGCCATATACTTATGTCAACATCAGAGGGCAAAGAGGAACATGCAATGGCAGTTTATTTTTTTTATTATAAATTTATTTATTTTAATTGGAGGCTAATTACTTTACAATATTGTATTGGTTTTGCCATACATCAACATGAATCTGCCACAGGTATACACGTGTTCCCCATCCTGTGCCCTCCTCCCACCTCCCTCCCCATACTGTCCCTCTGGGTCGTCCCAGTGCACTAGCCCCAAGCATCCTTTATCATGCATTGAACCTGGACTAGTGATTCGTTTCATATATGATATTATACGTGTTTCAATGCCATTCTCCCAAATCATCCTACCCTCTCACTCTTCCACAGGAGTCCAAAAGTCTGTTCTATACATCTGTGTCTCTTTTGCTGTCTCACATACAGTGTTATCCTTACCATCTTTCTAAATTCCATATACATGTGTTAGTATACTGTATTGGTGTTTTTCTTTCTGGCTTACTTCACTCTGTATAATAGGCTCCAGTTTCATCCACCTCATTAGAACTGATTCAAATGTATTCTTTTTAATGGCTGAGTAATACTCCATTGTGTATATGTACCACTGCTTTCTTACCCATTCATCTGCTGATGGACATCTAGGTTGCTTCCATGTCCTAGCTATTATAAACAGTGCTGTGATTAACATTGGGGTACACGTGTCTCTTTCGATTCTGGTTTCCTCGGTGTGTATGCCCAGCAGTGGGATTGCTGGGTCATATGGCAGTTCTATTTCCAGTTTTTTAAGGAATCTCCACACTGTTCTCCGTAGTGGCTGTACTAGTTTGCATTCCCACCAACAGTGTAAGAGGGTTCCCTTTTCTCCACATCATCTCCAACATTTATTGCTTGTAGACTTTTGGATAGCAGCCATTCTGACTGGCGTGAAATGGTACCTCATTGTGGTTTTGATTTGCATTTCTCTGATAATGAGTGATGTTGAGCATCTTTTCATGTGTTTGTTAGCCATCTGTATGTCTTCTTTGGAGAAATGTCTATTTAGTTCTTTGGCCCATTTTTTGATTGGGTCGCAATGGCAGTTTCTGATCAGAAGCAAACGGTTTTCCATGTCCTCATAAGAGAAGTTCAAGGAAATTCCCTGGCAGTCCAACAATTGGGACTATGCATTTCCTCAGCAGAGGGCATAGGTTCTATCCTCAGACAGGAAACTAGGATCCCACAAGCTGCACAGTGCAGCCAAAAAATGGAGGGGGTCGCAGAAGTTAAAGCAGAAGCAGGACAATATCAAATGAAAGACTGTGTAGACTGTCTCAGGAGGGGATGGGGGTGAGACAGTTATTAGATGGCCTTCAAGGCCTGTTATTATCCTGAGGATGAAGAAATTGCTTAGAACACTGGAAAGTATTAGTCTCTCAGTTGTGTCTAACTCTTTGCAATCCCATAGACTGTAACCCGCCAGGCTCCTCTGTCCATAGGATTTTCTAGAGAAGAATACTGGAGTGGGTTGCCGTGCCCTTCTCCAGGGGATCTTCCCCACCCAGGGATCAAACCTGATCTCTTACATCTCCTGTATTGGCAGGCGGGTTCTTTACCACTAGGGGGGTTCTTAACACCTATAAGAATCATTCTATAAGAACACTGTGAAGTGAAGTTACTCAGTCGTGTCCGACTCTTTGCCACCCCCTGGACTGTAGTCTACCAGGCTCCTCCGTCCATGGAATTTTCCAGGCCAGAATACTGGAGTGGGTTGCCATTTCCTTCTCCAGGGATCTTCCCAACCCAGGGATCGAACCTGGGTCTCCCGCATTGCAGGCAGACGCTTTACCGTCTGAGCCACCAGGGAAGCCCTGGTGTCAAGAGCCTTAACTACTTTGGGTTTCCTGTCAGGAGAAGAGGTTTAGAGTAGACTGAAGTGCAGTCCTTGGTCCTCCCTCAGTATCCATGGAGGGTTAGTCTTAGAACCCTCCAGACACCAAAATCCACGGATGCTCAAGTCCCTTATGTAAAATGGTATAGTACTTGCCTATAACCTACACACATCCTTCTGTATACTTTTTTTTTTTTTTGGCTGCACCACCTGGCTTGCAGGGATCAAACCCACAATCCCTGCAGTGGAAGTGCAGAGTCTCAACCAGCGGGTGGCCAGGGAAGTTCCTCCTGCATACTTTAAATCAGCTCTAGATTACTAATAATACCTAATACAATGTATAGTTGTAAATACAATGTAAATACTTACTAGCCCCAGCGAATTGAAATTCTACTTTTTGGAACTTTCTAGAATTTTGTTAACAAAATAGTTTCCATCCACCGTTTGTTGAATCCATAGACGTGGAACATGCCAATTCAGAGGGCCAACTATAGGAGGGATTTTCAAGACATACACCAAGGAGAAAATTTAGCAGATTCAGCAAAAGTATACCCTGGAACTCCACAGGCAGCAATGTGACTCTAAATTGCCCTTTGAAAATGGGGCAAGAAATCAGGGTCTCCAAAGCTTAAATGTGCTTTTCCAAATTATCTAAAGAGGGCCAAACTCTCTAGTCCTAACCCCAGCGCCCCAAACCTGCCATCAGTACACATGGCTAGTTTGCCCATGTTAAGAGCAGCTCACTCCCTGCCTGGCTCCAGTTTGCACTTGCTCCATATTACCTGTCTACTCTTCTCACACAAAATGAACTCTCTCCAGGAGAAACCCCAGGGCTTAGGGCTCTGGCTCTGCACTGTTCAGCTACCAGTAGATTAAGCTTTAACAGAGAAATCCTATCTGTTTATGGCTCCCCAAAGGATCTAAGCCTGGAGTCTCTCACCATTTATTCATTTAATCAACAAACATATAATGAATTTCTACCGTGTGTCAGCACTGCTGAGACAGCAATGGAAAACAACAATGTAATCTAAAAACTCAGGGAGCTGAGGATCTGATGGGAGATATACACAAGAAAATGAAGGATTACAACACATGATGTGAAAGAGCAAGTGCTGTGAGAGCATAAAGGAGGGCATCTCACCCAATCCAAGAGGGTCTGAGAAAGAACCGTGTGAAATCATAGAAATACATACATTGGTCTCTGCGTGCCATGCCCCCTCCCTCAGGTTGTTGGCACAGAGCTCCTAAAACCCAGGCAATTCCTAAGCCATAAGAGAACTAGGAGTGCCTCTTGCTCTAACGTTTGATCTTCGACCCTGTCCTGACACAGAGCTTCTAAACTCCTTAGAATTTCCTGGGTGATAGCAGTGTGTCTTTTTCTAATGAGGTGACTTTGGGTGAGCTCCTAGATAGTTTCCAGATGAGGGCTGGTCACCAGAAAAAACAAGCCATGATTAGAAGCTCAGAACTTTCAGCCCTGACCACCATCCTCTAGAAAGGTGAGAGAGGCTCAAGGTTGAGTTCATGGTCAATCATGCCTGTGTGATGAAGCCACCATAGAAACCCAAAAGTATAGGGTTCAGAGAACTGCCAGGTTGCTGAACACATCTGTGTGCCAGGAGGGTGGTGCACTCCAACCCCATGAGGACAGAACCTTCTTCTCTGCTCAGGACCCTCCCAGATCTTGCCCCATGTACTTCTTCATCTGGCTGTTCAACTGTATCTTTCATCATATACTTTATTTTACAATAAACCAATAAACGTCTTTCTTTGAATTCTGTGAGCTATCCCAGCAAATGATCAAATCAGAAGAGTGGGTCATGGGAACCTGCAATTGGCAGTTTTGTGAGACTGAGCCCTAACCTGTGAGTCTGTGATAACTCTGGTTAGTGTTGGAAAAAACTGACTTGTAGGACACTTAGCTGATGTCAGAGAATTGCTAGGTGTGGAAAACCCATATATCTGATATCAAAAGTATTGTGAGTGTGAGAGCAAAAGAAAACACTTCTGAACTGAGGTCTGAAAGATGAAAAGGCATTAACCAAAAAACAGTGTTCCAAGCAGAGGAAACATATACCCATGACCATACATGAGTTTGAGGAGCAGCAGAATGGAAGCATGGAGTTTGAGGGTGTGAGAGGGTTCCAACTTAAAATGGAACTGGGGATTGGAAATAGAGAATCTCAGGCATGTGTCCTCAGAAGAACAGAACTTAACTGAGAGACTGATTTCCCATAAATGTCTGACCTACAGAGGACAGAGGCCTATCTCCTGACCAACAAACATCTCTCCCCATCCTCAAGCCAGTGAACTTGCTGCTTGGGCTCTGGCTGGACGTCTCTGTCTTTGCACTCCCTGCCCAGAAATACAACCTGCCCCAAACCTTCAAAGGACTCACCTGTACCTCACTATTGTATTGAGTTGGCCCAAAAATTCATTCAAGTTTTTCTGTAGCATCTTATGGAAAACCCAAATGAAATTTTTGGCCAACCTAATAATTTCCCCTGCTATTCCTGAATAAATAAACCCAAATTTTAGTTAATATGAGCTTGCCTCAGTTCCATACTTAGGTGGACAAAGGTTAATCATAACAACATGCAGCATTTATCTAGGATGTCTGAGCGACGGTGCTGTGCTAAGTATCTTCTATGCCTTCTCAGTTGATGCTCACAGCATCATCCCTCAGATGAGACACAGGGAGATTAAGTGCCTTATCCAAAGCCACACCCTTGGTGAGTGGTGAAGCTGGGAATTAAACTCCAGCTGTCTGGAGCCAGAACCCACATTCTTAACCCCCACTCTCTAATGCCTACATCTGTAATGCAAATGAATAAAACAAATCATGGGACGTTAGCACAGGACTTGACCCTTTGCTCCAAAGGCCACCAACCCCATTTAGAGATCCAAATCTCTCCCAGCATCTGGCCCTTTGTGACCACAGAACCTCTGTTCAGTCCCCGGTTTCTTGCTAGTAACTGGTACCCAGTCGTAACCCTCTCTGTTCCCTGGATCCTTGGTCAGCATGTCAGGTTCCCAGATTAGAGGCCAACTCCCTAATTCTTCTGAAAACCAGAGCCTTTCTTGCCTCTGAATCCTAAACTCCTCCTATCAAACCCACAGGCACTATACTATGCCAGCTTCTCTGTGCTTCTTCCTATTCTGGTTTCCTGGGCCTCCCCGAGTTGCTTCAGTGTCTCTGTGTCTCTGACTGGTCTCTGGGGCACAACCCCCATCCCCAGCCTAGACTCACCCACAGCCCAACAAAGACCAGACTGGGAGGTGTAGGGAGGGGTGGGAAGAGGGAGAGACTTAAGAAGGCAAGAAGAGCAACTGTGTGAGAGGCTGGCCAAGTGAAGATTATGGAATATGGGTAGAACTGGGGCCCAGAGCCTAGAAAGAGAGATGTCCTTATCCTAAGGAGGCATGTATGATCCAACCCACCCCTGATGCCCTAGTCCAATAGCTAGCTGAGCACTGAAATCCCTTTTTAAAAGGCGGTTCATGAAGAAGAAACGGAATAAGAAAGTAGCAAGCCCAAGGGAAGAGAAATGTGTATTTAATTTCATACTAGAGGACATGCATTCCTTCCCAGATGCTCATTTTGGTTGGGGAGGGCACCCCGCACATGAAAGGAAAAAGGAAGAGGGCCTTGGAAGTGAGGAAATGGAGCCAAAGGGGGCCAAGAGTTCTAAAGGGCATGGTTGCCACAACCAGGCAGAAATGACAGCCTGACCCAGGTCCAGACTTGCCTAGACATGGCGCTCCCATAATACAGTGGATGTGGTTCCTGATTTCATTTTAGCTGGTGGCCCAGAGAGAAAACTCGTTACCTACTATTTAGGCAGCACTGCCCTACAAAACCACTGAATTTGATGCAGTCCTATGATGCACCTCCTCCCATTTCCCCACTCCAGAGTTTAGGGACAGCTGTGGAGCAGATGGAAGGAGACTGCAGCTAGCCCAGGGCTTCTCAAGTTTTAAGGTACCATTTATCACCTTCGGACCTTCTTAAAATGCAAATTTGGATTCAATCAGTTTAAGGTGGGGCCAAGAGTTTGCATTTCCAACTAGTTCCCAGGCTTCCCTGGTGGCTCAGTGGTAAAGAATCTGCCTGCAATGCAGGAGATGCAGGTTCGATCTCTGGGTCAGGAAGATCCCCTGGAGAAGGAAATGGCAACCCACTCCAGTAGTCTTGCCTGGAGAATTCCATGGACAGAGAAGCCTAGAGGGCTACAGTCCATGGGGACACAAAAGAGTCAGCATGACTTAGCAACTAAACCTCCACCCAGGTAATCCTGGAGCAGCCACTGCTGGAGGGACAGGCTTTAGATAGCAAGGCATTCCTGCTGCCATAGTGCATTCCACTCCATTGCCCAAATCTGTGAAGTACTAAACAAATACGGAGGAATCTGAGTGTTCTTTTATTTGATAAATCTAGCAACCCTAAATAGAATAGATGCATGAACAAATAAACTTCTATAGAAGAAAGATGTACTGGCAGCCCATTAACAATAACAAGGAAAGTAAAATTACACAGGCCAAGAGGGAGAGTTCTATTTTCCCTGAGTTTCCTATAGTTGTTTGTTGGTCATCAGACACAAAACATTCTGTGGACCTTTCACCACCAAAGAAAAGTCTCTTCACACTGAACTAGAAGGTAGGTATTAATATAGATACTAATACATCAGAGTTTGGCTCAATTGCCACATTGTTTCTTGTGTTACTTTACAACATGGTAGACCATTAAAACTATTTCTTCATTTTACAGGGTAGGGAACTAAGGCTGGCCAGAGAGGTGATTCACCTTGCTCAAAATCACGTGACTAGTTAATAGCTAAACTGAACTAGAACTAGGCAATAAGTCTAGTGCTCTTTCCAGTACAAGAATTTGTTAAAATAGCATCTGAAAAGGGGAAAGACTTTAAGTTAATTGGTCCCGTGTGGTCCCCAAACCCTACTGTGGGGAACTTGTTAGAGGCTCCCTACTTGGAAATTAACATTGTCTGTGACAGGAGAAGTTTTCTAGTCTCTCAGTCACTCAAATAGACATCTTTTTGAGCATGGATTACCCATCTGATTATGCAGCAGGAGGGAGGGAGGGATCCTACAGAGGTCATGGAAGGCTCTTTTGAGTTAAGTCTAGAACTGAGCCTTCATGCTTGTATAAGAATTATATAACCAGAGAGGATGCTTCAGATGGGAAACAGCATGAGCAAAGGTACTGATAAAAAAAATACACTGTATATTTGACTATAGCCTTTTGCATATCAAGTTTAAAATTTGTTAAATCACCCTTCACCTTTTGCTTCTATAACCAAGCAGGACACTATGGGGCCTTGAGGGGGAGCAGGCCCTTTCCCCATGTCCTCTGCTTTAGCTCCTCTCTGAAGTACCTAGATAATAGTATGGGTGCACATTTCCTGAGTTGTTTTAAAGAAATAAAAAATCTATCAAATGGAAGATGTTGACTACCTGATGACACTGATCCCAGGTCTACTGGAGTCAGAGGATTGATAATATTAATCCCTGTGACACGACCCTGTTACCTCACCATCAGTCAATCAGAGAATTGTGCACAAGCTGATTGTATACCCTGTGACACCCCCTCACCTGGCCATTAAAAATGCTTTGCTGAAAGGCCTCCAGGGAGTTTGGGGTTTGGAAGAGGGGCACAAGCCACCCATCTCCTTGTTTGGCTGTGCAATAAATCTTTCTCCAATCTCTAACAGTTCAGTTCAGTTCAGTTCAGATCAGTCCCTCAGTCGTGTCTGACTCTTTGTGACCCCATGAATCGCAGCACGCCAGGCCTCCCTGTCCATCACCAACTCCCAGAGTTCATTCAGACTCACGTCCATTGAGTCAGTGATGCCATCCAGCCATCTCATCCTCTGTCGTCCCCTTCTCCTCCTGCCCCCAATCCCTCCCAGCATCAGAGTATTTTCCAATGTGTCAACTCTTTGCATGAGGTGGCCAAAGTACTGGAGTTTCAGCTTTAGCATCATTCCTTCCAAAGAAATCCCAGGGCTGATCTCCTTCAGAATGGACTGGCTGGATCTCCTTGCAGTCCAAGGGACTCTCAAGAGTCTTCTCCAACACCACAGTTCAAAAGCATCAATTCCTCGGCGCTCAGCTTTCTTCACAGTCCAACTCTCACATCCATATATGACCAGTGGAAAAACTTTTGGTATTATTTAGCCTCACTATGTGCTGGGCACACAAACTTGTCTTTGCTAACACTGCTCCAAAATAGTTACTTTTTGCTTTTCCAAGTCAGTGGGTCACATTTGAATTGGTCCTTCATCCCCTAGTTTCACTCTTCCCTCTCATTGTACTTCTGATAGTCTGTAAGGATGTCATGTACAGTTGTACATGTTGTTCACTGCACAAAGATGCTCAGTCATGGAGACAAATGGGGGCTGAAATCCAAAATGCACTGCACACACCAAGCCATGCTTTCTTAATTTGCTACATTGTGTGTTTGCCAGACCATGTGCCCAGAAAAGAGCACACTTTTTCTAGTTTACACAAAAGCACCCTAGCCCTGGCCAAGGAACTATATCAGCTGCAGGTCAAATCGTGAGGTAAGTGAGATTTTGCTCTGATTTCTCCTAGCTCCAAATCTTTAGAGCTGAAGCCACTAATGAAGCCACATCTGTAGACTAAGTTCTGCAGCAGTTCTTATAGGGTACTAACCATGACTGAAATAAATCAAGATTCCCAGTCACCTTTTGGGAATTTTAGAGCTGCCACCCTCCTGGATGTAGCATTACATGGCCCAGGGATGACCCAGGTCTAATGCAGCTCACTTGGTTTCATTTCTTTCTAATCCCAAACAGGGTAACTCTGAGCCCCACCAGTTCCCCTGAGTCAGTTCATGTTTACTATAGGAAGACTATTACATTTCTGCATAACTCATGACCAAGCCTATTCTTTCCTTCTCATCTCCCCTACCTGGCAATACCATCAGAATCAGCATTAGAAATCAGAGGGGCACTCACCTGCCAATACCCATCTACTATAGTGTCTAGTCTTGTGCCAAGTCCTGGCTCCTTTGTTCTCCTACTTGCTCTGTGCCATGAAGAACCCTTCTTCCCCAAAACCTACCAACCAGGGCTTTCAGACCTCCAGGGTTTCCCCTTCTTTATCAGGGTTAAGGCTTCCCTGGTGGCAGTGGTAAAGAATCCATCAATCAATGCAGGAAACGCAGGTTCGATCCCTAGGTTGGGAAGATCCCCTAGAGAAGAAAATGGCAATCCATTCAGGTATTCTTACATGGGAAATCCCATGGACAGAAGAGCCTGGTGCGCTATAGTCCATAGGGTTGCAAAGAGTCGGACACAATTTAGCAACTAAACAACAATAGCAATCAAGATTAAAGAGCTAAGCTGCTCTAACATAAAGACCCAACAATGCAGTAAACAAAGAACAATAAAGTTTCTCTCCACATGACAGTCCAAGGCACATAAGTGGGCTACTTGGCTCCATTCAGTCATTGATGGACTTAGGTTCATTCCATCTCATCAGATTTTTCCATCCTCCTATAAGGCAACATTGTTGTCTATCCAACTGAAGCTGCGATCTAGGAGCAATCATCTTTCTGCTCACAGAAAGAAGAAAGCATAGAGGAGCACATGTATAAAGGGCTGGGCCAAGAGTAAACACATATCTCTTCTGTTCACATTCCATTGCTCACAAAGCCACAGAAGGGAAGCTGGGAAATGTAGTTCCCAGCTGGACAGCCTCATCCTAGCTACAATTCCATTATTACAGAAGATGCCATAACTTCTTTCCTATCAGGAAAAAGCATCTTTTTGTCACAATTTCCTACCCAGAGTAGACATTTGATTAAATTCAATCAAGTTCAACCAACTTTCAGTTCAGTTCAGTCACTCAGTCGTGTCCAACTCTTTGCGACCCCTTGAATCGCAGCACGCCAGGCCTCCCTGTCCATCACCAACTTCCAGAGTTCACTCAAACTCAGGTCCATCGAGTCGGTGATGCCATCCAGCCATCTCATCCTCTGTCATCTGCTTTTCCTCCTGCCCCCAATCGCTCCCAGCATCAGAGTCTTTTCCAGTGAGTCAACTCTTCACATGAGGTGGCCAAAGTATTGGAGTTTCAGCTTTAGCATCAGTGTTTCCGATGAACACCCAGGACTGATCTCCTTTAGAATGGACTGGTTGGATCTCCTTGCCAACTTAAACAGAGTCAAAACTTAAAACAATAAATATGTTTAATGTGTAACATATACCTTTCCCTTAGGCATAGTTTCTCAAAGTATGGTGTATGGACTCTGGGTGGCCCAGGACCACTAATTTCCCCAGAAATCTAGCAAGTGGCAGAGGAAAAAGTGATGAGATTATTTCTTCACATACTTTCCACTATGTGGGATGTAAGGTTAATTATGATTTTTCACAGCTGTCACATTACATTCTTAACAATCCTTGTGTTCTTCAGGATTGGGCAGAACAAGAGCTGTAGGTGTCTCTGTCAACACTCATTTGTCAGAATACAATTCAGCTCTGTTAACATATATTTGTGCCTTTTGCACGTTATTGTTTATGGTTATTAATTTACATTTTGTGTTATGACTCTTGTGTACCATTGTATCCCCAACCTAATCAACCACTCAAAAGTGGTTCACTGAATATTAAAGTAGCAATAAAAATAGTAAATTCAATGCTACAACTCAGTAAATATCATGAGCATAAATAGTGAACAGGACTCCAATATGAATACAGAATATGAATCTGTATGTGATGGGACAAATAAACCTGTACAGGTGAAAATAGCACACAAGCAGCCAAAAATGCAAATGTGAAGTAAGAAGATAAATATCTGAAAATCTAATTTTGTTAGACCTACCATCCCTTTGCCCCTAGTTTCCAGCAGGCTGTTTATAATAAAATCTATCAAATTGTAGCATGAAGTCATCAAAGCTTTTACATAAGTATTAAACAAAGTACAGTGAACCCTGTGGTAAACCAGTGGAATTTTTAGAGAACAAGCATGAAGTAATTCCTTCATGAAATTGATGAATATTGTGACTAAGGCAGAGAAGATACTAAAGCAATAGGAGTATCCTTCAAAGTTGTTAGGCCTCTTGGCAACACAAATACAAGTCACTTTATTGCCAAGAAGCTTGTAAAACTAGGCACAATTTTAATGACAAATGACTTAGAGAGAGCAAAATGAGCTATTGGCAAAATTCCTGTTACAAACAACATCAGCCGACATCCACAATATCTATGGCACACAGTGTAGAAGGGCAATTACTAACACATGCGAGGGCCAGCAAATACTTTATTGTGGAGTCAGACAAAACCAGTGATACTCAGACTCTTAGCATATGTGGGGAGAGGCTGCATGATTTTTTTTCATTTTTGACCCTGAAATCCCATGCTATCAGAGGAAAGAGGTTTTTTTTTTTTAATTTAACTTATTAATCTGAGATAGTTTTTGATTTACATGCAGTGTAAGAATAATGGACTTCCCAGGTGGCAGTAGTGGTAAAGACTCCGCTTGCGAATACAGGAGACTTAAATGCGGGTTTGATCCCTGGGTCAGGAAGATCCCCTGGAGGAGGACAACCCACTCCAGTATTCTTGCCTGGAGAATCCTCACGAACAAAGGAGCCTGGTGGGCTACAGTCCATGGGGTCGCAATGAGTCAGACATGACTGAAGAGACTTAGCCCGCACGTGCATGTAAGAATAATACAGAGAGAAACTAGGTACTGTTTACCAAGCTTCCCCAATAAGATTGCCTTGGAAAACAGTAATACAATATCACAACCAGAATACTGACATTGATACAGTCACAACAGAACATTTCCAGAAGTATCTCTCCTGTGGTCCTTTAATAGTCAGTTCAGTTGAGTTCAGTCGCCCAGTTCAGTTGAGTTCAGTCACTCAGTCATGTCCGACTCTTTGCGACCCCATGAACCGCAGCACGCCAGGCCTCCCTGTCCATCACCAGCTCCCGGAGTTTACCCAAAATCATGTCCATTGAGTCGGTGATGCCATCCAGTCATCTCATCTTCTGTCGTCCCCTTCTCCTCCTGCCCTCAATCTTTCCCAGCATCAGGGTCTTTTCAAATAAGTCACACCCAGTACCCCTACCTTAATCCTGGCAACCACTAATCTGTTCTCCATTTCTGTAATTCTGTCATTTCTAGGATGTTATACACTTGGACTTATACAGTATGTAGCCTTTAAGCATTAGTTTTTTTCATTCATTATAATTCTTTATAGATCTACCCAAGATGGTGTGTGTGTGTGTATCAATAATTTGTTCTTTTTACTGCAAAATAGTATTACATGACATGAATATATTGAGTTGGCAAAAAATTCTGTTGCATAAGTCCATAACATCTTATGCAAAAACCTAAATGAACTTTTTGGCCAACCCACTACCACAGTTTGTTGAAGCACTCACCTTGTTGGAGGATATCTGGGTGGTTTCCATTTGGGAGCTATCACAAATAATGTAGCCGTGAACACTTGTGTAGAAGTATTTGTGTGAACATAAGTTTTCACTTCTCTTGGATAAATGTCTATGAGTATAATTGCTGACTTGTAAAATAGCTGCACATTTAGTTTTATTAAAAAATAAAAAACTGTCCAGAATTCCCTGGTGGCTCAGTGGTATTAAAAAAAAAAAAAAATCCACTTTCCAATGCAGGAGACACAGGTTTCATCCCTGATCCAGGAAGATCCCACATGCTTCAAAGCAACTAAGCCCGTGCACCACAACTATTGCTCAACTATTGCTCACAACGTGCTCTGGGAGCTGCAACTACTGAAGCCCATGTGCCTAGAGCCTGTGCTTTGCAACAAGAGCCATGGCAATGAGAAGCGCAAGCACTGCAATTAGAGAGTGGCCCACACACAGCAACGAAGACACAGCACAGCCAAAATAAATAAATGAATTAATATTTAAAAAACTGTCCAACTCTTTTCCAGAGTGTCTGTACCATTTTACATTTCTACCAGCAATTACAGAGTGATCCAGTTTCTCCCCATAACAGGAAAGGGTTTTCAAAACAAAACAAAAAAAAAGCCACACTCATAAATACAGAGAGCAGATTGCTGGTTGCCAGAGGGGAAGGAGTTTAGGGGGTCGGTGAAATGGGTGAAGGGGATCAAGAGGTACAAGCTTCCGGTTATCAAATAAATATGTCATGGGGATGTAATGTATAGCAAGATGACTATAGTCAATAATATTGTAATGCATATTTGAAAGTTGAGAATAATTAAAAAGTTCTCATCACAAGAAAAAATGTAATTTTTGTATGATGGCAGATGTTAACTCATAGTGGTGATCATTTTGCAATGTAAACAAATATTAAAGCATTATGCTGTACAGCTGAAACTAGCATAATGCCAAATGTCAATTATACAGTAATTTTTTTAAAGCAGAAAGATTTTTGATTCAGTTATCAAGTGTTTTTTGTGAGTCACAAAGGACACTGGAATAGGGGCAATGAGATCAATTCTGAAGAGCATTCACCATAAGCACAGGCCAGAAATATGTTGCTAAGCAAATATTAGAGGCTGCATCCAAATGCCAACCCACTCCCTGCTCAATTCGCTGATAACAGCAATCAGCCACACGTCCCCTGATCTCGATTCAGTATTGACGAAAACCATAAAAATTGTGAATATAACCAAATCATGGCCCCTAAGGGTATGTCTTCCCAGCACACTGTACAAAGAAATGCAGCAAATACGAAAGTCTACTTTTCCACTCTAAGCACACCAGCTGTTGAGAGAAATCACTTTCCTGCAAGTTATTGAAACAAGGGCTGTGGGGGGGGACTCTATGACTTTGATAGTGACACTAAGGATAATTTCTCAGATGTTAACACTAAGGATAATTTCTCAGATGTTAAATGCCTTGTTCAAGAGATATTTCATAGCCATATATACAGAAACTCGAAGAAGCTGCAAGTAATTACCTCAGTGGTGAGATGCAGCTATGTTTAATGTTAAAGGTGAAATGAGCAGGGTTTCTTTCAAAAGACCGAACTATGGGGCAAGTTTTATCACTGAGAATTTGAGACTGCCTCAACATGTAAAGATTTCTTCCCTTCTCACAGAAAGAAATAAATTACATATCGCTGGGGATGTTTAAATATCACATCCAAGTCTTTTAGTAGAATTTGGCACCACGCTTTCTAGAATTGAATCAATCAAACAGGTGAATGCACACCCATCTACTTCCTGGTTTAACTATTCAACCTTCCAGCCTTTGAACGTGATTTGTTCAAGGACTTCAGCGTCTGATGGAGTATTTCAAAGTATCAACAGGGAATTATCATTGTCATTTCTGGGCCCATGTTTGCTCCAAACATCCAAAACTCTGTAATAAAGCCACTAAATAGTTGCGGCAGTCCCCAGTGGCCTGTGATTCTGAGTTTGGATTTTTAGCTTTTTATTGTGAAAAGCTTTCAAACATACAAAAAGTAGGGTGGCTAGAACTATGAACTTCCATGTACCCACTACTCAGATTCAGTAGTAGTACAAATACCTCTAGGGCCCTTCATCACAGTCCCTCCACCCACCTCTGATTTCAGCACAAGTTCAGACTCACATCACCCTGACAGCATTCCACCTCCAGATCAAGCTTCTCTGTTTCCACTTCTGCCCCAGTGCCTTCTCCAAAGCTAGTCCACGTAAAAGCACAGACTGGAAGTGTGGGACTGTTAATCCCTTTGGGGAGAACCGTGAACTGAGATGTGGTCAGGAACCAGTGGATGAGAGGTACAGCCTCTTATCTATCAAGAGGACAGTTCTGGGAGATGTTCTGTATCCTTCTCAGGATGTCCATCCAGAACCAAGCCCTTGTGGCCCAATGCAGCAATATCACAAGGCACCCTTGCATTGACTTTTCCTCCTTCTCTAATTCTCCCAAACCCCCCACTCCTGTCTCCTGGAACAACACCCCAAATATACCCAACTACTCCGCAGTCCTTGCCTCAGACTCTGTTTTGGGGAAACCCAACTAAGACAAATAAGTTATCAAATTTTACCATTCTTTTCCATCTATCCTGGGATATTTTAAAGCATTTAAAGTATTTTTAGAAAAATAAAATATCTTAAAGTTTAGATTTTTTAAAATGTATTAGAAATAGGAAGGAAAGAAACCAGCTCGATATGGAAACCGATCTGGGGTCAAGCTGTGCGTCACCAAAGTAGACCTATATACCTTGGTGAAATATTGCTCCTAAATCTCATCACTCTCCCTTATATTAAGTTATTATTAACTATATTATTCTAAACACTATTTCAACATAATGGTGATAAAAATGTGATAGAGCTTCTTTTCAATTTACCCCAGCAGGGGTCTATGAATGGGCTAGCTGCCCACTGCATGGCTTTTGAAAATCAACTATGAGAAACACTGACCATCCAAAGATCACCCCCAGAGCAGTTCATGGGAGTCTGTGAACCCGCATAAAAATGTTCGCTGACATGTGCACACACATGTGCATTTCTATGGGGAAAGGTCTTTCACCAGATCCTGAAACAAGTCCTTGACCGAAGAAGGGCTGAGAATCAAAAATGAAGGGCTATCAGGCACTCTGAACCTGACTAGGAGATGATTTTATTGTACAGACAGACGGAGCCCTTCTGGAACTCTTTAAATCATTCTGCATGGCTGATCATCATCTTCACCAAATGGCATGGCTAACCTCATTATGTGAATCCAACTAGAATTGATATGATTACAATGAAAGGATTTTCCCCTCCTCAAGGTCTAGTTTATAAAGAAGAGATTTTTTTTTTTTTCCCTCAAGCCTTAGTTTATAGTAAAAGGTTTTTTTTCCCCTCCTCAAGGCCTGGTTTTCCACATCTGGATTAGATGATCTGGTCCCAATTTTCTTCTCAAAGCTATCTCTCCTAGCCTCAAAGAACTTTTGGGATCCTGCCAATCAACAGGAAAAGGATTTCAATTACAGTACGTGCTCTTTGCAGACTAGCCCTGGTTCTCCCAGATAGCTCTGTACCCTGAACTGGTGCACACTTCCAGGCATGTGAGAGATTCAGGGCCAGCTGTCCATGAAGCAATTCCTCCCACCTGCATCTTGGCCAGCCCCAAAATTACTAACTCAGAAAGGAAGTTGGAAAGTGAAAAAGGCACACTTTTTCTCTAAAGAGACTTAATTAGGTTTAACATTTGGGTTTGGGTTTTTTTTTTTTTTTCTTTCCCTATTAACAAAGAAGTATTTGTACAACATGAACACAAGTAGAGGAAGAAAATGACATCTTAAAGTTATTTCCACTTAAAAACCAAGACCAAAATGGTACAGGTGGCCTTTTAAA
This sequence comes from Bos grunniens, assembly GCF_055505025.1. NCBI lineage: Eukaryota > Metazoa > Chordata > Mammalia > Artiodactyla > Bovidae > Bos > Bos grunniens. The sequence goes on from NC_141194.1 coordinate 141,292,365, forward strand.
AAGGGACTCCTCTACACAAGCCCTTTTCTTGAATAGGCCTCTAACTAGCCCTCATGCAGCTGCAAGGACGAGTTAACGTTCCTGTGATTTATTACTTAAGAGGATATTCTCAGGCATCATCTGCAAAAGAGGGCCTAGCAGGATGTAGAATGGGAGACTAAGAACACATTGGAAGGAGCTGAATTTTCCATGTGGTTTTCATTCTCTTTCTGATTGTACATGGAAAATCTTTTTTTAAGTTTTTTTTTTTTTTTTTTTTTAGCCACCACAAATATCACAAAAGCACCCTGCTCCTAGGGCAGCTTGCAGCAGGCCTGAGGAAGGCACTGAGCCCACGACAAAGGGGAGGAGCCCAAAGCGAGCTTTATAATGAAAGGCACTTCTTGGCACAAAATGTCCTCCCTGACTCAAAGACTTCTAACTTCCATGGTGTGTCTCCCGACCAAGCGACCCTTGCTAGGCAATAAAGAGCAGCTGACGTGACTGAGCACTAACTATATGACAGGAAATATTCAGGGCCATTGGCTTGGGTTATTTCATATTCCATGATAACCTCAGTGTATATACCTAGTTTACAGATGAGGAAACTTCAGCTGAGAGAAATGAAGTCACTTTACCCATGTTGTTGTTTAGTCCCTCAGTCATGTCTGGCTCTTTTGCAACCCTATGGATTATAGCTTGCCCAGGCTCCTCTGTCCATGGGATTCTCCAGACAAGAATACTGGAGTTGGTTGCCTTGCCCTCCTCCAGGGGATCTTCCCAACCCAGGGATCAAACCCACATCTCTTATGTCTCCTGCATTAGCAGTCAGGTTCTTTACCCTAGTGGAAACAACTGCCAAGAAAGACTTGTTGTTTAGTTGCTAACTTGTGTCCGACTCTTTGCGAGACAATGGACTGTAGCCCACCAGGCTCCTCTGTCCATGGAATTCTCTAGGCAAGAATACTGGAGTCGGTTGCCATTTCTTTCTCCAGGGGATCTTCCCAACCCAGAGACTGAACCTGGGTTTCTTTACGTTTCTTGCAATGGCCGGCAGATTCTTTACCACTGAGCCACCTGGGAAGCCCCACACAAGGTCACAGAGCCTGTGAAAAGAGAGCTCAGACTTTTCCCTGGTTTGAATGACTTCAACAGTAGTTCTTTAACGACTACATAGTTTTCACCCCTTCCTTTTCTTCTAGGGTCGCTCCCTGACCTCAAATGCCAGGATTTATACTCGCCCCAGGTTACCTAGGCTCTCTAGCTATAGTAGCTATCCGGCCTGCCCTTGGGAATAATGCCTCATGTATAAAATTTCCCATTTTATCCAAATACATCTAATCCCATTGAACTCTCAGTTTCCCATCAAATCTTTGAGAAAAATTATGGCACTTTTTTTTTTTTTTTTTTTTTTTTTTTTTTATTTTTTTATTTTTAAAAAAAAAATCACATGCTCCCCATCCTGAACCCTCCTCCCTCCCAACCTCCCCATACCATCCCCCTGGGCCTTCCCAGCGCACCAGCCCCAAGCATCCAGCATCGTGCACTGAACCTGGACTGGCATCTCGTTTCATACATGACATTTCACATGTTTCAATGACATTCTCCCAAATCTTCCCACCCTCTCCCACAGAGTCCATAAGACTGTTCTATACATCAGTGTCTCTTTTGCTGTCTCATACAGGGTTATTGTTACCATCTTTCTAAATTCCATATACATGCGTTAGTATACTGTATTTATGTTTTTCCTTCTGGCTTACTTCACTCTGTATAATAGTCTCCAGTTTCATCCACCTCATTAGAACTGATTCAAATGTATTCTTTTTAATGGCTGAGTAATACTCCATTGTGTATATGTACCACAGCTTTCTTATATAATTAAAATCACTTCAGATTCTCTTGATATTGTCTTTAAAATTGCTCTTGGGTGCACCCACACATACACATATCCTCTCACAGTACTAGTTCACATGTATTGAGCATTCACTCTGTGCCAGACATCATGTTAATTATTTAACATGCATTTTTTCATTCAATTCCCCACAGTAACCTCATGCTGCTGCTGCTGCTGCTAAGTCGCTTCAGGCGTGTCCGACTCTGTGCGACCCCATAGATGGCAGCCAACCAGGCTCCCCCGTCCCCGGGATTCTCCAGGCAAGAACACTGGAGTGGGTAACCTCATGAGGTAGCTACTATTATTACTCCTGCTTTACATATGAGAAAACTAAGGTTTAGAAAAGTTCTATCACTTCAGCAACTAGAGCACCCAGGATTTGAATACAGTTGTGTTTGACTTGAGAGCTGAAGCCTTTAAAGCACTGCTCTCTACTTACACTCTTCTTACCACTAATAAATCATGCTGATAGTGTATACCTCTAACATAATGTAGTGAGACTTACACTTTACTTCTGTGTTATTTCTCCCAAACCCCATTGCCTCAGCATGATAATGGACAAAAACATCAGACAGAGGTCAATGGAGGGGTGTTTGAAAAAATACCTGACCAGTATTCCTCAAAACTGTCAAGGCCATCAAAAACAAGGAAGAATCCTGGTGACATTTGTGAAAATGATAGAGTGCTGCTGCTGCTGCTGCTAAGTCATGTCAGCCGTGTCCGACTCTGTGCGACCCCATAGACGGCAGCCCACCAGGCTCCCCCGTCCCTGGGATTCTCCAGGCAAGAACACTGGAGTGGGTTGCCATTTCTTTCTCCAACACATGAAAGTGAAAAGTGAAAGTGAAGTCGCTCAGTCGTGTCTGACTCTTAGCGACCCCATGGACTGCAACCTACCAGGCTCCTCCGTCCATGGGGTTTTCCAAACAAGAGTACTGGAGTGGGGTGCCATTGCCTTCTCCGAAATGACAGAGTAGGGAACTCCAAAAGTCTATCCCTCCTCAAAAGCTATGAATAAACTGCCAAAAACCATCAGAACTAACTTTTTCAGAACTCAGAATACTAATCAAAAGCTTGCAGGAACAGGGGATATGCTCAATCAAGAGAAAGCGGCTGGATCTTGCTAAGAGAGCTTTGTGGCATTTTAACTGAACTTGGACCCATTCCTTGCTCCCCAGCTCAGCAGTGACCTTGGAGACAACAGCAGCCCACATTCCTGGTATAAGTACCCAGTACAGGAGAACAGGCTTCGTCCTCTAAGAATTGTGTCTGTTTATTTTAACTTTCCTGGTGACTTCCTGAAAGATCAATTCAAAGGCCTTACCTTTATTTAGACTCACTCAGAACTCTCCCCGGGCTGAGGTGACTATCCCGGGGGAAACTGGCAAAATCATTTGAAGGCAGCCATTAGTAGCTGCCACCTGGGTAAGGCATAACAGTTGGGGAAACAACAGACTAAGCAAAACTCTCAAGAGGAAAGGCTGGGCAACGAGATGCTTTGGGGAATAAGAGCTTTGAAAAGCTTTCACAGGGACTTCCCTGGCAGTCCAGTGGTTAAGACTCCGTGTTCCCAATGCAGAGGGAACAGGTATGATCTCGTCAGGAAACTAAGATCCCATATGCCACACAGTGTGGCCAAAAGAAAAGAAAAGAAAAGCTTCCACATATTCCTGGAAATCTAGAAGGCCACATGCATGCCCAAGACTGAGCGCATACTCAGAAGAGATCTGAGAAGGCCCTAAGTGCTATATCTGGCTGACAATGTATATGTTTTTTCATATAATGTAAAGAAAATTAAACATGAATTGTTTGTGAGATAAGAAATTGTAGAAGTGTAATTTTATATTGCATTTAGTATACATTTTGGCCCCTAACCTCCCCTATTTTCAGTATGCTACTCAGGCTCACAACCATGCAATCTTACCTTCCATCATGATACATACAACTGAAAGACAAAAACCAAAATTGTCTTCTAGAATGAGATCCAAAGTCACCTTGAAACCAAGCAGGGCCCTGTGGGGCCTTCCAGAGACAGGACTCCACCCCCCAATCCCACCACCAACTGTGTCCTTTGCCTGCCTCTTGTTTGTACAAAAGCTCTAGTCTCCCAGGCTTCTCCTGAGTCACAAAAGCGTGGATCAAGAATTAATGATTGAAAACATGTAGTAACAAAAGTAATAGCTGGGCCAGGAGAGCTGGTAAGAGTTTAAACAGTAAATCAGCCATATGGCAGTTACAGAATCTTTGGCTCCACCCTGAAATATAATAGTGTCTGATGAAGACTTTCTGAGTTGTTTTGCCAATGCTAAAAACTCCACCAAATGAAGAAGTTAACCACATGATGATCATGAGTGCATAGTCCCCAGACCTACTAGTGCTTAAGGATCGATAATGTTAACCCCTGTGACACTGCCCTGTTACCTCACCACCAACCAATCAGAAAATTGTCCACAAGCTCATCACATACGCTGCAACCCCCTTCCCTCACCTGGCCTTTAAAAATGCTTCCCTGAAACCCATTGGGGAGTTTGGGTGTTTTGCACATGAGCCACTCATTTTCCTTGCTTTGCCCTTCAATAAACCTTCCTCTGCTCCAAACTGTTATGTTCTGGTTTGTTTGGCCTCAGTGTGTATTTGGCACATGAAAACTGTTCCCTAAACAGACTTTTAAATTATCTCCAAGTGTTTATCACTGTCAAAGTCACATGGTTTCTCCAACTCCCAAGCCTATCTGGAATTTGGAAGGGAGAATCAGCTTGCTTTTCATCGGTCCTCCTTTGTGAGCACTTGGGATGAGATCGTCCTCCATTCTGTTCATTTACCAGTCTTTCATCTGCTTTTCCTCCCCATATGCTAAGGTTAGGAGTTACTGATGAAGCTTGGTTTCATCAAACATGGAGAAGAAAGAGATAAATATAAAATCAATGTACCAGTCGAGGATATCCAATATGTGATTAATAGTTATACTAGAAAGAGACAACAGTAACAAGGAGAGAAGGAAAACATTAAAGAAAGAATACAAGATTATTCCCCACAACTAAAGGACATGAGTTTCCAGATAGAAAAACCCACTGAGTGCCCAGTATGATGAATGAAAAAATAGCCTCAATAAGCCTTATCATCATTAGATTTTGGAAAAATCAGAGCTTGTTGTGGTTGTTGTTGTTTAGTCATTAAATTATGTCTGAGTCTTCTGCGAGTCCATAGGCTGTAGCCCACCAGGCTCCTCTGTTCATGGGATTCCCCCCAGGCAAGAATACTAGAGTGGCTTGCCATGTCCTCCTCCAGGGAATCTTCCCAACCCAGGGACTGAACCTGTGTCTCCTGCTTGGCAGGCAGATCCTGTGCCACTGAGCCACCAAGGAAGCCCAAGTATCCTGAGCTTCTGGAATAACCACAACAGGACACATGTGGAGATCAAGAATACTGATTGGGAATCAGAATCACATTCAATTCCTCAAAAATAATACTGCAAGTTAAACACTGGGGATTTTTTCCAATTTAGAAATACACACCCAGCCGAATAACAAAAAGTTCTAGAAAAGCATAAAGACATTTTCAGATATTCAAATTCTCAAAGATTTTACTTCCAATGCATTTTTCTTAGGAAACTTCTTGAGAAGAACATATGAAATCCAGGAAATGGTGGATACAATGTAGAAGAGATGCAGGGAGAGGTCCCAGAATGACAATTGTGCATGAGGCCAGAGCGGGATTACTCAAAAAGTGGAAATAAAACCAATAAATGAAATCAAAATATTATTTGCAGAAAATTGTTGCAGATAGCTCGCTGAAAGATCCTTTCCCATTGAACACCCGAAACAAAATGCAGGAATGAAAATGAAAAAAACAGTGGTTATTTTAAGGGAATTTCTGGAGAAATATATTAAAAGAAATTTTAGAAAATAGTTAAATATAGTTTAAAAACAGTTCACATGATTATATGAGCACATTCCCAGGGTCACTCTCAGAGCTTCAGAAGGGGCTGGTAGAGACACAGGACCCTGGAGCTCAAATTTCACTGGTGTCAAGACAAATCTATCTTTGGCGCAGGCATTGGCACATTTCTGAGGGTACCATCAAGGAAGCTCCTTCAAGGAGCTTCTGGGACACTTCCACCTCATTGCTTTTAGAGTCATACTATGTCTGTCTTAAAATGAGAAGTGTGTTCTTTGCACACGTAATTTTATTGAACATTTGATCTTTGCCAGGCACCGTTCTAGTAATAAATTCTACTACAAGCATGAATTAATACTCACAATAATTCTGTCAGTAGATACTATTATTATCTCTTTTACAGATGGAAGTGAGGTTCAGAAGATAACACTATTTGCTTAAGGTCATGCAGATAAGCTGTAGAATAGGGATTTAAAGTTGGGTCTCTATGAGCCAAGAACTCTAACTTGTTTCACCGAAGCCAAAACCCCCAAATTCTTTCTGTTTACCTGATTCTTCCACTCTCCTCATCTGTCATTTAGCTTCTCCAACTGCTTCTGACCATGGCATTCTTTGTATGAGCCCTTGGTTGTCTCTGGCAGCAGCTATGGCTGCCATCAGCATGAACAACGCTATCAGTACTGTTATCCAGGCAAGGTGGGAAGGAGACTCCCACCTCCTGTAGTATTTATAGGATTTTCCAATCACCCTGACTCAGATTCCTGGATATGTGTGTTCTAACTAGAAGAGATATTGTACTCTGTATCAATCAGAGGATCAAGGTATAATATCACATTCTAACATATCCCAAGTGGTGCTAGTGCTAAAGAATTTGCCTGCCAATGTAGGAGATGCAAGAGATTTGGGTTTGATCCCTGGGTCAGGAGGATCCCCTGGAAGAGGGCATGACAACCCACCCCAGTATTCTTGCCTGGAAAATCCCACGGACAGAGGAGCCTGGCGGGCTACAGTCCATGAGGTCACAGAGAGTCCAACACAACTGAGCAACTTAGCACACACGCATGCAGCACATGATATACAGCATCCAACCCTCTTTCTGGAACCTTAGCTGAGCCTTCAGCAGTCAGTTCTACTGTTCCATCAGACATTCTGTAAGCCAGCAGACAGTGGTGCCAGTGTGGGCAAAGTGGGCAGAGAAGGCAAGTCCATATCTAAAGTAGAAAACCATTCAGCTGAGGGAAAATCACTGCCTACTTCAGGATAGAAGGGATCCAAATAATTGACCTGACACCAGGCAACTGGCTGGTCTCCCTGAAGGATGGCACTGTGTGAGGGCTGTTGGCAGACTGGGCACCTCACTGCAGCAGATGCTAGACCAGTTTTAGTGAAAGGAAGTTGACTCACTGGGAAGATTTCCCTCTCCACTGTCCTTCCGAGCCCCTGACAGCTATATATACTCCCGTAACCGCCATTCAAAATTAGATATGTAACATTTCCATCACCCTAGAAAGTTCCCTCCTGCCCTTTCCAGTTAATCCTGACGCACACCCAAAGTTAACCACTTTTCAATTTTCTTTCTCCATAGGTTTGTATGTCTGTTCTGGGAAGTCATTTAAATGGAATCATGCAGTATGTATTTTGGAGTCTGTCTGGCTTCTTGAGTGCAAATAATGGTTTTGAAATTGTGAACTGCTTTCAATTCTCCCCACTGATGAGCATAAAAAAATTTCTGGAGCTGGGTGTGTACTTTTCTATCAAAGCTGTTTGAGATGTGGTTCTGGTTATCGACTGGAGGTAATGAGGATGGTGGAGTGCATCTTGAGAAGAAAAGGTCATCTCACAAGGCAGCTGTTTCAGGTGACATTATTACATAGTCTCCATGAAAAGGAAAATTATCCCCAGCATGATTTTGAAAGAGGGCTGCTTCTGCCAGCAAGAAAAGTTCAGAGAAATCTGAGGGTTCATAATGCTTGGATTCATCTATCAAAATAACCATCCCAGATCTCTATGTTCCACTTGTTCCCTATCTGATCTTGAAAAAATGGCCTGACAAAGTTGTACATTTAGTCCTTTTTGCATCTCTGCCACCCTTATCAGATCCTGAGCCTGATTTTTAGTAGTCTGTCCTGGAGCTACAGGAGATAAGGATCTCCTTTAAATCTGCCATGGAGGCAGAGTTCCTCCTGCAGTCAAGAGCAACTGTTCCACTCCAAGTTCCTTATAAATAGCATTGTCCGTTTATCGATTAAGTGCCACAGCCACTTGACCTCCCCATATCTTGCCTTGTAGCCCCGTATCATACCAATAAAATACCACATTGCACAGGTGAAAGCTCAAGTGATTGCAATGCCATTTCATGGCAGGGATTATCTTCATACACTTAACACCAGCCAGTGTCCCTACTGCTTTTATTTTTTTTAATTTGTCCTTTGTTTATATTTTTGATAATTTATCCTTTGCTTTACTTTATTGATTTTTATTTTATATTGGAGCATAATTGATTAACCATGTTGTGTTAGTTTCAGATGTACAGCAAAGTGATTCAGTTATACATATAGATGGATCTGTTCATTTTCTAATTCTTTTTTTCATTTAGGTTATTGCAGAATATTGAGCAGTGTTCCCTGTGCTGTACAGTAGGTCCTTGCTGGTTATCTATTTTAAGTACAGCAGTGTGTACATGTCCACCCCAAACCTCCCAATCTGTGCCCTTTCCCGTATCCCCTGAAAACTGTTAATTTCATTCTCTAAATCTGTGAGTCTGTTTCTGTTTTGTAAGTAAGTTCATTTGTACCATGTTTACAGGTCAGGTGACTCTATCGAAAAAACAAACAACCCAATCAAAAAATGGGCAGAAGACCTAAATAGACTGTTCTCCAAAAAAGATATACAGATGGTCAAGAGGCACATGAAAAGATGCTCACATTGCTAATTATTAGAGAAATGCAAATCAAAATTTCAATAAAGGCACCACCTCACACTGGTCAGAATGGCCATCATTTAAAAGTCTATGAATAACAAATGCTGGAGAGGGTACGGAAAAAAGGGAAACCTCCTACACTGTTGGTGGGAGTGTAAATTGGTGCAGCCACTATGGAAGACAGTATGGAGGTTCCTTAAAAAACTAAAAACAACGCTACCATGTGACCCAGCTACCACATGACCCGGCAATACAACTCCTGGCATATGTCTGGAGAAAACGTGGTTCAAAAGGATACACGCACCCCAGTGTTCATTGCTGTGCTATTTACAATAGCAAAGACACGGAAGCAACCTACATGTCCATCAACAGATGAATGGATAAAGAAGATGCAGTACATATACACAATGGAATATTACTCAGCTATTAAAAAGAGTGAAACAATGCCATTTGCCAACATGGATGGACCTGGAGATATAATAAGTGAAGTAAGGTAGAGAAAGACCAATATGATATTGCTTATATGCAGAATCTAAAAAAAAAAAAAAAAAAAAAGAAATGATATCTACTGCTTTTGAGAGGTGAACAATACAACTCCAAACCCCCATCCTGATAGTCTGTTTTTCTAGAAGCATTTTTAAAATCAAGTGTCTTAGCCAGGGTCTTATAAAACACAGCCTGATTCAGAAAAGCAAGTACTGACCATATGGGGGTTGTATAAGCCTAAGGCAACAGGATGACGGAAAAAGACAAGTGAAGTGAGGAAAGATGTATCAGTGTGATGCAATGCATGACCTCACTGGCCATTACGTCACAAAACTGCAGGTTACTTGCCAAGTGTGTTTGCTCACAAAGGTTGAAAGGAAAACACACATATACATTTCAGAGTGGAGAAAGTAGGAGAAATGTATCTGCCTAGTTCCCTCACATCTCCTCATTTCCACTAGTCGAATCTCATACCCCAGGGTACTAACTCCCCATCACTTCCAGTTACATCCTCTGGTCCCTTGGCAGCTTCTCACTAAGCCAGACCCCATTCCCTTGGTATGGCATTTTACCCCGGTGTGGAAGTGGAGTGATAAGTTGGCACTCACAGGTAAATGGGTAAGACAGGACATGAGGGTCTTTCAGGTGCAGGGCTTCAACTTTTACTACCTGTAGCTCCAAAAACTCAGGAGGGATCACCCACAAAATGGAATGATGGCAGCACAATTTGAAAAGTGGGCAGTATCTCAGAGATGAGCCCAAGAAGGCACATGAGTTTGTGTCCAATACAAGTTAGCCCAAGTAAGACAAAAGGATGGTTTGGACTAGAGTAGTGACCGTGGGGACAGAGAAAAGAGGCCAATATCACTGTGATGATGACTACCACCACGAAATTAAAAGATGCTTGTTCCATGGAAGAAAAGCTATGACAAACCTAGACAGCATATTAAAAAGCAAAGACATCATTTTCCTGACAAAGTCCATATAGTCAAAGCTATGGTTTTTCCATCAGTCTTGTACAGATGTGAGACTTGGACCATAAAGAAAGCTGAGCACAGAAGAATTGATGCTTTTGAACTGTGGTGCTGGAGAGGACTCTTGAGAGTCCCTTGGACAGTAAGGAAATCAAACCAGTCAATTCTAAAGGAAATCAACCCTGAATATTCATTGGAAGGATTGATGCTGAAGCTCCAATACTTTGGCCACGTGATGCAAAGAGCTGACTCACTGGAAAAGACCCTGATGCTGGGAAAGGTTGAGGGCAGGATGAGAAGGGGATGATAGAGGATGAGATGGTTGGATGGCATCACCAATTCAATGGACATGAGTTTGAGCAAACTCTGGGAGATGGTGATGGACAGGGAAGCCTGGCATGCTGCGGTTCATGGTGTCAAAAAGAGTCGGACACAACTGAGACACTGAACAAAATCAACAAAGTGACCATGGGGATGGAGAAACAAGGGACAGATTTAGGGTACATTTTGAAGGTAGAGTAAATAGTACTTTCTAATGAACCCTTTACAAGAGGTCAGGGAAAGGAAGGAGGAAGGATTCATGGATGACCCATATGTGTTTTACTTGAACAACTGGTTGGTACATGATATCATTTCTGAGATATGGGATATGGAAGGGATTGATATTTAGTGTAATACTGTCCATATTTTGGTCAAAACCATTTTGTGTTTCTGGTTCGTTTTTTAAGACTGAAGCATTAGAATTAACAACCACATCCCAGGACAATTCCATTCCCTAATTCAGTCAAAGGCCAGCCCTACACGTGAATAGGACCACTTACCACTGGCATAATGTAGTTGGCAATACATGAACCTATTCTCCCCAGAAGATTTCCTCCATCTATTTGCCAACTACCCACAATTTATATTCTGATTATCTGTTGTGTATGTGTTTGTGCTCAGTAGTGTCTGATTCTTTGCAACCCTATCAACCATAGCCCGCCAGGTTCCTCTATCTATAGGATTTTCCAGGCAAGAACACTGGAGTGGGTGGCTATTTCCTCCTCCAGGGGAACTTCCCGACCCAGGGATCGAACCCACATATCTTGCATCTCCTGCATTGGCAGGCAGTTTCTAGTTTCTAGTGCCAGCTATGAAGCCAAAGTATCTATTGCTGTCATCTCAAACTTTGTGGCTTAAAACAGCAACGTTAATGCTGTTCACAACAATGGGCAAGGTTTGGCAAAGTGGGCTTATCTTGGCTTCATGTGACATCAATTGGGGTGGCTCAGTGTGGAGTTAGAGGACCTACATCCCAGATGGCTCCTCACATTGACTGGCAAGTTCACGCTGGCTGGCAACTAAGAGCTCAGCCAGGACTGAGGGCCAGGAACTTCATTTCCTCTCCACAAGTGCCTTTCCGTGGGCTGGCTGGCTTTTGTCACAGCATCTGGCCCAGGTCCAAGAATGAACACCCCCAGTGATAGGAAGTAGATTCTGCCATATTCTATTGGTCAAGCATTCACAGAACTCTGATTCAAGGGGAGGGGGCTAGATATCACTTCTCAATGGGAAAAGTGTCAAAAATTTGGTTGCCATGTTTTAAAACGGCACAAGTTAGAACCCTGAGCTTCCCTGGTGGCTTAGATGGTAAAGAATCTGCCTGCCAATGCAGGAGACCTGGGTTCAGTCCCTGGGTCAGGAAGATCCCCTGGAGAAAGAAATGGCTACCCACTCCAGTACTCTAGCCTGGAGAATTCCATGGACAGAGGAGCCTGGCGGGCTACAGTCCATGGGGTGGTAAAGAGTCGGACACGACTGAGCCACTGAGCACAGGTTAGAACCCATAAGCTGCCACTAGGTAATGGTGTCCTTGGTTGCATGGTGATGGAGTTGGGGACCCTTAACCCATTGACTGTCCACTAATGTGATTTTGTCAGATGAACTCTTGATACCTCTCAGGTCCCTGAGTGAATGGTAGCCAGGATGGAGAGAACAATATAGATAATAATATAGCTAAAACTTTTTGAGCACTTAACATGTGTCAGACATTGTTCTGAGCACTTTACGTGCATCAGCTCATTGAATCCTCCCAGCAATCCAATGAGGTAACAACATTTTTATCACTATTTTATAGACAAGGAAAGCATGGCACAGAAGGGTTAAATGATTTGTCCAAAGTTGTACAAGGAGTAGTTGACCTGCGGCTTCCAGCCCAGATCTGTCTACGCTCTAGAGCCCACACTCAAAACAATTACACTGCATTGGAAAGGGTAGAGATGGGCTTGTCAAAGACAGAGGGGCTGCCAGGCCACAGCCCTGAGCAGGACCCAAGGGTTTATCAAGCCTTCATTGGCAGCAGCTTTATAGGAAGAGGTATGTGTGAAATATCAGAGCTCTTGGGATTTTCCACCACAGAAGATTTATGGTCTGGAAAAGCATAAAAAGAAATGAATACTTATTGTAGAGTAGCTTTTTTGCCAGGCATTACACTAAGTGCTTCATGTGCATTAATTTCATATAATTCTCTGAATAATCATGTGGTAAGTATTATTATTATTGCCATTTAACAGCTGGGGAAATTGAAAGAGATTAAGTAACTCAGTCAAGGTCACATAGATGATGAGTGGCCATGATGGGATTCTAGATCAGATCCAACTCTAAACCTGAACTGTTAATCATCATGTGTGAAACTTGGGGTTCAGTCTATAGCAGCATAGCCTCAGGGTTGGGACTGCTATGTAGCGTCTTGGGGGAAAGATTGCTGAAAAAGTTAGGAAAAGGAGCACGACACTCTGAGTCCATCTAGTCCATCATACTGCTGTTAACCAAGCATCACGTCTAGCTGGTTGCATCCTTTTGTGCCTACTTCCTTTTATCTAAGATCTCATTAACAGCCAAGAATACTGACTCTACAAGGTACAAGCTACTCTGAGCAAATCCATCTCCAATTATTCTCCTCTTTATTCCCAGTTAATTAATAGCTAACTATTGAAGAAAGATTAAAATACTTGACTTCCTGATGACATTGAACAATTAAGTTCTCAACTGTCTTCACAAGTCTAATCACTATCTAAGTGGAGATTAATAGAGAAGAATCCTCTCTCCATCAAATTCCCTTTTGCAACCAACTACCCATTCCAGGCTTCTGACGCTTCCAAGATACTTTCCAGGAAGCAAGTTTAAATCTTGGCTCACTCAAGTAAACATTTCCAACCAATCAGCCCACTGTTAATTGCAAAATAACTAGTTGTCCAGAAAAGGGAGGAAGTGGTAACCAAAGAGGGCCTAGATTTCAGGATTCCAGTTGGGCCACTTAAATGCTTCCTGAAGGTATGCCCAAAGAGAGGTGGTTCAAGCCTCCCTTGCTTCCTCCCCTGCAGATTTCTAAATCCTGGTAGCCTGGTGCCTTGACCTTCAGCTCTAACCCCTCTCTAGTTTGGGGCAACACAAACTCTCTAGTTTAGAGAGCTATAAAGACCTAAGACTAGAAGCCCATCATTCTGAGGCCTGTGATGAGTCCTAACCTAGGTTTGTAGACTGATATCCTGGGATTAACCTGAGATCTCCATCTCACTAACACTTTTGGCATCTCTCATCCTAACCTGACCTGGAGTTCAATATGCTTCTACTCAGATGCTTCCTTTCAAAATGGTTCTCCTAGCCAGCTTTCATTGGCCAGACCTAGCCATCAGTACATGAGCCACTTGTCCTAGAGACACCTCCTGAAAGAGTTCACAGCAACTGTGTCATCCTTAATTCTAGTTATCATAGGAGCTGAGGGAGAAAGCTACCACTTCCAGCTGATGGCAGCAGCCTGTTAAGTAGCTGTCAAATAGTGACCCTATAGACACAAAGCCCCACCCCCCACCCCCACCACCCCCCCAGCAAGAGCCCCAGAGGCATCACTCTGTGGTAGCATCTCATCACTGTCTGCAGGGACTTGGATAAGTTAAACCTTGCCTCTGAAAGTCTAAAGCACCCAGGTAGGGGAACAGGCAGGACTATTATTCTTTATTTCCTATTTTGGCAGCTGCTAAAACCCTGGTGGGGCTTCCCAGGTGGCTCAGCAGTGAAGAATTCACCTGCCAATGCAGGAGACACAGTTTGATCCCTGGCCCAGGAATATCCCCTGGAGAAGGGAATGGCAACTCACTCCTGTATTCTTGCCTGGAGAATCCCATGGACAGAGAAGCTTGGTGGGCTACAGTCCATGGGGTCACAAAGATTCGGACATGACTTGGCAACCAACCACCAGCAACAACAATAAAGCTCTGGTAGATGCAGACCTGGAGCTCTGAAGAGCAGTAAGTTTCATCTTGACCTACTTCTGATCATGCGCCCTGTGACATATAATAATAGCCGCTCAGCCCACCCTATCTAGACTCATTATGTCTGATGGTTCCATGTCTTCTCCATTGGGCAGACTCTAAACACTGGGAGTTCAGACATTGTTTTCTCAAGGAACTAAAATTGCACCATTGGCCTGCGCTTCCTCAAAGCAACTATATTGTATCTCAGAGACAGAAAAGAGAACAGATTCCAGTTTTATGTCAGCTTTACCCATAAAAGAGAAGGTTCACCTACACTCTAGCCATGTAGAAGGCATGAGGGATCCTAAAGGGTTCGTTGCAAAACCTGGAGAGTAAGAGGAAGGCAGTGGTCATTTTTCCTGAACCTAAGTAAGTGTCCTCAAATATGGGCAGTTGTATAGAGGTAAATAGAAGTAGGGGAATTGGGTGAGACCTCACCACTAATATTGATCATCATTAAAATCCTACAAGCCCTGGTACTAATTAAACCTGGGAGCAAATAAAAGGGTGGAGGACCTCAAGATCTGAAAGTTTGGGGGCCTTAATTCAGTAACAACAACTTCCGGTTATTACTGAGTGCTTTCTGTGTATAAGGCATGTTATATATGTGTCTCATTCAGGTTTGGCAGCTATGGTAGAGATTCATACTAGAGCTGGATTGTCTAAGAGTTGGGCGGGGCAGGGGGGTGGGATCTAAGGCTAGGAGGAACGGCAAAACCACTCTGATGCTTGAAAACAGAGGGCTAGATCCCCCAAGCCCGAGTGCACAAAAATGCAGGATGCAGGTTCTGAGAGTGTCTGAGATCTGCTCCCCAGATAGAAATTCAGCTCGGGGAGTCTTTCCCTCCAGGCTTAGTTATCCTCTCTATTAAACTTCTTGGTGACTTTAGCTTCTTGTATCAGGGCTAATCCTTTCTAGATTCCATCTCTTTTTGCCTTCACAGGAACTTTAGCCCTTAAGTTATCTCCTCTGGGCAATATTTTATCCTCATTTTTTGTCTTTTTGTCACTTCCTTCATCTGATGGAACTTAAAAATATGTATTTATGAACGAAACTATGGAGGCAGTGAAAAGATCCATGCCTGCCAGGCGTTCAGGGAGAGAGAGAAAGGGATACAATAGTCTAAGCAACAGGGCATTTTTAGGGCAGTGAAAACATTCTGTATGATACTATAATGATGAACATATGAAATGTTGCAGTTGTCAAAATCCATGACTATACAACACAAAGAGTGAGCCCAAATTTAAACTAAGGACTTTAGTTAGTAATATATATCAGTATTGGTTCATTAATTGTAACATCAACTGGAGTAATGCAAGATGGTAATAAAAGGGGAAACTGTGGAGGAGGGAAAGAGGACATGTGTGGGAACTCTCTGTAGTTTGGGCTCAATTTTTCTGTAAACTCCAAAATTCTCTAAAAAAAGAAAGTCTGTTTAAAAAAAACAAAAACAAAATTACTTATGCTGATTGCATTTCTCATTAAAAGGATCCATGGCTCCCTGGAGAAATGGCTGTTTCCAGATCTAAGGTAGAAAATGTTTAAGATGATACTGAGGCATCTTGTCATACCAGTAAGCAAGGATGCTATTTAAGCCTACTGAGGATACGTCAAAAGGACTCAGGAGCCAATTTGCAGGGGCTTCTACCGACCAAAGACTGTCAAATTAACTGAGCATTAAAAAAAGAGTGTGGTTGATTCAAGCACATCAAGAATATAAAATTCTACAACTTCATGATGATACTCAAGAAAAAAAAAAACTCACTGATTATCACTGGTGATTTCTAGAGCAACAACTGATTAAGCTAAAAATTAATAAAGGTAAAGAGTTAAGCATTGATTCTGCATTTCTTGGTCAAACAGTATTTCAAGGTCACTAAAAGATTTGAGAAGGAAAGTTCTTCATCATGGAGAATTCCACTAATCAATGCAAAAGGAATGATAGGATGATAAAATCACCATTTCACAACTCCAAATTAAATAATGGATTTAGAAAAGATCATCAGTGAACTCTAAACCTATTAGGTGAAAATTTAACAAGGAATAGGCCAAACACACCTACTAAAAAAATCAATTTCATCCCTAAAACGGGGACAGACACAATGTGCTTTCTGACTGATGCAATTAAATGTACATATAACCACCTACAAAGTATTTTGCCAAAAGAAATAAACCTGAAACAAATCAATCCTCTAGTCTAGATCTAAATACCAGTTTATGGGAAATAAAAGAGGGGAACAGATTAATTGGTACCAGAAGAAGGTAATCAGCCAAATGCAGAAAATGGAGCATTTTAAGGAAAAAATAAACCAATTTCTCCAATAGCATAGTGTCTTAGCCAGATTCAGGCTACTATAACAGAATATATAATAGATTGGATGGCTTTATAAGCAACAGAAATTTGTTTCCTACATTTCTGGGGCCTGCACACCCAAGATAAGGGTGACAGCATGGTTGGGTTCTTGGTGAGGGCTTACTCCTTGATTCCGGACAGCTGTGTCCTTGCTGTGCCCTCACACGATGGAAGGGGTGATGGAGCACTAAATAAAAGCACTAATTGCATTCATGAGGGCTCCACCCTCATGACATAATCACCTCCCAAAGGCCCTTCCTTCTAATACTACCATATTGGAGGGTTAGGATTTCAACATATGAATTTGAGGAGGGTATGGACACAAATACTCAGCCTATTACACATGGGAAGAAAAGGAGGAAGGGAAACTGAAATAAAATAGAAATTCTAGTCTGTTTATAGAGTAAAAGAGACTTAAGAAACACAGTCACAAAATGTAATGTGTGGTCCTTGTTTGGATCCTGACTTACACTAACCATTTCTTAGGATAAACAGGGAAATTCAAATATGAACTGAGTATTAATGAAGTATTCTTAACTTTGTTCGGTTCAGTTCAGTCGCTCAGTATTGTCCAACTCTTTGCGACCCCATGAAGGCATGCCAGGCCTCCCTGTCCATCACCAACTCCCGGAGTTCACCCAAACTCATGTCCATCGAGTCGGTGATGCCATCCAGCCATCTCATCCTCTGTCGTCCCCTTCTCCTCCTGCCCCCAATCCCTCCCAACATCAGAGTCTTTTCCAATGAGTCAACCCTTCGCATGAGGTGGCCAAAGTATTGGAGTTTCAGCTTTAACATCAGTCCTTCCAAAGAACACCCAGGACTGATCTCGTTTAGGATGGACTGGTTGGATCTCCTTGCAGTCCAACGGACTCTCAAGAGTCTTCTCCAACACCACAGTTCAAAAGCATCAATTCTTCAGTGCTCAGCCTTCTTCATAGTCCAAATTTCACATCCATACATGACCACTGGAAAAACCATAGCCTTGACTAGACGGACTTTTGTTGGCAAAGTAATGTCTCTGCTTTTGAATACGCTATCTAGGTTGGTCATAACTTTCCTTCCAAGGAGTAAGCGTCTTTTAATTTCATGGCTGCAATCACCATCTGCAGTGATTTTGGAGCCCCCCAAAAAAAGTTTGACACTGTTTCCACTGTTTCCCCATCTATTTCCCATGAAGTGATGGGACCAGATGCCATGATCTTCGTTTTCTGAATGTTGAGCTTTAAGCCAACTTTTTCACTCTCCTCTTTCACTTTCATCAAGAGGCTTTTTAGTTCCTCTTCACTTTCAGCCATAAGGGTGGTGTCATCTGCATATCTGAGGTTATTGATATTTCTCCTGGCAATCTTGATTCCAGCTTGTGCTTCATCCAGCCCCGCATTTCTCATGATGTACTCTGCATATAAGTTAAATAAGCAGGGTGACAATATACAGCCTTGACGTACTCCTTTTCCTATTTGCATCCAGTCTGTTTTTCCATGTTCAGTTCTAACTGTTGCTTCCTGACCTGCATACAGGTTTCTCAAGAGGCAGGTCTGGTGGTCTGGTATTCCCATCTCTTTCAGAATTTTCCACAGTTTGTGGTGACCCACACAGTCAAAGGCTTTGGCATAGTCAATAAAGCAGAAATAGATGTTTTTCTGGAACTCTCTTGCTTTTTTGATGATCCAGTGGATGTTGGCAATTTGATCTCTGGTTCCTCTGCCTTTTCTAAAACCAGCTTGAACATCTGGAAGTTCACGGTTCACATATTCCTGAAGCCTGGCTTGGAGAATTTTGAGCATTACTTTACTAGTGTGTGAGATGAGTGCAATTGTGCAGTAGTTTGAGCATTCTTTGGCATTACCTTTCTTTGGGATTGGAATGAAAACTGACCTTTTCCAGTCCTGTGGCCACTGCTGAGTTTTCCGAATTTGCTGGCATATTGAGTGCAGCACTTTCACAGCATCATCTTTCAGGATTTGAAATAGCTCAACTGGAATTCCATCACCTCCACTAGCTTTGTTCATAGTGATGCTTTCTAAGGCCCACTTGACTTCACATTCCAGGATGTCTGGCTCTTAACTTTGTTAGAAGTGACAATATTATTGTGGTTATATACTTTGTTAGAAGTGACAATATTATTGTGGTTATATACTAAGTAAGTCATTAGCATTTAAAAAGTTACATAAACTATATGCATACCTGTGGGTGAATATATAACCTTTTAAGAAGACATTGACTCTAGGAGTAGAAAGGTTAGATACTGGTTGAAAGAGCAACTTTTTCTTTTCTTCATTTGGTTGCTAGAGCACATTAGTGTCAGAACAGCAGAGACAGACACAGAAGCAACTAAAGACTTCAATATTGGGTTAAAGGAAACGGGTGACACAAAGCACTCTGCTTGCAAACCCACTGATTGGAAGGCCCCCATGAAATTAGCTGGCTACTAAGGCTGCCAGCAATTTAAAAGGTCGTCTTATAGGCTGGAAATCAATAGAGCTTCTGATCCAAAAGCTTTCTTTCCAGAAGTTAGTAAGGGAAATTGTCCAGGACTTCAAAATAGATTTGCGTTTCCAGAATACAGCCGTAGGGTACTTCGGAAATCCATTGAAGCATACAGGGTGGTTTTTATCTGAAGATTTTATTTAAACTGTGAGTCATCTGAGATAAGAGAATCTCTATCATGCCCTAGGATGCCCTGGTAGCCTGCTCAGTTGAGTGAGAAAGAGCTTAAGTTAAGGCAGTTTTTATGTGTTGTACAGTAAATTATGAAAGATACTTCAAGTCATGACTTTTTTTCAACGAAATGTTTACATGTTGGCTTTGAGCTTACATCATCCCATCATTGACTTTAGATGAGTGTGAAGAGTGAATACCGAGATTAACAAAGGGAGCGCTGTGGCTCGAGAGAAGCAAACTGCTTATCTGCAGAAAGGGTGCATGATATATCTTGCTCCTCATGATATATATTAGTGAGTTGTAATAGAATACAACAACTATTCTAATTGTAGTACCAACTAGAATACTACAACATGTACTGGACCCTTTTGCAATAACATTGCTTATGATTTGATCCAATTAGTTAATAATTGAAACTGTTTTTTAAAAATTGAATCTGAGTAAGTATCTAGACCCAACTACTAATTTAGAAGAAATACAGATGACAGAGGAACATGTTAAACACCATGGGATAGCTTTCAGCAAAATCCAGGCAGCGGAATACTCTGCTGGACAAACGACTCAGTTTCTTCAATAAAGAAATTTCAAAGAATAAAAAGCTATGTGAGAAACCTATAAATAAAAGAAATGTAAGAGACATATCCATTGATTACAGTGTGTGGACCTTATTTGCATCCTGATTCAAATAAATAGGAAAAAATGACATTTATGAGACAACTGAAAATTTATCATGAATGAATATTTGATTATAATTAAAGACATTAATTTAGATGTATTATGAACATTTTGTGGATTTTTATCCTTTTTCTTTTACAGATATACATTGTTAATAGTTACAGATGAAATTATGCAATATCTTTTATTTGACTCAAAATAATACAGGAATGGATCTGTTCTCACCACTGCTATTCAACATTGTGTTGATGGTGAAATTAAATTAAAGAAAATCTAAACAAATGGAGAGTGATGCTATGTTAATGTGGTGAAAACCTTAATTTGTTAATATGCCAATTCTCTCCAAATCCATCTATATGTTAAACAGAATTTCAATCAAAATTCCAGCAGGATATTTTATAGAGATCAACAAGCTTATTAAAAAACATATGGAAAAGCACAAGAGATAGAAAAGCCAAAACAATTTGGGAAAAAAACAAAGTCATAGGACTCACGATATATGCTCTCAGAGCTTTCTATAAAGCAACAGTAGTCAAGTGTCAGGATAAACATACAGATGACTGGGTCAGAATATAGTCTATAAGTAGATCTACACATATGTGCTAAATTGATTTTTGACAAAGGTGCAGAGGCAATTCAATGGAGAAAAGTATAGTTGTCTCAACAAATGCTATTGGATCAAATAAATGTCTATATGCAAAAAATAAAACTAAAGAAAATGTTAACCTAAACTATACAATATTAACTCAAAAAAAATCATACAAAACGTAGAAGAAAATATTCCTGATCTGATGTTCAGTAAAGAATTCTTAGACATAACATCAAAGACATGATTCATGAAAGAAAATAATGATTATTTAGAACATCAGAATTTTACATTCTCCTCTTAGAAAGACACTATATTGAAATGAAAACACAGTCTATAGACTGGGAGAAAATATTTGCAAGCTATATATCTGATAAAGAATTTATATGCTATCTTTCTATATCTCAAAATTCAACAGTAAGAAAACAAATATTCCAATAAAAAAAAATGAGTGATAGGAACATAGGGGCTCTTTATACTGTTCTATCTACTTCAGCATCAAAATCTAAAATATACTTACCCCTAAAAATGGAGTCTGAGAAATCTGGCCATACATATTTGTGATAAAATATAGGCTTTTCTACAGGTGAGATTTATCGTTTCCTTATTTGTGATAGAATATGGGCTTTTCTGGGTGAAATTTACAGTTTCCTTAGATAGGTGATGATGAGGATGATAATAATGATGATGATAGATAAGACAGATAGAAATTATTAGTGTTAGTTGCTCAGCCGTGTCCAACTCTTTGAGACCCCATGGGCTGTAGCCAGGCAGGCTCCTCTGTCCATGGAATTCTCCAGGCAAGAATACTAGAGTGGGTTGCCATTTCCTTCTCCAGGGCATTGTCCTGATCCAGGGACAGAATGCAGAGTGTCCTGCATTGTAGGCAGATTCTTTACTGTCCGAGCCACCAGGGAAGCCTTATACGTGTTTATATAGGAGCTATTTTTAATATATTGTAGAGCATTTTTAAATTAAATGATTTGCAGTTTATAAAATATAAGTATGCTCTGTCCACACCTCAGAACAATTAAGTCAGAAACCCTGGAATTTGAGGCCTGGACATGGGCATATTTTCAAAGTTTCTCAGGTGATTCTAGTATACCGCCAGGGTTGACAAACATTGCTTTGGGAGAATTGTGATAAGAAAGTGAAGGCTCATCCTTTAGTGTGAAAAGCACTCAAAGCCCACTGTTTCCTGAAGCAAGCACCACCACTGTAATCACTCACCCAGCACAAGAGCTTCACTCACACCCTGCCCTGTCCTCACACACCGAAATCTTCTCTTAAAGCCTCTAGGGATCTTGATTTATAGGCCTTTTGTCCTCTTTCATGTGTCTCCTTCTCGCCAGGATACTAAATGGACATGGAGGTATCTAAGCAACTCTTTGTGAGCATGTGTGTATGTGTGTTTCACAGATCGAAAGGTCACAGAGTATAGATTTCCCAGGGACAAAGAAAAGTGTAACAGAGAACAGGTCACTGAATCAATTTCAGAAGTAGTATCCGTTAAGTCAATAAGCAGAAGCGAAGCACAATTTGGTTCTTATCATGCTGCTACCTTTTATAATTGGGAAAATAAAGGAGAAAAACACACCTAAGAGATCAGCCTGGCTAGCATCTCTGTTGTTCGGAAAGTTCTCTTTCTATCTCTATCTCGCCCCTTAAGCATTGGATAAGATGGCTTAAGTGAACTTAGGCCCATGGAGTTCAGAGTCTATGAAACCCCTAAAATCCTGTGAACAGTTCTTTGTGTGTGTACATTTTTCTAAGAAGAAGTCTCATAACTTCCATCAGATTCTCAAAGAATATTAACAATCTGGGACTTCCCTAGTGATCCAATGGTTAAGACTGTGCTCCCAATACAGGGGGCCCAGGTTCAATCCTTGGTCAGAGAACTGGATGCTGCATGCCACAACTAAAAAGCCCGCATGCCAAAAGAAAGATCTTGTGTGCCTCAGCTAAGACCTGATGTAGCCAAATAATTTTTTTAAAAAGAATATCAACAATCACTATCTTAAACAAAAGTGTACATGTGTGCACACGCACACACATGTACACTCACACACACATCCTGTCTTTAGGGATGTTTTAGTTTTTGGTCACACCCCAGCAGACCCCAGAGTTATTTCTCCAGGTGAAAAATAGCTGATCTGATCTCACCACTGCTTCTTTTCTTTTCCTTTTGCACTTACTTTTAGTATCTGCCCTGTCCTGCTGTTCATTTCTTTGGTTATCAGGTCTTACACTGTGTGCACAGGGTTACATAGGTGTCAGCCATTGTAGTTCTTACATCTACTCATCCTGAACTCTACCTCGACTTTATCCTGTTTGTGTGGCCCCACTTCCAGGTTCCTGCTGCTGTGCCTTCCCATGTAACTGACTCACAAAGGACTTCTACCTGCTACTACCAGATCTCAGTCCCCACCCATTCTTGGCCTGCCTCCTCCCTTGGCCCTTAATAGCTGAGGAGCACAGAATGATAAACAGAACTATCTAGTTAGGGGGAAATGGTCCATATAGGCAAGCAGTAGAAAATGAAATCCAGCTCGATTAAGTTAGGATCAGGTTACAAAGGTCTTTGAAATAAGGCTGACACGGTGGACACCCCCCCCACCGGCCCACCAAGGAGAAAATGAGGAACCACTGGAGATTTTTTAACTGGGAAAGTAGCATGATCAAAGCAATGCTTTAGGGCAGCATTTCTGAAAAAGTGATGGATGTAATATTAATTGATGTTACATGTAAAAGAAGTTTTGTGGTCAATTAAGCATGGGAAATGCTGGGTTAAAGAAAGTTAAAGATGTTTCTTTAATCACAGAACTTCTCGGACCCTTTAACATGCTAATCTTGTACATCATGAATTTTCAGGAGGGATTTGAACATTCCCTGGTTCCTAAACTTGTGTTAGCACAAAATCCTCTTTTTTAATGGGGGTTAACATCTAGTCAAGGCTATGGTTTTTCCAGTGGTCATGTATGGATGTGAGAGTTGGACTGTGAAGAAAGCTGAGCACCGAAGAATTGATGCTTTTGAACTGTGGTGTTGGAGAAGACTCTTGAGAGTCCCTTGGACTGCAAGGAGATCCAACCAGTCCATTCTGAAGAAGATCAGCCCTAGGATTTCTTTGGAAGGAATGATGCTAAAGCTGAAACTCCAGTTCTTTGGCCACCTCATGCGAAGAGTTGATTCACTGGAAAAGACTCTGATGCTGGGAGGGATTGGGGGCAGGAGGAGAAGGGGATGACAGAGGATGAGATGGCTGGATGGCATCACTGACTTGATGGACATGAGTCTGAGTGAACTCCGGGAGTTGGTGATGGACAGGGAGGTCTGGTGTGCTGCGATTCACGGGGTCGCAAAGAGTTGGACACGACTGAGCGACTGAACTGAACTGAACAGCAACAACAAAACATTCCTAAACCACAATTTGGGAAACACAACTTTAGAAAGATTAATCTGGCCATGGTATAGAGGTGAGGCGGAAGTGAGATGAAAGCAGGCCTGGAGACTGTGGGCAGCAAAGCAGGTCTGGTGGAACAGCAGCCCATGCTACCACCTCGACAGTGAGACTTAAGTGGGACTGCCAAGCCAAGAAACTGTGTGAAGAGCAACAGTGGGCACTGGGGTTAAGCTTCTGAAGGAAGGCAGAAACTGTCTTATTCCTCTTTTATCACTTACACTGTAGTATCTAGCAAAAAATTTGCATATTAGAGAAATAGACATACTCATTGGCCATTATGATATTCCCAGCACCAAAGATTTAATAAAATTGCTTTTTTCTGTTCCACTCTAAAAGTAGTTTACCTGGTGTTTTTAGAGTGTTTTTAGATATAATTAGCACAGTTTGCAAAACTAGTTTACTATTCACATTGCAACAGTAAACTACTAATAGTTGGGACTGGGGTTATCTAAACTGAAAGAGTTTCTTTTTATCCACTTTCAAGGCAGATTGTAAATTTTGGTGAGAGTGTTGGACTGAGAGCTTTTGTATGAAAGAGAGGAGGGAATCAGGGAGGATGAAGATAAAGAAAGAATGTTCTATCCCAGGGACACTTTGATTTGTTACTCCGCCTGCCTCCCAAAGCTTTCATGGTATCCTTTGGCCAATAGCTATATAGGTTACAGAGTCATGGTTATGTGAAAAACACTCAACAATAAAAGTTAACGACTTCACTAGCCAGAGAAACCTGACTGAGGTAAGAAATTCCAGAGCAAAATTAGAAGAAATTCAGCTTGGTGTATCAGGGTTTGCAGAATTAGTCCCCATGACTTTAAAATCCTCGTGTCATGGCTCTCTCAATTGATGCCAAGTCAGTTATAACAAGTTGTGGAGTTTAGGCTGTTCTCCCAAGATTTGACTTTAACTTTACTTTCTGGTCACATTTTTAAATTAACTAACATGTTTTTGACTTTTCATAGCCTCTTTTAGTAGAAGCAGTCCCTGGTGAAGGCACGACACATGGTTTCCCAAGAGAGTTCCAACAGCCTTCAGTACATCATCCATGTTAACAGGATCAACAGGGTAGCTGAAGATTCTTAGGCAATAAATACAGCCGCAGTTCAAGTGGAGCTGAACTGTACTGTGACTCCCCCAGGGGTGCTGAGCTATCTATATAAAACTATACACAGCAAAACTAGCACATCAGTCTGTATGTCCATTTCTTCATCTGTAAAATATGTATAATAACAGCACCTACTTCATGCGATTGAGAGAAAGATTTAATGAGTTCATACATGTACAATGCTTAGTACAATGCCTGATAACAGTAGGTGCTCACTGTTAACTATTTTTACCATTATTGTTGTTGCTGCTGTTGTTGTTGTTAATAGAACACATTATCAAAGCTGAACAATCTAACAAGATACAACTATATAGTGGTTGGCAGAAGGAAGGTTTTCCTATAGGAACATGCCCTATTTACTTCATTCTAGACCTTTCTATACCTTTCTCACTTGCATCCTCAAAGCTTATTTCCTCTATGGAAAACTGAGTGTAAAATCCTGAGTTTCTTTGCCATGTAGACCCCTTCAAATGTCCCCAGATACCAATACAGACTGAAGCACTCAAGTTTCCATAAAGTAATAAGGCAATGAAACAAGACTGTGATGAGAATGCTCCCACAAATAAGAACCAAGTCTTTTTCATTTTTGAATTCTCAGTCTAGTGCAGGGCCTGGCCCAGAATAGACACTCAGTGAAATTTCACTGAACTGCAAGAGAAGAGAAGGAAGAAGTAGTTCTCAGCCTTCCCTAGCAGGGGTCACAGTGTTAGGCAGTAGAAGAACTGAGAGGGGGGTACTATTACCCACAGCATGACTGGGGACATGGCAAGGCTTTCATTTCAGAGTCACTTTCTCTTACATTAGATACAAATTCATTATTCCTTCAAGATGGCCTCAGCATCCTGTGTTGTCATCATCAACCACCAGCAAGCACTATGGTGTTAAGAGCAGAAGGTACAGTTCTGAAAGCACGTACTGCCCAGAGTGATCATACACGCTGGCCCGTAATGCTACCTTATCTTCTCAGTACAGTCTTCACTCTTTAAAACGTTAAGATATATACTTTATGCTATCTTTTATTGGTGGCTCAGTGGTAAAGAATCCACCTGTCAATGCAGGAGATACAAGAGATACAGGTTCAATCCCTGGGTCAGAAGATCCCTTGGAGAAGGGAATGACAACCCACTCTAGTATTCTTGCCTGGAGAATCCCATGGACAGAGGAGCCTGGTGGGCTACATTCCATAGGGTCGCGAAGAGTCGGACACGATTGAGCGACTAAACAACAACAATGGGATATATACTTGATACTATCAAGGATTAACATGCAGCAGAGATTAGGTGATCTGACTAACATGGAGAGAGCCAGATCTCAGCTCTTCTGTGGGAAATCTATAATTTTTTCAACGCTTCTATATTTTAATATTTTTTGATACTTTTAATAAATGATATTATTATACAATTATATGTATTATACTCTTTATAGTTCTATTCTTTTACATTTGATTAGACATGTGGTAAGTACATGGTTCTCCTGAATAATAATGTGAGAAAGCATCCTTCTTGTAGATTGGGTGGCCAGTCTTCCGGTACTCTATGTTTATACCTGATGTCTTTGTCTGACACACTGGCATAGAACACATAGGTTAAGTGACTCTTACTTGCAGAGACTTGATGGGGCCAAGGTCCTGGCTGCATAACCAATCCAAGGGTGCAGTTTTTTTCAACGGTAGGAACAATGGTGTGACATCAAATTTGGACAAAGAACCAAGAGAATTTATGAATCAGGACTGTCCAAAGCAGTAGAACTTAATATATAGTATGTAAAAAAATTAACTCAAAATGGATCAAAGCCCTAAATTCATAGAAGAAAACACAAGGGCAAATCTTCATTACTGTGGTTTGAAGCACAATTTCTTAAATATCACACCAAAAGAACAGGTAACAAAAGAAAAAATATTATTTAAATGCACCTCATTAAATCACAACGTTGTTAATCAACTATACTTCAATATAAAATGAGAGGTTTTTTTAAAATGCATTTCGCTGAAAGTGAAAGCTGGGGCTTCCCTGATGGCTCAATGTGAAGAATCCACCTGCCAGTGCAGGGGACACGGGTTGGATCCCTGGTCTGGGAAGATCCCACATGCTGCAGAACAGCGAAGTCCATGCACCACAACTACAGAGCCTGTGCTCTAGAGCCTGGGAACCACAACTACTGAGCCTACGCACAACAACTGAAGCCCATGCACCCTGGAGCCTGTGCTCAGCAACAAGAGAAGCCCCTGCAATGAGAAGCCCATGGAGTACAACTAGACAGTAGCCCCCACTCACCACAACTAGAGAAAGCCCAAGCAGCAATGACGACCCGCACAACCAAAATAAATAAATAATTTTTTTTAAGTGAAAACCTTTATGCATCAAAGGACATCAAGAGAGTGAAAAGACAGCCCACAGAATGGGAGAAAACTACTTGCAAATCACGTTTGATAAGAATTTAACATCTAAAATATATAAAGAATTCCTATAACTCAACAACAAAAAGACAAATAATCCAATTTTTAAATGGGCAAAGGATTTGCAAAGACATTTGCCAAAGACGATATACAAGTGGCCAAGAAGCACAAGACAAAAGACTCCACATCATTACTTTTTAGGGAGATGTAAAGCAAAACCAAAAGAAGAGACTACTTTACTTCTACTAGAACAGCTATCATCTTTTAAAAATCAGAAAATAACAAGTGTTGATGCGAAGTTGTAGAAATTGCAGCCCTCATGCATTTGCTGATGAGAATGTAAAATGGTGAGGTCACTGTGGAAAATACTATGGCAGTTCTTCAAAAAGTTAAACGTAGACTTACCGTGAAAGTGAAAGCATTGGTCACTCAGTCGTGTCCGACTCTGCAACCCCATGGACTGTAGCCCACCAGGCTCCTGTGTCCATGGAATTCTCCAGGCAAGAATACTGGAGTGGGTTGCCATTTCCTTCTCCAGGGGATCTTCCCAACCCAGGGATGGAACCCGAGTCTCCCACATTGCAGGCAGACACTTTACACCAGGGAAGTCCACGTGATTGAGCAATTCCACTTCTGAATTGAAAGTAGGACCCAAAAAACAGATATCTGTACACCAATGTTCATAGCAATCTTATCACAATAGCCAAGTGGAAACAACCCAAGTGTCCATCAACAGATAAATGGACAAATAAAATGTGATATAACCATACAATGGAATATTATTCAGCCACAAAAAAGGAATTAAAGATTGATACATGCTACAATATTGATGAACCTAGAAAATATTATTCTGAGCAAAATAAGCCAGGCACAAAGAACAAATATTACATAATCCCACTTATATGAAATATCTTGAATACTCAAATTCATATGGACAGAAATAGATTAGTGGTTTTCAGGGGCCAGGAATGGGAGGGATGGAAGAGGGGGAGTTATTGATTGATGGGTACAGAATTTCTTTTTGAAATGACAAAAATATTATAAATAGTGGTGATGGTTATACAACATTGTGAATATAATTAATGCCACTGAACTGTATACCTGCTGCTGCTGCTAAGTTGCTTCAGTCGTGTCCGACTCTGTGCGACCCCATAGATGGAAGCCCACCAAGGTCCCCCGTCCCTGGGATTCTCCAGCCAAGAACACTGGAGTGGGCTGCCATTTCCTTCTCCAATGCATAAAAGTGAAAAGTGAAAGTGAAGTCACTCAGTCGTGTCCAACTCTTCATGACCCCATGGACTACAGCCTACCAGGCTCCTCCGTGCATGGGATTTTCCAGGCAAGGGTACTGGAGTGGAGTGCCATTGCCTTCTCCAAACTGTACACCTAAAACAGTTTAAATGGAAAAGTTTATATTATATATATTTTATCACAAAAAATAAAGGAATTGCTTTATCTGTGTCAATGTTTATATTTGAAATAAGAAGCCATAACAGAAACAGAAGCAGTGCAAGGGCATTTTGATAGAGGACCCAAGAGAATCATGCCAACAACTTCAACCTTGCTTTTGCACAAGGATGGTGGTGGTTCAGTGTCCTGGTTCAATTTGCATCTCATTCTCATCAGCTGCTGCTTGCTGAGCTACAGGGTAGGAGGTATAGAGTCATCATGACTCTATACAAGAGATCGCTGAAGCCCTGAAAAATGAATGATCTCAACACTTGTGTTGGGGGGGTGGTGAGGGGGTCCAAGAACTGTGGGTAAAACCAACATGTTTGCTGCCCAGGAATATGAGGCATGGAACCAAGGAGCAGATTCCAAATGTAGAGTCCTGAGGATGCCAAGATGCAAGCTGATAGAGAGCCCAAAACATAGATCACCCAGTCCGAGGGCTTAGCAGAAATGTAGAACCAATATATGAAAGCAAAAACTGGAGAGAGGCTGGGAAACAAGCCCATGAAGTGAGCTGGGGCGGGGCGGGTGTCTAAATTAATCCTGAGCTGTCTGCCTCATATCTTTATAGGATTCTCATGTCTAATTTTACACTTAAAGGCCTAAAAAGAACAAAAAGTTGAAGGTATTTTGACATTATAAACCACAGTTATTAGATTCTTTTAAGAACGTTTCCTTTTAAGGAGAGAAGTTACCTGGGAAACTGACAGGAGCTATTAGCCTGAGAAGGGAAGAATTGCAACATGTAAATCTTTTCTCTTCTGCAAATGATCTATAGAAATAGCAGCATCCCTCAGACAGAGTAAAAGAATTTGAGGACATTTCATTGTAGTCACAGGGACTTTAGAAATGGATGACAGACTCCCTGACGATCCAGTGGTTACAACTTTGTCTTCCGATGCAGGAGTGCAGGTCTGATCCCTGGTCAGGGAGCTAAGATCCCACATGCATCCCGTCATGTGGAAGAAAATGGGGGGAAAGTCCAGTTTTGTTTTTACCAACCTCTAACTGATATTTAACCTTTTCTTCTATCACAAATGTAAGCAATGAACTATAGTAGTAGTCACAGTGCCTGCAACTTTGAAACCAGTAGGAATCCTTTTATATCATATTACAGAAGTTGTAGAGATTTCTAATTATCTTTTATGCTCATCACTGCTTTGGAAATTATGGTAGTGATTACTCTCACCACTAGATCTTGTTACTTAATGTGCTGACTTTATAAACCACAATTTACCAGACCACAAAAAAACAAAACATAAAACAAAAGCAAGAAACACAAAAGTAATGAACAATAAATAAAACAGAAGCAATATTATAACAAATTCAATAAAGACTTTAAAAATGGTCCACATCAAAAAAGGAAATATATTCTTTTTAAAAAAGAAAAAGGAAAGAAATGGATAAAAGAATTGTCTATTGCATGATAATTGGATATTGGATATTAGAAAGATTAAACAGATGTTCTGGGGGTGTTAGTACCTGCAATGGAAGCCCTACCCCCAAAGTGACCAAGCCCAAATGCTAGTTGTCCAAGCCTTTAGTGTCCTAAAGGCTAAGAGTGAAAAGGTAGAGAAAACTAGGACAGCAGAGTGGAGCTCAGGTGAAGAGTGAGATAAAACCTCCAACAGAGGAGATTTATTACCCACTGGGAAGGCTGCCCCTTTCAACCTCAGCCGTGCTCCTACAGCCCGTGCTTATCAGTTCAGTGCAGGGACCATCAAACCATGAGGCCCACTACATTTTCCTACTGCCACCTAACAGAGATCTGGACCAGAAGGAATGAAAATGTCTTTTTTTTAATATAAAGGTAGAGGAGGCAGAGAAGGTATAGAAAAGTGAGAGGAAGCATTGATAAAATAAAGTGTGTAGGGGGCATAGAAGTCAACCTGCTTCTTCTGTTATAATTTCAAGGGCTGGGGGATGGGGAACTGGGGGGAGGCGGTGCCTTGCCAAAATACCGGAAGAGTCAGGGATTAAATATTTACCCATCAGTCAGGGACTAAAATAGATTATAATGTGAAGCTAGCTGAATTATGAGAATTACTTGGGCAGTAGAAAACTGAAATATATTAAAGTCATCCATCAGGCCCTCCTATTGCTAGTAAATGACAATTGGCTGAATGCATTTTCTGGGGTTGCCAGCCAGGGTTGCTCAGGCTCCTCTTCTGGCCAAGAGTAAAAAGAGAAGACCCTCAGCAGTTAGCCCTGAGGGCAGGATTTGGAAAAGACGTGCTTCTTTTCTGTATATTAGGCAGAAAACAAGCAATAAACAGTGTGGTAGCGAGGGGCGTGGTCGGGAGGAAGGCAGCAAGTCAAAGTTAGAATAGGGGATTCAAAAATGCTGTCAGTCAAATGTTTAGACCCAAGGTTCTTAAGCTTTTCCTGAGTCATAGATTCCTGTGACAGTTTGGTGAAACCTATGGATTTTTTTTTTCAGAATAATATTTTTAAATGCAAGTAATAAAACATAATGGATCACAAAGGAAACCAAATATGCCACTCTACAATTATAGAATAATTTATACACAATATAGTAATATATATGTTTCCTTATTAACACATTCAATAACAAGATCTAGTGGTGAGTGTAATCACTACCATAATTTCCAAAGCAATGATGAGCATAAAAGATAATTGGAAATCTCTACAACTTCTGTAATATGATATAAAAGGAATTCCTACTGGTTTCAAAGTTGCAGGTACTGTGACTCCTACTATGGTTCATTGCTTACATTCACGATAGAAGAAAAGGTTACATATCAGAGGTTGGTAAAAACAAAACTATATTTTTTCCCCATAAAAATTTAATGACCCCTTGATTTTCATGCATGGACTCCCTGGGAACTTGTGCACCCACGTTAAGAACCCCTAGGAGAAGTGAGACCAAACAGAAGACCAAACAAGAAACGATGAACAGTTAAGAACAAAGAGTCACAGAAGGGGCCAGGAGTTCTAAAGGAATTCAGATGATGAAGCTCAGATACCTATAATGGCTTTTGAAGTGTTCCCATCATGCACTTGCTTGACTAAACTGCATTCAGTTAAAGAGCCTGGCAAAAGGTAAGTGGGGTGAAAACGAAAGAAGAGAGGTCATGTGTTGAAAACCACAGAAGCTGGGTAGTGAGTACATCCAAGTACTTTACACTACACCCTCCATTTTTCTGAATAGTTGAAATTTTTCATACTAATGGAATTTTAAAGTAATAAATAAAAAAGGATCTCACGTACTGTTTGGGTATCACAATTCCTCAAATTCATTCATTTACCTATTCATTCAATAAATATTTATTGCTATCTCTGGCACAGTGCAGGGTATAGAGAGGCTGAAACCAGAGTCATATAGGGGTCAGACCAGGAAAAACAGTAAGGAAGAATCAGTTCCAGTCCAGAATAAAAGCAAGAGGTAGGATGCAAATGGTAGGATGAAACCAGGGGATGGAGTAGGAGGTCCTGAAGGAGGACATTTGGATGAGATTGAAGTTCTTAAAAGGGAGAGGGAGAAGAGGGTGGGCACACTGCCATCGAGGTGGGGCAGAGTGTGCAGTATCTGGGCACAAACAAGCTGAGGCAGGAATGGGGGAGTGGAGAAAAATGGCTGAAGAAGTAGAAAAGCACCAGGAGCAACTTTTGCTCCTGGTGCTTCTCAAAAAAGAGAGTAGCTCCTCAGAAAAGAGCTACTTTTGCATCCTCCTTCACAACTCTACCAAGCCCTGAATGCAGCGATCTCCATGGTTGCTATTTTCTGCCCCAAAAGACAGAGTTAAGAACACACCATTTGGGTTAATCCAAAAAAGCAGGTCACATCATAGCTCTCTCCTAGAAACATGAGTTTTCAAGTTTATTATCAGTCTCAAAAGAAAAATATATACACATTAACTTCGTTAAACTGAGCTTTAAAAGGAACACAGTGTAACTTGGAACTAATACAAATCAAATGTCAGAGAGAAGAAATTAATTTCTGTTTATATTTCATTTCCTCTAACATTTGCCTAACTGGAAAAACAGCAACTGGGCTTTAATAACATTGGAGGAGCAAAAAATGCCCAGGATACAACCCTCTAAACAAATGTTCTTCCAAAGCCCATTCCAATAAGAGCTTAGTAATTATTGCACTCACAGGAGAGCTCTGGCTGATACCTTCCAATAGGGGCCTCCAGGACTCCGCTGGTAGACAGATGCCGGCATTCTAATCTCCTGACTCATTCAAGAAAAGAAAGTGCAGACAAGTTTCATCAGGAAACCCTTTGGTAAGAAGCTTACCCAATGAGAGGAACTCTGCTTCAACAGGCATTTCTCCTCCACTCGCTTCTAATTGGGCTACCTTTAGCACTTCCTATGTTGACCATGACACAGTCACTTGAACTTGTCTAATTGGCACCTAGGGCAACCTTTCAGATGCCCTAGTTATATGTGCCATGACTTCTGAACAGTAGGTGGCCCAGTCCCTGTCCACAAAGGTACACAATTTGCAGAGGACAATAATACCTCTTAGAAATCTTTTGGCACCCACAGTCAGCAGCAAAAAATGTGGTATTTGCCAGTATCTGCATTCAAATAGTTTTACTGCTTCAAAATCAAGTTAACCTAACCTATCTTGGTCAAGAACACAGGCTCTAGAGACAAACATGGGTTTTAATTTAAGACACCCCTTCTTACTCAATAGCTGTGTGACCTTAGACAAGTTACTTAACTCCTCTGAGACTGTTTTAGGATCATTAAATAAGGGATGACCATAGCTATCTATCTCCTAGAGTTGTTGTAGGATTATGGAGCTCCTCCTCCACTGGCATCTGCTCCCTCAGTAATGCAGGCCCACCACTCCACTAACAATGAACTCCCTCCAGGGCCTGGGTCTGGGGAAGATCTGGGTATTCTCCAGCTCCCCCCAGTATGAACACCCAGAGCTCTTAGGTGCCCTAGAGTAATGTGAACACTTACTCCACCCCCACCCCACTACCAAGGCCAAAGGATGGGAGAATGGCCACCTGAAAAGAAATAAAGATTAACATCAATAGGCAAAGGGGAGTCTCCTCACTCTGAACAGAACAGAGGTTGCAGCCCAGGTCACCAGAGTGCCAATGAGCCGGTACCTCCCAATCTCAAGCCCAAGAGAGTGCCCCCAAGAGACTCAGAAGAAGAAAGGATGGGGGGCAGGAGAAAGAAAGAGAGATGGAAAGGAGGAGGAGAAGGAAAAGGAGGAGAAATGATTTTCCTGATTGATAGGAGCCCTTCAAACAGAGGCCTGTCCTTCAGGAGAAACCAGAAAGACGTTGAAGATGTTACATCTCCTACCTTGCTCACCACAGGGAGTAGAAGAAGGAGGAGGTCCAGCTGGCAGTTTTGAGCAGTCTGCCAGGAAGAAAAAGCCACCACCACCACCAACCCTCTTCCCAAGAGCCAAGAGTCCCAGGCAG
This sequence comes from Bos grunniens, assembly GCF_055505025.1. Classification (NCBI taxonomy): domain Eukaryota; kingdom Metazoa; phylum Chordata; class Mammalia; order Artiodactyla; family Bovidae; genus Bos; species Bos grunniens. The sequence continues at coordinate 141,326,915 of NC_141194.1, forward strand.
AGGCTACACCTGCCAGTAACGCCAGAGGCACAGAAAAAGACAGGGCTCCAGCCAAAAGCTATCCAGGCTGGAGACCAGCACCTGCACCAAGAGCCAGAGACCTGCGTGGGGGCACACAGGTGATTTCCAAGCTGCCCTGTCATTAGACAGTCACTGGTCAGACCTGGTGCTCAGGCTTTCTCCCTGTGCTTAAAAAGGAATGAACTGCTGACCCCTCCCAGCCACGTTTTCCCCCTTTTCCTTCCTAAGGCATCTCCCATTATCCATCTGGCTTTCCTTCCTCAAGGACAGTTGAAATGGTCTCTCTCAATTTCCCAAGTGAGTTTATGGATGTAATATGCTCCTGTCCTTGTCCCCACCTCCTTCTCTGGCTCTATACCTGCAGAGGTCAATTTTGGATTCACCTTCCTACTTCTATTCTGTGCTGTACTTAGTCACTCAGTCATGTCTGACCCTTTGTGACCCCATGGGCTGTAGCCCACCAGGCTCCTCTGTCCATGGGATTCTCCAGGCAAGAATACTGGAGTGGGTTGCCATTTCCTTCTCCACAGAATGTTCCTGACCCAGGAATTGAACCCGCACCTCTTGTGTCTCTGCATTGCAGGCGGATTATTTACCTACTGAGCCATCATAAGTTTTGTTGCCTACTAAGCCCCTGAGCCAGAAGTAGAGTGCCCAGACTCTGAGCACCCACCCTCGCCACCCCATGTTGAGTTTTTAGCCTCTTGTGCTATTCCCAAGGTCTCTGAATTAAAGCATTGGCCCTCATTAAGTTTAGCCTCCAGGCTGTGAAAATCAACTGTGTTTTCCTTTTAGGCATGCTAGGGAAATGGTTATGCTTTGGGGAGGGGGCAAGAAAGTATCTAATGTAAAACAACTTCTTGGTATCTTTTTCTCCCTTGTTGTAATTAACATATAATGGCAAACTCTGGATAGATACAGAAATAGATGGTACCAATATAGACATAAAGATATATATGTAGATGCAGAGATAGAAACAGAAATACAGATATTTAATTGCTAAAACCATTCTATTCCACTTGAATTTATTGTAACATCTTGAAAGAAATGCTGATCCCTCTAAAAAAGATAGAAAAATTCAATAAGACGGTCCTTAGGAAAATTATGACCAACCTAGATAGCATATTCAAAAGCAGAGACATTACTTTGCCAACAAAGATCCGTTTAGTCAAGCTATGGTTTTTCCTGTGGTCATGTATGGATGTGAGAGTTGGACTGTGAAGAAGGCTGAGCGCTGAAGAATTGATGCTTTTGAACTGTGGTATTGGAGAAGACTCTTGAGAGTCCCTTGGACTGCAAGGAGATCCAACCAGTCCATTCTGAAGAAGATCAGCCCTGGGATTTCTTTGGAAGGAATGATGCTAAAGCTGAAACTCCAGTACTTTGGCCACCTCATTCGAAGAATTGACTCATTGGAAAAGACTCTGATGTTGGGAGGGATTGGGGGCAGGAGGAGAAGGGGACGACAGAGGATGAGATGGCTGAGATGGCTGAGGTGGCTGGATGGCATCACTGACTCGATGGATGTGAGTCTGAGTGAACTCCGGGAGTTGGTGATGGACAGGGAGGCCTGGCGTGCTGTGATTCATAGGGTCAAAGAGTTGGACACAACTGAGTGACTGAACTGAACTGAACTAGCAATAACCTGGCAGAAAGTAAGTGTTTAATAAATGTTGAAAGTGAAAGTGTTAGTCTCTCAGTCGTGTCCAACTCTTTGTGACTCCATGCATTGTAACCCGCCAGGCTCCTCTGTCCATGGGAATTTCTGGGCAAGAATACTAGAGTGGGTTGCCATTCCCTTTTCCAGGGTTATCTTCCTGACCCAGGGCTCGAACCCATGTCTCCTGCTTTGCAGGATGATTCTTTACCATCTGAGCCACCAGAGAAGCCCCAATAAATGTTAGCTTTTGTTATTATTCATTTTAAAGTTTTCAGAGTGCTCTTTTTTATAATTTATATTAGAGTATAGTTCCTTTACAATGTTGTGTTAGTTTCTGCTGTACAGCAAAGTGAACCAGATATACATATATCCCCTCTTTTTTGGATTTCCTTCCCATTTAGTTCACCACAGAGCACTGAGTTCCCTCTGCTATATAGTACATTCTCATTAGTGTTCTTTCATTTCTCCATTAATTTGCAAATTCAAAAAAAGTATTGTTTGGGGCTTACTTTACCAAGAGTATAACAAAATACTAGACACTGCAGGCAATGGGGTTGGAGTACAAAGAAAGATAAGAACACCTCTAAACAGTTTCTACTCTCCATGAGTTTACACTGTAATTGTGGAGAAAAGATAAATGCATGAGCCATAGTGTCAGGAACCCTGGCAAGGCATTAAGTCCCTAAATAAATGATACAAATTGAAAAGGTACACACTTGATGGAGTTGAAGGCAAAGACAGCTGCTTGCCACTTGTGTTGACCTTTGAAGGATGGCCAAGAGTTGTGGCAGCAAAAAATATTGCAGAAAGTGGCAACACCATGGCCATAGACTTAAAATTCCAAATGAGTAAAGCATATTCGAAAGTCAGTGAGGAAACCAGCCAGAAAGAAACCATGACAGAGGCCAGTAGAAAGTACAGCTAAGGTTACATCAAGATTCATGCCTAACAGGAGTTGTGGATATATAGCTTAGCTTTTGACATGTTGGGGGCAGGAAAAAGATGGTATCTGTGGAGAAGGGACACTGATAGGAGGAAGAACAGTAGAGGGTAAGAAGTAACTATATGTGGAGATGATAAACTGGATAATAAATGTCAAGTACAGGAAAACCCTATATTAATTGGAAAGTTTGGAGCAATTCTTTTGGGCAATAGGATATTCTAGCAACTAAGTGTTAAGCAGAAACCCCTTTGGATTATTCCCCACAACCAACCACACCTGCTTTAGAAAGCCTTTTAATAAAATTTGAGCTCATCCTTTCTTAGTAAAGAGACTCTGGATGAGTCATAGTATTTGTGTACTGGCCAAGACCCTAAGAGTCTTAGGCGATAATTTCATTGCTATCAATAATGAAAAATTAGACATCTAGGAAATATAGTTCTTAGATCAGCTGAGTGTGGACTGAGCCTGGGACATGCTCTACAAATTAATTTTTAAACTAAATTCCTGATACAGTCTGTTTTATATTCTTTATCTTCCTAAAAGCTAAGCATGTGTCGTTTTATTGTGTTAGTCACTCAGTCATGTCCAACTCTTTGTGACCCTATGGACTGTAGCCCACCAGGCTCCTCTGTTCATGGGATGCTCCAGGCAAGCATACTGGAGTGGGTTGCCATTCCCTTCTCCAGGGGATCTTCCCAACCCAGGGATCAAACCCAGATCTCCTGCATTGCAGACAGATTCTTTACTGTCTGAGCCACCAGGGAAGTCCAAACTAAACATAGCAAGATAAGAAAAACAAAAGTTAAAATCCAGTTAATTGAATTCTGCTTCCAGCCAAGATGGAGTAACAGGGACTAGATATCCTTCCACCTTAAAAACTATGAAATTGTATAAATATATGAAAGAATGTTTTTAGGACATTGGGCAACAAGCAGTGAAAGGCTGAAAGCCCCGAGTGTGTGGGGACAAAGTGAGACCTAAAACTGCACCAGGTTACTGTACTGAGGCAGTTTCCAAGATGCAGTCAAAGGAGAAGGAACCCAAACAAATTCCAGCAGTCTCACTGACTTGAGTAGACAGAGGCTGGTGTTCACAAGAGCCAAGGCAGCTCTAATTTGTAGGTCACACTACCAGAGAGGAAGGAGCAACATAGAGAAAGAGCTCTAGAGATATACAGAAGGGACCCCTTAAGTCTTTGGCTGAGTATGCATCTGCACAGATATGAGAGTAAAATACCCAGGGCTAGGGAAAGAAACACATCAAAAAGAGTAACTAGGATAATTCCCAGAGCTCACATAAGGCTGGTAATACTTCCTGTCCTAACCAGCCAGAATAGAAATATCTCCTAATACAAAGATCATCCAGTGGAATCCTCAGAAGGATGGTACCTTAGTGGGGGGACAAAATTAACCTTATTCTGAAGCCTATTCTAGACCTGTCCTGACAAATTTTAAAAGCAAGACTTGAAAGGATCAAACTAATTCTGAGTAGCTTGACTCTGTATCAGAAAATAAAATCCAACACTATTTAAAGGAATACAACAAAATCCAGCAACCAACAAAGAAGTCTAACCATGTCTGCATTCAATATAAAGTTACTAAGGGGGCTTCCCTGGTAGTCCAGTGGTTAAGAATCTACCTTCCAATGCAGGGAACGTGGATTTGATCCCTGGTCAGGGTACTAAGATCCCACATGCCACAAGGCAACTCAGCCCCCATGCCACAACTACTGAACCTACATGCTCTAGAGCCCACATGCCACAACTACAGAAACCTGTGAGCCACAACAAAGAGCTCAGGCACCACAATGAAAGATCCCAAACCTGCAAGGAAGATCTCATGTGCCTCAACTAAGACCCAACACAGCCAAACAAATAAATATTTTAAAATAAATAAAGTTACTAGGTATACGAAGAAGCAAGAAAATATGACCCTAATCAGGATGAAAGTCAATAGGAAGAGATCAAGATATGACCAAGATGATGGAAATACCAGACAAGGACATTAAAACAGCATTATAAATACGCCCCTGTATGTTTAGGAAGGTAGAGAAAAATATGAGCACAATCAGAAGAGGAATGGAAGATATAAAAAAAGATTCAAAAGGAGATGCAAAAAGATTCTCTAGAAAGAGAAGTACAATTACAGCATCTGAAATAAAAAGCACACTTGATGGATTAAAAGCAAATAAGACATTATAGAAGAAAAGATAAGTAAATTTGAAGAAATAGCAATACTTTTTTTCAAAAGTGTATGCTGAGAGAAAACAGATAGAAATACAACTAGATTATTAAATAATGAAACAATGAAAATGAAAGTAAAACATCAAAATGGTCAGAAGCCACTAAAGCAACCTTAGAGGGAAATTTATAGCATTGACTATTTAAATTAGAAAAGAGGAAGGGCTTCTGCAGTGATCCAGTGGTTAAGAATCCACCTAGCAACACAGGGGACACCCATTCCATCCCTGGTCCAGGAAGATCCCACAGGCCACAAGGCAACTAAGCCCATATGCCATAACCACTGAGCCCACAAGCCTCAACTACTGAAGCCATTGCACCTAAAGCCCGTGCTGCCCAGCAACAGAAGCCAGCACAATGAGATGCCCTCACATCACAACTAGAGAGCAGCCCCTGCTCGCCACAGCTAGAGAAAGCCCATGCAGCAGCAAAGACCCAGCAGAGCCAAAAATTAATAAATAAGTAATACTTTTACAGATGAAAAGCCTCAAATAAACAATATAAACTCCCATCTTAAGAAACTAGAAAAAGAAGAATGAAATAAATCCAAAGCAAACCAAAGAAAGGAAATAATACAGAGAGGAGGAAAAACTAAAGAAATTGAAAATAGAAAATAATAGAGAAGATAAATGAAAATCAAAGCTAATTAATTTAAAAGATCAATAAGAGTAATAAGCATGACACAGGCTGATAAAGGAAGGAAGATAAGACATAAATTACCAATACCAGAAATGAAAGACTATCAGAAATGCTTCACTCATTAAAAGGAAAATAAAGTACTACAAAGAGTTTTATAAACATAAATTTGACAACTTAAATAGGAAAATTCTGCAAAACACACAAATTTGGAAATTCATCCGAGATGAAATACCTGAATATTTCTATAATTATTAAAGATGTTGAAGTCATATTTTTTAAAACCTTCCAAAGAAAAGAAATCTTTAGTCCCAGATAGTTTTACTGCTAAACATTTAAAGAAAAAAATAACATCATTTCTACACAATCTCTGTCAGAAAAATAGTAGCGGAACAAGCAATTCCCAGTGCATTTTATGAGGCCAGCATTATCCCAATACCAAAACCGGAACAAAAACAGAAAACTACAGACCAATATTTCTCACGAACTTAGGGGCAAAAATCCCCATCATGGTAGAAATACACGAACTTTAGAGGTACAGAGGCCTGGGCTCCCAGTTGGCTCAGTGGTGAACAATCCACCTATAAAGCAGGAAACATAAGAGACTGGTTTGATCCCTGGCTCAGGAAGATCCCTTGGAGAAGGAAATAGGAACCCACTCCAGTATTCTTGCCTGGAAAATTACATGGACAGAGGAGTCTGGTGGGCTACAGTCCTTGGGGTCACAAAGAGTTGAACATGAGCATACACGTAGGCCTGGGTTAGAGTCCAGAGTCTGCCATTTACTAGCTGTGCCACCTTCCTCAACTTACTTAACCTCTCTGATCTTATTTTTTTGTTTGTAAAATGGAGATGACTGTAACTAATTGCATAGCTTTATTGTAAATATTGGGCTTCCCTGGTGGCTCAGTCAGTAAAGAATCTGCCTGCAATGCAGAAGACCTAGGTTCAATGCCTAGGTCAGGAAGATCACCTGGAGAAGGAAATGGCAAACTACTCCAGTATTCTTGCCTGGGAAATCGCATGGACAGAGGAGCCTGGAGGGCTACAGTCCATGGGGTCACAAAGAGGCAGACGCGACTGAGTGACTAAACCACAACCATTGTAAATATTAACTGAGATAATATAAAACTGTAACATAATTCCTGAAACATAGTAGCATTTAATAAATGCTGGATAGTATTCTTATTATTATTGATGTTCCCACATATGTAAAAATGTGAGTTCCATTTAAAGCAAGTGAACCAGAGTGGACAGTAGTACATGCCTCTGATCTTGTGGAAATTGGATGGGCTGATACATTCAGTGTTATAAAGTAGAGGCAGTGTGCGTACCGGGGTCATTGTTGTTTAATCACTAAGATCTTCCTGACCCAGGGATTGAACCCATGCCTCCTGCTTGGCAGGCGGATTCTTTAACACTGAGCCACCTGGTAAGCCCTGTGCATACCAGGGGCCAAGTGGCTAATAGAAATGGAATGAGAGAATTCCTCCCTCTAAGGACTGATAAGAACAAGGCAAAAAAACAAAAAAAATGACTTCCCCACAGACACAAGTACTTTGATGAGGAAAGAATGTGAAGTCCTCCAAACTGAGGGCTTCTAGAATCGAACAACCCATGTGACCTCAGACTCATGATAAGTAAATTCTGAATCAGTGCATCTGGGTTGAAGTATAGGATTCTTAGCATTCTCAACAAGCACTACAGATGTTTCTAGTGCACATGGCTCATTGCTATGAGCTGAATTGTGCTCCGCCCCCCAACAAAATTCATAGACTTCCCAGGTGGTTCAGGGGTAAAGAATTCACCTACAATGCAGGAGACGCAGGAGACTCAGCTTTGATCCCTGGGTTGGGATGATCCCCTGGAGGAAGAAATGGCAACCCTCTCCAGTATTCTTGCCTAGAGAATCCCAAGGATAGTGGAGCTTGACAGGCTACAGTCCATAAGGTCACAAAGAGTCAGGCACCCCTGAGCATGCACACAGACCAAAATTCATATGTTGAAGCTCTAACCCCCCAGTACCTCAGAATGTAACTGTTACTAAGAAGTAGGATCTTTAAAGATGTGATTAAGATAAAATGAGGCTGTTAGAGTAGGCCCTAATCCACCTTGACAAGTGTTCATTTAAGAAGAGGAAATCTGGACACACAAAAAAAGACATCAGAAATACGCACACACAGAGGAAAGGTCACATGAGGACACAGCAAGACGATGGCCATTTGCAAGTAAAGGAGACAGGCCTCAGCAGAAATCAACCTGCTGACACCTTGACCTTAGACTTCTAGCCTCCAGAACTATGAGAAAACAAATTTCTATTGTTTAAGCCATTCAATCTGTGGTCTTTTGTTATAGCAGCCCTAGCAACTAATGTAGTCATGAACCATACTTCTTTTATATGTATATATATTTCTTATGGAGAAGGGAATGGCAATCCACTCCAGTATTCTTGCCTGGGAAATCCCAAGGACAGAGGAACCTGCAGGCTACAGTCCATGGGGTTGCAAAGAGTTGGACACAACTGAGCGACTAACACACACACACTTCTTAACACATACTTTTTCATTTTAAAAATCCTAAAAGTCACAGGTTTCAAAATTCAGAAAGTATAAAGGATTATATAAAGAAAAGTCTTCTTCCCACCAGGCCCCAAGACACTCATTCCTTCCTGAAGGCAATTAATGTTTTCAGTTCTTTCTATATCCTTCCAGAGATGTTTTGTGTATATGAAAGCAAATACATATATTTGAGCAGAGTCATGGGCCACACTTTAGAAATCCTGCTGTAGACAGTGGGAGAGCTGTCAGGGTTTTCTGAGCTGCAGAGTAATGTGATGATGGGATAGGCAGGCCTTCCAGAAGGGGGAAAATGACTGCTGGGTCCCAGCTTAAGCGTGTAATAGTTGGAAGATGGGTAGGGTGCATAGTGAGGGGACCGTGATTCACATGTAGGTAATAAGGACCTGGGGAGAAGGCAGTGGCACCCCACTCCAGTACTCTTGCCTGGAAAATCCCATGGATGGAGGAGCCTGGTAGGCTGCAGTCCATGGGGTCGCTAAGGGTCGGACACGACTGAGCGACTTCACTTTCACTTTTTACTTTCATGCCCTGGAGAAGGAAACGGCAACCCACTCCAGTGTTCTTGCCTGGAGAATCCCAGGGACGGGGGAGCCTGGTGGGCTGCCATCTATGGGGTCACACAGAGTCAGACACGACTGAAGCGACTTAGCAGCAGCAGCAATAAGGACCTGAACAAGGGCTGTAGTTAGGAGGCTAGGATGACAGAGACATGTAGAAAAAATACATCCAAGGGCAAATGAGCAGGACTTCATTAATAAAATGATTTTGTTTGTACTCCTCTAAATTTTAAAAGTAATTGGCAAGATTGAAAAATACACCTCTCCTCACTCCCATTGGTTTCAATATGGCCAGTGAGCCAGGCAAGAGCGGAGTTTTTCCCTGGACTTAGATCTCCCGAAAGGCATATTGTCCACAGTGGTGAGAAATCTGTGCTGTGATTAATATTTCTGAGTGAAAAAAAAATGTTTAAATCCTCTATGGGAAAAACGTTTAGCTGCTTTAACCACAAAAAATGGGGTGAATGATAAGCCTTCTGTGGACAAGGACTCACTGCCAGGTGGCTGAAGTGTTAAAACAAAATATGTATTATGGTGCACTTTGCTTTCAACCTCTTAGTGACCCCTGCTGCTCTGAAGACCCAGACTCCTTTCCACCACCTCCAAGGCTGTGCAGTGGACTTGTGATGCTTCCAGCCTCCTTGCCAGCTACTCTCCTCTCTGAAACAACAACATCTTCTGTCAGGTCTTTGGTGGTGCCAAACTCCTGCCTGTTTTGTGGTATTAGCACATGCTGTTCCCTCTGTCTGTAAAGCTCTATTCCCTCCTCTTTGCCCTACTAACTCCTATCTACTTCAGGCCCCAATCCAAGTGTCTTTCCACAAGGAAACATTCCCCTAGATTAGAACATGTTTTCCTTTTTAAATTGAAATATATTTGACCTACAACACTGTATAATTTTAAGGTGTACAACATGTTAATTTAATACATTTATATATTATAATATGATCATAGCAAAAATTAGTACCTCTATCATGTTACATAATTATCATTCTTTTACTGGTTGGAATAATTAAGTTTGAGTCTCTTAACAAGTGTAATGATTGTAATGCAGTCTTGTCTATATTCATTACAGTATGCATTAGATCTCCAGGACTTATTTACTACTAAATGTAAGCTTGCATCCTTAAACAATATCTTTCCAGTCCTCCCACCCTCCAGCCCCTGGTAACCACCATTTTACTCTCTACTTTTAAGGGTTTTATTTGTTTAAGAAAACAAAAACACTAATTCAAAATGATTCATGCACCCCAGTGTTCATAACAGCATTATTTACAATTGCCAAGTTATGTAAGCAACCTGAGTGTCCGTTAACAGATGAATGGAATATTACTCAGCCATGAAATAGGTGAAATATTGCCATTTGCAGCAATATGGATGGACCTAGAGATTATCATACTAAGTAAATTAAGTCAGACAGAAAAAGACAAATACCTTATGATATCACTTAAATGTGGAATCTAAAAAACACAACAAACTAGTAAATATAACAACAAAAAAAAACAGACTCACAAATATTGAGAACAAACTAGTGGCTACCAGTGGGGAGAAGTAAAAGGAAAGGGGCAATATAGGGGTAGAGAGTAAGAGGTACAAACACTTAGGTATAAAATAAGCTACTACTACTACTAAGTCGCTTCAGTCGTGTCCAACTCTTAGCGACCCCATGGACGGCAGCCCACCAGGCTTCTCCATCCCTGGGATTCTCCAGGCAAGAACACTGGAGTGGGTTGCCATTTCCTTCTCCAGGGCATGAAAGTGGAAAGTGAAAGTGAAGTCACTCAGTCGTGTCTGACTCTTAGCGACCCCATGGACTGCAGCCTACCATGCTCCTCTGTCCATGGGATTTTCCGGGCAACAGTACTAGAGTGGGGTGCCATTGCCTTCTCCCAGAATAAGCTACAAGGATATATTATACAACATGGGGAATACAGCCAACATTCTATAATAACTATAAATGGAGTAGAATCTTTAAAAATTGTGAATCACTATATTGTACACCTAAAACTTATATAATATTGCAGAGCAACTATACTTCAACTAAAAAAGAACAGCCACACCCTTGTGGTCAGCCCAACAATTGATTAATTGAATCAAAAAAGACAGAGGACTTCCCTGGCAGTCCAGTGGTTAAGACTCTGCATTCCCAATGCAGAGAGCACAAATCTGACCCCTGGTCAGGGAACTAAGATCCCACATGATGCACAGAGTGGTCAAAACATAAAAAAGAGTTTGACTTTTTTAGATTCCACATATAAGTGAGATCACACAGTATTTGTCTTTCTCTGTTTGATTTCTCTCACTTAGCTTAATATCCTCAAGGATAAAGAAGATGTGGTGTGAATATATATATATATATATATATATATATATACACACACACACACACACATACAATGGAGTGTATACACACAAAAAAAATGGAGTATTTTTCATCCATGAAAAAGGACATTTGTGACAACATGGATGGACCTCAAGGAAAAGTTTCTTTAGTGCTGATTTTCTTAGCACCTTCTTACTTTCCCTCATAGTATTATATTTATTAATGTCTGGCTCCCCTAGTCAACAGTGAAGTCCAAGAGAGCAGGGGCTATGTCTCCTTTATTCAGGACTGTATCCCCAGTGTCCGGTACAATGTAGGCGCTCACTGAAAATTTCAGTTAAAGGCAGAGAAACAGCACCATATGCCCTAGGAGTGGTTTCCTCCTGAGAAGCCTCGTAAGAGAAACGACCAAATTACCTCCTCACTTTCTCCCTCTGCCATCTCAGCAGTTTTGTCCAAGCTCTCCATTTGTAACCTAACCTAGTCTTCAGCCCACTCTTGTCCTTTAATTCTTGAATCACCACAGTCCTCTCCCCTCTCAGTCTAGCTATTGTTTTCCCAGTTTTTATAGAAAACGTCACATTCTTAACGTTGCTAGAAGAGCAACAATGTCAGTTCTGTTCCATAAAAACCAGTAACAGATTCTCAGATTCAATGTCAAGTTGATAATAAGGGTAGCCACTGCTCAGTGCCAGTCAGGCTCTAGGTGCCAGGTTCTGTTTTTGCAGAAGTCAGAAATCCATATTTTTGTAAGAACCCTCCCATTTTTGAAATATCAGCAACTGTCTTTTTAAATGTGAACACATGTTAGCTAATGCAGCACATCTGCGTACCAAAGGTATCCCGTATGCCACAACACTGTAACCTCAGAATAATAATTAATTTAATGATAATGCAAATCAGAATGAAGACAGTGATACTATGGGAGTAAAAGCAACATGTCAGGAACTTCCCTGGTGGACCAGTGGCTAAGACTCCATGCTCCCAGCGCAAGGGGCCCGGGTTCAACCGCTGGTCAGGGAACTAGAGCTCACATGCGGCAACCAACAGTTCTCATGTCCCAAATAAAAGATCCCACATACTGCCACTAAGACCCAGCACAGCCAAATAAATATATATAAAAGCAGAATATCATAGGAACACCATGAAATGGAACAATCACAAAATGGACATGATCATATTAATGGATACTTAAAAAAAAAAAAAAAAAGGCCCATGTGACTCATTTGGGTTACAGCATAGCCAAGGCAGGATTTCTGTGCTTCAGCCTTTATTTGGCCTCCCAAGTCATAGAGCTTGTCCTCTTATGGTCCGTGACATGCTCTCTTGCCTATCTGTCTTTGCCTCCTGGATCTTGGCAATGAAGTCAGGAAGTGAGGGAGGAGCAATGATCAGAACAAAGAAAATAAGCTTAGCAAGGAGCGTGGTGTTCTTTCAGAAAAGCACTACAGCAAATAAGTTCAAGAAAAAATTACCCTTAGGCATTTGTATTCATTAATAGTTCATTCCCAGGAGCACCTGTTGCGTTTAGTCATTTTGGTTGTAATTTCCAATACTACACTTTAAGATTCTCACTTTTGTCCCTTACCTCATCTCTTCCATCTCTTAATTAATCAGAACATTCAAGCCTGTGTTTCCCATTTAATCCTGCTGCTGCTGCTGCTAAGTCACTTCAGTTGTGGCCGACGCTGTGCAACCTCATAGACGGCAGCCCACCAGGCTCTGCCGTCCCTGGGATTCTCCAAGCAAGAACACTGGAGTGGGTTGCCATTTCTTTCTCCAATGCATGAAAGGAAAAGTGAAAGTGAAGTCGCTCTGTCGTGTCCAACTCTTAGCGACCCCATGGACTACAGCCTACCAGGCTCCTCCATCCATGGGATTTTCCAGGCAAGAGTACTGGAGTGGGGCACCATTGCCTTCTCCCCCATTTAATCCTACCTAACCCCAATATTCTTATTTTCCTCTAGTAAGAATACACCTAAATACTACTTAAATCTAATCAATTCCTCAAAGTCTATCTGGGCTATTCTCACTAACTCAACTTATTTCTCCAACCATCCTTCTTCCTTTTCGTTTCCCTGATCTGCAACGCTTTGTGAATACCTTTGTGTAACTCCATAATTCATGGATTCCTTTATGATTTACTTTAGGTAATTTGTTTCCTGGACTATAACCACAGTCCACAAAACTAATATTTATAGCCCTCTTGGGACTACCTGAAATCCTAGTGGAGCATTTCTGAAGACAGTTCACATGAGAGGTTTCAGAACATATGGGACGTGTAGAGTCAGATGCAAGGATGTTCAATGAAGCGTTGTTTGTCAGAGAAAAAGACTAGATAAATTCATCACTTGGAGAATGGTGAAATGTACCAGGGCACTTAACATCCTATGGATTACTATGAATCTTCCAAGTATGAATGGACACAGTTTGTCTTAGATTGGGCTTGCTAGAAGCAGGGCCTGAGACAAGGATTCTTGTGCATGTAATTCATCTGGATAGCAGGAAGAAGGGAGTAAGGCAGGCACTCTAGGCAAGAATTTGGACTTAGCTGGAAACTAGCTTCAATCTGATCCCACAGAGATTGTCTGGAGTATAAATTGCACTACAGAGTCCCCCTCCCCCAACTGGTGGAAAAGGTCTTTTGTACCTGCATGCCCATCAGCCCAACAGTTCTCAAAACTTTGAGTTACCCAATAAACAGACATGGGTCCCTTTGGGAAAGGACTGAAGGAATCATTAGCACATATAGTTGCAGTAAATGTATTGTGGTGGGATATACCTTGGACTGTTCTGCAAGGTCCTTCCTACCTGAAGACTTGGACCCCCATTTAGTCCCTGAATTTCAGGTCTGAAAACTGGCTCAAGTCCAGAAACTCACCAAACAGTCATGACTTTGTATTGGAGCAACTGCTCTCAGCGTCCTGTTCATTCAAGCTTGATTGCTTTTGATTTTGCAGATTGAACAGTGTCTTTGCTCCCAGGGATATCATACAATATGAACCACCTCCACAGTTCCCACTGGATCAAGTCCCCTTGGCTGCTACTCTGACCTAGCTCGTTATTACGATTGCTGTATCCACCTAGCTCCTGGCAGTTGAGCAAAACCACCTGGCCTCTATTACTTCAGTTTCCCCATCGCCCCTTTGCTACTTATGAGCCTAACTCTGTTATTGTCTCTCCTACCATCCACCTGGGCCTGCATGTGGCCTGCACATGGACTTCTTAGCCATGCTGGGGCCCTCTCACCAGCACATTTCTTGTGGCCTTGGTGAACAGTGTGTCCCCCGAGTCCTCTGGTGCAACACTCTCCAGTGGCTCTTCTGGCCCCATATCCACTCCTAGGCTCCATTCTGAGCCTTCTCAGCCACTGTTTGTCATGGAAGTTCAGGCATTTCTACTCAAAGTTAATATCAACCAACCTGTTTTCCATGCTTCTAGGATCCAACCTTCTAGGTGTGTTTATATCATCTTTCAGGGTCCTTGCCAGGGGGCTAAATCCTATATCCCAGGAAAATTCTCCTGTATTTATAAACTATCTTTTATCTCCATTTGTGTTCTACCCCTTTCCCCTTGGTTCAGCAAACTCCTTGCTCATACCTCCTGTCCCAGCTCCTGCTGGTACATTTTGTGACAGAGGCAGCAGTCTTATCAGGGTATTGTCCCTTTTGTATCTTATGAGCATAGCTCATTCCCAATTGGGGTACCATGGTGATTTAACCCTAGTTATTGGTCTGCTGTCAAGGAGGTTCAAGGTCGGAGGTGGGGGGACAAACCCTGAGAGGGGGCGGGCACATGTTGTCCTGTAAGGGAGAGGCCTTTGTATTGTGTTCAAGCACATGAGGCATGCTAGCTCTTAATAGGGAGGACTGATCCACTGACAGGCTCAGAGGGCTAGGGAAATCTAGAAATTCAAGGTTTTCAAGCCCCAGAAGTCCCTCTGTCAGATGTCAGGGTCTTAGTCTTTCCCAAGTGCAGCCCTGACTTGGCATAGCAGATCTGCCTTAGTTGGGACTCGAACCACCTTTGGAGACTGAGTACTCTTATGATTAAGTCCTGGACCTGGTCCTTCTGGGGCACCAGTGAGAGCCTCTTTATACCCTACCAATGAGTTTCTACGGCTTTCACACTTAACTTTAAATTGCCAACTAATTGCTATCAGCTTTTTGTCATCCTTTTCCAGCATGTCAATCAAACTTAGAATAACCACAAAATTCTACTCTTTTATGGAGTACTAGTCTCCCCATATTTCTCAAATGTCTGACAAGCCAATAGCTAATATATTCCCTTCCACCAATGAAAGTTTTAACCTCCCTGCTACCTGGTGTCAGGGAATAGCCACGCTCGACGCACCACCAGTATGAAGTCTTCCATGCCACCCTGGCAGTGATCCAGGTCCAAAATCCTGTAACACTTGCTTCTGCAGGCCACTTCTGGCACCAACTATCACAGAGCCTGGGTTCCCCAGGAAACAGACTCTCAGATAGGGACTGGTGCATGAGATGTTAATTAGGGTGTACCCTTAGGCTCAACAGCTGTGGAAAGGCAGTAGACGAAACAGCATTGGTCAGTGAAGTTATAATGCAGTCCCAATGAAGGCCTCAGCCTATTCCATGGTAGGTTCTGGAAATAGAATGACCGGTTGTCCCAAACTGGATTAAGAAGGCTGGGCCTCCTTCAGAATGGGAGAAAATAATAGCAAATGAAGCAACTGACAAAGAATTAATCTTAAAAATATACAAGCAACTCCTCCAGCTCAATTCCAGAAAAATAAACGACCCAATCAAAAAGAGGGCCAAAGAACTAAGCAGACATTTCTCCGAAGAAGACATACAGATGGTTAACAAACACATGAAAAGATGCTCAACATCACTCATTATCAGAGAAATGCAAATCAAAACCACAATGAGGTACCATCTTACAACGGTCAGAATGACTGCTATCAAAAAGTCTACAAACAATATATGCTGGAGAAGGTGCAGAGAAAAAGGAACCATCTTACACTGTTGGTGGGAATGCAAACTCGTACAGCCACTATGGAGAACAGTGTGGAGATTCCTTTAAAAACTGGAAACAGAACTGCCATATGACCCAGCAATCCCACTGCTGGGCATACGCACCCAGGAAACCAGAATTTAAAGAGACACGTGTACCCTAATGCACTGTTTACAATAGCCAGGACATGAAAGCAACCTAGATGTCCATCGGCAGATGAATGGATAAGAAAGCTGTGGTACATATACACAATGCAATATTACTCAGCCATTAAAAAGAATACATTTGAATCAGTTCTAATGAGGTGGATGAAACTGGAGCCTATTATACAGAGTGAAGGAAGTCAGAAAGAAAGACACCAATGCAGTAAATTAACGCATATATATGGAATTTAGAAAGATGGCAACGATGACCCTATATGCGAGACAGCAACAGAGACACAGATGTAAAGAACAGTCTTTTGGACTGTTCTGTGGGAGAAGGCGAGGGTGGGACGATTTGAGAGAAAAGCATTGAAACATGTACATAATCATATGTGAAATAGATCGCCAGTCCAGGTTCAATGCATGAGACAGGGTGCTCAGGGCTGATGCACTGGGATGACCCTGAGGGATGGGATGGGGAGGGAGGGTCAGGATGGGGAACACACGTGCACCCATGGCTGATTCATGTGAATGTATGGCAAAAACCACCACAATATTGTAAAGTAATTAGCCTCCAATTAAAATAAATTACAAAATAAAAAATAAAAAGGCTGGGCCTCTATACCCCTGCATTGACTAATCATCAGATGTAGGCTTCCCTTGGAAGGAGGCATGATCTTGGCTTAAGGAGTTTTCTTTAGCTGAGGTAGTCCATCCCTAAGGAAAGGGGACACCTGAAGGCCATCTTCCAGGTGCACTCCCAGCAGCTGAGGGGAATAACATCTTCATTGCTGAAAGGAGATCTAGGAAGCACATTTTAGCATTCAGCATATGTACTGAATACACATGTATGGCACATATAGCCAAACCATATCAGCAGGAACTTTCTGATCTGCCTTCTAACGGGTATGGAAAATAATAGTCACTAGCTTAGCAGCCACAGGTGTTCATCTGCTCTAGTGATGATACCATGTTTGACATAGCAGTTGGTATTACTACCTAGTAAAATTTCTGGTGCTTCCTTTTGTCACCTGCCATGATCCACCTGTTTTTATTTTTCAGGGACAACACAGGAATCTGATGGCAACTGCACTGTGTAAATCGCCGAGAGCACTAAATTCTACAACTCTCACTGGGATGCAGTACATTTTAAAATTTTATTTACTTACTTATTATCTTGGTACGTGGAAGTGAAGAGTTTCTGAGGTTTCTATTTGACCTTTCCTACCACGATGGTTCCCACCCTACTAGTCAAGGAACCAATATGAGGGTTCTGCCAACTGCTGAGTTTTTCCAATCTAATTATACAGCCTAGAACTAGGGAAGTGATCATTCAGTTCAGTTCAGTCACTCAGTCGTGTCCGACTCTTTGCGACCCCATGAATCGCAGCATGCCAGGCCTCCCTGTCCATCACCAACTCCCGGAGTTCACTCAGACTCATGTCCATCGAGTCAGTGATGCCATCCAGCCATCTCATCCTCTGTCATCCCCTTCTCCTCCTGCCCCCAATCCCTCCCAGCATCAGAGTCTTTTCCAATGAGTCAACTCTTTGCATGAGGTGGCCAAAGTACTGGAGTTTCAGCTTTAGCATCATTCCTTCCAAAGAAATCCCAGGGCTGATCTCCTTCAGAATGGACTGGTTGGATCTCCTTGCAGTCCAAGGGACTCTCTAGAGTCTTCTCCAACACCACAGTTCAAAGGCATCTATTCTTCAGCCATTAGGTTGATCCATACCAGAAGACCCAGGATGAACTATTCCTGGGCCAGGACTCCATTCATTATCTAAACCCTAAATGTTCCCTCTCGAATGAAAAGAGGGGACTGGGTTTCTTCACTGTAGTTACTATTTTTCTTTGTGATGTATTTAGATGACACCAATATCCCATTTCTTCTCAAGTTTTTGCCACTAATATTAGGATCCATTTTATCCACAACAATTATGATTTTGATATTTATCTAATATGATGATTTTGTATTTTTCTCTTTTTTTCCAACATTTGTTCATTGGAATTCATGTGTAAGGCTTGTCTCTTCTCTCCAATGTGTAGGTGATTTTTAAGTTCACATAGAGCTGACATTTTAGGATTCATTGTATTCATCACAATTTGTAATAATTTTGTCTTATGGTCTAATTGGTGTGGGTTTGTCCCTACTATCAAGCAGTCCCTCAGCAGCAGTCCATTAGCAGCGGCTAAGTTGACTCAATACACTTCCATGGATTCAGTCGATTGGAAGACAATGAGCCCAGACGGATACAGACAGTTTATTACTTACACAGGCAGCAAAAGCCAGAGCCTCATGGTGTCAGCACCCCATGTCCCTAGTCCCACAGGATGACATTGAATTAGAGGGGCCAGATAACAGATGACATGCAGCGGGTCACTCGGCTGCAGAGGAGCCAGCCCTAAACTATTGCCAAACAGCTTACACTGCTGCTATACTGAAGGGAGCTGTGTCCGTGATGGTGGAAAGCTCTATGCCCCACCAGAACCAGTGAGGCCGATGAGAAACTGTTTCATGGCAGCCTCCCACAAGATACGGAGATGGATGTGAAATGGTCTTGTAACAGCTCTTCACAGTATTGCTTATGTTGCCATGTTCCTGAGAGGATTACAGAGCAGTCCTCTAAGACTTGATAGAGACCACCCGAGCCTCAACTGTGTGGCCTGTGTGGAGACATTCAAGGTCACCAGGACACCGTGGCAGAACTATTCCCCTGCACCCACGGCTAGGATGAAAGTCCCATGATTCCAGACTCTGTATCTGGCTTGTTCACGGTTATATCCCCAGTACCCAGAATACTGCCTGACACGTAGGAGGTGCTCAGTAAACACTTGATTTATGAATGAAGGAATGAATAGGGACTTAAAATATCTGCTCTTCTGAGGTGAGGAGATGTCTGCCACCCTCTCTCTACCCCAAAGTGAGATCCATGTCCTGTCTTTCCTGGTTCTTCTTTAGCTCTAATCGTTTGCCTGTGTCACTGCTGTTCAGTTCGCTTACACTACTTACATCAGATTCAACAAATGACATTTATGTTTCTTTACTCCCCTTCCCTCTTCTGCATTGAAGGCTCTTGATGTTTGCCACGACCAGTCTCTGAGAAAGTTGGACTGAGTATTAGAGTGTTGAGTCTGACTTTCTGCTAGAGCAATGTGGTTCTCAACCCAGACTGCACCTTAGCATTAGCTTTAAAAGAGAAGGAAAAAGGCTTCCCTGGTGGCTCAGTGGTAAACAATCCTCCTGCCAATGCAGGAGATGCAGGTTCAATCCCTGATCCTGGAAGATCCCACATGCTGCAAGGCAACTAAGCCCATGCGCCACAACTACTGGGCCTGCTCTCTAGAGCCCAGGAGCTGCTACTACTGAACCTGTGCTTCACAAGAGAAGCCACTGCAGTGGGAAGCCCATGAGCCACAACTAAAGAGTAACCCCGCTCTCCCCAGCTAGAGAAAAGACCTCGCAGCAATGAAAACCCAGCACAGCCAAAAAATAAATAAATTTTTTTAAAAAAGAGAAAGACACTTTTTCCCAGGCTTTGCCCTCAGACTCTAATGTAACTACTCTGTCGTGGGGCCAGGACACTGTTAATTGTTTTAACCCTCCAGGAGATGTTAATTTACAACCAGGGCTGAGCACCACTGCCTTAACTAGAGGACAGTAACCCACACCAAGTGCTTTTGGGTGCACCTGCTTTCAGTTCAGTCGCTCAGTCGTGTCCAACTCTTTGCGGACCTTAAAGCACCTGCTTTAGAGACCTTAAATACTTTTAACAGGAAGCAAAGTGTTTCATTCTACAAAAGAGAAAGTACAGTTAAATGCAAATGGCCCCAGAAAGGAATTAGATGGGACCGAAGGACAACAGGAGATCTTGGGCAACTCACTGAACTTCTCTGAAATTAGCAAGCACCGATCACCATGCCTGGCATGTAACAAGTCCTCCATGTGTGTTCGGTTACTCGGAACTTCATCTTAAATTGAGAGCAATAAAGCCTGCCTGCCTACTACCTTAGACTGAAAATAAATGATGGCTGTAAAGGCACTTTACAATCATTTAGGTGTCATATAAATGTACAGTATAACCATTATTTCTCTTTTTATGGAAATGTTAAAGATATATATCACTTTGTTCAAACTTTCCTAAGAATTTTCCTGCTTGTAATATCACAGAGCCTGACAACAGCCCTGGGACTAAATTGGGCAGTAAATTAACTGATAAGAAGACAGACAAGAGAGGTTGTTGCTCAGCAGAACTCAGACTGCATCCAAGAATGGTTAACTCCAAGGCAGAAATTCTCTTCACCAGATGACTGTTACGGAAGGTCTCTTCACAGACCCCCTAAATAAGCAGGTGGGTCATCGGACCAGCACTCTGGGCTGTTGAACGTGTTGGGATAGACTCTGTTACTTGTCCCTTTCTAAGCATGGAGGAAATCCAATCACTATTCCTCAGCTCTATGTTCCGTCCTTAGGTACACAGTTAGTTTGGCTTTTGTTTTGGTTTTTTCTCTTCTAAAACATTTCAGTGACCATGCTGCTGATACATTGAGGAAAAAAAAAAGAAACCTTCCCCATTTTGCCACCATCACCTTTCTTCCTTACCGTGTGCCACTTTTCTAATTTTAACGTTGAAAAACGCTGTGAAAATGGCAGCACTAAAGACCAATAGCCACAAGATGGCAGAGTTTACCATTTCATTTTTTGTTTACATCATTCATTCATTCATTCATTCAAGAATTATTCTTTGAATGTCCACTATATGTCCAATGCTTTTCTAGAAATCGAAAGGATTAGGAAAGAAGCACACTGTGTGGTATGATTTCCTGCCTTTGATGAGCTTGGGGAAGGGCAGTCTGAGGAGAAGAAAAAACACCAGAGAATATTTAAATAAAAATACACGTTAATGTGTGATTAGAGACCAAATAAGCAATACAGACTGCTGTATGACGACAATGAGCCAGAATGGGCAGGAAAGTCTGCATGAAGGGGGTGAAAATTGAGCTGAGGCTTGAAGGCTTAATAAAATTCAATGGTATTCATATATAGGTTGGAAAGAAAGAATAAATCCTAGGCAAAGGGACCAGTGTGTGGGTCATGCTACTGAGGCAGAAATGAGCAAAAACATGTGTCCAGGTCAATGATGAGACTAACCTGGTTACACCAAACAGATATTGGGTAAACAAGATTGAAATAAATTAGATCTCCATTGATTTTGCTAGAATGATGCCCACCATAAAAGCTAAAGTTGTCTGTTAAGTCTGCCAATAACTGTAGCCTTTGGGCAGGCAATTTAGTCTAGCTTCAGCTCTGTTATTTGTGAAATGTGCAGGTTGGACAAGATGACCTCTAACAGCCCTTCCAAATCTTATAAGAGAAAGACAGGGAGGCAGGCAGGGAGGGAGGCAGGGAAGAAAGAAGAGGGGGATGAAGGAAAGAAGGAAGGGGAAAAGAGGGTGGGGAGGAAAAAGAAAACCAATTGTAAGTTCTCTAGCAATTTCTGCATGGCCTTTGATATGTTTCTATTGTGAACATGAACAGTGATGGTCTGCTCGGTGGTGAGAGCTTGGGCTCTACTTCAAGTCTTAGATCTGTCACTGTTTAACAGTAGGCCAGCTAACAAACTCCATATGCTTCACTCATTCAACAAATATGTACTAATATGTAACACCTTGTGCTTGTCATTGGCACTAGGGGGATAAACAAGACAGACAAGATCCAGTCTATGGGGACTTCCCTGGCAGTGCAGTGATTAAGACTCCACGCTCCCACTGCAGAGGGCACAGGTTCAGTCCCTGGTCAGGGAACTAAGATCTTGGCATGCCATGTGGTACAGCTCCTCCTCCAAAAAAGATCCCTTCTAGGGAGCTTACAGTTTGTAGGGGAGACAGTCCAAAAATAATCCCACAAGAAACTAGACACAATTGTAATGGGTAAAAACTAGAGTGCTATGAGAGCAGATAACCTGAAGGTCTAATCCAGTCTGATAGGTCAGGCCATTCCCCAAGGATGAGCCAGACAAAGAAGAGGAGTAATGTATTTCAGAGCAATAGGAGAGGGCTCTGAGACTAGAGGAAGCTGGTATAGAAAGCAACCGAAAGGCCACTGTAGCTGGTACACACAGGACTAGGAGCCTCTAATTCTCCACATAATGGCAGCTGGGAGACCACAACATGTAAGACAGCAAAGTCTAGGTTATACAGTGTCTTGAGGGCCCTATGAAGCCTATAGTGTATGCGTGCTAAGTTGCTTCAGTCGTGACCAACTCTGCAACCCTATGGATTGTAGCCTGCCAGGCTCCTCTGTCTATGGGATTCTCCAGGCAAGAAAACTGGAGTGGGTTGCTGTGCCCTCGTCCAGGGGATCTTCCCACCCAGGGATCCAATCCACATCTCCTGTGGCTTCTGCACTGCAAGCGGGTTTGTTACAGAGTCCAAGCTCACATTGCTCATGGCAAGATAAGTCAATGAATCCAAGACAAGGTGTTAAGACCAGGAAGGGACTTTATTTGGGAGCTGGCTGACCAAGAAGATGGCAGGCTAGCACCTCAAAATAACCATCTTGTCAGGGTCTGGATGTCAGATTCTTTTATGGATCAGAGATAGGGGTGTGGTGAGGCAACAGAGTAAAGAGACCATTTAATTCCTGCAAATATCTCCTAGAATGGTAAGCCTCGGGTGGGGTGGATATGTTAGTTGCACTTCCTTATAGTCATTTCATGGGTGGTGTGAAATGGAATATCTCCTGTCATGTCAACAAAGATGTCACATCTACCTGTGATTTGGGCCTCCCCAAAGGTGAATTTCTGGGCTGGGCAGGAAAGCTATGGCAAACGTAGACAGTGTGTTGAAAACCAGAGACATTACCCTGTTGACAAAAATCCATAGTCAAGGCTATGGTCTTCCCAGTGGTCACATACGATTGTGAGAGCTGGACTGCAAAGAAGGCGGAGCACCAAAGAATTGACGCCTTCAAACTGTGGTGCTGGAGAAGACTCCTGAGAGATCTTGGACTGCAAGGAGATCAAACCAGTCAATCTTAAGGGAAATCAACCCTGAATATTTGTTGGAAGGACTGATGCTGAAGCTGAAACTCCAGTATTTTAGTCATCTGATGCAAAGAACTGACTCTTTGGAAAAGTCTGATGCTAGGAAAAATTCACGTCAGGAAAAGAAGGCGTCATAGGATGAGATGTCTGGATGGCATTACCCATGCAACGAACATGAACTTGGGCAAACTCCGGGAGATGGTGAGGGAGAGGGAGGCCTGGCGTGCTGCAGTCCATGGGGTCACAAAGAGTTGGACACGACTGGGCAACTGAACAACAACAAAACAGCAAATGAGGGGTACCAGGCGCTGCGCCACTTGCCACACAATTTAAAAGTGTCACAGGTAGGTGGGGTCAGGTTATCTCCCTGTAGTTATTTAGTCACTCAGTCATGTCTGACTCTTTGCAACCTTATGGACTGCAGTACACCAGGCTTCCCTGTCCATCACCAACTCCTGGAGCTTGCTCAAACTTGTGTCCATTGAGACGATGATGCAATCCAACTATCTCATCCTCTGTCATCCCCTTCTCCTCCTGCCTTTAACCTTTCCCAGTGTCAGGGACTTTTTTGATGACTCAGCTATTCACATCAGGTGGCCAAAGTATTGGAGCTTCAGCTTCAACATCAGTCCTTCCAATAAATAGTCAGGACTGATTTCCTTTAGGATTGACTGGTTTGATCTCCTTGCAGTCCAAGGGACTCTCAAGAGTTTTCTCCAACACCTCAGTTCAAAAGCATCAATTCTTTGATGCTCATCCTTCTTTATGGTCCAACTCTCACACCCATATATGATTACAGGAAAAACTAAAGATTTGACTAGATGGACCTTTGTCAGCAATGTAATGTCTCTGCCTTTCAATATGTTGTCTAGGTTGGTCATAGCTTTTCTTCCAAGGAGCAAGCGTCCTTTAATTTCATGGCTGCAGTCACTATCTGCAGTGATTTTGGAGCTCCCCAAAATATATAGTCAGCCACTGTTTCCACTGTTTCCCCATCTATTTGCCATGAAGTGATGGGCCCAGATACCATGATCTTCATTTTTTGAATGTTGAGTTTTAAGCCAGCTTTTTCACTCTCCTCTTTCACTTTCAAGAGGCTCTTTAGTTCCTCTTCACTTTCTGCATAAGGGTGGTGTCATCTACATATCTGAGGTTATTGATATTTCTCATGGCAATCTTGATTCCAGCTTGCACTTCATCCAGCCCAGCATTTCTCAAGATGTACTATGCATATAAGTTAAATAAGCAGAGTGACAATATACAGCCTTTGAAGGAGTCTTTTGGGCGTAGAAAAGAAAACAACAGTTTCAAAGGCCCTTGCTGAATCATCTAACTTCGGAGAAAACAGAACTTTAGGTCCCACCCTGATGCTCCAGGCGGGTTGCATCTATCTAGGGCTTATCATCCCCTGTCCAGAAACCTTCCACCCCCCTACACCTGCCCAGAAGACTTATCACCCCCTGCCCAACTACAAATGCCATCTCAACTAAAGAATACCCAAAACATCCCGCCTGATTAACGTTTCCCTTATCGCTTCCACAAACCTCCCTATAAATATGGAGCCTCCCTGATCCCTCTCCCGCTCAGCCTGGTCGTTAGGCCGACTGTCGCCCCTCCTTGCCTGAATAAAGGTAACCTACTTCTGTTGAGCTCGTCTTTCCTCTTTCTGCCTCAGCCGGAACTCTACCTTACATTCTTGGTGCCGGGAAGGGGCGAGGCACTCGGCTCACTCTCTCTCACTCCCTCCCTCTCATTGTTTTCCCTGTTCCCGGAGTCTGGGAGCGCGAACATCCTCCGAGCTCACTTTTCTGCCAGGGCTCAAGTTCCCCTTGGGGATGCCCAGTGCCTTCGTGAGCGGGGCAAGCCTTGTGCTAAGGCTTTATTGGTGCTTTGCGTACCCCCAGGCCTCGGCTCTATTCCCTCTCCCTCTCTCTCTCTCTCTGACGACCTCCAGAATAGGGAATTCTTGCCATTCGACTGCCCTACATGCAACACTCCACTCAAGCCGGCCCCTAGATTAAGGTAAGATCCGGACGGTGTTCTAGAGGCGCCCTAGAACTCAGTCCTCTTCGGTCCCGGGGACCCCGGCCCAGGGCCACTCTGTACCCGACAGTGGGGGACGCTCCACCTCAACACAGAGCTCTCTTCTCATAACTCCTATTGTGACCATGGGTGACGACTCGAGCTCTCAATAGGAGCCTCTGCTTGCCTTTGAATTATAGAGTCTGGCCAATCTGTCCCAAAAGATTCCCCTCTCTCAAAAATCTCAAACTACTCTCACTGAACTCAAAGCTAACCATTTAAAACAACTCTACACACAGATTTGGCCTCAATACCAATTAGACAATCAAGACCGCTGGCCTGAAGCCAGCACATTTGACTTTAACATTCTTCAAAATCTCACCAACTTCCTTAAACGGAATGGCAAGTGGTCGGAGGTCCCCTCTGCACAAGCCTTTTGGGCCCTCCGGAGAAGGCCCTCCCTATGCAAGGCCTGCTCCACCCACGAGGTCCTTCTATGCACATTGCCTCCCAAGCAAAAGGGCTCTTCTTCCTCAACTAACCACAGACCTCGACCTTCCGCAGTTCGACCCTGCGGACGAGCCCCCTCCCTACCAGCTACCCCGCTAACCTTCTCCTTCCCCTTCATCCAACTCACCTACTGGCCTGGAAACCTCTCCTGACTCCCCCTCCACCCGCTACCCCATCTCCCCAACTCCCCCTCTCCTCTTCCCTCCCCAACTGCCACACAGTTGGTATACAACTGGTCACATACCCAACACATGTTCCCCTGAGAGAGATGGCAGGACCAGAGGGCCCCACCAGAGTCCATGTGCCATTTTCATGTCAGATATGAGCCAGATAGAAGAAAAGTTAGGATCATTTTTCTGAAAATCCTGCCAGATACAGAAAAGAATTCCTGAGACCATCCCAGGCCTATAACCTCACATGGAGTGACGTATATTATATCCTAAATGCCACTCTCACCCCTGATGAAAAAGACCGTATCCGACAAGTGGCAAAAGCCCATGCCGATCACTTACATAACCAAGACCAGGATAGCCCAGTTGCTGATGAGGCGGTGCCTCAGTTAGATCCCCACTGGACTTACCAGCCCAGTGACACAGGTATCAGGAGACTCAATCATATGATTACCTGCATTCTAGAAGGAATGCAGAAAAATACTCATATCCATGTCAATTATGATAAAGTCGGAGAAACCATCCAAGGCGCAGACGAAAATCCAGCCTTATTCTTGGCATTACTCACAGAGGCAGTCCAGAAGTATACCAACCTAGATATCACCACCCCTGCTGGCTTACTCTACCTTCACATTCAATTCATCAGCCAGTCCGCCCCTGACATCAGACGCAAGCTTCGACAACTAGAAAAGGGCCCTGAGACCACCCCCCCCAAGAGACCTTCTAGAAGTAGCCTTCAAGGTGTTCAATAATAGCGAGGAGGAGGCTAAAAGAGAAAAAGAACGTGAGAGAAAAGCTGAATATGCCTTTTTAAAGGTGGCAGCAATTAAGGGAAGAGATCAGGTTGGCCCAAGTCATCCCAGAATGGGGCTTAAGAACCGCCCCCTCTGACCCTGCTTCCGATGCAACCAGTCAGGACACTGGGCAAAGGCATGCCCAAACCCGCGGCCCCCCACAAAAGCATGCCCAACCTGTAGCCAGTGGCGACACTGGAAGATGCACTGTCCCCAGGGACACCCTGGCACCCCTGGGGAGGTCCCCACCTCCCAGACCTGGAGAGTGGAATGTCCACAGGGACACCCTGGCACCTCTGGGGAAATCCCCACTTCTCCCCAGAACCCCAGCCCAACCCTACGAGAGTTGTTCCAATGATGGGGCCCGGGTTCCAGCCCCCTGGCCCATGTCCCGAACACGAGCTTGGAACTTAGGGTAGACGGGGTAGTGGCTGGAAAAAAGACCTCTTTTATAGTAGACACTGGAGCCACTTTCTCGCTCTTAACTTCCTACTCTGGCCTAACTCAAGACTCAGACCTCACAATCAAGGGGGTCTCTGGAGTTTCCCTAAGGCCCAAAATCAGCCCTCCATTAATCTGTCAATTTGGAAAATCGACCCTTATACACTCATTCCTCATAATGCCTCAGTGCCCAATGGCACTCCTAGGGAAAGTTTTGTTGTCTAAATTAGGGGTCTTTATTACCATACCCCCCTCGATACAGTCTCTATATTCTGCATGCAGATGGCACCTGGACCATCCCTATCCTTCACCCTGACCTTCCCTTGGATCTACCCACCTCAGACCCCCAAATCTGGGACACTGATCACCCATCCATAGCCAAACATCATCCCCCAGTCCACATTACCCTAAAAGACCCCTTGACTATAATCACCCAACAACAGTACTCTCTCACCCCGGAGACCCACAAGGGACTTAAGCCTATCATAGACCATCTTCTTCAAGCCTCTATCCTAATTCCTACCCATTCACCACACAACACCCCTATTCTGGCAGTAAGGGAGGGACCAAACTCTTGGAGACTGGTCCAGGATCTGCAAAAAGTCAATGAGGCCATCACATCGACATTCCCAGTAGTCCCTAACCCTTACACCCTTCTGTCTACCGTACCCCCGACTGCACCCACTTCACGGTATTAGATCTCAAAGATGCCTTTTTCACCATCCCTCTCCACCCCCTCTCCCAACCCCTTTTCGCCTTCACCTGGCAAGACCCCGAGACTCACGTTTCCCAACAACTAACATGGACAGTTCTCCCCCAGGGGTTCAGAAACAGTCTCCACTTTTTTGGACAGACTTTACAAAAGGACCTACAGACACTCGACCTAGCCCCGAGTCATCTCCTCCAATACATAGATGATCTCCTCCTTTGTAGCCCAACCCAAAAACTCTGCCTCCAACATACTGCCAAACTCCTTGGGGCCCTGGGATCCTGGGGTTATCTGGTGTCCCAATCTAAGGCCCAAATAGCCCAGACAAACGTCACCTACCTGGGGCTCTCCATATCCCATCAACAAAAACTATTCCCCCAGATAGAATCCAGGCCTTAATTAACTGTCCACTTCCAAAAATGAAAAGGGAGCTCCTGTCTATCCTGGCCTCCTAAACTTTTTCCGTATCTGGATCCCTAACTTCTCCCTCCTTGCAAAGCCGCTCTATGAGGCAACTAAAGGATGTCTGGATGAGCCCCTCTTTAACCCCTCCTCACTGGCCAATCCTCTTTGCCAGCTCACCCAGAGCCTCCTCCAAGTGCCAACTCTCCACCTGCCAGACCACACCAGACCATTCTTTCTCTTTGCACATTCCAACCAAGGACAGGCCCTGGGACTGCTGTGTCAGCGGGCTGGAGACACCTGGGCTCCCATAGCCTATCTATGAAAACAGCTTGACATGGTGACCAAGGGGTGGCCTCCCTGTGATACAGGCCATGGCTGCTATCGCAGCCCTCGTGCCAGAAGCAAATAAACTCTCTAACATGCCCCTTTAACAGTCTGTTCTCCACACACCTTCCGAGAATTACTATCACATTGGGCTTTCCTCTCCCTTCCCCCTTCCAGGGTACAGGCCCTATATGCCTTTCTCCTCGACCCTCAGCTCTCATTCTCCCCCTGCTCTCCCCTTAACCCTGCCAGCTTATTACCCACGTCCTCTACAACAGACTCCCTCCTACAGAGCTGCAGCCTAACAGTAGATCTTACCCAAAACCCCTTCCAACATTTAACAGATCAGCCCATCCTAGACCCAGACATCCCACACTGGTTTATTGATGGCAGTTCTCAAAAATCCCCACCCTTTGCAGCAGGATATGCCATCATCCAGGGGGATCTTTGTCACAATCACGGAACCCAGACAACTGAAGCTTCACCTCTGCCACTTCACACCACCTCCCAACAGGCAGAACTGATAGCTCTCACCAGAGCTTTAACTCTGGCTAAAAATCTAAGGGTTAACATCCACAAAGACTCCAAATATGCCTATAACATACTTCACTCAAACATCCTAATATGGAGAGAAAGAGGTTTCCTAACCCAAAAGGGATCCCCCATTATTAGTTCAGACCTGATCCACAAACTTCTAGAGGCAGCACTCTTACCAAACAAAGCCGCCATCCTCCACTGTAGGGGGCATCCAAAGGGAAGTCTCATATCAGCCTGCAACAATGCTGCAGACCAGAAGGCAAGAGATATAGTCCTGTCCCATCCTTCCCTCCAGTCCCCTGTCATCTTAGCTCTGACTCCACCCAACCCTCCCACCACCAGAGAAATCCTCTCTTATCTACATTCATTTTTTCATCCCTCATCCAAGACACTGCAACAGTCCCTCTGTAACCACTTCCCCATATCCAATGCTGACCAACAATATTTAGATAACCCTACCCGCTCCTGTCAAACATGTCAACATACTAACCCCAAATCCAACCTTAAACCAACATCGTTTCCAACCCATCAAATGCAAGGCAGCCTCCCAGCACAGGACTGGCAGATAGACTTTACTCATACGCCCCTGGTCTGGAGAGTCGGATACCTCCTGGTCCTTGTGGACACCTTTTTGGAATGGGTAGAAGCATTTCCCACTACAAATAAAAGAGCCCACACCGTGGCCCAAATCCTCCTCACAGAAATTATCCCCAGGCAGGATGAAGCCTGCCTTCATCCCTACAGTCTGATAATGGCCCGGAATTTACATCCAAGGTCACCCAACAACTTGTCCAATTCTTACAGATACCCTGGAAATTTCATATTCCATACCGTCCCCAGCCCTCAGGAAAGGTAGAAAGGATGAATAGAATAATCAAAGAAACCCTTACCAAACTAACCCTTGAAGTACACCTGGATTGGACTAAACTTTTGCCAGTTGTTATCCTCAGAATACGGGCTTTGCCCAGAAAGCCCCTGGGGCTGAGCCCCTTTGAGGTGATGTATGGAAGGCCCATGCTCCCTCCTGGACTCACCCCTGAACCTCCTCCCATACCAAGCTCCTTACTCTCCCCTCTGCTGGTGGAAGTCCGCAGTGCCCTCTGGAAATACGTCAACCACAACTTGCCTGCCCCTGACCCCTAAGCCCCCCTGCCCCCTTTGCAAATTGGGGACATGGTCTATCTGTCTGATAATCCCCAGGGTGATCTAACCCCAAAGTGGCAGGGACCATTCAAAATCATCCTCCTTACCCCAACTGCAGCTAAACTTGAGAAGGTCACCTCCTGGGTACACCTCTCTCGCCTAAAACGGGTCATCTCCGATCCTGCGCTACCCTCCTTAACTGACCCCTATCAGGTCTCCCTCACAGGACCTACCTCCTTAAAATTCACCCAGTGAAAACCTCTGTCGACTGTCCAAGAAGACACTGAATGACCTAGACTCTCTCCAACCTACAACCGTTCCTGACCCAACTACTACAAGACCTCTGGACCAGCGCCCCGACAGGAACCTTCTTCAAAGACCAGACTACACTGGTGTCTCAACTGTGGCTCCAGGGAACCTTCTACAGCCTGACTCCAGACGAAATTGATTTCTTTACTCTCATTCTCTACATCATTCTACATCCTAATGAACACTGTTCCGCCTCAGATTCAAACCACCACCAACTTGGGGCCTTTTCCCCTCGCCCTGACTGGCCTCTCCCTGTCTCTCTAACTATAATAGCACTCTTAATCTTAATCCTTGCTATAGGCCTAGTAACTGTCTCCCCTCAGGACTGGCCACCTAGCCTTCATCTTTCCGTGGGTATCGCCTACGTTGCTGTGTTCTACACTCCTGGGTGCTATTTCCTCTGCACTGCCTAACTAACAGCCTGATAACTCCTCTGTTCCTTATCCTTGCTGCACTCCCCAGCCTTCTGGCTACTCCCTGCCCCTACTCTGACATTTATTCCTCTGTACATTCCTCATGTTATAATACAGCTCCAAAACCATGCACCATGAACCTTGGGGGCGGGAAGTCCAAATCCCTACTCATTGTTAAAGTACAAAAGAGAGGGAGTTTCGTGAATACCTGCCATAAGCCAAATGGAAGAAACATGTTTCTATCCTATTACCCACTGGGGGTACTCAGATGGGAGTGGGGTACTAGATCAAAATCAGGAAAAGAAACAAGAACAAGCCATAAAGAACATAATTTCCCAGTTACAGGCGACCCCTGAGCCTTATAAACGCCTAGACCTCCTTTCCCAATTACGGCCTCTCCTAAAACCTCCTTCTGGCAACCAACACCTTACCCGCCTTCTCAACTCTTCCTTCCAATTCTTCCAGCACACACAACACACATCCCAGTGTTGGATATGCATGTCACTGTCTCCCTCACCGCACACAGCAATTCCTTTACCTTCAACCTGGCTGTTACAGGGCAACTATACCTCCCCTCCCCAATAAAAAACTACACAACTCATTGGGCCACTCTGACAGTGTCCTGCTCTCAGCCTCTTCAAACCTAACCTGTATTAACTACTCTAGTCCCAACTACACTGGTCTTACAAACTCCACTCCCTCCTTCTGTTCCACTTGGGTTCTCTGGAACAGCACAAATAATTGCATCAATCCAGAAATCTTCATTCTCTGTGGGACCTATGCATATTCATGTCTCCCCTTGGAACCCCCTGGACCTTGCATCTTGGTCTTCCTGACCCCAGGCCTAACATTCCTCAAAGAAGAAGAGGTAGAACAAATAGTCTACCCGCAAGGGGAACTTTCCCACAGGAAAAGATGAGCTGTCATAGGCCCCCTCCTGGTTGGGACTGGCATAGCAGCAGCCCTAGACACAGGGATTGGAAGCATCTCGACCTCTGCCCATTTCTACTACAAGCAGTCCCAAGAACTTAATGAACACATGGAGCAGGTAGTGGAGTCCTTTGTTTCAATCCAAAGACAAATTAACTAATTAGCTTCTGCGGCCCTACAAAATAGGCGAGCCCTGGACCTTCTCACCGCAGAAAAGGGAGGGACCTGCCTTTGAAATGGGCGTAGTTCAGAAAAGAGTCAAAGAACTTAGAGACAGAATTGAATGCCACAGAAAAGAGTTACAAAACCTTTACAGTCCCGAAAACCTGTTCCAACAGGTCCTCCCTTGGTTGCTCCCTTTCCTGGGACCACTGGTGCTTATCATTCTATTCCTCTTATTTGGACCCTGTCTCTTCAATCTCTTTCAAAAGTTTCTCCAAGAACGGATTCAGGCCATCTCTCAAGATCACTTCAAGACAATTCTTCTTCTTGAGAGCCTCACCCCAAGCTTAGAAAAAGGAGACCCTCGGCCCTAGGATGATCCTCCATTCCAGACCCAAAATCGTCGCCCCTATCCAGCACGAAGTAGCCAGAGAGATACGGTGCCCTTTTTCCCATTTTTTTAATGATTTCAGGGTCTGGAATGAAGGAGTCTTTTGGGCCTAGAAAAGAAAACAACAGTCTCAAAGGCCCTTGCTGAATCATCTAACTTCGGAGAAAACAAAACAGAACTTTAGGTCCCACCCTGATGCTCCAGGCCGGTTGCATCTATCTGGGACTTATCACCCCCTTTCCGGAAACCTTCCACCCCCCTACACCTGCCCAGAAGACTTATCACCCCCTGCCCAACTACAAATGCCATCTCAACTAAAGAATACCCAAAACATCCCGCCTGATTAACGTTTCCCTTATCGCTTCCACAAACCTCCCTATAAATATGGAGCCTCCCTGATCCCTCTCCATGCTCAGCCTGGTCATAGGCCGACTGTCACCCCTCCTTGCCTGAATAAAGGTAACCTACTTCTTTGAGGTCGTCTTTCCATTTTCTGCCTCGGCCTGAACTATACCTTACAGCCTTGACGTACGCCTTTCCCAATTTGGAACCAGTCCGTTGTTCCATGTCAGGTTCTGTCACTTCTTGACTTGCATACAGATTTCTCAGGAGGCAGGTCAGGTGGTCTGGTATTCCTGTTGTAGCCACGCGTTCCAGGAAACAAACTCACTCAGAAGGACAATGAAAATAGTGGAGTGCAGTTTATTACACCAGCGGTCCCAAGGTAGAGTCTCCTCTTAGCCAATGACCCCAACCAGTTTTTTTGTGAAAACCTTATATACCCTAAGTGTACGTGCACAAACCCACCTCCCCAAATTCCCTGACAATCAAGGTTAACCCATGATTCATATGCCTTAAGCCTAGGTAGTTAACAGTGGACAATTATCAATAGGCTTGTGGTTATACCCCAATAAGCATAATAGAATGTATGATTCTATTCGGTTACACAGATAATTAGGGTATTCTTTTAGCGAAGGAAGAGCCTTGGGGCTCTTCATTCCGGGAGGCTTGGTTTCCCAGTTGGTAAGTTTCCATAGATACTGGTCATAAAGCTCAAAGTCCACAGTCCAGCCCAAGCTGGAGTCCTGCTTTCAAGATAGAGCCTGTTCTGTTTCCTCCTTCATTCCCATCTCTTGAAGAATTTTCCAGTTTGTTGTGATCCATACAGTCAAAGGCCTTAGCGTAGTCAATGAAGCAGAAGTAGATGTGAAGCAGGCCATTATGTATGCTTATAATAACAAAAACGGGTTAAAGTCACAGAGCAGATCCAGTGTAAATTCAAAATTAACCCTTCCCAGTTACAGGTTCTTTACTGCTGAATCACTAGGGAAGCCCATGAAGACTGTAGACCTAATGCTGAAGCAAGTGAGAAGTATGTTTCCTTATTTGCAAAAGCGGGGAAATAGTACACCTCCATCATAGGGTAGCTCTGAAGATTAAAGGGCACCACACCACTGCCCTCTCCCATCCTGTACCTCCCTATTGAATCTGTCACCAAATTTGATCGGCACTATCTCCCAGAAATTTGTCACCCCCGTCAACTGAAAAAAAATGCACAACCTATAAGTTGAGGATTATATTTTATTTGAAGGAATTTCTGGGGACTTAAATCCAGAAGACAGCCTCTCAAATAGCTCTGAGGGACAGCTTCAAAGAGGTAAAGGAGGAGCCAGGATAAATAAATAGTTTTGCAATGAAAAACAGGTAGTTAGAACATCAAAAGATTACTGTTAAAACTAGACATCTGAAGTTGATGAATTTAGTGCTTTTCTTGCTCTTCTTAAATTGAAGAAAGTAGGGAAAACCACTAGACCATTCAGGTATGACCTAAATGAAATCCCTTATGATTGTACAGTGGAAGTGCAAAATAGATTTAAGGGCCTACATCTGATAGATAGAGTGCCTGATGAACTGTGGACGGAGGTTCGTGACATTGTACAGGAGACAGGGATGAAGACCATCCCCGTGGAAAAGAAATGCAAAAAAGCAAAATGGCTGTCTCAGGAGGCCTTACAAATAGCTGTGAAAAGAAGAGAAGTGAAAAGCAAAGGAAAAAAGGAAAGATATAAGCATCTGAATGCAGAGTTCCAAAGAATAGCAAGAAGAGATAAGAAAGCCTTCCTCAGCAATCAATGCAAAGAAATAGAGGAAAACAACAGAATGGGAAAGACTAGAGATCTCTTCAAGAAAATTAGAGATACCAAGGGAACATTTCATACAAAGATGGGCTCGATAAAGGACAGAAATGGTATGGACCTAACAGAAGCAGAAGATATTAAGAAGAGGTGGCAAGAATACACAGAAGAACTGTACAAAAAAGATCTTCATGACCAAGATAATCACAACGGTGTGATCACTCACATTCCAGGAGCCAGACATCCTGGAATGTGAAGTCAAGTGGGCCTTAGAAAGCATCACTACGAGCAAAGCTAGTGGAGGTAATGGAATTCCAGTTGAGCTGTTTCAAATCCTGAAAGATGCTGCTGTGAAAGTGCTGCACTCAACATGCCAGCAAATTTGGAAAACTCAGCAGTGGCCACAGGACTGGAAAAGGTCAGTTTTCATTCCAATCCCAAAGAAAGGCAATGCCAAAGAATGCTCAAACTATTGCACAATTGCACTCATCTCACATGCTAGGAAAGTAACGCTCAAAATTCTCCAAGCCAGGCTTCAGCAATACGTGAACCATGAACTTCCAGATGTTCAAGCTGGTTTTAGAAAAGGCAGAGGAATCAGAGATGAAATTGCCAACATCCACTGGATCATCAGAAAAGCAAGAGAGTTCCAGAAAAACATCTAGTTCTGCTTTATTGAATATGCCAAAGCCTTTGACTGTGTGGATCACCACAAACTGTGGAAAATTCTGAAAGAGATGGGAATACCAGACCACCTGACCTGCCTCTTGAGAAACCTATATGCAGGTCAGGAACCAACAGTTAGAACTGGACATGGAACAACAGACTGGTTCCAAATAGGAAAAGGAGTACATCAAGGCTGTATATTGTCACCCTGCTTATTTAACTTATATGCAGAGTACATCATGAGAAATGCTAGGCTGGAAGAAGCACAAGCTGGAATCAAGATTGCCAGGAGAAATATCAATAACCTCAGACATGCAGATGACACCACCCTTATGGCAGAAAGTGAAGAGGAACTAAAAAGCCTCTTGATGAAAGTGAAAGTGGAGAGTGAAGAAGTTGGCTTAAAGCTCAACATTCAGAAAACAAAGATCATGGCATCTGGTCCCATCACTTCATGGCAAATAGATGGGGAAACAGTGGAAACAGTGTCAGACTTTATTTTGGGGGGCTCCAAAAATCACTGTAGATGGTGATTGCAGCCATGAAATTAAAGACCCTTACTCCTTGGAAGGAAAGTTATGACAAACCTAGATAGCATATTGAAAAACAGAGGCGTTACTTTGCCAACAAAGGTCCGTCTAGTCAAGGCTATGGTTTTTCCAGTGGTCATGTATGGATGTGAGAGTTGGACTGTGAAGAAAGCTGAGCGCCAAAGAATTGATGCTTTTGAACTGTCGTGTTGGAGAAGACTCTTGAGAGTCCCTTGGACTGCAAGGAGATCCAACCAGTCCATTCTGAAGGAGATCGGCCCTGGGATTTCTTTGGAAGGACTGATGCTAAAGCTGAAACTCCAGTACTTTGGCCATCTCATGCGAAGAGTTGACTCATTGGAAAAGACTCTGATGCTGGGAGGGACTGGGGGCAAGAGGAGAAGGGGACGACAGAGGATGAGATGGCTGGATGGCATCGCTGACTCGATGGACGTGAGTCTCACTGAACTCCGGGAGTTGGTGATGGACAGGGAGGCCTGGCGTGCTATGATTCATGGGGTCGCAAAGAGTCGGACACGACTGAGCTACTGAACTGAGCTGAACTGAACTTGCTCTTCTTGTATGGGAAGATGCAAGCTCACTGAATCTTGGGCCCATTGAAATCATTCCTTTGATATGCACCTCAGTTATCTGGGGCTACTATCCTGTTCTTCCAAATGCTCAGTCCCCTCAGCGTCTACCATTGTGTGGTGGCTGCAGTGGCTGAGGGTTTGGCAGCCTGTTTTGTCTCCATCCTGAGTTCCCTCAGGGCTCACCATGGAGCAGGCTAGTGGCTGTTGGTTTGATGGCCACAGCATCCTTACTCTGCTGATGTGGCAGGCCAGTTTTTCATTCACATCTCCAAGTCACCACATCTAGCCTGGGCTATTGCTAACTGGTCCCCTAACTTCTACCTTTGCTCCCCTCCACTCCATTATCCCTGCAGCAGCTTGAGTAATCTTACTAAAATGTGAATCTGATCATGACACATTCGCTTATAACCTGTCAATGACTTGTCACTGCTCTTAAGAGACCAAATCCATAAGATATATGTGAATGCCATTCCTCTCCCTGAGATGTGCATTTCAGCTCAAGTCCCATCCCCTCACCTGGTTTATTCCAGTTCATCCATCCTTCTCTTCAGGGAAGCTGTTCCCGATCCCATTCACCATCTATTTCAGGTTCCTTTGTTATTTGCCGACTGAGAACCATATTATTTCCCTTCTGATCACTTCTCTCTGTAATTATATAGTCAACATGACTGTTTCATGTCTGTTTCTGCCACTAAACTATAAGAACCAAGAAAGCAAGGAATGTGTATTTTTTGCTTCCTTTTACATTCACAGAACTTCACCCAATGCTTGATATATAGGAAGCACTCAATGAGTATTTGTTGAATGACGGTAATGTTAACTACTGCTACAAATAAAAATAACAGTAATTATTTAATTATATTAAATATTGTTACTATTATTAATGTGCTATTTCACTGGTAGTTATTCCTCCAGGGACCAACTTTTAAAAAACAAAATTCAACTGAATAAATTTAAAGATCAAACTGGCTCTAGTCAATGATTCATGAATCAGACAGCATCCCATCTAGCAAACAGGAGCTCCAAAAAGCTGTGGAAAAAGCAAGGTTTTTAAAGGCAGGAAGGGGTGGGGAAGGAAGGAAGTTACTAGAAGAGAGTGGATCATGTCAGGCAAGATCACATCCCTAAGGGGAGCGGTGGGGGTCTATTGGGAAAATAACCTCACTAGTCGGAGAAGGCAATGGCAACCCACTCCAGTACTCTTGCTTAGAAAATCCCATGGATGGAAGTGACTTCACTTTCACTTTTCACTTTCATGCATTGGAGAAGGAAATGGCAACCCACTCCAGTATTCTTGCTTGGAGAATCCCAGGGACGGGGGAGCCTGGTGGGCTGCCGTCTCTGGGGTCGCACAGAGTCGGACACGACTGAAGTGACTTAGCAGCAGCAGCAGCAGCAGCAACCTCACTAGTGCTGACCAGGTAATTCCAGATTGACTGGTTACAGGTTCTATTGTGGGGAGAAGTTGAAACTGTAGTTAGGTTAAGTATTAAGTCTTGGTTTGCTGGTGTGGGGGTTAGCATAAATGACTCCATTTGGAGCCTAAGCAAAATCAACATTGTTGATCAGTAAATATCCTACCACCTTTTTTCAGAGCCCCTATATATTATTATATGTATCACTTATTATAATATAACTAGTTACCACAGGCGGAGTTATGAGACTCTGAACTCAGACTAGAACTTAGTCCTCATTCTGCTACCCTTTGCTACTTTGAACAAATTGGCCTTTTCTGGGACAGAGTTTGTTCTAAGACTCATGACACTTTAATGAGATCACACGTGGAAAGTGCTTAGTACAGTGTCTGGAATATAACATGCACTCACCAATATTACTGTTACATCTTACAAATAGATCATTGATTAGTCTGAACAAGTACCTATTAAAATGTACAGCAAAACCAGAATATCAAAGGGCCTGTGACAACATGGTGTCTCAGACTGCTGGGGAGAAAATGCCCTCATGATATATAAACATGATTGAATCTTCCTGTAATCTTGAGAAATAAAGGGAACTTTGAAGAAGGTGAGAAAGCTACAGAACATTGAATGGGGCTTCTGAAGGTTAAAATGTATTGTTTACTTAACATGATAATAGCATCATCTGGCATGCAGAAACAATGGAGTCGGTCCCAACGGGCTGGCTTTCTAAATGGTAGCAAACCTCTGAGGGTACCAATATAATACACTTGATCTAATCTATCCTTCTTTGGACTTCTGTGTCCCTAACTCTCCATAACTCCCTGATTACTTTGAGGAAACAGAATTAATTTCCCATGTCCTTAGTTTGGGAGAATTAGCTAACAGCCCATTTTCCTCCACTCTAATGTTATCTGATGTGCTTAAGCCACTGCTACTCCTTTGAGTAGATACCTTTTTAAAAAGGATCTTGGGGTAGGAAAAGCCTTCATGAGGCAAGGGATTGAATCTCCAATGGTGGAATCTAAGTAAGACATGCAAAGCAGTAAACAGACTCAGGAAGAACACATCACTCTGTCTGCTTCAATCAGGCAGTGGCTAGGAGCAGGTGTTTAGAACCAAATAGATGGGATTTCAAATTCAATTTCAAATCCTAGATCTATAACATACTATCTGGGTGATCCAGGTAAATTAATTAAGTCCACTTCCTCAACTGTTAAATGAGCATAATAAGGATCTACCTTACCAGGTTGTTAAATAAGATGACATAAAGTCGTCCAAGAAGAATCTGTTTTAATTTTTTGAGTGCTTACATATTTTTATTATTTAATCATATCTGCTGATTAAATAGAAGTGACCATGTCCTAGTCTTTTCTGAAAGGGCGGTGGGTTCTTCCCAGAGAGCCCTGAGGCCTGGGAGGTGGTCCACCCTGTTTGTATTTCAAGCAGAGGGTGGAAGAAGCAGCAATAATGGGAAGACCAGGCCTCTGGCCACTGGTCCCGCTTCATGGGTAAGAGCCACATGGAAGACACAAAGAGGGAAACTTAGATGAAACCTGTGACCTCCCCACTACACGTGAACAATAAAAGCACAATTCAGAATAATTATCACCAGACTTCTGCTGGGAGAAGTTTGCACACTGCTTTACATAAAGGCCACCAGGTCTACTGACACCCTGAGGACTTAAAGGAGTGAAGTTGTGGGATGGACATAACAGACACCCCCCTCTCCCAACAACTACGCTTTTTAGCAAACCTCAAAACTCTGTCGTTCAGACCCCTTCAGTCTGCTCCCAGAAAGCTCAGATGGTTTCTGCTTTCGACTTTAGAACCTCCAGCCTTTCCCCAAGTCCTTCCCCTCTATCAAAATGTACCTATTTGCTCCCTCAAGTTCCTACTCTTTACTAGATGTCAGTGATATAATTTGGAGTTAAAATACTAATATTTTGATGATTTTGTTTCCCATCAACCACAAATAAGAGTTTCAAAGAGTGCATTATGGAGGATATTAGATCAACAAATATTTTTGAGGGTTTAGTGTGCACCCAGCATTGTGCTACATCCTATAACACTGTACAAGGAACAGAAGAATTGCCACAGTGGGTCAATCCAGCCTACTACCCAGTTACTGACATTAGCAATGAAGAATATGCTCAGGAAAAAGCAGAGGCAAAACATTCACACAAACTTTCTGGCTGGCAATTTAGCCAAACATAGCAAAAGCTTTAAAATTGTATATAATCCTTGACCCAGGAATTTTGCTCCTAAGAATTTTTTCTAAAGAAATAATCAGAGATATATACAAAGATGCAAGCACAATGATGTGTATTGCAGGATTATTTATAATACCAAAAACTTGAAAGGAATCTATCCAAAATAGAGGACTGGGCAAATAATTCATTCTGCACCACATGATAGAAAATTGCATATACATTAAAGTTATATTAATTCAAGACTCTTTAAAGACAGGAAAAATCTATTCACTGCTGATTGTGAAATTTTTTAAATTTTATGCATAGAAAAAAGATTAAAAAGATATATACCCTAAATGTTGAAAAAAAATGATTATGTCAGAATGACAGGATTACTAATGACCTTTTTTGAGCTACATGATCTAAATTTTCCTGAAGAAACATTTTGTAACTATAAAAAACAATAAAACTTATGGTTTTTAAATTTCACATTCCCTGAGAAGGACTGTTTGTCTTCCTTATAACATCAAAGAGTAAAGTCCCAGCTTCTATTGTAGCCATTTAATGGTTTTGCATTTATAAATGTGGCTAACATTTTTAATCCTTTTGATTTCTGGTTAGTAATTTCTTGTATTATTTTTTTAATCACTGTACATTCAAAGAAGGTTACATGAAATGTATGGGGAAGTCCCCTGCACTGTTTCTTCAGTATCCCCAATGTTAGCATTTTATATAACTATAATGCAACATCAAAACTGGAAATTGACATTGATATAATTCACGGTGCTTATTCAGATTTCACCAATTATACATGTATTCGTGTCTGAGTGTGTGTACGGATGAGTGTTTAGCTCTATATAATTTTATCACATGTATAGCCTTGCAAAACCACCACCACAATGAAGATATAGAATATTTTAATTACTGCAGGGATACTTCGTGCCTCCCTCTCCAATTCTCTAACCTCCAGCAACCACTAAACATTTGTCCATCTCTATAATTTTGTCCCTTCAAAAATGTTATATAAATGGAATCACACAGGATGTAACCTTTTGGGATCAGACTTTCTTCAGATCAGATCAGTCGCTCAGTCCTGTCCGACTCTTTGGGACCCCATGAATCACAGCACGCCAGGCCTCCCTGTCCATCACCAACTCCCGGAGTTCACTCAGACTCACGTCCATCAAGTCAGTGATGCCGTCCAGCCATCTCATCCTCTGTTGTCCCCTTCTCCTCTTGCCCCCAGTCCCTCCCAGCATCAGAGTCTTTTCCAGTGAGTCAACCCTTCGCATGAGGTGGCCAAACTACTGGAGTTTCAGCTTTAATATCATTCCTTCCAAAGAAATCCCAGGGCTGATCTCCTTCAGAATGGACTGGTTGGATCTCCTTCAGTCCAAGGGACTCTCAAGAGTCTTCTCCAACACCACAGTTCAAAAGCATCAATTCTTCGGCGCTCAGCCTTCTTCACAGTCCAACTCTCACATCCATACATGACCACAGGAAAAACCATAGCCTTGACTAGACGAACTTTTGTTGGCAAAGTAATGTCTTTGCTTTTGAATATGCTATCTAGGTTGGTCATAACTTTCCTTCCAAGGAGTAAGCATCTTTTAATTTCATGGCTGCAGTCACCATCTGTAGTGATTTTGGAGCCCAGAAAAATAAAGTCTGACACTGTTTCCACTGTTTCCCCATTTACTTCCCATGAAGTGGTGGGACCGGATGCCATGATCTTCGTTTTCTGAATGTTGAGCTTTAAGCCAACTTCTTCACTCTCCACTTTCACTTTCATCAAGAGGCTTTTGAGTTCCTCTTCACTTTCTGCCATAAGGGTGGTGTCATCTGCATATCTGAGGTTATTGATATTTCTCCCGGCAATCTTGACTCCAGTTTATGTTTCCTCCAGTGCAGGGTTTCTCATGATGTACTCTGCATATAAGTTAAATAAACAGGGTGACAATATACAGCCTTGACGAACTCCTTTTCCTATTTGGAACCAGTCTGTTGTTCCATGTCCAGTTCTAACTGTTGCTTCCTGACCTGCATACAGATTTCTCAAGAGGCAGATCAGGTGGTCTGGTATTCCCATCTCTTTCAGAATTTTCCACAGTTTATTGTGATCCACACAGTCAAAGGCTTTGGCATAGTCAATAAAGCAGAAATAGATGTTTTTCTGGAACTCTCTTGCTTTTTCCATGATCCAGCGGATATTGGCAATTTGGTCTCTGGTTCCTCTGCCTTTTCTAAAACCAGCTTGAATGTCAGGAATTTCACGGTTCACATATTGCTGAAGCCTGGCTTGGAGAATTTTGAGCATTACTTTACTAGCATGTGAAATGAGTGCAATTGTGAGGTAGTTTGAACATTCTTTGGCTTTGCCTTTCTTTGGGATTGGAATGAAAACTGACCTTTTCCAGTTCTGTGGCCACTGCTGAGTTTTCCAAATTTGCTGGCATATTGAGTGCAGCACTTTCACAGCATCATCTTTCAGGATTTGAAATAGCTCAACTGGAATTCCATCACCTCCACTAGCTTTGTTCGTAGTGATCCTTTCTAAGGCCCACTGGACTTCACATTCCAGGATGTCTGGCTCTAGGTCAGTGATCACACCATCGTGATTATCTGGGTCATGAAGATCTTTTTTGTACAGTTCTTCTGTGTATTCTTGCCATCTCTTCTTCATATCTTCTGCTTCTGTTAGGTCCATACCATTTCTGTCCTTTATTGAGCCCATCTTTGCATGAAATGTTCCTTTAGTATCTCTGATTTTCTTGAAGATATCCCTAGTCTTTCCCATTCTGTTGTTTTCATCTATTTCTTTGCATTGATCGCTGAAGAAGGCTTTCTTATCTCTTCTTGCTATTCTTTGGAACTCTGCATTCAGATGTTTATATCTTTCCTTTTCTCCTTTGCTTCTCTTCTTTTCACAGCTATTTGTAAGGCCTCCCCAGACAGCCATTTTGCTTTTTTGCATTTCTTTTTCTTGGGGATGGTCTTGATCCCTGTCTCCTGTACAATGTCACGAACCTCATTCCACAGTTCATCAGGCACTCTATCTATCAGATCTAGGCCCTTAAATCTATTTCTCACTTCCACTGTACAATCATAAGGGATTTGATTTAGGTCATACCTAAATGGTCTAGTGGTTTTCCCTACTTTCTTCAATTTCAGTCTGAATTTGGCAATAAGGAGTTCATGGTCTGAGCCACAGTCAGCTCCTGGTCTTGTTTTTGCTGACTGTATAGAGCTTCTCCATCTTTGGCTGCAAAGAATATAATCAATCTGATTTCGGTGTTGACCATCTGGTGATGTCCATGTATAGAGTCTTCTCTTGTGTTGTTGGAAGTGGGTGTTTGTTATGACCAGTGCATTTTCTTGGCAAAACTCTATTAGTCTTTGCCCTGCTTCATTCTGTATTCCAAGGCCAAATTTGCCTATTACTCCAGGTGTTTCCTGACTTCCTACTTTTGCATTCCAGTCCCCTATAATGAAAAGGACATCTTTTTTGGGTGTTAGTTCTAAAAGGTCTTGTAGGTCTTCTTAGAACCGTTCAACTTCAGCTTCTTCAGCATTACTGGTTGGGGCATAGACTTGGATTACTGTGATATTGAATGGTTTGCCATGGAAACGAACAGAGATCATCCTGTCGTTTTTGAGATTGCATCCAAGTACTGCATTTCAGACTCTTTTGTTGACCATGATGGCCACTCCATTTCTTCTGAGGGATTCCTGCCCACAGTAGTAGATATAATGGTCATCTGAGTTAAATTCACCCATTACAGCCCATTTCAGTTCACTGATTCCTAGAATGTCGACATTCACTCTTGCCATCTCTTGTTTGACCACTTCCAATTTGCCTTGATACATGGACCTGACATTCCAGGTTCCTATGCAATATTGCTCTTTACAGCATCGGACCTTGCTTCTATCACCAGTCACATCCACAGCTGGGTATTCTTTTTGCTTTGGCTCCATCCCTTCATTCTTTCTGGAGTTATTTCTCCACTGATCTCCAGTAGCATATTGGGCACCTACTGACCCGGGGAGTTCCTCTTTCAGTATCCTATCATTTTGCCTTTTCATACTGTTCATGGGGTTCTCAAGGTAAGAATACTGAAGTGGTTTGCCATTCCCTTCTCCAGTGGACCACATTCTGTCAAATCTCTCCACCATGACCCGCCCGTCTTGGGTTGCCCCACGGGCATGGCTTAGTTTCATTGAGTTAGACAAGGCTATGGTCCTAGTGTGATTAGATTGACTAGCTTTCTGTGAGTATGGTTTCAGTGTGTTTGCCCTCTGATGCCCTCTTGCAACACCTACCATCTTAGTTGGGTTTCTCTTACCTTGGGCGTGGGGTATCTCTTCACAGCTGCTCCAGCAAAGCGCAGCCATTGCTCCTTACCTTGGACAAGGGGTATCTCCTAATCGCCGCCCTTCCTGACCTTCAATGTGGGATAGCTCCTCTAGGCCCTCCTGCACCCGCACAGCCACGGCTCCTTAGATGTGGGGTTGGTCCTCCCGGCCACTGCCCCTGGCCTCGGTCCTGCGGTTGCTCCTCCCCACTGCCACCCTTGGCCTCGGCCTTAGGGGCGTGGGGTAGCTCCTCCCGCCTGTCGCCCCTGGCCTTACTCACTGTAATTTGGTGATTCATCCAGGTTGTCATATGTATTCATAGTTCATTACTTTTTTTGCTAAGTAGTATTCCAAAGTATGGATGTGACAGTATGTGCAACCATTCAGCCACTGAGGGACAGCTGCACTGCTTCCAGTTTTTGGCTATTACAAATAAAATTTCTATGGGCATTTGTGTACATTTTGGTATTTTTTTAATTCTCAATTTATGTCACCCAAGAACTCAAGAAAGCCCTCTTCTCCTGTATACTAGGACTTGTTTTTTAACAAAATCCATGTTTACCTTAGGTGTACTGGCACAGTTCTACGTGAAACAAGATAAAGAAAAAAACATGGAGTTACACTGATTTCTCGCTGAATTGTATTTTTTATTTTGTCTGTCTCTGTCCCTCGACTGTGTGCTAC
Source organism: Bos grunniens (assembly GCF_055505025.1). Classification (NCBI taxonomy): domain Eukaryota; kingdom Metazoa; phylum Chordata; class Mammalia; order Artiodactyla; family Bovidae; genus Bos; species Bos grunniens. The sequence goes on from NC_141194.1 coordinate 141,371,888, forward strand.
ATGGAGGCAAGGATCATGACTGAATTGCTTCTGCTTCCATGGCAGGGCACAGGACCTAGTAGAGAGTAGGTGTTTAGGAAATGTTACCATCTCTAGGGGTGGGTGGGGTCCAGGGATAGATGTTCTAGAAGAAACTCCATGGATTATAATAGGCAGTCAAGGTTGAGAACTACTATTTAGCTGAATAATGATTATTTAAAGGAGAAGAACAAAAGCTCATGATAGGAGAGGGCAGACTCAGGACATAGATGGGGATAAGATGCTTTATTAGCTTTTCCTGCTCGAAAGAGTGAGTTCTGTGTCCAGATTAACCTCTAGACTGCATGGTAGAGGACCAGTCATTTCTAGTGCTGCGTTTGAAAAGTGCTATTGTTGAATTCCTGTGTCTGACTAGGGCAAAGTAAAGCCAGTTTCATCTGTCCCACAGAGTTTGAAAGGCTGCCCCACACATCTCTGGAGCCCCAGACACCTTGAGGAATTTGATGGAAAAAGCAATTGGTGATATAAATTGCCTGGAGGTGCTTATTTGTTTAGATGGCATAATTACATTTGGCAGAGCTTTGGAGGGAAGGAACAATGGCTCCTTATATTACTATTACTGAATCACCTGGGAGACAGCCTAAAACTGTCCCTTGACAAATGCCAGTCCTGCCAGACGTCAATAAAATGCTTTGGACATATAAAATCACATCAGAGGCTGGACACAGACTGTGGAAAAATGACTGGAATGGCCAGGGCCCAACATTTTTAAACACTGAGGGGATTCTGTAGACACTACAGCAGCTGGTTGAAGAACTATTCAAAGATTGCAAAACACCTCGGTGAGTTGGTGCCTGAGATCAGAAGCAGAGCACAGTTAAAGAAGGAGGGGAAGGCTTGTACAAAATACCAGGGTCTGTCCGTCAGGAAGACTTGTGCTTGTGGTTCAACGATGCTGTATCTCAAAATAAAGCTGCCCTTGTTGGAGGACCCCTCGAGAGCAAACAAACCAAGTTTAGTTTTTGCCTGGGCCAACATTTCTCATGTGCCCTTCCTCTTGAACGTTTGGAGATGGGAATGCTGCCTGGCTTACGGTTCTAGCCTGTGGTGTCCCCCACTACCAAGGCCTGGTTTGAGAACTTGGGATCTGTGCTATGTCAGAAAGACACATGGGCAAAGATCATCACAGCTTTTTGCCAAGTGGAGTCTGTCAGCTGGTGAGATTTAAGATCCAATTCAAAAATTTGAGTCTGTAGCACAAAGTCGTCAATACAGACAACGTTTTCAAGTATTTCGTGCCCTGGAGGCAAGGACCACAGACCTGGGCTGACTGAGGAAAGGACATCTCCTTTGCACTAGAGAAGGGAACTATGAGCTAGTTAGGGATCGTGGGGAGGAAGGAGTCAAGGAAGTATAGCCTCAGTCTGTGGAATTGAGAAGACACCTGCAAAATGCTTTCCCTCAGCTTGCGTGAGTCAAATAAGCTCTATTTGGAGAAGGCGCAACCAGCCTCACATTTTTTCACAGGCCCTCAAAGTGCTTGTTTCAGCTTCAGCCTGCCCTACTGAGAGGGGCAGATTGAAATCTCATATTGGAATGTGGAAAGGCTATGACCCAGAGGTCCCTGCTCACTTCCAAGCTGAGAAGTGAGGTGAGAAGTGACATGATCCAGGTATATACCTAGGGTCAAAGAAAAAGGGACCATGGAAGCCCAGGTGTTTGCAACCATTTTTGACATCAACTAAATAGTCGAAAAAGATGGAAGGCAGGGCAGGGTTGCTACAGTAAATGCACTGGGCCCGCAGCAGTAGCTGTGATAAGACCCTGAAGAAGAGGTCAGAAAGCTCCTTGATGGGGCATGCTCACGTCTTTGCTCTATCAGGAACACCACAACTGAGAAGCTGAGATCAGAGAAGATGAAAGAGGGCAAACACAGTGAGTGACTGAACACTGTCTGGGATTTGCAGAAAGAGGCATGTGGGGTATCCTGATGTTGAACCAAGATCTGCGAGGGAAGGAATTGACCCTCTACTCACATCTGAATTGGAGAAGGCATTACCTATCCTCTTCTATACCCATCTGGAGGTTGATGGAAAGAACTGACAAGTAGGTCTTCCTTGCTAGTGACTCCTGAGTATTCTCCCCTAGCAGTTTATAACATAGTCGAGATTTTAGACTTCTTTACACATGAATTCAAATATTGTCTTTACCACTTATTAGCTGTACACTTATTAGTGTGAGCCTGGGCAATTTAAATCACTTCTCTGAATTGTAGTAATCCCACCTGTAAAATAAGGATGATAATATTTACATAATAGGATTACTGTACAGTTTAAATGAAATATCAGTGTCTGACACTAAGAACTCAGTATATTATTATTTGGCTTGATGATTATACATTTTCATCTGAAAGAAGACAGTTTTAGATAGTGGGAAAAAACAAGCTTTGAAGTCAGACTCAGGGTTGGATCCTGGCTCTAAAACTACCTGTGCTAGTTTGAGCAAGCCGGTATCATCTGTAACAAGGGACACTCCAAATGACCATCAATATTTACCTCACAAGCATGGCAGATCCAGGTTTTGTGGGGCCTAAAGCTTATATCATTTGGGTTAAATTGGCTTCCTTTAAGTACAAAATTAGATACAATCTTAAACATTTATTTAGAATCAGACAATAAATCATAAGAAACACACATTTTAAAAACTGACAAACATCACAAACATCATAAAATTTTGAAAGTATTTATTTTTTCATATAATTAACTCTAATTAAATTAACACATCTCCATGCTACCCTTTTACCTATATTTTCTGGCTCATAACTTTTGATCACCTCTTCATCCAATATACCTTTTGTAGTACAATTTCTATAGAGTAGAAAAACAATTCAGTTTTTTCTGAGAGTTTGCATGCATGCTCAGTTGCCGTCTGACTCTTTGCAACCCCATCAACCATAGCCCACCAGGCTCCTTTGTCCATGGGATTTTCCAAGCAAGAATACTGGAGTAGGTTGCCATTTCCTCCTCCAGGAGATCTTCCTGACCCAGGGATCGAACCTGTGTCTCCTGCACTCCTGCATCAGCAGGTAGTTTCTTTACCACTGAGCCATGGGTTTCTGAGAGTTCGGAGAAATCTTCTTCAGCTTCACAATTCACCACCTCTGGTTAATATCATGTTAATTTTCTGGGTTGTTGTAAACTTGAGGAAAACCTCTATCATTTCTTTTATATGTGAGCTGTAAGATTTTACATGTCAAGTTTTTAAAGTAATAACTAATCTTAAATAAGCTTTAGATTTACCACTTCAGAAATGCTTCTGCAAGTCATTCCTACACGAATACAGCCAGCAATAACTTAACTATATGCAGAAGTCATAGCAAACCACATAAGTATATCCCATTAAGCCCAAATAAATGTATATGCAACTCAATTTCTCTTTGGCTTGATCCCCAAAAGAACAGCTCTGATAAAGACAACCTCTCTTTAGAATGCAAAGCAAGGCAGGGAATTCCCTGGTGGTCCAGTGATCAGGACTCCACGTTTTCATGCTGAGGACCCAGGTTCAATCCTTGGTTGGGAAACTAAGATCCCACAAGCTGTATGGTACGGCCAAAAAAAGAGAGAGAGAGAGAAGAAAGCAAAAAAAGACAGAAAATATGAAAAGGCAAAAATAGTTTATGGATGGGTAGAAGGTAGAAGACACTCATTCTTAATATATCTTATATCTTCACATGTAGATTCAAAGTTAATAAAAGTATTCCCCTGTCCCATGTATGTTTCAAGTATTCTAGGGTTGTGAATTCCACTGTAGAATTTGGAACACCAAACCCCAAAAGAATGAAGCCTCAGAGGAAATCTGGTAGACCTAAAGTAGGAAAGACTTTCTAAAGGGATACAGCAAGGAACGTCCCTGGTGGTCCAGGGCTTTGGACTCTGCACTTCCACTGCAGGGGACACGCGTTCAATCCCTGGTCGGAGAACTGAGACCCCCCACAAGCTGTGTGGCATGGCCAAAAAAAGACAGTGAAGACCAAAATTCTAAAGGAAAATACAGACTTAACTGTATTAAACTTTAAAACAATAAAGCAAACAAAACCAAACACCAAACAAAGAAACTGGAAGAAAAGGTACCTTTTTATTCATATTACAAGGATTAATAGCTCCAGTACAGAAACCCACTAAAAATTTTAAAGCATGAGGAATCCAACATTAGAACCATCAAAGAGCATGAAAAGGCCATTCACAGAGAAAGAAATACAAAAGGCAAAAATGGAAAGAATTGGCAAGAATTTAGGGAAACTAAGCCCTCTCACCCTGCTGTCAGGAATGTAAATTAGCTCACCTTTATACAGGGCAATTTGACAATATAAAAATAACATTAAATAGAGTTTACTATTTGCCGAGTGCCCTGTGAAGGGCTTCACACTGATTCAATTGCCACTCAACTGTATTGATATTCAATGTGCATCACATGTAATAATGAAAAACGAGATTCCTTAGACACCCAACAACAGGATTTGGTTAAATAGAACATGGAACTTCTATACAGTGGAACTGAACTAATTTATATTTACCAACATGGAAAACCCTCTAAAATGTAGTAAGGTTTTTTTTAAGGCAACAAAAACAAATGTACAATATACCTGCTAAATAACAAAATTTAAGTTTGAAAGATCTTAATGATTTTATTTAACAATTCATAAATTGGGTGGCATCCCATCTAGCATATAGAAAGGAGCTCTGAAGAGCTGTACAAAATGGAAGTCTTTTAATAAGCAGAAGGCAGAGGGACAAAGAAATTACTGCTGCTGCTGCTGCTGCTAAGTTGCTTCAGTCGTGTCTGACTCTGTGTGACCCCATAGACGACAGCCCACCAGGCTCCACCATCCCTGGGATTCTCCAATCAAGAATACTGGAGTGGGTTGCTATTTCCTTCTCCAATGCATGAAAGTGAAAAGGGAAAGTGAGGTCGCTCAGTCGTGTCAGACTCTTAGCGACCCCATGGACTGCAGCCTACCAGGCTCCTCTGTCCATGGGATTTTCCAGGCAAGAGTACTGGAGTGGGGTGCCAAAGAAATTACTAGTGATGAGTGAATTGTTTCAGGCAAGGTCACCTTCCTTTGGGGGACTGCAGGGGTCTATGAGGTGGATTACTTCACTACTGCTGACCAAACAATTGCAGACAGACTGGAAATTACATTTCTAGGAGAGGATGAAACTGCAATTAGGTTGGGAATTAAGTCTCAGTTTGGTGATGTGGGCTTAGTACGAGTGACTCCAGTTGGAGCCTCTTGTGTTTCTTAACAATTCCCCCCTTCTGATCAGACTCTCAGCTTAACTAGGAGATGTGATGAAAATTTAAGGCATTAGTGTCACTTCCACCTATCACTCTGAAGTTCCCACAGTTTTTTGCTGATCCTCTGTGCGGTATTCACAGGTCATGACTTCCTTTGCTGCATTTCTGTGGCATTCACAGGTCATGACTTCTGCTTCACAATTTTTAGCTGGTCATTCCCTTCATTCTTTTCTGACATTCTAGTCTTAGAACATTTGCTTGGTGGTGAGCAGCCACCACCATTCATTTTACGATTCTGAAAGAACACAGCACACCAGGGGGACTACTGTGACTATGATAAGCAGGACGATTCCCAAAGTCTGGAGTGCACTTTGGAGTCATGGTTTCCAAGACCCAAACCAATCAAAATCAAACACATCAAAGAAGGAACCTGTTGAAGAAGTTACTTTCTCAAACCAGTGGCTTATTCAGTGATCTTATGCAGCTGAGTTTCAACTTCAGAAGTGTTAATCCAGGTGCAGCAAGTGGTTCTGGTCACAGCACAAACAACTCCTTGATCAGCTAAAAGATAATCAAGGGTTATCTTTTTATCAAGAGCAACCTTGACGAGAGAGTCTAAGGATTTCTATTGGATGGCTATGGCTTTTGCAGTAGATTCTGTAGTATTTTCAGGAGTTTGAGATTCCTGATCATAGCCTCACTTGTCTTCACTCCTAACCAGGGAAGTAGGGACCTGCCAGGGGAAGTGAGTCCTGAATCATGAACACCTTAATGAGGTGCCTCAGTTTGACTGTGGACAGTTAGGAGCACAGTTAGCTAACCTAAGAGGCACTGGTTGCACAGTTATGCACCAGCCATCTGGGCATACATAGGCCCAAGGAGAATGACAAATATCACAGACAAAGATAAATCCTGTCAGGGCACAAAGCCATTCCCACCAAGGTGGCACTGTTAATGGATTGTTGCATGTATCCACTCAAGCCAGGGGTCGGTTAGGTTTTCAGGACAACTGGAAACTAAACCTCCTAACTCCAAATAAAAAGTTGCTCTAAATTCCTTGCAAAGATCTGTGCTGCTGGTGAGACTTTTTCATGACTAGGGGAGATGTGATATAGATAATCATAAGTATGGGGGTGCAAATGTACTACGATTTACATAGATATTTGTATATAATTGGGCAAATGCATTATGACTGAAGAAAAGTAAAACAAGGCACAGGATGTTCTGGGCATAAAAGTCAAACTCTAAGTGATTCCTAAGACAGGGAATCAGTCAAAAATCGAAATTGGTCACATGGAGGACCAAGGGGTCTCTAGCATCATGTTGTTGTTTGGTCCCTCAGTCGTGTCTGACTCTTTGTGATCTCATGGACTGCAGACCGCCAGGCTTGTCTGTCCTTCACCATCTCCCAGAGCTTGCTCAAACTCATGTCCACTGAGTCGGTGATTCCATCCAACCATCTCAATCTTCTGGCGCCCCCTCCTCCTCCTGCCTTCAATCTTTCTCAGCATCAGGGTCTTTTCTAATGAGTCAGCTCTTTGCATCAGGTGGCCAAAGTATTGGAGCATCAGCATCAGTCCTCCCAATGAATATTCAGGACTGATTTCCTTTAGGATTAACTGGTTTGATCTCCTTGCAGGGATTCTTCAAGAGTCTTCTCCAACACCACATTTCAAAAGCATCAAACCTTTGATGCTCAGCCTTCTTTATGGGCCAACTCTCATATCCATACATGATTACTGGAAAAACCATAGCTTTGACTATACAGACCTTTGCTGGCAAAGTAATGTCTCTAGCATCATAGACAGGCATTTATGATGACAAATCCAGCAGTCTGAAAGGTAAACTCTATTAGCAATGGCCTGGAAGATAAGGATGATGGCATTAATTTTCCAAGGCAATACCAGAGTAAAGGAAAGAAAGAGGAGAGAGGGTTTCATGTTTGGCTAAAGTATGAAATTTTGATTTGGCATCTTAGCAGTCTACATCAATGTTAGCTACATCTCTTCCTCTGATTTGGAGGTCTCCAGTGTCTGTGCTATGCTGTGCTTAGTCGTGTCTGACTCTTTGCGACTCCATGGACTGTAGCCTGTCAGGCTCCTCTGTCCATGGGGATTCTCCAAGCAAGAATACTGGAGTGGGGTTGCCATGCCCTCCTCCAGGGGATCTTCCCAACCCAGGGATCAAACCCAGGTCTATTATGTCTCCTGCATTGGCAGGTGGGTTCTTTACCATCTGAGCAACCAGGGAAGCCCTCCAGTGTCTACACAGGACCAGCTGTCAGACGGAGCCTTCTTTAGCTGTGAGATGTCTACTCAAGGTTTAAGTTCCTGAAGTTTGGTTGCCATCTGGATAAATGGTATAGTCCTTTTATAGAATACCTGGTATAGTCCCTTGCAAGAAAACTTAAGAGTAGATTTATTCTTGTGGATTCCAAATCAGAAGGGTGGGAGAAAACTGGAAACATTAGTTCAGAGAGTTATAGCCAGATATTTGAGGAAACTAAAAGAACTGAGGATCCAGTCCAGTTTACAAGTATATAACAAAACTTCAAAGATCAAAGACAGTTAACAGACTAAAATCTAGTAGCTACAAAGGTGCAAACATAATTTTTCTCTCTACACTCACCCCCATTATTTTAACCAAGATTATCACAGTAAAACTAATTTGTTTGTATTAAAATTGGGCTTGCTATTTATATAAGTGCAGCAAGAACAGTGACTGTTATTTTTAAGTTCAGTCTTAAACTGAACTTAAGTTTAAGTTCTTTTTAAGATACATTTGCTGGAACTTTGCATAAGAAATCTCAGCTTAAACTCTTAAAAGCCTCTGAGAAGAGGAAGTCTAGCCTACATTTTGCCTAGAGCTTGTGTGAATTCCTCTCTTCTTGAGATCCTCAAAACATCCTAGCTTTATGAGCCTGCCAGGAAGTTACCTTCCTTACTCACCTGGTAAGGTTGCCAGGAATCCAGTAAGCAAGGTACTAGGTCAATTTTCCAAGAGGCTTTATTGGCTCCATGAAGTCAACTTTAATACCTTAAAGCTATCTGGTCATATCTGAGTCTATGCACATCTCTCTCAAATACATCGTTCCTATCAAAGCCTTGGTAATACAGCCAATGTTTCTGTGTTCTGTTAAAAGGAGAACAAACAGATCCTTACTGAACTTAGGCAAATAACTAACGATATTGCCATGAAAAGAATACCTAAGAGTTTCTCAATTATGGAGGGATCAGGTAGGGAGAAAAAGTACATGCTGCCTCTTTGCTTACAAAGGGATACTTAACCAAATTGCTCCATGTCACAGCTAGCTTAAGAGAAAATCTTTTCTTATATCTGGAAAAACAAAACATTAAAGAACCAGCAATGTTTCGATCAAAGTCATTAAAAATTATAATCATCCTCCTCAATTCATTCAGACCCACGTAATTAATATTTGTTCTGCTTGAATCCAGTTTTTCCATTAGTTCTGGAAACTCTTACCCAGTTCAGTTTTATGATCTTAAAGTTATCAGAAACCTGTACTTGTCAAAGTTCTTTCCGTGAATCTCTTGAAGATGAAAGTACTTTGCAGGAAGAATTTTGCAAAAGTATCAGAGTAAAACAATGTACATGTGTGCTCTGTCATGTCCAACTCTGAGACTCCATGAATTGTAGCCCACCAGGCTCTTCTGCCCATGGGATTTTCCAGGCAAGAATACTGGAGCATGTTGCCATTTCCTCCTCCAGGGGATCTTCCTGACCCAGGGATATCCGCGTCTGCTGTGTCTCCTGCATTAGCAGGCAGATTTTTTTTTGTTTGTTTTTTACCACCAAGCCACCTGGGAAGCTCAGTAACTGTATAAAGACTTAAAAATGCTTGTTGTTAAAGATCTGATGAGAGTTAATTACAATGGAATTGATGAGAAATTTTGGTTATTTTGGTAATAACTGGAATTACTACTGAAAACATACCAGGATACTTTAAATTCCCAGGAATTTCATCCAATTTCTGGAACATCTATATATTTATACAAATACAACATAAAGAAGGTTTAGTACAACTTATTTGACAGTGCTTCCCATGTAATCTAGCATATCAAACATACCTAATAAGTTAAACATCTCTCTTTTTCTAAAGAGAGTCATTTTTCTGTGACTTTCTAGAGACCTTCTGGAAAAATTTCAAAGTTACTTCCAGGTCAAAAAGATTTCATGTTGATTTGATTTTTTTTGGCAGGGGGGTGGGGAGAGAGTTGTCAAAAATATCAAAAGGCTTCTAAAACATTTGGTCAAATAGGATCATAGGTCACTGAAACAACAATTCTCTGTTTAGCCATAGTGACAAAGACTTCACAGGCAAATACAGAAAGTAAATAATTGTAAAAAATTTGGAAAAAAAAAAAAACAGAATACCTTAGCTATTTTAATAGAGAAGACTCAATTTTCTTAAGTAATCAAAGACTTGATAAAGACAATGTGAAACACAGGAAATTATTTTGATAAGACACAAAATCTTTGTCTTCTAAGCAAATTACTTAAAAGATAAAAACCGTTTATAATCTCTTACAAGAGCAGACCAATAGTGCACAAAAACTTAGCCCTTTTAAAGCAGAGAGAAAATCAAATTCTAATATTGTACCAGCTACTTTTATATTAAAATCCATTTTTCACTCAAATAAATTCATTTTAATCTTAGCCAGCTTAACCATGCATAAAATTATTTTCCCAAGATTCCTTTCCCATAAACATTTTACAACTGTCTTTTTTACATTCAGATTTTGTCATATATTTTTCCTCTTTCCTATTCTGAAATAACCAGCCTCAGGACAAAGCTATTAATACTTTCCTTCCCCTCAACAAAAATGCATTTCTATTCCTCATACCTTCTTTTACTGAAAACATACACCCTACTTTCCTTGCATGTGGAAATATTTCCCTTATTATTTCTAGTAGTTTTAATTACATATATAATTGTTAACCCTTAAAAACCTTAATTACTAGTGAAAATAAATAAACAATTGTGAACTATTTTAAACATTAGCATTTTGTGGCAAATTTATAAACATTTTATATTTTCTAGAAACATATGCTTTTTCATAGTGATTTTTTTCAGTGTGGCACAAAATGTGTTTACTAATAAACCCAAATATTTTTTTCCTCTATAAAATGAAACTAAAAGTAAATAAACTTACATTTAGTAATTAGTGTTTTTGTATTTCATCTTATTTGGAAATTATCTAGATATTTAATGACTATACATCACTAAATTTAACTAAGCAAAACTTTAAGATTTCAGGTTACCAAAAAGATTGTGGAAACTGCTTAAGGAGACATATTGTGAAACATAATTATTGCTAAAAACTTCACCTAAAAACTCTAACTTCACATCTATTTAAATCACTGGATTTCAACAATTGTGCTTAGCTTACTTCATCATACCAGGTTATATTTCTTGCTGACAAGTTTTATAACAGAGATAACATAAACTTATTTGACTAATAAACCTAGATAGAATAAAAGTTGTATGTCTGCATTATATTCACTGTTTATAACACTAAAGACATGTCTATTTTAATTAAACTAACAGATTTGATGAAAGTGAAAGAGGAGAGTGAAAAGTTGGCTTAAAGCTCAACATTCATAAAAGTAAGATCATGGCATCTGGTCCCATCACTTCATGGGAAATAGATGGGGAAACAGTGGAAACAATGTCAGACTTTATTTTTTGGGCTCCAAAATCACTGCAGATGGTGATTGCAGCCATGAAATTAAAAGACGCTTATTCCTTGGAAGGAAAGTTACGACCAACCTAGATAGCATATTCAAAAGCAGAGACATTACTTTGCCAACAAAGGTCCATCTAGTCAAGGCTATGGTTTTTCCAGTAGTCATGTGTGAGAGTTGGACTGTGAAGAAAGCTGAGCGCCAGAGAATTGATGCTTTTGAACTGTGGTGTTGGAGAAGACTCTTGAGAGTCCCATGGACTGCAAGGAGATCCAACCAGTCCATCCTAAAGGAGATCAGTCCTGGGTGTTCTTTGGAAGGACTGATGCTAAAGCTCAAACTCCAGTACTCTGGCCACCTCATGCGAAGAGTTGACTCATTGGAAAAGACTCTGATGCTGAGAGGGATTGGGGGCAGGAGGAGAAGGGGACGACAGAGGATGAGATGGCTGGATGGCATCATGGACTCGATGGACGTGAGTTTGAGTGAACTCCGGGAGTTGGTGATGGACAGGGAGGCCTGGCGTGCTGCGATTCATGGGGTCACAAAGAGTCGGACACGACTAAGCGACTGAACTGAACTGAACTGAACAGATTTGAATTAGCTTTAATACCAAATATTTTCTTAGATCACATGAACCTGAAAAGCATTTGGGTTACTTTCTGTTATATTTTTTTGAGAATTGTATAAATACTAAATTCACATCGGCATTCTTTTTCTTTAAGCCAATTATACAGAACTCTACTCTGTTTTTACAAATTAATTTTGACAAAACCATCTGGAGGTAAAAAAAAAAAAAAAAATACAACACATCTACAACATATACAGAAACACACCAAAAAAACGCTGAGCCAAACTATAGTTAAGATTTTATAGTTCTTGTTCTAAAATTTTAACCATGAGGCAGGTAAGACAATGTAAAACTAACTAGCTTAAAAAACAACAATTGAAATAAGTATACCTTCTCCAATGTCTATGGCTAAAGCCTTTTCTATTCTACTAATATTTGTGGAGAAAACACTTTAGATTTGTATTTGTCCTTAACAAGTAAACTTTAACTTTCCCAGTTCTTTTTTTAATGGAGTATACTTAATATACAGTGTTTTATTAGTTTCTGCTGTACAACAAAGTGAATCCACTATATGTATACACACATCCCCTCCCTTGTGGGCCTTCCTCCCCCCTCACCCCGCCCCTCTAGGTAATCACAGGCACCGAGTTGAGCTCCACGTGCTATACAGCAGCTTCCCACCAGCTAGCTATTTTACACATGGAAGTGTACATATATTGAGCCTAATCTCCCAAATCGTCCCACTCTCCTCTTCCCGCACTGTGTCCACATGTCCATTCTCTACATCTGCATCTCTACTCCTGCCCTGAGAAGACGTTCATCTATACCATTTTTCTAGATTCCATATGTATGTCTCAATATACGATGTTTGTTTTTTTCTGACTTACTTCACTCTGTATGACAGACTCTACGTCCATCCACATCTCTACAAGTGACCCAATTTTGTTCCTTTTCATGGCTAAGTAATTAATATTCCATTGTATATATGTACCACATCTCCCTTATCTTTTCATCTGTTAATGGACATTTAGACTGCGTCCATTTCCTGGCTGTTGTAAACAGTGCTGCAATGAATATTGGGTTACATATGTCTTTTTGAATTATGGTTTTCTTAGGGTATATGTCCAGTAGTAGAACTGCTGGGTCATTTGGTAGTTCTATTTTTAATTTTTTAAGGAATATCCATACTGTTCTCTACAGTGGCTGTATCAATTTACATTCCCACCAACAATGTGGGAGGGTTCCCTTTCCTACACACCCTCTCCAGCATTTATTTACAGATTTTTTGATGATGGCCATTCTGACCATTGTGAGGTGATACCTCACAGTTTTGACTTGCATTTCTCTAATAACTAGTGGTATTGAGCATGTTTTCATGTGCCTCTTGGTCATCTGTATGTCTTCTTTGGAGAAAGGTCTATTTAGGTCTTCAACTCATTTTTTGATTGAGTTGGTCTTTTGATATTGAGCTGAGTGAGTTGTTTGTATATTTTGGAGATTAATCCCTTGTCAGTTGCTTCATTTGCAAATATTTTCTCCCACTCTGACGGTTGTCTTTTCATCCTGTTTATGGCTTATTTGCTCTGCAGAAGACTTTAAGTTTAATTAAGTCCCATTTGTTTTTTTATTTGTTTGTATTTTCATTACTCTTGAAGGTGAGTCAAAAAAGATCTTGCTGTGACTTATCTCAAAGAATGTTTTTCCTATGTTTTCCTCTAAGAGTTTTATATTGTCCAGTCTTACATTTAGGTCTTTAATCCATTGGGCAAGAGAGCTTTTATAGCAGTTTGTATTTTTAAAAGGCTCCCCCCCATTTGGGGGAGAATGGATACATGTGTATGTATGGTTGAATCCCTTTGCTGTACACCTGAAACTATCACAACATTGTTAATTGGCTATATGCTGATACGATATGAAAAAAATTTTTAAAGCCTTCCCCCTACTTTTTCATTTCGATCTCAGGAATTGAGAATGGTCTACATAAGAGTTGCCAGAGAAAGACTAGGTAAAACAATTAGATATCAAAGACAGGGAAATAATGCAATTTCCTCCAAGAAGGACTTTTGTTCTTTAAAGACCAGAATTTTTACAATATGTACAAGCTTCCTGAGATAAATAGAGGAGGTTTGGGGATAACAAGGTAAAAAGGATAGGTGAGCTCTGCATTTTTTCTGCAGTCACATTTCTGGTTTTACAAAGATCTGTAAGATAAGGATAGTTACTTTCAATTTCTCAAGAAATTAAGAGGCAACTTAAATGGCATCAGCCAAGAGAACGCACTGGTCACAGCAAACACCCTCTTCCAAGCACACAGAAGACTTTACACATGGACATCACCAGATGGTCAACAACGAAATCAGACTGATTATATTCTTTGCAGCCAAAGATGGAGACGCTCTATACAGTCAGCAAAAACAAGACTGGGAGCGGACTGTGGGCTCAGATCATGAACTCCTTATTGCCAAATTCAGACTGAAATTGAAGAAAGTGGGGAAAACCACTAGACCATTCAGGTATGAAATAAATCAAATCCCTTATGACTATACAGTGGAAGTGAGAAATAGATTTAAGGGACTAGATCTGATAGGCAGAGTGCATGATGAACTATGGACGGAGGTTCATGACATTGTACAGGAGACAGGGAGCAAGAACATCCCCATGGAAAAGAAATGCAAAAAAGCAAAATGGCTGTCTGAGGAGGCTTTACAAATAGCTGAGAAAAGAAGAGAAGCGAAAAGCAAAGGAGAAAAGGAAAGATCTACCCATTTGAATGCAGAGTTCCAAAGAACAACAAGGAGAGATAAGAAAGCCTTCCTCAGTGATCAATGCAAAAAAAATAGAGGAAAACAACAGAATGGGAAACACTAGAGATCTCTTCAAGAAACCTAGAGATACCAAGGGAATATTTCAAAGAAAGATGGGCACAATAAAGGACAGAAATGGTATGGATCTAACAGAAGCAGAAGATATTAAGAAGAGGTGGCAATGATACACAGAAGAACTAATCAAAAAAGATCTTCATGACCCAGATAATCATGATGGTGTGATCACTGACCTAGAGCCAGACATCCTGGAATGTGAAGTCAAGTGGGCCTTAGGAAGCATCACTACGAACAAAGCTAGTGGAGGTGATGGAATTCCAGTTGAGCTATTTCAAATCCTGAAAGATGATGCTGTGAAAGTGTTGCATTCAATATGCCAGCAAATTTGGAAAACTAAGCAGTGGCCACAGGACTGGAAAAGGTCAGTTTTCATTCCAATCCCAAAGAAAGGCAATGCCAAAGAATGTTCAAACTACTGCACAATTGCACTCATCTCACACGCTAGTAAAGTAATGCTCAAAATTCTCCAAGCCAGGCTTCAGCAATACATGAATCATGAACTTCTAGATGTTCAAGCTGGTTTTAGAAAAGGCAGAGGAACCAGAGATCAAATTGCCAACATCCGCTGGATCATGGAAAAAACAAGAGAGTTCCAGAAAAACATCTATTTCTGCTTTTTGAATATGCCAAAGCCTTTGACTGTGTGGATCACAATAAACTGTGGAAAATTCTGAAAGAGATGGGAATACCAGACCACCTGACCTGCCTCTTGAGAAATTAGTATGCAGGTCAGGAAGCAACAGTTAGAACTGGACATGGAACAACAAATAGGGAAAGGAGTACATCAAGGCTGTATATTGTCACCCTGCTTATTTAACTTATATGCAGAGTACATCATGAGAAACGCTGGGCTGGGTGAAGCACAAGCTGGAATCAAGATTGCCAGGAGAAATATCAATAACCTCAGATATGCAGATGACACAATCCTTATGGCAGAAAGCAAAGAAGAACTAAAGAGCCTCTTGATGAAAGTGAAAGAGGAGAGTGAAAAAGTTGGCTTAAAGCTCAACATTCAAAAAACTAAGATCATGGCATCTGGGCCCATCACTTCATGGCAGAAAATTATAAGACATTAATGAAAGAAATAAAAGACAACATAAATAAAAGACAACAGATAGAGAGATAGTCCATGTTCCTGGCTAGGAAGAATCAATATTGTGAAAATGACTATACCACCAAATGCAATCTACAGATTCAATGCAATCCCTATCAAATTACCAATGGCATTTTTCACAGAACTAGAACAAAAAAATTCACAATTCATATGTAAACACAAAAGACCCTGAAGAACCAGAACAGTCTTGAGGAAGAAGAATGGAGCTGGAGGAACCAACCTTCCTGACTTCAGGTTATACTTCAAAGCTACAGTCATCAAGATAGTATGGTACTGGCACAGAAACAGAAACATAGACCCATGGAACCAGATAGAAAGCCCAGAAATAAACCATGCACCTATGGGTAACTTATTTTTGACAAAGGAGGCAAGAATATACAATGGGGCAAAGACAGCCTCCTCAATAAATGGTGTTTTGAAAACTGGACAGCTGCATATAAAAGGATGAAATTAGAACACTTCTTAACACCATACACAAAGATAAACTCAAAATGGATTAAAGACCTAAATGTAAGACCAGAAGCTATAAAACTCTTAGAGGAAAACATAGGCAGAACACTCGATGACATAAATCAAAGCAAGATCCTCTATGACCCACCTCTTAGAATAACGGAAATAAAAACAAAAGTAAACAAGTGGGACCTGATTAAACTTAAAAGCTTTTCCACAGCAAAGGAAACTATAAGCAAGGTGAAAAGACAACCCTCAGAATGGGAGAAATTAGCAAATGAAACAACTGACAAGGGATTGATTTCCAAAATATACAAGCAGCTCATAGAACTCAATACCAGAAAAACAAACAACCCAATCAAAAAGTGGGAAAAAGACCTAAATAGACATTTATCTAAAGAAGACATATAGATGGCTAACAAACATATGAAAAGATGCTCAACATTGCTCATTATTAGAGAAATGCAAATCAAAACTACAATGAGATATCACTTCACACCAGTCAGAATGGCCATCATCAAAAAGTCTACAAACAATAAATGCTGGAGAGGGTGTGGAGGAAAGGGACCCCTCTTGCACTGTTGGTGGGAATGTAAATTGATACCGCCACTATGGAAGACGGTATGGAGATTCCTTAAAAAACTGGGAATAAAACCACCATATGACCCAACAATCCCACTCCTAGGCATAAACCCTGAGGAAACCAAAATTGAAAATGACACATGTGTATCCCATTGTTCATTGCAGCACTATTCACAACAGCTAGAACTTGGAAGCAACCTAGATGTCCGTCGGCAGACAAATGGATAAGAAAGCTGTGGTATATATACACGATGGAATATTACTCAGCTACTAAAAAGAATGTATTTGAATCAGTTCTAATGAGGTGGGTGAAACTTAAGCCTATTATACAGAGTGAAGTAAGTCATAAAGAAAAACACCAATACAGTAAATTAACGCATATATATGGAATTTAGAAAGATGGTAACGATGACCCTATACGCAAGACAGCAAAAGAGACACAGATATAAAGAACAGTCTTTTGGACTCTATGGGAGAAGGCAAGAGTGGGATGATTTGAGAGAATAGTATTTAAACATGTACATAATCATATGTGAAATAGATCACCAGTCCATGTTCGATGTATGAGACAGGGTGCTCAGGGCTGGTGCACTGGGATGACCCTGAGAGATGGGATGGGGAGGGAGGTGGGAGGGAGGGTCAGGATGGGGAACACATGTACACCCATGGCTGATTCATGTGAATGTATGGCAAAACCACCACAATATTGTAAAGTAATTAGCCTCTAATTAAAATAAAAATTAAAAAAAAAGAAGTTGTGGTACATACACACAATGGAATATTAGTCAGTTATAAAAAGGAATGCATTTGAGTCAGTTCTAATGAGGTGGATGAACCTAGAACCTATTAAACAGAGTGAAGTAAGTCAGAAAAAGAAAAATAAATATCATATTCTAACGCATATATACAGAATCTATAAAAATGGTACTGAAGAATTTATTTACAGGGCAGCAAGTCGTGTCCGACTCTTTGCGACCCCATGAATTGCAGCATACCAGGCCTCCCTGTCCATCACCAACTCCCGGAGTTCACCCAAACTCATGTGCATCGAGTCGGTGATGCCATCCACCCATCTCATCCTCTGTCGGCCCCTTCTCCTCCTGCCCCCAATCCCTCCCATCATCAGAGTCTTTTCCAATGAATCAACTCTTCCCATCAGGTGGCCAAAGTACTGGAGTTTCAGCTTTAGCATCATTCCTTCCAAAGAACACCCAGGACTGATGACTGAACTGAACTGAATGGAGAAATAGACATACAGAATAGACTTATGGACATGGGGAGACGGGAGGAGAGGGTGAAATGCGTGTAAAGAGTAACATGGAAACTTACATTATTATATGTAAAATAGACAGCCAACAGGAATTTGCTGTATGGCTCAGGAAACTCAAAACAGGTGTTCTGGATCAACCTAGAGGGGTGGGATGGGGAGAGAGATGGGAGGGAGGTTCAGAACAGAGGGGATATATGTATACCTATGGCTGATTCATGCTGATGTTTGAGAGAAAACAACAAAATTCTGTAAAGCAATTATCCTTCAATAAAAAAATAAATAAACTTAAAAAAAAAAAACCTCTGGTTACTTAGCTCCAAAAAAGAATTAAAACTTAAATGAGATTGCAAGCATGAATATGCCTGAAAACACAAATGAGATTCATTTATGGACCAACTATACTCAAATGGAAACAATAATGAATTTGCTCAGACAGGGAATTTATTAAAGATGAACATCTGTGAAATTCTAGGCAGCAGAGGTTACATATATTACAGGTATTAATTTTGGTAAACACAGAAGACACCTTTAACCCTCCAAAAAGATGTTATGCAGAGAACAATCCACCTTAGATTTTCTTCAGTATTTACTATTCCAGTGAACTGTTGTGGAAAATCATGTTAATTTCCCAAAGGCTTTTGGACAGATTTCAAAAATTTGAATGTTCAAATGCAAGTGATTGCCAATTACTAAAAATTAATGACTTCTCATGCTGAATAATGCATGCACTTAGCAGGAGGACTTTAACAATAACGCAGTGTTGTCAGTTTTGAATGCAGTCTTGCCTTACCTCCTGGGCACATGAAGGCAACCAAATTTAAAAGCAACCCCCTCCACCCTGACAAGGTGCAGGTTAGTGTGTTTAGTGAAGTCTTTAGTGCAGGAGAGATAAGCTGTTTATTTTATGCTCAATATTACACTATATGATGCACTTTAATTAGTTCAACCATTGATAGATATTTCCCACTATTACAAACAACAATGCTTTTGACCATATACATTTAGCCTTACATTCTGATGCTTTAATTTCTAGGGGAGAGATTACAAGAAGTGGGTTAGCTGGGCCAAAGAATATTTATAAATATTCTTAATTTTAGCAGAAACTACTTGCATGTAATTTTTCAATTAGGACTACAATGAGGAATGATGTTTTAAAAATAAAATCACCTAACTACAAGTCAACCATCTCACTAATCTCACTTCAAATGCTAAGTATCCTTAAACACTGCTTTAAGTAGAGAACTGGGTTCTTAATCTCTCATTGGCAGTGCTTTTGATGTTGAAAATTCTGTGGTTTATTGTTTCAGAGCATCCTGTATCAGTATTTTCAGTTTGGTATTCCCTCCTATACTAGAAAGAAGCAGTGGTTTAAATTGACTCTGTGCCACTGTCTCTGAATTCTGAGTGCCACTTTTATCTGTCTTTCCTTGGTCCCTTTTTGCAAGGAGAGCTTGATTGTCTGCACTCTGAAAGTATTTTTATTGGTATCTTTCCCTCATTCTTTTTCTCCTTCTAATCTTAAAGATCCCTTTATTTGCTGTTCTTCAAATTCAAAAATAACAAATGCTTGTTATGACCAGTGAAACAATGCAAAGAATGCAATTGAAGAATGTATAAAGACAAGGCTAATCATTCACACCTCGACCTCCTGATGTGATCAATATTAACAGGCTGCTGAGGAGCCTTCCACAACTCCCTTTGCTCATTACCAACAGATCAAACATATGTGCACATATATAAAACGGTTTCTTTTCTGCAAAGCATAATCACACCATACACATTATTCTGCAACTTGTTTCACTTAACTAAGTGTGTGTGTGTGTGTGTGTGTGTGTATGTATAGATATAGGTCATCGCTGGTGGCTCAGTGGATAAAGAGTCTGCCTGCAATGCGGGAGACCTAGGTTCAATCCCTGGGTTGGGAAGATCCCCTGAAGAAAGAAATGGCAACCCACTCCAATATTCTTGCCTGAGAATTCCATGGACAGAGGAGCCTGGTGGGCTACAGTCCATGGGGTTGCAGAGTCGGACATACACACACCTCACACACACATACACGAGGTGGTTGTGGTTTAGTCAGTACACATGTATTAATATATATGTGACAATAGACAATGTATGTCATTTAACAAAATATAGTGGAAATACTCTGCCGTCTTAAGCTCTTTCCCAGTTCTAAAATTTATTTTTGTATTCCTCTGGAGAACGTACCACCATGTATTTGTAATGGATTATTTAATATCTTTATTCCCAGCTACACTGAGAGTTCCTTAAAGGCAGGGGGCTAATTTTGTTCACCACTGTATCTCCAGAATTTAGGGTAGTGCTGCCAGGAGAGTGCGGAGAAGGCAATGGCACCCCACTCCAGTACTCTTGCTTGGGAAATCCCATGGACGGAGGAGCCTGTTAGGCTGCAGTCCATGGGGTCACTAAGAGTCGGACATGACTGAGCGACTTCACTTTCACTTTTCACTTTCATGCATTGGAGAAGGAAATGGCAACACACTCCAGTGTTCTGGCCTGGAGAATCCCAGGGACGGGGGAGCCTGGTGGGCTGCCGTCTATGGGGTCACACAGAGTCGGACATGACTGAAGTGACTTAGCATAGCCAGGACAGTGAGTGCCTAAAATCTATTTGTTCATTGTTTCAGTGCTTCCTGAAACTTTCAGTCCACTTAAACTGGGTCACTGCCAATACTCAAATATACGTGTCTTTAGGAACTCAGGGCTGGGTAAATCACCACTTAAAGTTATTTGGATGGAACCTGGTGACAGTACATTTTAAAAATGTGTAAGATTTTGTGCTTTTTAGCAAAAACCCCTTTATGTCACAAAAATGAATTTTAAGACAGCTCGCATGTTTAGCAGAAAGCGAGCTCTACACTTGTAATTAGACCTGAGTTCTAGTTCCTCTTCTGCAGTTAATTACTCTGTGATCTTTAGAAAGTTCCTTACCCTTCCTTTCCGGTCCTGATTCCTCATCTGTTGTTCTAACATTCATTAATTCCACAAATATATACTGTCCACGGCGTGCTGATAACTAAGGCTAGTGATACAGGGGTGAGTAGCATAACAGCTAATAGCTAGGGAATGCTTACTCTAGGCTTGGTCTTTTGCTAATAAGAGTCAAAGGCACTATCTCATTTAATCTTCTATGAGATAGCACTACCGTGATACTTTCTGTACTTTACAGAGGGGGAAAGTGAGGCATAGCGAGGTGAAGTAACGTCCCCAGCATACCAAATGACGCGGTGAAGACAGCACTGAACTCTGGACAGTGGGGCTTCAGATACCGTTCCAATAACCTTAGCGACTCCTTGCCCTCATAATTTGGTGACTGTTTCAGTGGTCTGCATTTAACCTCAGCCCAGGGGTACTGGATGCAGCACCCTCTTGGTGCAACGTCTCAAGGGTTCGTCAGAGAAACCAATGAGAGACCTGACACTCGGATGGAACGCTCTACTCCGCTCTCGCAGTTTCCACGCCCGGAAGGTGAGGCGGTGGGAGGTGTTGACGGGTCGTACGTGCACACGCACGCCTCTCTCGGCGTCCCCTTTGGTATGGGCCAGCGTGCGGGTCACGCCAGCCCGACGTGCTTCTCGGAACTCGGCAGGGGGCGGGGAGAAAAGGCGCGCTGCGTGCGCGCCGGCCCCTCCGACGTCGGTGCGGCGGGAGGCTCCGCCCGACCGAGGGCCTCTTTGCCCCGCCCCCTTCCCGCGCCGTCGTGGCGGCCACTTCCTGGCCCTCCCCAGCTTTTGCGAAACCAACGAGAGGACACCGCCTGCATCTAGAGCAGCCCAACCAGGAACGTAACCGAGTGGCGCGCGAACGTGAGAGGAAAGCTGTGCGCGGCTGCGCTTTCCCGCCCCTGAACCGTTCTAGACGCGGGTGAGTGCTGGGGCTTCGGCCCGCACCTGGAGCTGCCCGCGGAGCAGCTCCCGGAACGACCCCGCCCCTCTCCAGGGTAGGCCTCGGCCCTGGCTCACTCCCAGCATGCTCTACGCGAGGTGCCCAGGCAGGTCCAGTGGGAGGAACAGTGAGGGGGAGAGATTGAGCGCCAGCTTCCTAGAAGCGCTCCCTCTGCCCCTCCTTGGGGTCTTGGGTTGACCGTGTTCTCCCCCTCACTTACGTTCTCCATTTCATCCTCCTCCCTTTTCCATACTCCGCCCCAACCACCTTCATCTAAAGAGACTCGTATGGAAAACCACTCTGGTAGTTTCTGCCTTGTTTGTGGCCGTGTGCAGTTTTAAGTTTCCCTCCCCTCTGCACCAAATATCCTATCATGCGCATCACATATCATGTGCTACTCCTTAGGAAAATTCGTGCAAATGACTTACAAGTAGTATCCCCATCAAGAAGAATCCTGACATCCATATGCCATTATCAAGCTAAGAAACACTACTGAATTATCATATATTGACCAGGAATAATATGAAATGCCAAAGACCTATGTAAAAGAATTCATTTTGCAGTGCATCTGACAATTCTGCTTGTTTCCTGTCAATTCTCTTTTCCTTATTAGAGCTGTGTTTGTTGACCGAGTTCTGTGAGTGACAGAAAAACTGTCCTGCCTCTTTCCCCACTCCCCCACCCCTGCTTGAGAATTACGTCTGTCAAGCTATTCCACACCTGGTCCTTCAAAGGTAATGGAAGTCAAAGTCCATTTCCTCTAAAACCGAGGGATGGTGTCCTTGAGGCAGTATGGTGGTGTTAGATGCAAGATCTGTTAAATTATGATTAACAGATCTTACATGTTTCTTCATTTATAGGAAAACAGGGTTATTCAGTAACTTGTTTATTATCAATAATATGGATAGAAGCACTGTTGAGGTCATTATTCTGTACCAGAAAAAACATTAAACTGATGTCAGGATATCTGATTTCTAGTTCATTTCTACTACTGACTGTGACTTTGGGTCAGTTACCTAACCTCTGTGGACCCTCTATTTCCCTATTTGTAAAAAGAGAAAAGCGACATTAAGTATCTTCTAAGGCCACTTTCAACTTTAAGAAACAAAGGGAAAAAATCTAAGTAGCTCAGAACATTCCTTGTGGAGATGGAAAGGAGATTGGGAAATTTTCAACAGTTGTATTTAATGTTGACTTTTCTTTTAATTTCTAATTGAAATCAAAGTGTAGACTTTTTACTTCCCCAAAGAATAAACAGATGCCTTTGGAGGAAATAAAAATGTTCATTAATGGTCCCCAGATATGCCTTATATTGACTCAGTTCTCATCCAAATAATTTAACTCTTTTCATTATGGGATTTTATTACATCAGTTAGTTGAGATACTGTGTTGAAAGTCATTTAGTCTTAGGAACAAGAGGGTAAATATTAACAAATATGGTATCAATTCCAAGAAATTTGCTTTAGATGTACTCAAAACATCTGGTAGCAGCCATCGGTTAAATAAAGCTTTAGATTGAGAACAAAAGCCAGCACAGATACCAGTGATGATATAGCAACTGTAAGTGGTTTTATTTGTTCAGTTTAATCACCGACTCAATGGACGTGAATTTGAGTGAACTCCGGGAGTTGGTGATGGCCTGGCGTGCTGCGATTCATGAGGTCGCAAAGAGTCGGACACGACTGAGCGACTGAACTGAACTGAACTGAAGATTTTCTTGTAAAAGTCCATTTATAGCTGCAGAGGTATTTAAATAATATAATGCAAGCTTGTGAAACAAAATTCCTTTCAAGAGAATGATGGACAGACTACCTCTGTAACATTGGTTTCTGGAGTCTGTACTTTTAATTCAGTACTTAGTTAATTAAATCCCCATAGATGAAGTGCAGAAATAGCCTCCCAGAAAATTCTACGGCTGCGAGGTATTTCTGCAAAGTTCCAGTTTATACCGAGCAGTAAGATACCATTGGAAGCAAAAAATTCTTAAGATTCTCTTGTACTATTTGCAACTGATTCCATGTCAAACCTGGGAGCCTTTTTTTCCTTAACATTAAGAGCCAAATGTAAGTATAGGGGAACTATCAAATCATTAGACTAATCCTTTTCTATTAAGTATCCTAAAGTTCTTTTTCTTCTTTATAGGAAAAATGCTTTCTGAAAGCAGTTCATTTTTGAAGGGTGTAATGCTTGGAAGCATTTTCTGTGCCTTGATCACTATGCTAGGACACATTAGGATTGGTCATGGAAGTAGAATGCACCACCATGAGCATCATCATCTCCAAGCTCCCAATAAAGAAGACATCTTGAAAATTTCAGAGGATGAACGCATGGAACTCAGTAAGAGCTTTCGGGTATACTGTATCCTCCTTGTCAGACCCAAAGATGTGAGCCTCTGGGCTGCAGTGAAAGAAACTTGGACCAATCACTGTGACAAAGTAGACTTCTTCAGTTCTGAAAATGTTAAAGTGTTTGAGTCAATTAACATGGAAACAAATGACATGTGGTTAATGATGAGAAAAGCTTACAAATACGCCTTTGATAAATATAGAGACCAATACAACTGGTTCTTCCTTGCACGCCCCACTACGTTTGCTATTATTGAAAACTTAAAGTACTTTTTGTTAAAAAAGGATCCATCACAACCTTTCTATCTAGGTCACACTGTAAAATCTGGAGATCTGGAGTATGTGAGTATGGAAGGAGGAATTGTCTTAAGTATAGAATCAATGAAGAGACTTAACAGCCTTCTCAGTATTCCTGAGAAGTGTCCTGAACAGGGAGGGATGATTTGGAAGATATCTGAAGATAAGCAGCTTGCTGTCTGCCTGAAATATGCTGGAGTGTTTGCAGAAAATGCAGAAGATTCTGAAGGAAAAGATATATTTAACACCAAATCTGTTGGGCTTTTTATTAAAGAGGCAATGACTAATCACCCAAACCAGGTAGTAGAAGGATGTTGTTCAGATATGGCTGTTACTTTTAATGGACTGACACCTAATCAGATGCATGTAATGATGTATGGGGTATACCGTCTTAGGGCATTTGGGCATGTTTTCAATGATGCATTGGTTTTCCTACCTCCAAATGGTTCTGACAATGACTGAGAAGTGAAACAAGAGCATGTATATGATCACCGTACAGGACGTGTATTGTTGTTATTTGTAGTAACAACTGCATATATATCCAACACAGCAGTATGTTTCTTTTTTTGTTTTCTTTTTCAATTTGGTGGCACTGATGAATTCCCACATTGAAGTTTAGTAGTACATTTTTAAATAGGGTGGATTTTTTTTTCTTAAAAAATATGATAATTTCAACTGTGTTGGAAAGAAATGTCCTAAGAATAATAATTTTACAAATAAAGGATATATTTATAAGTAATATATGTGATAAATTCTAAATTATGAACATTAAATCTGTGGCACATTTTTTTGCTGATTGGTTAAAAATTTAACATGTCTTTTTAGCTTGCTAAGATATGCAAATGAAATCTCTAATTTCGAATCTGTGATTAAAGTAAAACTTTTAGCTATGTGTTTCTGTTACTTCTAATGTTGGTTTATGTTCTAAGCCCTCATAAGTGCCAATGGATTTGCTTTCTCAGAATACACAACCAAGCAACCAAAAGAATGTTCCCAACCCCTGTTAAAGTGAAAGTTGAAATCTGTCCATGAAAGTGAAGATTACTTACAAAGGTTAATAATTTTCCTGGGAGCTAGTTTATTCCTCGGCATATACAATTTCTCTATGCATATATTGAAATTGGAGTGGTGACCGTAAAGAATGTAATGTCATTTAACTTCACTGTTTCCCAGTTAATCAAGCTCTCAGCTATGGCTTGAATAAAAATATACCAGTTGAGATTGATTTACTCCTGCAGAGCAAGTGAGTTCTGTGGAAATCTCCTTTGTTGTTTAATCGCTAAGTTGTGACCAACTGTTCTGAGACCTCATGGACTGTAGCCCACTAAGCTCCTCTGTCTGTGGGAGTTCCCAGGCAAGAATACTGGAATGGGTTGCCATTTTCTTCAGGGGATCTTCCAACCCAGGGATCAAACCCAAGTTTCCTGCATTACAGGCGAATTCTTTACTGCTGAGCCACCAGGGAAGCCCCTTTGTGCTTAGTCTCAGTCGTGTCCAACTCTTTGCGACCCCATGGACTGTAGCCCACCAGGCTCCTCTGTCCATGGAATTCTCCAGGCAAGAATACTGGAGTGGGTTGCCATGCCCTTCTCCAGGGAAGCCCCTTTAAATCTCATTTAAAGAACTCCTTTTGGTAGTCTGGCAGTTTCATTTACCTGGGTTGAATCTGCCCTGGTTTTTGTTTACCTGTTCAAATTTTGAGATTTTTTTTTTTGCATGTTCTTGATTGTATCATATGTTGATTGCACCTGTTTGGTGTGGAGGCCTTAACCTCACCATTCACCTCGGATTACTATGCCATTTGCCTGATTTCAGTGGCTACCTAGAAGCCTTAAGGATGGTAGATACAATAACTTCTGTCTTCATAAATTTGTGAAATACTTGGAGCTGATTTGCCCTCTTATTAGGCCTGCACATGCCATATAAGTCAGATCCATAAGCCTCCACAGGGTGCGAGACCATGACATTTCAGAGATCAATTTTTCTTGTAACTGGCCTCATGATGTTAATAGTCTACCACAGCTTTTGTAAGCCAGAAAGAGAATTTCCTTAAGAAGGCCTTGGGCTACAAATTATCAATCATCAGAGTAGTGTGTAAAACCCTATGTTTTAA
The DNA here is from genome assembly GCF_055505025.1 of Bos grunniens. NCBI lineage: Eukaryota > Metazoa > Chordata > Mammalia > Artiodactyla > Bovidae > Bos > Bos grunniens. Next base: position 141,398,401 of record NC_141194.1, read on the forward strand.
TTTGTACGATCTTCCTCATTGGGGCTCTTGGTTAAGATGAAAGGTTATTAATTTAGAAAAGTAATAAATCAAGCACCCTAATATGTGGTCTCAGATGTAATTACTACAAACCAAATCATATTCAGTGAGTATAATGATGCACAGTATCTCACTGAGTGTGACACCCAGTTTACAAGTATCACCTTGCCCCCAACACCAATATATTAAAATTTTTTCTAGTGTATTATCACCTTCAATTACATTAGGGTATCAAAATATTGTTGAAATAAATATATTAGAGAATGCATTCCATTGTTTGATTTCCTAGTGGGTACTAAGGTAACAATTGCTTTTTAAACCAAATTGATGCTCTTGATTGTATTTTTATACGAGTATTCCTTTATAAAAGGGACTTTTCCTGGTAGCTCCGCTGGTAAAGAATCCACCTGCAATGCAGAAGACCCTGGTTCAATTCCTAGGTTGGGAAGATCTGCTGGAGAAGGGATAGGCTACCCACTCCAGTCTGCTTGGACTTCCCTGGTAGCTCAGCTAGTAAAGAATCCACCTGCAATGCGGGAGACCCGGGTTCAATCCCTGGGTTAGGAAGATCCCCTGGAGAAGGGAATGGCTACCCACTCCAGTATTCTGGCCTGGAGAATTCCTTTATAAAATGTTAGTTGTCTTAAATAATATACTGTCTCTTTGAACATATTTGTACCTAGTCTTGTAGATAAAACGAATCAGTAACACAGAAAATTGTGCTATAGAGGTCATGGTACAGATTTGATCATGCATTCAGTAGTCAAAAACTGTAACCCTAACTACAGTCTTATTGGGAAGAGAGTTGGGAAGAATGGACATCTAATGAGAATTGATCATGATTGTGAATATATTTTACATATGGCTGGCTAATGCCTACTATATTGGACAACACAGGTCTAAACCAGTTCCCCAAGTGTGAGACCCACTGGCTGAATGTAAATGAGAGAAAACTAAGTTTCTTCTAAAAGTTATATTTATCTTTCTGGTTTTCTTGAAGGCAGTGGAAACTGCACCTTGACTTTAATTAGGCCCCAGGCCATCTCCTTGCACAAGTTCAGTCACTAGACCTTCTTTTTCAAAACACTGGATTTGGAGCAAAATATAGATTAGATCTCTTGGCTTTTTTCTTCATGTAGCTAGAAGATTGCTTGTGTATCAAATCTGATTTATAATGCCCAGATTTTTCTGTAATGCATTTAAACAAACCCATCTATTGGGCTTAAAGCAGGGAACACCTATATTAGAAAAGTTACTGAAAGCACAGTTTAGTAATGATGTACCACTAATTTTCTACTCGTTTAAAATGTTCTGTTCCTTTTAGTGCCAGCTCACTTGGATTGATGCATTCGCTGCATGTCTGAGTGGATATGTGAAGAGCCTGCTTGTAGTAGTTTAGCTTTCTTTTGGCATAGAAAAAAAATTCAGAAATTTTTGCCAACTTTCCCACAAAGGAATCCCCAAAGTCTAATGAAAGAATAATAACTCAATTCCAATATAATCAAAGGTAAAATACTGTATTCAAAGGATAATGGAGGAAATGACTTATTTAGAAAGTATGAAATGGTGAAATGAAATGATGGTGTGTATCTGGGGTCTCTAGCATAATAGAAAAGTCCACTTTTATTAGTGTGGAATCTATACGCTATACTATTCCTTGCATATATTGAATACCCATTAGCTCAACACTAGACCTGGTTATTTTGTGGAAAGCAAAAAGGCCCAAACACATGATTCATACAGGCAGTCAAACAATCATTTCATATAAGATTTGCATGAGCAATAAAACAAGCCATTGTTTACTATTAGAATATGGTGGTCCCCTTTTCCTTAAAAATCATTTTGATAAGTGCCGTTTCTCTTAACCCACATAATCCCCATTTCTTTGATAACTTTCACTGATTCTGTGCAAGAATGGCCATGCTGGTTTTGCCATTGCTTTGGCAATTTAGTGAAAGACCTGGGAGGAAGAGCAGGGCCTAAAAATAAAACTAAGATTTTCTATGAATGGATGGATGGATGGAGTGAGAAGCTGCATGTGTTCACTTGTGTCTGACTCTTTGTGACCCCATGGACTGTAGCCTTCCAGGCTTCTCTGTCCATGGGGTTCTCCAGGCAAGAATACTGGAGTGGGTGGCCATCCCCTTCAGGGATCTTTCTGACCTAGGGATTGAACCCAGGTCTCCTCTGGTGGCTCAGCTGGTGTAGAATACACCTGCAATGCAGGAGACCTGGGTTCGATCCCTGGGTTGGGAAGATCCCCTAGAGAAGGGAAAGACTACCCACTCCAGTATTCTGGCCTGGAGAATTGGACTGTATAGTCCATGGGGTGGCAAAGAGTTGGACACCACTGAGCGACTTTCACTTCACTTCTGCACTGCAGGCAAATTCTTTACCACTGAGCCACCAGGGAAGTACAGGAGTGAGGAAGGATGCCCTTAATTATGTGACAGGCTTACATTTGGAAAAAAAAGTAAGCAGTGCTTCTAATGAATGAGTGATAAGAGACATCTACAAAGGTACTCAAAGTGTAGAATGGGGATGTTTTAATAGTCAAAACACCAGGCCCATACCATCAGCAGGAAAAAGTGGTCCTAACTTGGGGCTTCCCTGGTGGCAGTAAAGAATCCGCCTGCAATGCAGGAGACCTGGGTTTGAGCCCTGGGTCAGGAAGATCCCCTGGAGAAGGAAATGGCAACCCACTCCAGTATTCTTGCCTGGAGAATTCCATAGACAGAGGAACCTGGCTGGCTACAGTCCAGTCCTAACTTGATGGAAGACTAATTTTTTTAATTTTTATTGACGAAGAGTTGATTCACTATGTTGTGTTAGTTTCAGTGTACGGCAAAGTGAGTCAGTTACACGTATACATATATCCATTCTTTTAGATTATTTTCGCACATAGGTTATTACAGAGTATTGAGTAGAGTTTCCTGTGCTATATAGTAGGTCCTTATTAGTGTACATAGTGGTGTGTGTATGTCAATCGCAGTCTCCCAATTTACCCCTCCCACTGATGGAAGACTTTAAATACTGGCGCTGAGAGTCTTCTTTTCCCTATTTACCGCTCTAAGGTATTCACCTCTAGAAGGAAACTTCAAGGAACACTGCCCATTCTCCATCCCAGTGCCATCCAATAGAAATGAAAGCCACATGTGTAGTTTAAAAATTTCCACTAATATTAGCCACATTTAAAAAGGTGAAATTACTTTTAATATTATATTTTATTTAACCCAATATATCTAAAATATTGTCATTTCAATGTATAAGTGACAGAAAAATGGGATACTTTACAGTATTTTATTAAGTCTTTGAAACCCAGTGTGTATTTTACAGTTACAACACGGGTCTAACCAATTCCAGAAGTGTGAGACAACATCCCACCCTGGGGCTGACATGTGAATGGAGAAAACTTGAAGTTTCTTCTTAAAGAGCTGTTTATTTTTTGTCTTGAACGCTATGGAAATTACAAGCTGACTTGTAGCAGGCCCCAGGCCATCTCCTTGTACCAGCTCCATTACTGGGTCTCCCTTCTCACAAGGAAGTATCACCGAATACTCCTTCTCTAAATTAACTCTTCCCTGGTGGCTCAGACGGTAAAGCGTCTGCCTATAATGCAGGAGACCCGGCTTCAGTCCTTGGGTTGGGAAGATCTCCTGGAGTAGGAAATGGCACCCCACTCCAGTATTCTTGCCTGGAAAATCCCATGGATGGAGGAGCCTGGTAGGCTACAGTCCATGGGGTCGCAAAGAGTAAGACATGACCGAGCGACCATGTCTTTCACTTCACTTCACTTCTCAAAATTAACTCAGTAGATCTGGAGTGAAATATAGATTAGACCCCTCAGCCTTTTCCCTTATATTGTTGCTGTTATTTAGTGGTTTCAGTTGTGTCCAACTCTTTTGTGACCCCAGGGACTGTAGCCCATTAGGCTCCTTGTCCATGGGATTCTCCAGGCAAGAATACCGGAGTGGGGTGCTGTGCCCTCCTCCAGGGGAAATTCTTGACCCAGGACTGTAGCCCATGACTGTAGCCATGTCTCCTGCTTTTAGGGAGATTCTTTTTTTTTAAGTATGTATTTATTTATGGCTGTGCTGGGTCTTTGTTGCTGCTTGTGGGCTTACTCTAGTTGTGGCGAGAGAGGGCTACTCTCTAGCTGTGGTACCCGGGCTTCTCACTCCAGTGGCTTCTCTTGTGGCAGAGCATGGCTCTAGGGCGCAAAGTAGTTATAGCACCCAGGCTTCGTTGCCCTTAGGCCTGTGAGATCTCATATCAGGAATCAACCCATGTCCCCTGGATTCTAAGGTGGATTCTTAATATTCTTAATCACTGGACCACCAGGGAAGCCCCTGCAGGCAGATTCTTTACTATCTTAGCCACCCAGGCTTGGCAGCCACCTACTGTTACCTCATTCTAATCCTACTCATATTTTCCCACTGTGGTATACAGGCTCGGCCAACTTACACTTATCTCCAGTAGCCCATAAACAAAGATGGCGATGCAACTGAGGGCCAAGACTAACATTTTATGAAATATGAGGGGAGATTTTCTGCAAAACAGGCTTAGCAATCAAGTTGAAATTAGGTTCAAATCCCAACTCTGCCATTTATTAGCAATGTGTCCTCAGGAAAGTTAACCCTTCTTTCCTCGTTTGCAAAATGAGAATTAAAATCTACCTCATGGAGGGACTTCCCTGGTAGGTCCAGTCGCTAAGACTCTGTTCCCAATGCAGGGGGCCCAGGTTCAATCCCTGGTCGGGGAACTAGATCCCACATGCCACGACTAAAGATCCTGTGTGGCACAACTAAGACCTGGCACAGTCAAATAAATCTATAAAAATAAATAAAATCTACCTCATGGAGCAGTCATAAAGATTAAGCAAGATATATAAATAGAGCTTATATATACAGTAGGTACTCAAGTAATGTTATTTCCCTTTCCCTCTGGCCCATTTGAACAAGTTTAACTAGCACTTTACACAGTTAAATATGTATCAATCCTTTTTATTAAGTATCTTTCTGGTAAAATATTAAAATATTGATGTGAATAACAGCTGGTACTGAATATTCAAAGTCACAAGGGAACTCCTTCATTAATAGTTTTAAGATAACATCTATACACTGAATCTGTGCCATGCAATAAAATAGCTCTTCCTTGAGCAGCTTTTTAATAAAGTAAATATTTTTTAAGGAGAAAATTGGAAGTTCCTTTTAAGAACATTAAGCTAATACATGTTCCCCTTTCACAGCAAATTAGACATTATTGGAGCCAAAATTACCCAAATCAATATGATTTCTATCTCCTCACACTTTAATCAAGATACTTCTCTCTCTTTGTCTCTTTTGTTTTAGTTTTTTGACCATGAGGCACGTAGGATCTTAGCTCCCCGAGGGGATCAAACCACCCCCCAACACTAGAAGGCGGAGTCCTAACCACTGGACCGCCAGGGAAGATGCTTCTCTATATAAAAAAAAAAAAAAAAAAAAAAAAAAAACTACTGCTTTAGTAAGACTCTTCCATCCACAGTAAAAGCATCTGGGCAGTTGGTACTTGAAAGAGAAATGGATTTGACAATACCAAGAAGCTCATGAGGCCATGTGCCTTCTCTCAGACCTCTGCATTTGGGAGCAAGAAAGCAGAATTACTTTGTGGACTCCTTTAAAAACATTTTACAAAACATAAGATTTTTTACCCTGTAAAACATAAAATAAGTGCAGTGTAAGCTTACAAGTTTTTATGACAGTTTAGCCCCTACTATTTTTGAAGCAGAATAAAGCATTGCCAGCCATAAATTATCTTCCAGTCATGTGCTTTTTTGAAAGCTATTTAGGAGATAGAGGTTAATTTGATGGATTAGAGACTGCTGTTATCCCACTAAATGAAAATGTTTGTACTCTATATTCAAATACAGTTCAGTTGAGCTTTTTATAGGACTTTAGTTTCCTGACCAGGGACTGAACTCGTGCCCTCTGCAATGGAAGCATGGAGTCCTAACCATTGGACCAATGGGGAATTCCAAGGTTGAACTCTCTGAAACCCAAAATGCTTACATAAGCAAACTTTAGAAAGACTTTAGTCATGCAAAAGCATACTTTTTCCTCATCCTGGATAAGCCAACTCTCTAAGAAAGCTGTCCACAGCCTACAGGGCAAAAAAGACCCCTCAGTCAGTAAAAAGACCCCTCAGTCAGTAAAGCGTCTGCCTACAATGCAGGAGACCTGGGTTCAATCCCTGGGTCAGGAAGATCCCCTGGAGAAGGAAATGGCACCCCACTCCAGTATTCTTGCCTGGAGAATCAGATGGACAGAGGAGCCTGGCAGGCTACAGTCCATGGGGTTGCAAGAGTCAGACTCAACTTAGCGACTAAACCACCACCACCCATCCTCCTCACCCTGCCCAATTTAATCCAGATGCTTAAGTGAACAGTGAATTTTGGCTTTAAAAAATGAATTCTGGATGGGGCAGCAGTAGAACTAATGAGAACAGTATCCAGATTAACAGGTACATACAAAATCTTTCAGATGATGAAAAACTAAAAATCTGTTAAAACATCAATATGATAAGACAGACATTCCATGCCTCACAGATAGGGAAACAAAAGTAGAAGTTAAGTGCATGCAGCTTTTAAAAGTTGTCTTGGGACTTCCCTGGTGGTCCAGTGGTTAAGAATCCACCTTCCAATGTGGCATGTGGGTTCAATCCCTGGGCAGGGAACTAAGAGCCCACATGCTGCACAGCAGCTAAGCCTGCACATTGCAGCTACTGAGCCCGCGTGCTCTGGAGCCCATGCGCCACAATGGGAGTCGACATGCTGCAGCACAAGGTCCCAGGTGACACAAGGAAGATCTCACGTGCCACAACTAAGACCTGACACAGCCAAATAAACGAATAAATATAAACAATTATTTCACTAATCCTTTTATTTCTCAAAATGTTCAGGGACAAAATTTGGTGTAACTTTTCACTCCAAGAGGCAAATCTTTAATAGTACAATTAGTTTGGATGTTTTTATCTATTTTTCCTCCCCATGACCTGTTCTAATGAACATGATATTATTGGTAGAAATTCCTGTGAATCATCTCCACGTCCTTTTCCATATATAAATTATATTCTCCAGGAAGCCAGCTCCTACACCAACTGACCAACCAGCCTGATAGTCTCAACATAGATTTTAAAACTGGTTTTCAATCCTGCTCATTCACTCCTGTTCTGGTGGAGTTGTAGTCCTTTACAAGTACTTAATTAGTTTTAATATAATATTAGATAAATTATCATTATAGTTCATTATATCTACTCATGCTTTTACCTGCTATAAAACAAAGCATAATAAAGTACACACATGATGCATAAAAATAGAATACAAATATACATTTCCATGCATCAATCTCCACGTTGACAGGCAAGACTTCTTTAGGAGTATTGCTGAGAGACTAGGATATTAAGAATATAATTATATTTAGTGTAATTTTTACTGCCTTAATACAATTAATGACATACTAAACATAAGCGTTCTGAAGGGCTTTCAAAATATATTTTAATGGCCTAAGTCTTACAGGTTATTGAATAACTCAGTAAATTTCTGATTGCTTGAGACCTCAAAAGTGATGGTTATATTTGACACAGGATGCATACATACATTTTCTGTTTTTTCTCTCATCATAAGTCAGTTTCAGTAGATGTTCCTTTAGAAATTGGAACATTTTGAGTTTCCTGAAGAGCCTTGAGAAATGTATTCTCAAAATTAATGAACCTAGATAAACAAAGTTAAAATATTTACCACATTTTGTTTGGGCATACATTCATTTCATATTCCCATTAATATATAATTGCTACATAATTAATAGTCTCATGAACAACAAAAGGGTGAAATACTTATTGTAATGAAATACCTCTGTAACCTCTGTAAATTTAGTCATTTACCATTCTTATATCTTCTGAAGTACTTTGCTTAGAGATACTGTATCCTTGGTAGCTGATTTGTATGTGCAGGGGGAACTGGGCTGGATATAATCATTATTTGACAAATGCCATCTGACTTTATGTTTGGGGACTATCAAATCTCTCCAATTGGAAATGTTCATGGCTGTCCTTTAGCTAAATCCAGCTGCTTGTTTTGAGTCCAGAACATTAAGAAAAGGAAAAATGCAGCTGCCAACCGAACACCACCAAACCATTATAATAGTCTGCTAGAAGAGGGCTGACCAGGTCTACGGCAAAATGAGACAACCACCTGAGTTGGAATGCTGAACTGTTGCAACTCCAAGATACCTGGATTTTTTTAACCTCATATTGGATACAATCTAAGGAATATGTTTATATTTGGTTCATGTATAATTTATAAGTTTTGATGACTGAAATTGGAAATGTATTAGTAACTTCCTACTAGCTTTATAAATTGGTACTGGGCTGTCACCATTACTCAGATTTTTTAAAATGTAACTTTACTCACTAGCCTTGAAGCTCCTTAAGGGCAAGGGCAACTTGTCTATTATTCATCTTTGTGCCACACACCTAGAACCTAGTGGATATTCAATAAATGTCCAGTGAGCTGAACTGACCTTGGCTGAGGAAAAGTACACAAAAATGACTAGACTGTAGGTTGCCTGACACAAAAGTAATTATCAAACTAAAAGTGAACTGAAGCCACATTACACATGAGAAAACAGGCTCTCCCCATATTCCTACTCTCAGGAATGTGGGTAAACTGTTTTCTTTATGCACAGTGCATCAAGAGGTTGATATACCTGCTAGTTCAACCTCTTTGAATCGGTTCACTAGGCTCCCACCTGTGGAATCACACCCCCGATTAACTCCATGACCTGAGGCCTCAGACCCGGGGAAAGTAGGAAAGGTACATATTTAGCCCACATCACCAAGGCAACAAAGTCAATGTACCTGAACATAGTAGAAAAACAAGCACAGATGATGTTGAATATTTTAAAAGTGTTCCCGATACCCACTGTAACCGTGGTCTGAAACATGGATCAATTATTTCTGAAACCTCACAATTAAAACTTCTCTAATATGTGTGTGTGCTTTGTTTTTCATCACTAACACTCCATAGGCAATTTTAGTCAATTAACATTATCTTAGTACCAAGAATAAAGATTCAAAGTTTGGTTTTGACATAAATAACTTATTTTCTTTTTAAGCATATAAGGAACTATAGACCTCAAATAGGCTGCCTGTCTCCCAAATGGGAGACGTCTGAATTTGAAACTAGTAAGTCAGCATGAAATGAGACTATCTGTTGAAGAAACCTACCCTGAAAATTCATTTATAATTATGCCACTGATTAGATTATTTACACTTTTATCCACCAGGAATAAATAATAAAATATTAAAAATATAGCAAGTTGTAGAATATAACTGTCATAACAAAGGTCAATACATAGGACTTAAAAAGGATATAGGAAGAAAAATATCAGGGCACCTCTATGGGCTAAGAAAGAAAAGATTTTGGCAGTCATAAGCATTCTAATTAATGATGAAGGAGGAAAAATTCTCCAAGCCCTACCCCAGCCCAGATGAAAGACTCCCCCAAATTATCAACCTTCCTTTACTCTAATCCATCTTCACCAAGAAACCGCCTGTTTACTAACTGTTTACCCTAAGCAGACTTACTACTATAAATTAATACACTTACATTCTAACATGGGATTCGCCAAGTCTTACAGGTTTTGTGGGAAATAGTTTCTCAGTCTGAGTCAGACCCTGGATCTGTACGCTTCACCTACGTTGTGAAAGCCCAGCTGCAACAGCCAGCCCAATGGTATCTCTCTTTTTACTATCCACCCTCACCTTTCTCACCAACTTCTAACTGTAACACAGGTCACCACAATCTTGTAAATGTCTGTATCCATCTGAAAAATAAAATCACATGTACTATATTTGTCTACAACCAAATGAAGATGGCTGAAACATAGTATAACAGCAATGCTGTTAGGAAGAAAGACCTGTTATCACTATATAAATTCACAGCTGCTGTTTAATTCTCAAAACAGCTTACTGTTCTTACTGAAGTAGGTTGATAGTCTTCACATGCCACTTATGATAAGAGATACACATTCTTTGGGGAATACAGTAGGGACTCAAATCTGGAAGTTCTGGGCATCTGTGGAGTATGATTTCACCCAGCTTCAAGAGACGGCATTAAATAAATTGAACCAAAATCTGATCAAGCCTATCTGTTTACGGGCTATATGAGGAATATAAAAACAAGTTAAATTACTTTACAGTGATACAATCAACAAAATCCAGAATGTGACAGGAAACTATAAGACAAAACAACTAGATTTCTTAAATAATTAAAGGGAAAACAAAAGAGGGGGAGCTTATAGATTAAAAGAGACAAATAAATAGCAACCAAATGCAATATAAGAACCTTGGCAGATACCAACTTCAAGCAAACCAATGGTTAAAAAAAATAAAAAGAGAAACAATTAAGTCCATTTGTCATATATCTGAAGAAATAGCTAAATGTTTAGGTGTGATAATGATATTGTGGTTATATTTTTAAAAGAAAACATATCTTTTAAAAATACATATTAAAGAAACTATGGATGAAATGATATATCTGAGATTTGCTTCAAAATAATTGGCGAGTGCAGTGGGAGGGAGTGAGACAGAGACAAAACAATATTGGACATGAATTGAAGCTGGGTGATGGATTAGAAAATCCAATATACTATCTACCCATACTTTTCTATGCTCAGAATTTTCCATAATGAAAAGTTTAAAAATGGAAATAGCAACAAAAAAAACACACACAAAAGAGAAGGGGTACTTCTAGGTGCCCTTGGGTAATGGGATAAAAATCCAAGTTTAATATATACACTATAATGTGTAAAATATATAGCTAGTGAGAAGATACTGTATAGCACATAGAGCCCAGCCTGGTGCTCATGACAACCTAGAGGGGTGGGATGGGGGGAGGTGGGAGGGAGGCTCCAGAGGGAGGGGATTATGTATACTTATGGCTGATCGACACTGTTGTACAGCACAAACAAATACAACATTTTAAAGCAGTCATCCTCCAATTAAAAAAAATAAAATGTTTTAAAAAACCAGTCTAGCTCCAGCCCCATTAATTGGTCAGATTTTCTGAGGCATCAGCCATATACTAGCAAGTTCATTTACCAAGTCTTGCCCTTCATCTTGCATCATTAGCCTAAGAAAGGACATTAAGTTGTCTTAATTAAGTTTGGTTACTTACCAGCTACCTTTTAATGTCCAACTTTGTAACCCAAATTTAACTTAAGTTTAAGAAAAATTAAAATAATTTTTGAAGCTAACAGAATTTTAGCATCTGTTGAATTTATTCAGCATAACCACAGAGGTATTGTCTTCATGCTGTCACACATAAACACAAACACAGATACAGATACAGCACAATATCCATTTTTAGCCCAAGTGTATTTCTTCTGAGGCTCATTTATATGTCTTCATATGCCACAGCCCATCATTTAAATAATGGATATTTTCAATGCCAATTCCTTTGTTGACTTTCTCACTGCAGAAGGAATAAAGCACATAAACATGTTGTTAAGTACTTTTACAGCTTACTCATGGTAAATGTAATTCAGGGTGCATTGCTCTTTTTTGCAATTATTGAGCCATATATAGGGAATTTATTTATATTACACTAACATGATCATCTTGGAGAAGGCAATGGCACCCCACTCCAATACTCTTGCCTGGAAAATCCCATGGACAGAGGAGCCTGGTAGGCTGCAGTCCATGGGGTCGCTAAGAGTCGGACACGACTGAGCGACTTCACTTTCACTTTTCACTTTCATGCATTGGAGAAGGAAATGGCAACCCACTCCAGTATTCTTGCCTGGAGAATCCCAGGGATGGGGGAGCCTGGTGGGCTGCCGTCTATGGGGTCGCACAGAGTCGGACACGACTGAATCGACTTAGCAGCAGCAGCAGCAACATGATCATCTACATTAAAATACATTACTCTGCTGAAGTTCATTCATGTCTTAAAGAAATTCTAGTGATCTAACTAGTAGGATCACAGAAACAGAGTAATGATGTTGCCAGACCAGGAGAACATCAAAGTGTTATAATTAACCCTGAAACAAAAGTAATAGGAATAATTTGGTCATCAAATGAGTTCCAACATTTTTAAGTATATTGACTATATTTTGATAAACTGAAAGTGAAAGTCACTCAGTCATGTCCAACTCTTTGCTACACCATGGACTATGCGGTCCATGGAATTCTCCAGGCTAGAATACTGGAAAATATATATACTGGAAAAATACTGGATTGGGAAAGGGTAGTCTTTCCCTTCTCCAGGGGATCTTCCCAACCCAGGGATCAAACTCAGGTATCCTGCACTGCAAGCAGAGACTTTACCAGCTGAGCCACCAGGGAAGCCCATGTTTTGGTAATGTACCGCTAATATTTCCTTAATATTTTATGCCACCAGGTAAAAATACAAGATAAATACTGTGTGGCACTAAATTATGTCACTGTTTTTAAAAACTAGCAGCAAAATACCTTTCCCCACACCTAAGTGAAATCACACTAAATACAAAAATTCCTAAAATACCACACACATACATATAATACAGCTGTGTTGGCACACAGGTTCTTTTCAGAGTGCTAAAGAAAGAATGCAATCTCAGAGAGGAAATAACTTTCAATGGCTTCCTAAGTCTTAGGAAAAATCAGAAATGAGGCTTCTGTGCATAAACATTTGTAAGACATGGTATGAACGAGAGCAAAGCTCACCTGTAACTCTGATTCCTCCTGCGTGTGCACTAAGTCACTACAGTTGTGTCCGACTCTCTGTGACCCTATGGACTTCTCTATCCCCAGGCTCCTCTATACATGGGATTCTCCAGGCAAGAATACTAGAGTGGGCTGCCATTTCCTTCTCTAGGGGATCTTCCCAACCCAGGGATCGAACCAGTGTCTCTTATGTCTAACCTGCATTGGTGGGCACGTTCTTTACCACTACTGCCATCTGGGAAGCCCCTTACTGCATAGGTTACCTATATCTGAAAAACTAAGGGGGACTAACAGGAGACTTACATATCTTCTGCAGACATCTTCATGACTCCAACACACAGAGCATGCTGTTTTCCTTCTGCCATGATTGCCTGAAAACACACAGCTAAGAAAACCATTTATATATCAAAATACCTTCGAGGGGGGTGTCACATTACTGCTTAAGCCGCTGGGAACCCAACTTGCATTTTCACCTAGTCCATTAACTCCTTGAAGGCAAGGACCTAGCATCATTTATGGGCACACTGCAAATATTCAATAAATGCTAAATGAATGGAATCTAATAATCATTCTCAGGTTTTGGGTCAAATGCTAATACTATAACCCAATGCTAACAAAAGAAGGAGGAGAAGAAGAAAAAGAAATCATGCAAAAAAAGGAGATAACATTTTTTGCATAAAAATATTAAAAAGAAATAAATATCCATTGTTCTAGTGCTTTAATCACTAAATGGTGGTTTTATATAAAGGATACATTAAAACAATAACTATATCCCCTATCTATCTTTAAGAGCCCAATGTAACTTGCAATCTCTCCAGAACAAACAGAATGTTCTTGGTTCATTTGAAGTGTCTAAAGTGGTAAAGATTACAGTCCATATTTTCAAAGTTTCAAGTGTACACAACACCTCTCTGTACTAGTTTTGCAGCTTTCCAACAGTCTATAATTATTTCAAAATAAAAGTAATTTAAAAAGTAAAGGCCAGACACTAGGAAAATTTTCCATTTAGGGGAAACTCCAGAACTTTATAAACTTTAAAAACTTAGAGCAATCATAAACATAAAAGGATAACCTGTCCTCAGAGAATATTTTTCTCCATTGGTTTTCAATTCATTCATTCATTTCTTCAATGTTCCACAGATATTTGAACACCTATTACATGACCAGTATCTATGTCAATACAAGCTGTTCCTAAGATATACAACTTACATTACCCCTTAGATATAACTTCCACAAGAGAGGACACCCTCTTCTGAGCACTCTTAAACCCATTCCAACGGCTGTCCCATTCCAGTGATTTCCCACCAAATATGGTTCCTTTCCTCAACCTGAGGCAAATGGTCATTTTATCTATGACAAAACAGAAGATATCATCTTGTCCAGACTAGTTGACAAAAAACTAATCTAGAATATGGCTGAAACAACACCAGAGAAATGGAAGGAATGCAGAATTATTCAGCTATGTCATGAGTTGAATAGATTCTTAAGGGCTATCTCTGACGTCAACGTTTCTCTTTGAGAAAACATGTTCCGAGGCCCAAACAACCAAGTTAAAAATGAATTTTTAAATAAAAGTTAATAGGGACTTCAAAATAAAGCAATAGGAATGGCCAATGGTTCCTGCTGCTGCTGCTGCTGCTGCTGCTAAGTCACTTCAGTCGTGTCCGACTCTGTGCGACCCCATAGACAGCAGCCCAGCAGGCTCCGCCATCCCTGGGATTCTCCAGGCAAGAACACTGGAGTGGGTTGCCATTTCCTTCTCCAATGCATGAAAGTGAAAAGTGAAAGTGAAGTCGCTCAGTCGTGTCCGACTCTTAGCGACCCCATGGACTGCAGCCCACCAGGCTCCTCCATCCATGGGATTTTCCAGGCAAGAGTACTGGAGTGGGGTGCCCTTGCCTTCTCTGGCCCATGGTTCCTACTAGTCACCAAAATTCCACCTGGTGCCTAAATTCTTTTCCCTTTTGAATGCTTTTTTCCCAGGGTAATTCAAATGTAAAAGTAGCAAGATGATGTTCAAATAAGTGATCCAATCATATCATATACAACCTCTCTATTAATAATCAGGAGTTTTATACTGTGTCCCAAGTCTCATAACACTGGGCCCTAACACAGCTGAAATGCAGCTGGGACTCTTTTTATTACTTGTTCTCACTTAACTTCTAACACAAAATAATGTTGCTTCCCACATCTTCAAATGTAAGCAGAAAGATATAACAGTAACTTCCAAAAGATATATCTAATGCTCTCTTGGATGTTAGTTCTTTCAGTGATAACAAGAATACAATGAACACATTTTTCAACAGAGCCTGGGAAGGATACAACAATCGTATCTACTGCAGCAGGGTAAAGTTTAGCTCCGGGAGAAGTTAAACCTGGACACATTATATTTGCTCCACTGAGTACAAATTTGATGGCTCCTTTGTCAACCTGCTGATGTGGCAGGATAAAAGGATCTAGAAGAAAAGAAATACATTACACCCATTAATAAAACTAAAGACTCAACAGAAAAAGGCAAATGACATGAACAAATACTTCCCGAAATTACAGTACTTTGACAGATGAGAAATAAAACTGAAACACATTCCTTCACTTATCAAATTGGCATATATTTTTGAGAAAAGTAATTACCAGTGCTAGCAAGAATGTCAGAAAACTGGCATTCCCATTTACTGCTAAAAGGCTTATAAATAGGTACAGGCTTTCTTTAGGACTACTAGGCAATATGTACAAATAGCCTAAACTAAACTCTTTGATTTAGTAATTCTACTTCTAGGACCTTATCCTAAGAAATAAAGGAGGAATGCGCAATATATTTAGGTAGAAAGATGCTCATTATAGCACTAATATTTATATTAGAAATAAACTGGAATCAACCTAAATGTCCAACAATTAAGAGATAAATGACTTAAAGTATATCTATAATATCCGTATAATAGAACCATGTTTTTGGAGAATATGTAATACCTTGGGAAATATTCATAATATATGACAAGTGAAAAAAAAAAACAATAAAAATTGCCAAAAAGATCAGTGGTTGCTAAGGGTTGGAGGAGGGGAAGAGGTGGGAGGGGTGAGTAGGTAGAAAAGAGGGGATATTTAGGGCAGTGAAACTATTCTGTAAGATATTGTAACAGTGGATACAGTGCCTGCTCAGTCACATCAGTCATGTCTGACTCTTTGTGACCCATGGACTGCAGCGACTTCACTTTTCACTTTCATGCACTGGAGAAGGAAATGGCAGCCCACTCCAGTGTTCTTGCCTGGAGAATCCCAGGGCCAGGGGAGCCTGGTGGGCTGCCATCTATGGAATCAGAGTCGGACACGATTGAAGTGACTTAGCAGCAGCAGCAGCAACAAACATTATTTTGTTTCTTAACACCTGGTCTTGACACTACTAAGAACTGGGACTCCATGCTTTCTCTTATATAGAATTCTCTCTATGAAGCAAATCTGGGTACAGATGTAAAAGCAAATGTTTACAGCACTTATTACACGCTTTGTGAATGTGTATGTGTGTAATTATCTAACTGTTGTCTATTCTCCTCACTAGACTGTTAGCTTCCTAGGCACAGGGACCGTGTCTGTCTTTGCTTCCTATCACATTCTCAATACCTAGCTCAGTGCCTGGCACAGAATAAGTTCAAAAACTATAAATATTTTTTGAATGAATGAATAAATGTTCTTTCTTGGGCTTTTGGAATGCATAATGAGAGAATATGCATTTTTCAGATTTACCACAAGACGGAGAAGGGGCAATCTTTTGAGTTTTATATTCCATATAACCTAGTACTAGTAAGTTAACTGTGGGAGTCCCTGGTGGCTCAGAGGGTAAAGAGTTTGCCAGCAATGCAGGAGACCTGAGTTCGATCCCTGGGTCGGGAAGATCCCCTGGAGAAGAAAATGGCAACCCACTCCAGTATTCTTGTCTGGAAAATCCCATGGACAGAGAAGCCTGGCGGGCTACAGTCCATAGGGTTGCAGAGAGTCAAACACGATTCAGTGACTTCACTTTCACTTTTCTTTCAATAAGTTAACTACCAGAAGTCACTTTCAACTCCTTTGTGTCTTTTCATATCCCCAAATACATATTTTCTAACAAGACTTACATTTGTGAAGTAGTCTTAGGGTTGGATAAAAAGGCCCTTCTCTTTGTCTAAAAAATAGTAACTCTCCATTTACTGTAAGGATTTCTATATGTTCATGGCTGTAAAACAAACATCACAAAGTACCAAGTTAGATATTTTCTTTCAAAAATGAATATGCCAAACATCCTTTAAACAATGTATAATATGAAGTATGCATATATAGAAATACAGTAAGGTTTAAAAAAAAATTTTCAGTAAAGATCCAGGCCCAAAAAAACCCCCACAAAACACTACTTAAATTAACACCAGTCCAGTAGAGAAAAATATGATCTGCTACAATTTTATTTCACATTTTATTACATATTTTAATTTCCTTGGTAGATAATTAATAAAACAAATCTCTAAAGCACAAGCTGAAATAAATCTGACTCTGAATAAAAACATTTAATTAACTCTTTAATAAAACAATCAGTACACAATGCCGCATTTTTCACATAGAAAAGCATGTGAAAATATAAATATTGATGTTTTAGGGTTACTCATTTAGAGTAGATAAATAGTTAATATAAAGATAATCAGTTATTATGAGTGCAGTCTAATTATATTATATTCAGCTTCTCTGAGTTTTACATGGAAAAAAAAACAAAGACTTACCATCGCACTATTTTGACAGGATCTTTCTTAGGCATGATTTGATTAAGCCATGGTTCAATACCTGGAAACTGTTCTATCAATTGATTCTTAATACCCTTTATAACTGAGGTTTTCAACTGGATGCAATTGGACACATTTTCTTTTTCATCAAATCTGCCAAATGATTTTTGCAAGGAAAAACAAAAAGCATTTCTAAAAAGACATAACAGAATAGCTAAAGGTATTTTTTAAATTATTTACCTATTCCCAAGCAAATATTTAGATGTTGAAAATAATTATGGAAGAAATTGCTTTTTAAAATACAATTTCCCTTTTATTCTGTCCAGCACAAAACCAGTGTCTTAATACAATATTAAACTGTCATATACACACAATTAGCTGGAGAGGGGCAGGGAAGGGGAAAGGATATGAGGCATATATAACACAATAAACTGAAATCAGCTACACAAATGCCTTTCCTGGAAAATCTTACTCAGTTCTACCCAGAAAGAAACAGATTCCCACCTATAACAAAATCTGTGAAAAACAAAACAAAATGAAAATACCCTCAAGCATTAGGATACAAATGACCAACCCAAACATTAACACAGAAAAGCAGCCCCTCCTACGCTATGTAATCTGTTGAGATTTTTTTGAAGTAATAATGACGGTATTTAACATCCCTAATTATTTTTGCTCAAAATGTCATGCACAAAACCCACCTTCCTTTGCCCATATTCCCCCTTTGCTTTTTGCGTCTACCAAATCTGCAAGGCAAAGCCACTAGGTACGTTGCAAAGAATTTTTTTCTTCCTCAACTGAATAGCCTATGGAGCAATCACGTTATTTTCAAGACAAGGTTAATCTGGCAGCTAGGCAATAGGTATGACAGTCCGCTAGCTTCCTGTCACCCAGACTCCTTCACTCCCATGACCCAGGAAGTCAAGCCTTCCCTTGTTCAGTTCCTAACTAGTAACCACATGGCAGAGAGAGCAGGGCTGTCCTCTTGCTAAAGAGGGCATGTCCCTAAATCACAGTGCAAGGATGTGATTGGTAGAATCCTAGGAATGGAGCTAGGACTGGGAAAGAGGGCAAATGAGAAAGAGGGGTAACGAGATAGAAAATGAGAGTGGGAGGACCCAACCTGATTGAAGATTAGGGGCGAAAAGCTTAAAAAAACGTTACAAGCATAGTACTGAGACAGAGACATATAGTGTTGAAAGCATGGTACTACAGAAAAACCTTAAAGAGTAAGGATGGCAGGGGTGGGGGAAAGAGAAAGAGAAGCTTTGCTCTTGTCCTCTTCCCCACCACCCACCCCCACCACCTTCGTGAGCAGCCGAGGGAGGCCACGGCATGTCCTTACTTCTTGAACATGATCCAAGGTGAAGGGGGCGACGATAGGGAAGGGCCCGGAGTGGGGAAGAAAAACTGAATTAGCAAGTGTCCGACAGATCCCCTTACAGGAGGAAGGCCGGCACTGACTGTCGGAACTATTGTCTTTATCCGGAAAGGGAGACAGGCAGCTGCACTTTACGGTGTTCAGAGACATTTCACTACTTCCGCTCCTCTAAACACGTCCGCGCTTTTGCTGGCCCTTTCTGGGTTACCGATCCCCATCCAGAGCCGGTAGCTGAAAGGGCGGGACTAGAAAAGGAAAACGAGATAGAGACATCATTCCAGTAGCAGAAAGAGAAGAACGGAGCACATGGGGCAATCAATCAAAGCCGTGGTTAAGGCCGGTGTGTCACTACGGGTTCCTCAAAGGGTCAAGATTCTTCCGAGTTTCATTGCTACCTGCTGTTTACTTTTTAGTGGGAAGGGGTCTTGTTCCCTGAAACAACCGAATGGATTGGTGCTTACCGACCAGCTTGAACCCGGGCAAACCGCTTGACATTATGTTAACGTACTCGTGGCCTTGCCAAATTTAGCAAATAAAAATACAGGACGCCCTGTACAGGACATTTGGATTTCAGATAAATGATGAATACTTTTTGGGTTTTTTTTTTTTTGTTTTTTGAGGTATAGCTATACCTCAAACATATTTAACACTAAAAAAAAAAAAAACTTGCTATCTGAATTTAATTTGGCATCCTGTATTTTAATCTGGCAGCCGTGTTCACTGACCACAGTGAGGTGCCCCCAAAGAATTATTCACGAGGTTACTGTCCCCTGCCTCACCTTCATAGGAGTTGAGCTATAAACCTAAAGAGGTACCTCCCTTGAATGGTAGAATGGCCTCTAGGCGATCAATACTAGACTAATCTAATTGAAGAGATAACAGATTAAACACGTTTTACCTGTAATTTTAAAAAGGAGAGCAAATCAAGGGTTTTGATCAGCAGAGAAAGCATGCGTGCGTTAGCCGCTCAGCCGTGTCGACTCTGCGACCCCATGGACTGTAGCCCTCCGGGCTTCTCTTCCATGGAATTCTTCAAGCAAGAATACGGGAGTGGGTTGCCATTTTCTTCTCCAAGAGAAAGCATAGAAAAATACAAAACCTGAATAAGCTCTACCCAGGCGGTGGGGTAGGGTGCATTGATCTGTAAAACAAATACAGCAGTCTCTTCCAGGAGCAAATACTCTGCTGGGGAAATGGACGCTTGGAGCAATCACAGCAAATAGCATTATGTGTTTGAATTGTACAACTAACAACTCACCTTGCCTTGATTCTATGGTAGCAACAATCTTCTGATTATAATTTAGCTTCCCATGAAGCTCTGCCCAGAAGGAACTCTGTTTTCAAATCATATCCACATGAACAACTGTAAATTAATAAATTGTCATTCGGTTTATAGCTCAGTTTCTTGTAAATGACTTTAGCATTAATCTGCTTTCCCAGCATTAGTCGACTCTTTAACATTGAAAATATTGTTTAGGAACATGCAAAACTGAAGCCCAGACCCCAGCTGTGGTTAGTGCTATACTGCTAACACTTCTTACAAAGCAGGAGAATATTACTGGCAACTCTCACATCATCCTAGAAGCCTGCCATGGAACAGCTAATACATCATAACAGCCATAAACAGTTATTATTAAGCAGTTTGAGGTGGGGGAAAGCAGATGTTTTGCATCCAATCTAAACATGGTAACACCATAGTAATAACAATGTATTCCACTAGCAAATAAATTTTAACTTGATGAACTCCCAAACTAAAAACTTCCCAGGTGGTGTTAGTGGTAAAGAACCCACCTGCTAATGCAGATTAGACATAAGAGACACCAGTTCCAACCATGGGTTGAAAGATCGCCTGGAGGAGGGCATGGCAGACCACTCCAGTATACTTGCCTGGAGAATCCCATGGACAGAGAAGCCTGGCGGGCTACAGTCCATGGGGTCACACAGAGTCGGACAGGACTGAAGCGACTTAGTACACAGCACAAACTAGTAACACCTTGATGAAGTTCCTAATTTCTTGAACTTCTTAATTTCTTTTAATTTTACTTTTTGGCTGCTGCACAGCTGTTCCTGAACCATTGGTGGAACCCGGGCCCCCCGCCTTGGAAGTTCAGAGTCTTAACCACTGGATAGCCAGAAACTAATTTTAGACTTATTAAAAAGTATTATGCTGAGTATTTGCAGTGCTAGAAATAATAGCCAACGTTTAATTCTATAAAAATTATACGTACTCTAGGGGACTTCCCCTGGTTGTCCAGCTGTTAAGATTCAGCGTTTCCACTGCAGGGGGTTGCAGGTCTGATTTCTGGTTAGGGAACTAAGATACTGCTTGCCTCCAGTCACAGCCAGAAAGTAAAAAAGGAAAAAGAAATTATACATACTCTAAATTATAACAAATCCCACATGCATGGAATAGACATATAGCTATATGTGCATACATATTTTAATCCACTTTCATATACTCTGATAATCACAGAGACCAAATCTGAAGTATTAATATAACAAACGCCAAGTTAGGTCATTAGTATTAATGAGGGAGGTATTTAGTTCTGTATGCGTGCATGAACACCTTTATTCATAACCCACCTACACAGATACATAAGCAGGGTCCACTTTTCACTGCAGTGTGTTTCTGGTTTTGCGTTGTTCAGAGGATCATTGTAAAGTGGCTTCTGTTTTTCCAAGACTACAATTGGGGGTTTACTCCTGACAGAACTCATCTTCAAAATAAATCACTGCTACAACAAACAGCGTGTCATAAAAGAAGAAATATCTCAAAATAAACCTCTTCAAAAACTGAAACAATGAACTTCATTTATTCACACAATAGTTGTAAAGGACCTTGATGTTTTAGACATATATGCTGTCTCTACTATATTTGATGCAGAAATGTTCTACGCAGTTTATTTTACAAGAGACCTCAATGTACATGCAGCACAGGACACAGAAAACCCAACTCTAGCATACATTTTACTAAAACAAGTAACCTAGCTATAATAAGCTTTAAACATTGCAGGATTGTATTTGTCGTCTTAGAATTTTGAAAGAATTTTGTAGGGGCATCTTGACATGAGGCTCAAAAATGCTGCCCAAGGAAGCTTACAGCGAGGCCTCCTTTTCTTCTTCAACTTCCTCAAGCAACAAGCAAGGCACCAAAACCCTTCAGTGAGTGCAAGTCGCTCAGTCGTGTCTGATTCTTTGCGACCCCATGATGGTCTATACAGTCCATGAAATTTTCCAGGCCAGAATACTGGAGTGGGTAGCCTATCCCTTCTCCAGGGGATCTTCCCAACCCAGGGTTCGAACCCAGGTCTCCCGCATTGCAGGTGGATTCTTTACCAGCCGGGTCACCAGGAAACCCTTTAGAGTGTCCAGTAAAAAATGGTTTCTTTAGGAGGTGGGCCATAGCTTTGAACACTGTGGGAGGTACTTTCAATGCAAGAAAGAATTGGACCACTGGATCTCTCATCTCAGAATCTGCAGCCTGTGTAGTCTTCCCTTAAGGTCACTTTTCCCACAAACTGCCCCTCAGCCATATACTTTAGAGCCCCCTGCAGCCTGGCTTTATATCCCCCACAAGATCAAGACATACCTAAGAATCACACCACTACCCCCACCTATCAATCACTCTGCAGACCACAAGTGAGAAAATACACTGGCCCAGCCACTGCCTGGATCTTTCCATACAGAACAATATAAGGAACACCAACAAAACAGCCTCTCCTACCTCCAGTCCCAAATACAGTTAAATCTGGGGAAAGCTGAGAGACCCCTGTTTATCAGAACTGTCAGAACTAATCATCTTGCCAAATTTATAGTAAGCCAAACCCACTGTGCCTCACTCAAATCCCTTATCTCTTTTGTCATTGTCCAAGGGGCTTCCCTGATAGCTCAGTTGGTAAAGAATCCGCCTGCACTGCAGGGAGATTCCAGTTTGATTCCTGGGTCGGGAAGATCTGCTGGAGAAGGGAAAGGCTACCCACTCCAGTAGTCTGGCCTGGAAAATGCCATGGACTGTATAGTCCATGGGTTTGCAAAGAGTTGGACACGACTGAGCAACTTTCACTTTCACTTTCAGTATGTAAGCACCCAGTTCAGTGTTTTTGCTATGTGATCTTGGGCAAGTGGCTGGAACCCTTGTGCCTTTCTTCTCAGCTACAAAATAAAGGCTCTACTTTCTGAGGCTGTTATGAGAATTAAATGAGAGAATCCATGCAAAGCGTTGTTAAATTATTTGTATTGTTGTTATTAAACTACTGTTGTTGTTATTCTGCTTCTCTAACTTCATTCCTACATTCCTCTGTGCTTCTCCTCCTGCCACCTGTGCTCTCATTTCTACCTTAACTTCCAGGTGCTTCCGAAGCCTCCCTGGAACACCATCCCAAGATTAACAAACTCTCCTACCCATCCTCCAACTCATCCCTGAGTGTCCACTGATACTCCTGGCTTTCCCCTGAGGTTGGAAATTCCCTTTCAGCCCTTTCCAGTGAAAGTGATTCTCATCAAGACACTGCATTTACTGGGGAGTCAGGAGGTGACCCGGCATCCTCTTCCAGCCACACTACAACTTCCAAACGATTCCTCCTTCACCCTCAGGTAAAACACACAACACAACCCTGATTCTTCTTCCTCTAAGCTTCAGACCATCTGGTTACGTCTCGACTTCCTCTGTGTTGTCCTCTACTCACGGTTCGTTGAAGGCTTCTCCTGTGCCTCAGCCGTAAAGAATCCGCCTGCAATGCAGGAGATGAAGGTCCAATCCCCGGGTCAGGAAGTTCCCCTGGAGGAGTGCATGGCAGCCCACTCCTGTATTTTTGGCTGGAGAATCCCCATGGACAGAGGAGCCTGGCAGGCTAGAGTCCATAGGATCGTAAAGAGTCAGACACGACTGAAGCAACTGAGCACACACACACTCATTCGTTCATTGAAGATCCTGGTTCATTTCATTTTCTACTACTCTTTGTCTCCTTCTCTTAATCTTCCCCAATTACACTGACCACCATGCTATTTTCCAACACACCACATCCTAGGGTTTTTGCACTGTTTGCTCACATGTTAGGTCTTCTCACTGGTTGGTCCTTCTACCTGGAAGCTGTCTGTGTCTGCATGCATGCTCTGTCATGTCTGACTCTATGCAACCCTATGAACTGTAGCCCACCCAGTTCCTCATTTCCTCCTCCAGGGGATTATCCCAACTCAGGGATCAAATTCACATCTCCTGTGCCTGCTGCATGGCAGGCGGAGTCTTTACTGCTGAGCCATCTGGTCTACCTGGAAAATTCTACCTCAGATCACCATATAATTCTCACCTCCTTCAGACCTTGGCTCAAATGTTACCTTCTCGGTAAAGTATTTCCCTAATCTTTCCATTTAAAAATGTCATCCACTCACCCCCCATTCCTTTCCTTAGTTCAATTTTTCTATAGCATGTCTCACTTTCTAACATACTATAAAATTTATTATATTATTATTTATTATGCTTCTCTGCTAAATTGTAAGCTCCACAAAGACAAGGATTTGTCTATTTTTTTGTTCACTTTTATATCCAAGTTCTTGGCACAAGGTAGACATTCAATAAATACTCATTGAATGAGCAAATGAAATACCACTCTGGCTACCACGAAATTTCACTGTTCCTCACTATGGCAACAATCTTTGATTAAGTTGCCTCTACTCACCATCTCTAATTCATCTCCTCCTATTTTTTCCTGAGCCTGCTCCAGTCAGGCTTTTGTCACCACTGTGCCACTGAAACACCTCTCATTGATCAAGGTTACCAGTGACCTCTATCTTGCCAAAACCACACATCATTCCCAGTTCTGATTTTGCCCAAACTCTCAGTAGTACTTGAGTTGACCATGATCTCCTTTTTGAAACAGTTTGGTACCTTAACTTCCTTAACACAACCCTCTCCTGATTCTATTTATCCCACAGTGGTTCAGTTCAGTCGCTCAGTCCTATCTGACTCTTTGCAACCCCAAGAACTGCAGCACACCAGGCCTCCCTGTCCATCACCAACTCCCGGAGTTCACTCAAACTCATCTCCATTGAGTTGGTGATGCCATCCAACCATCATCCACTGTAGTCCTCTTCTCCTCCTGCCCTCAATCTTTCCCAGCATCAGGGTCTTTTCCAATGAGTCAGCTCTTCGAATCAGGTAGCCAAAGTATTGGAGTTTCAGTTTCAGCATCAGTCCTTACAATGAACATTCAGGACTGATTTCCTTTAGAATGGACTGGTTGGATCTCCTTGCAGTCCAAGGGACTCTCAAGAGTCTTCCCCAACACCACAGTTCAAAAGCATCAATTCTTCGGTGCTCAGATTTCTTTATAGTCCAAATCTCACATCCATACATGACTACTGAAAAAACCATAGCCTTGACTAGATGAACCTTTGTTGGCAAAGGAATGTCTCTGCTTTTTAATATGCTGTCTAGGTTGGTCATAACTTTTCTTCCAAGGAGTAACCCTCGTTTTATTTCATGGCTGCAATCACCATCTGCAGTGATTTTGGAGCTCCAAAAAATAAAGTCTGTCACTATTTCCACTGTTTCTGTATCTATTTGCCATGAAATGATGGAACCGGATACCATTATCTTTGTTTTCTGAATGTTGAGCTTTAAGCCAACTTTTTCACTCTCCTCTTTCACTTTCATCAAGAGGTTCTTTAGTTCTTCTTCGCTTTCTGCCATAAGGGTGGTGTCATCTGCGTATCTGAAGTTATTGGTATTTCTCCCGGCAATCTTGATTCCAGCTTGTGCTTCTTCCAGCCTAGCATTTCTCATGATGTACTTTTCATATAAGTTAAATAAGCAGGGTGACAATATACAGCCTTGAGGTATTCCTTTTCCTATTTGGAACCAGTCTGTTTTTCCATGTCCAGTTCTAACTGTTGCTTCCTGACCTGCATACAGATTTCTCAAGAGGCAGGTCAGGTGGTCTGGTATTCTCATCTCTTTCAGAATTTTACAGTTTATTGTGATCCACACAGTCAAAGGCTTTGGCATAGTCAATAAAGCAGAAGTAGATGTTTTTCTGGAACTCTCTTGCTTTTTTGATGATCCAGCGGATGTGGGCAATTTGGTCTCTGGTTCCTCTGCCTTTTCTAAAACCAGCTTGAACATCTGGAAGTACATGGTACACGTATTGTTGAAGCCTGGCTTGGAGAATTTTGAGCATTACTTTACTAGCGTGTGAGATGGATGCAGTTGTGCAGTAGTTTGAGCATTCTTTGGCATTGCCTTTTTAGGGACTGGAATGAAAACTGACCTTTTCCAGTCCTGTGGCCACTGCTGAGTTTTCCAAATTTGCTGCCATACTGAGTGCAGCACTTTCACAGCATCATCTTTCAGGATTTGAAATAGCTCAACTAGAATTTCATCACCTCCACTAGCTTTGTTTGTAGTGATGCTTCCTAAGGCCCATTTGACTTCACATTCCAGGATGTCTGGCTCTAGATGAGTGATCACACCATTGTGATTATCTGGGTAATGAAGATCTTTTTTGTACAGTTCTTCTGTGTATTCTTGCCACCTCTTCTTAATATCTTCTGCTTCTGTTAGGTCCATACTATTTCTGTCCTTTATTTTGCCCATCTTTTCATGAAACGTTTCCTTGGTATCTCTAATTTTCTTGAAGAGATCTCTAGTCTTTCCCATTCTATTGTTTTCCTCTATTTCTTTGCATTGATCACTGAGGAAGGCTTTCTTATCTCTCCTTGCTATTCTTTGGAACTCTGCATTCAAATGGGTAGATCATTTCCTTTTCTCCTTTGCTTTTCACTTCTCTTCTTTTCACGGCTATTTGTAAGGCCTCCCCAGACAGCCATCTTGCTTTTTTGCATTTCTTTTTCTTGGGGATGGTCTTGCTCTCTGTCTCCTGTACAATGTCATGAACCTCCGTCCATAGTTCATCAGGCACTCTTTCTATCAGATCTAGTCCCTTAAGTCTATTTCTCACTTCCACTGTATAATCATCAGGGATTTGATTTAGGTCATACCTGAATGGTCCAGTGGTTTTCCCTACCTTCTTCAATTTAAGTCTGAATTTGGCAATAAGGAGTTCATGATCTGAGCCACAGTCAGTGCCTGGTCTTGTTTTTGCTGATTGTATAGAGCTTCTCCATCTTTGGCTGCAAAGAATATAATCAATCTGATTTCAGTGTTGACCATCTGGTGATGTTCATGTGTGGAGTCTTGTGTTGTTGGAAGAGGGTGTTTGCTATGACCAGTGCGTTCTCTTGGCAAAACTCTTTTAGCCTTTGTCCTGCTTCATTCCGTATTCCAAGGCCAAATTTTCCTGTTACTCCAGGTGTTTCTTGACTTTCTACTTTTGCATTCCAGTCCCCTATAAGGAAAAGGACATCCTTTTGGTTGTTAATTCTCCTCCTCTATTCAGCATTTTCTTATTGGATTGCTCTAGGACTCAGTCTGTGACTCTCTTGTCCATGTTTTTTCCCTTGGTTACACTAAAAAGCCAGTTTCATACCTATAAATACCATCTGTATACCTTTTATGTCCAGTTTTAAATCTCCAATCTGGAAATCTCCTCTACACTTCAGACTATCCAAAGTTAATATCTCCACTTGAATAGCAGACGTTGGAAAACAATTCATATCCAAAATAGAATTCTTAATTTCAGCCCCTTCCCCAACATGCAGTCATCCTCATCTCAATAAATGGGAGTTCCATCCTCATATTTTCTTGTGTCAAATATCCATGAAGCCCTCTCTTTCTCACACATCCTTCACTTAGTCCATTACAAAATACTATCTCTATCAAATATTTTTACTTTCAAAACTTATCCAAAATCTGATCACTTCTCACATACCTCCAACAGTATGACTTTAGTCAAAATCACTATCGTCTGTCACCTTGACTATCATACTTGTCTCTTACTTGTTTTGCCTTTTTGCTTTCATTTCTTATGCCTGCCCCCTTACAATCTATTTTTTACACAGTAGGTAGGATGAACCTTTTAAAACATAAGTCAGATCCTCTGACTCTCTTGCTCAAAACCTTCAGCGGCTTCCCATCTCAGTTATAACAAGATCCAAGGTCCTCCTGCCCTGAAGGCCCTACACGGTTCAGCCCCCTCCACCCCTCCATCTACTATTACTCTCCCCTTCCCTCCCTCTGCTCCAGCCACACTGGCTTTTTTGCTACTTTACAAGTATGCCAAGTATGGTCCCTTGCTTCTCAGAGTCTTATTTTTTTTCCATTGGGCCTTGGATGAATAGAAATAAATTAATCAAATCTTTTATTGATGGCACAGTCTCTTATTTTTTAATATAAATTTATTTATTTTAACTGGAGGTTAATTACTTTACAATATTGTATTGGTTTTGTCATACATCAACATGAATCCACCACAGGTATACATGTGTTCCCCATCCTGAACCCCTCTCCCTCCACCCTCCCCGTACCATCCCTCTGGGTCGTCCCAGTGCACCAGCCCCAAGCATCCAGTATCGTGCATCGAACCTGGACTGGCAACTCGTTTCATATATGATATTATACATGTTTCAATGCCATTCTCCCAAATCTTCCCACTCTCTCCCTCTCCCACAGAGTCCAAAAGACTGTTCGATATTTCTGTGTCTCTTTTGCTGTCTCGCTTACATTCTCTTATTAATCCAAGCATATTCACTTTTAGTTAGTTGTTTTTAATAATGTAACAAGCATCCATGAACTTAATAACTAAATCTGACTATATGGCCCCCAATCTCATTCGTCTGCCTCCCCTCAGCACCTGGCAAAGGATCATCATCCTGAATCTTGTGTTCATCATTTTGTGGTGCTCTATTTAATACAGTTTTACTTTATACATACATGTTGTTGTTGTTTAGTCGCTAAGTTCTGTCTGACTCTTTGTGACCCCGTGGACTGTAGCCTGCCAGGCTCCCCTGTCCATGGGATTCTCCAGACAATACTGGAGTGTTACCATTCCCTTCTCCAGGAGATCTTCCCTACCCAGGGATCAAACCTGCATCTTCTGCATTGCAGGCGTATTCTTTACCACTGAGCCAGGGAAGCCCACCCATATATTCACAAACATATATGATATATATATATAAACATAAATATATGTTATATACGTGTGTGTATGCATACATATGTGGATATGAGTCTTTCTTTCTTAAAGTATATATATATATTTTATATATATAAGTATATGTATTTATATTTTTATATTATATATTTATATATATAAGTGTATATATTTATATTTTATATTATATATATTTATATATAAGTATATATTTTTATATTTTATATTATATATGTTTATATATATAAGTATATATATTTATATTTTATATTATATATATTTATATATATATAAGTGTATATATATATATATATATAAAAACTTTCTGGTGGCATGGTACAGCATGTGGAATCTTAGTTCCCCCACCAGGGATTGAACCTGAGCCCTCTGTGTTGGAAGTGCACAAACTTAACCATTGGACCTCCAGGGAAGCTCATCTTAAAGTATGTTATTTATTATAACTTATTTTAACTTTATAGAAAGGTTATTAGGTTGTAGCTGTATGTACTCTTTCAGAACCTAATTTTTCCTCCTTAATATTTACTTTTCTAAGATTCATCTGTGTATCTTTGCATATTACTATAGTTCATTCATTTTGATTGATGTATAATATTTCATTGTGTGAATAACACTTCAGGGTCTTGCCACTTTTCCCCTTTTCCTAGAACGACTTCTCTTAGATATCTACTTGTCTCTCTCCCTCCCTTCACTCATGCCATTATTCAAAGGCCACCTCATCCTGCTCCTGCTGCTGCTGCTAAGTCGCTTCAGTCGTGTCCGACTCTGTGTGACCCCATAGACAGCAGCCCGCCAGGCTCTGCTGTCCCTGGGATTCTCCAGGCAAGAACACTGGAGTGGGTTGCCATTTCCTTCTCCAATGCACGAGAGTGAAAAGTGAAAGTGAAGTCGCTCAGTTGTGTCTGACTCTTCGCGATCCCATGGACTGCAGCCCACCAGGCTCCTCCGTCCATGGGATTTTCCAAGCAAGGGTACTGCGGTGGGGTGCCGTTGCCTTCTCTGCACCTCATCCTAACACTATCTAAAAGAATGCCCCATTTTACACTCTCTCTTTTACTCTTCTTTACCTTTCCCCATAGTACTATCACCCCTTCCCTGAATATTCTTGCTTTGCCTATCCGTATCCACTTTCCCCCTTTCCACCCTGCTCTGTGCCCTGCAGTAGATTTTAATGATTAAACCATATCAATCCTTCATTTTAAATGTACCTCTCTTTTCTGCCAGTACCCTGACTGACAGGACTGCCTGATGTTACTTACCTATCTTTTTGTTGATTGTTTCCCCCACTAAATGGTAAATGCCAAGAATCCCTGCTATATTACCAAGGCCTAGATTGGTGCTGAACTCATAATCAGCGTGCAATAAATATTTAAGTGAATTGCTCATACACAGACTATCATATTTTAAATGCTTACACACAAAAATTGCCTGCATATATCCCTTACAAACAAATGCCAATATTTCTTTGAGCTATATACCTAGTAGAATAGTAAAGTTGAGGCCTAAGTGGATATTTAATTTAGTAGATAGCACCAAATTGTCTCCGTTCTCCAATAGAAGGAGCCAGGGCTCCATGGAAAAATGGCTGACTCTAAGACTGGGGCAGGGAAAATATAAAATGAGCCAAGAGCAGGAGCACCGTACTTTTTTTTATTATATAAAACTGAACAAGCAGATAAAAAAAAAAACCCTTTATAGATGTATGTCAAAGGGATACAGGAGCCAACTGAAAGAGCTTTCAATGGCCAAATTTGAAACAATTTGAGTAATAAAATTAAATATCATTGGATTATAATTCAAAGTATAGAATAAATATTAACAAATCCATACTGATATTAACAAATGATCGAATAAATAAATAAAAGGAGAGTAGATAAATCTCCTGTACAGAAGAATTCCAAATAATTTATGTAGATAGTTTCTCAAGCCAGGGGAGCATAACTGCCCACTCCTTAAGTGTAGGATGTGCATAATAACTTCCTTATAAACAGTGGAGTTTGTAAAAAGAGAAAAAGAGGAGTGTTGCAATAGAAAAACAAGCCAAACACTGCCTCAGCCAGGCACTCAAGGTTCACTCATCAATGATAAGTCAAGTTGAGAACATGTACCCTTGCTGTGATGTATAATTATGGAAAATGCATTAGACAAACACAAACTGAAGGATATTCTACAAAATATCTGACCAGACTCCTTAGAACTGTCAAGGTCGTCAAAAACAAGGAAGGTCTAAGAAATGGTCACAGCCAAGAACAGCCGTAAGTGATATGATCACTAAAGATAATGTGGATTTTGGGTGGGGTCCTGAAAGAGAAAAGGGGGCATTTTGGTAAAAACTAAGGAAAACTGAAAAAAAATATGGACATATAGTTAATAATAGTGTATCAATATTGGCTCATTATTGGATGGCATCACCGACTCAACGGACATGAGTTTGAGCAAACTCCAGGAGATGGTGAAGGACAGGGAGGCCTGGTGTGCTGCAGTCCATGGGGTCGCAAAGTGTCAGACACGATTGAGCAAGTGAACAACATGAGTTAACTAGTTGTGATAAATGTACCATAGTAATATTAAAAATAGAAAAAACTGGATACAGGGTATATATATGAGCTCTCTGTAATATTCTTATGTCTTTTCTGTCAATCTGAAACTATACTAAAAGAGCTTGTTAAATGTTTAGAAAATACCCTATCAGGATGGCTATAATTAAAAATACAAAAAAATATCATGTGTTGGCAAGGATATGGAGACACTGGCACCCTCACACATCACTGTGGGAAGACAAAATAGTACAACTTTGGAAAACAATTTAGCTGTTCCACGTAGTGTTAATTAGTTTAAAAGTGTTAGTCGCTCAGTCGTGTCCAACTCTTTATGACCCCATGGACCGTAGCCTGCCAGGCTCCTCTGTCCATGGCATTCTCTAAGGAAGAACACTGGAGTGGGTTGCCATTCCCTTCTCCAGGGGAGCTTCCCCACCCAGGGATCAAACCTGGGTCTCCTGCACTTGAGGCAGATTCTTTATCATCTGAGCCACCATGGAAGCCCAATGTTAACTATGGAGTTACCAAATGGTCCAGCAATTCCACTCCTAGGCATCTACCCAAGAAATGAAAACATAGCCCCACACAAAAGCTTGTACATGAATGTTCATAGCAACATTATTCATAATAGTTAAAAAGTAGAAACAACCCAAATATCCTTCAGCTGGTGAAATAAACAAATCTGACTTACCCATACAACAGAATATGATTCAGCCATAAAAATGAAGAATTCTGAGACATGTTACTACATGGATGAGCTTTGAAAATATTAGGCTAAGTAAGAGAAGCCAATCACAAAAGCCACATATTATATAGCTCCATTATATGAAATGTCCAGAATAGACAAGTACATAGAGACAGAAAGTAGATCAGTGGTTGCCAGGGTACGGGGAAAGGTGGGAATAGGATGTGTCAGCTAATGCATACAGGAGTCTTTTTTTTTTCCTGCAGCAAAGAGCTCAGTTTTTTATTAAACATGTTACCAAAAAGGTTTAGTCAAAAAAGCCAAAGCCCGTGTCATCAAGAGACTCGTCAGATTCTTCTTTATTTGCTTCTACTTTTTTCTCCTCAGCTGGGGCAACAGTGGGGGAGGGGACAAGACCTCCTGCCACGGCAGATCCACCAGCCCCCACATTGCAGATGAGGCTTCAGATGTTGACATTGGCCAAAGCCTTTGCAAACAAGCCTGGGCAGAAAGGCTCAACATTTACACCGGCTGCTTTAATGAGGGCATCGATCTTATCCTCCGGGACTGTCACTTCACTGCTGAGCAGGATGAAGGCCAAGCAGATGCAGGTGAGCTCAGAGGCCATGCTGCAGGTGAATGCTAAGCAGGGGCTGCCTGAAATGGTTATAGTGGCTGGATGAAGTCAGGGCCTCACCTCAACACTGCCTTAGCTTCCTCAGAAGGACCGATCACTTTAGAGGCAGCTGAGGAAAGGGACAGGATGTCTTTATGGGGTGGTGACTGTGTTCTAAAATTAGAATGTGACAATGGTTGCACAACTCTGTAAATATACTAAAACCATTGAATTGTGCGCTTTAAAAGGGTGAATTTCATGGCCTATAAATTCTATCTGGAGAAAGCTGTTATCCAAGGGACTTGAACCAGAAAAGAATTCTAAAGTGTGTTAATTCAGGGGGCCCTTTTTCTGTTTTTAATTTCCAATGTTATTGTATTGTGATCAGAGAATGTCATTCCTATGATTTCTGAATTTTTGCAGACTAATAAATGAGTTATTTCTGAAAACGTTCTTATGGGTATTTGCAAAAATAAATGCATTTTATATTTGTACAAGGCAATCTCATATATTGTGGAAAATTCTGAAAGAGATGGGAATATCAGACCACCTGATCTGCCTCTTGAGAAATCTGTATGCAGGTCAGGAAGCAACAGTTAGAACTGGACATGGAACAACAGACTGTTTCCAAATAGGGAAAGGAGTACGTCAAGGCTGTATATTGTCACCCTGCTTATTTAACTTATATGCAGAGTACATCATGAGAAATGGTGGGCTGGATGAAGCACAGGCTGGAATCAAGATTGCCGGGAGAAATATCAATAACCTCAGATATGCAGATGACACCACCCTTATGGCAGAAAGTGAAGAAGAACTAAAAAGCCTCTTGATAAAAGTGAAAGAGGAGAGTGAAAAAGTTGGCATAAAGCTCAACATTCAGAAAACGAAGATCATGGCATCTGGTCCCATCACTTCATGGGAAATAGACGGGGAAACAGTGGAAACAGTGTCAGATTTTATTTTGGGGGGCTCCAAAATCACTGCAGATGGTGTTTGCAGCCATGAAATTAAAAGACGCTTACTCCTTGGAAGGAAAGTTATGACCAACCTAGACAGCATACTGAAAAGCAGAGACATTACTTTGCCAACAAAGGTCTATCTAGTCAAGGCTATGGTTTTTCCAGTGGTCACATATGGATGCGAGAGTTGGACTATAAAGAAAGCTGAGCACCGAAGAATTGGTGCTTTTGAACTGTGGTGTTGGGGAAGACTCTTGAGAGTCCCTTGGACTGCAAGGAGATCTAACCGGTCCATCCTAAAGGAAATCAGTCCTGAATATTCATTGGAAGGACTGATGTTGAAGCTGAAACTCCAATACTTTGGCCACCTGATGTGAAGAGCTGACTCATTTGAAAAGACCCTGATGCTGGGAAATATTGAGGACAGGAGGAGAAGGGGACGACAGAGGATAAGATGGTTGGATGGCATCACTGACTCAATGGACATGGGTTTGGGTGAACTCCGGGAATTGGTGATGGACAGGGAGGCCTGGCGTGCTGCAGTTCACGGGGTCGCAAAGAGTCGGACACGACTGAGTGACTGAACTGAACTGAACTGAATCTCATATATATGTACACACATATATATACTCAACCTTGTTAAGTAGTGGTATGAGCTTCTCTATATCCTTACTTATTCACATGATCTGATGATTTCTTAGAGAAATACCTCACTTCAAATATGTCTGAAAGTCTGCCCAGCAACCCCAGTACTTATGTCTTATTAAGTTATTCTGAACTATTTCAAACCTTCTCCATGTTTCTCAAAGTTTTGCCACCCTTCCCCTAACCATCACATCCTACTTTATATATAAGATACAAAGGAAGATTGGATTGCCTTCATCTGCCTGGTACCAAACATACAACTTAAAACTGTCTACCCTCATCCCGTTCCATTTAACTTTTTTTTTTTTTTTTTTACTGTTTCTTTGCTCACCGCTATTTCTATTTCACATCATCCTCTTTTTCAGATTCATTTATTTCATTTTACTGTAGTTGGGCTTCCGTGTTGGCTCAGACAGTAAAGAATCTGCCTTCAGTGCAGGAGACACAAGTTCAATCCCTGGGTGGAGAAGAGTCGCTGGAGAAGGGAATGGCAACCCACTCCAGTATTCTTGCCAGGAGAATCCCATGGACAGAGGGGCCTGGTGGGCTACAGTCCATGGGGTCACAAAGTGTCGGACACGACTCAGCGACTAACACTTTCACTTGCTATAATACTTACCTGAGTAATTCATAAAGGTTCTGAATATGCCTACAATGTGTTCTGAATATATCAAAAAATTAGAATCTGCAAATTGGAGCTTTGTTCCTTGTATTACTTCACTCCTCATCCTTCCCCACTCAGGGCCAGTCATTCTATTTATTTATTTATTTTTTGAGCAAAAAAGTCTTTTATTTCCTCCCACATTTCAGCTCTCCACTTTTTGTAACATCTCTTCCAACTCAGAATCAAGGCCCAAGAAGTTGATCCACACCTGAGAGCGAGACGGAAACTAGGCTAGAGCCCTCAGAGCTGGGTTCTAGACCAGTGGGACTCCCGGCGCGGATGGAAGCACGCTGCAGTGAGACAGCAGAGGCCACAGAACAGAATCAGGGAGAAGCCCAAAGCCAGCAGCTGAGAGCCACACAGAATCAGCTCCTCCGAGGTGAGCAACTTGATGAGCACGAGACCTTTGTGGCTCCAGACACTGACACACTCCTCAGCCATTCTAGGGCTCAGGGTGGCATTTCTTGCTCCCTCCTCTGAGCAGGGTATCGGTGGCTGGCTGGAGGGCAGGATTTCTGGAGTAGCACTAAACTACAGGCAGATTCCTGGGGTCCTTTCTGTGGTCACCCTGGCCGTAACGAGCACCAGCTTTCCTGCAAAAGATCCTTTCAATCCCATCGGGCTACCCTGGACCTGGGCTTGGAATGTCTGGGTCTTGTTCCTGTCTGGACCATCTCCAAAGTTCAAGGTGGCCAGTAAGCCCACGACATGAGATCCACGCCCCTTCCTTGTGACTGTCCCATTCACCGGGCACAGGGCCAGCTGGCCAAAAGATCTCAAGGAGACCCAGTCCTGGGAGATGTCAGGGCTGTGCAGGTCAGTTCTGTGGGTGAGGAGGAAGCCACCAAGACCCAGGCCAGAAAGGCCAAGAAGCAGCAGGATCAAAGTGGCACAGACCAGAGGTGGGTGGTGGGCCAGGAAGAGATGCAGGTAGTGCCCTGCCTGGCAGATGCCCATGGAGAGCAGAGGGGTCTGAGCCTTCAGAGCCTGTGCTTGCAGCCGGTCTGAGACCGGCGACCCCCCCGCCGCCCCCCCGCCCCGGGACATCACGGGTGGAGTTGCGAAGGGGCAGGGTCCGTGCTCCCACCCAGTCGCCCCACCCAGCCTCCCAGTCATTCTATTTACAGTCATCCCTCGGGATCCACAGAGGATTGGTTCCAGGACCCCAATGGATGCCAAAATCCTCAGATGCTCAACTCTCCTATAAAATGGCATGGTATTTGCATATGACCTATGCACATCCTTCCCTGTACTTTATTATTATATTTGGAGTGTATTTATTTTTATTGAGGTAATGTTGATTTATAATATTAAATAAGCTTCATATGTATATTATATTTCTACTTCTGTATACCCTACAACATGCTCACCACCAAAAATTTAGTTTCCATCCATAACCTTACAGTTGATCTCCATTTCATCCTCCCCACCTTCTTCTGGTAACCACTAGTCTATTCTCTGTGTCTATGTCTTTGTTTTGGTTTGATTTGTTCATTTATATTGTTGCAATGGAATATACTCAGCCATAAAAGAGAAATCTTGCCATTTTGCAACAACATGGATGAACTTTGAGGTTTTTGTGCTAAGTGAAACAAGTTAAATGGGAGAAAGACAAATAGTGTATGATTTATACTCATGTACGGAATATAAAAAACAAACAAAAATCAAAACAAAATAAATAAACTTAAAAAAAACTGAAGCATGGTTGATTTACAGTATTATATGTTACAGGTATACAATACAGTGATTCACATTTTTAAAGGTTATGTACCATTTAGAGTTATTATTAAAACTCCCATGATACTTTAAATCATCTCTGGGTTACTGATAATACCTAATACATGTCAATGCTATGTAAATAGTTGTAAATACAATGTAAATGCTATATATATAGTTGCCAGCTCTGCAAATTCATGTTTTGCTTTTCAGAACTTTCTGGATTATTTTCTATCGAAGGCCTTGATTCTTCTTTTTATGTTGTACGCTTTCTCCAACTACTTCTGGTAATCTTTTGTTGTCTGTGCATATTAGTGAATAAGGGACAAATTGATTAGCAAAGATAGGTTGCCTGGGTTCCCTCTGCAGCTGTGTGTCTCTGTCCCCTCTCCTTAGCAGAAGGACTTTGTATAAATGGGTTGTGTGTGTTGAACTGTCAGGCTCCCCTTTAAGGTAAGTGCTTCTGCCAGAGTCAGAAAGGGCCATTCTCCTTACTCCCTGCAAATTGCCAAAACAGTTTTACTCTGGCAGTGGAGAACTTTACTGTATTTCTCTCCTGTCCAAAGTTGCTTCTCTCTTTTTGTTTTTCCATATATCTTGTGGAAGTCCAGATTACACCAAGTCTGCTCTGTAGTTTTTTTTTTTTTTTCCTGCTGCTGCTGCTGCTGCTAAGTCACTTCAGTCGTGTCCGAGTCTGTGCGACCCCATAGACGGCAGCCCACCAGGCTCCTCTGTCCCTGGGATTCTCCAGGCAAGAACACTGGAGTGGGTTGCCATTTCCTTCTCCAATGCATGAAAGTGAAAAGTGAAAGTGAAGTCATTCAGTCGTGCCCAACTCCTAGAGACCCCATGGACTGGAGCCTACCAGGCTCCTCCATCCATGGGATTTTCCACTAGCAAGTTTTTGGAAGCAAATAGCTTACTTTCTTTAGTGTGAAATTTTAGGCTTTAACCTTGGAATTGGCTGGGGAAGGGGGTGTAGGACTGATCACAAGGGGGCCCAACTGATCCTTCTTTCCAGAATGCAATTCTTTAATTGACAGGAGAGCCTCCCCTCCTCTTTGCATTTATTCATTCTGGAATTTTATTTTCTCTGGATTTAATCCAGTAATTTTCCCTTGCAGGTTTTTAACTGGACTCCTCCTTCTCTTTTATCACTATGATCATATTCAATTTCTATCCTCAAGGGATCTTCACAATTTCTGAACTGCTGATGGAACAGTTTGCTTTAATTATACCAGTCTTTGTCCTTTTGCTATTCTGATGTTTTAAGAGATTTGGAGAAGAGAGGATGGAGAGAAAGTTACAAGCAGTTAGGCCGCCATCTTGATCTAATCTGAACAAAGTCATTTTCTTCCGTCAGTTTGACCGAGGCAATGATAGTGGCTCACTCTGAGAGACCAGGGGAAAAGGCCTGTTCCAGTTCTGGCTTCTGATTAGTCAAGACTTCTAATAAGGGTGCATTAAGATTGAGAAATCCAGTTATCTGCATGTCAGTGCTTCTGAGAGCACCAAGGTGACAAATAGCAGGCATGATCTCAGAGCAGAAAAACTGTACACAAAAAAAGTGCCCCCTTTCGGTGAGCTGATTAGAAAAAGGCACTCCTTTGGGTTGTTGTTGTTGTTTAGTCTATAAGTCATGTCTGACTCTTTGCGACCCCATGGACTATAGACTTCCAGGCTCCTCCTGGGATTTTCCAGGCAAGGATACTAGATTGGGTTGCCATTTCCTTCTTCAGGGAATCTTCCCACCCACAGGATGCAGAGGTAGAGGGGACAATACCTTAAGGGTATGAGGTGTCTTTCACGGGTTTCAGAAATGTTCTGAAACTGACTAGTAATGGTTACCTGTATCTGGAATTCGCTAAAATCATTGAATTTTACACCTTGAAGGTGTAAATTGTATGGTATGTGCATGCGTGCTCAGCTGCATCTGACTCTTTTTTGTGACCTCATAGGCTGTAGCCCACCAAGCTCCTCTGTCCATGGAATTCTCCAGGAAAGAATACCGGAGTGGGTTGCCATTTCCTCCTCCAGGGGATCTTCCCACCACTAGGATAGAAACCAAGTCTTTTTTGTCTCCTGCATCAGCAGGCAGGTTCTTTACCATTAGCATCACCTGGGAAACCCTTTAAACACATAGAAAAGTGTAATGAATTTCACAATAATCACCAATATACCCCCCAGGTAGATTGTACAATTAACATTCTATTGTTATATTCTAATAGCTTTATTGTATTCTAACAGTACTAGAAATAGAAACAGGAAAAAGAAGTATCCCATTCACAATAGTGGAAAAGGTATGTGTGAAACATCAACCAGCAAGACAAATAAGGACTCCCCAAATTCAGCTGTCCCTAGACAAAGGATCAGGAAAGGAGCAACCTAGCAAGACAGAACATTTTAGGAAAACTGGTGTACTCTAGCCAAATGCCACAGAAAAACTGCGTCCCACCCCTCAGCTATGCCACCCTGGGCAGGCTACCTCGAGGCTGCCATCTCATTTCTTCCACCCGGCGCTCAGTGGAGACCACGTGAAGAGCCTGCCGCCCCTCCCTCTCCACTGGGATGGTGTGCAAGGAGACCCTGAGGGGAGTCAGAACTTTCCCACTCATTAGTGTTAGTTCAGGAAGTGCACTGGTCTTGAAATAGAGCAACTTTGGTTGACCTGCCAATGTCCCATAGGTATTATTATAAAAGTGAATAACTCAGACTTAGGGGAACAAACATATCCATCGACAGTAGATCTTTTGAGGTGTTCCTTTTTTGGCGCTCACTAGCCAAGAGGGGTTTCCCCTGAAGGGATAGGTCAGATTTGTTGTCAATTATCCTTGAAACCCAATAAGTCCACGGGAAATCCAACCTTGGTAGGCAGGACTTAACTCGAAGGTTTGGCACTTGCCGCTTAGCGCGACCTTGTGAGCCCTGAGGTTTTGAGATAGAAGTAGATAAAACAACAAACAACAACCAATCCTGTACGTGCCCCTAGGACAGAGAGTGAAGTGACTCCTTTGAGATTGGGTAACGCGGGGAGGGGTTTCATGTCTGAATTTACTGACATGGACCTACTTTTTCGGCCAAGAGACCCTAAGTGGTGCCACATCTTTAGTCAAGTTTTCAATTATTCTATATGCTGTCCTTTCGTTCGTTACTCTCAAACTTTTAAAAGAGGGAGATTATAGAGTTACAGCTTTTATTAACATGCAGGATGGAGAATTAAAGGCAAAGTATGTTAGAAAGTATCTGTTAGAAAACTGCCTCCCATAGGTCAGTAGCCCTGATGAGGTCACAATAGAATCTTTAGAGACCTGGCTCAAATCACAAGTGAGCTCACAGTTTGGAGAGCCCTCAAGAGAGTTGCAGGACAGTTGGAGAGGAGCCTAGTCCTATGCATTCAAGCCAGCGGGGGGCTCAAGCCATAGGGAAAAAAGGTGTTTTTTTTTTTACCTTCCCGCTTTCACTAAGCCATCGTAATTTGAGGTAGGATTTGAAGGGCTACGTCAGACTTCCAGTTGAAGATGTTTGAACAGATGTGTTTTTTCTCCCCCAAACTAGCTTTCAATGAATGAAGAGAAATAAGAATAGATCCATAGCCATAGGGAATCACAAGGGAAGGGTATGAATAGTGGGTGGAAATTGTGAGGATTTTCTTGAAGATAGGAAACGAATATGGTAAAATTAGTTGGGAAACCAGAGTCATTGAATCCATAAGGCCATAGAGATATGGGAGAGGGCAGCTGTAAAACTGAATTCTCTGTTCTTTAACCTAGCTCCCAAGTATAGACGATGTCACAGTCACCTGGATCATTGGATGGAAGTGACGATGAAGCCGTCCCAGAAGGCAGTAAAGGTGAAGCATTTTCTGGTGAGTAAATGAACTTATAACACTTTAAGTCCAAATAATTGTTAAGAATATGTCTAGGAAGCTTGAGTCAATTACCAAGTTATTCCTGAGAAGATCAAGTATAATGAAACCTTTAATAAAAAATTATTATTTTTTTATTAAAGGTGGAAATTAGTTTCCCCTAGAGGGATCACCCCACTCCAGTACTCTTGCCTGGAAAATCCCATGGACGGAGGAGCCTGGAGGGCTGCAGTCCATGGGGTCGCTAAGAGTTGGACACGACTAAGCGACTTCACTTTCACTTTTCACTTTCCTGCATTGGAGAAGGAAATGGCAACCCACTCCAGTGTTCTTGCCTGGAGAATCCCAGGAACCGGGGAGCCTGGTGGGCTGCCGTCTATGGGATCGCATAGAGTCGGACACGACTGAAGCGACTTAGCAGTAGCAGCAGCAGCAGAGGGATCAGGTGGGGAAGGCAATGGCAACCCACTCCAGTACTCTTGCCTAGAAAACTCCATGGATGGAGGAGCCTGGTAGGCTGCAGCCCATGGGGTCACACAGAGTCGGACACGACTGAAGCGACTTAGCAGCAGCAGCAGCAGCGGGATCAGGGGATGGTGATCAAGTGGGCATTTCTGGTTTTACTTTGTTGTGGTTGTTTTAGTGAGAATGAACTCATGTAATTTTACAAAAACTTTATAATAAAGTTTGATCATATTTAGTGTTGCTAATGGTGTGCACAGTCGGTGGTCATTCTGATGGTGGGTGTGTATCTGCAACATTCCTTAATACTAATATAGCTGTCTATCAAAATTTAAATATACCTTTTGTCTGACCAATTCTATTTCTAATATATCCCCAGAAATACTTCTACACAGACACAAAGGTCTGTGTTACAAGATATTCATTGTTTGTTGTATCAACAATTGGAAGTAACCAAATGTTCCAAAATAGGGGAATGGTTACATAAAATGTGGTATGTTTTTATTACAAAATAGTACACAGCCCTTAAAAAGAATTAGATAGACCTTCATGTACTGTTATG
The DNA here is from genome assembly GCF_055505025.1 of Bos grunniens. NCBI lineage: Eukaryota > Metazoa > Chordata > Mammalia > Artiodactyla > Bovidae > Bos > Bos grunniens. Next base: position 141,440,064 of record NC_141194.1, read on the forward strand.
AAAAGATCTCCAGTGTATATTAGGCTTAAAAAGCAAATTGTAGAGCTATACATATAGTAATGATACCATTTTAAAAAAACACTAAAGCTTTCTATTTGTATAAATATATATATATATACATAAATACTGAGGAAAGCTATACACAACACTTAGTGAACAGACACTTCCACTTTTTATCCTATATTCTTCTATACTTTGTATTTACAAAACGTTTGTGTGTCATTTGTATAAATAAACAAAACTGAAAGATAAGCATCAATAGAATAGAAATAGTTCATAGAACTTCCCAACCACTAATAGCTAAAAAAAAAAAAAAGGAAAAAGGAAATTCAGTCAGTCCAGCAAAAATAAGGAAAGGGGAAAAAGAAACAATGAAGTGTGATGATTAGAATTTTTTTCTTAAATGACAGGAATATGTACATCCATAAACAGTTGTGCCTTGGTATCCACTGGGGATTGGTTGCACAATCCTGTCTCCGCACCCCCTCCCTCCCCCACCTACTACCTCTGGAATCCCCAGATGTTCAAGTCTCTTATTAAAATTGTGTAAGTCTCATGTAAAATGTTGTAGTACAGTCTGAACTCCACATATGCTAATGTGAACTGGCAGATATGGAGGGCTGAATGTACTACGCTGCCCGTAAAAATGGTAAGGTGAATTCTGTGAGTACTGACACAAAAAATGTCCATGGTATAATATTAAGTGACATAAAGTCACAGAACAATTCACACAGTGTGATCTATTTTTTTAAAAAGTAAAAACTCTGTAAATAGCTAAATATATCGAAAAACATTTAATTAGAAAACCGTTAACTGAAGTTACCTTTGGGGATTGGAAGAAGGTGTCACCTTTTTTTGTAGTCAAAGATTGTTGAGACTTGGACATCTCTAAATGTACAACTGATCGTATTACTCTCTTCCCTGCTTGAAGCCCTTCAGTGGGTTACCCATGACCTAATGGATTGAATCCAAATCCTGGAGCATGATGTACAAAGTTCACCGTGATCCGAACCCTACCTGATTGTCTTCATCTCCTACCATCCTATTGCATGCCAGTTGCACAGCATATCATGCTTGCATTTGCTTAAATGCACCACGCTTTTCCTCATACTTCCATGTCTCTGTATGCATTGTTGCCTTTTTCAGTTAACCTGTAGGTTTCTAGATGGCACCATCCTGATATGACAAATTAAGTGCAGATTTGTATAATAACAATTCCAAGTCCCCATCTTGTGGACTTATGGAAAGTCTATTCTTCCAGCAGGTTGGAGGGCGATTCCTCAAGCTCTGGAGTAATTTTGGGGAATCCTCCAGTAATGCATAAATATTCAAAAAATCAGTCCTAGTTGTCATTTGTCATCTCTGCCAGGTATTCATTCTCTAAACTGCTATGCTAGCATTCAACTGATCACTGCTTGCTGTCTTTATACTTTTTAAAACTTTTTATATATAATTTTAATATATACAAAAGAATATGTGTGACATGTAATTTATGGAGTGTAATAAAACAAACATCCAAGAACCCATCATCAGCTTAAGAACTAGAACACTACCACTGCTTTTTTTTTTAAACAGGACTTTTTTTAAAATAAATATTTATTTTTGGCTGTGCTGGGTCTTTGTTGCTGAGTCTGGGTTTTCTCTAGTTGAGGAGAACTGGGGCTACTCTCTAGTTGAGGGGCATGGGCTTCTCACCACAGTGGCTTCTCTTGTTGCAGGGCACAGGCTCTAGGGCCCTCGGGTTTCAGTAGTTGTGGCTTGGGGACTCCAGACCAGGCTCAGTAATTGTGGAAATCTTAACCACTAGACAGCCTGGGAAGTTCCTACTAGAACATTACGAATGCTTTTGAATCTATCTAGATTCTCCACCCTCTTGCTTCCCCTAAAGCAATCCCATATCATGGATTTTATGTTTATTATTTCCTTTCCATATTTTATTTTTATCACATTATATATCCATGAGTTTTCTTATTTTTGAGCTTTAAAAAAAGTATCAAATTATATGTATGATTTTCTTCTTTTCATGTAACATTCCTGTGATTTATGGATGTAGCTACAATTTATTTTTTAACACTGTAGTATTTTCTTGTGTGAATATACCACATTTAGTCACTCTGTTGAAGAATATTCCCTTGCCATTCTTTGAAATCTGTGTCACAGGTGATACAGACTAGGAACAGAAAATCCTTAGCATGTTTTAAATCATTTTGTTCTTTGTGCCACCACTAAACATTCTCCATATGCCTCTTTTTTAGCACTTAGCATATTTAGGAGCAAGGGTCAGCAATTTTTTTTTCTGTAAAGGACTAGGTAGGAAATATTTCAGGCTCTGCGGGCCATATGGTCTGTTGCAGCTACTGAACTCTGTAGTCTTAGCATAAAAGCAGCCACAGAAAATATGTAGATGAATGAGTATGGCAGTGTTCCAATAAAACGTTCTTTATAAAGACAGGCAGCTGGCTGAGTTTGGTCCACTGGCCATCATTTCCCAAACCCTGCTCAAGTTCATCTGAATTCCTGTAGCATTGTCCACTATCAGGTCATAATGTGCATCTGTATCATCGCATTTCTTTTTCATTATCTTATTTCCCATGCCATATCACACCCTCATCCTGCCCTTTGTGATTCTGAGCTCCTGTAGCTAATGATGAGGCCAACTTTTAAGTCCAATTCCGAAATGAGTGTGACTCAAAGCAAGAATTATTAATAGCCACAGCTGCAACAGCAAGTAGGGTACAGAAGTAAGGTCCAGTATGGAATTCTCTTGCTTTTTTCTCTGATCCAATGGATGTTGGCAATTTGATCTCTGGTTCTTCTGCCTTTTCTAAAACCAGCTTGAACATCTAGAAGTTCTTGGTTCATGTACTGTTGAAGCCTAGATTGGAGAATTCTGAGCATTACCTTGCTAGAGTGTTCGATGAATGCAGTTGTGCAGTAGTTTGAACATTCTTTGGCATTGCCTTTCTTTGGGATTGGAATGAAAACTGGTGTTTTCCAGTCCTGTGGCCACTGCTGAGTTTTCCAAATTTTGCTGGCATATTGAGTGCAGCACTTTAACAGCATCATCTTTTACTCATCTCACTTTTCACTTTCATGCATTGGAGAAGGAAATGGCAACCCACTCCAGTGTTCTTCTCTGGAGAATCCCAGGGACGGGGGAGCCTGGTGGGCTGCTGTCTCTGGGGTTGCACAGAGTCAGACACAACTGAAGCGACTTAGCAGCAGCAGCTCAGCTGGAATTCCATCACCTCCACTAGCTTTGTTTGCAGTGATGCTTTCTAAGGCCCACTTGACTTCACATTCCAGGATGTCTGGCTCTAGGTGAGTGATCACACCATCGTGGTTATCTGGGTCATGAAGATCTTTATTGTACAATTCTTTTGTGTATTCTTGCCACCTCTTCTTAATATCTTCTGCTTCTGTTAGGTCCATATCATTTCTGTCCTTTATTGTGCCCATCTTTGCATAAAATGTTCCCTTGGTATCTCTAATTTTCTTGAAGAGATCTCTAGTCTTTCCCAATCTATTGTTTCCCTCTGTTTCTTTGCATTGATCACTTAGGAAGGCTTTCTTATCTCTCCTTGCTATTTGGAACTCTGCATTCAGATGGATATATCTTTCCTTTTTCTCCTTGCCTTTTGCTTCTCTTCTTTTCTCAGCTATTTGTAAGGCCTCCTTAGACAACCATTTTGCCTTTTTGCATTTCTTTTTCTTGGGGATGGTTTTGATCACTGCCTCCTGTACATTGTCACAAACCTCCATCCATATTTTTTCAAGGGACTCTATCAGATCTAATCCCTTGAATCTTTGTCACTTCCACTGTATAATTGTACAGGACAGTGTTCCTATTACCAGCCTTTATCCACTCTGTCCTATAATCGTCTTCCTCACCCACTAGGGCAGCTGAGAACTGTTTGAGGGCAAGGGTTGTCTTTGTATACTCAGTGACTGGATCATAACCGGTCCTGAGACAAGGTTTGTTCAGTGTTTGCCTGGATTTGACTAGGAGAAGGAGCCGGATTCACCCTCCAGTGAAGATCACCACTGGCTGAGGGTCCAGCCAGGGGATGGACTGACTTTCTACAGCCAAATTGCCACTCTCTCCTTGAATGTGCACTGCTTGCTGCTGTGTCCTGTGTACTTGATGATAGCCTGCACTAAATCCAAGAAGCTTGTTCTCCTTTTGGACTTGGCTCATCTCAGTAAAGGCGTTGTTTCATTATTCCTCATTTTTTTCTCCTGGTGAGTGGGGCTCTGGACATTTTTTCCTAACTTGTCTATACTTGAAACAATTTTACGGCATATCTCCTTACTAAATTATAAACTATGGGAAGTACTGTATTTGGAGTTAGAGAAAAGCTGGATTTGGTTAAGTCTATGCTTTTTGGGGCTTCCCTGGTGGCTCAGATGGTAAAGAATCCACCTGCAGTACAGGAGACCTGGGTTGGATCCATGGGTTGAGAAGATCTGCTGGAGAAGAGAATGGCTCCCACTCCAGTATTCTTGCCTGGAGAATTCCATGGACAGAGGAACCTGGTAGGCTATAGTCCATGGGGTCACAAAGAGTCGCACATGACTGAGAGACTTAAATGTCAGTATTCAAATGTTTGTGACTTTGGCAAGTCATTTTAACCTCCTTCCACAAGCCTGTTTCTCATCTGTAAAATTCAGATGGCACTTGACCTATCTCACAGTGTGGTTATGAGGATAAAATAAGATTGTGTGTGAAAGTGCTTTGGAAAACTGTAAAATCAACTGCAAATGGAATTTTGTATTAGTTCTGTATTCCCTTCTGACATCTAGCACCATGCCTTGCCCAGAGTAGTTTGCTCAATACATTTTTGTTGAATGACCAAATGAATTGGCAAGAGAGATGATGCTATCTGTGGGAATAAAGGACATTTAATAGAATCAGGGAAAACAGATCATTTGGCAATAGAAACATCCATATGGTGAGTGATAATTCAGAAGTTGGGCATTTATGGATAGCTCCAAACCCACATTCCCAATGTCTGCTCTTTGTTTTGCTTATTTAAAAAAGATGAATTTTCTTCTAACATGACTTTGGCAGCTGAGATAAGTTGTTAAATTTCACTTGACGCTAAATATGCAGTCCTTTCAAAGCAGGGTTGGCCCCAGGCAATACTGTGAGGTCAGCAAAATGTACTCTCAGAAATCTTTCCTCCCTTGATGGTAACTTTTCCCACTACTCACACTGCAGGGCCTGGACAAAGTTCTGTTTACCTCCAAGCACTGAAGACTTTTGTATTATCCTTTGTTTCTAAGAAGCATTCACCTAAAAGGGTCAGGAACTAAGTCTCTCTGGTTAATTTGCATTTGAAAGAAGGATTCCTAGAGATGGCGACTATTTTTATCAAAAGGAATGAATAAATAGTTGTGAAATTTCAGGCATTAAAAGAAATACAAAGGGTTATCAGCCTCATTCAGATCACCATGGTATTTATTTCACCTACTGCTGTGGTCTCAATCCTGGAGTTGTTCAGAATCACCCAGAGAACTTCTTAAAAATACTAATAATTGCGATTTAATTCCATTGGACTAGGTTCAGTCAGTCCAGTTGCTCAGTTGTGTCTGACTCTTTGCGACCCCATGGATTGTAGCACACCAGGCCTCCCTGTCCATCACCAACTCCGAGAACTTGCTCAAACTCATGTCCATTGAGTCAGCAATGCCAACCAACCATCTCATTGTCTGTGGTCCCCTTCTCCTCCTGCTTTCAATCTTTCCCAGCTTCAGGGTCTTTTCCAGTGAGTCACTTCTTCGCATCACGTAGCCAAAGTATTGGAGCTTCAGCTTCAGCATCGGTCCTTCCAATGAAATTTCAGGATTGATTGCCTTTAGGATTGACTGGTTTGATCTCCTTGCAGTCCAAGGGACTCTGAAGAGTCTTCTCCAACACCACAGTTCAAAAGCATCAATTCTTCTGCACTCAGCTTCCAAACATGAAAAGTGAAAGTGAAAGTCACTCAGTTGTGTCCGACTCTTTGCAACCCCATGGACTACACAGTCCATGGAATTCTCCAGGCCAGAATACTGGACTGGGTAGCCTTTCCTTTCTCCAGGGGATCTTCCCAACCCAGGGATCGAACCCAGGTCTCCCACATTGCAGGCGGATTCTTCACCAGCTGAGCCACCACATGACTACTGGAAAAATCATAGCTTTGACTAGACAGACCTTTGTCAGCAAAGGACTGTCTCTGCTTTTTAATATGCTATCTAGGTTGGTCATAGCTTTTCTTCCAAGGAGCAAGCGTCTTTTCATTTCATGGCTGCAGTCACCATCTGCAGTGATTTTGGAGCCCAAGAAAATAAAGTCTGTCACTGTTTTCCATTGTTGCCCTATCTATTTGCCATGAAGTGATGGGACCAGATGCCATGATCTTCGTTTTTTGAATGTTGAATTTTAAGCCAGCTGTTTCACTCTCCTCTTTCACTTTCATCAAGAGGCCCTTTCGTCCCTCTTTGTTTTCTACCATAAGGGTGGTGTCATCTGCGTATCTGAGGTTATTGATATTTCTCCTGGCAGTCTTGATTCCAGCTTGTGCTTCATCCAGCCTGGCATTTTGCATGATGTACTCTGCATACAAGTTAAATAAGCAAGGTGACAATATATAGCCTCCATGTACTGCTTTCCCAATTTGGAACCAGTCTGTTGTTCCATGTCCAGTTCTAACTGTTGCTTCTTGACCTCATACAGATGTATTAGGAGGCAGGGCAGGTGGTGTGGTATGCCCATCTCTTTCAGAATTTTCCACAGTTTGTTGTGATCCACACAGTCAAAAGCTTTAACATAGTCAATAAAGCAGAAGTAGATGTTTGTCTGGAATTCTCTTGCTTTTTTAATGATCCAATGGATGTTTGCAATTTGATCTCTGGTTCCTCTGCCTTTTCTAAATCCAGCTTGAACATCTGGAAGTTCTTGGTTCACATACTGTTAAAGCCTGTCTTGGAGAATTTTGAGCATTACTTTGCTAGCATGTGAGATAAGTGTAATTGTGCAGTAGTTTGAACATTCTTTGGCATTGCCTTTCTTTGGGATTTGAATGAAAACTGACCTTTTTCAGTCCTGTGGCCATTGCTGAGTTTTCCAAATTTACTGGCATATTGAGTACTGCACTTTAACAGCATCATCTTTTAGGATTTTCAATAGCTCAGCTGGAGTTACATCAACTCCACTAACTTTGTTCATAGTGATGCTTCCTAAGGACTAGGTTCAGACGTGGGCATAGGTGTTTTTTGGGAACCTCTGATTTAAACCTAAATTGGCCCTGCTTTTGAGAGAAGGAAAAGCTGAATGCCATTGGAAGATTAAACCTTAAAGTAGGATGGAGGTAGAAAGACTCAACTCCATAATAAGCAAGTGTCTGGTAGCATCAGAGGAAGAAGTAGTCTGTGACTGATTTTCCCCCACTCCCAAACCCCCAGGGGATACTGCCTGGCTCTGTTAGTCCTTAAATCTGCTTTCCAGATGGTTCACAGGTAGGACAGTACATAAAATTTCTGAAACAAGGGGATAAATACTCTAATGGTTGCTATACCCAAGTCAGTAAATCTTCAGTTGATAACTTTAGAAATGATATAACATAGAAATGATCTTGTTTTTAAAAATGAGATCTGTGTCATTTATTTACATTTTACTGGACATCATAGATTCAGCATTTGTAATTAAGTTCCTTGCTTTATAAAGCAATTCCAGGATGGGCAAAGGGTGAACACACAATGTATAGTTGGAGCATCATTGCTTAAGCTTTGGCCTCCTCAGTCATCCCCCAGCAGTCCCTTGTTGCTGATAGCATAACAAAGCCCTTATTATGATAAAATTTTTACTATGTCACCACTGCTTGGTTTGACGCATTTGTATTTCTCTCCTTCAAAGATTGTCCTTCAGAAAAATAGATAGAGAACATGCACCACCTTTTCCCCAGAAGTTGTCTTTTCTGGAGATATTCTTAAACAAGGCTTGCTGCAGAAACATGTTTCTGAGCAAGCACTGTCTGCTGTTTTTAAGGAAAATCCCACCCATGAATAACAAGGCTTCAAAGAGTGACTATTCACTGACAAGCCCCTCCTCAGAGAAGAGAAGAACCCAAACCAAGCACCCTGGGGAATCCCCGTGATCAAAAAAGGAAAACTGCTTACACTCTGCCTTTTTAGAGAGATGCCTACAGAGAAAGAGGGATGGACATTAGATAGTCCTGTCTTTATTTGTATCTCTTCCTTTATGCATATATTTACCTTTATAAATAGCTACAGATTTATTTATTTACTTGATTAAAAGAAGGCCAGTAATAACTATACTTCATCTGGCGGTATTAAGTTTAATTAATGTTTCTAAGGTATGAGTTGAACTCACAATTGAAAGATTCTGTGTATGGAATATGTGTACAGTGCCCACTTGGGTTTAATCTGATAATGCCATAAATGTATGGTGTCTACATTGCACAACTTTATTATTGTGGTTTCATTGAGTTAACCATGAAAAATGTATTTTACTGCTGAGAATGTCTTTAATATTTGTTGACAAACATTTCGGTAGACACCCAGGTGGCGCTAGAGGTAAAGAATCCACCTGCCAATACAGGCGACACAGGAGACAAGGGTTTGAGCCCTGGGTCGAGAAGATCCCCTGGAGGAGGAAATGGCAACCCACTCCAGTATTCTTGCTTGGGAAGCCCCATGGACAGAGGAGCCTGGTGGGCTGCAGTCCATTGGAGTCACAAAGAGTTGGACACGACTGAACATGCACGCATGATTGTGTGTTTTGGTTAGCCCCAATTAGTTGATTCTTGATGTCAAAGATATTTACAAAGCAATGTGTGTTTTTCTTCCTTTTAAATTGGTCCAAAGTTCCAAAAAGACACAAAGTTCTAGTCTTCATACATTACATAGTAATATCTAAGTTGGTTTGTGCCATAAAATGTAAATGTTAAATTTTTTAAATTACATAAATTACATATCCATAATAAGATGTGCTAAATATGTAAGAATTGACCTGGACAAAATAAATTAAGGTTGTAAAATGTCAAAAGGAAGATTTTTATTAATCAAAAAGAAAATAATATTTTCCTCTAAATCTCACTTAAGGATATTTCACAGAAAACTTAACTAGTAGGTTAGGTACTGGGTCATTCAAAGTGAGCCTAGAGCTCAAGAGCCAAGTATCTGTGCTTTTAGAGCTAACATGTAACACGGAAGACTGAAGGGCTTAGATAACCACATCAGATTGGGAGCTATTATTACAGCCACATAGTTGAATATTAACAGGACTCAGCTATCCTGTATGTTAGCATAAAAGCTTATCTTTGTATGGCACTAAGATTTGTAATTTTTTAAATAGCTAGCACTTCCATACATCCTTCTAAGGAATATAATTACATGAATTGGAACATAGCCTTTTTTTTTTTTTTTTTTTTTGTCTTGAAAGGTCCCTGGTTAAACTGCAAATCCTCCTAGAAAGGGTACTACTTTGAGCTATTATCAGTTGGCCCATCCATATAACCTTCTAAGGAATATAACTACATAAATGAGAATGACCTTTATCATTAAGTCCTGAAAATTGGCCAGTTAATCTTCCCTTATGAAGACATGGTGTTGTTTTATTCTCATTCAATGAAAAATTCAACTCAATAAGTATTTACTCTGCGTTTACAGTTGTTCAGCACCGTGTGAAATGTGAGACACAATAAGGGAGGGTTTAATATTTTGGGACACCTTCTCTGGCCTTAAGAGCTTACAAGTCTCATATTGGGCAAGAAGAACAACATGGCACATTCAAAACAAATAGGAGCCCATCTTTCCCCTTTGAGGCCTCTTATCTCTCTTCTCTGTGGCCCTGGGCCCTAAGTTCCATTAGAGCCTTGCTTTCAGCCTGTTGTCATCAAACCGCACAAAGCTGGATAGTGGCCCAAGGTGGTACCTTTTCTAGGAGGATTTGCTTTTTAATGAAGGACTTTTTAAGACAATAAATAAAAAGTGGAACTGTGTAAACAAAATTAGAAAACTGATTTATTCTTAGGATTCTGATTTGTCTATCTCAAACTATACAATACAAACTGCTTTTATTCCCTCACAGTCCCGTTACTACCCTGCTTTTAAAAGCCCAATTTGGTCTCCATACTGTCTACTTTGGCCTGCAGGGTAGACTCCAAAATTTTTAACTTCACCTGCTAGGCATCCTTGAGCCTCATCTTTCTTACTTCCAACCAGACATACTACTTTCCAGCCTCACTGCATTTTTCATATTTCCACCAGCAGGCCAGGTCCTTTCACAACTGCCCGCTTTGCCCGTTTCCACTGCCCAGGGTGCCTTTCAGTCCTCTGCCCTCGTCTTTTTTGGCAACTCCCTCTTTGAGACCCAGCATAAACTTCAATTCCTCTGTGAAGCTCAAACTATTCTAGACTTGTCTCAAATGTCTTTCACCTGTTCCCACAGAACTTTGTCCGTTGGTTATAGTACTGTTATAGAAACTACTTTTGAAACTCTTCTCCCACTGCTTCTCAGTGACAGGACCTGGTATTGTGTCTGGCATACAAAGTGTTTCAGCACACGCTCCTTGAATGTTTCTGCAGTTAGGAAGAGCAACAGGTTGGCAAATTTAGTTTTGTTTGCCAGGTTCTCCTACCTCCCCTTCCACAATACTCTCGGGTTAAATAAAAACTCCCAACAGGGGATTTACATGGCTTATTGTAGTTAATGTAACCAAATTTAAAGGTTTGTTTTTAGGATTAATGTTTTAAAATTTGGGCTTGTGTACTATATTGGTAGAAAACATTGACTTTTACCGATATTGTTCTCTTAAAATGTCTGGAGAAATAACATGAACCAGGATTTCGTAAAAAGAAGTGGCTTTGTTTAGTCTGTAAATCACCGGGTTAACGGCTGATGGGAGTTGGAGCTGGGATTGGCCCTAGGAATTGTGCTAGAGGGACGTGTTAGTTACCTTCCTGTTTCTTGGCCTTAGAATGCACCCTTTTTAACTCTAGCCAGCCATCTTAGAGAATGCTTCCGGTAGGAAGGTAACAGGATTTGCATCTAGGTTACTGAGAAAAGTATCAAAACTCAGTATTGAGTCAGCGCTGTCCTTGACATGAAAGAGAAACAATGAATAGCTCAACTGAATGAAAAACTCATTTGTCTTCTTTGTATCTAAGCTCTTTTCCTGTCCTATCTTAACATCATAACATCCTCCCTAGCATCAGGCATAATGGCATGACTGTTTTCCTCCATTTCGAGTTACTCCTCTGGCCTTGCAACCCCTCCTTATTCCTTTATCTCTTTCAAAGTTTCTATTCTCCGTTCCTTTACTTTTACTCCCTCCCTCCCTCTTATTTTCCCAGCAAGCTCACCCCGCCCCTCACCGTCACCACCTTCCCTCCCCTGCAGACTCCTTCCCGCTCCTTCTCCCGCCACCACCCCTCCCTGCCCGCCTCGCATTCAGGAAGCTCCAATCCGGAGCTCCGAAGGTGTCTCGAAGGCCCGCCCCCTCCTTCCTTTCCCCCTTCTCTGCCCCCCCTTCTCCTCCCCCCCCCCCCAAGTCCTGCAGACCTGGGGGCTTCGGGATCTGGGCGCTATGAAAAGTGTCTGCCCAGTCACTTCCGGTAAGGGCGTTGCGGTGCGAAGCTTCCCGCGGGACCTTTTAGGAGAGGGTGGGAGTTATCGGTGGGCCGGGGGAGGAGAGTGCTGCCTAGGAAGGGGAGCTGGAGAGGGAGGGGTAGGGAGAGCGAGCGCGAGGGCAGAAGCGCGAGCGTCTCCGGCGCCTCAGTGGCCCCTTTCCCACCGCCTCCCCCTACTCCAGCTCCCCCGCCCCGCGGACGACTGCAGTGTTGCTCTCCACCCCCCCTTTCGCAGACTGACGCCGCGCCTCCTTCGGCGCCGCGTGACCGGAAGTGGCGCCATCTTTAGCCTCCTGTGCTATTGACAATAACAAGCTCCGGTTCTCTCCCCCTCCCCCCTCCCCTCAAGCACTGCATCTCCCCTCCCAGAGAGAGGGAGAAAAGGAGGAGGAGCTGCAGCCTCACAGACTTACTGAGTCGCTCCTGCAGAAAGGGGGGAGAGAGACTGAAAACCAGGGGAGGGGGACGGCACGGCCGTTTACCTGTCTGCCTCCTCATTCGCTCTCCCCCCTTGTTCTGCTCACTCCTGGTGTCAGCCTATCCTCCTTCCCAAACCCTCCCATTCCCCGGGTGGAGCCCCCCCTTCACTTTCCTTCTCGTCCTCTGTGTTTCTCCTCTCTTTATTCCCTTCCCCCTCTAGCATTGCCACCTTCTCTCCTACACGCACGCAGGCATATAAACGTAGGTTTTTGATGCTCGTCTGCCTGTTGACCCCGCTATTTTCATGTTTCCAACAGGTTTTTCTTCCCCCAATCCCTCAGCTGCTGCTGCTGCTCAAGAGGTCAGATCAGCCACTGATGGTAATACCAGCACCACTCCGCCCACCTCTGCCAAGAAGAGAAAGTTAAACAGCAGCAGCAGCAGTAGCGGCAGTAACAGTAGTAACGAGAGAGAAGACTTTGATTCCACCTCTTCCTCCTCTTCCACTCCTCCTTTACAACCCAGGGATTCGGCATCCCCTTCAACCTCGTCCTTCTCGTGCCTGGGGGTCCCAGTGACTGCTCCCAGCCACGTACCGATACAGAAGAAGCTACGTTTTGAAGAAAACCTGGAGTTTGTAGGGTTTGATGCGAAGATGGCTGAGGAATCCTCGTCCTCGTCCTCATCTTCACCAACTGCTGCAACATCTCAGCAGCAGCAACTTAAAAATAAGAGTATATTAATCTCTACTGTGGCTTCGGTGCATCACGCAAATGGCCTGGCCAAATCTTCCACCACCGTCTCTAGCTTTGCTAACAGCAAGCCTGGCTCTGCTAAGAAGTTAGTGATCAAGAACTTTAAAGGTAACCAGGGCTAAAATCCATGATCACGTACTCAGGATTTGACACTTGAGTGGTCACGTGCTCTATTTATGCTAATATGTTAAACAGTATAGAGGTGGCCTAATGTTTTATGCATAATCAATGAGGAGGAGGGAGGTCCTTTTTGGGTGGAGGGTTCATTCTCCGGGGGTGGTTAGTATCCTTCTGCTGAAGCATACACCAGGTATTTCTGTGCAGTATTTTGAGGTCTGTCTCAGCCTATTGTATCTGATCTGTTATTCTTCATAACATTGACAATCGGTATGATTGATCCGGATTTTACAGGTGAGAAATTTGTTCTCTAAAAATGTTTAATTATTTCAGGTGCATAGTGAACCTTGGCACTGCTGGGATTTTTATTTTTATCCTTCAGTAGGCCATATTATCTAGTCCCTAGAAATTCCGGTAGCAATAGTGATCTTTTCATGTTTCAAGAAGACTTTTGGTTAGATTTATAACGTTGAATACTACATTCTTGAAACTCATGGAAGCAGTAGTTGAAGAAAAGTATTTATGATCTGTGCATTTCTTTCCAAAGGTAGGGTTTGGAAGTGAAAAATACTGTATATACACAGAAGTAGTAACGCATCTATTTTTTTTTTTTTAATCACTGAAATGGGTTTTAAAGTACTGACCTGCAGCTTTTAGGAGAATTTGTTCAAGTTTTTGAGGTATGTGATTGAGAGTATTATGAATGCATTGATGCAAATATAAAATCAGCAATTTTGCATAATGTAATTGAGCTGAGTTACTTTTTAATCTATTGAGTGTGTTTCGGTTTCTCTGCCTGACTTTTTCAACACCCTAACTGGCAACTAATGGTAAAATGTTTATTAAGTGGAGAAGTCAAATGAATGAACTAAAGCAATATTGACCAGATCAGTGCCTTGTGACTAAATATTAGTATTGAGAAAATTAGATTCCCCGTGCTTGTATTTTCACCATTAGTGTAGAAATCAGGAATATGCTCTATTTTGTCTCAAGCAGAGGGTTGTTTATTTTTAACCTTTTCTTTTCCTCACTCCACTCCCACCTCCAGGCTCTCAAGTGTTGTAGTCTTTCTGATTTAATAGTAGACCTTTCTGAAGTAAATATGAATTGTAATTGACTAGTTTGTTCACTGTTCTACTTTAAACATATCAATTTAATAGCCAAGGATTTTTAAAGAGATGAGCTATGATCCTAATTGCATTTGTATACTGGTTTCAGAGATTTTGCTTGGGTTTTTGTTTCTCCCCCTCCTAAAATGGAAACACATTATTAAGGTATCTAGATGTTCTAATAAAAAAAAACAATTGCTGGTCAAGGAAGTTTAAATTAAAGCCTGGATTAAGATGTTCCTGTTCATTCTGAAAGTGCTACATAGGTTCTGGAGTTATCAGGATGTTTTGATTTTTTTTTGTATTTCATTCTGCTCATAAATGTAGTTTAAATTAAAACATGAATTAAGATGTTTCTCTCCACTTCTGTAGATGGTACATAAATATGAGAGTCAAAAAGACCTGAGTTAGAATCCCAGTTTTGCCATTGACCATCTGTGGTGACCTTGGGCAAACTTTAGTAAATGAGTCTTCCAGCGTCAGTTTCCTTAGTTGCAAAATAAGGATAATAATACCATCCTTAGGACATTATTATGAAGATTAAGATGTTTATAAAGTACTTTGTATATAGCAGGCACTCAGTATTTTAAATCTCAGGTACAAAATTCATGTTGACTTAGGTTTTACATATGATAGAATAGGATCAGGATTAGTTTTATCTGTCATTTTCAGATTTTTATCTTTTGAGGCAATTCAGACAATAGAAAAAACTCTCACCTTCAGTTTTAATAGGTGAGATAAAATGACTTACACAGTGTTCTGGCATTTGAAATTTTATTACTAAGCCTAAATATAATGGTTACTTTAATAATTAGGTATGATAATTATAAACATCACAATTAACGTTTGGAGAGCAATAATACTAGTAGTTTATGGATCCTTTTGTTAGTATATCTTGCATGTTATTCTGATTATCAACCTTTTATATATCATCTAGATAAGCCTAAATTACCAGAGAACTACACAGATGAAACATGGCAGAAGCTGAAAGAAGCAGTGGAAGCTATCCAGAATAGTACTTCGATTAAGTACAATTTAGAAGAACTCTATCAGGTATGTATACATGTGGATAACCAGATTTGGTTAGCGTAAATGGAGGTGCAGTGCATATGGAGTTTATTTTCCGAAATGGGTGCTTATGTAGATTTTTGGTTCCCTTAATTAATTATTAATGTATTATCTTGATTTAATGCATGCACTGTTTTATACACAGACCATATATTCCTGCATCAACTGTGGCTACAGTCTGATTGGTATAAATTGGGCTTATCTTGGACCCTTCTAATTAGGATTTACAGTTAGGAGTACCTTGGTATAGTAAGTTTTACCTGTAATAGAAACCTATAGCTTTGATCCCAAAGATAATTTCTGGTGACATTTTCTGTTGTGATACTAATTGCTAAGTGGTGTTACCTATAGGAAAGGCCTCAAGAAATGCCATATACTTTATTCTACCTCTTTCCTGTTAACATGCTTTTGTCATTTATTTCTCTTCTTCATGTTTGTCTTATCTCTTGGCCTACAAGACACACCTTAGCCCCAAAAATGAGCAGCAGGTTGTTCATCAACTTGGTCTAAGGTTCAGATTTGTTTCTTTTGCTTAACAAATGGATCTGTCATTGAAATGTTTAACTTAAAAATACAGTTACTGATTTAGACTTCTTGTTACCAAGATACTTTGCCCTACTGTAGTTTTGCCACAACCAATTCAAGAAGTTACTTTCCATTCTGGTGTCAACAGTTTCATATTTTTAAAAAGTGCTGCACAGTCTAATGGCTTGAGTTTTTGTATTGGTGAGTACCTTGTAAAAAATTATGTTGGTCCAGTTTATCAAAATTTGTAGTTTTCATCTATTCATTTTAGTTGTAGAAGTAGTATGGTGATGGACAAATAGTGGATCAGGAGTCAAAAGACAAAGGGATCTAGTTTTGGCTGTATTAGCTTGCGATCTTGGGCAAGGTATTAAACCTCTCTCAGCTTCTGTTTCCTCCTATGTAAACAGGGGGAAGAACTGCTGTATCTATTTCACCAAGTTGCCCATAAGACTCAAATAAGATGTTTGTGAAAAATACCATGAAGCACTATATAGAAATATCAGTTGATGTTATCGCTAGTTATTTCATAAGCCACAGTATGATTTTTTTACTTACAGTGTGTCGATTGAGATCACCAGTTTCTGTTGCTATTTAAATAAAATATATCAGTACATGCCAAACTCTCAGAATGGTGCCCCCTGCATAGTAATAATGCTGAATGGTACACACAAGTGTCAGGTAATAGTAGTAGTACTAAGGTATTACTGAGGATAAGCCCACCTCATTTGGCTGTGTTGGTACATTACACATGTGGATCCTGAGTTGTACAATAATAAAGGTAGAATTGCAGTTAGACTTGAAGCAGTTAATGTGGTCCAGTGTCTTTTCTTCATATAGTGTCTTTGATAGCCTACAAAGTAGGGTTATCTTGTTTAAGCATTATAGAAAGACTTTGTGAACTAGATAAGATAGTAGTTATTATCCCCACTCTATGAGGAAATGAAATCTCAAAGGGACTCTGCACTGGAGAGCATATTGGCAGAGCAGGGGACTTAAACTGAGATGCCCAAATTTTTAGTCCAGTGCATGCATTCCACATGCCTCTGTAGTGCAGTGTTTGAAGCAAATAAATAGTCTTACTTTAGGGGAAAAAACTCTGTCATCAGAGAAGGTAATTTTTGTTCATACATGCATGTGTATGGTGTTTCTTTGGATATGCTGGCATACAGCTTTAATGTCAGTAATGTGTTATATATTTCATGTTTATAACATTTAGTTTCTAGTTTTTTAATTTTATTTTTTAATTGGTGGAAAATTGCTTTACAGGGTCGTGTTGGTTTTTGCGGTACAGCACAAATCAGTCATAATTATATATCCATGTGTATATATACAGAAGGCCAGACAGGGCTCCCTGTATTATGTAGTAACCTCCCACTATCTGTCTGTTTTACACATGATAGTGTACGTATGTCAGTGCTACTTTCCCAATTCATCCCGCCCTCGCCTTCCCCTGCTGTGTCCACAGGTCCTTCTCTACTAGGTTCGTCCACTACCATTTTTCTAGGTTCAGTGCCTTAATATACGATGCTTATTTTTATCTTTGTGATGATTGTAGTTGCTAATGAACTCTATTTACTTTACTTTGAATATTTTTCTGCAGCTTATGAGTTAAAAACTATTTTCCCTGGTAATTTTTTTTTGGCCATGCAATGTGGTTTGTGGGATCTTAGTTCCCTGACTAGGCGTCAAACCCGCACCCCTACAGTGGAAGCATGGAGTCTTAACCCCTGGACTGCCATGGAAGTCCCTTTTCCTGATAAACTGTTTCTGTTAAATCTCTGTATGTTTCAGGAGCTCATAGCTCACATTTTTTGTGTGTTTTTCCTTTCTTATACTTCAGAATTTCTATCTGGTGTTGTTCAGTTGCATTTCTTTAGCCTAAAATCAGTTACAACTTTTCACTATTAGCATTTTTAATAATACTTTACAACTTCTGCTATAATAAATTTAAAAGCATTTGTTTCTAGCTCTTTTGTTGTTTTCCACCTTAATTTTGTAAATGTTCCTTGGGATTGTTCTCAGATTATATTGAGATGTTCAAGTTCAAAAAAGAGGATAAAAAAGTTAAATTATTTCATACCATCTGGATTTCAGGTGCTTGTTTGATTTTTTAGTGGTTGAAATGTAATTTAAAAGTACTGTCCTAAAATTGGAAAAATATAGAAATATGTAACATATCAAACAAAAGTTCTCCAGACTCCTCATTCCCCACCTCTCTCTCTATCCTTGATGTAAATACTTATTTGGCATATGTCTATGCAGAACTTTTTTCTATGAATGAAAAACCATTTTGCTTTAAAGCTTAAGCATGGAAGTCTTCCCTAGTGTAGATTGCATATACTTCCTCTTAAGTTTTTAATTTCTAGAAAAGAACTTGCTGTTCTGAGTATATTTGCAATAAGTAAATGTCATCCTTTAAAAGTGATTCAAAGTGAGACTTATCCTTCCTCCACAACCTTGAAATCCTGTAAGAGGGAGGCAGTGGTTCATGTTGTTTTGGTTTGGATATTTTTGTTTGTTTGCTTATTTGTTTTTTAATATTT
The DNA here is from genome assembly GCF_055505025.1 of Bos grunniens. NCBI lineage: Eukaryota > Metazoa > Chordata > Mammalia > Artiodactyla > Bovidae > Bos > Bos grunniens. Next base: position 141,458,238 of record NC_141194.1, read on the forward strand.
ATTTATTCTTCATTGTGGCATGTGAACTCTTAGTTGTGGCATATGAGATATAATTCCCTGACCAGGTATGAAATTTGGGCCCTCTGTATTGGAAACACGAAGTCTTAGCCACTGGACCACCAGGGAAATCTCTGCTTGTTTATTTTTGGTTGATGACAGATAGGAGTATGGTTAAATGCACTGACTTTTGAGTTGATCAGCCTGCCTTAGATTAGAGATCTGCAACTCACGATAACTTTGGGTCAGTTACTTCTCTAAGCCTTGGTTTTCTCATTTGCAAAACAGGGAGACTAACACTACCTGTATAGCATGGTTGTAAATAAATACTGCGAGAAAGTACTTAACTGCACAGCCTGCTATATGTCTGTGTCATCGATGATGATAATGATAATAAATAGTATTTGAGTCTTTAAAAAAAGATATCTTTATTTTGAGATTACATTGTATTATACAGCTCTAAAGCCACACATTTTTAAATTCTAAATCCACACTAGGCCAGAACAGCTGGCTGATAAATAGATTACATTCCAAAGGTACATCAGAAAACCTCATTAGCCAAACTGAAAAAATAATAGAAAAAGAGAACTGTCTAGGAACAGTGTCCCCCTGCACTTCTCAAGAATGTGTCTTGTTTTTACATGTGGTATCTTAATAGTTGAAATCTTGGTTTTAGTGTGTGACTTTTTTTACTAAGTAATATTTTAAGTAATGGGATTATTTTCCTCATATTCTCAGCCTTGCGTGAGTAGCTGTGTAGTGTTGTTGGGGGTTTTTTGGATAATTTTATTTATTTATTTGTTTTCGGCTGTGCTGGGTCTTCATTGCTGTGCCGGTATTTCTCTAGTTGGGGCGAGCAGGGGCTTCTCTCTAGTTGCAGTGCTCAGGCTTCTCATTAAGGTGGCTTCTCTTGTGGAGGACATGCTCAGTAGTTGTGGCGCATGGGCTTAGTTGCTCCATGGCGTGTGGAATATTCCTGAATCCGGGATGGAAGCTGTGTCTCCTGCTTTGGCGGGCAAATTCTTTACCACTGAGCCACCAGGGCAGCCCCTGTGTAGTGTTTTTAAATCAGCTGCCTTTTTTGGAGCTGGCTGGTTATTTCTATATGAAAGTGTTACATTTATTCTTAATATAAATGTCTAGTTCTTATCTTTGAAGATAAGTTTAGTTCCTACTTCAGATCTGATGAAAATAATTCATTAATAATGGAAACTCTGGTTTGGTTTGCTTCTTTTGAAATAAATATTAAATAACGAGCCAATTAGTGATTGTAAATGAATCAGTTAGTGATTTATTAATCTAGCGGATGGCCACAATACTAGAAAGAAATAGTGCATCCATCCAAGTGTAGTTTATTTCCCATTGTAAAATGGGTTTCTTAAGCAGTCATTGGATGTGGGAGACTAGGTAGAGTCTTAGCAGAGGTCATTATTCTGTATTGATCACTAGCTATTGTGTTCTGTAAGTTTAACTGTTGATATTTTTAAGCTTAGTCTGTCACATTACTATTACTCCTGTTTTTACTGAATTGTTAATACTATCCCTGCTATTTATCCCAATTACAAATTCTTAGTCCTTGATAACTTGTCTTGGGTGTTTTTACTGGATGTAAAAAGAAAAATAATTTAGGTTTTATTATTTGGCTTCCTTCCTGCAGTTCTCAGTTTTTGATATATTTTGATCATTTTATTTTAGCCATTTTTACTAGACATAAAAAGAGATAATTTGGGTTTTATTGCTGTATCAGTTGAAAAGTTTTGTGATGTGCTTTTTCTTTTTCTATTTAAGCATATGGTTTGAAAAATAAGCTCCAACTCATTAGATTAGCGACCAGAGTTCAGCACCCTGGAGGGAATTGAATCTTTCTTAAGTGTCTCTTGTTGCTGAATCAGAAAATTTTCTAGATTTCCTCCCTTACCATTAATTTTTGCATTCTTTATTTTTTATCCTTGTTTTAATCCTCACTTTTTTAATTCTAGTCTTCTTAACCTCATTTCCACTCTGCGTCCTAAATGAGAGCTTATGTGCCTTTGCTGTTTCTTAAATCTTGTATTCCATAAAGCATCAAATTTCAGGAACTATGGTTTTGCATTTCATTTGCTACACATTTATATTTTCTTTGGAGTTTTGTTTGTTTGTTTTTCTTCAGATAAACATGTTTCTGATGCAACTTGGAAGAGGCTGGGATTTGGAACAATAAAAGTTAAAACCTTATTAAAATGTTCTTATTTTATAGCTGACACCTGCAAAAAGGATTTAAGGCAGCATATATAACTAGTGATTGGGAGCTTAAATAAAAAGATAGGTTTATTTAAGAGTCTAATAGAATTATCTAGATTGTTTAATATAAATAGTTACCTGTGCAATGAGGTTATATTAGTAATAATTATACCAGATCAAACTTCCAAAGATTTCCAGAGTGTTTAGTGAAGTGTAAAATAATACATTTCTAAAATTCCTTTTCAAAGATCTGGAATAAAATAGTTTACCTCAAACTCCTAAGTGGTCATTTAACTCTTATTCGTATTTCTGTCCCAGCACCTAACAGGATAGAGTTCTTAGTAAACACCCGATTCTTCTTGAGTCAGTGATTGTTTACTATGTGCAAAGCTAGACAAATGCCATGGACATATAGAGATCACTTAGTCCTTGCCGCTGAGGTCTTTATATTCTAGTAGGCTCATGAAGTTAGTAGTTCATGACCAGCATTTTTTTTTTTTAAGAAGTAAAATAGAAAATATCGGAGTAGGTCACATATAGTAATGGTAAGTGCAGCTTCATGAAGATATTGTTTTGTTTACATAAATTTACTTTATGTGCAATGGATTGTGACATAAAATGTATTTCTTAACTGTGGCTTGTCAAAAACTTTTGGAAGCCACTGTTTTAGGCACACATGATTGTTCCAAACAAACCTTGCTTGAAAGTGAGTAAAGCAGAGTATTGAGATCACGGCGTGTATGGAAGATTATAAACAGACATGAGAGTAAATAATGGTAATACTGAACCTTGAATTCCATGCTAGAAAGTATGATGGTGGGAAAGATAGTGTTTTATTGGGGGAGGCAAGTACTTACATTTTTTGAATATTTTATATATTCATCTGGCTCAAAACCCAAAAAAATATTAGAGAGCATGTAGTGAAAAGTTTCACTTCCACTCCAACCTCCCTCCCCCAGCAAACAAATGTTATTAGGGGTATCATTCCAGAAATGTTTCATATGTGCAAAAACAGCTCTGTGGAGGTTTTCTCAATTTTCTTTTTTATATATATATAAATGACAGTTGACCACCATCCAGCACCACACCATTCAGTCCTTTGTATTTTTTTATACCTGTTAGGGAATTTCTCCATAACAGTACCTGAAGAGCTTGATGGAAAAGTTCTTAAAGATGGAAAATTACTGGATCTGGTCTATATGTTAAGCAGTCAAGGCTAAATTAGAGACTAGCAAGGGGTTCTGTTCCATCTTTATCTTCAAAACTCACCTTAGATCCTCCTGCCTTTGCCTTACCTTCTTTTATTGCTTCTAATAACTTAAGCCTGGTGACAGAAGATGAGATGGTTAAATGGCTTCACCAATGCAATGGATGTGAACTTGGGCAAACTCCAGGAGATGGTGAGGGACAGGGAAGCCTGGTGTGCTGCAGTCCATGGGGTTGCAAAGAATCGGACACGACTTGGTGACTGAACAACAAGGAACAATCTTAAACCACTCTCCAGCTAAGCACACGTGAAGCCGTATGCATATAATGTGCGTGCACATGCAATTAATTGCTCGGTTGTGTCCAATTGTTTGCAGCTCCATGGACTGTAGCCTGCCAGGCTCCTCTGTCCATTGAGTTCTTCAGGCAGGAGTACTGGAGCGGGTTGCCATTTCCTACTCCAGGGTATCTTCCCAACTCAGGGATCGAACCTGCATCTCTTACATCTCCTACATTGGCAGGTGGATTCTTTACCATTGCTCCACCTGGGCCCAATTCTCTGTTTCTCACTATTCCCATAAGCTCTTTATCCACGTCCCTCTGGGTCTTTGGAACTCCACCTCATTACTGCTGCTCAGCAAGCCTTTCCTGACTTTTCCCTGCCATAAAGATTGAGTTAGAGACCTCACCTCTATGTTTATCCCCATCATAGCTCCTAATAGTGTGTTGTAATTACATATCTTCTGACCGGTTTTCACTTTATGCTGTAAGCCCCTTCTGTGTGGGGGACACATTGCTAGTTATAAGTACATTAGTTTTTTGAATATTATATTCACCTGGTTTAGAGCCCAGGTACAAGAACATACAGGTACATGAGCCCATGGTGTGGTCTCTTTCTGTCATTAAGGAGAGTTGGGGGCCAGCTCTCCTTAAAAGATAGAGTGTTGATTCAGTGACAAGTCAGTATGGTATGATTGTTGATAGTGCCATACGAGTCATTGGTAGCTGAGACAGTTAAGGAAAGCTTATTGGAAGAAGTGGAACCTAGCTGAGTAGTAAGGGAATGTGGTATCCCGTATGAGAAGATAAATAGGTGGGATGAGAACTAATGTATGGAAGAAGGTATCACAGCAGAAGGGAATGGTAGAGGTAGGACTTGGAGAAGTACTTGAAGTGGGAAATGTGAAGAAGATTCAGTACAAAGACAATTTAAGCAGGGAAACAAGAAATGCTGAGAAAATCATTCAAAAGGAACACCAAGATACAATAAGAAGACTACTAAAGGAGGAAGAGAGAGAGTCCATAGGGGCACATTGTGAACCAGTCAGGCACATGAAATAAACGCACTCTTAGACATTTGTGGCCTGACCCAAGGCCCCGTCGTAAGTGGTGGCCAGCAGGAACTTAGCTTCCTTATTCCTCTTGAGCTGCTGGATCTAAGTGGTCTGCTACTTCCTGGTAAGGTGTAGCACCTTTCCTCCTTTGGTATAAGTGCTTTCATTTAAGCTTTCTTTTCATTTATGAGTTTATTTGCTGGACCTGCATGCTGGGAATATGACTTCCAACTACGTATTTATAAAATTCCAATCCAACCAACAGGACTTGGATGGTCCCTTAGAGTCAATTTTAATGAAAATTTTGCCTTCTGTTATGGTAAGAAAGAAATCCTGGTGTTAAGTATTTAAGTCTTTACTAGTTGGAATTATAGATTATTTCAGAGTTCTACCATGCCTGTTGTATTAAATTTGAAAGTCTTTTGATACACCTAAGAAGAAATTCAGTGAAATCTCAGTTTTGTCCTTTTGGGATCTGACTATAAAAGACCAATCCAACAATTGAGAAGAAATAAAAATTCAGTATTTCTTTAGTAATTAATATTTATTCCATTGTGCAAAATTTAAAACATCTTTATTTAAATATTCTTAAGCTGCAATGTTGGAGACAAACCCTTGTATAATTATTTCATTCTTATAATACTGCTTGCAACAAATTCTGCATTACTCTGTTCAGGAAAACCAAAGAAAGTATAAATAAATTTAAATTAAGTGGTAGTTGGACTGCCCAGTGAAAGTGAAAGTCACTCAGTCGTGTCCAACTCCTTGCAACCCCATGGACTATACAATCCATGGAATTCCCTAGGCCAGAATACTGGAGTAGGTAGCCTTTCCCTTCTCCCAAACCCATTTAATAAACAATTGGTGAAATTATTTCTCAAACTCAAAATGGAATTCTGCTTATGAAAACAATTAACATTTTTATGAATAAGACAGAATTTATATGTAGCAGTTGTTATAAATTCAGTGTCTTTACAAGTGGAGAATTTAGCTTGATTCCCCCCATACTTAAACTGTACGGCCAGAATAAACAGATTTGGGGAGGGGTGGTATACTGCACTGGTTATGAAAAAAGTTCACTAATTGCACTGATATTTGGTTGTTTTACCTTGTGTTTTAAATGGATGAATAATCCTTTTTAATAAGTTGACATGGTAGAAATAACAAGTAATAGGAATTAGATGTAAATAATCAAGAAATATATATACACAGACACACACATTCACTCCTTAAGAAAGTATGTGTTTAATTTTGCAGGCTGTGGAAAATCTCTGTTCTTACAAGATTTCTGCGAACTTGTACAAACAGCTGAGACAGATTTGTGAAGATCACATCAAAGCACAGATTCATCAGTTCAGAGAATATCCTTTTAAAAACAAAAAAGTTTTTTTTTGTTTTATTGTATTTTCATCTTTTCTTCCCTCCGTCCCTCACTTTTTAAACCAGCTTAAAATGGAAAGCCTATGTTTTGTAGATTTGTTGTTTTTTGTTCATTTTGCCTCTAGGGAAACAAAAAAGCAAAATTTCACTTTTTACCTCTAATTAGGGTCCAAATCTACATTGTACCACTAATGTAAATAAAATTTCTTTATGTCTTTACTCTTATTGTCCTAACAAATTTCCATTTGAGGAAAGATAATCAGGAAATAATAAGCTGAAAACACAATGGCTCAATTATATCTAAGACTTGCTTTTTGTTGTTTTGTTTTGACCTTGTGGCACGTGGGTTCTTCCTTCCCAACCATAGATTGATCAAACCCACGGCCCCTGGAGTGAAAGCAGTCTTAACCTATAGTTAAATAGGTTAATAGATAAATAGTCTATAAGTACTATTTAGTTTCATTTAGTATGTAGGGCTTTCCATATTTAAGACAAATGTGCTCTTAAACATTGCATGTATTACTTGTCCTAAGCATTTTTAAAATATCCTTAACGTGTATCTCACAGACTCTTTGGATAGTGTTCTTTTTCTCAAGAAGATTGATAGATGTTGGCAGAACCATTGTAGACAGATGGTAAGATGGAAAAAAGCATTACATTTCAGTTAAATATTGTAGTTAAAATAAGTTTCTTCAAATACAAGAATATTAGTTTTAAAAGTTTTGCAATAGGGGGACTTAAAACTAATTTTGGTTGAGTTTTCTACTTAAAATGTAAAGTTATGGGTAAACCAGTATTTTAGAATGACTTATACCTTAGAATCATTTTTATTTTTGTAGCACTATAAATAAGTGTTACATTTTGTGTCTTAATGGCTATCCCACCTGTTATTTGGTTACCTAGCAAAGTGCCTGCTGGTCCTGCACTTTAGCTTATTCACATCACAACCTTTCCTTTTTCCCAATCTGGTATTATTTTAAACCTTATATTCTGCAAGTTCAAAATCTTAAAATCCATCCCACACACCCAAAATCCCACGTATACAATTGTAAGACAGTTTCACCCTGAGAACTGTTGCTGAGGAAAAATTATATGCCCCTTGATTCTGTTTTGATTTTTAGTTAATTTTCAAGTTGCAGAGAAGTCATAGACCATTTTAAGTGTCTTTTTTTTTCCTACAAACTACAGCAAGAGTTAAAATTTGTCATAGACCATTTTAAGTGTCTTTTTTGTCCTAGAAACTACAGCAAGAGTTAAAATTTATTAATAGTTTAATTAAAAATGGTATGGGCATATTCTCAGATGTGTTAATCTGTATGTTTGATCCTAGTAGTCTAGTATATATACAAGTAAACCGTGCAGTCTTATTTTATAAAATATTTCAGCTTCACAACATATTAAAAATTGATTTCTTTTTTTCATTGACAGATCATGATCAGGAGCATTTTTTTGTTTCTGGATAGGACTTATGTTCTTCAGAATTCAATGCTACCATCCATTTGGTAAGGATGCAAGAAAAAAAATTATGAAAAGATTTGTTAACAAATCATAGTCAAATCTTAATTACACTAATAGAAGAGAGTAAGTAATACAGGGAATAGTCTAAAAACTCACATTTAGCTTCTAGACTTGTATTTATAGCAGTTTTACCTTCTTCTTTATGAAGAAGTTTTTTTGTTAGCCGAAAGGATTGAAGTTTGCTCTGGACTGTTTGAATATGCATCATTTTGTTGCCGATCAAGAGTTCACTCATTATCTTTTAACATTATTAGGGAAAATTCCATGTATACACAAAAATAGAAGAGTATAATGAGCTGTTGCCCCCACCATGTGCCTAGCGTTTACCTACAGCAATTATCAGAATTCACTGATTTTTGAGTACTGAAGGCAGATGACAAATGAGCAATTAAGCCTTCATTACGAGTACAGTGAAGACCATTTTATAGCTTTGAACTAATTTTCTCTCTTGATTTGACCAAGGAAGAAATCCACCAAAGGAAATAAATCAATAAAACTTAGTTATAGAGGAAGATGGGAATTTAGCTTCAGTTCTCATTAAAGACAATGAGTTTCCTGTATGCTTTAATCTAATAATATTATTTAAAATTAAATATGTGGGTTTTGTACTTTTACAGTTGTTGCTTCAAAGCCTGGAACCCTAATTAACATGTGGTGAGGGACTTCCCTGGTGGTCCAGTGGCTAAGACTCTGCGCTCCCAATGCAGGGGACCTGGGTTTGATCCCTGGACAAGGAGCTAGATCCCACATGCAGCAACTAAGACCCAGTGCAGCCAAATTAAAATAAATAAATGATTAAAAAACAAAACAAAACATGTGGTGAGAAGTCAAGCAAGCTTCTCCAGAAGTGGTATTGTTTTAAATTAATTTAGATTTTGTGTATTTTTTTTATTTTAGGGACATGGGACTGGAGTTATTTAGGGCTCATATTATAAGTGATCAGAAAGTCCAGAATAAGACAATTGATGGCATTCTTCTTTTGATTGAGAGGGAGAGGAATGGTGAAGCAATCGATAGAAGTTTACTCCGAAGCCTTCTAAGCATGCTCTCTGATTTGCAAGTAAGTTAACTACTTCACTTACTACAGAACTGGTTGCTATACCTAGTCTGATGTTTAAAAAACAAACACAGAATTTCCTGGCGGTCCAGTTGTTAGAACTCCATGCTCTCACTGCTGAGGGGCCTGGGTTCAATCCCTGTTCAGGGAACCAAGATCCCACAAACCCCGTGGTGTGGCCAAAAAAACTTTAAAAAAGCCAGACTCATAATGCTATTCACATAGAGGGCATTCAGTAAACATTTATTGAATAATTGAGCTTCTTTGTTACCCCTCCCAGATTTATCAGGATTCTTTTGAACAACGATTTTTGGAAGAAACTAACCGACTGTACGCAGCTGAAGGCCAAAAATTAATGCAGGAAAGAGAGGTATTTAAAAATCATGATGAATAAATCCACTGTGTCTCATAATAGTCCCTACTTTATAGAACGTAAGCTGCCCTTTCATTTATCTTCCAGATGTTATGCTGCTATAATTTTACATGTGATTTTATATATGATTCAACCCTGTCACATTTGACAGGGCTACTCCCAGGATCTTTTGGACTTGACATTTACTAAATGATTTATGGGGAGGAAAACAATATATGAAAAACTTATCTTTATAGGTTCCTGAATACCTTCACCATGTTAATAAACGTCTAGAAGAAGAAGCAGACAGACTTATTACTTACTTAGATCAGACCACCCAGTAAGTATTACACGCTCAGCCTAATAGCCTTAAACCTGTGCTGTGGAATCACTTAAGGCACTTTGGGCATCCCCAAGTGTTAGTAAGTATTTTCAGGTAAAACTTGAGACTTTAACAGTTGTTTTCATAATGCAAACTTCAGGTTGTTATTTTCCCTGCTTAATTAGTTTAGTCAAGGGTTTGATTATTGGTTGTCCATATGTGTTTAGCATGTAATTAAAGAATAGTATTAGAAGCTAATGTGATCTTTGAAATCTTCAGGCTGATTAAAATTCAGCGAGTGTCCATAGGAGAAAGTATTTCTCTGCTTTCCTAAATATTACCAGCCAAGGAATTCCTATAAGCAGATAGATAAATACTTCCTAGTAAAAGCAGAGACGTTTAGGAAAAGCCAGCCATGGCAAGACCTTTTAAATATTTATTTTGTGATATACCAAAATTCTGAAATACACAGTGTTTTCCTTCTAGGCATAAAGTAGAGTAACTCTGAGCACAATAAATTTATACAGAAGAGTAGGAATATTGAAATAAAGTGAGCTAGTTAAATTTTTTATCCCCCAAGAGAGACTAAATTTTCAGCAAAATCAAATGTCTAGTTCTAAACTTTTTTTTTCCTTATAGGAAGTCATTAATTGCTACTGTGGAAAAACAACTTCTAGGAGAACACTTAACAGCGATTCTTCAGAAGGGTAATTGGCAATTTACAAATAAGAGATTACTTTTAAAATAGTAGCAAATAAGTTGAAACATTTTTAAAGCTTGCCTTTTTAAAGGTTTGATAGCAGATTACTGCATTCCTGAGGTAGGACACAAGGCTTTGTCCCTATTCATCACAGTAAACTTTCAGGAGGTGCCTCTTTCCTTAACTTTAAAGATACAAGAAGTGAGATGAGAGGAGTCTTAACCAACTCCAGTAAAGAAACAGTAGGAATTTGGGGATTCTTAATTTAATTTTTAAGGAATAATAATAAGGAAATAGTAAATATTAAGTATTTAATATTAAATTAAGTATATAAATATTAAGTATATTAAATATTAAATAATAAGGAAATGCATTCCTTTTTGCACTAAAGTGTTTTGTTTCTAGCATATAAAACCAAGCATTTCTATTAATCCTAAGTGATATATGAGTATACCCTGAATTTTACTTTAACAGTGTTACAAATAGGCAAAAGTCTTACCTTTCTCTCTAGCCATCTTTTGTATAAAATATCTTAGAACTTTAATGCAGTTATACTTTTATTTCATTCTGAAAATCAAATACTTTAGGACTTCATTTAAACTTGGCCTGCTACTGCTAAGTCACTTCAGTCGTGTCCGACTCTGTGCAACCCCATAGACAGCAGCCCACCAGGCTCCCCCGTCCCTGGGATTCTCCAGGCAAGAACACTGGAGCGGGTTGCCATTTCCTTCTCCAGTGCATGAAAGTGAAAAGTGAAAGTGAAGTCACTCTGTTGTGTCCGACTCTTAGTGACCCCATGGGCTGCAGCCTACTAGGCTCCTCCGCCCATGGGGTTTTCCAGGCAAGAGTACTGGAGTGGGGTGCCAGTGCCTTTTTTATATACTTATCCAATACTTATATACTTTTTATATACTTATCCAGGCCTTATCCAATACTCTGAAATATAACTGTGTACAGTAATGCAAATATAATATGGCTGTTGCACATACAAGGTATTTGTAACATGTATTTGAAAGTGAAGTGAAAGTCACTCAGTCATGTCTGACTCTTTGCAACCCCCTGGACTATACAGTCCATGGAATTCTCCAGGCCAGAATACTGGAGTGGGTAGCCTTTCCCTTCTCCAGGGGATCTTCCCAACCCAGGGATCAAACCTGGGTCTCCTGCATTGCAGGCGGATTTTTTACCATCTGAGCCACAAGGGAAGCCCAAGAATACCATATTTACTCAGACCAATTTTTATAAGTTGGTTTATACATGTGATCTACTATGTTAAATGGTACAGACCATTATATAATTTTTGTTTTTATATAAGTTCCCTATATTTAGTTTTCACTTGGAAAGGTAATTATCTCTTTGAGTTTAATTCAAAGCACATCTCTATATTAAAATTCACAGACTAGTCATAGTTCAAACCAGTATCAGAATAATTTTAACTTCTTTTTCATTAAAATACCTGACATTTTTCTTCACTTTTTTTTTTAAATACCAAATGTTTCAAAAATCAGGTTTAAATAACCTCCTTGATGAAAACCGAATTCAAGATTTATCTCTCCTGTATCAGCTCTTCAGTAGAGTTCGAGGTGGCGTTCAGGTTCTCTTACAACAATGGATTGAATACATTAAGGTATTAACCATTTTTTTTCCTCTGATGGCTTATAATCTGTACACCTAGAGTACATATGAATGTTTTCTTATTTGTTAGATCCTTTTGTTTTTCAAGTAATGGGAGTTTTGAGAGCAGTCAACCTGAGAATGATAGCCATGTGGCTAATTAACAATAAAACAGTTCTCTTCTTGATGTCTGATGTGATTTCTACCTCCAATAATTATAGTAGTGAATGTGGAAAAAGGAATAGGACTTTTTTAGGATCCAAATTTCTTGCCTTTGATCTTACGCTGAAGGCATATTGCCATTTTTTAAAAATTCAAGCTGACTTTAAAAGTGGGAAAAAAAACCCTAGAAACTTCTACAATAAAACCCCATTATGATATTTTGTACCCAGTGGCTGTTCCTTACCTTGTGATTATAGATGAGTGTCATCAGTCTGGATGTTTTATCACTTTATCTTTTCTTTTCTTGATTTCAGAACCTGCTTTATTTTATTTAATTTTTTGAAATTTTAAAGTATGTGGGTATGTGTATATACTTAAAATATGATTTGGGGGATTGTTTTCATTGCAGATAATTAAATTCTAGTAAAAACACATTTTTGTTTTTTTAGGCATTTGGTAGCACTATTGTAATTAATCCTGAAAAGGATAAAACCATGGTTCAAGAATTGCTGGATTTTAAAGATAAGGTTGACCATATAATTGATATCTGTTTCCTGAAGAATGAAAAATTTATCAATGCTATGAAAGAAGCATTTGAAACATTCATTAACAAAAGACCAAACAAGCCTGCTGAACTTATAGGTATTTTTCCAGTCCCTTTTCCCATTTAATGTTCTTCTTTCATAAGGCTTTGTATATTAACATCTTTGTGCCATGTCTTTCAATAACAATGAAATTTATTTCTAGTTGCTTAGTTGGTGGTTTCTAAGAAGCCAGATGCAAGGAGTAGTCCTTCATGCTAAAGAATATCTCAAAGCCCACATTATCAAACATGGTCTTTCTTTGTAAGACAGTACATCGAACCCTGTTTTCTTTTTATATATAAAAAGCTTGATAGCTGTTTTACAAGCCTAGAGCAATTTAGCGGTGGGACAGGGTACTTTTTCTAGAGGCCCACACACAGGAAAGGCTAGCACAAAATTACAGTTGCCAGTGAGAAAGAATGTTCAGGATGAAAATAAACCTAGGAATCTGGGTCTATTTAGAATGTGGTGTACTGCAGTTCTTCTCAGGTTTCCTCACCTGGGTCAGAGGAGGAGGTACCTGAGAAGATCCTTCACTAAAAGGATGAAATTTTGTTGGTTTACTATTTACCCTTAAATTTTTTGCAATTTTTGCCTCCTCTCTGTAATGTATCTGATTTGTTTCAGTAGAAAAGTAGTATTTCAGATTGCCTAGCATCAGTGTAAAATGAACATTCCAGAAGATATGCCATGTCTTTCAGTGACTTTGACTCCCTGCACAAGGCTGTAAACACGTCCACCACCATCCCCCCACCAGAGTTTCCTTATCCCATCAGTATGGTAGAAAGTACATTAGGTCTGGAGCCAGAAGACTTGGGTTTGAGTTGAAGCTCTTATATTTTTTAACTCTGTGACACTGAACAAGTCGCTTGATCTCCCTGACTTTGGCAACTTTTTTTTTTTAATATAAATTTATTTTAGTTGGAGGTTAATTACTTTACAATATTGAAACATGTATAATATCATATATGGAAACTTTTAAAAAATGCATGTGTACATGTAAAACATTGAAATACTCAGTATATCATACTCCTGTTTGGTATTTATAGTGACCAGTACCTCATGGGTACTGATGATCACTGAACAACAAACTTTTCCCCCATTTTAGCGAAGTATGTGGATTCAAAGCTTCGTGCAGGCAACAAAGAAGCTACTGATGAAGAACTTGAAAAAATGTTGGATAAGATTATGATTATATTTAGATTTATATATGGTACGTATTTTTTGTTTTAATATTGTTCTTTTAAAACAAAGCACTCAACAGAGAAACTGGCGAGTAAAATCAACCTATAAGGTATATTTACTTGTGGGTTAAATACTTAAAATTCTATTAAATTCCTTGCATTTAATTTATTGGGGTACTTGAGGAATGTTGCTTAATTGCCTTGTGCTCCGACTTTTCCACTATTAAGAGTCTTGAATTTTGCTCCTTATTTTAATCTCAGGAGTATTGATGCTAAAATTACTAGTCAACTAAAGCTTTTCTAAAGAAAAGTAAATTCAGTCTTAATTCTTTACAGCAAAGAAGTCTTGAAATGTCTGGCACAAAAATCTACCTCTAATGTTTCTTGTATTTAGCAAACTTGGATAAAACGTGTACATTTAAATGACTTGGGTTAATGGTGTGATTTATTAAGCACTTTGAGTAAATTGTGTCAAAACCTTATATTGGAATATAAGAGTTGTGTTTTATTACTTACATAGGTAAGGATGTTTTTGAGGCCTTCTATAAGAAAGATTTAGCCAAGCGCCTTTTAGTTGGGAAAAGTGCATCTGTAGATGCTGAAAAATCAATGCTGTCCAAACTTAAACATGGTATGTTTGTCATTCTCCTGGTCCTTTTCTTCTTTAATTTCTGAGAGAAAATATTAGCTTAATTTCTACTCTTTCAGTCAGTTGCCTCTTTTGTCAGTCGTTGTAAGTTCATATGATTAAAAACGTAAATTAAGTAAGCTCATGAGGTTTCCAACCTATTTACATATGGAGAGCTGTCGTGATTTTTTAAAAAATAAAACATTGTTCTTGTTTTTATCATTTGTATAAAATTTCCCATTTATCTTGTGCCTAAAAAGTAGATAAAGTTACTACAGGATTAAGATTTGACTCTGATTTAGTGGGGCATACACTTTGGGGTAAGGCTTTTTTTATTCTTATGAATACTTACAGACCATATTTCATCCTAAAGTATGTTTTACATTTCATGTTTTCAATTCTAAATTCTTTGTTTTTAACCACTTTAAAATATTGTAAATGTACAAACATCTTTACTAGAATGTGGAGCTGCTTTCACCAGCAAACTTGAAGGAATGTTTAAAGACATGGAACTTTCTAAAGACATCATGATTCAGTTCAAACAGGTAAAAGTGAGTTAAACTCTTAATTCCTCCAACTTAAATGTATTTAGTTATCTTCTTATTTTGGTTTGTACTGAAGAGGATAAGTAGAAACTTGTATTTGTTATATATACTTCATAGCAACTTAGATGATAGTCATGGTAGAAGAAAATAATCACCAATGAAATGTAAGTATATTTGACCTACTTCAAAATGTATTCTCAATATACTCCCAAAATAACACAAAAATAGAGATGAAATGTATTGAGCAGAAGAAGTCAGGACAGGAAAGGCTGTAGCTAGTGAAAACAGGGCTTCTAGCATCTTTTGATGTATCAAAAGATGAGTCTGTAGACAAATAGATGGAAGGATGAGTGAGCGAACGGGACATGAGGAAAGATAAGTAGATGGATGGAGGAACCAGTGGATGGAAAACAAGGTTAATGATAGACAAAAGGTGAGTGGATGGGATGGTTTGTGAAAGGGTAGATAGGTTGGTGAATGGTTGCTAAACACCAGTGACTGGCATGTGTTGGTGGGATTTGCCTTTTTCCTTTGTGGAATAGGAGTGTGGTCTGTTGCTAGGAAAGAGGTAGAGGGAATAGGATGAGTTTGGAATAATTGATGAGTTTGGAAAAGAAATAGGGGAGGGCTTATTACGCATATGTAGAAGACTGAAACATGGAGAAGGAAATGGTAGCCCACTCCAGTACTCTTGCCTGGAAAATCCCATGGACAGAGGAGCCTGGTAGGCTGCAGTCCATGGGGTCGCGAAGAGTCGGACATGACTGAGCGACTTCACTTTCACTTTTCACTTTCATGCGTTGGAGAAGGAAATGGCAGCCCACTCCAGTGTTCTTGCCTGGACAATCCCAGGGATGGGGGAGCCTGGTGGGCTGCCGTCTATGGGGTCACACAGAGTCGGACACGACTGAAGTGACTTAGCAGCAGCAGCAGCAGCATCTAACCACTGGTGGTGAGTTGCAAGTTCAGAGCTAGTGATGGAGATGGAAGAGGTGATAGAGTGGTTGTATAAGGCCTTTGGGGACCTTGGGAATGAAATGGTAGATCTATATATTTCGCAGATGTTGGTAGAAGCTAGTTTTGAAACATTTAAGATTATAGGTAATAGTGATAGCAAGATAGATTTTCCTCTCCTAGGGTTTTAACAGTGATTTCTTTACCACTATGTTGCTGTGATGGGAGATGAGGGTGGAAGACTCGAGAAAGATCAGGGTTAGTAGGATCATGGGTCCTGTAGTAGCTACAGAATAGGGTCTACCTGCTTTGCCCTCTCCCCTTCTTCTTCCTTCCCCATTTCAGGTCACTCCCTGCAAACACACAGTGGAACAAGTGAAAAACCAGACACTTGGGCTGGCTGGTGGGGTGAGGAATGGGGGGTTGCTGCCAGGTTTTCCAAGCCATGTAGGGGTCTCCAAAACTGGATACTGCAGGTGGTATGGGGAAAAGAATGAAGAAGAAATCCTGTAACAGCCCAGTCATATGTGAGAAATTATTTCAGTTGTTAATGCCTCTGAAGGAGTCACCTGATCCTTGTGTACATTGTAGCAAAATGTTACCTGGTGTATTTCTCTGGCACTTCTAATATAGGCTTCATTTATAGTCCTTTTAATAGTTTTGCCTTTTATTTTAAAGATGGTCAGTATCACCTGTAGTTTTGTAGTGAGGAACTTCTTGAATGGGTCATTTTTATGGTATGGAATGTATGCATTTTTATTTTTTAAGATCTCAGTGTGTGTGTTGATCTTATTGTAGTATATGCAGAACCAGAATGTACCTGGGAATATTGAATTAACTGTGAATATCCTGACAATGGGTTACTGGCCAACATATGTGCCTATGGAAGTTCATTTACCACCAGAGGTAAGAGTTGTTTTAAAAGTTTGTGTAAACACAGCCACACCAAATGTCAACTGTTTTTAATGTTTTATTCTTTTATTTATATTACTCTTGTATCATTAGAGCACAGGTTAAGATGCCAGTTCCTTAGTTTGGGGCCAGTGTCCTTGACTCTTCTTTCAGTTCCCCAGATTGTATTAGTACCCATCACTGCCCAACTCTCAAAAATTCTTGATGGTATATTACCTGGGCCAGAGGGTGGGATTGCTGAGTGATGGATACTTGAGTAAATCCCTCATTAAGAGAGAAAATGTGGAAACAAGAACAGGCCTAAGGCAACACTTTGAAAAAGGCTCACAATTGGTAGGTGGTAGGAAGAGGTAACCTAAGAAGGAAACCAATGAAGAAACACTAGCGAGATAAAGGAACCAGCAAGGTCCAGAGGCACAAAAAGCATTGGAGATGAATGTTTCAGAAGAGGGGATGGGACTTCCCTGGTGGTCCAGTGGCTAAGACTCCCGGCTCCCAATGCAGGGGGCCCAGGTTCGATCCCTGGTCAGGGACTATATACCATATACTGCAACTAAGTTTATAAATAAATATTTTTTAAAAAGGAGAGGATGATAAAATGTTGCAGACAGATCAGAGAGGGTAAATCTGATAAATGCTATTAAATTTGGTGGTTATTACCTTACATCAAAGTGATCAGTGGCCCTATTGGGTATAGTCTTTAAAACTTCCATACATTTTTACACATGTAAATATAAAAAAATAGTGAATGTGATACTGGACACAGAGCTTAAATAAAGCATTATTTGTTGTAGATGGTAAAACTTCAGGAGATTTTCAAGACATTTTACCTTGGCAAACATAGTGGCAGGAAACTTCAATGGCAATCAACTCTAGGGCACTGCGTACTAAAGGCAGAGTTTAAAGAGGTAAGTAGATATTCCCCCAACTTAGTTTTCATCTTCATCTTTGATACTGAGATCATCCCTCTTAACTTGAAGGTTTTTAAGGTGTTTTATAACTTTGTCTTATATATGCGCATGACATAGTGATAGCGTGTCACAGCTCTGTGTATATGATTGTGGTCTTTTCCACATTTGATTGGGCTCTGCTGCACCTGTGGATGCAAAATTCAAGCTGCCACTTTTGACAGGAAACTTCTTTTTTTGTTGCTGGGAGCTAGAGAAGAGAGTGGGTGTTAAGGGGAACAGTTCTCATATCTAATTTCAAAAAATCCTACAGCTTTTCATGACTAATCTGAATCAGACAAATTGAAAATGCATTGAAATAGTGATTTCTTACTGCTTGTAATAAATATCTGTAATGACACATAAAGCTGAGTTATTAATTTTCATTAGTTTGTTGTTCTGTTTTAATTATAAGGCTTAAAAAAGACCTGTAGAAAGGTCACTCAATCCTTCCTCCTATTTTAGGTAGGATCACACCTAAACCCTCCACTGAACACACTGGCTTTTCTGGATAATGTTAACCTGTATTTTTAAATCCACTAATTGAAAAATGCTTTCCAGTAAGAGATTAGTTACTTGATTAATTTTCATGTGCTTTTTAAAAAAATGATGGCTTAACACTGTTGTTTCTCCAACAGGGTAAAAAAGAACTCCAGGTCTCTCTTTTTCAAACACTGGTGCTGCTAATGTTTAATGAGGGAGAGGAGTTCAGTTTAGAAGAGATCAAGCAGGCTACTGGAATAGGTTTGTGTTGAATCAGTTGATTAGCAAGCATTATTCAGTGTCCACTGTGTGCACCCTACTTGATTAAGTGGTCTGGGGGACTCTAAAGAAATAATCCCTCTCCTCAGCACTTAGAACCATGGGGAAAAGGGGAAATGACACTTAAAATAATTTCACAACCAGTGAGTACCAGTCTGTGGTACTGATGGAGTGTGTTAGTTCATTGAAGCAAGAGATCACTGTGGACTGGCACAGTGGGGAACGCCTTCATGAAGGAGGTAGGGTTTGAGCTGGGCCTTCAGATTTTAGTTATGTTGCAAGAGGAAACACCATGAGAAAAGGTATGGAGAAAGGAATGAGCACACCTTCGGTGGGAGTCATTTGGGCAGCTTGCCTAGAATCAGTAGATAGTAGGGCAGCTTGGAAGTTGAAGAGATTCCAGGCCAGAAGCTCGTGGGGTAATTCAGGCGTAAAGTGACAAAGAGCTTAGACTACAGTGAGGCCAATGAGAAGAGAGACAAGGCATCTCTAAGGAAGCAACTGCTAGATACATGGAGGATGAAGGAGAGGAAAGAGTTAAAAGATGATTCCAGGATTTCTCACCAGAGTAGGTTGGTGGCTTCATGACTAACAATTGGAAAGAAGATGCATTTTTATAGGGAAGATGATGACTAAAATATTGGACATACTGAAATTGATGAGCATATAAAAGCCAGGTGGAGGTAGCCTTTAAATGTGGGACTGGGGAAAAGTAGGATGTCATTTCTGAAGGTGTGATGGTTATCCACATGGAATGATAATTGAAGCCTTTAGAGGATGACCAGGAAAAAAGCGATTCGGTGGGATAAAGAGGATGTTGTTCATGAACCTTGAGGAAAAAGGAAACAATTGTAATAGATGGGTAGGGTAGAAGCTAGACTGAGCTACAGCTGTCCATGTTGATGTGCTAGTTACAGATAGCTAAACCACTCTTTCTTCTTCAGAGGATGGAGAGTTAAGGAGAACATTGCAGTCATTGGCTTGTGGCAAAGCCAGAGTTCTGGCGAAAAATCCAAAGGGTAAAGATATCGAAGATGGTGACAAGTTCATTTGTAATGATGATTTCAAGCACAAACTTTTCAGGATAAAGATCAATCAAATTCAGATGAAAGAAACGGTACTTTTTTTTGCATTCTCCTCATCCTGATGTACTGGAATTATATGTGTTCACAGTAAAGATTTATAAAGAAGATTTTAGCATAGAATACCACCAGCATCCTTAATATTATCTGGGCCTGTATCTAGCTCAGTGTATTTCAGTATTTGATTTTGCAGGGTTTTGCAGGGGGTAGGGGAGAAGGCAGTGGCATCCCACTCCAGTGTTCTTGCCTGGAGAATTCCAGGGATGGCAGAGCCTGGTGGGCTAACTTCTTAGTATTATAAATAAAACAGCAAGGTACATCTCTGTACCTAAATCTTAATCTTTCTGATCTTCCCTTATAAATTTATCATGGAAGTAGATCTTTTGGGTTAAAGAGTGTGAACATTTTAAGAGTCTTAATTTATTATGCTATTTTGTGTTCCAGAAAGACTGGACTGATTTACACTGATAGCATGAGTGCCTGTCTCACTGTGCCCTCGCCAGCACTAAAGATTATATTTTCTTTTTCTTTGTCTGCCAGCTTCCTTGGTGAAAGTGAAATGATTTAGTTAGTACTTTTTTGATCAACAGTAAATATTTTTTTTTTGTCATTTGAGTTTGTAAGAGACTTTTATTAAGGAAACCAGCAACTGCAGCATTTCCTGAAACCAGTTGGTTTCAATCCCAACAAGGTTTAATGTAGTACTGGAGAAAAAGTTCTTATATGGGGTAGTGGTCAATGTGGGCTTCCCTGATAGCTCAGTTGGTAAAGAATCCGCCTGCAATGCAGGATACCCTGGTTCAATTCCTGGGTTGGGAAGATCTGCTGGACGAAGGGATAGGCAATCCACTCCAGTATTCTTGGGCTTCCCTTGTGGCTTAGCTGGTAAAGAATCCACTGCAATGCGGGAGACCTGGGTCCGATCCCTGGGTCAGGAAGATCCCCTGCAGAAGGGAAAGGCTACCCACTCTAGTATTCTGGCCTGGAGAATTCCATGGACTGTATAGTCCATGGGGTCACAAAGACTTGGACATGACTGAATGACCTTCACTTTGACTTTCAGAGGTCCATGTTAAGCTTCCCAGGTGGCGCTAGTGATAAAGAACCCACCTGCCAAGGCAGGAGACATGAGAGACACAGGTTAATCACTGGGTCAGGAAGATCCCCTGGAGGGAGGGCATGGCAACCCACTCCAGTGTTCTTGCCTGGAGAATCCCATGGACAGAGGAGCCTAGTAGGCTGTAGTCCATAGGGTTGCAAAGAGTCGGACACGACTGAAGTGATTTAGCATAGCACAAAGGTCAGTGTTGCAGACAAGTTCCTGTCTTGTTAACATTCACATCAAAGGTGTGATGTTCCCTTAAATTACCGTGTCATTTTAAAACATGTATGCTGTATCAGAAAGAAGCTGACTACAAAATGCCCGAACTAGGGACTTCCCTGGCAGTCCAGTGGTTAAGACTGTGCTTCCACTTCAAGGGGCATGGATTCAATCCCTGGTCAGGGAATTTACAAACTGCACTGTGTGGCAAAAAATAAAAAAGCCCAAACTACTCTTAATTTAAGTACTAAAGAGGAACATGCTAGCTGTAACATTAAAATTGGTTAACTGGCTTTTTAAACTGTGCATTTCTGATTTATGTATTACAAAATAAATTTTAAAGTTTGAAGTTTGACTCTAATTAGCTTAGCTGGGTGGTACCATATTTTGTTTGAGTCAGATGTCAGTGTCAGTCACTTTTACAGATAAAGCTAATGTTATACAGAAATCTGGTCAGCAACTGCTTGTGACACATTAAGATTACGAGAACAGAGTAAAAGGAAATGATACATTCTTCATCAGCTGTCTCTCTAGAAAAACCAAGATGGTATTTTTCTATTAACTAATATTGGCATTACTTCATTGATACAGGACACTAGGACAAACAGGAATTATGTTTGTAGGGGGTTTTTTTTGTCATTGTCTGTATTTATGAGGTTTCTTTTGATAATTCAGCATATTTAAAGTGTTAATTGTGTCATGGCCCTAAAACATACAGTTTGTGTAAGTAATCAGGTTTCACTTCAGGTATAGTTTCTAAGTTTAAAACTTTTTTTTTTTTAGGTTGAAGAACAAGCTAGTACCACAGAAAGAGTATTTCAAGATAGACAGTATCAAATTGATGCTGCAATTGTTCGAATTATGAAGATGAGAAAGACACTTAGCCACAATCTCCTTGTTTCAGAAGTGTACAACCAGTTGAAATTTCCAGTCAAGGTAGGTATTTAAGTATTTTGTTACTGAGCTGCTTATATATAAAAATTATATTGTTTTATATGTATATAAATTAGATTTTATAGATACAAATCTTACAAACATTGACTAAAACCTGAAGACCATTTAGAGGGACAAAAGTTTTCATTTCTCGTGCTCATATATATGATTAAAAAAAAACAACCTTTGTTGGCATATGTGGGCAGCTGTGACAAAAGGGGAAAACAATTTATAAAAGCTCTTATACCTGAAACTTGAAATTTTCAAGTTTATTCACTTTAATTTTTTTTTAGCTTCTTTGTTACTTAAAAAGTTTTTTTTCCTCCTAAGAATACCTTGCTATTTGATAGATGTGGTTATTTTAATTAAGTCTTCTGTTTAAGTCTTCTGTTTAGTTAGCTTGTGTAAGGGTCCATTAAAAACCATACAGGCAAAAAAAAAAAAAAAAACCATACAGGCAATTATATTCCAATTTAATAAAACTCTATAATGTCATCATTAGGCATCTTTTTGTAAAATTTAGTGATAGTTCTGGCAAACTAAAATTAGTCATCACATGGATGTGTTTCAATATAAATTCCCAGTAATAAAGCACCTTTGACAATGTGGTGGTGTACTGGACTGTATCTCATGTTGTAGAAGATTCCCAAACTCTTGTGATGATAAATACTTGTTAGACTTTGGATAGACTCTCGGCTGTTTCACCTTTTGAGCTTGTTTTCTCTTTTGTAAAATGGGAGATGATAATAGTACTTACCTCATAGGATTATTTTGAAGCATAAATGAGATGATACTTGTAAAAACTTAGCACTGGGCCTGACACATAAATGCTTGTTAGCTGTCGATACTGTCTGCTCATGACCACACTCTCACCCTCATCCTATGCCTTAACAATCATTTCACCTCCAGCCAGAGAGCCCACTGATACTAGCTAGCTAAGGAAGTTATTAGGACCACTATAATAAATATGCTGATATTTTTGGTCTTTCGCCATAATTAAGAGCAAGTCATTCGATTTTCAAACTTTGGAATTCACATTTCACTGAAATTTTGACTGCCCAATCAAACTACTTTCCCTCTTTAAGTTTCTTGATCAAGTAGGCATTTTACACAATCTGAAAAGCTGTTAGCAAGCAAGATTATATTCTCTTTAAGGCTAGATACAAAAGACAGTGGACTTCTGTTGCCCAACAGTTAAGAATGCAATTGAGAACAAGCTATAAGCTTTCTTAATGATTTTTCAACAAGTAGAGTTTAAAAATTCAAATCATTTTGGGCAAGTAACAGTTAAATCTTACATTAAACCTGAAATACAGAGATCTGAATTATGAGATGATAACTTCACTTATCAAGCCATTTGTTGTAGTAATCTTGTAAATAGTGATTTCCATAGTATATCTGTAATTTATAAAAATGCAACCTGACTTTGAATTTGAGTAAACTCTGGGAGATAGTGGAGGACAGAGGAGCCTGGTGTGCTACAGTCCATGGGGGTCTCAAAGAGTTGAACACAACTTGGCTACTCAACAACAGCAGCAACAAAACCTGACTTTGAGAACCAGCTTTTTTCCAAATTTAGGATCTAGTTATCTTCTCAAACTATCTTGGCAAAACTAAATAGCATTCTGTTTCCTTAAACTATAACATGTTCTTCATGTGAAGTTATGATGGTCTTTTGTATTTGTGCAGAGAATCGCTGGTTCTTAGCAGACCTCTTTAAAATAGAGAATGTACTATATAACAGTAGGACAAGATATGACAGTATAGGTATAGTAGAAAAACATTTTTAACCTGATTTATTTTCATCATGCTTTCCTCTTTAAAATTAAGGAGATTTGAAAAAGAAAAAAAATATTAAGGAGATTAAATACATTGAGTGAGCCAAAGCTGTTGTTTTTTTTTTTTCTTTTAAATCGAGTATTGGTAAAGGGGCTTGAGCCATTGGGTTATGAACACTGAAAAGTTGCCTTCTCTTACAGCCTGCTGATCTTAAGAAGAGAATAGAATCCCTAATTGACCGGGACTACATGGAGAGAGACAAAGAAAATCCAAACCAGTACAATTACATTGCATAAAACGTTGTTGGCCTTGAAGCAGTTGCTGTCATATACAATAGCCAGTGGATAAACTAACCTGTTGTTGTTTGAATTATTTTATACTACCAATGACCAAATGAAGCAGTGTAATGGGAATAGTTGAGTGACTTTTCAGTGGTTAACATGCCCATTTAAAGAGTAATACTTACCTTTAAGAAGAATGTTGTTGAACTCCTTGCATGTTATTTAGTATGATGTGCAGAAAACTCTTTAAGAAAGTACCCGGTTTTCATGATTCCTATTTGGAACTGGGGAAGAGGTCCTTATGGCTATTAAAGAAGGAGGAGGGGGTTCTTATACACCATTTAATTATGAAGCAAAAGGTTTATTTGCTTAAAATGTCATTTAAAGATACTTAAACTGCATGCAAACTTTATTTACTGTACAGAGTTCTGGATGTATTTATCAAATAGAAAAACCACCCTGGACTTGATTGTTCACCTGTTTTGTGATTTCCCTTGAAGAGAAAAATACGTTGTCATAGCTCTTGATATTTTACTAAGTAATGTTCTGTTACACTGAAAGGGATGTTTTTAAAATTTTTATTTGGAAACAAGTTTTCAAGTAGAGGGACAGTTGCTTACATATTGTCTTGTATACACATATCCTAAAATGTTCGATTTATGAGATGTGTGTATATGGTTCAGCCCTGAGTTTACTGTGCTGATTAACAGGTACTTATAAAAATAGCTGAAATAGAAAATTGCTGATCAGTTGTGCTAGAAGAACATGGTAGGAGAGAAAAACCCAACTGTTTCTTCATATTAAAAATGAATATAATATGAACATTGCAAAAGAGACCAAACCCACATTTTGTAACTTTTTACAAGAGCAAAAATTCACAAACTAGTTTTCAACTGCCTTTAGACTTCAAAATTGTTTGGACAGTTTTGTCTTTAACTTGGACCAATTGTAGATTGTTACAGGCTTCCTGGGATTTAGCATTCCTATTTTCTCTACCAAAGTTTTTTTTGGAAGCACCTCAACTCTCCTTTGGAGAAGGCAATGGCACCCCACTCCAGTACTCTTGCCTGGCAAATCTCATGGACGGAGGAGCCTGGTAGGCTGCAGTCCATGGGGTTGCTAGGAGTCAGACATGACTGAAACAACTTAGCAGCAGCAGCAACTCTCCTTTTTGTTGGCATATTAGTCTTTCCTGTCATCCTTATTTTAACTTCCTTAAAGCCCTAGATAGAACTAGATCCTTCCTCATTTTCCCTACATACCCCCTCATTGGGATTTCAAATTCTGTATTATGCTGATCTTATTCTTTGCAAAGTTGCTTGAAGGTAAAGAGTTCTCATAGCCACTGGACACCTGCTTTTCAGAGGAATGTCTTAGGATTGTTCATACATAGAAAAACAGCAAAAGTATTGTTTTTTTCAAATTGATAATGTGAGTGAAAAGCTTCTCTTTACCATCAGTGGTTTTGGGTTTTGTATTTGGGGTTTTATTTTGCTTCCTTGTTTGTTTTTCCTGAAGTTTTGAAGGGAACTGATCTTGGAAGAGAAGCAGAAATTTTGTTTTGGTTTAAAAAAATCAGAACTGCTATAATGCTTTTTGCAGCAGTTTATTTCCTTGACTATTTGAAGCTATTGGGAAGAATACCTAGATCCTAACCCTCAGCTGAGAAGACTTTCAGCTCTTGTGTTTGCTATTGATTGTTTTCTTGAGTTCTCAAGGACCTGTGACCATATTTGTTTTTAAGTTGGCTGTTTTCTAATTGCATCACTTTACACACTGTTGTCGAATAATATGTGGTATTTAGAATGCCGCCTTAATTATTTTGAGCAGACGTTGCCTGTATTTTCTTAGCACCTCCTTGGTTTTCTTACATGAACTCATCTGACAGGGAAATGCAGCTTTTTTGTTTGCTCTCTCTGCATACTGGACCGTCTAATCTAAGTCAGTGTTCTAACTAATCCCTGATGGTCTCTGAGCTACTGTTCTACCACACTCAGTAGTTACGTGCTTCAGGAATTTTTCGGTAGAATTGGTCCTATTAGGAGACTCGTGGTGTGTCACCGTTGTTATCTTAAAAGCTGGTCCCTTCGCTGAGGCTCTTAATGTTTTGAAATTTTGATGCTATTTCAGCTGAAAAAAATTGGTAAGACTATTTTAAAAATTGAGGGAAGCCATTTAAGAAATGGAAAAGTAATCGCAAACAACATTGGGTAGTTGTGACTTTCAGTTCTGTATCAGTTGAATTTTTGTGCTCTTTTCCCTGTGTACGTGGTGGTTCTATTTTTCTCCAATAAAACTTTTTATTTAAAAAAAATTTCTGGAGAAGATCTTTAAAATTCAGATATTGTAAGAATGTTATAAAACCACAGAACTTAAAACCTTCCTAATGATTAATGAATTCATAGTTGTCAGTGTTATTTTTTAAATTTCTCTTTATTTTTGTGATGGTTTGATGATAATGTTATAGGAGTGTAGAGGGGAAAGGATGGTAATGGGTGATTTCCAGGAATCCTCAAGGTGAGTATTCTTAACTGTCCTGTTTTAGAAAAATCAAGCACAGGTATAAACGTTGTTTCATCCAAATCTTTAAAGTCAAATAGTTTATAAAGTCAATATGAAACTAGATTAAAGTTGAAAAGTTATTTGTTGTTTTTGTCACTAAGTCATGTTTGACTCTTTTACAACCCCATGGAGTGACTGTAGCCTACCATGCTTCTCTGTCCATGGGATTTTCCAGGCAGGAATATTGGAATGAGTTGTCACTTCCTTCTCCAGGGATCTTCCTGACCCAGAGATTGAACCCGACCACATCTCCTGCATTGTTAGGCAGGTTCTTTACCATTCAGCCACTGAGGAAGCCCCAAAGTTGAGAAAGAAAGAAAGTCAAGTTGCTCAGTCATGTCCGACTGTTTGTGACCCATGGACTGTAGCCCACCAGGCTCCTCTGTCCATGGGATTTTCCAGGCAAGAATACTGGAGTGGGTTGCCATTTCCTTCTCAGAGATCTTCCCAACCCAGGGATTGAACCCAGGTCTCCCACATTCTAGGCAGACGCTTTACCATCTGAGCCACCAGGGAAGTCCTCAAAGTTGAGGATTGGTGTTTTTAAATATTTACTAGAATTCACCAATGGAGCTATCTGGTCCTGGGCTTGATTTTATGGGGAATTTTTTTATTATTGATTCAGTCTCTCCATTTAGCAGTTTTTTTTTTTTATCTGATTTTCTATTTCTTATTGAGTTGGTTTTAGATTTTGTTGTAAAATAACTATTCTGACTTTTGTCTAGTATTTGCTTAATAGCCTTTCTTTATATTCTCATATTTTAGTGAGTCTCTTCATGTTAGATGAATTTTCTCATTTTTTCCCCTAATCTGGCAATTTTTGTCCTTTTTTTTACATAATATACATTAAATTTTTTTTTTTTTTACTGAAATATGGTTGACAATTTCTGTCCTTTAACTGGAAAATTACATCTATTTGCATTTGTTTCTAACATCTTACTGGTTGCTCTCTACCTGAATTTTCTTTGCTTTTTCTCCTTTCTCAGCTTTAAGAAAAAAACACATATATTGAGTTCTGTTTGTATACTTTTTTATTCCATTTTCCCCACTACTTATTTGGAAATTATATATTCTATTTCTTTTCTTTTACTGATTACCTTCGATATCTTAGTATGTATGCTTAAAATCTAAAATGAGTGTCTAAATTTTCCTCCCAATTAATACAAAGATGTTAGAAAACTTTAGTACTGATCACCTCTTCCCCAACTTACACAGTATTGTCCAGTGCTTTAGTTTTCTCCTCTTTTTTAAAAATGAATACTACAAATTAAAACAGTCTGCTCAAACACCACCTTCTCAGGGAAGCTTACCATAGCCATTGTATTTAAAATTTCAACTTGCCCACCAGCCCTACCACACACTACCAATTCCACACTCACCCTACTTTTTTGCCTTTTTCACGTATCATTTGTCACCTTTTACATGCTATGCAGTTTACTTGCTAATGATATTCATGGCATAGTATCTGTTGAGAATAGAGTTTAAGCTCTGTTAGGGTAGAGACCTTTGTTTTGTTCAAACACTTAGGGAAGTTTCTAGCCATGGTAGGTGCATTAGTTCCCTGTGGCTGCTGTAACAAATTACCACAGATGTCATGGCTTACAACAACAGAAATTAATTCTCTCACAGTTCTAGAGGCCAAAAGTTGGAAATCAGCTTTACTGGGCTGAAATCAAGGTGTTGGCAGGGCCACACTCCCTCTGGAGCTACATTCCCTGACTCATATCCCTTTCTTCCACTTTAAAAGCTGGTTCCACAGCATCTTTTCTCTGACTCTGCTTCTATCACATGACTTACTTCTGTGTGTAATTTCTCTTTGTGTGTGTGTGTGTTAGTCACTCAGTTGTGCCCGACTCTTTGTGACCCCATGGACTGCAGCCCACCAGGCTCCTCTGTCCATGAGATTTTCCAAGCCAAGGATACTGGAGTGGGTTGCCATTTCCTTCTCCAAGGGATCTTCCCAACCCAGGGATTGAACCTGGGTCTCCTGCACTGCAGGCAGATTCATTACTGAGCTACAAGGGAAGCCTATGGCATTTTGGACCCACCCAGATAACCCCAAATCCTTAAATCACATCTGTAAAAGCTCCTTTTCCAAATGAGTTGTGGCATTTTACATGTTCTGGGGATTAAGACCTAATATCTTTGGGTGAACATTATTCAGCTTAATATAGTAGGTGATCAGTTCAGTACAGTTCAGTTCAGTTCAGTTGCTCAGTCGTGTCCGACTCTTTGTGACCCCATGAATCACAGCACGCCAGGCCTCCCTGTCCATCACCAACTCCTGGAGTTCACTCAGATTCACGTCCATCAAGTCAGTGATGCCATCCAGCCATCTCAGCCATCTCATCCTCTGTCGTCCCCTTCTCCTCCTGCCCACAATCCCTCCCAGCATCAGAGTCTTTCCCAATGAGTCAACTCTTCGCATGAGGTGGCCAAAGTACTGGAGTTTCAGCTTCAACACCATTCCTTCCAAAGAAATCCCAGGGCTGATCTCCTTCAGAATGGACTGGTTGGATCTCCTTGCAGTCCAAGGGCCTCTCAAGAGTCTTCTCCAACACCACAGTTCAAAAGCATCAATTCTTCGGCGCTCAGCTTTCTTCACAGTCCAACTCTCACATCCATACATGACCACTGGAAAAACCATAGCCTTGACTAGACGGACCTTTGATGGCAAAGTAATGTCTCTGCTTTTCAATATGCCATCTAGGTTGGTCATAACTTTTCTTCCAAGGAGTAAGCGTCTTTTAATTTCATGGATGTAATCACCATCTGCAGTGATTTTGGAGCCCCCCAAAATAAAGTCTGACACTGTTTCCACTGTTTGCCCATCTATTTCCCATGAAGTGATGGGGCCAGATGCCATGATCTTCGTTTTCTGAATGTTGAGCTTTAAGCCAAATTTTTCACTCTCCACTTTCACTTTCATCAAGAGGCTTTTTAGTTCTTCTTCACTTTCTGCTATAAGGGTGGTGTCATCTGCATATCTGAGGTTATTGATATTTCCCTGGCAATGTTGATTCCAGCTTGTTCTTCTTCCAGCCCAGCGTTCCTCATGATGTACTCTGCATATAAGTTAAATAAGCAGGGTGACAATATACAGCCTTGACGTAGTCCATTTCCTATTTGGAACCAGTCTGTTGTTCCATGTCCAGTTCTAACTGTTGCTTCCTGACCTGCATATAGGTTTCTCAAGAGGCAGGTCAGGTGGTCTGGTATTCCCATCTCTTTCAGAATTTTCCACAGTTTATTGTGATCCACACAGTCAAAGGCTTTGGCATAGTCAATAAAGCAGAAATAGATGTTTTTCTGGAACACTCTTGCTTTTTTCCATGATCCAGCAGATGTTGGCAATTTGATCTCTGGTTCCTCTGCCTTTTCTAAAACCAGCTTGAACATCAGGAGGTTCACGGTTCACGTATTGCTGAAGCCTGGCTTGGAGAATTTTGAGCGTTACTTTACTAGCGCATGAGATGAGTTCAATTGTGTGGTAGTTTGAGCATTCTTTGGCATTGCCTTTCTTTGGGATTGGAATGAAAACTAACTTTTTCCAGTCCTGTGGCCACTGCTGAGTTTTCCAAATTTGCTGGCATATTGAGTGCAGCACTTTCACAGCATCGTATTTCAGGATTTGAGATAGCTCAACTGGAATTCCATCACCTCCACTAGCTGTGTTCGTAGTGATGCTTTCTAAGGCCCTCTTGACTTCACATTCCAGGATGTCTGGCTCTAGGTCAGTGATCACACCATCGTGATTATCTTGGTTGTGAAGATCTTTTTTGTACAGTTCTTCTGTGTATTCTTGCCACCTCTTCTTAATATCTTCTGCTTCTGTTAGGTCCATACCATTTCTGTCAATAAAGATTGAGTCCATCTTTGCATGAAATGTTCCCTTGGTATCTCTAATTTTCTTGAAGAGATCTCTAGTCTTTCCCATTCTGTTGTTTGCCTCTATTGCTTTGCATTGATCACTGAGGAAGGCTTTCTTATCTCTTCTTGCTATTCTTTGGAACTCT
This sequence comes from Bos grunniens, assembly GCF_055505025.1. Lineage (NCBI taxonomy): Eukaryota > Metazoa > Chordata > Mammalia > Artiodactyla > Bovidae > Bos > Bos grunniens. Next base: position 141,488,590 of record NC_141194.1, read on the forward strand.
GCATTCAGATGCTTATATCTTTCCTTTTCTCCTTTGCTTTTCGCTTCTCTTCTTTTCACAGCTATTTATAAGGCCTCCTCAGACAGTCATTTTGCTTTTTTGCATTTCTTTTCCATGGGGATGGTCTTAATCCCTGTCTCCTGTACAATGTCATGAACCTCCGTCCATAGTTCATCAGGCACTCTATCTATCAGATCTAGGCCCTTAAATCTATTTCTCACTTTCACTGTATAATCGTAAGGGATTTGATTTAGGTCATACCTCAATGGTCTAGTGGTTTTCCCTACTTTCTTTAAGTCTGAATTTGGCAATAAGGAGTTCATGATCTGAGCCACAGTCAGCTCCTGGTCTTGTTTTTGTTGACTGTATAGAGCTTCTCCTATACATATATTTGGCTGCAAAGAATATAGTCTATCTGATTTCGGTGTTGACCATCTGGTGATGTCCATGTGTAGAGTCTTCTCTTGTGTTGTTGGAAGAGGGTGTTTGCTATGACCAGTGCATTTTCTTGGCAAAACTCTTATTAGTCTTTGCCCTGCTTCATTCCGTATTCCAAGGCCAAATTTGCCTGTTACTCCAGGTGTTTCTTGACTTCCTACTTTTGCATTCCACAGGCAGGTCATGGTGGAGAGGTCTGACAGAATGTGGTCCACTGGAGAAGGGAATGGCAAACCACTTCAGTATTCTTGCCTTGAGAACCCTATGAACAGTATGAAAAGGCAAAATGATAGGATACTGAAAGAGGAACTCCCCAGGTCAGTAGGTGCCCAATATGCTACTGGAGATCAGTGGAGAAATAACTCCAGAAAGAATGAAGGGATGGAGCCAAAGCAAAAAGAATACCCAGCTGTGGATGTGACTGGTGATAGAAGCAAGGTCCGATGCTGTAAAGAGCAGTATTGCATAGGAACCTGGAATGTCAGGTCCATGAATCAAGGCAAATTGGAAGAAAGAAAAACACCAATACAGTATACTAACACATATATATGAAATTTAGAAAGATGGTAATGATAACCCTGTATGTGAGACAGCAAAAGAGACACAGATGTATAGAACAGTCTTTTGGACTCTGTGGGAGAGGAAGAGGGTGGAATGATTTGGGAGAATGGCATTGAAACGTGTAATATCATACAAGAAACGAATCGCCAGTCTAAGTTTGATGCAGGATACAGGATGGTGGGGCTGGTGCACTGGGATGACCAAGAGGGATGGTACGGGGGTGGGGGGGTGGGGGAGGGGCGTTCAGGATGGGGAACACGTGTACACCCATGGCGGATTCATGTTGATGTATGGCAAAACCAATACAATATTGTAAAGTAAAAGTATCTTGAAATTATTTAAAAAAAGAAGAAGAAATGGAGTAGCCATCATGGTCAACAAAAGAGTCCGAAATGCAGTACTTGGATGCAGTGTCAAAAACGACAGAATGATCTCTGTTCGTTTCCAAGGCAAACCATTCAGTATCACAGTAATCCAAGTCTATGCCCCAACTAGTAATGCTGAAGAAGCTGAAGTTGAACGGTTCTATGAAGACCTACAAGACCTTTTAGAACTAACACCCAAAGAAGATGTCCTTTTCATTATAGGTGATAAGTAATACATACTAAATAAATGAACAATTTATTTTATACCAAGTATAGATTATATACTTGTCAGATTTTTCCTTCACCATCTTTCCTGGCATCTCAGAGCTTCTTTCTCAGTTAATTTTCTTTCCTTCTTGAAGTACATCTTTTAGAAATGTATTGGGTGACAGTATACTAACCCATATATATGGAATTTAGAAAGATGGTAACAATAACCCTGTATGTGAGACAGCAAAAGAGACACTGATGTATAGAACAGTCTTGTGGACTCTGTGGGAGAGGGAGAGGGTGGGGTGATTTGGGAGAATGGCATTGAAACATGAATAATATCGTATATGAAACGAGTCCCCAGTCCAGGTTCGATGCACGATACTGGATGCTTAGGGCTGGTGCACTGGGACGACCCACAGGGATGGTATGGGGAGGGAGGAGGGAGGAGGGTTCGGGATGGGGAACACGTACATACCTGTGGCGGATTCATGTTGATATATGGCAAAACCAATACAATATAAAAATAAGAAAGAAATGTATTGGGTATAGGTATATTGTGTAAATTTGGTTTTTCTTGACCAAGAACATTTTTGTTTCAACTCTGTTTTGAAATGTTATTTTTCAAGCCACACAGTTCTTGGTTGCCTGTTGGTTTTTCTCAGCACTTGGAAGATACCATCACACTGCCTCCTAGGTTCCATTACTGTGATAAAGAATCTGCCTGTTAGCCTCAGTTTTTTCCTTTACAGATGATCACGACTTACCAGGCTGATTACGGTTTAGATTGCCTCTTGCAGCAGATGTTCTGCAGTTTCAGTGTGGAGAACTGTGGATTTGCTTTTATTTATCCTTGGCATATAGTAGTGCTTCATTTGCATGTGAATTCAGGTCTTAAATTAGTTCTGAAAAAATCTCAACCATTATTTTGTTTTTCAACTATTGCCTCCTCCATTCTTTCTCCTTTCACCCCCGAACTTAAGTCAGACATATAAAGCTTCTTGTTTTATTTACCATGTCTCTCTCTCTTTCATATTTTCGAACCGTAAGGCTGCATTCTTGGTAATTTCTTTAGAACTGTTTTCCAGTAAACTAATTCTGTCTTCAGTGCCCAATCTTCTGTTTAATTCATCTACTGAACTTTTAAACAGTTTGCATTTTTTTAATTTCTAAAAATCCTGTTTGCTTCTTTTATAAATCTACCTGATCATTTCGATAGTCTGCTGTTGATGGCTCATTTTTGTGGTTCTTTTAATTAAATATTTTTTATACGTTAGCAACTTTGTTTTCTGTATCAGGTAATTCCAATATCTAAAGCACTTGAGGGATATGTACTTGTTGTTTATTATTTCTGCTGATTCATTGAGGGTGGTTTGTTTCCTTGCATATTTGTTATCATCCCGATTATGATTTTAATTTTCATTTTCTTGATTACTAATAAGGTTAAGCATGTTTTTCATATATTAGCCATACAGATTTCTTTTGTAGTGTTCAAATATTTTGCCATTTTTCTTATGGATAGTCTGTCCTATCCTTTTTTTAATTTTTCTGTTTGTTTTGGGCTTTTTTTTTTTTTTTTTTTTGCCACTTCACTTAACTTGCGAGATCTTAGTTCCCCAAGCTGGGATTGAACCCAGGCCATGGCAGTGAAAGTGCTGAGTCATAACCACTGGACTGTCAGGGAATTCCCTCTGATTTCCTCTTTGAATAACATTTTGGGTATCCACTTGTTTGTACTTTTCCCATTTTCTTCCTGTATTTCTAGTATTTTTTCCTGTATTTCTTCCTGGTTTCTAGTTTCATGCCATTATGATTGGGGGGAAAATGCTTGATATAGGGTGTTCCCTGGTGGTCTACTGGTTAGGAATATTAGCTTTCAGTCTGTGTGTGTCTTTATAGTCATGTCTGACTCTTGGTGATCCCATGGACTGTAGCCCACTAGGTTCCTCTGTCCATGGAATTCTCCAGGCAAGAATACTGCCATGCCTTTCTCCAGGGTATCTTCCCAACCCAGGGATTGAACCCAGGTCTCCTGCATTAGCAGGCAGATTCTTTACCATCTGAGCCACTGGGGAAGCCCTTAGTCCTGAAGTGAGTCTCTTGCAGGGAGCATATTGAAATATATAGTTTTTTTTTTTTTAATCAAATCACCCTATGTCTTTTGATTGGCAAGAACTCGATGTGGTTAAGAACTCTTTATTTATTATCACTTAAAGTAATTATTGATCCATGGAGTTGCAAAAAAGTTGGACACAACCTAGCAACTAAAACAACAGCAGTGTACTTATTGCCACTTTATCACTTGTTTTCCAGTTGTTTTTGTAGTTCTCTGCTTATTTCTTCTGTTTTATCCCGTGTGGTTGATGATTTTCTTTAGTAGTATATTTGAGTACGTATATTTTTAGTTTTTGTATATCTACCCACTCCAGTGTTCTTGCCTGGAGAATCCCAGGGACGGGGAAGCCTGGTGGGCTGCTGTCTATGGGGTCGCACAGAGTTGGACATGACTGAAGTGACTTAGCAGCATTGTTTTTAGTTTATAGTTACCATAGGGTTCATATATGTTGACCTATAATGTGTATATCTATTCATTTTAAACTGGTAGTCATTTAAATTCAAACACATTCTAAAAGATAACATGTTTTTTTATTCCCTTCTGCCCCATTTTGTATTTTTGATGTCCTATTTTATATCTTCATGCTTATCCCTTAATTGTTTTAGTTAGTTTTTATGAATTTTTGTCTTTCTGTCTTCATACTGGCCTATTTAAGTGGTTGATTTTCAGTCCTTACTGTATAATTGCCTTCTTTCTTAGTGGGATTTTCCCTTTCCTGTAGATTCTTTTTATCCACTTAGAGAATTTTTTCAGGGTAGGTTTAGTATTGATGAATCTTTTAGGTTTTGCTTGTCTTAGAAGGTTCTTTATCTCTTTTTCTTTTCTAAATGATAAATCTTTTTTAACTTTTCATTTTACATTGGAGTATAGCTGATTAACAATGTTGTGATAATTTCAGGTGGACAGTGAAGGGACTCAGCCATATGTATACCTGTATCCATTCTCCTCCAAACTCCCCTCTTATCCAGACTGCCATATAACATTGAGCAGAGTTCCCTGTGCTAGACAGTAGGACCTTGTTGGTTATCCATGTAAATGATAAGCTTATTGGGTAGAGTATCCTAGGTTAGAGGCTTTTCCCTTTCAGCACTTTAAATATATCATGCCATTCCCTACTGGCCTGCAAAGTGTCTGCAGAGAAATCAATTGATGGCCTTATGGGGATTCCCTTGTACATTACTCTTCGTTTTTCTCTTGCTTCCTTTAAAACTCATTGCATGTAACATGCAGAATTTTCTCCAAACAAGGATTGAACCCATGCTCCCTGCAGTGGAAGCATTGAGTCTTAACCACTGGACCGCCAGGGAGGTCCCAAGAACTCTTTATTTTTAACTTTTACCATTTTAATTATGATATGTCCTGGTGTGGATCTTGTTTGGGGATGTCTGTGCTTCCTGTACAGATGTTTCCTTTTTCAGGTTTGGGAAATTTTCAGCCATAATTTCGTTAAATACATTTTCAATCTTCTCTCTCCTCCTGGGACCCTTATAATGCAAATGCAATACACTTAATGTTATCCCAGAGATCTCTTAAATTGGTTTCAATTTTAAAATCTTCTCATGGTCTTAATGTGTAAAACTATACAACTTTTGGGAAAAAACAGGGAAAAATCTATGGGGACGTATGCTAAAATGTTCTCAGATCAAATCAAAATGTGATTTGATTCATAAATGGAAAAAGTGATAAACTAGACTTAATATTAACTGAACATTATTTTTACCACGGTCACTGGTTTATTAACTGTTCTGAAGGTATTTTAGTGGTTACTTTAGATTTTATAGCCACACATTTTTAACCTGTCATGTTCTACTTTTGGGTGATACTATACCACTTCATTTATACTATAAGAATCACACAATAGTATTCTTCCATTCTATTTGCATATTTTATGAACTACATGAAATGCTGTTACTGTTTTTGTTTTAAATCAAATATAAAGAGATTTAAATGATTTTTTAAACTGTTACATATTGGGACTTCCCTGATGATCCAGTGGCTAAGACTCTGCACTCCCAATGCGGGGGCCTGAGTTCAGTCCCTGGTCAGGGAACTAGATCCCACATGCCACAACTAAGAGTTTGTGTGCCGCCACTGAAAGATCCTGCAAGCCACAACGAAGATGGAAGAATCATGACAGCTAAATAAGTAAATAAAAAAAATTTTTTAAATCTTACATATTTACCCATGTAGTTATCATTTGCAGAGCTGTTCATTCCTTATGTAGATCCAGATTTCCACCTAGCATAATTTTTCTTCTGTCTGAAGGACATCATTTAGCATTTCTTGTGGTGGGGGATCTGTTGGTAATGACTTCTGTTTTTTTTTTTTTTTTTATGTCTGAACATATTTCACCTTCATTTTTGGAAGATATTAGATATAGAATTCTAGGTTTACAGTTTTTTTCTTTTAGTACTTTCAGTATTTTATTCCACTGCCTTCTTGTTTGCATGGTTTCCAGTGAGAAATCTGATGTCATTCTTTGTGTACAAAACCTCTTTTTTTCTCTGGTTGCTTTTAAGTTTTTTTGTTTGCCACATGTTTTGAACTGTTTCATTATGATGTTCCTTGTGGTGGTGTTTCTTCCTGTTGTAATTTGGGGTTCATTGAGCTTTTTGGATCTGTGAGTTTATAGTAGTCATAAAGTTTAGAAACTCTTTTGCCTTTTTTTCAGAAATTTTCTTGCTCTCTCCCTCCTTTATGAACTTCAGTTAGGCCATTTAAGATTGTCTCACAGTTCATTTATGCTTTTTGGTCTTGTTTTTCTGTTTCCTTTTTTTTTTTTTTGGCCATGAGGTATGCAGGATTTTAGTTTCCCAACCAGGGATCAGACCCTCACCCCCTGCATTGAAAACTCTTGAGTCTTAACCACTGGACTGCCAGGGAAGTCCCTTTATATTTCCTTTTGGATAGTTTTGTTTGTTGCTTGTTTATTTTCAAAAGCAGTTTTTATTATTACAGTTTTCAATTTATATTTCAAAATGGGTCAAAAATAAATGAGCTGTTAAAGACTTGGGTTAAGGATCACTGCTGTCATTTGCAAATGGATCCATCTTAAGATAAAATGATTCAATGATCATATACATCTGATATTTAACTGTTATAAACTACATTGTTCTATACAATGTATTCAGATTATTCAGTATACAGTGTATTCAAATTTGAAGTATTCAAGAACATGGCAAATATTTAATAGAATAATTTATTTCTTGCTTTAAAACATTAATGCAGGTAGCATTTATCTAGGTTACAAACCCATAGGTGATAACAAGAAAATAATCTCCACAACTCAACTTTAAAAGAAGAGTCTCGGGACTTCCCTGGGAGTCCAGTGATTAAGAATCTTCCTTCAACATAGGGGACACATGTTTGACCCCTGATTGGAGAACTAAGGTCTCACGTGCTGCAGGGCAACCAAGCCTGTGTGCCAGCAACCAAGAGCTGGAAGAGCCCATGTGCTATGAATAAGACCCAATGTGGCTAGATAAATCGTAAAAATAAGAGGGTCTCTTAATGGCTTTATTTTTATGTATAGATCCCTTGCCACTAAAAAGAATGTTTCTGATCTATAAACAATTCTAAAGTGAGCCAATAAAATTAATTTTCTGGATATAATTTTATACTATTTTAAGACTTTCAGTTAATAGTTTGAATTGTCTAAGTAGTTTATTAGCAAGAAACCAGGAGTTATAAATTAGGACCCATGAATAAATCACTGTATGATTTCTCAAGCTTTGGATCATATAGTTTATTTTAATTTTTCTCTGCTTTTCTAGATCTGCCTGTTTTGTCTTTTTTATTATTACTATTTATTTATTTGGCTGTGTCAGGTCTTAGTTTCAGCACATAGACTCTCTAGTTGTGGTTCACGGCCTCCAGAGCAGAGGCCCAGTAGTTGCAGTACTCGGGCATAGTTGTTCCATGGATGTGGGATCTTAGTTCCCTGATCAGGGATCTAACCTGCATCCCCTGCATTGCAAGGTGGATTCTTAACTACTGCATCACCAAGGAAGTCCCTCCTGCCTGTTTTCAAGGATAAATACACCCAACAATAAGAGGGAGGGTATACTACATTATGTAATTTTTTATATAATTATTTATTTTGGGCTTTGCTGAGTCTTCATAGCTGCACAGGCTTGTATCTAGTTGGGGAGAGTGGGGGTTACTCTCTGGTTGCAGTCCACAGGCTTCTCATTGCCATGCTTCCCTTGTTGCAGAGCATGGGCTCTAGGGCGGGTGGTTGTGGTGCACAAGTTTAGTTGCTCTACAGCACGTGGGATCCCCAGACCAGAGATCAATCTTGGGTCTCCTGTATTGGCAGGCGGATTCTTTACAACTGAGCCACGAGGGAAGCCCTAAAGAAAAGATAAGCCATCAAATTGATTATATTCTTTGTAGCCAAAGATGGAGAAGCTCTATACAGTCAGCAAAAACAAGACTGGGAGCTGACTATGGCTCAGATCATGAACTTCTAATTGCCAAATTCAGACTTAAATTGAAGAAAGTAGGGAGAACCACTAGACCATTCAGGTATGACCTAAATCAAATCCCTTACGATTATACAGTGGAAGTGAGAAATAGATTCAAGGGATTAGATCTGATGGATGGAGTGCATGAAGAACTATGTACAGAGATTCCTGACATTGTACAGGATGCAGTGATCAAGATCATCGCCAAGAAAAAGAAATGCAAAAAGGCAAAATGGTTGTCTGAGGAGGCCCTACAAATAGCTGTGAAAAGAGAAGTGAAAAGGAAAGATATACCCATTTGAATGCAGAGTTCCAAAGAATAGCAAGGAGAGATAAGAAAGCCTTCCTCGGTGATCAATGCAAAGAAATAGAGGAAAACAATAGAATGGGAAAGACTAGAGAGCTCTTCAAGAAAAATTAGAGATACCAAGGGAATTGTGAACCACACAGTCAAAGGCTTTGCCATAGTCAATAAAGCAGAAGTAGATGTTTCTCTGGAACTCTCTTGCTTTTTCGATGATCCAGCAGATGTTGGCAATTTGATCTCTGGTTCCTCTGCCTTTTCTAAAACCAGCTTGAACATCTGGAAATTCACGGTTCACGTATTGCTGAAGCCTGGCTTGGAGAATTTTGAGCATTACTTTACTAGTGTTGAGTGCAATTGTGTGGTAGTTTGAGCATTCTTTGGCATTGCCTTTCTTTGGGATTGGAATGAAAACTGACCTTTTCCAGTCCTGTGGCCACTGCTGAGTTTTCCAAATTTGCTGGCATATTGAGTGCAGCACTTTCACAGCATCATCTTTCAGGATTTGACATAGCTCAACTGGAATTCCATCACCTCCACTAGCTTTGTTCGTAGTGATGCTTCCTAAGGCCCACTTGACTTCACATTCCAGGATGTCTGGCTCTAGGTGAGTGAACACACCATCGTGATTATCTGGGTCGTGAAGATCTTTTTTGTACAGTTCTGTGTATTCTTGCCACCTCTTCTTGATATCTTCTGCTTCTGTTAGGTCCATACCATTTCTGTCAATAAAGATTGAGTCCATCTTTGCATGAAATGTTCCCTTAGTATCTCTAATTTTCTTGAAGAGATCTCTAGTCTTTCCCATTCTGTTGTTTGCCTCTCTTTCTTTGCACTGATCACTGAGGAAGGCTTTCTTATCTGTCCTTGCTTTCTTTGGAACTCTGCATTCAAATGTGTATATCTTTGCTTTTCTCCTTTGCTTTTCACTTTTTTTCACAGCTATTTGTAAGGCGTCCTCAGACAGCCATTTTGCTTTTTTGCATTTCTTTTTCTTAGGGATGGTCTTCTTCCCTGTCTCCTGTACAATGTCACGAACCTCCATCCATAGTTCATCAGGCAGTCTGTCTATCAGATCTAATCCCTTGAATCTATTTGTCACTTCCACTATATAATCGTAAGGGATTTGATTTAGGTCATACCTGAATGGTCCAGTGATTTTCATATTTTCTTTAATTTAAGTCTGAATTTGGCAATAAGGAGTTCATGATCTGAGCCACAGTTAGCTCCCGGTATTGTTTTTGCTGACTGTATAGAGCTTCTCCATCTTTGGCTGCAAAGAATATAATCAATCTGATTTTGGTGTTGGCCATCTGGTGATGTCCATGTATAGAGTCTTCTCTTGTGTTGTTGGAAGAGGGTGTTTGCTATGACCAGTGCATTCTCTTGGCAAAGCTCTGTTAGCCTTTTCCCTGCTTCATTCTGTATTCCAAGGCCAAATTTGCCTGTTACTCCAGGTGTTTCTTGACTTTCTACTTTTGCATTCCAGTCCCCTATAATGAAAAGGACATCTTTTTTGGGTGTTAGTTCTAAAAGGTCTTGTAGGTCTTCATAGAACCATTCAACTTCTGCTTCTTCAGTGTTACTGGTCGGGGCATAGACTTGGGTTACCCTGATATTGAATGGTTTGCCTTCAAAACGAACAGATAATTTTGTCATTTTTTGAGATTGCATCCAAGTACTGCATTTCAAACTCTTGTTGACTATGATGGCTACTCCATTTTTTCTAACGGAGTCTTGGCCACAGTAGTAGATATAATGGTCATCTGAGTTAAATTCACCCATTCCAGTCCATTTTAGTTCACTGAGTCCTAAAATGTCAATATTCACTCTTGCCATCTCCTGTTTGACTGCTTCCAATTTGCCTTGATTCATGAACCTGACATTCCAGGTTCCTATGCAATATTGCTCTTTACAGCATTGGACCTTGCTTCCATTGCCAGTCACATCCACAACTGGGTGTTGCTTTTGCTTTGGCTCCATCTCTTCATTCTTTCTGGAATTATTTCTCCACTGATCTCTAGTAGCATATTGGGCACCTACCGACCTGGGGAGTTCATCTTTCAATGTCCTATCTTTTTGCCTTTTCACACTGTTCATGTGGTTCTCAAAGCAAGGATACTGAAGTGGTTTGCCATTCCCTTCTCCAGTGGACCACATTTTATCAGAACTCTCCACCGTGACCCATCCGTCTTGGGTGGCCCTACATGGCATGGCTCATAGTTTCATTGAGTTAGACAAGGCTGTGGTCCGTGTGATCAGATTGGCTAGTTGTCTGTGATTGTGATTTCAGTGTGTCTGCCCTCTGATGCCCTCGCACAACACCTACTGTCTTACTTGGGTTTCTCTTACGTTGGACGTGGGGTATCTCTTCACAGCTGCTCCAGCAAAGCGCAGCCGCTGCTCCTTACCTTGGACATGGGGTATCACCTCACGGCCACCACTACTGACCTTGGACGTGGGTTATCTCGCCATTCATATATATGTATATTGTGAAGGAGTTTCCACCAACACATCCATCACCTCATTATTTACTTAATTATACAATACAGTGTTAACTATAGTGACCATGTTCTATATTAGATCCTCAGACCATATTTATCTTATAATGGAAAGTTTGTATCCCTTTACCAACAATTCCAGCCCCTGGAAACAATTTTTCTACTCTCTGCTTCTGAGTTTGACTTTTTTAAAAAAATTCCATGTTAGTGATTCCATATAGTATTTGCCTTTCTCTGTCTTATTTCTCTTCAGGGCATAATGCCCTCAAGCACCATCCATATTGTCACAAATGGGAAAATTTACTTCTTAATCATAACAATAATATTCCATGAGATATATATATATATATATCCATTATATATGGACAAATGTATATATGTCCATATACATGTATTTGTCCATATCTTTGTCCATTCATCCGTTGATGGACATTTAGATTGTTTCCATACTTTGGCTATTGTGAGCAATGCTGCAATGAACATGGGAGGGCAGCTATCTCTTTGAGATCCTGTATTCATTTCCATTGGATCTAAACCCAGAAGTGGGATTGCTGAATCATATGGAAAGACTATTTTTAAGTTTTTGAGGAACCTCCATACTGTTTTCACCCGTGGCTGCACCAATTGACATTCCCACCAATGGTGTGTAAGTATTTCCTCTTCTCTACATCCTCTCCAGCATTTGTTATTTGTAGACGTTTTGTTGATTTGTGTTCCTTTTAACAGGCATGAGGTGACATCTCATTGTTTTGATTTGTGTTTCCTTGATGCTTAATGATGTTGAGCATCTTTTATTACACCTGTTGGCCATTTGCATGTCTTCTTTAGAAAAATATCTGTAGTTCCTCTGCCCATTTATTGATTGGATGTTTTGTTTTTGTTTTGTTTCTGTTGAATTCTATGAGTTCTTTAGTTTATCAATCTAGGTCTTACATTAAAGTCTTTAATCCATTTTGAGGTGATACTTGTGCATGGTATAAGATAGGGGTCCAATTTCATTCTTTTTTGTCAGCTTTTTTCAATTGCTATACCTTTAAGATCACTAGTACGTTCTTTCACAATGTCTAATTTGCAGTTAATTCCATCCAGTATATATTTCATATTAAAGATTGTAGTTTTTATCTCTGAGTTCATTTTGTATCTTTTCTATATCTTCCATGTGACTACTTAATTTTTTGAACATATGAAATACAGTTATAACTGGTTTAGTATTTCCTGCTACTTCTAACATTTCTGCTTTGTTTTTGATCAGTTGATTATTCTCCTCATCATGGGTTGTGTTTCCTTGCTTCTTTGCATGTCTAGTCATTTTAATTGGATGTTGGCCACTATCAATTTTACCATTTGGGTCTTGTATATTTTTGCACTTCTATGAATCTTCTTGAGCCTTCTAGTGTTAATTATTCTCCACTACTCCAGCAAGCCTTATCTGTCTCCTCAATGCCCTGTGAGTCATGAGGTTTTCTATTCAGGCTGGTGGGAACAGGCACTATTCCTGGCCTTACAGGAGCACCACGCATTGTTTCTTCACATTCTTTGAGATGGTTCTTTTCGCTGTGGGTTATTTTCCTCACATGACTGCACTGCTTAGTTTTCTGCTGAACTTTTGAGGGGCACCACCTGCAGATCTTTGGAGATCTGCCTCTGTGCAGTTCTCTCCTCTCTGTTATTCTGTCTTAGGTGCTCCAGTTGCCTTGGAGCCTCCAGATGCTCATCTGTGTCTACTCAGTCTAGGAAGTCTGCCAGACTGCCTTGGTTCACCTTTTTTGGTAAATAAAGCTGGCTCCATGGACCTGTGACAGTAGCGCAGGGCCCCAAGCTTCAAAAGGGCCCGTGTTTGGCTTTAATACTCTGTGGCCACCATCTTGAACTTCAGAGTAATTTTACCTTTGTGTTTTGTAAGTGAAATCCCATGAGATAAGAGAACATACAGTGGGGGCTTGGAGCCTGGGTTCACATGCCACCCTCCTCTCTCTGTTTCACTACTTCTTTGGATAGTTTCTTGCCAACCACTCTCTCTCTGGCACCCCAGCATCCTCCCTCATCACCTCACCTAACAACTAATGCTGCTGTCTGTCAGCAATGGGGGCTTGGGCATGGGTACAAGGAAAGTCAGGATCAAATGCTTGTCCCTGTGGATCTCAGGGAGGGGCATGGTGGCAACCATCCCTACCACAAGCTGGCAGCCTCACAGGAGATTCAGCTAAGATGAACCTCTTGTCGACTTTCTTAGTTATCTACCCATCTTGGCACAGAAGTTTCAATACTCTTGGGGGCTGCCCATCCACAGTGGTTTGGGGTGTCAGATCCATGGGAAGTGGAGATTTCTGGCTCACCTTTCTGAGGGCACTGATTCAGTGGTTGGTATGCAAGATGGCAAAAATGGTTGTCTTGAGGAGGCCTTACAAATAGCTGAGAAAAGAAGAGAAGCAAAAGGCAAAGGAGAAATGGAAAGATAGACCCAACTGAATGCAGAGTTCCAGAGAATAGCAAGGAGAGGCAAGAAAGCCTTCTAAGTGAACAATGCGAAGACAGAGAGGAAACAACAGACTGGGAAAGACTAGAGAGCTCTTCAAGAAAATCAGAGATACCAAGGGGACATTTCATGCAAAGATGGGCACAATAAAAGACAGAAATGGTATTAACAGAAGCAGAGGAGACTAAGAAGCAGCAGCAAGAATACACAGAAGAACTGTACAAAAAAGGTCTTAATGACCCAGATAACCATGATGGGTCCGTCATTCACCTAGAGCCAGACATCCTGGAATGTGAAGTCAAGTCAAGTGGAAGCATCACTATGAACAAAGCTAGTGGAGGTGATGGAATTCCAGTGAGCTATTTCAAATCCTAAAAGATGATGCTGTCAAAGCATTGCACTCAATATGCCACCAATTTGGAAAACTCAGTAGTGGCCACAGGACTGGAAAAGGTCAGTTTTCATTCCAATCCCAAAGAAAGGCAATGCCAAAGAATGTTCAAACTACCACACAATTGCACTCATCTCACATGCTAGCAAGGTAATGCTCAAAATTCTTCAAGCTACGCTTCAGCAGTATGTGAACTCAGAAATTCCAGATGTACAAGCTGGATTTAGAAAAGGCAGAGGAACCAGAGATCAAATTGCCAACATCTGTTGGATCATCGAAAAGCAAGAGAGTTCCAGAAAAACATCTTACTTCTGCTTCATTGTCTATGTTAAAGCCTTTGACTGGGTGGATCACAACAAACTGTGGAAAATTCTTAAAGAGATGGGAATACCAGACCACCTTACCTGCCTCCTGAGAAACCAGTATGAAGGTCAAGAAATGACAGTTAGAACCAGACATGTAACAATGGACTGGTTCCAAATTGTGAAAGGAGTACATCAAGGCTATGTCACCCTGCTTATTTAACTTGTATGCAGAGTACATCATGCAAAATACCAGGCTGGATGAATCACACCCTGGAATCAACATTGCTGGGAGAAACATCAATAACCTCAGATATGCAGATGACACCCCCTAATGGCAGAATGCAAAGAGTAACTAAAGAGCCTCTTGATGAATGTGAAAGAGGAGAGTGCAAAATCTGGCTTAAAACAACATTCACAAAACTAAGATCATGGGGACTTCTCTGGTGGTCCAGTGGCTAAGACCCTGTGCTCCCAACGCAGCGGGCCCAGGTTTGATCCCTGGTCAGGGAACTAGATCCCACATGCTGCAACTAAGGCCTGGCAGTCAAATAAATAAGTAAAAATAAATATTATTTTTTAAAAACCCCTAAGATCATGGCAGATGACACCACCCTTATGGCAGAAAGTGAAGAAGAACTAAAAAGCCTCTTGATGAAAGTGAAAGAGGAGAGTGAAAAAGTTGGTTTAAAGCTGAACATTCAGAAAACGAATCATGGCATCTGGTCCCATCACTTCATGGGAAATAGATGGGGAAACAGTGGAAACAGTGTCAGACTTTATTTTTTTGGTCTCCAAAATCACTGCAGATGGTGACTGCAGCCATGAAATTAAAAGACGCTTACTCCTTGGGAGGAAAGTTATGACCAACCTAGACAGCATATTCAAAAGCAGAGACATTACTTTGCCAACAAACGTTCGTCTAGTCAAGGCTATGGTTTTTCCTGTGGTCATGTATGGATGTGAGAGTTGGACTGTGAAGAAGGCTGAGTGCCAAAGAATTGATACTTTTGAACTGTGGTGTTGGAGAAGACTCTTGAGAGTCCCTTGGACTGCAAAGCGATCCAACCAGTCCATTCTGAAGGAGATCAGCCCTGGGATTTCTTTGGAAGGAATGATGCTAAAGCTGAAACTCCAGTACTTTGGCCACCTTATGTGAAGAGTTGACCTATTGGAAAAGACTCTGATGCTGGGAGGGATTGGGGGCAGTAGGAGAAGGGGACAACAGCAGATGAGATGGCTGGATGGCATCACTGACTCGATGGATGTGAGTCTGAGTGAACTCCGGGAGTTGGTGATGGACAGGGAGGCCTGGCATGCTGTGATTCATGGGGTCGCAAAGAGTTGGACATGACTGAGCGACTGAACTGAACTGAACTGAACTGAAGATCATGGCATCTGGTCCCATCATGCCATGGCAAATGTGTGTGTGTGTGTGTGTGTGTGTGAGTTGCTTGGTCATGTCTGACTCATTGCAACCCCATGGACTGAAGCCCACCAGACTCCTCTGTCCATGGGATTCTGGCAAATAGATGCGGGAAAAAATGGAAACTGTGACAAGCTTTATTTTCTTGGGCTCTAAAATCACTGTGGACAGTGACTGCAGCCACGAAATTAAAAGATGCTTGCCCCTTGGAAGAAAAGCTATGACAAACCTAGACAGCATATTAAAAAGCAGAGACATCACTTTGCCAACAAAGGTCTATATAGTCAAAGCTACGGAGGTTCTTTCCAGTTGTCCTGTGCAGATGTGAGGGTTGGACCACAAAGAAGACTGTATGCCAAAGAACTGATGCTTTTGAACTGTGGTGTTGGAGAAGACTCTTGAGAGTCCTTTGGACTGCAAGGAGATCCCACCAGGCAATCCTAAAGGAAATAAGTCCTGAATATTCATTGGAAGGACTGATGCTGAAGCTGTAGCTCCAATACTTTGGCCAGATGATCCAAAGAACTGATTCATTGGAAAAGACCCTGATGCTGGGAAAGATTGAGGGCAGGAGAAGGGAGCGACAGAAAATGAGATGGTTGGATGGCACCACTGACTCAATGGACATGAGTTTGAGCAAACTCTGGAGAGATGGTGAAGGACAAGGAAGCCTAGAATACTGCAATCCATGGGGTCACAAGGAGTCAGACGCAACTGAGCGAGTGAACAATATGGGGCAGAAGCCAGCAGCTGGTTTGCTGTAAGCATGTGTGTGCATGCCTTGTCAGAGGGCACAGCCTCTGGGCACCTCTGTGAGGTCTGCACTTGACCTGCAAGTATCCCATGTCTGAGAGAGTATAGCATTAAACAGCACATAAAAGCCACCGTGGTGGGTTAAGAGGGAGACTGTTGGGGGGAAAAGGAAAACTTTTTTTGTGCCTTTTGCATAAAGGCGTTTACATTTTCATTTTGACTGGGCCCTGCAGCTTATGTAGCCAGCATCCATCAGAGGACTCACCTAATTTTTTAACCATCTTTGAGAGATCAGTTTTTATTTATTGCCTCATGTGTGTTTAAAAAACAATCATTGTTTCATGAATTTTGTATGTTTTTTTTTTAATCTTTTTTGGTTGTTTCAGGCAGAACATAAATTCAGTCCTTGTTACTCCATCTTGGCTGAAGGCGGAGTCCTCTACATTTCCATACATTTATCTTGAGTATTATACATTAGTATTGTGCATAAGTATTATGCAACTGCATAAAAGCTCAACATCAGATTAATGGCAAAGTAAACTAATAATATTTGAAATCCTTAAAGATAGATATGTCAGACATGGAGACAATATTGGGGACTTCCCTGGTTGTCCAGTGGTTAAGAATCTGCCTTCCACAGCAAAAGAGACAGATGTAAAGAACAGACTTTTGGACTCTATGGGAGAAGGCGAGGGTGGGATGATTTGAGAGGATAGCATTGAAACATGTATATTGCCATATGTAAAATAGATGACCAGTTTAAGTTCAATGCATGAAGCAGGGCACTCAAAGCTGGTGCTCTGAGACAACCCAGAGGGATGGGTGGGGAGGAAAGTGGGAGGGGGGTTCAGAATGAGGAGACACGTGTACCTGTGGCCAATTCATGTCAATGTATGGCAAAAACCACCACAATACTGTAAAGTAATTATCCTCCAATTAAAATAAATTAATTTTTTTTAATTGGAAAAAAAGCCAAAAGAATTCATCTTCCAGTGCAGGTGACGTGCGTTCAATCCCTAGTCAGGGAACCAAGATCCCACATGCCACAGGGTAACTAAGCCTGTGTGCCACAATTAGAGAGCTCCTGCACTCTAAAGCCCATGTTCTGCAATAAGACAGGCCTGTGCACCGCAACTGGAGAAGCCCCCACACCACAATGAAGACCCAGCACAGCCAAAAATAAAATAAATTTAACATTTTTTTAAAAAGAAAGAAATGGATGCAATCTCATTAAAATGAAAAACATATAACTCTCAGGGAAATCATTTCAGGAAATTTGACTAGAATCTGTTCTCAGGCTTTAATATCTGCTCCAGGCACCCTCCCAGGCAGCCCTGAGTTCCAGGATAGCATAGTCAAAGTGTTAGTTGCTCAGTCGGGTCTGACTCTTTGCAAACTCATAGACTGTAGCTCACCAGGCTACTCTGTCTGTGGGATTCTCCAGGCAAGAATACTGGAGTGGGTTGCCATTCCCTTCTCCAGGGGATCTTCCTAACCCAGAGATCGAACCCAGGTCTCCCAAGTTGCAGGCAGCTTCTTTACCATCTGAGCCATGAGGGAAGCCCTATGAAGCGTTAATCCACAAATGGGTCATCCTGTTCAATTTCCCTAAAGACACAAGCTGGCAATTAATCATACAAGACCAGTTTGTCACCAAACCAATTATCCAGAGGCCTCCTAATCCAGAACACAGTGTTTTGAAAGGACACACGAAATCTATCATACCCCATATAACCTGGCCAGGATTGCATTTGAAGAGTAAAGGTCAACAAGGGACAATTTCCATCGGACAGATTAGGAATGTCACTAAAAGGCCAGGGCAAGGGCAAGTACCTAGAAGCTGGGGGACAAGATCCAAGGGCCAGGGCCTCAGGTGCGGCTCCCTCCCTCATCCCACCAAAAGGCACACTGTGCCTCCCTTACCTCTCCTCAGGCACACACTCCTCGGCCATTAAGGTCCAATCCGCGTAAAGGCTCCAACCATGAGCGTTTAACCAGTTTATGAAGAAGCAAAGGTATGGTCACCTGGAAAGAGCACTGGACTTAGAGATAAAAGACTTGAGTTTAGGGCTTCTGTGGTTAGAATTCTGGGCTTTCCCTGTTGCGGCCCAGGTTCAAGCCCTGGTTGAGGAACAAGATCCCGCAAGCGGAGTGGTACCACAAAAAAAGAGATTTGCGTTTACCTCTATTTCTCACACTACCTAATAGTGGGACCTTGAGCATTTCTGGGCTTCCCTGCTTCATCTGAAGACGGAGAAATACTTTCCTTACCTTCATTTGTATGACTGGTGGGAGGATGAAATTAGATAATAGGGAAGGCTTGGTGGTGTAGTGAAGAGCATACTGGGACTTCCCTGGTGGTCCAGTGGTTAAAAATCTGCCTGCCAATGCAGGGGACATGGGTTCGATCCCTGATCTGGGAAGATCCCACATGCCTCAGATCAATTAAGTCCATGTGCCACAACTACTGAGCCCGAGTTCTACAGCAAGAGAAACCACCGCAATGGAAAACCCATGCACTGCAACCAGAGACTAGCCCCCATTTGCAGAAACTAGAGAAAGAACCTGTGCAACAATGAAGACCCAGCACAGCCAAAATTTTAAAACTTAATTAGTTAATTATTTAAAAAATAAGACATGAATCATGTAGGAAAGAAAAGTAGAATACAGGATGTAAATCCAACTATATCAATAATAAAACTGAATATAATGGGATGAAAATTTAAAAAAAATAAGAGCATGTTGGATTCAACAAAATTATGCTTCCAATTCCAGTATAAACACTTCATAGCTGTGTGACTTTAGGGAAGTGGCTGAGACAGTACAGGATCTGCTTGCAGTGCAGGATATCCGAGTTCAATCCCTGGGTCGGGAAGATCCCCTGGACAAAAGCATGGCGACCCACTCCAGCATTCTTACTTGGAGAATTCCATGGACAGAGGAGCCTGGTGGGCTCCATGCTGTCACAAAGAGTCAGACACAACTGAGCGACTAGCACTTTCTTTCATATGTTTCCAATTCCAGTATAAATACTCCATAGTTGTGTGGCTTTCAGGAAGTTAACCTTTCAGGGCCAGTTTCCTAATCTGTAGAATGGGATAACAGTTTCTGTGTCACAGGGATATTGTGAGGATTAAGTGAGATAATGTTCAGAAGTGCCTGCCCTCGAATAGGCACTCAAGAAGTACTTATCAATTATAAAACCTAGATGATAATATTTTATAAAACTCTATACAAGTGGAACAAGGTTATATGCAATGGGGGCAACTTGCCTTTTTTTTTAAGGATGTAGCCCTTCTTCATAAAGATTGATTATCCTGGCTCTTGGCTATAACATCTTTAAATTCAAGATTTCACAATAATGGTTTTCAGTGAAGCTCTGATAGTAGTGTCATTAAAGGACTGAAAAATGACTTCCAGAAAGTTGGCAGAGACCTCTGTCTCTCCCCATAATAAGGTGCTCTCGGAATTAGCTTAGGACATTAATTTCCTCACGCAAAATACATAGTTCTTGATTTTTTGGCCTCCATAGGCTCCGTGTTGTTCACATGTTGCATAATCTAGTGTTTGTCCATCAGAATATTTGGGGCTTCCCTGGTGGCTCAGATGGTAAAGCGTCTGCCTGCAACGCAGGAGACCCGGGTTCAATCCCTGGGTCAAGAAGATCCTCTGGAGAAGGAAATAGCAACCCACTCCAGTACTCTTGCCTGGAAAATTCCATGGACGGAGGAGCCTGGTAGGCTAGAGTCCATGGGATTGCAAAGACTCGGACATGACTATTCTTCAATTATTCATGTATATTTTTGTACAACACTGGTAATTTTCATACCTATTCTAATTTCCTTTCTATTGTAACCCTATGTCACTTATTACTAGGACTTTCAACACTCTTACTGCTTTTGTATGTATCATATATATTAACAATGTTCCTTGAACTGCTCAAACAGGCAAAATCACAGCAAACACACCTGATGAATGCCAATGCCACAGACCAAAATGACAGTCAATAAGCTGCTGGAAGCAGAGAAAGTTGATGACATTTGCCCTCCATAAAGCTTTGTGGCTCTAAGAAATGTCTCAAGTAGAGGAGTTTCTGTACATATAGGGAACTTACTTATGCCAGGCGTTGTGCCAGGAGCTGGGAGTGCAATGGCCAGCAAGAGAGACCTAGTCTCTGCTCTCCCCAAATTCTCAGTCTAACAGATCAGGAAATGGACAACTGCCATGCAGTCTGATGATATGATGGGGAGCTAGAGAAGCAGAAAGGAAGGTCACCTAAACCAGACTTGCAAAGCAGAGAAGACCGCTGGAGAAAGTGATGTCTACGCTGAGACCGGAAGGACAAGTAGGATTGAGTCGGGTAAAGATGGAGAGAAGAGGGTTCTAAGCAGAAAGCATGGTCTGTTCAGGGAACTGGACTTCGTTCCTGCTGGATGCAAATTGTGATGAGGAAGGCTACAGAGAGAATCTGGAACCAGGCCACACAGGGCCTTATAAACCATGGGGAGGGAATGAGGACGACACTTGCAGTCTCCGCTGTCTCTTCTTAGTGTAAAATTGGACAAGTCATTTAAGATTTTAAGCCTCAGTTTCCACATGTGTAAAACAAGGACAGTACTCTAATAATACTTACCTCATAAGCTTGTATAAGAGTTCATGAGGTAGTGCACATAAGGTACCTAATACATAGAATGTGGTTGATAAATATTAACAATTATTATTTCTATGTTATTTCATCTAATATGAACTTGACATAATTTGGCTGGTTGGAAAATTGCTGATCTCATATATTTTTATAGTATATATGTATATACATGCATACATACATATATACTATAGACATAAATAGACATCCATATCTATACAGTTTTTTCAAATTACATTTATCTTTTAATTTTGTTGATTATAAAACAGAAGTTTTATACGTTGATATACTCCTATTCAGCCTCCCTTTATTTTCTAATTTGTCTTCCATGACTTTATATCTTAAATATTCTCATGCCTCTAATGACAATATCTTCTGTCTTCTGCTGCTGCTGCTGCTAAGTCGCTTCAGCCGTGTCTGACTCTGTGCGACCCCATAGATGGCAGCCCACCAGGCTCCCCCGTCCCTGGGATTCTCCAGGCAGGAACACTGGAGTGGGTTGCCATTTCCTTCTCCAATGCATGAAAGTGAAAAGTGAAAGTGAAGTCACTCAGTCGCGTCGGACTCAGAGCGACCCCATGGACTGCAGCCTACCAGGCTCCTCCATCCATGGGATTTTCTAGGCAAGAGTACTGGAGTGACTTGCCATTGCCTTCTCAGTCTGTCTTCCTCAGTCAGTCTATTTGAAGCTTGCTGGTTCTGTGGCTTCCTACTCTTCGCGTCTAAATTGATAGCCTTGGGAACGGGCGCCCTCTGGCGTTCATCTTGTGTAAGTTCAAGAGACAATGTCCCATTAACTGTGATCTGTGGTCCCTTGCCTATTGCCTCATGTGCAGAAACTCTCAGTCCCAGAGAATGTGAAGGTTGTTAAAGCTGCAGGTTTTGTAATACAAAACCTCTGGCTATTATAAAGTGTCCTTGGCCTTGAATTTTCAAAGGTATCAAACAGCTACTTATTAGCCTACAGTTCACATTATTGTTGTTGCTGTTGTTCAGTTGCTCAGTCATGTCTGACTCTGCGACCCCATGGACTGCAACACGCCAGGGTTCCCTGTCCTTCAGTATCTCCTGGAGTTTACTCAAACTCATGCCCATTGAATCAGTGATGCCATCCAACTATCTCATCCTCTGTCGCCCCTTTCTCCTTCTGCCCTCACTCTTTCCGAGCATCAGGGTCTTTTCCAGTGAGCTGACTCTTCACATCAGGTGGCCAAAGTACTGGAGTTTCAGCTTCACCGTCAGTCCTTCCAATGAATATTCAGAGTTGGTTTCTTTTAGGATTTACTGATTTAATCTCCTTGCTGTCCAAGGGACTCTCAAGAGTCTTCTCCAACACCACAGTTCAAAAGCATCAATTCTTCAGCATTCAGCCTTCTTTGTGGTCCAACTCTCACAACCATACATGACTACTGGAAAAAACCATAGCTTTGACCCTACAGACCTTTGTCAGCAAAGGGATATCTCTGCTTTTTTAATACGCTGTCTAGGTTTGTCATAGCTTTCCTTCCAAGGAATAAGTGTCTTTTAATTTTGTGGCTGTAGTCACCATTCACAGTGATTTTGGAGCCCAAGAAAATGAAGTCTGTCACTGTTTCCCTGTTTATTTGCCATGAAGTGATGGGACCAGATGCCATGATCTTCATTTTTTGAATGTTGAGTTTTAAGCCAGCTTTATCACATTCCTATCTCACCTTCCTCAAGAGACTCTTTAGTTCTTCACTTTCTGCCATCAGGGGGTTGTCATCTGCTTGTCATTACTGTTTGAGCCACCAGGGAAGCCCGAGTTGGACCATAAAGAAGACTGAGTGCTGAAGAATGAACGCTTTCAAAGTGTGGTGTTGGAGAAGACTCTTCAGAGTCCCTTGAGCTGCAAGGAGATAAAACCAGTCAATCCTAAAGGAAATCAACCCTGAGTATTCACTGGAAAGACTGATGCTGAAGCTGAAGCTCCAATATATTGGCCACCTTATTCGAAGAGCCAACTCATTGGAAAAGACCCTGATGGTGGGAAAGACTAAGGGCAGGAGGAGAAAGGGGATGACAGAGGATGAAATGGACTCAATGGACATGAGTTTTACAAGCTTGGGGAGATGGTGGACAGGAAAGCCTAGCTTACTACAGTGCATAGGGTCACAGAGTCAGACATGACTGAGCAACAACAACATCTGAATATCTGAGGTTATTGATATTTTTCCTGGCAATCTTGATTCAACCTTGTGATTCATCCAGCCTGGCATTTGGCATGATGTACTCTACGTAGAAGTTAAAAAAGCAGGGTGACAATATACAGCCTTGATGTACTCCTTTCCAAATTTGGAACCAGTCTGTTGTTCCATGTCTGGTTCTAACTGTCACTTCCTGACCTTCATACAGGATTCTCAGGAGGCAGGTCAGGTGGTCTGGTATTCCCATCTCTTGAAGAATTTTCCACAGTTTGTGGTGATCCACCCAGTCAAAGGCTTTAACATAGTCAATGAAGCAGATGGTTTTCTGGAACTCTTTTGCCTTTTCGATGATCCAACAGATGTTGGCAATTTGATCTCTGGTTCCTCTGCCTTTTCTAAATCCAGCTCGAACATATGGAAGTTCATGGTTCACATACTGTTGAAGCCTGGCTTGGAGAATTTTGAGCATTATTTTGCTAGCGTGTGAGATGAGTGCAATTGTGTGGTAGTTGGAACATTCTTTGGCTTTACCTTTCTTTGTGATCAGAATGAAAACTGACTTTTTCCAGTCCTATGGCCACTGCTGAGTTTTCCAAATTTGCTGGCATATTGAGGGCAGCACTTTCACAGCATCATCTTATAGGATATGAAATAGCTCAGCTGGAATTCCATCACCTCCACTAGCTTTGTTCGTAGTGATGCTTCCTAAGGCCCACGTGACTTCGCATTCCAGGATGTCAGATTCTAGGTGACTGATCACACCATCGTGATTATCTGGGTCGTGAAGATCTTTATTGTACAGTTCTTCTGTGTATTCTTGCCACCTCTTCTTAGTCTCTTCTGCTTCTGTTAGGTTAATACCATTTCTGTCTTTTATTGTGCCCATCTTGGCATGAAATACTACTCGCTTGGTATCTCTGATTTTCTTGAGGAGATCTCTGTTCTTTTTCATTCTATTGTTTTCCTCTATTTCTTTGGACTGATCACTGAGGAAGGCTTTCTTGTCTCTCCTTGGTGTTCTTTGGAACTCTGCATTCATTTGGGTAGATCTTTCCCTTTCTCCTTTGCCCTTGCCTTTCACTTCTCTTCTTTTCTCAGCTATTTGTAAGGCCTCCTCAGACAACCATTTTGCCTTCTTGCATTCCTTTTCCTTGGGGATAGTTTTGGTCATCACCTCCTGTACAATGTTATAAATAAACCTCTGTCCATAGTTCTTCAAGCACTCTGTCTATCAGATCTAATCCCTTGAATCTACTTGTCACTTCCACTGTATAATCATAAGGGATTTGATTTAGGTCATACCTGAATGGTCTAGTGGTTTTCCCTACTTTCTTCAATTTAAGTCTGAATTTGGCAATAAGGAGTTCATGATCTGAGCCACAGTCAGCTCCCGGTCTTGTTTTTGCTGACTGTATAGAGCTTCTCCATCTTTGGCTGCAAAGAATACAATCGATCTGATTTTGGTGTTGACCATCTGGTGATGTCCATGTGTAGAGTCTTCTCTTGTGTTTTTGGAAGAGTGTGTTTGCTACAACCAGTCTGTTACTCGGCAAAACTCTGTTAGCGTTTGCCCTGCTTCATTTTGTACTCCAAGGCCGAACTTGCCTGTTACTCCAGGTATCTCTTGACTTCCTACTTTTGCATTCCAGGGCCATATTATGAAAAGGACATCTGTTTTTTGGTGTTAGTTCTAGAAGGTCTTGTAGATCATCATAGAACCATTCAACTTCAGCTTCTTTGGCATTAGTAGTTGGGGCACAGACTTGCAATCCTGTGATGTTGAATGGTTTGCCTTGGAAATGAACAGAGATCATTCTGTTGTTTTTGAGATTGCACCCAAGTACTGCATTTTGGACTCTTTTGTTGACTATGAGGGCTACTTCATTCCTTCTTAGGGGTTCTTGCCAACCATAATAGATATAATGATCATCTGAGTTAAATTCTCCCATTCCTGTCCATTTTAGTTCACTGATTCCTGAAATGTTGATGTTCACTCTTGCCATCTCCTGCTTGACCATGTCCATTTTACCTTGATTCATGGACCTAACATTCCAGGTTCCTATGAAATATTGTTCTTTACAGCATCAGACTTTACTTCCATCACCAGTCACATTCATAGCTAGGTGTCATTTCTGCTTTGGCTCAGCCTCTTTATTCTTTCTGGAGCTATTTCTCCACTCTTCTCCAGTAGCATATTGGACACCTACTGACCTAAGGGGCTCATGTTTTACTGTCCTATTTTTTTGCCTTTTCATACTGTTCCTGGGGTTCTCAAGGCAAGAATGCTGAAGTGGTTTGCCATTCCCTTCTCCAGTGGACCATGATTATTACATACAAAGAGACTTTCCTAGAAGAAAAGAATTTGGATTTGGAGACCTGGAGTCAAGGCCTATGTATCTATTATTACTGTGTGACCTTGGGAAAAGTCCTTCTCCCAATTAGGTCTCCTCCTCAAGTGAAAAAGTTAGACAAGGACTTCCTGGTGATCCGTGGTTAAGAATCCACCTGTCAGTGCAGGGACATGGGTTCCATCCTTGGTCCAGGAAGATTCCACACGCCTCATGGCAACTAAGCCTGTGCGTCACCACTAGAGAGCAGCCCCTGCTCCCTGAAGCTAGAGAAAGCCCGCATGACGCAGTGGAGACCCAGCACGGCCCAAACTAACTAACGAAATAAATAAAAGTTAGACAAAATCCGTGTTTCACGGAATATACTTTGCAGACTACTCTATTAATTTTGAGATACCACATACACATAATTGAGAGAGAGAGGTTACCTTAGCAAATAAATCTGGAAAATGGAGATTAAACAAAATAAGTTTCTTGACCACAGGAGCTCTCATATTTTGCAGTGCTCATACAGTGCACATTATGACTTTGCAAGATGTGACTATAGCTTTCCAGTGTCTCTTGACTGCAGAACCCTTTGCTGACAGAGCATCTTGCAATGTCAGTATTCTAAGAAAAATATGCTTGAAAATGCTGGTCTGTGCTAATTTGGCGAATCTTCCGGATCACCCATGGCAAGGTTAAATGAGCAATCTGCTAATGTCAGGACACCAAGTCAGTGATAAAGTCTGACAACAATCAATATCATAGCTTCTTAATAATCATATCAACCATGGTAATGATATTTATCAGTAATTCAATAATGGTTATTCAGGGCTGAGTAGGCCAAGGCATTGTGCCAAGTGCCTTACTTATGTTATCTCATTTCATCCTCACAACAACCCAATGAAAGAATTTCTGTTATTTTCCATCTTAAAGATGAGGAAATCGAGTTTGAGAGAGATCAAAGAAGTTACTTAAGCTCAGTTCAGTTCAGTTCAGTCACTCAGTCATGTGCAACTCTTTGCAATCCCATGGACTGCAGCACGCCAGGCCTCCCTTGTCCCTCACCAACTCCCAGAGCTTGCTCAAAATCATGTCTATCAAGTCAGTGATGCCATCCAACCATCTCATCCTCTGTCGTCACCTTATCCTCCCGCCTTCAATCTTTCCCAGCATCAGGGTCGTTTCCAATGAGTCAGTTGTTTGCATCAGGTGGCCAAAGTATTAGACTTTCAGCTTTAGCATCAGTTCTTCCAATGAATATTCAGGACTGACTCCCTTTAGGATGGACTGGTTGGATCTCCTTGCAGTCCAAGGGACTCTCAAGAGTCTTCTCCAACACCACAGTTCAAAAGCATCAATTATTCGGCACTCAGCTTTCTTCACAGTCCAACTCTCGCATCCATACATGACTACTGGAAAAAACATTGCCTTGACTAGACGGACCTTTGTTGGCAAAATAATGTCTCTGCATTTTAACATATGCTGTCTAGGTTGGTCATAACTTTTCTTCCAAGGAGCAAGTGTCTCTTAATTTCATGGCTGCAGTCACTATCTGCAGTGATTTTGGAGCCCCCCCAAAATATAAAGTCTGCCACTGTTTCTACTGTTTCCCCGTCTATTTGCCATGAAGTGATGGGACAAGATGCCATGATCTTCATTTTCTGAATGTTGAGTTTTAAGCCAACTTTTTCACTCTCCTCTTTCACTTTCATCAAGAGGCTCTTTAGTTCTCTTCAATTTCTGCCATAAGTGTGGTGTCATCTGCACATCTGAGGTTATTGATATTTTCCCCGGCAATCTTGATTCCAGCCTGTGATTCATCTAGCCCAGTGTTTCTCATGGTGTACTCTGCATATAAGTTAATTAAGCAGGGTGACAATATACAGCCTTAACATACTCCCTTCCAGATTTGGAACCAGTCTGCTCTTCCATGTCCAGTTCTAACTGTTGCTTCCTGACCTGCATACAGATTTCTCAGGAGGCAGGTCAGGTGGTCTGGTATTCCCATCTCTTGAAGAATTTTCCAGTTTGTGGTGATCCACACAGTCAAAGGCTTTGGCATAGTCAATAAAGCAGAAATAGATGTTTTTCTGGAACTCTCCTGCTTTTTCCATGATCCAGCAGATGTTGGAAATTTGATCTCTGGTTCCTCTGCCTTTTCTAAATCCAGCTTGAACATCTGGAAGTTCATAGTTCACATACTGTTGAAGCCTGGCTTGGAGAATTTTGAGCATTACTTTACTAGCGTGTGAGAGGAGTGCCATTGTGTGGCAGTTTGAACATTCTTTGGCATTGCCTTTCTTTGGGATTGGAATGAAAACTGACCTTTTCCAGTCCTGTGGCCACTGCTGAGTTTTCCAAATTTGCTGGCATATTGAGTGCAGCACTTTCACAGCATCATTTTTCAGGATTTGAAATAGCTCAACTGGAATTTCTCCACCTCCACTAGCTTTGTTCGTAGTGATGCTTCCTAAGGCCCACTTGACTTCACATTCCAGAATGTCTGGCTCTAGGTGAGTGATCACACCATCGTGGTTATCTGGGTCATGAAGATCTTTTTTGTACAGTTCTTCTGTGTATTCTTGCCACCTCTTCTTAATATCTTCTGCTTCTGTTAGGTCCATACCATTTCTGTCCTTTATTGTGCCCATCTTTGCATGAAATGTTCCCTTAGTATCTCTAATTTTCTTGAAGAGATCTCTAGTCTTTCCCATTCTGTTGTTTTCCTCTATTTCTTTGCATTGATCACTGAGGAAGGCTTTCTTGTTTCTCTTTGCTGTTCATTGGAACTCTGCATTCAAATGGGTATATATTTCCTTTACTCCTTTGCCTTTCATGTCTTTTCTTTTCTCAGCTACTTGTAAGGCCTCCTCGGAGAACCATTTTGTCTTTCTTTTTCTTGGGGATGGTCTTGATCACTCCCTCCTGTATGATGTCATGAACCTCCATCCATAGTTCTTCAGGCACTCTGTCTATCAGATTTAACCCCTTGAATCTATTTGTCACTTCCACTGTACAATTGTAAGGGATTTGATTTAGGTCATACCTGAATGGTCTAGTGGTTTTCCCTACTTTCTTCAATTTAAATCTGAATTTGGCAATAAGGAGTTCATGATCTGAGCCACAGTTAGCTCCTGGTCTTGTTTTTGCTGACTCTCCATCTTTGGGTGCAAAGAATATAATCAATCTGATTTTGGTGTTGACCACCTGCTGATGTCCACGTGTAGACTCTTCTCTTGTGTTGTTGGAAGAGTGTATTTGTGACCACTTAAGGTCACAAAGCTACTAAATTGCAGCACTGGGGCTGAAGCCCTGGGCAGCTGCTGCCCAAGCAGGTATCTAAGTATGCTATACCTATGGTGGGGAGAAGGCAATGGCAACCCAGTCCAGTACTCTTGCCTGGAAAATCCCATGGACGGAGGAGCCTGGTGGGCAGCAGTCCATGGGGTCGCTAGGAGTTGGACACGACTGAGCGACTTCACATTCATTTTCACTTTCATAAATTGGAGAAGGAAATGGCAACCCACTCCAGTAATCTTGTCTGGAAAATCCCAGGGACGGGGGAGCCTGGTGGGCTGCCATCTATGGGGTCGCACAGAGTCGGACACGACTGAAGTGACTTAGCAGCAGCAGCAGTAACATACCTATGGTGATAAAACTTCTTGTCCAAACCGAGACATTTTTGAGAGTGAAGGATCTCTAAAAATAGCTATAATTTTTGAAATATTAAGTTTTTTCACCAAATCGGGTTTAATTATCTACTGTGCAAAACTTACAGTCAAAAGTAAAATGTTTGTTAAAAAATGAAAATTAAATCTACTTGTATATATTAAAGCAAGATATAAGTTACTTATATTGATTGTCTGAATATTTAAAAGTCGCATAAGTAGAGTAATTTTTATTGGTACATATTCACATAGTCTGATCAGTTTCTTAGTCCTGCCTTTTACAGTGAATCATTAATACATCTTCGCGAAAAATGTATTTTTTTCAATATGGTATTCTTATTTTTAAATTTTTAAAATAAAATTGTCTGGAATAATTTTCAACCTTGAATTTGATGGTTAAGAAACTTCAAATTGTTCATGTCTTCAACTGGCACATTTCTGTAAACCACCCTATTTTTCTTTCTTTAACACATCATCTATTTATTCATTTTTGACCACACCATACGGCTTGTGGGGGCTTAGTTCCCCAACTAGGGATGAAACCCATGCCCCCTGTAGTGAAAGAGCTGAGTCTTAACCACTGAACCAGCAGGGAAATCTCTGCCTACTTTATTTTATTTTTTATTGAAGTATAGTTGATTTACAATATTATATTAGTTTCAAGTGTACAGCACACATAGTGATTCAGTATTTTTATAGGCTATACTCCACTAAAAGCGATTACAAAATAATGGCTATATTTCCCTGTGCTGTACAATATATCCTTGTTGCTTACCTACTGTATATACAATAGTTTGTGTCTCTTAATCCCATCTCTCTCTTGCCCCTCCCCACCTCGCCTCTCCCCTGGTTGGTTTTCTGTGAGTCTGTTTCTGTTTTGCCATATATATTCATTTATTTTTTACTTTCTGCATATAAGTGATATCATATAGTATTTATCTTTGTCTGAGTTATTTCACTAAGCATAATAATCTCTAGGTTCATCCATGTTGCTGCAAATGGCAGAATTTCATTCTTTTTATGGCTGAATAATATGACCTGCCTCTTGAGAAATTTGTATGCAGGTCAGGAAGCAACAGTTAGAACTGGACATGGAACAACAGACTGGTTCCAAATAGGAAAAGGAGTACGTCAAGGCTGTATATTGTCACCCTGCTTATTTAACTTATATGCAGAGTACATCATGAGAAACACTGGGCTGGATTAAGCACAAGCTGGAATCAAGATTGTTGGGAGAAATCTCAATAACCTCAGATATGCAGATGACACCACCCTTATGGCAGAAAGTGAAGAGGAACTAAAAAGCCTCTTGATGAAAGTGAAAGAGAGAGTGAAAAAGTTGGCTTAAAGCTCAACATTCAGAAAATGAAGATCATGGCATCTAGTCCCATCACTTCATGGGAAATAGATGGGGAAACAGTGGAAACAGTGTCAGACTTTATTTTGGGGGGCTCCAAAATCACTGCAGATAGTGACTGCAGCCATGAAATTAAAAGACGCTTGCTCCTTGGAAGGAAAGTTATGACCAACCTAAACAGCATATATTAAAATGAAGAGACATTACTTTGCCAACAAAGGTCTATCTAGTCAAGGCTATGGTTTTCCCAGTAGTCATGTATGGATGTGAGAGTTGGACTATAAAGAAAGCTGAGCGCCAAAGAATTGATGCTTTTGAACTGTGGTGTTGGAGAAGATTCTTGAGAGTCCCTTGGACTGCAAGGAGATCCAACCAGTCCATCCTAAAGGGAGTCAGTCCTGAATATTCATTGGAAGAACTGATGCTGAAGCTGAAAGTCTAGTACTTTGGCCACCTGATGCGAAGAACTGACTCATTGGAAAAGACTCTGATGCTGGGAAAGATTGAAGGCAGGAGGAGAAGGGGACGACAGAGGATGAGATGGTTGGATGGCATCACCGACTCAATGGACATGAGTTTGAGTAAACTCCGGGAGTTGGTGATGGACAAGGAGGCTGGTGTGCTGTGGTCCGTGAGGTTGCAAAGAGCCGGACATGAATGAGTGACTGAACTGAACTGAACTGAACTGATTTGCTGAGAGCTTCAAAAGCCAAAGGGATTTTTTTAGGACTCTATTTGTTGAATATTTGTATTAAACATTTCCAACTAATGTTGAGTAAAATAACCCCAAGTTCAGAGAACTCATTATAAAAAGCTCAGTACCACTGTAGGACACTTAGGTCGACTAATACAGGGTTTTCAAAAGCACAAACATTTCTAACACCTGACTGATGATGGAGGGCAAACAGAAAAAGCACATGCTGAGTTTGTCTTTCTTATTTTGGATATTCAGCATAAATTTTGTCACATACAAAAATAATAGTTCAGACCCTAATTGCGTTTATAGGAAAAATATATTTGTGAATTTGACACTATATAATCTCTTTCAATAAGCATCCAAACAGCTACTTTGGAGGCAGTTATCAATTGTATGTGAACTACAACCATCCCAGGGATCTTCCCGCTCTACAGATTTCTTAATCAAGTCAGAACACTATTTTTTACCATGACAATTTCCTCTGTTAAAATTTATGCTCATCTTATCACCAAAGAAACAAAAGTAATTTTATCTTCAATGTTAAACTGAACTTAAAATAGTATTTACAATGCTAGCAAATGTTTCACCTTCATCAAAATTTACTTCCAAAACTGTTATTTGGGAAATTCCCTTGGTGGTCCAGTGGTTAGGACTCAGCACTTTTCACTGCCAAGGCCCAGGTTCAATCGCTGGCTGGGCAACTAAGATCCCATAAGCTGTGCAGCACAGCTAAAAAAATGAAAAAGGCAAAATTGTTATTTGATTGCATGTGTTGGATGAAATAACTGAACCATTATTAATTTGAATAATTAAGAGAAGCTTCTCTTCTATTTGAAGCACCTGAAGGCACTAGTATAAAGTTGGCGTCATGGAACCATTGGTTTGGCTAATTCAGGCAACACCTTCATGGCTACTGTTTCACTTTTCATATGTGCACAAGGACATTTAGAGTAAAAAGTAAGCAAAATCATTTTAGGACAACCACTTGATATACTTGACAAGTCACACTGCACAGAGTTACATGTAAACCTTCTATACCCGAACATGGAAATCCTTGAGCCCTTCTGGAGTAGATGGTGATTCTTCTTCAGCAGATAGATGTCTTCTGGTTTCTGTGCGGTCAGTTACATCACTGTGGCCTCCATGAATAGTAAACAACAATAGACATTACGTGTGAGCTACATATATGTCATCAACTTCAGTGCCTAGATTTTTATAAACACATGCTTTCATTTACTTGTGCTCCTTACTTCTAAGAGGATTTATTGCAAAATAGAAAAGCATTATCAATCAATAAAATATAGTTGTATGATTTCTACTGTGTAGAAATTATACAACCACAGTTGCAAGACTATTCAGACTGTTTGGAAGGACTGCTAGCTTCTGTTCCCGACACATCTTTCCCGTAGACCTAACCTTAATTTCCCACATCTCCCATTGACCCTTCTAACTAGAGACCTGACAGCTTCTACCACTCATATCTGGAACTCACAGGCAAGAAAACCACTGGCCAGTGTGCAGGTGGCGGGCAGCGGAACAGTGTCAAATATGTCCTCCAACACCACCTGAAACCTGACGTTGATAGCGGTCCCTGGCTGCCGTGATCTGAGCACATTTCCTTTTATCCCTCATGGGAAGGTTAACTATGTCTGAAAAGGGTTAGAAAAGGAGATGGATTATCACTGGTTGTTGTTCAGATATGCAGGGTTCTCAAACTGAAACTTGCAGAAGCAGTGTGGGCTGCTTTCGCCTTATGGGATGCTCCACACTCTCTGTGGAGTGTGCTTCTCTCTAAATAAATCCATTTCTTACCTATCACTTTGTCTCTGGCTGAATTCTTTCTTTGATGAGACATCAAGAACCTGAGAGTCCTGAGACAGGTGTGTGATCTCCATTAAAAGACTGTGGTGCTCCGGGGGCTAAGACTGTGCTCCCAATGCAGGGGACCTGGGTTCGATCCCTGGTCAGGGAAATAGATCCCATATACCACAACTAAGGACTCAGTTCAGTTGCTCAGTCATGTCCGACTCTTTGCAACCCCATGAATCACAGCACGCCAGGCCTCCCTGTCCATCACCAACTCCCGGAGTTTACCCAAACTCATGTCCATCAAGTCAGTGATGCCATCCAGCCATCTCATCCTCTGTCGTCCCCTTCTCCTCCTGCCCCCAATCCCTCCCAGCATCAGGGTCTTTTCCAATGAGTCAACTCTTCGCATCAGATGGCCAAAGTACTGCAGTTTCAGCTTCAGCATCA
Organism: Bos grunniens; assembly: GCF_055505025.1. NCBI lineage: Eukaryota > Metazoa > Chordata > Mammalia > Artiodactyla > Bovidae > Bos > Bos grunniens. The sequence goes on from NC_141194.1 coordinate 141,522,020, forward strand.
GTCCTTCCAATGAACACCCAGGACCAATCTCCTTTAGGATGGACTGGTTGGATCTCCTTGCAGTCCAAGGGACTCTCAAGAGTCTTTTCCAACACCACAGTTCAAGAGCATCAATCCTTCGGCGCTCAGCTTTCTTCACAGTCCAACTCTCACATCCATACATGACCACAGGAAAAACCATAGCCTTGACTAGACGGACCTTGTTGGCAAAGTAATGTCTCTGCTTTTGAATATGCTATCTAGGTTGGTCATAACTTTCCTTCCAAGGAGTAAGCGTCTTTTAATTTCATGGCTGCAGTCACCATCTGCAGTGATTTTGGAGCCCAGAAAAGTAAAGTCAGCCACTGGTTCCACATCTATTTGTCGTGAAGTGATGGGACCAGATGCCATGATCTTCGTTTTCTGAATGTTGAGCTTTAAGCCAACTTTTTCACTCTCCTCTTTTATTTTCATCAGGAGGCTTTTTTAACTAAGGACTGGCACAGCCTAATTAATTAATTGATTGATTTTTTAAAAAAGCAGCAGCAGCAATATGGATGCCTATTAAACACGCTGATCCTGGATCTAACCTGAGAGATTCTAATCGGCTACAACAGTGTAGTGACCTGAGTCTGGGAATTTAAGAAGCATCCCAAGCCATGAGAAACATTGTTATGAAGCCAGATTGATCTCCTGGGCAGCCCTGAGCTAAGAGTTACTCTGCCTCTAGCCCCTGGGCTTCCATGATAGCTCAGTTGGTAAAAAGTCTGCCTGCAATGCAGGAGACCCCTGTTCGATTCCTGGGCTTCTCTTTGGAATTGTTGGAATCATTGTTGGGCTTCTCTTGTGACTCAGCTGGTAAAGAATCCGTCTGCATTGCGGGAGACCTGGGTTTAATCCCTGGGTTGGGAAGATCCCCTGGAGAAGGGAAAGGCAACCCACTTCTGTATTCTGGCCTTGAGAATTCCATGGACTTATAGTCCATGGGGTCACAAAGAGTCAGACACAACCACGTGACTTTTATTTTCAGCCCCTGACCTCCTCTCATTCTAACTTCTGGTTTCCATGCTACAGAAAAGCCTACCAATCACATGGGGCCCATTTGGCAATAGCCTGCTCTCCTTTCCTCTTGGGAGAGCAAACTCTGCTCTTACATGTACAAGTGTCTGGAGCACAGACATTTCAACTCACTTTTCCTACTATCAAGGGAGGACTGCCAAGTCCTCTATCAAGCGAGCACTACCAATCTTCTTCCTTATCATGTTGAGATATGCTGGAATTCAGTCAGCAATTTGGTGTGTGTTTCTGCATCATTGGTTTACCCCCTAATCTGACTCCCGTTCAAGGAAGGACCTGATGCCCAGCTGTGGAGAATGTGCTCAGATCCCAGCGGTCAGCCTAGCCACTTTGGGGTCCGCTTCCACGTCAGGTCTCAAGGTCATGGGGGTAGCCTACTTCAGATGACTGAGAGAGAGGCAGATAAAGGCCTGGCCTTGTCAGCCCATCAGGGACAGTCTACCGGGCAATACTTGCTCCAGACCTCCCTGTGGGGTTTTCCACGGTTTGTAAGGCTGACACCACTGTTCCACGTTCCCCTCTGTCCAATCCTGCCTCCACGCTGCCCTTTCACAGATATTGATCTCTAAACATCTTGCACCCCCAATTCTACTTCAGCATCTGCTTCCGGAAAACCCAAGCCGTGACACCCCATTTCTTGCCCTCACAGCAACTACACTAAAGTACATAAAGTCTAGGGCAGCACTTCAGTGCAAATGTAGATGATTCCCAGCAGTTCAGCACCAGGTGGCACACCCTGGGTCCCCCGGACGAGGCTTCCCTGTGTCCTGGCCCTTAGCCACGAGAAAGGCCGCAGACATTGCCTTGAAGGATGTGAAGCAGGGAAAGCTTCATGGAGTGGGCTGAATCTCAGGTGAACATTTCAAAGCAGGGAGAGAAAAGAGGGAAGAGAACTAGCACCCACTGAGTATCTCTTTCATCTAGGGCTCTCTGCTAGCAACTTATTTTATTTCATTAATGAGGTACTCACAATACTATGGGGTAGGTAGTTCCCCCACCAGTAATAACAAAATAATAGGTATTTTGATCGAGGGAGTGCAGGACTTAAGAGTACCTGTCAGGTACATCAGATACTCTTCTGAGCCTTCACATTTCACTGTTATCTCATGCATGCCTTACGGGTCTTCAAGGCCTTGGAAGCTTTCAGATTTTGAAGACATTCCTTGGACTCCCAGCCTCTAGTACCAGAGTTCCATGGATTTCACTTCAGATCAACTTTTGTGATAGTCATTCTCCCAGCAATTCTGCAGGAATTTACTATGAGGAAGTGGTCCAGATTTGAGGCCCCTCTAGACTCGGGGCTCCAACTGAATGATGCCGCTGTCTGCTCCTCTTCTGCTGACCCTGATTCACTCAGGACTCTGTGAAGGAGTTGAGGCTTAGAGAAAATTAGGGACTCACTTCTGCGAGTACAGCTAGCAAGTAGCAGAGTTTGAGTTCAGACCTTGTTCAGCCTCACTCCTTAGCCTGATTCCTGACTCGTGTACCATCATCGCCTACTGGTCTGTGATATTTTCTTTTCTTTCTGTTCTTATTTGGTTTGGAGGCACACTGGCTTGGTGTTTTCTTAGCTGTCACAACCATTGTAAATAAAACACTAATGAAATAGCCTCCTCTGGGGAAAAAAAAAAAGCTGCAAATAAAACCATGTGCTCACAATATTGTAAAGCAATTATCCTTCAATTAAAAATAAATGTTAAAAATCTGCTTATATTTACAGAAATCTAAAGCTTTAAAATAAGTAACAATTAACTCACCGAAAAGGGCAATCAATATAAATTTTTAAACCACTCAGTGACATAAATAAAAGAAATATATTTTTGCATTTTATCAGTTTCAAGCATATCTCATTTTATTGTACTTTTCACATATGGTGTTTTATTGGGGTTTTTTTGTTTTGTTTTACAAATTGAAGGTCTGTGGCAACCCTACATCAGGAAATTTATCAGTGCCATTTTTCCAACAGTAATTACTCACTTTGTGTTTTGTCACGTTTTGGCAGTTGTCACAATATTTCCATTTTTTTCATTATTATTGTATTTGTTACAGTGACATATGATCAGTGATCTTTGACGTTCCTATTGTAATTGCTTGGGGGCACCACAACAGTACCCATATAGGACAGAGAACTTAATGGATTGTTGAAATGACAACAAAGGATTTAGAATTTTGTATAAATTTAGTTAATAAAGCAGCAGGGTTTGAGAGGACTGACTCTGTGGACAAACAATGTCATCTGCCATTTTAGTAAATAAAGGATGTTGTGGCCACAAAACCATCAGTCACTGCAGCTGCCCCCCACAACACACCCTGAGGGGATTCAGGATGGAGAAAAACTGGATACTGGTCCTAGATAGTTGCAGTTCCCATCAAAGGAATAATTTCAATGACTCTTGAATTTTCCAATAGATAGAAAAGCACTAAAATCATTCACTGGAGAGACCCAGTTTTTGGTGATTAGGAGTAATATCTTTTTCTGTTCCAACTACATGTTTTGTTTTGTTTTTCCCAGCAAAAACTCATATGGCTCCTCCCTTACCTCTTTAGAACAGTCCCTCAGAGCTATCTGAGAGGCTGTATCCTGGGCTATAGTCCTCAGTAAGTCTGCTGAATAAAACATAATTAATAAATAAATTTATTTATTTATAAATAAATATAAATAAATAAATAAAATAAATAAAAATAAAACTTTCAGATTGTGCTTTTTTTTTCTCAGTCGACAACTCCAATTCTGAAAGTTTTTTTTTTAATTTTATTTTATTTTTAAACTTTACATAATTGTATTAGTTTTGCCAAATATCAAAATGAATCCGCCACAGGTATACATGTGTTCCCCATCCTGAACCCTCCTCCCTCCCCATACCATCCCTCTGGGTCGTCCCAGTGCACTAGTCCCAGTGCACTAGCCCCAAGCATCCAGTGTCGTGCATCGAACCTGGACTGGCAACTCGTTTCATACATGATTTTTTATGTTTCAATGCCACTCTCCCAAATCTTCCCACCCTCTCCTTCTCCCATAGAGTCCATAAGACTGTTCTATACATCAGTGTCTCTTTTGCTGTCTCGTACACAGGGTTATTGTTACCATCTTTCTAAATTCCATATATATGCGTTATTATACTGTATTGGTGTTTTTCCTTCTGGCTTACTTCACTCTGTATAATAGGCTCCAGTTTCATCCACCTCATTAGAACATGTGGGTAAAATGCTATCAGTATATTACATGCTATACAATACATTACCTGCAATACAGAATCATTCATGACAGGAAGAGTCCATTGACTTGGCAAACTTCATTTTTGTCTTATTTTAAGAAATTGCCACAGCCACCCCAGGCTTCGGCAAACACCACCCTGATCAGTCAGCAGTCATCAACATGGAAGGAAGACCCTCCAGCAGCAAAGACATTACCTCTTGCTGAAAGACATTACAACTTGCTGAAAGTTCTGATGATGGTTAGCATTTTTTAGCAACAAAGTAATTTTAAATAATGTATGTACATTGTTTTTTTCAGACAGAATGCGGCTGCACACTTAATAGACTACAATATAATGTAAACAGAACTTTAATATGAACTGGGAAACCAAAGCATTCATGTCCCTCACTGTGTTGCCCTGGTCTGGAACTGAACCCCCTATATCTCCAAGGTATGCCCATACTTATATAGTATTGCTTAGCATTTATTAGTTAATCCACTGTGTTTCTTTTAAACAGCTTTACTGAAACACACTTGACATTCAACGGCAAAGAGTCCACTGCACTGAGGTACTTTCACTTTCAAACTACATACATTTGGTGTTTTGGCCACTGTTAAGACCCCATGCTTCCACTGCAAGGGTGTGTGTATGTGTTCTCAGTCCTCTGTGGCTCTTTGCGACCCCATGGACCGTTCCTCTGTCCACGGAATTTTCCAGGCAAGCGTACTGGAGTGGGTTGCCATTTCCTACTCCAGAGGTGGAGGAAATGGGTTCAATCCCTGGTAAGATCCCACATGCCATGCCACAGTGAAAGTCGCTCAGTTGTGTCTGACCCTTTGTGACCCCATGGACTGTGGTTCACTAGGTTCTTCTGTCCATGGAATTCTTCAGGCAAGAATACTGGAATGGGTTGCCATTCCCGTCTCCATGGGATCTTCCCGAACCAGGGCTCAAACCCAGGGCTCCTGCATTGCAGTCGGATTTTTTTTTTACCAACTGAACTGCAGAGCCAGAAACCAAACCAAATCAAAGAAAAAAGTATACATAGTTAAAAATGTACTGTTTGATGGGCTTTGACACAGGCACATTTACAAACCAGTTGTGGTGTCTTTCTAAGTCACGTGTAGCCAACCCAGCAGAGGCAGCAGGCTTTGGTGCAGATTCTTGCAGCCATAAAAAATACCAGGTGACTAAGTGCGCCAGAAAAAGACGTCAAAACACCTACTGTCAGCGAACTTCTGAAAGCACCAACTTTAGAACCGTACTTTATTGTTCTTTTCTCCGAGAGGTCGTGATTACCTGCTAAGAATTACAGGCTACTCTTGGCGCCAAAGCCAAGACTAAAGCAGTATCACACCGCAAAAACAAACTGCGTTTAAAGGCCTCCAAAGGTAGAATGGTCCTGGAGGAATGCCTGGAAAGCGACAAAGCCTCCGGAGTCACTAGCTCAAAGTACAATTGTCGCTTTGCTGAGCAAGGTCGCCTTGACCGCTGGCAGCAAGCACGGCCGCCCACAGCTGCAGCCGGCCCTCCGAAGGTACCAAACGCAGGAGACACAAAAAGCCAATGTTTCGCCCAGATCGATGTGTTCCACCCGAAACGCTGACCCACGTGTCCAGAGGCGCGCCTAGCTGGCCCAGATCCCCCTCCTTCTGCCACCCTTCCCGCTCCGGCCCTCGGCGTGCCCGCCGAGATCCAAAGCATAGAATCCCACGCTCCCCGCTCGTGTAACACCACCAAGAGGGGGTGGAGTAGGAAGAGAGCCAACCACTTCTTAAGTTTCGTTTTTATTAAAAACTTCACGTGACTGCCCGACTCTTGACTCAGCGATTTCTCCAAACCGCCTCCTTTAATGTATTGGTTTGTCGTCACCGCCTTCACCTTTTTTTGATATAGTCCTACCTGCCAGTTTTGAATTTCTACAGGGAATTCTCCCATTCGGTACAAAGAACAAATAACTCACGGGTTAAATTCCTTTCACCAATTCATTTCAAGCCGGTAAAATGATGAGATAGGGGTTTTAAATAATCACTTAACATAGTTTCCTCCCTCATTTTCCACGGAAGCAACTGCCACGCATTTTCTTGAAAATATATTAAAAGGTGTTGATTTTTTCCCCCGGTTCCTCTCCCATAGTTACTGAATTATTATAGATTTATTTTTAAGCAAATAGGGGAATTAGCTGAAGACGATAAACGGATGTCCTGAAATTCCGACCCCCCTCCACAGGCACACCCCACCAGTGACAATTCTGAAAAGTTTTGCCAATTGAATTTTTAGAACTCAAACCTTGATTTTTGCTTTTAAAGGTTTACTTTAATCTCTGTGATAAAAATACTACACTTATTATAGAAAATATGGACAGTCAGACAACTCAAAAGACAAAATACTACACTTATTATAGAAAATATGGACAATCAGACAACTCAAAAGACAAAAAGGAAGTTATTTACAATTTCAACATTCAAACAATCCCTGTTAATAATTTGATGTCTCTCCTTCCAGGCTTTTTACTATGGATTAAAAAATCATTATAATGATGGAATTTTGTTTCCAATTTATGTTCCCTCATAACAAGGCTTGCATTTCCCCACTGTATGAAGAACATAACTTTTAATGATCCTTGGATAATCCCTTGTATGAATGTGACACGGTTCACTTAATCCTCCATTTTGAGACATTCAAGTCCAACATTTTCAATTGAGCAAACTATTTGAAATAGCCCTGTGGTAAAATCATCCTGTGAACTGAGGCATCCTTTGAAATGCAAATAGCCACTCCCAGGTCAAGTTAGTGTAAGGGCAGAAAATTTCTCTTCCCTTCTCGATTCTTTCGCTGAGTTGACATAAGACAAGTTAACAGGAGAAAAACAATTTAAATTACGTTTACTTACATATATACAGAAGCCCCACAGAGAAAATGAGGAGTCAGCAGCAGTCAGGTACTTGAGGTTTCTGAACATTCCAAAGCTGAGAAGGGGGTAGGGCTCTGGGGCTTCAAAGGAAAGGAAAACCATTCACAGGGAGATGGGAAGAGGAAATGTTTGGTAAACAAATGTTTGCGAGGACAGTGAAGGAAGTCTTTCTGATATAATAAAAGTTCTCTCTGTTAATAGCTCTCTTCCTGGTGCACGCTGCCTACCTCAATTCTTCCAGGGAGTTAAGGGGGAGGGGAAGAGCTTTTCCTAAATCTGTTGGGGTTTGCCACAGTGGTACATTTCAGGGTGGTGTGTTGTACTCTCTGCTCATGAAGTTTCTGAGTTCTCATTTATTTGGTTTGTTTGAGGTAATACAGGCTTCCCAGGTGGCACAGTGGTTAAGAATTCGCCTGCAAGGCAGGAGATATGGGTTCGATCCCTGGGTCAGGAAGATCCCCAGGAGGAGGGCATGACAACCCGTTTCGGTATTCTTGTCTGGAGAATTCTGTGGACAGAAAAGCCTGGAGGGCTACAGTCCATAGGGGTGCAAAAGAGTCGGACACGATTTAGCGGCCAAACAACAAGCTAATATAGGGGCTGTTGTATGAGTTTTCTGTTCCTGCTTTAATGGATCACCACAGACTTGGTGACTTCAAACAACACAAACTTATCGTACAGTTCTGGAGGTCAGAAGTCCAAAAATCGAGATGTCAGCAGGGCTGGGTTCCTTCAGGAGACTCAAGGGGAGATTAGTTTCCTTGCCTTTTCTTTTTTAAAAAAAAGTATTTTAGTTTATTAATGTTTTTGCCTGCTCTGTGAAGCATTCAGGATCTTAGTTCCTTTACCAGGGGTGGAACCTGTGCCCCCTGCAGTGGAAGCAAGGAGTCTTAACCCCTGGGCCACCAGGGAGGTCTCTCCTGCCTTTTCTAGTTTCTGTAGGCTGCCAGCATTCCTTATCACATAACATCACTGTCTTTTGTATTTTCATACACTTGTAAATTCCCTCCTCTAACAACAACTGAGGCACAAGGAATTTCAGGAAGCTGTGGGATCCAAGATGATAGTGCCTAAAGTCATTTTACCTAACTTTTCTTTTAATGCTGAAATGCATTCTTACATTGCCTGGATAAATACTCCTTCAGCTTCTTTGTAAACACTTCCCGTGACTCTGAACAAGTCACTATGAGTTATTTCTTTTTAAGGTCTTATTGTTAGAAAGTCTTCCTTCCTACTGACCTGAATTCTGGCTCCTTGTGACTTCAAGCTACTCTTCCTAGTTTCTCTCCAGAGTTCCACAGGACACTGCCCGCCCTCTTCCTTGTGCTCATCCTGTAGGACTTTAGAGACAGCTGCCCTGTTAGGACTTCGATTCTCCAGCCTGAGCAAGTCCCCAAGGGGAGATTTCTCAGTTCCTTTCCATTCTGGTCTCCCTTTCCTGGAGGCTCTCTAGTTTAATGTCCTGAAACTGTGGTACCCAGAACAGAAATCTTTTTTTTTTTTTTGGCTGTGCCAGGTCTTAGGTGGGGTATGTGGGATCTAGTTTCCTAACTAGCAATCGAACCTGTCCCCCTGCATTGAGAGCATGGAGTCTTTGCCACTGGAGCACCAGGGACTGGATCTATGGCTCCAGGGCAAAGGGCACTGGAATATTATCGCCTTTGACTCAAGTTTTCTACCTAAGTGATCCAAGCTTGCACTTGATGCTTTTTATTTATTTTTTTTGACTCACACTGTTGACTCACATTGAGTTTGTCTGTAATAAGAACCTGCAGATCTTTTTCATGTAAGTGTTCACCAAGTAGGGTCTCTTCCATCCTGTATTTGTGAAACAGATTAAAAACAAACATATGAAAAGTAAAGTATCTCTGTTTAATTTCACCTCACTGGTTTGGACCCATTATTTCAGCCTAGACCAAGTCCCTTGAGGAGCGTGCCTGCTGCTGCTGCTGCTGCTAAGTCACTTCAGTCGTGTCCAACTCTGTGCAACCCCATAGACAGCAGCCCACCAGGCCCCGCCGTCCCTGCTACAAGGGTGTTTATCCTTAGCACTGCCCGCAGTGCTCAACAGGGTGCTGCAGTCATCTACCTTCCTTGTCTGAACACTAATGGTATCTGTAAACTATTGGAATGTTCAGCGCTGAATAAAAGGCACCTTGTTAGAAATATTGATTCATTTCAATCTCAGTCATCAGAATAGCTCAATCTCCTAGACTGGGATCATTTGCAAAGTTTCAGTCAGTTCAGTTCAGTCGCTCAGTCGTGTCCGACTCTTTCCGACCCCATGAATCATGGAACGCCAGGCCTCCCTGTCCATCACCAACTCCCGGTTCACTCAAACTCATGTCCATCGAGTCCATGATGCCATCCAGCCATCTCATCCTCTGTCATCCCCTTCTCCTCCTGCCCCCAATCCCTCCCAGCATCAGAGTCTTTTCCAATGAGTCAACTCTTCGCATGAGGTGGCCAAACTACTGGAGTTTCAGCTTCAACACCATTCCTTCCAAAGAAATCCCAGGGCTGATCTCCTTCAGAATGGACTGGTTGGATCTCCTTGCAGTCCAAGGGACTCTCAAGAGTCTTCTCCAACACCACGGTTCAAAAGCATCAATTCTTCAGCGCTCAGCTTTCTTTGCAGTCCAACTCTCACATCCATACATGACCACAGGAAAAACCATAGCCTTGACTAGACGGACCTTTGTTGGCAAAATAGTGTCTCTGTTTTGAATATGCTATCTAGGTTGGTAATAACTTTTCTCCCAAGGAGTGAGCGCCTTTTAATTTCATGGCTGCAGTCACCATCTGCAGTGATTTTGGAGCCCCCCAAAATAAAGTCTGACACTGTTTCCACTGTTTCCCCATCTATTTCCCATGAAGTGATGGGACCGGATGCCATGATCTTTGTTTTCTGAATGTTCAGCTTTAAGCCAACTTTTTCACTCTCCACTTTCACTTTCATCAAAAGGCTTTTTAGTTCCTCTTTACTTTCTGCCATAAGGGTGGTGTCATCTGCATATCTCACGTTATTGATATTTCTCCCCGCACCCGCGCTCTTTGCAAAGTTTATGACCACTTAATTTTAGGGAAAATGTTTATATCATTTAAAAAACATTTTTTTTTCTTTTCCATACTTACAGTCAATTCTAATGCATTGGAAATTAACGTTGTCCTTCATTGTGAGTCATTAGTTTAACAATGAACAAATCTTTTTTTTTTTTCTTTTCTTTAGGGCAGAGAACCATAATTGCTTTTCCCGTATCTGGCTTATAACAGCTACAGATTCATTTTCTGCCAAAAGTATGTTTTTAAGCAAGTAAATTGACCACAGACTTTCCTAGATATATTTTCATTTAGAACAGAGTTTCTCAAAGTGTATCCCACAGACCTAGTACACCTGAATAACCTGGCTATTTTCTAAAAATGCAGGTCCCTGGGCCCCAACCAGACTCTTAGATTCTCTGGTAGTGAGGCTCAGAAATTATCATTCGACATTAAGCACAGAATATTCTTATGGACACTAGAGTTTAAGAACCCTGCTTTAGGACTTCCACGAAGTGATCTAGAGCAGTGGGTCTGAACCCAAGCCATACAAGATAATCATGCAGAAATTGAAAGTCTCTCAGTGTCTGACTCTTTGTGACACCATGGACTATACAGTCCATGGAATTCTCCAGGCCAGAGTACTGGAGTGGGTTGCCTTTCCCTTCTCCAGGGGATCTTCCTGACTCAGGAGACAGGGGTCTCTCCTGCATTGCAGATGGATTCTTTACCAGCTGAGCCACCAGAGACCTCTTAAAACCTCTGCTATACAGATCACACCTGGTATGAAGTCAGAATCTCTCAGGAGGGACCCTGGCATTTATATGTTTTTAAAAGTTCCTGGTTTTTCAGGTAGTTATGTATGGATGTGAGAGTTGGACTATAAAGAAAGCTGAGTGCCAAAGAATTGATGCTTTTGAACTGTGGTGTTGGAGAAGACCTTTGAGAGTCCCTTGGACTGAAAGGAGAAACCAGGCAATCCTAAAGAAAATCAGTCCTGAATATTCATTGGAAGGACTGATGTTGAAGCTGAAAGTCCAATACTTTGGCCACCTGCTGCAAAGAACTGACTCATTGGAAAAGACCCCGATGCTGGCAAAGATTGAAGGCAGGAGAAGAAGGGGGCGCCAGAGGATGAGATGGTTGGATGGCATCACTGACTCAATGGACATAAGTTTGAGGAAGCTCTGGGAGTTGGTTATGGACAGGGAAGCCTGGTGTGATGCAGTCCATGGGGTTGCAAATAGTCAGACATGACTGAACGACTGAACTGAACTGAACTGGAAAGTTCCTGAAGTGATTCTAATGTGCAGTCATTGTTGAGAAACACTGATTTTTTTGAAGTACAGCTGACTGAGAAACACTGATTTATATGTTCCACAGTATAGTTTTTTTCACGTCTTCAGGTTAAAATCTATGTTTTGTATACAAACTTGTATACCTAAAGTTCTTCTTTCTTTTTTAAAAAGTTGTATTGAAGTATAGTTGATTTACAATATTGTGTTAATTTCTGCTGTCCAGCACAGTGTTTCAACTATACATGTATATCCATTCTTTTTCATATTCTTGTCCACGATGATTTATCACAGGATACTGAATATACTTCTGTGCCATACGGTAGGATCTTGTTGTTTATCCATCCTATATATACTAGCTTGCATCTGCTACTCCCAAACTCCCCATCATCCCTTCCCCGCCCCATCCCTCTCTCCATTGGGAGCCACTAGTCTCTTTATGTCTGTGAATCTGTTTCATTCCACAAGATAGATTTCAGGGTTAAATAATATTTAAAAACTTGTGAAATCTCAAAACAAAAACGCTTTGAGCTCATAAAATGTCACCCGCTTACTTTGGACTTTGAATTACTTGTGCTGGAGTAAAAAAAGAACTTGTGTCTGTGAGGAGATATACAAGGTGCCTCTTATTCAACACTAAACATTCCAGTAGTTTACAGACACCATTATTATTCAGACAAGGAAGGTTGATGATTACAGCACCCTGTCAAGCACTGTGGGCAGTGCTGGGAATAAACACTCTAGCAGAAGGTATGCTCCTCAAGGGACTTAGTCTAGCTGTAGAATCAAAATGCACCTAGGAGGGACTTTCCTGGTGGTCCAATGGTTAAGACTCCGCACTTCTAATGCCAGGGGCATGAGTTTAATTCCTGGTAGGGGAAATAAGATCCCACAACCCATGTGGTGCAGCCAAAAAAAAAAGAGCCTGGAAAAAGAGTGAAGAGCAGCTATACAACACCTCATCACAATGAAGTACCAAACTGCAGAACATATGTTAAATGCTAGTTTAGAAGCTCAGGAGAGAAGGAGGATTTGAGCTGCATCCTGCAAACATTTCAGGATTTGGATTGTTGGTGGGACACATGGACAGCTTCCTGGATGCAGGGTATTATAAGTTCAGATGACTTCAAGTGCCAGGCAACAAAGTTCTCCAACAGTGACTTAAGGTCATTTGGACTTTTATTATCCCATTTAACAAGAAGTTGGGGAGTGGACAGTTCCAGGATTTGTATAGCAACTCAACCATATCATCAATATTTTGTTCTTTTTGCTCTGACATCCTCAGATGTCTCCCCTCATGGTTCCAAGATAGCTGCCACAGCACCAGACGTCATATCCTAAGTCTACTACTTAACTCAAGAGGTTGATGGAGTCCTTTTCCACATTTATCTCATTTTGGAAGAAGAAAGGGCTCTCCCAGAAGTGCCCTCAGAGTCCTCCTCGTGTCTCATTAGCCAGAACTAGGTTACTTAATTATCCCTATATCCATCGTTAGCAAAGGCTTATATCAATGATTTAGAGCGATTGTGATTCACCTCTTGGAGATGTGCATATTGTCACCTGTAACATAATCAAGGTTCTGTCACTTAGGAACTAGGGGGAATGACTCTTTGGTAGGCAATAGGCCGTGCCTGTGACAGGTGCGATGTCAATGAAAACTTATGCAGCAATAAAGAGACCAACCAGCCAGAGCAGATAATGTATAACGTATAGATAAGATTGGCTTGGTAGAGAGGAAGTAAATTTTGAATGCCTTAAAAGCCAAGCAGAAAAATCTAGGGTTAATATAGTTGGAAAGAGAGCTAGTAAAGGGTTTTGAGGAGGAAGAGTATATGATAAGAGCAGTCTTTGAAGGAGATCAACGTGACATTTGTGTGCAGGAACGGCTGGAGTCAGGGAGACCAACTAGGCAATGAGGGCCTGGTCTAGGGTGGGAATAGAAAGCTAAGGATGGATTCAAGAGAAATAGTGAAAGAAACATCAACAGAATTTGGTGAGTGGCTAGTTTGGGGTATGGAGGAGCTGGATTAAAGATAATGTCAAGATATTAAAAAGAATGTGTAGGGACCTCCTTTGTGGTCCAGTGGTTAAGACTCCACTCCATGCCTCTGCTGTCGGGGAAAGGGGGCACAAATTCAACCCATTGTTGGGGAACTGAGATCCTGTGCCTTGCAGCGCTGCCAAAAAATAAATAAATTTTTAAAATCGCATTAAAAAATAAAAACCATGTCTAGAAATCTTTGTGAGGACAAAGGGACTGAGGAACAAGAGAAATGATTAATTTGGTTTAGGAGAAATGAAGTTTGCGGTGACCATGAGCTGTGTAAATGGGTATGACCAATGGGCAAATGGATTTTCAAAGATCAGAAATAGGACCTAGTGTTAGAGATTTTGCACAGCAGTGTAATTGATAGAAACAGCGACACTGGAGCTAGACTGCTAGTGGTGGTGGTGGTTTAGTTGCTCAGTTGTGTCCAACTCTTTATGACTCCGTGGACTGAGGCCTGCCAGGCTCCTCTGTCCATGGGATGTTCCAGGCAAGAACACTGCAGTGGGTTGCTATTTTTTTCTCTAGGGAATCTTCCCAACCCAGGAATTGAACTTGGGTCTCCTGCACTGCTGGCAGATTCTTTACTGACTGAACCATCAGGGAAGACTGCTAGGTTTTGCACTTAATAGATACGTTGTCATAGGCAGTGCTATGATTTAATGTCTGTGTCCCCCACTAAATTCATATGTTGACGCATTAATGCCCAATGTAACGATGTTCGGAGGTAGAGCCTATGGGAGGTTATTAGGTCATGAGGGTGGAGCTTTCATGAATGGGATTAGTGCCTTATGAAGAGAAATATTAGACAGATGATGTCTCTACCATGGGAGGGCACAGAAAAAAGGTAGCTGTCAGCCAGCTCTGACTGTCACCAGACACTGAATCTGCCAGCACCTTGATCTTGGACTTCCCAGCCTCCAGAATTATGAGAAAGAAATATTTGTTGCTTATGCCACCCAGTCCATGGTGATTTGTTACAGGAGCCTGAGCTGACAAAGACAGGCAAGTTATTTAGCCTTTTTGTGCTTCTGTTTCCTTATCTGTAAAACAGAGACATTACCTACTTCATAGAGTTGTTGTGAGAATTACATATGATAAAGGCTTACAACAGTCCTTGGCATATAGGATGTGTAGCTGTTAGTATTTTTTTTGGTGTCACCAGCTTAGAGGTGACCCTAGAGGCCTGCCATGGGTGTGCTCTTCAAGTCTTCTCGTTTCCACTGTTCTTTTTAGAACAAAAGATACCAGAATCCTTCATTATCAGACAGGCTTATCTTGGAAACCCAGAAAGAACCCTGGGTTTGTTTTATTTATTTGGCTGCACTGCATCTCAGTTGCAGTAATATGAACTCATAATTGTAGCACATGCGATCTATTAATAGTTCCCTGACCAGGGATCGAACCTGGGCCTCCTGCATTGGGAGCTTGGAGTCTTAGCCACTGGACCACCAGGGAGGTCCCAGAAACTAGGACTTTAGACTTTTATAGCTGAGAATGATCATGGTGATTTTCCAGTCCAATGTTTCCTGTAAATTTTTTAGCCAGGGAGCCCTTTGTTCAAAAGTTTCCCACAAATTCCACCATCTAAAAGAGAAAACTGGAGCCATTCCTGTTGGTGTGGGTAGGACATCCAGCATGCCTACTCTGAGATATGTCCTCTGAGCCTGTGGACTCCCTGGAACGCACTTTGGGAAACTCTGTTGTTGTTCAAACCCTAAGCAGCAGAGGAAAGTGTGATTAAGTGGGCCAAAGAGATAAGGTGCCTGAACAGGCCACAGAACGAGTAGCGGCCAAACTGGGCTCAGGAAGCAGCTTTCCTGGGTTTTATGTTGAGGAGCATGAGCGAGTATTAGGTACTAGCCCTGTGCTGGATGCCTCTAGATGGTCAGTATCACCATTCTGGTTCGCAGGGCTTCAGGTGGATATGCCTACCCCTGGAAGCCATCCTGGCTCACAGAAATCACTAAGTCTGGGGAGAAAGGGTGGGGAAATACGGATGGAAGGAAACGGATGAAATCAAGTGAAGTGAACTCATTTTTCTTGACTCCTATTACATCCCTAATGAAGGAGTTGGCCAGATGGACTGTTCCTCAAAGCCCATTGTAAAAGCAGCAAGGACTTCAATGAACAGTCAGCCAGAAAAAGGAATAAATAACATCTGGAAGGGTGAAGTTGCGGAGGGGTGGGTGGTGGGATGAATCGGGAGATTGGAACGGACATATATACACAACTATGTATAAAACATTGGCTTCCCTAGTGGCGCAGACGGTAAAGAATCTGCCTACAATGCAAGAGACCCGGGTTCGATCCCTGGGTGGGGAAGATCCCCTGGAGAAGGGAATGGCAATCCATTCCAGTATTCTTGCCTAGAGAATTCCATGGACAGACCATGGGGTCACAAAGAGTCAGACATGATTGAGTGACTAACACACACATGTATAAAACAGACAACAAGAACCTACTGTAAAAGAAAAAAAAAAGAACCTACTGTATAGCACAGGGAACTCTACTCAATGCTCTGTGGTGACCTAAATGGGAAGGAAATGTAAAAAAAGAGGGGGTATATATATACTTATAGCTGATTCACTTTGCTGTATAGCAGAAACTAACACAGCATTGTAAGGCAACTATGCTCCAATAAAAATTAATAATAAAAAAAGAATGAAGTTGCTAGGAAACTTACATATTTCAATTCACAAGAGTGCTAAAGTCTCCATGTAATAAATTCTGGAACTGAACAGGGCCCTCAGCATTTTCCTGGCCTTTCTCACTGACATGAAAATTTAACGAAGGGGGCCTTTTAGAGCACAGAGTTTGAGCCAACGGAGAATAGAGCACTAGGCAAGAAATACAGAGCTAAGACTTCTTCTCTCAGCTCTGCTGCCTATTTGGCCAAGTAACTCGACCTCCCTGGGCAAAATGAAGGGGTTGAAGCAGACAAGAACTCTTATGATTTTAAATGACTGTCGTTCACCATCAGGAGCCTGCAGTTTGGGGCTGCCATCTTATGCCAAAGAGCTGGCAGCAGCCTTCTCGGTTACACTTGAAGCCCCAGGTGACTGTCACCATCAACAGTGTCATAACAGAGGGGGGTGGTAAGAATCTCTGGTTCTGAACCCTCTCCTCCAAACCCTGACTGCAAAGGAAGGGAGTGAGATGACATGATTGCTTGAGCAGCACACCATCTCACAGTTCCATGGGTCCTGATGTTCTGGGTTCCCTCTCCTTCATAATCTACTGAGTGCAAAGAGAATCTGGAGATTCCAGTGAAGAGCTAAGCGAGGAATGTATGAGTGTGCGTGTGAGAAAGAGAGAGAGACTCAGATAAAAAAGAGAGTGCGACATAGAGACATATAGACAAAGAGAAAATGAGAAAGTGGTAGAAGGGGAAGTAAGAAGTGAGTTCACAGTCAGCTGGCTGGCCTAGTGGAAAGAAGGCATGTATGTGGCCACTTTCCCTGACGTGATGCAGATGGAAGAAACTTGGGAAATACCCTGCTGGGGAGACCATTCCACCAGCTCACCACCTAGGTCCTGCGATCTCCAAAAGCCAGAGCCTATTCTTAGATCTGCCATTCATTTGTGAATTCAAAAAGCATTTACTGAGCACTTACTACGAACATAAGATTGGTGGAAAAAATGGCCATGTCTTCTGCCCTAAAGAAGCCTGAAGGCTCCTGTGGAGTCTAGGCCAGTGAACAGTCAATTAGAGTGTGCTGGATGTTATGATGAGGGAAGTGCAGGGTTTTAGGGAAGCAGTCAGTGGAACCCCCTTAATTCAGCCTTGACTGGTCAATGATTACTTGGGAGAGGCTCATGTCACCTGAAAGAGAAGCAGAAGCCAGACTAGTGTTGCAGGAGGTAGGAGGAGAAGGAATGTTCTAGGCAGAAGTCAGATCACAGGTTATTTAATTTTCTTCTTTGTATTTAGCGGTATGTCAGAAATGTTCTTCACTGGCTATGTGTTCATTTATATAGAAAGAATTTTAGGGACTTCCCTGGTGGTTCAGTGGCAAAGACTCCAGGATCCCCAGGCAGGGGGCCTGGGTTCCATCTGTGGTCAGAGATCTAGATCCCACATGCCACAGCTAAAGATCCTACATGCAGCAACCAAGACCTGGTGCAGCAAAATTAATAAATATTAAAAAAAAATTTAAATATGAAGGAAAGCAATGGCCCTCCCTCAAGCAGTGAGCACCACTGCCAAGTTCTTTAGGTCTGTGACACACTGGCGGAGAAAGGAATGCGACAATTGCTACCACTAATAACAGTGACAGCAGTGTTTGTTGAGTGCACTACACGTCCGCGTTTTCCCCGTACCTCATGCAATCCTTACCATAATCCTACGTGATAAATATTCCTATCATTACCTCCATTTTAGGGATGTGGGAACTGAGGCCCAGAGGTCACACAGTTAGTAAGTAGCAGAGGAAGGACTCAAATCGTGGCAGTCCAATGCTAGGGCCAGCACTCAACCACTACACTATCCCAGCCCTCTCTAAATAATGAAGGTGAGGAACACAAGAGACTGATTCGTATTTAAAGTTGGCCCTCTTCTAAGAAGCAACTTCCTGCCACCAGCTGAGTATGTTCCTTCTCCTCCAAGTCAGGAGCGGGTGTGTGAAGGGGAAGACCAGATGCACACAGAGCATGGACTGACCTTCCCAAGTTTGCATGATAATCTGATGGCTGAAAAGGGTGCCAAAAATCCACTTCAGCATCACAACGGTGGACCCCATTCCGCTCTGGCCACACTAGCAATGCTTAGCTCATGACAAGTTTCCACTTTGGAAAACAGCATAAAACTTAGGCTTATGAAAACACATAACCCTAAATGATTTATTCAAATTCCCTTATTATTCATGGTGGGCTTCCCTGGTAGCTCAGACGGTAAAGAATCTGCTTGCGGTGCAGGAGACCCAGGTTCAATCCCTGGGTTGGGAAGACCCCCTGGAGAAGGGAACAGCTACCACTCCAGTTTTGTGGCCTGGAGAATTCCATGGACTGTATAGTCCATGGGGTCGCAAAGAATCGGACGGGATTGAGAGACTTTCACTTTCTTGTGATGCAATTCCTATGCTAACCACAGGGTGGTGCTGCAGACAGATCTTGGGATTTGTTTGGGGGAACGGGTTTAACAATTTTTGGGTTTTTATAAATCGAGATACAGCTACACAGTGAAAGCTAATTAGAAGAATGAGGTCAAGATATATGACTTCTAAGGACCATCTTCAAAATATGCCACTAAGTGAGAAAAGCAAGTCACTAAACAATATGAAGAGTATGCTTGTAATTATGAAAAACTTAAAATGTAAATATATATGCAGGTACGTGCATCATTTTTTCCTGAGAGTTTAAAAAAATGGATTCTTACCAGTTATTACTTTGAGGAGTGGGGCTAGAGTCCAGGGGAAGGTGAAAGTGCACTTCTTTTCAGTTTTATAAGTTAAAAAATTATTTGATTTTTAAAAATGATTTGCACTCACTAATTTAAAAACCATTGTTACAAAAACAATCTGATTACTATAAAAATTGAAATACTGCAGGAGTTAACAGAAGTCCCTTCTCTTCCACCTTTAACCCCATTCCCCAGAGGACAGGTGACCTCTGTTTGGTTTCTGGATCAGCAGCATCAGAACCACATGAGAAGTTGCCAGAAATGCAGATTCTCAGGCCCCACCCCAGACTTGCTCGAACTCCACAGTGGGGCCCAGTAATCTGTGTTTTCAAAAGACTTTTTGGTGATTGTGATACACTCTCCAAGTTGAGAGCCATTAGCAGGAGAAGGCAATGGCACCCCACTCCAGTACTCTTGCCTGAAAAACCCCATGGACGGAGGAGCCTGGTGGGCTACAGTCCATGGGGTCGCTAAGAGTCGGACACGACTGAGCGACTTCACTTTCACTTTTCACTTTCATGCATTGGAGAAGGAAATGGCAAGCCACTCCAGTGTTCTTGCCTGGAGAATCCCAGGGACGGGGGAGCCTGGTGGGCTGCTGTCTATGGGGTCGCACGGAGTCAGACACGACTGAAGCGACTTAGCAGCAGCAGCAGCAGGTTAGACCAGCTCTTTGGCGGGCAGGTGGAGAAGAATGCTGCTGCAGAAACGAATAACTCCAATGGCCTGCTTCCACTCGCCCAGTGCATTTTAGGTTGAGGTTGGCAGCCCTTTGAGTCCACTGTGACCTCTCTGTTGGGGCTGAGTGATGACCATCTTGTCACAGTTTGGAGGGGAAAGGAAAAGAGGAGTGGAGTAGAAACTTAAAAAAAAAAAAAAGGGGGGGGTAAGGAAAGGGGAAAAATGGCAGAGAAAGAATGCAAATAAAATAATTACATGATTTGGAGGCAAAAATATGTTGCCCGCCATTTCACTAAACAAAGAATGTCCCCCCCCCCACCCCATCAAGCCATCAGCCACTGCAGTGCACCTGCCCGAAGGGATTCAGGATGGAGAAAAACAGGATACTGCTCCTAAATCCTTAAGATGCATATCTAAGGAATAATTTCAATGAGCCTAGATTCTTGCATCTTCCCATGCAGAGAAAAGCAGTAAAATCATTAACTTGAGATGTTTTCTGTGATTAGCAGTAATTTTTTTTGATGTTCAATTACTTGTTTCTTTTCCAGCAAAAACTCCTGGCTCCTGCCTTACCTCTTTGGAACAGTTCCTCAGCGCTATTTGAGAGGCTGTCTCATGGGCTATAGACCAGTAAGTTTCTCGAATAAAACCTAACTTTTAGACGGTGTTTTTCTTTAGTCAACAGATGGCAGGGAGATGAGATTAGAGCCTCAGGGCTGCTCATTCATTCATTTAATAAGCATTTATCATTTTTCTATTCTAAATCTATATATTGATGTTCATTTCCTCCCTCGGACCTATACATTTCATTGTCATCATTTACCAGATCTTAGAGGGTCATTGTCTCTTCCACCCTTCGGTGTGTTCACTTTTCGGGGAAGTGTTTACCAGCGATTCCTTGCTCTCAAAGCTGCTCAGAAAGAGTCAGAATCTACCTGGGGTGGTGTGGGGCTGGGGGTAGGGGTGGGGGAGGGGGACTGAGGAGTTTTGCGCAGGCAGGTGGGCACGGGGTCCCTTAAGAGAGGAAGTGCATGTGAAAGCGCTCCCTTTCCTGGCAACAACAATCAAGTCCACAGCTGGGAAGCTCAGATGCCAGGGGAATCTCATAAAGTTCTTCAAACCACCGACCCCAGTCCCACTTAGGAATCCGCCTCTCCTGCAGAAGAGTCAGGGGCAAGTTCCTTCAACTGGCTAGGTGATGGGAGACAGTGCAGAAAAAAGCGAGTAGTTCTCGCGGCATCTCCGAGCGCGGAGACATTCAACAACTGCGTTTGACTTGTTACATTAAATTAAGTTGTTAAATTAAACAAAGGTTTGAGAATTTTGAGCCTGTGTCTTCTGACAAAATAACCCAACCTTTACTCACCAATCCCCCACCCGCCATCCTCCAACAACAACAACAAAACACAAACACCGTTCTGTCTCCTGAAGAAGGCTGTCCCGGTCAAGAAACCAGCGTTTGTTTTGCGAGAATGGTGGTGATGGGGGCGGGGTGGGGGGTGGGTGGCGGATTTAGCTTGTAAGGCCGCTGATATCTCTCTCTGTTCCATTTTTTCATTTGATTGACATCTGCAAGAAGTTCAGTACAATTGGTTAAACGGAATTCTTGACTCAATGGGGCACTTTGTTTTCTTATATCTTATACAAATGAGCATTTACTTTCATAGAATCCTAGACTTGTAAAGCTGGGATTACCTGACAGTTCATCTCTGGCCGATTAATACTGTCTTGGGGAGTTCTAAGAAAAATACAGTGCCCAGGCCCCAGGCCTTATCTACTGAATCAGAGAATCTCAAGGGGTGGGACCGAGGGGCATCTCTAGTTTTTAAGCCCTACCAGTGATCCCAGAGTGCAGCCGGCGCTGAGAAACAGCTCTAGTCACACATTTCTATTTTATGGATGTAGAAGCTCAAAGAGATGAAGAGAAGGTCATGATGTCAGTCAGAGGTATCTCACGCCCAGCTCTTCTGAATGTCCGCCCAGTGTTCTTTCCACTATGCTGTTTTATCTCTTCTTAGCATTTCGCTGAACATGAAATTTAGGCAGTTTATAGTTGAGGAAGAAGGGACAGAGTCCCTTCATTAAGGATTGAGCCGGGTGGGGTGGGGGGCAGTATGCTTCCCTGGAGGTCCAGGGGTTAAGATTCCATGCTTCCACTGCAGGGCTCACGGGTTCGATACCTGGTCGGGGAACTAAGATTCTGCATGCCTGCATGCCATGTGGCACAGCCAAAATAAATAAATACAAATAATGGGGGGGGGGCGCACTTCTGAGCGCTCAACTCAGCTGCAGGTTATCCAGGACAGAGCTGCTTCCCAGCCTTATCAATGGGGCAGTCAGTTTCACTCATGACAGAACACATTCAGTGTTCTCACTTTCAGGAATTAATCACATTCAAGCGAAGGACAGTGGGGGAATAGATCTTAATATTGGAGCAGGGGTGGGTGTTAGGGTGAGAAGTCATAGGTCCTACTTGCTAAGCTGCTAAGTCGCTTCAGTCGTGTCCGACTCCGTGCGACCCCATAGACGGTAGCCCACCAGGCTCCCCTGTCCCTGGGATTCTCCAGGCAAGAACACTGGAGTGGGTTGCCATTTCCTCCTCCAATGCATGAAAGTGAAAAGTGAAAGTGAAGTCGCTCAGTCGTGTCCGACTCTCAGCAATCCCATGGACTACAGCCTACCAGGCTCCTCAGTCCATGGGATTTTCCAGGCAAGAGTACTAGAGTGGGGTGCCATTGCCTTCTCCAGTCCTACTTAAGAAATAGTAAAAACTACCAACTTCCTCAGAAAAATACACATATGTAAATCTTGCCTGTAATTTTGGGGGATTCACAGACACCTATCCCCGACCCCTAGTTCATCCATTGGAACCAGATTAAGATCTCCTGGGACTAGATGATTTTGAAGCTCTATTTTCTGATACTTGAAATATAGTCTGGGAACCATAGGAATCAGAATCACTTGGAGTTCTTGTTAAAACAAAAGAACTGATTCCTAGGAGTGCCACAGACCTACTGTTTCAGAATCTCTGGGGAATGACGTGAGGATTCTGCATGTTTTTAAAAATCCCCAGATGACACTTTTGGAAACTAACATTTGAGAATCAACGCTTTGTCCCAATTTGAGATCTTTATAGTTTTTGAATGCTTTCATTTGTTGAAGAGTTTAGGTTTCATCTGTTCAATTGTCAACTATACCAAATAATGTGTTTAGAGTGAATTCTAATTAAAGAATATTTACATGTGTATAGATAGAGGAAAAACAGCTTGTTGGATGGACAGGTAGATAATGGTGTCTCTTTCTTTGTGCTCCGAATATGGATGATCCTTTCTTCCCTTGTCCTATTTCTCTCTTCCTCATTGTCTTTCTTTCTATATTTAAATAAGACTCTTCCTCTTTCTGAGTTCAGTTTCCCCATCTGAAAAACAGGGTGTTGTAACTAGGTGAACTTCAAGGCCTGCTCTGGCGTTCACTGACTCCATATCACCCTCTAGCTCCCTTGTCCTTTTAATGACATGAGCTGCATAGGCAACAGTGTTTGGAGAATAATCATGTTTTATTTCTGTAGGTATGACGTTGCAATACCTAGCAACCATTTTAACTCCAGCAAAAGTATTCTCAAGGAGTCAGAACTTAAATAATCTATACTATCTACACCCCCCAAAAAAGTTCGTCTCTCTTTAAAAACCTCAGAAAGGGCCGTCCGCGCGCATCTCTTAGGAGCATAAAAATGACTGTGAACCAAAAAGCCAGGGCGTGGTCACCCCGCCCACTGGGCCCAAGCGTCACCACCCCTAGGGCCGCTTTCAAGCGCGCTGATTGGCTGAGGGCAAGAAAGAGCCCCGCCCCTGGTCTTATGACCCGCGCTGAAAGCGCCGAGTCCTGGCTTTTGCAGCGTTGTGGTCGGTGGTCATCAGCCCTCCTATCAGGTTTCCGCGAGCCTTTTCCCTGCTGTCGCTGCTCTTGTCGCCGCCGCCTGCTCTCCGGGATCATGGTGTGCTTCCGCCTCGCCCCGGTTCCGGGCTCTGGGTTCCTTCTCCTCTGCCTCGTCCTGGGTGAGTTGTCGGGCCCTTCTGCTTAGTCCCTGATCCTGGGCCCGGGGCTCCCAGTTCAGAGGCAGTAACCTGAAAGACTGGTCCGGGGGGGAGGGGGTTGAGAGGCTGAACGACAGACACTGGGCGTTGGCGCTGGCCCGAGGTGATGAGCAGTGACCTAGCGAAGGCCCGACCGAGGGATGGCGAGGGACAAGGGCCCATGAGAATAAAAAAGAGCAAGGGGTCGGGGTGGACGCCGAGGGAGTAGGTAGGGAAGAGCAGCAGAGGTGGAAAGAGTAACTTGGGGGAGATGCTAAGGAGAGGTGAGCGTGGGAGGGCGGTACGTGCGGATTCTGGGGTGGCACGGACGATTAGAGTCCTGGTCCTAGGATCAAGGAAGAGTTTTGAAGATGGTGGGAACCTGTGGGGCGGGAGAGAAAACTGAGGAGGGAAGGGGACTGCCTGCGTGGAGAAGCTTGGGTTAAGGGGGGGGCGGGCAGATAGGGGGAGATTCTGAGGGGCAGTGAGAGGCTTGGTGGGGTAGAAGTTTAACGCTGTGGAGGAAGGGTGATTCAAGAGATCATAAATTGGGGTTTGGTACTTGGAGTGTTGATGGGGAAGGGGGAGCTAGGGTGGCTGGGGCAATTTCCAGACGAGAAAACTTGTACCCAACCTCTGGAGACTAAAAGGGATGAATACAAACTTCGGTGGGGAGTGAATATCTGACTTGGAGGTGCTGAGGACATAGTTGTTTATCTTTTTTTAAACCAGTTTTGTTACATCCTTCCAGCTAGACTGATTAAAAAAAGGTACCCATATATTGAGGTTTTCGGGGTGGTGTATCTGAGTCTTTTATGCTGCCACTTTGCGTTCAGAAGCTCCTTTTCTTCTCTCTCACACAACTGGCCTGTTACCGCCTGGTTTTCGGAGGAGAAGGAGGGCAGGTCATTTTCTAAGGATCGGGTTTTTGCTAGGTCCTGGCTGCTGGCGCTCTGAGCGCCCCGCGCCCCACCTCCACCCCCACCCCCACCCTTCCACCCGCAAGCTATAGGTCCCCGAGGCCTTTAAATACCTGAGAGGTGAACTTTGGCCAGAATGTTTCTTCCTGTCCTGATAAATTCTGAGCTTGTTACTACCTGACCCTTGCCATTTGTGACCTAATAAAAGACCGGAAGGCGCAGACTCAGGTGGGAATAGAGAAGAAATAGATACAGTAGGGGCCCGGGAGGGGCAGTGAGAGGCACACATTTTGTAATTCACATTTCAGTAGAAGAATGAAGTCAACACGTGGAATGGGGGATTCTCACCCAGGGGGCATTTAGCAATGTCTGGAGACATTTTGGGTTGTCATCACTGGGGATTGCTTTTGGCATCTAGTGGGAAGAGGCCAGTGGTGTGTCTAAACATCCCACAAGGCACAGGACAGCACTCCCCCACCCCCGCCCCCATAAAGAATTACCCATCTCAGAATGTCAGTAGTGCCAAAAGATGATGAATCTGGCTCCAGAGCCATGGAGTTGGAAGGGGTCTGGATCATCTAGTGATTCTTAAGGATCTTTGAGGGTGGAGTTAGGGGGAAGTTCCTGTCAGATGAAAACTATCTCCAGACTGAAATTAAGATATTTGTCTTTTTCACACTTATCCTCTCCTCAGTACGGTGGAGTTTTCCAGAAGCTGTAGAATGTGTGATGACATCACCACTCTCATGGGTCTGATGTGTTTTAGTCCCTTTTTTAGTTTTAATTTGTAGTACAGCAAGTAGCAGTGGATATAAGTCACATAAACAAAGCCCTTTGAGGTCCTCAGTGGATAAGAGAGTAAAGGGGCCCTGATGCCAGAAGGGAATCTAGCTGTGCATTTAGTGCAGGAAAGCCTCTAGCCCTTTTGAAAGGGGCCGTGGAGCTTTGCTCAAATGTAATGTGCCGCCTTGACTCCCCTGTGAAGCACTTGGGGAGGCCAGATGACCCTGTGAGAGGATTGTTTACAGTGAGAAGCACCTTATCAGTGACTAGAACACATCTGACCAAGGCATCTGGTAATCAGTAGTTCTCTGCCAATTGGATCAGCACAAACAACACTTTTATTGTGCAGAGAAAGGGGGAAAAATTCATTGTCTTGTTGGCTTGCTTGTCATTTTTTTTCCTTTTAATGAAAGCTTTTTTGTGTGTTCTTTTTACAAAACCAGTGCTTGCTCATTGCAGAAAATAAACAGGCGAAAAGAAGCACATTAAAAAAACCATCAGCTCATCTGCTAGTTTGCCATTTATTGTTTGGGACTAACATCCTCTTGGAAGATTTTCAAACTCCTGTGTGTGTTTAAGAATTTAGCAATTCTTCAGTTGCTTGGTGGATTTTGCACCTTACCTTTATGTATCAAAATGGATACCAATAATAGTTTTTTGGAAAGTCAGTGAAGTATCTGCTGTGAAATTCAGGCTGTTCCTGAGCACTGCAGAGGGTCCCAGGGAGGAGGATTTGTTCCTGGATTTATGACCTTATGAACTGGTAGTGCACTGGTTTCACTTGGTAATTTTATAACTCTCTCCCAGCTCTACCAGGTAGCTCTTTAAAAATAGATGGCTTTAGAGTAAGTATAGAAAGGAATTCTTAGAGCCTGTGTGTTGGCCTTTTTCACAAAGATTAAATTATGCTAGTATTTATTGGAATGAATTAGACCTGCCTACTCTTGCCTGGAGAATCCCATGGACCGAGGAGCCTGGTGGGCTGCAGTCCATGGGGTCGCTAAGAGTTGGACATGACTGAGCGACTTCACTTTCACTTCTCACTTTCAAGCATTGGAGAAGGAAATGGCAACCCACTCCAGCGTTCTTGCCTGGAGAATCCCAGGGACGGGGGAGCCTGGTGGGCTACTGTCTCTGGGGTCGCACAGAGTCGGACACGACTGAAGCGACTCAGCAGCAGCAGCAGAGAGCGTCTGAAGAAAAGCTACCTAGAGGCGTTAGAGTAGTGGATGAAAAACTTTTCCTAGCATCATTGCTTATGTTTCCCCTGTGACATTATAGATTTCAGAGTTCTGTGGTTACTGATTCCCATAACTAATCTGACTTCTGGTTTTTATACGGTGGAGGCTATTCTGGGTGGGGGAAAACCTGATAGAAATTTCCCAAGTGTGTACTTCACTGGTAGAGCAGTCGCTCCTTCCCACAGTTGTTGATGGAAGCCACTAGGCGAAAGGTTCCTGCTCTCAGGGAGCTTGCCTCTTAGTGGGGGAAGACAGCCCCTCAGGTCAAGAACAGAATTGCAGAGTGCCATAAGCAGGTGAAGGCAATGAGGCAGGATATGAGGAAGAAGAAAGAGCCGGTAGGGAGGGAGTGGTGGGGTTGACCCTCTTTGACATTTGTGGTCAGAAGGCCTTCATTGTTGGGTGACATTTGAACAGAGACTTGAAGGAGGCCAGCCCACGTGACTTACTTGGAGGAATAGGAGTCAGTCTTATCTTGCCCAAATGCCTAGGTTGTTAGGCTAGCCTGTTTTCCACCCTTTTATTCCCCTTCCCCCTAGCCCCCCCACCTCACTAGGCAAATCTCTGTGGATTTATTTAGTCTCTGTGTGGAGACTGTCTGCTGTACCGTTAACTTCCCATTGCCTCCCTGGCACAGGGCCTGGGGGCACGGGGTTAACTCAGTAGGCTTTTGTTGAAGGTCTTCGTTGGTGAGCGCTGGGGAGACATCGGTGAACTAGATTAAGTTGGTTACCTTTTTCTTCTGTGAACCTTACATTGGGTTTTGCAAGATGGAGAACTTTAAGATCAGTGCTAAGCTGTACAGATGATTATAAACCAACTGATTAAAGTATAATTCCATATAATAATGCTGGTATCTTACCTGTTGTTCACTCGCTAAGTTGTGTCTGACTCTTTTTTTGACCCATGGATTGTAGCCTGCCAGGCTCCTCTGTCCAGGGGATTTCCAGATAAGAATGCTGGAGTGGGTTGCCATTTTTCCCTCCAGCTCCAGGGTATCTTTCCAACCCTGGGATTGAACACGTGTCTCCTGTGTTGGCAGGATTCTTTACCGCTAGGCCACCAGGGAAGCCCCATCTTACCTATATCCCTTCACATAAACCTAAACAGTAGTGAAGGTTCACCTGGGGAACCAGAACATCCTGGATGAGGAGAATAAATAAAATTTTCACAAAGAACCAGTTTATCTCTCTCAGAGGTGATTGAAAAGTGAGATTTTTCTGTAGCCTTACCACTGATAACTTTGGTTCACTGTTCTTCTGAAACTATTCTGGTTTTAATAAAGATACTCGAAAGGACAGGCTTATTATTCATCTGTTGGTCATTGGTTATCACATCTGATAGGATTTATAGATATTCACGTATTTCCCGTGAGTGCAGCTTTCTTCCACTGGATCCTTGAGTGGAATTTGTGATGAAGGATTATTTCACAGCATTATAGCTGAATTCAGTGATCCTTGGTGCAAGAAGACTGCTCTTCCTCCTGTAGTGATGAAAGCATTTCGATCATAATTTCAGATTAAAGTGATCAGAGATCCTGTCAGCTCCAAAAGTGTACTTTATAAGTACTTGTTGGTATCCTGCCTTGCATTGAAAAAGAATTCTGGAGGTCTGCCCAACACCACTCAGCAATAAGCACTTTCCATTAGTTGAATGGAAATCTTTTATTTCCTTACCCACTCTCTGACCTTAAAACAATATTTCATAGCTTGAAATCTTTTTTTTTTTTAATTTTTAAGAGATTTACCAGAAATCCAGAGTATCAGGAACTACCACGTGGTAATTGTTACTTACATTAGGAACTGAGGAACAGTTGATTTGACTTGGTTGACTCAACAAACCTATGAGTTGAAAACAAAGTGTAAATAGATACTGTATGCCTATGTCCTGGTTTTTTTTCGTGTTTTTGTTTTTAAGATCCTTTGCTCAACCTCATTCTGAATTGATATCAGAGTTTGAGGACAAGAGTCCATCACTTAATACAATGAAAGTAGACAAACTGAAAATTTGGGAAGGGATCCCTTTAGGTGCTGTGCTTCTTAGAAGGGAAAAAAAAAAACTTTTAAGTTGGAATCTCTTAACTTGCATGGCAAAGGTCTTTTCGCTCTGAAGGGCTCTCGTGCTTTCGAAGAATGTGTTAGAGAAATACACTGTACAATTCTTAGCAAGGTTGACTTGCCCAGAATGTCACAACCAGTGTTTAAATTGGACTGCCTGATTTGAATTCTAGCTCTTCAGCTCCAGTGATGGGTCTCTTTAATTGTCTCATTATACTATTGCCTCTTAGATAATTGTTTTTCATTGGTTTTGTTTTACTACTGTTATAATGTTCCCCCCCCACCCCCATATTGTTTACAAATGTATATTTTTCAACCACACTTTGGATCAAAAAGACTTAGGAAAACCTAGCCACATTTTGCTGTGTGTCATGCTTAGAGACCAGAGTTCTGAGTCCTAAAAGAACCTATAAATGATTTCTTTGGAAACAAGAGGATATTTGCATTTGGGAAAGTTGATTTTGCCTCTCCCCCCCAGCCCCTTTGGAGAGTAAACTCAGGTCTATAATTACACACTCCAGGATATATTCAGCTGTGTTTTTTAGTGTCATAAAGTCTTTGACAAAAATGGCTGGCTAGTCTAAAATCAGACACTTCGATAGGATGCAAGTGGCTTGCTGAAGATTTTTTTTAACCAAAATGTAAATGTTTCATCTATAAACTTCTGGGAAAAGCAGTATTCCTAGCTTAAATCCATGTCAAAATGTATTGTGGAAAAAACCGACATGGGGGTTGAGGGGAGTATCCAGAAGACTGATGGGTTGGGTTCATGATTTGGAAGAGGTGAAGGCTTAGACTTCCTGTAATTAGAGTAAGCTGTGTTCCAGGTCCTGATTGCATGGTATTTTCACCTGGATATAATCAATCAGTATTTATTGACAATGTAATATATTCAGCACTACTAGGGATGGGGGGAGATGGAAGTAATAGATATAGTCTCCCCTTCCCTGACACCTGTGATGGATGACATTCATAGAAAAGACACACTCCTAGGGGCTGTGCATAGATAAGATCATCTGCCTAAGGGAGAATATTAGAATTCAAATGAGTAGCAGAGACCTTATCAAAAGCGAATCTTGAATCTATTCGTGTATATCATTCATTCACGGTCTTTGGTACTTTTTTTATTAGCTAACAACTTATTTGCTGTATACTATAATTTACCCTGGCACCTCAGTTTCTTGTGAAGTTACAGTTGAAAACTGTTGTTTTGGAGCTTACAGTAATAGAGGAGACAGGATTAACAGGCATAAAATAAGTGAATAATTCAGGGTAGTATAAAATATATGGAAGTGTGGCAGTATGCACTATGACCGCTCCTTGAGGGCTGTTATAGTCAGGAAATCTTTAAGGAGAGAATGGTGGCTGAAAAACGGACAGCCTATCAGTCTGGGTTCTTAATTATAAACAACAGAAATTAAATCTCATCAATTTTTAAGCAGAAAAGGAATTTCTTAAAAAGATATTGGGACATGTGCATACACTTAGACCCTGCAGTTTCATTCCTAAACATACACCCAATAGACACACCACACACACCTGTGTTCACTGATGCGTCCATTTGTAAAAGAACCAAACTGGAAACTCTCCCAATGTCCATAAGCAGTAGCATAGACATGCAGTGGAGTACTGACCTAATGCAGGAAGGCTGTACATACAGAATTAGAAATGACAAACGGCAACTACGCTCAACACCGTGGGTGAATCTCGAAAGACATAATGTTGCATAAAAGAAGCCAGATACAACAGAAAGTATAGTGAATGATTTCATTTACATCAGGTTGAACAACAGGCAAAAGTAAACTGTGCTGTTTGTTAGAAGTCAGGTTGTTGGCTGCCCTTGGAAGGGAATTGGTAACTGGAAGGGGAAGCGAGGGAACTTTCGGGGGAGCACTTGGAATGTTCTGCGTCCTGACACAAGTGGGTTCAGTTTGTGAAAATGCTTCAAGCACTTGCAATCCCTTCTGTATGTATGCTGTATACACTTTTCGGTATGTATGTTACACATCACACATTAAAAAAAACTCACGTTGTAAGAAAGGTACAGTGGATTACTCAGAATTGAAGCCAAGTTCAGTGTCCCAACTCATGCCACTGAGCTGCACTGCCGCCGCCAGGCATTAAGCAGCAACATGCCCTGCTGGCTGGCCCCTGCGCATTTTCAGCTGTTACAGTGGGGGGAGGTGGGATTGGCCAGAAATTGGTTTTAAAAAAGGGCGGGGGTGTTGTAGATTTGGGGACAGCCAGAAATAGTGAAATCCCCTCCCAGGTAAACAAGTCTGTTTCAGATGGTAGGAACGGTGGAAGCCTGGGACAGAGGTTGACTGGAGCGCGGTAAATGGGTCCACTGGAACGAGTTCAGCCGGATTGCAGGGTGTGTTCTGGGAACACGGCCTTGAGAGAAGTTGAGGAATAGGGTGGGGCAAGATTAAAGATTACTTTGAAAGTCAGGCAGAGGAATTAAATTCTAGCATGGGTATTTTGGAGCCCGTAAAAGGTTTTGAACAAGACAGTATCCTGAGAGGAAGAGGCGTTTAAGGACCATGAATCTGACAGCACCTCTAGGGGCTGCTAGGACGCATCTGTAGTAAGTTAGGGGTATGCTGGTGGGTTTGGAGTAGAAACTAAAGGCAGAGATTGGATTTCAGAGGGAATTGGAAGGGAAAAAAATCAATAGGACTCAACAGAGAGAATGAAGGAGAAGCCAATTCCCCAAACCTTTTGAGCCTGAGTGTCTGGACAGGGTGCTGCCTTTCCTTTCAAGCCAGTGAGGCTGAGAAGTGGGGAACGAGTTTGGTGATGGACACAGAAGCGTGGTGTGCTGCAGTCCATGGGATCACAAAGAGTTGGACACAACTGAGCAGCTGACATCAAAACTAACATCAAAACAGCCTACCCACCTACCCAAGGGCCCAGCACATTCTGTTCTCTGACTTCACAACCCAGCACCCTGGGAGAACTGTGCTTTCAGAGGGCTTCTTCCACCCCCAGCTGCCCAGGGGCCACTTTTACTCAATGCCTGTGACCTCAAACTCGACAGTTCCAAAACATCCATCACCAACTCCTGGAGCTTGCTCCGACTCGATGGACATACAGATGGACTAACGTCCATCGAGTCGGTGATGCCGTCCAACCATCTCATCCTCTGTCGTTTTGATGTTAATGTAGCGGCAAATACAGACAAGTGCCTTTGCTTTCTGTTCCAGAGAGCCGAGTCCTCCACCCTTGATACTGATCCTTTGATACTGAGTGCTTTTTCACGTAGTTTTGTTTGCTACTCTGATTTCTTTGGAAAGAAAATGATTAACACATGGCACGCTTTTTTGGTTGTTTCTTTTGAATGTTTTGGTTTTTTTTTTTAATGAGTTTATTCAGAATCAACAAAGAATTTTAAAAAGAATTTATTTTTGGCTGTCTGGGTCTTTTTTGCTTTGCGTGGGCTTCTCCAGTTGCAATGAGTGGGGGCTACTCTGCAGTTGCGGCGCTCGGGCTTCTCATTGTGGTGGCTTCTCTGGTTGCGGAGCACCGGTCCTAGGGCTTGCAGGCTTCCGTAATTGTGGCACACGGGCTTAGTGGTCCTGCAGCATGTGGGATCTTTCCAGACCAGGGACCAAACCCATGTCCCCTGCGTTGGCAGGCAGATTCTTAGCTGCTGCACCCCTAGGGAAGTCCTGGATACTTTGAAAAGAAGGAGAATGTGTTAAAATGGGGGACTTTAAACAGACCAAGAGAATGTGTATGGAAAGCAGGCTTCCAGCTGATCAGAATTCTGAGCTGCAGTTCTCACCACTACTGCAGGGTAGCCTTGGATCAGTGATGGTAGCTCCATTCCAGATTGTTCTGAGAAAAGAATGGCTGTAAAACCTACTTAGGCCTCACAGGTCTTTTGGAGCCTGTAGCCAGTACATTTAGGTATTGTCAGTGACCACGAGCTTAGGCGTATCAGATTCAGGCTTGGCGAGGCAGCTTGGTCTCCAGAGCATGACGCGGGCTTTGTGTACAGCTTGAAAGCTGTTGCTGAGGCACGCCTTCTTGGTATTCCTCTCGGGACTCGATTCTCTCTAGTTTAGAGCGTGTCCCCACTTGTAGGTGACGCTGGCATGCTTGGGTATCATTCAGGCTGTACAGCTATCTCAACAGGAAACAGTGCACCCCTTGGTGAGACAGTGAAGAAAATCCTTAGATGGTGGTCCCTCACTTATGCTGCTGGTGTGTTTTCTGGCATATCGTGTTTTGAGTCTTTGGGCTCTTCAATGTAATAGGTGATGTCCCCCATTTAACCTAGTGTAGAAGATCAGAGTCGAGGTAGCTGAAAATCCCCAAAGCTTTTCTGTCCCTGGAAGGTTTCTCTGCTAAAAAAAGAGGTAGCAGGTTGAGAATGGAGGAAGGGACTTTGAGTCCACGTCAAAAGATGAATTAGGCTTTCTAATCGATTGGGTTTTAAAATGAAACTGAAATGATAAACATTGTGTTTATAAAAATTAACTTTTTGCTTGTGGATCTAACAACCTTTGTAATACTCTTCCTTTGATCACGTGATACACATGCTTAGACCTGGCCCACATTTTTACATCAGAATAAAAGGGTTTGCCAAGACTTCTCAGTGTCATAGGTCATGTAGTTTGACAGGATTTAAAGCACCAAGATCGCAGAAATCAGAGCTATCATTATTTTTATAGAGAAGGTTCCACCAGCTGGTTTGAGAAAACACCCCTTCCACATTTCCCCATCACCTCATTTACCTAAAAAAAATAAAAGTCTTAATAAGTAATAATTGCCTAAAACTAGCAAGGCACAGAGTGTGGAAATGATTATTAGGTTGAACTTTAGGGATGAATAGAGCTTGCTTTTATTTTATATATGTTTCTGTAGTCCAATTTAAAAATCTTATTGTTTTTAATCTAGGCGCTGTCTCGTCTTATGCATTGGAACTTAATTTGACAGATTCATCAAACGCCACTTGCCTTTATGCAAAATGGCAGATGAATTTCACAATACGCTATGAGACCACAGACAAGCATAATGTAAGTGTTTTTATTTTTCTTTGGGTTTTATAGTAGGAATTTAATTATATTCTCTTTTTTTAATCCTTTGCATTCATTTATACAAATTTGATTTCATGTTAACTGACACCATGTACATTTTGTGGAGCTATTTAGCATGTACACTTGAAGGTATTCTATTTAGTTTTGAAGTGAACTTTTTTATTTATTTAGGAATGAATATTTTAATTCATCAGTTCTTTGGAGGTTTTTTGGAATTAGTTAAGGGAAAATGATCTGAAGACTATGGTGTTTCAGGTTTAACTATTTCTATAATTTTCAACATGTACTAACATCGAAGCTCTTTTAAATAGCTTGCTATTAAAGTCACCTTTGGGTGGAGGTGGGTTTATCCTCTCAATCCTTTTTGCCTTATTTCTTTTCGTTGAGATCCTGCCTGCTTACAGCCTGATACATATATATATTTTTTAAGTCAATAGCTG
Organism: Bos grunniens; assembly: GCF_055505025.1. NCBI lineage: Eukaryota > Metazoa > Chordata > Mammalia > Artiodactyla > Bovidae > Bos > Bos grunniens. Next base: position 141,556,209 of record NC_141194.1, read on the forward strand.
AACTTCAGACTGGTTTTCTTTTGTTTTTAGACATACATGAATTTGTCCAGAGGGACTGGTGTGTAGGTAAAGAATCGGAAACCCGTCAGCATAGACGGGCCAGGCTGGCTAGTGGGGTGTGATGTCAACTTCATAGTGGCACTCACGGTGGAAATGCTTGTTCTCATTGCTGCCCGTTTGGGACTAAGCCCCAGGTGTCTTTTTCTTTTAGAAAACTGTACCCATTTCAGACCTTGGTGCTGCAACCTACAATGGAAGCTTTTGTGGGGACGACCAGAATGGTCCTAAAATAGCAGTGCACTTTGGGTCCGGTTTTTCCTGGATTGTGAATTTTACAAAAGAGGCAGCATCTCCATCTACTTATTTAGTCGACACCATCTCATTTTCCTACAACACTAATGATAACAAAACATTTCCTGATGCGAAGGAAAAAGGTAACCTTAAGAATTGGATTGTGTTTGTGTTCTCTTGCTCTTCATTAATAATGAACAATGTAAATAATTTAAAAGCCGTGCTTATGCATGTCTGTCTCCCTAATTGGAATGGAAATGTCATGTCTTTGGATTTTCTTGCACAGCATAGTATTTGATACAGTGAGGATGTTTGATGTCATTGCTTGATGCTTTACTGTGTACCATGTAGTACTCTAAGTATGTTGCCAGCAGCATCTCACTTTTAAGCCTTACAGCAACCCTGGGAAGTAGATTTTATCTCAGCTTTACAGGCCCGATGAGATGAGATATCTTTCCCAAAGGTCACACAGGCTAGTAAGTGGTAAGCTGGTGTTTGAACCAAAGTCTGTTGAACTTATGTGTCCGTGGCACATGACTACTGTTATTTACTTCATTCAATAGTGGGCAGTCAGTAAGTGTTGAATGAATGAGAAAATCCTTTACTGATAACTATTTTAAATGGGTACAAGTTTAGTAACCTGAGACCAGCAGAAAAACTTCATCTTCGAATCTTGTTACCGTTTATATAGGATTTTGACTGTAAAGTAAAAAACGTAAGGGAAAAGAGTTGTTAAAAAAAAAAGGTAAGGTGACTAAAGTCAGCATTTGCTGCTATTTTGAGACAATTTTAGGTCAAAATGAACTTGGGAAGGCATTGGGAATTAGACCATTCTGGTAACTCCAGAATACTGGAGTTGGGTAGCCTTTCTCTTCTGCAGGGGATCTTCCCAACCCCAGGGATTGAACCCGGGTCTCCTGCATTGCAGGCATAGTCTTTACCAGCTGAGCCACCAGGGAATCCCAAGAATACTGGGGTGGGTAGCCTTTCTCTTCTCTAGGGGATCTTCCTGATCCAGGAATCGAACTGAGGTCTCCTGCATTGCAGGTGGATTCTTTACCAACTGAGCTACCAGGAAAGCCGCTCTGGTAACTTACTAGAAGTGAAATGTGTTATTAAAATATTTTGAAGACATGGATAATGGAGATTTCAGTCTTGTTAGGAATATAATTCTCTCCTTTCTTCCCCTTCCACTGAGATTGGGATATTAACATGGTGTTCCTAGTAGCTTAGCATTTCTCACAGGTAGTATTTCATTCTGACCCCAGAAACACAAGTAGATGGGCTTCAGTTGCCTGGTCTGGGGGATGAGTAATTCATTTGGATTTATGGAGTATCAAAAGATTATATTTTTAAAGACCCAGAAGTGAGTGAGCTCTTGTAAAACATGGGCAGTATCACTAACTGAGACTCAGAAATCAAATCCTAGTTTTTTTTTTGTTTTTTTTTTGTTTTTTACTGATCTCTTAGTTTGAGAGGATAAATGAAGCAAGTTTGTTATTGGATATTTTGTATATTTAGCTTTCTGCTGTATATTGTCTTTCAGAACTAGGATTAGGATTTGGCCCTAACTTTCAAGGAGCTTAAGAACTAGTTGGAGAGACAAAGTGAGTGAAGTTGTTTTCCCAAGTATACATGGAAAAATTGGAAAGAACATTGAGATCTGTGTGGTTTTGTTATTGTTTGTGTTTTTGGGGTGGAGGGTTCATAAATCTTTTCTGACTTCTCAACGTACAGACTGAACTTTACCTATGGTACATAGTCCCTGAGCTAATCAGTGGATACCTGTGGACAAGAGGGCCTGATGACAAGCAGAGGATGTCATGCATTGGAGGAGTGAGAAAGCTTGGTGTAGAGGAGGAGGGCCTGAGCTGAAACTTCGCCTAATGGTAGATTTTGAGTAAGCGGAGAATTTTGAGCAGAGTATTTCCAGCAGGGGCAAGCACAGTATGTGCAGTAGTGTTTGGAGAGCCGCCCAGTTAAATAGAGGCTGTACATAGTAGAAGGAAAATCATGTTGGCCAGGTGCAGTGAGTCTAAATTAATAGGGGGCTTTGGAAGCCAAGGAACTGCTTTTAGCTTGATGGGGTAGGCACTGGGGAACCATTTTAGATTTTTAAGCAGGAGAATGATGTAACAAAAGTAAGAGACAGTAGTTTATAAAGAATGTTCTACAGGATTAATCGGGAAGTGAGGAGACTACAGGCAGAGATACTAGCTTAAGAGACTGTTACAGAGCTCAACGGATGATGTAATAAGTACCTGGACCAAGGTGGGGTGGCAGTAAAAGCTGCTGCTGCTGCTGCTAAGTCGCTTCAATCGTGTCCGACTCTGTGTGACTCCATAGATGGCAGCCACCAGGCTCCCCCGTCCCTGGGATTCTCAAGGCAAGAACACTGGAGTGGGTTGCCATTTCATTCTCCAATGCATGAAAGTGAAAAGTGAAGGTGAAGTCGCTCAGTCGTGTCTGACTCTTAGTGACCCCATGGACTGCAGCCTACTAGGCTCCTCTGTCCATGGGATTTTCCAGGCAAGAGTACTGGAGTGGGGTGCCATTGCCTTCTCCGGCAGTAAAAGCAGATGGGGGTTAATCTGACAGATTTAGTGGGAAGACTGTGGACTTTGAAACGTTAACACCGATCTCTCTCCCCATTCATTTATTTATTTATTTTTGGCCGTGGGCCTCCCAGGTGGCTCAGATGGTAAAGAATCCTCCTGCCAAGTGGGAGATGTGGGTTCAAGCCTTGGATCAGGAAGATCCCCTGGAGAAGAGAATGGTTACCCACTCCTGTATTCTTGCCTGGGAAATCCCATGGACAGAAGAGCCTGGCGGGACACAGTCCATGAGGTTGCAAAGAGTGGGACGTGACTGAGCTACTAAACAGCATCAACAACATTTTTTTTTGCTGTACTGAAACTATTTGAAACTATTTGAGATTTTAAATGACTCCCTTAAACAAACTGTTGATAGTTTTTTGAAATAATTTAGCATCCTATTTTTAGGCATCTGGTAATTGAAGTGACTTTGAAGTTGTTTATTGTTTTTGGCTGTGCCACAGTTTCTCGGAGTTTAGTTCCCAACCAGCAATTAAACCCGCATCCTTGGCAGTGAAAGACCGGAGTCCTAACCACAGGGAATTACCTCCTGCTGTTTCCTTTAAATTTTTCTTTTTCATGATTAAAATACAGTGTACTCTGCTCAGTGTTATGTGCCAACTTGGATGGGAGGTTGGGGGGAGAATGTGCTTTGCCGCCCAGTCGTGTCTGACTCTCTGCAACCCCATGGACTGTAACCCGCCAGGCTCCTCTGTCCATGGGGATTCTCCAGGCAAGAATACTGGAGTGGGTTGCCACACTTTCCTCCAGGGATCTTCCGAGCCCAGGGATCGAACCCAGGTCTCCCTCATTGCAGGCAGATTCTGTACTGTCTAAGCCACAATGTATATGTATGGCTAAGTCCCTTCACTTAATCAGCTATACCCCAATACAAAATGTATTTGGTGTTAAATAAATGAAGAATTTTTTAAAATTACAGTGTAGAAATAGAAAAGTACAGGAAATAACAGAACCACACATAAACCCATTACCCAGAACTAATGTCGTTTTTTCCATATTTGCCTCATTGTTTTATTTCAAGAAATAAAAAACCTTACCAGGTAGTCTAGAGGTTTCCTTTGTACCCAGTCCTCAGAGCCATTTTCCTCCCTGCCTCCCAAGAGGGGATCACTCTTGGGAGTTAGGAGTGTAGCCTTCCTGTCTATATGTTTGTATTTGACTAATATATATGTCAATATGTGTTCAGACACAATGCATCATTTTAAAAATGACAGTTTTATAACGTAACTCCGGTGTGTCTATGACTTGTTTTTGCACTCATTTGTATTTTGAGGTCTGTCTATGTACAGCCAGTTCAGACATCTGTTCACTTAGTTAACAGTGAAAACTGGTTTTGGAGGAAACTGTTCTGGTTCATTGGTTTAAATTTTTTTTCCCTTTGGCATTTCACTATAGGCATTATAATAACTGCACAGAAAGGCGGTAACTTGTTGCTTTCATATTGTGAGATTTTCCTAAATGGAATAGTCTCTAAATTCTATCCAGGAAGAGGTTTCAAAAACTCATTTTAGTTACTTTCACTTACTTTGGCATTGTAGCACAAAAATAATCCTTGATTATTCCATCTCTCTTGTTTGTTTTGTCGCTAAGTCATGTTGCTTCTACCTTAGATAAGTGTTTGCAATTTGCCTCTCTGTTCTCTTCTTGGGCTTCCCTGGTGGCTCTGTGTGGTAATGAACCCGCCTGCCAGTGCAAGAGATGTGGGTTCAATCCCTGGGTCGGGAAGATCCCCTGGAGGAGGAAATGGCAACTCAGTCCAGAATTCTTGGCTGGGAAATCCCATGGACAGAAGGAACTGGCAGGCTACAGTCCGTGGAGTCACAAAGAGTCAGCCGTGACTGAGCGCGCACGCATGCTGTCTTCTTACTGCCCCTCACTGTCTTGGTTTAGGCAACTCCTCCTCATCTCCCCTGCTTTTTTATACTTTTCTTTCTTTATTTATTTTTGTGCTGGATCTTTGTTGCTTTCAGGTTTTCCTCTAGTTGTGGTGACCAGTTGGCTTCTCTCTAGTGTGCCGGCTTCTCATTGAGGTGGTTTCTTGTTGTGGAGCATGGATGGTAGGGCGCATGGGCTTCAGTAGTTGTAGCACATGGGCTCTGGAGCACAGGCTCGATAACTGTGGGCTTAGTTGCTCTGCGGCATATGGGATCTTCCCAGATTAGGGATCAAGTCCAGTTCTGCTGCATTGGCAGGTGGGTTCTTTACCACTGAGCCACCAGGGAAGCCCTCATCTTTCCTCTTAACCAGGTCATTAGCGTACTAGCTAGTTTACCTCTTAAATGACTTTGCTTAAAAAGTTTTCTGCTCTGCCTGACGTCTACAGTTTTGCTGTCTTCCTTAAATGACATGTTTGTTATTTCCAGCTTTAAAAACTGAAACTTACCTTCTATTGCTAACAAAACAATGCCCAACCTGTCCTTAGGTCATAGAATATGCTGCAAAGTGTGACCACCTGCAACTTATCTTTCCTTCCTAATTCCATCACCTCTTTCCTCTTAACCCCTTGTGTTTTAGCCACAGTGAATTTGTCAGTCCCTGAACAGGCCTTGTCTGTTGTCACTTCAGGAGTGGGGTGGGGCATGCACACAGAAAAGGTGAAACTCTATGTATTTATATGATCACTTTCCTCCTACCTTCTTGGAAATAGCTGTTGTTAAATCTTGTCTTACAGAAGTTTTTACTGTTAATAACCGTGTGGCACTCAAGATTCCATTGAATGACATCTTTAGATGCAATAGTTTGTCAACCTTAGAAAACCGTGACGTTGTCCAGCACTATTGGGACGTTCATGTACAAGCTTTTGTCCAGAATGGCACAGTGAGCACAACAGGTAAGACGTTTCTGTACTTGGGTCCTGACTTAAGATGACAGTATACCAAGAAGCTTTAGTTGAAGTACCGTCTGAAGCATTTATATGTTAAGACTGACAGCTACATTGTACTGTAAAGTTTTTATAAATAACAGCAATCCTGATTCTGGTAGAACTTGCACTTACAGGTTTCTGATGGACATGTGGCGGAATGATCTTCTGAAATACCTACCTCTAGTGCTCCCCGTGGATAAAACCTAATCTTGGTTGGAACAAATCCTCAAATAGCATTTGATCCTCAGCTTTTAAGCTTTTGAAGATCCCAGACAAAAGCTGAGAAATTGGATTTGTGTTCTAATCTTGACTTTTATAAATTGATTTGGTAACTTTTATATGACTTTATTGGAAATACATTAATTTCTCAGCCACCAGTTCTGGAAAACGACCAACACTTCCTGTGAAGAGGTTGAAATGCCTATGATTTGCTGTAGGGGCAACACAGAGAAAAGGTTCATTTGTATTTAAATCCTTCAGTAATTTTTAAACTTTTTTTTTAGTTAACACTTTTTTTTTTTTTTTAATGTAGGGGTGAACTGTTTTCAAACTTAAATCTCTGATTTTCATCTCAGAAGCAGGTGATAATTTGGGGGGAACAAAGTGTATAAAAAGATGAGTGTGTGGCCACATGTGAGTAGATAAAGCATTTGGATGTGTCTGGAGCCCATGTGCTGTGTCATAACTTTTTTAAGATTGTCTGCATATGAAGCAGCAGTTTGAGGACCTCTGCCTCATTTAGTTTAAAATACTAATAATACTTTCAAGACATTCCCTATCCCAAATATAATCCTTTTGGACTTCTGTTTTGAGAAGTATGTTGCTCTTCCCTGACCTCATGAATTAAACAGTTTATTTTGTCCTTTGTATGTCTTAGAGTTTTTGTGTGATAAAGATAAAACTGTAACCACTGCCGTGCCCATCGTTCCCACCACGCTGCCATCTCCAACAAAACCAGTGGTCGGATCCTATTCAGTTGTAAATAGCAATGGTACCTGTCTTCTGGCTACCATGGGGCTGCAGCTGAACATTACTCAGGATAAGGTATAGTTGCCTGTTTTTATTGATACGTTCTTTTCTGTATCTCCTTTCCAATGTAGTGGGTCCAGCCTTCAGCCCAAGAGTAGTGTAATAGACTGATGCAGTTTTAAATACTGATCTGATGTTGTCTTGTAGAGTTGTAACTAATTTGAGTTAATACAACCGTAAAGAGTTAATGTCACTGTCAAAGGATTGTCTTGGCCAGCAGGAAACCTATTAGTTTAAGGAACTCCTTGGGGTGTAGATTCTTTTCCCGTCAGCAGGTCACAATATGAGCAGTTTTTTTTTTTTCTTTAAGAGTAGTCTTTTTTAAAATGTTTATTTATTTTTACTTATTCTTCTCTGTGCTGGGTCTTCATTGCTTTGGGTGCGCTTTCTCTAGTTGCGGTGAGTGGGGGCTACTCATCGTTACTGTGCACAGGCTTCTCAGTGTGGTGGCTTCTCCGTTGTGGAGCACGGGTTCTAGGCACATGGGCCTCAGTAGTTGCTACTCTCCAGCTCTAGAGCCTGGGCTCAGTGGTTGTGGCATACGGGCTTATTTGCTCTGTGGCATGTGGGATCTTCCTGGACCAGGGATGGAACCTGAGTCCCCTGCATTGGCAGGCAGATTCTTATTCACTGCACCACGAGGGAAGTCCAAGCAGTTGATCTTTGTTTCAGTTAGTTTAAAGTACAACTCCTTCACACTTTTATGTGAGGGCTTACCTGGTGGCTCAGATGGTAAAAAAATCTGCCTGCAGTGCAGGAGACCCTGGCTTGATCCTGGGTCAGGAAGATCCCCTGGAGAAGGGAATAGCAACCCATTCCAGTATTCGTGCCTAGAGAATTCTGTGGTCAGACCATGGGGTTGCAAAGAGTCGGACACAACTGAGCGACTAACACTGTAAACTTGGAACAGTGCAACTGTTTCTCCAGCTGTTTGATGATTTGAATGGTATAGGTAGGTAAATACAGAAAGGAGTACCTGATGGCACTTCTGCTTGCAAAGCTCTGTTGGGCCTACAGAGGGCGTTCTGGCAAACCGATCCCGTTTCCAGTGTCTTAGGACTTAAACAAGCTAGACAAATGGCTCTTGTGCACCATAAAAAATGTCTTTTCATTTGGCTCATTGTTTGAGGAAGCTTCCCTCTTGTCTTCCTTTTTTTTTTTTTAAGTCTGCTGAGTTACAGCTTGAGGGGCTTGTGCCAGCTTTGAAAGTAAGACATCATACATTTAAGTATCCAGGAGACAAAAGGAGTTTTTGTTCTCCATGAACTTGATCTTATTGGAATATAAGGTTTTGCTATAGATTTTTATGGTTAATCTATGCCTTTCTCCGCTCCTCTTCCCCTAAAGGTTGCTTCAGTTTTTAATATCAATCCCAACACAACCAATGCTACTGGCAGCTGCCAACCTCAAACTGCTCTGCTCAGGCTGAGCAGCAGCAACATCAAGTATCTCGACTTTGTCTTTGCTGTGGTGAGTAACTGGTTCATCAAGAATTAGGATCATTCTCTCAGAAACACATCTGAAAGTCTCTGTGTGAATGGGTGTGTTATGTTTATGTGTTGAGGGGGATAATTATCTCTCTTTTCCATTTCAACACTACTTAATTACACAGTGTAGTCCATTGATTCCTGTTAATTCTGCAGGGTCACTTCCATGTTCTGTGGACTGGGCTCATTCTCCTCTTCTGCTGTTATATAGACCTTAGGGTAGGAGTAAAAATTAACCCATATCAAAAAAAAATCTAATTTGTACAAATAGATATATGTAATAATAAAGTCTATTTATAAAAGACAAAGTACTTTCCATAGTTTTTTTCCATTATTGGTTAGAAAATTCTCCTGTTTATCTATTATAATATTTAGGCTTTTTCAGGGTTATACTACTTGTCAGAGTACCAGTAATGATGATAGCTAACACTTACTGAGTACTCAGTGAGTCCAAGGCTCTGCATGTACTGCGTCAGGATAGTTTACAATGGTGGCGTCCAGGTTTTCTTTGTTCATGGTCCTATCAAAGGCTGGACCCTAAACAGGAGTTTTCATGCATGTTCGACTTCTAGCTAGCAGAAATTAATCATTGGGGACCTTCATTTCCACCTTCTCAGAAGCAGTTGTTATCCTCGTAATTTTTTGAAGGGTGTGTGTGTGTGCGTGCATGTGCGTGCACAGGTTACGACAAATTGGAATGGGGAAGTGGGGCTAGCTACCCATGAGGGAACTTGTTGACCCACCAAAAGTTAATATATAAGTGGCTAAAAACAGTTGTGCTTTTAAATCAGATTACTCATATCTAGGGATGGGGAAATAGCTTCAACATCTGATATATGAGAAGTTAGGTATGCCTTTGTTTCTTGTCTAAACTTGGTATTTTGAGTATAAAGCCTTTTTCCTCTATGGAAAGTAAGTGGAGTAATTAATGATTATATTTTAGAAAGATTTATAAAAATCTTTTTCCAATATGTAAATAATTTCTCCATTACAGTACACATATGACCAGTGAACTGCTATTAAGAATGTATAGTTAAGCTTGTCATCTTCAATGTGGTAGAGCAAGCTTCCCAAGTTAACCTCATAGAGATTATATTCTAGTCAGTAAAAATGAAGGAAGCAATATTTTAGATTCATTCCTTTTTGAGTGATTAAGCTTGATCTTTCTAGCTGAGGTAGGATCCTAAAGGGAACATGGTTTTTTCTGACTCTCATGGGGAAATATGTAATACTTAATTCCAGAAGACTATTCTAAAATGTAGTTCAAAATAGTGACATTTTAACCCTGCTACAGGCACTTTGAAAAGTCTAGAAATACCTACAGTGTCACCAGAGTTCAGTGGGGCCCATCTCACCTTCAATCTTATCATGGCAGTTGCTTCTCAGGATAATTGAATTCAGTGTATGTACAGGATGCTTTTTATAGTGTTCATGAGGTTCTAATGGCAAGTATACTGGGGTGGTTTGCCATTTACTCCTCCAGTGGATCACATTTTGTCAGAACTCTCCTATGACCCATCTGTCTTGGATGGCCTTACACAGCAAGGCTCGTAGCTTAATTGAGTTACCCAAGCCACTCGCCATGGCAAGGTGTGTGTTCCGCCCCCCCATTGGAAAAGACCTGATGCTGGGAAAGATTGAGGGCAAAAGGAAAAGAGGGTGTCAGAGGATGAGATGGCTGGATGGCATCACTATTGCAATGGAGATGAACTTGGGCGAACTCCAGGAGGTGGTGAGGGACAGGGAGGCCTGACATGCTGCAGTCCACAGGATCGTGAGGAGTTGGACACGACTGGGTGACTGAACAACAACACAGGATGCTATGGTGGGATACAAAGAAGAAGGCCTATATTCTTAAGATGCCCATGATTTATTGGTCAAGGTGTGTGCGTGCATGCGCTCAGTTGTATCCAACTTTTGTGACCGCATGAACTGTAGCCCACCAGTCTCCTCTGTCCATGGAATTTTCCAGGCAAGAGAACTGGAGCAAGTTGCTGTTTCCTTCTCCACGGGATCTTCCTGACTCAGGGATCGAGCCTGCATCTCCTGCGTTGGCAGGCGGATTCTTTACCACTGAGCCACTGGGGAAGCCCCCAAGTGATAAAGATAGCAGTGTACAAATAACCACCACTTTTATGGAAGGCCTTGAATGCCATGCTGGCTTTTGGATTTGATTCTGTGGAAAAGTAGACTGTGCTGTAGGAGGTGCATTCAAAGTGGGGTGAGTGTTAGACCAGAGGAAAGTACAAAGTGCTATGGGAGTAAAGGAGGGCTTCCCAGGTGATTCAGTGGTAAAGAATCTGCCTGCAATTGCAGGAGACACAAGAGTCCCAGGTTCGATCCTTGGATCAGGAAGGTCCTCTGGAGAAGGGAGTGGCTGCTTCCAATATTCTTGCGTAGAGAGTTCCATGGACAGAGGAACCTGGCGCCCTACAGTCCATGGGGTCACAAAGAGTCAGACATGACTGAGTGCCCCAACACAACAACGGAAGTATAGAGGAGGGAGCCATTAGTTCCGGAGGGCTTTACAGAAGAGAGGGCCTAAAAGCTGGACATTCAAGAATGGGTCAGATGTGTACACATGCAGTATAAGAGGAGTAAGTGAAAAAGTACAGAATACCCCTGGATAAAGGAGCACAATCAAGACCAGGTGGAAAATGAGGCATGGAGCGTGTTCAGTGAATGATAAGTTTGGAAGAGTGTTTGGGACAAATTGTGGAGAGCCTTGAATGGCAAACCAAGGAGAGATGGGGTGGCATTGTCAAGACTTCTGTGTGCTTTCTCCTGAAGTTCTCTTAGTCTGCCCCCTTGTTTTCATTCCCTACCGATTCCGGCCTCCATTACTGCTTACCTCCTAACTAGTTTCAGACCACCTCCTAACTAGTCCCCCCCTTCTCCTCCCCTCCCCTAATGTACTTCGGCATCAGCTGAATCTTCTTGAAGCTCAGCTCTTTCTCAGAAACTGCAGTAGTTCTGTTTTGCCAACAAGAAAACATCTAAATTCCATGCCTGGGGCAGCTCAAGCCTCCTCTCCCCGCTGTGCAAAGTAACCTGCATATCCAGCTCTATGATTCCTTCTTTCCCTTGTTGTGAATCTTATGCTTCCGTCACCATGTTCCCTGTGCACATCCACTGTGGTAGGAGAGTGGCCAAGGAACCAACCCTCAGGCTCCACAGCCAGACTCCCTGGCGTCAAATCCCAGCTAACTCTGTAGCCTTGTGGAAGTTGCTCAACACCCTCCATGGATCAGTTATCCCATCTCAAAATGGGGTGTTGTAATTCTTCCATGAAGCCTCCTGGGTAAAGTTTTAGGAACAGTGCTTGGCACTTAAAGTTTTCAGATGCCAGTGTGCTTGCGGTAATGCTCATTTCTGACTTCTTTACTCAGGCTCTTCCCTTCTTGAATACTCATTTGTGCTTCTTTCCTAATTGAATCCTACCCCATTCAGATGGCCTGCCCCTAACCTTCTGTTGCCTTTGCTCCTTCCCTAGTTGGAATTTCTCTCCTTTTATTCATAATTTATCACTTTCTTTTTTGTAGTATGGTTATTTATTTTTCTTTGTCTTCTCTGGCAGAGTGTAAACACAATGTGGGCAGGATCCAAATGTGTCCATTTTGCTGGCTCCCTGGAACACTTTGATGTGTTACCTTGTACATAGTAAGCGGTGAAGTAATTAGAAGGATCCTTTGATCAGATTAATGCTTCAGAAAGAAAACAGCATTGGAGGAAAAACAGAGCTGGACAGGCAGAAAGGCAGGGAGCCCTGTGAAGAGGCTGTTGTGATCCAGGCTAGAGGTGGTAAGGGCTTGGAAAGTGACAGATCAGAACGGAGGGAGTGAATTGCTGAGTGTCTGGGAACCAGGTGAGCACATCATCTCTGGTCCCAAAGTTGGAAACAAAAATGAAGAGGAAAAGGGTTTCAGTCACATTTTGAGTCTCTTGACTTATTTGCAATTTGTGCTACTGAACCAGGTCTAATCCCTGGTTGGATCTTCTGGGTAATAGTGTTAGATTGCTCTTCTTCCGTAGATGTTAACTGTGTCTGTAAACAGCTGTGATGCGTTGACTAACTGGATGCTTTTTTTCACACAGAAAAATGAAAACCGATTCTATCTGAAGGAGGTGAATGTCAGCATGATTTTGGTTAATGGCTCTGGTAAGCAAAACATTGGCCTGGGGGGTGGGGAAGAATATAGGTTTCACTGAAAGAATACAAACCATAATTAATGACAAGCGCCTTATTTTATGGAACAGAAGATTCTATGTCAAAATTGGGCTTTGACCGTAACTTAGAACCGGTTTTATCTTTTGCAATATCTTGTATTTTCAAAGCATAGTGAATAATAGTTAAGAATGTGACTGGGTTTTAGACTGTCGCAACATCCAAAGAGAGATAGGGAACCTAGTTAGTGATCTTAATAATGGCTTTTTGTGGGCAGACCCTGTACCCTGAGCTCTCCCGTATTTCACAGAAAATTCCTCAGGATTGTCTTCCCCCTCCCCCCTTTTTAAAAAATATTGACAGGATAAGAAGTTACTAACATTTTTTTTTCCTTTAAAGTTTACAGCATTTCAAATACCAATCTCAGCTACTGGGATGCTCCCCTGGGAAGTTCTTATATGTGCAACAAAGAGCAGACCGTTTCCGTGTCTGGAGCATTTCAGATAAATACCTTTGATCTAAGGGTTCAGCCTTTCAGTGTGACAGAAGGAAAGTATTCTACTGGTAAGAGTCAAGCAAGTTTTATTAATAATTTATGCTCATAGGTTGACTGCTAGGTGGCTTTTATTTTGAGTTGTGGAAATTTAAGCCCTGGAATAGAGAAATAGGAATTCACCTCTCGACTCTTGTAGCCCTTGAGCAAGTAGTATGACTGTATTAGCTAATCATTTTGCTCAAATTAGGTGTGTTTTGTAATCTCAAAACCATTTGCAGCAAAATTCTTAAAGCTAAAAACTGATAGGTGCTTAAGTGAGCTTTACAATACTTTGGCCACCTCATGCGAAGAGTTGACTCATTGGAAAAGACTCTGATGCTGGGAGGGATTGGGGGCAGGAGGAGAAGGGGACAACAAAGGATGAGATGGCTGGATAGCATCACCGACTTGATGGACGTGAGTCTGAGTGAACTCCGGGAGTTGGTGATGGGCAGGGAGGCCTGGCATGCTGCGATTCATGGGGTCGCAAAGAGTCGGACACGACTGAGCGACTGAACTGAACTGAACATAAGACGCAGACACTCCTCCATGGGTTGTCATTTTTGGGAAGGATGGCACTGGGGAACAGCAGTTTTTGAGCATCTTGACTGCCTTCTTGGGGCCATCTTCTCACTGGAAACATTTTCATACTCAAAGCAGTTTGGTCTCATTTTATTAAGACAAAAGATTGCGGTAGGAAAGCCTCAGATGTGGCCTATGTTTTGGCCAGCTAGAATGATCTGGAGAGTTTTGAAAGCATGTGCCAGTGTGAATGAGGCTCTTTGAAGGTCTACTCAGGGCTAATGGTGGTATTTAACAGATTTTTAGTGAAAGCTTTGTGAACGGCTCATTACACTGTGTTTATACGATTATGAAAGATGCATTTGGCATTACAAGATTAAAATCTGCGTGAAGAGGGAAAAGTACATAAAATTCCTTAATTGACTCGTCTTTTAAACCCGATTATATAAAATGGATGATTTGTGGATCACAGCTCTGCTGAGCAGAGATTTGTGGATCACAGCTCTGCTGAGCAGAGCCACACCAGTCATCCCCATCCTTTTCAACAATGAATTCAGTGGTTTAGAAAGAAATGTGGAAGCTGCATCTGAAAGTGAATATGCTGCGAGCTGCTCAGCGGTTTTGCAGTAGTGCTGAACACCTAGCCGGCCTTGGTTAGGCCAGAATAAATTAGGCTCTTGACCCTACCATTCTTGTGATTAGAGGGGTTGATCACAATTAAAACATAGTCTCAAGAATTCATTTTCCCCTTTGTCAGATTTTGCTTGTGTGCTCAGTCACTCAGTCGTGTCTGGCTCTCTGCGACCCCATGAACTGTAGCCCACCAGGCTCCTCTGTCCATGGGATTTTCCCTACTAGACTACTGGAGTGGGTTACCATTTCCTTCTCAATTATTTTGATCCTTTCATGGTTTTACTTTTGAGTCTTCATCAAACTCCTCCTCTGCATTATAACCTTCAAATTTTAAGTCCAGATTTGTGTTTAGAACTTCAGATTATTTGCAGTGTGCAGTCAGCTCAAGCCTGTTAATCTAGTCAGCTAAAATACAGATGAGCTGTATTTTTTCTCTTATTTTCCGCTTTGGTTTTCATATACATAGAATTAAAAATATCACCCAAAGGACTATACAACATTTAGTACTGAGACTGAATGTATAATCTATTTGTGGAGCTAGGTTCTTGACTGGTAATACTTGACTGTATAGGAGGAGGAAATAGACTTTCAGTAAGGTAAGAGTGTTAATTGGATTTTACTGAATCAGACTGCTCTCTAGCAATGGAAAAGATAGCCCCTGTGAGCCCTGACTGGATTGATAAATGTGGTAAACACACTCAAATTAGTCAGAAGTCTCAGTTTCTGGGCTTTAGCAGCCACTAGAAGTGTTTCCTCAAAGTTGAGAATCTGCAGGCTTTTTTTGTAAAGGCTCACACAGCGTTTCAGCTTTGGAGGCCATATGGTCTCTGTCACAACTATTGAGCTCTGCCGTTGAGGCATGAAAAAGAGCCTCAGGCAATAAACAAGTGAACGTGGCTGTTTTCCAGTAAAACTTGCCTTGTGGATACTAGAAACTTGAATTTCATGTAATTCACATGAATCACAAAATCCTCTTTCTTTGTTTTTGGCCCCGCACCCCCACCAATCATTTAAAAATGTTCAAAAGGCACTTTTTTAGCCTTTGGGACAGATTTGGTTCACAGGCTACAGTGTGGCTCTTCTGATCCCGTGATGAAACCTTCCTAATCTGCTCCCAGTTTCCCTAAAGACATCACTCTGCCATGAAGAGTCTAAACTGGCTATGTAGAAATCTGGCTAGATTGGCTCCCTTCATTTCTGATAAAGTAATACTCCTATTTTGGAAAGCACTTGGAATATATAAACGAAATACAGACACATGTATGTGTTTTACATAAATGAGTACACATGCATATATATCTAATATATACAAACACATGAATGAAAGGACAAATAAGTTTTTGGATTTTGATTCTAGAACAATCTATAATTTATGTAGCTTTATCATAAAAATAGACCTGTCTTAATTACTTAAAGTTGATCTTTTAAGAGCATTTTCTGACTTTTTAATGAACATCTTTTACTTTTGGAACATCATTTCTTTTTTTATTATACTCATTCTTTGTTACACACTTTTTCTCACCTACAGCCCAAGAGTGTTCGCTGGATGATGACACCATTCTAATACCAATTATAGTTGGTGCTGGTCTTTCAGGCTTGATTATCGTTATAGTGATTGCTTACCTAATTGGCAGAAGAAAAAGTTATGCTGGATATCAGACTCTGTAACACTAATCTACATGATAATAAAAGCAAGTACAAATTCCAACATGCAATACTATTCAACTTAAGGTATATATAGTTTACAGTGCTGATCTTAAAACAGGTGGTATTGGGGGATTTCAAACTCAAATAGATAAAAACACCCCTAAAATGATAAACTATAAATTAATCACATGATTTTGGCTTTTCCAACTAAGGAATTTAAAACGTTTTTATAGCGCCCCCCCCCACACACAAATGTGCAAAATCGCATGGATTATAAATTCTGTTTTACATTGCCTTGAATTAGTATTCCATTGTTGTCACTTTAGACATTCTGATTAGAAATACCCAGTTTAGGAAAAAGAGCTTAACTCCCTCCCCACCCTCGTATGTAGTCAAATTGAGACAACACATTCTGTGGTGGGTTTGTACTTGCTCATTTTGCATTTCTTAGTGATTTTGTTTGCAGGTTAACTTAGCTGCTTTGGCATTGCTGCATATTTGACTATGAGAGATATGCCAATAGATGTGAACAGGGTCTAATAGTATTATATTCTTAGCAATGCATGCTTTTCTAATGCCTTTTGAGTACACTTGTACTTAATATGGCTGTAGTGACAAAAGATACAAAAGCTTTTAAAATTTTAGAATAGGTGTTAATCTTACCGTTGAATCCTTTCTTTAAAAAAAACCTGGGTAATTCAGCCTTTTAAATGGTAAAATACAAGACTATTCCAACTGGGCATTTCAATCCATTTTCTAGATGCTTTAGAGATAATTGCTAGGCAGTGCCAATTTGCGGCGTTAGTTCTTTGTACCCATAAATTGGCGCCTAGGCACAGTGCTAATATTAATGTCACTAGATTTATGTAGATTTCTCTTTAGTCTTTGAATCTCTGTGTTGGTGGTAGTTTGTTTTATCTTTCCTTTTCCTTAAAGAAGAAATGCCAGTATGTCCTAGAACCTAGATAAAGAACTTGGACCCAACCCAAAAGTCTTGGTCTCCTCTTTGTTGACGAAAAAGCTGTTCTTCCTTTCCAGCTTGCATTGATGGCTACATTTACTAATGTGGCTTTCATATTTAAATAGTTCAGTGCTAATCAAAGCTTACGTTATTATTGTTCATTACAGTAGCATCATCAATTCATGTACTTTGTTAAGTTTTGTGCTCTGGGGAGAGGCACCAATTGTCCATTTCACCTGCACCACCTAATGTCTAGAGCCCCTCTCTAGAAAGCTTCTTGGAGCTGCTTTGCCAGCTTAAGGCACTTTTTAAAGGCTAAATAGAAATCTGATTTTTAAAAAAAATTTTATTTAAATAATGTTTTAGTGTAAGATTGTTAACCCTTATAGGAATGGACAACGCTTCCAAGAGTATGAGCCTTAGATATTTCTCAAGAGTCAAAGCAAAGCAGCTTTTTTAAAAAATAAAAATTGGAAGCACAAGCAAGTGGCACTGGCTTAATGCTGTTAATGTTTCTAGAAGTTTCTACCTTGAGATTATATACCTGATTCATATTAAAATACCTCTAATTAGCACTGTTTTATAGAGAACCTGACTTAATTGACTATTTTCGTATTTTACATGGGCCAGTTTATATGCTATTATTCACGCTATTAGTTCGTATAGCCACGTGTTCTTTGTACCTTTTGTAGTTTTGTTTTACTGGGTTTACATCTTGATGGTCTAACACTCTATTTGGTTTCTGGGTGTTTCTCATGGGTTAGCATTTGTATAAAGAATCTGGTCCATGTAAATGCTTTTCATGTTTTTTTCCTCAAATGTTTAAACCACTAGTTGATGTATGGTATTTCTCTTCGGTTATTTGACTGTCCACTTGCTCAACATATTGCTTCTAAAACAAACAATAAAGATTCTTTTATTTCTTAAGGAAATTTGCTCACATTTCTTTCCTGTTGGCTAAAGTCTAGATTTTGTATACTATATAATGGCAATTTCTTCCAAAAGGAAAAACTTCAGAAATGCCTAGAACTAAGTTATTTCCAGAATGTTCTGTGTATTACTGTCTGGGAGAGTGGCGTGTGTGTGTGTGTGTGTGTGTGTGTGTATAGGTCCTTACTGATGTTGGGGTGGCTACAGAGTAAAAATCAGGTCGGGGATGAGATGTGTATGGGATGTATGTATGTGTGTGTGTAAGTTCCCCAGTTGAATCTTATGTGTAGCCAGTTAGAAAACCAATGATTTAGAATATTTTATAGTAAAAGCAACAGAATATCTCCGTATACTTTTCTCAACACCTAAATTGAGGCTGATATTTAATATCTACATTGCAGCCTCACAAAGCAAGCTATTGATCCAAGCCAAAACAGGATTGTATGTAATCTTTCTCTCAGATCACCTTAAAATGCATGAAACTTCCAATTTCTAGATGACTTCCCAGTCTACCTTAGTGTATCACACACAACCATTTAGCAGCCTGGCTGGCTTTCCTCTGGCTCAGCCAGTTAAGCCTGTGACCACCAGTTAATCATCACAGCTCTGAACGCTACTAGCAGCCATGTGCCTTCGGTCAGGCTACTCAGTTGGGGTCTCTCAGGTTTTTCATCTGGGGGTTGAGGGTTTTCAAGTCTTGTTACTTTTATTTCTTTGAGTGAAATTTTTCATTTCAGTGAAGAAAAATATACATCTGAGTATTTTTAGAAGAAACCTGATAAGCTACTTGTTAGGGATAAAAAGCATATTTTCATTAAGTGTAAAACATACCGTCTGAAGTTTATTGCAACTTTTTAGGAGGAATTCTTAAAAGAATCAAGATAATTTTAGGATTATAGCATTTTTATTTCTTTTTATTTAAGTAGATAATATTATACTGTCTTAGGCTCACCTTTCTCCTACTTATCTCCTGATCTTTTATCCTAGTACCTAATTTTCTGCATCAATAATTATCATATTTTTGAAACTAGTATAGAGTAGCTTCAAGTATCTTTTCAGATCCGTATAATAAACTTCAAGTGGTTTGACTGTATATCTAAAAGATATGTGATAAATGTCACATAAGAATGTGCTTCTTAATGTTGATTCTTCCAAAGAGAAATTGACTCATTGGTTTTAAAGAGGTGTTTGTTTTCTATTTTATTATAAATGTACATCTTGACTTTTCAACCCTCACCCTGAAAAGTGTGTCTGACAAATTTCTGAACTAACAGAAACTTGAAGATTAACAGCATTTTTAAAATCTCCATGAACATTTTCCTTGAGATTTCAGTGGCCATGAAATTTTACCTCTAAAATTCTTCACTGCTTCTGTGAGTATTAGACTCTCCCACTTTTCCATTCTCCAGAAATATTTTCAGTATGGTCTCGAGTGTACATTAGGCAGATAGAGCAGGTCAGAATGACTTACAAAAGGAGGTTTTTCTTCAAGATGTGATTTTATTAAAATTTCTGTTTACCAAAACATCTTTCCATTACCTGAAGAACTTTTGCAGGTTGATTTCATAAAATCAATAGTTATTATAAATTAATACTTCACATACTAGTTGAGAACATTTTAGGTAAATGACAGCATCTAGAAAGATCTTTGTATTAGTGGAATTGCCTTTTTGATCTAAGAATATTTGTCTTACATGAAAGCCTTATTGGCAGTATTTATTAAAGTCGTTTCACTAGTTTCAAATTGGGTCAAATACCCAATTTGGGAAAGAGGAGTTTGAATTTGTTTCCAGAATAAGAAATTAATCTACTAATAAATTTTTTAAAAACCAAGTTATATAAAATCCAAGGCATGATACTTTATGGTACATGTCACCCAAGTGTTTATATGCTGGCTGGTAATTTGGGAAATTGAAGGGGAGGAGCTCACTGGGTGATCTTAACACCATAAATCCACAAAAGCCACATCTGGCAATCTTAGCTATCCTGATTGTTAACAAAACCAAGAAGCAAGTGAAAAAGATCATTGAGCTGGCAGCCAAAGTTGATGTCACAAAGTCCATAAACTCTAGGATTGCATATTGTTCCCAGTTATTGCTCCAGAGACTAGTGAAAGGCTGGCACATTTCTTACTTGAAAATACAGATTTGCCTTGCAGCTATTCATTCTTTTGGGCACAATTCTAATAAGCATAATTATCTGATTTATCAATCCCTGGTAAATTGCAAGCGAGGAGGAGAATTAGGGCAGTAAGAGGCAAAGAAATGGAAAACAGAAGTTGTGGTTCAACATACTAGCTGCTTCATGTCTCTGCAAACATACCACCATCTACACTGTTCCTTTCTTCTAGAGTCTCAGTAGGTTTTCTTCTGGTCAGTGCTTCTAGAATTGCATTTCTCCTGCCTTCCAGGAGGCATCTTCAACCTGTAAAAAACTCATGGCTTTTTCCTTGATCGTGTAACCACTTAAGTCCCTCCCACCCTGAAGATACCCTTTCTTAACCCCGTGTCCCCCTGCTGTCTACCTTTCTTTGCTCCCTCTAAACTTCTCATAACAAATACTGTGTTCCTCATCCCAAGTTCTTGATCTCCTAAGCAATCACTTCCCACTCACTCTTAAACCTGCAACAATATGACTCCTAGCCCCCACCCTCTGTATTGCTTCAACCAGTGGACATTTCTCAGGCATCTCTAGTAATTGACACTATTCTCCTATGATAATGGAAACCATTTCCTTGGCTTCTGAGGCACCATTTTCTACCTACCTTTCCTACTTTTCCCTACTCCTTTATGCTTCAAAGGGTTTTGTCCCTGACCCTCTTACTTCGTCTGCCCTTGCTGAGAAATACCTCTGTCCCTGGTTTGACCTATCACTTAAGTACATCAACCACTTGGTTAAGACGCAGGTATCTGAAACTTGAATGTCTCCCTCTTACACAGATCCCTCTTTACCCTCTCCCAACACACAGATTTTAAAGATTAAAAAATTAACCCTCACAAAATAATTACATATAAAACTGAAATGCATATTATTCCTCTGTATTCCTTATCACCATGAATGGCACCAGCATCTACCTAATCACCAAAGCATGGAATTGGAAGCCATTCTATTATCTCCTACCACACCGCCTACATCCATTTGGTCAGTTCTGTCTTCTCATTGGATCTGTAGTCTATCTCTTCTACATCTGCACATTGCTAACCGAGTTCAGGATCAAATTATTGGTCATCTGGCTTCTAGCAGTAGAGTTGCTTCCTAATAATACCTCCAGCCTTCCATCTCCCATAACTTCTGAAACAAATATCCTGCTTAAAATTCTGCAAATTTTTTTTTTTTGCTATCAGTATAAGGCCAGACTACCTGGAGCATACAATGCCTTTGTAAGCTGGTCCTAACATCCTATTTCCACCTCTTTTCCAAGAGTATTTCTTAATCCATTGTTTTAGCTATGCCAGCCTGCTTACATTTCACCCAAAGCCCTGTGTTTTGTTACCATCCATGGGTCCGTATTTTTGTCTATGCTGTTTTCTATACCCGGAATGCCCTTGACCCAGTACCTGCACAGCTAATTCCTACTCATTCTTAACATCTCGGCTCTCGTGTCACCTTTTTCAAACTATGCCTTGGGTAACAAGGCTGAGTTGAGTGCGCCTCTGAAAAATTTCGATGTGTGTTCCCTGCCCTTGTTACAGGACATTTTGAAATTGTAACCACTGATTCTCTTGTCTGACTCCTATACCAGACTGAAATCTTGAGGCTAACAGTTATTTAATCTGGGCCGGTTGATACCTTTCCTTACTACTAAGTGACCCTGTATTGCTCTGCATTGAGTCTTCTATCTGCTTTGTATAGTTGGTTATTTGGCTCATTTCATTATTGCTTCCCAATCTGTGGGGCACCTGGCACTATGCTGCTTCAACTTCATAACAGTTTGCTTCTGAAAGCTCACAGCTTGATCATCAAGGAAAGGCTAAATATATTTATCCATTATCTTCCATTTAAGAAATCTGGGAAGTAGGTGATCGTTTTATGTCTCATCCAAAATGACTGCATTTGGGGGGGGGTGGTACTTAAAAGTATGTTTTGGTTATTTGGAAAATCACTTTCGTGGGACATCTCATCTGCTGGTAATGAGTGCCAGTGATTTGTTGCCTGGGTGTGAAAAACGAATGTGTGTGTTGGGAAGAACTGTCATTTTAACTTAAAGTGTACACATTAGAAATGTTGTCACTGTTTTTGTTCTCAATTGTCCTTTCTCCACATCTAGCTCAAGACTGCAGTGCAGATGACGACAACTTCCTTGTGCCCATAGCGGTGGGAGCAGCCTTGGCAGGAGTGCTTATTCTAGTGTTGCTGGCTTACTTTATTGGTCTCAAGCGCCATCATGCTGGATATGAGCAATTTTAGAAACCTGCATTCTGATTGATTATATAAAAATACATGCACATAACAAGATTTTCTTCCTTTGCAGTTTTGAAATATTTTGTGAAGATAGCAAAACTTTAAGTCTTAAATCAGTCCCAGCATTTGAGATCATTCTTTATTAGTAAAAACTGTAAATAGAACAGCTTAAAACTGAAAAAGCGTCGTGTTAACTGGTCCTGAAGACAAATTTGTTGGAAAGAACATGGGTGTGCAGTGTTTCAAGGTCTATCTTAAGAAGCCTTGGCCAAATTTGGATTCTAACCTAAGATGCCTGAAACTTATTAACATGACCATTATGGAGGTTGAATGTGTAGTTGTGTCTTCATGGAATTAATAAATATTGTTTCACTACCGGTGTTCTGTTTTCAGTGTATAAGAACTATCCTGATTTAAACTCATCACAGTGCCTTTGCATATAGTTAATTAAATAAATGTTGATGTGGCATAAATGCCCATCATATGCTTAAACTTGGTTTTCGGTTGAATGTCCTCAGGTGTCAGCATTTTATGTGACTTTTGCTGACTTCTTTGAAGCTGAAGTCAGTATCTTAGGCTTGTGATTTTTCCCTAGGTATAAAACAGACCCAAGAGACTACAACAGAGCTTAAACTGGCTTCAGAATTAAGAGCTTTTTAAAAAAATGTTTCTTTTGCAGCAGTATAGACTGAAAAGATTCAAACATGTTTAACCACTTGCCTTTTTTTTTTAGTGTTTTTCTCTTCCTTGGATGCCCAATTAGCATTGAAAGATAGAAATATTCTATGAACTAATTGGGAGAGATTGTGTTGTGTTTCTCTACCTCATCTTGTTGATCTCTGGAGCATTAAAATCTATTTTGTGTTGTCATCAGACTGGTACTTAGGAAATGTAAGCTAATAGCAATCTCAAAAGTCAGGCAGTGAGGCATAGCAACTAGGCTCTTAGTTTTTCCAAGACAGCCCCTGTGGGGCAGAGCATAGATGGGGGGATAGAGAGAAGCTGTTGGCATTAAAATGAACTAGAGAATCAGCCCCTATCGAAGCATGCTCCATGTTAGAAGTGCAGCACAGATACTGAATGTATAGACAAGTAAAAAGGAAGCTTGAGAATTTCACATTGAAGTGATTATTTTATTAATTCATTCTATGTATATATTGACTTGTTCAGAATTTTTATAACTCACTAATCAGTATTTTGGCACCCAGCTATCAGTCTCAGAAAGCTTTCAGTAAAATACAGTAAATCCTTTTAATAAAAGCTATTGTTATTGCTGAAATTTATATTATATATTCAGAATGATAGCAACTTTTTATGCATGACAAAAATTCAAGAGGAGAAAAAGATTATAGTAAAAAAGCAAGTTATTGTTTGATCATAAATCACACCAAATACCACATTTGTTATGTGCATGAGATTTATAAAGGATTTTTAAAGACTATTTACTCTATACCCCGTAATTTTTACAGAAGAGAAGTGACTTCACTGAGGTTATATATCTAGTGGACAACAAAAGCACTATTACCATTTTTATTTAAAAGAGTCCCAATGAAATCTAATCACTCAATAGTAAAACTGGTTTAAACTTGAAACTATGAGATCAGCATTGGACACTTTGAGTTTCTGTACTAATTACTTCCAATAAATGATATATGACACCAACTTTGCTTAAATATTTTTGAAGGTAATGTTGGCTTTTTGAATGCCTCCTATTTTGATCTGTTTGCTACTTCAAAGCCTAAAATCTCCTTGGATGGGATCACAAACATGGGAGGAAAAGAGAAGGGAGTAAACACTTGTTGACCTTCTGATGTGTATCAGATATTTTAGAAATATAGTTGTTTTTAATCCTTAGATACCTTATAATGTAAGTATCATCCCCCTTTTATAGATGAGGAAAGTGAAGCTCAGTTTAAATTACTTGACCAAGGTCCTTTAGCTAGTACTTGAAGGAGTCAAGATTTAAACTCAGTTCTGTCTCAATCCAGAGCTCAGAATCTACACTGCGCGTGTGCACAGCCTTCTTGGTGGTCCAGTGGTGTCCACTGGATTCTGCTTTTATTCCAGGCCACTGCTCAGTGAAAAATAATATAACCTGACAGTTACCTAATGCTTGTATGAAAAACATTACACTGCATTTTCTTGATTGTAAATCTTTTTAACTTGAATTTTATTACTCATTCAGAATTTTTATTTATATTTTCACAACAGTTGTGGCAAGGTAGGAAGGGAGTGGGGAAATACACAGGTGGTGGTTTTATTCTCTTTTCCCGTGGTGCTATTAGACAATTCAGCATAAAGTCTTCCCATATTAGGCAAGCACACTTCTTTGTTTCAGACCCTTTCCCGTTGTCCCCTTAACTTATGGTTTTGTACTGAGGAATTAGGTGTGGTTAAAGATGAAGTGACAGTGAGATACAGGAGGATTGGTTAGTTGGAAATGTTAATATTTGGGTGGGTATAGTAAAAATAGAAGATGGGGTAATGCTCTAAAAGACTAACCTATGTATACATTCAAAATGCTTGTTTCTTGTTTGCTTGTTTCTGCTTAATTGCATTCCTTACTAATTTCCTTTCCTTGCTTTCTGTCTGTTCTTTTCTGACAGCTGAAGAATGTTCTGCTGACTCTGACCTCAACTTTCTTATTCCTGTTGCAGTGGGTGTGGCCTTGGGCTTCCTTATAATTGTTGTCTTTATCTCTTATATGATTGGAAGAAGGAAAAGTCGTACTGGTTATCAATCTGTGTAATCAATTAAATCTAGTAGGTTCTTTTATTTTTATTTTTTGGCTATCAGAAGTTATGTCTTCCATCGGCTAAAAGCCAGGAAATGCTGTGCAATTGTTTGGGATATGCAGATTAACCTCAGTGAGTTGCTAGCTAACTTGGGCATGAGTAGCACTCTTAGGACCAATTTCTGTTTTTTATTTTTCTATGTTTTGTTCCTTTGTAAAAGTGTAATTGAAAGAAAAATTGTGGCTTACAGTATCTTTTTTAGTAAATAATGATTTTAAGCCTCTGACTCCAATTATGAAAGCATTGCTATTGAAGGGTAATTTTATATGTTGCAGTTACTGTATTTTGCCTCTTTGACATTATTTGCAAAATCAAAGCTGTTGGAGAATTTAACTTGCTTCAGAAAATAAATTCAAGAGCATAATGGAATTCATTTTCATTGGTGGCAAACAAAATTTGGTTTGTCATCAGACTTAGTTTTCCCAAGATTATTTAAATCTTGATTTTTCTGCTAGTTAGAAAGAAAGGAATGTTTTCCCAATATTGTATTTAATAGCAAAAGTCTGGCTGTTTTCTTAATTACAATTAGTGGCTACTCTATTTTAACAAGGACGTCTTTTTTTCCCTACTAGAGTTTGGAATATATTGACTATCTCAGACTTACCATTTATGCTGAAGGTTGAAATAAGATCTACAACCCCTTTTTTTAAGGTGTTCATACCAAAATGTTTTGCCATACTGCACAACACACCACGCGCGATCTTAGTTCTCCCACCAGGCATTGAACCCGTGACCCCTGCAGTGGAAGTGCAGGGTCTTAACCACTGGACCACCAGGGAATTCCCTGGGTTATAATTTTTTTTTTTTAGAGTTATGAATTAGAATTTTTTTTCCCCCATGGAGGCTTGCCTTGTTCAGAAAGTTGCTTCATCCTCCACTAAAAAAGAACAAGATGAAGCTTTATTTTGTGTGCCGTCTGCACTCTCTCGTCCCCTGTATGAATAAGTTCTAATTGATAAATTTTTAATGTGTTGGTTTCTTTTTCTTATAACAGCAAGTGCTAACTCTAGAAACTAGTGGGCCCTGAAGTATCATCAGTCAGATGGCTGCCTGGCCAAAGCTGGACCAGGAATATTCTGTAAATTTGTTGATCTTGATAACAGACTCGTATCCCTGTAGGGACCTCTAATGGCTCTGGCTGCTGGAGTCAGATACTAGAGGCCTCTCCTCCCAGTGTCTGCTTGACTGGCCAGGCTGTTGAATCACCCTGTGATTTGGAAGCACAGTGCTGTATCTCTCTAGTGTGCAGCTTTGCACACATGTGATTTGCATGATTCCCATGAAGGCAGATGCTGAGTTTATCAAGCTATTTTCTCTCTATGTAACTAAAAAACAAGCGTCTTCCAAAGATCTGGCTTCACTTTCAAAACTTTCTTGGATTAAAAAATTAGGCTTAAACCTTAAATAAAGTTTGTTATTAAACCCAAGGATAAGATCCCCATCTACCTCTCAGCACAGTGCAGATGCTGTCCACTGTATTGCTGCCATTAAGTGATGCCAGAACTCTGCCAATAATTGGGACTGGAAACTTTCATTAAAAAAAAAATCATCAACATCTTTCTTTACTGTCTTTATATGTGCACCTCAAAAGCATATATTCCAAACTGGAGTAGAAAGTCAGAATGCTCAACTATACTTCCCTTAGAACTTTCTAGTTCTGACTTGCAGACTTGAGCTCTCCTCGATTTGCTAAGTATATAAAGAATGTTTTATTTAAAAATTTTGTGTGTGTGTGTGAAAACAGTTGATTAGCTGTTATTTAGTCTGAGTGATGGCACCATGAAGAACAGTGGCTTCGTTTCAATAAATATTTTTGAGATGATTGTCTGAAAGCCAGGTTATTTAAATCAGCTTGTGACCTTGCCAGGTATATGGGTTGGAAAATTCAGATACATTTAGAAGTATGGGTTCATTTAAAACAGTCTCCTACTGTTGGGTAGGAGACTAACATTAATTCTTCAATGAGTATCATGGTTTTATCTTAGATAATTAGCAAACATGTTTAATTCTTGAGAATTAAGATTAACTAAAATATAAAATTATCAGATGGTTAGAACAAAAACTGCTTCAATTCCAATAAAATACAGGAAGCCCCGAATTTATGAACTGAGTGTTCAATAAGCTTTGCTCACTGGGTTCACTTTTCTGTCAGTACAACAGTGGGTCATGAATATAAAGAATTGTTTTCACCTGAGCTTCTTAGGAAGAACTGATGCTTGCTGCTACCTAAAGTTTTGGATATATCAATATAGTGAACTAATTAATACCTACAAAATAAAGCATACTGTGGCACTCCTGTTTCATCTGATATGTGTGAATTTTAGATCGGTGGATTAAAATATAATAAAGATCATTCAATCTATATTACTATGGATAACTTCATTTTTATTCCATGATCTCAGTATTTAGAGGTTGGATTGGTTTGTATAACTGAGTTCCTCAAATTTTTGTCTCTTGAATTGTCAATAGGACTTACATAATCTCATAGGTCTGCACATTTACACAGGGCAGTCATTAAGGCATTAGAACCTTTAATGTAGACATCTCAAACATGGGGGCCTATATGGTCATGAAAATTCCAAGAAGATATTGAAAATATAAAAATCAAATTTAAGAGCTTCATAATAATTGTACTTTTAATATATATATCTATCTGCATTGATAAACTGTACTCACTGTTGAAATTGGTTCCATTCTGAGCAAGATAAACACCTCAGGGATCTGACAGGGGCAGAAGAAGAGCTATCCATTTTCTGAAAATTCCTCTGAATTCCTGATAACCCAGTCTAATGCTCAAATGTTACATGACTGGATTAAATGGTGCACATTCCTTTTTACTTGAGACATTTTTGGTGGGAGAAGGGATTGAACTTTGGATCTCTCCATAGTTCTGAATAACGGGGTTTCATTTTCTGATTGTTAAATGTTTAATGGGCTTTAATTCAGTCAAAAAATGGCCTTACCTTGCATTTGTGGGACTGAGGGGAGGGGGTCGTCTGTCTTCTCTCAGCTGAATATATTTCATAACTCTGCACCTCACAAAACCTCTGAAAGAAGCACTTTATAGATAGCAAGTAGAGTGTTTGCATATATGTTGCTATCTATCTAAAAAGTCAATGTGGAGGTCCATCTTTTTTAAGTTCAGTGTGTATACTGTAAGTGCTAGAACTGCCTTTAGAATTCTAAGGAAACGTTTTGCTTTCTCTTTACTGTTATTGTCTTTTTTATTGTCTTTTGATGGCAGTGTAAATTTGAGTCCCTCTATTTCAAGAGAGCGTGAACAGGAAAAATCTTGGCACCCAATTCATTTTTAGTGGGAAAATGCAGCTATAGTTGTATTGAGCAGTTACAGTGCTGTGCACTGTATACACGCATTTCATTCACTTAATCCTCACAGCAACTCTCTGAGGTGGGTGGTATCATTCCCAGTTTACAGAGGAGATAACTGAGGTTTGAGCTGTTATTTAACAAAAGTCCCACAAAGAGTAAGTGATGAAACTGACATTTGAACCCAGTTCTGTCTGCCTTCAAAGACCGTGCTCTTCACCACCATGCATCTTGGCTTCTAAGAAAGAATAGATTACAAAGAAACATATACCTTACATTAAATGGTTACAGAAATCTGACTTCTATACTCTTCTGTCCTGCATGAAGTCACCCTATAAATGTTCTTCAGTATTCTTAAAATAAGTTGAGTTTAGTTCAGCCCAGTTGACGCAAGAGTGAATGTGGTGGCAGTGTGCGTTGTGAAAGATCAAACCAAGGCCAGTTTGTGCTGCACCTCGTTAGAGATGTTAAGCCCTGAATGTCACTGTTCTTCAGAGTAGCTTCATCTAGTTATTCTGATCACGTATCATTATCATTCTGTCCTCAAAGTGTTCTGCACCATGAATCATTCTGACCGTGCATTAGTGTGTTTAAGAGACTAAATGGATCTGTCTCCTCACTTTACCTAAATTAATGTCATCCCTACCCCCCAGCCATCCCCTGACTTTAAGTGCAGTGTAGCCATGACACTTGGCAGTCCTTGCTGGGTGGTTCTGAGCCCCAGTATGCAGTTCCTCATACTATCTAGAGCCTTTCTGAGAGGGCATTGAAACATATATATCACCATAGGTAAAACAGATAACCAGTACAAGTTTGATACATGAAGCAGGGCACTCAGAGCTGGTGCTCTGGGACAACCCAGAGGGATGGGGTGGAGAGGGAGGTGGGAGGGGGGGTTCAGGATGGGGGGAACACATGTATACCCGTGGCTGATTCATGTCGATGTATGGCAAAAACCACCACAATATTGTAATTAGCCTCCAATTAAATAAACAATTTTTTAAAAAAAGAAATCCTGATTGACATTTGTTGTTGGTTGCTCAGTCATGTCCAAGTCCTTGTGACCCCATGGGCTGTAGCCTGCCAGGTGCCTCTGTCCATGGGATTTTCCAGGTAAGAATACTGGAGTGGGTTGCCATTTCCTTCTCCAAGGGATCTTCCAGATCAGGGATCGAACCCACGTCTTCTGCATTGCAGGCATGTTCTTTACTGCTGAGCCAACAGGGAAGCCCTTATTCGCCTACTTATTTTCCAGCCATAATGTGCAACTCTTCCACTCCCACCTTATCTGCTCTCCTGTACTCCCTCCTCTCCAGCCATACTGGCCCTCTTGCTACTCCTCAAAGACCCTCAAGGGTGTCTTCCCTTCAAGGCCCTTGTGTTTGCTCCGCCTTCTACCTGGAAAGATCCCCTAGCTATCCTCACGGTTCATCCTCTAGTCCCATTTGCTGCTGCTGCTGCTAAGTCACTTCAGTCGTGTCCGACTCTGTGCGACCCCACAGACAGCAGCCCACCAGGCTTCCCCATCCCTGGGATTCTCCAGGCAAGAACACTGGATTGGGTTGCCATTTCTTTCTCCAATGCGTGAAAGTGAAAAGTGAAAGTGAAGACGCTCAGTCGTGTCTGACTCTTAGCGACCCAGTGGACTGCAGCCCACCAGGTTCCTCCGTCCATGGGATTTCCCAGGCAAGAGTACTGGAGTGGGGTGCCATTGCCTTCTCCACTAGTCCCATTTAGGTCTCTTCAAATGTCACCTTCAAGGGAAGCATTCCTTGACCACTCTATAACTCCAGTGTTCCCCCCTACACCACTTCCCATCCCCTTTAGTCTGTTTCACTTATATTACTTACCACCCGTTACCATCTGACATACTATTTATTTTACTTGCTAATCTGTATTTCATGTATGCTTCCCACTAGAAGGTAAACTTCATGAAAGCAGGAATCTGCAATGTTTACTAGGCTGTTCCAGTCTCTAGTGCCTGACACACAGTTCACACTGAATAAATATTTGCTGATGGATAAGTGGTCATTTTTTGTAGTAATAGCTAAACATTAACTCCTCAATACCTGTTTTATCAAATCTAAGATGCTATCAGTTCTAAGATAAATACTTGTTAAACTGTGAGAGGCCTACTGTTTTCAAAAATGTGAAAAAAAATGTACATCTTAGAGTTGATATCCATCAGGCACTGTGGAGAGTACTATTCCTGCATTATAACACCTACCATTAATCCATTGAATGCATCTGGGATTCAGAGCCAAGCCATAAGCATGCTACCATTACAGCCTCCCTTCAGTATGACATACTGCTTCTTGTGTCCTCTTCAATTGCAAAAACAAAAGTCTGGCGGCTATGATTTTCCACTTTATGGCAGACAGTATTTAATATTCATGTTTCCTTCTTTTTAAATGCTACATAGCATAGCATGGCAGGTATATCAGAGAAGAATGTGCATCCTTGCTCTTGACACACATCAGGGTGATAAGTAACTTGGACAAGTTATTCAACCCCTCTAAGCCTAGCTTTCTCCATTTGTAAGATGGAGATGGTACTGCCTTCTACTTACTATCTTGTAGGGTTTTAAAGGGAATTAAATAAGATAATGCCACCAAATTTACAAAGTAAGCTCACATAAACATGAGCTTTTAAAAAATCATATAGGTTGGAATCTTCTTCCTTTTAGATGATAGATGTCACATGTTTAGACAAGATCATGGAAAGAGGAAGTGAAGAGAGAATAGGGCTGAGATAAAGCCTTAAGGAGCAGAAATCCACTCAAATTAGGTTATAAAAAGAGCAACAAATTATGAAGTGATTGTATAAGTCTCACAGAATCCAGTTGAAGAAGTACATTTGAGACTCAGGAATAGAGTTAAATTATAAAGCTTCAACTGAGAATAAACAGGTGATAACTACCAAGAAAATTTAGAAAAAAATGAGTGATAACTTTACTGCATTTATTAAGATGTGTTATAAAGCTCAGATCAAGTGTTAGATGGATATAATAATAGACCAACAATTTAATGGACAACATATATACACACACTGTATTTGGTATTTGATAAAGATGGTCCTTTCAGATCAGTGGGAAAAGACTGGAACATTGAAAAATGATGCTGAACTACTAGGTTGATTATTTTTGGGAAAAATACATTGAGACCTACCTCATAAGTACCAATACTTCTATCAAAATGCCACCACACACAAAGATAATCTACAAACAAGGGAAAATACTTGGCATCCTAATTATGACAAAGGGTTAGGTTAATATCCTTACTATGAAATAAAAGCAAGGTGAGTATTCCATGAGTACACTTAGGACATGAATAAATCATGACAGAAGAAATTCAAATGGATAAGTAATTTCAAAAAATACTCCATCTTTCTATGTAAGCAAAGAAATGCAAATCAAACTAAGATCTTTCAAACTGGTTAAGATTTTTTAAATGATTATATTTACTATTAGGTTTTCTTCTTGTAGCTCAGCTGGTAAGGAATCCACCTGCAATGCAGGAGACCCATTGGGAAGATGGAGAAGGGATGGGCTACCCACTCCAGTACTCTTGGGCTTCTCTGGTGGCTCAGCTGGTAAAGAATCTACCTGCAATGTGGGAGACCTGGGTTTGATCCCTGGGTTGGGAAGATCCCCTGGAGAAGGGAAAGGCTACCCACCCCAGTATTCTGATCTGGAGAACTGCAGGAACGGTATAGTCCATGGGCTCGCAAAGAGTCGGACATGACTGACTTTCACATTCATATTTATTCTTGGGCATGGTACAGAAGACTCTGCACACTAATATTGTTGAGAGTGAAGTGAAAATTTGAAAACAATCTAAATGCCCAGTGAGAACTCCTTAAGTACAATAAATTGAAACACTGACATGACAGCATTTTACATGACCATTTAAAGTTACATTCTCAAATAATTCAGATATGAGACAGTGTACCCTACTGCTAAGTGAGAAACAGATGCAGGAAAGGAATATGTACTGAGTTAATCTGTTTTGGTAAATCTCTATGTAATCTGTAACTGCTCTGCCACCCAAAAAGTACTTCTCTCAATTCCTATACCTTCTTGCATATGGGGTGCAGAGCCCACCATAGAAAGGATCCAAATTTGAGTCACTACTTTTACAGTTGAGGAGGCTTCAAAAAAATATGTACCATACTGTGTCTTGGTGTATATAAATATGTGGTTCTATATATACCTAAGTGTGTGTATGTAAAGTAAATACATTATAAACAGTAGTTACCTCCAGGTTTGGGGATTGTACATGGTTTCAATTGCTTTTCCTGCTTCTGTTTTGGTGAATCCAGTTTCCTTTGATAGTCAGAAAGGGCCTCAGGAAAATAATTTCCCAAGAGAGTGAGTTATGAATCTCCTTGGTTCTCTCTTGCATCTTGCTCATAAATAAGGGTTGACTCGGTGAGAGGACAAAGCCTCCACTCCTGCCAGGTATCAGGGCTCTGCCCTCATTTGAAACTTGTTTTTATTAGAGAAAACTTGAACATTGCTCACTAGTCTGGCTAGCTGGCATTTGCCATGCACTGGGCACAGCTCTCACCTGCAGAGGGATGCAGCACACCTATCACAGAGCAGTCTTCTGTTGCCTCCTGCGACACCTGATGGAGAAGGCAATGCACCCACTCCAGTGCTCTTGCCTGGAAAATCCGATGGATGGAGGAGCCTGGTGGGCTGCAGTCCGTGGGGTTGCTAAGAGGCGGACACGACTGAGCGACTTCACTTTCACTTTTCATGCATTGGAGAAGGAAATGGCAACTCAATCCAGTGTTCTTGCCTGGAGAATCCCAGGGACAGGGGAGCCTGGTGGGCTGCCGTCTATGGGGTCACACAGAGTCGGACACGACTGAAGTGACTTAGCAGCAGCAGCAGCAGCAACACCTGAATGGGGCTTCTCCCCATCCCTACACTTACCACTCGCTGCCTGCAGAGGCCCCCAGAGGAAGGGTCAGCTTGGAGCCACTACTTCTGCAGCTGTATGAGACAGAAGTGTTCATGGCAAGGGCCTCTATGGAGGTGGGGCGGGGAGTGTAGCAGCCACCCTATGCTGCTCCGCTTTCTGCATCGCTCTCCCTGTAACTTTCAGCAGGCTGACACCCCTAGAAGCCATGTCCACAGTCCTTCCAGCACCTTCTTTTGTAGCATCAACACTCCACAACAACCAACCCTGACTCTTTGGCCACCTCCACTCACTTCCCTCTCCACCAGACTGGCTCTATGATTCAGAGTCCTTCCATTATAGTCAGATACATCCAGCAAGGTATTGACAGACCCTGTTAACTGCTAGTAACTGGTAAGGGTACAAGGTTGAGGTTCTGATATAGCAGAAAGGGCATGGAGTTCAGTGCCAGGCAACTTGGGTTAGAACCCACACTTCACCAACTCCCAACTAAATGACTTTGGGTAACTTACTGAGTTGCCACATTTGTTAAAATGGGAGTAAAACATCCTCCTTGAAGCACTATTAATAGAGGCATCTATTATACCTATACTTGACAGAGCTGTCACCAATGAGGATAATAGCCATACAGTGTCACATGGTGGCCACTCTGTGGTATGAGAAGTCACACCATGGGCACCCTTTATACCCATTACCCCAGCATCACAGAGATCCTAATGGTGGGGGAAGGCAGCCGACACTTTTTGGGGATCAGAGAAATTCAGTAGCTTGTTTTAGGTTACACAGCTAGTAATTGGTAGAGCAGGTGTATGAGCCCAGTCACTCAGGATCTTAAACAAATTACTGCCTTTACCTGCGTGTGTCCAGCTTGGGCACAGCCAACCTTAATGATTCTGGCCAAAGATTCATGCAGGTTGCTATGAAAAAAAGTCACCCCTGAAACATTAGGTGATTATATTGAGCTACAGAAGAGTTGTACCTGGAGAGTCTAGTTTCTTACAGTTCTACAGACATTCCAATGGACATCAGAGTGTGTTGTGGAGCCTTAAGTGAGCCAGCCATGATGGGATCCAGGGTGATTTGTTCCCATTACACTATGGGTACAAACAAAGGTTCTCAAACTTTAGTAAGCACCAGAAACACCTGTTAGACCCTTACCCCCCACAACTTCTGGAGTCAGGAGGTCTGAGGTAGAGCTTGAGGATTTGCATTTGTGATTAAGTTCCCAGTTGATCCTGATGCTGCTGGTTCAAAAGCCATGCATTGAGAACCACCAGATTAAAATGTACTATAATATTCCCATCTCATCTGTGTCCTGTCCTCCCAGAATTCCAGGGAGTAATCAGCATACACAAGTGTATCACAGAACCAGCCTCCAACCCAGAAAACTTAGCTTTGTGATGATGCCCTCGACGGTCCCCTTCCTCCCCAGCACCCTCCCGAATAACCAAGGCCTCCCAGTAATCAGGACCCTGGGAGCGAGGACGCTGGCGGGGCAGCTTCATGTCTGTTCTCTGCCCCATGTGTCTCTACACCAAGCAGGGAGCCAGACTCCACCCCTTTTGCCTCTGGAAACATTTGCCACATTAGCCAACTGGCTAAGCCTGGCTCTTCTCCAGAATCCTGAGCACCTTGATGGGACTGTGCATAGGAGGGAGGGGAGAGTGCCCTGCAGGGCAGAAATTTCTGCTCAAGGCACTTCTGGGAGACAGGGCCTCAGGGAAATGGCTTCTTGGTGCAGATAGGGAGGCTGGACACATCCCAGCCTAGGCAGAAGCCCCCTCCTCACCTCACCTCACCTCTCCTCTCGTGCCCCATGGGCCCAGGACTAGAAGAGAAGCGCACCTTCAAGGACACAGACAGTGAGGGGAGCAGGCACAATCACAATGGACTGAAGACCCCACGGAAGTCCCTCCCCCCAGTTCTTGAGTAACTCACAGGAAGAGGAGGGGCCCTTCCATAGTGAATGACATGGAATTCTCTAGTCACCTCAGTGGGATGGAGGGAAGAGGCAGATTTAAAACACCACTTCTGAGCAAACCTGCCCCTCGGTACACACAGCGCAGAAGACACAGCAGGTAAGTGAACACTCTATTACTAGTTACAAGCAGAAAACCTCTGACAAATGCTGAGCCTGGTGAGCTGGAATCTCTTGGAGGAACTTGAGGACGCCTCTTGTTCAGACTGGAGCCTGAACTGACCTCCAGCCCCTGGGTGGACCCTGGCTCCCCCTGGCTTGCAGCAGCTGCCTCAGGGAAGCAGAGCACCTGAAGACACCAAGTGGAAGAAAAGGACCCAGGGGCATTCTCAAGAGTGCCTATCCCAGTCCAGTTCTATTTTTAATTTAGTTCAAGAAAGCACAGTTCATAGCACAATGCCTGTCCTAGAAAATACATGTTATTCTTCATCTACTCTTGACTGAAAAAGGGCTTGGGATGGGAGCAGCCTGAGGCTGAGGGCTTAAGTGTGTAGCAAGACAACCCAGTGGTCTTTTAGAAAACCAGGAAAAGTTGCCCTTCTCAGGGGGGAATCAGCAGGAGTATGAGAAAAGTACTGCTTGTACTTTTGTGAGGCTACATTCCCCATATATGCCCCTGCTCATTTATTTCCACTGGGATTAATGTGATGAACAGTTCAGTCATTCAAATTCTTCCATGAAAGTCTGATTTTGCTCCCAGAATTGTAGAAATGAATCTTGACTTTATTTCAATTGGATTTACTTAAAGGCCACACTATATGTAAGGCAAAGAAGTCATACCTGATATAATTGATATGCCAAATTAGGCTCTCTCCTGTCATGTAGCCTCTTGCATCCAATTGAGTTAAAATGTGTGCACCAGATAACAACATACAGTAGTAATTACTAGTACATGCTAGGCAATAACTGCTTGTTCAATGAATTAATGAATGCAATTTGACAAACCTGCTAAATCCCTAAAATTTACTACTACACTCCCACCCCTCTTTGAAACTTTGTCATTCATTAAGCTTAACAAAATCTTGTCTGCCCTCCCTTGTTACAAGATGTGTGTCAGAATGTCTTCTTTCCTCTGATTCTTCATTCTTTTTTTCTGCTCCAGCCAGCTGAGATCTCACTGAGGCGAAGGCTGCTGAGAGCTGGAAGGGCATTTCGTGGTGATTCACACATAGGGAGCTGGACTTCCTTCAGCCTCAGATGAAGATCCTGGAGTTTAGAGACACAAAGAACAGGCCCAAACCAATGAATGTTATAAAAACAAATCAAGGAACAAATATGAACATGGCTGCAGTATACAGCATAACGATAGTATTCTCAAGGAAAAGCAGTGTTCCTAGAATAAAACGTATCTTATGTTCTAAAAGCACAGTTATTCTCAGCCAAAGACCTGGTATCATGGGAGAGAGGGGCTAAGAAGAATATAGGAAGGAGAAAACGAATGTTTAATCACATCAGCCCATATACCTTAAGGTGTCAACCAATCGGTAGCAGCCATCAAGTCTACCACCTGTGAATTTAAATGCCATTGGAGAAATTTTCCTTTAAAAATTAACATATTCATTAGAATCTCATCTTTCTTTGAAACAATACACATATATACATGTATACATGTATAATATGAAAGTAGGGGAAGAGATCCATATGTAGAAACATATTGTTGTGTTAAAATGGTTATGGGTCATTGGTAGGATAATGAAAATTTTTGTTTTATGGATTTTCAAATTTTCTATGATGTAAATAAAATTTTTTTATCAGAAGGGGACCTCCAGAAATTGATTTCTCTTTAGAATATGTCTCCATTCTTTTTCTACATCCCTGAATCCAGTGAGGAGCTTCTTTGGGGCAAGACTTCCCACCTCAGTTAGTATCTAGATTTTTTGCATTCATCGCAAGCCAAACATCAGGAAAAGTTAATCCCATTCTGTACCTTAGGCAGTCCCAATCCCTCCTCCTGAGGATCCCTCTTCCTAGGGTTCAAAGGCTTTCTTACCATCTGGAGTCCTGGGCATCCGATCCTGAGATTGTTGATACATTGGGTCAACTTGGAAGTGCCCCACGGGGTTTCCGAAGTGGGGACCTTCCCCTTGGCCTTCGATCCTCTGGTACCACGGCAGGGCTACCTCTTCCTGGGACACAACTACAGGCCACATAGCAGGTGCACACATCACCGGAGCAGGCATCTGGGGGGCCGGGTATGCTGCTGCTGTGGCGGCGGCTCCTTCGGCTTCTGAGAGTACCCTAGGTGGGGGAGGTGGTGGGTATGGGAATGGCATGGAGTATGGCATGTGCCTGGGGCATGGCATGGGAGCTGGGGGTTGAGCAACCTGGGCCCAGGGACCCTGGGCCCCCTGCACGTACTGCACACCGCCTGCCAAAGCATACTGCGCCTCCTCCCTCTGGGCCTCCAGCCGCCTTCGCTGCGAGGTCGCGACCAGCAACTTGTTGCGCTCCTCAGCGGTCACGGGCCACGTGTCAGCCCGGAGCTGCGGGGATCGAGAGCTCACTGCTCTCTGGGCCTGCAGCAGCTGCCCGCGCAGGGCCTCGCGCTCGCTCAGCGCCTGTTGCAGGTCTTGGCGCGTGCGGCGCAACTGCATGATCACCTGCTTACGCTCCTCGCGCAGACGCTGCAGCTGCGAGGCCAGGGCCCAGGTGGCCGTCTCGCGCTCCTCCACCTGCTCCTGCAGCCGCTGGACGCGGCGGGCCTGCTGCTCTCGCTGCCTCGTGGCCACCCGCACGCTCAAGGCCAGCGCGCTCCAGGCACAGGCCCTCTTGAGGTTGAGAGGTACATGTATGTCGGCCAAGACGGACTGCAGCTCGTCCTCGATCTCATTCCAGGGCCGCGAGCGGTAGGTCATGTAGAAATCTGGGCCGCCGCCGTTACTGAGTACTTCTTGGTTGATGAATGTAACTACGTCTCTGTGGCGAAAACCGCTCCTGGGATCTTCGCCGTCCAAGGCCATGACCTCCGCGGCCTAGTCTGCGGAGATGCAGCAGCTCTGGTGAGAGATGGCCGCTAAACCGATCCGCCTCTCGGCTCCTCACTCAGTCCTCCTTCAGCCCTAGCTCAGTCCTGGCCTCTTTCGCCTCCTTCCCCTCACACCCACGAGTCCCCTAACGAAGAGTGGTGTGAGGCCTCACACCGCGTGACGCATCAAACTGTGGGCTTCGAGTGAGGCTGCAAGGCATGGTGGGAACCCCCGTCCTCGGCATGGCGCCTCCTGTAGGACGGGAAGTGGGGCGCCTGTTCCTGGATCCACCGCCGATGCACCTGCCTTGGCACACCGCCCCCTACAGGGCGGGCTGGCTAGTGACTGCAGTGTGCCGCACAGTGAATTCGCGTTCCCAAGAGATTCTAAAGCACCTGGATACTAAAGAATTTCGAATCTGGGAGTCATTTCAGTGGGCCGGGCGCGGGGGTCGGCGGTTGGGGTGGGGTCTTTTGGTTCAGCGCCCTCTCGCTTTACGTCAGCCGTTATCTCACATTTTCTACAAGGTTTCAAGCTGTCTATACTCTTCCCTAATCCTAAAGCAGACAGCCTTGGACTTCGGCTAGTCAAAATCAAGTGGTTGAGCCATGAAGCCCCTTGGTTTTCCTTGCTGAACCCTATCTTCAAGCTCTAGATCCCAGTTCCTCCTATTCCTTTTTTTCAGGGACTTCACTTCGTCTTCCCACCCCTCCCCCCACCCCCCGTATTTCCTGCATCTCAGCCGGGCTGCAGCACCCCTGTGCTACTGGGTATTTTTCTCCCAGACAGTAAGCCTGTTCAGGTTCCCTATGTGCTTGGAATAATTTCCTCCCTCTAACCTGCGTCCTGGACTTTCTTTCTTCTCATTAGAATAGTCCATCCTAGGTCCACTTCGCGATGCTCCCTTTACCGTTCAACCTGCTGCACTTTGGTTTTCACCCTACAAAAACTTTAGTGAAAAATCTCTGATAAGGTCACCAATAGTCACTATCTCACTACAAAAGCAAGTGGATACTTTGATAGTTTTTATGTGATTTTTTTCAGTAGGCTTTGAGTCTTTTGACCATTCCCTCCTTGGCACTCACTCTATCCTATCTTGCTTTCTGTGACATCAAATTCTTCTGATGCTCCTCCTGTCCCTCTGGCTTATCTTTCTGTTTCTTTCAACTGTTTGTTCTTCTCTGCCCACGGCTCCAAAGTTAGTATTTTCCCAGTTTTGTCTTCAGACCCCTCCTCTTCATTCTATATGTTCTCCTTGAATGAGCTTATTCACTCCTATACTGTTATTTTATTTTCTCTGGACTTCAACCCCATCAGCTGTAAAATGGGAATATAGGTAGGATCTACCTTATAAGGTTGTGAAGATGAAAATGTTTAGAATATGTTAATTCTTATTACAATGATTACATAGTTGCTGCTAATAGAAGTCATAATAGTGGTAATGGTGGGGTGATAGTTTTAACAGTCTATGCCCAGTTGCAGCCCCAGATCCTGTCTGGTTATATATATGCACATATATGTAGAGAGAGAGTTGATTTATAATATGATATTAGTTTCAGGTATATAACATAGTCCTTCAACATTTTTATAGATTATATTCCATTTATGGTTATAAAATATTGGCTATGTTCCCTGTGCTGTACAATAAATATATCCTTGTAGCTTATTTATTTTATACATAATAATTGGTACGTCTTAATCCCCTACTCCTATCTTGCCTTTCCCCCTTCCCTCTCACCACTGGTAATCACTAGTTTGTTGTCTGTATCTGTGAATCTATTTCTTTTTTTTACATTGACTATCTTGTCTTAGTTTTCAGGTTTTTTAGATATAAATGACAATATACAGTATTTTACTTTCTCTGACTGATTTTACTAAGCATACTGTCCTCCAGGTCCACCTACGTTGTTGCAGATGACAGAATTTCATTCTTTCTTCTGGCTGTGTAGTATTCCATTGTGTGTGTGTGTGTGTGTGTGTGTAGCTCAGATCTTCTTTATCAGTTTGTCTGTTGACGGACACTTAGGTTGCTTCCATATCTTGGCTATTGTAAATAATTGTAGGTAATGCTGCTATGAACATTGAGGTGCATGTCAATTTTTGAATTAGTGTTTTCATTTTCTTTGGATATATACCAAGAAATGGAATTGCTGGATCGTTTGGTAGTTCTATTTTTAGTTTTTGGAGAAACATCCATACTATTTTCCATAGTAGCTGCACCAATTTACATTCCCACTAACAATGTACCGCAGTTCCCTTTCCTCCACATTCTTATTTGTGGCCTTTTTGACAATGGCCATTCTGACAGGTGTGAGGTGGTAGCTCATGGTTTTGATTTACATTTCTCTGATGATGAGCACTGTTGAGCATCCTTTCATGTGTCTGTTTGCCACCTATATGTCATCTCTGGAGAAACTATTTAGGTCTTATGCCTATTTTTTGAATGGGTTGTTTTTTGATGTTGAGTTGTATGAGCTATTTATATATTTTGGATATTAACCCCTTATTGATCATATCATTTGCAAATATTTTCTCCCATTCAGTAGCCTGTCTTTTCATTTTGTCAATGATTTCCTTTGCTGTGCAAAAGTTTTTAAATTTAATTAGGTCCCATTTGGAGAAGGCAGTGGCACCCCACTCCAGTACTCTTGCCTGGAGAATCCCGTGGATGGAGGAGCCTGGTGGGCTGCAGTCCATGGGGTCGCTAAGAGTCTGACACGACTGAGCGACTTCCCTTTCACTTTTCACTTTAATTCTTTGGAGAAGGAAATGGCACCCCACTCCAGTGTTCTTGCCTGGAGAATCCCGTGGATGGAGGAGCCTGGTGGGCTGCAGTCCATGGGGTCGCTAAGAGTCTGACACGACTGAGCGACTTCCCTTTCACTTTTCACTTTAATTCTTTGGAGAAGGAAATGGCAACCCACCCCAGTGTTCTTGCCTGGAGAATCCCAGGGACGGGGGAGCCTGGTGGGCTTCCATCTATGGGGTCGCACAGAGCCGGACACGACTGAAGCGACTTAGCAGCAGCAGCAGCAGCAGGTCCCATTTGTTTACTAGCCAGATCTAGTGCCAGTCTGTTGGTAGGTAAAGCCAGGTCCTGGGATCTGTCTACAGGGCCTTGGCTGGGGGGGGAGGGAGTGGGGGGATGGGGGGGGAGTGGGGGGGGTGGGGGGGTCCCAGAATTGGTTCCTGACACAGCTGGCAGCAAGACCCAGAGTGTCTTGAAGCTTATATTGACCTGCTTGTGGGTGGGACCAGGGCCCAGTCGATTCTAGTGCTGGTTGTATCCTGATGGTGATTGATCTGGGTCTGTAGGCTTCAGGACTATGGTTTTCCTGGGGCTGGTGTTCACCTGTGAGGGGTGAGGCTTGTCTTGAGGCTAGAGGAGGCTTGCTGGTGGGCAGGGCCTGGGCCCATCTAGTACTAGGGCTGGAGCTGGCCTGCTGGTGTGTGACTTGGGTACATAGGTTGGGGGGCTGTGATTTTCATGGAGCTAGTGTCCGCATGCTGGAGGGAAAGTCTAGAACAGGCTTGCTGCTGGGCAGGGCCTGGGATTCTGGGGCTGGTGTCTGCCCACTGTTGGCTAGAGCTGTGTCCCACTATCTTTGGCCACAGGAACCTGATGGTCCCTGATCTATTACATGTGCACTGGTGTGTGGGGCCTGTTTCTGGGCCCTCTCATGGACAGGGCCTAGTCTAAGGGTGGCTGTGGGCTCAGAGGATCTTAAGGCAACCTGTCTGCTAGTGCATAGGGCTGTGCCCCCTCACAGTTAGTTGCTTGGCCAGAGGTATCCCAGTACTGGTGCCTATGGGCTGTTGGGCATGAGTGGGGCTGGGTCCTGAAGCTAATAAGCTAGAGGGAGGATTCCAAAATGGTGCTTGCCAGCACCAGCGTCCACATGGTAGAAAGAGCTCTCGGAAATGGCTGCCACCAGTGTCTGTGTCCCCAGGGTGAGATATAGTTGCCTCTTGTCTCTCCAGGAGATTATCCAGATCAGCAGGTAGGTCTGACCAAGGCTTCTTTCAAATTAGTGCTTCTGCCCTGGGTCCCGGAGCATATAAGATTTGGGTGCACACTTTAAGAGTGGAGTCTATTTCCTCCAGTCCTCTTTGTCTTTGGAAATTGAGCGCAGCTGGCCTTCAAAGCCAAACCTTCTAGGGAATCATCTTTCCCCATGCAGGACCCCTGGACTGGGGTGTCCAATGTTGGGCTCAGACCTCTCACTCTTTGGGGAGAACCTTTGCAGTTATAATTATTCTCCCTTTTGTGGGTCACCACTTAGGGGGATGAGACTTGACTATATTGGACTTCACCCTTCATACCCCTCTTGTTGTGATTTCTTATTTATATCTTTAGTTGTAGATTATCTTTTCTTGTAGGTTCTGGGTTTTTTCACTGATAGGTGTGCTGTTAAATCATTGTAATTTTGATGTGCCTGTGAGAGGAGATGAGCTCAGGGTCTTTCTACTCTGCCATCTTGGCCCAATTGCACAATTTTATTTTTTCTAATTTATTTTATTTTATTGTTATTTTTGGCCACACTGTGGGGCATATGGGATCTTATGTGGGATCTTAGTTCTCTGACCAGAGATCAAATCCACATCACCTGCAGTGGAAGTGCACAGTCTTAACCACGGGACCACCAGAGAAGCCTCTCTATACTTTAAAATACTACTTGCATCCACCACAAGTCGAAGTATTCCCAACCTAGACATCTCTCTTAAACTT
The DNA here is from genome assembly GCF_055505025.1 of Bos grunniens. Taxonomy (NCBI): domain Eukaryota; kingdom Metazoa; phylum Chordata; class Mammalia; order Artiodactyla; family Bovidae; genus Bos; species Bos grunniens. The sequence goes on from NC_141194.1 coordinate 141,599,008, forward strand.
AAGATCCATACATTTTTCTTCCCTTAACTTGTAGCTATTGAACGCATATAGAGTCACTTTTTGAAAGTAAAATTGAGAGATATTATAGATTGTTTGGATGGGGGTTGTAAAGATTAAGAGGAAAAAAAGGAGACAAGGATGACCCCTAGTTTTTAAGTTTGAGCAATTGTTTCAGAGATGTGGTTTGTGATGTCTTTTAGTGACCAGACTAGAGATATCAAGCAGGCCTTCTGGGATATACAGGTTTGGAGCACACGGAAGAAATCGATGGTACTTAATAACCAAGGACTTGAATGAGATCTCCTAGGAAGAGAGGAGAATAGAAAATAGAGGACTGAGTCTCAGGGCACTCCAATTTATAAATACACAGTTATAGTATAGTCAGTTATTAAAAGCACAAAAATGATTCTGTGTTAATTCCTATTTAACCTTTCAGTTCAGTTCAGTTCAGTTGCTCAGTCGTGTTTGACTCTTTGCGACAACCAGGTAATTATGATGTATGCCATTTCAACCATAGAAAAATATGAAAAACTCCCCCAGATCATTTTGTATAGCCATTATTATATAATATCTGATGACAAAAATATAGTACCAAAAAGATTACTATTGACCCATCTCATTTATAAATATAGCTGCAAAGAGATTGGACCAACATTTATATGTTACTTTTGGTTCATATCCAAGAACAATTCCTTGTTGTGAGATTCTTGTATTATATATGAAGGAGTATAATAACTCTTAAAAGTATATTAAAGATGCATATTGTAAGTTAAAGATATATATTCCACACCATAGAAAAACATGGGCAGCTCCCCAGTTCATTTTGTGAAGCTGATAAAGCTAATAGCCAATCAGAAAAATAGTGTGCAAGTTAATATTGTATAAATATACTGACCCATTTGCAAAAATCCTACATATCTGAAAATGGACAGTGTCAACATTCCTAGGACAGCAAACCCTACTTTCTTCCTTGCTAACAGAACCTCTACATTGCTTAGTCAGTGGCGTATGAACCCTGGGCAGGGTCTTGTGATTGACTTAGGGGTGGACATGTAACCCTGTGCTAGTCAGTGAGATATATCAGGAAATTTGCTGGGAGTTTCAGGGAAAGATTTTCCTTTGTGATTAGATAGAGGACCAATAAAGTGAAAACCTTTTTCCACGAGCCCTCATCCTTAGGATGCCAGGATGGGGTTGTGTTGTTTGCAGCTGCAGCAGTTACCTGGAGACCAGGAGGGGAGACATGGCAGACATATGTTGTGACCATCGTGTAGGGTGAGCCTCCATCCCAAATTTGGTCCAGATGTCCAGACTGATGACATCACATGCACAGTAAGAGGGTTTGAAAATGTCTATTCCATTAAGGAGCTTTCTGGGGAGAACAGCCAGACTTCCCGAGTTGGTCCAAAAATGGCTTGAGAGATCAAAGAAAGACTGGCTGGGGATTTTAGTTGTAGTCAGAGTTGGGGCTGTGGTGACAGTTCCTGCGTGCAGGTGGGGGCTTGTGGTTTGAAACTCTTGCCATCACCAAGGGAGAAAGCACTGAGGCTTTCTTCTTAGCTTTCCCAGATGAGGGGGTACAAGGGGAGAGGGAGGGTTGAGGCCTAAAAGCTGTCCGCAAACATAAAAAAGCGAAGTCAGACTCTTCATGATAATTCACCCCAATGTTTGAGTGATGACAAAAGTGTATGACACTTCATTTAACTGAAGTTGATTATGGCACTCTTTGTGGCCTGAGGGCTTCCCAGGTGGCTCAGCAGTAAAGAATCCATCTGCCAAGCAGGAGACACGGGTTTGATCCCTGGGTAGGGAAGATGCCCTGGAAAAAGAAATGGCAAACCACTCCAGTATTCCTGTCTGGGAAATCCCATGGACAGAGAAGCCAGGAGGCATGACAAAAGGTTGCTAAAGCTTCTCTTTGTGAAAGGAGTCTAGCCAAGGGGCACTAATGAGAGTGGCTGTTGTATTGCAATTTTGACAGAATCTAGAGCCTTTGTTGGAAGGGGCTCCATTCAAGGTGGGCTGATTTGCAAATAATTGCATAAATGGGCTAAAGGAAAAATTGTAAATAAGGAGTACGTAACCGCCAGAACCCAAAAGGCCTAAAAGATACTGGGCTTGTTTTAACACTGGAAGTTGAGAATTCGTAACTATTTCTTGACAGTGTCAGGTATGGAGGGGTCCTCCGTTTACCAAATAATTTTCAGGAATTTACAGAGGTAGTGGGGTCTTGCACTGTTTGTGAGGCAATGGCCTAGCCCCCTTTTTGAGCTCCCTATGTGATTGTGTTCATCCTGAATAAATGTGCCTAGTGAACAGCCTCGGAGAAGGCAATGGTACCCCACTCCAGTACTCTTGCCTGGGAAATCCCATGGATGGAGGAGCCTAGTAGGCTGCAGCCCATGGGGTCGCTAAGAGTCAGGCACAACTGAGCAACTTCACTTTCACTTTTCACTTTCATTCATTGGAGAAGGAAATGGCAACCTACTCTAGTATTCTTGCCTGGAGAATCCCAGGGACAGAGGAGCCTAGTGGGCTTCCATCTATGGGGTCGCACAGAGTCGGACATGACTGAAGCGACTTAGCAACAGCAGCAGCAGCAGCAGCAGCAGCAGTGAGTAGCCTCAGAAGAGGATGTCAGTATAAAGCCATATCTGTGCCCCTGGAAAAAGCTGGATGCAGTTAAGATCATTTTGCAAAGATTGTGTGCGATGGCAAGACTGTTGATGTGCTCCATAGATAACCAGGTAAAGTGTATCATGTACCTTAGGAGGTGAAGGCAAACTACAGTTGAGAGACTTTTGAAATAGAGACTGAACAGAATGTATTAGTCAAATCTGTTACAGAAAAATATCTACCATTTGCTTGGACAGAGTCAGTAGTTTCAATAATTTTGAGTACGGAAACCTTAATGGGCGGGACCACAGCACTGAGGCTACAAAAATCTACTGTGGGGCATCATTCATTCTTTTTTCACTTGAAAGTTTTTAATAGTTAATACTAAAAGTTAAACATTTTTCTTTATTCACTTAAGACTTATATAACATATTTTTTTCCCTTGGTGGATAATTGCTTTACAGTATTGTGTTGGTCTCTGCCATACACTGACGTGAACCAGTCTTAATTATTGTTGTTGTTCAGTCGCTAAGTCATGTCCAACTCTTTGCAATCTCTTGGACTGCAGCATTCCAGGCTTCCCTGTCCTTCACCATCACCCGGAGTTTGCTCAAACTCATGTCCATTGAGTCGGTGATGCCATCCAACCATCTTATCCTCTGTCATTCCCTTCTTCTCCTGCCTTCAATCTTTCCCAGCATCAGGGTCTTTTCCAATGAGTCAGTTCTTCTCATTATGTGGCCAAAGTATTGGAGTTTCAGCTTCAGCATCAGTCCTTCCAATGAATATTCAGGGTTGATTTCCTTTAGGATTAAATAGTTTGATCTCCTTGCTGTCCAAGGAACTCTCAAGAGTCTTCTCCATCACCATAGTTGAAAAGCATCAATTCTTTGGCGCTCAGTCTTCTTTATGATTCAACTCTCACATCCGTACATGACTACTGGAAAACCATAGCTTTTTGACTATATGGACCTTTGTCAGCAAAGTGATGTCTCTGCTTTTGAATATGCTGTCTAGGTTTGTCATAGCTTCTCTTCCATGGAACAAGCATCTTTTAATTTCGTGGCTGCAGTCACCATCTGCAGTGGTTTTGGAGCCCAAGAAAATAAAGTCTGTCACTGCTATCACTTTTTCCCCTTCTATTTGCCATGAAGTGATGTGACTGGATGCCATGATCTTAGGTTTTTGAATGCTGAGTTTTAAGCCAGCTTTTTCACTCTCCTCTTTCACCCTCATCAACAGGCTCTTTAGTTCCTCTTTGCTTTCTTCCATAAGAGTGGTGTCATCTGCATATCTGAGGTTATTGATATTTCTCCCGGCAATCTTGATTCCAGCTTGTGCTTCATCCAGCCCAGCATTCGCATGATGTACTCTGCATATAGGTTAAATAAGCAGGGTGACAATATACAGCCTTGACGTACTCCTTTCCCTATTTGGAACCAGTCCGTTGTTCCATGTCCCGTTCTGTTGCTTCTTGACCTGAATACAGGTGTCTCAGGAGGCAGGTAAGGTGGTTTGGCATTCCCATCTCTTTAAAAATTTTCTACAGTTTGTTGTGATCCACACAGTCAAAGGCTTTAGCATTGTAAATAAAACAGATGTTTTTCTGGAACCCTCTTGCTTTTTCTATGATCCAACAAATGTCGGCAATGTAATCTCTGGTTCCTTGCCTTTTCTATATCTACCTTATACATCTGGAAGTTCTTAGTTCATGTACTGTTGAAGCCTAGCTTGAAGGATTTTGAACATTACCTTGCTAGCATGTGAAATGAGAGCAATTGTACAGTGGTTTGAACATTCTTTGGCATTGACTTTCTTTGGAATTGAAATGAAAACTGACCTTTTCCAGTCCTGTAGTCACTGTTGAGTTTTCCAAATTTGCTGATATATTGAGTGCAGCACTTTAACAGCATCTTCTTTTAGGATTTGAAATAGCTCAGCTGGAAGGAATTCCATTACCTTCACTAGCTTTGTTCATAGTAATGCTTCCTAAGGCCCACATGAGTTCACACTTCAGGATGTCTGGCTCTAAGTGAGTGACTGCACCGTCGTGGATATCTGGGTCATTAAGATCTTTTTTGTATAGTTCTTCTTTGTATTCTTGCCACCTCTTTTTAATCTGTTCTGCTTCTGTTAGGACCTTGCTGTTTGTGTCCTTTATTGTGTCCATCTTTGCATAAAATGTTCCCTTGGTATCTCCAGTTTTCCTAAAGAGATCTCTAATCTTACCCATTCTATGTTTTTTGCTATTTCTTTGCATTGTTCACTTAAGAAGGCTTTCTTATTTCTCCTTGCTGTTCTTTGGAACTCTGCATTCAGCTGTGTATATCTTTCCCTTTTTCCTTTGCCTTTCGCTTCTCTTCTTTTATAATTATATAATTTTATAATTATAATTTTATAATTATAATTATGACTGATTCACATTGATGTATGATTTTATATATATATATATATATATATATATGGCTTCTCTGGGTCAGGAAGAGCCCCTGGAGAAGGAAGTGACAACCCATTCCAGTATTCTTGCCTGGGAAATCCCATGGACAGAGGAACCTGGTGGGCTACAGTTCATGGGGTCGCAGAGTCAAACACAACTTAGCAACTCAACAACAGCATTAGTCACAGCTTAGGCTGAAATCAAGACAGATGATTCATTCTAAGACACACAGATAGGTCTGGGCGAAGACACACAACCCAGGGTCATTCACTTTAAAGAGGGCTCTGATCCCATACTTCTAAATGCCAATTAATTATTGAAACTTCTGACTTAGTTAAATCTATAACACAGCTCTGTAGGACTCAGCCAATGTAACACAAAGGAGCACAACTCAAAGGGCAAGCTAGCCAGCAGGCATCAGAGTCAGTTAGCAAGCTAGAGCAAGAGAAGACACACCCCTGGTGGTGGTGATCATTGTCTCAGCATTCTGCTCACAGTACTGACTGTGGACACCCTACAGAGACAGCATGGACCCCCACCCCAAATTTGGTTTTGATGTCAACACTGAAATTGCTTACATAATGAGGCTTTCTGGGGCAACCAGGGCAGGCATCTCAAACTGATCTGAAATGATATGAGAGAGGAAGGAAAGAAAGACTGGCTTGGGGTTTTTTCTTTCTTTTCTTTTCTTAATACTGGAGTGGGTTGCCATTTCCTTCTCCAGGGGACCTTCATGACCCAGGGATCAAACCAGCATCTCCTGCGTTGGCCAGCAGATTCTTTACCACTAGTGCCACCTGGGAAGCCCTGGCTGGGGATTTTTATGGTTGTCTGGGGAGAGGTGGGCTGGCGTGAAGGTTTTTGTCCATGAGTTGGGGCCCAGGGGTTTGAATCTATGGCTGGTGCCAAACAAAGGAGAACCCAGGCTTTCTTACCAACTTACCAAGATGCGAGGCACAAAGGGAAGAGGGAGGGTGAAGCTTAAAAGCTGTCAGCAGTCAAACATTGAAAAAGGGACTTGACTTTATTAGAGCACACTTCTAACGGCAGTATGGACAAGTGAGAGCGCTGGGTCCTTGATGAGTTTATTCAGCCTCTCAAAGGCCTTGGAAACACCTGCTCCAGACTTCCACTGTTGCTGAATAATTCAGTGTCTTTATGGTTAACAGGCTATTTTTAATTAGGCTTTCTGTTAGTTGCAGTTAATTCTGAACTGATTTAGTGTTGAAAATATTGTATAATCCATTATTATCATTTTAGATATATTCAAGGAATACAAAGGTGGTTCAGTATAAATAAACCTGTACTCGTAATTCATAACAAAGTGAATTAAAGAAGAACATCATGGGTCATATTAGTAATATACTTTAATTGCTTTCATAAAATCCAGTAACTATCCCTAATAAAAGCACAAGGTAAAAGAGGAATAGAAAGACCTACCTAAAGGCTCCTTACTAAAAACAAACAACAAATATCATTCTGAAGAATGAAACACTAAAAACATTTCCAAGATAACCAAGAATTACACAGGAATGCTATTATAATTATTCTTCCACATATTCTTATTCTAATCAATGCAATAAAGGAATAAAATGATTTAGTACAATAAATATTGAAAAAAATCATAACTTTTTCTGGTGTGAGTGTATACCCAGAAAATCCAAGAGACACTAATAAATACTAATACGATTGATGACATCATCAAGGTTTCTGGATAAATATTTATTCACTCATTTGTTTATTTATTTTAAAATATCTATTTATTTATTTGGCTGTGCCAGGTCTTATTTGCAGCATGCAGGATCTTTACTTGTGACATGCAAATTCTTTAGTTGTACCATGTGACCTCTTAGCTGTGGCATGTGGGATCTATTTCCCCTACCAGGGATCAAACCTGGGCCCCCTGCACTGGGAGCACAGAGTCTTAGCCACTGGACCACCAGAGAAGTCCCCAAAGTAAATATTTAAAAGTTAAATTTTCTTTGTATTAGGAACAAATTAGGATAACTAGAAAGGGAGAAAATACTTCATTCACTGAAATGACTTAAATTATAAAATACTTCATAGTAGATTGGTAATGAGTTAATTTGTTCAGGTTCAGCTACATTTCCCAGAATTCCTTTTCCTTTATGTTCCCAGCTAGGGTGGGACACAGGAGAGATTATTGTGGGGGACTTGGAGGACTGAAGGGAAACAGTAGCCATTTTGTAGCTTGAACACATTGTTTTTTTTTTCTGCTGACTGACTTCAGTGGCGCAAGACAGCAACTGGGTTTGAAACTGTCCGACCTTCCCCTCAATTCTCCTTTCACTTTTCTGAGTCCTGGGTCAGGTGTGAGAGTTTAGTTTTGTGACAGTGTCTTGGCCTCTACAAGATACACATTCCATTAAGGTCAGAGGAAACAAGAACTGACGTGACACAAGTTTCAGTTCATCCTTGGGAATGCTAGCTCCTGCTCGTGAGGTCCACTTTGTTTCTGTTCTTTCCCGTACTTCATATCTACCTCCATCTTGCCTTCCTGACTGTCTGCACTGTGGACTTCAAGTTCCAGCATCAGATGTGAAGATAGGAGCCTTACAGAGACTTCTTAACTAGTTCTCATAATTGTGTAAGGTAAAATCTCTATAACGAATGCCTTAAAAACACACATACACTCACATGCACACTCACATGTGTGCACATGTACACATACACGCAGAGTAGTCCTACTACTTTAATTGAAGCCTGACTGAAATACTTTGAAATAAAATTTAACAAAAAAGGAGATAGATTTTTGCTACCGGCCAAGATGGTACAGTAGAGACTGGATTTACTCTCTTATTACAAAAAGATTACTACATTTTTACAAATGGACACCAGATATGAAATAACAGTTTTCAAGTCACTGGACCTTAAGTAATGAAGGACAGTGATTCCTCAGAAATGGGAAACAAATGAGGTGATCCCTATGTTTGCTCAGCATACTGTCTGGAAAGAGTTTCCAGGACATACTATGAGGAGAGGGAATCAGGTAGAAGCAGAAAAACTCCATGAGTTGAGGAGAGGGAGTGAAGAATCTGAGGGACGCTAAGGCAGCCAGTATTTGCAAGACAGAGTAAGACTGCTGCTGCTGCTGCTGCTGCTAAGTCATTTCAGTCATGTCCTATTCTGTGCAACCCCATAGACGGCAGCCCACCAGGCTCCCCCCTCCCTGGGATTCTCCAGGCAAGAACACTGGAGTGGGTTGCCATGTCTTTATCCAATGCATGAAAGTGAAAAGTTAAAGTGAAGTCGCTCAGTCGTGTCCAACTCTTAGCAACTGCATGGACTGCAGCCCACCAGGCTCCTCCATCCATGGGATTTTCCAGGCAAGAGCAAGACTATATACATATATATATGTATATAACTTCAGAGACCTTCAGAGAGTCCTCTCAAGTATTGATGTGCTCACATGTGAAAAAACTACTCAAAGCTAAGGAATTAATCACAAAAAAGGATTAGAACACAAATAGACATGGAAATAGTGCCTGTTCCCTTAGCCAGACTGGTAGTAATCTCACAATTCATGCAACATTGGGTAGAATACTGAGGCTGTGGCCTAGGTGGTGGAGGATATTTAGACTCAAACTGAACACTGCTCTCAACCCACCTAAAATATCATAAAAGCAAGCTCCTAAAGGATTTAACTGTTTCCATGTAATAACTTAAGTGTCTCTGAGGAAAAAGCTTCAATAATTGTAGGATTACAGAGACAACTAGTACTCACCAAGTTAAAATTCTCAGTGTTGGTTATCTAATAAAAAATGGCTAGGCATGCAAAGAAGCAGGAAAACTTAAGTCATAATGAGATGAAAAAAAAAAATCAACCCATCAAAAGCAGCCCCAAAACAACTGAGATGTTGGAATTAGCAGACAAGGGCATTAAAACAGTTGTTATAGCTACTAAAATTGTTATAACTATAACTCTGTATGTTCAAAAGTCGTGAAGACATGTATAATATAAAAAGACAGAAATAAAATCTATGAAATTGAGAACTATGCAATTTGAAATAAAAATATACTGAATGGGACTAACAGTAAATTAGACATTGAAGAAGAAAAAAATAGTAAACTTGAAAATATAGCAATGGAAACTATCCAAAATGACACACTCAGAAGAAAAAGCATCCAAAAAAATGAACAAAGCATCACTGAGCTATGGTAAAACTGTATTTGTGTAATTGGAGTTCTCAAAGGGAGTACAGAAAATGGTGAAAAACTTTCCAAAAGTTCATGAAAGCTATGAACCCACAGATCCAAGAAGCTCAAAGAACCTCAAGCACACAAAATATTAAAGAACACTACACCAAGGCATATATGATTAAATTTGTTCATGAGTGAGAGAGAAAATCTTTTTTTTTTCATCCCACTTTGCAGCTCGCAGGAAGGATCTTAGTTCCCTGACCATGGTTTCAACCGGAGTGTTGTCACAACAGTGAAAGTACTGAGCTGTAACCACTGGACCACTAGGGAATTCCCTGAGAAAATCTTAAAAGCAACCAGAACAAGGCATGTTACATAAAAGGATGATAGTAAATTTCATATCAGAAATTATGTAAGATGACAGAGGAGCAAAACCTTTAAAGCCTTGAAATTAAAAAATGATTGTCAACCTAGAATTTTGCCCAGTGAAAATATTGTTAAAAAACAATTTTTACTCAGTAAAAATTAAAGATCTTATTGGCTTTATTCAGTGATCCATGAATCGGACAGCATCCCATCTAGTAGAAAGGCATTTCCAGGAACTGTACAAAATGAAAGATTTTTATAGGCAAAAGGGAACAGGAGCAAGGAAATTCTGCTAGAAGATTCACTGTGGCAAGGTCACTCCTTTAGGGGATGGCAGGGGTCTATCAGAGAAATTGCCTTACTAGTAGTGATCAGGTAATTCCTGACTGATTGGTTTAAGATTCCATTTTTGGGAAAGCTGAAACTGTAGTTAAGTTTTGTTTGGTGATGTGAGACTTAGCATAAGTGACTCCATTTGTGACCCGTTGTCTTATTTTTAACAATATCAAGAAAGAAAGTGAAATACTTATTCAGATATACAAAACTGAAATAAGGCATTATTAGCTGACTCATACTGTAAGTGTTAAAGGGATTTCTTCAGGCAGAAGGAAAATGATAAGATGGAAATGTAGATTTCTACAAAGGAATAAAGAACACTAGAAATTATTACAATGAGATATACATATATATGATTTTTTCTTATTATTTAAATCCTTAAGATAAAATTGACTTAAAATAATATTAACAATCTAGTGTAGATAAAGCAACCCTAAAATAACAATAGAGAGCAAATGCTGATAAAACCAACAAAGGCAAGAGTGAGATAATAATCAATATGCAGTTCATCAAAAATAAGGCAAAAAGAGGAGAAAAAGAATAAATGGGGCACATACACCACTGAAGTTGTACCCCAATTAAGTCAGAGGTTCTCAAGAGAGTGGATTTAAAACCAAGGCCCAATTAGAAGTTGCCTGCAAGAAACACACTTTAAATATAAAAACGCAAATAATTTAAAAGTAAAAGAATGGATTTAGCAATGATTTCTTGGATTTGCCACCAAAAAATGCAGGCATCAAATTTTTAAAAATATATAAATTGCACTATGTCAAAATTTAAAACATCTTTGCATTAAAGGACACAATCTTTGCATTAAAGGACACATTAAAAACACAGATTGAAAAGGAATCCTCATGGAAAGGGAGAAATATTTATAAATCTGATAAGGGGTTAATATGCAGAATATATAATGAACTTCTACAACTGAATGATTTAGAAAACCTGATTTAAAATACGGGCAAAGGTAACAAGATGGTGGACTAGGAAGTTACAGACCCTCCTTTCCCCACAGAGACACTGAGTTACACTGAGTTAACAGTAATACACAGACCAGAATACCTCTGTGAAAACTCTAGAGACCAGCGGAGAAGCTACAGCAACTAGGCCCTTATAAAACCAAGAGGGATTCCAGTGAAAGAGTAGGAAAATTCATGCATTTTGGTTACTCGTTCATGTCACTCCCTCTGTGTAGCATAGTACAGAGTAACCTGGAGGAAAACCTCCAAACCAGAGCACCTCCCCCCAGAAGGAATAAAAAAGGAACATATGTCCAACATTCTGACTTGTTTGGGACTGCCACAGGGACTAGTTTCTGTCTTGTCTCATTCAGAACACTGATGGGGCCAGCACCACGGTTTGGAAGCCACTGAGAGCAGGTTTGGGCTTCTCAGGTGGAGCTAGTGGTAAAGAACCTGCCTGCAAATGCAGGAGACATAAAAGATGTGGGTTCGATCCCTGGACTGGGAAGATCCCCTGGAGGCGGCATGGCAACCCACTTAAGTATTCTTGTGCGGAGAATCACATACACAGGGGAGCCTGGAGGCCAAAGTCCATAGGGTCGCAAAGAGTCAGACAGGAATGCATGAAAATAGATTTGAAAGTCACTGAGAATAAAGACGGAGAAGGCAATGGCACCCCACTCCAGTACTCTTGCCTGGCAAATCCCATGGACGGAGGAACCTGGTAGGCTGCAGTCCATGGGGTCGCTAAGAGTTGGACACGACTGAGCGACTTCACTTTCACGTTTCACTTTCATGCACTGGAGAATTAAATGGCAACCCACTCCAGTGTTCTTGCCTGGAGAATCCAAGGGACGGGAGAGCCTGGTGGGCTGCCGTCTCGGGTCGCACAGAGTCGGACACGACTGAAGTGAGGGCAGCAGGAGTATAGAATTAAGAGCATGTTAGGACTGTAGTTCTGCAAGCAGACACCAGGGAGAGCAAGAGATCGGAAAAGGTTTGAGAGGTTTCAGAACTTTGAGCAGCGAAGCTTGGAGAACGTCTTCCCTTGCAAGAAGCTAGTGCTTAAAAATTGGGAGAAGTGGTTGTTTTTCAAATGCCCAAAGCCCAGCAAAAAATTACAAGAAACAGAGAAACATGGCCCAATCAACGGAACAAAATAAAACTCTAGGCATCAACCCTAATGAAACAGATCTATGAGCTGCCTCACACTCATTAGCATGGCTACTATCACAAAACATAAAATAACATGATGATAAGGGCGTGGAGAAATTGGAACCTTTGTGTACTGTTGAAGGGGCTGTAAAATGGTGCAACTGCTATGGAAAATTATACGGATGTTCCTTTAAAAATTAAAAATAGAACTACCATATGATCCAACAGTCCCACTTCTGGGTGTGTACCCCAAAGAATTGAAAGCAGAGTCTTGATATTTGTTCACCCATGTTCATAAGAGCATTATCCATAATGGCCAAAAGGTAGAAACAGCCCAAATATTCATCAATATATGAATGGGTTAACAAAATGTGGAATATGCATACAATGGAATATTCAGTTCAGTTCAGTCGCTCAGTCATGTCCGACTCTTTGCGACCCCGTGAATCACAGCACACCAGGCCTCCCTGTCCATCACCAACTCCTGGAGTTCACTCAGACTTACATCCATCAAGTCGGTGACGCCATCCAGCCATCTCATCCTCTGTCATCCCCTTCTCCTCCTGCCCCCAATCTCTCCCAGCATCAGAGTGTCTTTTGCAATGAGTCAACTCTTCGCATGAGCTGGCCAAAGTACTGGAGTTTCAGCTTTAGCATCATTCCTTTCAAAGAACACCCAGGGCTGATCTCCTTCAGAATGGACTGGTTGGATATCTTTGCAGTCCAAGACACTCTCAAGAGTCTTCTCCAACACCACAGGTCAAAAGCATCAATTCTTTGGCACTCAGCCTTCTTCACACTTCAACTCTCACATCCATACATGACCACTGGAAAAACCATAGCCTTGACTAGATGGAGCTTTGTTGGCAAAGTAATGTCTCTGCTTTTGAATATGCTATCTAGGTTGGTCATAACTTTCCTTCCAAGGAGTCAGCGTCTTTTAATTTCATGGCTGCAGTCACCATCTGCAGTGATTTTGTAGCCCCCCAAAAATAAAGTCTGACACTGTTTCCCCATCTATTATTATTCAGCCTTAAAAGGGAGGAAATTCTGTCATATGTTACAACATGGATGAACCTTGAGGACACTATGCTAGGTGAAATAAGCCGGCCACATGAAGACAAATACTGTATAATTCCACTTATATGAGGTATCTAAATTCATAGAGACAAAGTAGAATGTTTGTTAACCAGAGGCTGGGAGGAAGGGGAAAAGAAGAGTTGCTGTTTAATGGGTACAAAGTTTCAGATTTGTAAGATTAAAAAGTTTTGGAGATCTGTTTCACAAAAATGTGAATTCACTGAACAGTACTGGACTCTACACTTAAAAATAGTTAAGATGGCAAATTTTATGTTGTGTATATATATTTTTTGGCCACAAAAAGTATCCTAAAGGAATAATCAGAACTGCGCAAAGGGATTTTAGCACAAGAATGTTCATTGATATTTATAATTTTTAATATCAAGGAAAAATAAGTAACAACCTTAATGCACAATTTGGAATTGATTAAATAAATTTTGATGCATCCATACTCTGGATAGTACATAATGCTATTTAGCCATTAAAAGTCATGTTAAGAACAAAAAAATGATACATGTTAAAGCAAACATAATAGTTATAACAATGAAGTGTGGTGTTTATAACATACATAGAAGAAAAATGTATGATAAATAGCACAAAGATGAAATGGAAGTTAATTGTTGTAAAGTTCCTATACTATACATGAATTGGTATAATATGACTTGAAGGTAGAGAGTGATAAATTAAGGATTTCTACAATGAAACCCTAAAGCAATGTCTAAAAACACACACACAAGAAATAAATGAAGCAATAATAGCTAATAAGTCAATAAAGTAGAATCATTTTAAAAACAATTAATTCCAATGGAAGACAGAAAAACAAGATAGGGAGAACAATAAACAGATGGGACCAACAGAAAACAAATGGCAAGATAGTAGATTTAAATACAACCAAATTAATAATCACATAGTATATAAATGGTCTAAACAACTCAAATGGTAGAGGTTGTCAGTATAAAATATATGATAACTACATAATTAAATATATAATAATTTTTTTCTTATTACTGAAATCTCTTTAAAAATAGTTTACTGTTTAAATAAAATAATAACAATGTGTTGAGCAGCTTATGATATATGAATCAGTAAAATGTATGATAACAATAGCAGAAAAACCCACAGGGGAGAAGTTGAACATATGGTTCTGTGGTAAGGTTCATATACAATATGTAAAGTGGTATGATATAACTTAAAGGTAGATAATGATGTTAAAGATATATACTCTAAACCAGTGGTTCTCAATCAGGGGTGATTTTGACCCCTGGAAGACATTTTGGAATGTCTGGAGACATTTTTGGTTTCCACAACTGAAGAGGGTACTACTGATGTACACTGGGTAGAGGCCAGCGATGCTGCCAAACATTCCAAATGCACAGGATGGTCCCTGAAATGAAGAATTATGTGGACCAAAAATTCAACAATTTTGAGATTGAGAAAACCTGCTATAAACTCTAAAGCAACCATTGAAATAGAATCTTTCTTGCAGAAATTGACAGGCAGGTCAAAAAATTTACATGGAAATTAAAGGTATGCAGAAAAGCTAAAAAAAAAAATTTTTTTTAAAGAAGAACAAAGTTGGAAGACTCACACTTCCTGAGTTCACAACTTGCTCCAAAGATTTTGGCAAATCTTGTATTTGATAAAGGTGTATAAATAACCCTAACAAATGGAGAGTAGAAAGACAACCAAACTAAAAATGAGCACAGGATCTAAATAGACACCTCTCCAAAGAAAATATACAAATGGCCAATGAGCAGAAGAAAAAAAATGCTCTCTGTCCTTAGTCATCAGGGAAATGCAAAATACAAATCAAAACCACGATAAGGGGACTTCTCTGGTGGTTCAGTGGCTAAGACTTCGAGCTCCTAATGCAGGGGGCCTGGGTTCGATTCCTGGTAAGGAATCTAGATCCCACATTCTGCAACTAAGACCCAGAGCAGCTGAAGAAATATATATTTTAAAAAAACATGATAAGATGCCACTGCACTCCCAGTGGGATGGCTATAATAAGAAAAAAATAATAAAAGTGTTGGCAAGGATATAAAGAAGTTGGAACCCTCATACTTTGCTGGTGGGACTGTAAAATGGTGCAACTGCTTTGGAAAACAGTCTGACAGTTCCTCAAAAAGTTAAACATAAAATTACCATATGACCCAGAAATTTCTCTTCCTCTATATATAGATGGATAAATGGATATATAGATAGATAGATAAGTGATATGTGGATAGATATTCTCATCCCTATTAAAAGACGCTCTCCATTCCCCTTCCTTCCAGCCCTTGGCAACCACAGATGTATTGTATCTTTATGGATTTGCCTATTCTGGATACATCATATAAATGGAATCAAGCATGTGACCTTTTGTTTGGCTCTTTTAGCATAATGTTTTGAGATTCATCCATGCTGTGGCATGGATCAGTATTTCATTCCTTTTATGCCTGAATAATATTCCACTGTATAGATACGTTATATTTTGTTTATCCATTCATTAGTTGGTGGACATTGGGGTTATTTCCATTATATATTATTCCAACAATATTATGTAGTTTTCAGTGTGTAAGTCTTACACTTGTTTTGTTAATCTGTTCCTAAATATTTTATTCTTTTTTATTCTATTATAAATGGAATTGTTATGTCAATTTCATTTTTAAATTGTTCATCACTAGTGCAGAGAAAGACAATCAATTTTTTTGTGCTGATATTTTATCTCACAATCCTAGTGAACTTATTCTCTAGCTGTCATAGTCTTTTAATAGATTCCTTGGATTTTCTATATACAAGATGATGTCATCAGTCAGAGGATTGGAGGGGAGGGAAAGGATGTTACCCTCATCCTGCATCTTACTTGTGAACAAATTTGTTCTGATGCAAGTCAAATACTTTTATGATTCAAGTTATTAATAACTATTTTATGAAGATTGTATCAGTCTATTCTGAGCAGAAAATGTTTTATGGAAGCCAGACTTTGAATGCAGATTTAAATTATGGAATTCTCTTTGGTAAAGACAAAGTAGAATAAATCAAGACGGTTTCTTTCTCTTTCCACCTTGCTTTTTTTCCAAGCCAAAGGTGTTGACAAAATGCCAGAGTAGAGTGAAAGGACTGTCTTTGGAGACCTTAATGTTAAAATTTTGAAAAGATTTTAGTTTGAAAGTACAAGAACAACCATAAGTAGATGTAGGATTTGACAGGACACTGACAAAATGCAGTGGACAGCTATTCTATCTTCCACTCGTTCACCTTTCTTTGGTAAAATCACTTCAGTTTTCCTCAGGAGGATCACCTCTCCCTGACTTTCATTCCAGGCAAGCTGAGTGGTACTGACATCATCCCAAGCTCCAGGGCTGGGCATGTGACTCAAGCCTGGCCAACTAAAGAAGTTTCTCCTTGTGGCCACAGAGGTAGGTTCAGGGATGGACACAGAATCCAATTCAAGCCAATGAGAGACTCAGAATTTTTATTTGAACTATCAGGGAAGAGAACCTACCTTTTCAAAGGGAAAGTGAAAGTGATAAGTTGCTCAGTTGTGCCAGACTCTTTGCGACCCCATGGACTGTATAGCCCGCCAAGCTCCTCTGTCCATGGGATTCCCCAGGCAAGAACACTGGAGTGGGTAGCCATGCCCTTCTCCAGGGGATCTTCCCTGCCCAGGGATCGAACTTGGGTCTCCCAAATTGTGGGCAGATTCTTCACCGTTTGAGCCACCAGGGAAGCCTTTCGAAGGAAAATTAGCCTTTGAGAACATAGGCCTGATAGTGCTGGCAGCCATTGTACATATCTTGATTTGTGGAGCCTGAAAATGAAGCCAACGTGATGGAAAGCAGTATAGAGAGATGGAGAAAGACTGGTTCTTAATGACATAGAGTTCCAAGACTTGGCTATGCCTCAAACCAAAGTAACCAGAACCTGGACTTTTTAGTTATATGATTCAGTAAATTTCTTTTTATCCTCAAGTCTATTTGAGATCGTTTTTATTCATTTGTTTTGTGACTTACAAGCAAAAGAGTTTTAAATGACATACTAAAGGATACCAGATTAGGAAAGTATGAAGGAGGAAATTGGAAAAGGAAATGAATATTAAAGAACAGAGAAAAGAGTTTCTATCATGGGAAAGCCTACTGCCTCTGACCCCAAAGCTGTGGAGCAGAGTATGCATGAAGACAAAATGCCCTGGTCACTGGAGTCGGTTCAGTAGATGGTTCTAGCACTCTACCAGACTCCCAGGAGTCTGTGCTCAGAATCTCAAAATCTTGGTGTCTGCACTAGATGTTTTGTGTTTGACGCTCCAAAAGTAGTCCCCCCTCCCCTTTCCACCCTGCCTTCTTCCTTGGGAGACTGACCTGTATGGACCACACCAGAGGGCTTACTTGCCCTCTGATTTTGGTTGGGTTTGGGCAATGAGAATTACCAGCAGGAGATCAGAAGGAGGGAGGAAGATTAAGTCAAGGTATTTATTCTCCTGTTTCCCTACCTACTAGGTCACCTTGAGATAGCTTAGTTCTCCAGCAAGGTCACCACTTCTCTCAAGGTGGTCAGCTGTACCCTACTCAGTCCTTCTGGGTTTTGGAAACCACTTCCTAACCCCATCCCTTAGGGCCTAGGGAAGGTTAAGAGTTTAGCTTGAACTAGCCTGGGTTATTGTGCTATTCTTTATGGTTCCCTACATTGACACATTTATAATTAATCTCTTTGTAAATAAATCCTCTACCAATTATTCTATTTTGTCAACATGCTGTCTATTTCTTATTGGAATCCTAACTGATGCTACAGCTAATCAGGGGCCTGCAGAGAAGTATATCTTGAATACAGGGCTGTCAGATTGAGAGCCTACCACATCCTTCTTAAAGCTTTTCGTTCCCTCTATCAGCTTTTCTTCTTTCCTAGCCTACAACTAAAGAACTGTGTGAAGTAGGCAGGGCTGTTCTGCATTTCAACTCCATTTTCCTTGCCCTTTGCCTCCATCTATCCTAGCCCCCCTCAAACCCCTCAGTACATACACAGACACCCAAAATTATTTTCTACCTGGATAAAATCACACTGTAAATCACACTTCTGCATGATTTGGTTAAACTGCTTTATCATGTTTGAAGTTAGTAAGGAAACAGGACTCTAACACAGAACCTAGATGGGGGAAATACATTGGGATCATAGACCGCCCCACAGTCAAACCATATCTGCCTAGTAGACCTTAGCCCAGGGCAGCTTGCAAAGAAAGAAGGGGTTCCTACTGCAGCCTAGCCTCTGACTCAAACAAGGGAATGGAAATATTTCTGTCTTTAGCTGCAATCACCACTAGAGATTTGCTCTGGGAGACAGTCTGTGGTCAGATGTGCCCTGAAGTCACTTAACTTGCAGTTTCTCTTTGAATTTCTGTTCCTTTTCCCTGCCTCAAAGTTTCTCGTTGCGTTCTTCTCCTGTGCAAACAAACAGAATAATTTATACCAGAAACTCAACCTTGATGAAGAAAGGCAGTTTACTCTGACAAAATAGTCTTCCAAGAAACTGGAGCATGAATGTTGCAAAAGGAAAAACGCTTAGAAATGGAACAACTTTTAGTTTCATTCTCCTGTGGCCGAATCCCAAGAGTCAGGAAAAAAAGGTGGGAAGGGGAAGAAAAAACAGTTTTAAACTAATAGGCTGTCAGTTGTCAAGTTTTCCACCCACATGTCTGCCCAATATTCCTGTGGGGAAATCAGTGGTACAGTTTAGAAAGAGGAAATCATACACTCCTTTTTTATTTTAATTTATTGCTGTCAACATCTCCCCAAGACAATATTAATGTTTTCTACATGAAGATTCCCAGCAAACAAATGCCTAAGAAAGGTAACGTTAGAATAATAATTTCAAGGGCTAAGAAGTAAAAAATCCTAAGTCTAGCATGGACAAAAATCATGAAGGCATTTGGAAGTAGTATTTCTCATTGACAATCAAGTAAAACCAAGTGCAGTGCAACAGATGGTGTACAAATCAAATCCTGATACAGCACCATTTAGGGGACTATTTAAATTAGTCCACTGGAAGTTTCTTCAATTGTTAGAATCCAGTTGTAATAAATATAATATCCAGTTCTGTATAATAAAGCTATTTTTAAATGTCCTGGCTGACATCCCCAAGTATCCTACTTCTATTCAATATTGCTTTCAAACTGTGGAAATGATGGATTCCGTTGAATGAGAAATACTGTATGACAAAAGATTCATAATTCCTTGTCTGTTTAATAGTCAACGTATTTAACAGGATAATGTATTATGTATAACATATAGCACCAGTTGAATTCCTGTGAAATGTTAACTATTCTAACTCAAATTTGACATATGTTTTAAAATGTCTGGGATATCTATCATTCATTGATTTTTTAAAAGATGGTACTTCCTGGTAAGCAGCAGCTCAGAGTAGAAAGAGCACTGGACCTGGAGTCAGATGCAATGCTGGTTGTTTGCACTAAACGCTCTCTAAGTTCCTTTCCAGATCTACTGTTCTATTGTCTGTTACTACTAAATCTTGAGACTTTGATCATTTGAGCTCATTGTTAGGTTTTCAAGTTGTTATCTTCAAGTTGGTTTCTTTTTAAAGGTTAGTTTTGAAAGTCGAATTTGGTAAGGAAAGGAGTTGAGGGGAGACAGTTTCGTTGTTTTTTGTGTTTTCCACAGGTCTGCTGTTCCATGTCTTTGAATCACTTGTTAATAGCAGTCAGCCCCCCTTTACTGTCACTAAGAGTTGGAAAGGTGTGTGGGAAGGAGATTCCAAAGAGCAGCAGCAGTCCTTTCTGCCATAAGCCAAGAGAGAAGCAGTACCTGAGAGACCAGATTGCTGTGATATGTTTACATAAGTGGCTCAAATTCCCATGATTAAATACCGTGGACTTTCTTAAGAGAGTTCACTTAAGCAAATGTTGCTTTTGTTCTCAGATTTCCTTCTTCGCCAACCCACTTATATTTACAGCTCCACATCAGTGTCTGACAAGTAGAAATCACAAGCCTAAAATGTCCAGAATTGATCTCAACATCTTCCTCTCCATTCCTGCTTCACTCATGTATTCCCAGTCTTAATCGACAGTATCACCATCCCAGGGGTTCTTGCCAAGCTCAGAACCTTAGTGTCATTCTTGATTCCTTCTCCCTCACTGCCCATTCCCCAGTCTTGTCCCTCTGCAATGCACCCTTCACAATGTGGCTGCCAAAGTGCTCTTTCTGAAAAGTAAGTATGATCACAAAGCTTCCCTGCATAAAATGGTTTTGTTTGTTGTTGTTTAGTCACTCAGTCGTGTCTGACTCTTTGTGACCCCATGGACTGTAGCCCGCCAGGCTCCTCTGTCCATGGAATTTTTCAGGCAAGAATACTGGAGTGGGTTGCCATTTCCTTCTCCAGGGGATGTTCCCCACCCAGGGATTGAACCCGTGTCTCCTACGTGTCTTCTGCTTAGCAGGTGGATTCTTTACTACTGAGCCACCTGGGAAGACCATAACATGCTTTAATGACTCCTTTTCTCCTACTGGATGAAACTCGAAGGCCTCTTTCAGTACCTGTATGCCTTTCTAGCCCAGTCCACTGCCCCTCCCTGCCGTTGCTCTGAGCCCTTTACATTCAAGTTACATGAGCTGCTCACAGTTACCCAAACACAGTTGCATGTGAAACTTCCTCTGCTACTTTCTCAGCTTGAGTTATTTTTCCTCGTGTTCCCATAGCATTCCCACATACTAATATTAAAACTCTTGTCACACTATATTGTAGTTACTTCTTTACTTGTTTGTTTTCACTACCAAACTGTCAGTTCCCTGTTTTGGGAGAAGGTAAACATTGTAGAGGAGATTCCGACTCTGGATATTTCCAGGTGGCCTTTAAGCTTGCTTTGGACCCTGAGACACTATACTCTTCTCTGACACTCTCTTTTTCTCCTGGTCCCAGCCCTCCCCCTAGTAGAGACAAGCAGCGGAATGGTCATATGGCCAAAGATAAGACAAAGCAGCCTGGCTGATCCACAACCTGGATAAACATCTGCCTCGTACCATTTTTTTAAAGAAAATGAAAAGCTGGCTAATGGGACTTGAATATAGGGTGGCCTGGCAGGAGATTTCTGTCTTACCATGTATCAGTCAGGAGACCCTGACTTCAATCCCCAAAGGTGTAGCAGAGGGTGTGAGGGTGGTCAACACATCCATCCCTGAGGTCTCAAAAGAACATCACACTACTGTCAGACAAATAGCCCAAGAAGAATTAGGTGGTGGAGATCATCCTTGCCTTTTCCTTTGCCTGAAGCTGAGACAACCTTTCTGCAGGAACATTTGCCTTTGGATGACTACACCATAAAGCAAGGAATCTAATAACAGTCACATCCATGTGGTAGGTGTTCTCCCCAGTTGCACTGGGCCTCACCTCCCCAAAGAAGTCATAGGGAAGGTCTATGTTCTGCTCTATCCCAGAACAGCATCCAGTTATCAGTGACTTCTGTTCCAGTTGGAGATAACCCAGTTGGTGAAGCAGTATTTAGTTGCCCAGGAAAGCCTATTTCACAAGCAGCCTTGGATACAGACTCCCTGGGCATGATGGCCCTAGGTGTATTCTGGATTGGTCTGCTTGGTGATTCTCAGGGCAGGACCTTGCCAGGCAGGTTAACAAAAAGGGTTAGTTATCAGCCTGGTTGGGAGGAATCTCACCTCTAAAAACAACACATTTTTAGAAAATATGATGAATTTATAATCATTACAGAAATTGTCCTTCATGGCTACTGTGAATTTTATCAGATACTATGTTTACACTACGATGAGACTTCTAGCAGCAAGTATGGGTTTTGGTTTTAAGTGGGGGAAAAGGAAACAAATATAATCTATTTGTCATCAGGAGAGACTACCTTTAAAAATCAAATAGTTCCCACAATGCCATTTTGTACATATGTCAAAGGCAAGGAAAAATGGTCTACTGTCTCAGGTGTCCATCTGGCTGTGTCCTGATTGAAGAAGAGAATTCAGGTGCTACCAGGGTAACATGAAATAAAACAGAAACAGAACTGGTGGGAGTGGCCCCCCGAAGTTCTTAGGTTTCTATGTTTAGAGTAAAGATTACCCTACCCACAAAACGATCATTGATGACGTCATTTATGATGCCTTTGCCCTTCAGTTGGCACTGCACAGGCACCGCTTGGTTCTTCACTACATCTGTAAAGTGCATTGCCACCAGCGGGGAGGTGTAGTTAACCTGTAGGTGGAAGAACAATGAATTCTAAGTGGGAGGAGGGGCGGGGTTGTGGGGAAGGATAGCAGGATGGATGTGATTGGATGCTCAGTGCAGGATGGAATAACCTCCACAAAGGGAACTGTGTAAATCCCATGATGCCAAGTCACAGGTGGCTGAAGCAACTGAGATGCTCTCTCTGCCCTGGGACTTGGGGGAAATTACACGTTTCTCTCATAAGTCAATGTCAGTTGTCTGACTGTCCTCTGGGGAGAAGCAGTTCTAACTCAGCATGATATGGTTTTCTGGGTATCAGACCATGAATCAAACCAGAACTAGTATTTATTAAGTCTCCATGCTGGTGTTGAAGCCTTCACTGCCCCAAGACGCCAAGCAGGAGAAAAAGGAACCCGATTATTTGGGCATCATTGAGTGCAATGGTTAAGTGATTAGTCTGCTCCTGGCTCTGCCACTAATTGTCTGTATGACCTTGGGCAAGTCACTTCCTCTCTCTGAACCCTCATTTTTCTATCTGTAAACTGAAGGAGTGAGGCCACACCATGTTTGAGATTCCTTCAGATTTGGCAAGGAGTGGTTGGGATAGGAATTGGTGGAGTGAACTCCAGGTCTGGGCCAGCAGCTGTTCACCCCATTGTTATTACTACCTGCTGCTCCCTGATTCTCATTGATCCCAGTCAGCCCTGCCTCTGAGCCCTTTCTGACAGCAAAGACTAAAGGGGAGTACAGACTTACATGAGTCAGTTTGCCATAGTAAGGGTAGTAGCGGAGGTCAAAAGAAGCCGACTCTGGGTAGTAATTGATGGATCGGATGTCGTTTTCATCACCTCTCTGTAAGTAGAAGCAAGTATGTATCAGGTGGTGGGTCCCTGAGTTGGAGCCTGAGCTAAAGGGGCCTGAGGCCCAGGTAGAAACACTGTGTGTCCATCTCAGGAAGATCAGGAAAGCAGAGTGAGGCATAGCTCAGGCCAGACTTATTGCCAGAGGAGTGTTTCCAGGGAGAGACTGGGCTTTGGCTTTGCAGTTCAAAGAATTCTGAATAGAAGGCCCAGACATGGAAGGCTGAAGGTTCTCACTGTAGCTCTGTGCTGGCTCCTAGGAGACTCAGGCGGAAGGGCTCCGAGGGGCTCTAAAGGGCTTGCAGTACCTCGTGTTGCTCTGGCAAGAGGGCCTACCATGCCAGTCCCTCTGCAAAGAACCATACTGGACCTGGCACCCAGCCTTGGACTCTGGAGCCGAGGCAGGTGTAAATTAGAACATGCTCTGTAAATCCCACTCTACAACACCATGCACGTGGTGTGCTCGATTCTGATGGAGGTCAAACCAGGTGCACAGGGACACAGCCTGGACGTGGCTCACCTAAACGCGTGTCTCTGACCACATTCTCTGAGGGGCTTCATTACGGGGGTGGGGTCAGGAGGATAAGCAAAGGGGGAATGACTAAATAAACAAGTCCACCCTCATTTAACTTCTATGTAGAGTACATCATGTGAAATGCTGGGCTGGATGAAGCACAAGCTGGAATCAAGATTGCCGGGAGAAATATCAATAACCTCAGATATTCAGATGACACCACCCATATGGCAGAAAGCGAACAAGAACTAAAGAGCCTCTTGATGAAAGTGAAAGAGGCGAGTGAACAAGTTGTCTTAAAACTCAACATTCAGAAAACTAAGATCATGGCATCCGGTCTCATCACTTCATGGTAAATAGATGGGGAAACAATGGAAATAGTGAGAGACTTTATTTTCTTAGGCTCCGAAATCACTGCAGATGGTGACTGCAGCCATGAAATTAAAAGATGCTTGCTTCTTGGAAGAAAACCTATGACCGACCTAGATAGCATATTAAAAAGCAGAGACATTACTTTGCCAACAAAGGTCCGTCTGGTCAAAGCTATGGTTTTTCTAGTAGTCATGTACAGATGTTGAGAGTTGGACCATGAAGAAAGCTGAGCACCGAAGAACTGATGCTTTTGAATTGTGGTGTTAGGAGACTCTTGAGAGTCCCTTGGACTGCAAGGAGATCCAACCAGTCCATCCTAAAGGAAATCAGTCCTGAATATTCATTGGAAGGATTGATGCTGAAGCTGAAACTCCAATACTTTGGCCAACTGATGTGAAGAACTGACTCTGGAAATGACCCTGATGCTGGGAAAGATTGAAAGCAGGAGAAGGGGACGACAGAGGATGAGATGGTTGGATGGCATCACCAACTTGATGGACATGAGTTTGAGTAAGCTCCAGGAGTTGGTGATGGACAGGGAGGCCTGGCATGTTTCACATGGGGTCACAGAGAGTCAGACACGACTGAGCAAGTGAACTGAACTGACCCTCATCATAGTATGTCAGGCAGGGCTTTCTGCCCATGCGTTAGGTTTGCCCTAGATAGCTGAGGTCTGGAGGTAAGAGACAAATAGTGAATCACTACTAGCAAATCACTCACTCGGGTCGTGTGATTACTTCTATCAATATACTATAATGGCTTATTATAAACTGAACTCTCCTTAATTTATTCTAGTAATTACTTCATCCTGCTTGACTTCCACAAGTGGGTGTGGATTTGACCAGTATTGATTATTATAGAATGTATAATGACTCAATTTTTTTTTAAAAGACAGTTCTCAGCAAGGTTCGATGTAAGCTGAAAAATGAATGACTTCCACTAGGGAACTCTCAGTTCATTTCAGTCATCAGTCATGTCTGATTCTTTGTGACCCCATGGACTGCAGCACACCAGGCTTCCCTGTCCATCACCAACTCCCAGAGCTTGCTCAAACTCATAGCCATCAAGTTGGTGATACCATCCAACCATCTCATCCTCTGTTGTCCGCTTCTCCTCCCACCTTCAATCTTTCCCAGCATCAGGGTCTTTTCCAGTGAGTCAGTTCTTCCTATCAGGTGGCCAAAGTATTAGAGTTTCAGCTTAAGCATCATTCCTTCCAATGAATATTCAGGACTGATTTCCCTTAGGATTGACTGGTTCAATCTCCTTAGGGAACTCTATGCTATGCTACGCTATGCTAAGTCACTTCAGTCGTGTCCGACTCTGTGCGACCCCATGGACTACAGCCCACCAGGCTCCTCCGTCCATGGGATTTTCCAGGCAAGAGTACTGGAGTGGGGTGCCATTGCCTTCTCCGAGGGAACTCTAAGCAGGACTCAATCCAATTACTATGCTAGTTTAAGACTGAGTTCATCTTCATGGTTTATTTATGTATTCTAAAAAGTAATGAAATTTATTTTTGGTGAATGGTGTGTGGAATCAATTCCACCGTTTGTAGTCACACCTCTCATGTGTGTATGTTTATACATGTTCACATATATGTGAACAGAATGAATGTCCTTCCTACCTTGGTCACTGGGCAAGCACGGCCTGATCTTTCAAAGCTCATCTTCAGTGTCATCACCTCCCATGTGGAACTAACCTTTCCTTCCTTTATGTCTCCACTGCATCTGTATTACTTGACTGCCTTGATTTCAGAGACAGATTCATATTTATCTTGGCACTCCCAGCACCCAGCAGAGTACCTGGTATTTAATAAGTGATTCATACATTCTTGTTGAATGTGAACTGCTGCTGCTAAGTCGCTTCAGTTGTGTCCGACTCTGTGCGACCCCATAGATGGCAGCCCACCAGGCTCCCCCGTCCCTGGGATTCTCCAGGCAAGAACACTGGAGTGGGCTGCCATTTCCTTCTCCAACGCATGAAAGTGAGAAGTGAAAGTGAAGTCGCTCAGTCGTGTCCGACTCTTAGCGACCCCATGGACTGCAGCCTACCAGGCTCCTCAGTCCATGGGATTTTCCAGGCAAGAGTACTGGAGTGGGGTGTCGTTGCCTTCTCCATGAACGTGAACTACTGCTGAATAAATGCCACCTTTTGTTGCTTTCTGATCTGCCACCATCAAGACTGCAGTTTTGAGTGGCATTTCTGCTACTGAGAATGGGATTCCCTGGTTTCACTTATTTGTAAGACAGCTGCCCAGGACTGGGGGTACAGTGGCTGTTAGCAAACAGGAGGCAGCTACTGCCAGTTTAAGAAGCAAACCCAAGATCTAGGGCTTTTTC
Organism: Bos grunniens; assembly: GCF_055505025.1. NCBI lineage: Eukaryota > Metazoa > Chordata > Mammalia > Artiodactyla > Bovidae > Bos > Bos grunniens. Next base: position 141,625,371 of record NC_141194.1, read on the forward strand.
CTACAAGGGAGCTAATTGGCACAGATGAGATAGGAGTTAATGGCCCCTTGAAGGACAGTTAGTTAGCATATTAATGGAGTTCTGTTTATGCTTCCTTTGTAGTCATTTGTTATTGCGACACCCAGTGCCACTGGTCATTGCTGCAAAAAGTGAAATTCAGTTTTAAAACCAGGGACTAATGACTCTAATGAAAGCCGCTTGTTTAGTTCAAAGAAACAAGTAATTAGAGCTAAAAGCAAAAGTGTAAACAGAATCCCAATTAATGACTTGGCACATTGTTGTTCCCAGCTGTGGCCCTTAGCTGAGGTTCAGTCCTTGGCTTTCACAGGTATAAATCAGCACACACACACACACACACACACACACGAATACACATGAATGGAATGCTTTCTGGAAACAGGGAGGACTGAAGGTATAAATGGAGGCGTAGTTATGAAAAGATTAACCCTTTCCCTGACCCTTAGCCAACCGTCCATGGTAAAGCCCTTGGAAGAGATGACCCATCTTTTTGCACGAAACAGGTGTGCTAACAGTACTTATTCAAAAGGGCACTTTACCTGAACTTTGCAGGAAACCTTCACAGGGTCTCCACGCTCAGGACGAAAGCCAACAATCTAGCAAAAGAAAAAAAATTAACAGGTTTGACAGTAAAAAAGTAGGGCTTTTCTAAATCCCCCTAGAGTCATCACTTCTTTAGGCACAACCTTGATCTATTTGTCCTCTCAGAAATGTTACAGAAAGTAGAAGATGCAAAATATCTTCAAAGCTACACAGCTCAGCTTACTCCTTGTTTTATTTGTGGCTGATATTCATACAATGGTAACCGCAGCAAGATTATCTTGAAGGTGTAAAGAATGTACTGGTGTCAAGAGGAGAGCATGCCTAATAAGGCTCTGCCACCCCAAGGCATGGCAGGAGAGGAGGAAAATGCATTTCTTGTAATATAAGAATTGCCCCCCACACCACCTTCATGTCAGTCTCCTGTGCCAAACAGCTCAAGATCTCATTCCTGATACAGGCATCCAAGGGCAGGTTCAGGGGTGCTGGAGAAGAATCCAAATAGAAAGTGTTCAGGGAGAAAAGGAATTATTACTTGGTAGGTTTATCCAGTTGTTTGTATTACTGATGCTCTTGGTAAAAATGGCCAAGCTTAACAGTGTATAAAGACAGAACCCAAGAGACATGGAGTGGCCAGGGCCTTCCTACCCAACTCATCCACTTTTCATCGCCAGAGTATCATGGGCCAATATACCCGGTTCATCTTTAGAAGGATGCAAGGCTGTCCAGTAGAGTAGCCAAAAGTTGGGTCTTCCAGGCCAGAGCAGTTCTTCAGGAAGGAGCGCTTAAATTGGCAGGCCTTCTTGTCTTCATCCTCATCACCGTCTTGGATGAAGTACTGGCCTGGGGGACAGTCTACATTCATTTCCTCTTGAAGACTGTCATTGTAACCTAAAGCATGTGGGGGTGGCAAAGGGTCATGTTAGGTGCTGCAGAGAGGGCCAGGTTTTCAGTGGTTCTCCCTGGTTTCCTTTCCCCAGCTTACTTGTGCTCCTTTGAAAGCCCACTCAGTCTGTCTTAGACCCTGTGACCTGGCATCAGGGGCCCCAGGCCCTTCAACAACATCTCTCCCAAGAAGCCTTCTGGGCTAGTCCCCCTAGCCCACTTGGATTGCCTGTCCCCTTGCTTCTCATTCTCTTGGAACTTCTTCCATATCCGTCTCTGGATTGTATTATGTTTGTCGCTTTATAACTCTTCTCTATTTTCCATTATTTCTTTTCTGACATGGTAAATTGTAAACGTGGAGGGCTGCCTCTTCTATTAATACCTCTGGGAGAGGAAGAGGCACATAGTAGGCAGATTTTGGAAGAAGGACTGAGTCATATCAAGGCATGGGATATACATAGAGGCAGAACACAGGGGTTATATCTCTTTAAGTTCAGTCTAGGAAACCTCTCTTTGAGGTTGATCAGAGGCACCCAATGCAAAAAGGTGAAAACTGTATGTTGTGGAACAGGAGGAAGCAGGAGGAAGAAGAGGAGGAAATAAACCAGCTCATTCTTTATGGAGGGAAGTTAGCACTGAAAAGTAGAAACTTAGGTTGAAAGACAGGAAACAATGACAAACGTAGGGTCTCCACTGAGAGGTTGAGGGGTGAGGTCTTGTCTTCTGAGACCCGAGGCACTCAGAGTTAGTGTCCCTTTCCCTTGCATGGAATTTAGCATGTGCCCAAGGTACACATGGCTTTCCTGATAGCTCAGTTGGTAAAGAATCTGCCTGCAATGCAGGAGACCTGGGTTTGATCCCTGGGTTAGGAAGATCCCCTGGAGAAGGGAAAGGCTACCCATTCCAGTATTCTGGCCTGGAGGATTCCACAGACTGGGGTCCATGGGGTCGCAAAGAGTCTGACACGACTTAGCAACTTTCACTTTCAAGGTACAGGTATCAGGGAGAGGGCTGAAAAGGTCCATCTGTGAGCTGACTGGGCTACTAGATGCCATAGAACTGGGCTTTAGAAATGACTACATTATTCCCAGTTTGGTTCTCAATGATGAAATCCAGTTAGTCCTATTAGATCCAGCCTCCATGCATTTATGTTCCAAGTAGCTCAGTTTTCAGAGGAGATTGTGCCACCAGAGGTAAAACTCCAAAAGTACTGCTGGGCCCTTATCTAGACGGACTGTGACTTGGGCTTGATATTAGAAGCAACTGGGAATTTTAAATCTATTCTAGTAAATTTTATTTTTATTTATTTATTTATTTTTTTTTCCCGCGGCCCCCGCGTTCCCCAACTGTGGCTCGGGAGTCCGGAGCATCCCGGCGTCTTGGCCCCGGCGCCCGCCCTCAGGCCCCAGAAGCAGCGCCCAAGCTGCGCCCGCCGCTCCCGCACCTATTCTAGTAAATTTTAAATCTTAGTTATGGCTAAGCTTTTATTTTTCCTTTGACAAATCTACATTCAATTCAAGGTTTTGTTTTAATCTCTCTCTTTTTTTAATCTTTTTTTGAAGAATAAGAACTATGTTCAAATAACTTTCTAAATAGAAACTCTAATCACGTGTTCGTTGTTTCTCTTGAGGGTGTTCCTTTAAAAATAATGTGACATGGGCATGACCCCTTATTGCAAAATCTCTGTCCTCACAGGAATGAAATTGATACTCTGATGTCTATTTCAGAGATGTGTTCCTTTTAAACAGGGCATATTATCTACACTTAGGCACTAAAAAAATCCAATGCTTTTCCTAATGTTCCCCACCTCTGTCATCAGGTCAGAATTGATATTTCTGCATCTTCTCTCTTCTCAGAGGAATTTCCTCAGCAGAGATTCTGATAGTACATTTGCAATAGCTCACAAGCATTTTGAAAGAAGAGAAGATATTGTGCTGGCTATGATGCCCAAAACATTTTGGGGAGTCAAAAATGGGACTCCATGGATTCAAAAAGAACCATGCTCCTCTCATTTTACAGGTGAGGATTCTGAATCTCAGACTTAATCAAAATGACACTGATACAAAGCTGAATTTCTAATTCCTGGTCATATGGCAGCAGCAAAGAATTGTGAAAAGCAGCACTTCTTAAGCTTTAAAGGGTGTAAAGACCACCTACAGACCCTCATTCAGCAGGTCTGGGTAGGGCCTGAGATTCTCCCTTTCCAGCAAACTCCAAGTGATACTGATGTTGCTGGTCCCTGAATCACACTTTGAGTAGCAAGGGTGTCAAGAACAGAAACAAGGGTTTAAATTGAAATACTGGTTCAGCTACTGGAAGACTTTGATCAGATTTCTTCCCCTTTCTGAGCCTCAATTCCCCCATTTGTAAAATGAGGACAATAGACTCTGCGATGCAGGGTTAAAGTTCAGTGACAACATTTATGCATTTAAACAAGGCTTCCTATCATGTAAGAGAATCCTCTTCGTTCACTGCCTGTTCTGTAGGCCACCCCCATCACTTGGCTTCAGCCAGGCCAGGACAACCAAACCAGTCTGACGGGCTTTTCCTCCACAAATAATACGTGTAGTTACCCCATGGATTTACTTTGATAGCTGGAGAAATACAGAGACTGTGGGCTCTATGTTTAACCTTAACCAAGCTGCTGCCTCAGTTTTCACTTGCCCCTGAGAACATTATCTGATAATACTATAGAGATAGGCATCTTGAAAACACTGGCTATCAAAATGTTGGAGTGACTGCCACCCAGAGGTTTGTCCTCCAACTCCCTTTTGGATTGCTATTTAAATAAAGAGACTTAAATAAAGGCTTTTTAAGATGGATCATCCTTTAAGATGGCTCATCTCCAAGAAATGAATTCTCTCACCTTGAGAAAACACAAGAGGTAAGAGTCTTCCAGTTCTGGAGAACACTCTCCTTTTCTCATCACCACCTGCCCCCCCCCCCCGGAATTATCTTTTATAATTGATCATTATTGAGCCATCTGGATATGTCCAGGACATAACTAGGTGCTCTAGGGTATTCCAGAAGAGAAAGCAAGTTCTGTGTTCTAATGAATTTATCACCTTACTGGCTTATATGCTTTCATATAAACATGTAACTTACCATCTTTGGCTTTATATGCTTTAAGGCAACATACAATCACAAACCACAATAGTTTTGATTGTATCTACAGGTGCTGAGGGGGATGCAAGGTAACGAAAAATGAAAATGGGCAGTGTTAGTTAAGACTGGGATTTCAGAGCCAAGTGATTTTTGAGTTCCCACCCATCACCTTTCCAAAGATATTCTCACCATTCAGAGGCACTTACCCTGGAGAAAGCCATTTAGACTAATCACATAATGCTGCCAAGTGTCAGGTTCAGAAACGTTGAAGTTGAAGTTAAGGCTATGGGCGAAGGGTCTGATCATAACTCCTGGCAATGAAAACAAGTCTTGGATATATTAGCCCATTCTTGGGATAATTTTTGTATCAATTCCCATGAAACCATTCCCCCCAACCCCAACCCCAGGCAATCAAAATGAAAAGGACCATAATCTGCCAAGTACCATTTTACTTTTACTCCTAATAATTGAATCCCTAAGTCATTACCGGGAAAAGCCAAAGTTAATTGAGGCTGAACATGCCGTGCAAGCAGATTTCTGTCCAGGGTGTTCGGACAGCTCAGGGTATTTGGGCACTCACCAGGAGGCTTCACCCTCTCAGTGAAGGTTGGCATGTAAGGACTGATGGTCAGAAATAGCGTGTACATGCAAAGAGTGATCACAGCAGCCAGGGAGGCATAGAAGAAGAAGTAAATGACTAAGATCAGGCCTGCAGAAAAATCAGAGATGAGGGTGGTCAGTGCTGGCCAATAAGCCCTGTGTCTGCATTTGAACTCACGAATCAGAACCAGTGCAAACACGTGACATGGCTTTTTTTGTAATTCCCCAGATTCAGTATGTCCTTGCTTATTCAGATTTCACCGATTTGAAATTGGTGAGAATTGCGTCAGAGGTCTGATTGCAGTTTTACCTTTACAGCATCTCCGATGGAAGGGCTTGCTGAGCAAATGATGACCATGAACTAGATTATAGGGGAACAGAGTTTAAAGTACTGCAGAGGGCAAATTGCTTGGGAGTCCTCTGGGCTATGGTCAATGTCCTATGTACAAATCATTCTCTGCTATTCATTAAAGCAGGTGTCCTAAAGAGTTCTAGCCACCTGGTTCCAGTGATTATATATATTTGCAAGTGATGAAAACAGCATTTCTTTTCACATAGCCCATAATTCAAACTTTTGCTTCATTTCCATTGGACTTGCCTCTAATGAAGGCAAAGCAAGGTTTCACTTTATGTACTTCAAATCTTATTCATGTTTGGCAAAAGTTTAAGTGACTCTGATTTCAAAAAGAACACTAACACAGGATGGGGAATGAAGGAGGGGGCAACTGTACTTATTGATACCTGCCACCTGTGAGCTCTAACTGTGCACTTGGGCAAGTTATAGAACCTGTGGGCACCCCCCGATTCCTAGCAGATAAAATGGTGATAAGTTTAGCACTTCCCTCATATTCTGATCTGTGTCCCTAACAATATTTGAAATTCAGCCTTTCCTTCCATCCTGTGCTGATGCTACCATTTCCTAGCTGTTGGATGTTAGACGTGCTATTTACCTCTCTGGGCCTCAATTTCCTCATCTGTAAAATGAGGATAATAATAGTACTGACTTCTTAACATTGAATGATGCATATAAATAGCATAGCACAGAGCCTGGCAGACACTCAGTGCTCTATATATGACACTCTTCATCACTGTTAATATTATTATTGCCATGGTTTCCGGAGGCACAGTTGTGTGAATTCTCCCTCTGTGGGCTGGATCAGGACCAGGTTTGTCCCGGGATTAGGCAGCACAGAATGAGTGAGTAAGCATGCCCCTCTTTGGGGCCGTCTCAGAAAATAGCATCTAACTCTTCTCACAGCAGTACCATGATGTCAGAACTATGGATTTGAACCATATCATGAGCTGGAAACCAGAACAAACTACCTAACTCTGCTGTACCCCAAACCAAATCCAAATGTCAATTTTTAAATTGAACCATGAACCGAATAAAATTAACAGCCCCCAAAAGGAGTCGGGAAAAGGAGAAACAAATTCCTTAGGAATTTAACTGGAGGTGAACCTTTATGTTTTCTAAGATGCACTAAAGTGGAACTGGAATACAAACACCTCACTTCAGTTGGAGTCCCCAGAGAAGAAACAGCAGCACCTTGTGTGCCTGTGGTACTTGGCTGCTGCCCACTGGCTGGCCTGATGGGTTGTGCCCTCTGCCTCCTCCTCCATTCTCCATTGCTCTACCCCTGTCCTCATCCTGGCAACCCATCCACAGCTGGAACCATCCTGGGGGACCAGAAGGCTCAGTTTCATGGATGAAAGGAAAGCAATAGAAGACAGGTACATTCCTTGGGAGACATCTTCCTTCTTGCCGGGGATGTGTGGCTGGGAAGCTGTAGATGGGAGAATGGCACAAACAATGTGTCCCCTCAGCTTTGCCCAAGAGTCTGTGCCCTGGAGCCTGTGATAGGCTGTCTCAGCTACACTGTACCACCCCCACCCCCGGCAAAACCAAGCACTGTACCCACCTGAACCCATTGATCCCTCCAACCTTTTCTGCTCCAAATATCCAAATTTTACTTGGGCTGCTCCTCTAGGTAATCCAGGGTTCACCCCTGAATGCCCCACCCAAGCTTGGATAGACGATTATATCTTGAATAGACAAGATACCCTCAATCCCAACTCTTCAGTCCTTCCACTAAAACACCCCATCAGGTCCTGAGTCCTTTACCCATCAGGGCCTTGCTCACTGCTAAAGTTCATGAAGACAGTGTGGTGTTCTGGCAAGAGAAGGAACTCCAGTGTTCATCCAACCTGGGTTTGAGTCCCAGTCCTGCCACTTATTAACTGTGACTTTAGGTAAGTTACTTACCCTCTCTAAGCCTCAGTTTCTGCATCTGTAAAATGGGGACAATAATATTACTACCTCATAGACTCTGGTCAGTACCCAATAAAATAACATATAGCTCCTATGAATAGAGGTTGCCCAGCTATAAGAGGAAAAGCCCAGAATATAATAACAGGCTGGGTGAATATGTCTGTCATGTTGATGTCCAGGCTGGACAGGGTTAGTAAGTGCTTAATTGGCACCTAGTTCTCAAGCAAGAGGACAGCAAGGCATGTGGTGATCTGGGCATTAACATCACTATTTGCCCTTTGCCCAGGGTTAGCCTTCTGAGACCCACTTCCCAGAGGCCTGGATATGCAGTGTCCCCACTGGCACATCTCCCCTGGACACTCGAACCTTCCTCCCTTGTCCCCACATATTGGCTTATGGATTCTTCTCCGCAGGCACAATTTGGATCAGCTCATCTGGTTAAATTCCAATGGCTGTTTAAGGGTTAACGCGGGGCTTCCTCTCCCAGAACCACACTTGGATTTCACAAGGCCTGTTTTTTCAGTCCTCTTTAGGCAAGCCAGAGACAGCTGTGCCCCCTTTGGAGCCCCAGTGAGTGTCCTGCATTTGTCTGCAGCTTCCAGAATGTTGGAATGTTCCTTGAAAGGTACATTTGTTCCAGTCAAGAGTTGAGAGTTTGAGGGATGGGCAGGGGTGGGGTTGGGAACTGAAGAGGGGTGAAGGGAGGTGGGTGTTGTTCAGAGCCCCACACCTGCTATTCCCAATTCCAGGAAGCGGGGCTGGCCGTTTCACCCTGACTGAGCTGAATTAGAAACATCAGCTACAAAGGAGAGAATTCTCAGTTAAAGGGGCCTTTAGAAGGCATGAACGTCGACTTCAGCAATGTAGACTCTTGGCACTGGGGAACTCTTATTTCATCCATAGACTTAGCTGTTTTTTCTTCCATGGGGTAACTGAGTTCAGACCAGCAGCTGCTCTTTTCCTGGGATGTGCAGAGAGTGTGGCGAGTGTGAATTTTACCATAAGCTAAATCTCCTGAGAAGCATCAGCATTAAGAGTTCAAGAGGTGAGTAGGAGGGACCCTGGGAGAGGAGTGCTGGGGAAGCTGTGAAGTGACAGTGGTGGCTGCAGATGGACCGCAGTTCTGCCATGGATCAAGAAAAACAGGAGCTTGGGCTTAAATCGCTAGAAATGATCCCTTTAACCCATTTCTCTCTAAACACCCTGGAGCCGTAGAGCACCCACAACCTGGGGCCAGCGGCAGCCCTGGCTATCCTTCTCTGACGTTACGGGGTGAACTGATGAGACTCTACAAACCCTTGGTCAGGTTAGTAGGGACCTGAGTCTCGTATCCTAGGAATAGTCTTCTGCGTAATACTTTCGGTTTTACCATGTTCATATCTTACCAGAGTCTCAGGCTGCTCCTGTGAGACAGAAAGGGAGATACTGCTTCCCTTGTTTATCAGGTGAGGAAACTGAGGCTCAGAGAGGATAAATGATGAGCCCAAAGTTACAGAGAGAAAATGACAGGTCTGGGGCTTCCATAAAACCTGTGCTTTTTCAACTCATTCTTACTGTCTTTCTGCACTACAAAATGCTGTTGAGCCCAGTGGATTTCAGCTACACAATCGTCTGTTCACCCACTTGGAGTTTGTTCTGATGAGATCTGCCCATTATTTCCCTAGGCGTGGATCCGGTTACGTGAAGAGCTAAGAGAAGTTTGCAGACAAGCCCATCCAACGTGTGGTAAAGGAGTCCTGGACGCCAAGCCGAAAGCAAAGGACACCCGACTGGGGCATTGGGACCACTGGGACTTACTCCAACTCTGACCTGTTCGGGCCAGAGATGTCCTTTTCTCCGGATCCCACAGGTATTCATTGACAATCTGCAGTTTCCGCCACCAGGCACTGTCTGTTTCCTGACTGTGACTATCTTCCTCCTCCTTCTCCTCCTCTTCTTTCTCCTCCTCTTCTTCCTCCTCCTCCTCCAAATCAGGTACCACCATCACCCTAGCCTCCTCTTCTGCTTCTTCCTCTTCATCCGCTAAGTAGTTCTGGTTCACTTCATCCTGATCATCCTGAAACAGTGACAACACACAACCCCTTTTTTTGGAAAAGAAAATTTCCCATGGCACATCCCACCAGCCAAAATAAATGAAAAACAACTCAATATTTGGAGATGCTTCAGGTGTCCACTTACCCAGAAACATACCTGTTGTTACAAGAGGCAGATTTCTTTCTCTCTTGCAGGAAATATTATTTCTATGACCCATTTTGACCCAATATTCTTTCCATAGAGGTGCAAGTGTTATTCTCAGCTGCAGGCATTTCGGTTGTTCCCCTAGGACTGTTCATGTCATTACTCTGTCCTGGGGCCATGGCTTCCTGTTAACTTTGGCCTGTCAGGGCAGACTGAGCTCAACACTGGAGGATGGAAGAGTTTTAGACACTTGTGTCTGTGATGGCACATTCTCAGTCCAAGGCAGCTTTGTCCTAACACTCTGGATGCTTTCAGCTGCTCACCCTCACCATCCTAAGTTGTGGCTAAAAATAGCTTGGAATAGACATCAGGAGGAAAAGCCAGCTGCTGTACCCCTCCTCAAAACTTAGACTGTCTTCCCCACAGAAACCAGAGATTGGGGGTGCAGTTCTTTGCTGCTTCTCTGACTATTGCCCATGCTTGAACCTCTGCCTGCCAGAAGCAGGTTGGACGGGCCACCTGAGTGCTGGGATGGCAACTGATATTTCCTTCGTCTTCCCCACCCCCAAGCCCGTACCCTTGGCAGAAATCTGGGCACGTAGGAAATGCTCAGCACATATTTGTTGATTGACTGATTGCAGCCATTACTTGAGATCTGAAACTGTAATCTTCTCCAAGTGGTTCTAAGAAAATTAAACAAAAAAGAGAAAAACCCAGACTTCACCAAATGGTATTTCAAATGCCTCCCAGCCACAGGCTGGCGAGTTGGATCTCTGCTCTTTGTGGGTCTGCCAAGGCTCATTGCAGCAGCAGAAAATGAGGCCACCCTCCCTTCTCTGTGCTGTCCAAATCTGAAGAGCGGCAGGGCCTGTGCACCTGTTGGGGGGATGTATCCAGTGATAGAGGCCAGGGGCTCCATGCCGCCCTCTCCCTGCCTGATTCCTCAAAGGCCATTTAGAGGACACTCAGCTGAAAGGGCTGACGTGGGGGGCGGGGCGGGCCAGAGAGCTAGATTGTTCAGGATCCGTAAAAGTGATACAGAACGACAAGGCTCTACTCTCAGCATTCAGTCTGCCCAGTGCTGTCTAGCTCTTGATTACAAGCTCTCTTGAATTGCTCTCTAATTTCTTCAAAGGTACAGTCTTATGTCACATGTGTATCAGACCTGACAGGGGCCTTGAAGAGTCACTTGTCCACGTGCGGCCCAGAGAGGCAACAGGATGTAGCCAGAATCATGCAGCTAGTTCAACGATAGAGCAGACAGTCTCTGAACCCATGTCTTGCAATATCCCTGACAATGATGTTTCTCTCCTACCACTTTGAGCGCAAAAGCTGAGAGGTGGTTGAGCAGATTGACAGAGCACAGCAATATGTTAGATTCTGTGTTCCCAAGAGGCTGAAGGTGCTCACAACTGGAGATTTCTAACTCTGACAAGGACTCATGGGATAAGGCTTAGGAAAATAACCCCCCATCACTCAATGTTAAATGGATTAATACATGTTCTTGAATCTCTTTCACTTGTGTGTGAACATAGGTACCCATTTGACCTCCAGAATTACATTCTGAGCACCTGGGGTGGGGGTGGGTGGGACGGGGCGGTATTTTCTAACTCCTTGATGACCCTCCACAGCATGGAGCCCACAGCTAGGTAACCAGTGGGCACCAAACAAACATCAGTGATAACTGCCTGACTGAAAACTCCTGAACCATGCCCTCGCCTAGGCACTCATCCGGACTGTAGTGGGTAGTCAGTCATCCTGGCCTCCAGAGAATCTGATCTAACTGAAAATCTCAGAGAATTTGAAGTATAACATTTCAAGGTGAAGGAGTTTCTATTCCCTTTATATTTTCGGGAAAATCTCCTTTCCTCTCCTAGTCGCCTGTTTTGCCTGCTCTCCACCCCTGCTCCACAGAGGAGGCAGCTGGCTTTGGCCTCTGCCTGATCTTATTTGTAGATATGAGCTTTCACGATAATCCCATTAAAGATGGCTTGTCATTAAAGCTTTACCCTCCCGGGAAGAATTAACCTTCTCAGAGCTAATTTCCCCACAGCTCTCACACTGCCTGGGCTTCAGGAACCGCAAATATCTTTCCCCCTTGCCCCAGCTTCCATGTATAGGAGAACCTCACACTGTACAAGAGGGGCGCTTTGGGGGCAGCTCAGTGTTTCATGGAACCCAGTAGGGAACACTTTTGTAATGAGAGGGCCTGTTTTTGTCTGTTTCCTAAAGTGGCACTGACCTCCTGTGATAGTGTGTGTGAGTGTGCAGAGATGGAAGAGTGGGTGTGTGCCCTAAAAGGAAAGAGTCTGAAGGGCAGAACATGGCTCCATTTTGAGCACTCTAAATATATAAGCATATAAACAAATACATAAACAAACAGTATGACCCGGAAGATAAATTTGTGCCCTGCGTTGAGTGACACCCTGTAAACATTCGAATGGTTGATTAATTTTGAAAGAGACATTAGCACACAGTTATTCACTGCATCAAATCCTCTCTTTGTAAACGTGATCAAGTGTTCCCAATAAAGCAAGATCCCCTGATGCATTTAAAATCCAAAACGAGGGGCAGATAATTAAACTTGTACACAACACTTTAGCAGCATTATAGAGAAAAGAATCCAAATAAGGAATGACTTTGTATGCCCTACAGACTATGACTGCTCTGAGAACTGGAAGGGACTTTGGGGAACGTCAAAAGAGAGATTCTACAAACCATGGCTAGAAAGTTATGAGAAGCCCTCCACAGGTTGGTATGGGGTTAGATTTGTGTCTTCCTCTGCAGGCTGTTGAGAGTCTCCAGTTAGCTCCTTGGTTGGGGAGTGGCCATTCCCCAAGAAAAATGGATTAAGCTTTGTTTCTTCCTGAGGCTCGGATCACAGCCCTCTCTGGGGGAGATTTCAGAATATACTTCTCAGCAAAAAAAAAAAAAAACACTGCATATGGCATATACTCATGATTTCTAGCAAAGTAAATGCAAGGAAACTTTGGGTTCAAAGAAAATTTTAATGCACCCTGGAGATAAATGGTGACATTGCAGGTGGGGTGTGTGAGTGTTGGGCAGGGTGGGGTGGCAGGCAGGAAGGCCATGGGTGCTGGAGGGTTAGGGAGTTGCATGCTGCAAATATGAAAGAGCATAGGATGAGAAGTGAGGAAACCTGCATTCTCACTTCAGCTTCTCCAGTAAATGGCCAGGACCTCCCGTGCCCTGAGCCACAGCAGTCTCCTTACGTGATGAGGGATTCTAGAGAAACGATGTCTAGGACTGCTCCCAGCTTCTACCTAGTATTCCAGTATTTTAGCTATAGCTTGGAATTTCAGCTTTAGAAAAAGAGTAGCTGGGTTCCTCAGAAGCTCCCACCCAAAGGGACTGAGACAACTGGGTAGGCAAATGCCTTTCCTTTCCTCTTTCCCTTCCCTTCTCTCTTGACTCCATTTCTTGCTATTGGAATGAAACCTCTACTCCCAGACTCCAAAAGGTCTGTTCAAATCCTAGACTCCTACGAAAACATTGTAGAAGACGCCTTCATTCTCTGGCATCTCCCCTGTCCCTTATCTTTGTTGCACAGGAGAAGGGCTTCCTCCTTCAGTCTAGCCACTCAGGGTGCAGTGGGGTCCCGGGAGTCACTGCTCACGCTTGAAACCCTGGGCTTCCTTAAACTTCACTGTTTGTGCCCATCCTAAAGAGAAGCAGCCGTGAGTCATGACCTACACACCCCCCACCCACCCCATTCTAAAGGGACAGCAAAAATATTCTGCTTCCCGGGACTCACAAGTCTGTAGCGATAACCGTAAGGCAAGGCCGGAGCCCTTCTGGACCGGAGCTGCCTTCTCATGGCTGTGCAGTGGGCAGAGGTGCGGCAGAGGCAGGCGAGTGGGGGAGAGCTCCGGAGCTGCTGCTGGTACAGGAGACACTGGTTGCTGGGGCTACTTGGCGCCTAGTAAAAGTGAACCCTCCTGGCATGAGCCCTTCCCCAAAATAATCTAACATGCCCCTCTCTCATTGGTTGGCCCCTTCTCTGAATCAAAGGAAAGCCCTTATGGAAAAGCAAGCTCATCATTACAGGGAGGGGGAGATATTCTGGGTCACAAGGATGAGTGACTCGCCCCCCCCCGCAGCTTCACGTCTTCCCACTCCCTGCCCTTCTCTAGCGCCTGAGCTACTATGGGCCCAATGGCAGTCTTCAGTTGTGTCCTTCTCAGTTGAGAGCTGGATATCAGTGCATGCAGGGGGTGGGGCCTGGGTGGGAGTTGGGGGTGAGGGGAGTTGGCCAAGAATAACTTTCTTTTTTCATAAGGCTGATCTCATGCAAAAGGATCTAAGGTGTCAGGAAAGATTCCCTTTGCTCTCCCCACCTCCCCTGCCCCACACTAAGCCACATATAATATTCCTTATTTGTGTCAATCCACCAGCCCCTTAAATATGGATTATTCATTTTAGAGGCCAGGCTCCTGCTTGGCTCCTCCCGCCCACCAAAGAGGGCCTTGGATATAAAGAAACCTTTTTTCTCTCCCACATGTCAGAATGGCCCCATCAGCACTGCCCCTTACACACACACCCCTTGGAATCCTGGCCAAATTTCTGTAGTGGTTGAGATCTATATTTATCCCTTAGCATCAGGGCAGGGAACAAGCCAGAACTTTGCAGTGTCGGTTTCCCAGACATATATAACTCCTGAAGCCAATGTGGGATCCACCAAAACAAAAATTAGTAGAAACAGCCAAGAACATTATATAGCAGTTTTGGTCTGTTTGGTTCACCCCACTGGAGCCTGGGTAGGTAAAAGGCCTGGGAGGAATATATGATCCTTCACAAATACCCTCCCCCTCCCATCACACCCAGGTGACTGAGAATGTTGCAGGCATTGAGATTCTGGGCATATTGATAACCAGGAAAATCAGCCCAACCACTTAGAAAGATCGATTTATTCATAATGCCAAACCTAGGCTGTTCTGATGAACACAGCTTCAGTAGTGGCTAATTTAAAATAAAGACTCCATTTACTAGAACGTTACTACTCAGGATTCTTCTTTAACAGTCTCCTCTGATACCCTCGTTTGACGAGAAAGAGAGCACTGACAAAGAAAAGAGAAACTCATTCCTCTTTTGGGATTTCAATGAAACCAAATTTTTTCCAGGGGTTACCCTGGTCTCAGTAGACATTGAGCTTTACCTCTTATGCTTTCTCCACTTGAACTTTGTGTGTGATTCCTGATGTTAAGTATATGAGAAACTTGAAGCTCTTGGAAGCCTTAAAAACCAAACAAAGGATAGATACATTGGTCTTGTCTTACTAAGGCAGAAAAAAAGTATACAGTTATGTTCAGTTCAGTTCAGTCGCTCATTTGTGTCCAACTCTTTGCGACCCCATGAATCGCAGCACGCCAGGACCAACTCCCAGAGTTCACTCAGACTCACATCCAACGAGTCAGTGATGCCATCCAGCCATCTCATCCTCTGTCGTCCCCTTCTCCTCCTGCCCCCAATCCCTCCCAGCATCAGAGTCTTTTCCAATGAGTCAACTCTTCACATGAGGTGGCCAAAGTACTGGAGTTTCAGCTTTAGCATCATTCCTTCCAAAGAAATCCCAGGGCTGATCTCCTTCAGAATGGACTGGTTGGATCTCCTTGCAGTCGAAGGGCCTCTCAAGAGTCTTCTCCAACACCACAGTTCTAAAGCATCAATTCTTTGGTGCTCAGCTTTCTTCACAGTCCAACTCTCACATCCATACATGACCACAGGAAAAACCATAGCCTTGACTAGACGAACCTTTGTTGGCAAAGTAATGTCTCTGCTTTTGAATATGCTATCTAGGTTGGTCATAACTTTTCTTCCAAGGGGTAAACGTCTTTTAATTTCATGGCTGCAGTCACCATCTGCAGTGATTTTGGAGCCCCCCAAAATAAAGTCTGACACTGTTTCCACTGTTTCCCCATCTATTTCCCATGAAGTGATGGGACCGGATGCCATGATCTTCGTTTTCTGAATGTTGAGTTTTAAGCCAACTTTTTCACTCTCCTCTTTCATCTTCATCAAGAGGCTTTTGAGTTCCTCTTCACTTTCTGCCATAAGGGTGGTGTCATCTGCATATCTGAGGTGATTGATATTTCTCCCGGCAATCTTGATTCCAGCTTGTGTTTCTTCCGGTCCAGCGTTTCTCATGATGCACTCTGCATATAAGTTAAATAAGCAGGGTAACAATATACAGCCTTGAAGTACTCCTTTTGTTAGCAAAATTTAAAAAATCAGGAGTAGGGAGTACCATTATTCACGGTAGCCAAGGTACAGAAAGAGCCTGAGTGCCTTGTCAACAGATGAATGGACAAGGAAGGTGTGGTGTATATACATATATATGATGGAATATTGCTCAGCCGTGATAAAGAAGGAAATTCTGCCATTAATAACAACATGGATGGACCTTGAGGGCATTGTGCCAAGTGAAATAAGTCAGACTTAGAAAGACAAATACTGTATGATCTCACTTATATGTGGAATCAAAAGCTCTGGAAATCTAATGTGTGACATGGTAATTGTGGTTAATAGTACTGTGTTATATACTTGAAAGCTGCTAAGAGAGTAGATTTTTCGTGTTCTCATCATAAAAAAGAAATAGTAATTATGTGATGTGCTAGAGGTATTAGCTCACCCTATGGTGGTAATCATTTTGCAATATATATGTGTATCATGGATAAAATCACGTTGTACACCTTAAACTTACATAATGTTGTATGTCAGTTATATCTGAATAAAGCTGAGAGGAAAAAAACCCACAGTAGGAGACAAAAGGGGGTTTGGATTAATGTGAACTCAGGTAACAAAATGTTCCATTCTCCAGAATCTCTCATTCCCTAGCATTCTGGGTGATTTTGGGTTTGCCATATACTTAAGATATTTGCAATGTACTTAGCCCAGGCTGCCTTCTGGAATGCCAGCTGTTGGGTGGAGTACAATAACAAAATCCCATAGGATCTCAAAGACAGAAATCTGTCTGAGCTCACACTCAGAAGACTAAAGGAGAAACCATTCCTGCCAATTTTGGAAAAAAAGCAATCTGCTTAACAGGACAGCAGAGGAGCCAGAAGTGACCAATGGAGCTGCAAATGAAGCAGTGGCTACAGAGGCGAGAGAGGAGGGAGAAAGGAGAGGCTTTGAATTTGATACCGAGTTCAGAGGCAAATGATTCAAGTCAGTCCTTGTGCACAGATGTTAGCAGCTGCTTCTGTAAGCCCCTTTTCCTGCTTGCCTGCCTCAGTCAAACCACATGGCTGCTGACGGGGAACAGAAACAATCTTAGGACCTGGTCGTCCTGTTCCCAGGAAGGAAGAGAAGGTAGCACTTTTGAGAGATTGTTTCCTTTTGCCAGGAGAGAGGCTAGTTTATGGCATCTGTTCTTGTGAGCTATTTACACAGTTGGGTGTGGTTGGGGAGTGGGATGTGTCCCTGCCTGGAGTTTGGCTAAGTCCTCGGGGAGACTCTAGAAGGTCATATGCAGTGGCATTATGAGTACTGCCTAGAACCCCAGTCTCTCCCAGTGACCTTGAGGACTCTGAAGTCACGGGTGAGGGAACTCCAAGCTGGCCGAGGAGCTGAGGCTGCCATGAATGCTGCCCAGCATAGGGTGTCAACTTCAAAATTCGTGGAGGAGGGGGAACTCATTCGAGACTGCAAAGATCAGGGAAGGCTTCCCAGAATAGGCGGGGTTTGGGCTGGACTTTGAAGGGCAGTCCTTCAAGCTGGAATGGCTACTGCTCGACTTTGATGATGCCAGTATGGTCCCAGGTGCCCAAAGTTCCCCCTCCCGAACAACTAACCTCTGAGTAGTGGCCAGCAGGCGTGGCCAGCGGGCTCACTGGCTAAGGCCAAAGGGTTTCTTTGACCTGAATGGTCCAGATAATGGCCCCGGATCCTTATTTCGCTGGGTTCCAGGAAGAACCCTTAGCGCATCACATTCCTGAGCAGTTTCCATCTGTCGAGTACAGTTATACAGTGAGAGATGCTTTCATTTCGAGGGACTGAGGGCCCTAAGTTGGTGACTGTATCAGCCTAGACCCCTGGGGGAAAAATGAAGGCTTGGGAAATAGTGAGGTCCTTGTGGAGTTTCAAGCCTATTTCCAGTGGCTAAAAGGCACTAATGAGCATAATGCAGGCAAGAGATGTTGGTTCAAACAAACAACTAATTGGAATTAAGAGAAGAAGTGTGCAGAGGCCCCTAATGAATGGATATGCTAATTGGTCTTCTTTGCTAGCCCCTTGGGCTTTGGCTGTGACATAGACTAGCCTATTAGACGCCTGCTCTGTAATAGCTGCTGAATGCTGGGGCCCTTTATTGCCATGGTAACATTGATGTCGAGAGTCTAGCTGAGCCCCGGATCTCTTAATTTACTACTCAGGCGGCTACAATTCTTTGGGTTTTATTATTCTTCGTGCCCCGGGTGCCAGAGTGGCAGTGAATCATGCTTATTCATCCTCTGCACCGCCCACGGTGTCTTTGAATAAGTCAGGGTGTCTCTTACTGTGGGTGATGAGCAGATTATTAAGTTCGAGCCTATTTCTGCCTTTGCTGCACTAGTGCCTCTCAGAAACCAATGTACCTCTCTAACCACTTGCTTCCTTGCTGTGTCACATGGCTTTTGGCAAGCTGAGTGATGGCACTGCAGTGGGCTCACAGCGGCCCAGCCTCCCAGGAGCTCTGTGCTTGCTTGCCAGGTGGGGTGGGGTGGGGGTGGGGGGAGCAGAGCAATACAGGTGGGACAGCAGCAGCTGGGAGAGTGATTCTTGCAGACCCATGCCATCCAAAGGGGGCAGTCAGAGGGGGAGTTTGGTCACTGCAGAGAAAATCCTGTCTGGGCACTGTGGTGCTGGAGGTTTCAACCTCTCTAGGGTTGGGGGACAAGCCTGTATAGAAAAGGAGATCCCTTATTCTGAGTGACTGCAGAGGAAGGGAGCAGCCCCCTAAAGCCAGGAGTTACTAGGAGGATGGATTTCGCTTTATTTTATAAGAGATCATTGTGGGAAAAAAACGCTGGTCACAGGCACCAGCTGCCTCTGAAACTTTCGCATAACTTTATCTGCATTGTTGTTGTTTAGTCCCTCAGTCGCGTCTGACTCTGTAGCCCTCCAGGCTCCTCTGCCCATGGGATTCTCCAGGCAAGAATAACGGAGTGAGTTGCCTTTTCCTTCTCCAGGGGATCTTCCTGACCCAGGAATTGAACCCAGTTCTCCTGCCTTGCAGGCAGGCAGATTCTTTACCTCTCAGCCACCACAGAAGTCCCAACTTGTCACTGGAGCTGCCCAAACTTTGGTCTCTGAGTAAGAGTTGTTCTGAGCATTGCGGCCAGGGGGTGAAGAACAGAAGGAAAGGTTTGCTAGATGACCTCTTAGGACTCCTCCAACTATGGAATCTTTTGTGTCTATATATGACGTTGTTTAATTTGTCAGGACATATGCTAAACTTGGATGATACTTTATATGTATGTGTGCTTGCTTTAACAGCACATGTGCTAAAATTGGGATGATATTCTATATGTGTTTGTCTGTGTCTATCTCCAGCCAGAGATGAAATCTTGCAACAGGTGCAGAAATATTTTCCTGACACCCCTGTCACTAAGAAACGGGAAACCTGAAGCTAAAGATAAATCATTCAAATAACCCCCCTCCCCAATTACAAATGCCTCTTACTAGCAGGAGAGAGTCTTGGTTTCTGTGGTTTTGTTTTCTTTTTTTCATTTCACTGCAGCACTTGACTGGGCATCCTCATGGGAGAATTGGAAGACTAGAGAAAACTGTGGGCTACACAAATTTGGAGCACCTTTACAAGGTTTTTTTTAATTGTTGTTGTTCCTGTTTATTGGGAATGGAGGGTGTAGGGTGTGAGCGAGAGTTTTTCTTGACCTAACTAGAATCTAAGAGGTAGCATTTTCCCGTGACAGGCTGGACAGAGCACTGTAAACCTAAAGGCAGTCAATCAAGTGTGCAAAGCACAGAAAGGGGCTGTTAAGCAACACCGGTCTTTTCCACCAAAGCCTGCAAGCCTGTTGATTATCAAGCAGCAGCCTTTCCCCACGCAAAGGACAATGATATTAATCCAACCTGAACCCACTCTGGATTCAGCAAGCACCAGTCAGAAATCACAGGGGCTCTCAGCTGCCTCTTAAATCAAAATCAAATTCATAAGCAAGAGCTTAAGTTCCCTCCATCAATATCCCTGTTCGGTTACTCACTTGCTGCAAGACCACAGGAATGCCAGTTGATCTCGCTGTTCTCCATCTTGAAAGATAGTAAGTCCAATGTCCCTGCTTCCTCATGCTTAGGGATGCTGTGGGCCTAGAACTCTTCAGAGGAAAATGGAAAGAGAATTCTGAAGTCAGTGGGATTCTTGCTCATTAGGGAATAGAACTGAGTGTTTAAAAGCATATGCTTTTTAATTGGTACTGGATTTGAATCCAGTTCCCACTTTTTTTTCCTACTATGTTTTAATTTATTAATTGAAGGATAATTGCTTTACAAAACAGTTCCCACTTTTAATAGCTGTGTAACCTTGGGGAAGTTGCCTCACTTCTCTGAGCCTCGTTTTTCTCATCTGTAAAGTACCTCATTGGCATAGGATCAAATGATGTAATTTACATACAGTGCTTGGCTTAGTTCACCCCACTATTATTATTATTTATAATGATAAATATCAAATAAACAAAAATACATTGTCCATTTTCAAGGACTCTTCCTCACAAGGCCAGTGACCTGAGTAAGGGGAGCAAGCTCCCTTGGGTTGTAGGCAGTGCCCCCATCTGGTTTACCAATGTCTCTCAAGCTAGGGATTTGGAGCCAGGCAAGAGGGAGAGGGTTTTTGGAGGTGGAGTGAGAGGTAAAAGGTGAAGGCTGACATGCTAAGCCTGAGGTATTTTGGAGACAGAGCAGGCCTTGGAGGATCCTCATTCACATCAATCACACCATGGAAAACAGTGGTTCAAACTTCAGTGAACTCAAGAATCACCATAAGAGCTCGTGAAATATGCTTATTCCCGATTACTCCTCAGATTACTTATTAATTGCAAAGGAAACATGTACCTTTTCAAAGAAGAATTCTAGAAGACACCACCTTAAATAAGGGATCAAATTTAGCATCACCAATAACAGGGCAACGGCATATGAACCTCCCGATGTGACATGCTGGGAAGTAAACAACATTAGTCCTGTAGTATTCTTGCCAGAGATGTTTAATACGAATCTAATCATGAGGAAACAATCAGACAAATCCAGACAGTAAACAAGGCAGCCAACTTGGACTCTTTAAAAATATCAGTATCATTAAGGAAAAAAGCCAAATGTACAGTTCTAGAATCTAGATTAGCAGGAGCAGAAAAGACAGTAAAACAAACTCCATGATTCTTGACTGAATTACAAATAGCTAGGATGTTTGGGAGATAGTTTGAGAAATTTTGATATGAGTCAATATTGAATAATGCTATTTTGTCAATGTTACATTTCTTGGATGTGATAATGGTATTATTATTTTGCAAGGGAATGAGAGAATGCTCTTGTTCATAAGAGATACATGCTGAAATTAGATGCAATTTTAGATGCAAAACTTTAGATGCAAAGTGGCATGATACTTGCAATTAAATGTCAAATGTTGTAGCCAAATACATACAAATACATACATGTTTTTATGTGTGTATATGTGTTTATATAGAGACAGCATATGTGCAAATCTAAAATGTTACTGTCCTGGTTAATTTCCAGGAAGGATATGCTGTTATTCATCATAGTTTACTTTCAGATTTTTCCAAATAAAAAGTTGGGGACAAAACATAAACCGTTTCCTACAATTCCATCCTTCCCAGATATGCCTTCTCATATCCCCAACATCCCTTGAACCCAAGTTCTTAGATGCCTAGTATCCTCTACCCCATAACACCAGGAGATAGCTGCAGTTAAGGAGACATGAAATCAGGGAAAGCATCATGAAGGCAGCTACACCTGAGCTTGGCCTCCAGCATTGGAGCAGGATTTTGCTAAACAGAGATAGCAGGAGAAGAACTTTCCAGAAGGAGATGATTACTTGAATGAAGCTTGAAGAATATAGAACAGAGGTCCTCAACTTTAGTGGACACAGAGTTATATGAGGAGATTTTACCTATGCAGACTCTCTGATCCCAACTCCAAAACTCTCATTCTGTAAGATTGAAATAGAGCCCATAAATTTGCAGTTTTAAAACACTAAAATGGGTCTCCTGCAGGGGTCTGAGAACCATGATTTGGGAAAGACTGGCACGGGCAGCTGCCTATTCCACACGCACACACAGAACTGGCCCTATCTCTCTTGTGTTCAGTCGAATCTCTCATAGGTGGATTGTCACCAAGGCTGATGTAAACCTTTAGGGGAAGTGCTCTTTATTAGACCTGTCAGTCATGGTGCCTGCCGTGTCCACTATTGTACTCACTGCCTCCTGGTCAGGAAAGCAAATCCAGCTAGTTGTGGCCTCTGGTGACCTTGACTGTAGCAGGATTGGGCCCCCACAATTTGGTGACAGATAAGCATGTATGTGCATGCTAAGTGGCTTCAGTCATGTCCAACTCTTTGAGACTCTGTGGACTGTAGCCCGCTGGGCCCTTCTGTTCATGGGATTCTCCAGGCAAGAATACTAGAATGGGTAGCCATGATCTCCTCCAGGGGATCTTTCTGACCCAGGGATCGAACTCACATCTCTTATGTCTCCTGCATTGGCAGGCAGGTTCTTTATTATTAGTGCCACCTGGGTAGCCAGGCACTGCTGCTGCTGCTGCTAAGTCGCTTCAGTCATGTCTGACTCTGTGCGACCCCATAGACGGCAGCCCACCAGGGTCCGCTGTCCCTGGGATTCTCCAGGCAAGAACACTGGAGTGGGGTGCCATTGCCTTCTCCGAGCCAGGCACAGTTCTGTTCAATAGGATTGACAGTAACAAGCTAAAGCAGTCAGACCAGCAACCTGTGGCACTGTTCCTATAGACTACAGAGGGAGAATTTCCCAGTCCCTGGCAAGAGAAGACTAGAACAGACTTCCAGAGGGAATCAGGGATGTTGTATAATAACATGATGCTGATGACTAAGCCACTTTGGAATCTAGTGGTTCTCTATGCTGTGTGTGTCTTCACTATAATCTTTTCTCAAGGTCTCCTAAGTAGACCTCTGTTATCTAAGATAAAAGAAGTAAATTAATGTGCCTTCTCTGAGGTTTCCAGTTCTTGGAGAATTGCTAATGCCCATGCTAGCAAGAAGGAAACTGTCTCTATGGCACGTTGCTGTTCACCTGAGGAGCCTGCAGGACTGAAATAAACAAATTGTTTCCTTGTCTCTGGCCTCTTTCAACAGATCTACAACTCAAGAGAAACCCTGAGCCCACGTGCTGGAGACTCTCCTTATCTTACAGATGCCTGCATCCCAAATGCCTCCCTTTCTTGTCCCCAGTTGTCCATGCTTGGTTCAGGATGGTGGCAACTCCAAGTTGTGTAGCCCTTTTCTGAACTGTTTGCTTCCCACCAACCCTGGCTCCAACCCAAGCAAAGCCCAGCTTGGTAAATCCACGCCCAGAAGTCAAGGAAGTGAAACAGTCCTCCTCTGTTCAGATAGAGCAACAGCTGCTAGAGGGGGTCAGGCAGGGGATAGCTGAAGGCTGTGGGGAGGTTTTGTCTACTACTCTGCCAGGGGGCCATTCGGCCAGAAGACCAGTTATCTGGCTGGACTCTTAGGCCCAAAGACACCTATATGTCAATTTTGCATGCAGAGAATTCATGCAAAAGAAGAATTCATGGTCCAGTCAGACTTTAGGACACCCAGTCCCCAGCTCTGTGCAGTGCACCAATCCTTACAACACCCTTCTACCCTGTCTCTGTGGAAGGAAGCATGACATGTCTAGGCATGGCCCTTTCTTCTGGTAGGATGACAGAAGCTGTCAAAAGGAAGAATCCTCATCCTACCCTTCATCCTACTCTTCTACCTCCTGGAAACTAGGACACCAGCCTCTGAACTCACTAGAATATGCAAGGTATGGAAAGGGATGGTAGCCCCAGATCTGCTATGAGTGCACAGCAGAATGTTGAACTGCTTAGTCACTTAAACTTTTTGGACCTATTTCCTCAAAGGGCTCTTGTGAGGATGGCATATGATCATTCTGGTGCAAAATCTAGACAAATCATTAGGTCTTCTGGTAGACCATTCCTCTGGGGACATGATCAGGGGAATGACCTCACTGCTCCCCAGCCTCTGAATTCCCCTCTCCCCAACCCTGTGCTGGCAGCTGTAGCTCTAACTTTAGTGAATACAGAGAATGATGGCCTGACATGCCAACACTGTTGAAGATCAAAAGAGTTTGTAGATAATAAGAGCAAAAGACCTATATGAACAAAAGGGATATTTGGGACTCCTGAGATTAGGAATGTCTACTGAAACCACTTTAATACAATTATTTCAGGGGTTCAAAACATATGGAAAATGGGATCTTGGGGTGCCACCATTGTATGCCCTCTGAACTACTACCTAGATGGCCCAGCAAGGATATAGGAGCCCCGGGGCCTTGTGATGTAAAGTTTGGCAAGTATCCTCCAAAGCCCTAAACCTAGCTGGTTATTTATTTAAATTTATTAAAATGTGCATGTTAATTTACTTTCTTTTTAAAAAGTTATTTGTTTGTTTTTGGCTGTGCTGGGTCTTTGTTGCTGGGAGGGCTTTCTCTAGTTGTAATGCATGAGCTTCTCATCACGGTGGCTTCTCTTGTCGCAGACCACAGGCCCTAGGGTTTGTGGGCTTTAGTAGTTACAGCACTCGGGCTCAATAGCTGTGGCTTGCAGGCTCAGTTGCTCTGAGGCATGTGGGATCTTTCTGGACCAGGGATCGAACCCATGTCCCCTGCATTGCAAGGTTTCTTAACCACTGGGCCACGAGGGAAGCCCTAGTTGGTTATTTATGAAGTATCTAAGTTGTTCCAGTTGTTGTGTCCTCTGGGCATTTTTGTTCATTGAGATGAATACGCCTGACAAAAGCCTGACTGTCATAAGAACAATAACCGTGGTCAAATAGTATGATTAAGAAGATGGGATGATAGATGAAGGACTTCCATTCACCTCGGAGACAGAGGGAAAGACAATTATAATCAGATACTTTAAACCTCTTTGCTTCACCGAACAATCCAATCATCCAATTTGAAAAGTAAAGTCAGACTTAACACACAAAGGTATGGGGGAGGGGAGGGCAGGGAGAAATGACATCATATGATGTAGCAACCAGCCCATGTATAGCTCAGGAAGCAGCAGCATCCTGGGAAAAGAGTGTGGGTTCTGGAGTCAAATAGGTATGGGTACCATTCCCATTTTTGATGCTTCACCCGTGTGACCATCAGGACCTGTGATGGTTCCGAGATTTTATCTTACTTGCAAACTACCAACTTAACCTGCCACATCTTTTCATGAATGCTGGCAGAAGATATGAGACTCCTGGGTCAGCCAGAGTAGAGGCCAGAGTATAAGCATTTTCTTGTGTCAGTTCCCTTTGCCCTCAAAGTCTCAGAGGAGCCTCTCAAAAAGGGCCGGGTGACACTTGCACATGCTGTGGGTTGTTACAGGAGAGCAACAGTGACCTTAATGAGTCTGAATCTTCTAGGGTGAGCAGTAGATTTGCCTTTCCACTGGCCCAGAGGGAGACACTGGATCTTCCAAAGCTGTTTACTGTACAAATATCCTGAAAAAATAGTTCGGTACAGGGTCAGTCACTGTCTGTTCATAGGATGTGCAGAAACAGGAGAGATCCATGAGCAATTGTCTCACAATAACGATCATCAACAACTTATTGAACGTCTTTGAATCTCTTTTTTTCATCTATAAAATGTAAAACTGTCATATTGCCTATCTCGAGGAGTCATGAAGATTAAATGAGTTCATACATGTTAAAGCACCAGATACCTAGAAGATGCTCAACAAATGTTAGTGTCCTTTTACTCATGATCACTTTCTCACCACTGTTACTAGAAGGCCCTACTATTCTACACTTCCTGTTTCCTTCCTGCAGTCATTTCATGGCTCCCAACAAAGACTTCAGTTCATTTCTCCCCACCTTTTCTCACTCATTTGCTAGTTTCCATCTACATCCTGTCAGGATTTAAGTCCCACTTAACTGATTAATTATGTACCAGATATTTATAGGACACTGACTACGTGTCAGATGCTGTGTTGGGTGCTGGTGATAAAACAGAGAATGAGAAAGACATGGTCAATAGCCTCATGGAGTATTCCCTTTTCTTGGGGAGATGGACATTAAACAAATAAATTAGAAATGATAGGTCACCAGAAACCATGGCATATGGGAGAGAGGATTATCCCCATTTTTCTCATTTGACCTGCCCTGACTGCAGCCATGAATTTAAAAGACGCTTACTCCTTGGAAGAAAAGTTATGACCAACCTAGATAGCATATTCAAAAGCAGAGACATTACTTTGCCAACAAAGGTCCGTCTAGTCAAGGCTATGGTTTTTCCTGTGGTCATATATGGATGTGAGAGTTGGACTGTGAAGAAGGCTGAGCGCCTAAGAATTGATGCTTTGGAACTGTGGTGTTGGAGAAGACTCTTGAGAGTCCCTTGGACTGCAAGGAGATCCAACCAGTCCATCCTAAAGGAGATCAGTCCTGGGTGTTCATTGGAAGGACTGATACTGAAGCTGAAACTCCAATACTTTGGCCACCTCATGCAAAGAGTTGACTCATTGGGAAAGACCCTGACGCTGGGAGGGATTGGGGGCAGGAAGAGAAGGGGATGACAGAGGATGAGATGGCTGGATGGCATCACTGACTCGATGGACCTGAGTCTGAGTGAACTCCGGGAGTTGGTGATGGACAGGGAGGCCTGGCTTGCTGCGATCCATGGGGTCGAGAAGAGTCGGACACGACTGAGCGACTGAACTGAGCTGAACTGAACTGACTCACTGAGAGAGCCTGTCCACATAGGATCCTATCTCTCACCACTTTTCCTTGATGGACTCAACTTCACTCCTGGGCCCTAAGTAGGTGAAAGGTCAATCTAAACTTGTGGACCAACTAGGATGTAGAACGGTGTCCAAGGAGTGGAGTCCTATTACTTTCCAAGACAGGCAGCAGCACTGGTGATAGAAAAGAGAGTCAGAGAAATAAGGCTTCTGTAATGTGCTGAGGACTTGAACACATCCCAGTTGACATTAGCAGACAGTCTTTTTATAAAACTTTTTCTTTTGTATTGGGGTATAGCATGGCGTGCTGCGATTCATGGGGTCGCAAAGAGTCGGACACGACTGAGCGACTGATCTGATCTGATAGCCAATTAACAACATTGTGATAGTTTCAGGTACACACCAGACCAGCTCAGCCATATATATATATACATGTATCCACGCTGCCCCAAACTCCCCTCCCATCCAGGCTGCTGCTAAGTCGCTTCAGTCGTGTCCGACTCTGTGCGACCCTGTAGATGGAAGCCCACCAGGCTCCTCCATCCCTGGGATTCTCCAAGCAAGACCCATCCAGGCTAGCAGATGTTATTTAAGAGAAAGCACAGCTGCCAAAGCTTTTGCTTTGTTGTTGTTGTTGGCTGCACTGCAAGGTGTGTGGGATCTTGTTTCCCCAATTAGGGATACAACCCAGGCCCAGCAGTGAAAGCGCGGAGTCCTAACCACTGGACCACCAGAGAATTCCCCAAAGGTGTTTTTGAAAGCAAATCTGTTGGCCTTCACTTTTAAGGAATCTACATAGTGCCCTCATTTTCCACAATTAATTAGCAACACAGCCCTCCCTCCCCTTCTTCAAATGTCAGCCTCACCTCTGGCATATAAAGATATGATCATGCACGCCAAACCAGTGAGATATTTTCTCTTCTTTCTCCTAGCTGAATATTGTTTCTCTCCAATAGGACTGTAAGAACCTTGAAGGCAAGGCCTGTACCTTCTCTTGTAATGCATGGCCGCTGCTTCCCTTCCCAGCAAAGCCTGCATCTGTTCAGTGACACAATCTGTTCTCAAAAAAAAAAAAAAAAAAAAAATCGAGCTAAAAAAAGGAATGATGCTGTGGAATGGTATGGTGTTTACAAGCATATTCGAGGTTATTTTATTTATAAAAATTCCCAGACTTCTCTGGTTAGTCACTCTTATGGTATCAACAAAAACATTTTTCCCCTGAGTATTTTGTTAGCCCAAACAGATTGGTCTCCCTAGTTTCACAGATAGAAAGTCAGGTGTTGATTTGAACCAATCCCATGCTAGTACAGTACTGCTAGGAATAGAAGCAAGGAAACATTATCCCTAACTCTCTCTTTAATCATTAGCTCGGCCTCTTTCTTAGTCTAATCCCCTTGATCAGGAGTCAAGGACCTTTCCAAGCAGTTTGCCAAGACTTCTCTCACTGTTCCTCCCCAGGGCAAGGGGCAAGAAGTGATTAACCTCAGGGGAGGGCATGAGGGGGAAGATGGTTACCTCTCAGCTATTGTAACTTGGAGGTCAAGGGGAGAAGCCAACTCTCTGCAGAGAATGAGATTGGAATGAACTTTCAAATGCTTGTTCTGAGGAGGCCCTCATAAGATGGGAAGAAGCTGCCAAGTCACCTCAGTCGTGTCCGACTCTGTGCGACCCCACAGACGGCAGCCCATCAGGCTCCCCTGTCCCTGGGGCTCTCCAGGCAAGAACACTGGAGTGGGCTGCCATTTCCTTCTCCAATGCATGAAAGTGAAAAGTGAAAGTGAAGTCGCTTAGTCGTGTCTGACTCTCAGCGACCCCATGGACTGCAGCCCACCAGGCTCCTCCGTGCATGGGATTTTCCAGGCAAGAGTACTGGAGTAGGGTGCCATTGCCTTCTCCCATGGGAAGAAGAAGCCAAGACAGTTGCAAAGATGAGCCCATGCACTAAATCTGACTGTTTACTTATCAGGAGTGAACCTAGAGATCTTGGAAAGTCAATAATTCCTTACTTTGTTCTACAGAGAAAGATGGTGTAATAGGGGAAAGCGTAGAATTTTCACTTTGATGGCCCACAATGCTTAATTAAGTCTAAAGTTAATATATTGACATACCCTCTAAAGCATGTGAGAAACGTAGAGCACTATAACTGTTTCACTTCTCCCCAGACATGTCTTCCTTTCAAAAGCTGTGAAATATTATATGCATACAGATTTTAAAATAGACTTTGCTTTTTAGAGCATTTTTAGGTTGATAGCAAAAATGAACAGAGTACAGACAGTTTCCATATACCCCTTGCCCCCAACAACCTCCCCCACTATCAACATCCCATACCAGAGAGATACTTTTGTTACAATCAATGAGCCTCCACTGACACATCACCATTAGCCAAAGTCCTTCGTTTACATTGGGGTTCCCTCTTGGTGTTGTACATACTATGCATTTTGACAAGTGTATAATGGCATGTATCCACCACTATAGTATCATACTGCCTTAAAAGTCCTCTGTCCTCCATCTATTCATCCATCCCCCTCCACTAACTCTTAGTGACCACTGACCTTTTCACTGTTTCCATAATTTTACCTTTTCCAGAATGTTATATAATTGGAATTGTACAGTAGGTGGCCTTTTTAGATTGGCTTCGCTCACTAAAGTATATACATTTAAGTTCCGCCACATCTTTTCATGCCTTGATAGCTCATTTCTTGGTAGTACCAGTTACATACAAATTTGATACATAAAATATTATCGTGCAGTGTAATGAAAAAAATGTAAAAAGCTAATGCCATAGGAAAACCACTACCCAGGTCAAGATATAAAAGATTGACAACACTCAAGAAATAACCATCCTACCATGTGGACTTCCAAAAGTCTGGACTCTGAGAAATATAAATAACATGAAAAGAAACATCGGGAGGTTTTAAGTTAAATGAATCTAGAGAGACAAAGCAACAAAATGCAATATGTAAACTTTGGTTGTTGGTTCCCGACCTCCACCACCCCAAAAAAAGACCCATAAAAGACATTTTTGGAGGTATTTAAATATGGACTATTTATTAGATGATATGTAGAATTATGTTCATGTATTCAAGAATGTAATTGTATTGTGGTTATATAGGAAAATGTCCTTATTTAGTGGAGATGCATACTGAAGTAATTAGGGATTTTTCCTGATGTCTGAAACTTATTTGGTATGGCTCAGCAATGGCACCCCACTCCAGTACTCTTGCCTGGAAAATCCCATGGATGGAGGAGCCTGGAAGGCTGCAGTCCATGGGGTAGCTGAGGGTCGGACACGACTGAGCGACTTCCCTTTCACTTTTCACTTTCATGCATTGGAGAAGGAAATGGCAACCCACTCCAGTGTTCTTGCCTGGAGAACCCCAGGGACGGGGAAGCCTGGGCTGCCGTCTATGGGGTCGCACAGACTCGGACAGTGAAGTGACTTAGCAGCAGCAAAAACTATACATGGATATATATGGAAGTTCCACTCTGGTAGGACAATGTGAAGAGCTCTGTGGACCAGCTCTCCAGTGAAACTGGTGAAAATTATGAAAAAAACTCTCTGGAAATGATCCTAAGGACATACAGAAAATGAAGAAACATCTACTTAAGAAAGAGTCTACTAAAATTTGATTAGAACATGGGGAGTATGTGGTATTGGAACCAAGACCCATTCTCTTCCTCCCCCTTTCCTAGCTCTGCAAGAAGGAAACTCCTCTCCTGATTGGTGCAAGCAAGAACACAGGGCTCCAGTTTTTCCTAGCTCCCAGTTGGAAGGTTGCCTTCTTAGGAGATGCAGGATGTGAGCTTTTCTCATCTTGCCCTTAGCTACCCATTGGTGAGGTAAGATCCAGTGAGCGTGCCCAGGAAGCACAGGCTTCATTCTTTTACCCAGCACCCACTTGTGGGATGCAGGCTCTACCTTGGGCATGGCCCCACTGAGAATACTGGGGCCCCATTACTTTTCTTCTGGCTTGTAAGGTGGTGGTTCTGGGCTGAGAGAAGTGAGCCTAGAAAACTTGGAGCAATAGCCCTCCACTCCACTGAATACCAAGCTCCTAGAAGCAGGAGAGAGGAAGGAACAGAAAAATTATTTGAACAAATAACGGCTAAAAACTTCACAAATTTATTTAAAAATATTTGTCTACACATCCAAGAGGGGCTTCCCAGATGGTGCTAGTGGTAAAGAACCTTCCTGTCAATGCAAGAGATGTAAAAGACGCAGGTTCGATCCCTGGGTAGGGAAGATCCCCTGGAGGAGGGCATGGCAACCCACTCCAGTATTCTTGCCTGGAAAATCTCATGGACAGGGGAGCCTGGTGGGCTACAGTCCATAAAGCTACAAAGAGTTGGACATGACTGAAGCGACTTAGCACAGCACAGCACACATCCAAGAAGCTCCACAAATTCTAAGAATATACAAAACAAGACAAAAACAGGAAATGCAAGGAAATACAAAACAAGGAATTTAGAAAGAACACTTAAAACTCATTATTACCAAGAGAAATAACCCAATTGAAAATTGGGCAAAGGATTTGAATAAACATTTCTGCAAAGAAGAAATGTACATAGTCCGTAAGCACATAAAGAGGATGCTTGACATCATGATTGGTCAGAGAAATGCAAATTGAAAGGGCAATGAGATGCCATTCACACCCACTAAGATGACTATAATAAAAGGTCAGATAACACAAGTGTTGTCAAAGATTTGATAAAATTATGACCCTCATACCCTCCCGATGGGAATGTAAAATGGTGCAGCCACTTCAGAAAGCAGTCTGGCAGTTCGTCTAATTGTTAAACATAGAGTTATCACATGACCCAGCAACTCAACTCCTAGGTACATACCCAAGAGAAATGAACATACATGTTCTCACAAAAACTTGTACACAACTGTTTATAACAGCATTATTCATAATAGGTAAAAGAAAGAAATGACCCAAATGCCTATCAACTGGTAAATGGATAAACAAAATGTGACATATCTATACAATAAAATATTATTTGGCCATAAATAGGAATGAACTGGGCTTCCCTAGTGGCTCAGACAGTAAAGAATCCACCTGCAATGCAGGAGACCTGGGTTCGATCCCTGGATTGGGAAGATCCCCTGGAGAAGAGAATGGCAACCTACTCCGATATTCTTGCCTGGAGAATCCCATGCACAGAGGAGCCTGGTGGGCTACAGTCCATGGGATTGCAGGGCCAGACACCATTGAGCAACTAAGCACAGCACAGCACAGGAATAAAATGCTGTTATAGATTGAATTATTCACCACCACCCCCCAAATTTATATGTTGAAACCCTAACCCCCATTGTGACTGAATTTGGACATAGAGCCTTTAAGGAGATGCTGAAGGTTAAATGAGGTGCTAAGGATAGGGTCTTCATCCCATAGCACTGGCATCCTTGTGAGAAGAGGAAGAGACACCAGCGACCTCTCTTTGCAAGTCAGAGTGGAAAGAGTAGAAAGGCCACGTGAGAACACAGTCAGAATGTAGCCACCTGCAACCCAAGGAGGAGTCTCACCAGACACCAACCCTGATAGCACCTTGATCTTGGACTTCCAGTCTCCAGAACTGTGAGAAAATAAATTTGTTGTTTAAACCGCCCACGTTGTAGTATTCTGTTATGACATACCAAGCAGACTTAACACAAGTACTGACACATGCTACAACATGAATGAACTTTTAATTGAAACTTTCTACATGAAAGGTTTTAAACTTTTTTAAACTTTCTACATGAAAGAAGCCAATCACAAAAAAAGCACATGATTCCATTTATATGAAAGGCCAGTGATAGGCAAATTTACAGAGACAGAAAGTATATGCTTGCTTGCTGAGAGGAGGTGGGGGGATGGAGAATTGATGGCTAAAGTATGAAGTGTACATCTGGGGTGATGGAAATGTTCTAAAATTGAATATGCTGATGGTTGCATATATCTCTGATTATACTAAAGACCATTGAATTGTACACTTAAAATGGGTGAATTATATGAGATATGAATTACATTTCAATAAAGTTGTTAAAAATATAAGTATACATGGAGAGATATAAAGCAAAATGCTAAAATGTTAGCAATTGCTACATCTAATTAGAGGGTAGGTGAGTATTAATTGTATTATTCTTTCAACTTTGCCTCTATCTGCAAAATTTTCCATAATAAAAAATTGGGAAAAAATAGAAACAGCCCTCCCATGTACTCTTTCCTGATCACTCCCATTTTTCTGCTTCTAAGAAATAACCAATATCCTGACTTTTGTTAACCATGTCCTTGCTTTTCTTTATAGTTCTACTGCTTATGTATAAGTTCCTAGATGATGTAGATTAGGTTTTCCTGTTTTTCTACTTCATACAGTAAGTAATGTTTGTCATATAGTATGTAATATTTGTTCTTGGCTTGTTTCCATCAACAGCGTGTTTGTAAGGTACATTCATATTGTTGCATGTAGCTGTAGCTCATTAATTTTCACTGCTGAATGTTTTCCATTGTTTGGAAATATCACAGTTTTTTATCTTTTCTACTGCTGGTCAACATCTTGGGTTATTCAAGTGTAAGGGCTGTTAAAAGAGTGCTGTGAAGAACTTTCTTGTACATGTCTTTTGATGAACATATTTACAAACTTCTCTTGGGTATATACATAGAAGTGGCATTGCTGGGCCACAGAAAATGCATTAGCTTTAAATCCACTAGATAATGCCAAACTTTTTTGAAATGGTTAAATCAAATTACATCTCCACTAGCAGTGTGTCAGAATTCCTGTTGTTCCACATCCCTGCCAATGGTTGGTATTGTAAAGATTAAAAAACAACATCAGCCATTTCTGTAGATGTGGTGGTATCTCATAATGGTTTTATTTTGCATTTCTCTAATGAAGTTAAGGCAGAGAAAGCAATGGCACCCTACTCCAGTACTCTTGCCTGGAAAATCCCATGGATGGAGGAGCCTGGTGGGCTGCAGTCCATGGGGTCGCTAGGAGTCGTACACGACAGCGACTTCACTTACACTTTTCACTTTCATGCATTGGAGAAGGAAATGGCAACCCACTCCAGTGTTCTTGCCTGGAGAATCCCGGGGACGGGGGAGCCTGGTGGGCTGCCGTCTATGGGGTCGCACAGAGTCGGACACGACTGAAGCAACTTAGCAGCAGCAGCAGTAGCAATGAAGTTAAGGACATTTTCATATATTTATTGGCCATTTGGTTTTCTACTTTTATGAAGCAACTGTTTATTACTTTTTACCCATTTAAAATTTTTTTCTTATCATATTCCAGCAGCTTGGTATATGTCCCAAGTCCTAGAACTTTATTTGCTACATGTATAATGCAAATATCTCTGCTATTGTATCAATTAATTTTTAATTCTCTTAATGGTAACTTTTAATGAAATGTTTAATTTTAATGTAGTCAAAGTGTTAATTTTTTCTTTTATGGTTAATAGTTTTGCGTGCTGTTTAAGATTCTTCACCATCCCAAAGTTGTGAACACAATCATTTACATCACAAATGCATAATTTGCCCTTCAAATTTAGACGTATAAACTACTTGTACTGATCGTGGGGTATTCATTGAAGTAAGGATCCAATTTCTTTCTTTTTTTTCTATATGGGTGTCCTATTGTCCCAGCACCATTTTTGAAAAGAACCATCTGTGTCTCTTGGCTCTTCTTTCAAGAATTTTCCATCCAGTTGCAAGGAGTACAGTTGGCTGTCAGCCTCCAGGTAAAGCACCTTTGAGATCGCTAAAGCATTTAAGCAGAAGCCAAGCTCTTCCCACGCAGCCCCTAGCTAGTGCCTGAGCATGGGAGGCATACTAAGGCCTGGTCCTTTGAGGGTTTTCTTTTCTTTTCTTTTTTTTAAATTTTATTTTATTTTTAAACTTTACAATATTGTATTAGTTTTGCCAAATATCGAAATGAATCCGCCACAGGTATACCCGCGTTCCCCATCCTGAACCCTCCACCCTCCTCCCTCCCCTCCCCTCCCCTCCCTCTGGGTTGTCCCAGTGCACCAGCCCCAAGCATCCAGTACCGTGCATCGAACCTGGACTGGCGACTCGTTTCATACATGATATTATACATGTTTCAATGCTATCAAGCAATAAATGCTGGAGAGGGTGTGGAGAGAAGGGAACTCTCTTGCACTGTTGGAGGGTTTTCTTTAATGAGTTCTTCACTTTCACTATCTGAGGTTCTCCTTTCCCAAACCTGCTTTCCTGTCCTTTCAGATGTTACTCTCCAATAAACCTCTTGTACTTCGTTCTCCAGTTCAGTGTCTCCTTACCAGAGGACCTAAACTAACATATCTGCTACCAGGAGTGATCCAAGAAATCAGGCAGTAATGGAATTTGGGAGATGGGATCACTCACGACCAGGCTGTCAATGCAGAACCCGCACCCAGTAGTATGTGAAGGATGGATTGTCCCAGGCACCAGATGGTGGCGCTCTTGCTAAAACTTTCGCAGGTAGTGTCTTGGGGACAGTCTATGAAAGGGAATAATGCCTTGTCAGTGCCATGATTCAGGCTTTGGGGAAATGAGTTGGGGAGAAGAGGGAATTGTACAAAGACAATGAAATTTGCCAGCTCTCATCTAGTTGCATTGATACCTACAGAAGGATAAGAAAAAGGTGAGGGTTGGTAACAAACACTGTGAAATTCAGAACATCTCTTTGGTAGCTTACACCAAAGCTCTTGTCTTCTGCAGTGGAAGACCAGAAAAAAAGTTTCAAGGCCACAAACTCACTATTGTAAAGAGTTGAGGAGCTTCGAAGATGACTGAACATCTGACGGAGGCAAGTCTGTTGTGCTAAAGTGAGAGCCTTGGTTGGGAAAACCTGGGACACGGGCTGGTGAGTAAGCCTGAACATTTTGACGTCTGTCTGAGTCTGTTTGGGCTGCTCTAACAAAATACCACAGATTGGGTGACTTAGAAACAACAGAAATTTATTGTTCACAGCTCTGGAGGCTGGAAGTGTGAGATCCGGGTGCCAACATGGTCGGGTGAAGGCCCTCTTCCCGGGTTGCAGAGTTCTCTCTGTGTCCTCACATGTGGCAGGGGCTAGCAAGCTCCTTGGGGTCTGTTTTATAAGAGCACTAAGTCCATTCTAAAGGAGACCAGTCCTGGGTGTTCACTGGAAGGACTGATGGTGAAGCTGAAACTCCAATAGTTTAGCCACCTCATGCGAAGAGTTGACTCATTGGAAAAGACTCAGATGCTGTGAGGGATTGGGGGCAGGAGGAGAAGGGGACGACAGAGGATGAGATGGCTGGATGGCATCACTGACTCAATGGACGTGAGTCTGAGTGAACTCCGGGAGTTGGTGATGGACAGGGAGGCCTGGCGTGCTGCAATTCATGGGGTTGCAAAGAGTCGGACACGACTGAGCGACTAAACTGAACTGAACTGAAGCCCATTCATGAAGGCTCCGACCTCGTGACCTAATCACCCCATAAAGGCCCCACCTTCTAATAGCATCACATTGGGTATTAGGATTTCAACATATGAATTTGCGGGGGGAGGGGGTCACAAGTATTCAGATCATAGCAGCTCTCTAGGCTTGCATTGCCAGATTTAGCAAATAAAAATATAACAAAAATTCAAATATCGCCTGGGACACACTTATGGCAAAACCTTATTCATGTCTCTGAAATTCTCACTTAACTGGGCATCCAGTCAATTATCTGGCACTCCTACCCCAGCCCCCTCTGCACCCTCAGAACCTGTACAATGGCCCATTCCTTATTAAGAAATAGCACTCCAGCCCACCCCATCCCCCATGTGGGAAGACACAGCAAAGGTATCTGTCTCTAAAGGCAGCAGGAGACCCCCTGCAGGATCTGCCCCCACCTCTTCTCCTGCCAGCCCCAAGTAGCAGCATAACCCATCTAAGAACAACAGGGGCCCACTGCGGAGGACAGGCCCTAGAGCCCAAGGTTTGGTTTAGTCGCTAAGTTGTGTCCGACTCTTGCGACCCCATGGACTGTAGCCTGCCACACTCCTCTGCCCAGGGGATTCTCCAGGCAAGAATACTGGAGTGTGTGGCCATTTCCTTCTCTAAGAAGCCCAAGTGAGCCACACAAATTAGCTAGAATGTGTCAGCAGGAGTCAGAAGGGTATTCATGCGACTTGATTGTGAGGGTGCTCAATCAAGGGGCCCATGTCATAAGACTGGAAAAGGGAGAGTTTATAGATCTTGGGGTACTCTTAAAGAGTTGGACACAACTGACACTTTCACAATTTCTTGGGATACAAGATTTAATTGTTATAATAGTTCGTTTTCTGTGTCCACTTGACTGGGCTAAGGGATGCTCAGAGAGCTGATAAAACATGATTTCTGTGTGCCCCATGGGAGCGTTTTTGGAACAAATGAGCATTTAATTCAGTAGACTGATAAAGAGATCCACCCTCACCAGCGTGGACAAGTCTCATCTAATCTGTTGAGGGCCCAAACAACAAAAAGGCAAAGGAAGGGCGAATTTCCTTTCTCTCTTCTTGACCTAGAATGCTCATTTTTCCTGGCCTCAGACATCAGAGTTCCTGGTTCTCCGGCCTTTGGACTCAGAAGAAATTATACCATCAGCTTACCCGGTCTCCGGCTTATGACAGCAGATCATGGGACTTCTTGGCCTCCATTACCATGTAAGCCAATTCCTATAAATCTCATCTTACATATATCTATATATATCCGATTGATTATATTTCTCTGGAGAGCTCTTACTTTTTAAAATATTTATTTATTTGGCTGCACTGGGTCTTAGTTGCAGCAGGTACTGCATGCAAGATCTGTAGTTGCAGCGTGTGGGATCTAGTTTCCTGATCAGGGATCAAACATGGGCCTCCTGTGTTGACAGCGCAGAGTTAGCCACTGGACCACCAGGGAAGTCCCTGAAGAGCCCTATTAACACAGATTTTGGTACTTGGGGTGGAATGCTGCTGTAACAAATGTGAAAGCAGGTTTGGAACTGAGTAATGCATAGAGGTGGGAAATAGATGGGAAAACAGTGCAAACAGTGTCAGACTTTATTTTTCTGGGCTCCAAAATCACTGCAGATGGTGACTGCAGCCATGAAATTAAAAGACGCTTACTCCTTGGAAAGTTATGACCAACCTAGACAGCATATTCAAAAGCAGAGACATTGCTTTGCCAACAAAGGTCCGTCTAGTCAAGGCTATGGTTTTTCCAGTGGTCATGTATGGATGTGAGAGTTGGACTGTGAAGAAAGCTGAGCGCCAAAGAATTGATGCTTTTGAACTGTGGTGTTGGAGAAGACTCTTGAGAGTCCCTTGGACTACAAGGAGATCCAACCAGTCCATTCTAAAGGAGATCAGCCCTGGGATTTCTTTGGAAGGAATGATGCTAAAGCTGAAACTCCAGTACTTTGGCCATGTCATGCCAAGAGTTGACTCATTGGAAAAGACTCTGATGCTGGGATTGGGGGCAGGAGGAGAGGGGATGACAGAGGATGAGATGGCTAGATGGCATCACCGACTCGATGGACATGAGTTTGAGTGAACTCTGGGAGTTGGTGATGGACAGGGAGGTCTGGCATGCTGTGATTCATGGGGTCGCAAAGAGTTGGACATGACTGAGTGACTGAACTGAACTGAATGGATAGAGGGGTCTTCCCTGGTGGCTCAGTTGGTAAAGAATTCACTTGCAGTGCAGGAAACCAGGGTTTGACCCCTGGGTTGGGACAATCCCTTGGAGAAGGGAATGGCTATCCACCCCAGTATGCTTGACTGGGAAATCCCACGGACCGAGGAGCCTGGCAGGCTACAGTTCATGGGGTCACAAAGAATCGGATACAACAGTGACTAAACAACCACCTCCACTGGGTAGAGGCTGGAAAAATTTGGAGGTGCATGCTAGAAAAAGTCTACATTGCCATGAATGGGCCATTAAAGGTGGTTTGGGTAAGGGCTCAGAAGAAGGTAAGAGTATAGAGAGAGCTTCAGTCTTCTTACAGAATACCTAAGCGGTCCTAAACAGAATGGTCACAGTATGTCACAGCATGGACACTAAAGATCATTCTGATGAAGTCTAAATGGAAATGAGGAACATCTCATTGGAAACTGGGGGAAAGGCCATTCTTTTTATAAAGTGGCAGAGAGCTTTGTCGACTTGTGTTCATGTCCTAGAGTTTTGTGGAAGACAGAATTTGTGAACAATAAAGTTGGATATTTGGTTGAAGCTATTTCTAAGCAAAGTGTTGAAGGAGCAGCTTGTCTTCTCTTGACTTCTCATAGTAAAATGAGAGAAGAGAGAAATGGCTTAAAATTGTTCATCAAAAGAAAAACAGAAATTAAAAGTTTGGAAAATTCTCAGCCTATCCGTGTGGCAAAAAATTGAGAAAGCATGTTGGAATGAGATCATGATAGCGTGACCAAGCAATAAAGGGATTCGTAGGGGCGTCAGCCAGGAAGACGGAGAGGGCAATGGCACCCCACTCCAGTACTCTTGCCTAGAAAATCCCATGGACGGAGGAGCCTGGTAGGCTGCAGTCCATGGGGTGGCTAAGAGTAGGGCATGACTGAGCGATTTCACTTTCACTTTTCACTTTCATGCATTGGAGAAGGAAATGGCAACCCACTCCAGTGTTCTTGCCTGGAGAATCCCGGGGACAGGGGAGCCTGGTGGGCTGCCATCTATGGGGTCGCACAGAGTTGGACACGACTGAAGTGACTTAGCAGCAGCAGCAGCAGCCAGGAAGAGGGCCCTCACCAGGACACGACTATGCTGGCCCCTAAATCTTGGACTTCCCAGCCTCCAGAACTGTGAACGATACATTTCTATTGTTTATAAGCTACCCAGGCTGTAGTATTTTAGTACAGCCACCTGAACGGATTGAGCAATATTCAGCCAGGACTGTAGGGAATGACACACAGACGCTGCTAGGGTGACTCCTAGAAGCCTGGGGAATGTGAGCCTGGGGAATCTCACCTTAAGTGAGGAGTGTCATGGGAGACAGTGGAGGAAGGGATTAAAAGACCTAAGGCCATAGGCACGTTGGAATGCATATATTATGTGAGCCCAAAAGACCCACTGGAGATTATGTTTCATGGGGGGGCTCAGGGAACACACTATTCAGCAAGGTCATGAGGAAAGTTGGAAGCTGAGTGCTCATTCATATATAGACCTGCAATGAAGAGCAGGAGTCTGAGAAAACCATGATCCCTTGCCAAGTTCCTGGACCTGATTCAGTTTTCAAGACCTGGAACCCATTGGCTGAAAAAGTGGCCAGGTCCCCAGAAAGAAGGACCCTAAATCACCATGGAAATTATAAACCATTATAGTAGCCCCGGTTTTTCCCCAAAGGGACCTAATGCCATTTATTTGGGTGACTGTCCATTGGGGAAAGAGGAGACATGTAGAGGACTACTGAACATTGATACCCAGACACCCAAATTGTCATCATGACTCCCTTATTAGAGAGTGGGTTATAGGGAGACTGGATAATAAATAGAGTCCTTGCAAAAAGACATCTTACAAGAGGTTCACTAGGTCTTTAGACTTACCAGATACTCATTTCCCTGGTCACTGAGTCTTTGCTGGGATTGGCATACTTGGCAGCTGGAATAACCTTCACACTGGGTGTCTTGTGGGGTAAGAGCTACAACAGTGGAAAGACTAGGTTGGTTGTTCTAAAACTTCAGGTGACAGTCAAGATTATAAATAAAAATCAATACGCCATCTCCTACCTCAAGATGGGACATGGCAGAGATTGGTGCTACCCTAAGGATCTCAGAGATGAAGGGATGGTGTTCCCCATTGTATACATACACCAGTACAGACCCTGCAGAAATGAATAGAACTTGAAAGATGAGTGGAGGTGACTGTAAGTTAAGCAGGTAGTAGCCAATTACAGCTTCTGTGCTGGCCATGGTATCTTTACTAGAGCTGATTAATTTGGCTTTTAGGTATTACATGATGTATGGCCATTGATTTAGCAAATATGTTCTTTGCTAGTCCAAACAAGAAAGAGGATCAGAAGGAGTTCACAGTAAGTGGAACATATAATAATATTTATTTACTGTTTTGTCCAGGGATGTTACTTCTTCTCCCTATGTCATAAAATAGTTCAAAGAGATCTGGCCTCTCTTAACAGCCACAGAACATCACATTTATCCATTACATTAATAACATCATTATGCTGATTGAGCAGGATGAGCAAGAAATGACTACTACTCCACAAGCCTTGGTACTGGTACAGATACGTGCTCCAGATTGTAGGAGATAAAACCTGTCAAGATTTAATGAAGTTTTTTTTTTTTTTTAAAGGATCTAGTGGTTAGGAGCATGCAGGAACATCCCTGCCAAAGTAAAAGACAAAT
Source organism: Bos grunniens (assembly GCF_055505025.1). Lineage (NCBI taxonomy): Eukaryota > Metazoa > Chordata > Mammalia > Artiodactyla > Bovidae > Bos > Bos grunniens. The sequence continues at coordinate 141,666,243 of NC_141194.1, forward strand.
TTTGGCACCTTGTAATCCCTCCAACAAAGAAAAAAAACCCAGTACCAGGAAGAACTATTTGGGTTTTAGAGCAAATCATTTCATACCTAGGAACACTAGTCCAGTCATATACCTGGAGTCAGGGAAGTCTACCAGCTTTGAATAAGCCATGGAACAGGAAAGGACTCTTTTCAACAGATCCAGGAAGTGAAAGCAGTTCTGCTGCTTAAACCATATGATCCAGCAGACCCTATGCAGTGGGAAGAATAGGGGTGAGAAAATATGTATTGTAGAGTTTATGCCAAGTCCCCGTGGGCTGGTGTTACAAAACAGGGACAAGATGAGATATGAATGGAGCTTATGTAATCCATTTGGACAACTCCTGGTAGTCCCTTGCCTTGCTCCATTTTAATTGTGAATGGACAAGTGCAGCAACCCCAAACCGAGGTGTGTATGGTTGCCAGGGACTCAGGTTTCACAGTAATGAGGGTTTCACTGACATCACCAAGTAAGCCAACAGGACTAGCGGAAGTGATATCTGAGGGTGAGAAGAACTTAGGATGGATAGTGAAGGAAGCACACAACACACATAACCCCTGCAAAAAACATACCCACTACCTAGAGTACACCATTTGTTTACAGCTATTTTAAGTCTAGGTTAGTCAAAATATTGTGTTCACAAATATCTTGGGTTAGTTCTCTCTCCACCCCCAACCCCTAAAGTGGTTGTGTTATTTCTTTGAAATACTGTTAAGTTAGTTTGTTTCTGGTTTTACTCCATTTGGGGCTTTTGTTCCACCCCATACTTGTGGAATTTATTTATTTATGACCTTTGTATATTGATTTTGTATCCAGCAACCTTGCTAAACCTCTACTTACTCTCATGCAATTATTGCTTAGTATTTTCACTGTAATATTTTTTAAAATACCACAAATTATACATTATTGTTTTGCCTTATTTTTTTGGATTTACTCACATCATCACCAATTCTTTCTCAATATTTCTTTTTGTGATTTAGACCTTCTTTTTGATATCATTTTTTTTCTTGAAGTACATCCTTTACTAAACTCTCTGTTCATATGAAAATGCCTTTATTTCACCATCATTAACAAAAGATAATTTTTCCTGGGTATTAATTCAGAATTGACAGATTTTAGCCCACCCTTTGAAGGTATCGTTGCACTATGTTCTGATTTTCATTGCTGCTATTGAGAAGTCTGCTGACAGTGCCCTTCCTTTGTGGGCGAATCTGTATTTTCTCTCTGGCTACTTTTTTAAAACTAAAAATTGTATTGATATAATTTTAGATTTACATACAGTTGTAAGTAATAATACAAAGACATATCTTGTATACTTTGCCAAGTTTCTCAATATGCTCTGCTGTGCTAAGTCGCTCAGTTGTGTCCGACTCTGTGACCCTATGGACTGTAGCCCGCCAGGCTCCTCTGTCCATGAGGATTCTCCAGGCAAGAATACTGGAGTGGGTTTTCATGCCATCCTCCAGGGAATCTTCCCAACCCAGGAATCAAACCCAAGTCTCCTGTATTGCAGGCAGATTCTTTACCATCTGAGCCACCAGGGAAGTACCAGTTTCTCAATAGCAACATGCAAAAACAATAGTGTGATATCAGAACCAGGATATTAATATCCACTGAACTTATTCAGATAGCCCCAGTTTTACTCACATTCATTTTTGTGTATATGTCTGTATGTGAGTGTATTTTAAGTTCTATGCAATTTTATCACCTGTACAAGTTTGTGTATCCATCACCAGAGTCAAGACAATAAACAGTTCCAACACCACAAGAATCCTTCATCTTGCCCTATTATAAGTACACCCACCTCCCTCTGACCCCCTTCCCCTGTCTCTAATCTTTGGAAAACACCAATCTGGTCCTTATTTTTATAATGCTGTCATTTTGGCAAAAAAAAAACAAGCTGGGAACTACACTGGATTTCAAACCATGAAGAACATGGCCAAGGACAAATACATTTGTAAACTCAAGTTTTTCTGGTTTCTCTTACCTCTCTTATTGTGCCTTCTCAACCTTCTGGGTCTCAAATTCACCCTTAAATATTGCTGTTATTCAGACTTGTGGACACAGCTGGGGAGAGGGTAGGGACAAATTGAGATAGTAGCTTTGAGACATATACATTACCATGTGTAAAATAGATAGCTAGTGAGGAGTTGCTGTATCACACAGGGAGCTCAGCTCAGTGCTCTGGGATGACCTACAGGGGTGGGGTGGGGGGATGGGATGGAGGCTCTACATACTATCATATGTACACTGATAGTTGATCCACGTTGTTGTACAGCAGAAACCAACACAACATTGTAAAGCAGCTCTCATCCAATTAAAAATAAATTAAAAAAATACTGCTGTTCTTCACAGTTCTTTCCTAAAAACGTCTGTTCTTCATATCATACAAATTCTTCCTGAGTGAGCTCACCCACTCCAGTATTTTAAACTATTCTGATACCTTCCACACTTTAATCTCTATATCAGATTGACCCAGCCATCAAATTTATATATTCAGTTTCCTATTGGATATCTCTATCTAGATAACCTACAGATATCTCAAACTCCAAATGTTCAAAATTGAATTAGAATGATGTCAGCAGTATTGATGTGGTAAGGACCACAGAAAACACTCTTTTCCACAGAAGCAGTGAGAACACTAGTAATAATGGTCACAGTCAACTTTTTTAGACCTCTGGGAATTAACAAAAGCTTGCAGGAATCAGCGAGTGTTTATTGAAGAAAAACAGGTAAGTTGTGGTAAGAACAGAAAACTTAGTGGCCTTGCTCTATGCCCATCCCCTTCTCTCCAGCTCTGTAGTAGCCTTTAATAATGACAACCCACACTCATGTGGAAAACTGAGAGCCTGGAAGCCACTGGGGGAGGCAAAATGAGGTTAGAGCTCCTTCAAAACCCTATGCCCATATAACTGTCATCATTTGACCTGTCTGATATTTCTCTGGAAGACCTCACTCACAAGACTTGTCCTTATTTGACCTGACTCAGCTCACCCAGTGTGAACAGCCTTTTCCCTGAGGGTGTTTGTTGAAATAATAAGTGGCATTTATTTAACATCATTGGTACTAGGTGCAATGGATAATAGCTGAGACACAATAGGCTAACCACAAAACTTAAGAGGAAAAGCAGGGAAATGAAAGCTCCATAGGGATCTTGACAAGCTCTGACAAATTTCTAGGAATCTAGAAGGCTACATACATGTGTTGGGCTATGTGCATGCTCAGGAAAAACCTGAGGAAGCCCAAAGCTCTCACCACTGGATGATTTTGAGGTTCTACATAATCATGAAATACAGCTAAGACAAGAGTTTCAAATGATTTGGCTCAGTGTTGAAAGCTCCAAAGTAAACACAGAGCCCCTCAATAAATACTTGAGACATTGATTCCAGGCATTTAAGGACATCTCTACCTAATCATTAGCTGATCAGACTGTGTGGATCACAATAAACTGTGGAAAATCCTGAAAGAGATGGGAATACCAGACCACCTGATCTGCCTCTTGAGAAATTTGTATGCAGGTCAGGAAGCAACAGTTAGAACTGGACATGGAACAACAGACTGGTTCCAAATAGGAAAAGGAGTACATCAAGGCTGTATATTGTCACCCTGTTTATTTAACTTATATGCAGAGTACATCATGAGAAACGCTGAACTGGAAGAAACACAAGCTGGAATCAAGATTGCTGGGAGAAATATCAATAACCTCAGATATGCAGATGACACCACCCTTATGGCAGAAAGTGAAGAGGAACTAAAAAGCCTCTTGATGAAAGTGAAAGTGGAGAGTGAAAAAGTTGGCTTAAAGCTCAACATTCAGAAAACGAAGATCATGGCATCCGGTCCCATCACTTCATGGGAAATAGATGGGGAAACAGTGGAAACAGTGTCAGACTTTATTTTTCTGGGCTCCAAAATCACTACGAATGGTGACTGCAGCCATGAAATTAAAAGACTCTTACTCCTTGGAAGGAAAGTTATGACCAACCTAGACACCATATTAAAAAGCAGAGACATTACTTTGCCAACGAAGGTTTGTCTAGTCAAGGCTATGGTTTTTCCTGTGGTCATGTATGGATGTGAGAGTTGGACTGTGAAGAAGGCTGAGTGCTGAAGAATTGATGCTTTTGAACTGTGGTGTTGGAGAAGACTCTTGAGAGTCCCTTGGACTGCAAGGAGATCCAACCAGTCCATTCTGAAGGAAATCAGCCCTGGGATTTCTTTGGAAGGAATGATGCTAAAGCTGAAACTCTAGTACTTTGGCCACCTCATGCAAAGAGTTGACTCATTGGAAAAGACTCTGATGCTGGGAGGGATTGGGGGCAAGAGGAGAAGGGGATGACAGAGGATGAGATGGCTGGATGGCATCACCGACTCGATGGACGTGAGTCTCAGTGAATTCTGGGAGTTGGTGATGGACAGGGAGGCCTGGCATGCTGTGATTCATGGGGTCGCAAAGAGTCGGACACAACTGAGTGACTGATCTGATCTGAAGCTAACCAAGCAAAAACTTCAGTGGTCACACATGAGAAAGAATTACTTTACAGAATTACTTCAGAAAAGTCATTAACCAAACAAATAGCAACAATAACAAAGACAAACAGAAAAACAAAACAAAACATAAAACACCTTGAACATAAAAAAGAATCTAATTTCAGGAGTTGCCACATTGTATTTTTCAAAGAAAACAGTTTGAGACATTCAAAGAAACGTGAAAGATTGGTTCATACATGGTGGGGAAAAGAAGTCAATAAGAACTGTTCCTGAGAAAGCCCAGACACTGGAATTACTAGACAAAGACTTTAAATGAGATGTTTTAAATATGCTGAAATAAAGGAATGCAAGTTTCCCGAACTAAAAGCAAAATATGAAAATGATGTCTCACCAAATAGCAATCATCAACAAAGAGATAGAAATTATAAAATTAATGGAATAGAAAGTATGGAATTGTAAAGTACAATGACTGAAATGAAAAACTCACTAGAGGGAGTTGACAACAGAATTGAGCAGGCAAGAGAAAGGATTAATGAGTTGCGGATAGGTCAATTAAGATTTTTGAATTTGAGGAGCAGAAAGAAGGAATAAAAAGAAAAATAAACAGCCTCAGAAACCTCTTGGACACAGTGAAACATAGGCACAGTAGGTGACTCAGAGAAGAGAGTAAAAATGGGGCAAAAAGTATACTTGAAGAAATAAGGTTAGAAAGCTTCCCAAATTTCATTAAAAAAGAAAACATGAATCTACGCATCTGAGAAACTAAACAAATCCAAGTAGGATAAATGTAAAAAGATCCACACGTAGACACATTATAATAAAACTGTCAAAAGACAAAGAGATCATCTTGAAAGCAGCAAGAGAGAAGTGACTCATTTGATACACAAATTACTCAATAGATTGGCAGCTAATTTCTCATTGGAAACAATGGAGGCCAGAGGCAGTCAGATTACACTTTAAAAGTGCTGTAAGAAAAGACTGTCAATTAAAGAATTCCATATCCAGCAACACTTTTCTTCAGAAATGAAGGAGAAATTAAGACATCCTCAGATAAACAAAAACTAAGAGAGTTTATTGCTGGCAGATCTGCCCTACAAGAAATACTAAAGTGATATTTTCAGGCTTAAATGAAAGAACACTAGGTAACAACTTGAATGCACATGAAAAAAAGTCAACTGTTAAATTTAATTACATAGATAAGTATGAGACAATATAAATGTATTTTTTTCATTATAACTCCTTGTTTTGATCACCGCCTCTTCATTGGTGAAGGATGGATTCCCCATTCTAGGTTTATGGGGATGGCTAGGACTGATGAGATGGATGCTGCTGCTGCTAAGTCGCTTCAGTCGTGTTCGACTCTGTGCGACCCCATAGACGGCAGCCCACCAGGCTCCCCCGTCCCTGGGATTGTCCAGGCAAGAACACTGGAGTGGCTTGCCATTTCCTTCTCCAATGCATGAAAGTGAAAAGTGAAAGTGAAGTCTCTCAGTCGTGTCGGACTCTTAGAGACCCCATGGACTGCAGCCTACTAAGGCTCCTCCATCCATGGGATTTTCCAGGCAAGAGTACTGGAGTGGGGTGCCACTGCCTTCTCCGATGAGATGGATAGCAGTTTATTAGTCACATATACTCACAGCCCAGGGGAGGAAAGATACCACGTGCCATGCAGGGCCATGAGGGGGTTGTACTTGGAACAGGGTGAACAAACATGATCTGAAGGAGTCAGAGTTTATAAGTATCAAGGGTACGAGGTGACTCTTAGTTTCCACAGAAGGACATGATTGGCTTGTTTGAATAATTCCAAGGGCTGGCAGACAACTAAGGCATGCTACTCTGGGTTGAGTAAGAACTGTGCCTAATGCCTATGGTAAGGGAGAATTTTTGGCTAGGGGACTTTATCATCCATATGAGCACAGTGAGGAGGGGAACTTGGAGTTAGGCTATTTGAGGCCCTCCTGATTTTACCAGCTGGCAAGGCAGCACTTACTAAGATTTACATCACACCTGACCTCTTGAAGGTCTTGATATCAATTTAAATCTTGGTCACAGCCTAAGAGTTTCAGGGAGTAGAAGTACTTCCCTAGGAAGTAAAGGAGCAGCTTGACCAGGAGAAAGAGGGCCACATGGTGAGGTGAACATTGAAAAATATTAACTTCAGAGGTGATCCGTTTTTGGCCAGTAAAGTCACGTGAGGGATCTGTGTGGCATTGGTGACGAGAGTACGTGTCCCCAGGGGGCATGAATTTAAACTAATCAGAGCCTGTGGCAATAGTGACACCCAGTGGGGGTCCATTTGCCACTCTGTACCTTAAATAAGAGTTCTCTGTGGAGCTCAGTTTGCCGTTCAATTAAATCAACTTCCTAGGGCCTACAGTAGAGGTGAAAGTTCCAGTGAATACCTTCTTTAAGAGCCAGCATTGTGTATTCTGAAAATGAAATGAGTCCCTTTGTCATGATCAGTAATGTCTACAACTCCAAAGGGAATAAGAAGTACCCTGGTGAGGCCTTGTATTGTGGCCTTAGTATATGTCAAAACTGGGTGACCTTGATTTATATTTTGGGTATCTATGAGTCAAGAGATTTTCAGAGTTCTTTACCCCAAAGGGGGCACTTCTTGGGCAATGACCCAAGAATTTGTAAAAATATGCAGATGAGACTACTTTTTGGCCAGGGCATCCAATGTTAAAATGACTACCTGAAGTGTGGCCCATTGTGCTGACTGACTCTCATGTACTATCCTTTTCAGAGACATTCTGGTTAAGGGATGAAAAACAGCAACATTCTACTGAACTCCATCAAGTATGATGGTGCAATACCACCCATAAAGTGTATGAACTCCCATTATTGGTCACTTAGTTGATCCTAAGGGAGTCCCATGGTAGCCAAGGGTCTGGGAGAAGCTTGACCTCCTTCAGCATCATGGCATCTGGCAAATGACTGAGGAGGCATATGACTGGCTACACCTCCTGTAGCTGAAATCTACTTGAGGGCCCAGGTTTGGCTCCATCCTGGGTCAAGGAGGCCTCATTAGCTGTGATGTGCTTGTGGGGTGCTGCTTTCAAGACCCAAGGCATAATGAACAGCGAGGTATAGAAGGTCATAGGCTCAGGGACTGTGAGAAACTCAAATTTCAGGAGATCTCAATATGTGGCCTTCAGTTGCTGTCCTGATGGTATATAGTGCAGGCCTGTGAAGGGCAGCTTCTTGCATCAGAAACCTAGGGACAACCTATGGTCATTTGTAGGTGGCCTAGAGATTCCAGGAGGCATGAAAGGAGTTTGCCTAAGCTACAGGGAAGGAGTCTGTGAGGGCACTAACAGAAGTGCTTGTTGATCTCAATTTGACAGATTCTAAAGCTTTTTGTTGGAGAAAGTGAAAGTGAAAGAAAGTGAAGTCATTCAGTCATGTCCGACTCTTTGCGACCCCGTGGACTGTAGCCCACCAGGCTCCTCCGTCCATGGGATTCTCCAGGCAAGAATACTGGAGTGGGTTGCCATTTCCTTCTCCAGGGGATCTTCCTGGCCCAGGGATCGAACCCAGGTCTCTTTCATTGCAGGCAGATGCTTTAACCTCTGAACCACCAGGGAAGCCCTTTGTTGTTGGAGAAGGCCCCATTTAAAATGGGTCAGTTTGCAAGTAACAGCATTAGTGAGGTAAAGTAAAATTTGTAAGTGAAGAATATGGTGCCTCCAGAACCAAAAAAAAAAAAAAAAGAGAAGAAGAAAAGAAATACTCAAAGATGGGGGACTTCCCCTGTGGTCCAGTGGTTAACAATCCACCTTCCAATGCAGGGGACTCGGGTTCGATCTCTGGTTGGGGAACGAAAATCCCACATGACCCAGGTCAATGAAGTCCTCCTGTTGCAGCAAAGGCCCAGTGCAGCCAAAATTGAAAAAAAAAATGTTTTTAATATTGGACTTGTATTAACATTGTGGGCACTTAAAGGGTCAATAGCTGTTTCCTGACAGTGTCAGAGATGAAGCAGCTGTCAGTCTACCAAAGAATTTTCAGGATTGTAACAGAGGTAGTGAGGCTTTGCACTGTGTGTGGAGGAATGGTCTGTCCCCTTTTTGTGAGCTCCTTGGGAGTATTTGTATATACTTAATAAATGTGGTAAATGAACCTCCTTGAAGTAGGATATCATCGAGGTAATGTCATACCTGTATTCCCAGAGAAAGGCGGATGCAGTTGGGGTCCTGGGTGTGATGGCAAGGCCACTGAGGTACCCCATGAGTAGCCTGGGAAAGGTGTTTTGTGACCTTTCAGAGGTGAAGCCAAACAGCAGTTAAGAAGGTATTGGGATAGATACTGGACAGAATATATTATCCAAATCTATACTTATAGCAATATAGTTGCTGAGTGGCTAGAGTCAGTCATTACAATAATACTGAATATTGGATGTGGGAGCCATATGGATAGGACCACAGCATTGAGGCTGCAGTTACATACTATGAGGCACCATTCATTCTTTCCAGGTTGAGGAATAGGCCAAACTAGGATGTCAAAAGAAGGAGCAGTGAGATAATCACTCCTTCACTAATTAGGTCTTATCTATAATAAGTTTTAATCCTTGAAGGCCCTATTTTAGGTTACATTAGGTCATATCAACTATTTTAACTGGGGAGTCCATGGCACCTCACTTAGTCAAAGAAATTTGTAAGTGCTAAAACTTTATTTAATTTTGATTAATTACTCATTGGGTCAGAGTGTCCAGGCCCACAACAGGATATTTTAGGATAATGGGTGCTGTGACCATGGGGAATTTAGGCAAAATAATAATTCTGATGGTTAAGGTAAGGCATACCTATTTGTCCTATATTTTACAGTTAGTAATTCCCTTAAGATTATAGAGGGTATGTTGTTTAAATATAATGGGTCCCCAAGTGAAGTGAAGTGAAGTGGAGTCACTCAGTCACGTCTGACTCTTGGCGACCCCATAGACTGTAGCCTACCAGGCTCCTCCATACATGGGATTTTCCAGGCAAGAGTACTGGAGTGGGTTGCCATTTCCTTCTCCAGAGGATCTTCCCAACACAGGGATTGAACCTGGTCTCCCACATTGTAGGCAGATGCTTTACCATCTGAGCCACCAGGGAAGCCTAATGGGTCCCCAGGTATAATGATAATTTGAGCTCCAGTATTGACTAAGTCCATGAAAGTTTGCCAGTTGGTGCATTTCAACTGCAAATTTTGAAGTTAATTCAGAACCTATATTGTAGAGGTGTGAAAGTGCCCTTTCGTCTTTCTGCTGTATAAATTATTTTAGTCAATGTTGTATTTCCTGTTGTATCAAATTGGGGACCTGTGTTTCAGTTTAGTTTTTTTTCCTGCAGCCCTGAGAATTGAGCTCCTGTTGCAATGGAGGCATAAGCAGAAGAGTGGTGTAGCAGCAGATCACTGGGGCCACAAGTTTGCTACAGCCCTACTCTTTCTCTCACGGGGACTGCCCTTTTCCTCCTCTCTTCTTTTTCTTAAAATTTCCTGATAACAACTCAGGTTTCTAGCCATGTAGAACTGCTGCTTTCAGTTTCTGTCTCTACCCAATCACTTGTACTGTGGATCTTCTTGGTTGTTATGGGGAAAGGTTCAGGGCCCCTGGGACCCACTTCATAGGCAGCTGTCTTGTCCTCCAGGGAATGCCAATCTTCCCTGAGTTGAGGTCCACATCCAGTAAGATCATTTTGTCTATGGCCTGAATGGGATTCATCAAGCCCTATGATTGCAAGATTAGGACTTTTGGCGTGCTGGCAAGCAGCAGTGTTAGGCAAAGCCCAGGCACACTGGCTAGGGGTTATAGATTGGGATAGCAACTAAGTATGAAATATTCCTTCCCACTTTAAAAATCGTGAGTTCCTGGGCCATGGGGCACCATGAATGTGCACCTCAATACCTCTGGGAGTCAGGAGAGCATACAGGACAGTAGCAAGGGAAGCAGCAGTACAGGAGTGAAGCAAGGATGCTGTCCTTGCCTGAATAACAATGACTATTACGCAACGAATAATCAAGTAATTCTCCTCAGGATGATGGTATCTTTCCTTTCCCTGAACCTTACGAAGAAGTGTCCCCAGGCCTATCCTGGCAGTGTACAATCATGAACAAAGTAGGTGATAGCTGTCCAGATGCCTAGTGACAGTTACCAGGCTAGACACTGACCAGAGAGCTATAGCCCCACCTTTGGTAACTGTGATCAAGTGCCAACTGGTCAAGATGCTGTGTGTGCTGTCTTGACAGGCAGGTGCCTCAGAAACAGAAACCACCTGCCAAATACGGGTGAAAACCAATAGCATACCATGATGGGATATACTCAAACAGTGACCTTTCTTTTTTTAATGTAATTTTATTTTATTTATTTATTTTTAATATAAATTAATTTATTTTAATTGGAGGCTAATTACTTAACAATATTGTATTGGTTTTGTCATACATTGACATGAATCCACCTTGGGTGTACACGTGTTCCCCATCCTGAACCCCCCTCTCACCTCCCTCCCCATACCATCCCTCTGGGTCATCCCAGTGTACCAGCCCTGAGCATCCTGTATCGTGCATCGAACCTGGACTGGTGACTCGTTTCACATATGATAATATACATGTTTCAATGCCATTCTCCCAAACCATCCCACCCTTGCCCTCTCCCACAGAGTCCAAAAGACTGTTCTATACATCTGTGTCTCTTTTGGTGTCTTGCATACAGGGTTATCGTTACCATCTTTCTAAATTCCATATATATGCGTTAGTATACTGTATTGGTGTTTTTCTTTCTGGCTTACTTCACTCTGTATAACAGGCTCCAGTTTCATCCACATCATTAGAACTGATTCAAATGTATTCTTTTTAATGGCTGAGTAATACTCCATTGTATATATGTACCACAGCTTTCTTATCCATTCATCTGCTGATGGACATCTAGGTTGCTTCCATGTCTTGCCTATTATAAACAGTGCTGCGATGAACATTGGGGTACATGTGTCTCTTTCAATTCTGGTTTCCTTGGTGTGTATGCCCAGCAGTGGGATTGCTGGGTCATATGGCAGTTCTATTTCCAGTTTTTTAAGGAATCTCCACACTGTTCTCCATAGTGACAGCGACCATTCTTATCTTGAGGATTAGAGCATTCAGAGTGGAAAGAGACGAGCAAAGACAACAAATTGCCTTGCAAGCCAAAGCACAAGTCCACTGGACAGAACCGCCAAGTTTAGACAGCATTTGCCACATGATGGAACCGTTTCATTAGCCATAAATAGTTAATTAAACCCGAGGGTGTCCTTGGTCATGGTTGGTCCATCTTGTTTGTGACACTGATTGTGCTGATTACCTCCTCTTCAACCCCCTGTTGAGGGATGGATGCCGCCATAGGGTTATGGGGATGACCAAACATGCAACACCCAACACTGGACAGATGAGACAGACAGCAGTTCATTAGTCACATATATTTACAGCCTGAGGGAGGAGGACACTTCCTGTAACAGAGCCACAAGCAGTTTGCGCTTGGGAACAGAGTGAACAACCAGGGGTGTGAGAGGAGACTTCGTAGTGTCTAGAGGATGGGGACTTCCCTGGAAGTCTAGTGGTTACGACTCTGTGCTTCCACTGCAGGCGGCACGGGTTAAATCCCTGGTCTGGGAATTGAGATCCTGCAAGCTGCAAGGCACAGCCAAAAAAAAAAAAAGAGGACAGAGTAACCCCTGGTTCCTGTGTGAGGCTGGGATTGGCTTGTTTAGTTCTCTGGGCTGGCAGGCAACTGGAGCCCACTACTCAGGGAGAAGCAGGAACTGTGCATGGTCTCCATGATAGAGGGCCGTTTGCTAGAGGACCTTATCTGTGGAAGCAGAATGGGAAGGGGAATTTGCAGTGAGGTCATTCGAGGCACTCTCAGTTTTACCACATATCAAGGCCATGCATGCATGCTGCATGCTTAGTCACTCAGCTGTGTCTAACTCTTTGCGACCCTCAGGACAGTAGCCCACCAGGCTCCTCTGTCCATGGGATTTCCCAGGCAAGAATACTTGAATGGGTTGCCATTTCCTTCTCCAGGGGATCTTCCCTACCCAGGGATCAAACCTCGGTTTCCTGCATTAGCAGGCAGATTCTTTACCACTGCACTATTGGGGAAGCCCATCAAGGCAATACATAATATTAATTTTAGGCCATATACCACATTCCTTTCCCCCTTCTTTCTGTTTTAAAAGACAACTGTGTAAATCAATCATGATAAATCTGTGTTGATGACATACAATGTATAAAGATATAATTTATGTGACAGTAACAGCATAAAGGAGCAGGGAGAGAATGGAGCGTTCTTGGAGCAAAGTTCTTAAATAATGTTGAAATGAATTTGGTATTAATTTTGGTTGGTTTTTATAAATTAATATACTAATTGCAACCCCCAGGGAAGCCACTAAAAATAACTGAAAATATAGTAAAAGAAACAAGGTAATAAAAATGGTAGAGTAGAAAATAAATCACTTAACCCAAAAGAAGGCAGTAATGGAGAAACTGATGAATAAAAAAGATGTGAAACATAGAAAACAAATAGCAAAATAGCAGACATAAATCCTACCTTTTGCTAATTACATTAAATTCAAATAGATTAAACACTACAATCAAAAGGCAGAAATTGGAAAAATGGATAAAAAAGCATGATCCGATTATATGCGGTCTACAAGAGACATACTTTGGATTCAAAGACACAATTAAGTTAGTTAAAATTAAAAGGATGAAAAAGGACATATCATGAAAACAGTAACCAAGAGAGAGTTGATATACTAATATAAAAAAATAAACTTTAAGACAAAAATTGTTACAAGAGACAAGGAAGGACATTTTATAATGATAATAGGGTCACTAATTCAGGGAGCTATAACAATTATAAATATATACATACGAACAAACACCCCCACCAAAATATATGAAGCAAAACCTGAGAGAATTATAGGGAGAAATAGACAATGCAACAGTTATAGTTGAGGACATTACTACTGATCTTCGAGAAATTTTTTTAAAGGCATATGATGAACAAATGTATGCCAACAAATTAGATAACATAGATGAAATGGACAAATTTCTAGAAAGACACAAGTTAGCAAAATTGATTCAAGAAGAAATAGTCTGAATAGACCAATACAAGTAAGATGATTCAATCAGCAATCAAAAATTCCCGCATACACTCACAGACACAAAAAGCCCAGACCAGATAGCTTCCCTCTCAAATTCTACCAAGCCTTTAAGGAAGAATTAATACCAATCCTCTGCTCAAGCCAAAAACCTAGAAATCTTCATTGACTCTTCAGTTTTCATCACCCCGCCCCCACCAGGTATCCCAAGTGCTTAGCACATTTTTGTTGTTGCTCAGTCGCTAAGTCGTGTCCAACTCTTAGCAGATAGTAGGCATGTGTTTATTTATTCAGTGAATATTGCATTCTTACCATAGTCCAGGTATCGTTCTAGGCGTTAGACCTACAATAGCAAACAAAACAAGTCCCTGACCTCATGGGATTTACATCCTAGAGAATGAATGAGTAAATCTTTTAATACTTAAATCAGGCACCACTTCTCCCCTCCCTTCTTGGTCCTCTTTCAGAATCCAGCATAAATCTTCTTTATCATTCCTTTTAGTTTCCTGTGCTGAAATTATATATATATCATATATGATATATATAGGGGGCTTCCCTTGTGTCTGAGCTGGTAAAGAATCCACCTGCAATGCAGGAGACCTGGGTTCGATCCCTGGATTGGGAAGATCCCCTGGAGAAGGGAAAGGCTACCCACTCCAGTATTCTGGCCTGGAGAATTCCATGGATTGTATAGTCCATGGGGTCGCAAAGAGTCGGATACAACTGAGTGACTTTCACTTACTTGCTGCTGCTGCTAAGTCACTTCAGTCATGTCCGACTCTGTGCAACCCCATAAACGGCAGTCCACTAGGCTCCCCCGTCCCTGGGATTCTCCAGGCAAGAACAATACTTTCACTTACCTACTTATACATATATTTACACACCTCTCTCTGCCCACTTAACTGTGAACTCATTAAAGGAATCCCTGGCAGTTCAATTGACTCTTGCTTTCACTGCCAGGGACTGGATTCAATCCTTGGTCCAGGAACTAAGATCCTTACAAGCTGTATGGGGAACTAACAAAACAAAAACCAACCAAACTGAAAAAACCAAACTAAACCAAACCAAACAAAACAAAAAACTGCAAACTCCTTGAAGGAAGGATCTTATTTATTTTTTGAATCTTAATTATTTCTAGGACCTGGTACATAGCAGGGGCGTCCCTGGTGGCTCAGATGGTAAAGAATCTGCCTCAATGCAAGTGCTCAAAATAGTCAAGATGTTTTCTAACTGTGAATACAATGTCTACCTTCTCCAGTTCAATTCTGCCTCTAGACCGTCTCACACACATCCACTGCTTGATGGGGCCAGGAACACTGGCCTCTGCTTTCTTAGTTTTCAGATTCATTTCATACATAGGACCCTGGGGTGGTGCCTTGGGGAAGCCTGGGGTCCTTGCAACTTCTGGTGGAGAAGAGCCTGCTCAGCATTACTTTGAGTTTAGAGAGGGTTGTTACAGCCTTAACTTTGATTCCTTTTCATTCTAAAAGGCTACCATTTCCACTGTAAACCGGGCCTTAATAATTCCAAGCACTTCCCCTGTGCTGGGTCAGGTCCCTGTGGTGATTCTGGGGTACACCCTGGAGGGGTTAAGTGGAGGCTTTTCAAACTTAGGAAACAAACAGCAGCAAGAAAGTGTGACTAGCTCCTTCAACCTGGCTCTACTACCGAGAAAACTTCTCAAACCACAGGTCCTGGTGAGGACGGCCCAGCACAGTCAGCTTGGGTGGAAGGCACACCATGGCATTTGAGTGGCAGCACATGGCAGTCAGGGGCTTCCCTGGTGGTTAGGTTGGTAAAGAACCCACCTACCAATGCAGGAGATGCAAGAGACGAGGGTTGCATTCTCTGGGTCTGGAAGATCCTCTGGAGAAGGAAACAGCAACCTGCTCCAGTATTCTTGCCTGGAGAATTCCATGGACAGAGGAGCTTGGCAGGCTACAGTCCATGGGGTGGCAAAGAGTCGGACACGACCGATTGCATATGCACGCAGACACACACACATCACCTAGGTATCTGCTGCATTTCCTACCTTTTAGGGAGTATAATACTGACTACAGGGACTTCCCTGACGGTCCAGTGGTTAAGACTCTGGGCTTCCAATGCAAAGGGTGTGGGTTCAATCCCTAGCTGGGGAACTAAGATCACAAAGGCTGTATCGTGTAGCCAAAAACATGTTAGAAAAATCATTTAAAAAAATACTGACTACAGAATTTCTGCAAGTCAGTATCATGGCCTCTGTGCTTCTGATGAGAAAATAGGCAAAGAAGGGTTAATTAGACCAAGGAGAGACCATTTTCATTTTGCTTAAGCCTTGAGAACACCTGTGGGAGGAGTGGAGGGACGCACGCTTGCATGTCTGAGTGTGCTGGAGGAAGCTGTCAGGGAAGGCCTTGAAGCTGCTGGGGGGAGCACTGAGAATGATGGATCTGAGAGGCTCTGGGGATGGAGAATAATGATAGGAGTGGGTTAAAGGAGGTGACAGGGAAGACCCCCGGGGGCAGGCAGGAGGCTGACAGTAAAGGTCTTCTGAGTGGCGAGGAGCTGACAATCTGAAAGAAGTGACCCCACATAGAGCCATAGAAGGGCTGCTGCTGTTTGCTGCATTTCCTTACTAGTTGAGCCAGCGTCCTAGCTGGCCCCCCCCGCCCCCGCTGGGCTGGACTAATAATGTACGTGCCCCACTACAATGCCAACACATCAAACAAGCCACCATTAGAACAGGATCATTTTCCTCCAGGCAGCTGCTTGCTGCAATCATTCTGCTGATTAAATTTCATTCTGGAAAGTACTGCACAGACATTAATCAGGTGTCAGAGCCACTCCATCCTATAGAGCCAAAGCCTCTCTGACCTTTAAAAATACACCAAACAGTTGCTAGAACACAGGCGTGCCCACAGAAATCTATGCTGTTCTCGCCCCCATTCCAACCCATCTTCCTCTCCCCTGGAGACAGAAAAGGGAAACAGAGACCTTTCTTCCACTTTAGCCTGGGGAAGTCTGGTCAGCCTTCCATCCTGGGGAGCCAGCAACCCCCTCCATATGTGGGTTTAAAGGTCTGGAAGGGATTCCCCATCTCAAAATAGCTTCCCCACTGGCCCACTCCACAACCTGACATTTTCACCCTCATAAGCACTCCTCCTGGAGTACAACCCATTTAAGTATTCTTGTGGGGAGAATCACATAGACAGGGGAGCCTGGAGGCCAAAGTCCATAGGGTCGCAAAGAGTCAGACACGAACTCATGAAAATAGATTTGAAAGTCGCTGAGAATAACGACAGAGAAGGCAATGGCACCCCACTCCAGTACTCTTGCCTGGAAAATTCCATGGGTGGAGGAGCCTGGTGGGCTTCAGTCCACGGGGTCACTAAGAGTCGGACACGACTGAGAGACTTCACTTTCACTTTTCACTTTGATGCATTGGAGAAGGAAATGGCAACCCACTCCAGTGTTCTTGCCTGGAGAATCCCAGGGATGGTGGAGCCTGGTGGGCTGCCGTCTATGGGGTCGCACAGAGTCACACGACTGAAGCGACTTAGCAGCAGCAGCAGCAGCAGCAAGCACTCCTCCCAGTTAAAACACTGTAGTCTCCAGAAATCCCCCATCTAAACAAAATAAAATCAAATTGGTTTATCTGGAAGAGAGAATCCATAAGTAATAACAGCACCTCACAATCACAGAACACTGTTCCTTGCTTTCAGTGGCCTTTTCCCTACACTACCTCGTTTCATCTCTACATCAACCCTGAGAAGATGTTAGTACTAGCCCCATCTTGCAGATGTCAAAATTGGGGCTCAGAGAGATTAATTGATTTGATCAAAAGCCGAGGGCTAGGAAATGGTCTCTTGATGCCAACTGTTAAGCGCTCTCTGTCATGCTAACACAAATGAACACTGGCAACTGAGAGTTCTGAAAAGAAATGTGTTCTGATGGGGGTGCAGGCTGAGGTCGCCTCCAAGGAGGGTGGCTCTTTCTAGGGCCTGCAAGCCACCAGAAGGTTAGTGGAGACAATGAGCACCTGGGCATAGTGGAGAGACATGGGGAGGGGAGAAAGGTGGAAAGCAGTCTGCTGCTGCTGCTGCTGCTGCTAAGTCGCTTCAGTCGTGTCCGACTCTGTGGGACCCCATAGACAGCAGCCCACCAGGCTCCCCCGTCCCTGGGATTCTCCAGGCAAGAACACTGGAGTGGGTTGCCATTGCCTTCTCCAGGAAAGCAGTCGGGTCTCCCTCAGTTCAGATATTACTATTACTGTTCTCCTATTTCTTCCCCCCAGGCCAGTCGGTGGCAAAGAAAGTGCCTTATATCTCATTGGATCTTCCTGCCAGAAGTAGTAGAGAGATGCTGGATAGAAGTGGGTGAGGGAAGGTCACATATTTGTGTCCCCCTGTGTTGGGCCGCAGTGCCCACTCCGGTCCAGGGCGTTAGTATGAAGATAGAGCATTATGACACTGTCAGTAATGCAAGACAGTGCCCTGTCCTTAAAGCATAATGTCATTTAAAATGCGGTGTGTAGTAGACTGCAGCTTAATTGGAAAGGATGCCTTAGACCGTTCGGGATGCTACAGAACATTTGGCATGGCCATTAAAAACTGTTCTCCAGAGCCCAGGAAACTAATTGCAAATGCTTAGGTAATGCACAGTTGATGGAAAGAAGATTCCCCCTAAAGTTGATTCCATGGTATATACACAGGGATGTTTATTGCATTATTGCTTGTAACTACAAAAAACTGGATCTAAATGAACTGTCCAACCAAGGGGACTTGGTTAAATAAGTCTGAAGCATTCCCATGATGGAATGTTACACAGTTGCTAAAAAAATAAGGGAAACCTATATATACTGACATGGAACATGCCCATGAAATAATATTGGGCTTTTAAAAAAAGTAAGTTGCAGAATAATATTTATAGTTTGGCTCCATTTTTGTTCACTGTGTGTGTAATTCTCTGTGTGTGTGCCTATTCTTGTATACACATAAGAAAAGTGGAAACACACACCAGACTTTTAATAGAAGTTACCTCTGAAGAGTGAGACTGGGGAGGAAAAGAATTTCACTTTTTAATTTATACAAATTGCTGTGTTGTTCAAAATTTAGATTCATATTTCACTTTTGCAATTGTTGGGTGTTTATTAAAGGAAGTCAACGTTTATTGAGCCCCCTCCTCGTTACAGTAGGATCTGAGGATCTGACAGAGCTGAGAGGCAGGCATGGAGTTAAGGGCAGTTTACCTTCAACAGAACTTGCTACAGGTCTAACTGAACTACAGAGCTGTATTTCTTTTAAACAGTAAGACCATAAAATACAACTTTACTAAGGGTATCCTTTCTAATAAACAAAGCTGCTCATTTTAACCTCTTTCTAGGCTATCTCTCCCTCAAATTCCCACTGCCCCACCTTACCCCAGGCAGTGTTCCTCTTCTTTTCCCAGACAGGTCAGTCTTCCAGAAAGCTGTTCCTTTCAGGCAATCCACAGAGTAGACAGCCCCCTACCGGTATAATTTCCAGGGCATAGAAAGACCTGGATCAGAAAAAGTACTTGCCACCTGCCAGCATCAACAAGCTTTAATCACAAAATGAAAAAGAAGCACACATTCCCTTTAGAGAGGTGACACGTTGCCTGAAACTTGCACCCAGGCAAGGAAGACTGAAAGCAGAGCAGTGCGTGTGTGTGTCTGTGTGTGTGGGTGTGTGTGTGTATGAGGGAGAACCAAAGTGAGTCCTGAGTGGCCCAACCACACACTGCAGGAAGGACAGGGTGCAATTTATGAAACATTCACCTGTTCAATTTGTTTATAAAATAGAATCTGGAGGGTTTGGGAGGCTAATTGTAATAGTGCAATTTATGAAACATTCACCTGTTCAATTTGTTTATAAAATAGGATCTGGAGGGTTTGGGAGGCTAACTGTAATAAGAATACATGCTCACTGAATATATTTGAAAGATACAGAAAAGTATAAAGAAGCAGGTACTCGCCTGAATCCCACCTCCCAGAGGTAACTACAGTGAATGTTTATGACTTTCCTTCTAGTCATTTTGCCCTGCATATAGATGCAATTTTAAACAAAATCGGGATCAAACTAAGCATGCAGTTGTTAACCTATGTGTTCACTCATTATTATAGATATTTCTATGTCCTTAATATTTGAAACAGCTTTGATACTGGGTTGGCCAAAAAGCTCATTCAGATTTTTCCATCTGATGGTACAGAAAACACTAATGACCTTTTTGGCCATTTCATTCATTATATAACATGTGCATCCTATGGCTGTGGTATCACCTGGTTAATCTTTCCCCTAAATTTGGGCATTTCAGGTTTTTTCCCCCAGTTTTCCTCCTTATTATAAATAATATTGCCACAGACATCCTTGCACATAAATCTCAGTCCAGATTTCTCTTTCCTTAGTACAGATTCCCAGAAGTGGAATTACTGGGTCACAGAGTGTAAACATTTTCAAAGGCTCTGTGGAGCAGTTTGAATTGGGAGCAAATCTATTGCTTCCCAGAAAACACTGAACACAGAAATCCTCTCCAGTCCAAACCTGAACAAAGCAGTTGGACACACACGCCCCCGCCTGCGACAATGCCACATCTAATTAGGTGTTTAATGAATGTTTTTTGATGGGGATAAGGGAAAAGGATGTACTGAGCTCTGTAATTAATTAGAGGAAGGAAACAAGGCAGTTACAGCTTCACTAAATCCTATTTGATGCTCCCGACCAACTACCATCTCTGGCAGGTAAACCAGGGCACCCAAACCGTGAAACCCACCAAACAATCCCCCAACCCATTTCTGTGGGCTTGAGGCCACTCGACTTCATCTCCTGCCCCTTCTTCCTGATCAGAAAACAATATGTATGGTGAATTTTTCTGTATGGATTTTTCCTTCAGTAAATAGTTTACAGTATAAAATATGTTAATTATGTTTACTCACTGACTGATCTCATTCTAACCTTAACATTCTGTGATTATTAACCTCTGTCACATTTATTCTAAAATTCAAAAAAGCATTATCGGCCTTTTTGAATATCAAGATTTCCCCAGTGTATTCACGGCTGCATGCCTTATTGTTCTCTGTTTTAGGCCTTTGAATTGGGAAAACGTGAAATTCTGTGGAAAAAACCACTAGGTTTTAAAAAGTAACTACCTTCTTTCTGTAGGAAGAAACAGGTTGTTTGTTCTTCAGAACATTCTTATTAAGAATTTACTAGAAGTACATATACCTGTATCATTTTTTATGCTTTTGGTAATGTTTCCAAACCACCTACTTTGAAATCAGAATCATTTTTTTATATTCATTTTCATATAATTCTCTTGATACTCTTCACCACACATTAGTGATCAGAAGTGAGATGTAATTTCCATTCCCTGCCCATAAGAGCTAAGTAGGTGTAGTAATATAAATTGAAGGGATTTTATTGTGCAAGGATGGACTGTTATTAGGCTTGACTGAAGATGAACTTTGATGTGGTATATTGGAATGCTACTAAATGCAGCTTACAATGCCTAACAAAAGATATATTATCTTATTATTGAGAAAGTTTACTTTTTAAAACGAGTATTTAACTCTCAAAACAAACAAAAGTAAAAGTATGCACGGAGAAAAAACTCAGGAAAGATGCATTCCAACTTGCTATCTCTGGGGAGTAGAATTGTGGGGGAGGGGGTAATTTATCTCTGCAGTTTGGAGAATATTTAGTGTTATGTTTTATTTCAGGAAGCAGAAAAAGCTAGGGGATAACAAGTGCCACAGGTATACAGGATGTAAATTACCCCCTCTCCCACAATCCTACTCCCCAGAGACATATGTATACGTACGGCCGATTCATATTGATGTATGGCAAAAATCATCACAATATTGTAAAGCAATTATCCTTCAGTTAAAATCAATCAATTTAAAAAGTGCTATATATTCAACAAATATCTAAGTTCCTACTTCATACCAGGCATAACTAAGAGATCATTATAGAAATTTTGAAAGCTGTAAAAAAGACATTGGGTATGTGTGAAGGAGAACAAACGTGAAAATAAGGAAAGGACTGAGCAGTTGTTTCTAAGCTACTTGTGGACTGGGACACTTGCTGCCCTCTGGGCCTGCCCTCCACCTCTTGCTCCTACATCTGTGGTTCCCTGTGGACACCTGCTGCCCAGCTGAACCCCAGGTTGGCTTCTTGACTGGTCCTTCTGGTCGCTGACTGTAACCAGGTGTGTCTTAAGTGCTAAAACATCTCCTTTGCAAGGTAAAGCCACAAGGGTGGGGATCCAGGCACTTTCACATGCTAATGATGGGAATGTATTTACTAAAAATATTTTGGAGGGAAATTTAGCAATATGTATTAAAAACCTTGAATATATTCAGCCTTAACGATCAAAATCAGAATAGTGGTTGCATCTAGAAAGGTTACTGGCTGGAAAGGGGGCTAAAGGGAGTCATCTGAGATGCTGGAACGGTTCGACATCTTGATCTGGGTGGTGGTGACAAGGGCATATTTATGTAAAAATTCATTAATAGGTACACTTTGGGCCTGTGCACTTTACTGTATGTTGATAAACATGTTTTAATTGGGAAATAAACATTTGAAACTTTGAAACCAACAATTCCACTGTAATGTTGTATCCCATGGTAATAAAGATGCCAATAGTTAGTTCACTGTGTTATTTATAATGTTGAAAATTAGATACCTCTAAAGTATTGCCGGGAGAAATACCAATAACCTCAGATATGCAGATGACAACACTCTTATGGCAGAAAGCAAAGAGGAGCTAAAGAGCCTCTTGATGAAAGTGAAAGAGGAGAGTGAACAAGCTGGCTTAAAAGTCAACATTCAAAAAACTAAGATCATGGCATCCAGCTCCATCACTTCATGGCAAATAGTTGGGAAACAGTGGAAACAGTGACATACTTTATTTTGGGGGGCTCCAAAATCACTGCAGATGGTGACCTCAGCCATGAAATAAAAAGATGTTTACCCCTTGGAAGAACAGTTATGACCAACCTAGACATCATATTAAAAAGCAGAGACATTACTTTGCTGACAAAGGTCCATCTAGTCAAAGCTATGGTTTTTCCAGTAGTCATGTATGGATGTGAGAGTTGGACTGTGAAGAAAGCTGAGTGCTCAAGAATTGATGCGTTTGAACTGTGGTGTTGGAGAAGACTCTTGAGAGTCCCTTGGACTGCAAGGAGATCCAACCAGTCAATCCTAAAGGAAATCAGTCCTGAATATTCATTGGAAGGACTGATGCTGAAGCTAAGGCTCCAACACTTTGGCCACCTGATGTGAAGGACTGACTTCTGGAAAAGACCCTGATGCTGGGAAAGAATGAAGGCAGGGGGAGAAGGGGACGACAGCGGGTGAGATGGTTGGATGGCATCACCGACTCAATGGGCACGAGTTTGAGTAAGCTCTGGGAATTGGTGATGGACAGGGAAGCCTGACATGCTGCAGTCCATGGAGTCGCAAAGAGTTGGATACAACTGAGAGACTGAACTGAAAATATCCCATAGCAGGGAATGATAAATAAATGATGTTCCATCCATTTAAAATCATGTCATCCAGGAAAAGAGACACTGATGTATAGAACAGTCTTATGGACTCTATGGGAGAGGGAGAGGGTGGGAAGATTTGGGAGAATGGCATTGAAACATGTAAAATATCATGTATGAAACGAGATGCCAGTCCAGGTTCGATGCACGATACTCGATGCTTGGGGCTAGAGCACTGGGACGACCCAGAGGGATGGTGTGGGGAGGAAGGAGGGAGGAGGGCTCTGGATGGGGAACACATGTATACCTGTGGTGGATTCATTTTGATATTTGGCAAAACTAATACAATTAGGTAAAGTTTAAAAATAAAATAAAATTTAAAAAAAATTAAAAAAAGAAAGAGAAAAAAAAATAAAATCATGTCATCAAAAATTTCTTACTGGTACTGGAAAACACTAATGAGACAGTGTTTGGTAACTGATGCAGGTCACAGAATAGGAAGGAAACAATAACAAAGTAAAGACAAGTACCAGCTTTGTTTCCTGGTGCTGTGGTGATTTTCCTGGTATGGAAAGAAAATTACCAGCTAATGATGGGAACCAGTCGTGCTTTGTTGGCGAAATAACACCATCAACCGTGTTCTCCTCTGATTTATCTGTTTTCAGTACAGGCACTGGGTACTAGATATTGACCTGTGGTAGTCTGGGTGGACACAACTCTGGCATCAATTAGAGATGCTTGGATTCTTTCAGGTTCTCCTTTATTTTGAAGCTCCTTTCTTATCCTTGATCAACTCATGTCTGGAGCTGAGAGGTAGATGGTGCTAACCATGGCAGAGAGGGAATGGTTAGGGTGTAAATATGTATGTGTATGTGTGTGTGTCTGTGCATTTGTGAATACTGGTGTTGCCACTATTCCAAATATGCATAGATGCATATATGTGTATGTACACATGCAGACATCTAGTCTACATCCCCAAATTTGGAATCATGAAGGTACTATAGCAATTTAGTATTGGAGTGGGTTGCCATTTCCTTCTCCAAGTACCCAGTCAAACTGATCATCAAAATAAGGAAGTGATGGAGTGCTATGGCTATTCCCAGAGTGAACATGTTAGAGGCAGGGCGCCACCTGGCATTTTTCTAGTGGTTGGAAGGCTTTTGGGGAGCACGCTTATCATTGGTTTGAAGGAGAAGAGAGAAGCAGGCTGCAGCCCCACTGGCAAAAGTCTCCTCATGCTCCTCAGTTTGCAACCCAGGGCAACACTGTATGCTTGATTAAGCTTGCAACGAAAAGGATTTATTTTAAGCCATTTTAATAATTTCTTTTTTATCAGAACCTAACCAAGCAGTTTTATAGTAGCCTTCATTAGCATGAAAGACATGTTCCTTCATCTAGGCAGCTTGCCTATTGGTAAATTTTACTATGAGCTGATGTATGTAGAAAACCCACAAATGTTTTGACAGGAAGAAAATCAGAATAGAGCCCATGAAAAATCGCCTCTTGCTTTTTAATTGTCCAGCTCATTCTGAGTTAAAACAAACTTTCTTTTGGAGGAAAGGGGGTCCCTGTGCCAGGCTCAGCTGAAATGTGTGTGTGTGTGTGTGTGTGTGTTTTCGATTTCCCATTCTAGTCCCTCCACTTATGGCAGGTCCTCTGAGCAAACCAGCCCAGCATCTCCGGGGAGAAGACTGCTACTACTCTCTGAGCTGCCGCAGCTGCTGCTATTGTCACTGCTGCTGGTCTCCAAGTCATTTTTAACTTGACTGAGAGCCTGCTGTGTTCCAAGTCCCATACGGTACCCCGAGAGACAGTGTGAAGGAAATACACAGTACACTGTTCTTTGAAATAGCCAGCTTCTCTAGTATTTTCTAAAACAGTGTTTCATTTTCGCGCCAGATTCAGGAATACAGATGGTGCATAAAGCAAGGCTCACTCCCCCAATTAAAGGCACCTCCCGAGTTTCCAGCTTTGATTATAAAGGTCAAATTACATATGCCTTCTGTGTCAACTCACAGGTAATGTGCTTCTCTCTCAAGTGAAAAGACAGCATTCCATCCATTGTAACCAGCATAGTAACAAGTTCCTGTTTGGCTTCGTTAGGGCTCTCTAGCTGTATGATTGCTATTGGGGAACCCAGATCCCGGAAGAAGGTGTAAAGCTGTCTTTTCCAGCCTGTATAAAAACCTCTTCAAGGCTACTTTCAGAGCAACAAAATCAGTTAATTATGAAGTACTCCTGAGAAATCAGTGCTGGTTGCAGGAGTTCTTCCCGTTAAATCTGTGGATATTTAGAGTGGGGGAAGGAAGAGACAAGTAAACAGAACTGGAGACAAACGTGGCAGAATGTATATATGGGATTTCTCTCTGCCTTTGTGGGGCTTTTGGAGACTCTGACACATAAGCCAAACATGCTTAAGACACACACCGCTACAATCGTGGGCATCCTACCTCTATCTAGGACATGAATCCCAGATTTTGAAACGGCATCTATAGCTTAGAGCTGCTAATAATACCTGACACAGCCTTCAGCCTGGCCCCTGGGGTGCCCAAGTTCTTGACAAAGGGCTCCCTTTTCAACCTTCAGGAAGCAATTCTTCTTCCTTGGGAAGATGGGAAAGGACAAGGGCCTTTGGTTCCATTTCCTGGATAAGGAAAGAAAGTAGATTAGCAAGGCAGAGCTGGAAAGAAACAGGTATTCTTCATCCCATCAACTCTCAGGAGAGTTTTATACTTGATCTGGGTATGTTTTGAGGGTACACATGGAGAGAGGGTTGTAGCAGTCATCAAGGGGAGGTGGTTGGAAGGAGGCCTGGCAAGCAGAGCCCGGGAGCTCTCACTGGGGCAGAATGAATGCCTTCAAACCTTGATTCACCCACTGCCCTCCCCTCCCTCACCTTCCACCTCCTTTGGCCACCAGGCAGATGTCTCAAGGCACACCAAGGAGACATCCTCTTGTTCTGCCATTTGGGAGATGTTAGAACCATCCTCTGGGCCAACAACAGAGTGATTCCAGCCCAAGAGCCTGATGGGGTCCGGAAGGACAGGTTGGGGGAGGACCTAGTTGTTCTCCAAGAGCAGGGACCTTCCTACTGCATCCCCAGTTTCCCTCAGCAATCCACAGTGTGTCTGTCAGCCATGACTTTCTCACTCTTGGCAAAGCTACTTGTGTTTTCATCCTGTTGCACTTTTCCAGGCTAATGAATTCTTCAGGTTTTCAACGTGCTATACACAATAGCATTTCTCTACTAGCTGTCTTAGCAGGAAGAGCACTGACCTGGGAGGCCAACCAATCTAGGTGCACATTCCACTTCTGTCACTGACTAGCTGAGTGAATACAGGAATTTTTCATCGCTTCTCTGAGACTCAGTTTTTCCATCTGTAAAATGGAGCTATTGATACCTCTTCTTCCTTCCTTGCATGGCTGCTGTGATGAGAAAATGAGATCGTTGACCTAAAAGAACCCTGAACAAAAGCACAAATTCAGGTGCTGATGCAGAGTCATATTTACTTTTGCTGAATCCACATCTAGCTTTTAGGGGGCTATTGGTTCTAGAATTCTCAGATTTGGTGAATAAGGCCGTGTTCCCTCACTCCATCTCTGCATAATTTTATACACTCTAGTCACATCCCTTCCCAGCCTTTATCTTTCTAGACTGAAGAGTCTGCATTTGTTTAATCTATCTTCATATGGCAACCCCCTCCACCCTCCTCCATCCCCTTGATTATAGAGTGGCCCTTCTCTGGATCATCTCCAGCTCCATTATGTCATTCTGGAAGCACTAAGACCAAACCTGCACAAATGTGCGTGTGTGTGTGTGTGTGTGTGTGTGTGTTCTCAGCTCTGAACCTCTTACTCTGCCCCTTCCCCAATTATAAATCCTAGAACAGGATGCTAGTCCAAGACCCTCTCTCCAAAGTACAGAGAAGGCCACTCAGCCCCAGGCTGTAGCCTCCCCCTCTTTCTCTACGCAGTCCTGGCCCCAAGGGGCTAAAACGGCTCCCTGTCTGGCTTGGGAGGCTGGGAGGTGGATAACTAGGATGGGGGGGGAGGCCGAGGGGGAGGGAGGAGAGGGGTCTTGCGCAAGCGCACGTCGCTGCTCGGACCGCCAATGCTGCTGCCTCCCGGAGCAGAGGGAGGCAAGAGAGGAGGGAGGGAGAAGAGGGGAAGGGAGGGGGAGGAGGCACTTGGGCTGCAGCTTGCAACCGAGGCAGTCTCTCCTCAGCTCTCCGGAGGGACGGGGAGCGGCAGCCGCGGAGTAGGATGCTCTGCGGGGCGCCCTGAGCCAGGGGCGCCTGAAGCAGCTTCGGGGGCCGGGGCCACAGGGCAGCTCTCACCATGCATCAGTCCCTGACTCAGCAGCGGTCCAGCGACATGTCCCTGCCGGATTCCATGGGTAAGTCTAGCCGCCCTGCCTCGGGGCGGCGGCGGCCAGGAGTGAGTACGCTGCCCCCTGGACCGCGAGCGCCCGGGCCGCCCCGGGGAGCCAGGGGGCGGGAAGCGGGGCGAGGGAGGGGGGTCCGCGTGCCCCAGCATCGGGGTCGCGGACCCGAGCCCCAGGGGAGCGGCCGGGTAGGGACGGGGGCGACGCGCGGAGCTGCGAGAGCCCAGCTTGCGTCGGAGTATCCCTTACCGGAGTGCGGGTGTGCGCATGTTTGTGTGCGTGTGCCGACAGACTTGCAGCCGGTGGTAAATCTCAGCTGTCTGGGGGATCAAAACACTTCCCTGCAACCTGCGCCTTCGCTTTCCATTCGACGCTCCCTCTTTGCAAAGTCCCCGTCACTTCTAAGAGCTCACCACTAAAGATAATTAGAAGAAACAGGGTCCTCGCCCCCTCTCAACTCAGGCGAAGCTGGCCTGAAATTCAGAGCTGCATTGGGGGGAAGCCTGACTTGCACCTCGCTGATGGGGGGGTTTGCGCAACCCTGGGGGATGGGCAGCAGGAGGTGGGTAAGAAGGAACGGGGCGGGGGGCTGGCAGGAGGGGAATTCCTTAGGAATCTCTCAAGACAGCCCAGCTCGGCTGTCTGCAGCGGCAGGATCAACATTCCTTGAATTTGATTCCTATTTTGTTCCTAGTGCACGGAGTGTGCGTTGATTGTAAAAAAAAAAAAAAAAGGAGGGGGGAGAACGAGTGAAAGCGCAAGAAAGAGCGAGCGCGAACCCGCGCATCTTCTGAAGTCGCGCTTTTCCTCTCCGGGTGGAAGGGAAGGGGAGGGGGGGATCCACTAGCCTGATTTTGTTCAACACCTTTCCTCTTGAAAAGTGGGGGGCAGCTGCCTCCAGGCATCAACTTGGCTGCTCCTCGAAGCCGCTTTTAGGTAGTTACAAACAAACAAAAACCCCCGTCCCCCCTCAGCTGTTAGGCACCTTCCCAAGCCCTATGATTTCACTGGGCGGAGAAATTAATTTGGAGCCCAGGAGAGCGGGAGGGGATCGTCAAGCCACGATTCCACCTAATCTTCACATTCGCCTCGTATACAGTTGAACCACATCGAATCCCCGCTTTCCAACATACTTTACATTCTGCAAAATCCCTCTGTCCCTAATTATTGCCATCCAGCCTGCTCAGGTCTTCTCCAAAGAATTTGCGGGAACATCAAGGGGAGGGGGCAGGGAGAGGGCTGAACTCCCTACGTAAGCTCCCTATTGCCTGCAAAAGACTCCGTCTCAACAGAATTCGTTCACCCGAGGGGCCCCAGAAACTATCTCTTGGATGGTGGAAAGATCCGTATTTTTTAATGGTTTTGCCTATTCAGTACAAGAATTTGCTTTTTAAAAAAATTATTTTTAAGGGTGTAGTTATTTGCAACGTGGTACAAATAAGGCCAAGGGCTCAGATCCGAATCCAGAACACAGCAGTACCAGACTCTCCCCACTCCCCAGGTCTCTCTACCCGCTCCCCCCGCTCAACGCGCGCGCGTGCGCGCGCACCACCCCCCCCCCCCCCCCCCACCAAGCTCACACGCACAAAGAATGCACTCCTCACCTTGGCCAGCTGTGGCGCCAACGCAGCCCTGGCTCCTCGACGCCGGGCTGGCGTACGGGCTAGGGCCGGATGGCAGAGTGCGAGGTTCCGGCTGCGCGCATTCCCGCAGCGGCCACAACCACCTGCAAAGCCGGCAGCCCGTGCCAGCCCCTCTGCCAGTGCGGGAGTGGGCAGGTTAGGGACCCCGGGTTAGAGCGTTGCTCTTAGGCACCCTGTTGGGGAACGGGGTTGAAGAGAGTTCTTTCTTGGGCTCACAGGGGCCCTCAGCCAATCAGGCGTTTCACGAAACATCTGCGCAACAAGATGAGTGGGCTTCGCCCAGTCCAGACTCGACACTGCGGGAAAAAGAATTACAGATCCCATATGGACGTGCGAGCCAGCTCCACGCAGCCCGCTTCGTAAAGTGCGCAGACCCAAGGCGGAGCAAATTCCCGAGTCTAGTAGTAACCCTGGGTTTCCAGAGTTTGGACAGGGGAGTCTCCCCGGAGTTCCCTGGCGTAGGTCCCGCACAGCCCAGGCCTGAATCAGCGTCTGGGCTACTTCGGAGCTGCTCCCACTTACCTCAGCCCTGGCAACGCCACGTTCCCTTGCATGGGGGAGGGGAAGTGGAGGTGGGTGGGTTAGTGTTTCAGCCTCCAAGGGCAGCATTTCTGAGGGAATTCCCTCTACACGCAGGACACAACCTCAGCCAAAACAATAAAATAGAAAACACACAGACACACACTGCACCAAGGTGCCTGCACTCTACGCTTGCCGGCTGCCTAGGAATGAGCGGTAAGTCCGTGACCTGGGCGGAGCAGGCGCTTGGACGGTAATTTGACTCCGGCGCCCCTTCATGCCCCTCCCCGCAACCCCCATCTCCCTTTTGGCAACACCGCCCCCAGGCGCTAAAGCACCTCTACTGCAGCGGGGCTCACCTTCCCTTGCAAATAACACATTTGTAATTCACCGGTGGACTTGGAGGTCTCTGATCAAAGTATTGCCCGAAGCGGGGATTTCAGCACCTTTAAGGAAACGTTTGGGAGATTGGCAGAGCGTTGAGGCTCTTGCGTGGGCAGCCACCTATTTCCACGGATGCTCAAGGCTGGACTTCCTGAGACCCACCCTTGTATGGTCCAGCTGACCCAGGTAAGCAAATCCTAGTGGGTTCAAAGGTCAGCGCAAAGGATTAGCCAGTCAACAACAACCTAGTGCACAGGACAGAATTATGGGCCTCAGTCCTTGCTGCACTCTGATAGAGACTGCATCCCCTGTCATCAAGGTGGGAATCGGGAACATGTACAAGGTTATAAAAAAAAGTGAGCAGACACCATCCATCCTACCTTCTGACAACCCACACCTTGGTTCCTGTCAGATATATAATCCTGGGACTGGTGGATATCTTACGGGTTGTGGACCAGACGCACAATTACAGCATAACTGTAGCAGTTATAATGAATAGACTTCCTGAGTGAGGTAGCTAGGAACTAAGGGGCATGAAATAATGAGTGATTAAGAGGAGAGCAAGCTTGATCAAGGAGAACTTCTTGGAGGAGGTGAATTTTGAGCAGGTCTGAGAGGAAGGGAGGGACCCGGATTCAATGACCGCAGTGCAGGTGGGGGCTCTGGCCAGGGAGGGGACTGGGAGGAGAGAGAAGCTGGCTGTATTTGGAAGGGTGGAGATGGCAAATAATTGGGCCCTTCTCAAGAGCAGAGCATCTTGGTCGTCATGAATCTGGGGTGGAGGTGGGGCACTGCAGAGAGGGAGGGCTGCAGTGGTTCTGCAGGGAGGCTGCTGGGGGCGGAGGCGGGGGCAGGCAATGCCAATGACGGGATTCAGACTCTCCCACTGCTGGTGGTTGCAGGGGTGGTTGTTGTTTAAACAGAAGGATACTGGGCACCACATGGACAGGCTACTGGGAGCCAGTGGAATTGTCCCACTGGTTGGGCAGAAGGCTTTTTGTGCTGGGGAGCCCTGAGATGCACCCTATTAAAAAAAAAAACAATTCTATGAGTGTCCCTCATGTTTATTCACAGAACCCCCCCCCACCCCATAGCCTTCTTGATTAGAAAGGAAGCGATTCTGAGATGTGGCTTGTTTATTCAACAAGTACTGACTGCTCACTAGGTATCAGACACTGGTGGGCGCTGTTTTCACATACCTGAGGCTGTACTGAATGAAGTACCTCATGGTGTTTGAGGTTTTTTTGTTTGTTTGTTTGTTTTTTTTGATACACTGATTTAAAATCAGAATAAGATGTCCCTGTGTATACGGGAACATCTAAGGCCGGCCCCACAGTGTACCCTAAGAACAGAACTCTGCTTCTCCATTCTTCAATAAAACAACAGCCAGGAAAATGTCCCAAGCAGACACAAAGAGCTGTTTTGGGGAGCCTGGACCACACCATCAGAGAACAGGTGTTTCTTGCTCGAGGTAGATGTGACTTTTCAGTCAAAGTGCCTAAAAGGAAGGGTGATTCTTAACTTTTAAGAAGGATTCACCCTGCGGTTCCTTAAAATGGTCAGCTCCCTAAGTTCAGCTAGA
Organism: Bos grunniens; assembly: GCF_055505025.1. Lineage (NCBI taxonomy): Eukaryota > Metazoa > Chordata > Mammalia > Artiodactyla > Bovidae > Bos > Bos grunniens. The sequence continues at coordinate 141,697,864 of NC_141194.1, forward strand.
GATAATTTCATTCTACACAATTTTAGCCCTTATAGTATAAAACAAGGGGTGACTTGGGGGAGGGTGTGAGGGGCCAGAGGATAGATATTCAACCTAGTGATGGGAGAGTTTTCTTAGGAATTTGATTCAAAGCTAATCCTATCTGGGGGCCTGGCTCCTGTGGAGCTCCAGGATCTCTGCCTGGGTTTCTCAGCTGATTGGATTTTCAATTCAAGTTCTGAAGCAGTAGAAAAAAAAACCAAAACATTTTCAAATGACACCATGTGGTTTGCTGAGTCACTTTTCTGACCTGGCTCCTATGCTTTTAAGAGTTAGAGTGATATTTGCTAAGGAGACCCAAGAGCTGTGAATAAAATCAAAAGCCAGTTGGCCAGGAAGGAGCCAGGCGAGTGATACAGCCCCAAATTTAGAAAGACCAACACCGTATACACACACTCCCCCACCTCTAGACTCTAAGGTGAAGTGTTTTCCCTGTGAGGTGTTGAGACACTTTCGTGTGTCACAAAGATACCCTTGTGTCCAGCTGTTTCCTCACTCTCTCTGGCTAGCCTGGGGTCTGGGAGGGCTCAGATGGTGTAGAAATGCAGACAGGGATGGGAGGCCATGTTGGTAAGTTTATGTTGTGTGCTTGCACACTCAGTCGTGTCTGACTCTTTGGGACCCCACCAGGCTCCTCTGTCCATGGAATTTTCCAGGTAAGAATACTGGAGTGGGTTGCCATTTCCTTATCCAGGGGATCTTCCTGACCCAGGAATTGAACCAAAGTCTCTTGTGTCCCCTGCACTGGCAGGCGAATTCTTTACCAGTAAAGTCTGTTAGAGCCCCTCTGTGGAGCCAACTAGCAGATTCACTGAGAAGCTGTCATCAAGTGGATGTGGGGACCCTGGTTTAGAGACTCATTTAAGGTCCCTGCAATCCAGAGAAAGGGTAACACACTCAGATAAACAGGAGAAATCAATCCTGCTCCCCCACCCCCAACCCTTCACAGTCCAAGCCTCCCCACTCAGCTCCTCTGATTACCAGCAGTCAGCTCCCCATTTGCCCTCTCACACGAAGGGCCCTAATAACACAGGTGTCTCCAGCTCTCCAGAGGTTTTCCCCTGGAGGCGGGACTCAGCACACACCCCCAGAGGAGCCCCATCTCCCAACTCACTTTACTTCTCCCCACAGGGTGCGACATGACGCTTTAGTCTGTGAATGCCTCTAAACACTCAGGCCACTTCTACATTTCGATGTAAAATGGTCTTAGAATAGGCCCATATTAGAACTGACCCTGATGAGTCACGTCCCTCACTTTCGAGGCTGACGTCAAGGGAGAGACCGCCAGCCCCTCCCCCCTCCCTTGGAGCCTGAGGCAAGGACCGCACTAGGGGAGAGGAGATGGATGGTGGGGCTCATCATCTTCTTCCCTCTGGGGAAGGGGCATCTGCTGGGGGCTGCAGGGCCAGCCACAGCCCCTCCCTCTCAGCACCGCCAGGCCTCCTGGGTCTCACAGGCTTTCTCGTTCCCCCCTTCCCCGCTTCCTTCATCCCCTCTCCCCTTCCTCCCTCCCAGTGGTGCAGTCTGAGCTTCAATGGCAGCCGCTTCCCGAGGCTGCAGCGAGGCCTCCCAGAATGACGGGGTCCTAGAAACAGTCCCAAGTGGCCTCTTCGGGCCCATAAATGACAGCCAAGCCACCTGGGTGGGCGACCCCGTCATAACACTCCTCTAGAGAACTGGACTCTCAGAACTAGTCCCCCAGTTGCTTATTTTTATGAGAACTCCTAGGTGGTACCTCATCCCTCCTATTTCCTGTTGAGAACCCCCTTCAAACGAGGAGTGTTGAACAGTGCTCTACTCCTTTAAAAAAATTAAATTGAAAAGCGAGTCTACATACCATTTTTCTATCTGACTTCATAAGCCTGTTTTCGAAAAAAAAAAATATTGGTTTGCCCTATCATGTCTGATAAGCACTGAGTAGAACGGGTCTCTCATCATTCGTATTTATGTCACCCTCACATAAGCCTAAACAATGTAAGCTATAATCCTCCCCATCTACCTCCCCTGGGGACTAACGGCCTCCAAACATTTACTTTATTACACACATTTGTCTTGTGGCAAATCTTGCCAACACACCATTTTAAAGTTTATACATGAGGTGGCAAATGTCAGAAATAAATGAAAAAAAAAAAAAATCCCAGTACCTGGATTGGTTCTGGTATTTACACTGAAAATGAAATTTCATATCTCCAGCTTATGAGAAAACCCTTCTTAGTTGCATATTGGCTTTAAAATATTGTCATTTAATATCTTCATAGTACGCTTTTCATTTATCATACACCTTGTAATTTGGCTTAAAAAAACACTCCACTAAGTGGGTATGACACATCTTTTATCAGATGCCAAAAGCACAAAAATGTGTTTTGTTTTTATGTAACTGGTACAGTTCCTTCTGATGTTTATTTTCAAACCGGAAATGTATATATTTTACTGTAAACGTAACCCCTGAGGACTGCACAAACCTAAAGCTCCATCTCTTCTCCATCATCCCACTCCCCAGAGATCACCCCAGTTACCAGTTGGAGTAGGGAAGGAACACCTTCCTAGTGACTTTTTTCTTTAAGTCCATCCCTTCTGCGGCCAAAATGGGCAATTTCAGTTTCTCTGTGTGCTTTCAGGAGCCTTCAATCGGAGGAAACGAAACTCCATCTATGTCACCGTGACTTTGCTCATTGTGTCCGTGTTAATTCTCACGGTGGGCCTTGCTGCAACCACCAGGACCCAGAATGTGACTGTTGGAGGTTATTACCCAGGAGTTATTGTAAGTATCAGAAGCATAGGTAGGTCTCAGCAGCTTGCTAGCTAGAGACGTTTGGTTCTACTCTGATGGCTTTCAATTCTGTTTGAGTTTCTGTGTTTGCTCAGTTTTCCTCCTTTATGTATCTGTGTTCATATAGAGAGACAACTTGGGCCTATTTAGAAGAGCACTGGACTAAGAAGAACCCTAGCTCCATGCCTAACTAGCAGTGTGATCCCGAGCAACCTCCCCTCACTCTTTGGACCTCAGTTTTCTCATCTAGGAGATGTTAGTAGTTAGCAGTGTTAACCCTAGGCTGAGGTTCTTTCCTCTGTGGGCATCTGGTTTCCTATACATAACAGAGGTCACCCGACCTTACTTGAACTCTGAGGACCCTTGCAGCTTGATAGTCTTATGACCCACAGCACACTGATCTCCAAAGTCATCCTGCCGTCCTCTCAGGAAAAATATGTGGAATATCCACTCCTAAAATATGTATACGTATTCACTTACAAAGTATATACATGTTCATAAACCTATTAAAATGGAAATTCAAAAATTAGATAAAAGTGAATGCACTTTTAATTTTTAATATCTTCATACTAACACTATAATTTCAAGGAATGATACACACTTCATATGAAGTCTCATTAAAGTTAGTGGCTATAAATCCTTATTTCAAGTAACCTACTAGATAATTTTGAATATGTGGGACTTTCTTCTCAGATATGATTGTCATTGGCATCATTGCGTTTTGAATGTACTCTCACAGGGTGGCAAAGAATTTACCCTGAGACTTCCTGTCATTTTCTCACTGTGTTACTTTATTAGGGTCATCTTCTTTGTAGTTTATCAACAGGAGTCTTTGCTCACCCCTTGTCCGTTTTGTTACCACTAGTTAAGACTAGATAAGACTATCCGGGCATACATAATCTGCCCCACCCCCAACCCCCTGCTGCTTTCAAACTGCTCTCCTCCCAAAGGATAGCTGCCTTGTCACCTGATGTTCACACCAAGGGAGGGCGCCCGTGACAGTCCGTGTGTTGAATAATTGTAATGCAAAATTTTCTATTCTTTCAGATAAACAAAAAATAGGAAAAATTTCTTTCCCTACTTGAGTGGATTGTTTTACCCATCCCCAGGCTGCATGCAATCCACTCTGGAAAGCGCTGACTTCTGCATACAAAACCTCACTGGATACTAAATCATCACATCATATATGAAATGAAATATATACCATTTTGTCAATTATACCTCAGTTGAATTGAGGAAAAAGAAAAACAAACAAAAACCTCATTTGGATCTACACATGCTACTACTGACCCCCAAAACTTAATTGAATACCAATTAAATGGCTTCTCAATTGTAACTGCTAGAGGGCGGGAAGAAAGTTAGTTAGGATGGGATTTTGTGTTTTTTTTTACATTTTAGGTTATCAGAGAGGACAGGCGAATTTGTTATTTTTTTGTCTCTCTTCTTTTTCACTCTTTTTTTTTTTGGAGTGGTGGGGGTTGCAGAGAGAAGCAAAGGAAGGGGAAGGGATTAAAGATGGATGCCTTTGACAAGCCAGCACTGTGAGTGACCAAGCCTGACGCCTGTTGCCTAGGTCACCAATTCCACAGTCAGCCTCCTCAATAGCCCTGGACTCTGGCACCCAGCTGCTGAAGGCCGCCCACCCCACTGGGGGAGTTCCTCCTTGGGCCCACAGGGCTCCCCTCAGCCAAGGGCAGGTGTCCCACAAACAGCATTTGGTGCCCTCTGCTAAGCATGTGACGTGAGAACTCACCCGGTCCACTTCCTGTGGTGAGGCAAGAAAACCAGTCGTCAGCAGAATTGGGTTTTATTTTTAAACACATGAGGGAGGGGGGAATGGAGGGGGGGGCTAAGATTGCATTTTGGTGGCTTGGGAAAGCAATTTATAGGGTCTGTGTGACTTTGTGGGCTTCAGGTAACTACATTTAGTAAGAGATTTCTGACTGCTGAGCACATACTCAAGCCAAGATTCAGACTCCCCCTGGGTGAGGGGAAGGTATTTTCCATGTCATTTAAGAGTAGCAGCTGCTATTCATGAACGGTGGCTCTAACCCTTCTCTGTAGAATATCTGCCTGTGGGTGGCTGGGTTGGAGTACATTAACAAAGGAAGGAGGGCTTGTGATTGTTACTGGAGTACCTGGTGTTCAGCTAGCACTGGGGGTTGAAGCAGTGGGAGAGAGTGTGTGTGTCTCACTGAGAGCTGACATGCAAATGTTAATCAGAGAACTGGCCTTACGGATTAACCTTAAAACGTTTGCTTTCATAGTTCCTGTAGATTGTTTCTTTAAAATAGATTTTAATTATAGAAAGTGAAGGGGGGAAGATTGCAGGTTGAACAGCTGAAAAATCCATTTGAGGTGATAGGTCAGATAATGTTATAACAGATACAATAATGACTCATACCTCTGAAAAAATAAATGCCTGAGAATCTAGATTTATTCGGGACCTGGGTGCTTTCACTAATTGAATAATTTGGTTACTAGAGAGTTATTGTATAGACTCTAAGCCAGTGGTTTCCCTACCTTGGCGTGTATTTTAAGAAACACCTGGGGGAAGTCTTAATTCAGGTGGATCGGCAGCCACTTGGAGAACTAAAGCACAATAAATAAACAATGCTTAGCAATAAAACCAGAATGAGCCAAATGTGGCATCTTTAGATTCCGCACTATCTAGTTGGCCAGTCTGAATATAAATAACTATTGTATAGATTAGGGGAAAAAAATGTCAGGTTATTTGGAACTCTGCTATTTTAGGACTCTGGTTAAATGCGTATGTGAGAATGTAAAATTTTAAAACAGACCAATTGGGGGGCAATTATTAGATTAAATGATGACTTACCATACACTTCATTTAAAAATATTGATATCTCAAGCATTGAAAAATCTAATCGTATTTATTAAACTCTAAGTCACGTGACACTTTTCTGCGGCATCTTTATTTTACCAAATGAGATGCCCTTCGACAATGAGGTGCATTCTGATAGGGTTTTAACTACTGTACCTGAACCAAAATGTGGTGTCATCATCTTAAGGCATGTGTGCAACAGGCATCTTTAAAGGTGTGCTCATCTCTACAGGCTGAACTGTATCATTTAAAAAAATTAAAACCAACCCAGAAAGACAAACTGGCTTAGGATTTTTACTGTCCTCAAATATTCAAGACATAGTCCTTTCTAGAAGAGTTCCAGTGAACTTTCTACCCAGGAGGACTAAAAAAATAATAATAATGAAATAAAATAAAACAAGAGCCTCGTTTGTATGAAGCTGGAAAAGACAAGGGAGAAAGCCCACTCCTTCTGTATAGCTCTAGCCTTAGATCCAGGAGAACGAGGCCTCCAAATGTGTTTCCCATGCAACCCCCAAGATGGAGTTGGCCACCTGATCAGTGCTAAAAGTCTCTCATGCCAACATCTTCTCCCCTACCTGTTGTACTTCTAGGGCCCACATCCACCTGGGTTTTCTTTCAGGAAAGAAACCAGGAGTTTCTGTCCTCTTTCCCAGTCAGGGGAAGGGGAGGCTCAGTTAACTGAAAATTATATCAGAGTTCCCATGGGGGAGTAGGAGGCAGAGACAACAGGGATCATTCAAAACCATCAATAACCCAGAAATCTTCTCTAAGGCCAATGTGGCTTCAGCTTCACATGTGAATACTCTTGAAATCCAACAAAAGTTTGACTAACTGGAATGCTCAGGAAATACAAGGAGCTCTGAACAGCGGGATTTTGTGGTTTTGTAGCCACAAAATAGTTTTGTAGTCACCAGCCTAGTGGGCTGCCATCTATGGGGTCGCACAGAGTCAGACATGACTGAAGCGACTTAGCAGCAGCAGCAGCAGCATTGTGAATGAGGCAGAAATTTTTTTTACCTCTTGTTTGAAACTGTTTCTAAAATATAAGATCATGCTAAGATAAAATTCCTTGTTCAGTAAGTATGTTTCAAAGATGAGTCTTGAGTCTTGATTTGCTTGATAAGACTAGCCCTCCACTAGCTTCCTGTTGCCTCCTTAGCATTGTCATTCAAAGCTCTCTGAAGATGCCGTCAGCCTGGTCTCCCACACCTTTCTTTTCCCTAAATTGTCCATTCACAGTCCCCCGAACATTACTTGGGCTGGGACGTCCTCCCAGTGCTCTCTCTCTCTGTTTATCCAAATGTTCTTTTCTATCCTATCTTAAAGACAGCTGGCACATTTCTCAGCTACTGGGATCCATAGTTGTGTCTACCATCTTTGAACTCCCTACCTTAGATTCTTTCTACTCATAATTGTTGGAAAACTAGTCACATTCTGTTTTGTGGGATGTTGGGCTATATTCTCATTTAGCTTTGTTTATACACATCAACAATCCCTTATCTAAACCCTTGGGCCAGCTGTGTTTGCAAATTTATTTATTTTTTATATTTTAGAAAGATAATACAGTGCATCTGTCATATATTGGGTTGGCTGAAAAGTTCATTTGGGTTTTTCATAAGCATCAGAAAAATCTGAATGAACTTTTTGGCCAACCCAATATTATCTAACATCCCAGTGGAGTCTTGAGATATACCCAGTAATCAAGCATCTTCATCTTTCTACAGTAAACTGTGAATTTTTACACTAAGTAGATAAACATTATAAAATAACCTCACAGCAGTTTGAGGTCAGGCTTTGACACCAAGTTAGTTACAAAAAAGCCTTTTGGTTTTAAGAGCTTTGTTGATTTCAGGATTACAGAATGGTATTGTAGACCCATTACCTAATTATAGTTCCTTGAGGCTATCTCATTGGTCTTGGTATCGTATCCCACCTCATTTCCTGGCCTCCAAATCACAAGTCTAGTACTGAGCCTGCCAGAGTAGCTGTCCAATGAAAACTTATCAAATGATTAATCTTTTTGAGCTTTATCTCCAGGATGGGAATAGGCATGGGTGCAGTCTAAAAAGAACCCTGGAATCTGATTTTTAATGATTTGTCTTTTTTTCCCCTACAATTGGAGAGCAGCCAAAACAAAGCAAGCTGGTTATTTGTTCAGGTAATGGGGAGTCAAGATGGAGGTCCAAAGGTCTGAAACATTCCACGATTCAGTGTTCTCGAGGGAGGACCATAGAGCTTACCTCTCTGAGGCCTCTGGGGAGCAAACAGTTGATTAGACGCTGCTGCCTATTTGCAGGAAATTCTGTTGAATTTTTTCCTCCTTTGCTTTCACTGCCTCAGCTCTTTCTCAAATAGGATCTCTCACTCCCTCCTTGCAGAGAGCATCTTCCCTGAGGGGAGTGGGCAGTGGCAAAGGTCACTGTTCTGCTCACAGTTGCCACAAATGCAGCAAAGTGTGGCTGGAAGAACACCAGCTGTTAGTCAGGGGATCTGAGGGCTACTCCTGGTTTTGCCTGAACTTGCTGTCAGAGGGGACAAGCCCAGACAATTGTCTAGGCCTCCATTTTGCTGTCTAGCAAATGGGACTCATATCAACATGGAGGGCAAGTGCTTCTTTAAATTCAAATACTTTTCATATGTAAAGTAGTTTTAGCGGCACTGGCACTGGCGAGTTAGTGCCATCATCCAGATGAGTGAATTCTTCTAGCCAGAACTCAGGTGATCTTAGCATCCCACCTGGTGAACTCTGCCTGTCTTTGGCCCCATCTCTCTCCTCCTCTGTGAGATCTGGAAACGACCGTGTATTTAGCAGCCTCGCTTATGCAGGTCACACTACGTACATGCCTTGTCTCATTTCATCCCCACAGCAGCCCTGTGTGGTCGAGATCATTGTGATTCCCATTGAATAGAGGAGGAAACTGAAGCACAGCGTGCTTAAAGAACTAGCCCAAGACCACACAGTTTCTAAGAATAGCAGAGTCAAAGATATAATACAAAATGAATTATTCTCAGCTTCTTGAGCACCTTGTTTCTACCTCACCTGTGGTCATTCAGCCACAGACTCTCTCCCTTACTAGGCTATGCATTTGTACAGGGAAAGGGCCATGTCGTCTTATTTATGTGACAAAAGTACTCAGTGAGGGTTAGAAAATGGAATGAGTTGGAGTGGAATAGAAATGGAATGGAAGGAAAGGGGAGGGAACTGGGTAAAGTAACTGGCTGCCCCGGGATTTCCAGACAATTCCGTTAGGCTTCAGGCCGCCTCTTCCGGTATTGCCATCAGAGAGTTATTTGAGTGTCAGCAGAAGCGAGTGTCTTTGCTTTGTTTCCTGTCTTAAGGCAAAGGTTGCCGTTGGGGATCAGGAGACATTCAGTGAATATCTGTGGAAACTGATGAACCACTCAGTAAAAGGACTTATTTTCCTTGTAAGAAGCTGCCTCTGACTTTCTTTCAATCTCCACAAATGGCCCAGAGTGTCATAAGCACAGACTATTCATGGAATTCTTCGTGAAAAAATAGAAACTGTGAACATATTGGAAGGGCAGATAAGATAGAATATGAAACTCTTCTGAAATAGAGCAAAGAATGATAGGATTTCCCAGCTCAAATCAGGTTAGAGCTGCTCAAAAGTTAAATGTCTTTTTAAAAAGTGATAATAATCGCTAGAACAATAACTCCTATTTACTGAGTACTTGCTGTGTGCTAGGCTGTGTGCAAAGTTCTTTGACTGTGGCATCCTGGCTAATCCTTAAAAAATCCTGCAAGACGGCCACTTTGATGGTCCCCATTTTCCAGCTAAGGAAACTGAGGTTTAGGGAGGTCAGTCAGTCTGTTCGAGGTTGCAGACACAAGGGGAAGGGCTGGGTTTAGAAGCCAGGCTAGTCTGATGACCAGCTTTTAATCACTGTACTTTAAAGTTTTTATTTATTTGTTATTTAGCTATGTCTGATCTTAGTTGTGGCATATGGGATATTTTGTTGTGGTACACAGGCTCTCTAGTCATGGTGCCCAGGCTTACACAGTATGTGCGATCTTAGTTCCCTGACCACGGATCAAACCTGTTTTCCCTGCACTGCAAGGTGGATTCTTAACCAGTGGACCACCAGGGATGTCCGTAATCACTATACTTTTATTACAACGCATTTTAATTACATTTCAAACAAGACCAGGTAGGAGACAGGCATAGAGTAACTGTTGAGAGGATGTTCTCTGTAGGGTCTTGGATGGCATGGAATACATCCTTACGCTCTTCAGCTTGCATTTCCCAAGAGGGGCTGCTGGTTGAGTGGCCTTACAGAATGAGCCTTGGAAATTTGTATTCATTCCTTCCCTTCAATCTCTTTCTTCCTTGGGTCTCTGAGGCAAGCGCCCAGTCCCCCTACACTGTCCCACCAGGCTCTTGCCCAGCCTTTGGGTCCTTTAGATGTCCAAGCCTGGTGTAAGGCTTGGGGGGCCTCAGGCTGAGAGAGATACCCCTGTGAGCCAAAGTAAGGCTGCAGATGGAAAGCCTGATCATTAGTAAGGCGCAAGAGAAATGTAACTACACCACTGGACTTGCGTTAAGATTTATTGGTCCATTGCCACCACATTTTACTTCTTCCACTTTCATTCCTGATAACGGCCGTCGGTTAGTGATCGTTCCCAGCCGAGACTGGCAGACTCAGTCCACCAATGTCAGAACTGAGAGCAAAGTGGGGTTCGCTACTCCGAGCCATCACCCCAGACGCTAAGACAGGGAGATTGCTTCTCAGCATGTTACACTGCCATTTCTGCTCACCCTTTAATGAACGCTTTCTGTCCATAAATGAAGCAGAGATGGAAGAAGAGGTGAAGAAGTGCTCACATAAATTGCAGTGGGTCAACCACAAATACAGGCTTTCAAAAAAATTGTTCTTGTTTTTTTTTTTAAGTCTAAGTTAAGGTGCTTGCTGATTTCTAAAGTACTTCCTGGGTTTGATTAGTGTGGCAGATGCATCAAAAATTGCTATTTCCAACCTTTATTTTGTGATTGGTGCATCAGGGTAGAAGGTCTCTTTTCAAAGAAAAGATAAAGATCAGAATATAATTCGTGCTTTTCACCGTTATCCGACTCTGACTGACTCACTGGTCACATGCTAGGTAATGGATATGGAAATTGAAATCAGCAGGCTCTGAAAAGCTATGGTTGACTTTTACTTTTAGCTTTCGGGCACTTGAGTTTCTTTTTAGGTGTGATTCATATCTACAGGGGCAAATTGGTAAATGGTGAAAGAAATGCTTTTTTAGCTCATACTGTATTTGTGTGCGTAACAACTGCACAGGTTTAGCAGGTTCTTTTCTGCGATCCTGAATCCTGTCCTGGGGCTGGAATGGCTGTGTGCGTGGGCAGGCTGACCATCCATGCCCTGTTGCTTTACAGCTTGGCTTTGGATCGTTCCTTGGAATCATTGGATCAAACCTCGTGGAGAACAAACGGCAGATGGTAAGTTTTCGTGGCTACACAATCAGACCACCTCTTCATCTGAAAGAGCTCAACATTTCTGTGGATGGGTAGCACACTTCCTAAGGTTGCCCACGTTGGACCACAAAAGAAACAGCTCCCTTCCCCTAAGCTTCCAGGAAGCTTGTTGTAAAGCGACCCTGTGGTGTGGGACTTGTTCTCACCTTGCCTAATGCTCGCTCAGTTGCCCAGCTCATCTCCTTAAGTCACAAGGATAGAATAATCTGTATCTTCCCCTTTGATTTTCCCCTCATCAGTGAATGAGTGCACCAGCGTAGCCAGTCAGGCCACTGTCCTCACTTGGGGTGCCTTTGCTACTCTGATTCCTGCATTCAGTGGCCACCCTTATCCCTCCCTCTCTGATGTATAGCCTGAGATTTTCATCTAAGGGACTTGAATTAACAGAACAAATACATATAGGGCACAAGAAGACAAAGTAAAATTACAAAGCTGGTCTCCGATAGTCCCATGACCCTTGGTTCAAAGCTACCTGGGTGATGAGGTGAAGAGGAAGGATGGGCATATACTGGGAGGTAAAACTCACCAAATTCTCTGTCCGAATGGGGCCCCGCAAGGGCAAGCTGTTGTGTCTTCCTGCTTCAGCCTGAGAAGGCTTCGTAGAGGGCAAGAGAAGAAAGTACAGACTGAATTGCAAGCTTATTGCAGTTTTATAGGCTTGTAAATCAAGAGGCCTGGTGAGTGGTCAGATGGTAGACTGATTAGGCTCCCCAGTACAAGTCTCCATGGCATCTAGACTTTGATAATGGAGTCTATTTAACAGCAAGTTTAATCAGATAACGTAATAGCTCCAGGGACAGAGAGCTCTAACCATATGTTCTCTCCCAGCAATGTGGGGAGTCGGCCTCAGGGGAGTTCTCATAGTCCTCTTCTTCCATGTCACCTGGGCTCTCCCACAGCCGGTTGTGTTTGCACTTTGGATTTAAATTATTCAAAATAACAGGGGAGTTCTAATTGTAGAGCTGATCATAGCATAGCTAATAATGCCAATTTCATGACATCGTTCATCCATTATTTACCAATCCTCTGTACTGCTGTGAAGTGAGATTTATGGGACAAGGTTTCTGAACGACTCCCAAAGGAGATCTGTATTTCCTCGTAGCCTGTTGAGATGGGTCTTATCCCTGGAGAGCAGCCTAATGTCATCCTATTTCTCCCCTTCCCCCACAAAAGCACCTCAAGGAGTGTTGTTTTGAGGGTCAACAAGGGCAGGTGGGGGCTTCCCACGTGGCTCAGATGGTAAAGAATCTGCCTGCAATGCAAGAGACCTGGGTTCAGTCCCTGGGTCAGGAAGATCCCCTGGAGGAGGGCATGGCTACCTACTCAGTATTCTTGCCTAGAAAATCCCATGGAGAGAGGAGCCTGGCAGGTTACGGTCCTTGGGGTCGCAAAGACTGGGACACGGCTGAGCAGCTAACACTTTCACAAGGGTAGATGGTGGGCTCAGGCAGTACCTACTCCCGACCCTGGAAATACCTGGAAATGCCTACCTCCTCATTGGATTGTAGTATTACCCTTGTAATGGAGACACGTTATTAGGAAAATTTCTGTTACCTAACATGATCAGAGAATAGGGCAGTCTAGTTCCAGCAAACAATTTTTGTACTTGAATTTTTTTGTATTGACTGCACAGAATTGATCAATTTCAGAGACTTCAACCCTTGTAAAATGTCTTTGACATCTAAGCCATAAGTTGTGTGGTCTCCTTCCTCTGTGATGCAGGGCCATGTCGGGTTGTGTGGGGCCTCAGAGTCATGAGGGGTTGGGCAGATCACTGTACTAGGAGTTGGCGGGCACAGGCTCTCCCATAGCCTGGCCAGTGACCTGGGACACACCATTTCCCCTCTCTGAGCCTCAAACTCCACAGTAAATAAAATAGGATTGGACTACATGATGTCAAAGGTCTGAGTCTCAGAGTGGAAGAGCCATGTAGCCTGATTCCTCAGCCTCCTCTTCCTTGGGTACTCACTGACTCACGGAGTAAATTTCTTAGCTTGCCCTGAAAATGTAGGATATAATCCAGTGGCCCCTTCTCTGCATCCCCCTCCCAGTCATGCTACTGAAAAGGGCCTCCCCGTGGGGTGGCATGGAAGGCTAACAGACACTTTTGCTTTGTCCCCCCACAGCTGGTGGCTTCTATCGTCTTTATCAGCTTTGGTGTGATTGCGGCCTTTTGCTGTGCCATAGTTGATGGGGTCTTTGCTGCCAGACACATTGTGAGTATTTTTAGTCTGGGGTTAAAGTAAGTGTGCAATACAAGGAGGCTTCATCGAGCGGGTGTGTGCTGGGTGTATGCTGAGGGCTGTGAGGGGTGCGGAAGAAGTAGAAGACAGGATCCCTGTCCCATGGAGGTAACATCAACATGAGGACCTCACGGAATGCACTACAGAACTGGGGCTGAGCTGAGGGGGTGAACTCTAGGTGCCAGAGTGGTTTACGTTGGGTCAGGCCGGGCTTCCCAGTGGGGGAAGGGCTGGAGGTCGTTGAGATTTGGAAAAGTCAAAGACAAGGGCATTGGGGCCAGGGAATTGGCATTGGGATTGAGGAGGCAGGGAGAGAGCCCTGGTAGCTGACCTCCCCTCGCCATCTCCAGCAGCAACAAGAGTGGCCCATGAGGACAGATACGTTGTTTTCAGCATGTGGAATCTAGTTCCCTGACCTGGGCTGGAATCCGTGTGCCCCTGCATTGGGAACGCAGAGTCTTAATTCCTGGACCTCCAGGGAAGTCCCCCAGACACTGTTTCTAGGATCGTTGAACATTGCTGTCTTCATAGCTGGAGAGGAGTGATGTGATTGGGGTCTGGAGAAAGCCCCAGAACTAAAAGTCTTCAGAACAATCCCAGTCCTGGCATTCAGGTGCCAAGTGCTTCAAATTCTGGAGAAGCTAGGCCTCGAGGAAGGCCTGAAACCCAAATCTGTGCTTCTCAGAGAAACCTGGGATTCGGGTCCTTCCCATGGGCCCCGCTAGAGGAACCCTCACCCCTCACTCTGTGCTTTCTTATTCTGGCCCAAGGCTACCTTCTTCCATTGGGCTCAATAGACACAGTGCCCACAACCATGAACTTTTATAGGGTCCCAGAAAAATATAATTTATTTTCAAATCAGAGGAAAAATGATGACCTTTTAGGCAAAAAAAAAAAAAAAAAAGTTTTCACATGTAATAGAAATTTGTCTTTATACCAATGCAGTCATAACAAAGAATTAAATGAAACATCCTATTCAATATTTTGAATGGAGGAAGGAGTTGCAAAAGGCAATAGTCCTAGGGAGGTCATAGCGTGGCCCTGATCTGGCCCACAAATCCCAAGCAAGAGTGAGCTAAGCTGCTTAGTGAGCCCCCACAACCCACTCAGACACTTATTTCTATCCCCAACTGAACCAACAGTGAAAATGAAAACATAAAGCAATTAAAAATCCATAAATAAAAAAGAAAATGAAAACATCCTATGAACTAGTTGGAACTGTGTATTTTCTAAAACAAGTGTATTAGAGCAAAATTGAATCATAGAATATTCTGTGGATCTTCTGTGGATCAATGGTATTTTATTCCATTTCAGTCTTTGGCTAACAGTGCAGGTTAGCCTGAGGGAGAGTCCTGGGTATGGATGGATCTGGGCAAGGGTGATTTGCAACATTGTTTTAATCCCAACTTGTTCTTGGACTCTCCTCCCAAATTTAAGAGTCAGTCCCTCACTTGCCAAGCTTAGTGGAATTCACATAGTCAGTGTTGGTGTGTAAGGAGACCATTTCTGGGCAGGGGGAAAGTATGGGGTGGGAGAGAGAGGTTTTTTGCCCAGTTCTCTTTTGGGGCCAAGAATACATTGGTTCCTGTATCAGATCCATCCCTTATTATTTTAGCTGAGAGCAGCCATCTTTTTCTTTTTGAAAAGGCAAATGACACAACAGGAACTTGTGACATCCACTCTCCTACTACCCTAACCACCCTAAAATAGCGATTCTATCGCATAGGCAATTTTCACATATTACCCTCTGAGTATATATACCTATTTTTGTAGCATGCTTGTAGTCACTCATAGTATTGTGTGCTGTTTTGTTCCAACAGGCGCCATCTTAATGACAATAATTGTTTTTGTGTGGTGAATTTAGCGTTTCAATGTGCCTTGACATCTATTATCTCATTTGAGACCCACAACCATCCTGTGAGATATGTAGGGCAGGCATGATTATCCCCATTTGACAAGCACTCTTCAGTCCGAGGCAGTCTCCATGGCAACACAGGCATAGTGGCCAAGAAGCCTGCGGTAGATTTTCATGGCATCATGAGCTAAAATGGCTTCCTCCTTTTCCCTCCTCTTCCCACTTCTAATTTTTTTTAAACAGCTTTATTGAGACATAGTTCACATCTCATCTAATTTATCCATCTGAAGCATATAATTCAGAGCTTTTAGTACATTCATGGATATGTGCAAACTCTCACCAAATCAATTTTAGAAGGTTTTCATCATCCCCCAAACAACCCCATACCCGTTAGCTGCTGCTGCTGCTAAGTCACTTCAGTCGTGTCCAACTCTGTGCGACCCCATAGATGGCAGCCCACCAGGCTCCCCCGTCCCTGGGATTGTCCAGGCAAGAACACTGGAGTGGGTTGCCATTTCCTTCTCCAGTGCATGAAAGTGAAAAGTGAAACTGAAGTCGCTCAGTCGTGTCTGACTCTTAGCTACCCCATGGACTGCAGCCTTCCAGACTCCTCCATCCATGGGATTTTCCAGGCAAGAGTACTGGAGTGGGGTGCCACTGCCTCCTCCATACCTGTTAGCTATCACCTCCCTAATCTGCCTGCTCCTCCAAGTCCTAGGCAACCACTAATCTACTCTCTTTTTCTATAGATTTCCCTTTATTAGTTAACATTTCATATTAATGGCATTATATAATATGTGGTTTTCTGTGACATCTTTTACTTAGTATGTTTTCTACATTCATCCATTTTGTACCATATGTCAGTGCTTCCTTTCTTTTTATGGCCTAATAATATTCCATTGTATGGATATACCACACTTTGGTTGTTCATTCACCAGTTGACGGACATACAGGTTGTTTCCACCTTTTGGCTTTTATGAATAATGCTGCTATAAACATTTGTGTACCAGTTTCTCTGTGGACCTATGTTTTCATTTTCTTTGTGTATGATTCGAAGTATTGGGTCATATGGTAACTATATTTAACCTTTTGAAGAACTGCCAATTTTCCAAAGTGGCTGCATCATTTTATAGTTGCACTGGAAGTGTCCGAGTGTGCCAGTCTCCTATTATGAGCTGACTTGTTAATTCTAACCGTCCTAGCAGGTATGAAATGGTTTCTCATTGTGGTTTTGATTTGCATTTCCCTGACTTCTAAACTCCAAAAGGTTTTGATTGGTGGCCTTAGCCAAAATGCAATGGAAGAAAAATCTAAGTTATATTTACTGGAAGTTTCTTCCAGCCTCTGACTCTAGGTCATCTGTACCTCCTGCTGGTCGTGGCCTGCAGTAGAGCATTTGATTCAAGGGTTTGGGGTAAAGCTGGATGAGTCTTTGAGAAAACCTTTTTGCCTATACTGTACCTGTCCTGAGACATCTACCAGTCCTCACTGACACCCAGTTCTTGTTTTTTGTTTTTTTTTTTACTTCCATACGTGACATGACCCTGTGAAGTTTTGAGGAAGGAGGCTTTATTAATCAATGGTGATATCTGTTGGTCAGCTTGAATGAAAGGCACATTTGGACTCCAGCACTGCTTGGGTGGGTTAGAACCAGCCTTTCCTGTTGTGGAGCCCCTTTAACCTCATGGTGCCCTGTCCTTTTGTTTAATTTTTGGCTGCATCCCATGGCATGTGGGAATGCAGGGATTGAATGTGTTGCCCCTGCAAGTCTTAACCACTGGGCCACCAGGGAAGTCCCACGGTGCCCTGTCCTTTGGCTCAGGGGCATATGAGCTTCACCTGCCTTCTGACACAGCCCTCTGAATGCGCCTCATTCCTTCTCTCCCTTGTCTCCAATTTCCTTCCTTTCCCTTCCCTGAAGATAGCCATTAACTAGTCGGGAAAGTCACGTCACCTTCTTGTGGCAGTTTCTTCTCTTCTACCTGGACGTACTAGGAACTTAGTTACCTCTCAGGGGTAACATGAGGACGGTATGAAATCATGGGCGTGAAGGCACCCTGAGAAGGGCCTGGCCCTGAGCACTCAGACTCTCAGTGGAAGGCAGCTGGTGGCCAGCGCTCAGACTGGCCGTTGCTCGCCCTTCAGGCATAAATAAAAGGCTGACGGCCGGCTCAGTGGCCTTTTCTTACCTGCCAGTCACATGGGCTTATTCCTTCCCTGGGGCCTCAGTGCAGAAGGGCAGCCACAGGCAGCACACGGGCCACCATCACACACACACACACACACACGTCGATCTTCGTTTAGGCAGTTGGCAGCTGAATGCTCTTAGTAGAACCAGGAGGTCAGGAGGTTACAACCAGCACATCGAGCCTCACCCCCGCCACAACCGTGGAATGATAACTACTTCTACCGTTGCCCAAATGGGGACAATAAACCCTGCCACTCGTGACCATGAGAACCCTCATGCCTTCCAGCCTGACTCCAGGCTGAGCCCCAGGGCAGGATACTTTGAGAACACAGAGCAGCTAGGTAGAAGCAACTGGACGGGGTGGCAGGCTGGGAGGCAGGGGGCACATGGGTGTCAGGTACAGGAGATGCTCAATCACATGTGTGGGGGCAAGCAGCCATCAGGATGATTGGCAGTGGTGAGAGAAGTGGGTTCAGTGGGGATGGGGCAATAGATAAATTCCCTCTGCCAGGGTGCTTTGGCCCACTTCCAAAGGTCAGTTTGTGTAAACTGCTGATCCTGTGCTAACCTGCTCTTGGCTGAAGGCCCCTCCCACTCAGGGGATGTTTAGTGTCCTGTAAAAGTTGGGCAGCATCCCCTGCCTGCCAACTTTTGGGCAGCACTGGGTGGCATCTGTCTGTCCCACCCCAATGCACACTCTCCTCCCCTCCTCGCCCCATGCCTGAGAGCTCCCTCACAGGCATCTGGCCAAACCAGCAGGGCTAGTCAACTTTTCCTGGGCTTTAGCAGTATTTTTGGAGTTCACTGTCTTTTTCTAATCTGTGTAGTTGAGTGAAAATGGCTCATAGTTCAGTTGAGTTAAAACCTAGTGTGGGCTCCGTGGCTGCCCATCCCCCTGGGATTTGCTTCCTGAGCTCTTCTTTCTGTAAAAGCTATGGCAATGACAACAGGGAGGATGCATCAGCCTGCCCTGGTCCTGTCCTCAGGTGATGAGACCTCATTGTTGGAGCTGGCCTCCCTCTGTTGCAGAGGGTCATGTCATGATCACCTGGAGTTTTGACTCCTGTTCCCTGGGGATTCTTTGCAAAGAGACAAAGACAGAAATAAAAGAAAACCAGATAGGAAATGTTAAGAAACACATTTCTCAATCAATTTCCTAATTTCTCATTAACTAAGTGGCCCAATAGAAAGT
The DNA here is from genome assembly GCF_055505025.1 of Bos grunniens. Classification (NCBI taxonomy): domain Eukaryota; kingdom Metazoa; phylum Chordata; class Mammalia; order Artiodactyla; family Bovidae; genus Bos; species Bos grunniens. Next base: position 141,716,497 of record NC_141194.1, read on the forward strand.
AGTTATTAGAACATTTTTATCTGATCCTCACAGAAATTAACCCAACACTACCTGCTCTGGGATGTGTGTGTGTTCAAATCTTTTCTTACCCATCAGAGCACTTGCCGCTTTGTTTTCCAAAGCCCAAAGCCTTTTGGTTTGCTGTTTCCCTTTCCAGGATCTGAAGCCCCTCTATGCTAACCGGTGCCACTATGTCCCCAAGACATCTCAGAAGGAAGCTGAGGAGGTAAGAGCCAGAATGGGGTTACCCGTCTTACCTTTGGGAAAAGTCTCCTGTTCTGCCTGGAACCCTTTTTCTTTGACTCTCTTCCCGAGGCCTGCAGCTTGCTGTGAGGTGTCTTTAGTTGATTTGTTTAGTGGTTCAGTTCAAGGCAAGGTGCTAATGGGACCATTGTCATAGGTTAGCACGTCCTGAGGCCTAATCAGATTCACTTTGTTCTGTGGTCACAGGCTGCCCCTCTGACCCCAACAGGCAGCCTCTCTGTGTGTGGCTTTGATCCTGAGAGGGACCGAGGAGAGTACAGAGGCCACAGGCAGGTCATTCCCCACATCTGCGGAGGATAGTTCAGCTGCCTGGACTTGATGTCTAGCTGGAAGTAAAGTGGGAGGCCCACCAAGGCAGTAGGCCTGGACCCGGGAGGCAGAGCCTGAGTCTTACACGCGGGTGGGGTGGTGGCGGTGGTCAGGAGCCAAATGAAGGTCATCGAGAAGCCTGCTTCAATTTGAGGCTCTGGGGCAGCTGTCGGCCTGGCCCTGACTCCCCTGGTCTCATGACACCCCCAGGAGACCAGTCTGATGATGCTTGTGTGGACACGTGAGGTGTTATCTCTCCCACCCCACACAGCTCTCCTTGGGTCCCTGTCACCTCATGGAGAAGCCGAGGCAGTCTGTGGGCAGTTGGGTGAGGTGAGGCTTCAGGTCATTCTCGGAGAGCTTTCATTTCAGCTCACAACCACCCCTCCCCAACCCAGAGAGCCCTTTAACATGAACCTCTACCGTATGCTTCTAGCAACATCGACCATTTGGTTCTCTGCTGCTACTGCTAAGTCGCTTCAGTCATGTCCGACTCTGTGTGACCCCATAGACGGCAGCCCACCATGCTCCCCCGTCCCTGGGATTCTCCAGGCAAGAACACTGGAGTGGGTTGCCATTTCCTTCTCCAATGCATGAAAGTGAAAAGTGAAAGTCAAGTCGCTCAGTCATGTCTGACTCTTAGCGACCCCATGGACTGCAGCCTACTAAGGCTCCTCCATCCACGGGATTTTCCAGGCAAGAGTACTGGAGTGGGGTGCCATTATGAATCAACCCCCACTCTAAGAATAGTTAGAAAAATGGTAAACTTGTGATTGTTGGAAAAGGCTGAGAAGTGGGTGTAAAGTGGTGACTGCATTCCATAAAATGGACCGGCATCAGGGGAAGCCTTCTCCCTAAAATCCAGTGTGAACAGTGCCTGGGGAGGCCGGCAAAGCTATGGCCCTGCTCCCAAGGCGTTAGGGCAAGTACTTACATGGTGACTTTGCCACCCACTTGCCCCATTTTCCTTTCCTGATCAGCAATTCACTATTTTTCCAAACTATTCTCGGGTTAGAAAGGAATAGAAAGATGCACGTGCCGACAGTGTGTCAGAAAGGCTTGAGCTTTTGGATGAAGGACCCAATATAGAAAAAGTGCCTGTTTACCATCCGTATCCTCTGTAACACAGCAAAACACATTTACAAGCACTTCGTTGCACCTGTGCTGGGGGGAGGGTAGCCTGGAAGATTTCTCACAAACAAAAGACGGTAAATGGAAGTTAATTTTTCCTTTTTTGTGGGCAAACTCGAGATGTATAAAATGTCATTGTTATTCTGTTGATTTCATCATGATCGCATTCTTGTGTTACCTTGGTGACTGTAAAAATATGAATGATGACTTCCATAGGTTCACTTGTAACCCTGGTCCCCCTAACCCTATTTTTCCTGTATAAGGTCATAAGTTCCTCAACCAAAAATTCTCCTTCCGCGAGGGTTATGAGGAACCTTACGCAGGCAGCTCGAGAGGTACTAGTGTACTTCAGAGTGCATGTGACCGCCCCTCTGTCTTCCTTCCCCAATGTGGTCCTCTTTCCTCCTGTACCCTGATTCCCCCTCATAGCCTCACTTCCTACCGTCCATTTGTTCTTCTGTCCACCCTTCCATCCGTCCTTCCTCCTCTCCATCTCCACCCTCCAGGGATGGGGTGCTGAGGGCTGTGGCTGAGGCTGGATGTGAGCCCAGCTCCACAGTGACTTGCCTCATGCACGAGATCAGCCAGCCGCCCGCCCAGCCCCATCCCGGCTGTGCTTTGGTGTGTTCATTTCACAGCCATCCTTACCGTCTCCATCAGTTCACTAGCTCGCACTGCCAATCCCAGAGGGTCCTGCTCCCACCCAACGCCAGCTCACCTGCTCACTGCTGTGTGTCCGCAGGTGAACTGCCCTCACCTCAGCCGTGGATTCTGCACACCTCGCATCCGGGGCAACACCTGCTTCTGCTGTGACCTCTACAACTGCGGCAAGTGAGTGCCAAGCCCCTGGTGGTGTGACCACCATGGGCATGAGAAGGACTAAGTGGGGGAAGGGTGCACGGTAGGGATCAGAGAAGCAGAAGACACTGGTGTGTCCATGGATTTCAGCTGACAGGTGTTACCTGCCGTCTCTGTGCCAGGCAGCATACTAAGTAAGTACTTTCAAAGTGCTGATCTCATTTCATTCTTACCCATGATTTATGTACAATTATTCTTCCCATTTTACAGATGATAAGACTGAGGCTCAGAGGAAACAGACAACTAGTCCAAGGTCACACAGAATTTGACAATGGTAGAGGGAGGGTTCACAGCCAGTTCTAAGTCCAAGTTCAACAACATTCAACAAACAGTTATTGAGCATTTTCTCTGTGCCTGGCCTTGTTCCAGATGTTGGAGATTCAGCAGCAGGAGCAAAAAAAAAAAAAAAAAAAAAATTCCTTGCCCTCATGGAACTTAGATTTTATTAAGGAAGATAGTCAATGAACACATGAATATGTAACATGCCAGGTGTCAATCAAAGCCATGAAAAAAAATGAAGCAGGAAAGATAGGTAAATAGTTTCAAAGTGGGGAGTGTGAGTACCATGTTGGATAAAAGGAGCCAAGGAAGAGCTCTTTGAGGAGGTGAAATTTGTGAAGAGATCTGAATGATGCCAGAGGGCCAACCAAGTAGATACTTGAGTAAAAGAGTATCTCAAGCAAACAGAACAGCAAGTGCAAAGGCCCTGAGGCAGGAGCAGGCTTGGTGGTGCTAGTTCTGCTACAACCACTCTGGTGCTCTACTGTTCAATGTTAAAACATCATTTATTCTCTTTCAAAACACATTTAGGTGCCAGAAATACAGAGTCCTGCTGAGGAGCTTGTAGGCCAGCAGGGATGACAGACTTATGAGCCATTGATTACAGTCTAGTGTGAGAAGTGTGGTGGGGATCTGGGGAGGTACTGGGGAACCTCTCAACACAAAAGACTGGAAGCCAGAGTTGCTGGGGGCGGGGCGGGGGGAGGAGGCGTGTCAAGGAGGAGGGGATGTGGGAGCTGAGGCTTAAAAGATAAGACGGGAGTTAGGAGCAAACTTAAACTAGGGGTGGAGATGGGGAGGGTCTTCCCAGCAGTTGTGGAGTGGGGGTGGTTTTACAAGGTAGTAGGAGGTGAGGAGTAGAGCCCTAGTCATATACTAGACCATAGGAATGCTTTGGGACTTGACCCTGTAAGCAACTGCGAGCCACTGAAGGGTACAGCATGGCGCATGGAGTTGAGTGGCTGGAGACAGCGAGGGAGCCACTGCCAGAGTCCAGGCCAAAGGGAATGGAGCCTAGATGAAGTTGTTGTGGGGCTGGTGGAAAGCAGGGAGTACTTGTAAGAGGAATTTAGAAGGTGGAGTAGACAGGAGTGTGTGAAGGCGTGATGCAGAACATAAGGAAACGGCCCTGCACGTCACGCACGTGTTTTCTTCCAGCTCTCAGTGCAAGGGGGCTGAGGAGGGGAAGGGAGGAAGGGAGGAGTTGGCAGAAGGATGAAGCTAGATCCAGAGGGGTCAGATGGATGCACTCCTCCTCACTCACACTCCTTACTCTTGGTATTGGCGGACCAGTTTTCTCACTTGGAGGATTAAGACCAGAGGCAGGGGAGGGGGAAGGGGGAGTAGGAGGAGAAGAGAGATTCACCCCAGCCTGTTTACTTTCTCTGCTAGCACTGGTCTCATTTCGTTAAAAGATTTGGCAGTGGAGGAAGAGAAACTGAAAGACTCAAATGAGGTTTGGGGATTATCTGGGAGGTTCAATTATTCATGTTGTAATAATAACTAACACTTGAAAAGGACTTCCCTCCTTAGCGGTGATGGAGAGCTGGCTATAATTGTACTTCCTGAGCCCATCCTTCCAAAAATGATCAAAGAAATGTAAAATAGGTCCTAGGGGATTTGGGGTTATTTTACTATCTTTCCTCTTGCCTCCCCTTATCTGCCTCCCTCCCCCTGCTCAGTCCACCCCTCTCTTTTTACCTCTTCCCTCCTTTGGACAACCTGTCCTCTGGCCAGGTCTCCTTTTTCCCTTCCCAGGCCTCCTGAGATCCAAGGAGGTGAGAAGAGGCGGGCTGGGAGGGCTGACAAGTGATTCCTCGCGGGCACACCTTTCTCTCTGCAATTAGGTGTGTTTCTGAAAAAGGTCTGAATAAACTAAATCCTGCTTTAATTTCCATTTAGCTGAGCCCTTAGGTGAACTTTTTTTTAAAGTGGAGACTCAAGCCCAATTTATCTTCCTGTCAATCTGAACTTCATAATCAGTGGCTTTCTTAAAGCAAGTTATGCCAGGGTTGTCTTCAAGGCCCTAAAGAAATTTTATGAGGAGCTCTGCTAAAAGTCTGGGCTCCCTAAAGGCAGCAAACATGACTTCATCTTATCTGTATCCTCAGGCCCCAGCACAGGACTGGGCTCGATTCAAAAACCTGATGACAAGGGAGTGACATGTATTGGAAAGGATCAAAAAGAGGAACACCCTTTTCTCCAGGAATATAAAGTATTGGGCCAGGCGACTAAGAGGGCTACGGGTGGAGAGTGGGGTGCGGGGTGTGGGTACTGCTCATAAAGGCCTTTGAGCTGGAAATGCTGCTCACCCACCTGATGTCTGGAGACCAGCTTCAGGCGGTCATCGAGTCCTTGCCCAGGTCTGTAACGTTGAGATTCCAAGGGCAAAGCCACCGGGAAAGCACTTCCTGAGCTTTTTATCAGGAAACCGTCCCATGCAATCAGAAACCAAGGCTGTGAGACTTCAGAGGCGATGATCCTGCAATATAAGGAAAAGATTTTCCTTGACCTGAAGCTTTTCCCAGCCAGCTCGAAGGAGACCTAACTTCTAAGCCTAAATATAGCTAGCTGCAAGCCTTCTAAGGCTCAGAGACTTTAATTTTGCCAAATGCATATTTGTTTTCCTCACACAAAGCCTATTTTTAATCAATTGCCAGCTCCTCCAGTCCATTTCCTGGAAAGGAGGCCAAGAAAAAAAAAGTGGAAACAAAAACATCAGGCAGTCATTTGTAGGGCACTACGGAAACAGAGTTTCTACTGTCCCCTTGAAGCCACAGACCTTCTCTGACGTCAGGGGCAGTGAGGTTTTAACACCAAACCTAGATGATTCTGTTTCAGCCTATGCAGGAAAGTGGTTTCTTTAGGATACAGCTCCTCAGCGGCTGCCTTCTAGCCTTCCCTCGGCTTTGGAGAGGTCAAGTCAATATCACTGGTTTTTGTCCTGTAACCGACAGGAAGCGAAAGGACATGGGGGTGGTTTGTGAACTGCCGCCACTGGTAATAAAATGAAAGACGAGAGCTCGCTTTCATCTGTTCCTCCCTTGGGCGAACTTTTTCTTGAGCTCCTACTATGTGCCAGGGATTGTTCTAGAAGAATACATATTGATAAAATAACATTTTGCCCTTAAGTAACTGAGTTTACCGGGGGATCATGGGGAGGTGGAGAAATGTGTCCAGAGGTGGCACACAGCCTCTATCTGTCCATGGGGAGTTGGTGAATAATTCCAGGCCCTCATGGAAGAGCAGAAGGATGCCCTTTGGCTTTATCCAAGATCCAGTGCCTCCTAATTTGTTGAGTGGGGACTGAAACGAAAAGAGTTTATCTGTTTCTCCAGATATACCCAGCAAGTTAAGAGCAAGTGGGTGAAAGCCCAGATTGGGTAATCAGTCTTATGATCAATGCAATGATCTGTCTTTGAACTCAATTACTCATTCCCCAAGTATCTGTTGATGACCCACAACAGTTCTCTCACTGAGCTCGGAGGCAGTGAGGGAGACACAACAGAAGTGTAAGAGATAACCTTGCCCTCCAGAGGTTAGAATTTAGATGGAGCTATCATGTCCACCTTGGCCTTGGTTGCAGCTTCAGCTCTAATTAGGCTCCAGGTAAACATCGGATCAAATGAATAGCTGCATTACTGATATATGCAAAGTGCTGAACTAAGAAGAACAGACTGAGGCTGTGGGAGCCCAGGGAGAAAGGTGATGAATGGGCACTGGAGTCCTTGAAGAATGAGACGAGTGTGTGGAAGCTTTGTGCAGTGGGAGAGATCAGGAGAGGCTGAGAACAGACGGCAATACCTCCCATGCAGGGAGAGAAATCTGAACAAAGGTCTGGAATAACTACCCCACCTGGCTAGTTTGGTGCTTCTGAGGACCAGCCTGGCTGGAGTGTGGGTTCCATTCTGGAGTCGGATCATGGCAGACTGAGGAATTGGGGCACATTTTCCTGAAGGTAATGGAGAGCGGTGGAAGGGTTTTGATGAGCTGAATGACTTAGTGTTTTAAATGTGTTAGGAAGCTGAAGCAGGCTGTGGTGGGCTCTGGAAGGAGACTTTGCAGTCATGAAAATTTGAGGGTGGGAGCTGTGAGAATACAAAAGATGAAATTTCAGAGGAAGTTCTGCCCCAAGACTGAACCAAATGGAATCATGAATCTCAAACAGAAACAAACCACATTAATTTGCTAAACCCTTAACCAGATCTAGTATTAATGTTCTTTTGCTTCATGGCTCTGTAAAAATAACATAGTAGCTGCTGAACCCGCTCAAACTGAAACCAAACATATATTCTCTACAATTATTGAATATTTTTCAACGAACTACTAACCAAGCCCCATGTTGTGGTCTGTGTCCTTATAAAGCATCACTACTTTTAAGAACACAATTCAGGGGTTTGAATCATTTTGCCAGAGGCTGGCTCTTGGAAGGGAAATAAAACAGCTACAGTGTTCAGGTGGTAGAGTACTGCTAGAGTACTTGTATTGTGCCGGAATACTACTTTCGTGCATTCACTTGTGAAACCCCTCGGGCTCAGAGACGTTAAGAAAGTTGCTCAAGGTCAGACAGCAAATAAGTGACAGAGCCAAGGTTCAAGCGCAGTCTGCCTCCAGATCTGCTCACTGTACTGCCCATCTATACATCTACAGGTGTTACCAGCCTGCCCTTGGTGTATTAGGATGTAAGCACTTCACTACTTTCAAAGATAACTTGGGAGAAGTCAGAAGCTGATTCTCAAACCTCCCCTGCATCCCTACAACCCTACACTCACCATTCCACACAGGGCTCCCCTGTAAAGGGGAGCATCCTTGTAGAGCGGTGCCTTTTTGAGCAGTAAGTCATCTGTGTATCTTCCTTGTCCCATCCCCAGGCCTGAGTACTGTGCCCACTAATAGGAGGCACTCAGTGTATGCTTCCAGGCGGTGTCCAGCTATGTTCCCCCAAATCCTGAAATCCAGTTCAAATTCTGGTGAATTGAAACACTGTTAAAATTCCACTGTGGAAGCTTACTGTTTAACACAGTGGGTCTCAAAGATCAATGAACTCAGTTAACACAAATCCCAGAGCCTCACCCCCAGTGGCGGGGCCTCAGAGTCTGCATGTTTAACCATCTCTTTCTCAAAAATGCATGCACACACACAGAGACGCACAGAGGCACCCACGAATAACACACTGACACACACAGGCTGGCACACAGATATACAAACACAGATGATTTTGACACAGGCTGTCCCATAACCACACTGGTTTCAATTCTTTAGAGATACACTGGTTTTACAGAATTCTAAGATAATTCACCTGTAAAGTGTAAAAGTCTTGTGTGAATAATCTCTCCCTGATTCATTTTGGAGGTTAACCTTTATTTTCTTTTTTTTTTTTCATTTTTGGTGTTCTTATAGCAGGAGAGTTGCATGTAACAACCATACTGATGCCAGGGTGTTTGGTTGTAAGTTTAAGAATCAGTGTTTGAGATTCATTACTGATTCCAGTGGCCAAGTTGTAAACAAATTTGCAACGTCCAGAAAGACAGGAACTTTTGTTTAATTAATTTAACAGCTAACACCTTTCCTCAGTGTGTGCAAGTGTGTGGAGAGATTTCTCTTCCTCTTTTTGTAAAAGCCTCCAATCCCATCGGATTAGGACCCCACCCTTAGACTTTAGGGGCTTCCCAGGTGGCAGTAGTAGTAAAGAACCCGCCTGCCAGTGCAGGAGGTGCAAGAGACTCAGGTTTGATCCCTGGGTTGGGAAAATCCCCTGGAGAAGGGAATGGCAACCCACTCCAGTATTCTTGCCTGGAGAATTCCATGGACAGAGGAACCTGGCAGGCTACAGTCCATGGGGTTGCAAAGAGTCAGACACAACTGAGCACTTAATAGTATCCTGTACCTTAGACCTTATGATCTAACCTTAATTTATTATCTCCTAAAAAGCCCTTCTCCAAATACAGTCACTTTGGAAGTTAGGGTTTCAATATATGAGTTTCAGAGGGAGACGCAATTCAGTTCATAGAAAGTAGTGGCCTAGAGAATGATGGGGCTGGATGGGGGATTATCTTTGGACAGAGTGGTCAGGAAAGGTCTCTCTGAGGAGGCGCTATTCAGATTTTGTGCAGGAACTCAGCTTTAGTACTTTATTGGGATGTTCTTTATTGGCATTTCATTTTGTTTTGAGAAAGGAAATACTGAAATCATTGAAGCCTGAATTCAGATCCCAGTTCTACTGCTTACAATTTGAGGAAGTTCCTAACCTCTCTGTGCTTCAGTTTCTTCATCTGTAAAATGGGAATGGGGACTAATACTTACATCATAAATATTGTAAGGATTCACAGTGCCGCCTAATAGAACTTTCTGTGATGACAGAAATGCTCTGTCCAGTATAGTAACCAGCCACTAGCATGACCCTTAAAAGTGTGGCTGCTGAGCATTTAACGTGTGCCTAAGCGTCTGCCTACAATGCGGAAGACCCAGATTCGATCCCTGGGCCAGGAAGATCCCCTGGAGAAGGAAATGGCAACCCACTCTAGTATTCTTGCCTGGAAAATCCCATGGACTGAGGAGCCTGGTAGGCTACAGTCCATGGGGTCGCAAAGAGTCAGACACGACTGAGCGACTTCACTTTCACTAGTGAGATGGAAGAACTGAATTTTTAACTTAATTTTAATAGACACCTGTTGACTAGGAGCTGCCATAGTAGCACAGATGTGATGAACCCATGTCTGTAAAATGCTTAGCCCCGTGCCTGCACACAGCAGGTATTAATAATTCCCATTTAGGATTAACATTAGCGATGGTAACAAGTATTTCTCTGGCAGATAGGAGGGGTTTGGGGGAGGGGGATAAACAGCAGTGACACTTTGATTCATTATACTATCTTTATCCCCAAGTGCATTCTTGACTTCCGTGTCCATTATGATAGTGCCCCACGTGACCCCCTGTCTTTTCACTGGGCTGCATGGTAGCCAAAGCCCTGGGGGACAGCCTGCTCCCTGGCGACTGACTGGGTGCCCTTCTCCCCTTCCAGCCGGGTAGAGATCACTGGTGGCTACTACGAGTACATCGACGTCAGCAGCTGCCAGGATATCATCCACCTCTACCACCTGCTCTGGTCTGCCACCATCCTCAACATCGTTGGCCTCTTCCTGGGCATCATCACTGCCGCTGTCCTGGGGGGCTTTAAGGACATGGTAAGGAAGGAAGTGACTTTGAATTTCCACAGAGGCCCCTCTTCCTGTAAAGGGTGGGGCAAGGCTCAGTGGGTGGGGGCCATGGGGACCCGCGTTTTGAAGGGAGGAACAGAAACCATTGCTTCAAGAATGTAGCTGCCTTGGAGGGGGTGGGGAGGGTGGGATTTCCTGGCGGTCCAGTGATTAGGACTCCGCGCTTTCACTGCCCAGGGCGCCGGTTCAATCCCTGGTCCGGGAAGTGAGGTTCCCCAAGCCACAGGGCATATGGCACAGCCAAAGGAAAAAAAAAATGTAGCTGCCTTCAAACATCTTAAGTCGAAGGAGCCGGGTCATGTCCTCAGCCTGCAAACATGTCTTGTTAACATGAGACACTGCCTGTGTTTTTGATGCATATTCTGGGGATGGGTGGGGTTCATGCTGGTTATGTAAACATAGCCTGTCATTACCCCAACTCATCCCACACACACTTTCAGTAGAATATCTTTTGGGGTAGTTTTTCCTGTTACAGACTTCGGGAGAGCTGGAAGGAAAGACGTTTTTTAGCTATAGGTAAGAAGTAGGGCTGTCTCCCCCTCCCCAGGAATTTCCTCCTGCAGTTTCTCCAGAAAGCTGCTTGTCCATATTCACACGGGTGTGAATATGCATCTCAGGGCTCAGCACCCAGGAGGTCCTCCATAGTCCTGGGGGCCTTCCCTCTTTTGCTTTTAAAGCATTTCAAAGCTTTTGTTTGCTTATTTAATAAACCTTGATCTCTAATTATGGAGATAATAGCTTTAGAGCTCTGGTTCTCAACCTGGCCTCCGATTAGAATACAATCACCTGAGGTGCTTTAAAAAATCTGCCGGCCTGGGCCACTCCTCCAGAATGCCAATTTAATGGGTCTAAATTGAAGCTCAGGCAGCAGTACTTTTAAAAAAGCCCTCCTAGTGATTCCAGTCTGTGGCTACACTGCGTGCATGCTCTGTTGCTCAGTTGTGTCTGACTCTTCTCAGGAGAGCTCAAGCCCTAAGCCTGGTGGAGGCATGGGGCTAGGGTGGGGGGCAGCTTGGAGGGAGAAGGCTGTCCTCTCAGTTTGAGCCTGACGGAGCTTTGGCATGAGAAAGCTTCTTCAGAAAAGCTGTTTCTGGGTTGGGGCTTCTTTGGAGAAAAGAATGCACTTTGTCCTTTTCTTTAAAACTTGGAGTATAGTTGCTTTACAAGGTTGTGTTACTTTCTACTGTGCAGCAAAATGAATTAGCTATACATATACATATATCCCCTCCTTTTTTGGATTTCCTTCCCATTTAGGTCACCATGTAGCACCAAGTAGAGTTTTCCCAGGGGACAGACGAAGAGAAGCTTCTGGTTGGGGTTGGCGAGTTGAGATGGGACATCCGATGGGTGTTAAGGGTTCTCTGAATTTCCTCTGAGCTCTGAGAGGTGGACAGCTAAGCACCCTGAGGCACAGACTGACTGGCGGCCACCTGCTAGGCTCTGTGGGGCTCCTGCAAGGACTCCTGTCACAACTCAGCTGACCATTGATGTATAGATTTATTTCTTAACTCTTTTTTTAAAAAATCGTTGAGGTATAGTTGACTTTACTATAGCATATTAGTTTCAGGTGTACTATGTGGCCTGTTCATTTCACTGTGACCTTTGATCTCTAGGGGATTAAGGGGTTTGTTGACAGTCTATCCTGAGAGGTGGCAGTAATAGCCCCTTTACTCTCTATAAAGGGCATTTGCACAATTCCTTTCTCCGCTCCTCTCCCACTACTACTGCCTCATGAAGTATTACTCCCACCATTAACAGTTGAGGAAACAGGCCCATAGGAAGTCAAGTGACCTGCCCACGGCTAAATAGCAGAGCTGGGAGTGGAGCCCAGGTAGGTCAAATGCCAGAGCCTTTGCTCCTGCCACTCCATCACACTCCGAATGCCCCTGAGGATCATTCGGCCAGCCCTTTCTGGTTCCATAGGTGTTTTAACAGACATCACCTCCTTTGTTGAGTTTCTTTAATTTTAAAAATTAAAAGCCAGTTGTTTCCAACTGTTGGGAGCTTCTCTGAGAAATGAGGAGGAGAGTGAGGGAAGACCTGAGCCTCATCCAGTGCCAAGCCTGGGAACCCAATTGAGGGCCAGTGGGGAAAACAAAAGATGAAGGCAAAGAGCAGAGGCAGGAAATTTGATTCATGACAAGAGAGAGCAAGTATGAGCTATATATTACGACAGGGCACCAAAGAAGAACCATTGTTTTGATCGCTTTATGAAAATGAGACATGGTATAGAAAATCCTGGAACATCAACCAGAAAATCCTTGGCCTACGTCCAAACGTGCTTGATGCCTCGTGGTGATGTGTCTCCACCCTGAGTAGAATGCCTTAGGGGCCTCAGGGAGGCCCAGAGGAGCTGGCTGATGAAAGGCATTCCTGAGGAGTGAGGCCAGGAGCCAAAGGCTGTGAGCTGGCAGCCTTCAATGGGATCAGCTCGGAGCACTGTTTCCAGAGTTGTGGGAGCCTGAAAGGAAAAAGGACGTCTTCATTCCCTGACCAGAGGGGCTTGGTGCCAAGGATCTTAAAGAAATGTTGGATGACCACAGTGTTTGTGGCTCAAAGATATGAGAACTTGAGATGAATCATAAGAAGTGATACTGTCTTGCCATTTTTTGCTACTTAGTGTCTCTGGTGTAAAGTAGGGAGAAATCAAAGTGGTCTTCTTTCCAAAGTCCACAATCATTGTCTTTGAAGGGACTCAGTTCTGTCCGGGTGAGATGGATTTGACCATTTCCTGTGCCTGGAGGAGGAAATGGCCATCTACTCCAGTATTCTTGCCTGGAGAATCCCATGGACAGAGGAGCCTGGTGGGCTACAGTCCATGGGGTCGCAAAGAGTCAGACGCGACTAAAGCAGCTTAGCACAGCACAGCACATTTCCTGTGCTTGCAAATCACCGTTTGTTTCACTGGAGCTCAGAATGCTACTTATCAGAAGTGGAGATCTCATAACTTAAGCCCCAGAATTATTGGTACAGAAACACACATTCCTATATACACACACGAATAGAAACAGAGCCCAGATTTATTGTAAAATCAGAATTATGGATTTAAAACTGTAACTAGACCATGCTCTGGGGCAATCCCTTTTGCTCCTTCCCTGTACCACTGCCAACTTCACCCCCCTTGACACTCTCAACCTCTGTTGGTACCTTGTCCATTTTCTCTACATCCTCTGCATCTCTCATCTGTGGCTCTCCTGTGCTTATTTCATCTTCCTCCTGTGTTTCTTTCTAATATTCAACTTCCTTTCAAAGAGGATCCTGGACCCCCAGCCTTGCTACACACAAAAAACCTTTTCTAGATCGTTTATATTCCCCAATTGCGTCTCTGTGGTTACGTGTGTATGCTCAGTCGTGTCCCACTCTTTGTGACCCTATGGACTGTAGCCCGCCAGGCTTCTCTGTCCATGGGATTCTCCAGGCAAGAACACTGGAGTGGGTTGTCATTTCCTCCTCTAGGGGATCTTCCCGACCCAGGGATTGAACCTGCGTCCCTTGCATCTCCTGCACCGGCTCTTTACCATTGAGCCACCTGAGAAGCCCTCTCTTTGCATAAAAGAGCTGGTTTCATTTTGCAAGAGTTGGAGGGTGTGGTTTTAACTGGCACAAGGCCAAGGGAACATGATTTCTGGGACTTCCTCAGGCGTGACATTTCTTCTTGGAATCCTGGTGGAGAGGTAAGGGCATTGCTGAACACTCCGCTTCTGTAATGCGAGCCAGCCCTTAGAATGGTCAAGACCTCAGCCCTCTCCCACACATGAGAGAGGCTGAGAAACATTTCTGTGGTTGTCTGTGAGCAGCATCATAATGACTGAGGTTTGTAGCTCTTCAAACCTCCTAGAGATGTAAACAGTAACCCACTCCAAGGAAGAGAGCAACAGACTGTGTTGAAACTTGCTCTACGGGAGTTTCCTCTGCCAACACCCCAACATGGTTGCCTGTGCCATTGCCAAAGCCTGCCCACACATTTTCATCACTTGAGAGGAAGCTTCTGCTCACCGTTAACACAAAGTAGATACATACCAGAAACAAGACACATGGACTTTGTGGACAGCTCTAGATTATATGCACGAACAGAGGGGGTGTCAATGACATGGACCATGGAAAGGACATTTCTCCCACACCTTGAGCCATGTGGCACTCATAAGGTACAAAGCACAGTCCTGCTTGGGAACTCATGAGCAGTGGTGACTTCCTCTAGCAGTGTTTTGGCCTTATTGAAATCCAGACTCCCATCCTAGACAAGATTGGTTTTAACCCTTGAAGGGCTACACACACCACCATGTTATAAAAAGGGTATTCAATTCTTTCTGCATTGTTTTATTTTCCCCAAAATGTGTGTGTGTGTGGAGGGGTATCAATATACTCTACTTGGTCTTTCTTGGTTTCTGTGCTAAGATTTTGCCTCCAGCCCCCAGGGCTGAGGCGAAGTGAATACCTTCATGTGTGCCTGCGAGCTCCTTAGTGAGGTTGGACTCTGCAAGAATCCTTACAGTTTTTCCAAACCCTTCATGATTAATCATATTTTTGTCACAGTGAGAGCAGTAGTCTTGTTGGTTTAACATTTTGTATTGGGGGGGTGGTTCTCAATTTTTTTTTCCTTTGTGTTTTTGAAAGTCAAAGATTTCAACTATCGGTTTGAATTTTTCAAAATAGTCAGTGTGGGGAAATGACACAAGTGATACGTAGTAGTTGTGAAAACTTCGGCTGTCTGATTGAGAGTAGAGAGTCCCCATTTACTTCCTAATACCACTGCCCTCCCCAGACACAGCCATAGCTAACAATTTGTTGTGAATCTTTCCAGATTAATTTCATTGACAAGTGTATATTTATATATAATTGTTTGGGTCTTTACATAAACTGGGATTATGCTTTGGTAATAGAACATGGTGACTTTTTAAAAGATTTTATTTTTAGAGCAATTTTAGATTCACAACAAAACTGAGATGAAGGTACAGAGATTTCCCATAAACTTTCTTCCCCAACACACAGCCTTCCCCATTATCAGCCTCCCCCATTATCAACATCCCCCACAGAGTGGTACATTTGTTAGCAAGGATGAATCTATATTGACGCATCATAATTACCCAAAGTCCATAGTTTACCTTAGGGCCCACTCTTGATGTTGTAATTCTATGGGACATAGAATATTGGACAAATGTATTGAACAAATGAATTCTATTGGACAGGTGTATAATGACATATATCCATCATTCTGGCAGCACACAGTATTTTCACTGCCCTAAGTAGCCTCTGCGTTCTGCCTGTTCATCCTTCTTCCCAATCCCAACCCCTGACAACCAGTGATCTTTTATTGTCTCCATAGTTTTGTCAATGGCTTGCTTTCTTAAACATTGTTTTTAATTTTAATTTTTGACTGCATGCAGGCTTTCTCTAGTTGCAGTGACCAGGGGCTACTCTTCGTTGTGGTGTGTGGGTTTCTCATTGCCATGGCTTCTCTTGTTGCAGAGGCTGGGTTCTAGGCCCTCAGGCTCAGCAGTTGTGGCGCCTGGGCTTAGTTATCTCGTGGCATGTGGGATCCTCTCGGACCAGGGGTTGAGCCTGCATCCTCTGCATTGGCAGGCGGATTTTTAACCACTGAAGCACCGTGGAAGCCCTGTTTTTGTTTTTTATATTTACAAGTATATCCTGGACAACTTCCCTGTCACTAACTATAGGTGCACATCATCATTTATCAACAGCTCCATAGTATTCTGTAGAATGGATGTCCCGTGGTTTATTTACCCATTCCCCCAGTGATGAACATTTATATTGTTTTTTGATTTTACAGAACCCAACTCTCCCAGCACTGAACTGCTCTGTTGAAAATGCCCATCCAACTGTTTCTTACTATGCTCGTCCTCAAGTGGCATCCTACAACACCTACTACCATAGCCCTCCTCACCTGCCACCTTATTCTGCTTATGACTTTCAGGTACGTTTTGAGAGAAAAAAAAGAACTCCCTGTTACCCTTGCTCTTGCTCATCCTCTCTTATTCTCTCCCTATTTTGGATCCTTCCTAATATATATGAGGTAGCCAGGCTCTCCATCCCGCAGCCTGTGGGTACCCGTGAAGCTTAAGGACTGCATAGGCAGGCAGTGATGGCGGAGGCTGGGAAAGACACAAGAGGAGAAGCAACAGAGTGACAGACGAAAAGGGGAGAGAAGGAGATAGGATTCACATGTCCCAAGGGGCGCTGACCTCCCCTGAGGTACTCATGAGTACATCACCACAGACCCCTGTCCAATGGTGGCTTTTTCCATTCCTCTGCTACAGGAAGAGGCTTGTCTAGTCCTGTTCCATAGCACAAGGACACGCTGAATCACCCAAGGGTTTGAATCAAATCTGTAATGAGAAAGCAGTCCCTTCGTTTTTTCTAGACTTCCTAACTGGGACTATACAGAGAAAATATTTTTTATAACACCCTTCTCCCTTCCTTTTTAATTTTTTTGCCTTGTTATCATGTGGGTCAGAAATAGTGTTACCAAATTTGCACTTTCCCACTTTCCTTTTGAGCTAAGATGAAGCACAGAAAAACAGAACCCAAAAGGCACTTCATTAAAGGGAATTCATTGTACGTGGTCAGAGCGCTGAACTAGACACTTCAGGAAAACAAATGAAACGGTCTTTTAGGCATTTACAGTGATTATAAACCCTGGACCACAGAAGAGTGGGATTCCACTCCAATCTGGTTAATTCAAAATTTGGGGACCAGGGAAATGCCTTTGAAAGGAGGCAAACCCATAATGAATTTTGTTCTATTGACTAAGAGTCCTGAATGTTCCAAGGGGACATAAAAGCATGACTGTTTGGGGGTGCTTCCAATTAACCAGCCAGTTTAGAAAAACAGAGCCCTTGGAAAACCTAATTTCTGCCTCAGATTAACAAAATACTTGAAACTGAAAACCCTCCCCATTTAGTTGAGTAAAGTGTACTCTGGTTTGATTTAGACACTGTATGGGCAGGTCTAGGACTCTATACTGCAATAGGAGTACGTCTCTATAGTGTGAATGTGGACTTGTTCACTGTCACAAAATACAGCACCAGCACAAGGAGACATCCATTAAAGCCTGGGAGAAAGTGTTAGAACTTGTTTTAAAGCCTACTGTATTCACAGGTAGACAACTCAGGGAACTTGTTCCCCAAATAGATAATATAGACTGAAAAACACAAATATGCTCTGAAAGGGCATAGATAATTGCAATAGTGACAGGGACAAAAAGGAATCCTTTAAGAGAATTCAGGGACATTGAACCTAGCATGAGAGGGTCACCATTCTTTGAGGCATCCATAACCAAAAGTCATCCTAGGATAGAGGGGCCACACATGGCTCCCAAGAGGCTGCTTCCATTTTTTTTTATATGGAAGTAAATTATATTGATTAGATTGGTTTTTGGACTTTTCACTTTATAACAAACCTCTGGAGTAGGAACAGTAACCTCCTTAGTAATGGCTGCTGCAAACTCTTAAGATAGGAAGTCCCTGTTTATGTAATGGAGCTATCTTTCTGTCCATCATTACTCATTCAAAACCATCCCAGGTATGAAAACAAGGTTCCCCAATGCCAGTGGTGGCCCAGGCTGTCGTTTTCAGTTCAGTCAGTGTTTACTCTGTGTTCACATGTGCTTGGAGCTATGGATGTAGAGATTGAGTGAGACCTAGGCCTGCATTACGAGGTCAGTCTAAGGACCTGAGTGGGGATGCTCAGGGACAGCAGTGAGGACAGAGATGTATATCCAGGTCTGTCTGAGGCCAGAGGCTGGCTTGGGGGAGTCTTTGGAGAAGCTGTAAATCTGAGCACACTATTGATCTTTTCCCCAGTTAGTTTCAGAATATTTCCATGTTTTACTGCTTTAAATTATGGGCTTTATAATCATTACTCAGAAAGGTTCTCTTGACTCACCCTTACCGTGTGATTACATGGCTCCCCACTCCAAGGACTGCTGGGCCACTTCTTATACCTCTCCTGGTTCTTTCCAGAGGTTCAAGCTGTCTTTTCTATTTCCTTTTTGGAGATGTTCTAAAGTTGTGGGTTTTAAGGGATGTGATTTATTTATTTGGCTTCACTGGGTCCCCAATGCAGTGCACAGGCTCTTCGTTGAGGTGCATGGGCTTTCTCTAGTTACTGTGTGGGCTTCTCTAGATGTGTCGCATGCGCTTAACTGCCCTGCGGCATGTTGGCATGTGGGAATTTAGTTCCCTGACCAGGGATTGAACCTGTGTCCCCCGCATTGGAAGGCAGTTTCTCAACCACTGGACCACCAGGGAGATCCCTAAGGGATATGTTTTTAGGTGGTATTTGTTTCCCTCTAGAACTTATACAGCATTTTGTTTTAGTATTTGAATGGAGCTTTCTTTTGTTCACCAAGTTCCAGTTCCTTATCGTTTCATACAAGGAAATACCAGTCTTTACCCAAGAAAGCCAGGAGGATTAGGGCCATCTGCTGTGTTCCCAGATAAATGGAAAGCAGTCAGCAAAATGCATACCAGCTCTGACAATAAAAGCAGCAGAAGCACAGACCTAACAACAGCAACAACAAGCCAGAGTGCCCTTATTCTCTTACATTGTATTGGGGAACCAAATAATAGCAGGAAAATGGACCTTTCTGGGCTTTGTTCTGAATGATTTCCCCAATTTGATCATTTCCAAATAGAACTATTTATGTCACTTTGAAGACTTCTCTCTCCCTTTTTACCCCTGAGGCTGATGAGATTTATAGGGTGTTCTTTTAACCCCGCAAAGTCACACCCTTATTGGGTAGCTGTCCAGTCAGGAAGCTTGGGAAGCATTTCTTGTGGTCAGATGGGAGCAAGGACGTGGGTCTGGTCAGGTGGCCCTGAGGATGTCGTGAGGGCTGAGCTTGGAGAAACAGGATTCTTGCAGACTTTGGACTTGAAGCCAAGGCTGTCAGTGCCTCCTTGCTCACCTTCCTGCACTCACTTCTCTTGTACCTTGCACCCACTTCCAGGTAGCCAGGCAGTCCATATCCTATAGGGTATGAAACATCAGTTTCTACTTCTGCTGGGAAATTCAACCCTGTGTAGCTTTGGGGTCCGCTTCCCTGGGGGCTCAGTGGTAAAGAATCCACCTGCCCAATGCAGGAGATGTGGGTTCAATCCCTGGGTCAGGAAGATCCCCTGGAGAAGGGAATGGCACCCCACTCCAGTATTCTTGCCTGGGAAATCCCATGGACAGAGGAGCCTGGAGTGTTATAGTCCATGGGATTGAAAAAGAGTCGGACCTGACTTAGTGGCTAAACAACAACAACAAGTTTTGGGGTAAATCCCTTAACGATTCCAGTCTGACCTACTGGGCCAGAATCCCGACTTCACTCTAACCATGTCCCTGTCCTGTCCAATTGGTGAATCGCCAAGTTTAGCTTAAAACAAAAGCCTTTGTAAAATGCCACTGCCTCTGTGGATGGTCTTTGTTAAATCACAGAAAGGTACACTAGGTTTCTATGTAGCCACTGAAAAAGATCCATTATAAATTGGGCCTACTGAATGAGAGAGTGGAGGTTGTCTTGGGGGAGATGGTAGATGGAGCAGGTGACTGACAACCTTAGCAGGCTGCCACCGCCACTCAGCCTTCTATTTCCCCTCTCCTGCCAAGCTTCTCCTTGCCTCTCCTCCTCTCTCTTGTTTCTGATCCCTCGCTTTGCTCCCACTCTTCTCTCTGTCTCTCCTGGGTTTGCTTTCTGGGCCAGAAACAGAGGGGGAATGCAAAGAACCAAGAGACCCTGGATTTCACCCTTGGAACACAGCATCTTTTGCTGGTATAACCTTCATTACCCGGCCAGTTCCAGGGCTCTTCAGGGAGTCACTGCTTCCCAGCGCTTCTGAAGAGAGAAGCACACGTGATAGAAATGCACATGGGTCTTGCAGAGTGTGGGTCCACCTGGGGCAGGGAGGGGCAGATTGAAGTGGGAGAGGGAGGGGCAGATTGAGGCGGGAGAGAAGTGTCTGTGAGGGTGTTCCCACCTCCTCTGTCCCTGCGATAAGCCACCCCAGCCTCTCAGAAGCAGCTCAGGAAGCTCAGAGCCCAGCAGTAGGCTATTTAGATGCTTTTCATGCTTTTCATGCTTTGTGGTGCGAAAAGATTCAAAGCTCTGTTCTTCTGAGTGGCCGTCCTGTCCCGTTAGTCAAGTCTTAGGCAGGAACTAAAATGTACCGGGCCTGCTCCCCAGCTGCAACAAAGCCAAAGCTTTCCCAAGGTAACTGCCTGTTGCTAGGAAACTGCATGGTGGTGCCCACCCCCTCCAACCCACTATCCCAAGGGCGGGGGGTGGACTATGGCCAGTTAGCTCCCTCGCTCTGCCATTTATCCCTAAAACTCCAGCATCATCAGAGGGCAGTGAGAAGCATCCCACCTCTATCCCCCTAAATACCTTCTTATACGGGAAACTTACCTGGTAGCTCAGTTGGTAAAGAATCTGCCTGCAATGCAGGAGACCCCGGTTTGATTCCTGGATCAGGAAGGTCCCCTGGAGAAGGGATAGGCTACCCACTCCAGTGTTCTTGGGCTTCCCTTGTGGCTCAGCTGGTAAAGAATCTGCCCGCAGTGCGGGAGACCTGGGTTCGATCCCTGGGTTGGAAAGATCCTCTAGAGAAGGGAAAGGCTACCCACTCCAGTACTGTGGCCTGGAGAATTCCATTGGACTATAGGGTCACAAAGAGTCGGACACGACTGAGCGACTTCCACTTTCACATCACGGGAAACTGAGAGGTGAAAACCCAAGGTGGCTGTACCAGTCTCCTTAGGATCCAAGTCTACAACTGCCCCCAGCAGCCTGTTACTGCCTCTCAGGACAGAATGGGCTTTAGCTCCATCTTTGAAACTTGCCTTCCCTTCTGTGTCTAGTGGGCAGAGAACTGGCCTCCTGACTCTATCCTGGAGCGGGATTTAGAAAGGCAGAGTGTCACAACCCTGGACACAGAGATCTTGTTCCTGGTGGGATTTTGCTCTCCTCTCTGGTTTAAGAGGACAGCGAAAGCAACAGAGGAGGAGGGAGAGAGAGGAGAGATCATGAGATCAGTGTCAAAGGAAGCATATCTCTTCCTGAAGGGAGAAGAAATCTGGAGATTTTTGGAAGCAGTCTGGCTTGTCTCAAGTCAACTGCCTCAAGCTCTTTTATCTTTTTTTTTTTTTTTTCTGCTGCACCATGCAGCATGTGAGAGCTTAGTTCCTCAACCAGGGATTAATCCCGTGCCCTCTGCATTGGAAGCATTAACCACTGCATTGTAAGCATTAACCACATAACCAGGGAAGTCCCTCAAGGTTTTTTTTTTTTTTTTTTTCGTCTTTAAAGGCTTTCTATGACCCTTTCATTCCTTCTCTCAGATCAAAAGGGTGGATGGGGTGGGGGAGGATCAGTCCTGACATTATGTGGTAGGAGACAGAGATTTCAATGTCTAAAGCAAGACCTAGAAACCAGGATACCCCTTTCTAAGGAGTACGGAAGTCAGGACTGGGGATAAGGAGAATCAGCCAACTGGTCTCAGGCTCCAGACACCTCACGGCAAAGCTGACTCTAGATTGTTCTAGGCCTGGAAATGACATGATCAGCTTAGACTCTAGGGCTTCACAGGTAGCTCAGTGGTAAAGAACCCACCTCCCAAGCAAGAGACGTGAGTTTGACCTCTGATCCAGGAAGATCCCCTGGAGAAGGAAATGGCAACCCACTCTAGTATTCTTGCCTGGGAAATCACATGGACAGAGGAGCCTGGTGGGCTACAGTTCCTAGGGTATCAAAGAGTCAGACATGACTTAACAACTAAACGGTCAACCACTTTGACTCTGGCCAGCAGAACAAAGTAAAGGTATTGACCTCCCCAAACAGCACTTGAACACTTGAGAAATTTTGGTATAAGTGGGTCTTCTTTTAAAAAAATATAGCAGTTCCTCCTAGAGCTAAGGCACAACAGAAAATTGCCATTCTACAGCCCTATTCATTGGCTCTTATTGGAGACCCCTTCAGCCTTCAGGCCTCAGCCATGCTCCACCACTGGAGCAAGGCCATGGTACCCACAAGATGTGACTGTAGGCTTTGAAAATAGATTTTATTTCTAAAAAATTCTTCTGTGCTCTATGAGTGACTGAAGTCTTAGTCACTCATCCAACATTGATTGAGCAACTTCTACTTGCCAATCACTGTTCTGCGCTCTGGGGGAGAGAGCAGTGACCAAAACAGGTCAACTCTCCTTGAGTAGGAAAGTCAGGGTCAAGGGTGTACACTGGCCGGGAAAGAGAAGTGGCAGATTGACTCCTCACATGCTGATTCACTGGGAATTTTTTTTGTATCCCGTATCTCACTCCCTTCCCAAAGTGCCATGCATGCTCCATTGCTCTGTCATATCCAACTCTTAATGACACCATGAACTGTAGCCCACCAGGCTCCTCTGTCCATGGGATTTCCCGGGCAAGAATAATGGAGTAGGTTGCCATCTCCTTTTCCAGGAGATCTTCCCAACCCAGGGATCGAACCCATGTCTCTTGTATTGGCAGGAGGGTTCTTTACCACTGAGCCACCTGGGAAGCCCCCCCAAAATAACCCAGAAGTAGGAGCAACAGGATAACTGACTGACTGAGAGGTCCAAAGGGCTGGGGAAGAGGATTCCAAGGCATCTCTGCCTGAGCTTTGCAGCTTGAGTGAAAGTTGGACCATCTCCGTTTTATGGCCCTCAATAACCCTGCGAGGTTTAGGGGCTCTTGGTTGTTCCAAACCAGAACACACTGGGTCCATATTCATTTTTAAATAATGACTAATGTTGGGGAATTGCAACCTCATGGTGGAAACTGATGTTTTATTTTGATTGCACAGCATTCCAGCGTCTTTCCATCCTCCCCTCCCTCTGGACTTTCTGACGAGCCCCAGTCTGCCTCGCCTTCGCCCAGCTACATGTGGTCCTCGAGTGCTCCACCCCGTTACTCTCCACCTTACTATCCGCCTTTTGAGAAGCCACCCCCTTACAGCCCCTAAAGAGGAATGCCCGCTGGCTGTTGAGATTATTGTGGCTTTCGTATTTCTGCTTTAGTGGAAGTGTGTAGGGTACAAAATTTAAAGTGTGACTCATACATAAAGTTTGACAGTGGCCTGCCAGGCTAGGGAAAGATAGAGAAGAAGTTTATTTGTTATTAGTGCAGAGGAGGGGTGGCCAGGCTGAGCCCAGCAGTTCTGAGCAGGACAGTGCGAGGCTGGGGAGCCATCTCAGCAAGAAGCGTCTCTGGTCTGGGCCTGCATTACGCTATGGCCCCACCTCTATAGGCCGCAGAAGCATTGTTGCCATCTGCTTCACTTGGTGTAAAAGGAGTGTTGTCCTCACCCTTAGCAGATTGCTACCCTAGCACCTCAGTTGAAGCGCCTGGCTTAGAGGCCCTCTCTTTCCCTCCCACTAAAGTCAGTCCCTAAGGAAAATTTCCCAGATGATAGGGCTACACGGTAGTTCCAGTGCAGAGAGTTCTGGCTAAGATTTTGTTTGCTTGTGTCTGATGCTGAATAAAGCTGGCCATATCCCTTACTCCTTTCTTCTCTGTATTGTAAAAATGGCTGTTGTGATCATTCAGCTCAGCTTTTGTGATTGGTACCTCCCAAAGGGAAAAGTGCAATATTCCTTCGAGTAGTGGGGAACAGGATTGATTGTTCAAGAAGCACTGACATACACAGAGCAGCATGTGAGATGTTTTAAGTAGATCCCAGTTATACATCAGGTAACTTAGGAAAACAGCGGTTTACTACATGTTGCATTTGCTGTGGGAGATAGAAATCTTACGGTTAAAACTGAGTTTTAAAAATGCTAGATTAGGTTCTTGAAATGTCACTAATCTTTGTGACTATTTAATCTTCAAATATTGTGCTTCAACCCCAGCAAACCGCACGTATCCTGCACCCTACCCCAAAAGAATCATCTGTATTTTAATGCCACTGCTCTAATTGGTCCTTTTTTCTGTTGAGACCAATCGTGACAGTGTTCAAGATTATGGAAGTGTTACAATGCCGCTTTAAGTCTGCAAAACCTCAAATGTAGCCAACTTGACAAACTCTTAAGTGTTATTGTAGATTTAAAATCCATCTGGCACATTGTGGTATTTGTACAGTTCTTTTAATTATACATAGCTTTAAACCTCAACCTGATGAATTTAACACTTTGGCACCCATGCCTTCACTTCAGAATGAACACTTTCATTGCGATCTTATGTTAACCTGAGAATTGATTTAAAGGAAGATTGATAATCCTACACTTGTAAAAAAAAAATACAGGGCTATTGTATTTTAGACAGAACATATACAGGAAAAATTTCCAGCCAATTTTGCTACCTCCCAACTTGATGGATTAGAGGTAGCAGGCAAATGCTGGTGCTCCCATCTACCTTGTAGACACCCAGCCATCAAGAATTCTCAAGGCACAACAAGTGCGCTCACTGTTCACAGTAAATGTTTGCAAAACATTCAGTTTAACTTTTGACATCACAAATGACGTCTCATCTGAATTTCAAATCTGAACAATTATAATCTTTTTGCGTTATATAACACTATTATTTTCTACTGTTCTGAGCATATTAAAATTCTATTGGATTTCAAAAAGGGACTAATAACCAATTGACTTACTATACAAATATCAACTTGTGATACTCAATGAAATTTCTTGCTGTTTACACTTTACATTTTGCTTTAATGAACGTGTATGAGTATTTAATTTTTTAAAAGGCACCATTACACAGTATATCCTACATTTATCACATTTCTTAAAGTGTTAAGATTCTAGGACTCATTTCTATGTATTTTTCTTACTTTACAAAATAACTTGAAACAGTATAGATTTTGTAACTTAATTTTAGCAGCTTCTTTTTTTATTACATTGAATTATAACAACTGCATGTTACCTTAGAAAAGTTAATATTTGCTGCTTTACTCTTTTGCAAAAACATTTGCTGTAATGAAGGAATTTGTATTTCCAAAATGTACCTTGACTGCATTTTGTAATATTTACCGCTTTATTCCTAATCCTGCTTTAAAGTATTGAACTGGGCATGAAAAATTAAAATATTAATCCAGAACCTGTGTAAACTGGATATTGCTTAAAATCTGTATCACTGCCATGTTGGAAACCCAGACTGCTTTTGTGATGTTTCAAATTAATAAAACTATCCTCCTCCTTATCAACTTACATGTGTCTTCATGGAATCAACAGAAGTATCACAAATGCTCTAAAGCAACTGACAGCAGCTGACTCACTTCTGACTACTATGGTTCAAGATATAATGGGCATGCGATTAACCAACATATAAAACCTAACAGAATTCTGTCATACTGTCATCAGAAATATAGTTCCAGTCTCCTGCTACAAAAATTGAAAAACAACAGAATGTAATAGTCTATATAATTAATGAAAGATCATCTTGTAAAAAAAAAAGACACTAAAAAATCAGAATTAAAACATTTTATTTTTGCCATAAGAAACTCTACGAACTAATATCAGGTAACGGTTAATGAAAAGTAGAACTTAAAGTCATGACAGGGAAGACTGTACAAGTATGAACACTACAGCACTGGGTGGAAATGAACACAAGTTTCATATGATTGACAGAGGTGAGAAAGCCAGTGCTGTTGAATTAGTATTTAATTCTTTAGAGTATGCACGCCTTGACAATACAAAAAACTTTTACCATTTTTACCTTTATCTTTTTGGTACAATGGGAAAAATGCAGCATCGATTCCTCATAGTGGTTGTATGTGGGGGATCATTACCAGCAAAATGATAAAATATATTTTAAAATGAATCTCTCAAGATTGCTATGGCATATAAAAATCTTTGCTTAAACTAAGCACTTTCATTTTCTGTCATCTCTTTGAACAAATTGCTATTTCAAACAGTTCCTATCCAGAATATTTATAGGTAATTTAGCATAGGAGCAAATCTGAAGCCAACTTGAATGAAAAAAAAGAGTTCAATTGCCAGAAAACTAAGTATAAAATAGGAAAACACCATGACAGGTTTTGAATAGCATCTTGCTACAGATTTCCAACCCCATAAACACTGGGAGTGAATGGTTTTAATTCCTAGAGAGTATTCCACATGGATTCTGAACTTTGGATATAGAGACTTCTAAAAAAACTGAAGACCCTGACATACGTTCAAGTAAGAGTCTTCTGGCAAAAATACAATTTAAAGTGAATTTTCCAGTTTTCCTCCTCCCAAAAAACTAGAAGATACCTTCAGTAGGCAAAGTTGAAATTTCAGACTCAGAACTTAGATAGAGCACAGCAGCAGCAAATAATTATATCAAGATAATTCTGAACGGATAGTTTTCCATTATAGAATTCCTAGTTTGTCATAATGGCCTTGTAGAAACCAAGTTTTATTGAAAAAGTGAAAGTGTTTGTTGCTCAGTCGTAACTGACTCTATGCAACCCCATGGACTGTAGCCTGCCAGGCTCCTCTGTCCATGGACTTTCGCAGGCAAGAATACTGAAGTGGGTAGCCATTCCCTTTCCAGAGGATCTTCCTGATTCAGGGATAGAACCCAGGTCTTCTGCACTGCAGGTGGACTCTTTACCATCTGAGCCATCCATGAAGTTAGCAGTTAAGTCTGAAAGGACTGGAAGTATCATTCACACTTGTTGAATTATGTCTAACTGGTGAAACAGCATAAATGAAACAAATTTCCACTGAAAACATTTCAGAGTGTACCCTATAGTCAAAGAGTAATGTTATCAATACATATACACAAAGGAAACAGATATTGCAATTCCAGAGATCAGACTTGTAAGCTGTATGGTAATTTAAAAATTTTCCAAGGATTAGTTTACAAAATGGTCTTAAGGTCTCAACTCACAGAACGGAAAACATAAAAGATGCACATCATTCTAACCCTCGGTAAGCAAAGGACTGTATTAATTTTTCTTTCTCCTTGTATTACTGCAAACACTGATGCCCGATACCCTCAGTTACCATCTCAAGAAATACTGAAATCATTATCTTCAAGTCTAGCTTACTGTCAGAAAGATGATGTATACATGAGAAATTGATTAAAGCTTTAAGTTCAAAGTCAAGAAATAGACTATTTTCAAAAATACATCGTTAAGGAGAAAGAAAATATCTATGTTGAATTAAGAAATACTTAAGCAAGGTTACAAAGGACTAATAACTATGCACAACAATCTTTTTCAGTATCTAATCATATTTTTTTCGTTTGCAAAAATTTACAGAAGTTCAACAAGTCAATCTATTATAAACGCTAGGCTATATATTTGTTCCAACCTGCTTCCCTTTTAGTACTGGCACTTCAATAAGTTTTGACTTTATTTTCTAAGTGTTTAAACATGTGTCATTTTAAAAGGGAGAAAGGTGGTATTCATTGTTCTCAAGATAAATGGGAATCAACAAGCCTATTTAACTTCCTTGTATAGCTTCTGATTGCTATAATACTGCAGCAATTTGCAGATGGAATGGAACTTATTTTAGGAGTAAAAACCTAAAAGGTCTTGCTGAAAGGAAAATACTAGATATCTGATTCAGCTATGTCAAATAAAAACTTCCTATTAGAGATTCTAAGTAATATGAACATTTAAAAATACATGCCAGTGGCCTCCCACCCAAAATATGTAAGAGTTTCATTTATGAAATTTGTCATTTATAAAGATGCATACATAAAGATTAGTTTGGTGGTATTCAAATTCAAAGTCTGAAAAACTTAATGGGAATATTTTTTAACCATAATGAGCAAAAAGGAAATCTCCATTCACTTCCATTCTCTGTCTCTATCATATAAGAGCACAGAATTTAAAGCAAATATGATAAAAACTTTTAATCTCTTCCTGTCTGCATTACAGAGATTTCTTTTTTGCCCATAGAAACCACACTGCAAAGGTATATATATACAGTAGTCCAGGCACCAAAGTCTTTTCGAGACTATGGTGATAAAAGTGAAGTTTAATTCTAATTAGCTAAAACTTGTTCATTCTTCAAATGAGAAACTTGTCTGCACGGCTATTTTCTTGAGGGGTGGGAGGCAGGAGGCTGCTATCCATTTGGGTTAGCAAAATACACAACCAAGCAGAGACTTACTCTGAAAATTTCCAGGACAACTTTAGAAGTTCTCATTTACTCTTTATGCCATATACAAGACACAACACACATTTATAGTCTCAATAATAAGAAAATTGAGAATTCAGCAGTAAAGTGCTAACATGGAAGGGGAAAGTTGCAAGATATACTAGGGTATGCTAATAACTCCAGTTATTTTCAAAGAACATTCAAACTGATTCAAATTCTATTCAGGAAACTATCTCTCCAAGCTTTTTTTTCTTTTTGCCTCTTTTAAATGTGCTGAAAGCTAACTATATAAACAGATACTTGGGGGAGGGGGAAGTTCTCAACCTCTATTCAAACTTTCAGAATAATTTGCTTCTAAAAATTATGAACAAATAATCCAACTAGACTACCTTCAAATGACATGGCAGATCAAATGAACCTGTTTTCACCTTTGTTTTACAGGTCTTCTGAAAGCCCTGACCCTTAAATCCAAACCAAAACTTTCTGATATTTCAAAGGAGTTCAATAAGATTCTGGTATTATAAATTCAAACTCAGTACTGCCATCTGTTACATTCTGTTTAAACATGGAATCATTTTCCTGCTGAATAAAAATATCTTCCCAGGTCATGGGCTTGTTCTGAGGAGCAGATGTGGTCCCTACTGGAGGTTCTTTCCCAGCATCAACCTTATATCCAATACCGTCATCCTTCATTACAGGCATAGTGCCTGACCTATCAGAGAGGTATGCATATTGTCTGATCTGTAAAGACCTGCATGGATGTAAACGATAAAGCTTCGAGTCTCCAGAAGGATCTTGACTATGAACGGACTTTATGTGTGAAGACATAAACTGATAGTTGATGAAAGACTTGCCACAGGCCAAACACTGATACCTTCGCTCTCCTGTGTGATGAATTTCATGCTTTGTGCGATATTCTGCAAGAGGAAAGACCTTCTCACAGTAACGGCAAGGATACTTCTTCTCCCAAGAATGAATGTTAAAATGTCTCCGCAGGCTTGTCAGGCAGACATATGACCTTTTGCATACAATACAGATATAATAGACCCTTCCATCTACTATTAACTCATAGTGATCATCATGTTTAACTTTCATACGTTTATTTGCCGTCTCACTGCTAGGTGTTTTTGGTATCTCGTTTCCAAGTCTGGCCTCCCCTTCATCAGGGTCATCTTTGACAGGGATAACTATATCATAAGTATCTTCACCAATATTTGCATAAACCTTGCAACCCGTTGACAAGCCTTCAATTTCAGTAGCTGTATCTAAAGTAATAATCTTCTGACCCTCCATTAGATGTTTGGATCCTAAACCTGGATCATTAGTGTTTCTCGTAATTATATCTGAAATTTTTAAAGAATTAGAAACTGGCTCTTGCAGAAGTGTAGGAATCTGCATCTTTTGTATCAATGATCCATCAAAAGTGGTATTTGGGGGGATCTCAGCCTGTGGGACCAAAGACGTATTACTGACAGCAGAATCTGGACTGGAGCTAATAGTGTCATCATCATCATCTATAATTTCCTCCTCCTCCTCTTCATTGGCCTTGTTTCCTGGTAAAACAGCACTGTTTGGTGGCTGTTGATTCTGTACAAGTAAATTGATTGAAGGAGACATATGATTTGGAAGTGAAGAACTGACATTTGGTGGTGTAGTAAGTGGTGTCTGATTTAACAAAATGATGTTGGGAGTCAGATGTGTTGGGGCCGAAGACACCAACAATTTTTCACTTCCCTGTGTCTGGCTCAGAGTTGCCTGATTCACAGAAGTAGGAAGTTTCTGAGTAGGTGTGATGTTTGTTAAAGGGGGAGAGCTATTGCTCACACAAGGTGCATCATCTGAAATAGCAACAGAGCCTGGGTTAGGCTGGACCTCTGCCACTGTGTTGGTACTCGGCAAAGTCTCCTTTGCAGGCAGAATCTCAGAGCAGAAAATGACATCATCGTCGTCATCATCTGAATCAGTAACAATGATCTTTTTTGTCTCATAATCTTCAGCAGACAAGGAAAAAGATTCTGTTATAATTGGCATTATAGTGGCCCCATTTTCTTGGGATTCATCTTTTGATTTTTGTATTTCAGGAGGTGAGTTTTCTGCATTACCATCCTGAGCTGTACCTGAGATGCTTTTAACCTGTGACAACGGGACACCAAGCTCTGCTATAAACTTAACTCCTAATAACTGCCCTGATTTAATTAACTCATCAAGTAAATCTGATCTAACACGAACAATTTTAGAACTATAGATATAATTGAGAATTTCTGCAAAGATCTCTGCTCTTATAAAGCTCAGTTCAACAACTTGCCCAGCAACTGAGAAGAGCTGATGGAAGTAAGTACTTGAAGCTGAAAGAATGTTTCTATGGGCTCGGAATTTTCGGTCTTCCACAATAACAGTAACATCACAGAAGAGTCCATGGCCACGTTGCTCATTCAAGGAGTTCAGCAGACTGCCAGAGTATTGAATGTCTGTAGCAGAAATCAGTTTTCTACTCTCCATCCCTGTAAGAGAAAGGAGAAGGGGAGATGTGTGCATTAGGAAAGAAAAACACAAGTATTTCATTATTTAGAATTTGAGCTACAGCTTCATTAAATAGTTTATTGGCGTTTTAGTGGAAGTTTGGTGTAACTTTTTGGTTTTTATATAAACTGTTCTTACAGATTTTTATATATAACTGTTATTTGGACCACATGTTAAATCTCATGACTTCCCCCTAAGAAGAGACAAGCAAGTTTTAAACTGATCTACAGATTTGAACACTAATCTCTTCCTTTGAATCTTAGATACATGCATCACCACTAAGCAATTTTTAAAGACTAAAGTTAATTTTTTTGTTCCAATTTTGGATTTTCTCAAGAGTTTAGAGTTAATTTTTAACTGTCTGAACACTTTAAGAAAAATCTTCATTGTGAACACACAAAAAGTTATTTCACCTGTAAATGAATGAGGTGTCAGAAAAGCTTGATGTGTACAATACTAAGTCCAAAATAGGTAGTCTTCCTAAACATTTAACTTATCTTTAACAACATATTCAACAGCTACTCCCTGCAGCCACAGACTGAACCAGCATTCATAAACACTGGTGACTATTACCTCTAAAGTTTTTATGTTCTTATTTTAACAGGGATGCTTCATCTGGTTAAACTATGAAACACCTTTCTTACCCTCTCCTCTTTTCTTCTTCCCCTCACCTGTCTACTCCCCACAGTCTCCAGAGATGGAATGTTAGAACGCCAAATGAAGTCAATAAATACTATTGCGAAAAACAAAACAAGGGAAAAGTTTACCATTTCTTAAAGCTCAACTGCGTGAAAACACAAAACATTTCATTTTGTTGGGAAAGAATTATGAGCACTGATATGAGAATTTTCTTCACACAGAATGATTTAGTGAAAATGAAGATATAAACTTACTGGAACAGACCAGACATCACTCTAGAAAAGGAGGAGAGGGAATGTCAATAAATAGTATTGCTGTGTACCACCCTCTAAACAATTTTCAGCACTTCACAGAAGATATTTCTGGTAACAATTTAAATACATAAAATGATACATGTATATATAATTAAAAATTAGTTGATAAGTACTTTTGGTAAAGAGACACTTCTATTGCTAGTATATATTCTTTCCCTTTAGAGTTACCAAAATAGTACAATTGTCACAGTTCTTAAGTTATACACATGTGGAAGGCAGGGCGTCTCAAATGTCTTCTAAATTTTTCAAAATTATAGCTTAAAAACACACACACAAAAAGAAACGTCTAGAAATCAAGGATTTAAAACATCATGTTATAAGGCATTGCTTGTTAACAGTACCAGGGAATTCCAGGTTACCATAAAGGCATTCATCAGAAAGGGTGACCTTTGGACAGCGAGCCAGCTACCAGCGCTTCCGAAATACGGGCATTTCGACACAAGTCACTTTTCAGTGGATAGACAGGTTTTCTGAATACAGTCCCACTATTTTTGTCCTTTGCAAATGGGTTTTCCCAACGGGGCAAGGATTTCAATGTATGCGTCCAGGTGACACCAGGACTTGGTTTCATTTTGTTGTTTCATTTTGTCTTTCCCGTCCAGGTGGACCCAGGATCAGCACAAATCGGTCTGAACCCATCCCAACCCCAGATCCGCGACCTGACCGTGGAAAAGCCACTCTGCACGCCCGTGAGACAAATCCTTGACCGAGGGCAGGTGACGTTGGAAAAGAGAGACGCCACCCGCGAGAGTGAAACAACCTACACGCGGCAGCTGAACCCCATCTCCCTCTGTCCACCCCCTCTTCCCCATTCGCACCCGGCCGGCTGCAACCGAGGTTTTCAACCCGGATTCACGTGGAAAAGCAGTTTCTTGCAAATACAGATGGAAGGCCGGCCAGCACGGTCAGGGCGGGGGTAGTCGGGAGAGGCGGCCGGCCAGGGAAAGTAGAAGGTGGCGAAGCGGAGGGTGGGGTGTTGGGAGGGGATGTGGCCAAGCAGGCGGCATTGTTATGCCCTGGGAAGGGGAGGATGGGCCTGGCCGAAAAGCTCTAAATCAAAGTCGGGGTGAGGAGGGGGAACTGGCACAAAAAGGCACGCGAGGGCCGTGAAAAACGCCGAGTGGTTCTCCGCGGTGGGCTCCCCAAGCTCCGGGCCTACCCCGGGCCCTGACGGCCCCTGACGGCGGAGGAGACCGCGCCGCGGCCCTCCTGGTTCGTCCCCTCCTTCGCTCCCGAGCCCACACAAAGAAAAGGGCCGGAGGAGCGGAGCCTCAGACTCCGCCGCTTCCTGGTTCAAGTGAGGAGAAAGCGAAGGCTGGCGCGGCCCAGAGACGGAGGAAGCCGGCGCGCTCCATCGCCCCCTCACGGGTCGCAGCCGGTTCCTCACCTGCTTCCCGGCGCCGCCGCTTCTCGTCGTCAGCCCGCGCGGAAGGGTAGGAATCCTCCAACAGTCAGAAACCGGACTCTGCGGCGATTCGGCTCCTTCTTTAAACGTCGCTCCAGTCTTGGTCAACGTCGACGCGGCTACCGCCTCCCGCCGCCACCGCTGCCACAGCTGCCTCACGCCGCCGACAGAGGGCACCGCGCGGGGGCGAGACGCCGAAGACGAAGGAGCCCTCCTCTTCCGAGCGCGGTTCGGCTCTTTCCGGAGAGGCCCGAGCGCTAGGCCATCCCACTTCGGCGCCCCGCTCCGCCTTCGGCTCCTTCCGCAAGGGGCGGAGGAAGACTGGGAAGCGCCGGGAGCGCTCGGCCCCTTCCGGAGGGCGAAAGGGTGGGAAAAAGGAAAGGGAAGGGGGGTAACGCGGCAATAACGGTTGGGATGCGAGGGCTACTAGTCCCTTTCCTCTACGTTCTGTGTAAGCTTCTAGGGCGTAAAAACTTCGAGAGACTAATAAGGTTTCATTTCTTTTGAAAGTTCGAGACTGCCCTATTTAATAGCTTGTTGTTAGATGATAAACCAATCCTAAAGGAAATCAGTCCTGAATATTCAGTGGAAGGACTGATGCCGAAGCTGAAGCTCCAATATTTTGGTCATCTGATGTGAACAACTGACTCATTGGAAAAGACTCTGATGCTGGGAAAGATTGAAGGCAGGAGGAGAACCGGATGAGAGAGGATGAAATGGTTGGATGGCATCACTGACTCGATGGACATGAGTTTGAGTAAACTCTGGGAGTTGGTGATGGACAGGGAGGTCTGGCGTGCTGCGATTCATGGGGTCGCAAAGTGTCAGACACAACTGAGCGACTGAACTGAACTGAAACCACCTTGACATATAATCAGAATGAATATAATAAAACATAATGAATCAAGTCATGATTCAAGTTGAAGGATAACAAGCACATTCTAACACCTACTTTGAAGAAATCAGTTTTGGGGTAAGTACTGTCTTCTCAACTGAATACTAAATGATGCAATATTGTTAATTCCTTTATTGCAACTATTCTTTTCTGACCACCTGTTTGATCTGTACCAAATCTTATGTTAGACTGTGTGGAATACAAAATGAATAAGCCAAGGTCTCTACCTTTTCAAAGAGCTCAGTAGATAGGTATACAAACATCGACAAAATACAGAACACAGAGAAGGAACTAGCAAACTGAATTAGAGCTGCATCTTGAAAGATAAATTGTAACACTTGCATTGTGTGTGCTTATTACTTTTATTTACATAGCATTGCCTGCACAGAGGGCTTTACTGTCCACACATAGTAGGTGTTCAATAATTGTTAAGTGAATGAATACATGAATGAGTTGTGGTAATTTGAAAAACTCCTCTGGTAATCCACTTCTGACTGAGTACTATGATGAATGAAGTGACAGGATGGGTATTTGAAGAGCCAAACATTTCCCTTCAGGCTGGTTATTGATCATATTCAACTAAGGAACCAAAATAGTAGCATTTTCTTCAACAATTAGAGCCATTCGCTATGTTCATTTTCTTTAAAAAAAAAAATATATATATATATATATACAGGATAATATTGCATCAGTTTCCAAAAATTTGAATCGGCACTTATTTACCATTCAGTTGGAATCCTTCCACTTCCTTCCTACAAAAATCCTGGAGAAAATGTCCATCAGGATATTCCAGAATAAAAACAGATCTACTAACTATATTTAATTTTCTTCAACATAAAAGCAGACAAGGATGTCATCATCTATCGACCTCTAATCTACTCTACATTCTCCTCAATAAAGTCAAGTCACATGGTAAAATATCAAAGTAGTGTAATACAGCTATATTTTCACATGGAGATAAGAAATCCATATGAAATTCCCTAGGCGTTTCTCCAAAGTTTTGTATTGTGGTAAAAAAAAACCTATGTGGGAATCACTGCATTATTAACATAAACACATTTCATGGAAAATAGAAGTGTGCTGTTGTAAAAGAAACTAAGATAGATTGTAGTGTTTTCCTGGCAACTGAGCACTTAACAAAACTACTTAGAACATTAATGACCATTTTTCTGAGTCATCCTCTCACAAAACTTAGTAGCAAAAAATTATTTAGGAAATAGGACAAAGTACATCTTGAAAGTTTAGGATCTATTTATCTTTCAGTAGCTTAGTTGACAAAAACTAAAACAAGATATTTCTTTGAAATATAGATCATAGTAACTGCCACTCTTGATATCAAATAGGTGTTGGTTACCTCTCAGTAAACTGTAAGATGCAATACAATTTCTTTTACATCAGCACCAACAGCACCAAGACCTCCAACCAAATTGCCTTGTCTTTGTCCCTTTCCTGAAAGGGCTTTCAAAGTGTGAAACCCCAGCTGAGGTATGATGAAGGCCTGTTACTTCAAAATGTAGAAAACTGCCCCTTCCCTTCTGTCCACGTGGCTCACTCCCTAACTCAGCAAAAAATAAGCCAAAATTAAGAAACTGCCTATAACCCACACACCTAAGATCAATTAATCTACAACATAAGAGGCAAGAATATACAATGGAGAAAAGACAGTCTCTTCAACAAGTGGTGCTGGGAAAGCTTGCTAAATGTAAATCAATAAAATTAGAATGCTCCCTCACACCATATACAAAAATCAACTCAAACTGGTTTAAAAACCTAAATGTAAGACATGACACCATAAAAATCCTAGAAAGGAACATATGTCAACATCCTTTGACATAAATCATTGCAGTATTTTCTTAGCTCAGCCTCCTAAGGCAAAAGAAATAAAAGTGAAAAGAAACAAAAGGGACCTAATCAAACTTCAAAGCTTATGCACAGCAAAAGAAACCACCAGCAAAACGAAAAGACGGCCTATGGAATAGGAGAACATGTTTTCAAAGGATGCAACTGACAAAGGGTTAATATCCAAAATACAAAAACAGCTCATACAACTCAATATCCAAATAATTCAATCAAAAACTGGGCAGAACACCTAAATAGACACACACAGATGGCCAACAGACACATAAAAATTATTCACTAATAATTAGAGAAATACAAGTCAAAACCAGTCAGAATAGCTATCATCAAAAAGCCTACATATAATAAATATTGGAGAGGGTGTGGAGAAAAGGGAATCCTCACACACTGTCGCTGGGAACGTAAGTTGATGGAGCCACTATGAAAAACAGTATGGAGGTTCCTGAACAACAAAATTCTGTAAAGCAACTATCCTTCAATTAAAAAGTAGATTAAAAAAAAAACAACCCTTATGCTATCATTTGTGACCAGAAAATCATTGTATAAATAATATGTAAACCTGAGAACTATTGGATCATAACATTACACAGAAGCATTAAAGCACAATTATACCCTAGCAAAAATAAAAACAACTAAAAACAGAACTACCATATGATACAGCAATTCCACTCCTAGGTATATATCTGGAAAAAACACAAACTTTAATTCAGAAAGATACATACACTTTAATGTTCATAGCAGCACTATTTACAAAAGCCAAGACATGGAAACAATCCAAGTGTCCATCAACAGATGATTGACTTAAAGAGATGTGGTACATATATACAATGGAATATTATTACTCAGCCATAAAAAAGAATGCAATATTGCCATTTGTAGCAACATGGATGGACCTACAGAGTACTTTGCTTAGTGAAGTAAGTCAGAAAGAGAAAGACAAATGCTATATGATGTCATTTATATATGGAATCTAAAAAATAATACAGATGAATCTGTATACAAAACAGAAACAGAATCACAGACACAGAAAACAAACTCATGGTTACCAAAGGGGAGAGGGAGAGAGGGAGGGACAAGTTGGAAGTATAGGATTAACGGATACAAACTATTATATATAAAAGATACACGACAAAGATTTACTGTATAACACCAGGAACAATATTCAATATCTTATAATATAATGGAAAATAATCTGAAAAAAATAATATATATAACTGAACACTTTGTTGTACACCTGAAACTAACACAATATTGTAAATCAACAATTGTTTAGTTGGTAAGTTGTGTCCGACTCTTTTGCAACCCCATGAACTGTAGCCTGCCAGGCTCCTCTGTCCATGGGGTTCTCCAAGCAAGAATACTGGAGTGGGTTGCCATTTCCTTCTCCAGGGGATCGTCTCCACCCAGGGACTGAACCTGTGTCTCGTGCATTGCAAGTGGATTCTTTATATCTCTGAGCCTCCAGGGAAGCCCTAAATAAACTACACTTCAATTTTAAAAAGAATTTAAGGCCTTCCCTGGTGACTCAGTGGTAAAGGATCCACCTATCCCTGCAGGAGACACGGGTTTGATCCCTGACCCAGAAAGATCATACGTGCCACAGAGCAACTGGGTCCATGTGCCGCAACTACTGAGCCTGTGTTCTAGAGCCCGGGAGCCATACTACTGAAGGCTGAGCACCTTAGAGCCTGTGCTTGGCAACAAGAGAAGCCACCACAACGCATCATGCTGCAACTAGAGGAAGTTCGTGCAGCAACGAAGACCCAGCACAGCCATAAATAAATAGATAAATAAAATCTTTTTAAAGAAAATTGTAAAAGAAAAAAGTTAGCTATAATCAAAGGGAATCTAATAATCCTGAAATGTGAGTTTGATCCCTGGGTTGCAAAGATCCCCTGGAGAAAGAAATGGCAGCCCACTGCAGTATTCTCGCTTGAGAAATACCATAGACAGAGGAGCCTAGCAGGCTACAGTCCATAGGGTCCCAAAAGAGTCAGACACGACTTAACAACTAAACAACAATAATAATCTGGAAAGGACTTTTTTGATAGGAAAAGCAGGTCAGACCAAGAAATTTGAGTGGCTTAAACAGTTGCTTTGGAGACAAGATATTTGGAAAGTCACTAATTTTCTGTTTCTCACAAGTTATTTCACCTTTCACTTTATTTTTATCTCCAGGCATAACCTTACTTCAAATAATCTAGTAGCTTTTTAAAAAAAAAAAAAAAGTATTTGTTTGCCGTAGTTTTTAAAGACAAGAACCTTTATCAACTGGATTTGGAGGTATCAATTGTTTCACAGTCTAGAGAGATTTTTGACTGGCTGATAATGGAGTCAGGTTTTAAAACTGCGTGTTTGTGTTTGTTTGTCTTTGCCTTTTTTGAAGAATTCCATTAAGCCAGCAACTGTCCTCTCCTATGTTAAAACACAGAGAACCTCGTGGGTGCTTAATATGTATTAATTGATGATGATAAAAGAGAAAAAATGACATTTATTCAGTCCTATAGCCCTTCCCCTGAGTTGTACTTAGCTACACAAATTTAGAAAGGTCACTGCATGAGTATAAGAAGAAACCACAGTAAGGTATCATGGAAAAAACAAAGACTTGGGCAGCAGTGAAAGCATTGGGATTCTGGTACTTCCACTTAGCTGTGTGACCCTGAGCCTGATTCTTCATCTGTAAAATAAAGATAATAATACCTCCCCAAAGAGTTGTTTTGAGGATTAAATGAATTAACTACGGATAGTGTCAAACTGCTTACAGTTTCCATTTGTGAGGCCTGCCTTGACCCAACAGATGGTAGACTGATGTGGTTACTTGAATTATGAGTGAATGAGTGTCTAGAACCTTATAAGTGCTAAATATGTTTGCTTTTTCATCACTCTCCCCTTTTCTGCTTTATCCCAACAATTCTCTCTCAATTATCTCTTTAAGTGACTTGCTTGATAACTGCTGATTCTCTTTTTCTTCCTAAAACCTTACAAAGGCAATTGCATAGGGATATATAACCCTTCTACAGGGAAAGAGGAAGTGGACATTGCTGACAATAATACAATCTACTCCCCCAAAAGCAACAGGTAGCCTATTTCAAATATGAAAAAAGTTGAGAGAATGCACTACCCAGGCATCCTTTGTGAAAAACTATTTGGCAATATGAAATCAAATCCGATAAAAAATGAGTCAAAGAATTAAGAATGGACATTTTGCAATGAGCCAATCTACTTAAATGGAGGACTAAGACCAAACAACAAGGTTGATTATGAATATGTGATAGAAGAAACTATTAATATTATATACACCCTGACACAATAAAAATCCACTCATGTGTTCATTAAATTCATATCACTTAGTACCTACTCTGTGCCAGGAAATGCTCTACACACTGTAGATACAATCATCATCAAGATGAAGTCCTAGTGGGATTTCCCTGGCAGTCCAGAGGTTAAGATTCCACCCTCCCAAGGCAGGGGACATGGGTTTGATCCCTGGTTGGAGAACTAAGATTCTGCATGCCATGTGGCATGTCCACATTAAAAAAAAAAAAAAAAAGGTGAAGTCCTAGTCTTCAGGAAATTTAGATTCTAATGGGAGAGACATGCAATAAACATATTATCTAAATATATAATATAATATCAGATAGCAATGAGTGCTATGAAGAAAAATGACCAGCATAAAGGGAGAGAGAATGATGAGGGTGGTACTGTAAATCTTTTCAGGGACGACCTCCCTGAAAAGATGATGCATGAGCAAAGAACAGAATGAACTAAGGGAAAGAGTCATGCAAATATCTGGGGAAGCATTCTAGGCAGTGGAACATGTCAATGCCCTTCAACCAAAGACCACCAGGAATATACTCATAGCTGACAAGTTGGGTTTATTTTTCTTTGCAGGGAGGAAGAACGAACACTATAGGAAACTAGAGGTGTTTCAGTAAGAGAACGTTAGCAAGAACTTACTATAGTATTTGGATAATTTAGGGCATTGGGCATCTCAATGATCTCATCTGTAGGGAGGACAGACTAGGGCAAGGATAAATCTGTAATGGATAAAGAAGCAGTCACCCATGTTGGTGAAGAGAGGGGGTGTTTGGTGTTTTGTGGGTGGTAGAGCAACCTTTTTTTTTGGTCTGTGCTTCCCTGGTGGCTCAGATGGTAAAGCGTCTGCCTGCAATGCAGGAGACCGGGGTTTGATTCCTGGGTCGGGAAGATCCCCTGGAGAAGGAAATGGCAATCCATTCCAGCACTCTTTCGTGGAAAATCCCATGGATGGAGGAGCCTGGTAGGCTACAGTCCATGCGGTTGCAAAGAGTCGGACACGACTGAGTGACTGAACTGAACTGAACTGCTTAGAAAAAATAATGAAGTGGTTTAGTTTTGTCTCACATTGTCAGTCACTGACATCTAGACTGGTGTTCTGTAAGTTTATGTCCAACAGAAGAACATGGCCTGAGTGCTAGCCGGCTTCCAGGTATCAGGGGATGCTTTCAAACCCACTGTCTCTAACAGCAAGTGAAAAACCTTAGAATATCAGGAATAAACTTTAGAGGTGGTGGGAGAGGAGGTATAATAGTGGCCATTTCCTTATCTTTACTAGAAAATAGTTGATAGTGCATTATTATTGTATGGGACATACTTATGCCTGTGTGCTAAGTCGCTTCATTCAGGTCCTACTCTTTGCTACCCTATGGACTGTAGCTTGCCAGGCTCCTGTGTCCATGGGATTCTCCAAGCAAAAATAATGGGGTGGGTTGCCGTGCCCTCCTCCAGGGGATCTTCCTGACTCGGGGATAGAATCCAAGTCTCTGCATCCACAGGCAAGTTCTTTACCACTAGAACCACCTGGAAAGCCCGGGGCATACTTATACTAAAACAGTATTCATTGTTTAGTGAACTTCAAATGTAATCAAGCCTACTATATTTTCTTTCCTGCTAAATCTGACAGCACTAAAATAAACACACAGTTGCATAGGAAATACTTTGTGCCTTTTCTTTTCTTCCCACTTAGATTTTTATTTTAAATCAAGATAAACTTAAAAGGAGAAGGCAATGGCACCCCACTCCAGTACTCTTGCCTGGAAAATCCCATGGACGGAGGAGCCTGGTAGACCACAGTCCATGGGGTCGAGAGGAATCGGACACGACTGAGCAACTTCACTTTCACTTTTCACTTTCATGCATTGGAGAAGGAAATGGCAACCACTCCACTGTTCTTGCCTGGAGAATCCCAGGGACGGGGGAGCCTGGTGGGCTGCCGTCTATGGGGTCGCACAGAGTCGGACACGACTGAAGTGACTTAGCAGCAGCAGACTTAAAAAAATAATGTAACTCGATTTGGGCCATTCCTATATATTCTGTATGTACATATATATGCTCATCTGTGCATATATTGGGCTCCCCAGGCGGCACTAGTGGTAAAGAACCCACTTGCCAATTCAGGAGACATAAGAGACCCAGTTTGCGTCCCTGGGTCAGGAAGATCCCCTGGAGAAAGGAAAGGCAACCCACTCCAGTATTCTTGCCTGGAGAACCCCACGGACAGAGGAGCCCGGCAGGCTACAGTCCATAGGGTCGCAAAGAGGCGGACACGACTGATGGACTTAGCACGCACCTGCATATACTATGTATATGTACACACACACACACACACACACACACACACACACACACACACACACACA
The DNA here is from genome assembly GCF_055505025.1 of Bos grunniens. Lineage (NCBI taxonomy): Eukaryota > Metazoa > Chordata > Mammalia > Artiodactyla > Bovidae > Bos > Bos grunniens. Next base: position 141,757,916 of record NC_141194.1, read on the forward strand.
CACGAGAAACAGTAAGCACCCAATAGTATAGAGTATAACGTAACACACAGGCATAGAAAGCACCTGAAACACAAGCAGAACTGGCTGTGTTCGTGATACGGCCACTCTGAAATGTACCTTGTGGTGTGTCATCCTTCCTTTCAGTCATTTCAAGGACAAGGCTAAGGAAGACACAGTCACTGATGCATCTTAGACCTGGCGAGCCTCCTGAGGAACCGGAAGGATGCGCGGAACCGGTTGCAGCGGCGGCTTTTTTATACGGATGTGCACGTCGTTTCACTTTAGCTGGACGCCGCATAGGCCTGGGGAAGGGTTTTGCCGACGTACCCGGAAGGTTTCCGCTGTTGCCTCGGCATTGGTAGGGCTTGTGCAGCGGCGGGTTCTGGGGGCCAAAGAGACCAGAGATCTTCCCCGGCTCGTGAGTGTGCCCTCTTTCGTGGCAACAATGGCTCTGGTGTCTGGCTCGCGCAGTCTGGAGTGGAACGCCTCGCAGTTCCTGGAAGAGCCCCGACCCCGCGGAGCCAGCGGTCTCGCCTGCTCTCGGCCCGGGAACCTGAATGGCCTCAGTCGTCAGCTGGGTGTCCTCCTCCGAGGCCCCCCAAACCAGCCCTGCGACCCCGGCTCGCGGTGTCGTTCGTGAGAGCGGCCCTCGGCTCCTCGGGCGGACCCTCCTCCGCTTCTGCCTCCTAGTCCGCCAAGCGCGGCATCCAGGATCGCGGCTGCCGGAGCAATGAGCCGGGACGATCTCCTGGACAAGGACCAGGAGGAGGTGAGTGAGACGGCCGCACCTTCGCTCTGAGGAGCCCACCTGCCTTCAGAGTCCGCTTCATCTCTCGTCCCGCTTCTGAACGGTCTCAGTTAAGCATTTCTACCTTCCTTGCACCCATCTCCATCTTTTGCTTCTGTCCTTGACAGCTCCTTATTCGCCCGTTTTCTCCCTTAATTCTTACTCATCCTTGGGCGCCTTCATGTGGGCCCCTGACCCCTCCACCCGCTTTCAGCTCTGGTCTGGCAGCAGGCATGGCCAAGGGTCCTAGATCGATTTATAGTGTTTACTTTGTCATTTGTGAGCAAGTTTTTATTCTCCACTAGACTGAATTCAGTGTTCTTGCCTGGAGAATCCCAGGGACGGTGAAGCCTGGTGGGCTGCTGTCTATGGGGTCGCACAGAGTCGGACACGACTGAAGCGACTTAGCAGCAGCAGCAGCAGACTGAATTCCTGGAAAGGAGGAGCCTGATTTTATTCATCATAGAATTTGCAATGCATAGCGCTTAGTAAGAGCTCAACCATTGTGTGCTGAATGATCAGTTTGAGATGATAACGGGATGTGTAAGTGGAAATTCTTTGTAGGGAGTTGGAAAGGGTTGTGGAGAAGGCAATGGCACCCCACTCCAGTAATCTTGCCTGGAAAATCCCATGGACGGAGGAGCCTGGTAGGCTGCAGTCCATGGGGTCGCGAAGAGTCGGACCTGACGGAGCAACTTCACTTTCACTTTTCACTTTCATGCATCGGAGAAGGAAATGGCAACCCACTCCAGTGTTCTTGCCTGGAGAATCCCAGGGACGGGGGAGCCTGGTGGGCTGCCATCTATGGGGTCGCACAGACTCGGACACGACTGAAGTGACTTAGCAGCAGTAGCAGCAGCAGCAGGAAATGAAAGAGTTGAAATGAAAGAGTTTACACTGGAAAAGAGAAAACTTTCTCCGAAGACACGATTGGGTGAATGTAGGAAAAGTGATGTGTGTAACAGCAGATGAAGCTAAGATTGAGACCACTTTTTTGTGAAGTGATTTCAATCTTAACCTTGAGGAATGAGGGAAGAGTGAGATCAGTTTTCCTCTAATGAAAGTGAGTATTGGAGTGGGAAAATAGTTTAAGAAATTGTTCAGTCGCCCAGTCATGTCTGACTCTGTGACTGCATGGACTGCAGCCCTCCAGGCCTGCCTGTCCCTCACCATCTCGGTAAGTTTGCCCAAGTTCATGTCCATTGCATCGGTAATGCCATCTAGCCATCTCAACCTCTGACTCCCTCTTGTCATTCTGTCCTCAATCTTTCCCAGCATCAGGGACTTTTCCAATGCGTCAGCTGTTCGCATCAGATGACCAAAATACTGGAGTTTCAGCTTCAGCATCAGTCCTTCCAATGAGTATTCAGGGTTCATTTCCCTTAAGATTGACTGGTTTGATCCCCTTGCTGTCCAAGGGACTCTCAGGAGTCTTCTTCAGCACCACAGTTCAAAGGCATCAATTCTTTGGCATTCTGCCTTCTTTATAGTCCAGCTCTCACAACTGTACATGACCACTGGGAAAACCATAGCCTTGACTATAGGGACATTTGTCGGCAGAGTAATGTCTCTGCTTTTCAACACACTGTCTAGGTTTGTCATAGCTTTCCTGCCAAGAAGCAAACGTCTTCTGATTTCATGGCTGCAGTCACCATCCACAGTGATTTTAGAGCCCAAGAAGAGGAAATCTGTCACTACTTCCACCTTTTCTCCCTTTATTTGCCATGAAGAAATGGGGCTGGATGCCATGATCTTAGGTTTTTTAATATGTAGTTTTAAGCCGGCTCTTTCACTCTCCTCCGTCACCTCTTTAGTTCCTCTTTGCTTGCTGCCTTTAGAGCTGTATGATCCACATACTTGAGGTTGTAGATGTTTCTCCCGCCTATCTTGATTCCAGCTTGTAACTCATCCAGCCTGGCATTTCTCATAATTTGCTCCATGTATAGATTAAACAGGGTGACAGCAGACAGCCCTGTCATACTCCTTTCTCAGTCTTGAACTAGTTCCATACACGTTCTAACTGTTGCTTCTCGGCCCTCATCCAGTTTTCTCAGGAGACAGGTAAGATGATCTGGTATTCCCATGTCTTTAAGAGCTTTCCACACTTTATTATGGTCCACACAGTCAAAGGCTTTAGCGTAGTTGATGAAACAGAGGTAGATGTTTATCTGAAATTCCCTAGCTTTCTCTATGATCCAGCGAATGTTGTCAATTTGATCTCTGGTTCCTCTTCCTTTTCTAAAGCCAGCTTGGACATCTGGAAGTTCTTGGTTCACATAATGCTGAAACTTAGCATGCAAGATTTTAAGCATGACCTTACTAGCGTGGGAGATGAGTGCAGTTGTCCAATGGTTAGCACATTCTTCAGTACTACTCTTCTTGGGAATTGGGATAAGGATTGACCCATCCCAATTTAAGAAGGAAAAGTTCTAATTATTGCTCTATAAGTATTCATACCTGCTAGGTGCCTTGAATGTGTTAAAAATGAGAAATTTACAAACGTTACAGGCATTGAGGGGCAGATTAACAAGACAACAGCTGGGAGATGTCTCAGTTCAGTTAAGTTCAGTTGCTCAGTCATGTATGACTCTTTGTGACCCCTTGAACTGCAGCATGCCAGGCCTCCCTGTCTATCACCAACTCCCGGAGTCCACCCAAACCCACGTCCGTCGAGTTGGTGATGCCATCCAACCATCTCATCCTCTGTCATCCTCTTCTCTTCCTGTCCTCAATCTTTCCCAGCATCAGGGTCTTTTCACATGAGTCAGCTCTTCGCATCAGGTGGCCAAAGTACTGGAGTTTCAGCTTCATCACAAGTCCTTCCAATGAACACCCAGGACTGATCTTTAGGATGGACTGGTTGGAGCTCCTTGCAGTCTAAGGGACTCTTAAGAGTCTTCTCCAACACCACAGTTCAAAAGCATCAATTCTTTGGTGCTCAGCTTTCTTTATAGTCCGACTCCATATATGACTACTGGGAAAACCATAGCTTTGACTAGACGGTCCTTTGTCAGCACAGTTGACCAGAATGATTATCAACACAGAATTAGGAGAGAGAGAATATTGAGCCCAATTCTGTGATCAAAACTTTAAGAATGGAACTATTCAAGAGGGCAGAGTGCCTACTTCACTTGCTCTCTGCATAAAAACTGAGTAACAGTGAGTTCAGGGCTTTCTTCTGCCCCCTTTATGCTAGTCCAAATTACCCTCCTTTCTAGGGCTGTGATTATGGTGGAGGAATAACATGCTGAAAGCGACAGAATGAGAGGAGTAGAGTGTGCTTATTTTGCCTACGTGACAAAAAAGTGCAAATACTTTAAAATAGAGGGAAGAAATAGAGTAAGACAAATTTTGATTTTGGAAAATTCAGAAACTTAAGTTTTGTTTTGTTTTTTAATAGAATTGAAATGGAGTTTTTTTCCCCCAACAATCTAGCTAGACAATGCCCTCGCCCATAAGCTTTACTAGGTATAGATAAATACACTCACCAAAAGGCATCTCTTTCAATTACGAGTTAACTTCATTAATGCCTCTGTGCCTCACTTTCCTCATCTATAAAATGGAAATGTTAACACCATCCTTGTAGATTTTCTTTTTAATTAAATGAAGCAGAGCATGTAGAACACCGAGGACATTTCTTAGTAGATATAAGTAACATACTTATTTTTTTTAATAATATTGAAATCGAGTTTTTTTGCCCCAACAATCTAGATAGACAAACCCCTTTCCCACAAGTTTCCTGCTGCTGCTAAGTCACTTCAGTCATGTCCGACTCTGTGTGACCCCATAGACGGCAGCCCACCAGGCTCCCCCGTCCGTGGGATTCTCCAGGCAAGAACACTAGAGTGGGTTGCCATTTCCTTCTCCAATGCATGAAAGTGAAAAGTGAAAGTGAAGTCGCTCAGTCGTGTCCAACTTTTAGTGACCCCATGGACTGCAGCCCACCAGGCTCCTCCATCCATGGGATTTTCCAGGCAGGAGTACTGGAGTGGGGTGCCACTGTATAGATAAATACTCTCACAAAACCCCCATCTTTTTCACTTACTTGTAACTTAATGCCTCTGTACCTCAATTTCCTCATCTATAAAATGGGAACATTGATAACACTTTCCTTGTGGATTTTCAATTTAATTAAATGAAGTAGAGCATGTAGAACACTCAGGAAATCACTTAGTAGATCTAAGTAACATACTTAAGTTTTTTTTTTAATAGATAGAAATGAACTCAAGCCCCCCCCAATAATCTAGATAGATGATGCCCTTTCCCCAAAAGTTTACTGTCAATAAATATGCTAACCAAAGAAACTTTCATTTACTAGTGACTTCATTAAGTCTCTGTGCCTCAGTTTCCTCATCTATAAAATGGGAATATTGACAACACCTTCCTTATAGATTTTCTTTTTAATTAAATGAAGCTTAACATATAAAACAGCCACCATTGCTTAGGAGATCTAACTAACATACATAATATTTTTTTTTAAAGAGTGTTAAAATCTTTATTTTTTTCCCCACAGCCTTGTAGATTTTATTTTACCTTACTGATTTTTATTTTTAATTAAATGAAACAGAGCATGTAAAATACCCAGGACATGCTTAGTAAAGTAACATACTTAATTATTTTTAATAGAATTGAAATTGAGTTTTTTCCCCCAAGAATCTAATAGACAGTGCCCTTACCAACAAAGTTTATTAAGTCTAGATAAATATGCTCACCAATACATCATCTTTCACTTACTAATATCTTTCTCAATGCCTCTGTGCCTCAGTTTCCTCATATATAAAATGGGAGTGTTGATAACACCTTACTCGTAGATTTTCTTTTTGATTAAATGAAGAAGAGGGTGCAAAACAACCAGGACATTGCTTAGAAGACCTAAGCAACACATTTAATTTTTTTTAATAGAATTGAAATTGGGTTTTTTTCCCCCAACAATCTAGCCAGACAATGCCCTTTCCCACAAAGTTTACTAAATAGATAAATACGCTCACTCAAAAGCATGTATTTCCCTAACTAGTAATGCCGTTAATGTCTCTGTGTCTCAGTTTCCTCATCTATAAAATGGGAATGTTGATAACACCTTCCTTGTACATTTTATTTGGAATTAAATGAAGCAGAGCATGTAAAACACTGAGGACATGCTTAGTAAAGTAACATACTTAATTTTTTTTAAAATAGAATTGAAATCAAGTTTTTTCCCCCAAACATTCTAGATAGATGATGCCCTTTCCCACAAAGGTTACTAAGTATAGATAAATATGGTTAGCAAAAGCATCTCTTTCACTTACTAGCAACTTCATTAACGTCTCAGTTTCCTGAAGTATAAATGGGAATATTGATAACAATATCCTCATAGATTTTGTTTTCAGTTAAATGAAGCAGACCCTGTAAGACACCAAGGACATTGCTTAGTAGTCTAAGTAACATACTTTTGTTTTTTCTTTTTAATAGAGATAACTGAAATTGATTCCTCCCCCCGCAACATTCTAGATAGACAGTGCACCTTCCACAAAGTTTACTGAGTGTAGATAAATATGCTCTCAAAAAAAAAGGATCTCTTTCACTCACTGCTGCTGCTGCGGCTAAGTTGCTTCAGTCGTGTCGGACTCTGTGCGACCCCATAGACGGCAGCCCACCAGGCTCCCCCGTCCCTGGGATTCTCCAAGCAAGAATATTGGAGTGGGTTGCCATTTCCTTCTCCAATGCATGAAAGTGAAAGTGAAGTCACTCAGTCGTGCCCGACCCTCAGCGACCCCATGGACTACAGCCTACCAGGCTCGTCCATCCATGGGATTTTCCAGGCAAGAATACTGGAGTGGGGTGCCAAATGCCTTCTCTGCTTTCACTCACTAGTAACTTCATTGATGCCTCTGGACCTCAGTTTCCTCATCTATAAAATGGGAATGCTGATAACATATTCCTCGTAGATTTTCTTTTTAATTAAATGAAGAAGAGCATGTAAAATACCCAGGACATTGCTTAGTAGATCTAAGTAACATACTTAATTTTGTTTTTTAATAGAATTGAAATCTAGATTTATTTCCTCACAATCTAGTCAAAGCCCACTCTCATGAATTTTGCAAAGTGTCAATAAATATTTCACCAAAACGCATCTATTTCACTCACTAATAACTTCATTAATGCCTCTAGCCTGTTTCCCCATCTGTAAAATGGGAATGTTGCTAACACCTTCCTTGTAGATTTTATTTTTAATTAAATGAAGCAGAGCATGTAAAACACCCAGGACATTGCTTAGTAGATCTAAGTAACATACTCAATTTTGTTTACATTTTTAATAGATGGAATTGAAAACGAGTATTTTTCCCCAACAATATGGATAGTCTTCTCCCCAAAAGTTTACTAACTATAGATAAATATGCTCACCAAAAAGCATCTCTTTCACTTCCTAGTAACTTTATTAATACCTCTGTGCTTCAGTGTCCTCATGTATAAAATGGGAATGTTAATAACACCTTCCTCATAGATTTTTTAAAGTAAATTAAGCAAAGCATGGAAAACGCCCAGGAGATTTGTAGATCTAAGTAGTATACTTAATTCAATTTTTTTTAAATAGATTGAAAATTGAGTTTTTTTCCTGACAATCTAGACAGACTTTGACCTTTCCACAAACTTTACTAAGTATACATAAAAATCGCTGACCAAAAAGAATCTCTTTCACTTATTATTAACTTTTTAATCCCTCTGTGCCTCAGGTTCCTCATCTATAAAATGGGAATGTTGATAACACATTCCTCATAGATTTTGGTTTTAATTAGATGGAGTTAATCACATAAAACACCAAGGATATTGCATAGTAGATCTAAGTAACATACTTAGATATTTTTTTTAAGATAGAATTGAAATTGAGTTTTTTGCCAACAATCTAGATAGCCAGTGACCTTTTGTGAAAATTTTACTAGATGTCCATAAATACGTTCACCAAATAACATCTCTTCTACTTACTAGTTAAATCGTTAATGCCCCTTTGCCTCAGTTTCCTCATCTATAAATTGGGAATGTTGATAACACCTTCTGTGTAGTTTTTCTTTTTAATTAAATGCAGGCAAGCAGGTAAAACAAGACGGACTTTGCTTAATTTTGTTTTTTTTCTAATAGATGGAGTTGACATTGAGTTTTTTTCACCAACAATCTAGAGACAGTGCCGTTTCTGCATATTTTACTATGTGCCCATAAATACATTCACCATAAAGACCTCTTTCACTTACTAGTAACTTCATTAATGCCTCTGTGCCTCAGTTTACTCATCTATAAAATGGGAGTGTTGATAACACCTTCCTCTTTTGATTTTTTTTTAATTAGATGAAGCAGAGCATATGACACATCAAGGATGTTACTTAGTAGATCTAAGAAAAATACTTAATTTCTTTTTTTTGTAAGAGAGAGTTGAAACTGAGTTTTTTCTCCAACAATCTAAATAGACAGTGCCATTTTCCAAAAAGTTTATTGAGTGTAGATAAATACACTCTCAAAGAAATCATCCGTTTCACTTGTTATAACTTCATTACTGCCTCTGTGCCTTAGTTTCCTCATCTGTAAAATGGGAATGCTGATAACATCTTTGTTGTAGATTTTCTTTTTAGTTTAATGAAGCAGAGCATGTAAAACATCCAGGACATTTCTTAGTAGATCTAAGTAGCATAGTTAATTTTTTTAAATAGAATTGAAATAGAGTAATTTCCCCCCCAAAATCTAGATAGACAATGCCCTTTCACACAACGTTTACTAAGTATAGATAAATACACTCACCAAAATCATTTCTTTCAATTACTAGTAAATTTAATAAAGCCTCTGTACCTCAGTTTCCTCATCTATAAAGTGGGAATGTTGATAACACCTTCCTCGTAGATTTTCTTTTTGATTAAATGAAGAAGAACATGTAGCTTAGTAGATCTAAGTAACATACTTAATTTTTTGTTTTAATAGAATTGAAATCGAGTTTTTTCCCCCAACAATCTAGACAAACCTGCCCTTTCATAGTTAAATACGCTCACTAAAAGCAAGCACTCTTGCATTCTCCTGTTTGACCACTTCCAGTTTGCAGACTTTTATGTTTTTGGGCTCCAAAATCACTGCAGATGGTGACTGCAGCCATGAAATTAAAAGACGCTTACTCCTTGGCAGGGAAGTTATGACCAATCTAGACAACATATTAAAAAGCAGAGACGTTACTTTGCCAACAAAGGTCCGTCTAGTCAAGGCTATGGTTTTTCCAGTGGTCATGTATGGATGTGAGAGTTGGACTATAAAGAAAGCTGAGTGCTGAAGAATTGATGCTTTTGAACTGTGGTATTGGAGAAGACTCTTGAGAGTCCATGGGGTTGCAAATAGTCGGCCACAACTAAGTGAGTGAACTGAACATACTTCATTTTTGTTAATAGATAGAATTGAAAATGAGTTCCCCCCCCAACAATTTGGATAGAGAATACCCTTTCCCACAAAGTTTATAAGTATAGATAAATAGGCTCACACACAAAAAAAATCTCTTCAAATTGTAGTAATTTCATTAATGCCTCTGTGCCTCAGTTTCCTCATCTATAAAATGGGAATGTTGACAATACCCTCCTGGTAGATTTTCTTCTTAAGTAAGTAAAGCAGAGCATGTAAAACACCCAGGACATTGATTAGTAGAACTAAGCAAGATACTAATTTTGCTTTTTTTTTAATAGAGGGTATAGAGGTAAAATTTCCCTCCCAACAGTCTACATAGATAATGCTTTTCCCACAGTGTTTACTTGTATATATGAATTTGCTGACCAAAATGTGTCTCTTTCACTTACTTGTAACTTCATTTGTGCATCTGTGCCTCAGTGTCTGCATATATAAAATGGGAATGTTGATATACACCTTCCTTGTAGTATGTTTCAAACTAAATTAAGCAGAGCATGCAAAACACCCAGGACATTGCTTCATAGATCTAAGTAACATACTTAATTCAGTTTTGTTTTTAATTGACAGGTTGGAAATCGAGTTTTTTTTTTTTCCCCCAACAATGTAGATAGACAATGCCCTTTCCACAAGCTTTACTAAGTATACGTAAATTCTCTGACCAAAAAGAATCTCTTTCACTTATGATTACTTTTTTAATCCCTCTGTGCCTCAGTTTTTTAGTCTATAAAATGGGAATGTTGATAACACCTTCCTAGTTGAATTTTTTTAATTAAATGAACCAGAGCATGTAAAACACCTAGGACATTTCTTAGTATATCTAAGTAACATTGAATTTTTTTAATAGATAGCACTGAAACAGAAAATCCTGTATAAAAATTATCCTTTAATTGAAGAACTAAAAAAACAAAACAAAACCAGGAAACAGAGTTAAGTCAGTGTGCACAGCAAGACTTAAGATGGCAAGGGGCTTAGTGTGTCTGCAGTATAGTAAAGAAGCCAGCTTAGGCTGAAGGGAACGGAGAAATAGTAGGTAAAATCAAAGGGTTAGCTAGGACCTAAGAAAAAAAAAAAGAATTGAAAGCGGGTTATTTCCCCAATCTAGATAGAAAATGCTCTTTCCAAAGAAGTTTTCTAAGTATAGATAAATATGTTCACCAAAAAGCATCTTGTTCACTTGCTATTTACTTCATTAATGCCTCTGTGCCTCATTTTCCTCATCTTTAAAATGGGAATGTTGAAAACTCCTAACCTGTAGATTTTTTTTTTTCATTTAAATAAAGCAGAGCATGTAGAATACCCAGGACATTGTGTCTTAGATCTAACTAAGATACTTAATTTTGTTTTTAAACAGAGAGAATTGAAACCATGATTTATTTTGCTCACAATATAGATAGTCAAAGCCCCTTCCCATGAATTTTACTAAGTATTGATAAATACTTAGTAAATACTTAGGAACCAGAGATCAAATTGCCAGCATGCACTGGATCATCGAAAAAGCAAGAGAGTTCCAGAAAAACATCTATTTCTGCTTTATTGACTATGCCAAAGCCTTTGACTGTGTGGATCACAATAAACTGTGGGAAATTCTGAAAGAGATGGGAATACCAGACCACCTGATCTGTCTCTTGAGAAATCTGTATGCAGGTCAGGAAGTAACAGTTAGAACTGGACATGGAATAACAGACTGGTTCCAAATAGGAAAAGGAGTATGTCAAGGCTGTATATTGTCACTGTGCTTATTTAACTTATATGCAGAATACATCATGAGAAACGCTGGGCTGGAAGAAGCACAAGCTGGAATCAAGATTGCTGGAAGAAATTTCAGTAACCTCAGATATGCAGATGACACCACCCTTATGGCAGAAAGTGAAGAAGAACTAAAGAGCCTCTTTATGAAAGTGAAAGTGGAGAGTGAAAAAGTTGGCTTAAAGCTCAACATTCAGAAAACAAAGATTATGGCATCTGGTCCCATCACTTCATGGCAAATACATGAACAAACAGTGGAAACAGTGGCAGACTTTCTTTTTCTGGGCTCCAAAATCACTGCAGATGGTGACTGCAGCCATGAAATTAAAAGACACTTACTCCTTGGAAGAAAAGTTATGACCAACCTAGATAACATATTAAAAAGCAGAGACATTACTTTGCCAACAAAGGTCCATCTAGTCAAGACTATGGTTTTTCCTATGGTCATGTATGGATGTGAGAGTTGGACTATAAAGAAAGCTGAGCGGCGAAGAATTGATGCTTTTGAACTGTGGTGTTGGAGAAGACTCTTGAGAGTCCCTTGGACTGCAAGGAGATCCAACCAGTCCATCCTAAAGGAGATCAGTCCTGAATGTTCATTGGAAGGACTGATGCTGAAGCTGACACCCCAGTACTTTGGCCACCTGATGCGAAAGGCTGACTCATTTGATAAGACCCTGATGCTGGGAAAAACTGAAGGCAGGAGGAGAAAGGGACGACAGAGGATGAGATGGTTGGAAGGCATCACCGACTCAGTGGACATGAGTTTGAGTAAACTCTGGGAGTTGGTGATGGACAGGGAAGCCTGGCGTGCTTCAGTCCATGGGGTCGCAAAGAGTCAGACAGGACTGAGCCACTGAACTGAACTAAACTGAACTGACTGATAAAAACGCTCACCAAAAAGCATCTCTTTCCCTTAGTAGTAACTTCATTCAGGCCTCTAGCCTCAGTTTCCCCATCTATAGAACAGGAATGTTGACAACACCTTCCTAGTTGATTTTTTTTCTTGATTAAATGAAGCAGAGCATGTAAAAACCCAGGATATTGCTTAGTAGAGCTAAATAAATTTTATTTTTTCAAATAGATATGAAAGCAGGTTTATTCCCCCAAATATCTAGATAGAAAATGCCCTTTCCCACAAAGTTTTCTACATATAGACAAATAGGCTCAACAAAAAGTATCTCTTTAACTTGCTATTAACTCATTAATGCCTCTGTGCCTCAGTTTCTTCATCTTTAAATTGGGAATGTTGATAACTCCTTCCTCATTTATTTTCTGTTCGATTAACTAAAGCAGAGCATGTGAAACACCCAGGATATTGTTTAGGGGATCTAAGTAACATACTTAATTTTTTTTTTTTTAAAGAGTGTATTGAAATCAAGTTTTATATCTCCTTCAATCTAGATAGTTAATTCCCTTTACCACAGATTTGCAAAGTTTTGATAAATATGCTTACCTAAAAGCTTCTCAGAGAAGGCAATGGCAACCCATTCCAGTACTCTTGCCTGGCAAATCCCATGGACGGAGGCGCCTGGTAGGCTGCAGTCCATGGGGTCGCTAGGAGTCAGACATGACTGAGCAACTTCACTTTCGCTTTTTACTTCCATGCATTGGAGAAGGAAATGGCAACCCACTCCAGTGTTCTTGCCTGGAGAATCTCAGGTGGAGTCTATGGGGTCGCACAGAGTCGGACATGACTGAAGCGACTTAGCAGCAGCAGCCGCAAAAGCTTCTCATTCATTTTGGTAACTTCATTAATACCTCTGTGTCTCAGTTTCCTCATCTATGAAATGGGAATGTTGATAGCACCTTCCTTGTTGATATTTATTTAATTAAATGAAGCAAAGCATGTGAAACATCCAGGGCATTGCTTCATAAATCTAAGTAACATACTGAATTTTTCTTTTTTTTTTTCATATAGAATTGAAATCAAGTGTATTTACCCAACAGTCTAGATAGACAATGCTCTTTCCTACAAAGTTTACTAATTATAGATAAATACACTCACCAAGAAGCATCTCTGGCACTTACTAGGAAATCATTAATGCCTCTGTGCAGTTTCCTCATCTATAAAATGGGAATGTTGATAACAAATTCTTCATAGATTTTTAAAAAATTAAATGTAGCATAGCATCCAACCAGTCCATCCTAAAGGAAATCAGTGCTGAATATTCATTGGAAGGACTGATGCTGAAGTTGAAACTCCAATACTTTGGCACCTGATGTGAAGAAATACCTCTTTGGAAAAGACCCTGATGCTGGGAAAGATTGAAGGCAGGAGGAGAAGAGGACCATAGAGGATGAGATGGTTGGATTGCATCACCGACTCAATGGGACATGAATTTGAGCAAGCTCTGGGCATTGGTGATGGACAGGGAGGCCTGGCGTGCTGCAGTCCCTGGGGTCGCAAAGAATTGGACACGACTGAGCATTTGAACTGAACTGAGCATGTAAAATACCCAGGGCATTGCTTACTAGATCTAAATGAATTGCTTTTTCTTTTTATTAGATAAAATTGAAATCGAGTATATTTCCCCAACAATCTAAATGAACAATGGTTTTTTCTACAACATTTACTAAGTATAGATAAATACGCTCAAGAAGAAGCATGTCTGTCACTTACTAGTGAATTCACTAATGCCTCTGTGGCTCAGTTTCCTCATCTCTAACATGGGAATGTTGATAACACCTTCAAGTAGATATACATTTTTTTAATTAAAGGAAGCAGAGCATGTAAAACACCCAGCGTAAGCTTAGTAGATATAAGTAACGTACTTAGTTTTGATTTTTTTTAAATATAGACCTGAAATAGAGTAGTTTTCCCCAACAAACTAGATACACAATGCCCTTTCCCACAAAGTTTACTAAGTATAAATATGTTCACCAAAAAGCGTCTGTTTCAGTTACTAGTAATTTCATTAATGCCTCTGTGCTTAGTTTCCTCATCCATAAATGAGAAGGTAGATTTTCTTTTAAATGAAGATGAGCATGTAAAACACCTGGACGTTGCTTAGATCTAGGTAACAGACATAATTTTTTTTGTACAAAGAATTGAAAGCAAGTCCCCCCCCCCAATAATCTAGATAGATAATGCCCTTTCCCACAAAATTTACTGAGTATAGACAAATATACTGTCCAAAAAGCATCTTTCAGTATCTTGTAACTTTAATAATGTCTCTGTGCCTCAGATTCCTCATTTATAAAATAGGAATGTTGATCAAACCTTCCTCATAGATTTTATTTAAATGAAGCAGAGCACGTATATACCAAGAACATTGCTTAGTAGATATAGTAACATATTTAATTTTTTTAAATAGAATTGAAGTCAAGATTTTTTCCCCCAGCAATCTAGATAGATAAGGCCCTTTCCTGCAAAGTATAGTTGAATATGCTCACTAAGAAGCATCTCTGTCACTTACTACTAAGTTCACTACTCCCTCTGTGCCTCAGTATTCTCATCTATATAATGGGAATGTTGATAATACCTTCCTAGTTGATTTTTCAAAATTAAACGAAACAGAACACGTAAAACACCCAGGACATGGCTTAGTAGATCAAAGTAACATACTTAATTTTGATTTCTTTTAATACAGACCTGAAATCTAGTGTTTTTCTGAAAAAAACTAAATACAGAATGCCCTCTCCCACAAATTTTGCTAAGTATAAATAAATACGCTCACCAAAAACATCTTTCACTAACTAGTAACTTTATTAATGCCTCTGTGCCTCAGTTTCCTCATCTATAACTGTGAATTTCATTTTATTTGAATGAAGCAGAGCTCGTAAACCACAGTCCATTGCTTAGTAGATTTAACAAACATACTTCATTTTTCTTTTATAAGAGAGAGTTGAAATGATGTTCTTTCCCTGAACAATCTATATAGACACTGCCCTTTCCCAGAAAGTTTATTAAATAAAGATAACTACACTCAGCAAAAAGTACCTCTTGCACTAACTAGTAACTTCGTTAACAACTCTGTGCCTTAGTTTCCTCATCTATGAAATGGGAATGTTGATAGTGTCTTCCTTGTCGATATTTATTTTATTTTATGAACCAGAGCACGTAAAACACACAGAACATTGCTTTGTAGATCTAAGTAACGTATTGAATTTTGATTTTTAAAAAATATATAATTGAAATCAACTATATTTACCCAACAATCTAGATAGACAATGCTCTTTCCTACAAAGTTTACTAAGTACAGACAAGTACGCTCACCAAGAGCTATGTCTGTCACTTACTACTAAATTCATTAATGTGTCTGTTCCTCAGTTTCCTCAAGTATAAAATGGGAATGTTGATAACAGCTTCCTCATAGATTTTTAAAAGTAAATTAAACAGAGCATGGAAAGCACCCAGGACATGTTTCATAGATCTAACTAACATCAGATCAGATCAGTTGCTCAGTCATGTCCGACTCTTTGCAACCCCATGAATCGCAGCACGCCAGGCCTCCCTGTCCATCACCAACACCTGGAGTTCACCCAGACTCATGTGCATCAAGTCAGTGATGCCATCCAGCCATCTCATCCTCTGTCGTTCCCTTCTCCTCCTGCCCCCAATCCCTCCCAGCATCAGAGTCTTTTCCAATGAGTCAACTCTTCACATGAGGTGGCCAAAGGATTGGAGTTTCAGCCTCAGCATCAGTCCTTCCGATGAACACCCAGGACTGATCTCCTTCAGAATGGACTGGTTGGATCTCCTTGCAGTCCAAGGGACTCTCAAGAGTCTTCTGCAACACCACAGTTCAAAAGCATCAATTCTTCGGTGCTCAGCCTTCTTCACAGTCCAACTCTCACATCCATACATGACCATAGGAAAAACCATAGCCTTGACTAGACAGACCTTTGTTGGCAAAGTAATGTCTCTGCTTTTGAATATGCTATCTAGGTTGGTCATAACTTTCCTTCTAAGGAGTAAGTGTCTTTTAATTTCATGGCTGCAGTCACCATCTGTAGCGATTTTGGAGCCCAGCAAAATAAAGTCTGACACTGTTTTCACTGTTTCCCCATCTATTTCCCATGAAGTGATGGGACCAGATGCCATGATCTTCGTTTTCTGAATGTTGAGCTGTAAGCCAACTTTTTTACTAACTAACATACTTAATACTTTTTTTTTTAAATAGATGGATTGGAAATCGACTATTTTCCCACTGACAATCTAGATAGACAATGCCCTTTCCACAAACTTTAAAATGTGTACATAAATTCGCTGACCAAAAAGAATCTCTTTCACTTAACTTTTTAATCCCTCTGTGCCTCAGTTTCCTCATATATAAAATAGGAATATTGATAACACCTTCCTCGTATATACTTTTTAATTAAATGGACCCAATCATGTGAAACACTAAAGACATTGAATAGTATATCTAAGTAACAGACTTAATTTTTTTTTATATTGAATTGAAATTGAGTTTCTTTCGCAAACAATCTAGATAGTCAATAACCTTTTGTGAAAATTTTACTAAATGTCCATAAATATGTTCATCAAATAGTATCTCTTTCACTTATTAGTAAATTCATTAATGCCCCTTTGCCTCAAATTCCTCATTTATAATTTGGGAATGTTGATAACACCCTCCTAGTTGATTTTTTAATTAAATGAAACAGCATGTAAAACACTGAGATTCTTGTTTAGTAGATCTAAGTAACATACTTAATTTTGGGTTTTTTTAAATAGCGAGAATTAAAATAGAGTTTTATATAGCCCACAATCTAGACAGTTACTGCCCTTTACCACAAAGTTTCCAAAGTTCCGATAAATACACTCGTCAAAAGCATCTCATTCACTTTGGTAACTTCATTAATGCCTCTGTGCCTCAGTTTCATCTATGAAATGGGAATTTTGATATACCTTCCTTGTCTGTTTTTATTTAATTGACTGAACAGAGCATGTAAAATACACAGGACATTGCTTAGTAGATCTAAATAGCATACTTAATTTGATTTTTTTAGTATGGAATTGAAATCGAGTAACTTTCCCCAGAAATCTAGATACACAATGCCATTTCCCACAAAGTTTAATAAATATAGATAAAATACATTCACCAAAAAGCATCTCTTTCACTTACAGGTAACTTCATTAATGCCTCAGTGCCTCAATTTCTTCATCTATAAATTGGGAATTGTTGATAACAGCTTCTTGTAGATTTTCTATTTAATTAATTAAAGCAGAACATGTTAAAGACCCAGGACATTGCTTGTTAGAACTAAGGAACAGACTTAATTTTGTTTTTTTCAAGAGAGAGAATAGAAGTCAATTTTTTTCCCCAAAGATCTAGGTGGACAAACCACTTTTGACAGTGTTTAGTTGTATAGATAAATACCTTACCAAAACACATCTCTTTCAATTACTAGTAACATCATTAATGCCTCTGTGCCTCAGTTTCCTTATCTATAAAATGGGAATATTGTTAACACTTTCAAGTAATTTTTTTTAATGAAGCAGAGCATATAAAACACCCAGGAAAAGCTTAGCAGATCTAAGTAACATACTTAGTTTTGATTTTTTTTAAAATATAGAACTGAAATCGAGTCTTTTTCCCCAACAAACGTGATACACAATTCCCTTTCCGACCAAGTTTAATAGAGAGTATAGATGTCGATTTTTTCCCCAACAATCTAGATAGATAATGCCCATTCCCACAAAGTTTACTAAGTATGCATGAACATGCTCACCCAAGAGCATCTCTTTCACTTAGTTACTTCATTAATGCCTCAGTGCCTCTGTTTCCTCATCTGTAATATGGGAATGTCGATAACACTTTCCCTGTAGATTTTTTCAACTAAATTAAGCAGAGCATGTAAAACACTGAGTACACTGCTTCATAGATCTAAGCAACATATTTAATTCTGTTTTTTTAATAGATAGGAAATCGAGTTTTATTTCCCTGACAATCTGTGTAATAATGCCCTTTCCACAAAGTTTATTAAGTATACATAAATTTACTGACCAAAAAGTATCTCCTTCACTTACTATTAACTTCTTTAATACCTCTGTGCCTCAGTTTCCTCATCTATAAAATGGGAATGTTGATAACATCTTCATAGATTTTCTTTTCTGTTAAATGGAGCCAATCATGTAAAACACTAAGGACGTGGCTTTGATCTAAGTAACATACTTAATTGTGTTGTTTTATTCAATACAGAATATTGAAAACAAGTTTTCCCCCAAGAATCTAGATAGATAATGCCCTTTCCCACAATGTTTACTAAGGATAGATTAATACGCTTTCCAAAAAGCATCTCTTTCACCAGCTTGTAACTTTAATAATGCCTGTTTCTCAGTTTCCTCATTTGTAAAATGGGAATGTTGATAACACCTTCCTCGTAGATTTTCTTTTTTTTAATTAAATGAAGCAGATCATGTAAAACACCCATGACATTGCTTAGTAGAGCTAAGTGAAATACTTAATTCTTTTATAATAGATAGAATTCAAATCGAGTTGATATCCCTCAAAATCTAGATAGGCAAGTCAAGCTTGAAGAGTGGGGCAAGGGGCCATTCCTTTGACTGTGAAGGTAACTGTGGACCTCTGCATACGGGGCTGGACTCAGCTCCCCACCTCTGGCTGCAGGCACTCTGCAGTGGGGCATGCTTGCCCTTTATTGGGCCTGTGTTGTAGATCAGGAAGTTTCCGTCTTCCCCTATCGCTGCCCTTTTCTCCTACACCTCATCTCCCTCCCCTCCCTTCTCCCTACTCCATCCTTCCTCTCCCCTCCCCTCCCCCTCTGTCTCTCCTCTAAGTTCTGGAATTCCCTTTCTCCACTGAGAAGTGCAAAATGAAAGGCAGGCCAGACTGAGGGTTTTATGGTTGTACAAGAGGTGTTTACAGGTGTCTTAGGGCATGTGAATATCCTGGATATTAAGAATAGCTCCTAACTATGAGTGCTGTGCTTGATGCTGTACTTGATTTATCCTATTTCTACCTGCCCCCTCATCATTATCATCATCCACCCCCCCTTTAAAAGAAGTCAAACCAGGGTGGAATTGCTCAATGTCACTAACCGACAAGCTATGTGCTGCCCTGAGGATGAAGTGGTTCCACTCACTGTGCTTTCACATGTGGCCCCTCTTCTACCAGTGGGCTGGAATAGAGAAGCAGGAGTAGGTAGACAGAGTCCGGGCTGCTCTATCAGTCAGCCTGCCTTTGAGGGCGACAGGGATTTGATCAGACAGCCTCTTAGGTACCTTTATCCTGGAGAACATTAATCATTGTTGTCATTTATCAACATTAATTCTGTTGATAAATTCTTTAAACCTCTCTCTTTTTTTTTCTTCTGCCATGCTGCATGGCATGTGAGATCTTAGTTTTCCCCACCAGGGATTGAACCAGTGTTCCCTGCAGTGGAAGTGCAGAGCTTAACCACTGGATTGCCAAGGAAGTCCCTCAACTATTTCATTCTTAATGACAGGTGCAGGTGTGGAGGAGAGGAGGTGACATTTGTGTGCCCATCACTAATGTGCTCTTTGGAAGCCTGTCTTTGGGAGGAGTAGTTCCTTATATTGTGGGCAGTAACACTTTGGCATTGAAGATTTCCAATAAAACTTTATTTATATTTTATGTAGAAGAAAACAAGAAAAAAGAAGTCTGGTCATTCAAAAGAACGATCCAAAGAAAGGAGGAAGAAAAAGTCATCTAAAAGAAAACACAAGAAGCATTGTGCCGACAGTGACAGCGACTCTGATTCTGACACAGACTCCAGTGGTAAGAAAGCCAATATCATTAGCCCGCCTTGCTTTCAAGTTTTACTTCTTGAAAGCTGATATTAGAAGAAGGTACTTAATAATAGCCAAGAGTATTTTTTTAATAGCCAAGAGTTTGGAACACTCACTGACTTAGTGTCAGGGACCCTGCTGGGTGCCGGATATGCACTATTGCTCTTTAATCCACACAGGCACTGTAGGACGCATCTTTGAGGTGGGGAGACAGAGGACCCGAGCAGGTTATAAGTCCCGCCTGCACTCAAGGTCACACAGCTGGGACTCAGAGCCAAGCGATGTGACTCCAGGGTGGTTGTGTGTAGCTGCACAAGGCCTGTGGCAGAGAACCAAGTTGGGGTCAGTCTGTGAGACATGAGGTGCCAAACCAGGCCATAGGCGGCTGCATCAGCCCAGTGGAGCGGCTCTTCTGTGAGATTCTCACACTCAGTGGGCAGCTTTGTGCGATCCTCAAAGAGGCACAACATAGGGGGCCCTTCAGGCCAGCAGCTGATTTCTGGAAGACACTTCCTGTGGGGCTGCATCACAACAAAGCCCCCTTTTTATGCCCTCCCCTGGCGGGTGATTGACAGAGGTGCCTCCTCTGGGGACACATTACAGGCAGGCCCCCTTCCTCTGACGTCACCTTCCTTCCTCCCTGCTGGAAGACAGATGTCCTGAAGCACAGAGCTGAGCGTGGCAGTCCCTGCTTAAAATCCTTCCAGAGCTCTCCTTGGCTTCAGGGTAAAGTCAGACCCCAGTTGATCAGTGGCTCTCTCATCGCATGTACACCATCACTCTCCTGCAGCGTCCTGTGTGGCCTCAGAGTGAGTTTCATCTCCTCATATTGCACGTCTTTTCTCCTGACTCTGCCATGTGGTACAGAGTCCAGCTGCCTACAGTCCGATCTCTCCTTGCATGTGGCTTGGCCTACTGGCTGCATAGATGGACGTGCATTACTCTTGTAATAAAGCTGACTTTAGGAAGAACTGGCTTAAGAGTCACCTTTTCATGGTCAACCATTCCTCACCCACCCTCCCGAAAACAGCCTGATGGTGAGACTCCTCTGTGTGCCTAGATCACCTCCTCCCTCCCCACTTCCCTGTCACTCAGATTCTACTGACCCCCTTCCCTCTGTCTCCTCCACTAGACTGAGCTCCTGGAAAGCATCCCCGCAAACACACACATCATGAAGATACTCAAACATCCAGAAAAGTGAAGGGAGTAGTGTCATTAATGCCATATACAGTGCCTGTCACTCACTCAGGTGTAACATCTGTTAGCCCTTTGACATTTGCTTCAGATAGGGATGTTTTGTTGTCATTGAGCTGTTCCAGGTAAAATACGTTAAGTATTTCATTATGCACCTCATTGAAAAAAGGACATTTTCTTAAATACAATACCATTATCTCACCCAATTAAGTTAATAATTCCTCATATAATCTAATACCCAGTGTAACTTTAATGTCTGTGCTTCTAATGCCTAGCATGGTTCATGACATAGATGTTAAATGAATAAATCTCTGTGATACAACAAATGGGACAGCAAAAGCATGTCTACCTGGTCAAAGATATTAATGTTTTAGGGCTAAACATTTTATCAATTTTAATGTGTTTTTCTTTTCATATGAAGATAACAAAAGGAAGACAAAAAACAAGCCCAGCAAAAGGAAAGGAAACACAAATGACCAGGTGTTTTCCTATAATTATTATTATGGAAAAGGTCAAATATTTACACAAGTATACCAACTTGAAGAACCATCAACTTATGGGAAGTTGCTACCACCCCTATTTATTTTGAAACAAAACCCAGATGTCAATTCATGTATAAACAAATCAGCATGTTTCTCTAAAAGAGAGACATTCTTTTTTCAACATAACCGTATTACCATTACTGTGCCCCAAAATTTGACAGTAATGCCTCAGTTCATTTTTCTTTTTGTTTGTAGCCTGACAGTTGCACATGAGGAAGACAGCATGAAGAAAGCCAAGGTCTCATTGCTTCTTTTCAATGATCCATTCATGTGGAATATTAAGCAAGGCCTCCGTCTTGCTTCCAGCAGCACTCAACTGAAAGGTTTCCTTTTAGTGTTTAGTCCTCAGGAACTGGGGTCTTCTCAAGGATTCTGAATGAGACAGAGTACATTTGAAGGCATGATTGTCACTCCTGAGCCAGGGATGACAATAATATGATCCTGTGGTGGGGGCAGGGGAGAAATGGGAGAAGAGCCTTTCTGGACTTGATGGAGTCTCCTGTGTTTCCTTTGGGCCAGAATGGATTGTTCCCCTCTATCCAGAAAAAGGGAGAGCATGAACAGAATGTGGAGCATCTAGAACAAAAGTAGGGGAATGTTTGGATGCTGCCTTCCCAGAAAGGCCTATGAACAGTAGTTTCTTAGGAAGATTCCTTTAGAGTCCAGGCTCGTGCCTGAACTCCTCATCATGAATGGAGCTCGGCCACATTTTGAGGCACACCGTTCTGTCACTGAGACTTTCCCCACCGCATCTTTCACCTGTATATGCCTGAGAAGTGCAGGGCCCAGCGAATGTGACTCAGGGATGTCACCTCGTGAAAAGGGACCGGCTTGACATTCCTTACCAATCTCTCTCTCTTTTTTTTTTTTTTGACAAGAGTTTGATTTATTTACTTTTGGCTGGGCTTGGTCTTCATTACTTCCCAGGGACTTTCTCTAGGTATAGCAGGCAGGGCTGCTCTCTCGTTGTGGTGTGGAGGCTTCTCATATGGTAGCTTCTAACTGTGGCGCATGGGCTCTCGGGCATGCAGGCTTCAGCAGTTGCAGCCCTCAGGCTTGGTCGTTGCAGCACATGGGACTTGTTACCCTGCGGCACGTGGGGTCTTCCCAGACGGGGGATCGAACCCATGTACCCTGCGTTGGCAGGCCAATTCTTGACCACTGGACCACCAGGGAAGCCCTCAGCAATTCTTATCCATACAGTACTAACCCCATTTGGCATTTAAAACTAGTATACAAGAGAATTCACATCTTTCCTGAAAATACCCCCAAAACACCCTGTAAAAACACAGTGTTCTGTTTTCATTTATTCAGTTCATCCATCAGGCATTTGGTGAAGTGTTCTTGAGGTGCTATGAAAAATTTGAATCTGGCAGAAAAACACTTTTAGAAAAACTGTCATAGGAAACTGGTCTTACAAGACAGGGGCCACAAAATGAATGCTGTAGACAGGGGCCCTTGCCAGGCCAAACCAAGCTCACACAAAGGAGGGCACAGGTGGAGGAGGCAAGGGTGGCATGGGGGGCCTGGGTGTTTGGGGCTGCAGTGGCAGCAGAGGCACCCAACTCCAGCTGCGCCCGAAAACAATGTGGCCCTTTGGGGTCCATACAGGATTATGACGAGAGGGTGACCCAAGGCCACAGGGGACATTTGTCTGAGAATTACAGCCCTCTGATATCGCCAACACTTGGCCCTCCCACTCGTAAGCCTTGGGCAGTTAAGGTCTTGAGAGAAAAACACAACATGCAAATCTATATGCCACTGACGAAATGGAAGGAACTATTTCATTGCCAAAATACTGTAGGAAGGTTAAGGCTGCATCCCTCCCTCCAGCCCACCCTTAGGGATGGTAGACTGTATGTGCCAAGCTCTGGTCTAGGCTTACTGCTTTGCTCCTGTCCTCTCACTTTTAGTATTCTTGGATTATTTTCCACGTCCTACATGTAAGCCCGCTCGCAAACAGTACCGTGTCCCTGCTGTCAGTGCTTTGCCTGGTAACAGGATAAAGAAATGTTAGTGCTCTACCAGCAGTCCAGCTGCTCTGCCCCTCCTCACTAGGGACAGTGTCACCCTGGTCTTTGGGTGGGGGGGCTGGGCATGATAAAAACTCAACCCCTTTCAAAGTCATAATGAGGGAAACAGCACCAATTTAAAGGCCATCTTCAGTCTGAACTAAATAGTTACTAGGAAGGAACATGCTGGCTTTCTAGACAGAACGATGACTGAGGGGGTCTTTTATCCGTCTAACCTCTTGAGAGTTAGAAAGGTGGTCTGGCAAGGGGGCTCAGGGGGCTTGTGACTTGTCTTACTGGGACACGAGAGTTGCTGAAGCTCTGGATACTGCCTTAATATTTTAGTCTTGAATGCTAAGGCAAGTTCACCTAACTAGGTTCAAGTCCATTCTAACTCAGTTTCTGCCCAGCCAATAATTGGAGGGAAAGAGGCAGACCACCGTCATTTCTGCATACGCCAACCTGTCCCCACCCTTCAGCTTTTGTGGGCTCAGGACACTGTCAGCTGATTCGGTTCTACCCTCAGGTTCAGAATTCTAGATGGTGGTGATGTTGCCTGAGTGGTCAAACACCATGGTCCTACCAGCCCTTCGCCTCACCTAGGAGAGTCCAACACCATCAAGAGATCTAAGGCAGGAGAGTGGAACTAGGCATTTTAGAACAAGGTCAGCCACAGTGTGGCACCCCCGTGTTCACTGCAGCATCACGTGCAACAGCCAGATAAGCAAACAACCTCACTGTCTATCCACGGATGCATGGACAAAGAACACGTGTATACAGGCATGGCTCG
The DNA here is from genome assembly GCF_055505025.1 of Bos grunniens. Classification (NCBI taxonomy): domain Eukaryota; kingdom Metazoa; phylum Chordata; class Mammalia; order Artiodactyla; family Bovidae; genus Bos; species Bos grunniens. Next base: position 141,782,112 of record NC_141194.1, read on the forward strand.
GAGATACCGTGGGTTTGGCTCCAGAGCACAGTAATGAGGCAAATAGCACTACAACATCATCCACACGAATTTCTTGTTTTCCCAACATATATATAAATGTCATTTTTACACTGTATTTTAGTCTATTAAGTGTGCAATAGCATTATGTCTTAGACAATAACATAAATACCCTACTTGAAAAATACTGCTAAAAAATGTTAACCATCATCTGAGCCTTCAGCAAGTTGTAGTATTTTTGCAGTAGTAACAGACCATATATCACAGATCACCATAACAAATATAACAATGATGAAAAAGCTTGAAATATTGCCAAAAGGACTAAATGGTCACAGAGGCAAGAAGTGAGCAAATGCTTTTGGATGAATGGCACCACTGGACTTGCTAGATGCAAGGTGGCCACAAAGCTCAATGTGTAAACACAATATCTGCAAAGTGCTTTCAAGTCAAGCACAATAAATGAGACATACCTGTATATACAATGGAATATTATTCACCCACAAAAAGAACACTTTGCATTTGCTACAACACGGATGAACCTTGAGAGCATTATGCTAAGTGAAATAAGTGATAAAGATAGATACTGTATGATCTCACTATTACATGGAGGACTCTGAAAACCATCCACCAAAAAAAGAAAAAACCTCACACAAAAGAACAGATTGGTGGTTGCCAGAGGTGGGAGAAATGGTGAAGGGGTTCAAAGGAACAAACTCAGGTCATAGGGGGATGTGTAATGTACAGTGTGGTAACTATAGTTAATAATAATTTGTATTTTCTATTTGAAAGTTGTTAAGCGAGTAGCTATTAAAAGTTCTCATTATAAGAAAAATTTTTGTGTGGTGACAATGTTAACTAGACTTATTGTGGCCATTTCACTGTGTATAAGATAACTGAATCACTGTGTTATACACCTGAAACTATTATAATGTATGTCAGTTCCATTCATTACAGTCGCTCAGGCATGTCCAACTTTTGCAACCCCATAGACTGCAGCATGCCAGGCTTCCCTGTCTATCACCAACTCCCGAAGCTTGCTCAAACTCATGTCCATCGAGTCGGTGATGCCATCCAACCATCTCATCCTCTGTCGTCCCCTTCTCCTCCTGCCCCCAATCCCTCCTAGCATCAGGGTCTTTTCAAATGAGTCAGTTCTTCGCATCAGGTGGCCAAAGTATTGGAGCTTCAGCTTCAACATCAGTCCTTCCAGTGAACACCCAGGACTGATTTCCTTTAGGATGGACTGGTCCAAGGAACTCTCAAAAGTCTTCTCCAACACCACAATTCAAAAGCATCAGTTCTTCAGTGCTCAGCTTTCTTTATAGTCCAACTCTCACATCCATACATGACTACTGGAAAAACCACAGCCTTGACTAGACAGACCTTGATTGGCAAAGTAATGTCTCTGCTTTTTATTATGCTGTCTAGGTTGGTCATAGTTTATCTTCCAAGGAGCAAGTGTTGTTTCATTTCATGGCTGCAGTCACCATCTGCAGTAATTTTGGAGCCCAAGAAAATAACGTATGTCAATTGTACCTCAATAAAAATTTTTTTTTAACTGTGGAGGTGGGGTCACACAAAGTCTTTTCCCAGGATGTCTGGCAACTATTAACAAAACCATGTCAATGAAACCACACCATCCACTCATCATCTTAGTTAATGGTATTTACACGGCATTTAATCATTTTGGAAGTTCCCAGACTACAAATTGTGACAGTGTAGGCCCCCTCCCCTTGCCTGACTCCACATTTTTGCTCTGTAATTTTAGGATTTAGGATCCTTCCTGTACATGAGTACATCAAGAAGACCAGTGTAATAGAGCTCATTTTAAAATGAAAGTGTTAGCCACTCAGTCATGTCCAAATCTTTGCAATGCCGTGGACCGTAGCCCACCAGGGTCCTCCATACATGAAATTTTTAAGGCAAGAATACTGGAGTGGGGTGCCATTTCCTCCTCCAGGGGATCTTCCCAACCCAGGGATAGAACCCAGGACTCCTGCATTGCAGGCAGATTCTTTATCATCTGAGCCAATAAGAAAGCGCAATGGAGCTCATTCTGAGAGGATTCAAATGGACCAGTGGTACCAACCAAAATGTACCTCCCTAAACAACCAGAGCCCACAGTGGGGTATGTGGGCCAGCATTAGGTCTCTATTCCCAACAGTGGTTACAGAAAGCAAGTCTGTTATATTTGCAAAAGAGAAAGGGAAAAACATTAACAGTTTCTTCCTGGGAGTTCCCTTGGTGTCTAGCGGTGGGGATTCTGAGCTTTCATTGCCATGACCCTAGTTCAATCCCTGGTCAAGGAACTGAAATCCTGAAAAGCACAAGGTGTGGGCAAAAAATAAATAAATAAATAAAAACAACAGCAGTAACAAAAAATGAGTTTCTTCTCATCACTAGAAATAATCATCTGTAACTGTATGGTGATGGATGTTAACTACACTTGTGGTAATCATTTTGGAATGTATGCAAACAGCAAATACTATGTTACACACCTGAAACTAGTGGATGTCAGTTATACCTCATTCAAAAAAAAGAAATAGAAAAGGAGGTTCTTGGGTATTCATGCTGTAGTTCGGACATAGATGAGAACATTTTCTTTTTCCCCTTGTTTCTTGTTGCCCTTTCGCCCTTCAGAACACCTTTAAGAGGCCACTGTGTAAAGCCAGGAGAAGCACGTCACCAAAACATCAGGTTTTCTTTGCCTGTGAGTTTTCTTTGCCTGTGTGACAGAGCAGAGGCCTGGGCCTCCCAAGCCCTGGCCAGACTGACTGTGAGCCCAGCCCCTGGCCTTAGGCTCCCAGCCCAAGTTTGCTGATGCATCACCCCAAGCCCCACCAGGTCTGCTGCCCAGGTCCGTCACAACCCTCACACAGGGGCTCTGCAGCAAAGCTAATAATAAAACTTTCCTGATTTTTCCTCCTACCAGTGCTTCTTTGATACAACTTGAGGTTTTCTATGGTCTCAAGTATTCACCTCTTGATCCCATGACCTAGAAATAACTCATCACTACTTGAGGAAATGAAAAAGTACTTCAGATTAACACAGGTCCAAATCTACCCTGAACTGACAGCTACCCCACCATCACCAAATTCCACAAAACCCACTTGTTCCTAATTGTACCACAAAAAGTGATTTTAAAAAATCCTTAGATTAGAAATACCTCAAGAGCATATTCATTTATGCATTTGATAGTTTCATAACATTGAATCTGTGTGATATCTTCAAGGCATAAGTAGACTACATATTAAAATTATATTTTTTACCCTTTTTGGGTCACTGGAAATTTGTCTGTAATTGTTCATTTTCGGTTTTGTTTTCATTGACAAATTTAGCGTGCCACTCCCTACCTTGCATTACCAAACTCTGAAAAACAACAGCGGGAGAACATGGACTTTAAGCTTTCCACCCCATCCATCTCGGTGCAACTAAACAGATGCTAGTTACTCTTATAGTGTGTTCTCTGAACCAATTTCTCCCTTGTGCCAGCACTGAAATATTCACAAAATCACTCATTTTACCTCAGAGATTATGCTTGGTTTTGAATATTTCGAATAGTATAATTGAACCCTCTTATAACCCAGATCCTCAGTGCATTAAGTACTTTCAGGTCACATTGAGTCCCAATATGAACTACTCATAAGATGGAAGGATTGCGTTTAGGAGGGCTGACTTCCTCCCTAAAGGATATTTGTGTTAGGAGGACCTGAACTTTATAGGAAGAGACTGTATCCATATATATTCAGATAGATAGATGGCAGATAGGTAGGTACCACAGGTGTAGGAAAAGTGGCTCTATTATTTTCCTTTGGGAACTATGTTCTCACTGGTAATGGGCTATTTCCGTGAGCTTGAATTTACTGATCGCATTTACTACCCTTTAGAGCCCCTAAGGGCTTCCCTGGTGGCTCAGCTGGTAAAGAATCTGCCTCCAATGAAGGAGACCTGGGTTTGATCCCTGGGTTGGGAAGATCCACCAGAGAAGGGAACAACTACCCAGTCCAGTGTTCTGGCCTGGAGAATTCTGTGGACTATATAGTCCATGGGGTGTCAAATAGTCAGACAGGACTGAGCAACTGTCACTTTCAGAGTCTGCAGATGGTGATTGCAGCCATGAAATTAAAAGACACTTATCCTTGGAAGGAAAGTTATGACCAACCTAGACAGCATATTAAAAAGCAGAGAGATTACTTTGTCAATAAAGGTCCATCTAGTCAAGGCTATGGTTTTTCCAGTGGTCATGTATGGATGTGAGAGTTGGACTATAAAGAAAGCTGAGTGCAGAAGAATTGATGCTTTTGAACTGTGGTGTTTGAGAGACTCTTGAGAGTCCCTTGGACTGCAAGGAGATCCAACCATTCCATCCTAAAGGAGATCAGTCCTGGGTGTTCATTGGAAGGACAGCTGGTGAAGCGGAAACTCCAATACTTTGGCCACCTGATTCAAAGGGCTGACTCATTGGAAAAGACCCTGATGCTGGAAAAGATTGAGGGCAGGAGGAGTAGGGGACAACAGAGGATGAGATGGTTGGATGGCATCACCGACTTAATGAACATGGGTTTGGGGGGACTCCAGGAGTTGGTAATGGACAGGGAGGCCTGGTGTGCTGCAGTTCATGGGGTCGCAAAGTGTCGGACATGACTGAGTGACTGAACTGAACTGAAAGTTCCAATTTTATTTTCCAATCATAGAAACGGCCATAAGCACAAATCAATGTGAGAATGTCCAGAACAAAAGTGTCCAAGCCCGGAAGCAGGTTTTAGGGTGGCTGATCTGCCAAATTTTTTCCAGGTTTATTCACAGGCACCCTGACTGCAGCCTCATCCATGTGCCTTGCAAGCTCCTTCCTTAGAGAATGAAATCAAAATGTTCAGTATTTGGAAATGTGGATGAAATTAAATATATGGATGTTATTTCGTGCTTGATTGTAAAATTTCCATCCCCTTCATGCCCCCTACCCAAGTACACATTTCTGTAATAGTCAGGTCCAGGCTTGCTTTAGAAGGTGGTTTTCCCTCCTGTGCAAAATGTTATTGTGGTATCAAATAAAATCAGTAATCAAAATATATTTTAATGCAGTATTTAACAAATATCAAAATTAGTGCAAAAATAGCACATGATGAAACTATTATTAAAATCTAAACATAGGTAATTGTGACCCTGCAGTTGCTCCACTGTACCTCATGTGTGGTTCCAACAAAACATTATTAACAACCAGGTCAGTGGCCAAAGTTTCCCTACTTGATGGATTTAAATACTGCAGGATGTCCACTAGGTACCGCCTCCACCACAGAGTCCTGAGGGAGGTGTCCCTGTTGTCCTTGAGCCATCCAAGTAGCTTTTGGCTCTGAAGAGGGACTGCAGAAGAGAACCAGAGGTACCCAGGAGCAACCAAGCCCCCTGAAGAACTAGGCAGCTCCAGGTTAGCTGTGTACTCGGGAACCAGGAGAGGTATCTGGTGTGGTGGAAAAGGCTCTCCATCCATTGGCTCAAAGGGTGACTGTGATGCAGTGGAGGCGCCTCTGCAGGTTCCCTCGTTCCCCACCTGCACCCCCGCCTCAACTCTGGGCCCTAGGCGTTCAGCTCCAGCTGCTGCTGCTACTGCTTCCTCCTGGGCTCCTGGCCGCTTCCTCGACCTCCCCCAGTGCCAGTTCAGACCGCACTTAGCCCTCTTCTCCTCCCACTACCATTGCTGATACCAAGGGAGGCTTCATACCTGGAAAAGGTGCAAGGCCGAGAGAGAGGCTATAGGGAGACTGAGGGCTGTGACTGTGTGGCAGCTGAGTCTGGTCCACTGGCCTCTCCCAGGGAAAGGGCGTTTCCTGGACTTCGCCAAAGCACCTGACCCAGCCTGGCCTCTGACCATGTGGTTCTTCGCGGTTTTCCAGGCTGCAATAGCATCATCCAGGCTGTGCCCCCCACCTCCCCTGCCCCCAGTGGAGGCTCCAGTCTTGAGCGCTGTGAATGAATCAGCCTCTATGCCCGGATCTGTGCAGATGTCCTAGTCCAGGACAGTTAGTCCTGGGGCTAACCGCCGGGTCAGTTCTCTTCTGGGCGCCTGGTCCCAGTTGTAGCATGTGTTGCTGGTCCAATGTGTACCTGCTCCGGCTTAGGCTCCCTCCCTCCCTCGATTCCCTCCCTCCCTGGTCCCCCACTCCCTCCAGCGCTGCGCCTTGACTGAGGTAGGTGGGACCCTCTGGGGGCCCTTGAGGCCAGGGCATGGCCATAAAGTGGAGGCGTGCCAACTTGGGGTGGGGAGGGGCAAGGAAATGAGAACTCACTGGCCCCTGGAGCCAGAGCCCTGGAGAAAAGTTAGGAGAACATCTCTCCAGGGCTGCAGGCTCCTAGCCCACAGTTCCCCTGGAGCAACAGATGGAAAGATGGGGCTGGAGAAAGCCACAGCCCAGTGGTCCCCCTTGTCCTGTGGGCTCTGAGCACGTCTCCTCCCTGCCCCTCCAGTGCTCCAACTCTGTAACTAATGGATGGGGCTCTGGTTCTGTTTCACTCACCCGCAAAGTCCACAAATGGGGCTAGTGATTCAGATGAAATGATTAGCTAAGGGCTGCTTGCTCTGGCTCCTGGGGGGTCTATTTCAGGGCACACAGTGTGCTCAGAAGCTGGCTGCAAGAAACCCAACCCGCCCCTTATGAAGCAACAAGTACTACCGATTTGTGCTAACCCACGTCAGAGTGCACCCGTAGACCCTGGCCAGTGCTTGGTGCTCTCAGGAAGCTTACAGTGCAAAGGGCCCTTCCTTCAGGGCCCTTCCTTCCACTTGGCAGGTAACTGTGGAGCTCTGCATACAGGGCTGGACTCAGCTCCCCACCGCTGGCTGCAGGCACCCTACAACACTTGCGCCCGTGTTCTAGATCAGGAAGTGTTTGTTTCCATCTTTCCCATTGCTGCCCCTCTCTCCTGCACCTCAGTTCCTTCCTTCCCCTCCACCCTCCCCCTCCCCAACCCACCCTTCCACTCCGCTCCCCTCCCTCTCTGTCCCTCCTCTAACTTCCAGAATTCTGTTTCTGCAGTGAGAAGTGCAAATGAAAGCCAGGCCAGGCTGAGGGTTTTATGCTTGTTCAAGAGGCATTTACAGGTGTCCTGGGGCATGGGAATATCCCGAATATCAAGAATAGCTTCTAACCATGAGTTCCGTGCTTGACGTTGTACTTGATTTATCCTGTTTCTACCTGCTCCCTCATCACAATCATCATCCCCCTTTCAAAAGAAATGAAACCAGAGTGTTACTGCTCAGTGTCACTCACCAACAAGCTCTGTGCTGCCCTGATCCACTCACTGCACTTTCACATGTGGCCCCTCTTCTACCACTGGGTTGGAACAGAGAAGCAGGAGCAGGTAGACAGAGCTGGGACTGCTGTATTAGGCAACCTGCCTTTGAGGGGAACGGGGATTTGATCAGACAGCCTCTTAGGCACCTTTATCCTGGAGGACATTAATCATTTTTATCATTAATTAATTGTGTTGATAAATTCTTTAAACCTCTCTTTCTCTCTCTTTTTCCATGCCCCATGGCACGTGGGATCTTAGTTTTCCCCACCAGGGATTGAACCGCTGTTCCCTGCAGTAGAAGCAGAGAGTCAACTCCTGGACTGCCAAGGAAGTCCCTCAAGGATCTCATTCTTAATGACACTTTAGTGCAGGTGTGGAAAAGAGGTGGTGACATTTGTGTGCCCATCACTAACGTGCTCTTTGGAAGCTTGTATTTAGGAGGAGTAGTTCCGACATTACAAAGTTGGCAGTAACACTTTGGCATTGAAGATTTCCAATAAAACTTTACAGATGACCACATCACATTGCTTTATATCCACCACTTCAGTCACTTTCTCTTTATTCATTTATTCATGAGGGTCTGTGAGAAGGGAGATACTTATCCTCTGACGATTCCCAATGAGGACAGGATGGTTTCCTGTGAAAATGACATCTGTCCTGCACATTTTTGTACCTGTGAGCGTCAGTAAGCCTATGTTGGCTGTGGTATACAGGCCCTGTGCTGGGCAGTGGGGGAATGTCACAATACCCGACCCAGCCATTGTGCTGTGGGTTCTCAGTGTCTCCAGAGGCAGATCAGCCCACACCAGAGAAAGAAGCCACAGATTATGGAGGCGGATTGCAGAGCCCCACCATTTCCTCGCTCTGTGACCCTGGGCAAGTTGGCTGACCTCTCTCTGTGCTTCAACTGTCACGTCTATAGAATGGATCTCATGATGGTACCTGCCTTATACTGTTTCGAGGTTTAAATAAAGTAATAAAGATAGGCCCGTGGTGAGCACTCAAGCAGCATCAGCTGGTGCTGGGAGTGTACATTGGTGCAGGCACTATGGAAATGGTATGCAGGTTCTTCAAAAAACTTAAAATAGAATTTCCATTTGATCCAGCAATTCCATTCCTGGATCCAGAAAATAAAATGAAAACTCTAATTTGAAAAGACACAGGCACCATAATGTTCATAGCAGCGCTATTTACAACAGCCAAGGCATGGGAACAACCCCAGTAAGTGGCCTTCAGCAGACGATTGGCTTAAAACAATCTGAAATACACACACACACACCCCCCACACCCCACACAAACACACATAGAAACACACAATTGGCTTCCCCGGTGGCTCAGTGGTAACGAATCCACCTGCCAGGCAGAAGACTCAGGTTTGATCCCTGGAACAGGAAGATCCCCTGGAGAAGGAATTGGCCATCTACTCCAGTATTATTGCCTGGAGAATTCCATGGACAGAGGAGCCAGGCGGGCTACAGTCCATGGGATGGCAAGGAGTCCGACACGACTGACCAACAAAACAACACAACAAAACCCAGTTGTAGGGTTTGATGAGAGAAGCAGAGTGAAAGGCCATGAGGGATATATTATAGAGACTAGATCTCATGCACTGGTGGGAGCTGAGATGAAGTCTGTGAAAGGCTATTGCCTTCACATTTCATGGTGGCCTGAAGTCACTGAAGATATTCAAGGCCAACAGCTGGGCAGACAGGTGTATATGAACTGGGGGAGAGCAAAGACCAAGTGGAAGCTGCAAGGCTTCCCTTGAACCCACAACGACAAACTAAAACCCATGAAGGCATAAAGTCCTGTAGACCATACATCTGCCTCTTACTGTCTCCAATCTAGAGAAGGAGCTGGCATCCTTTGACACAGAGCTGCATGTGCACATGGCCCAGGGTCTGGAGCCAAAAAAGAAACAAAAGCAAACTGGCCAAACACAATCCCCGGTCCTGTTCTCAGTCCATAGACTCTTGGTTTCTTTCTTAAGATCACCTGTTACCTATTACATCAGAAAATGATGATAATATTAATAATAACCTTTATTTCTCAGCTATCCATAGGACCATTTAGGGCTGCCCAGTTACCTCAGCAGCAGAGAATCTGCCTGCCAGTGCTGGAGATAGAAGAGACGCGGGTTCGATCCCTGGGTCGGGAAGATCCCCTAGAGTAGGAAATGGCAACCCACTCCAGTATTCTTGCCTGGAAGATTTCGTGGTCACAAAAGCCTGGCGGGGTAGTCTATGGACTCCCAAAGAGTCGGACACGACTTAGCGACTGAGCACACAGGCATAGGCGAACACACTGTGGTGCAGAGGAAGTCAGTAGAGTCTGTATCTTAGAAAGGCTGGGGCTGGCGGAGGCCTTGACTTAACTACCTGCCTGACGTGCCGGGCAGGCTCGTGTCCCGCGGGCGCAGGGAGGCTCTCCCGCGCCCTCTGCTGGGGACTTGGCTCCACGCAGACTCTCTGCATTCTTGCCTTTGCTACAAGCTTCACACCCTTAATGTGGTGATAGGAGACTGCTACGTGACAAGGGGGTGAAAAGGAGATGGGGGGGGCGGTTTGCAGCGGGGACGTGTGGAGTCTGAGAAGTGAAGTGCGGACTGAGGGTTGTGGAAGGGACGCAGGTTTGATCTCTGTTTATGGAACTAAGATCCTACATGGCTTGGAGCAACTTAGCCATCCGCACCCACATCTACAGAGCCCGTGAACCATAATGAAATATCCCACCTGAAGCATTGGAGATCCCACGTGCTGCAAGTAAGACCTGACATGGCCGAATAAATAAACTATTTTTTTTAAAAGATTACCTCACACCATGAATCATGTGCTCAGCATCCACCAAAGGCCAATAACGGGCCAATAATTGTGTTCCGAGCTAAGACACTGGGACTTTCTGATTCATTTCCAGATTCACCAAGAAAGGTGAAATCCAGGGTCATCACCATGGAGGCTCCAGTGGGACCCCCTGGCAGGTTCCTCATAATCTGGTTCCTGGCCCCATGTTAGAGTTCCTTAGCTGGGAAAGCCCATGAATCTCCCTTGAGGCCCCAGGACTGAGTGAACAGACACAGAGTGTCTTTGGGAAAGCCCTTGCCCAGATTGTCCAGAAGAGGGCACCTGAATACCATTTTTACATTATTCTTTCCGTTGGTCTGCGCTGTTCTGTCTTTGTGCTGTGCACTCTGACGCTTTGCTAGCCTGCCAGGCTCCTCTGTCTAACCGGATTCTCCAGGCAAGAATACTGGAGTGGGTTGCCATACCTTCTTCCAGGGGATCTTCCCAACCCAGATCGATCTGGGATCGAACCCAGATCTCTCACATTGCAGACAGATTCTTTACCATCTGAGCCACCAGGGAAGCCCATGAATACTAGCGTGGGCAGCCTATCCCTTCTCTAGGGGATCTTCCCAACCCAGGAATTGAACCAGGATGTCCTGCATTACAGGCGGATTTTTTACCAACTGAGCTACCAAGGAAGCCCCAATTTTTGCTTTGTGGGATTCAGGCAAGTGAGCAGAACTGAGGCCAGTCTCCAGCATCAGCAGTATTCATAGCTCTGGAGTGCGTGTGCTCATCAGTGAGGGGCCATACAAATCCTCCTTCTTTCTTGGCTGCCTGGCATTGACCTTAGTGAGGGAGAGCTCAAGACACATCGGACCTTGTGGCACTGAGAAAATTCTCCTCGCTTCTGGGAAGCAGTGGGCTCTTTTTGATTCCTCTACTTCTTTGTTCTGTCTGTTATATTAGTGTCTTCATCATCTTCGTGGTAGCAAATGTTTATTGAACACCTACAGCTTGCCAGGTTTTCTTCTGAGTGCTCCACGTGAATCTCTTCACCTTCTTTTCAGCTCTATGAACTAACTACAATTAAGATCCCGCTGTATGGTTGAGACTCAGAAAGCTGAAACAGTTTGGTCAAAATCACCAAGCCAGTCCGTGGCAGAGCTCTGATTTGAATCTGAGTCCAAGTTTGTCTTCTTCCTATGAAGCCAGCTGCCTCTCACACTTCCTCCTCCCCACCCACATGCCTCTCCTTCTCCAGGTCGGCTCAGTGGCATAGTCTCTGTGTGGGTCCTGGGTTTGTGTGCTGTCCTCCAGGCAGTGAGCTCAGAGATGGCACTTAGCCAAGCACTTCCCTTTCTTTGTTGGGACGGAGGCATTGTCTTAACAGGAGAAACCAGCCACTCCATATACAAGCACCATGGTTAAGGGCAGGGGCTCCAAACCTTGGAGATTTCATAGACTAGTAATATTAGTAAAATAAAACTGGGTTTGGACAGAAGTCATAATCTTTTCATTTTACCAATTAAGACCTTGTCATACTCCTCCTACTACTAATATTAATAACAGAAATAATATCTAAAGCTTATAGAGAAAGATTACCATGTACCATATACTATTCTCAATCTTTCAATGAATTACCTGATTTAATCCTCACAAAAATCATATTCAGTAGGCATTATTGTTTTCCCCATTTTGGAGGCAAGAAAACTGACAAAAAGAAACGCTTCATAAATTACTCCTGACTCTGCTGAAAACCATTATAGTGTATTATCTCTCATCTGTGTTTGATAAAAGATATTTTTAAAAGAAACCATCAAAGGACTTCCCTGGTGGTCCAATGGTTAAGACTCTGCACTTCCACTGCAGGGGGCATGGGTTCGAATCCTGGTTGGAGAGCAAAGATCCTGAGTGCCACACGGTGTGGCCAAAAAAAGATAAGAAAAGAAAAAAAAATAAACCATCAAGCACAGCCAGAGTCCCTGATCTCAGAATTTAGGAATAACCAACGAAAAGCACGGACGGTTCAGGGTTTGTCTTGGGCAAAGCAAATGCTGTCTCTCTCTCTCTCTTTCTCTCTCTCTCTCTTTTTGCAGTTTAATGTGAAAGTACTAATATGTGCTTTGAGAAGTAAACGTCTAGATAAATACTGAGACCTAAACCCAGTGACTGGCACATAAGAATACAGTACATACCAGCTGCGACGTTTATCATTGTAATTCCTTGTGGCACAACCCTGCAAACTAACCTCTTGCTGGGAGGAAACTGACCAAGGCAACTCTAGACTCTTCCTCTTACTGAGGTCAGGTAAGTTTCTGTAACTGACGACACCCTCCTTCCCTCAGCTGTCTCCAATTTCCCCTCCTTGAAATGAAATAAAGCAGAGGAGTTTTACTTCCCATTGGTTGATATTGTTGTTGCCATCAGTTCTGTTCAATTGCTCAGTCGTGTCAGACTTGTTGCAATTCATGGACTGCCGTAACCCGGCTTCCCTGTCCATCAAGAACTCCTGGGGCTTGCTCAAATTCATGTCCATCAAGTCGGTGATGTCCCTTTCTCCTCCTGCCTTCAATCTTTCCCAGCATCAGGGTCTTTCCAATGAGTCAATTCTTCCCATCGGGTGGCCAAAGTATTGGAGCTTCAGCTTCAGCATCATTCCTTCCAATGAATATTCAGGACTGATTTCCTTTAAGATTGACTGGTTTGGTCTCTTTGCTCTCCAAGGGATTCTCAAGAGTCTTCTCCAACACCACAGTTCAAAAGCATCAATTCTTCAGTGCTCAGCTCTCTTTACAGTCCAACTCTCACATACACATATGACTACTGGAAAAACCAGAACTTTGACTAAATGGGCCTTTGCCAGCAAAGTAATGTCTCTGCTTTTTAATATGCTGTCTAGGTTGGTCATAACTTTCCTTCCAAGGAGTAAGCGTCTTTTAATTTCACGGCTGAAGTCACCATCTGCAGTGATTTTGGAGCCCCCAAAGATAAGTCTGTTACTGTTTCCATTGTTTCCCCATCTATTTACCATGAAGTGATGGCATGGTCTTCCTTTTTTGAGTGTGGAGTTTTAAGCCAGCATTTTCACTCTCCTCTTTCACTTTCATCAAGAGGCTCTTTAGTTCCTCTTCACTTTCAGCCATAGGGGTGGTCATCTGCATATTTGAGGTTATTGATATTTCTCCTGGCAATCTTGATTCCAGCTTGTGATTCATCCAGCCTGGCATTTCGCATGATGTACTCTGCATATAAGTTAAATAAACAGGGTGACAATCTACTCGTTTCCCAATTTGGAACCAGTTCACTGTTCCATGTCTGGTTCTAACTGTTGCTTCTTGATCTGCCTACAGATGTCTCAGGAGGCAGGTAAGGTGGCCTGATATTTCCATCTCTTGAAGAATTTTCCAGAGTTTGATGTGATCCACACAGTCAAAAGCTTTGGCATAGCCAATAAAGCAGAAGTAGATGTTTGTCTGGAATCCTCTTGCTTTTTCTATGATCCCACGGATGTCGGCAATTTGATCTCTCATTCCTCTGCCTTTTCTAAATCCAGCATGAACATCTGGAGGTTCTCAGTTCACATACTGTTGAAGACTAACTTGGGGAATTTTGAGAAATACATTGCTAGCATTTGAGATGAGTGCAGTTGAGTGGTAGTTGGAACATTCTTTTGCATTGCCTTTCTTTGAGATTGGAATGAAAACTGACCTGTTCCAGTCCTGTGGCCACTGCTGAGTTTTCCTAATTTGCTGGTGCATTGAGTGCAGCACTTTCACAGCATCATCTTCAGGATTTGAAATAGCTCAGCTGTTGCCATAGCAGCACTCAAACTTTCCATCTGAAAACCCTGGGGAACAGGGAGTCATAAACTTCTTCTGAGGCTTCTGCTGCAGCTGCTTGCAGGTTGGATGGCCACTCAGGTATTTATTTATTTATTTTTCATTGAAGGATAATTGCTTAACAGGATTCTGTTGGTTTCTGCCCAACATCAACATGAATCAGCCATAGGTGTACATATGTCCCCTCCCTCTTGAATCTCCCTCCCACCTCCCTCCCCATCCCACCCCTCTAGGTTGTTACAATGCCCCTGTTTGAATTCCCTGAGTCATACAGCAAATTCCCAATGGCTATCTATTTTACATATGGTAATATATGGTTCCATGTTCCTCTCTGTCGGGGAAGGCAATAGCAACCCACTCCAGTACTCTTGCCTGGAAAAATCCCATGGACAGAGGAGCCTGGTAGGCGGCAGTCCATGGGGTCGCAAAGAGTCGGAGATGATTGAGCGACTTCACTTTCACTTTTCACTTTCATGCACTGGAGAAGGAAATGGCAACCCACTCCAGTGTTCTTGCCTGGAGAATCTCAGGGATGGCGGAGCCTGGTGGGCTGCCGTCTATGGGGTCGCACAGAGTTGGACATGACTGAAGTGACTTAGCAGCAGCAGCAGCAGCAGTATTATATTGTATGTATATACCATATCTTCTTTATCTGTTTCTATGTTGATGGACACTTACGTTTCTTCCATATCTTGGTATTGTGAATAATGCTGGTTTGAACATTGGGGTGTGTGTATCTTTTTGAGTTAGTGTTTTTTTTTTTTCCTGGATATATGCCCAGGATTAAAAATTTTGGGTCATATAGTAGTTCTGTTTTTAATTTTTTGAGAAACCTCCATACTGTTTTCCTCAGTGGCTGCACCAATTTACATTCCCACCAACAGTGTGCAAGTGTTCTCTTTTCTCCGCATGCTCACCAACATTTGTTATTTGTAGTCTTTTTCTTGATAGCCATTCTGACCTGTGTGAGGTGATATCTCATTGTAGTTTTGGTTTGCATTTCTCTTGTAATTAGTGATGTCTGTTTTTATTGAGGTGTAGATGATTTCAAATATTCTATTAGTTTCAGATATGCAACATACTGATTCAAAGGTTTTATAGATTATTCTCCATTTAAAGTTATTATAAAATATTGACTATATTCCTGCTCCTGTAAAATATATCCTTTAAAATTTTCCAGTTAAGTTTTATTACTAGTCATTGGTCTGTTCAAATTTTCCATTTCTTCTTGCTTCAGTCTTGGAAGATTGTACATTTCTAGGAATTTGTTAATTTTTTCTAGGTTATCCATTTTATTGATGTCTAATTGTTCATGGTCATCTCTTATGATCCTTTGTATTTCTGTGGTTTTGATTGTAACTTTTTCATTTCTGGTTTTATTGATTTGTACCCTCTTTTTCTCAATGAGTCTGGCTAAAGGTTTTATCTATTTTATTTACCTTTTCAAAGAATCAACTCTTATTTGCATTGCTATTTTATATATTTTAGAATGTATTTCATTTATTTCTTCTCTGATCTTTATGATTTCTTCCCTTGTACTAACTTGGGGTTTTGTTTGTTCTCCTTTTTCTACTTCCTTTAGGTGTGCGGTTAGGTTGCTTATGTGAGATTTTTCTTTTTCCTGAGGTAAGCTTGAATTACTACAAACCTTCCTCTTAAAACTGCTTTGACTGCATCCCATAGATTTTGGATTATTGTGTTTTCATTTTCACTGTCTCCAGGTATTTATTTATTTCATCTTTGATTTCTTCGATGACTCACTGGTTGTTCAGTAGTATTTGGTTTAGCCTCCACGTGTATGTGATTTTTTGAAGTTTTTTTTTTTTCTTGTAGTTGATTTCTAGTCTCACAGCATTGTAGTTGGAAAAGATGCTTGATGTGATTCCAATTTTCTTAAGTTTATTGAGACTTGTTTTGTGGAGAATATTCCATGTGCCCTTGGGAATGTGTATTCTGCTGCTTTTGGATGGGATGCTCTATCAGTCCATTAAGTCTAATATGTCACTGGAGGTCAGTGTTTCCTTATTGATTTTCTGTCTGGATGATCTGTCCGTTGATGTAAGTGGGGTGTCAAAGTTCTGAATATGATGCTTACTGTCAGTTTCTCCCTTATGTTTGTTAGTATGTACTGTGTGTATTTTAGGTGGTCTTATGTTGGCTGCCTATATATTTACAGATGTTACATCTTCTTGAGTTGATTCCATGTTCATTATGTAATGTCTTTCTTTGTCTCTTGTTATGGCCTCTGTTTTTAAAGACTAGTTTATCTGATACAAGTGTTGCTACCCCAGCTTTCTTTTGATTTACGTTTGCGTTGGATACCTTTTTCTCTCCTCTCACTTTCTGAGTCTTTAGATCCGAAGGGAGATTCCTGTAGGCAGCATGTATGCGGGCTTTGTTTCTGTGTACAGTCAGCCACTGTTTCTTTCAATTGAAGCATATATTCCATTTATATTTAAAGTAATTACTGGTAGGTGTATGTTTACTGCCATTTTGTTAATTCTTTTCTTTTTGTTCTTTTCTTCTTCTTTGCTCTCTTCCTTTGTGATGTGATGGCTTTCTTTAGTGTTATGTTTGGATTCCTTTCTCTTTTGTTGTATGTGTGTCCATTATAGATTTTTGGTTTGTGGTTACCATGAGGTTTGTATAGATAGCAGTGTATTTGGTTATGCTTACATATACATATGTTTGTATATGTATTCTTTTTCAGATTCTTTCCATTATGGTTTATTAAAAGATATTAAATAAACTTCCGTGTGCTATACAGTAAATCCTTGTTGTTTACCTATTTTATATATGGTAGTGTGCATCTTTTAATCTCATACTCCCAATTTATTCCCCCTCCTCGGTAACCATAAATTTGTTATCTACATCTGTGTATCTGTTTCTGCTTTGTAAAAATGTTCATTTGTACTGTTTTTTTGATTCCACATATAACTGATATCATATAAAGTTTGTCTTTGTCGGAATTAATTCACTTAGTGTAATACTCTCCTGGTCCATCCACATGGTTACAAACGGCAGAATTCCATTCTTTTTATGGCTGAGTAATATTGCATTGTATATACACACCACATCTTTATCCATTCATCTGTTGGTGGACCCTAAGGTTGCTTCCATGTTTTAGCTGTTGTAAACAGTGCCACTATGAACATTGCTGTATGTGTATCTTTTCTAATTAGAATTTTGCTCTTTTCTGGATATATGCCCAGATGTGGGATGAGCAGTGTTGAGAATCTTTTCATGGGCCTGTTGGCCATCTACATGTCTTCTTTGAAGAAATGTCTGGGCTTAATTTCCAAAATGCCTCATACAAATTAACAACAACAGCAACAATAAAAACCCAACCCAATCAAAACATGGGCAGAAGACCAAAACAGAGATTTCTCCAAAGAAGACGTGTGTGTGTGTGTGTGTGTGTGTGTGTGTGTGTACGTGCATGCACATGCTCAGTCGTGTCCAACTCTTTGTGACCCCATGGATTTTTGGCTGGGAAATTCCATGGACAGAGAAGCCTGATGGGCTACAGCCCACACATTCACAAAGAGTCGGACACAACTGAGCACACATATGCACACACACACAAACACACACATCTTCTTTAGAGAAATGTCTATTTAGATCTCTTCATTTTTTGATTGGGTTGCTTTTGTTGTTGATGTTGTTATTGATTTGTATGAGCTATTTGCATATTTTAAAAATTCAGCTCATGTCGATTGCATCCTTTGTAAATATTTTCTTCCAGGTTGTAAACCTATGAACTTTTCATTTTCTTTATGGTTTCTTTTTCTGTGCAAAAGCTTATAACTTTGCTTTTTATTCTTTTCTTGTTTGTGTTAATAGCCTTTTATTTTTGTTTAGACAAGTTCTTTTAACATTTCTTGTAAAGCATGTGTTGTGGTGTTGAACACTTAGCTTTTACTTGTCTCTAAAAGTCTTTATCTCTTCTTCAACTCTGAATGATAGCTTTTCCAGGTAGAGTATTCTTTGCTGTAGATTTTCCCCCTTTGGTCACATTAAATACACTGTGTCACTTCCTCTGGTCATCAGAGCTATATGCTCCAGGAGTGCTTTCTATATGGGCTGCACGAGCCCTTCCATTGTGGTGGGCTGAGTACCATGGGTGGACCCCTGGTCTGGTGGTTACCAGGCATTGCCTAGTGCATAGGCTGCTGGCCCACTGGTGTTTGGGGCTGGGTCCTGGGACCTCTGGTGGGCAAGCGTGGTTCTTGGGTGACTGGGGACTCAGAAGCTCCTATGGCAAATGACTTGTTGCTGAATGAGGCTGTGTCCCATGTTGGCTAGCTGCTTGGCTTGGAGTGTGCCAGGACTGGTGCCAGTAGACTGGTGGGCAGGGCTGGGTACTAATAAGCTGGAGGGAGGATTCTGAAATGGCGCTTGCCAGCAGCAGAGTCCTCACGGTAGAACAAGCACCCTAAAATGGCTGCTGCCAGTGTCGTTGTCCTCAGGGTGAGCTGTAGTTGTTTCCTGCCTTTTGAGGAGATTCTCCAGATCAATCTGCTTAAGGCTCCTTGCAAATCATTTCTTCTGCCCTGAGTCCCGGTGCATGTGAGATTTTGGGTGCACCCTTTCAGGGTTATAAGGGGGTCCACCCCTGGAGGAGGGCATGGCAACCCACTCCAGTATTCCTGCCTGGATAACCCCCATGGACAGAGGAGCCTGGTGGACTACAGTCCATGGGGACACAAAGAGTTGGACACAACTGAGTGACTAAGCACACAAGGGGATCCAAGTATACTAAATTATTTAAAATATTTAAATCCAGGCATCAGCTCTTTCTGCAAGGAGTGAATTTACAAGTATTCAGTCATCTGCATAAGGGAATAATTCACCTCAGAACACAGCATATGAGCAACTAATGTGTGTTGAGTTTAGCTGAGACTGATGGGGAGGGGGATAGCTTAAAGTTCCAAGTGCCCGATCTTCCTGCTGTTTTTATGTGTTTGGTAGAGCAATGAAGAAGATGCAAGAGATGTGGGTTTGATCCATGTTGGGAATATCTCCTGGAGTAGGAAATGGCAACCTGCTTGAGTATTCTTGCCTGGAAAACACCGTGGAGAGAGGAGCCTGGCAGGCTGCAGTCCATAGGGTCGCCCAGAGTCGGACGGACTGAAGCCACTAAGCAGCAGCAGTCTAAACCTCTGTGATCTGCAGTCTGGTACTGAGGCTGTGTCCAGGGCTTCCACTCCACTGGTGTCAGCAGACGAGCCACAGAGTCCCTGGGCCCCTACGACCAAACCTCACTGGCAACACCAGCCCCGTCTCTATAACCGTCGCAGCAGTCCCTGAGGACAGCTTTTATTTACAAACCCAGCCCGTGCCTATTGATTATTTACTGTGCACCAAAGATGGGTCATTCAAAATGGGTCCCGTTCCTCTCAGTATGATTTTAAAAGGCACCCACTTTATCATGTGCTCAACTTCCCCCATCACGAAGGTGCGCCTGCCTAGTGCGTGGGGTTAGTGGCACGAATAGTAATAGGTGGGAGGAGAGACAAGGCGAGAAGCCAGTCCAGAGCCAGGCACATCATCAGTGCTCACTTGCTGGGGGTGGGGGGTCGGGGGGCTGATGGGACGGCCTTTAAGTAAATGTCCTAAAAAATTTTAACCAGAAGGAAATAGCTTCTTCTCCTGATGTAGCTTCCCATCTTCAAGTCACCAAGATTTCCCTGCTCCGTTTTTTCCTGTCTGACATTAACTGGTCCATGTACTAACCCAGCCCCCTTTTTCTCTCTGACTGGAGGTGTGGTTTAAGCATAGAAGGGCCAAGTGGAGGAAATGTCAGAGGTCCAGGGATGCGCCACCTCTGCTCCTGGCCCACCATGTGGTCAGCAACTGGGGTGGACCCTGCAACACCATCCTCATTCAGGAACCGGATTGGGTCTGGATCCTTCTGGAGCTGAAGCTCCTGGAGCCGATGCCCCTGGAGCCGAAGCCCCTGGAGCCGAAGCCCCTGGAGCTGATGCCAATGCTGCCCTTGCTGCCATGCTACCTTCCCCCTCCGTTTCTGCCTCCTCTGCCCTGGATTCTTCCACCCTTCATTCACTCTAGCTGTGCTCACGTGGCCTGGCCTGGTCCCCTACCACCGGTGGCCTTTCTGTAGCCCCGTTTCCTCTTGAATGGTCTCCGTGACAGCGTCTTCCAAAGTGCCTTTGAGCCAGATTGAAGTTCTGATACCTTACCACCAAGCACACTTCCCCCAGTGCCTGTCAAGTGTGTTAAATACAAGAGCCAAGACGTTGTCCCACTATTTTAGGGCACGTTTTCTGTATTTCCAATAAAGTTGTGAATTCTCTGCATATTTGTTCTGTGTGTCACATGGGGTTAGTACTTCTGATGGAAACTGCTGAGCCACAGTCACCATCAGTAGGCCATGCACATCTCCAAAGTTTCCCAGGTGCCCAGGAGGGGTGTACAGAGACCCATCCGTTCTCTTCCACCCTCATCCTCCCCCTACCCTGCCCCACTGGGACCACCAAGATATGGAAGACAAGTGGCGTGAGTCTCCAAGGGAGGAGAGTCTCCAAGGCTCTATGGAGGAGAGGGAGCTGGGCGTTCAACTGATTCTCTTATAGTTCTGCTCACCGCTTTCCCTTTTGTGGAGGGGATGCGGGGTGGGGGTGAGAGTCCTGGCTCTTCAGAGGAAACGTAAGAGGAGACTCTGTGTAGGCCAATGTGAGAACCTTTTCCCTTCCTCCCCTTCCCTTCTCAAAGAGGTGGAAACCATAGCCCTCCTTCCTCAGCTCAGAGGCCTTCAGATGTATTTTGTCACCTACAGCCTCCTGGGGAGAACCTGGTTTCTGCTAATTCAGCACTGCAAAGGAGGCTTTTGGTTGAGTGCTGCCTGAAGACATGAGGAGTGGTTCGTGAGCACTGATGCAGGATCAGTTCAGTTCAGTCGCTCAGTGTCTGACTCTTTTTGACCCCAGGGACTGGAGCATGCCAGGCTTCCCTGTTCATCACCAACTCCCAGAGCTTGCTCAAACTCCTGTCCACTGATTTGCTGATGCCATCTAACCATCTCATCCTCTGTCGTCCCCTTCCCCACCTGCCTTCAATCTTTCTCAGCATCTGGGTCTTTTCAAATGAGTCACTTCTTCACATCAGTTGGCCAAAGTATTGGAGTTTCAGCTTCAGCATTAGTCCTTCCAATGAATATTCAGGACTGATTTCCTTTAGGATGGACTGATTTGTTCTCCTTGCAGCCCAAGGAACTCTCAAGAGTCTTCTCCAACACCACAGTTCAAAAGCATCAATTCTTCAGCACTCAGCTTTCTTTATGGATGTGTCCAACTCTCACATCCATACATGACTACTGAAAAAGCATAGCTTTTCATATCTATTTGCCTAGATAGACCTTTGTTGGCAAAATAGTGTCTATGCTTTTTAACATGCTGTCTAAGTTGGTCATAGCTTTTCTTCCACGGAGCAAGCGTCTTTTAATTTTATGGCAGCAATCACCATCTGCAGTGATTTTGGAGCCCCCCAAAATATGTCTGTCACTGTTTTCCCATCTAATTGCCATGAAGTGATGGGACCAGATGCCATGAGCTTAGTTTTCTGAATGTTGAGTTTTAAGGCAGGTTTTTCACTCTCCTCTTTCACTTGCATCAAGAGGCTCTTTAGTTCTTCTTTGATTTCTGCCATAAAGGGTGGTGTCGTCTGCATATCTGAGGTTATTGATAATTTTGCCCAAAATCTTGATTCCAGCTTGTGATTCATCCAGCCCAGCATTTTACATCATATACTATGCATATAAGTTAAATAAGCAGGGTGACAATATACAGCCTTGACACACTCCTTTCCTGATTTGGAACCAGTCTGTTGTTCCATGTCCGGTTCCAATTGTTGCTTCTTGACCTGCATACAGATTTCTCAGGAGGCAGGTCTGGTAGTCTGGTATTCTAATCTCTTTAAGAATTTTCCACACTTTGTGTGATCGACACAGTCAAAGGCTTTGGCTTAGTCAATAAAGCAGAAGTAGATGTTTTTCTGGAACTCGCTTGCTTTTTTGATGATCCAGCGGATGTTGGCAATTTAATCCCTGGTTCCTCTGCCTTTTCTAAATCCAGCTTCAACATTTGGGAGTTTATTGTTGACGTACTGTTGAAGCCTAGTTTGGAGAATTTTGAGCATTACTTTGCTATTGCATGAGATGAGTGCAATTGTGCAGTAGTTTGAACATTCTTTGGCATTACTTTTCTTTGGAATTGGAATGAAAACTGGCTTTTTCCAGTCCTGTGGCCACTGCTGAGTTTTCCAAATTTGCTGGCATACTGAGTGCAACCCTTTCACAGCACCATCTTTTAAGATTTGAAATAGCTCAACTGGAATTCCATCACCTCCACTAGCTTTGTTCGTAGTGATGCTTTCTAAGGCCCACTTGATTTCACATTCCAGGATGTCTGGCTCTAGATCAGTGATCACACCATCATGATTATCTGGATTGTGAAGATCTTTTTTGTACAGTTCTTCTGTGTATTCTTGCCACCTCTTCTTAATCTCTTCTGCTTCTGTTAAGTCCATACCATTTCTGTCCTTTATTGAGCCCATCTTTGCATGAAATGTTGCTTGGTATCTCTAATTTTCTTGAAGAGATCTTTAGTCTTTCCCATTCTGTTGTTTTTCTCTATTTCTTTGCATTGATTGCTGAGGAAGGCTTTCTTATCTCTCCTTGCTATTCTTTGGAACTCTGCATTCAGATGGATATATCTTTCCTTTTCTCCTTTGCCTTTTGCTTCTCTTCTTTTCTCAGCTATTTGTAAGGCCTCCTCAGACAACCATTTTGCCTTTCTGCATTTCTTTTTCTTGGGGATGGTCTTGATCACTGCCTCCTGTACAATGTCATGAACCTCTGTCCATAGTTCATCAGGCACTGTGTCTATCAGATCTAATTCCTTGAATCTACTTGTCACTTCCACCGTATAATTGTAAGGGATTTGATTTAGGTCATACCTGAATGGTCTAGTGGTTTTCCCCACTTTGTTCAATTTAAGTCTGAATTTTGCAATAAGGAGTTCATGATCTGAGCCACAGTCTGCTCCTGGTCTTGTTTTTGCTGGATAATCATGTTATTTAAAAGAAGCAGGAAGACTTTGCCTTTGTTTGTGTTGCCTTCTTCAAATGGAATTCCCAGGTAGAAAACCTCTAGGAAAGGCTGTGTGAGGAAAAGAAGGCCCTCAGCCAAGTTCCTGTTGTAGCTGGTGGTTGGGGTGGAGGAGGGCTTCATTTGCTAGCAGAGGAACAGTCTTCTTGGGTTGTCTATCCCAGAGGGAGGGACTGAAGAATTGGTAGGGAATGCATCCAGGCACAAAACCTTAGGGAACTGGCTCTCCCCAGCCCTTGGCCAAGCTGATTTGTCCAAAGAGAACTGCAGTAAATTCTGGCTCTAAAAATAAGAGCATTGGGATTCCCTCGTAGTTCAGTGGCTGGGACTCTGCACTCCCAGTGCTGGGGCCCGGGTTCTAACCCTGGTCAAGGAGCTGGATCTCACATGCAGCAGCTAAGAGTTCACATGCTGCAACTAAAGACCCCACATACCGCAACGGAGATGGAAGATCTCTCCTGCCGCAACAAAGACCCAGTGGGGAAAAACAAATAAAATATTTTTAAGAAGCCAAAACAGATTATTTCTTCTCTTAAAACAAGTAACAACACTGTGATGGTATCATGGGTTTGTATATATGTCCAAACTCATCAAAATGTATACATTAAATATGTGCATTTTTGTATGTTAAGTAACAAGAAGCTGAAATACATAGAAAAACAATAAAGTTTTTGGTCAGTCGGTAAGTTTGGTAAGCTCTGGCACATTACTCATATAGTATCTTACTCCTTCAAAGAATGACCCACTTGTTCATTTGGTCATTGTGTCTTGACTTTTGGTAAAAGGATGGCTTTTGATGAATTGACTTGGAGCCAAATCCAAGACGTCTAAGGCCAAGCCAATGAGGCAGGGTGTTTATTTATGGAAAGGTCCTATTTAGAACCCCCTCGTGGAGCCCTGTGCTCCAACATGAGAAGGAAAAGGATGCCATTTTATTCTCACATATGAGTGAGGAAAATCATTCTTTATCCTCTCTCCTAAGGGCCTTTCCCAGGTGGTGCTAGTGGCAAAGAATTCTGGAGACATAAGAGACTGGGGTTCTATCCCTGGCTCAGGAAGATCCCCTGGAGGAACGCATGGCAACCCACTCCAGTATTCTTGCCTGGAGAATCCCATGGACAGAGGAGCCTGCTGGGCTACAGTCCATGGCGTCACAGAGAGTTGGACACGACTGAATCGACTTAGCACAGCAGCACGCCCTGTCCTTTCCTAGTTCCTTTTCTCCCTTTACCTTCCCGATGAGAGGCTATTTGGAAGAATGGGTGTGAAAGGTCAAGAGCATGGTCAAGTTTGGGGTCTGGGTGATGAATGGGGAGAACCACTGCAGATGACTTTTGAGGAGCCCTCCCTTACTAACCCTCAATACCTTAGTGAAAGTAGGATGTATGGAGAGAGGTAATACCATATATAAAATAGATAGCCAATGGGAAATTGCTGTATGACTCAGGGAATTCAAACAGGGGCATTGTAACAACCTAGAGGGGTGGGATGGGGAGGGAGGTGGAAGGGAGATTCAGAGGGAGGGGACATATGTACACCTATGGCTGATTCATGTTGATGTTGGGCAGAAACCAACAGAATCCTGTAAAGCAATTATCCTTCAGTGAAAAATAAATAAATAAATACCTGAGTGGCCATCCAACCTGCAAGCAGCTGTGGCAGAAGCCTCAGAAGGAGTTTATGACTCCCTGTTCCCAAGGATTTTTAGAAGGAAAGTTTGAGTGCTGCTATGGCAACAGCTGAGCTATTTCAAATCCTGAAGATGATGCCATGAAAGTGTGCACTCAATACGCCAGCAAATTTGGAAAATTGAGCACTGGCCACAGGACTGGAAAGGGTCAGGTTTCATTCCAATACCACACAATTGCACTCATCTCACATGCTAGCAAAGTAATGCTCAAAATTCTCCAAGCTAGGCTTCAATAGTATGTGAACCAAGAACCTCCAGACCTTCAAACCGGATTTAGAAAAGGCAGAGGAACTAGAGATCAAATTTCCGACATCCATTGGTTATTCCTAAATTCTGAGATCAGGGCCTCTGGTTGTGCTTGATGGTTTATTTTTTTTCCTTTTCTTATCTTTCTTTGGCCACACATGGCACTCAGGATCTTAGCTCCCCAACCAGGAATGAACCTGTGCCCCCTGCAGTGGAAGTGCAGAGTCTTAACCACTGGACCACCAGGAAAGACCTTTGACAGTTTCTTTTAAAAAATATCTTTTATCAAACACAGATGAGAGACAATATACTGTAATGGTTTTCAGCAGAGTCAGGAGTAATTTACAAAACATTTATTTTTTGTTAATTTCCTTGCCTCCAAAATGCGGAAAATGACAATGCCTACTGCATATGATTTTTGTGAGGATTAAATCAGGTAATTCATTGAAAGTTTGAGAATAGTATATGGTACATGGTAATCTTTCTCTATAAGCTTTAGAAATTATTTCTCTTATTAATATTAGTAGGCAGAGGAGAATGACAAGGTCTTAATTGGTAAATTAAAAGATTATGACCTCTGTACACACCCAGTTTTATTTTACTAATATTACTAGTCTATGAAATCTCCAAGGTTTGGGGCCCCTGCCCTTAACCATGGTGCTTGTATATGGAGTGGTTGATTTCTTCTGTTAAACAATGTCTGCGTCCCAACAAAGAAAGGGAAGTGCTTGGCTAAGTGCCATCTCTGAGCTCACTGCCTGGAGGACAGCACACAAACCCAGGACCCACACAGAGACTATGCCACTGAGCCGACCTGGAGAGGGAGAGGCATGTGGGTGGGGAGGAGGAAGTGTGAGAGGCAGCTGGCTTCATAGGAAGAAGACCAACTCTGGACTCAGAATCAAATCAGAGCTCTGCAATGGACTGGCTCTGTGAGTTTGAACAGACTGTTTCAGCTTTCTGAGCCTCCGGTTGTATACAACCAGATCTTAATAGTAGTTAGTTCATAGAGCTGAAAAAAAGATGAGATTCACATGGAGCACTCAGAAGAAAACATGGCAAGCTGTAGGTGTTCAATAAACATTTGCTACCAGGAATATGATGAAGACACTAATACAGCAGACAGAACAAAAAAAGCAGAGGCAGGGAGAATTTTCTCAGTGCCACAAGGTCCGATGTGTCTTGAGCTCTCCCTCACTAAGGTCAATGCCAGGCAGCCAAGAAAGAAGGAGGTTTTGCATGGCCCCTCACTGATGAGCACACGCACTCCAGAGCTATGAATACTGCTGATGCTGGAGACTGGCCTCAGTTCTTCTCATGCTTGAATCCCACAAAGCCCATCAGATCAACTGCTATGAACCTCTGGTGCCACAGCAGGCCTCAAACCAGAATTCTCCCCTCTTCCTGGCCAAAGAAGGAAAAAAATAGTTACTGCAAAAATAGCAAAAATTGGAGCTTCCCTGGTAGCTTAGTTGGTAAAAAATCCACCTGCAATGCAGGAGACTCAGGTTCGATTCCTAGATTGGGAAGATGCCCTGGAGAAGGGATAGGTTATCCATGCCAGTATTCATGGGCTTCCCTGGTGGCTCAGATGGTAAAGAATCCGTCTGCAATGTGGGAGACCTGGGTTGGGAAGATCCCCTGGAGGAGGGCATGGCAACCCACTCCAGTATTCTAGCCTGGAGAATCCACATGGACAGAAGAGTCTGGTGGGCTCGCAGAGTCGGACTGAGCAACTCAGCACAGCACAAACCAAGGCTAAGAATAATGTAAAAATTGTATTCAGGTGCCCTCTTCTGGACCTTCTGGGCAAGGGTTTTCCCGAAGACGTCCCTGGGTCTTCTCACTCAATCCTGGGGCCTCAAGGGAGATTCATGGGCTTTCCCACCTAAGGAACTCTAATCTGGGCCAGGAATCAGATTATGAGCAGCCTGACAGGGGGTCCCACTAGCATTTGCATGGTGATGGCACTGTACCTTTCTTGGCGAATCTGGAGATGAATCGGGCAGCCCCAGTGTCTTACTCAGCTCAGGACACAATTATTGGCCTGTTATTGGCCCTTGGTGCATATTGAGCACATGATTCATGGCTGTGAAGTAACCTTTTAAAAATATTTATTAATTTCTTTGGCTATGTCAGGTCTTAGTTGTGACACATGGTATCTCCGACGCTTCATGTGGGATATTTCATTTTGGCGCACAGGCTCTGTAGTTGTGGGTGCGAGTGGCTAAGTTGCTCTGAGCCATGTAGGGTCTTAGTTCCCTGACCAGAGATCAAACCTGCATTCCCCGCATTGGAAAGTGGATTCTTAACCACCTGACCACCAGAGAAGTCCCTGAAGCAATCTTAAGACCATACATTCCCAATCATGGCATGGATCCAAGCAGATGTCTCAAGTCACTTGGTGGAATTGGCTCAGGAATCTCACATAGAAATGGTACATACAGGAATGAGCAAAACGCAGAACAGATGGGGTCTCACAACTCCCTGAAAGGTTCTCAGGGGTGTTTTGGCTCCCTGGCATATTGCCCAAAGAGTCACTGCTTCCACTGGCCCTGTGAGGGTCCAGGTACAGGGACTTCCTGGATCACCAGTCCCCAACCTTTTTAGCACCAGAACCAGTTTCGTGGAAGACAATTTCTCCACAGATGGGGCGGGGGTCGTGGTGGTTTCCTGACGATTAAAGCACATTACATTTATTGTGCCTTTGTTTTTATTATCATGACATCAGTTCCACTTAGATCATCAGGCATTAGATCCCGGGGGTTGGGGACCCCTGTCCTGGACCATAAGTGGGCCTGATCAGCACACCTGATGGCTCCTCCCAGTCAACTACAAACAAGCAGGAATGGGGCACAGCTGCCATTGAATCTGAGACCGCCCTTTCCCTTACTGAGTGTGGCGAGGGATGCTCATTGCAACGGGCAGAGCCTCACGCAGTGTGGATGTCTGTCCAGGTCACTCCAACAAGAAGGCTTGCTGTATCTTCACTGAACCGTGGATGTGGCTAATGGCCTTGCCATTCGGTCAGGCTTCTGGCAAGACTCAGACTGGCATGTAGAGCAAGACTCTCTGCAGGGACCACCTGTGTTCCTCTCTAGGTAAGATGTTTTAATTCTGTACTTTTTTCAAGATTTTCTCTGGTTTTCTGCAATTTGAATATGATATTCCTAGGTGTGGTTTGTTGTTGTTGTTTTTTGACATTTATACTGCTTGGTATTCTCTGAACTTCCTAGACATGTCATCCTGTCATTAATTTTAGAAAAATCCCAGCTATTATTACTTCAAATATTTCCTCTGTTCCTTTTCTCTTTCTTCTGCTTTGAGTAGTCCCATTATACAAGCTGTACCTTTTGTAATTGTCCCACAGTGATTGGAAGACATTCTATTCCATGTTTTATTAATCTTTTTGTCTTTACATTTCAGTTGGGGGGTTTCTATTGATATGCCTTCAAACTCTCTGATTCTAATCCCAGCCGTTTCCAATCATGTGAAGGGTCCATTAAATGTATTCTTTATTTCTTTACAGGTATTTATTCTACTATTTCCTGTATATTCTTTCTAAGGGTTTCTATCTCTCTGTTTTCATTATCCATCTGTTCTTGAAAGCTGTCCAGCTTTTCCACTAGAGCCCTTAGCATATCGATCATATTTATTTTAAATTCTGAGTCTGATAGTTTCATAATCTCTGATATACCTGAATCTGCTTCTGACACTTGCTTTGTCTCTTCAGACTATTTCTTCTTTCCTTTTATCAGGCTATGTAATTTTTTTTGCTGAAAGCCAGTAATGATCAGGTATTTGGAAGGACACAGGCCTTTGTATGACATCTTATTTTTATCTGGCCAAGAGATATGCTGTGTTTACAGTTTTCTGTATCTTTTGTATCAGAGGATTAAATTTCCACAAGTGTTTTGTTTTTGTCTGCTGGAGTCTTTCGTTTCCCATAGAAACTGCTTCTTCTTTTTTTTTTTTTTTTTGAAGCATAAAATTTATATGTGTAAAATGGATTATCCTTTTTTAAATATAAATTCATTTATTTTAATTGGAGGCTAATTACTTTACAATATTGTATTGGTTTTGCCATACATCAACATGAATCCACCACGGGTGTACACGTGTTCCCCATCCTGAACCCCCCTCCCACCTCCCTCCCCGTACCATCCCTCTGGGTCATCCCAGTGCACCATCCCCGAGCATCCTGCATCCTGCATCGAACCTGGACTGGCGATTCGTTTCATATATGATATTATACATGTAGAAACCACTTCTTAAATAGAGTCTGAGCCTTCTGTTCTTTCAGCTGTGACCCACTGCATTATAAGGAGACCTTGTTGATGTTTGGTCAGGTCTGGGTTGAGGAGACACGTTCTATAATCTTATGGTTTGGGCTCAGTTGTTTAGTGTCCCTGACCCCCTGGACTATGATCTTCACAAGTAGTCCTCAGCTTTTTTCTTCTCTTCTGTGAAGGTGAATGTCTAGGGGGTTTGAAGTTTGGTAATTTCCCTTACCCCAAGTCCAAGAAGGCTCTGGGGTAAGGTAATTTCCCTTACCCCAAGTCCAAGAAGGCTTTACCTTGCTGGGTAGGCCATTGTTACGAAGAATGCTCTTGGCTTGTTTCCAGATGGTTACTTCTCCCCTCTTTCTCGGTCAAACAGGAGGCAATATTTCTCTGATCTTTACCAAGAAAACCTATTGAGGATCCTAGGAGTAAACACCATGATTGTGGGGGTGGGGGTTGCTTCGATTAGGTTCCTAGGAATTTTTAATTCTCAAGTTAGTCCACACTCAGTCACCAGCAATTCATTGAAGCTACCTTTTAAGTTCCAGGTTTTTAGATTTCAGCATTTTCTGCCTCAGGTGTACTGATCTGTGTTCACTATAATCTGTAATCTTGAGAATCAGCTCTTTCTCCGGTTCAGGGATTACAATTTGTCCCATGACCTCAATTCTGTGATGTAGCCAAGAATGGTCATTGATTTTTAATCTGTTCATATTTTTTTCTTCTGAGGGTGAGAATGATGACTTGCAAGCTCTTATTGGAGTGGAATCTTTCCTTTAGATTTTAGACATTGTTTTCTTTAGCTCTTTGGATACATCAGGGCTTCCCTTGTGGCTCAGCTGGTAAAGAATCCACTTGCAGTGTGGGAGACCTGGGTTCAATCCCTGGGTTGGAAAGATCCCCTGGAGAAGGAAAAGGCTACCCACTCCAGTATTCTGGCCTGGATAATTCCATGGACTGTATAGTCCATGGGGTCGCAAAGAGTTGGACACGACTGAGTAACTTTCACTTCTGCACACTTGAATACATTAAAATATCTGAAAAAAGTCCACTAAAAGACATGGAAGAACCTTAAATGCATTATTACTAAGTGAAAGAAGCCAGTTTCAAAAGGCTACATGCTGTATGAGTCCATTTATATGCCCTTGTGGAAAAGGCAGAAGTATGGAGATGGATAAAAAACAGAAAAAAGATCAGTGGTTGCGAGGAGTCAAGAGGAGGGAGGAGTAGGAAGAACACAGAGGGTTTGCGGGGCAGTGAAAATACTCTGTTTGACAGGATAATGATGGATACACGTCCTTAATACATTTGTCCAAATTCATAGAATGTACAACACCAAGGGTCCCCTGGTTACTTCTGCAAACTCCTTTGGAGCCCCTCTCCTCCTCATTCCTGATATCTAGCCACTCCTGGGCCTTTCCAAAACATATGAAACCTTCCCAATTCAGGATTTTTGCCCAACGACCTTAATCCGGCTTAGATATCCTTCAGGTTAAGCTTTTGTGTCTCTTCCTGAGTGGCCTTCCTTGACCTGACAACCCAAGTCAGAATCCATGTATTCTCTCTCCTTGTACCACGTTCCTTACACGGACACATCACCATTTGTGTATTTATTGGTTTACTGTCTGGGTCCCTGGTTGGGAGGCAAATTCCATGACAGGAAGGAAAGCATCTGTCTTTCTCCCTGAGGTCTTCCCAGCACCTAGCCCAGGGCCCAAATGGAATAGGTGCTCGGTTGACACAGGTGGAATGAGTGAATAAAGGAGGTTTTGACTGTGTGGATCACAATAAACTGTGGAAAATTCTGAAAGAGATGGGAATACCAGAACACCTGATCTGCTTCTTGAGAAATTTGTATGCAGGTCAGGAAGCAACAGTTAGAACTGGACATGGAACAACAGACTGGTTCCAAATAGGAAAAGGAGTTCGTCAAGGCTGTATATTGTCACCCTGTTTATTTAACTTATATGCAGAGTACATCATGAGAAACACTGGACTGGAAGAGACACAAGCTGGAATCAAGATTGCGGGGAGAAATATCAATAACTTCAGATATGCAGATGACACCACCCTTATGGCGGAAAGTGAAGAGGAACTCAAAAGCCTCTTGATGAAAGTGAAAGTGGAGAGTGAAAAAGTTGGCTTAAAGCTCAACATTCAGAAAACGAAGATCATGGCATCCGGTCCCATCACTTCATGGGAAATAGATGGGGAAACAGTGGAAACAGTGTCAGACTTTATTTTTCTGGGATCCAAAATCACTGCAGATGGTGCCTGCAGCCATGAAATTAAAAGACGCTTACTCCTTGGAAGGAAAGTTATGACCAACCTAGATAGCATATTCAAAAGCAGAGACATTACTTTGCCAATAAAGGTCTGGCTAGTCAAGGCTATGGTTTTTCCTGTGGTCATGTATGGATGTGAGAGTTGGACTGTGAAGAAGGCTGAGCGCTGAAGAATTGATGCTTTTGAACTGTGGTGTTGGAGAAGACTCTTGAGAGTCCCTTGGACTGCAAGGAGATCCAACCAGTCCATTCAGAAGGAGATCAGCCCTGGGATTTCTTTGGAAGGAATGATGCTAAAGCTCAAACTCCAGTACTTTGGCCACCTCATGCGAAGAGTTGACTCATTGGAAAAGACTCTGATGCTGGGAGGGATTGGGGGCAGGAGGAGAAGGGGACGACAGAGGATGAGATGGCTGGATGGCATCACCGACTCGATGGACGTGAGTCTGAGTGAACTTCGGGAGTTGGTGATGGACAGGGAGGCCTGGCGTGCTGTGATTCATGGGGTCGCAAAGAGTCGGACACGACTGAGCGACTGATCTGATCTGATCTGATTCATCCATCCTGGAGAAGGCAATGGCAACCCACTCCAGTGTTCTTGCCTGGAGAATCCCAGGGACGGGGGAGCCTGGTGGGCTGCTGTCTATGGGGTCGCAGAGAGTCGGACACAACTGAAGCCACTTAGCAGCAGCAGCATTCATCCATTCTGTAGAGGTTGATGCTGTTATCTCTGAGTAGTGACGTACCTGATGCCACACAACTAGCAAGTGGACATAAGTGGGTGAGATCTCAGAATTACAGTTCTTAGGTGAATAGGCATCTTGGAAAGTATTTGCTAAGGGGATGGAAAGTAGGGGTGGGGGAGATGTGGGGTGTGGAGCAAATCAGTTTGGAAGATTCCTGACCAGTGACTCTCGGGGAAATGGCCCCTGGCCAAGGACCTGCAAGACATAGTTTCAGGATTTACAATTGTTGAAAAACGTCCTCCGTTTTCATAATACAGATTGCTGATAAAAGGCCCTGCGGGGAGGCTAATAGAAAACACAGCGCTTTCCCTGTAAGGGCAGGTTTTGCAGTTTATGGGAAGGAGGCAGGCTTAAAAGGCTCCAGGGAAACTGGCCCTCGCCCCCGCTTTCTACCATTTTCCTAAGCAGAGCAAAGGGCTGCGGGGCGCGGGAGACGCCACCGGTGATGCCAGGACCACACTCACATAGCGGAAAGTAGATCTTGGTGACCCTGCATCCCGCAGGCTGCACATCGCTCTCCGCCCCACAGACTCCCACACCGCCCTCAGTATGTACCTCACTTCTCAGACTCCACACGTCCCCACTGCAGCCCCTACCAACCTCCAGTTCCCCCCTTGTCACCTAGCGGTCTCACATCACCGCACGAAGGGCGAGAAGCTCGTAGAGAAGGCGCCAAGTGCGGAGAGGCAGCATGGAGCCAAGTCCCCAGCAGACGGCGCGGGAGAGTCGCCCTGCGCCTGGGGAACACGCGCGCGCCAGGCCGTCTCCAGGCCGGGTACCTCCCTGGCAGGTTTTAAGTCAAGGCCGCCACCGCCGCCGCCGCCTTTCTAAGAAACAGACTCTTCCTCCTTTGCCCCGCATGAGTTTGCCTATGCCTGTGTGTTCAGTGGCTAAGTCGTGTCCGATTCTTTGCGAGTCCATGGACTGTACCCCGCCAGGCTTCTCTAACCACGGAATTTTCCAGCAAGAATACTGGAGTGGGTTGCTATTTCCTACTCCCGGGGATCTTTCGGGCCCAGGTATCGAACTCGTGTCTGTTCTGTCTCCAGCATTGGCTGCTGCTAAGTCACTTCAGTCGTGTCCAACTCTGTGTGACCCCATAGACGGCAGCCCACCAGGCTCCCCCGTCCCTGGGATTCTCCAGGCAAGAACACTGGAGTGGGTTGCCATTTCCTTCTCCAATGCGTGAAAGTGAAAAGTGAAAGTGAAGTCGCTCAGTCGTGTCCAACCCTCAGCGACCCCATGGACTGCAGCCTTCCAGGCTCCTCCATCCATGGGATTTTCCAGGCAAGAGTACTGGAGTGGGGTGCCATTGCCTTCTCCGTCCAGCATTGGCAGGCAGATTCTTTACCGCTGAGCTACCTGGGCAGCCCTAAATGGCCATATGGATAGCCGAGAAATAAAGGTTAGTTATTATTATTATTATTATCATTGATCTGATGTATATATAACAGGTGATCTTAAGAAGGATACCAAGGTCTGTGGGATAAGAATGGGACCGGGGATGGTGTTTGGCCAGTTTGATTTTTGTTTCTTTTTTGGCTTGGGTTGCCGTGTGTTGTTTTGTGTGTTGTTTGTTGTGTGTGTGTGTTGTTTTGGCATCCAGTGTGTTTTGTCTGTTAATGTGTAGGTTAAAAATCGTCTTTCTCGGGAGACTGGGGTTGACATATACACACTACTATATAAAATAGATAGCAGAGAAGGACCTACTGTGTAGCAAGGGCACTCAATATTCTGTATTGGGGAAATAATCTTAAAAACAGAGTGGATACTGCTGAATGTTATGTGGCAGGCTGGATGGGAGGGCGATTTGGGGGAGAATGGACACATGTGTATGTATGGCTGAGGCCCTTTGGCTGTCCACCTGAAACTGTCACAACATTGTTAATTGGCCACACAATACAAAATAAAAAAAAAAGTTTAAGCCAAGAGAAAATTATAAAATACATTATTTGGAATAAAGTATTTTAAAAGTGTTTGCAGAACATTTAAAAAAATAGAGGGGATATATGTATGTCTAACTGATTCACTTTGCTATACAACATTGTATATCAACTGTATGTCAATAACAATTAATTTAAAATATGGGTTTTTTGGGAAAAGACTTATTTTTCTAGAGTGATTTAACACATTTCTCAGGAAATGCGTTAACATTCCCTTTACCAAGGACTGTAGGGAAGGCAGTGATGGGAACAACAAAGTGATATGCCCAGGACAGTCGGTTTCCAGTCTGGAGCTTAAGCTGGAAGCAATATCTCTCAGGGAAAGGGAGTAGTGTGATGTTTAAAGATTTTATTCTATTGTTTATTAGATAATTATTGTAGGAAAAGTTGGAAATTCATATGTTCATTTACCTTGGATCTTACCAATTCAAAATGATTGTTGTATTCTTCTGTATAATTTTCCAGCATTTTTATATATGTAAATACTGGTAAAATGCTATCTCAACTAAAACTGAATCATATTATCCATACTTCTTTGCAATACAGATCCTACCAGATGCGTAAACCTGTTGGATGGAGGGACCTTCATTAATTTAATCAGTTCCTTATGATAAACAAGCTTTCTTCAAATGTTAAACTTTTATAAAAGATGCTACACTCAACATTTCTGTTTATACATCTTTGCCAAAGTATTGTCTATCTGTTGATCAGTGTGAATTTTTTTAAATCTCAATTTAAAAAATATTTTAATTAATTTATTTCGCTGCACTGGGTCTTAGTTGCTGCATGTGAACTCTTAGGTGTGACCTGTGGGATCTAGTTCCCTCATCGGGGATTGACCCAGGCCCTCTGCACTGGGAACTTGGAATCTTAGCCACTGGACCACCAGGAAAGTCCCCAGTGTGAAGTTTTGTAGGAAGGTAGGGCAGCTGGGTTTGGAATCTGGCCCTGGAGCTTACTGTGTGTCTACACAAATCACAACCTTTCTAGGCTCCAATTTCCTCATCTTTAAGTGGAAGCAATCAGGCTACTGATTGTTTACAGGTATGGGGAGGATTAAATGAGATAATACATGTAAAATATTTGGTTAGTGCCTAGCACATAGCAAGTCCTAAATCAATATTTGCCACTGTTACTGTTACTATTGTTGTTAATACCACCATGACCCGTGAAGAAAACTGGTTCTTCAAAATAACTCCCGTAGTTTCTACTACTCTTTAAAAGAGAGTAATCAGAATTTCAGGAGGAAGTCTTTAGGTGTAAAACTTTAGTAGCTATTTAATATTTTCTATTTCTAACTTTGTTTACCCAGACGATAAATAATAAATTTAAATGAAGTGTGTGCTGTGGAGCTACTTACCATGCTTTGCTTGTGTAGCTTTCTGCCAGTCAAACCAGGAAAGCAGAGTGTTTTGTTGGATGTTCTTATGTAAGAATTAACTGTTTTGTGATGAATAAAGCCACTTCCGATTCTTTCTCCTATGGAAAATGCTCAAAGCCCATCTTATCCCATGAAATCAGCAGAATATCTGTGCTATCATGTACGCAGCTTCCCAGTGTCTTCAAGCTGTTCTCCTCTAATTTTTCTCTTGTATCCCTGGGCCCACTATTTCTTATTCCTAACAGGTATGGGAGAGAGCACAGAATCAGAGTTGTTGCCTCTCAAACATTGCTTTTAATCTGGGAGGATATCCAAGAGTCACACTGGGACAGATTTCAGGTTCATATTCCCACCTGAAGCTTTGGAAACTAGTCACTATTCCGACCAAAGCCTGTACAGTCTCACCCTTATTTGTTTAAGGGTCATCAAAAAACAGGGAAATGCTCAGAGTGTTTTACTGATTGAATGTGTTTGTTTGTATTTACATATTTTTAATTGACTTATAGTTGATGTACAATATTATGCAAGTTTCATGTGTACAAGATAGTGATTCACAATTTTTAAAGGTTATACTCCATTTATAGTTATTATAAAATACTGGCTATATTCCCTGTGCTGTACAATATGTCCTTGTAGGTTATTTATTTTATACATAGTAGTTTGTACCTATCAATCCCATTCTCTTATCTTGTCCTTCCCCACTTTGTCTCCCCACTGGTAACCACTAGTGTATTCTCTATGTCTGTGAGTCTAGTTTCTTTTTTTTTTTGGTCATATTCACTAGCTTGTTTTATTTTTTAGGTTCCACATGTAAGTGATATCATACAGTGTTTGTGTTTCTCTGACTTATTTCACTAAGCATAATACTCTCCAAGTCCATCCATGTTGTTGCAAATGACAAAATTTCCTTCATTTTATGGCTCAGTAGCATTCCACTGTGGAGAAGGCAATGGCACCCCGCTCCAGTACTCTTGCCTGGAAAATCCCATGGACGGAGGAGCCTGGTAGGCTGCAGTCCATGGGGTCGCTAAGAGTCGGACACGACTGAGCGACTTCACTTTCACTTTTCACTTTCATGCATTGGAGAAGGAAATGGCAACCCACTCCAGTGTTCTTGCCTGGAGAATCCCAGGGACGGGGGAGCCTGGTGGGCTGCCGTCTATGGGGTCGCACAGAGTCGGACACGACTGAAGCAACTTAGCAGCAGCAGAGCAGCAGTATTCCACTGTGTGTGAATATATACACACACATACCACATCTTCTTTATGCATTCCTCTGTTGATGGACACTTGGGTACCTTCCATATCTTGGTTATTATAAATAGTAATGCAATGAATGCTGTGGTGCATGTATGTTTCAAAGTAGTGTTTTCTTTCTTTCTTTTTTTTTTTTTTTTTGATATCTCCCCAGGAACACTCACCCTGTTTGAGAAGCTGGGTGGAATATTCAGAGGTCGATGGCCTAGCTCAGAAATCAGTGGTCAGTGACCAAAAGTCATGGTGACCAGTTTTCCGAAATGCTGCCAGTAGCTCCATGCTTACTTATGGTAGCTTCCTCTTCTGCTCTACCGAGCATTGTGGACAGAGACACTCAACAGGATGGGTGGCATAAATGTGGTGGTTACATGAATCCTTTGTGGACACAAAGTTTGTGGACTCTGAGCACCAAATGCTGGGACATCCTTGTCTGTAACTGAGGCCCAAATGCCCCCCATGTGTCATTTGCCATGCTGTGTCATCCTTCCCTCCAGTAATGACCAGGTCCACTCTACTATGGTGTCTGTCTCCGCTTGTTGTCATGGCTTTGTCAACTGAGCTAGGCTAGAGCTTCTTTTCCTGGGATTGCTTTCCCTGTCCTGAGTGAAGGTTGGCCGGAAGAAAAGCTGGGGCAAGATTTGGCAGGTGGGAGTGAAGCCACGGCCATTATGTTCTGAAGTTGGGTGTAAGGGCAGGTGCGATTGCCGCTTGTATGCATTGGCACTGACGCCCTGGCACCCCTTGTTGCCGTGGGCCAGCAGGGGGCCTGCAGCGACTCACCCACAGGGTGATCTCCTACAACAGCTCCAGACCCTGGGCCGTGTGCACGTGCAGCTCTGTGTCAAAGGATGCCGGCTCCTTCTCCAGAATGGAGACGGTAAGAGGCAGATGTATGGATCACAGGATTTTATGCCTTCATGGGTTTTAGCTTGTCCTTGTGGGTTCAAGGGAATCCTTGCAGCTTCCACTTGGTCTTTGCTCTCCCCAGTTCATATACACCTGTCTGCCCAGCTGTTAGCCTTGAATATCTCCAGTGACTTCAGGCCACCATCAAATGTGAAGGCAATAGCCTTTCATAGACTTCATCTCGGCTCCCACCAGTGCGTGAGATCTAGTCTCTATAATATATCCCTCATGGCCTTTCACTCTGCTTCTCTCATCAAACTCTACAACTGCCTTTTGTTTTCTTGTTTAGTTGCTAAGTCATTTCCAACTCTTTGCCATCCCATGGACTGTAGACCTCCAGGCTCCTCTGTCCATGGAATTCTCCAGGCAAGAGTACTGGAACGGGTTGCCAATTCCTTCTCCAGGGGATCTTCCTGACCCAGGGATCGAACCCAAGTCTCTTGGTTGGCAGGTGAATTCTTTACCACTGAGCCACCAGGGAAGCTGAGTGTGTGTGTGTGTGTTTGTGTGTGTGTGTGTACCTCAGATTATTTTCAGCCAAGAGCACTTGGCTGCTATAAACATTAAGGTGAATGTGTCTTTTCAAATTAGAGTTTTCATTTTTTTTCTGGATCTAGGAATGGAATTGATGGATCAAATAGTAATTCTTTTTTTAATTTTTTGAAGAACCCCCATACCATTTTCCATAGTGCCTGCACCAAT
Organism: Bos grunniens; assembly: GCF_055505025.1. Taxonomy (NCBI): domain Eukaryota; kingdom Metazoa; phylum Chordata; class Mammalia; order Artiodactyla; family Bovidae; genus Bos; species Bos grunniens. The sequence goes on from NC_141194.1 coordinate 141,820,589, forward strand.
TTACATTCCCACCAACAGTATAGGAGGGTTTCTTTTTCTCCACACCCTGTCTACCATTTATTTGTAGACTTTTTGATGATAGCCATTCTGACCTGTGTGAGGTGTTACCTCATTGTGGTTTTGATTTGCATTTCTCTGATGATTAGCCATGTTGGTCATCTTTTCATGTGCCTCTTGGCCCTCTGTATGTCTGCTTTAGAGAATATCTATTTAGGTCTTCTGCCCATTTTTTGATTAGGTTGTTTATCTTTTCTGCATTGAGTTGTATGACCTGCTTGTGTATTTTAGATTTCTTAGGTTTACTTTTTTAATTTAATCTTTCATTTTTTTTTCTGCAGTGTTTTTGGGGCCATGCTGCATGGCTTGTGGGATCTTAGTTCTGAATTAGGGTTAGAACTTTGGCTCTCTGTGGGAGAAGGCGAGGGTGGGATGATTTGAGAGAATAGCATTGAAACATGTATATTATCATATGTGAACTAGATCACCAGTCCAGGATTGATGCATGAGACAGGGTGCTCAGGGCTGGTGCACTGGGGTGATCCTGAGGGATGGCATGGGGGTGGGAGGTGGGAGGTGGGTTCAGGATGGGGAACACATGTACACCCATGGCTGATTCATGTCAATGGATGGCAAAAACCACTACAATATTGTACAGTAATTAGCCTCCAATTAAAATAAATAAATTAATTAAAAATAAAATGAAATAGATACCCAGCAAGGACCTACTGTATAGCACAGGGAACTCTGCTCAATGTGAGTGCATGCTCAGTCACTTAAGTTGTGTTGGACTCTGCAACCCTATGGACTGTAGCGCACCAAGCCCCTCTATTCATGGGATTCTCCAGGCAAGGATACTGGAGTGGGTTGCCATGCACTTCTCCAGGGGATCTTCCTGACCCAGGGATTGAACCTGCATCTCCTGCATTGCAGGCAGATTCTTTACCACTGAGCCACCAGAAAAGTTCTGCTCAATATTCTGTAATAATCTAAATGGGAACATTTTTGAAAAAAAAAAAGATACATGTGTATGTATAACTGAATCACTTTGCTGTACACCTGAGACAAATACAACATTGTTAATCAACTATACTGCAGTACAAAAAATTTTTTTTTTAAAAAAGAACTCGGGCCCTTAGCCATGAGTGAGGAGTGCTAAACACTGTACTGCCAGGCAATTCTCTATATTTTGGATAATAACCCCTTCTCAGTTGCACCCTTTGAAAATATTTTCTCCTATTCAGTAGGTTTTCTATTAGTTTTGTTGATGGTTTTCCTTTGCTGTGCATAATAAGCTTTTCAGTTTGATTAGGTCCCGATTGTTTACTTTTGCTTTGATTGATATTTCTTTTGCCTTGGGTGATTGATCTAAGAAAATGTCACTATGATTTATGTCACAGAATGTTTCACTTATGTTTTTTCTAGGAGTTGAGCAGTGTCTTGTTTTACATTTAAGTTTTTTAACCATTTTGAGTTTATTTTTGTGTATGGTGTGAAGAAATGTGCTAATTTCACTCTTACATGTGTAGCATCCAGTCTTCCCAGCACCGCTTGCTGAAGAGACTGTCTTATCCAATGCATAGTTTTGCCTCTTTTGTCATGGATTAATTGACAGTAGGAGTGTGGGTTTATTTTGGGGGTCTCTGTTCTGTTCCTTTGATCTATATGTCTGTGTTTGTTCCAATACCATGGTGGTTTGATTACTGTGGCTGACAACAGAATTTTTGATTTGTCAAAAAAAAAAAAAAAAGATTTGTACATGACAATTAACTAAGGCTCTATTACTCTTGCTTTCTTCTTTTAGTGTTAATTGTTGATTATTCCTTTTTTAATATTTTTATTTATTTCTCTATTTGGCTGCACTGGGTCTTTGTTGTGGCATGTGGGATCTTAGTTCCCTGACCAGGCATTGAACCCGGGTCCCCTGTAGTGAGAGTACAGAGTCTTAGCCATTGAACCGCCAGAGAAGTCCCACCCTTGCTTTCTTTTTAAGAAGTATCTATTGATTTATTTTTGACTGTGCTGGGTCTTGGTTGCTTCGTGTGAGCTTTCTCTAGTTGTGGTGAGTGGGGGCTGCTCTCTAGCTGTACTGCATGGGCTTCTTATTGCAGCGGCTTCTCTTGCTGTGGAGCACGGAATCCAGGGTGCTTGCGCTTCAGTAGTTGCAGCTCGTGGGCTCAGTAGTTGTGCTTCCCAGGATTTAGAGCACAAGCTCAATAGTTGTGGCACACAATCTTAGCTGCTCCATGGTGTTTGGGAACTTCCTGTACCAGGGATCGAACCTGTGTCTCCTGCAATGGCAGGTGGATTTTTTACCACTGAGCCACCTGGGAAGCCCTGCAAGGCAGGTTCTTAACCCTTGAACCACCAGGGAAGCCTCCTTTCTTTCTTTTTTATGTCAAACTCTTTTAAACTGTACTCTACTTTTCTTGCCAACTTATTTTTCTTCCTCTCATTTTCTCTGCAATCCCTTGAATATGACTCCTGCCTTACGAAACACTTTTTTAGTTCAGTGGGGACTTACCAAACAGCACATCCAGGTCACCATCTCCTTTATTTCTGTGTAGGTCTCTCCACAGTTGGCTACTTTCTCTTTCTTGAATTTCTCTCCTCTCTTGGTTTCTGTGACCTGCTCTCTTTGGGATTTTATCCTGTCTCTCCAGTTGCTCCTGTTCTGTCTTGTTTGCTGACTTTTCTTCTCCCCACTCCTCAAGGTTCAGTTGTCACCCAAAGCCCAGTTCTTAGCACTCTTGAATTCTCACTTTTCCCTTTACGATCTCCTCTACTCTCTTGGATTCAACCATCGTCCCTTCATTGTCATGATTTGCTCGTATAAATATATGCCTTTAGCTCTGCTCTGTATCCTGAGTGCCAGGATTGTTTCTAACAGTTCATGGAGTTGCACATGAATCTCAGATTCAAGGTGTGTAACCCTCACTGTTGCTTTACCACCACAGGCAGTGTTCCCTAAATTGCATAATGACATCACCACCCTCTGGTCATCTTGCTCAAAGTTTCAGAGCCATGCAACGCTCTTCCCCCTAATTATCTCCAAATCCCTGAGTTCTCTGATTCTTCCCTTTTCCCATTCCCGTTACCAGGCCCTCATTTGGCTTACTTTAACAACAAACTCCTACTTGATGCCTAACTGTAGCTTCTCCATCTCTCCTTTCCTACTTCCTGCAGCCTCTGTTACTTTCTCAAAATATGAATAGGCTTATGTAACTTATTTGCTGGAAATATCTCCTGGTTCCCCCTTGTTGCTCAGTCATGTCTGACTCTTTGTGTCCCCATGGACCATAACCTGTCAGGCTCCTCTGTTCATGGGATTCCCCAGGCAAGAAGACTGGACTGGGTTGCCATTTCCTTCTCTAGGGGATCTTCCCAACCCAGGGTTTGGACCCACGGCTCCTGCCTGGCAGGCCAATTCTTTACAACAGAGCCACCTCGGAAGCCTAGTTCCCCCTTACATATAGAATACAAACAGTTTTGCTCAGTTTTTTTTTTTTTTTTTTTGCCACATCTTGATTTCCTCCCTTTCAACATTATGTCATGTGATACCCCAGATTCCCGTCCAACATGCACTGTCTATGGATCCCTGGAAATTCCTCCATCTCCTGGACATACCTGCATGCTCCTAACCTAGGCTTTTGGCTCAAGCCTTTTCTGCTTGAGCTCTTTATTCTATTGGATCCCTAACCATCCCCTTTTTCCAAGCTCAGTTCTCACACCCAGCTAATGACTTAGGTTATAGTCTCGGAATTAGTAATTTTCATCAATAACATAAAGTAACAATATAAATAATAGCAATAGCAATATAAATAATACTAACAAATCACACAGATCAAGCCCTTATCTACTGTGCCAGGCACTGTTCTATGTGTTTTCAACATATAAATTCTTCTGTTCTTCCCAATAACTCCTCACCTGATACCATCAATGTCAGTGTGGACAAGGATACAAACTGACCACAGTCTTGATCCCTTCACTCCAGCACCAGTTGATGCTGGTTGAGTGCTCACCACGGGACTTAACTTTATTCCTTTATTTAAACCTCAGAACTGTATAAGGCACATACCATCATGAGATCCATTCTATAGAGAGGACAGTTGAGGCACAGAGAGAGGTCAGCCAACTTGCCCAGGGTCACAGAGCAAGGAAGTGGTGGGGCTCTGCAATCCGCCTCCATAATCTGTGGCTTCTTTCTCTGGTGTGGGCTGATCTTCCTCTGGAGACACTGAGAACCCACAGCACATTGGCTGGGTCGGGTATTGTGACATTCCCCCACCGCCCAGCACAGGGCCTGTATACCGCACCCAACATAGGCTTACTGACACTCACAGGTACAAAAATGTGCAGGACAGATGTCATTTTCACAGGAAACCATCCTGTCCTCATTGGGAATCATCAGAGGATAAATATCTCCCTTCTCACAGACCCTCATGAATAAATGAATAAAGAGAAAGTGACTGAAGTGGTGGATATAAAGCAATGTGATGTGGTCATCTGTAAAGTTTTATTGGAAATCTTCAATGCCAAAGTGTTACTGCCCACAATGTAAGGAACATCCTAAATACAAGCTTCCAAAGAGCACATTAGTGATGGCACACAAATGTCGCCACCTCTTTTCCACACCTGCAATAAAATGTCATTAAGAATGAGATCCTTGAGGGACTTCCTTGGCAGTTTAGTAGTTGACTCTGTGCTTCCACTGCACGGAACACTGGTTCAATCCCTGGTGGGGAAAACTAAGATCCCATATGCCATGGGGCATGGGAAAAAAGAGAGAAAGAGAGGTTTAAAGAATTTACCAACACAATTAATTAATGATAAAAATGATTAATGTCTCCAGGATAAAGGTGCCTAAGAGGCTGTCTGATCAAATCTCGTGCCCCTCAAAGGCAGGTTGCCTAATACAGCAGCCCCAGCTCTGTCTACCTGCTCCTCCTTCTCTGTTCCAACCCAGTGGTAGAAGAGGGGCCACAGGTGAAAGTGCAGTGAGTGGATCAGGGCAGCACAGAGCTTGTCGGTGAGTGACACTGAGCAGTAACACTCTGGTTTCATTTCTTTTGAAAGGGGGATGATGATTGTGATGAGGGAGCAGGTAGAAACAGGATAAATCAAGTACAACGTCAAGCACGGGACTCATGGTTAGAAGCTATTCTTGATATTCAGGATATTCCCATGCCCCAGGACACCTGTAAATGCCTCTTGAACAAGCATAAAACCCTCAGCCTGGCCTGGCTTTCATTTGCACTTCTCACTGCAGAAACAGAATTCTGGAAGTTAGAGGAGGGACAGAGAGGGAGGGGAGTGGAAGGGTGGGTTGGGGAGGGGTGAGGGTGGAGGGGAAGGAAAGAACTGAGGTGCAGGAGAGAGGGGCAGCAATGGGAAAGATGGAAACAAACACTTCCTGATCTAGAACACGGGCGCAAGTGTTGTAGGGTGCCTGCAGCCAGCGGTGGGGAGCTGAGTCCAGCCCTGTATGCAGAGCTCCACAGTTACCTGCCAAGTGGAAGGAAGGGCCCTGAAGGAAGGGCCCCTTGCACTGTAAGCTTCCTGAGAGCACCAAGCACTGGCCAGGGTCTACGGGTGCACTCTGACGTGGGTTAGCACAAATCGGTAGTACTTGTTGCTTCATAAGGGGCAGGTTGGGTTTCTTGCAGCCAGCTTCTGAGCACACTGTGTGCCCTGAAATAGAGGCCCCAGGAGCCAGAGCAAGCAGCCCCCTAGCTAATCGTTTCATCTGAATCACTAGCCCCATTTGTGGACTTTGCGGGTGAGTGAAACAGAACCAGAGCCCCATCCATTAGTTACAGAGTTGGAGCGGTGGAGGGGCAGGGAGGAGACGTGCTCAGAGCCCACAGGACAAGGGGGACCACTGGGCTGTGGCCTTCTCCAGCCCCATCTTTGCATCTCTCGCTCCAGGGGAACTGTGGGCTAGGAGCCTGCAGCCCTGGAGAGATGTTCTCCTAACGTTTCTCCAGGGCTCTGGCTCCAGGGGCCAGTGAGGTCCATTTCCTTGCCCCTCCCCACCCCAGGTTGGCACGCCTCCACTTTATGGCCATGCCCTGGCCTCAAGGGACCCTAGAGGGTCCCACCTACCTCAGTCAAGGGCCAGGGCCCGAGGGAGTGGGGGACCATGGAGGGAGGGGGTCGACGGAGGGAGGGCACCTAAGCAGGAGCAGGTACACATTGGACCAGGAACACATGCTACAACTGGGACCAGGCATCCAGAAGAGAACTGACCCGGCGGTTAGCCCCAGGACTATCCCGGACTAGGACATCTGCACAGATCCGGGCATAGAGGCTGATTCATTCACAGCACTCAGGCTGGAGCCTCCACTGGGGGCAGGTGAGGTGGGGGGCACAGCCTGGATGATGCTATTGCAGCCCGGAAGACCGGGAAGAACTGCGTGGTCAGAGGCCGGGCCGGGCCACGTGCTTTGGCGAAGCCCAGGAAACGCCGTTTCCCTGGGAGAGGCCAGTGGACCAGACTCAGCTGCCGCACAGTCACAGCCCTTGGTCTCCCTATAGCCTCTCTCTCGGCCTTGCGCCTTTTCCAGGTATGAAGCCTCCCGTGGTATCAGCAATGGTAGTGGGAGGAGAAGAGGGCTAAGTGCGGTCTGAACTGGCACTGGGGGAGGTCGAGCAGGCGGCCAGGAGCCCAGGAGGAAGCAGTAGCAGCAGCAGCTGGAGCTGAACGCCTGGGGCCCAGAGTTGAGGTGGGGGTGCAGGTGGGGAACGAGGGAACCTGCAGAGGCGCCTCCACCGCATCACATTCACCCTTTGAGCCAATAGATAGAGAGCCTTTTCCACCGCACCAGATACCTCGCCCGGTTCCCGAGTACACAGCTAACCAGGAGCTGCCTAGTTCTCCAGGGGGCTTGGTTGTCCCTGGGTTCCTCTGGTCTCTTCCGCAGTCCCTCTTCAGATCCATAAGCTACCTGGATGGCCCAAGGCCATCCAGACCTCCCACAGGACTCTGGTAGAGGTGTTACCTACTGGGCATCCTGTGGTATTTAAATCCATCAAGTAGGGAAACTGGCAACTGACCTGGTTTGTTAATAATGTTTTGTTGGAACCTCATAGGAGATACAGTGGACCAAGTGCAGGGTCACAATTACCTATGTTTAAATTTCAGTAATATTTTCATCATGTGCTATTTTTGTACTAATTTTGATATTTGTTAAATACTGCATTAAAAACTTCTGTCTTGAATACTGATTTTATTTGATGCCACAATAACATTTTGCACAGGAGGGAAAACCACCCCCTAATGTGAGCCTGGAGCTGAGTATTACAGAAACGTGTACTAGGGTAGAGGGCATGAAGGGGATGGAAATTTTAAAATCAAGCATGAAATAACATCCATATATTTAATTTCATCCATATATCCAAATACTGAACATTTTGATTTCATTCTCCAAGGAAGGTGCTTGCAAGGCACGTGGATGAGACTGCAGTCAGGGTGCACGTGAGTAAACATGAAAAAAATTTAGCATGTCAGCCACCCTAAAACCTGCTTCCAGGCTTGGACACTTTTGTCCTGGACATTCTCACATTGATTTGTTCTTATGGCATTTCCATGATTGGAAAATAAGATTGGAACTTTTGGGACTCTGAAAGTGACAGTGAAAGTTGTTCAGTCCTGTCTGACTCTTTGACACCCCATGGACTATACAGTCCATAAAATTCTCCAGGCCAAAACACTGAACTGGGTAGCCGTTCCCTTCTCTCGGGGATCTTCCCAACCCAGGGATCGAATCCAAGGCTCCTGCATTGCAGGCGGACTCTTTACCAGCTGAGCCACCAGGGAAGCCCTTAGGGGCTCTAAGGGGTAACAAATGGGATCAGTAAATTCAAGCTCACGGAAATAGCCCATTACCAGTGAGAACATAGTTCCCAAAGGAAAAAAATAGAGCCACTTTTCCTACACCTGTGGTACCTACCTATCTGCCATCTATCTATCTGAATATATATGGATACAGTCTCTTCCTATAAAGTTCAGGTCCTCCTAACACAAATATCCTTTAGGGAGGAAGTTAGCCCTCCTAAACGCAATCCTTCCGTCTTATGAGTGGTTCATATTGGGACTCAATATGGCCTGAAAGTACTTAATGCACTGAGGAGCTGGGTTATAAGAGGGTTCAATTGTACTATTTGAAATATTCAAAACCAAGCATAATCTCTGAGGTAAAATGAGTGATTTTGTGAATATTTCAGTGCTGGCACAAGGGAGTAATTGGTTCAGAGAACACACTATAGGAGTAACTAGCATCTGTTTAGTTGCACCGAGATGGATGGGGTAGAAAGCTTAAAGTCCACGTTCTCCTGCTGTTGTTTTTCAGAGTTTGGTAATGCAAGGTAGGGAGTGGCACGCTAAATTTGTCAATGAAAACAAAACCAAAAATGAACAATTACGGACAAAATTCCAGTGACCCAAAAAGGGTAAAAAATATAATTCTAATATATAGTCTACTTATGCCTTGAAGATATCACACAGATTCAATGTTATGAAACTATCAAATGCATAAATGAATATTCTCTTGAGGAATTTCTAATCTCAGGATGTTTTTAAACCACTTTTTGTGGTACAATTAGGAACAAGTGGGTTTTGTGGAATTTGTTTGTTGTTGGTGGGGTCAATTCAGGGTAGATTTGGACCTGTGTTAATCTGAAGTACTTTTTCATTTCCTCAAGTAGTGATGAGTTATTTCTAGGTCATGAGATCAGCAGGTGAATACTTGAGACCATAGAAAACCTTAAGTTGTATCAAAGAAGCACTGGTAGGAGGAAAAATCAGGAAAGTTTTATTATTAGCTTTGCTGCAGAGCCCTGTGTGAGGGTTGTGATGGACCTGGGCTGCAGACCTGACAGGGGTTGGAGTGACGGGTCTGGAAACCTGGGCTGGGAGCCTAAGGCCAGGGGCTGGGCTCACAGTCAGTCTGGCCAGGGCTTGGGAGGCCCAGGCCTCTGCCCTGTCACACAGGCAAAGAAAACTCACAGGGAAAGAAAACCTGACGTTTTGGTGACTTGCTTCTCCTGGCTTTACATAGTGATCTCTTAGAGTTCTCAAGGGTGAAAGAGCAACAAGAAAAAAGGGAAAAGAAAATGTTCTCATCAATGTCCAAACTACAGCATGAATACCCAAGAACCTCCTTTTCTATTTCTTTTTTTTTGAATGAGGTATAACTGACATCCACTAGTTTCAGGTGTGTAACATAATATTTGCTGTTTGCATAGATTGCAAAATGATTACCACAAGTGTAGTTAAGGTCCATCACCATACAGTTACAGATGATTATTTCTAGTGATGAGAAGAAACTCATTTTTGTTACTGCCGTTGTTTTTCTTTTCCTTTTTTTTTGCCCTCACCTTGTGCTTTTCAGGATTTCAGTTCCCTGATGAGGGATTGAACTTGGGTCATGGTAGTGAAAGCTCAGAATCCCCGCTGCTAGACCTCCAGGGAACTCCCAAGAAGAAACTCGTAATATGTTTTTCCCTTTCTCTTTTGCAAATATAACAGACTTGCTTTCTGTAACCACTGTTGGGAATAGAGACCTAATGCTGGCCCACATACCCCAGTGTGGGCTCTGGTTGTTTAAGGAGGTACATTTTGGTTGGTACCACTGATCCATTTGAATCCTCTCAAAATGAGCTCTATTACACTTTCTTATTGGCTCAGATGATAAAGAATCTGCCTGCAATGCAGGAGTCCTGGGTTCTATCCCTGGGTTGGGAAGATCCCCTGGAGGAGGAAATGGCACCCCACTCCAGTATTCTTGCCTTAAAAATTTCATGTACGGAGGACCCTGGTGGGCTACGGTCCACGGCATTGCAAAGATTTGGACATGACTGAGTGGCTAACACTTTCATTTTAAAATGAGCTCTATTACACTGGTCTTCTTTATGTAGTGATGTAGAGGAAGGATCCTAAATCCTAAAATTACAGAGCAAAAATGAGGAGTCAGGCAATGATAGGAGGCCTACACTGTCACAACTTGTAGTCTGGGAACTTCCAAAATAATTAAATGCAATGTAAATGTCCATGATCCTCAGTGGACACTGTGGTTTAACTGACATGGTTTTGTTAATAGTTGCCAGACATCCTGGGAAAAGCCTTTGTGTGACCCCATCTTCACTTAAAAAAATTTTTTTTTTATTGAGGTACAATTGACATACATTATTTTCTTGGGCTGGAAAATCACTGTAGCCATGAAATGAAAAGACACTTGCTCCTTGGAAGAAAAGCTATGACCAACCTAGACAGCATATTAGAAAGCATTGACATTACTTTGCCGACAAAGATCTGTCTAGTCAAAGCTATGGTTTTTCCAGTAGTCATGTGTGGATGTGAGAGTTGGGCCGCAAAGAAAGCTGAGCGCTGAAAAAATGATGCTTTTGAATTGTGGTGTTGGAGAGGATTCTTGAGAGTCCCTTGGAGTGCAAGGAGATCAAGCCAGTCAATCCTAAGGAAATCAGTACTGAATAGTCATTGGAAGGACTGATGCTGAAGCTGAAACTCCAATACTTTGGCCACCTGATGGGAAGAACTGACTCATTGGAAAAGACCCTGATGATGGGAAAGATTGAAGGCAGGAGGCGAAGTAGACAAGAGGATGAAATGGATGGCATCACCGACTCGATGGACATGAGTTTGAGCAAGCTACGGGAGTTGTTGATGGACAGGGAAACCTGGCGTGCTGCAGGCCATGGGTCGCAAAAGTCAGACACGCCTGAGCACTGTAATGAACTGAACTGAGATACATTATATTAGTTCAGGTGTATAACACAGTGATTCAGTTATCTTATACACTGAAATGACCACAATGAATCCAGTTAACATCATCACCACACCAAAATGTTTCTAATAATGAGAACTTTTAATAGCTACCCACTCCACAACCTTCAAATTGACAATACGAATATTATTAACTGTAGTTACTACCCTGTACATTACACATCCCCCTATGACTTGTTTGTACCTTTGAACCCCTTCACCATTTCTTTTCTTTTTTTTAATCAATTTATTTTTTATTGAAGGATAATTGCTTTACAGAATTTTGCTGTTTTCTGTCAAACCTCAACATGAATCAGCCATAGGTATACATATATCTCCCCTCCCTTTTGAAACTCCCTCCCATCTCCCTCCACATCCCACCCCTCTAGGTTGATACAGAGCCCCTGTTTGAGTTTCCTGAACCATACAGCAAATTCTTATTGGCTATCTATTTAACATATTGTAATGTAATTTTCCATGTTACTCTTCCCATACAATGAATTTTTAAAAATGAGCTTTCCAGAGTTGCTTGCTGCACAATTGAGTCTGTGCCTCTGCCACAGCCCATGAAGCTGCCACCTCCTATGAGGACTACTGCTGCCCTGCCCTGAATCCGCAGCCTGTATCATCCATCTAAGGACTGATGATGAAGCTAAAGCTCCAATACTTTTTTCACCTGATGCAAACAGTCGACTCATTTGAAAAGACCCTGATGCTAGGAATGATTGAGGGCAGGAGGAGAAGGGGATGACAGAGGATGAGATGGTTGGATGACATCAACAACTCAATGGACATGAGTTTGAGCAAACTCCAGGAGGTTGGTGAAGTACAAGGGAGCCTGGCCTGCTACAGTTCATGTGGTCACAAAGAGTCAGATGTGACTTTGCAACTAAACAACAGCAGCAACATCCTAAAATGCAGCTGCACTTCAAACACTCCAATGGTCATTGAAACAACTGTTGCATTCAATAAAACTGGGTCGCCTGGAGCCATTGCTTGGGAGGTAGAACCTGAGATGGGACCAAATTTGTCATATATAGTAGCCAATATATTGGCTTGGTGGATAAATCTGATGAAGTTTCCATAGGTGTATTGAAAAGCAGTTTTACCAAGCCACAAGCCTGGCAGAACTGCAACCTCTATGTTGGGGTTATAATCAACCTATTCAGACACTTAGCAAAAGATTCTTACTGTTCAGCATTCCAAATGTGCTTATCAGTTGTACAAATTGACCTTTCATGAATCATGCAGTATTGAGTTACATTTTTAAATTTGTTTCCATGCCAGACTCTCACTTTATTCTTTAAGCTGCTTTTTAAAACTAGATGAAATATACTCTAAACGCTTCCCCATGTCAACAAAGTATCATATTGTTCTTATCTATTCTTTAAAATTCATCCTAAACCTGAGCTGCTGCTGGCTTCAAATAAACTAGCCCTCAAACAGTAATTGTCCCTTTTACTTTCCTATGTTTTTATTTTTTTAAAAATTTATTTGTTTTAATTGGAGGCTAATTACTTTACAATATTGTAGTGGTTTCTGCCATACATTGACATAAATCAGCCATGGGTGTACATGTGTTCCCCATCCTGAACCCCCCTCCCACCTCCCTCTCATCCCATCCCTCAGGGTCATCCCAGTGCACCAGCCCTGAGCACCCTGTCTCATGCATCGAAGCTGGACTGGCGATCTGTTTCACATATGCCAATATACATGTTTCAATGCTATTCTCTCAAATCATCCCACCCTCGCCTTCTCTCACAGAGTCCAAAAGATTGTTCTATACATCTGTGTCTCTTTGCTGTCTCGCATATAGGGTCATCGTTGTCATCTTTCTAAATTCCATATATATGCATTAGTATAGTGTATTGGTGTTTTTCGTTTTGACTTCTTTCACTCTGTATAATAGGCTCCAGTTTCATCCACCTCATTAGAACTGATTCAAATGTATTCTTTTTAATGACTGAGTAATATTCCATTGTGTATATGTACCACAGCTTTCTTATCCACTCATCTGCCAATGGACATCTAGGTTGCTTCCTAGATGTCCTGGCTATTATAAACAGTGCTGCGATGAACATTGGGGTACACGTGTCTCTTTCAATTCTTGATTCCTCGGTGTGTATGCCAAGCAGTGGGATTGCTGGGTCAGGAAATGGCAGCCCACTCCTGTGTTCTTGCCTGGAGAATCCCAGGGATGGGGGAGCCTGGTGGGCTGCCATCTATGGGGTCGCACAGAGTTGGACACGACTGAAGCGACTTAGCAGCAGCAGCAGCAGCATGGCAGTTCTATTTCCAGTTTTTTAAGGAATCTCCACACTCTTTTCCATAGTGGCTGTACTAGATTGCATCCCTACCAATAGTGTAGGAGGGTTCCCTTTTGTCCACACCCTCTCCAGCATTTATTGCTTGTAGACTTTTGGATAGCAGCCATTCTGACTGGCGTGAAATGGTACCTAATTGTTGTTTTGATTTGCATTTCTCTGATAATAAATGATGTTGAGCATCTTTTCATATGTTTGCTAGCCATCTGTATGTCTTCTTTGGAGAAATGTCTGTTTAGTTCTTTGGCCCACTTTTTGATTGGGTCATTTATTTTTCTGGAATTGTGCTGCAGGAGTTGCTTGTATATTTTTGAGATTAGTTGTTTGTCAGTTGCTTCATTTGCTATTATTTTCTCCCATTCTGAAGGCTGTCTTTTCACCTTGCTTATAGTTTCCTTCCTTGTGCAAAAGCTTTTAAGTTTAGTTAGGTCCCATTTGTTTATTTTTGCTTTTATTTCCATTACTCTGGGAGGTGCGTCAGAGAGGATCCTGCTGTGATTTATGTCAGAGAGTGTTTTGACTGTTTTCCTCTAGGAGTTTTATAGTTTCTGGTCTTGCATTTAGATCTTTAATCCATTTTGAGTTTATTTTTGTGTATGGTGTTAGAAAGTGTTCTAGTTTCATTCTTTTACAAGTGGTTGACCAGTTTTCCCAGCACCACTTGTTAAAGAGATTGTCTTTTCTCCATTGTATATTCTTGCCTCCTTTGTCAAAGATAAGTTGTCTATATGTGCATGGATTTATCTCTGGGCTTTCTATTTTGTTCCATGGATCTATATTTCTGTCTTTGTGCCAGTACCATACTGTCTTGGTGACTGAAGCTTTGTAGTATAGCCTGAAGTATTCCTCCAGTTCCATTCTTATTTCTCAAGATTGCTTTGGCTATGAACCTCAAGGTTCATCCATGTAGCCAATTCAAAGTTTCCTTTTTGTGGGTGAATAATGTTCCATTGTATATACAGGTATGCCTCATTTCTTGTGCTTGACTTTAATGCACTTTGCAGATATCGTGTTTACACATTGAGCTTTGTGGCCACCTTGCATCTCCAAGTCCAGTGGTGCCATTCATCCAAAAGCATTTGCTCACTTCTTGCCTCTGTCACATTTCGGTCCTTTTGGGAATATTTCAAGCTTTTTCATCATTGTTATATTTGTTATGCTGATCTGTGATATGTGGTCTGTTACTACTGCAAAAATATTCCAACTTGCTGAAGGCTCAGGTGATGGTTAACATTTTTTAGCAGTATTTTTCAAGTAGGGTATTTATGCTGTTTTCTAAGACTTAATGCTATTGCACACTGAATAGACTACAAATACAGTGTAAAATGATGTTTATATGTATTGGGAAAACAAGAAATTCGTGTGGATGATGTTGTAGTGCTATTTGCCTCATTACTGTGGTCTGGAGCCAAACCCACAGTATCTCCGAGCCATGCCTGTATACACGTGTTCTTTGTCCATGCATCCGTGGATAGACAGTGAGGTTGTTTGCTTATCTGGCTGTTGCAGGTAATGCTGCAGTGAACACGGGGGTGCCACACTGTGGCTGACCTTGTTCTAAAATGCCTAGTTCCACTCTCCTGCCTTAGATCTCTTGATGGTGTTGGACTCTCCTAGGTGAGGCGAAGGGCTGGTAGGACCATGGTGTTTGACCACTCAGGCAACATCACCACCATCTAGAATTCTGAACCTGAGGGTAGAACCGAATCAGCTGACAGTGTCCTGAGCCCACAAAAGCCGGAGGGTGGGGACAGGTTGGCGTATGCAGAAATGACGGTGGTCTGCCTCTTTCCCTCCAATTATTGGCTGGGCAGAAACTGAGTTAGAATGGACTTGAACCTAGTTAGGTGAACTTGCCTTAGCATTCAAGACTAAAATATTAAGGCAGTATCCAGAGCTTCAGCAACTCTCGTGTCCCAGTAAGACAAGTCACAAGCCCCCTGAGCCCCCTTGCCAGACCACCTTTCTAACTCTCAAGAGGTTAGACGGATAAAAGACCCCCTCAGTCATCATTTTGTCTAAAAAGCCAACGTATTCCTTCCTATTAATTAGTTAGTTCAGACTGAAGATGGCCTTTAAATTGGTGCTGTTTCCCTCATTATGACTTTGAAAGGGGTTGAGTTTTTATCATGCCCAGCCCCCCCAAAGACCAGGGTGACACTGTCCCTAGTGAGGAGGGGCAGAGCAGCTGGACTGCTGGTAGAGCACTAACATTTCTTTATCCTGTTACCAGGCAAAGCACTGACAGCAGGGACACGGTACTGTTTGCGAGCGGGCTTACATGTAGGACGTGGAAAATAATCCAAGAATACTAAAAGTGAGAGGACAGGAGCAAAGCAGTAAGCCTAGACCAGAGCTTGGCACATACAGTCTACCATCCCTAAGGGTGGGCTGGAGGGAGGGATGCAGCCTTAACCTTCCTACAGTATTTTGGCAATGAAATAGTTCCTTCCATTTCATCAGTGGCATATAGATTTGCATGTTGTGTTTTTCTCTCAAGACCTTAACTGCCCAAGGCTTACGAGTGGGAGGGCCAAGTGTTGGCGATATCAGAGGGCTGTAATTCTCAGACAAATGTCCCCTGTGGCCTTGGGTCACCCTCTCGTCATAATCCTGTATGGACCCCAAAGGGCCACATTGTTTTCGGGCCCAGCTGGAGCTGGGTGCCTCTGCTGCCACTGCAGCCCCAAACACCCAGGCCCCCCATGCCACCCTTGCCTCCTCCACCTGTGCCCTCCTTTGTGTGAGCTTGGTTTGGCCTGGCAAGGGCCCCTGTCTACAGCATTCATTTTGTGGCCCCTGTCTTGTAAGACCAGTTTCCTATGACAGTTTTTCTAAAAGTGTTTTTCTGCCAGATTCAAATTTTTCATAGCACCTCAAGAACACTTCACCAAATGCCTGATGGATGAACTGAATAAATGAAAACAGAACACTGTGTTTTTACAGGGTGTTTTGGGGGTATTTTCAGGAAAGATGTGAATTCTCTTGTATACTAGTTTTAAATGCCAAATGGGGTTAGTACTGTATGGATAAGAATTGCTGAGGGCTTCCCTGGTGGTCCAGTGGTCAAGAATTGGCCTGCCAACGCAGGGTACATGGGTTCGATCCCCCGTCTGGGAAGACCCCACGTGCCGCAGGGTAACAAGTCCCATGTGCTGCAACGACCAAGCCTGAGGGCTGCAACTGCTGAAGCCTGCATGCCCTAGAGCCCATGCGCCACAGTTAGAAGCTACCATATGAGAAGCCTCCACACCACAACGAGAGAGCAGCCCTGCCTGCTATACCTAGAGAAAGTCCCTGGGAAGTAATGAAGACCAAGCCCAGCCAAAAGTAAATAAATCAAACTGTTGTCAAAAAAAAAAAAAAAAAAAAAAAAAGAGAGAGAATTGGTAAGGAATGTCAAGCCGGTCCCTTTTCACGAGGTGACATCCCTGAGTCACATTCGCTGGGCCCTGCACTTCTCAGGCATATACAGGTGAAAGATGCGGTGGGGAAAGTCTCAGTGACAGAACGGTGTGCCTCAAAATGTGGCTGAGCTCCATTCATGATGAGGAGTTCAGGCACGAGCCTGGACTCTAAAGGAATCTTCCTAAGAAACTACTGTTCATAGGCCTTTCTGGGAAGGCAGCATCCAAACATTCCCCTACTTTTGTTCTAGATGCTCCACATTCTGTTCATGCTCTCCCTTTTTCTGGATAGAGGGGAACAATCCATTCTGGCCCAAAGGAAACACAGGAGACTCCATCAAGTCCAGAAAGGCTCTTCTCCCATTTCTCCCCTGCCCCCACCACAGGATCATATTATTGTCATCCCCGGCTCAGGAGTGACAATCATGCCTTCAAATGTACTCTGTCTCATTCAGAATCCTTGAGAGGACTCCAGTTCCTGAGGACTAAACACTAAAAGGAAACCTTTCAGTTGAGTGCTGCTGGAAGCAAGAGGGAGGCCTTGCTTAATATTCCACATGAATGGATCATTGAAAAGAAGCAATGAGACCTTGGCTTTCTTCATGCTGTCTTCCTCATGTGCAACTGTCAGGCTACAAACAAAAAGAAAAATGAACTGAGGCATTACTGTCAAATTTTGGGGCACAGTAATGGTAATACGGTTATGTTGAAAAAAGAATGTCTCTCTTTTAGAGAAACATGCTGATTTGTTTATACATGAATTGACATCTGGGTTTTGTTTCAAAATAAATAGGGGTGGTAGCAACTTCCCATAAGTTGATGATTCTTCAAGTTGGTATACTTGTGTAAATATTTGACCTTTTCCATAATAATAATTATAGGAAAACACCTGGTCATTTGTGTTTCCTTTCCTTTTGCTGGGCTTGTTTTTTGTCTTCCTTTTGTTATCTTCATATGAAAAGAAAAACACATTAAAATTGATAAAATGTTTAGCCCTAAAACATTAATATCTTTGACCAGGTAGACATGCTTTTGCTGTCCCATTTGTTGTATCACAGAGATTTATTCATTTAACATCTATGTCATGAACCATGCTAGGCATTAGAAGCACAGACATTAAAGTTACACTGGGTATTAGATTATATGAGGAATTGTTAACTTAATTGGGTGAGATAATGGTATTGTATTTAAGAAAATGTCCTTTTTTCAATGAGGTGCATAATGAAATACTTAGTGTATTTTACCTGGAACAGCTCAATGACAACAAAACATCCCTATCTGAAGCAAATGTCAAAGGGCTAACATATGTTACACCTGAGTGAGTGACGAGCACTGTATATGGCATTAATGACACTACTCCCTTCACTTTTCTGGATGTTTGAGTATCTTCGTGATGTGTGTGTTTGCGGGGATGCTTTCCAGGAGCTCAGTCTAGTGGAGGAGACAGAGGGAAAGGGGTCAGTAGAATCTGAGTGACAGGGAAGTGGGGAGGGAGGAGGTGATCTAGGCACACAGAGGAGTCTCACCATCAGGCTGTTTTCGGGAGGGTGGGTGAGGAATGGTTGACCATGAAAAGGTGACTCTTAAGCCAGTTCTTCCTAAAGTCAGCTTTATTACAAGAGTAATGCACGTCCATCTATGCAGCCAGTAGGCCAAGCCACATGCAAGGAGAGATTGGACTGTAGGCAGCTGGACTCTGTACCACATGGCAGAGTCAGGAGAAAGGACGTGCAATATGAGGAGATGAAACTCACTCTGAGGCCACACAGGACGCTGCAGGAGAGTGATGGTGTACATGCGATGAGAGAGCCACTGATCAACTGGGGTCTGACTTTACCCTGAAGCCAAGGAGAGCTCTGGAAGGATTTTAAGCAGGGACTGCCACGCTCAGCTCTGTGCTTCAGGACATCTGTCTTCCAGCAGGGAGGAAGGAAGGTGACGTCAGAGGAAGGGGGCCTGCCTGTAATGTGTCCCCAGAGGAGGCACCTCTGTCAATCACCCGCCAGGGGAGGGCATAAAAAGGGGGCTTTGTTGTGATGCAGCCCCACAGGAAGTGTCTTCCAGAAATCAGCTGCTGGCCTGAAGGGCCCCCTATGTTGTGCCTCTTTGAGGATCGCACAAAGCTGCCCACCGAGTGTGAGAATCTCACAGAAGAGCCGCTCCACTGGGCTGATGCAGCCGCCTATGGCCTGGTTTGGCACCTCATGTCTCACAGACTGACCCCAACTTGGTTCTCTGCCACAGGCCTTGTGCAGCTACACACAACCACCCTGGAGTCACATCGCTTGGCTCTGAGTCCCAGCTGTGTGACCTTGAGTGCAGGCGGGACTTATAACCTGCTCGGGTCCTCTGTCTCCCCACCTCGAAGATGCGTCCTACAGTGCCTGTGTGGATTAAAGAGCAATAGTGCATATCCGGCACCCAGCAGGGTCCCTGACACTAAGTCAGTGAGTGTTCCAAACTCTTGGCTATTAAAAAAAAAAAGTCTTGGCTATTATTAAGTACCTTTTTCTAATATCAGCTTTCAAGAAGTAAAACTTGAAAGCAAGGCGGGCTAATGATATTGGCTTTCTTACCACTGGAGTCTGTGTCAGAATCAGAGTCGCTGTCACTGTCGGCACAATGCTTCTTGTGTTTTCTTTTAGATGACTTTTTCTTCCTCCTTTCTTTGGATCGTTCTTTTGAATGACCAGACTTCTTTTTTCTTGTTTTCTTCTACATAAAATATAAATAAAGTTTTATTGGAAATCTTCAATGCCAAAGTGTTACTGCCCACAATATAAGGAACTACTCCTCCCAAAGACAGGCTTCCAAAGAGCACATTAGTGATGGGCACACAAATGTCACCTCCTCTCCTCCACACCTGCACCTGTCATTAAGAATGAAATAGTTGAGGGACTTCCTTGGCAATCCAGTGGTTAAGCTCTGCACTTCCACTGCAGGGAACACTGGTTCAATCCCTGGTGGGGAAAACTAAGATCTCACATGCCATGCAGCATGGCAGAAGAAAAAAAAAGAGAGAGGTTTAAAGAATTTATCAACAGAATTAATGTTGATAAATGACAACAATGATTAATGTCCTCCAGGATAAAGGTACCTAAGAGGCTGTCTGATCAAATCCCTGTCGTCCTCAAAGGCAGGCTGACTGATAGAGCAGCCCGGACTCTGTCTACCTACTCCTGCTTCTCTATTCCAGCCCACTGGTAGAAGAGGGGCCACATGTGAAAGCACAGTGAGTGGAACCACTTCATCCTCAGGGCAGCACATAGCTTGTCGGTTAGTGACATTGAGCAATTCCACCCTGGTTTGACTTCTTTTAAAGGGGGGGTGGATGATGATAATGATGAGGGGGCAGGTAGAAATAGGATAAATCAAGTACAACATCAAGCACAGCACTCATAGTTAGGAGCTATTCTTAATATCCAGGATATTCACATGCCCTAAGACACCTGTAAACACCTCTTGTACAACCATAAAACCCTCAGTCTGGCCTGCCTTTCATTTTGCACTTCTCAGTGGAGAAAGGGAATTCCAGAAGTTAGAGGAGAGACAGAGGGGGAGGGGAGGGGAGGGGAAGGATGGAGTAGGGAGAAGGGAGGGGAGGGAGATGAGGTGTAGGAGAAAAGGGCAGCGATGGGGAAGATGGAAACTTCCTGATCTACAACACAGGCCCAATAAAGGGCAAGCATGCCCCACTGCAGAGTGCCTGCAGCCAGAGGTGGGGAGCTGAGTCCAGCCCCATATGCAGAGGTCCACAGTTACCTTCACAGTCAAAGGAATGGCCCCTTGCCCCACTCTTCAAGCTTGACTTGCCTATCTAGATTTTGGGGGATATCAACTCGATTTGAATTCTATCTATTATAAAAGAATTAAGTATTTCACTTAGCTCTACTAAGCAATGTCATGGGTGTTTTTACATGATCTGCTTCATTTAATTAAAAAAAAGAAAATCTACGAGGAAGGTGTTATCAACATTCCCATTTTACAAATGAGGAAACTGAGAAACAGGCATTATTAAAGTTACAAGCTGGTGAAAGAGATGCTTTTTGGAAAGCGTATTAATCTATCCTTAGTAAACATTGTGGGAAAGGGCATTATCTATCTAGATTCTTGGGGGAAAACTTGTTTTCAATATTCTGTATTGAATAAAACAACACAATTAAGTATGTTACTTAGATCAAAGCCACGTCCTTAGTGTTTTACATGATTGGCTCCATTTAACAAAAAAGAAAATCTATGAAGATGTTATCAACATTCCCATTTTATAGATGAGGAAACTGAGGCACAGAGGTATTAAAGAAGTTAATAGTAAGTGAAGGAGATACTTTTTGGTCAGTAAATTTATGTATACTTAATAAACTTTGTGGAAAGGGCATTATTACACAGATTGTCAGGGAAATAAAACTCGATTTCCTATCTATTAAAAAAACAGAATTAAATATGTTGCTTAGATCTATGAAGCAGTGTACTCAGTGTTTTACATGCTCTGCTTAATTTAGTTAAAAAAATCTACAGGGAAAGTGTTATCGACATTCCCATATTACAGATGAGGAAACAGAGGCACTGAGGCATTAATGAAGTAACTACTAAGTGAAAGAGATGCTCTTGGGTGAGCATGTTCATGCATACTTAGTAAACTTTGTGGGAATGGGCATTATCTATCTAGATTGTTGGGGAAAAAATCGACATCTATACTCTCTATTAAACTTGGTCGGAAAGGGAATTGTGTATCACATTTATTGGGGAAAAAGACTCGATTTCAGTTCTATATTTTAAAAAAAATCAAAACTAAGTATGTTACTTAGATCTGCTAAGCTTTTCCTGGGTGTTTTATATGCTCTGCTTCATTAAAAAAAATTATTTGAAAGTGTTAACAATATTCTCATTTTATAGATAAGGAAACTGAGGCACAGAGGCATTAATGATGTTACTAGTAATTGAAAGAGATGTGTTTTGGTAAGGTATTTATCTATACAACTAAACACTGTCAAAAGTGGTTTGTCCACCTAGATCTTTGGGGAAAAAAATTGACTTCTATTCTCTCTCTTGAAAAAAACAAAATTAAGTCTGTTCCTTAGTTCTAACAAGCAATGTCCTGGGTCTTTAACATGTTCTGCTTTAATTAATTAAATAGAAAATCTACAAGAAGCTGTTATCAACAATTCCCAATTTATAGATGAAGAAATTGAGGCACTGAGGCATTAATGAAGTTACCTGTAAGTGAAAGAGATGCTTTTTGGTGAACGTATTTTATCTATATTTATTAAACTTTGTGGGAAATGGCATTGTGTATCTAGATTTCTGGGGAAAGTTACTCGATTTCAATTCCATACTAAAAAAAATCAAATTAAGTATGCTATTTAGATCTACTAAGCAATGTCCTGTGTATTTTACATGCTCTGTTCAGTCAATTAAATAAAAACAGACAAGGAAGGTATATCAAAATTCCCATTTCATAGATGAAACTGAGGCACAGAGGCATTAATGAAGTTACCAAAGTGAATGAGATGCTTTTGACGAGTGTATTTATCGGAACTTTGGAAACTTTGTGGTAAAGGGCAGTAACTGTCTAGATTGTGGGCTATATAAAACTCTATTTTAATTCTCGCTATTTAAAAAAACCCAAAATTAAGTATGTTACTTAGATCTACTAAACAAGAATCTCAGTGTTTTACATGCTGTTTCATTTAATTAAAAAATCAACTAGGAGGGTGTTATCAACATTCCCAAATTATAAATGAGGAATTTGAGGCAAAGGGGCATTAATGAATTTACTAATAAGTGAAAGAGATACTATTTGATGAACATATTTATGGACATTTAGTAAAATTTTCACAAAAGGTTATTGACTATCTAGATTGTTTGCGAAAGAAACTCAATTTCAATTCAATATAAAAAAAATTAAGTCTGTTACTTAGATATACTATTCAGTGTCTTTAGTGTTTCACATGATTGGGTCCATTTAATTTAAAAGTATATACGAGGAAGGTGTTATCAATATTCCCATTTTATATATGAGGAAACTGAGGCACAGAGGGATTAAAAAGTTAATAAGTGAAAGAGATTCTTTTTGGTCAGCGAATTTATGTACACATTTTAAAGTTTGTGGAAAGGGCATTGTCTATCTAGATTGTCAGTGGGAAAATAGTCGATTTCCAATCTATCTATTTAAAAAAAAAAAGTATTAAGTATGTTAGTTAGTAAAAAAGTTGGCTTACAGCTCAACATTCAGAAAACGAAGATCATGGCATCCGGTCCCATCACTTCATGGGAAATAGATGGGGAAACAGTGAAAACAGTGTCAGACTTTATTTTGCTGGGCTCCAAAATCGCTACAGATGGTGACTGCAGCCATGAAATTAAAAGACACTTACTCCTTGGAAGGAAAGTTATGACCAACCTAGATAGCATATTCAAAAGCAGAGACATTACTTTGCCAACAAAGGTCTGTCTAGTCAAGGCTATGGTTTTTCCTATGGTCATGTATGGATGTGAGAGTTGGACTGTGAAGAAGGCTGAGCACCGAAGAATTGATGCTTTTGAACTGTGGTGTTGGAGAAGACTCTTGAGAGTCCCTTGGACTGCAAGGAGATCCAACCAGTCCATTCTGAAGGAGATCAGTCCTGGGTGTTCATCGGAAGGACTGATGCTGAGGCTGAAACTCCAATCCTTTGGCCACCTCATGTGAAGAGTTGACTCATTGGAAAAGACTCTGAGCTGGGAGGGATTGGGGGCAGGAGGAGAAGGGAACGACAGAGGATGAGATGGCTGGATGGCATCACTGACTTGATGCACATGAGTTTGGGTGAACTCCGGGTGTTGGTGATGGACAGGGAGGCCTGGCGTGCTGCGATTCATGGGGTCGCAAAGAGTCGGACATGACTGAGCAACTGATCTGATCTGATGTTAGTTAGATCTATGAAACATGTCCTGGGTGCTTTCCATGCTCTGTTTAATTTACTTTTAAAAATCTATGAGGAAGCTGTTATCAACATTCCCATTTTATACTTGAGGAAACTGAGGAACAGACACATTAATGAATTTAGTAGTAAGTGACAGACATGGCTCTTGGTGAGCGTACTTGTCTGTACTTAGTAAACTTTGTAGGAAGAGCATTGTCTATCTAGATTGTTGGGTAAATATAGTTGATTTCAATTATATATTTTTTAAAAATCAAAATTCAATACGTTACTTAGATCTACAAAGCAATGTTCTGTGTGTTTTACGTGCTCTGGTTCATAAAATAAAATAAATATCGACAAGGAAGACACTATCAACATTCCCATTTCATAGATGAGGAAACTAAGGCACAGAGTTGTTAACGAAGTTACTAGTTAGTGCAAGAGGTACTTTTTGCTGAGTGTAGTTATCTTTATTTAATAAACTTTCTGGGAAAGGGCAGTGTCTATATAGATTGTTCAGGGAAAGAACATCATTTCAACTCTCTCTTATAAAAGAAAAATGAAGTATGTTTGTTAAATCTACTAAGCAATGGACTGTGGTTTACGAGCTCTGCTTCATTCAAATAAAATGAAATTCACAGTTATAGATGAGGAAACTGAGGCACAGAGGCATTAATAAAGTTACTAGTTAGTGAAAGATGTTTTTGGTGAGCGTATTTATTTATACTTAGCAAAATTTGTGGGAGAGGGCATTCTGTATTTAGTTTTTTTCAGAAAAACACTAGATTTCAGGTCTGTAAGAAATCAAAATTAAGTATGTTACTTTGATCTACTAAGCCATGTCCTGGGTGTTTTACGTGTTCTGTTTCGTTTAATTTTGAAAAATCAACTAGGAAGGTATTATCAACATTCCCATTATATAGAGTCTGTGTCAGAATCAGAGTCGCTGTCACTGTCGGCACAATGCTTCTTGCGTTTTCTTTTAGATGACTTTTTCTTCCTCCTTTCCTTGGATCGTTCTTTTGAATGACCAGACTTTTTTTTTTTTGCTTCTGCATAAAATATAAATAAAGTTTTATTAGAAATCTTCAATGCCAAAGTGCTACTGCCCAGCAACTCCTCCTCCCAAAGACAAGCTTCCAAAGAGCACATTAGTGATGGGCACACAAACGTCACCTCCTCTCCTCCACACCTGCACTAAAGTGTCATTAAGAATGAAATGCTTGAGGGAATTCCCTGGCAGTCCAGTGGTTAAGCTCTGCACTTCCACTACAGGAAATACCGGTTCAATCCCTGGTGGGGGATACTAAGATCAAACATGCAATGCACCATGGCAAAAAAAAAAGAGAGAGAGAGAGGTTTAAAGAATTTATCAACAGAATTAAAGACAAAAATGATTAATGTCCTCCAGGATAAAGATACCTAAGAGGCTGTCTGATCAAATCCCTGTTGCCCTCAAAGGCAGGCTGGCTGATAGAGCAGCCCAGGCTCTGTCTACCTACTCCTGCTTCTCTATTCCAGCCCACTGGTAAAAGAGGGGCCGCATGTGAAAGCACAGTGAGTGGAACCACTTCATCCTCAGGGCAGCACAGAGCTTGTCACGGAGTGACATTGAGCAACTCCACCCTGGTTTGACTTCTTTTAAAAGGGAGATGGATGATGATAATGATGAGGGGGCAGGTAGAAATAGGATAAATCAAGTACAACATCAAGCACAGCACTCATAGTTAGGAGCTATTCTTAATATCCAGGATATTCACATGCCCTAAGACACCTGTAAACACCTCTTGTACAACCATAAAACCCTCAGTCTGGCCTGCCTTTCATTTTGCACTTCTCAGTGGAGAAAGGGAATTCCAGAAGTTAGAGGAGAGACAGAGGGGGAGGGGAGGGGAGGGGAAGGATGGAGTAGGGAGAAGGGAGGGGAGGGAGATGAGGTGTAGGAGAAAAGGGCAGCGATGGGGAAGATGGAAACTTCCTGATCTACAACACAGGCCCAATAAAGGGCAAGCATGCCCCACTGCAGAGTGCCTGCAGCCAGAGGTGGGGAGCTGAGTCCAGCCCCATATGCAGAGGTCCACAGTTACCTTCACAGTCAAAGGAATAGCCCCTTGCCCCACTCTTCAAGGTTGAGTTGCCTATCTAGATTTTTGGGGATAAAAACTCGGTTTGAATTCTATCTATTAAAAAAGAATTAAGTATTTCACTTAGCTCTACTAAGCAATGTCATGGGTGTTTTTACATGATCTGCTTCATTTAATTAAAAAAAAGAAAATCTACGAGGAAGGTGTTATCAACATTCCCATTTTACAATGGAAACAGGCATTATTAAAGTTACAAGTTGGTGAAAGAGATGCTTTTTGGAAAGCATATTAATCTATCCTTAGTAAACATTGTGGGAAAGGGCATTATCTATCTAGATTCTTGGGGGAAAACTTGTTTTCAATAATCTGTATTGAATAAAACAACACAATTAAGTATGTTACTTAGATCAAAGCCACGTCCTTAGTGTTTTACATGATTGGGTCCATTTAATAGAAAAGAAAATCTATGAAGATGTTATCAACATTCCCATTTTATAGATGAGGAAACTGAGGCACAGAGGTATTAAAGAAGTTAATAGTAAGTGAAGGAGATACTTTTTGGTCAGTAAATTTATGTATACTTAATAAACTTTGTGGAAAGGGCATTATTACATAGATTGTCAGGGAAATAAAACTCGATTTCCTATCTATTAAAAAAACAGAATTAAATATGTTGCTTAGATCTATGAAGCAGTGTACTCAGTGTTTTACATGCTCTGCTTAATTTAGTTTAAGAAATCTATGGGGAAAGTGTTATCAACATTCCCATATTACAGATGAGGAAACAGAGGCACAGAGGCATTAATGAAGTAACTACTAAGTGAAAGAGATGCTCTTGGGTGAGCATGTTCATGCATACTTAGTAAACTTTGTGGGAACAGGCATTTTCTATCTAGATTGTTGGGGAAAAAATCGACATCTATACTCTCTATTAAACTTGGTCGGAAAGGGAATTGTTATCACGTTTGTTGGGGAAAAAGACTCGATTTCAGTTCTATATTTTAAAAAAAATCAAAACTAAGTATGTTACTTAGATCTGCTAAGTTTTTCCTGGGTGTTTTATATGCTCTGCTTCATTAAAAAAATTACTTGAAAGTGTTAACAATATTCCCATTTTATAGATAAGGAAACTGAGGCACAAAGGCATTAATGATGTTACTAGTAATTGAAAGAGATGTGTTTTGGTAAGTGTATTTATCTATACAAGTAAACATTGTCGGAAGTGGTTTGTCCACCTAGATCTTTGGGGAAAAAAATTGACTTCTATTCTCTCTCTTGAAAAAAAACAAAATTAAGTCTGTTCCTTAGTTCTAACAAGCAATGTCCTGGGTCTTTAACATGCTCTGCTTTAATTAATTAAATAGAAAATCTACAAGAAGCTGTTATCAACAATTCCCAATTTATAGATGAAGAAATTGAGGCACTGAGGCATTAATGAAGTTACCTGTAAGTGAAAGAGATGCTTTTTGGTGAACGTATTTTATCTATATTTATTAAACTTTGTGGGAAATGGCATTGTGTATCTAGATTTCTGGGGAAAGTTAACTCGATTTCAATTCCATACTAAAAAAAATCAAATTAAGTATGCTATTTAGATCTACTAAGCAATGTCTTGTGTATTTTACATGCT
Organism: Bos grunniens; assembly: GCF_055505025.1. Classification (NCBI taxonomy): domain Eukaryota; kingdom Metazoa; phylum Chordata; class Mammalia; order Artiodactyla; family Bovidae; genus Bos; species Bos grunniens. The sequence continues at coordinate 141,847,716 of NC_141194.1, forward strand.
CTGTTCAGTCAATTAAATAAAAATAGACAAGGAAGGTATATAAAAATTCCCATTTCATAGATGAGGAAACTGAGGCACAGAGGCATTAATGAAGTTACCAAAGTGAATGAGATGCTTTTGACGAGTGTATTTATCGGAACTTTGGAAACTTTGTGGTAAAGGGCAGTAACTGTCTAGATTGTGGGCTATATAAAACTCAATCTGAATTCCCTCTATTTAAAAAAACCCAAAATTAAGTATGTTACTTAGATCTACTAAACAATAATCTCAGTGTTTTACATGCTGTTTCATTTAATTAAAAAATCACTTAGGAGGGTGTTATCAACATTCCCAAATTATAAATGAGGAATTTGAGGCAAAGGGGCATTAATGAATTTACTAATAAGTGAAAGAGATGCTATTTGATGAACATATTTATGGACATTTAGTAAAATTTTCACAAAAGGTTATTGACTATCTAGATTGTTTGCGAAAGAAACTCAATTTCAATTCAATATAAAAAAAATTAAGTCTGTTACTTAGATATACTATTCAATGTCTTTAGTGTTTCACATGATTGGGTCCATTTAATTAAAAAGTATATACGAGGAAGGTGTTATCAATATTCCCATTTTATATATGAGGAAACTGAGGCACAGAGGGATTAAAAAGCTAATAAGTGAAAGAGATTCTTTTTGGTCAGCGAATTTATGTACACATTTTAAAGTTTGTGGAAAGGGCATTGGTACGTAGATTGTCAGGGAAATAAAACTCGATTTCCAAACTGTCTGTTAAAAAAAGCAGAACTATGTATGTTACTTAGATCTATGAAGCAATGTCTTGGGTGTTTTACATACTCAGCTTCATTTAATTAAAGAAAAACCTATGAGGAACGTGTTATCAAGATTCCAATTTTATAGATTGGAAACTGAGGTACAGAGTGATTAATAAAGTTACTGGTTAGGTGAAAGAGATGCTTTTTGGACAGCATATTTGTCTATACTTAGTAAACTTTGTGGGAAAGGGCAGTATCTATCTAGATTCGTGGGGGAAAACTCATTTTCCATGTTGTATATTTAAAAAAAAAACAAAATTAAGTATGTTACTTAGATTAAGCATTGTCCAGGGTATTTTACATGATTTGATCCATTTAATTAAAAAAAATCTATGAGTAAGATGTTTTCAACCTTCCCATTTTAAGGATGAGGAAACTGAGGCACAGAGGCATTAATGAAGTTAATAGTAAGTGAAAGATTATTTTTGGTGAGCATATTTATGGATACTTCTTAGTAAAATCATGGGAAAGGGCTTCGACGATCTAGATTATGAGCAAGATAATTCTCGATTTTGATTCCCTCTATTTAAAAGCAAAACCCAAATTAGGTGTGTTAGATCTACTAAGCAATGTCCTGGATGTATTACATGTCTCATTTCATTTAATTAAAAAAAATATCTCCAAGGAATGCATTATCAATATTCCCATTTTATAGATGAGGAAACAGGCACAGAGGCCTTAATGAAGTTACTAGTAATGAAAGAGATGCATTTTGGTGAGCATACTTATCAGCAATCCCACTGATGGGCATACACACTGAAGAAACCAGAATTGAAAGAGACACGTGTACCCCAATGTTCATCGCAGCACTGTTTATAATAGCCAGGACATGGAAGCAACCTAGATGTCCATCAGCAGATGAATGGATAAGAAAGCTGTGGTACACATACACAATGGAGTATTACTCAGCCATAAAAAAGGATACATTTGAATCAATTCTGATGAGGTGGATCTAGACTGAGGGCAATATAAAACTTGATTTCAATTCTATTTTTAAAAAACCCCAATATGAAGCATGCTACTTAGATCTACTAAGCAATGTTCTGGGTGTTTTACATGCTCTGCTTCATATAATTGAAAAGGAAATCTATGAAGAAGGTGTTATCAGCATTCCCATTTTATAGAGGGGGAAACTGAAGCTAGAGGCCTTAATGAAGTTACTAGTAAGTGAAAGAAAGGTTTGTGGTGAGCGTATTTACCGACACTTAGTAAAATGCGTGGGAAAGGGCTTTGACTATCTAGATTGTGAGCAAAATAAATCTTGATTTCAATTCTGTTTTTAAAATAGAAATTAATTATATTAGTTAGATCTACTAACCAATGTCCTGGGTGTTTTACATGCTTTGCTTCATTTAATTAAAAAGACAATCTACGAGGAAGGTGTTATCAAGATTCCCACTTTATATATGAGGATTCTGAGGCACAGGCCTTAATGAAACTACTAGTAAGTGAAACAGATGCATTTTGGTGAGCATATCCATGTATACATAGTAAACTTTGTGGGAAAGGTCATTGTCTACCTAGATTGATGGGGAAAAAACACTCGACTTCAATTCTATTAAAAAAAAACAACAACAACACTAAGTATGTTACTTAGATCTATTAAGCAATGTCCTGGTTGTTCTACATGCTCTGCTTCATTTAATTGAAAGAAAAATGTTCTAGTAAGGTGTTATCAACTTTCTCATTTGATAGACGATGAAACTCAGGCTAGAGGCATTAATGAAGTGAAAGAGATGCTTTTTGGGGAGCGTATTCATCGACACTTGTTAAAATTGGTGTGAAAGAGCATTGATTATCTAGATAGTGAGCAAAATAAGTCTTGATTTGAATTTTCTCTATTAATAAAAATTAAGTATGTTAGATCCACTAAGCAATGAATGCCCTTGGTGTTTTACATGCTTTGCTTCATATAATCAAACAGAAAATAAATGAGGAAGGTGTTACCAACATTCCCATTTTAAAGATGAGGAAACAGAGGCACAGAAGCATTAATGAAGTTACAAGTAATTGAAAGAGATGCGTTTTGGTGAGCATATTTATCTATACTATATATATATATATATATATATATATATATATATATATGCCAACATCTATTCTCTCTACTAAAAAAAAAAAAAATTGAGTATGTTACCTAGTTCTAATATGCACTGCCCTGGGTGTTTAACATGTTCTGCTTTAATTAATTACATAAAAATCTAGAATAAGGTGTTATCAACATTCCCAGTTTATAGATGAGGAAACAGGCACTGAGGCATTAATGTAGTTACCAGTAAGTGAAAGAGATGCTTTTTGGTGAGCGTTTATCTATCCTTAGTAAACTTTGTGGGAAAGGGCATTTTGTATCTAAATATTGGGGGAAAGTTATTCGATTTCAATTCTATATATAAAAAAATCAAAATTAAGTATGCTATTTAGATCTACTAAGCAATGACCTGTGTGTTTTACATGCTCTGGTTCAGTCAGTTAAAGAAAAAATAGACGAGGGAGGTGTTATCAACATTCCCATTCCCATTTCATAGATGAGGAAACTGAAGCACAGCAGTATTAATGAAGTTACCAAAGTGAATGAGATGCTTTTTGGTGAGTATATTTATCGAAACTTCGTAAAGTTTGTGGGAAAGGGCATAAACTATGTAGATTGTTGGTGATATAAAACTTGATTTCAACTTTCTCTATGGAAAAAAAACTAAATTACATATATTACTTAGGTCTACTAAGCAATGTCCTGGCTGTTTTACATGCTCTGCTTCATTTAACTGGAAAAAAAAAAAAACAAACTATGAGTAAGGTGTTTTCAACATTCCATTTTAAAGATGAGGCAACTGAGGCACAAAGGCATTAGTGAAGTTAATAGTAAGTGAAAGAGATGGTTTTTGGTGAGCGTATTTACTTAGGAATAAATTTACCTAAAGTAACAAAAGACTTATATATAGGAAACTATAAAACACTGATGAAAGAAATCAAAGATGACACAAATAGATGGAGAAATATACCATACTCGTAGATTGGAAGAATCAATATAGAGAAAATGAGTATACTACCCAAAGCAATCTATACATTCAGTGCAATCCCTATCAAGCTACCAATGGTATTTTTCACAGAACTAGAACAAATATTTTCACAAATTGTATGGAAACACAAAAACCCTCAGATAGCCTTAACAATCTTGAGAAAGAAGAACTGGAGGAATTAACCTGCCTGACTTCAGACTATACTAGAAAGCTACAGTCCTCAAGACAGTATGGCACTGGCACAAAGACAGAAATATAGATGAATGAAACAAAATAGAAAGCCCAGAGATGAATCCACACACCCACAGACACCTTATCTTTGACAAAGGAGGCAAAAATATACAATGTAGAAAAGACAACCTTTTTAACAAATGGTGCTGGGAAAACTGGTCAACCACCTGTAAAAGAATGAAACTGGAACACTTTCTAACACCATACACAAAAATAAACTCAAAATGGATTAAAGATCTAAATGTAAGACTGGAAACTATAAAACTCCTAGAGGAAAATATAGGCAGAAGACTCAATGACATCAATCACAGCAAGATCCTCTATGACTCACCACCCAGAGTAAAGGAAATAAAAGCAAAAATAAACAGATGGGACCTAATTAAACTTAAAAGCTTTTGCACAATGAGGGAAACTCTAAGCAAGGTTAAAAGACAGCCTTCCAAATGGGAGAAAATAATAGCGAATTAAACAACTGACAAAGAATTAATCTCCAAAATACACAGCAGCTCATGCAGCTCAATACCAGAAAAATAAATGACCCAGTCCAAAAAATGGGCCAAAGAACTAAACAAACATTTCTCTAAAGAAGACAGATGGCAAATAAGCACATGAAAAGATTCGCAACATCACTCATTATCAGAGAAATGCAAATCAAAACCACAATGAGGTACCATCTCACACAGGTCAGAATGGCTGCCATCAAAAAGTCTAGAAACAATAAATGCTGGAGAGGGTGTAGAGGAAAGGGAACCCTCTTACACTGTTGGTGGGAATGCAGACTAGTACAGCCACTACGGAGAACAGTGTAGAGATTTCTTAAAAAACTGGAAATAGAACTGCCATATGACCCAGCAATCCCACTGCTGGGCATACACACTAAGGAAACAAGAATTGAAAGAGACATGTGTACCTCAATGTTCATTGCAGCACTGTTCACAATAGCTAGGACATGGAATCAACCTAGATGTCCATCGGTGGACGAATGGATAAGAAAGCTGTGGTACATATACACAATGGAGTTATTACTCAGCTATTAAAAAGAACATATTTGAGTCAGTTCTAATGAGGTGGATGAAACTGGAACCTATTATACAGAATGAAGTAAGTCAGAAAGAAAAACACTAATACGGTATATTAACACATATATATGGAATTTAGAAGGATCGTAATGACAACCCTATGTGCAAGACAGCAAAAGAGACACAGATACAAAGAACAGACTTTTGGACGCTGTGGGAGAAGGTGAGGGTGGGATGATTTGAGAGAATAACATTGAAACGTGTATATTATCATATGTGAAACAGATGACCAGTCCAAGTTCTATGCATGAAACAGAGCATTCAAACCCAGTGCACTGGGAGGACCCAGAGAGATGGGATGGGCAGGGAGGTGGGAGGGGGTTTGGGAAGGGGCGACACATGGACACCTGTGGCTGATTCATGTCAATGTATGGCAAAAACCACCACAATATTGTAAAGTAATTAGCCTCCAATTAAAATAAACTAAGTAAAAAAATATTAAGTATGTTAGTCATATCCACTAAGTAATATCCATGGTGTTTTACATGCTTTGCTTCATTTAATCAAACAGAAAATAAACGAGGAAGGTATCATCAACATTCCCATTTTATTTTATTTTTTTTAGTTTCTGAGTAATTTTTACTCATCATTCTCATACTCATAACAGAGAAGGAAATTGCAACTCACTCCAGTACTCTTGCCTGGAGAATCCCATGGACAGAGGTGCCTGGGATTCATCCCATGGATGGAGGAGTCCATGGGGTCACTCAGAGTCGGACACAACTGAGCTACTTCACGGTCACTTTTCACTTTCATGCATTGGAGAAGGAAATGGCAACCCACTCCAGTGTTCTTGCCTGGAGAATTCCAGGGATGGGGGAGCCTGGTGGGCTCCCGTCTATGGGGTCGCACAGAGTCGGACATGACTGAAGTGACTTAGTAGCAGCAGTAGCAGCATACTCGAAACATCTAGTAACCTTTGATCTTTTTACTATCTCGATAATTTTGCCTTTTTGAGAATGTCACATAGTTGAAATGTGAGGTCTGTAGCCATGACAGATTGTCTTCTTTACCTTGGTAACATGCATTTAACTTTACTACATGCCTTATCATGGATTTAGAGCTAATTTCTTTTTAGAACTTAATAACATTGTATTGTCTGTATATACCACAGTTTGTTTATCCATTCACCTTCTAAAGGGCATCTCAGTTGCTTCCACATTCTGGCAGTTATGAATCAAGCTGCTGTAAATATCCCTGCACACGTTTTTTCATGGACATATTTTATCTCCTTTGGGTAAATATCCTGCAGCATGATTGCTACATCATACGATAACAGTCTTTTTGTTTGTTTGTTTGGTGTTTTGTGTGTGTGAGAAATTGCCAAGCTATCTTCCAAGATGCCTTTTCCATTTTGCGTTCAGTACTTTAAATATAGCATCTCATTGTCTTCTGGCCCCTGCAGTTTTTGCTAAGAAATTGGCTAGTAATCTTATTATCATCCCTTTTACATGGTTAGTTGCTTTTTTCTTATTGTCTTCAATATTAGTATTCTCTTTGTTTTTAGCTTTAGATAATTTGATTATAATGTGTCTTGGTGTGAGTCCCTTTGGCTCTATCCTTCTTAGAATTTGTTAAGCTTCCAGGATTTGTGGGTTCATGTGTTTCATCAAATTTGACAAGCTTTTGGCCATTATTTAGATAATTTCTCTTCTTTTTCTGGGATTCTTTTTATTTGTATATTGTACTACATAATGGTATCCCACAAGTTCCCCCCTTTCTTTTTTCTTTTTGGTTCTCAGACTCAACAATTTCAATTATCCTATTCTCAAGTTTACTGATTCTTTCTTATGCTCCTTTAAATCTGCTGTTGAATCCATCTACTCAACTTTTAATTCAGTTATTGCATTTTCAATGCCATAATTCTTTTTTTTAAATTTTATTTATTATTAATTTTTGGCTGCACTGGATCTTATTGCTACATGCTGGGTGTCTCTAGTTGTGGTGCTCAGAATTCTTGTGGTGGTGGCTTCTCTTCATGCAGGGCACTGGCTCTAGCCAGTTGGCCTCGGGAGTTGCAGCTCACAGGCTTAGTCGCTCCCTGGTATGAGGAATCTTCCCAGACCAGAGATCGAACTTGTGTCTTCTGTTCGGAAAGTGGAAGGAGAATAATCTAGGTAAGGAATTTGGACAAGTTCTCTTAGTGAGAAAATGACAATAAAGTTGAGTCCTGAAGGATCTAGAACAGTGGTCCACACATCGGGAAAAGTGTTACTGACAGAGTAAACTGTATATGCAAATGCCCTGAGACAGCAAAGTGCATAGGGTTCTAGAGTCACTGAAGGAAGGATATTGTAGCTAGAAAACAGGAACAATTCCATTTTAAAGATGAGACTTAATTTTGATTTTCTTTTAATATAGAATTGAAATCGCATAAAATTCCCCAGAAATCTAGATACATAATGCCATTTCCCACAAAGTTTACTGGGATAGATAAAAATGCTCACCAAAAAGCATCTCTTTCACTTACTGGTCACTTTGTTAATGCTTCAATGCCTCAGTTTCCACATCTATAAATTGGGAATGTTGATAACACCTTCTTGTAGATTTTCTGTTTAATTAATTAAAGCAGAGCACGGTAAACACCCAGGACATTGCTTATTAGAACTAAGTAACACACTTAATCGGAGAAGGCAATGGCAACCCACTCCAGTACTCTTGCCTGGAAAATCCCATGGGCGGAGGAGGTTGGTAGGCTCCAGGCCATGGGGTCGCTAAGAGTTGCAACAGAGGGACTTCACTTTCACTTTTCACTTTCGTGCATTGGAGAAGGAAATGGCAACCCACTCCAGTGTTCTTGCCTGGAGAATCCCAGGGACAGGGAAGCCTGGTGGGCTGCCGTCTATGGGGTCACACAGAGTCGGACACGACTGAAGCAACTTAGCTGCAGCAGCAACACACTTAATTTGTTGTTTTTTTTTTTCAATAGAGAGAATAGAAGTCTGTTTTTTTGGACAGTTCCCTTCCGACAACGTTTACTTGTATAGATAAATATGCTCACCAAAATGCATCTCTTTCAATTATTCATAACTTCATTAATGCCTCTGTGCCTCAGTTTCCTCATCTTTAAAATGAAATGTTGATAAAAGCTTCCTCATTTATTTTCTGTTTGATTAAATGAAGCAAAGCATGTAAAACAACAAGAACATTGCTTAGTGGATCTGACTATCATGCTTAATTTTTTATTAATAGAGAAAATTGAAATCCAGTTTTATATCATCCACAAACTAGATAGCCAGTACCCTTTACCACAAAGTTTACAAAGTTTCAATAAATACACTCACCTTAAAGCTTCTCATTCACTTTGGTAACTTCATTAATGACTGTGCTTCAGTTTACTTTTCTATGAAATGGGAAAGTTGATAGAACCGTCCTCATTGATATTTATTTAATTAAGTGAACCAGATTATGTAAAACACACAGGACACTGATTCCTAGATCTAATTACCATCTGAATTTTTTTTTTAAATATAGAATTGAAATCAAGTATATTTTCCCACATCTAGTTAGACAATGCTCTTTAAAACAAAATTTATTAAGTATATAGATAAATGCACTCGCGAAGAAGCATCTCTGTCACTTATTAGTCAATTCATGAATGCCTCTGTGCCTCAGTTTTCTCATCTATAAAATGGAAATGTTGATAACACATTCTGCATAGATTTTTAAAAATTAAATACAGCAAAGCATGTAAAACATCCAGGACACTACTTACTAGATCTAACTGAATTGCTTTCTTTTCAATTTTTTATATTATATAGAATTGAAATTGTTTTTCCCCCCAACAATCTAGATGAACTGTACTCTTTCCTACAAAGTTTACTAAGTATAGATAAATGCACTCACAAAGAAGCATGTCTGTCACTTACCAAAATTCATTAATGCCTCAGTGCCTCAGTTTCCTCATCTATAAAATCAGAATGTTCATAACACCTTCAAGTAGATTTTTTAATATTAAACGAAGCAGAGCATATAAAAACGTGGGACAAGTTTAGTCAATCTAAGTAACATACTTAGTTTTGATTTTTTTAAAATATATAACTGAAATTGAGTATTTTTCTCCAACGAAAGATGCACAGTGCCCTTTCCCCAAAAGTTTACTAACTATAGATAAATATGCTCACCAAAACGCATGTCTTTCAATTACGTACATTGATTAATGCCTATTTGCCTCCATTTTTCTGAACTTTACAATGGGAATGTTGATAATGTATTCTTCCTTTATTTTCTGTTCCATTAAATGAAGCAAAGCATGTGAAACACCAAGGACATAGCTTAGTGAGTCTGACTAACATACATAATTTATTTCCATAGAGAAAATTGAAATCAAGACTTATTTTGCTCACTATCTAGATAGTCAATGCCCTTTCCCACGAGTTTTAACAAGTGTCGATGAACACGCTCACCAAAAAGCATCTCTTTCACTTACTAGTAACTTCATTAATGCTTCTAGCCTGAGTTTCCTCATCTACAAAATGGGAAACTTGATAACACCTTTCTCTTAGATTTTCTTTTTCATTAAGTGAAGCAGAACCTGTAAAACACCCAGGATATTGATTAGTAGAACAAAGTAACATGCTTAATTTTCTTTTTCTTTTAATAGAGAGTAGAGAAGTCTATTCCGCCCCACCCCGAACTATCTATCTATCTAGACAGATAATGCTTTCCCCACAATGTTTAGTTGTATATATGAATATGCTCACCAAACCGTATCTCTTTCACTTGTTAGTAACTTCATTCAAGCATTTATGCCTCAGTTTCCTCATCTATAAAATGGGAATGTTGATAACACATTCCTCATAGTTTCTTTTAAACTAAATTAAGCAAAGCATGTAAAACACCCTGGACATTGCTTCATACATCACAGTAACATATTTAATTCTGTTTTTAAAAATTGACTGGAAATCAAATTTTCCCCCCAGCATGCTAGATAGACAATGCCCTTTTCCCAAACTTTACTAAGTATACATAAATTCGCTGACCAACGAGAGTGTCTTTCATTTATTATTAACTTTTTAATCCCTCTGTGCCTCAGTTTCCTCATCTACAAAATGGGAATGTTTATAACACATTCCTAGGAGATTCTGTTTTTAATTAAATGGACCCCATTCGTGTAAAGCACCAAGGACAGTGCATAGTAAATATAAGTAACATACTTTTTTTTTTTTTTTAGATAAAATTGAAATTGTGTTTTTCTCCACAATCTAGATAGTCAATGACCTTTTGTGAAAATTATACTGAATGTCCATAAAACTGCTCACCAAATAGCATCTCTTTCACTTACTAGTAACTTCACTAATGCCCCTTTGACTCAGTTTCCTCATCTAGAAAATGGGAATGTTGATAACACTTTCCTAGTTGATTTTTTAAAATTAAATGAAGCAGAGCATGTAAATCACCCAGGACATTGCTTCAGTTCAGTTCAGTTCAGTCACTCAGTCCTGTCCAACTCTTTGTGACCCTGGACTGCAGCACGCCAGGCCTCCCTGTCCATCACTAACTCCCAGAGTCCACCCAAACCCATGTCCATTGTGTCGGCGATGCCATTCAACCATCTCATCCTCTGTTGTCCCCTTCTCCTCCTGCCCTCAGTCTTTCCCAGCGTCAGGGTCTTTTCAAATGAGTCAGCTCTCTGCATCAGGTAGCCAAAGTATTGGAGTTTCAGCTTCAACATCAGTCCCTCCAATGAACACCCAGAACTGATCTCCTTTAGGATGGACTGGTTGGATCTCTTTGCAGTCCAAGGGACTCTCAAGAGTCTTCTCCAACACCACAGTTCAAAAGCATCAATTCTTCAGTGCTCAGCTTTCTTTATGGTCCAACTCTGACATCTATACATGACCACTGGAAAAACCGTAGCCTTGGCTAGACGGACCCTTGTGGGCAAAGTAATGTCTCTGCTTTTAAATATGCTTTCTAGGTTGGTCATAACTTTCCTTCCAAGAAGCAAGCATCTTTTAATTTCATGGCTGAAATCACCATCCGCAGTGATTTTGGAGTCCAGAAAAATAAAGTCAGCCACTGTTTTCCCATCTATTTGCCATGAAGTGATAGGACCGGATGCCATGATCTTAGTTTTCTGAGCTTTAAGCCAACTTTTTCACTCTCCTCTTTCACTTTCACCAAGAGGCTCTTTAGTTCTTCTTCACTTTCTGCCATAAGGGTGGTGTCATCTGCATATCTGAGGTTATTGATATTTCTCCCAGCAATCTTGATTCCAGCTTTTGCTTCCTCCAGCCCAGCATTTCTCATGATGTACTCTGCATATTAGTTAAATAAGCAGGGTGACAATATACAGCCTTGACGTACTCCTTTTCCTATTTGGAACCAGTCTGTTGTTCCATGCCCAGTTCTAACTGTTGTTTCCTGACCTGCATACAGATTTCTCAAGAGGCACATCTGGTATTCCCATCACTTTCAGAATATTCCACAGTTTATTGTGATCCACACAGTCAAAATTTTTGGCATAGTCAATAAAGCTGAAGTAGATATTTTTCTTGGAACTCTCTTGCTTTTTCCATGATCCAGCAGATGTTGGCAATTTGATCTCTGGTTCCTCTGCCTTTCTAAAACCAGCTTGAACATCTGGAAGTTCATGGTTCATGTATTGCTGAAGCCTGGCTTGGAGAATTTTGAGCATTACTTTACTAGCATGTCAGATGAGTGCAATTGTGCGGTACTTTGAGCATTCTTTGGCATTGCCTTTCTTTGGGGTTGGAATGAAAACTGACCTTTTCCAGTCCTGTGGCCACTGCTGAGTTTTCCAAATTTGCTGACGTATCAAGTGCAACAGTTTCACAGCATCATCTTTTAGGATTTGAAATAGCTCAACTGGAATTCCATCATCTCCACTAGCTTTGTTTGTAGTCATGCTTCCTAAGGCCCACTTGACTTCACATTCCAGGATGTCTGGCTCTAGCTAAGTGTGAGTGATCACACCATCGTGATTATCTGGGTTGTTTTTTGTACAGTTTTTCTGTGTATTCTTGCCACCTTTTCTTAATATCTTCTGCTTCTGTTAGCTATGTTGTACTTTTAATAGTATGTGAACTGAGAAATTCCAGATGTAGAAGCTTAACTTAGAAAAGGCAAAGGAACCAGAGATCAAATTGCCCATAGAGATCATAGAGAAAGCAAGGGAATTCCAGAAAAACATCTACTTCTGTTTTATTGACTACACCAAAGCCTTTGACTGTGTGGATCACAACAAACTGTGGAAAATTCTGAAAGAGATGGGAATACCAGACCTGTCTCCTAGAAACCTGTATGCAGGTCAAGAAGCAACAGTTAGAACAGGACATGGAACAATGGACTGGTTCCAAATTGGGAAAGGAGTATGTCAAGGCTCTATTTTGTCACCCTGCTTATTTAACTTATATGTAGATACATCATGTGAAATGCTGGGCTAGATGAAGCACAAGCTGGAATCAAGGTTTCCAGGAGAAATATCAATAACCTGAGATATGCAGATGACACCACCCTTATGGCAGAAAGCGAAGAAGAACTAAAGAGCCTCTTGATGAAAGTGAAAGAGGAGATTGAAAAAGCTGTCTTAAAACTCAACATTCTTAAAACTAAGATCGTGGCATCTGGTCCCATCACTTCATGGCAAATAGATGGGGAAAAATTGGAAACAGTGACAGATTTTATTTTCTTGGGCTCCAAAAGTCACTGCAGATGGTGACTGCAGCCATGAAATTAAAAGACACTTGCTCCTGGAAGGAAAGTTATAACCACCATAGTGTGTTAAAAAGCAGAGACATGACTTTGCCGACGAAAGTCCATCTAGTCAAAGCTATGTTTTTTCCAGTAGTTATGTATGGATGTTAGAGATGGACCATAATGAAGGCTGAGAGCTGAAGAATTGATGCCTTTGAATTGTGGTGCTGGAGAAGATTCTTGAGAGTCCCTTGGACTGCATGGAGATCAAATCAGTCAACCCTAAAGGAAATCAGTCCTGAATATTCATTGGAAGTACTGATGCTGAAGTTGAAGCCCCAAATCTTTGGCCATCTGATGTGAAGAGCCAACTCACTGGAAAAAACCCTGATGCTAAGAAAGATTGAGGGCAGAAGAAAGGAGTGACCGAGGATGAGATAATTGTATGGCATCACCGACTCAATGGATGTGAGTTTGAGCAAACTCCAGGAGATAGTGAAGGACTGGGAAGCCTGGCATGCTGCAGTCCAAGAGTCACAAATGGTTGGACACGACTTAGCAAGTGAACAGCAACAATAACCCTTAATAGAGAAGCTTTCACCCTTTCTGTGTTTGAAATGGAAAATGGAGTATAAAGATTTCAGCCATTTAGGTCTAGTCACTTTCTTCTTCCCTGTTCCCCTTCCTGATTTGTTTTCCCTTTGAGAACAAATAAGAAATTTAATGCAGTTGACCAAAGCAAGTTGGCCTGAGAAATGAGAGGAAGAATGGAATTGGGAGAGGTTGGGGGAAAATGGCATCATAGCCAGAAAAAGAAGTATAGATAAGGAAAATCTCTTCTCAGTCATGAAGGAGGAGGGCTCAATGTAGTACTTTAGAGGCCCTAGTCTTTACCTTGATATTAGCGTCAGGAAGTGTGCTATAGGACAGGGGTCCTGTACTTTTATATATAAATTCATAATACTTTTGTGCTCAAGGTTCTGGTCCATATTTAAATCCCTAACACGAATCAAGGATGTAGCATCCTGAGCTAGCTGGAAAATTTTCAGAAAAACAGAAGCTCAAGCCTTTTAAAGATTTGGTAGTAATAGGCCCTATATGTAGTTATCATCTCTATAATTTTTCATTTCAAAAGGAAGTTGAGGAAATAGATGATCTCTTCTTTTGAGTGATAGCTGTATTTGTAAAATTACAGTATACCAAGAGCAAGGAACCTGCTTGGGTTTTGGAGCTTTAATTCCAGCTCCATTTATTAACTGAGTTTCTGCAGCTACATTTTCTCATTTGTCAAAGGAGAATCTATTTTAAAGTAATCAGTGGGCATGATACTTCTGTTTGAACTAAAAAGAAATAATCAGAAGAGAAGAAGGATGGTATATAAGAGAGACAGACACCTTTCTGAGATCCTCAAATATTCCACATATATGGTCATTCACTCTGCTTGCTCTGGCGGCACTCATATGGAAAAAAAATATGGACTACTAGAGGTGAGGTTGAATGAATTGGAAATCCAGGAAGAGAACCCAGATGTTATTATACCATAGGCAGAGAGGTTCTTAAACATTCTTTGACCATAACCCACAGCAGCACTGCCTGAGGACTTGGTGTGGGAAGTGTACTGTACATAGTGCTCTGCAGAGTGGCACTGGGATGAGTTCTTTTAGGGGTTGTGGTCCTAACAAACTTTTTAAATGGTAGTGGAAGCAAACAGTAATCCAAATAATAAAAAAACTAAATACAAATAATAGATAACAGTAAATAGATTAAAGAATATGTAGTTAATTATTCTGGGAAGGAATAATAGCTCAAATTTATTGAGCACATACTATAGGCTAGGCACTGAGCTATACTGTTATCTTCCCAATCTCTTATATAGTTCGAAACAAGCCTTTTCAAGGATTCAAACTGACAGCAGTGGCTCTAAGCCAGCTCTTCTTTTTGTGTAGGTCCTTTAAAGGAAGCCCTTTGCTTTGTTATCTTATACGAGTCTAGGTACCAAGTACATGAGCAATAAATAAAGATTGGATTGGATCATCAGGGACCTTACCAAATACAAACCTCATATACAAGAGAAGAGAGAAGACAGTAAAAGCATCAGAGAAGGTCCTAAAGTAGAAGTAAGAAAGCACACAAGAGACTCTGTCTACATGGGTAAAGGATGCAATATTGCAGGTGGATGAAAGGAAGGTTTGACAAATGTAAGGATTTTACATTGCAGCTGCACTTTTCTTCAAAGTGTTTAAAAGCAGCATAAAAACTCTAGACACAATGACTTTTAAACACATCACAGTTGAAGAGTAAGATGGGAGAGACTTGAAGGAGGGACTCTCAACTGGAGGGTTTCAGATATTAAGACTCGCTTTGAAAAAAGACCAAACTTAGATAAGAAGCTTGTATGCAGCCTATTTTTTTAACCATATAAAAAGTATTATGGTAGGTTCCTATAAATAATGAATATGTGTCTAGAAATGCTGATCATCTGTTTTTATGTATTTTATTTTCCTATATGATGTTTGGAAATGTTAAAAATGACAATTTCAATCACTGTATTTTCCTCCTGTATACTCTCTAGGAAAGGGGCTATTTAAATGCAAAATAGTATCAGCAGCATTTTCCTATTTTTAAGGGGAGAAATAAGGATTTAGGAAATAGCATAGTGACCACAGGCTAAATAAATTATAGAAAATACATCACTCATAAGAATAAATTTCAAGTTGAAAGGATTTTAAGAAGGAACTAAGAAACAACATCGGAGAAGGCGATGGCACCCCACTCCAATCCCATGGTTGGAGGAGCCTGGTAGGCTGCAGTCCATGGGGTCTCTAAGAGTTGGGCACCACTGAGCGACTTCACTTTCACTTTTCACTTTCATGCATTGGAGAAGGAAATGGCAACCCACTCCAGTATTCTTGCCTGGAGAATCCCAGGGACAGAGGAGCCTAGTGGGCTGCTGTCTATGGGGTCGCACAGAGTCGGACATGACTGAAGCGACGCAGCAGCAGCAGCAAGAAACAACATTGAATGTACTCTAATGTGTCATGGTGTGCGTTGAACACCTTACAAATATTATCTCATGTAATCCTTATACTAACTTCATAATGTAGGCAATATTCCATCCTCAGTTAATTCTATAATCTTATCCAAGTTATAGAATTATTTAGTGACCAGAGTATACTATGTCTACTACATTTGCTGCTGAAACTACAAAAGCAGGTTTATTGAAATGGATACAGGAGTGCTACATTAATCTCAAAAGGATGCCAGAGTTTCTTCACTCCAGGCTGTTTTTTTATACGATCCTTTCCCACAGGCTATACGCAAAGAGTACTCAAATTATCACACATAAGAGACCCTAACTCCCTTCTCTGTATAAAGTTTTAATCAGAGCTGGCTTATAGTTAATACCTTTTTCATTGGAATACTGTCATTCTTAGGAAGAGTAGTGAGAAATTTTCAGTGATAGAGGTGTCACACATTTACTTTAGGCCAACAAGAGCGCAGAAATTTTTATGGGAGGAACAATAGAAAGATGTCTCAAAAGGGCATTTCTGAAGCTAAAGGTTCAGTGCTTACTTTTGCAGCTAAAATTATTTAGGAGCTTTCTATATCACCGGTATTCAACTAGCATAAAATCTCATTTTAGTGAGTAAAGCATTAAAAACCTGCTGGATTATTTCTGGAAGAGTTTATATTAATAAAAGGTGGCTAGGTTCTTCTTATCAATCATATAGTTACCTTAAGACTTGGATGAGTTGATGTTGAGGCTCAAATATAAATCCCTTTTGAAATCATCATATTTCTTTTTTATATAGTTCTTATTTTTTTTTATAAATAATACATGACCATGCCTTGAAAAGTCAAAAAAAGAAAAACAGCAGTCTACCTCCACACCCCAACTCCACCCTCAAGTACCATTCCCCAGACTAATAGCTTTCAACTCTTTTAGATGTTTCTTTTGACACTTATCTTGCTATTTCTGAATAGCATGCTAATACTTGCAGTTTTTAATTTTTAGTTTTAGATATTATATCTTGGCTTAGTTGGGATTTGAAGAATTCTCTTAAGCATCATCTTAAGCATCGCTTTTCACTTGTTTGAGGCTTTAATGAGATGTAATTCTTAGATTGAAAATTATTTTTCTTTTGGATTTTCAAAATATTTCCCCAATATCATCCATCATCCAGAGTTCCTGTTGAGAAAATGTATTCTTGTTTCAGAGCCTCTGTATGTTACTTTCTTTTCTTTTTGTTTTATTTCTTTTAGGGAAGCTTTTAGGATCTTCTCAGCACCTCAGTTCTCTGAAATTTCACAGTAATTTGAGTTTCTCTGTGTTTCCTTTCATTTATTATATTTTGTGGGCACCTTCATTCTGGAAACTCTTGTCCTTCATTTATGGGAAATTCCATTTCATTGTTTTATTAATAACTTCCTGCCCCATGATTACTTTTCAGGCTTTTGTGGCAATTCTGTTATGAAGTAGGATCTCCAGAACTGATCTGGTTTTTCATCTTTTCTGTTGTTTCCAAGGCCTGACAGTTTACCTGCTTTCTGTGCAGTTTCATCAACTTCTTCCAACCATTCATTGATGTTTTTCATTGTTCTGTTCATGATGGTGATGATGATGATGTTCTGTTTTGCTTCCTGTATTATCTGTTTCCTCTAACTCCCTTTTTTGTTTGTTTGCTTTGGTCTATTTCTCATTTTAGAAGTTTTCATTTTAGGAGTTTTAATATTTAGGAATGAGGCCCTGTACAGCTGATTGCAGTGTGTATATGTGTATTATCTTTCCTGGGTCAACCAGCCCAGGCAGAAGCCACCTTCCAAACCCTTTCTTGGGATTTTAATCTTGGTTGTCAGTGCTCTGGAAATTGACAGACACAGAAAGAGCTGAGAGCATTCCATCACTCAGGATGTAGATTCCAAGATAATCTCCTGGCTTAAATTGTGGCATTCTCATTCTTATTGATCCACAGGTCTAGAATCCTCTTGTTTCAATCCTCCCCATTTTATGTTGGAATGGAGAGTAGATCTGGAAGTCTTAGTGCCATGGTTAACCACAAGTCACCATCTTTATTCTCCCCTTTTGTAGAGCAAGTATTTTGTCGCTCAGTTTGTATTTTTTTTTAAAGAATAAATGTAAATCTTAGAAAACTGAAAAATATTGAGGTGAATCCACTTCTATCTGACTTTTAATGTGCTTTATGTTTTATCTAAATTAAAAGGATCTATATCCCTCTAAATAGGCTTACTGGGTGGCTCAGTGCTAAAGAATGTGCCTGCCAATGCAGGAGACACAGGTTCGATCCCTGGGTCAGGAAGATCCCATGGAGAAGGGAATGGCTATCCACTAGAGTATTTTTGCCTGGAGAATCCCATGGACAGAGGAGCCTGGCAGGATACAGTTCATGAAGTTGCAAAGAGTCAGACATGACTTAGCAACTAAACAACAACAACAATATCCCTCTAATGTCATCAATGGGTGCATTTTCTCTTCACAATCCCAACAAGACTACCAGAGAAAATATTGCTGGCTCATCTGATGTGCTTGTAGAACATGCAAGAAACAGGTACTATACAGAGCATGATATGTTCTGTTTTTAACATGCTTCACAGTTGTAGAGTAAGATTGGAGGTGCTTGCTGGAGGGACTCTGACCTAGAGGGCTTTGTATACTAAGACTCAGTTTGAAATCTCACTATGGTAATTTACATCTTAGCTCAGCCAGAGGAACATAAGAATCACCCTGCACTGGCATTTATTGCAAATATATTTTCAGTATGAAGGATTTCAAAGCTCTCTTCTAGAAATATAGGTGCATACACAACTGGCCATGAAGGCTCCTGTTTGTGTCAATTGGTAAATCCTTTTCTTACAAGACTTCTAGTCTGCACTGTGCTGTGCTTTGTCGCTCAGCCATGCCTGACTCTTTGCGACCCCATGGGCTGTAGCCCTCTTTGCGACCCAATGGGCTGTAGCCTTCTTTGCGACCCCATGGGCTGTAGCCCGCTGGCTCTTCTGTCCATGGGGATTCTCCAGGCAAGAATACTGGAGTGGGTTGCCATGCCCTCCTCCAGAGGATGTTCCCAACCCAGGGATAGAAGCCATGTCTCCCACATTGCAGGTGGATTCCTTAACGTCTGAGCCACCAGGGAAGCCCAAGAATACTTGTGTGGATAGCCTATCCCTTCTCCAGGGTATCTTCCCAACCCAAGAATCAAGCCAGGGTCTCCTGCATTGCAGGTGGATTCTTTACCAGCTGAGCTACCAGGGAAGCCCAACCTTTACTCTGTGTGCTGTGCTTAGTCGCTCAGTCATGTCTGACTCTTTGTGACCACATGGACTGTAGCTCGCCAGGCTCCTCTGTCCATGGGGATTCTCCAGGCAAGAATACTGGAGTGGCTTGCAGTGCCCTCCGCCAGGGGATCTTCCCAACCCAGGGATTGAACCCAGGTCTCCTGCATTGCAGGCAGATTCTTTACCATCTGAGCCACCAGGGAAGCCCGACCTTTAGTCTACACCTCAGCAAAAACTATCTGGGTGCTATATTTTCATGTTCAATCACAAATTTGAACCATTCCTTAGACCTGTTTGTGCTGCCTGTATTTGCATGAGATATCTTTGTTCAGAACTCCTACCTATGCCATTTTTAAAAAAAGGATGTTTGGAATAAAACTACATTTCTAGTTTTTTAGTTTATCCTGTCAGAAGCCTTTAATATGCATAACCAGGGAGGGAATCATGGATACATTTGGCATTGTTGTTGAGATTGTACATTCAGAACCAAATTCTTCTGGCAGGAAATACTTACCCCTCACTTGCAGCAGAGAGATTCTGTTATACAGCTATCTGAATAAGGAAATCACAAGAATATTAATAAAACAGAGTTTAGTGTAGCATAAACAAGGAAGCAATGTGGAAGCATTTTTCAGAACAGAAAACTTCATACCTGAGATCATTCTTTTTGGTAGAGAAAGGAGAATGCTGCAGGAAGATGTTAAAAAATATATCTTCTATACTAAGTTTATTAAGTACTCCATATATCTTAAAGTTTAGTAGCTCAAGTGAATGAGAATGTATTGAGAAACTCATCAACTGTTGAAAATTTAGTATAAGACTATTTCTATTTGTTAATGAACAAATAAAAGGATTTGTTCTTTCTATTTGTTAATGAAAAAATAAAAGGATTAGGAATATTGAACTATTTATATTTATGCCTCTGGCTCCACCCCTGCCTGTGAACACATTTGACTTAAAATGAAGGGACAGATGAACAGATGAATCCCTTTATGAAAATCAACTGTAGGCCAGAGAAAGCTTTGGTTAGAATAAATACTGACATCTGCAGATGGGATAAACTGTAGGGCAATGTTTAATATATCTCAGCTTTTCTTGTTTAACATTTATTGAGATTCAGCAATGTGCTGGCGGCTGTTCAGAATGTGAGCACAACAGAGTTTCTCTCTTCAAGAATGGAGCAAAAAAATATTTCCTGGTTAGTTAAGGAGAACTTTGACATGATCATAATTTGTATGCCTGTGGAATTTAGGAAGCCCAGATTTATAAGATCATATGAAGTTAACAAGCAGATGAGCATCCACTGCATTCTTACTGTGATGGTGGAGTACAAGAAAAAAAAAATCTTACTAAGGAAACAGTAAGAGACTGATGTAGTGAATAAAATGAAAGATGATGTATCAGAGATTAAGTACAAAAAGTATTAAAGGAGGGCAAAGAAGGGAGAAGTAACTGTTAACTGGAATATGCAAGAGAGAAGAGTTAGGATGGAAATGAAAATAGACTGGCTTTCGAATACGCAGGGCACTGTGGACCCACACCTCCGCTGGAGACTCCTGGACACTCACAGGCAAGTCTGGCTCAGTCTCTTGTGGGGATACTCTTCCTTTCTCCTGGCTCCTGGTGCACATGAGGTTTTGTCTGCACCCTCCAAGAGTCTGTTTCCCCAGTCCTGTGGACGTTCTGTAGTCAAATCCCACTGGCCTCCAAAGTCAAATTCCCTGAGGGTTCTCAGGCCCTTTGCTGGATCCCCAAGTTGGGAAATCTGTTGTGGTCCCTAGAACTTTCTTAACAGTGAGATAATTTCTTTGGTATAATTGTTCTGCAATTTGTTGGTCATCTGCTAGTTTTCTGTATGGTGGGGCTAATGGTGACCTCCTTCAAGAGGGCTTATCCCACATGCTGTGTGACCCAGACCTGGTGCAGCCAAAGCCCCAGTCCCCATAGCAGGTCACTGCTGACCCGTGCCTCCACAGGAGACACTCAAACACTTGAGACACTTGAGACACTCAAGGCAGGTCTGGCTCAGTCTCTGTGGGGTCTCTGGGTCCTGGTGCACACAAGGCTTTGTTTGAGCCCTCTGAGCATCTCTGGTGGTATGGGGTTTGATTCTAAATGTGATTTTGCCCCTCCTACCATCTTGTTGGGGATTCTCCTTTGCCCTTGGATGTGGGGTATCATTTTGGTGGGATACAATGTTCTCCTGTTGATGGTTTTTCAGCAGTGAGTTGCAATTTTGGAATTCTCTCAGGAGAAGATGAGCACACATCCTTCTACTCCACCATCTTGTTAGGTCAGGAGCACTGAATACAATAGTGCCAGCACAAGTCCTTTTGAAGGAGGTCACCGTCACCTTCATTACCCCTACCATAGTTTTGCCTCAGGCCAAACAACAGGGAGGGAACATAACCCTGCCCATCATCAGAAAACAGGATTAAAGATTTACTGAGCATGCCATACCCATCAGAACAAGACCCAGTTTCCCCCACAGTCAGTCTTTCCCATTAGCAAGCTCCCATAAGCCTCTTATCCTTATCCATCAGAGGGTAGACAGAATGAAAACCAGAATCACAGAAAACTAACCAAACTGATCACATGGACCACAGCCTTGTCTAACTCAATGAAACTATGAGGCATGCCGTGTAGGGCCATCCAAGACAGACAGGTCATAGTGGAGAGTTCTGACAAAATGTGGTCCACTGGAGAAGGGAATGGAAAACCACTTCAGTATGCTTGCCTTGAGAACCCCATGAACAGTATGCAAAGGCAAAAAGATATGACACTGAAAGGCGACCTCCCATGTTGGTAGGGGCCCAATGTGCTACTGGAGAGGAGTAGAGAAATAACTCCAGAAAGAATGAAGAGATGGACCCAAAGCAAAAACAACATCCAGTTGTGGATGTGACTGGTGATGGAAGTAAAGTCTGATACTTTAAAGAACAATACTGCATAGGAACCTGGAATGTCAGGTCCATGAATCAAGGTAAATTGGAAGTGGTCAAACAGCAGATGGCAAGAGTGAACATCGACATTTTAGGAATCGGTGAACTAAAATGGACTTGAATGGGTGAATTTAATTCAGATGGTCATTATATCTACTACTGGGCAAGAATCCCTTCAAAGAAATGGAGTAACCCTCATAGTCAACAAAAGAATCTGAAATACAGTACTTGGGTGCAATCTCAAAAACAACAGAATGATCTCTGTTCATTTCTAAGGCAAACATTTCAATATCACAGTAATGCAAATCTATACTCCAACCAATAATGCTGAAGAAGCTGAAGTTGAACGGTTCTATGAAGACCTACAAGACCTTCTAGAACTAACACCAAAAACAGATGTCCTTTTCATCATAGGGAACTGGACTGGAAAAGTAGGAAGTCAAGAGACACCTGGAGTAACAGGCAAATTTGGCCTTGGGGTACAGAATGAAGCAGGGCAAAGGCTAACAGTGTTTTGCCAAGAGAACGCACTGGTCATAGCAAACACCCTCTTCCAACAACACAAGAGATGACTACACATGGACATCACCAGATGGTCAGTAATGGAAATCAGATTGATTATATTCTTTGCAGCCAAAGATGGAGAAGCTCTATATAGTCAGCAAAAAACAAGACCAGGAGTTGACTGTGGCTCAGATCATGAACTCCTTATTGCAAAACTCAAACTTAAATTGAAGAAAGTAGGGAAAAATACTAACCATTCAGTTCAGTTGCTCAATCGTGTCTGACTCTTTGCAACCCCATGAATCACAGCACGCCAGGCCTCCCTGTCCATCACCAACTCCTGGAGTTCACCCAAACTCATGTCCATCGAGTCAGTGATGCCATCCAGCCAGGTATTACCTAAATCAAATCCCTTATGATTATACAGTGGAAGTGACAAATAGATTCCAGGGATCAGATCTGACAGACAGAGTGCCTGAAGAACTATGGACAGAGGTTCATGACATTGTACAAGAGGCAATGATCAAGACCCTCCCCAAGAAAAAGAAATGTAAAAAGGAAAACGGTTGTCTGATGAGGCCTTACAAATAGCTGAGAAAAGAAGAGAAACTAAAGGCAAGGAAAAAAGGAAAGATATACCCATCTGTGTTCAGAATTCGAAAGAATAGCAAGGAGAGATAAGAAAGCCTTTCTAAGTGATCAGTGCAAAGAAATAGAGGAAAACAATAGAATGGAAAAGACTAGAGATCTCTTCAAGAAAATTAGAGATACCAAGGGAATACATCATGTAAAAATGGGCACAATAAAGGACAGAACTGATATGGACCTAAAAGAAGCAGCAGATATTAAGAAGAGCTGGTGAGAATACGCAGAACTATATAAAAAATGTTAATGGCTCAGATAACCACGATGGTATGACCACTCACCTAGAGCCAGACATCCTGGAGTGCAAAGTCAAATGGGCCTTAGGAAACATCATTATGAACAAAGCTAGTGGAGGTGATGGAATTCCAGTTGAGCTATTTCAAATCATAAAAGATGATGTTGTAAAAGTGCTGCACTCAATATGTCAGCAAATTTGGGTGACGCAGCAGTGGCCACAGGACTGGAGAAGGTAAGTTTTCATTCCAATCCCAAAGAAAGGCAACGCCAAAGAATGTTCAAACTACCACACAATTGTACTCATCTCCCATGATCTCAAAGTGATGCTCAAAATTCTCCAAGCGAGGCTTCAACAGTACATGAACAAAGAACTTCCAGATGTTCAAGCTGGATTTAGAAAAGGCAGCACAACCAGACATCCGTTGGATCATAGAAAAAGCAAAAGAGTTCCAGAAAAACATCTACTTCTGTTTTATTGACTATGCTAAAGCTTTTGATTGTATGGATCATAACAAACTGTGGAACATTCTTAAAGAGATGGGAATACCAGACCACCTTACCTGCCTCCTGAGAAGTCTGTACACAGGTCAAGAGGCAACAGTTAGAACCGGACATGGAACAGTGAACTTGTTCCAAATTGGGAAAGGAATACATCAAGGCTGTATATTGTCACCATGCTTACTAAACTCATATGCAGAGTACATCGTGTGAAATTCTGGGCTGGATGAAGCACAGATGAAATCAAGATTGCTGGAAGAAATATAAATAACCTCAACTATGCAGATGACACCATCATTATGGCAGAAAGAGAAGAGGAACTGAAGAGCCTCTTGATGAAAGTGAAAGAAGAGAGTGAAAAAGCTGTCTTAAAACTCAACATTCTTAAAACCAAGATCATGGCATTCAGTCCCATCACTTCATGTCAAATAAATAGGGAAACAATGGAAATAGGGAGAGACTATTTTCTTGGGCTCCCAAATCACTGCAGATGGTGACTGCAGCAATGAAATTAAAAGATGCTTGCTCCTTGGAAGAAAAGTTATGACCAACCTAGACAGCATATTAAAAAGCAGAGACATTACTTTGCCAACAAATGTCCATCCAATCAAAACTATGGTTTTTCCAGTAGTCATGTATGAATGTGAGAGTTGGACTATAAAGAAAGCTGAGTGCCAAAGAATTGATGCTTTTGAACTGTGGTGTTGGAGAAGACTCTTGAGATTCCCTTGGACTGCAAGATCAAACCAGTCAATCCTAAATGAAATCAACCCTGAATATTCATTGGAAGGACTGATACTGAAGCTGAAACTCCAATACTTTGGCCACCTGATGCGAAGAAGTGACTCACTGGAAAAGACCCTGATGCTGGGAAAGATTGAATGCAGGAGGAGAAGGGGACGACAGAGGATGAGATGGTTGGAGGGCGTCACCGACTCAATGGACATGATTTGGGTGGACTGCAGGAGTTGGTGATAGACAGGGAGTCCTGGTGAGCTGCGGTTCATGAGGTCACAAAGAGTTGGACACGACTGAGCCACTGAACTGAACTGAACAAAGGAGACAGTGTTGTCATAACTGGAGAGGTAAAATGAGGGAAGTCGGGAGTGTGAGTTTTCATGAGGCAAATGTAAATAAAAAATAATCAATGATCCCAAACTGAGGGAGTTATTTAGACTCTTCAGTAATGTTGGAGATTGTGTAAAATAAGGACAGAAAGTTTCAATTGAATTTAAGGACCTGAAAATCATTGATGATTTTAAGAACACTTTTAATAGCATGATGGAGGCAGAAGCCAATATGCATTGAGGAGTAATAGGGAAGTGATTAAATGGAGCCAACAAGGTTGAGCACAAGATACGTGGCTTAGCCAAGATAGAGAAAACTAGATGGGGCTGTGGGATTTTAGCATCCTTAATATTTAGAGTATATTTATGTTTGGAGTGAGATCTTAAATAATAGGTAGGGGAGGGAGGGAGAGAGAGGATGAACAGTGCAATATTTTTATAGTATCTGGTAATAATTCTAGCAAATACACAATGAATTTAACTATGATTGCCAACTGTTCAAAAAAATGCAAAACCAAAATTATAGGTGAAAATACTGGGTCCTGAAGCAAAACTATCAGAAATAGATTGCTCTCCTAGGGTAATTGCAAAGCAAATGTCTTTAATGAAGAGTCCCTCCTTTTTTTCATGAGACTACCTACAAAGAAAAGGTGGCAAGAATACACAGAACTATACAAAAACGATGTTGATGATCCAGATAACCATGATGGTGTGCAGTCACCTAGAACCAGACATCCTGGAATGTGAAGTCAAGTGGGCCTTAGGAAACATCACTACGAACAAAGCTAGTAGAGGTGATGGAATTCCAGTTGAGATATTTCAAATCCTAAAAGATGATGCTGTGAAAGTGCTGCACTCAATATGCCAGCAAATTTGGAAAACTCAGCAGTGGCCACAGGATAGGAAAGGGTCAGTTTTAATTCCAATCACAAAGAAAGGCAATGTCAAAGAATGCTCAAACTACCACACAGTTGCACTCATCTCACACACTAGTAGTGTAATGCTCAAAATTCTCCAAGCCAGGCTTCAACAGTATATGAACCATGAACTGCCAGATGTTCAAGATGGATGTAGAAAAGGCAGAGCAACCAGAGATCAAATTGCCAACATCCGTTGGATCATTGAAAAAGCAAGAGAGTTCCAGAAAAACATCTACTTCAGCTTTATTGACTATGCCAATAACTTTGACTGTGTGGATCACAACAAACTGTGGAATATTCTGAAAGTGATGGGAATACCAGACCACCTGACCTGCCTCTTGAGAAATCTGCGTGCAGGTCAGGAAACAACAGTTAGAACTGGACATGGGACAACAGACTGGTTCCAAATAGGAAAAGGAGTACGTCAAGGCTGTGTATTGTCACCCTGCTTATTTAACTTATATGCAGAGTACATCATGAGAAATGCTGGGCTGGAAGAAGCACAAGCTGGAATCAAGATTGCCAGGAGAAATATCAATAACCTCAGATATGCAGATGACACCACCCTTATGGCAGAAAGTGAAGAGGAACTAAAAAGCCTCTTGATGAGACTAAAATAGGAGAATGAAAAAGTTGGCTTAAAGCTCAACATTCAGAAAACAAAGATCATGGCATCTGGTCCTATCAATTCATGGGAAATAGATGGGGAAACAGTGTCAGACTTTATTTTTCTGGGCTCCAAAATCACGACAGATGGTGACTGCAGCCATGAAATTAAAAGACGCTTACTCCTTGGAAGAAAAGTTATGACCAACCTAGATAGCATATTCAAAAGCAGAGACATTACTTTGCCTATAAAGGTCCGTCTAGTCAAGGCTATGGTTTTTCCTGTGGTCATGTATGGATGTGAGAGTTGGACTGTGAAGAAAGCTGAGTGCCAAAGAATTGATGCTTTTGAACTGTGGTGTTGGAGAAGACTCTTGAGAGTCCCTTGGACTGCAAGGAGATCCAACCAGTCCATTCTAAAGGAGATCAGCCCTGGGTGTTCTATGGAAGGAATGATGCTAAAGCTGAAACTCCAGTACTTTGGCCACCTGATGCGAAGAGTTGACTCACTGGAAAAGACTCTGATATTGGGAGGGATTGGAGGCAGGAGGAGAAGGGGACAACAGAGGATGAGATGGCTGGATGCATCACTGACTCTATGGATGTGAGTCTGAGGGAACTCCAGGAGTTGGTGATGGACAGGGAGGTCTGGCGTGCTGCAATTCATGGGGTCACAGAGTCAGACATGACTGAGCAACTGAACTGAACTGAACTGTGAATAAATAAATAAACCACACAATTGACTAAAGTATTTAAGGTTTTAAAAGTGTGAAGTTAAGTAAAATTTAAAGAAAAACACTACCATGGCCTGATGCCAAAGTAAGGCAACGTTTGTCAAGGGTCACATGGGTTACTACAGTTGGGAAAACACACATTCACTGTGGAAATCTGAGCTGTGAAGGGACACACTTCCTGAGCTGTCATAGAATTCTCAGGCAGTCTAATGCAAATCATGATGAAAACTCTAATAGGTCTCTCATGAGATAACTAATATTAAGCCAAAATTGTGCATAGGCTATCAAGCCAAGCGAAGCAGAGGCCTGATGAACTCAATCAGGGCCAACATGAGGAGGAAACGTCTTGGTTAAAATCAGGAAGAGGTATCAGACTGCCATCTCTTACCATCTTTTTGAAAAAGAATTGGTCACCAAACCCTTTTTTAGTTAATTTCTTACCCACTCTCCAGAAACTTGAAGCAGAAGGCATTATGCCTTAGGCACTGTAGGTGAGATGACCCGGTCCCATGATACATTTGCTGCTAAGTCATTTCAGTCGTGTCCGACTCTGTCCGACCCCATAGACGGCACCCAATCAGGCTCCACCGTCCCTGGGATTCTCCAGGCAACAAGTCTTGGGGCATCCATAAAACACTTCTTCAAGGAAAAATCATAGAGCCTGCAATCTGGCCTGGCTCTCTCTTATTTGACAATAAATAAAATGTATTTATTCTTCAGCAAGGGCTCAGGAAGGTTTCTAGAAAACATGATGAGGGGAGATAAGGGGGTGGGGGGCAGCTACAAGAAACCAGGTAATTCAGCCATGTCCACAGGGGTTCACCACAGGAGACATGTATACCTCTATAGAGCATTTACAGCCAGAAGGAATAGGAACTGTTTATAAAGATGTAGCTCAATACATAGTTGCAACAAAGGCAAAAACAAAAGGAAGGGGCTCTCTCTGTACCCCATAAGCATTCTTGAGTGTTCTAAACACTGTGCAAGTTTCTACACTTGCAATTTGATGTGGATTCGTTACTAAAATAGGCTAACGGCCTTTCTTAAGGGGGTGGGCTGGGTTTTGTTTTGTATGGCAGACTCGGACTTCAGCCTCACTGCAAAAACTCAGAGCAAGCAAAGGCCTAGCTGGTCCAATTATACACGGGGTTTATTTTCCTGTAAACAAACAGATGGCCCTCCATATCTGTGGGTTTCACATCCGCAGATGCGGAGGGCCCGCTTTGGGACTTGAGCATTCGCAGATTTTTGTATCCCCTGAGGGTCCTGGAACCAATCCCCGGCGACACCAAGGGGTGAACGTATTAGTTTGATTGCTTCTCCTTACTTAGTACTGGCTGCTGGATATGGCGGGCTGAGCCAGGAGATAGTCCCCAAACGTTTCTCCAAGGTCTACGGAGCTAGGGTGAGGGCCTGCTTTTCCCGTCCACAAATCAGGCACAGGCCCTTGGTCTGGGAAGACGCCGGACCAAGTGCGCAGTACTTGGTCAGCTAAGTTGCAACTAAGTTTGCCTGAGTTCTGCTCTCACTCACGCTCCCTACCAGCGCCCCCCGTGGTGCGCACCTGGAGTCTCCCCCGCCCCCGCACCTCCTGCCCACCCCGCCCCGGCCCCCAGGACAGCCTAGCTCCTGCCGCATGCACACCTCAGCTGACCCAACCCACAGCAGCCAATGATAAACACCCAGGGAGCGTGTATCCGGACTCTAGTCCTGACCCGACGCCAGAGTAGGCCTAACGGTGCCATATTGCGGGCCGCCGCTTCTAGCCCTGAGTCCAGAGCCGGGGTCTCGGGAGATCCAGGACAGCCTCCGCTGAAGGCACAGCCTCCTGGACAGCGGTCGCAACATGAAGCCTCAGCCGCAGCGTGGCCACAATGCCGATGCCAACACCGACGCGGCCGTCGCGGGCTTCCTCAGGCTGGGGGTCAAGGAGAATCGGGAAGAAGCTCACGGTCAGTGGCAGGCTGGGCGCTCGGTTCACAGGGTTCCTGGAAACGAATTTCCCTAGGGAGGGGCGAGCGGGAGGATTCCTCCTCAGACGCGGCGGGTTCCTGCCTCTTCCTCAGCGGGCTCGCTCGACGGCCTGATCTTTGGCTTTGGGTTTCTTGTCTTGCAGAGGCCGAGCCCGCGAAGGTCTCGCTTCCTGGAGAGAGGGGAGAGGAGCCGAAGGCTCAGTCCGAACCTGAGCAGGGAGCAGCCGCGGAGGGGAAAGAGGCGGGATATGAAGAAGGAGAAGAAAAGGAAGGCGGCGATGTGGGCGCGGGAGATGCGGGCCCCCCGGATGGGGAAAGCCGCGAGGCCAAGGCTGAGGAAGAGGCTGAGGCGGGCGCGGGCGGCGGCGAAGACGGAGAGAAGGGCGGGGAGGAGCAGCGCCCGGGAGCCGCCGTCGAGGTTCGGAAGGCGGCAGACAGGCGCCACCGAGTCTCCCGGCACACCTTCACGCTGGAGCAGCTGCGGGAGCTGGAGGGAGTTTTCCACTGCACTCCGTATCTCGATGTGGCCATGCAGTAAGCGGGCAGCTCTGGGGGCGTCGGCTGAGGCGAGCGGGTCCCTGTCCTCAGCTCCGGAGTTGAAAACCCCGGGGCCTGGGGCGGGGGCGGGGGCTCCTCTGCCCGGTGGGGATCGAGGCAGTATTACGGTGGGGAGTTTGAATAAGTCGCGTGGGGAAACTGTCGGCCCACAGTTAACAAATGAGTCGCCTGAGGCATGGTGGAGTACGTGCGCGGTTGGATTCTATTTTGATTTGAAATATTGGTCATCAGTTATTCATGGATTATATTTGCATTAATGTAAAGACTACATTGAACGTGAAAGTGAAAGTCACTCAGTCGTGTCAGACTCTTTGGGACCCCATGGACTGTATAGTCCATGGAATTCTCCAGGCCAGAATTGTGGAGTGGGTAGCAGTTCCAATCTCCAGGGAATCTTCCCAACCCAGGGATCGAACCCAGGTCTCCCGCATTGCAAGAGGATGCTTCACCAGCTGAGCCACCAGGGAAGCCCAAATACTACATTGAAAGAAAAGTGAAAGTGAAGTCGCTCAGTCGTGTCTGACTCTCTGCGATCCCATGGACTGTAGTCTAGGCTTCTCTGTCCATGGGATTTTCCAGGCAAGAGTACTGGAGTGGGTTGCCATTTCCTTCTCCAGAGGATCTTCCTGACCCAGGGATCGACCCCAGGTCTCCTGCATTGCAGGCAGACGCTTTACCCTCTGAGCCACCAGGGAATACTGCATTAAAAGATCCTTTATCTTAATTACTGAATTTTTAGTTATCCTTAAAGTTTGTGCCTGAGGTAGAATTGTACCTAAAGCAAGCTACAGGGTGGAGAATGAATGGATTGCTGAGTGTCTGTGAATGCAGATAAAATTTTAAAAGCTATCATTTACATTGCACTTACTGTGTTATGCACTTGCCCTAAAGGGTTTTCTACAGATTGTCATCGAATCTTCACAACCCTATGTGAATGTGGTAGCTACTGTTTTTTATCCCCGCTTCACCTGTTAAAAAACTGAAGCCCAGAGATGTGAAGAGACTTGCCCAAGATCCACACAGCAGGGATGTGGCTGTTCAATAGGCAAGGCCAGAGGTGATGGTGTGTTGGTCCAGGTAGTGGTAATAGAAGTGAAGAGATTAAAGAGGTATTTAGAAGGTAAAATTGATAGCAATTCATGGTAGTTTGGACATAGGAGTAAAAGGAAATGATTAAGAAAAAGATCTGAATTTCTGATTTGCCCAACTGAATGGCAGGTGGTATACTCACTGAGCTAGGGCATATTGAAAGAGTGACAGAAATTTGCAAGAGACAGAGAAGGACTGATTGGAGAGGCTGTAGGCAAACCATATCATGGAAACCTCCATGGTGGTAGATGATTTATTGAGAAGGGATGGTGAATAGCATCAACTTTGGCTCAGTATTTTCTGTTCAGTTTGATTACTCCAAGTTTGGTTGGCTTTTGCTGTGTGATAATTCTAAGAATCAGCCCAATTTCTCCCTTTCTCAAGTGTCAAACTCAAGATGCCCCTTGATTTGGGTGTCTAGAACTACCTATATCTCATTTATACCTTTTGACTGCGTTCACCCAGGTCCCCCACCTGACTCCCTCTGGTAACCACCAATCTAATCTCTCTTTTTTTAGTTTGTTTCCTTTTGAAGTATAATTGACCTACAACAATATGTTAGTTCCTGTTCTACAACATCAGATCAGATCAGATCAGTCGCTCAGTCGTGTCCGACTCTTTGCGACCCCATGAATCGCAGCACGCCAGGCCTCCCTGTCCACCACCAACTCCCAGAGTTGACTCAGACTCACATCCAACAAGTCAGTGATGCCATCCAGCCATCTCATCCTCTGTCGTCCCCTTCTCCTCCTGCCCCCAATCCCTCCCGGCGTCAGAGTCTTTTCCAATGAGTCAACTCTTCACATGAGGTGGCCAAAGTACTGGAGTTTGAGCTTTAGCATCATTCCTTCCAAAGAAATCCCAGGGCTGATCTCCTTCTGAATGGACTGGTTGGATCTCCTTGCAGTCCAAGGGACTCTCAAGAGTCTTCTCCAACACCACAGTTCAAAAGCATCAATTCTTCGGTGCTCAGCCTTCTTCACAGTCCAACTCTCACATCCATACATGACCACAGGAAAAACCATAGCCTTGACTAGACGGACCTTTATTGGCAAAGTAATGTCTCTGCTTTTGAATATGCTATCTAGGTTGGTCATAACTTTCCTTCCAAGGAGTAAGTGTCTTTTAATTTCATGGCTGCAGTCACCATCTGTCGTGATTTTGGAGCCCAGAAAAATAAAGTCTGACACTGTATCCACTGTTTCCCCATCTATTTCCCATGAAGTGGTGGGACCGGATGTCATGATCTTCGTTTTCTGAATGTTGAGCTTTAAGCCAACTTTTTCACTCTCCACTTTCACTTTCATCAAGAGGCTTTTTAGTTCCTCTTCACTTTCTGCCATAAGGCTGGTGTCATCTGCATATCTGAGGTTATTGATATTTCTCTCGGCAATCTTGATTCCAGCTTGTGTTTCTTCCAGTCCAGCGTTTCTCATGATGTACTCTGCATATAAGTTAAATAAGCAGGGTGACAATATACAGCCTCGACGTACTCCTTTTCCTATTTGGAACCAGTCTGTTGTTCCATGTCCAGTTCTAACTGTTGCTTCCTGACCTGCATACAAATTTCTCAAGAGGCAGATCAGGTGTTCTGGTATTCCCATCTCTTTCAGAATTTTCCACGGTTTATTGTGATCCACACAGTCAATGGCTTTGGCATAGTCAATAAAGCAGAAATAGATGTTTTTTTTGAACTCTCTTGCTTTTTACACGATCCAGCGGATGTTGGCAATTTGATCTCTGGTTCCTCTGCCTTTTCTAAAACCAGCTTGAACATCAAGAAGTTCACGGTTCATATATTGCTGAAGCCTGGCTTGGAGAATTTTGAGCATTACTTTACTAGCGTGTGAGATGAGTGCAATTGGCTATTCCAAATCCTGAAAGATGATGCTGTGAAAGTGCTGCACTCAATATGACAGCAAATTTGGAAAACTCAGCAGTGGCCACAGGACTGGAAAAGGTCAGTTTTCATTCCAATCCCAAAGAAAGGGAATGCCAAAGAATGCTCAAACTACTGCACAATTGCACTCATCTCACACGCTAGTAAAGTAATGCTCAAAATTCTCCAAGCCAGGCTTCAGCAATACATGAACCGTGAACTTCCTGATGTTGTACAACATAGTGATTCATTATCTCTATACATGTAAAAATGGTCACCATGAGTCTGTCACCATAAAATATATTCTATAATTATTGACTATATTCCCCACACTGTACATTTCATACCAGTTATTCATTTATTTTTCAACTGGAAGTTTTTACCTCTTAATCTCCTTCACCTATTTCTCTCCTCCCCCCACCCCTCCTTTCAGACAACCACCTGTTTTTTTTTTCTCTGTATGTATAATTTTGTCTCGTTTAGTTACATTTGTTCATTTGTTTCATTTATTAGATTCCACATGTAAGTGAAATCATACAGTGTTTGTCTTTCTGTGTCTGACTTATTTCACTAAACATAATACTCTCTAGGTCCATCCACATTGTTACAAATAGCATAATTTCATTCATTTGTATGACTGAGAAGTATTCCATTGTATATATATACCACATCTTATTTATCCATGTATCTGTTACTGGGCACTTAGGTTGCTTTCATATTTTGGCTGTTGTAAATAATGCTGCTGTGAACATTGAGGTGCAAATATCATTTTGAATTACTGTTTTCGTTTTCTTTGATATTTACCCAAGAGTGGAATTGCTGGATCGTAGGATAGTTCTATTTTTAGTTTTTTGGAGAAACCTCCATACTGTTTTCCATAATGGCTGCACCAGTTTACATTCCCACAGTGTAGGATTCCCTTTTCTCCACATCCTTGCCAACATTTGTTATCCTTTTGATGATAGCCATTTGACAGGTATGAGGTGATCTCATTATGGTCTTGATTTGCGTTTCTCTGATGATTAACAGTGTTGAGCATATTTTTTCATATGTCTGTTGGCCATCTGTGTATCTTCTTTGGAAAAATATCTATTCAGGTCTTCTGCCCATTTTTGCATTAGGTTCTTCATTTTTTGATATGAGTTGTATGAAGTGGAGTGAAAGTCACTCAGTCGTGTCCAACTCTGTGACCCCATGGGCTATACAGTCCATGGAATTCTCCAGGCCAGAATACTAGAGTGGGTAGCCTTTGCCTTCTACAGGGGATCTTCCCAATCCAGGGCTCGAACCCAGGTCTTCTGCATTGCAGGTGGATTCTTTACCAGCTGAGCCACACAAGGGAAGCCCAAGAATACTGAAGTGGGTAGCCTATCCCTTCTCCAGCCGATCTTCCCAACCCAGGAGTAGAACCAGGGTCGCCTGCATTGCAGGCGGATTCTTTACCAACTGAGCTATGAAAGAAGCCCGACTTGTTTTTATAAATATTGGATATTAAGTCCTTGTCAGTAATATCCTTTGCAAAAATTTTCTCTGATCCAGTAGGTTGTTCTTTTGTTTTGTATATGGTTTCCTTTGCTGTGCAAAAGCTTTTAAGTTCAATTAGGTCTCATTTGCTTGTTTTTGCTTTTATTTTTTTGTCTTAGGAGACAGATCCCAAAAAGTATTGCTGTGATTCATGTCAAAGAGTGTTCTGCCTGTTTTCCTCTAGGAGTTTTATAGTATCTAGTCTTACATTGCCTTATGGAGAAGGCGATGGCACCCCACTCCAGTACTCTTGCCTGGAAGATCCCATGGACAAAGGAGCCTAGTAGGCTGCAGTCCATGGGGTCACTAAGAGTTGGACATGACTGAGCGACTTCACTTTCACTTTTCACTTTCATGCACTGGAGAAGGAAATGGCAACCCACTCCAGTGTTCTTACCTGGAGAATCCCAGGGACGGGGGTGCCTGGTGGGCTGCCGTCTATGAGGTTGCCCAGAGTTGGACACAACTGAAGTGACTTAGCAGTCTTACATTTAGGTCATTAATCCATTTTGGGCTTATTTTTTAATGTTCTGTGAGAAAATGTTCTAATTTCTTTGACATGCAGCTGTCCAGTATTCCTAGTACCACTTATTAAAGAGACTGTTTTCTCTGTTGTATATTCTTACTTGCTTTGTCATAGATGGACGATAAGTACTTGGGTTTATTTCTGGACTTTCTCGTCTGTTCTAGTGATCCATGTATCTGTTCTTAATGCCAGTACCATATTGAGTTTTTTTGTGTTTTTTTTTTTGCTACACCCCATGGCTGGAAAAGGAGTATGTCAAGGCTGTATATTGTCACCCTGCTTATTTAACCTATATGCATAGTACATCATGAGAAACGCTGGGCTGGAAGAACTGAACTGAACTGATGGCATTCAGAATCTTCTCTGACCAGGGATCGAACCCAAGCCCCCTGTAGTGAAAGGGCGGTATCAGGTGTCTTAACCACTGGACTGCCAGGGAAGTGCATTGATGACTATAGCTTTGTGGTATAGTCTGAAGCCAGGGAGTGTGAAACCTCTAGCTTTCTTTTTTATTTTTTTTTCCTCAAGATTACTTTGGTCTTTTGTGGTTTCACATAAATTTCAGGATTATTTATTCTTTGGGTGAATTTATTGTTGGGTAAACAATGTCATATATTTCACTTTTTTGTAGGTTCTTTTAGTTTTTTTTTTTTAATTAATTTTTATTGGAGTATAATTGCTTTACAGTGTTGTATTGGTTTCTCCAGTACAGCAAAACGAATGAGCTATATACACATAGCCCCTCTTTTTTCTTTTATTTCTTTACCTGTCATGTAT
Organism: Bos grunniens; assembly: GCF_055505025.1. Taxonomy (NCBI): domain Eukaryota; kingdom Metazoa; phylum Chordata; class Mammalia; order Artiodactyla; family Bovidae; genus Bos; species Bos grunniens. The sequence continues at coordinate 141,883,289 of NC_141194.1, forward strand.
TTTGATAGAGCTTGCATTAAATCTGTAGATTGCTTTGGGTTGTATGGATATTTTAGCGATATTAATTCTTCCAATCCAAGAACATAGATTATCTTTCCATTTCTTTGTATAATTTTTAAATTCCTTCAGCAGTGTTTTATAGTTTTCAGAGTATAGGTCTTTCACTTGATGAAAGCTTATTTCACTTCCTTTGGTGAAACCAAACCTCCTTGGTTAAGATTATTCTTAGGTATTCTTTTTAATGCTATTTCAAATTTTATTCTTTTTAATGCTATTTTAAATGGGATTGTTTTCTTGCTTTCTCTGATAGCTTATTATTAAGTGTATAGAAAAGAAACACATTTCTATATATTAATCTTGAATCCTGAAACTGTACTGAATTCATTTATTAGTTCTAATAGATTTTTGGTGGAGACTTTAAAGTTATCTTTTCTAAAAAATTGAGGAGTAGTTGATACACAATATTATATGTTTTAGGTGTACAACATAGTGATTCGCAATTTTTAAAGGTTGTACTCCACTATAGTTCTTATGAAATATTGGCTGTATTCCCTGTGCTGTACAATGTATCCTTGTAGCTTATTTATTTTATACATAGTAGTTTGTACTTGTTAATCCACTACCCCTATCTTGTCCCTCTCTCTTGTCTCTCCTCACGGATAACCACTAGGTTATTGTCTATATCTGTGAGGCTTCTTTTTTGGTTATATTCAATAGTTTGTTTTCATTTTTAGATTCCACATATAAGTGGCATCATACACTATCTGCCTTTCTCTGTCCTACTTATTTATTTCACTGAACATAATACCCTCCAAGTCCATCCATGTTGTTGCAGATGGCAAAATTTCATTCTTTTTAATGTTGAGTAGTATTCTGTTGTATGTATATACCATATCTTCTTTATCCATGCCTATGTTGATGGACACTTAACGTTCCTTCCATATCTTGGCTGTTGTGAATAATGCTGGTATGAACATTGGGGTGCATGTATCTTTTGGGATTAGTTTTTCTTTTTTTTAAATATATACCTGGGATTGAAATTTCGGGGTCTTATGGTAGTTCAGTTTTTAAGTTTTTGAGAAACCTCCATACTCTTTTCTGCAGTGGCTGCACCAACTTACATTCCCAGCAACAGTGTGCAAGTGTTCTCTTTTCTCCACAAGCTTACCATCATTTGTTATTTGTAGTCTTTTTGATGATAGCCATTCTGACATGTGTGAGGTGATATCTCATTGTAGTTTTGGTTTGCATTTCTCTTGTGATTAGTGATGTCTGTTTTATTGAGGTGTAGTTGATTTCAAATATTCTATTAGTTTCAGATGTGCAACATACTGACTGAAAATTTTTATAGATTATTCTTCATTTAAAGTTATTATAAGATATTGGCTGTATTCCTGCTGCTGTAAAATAAATACATCCTTTTTAATTTTCCCATTCAGTTTCATTACTAGTAATTGATCTGTTCAAATTTTCTATTTCTTCTTGCTTCAGTCTTGGTAGACTGTACATTTCTAGGAATTTGTTAATTTCTTCTAGGTTATCCATTTTATTGATGTCTAATTAATTGTTCATAGTAGTCTCTTATGATCCTTTGTATTTCTGTGGTGTTGATTGTAACTTCTTTTTCATTTCTGATTTTATAGATTTGGACCCTCTTTTTCTTGATGAGTCTGGCTAAAGATTTATATATTTTATTTACTTTTTCAAAGAATCAACTCTTATTTGCATTGCTATTTTATATATTTTAAAATATATTTCATTTATTTCTTCTCTGATTTTTGTGATTTCTCCCTTGTACTAACTTTGGGTTTTGTTAGTTCTCCTTTTTCTAGTTCCTTTAGGTGTGCAGATAGGTTGCTTATGTGAGATTTTTCTTATTTCCTGAGGAAAGCTTGAATTACTACAAACCTCCCTCTGAAAACTGCTTTTAGTACATCCCATAGATTTTGGATTATTGTGTTTTCATTTTTGTTTGTTGCCGGGTTTGTTTGTTTGTTTGTTTGTTTTTCATCTTTGATTTCTTCAATGACTCATTCACTGTTTGGTAGCATTTTGTCTAGCCTCCATGTACTTGTGTTTTTTTGAAGCTTTTTTCCTTGCAGTTGATTTCTAGTCTCACAGCATTGTAGTTGGAAAAGATGCTTGATACCATTTCAGTTTTCTTAAATTTATTGACACTTGTTTTGTAGAGAATGTTCCACGTGCACAAGAGAATGTGTTCAGTTCACTTCAGTTGCTCAGTCGTGTTTGATACTTTGCAATCCCATGGACTGCAGTACGCCAGGCCTCCCTGTCCATTGCCAACTCCCGGAGTTTACTCAAACTAATGTCCATTGAGTTGGTGATGCCATCCAACCATTTCATCCTCTTTCATTCCCGTCACCTCCTGCCTTCAATCTTTCTGAGCATCAGGGTCTTTTCCAATGAGTCAGTTCTTCCCATCAGGTGGCCAAAGTATTGGAGTTTCAGCTTCAGCATCAGTCCTTCCAATGAATATTCAGGACTGATTTCCTTTAGGATGGACTGCTTGGATCTCCTTGTAGTCCAAGGGACTCTCAAGAGTCTTCTCCAACACCACAGTTCAAAAGCATTGATTCTTCTGCACTCAGCTTTTATAATCCAACTCTCAGGTCCTTACATGACTACTGGAAAAACCAGAGTTTTGACTAGACAACCCTTTGTTGGCAAAGTAATGTCTCTGCTTTTGAATATGCTGTTTAGATTGGTCATAACTTTTCTTCCAAGGAACAAGCGTCTTTTAATTTCATGGCTGCAATCGCCATCTGCAGTGATTTTGGAGCCCCCCAAAATAAAGTCTGCCACCGTTTCCACTGTTTCCCCATCTATTTGCCATGAAGTGATGGGACCAGATGCCATGATCTTAGTTTTCTGAATGTTGAGCTTTAAGCCAACTTTTTCACTCTCCTGTTTCACTTTCATCAAGAGGCTCTTTATTTCTTCTTCACTTTCTGCCATAAGGGTGGTGTCATCTGCATATCTGAGATTATTGATATTTCTCCTGGCAATCTTGATTCCAGCTTGTGCTTCATCCAGCCCGATGTTTCTCATGATGTACTCTGCGTATAAGTTAAATAAGCAGGGTGACAATATATAGCATTGACAAACTCCTTTCCCGATTTGAAACCAGTCTGTTGTTCCGTGTCCAGTTCTGACTGTTGCTTCCTGATCTGCATACAGATTTCCCAGGAAGCAGGTCAGGTGGTCTGGTATTCCCATCTCTTTAACAATCTTCCACAGTTATTGTGATCCACACAGTCAAAGGCTTTGGCATAGTCATTAAAGCAGAAATAGATGTTTATCTGGAACTCCCTTGCTTTTTTGATGATCCAATGGATATTGGCTATTTGATCTCTGGTTGAAAGTTCATGGTTCACGCACTGTTGAAGGCTGGCTTGGAGAATTTTGAGCATTACTTTGCTAGCGTGTGAGATGAGAGCAATTGTGCGGTAGTTTGAGCGTTCTTTGGCATTGCTTTTCTTTGGGATTGGAATGAAAACTGACCTTTTCCAGTCCTGTGGCCACTGCTGAGTTTTCCAAATTTGCTGGCATATAAGTGCAGCACTTTCACAGCATCATATTTCAGGATTTGAAATAGCTCAACTGGAATTCCATCACCTCCACTAGCTTTGTTTGTAGTGATGCTTCCTAAGTCCCACTTGACTTCACATTCCAGGATGCCTGGCTCGAGGTGAGTGATCACACCATCATCTTCATCTGGGTCATGAAGAACGTTTTTGTTTAGTTCTTCCATGTATTCTTGCCACCTCTACTTAATATTTTCTGCTTCTATTAGGTCATTACCATCTCTGTCTTTTATTGTGCCCATCTTTGCATGAAACGTTCCCTTGGTATCTCTAATTTTCTTTTTAAAATTTTGTTATTTTTATTTGTAATGTTATTGATGTATAGTTGTATAATATTATACTGGTTTTAGGTGTACAACTCATGATGCATCATTTGTATACATTGTGCAGGGATTACAACAATAAGTTTAGTTATCCTGTGCCACCATACAAGGTAATACAATAATATTAACTACAATACCTGTGCTGTATATTACATCCCCATGACATGTTTTTTTAAATTAATTTATTTATTTTACTTTACAATATTGTATTGGTTTTTGCCATACATTGAATTGAATCTTCTGTGAGTGTACATGTGTTCCCCATCCTGAACCTCCCTCACACCTCCCTCCCCATCCCATCCCTCTGGGTCATCCCAGTGCAACAGCCCCGAGCACCCTGTATCATGCATCAAACCTGGCCTGAAGATTTGTTTCACATACGATATTTTACATGTTTCAATGCCATTCTCATATCTCGTATCATACCACCCTCGGCCTCTCCCACAGAGTCCAAAAGACTGTTCAATACATCTGTGTCTCTTGCTGTCTTGCATACAGGGTTATCGTTACCTTCTTTCTAAATTCCATATATATGTGTTAGTATACTGCACCTGACCTGCCTCTTGAGAAACTTATATGCAGGTCAGGAAGCAACAGTTAGAACTGAACATGCAACAACAGACTGGTTCCAAATAGGAAAAGGAGTACGTCAAGGCTGTATATTGTCACTGTGTTTATTTAACTTATATGCAGAGTACATCATGAGAAATGCTGGGCTGGAAGAAGCACAAGCTGGAATCAAGATTGCCAGGAGAAATATCAATAACCTCAGATATGCAGATGATACCACCCTTATGGCAGAAAGTGAAGAGGAACTAAAGAGCCTCTTGATGAAAGTGAAAGAGGAGAGTGAAAAAGTTGGCTTAAAGCTCAACATTCAGAAAACAAAGATCATGGCATCTGGTCCCACCACTTCATGGGAAATAGATGGGGAAACAGTGGATACAGTGTCAGACTTTATTTTTTTGGGCTCCAAAATCACTACACATGGTGATTGCAGCCATGAAATTAAAAGACGCTTACTCCTTGGAAGGAAAGTTATGACCAACCTAGACAGCATATTCAAAAGCAGAGACATTACTTTGCCAATAAAGGTCCGTCTAGTCAAGGCTATGGTTTTTCCTGTGGTCATGTATGGATGTGAGAGTTGGACTGTGAAGAAAGCTGAGCGCCAAAGAATTGATGCTTTTGAACTGTGGTGTTGGAGAAGACTCTTGAGACTCCCTTGGACTGCAAGGAGATCCAACCAGTCCATTCTAAAGGAGATCAGTCCTGGGTGTTCTTTGGAAGGAATGATGCTAAAGCTGAAACTCCAGTAGTTTAGCCACCTCCTGCGAAGAGTTGACTCATTGGAAAAGACTCTGATGCTGGGAGGGATTGGGGGAGGAGGAGAAGGGGACGACAGAGGATGAGATGGCTGGATGACATCACCAACTTGATGGACATGAGTTTGAGTGAACTCCGGGAGTTCGTGATGGACAGGGAGGCCTGGCGTGCTGCAATTCATGGGGTCGCAGAGTCGGACACGACTGAGTTGCTGAACTGAACTGAACTGATACTGTATTTGTGTTTTTCTTTCTGGCTTACTTCACTCTGTATAATAGGCTCCAGTCATCCACCTCATAGAACTGATTCAAATGTATTCTTTTTAATGACGGAATAATATTCCATTTTGTATATGTACCACAGCTTTCTTATCCATTCATCTGCTGATGGACATCTAGGTTGCTTCCATGTCCTGGCTATTATAAATAATGCTGTGATGAACATTGGGGTTCACGTGTCTCTTTGATTCTGGTTTCCTCAGTGTGTATGCCCAGCAGTGGGTTTGCTGGGTCATGTGGCAGTTCTATTTTCAGTTTTTTAAGGAATCTCCACACTGTTATCCCTAGTGGCTGTAGTAGTTTGCATTCTCACCAACAGTGAAAGAGGGTTCCCTTTTCTCCACACCCTCTCCAGCATTTATTATTTGTAGACTTTTGGATCGCAGCCATTCTGACTGGTGTGAAATGGTACCTCATTGTGGTTTTGATTTGCATTTCTCTGATAATGAGTGATGTTGAGCATCTTTTCATGTGTTTGTTAGCCATCTGTATGTCTTCTTTGGAGAAATGTCTGTTTAGTTATTTGGCCCACTTTTGATTGGGTCTTTTATTTTTCTGGAAATGTGCTGCAGGAGTTGTTTGTATATTTTTGAGATTAGTTCTTTGTCCGTTGCTTTGTTTGCTATTATTTTCTCCCATTCTGAAGGCTGTCTTTTCACCTTGCTTCGAGTTTCCTTTGTTGTGCAGAAGGTTTTAATTTTAATTAGGTCCCATTTGTTTATTTTTGCTTTTATTTCCCATATTCTGAAAAGTGGGTCATAGAGGATCCTGCTGTGATTTATGTCAGAGAGTGTTTTGCCTATGTTTTCCTCTAGGAGTTTTATAGTTTCTGGTCTTACATTTAGATCTTTAATCCATTTTGAGTTTATTTTTGTGTATGGTGTTAGAAAGTGTTCTAGTTTCATTCTTTTACATGTGGTTGACCAGTTTTCCCAGCACCACTTATTAAAGAGATTATCTTTTCTCCATTGTATATTCTTTCTTCCTTTGTCAAGATAAGATGTTCATAGGTGTGTGGATTTATCTCTGGGCTTTCTATTTTTTTCCATGAATCTATATTTCTGTCTTTGTACCAGTACCATACTGTCTTGATGACTGTGGCTTCATAGTAGAGCCTGAAGTCAGGCAGGTTCATTCCTTCAGTTCTGTCCTTCTTTCTCAAGATTTCTTTGGCTATTAAAAGTTTTTTGTATTTCCATACAAATTGTGAAATTATTTGTTCTAGTTCTCTGAAAAATATCATTGGTAGCTTGATAGGGATTGCACTGAATCTATAGATTGCTTTGGGTAGTATACTCATTTTCAGTATATTGATTCTTCCAATCCAAGCACTCGGTATATTTCTCCATCTATTAGTGTCCTCTTTGATTTCTTTCACCAGTGTTTTATAGCTTTCTATGTATGGGTCTTTTTGTTTCTTTAGGTAGATATATTCCTAAGTATTTTATTCTTTTCATTGAAATGGTGAATGGAATTGTTTCCTTAATTTCTGTTTTATCATTGTTAGTCTATAGGAATGCAAGGGATTTCTGTGTGTTAATTTTATATCCTGCAACTTTACTATATTCATTGATTAGCTCTAGTAATTTTCTGGTGGAGTCTTTAGGGTTTTCTATGTAGAGGATCATATAATCTGCAAACAGTGAGAGTTTTACTTCTTCTTTTCTAATCTGGATTCATTTTATTTCTTTTTCTGCTCTGATTGCTGAGGCCAAAACTTCCAAAACTGTTGAATAGTAGTGGTGAGAGTGGGCACCCTTGTCTTGTTCCTGACTTTAGGGGAAATCCTTTCAATGTTTCACCATTGAGGATAATGTTTGCTGTGGGTTTGTCATATATAGCTTTTATTATGTTGAGGTATGTTCCTTCTATTGCTGCTTTCTGGAGGGTTTTTATCATGAATGGATGTTGAATTTTGTCAAAGGCTTTCTCTGCATCTATTGAGATAATCATATGGTTTTTATTTTTCAACATGTTAATGTGGTATATTACATTGACTGATTTGTGGATATTGAAGAATCCTTGCATCCCTGGGATAAAGCCCACTTAGTCATGATGTATGATCTTTTTAATATGTTGTTGGATTCTATTTGCTAGAATTTTGTTAAGGATTTTTGCATCTACGTTCATCAGTGATATTGTCCTGTAGTTTTCTTTTTTGTGGCATCTTTGTCAGGTTTTGGTATTAGGGTGATGGTGGCCTCATAGAATGAGTTTGGAAGTTTACCTTCCTCTGCAATTTTCTGGAAGAGTTTGAGTAGGATAGGTGTTAGTTCTTCTTTAAATTTTCATAGAATTCAGCTGTGAAGCCGTCTGGTCTTGGGGTTTGTTTGTTGGAAGATATCTTGTTACAGTTTCAATTTCTGTGCTTGTGATGGGTCTGTTAAGATTTTCTGTTTCTTCCTGGTTCAGTTTTGGAAAGTTGTACTTTTCTAAGAATTTGTACATTTCTTCCAAGTTGTCCATTTTATTGGCATATAGTTGCTGATAATAGTCTCTTATGATCCTTTGTATTTCTGTGTTGTCTGTTGTGATCTCTCCATTTTCATTTCTAATTTTGTTGATTTGATTTTTCTCCCTTTGTTTCTTGATGAGTCTGGCTAAAGGTTTGTCAATTTTATTTATCCTCTCAAAGAACCACCTTTTGGTTTTGTTGATTTTTGCTATGGTGTCTTTTGTTTCTTTTGCATTAATTTCTGCCCTAATTTTTAAGATTTCTTTCCTTCTCCTAACCCTGGGTTTCATAATTTCTTTCTTTTCAAGTTGCTTTAGGTGTAGAGTTAGGTTATTTATTTGACTTTTTTCTTGTTTCTTGAGGTAAGCCTGTATTGCTATGAACCATCCCCTTAGTACTGCTTTTACAGTGTCCTGTAGGTTTTGGGTTGTTGTGTTTTCATTTTCATTTGTTTCTATGCATATTTTGATTTCTTTTTTGATTTCTTCTGTGATTTTTTAGTTGATCAGCAGCATGTTGTTCAGCCTCCATATGTTGGGATTTTTAATAGTTTTTTCTCCTGTAATTGAGATCTAATCTTACTGCATTGTGGTCAGAAAAGATGCGTGGAATGATTTCAATTTTTTTTTTAATTTACCAAGGCTAGATTTATGGCCCAAGATGTGGTCTATCCTGGAGAAAGTTCCGTGTGTACTTGAGAAAAAGGTGAAATTCATTGTTTTGGGATGAAATGTCCTATAGATATCAATTAGGTCTAACTATCTATTGTATCATTTAAAGTTTGTGTTTCTTTGTTAATTTTCTATTTAGTTCATCTATCCATAGGTGTGAGTGGGGTATTAAAGTCTCCCACTATTATTTTGTTATTGTTAATTTCCCCTTTCATACTTGTTAGCATTTGTCTTACATATTGTGGTGCTTCTATGTTGCTGCTGCTGCTAAGTCGCTTCAGTCATGTCCGACTCTGTGCGACCCCATAGATGGCCTCCTACCAGGCTCCTCTGTTCCTGGGATTCTCCAGGCAAGAACACTGGAGTGGGTTGCCATTTCCTTCTCCAATGCATGAAAGTGAAAAGTGAAAGTGAAGTTTCTCAGTTGTGTCCAACTCTTAGCGACCTCATGGACCCCAGTGTACCAGGCTCCTCCGTCCATGGGATTTTCCAGGCAAGAGTACTGGAATGTGGTGCCATTGCCTTCTCCGGCTCCTATGCTGGGTGCATATATATTTATGATTGTTATATCTTCTTCAATTGATCCTTTGATCATTATGCAGTGTCTTTCTTTGTCTCTTTTCACAGCCTTTGTTTTAAAGTCTATTTTATCTGATATGAGTATTGCTCCTCCTGCTTTCTTTTGGTCTCTATTTGCACAGAATATCTTTTTCCAACCCTTCACTTTCAGTCTGTATGTGTCCCTTGTCTCGAAGTGGGTCTCTTGTAGACAACATATATAGGGGTCTTGTTTTTGTATCCATTAAGCCAGTCTTTGTCTTTTGGTTGGGGCATTCAACCCATTTACATTTAAGGTAATTACTGATAAATATGATCCCATTGCCATTTACTTTATTGTTTTGGGTTCAAGTTTATACACCCTTTTTGTGTTTCCTGCCTAGAGAAGATCCTTTAGCATTTGTTGGAGAGCTGGTTTGGTGGTGCTGAATTCTCTCAGCTTTTGCATGTCTGTAAAGCTTTTGATTTCTCCTTCATATTTGAATGAGATCCTTGCTGGGTACAGTGATGTGGGCTGTAGGTTATTTTCTTTCATCACTTTAAGTATTCCCTGCCATTCCCTTCTGCCTGAAGAGTTTCTATTGAACGATCAGCTGTTATCCTTATGGGGATCCCCTTGTGTGTTATTTGTTGTTGTTCCCTTGCTGCTTTTAATATTTGTTCTTTGTGTTTGATCTTTGTTAATTTGATTAATATGTGTCTTGGGGTGTTTTGCCTTGGGTTTATCCTGTTTGGGACTCTCTGGGTTTCTTGGACTTGAGTGATTATTTCCTTCCCCATTTTAGGGAAGTTTTCAGCTATTATCTCCTCAAGTATTTTCTCATGGTCTTTCTTTTTGTCTTCTTCTTCTGTGACTCCTATGACTCGAATATTGGGGCGTTTAACATTGTCCCAGAGGTCTCTGAGGTTGTCTTCATTTCTTTTAATTCGTTTTTCTTTTTTCCTCTGATTCATTTATTTCTACCATTGTATCTTCTACCTCACTTATTGTATTTTCTGCCTCTGTTATTCTACTGTTGGTTCCCTCCAGAGTGTTTTGATCTAATTTATTGCATTATTCATTATATATTGACTCTTTTTTATTTCTTCTAGGTCATTGTTAAACCTTTCTTGCATCTTCTCAATCCTTGTCTCCAGGCTATTTATCTGTAACTCCAATTTGTTTTCAATATTTTGGATCATTTTTGCTATCATTATTTGGAATTCTTCATCAGGTAGATTCCCTATCTCTTCCTCTTTTGTTTGATTTGGTGGGCATTTATCCTGTTCCTTTACCTGCTGGGTATTTCTCTGTCTTTTCATCTTGTTTATATTGCTGTGTTTGGGGTGGCTTTTGTGGCAGTTGGTGGTTCCTCTTTATTGTGGAGGTTCCTGACTGTGGGTGGGGCTGGACGCATGGCTTGTCAAGGTTTCCTGGTTAGGAAAGCATATGTCAGTGTTCTGATGGGTCGAGCTGGATTTCTTCTCTCTGGAGTGCAGTGAAGTGTCCAGTAATGAGTTTTGAGATGTCAGTGGGTTTGGTGTGACTTTGGGCAGCCTGTATATTGAGGCTCAGGGTTATGTTCCTGTGTTGCTGGAGAATTTGCATGGTATGTCTTGCTCTGGAACTTGTCTGCCCTTGGGTGGTGCTTGGTTTCAGTGTAGGTGTGGAGGCGTTTGATAAGCTCCTATTGATTAATGTTCCCTGGATTCAGGAGTTTTCTGGTGTTCTCAGGATTTGGACTTAAGCCTCCTGCCTCTGGTTTTCAGTATTATTCTTACAGTAGCCTCAAGACTTCTCCATCTATAGAGCACTGATGATAAAACATCTAAGTTAATGATGAAACGTTTCTCCACAGTGAGGGACACCTGGAGAATTACACAGAGTTACATGGAGAAGAGAAGAGGGAGGAGGGAGATAGAAGTGACCAGGAGGAGAAGAGGGGGAATCAAAAGGGGAGAGAGCAAGCTAGCCAGTAATCAGTTCCCTATGTGCTGTCCACAGTCTGGACCCCTCAGAGATGTTCATGGAGTTACACAGAGAAGAGAAGAGGGGGGAAGGAGACAGAGGTGGCCAGGATGATAAAAGGGGGAATTAAAAGGAGAGAGACAGATCCAGCCAGTAATCAGTTCCCTAAGTGTTCTCCACAGCCCAGAACACACAAAGAGATTCACCTAGTTGGGTAGAGAAGGAAAGGGGGAGGGGGGAGATAGAGGCGACCTGGTGGAGAAAAAGGAGAGTCCAAAGGGGGAGAGAGCAGTCAGGCCAGTGATTTCGCTCCCAAGTAAAAATGGGTACTGAAGATTGGGTTCTTAAAGTTACAAAGTTGATAACAAATACCAAAAAGCAAAGATTAAAAATTTTGATTAGTGGTTATATTCTCAAAAATACAATATTAAAAAAAAAAACAAAAACAAAAATGAAACAAAACAAAAGCAAAACACAAAGTCACAGAAATTATAATATATATATATGAAGTTTGCTTTAAAAATAGGGCCTTTCTTTTTTTATTCCCCTAAGGTAATAGTAGGTTATAAAAATGAAAATTAAATGAGTAATGGGGACTTAAAAATAACAAAAAAAGTAAAATAATAAAATTAAAATAAAATGAAACAAAAAAATTTTTTTAATTTAAAAATGATAAAAGTAAAAATATATCTAAGACTTTCCCTGGAGCTGTTGTGGACAGTGTGGGGTCAGTTCATTTTCAGATAGTTTCTTGGTCTGGCTTGTACTTCTCACTGTCTATGGATAGGCCCCTTCCTATGTATCGGTGCTAACTACAGGATTTTAATCTATTGCACCTGCCACTTCCAAAGTGGTTCCCTCTGTTTATGTTAGCTTCTTCTGTTTGCTGGTCTCTTCAGTGTCTAATTTCCGCCCTGATACAAGGGGTGCAGTGGTGGTCACTTTTTTTTTAGGCTCGCTTGTTCAGTCGTGCTTTGGGGAGGGAGGAACACTGCAAACAAATATCACTGCGTGTGTTCAGTTATTAAGCCACACTGGGTTTGCTCCGCTCACGGCGTGTGTGCTTTCCCAGTCTACACTGTTCAGACTCTAGGTTTCTTTGCCAGGAACTGTCTGATGCGGGCCCTGGTTTGCATGCACTTCCCAGGTCTAAGCTGCTCAGGTTCAGGTTCTCGGGTACTCTGCAAAGGCGCAGACTTGGTTGGGCCTGCTTTTGCGCCCGTCCCAGGTCCGAGCAGCTCAGGTGACCAGGTCCTTGGCGCGCGTAGTCGCCCCCAGTTGAAGGCTGTGACTTATCCCCTCCTCTGTCCCAGCCGCTCGGTTTTTTGGGTGTACAACGGGCGCGCCTTCTCTCTTCTGGGAAGCTGATCTCTGGCTGCGACCCTCCCGGTGCATGTCGACCATCCACAATCCCAAGAAGTCTTGGTTAGCAATGAAATCTGCTTGCAGTTTGGTATAGGATGCCTCTCTGAGGCTGCGATTGCCCCGTTCCAGCTCTGGCTGCCCTCGCCTGCCTGTCTCCAGTGGGGTATGGACTGGTCCGCAGCCAGCTAGCTCTGCTCAGTCCTTTGTTCTGTGAGCTTGCCTAGAGGTGGTTAGGGCTTTTTGCAGGATCACAGGATAACTATCCCACAGTCTGGGTTGCTATCTCAAGCTAGTTCCCTCAGATTGCCCTCAGGGCATTCAGGCCTGGTCCTTATCCTAAGCAATGCCATCCACCTCTCCCTGTCCCTCCGCTGCTTGCTGGTGGGGGATGCGAGCCTCTGGGCTGTCGCACCACTGGGAGTTGCTGTTGGGCACATAATCTGTGGGTTTTAATTATTTATTTTTTCTCCCTGTTATTTTGCCCTCTGAGATTCCAAGGCTCCCCACAGACCCACCAGAGAGAGTATTTCCTGATGTTTGGAAACCTCTCTTTTTTAAGACTCCCTTCCCTTGACGGATCTACGTCCCTACCTCTTTTGTCTCTCTTTTTATCTTTTATATTTTGTCCTACCTCCTTTTGAAGACAATGGTCTGCTTTTCTGGGTGCCTGATGTCCTCTGCCAGCATTCAGAAGTTGTTCTGTGGAATTTGCTCAGCGCTCGAATGTTATTTCAATGAATTTGTGGGGGAGAAAGTGGTCTCCCAGTCCTATTCCTCCACCATCTTAGGACCGCCCCCTCTAATTTTCTTGAAGAGAGCTCTAGTTTTTCCCATTCTATTGTTTTCCTCTATTTCTTTGCATTGATTGCTGAGGAAGTCTTTCTTATCTCTCCTTGCTATTCTTTGGAACTCTGCATTCAAATGGGTATATCTTTCCTTTTCTCCTTTGCCTTTCACTTCTCTTCTTTTCATAGCTGTTTCTAAGGCCTCCTCAGACAACCACTTTGCCTTTTTCATTTTTTTTCCCTTGGGGATGGTCTTGATCCCTCCTTCCTGTACAATATCATGAACCTCTGTCCATAGATCTTCAGGCACTCTGTCTATCAGATCTAATCCCTTGAATCTATTTGTCACTTCCACTGTATAATTGTAAGGGATTTAATTTAGGTCATATCTGAATGGTGTAGTGCTTTTCCCTACTCTCTTCAATTTAAGTCTGAATGTGCCAATAAGGAGTTTATGGTCTGTGCCACAGTCAGCTCCCAGTCTTGTTTCTGCTGACTGTATAGAACTCCTCTGCTGCAAAGAATATAATCAGTCTGATTTCAGTATTGCCCATCTGGTGATGTCCATGTGTAGAGTCTTCTTTTGTGTTGTTGGAAGAGGGTGTTTGCTATGACCAGTGCATTGTCTTGGCAAAACTCTGTTAGCCTTTGCCCTGCTTCATTCTGTACTCCAAGGCCAAATTTGCCTGTTACTCCAGGTATTTCTTGACTTTCCACTTTTGCATTCCAGTCCCTTATAATGAAAAGGACATCTTTTTTTGGGTGTTAGTTCTAGAAGGTCTTGTAGTTCTTCATAGAACTGTTCAACTTCAGCTTCTTCAGCATTACTGGTCAGGGCATAGACTTGGATTACTGTGATATTGAATGGTTTGCCTTGGAAACAAACGGAGATCATTCTGTCGTTTTTGAGATTTCATCCACGTACTTCCTTTCGGACTCCTTTGTTGACTATGATGGCTACTCCATTTCTTTTAAGGGATTCCTGCCCACAGTAGTAGATATAATGGTCATCCAAGCTAAATTCACCCATTCCAGTCCACCTTAGTTTATTGATTCCTAAAATGTCGACATTCCTAAAATGTCAACGTGTATTCTGCTGCTTTTGGATGGGATGCTCTATCAGTCCATTAAGTCTAATATGTCATTTGAGATCAGTGTTTCCTTATTGATTTTCTGTCTGGATGATCTGTCCGGTGATGTAAGTGGGGTGTCACAGTCCTGAATATCATGTTTACTGTCAGTTTCTCCTTTATGTTTGTTAGTACCTACTGTATGTATTTTAGGTGCTCTTATGTTGGGTGTCTATATATTTATAGTTGTTACATCTTCTTGAGTTGATTCTATGTTAATTATGTAATGTCTGTCTCTTGTTACGGTCTCTGTTTGAAAGACTAAGTTTATCTGATACAAGTGTTCCTATCCCAGCTTTCTTTTGATTTACATTTGCATGGGATACCTTTTTGCATCCTCTCACTTTTTGTCTGAGTATTTAGATCAGCAGGGAGACTCCTGTAGGCAGCGTGTATGTGGGATTTGTTTCTGTGTCCAGTCAGCCACTCTGTGTCTTTTAATTGAAGCATTTATTCCATGTATATTTACGTAATTATTGGTAGGTACATATTTACTGCCATTTTGTTAATTCTTTTCTTTTTGTTCTTTTCTTCTTCTTTGCTCTCTTCCTTTGTGATTTGATGGCTTTCTTTAGTGTTATGTTTGGATTCCTTTCTCTTTTGTTGTATGTGTGTCCATTATAGATTTTTGGTTTGTGGTTACCATGAGGTTTATATAGCTAGTGTATTCGGTTATGCTTACATATACATATGTTTGTATATGTATTCTTTTTCAGATTCTTTCCATTATAGTTTATTATATGATAATGACTAGCCTTCCCTGTGCTATACAGTAAATCCTTGTTTTTTTAATCTGTTTTATATATGGTAGTGTGCATCTGTTAATCCCATACTCCCAACTTATTCCCCCTCCTCAGAAACCATAAATTTGTTTTCTACCTCTGTGAATCTGTTTCTGTTTTGTAAAAAAGTTCATTTGTACTGTTTTGTGATTCTGCATGTAAAGTGATATCTTATAATGTTTGTCTTTGTTGGAATTAATTCACTTTGCCTAATACTATCCAGGTCCACCCACATGGTTACAAATGGCAGAATTTCCTTCTTTTTATGGCTGAGTAATATTCCATTGTGTACACATACAATGGAATCTTTGTATCTTTATCCATTCATCTTTATCCATTCATCTGTTGATGAACACTTAGAGTGCTTCCATGTTTTAGCTGTTGTAAACAGTGCCATTATGAACATTGGTGTATGTGTATCTTTTCTACTTAGAATTTTGCTCTTTTCTAGATATATGCCCAGATGTTTGATAAGCAGTGTTGAGAATCTTTTCATGTGCTTGATGGCCGTCTATATGTCTTCTTTGAAGAAATATCTGGGCTTAATTTAAAAAATACAGAAATAGCTCATACAACTTAATAACAACAGCAACAAAAACCCAACCCAATCAAAAAAGGGGCAGAAGACCAAAACAGAGATTTCTCCAAAGAAGACACGTCTGTGTGTGTGCACCTTTGTGTCTAACTCTTTGTGACCCCATGAATTCTTGTCTTGGAGATTCCATGCACAGAGAAGCCTGACAGGCTACAGTCCCATACATTCACAATGAGTTGGACACGATAGAGCACATATGTGCCCACACACACACACGTCTTCTTTGGAGAAATGTCAATTTAGGTCGTCTCATTTTTTGATTGAGTTGTTTTGTCATTGTTATTGAGTTGTATGAGCTGTTTGCATATTTTGAAAATTAAGCTCTTGTCAATTGCATCATTCGCGAATACTTTCTTCTGTTTCATAAACCTATGGACTTTCGTTTTCTTTATGGCTTCCTTTGCTGTGTAAAAGCTTATAACTTTACTTTTTATTCTTTTCTTATTTGTGTTAATAGCCTTTTCTTTTTTGCTTAGAGAAGTTCCTTTAATATTTCTTGTAAATCATGTTTAGTGGTGTTGAACACTTAGCTTTACTTGTCTCTAAAAGTCTTTATCTCTTCTTCAACTCTGAATGATAGCTTTTCCAGGTAGAGTATTCTTTGCTGTAGATTTTCCCCCTTTGGTCACATTAAATACACTCTGTCACTTCCTCTGGTCATCAGAGCTATATGCTCCAGGAGTGCTTTCTATACGGGCTGTATGAGCCCTTCCGTTGTGGTGGGCTGAGTACCATGGGTGGACCCCTGGTCTGGTGGTTACCAGGCATTGCCTAGTGCATAGGCTGCTGGCCCACCGGTGTTTGGGGCTGGGTCCTGGGACCTCTGGTGGGCAAGCGTGGTTCTTGGGTGACTGGGGACTCAGAAGCTCCTATGGCAAATGACTTGTTGCTGAGTGAGGCTGTGACCCTGCCTGGCTAGCGGCTTGCTTTGGGGTGTGCCAGGATTAGTGCCAATAGACTGGGGGGAGGGCTGGGTCACAGTACTAATAATCTAGAGGGAGGATTTCAAACTGGCCCTTGCCAGCAGCAGAGTGCTCACGGTCCAACGAGCACCTTAAAATGGCTGCTGCCAGCATCTGTGTCCCCAGGGTGAGCTGTAGTTGTTTCCTGCCTCTTTAGGAGATTCTCCAGATCAACAGGTAGGTCTGATCGAGGCTCCTTTCAAATCACTGCTTCTGCCCTGGGTCCCAGAGCATGTGAGACTTTGGGTTCACCCTTTCAGAGTGGAGTCTCAATTTCTCACAGCTCCAGGTCTCCTGAAAGGAAGCCCTGCTGGTCTTCAAAGCCAAATGTTCTGAGAGCTTATCTTCCCAGCACAGGACCCCAGGCTAGGAAATCTAGTGTGCTCAGACCCCTTGCTTCTTGTGGTGAATCTCTTCAATTATAATTATCCTCCTGTGTATTGGTTGCCTGGTGGCTCAGATGGTTAAGAATCCACCTGCAATGCAGGAGACCTGGGTTTGACTCCTGGGTTGGGAAGATCCCCTGGAGGAGGGCTTGGCAATCCAATCCAGTTTTCTTGCCTGGAGAATCCCCATGGACAGAGGAGCCTGGTGGGATCCAGTCCATGGCGTCCCAAAGAGTAGGACACAGCTGAGTGACTAAGTCCAGGACGTATGAGTTGCTGACCTGTGGGTGTGAGTCTTGACTATACCCCTTCTCCACCCTTCCTGTCCATCTTATTGTGTCTCCTTCTTTATATCTGTAGCTGTGGAAGATCTTGTCTGGTCATCTTTCAGGTCATTCTCATCAATAGCCTCTCTGTATATAGTTGTAATTTTGGTGTGCCCAAGGGAGGAAGTAAGCTCAGAGTTTTCTTATGCTGTTATCTTGGCTACTCTCTGAGTAAATATCTTAAATAGTGAGAAATGTACAACATATATTTCATTTCATGCATAATGTCAAATGCTGAATATTTGTAATTATTCCCCCTCAGACAGGAGCTTGCAAGATGCATGGGAGTGACTGAACATAGAATACTGGTGAGTAAACAAAAAAAGCACTTTGGCGTAACAGCCATTCTAAAACCCACTTCAGGAACTGGATACCTTATCCTGGACATTCTCACTTTGGTTTGTGTTTGTAGCCTGCATTATGTTTGGGAAATAAGATTGGAACTTCTGGGACTTTGGGGCCAGAATAGATACCTCTTCAGTAAAGTAAACTCCTTCTAACACTGATTTCCTTTAGGGGGCAATTCTCTGTGGACTCATGTTGGGACTGAGTCTGACTTGGGAATTATTTAAATTAATGCACCAGATAGCTGGGTTTTAAGGGGGTCCACCGCTTGAGTGGCAACTCACTCCAATATTCTTGCCTGGAGAATCCCCATGGACAGAGGAGCCTGGTGGGCTACAGTCCATGGGGTCACAAAGCGTCAGACACGACTGAGCGACTAAGCATGCAAGGGGTCCAAGTATAGTAAATTATTTAAAATATTTAAGCCAGGCATGAGCTCTTTCTGCAAGGAGTGAATTTTCAAGTATTCAGGCATTTGGGTAAGGGAATAATTCACCTCAGGACGCAACATATGAGCAACAAATGTACGTTTAGTTTAGCTGAGACTGATGGGGAGGGGCATGATTTAAAATTCCAAGTGCTGGATCCTCCTGCTGTTGTTTTTGTGTGTTTGGTAGAGCAACGCAGGAGACACAAGAGACGTGGGGTCCATCCCTATTTTAGGAAGACCTCCTGGAGTAGGAAATGGCAACCTGCTTCAGTATTCTTGCCTGGAAAATACCGTGGACAGAGGAGCCTGGCAGGCTCTGTGGGGTTGCAAAGAGTCAGACACAACTGAGCACACCCATACTCACACTCACAACAGTGTAGAGTTTCAGCTGTAATTTTAATTTTCTCAAATTGTTTGAAGTGCAGCCTGAAAACATTGCTAACAAAGTAGGTTGTGCATTATGATGGAGATGAAGGAAAGGTTTGCAACCCTTAGGAATTTCTCTAAATATATATATTTTAAAAAGTTGAGTAAATTTCCACTGACCTAGAAAGGTGAGTTTGAGAAAATTGGACACTATTACTATATTTATTGGAGATACTGCATATATGCAACATTATGAAACTACCCGATGTATGAGTGAATATTATTTTGAGCAATTTCTAATGTCTAAGGATTTTTTTCTGCCCTTTTCATACTATTTTCAGGGATTGGTTTTGAAGAATTTCTCTCTGATGGCCCATGGTCCATGGCTCTCAACCATGGACTTGTGTTAATTTGTGTTAACATTACTTGTGTTAATTTGAAGTACTTGCCCATTTACCTAGATGGTAATGACTACTTGGTACCTCCAGGCACAGAAACTGAATATTTGTTCTTAGAACAGAGTAAGTTGTATCAAGGGAATATTTTTTTAAAGTATAAAATTAAGAAAGGAAGGAAGAAAAATCAGGAAGGTTTTATTATTTGCTTTGCTGCAGAGTCCCTGTGTGAGGGCAGTGATGGATGCGGGCTGCAGACCTGGTCGGGGTGGGGGTGCGGGTGGGGGTCTGCAAAGCAAGGCTGGGAGCCCGAGGCCAGGGGCTGGGCTCACAGTCAGGTCTGGCCAGGGCTTGGGAGGCCCAGGCGTCTGCTCTCTCATGAAGACAAAGCAAGTTCACTGGGAAAGAAAACCTGAAGTTTTGGTGACATGCTTCTCCGGGGTTTACATAGTGGTCTCTTAGTGGAGTTCTGAAGGGGAACAGGACCCACAGGAAACAAATAAGGGAAAAGAGAGAATGTTCCCATCTATTTCCAAATTCTGTGGCACGAATTTCCCAAAGAAATATTTAATGCACACCTCCCCTTGTTTTCACATACAGCAAGAGTTACTCTATGAAAGCAGTACTGGGAATATGGAAGTAGTAGCCACCAGCACTTCAGTTAGCCAGTTTTGCATTTTGCTTATCTTTATGCAGATTTGATCCCTGGTACACTCTATCCCCCCCTCCAAAATGAGCTCTATTAATGTGGCTCCTTAAGACTACCTATTCATGCATCAGAAGGGCCCAGATACTAAGATGGGAGAGGAAAAATGAGGCGATAGAGAGAGGAGGCCTTTGGTTTCATGTAAAACTTGCAGAGTGAAAACATCCAAAAACATTAAATATGATGTAATTCCAACAAGTGGGATGCTGAGGGAGCAGTGGCACCCACAGCACAGGTTTTTCTATTAGTTGTTGAAAGTTGGCTCATATTTCGGAAGGAGCCATTTTGTGAATCCTGACCCACGTGTTTGTCAATTCTCTTCCTAATATGCAGGTTGCATGCTCTTGCCTTAATCATGAGGGGACAATGAGGCTCTCCTGGTTGAGAGGCAGCACCTAGAGAACAGGGCTGTGCTGGGCATGAGAGACTCTGGTCCAAGGTCCTGCAGCCGCACCCAGAGCAGAAGGAGCTGACTGGGTCCTGAGCCTGGGCAAATTTGGAGGGCGGGGCAGGGTGGAGAGTGCAGAGCTGAGAAAGGCAACAGTGGTTGCGTCCTCCCCGCCATCTCTTGGCCGGCCGAGATTTTAAGAATGTTAGTCAATTTGGGCCGACTTTGTTTCACGGACAGAGGAGCCTGGCAGGCTGCAGTCCATAGGGTCGCCCAGAGTCGGACGGACTGAAGCCACTAAGCAGCAGCAGTCTAAACCTCTCTGATCTGCAGTCTGGTACTGAGGCTGTGTCCAGGGCTTCCACTCCACTGGTGTCAGCAGACGAACCACAGAGTCCCTGGGCCCCCACGACCAAACCTCACTGACAACACCAGCTCCGTCTCTATAACCGTCGCAGCAGTCCCTGAGGACAGCTTTTATTTACAAACCCAGCCCGTGCCTATTGATTATTTACTGTGCACCAAAGATGGGTCATTCAAAATGAGTCCCGTTCCTCTCAGTATGATTTTAAAAGGCACCCACTTTATCATGTGCTCAACTTCCCCCACCACGAAGGTGCGCCTGCCTAGTGAGTGGCGTTAGTGGCACGAATAGTAATAGGTGGGAGGAGAGACAAGGCGAGAAGCCAGTCCAGAGCCAGGCACATCATCAGTGCTCACTTGCTGGGGGTGGGGGGTAGGGGGGCTGATGGGAGGGCCTTTAAGTAAATGTCCTAAAAAATTTTAACCAGAAGGAAATAGCTTCTTCTCCTGGTGTAGTTTCCCATCTTCAAGTCACCAAGATTTCCCTGCTCCGTTTTTTCCTGTCTGACATTAACTGGTCCATGTACTAACCCAGCCCCCTTTTTCTCTCTGACTGGAGGTGTGGTTTAAGCACAGAAGGACCAGGTGGAGGAAATGTCAGAGAGCACTGAGGTTCAGAGATGCGCCGCCCCTGCTCCCGGCCCACCGTGTGGTCAGCAACAGGGGTGGACCCTGCAACACCGTCCTCGTTCAGGACCCGGATTGGGTCTGGGTCCCTCTGGAGCCGATGCCCCTGGAGCTGATACCCTTGCCTTCCATGCCCCCCAGGCCGCCCTTGATGCCCATGCTGCCCTTACCCCCTCTGTTTCTGCCTCCTCTGCCCTGGATTCTACCACCCTCCATTCACTCCGGCTGCCCTCACGGCCTTGCCTGGTCCCCTACCACCGGTGGCCTTTCTGTAGCCCCGTTTCCTCTTGAATGGTCTCCATGACAGCTTTGTCGAAAGTGCCTTTGAGCCAGATTGAAGTTCCGATACCTCAGCATCAAGCACACAGGGCCTGCCAAGTGCCTGCCAAGTGTCTTACATACACATGCTGAGTCACTGACCCACTATTTTAGGGCCCGTTTTCTGTGTTTTCAATAAAGTAGTGAATTCTCTGCATATTTGTTCTGTGTGTCACATGGGGTTAGTGCATCTGATGGAAACTGCTGCTCCACAGTCACCATCAGTAGACCACACACATCTCTGAAGTTTCCCACGTGCCCAGGAGGGGTGTACCGAGACCCATCCATTCGCTTCCACCCTCATCTCCAACACCCGTCCTTCCCCCACCCTGCACCACTGGGACCACCTAGATGTGCAAGACGGGTCGCTTGAGTCTTCAAGGGAGGAGAATGTGTTCCAAAGCAGGCTTGAGCCACATTCATGGTGATGAGGTCAGAGGCAAGGACCCCAAGGGCCACTTCTACAGGGGCTGCTTATAGGGCTTTATGGAGGAGAGGGAGCCGGGTGTTCATCTGGTTCTCTCCCAGTTCTGTTCACCACCTTCCCTTTTGCGGAGGATATGCGGGGTGGGGTGGGGGCACAGATAGAAACCACTCTAGCAGGAGGGGGAGTTCCTGGCTCTGTAGAGGAAATGCAAGAGGAAACTCTGTCTAGGCCAGTGTGAGACTTTCCAGTCTCCCTCCCTTCTCCCAGAGGTGGAAAGCTTAGCCCTCCTTCCCCAGCTCAGAGTTGATCATGTGGCCTCCAGATATATTTTGTCACCTTCAACATCCTGGGGAGAACCTGGGTTCCAGCTAATTTAACACTGCAAAGAAGGCTCTTGGTTGAGTGCTGCCTCAAGCCAGGAGGAGTGGTCCCTGAGCACTGATGCAGTATAATCACATTATTTAAGAGAAGCAGGAAGACCTTGCCTTTCTTCTTCAAATGGAATTCCCAGGTGGAAACCGCCCAGGAAAGGGTATGTGAGGAAGAAGGAGAAGGCCATCAGCCAAATTCCCCTTGTAGCTGGGGGTTGGGATCGAGGAGGGGATCATTTGCTGGCAGAGGAAGAGAGTCTTCTCCAGTTGCCTATCCCAGAGGAAGGAGGGACTAAAGAATGGGGAGGGGGAGTGTCCAGGCCCAGAACCTTATGGAACTGGCTCTCTCCAGCCCTTGGCTGCGGGGAGCTGCCCGTGAGAACGGGGTCCTTTGTCTGAAGGACACAGCTCTGGGAGCTGCCTCAGTCGTTGAGGGTTTGCTTGCAAACATAGCTCTCTGTCCCACCACCCCAGAGATTAGGTGCTTATTTACTGCAGACACCTGGAGTTCTGGGCAAACTTCTCACGCACAGGGAAATGTTATCTGGTGTAAGAAATAATAACAGGGTGCCATTCCCATGCTCTCAAGATTTCTTGTAACTGTTTGTAAGATGTATAGGTCAACCAAGAAAAAAGTTAACTGTCCTGTCTTTCTCACGCTCTCCTGTATAAATATAAGATGCTGAATAAAGTCGGTGTCAGACCGCTTCCCTTTGTGGAGATGTGTCTGAACCTCTCGACCCCATCTTTGTTGTAGTATTCCTTTGCTGTAGTTTTCTTTCTCAGCCGCGCCGTGCACGTTCTCGGGACCTGATCGACTTTGCCGGCTGGCACCGGCACTTGGCCATGCCAATTCCCAAAGGAAACCGCATTAAACTCTGGATTTAAAAATAACAGCATTGGGACTTCTCTGGTGGTTCAGTGGCTGGGACTCTGCACTCCCAATGCTGGGGGCCCGGGTTGGAACACTGGTCAAGGAGCTGGATGCCACACCCAGCAACTAAGAGTTCACATGCTGCAACTAAAGAGCCTACACGCTGCAAGGAAATGGAAGATCTCTCCTGCCACAGCAAAGACCCAGCACGGAAAAATAAATAAGTAGAATATTTTAAAAAAACAGACTATTTCTTCTCTTAAATAACATTGTGATGGTATCATGGTTTTATATATATATCCAAACTCGTCAAACTATATACATTAAATATGTGCATTATTGTATGTTAAGTAACAAGTTGAAATAAATACATAAAACAACAATAAAGTTTTTGGTAAGTCAGTAGGTTTGGTAAGCTCTGGCACATTAGTCATATAGTAACTTAATCCTTCAAAGAATGACCCACTTGTTCATTTGGTCATTGTGTCTTGACTTTTGGTAAAATGATGGCTTTTGATGAATTGACTTGGAACCAAATCCAAGACGTCTAAGGCCAAGCCAATGAAGCAGGGTGTTTATTTATGGAAAGGTCCTATTTAGAACCCCCTCATGGAGCCCTGTGCTCCAACATGAGAAGGAAAAGGATGGGATTTTATTCTCACATATGAGTGAGAGACATCATTCTTGATCCTCTCTCCTAAGGGCCTTTCCCAGGGGGTGCTAGGGGTAAAGAACACTCCCAGAGACATAAGAGACTGGGGTTCTATCCCTGGCTCAGGAAGATCCCCTGGAGGAAGGCATGGCAACCCACTCCAGTGTTCTTGCCTGGAGAATCCCACGGACAGAGGAGCCTGCTGGGCTACAGTCCATGGCGTCACAGAGAGTTGGACACGACTGAATCGACTTAGCACAGCAGCACGCCCTGTCCTTTCCTAGTTCCTTTTCTCCCTTTACCTTCCTGATGAGAGGCTATTTGGCAGAATGGGTGTGAGAGGTCAAGAGCATGGTCAAGTTTGGGGTCTGGGTGATGAATGGGGAGAACCACTGCCGATGACTTTTGAGGAGCCCTCCCTTACTAACCCTCAATACCTTAGTGAAGGCATGATGCATACAGAGAGGAACATGGAACCATATATTACCATATGTAAAATAGATAGCCATTGGGAATTTGCTGTATGACTTAGGGAACTCAAACAGGGGCATTGTAACAACCTAGAGGGGATGGGGAGGGAAGTGGGAGGGAGATTCAAGAGGGAGGGGACATATGTACACCTATGGCTGATTCATGTTGATGTTGGGCAGAAACCAACAGAATCCTGTAAAGCAATTATCCTTCAGTGAAAAATAAATAAATAAATACCTGAGTGGCCATCCAACCTGCAAGCAGCTGCAGCAGAAGCCTCAGAAGAAGTTTATGACTCCCTGTTCCCTAGGGTTTTCAGATGGAAAGTTTGAGTGCTGCTATGGCAACAGCTGAGCTATTTCAAATCCTGAAGATGATGCTGTGAAAGTGCTGCACTCAATGTGCCAGCAAATTTGGAAAACTCAGCAGTGGCCACAGGACTGGAACAGGTCAGTTTTCATTCCAATCTCAAAGAAAGGCAACGCAAAAGAATGTTCCAACTACCACTCGGTTGCACTCATCTCACATGCTAGCAATGTATTTCTCAAAATTCCCCAAGTTAGGCTTCAACCGTATGTGAACTGAGAACCTCCAGATGTTTACGCTGGATTTAGAAAAGGCAGAGGAACTAGAGATCAAATTGCTGACATCTGTGGGATCATAGAAAAAGCAAGAGGATTCCAGACAAACATCTACTTCTGCTTTATTGGCTATGCCAAAGCCTTTGACTGTGTGGATCACATCAAACTCTGGGAAATTCTTCAAGAGATGGGGATATCAGGCCACCTTACCTGCCTCCTGAGAAATCTGAAGGCGGATCAAGAAACAACAGTTAGAACCAGACATGGAACAGTGAACTGGTTCCAAATTGGGAAACGAGTAGATTGTCACCCTGTTTATTTAACTTATATGCAGAGTACATCATGCAAAATGCCAGGCTGGATGAATCACAAGCTGGAATCAAGATTGCCAGGAGAAATGTCAATAACCTCAGATATACAGATGACACCACCCCTATGGCTGAAAGTGAAGAGGAACTAAAGAGCCTCTTGATGAAAATGAAAGAGGAGAGTGAAAATGCTGGCTTAAAACTCCACACTCAAAAAAGGAACACCATGCCATCACTTCATGGCAAATAGATGGGGAAACAATGGAAACAATAACAGACTTATCTTTTGGGGCTCCAAATCACTGAAGATGGTGACTGCAGCCATGAAATTAAGACACTTGCTCCTTGGAAGAAAAGCTGTGACCAACCTAGACAGCATATTGAAAAGCAGAGACATGACTTCACTGGCAAAGGCCCGTCTACTCAAAGCTCTGGTTTTTCCAGTAGTCATATGTGGATGTGAGAGTTGGCCTATAAAGAAAGCTGAGCGCCGAAGAATTGATGCTTTTGAACTGTGGTGTTGGAGAAGACTGTTGAGAATCCCTTGGACAGCAAAGAGATCAAACCAGTCAATCTTAAAGGAAATCAGTCCTGAATATTCTTTGGAAGGACTGATGCTGAAGCTGAAGCTCCAATACTTTGGCTACCTGATGGAAAGAATTTACTCATTGGAAAGACCCTGATGCTGGGAAGGATTGAAGGCAGGAGGAGAAGGGGACATCACCTACTTGATGGATATGAATTAGAGCAAGCCCCGAAAGTTGTTTATGGACAGGGAAGCCCAGTTACTGCAGTCCATGAATTGCAACGAGTCCGACACGACTGAGCAACTGAACAGAACTGATGGCAACAACAATATCAACCAATTGGAAGTAAAACTCCTCTGCTTCAGTTCATTCAAGGAGGAGAAATTGGAGGCAGCTGAGGGAAGGAGGGTGTCGTCAGTTACAGAAACTTACCTGACCTCAGTAACAGCAAGAGTCCATAGTTGCCTTACTCAGTTTCCTCCAAGCAAGAGGTTAGTTTGCAGGGTTGTGCCACAAGGAATTACAATGATAAATGTCGCAGCTGGTATGTACTGTATTCTTATGTGCCAGTCACTGGGTCAAGGTCTCAGTATTTATCTAGACGTTTACTTCTCAAAGCATATATTAGTACTTTCACAGTAAACTGCAAAAAGGGAGAGAGAGAGACAGTATTTGCTTTGCCCAAGACAAACCCAGAACTGCCCGTGCTGTTAGTTGGTTATTCCTAAATTCTGAGATCAGGGCCTCTGGCTGTGCTTGATGGTTTATTTTTTTCTTTTCTTATCTGTTTTTTTTTTTTGCCACACACTGTGGCAGTCAGGATCTTTGCTCCCCAACCAGGAATTGAACCCATGCCCCCTGCAGTGGAAGTGCAGAGTCTTAACCATCGGACCCCCAGGGAAGTCCTTTGATGGTTTCTTTAAAAAATATCTTTGATCAAACACAGATGAGAGACAATAAACTATAATGGTTTTCAGCAGAGTCAGGAGTAATTTACAATACCTTTCTTTTGTCAATTTCCTTGTCTCCAAAATGGGGAAAACAATAATGCCTACTAAATATGATTTTTGTGAGGATTAAATCAGGTAATTCATTGAAAGACTGAGAATAGTATATGGTACGTGGTAATCTTTCTCTATAAGCTTCAGATATTATTTCTATTATTAATATTAGTAGTAGGAGGAGAATGACAAGGTCTTAATTGGTAAAATGAAAAGATTATGACCTCTGTCCAAACCCAGTTTTATTTTACTAATATTCAGTTCAGTTGAGTTGCTCAGTTGTGTCCGACTCTTTGTGACCCCATGAATCGCAGCACGCCAGGCCTCCCTGTCCACCACCAGCTCCTGGAGTTCACTCAGACTCACGTCCATCGAGTCAGTGATGCCATCCAGCCATCTCATCCTCTGTCGTCCCCTTCTCCTCCTGCCCCCAATCCCTCCCAGCATCAGAGTCTTTTCCAATGAGTCAACTCTTTGCATGAGGTGGCCAAAGTATTGGAGTTTCAGCTTCAGCATCAGTCCTTCCAATGAACACCCAGGACTGATCTCCTTTAGGATTGACAGGTTGGATCTCCTTGCAGTCCAAGGGACTCTCAAGAGTCTTTTCCAACACCACAGTTCAAAAGCATCAATTCTTCGGTGCTCAGCTTTCTTCACAGTCCAACTCTCACATCCATACATAACCACTGCAAAAACCATAGCCTTGACTAGACGGACCTTTGTTGGCAAAGTAATGTCTCTGCTTTTGAATATGCTATCTAGGTTGGTCATAACTTTCCTTCCAAAGAGTAAGCGTCTTTTAATTTCATCGCTGCAATCACCATCTGCAGTGATTTTGGAGTCCCCCCAAATAAAGTCTGACACTGTTTCCACTGTTTCTCCATCTATTTCCCATGAGGTGATGGGACTAGATTCCATGATCAATACTAATATTACTAGTCTATGAGATCTCCAAGGTTTGGAGCCCCTGCCGTTAACCATGGTGCTTGTATACGGAGTGGTTGATTTCTCCTGTTAAGACAATGCCTCCGTCCCAACAAAGAAAGGGAAGTGCTTGGCTAAGTGCCATCTCTGAGCTCACTGCCTGGAGGACAGCACACAAACCCAGGACCCACACGGAGACTATGCCACTGAGCCGACCTGGAGAGGGAGAGGCATGTGGGTGGGGAGGAGGAAATGTGAGAGGCAGCTGGCTTCATAGGAAGAAAACAAACTGTGGACTCGGATTCAAATCAGAGCTCTGCCACAGACTGGCTCTGTGACTTTGAACAAACTGTTACAGCTTTCTGAACCTCATCCGTACAACGGGATCTTAATAGTAGTTAGTTCATAGAGCTGAAAAGGAGATGAAGAGATTCACGTGGAGCACTCAAGAAAACCTGGCAAGCTGTAGGTGTTCAATAAACATTTGCTACCACGAAGATGATGAAGACACTAATACAGCAGACAGAACAAAGAAGTAGAGGGATAAAAAGAGCCCACTGCTTCCCAGAAGCGAGGAGAATTTTCTCAGTGCCACAAGGACCGATGTGTCTTGAGCTCTCCCTCACTAGGGTCAATGCCAGGCAGCCAAGAAAGAAGGAGGATTTGCATGGCCCCTCACTGATGAGCACACGCACTCCAGAGCTATGAATACTGCTGATGCTGGAGACGGGCCTCAGTTCTGCTCTCCTACCTGAATCCCACAAAACCCATCAGATCAACTGCTATAAACTTCTGGTGCCATAGCAGGACCCAAATCAGAATTCTCCCCTCTTCCTGGCCACAGAAGGGAAAAAAATAGTTACTGAAGAAGTAGCAAAAGTTGGGGCTTTCCTGGTAGCTCAGTTGGCAAAAAATCCACCTGCAGTGCAAGAGACCCAAGACCAATGTCTAGGTCAGGAAGATAACCTGGAGAAGGCATAGGCCACCCATGCCAATATTCATGGGCTTCTCTGGAGGCTCAGATGGTAAACAATCCATCTGCAATGTGGGAGACCTGGGTTCAGTCCCTGGTTGGGAAGATCCCCTGGAGGAGGGCATGGCAACCCACTCTAGTATTCTAGCCTGGAGGATCCCCATGGACAGAGGAGCTTGGGGAGCTCAGAAAGGGCCGGACTGAACAACTCAGCACAGCACAGACCAATGGAAAGAACAACATACAAATGGTATTCAGGTACCCTCTTCTGGACCATCTGGGCAAGGGCTTTCCCAAAGACATCTCTGTGTCCACTCACTCAATCCCAGGGCTTCAAGGGAGATTCATGGGCTATCCCCGCTAAGGAACTCTAATCTGGGGTCAGGAAGCAGATTATGAAGAACCTGACAGAGTCCCACTAGAGTCTGCATGGTGATGGCCCTGGATTTCACCTTTGCTGGTGAATCTGGAGATGAACCAGAGAGGCCCAGTGTCTTAGTCAGCTCAGGACAGTTACTGGCCTCTTAGTAGCCCTTGGTGGATACTGTGCACATGATTCATGGCTGTGAAGTAATCTTTTAAAAAATAGTTATTTATTTATTTGGCTATGTCAGGTCTTAGTTGCGGCATGTGGGGTAATTCATAAAGGCACACGGGCTCTGTAGTTGTGGGCACATGTGGCTAAGTAGCTCCGAGCCATGTAGGATGTTAGTTCCCTGACCAGAGATCAAAGCTGCATCCCCTGCATTCGAAAGTGGATTCTTAACCACTGGACCACCAAAGAAGCCCCTAAATAATCTTAAGATCATAAATTCTAGTCATGGCATGGATCCAAGCAGATGTCTCAACTCACCTGATGGAGGTGGTTCAGGAATCTTATATAGAAATGGTACATACAGGAATGAGCAAAATGCAGAGCAGATGGGGTCTCACAACTCCCTGAAAGGTTCTCAGGGGTGTCTCTTTGGCTCCCTGGCACATTGCCCAAAGAGCCACTGCTTCCACTGGCCCTGTGAGGGTCCAGGTACAAAGACCTCCTGGATCACCAATCCCAACTTTTTTAGCACCAGAACCAGTTTCGTGGAAGAGAATTTTCCATGGACGGGGTGGGGTCATGGTGGTTTCAGGACGATTCAAGCAGGTTACATTTATTGTGCACTTCGTTTTTATTATCATGACATCAACTCCACTTAGATCATCAGGCATTAGATCCCGGGGATTGGGGACCCCTGTCCTGGACCATAAGTGGGCCTGATCAGCACACCTGATGGCTCCTCCCAGTCAACTACAAACAAGCAGGAATGGGGCACAGCTGCCATTGAATCTGAGACCGCCCTTTCCCTTACTGAGTTTGGCGAGGGATGCTCATTGCAACGGGCAGAGCCTCATGCAGTGTGGATGTCTGTCCAGGTCACTCCAACAAGAAGGCTTGCTGTATCTTCACTGAACCGTGGATGTGGCTAATGGCCTTGCCATTCGGTCAGGCTTCTGGCAAGACTCAGACTGGCATATAGAGCAAGACTCCCTGCAGGGACCACCTGTGTTCCTCTCTAGGTAAGGTGTGTGTTTTCTTTTTAATTAATTAATTAATTAAATTTTTGGAGGCTAATTACTTTATAATATTGTACTGGTTTTGCCATATATTGACATGAATATGCCACGGGTGTACATGTGTTCCCCATCCTGAACCCCCCTCCCACCTCCCTCCCCATCCCATCCCTCTGGGTAATCCCAGTGCACCAGCCCGAGCACCCTGTATCATGCATCAAGCCTGGACTGGCAATCCGTTTCACATATGATAATATACATATTGGTGCTAAGTCACTTCAGTCATGTCCGACTCTGTGCGACCCCATAGACAGCAGCCCAGCAGGCTCCGCCATCCCTGGGATTCTCCAGGCAAGAACACGAGTGGGTTGCCATTTCCTTCTCCAATGCATGAAAGTGAAAAGTGAAAGTGAAGTCGCTCAGTCGTGTCCGACTCTTAGCGACCCCATGGACTGCAGCCTACCAGGCTCCTCTGTCCATGGGATTTTCCAGGCAAGAGTACTGGAGTGGGGTGCCATTGCCTTCTCCGAATATACATGTTACGTAAGGTGTTTTTATTCTCTGCTTTTTTCAAGATTTTCTCTGTGTTTGGTTTTCTGCAATTTGAATATGATATGCCTAGGTGTTTTTGTTTTTTTTTTTCCTTTTGACGTTTATATTGCTTGGTGTTCTCTGAACTTCCTAGATGTGTTGACCTCTCACTAATTTTAGAAAAATCCCAGCTATTATTACTTCAAATACTTCCTCTCTTTCTTTGCTTTGTGTAGTCCCATTATACCTGTTATACCTTTTGTAATTGTCCCACAGTGATTGGAAGATATTCTATTCTATGTTTTATTAATTTTTTCTCTACATTTCAGTTTGAGGGGGGTTCTACTGATAAATCTTCAAACTCTCTGATTCTAATCCCAGCCCTTTCCAATCATCTGATGCATCCATTAAATATATTCTTTATTTCTTTGCAGTTTTTTATTCTACTATTTCCTTTATATTCTCTCTAAGGGTTTCTATCTCTCTGTTTACATTATCCATCTGTTCTTGCAAGTTGTCCACCTTTTCCACTGGAGCCCTTAGCATATTGATCTATTTTAAATTCTCAGTCAGATAATTTCATATCTCTGCTATACCTGAATCTGCTTCTGACACTTGCTTTGTCTCTTCAGACTATTTCTTCTTTCCTTTTATCAGGCTATGCATCTTTTAGTTGTCGTTGAAAGCCAATAATGATCAGGTATTTGGAAGTACACAGGCCTTTGTATGACATCTTATTTTTGTCTGGCCAAGAGATATGCTGTGTTTACAGTTTTCTGTATCTGTAGTATCAGAGGATTCAATTTCCACAAGTGTTTTGTTTTTGCCTGCTGGCGTCTTTCGTTTCCCATAGACTGCTTCTTAAATAGAGTCTGAGCCTTCCGTTCTTTCATCTGTGACCCACTGCATTATAAGGAGACCTTGTTGATGTTTGGTCAGGTCTGGGTTGAGGAGACACGTTCTATAATCTCATCGTTTGGGCTCAGTTGTTTAGTGTCCCTGACCCCCTGGACTATGACCTTCACAAGTAGTCCTCAGCTTTTTTCTTCTCTTCTGCGAAGGTCAATGTCTAGGGGATTGGAAGTTTGGTAATTTCCCTTACCCCAAGTCCAAGAAGGCTCTGGTGAAGTCTTCTCCCTTGCTGGGTAGGCCATTGTTACGAAGAATGCTCTTGGCTTGTTTCCAGATGGTTACTTCTCCCCTCTTTCTTGGTCAAACAGGAGGCAATATTTCTCTGATCTTTACCAAGAAAACGTGTTGAGGATCCTAGGAGTAAACACCATGATTGTGGGGGTGGGGGTTGCTTTGATTAGGTCCCTAGGAATTTTTAATTCTCAAGTTAGTCCACACTCAGTCACCAGCAATTCATTGAAGCTACCTTTGAAGTTCCAGGTTTTAGATTTCAGCATTTTCTGCCTCAGGTGTGCTGATCTGTGTTCACTATAATCTGTAATCTCGAGAACCAGCTCTTTCTCCGGTTCAGGGATTACAATTTGTCCCATGACCTCAATTCTGTGATGTGGCCAAGAATGGTCATTGATTTTTAATCTGTTCATATTTTTTCTTCTGAGGGTGGGAATGATGACTTGCAAGCTCTTATTGGAGTGGAATCTTTCCTTTAGATTTTAGACATTGTTTTCTTTAGCTCTTTGGATACATCAGGGCTTCCCTTGTGGCGAAGCTGGTAAAGAATCCACCTGCAGTGCTGGAGACCTGGGTTTGATCCCTGGGTTGGAAAGGTCCCCTGGAGAAGGAAAAGGCCACCCACTCCAGTATTCTATCCTGGATAATTTCATGGACTGTATAGTCCATGTGGTAGCAAAGACTTGGACACGATTGAGTGACTTTCATTTCCCCACACTTGGATACATTAAAATATCTGAAAAAAGTCCACTAAAAGATATGGAAGACCGTTAAATGCATTATTACTAGTGAAAGAAGCCCGTTTCAAAAGGGTACGTGCTGAATGAGTCCATTTATATGCCATTTGGGGAAAAGGCAGAAGTATGGAGACAGACAAAAAACAGAAAAAAGATCAGTGGTTGCCAGGAGGAGGGAGGAGGGAGGAGTAGGAAGAACACAGAGGGTTTGCAGGGCAGTGAAAATACTCTGTTTGACAGTATAATGATGGATACACGTCCTTAATACATTTGTCCAAATCCATAGAAGGTACAACACCAAGGGTCCCCTGGTTACTTCTGCAAACTCCTTTGGAGCCTCTTTCCTCACTCCTGATATCTAGCCACTCCTGCACCTTTCTTAGATTCAGCATTTTGGCCCAGCAACTTTCATCCGGCTTAGGTATCCTTCAGGTTAAGCTTTTGTGTCTCTTCCTGAGTGGCCTTCCTTGACCTGACAACCCAAGTCAGAATCCATGTATTCTCTCTCCTTGTACCACGTTCCTTACACGGACACATCACCATTTGTGTATTTATTGGTTTACTGTCTGGGTCCCTGGTTGGGAGGCAAATTCCATGACAGGAAGGAAAGCATCTGTCTTTCTCCCTGAGGTCTTCCCAGCACCTAGCCCAGGGCCCAAATGGAATAGGTGCTCAGTTGACACAGGTGGAATGAGTGAATAAAGGAGGTTTACTCACCCATTCTGTAGGGGTTGATGCTGTTATCTCTGAGTAGTGACGTACCTGATGCCACACAACTAGCAAGTGGACATGAATGGGTAAGATCTCAGAATTACAGTTCTTAGGTGAATAGGCATCTTGGAAAGTATTTGCTAAGGGGATGGAAAGTAGGGGTGGGGGAGAAGTGGGGTGTGGAGCAAGTCAGTTTGGAAGATTCCTGAGCAGTGACTCTCGGGGAACTGGCCCCTGGCCAAGGACCTGCAAGACATAGTTTCAGGATTTACAATTGTTGAAAAACGTCCTCCGTTTTCATAATACAGATCGCTGATAAACGGCCCTGCGGGAAGGCTAATAGAAAACACAGCGCCTTCCCTGTAAGGGCAGGTTTTGCAGTTTATGGGAAGGAGGCAGGCTTAAAAGGCTCCAGGGAAACTGGCCCTCGCCCCCGCCTTCTACCATTTTCCTAAGCAGAGCAAAGGGCTGCGGGGCGCGGGAGACGCCACCGGTGATGCCAGGACCACACTCGCATAGAGGAAAGTAGATCTTGGTGACCCTGCATCCCGCAGGCTGCACATCGCTCTCCGCCCCACAGACTCCCACACCGCCCTCAGTCTGCACCTCACTTCTCAGACTCCACACGTCCCCACTGCAGCCCCTAGTAACCTCCAGTTCCCCCCTTGTCACCTAGCGGTCTCACATCAACGCACGAAGTGCGAGAAGCTCCTAGGGAAGGCCAAGTGCGGAGAGTCAGCGTGGAACCAACTCCCCAGCAGAGGGCGCGGGAGAGTCAAGGCCGCCACCGCCAGACCCCGCCTTTCTAAGAAACAGACTCTCTCCTTTGCCCCGCATGAGTTCGCCTATTCCTGTGTGCTCAGTGGCTAAGTCGTGTCCGACTCTTGGCGAGTCCATGGACTGTACCCCGGCAGGCTTCTCTAGCCACGGAATTTTCCAGGCAAGAATACCGGAGTGGGTTGCCATTTCCTACCCGAGGGGATCTTTCTGGCCCAGGGATCGAACCCGTGTCTCTTCTGTCTCCAGCATTGGCAAGCAGATTCTTTACCGCGGAGCTACCAGGGCAGCCCTAAATGGCCTTATGGATAGCCGAGAAATAAAGGTTAGTTATTATTATTATTATTTTATCATTTTCTGATGTATATTTAACAGGTGATCTTAAGAAAGAAACCAAGAATCTATGGACTGAGAACGGGACCGGGGACTGTGTTTAGCCAGTTTGCTTTTCTTTTTTTTTTTTAATTTAAATTTATTTATTTTAATTGGAGGCTAATTACAATACTGTATTGGTTTTGTTTCTTTTTTGGCTCCAGTTGCCGGGTGTGTTGTTTCGGCGTCCAGTGTGTTTTGTTTGTCTGTTAATGTGTAGGTTAAAAATCGTCTTTCTCGGGAGACTGGGGTTGTCTTACACACTCTAATATATACATAATAGATGACAAAGAAGGACCTACTGTGTAGCAGAGGGAACTCAGTACTCTGTACTGAGGAAAGAATCTTAAAAAAGAGTGGAGACTGGTGAATGTTATGTGGCAGCCTGGATGGGAGGGCGATTTGGGGGAGAATGGACATGTGTATGTATGGCTGAGGCCCTTTGGCTGTTCTCCTGAAATTATCACAACATTGTTAGTTGACAACAGGGAAGGTGTGACAAGACGTTTTATGGACATTAAATCCCCACAGCCCTTTTTGTGTTTCCTTTTTTGGTAAAGAACTTGCCTAGGAATGATATGGACCAAGTCAAAGAATGTTAGAGCTGGAAGGAATTTTTGAAATTAAACCGCCTTCTTGTTATTACATATGCGGAATAGGAAGCCCAGAGAGGATAATGACAGAGCACCTGAGTGCAGTCGGTTTCCAGTCTGGAGCTCAAGCTGGAAGCAGTATCTCTCAGGGAAAAGGAGTAGCAAGCTGTTCTCCTGTGAGTTTCTCTTGTGTCCGTGGGCCCACTATTTCTTATTCTCAATAGATGTGGGAAAGAGCACAGAAACAGAGGTTGTTGTCTCTCAATCTTGTATTTTTAATCTGGGAAGCTATTAAAGAGTCACACTGGGACAGATTTCAGGTTTATATTCCCACTTGAAGCTTTGGAAACTAGTCACTATTCCGACCAAAGCCTGTACAGTGTCACCCTTATTTGTCTTGGATGCTTGGGGCTAGTGCACTGGGACAACTCAGAGGGATGGTGTGGGGAGGGAGGAGGCAGGAGGGTTCAGGATGGGGAACACATGTATACCTGTGGCGGATTCATTTTGATATTTGGCAAAACTAATACAATTTGTAAAGCTTAAAAATAAAATTAAATTAAAAAAACACTTAAAAATTAAGGAATCAGTCACTCTGTTTTATTGGTTGATTTTGTTTCTTTGTATTTACATATTTTTAATTGAGTTATAGTTGATGTGCAATATTATGAAGTTCAGGGATACAACATAGTGATTCACAGTTTTTAAAAGTTATAGTCCGTTTATAGTTCTTATGACATATTGCTATATTCCATGTGCTGCACAATATGTCCTTGAAGCTTATTTATTTCATATACAGTAGTTTGTACCTAGGCATCCGTTACTTGGATCTTGTCCTTCCCGACTTTTTCTCCCCCACTGATAGTCAGTAGTTTGTTCTCTATATTGGTGAGTTTAGTTTCTTTCTTTGGGTCATAGTCACAAGCTTGCTTTACTTTTTAGGTTCCACATACAAGTGATATCATACAGTGTTTGTCTTTCTCTGACTTATTTCACTAAGCGTAATACTCTCCAAGTCCATCCATGTTGTTGCAAATGACAAAATTTCCTTCATTTTATGGCTCAGTAGTATTCCACTGTGTGTCTATACATATACACCACATCCTCTTTATTCCTCTGTTGATGGACACCTGGGTAGATTCCATATCTTGCTTATTGTAAATAGTACTGCAATGAATGCTGTGGTGCATGTATCTTTCCAAATTAATCTTTCTTTTTTTTTTTTTTTTCGGATATCTCCCTAGGAACACTCACCCTCTTTGAGAAGCTGGTGGAATATCCAGAGGTTGATGGCCTAGCTCAGAAGTCAGTGGTCAGTGACCAAAAGTCATGGTGACCAGTTTTCCAAAATGCTGCCAGTAGCTCCATGCTTACTTACGGTAGCTTCCTCCTCTTCTCCACTGAGCACTGTGGATAGAGACACTCAACAGGATGGGTGGCATAAATGTGGTGGTTACGTGAATCCTTTGTGGACACAAAGTTTGTGGAATCTGAGCACCAAATGCTGGGACATCCTTGTCTGTAACTGAGGCCCGAATGCCCCCCGTGTGTCATTTGCCATGCTGTGTCATCCTTCCCTCCAGTAATGACCAGGTCCACTCTACTATGGTGTCTGTCTCCGCTTGTTGTCATGGCTTTGTCAACTGAGCTAGGCTAGAGCTTCTTTTCCTGGGATTGCTTTCCCTGTCCTGAGTGAAGGTTGGCCGGAAGAAAAGCTGGGGCAAGATTTGGCAGGTGGGAGTGAAGCCACGGCCATTATGTTCTGAAGTTGGGTGTAAGGGCAGGTGCGATTGCCGCTTGTATGCATTGGCACTGACGCCCTGGCACCCCTTGTTGCCGTGGGCCAGCAGGGGGCCTGCAGCGACTCACCCACAGGGTGATCTCCTACAACAGCTCCAGACCCTGGGCCGTGTGCACGTGCAGCTCTGTGTCAAAGGATGCCGGCTCCTTCTCCAGAATGGAGACGGTAAGAGGCAGATGTATGGATCACAGGATTTTATGCCTTCATGGGTTTTAGCTTGTCCTTGTGGGTTCAAGGGAATCCTTGCAGCTTCCACTTGGTCTTTGCTCTCCCCAGTTCATATACACCTGTCTGCCCAGCTGTTAGCCTTGAATATCTCCAGTGACTTCAGGCCACCATCAAATGTGAAGGCAATAGCCTTTCATAGACTTCATCTCGGCTCCCACCAGTGCGTGAGATCTAGTCTCTATAATATATCCCTCATGGCCTTTCACTCTGCTTCTCTCATCAAACCCTACAACTGGGTTTTGCTGTATTGTTTAGTCGATCAGTCGTGTCTCACTCCTTGCAATCCCATGGACTGTAGCCCGCCTGGCTCCTCTGTCCATGGATTTCTCTGGGCAAGTATACTGGAGTAGATGGCCAACTCCTTCTCCAGGTGATCTTCCTGATCCAGGGATCAAACCTGAGTCTCCTGCTTGGCAGGTGGATTCTGTACCACTGTGCCACCAAGGAAGCCAATTGTGTGTGTGTGTGTGTGTGTGGTGTTTGTGTGTGTGTATTTCAGATTGTTTTAAGCCAGTCATCTCCTGATGGTGACTTCGGTCGTTCCCATGCCTTGGCTGTTGTAAATAGCGCTGCTATGAACATTATGGTGCCTGTGTCTTTTCAAATTAGAGTTTTCATTTTTTTTTCTGGATCCAGGAATGGAATTTCTGGATCAAATGGTAATTCTATTTATAGTTTTTGAAGAACCTGCATACCATTTTCCATTGTGCCTGTACCAATTTATACTCCCACCAACAGTATAGGAGGGTTTCTTTTTCTCCACACCCTGTCTACCATTTATTTGTAAATTTTTGATGATAGCCATCCTGACCTGTGTGAGGTGTTACCTCATTGTGGTTTTGATTTGCATTTCTCTGTTGCTTAGCCACGTTCGTCATCTTTTCATGTGCCTCTTGGCCCTCTATGTCTGCTTTAGAGCATGTCTATTTAGGTCTTCTGCCCATTTTTTGATTAGGTTGTTTATCTTTTCTGCATTGAGTCATTATGAACTGTTTGTGTGGTTTAGATTTCTTAGGTTTACTTTTTCAATTTCATCTTTAATTGTTTTACAGTGTTTTGGGGGCCATGCTGCATGGCTTGTGGGATCTTAACTCCAAATTAGGGATTGAACTCGTGCCCTCAGCAGTGAGTGAGGGGTGCTAACCACCGTACTGCCAGGAATTCCCTATATTTTGGATATTAACCCCTTCTCAGTTGCACCCTTTGAAAATATTTTCTCCTATTCAGTAGGTTTTCTGTTAGTTTTTTTGATGATTTCTTTTGCTGTGCATAATAAGCTTTTCAGTTTCATTAGGGCCCATTTGTTTCCTTCTGCTTTGATTGATATTTCTTTTGCCTTGGGTGATTGATGTAAGAAAATGTCACTATGATTTATGTCACAGAATGTTTCACCTATGCTTTTTCTAGGAGTTGAACAGTGTCTTGTTTTACATTTAAGTTTTTTAACCATTTTGAGTTTATTTTTGTGTATGGTGTGAAGAAATGTGCTAATTTCACTCTTACATGTGTAGCATCCAGTCTTCCCAGTGCCGCTTGCTGAAGAGACTGTCTTATCCAATGCATAGTTTTGCCTCTTTTGTCATGGATTAATTGACAGTAGGAGTGTGGGTTTATTTTGGGAGTCTCGGTTCTGTTCCTTTGATCTATATGTCTGTGTTTGTTCCAATACCATGGTGGTTTGATTACTGTGGCTGACAAAAGAATTTTTCGTTTCTCAAAAAAATGAAAAGATATGTACATGACAATTTACTAAGGCTCTATTACCCTTGCTTTCTCTTTTTAGTGTTAATTGTAGATTATTTCTTTTTTTAATATTTTTCTTTATTACTCTCTTTGGCTGCACTGGGTCTTTGTTGTGGCATGTGGGATCTTAGTTCCCTGACCAGGCATTGAACCCAGGTCCCCTGTAGTGAGAGTACAGAGTCTTAGCCATTGAACCGCCAGAGAAGTCCCACCCTTGCTTTCTTTTTAAGAAGTATCTATTGATTTATTTTTGACTGTGCTGGGTCTTGGTTGCTTCGTGTGAGCTTTCTCCAGTTGTGGTGAGTGGGGGCTGCTCTCTAGTTGTACTGCACGGGCTTCTTATTGCAGCGGCTTCTCTTGCTGTGGAGCACGGAATCCAGGGTGCTTGCGCTTCAGTAGTTGCAGCTCGTGGGCTCAGTAGTTGTGCTTCCCAGATTTTACAGCCTGGCAAGCCGATTCTTTTCCACAGAGCCCCCTCGGAAGCCTAGTTCCCCCTTACATATAGAACAAAAACAGTTTTGCACAGTTTTTTCCAAATCTTGATTTCCTCCCTTTCAACACTATGTCCTGTGATACTGCAGATTCTCCAAATTCTGAACATTTTGATTTCATTCTCTAAGGAAGGAGCTTGCAAGACACATGGATGAGACTGCATTCAGATTGCACATGAGTAAACCTGAAAAAAATTTGGCAGATGAGCCATCCTAAAACCTGCTTCTGGGCTTGGACACTTTTGTCCTGGACATTCTCACGTTGATTTGTGCTTATGGCCATTTCCATGATTGGAAAATAAGATTTGAACTCTCAGTTCAGTTCAGTCGCTCAGTTGTGTCCAACTCTTTGCGACCCCATGAACAGCAGCACGCCAGGCCTCCCTGTCCATTACCAACTCCTGGAGTCCACTCAAACCCATGTCCATTGAGTCGGTGATGCCATCCAACCATCTCATCCTCCGTCGTCCCCTCCTCCTCCTGCCCTCAGTCTTTCCCAGAATCAGGGTTTTTTCTAATGGGTCAGCTCTTCGCATCAGGTGGCCAAAGTATTGGTGTTTCATCTTCACCATCAGTCCTTCCAATGAACACCCAGGACTGATGTCCTTTAGCATGGACTGGTTGGATCTCCTTGCAGTCCAAGGGACTCTCAAGAGTCTTCTCCAACACCAAATTTCAAAATCATCAATTATTCTGCGGTCAGCTTTCTTTAAAGTCCAACTCTAACATCCATACATGACCACTGGAAAAACCATAGGCTTGACTAGACGGACCTTTGTTGGCAAAGTAATGTCTCTGCTTTTGAATATGCTGTTTAGGTTGGGCATAACTTTCCTTCCAAGGAACAAGCGTCTTTTAATTTCATGGCTGCAATCACCATCTGCAGACTCTGAAAGTGACAGTTGCTCAGTCCTGTCTGACTCTTTGACACCCCATGGACTATATAGTCCACAGAATTCTCCAGGCCAGAACACTGGACTGGGTAGCCGTTCCCTTCTCTCGGGGATCTTCCCAACCCAGGGATCGAATCCAGGGCTCCTGCATTGCAGGCAGATTCTTTACCAGCTGAGCCACCAGGGAAGCCCTTAGGAGCTCTAAGGGGTAACAAATGGGATCAGTAAATTCAAGCTCACGGAAATAGCCCATTACCAGTGAGAACATAGTTCCCAAAGGAAAAAAATAGAGCCACTTTTCCTACACCTGTGGTACCTACCTATCTGCCATCTATCTATCTGAATATATACAGATACAATCTCTTCCTATAAAGTTCAGGTCCTTGTAACACAAATGTCCTTTAGGGAGGAAATTAGCCCTCCTAAACTCAATCCTTCCATCTTATGAGTAGTTCATATTGGGACTCAATGTGACCTGAAAGTACTTAATGCACTGAGGAGCTGGGTTATAAGAGAGTTCAATTGAACTACTTGAAATATTCAAAACCAAGCATAATCTGAGGTAAAATGAGTGATTTTGTGAATATTTCAGTGCTGGCACAAGGGAGTAATTGGTTCAGAGAACACACTATAGGAGTAACTAGCATCTGTTTAGTTGCACCAAGATGGATGGGGTGGAAAGCTTAAAGTCCATGTTCTCCCGCTGTTGTTTTTCAGTGTTTGGTAATGCAAGGTAGGGAGTGGCAGCACTAAATCTATCAATGAAAACAAAACCAAAACTGAACAATTGCAGACAAAATTCTAGTGACCCATAAAGGGTAAAAAATAGAATTGTAATATATAGTCTACTAATGCCTTGAAGATATCACACAGATTCAATGTTATGAAACTATCAAATACATAAGTGAATATTCTCTTGAGGAATTTCTAGTCTCAGGACTTTTTTAAACCACTTTTTGTGGTACAATTAGGAACAAGTGGGTTTTGTGGAATTTGTTTGGTGTTGCTGGGGTCAATTCAGGGTAGATTTGGACCTGTGTTAATCTGAAGTACTTTTTCATTTCCTCAAGTAGTGATGAGTTATTTCTAGGTCATGAGATCAGCAGGTGAATACTTGAGACCATAGAAAACCTTAAGTTGTATCAAAGAAGCACTGGTAGGAGGAAAAATCAGGAAAGTTTTATTATTAGCTTTGCTGCAGAGCCCTGTGTGAGGGTTGTGATGGACCTGGGCTGCAGACCTGACAGGGGTTGGAGTGACGGGTCTGGAAACCTGGGCTGGGAGCCTAAGGCCAGGGGCTGGGCTCACAGCCAGTCTGGCCAGGGCTTGGGAGGCTCAGGCCTCTGCTCTGTCACACAGGCAAAGAAAACTCACAGGGAAAGAAAACCTGACGTTTTGGTGACTTGCTTCTCCTGGCTTTACATAGTGATCTCTTAGAGGAGTTCTCAAGGGCGAAAGAGCAAGAAGAAACAAGGGTAAAGAGAAAATGTTCTCATCTGTGTCCAGACTACAGCATGAATACCCAAGAATATCCTTTTCTCTTGCTTTTTTTTCATTCAGGTATATTTGACATACACTAGTTTCAGGTGTGTAACATAATATTTGTTGTTCGCATACATTACAAAATGATTACCACAAGTGTAGTTAAGGTCCATCACCATACAGTTACAGATGATTATTTCTAGTGATGAGAAGAAACTCATTTTTGTTAGTGCTATTTTTTTTTTTTTTTTGTCCACGACTCGTACCTTTCAGGATCAGTTCCCTGACCAGGGATTGAACTTTGGTCATGGAAGTGAAAGCTCAGAATCCCCACCGCTAGATCCCAAGGGAACTCCCAAGAAGAAACTCTTAATATGTTTTTCCTTTTCTCTTTTGCAAATATAACAGACTTGCTTTCTGTAATCATTATTGGGAATAGAGACCTAATGCTGGCCCACATACCCCAGTGTGGGCTCTGGTTGTTTAGGGAGGTACATTTTGGTTGGTACCACTGGTCCATTTGAATCCTCCCAAAATGAGCCCTATTGCGCTTTCTTATTGGCTCAGATAATAAAGACTCTGCCTGCAATGCAGGAGTCCTGGGTTCTATCCCTGGGTTAGGAAGATCCCCTGGAGGATGAAATGGCATCCCACTCAATATTCTTGCCTAAAAAATTCCATGGACAGAAGACCCTGGTGGGCTACAGTCCACGGCATTGCAAAGATTTGGACATGACTGAGTGACTAACACTTTCACTTTAAAAATGAGCTCTATTACACTCGTCTTCTTGATGTACTCATGTAGAGGAAGGATCCTAAATCCTAAAATTACAGAGCAAAATGAGGAGTCAGGCAAGGGGAGGAGGCTTCCAGTGTCACAATTTGTAGTCTGGGAACTTCCAAAATGATTAAATGCCATGTAAATACCATTAACTAAGATGCTGAGTGGAAGGTGTGGTTTCATTGACATGGTTTTGTTAATAGTTGCCAGACATCCTGGGAAAAGACTTTGTGTGACCCCACCTCCACAATTAAAAAAAATTTTTTTTATTGAGGTACAATTGACATACATTATTTTCTTAGGCTCCAAAATCACTGCAGATGGTGACTGCAGCCATGAAATGAAAGGACACTTGCTCCTTGGAAGATAAACTATGACCAACCTAGACAGCATATGAAAAAGCAGGGACATTACTTTGCCAACAAAGATCAGTCTAGTCTCAGCTATGGTTTTTCCAGTAGTCATGTGTGGATGTGAGAGTTGGGCCATAAAGAAAGCTGAGTGCTGAAAAACTGCTGCTTTTGAACTGTGGTGTTCGAGAAGACTCTTGAGAGTCCCTTGGAGTGCAAGGAGATCAAACCAGTCCATCCTAAGGAAATCAGTCCTGAATATTCATTGGAAGGACTGATGCTCAAGCTCCAGCTCCAATACTTTGGCCATCTGATTCAAAGAACTGACTCATTGGAAAAGACCCTGATGATGGAAAGATGGAAGGCAGGAGGAGAACTAGACAACAGAGGATGAGATGGTTGGATGGCATCACTGACTCGATAGATATGAGTTTGAGCAAGCTTCAGGAGTTGGTGATAGACAGGGAAGCCTGGCGTGCTGCAGTCCATGGGTCACAAAAGTCAGACACGCCTGAGTGACTGTAATGAACTGAACTGACATACATTATATTAGTTTCAGGTGTATAACACAGTGATTCAGTTATCTTATACACGGTGAAATGACCACAGTAAATCTAGTTAACATCATTACCACGCCACAATTTTTCTTATAATGAGAACTTTTAACAGCTACTTGGTCAACAACTTTCAAATGGACAATACAAATATTATTAACTATAATTACCACCTTGTACATTACACATCCCCCTATGACGTGTTTGTACCTTTGAATCCCTTCACCATTTTTTGAACCTCTGGGGACCACCAATCTGTTCTGTTGTGTGAGCATTAAAAAAAATTTTTTTTTGGCAGATTGTTGCTTGTTTTGAGAGTCCTCCATGTAAAAGGAGAAGAAAATGGCAACCGACTCCAGTATTCTTGCCTAGAGAATCCCCTGGACAGAGGAGCCTGGTGGGCTGCTGTCT
The DNA here is from genome assembly GCF_055505025.1 of Bos grunniens. Lineage (NCBI taxonomy): Eukaryota > Metazoa > Chordata > Mammalia > Artiodactyla > Bovidae > Bos > Bos grunniens. The sequence goes on from NC_141194.1 coordinate 141,926,977, forward strand.
GTGGGGTCGCACAGAGTCAGACACGACTGAAATGACCTAGCAGCAGCAGCAGCATGTAAAAATGATATCATACAATATCTATCTTTATGATTTATTTCACTTAGCATAGTGCTCTCAAGGTTCATCCATGTAGCCAATTCAAAGTTTCCTTTTTGTGGGTGAATAATGTTCCATTGTATATACAGGTATGCCTCATTTCTTGTGCTTGACTTTAATGCACTTTGCAGATATCGTGTTTACACATTGAGCTTTGTGGCCACCTTGCATCTCCAAGTCCAGTGGTGCCATTCATCCAAAAGCATTTGCTCACTTCTTGCCTCTGTCACATTTCGGTCCTTTTGGGAATATTTCAAGCTTTTTCATCATTGTTATATTTGTAATGCTGATCTGTGATCAGTGATCTGTTACTATTGCAAAAGTATTCGAACTTGCTGAAGGCTCAGAAGATGGTTAACATTTTTTAGCAGTATTTTTCAATTAGGGTATTTATGCTATTGTCTAAGACATAATGCTATTGCACACTGAATAGAATGCAAATACAGTGTAAAAATGACATTTATATGTATTGGGAAAACAAGAAATTTGTGTGGATGACGTTGTAGTGCTATTTGCCTCATTACTGTGCTCTGGAGCCAAACCCACGGTATCTCCGAGCCATGCCTGTATACACGTGTTCTTTGTCCATGCATCCGTGGATAGACAGTGAGGTTGTTTGCTTATCTGGCTGTTGCAGGTAATGCTGCAGTGAACACGGGGGTGCACACTGTGGCTGACCTTGTTCTAAAATGCCTAGTTCCACTCTCCTGCCTTAGATCTCTTGATGGTGTTGGACTCTCCTAGGTGAGGCGAAGGGCTGGTAGGACCATGGTGTTTCACCACTCAGGCAACATCACCACTATCTAGAATCCTGAACCTGAGGGTAGAACCGAATCAGCTGACAGTGTCCTGAGCCCGCAAAAGCCGGAGGGTGGGGACAGGTTGGCGTATGCAGAAATGACGGTGGTCTGCCTCTTTCCCTCCAATTACTGGCTGGGCAGAAACTGAGTTAGAATGGACTTGAACCTAGTTAGGTGAACTTGCCTTAGCATTCAAGACTAAAATATTAAGGCAGTATCCAGAGCTTCAGCAACTCTCGTGTCCCAGTAAGACAAGTCACAAGCCCCCTGAGCCCCCTTGCCAGACCACCTTTCTAACTCTCAAGAGGTTAGACGGATAAAAGACCCCCTCAGTCATCGTTCTGTCTAGAAAGCCAGCATGTTCCTTCCTAGTAACTATTTAGTTCAGACTGAAGATGGCCTTTAAATTGGTGCTGTTTCCCTCATTATGACTTTGAAAGGGGTTGAGTTTTTATCATGCCCAGCCCCCTCCAAAGACCAGGGTGACACTGTCCCTAGTGAGGAGGGGCAGAGCAGCTGGACTGCTGGTAGAGCACTAACATTTCTTTATCCTGTTACCAGGCAAAGCACTGACAGCAGGGACACGGTACTGTTTGCGAGCGGGCTTACATGTAGGACGTGGAAAATAATCCAAGAATACTAAAAGTGAGAGGACAGGAGCAAAGCAGTAAGCCTAGACCAGAGCTTGGCACATACAGTCTACCATCCCTAAGGGTGGGCTGGAGGGAGGGATGCAGCCTTAACCTTCCTACAGTATTTTGGCAATGAAATAGTTCCTTCCATTTCATCAGTAGCGTATAGATTTGCATGTTGTGTTTTTCTCTCAAGACCTTAACTGCCCAAGGCTTACGAGTGGGAGGGCCAAGTGTTGGTGATATCAGAGGGCTGTAATTCTCAGACAAATGTCCTCTGTGCCCTTGGGTCACCCTCTCATCATAATCCTGTATGGACCCCAAAGGGCCACATTGTTTTCGGGCCCAGCTGGAGTTGGGTGCCTCTGCTGCCACTGCAGCCCCAAACACCCAGGCCCCCCATGCCACCCTTGCCTCCTCCACCTGTGCCCTCCTTTGTGTGAGCTTGGTTTGGCCTGGCAAGGGCCCCTGTCTACAGCATTCATTTTGTGGCCCCTGTCTTGTAAGACCTGTTTCCTATGACAGTTTTTCTAAGGTGTTTTTCTGCCAGTTTCAAATTTTTCATAGCACCTCAGCAAGAGCACTTCAGTGAATGCCTGATAGATGAACTGAAAAAGTGAAAACACTGTGTTTTTATAGGGCTTTTGGGGGGTATTTCCAGGAAACATGTGAATTCTCTTGTATACTTGTTTTTATATGTGAAATGGGATTAGTACTCTATGGATAAGAATTGCTGAGGGCTTCCCTGGTGGCCCAGTGGTTAAGAATTGGCCTGCCATTGCAGGGTACATGGGTTCGATCCCTCGTCTGGGAAGATCCCACGTGCCGCAGAGTAACAAGTCCCATGTGCTGCAACGACCGAGCCTGAGGGCTGCAACTACTGCAGCCTGCATGCCCAAGAGCCCGTGTGCCACAGTTAGAAGCCACCATATGAGAAGCCTCCACACCACAACGAGAGAGCAGCCCCTGCCTGCTGCACCTAGAGAAAGTCCATGGGAAGTGATGAAGACCAAGCCCCGCCAAAAGTAAATAAATAAAACTGTTGTCAAAAAAAAAAAAAAAAAACACAAAAACAAAAAACAAAGAATTGGTAAGGAATGTCAAGCTGGTCCCTTTTCATGAGATGACATCCCTGAGTCACATTCGCTGGGCCCTGCACTTCTCAGGCATATACAGGTGAAAGATGCGGTGGGGAAAGTCTCAGTGACAGAACGGTGTGCCTCAAAATGTGGCCGAGCTCCATTCATGATGATGAGTTCAGGCACGAGCCTGGACTTCTAGGGAAAACACCCTATTTCAATTCTCAGTATTAAAAAAAAAATAAGTTAGTTGCTTAGATCTTCTAAGCAATGTCCTGGTTGTTTTGCACACTCTTCTTCATTTAATCAAAAAGAAAATCGACGAGTAAAGTGTTATCAACATTCCCATTTTATATATGAGGAAACTGAGGCGCAGAGGCTTTAAGAAAGTAATTAGTAGGTTAAAGATGATGTATTGGTGAGCCTATTTGTCTATACTTAATAAACTTTGTTGATAAGGGCATTTTCTGTTAGCTATTTGGGAAAAAAACTCAATTTCAATTCTCTTAAAAAAATTAAGTATGTTACTTAACTCTATTAAGCATGTCCTGTGTATTTTATAACCTCTGTTTCATTTAATGAAAAATTAGAATCAATAAGGTAAAAGAAAGTGTACCAGGCTGTGGGGTAAAAATAAAGATTTTAACACTCTTAAAAGAAAAAAAACAATATTATATATGTTAGTTAGATCTCCTAAGCAATGGTAGGTGTTTTTCACGTTAAGCTTCATCTAATTCAAAAGAAAATCAACGAGGAACGTGTTCTCAGTATTTCCATTTTACAGATGAGGAAACTGAGGCACAGGGGCAGTAATGAAGTTACAAGAAGTGAAACGGATAATGTCTTTGAGAGTGTATTTATCTACACTCAATAAACTTTGTGGAAAGGGGCATTGTCTATCTAGATTGTTGGAGAAAAACACTCAACTTCAACTCTCTCTTCTAAAAAAAAAAAGAAATGAAGTTTTTCCCTTAGATCTACTAAGTAACATCCTGGATGTGTCATATGCTCTGTTTCATTTAATTAAAAAAAAAAAAAAAGAGCACTCCCATTTTATAGCTGAGTAAACTGAGGCACAGAGACATTAAGGAAGTGACTATTAAGTGAAAGAGATGCTTTCTGGTGAGCGTATTTATGGACACGGTAAAATTTGGAGAAATGGCCCTGTCTGTAGATTGTTGGTGAAAAAAGCTCAATGTCAACTCCATCTATTAGGAAAAAAACAAAATTAGGTATGATACTTAGATCTACCTAGCAACGTCTGTCTTCTTTTACCTGCTTGCCTGCATTTAATTCAAAAGAAAAACTACACAGAAGGTGTAATCAAAGTTCCCATTTTATAGACGAGGAAACTGAGGCCCAGAGGTATTAATGAAGTAACTAGAAAGTGAAAGAGATGATTTTTGGTGAGTGTACAGATCTATACTTAGGAAACTTTGTGGGAAAATGCATTGTCAGTCCAGATTATTGGGGAAAATTCTCGACTGCAACTCATTCTTCTAAAAAAGAAAACAAAATTAAGCATGTTACTTCGACTGCTAAGCAATGTCCTCGGTGTTTTAGACGGTCTGCTTCATTTAATTGAAAACAAAATCTACAAGGAAATTGTTGTCAATATTCCCATTTATACTTCAGGAAGCTGAGGCATTAATGAAATTGTTAGTAGATGTTTTTGCTAACCATATTTATCTGTATTTAGTAAACTTTGTGGGTAAGGCCTCATCTATCTAGAATGTTTAGGGGAAAATCTTGATTTTAATTCTATTAAAAAAAAAACCCAAATTAAGTATGTTACTTATCTCTACTAAGCATATCCTCAGTGTTTTACATGCTCTACTTCATTTATTTTTTAATTTAAATGTATTTATTTTGATTTGAGACTAATTACTTTACAAAGAAAATGCACAAGGAAGGTGTTATCAACATTCCCATTTTATAGATGAGGAAACTGAGACAGACAGACATTACTGTCGTTACTAGTTAGGGAAATACATGCTTTTTGTTGGGCGCGTTTGTCTATTTATTAAACTGTGTGGGAAAGGGCATTGTCTGGCTAGATTGTTGGGGAAAAAACCCAATTTCAATTCTCTGTATTAAAAAAAAAAACATGAAGTGAGTTGCTTAGATCTTCTAAACAATGTCCTGCTTGTCTTGCACGCTCTTCTTCATTTAATCAAAAAGAAAATCGGCTCTAAGAAAGTAGTAGGTGAAAGATGATGTATCGCTGAGCCTTTTTATCTATATGTAATAAACTTTGTTGATAAGGGCATTGTCTGTTAGATATTTGGGGAAAAAATTCAATTTCAATTCTCTTAAAAAAACTAAGTATGTTACTTAACTCTACTAAGCATGTCCTGCATATTTTTCATGCTCTGTTTCATTTAATGAAAAATAAGAATCCGTAAGATAAGAAAATCTACAAGGCTGTGGGTTAAAAATAAAGTTTTTAACACTCTTAAAAGAAAAAAAAAACAATATTATGTATGTTAGTTACATCTCCTAAGCAATGCTCGGAAAACAGCTCAATGTCAACTCTGTCTATTAGGAAAAAAAACAAAATTAGGTATGATACTTGGATCTACCAAGCAAAGTCTGTCGTGTTTTACCTGCTTGCCTGCGTTTAATTCAAAAGAAAAACTACACAGAAGGTGTAATCAACGTTCCCATTTTATAGACGAGGAAACTGAGGCCCAGAGGTATTAATGAAGTAACTAGAAAGTGAAAGAGATGCTTTTTGGGGAGTGTAGAGATCTATACTTAGGAAACTTTGTGGGAAAGTGCATTGTTGGTCCAGATTATTGGGGAAAAATCTCGACTGCAACTCATTCTTCTAAAAAAACAAAAACAAAAACAAAATTAAGTGTGTTACTTTGACTGCTAAGCAATGTCCTCGGTGTTTAGAAGGTCTGCTTCATTTAATTGAAAACAAATACTACCAGGAAATTGTTGTCAATATTCCCATTTATACTTCAGGAAGCTGAGGCATTAATGAAATTGCTAGTAAGTGAGAGAAATGCTTTTGCTGATGGTATCTATCTATATTTACTAAACTTTGTGGGTAAGGCCCCATCTATCTAGAATGTTCGGGGGAAAAACTTGATTTGAATTCTATTAAAAAAAAAAACCCCAAATTAAGTATGTTACTTTACTAAGCATGTCTTCAGTGTTTTACATGCTCTGCTTCGTGTAATTACAAATCAAATGCATGAGGAAGGTGTTATCAACATTCCCATTTTATAGATGAGGAAACTGAGACACAGAGACATTACTGTCGTTACTAGTTAGGGAAATACATGCTTTTTGTTGGGCGCGTTTGTCTATTTATTAAACTGTGTGGGAAAGGGCATTGTCTGGCTAGAATGTTGGGGGAAAAACCCATTTCAATACTCTGTATTAAAAAAAAATTAAGTGGGTTGCTTAGATCTTCTAAGCAATGTCCTGGTTGTTTTGCATGCTCCTCTTCATTTAATCAAAAAGAAAATCGATGAGTAAAGTGTTATCAACATTCCCATTTTATATATGAGGAAACTGAGGTGCAGAGGCTTTAAGCAAGTAATTAGTAGGTGAAAGGTGATATATTTGTGAGCCTATTTATACTTAAAAAACTTTGTTGATAAGGGCATTGTCTCTTAGATTTTGGGGGAAAAAACCTCAATTTCAATTCTCTTAAAAAAATGAAGTCTGTTACTTAACTCTACTAAGCATGTCCTCAGGGTTTTACATGCTGTGCTTCATTTAATTAAAAATAAAATCTACAAGGAAGGTGTTAGCAGCATTCCCTTTTCACAGATGGGGAAACAGGCTGGAGGCATGAATGAAGTTATTAGTGAGTGGAACAGATGCGTTTTGGTGAGGTATTTATTGACACTTTGCAAAATTCATGAGAATGGGTTTTGGCTATCTAGATTGTGAGGAAATCAATCTAGATTTCAATTCTCTCTCTTAAAAAAAAAAACACAAAATTAAGTATGTTACTTAGATCTACTAAGCAATGTCCTGGGTTTTTTACACGCTCTTCTTGACTTAATTAAAAAGAAAATCTACAAGGAATATGGTATCAACATTCCCGTTTTATAGATGAGGAAACTGAGGTCCAGAGGCATCAATGAAGTTACTAGTGAGTGAAAGAGATCCCTTTTTTGGAGAGCATATCTATCTACACTCAGTAAATTGTTGTCAATATTCCCATTTATACTTCAGGAAGCTGAGGCATTAATGAAATTGCTAATAAGTGAGACAGATACTTTTGCTAACCATATTTATCTATATTTAGTAAACTTTGTGGGAAAGGGCATCGTCTATCTAGAATATTTGGGGGGCAAATTGATTTCAATTCCATTGAAAAAAACCCAAATTAAGTAAGTTACTTAACTCTACTAAGCATGTGCTCAGAGTTTTATATGCTCTGCTTCATGTAATTACAAATTAAATGCACGAGGAAGGTGTTATCAACATTCCCATTTTATAGATGAGGAAACTGAGACACAGAGACATTACTGTCGTTACAGGTTAGGGAAATACATGCTTTTTGTTGAGCGTGTATATCTCTTTAGTAAACTCAGTCGGAAAGGGCATTGTCTGGTTAGACTGTTGGGGAAAAAACCCATTTCAATTCTCTGTATTAAAAAAAAATTTAAGTGGATTGCTTAGATCTTCTAATCAATGTCCTGGTTGTTTTGCACGCTTCTCTTCATTTAATCAAAAAGAAAATCGAGGAGTAAAGTATTATCAACATTCCCATTTTATATATGAGGAAACTGAGGCGCAGAGGCTTTAAGAAAGTAGTAGGTAAAAGATGTATCAGTGAGCCGATTTATCTGTACTTAATAAACTTTGTTGATAAGGGCATTGTCTGTTAGAGTTTTGGGGAAAAAAACTCAATTTCAACTCTCTCTTCTAAAAAAAAGAAATGAAGTATTTTACTTAGATCTACTAAGTAACATCCTGGATGTGTCATATGCTCTGTTTCATTTAATTAAAAAGAAAAAGAGCTCTCCCATTTTATACATGAGTAAACAGAGGCACAGAAGCATTAAGGAAGTGACTAATAAGTGAACGAGATGCTTCATGGTAATTGTATTTATGCAGACTAAATTTGCAGAAATGGCACTGTCCATAGATTGTTGGTGAAAAAAGCTCAATGTCAACTCCATCTATCAGAAAAAAAAAAAAATTAGGTATGATACTTAGATCTACCAAGCAAAGTCTGTCTTCTTTTACCTGCTTGCCTGCATTTAATTCAAAAGAAAAACTACACAGAAGGTGTAATCAACGTTCCCATTTTATAGATGACGAAACTGAGGCCCAGAGGTATTAATGAAGTTACTAGAAAGTGAAGGAGATGATTTTGGTGAGTGCACAGATCTGTACTTAGGAAACTTTGTGGGAAAGTGAATTGTCAGTCCAGATTATTTGGGAAAAAACTCAATTTCCACTCATTCTTCTAAACAAAAACAAAATTAAGTATGTTACTTCCAATGCTAAGCAATGTCCTCAGTGTTTAGACGGTCTGCTTCATTTAAATGAAAACAAAATCTACAAAGAAATTGTTGTCAATATTCCCATTTATACTTCAGGAAGCTGAGGCATTAATGAAATTGTTAGTAAGTGAGAGAGAAGCTTTTGCTAACAGTACTTATCTATATCTAGTAAACTTTGTGGGTAAGGCCTCATCTATCTAGAATGTTTAGGGGAGAAACTTGATTTTAATTCTATTAAAAAAGGGTAAGGCCTCATCTACCTAGAATGTTTAGGGGAAAAACTTGATTTTAATTCTATTAAAAAAAAAACCCCAAATTAAATATGTTATTTAATTGTACTAAACATGTCCTCAGTGTTTTACATTCTCTGCTTCATTTATTTTTTAATTTAAATTTATTTATTTTGATTTGAAGCTAATTACAAAGAAAATGCACGAGAAAGGTGTTATCAACATTCCCATTTTATAGATGAGGAAACTGAGACACAGAGACATTACTGTTGTTACTAGTTAGGGAAATACATGCTTTTTGTTGAGCATGTTAATCTATTTAGTAAACTGTGTGGGAAAGGGCAATGTCTGGCTAGAATGTTGGGGGAAAAACTCAATTTCAATCCTCTGTATTAAAAAAAAAATTAAGTGAGTTGCTTAGATCTTCTAAGCAATGTCCTGGTTGTTTTGCATGCTCCTCTTCATTTGATCAAAAAGAAAATCTACGAGTAAAGTGTTATCAACATTCCCATTTTATATATGAGGAAACTGAGGCGCAGAGGCTTTAAGCAAGTAATTAGTTGGTGAAAGATGATGTATGGGTGACCCTATTTATCTATACTTAATAAACTTTGTTGATAAGGGCATTGTCTGTAGATTTTTGGGAAAAAAATTCAATTTCAATTCACGTAAAAAATTAAGTATGTTACTTAACTCTACTAAGCATGTCCCGCATATTTTACATGCTCTGTTTCATTTAATGAAAAACAAGAATCAGTAAGGTAAAAGAAAATCTACAAGGCTGTGGGGTAAAAATAAAGATTTTAACACTCTTAAAAGAAAAAAAAATTATGTATGTCAGTTAGATCTAAGCAGTGGAGGCTATTTTACATGTTAAGCTTCATTTAATTCAAAAGAAAAACTACGAGGAAGGGGTTGTCAATATTGCCATTTCACAGATGAGAAAACTGAGGCACAGAGGCAGTAAAGCAGTTACAAGAAGTGAAATGGATGATGTCTTTGAGAGTGTATTTATCTACATTCAATAGACTTTGTGGAAAAGGGCATTGTCTATCTAGATTGTTGGAGAAAAAACCCTCAATTTCAACTCTCTCTTCTAAAAAACAGAAATGAAATATTTTACTTAGATCTACTAAGTAACATCCTGGATGTGTCATATGCTCTGTTTCATTTATTTAAAGACAAAGAGCAATCCCATTTTATAGATGAGTAAACTGAGGCACAGAGGCATTAAGGAAGTTAGTAATAAGGGAAAGAGATGCTTTATGGTGAGCGTATTTATGCACACAGTAAAATTTGCAGAAATGGCACTTTCTGTAGATTGTTGGTGAAAAAAGCTCAATGTCAACTCCATCTATTAGAAAAAAAAAAAAAAAAATTAGGTATGATACTTGGATCTACCAAGCAAAGTCTGTCTTGTTTTACTGCTTGCCTGCATTTAATTCAAAAGAAAAACTACACAGAAGGTGTAATCAACGTTCCCATTTTATAGATGAGGAAACTGAGGCCCAGAGGTATTAATGAAGTAACTAGAAAGTGAAAGAGATGCTTTTTGCTGAGTGTAGAGATCTATACTTAGGAAACTTTGTGGGAAAGTGCATTGTCGGTCCAGAATATTGGAGAAAAATCTCGATTTCAATCCATTCTTCTGAAAGAAAAAAAAAAAACAAAACAAAGTTAAGTATGTTACTTAGACTGCTAAGCAATGTCCTCGGTGTTTTAGATCGTCTGCTTCATTTAATTGAAAACAAAATCTACGAGAAAATTTTCAATATTCCATTTATACTTCAGGAAGCTGAGGCATTAATGAAATTGTTAGTAAGTGAGAGAGATGCTTTTTCTAACCATATTTATCTATCTTTAGTAAACTTGTGGGAAACGGCATCGTCGATATAGAATGTTTGGGGGAAAAACTTGATTTCTATTCTATTAAAAAAAAAAAAAACCCAAATTAAGTATGTTACTCTCCTAAGCATGTCCTCAGGGTTTTACAAGCTCGCCTTAATTTCAGTAGAAAGAAAATGCATGAGGAAGGTGTTATCAACATTCACATTTTATAGATGAGGAAATTGAGACACAGAGACATTACTGTCGTTACTAGTTAGAGAAATACATGCTTTTTGTTGAGCGTGTTTATCTGTTTAGTAAACTGTGTAGGAAAGTGTTGTTGGAAGAAAAACACAATTTCAATTGTCTGTATTAAAAAAAAAATTTGAGTTGCTTAGATCTTCTAAGCAATGTCCTGGTTGTTTTGCATGCTTCTCTTCATTTAATCAAAAAGAAAATCTACGAGTAAAGTGTTATCAACATTCCCATTTTATATATGAGGAAACTGAGGCACAGAGGCTTTAAGCAAGTAATTAGTAGGTGAAAGATGATGTATCGGTGAGCCTATTTATCTATACTTAATAAACTTTGTTGACAAGGGCATTGTCTGTTAGATTTTGGGGGAAAAGAACTCAATTTCAATTATCTTAAAAAAATTAAGTATGTTACATAACTCTACTAAGCATGTCCTGCATATTTTACATGCTCTGTTTCATTTAATGAAAAACAAGAATCAGTAAGGACAAAGAAAATCTATGGTCTTAAGATTACTTAGGGGCTTCTCTGGTGGTCCGGTGGTTAGGAATCCACTTTCCAATGCAGGGGATGCAGGTTTGATCTTTGGTCAGGGAACTAAAATCCTACATGGCTCGGAGCTACTTAGCACATGTGGCCACAACTACAGAGCCCATGTGCCTTAATGAATTATCCCACATGCCGCAACTAAGACCTGACATAGCCAAATAAATAAATTAATATTTTTTAAAAGATTACTTCACAGCCATGAATCATGTGCACTGTATCCACCAAGGGCCAATAAGAGGCCAGTAACTGTCCTGAGCTGACTAAGACAGTGGGGCTCCCTGGTTCATCTGCAGATTCACCAGCAAAGGTGAAATCCAGGGCCATCACCATGCAGACTCTAGTGGGACTCTGTCAGGTTCCTCATAATCTGCTTCCTGACCCCAGATTAGAGTTCCTTAGCGGGGATAGCCCATGAATCTCCCTTGAAGCCCCGGGATTGAGTGAGTAGACCCAGAGATGTCTTTGGGAAAGTCCTTGCCCAGATGGTCCAGAAGAGGGCACCTGAATACCATTTGTGTGTTATTCTTTCCGTTGGTCTGTGCTGTGCTGAGTTGTTCAGTCCGGCCCTTTCCGAGCCCCCCAGGCTCCTCTGTCCATGGGGATTCTCCAGGCTAGAATACTGGAGTGGGTTGCCATGCCCTCCTCCAGGGGATCTTCCCAACCAGGGATCGAACCCAGTCTCCCATATTGCAGACGGATTCTTTACCATCTGAGCCACCAGGGAGGCCCGTGAATGTTGGTATGGGTGGCCTATCCCTTCTCCAGGTTATCTTCCTGACCTAGAAATCGGTCTTGGGTCTCCTGCACTTCAGGTGGATTTTTTTTTTACCAACTGAGCTACCAGGGAAGCCCCAACTTTTGCCACTTCTTCAGTAACTATTTTTTTTTTTTCCCTTCTGTGGCCAGGAAGAGGGGAAAATTCTGGTTTGGGGCCTGCTGTGGTACCAGAGGTTCATAGCAGTGGATCTGATGGGCTCTGTGGGATTCAGGCAAGTGAGCAGAACTGAGGCCAGTCTCCAGCATCAGCAGTATTCATAGCTCTGGAGTGCGTGTGCTCATCAGTGAGGGGCCATGCAAATCCTCCTTCTTTCTTGGCTGCCTGGCATTGACCCTAGTGAGGGAGAGCTCAAGACACATCAGTCCTTGTGGCACTGATTCTCCCCGCTTCTGGGAAGCAGTGGGCTCTTTTTATCCCTCTACTTCTTTGTTCTGTCTGCTGTATTAGTGTCTTCATCATCTTCATGGTAGCAAATGTTTATTGAACACCTACAGCTTGCCAGGTTTTCTTCTGAGTGCTCCACGTGAATCTCTTCATCTCCTTTTCAGCTCTATGAACTAACTACAATTAAGACCCCATTGTACGGATGAGGTTCAGAAAGCTGAACCAATCTGTTCAAAGTCACAGAGCCAGTCCATTGCAGAGCTCTGATTTGATTCTGAGTCCAGAGTTGGTCTTCTTCCTATGAAGCCAGCTACCTCTCACACTTCCTCCTCCCCACCCACATGCCTCTCCCTCTCCAGGTCGGCTCAGCGGCATAGTCTCTGTGTGGGTCCTGGGTTTGCGTGCTGGCCTCCAGGCAGTGAGCTCAGAGATGGCACTTAGCCAAGCACTTCCCTTTCTTTGTTGGGACGGAGGCATTGTCTTAACAGGAGAAACCAACCACTCCATATACAAGCACCATGGTTAAGGGCAGGGGCTCCAAACCTTGGAGATTTCATAGACTAGTAATATTAGTAAAATAAAACTGGGTGTGTACAGAGGTCATAATCTTTTCATTTTACCAATTAAGACCTTGTCATTCTCCTCTTCCTACTAGTATTAATAGAGAAATAATATCTAAAGCTTATAGAGAAAGATTACCATGTATCATATACTATTCTCAATCTTTCAATGAATTACCTGATATTATCCTCACAGAAATCATATTCAGTAGGCATTGTCATTTTCCCCATTTTGGAAGCAAGGAAATTGACCAAAAAAACGTTTTGTAACTTACTCCTGACTCTGCTGAAAACCATTATAGTTTATTGTCTCTCATCTGTGTTTGATCAAAGATATTTTTAAAAGAAACCATCAAAGTACTTCCCTGGTGGTCCAATGGTTAAGACTCTGCACTTCCACTGCAGGGGGCATGGGTTCAATTCCTGGTTGGGGAGCTAAGATCATGAGTGCCACAGGGTGTGGCAAAAAAAAAAAAAAGAAGAAGAAAAGAAAAAAATTAACCATCAAGCACAGCCAGAGGCCCTGATCTCAGAATTTAGGAATAACCAACTAAAAGCACGGATGGTTCAGGGTTTGTCTTGGGAAAAGCAAATGCTGTCTCTCTCTCTTTCTCTCTCTCTCTCTCTTTTTGCAGTTTAATGTGAAAGTACTAATATGTGCTTTGAGAAGTAAACGTCTAGATAAATACTGAGACTTTAACCCAGTGACTGGCACATAAGTATACAGTACCTACCAGCTGCGACATTTATCATTGAAATTCCTTATGCCACAACCCTGCAAACTAGCCTCTTGCTGGGAGGAAACTGAGCAAGGCAACTCTAGACTCTTCCTGTTACTGAGGTCAGGTAAGTTTCTGTAATTGACGACACCCTCCTTCCCTCAGATCAGATCAGATCAGATCAGTTGCTCAGTCGTGTCCGACTCTTTGCGACCCCATGAATCGCAGCACGCCAGGCCTCCCTGTCCATCACCAACTCCCGGAGTTCACTCAGACTCACGTCCATTGAGTCAGTGATGCCATCCAGCCATCTCATCCTCTGTCGTCCCCTTCTCCTCCCGCCCCCAATCTCTCCCAGCATCAGAGTCTTTTCCAATGAGTCAACTCGTCGCATGAGGTGGCCAAAGTACTGGAGTTTCAGCTTTAGCATCATTCCTTCCAAAGAAATCCCACGGCTGATCTCCTTCAGAATGGACTGGTTGGATCTCCTTGCAGTCCAAGGGACTCTCAAGAGTCTTCTCCAACACCACAGTTCAAAAGCATCAATTCTTTGGCGCTCAGCCTTCTTCACAGTCCAACTCTCACATCCATACATGACCACAGGAAAAATCATAGCCTTGACTAGTCGAACCTTTGTTGGCAAAGTAGTCTCTGCTTTTGAATATGCTATCTAGGTTGGTCATAACTTTCCTTCCAAGGAGTAAGCGTCTTTTAATTTCATGGCTGCAATCACCATCTGTAGTGATTTTGGAGCCCAGAAAAATAAAGTCTGACACTCTTTCCACTGTTTCCCCATCTATTTCCCATGAAGTGGTGGGACCGGATGCCATGATCTTCGTTTTCTGAATGTTGAGCTTTAAGCCAACTTTTTCACTCTCCTCTTTCACTTTCATCAAGAGGCTTTTGAGTTCCTCTTCACTTTCTGCCATAAGGGTGGTGTCATCTGCATATCTGAGGTTATTGATATTTCTCCCGGCAATCTTGATTCCAGTTTGTGTTTCTTCCAGTCCTCAGCTGTCTCCAGTTTCCCATCCTTGAATGAACTGAAGCAGAGGATTTTTACTTCCCATTGATTGATATTGCTGTTGCCATCAGTTCTGTTCAATTGCTCAGTCGTGTCCGACTTGTTGCAATTCATGGACTGCAGTAACCGGGCTTCCCTGTCCATCAAGAACTCCTGGGGCTTGCTCAAATTCATGTCCATCAAGTCGGTGATGTCCCCTTCTCCTCCTGCCTTCAATCTTTCCCAGCATCAGGGTCTTTCCAATGAGTCAATTCTTCCCATCGGGTGGCCAAAGTATTGGAGCTTCAGCTTCAGCATCAGTCCTTCCAATGAATATTCAGGACTGATTTCCTTTAAGATTGACTGATTTGACCTCTTTGCTGTCCAAGGGATTCTCAAGAGTCTTCTTCAACACCACAGTTCAAAAGCATCAATTCTTCAGTACTCAGCTTTCTTTACAGGCCAACTGTCACATCCACATATGACTACTGGAAAAACCAGAGCTTTGACTAGATAGGTCTTTGGCAGCAAAGTAATGTCTCTGCTTTTTAATATGCTGTCTAGGTTGGTCAGCGCTTTTCTTCCAAGGAGAAAGCGTCTTTTAATTTCATGGCTGAAGTCACCATCTGCAGTGATTTTGGAGCCCCAAAAGATAAGTTTGTTACTGTTTCCATTGTTTCCCCATCTATTTGCCATGAAGTGATGGCATGCTCTTCCTTTTTTGATTGTTGAGTTTTAAGCCAGCTTTTTCACTCTCCTCTTTCATTTTCATCAAGTGGTCTTTAGCTCCTCTTCACTTTCAGCCATAGTGGTGGTGTCATCTGCATTTCTGAGGTTATTGATATTTCTCCTGGCAATCTTGATTCCAGCTTGTGATTCATGCAGCCTGGCATTTCACATGATGTACTCTGCATATAAGTGAAGTAAACACGGTGACCATCTACTCGTTTCCCAATTTGGAACCAGTTCATTGTTCCATGTCTGGTTCTAACTGTTGCTTCTTGATCTGCCTACAGGTGTCTCAGGAAGCAGGTAAGGTGGTCTGATATTCCCATCCCTTGAAGAATTTCCCACAGTTTGATGTGATCCACACAGTCAAAGGCTTTGGCATAGCCAATAAAGCAGAAGTAGATGTTTGTCTGGAATCCTCTTGCTTTTTCTATGATCCCACAGATGTCGGCAATTTGATCTCTAGTTCCTCTGCCTTTTCTAAATCCAGCTTGAATACCTGGAGGTTCTCAGTTCACATACTGTTGAAGCCTAACTAAAGCTAATCAATGAATATAGTAAAGTTGCAGGATATAAAATTGACATGTAGAAATCCCTTGCATTCCTATACACTAAAAATGAGAAAACAGAAAGAGAAATTAAGGAAAGAATTCCATTCACCATAGCAACGAAAAGAATAAAATACTTAGGAATATATCTACCTAAAGAAACAAAAGGCCTATATATAGAAAAATATAAAACACTGGTGAAAGAAATCAAAGAGGACACAAATAGATGGAGAAATATACCATGTTCATGGATTCAAAGAATCAATATAGTGAAAGTGAGTATACTACCCAAAGCAATCTATAGATTCAATGCAATCCCTATCAAGCTACCAACAGTATTTTTCACAGAACTAGAACAAATAATTTCACAATTTGTATGGAAATACAAAAAACCTGAATAGCCAAAGCAATCTTGAGAAAGAAAAATGGGCCTGGACGAATCAACCTGCCTGACTTCAGGCTCTACTACAAAGCTACAGTCATCAAGACAGTATGGTACTGGCACAAAGACAGAAATATAGATCAATGGAACAAAATAGAAAGCCCAGAGATAAATCCATGCACCTATGGACACCTTATCTTTGACAAAGGAAGTAAGAATATACAATGGAGAAAAGACAATCTCTTTAACCAGTGGTGCTGGGAAAACTGGTCAACCACGTGTAAAAGAATGAAACTAAAACACTAACACCATACACAAAAATAAACTCAAAATAGATTAAAGATCTAAATGTAAGACCAGAAACTACAAAACTCCTAGAGGAAAACATAGGCAAAACACTCTCTGACATAAGTCACAGCAGGATCCTCTATGACCCACCTCCTAGAGTAATGGAAATAAAAGCAAAAATAAACAAACAGGACCTAATTAAAATTAAAAGCTTTTGCACAACAAAGGAAAGTCTAAGCAAGGTGAAAAGACAGCCTTCAGAATGGGAGAAAATAGTAGCCAATGAAGCAATGGACGAAGAATTAATCTCAAAGATATACAAGCAACTCCTGCAGCTCAATTCCAGAAAAATAAACGATCCAGTCAAAAAATGGGCCAAAGAACTAAACAGACATTTCTCCAAAGAAGACATACAGATGGCTAACAAACACATGAAAAGATGCTCAACATCACTCATTATCAGAGAAATGCAAATCAAAACCACAATGAGATACCATTTCATGCCAGTGAGAATGGCTGCTATCAAAAAGTCTACAAGCAATAAATGCTGGAGAGGGTGTGGAGAAAAGGGAACCCTCTTACACTGCTGGTGGGAATGCAAACTAGTACAACCACTATGGAGAACAGTGTGGAGATTCCTTAAAAAACTGGAAATAGAACTGCCTTATGATCCAGCAATCCCAGTGCTGGGCATACACACCAAGGAAACCAGAATTGAAAGAGACACATGTACCCCAACGTTCATCGCAGCACTGTTTATAATAGATAGGACATGGAAGCAACCTAGATGTTCATCAGCAGAAGAATGGATAAGAAAGCTGTGGTACATATACACAATGGAATATTACTTAGCCATTAAAAAGAGTACATTTGAATCAGTTCTAATGAGGTGGATGAAACTGGAGCCTATTATACAGAGTGAAGTAAGCCAGAAAAAAAAAAAAAAAACGCAAATACAGTATACTAACGCATATATATGGAATTTAGAAAGATGGTAATGATGACCCTATATGCAAGACAGCAAAAGAGACACAGATGTATAGAACAGTCTTTTGGGCTCTGGGAGAGGGTGAGGCTAGGATGATTTGGGAGAATGGCATTGAAACATGTATATTATCATATGTGAAATGGATCGCCAGTCCAGGTTCCATGCATGAGACAAGGTGGTCAGGGCTGGTGCACTGGAATGACCCTGAGGGATGGGATAGGGAGGAAGGTGGGAGCAGGGTTCAGGATGGGGAACACAAGGACAGCCGTGGCAGATTCTTGTCTATGTATGGCAAAACCAATACAATATTGTAAAGCAATTAGCCTCCAATTAAAATAAATAAATTTATATTTAAACAGAGGCACATATGGGCCACACTCAGCATAAAGCTAGCAGCTGTCTAGTTTCAACCCGGCAGCTATAACAGTCCTGCTAAACCTGGGAGTCAGATCATGTCTCTCACATTTTCAGAACTCTGCAATGGCTGCACTTTTAATTCAGGGTAACAGCCTGTAAGTAAAAGGTCTGCAAGTCCCTTTAAAATCTGGCCCCCTTCTATTAATCTGGTCCCTTCCATTACTCTCCCTCTCATACACGCACTTAAGCCACATGGGCGCTACTTTGCTGCCACTCAAACTTCCATATCGGCCTCCATCAGGTCTCTTCACTTAGTGTTCTCTGTTGCATTGAGAGCTCACACCCAGTGCAAGTTACGCTGAGGGTGGCTCATATGTGCCTTTTGGTTTACTTGTTTACACCACTTTATACAAACAGATGCATACAAACTGTTTATATAAAAAAAAAAGAGGGGGAGGGAAGCATAGTGTCACATACTACCTATATGGGAAGGCAATATAATTTATGGTTAAGTGAATAAGACTTTAATTAGAGTCCGGCAGACCTAAGTGATCGAATAACTTAAAGAAACAAAAATGACCAATCTGATTTTTTAAAATCAGTATTCATCCCCTGCCCAGGCCTCTGTTTTCTCATCTGCAAAGTGTGAAAATAACCATATCAACCACATTACTAAATCATATGATGCATGCAAAGTGCTTGCTGCATAGCAAGCATTTAGTAAATATCAGATATTATTATTATTAATCAATAAAATGTAAAAGAAGTTTAAGTACTGAGATTCCAAGAGTAATTATTTTGAGGTATAACCCAGAAGAAGGTAGCCTGGTATTTGAGTGGACAAACTTTGCTTTAGTACAAATTTGGGCTTTAAAACTTCTTAACAAACTTCACATCAAACATTTCTACAGCCCTAGGATTTCACCAAATACAGTCAGGAAATGACGCTGTTTGTTGAGGTCTCTCTCACACTGACACTCTCTGCGTCTCAGTGTTGTATGCCTCATAGCAACAGTGAACTGACACAGTCTTGAGTTTGGCAATGGGCTTGCTTCAAGAGAAAAGTTCCCCTAGCAAGTACTGCCACCTCCAAACGCCTCCTCAAATAAACCCAGTTCCTGCTCCCCAAACACTCCAATATCAGGATTTATTTGGCCTTCAAACAAGGAAAAAAAAATCCTTTGCTTTTCTCTCAAAGCCATCAAACTCACAAAATTTTTAATCTATAAAAACAAAAGCTGGTCTCAAAACTCCAAAGAGAGCATGGCAGGACCACTGACAAGGTAGCTGTGACAATCTCACCTCGGTGGAAGTGTGAGAAAACTGTAGTGAGAAACAACAGACCCTCAGAGGGTTCACACTACTACCTAGGGCAAAGAGGCAGAATTAGTCTTAAATAGAAAAGCCATTATCTTGACAGTCATGACAGAGACATCTTCTAATTCTAAAAGTAAAGTAAGCAGACATAAGATAATGGAAAGGATACCAGGATATCATGCTGGTGTTTAAAAATGGATGAAAATATATATATATATATATATTTTTTTTTTTTAAGATTTCAGAAAATGTGACAGTATTGTTTTCAGAACTTTGTGTGGTCATTGGTAGGAGTGCGCCCTCTAGTGACTCTAGCGATGAGTTGCAAGTGAATAGGCACCTAGTTCAGCTCAGTTCAGTTCAGTCGCTCAGTCGTGTCCGGCTCTTCGTGACCCCATGAATTGCAGCACGCCAGGCCTCCTTGTTCATCACCAACTCCCGGAGTTCACTCAGACTCACGTCCACTGAGTCGGTGATGCCATCCAGGCATCTCATCCTCTGTCGTCCCCTTCTCCTCCTGCCCCCAATCCCTCCCAATATCAGAGTCTTTTCCAATGAGTCAACTCTTCACATGAGGTGGCCAAAGTACTGGAGTTTCAGCTTTAGCATCATTCCTTCCAGAGAACACCGAGGACTGATCTCCTTTAGAATGGAGTGGTTGGATCTCCTTGCAGTCCAAGGGACTCTCAAGAGTCTTCTCCAACACCACAGTTCAAAAGCATCAATTCTTCGGCACTCAGCTTTCTTCACAGTCCAACTCTCACATCCGTACATGACCACAGGAAAAACCATAGCCTTGACCAGACAGACCTTTGTGGGCAAAGTAATGTCTCTGCTTTTGAATACGCTATCTAGGTTGGTCATAACTTTCCTTCCAAGGAGTAAGTGACTTTTAATTTCATGGCTGCAGTCACCATCTGCAGTGACTTTGGAGCCCCCCAAAATAAAGTCTGACACTGTTTCCACTGTTTCCCCATCTATTTCCCATGAAGTGGTGGGACCGGATGCCATGATCTTCGTTTTCTGAATGTTGAGCTTTAAGCCAACTTTTTCACTCTCCTCTTTCACTTTCATCAAGAGGCTTTTGAGTTCCTCTTCACTTTCTGCCATAAGGGTGGTGTCATCTGCATATCTGAGGTTATTGACATTTCTCCCGGCAATCTTGATTCCAGCTTGTGCTCCTTCCAGCCCAGCATTTCTCATGATGTACTCTGCATATAAGTTAAATAAGCAGGGTGATAATATACAGCCTTGATGTACTCCTTTTCCTATTTGGAACCAGTCTGTTGTTCCATGTCCAGTTCTAACTGTTGCTTCCTGACATGCATATAGGTTTCTCAAGAGGCAGGTCTGGTGGTCTGGTATTCCCATCTCTTTCAGAATTTTCCACAGTTTATTGTGATCCACACAGTCAAAGGCTTTGGCATAGTCAATAAAGCAGAAATAGATGTTTTTCTGGAACTCTCTCGCTTTTTTGATGATCCAGAGGATGTTGGCAATTTGATCTCTGGTTTCTCTGCCTTTTCTAAAACCAGCTTGAACATCTGGAAGTTCATAGTTCACGTATTGCTGAAGCCTGGCTTGGAGAATTTTGAGCACTACTTTACTAGTGTGTGAGATGAGTGCAATTGTGCGGTAGTTTGAGCATTCTTTGGCATTGCCTTTCTTTGGGATTGGAGTGAAAACTGACCTTTTCCAGTCCTGTGGCCACTGCTGAGTTTTCCAAATTTGCTGGCATATTGAGTGCAGCACTTTCACAGCATCATCTTTGAGGATTTGAAATAGCTCAACTGGATTCCATCACCTCAACTAGCTTTGTTCATAGGGATGCTTTCTAAGGCCCACTTGACTTCACATTCCAGGATGTCTGGCTCTAGGTGAGTGATCACACCATCGTGATTATCTGGGTCACGAAGATCTTTTTAGTACAGTTCTTCTGTGTATTCTTGCCACCTCTTCTTAATATCTTCTGCTTCTGTTAGGTCCATACCATTTCTGTCCTTTGTTGTGACCATCTCTGCATGAAATGTTCCCTTGGTATCTCTAATTTTCTTGAAGAGCTCTCTAGTCTTTCCCATTCTGTTGTTTTCCTCTATTTGTTTGCATTGATTGCTGAGGAAGGCTTTCTTATCTCTTCTTGCTATTCTTTGGAACTCTGCATTCAGATGCTTATATCTTTCCTTTTCTCCTTTGCTTTTCACTTCTCTTTTTTTTTCACAGCTATTTGTAAGGCCTCCCCAGACAGCCGTTTTGCTTTTTTGCATTTCTTTCCCATGGGGATGGTCTTGATCCCTGTCTCCTGTACAATGTCACAAACCTCATTCCATAGTTCATCAGGCCTTCTGTCTATCAGATCTAGTCCTTTGAATCTATTTCTCATTTCCACTGTATAATCATAAGGGATTTGATTTAGGTCATACCTGAATGGTCTAGTGGTTTTTCCTACTTTCTTCAATTTAAGTCTAAATTTGGCAATAAGGAGTTCATGGTCTGAGCCACAGTCTGCTCCCAGTCTTGTTTTTGCTGACTGTATAGAGCTTCTCCATCTTTGGCTGCAAAGAATATAATCAGTCTGATTTCGGTGTTGACCATGTGGTGATATCCATGTGTAGAGTCTTCTCTTGTGTTGTTGGAAGAGGGTGTTTGCTATGACCAGTGTGTTCTCTTGACAAAACTCTATTAGCCTTTGCCCTGCTTCATTCCGTATTCCAAGGCCAAATTTGCCCGTTACTCCAGGTGTTTCTTGACTTCCTACTTTTGCATTTCGGTCCCCTATAATGAAAAGGACATCTTTTTTGGGTGTTAGTTCTAAAAGGTCTTGTAGGTCTTCATAGAACCATTCAACTTCAGCTTCTTCAGCATTACTGGTTGGAGCATAGACTTGGATTACTGTGATACTGAATGGTTTGCCTTGGAAACGAACACAGATCATTCTGTCATTTTTGAGATTGCATCCAAGTACTGCATTTCAGACTCTTTTGTTGACCATGATGGCTACTCCATTTCTTCTAAGGGATTCCTGCCCATAGTAGTAGATATAATGGTCATCTGAGTTAAATTCACCCATTCCAGTCCATTTTAGTTCATTGATTCCTAAGGCTTCCATATTATGGAGAAGGAAATGGCAACCCACTCCAGTATTCTTGCCTGGAGAATCCCATGGACAGAAGAGCCTGGAGGGCTGCAGTCCATGGGGTCACAAAGAGTCGGACGAGACTGAGAGACTAACACACATTCCCACATTAACTTGAGGAATTTCCAATTTTCCTCTAAAAGTGAGAAAAAAATGGAACTCTCTGATTTTAACCTTAAAAAAATCACCTGACCTTCAGATGCTTATACCACCAAGTTCAAGTTACTTTTATGATTGTCTTTTTTCAACATAAACGAAATATACACAGTGTTAACACTGTCTTTGGGCAATGAGCTCATGAATGATTTCCTTTATTGTTTTCTATACTAAGCATGTATCACCTTTCGTTTTTGAATATTTTTACTTTGAAGTATTATAATCAGCTAGAAAACTAGAGATATCACAATAATATACCATAACATATATAGTATACACCACCGAGATCTCTAGAATGATAACATGCTGCCATATGTATTTCAGAGTTTTTAATTATTTTCTATTTTAAAACTTACAGAAAAGTTACAAGTATAGTTAGAAGAGCTTTTTTTCCTGGCCTCATGGCTTGTGGAATCTTAGTTCCGGGACCAGGGATTGAACCTGGGGCCCTGACATTGAGACCACTGAGTCCTAACCACTGGACTAACAGGGAATTCCCAAAGAGATTTTATTTTTTTAGTTGCTGATTTGATGCCCCCAATTCTTTAGTATTTAATATAAACAAAGACATTTCCCTACATAAGCAGAACGTGCTGTGCTGTGCTGACTCACTCAGTCATATCTGACTCTTTGTGACCCCATGGACTGTAGCCCGCCAGTCACCTCTGTCCAAGAGGATTCTCCAGGCAAGAATACTGGAGAGGGTTGCCATGCCCTCCTCCAGGGGATCTTCCTGACCCAGCGATCGAACCCAGGTCTCTCACATTGCAGGCAGATTCTTTATTGTCTGAGCCACCAGGGAAGTCCAAGAATACTGGAGTGGGTTGCCATGCCCTCCTCCAGGGGATCGTCCTGACCCAGGGACTGAATCCAGGTCTCCCGCATCGCAGGCACATTCTTTACCATTTGAGCCACCAGGGAAGCCCAAGCAGAATACAACCATAAAATTTTCAGACCTCAAGCTCTGCCAGTAGACTCAATAATGTCCCATGATGACTGACAACCCATGTCAGGCTGTCACACACATAGTCGCCTTCCTCACCTTGCTTGGGCTCCAGCACTCCAAGCTAGTTCATCCCTCCTGCACGGATGACTTTCCTGCATGATGACTCCATCATGTTCTGACAATCCCTATTAGACTCCTCCCCAAACACCCCCACCTAGAGCACAGCCTTGCTTACCCTGTTCAGGCTCAGAAAGCCAACACACCTCTCACAGACTTTTCATGTCGTAGATGCCCCACTCACACTGCTCAAGATCCAACACCCACACCATGCCACCTACATGTGTGGACACCTTCCTCACCTTGCTCCAGCTCTGACTCTCTGTGGCAGGCCACCCATACACAAGGAGACCTTCCTCACCTTGTTTAGGCTCTGTTATGGCTTAAGTTGTGTCCCCCCTCCAAAAACAGATACAATTAAGTCCTAGCCCGTAGTTCCTCAGAGCACTGCAGGTGTGATTAGCTAAGATGAAGCCATATTGGAGTAGTGAAAGTGTTAGTCACTTTGTTGTGTCCAACTCTTTGTGACCCCATGAACTATAGCCTGCCAGGCTCCTCTGTCCATGGGATTCTCCAGGCAAGAATACTGCAGTGGGTTGCCATTTCCTTCTCCAGGGGATCTTCCCAATCCAGGGATTGAACCCATGTCTCTCATGTCTCCTGCATTGGATGGCAGGTTCTTTACCACTAGTGCCACCTGGGTTAGTGGGTTTCTAATCCAACATAACAGATGCCCTTAGAAGAAGACGCCCAATACAATGGAGAAAAGACAATCTCTTTAACCAGTGGTGCTGGGAAAAGGGGTCAACCACGTGTAAAAGAATGAAACTAGAACAATTTCTAACACCATACACAAAAATAAACTCAAAATGGATTAAAGATCTAAACGTAAGACCAGAAATTATAAAACTCCTAGAGGAAAACATAGGCAAAACACTCTCTGACATAAATCACAGGAGTATCCTCTATGACCCAGCTCCCAGAGTAATGGAAATAAAAGCAAAAATAAACAAATGGGACCTAATTAAAATTAAAAGCTTTTGCACAATGAAGGAAGCTCTAAGCAAGGTGAAAAGATGGCCTTCAGAATGGGAGAAAATAATAGGAAAAGAGACAACTGACAAAGAATTAATCTCAAAAATATACAAGCAACTCATGCAGCTCAATTCCATAAAAATAAACAAGCCTGTCAAAAAATGGGCCAAAGAACTAAACAGAGTATGTCTTTCTCCAAACAAGACATACAGATGGCTAACAAACACATGAAAAGATGCTCAACATCACTCATTATCAGAGAAATGCAAATCAAAATCACAATGAGGTACTATCTCACGCCAATCAGAATGGCTGCTATCAAAAAGTCTACAAACAATAAATGCTGGAGAGGGTGTGGAGAAAAAGGAACCCTCTTACACTGTTGGTGGGAATGCAAACTAGTACAGCCACTATGGAGAACAGTGTGGGGATTCCTTAAAAAACTGGAAATAGAACTGCCATATGACCCAGCAATCCCAGTGCTGGACATACACACCAAGGAAACCAGAATTGAAAGAGACATGTGTATCCCAATGTTCATCATAGCACTGTTTACAATAGCCAGGACATGGAAGCAACCTAGATGTCCATCGGCAGATGAATGGATAAGAAAGCTGTGGTACATATACACAATGGAATATTACTCAGCCATTAAAAATAATGCATTTGAATCAGTTCTAATGAGAAGGATGAAACTGGAGCCTATTATACAGTGAAGTAAGTCAGAAAGAAAAACACCAATACAGTATACTAATGCATATATATGGAATTTAGAAAGATGGTGATGATGACCCTATATGTGAGACACCAAAAGAGACACAGATGTAAAGAACAGTTTTTTCGGCTCTGTGGGAGAAGGCGAGGGTGGGATGATTTGAGAAGGTAGTGTTGAAACGTGTATATTATCATATGTGAAGTGGATCGCCGGTCCAGGTTTGATGCGTAAGACAGGGTGCTCGGGGCTGGTGCACTGGGATGACCCTGAGGGACGGGATGGGGAAGGAGGTGGGAGGGGGATTCTGGATGGGGAACACATGTGCGCCTGTGGCTGGTTCATGTCGATGTTTGGCGAAAACCACTACAGTATTGTAAATTTATTAGCCTCCAATTAAAATAAATAAATTGTTTTTTTTTTTTTTTTAAAGAAGACATCCAATAAGGTTGAATCACTGTGTTGTACACCTCAAACTAACATAACATTGCAAATCAGCTATACTGCAATAGTTTGTGTGAAGAGACACATGTAAAGGGAGAATGTCAGGTGATGATGAAGGCAGAGATTAGCGTCACTCACTTGAAAGCCAAGGGATACCAAAGACTGCTGGAAAATCCCCAGAAGCCAAGCAAAGGCAGAGAAGGAGCCCTCTGCAGACTCAGAGGGGGCATGGCCCTACTGACACCTTAATTTCAGACTTCCAGCCTCCAGGACTGAGACAATACATTTCTGTTGCTTTAAGCCACCCGCCTTTCAGTACTCTGTTAAGGCAGTTCTAGAACACTATCACCAATTTTGGTATTGGCAAGTGGGATACTGTATGGCTATAACAAATACCTTAAAATTTCACCCTAAATTTTAAATGTCTTAAAAATTGGAACTGAGTAGTGGGTAGATTTGAGGACTTCCCTGGTGGCTCAGACAGTAAAGCATCTCCCCACAATGTGGCAGACCTGGGTTTGATCCATGGGTTGAGAAGATCCCCTGGAGAAGGAAATGGCAAGGCACTCCAGTACTCTTGCCTGGAACATCCCATGGGCGGAAGAGCCTGGTAGGCTGCAGTCCATGGGGTCACGAAGAGTCGGACATGACTTCACTTCCACTTTCAGTGGGTAGATGAGGGCTTCCCAGGTAGCTCAGTGGCAAAGAATCCACCTGCCAATGCAGGAGACGTGGGCTCAATTCATGGGTAGGGAAGATCCCATGGAAGTTCAGTTCAGTTCAGTTGAGTCACTCAGTCATGTCCGACTCTTTGTGACCCCATGGACTGCAGCACACCAGGCTTCCCTGTCCATCACGAACTCCCAGAGCTTCCTCAAACTCATGTCCAGAGTCAGTGATGCCATCCAACCATCCCATCCTTAATCGACCCCTTCTTCTCCCACCTTCAATCATTCTCAGCATCAGAGTCTTTTCAAATGAGTTAGTTCTCTGCATCAGGTGGCCAAAATATTGGAGTTTCAGCTTCAACATCAGTCTTTCCAATGAATATTCAGGACTGATTTCCTTTAGCATCGACTGGTTAGATCTCCTTGCTGTTCAAGGGACTCTCAAGTGTCTTCTCCAACAGCACGGTTTAAAAGTATCAGTTCTTCAGTGCTCAGCCTTCTTTATAGTCCAACTCTCACATCTGTACATGACTACTGGAAAGACCAAAGCTTTGACTAGATGGGCCTTTGCTGGCAAAGTAATGTCTCTGCTTTTTAATATGCTCTGTAGGTTGTCATAACTGTTCTTCCAAGAAGTAAGTGTCTTTTAATTTCATGGCTGCAGTCACCATATGCAGTGATTTTGGAGCCCCCAAAAATAAAGTCTGTCACTGTTTCCATTGTTTCTCCATCTATTTGCCATGAAGGGGTGGGACCAGATGCTGTGATCTTAATTTTCTGAATGTTGACTTTTAAGCCAACTTTTTCACTCTCTTCTTTCACTTTCAACAAGAGGCTCTTCAGTTCCTCTTCACTTTTTGCCCTAAGGGTGGTGTCATCTGCATATCTGAGGTTATTGATATTTCTCCTGGCAATCTTGATTCTAGCTTGTGCTTCATCCAGCCCAGTGTTTCTCATGATGTACTCTGTATTTAAGTTTAAAAAGTAGGGTGACAATATACACCCTTGATGTATTCATTTCCCAATTCGGAACCAGTCTGTTGTTCCATGTTCAGTTCTAACTGTTGCTTCTTGACCTGAATACAGATTTCTCAGGAGGCAGGTCAGGTGGTCTGGTATTCCCACCTCTTTCACAATTTTCCACAGTTCATTCTGATCCATATAGTCAACGGCTTTGGCCGTTGTATAGTCAATAAAGCAGAAGTAGATGTTTTTCTGGAACTCTCTTGCTTTTTCAATGATCCAGTGGATGTTGACACTTTGATCTCTGGTTCCTCTGCCTTTTTTAAAATCCAGCTTGAACATCTGGAAGTTCATGATTCATGTACTGTTGAAGCCTGGCTTGGAGAATTTTGAACATTACTTTGCTAGTGTGTGAGATGAGTTTCAATTGTGCGGTAGTTTGAGCATTCTTTGGCATTGCCTTTCTTTGGGATTGGAATGAAAACTGACCTTTTCCAGTCCTGTGGCCACTGCTGAGTTTTCCAAATTTGCTGGCATATTGAGTGCAGCACTTTCACAGCATCATCTTTCAGGATTTGAAATAGCTCAACTGGAATTCCATCACTTCCACTAGCTTTGTTCATAGTGATGCTTCCTAAGGCCCACTTGACTTCACATTCCAGGATGTCTGGCTCTAGGTGATCACACCATCGTGGTTATCTGGGTCATAAGATTTTTTTGTATACTTCTTCTGTGTATTCTTGCCATGTCTTCTTAATATCTTCTGCTTCTATTAGGTCCATACCATATGTGTCCTTTATTGTGCCCATCTTTTCATGACATGTCCCCTTGGTATTTCTAATTTTCTTGAAGAGATCTCTAGTCTTTCCCATTCTATTGTTTTCCTCTATTTCTTTGCATTGATCACTGAGGAAGGCTTTCTTATCTCTCCTTGCTATTCTTTAGAACTCTGCATTCAAATGGGTGTATCTTTCCTTTTCTCCTTTGTCTTTCACTTCTTGGCTTTTCACAGCTACTTGTAAGGCCTCCTCAGACAGCCATTTTTCCTTTTTGCATTTCTTTTTTTTTTTTTTTTTTTGGTAATGGTCCTGATCACTGCCTCCTGTACAATGTCATGAACCTCCATCCATAGTTCTTCAGGCACTCTATCAGACCTAATCCCTTGAATCTATTTGTCACTTCCACTGTATAATCATAAGGGATTTGATTTAGGTCATACCTGAATGGTCTAGTGGTTTTCCCTACTTTCTTCAATTTAAGTCTGAATTTGGCAACAAGGAATTCATGATCTGAGCCACAGTCAGCTCCCAGTCTTGTTTTTGCTGACTGTATAGAGCTTCTCCATCTTTGGCTGCAAAGAATATAATCAATCTGATTTTGGTATTGACCATGTGGTGATGTCCATGTGTAGAGTCTTCTCTTGTGTTGTTGGAAGAGGGTGTTTGCTATGACCAGTGTGTTCTCTTGACAAAACTCTATTAGCCTTTGCCCTGCTTCATTCTGTACTCCAAGGCCAAATTTGCCTGTTACTCCAGGTATTTCTTGACTTCCCACTTTTGCATTCCAGTCCCCTATAATGTAATGGACATCTTTTTTGGGTGTTAGTTCTGGAAGTTCTTATAGATCTTCATAGAATCATTCCACTTCAGCTTCTTCAGCATTACTGGTTGGGGCATAGACTTGGATCACTGTGATATTGAATGGTTTGCCTTGGAAACGAACAGAGATCATTCTGTCATTTTTGAGATTGCATCCAAGTACTGCATTTCAGGCTCTTTTGTTGACCATGATGGCTACTCCATTTCTTCTAAGGGATTCTTGCCCACCATAGTAGATATAAAAGTTATCTGAGTTAAATTCACCCATTCCAGTCCATTTTAGTTTGCTGATTCTTAAAATGTCAATGTTCACTCTTGCCATCTCCTGTTTGATCACTTCCAATTTTCCTTGATTCATGGACCTAACATTCCAGGTTCCTATGCAGTATTGCTCTTTACAGCATTGGACTTTACTTCCATCACCAGTCACATCCACAGCTGGCTGTTGTTTTTGCTTTGGCTCCATATCTTCATTCTTTCTGGAGTTCTTTCTCCACTGATCTCCTGTAACATATTGGGCACCTACCGACCTGGGGAGTTCATCATTCAGTGTCTTATCTTTTTGCCTTTTCATACTGTTCGTGGGGTTCTCAAGGCAAGAATACTTAAGTGATTTGCCATTCCTTTATCCCCAAATGGCACAAACTTATCCAGTATTATTGCCTGGAAAACTCTACGGACAGAGGAGCCTGGTGGACTGCAATTCATGGGGTCACAAAGAGTTGGACATGACTTAGCGACTGACTACAAACACAAATGGGTAGATGCTAGAAGAATTTTGAGGTTCGTGATAGAAGAAGCCTAAATTGCCTCAAAGAGAATTTTGCTTGAAATATTAATATTAAAGGTGCTTTTCGAGAGGTTCTTGCCCGGTGGCTCAGACGGTAAACAATCTGCCTGCAATATAAGATACCCAAGTTCAATCCGTGGATCAGGAAGATCCCCTGCAGAAGGGGATGGCAACCCACTCCAGTATTCTTTCCTGGAGAATCCCATGGACAAAGGAGCCTGGTGGGCTACAGTCCACAGGGTCACCAAGAGTTAAACATGACTAAAGTGACTGGTACTGCTGCTGCTGCTGCTGCTGCTAAGTCACTTTAGTCGTGTCCGACTCTGTATGACTCCATAGACGGAAGCCCACCAGGCTCCCCCATCCCTGGGATTCTCCAGGCAAGAATACTGGAGTGGGTTGCCATTTCCTTCTCTAATGCATGAAAGTGAAAAGTGAAAGTGAAGTCGCTCAGTCGTGTCCAACTCTTAGCGACCCCATTTAGCTAAGGAAATTTCCTTGCAAGGTGTAAAAGGTTGTAGTATAGTTTCTCCTTAATGCTTATAAGACGAAGAGAGAGGATAGAGATAAATTAAGGAACACACTGTTAAGCAGAAAGGAATCAGAATTTGAAGATTTGAAACATTCTCAGCCTAACCACATTGCAAAAAATGAGAAAGGTCACTCTGAAGAGAACAACAAAGGTGTGGCTGGACAATCTTTAATAAGAGGTTATGAGTATGACTTTAGGATCCAATCAACCACACCAGCAGAAGCTAGGAATAGAGATGTAGTTGTCCAGTTGAGCTCTGTGGATAAACCCCTTTACCAATGGCATGGACTTCTGTGAATTGCAGGGAGGCTGACAGAGTTTTTGAGAATTTTACAGCTCAATCTGGCCTCGAAGGAATAGAGAGGAACACATGAAGGAAGAATAACTGGAAGAGCCATGGATGCAGACACCAGAGCCAAAGATGTGGTTTTAGTGGGCAGTGCCACTGACCAGGTGTGAGCAGGTGGGCTCAAAGTTAGTGAAGGAGGGTATGGGGCTGCTAGTCAGGGCTAGTGGATGGGGCCGCCACCAGAGTCCATGAGACTGGGGCAGGCATCAGGGATTCAGAACAGGGTCACTTCCCAGGCCTGAGAGCGTGGGATCTCTACCCAGAGATCAGAGGGTGGGGTCACTGCCCAAGCCTGAGAGGGTGGGGTCACTTCCCAGAGATCAGAGGCTGAGGTCAGTGCCCAGATATCAGAGGGTGAGGTCACTCTCCAGGCCTGAGACGGTGAGGTCAGAGCCCAGATCACAGAATGCTGTCACTATCTGGAGATCAGAGGATGAGATACCTGCCCAGATATCAGAGGGTGGGGTCACAGTTCAAGCCTGAGAGTTCAGGGTGACTTCCAAAAGACCAGAGTGTGGGAGCATAGTCCAGGCCTGAGAGGATGCGGTCACTGTCCAGAGATCAGAGGGTGGGATCTTTCCCCAGAGATCAGAGGGTGAGGTCACTGCACAGGCCTGAGGGGGGAGGTCACTTCCAGGACAGAGAGACTGAGGTCAGTGCCCAGAGATCACAGGGTGAAGTCATGTCCAGCCTTTAGAGAGTGAGGTAACTGCCCAGAGATCAGAGGGTGAGGTCATTGCCCAGAGATCAGAGGGTAGGGTCACTGTCCAGTCCTGAGAGTGTGCTCACTAATGAAAGATCAGAGATGGGGTCACTGCCCTGGCCCGAGTAGGTGGGGTCATTATCTAGGCCTGAGATGGTGGAGTCACTGCCCAGAGATCAGACTGTGATGTCAATATCCAGAGATCAGAGGATGGGCTCTCTGCCCAGAGATCAGAGGGTAAGGTCAGTGCCTAGGTATCAGAGGGTGAGGTCACTTCCCAAAGACCAGAGGGTGTGGTCCTCTCCAGGCATGGGGTGGGGGGGTGCTAACCAAAGTCAGAGGGTGAGGTCACTGCACAGGCCAGAGAGAGTGGGGTTACTGCCAAGAGATCACAGATGGGGTCACTGCCCTGGCCTGAGAAGGTGGGGTCACTGTGCGGAGATCAGAGGGTGGGATCTGTGCCCAGAGATCGGAGATTGAGGTAACTGCCCAGAGATCAGAGGCTGGGGTCACTGTCCAGGTCTGAGAGGGAGGGGTCACTGCCCAGAAATCGGTCTCTGCCCAAAGATCAGAGGGTAGAGTCATAGCCCAGGCCTAGAGCATGTGGATAAATCCCAGGCTTGAGAGGGTGGTGTGACTGCTCAAAGATCAGAGGGTGGGGCACTGTCCAGGCCTAGAGGGCAGGGTAACCATCCAGAGAACAGAGGGTATGATCTCTGCCCAGAGATCAGAGGGTGGGGTCACTGCCCAAGCCTGAGAGGGTGGGGTCACTGCCCAGAGATCAGAGGCTGAGGTCAGTGCCCAGATATCAGAGGGTGAGGTCACTCTCCAGGCCTGAAAGGGTGAGGTCAAAGCCCAGATCACAGAATGCTGTCACTATCTGGAGATCAGAGGATGAGATACCTGCCCAGATATCAGAGGGTGGGGTCACAGTTCAAGCCTGAGAGTTCAGGGTGACTTCCAAAAGACCAGAGTGTGGGGGCAGAGTCCAGGCCTGAGAGGATGTGGTCACTGTCCAGAGATCAGAGGGTGGGATCTTTCCCCAGAGATCAGAGGGTGAGGTTACTGCACAGGCCTGAGGGGTGGGATCATGGCCAGATCTGAGAGAGTGAGGGTGAAGTCACGTCCAGCCGTGAGAGGGTGGGATCTCTGCCCAGAGATGAGAAGGTGGGGTCACTGTCCAGGTCTGAGAGGGCAGGGTCACTGTCCAGAGATCAGACGGTGGGATCTCTGCATACAGATCAGAAGGTGAGGTCACTGCACAGGCCTGAGGGGGTGGGGTCACTTCCAGGACTGAGAGACTGAGGTCAGCACCCAGAGATCAGAGGGTGTGGTCACTCTCCAGTCCTGAGAGGGTGCAGTCACTAACCAGAGATAAGAGGTGGGGTCACTGTCCTGGCCTGAGAGGGTGAGGTCACTGCCCAGGTCTGAGAGGGTGGGGTTACTGCCCAGAGATCAGAGACTGGGTCACCTCCCTGGCCCGAGTAGGTGGCTTATTGTCCAGGCCTGAGTTGGTGAGGTCACTGCCTTGAGATGAGATGGTGTGTCATTATCCAGAGATCAGAGGGCGGGATATCTGCCCAGAGATCTGTCTCTGCCCAGAAATCATCGGGTGAAGTCACTGTTCAGAGATCAGAAGGTGATGTCACTATCCTTAGATCAGAGGGTGGGGTCAATGCTTAGAGATCAGAGGGTGAGGTCATTTCCCAGAGTTCAGAGGGTGGGGTCACTGCCCAGAGATCAGAGGTGGGATCTGCCCAGAGATCAGAGGGTAGAGTCACTGTCCAGAGATCAGAAGGTGATGTCACTGTTCACAGATCAGAGGGTTGGTCACTGCCCAGAGATAACAGAGTAGGGTCATTGTCCAGAGGTCAGAGACTGGGTCACCTCCCTGGCCCAAGTAGGTGGCTTATTGTCCAGGCCTGAGTTGGTGAGGTCACTGCCTTGAGATCAGATGGTGTGTCATTATCCAGAGATCAGAGGGCGGGATATCTGCCCAGAGATCAGCTCTGCCCAGAAATCATCGGGTGATGTCACTGTTCAGAGATCGGAGGGTGATGTCAATATCAAGAGATCAGAGGGTGATATCACTATCCAGATATCAGATGGCGGGATATGTGCACAGAGATCAGTCTCTGCCCAGAAATCATCGGGTGATGTCACTGTTCAGAGATCAGAGGGTGATGTCACTATCAAGAGATCAGAGGGTGGGGTCATTGCCAGACCTGAGTGACTGAGGTCACTGAAAAGAGACCAGAGGGTCAAGTCACGTCCAGCCATGACAGGGTGAGGTAACTGCCCAGAGATCAGAGACTGAGGTCATTGCCCAGAGATCAGAGGGTGGGGTGACTGCCCCAGACCACAGGGTAAGGTCAGTGCCTTGATATGAGAGGGTGAGGTTACTTCCCAAAGATCACAGTGTATGGTCACTCTCCAAGCCAGAGGGGAGGGGGTCACTAAACAGAGACAGAGAGTGAGTTCACTGCTGGGGTCACTGTCCAGGCCTGGGATGGTGGGGTCACTGTCCAGGCCTGAGAGGGTGGGATCACTGTCCATAAATCAGAGGGTAGGATCTGTGCCCAGAGATAAGAGGCTGGGGTCACTGTTCAGAGTTCAGAGTGCAGGGTCACTGTCTAGAGATCAGAGGGTGAGGTGTCTGCCCAAAGATCAGAGGGTGGGATCACAGTCTACTCCTGAGAGTATGGGTCACTGCTAAAACATCAGAGGGTGAAGACACTGTCCAGGCCTGAGAGGGTGGGGTCACTGTCTAGAGATCAGAGGGTGGGATTTCTGCTCAGAGATCAGAGGGTCGTCACTGGCCCGAGATTAGAGGGTGGGATCACTGACTAGAGATCAGAGGGTAGGGTCACTCTCTAGTCCTGAGAGGGCGCGGTCACTAATGAGTGATCAGAGATGGGGTCACTGCCCTGGCCTGAGTAGGTGGGGTCGCTGTCCAGGCATGAGATGGTGGAGTCACTACCCAGAGATCAGATGGTGATGTCAATATCCAGAGATCAGAGGGTGGGATCTCTGCCCAGAGATCAGAGTAGGGGTCAGTGCAGAGAGATCAGAAGGTGAGGTCATTGCCCAGAGATCAGAGGGTAAGGTCAGTCCCTTGATATTAGAGGGTGTGGTCACTCTCCAGGCATGCAGTGTGGAGGTTCCTAACAAAAGTCAGAGGGTGAGGTCACTGCACAGACCTGAGAAGGTGGGGATACTGTCCAGAGTTCAGAGGGTGGGATCTTTCCCCAGAGATCAGAGGGAGGGTCAGTGCCCAGAGATCAGAGTATGAGGTCACTGTCCAGCTCTGAGAGGGTAGGATCATTGTCCAGATATCAGAGGGTGGGATCTCTGCCCAGAGCTCAGAAGGTGGGGTCAGAGTCCAGGTCTGAGAGGGCAGGTTCACTGTGCAGAGATCAGAGGGTGGGATCTCTGCACACAGATCAGAAGGTGAGGTCAATTCCCAAAGATGAGAGGGTGTGGTCACTCTCCAAGCCAGAGGGGAGGGGTCACTAACCAGAGACAGAGAGTGAGGTCATTGCTGGGGTCACTGTCCAGGCCTGAGAGGGTGGTGTCACTGCCCAGAGATCAGAGGCTGGAGTCACTATCCAAAGATCAGAGGGTTGGGTCACTGTCTTGTCTCCGAATCACTTTTAAAGTATCGGAGGGTAAGGCCACTGTCCAGGTCTGAGAAGGTGGGGTCACTGCACAGAGATCAGAGGGTGGGGTCGCTACTCAGAGTTCTGAGATGACGTCACTGTCCAGAGATGAGAGGGTGGGGGTCAGTGCCCAGAGATCAGAGGCTGGGGTCACTGCCCAGAGACTGGAGGGGGTTCACTGCCCAGAAATATAGGGCGAGGTCACTGCCCAGAGATCAGAGGGTGATGTCAGTACCCAGAGATCAGAGCATGGGTTCACTGCCTGGAGATCAGAGATGGGATCTTCCCAGAGATCAGAGGGTAGAGTCACTTTCCAGAGATCAGATGGTGATGTCACTTTCCACAGATCAGAGGCTAGCATCAGAGCCCAGAGATCAGAGGCTAGGGTCACTGCCCAGAGATCAGAAAGCGGGGTCACTGCCCAGAGTTCAGAGGGTAATGTCACTGCCCAGAGAGCAGAGGGTGGGATTCCTTCCCAGAAATCAGAGGGTGTGGTCACTGCACAGGCCTGAATGTGTGGGGTTACTCCCCAGAGGTCAGAGATGGGGTCACTGTCCTGGCCTGAGAGTGTGGGGTCACTGTCCAGAGATCAGAGGGTGAGGTGTCTGCCCAAAGATCAGAGGGTGGGGTCACAGTCTAGTCCTGAGAGTATGGGTGACTGTGAAACATCAGAGGGTGAGGTCGCTGCCCAGAGATCAGATGGTGAGGTCACAGATCAGGCCTGACAGTGTGAGGTCACTCCACAGAGAACAGAGCGTGAGGTCACTGGCCAGGCATGAAAGGGTGGGGTTACTGCCCAGACATCAGAGATAGATGAGAAGGTGAGGTCACTGCACAGAGATCAGAGGATGAGCTGTCTGCCCAGAGATCAAAGGATGGGGTCACTGTCTAGTCCTGAGAGTATGGGATCACTGCTAAAACATCAGAGGGTGAGGACACTGTCCAGGCCTGAGAGGGTGGGGTCAGTGTCTAGAGATCAGAGGGTCGTCACTGGCCCAAGATTAGAGAGTGGGATCACTGACTAGAGATCAGAGGGTAGGGTCACTGTCCAGTGATCAGAAGGTATGTTCACTCTCTAGTCCTGAGAGGGTGCAGTCACTACTGAGTGATCAGAGATGGGGTCACTGCCCTGGCCTGAGTAGGTGGGGTCGCTGTCCAGGCATGAGATGGTGGAGTCACTACCTGGAGATCAGTTGGTGATATCAATATCCAGAGATCAGAGGGTGGGATCTCTGCCCAGAGATCAGAGAGGGGTCAGTGCACAGAGATCAGAGTGTGGGGTCACTGCGAAGAGATCAGAAGGTAAGGACAGTGCCTTGATATTAGAGGGTGTGGTCACTCTCCAAGCATGCATTGGGGTGGGGGGGGCGGTTTGCTAACCGAAGTCAGACGGTGAGGACACTGCACAGACCTCAGAGGGTGGGGTTACTGCCCAGAGATCAGAGGGTGGGTTCTTTTCCCAGAGATCAGAGGGAGGGTCACTGTCCAGAGATCACAGAATGAGGTCACTGTCCATGTCTGAGAGGGTGGGGTCAATGTGCAGAGATCATTGGGTGGGATCTCTGCCCACAGATCAGAAGGTGGGGTGAGTGTCCAGGTCAGAGAGGGCAGGGTCACTGTCCAGAGATCAGAGGGTGGGATCTCTGCACACAGATCAGGTGAGGTCAACTGCACAGGTCTGAGGCAGTGGGGTCACTTCCAAGGCTGAGTGACTGAGGTCAGTTCCCAGAGTTCACAGGGTGAAGTCATGTCCAACTTTGACAGGGTGAGGTCACTGCCTAGAGATCAGCAGCTGGGGTCTCTGTCCATGTCTGAGAGGATGGGGTCACTGCACAGAGATCAGAGGGTGATGTCACTACCCAGGGATCAGAGGCTTGGGTCAGTATCCTTAGATCAGAGGGTGGGGTCAATGCTCAGAGATCAGAGGCTGAGGTCATTGAGCCGAGATCAAAGGGTGGGGTTACTACCCAGAGACCACAGGGTAAGATCAGTGCCTTGATATGAGAGGGTGAGGTCACTTCCCAAAGATCAGAGGGTATGGTCACTCTCCAAGCCATATGGGAGGGGTCACTAACCAGAGACAAAGGATGAGGTCACTGCTGGGGTCACTGTCCAGGCCTGGGATGGTGAGGTCACTGTCCAGACCTGAGAGGGCGGGGTCAATGCCCAGAGATCAGAGGCTGGGGTCACTTTCAAGAGATCAGAGGGTTGGGTCACTGTCTTGTCTGGTCTCCGGTTCACTGTTAAAACATTGGAGGTTAAGACCACTGTCTAGATCTGAGAGGACGGGGTCACTGCACAGAGATCAGAGGCTGAATTCACTACTCAGAGTTCTGAGTATGAGGTCACTGTCCAGAGATGAGAGGGTGGGGTCAGTGCCCAGAGATCAGAGCATGGGTTCACTGCCCAGAGATGAGAGGTGGGATCTGCCCAGAGATCAGAGGGTAGTGTCACTCCCCAGAGACCAGAAGGTGGGATTCCTGCCCCAAAATCAGAGGGTGTGGCCACTGTACAGGCCTGAGAGGGTGGGGTTACTCCCTAGAGATCAGAGATAGGATCACTGTCCTGGCCTGAGAGTGTGGGGTCACTGTCAGGCCTGAGAGGGTGGGATCACTGTCCATAGATCAGAGAGTGGGATCTGTGCCCAGAGATCAGAGGCTGGGGTCATTGTTCACTGATCAGAGTGTGGGGTCACTGTCCAGAGATGAGAGTGTGAGGTGTCTGCCCAAAGATCAGAGGGTGGGGTCATGGTCTAGTCCTGAGAGCATAGGTCACTGCTAAAACATCAGAGGGTGACGACACTGTCCAAGCCTGAGAGGGTGAAGTCACTGCCCAGAGCTCAGATGGTGAGGTCACAGATCGGGCCTGAGAGCATGAGGTCACTCCACAGAGAACAGAGCGTGAGATCACTGCTGAGCCTGAGAGGGTGGGGCTACTGCCGAGACATCAGAGATAGATGAGAAGGTGAGGTCACTGCACAGAGATCAGAGGATGAGCTGTCTGCCCAGAGATCAAAGGGTGGGGTCACTGTCTAGTCCTGAGAGTATGGGAATCACTGCTAAAACATCAGAGGGTGAGGACAGTGTCCAGGCTTGAGAGGGTGGGGTCGCTGTCTAGAGATCAGGGGGTGGGACTCTGCCCAGAGATCAGAGAGTCCTCACTATCCAGAGATTAGAGGGTGGGATCACTGTCCAGAGATCAGAAGGTGGGGTCACGGTCCAGTGATCAGAGGGTATGGTCACTCTCCAGTCCTGAGAGGGTGTGGTCACTAATGAGAGATCAGAGATGTGGTCACTGCCCTGGCCTGAGTAGGTGGGTTCATGGTCCAGGCCTGAGACTGTGGAGTCACTACTTGGAGATCAGACGGTGATGTCAATATCCAGAGATCAGAGTGGGGGTCAGTGCCCAGAGATCAGAGGGTGGGGTCACTGCAAAAAGACCAGAGGGTAAGGTCAGTGCCTTGATATTAGAAGGTGTGGTCACTCTCCAGACATGCAGTGCAGGGGTTGCTAACCAAAGTCAGAGGGTGAGGTCACTGCACAGACTTGAGAGGGTGGGGTTACTGCCCAGAGATCAGAGGGTTGGATCTTTCCGCAGAGATCAGAGGGAGGGTCACTGTCCAGATATCAGAGGATGGGATCTCTGCCCAGAGATCAGAAGCTGGGGTGAGTGTCCAGGTCTCAGAGGGCAGGTTCACTATCCATATAGATCAGAGGGTGGGGTCACTGCCCAGAGACCAGAAAGTGGGGTCACTGCCCAGAGTTCAGATGGTAGGGTCACTGCCAGAGAAAATAGGGTGGCATCTATGCAAACAGATCAGATGGTGAGGTCACTACACAGGCCTGAGGGGGTGGGGTCACTTCCAGGACTGAGAGACTGAGGTCAGTGCCCAGAGATCACAGGGTGAAGTCTTGTCCAGCCTTGAGAGGGTGAGGTAACTGCCCAGAGATCAGAGGTTTAGGTCAATATCAAGAGATCAGAGGGTGAGGTCACTATCCAGAGATCAGATGCTGGGGTCACTATCCTTAGATCAGAGGGTGGGGTCATTGCTCAGAGATCAGAGGGTGGGTCCATGCTCAGAGACCACATTGTAAGATCAGTGCCTTGATCTGAGAGGGTGAGGTCACTCTCCAAGCCAGAGAGGAGGGGTCACTAACCAGAGACCAAGGGTGAGGTCACTGCTGTGGTCAATGACCAGGCCTGTGAAGGTGGGGTCACTGTCCAGGCCTGAGAGGGTGGGGTCACTGCACAGAGATCAGAGTGTGATGTCACTGCCCAGAGACCAGAGGGTGGAATACCTGCCCCGAAATCAGAGGGTGTGGTCACTGCAGAGGCCTGAGAGGGTGGGGTCAATTCCATGACTGAGAAACTGAGATCAGTGCCCAGATATCACAGGGTGAAGTCATGTTCAGCCTTGAGAGGGTGAGGTAACTGCCCAGAGATCAGAGGGTGATGTCACTACCCAGGGATCAGAGGGTTGGGTCACTTCGCAGATATCATAGGGTGGGGTCACTGCCCAGAGATCAGAGGGTGATGTCAGTATCCAGAAATCAGAGCATGGGTTCACTGCCGAGAGATCAGAGGTGGGATCTGCCCGGAGATCAGAGGGTAGAGTCACTGTCCAGAGATCAGCTGGTGATGTCACTGTCCACAGATCAGAGGTTAGGGTCAGAGCCCAGAGATCAGAGGCTAAGGTCACTGCCCAGAGATCAGACAGTGGGGTCACTGCCCACAGTTCAGAGTGTAGTGTCACTGCCCAGACACCAGAGTGTGGGATTCCTGCCCAGAAATCAGAGGGTGTTGTCACTTGTATAGGCCTGAGAGGGTGGGGTTACTCCCCAGAGATCAGACATGGGGTCACTGTCGTGGCCTGAGAGGGTCGGGTCCCTGGCCAGGCCTGAGAGGGTGGGGCCACTGTCCATATATCAGAGGGTAGGATCTGTGCCCAGAGATCAGAGGCTTGGGTTACTGTTCAGAGATCAGAGTGTGGGGTCACTGTCCAGAGATGAGAGTGTGAGGTGTCTGCCCAGAGATCAGATGGTGAGGTCACAGATCAGGCCGGACAGTGTGAGGTCACTCCGCAGAGAACAGAGCGTGAGGTCACTGCCCAGGCATGAGAGGGTGGAGTTACTGCCGAGACATCAGAGATAGATGAGAAGGTGAGGTCACTGCACAGAGATCAGAGGATGAGCTGTCTGCCCAAAGATCAGAGGGTGGGGTCACGGTCTAGTCCTGAGAGTATGGGATCACTGCTGAAACATCAGAGGGTGAGGACACTGTCCAGGCCTGAGAGGGTGGGGTCACTGTCTAGAGATCAGGGGGTGGGATCTCTGCCCAGAGACCAGAGAGTCATCACTGTCCAGAGATTAGAGGGTGGGATTACTGACCAGAGATCAGAGGGTAGGGTCACTGCCCAGAGATCAGAAGGTGGGGTCACTGTCCAATGATCAGAGGATATGTTCACTCTCTAGCCCTGAGAGGGTGCAGTCACTAATGAGAGATCAGAGATGGGGTCACTGCCCTGGCCTGAGTAGGTGGGGTCATTGTCCAGGCCTGAGATGGTGGAGTCACTACCTGGAGATCAGTCGGTGATGTCAATATCCAGAGATCAGAGGGTGGGGTCATTGCCCAGAGATCAGAGCGTGGGGTCAGTGCCTTGATATTAGAGGGTGTGGTCACTCTCCAGGCAGGCAGTGCGAGGGTTGCTAACCAAAGTCAGAATCTGAGGTCATTGCACAGACCTGAGAGGGTTGGGTTACTGCCCTGAGATCAGAGGGTGTGATCTTACCCTAGAGATCAGAGGGAGGGTCACTGTCCAGAGATCAGAGAGTGAGGTCACTGCCCAGAGATCAGAGGGTGATGTCAGTACTCAGAAATCAGAGCATGGGTTCACTGCCGAGAGGTCAGAGGTGGGATCTGCCCAGAGATCAGAGGGTACAGTCACTGTCCAGAGATCAGAAGGTGATGTCACTGTTCACAGATCAGAGGGTAGGATCAGTGCCCAGAGATCAGCAGGTAGGGTCACTGCCCAGAGATAACAGAGTAGGGTCATTGACGAGAGATCAGAGTATAAGGTCACTGCCCAGAGTCCAGAGGGTGGGATTACTACCCAGAAGTCAGAGGGTGTGGTCACTGCACAGGCCTGAGAGGGTGGGGTCACTGTCCAGAGATCAGAGAGTGGGGTCACTCTGCAGGTCTAGAGGGAGGGGTCACTGCCCAGAAATCAGTCTCTGCCCAGAGATCAAAGGGTGGGGTGACTGTCTAGTCCTGAGATTATGGGAATCACTGCTAAAACATCAGAGGGTGAGGACACAGTGCAGGCCTGAGAGGGTAGGGTCACTGTCTAGAGATCAGAGGGTGGGATCTCTGCCCAGAGATCAGAGGGTCGTCACTGTCCAGAGATTAGAGGGTGGGATCACTGACCAGAGATCAGGGTGTAGGGTCACTGCCCAGAGATCAGAAGGTGGGATGTCCAGTGATCAAAGGGTATGGTCATTCTCCTGTCCTGAGAGGGTGCGGTCACTAATGAGAGATCAGAGATGGGGTCGCTGCCCTGGCCTGAGTAGGTGGAGTCATTGTCCAGGCCTGAGATGGTGGAGTCACTACCCGGAGATCAGATGGTAATGTCAATACCCAGAGATCAGAGGGTGGGATCTCTGCCCAGAGATCAGAGTGAAGTCAGTGCACAGAGATCAGAGGGTGAGGTCATTGCCCTGAGATCAGAGGGTGGGGAAGGTCAGCACCTTGATATGAGAGGGAAAGGTCAATTCCCAAAGATCAGAGGGTGTGGTCAGGCTCCAGGCCAAAGGGGAGGTGTAACTAACCAGAGAGAGAGAGGGTGAGGTCACTGGGCAGGCCTGAGAAGGTGGGGTTACTGCACACAGATCAGAGAGTGGGTTCACGGTCCAAGCCTGAGAGTTCGGGTCACTCCTGAACTCTGTAGTGGGGCTGATCCAGGCCTGAAAGGATGTGGTCACTGTCCAGACATCAGAGGGTGGGGTCAGTGCCCAGAGACCAGAGGGTATGGTCACTGTCCAGGCCTGAGAGGGCAGGGTCACTATACACAGATCAGAGGGTGGGGTCATTGCCCAGAGATCAAAGGGTGAGGCCACAGTCCAGGCCTGAGAGTGTGGTCACTCCAAAGAGAAAAGAGGGCGAGGTCACTGCCCAGATACCAGAAGGTGAGGTCACTGTCCAGAGATAACAGGGTAGTATCACTCCCCAGACCTGAAGTGTGGTGCCACCGCCCAATAATCAGAGTTGGGGTCACTGCCCAGGCCTGAGAGGGTAGTCACTGACCAAAGATCAGAGGGTAGGGTCACTGCCCAGAGATCAAAAGGTGAGGCCACAGTCCGGGCCTGAGAGTGTGGTCACTCCAAAGAGAACAGAGGGCGAGGTCACTGCCTAATGATCAGAGGGTGGGGTCACTGTCCAGTGACTGATATTGTGGGATCTCTGTCTAAAGATCAGAGGATGTGTCACTGCCCAGAGATCAGACAGTGGGGTCACTGCACAAAGATCAGAGGACAAAGTTACCACCCAGGGTGCAGAGGGCCAGGCTGCCTCCTGTTTCTCTGAAGGCAGAGCTGCTCCTTTGGTTGCAGAGGGCAGGCCTCCTGCCCATGATGGAGGCAGGTGGCCACCGGGGACTGTCCATGTTCTGGGTTCCAGAGAGTGGGGCTCTCTCCTGGGTCCAGCGGTTGGAGATCTGCACAGGGCTCAAGGTTCAGACTTCCTCCTTTCCTGAGGGCAGGGCTTCCTCCCGGTTACAGAGGGCGGGGCTAAGTCCTCAGCAGCAGAGGGCAGCATAGCTGCTCGGGTCTGAGGGGCAGAACCTCCACGCAGGGCTTGGGGACACCACCGAGAGCCAGGGGGCCTGGCCACCTCTTCTTTCCAGATGGTGGGCTGCCACCTAGAGCTGAGGTGGGCCAGTGGATAGAGCCACAGAGAATTAT
Source organism: Bos grunniens (assembly GCF_055505025.1). NCBI lineage: Eukaryota > Metazoa > Chordata > Mammalia > Artiodactyla > Bovidae > Bos > Bos grunniens. Next base: position 141,969,678 of record NC_141194.1, read on the forward strand.
TCTAAACCCGTTATTCCTAATGGGATTTGCCCTGTTGTGTTACAAACTGTTTTAAAGCAGCGACAGCTTTTTTTCCTTCCAGTTTCCCTGTTTTGGAATGGAAATGTTTGTCCTATGCCTGTCCCACTGTTATATCTTGAAAGCAGGTAACTGTTTTCTAGGTTTCACAGATTCACAGCTGGAGAGAAACTTTACCCCAGGATCGACCCATACCTCATTTAGATGATATTTAGATGTGATTTTGGACTTGAGTCGATCCTAAAATGCGTTAAGACTTGGGGGGCGATTAGAATGTGATGAATGCATTTTTCACGTGGAGAAGACATGAGTTTTGGGGGGGAGGCAAAGGGCAGATTGTTATCGGTTGGATTGTGTCCCCAGGAAAGGATATATTGAAGTCTTCACCCCCAGTGTCTCAGGATGTGACCTTATGTGGAAATAGAGTCATTCCAGATATAATTAGTTAAAATAACAACAGAATGGGAAAGACTAGAGATCTCTTCAAGAAAATTAGAGACACCAAGGGGACATTTCATGCGAAGATGGGCTCGGTAAAGGACAGAAATGGTATGGACTTAACAGAAGCAGAAGATATTAAGAAGAGATGGCAAGAATACACAGAAGAACTATACAAAAAAGATCTTCATGACCCAGATAATCACGATGGTGTGATCACTGACCTAGAGCCAGACATCCTGGAATGTGAAGTCAAGTGGGCCTTAGAAAGCCCACTATGAACAAAGCTAGAGGAGGTGATGGAATTCCAGTTGAGCTATTTCAAATCCTCAAAGATGATGCTGTGAAAGTGCTGCGCTCAATATGCCAGCAAATTTGGAAAACTCAGCAGTGGCCACAGGACTGGAAAAGGTCAGTTTTCATTCCCATTCCTAATAAAGGCAATGCCAAAGAATGCTCAAACTACTGCACAATTGCACTCGCCTCACACACTAGTAAAGTAATGCTCAAAATTCTCAAAGCCAGGCTTCAGCAATACGTGAACTGTGAACTTCCAGATGTTCAAGCTGGTTTTAGAAAAGGCAGAGGAACCAGAGATCAAATTGTCAACATCCTCTGGATCATCAAAAAAGCGAGAGAGTTCCAGAAAAACAACTATTTCTGCTTTATTGACTATGCCAAAGCCTTTGACTGTGGGGATCACAATAAACTGAGGAAAATTCTGAAAGAGATGGGAATACCAGACCACCTGACCTGCCTCTTGAGAAACCTATATGCAGGTCAGAAAGCAACAGTTAGAACTGGACATGGAACAACAGATTGGCTCCAAATAGGAAAAGGAGTAAGTCAAAGCTGTATACTGTCACCCTGCTTATTTAACTTATATGCAGAGTACATCATGAGAAATGCTGGGCTGGAAGAATCACAAGCTGGAATCAAGATTGCCGGGAGAAATATCAACAACCTCAGATATGCAGATGACACCACCCTTATGGCAGAAAGTGAAGAGGAACTAAAAAGCCTCTTGATGAAAGTGAAAGAGGAGAGTGAAAAAGTTGGCTTAAAGCTCAACATTCAGAAAACGAAGATCATGGCATCTGGTCTTAGTTTTGGCATCACTTCATGGGAAATAGATGGGGAAACAGTGGAAACAGTGTCAGACTTTATTTTGGGGGGTGCCAAAATCACTGCAGATGGTGATTGCAGCCATGAAATTAAAAGACGCTTACTCCTTGGAAGGAAAGTTATGACCAACCTAGATAGCATATTCAAAAGCAGAGACATTACTTTGCCCAAAAAGGTCCATCTAGTCAAGGCTATGGTTTTTCCTGTGGTCATGTATGGATATGAGTTGGACTGTGAAGAAAGCTGAGCACCAAAGAATTGATGCTTTTGAACTGTGGTGTTGGAGAGGACTCTTGAGAGTCCCTTGGACTGCAAGGAGATCCAACCAGTCCATTCAGAAGGAGATCAGCCCTGGGATTTCTTTGGAAGGAATGATGCTAAAGCTGAAACTCCAGTACTTTGGCCACCTCATGTGAAGATTTGACTCATTGGAAAAGACTCTGGTGCTGGGAGGGATTGGGGGCAGGAGGAGAAGGGGACGACAGAGGATGAGATGGCTGGATGGCATCACCAACTCAACGGACGTGAGTTTGAGTGACTCTGGGAGTTGGTGATGGACAGGGAGGCCTGGCGTGCTGTGATTCATGGGGTCGCAAAGAGTCGGACACAACTGAGCGACTGAACTGAACTGAACTGTGGGACCATGGCCCCACGAACACCAAGCTTTTAGGCTTGTAGCCCCCAAGACTCTGAGACAGCAAATTTCTGTAGTTTTCAACCGTCCAGTTTGTGATGCTTTGTTACAGCAGCCCAAGAAAACTAATACAGACTCTGATACTCCTAGCTGTCCCACACATTGCTAATCCTCCATCCTACTCACGCTCTGAATCCCCATGCTAGACCACCCTTCCGTGAAAATACCCTCATTGACCGGCTTGGGCTCTGACACTCCACACTGAGCTGCTCATAAACTGCTCATCAATGTAATGCCTTCCTCTCTCCTCCTGGATTCTGATTCTTTACACCGAATCAAAGAAAGAAAGTGAAGTCGCTCAGTCATGTCCAACTCTTTTTGACCCCGTGGACTGTAGCCCGCCAGGCTCCTCCATCTATGGGATTTTCTAGGCAAGAATACTGGAGTGGGTTGCCATTTCCTTCTCCATATCAACCCCCTAGAAAAACATCCTTCTCAGGCTCTGACTCCACCCCAGGCTGCCTTCATCTATGGTTTTCCCCCTTACCACAACTGAGCAGCCCGACCCAGCACCACTCCTCTGCTTGGACAGCTATCTTGCTCTGTCCCATCTATTGACTTTAGGACTAAATTTTTATAGAAGAGATGGGAAGCGAAGGAAAGGAAGGGGTAAAAGAAGAGTCAGACTTGGTTTTAAGAAATAAAATATGAAATATGAAGTCAAAGTCTCTTTCATATTCTTTCATGGTCTCATTCACCTCCCTTTCCCCACAGGGGTACTACTATCCTAAATGTTTTTCTCTTTCATGCAGGATTTTATACTGCTACTACTACATAAACGGTTACCCATAAACATGATTCAAACTTCAAATAAATTATATCATTCTGCAGCTTACTGGGTTTTGCTCAATATTATGTTTTTAAAGTACACGTTGTTAATACATAGCTCCAAGTCTTTCACTTAAGTTACTGCATAAGCATGAGTGTAGCGTAATTTTTATTTACTGAATCTCCTGTTGATGGGCATTTAGTAAGTCCCACATTATAACCGTGGATTTGTCATATTTTACATTCTCTATATCATTTTTGTTTCATGTGTTTAGAGGCTCTGTGTTTTGGTGCATGTATATTTTAGAATCATTTGGTTTCCTGGTGGATTGATCCTTTTAGCATTATGTAATGTGCCTCTTTGTGTCTACCAAGTAAAGTCTACTACATCTGATATAAATATGGTTGGTCTTGCTTTCTTTTAAAATTAATATTTGCTTTGAATACTTTGTTCCATTATATTACATTCAACTTATGTATGTCATTATATATGAAGTGAGTGCATCTCTTATAGACATACATAGTTGGAGAATATTTTTAATCCACTCTGCTAATCTCTGTCTTTTAATAGGTTTGGGTTTTTTTTTTTTTTAGTTTTCTTTTTTTACTAAAGTATAGTTGATATATTAGTTTCAGGTGTACCACATAGTGATTCAACATTATATACAGTAAAAATTGATTACCACAATAATTCTAGTAACCATCTCTCAGCATACCAAGTTATTGCGATATTATTGTGCTGTATATTACATCCCTGTGATTATTTCACGATTGGAAGTTTGTGCCTCTTAATCCCATTAACCTATTTCACCCAACCTCCTACTCCCCTCCCCTCAGGAGACCACTGGTTTGTTCTCTGCTATCTATGAGTCTGTTTCTGTTTTGTTTCATTTGTTCATTTGTTTCATTTTATAGGTTTCACAGTATATATATATCACACAGTATTTAGCTTTCTCTAACATTTCAATTTGCATAACACCTTCTAGGTCCATGCATATTGTCACAGATGGCAAGATTTCATTCTTTTTTTATGGTTGAGTAATATTCCATTATGGGCTTCCCTGGTAGCTCAGACAGTAAAGAATTCACCTGCAATGCGGGAGACCTGGATTCGAGCCCTGGGTTGGGAAGATCGCCTGGGGGAGGGCATGGCAACCACTCCAGAATTCTTCCCTGGAGAATCTCCATGGACAGAGGAGCCTGGTGGGCTCCAGTCCATGGGGTTGCAAAGAGTCGGACATGACTGAAACTTAGCACACACACATGGTAGTTCCAGTTTTAATGTTCTGAGGAAACCTCCTAATTGTTTTTCATAGTGGCTGTACCAATTTTACATTTCCTCCAACAGTGCATGAAGGTCTCCTTTTCTGCACACCCTCTTGAACACTTGATCTTGTTATCGTGGTGACAGTCACTCTGACGGGTGTGAAATGATAACTCATTGTGGTTTTGATTTGCATTTCCTTGACGATTACCGATGTTGAGCATCTTTTCGTGTGTCTTTTGGCTCTCTGTCTTTCTTAGGAAAATGTGTATTCAGGTCCTCTGCCCATTTTTTTAATATGACTGGATTTTTAAAATATTTAGTTGTGTGATTCTTTACATATTTTGGATATTAACCTCTTATCAGGTATTTCACTTGCAAATATCTTCCCCCATTCAAGAGGTTGCCTATTCATTTTGCTGATGGTTTGCTTCACTATGAAAAAGATTTTTAAAATGTAATCCATTTGTTTATTTTTGCTTTTTATTTCCCTTGCCTGACGAGACATTTCCAAAGAAATATTGCTAAGACCAGTGTCAAAGGGCATACTATACTGCCTGTGTTTTTCTCTAAGAATTTTATGGTTTCAGGTGTTACATTTAAATCTTTAATTCATTTTGGGTTTATTTTTGTGTAATGATGTAGACAGTGGTCTAGTTTCATTTTTTACAGCTGTCTGGTTTTCTTAACACCACCTATTGAGGAGACTGTTTTTTCCACTAATGACTGTGTTTAGATTATTTACATTTAAGGTAATCATTGCTAGGTTAGGTTTTAAGTCTGCTATTTTTTATTTGTTTTCTGTTTGTTTCCTCTGTTTCTCGTTACTCTTTTATTGCCTTCTTGTGGGTTACTTGAAAAATTTCAGGAATCCATCTTGATTCATGTATCATGTTTTTAAAGGCATTTTGAATAATGTTTTTAATGATTGCTCTAGGAACTGCAATATACATAGGTAACTTACCAAAGTCTACTTTGAGTGACACATAGGAAACTTACTTCCATTTATATCCCTTTACACTGCCCATTTTTAAAATATAATTGTCTTAAATATTTCCTTTACATATACAAACACCACATCAGATGGTGTTACAATTTTTGCTTTAACCATAAAATATGATTTAAGAAACACACACAAAAATAAGATAGTCCATTATTCTTATCCCTATTTTTACCCATTTTGATGTTCTTCTTTCCTTTCTGGAGTTCTAAGTCTTCTAATTTCTTTTCTCTCTATGGTTCAGATTGGGCGAATTCTATTAATCTCTCTTTAAACTCACTGAGTTTATCCTTTGTCTTTTTTACTCTGCTATTGAGCCCATCCAATGAGTGGGGTTTTTTTAATTTCCTGTTATCATATTTTTCAGTCAGTACTATAATTTCCACTTAGTCCTTTTTTAAGCTTCTATTTCTTTGCTGAGATTTTTCTATTTTTTATTTCAAGAAAGTATGTAATTGGTCTGTATTAGGTCCCCAGGGCTGCCATAACAATGTACCCAAAACTGGGTGGTTTAAAACAACAGAAATTTATCATATCACAGTTCTGGAGGCTTGAAGCCTGAAATCAAGGTGCCAGCAGGGCCATGCTCCTTGTAAACTTGTAGGGGAAAATGCTTCCTTTCTTCCTCCTAGCTCCTGGTGATTGCTACTAATCCTTGCCATTCCTTGGTTTGCAGCTGCAGCACTTCAGTCTCAGCCTCTGTTGTCACATGGCATTCTACCTTCATGTGTCTCCTTAGAGGGACACCAGTCATATTTGATTAAGGGCACCGGACTCCAGGATGACCTCATCTTAACTAATTACATCTGCAATGATCCTATTTCCAAATTCTGTCACATTCTAAGGTATGACTACAATATATGTCTTGGGAGAATACAATTTAACCAAAAACATTATCAAAGACTATACTTTCATCATTTAAATGCTTTTGAACTTAAGACTTGTTTTATGGCCCAGAATATGTCCTGTCTGTCTTGGCACTTGAAAAGAATGTGTGTTTGGGGTTCTTGGGTGAAGTGTGGTATAAATGTCACTTGGGATGTGCTTGTTGACAGTTCAGTTCAGGTCTCCGAGGTCCTTTACTGGTTTTCTGTCTATTTGATCATCAGTTACTGAGACAGGAGTGTTGAGCTATTTCCACGTTGTTGTTGTTGTTTAGTCACTCAGTCGTGTCTGACTATTTTGCGACTCCATGGACTGTAACCTGCCAGGATCCTCTGTCCATGGGATTGCCCAGGCAAAAATACTGGAGTGAGTTGCCATTTCCTTCTCCAGGGGATCTTCCTGACCCAGGGATTGAACCTGCATCTCTTGCATTGGAAAGCATATTCTTTACCACTGAGCCACCAGGGAATAATCTATCTATTGCTTTTCTCCTGTGTTATCAGTTTCTGCTTCATGTATTTTAAGGCTCTGTTTCTTGTTACTTCATTTCTTTCTCTTTTTTTTTTTTTTTTTTTTTTTGCCTTTCTTTGGGTTACCTGCACATGATTTTAGGATTCCATCTTGATTTATTTTTAGGTTCCACCAGGCTTTTGTTTGTTAACCAGGACCCCCAACATATTTTTAGCTGTGAAGCCACAAAAAGAGTAATAATGAGGCCCCAGCTTTCCTGTCTCCACTAATTCCCCCTTCACTGTTTCACTTCACTGACTAAACACGCTTAGCTTCTCAGATGGCCCTGTAATCTCCTATTTGTCCACTCTAGCCAGCACTTCAGCATAGATGCTTCGTGACAGTTTCTCAGATCTTCTTTCTCCCCAACTCTTTGAAAGTTGTGTAAGGTCCAATGTTATTTCATAATACATATAGTGGCCCTGCCACTCCCCTGACTGAATCCTGAGAGAGAATAGAGGGCATGTGCAGAGAAGGGCCAAGACAGTCCAGCTATTTCAACCTTCAGAGCCAAGGCCCCAGATACACGAGTAGAGCCATCTTAGACCACTGAAATTGGTACTTAAAAATAATGTGCTTTTGCAAAAAAGAAAAGAAGAAGAAGAAGAAAGGAAAAAGCTAAAACAGGTGTATTAACTTTGGGACTGAGTTGTGGGGAGAGGCTAGAAAAACAGCTAGGAAAATGTTAGTAAAGGTTGGGAAATGGGTGAACAAAGTAGAATCTCTAAGAGTAGTGAGGAAACTATAATAGAAGGTTGGAAAATGACATCTCATGTCATATAGGTAAAAAAACAATTGGCAAAACTGTCATCTGCAGTAAACAGAAGATGGAAAATATGTACCTAATGAACTTGTGTATCTACCTAAGGAGAACGTCCAGTCAAGCAGAATGCTGATAGTGCCATTTAACATCTAGCCGCATGTGATAATGTACACAAAGAGAGAGGTGAGCTGAGCAGCATTTGCAAATGGAATTTTAGAGGAAATATAGAAGAGCCAGGATTTTCTGGGTCAGAAAATAAAACTTTTGCATTTCTAGTTTTCCGAGCCAGCAAAGATTAAGAGTGTAACGTAAGATCCTTTGTGAAGACCCCAGAAAGATATAAGTTGGTGCTTAAGAAACCTTTTCAAATAGAAAAAAAAGCATTGTATATAGGCAGAACACTGACATAAATCATACCTGTAGGTTTTTTGGATCTGTCTCCTAAGAGAAAAGAAACAAAAGCAAAAATAAACAATTGGGACCTAATTAAACTTAAAAGCTTTATGCAGTAAAGGAAACCATCAGCAAAATGGAAAGATAATATACTAAATGTGAGAACATACTTACAAACGATATGACTGTTAAGGGGTTACTATCCAAAATATATAAACAGCTCATACATCAACATCAAAATCAAAATCAAATCAACATAAAAAAAATCCAATTTAAAAATGGGCAGAACTGAATAGACTTTTTCCCAAAGAAGACATTCAGATGGCCAACAGGCAAATGAAAAGATGCTCAACACAGCTAATCATCAGAGAAATGCGACTCAAAAGCACAATGAGATATCCCCTCACACCTGTCAGAATAGTTATCATCAAAAAAGACTACAGATGACCAATGTTAACAAGGATGTGGAGAAAAGGGAACCCTAGTACATTGTTGGTAGGAATGTAAATTGGTGTAGTTACTATGGAAAACAGTATGGAGGTTCTTAAAAAACCTGAATATAGAAATACCATGTGATCCAGCAATTCCACTCATGGACACATAGCCAGTGAAGTAAAAAACACTGTTTCAGGACTTCCCTGGTGGCTCAGTGATAAAGAATCTGATTGCCAATCGGGAGACAAGGGTTCAATCCCTGATCCAGGAAGATCCCACATGCTGCGGGGCAACTAAGCCCCTGCACCACAGCTATTGAGCCCGTGCTCTAGAGCCCGGGAGCCACAACTACTGAGCCCTCGTAACACAACTACTGTAGCCCACACCCCCTTGAGCCTATGCTCCACAAGAAAAGCCACCACAATGAGAAGCCTGCACATCACGACTAGAGAGTAACCCCCACCTCCCCTACAACTAGAGAAAAGCTTCAGCAGCAAGCCAGCAGAGCCAAAAATAAATACATAAAAAATACTAGTTCAGTAAGATACATGCACTTCAGCGCTCATAGCAGCACTTATGTGGAAGCAATCCAAGTGCCCATTCAACAGATGAACAGATAAAGAAGATGCAATGGAATATTAGTTATAAAAATAGAATGAGATTTTTTCCATTTGCAGCAGCATGGATGGACCCAGAGGGTATAATTCTTACTGAATCTTAAGTCAAATACAGAAAGACAAATACATATGTTATCACTTATACATAGAATCTAAAAAATAAAACAAATGACTAATATAACAAAACAGAAACAGACTTACAAATATAGATAACAAACTAGTGGTTACCAGTGGGGAGAGGGAAGAGAAGAGGGGCAATACAGAGGTATAAAGTATTATGCATACAATAATCTACAAGAACATATTGTACAGCACAGGGGATATAGCCAATATTTTATAATAATTTTAATGGAGTATACTCTGTAAACATATTGAATCACTATGCTGTACACCAGAAACTAATGAAACACTGCAAATCAACTACACTTCAATTTAAAAAGAAAAAAGGCATTGTCCCCAGCCCTTAACATGCTATCCAAAGTAGAAAGAAGCCCATCTCAAAAAATGTTGTGGGTATAATTGCATTCTACGGACTCAGATTCATATGAACCCCATACTTTATTCCTTTGAATCTATAAATGTTCTATATGTTCCCTCCCTCTTACTGCGCCCCCAGCTGAAGTTGCTATATAACACAGGGAGCTCAGCCCGGTGCTCTGTGACAACCTACAGGGGTGGGATGGGGGGACGGGAAGAGGGAGGGAACATATGTATACTCATGGCTGATTCACGTAGTTGTACGGCAGAAACTAATACAACATTGCAAAGCAATTATCCAATTAAAAATAAATTTTAAAAGTCACTATAAGTTCTGTACAAATATATTACAACATAATAATTTAAAAAAGTATGTGTGTGCGTGTGCTCACATGGTAATGTATTCGTTAGGGTTTCCCTGGTAGCTCAGATACCTGGTTTCCCTGGTAATGAATCTGGCTGCAAAGCAGGAGACCTGGGTTCAGTCCCTGAGTTGGGAAGATCCCCTGGAGAAGGGAACCACTACCCACTCCAGTACTCTGGCCTGGAGAAATCCATGGACAGAGGAGCCTGGCAGGGGTCCCAAAGAGTTGGACCACGGGGTCCATGCAGTCCCAAAGAATCGGACATGACTGAGCAACTGCACTTTCACTTTCAATGTGTATGTTTCCATGTTACTGTCTCAATTCATCCCACCCTCTTCTTCCCCCGCTGTGCCCACAAGTCTGTTCTCTGTGTCTGCATCTCTATTCCTGCCCTGCAAATAGGTTCATCAGTACCATTTCCTAGATTCCATACGTATGTGTTAATATACAATATTTGTTTTCCCCCTTCTGACTTACTTCACTCTGTATAACAGGCTCTAGGTTCACCACCTCACTAGATCTGACTCAAATACCGAACCCACATTTTTAAGAGAACTGAACTAGCAAAACCCCTTCAAATAGATCTAAGAAGGCTTGAGATTGCTCCATTTGCAAATTCCAACTGGGCCCCCGACTTTCTGTGCGTAGGGAGGGAGCAGGCTGAGAAAGCCACTAAGCTGCAAACATACGCCTTTTTTTTAAATAAAAGCATGATCCATGGGGCCATGTCAAGAGCCCAGAAGATGGAAATAAGAACTATGAATAACAGTAAACTAGGAAGCCACTCCCAGGGAATAGAATGAGGATTGAGTCAAGGATTTCTCTGCTCCAAGAAAAGGGGGACATGGCAGCACATATCCAGGTGGTTCAATGGTTGCTATGGGTCAATGACTCCTTTGTACCTCTCTTTTCAAGTGGGACTGTTTACTGTAGTTATCTTGTCCCCATGTCACCATTGTGGTTGGAGGGCAGTACTAGATAACTTGTGTGGCAGATTGCATTTTTCCAAATATGGGCACGTTAATATATAGATTATCCTATATGCTGTTCTCACAATGTGACATTGACAGCTCTCTTCAAGATGGTGGCATCCATGTTCCTTGCCTTTGAGCTTGGGTGGACTTTTGTAACTGCCTCAGCCAAATAAAATGTGGTAAAGTGATGCCGTATGACTTCCGAAGCTGGGTCACGAAAGGTAACAGCTTTTGCCTGGCACCCTCTCTCACATGCTCTTGCTCTTGCTCTCGCTCTCTCTCTCCCCTTGCCCTGGAAATGCAGTGCTGTGTTGTGAGGAAGCCTAGTCAATATGAAGAGATTAGTGTGGCTGTTCTAGCTGACAACCACAGACAGGCTCCTAGCCAACAGCTACAAGCCACACATGTGAGTAAACAGAGCCTTAAGATGACGCTAGCCTTCACTGAAAGGGTCTTCCAACTGAAGCCCCAGACATCATGGAACAGAGACAAACTATACCCTCTGATGCCCTGTCTGAAAGAGAAGCCAAGAAGGTAATAAATTATTTTGCATTGTTTTAAGCCACTAAGTATAGGGGTAAAACACCCTCTTCCAACAACACAAGAGAAGACTCTACACATGGACATCACCAGATGGCCAACACCGAAACCAGACTGATTATATTCTTTGCAGCCAAAGATGGAGAAGCTCTATACAGTCAGCAAAAACAAGACCAGGAGCTGACTGTGGCTCAGACCATGAACTCCTTATTGCCAAATTCAGACTTAAATTGAAGAAAATAGGGAAAACCACTAGACCATTCAGGTATGCCCTAAATCAAATCCCTTATGATTATACAGTGGAAGTGAGAAATAGATTTAAGGGCCTAGATCTGATAGACAGAGTGCCTGATGAACTATGGAATGAGGTTTGTGACATTGTACAGGAGATAGGGATCAAGACCATCCTCATGGAAAGGAAATGCAAAAAAGCAAAATGGCTGTCTGGGGAGGCCTTACAAATAGCTGTGAAAAGAAGAGAAGCAAAAAGCAAAGGAGAAAAGGAAAGATATAAACATCTGAATGCAGAATTCCAAAGAATAGCAAGAAGAGATAAGAAAGCCTTCTTCAGCGATCAATGCAAAGAAATAGAGGAAAATAACAGTATGGGAAAGACTAGGGATCTCTTCAAGAAAATCAGAGATACCAAAGGAACATTTCATGCAAAGATGAGCTCGATAAAGGACGGAAACGGTATGGACCTAACCGAAGCAGAAGATATTAAGAAGAGATGGCAAGAATACACAGAAGAACTGTACAAAAAAGATCTTCACGACCCAGATAATCACGATGGTGTGATCACTGACCTAGAGCCAGACATCCTGGAATGTGAAGTCAAGTGGGCCTTAGAAAGCATCACTACGAACAAAGCTAGTGGAGGTGATAGAATTCCAGTTGAGCTATTCCAAACCCTGAAAGATGATGCTGTGAAAGTGCTGCACTCAATATGCCAGCAAATTTGGAAAACTCAGCAGTGGCCACAGGACTGGAACAGGTCAGTTTTCATTCCAATCCCAAAGAAAGGCAATGCCAAAGAATGCTCAAACTACCACACAATTGCACTCATCTCACACGCTAGTAAAGTAATGCTGAAAATTCTCCAAGCCAGGCTTCAGCAATATGTGAACCGTGAACTTCCTGATGTTCAAGCTGGTTTTAGAAAAGGCAGAGGAACCAGAGATCAAATTGCCAACATCCGTTGCATCATGGAAAAAGCAAGAGAGTTCCAGAAAAACATCTATTTCTGCTTTATTGACTAAGCCAAAGCCTTGGACTGTGTGGATCACAATAAACTGTGGAAAATTCTGAAAGAGATGGGAATACCAGACCACCTGATCTGCCTCTTTAGAAATTTGTATGCAGGTCAGGAAGCAACAGTTAGAACTGGACATGAAACAACAGACTGGTTCCAAATAGGAAAAGGAGTTCGTCAAGGCTGTATATTGTCACCCTGTTTATTTAACTTATATGCAGAGTACATCATGAGAAATGCTGGACTGGAAGAATCACAAGCTGGAATCAAGATTGCCGGGAGAAATATCAGTAACCTCAGATATGCAGATGACACCAGCCTTATGGCAGAAAGTGAAGAGGAACTCAAAAGCCTCTTGATGAAAGTGAAAGAGGAGAGTGAAAAAGTTGGCTTAAAGCTCAACCTTCAGAAAACGAAGATCATGACATCCGGTCCCACCACTTCATGGGAAATAGATGGGGAAACAGTGGAAACAGTGTCAGACTTTATTTTTCTGGGCTCCAAAATCACTACGGATGGTGACTGCAGCCATGAAATTAAAAGACGCTCATTCCTTGGAAGGAAAGTTATGACCAACCTAGATAGCATATTCAAAAGCAAAGACATTACTTTGCCAACAAAGGTTCGTCTAGTCAAGGCTATGGTTTTTGCAGTGGTCATGTATGGGTGTGAGTGTTGGACTGTGAAGAAGGCTGAGCGCCCAAGAATTGATGCTTTTGAACTGTGGTGTTGGAGAAGACTCTTGAGAGTCCCTTGGACTGCAAGGAGATCCAACCAGTCCATTCTGAAGGAGATCAGCCCTGGGATTTCTTTGGAAGGACTGATGCTGAGGCTGAAACTCCAGTACTTTGGCCACCTCATGCGAAGAGTTGACTCATTGGAAAAGACTCTGATGCTGGGAGGGATTAGGGGCAGGAGGAGAAGGGGACAACAGAGGATGAGATGGCTGGATGGCATCACTGACTCGATGGACGAGTCTCAGTGAACTCCGGGAGTTGGTGATGGACAGGGAGACCTGGCGTGCTGCGATTCATGGGGTCGCAAAGAGTCGGACACGACTGAGAGACTGATCTGATCTGATCTGAAGTATAGGGGTAACTTGTTATGTGGCAGTAGATAACGAATGCAAAGTGTTTTATGAGAAGCTACCTCTGGGTGTGACTGTAGATGACAAAATTCTGGACATTGAGCTGAGGCTATAATTAGATGAAATATCTGAGGTCTTAGGAAAAGTAAATACATTTTGCACGTAGGAGGAACACAAATCACAGGTACCAAAGAGAGGACAGTGCTATACTGTCATATTAATCACCAACAATGGTTAATCCTCTGCTATATTGACCACGGGCTTGACTGTGTGACATGCTTTGGCCGAGATGATGAAAGCAAAATCTTGAAATCTTGAAACTAGTTGTACTTTGGGGTTTGCCCTTTCTTACTGCTGGGGAACCTAAGACCACCATGTGAAGCAGCATAGCCTTAGCTCCTAGAGGATTAAAAAACTCATGGAGTGAGAGCCCAATTATACAGGTCATTCCAGTTGAGGCCCCAGAATTAGACAGGCAAAGACAGGGCATATTCATGCAAGGCAGAGGCACAGAGTCACAAACCGGCTGGTTGTGTGCTGTTCTATATTTCTGTAAGGTCAGGTTTGAGAGGGAGTATTGCAATAGGATCTTGTAGAGGTAGACAGGGACCGAGGCACAAAAATGTTTTATGCTTTGTTTTCATTCTTTCTTCCTTAGGAGGTAAATACACTAGGGCTTAAGGATGGATTGAATGTCAAGGTCGTGGAGGAAGGGAGGCATCTAGGAGCATTGTCTGGGGTCTGGCTCAGTAGAACTGGTACCAGTCACTGAGGCAGGAACTATAGGAAGAATGATAAGGCCTTTTTTAGTTCTTTTTAGTGAGGGGAGGCTGAGTTGAGTTTTGAGTATGTCAGTTTCAGTTGTTTGTCAGACATCCATATAGACATGTTTGGCTGGCAGTAATGTATATAACCAGGCTAGAGTTTTAAATGCAGGAGTTGTAGTCATATATGTGAAAATAAAACAAGAACACATACAATATATCGATTAAGAGTATAGCTTTTGGGCTCATTTAACTTGGATTCAAATCTCAGCTCCACCACATATTAACCACAGTCATTGAGAAAAAAATGTCTTCATCTACAGAGACAGAGTAAATCTAGACAAAGGTTGTTGTGAGGATTAAACGAGGCAAGGTTTAGCAAAGAATCTAAAATTAATGAATTCTCAATAAGTGGCAGGTATTGTTACTAAATGATCAAGAAATAACAAAGAAGTAGACCAAACCATGGAGCCTAGAAGTGGCCGAAAGGCACTTGAAAAGATGCTTAACATCACTAATCATCAGAGAAATGCAAATCAAAAGTACAATAAGATAGCACCCCACATCCATTAGGAGAGCTAGTATTAGAAGAAAGAGAGAGAGAGAGAGAGAAGGAGGGAGGGAAAGAGGGGAAAAAGAAGAGAAAAAGGAAGGAAGGAAGGAAATAACAAGTGTTGGCAACAATGTGGAGAAATTGAAACTCTTATGTACTGTTGGGGGGATGGTAAAATAGAATAACCCCCATGGAAAACAGTAAAGATCCTCAAGAAATTTAAAATACAATCACCATATGATCCAGCAATCCCACTTCTAGGTATATATCCAAAAATTTTTGAAATAGGATCTCAAAGAGACATTTGCACATCCATATTCATAGGAGTACTAGTCACAATAGGTTGTCTGAGGAGGCCTTGCAAATAGCTGAGAAAAGAAGGGAAGCAAAAGGCAAAGCAGAAAAGGAAAGTTATACCCATCTGAAGGCAGAGTTCCAACGAATAGCAAGGAGAGAAAAGACAGCCTTTCTAAGTGATCAATGCAAAGAAATAGAGGAAAACAATAGACTGGGAAAGACTAGAGATCTCTTCAAGAAAATTAGAGATACCAAGGGAACATTTCATGCAAAGATGGACACAATAAAGGACAGAAACAGTATGGACCTAACAGAAGCAGAAGATATTAAGAAGAGGTGGCAAGAATACACAGAAGAACTGTACAAAAATGATCTTCATGACCCAGATAACCACAATGGTGTGATCACTCACCTAGAGCCAGACATCCTGGAGTCCAAAGTCAAGTGGGCCTTAGGAAGCATCACTACAAACAAAGCTAGTGGAGGTGATGGAATTCCAGCTGAGCTATTTCAAGTCCTAAAAGATGATGCTGTGAAAGTGCTGCACCCAATATGCCACCAATCTGGAAATCTCAGCAGTGGCCACAGGACTGGAAAAGGTCAGTTTTCACTCCAATCCCAAAGAAAGGCAATGCCAAAGAATGTTCAAGTACCACACAATTGCACTCATCTCACACACTAGTAAAGTAATGCTCAAAATTCTCCAAGCCAGGCTTCAACATTACATGAACTGACGTGTACCCCAATGTTCATCGCAGCACTGTTTATGATAGCTAGGACATGGAAGCAACCTAAATAGCCATCAGCAGACGAATAGATAAGAAAGCTGTGGTACATATATACAATGGAATATTACTCAGCTATTAAAAAGAGTGTATTTGAATCAGTTCTAATGAGGTGGATGAAACTGGAGCCTGTTATACAGAGTGAAGTAAGTCAGAAAGAAAAACACCAATATAGTATATTAATGCATGTATATGGAATTTAGAAAGATGGTAACAATGACCCTATGTGCGAGACAGCAAAAGAGACACAGATGTAAAAAACAGACTTTTGCACTTTGTGGGAGAAGGCGAGGGTGGGATGATTTGAGAGAATAACATTGAAATATGTATATTACCATATGTGAAATAGATTGCCAGTCCAGGTTCTATGCATGAGACAGGGTGCTCAGGGCCAGTGTACTGGGATGACCCTGAGGGATGGGATAGGGAGGAAGGTGGGTGGGGGTTCAGAATGAGGAACACGTGTACACCCATGGCTGATTCATGTCAATGTATGGCAAAAACCACTACAATATTGTAAAGTAATTAGCCTCCAATTTAAAAAAAAATAAATTATTATTTTTTAAAAAGACACATTAAAAAACAAAACAGTATGTGAACTGAGAACTTCCAGATGTTCAAGCTGGATTAGAAAAGGCAGAGGAACCAGAGCTCAAATTACCAACATCCAGTGGATCATAGAAAAAGCAAGAGAGTTCCAGAAAATATATCTACTTCTGCTTTATTGACTATGTCAAAGCCTTTGACTGTGTGGATCACAACAAACGGTGGAAAATTCTGAAAGAGATGGGAATGCCAGACCACCTTACCTGCCTCCTGAGAAATCTGTATGCAGGTCAGGAAGCAACAGTTAGAACTGGACATGGAACAACAGACTGGTTCCAAATCAGGAAAGGAGTACGTCAAGGCTGTATATTGTCACCCTGCTTATTTAACTTATATGCAGAGTATATTATGTGAAATGCCGGGCTGGATGAAACACAGGCTGGAATCAAGATTGCCAGATGAAATATCAATAACCTCAGATATGCAGATGGCACCACCCTTATGGCAGAAATTGAACAGGAACTGAAGAGCCTCTTGATGAAAGTGAAGAAAGAAAGTGAAAAAGCTGGCTTGAAACACAACATTCAAAAAACTAAGATCATGGCATCTGGTCCCATCACTTCATGGAAAATAGATGGAGAAACAGTGGAAACAGTGTCAGACTTTATTTTCTTGGGCTCCAAAATCACTGCAGATGGTGACTGCAGCCATAAAATTAAAAGACTCTTACTCTTGGAAGAAAAGCTATGACCAACGTAGACAGCATATTAAAAAGAAGAGACAATACTTTGCCAACAAAGGTCCATCTAGTCAAAGCTATGGTTTTTCCAGTAGTCATGTATGAATATGAGAGTTGAACTATAAAGAAAGCTGTGCACTTGAGAATTGATGCTTTTGAACTGTGGTGTTGGAGAAGACTCTTGAGAGTCCCTTGGATTGCAAGGAGATCAAACCAGTCCATCCAAGATGAGATCAGTCCTGAATATTCATTGGAAAGACTAATGCTGAAGCTGAAACACCTGATGAGAAGAGCTGACTCATTTGAAAAGACCCTGATGCTGGGAGGGATTGGGGGCAGGGGGAGAAAGGGATGACAGAAGTTGAGATGGCTGGATGTCATCACTGACTCGATGGACATGAGTTTGAGCTCTGGGAGTTGGTGATGGACAGGGAAGCCTGGTGTCCATGGGGTCACAAAGAGTCAGACACAACTGAGCGACTGAAATGAACTGAAGAAGTGGAAGCAAGCTAAATGTCCACTAATGGTTGAATGGATAAAGAAAATGTGATAGAGACAGATACACTTAACAGACTATTATTCACCCTTTAAAAGGGAAGAAATCATACCACATGCTTCTACACGTATGAACTTTGAAGTTATTATGCTAAGTGAAATAAGCCAATCACAAAAGACAAATATTCCTTGATTTCACTTATATCACTTATATAAGGTATCTGTAGTAGTCCAATTCCTAGAAACAGAAAGCAAAATGGTAGTTCACCAGGAACTGGGACAAGGGAAGAAAGGAGAATTGTTTAATGGGTACAGACTCAGGTTTGGAAAATGAAAAAATTCTGGAGATCTGTTACATAACAATTTGAATATATGTAACATTATTGAACTGTACACTTAAAAATGGTTAAGATGGTAAATTTTATGTTATGCATTTTTAGCACAATAAAAAGATTCATGAAAGAACATGGAGACAAAAGTACAGATTCCCGACAAACCAAGTGCAGTCTCAGCTATTAAGATATTTACCATCTAGTGAGTTCCTGGACAGCAAGAACTATGCTCTACTCACTGTTGTATCCTCAGCATCCAGCACAGTGTCTGGCAGAGCAGGCACTCAATAAATGTTGGCTAATCTAATGTAAGGTGCCTACGTGCTAAGTCGCTTCAGTCCTGTCTGACTCTTTGCAACCCCATGGACTGTAGCCTGCCAGGCTCCTCTGTCCATGGGATATTCCAGGCAAGAATACTGGAATGGGTTGCCATTCCCTCCTCCAGGGCATCTTCCCCACCCAGGATCGAACCCACACCTCCTGTCTCCTATATTGGTAGGCGGGTTCTTTACCACGAGCACCACCTGCGGTATATATCCTGTATTGGCAGGTGGGTTCTTTACCACTAGCGCCACCTGGGAAGCGCTGATAAGGTAGAAACTATAAGATAGAAATAGAAGAGCGAGAAAGGAAGGACAAGGAGCATAGAGAGATGAAGAGCCCAAGACAGGAAAGACAGCACTGAGTCCTGGAAAAACCAGTATGTTCTAAATGAGACTAGGGGAAGGATATGCCTAGCGGAAGTGGTCGGTCACGGGATCTATAAAGTGGGCAGATGTATAAAGCCAGTCGTCTGGTCTTAGTGCAAACTATACAATTACTCAGAGGCACGTGTTGAACAGAATCATAGCTCTTTGGGGGTCGGGAAGAATTAGAAGAATTACAGGCAGCTATCCAGAGACAAGGGCTTTCCTAGTGGCTCAGTGGTAAAGAATCCACCTGCCAATGCAGGAGATGTGAGTTCGATCCCTGAGTCGGGAATATCCCCTGGAGAAGGAAATGGCAACCCACGCCAGTATTCCTGCCTGGGAAATCCCACGGACAGAGGAGCCTGGTGGGCTCAAAAGAGTCGGACACGGTTTAACGAATAAACAAGAACAATACACTGACAAAAACTGATACACTTCTGGCTTAATTTAAATTAGGGCTATTGGTTTCAGGTTGAAAGGTAATGTCAACTGTGGTCCTCCTACACCAAGTCTTTTGGAACACTTCCCCATCTCGCTTGGCCCTTGAGGCTTGGGCTCTGCGCATGCGCTGGAGGCGCCGGGTGGCAGCTAGTGTGGTCACAATGCCCCATCCCCTCACTTGAGGGCGACACGCTTTGGGGAGGCGCCCTTTTAGGACGTCAGCGCGGCAGCCTGGAACCCAGCATTGTGAGGGGCGTGGCCTGGAGGAGCCGTTACCCTCGTGACCACTGGCTGGGTTGCCCAGGCTAGCTACGGGCGTAGAGAGGGAAAGGTGTGCGTGAAGAGAAGAAACCAAGACGGCTTGTGGCACCCCAGCCCCTCACCCCCTGCGGGCTGATGGGTGACCATGGACCGGTATCTCAATAACTGCTACAAGGCTGCTCAGGCCACCGCCTCTAAGGCAGCCGCCCGCAGCCTAACTGCCAACAGGAAGCAGTGTGGCTCCGTGAGTGGGGGCCAGTCGGTGATCTTCCTCCTCTTTCTGGCTCCAGGGCTGGGTCTTGGGAGGGAAGGAGGGCGGGCAGACGAAAGACTATGGGGGAGGACTCAGCAGAGGGGTGTGGGTCCTTGAAGCTGGGTTTCTAAGCCAGCCCTCTGGTCTTACTGCAAACTACACAATTACTCAGAGGCACGTGTTGAACAGAATCATAGTTCTTTGGGGGTCAGGAAGAATTAGAATTACAGGCTTCCAGAGACAAGGGCTTTCCTAGTGGCTCAGTGGTAAAGAATCCGCCTGCCAATGCAGGAGATGTGAGTTCGATCCCTGAGTCGGGAAGATCCCCTGGAGAAGGAAATGGCAACCCACGCCAGTATTCCTGCCTGGGAAATCCCACGGACAGAGGAGCCTGGTGGGCTCAAAAGAGTCGGACACGGTTTAACGAATAAACAAGAACAATACACTGACAAAAACTGATACACTTCTGGCTTAATTTAAATTAGGGCTATTGGTTTCAGGTTGAAAGGTAATGTCAACTGTGGTCCTCCTACACCAAGTCTTTTGGAGCACTTCCCCATCTTGCTTGGCCCTTGAGGCTTGGGCTCTGCGCATGCGCTGGAGGCGCCGGGTGGCAGCTAGTGTGGTCACAATGCCCCATCCCCTCACTTGAGGGCGACACGCTTTGGGGAGGCGCCCTTTTAGGACGTCAGCGCGGCAGCCTGGAACCCAGCATTGTGAGGGGCGTGGCCTGGAGGAGCCGTTACCCTCGTGACCACTGGCTGGGTTGCCCAGGCTAGCTACGGGCGTAGAGAGGGAAAGGTGTGCGTGAAGAGAAGAAACCAAGACGGCTTGTGGCACCCCAGCTCCTGACCCCCTGCGGGCTGATGGGTGGCCATGGACCGGTACCTCAATAACTGCTACAAGGCTGCTCAGGCCACCGCCTCTAAGGCAGCCGCCCGCAGCCTAACTGCCAACAGGAAGCAGTGTGGCTCCGTGAGTGGGGGCCAGTCGGTGATCTTCCTCCTCTTTCTGGCTCCAGGGCTGGGTCTTGGGAGGGAAGGAGGGCGGGCAGACGAAAGACTATGGGGGAGGACTCAGCAGAGGGGTGTGGGCCCTTGAAGCTGGGTTTCCAGCTCCCAGACCCTCTGCAGTGACTAGAGCTCCCTCTGGTTGAGATTAGCTTTGAATGGAGCTCAGAGATTGGGTTGGTAACAGGGGTAAACAGGGAGGCCTTCAGGTTATCAACAGGGCGGTTTCTTTCAACCCTGAGTGTGTGTCTTTGGTTTATTTGGAGGTATTAGTTTAAGTAGATTGGTCTAAACTAAAATAATAGTACTAGAAACAAAAATAAGGTTTCTACTTATATCTGACAGGCCTCACAAAAAGACCCCATCACAGAGGTCGGAGCCACTGATCTATTAGATCTTCCTCTTGGGGTGAAGCTTCCAGTCGTTCCAGGAAGTAATAATGTTTTCTATACTACAAATTTAAGTGAAAAGGTAAACTAACTTTTAATGGTGCTTAAGTGATTTTCTTGACTGTTTTCTGCTTGCTATTAAACTCGAAACACTGCTATTATTTTGCTTTGAGTCAACTTCAGTTTCACACACCAAGTGAAGTTAAAATGAGTTGAAGTATTCAGTGTCTGAACTTAATGATAGAAGGCTTCGTGATAGGCCTCCGCCACCCAATTCAGCCTTATCTCCGACCCAGACCTCAGCTCCGAAAGGTCCGGGTCTTTTCTCCCTGTCCACACATGGTATGATAATTTCTACTTCTGTGCCTTTGTCCATCTGGGTCCTGACACCTGGCATGCTCTCCTCTGCTTCCTGATCTTCAATTTGAGCCATCTTTCAAGAGCTACTATATGAAGCCTTTCCCCAGTGTCCCAAACCCCAACGGTTTCATCTTTCCTTAGAATTTACATTGCCCTTGATCTGCATTCTCTCACTCAGCACCAAAGTACTGTTTTTCTGGTTCAGAGTGCTGCACGCACTGTTTAAGTCCTCTGCCTAACACTCCCCACCCTGTCCTTAGCTGTAGGCTAAGCCTGAAGGAGGTTCGGAACTCTCTGAGTGTGTGCTTTCATCACGTTATTTCTACTTATTTCCTGATTTTACTTATTTCCTTACCATTCTCCTCTCTAGGGTGTCATCAAGGATGCATAGGGGGCTCCCTGGTATTTCTGATACTTGTCAAATATATATGATTTTTTTAAGTTTTATTGCTGGAAAGCAATATAATTTCTCTGTTCAAAACCAATACATTCTACCCCTTCCCACAAATTAACATTCCTAAAACACACTCAAAGCCTATTTGACTAAAAAGTGATAACACTCCTTTTCAGTTTGTAAATGTAGCCCTCTTCATTGGTTTCTTGCTCCACTATCTTCTATTTCCCATATTTACATTGTGTTACTCTTTTATTCACTTGTTAGCTACTTATTTCCTGATTTTTTCCCCATACTTATACTGATTCGCTCTACAATTTATTATATTGATTCCCCCCAAACACATGTATTTAATTATGACCAGGTACTATATTCAACTACCCTAACCACTAACTTAGTGGGATCCTTCTTTATCTTTTAGCAATATCTCCTCAAGGAAGTAACACTATATTTTGCACATTTAGTTGTTGTTTTTTTTTTTTTTTTTTTTTTTAACTCTACCCTTGACCTGGAGAAGGCAATGGCACCCCACTCCAGTACTCTTGCTTGGAAAATCCCATGGACGGAGGAGCCTAGAAGGCTGCAGTCCATGGGGTCACTAAGAGTCGGACACGACTGAGCGACTTCACTTTCACTTTTCACTTCCCTGCATTGGAGAAGGAAATGGCAACCCACTCCAGTGTTCTTGCCTGGAGAATCCCAGAGACGGGGGAGCCTGGTGGGCTGCCGTCTATGGGGTCGCACAGAATTGGACATGACTGAAGCGACTTAGCAGCAGCAGCAGCACCCTTGACCACCTTGTAAGGTGACGCTATGACAGGTAGATGGTAGCAGAGTTTAGACTAGAACCACAGTCTCCCAATTTCTTAGGCCATGCTTCTTCACCTGACCTTGCTGCTTTGTGAACTACAATCACTTTAGCAGAGTACCATGGAAACGGAATTTAAAGGTCTTTCATATTGATTTAAATGCAAGTGGAAGAAAATTACAGTATTCTACTGTCTTTTTTTCAGATCAGCCCATTGTCAGTATTCTCTCACTTCAGATTCTTCTTGCATGTTTTATTTTCAATGAACAGCCTAATCACCTTAACAAATTGAGATTTAAAAGTGTGATTTCATTCCTTTTACATATGTAACACTTTTCAATCTGTGTGTTTGCAGCTTTATCAGCCTACTTCTGACTTTAACCTGTTTGATCCTTATTGTCGCCTTTTACAAACTGACTATAAAAGCCTGCACGATCCACATTTAAAATCATACTATAGGCGAAAAGATATCTTGAGGAGATTAAAGAAAGGTGGCTATATCACCAGCAATAATAAGGTGGGTTGAAGTTTGCTTCCAGTTAACCAGCATAAACCCATGGTCTTGATATAAGCTTGCTTCTGTACTTCACTGGGAACCTGTGTCAACTTTTAATTGAGCAATAAAGAATACCTGACAGAAGACTAAGTGAATTACTCAATATTTGAGTAAAGAGAAATCAGATGGCTGTTTCTAAATAAAATTGTTCCCACTTGATCATTTTTCTTTGATAAAAGCAAAAGATAAATGCCAAATGATTTGAATATGTAAAGACATATGCATACACATTTATTTATGCATTTTCTCTCAGCTGTATTATTAGTGCCTTTCCTTTGGCTCTAAAAGTATTAATAGCACTGTATACCCATCAAGGGATATTTTCAATACCCTTTGAGAAGACTAGAGACAAAATGGAAACCTAACAGAATACAGCTTGATAGAATAAATTCTTCTGAAAGTTAAACATCATTATTATACTGATATTTTAATAACATTTATTTTGTGTGAACCATATTATTGAAGTAATATTATTTAGGTAGACATTTCCTGGTGATACAGCCACCGTAGAGAGATATTGCCTTCTAAACTATTACCAAAATGTGCTGTCACTAGCCTTGATCCCAAAATTGTTACTAAAATGAATGTTCTTATGACTCTTTTCTCTGGAAAGTTTCGTGATTGTTACAACTTTTTTGTAACATATTGTTACAACAAATATTTATATATTTGTTTTTATAGGTTGTATGCACCTTGAAGGAATTGAATAAGTACAGGCAGTATCTCACCCGTTTGAAATTAGACTCCGAAAGAAACTATGTAAGAGAACAAGTAAGTTAAGTGCTTGAATTTGTTTTATTTGAGGCCCGTAAGAAAGTTTTAATGTAGGTTGTGGAAGAAAGACTTAAATGCAGGTTAATTAACCATTTGTAAACTACAGGATGTTTACCAAGCCCAAAACATGAGAAGTCATATCAAAGGACAAGGTTATTTCTGGCCAATATAAACACTGTACTTCTTTTTTTTCCCTCCCAGGAAATGATTGAAAAACAAGTAAATAAATTGTATGAAACCAAGAGAGCCTGTGACCGTCATGGCAGTACACAGTTCCAAGGTTGGCTGTTACAAGAAAATAAACGAACAACTCCAGACCAAGAGCTGTTGATAAAGCAAAGGTATGACCAAAGTTAATGCATATTTTTTGTGGACGTATTGTGGACTCCAGAAAACTGTAAAAGTACTAGAAATAATTGAAAGCAGAATAATTTAAAAAGTATTAGACACAATTTAACTTCCTATAGTCTTCAATGTGGACTGAAAAGAAAGGAGATTAAGAGATAGCAGGGATTGGAAACTTTGATACCATAGCTAGGAAAGAGTTTCTACCTGAGAAAATGGAGTCATGAGGAACCCAAGAGGTAAGACAAACTGATATTTGAAGAACAATTCCGAAGTACAGCTCCCTGAGCTTGGGAAACCCAAGTTCATAGTAGTAGAGGGAAAGGTGTCATTAGCACATTTCAAACTTAAGTTTAAGGAAATTACTGCTGGATAAAACAGAGAGAGTTGCTATAACTTCATCTGATGTTAATATAAACAGGTGTTACCCCCCCAACCAACCATGTATGTTCATTTAGCTATTACTCACACACATTCAATCGTATTATTCAGCGGCTGAGCCCATGCCCCAGGAGGCAAATGGATGAGTTATAGTTCCTTCTCTTTTTCCTTTATCAGGGGTGAGGGCCAGTTCCCCATCACCTACCTCTTATATTCCATGGATTCATGTCAAGCCAGAATATATACTGATTCACCAAAGTGGCAGACTGGCAGTCTTCCGGCCTGTCTACACATGAGAGATTGTTCAAGGACTTGACAATGACAGAGAGGCCAATAGCCACTTATTTTTTAAAGAAAATTCAAATATACTTGTTTTTTGAAGTCAGTCCTTAAGTTGACTTCAGCCGTCTTTGGAAACTCATGTTACAGAGCTCCTGAATTAGGACTAATCTCTGTATAAAATGCTTTAAATCAGTCTGTTCTACATTTTGCCATTGTCCTGACCACAGTAACAGTCTGATGAGTACATCATGGTGAGTTGGTGGATCACGTTAGCTTAAAGAACTCTACATTCCTGTAGTTTAAGAAATAAAAAACAACCCAGAAGGTGGTTTGGGAATATCAGAGTAGATAATACCATCATAAGGGAAACACCCAGTTTATCTTCCCTTAAATTTTCACTTTTACTTAGATATTTAGATATGATTAGCTTGGAATTAAACAAGCTTGAACACACGGCAGAAAAGCAGAACGTACTCCGGATAAAGGAAGAAGAAAGACGACATCGGGACCACGTTAGAAGAAAACTTAGTCTCTGGAGACAAACTGAAGAAGTGAGAAACACCAAATTATAAATATTGATGGGGAAATTATGTGTGATTATTTTATTTATAAACATTTTTAGCAGTCCCACCATATTACCTGAAGTTATTTCAGGTCTAAGAAATAAACCACTGCTTTAAAAAATCATAATTATTTTAAAATAATAAACTGCTATTAATCTTGTATCACCATTATAACAGACAAGCTTTTACTTAACATAGTGAGACTGATACCACAAATTACATACCATCATAGTATAGACACACTTCATCTGCTCTTAAAGTTTTAGAATTTAACTAGTGAAAAATAATCATGTCTGTATTCTCACTCCTCAATGCTCAGACAAGGCTATTTGTTCAGGCTCTCTGTCAGAATACATTTAAGGGCAACATATTACATATAATAATTCCTCAAATCTATAAGAGAAAATCACCTTTCCAGCATCTTTTGAGATCTACCTTTGAAGCATAAGCCCATTCTAAAGCCAGTGTAAGATTTTCATTATGGTTGTCCAAGTTCCTATAAGGGTCTTAATTTGACCTAATTTGCTTATTGATCAAAAAAAAAAAAAAAAAAAAAGAAAGAAAGAAAGAAAAAGATTATAAAAGAGAAGCCCTGCTGACTACCATGACATTGTGCTCTTTAGGAACGGAAAACACAAGAAATGTTACTGCTGTCAAAGATTGGAGAAGAAGTAAACAGAGAAGCAAGATATGAAGAACAACGTAAAAAAGTCAAAGATGCTCACCGTAAGGTAGAGTGACCTTTGAACAATAACTTGGGCTGTTTTGAGGAAAGGGTTTTGCTAATTTTGATATTTTAAAGTGTGGATTTTCAGAAGTGACTTAAATTCACAAGGATAGCTATTGATGGAAAGAGCCAGTCTGGTCTGAACCTGAACTTTAAGTGCTGGTCTACAATGGGACCAGTCTCCAGAAAGTAGGCAATGAGTTCAGTTGGACCTTGTTATTAAAATACATTCTTCAAGCTGGACAGCAAAAGGAAACTTACCTTTATTACCTTCCTAGCTCTGTACTCTGATTTTAGAAATCTCAAGAAAGAGGGCTTCCTTCAAATGTACCATCATATTTGAAGTATCTGTTATACATTTCCAGTGGCAAGTTGATATTAAATTTTAAACACTGAATATATATTTTTTAATATTTAGAAAAAAGCACAACTCGAGAAAAAAATCCCTTATTATTTACCAAAAATGCAAAGGAATTACCTTCAGAGAGAAGGATCAGAAGAAAATGTATTTGAAAACAGAAGTCAAGATGAAACAGAAGATGAGAGAGAAACAATAAAAGACAAAGGTAAGTAGAATATGCATAAATATTTATTATCAGTGGCTTTGTAAAAAACCCGTCTATGTGCTAATATAGTGAGGTGACAAAGCCCTTGCAAAGAGAAATTCTAGAAGCTCACACTTACAGGCACTTCCCACTTACAGGTCAAGTTGTAGAGAATGTACAGACAGCCACACACATTCACACAATATTGTTATGTTACAGACATTATAACAAATTACACACTTCTGTAAAGTGGCTCAGCAGACAAGACTGCCTTTACTAGGAGTTTAAAAAGGAGCCAGTAGAGGAGACAGAACAACAACAAAAAGGGAAAGAGACAGTTATATATAGATAGAGAAAATGAGCCAGTAAGACAAAACATTACCCCCAAAACAGACTGAAACAAAGAGGGAGACAATGAATGAAAAATAGAAGGAAAATTTTAACTGAGGTCCACTAAGAAAAGATTATACAAAACAGTAAGCTAGAAAGAGAAAGAGAAAAAAAATTAAGTAGAAAAAAGGAAGAGACATTTAAAATATCCTAAACAAGAAATAGAAATAGAAAGAACAAAAAGGTTGAGAAGGAGAAAATATGATACAAAAAGAAAGAATGAAATGGAGATATAAAGAGGAGGAAAGTGAATGAATGAAAAAGAAGAATATTAAGCAGAAGAAGCTAGTAAGAAAATATACATGCACGTGCGCGCGTGTGCCCACACACACACACACACACACACCATGAGGGAGTGGAAGGAGACAAAGGCAAAGAAACAAGAAAAAAAGACAAGGAGTATGAGGAAGAAAAGCAAACAAAGAAGACAAAGAGTGAAAGAAAGGGAGCAAGAAAAAGACACACAGACAAAACTAGAGAAACAAAGCAGTAGGAGGAAGAGAGAGAATAAAGTTTAAAAAGGATATGTGAACAGAAAAAAGTAAAAAAAAAAAAAAAAAAAAAAGAATGTGAGAGTGAGAAAAAAATTTGAAAAGAAGCCAGTAGGAAAATCTAATACAATTTGGGCAGGGAGTAATAGGGGAAAACATGAGAAGTTAGTAGAAGAAAAAGAGAGAGACTTAAAAAGGAGATGCCAATATGAAAAAGCAGTACATTGAAGATAGACTGAATGGAATAAAAGGATCCAGTAGGAGAGGGAGAATAGGAGAAAAGGAAAATATTAACATTAAAAAGGAGGAAGTTAAAAAGTCAGTAAAAGAAAATAAAACAAAAAATGAAAAAATAAAAAAGGCAAAGAAGGAAATGAAAAGAGGAGAAACAGAGACACAGAGCAAAAGGGAGAGAAAAAGTATAGTACAATAAGGAAAGAGAAGGATTTCAAAAGTTACAGAAGACTAGCATTAAATAAGGGGGGAGGGGAAGGTAGAAGGGAGGGAAGATGGATAGATGGAAGGCAGAAAATATGAACATACTTCAAAAAGGAAGAGCCAGTAGCCAGTAAGAAAAGCAATACAGGAACATAGAGAGAGAAACCATGGAAGAAAGAGAGAAGGGACAGAGAAAGAGAGAGAAAAGAAATATAGAAAAGAGGTAAATAGGATGAGTTTATAAAATAGGAGCCAGTAAAAAAGGCAGGACAAAAAAAAATAGAAGGAAGGAAGAGAGAAAGGGAGAAGGAAAGCAGACAGTTTGAAAAGAGAAGCCTGTAAAAAGAGAATAAAATAAGAAGAAAGAAAGGGAAGAAGGCAGGCATGCAGGCAGGCAAAGAAAAGAGAAAGCAAAAGAAAAGGCATGAAAAGGAGCTATTAAAAATGGGAATAAAGGAGAAAAGGAAGGAAGGAAAGAAAAAAATTTTAATGAATAAGTTATAGGAAAAAATAAAATGAAAAGAGAATGTGACTGTGCGAGAGAGAGACTTCAAAAGGAGTCAGAGGAATTAAAAAAAAAACCTGTAAAATAAACATGATAGATAATAGATAGGTAGAACCAACTTTTAAAAGAATAAGCCAGAGGGCTTTCCTGGTGGTCCAGTGGTTAGGACTCTGTGCTTCAAATACAGGGGGCCCAGTTCAGTCCCTGGTCAGGGAAGTAGAGGCACATGCCCCAACTAAGGGTTTGCACACCACAGCTAAAGACCTCACACGCCCAACAAAGCCCAAAGACACCACAGGCTACAACTAAGACCTGCTACGGCAAATAAATCAACACTTTTTAAAAGAGTAACCCAGAAATAAATGAAAGTACAAAACAAGACCGCAGATGAGAGAAAGAAAGAAACGTTTCAGAAGAGGAGCCCTCAAAAGTGAGTTTAAAAGGAGCGAGAGGGATGGGGAAAGTGCCGGGGGAGGGTGAAGGAGGGAGAAGGGAAGACAAAAAATGTAAAGCAAAAGGATCAAAGGCAGCAAGTAAAAGACAAAGAGAATTAAGTCAGAAAACAAAGAAAAAGAAGGTAAGTGTTTAAAGGATGGGACAGTAGGAAAATGTAAAATAAAAAGAGG
Organism: Bos grunniens; assembly: GCF_055505025.1. NCBI lineage: Eukaryota > Metazoa > Chordata > Mammalia > Artiodactyla > Bovidae > Bos > Bos grunniens. The sequence continues at coordinate 141,999,022 of NC_141194.1, forward strand.
GAATGTGATTGTATAAGAGGCTTGAAAAGAAAGAGTAAGTAAAAAATTCAAGTACAATTTGGGGAAGAGGGCTGTTTAAAAAGGAGACTTCCGAGGGGGCTTCCCTGGTGGCTTTAGTTCAGTTCAGTTCCGTCGCTCAGTTGTGTCCAGCTCTTTGTGACCCCACGGACTGCAGCACACCAGGCCTCCCTGTCCATCACCAACTCCCCGAGTCTATTCAAACTCATCTCCATTGAGTCAGTGATGCCATCCAACCATCTCATCCTCTGTTGTCCCCTTCTGCTCCTGCCTTCAATCTTTCCCAGCATCAGGATCTTTTGAAATGAGTCAGCTCTTCGCATCAGGTGGCCAAAGTATTGGAGTTTCAGCTTCAACATCAGTCCCTCCAATGAACACCCAGGACTGATTTCCTTTAGGATGGACAGGTTGGATCTCCTTGCAGTCCAAGGGACTCTCAAGAGTCTTCTCCAACACCACAGTTCAAAGGCATCAACTCTTGGGTTCTCAGCTTTCTTTATAATCCAACTCTCACATCCATACATGACCACTGGAAAAACCATAGCCTTGACTAGACGGACCTTTGTTGGCAAAGTCATGTCTCTGCTTTTTAATATGCTGTCTGGGTTGGTCATAACTTTCCTTCCAAGGAGCAAGCGTCTTTTAATTTCATGGCTGCCATCACCATCTACAGTGATTTTGGAGCCCAGAAAAATAAAGTCTGACACTGTTTCCACTGTTTCCCCATCTATTTCCCATGAAGTGATGGGACCAGATTGCCGTGATCTTAGTTTTCTGAATGTTGAGCTTTAAGCCAACTGTTCACACTCCTCTTTCACTTTCATCAAGAGGCTCTTTAGTTCTTCTTCACTTTCTGCCCTAAGGGTGGTGTCATCTGCATATCTGAGGTTACTGATATTTCTCCCAGCAATCTTGATTCCAGCTTGTGCTTCATCCAGCCCAGCGTTTCTCATGATGTACTCTGCATATAAGTTAAGTAAGCAGGATGACAATATACAGCCTTGACGAACTCCTTTTCCTATTTGGAACCAGTCTGTTGTTCCATGTCCAGTTCTAACTGTTGCGTCCTGACCTGCATACAGATTTCTCAAGAGGCAGGTCAGGTGGTCTGGTATTCCCATCTCTTTCAGAATTTTCCACAGTTTATTGTGATCCACACAGTCAAAGGCTTTGGCATAGACAATAAAGCAGAAATAGATGTTTTTCTGGAACTCTCTCGCTTTTTTGATGATCCAGCAGATGTTGGCAATTTGATCTCTGGTTCCTCTGCCTTTTCTAAAACCAGCTTGAACATCTGGAAGTTCACGGTTCCTGTACTGTAGAAGCCTGGCTTGGAGAATTTTAAGCATGACTTTGCTAGTGTGTGAGATGAGTGCAATTGTGCAGCAGTTTGGGCATTCTTTGGCATTGCCTTTCTTTGGGATTGGCATGAAAACTGACCTTTTCCAGTCCTGTGGCCACTGCTGAGTTTTCCAAATTTGCTGGCATATTGAGTGCAGCACTTTCACAGCATCATCTTTTAGGACTTGAAATAGCTCAGCTGGAATTCCATCACCTCCACTAGCTTTGTTTGTAGTCTTTTAGGACTTGAAATAGCTCAGCTGGAATTCCATCACCTCCACTAGCTTTGTTTGTAGTAATGCATCCTAAGGCCCACTTGACTTTGCACTCCAGGATGTCTGGCTCTAGGTGAGCAATCACACTATCATCGTTATCTGGGTCATGAAGATCTTTTTTGTACAGTTCTGTGTCTTGCCACCTCTTCTTAATATCTTCTGCTTCTGTTAGGTCCATACCATTTCTGTCCTTTATTGAGCCCATCTTTGCTTGAAATGTTCCCTTGGTATCTCTTATTTTCTTGAAGAGATCTCTAGTCTTCCCCATTCTATTGTTTTCCTCCATTTCTTAGCACTGATCACTAAAGAAGGCTTGCTTATCTCTTCTTGCTATTCTTTGGAACTCTGCATTCAAATGGGTATGTGTTTCCTTTCCTCCTTTTCTTTTGGCTTCTCTTCTTTTCATAGCTATTTGTAAGGCCTCCTCAGACAGCCATTTTGCTTTTTGGCATTCTTTTTCTTGGGGATGGTCTTGATCACTGCCTCCTGTACAATGTCATGAACCTCCGTCCATAGTTCATCAGGCACTCTATCTATCAGATCTAGTCCCTTAAATCTATTTCTCACTGCCACCGTATAATCGTAAGTGATTTGATTTAGGTTATACCTGAATGGTCTAGTGGTTTTCTCCAGTATCTTCAATTTAAGTCTGAATTTGGCAGTAAGGAGTTCATGATCTGAGCCACAGTGCAAAAAGAATAGAAGGAACGTTTGGGGGGAAAAGAGAAGAAAGAGCAGTTTTTTAAATGAAGCCAGTAAGAAAATCAAGTAAAATTCTATGTGGTGTGTTGCTGAAGTACAGCTAAAGTGTAAAAACCAATAAAAAATACAGTGAAATGAAGATAGATGATTTGATACCTAGATAAACACATAGGTATAGGTAGGACTGTAAAAAGAAGCCAATAAAAAAAGACAATACAGAAAAGAAAAGCAAGAAGAAGTAAAGAAGAGTGTTTAAACACTGGAGAACTGAGAGAAGAGGAAGGAAGGGAAGGAGTAGAGAGGCTGCTATGACAGAGGGAACAGGCTGTTAGAGGGAGAAAGATAAGAAGGAGAAAAGTAATGAAGACCAAAGGAAAAGAGGGTGGAGGGAAAGTGAGGGGAATATAGGAAGAAAGAGGAGGAGAGAAGCAGTGGGGAAAAGCAAAGAGGAAGGAGAGGGAAGGAGGGGGAAAGGGCTTGCAGGCAGCAGGCAAAGAAGACAGAAAAGCCAGAGAGAGTGAGAGAAAGCCATAAAGATGTATAGAGAAGGGGGAGGGAGGGAAGGAAGACAGGAAAAGAGAAGAAAGACACAGTGAAAAAAGGGAGCAATAGATACACAGAAAGGAAAGAAGGAATGGAGGGAGAGAGGAGGAAAGGAAGGAAGGAAAGGGAGGGGGAGGAAAGGATGGAAAATGGAAGGAAAAGAGGATGAATGAGAGGAAAATAAGAAAAGGACAAGTCACTCAAAAAGGAAAAGGTAAGAGATTAAAGATGAGCATGGAAGTGTTTGAAAAGGAGTAGCCAGTAAGAAAAAAATCAAGTACAATGGTCTGTACAAGTGAAAGAGATTCAAAGATGAGAAGGAACAATTTTTTAAAGACCCTAATATATAGATTAAAAAATAGGTGATTTATAGTTTGGTAGCAGGCAGTCAGATGGACAGAACAGACTATAAATAGGAAGTACCAGTAAAAAAAAAAAAAAAAAAAAAGAGGTATAAAAAAAGCATAAGAAAAATTGAGCAAAAAATGAAACACAGCAGGCAGGAAGAAAAACAGTAAAAGAAAGTGGGAAGATGGGATGGAGGGAAGGAGAGCAGGCAGGCAACTTGAAATAGAATGAATTGGTAGGAGAAAGTAAAAGGAGAAAGAGTTTGAAAGTGAGAGAAGCTTGAAAAGATGGAGTCAGTAAGAAGCTCACGTAGGACTGTGGGGATGGGAGATTTAAAGAGAAGTTATTGAAGAAGACAGTAAAAGATATAAACAGATAGAAAATAGAGTATAATTTTAAAAGAAGCCAAGTCAAAAAGATAATAGAGAAAGATAGTGTTGAAAAGAGAAAGATGAGAAGAAAACAAAAAAGTGTAAAACCAGGTCCCTGTAAAAAAACAGTAAAATCAAGCAAAAAGAAGAGAAAAGAAAGCATCCATACATGGAGGCAAAGGAAACAAATACAGAGTGGGAAAGAAAGGGAATGAGAAAGAGACATGGGAAATAAAAAAAAAAAAGAAAGGAGGGGACAAAAGAAAATAAAGAAGTTAAGATGCTAGGAGTAAGTTAGAAGAATAAAGGAGACAAAGAGAACAAAAGAATGATTGAAATGGGGAGAGGAGATTGAAAAAGAGGACCCAGTGAGAAAATTAGCACACTAGGTGGGGCAGGGGAATTTAAAAAGAAGTCAGTCACAAAAGAAAATTTAAAAAAAATGTATATACAGAGATTATTAATAGACATTTTTAAAATTAAAAAAGCAAGTCAGAAAACTCAACAGGAAAAGCAGAAGGAAGGAGAGAGGGAGGGAGGAAGGCGAGAAGAAGGGGTAAGGGAGGGATATATGGTCAGGGAGGGAGACAAAGGAAAGGAGGGATGCAGGCAGCCAGCAGACAAAGAACAGAGACACAGTGAAAGGGAGAGCTAGAGAGACACAGCCAGGAATAGTGGAAAGAAAGGAATTAGGAAGTAGGAAAGAAGAGGTTTAAAAGGAAGAGACTCAGGTACAGTTGGGAAAGGGGAGAATGCCAGGTTTTTTAAGGCAATAAAAATACAGTAAAATGAAGATGATTGATAGGTACATAGCAAGGAAGATAAGTGCACAGGTTTAGGTAGGTGGAACTTTAAAAGGACAATCCAGTAAAGACAGTACAAAGGAAGGAGAGAAGGGGGCGGGCGGGGAGAAAGAGAAGTTTAAAAAGGAGCCAGTAAAAACTTAAGAAGGAAGAAGAGGGACTTTGCTGGTGGTCCAGTGGCTAAGACTCTGCACTCCTGGGTTTGATCCCTGGTCAAGGAACTAGATCCCACATGCCACAAGTAAGATCCAGTGCAGCCAAATAAATAAGTCAAAACATTATTTTAAAAAATGGAAGAAGGGAGAGAGGGAGGGAAGGAAATAAGGAAGGCAGGGAAGGGAAGCAGGGAGGGAGGAAGAAAATCAGTTTAGAGAGGATGTTTCAGAAGACAATTACATGAATAAGTAGAGAGAATGAGAGAGGAAGATACAGGAAGAAAATTAAGTACAACTGTGCAGGGTGGGAGAGAGTTCTAAAAGGTAGAAGTCAATACAGAAAGAGTGCAATGAACATAGATCATTAATAGCTGGATAGATAGCTAGGTAAGTAGGTATGTATGTATGTATGTAGGTGTATGGATATGAAAAGAGAAGAAAGGGAGAGAGGTAGGAATGGAAGGAGGGAGGGGTGAATAAAAGGAAGAAAGGGGCAGGAAAGAAAGTTTATAAGGGAAGAATCTCTGGGAAAAAGGCTAACATAAAGAGTGTGATCATGAGAGGCAGCAAGAGAATGCTGAAAAGGAGAAACTAGTGAGAAAATACAGTCATGGACAGAGAGATCTAACAATACATTAAAATAGATAGGAAGATTGGATAGCTAGGTAAGAAACAGATTTTAAAAATAGAAGCCAATAAGAATGGCAGTATAAAAGAAGTGCAGAAGACAGAAGAAAAAATTTTAAGGGGAGTCACTTAAAAAGTATAAGAAATTAAAATAGATAACCAACAAGGACCTACTGTATAGCACAGAGAACTATACTCAACATTGTGATAACATACAAGAAAAGAATCTGAAAAGTGTGATTCATAGAAACTGAATCACTTTACACCTAAAACGAACACAACATTGTTAACATTGTTAACAACTATATGCAATAAAGCATAAATAAATAAGGATTTAAAAGTATAAGTGGGGAGGGAGGGAGAGGAGGGATAAAAGCAAAGGTTTAGAGATGAGACTGCAAGAAAAAGAAAGAGAGAGTGCGCAGGGAGCCCAGGCAAGGCAGGGCACAGACCTTGTGACTCAGCCTCTCATGGGAGCAGGCCTCCGTGGCAGGCCCTTGCCAAGCGCAACCGCCAGCCCAGGGGCCTGAAGTCACCAATCCTGTTTATAGCCTGGGTTCTTCTGGGGTTCCCCATGCAAATTCCAAAGGAATGGTTATCTAGCTGGTTTCCCCATGGGCTATACAGCAGCAGCTCCAGCCTTTTCCCTCAACATATATCCTGGAGCACATCCTACCTTCCGAACAGGTACCCTGCTAACTGCCCACTCCCCAGCTCCTGTCACCCCCCCACCCACCCCACCAGTGTGCCAGTGTATGCAGCCCCAAGAATGCCTGCCTACAGCTATGCGCCCCCTCCCTGGTCACCCACAGACATTTGCAGATGCAGCTGTGTAGTCACATCATGGAGGTTCCACAGCCGGTGCTGCAGGCCTCGTGTCTCCAACCAGGACTTTCTTCTTTGTGCGCTAGTATGTATGCTTAGTCACTCAGTCGTGTCCGACTCTTTGCAGCCCCATGGACTGTAGCCGACCAGGCTCCTCTGTCCATGGGATTCTCCAAGTAAGAATACTGGAGTGGGTTGCCATTCGCTTCTCCAGGGGTTAATGCTCTAGACAATTAGCTAAACGCTACTACGGCTGACCCAGCAGGTCCCAGCACACTCAGTCTCCAATTGACTCTGTGGGTTGGTCTTAAAGCAAATCCTGTTTGGTGGGCTGTCAGGCAATTTTTTAGCTATCTGTAATTAAACAAAGGGAATATTAATCTATTCTGAATCATATCTAGTTGAATGCATGTTAAAAAAAAAAACACACAAAAACAAAACGCACATAATTTATCTGCAGTGACTGATGAAGAATCATCACATGCAAAGCTCAAAAGTATGGAAAAATATTTTACAACTTGTGTCACTAATGACTGTCATAATATATGCAAAGTCTTAAAAAAGAGACTGTGTGAGTAAGAATATCAAGTACAATTGTGTGTGGTATGGGAGAGATTTTAAAAGTACAAGTCAGTAAAGAGACAGTAAACATACATAGATGACTGATAGCTAGATGGACAGCTAGGCATGTAGGTATGTACAAAGGAAGACAAATATATGATTGATAGAAAAGACAGTGATAGATTCATCCAAACATGCACACATATAGAAAGGACATTCATAGGCAGAAGCCAATAAAAAAGAAAGAAAAACTTAGAAATGGATGGAAAGAATGATTTAAAAAGAGGACACTAAAAGAGAATAAAAGGAGAATGGAAGGGGAAAAGTTAGAGACAGAGGAGGAAAGGAAAGAAGGAGGAAAGAGGAAAGAAGGAATTAAGAAAGGTAGAGGGTGAAGCACTGAGGGAGAGGATGGGAAAAGAACATTATTGAATAAGAAAGAAATGAGAGAAGAAAGGAAATATGAAGGGGGCAAGAGAGTGGGGAGGAAAGAAAGAATCAAAGAAGGGAAGGGGACAGATAAAAAGAAGACTGAGGCAGGAAAGAAACAGAGGTTATGGAGTCCCTAGGAAAAAGAGTAAAATCAAAAGCGAAAAAATGTGAGTGTGAGATGAGAGTGATACATGGGTTCAACCCCTGATCTGGGAGGATCCCACATGCTGTGGAGCAACTAAGCCTATTTGCCACAAATACTGAGCCTGTGATCTAGAGCCCACGAGCTGCAGCTGCTGAAGCCCGCGTGCCCAAGAGCTCATGCTCCACAATAAGAGAAGCCACCACAGTGAGAAGCCTGCACACCACAACTAGAGAGTAGCCTTCACCTGCCACAACTAGAGAAAGGCCCACACAGCAGTGACGACCCAGCACAACCAAAATAAATACGTACGTTTTTTTGAAGAGAGAGAAGAAAAGAAAGGGGAAGAGAGAGAAAGAAGTTGTTTAAAAAAGAAAATAAGAAATATCATTACAAAAAATCTGAGAGAGAGAAAAAAAATAAGTTCTAAAAGGAGGAACCAATAAAGAATGCATAGAACAAGAACGACAGAATAAAATATAATGGAAGTAAAGAGAGTGGAGGGAAAGAGGGAGAAAAGAAAATTAAGACTTTTGAAAGGATGAGGGAGCTTCCAGTTCAAGATGGCAGAGTAGAGGACATGTGCTCATCTCCTCCTGCAAGAGCACCAAAATCACAACTAGCTGTTGAACAGACATTGACAGGAGGATGCTGGAACCTATTGAAAAAAGATACCCTACTTCCAAAGACAAGAAGAAACTGCAATGACATGGTAGGGGTGCAATCACGATAAAATCAAATCCCATACCCACCAAGTGGGCAGCCCACAAACTGGAGAACAATAATACCAAAGAAGTTCTCCCACTGTTGAGAAGGTTCTGAGCCCCACATCAGGCTTCCTAGCCTGGGGATCCCGCAAAGGGACTGAGACTCCCCAGGGAATCTAACCTTGAAGGCCAGTGGGATTTGATTACAGTACTTCCACAGGACTGGGGGAAACAGAGACTGCACTCTAGGAGGACATGAACAAAATCTTGCACACGCCAAGACCCAAGAGAAAGGAACAGTGATCCCCCAGGAGACTGAACCAGACCTACCTGCTAGTATTGAGAGTCTCCTGTGGAGGCATGGGTCGCAGTGATTCACTGCTGTACTAGCAGCAGCAGTCCTGGAAGGTGCCCCTTGGCGTAAGTCTTCTTTATAAGTCGCCATTAACCCTACCATAGAGCCTGTAGACCCCAGGCCTGGGTCTTGCATGCTAAGTCACTTCAGTCGTGTCCAACTCTTTGAGACCCTATGGATTGTAGCCCACCAGACTCCTCTGTCCATGGGATTCTCTAGGCAAGAATACTGAAGTGGGTTGCCATGCTCTCCTCTAGGGGCTCTTCCTGACCCAGGGACTGAATCTCTATCTCTTATGTCTCCTGCGTTGGCAGGCAGGTTCTTTACCACTAGGGCCACCTGGGAAGCCCTAGGAAGGGAGGGAGTGCAACTCCATCCATCAGCAGATAATTGGATTAAAACTTTACTGAACATGGCCCTGCCCACCAGAGCAAGACCCAGTTTTCCCCACTGCCAGTCCCTCCCATCAGGAAACTTACACAACTCCCCTAGCCTCATCCACCAGAAGACAGAAGCAGCAAGAAGAGAACAATCCTGCAGCTGCCAGAATGAAAACCACATCACAGAAAGTTAATCAAAATGAAAATGCAGAGAGTTATGTCCCAGATGAAGGGACAAGAGAAAACCTGAAGTGGAGATAGGCAACCTCCCACATAAAGGATTCAGACTAATGATAGTGAAGATGATCCAGGATCTCAGAAAAAGAGTGGAGAAGATGCAAGAAATGTTTACTGAAGACATAGAAGAACTAAAGAACAAAAAACCAGATGAACAATACACTAGAAGCAATCAGTAACAGAATAATTGAGGCAGAATGGATAAGTAACCTGGAGGACAGAATGGTGGAAATCACTGCCGCAAAACAGAATATAGAAAAAAGAATGAAAAAAACCAAAAACAAAAACGAAGACAGCCTAAGAGACCTCTGGAACAACATTAAACACACCAACATTCACATTATAGGGGTCCCAGAAGACAGACTGAAAGGACCTGAGAAAATATTTGAAGAGATAATAGCTGAAAGCTCCTCACACGTGGGAAAGGAAATAGTCAACCAAGTCCAGGAAGCACACAGAGTCCCAGGCAGGATAAACCCAAGGAGGAACACACCAAGACATATAATAATGAAACTGACAAAAATTAAAGACAGATAAAATATTAAAAGCAACAAGGGAAAAACGACAACATACAAGGGAGCTCCCATAACGTTATCAGCTGATTTCTCAACAGAAACTCTACAAGCTAGAAGGGAACAGCATGATACTAAAGTGATGAAAGGGAAGAACCTACAACCAAAACTCTACCCAGCAAGACTCTCCTTCAGATTTGATGGAGAAATCAAAAGCTATGCAGACAAGCGAAGTTATGAGAATTCAGCACCACAAAACCAGCTTTACAACAAATGCTAAAGGAACTTCTCTAGGCAGGAAAACACACAAGAAGGAAAAGACCTACACGAAATAAACCCCAAACAATTGAGGAAATGGCAATAGTATCATGTATACTGATAATTACCTTAAATGTAAATGGATTAAGTACACCAAACAAAAGACATAGACTGGCCGGGTGGATGAGAACATGTGCATATATGCACTTCCACTTAGCATATCACTCTACTTAACCCCCCCAAATTGTATGTAATTGTCTTATATTGTTAGGATAATCATGTTTCCATTATGGCTTGCAATCGTAATTATCTTTTATTTTTTGTCTGACTATTGATTGTGAAAACTGATGAACATCTTTTATTATTGTGGTTCAGTTCAGTTCAGTCGCTGAGTCATGTCCAACTCTTTGCAACCCCATGAATCACAGCACGCCAGGCCTCCCTGTCCATCACCAACTCCCAGAGTTCAACCAAACTCGTGTGCATCGAATCGGTGATGCCATCCAGCCATCTCATCCTCTGTCGTCCCCTTCTCCTCCTGCCCCCAATCCCTCCCAGAATCAGGGTATTTTCCAATGAGTCAACTCTTCACATGAGGTGGCCAAAGTACTGGAGTTTCAGCCTCAGCATCAGTCCTTCCAGTGAACACCCAGGACTGATCTCCTTTAGGATGGACTGGTTGGATCTCCTTGTAGTCCAAGGGACTCTGAAGAGTCTTCTCCAACACCACAGTTCAAAAGCATCAATTCTTTGGCGCTCAGCTTTCTCCACAGTCCAACTCTCACATCCATACATGACCACTGGAAAAACCATAGCCTTGACTAGACGGACTTCTGTTGGCAAAGTAGTATCTCTGCTTTTGAATATGCTATCTAGGTTGGTCATAACTTTCCTTCCAAGGAGTAAGCATCTTTTAATTTCGTGGCTACAATAACCATCTGCAGTGATTTTGGAGCCCCCAAAAATAAAGTCTGACACTGTTTCCACTGTTTCCCCATCTATTTCCCATGAAGTGATGGGACAAGATTCCATGATCTTCATTTTCTGAATGTTGAGCTTTAAGCCAACTTTTTCACTCTCCTCTTTCACTTTCATCAAGAGGCTTTTTAGTTCCTCTTCACTTTCTGCCGTAAGGGTGGTGTCATCAGCATATCAGAGGTTATTGATATTCTCCCGGCAATCTTGATTCTAGCTTGTGCTTCTTGGTTACCTAACTTATTCACTTAATACCATTGTATCATGATTGGTCAATGGAAAATAATAAAGTTCTACATCACTAAAACTACTATTTAATAGAAAAACCTGTAATCACTTTTTAAAATCCAGATGCATATCAGAATTACCTTGGAATTTTTTGAAAAATACAAATGCCCAGGTGTTGCTTTTTTTCTCCAGAGCTCCAGATGTGTTTCTAATGAGCAGCTATATTTAAAAGCAACTGGACTATATGATGATTTTTTACTTTTATCTAATTTGATTCACTTTTTCTATTTCATGTTTAGTGCTCCCATGTCATTTAGTTTATGTTTTCCAATTTCTCTTTTTTATTTTTTGACGTTCTTTCTCAAGCGTTTATCAAGTGTAGTAGAAAAACTTTTGTATACATATATATATAGATAGATAGAGAAATAGTATGGATAATATATATATTTTAGAAAGCTTATGAATTTTTGCCTAGCTAAAAAAATTATGACATTTATGGCATTCCACTTGTTTGGCTCAGTATGAATAGAATGCTAGATTTCTAATTTATACATTCACTCAGAAGTCTAATATAGTTCCATGTATTTTGCGTCTGTTATTCCTGCTAAAAGTCTAGAAAGTTTATAACCTTAGTGACTTTTTAAAAATTTGAATGAGGCTTGAAACTTCTAGTTCAATTCTGAGAATATAAAGAAATACTATGTTGTAAAAGAAAAAAACCCCAGAAAATTAACATGTGATACAGTTATTAAATATAGGCTTTGTTCAAATTTCACACACAAAAAAAGGGTGGATATATGTCTGTATAACTGATTCACTTTGCTGTACGCGTAACACTAACACATTGTAAATCAACCCTACTCCAAATACATAAAAATTTTTTAAAAGGGATGAGGCTAGGAAAAAATATGAAATAAAAAACAAAATGTGAGTGAGAGACTCTGAGGAGATTAAAAAGAGATGTTGATAAAATTAAGTATAATTGAAGGCATGGAGAGAGAAAGATCTGAAAGAAATCAGTTTAAATGATAAAATAATGATACATTGGTTGATGACAATCAGATGACAGGTTGATAATAGATATTCATAAAGGAGAAACCAGTAGTAGTAAGACAGGACAAAGAATACAGAAAATGAGAGAAGAAAAAGTTTTTTTCAAAGAAGACAGTAAAAGAAGAAAGGAAGAATCGAATTTTATAAAGGATGAGTCAAGGAAGAGAATGGCATACAGAAGGAGAAGGAATGTGAGAGTGTGATGGAGGATAAGTAGGAAAACCCAGTACAACTGTGTGATGTGCAAATAGTTAAAAGTAGAAGACAATAAACGTAACATAAAGCTAAATGATTGATACCTATGTGGATAGCCAGCTAGATAGGTAGGAAATTTAGGTAGAAAAAAGTTTTTACAGGAGAAGGCAGTTGTAAGGAGAAGACTGTATAAAGAAAGAGAGAGGGAAGGAAAGAAAAAAGTTTTAGGAGTAGTAATAGAAGAAGGGAGTGGGGGGGAAGGAAAGGAGAAGGAGGGAATACAAATGAAGGAAGACAAGAGGGGAGAAGGGTGGTAGGGTGGATGATGAAAGGAGGTAGGAGGAAGGAAGAAGACACGGGGAAAGGGAGGAGGGACAGGAAGGAAAGAGAGAGGAGGGGCTTCCCTAGTGGTCCAGTGGCTAAGACTCTGAGCTCCCAATGCAGGGCGCCTGGGTTCCATCCCTCTAGGTAGGTAGAACTTTAAAAGGACAATCCAGTTAAGACAGTGTAAAGAAAGGCGAGAGGAATGGGGGGCGGGGGGCGGGGAGAAAGAGAAGTTTGAAAAGAAGCCAGTATAAAAGCTTAAGAAGGAAGAAGAGGGACTCCTTGGTGGTCCAATGGCTAAGACACTGCACTGCCAACGCAGGGGGCCTGGGTTTGATTCCTGGTCAGGGAACTAGATTCCACATACCATAACTAAGACCCAACCAAATACACAAATATTTTAATAATGATAATAAAATTGATTTCACACTAAAAAGAAATAGTGATGAAAAGAAAAATCTTTAAAAATAAGATTAAAATCTCCTAAAAATAGGAGACAGTGCGAAAAGAATGGAAGAAGAGTGGAAAGAGGGAAGTAGGGAAGGAATGGAAGAAGGAAAGAGGAGAGAAAAGGGATGACAGAAGGGAGAGAGAAAAGTAGAGGAGGAAAGAGCAAGAGAAAAGGACAGTGAATGACGCAGAGCTAGAAGGGACAGAAAGAAGCTTTTAAAGAAGGACAAAAAGAAGAGGCAAGGTCGAAAGGAGGAAGTGGGAGGAAAGAGAAGTTTAAAATGATGAGCCTGTAGAAAGTGTAAAATATAAAAGAAATGAAACAGAGTGTGAAGGGCTTGAAAAGGATGCATTAATAAGAAAATTAAGCACAGTTGTGGACAGTGGGGAAAGAAAGCTAAAAAGAAGCCAGTTAAAATATTTCAGTGATATAAGATTCATGGATGAACTGACAGGAGAGTAGGTTGATAAGTAGGAAAGTATATAAACTATAAATAGATAGAACCATAGATAGGTGAGTGATAGATGATTGATGGTTGGATGGATAGGTAGGTCTTATTTTTAAAAAGAGAACCGAGTTTCTAAAAGTCAGTAAGAAGTCAATACATACATATACACAATGGAGTATTACTCAGCCATTAAAAAGAATACATTTGAATCAATTCTAATGAGGTGGATGAAACTGGAGCCTATTATACAGAGTAAAGTAAGCCAGAAAGAAAAACACCAATACAGTATACTAACACATATATACGGAATTCAGAAAGATGGTAACAATAACCCTGTATGCGAGACAACAAAAGAGACACAGATGTGTAGAACAGTCTTTTGGACTCTGTGGGAGAGGGCGAGGGTGGGATGATTTGGGAGAATGGCATTGAAACATGTATAATATCGTATGTGAGATGAATCGCCAGTCCAGGTTTGATGCATGATACAGGATGCTTGGGGCTGGTGCACTGGGATGACCCAGAGGGATGGTACTGGGAGGGAGGTGGGAGGGGGGTTCAGGATGGGGAACACGTGTACACCCGTGGCAGATTCATGTTGATGTATGGCAACACCAATACAATATTGTTAAGTAATTAGCCTCCAATTAAAATAAATAAATTTATATTAAAAAATAAATAAAAGTCAGTACATAAAAGATAGAAAAAGAGAAAGGGAAAGAAGGTAAAAAATATTTTTCAAAGGGGCCAGTACACAGAGAATAGAAGAAAAAGGGAAGATGGACAGGACAGGATAGGGTAGGGTAAAGTAGGAAAGGGAAACAGGAAGGCAGGGAGGCTAACAGAGAAGAAAGAAATACAGAAAGGGAACAAAAAAATGATGAACAGAAATTGAATAACAGAAGGAAAGAACGAAGGAAGAAAGGAAGACATACGAAAGCAAAAAGAGGAGAGGTTTCAAATGGAATAAAATTATAAGAAAATGTAAACTAGAGAAAAATACGAGAATGGGAGACAGAAAGGAAAGAAAAAACGAGAGTCAGAGACAGAAAGAAAGCAAGAATGTCTCACGGGCCAAAAAGTTTTAAAAGTAGGAGTCAATTTAAGAGTGATTGACAGCTGGATATAGAGCCAGCCAGCTAGGTAGGTAGATAGGTAGAAAGAACAGATTTTTAAAGGAGAAAGCAGTAGTAAAGATAATAGCAAAATGTATAAAGAAAGGGAGAAGGAAACAAAGAAAATGTTTTGCAAAAGGAGTAATATAAACAAAGCAAAATAGGAATGGAAGGAAGGAGGAAGGGAAGAAAGAAGGAAATGAGAGAGAAAGGGGGGGAAGAGGAAGGAGACAGGAATGGACAGAAGGAGAGAGAAGCAAATGAAAGAGGATGAGAGAGCGAGCGTGGGTGGATGGATGGATGGAGAAAGGAAAGGAGGAGGCAGGGGCAAGGAAGAAAGACATGAGGGAAGGGCGAAGGGGCAGTGCACAGTAAGAGGGGAGGAAGGGATGGCGGAAGGGAGGAAGCGAGGGAGGGGAGGGGGAAGACATGCATGCAGGCGGGGAAAGAAGAGAGACAGAGGCCACGGAAGGAATGGAGTGAGGAGAATACAGAGAAACAGGAGAAAGTGAGAGGAGGCAGGAGGGAGGGAAGAAGAAAGGGAGGCTGTAGGGAGTGAGGAGAGAAAGCTCTAAAAAAGAGGAACTCAGTTAAAAACAAATAAAGATGAATGGAGAACAGCTAGGTAGTTTGGTAGGTTGATGGACAGATGGGTAAGTAGACAGGATTTTTATGTGGAAGATCTAGTTTTTAAAAGTCAATATGAAGAGAAACAGGTTTAAAAGAGGAAACCCCAAAAAATGCATATAAAGAGGAAGAGACGGGGAAGGAAGTAAAGGAGAAGGAAGGAAAGGAAGGAGGAGGTCAGGAAGACAGGAAGTAGGGGAGATAGGGAGGGAAGGAGGAAGGCAGGCAGGCAATAAGTTTACAAAGGGTGGAACTTGCGTGGTGGCTCAGTGGATAAGAATCCACCTGCCAGTGCAGGGGACACAGGTTTGATCCCTGGTCCAGGAAGATCCCACATGCCGTGGAGCAACCAAGCTCATGTGCCACAACTACTGAGCCCACACTCTAGAGCCTGTGAGCTGCAATTATTGAAGCTCTCATGCCCTAGAGTCTGGCTCTGCAATGAGAAGCCTGCCCACCGCAACTAGAGAGTAGGCCCTGTTTGCTGCAACTAGAGAAAGCCTGCAAGCAGAAACAAAGACCCAGCGCAACCAAAAATAAATAAAGATTTAAAAATAAAGGATGAGTCAGTAGGGAAGACAGCTAAAGAAGGGAAGAGAATGTAAGAGTGAAAATATAGGAACCATTTTCCTACAAAAAACCTAAAACAGTTGTGTGGCGGGGGACAGATTGTAAAAGTAGGAGTCAGGAAAGCAAAGACAAAAATAAAGACAAAGATAAATGGTTGCGAGCTGAATAGGTAGGTAGGCAGTTGTACAGATGATAGGTAAGTAGCTAGGTAGGTATATAATTTTAAAAGTGGAAGCCAGTAAGAAGGAATGCATGAAAAAGAGAATGAGAGAGTTAGAGCAGATAGGAAAAAATAAAAGGGGAGCCAGCAGAAAGAGAGTAAAAGGAGGATGGGAGGAAGGAAGACAGGAGGGTGGGAAGGGCAAAGATAAAGAAGGGAGGAAGAAAGATAGGAAGAAAGGATGCTGGAACAGAAGTAAGAAATAATGAAGAAAGGAAAGAGGTTTATAAGTGATGAGTCAGTAGGGGAAAGTGAGAAAAAGCAGAAAAAGACAATGTGAGAATGAGGGGGAGAACCAATAAAGCCAAGTACAATTGTGTGTGATGGAGGGAGATGGGTTTAAAAAGTAGAAGTCAGTTTTTTAAAAAAGAAGACAAGATAGATGCATAGATGGCTAGGTAGGTAGAGGGATAGGTAGGTACCGCAGATAGGTAGATGGATGATAGGTAGAAACATACATACATACATACATCCCTGCATACATACATACACACATAGAACTGATGTGGAAAAGGAGAAACCAGTGAAAAGTCAATACACGAAAGGTAGAGAGTTGGAAAGAGAAGGAATGAAAAACTTTTAAAAAGTGGATCGCTAAATAATAAAAAGGAAGAAAAGAGAGGACAGGAGACAAGATGTGTGAGGGGGGACAAAAGAGAAAGAAGGGAAAAGAACCAGATAAAAAGAAGTTTTAAAGGGAAGCAGAAAAGACTTCACTTTTTAAGAAATGAGCAAGAGCATGGGTTCAAGAGAACTTTTAAAAAGGACCAGTCAGTAAACACAATGTGAGAGGGAGGAAGGAATGAAAAGTTTGTGAAGGAAGAGTGAGTAACTAAAGCTCACAGTTCAGTTCAGTGAGATGAGGGTGTAACCTTCTGCCTCTGAGACAGTACATCACTTTAGCAGCCAGCTTTCTCCCTCCATCTTCAACTGTTAACTTCCCCTTCCAGTAGGAGGAAAGTTTCAGGTAGGCATCTTAAACAGTGCCCACCTCAGATGCTTTTTGAAAAAGAAAACGTAAAAGAACTTGATGTTCACAGTATTACAGAGGTGACAGGAGAATGAAGATGTCTATTTCACATATGAAATTGACTTATCACTGTAACAAAGACATCATGTTTTACCATGTCAACACCAAGGAATACACATAACTCTAATGAAAACCCAGTTAGCACACATATAGTTTAGAATCCTTTTGTCTGTTTCTAAATGATTAGAAACAGGAACGGCAGTCAGCTTTTTCACAAATCAGGTGTATATATGTATGGTTGCCTCAGCCAGATTTTTGAGGCACAACCAAGAATTGTCATGGCCATTGTGGGGTCTCCAGCACATGGCCTCCAGGGTCTCTAGCACAGGTATTATGCTGGTCTGCATCCTCACACAAAGAAAAAGCCATGCTCTTCTTGAGCAGGACAGAGGGATGGAGTTTTTTCCCTTTTGCCAGAAGACAGTTCTACCCCCTGCCCAGGAGAGCTTTAACTATACAAGATAATATTATAAAAGTGATTGTCCTCCCTCCCCATCACATCTATCCTAAGGTTTCTTAACCTTGCCACTTGGCATGTTGCACTGGATAATTGCTTATTATGGGGACCATCCGTGCATTGTAGTATGTGTAGCATCCTACGTGGCCCCTATCCCCTAGATGCCAGGAGAAATCCCTCTCCCTGGTTTGTAACAACCAAAAATGTCTCCAGACATGTCCCAATTCCATTGTCCTCTGGGGTACAAATTTGCCTCCCACTGAGACCTACTACGTCCCCTCTCCAATTTCTCCCCATATACAGATTAGGATATGGTTCTCCCCCTAGTGGGCATAAAAGGATAAATAGAATCTGTCTTGAATAACTTTGTCATCACCACTATTAATTTTTTTTTTTTTTATTTTAAGCTTCTTATCCAAAGATCAAGAAAACGAGTATCACTGCCGGTCGCCAGAAGTCACACCAAGGACAAAAAAGTAATTGAAATAATTAGAAATACTAAAATAGTCGTTTGTGCTTCTTTCCCAAAGGTGTTGTCTGGGGCAAGAGGTGTGGCTTATGTTCTTACTCCTCTAAGTGTCAGCAGTATGGGCCACTGAGGCACTTATTATAAAAGCGCAGTCTCAGGCACTGCCCCACTACTGAATCAGAACCTGCATTTTCACAAGACCCCAGTGCATGACACGCACATTGACTTTTGGAGAACACTGGCTTCCATAGCCCCATGGAGGCAGAATAAAGTAAGGCTGCTTGGATGACTGTTCTCTGCCTCCTCTGGTCTTCAGAGACATGCCCTTATCTCCACTGAGATAGTGCTTGGCCTGTCATCATTCACAGTTGAATTGGCCATCACTGCAATGACTCATGGTCTGGTCTCGCTGGGCTTAGTAGAACCCTCTGCGTTTCCCACTCCACCTGAGTCCTGACTGCCTGCTCCATAACACTCTGGGAGGGGCCCTCTTACCCCCAGCCCAGTGACTCCCCTTGACGAGCTTCCCAGCTAGACCCTCAGCCCTTCCTGGGCCATGTGTATACCACATGGGAATCAAGAGTGGCTTAAGAAAGCAAAACCTCAAGGGGAAATAGGGAGAGGTTGGTCAAACGGTACACATTTTCAGCTGTAAGATGAATAAGGTCTGAGGATCTGATGTATAACATGGTGACTATAGTTGAAAAAAAAGTATTGTATAATTGAAATTTGCTAAGAACAACATGATAAATATGTGAGGTGATGGATGTTAATTAACTAAATGGAAGGGGGGAGAAATCCTTTCACAGTACACATATTTATCAAATCACCACAATGTACACTTTAGCTATCTTACAATTTTATGTGTCTATTATATAAGTCCTAAAGAAAGGCAATGCCAAAGAATGCTCAAACTACCGGACGACTGCACTCATCTCACAGGCTAGTAAAGTAATGCTCGAAATTCTCCAAGCCAGGCTTCAGCAATACGTGAACTGTGAACTTCCAGGTGTTCAAGCTGGATTTAGAAAAGGCAGAGGAACCAGAGATCAAACTGACAACATCCGCTGGATCATCAAAAAAGCAAGAGAGTTCCAGAAAAACATCTATTTCTGCTTTATTGACTATGCCAAAGCCTTTGACTGTGTGGATCACAATAAACTGTGGAAAATTCTGAAAGAGATGGGAATACCAGACCACCTGAGCTGCCTCTTGAGAAACCTATATGCAGATCAGGAAGCAACAGTTAGAACTGGACATGGAACAACAGACTGGTTCGTCAAGGCTGTATATTGTCACCCTGCTTATTTAACTTATATGCAGAGTACATCATGAGAAATGCTGGGCTGGAAGAAGCACAAACTGGAATCAAGATTGCTGGGAGAAATACCAACAACCTCAGATATGCAGATGACACCACCCTTATGGCAGAAAGTGAAGAGGAACTCAAAAGCCTCTTGATGAAAGTGAAAGAGGAGAGTGAAAAAGTTGGCTTAAAGTTCAACATTCAGAAAACGAAGATCATGGCATCTGGTCCCATCACTTCATGGGAAATAGATGGGGAAACAGTGTCAGACTTTATTTTTCTGGGCTCCAAAATCACGACAGATGGTGACTGCAGCCATGAAATTAAAAGACGCTTACTCCTTGGAAGAAAAGTTATGACCAACCTAGATAGCATATTCAAAAGCCAGAGATATTACTTTGCCAACAAAGGTTCATCTAGTCAAGGCTATGGTTTTTCCAGTGGTCATGTATGGATGTGAGAGTTGGACTGTGAAGAAGGCTGAGTGCCGAAGAATTGATGCTTTTGAACTGTGGTGTTGGAGAAGACTCTTGAGAGTCCCTTGGACTGCAAGGAGATCCAACCAGTCCATTCTGAAGGAGATCAGCCCTGGGATTTCTTTGGAGGGAATGATGCTGAAGCTGAAACTCCAGTACTTTGGCCACCTCATGTGAAGAGTTGACTCATTGGAAAAGACTCTGATGGTGGGAGGGATTGGGGGCAGGAGGAGAAGGGTACGACAGAGGATGAGATGGCTGGATGGCATCACTGACTCAATGGACATGAGTCTGAGTGAACTCCGGGAGTTGGTGATGGACAGGGAGGCCTGGCGTGCTGCGATTCATGGGGTCGCAAAGAGTCGGACATGACTGAGCGACTG
Organism: Bos grunniens; assembly: GCF_055505025.1. Taxonomy (NCBI): domain Eukaryota; kingdom Metazoa; phylum Chordata; class Mammalia; order Artiodactyla; family Bovidae; genus Bos; species Bos grunniens. The sequence continues at coordinate 142,018,941 of NC_141194.1, forward strand.
AACTGAACTGATTATATATGTCAGTAAAGCTGAACTGTTTTGAAACTGAAAGAAAAAGAAAGCAAAACCTTGGCGAGAGCCTTGCTCTGCCTGACCACACTGTATTACAAAGTTTGGGGTCCATGACCCCAGTGAGGAGGAAGAGTCAAAGTAGGGGTAGCCAAGGAAATCTCTTTCTAGAGTCTTAAACAGAGAGCTGAGAATAGTTCTTCTTTTCTCTCTGTTAGCCTCAGTTATCTGAAGCACCAAGGCCCAGCGTAAGCAAAATGTGAAGCCCTGTCTGATGTCTTTGGTCTCCAGTCACTCTCACCACCTTCCCATTTTCCCACCATTTCTGAGCTGCTAAAGGAGTGGACATTTTCCCTCTAACTTTCCTAAAGTCATATCCTTTTTCTTCCTGAGCCCAGATAACTCTTATTTGGTAAGCTAAGGGTATCTCCATGACACTATGAAGAATTTTCTCAAGCATTCCAGGATGTTTCTACACAAAAAGGAAGATAAAATTTAACGAAATTCTTGAGACAACTGCATGGCTTGCAAGGCATAATGTCTTGGTTGTGTCATCATTTTGGGGGATGACAGATATTGAATATTATTACCTGGGTGTTCATCGTGGCATTTGTCCTGTTAAAAATTCTAACCTCCCCTTCCTTCCCTAGCTCCACCCCCAGGTAAGTGAAAGCCTATGAAAGATGAGGGTAGCGATCTTATACTTAGTCAGAAATGAAAAAGTAATATAAAATTTAAAAAATAGCCCTGTTGCATAATGGCTGTTTCTCATTTCTCAAGCCCCAAAAGTGAGTACAACAAAAGGTGGTCTCCAGACCTACATCTAGAAGGCATGATCACTGTAAAAAAAAGTGTAAAATATAGAAAAACGTAGTACATGTAATGTGACAACGTAATAAACTTGGGCAAAAGGCATGAGCAAACATTTTACTGAAGATACACAGATGGCAAATAAGCACACAAAACACTGTTTAATATCTTTATTCCTTAGGGAAATAGAAATCAAACCACAATGAGATACCACTACACACCCAGTAGAATGTCTAGTAGAATTGAAGTAACTGACCATACCAAGTATTTGCAAGGACTTGAAGCAGCTAGAACTGTCTGACATTGCAGGTGGGAATGTAAAATGGTACAACCACTGTGGAAAAAATTTTGGCAGCTCAAGTTAAACTACATCTGCCATGTGATTCAGTCATTTCACTCCTAGGTAGGTGCCCACAAGATATGAAAATATATGTTCAGATAAAGACAACATCAATGTCCATAGCAGCATTATAGTCAGAGTGGAAACAACCTAAATGCCCTTCAGCAGGCAAATGGGTAAACTAGTGTATCCATACCATGGGATACTACTCAGAAATAAAAAGGAATAAAGTATTAATACAGGCAACAATATTGATGAATATCAAAATATGCTGAACGAAGGAAGCCAGATCACCAGCCTCCCCCAACAAAAAAAAGGGTGGTACAACCCCTGTTTGATTCCATTTATAGCAAACTGTAGAGAATGCAAACTAATTTATAGTAAAGCAGATCAGTGATTGCCTGGGAGATAGGAGAGGAGAGAGGGATGAACTGTAAGGGGGCACAAGGAAACTTTTGGGGATGATGTAAATGTTTACCTTGATTGTGGTGATGGTTTCAACGGTTTATATACATACATATATATATATATATATATATATATATATATATATATATGCCAAAGCCAAATGGTACATTTTAAATATGTTCAGTTTATTGTACTTCAGTTACAGTTCAATCAAATTTAAAAATTAAATGATTTCTCTTTCATTTGCCTATAGGACCATCCCAGCATTTGTATAGTTCTGTAAAGACTCCCGGAAGAAGATCAACCTTGTTGCATTCTCCACATGATGTACAGAGTAACACAGCAGAACAAAAGGTAGAAAGCTTTATGTCTCAGGTGCTTTGTGTTGGCCACTCATTTATCTGGTTAATTTTTCTTTCTAGGGAATATCCCCATTCACTGGGCATGGTACTGATTGGTTAGAAATAATGGAGTTCTACACAGATCTGAACCGTCTTCCTGGTAGAGAAGGTTCTGAGTCAGCTTTATGCTAAATGTACCAGGTAGTTGAGCAGAAACTAACAAATATTTGATGATGATAATGATGATGATGACGCTAGCTAATGTTTATTGACAACCTGCTGTGGGCCGGGTCCTAGTAGAAAGTAGGGAAAGGTAGAAGGAAGGGGAAAGGGGAAAGTAGGTGACATAGGACACAAAGATAGAAAAGACATCCCTGCTCTTGGGGATGCACTGTCCAGGGATCAGACACACAAACGAAAGTCCTTACAGTCAAATGCGAGGAGACTTTTGCTTTGCATAAAATATGAAGCACAGAAAGTGTGGAGAAATAGCCCTGCCTAGAGAAATCTAAAAAAGCTTTATAAAAGGAGGGCTTCATTGAATTGTAGTATTCCCTGGTGGCTCAGAGGGTAAAGCAGATGTCTGCCTGCAATGCAGGAGACCTGGGTTCAATCCCCGGGTCAGGAAGATCCCCTGGAGAAGGCAATGGCACCCCACTCCAGTACTCTTGCCTGGAAAATCCCATGGACAGAGGAGCCTGGTAGACTACAGTCCATGGGGTTGCAAAGAGTCGGACACGACTGAGCGACTTCACTTTCATTGAATTAGGTCTTGAAACATGAGTGGGAAGTTTGCAGATGAATAGATGTGAGGATGTAGTGAGGCAGTATTGCAGACAGGCTTACAGTGTTAAGTGAAAGCATGAAAACTCAAGCCAGCAAAACCAGAGCAGTGGAACAGAAGAGACTGAAATGGTAGGTTGAAGCCAGAACTTTGTATCCCTTGCTGAAGTATGAATTTATTTTCTCAGTAGTAGAAAACCATTGCTGGTTTTTTAGTAGGATGTGAGATAAAAATGATTTGGGTTTTAAAAGATACTCTAGTTGCAGTGTGAGATAGCTACATAGAGGAGATTAGAGGCAAGATCGTTTTGAGTCTACTGGGATAGTCCAGATAAAAATGATAAAGGCCTGAACTAAGGCTGTGACAATGAGGGTGACCAGAGGCCACAGATTTAAGATATTTCAGAGTCAGAGTATGTCAGGATTTGGTGACTCAACAGATGTGTGGACCCAGAGAAAAGGAGATGACAACGATGGTGATGATTTAACTTTTGTGTGCCGGTCCTGTATGCTCTCATAGTGCTGAGGCCTACTTCTATCTCAGAACTCATTATCCTCCATCATATTTGTCTGTCTTTTCTACTGGGTGATAAGCTTCTTGAGGTCAGGAATTATGTATCTTAGTTCCAGGCAGTGTACTCAATAGACATTAGACTGGATTAAACTAGCCTTATCTGAAATAAACAGAACAAGTCTATGCTTTCTGGAATGGAGCACTGGATTATTATTATTGGTTATAGGATTATTATACCTATAACCAAAATGTGGAAGACAGACAAGTAGCAAGTTTGAAAAGACAGGAAAAGATCGCGTACCTGGGTACGATATAAGCTTCATTTTAAACTAGTTAAAGTGAGGTACCTGTAAAAGATATCCAGTGAGAGGTTAATAATATGTATTAGCATTGAGACCAGCACCTAGTAGAGAGGTAGAGATGAGGGGAAGGGGAGACAAGATACTGTATTATTCTGATTGCTTTAGAATCAGCAGAAGGGTCTTTTAGAAGAATAATTACTAATTAATTTTTTTCTTGAATGTTAAACCATACAGAAAGATAGAGAAACCATTAGGATGTCATATCCTTCAAATGATGGAGGTAAGAAAATGAACAGTATTTATAATTGCTCTGATATCTTTTGGTTAAATAATTCATTTTGTCATATAGTCTTCCAAGTTATGCTTTTTTCTCTGATTATACAATCCATGATTAATTTGATAAAGGAAGATAGAAGAATTATTCATGGTTGTAAATAGAAGCATCACATTTTTAAGTGATTGCTGGGAGAATAGGCCTTCTGGAATCGACAAGGTGTGAGGAAGTTAGAGTCTCTGCTGTGACTGCCTCTGTAAGTTCCTGACAATGCAGCCATTAGAGAGTCCCAGTGAAGAGATTTCTCCCCAGGAAGGTCTCTTTTACCATCTTTTCTCCCCAGACATAAAAATCCATCCTGTTTCCCATCTCCCAGGGCTGGACTAGAGATTAGCTAAGTCTCTGTTTGTCTCCATAAAAGATTCCCACGCGTAACCTCCACACTTACTAGCAGCGCTGGGACATCTTCACCTGGGCGGCCCATGAGTACCTCAGATCCAACATGTGCAAAACCAGATTCATCCCCAAACCAGCGCTCTGTTCCTCCTAACTTTATTCAGGCACAAAACCTGAGTCATTTTTGACTCTTTGCTGTTTGCTCCAGTCCAGTCTGCCTCCTTAAATCCTCTCATAACTCCCTTCTTTTCCATTCATGCTTCCTGTGCCATTAAGCACTGTAATAATTAGTCTCCCATTTCTTTTTCTTGTTGATCTGTCCTACATTTTGCTGTGAATGTAACCTTCCTGAAATACAGCTTTGAACATATAATTCCTCTACCCAAAAGTCCTCTGTGGTTTCCCTTTGCTTACTGAATGAAGTGCAGAACAGTTTGTTCTAGGGCAGGGGAGTGGTGAGAAGTTTAGCTGGCAAAGTAACTTAGAGCCAGGGAGTTGAGGCTTGTCCCTAATGGCAGCAGTGGGCCCCTGGAAGCTGGTAAGCAGGGGATTTCACAAAAAGGGTTCTTATACTCAGAGATACTGCCTTAATGTCCATAGATAAATACATTCTTGATTATGGTAATTTTAGACTTTATGGCAGCCCAGCAAGGAGAACTATATGATTTTTTTCATATTTAAAGTTACCTCTTTTTTTCCCCTAGAAATTACTACACTTCAGAGTCTAGGTGTTTCTGCGAAAACACCAAGTATCTGTAGATACTGTCTACAGGATACTTCAAAACAACAGGCAAGTAACTTTTCTTTTGTCCCAGATACACACAGAAACAATGAAGTATAGAATGAGGATCAAGACTGACATAACACAATTTCATTCATTAAATGACAATTCAGAACAGTCTTATTCCCTGAAATTAACCATCTTATAGTAAGATTTTATTTAAAAAAAATTGAAATGCGAATCCACAGTAAGAATCCTGTTACTTCAGACTTCCAATGCTTATGGCTATCTGTTGTGTTAACGTTGCCATACTCTAAGTGTAGGGACATATCAGTAACAACTAGTAAGCTAACAAAAGAAAAATCTCAGGTGAGCCTGAGATTTTAAATGTGTTAAATAGACCCAAAATTTGAATACTTGTCTCAATTCTTAATAGAAATTACCAGAAACAATGTGAGTGTTCTCACTTAGCTCTTAGGTATGTAGGCTTCTTAAAAGATAAGCTTCAAGCCCATTCACACAGGAAGCAACATATTGGACTTTCGTGAATCATTTCTCTTCTCATGCTGATGGGTTGTACAGAAACAGACATACAGCCTCACCCTCTCCCCTTTGTGGTCGGTGATCACTCAGTCGATGGTGGGAAAAATTGACAACAAACATTTAGGGTACAGCCTCTGGTCACAGCATCTGTCATCTCTGTGGGTCACCAATTGGTCATTCACTTTCAGACTCAAACCCACATCCTTGGCTCTGTTAGCACTGTATTAAATGACTCACCTGTTCTAAAAAGTTAACACATTTTCCTATATCCTATGTTAAATGCATAATCTGTATTCTCAGTATCTGAAGAAAGAATCTTAACTACCTTAAGACAATATACGAGTTGCACATCAGGAGTTAATAACTTTTTTCACTTGCCTCACTATGCATGTATGCTAAGTCGCTTCAGTCGTGTCCGACTCTATGCGACCCTATGGACAGCAGCCCACCAGGCTCCTCTGTATGCAGGAGTCTCTAGGCAAGAATACTGGAGTGGGTTGGCATTTCCTTCTCCATGCCTCACTATAGAGTCAGAAAAAAAGTATTTTCTGAGCGACATCATGAGAAATGCTGGACTGGAAGAAGCACAAGCTGGAATCAAGATTGCCGGGAGAAATATCAATAACCTCAGATATGCAGATGACACCACCCTTATGGCAGAAAGTGAAGAGGAACTCAAAAGCCTCTTGATGAAAGTGAAAGTGGAGAGTGAAAAAGTTGACTTAAAGCTCAACATTCAGAAAACGAAGATCATGGCATCCGGTCCCATCACTTCATGGGAAATAGATGGGGAAACAGTGGAAACAGTGTCAGACTTTATTTTGGGGGGCTCCAAAATCACTGCAGATGGTGACTGCAGCCATGAAGTTAAAAGACGCTTACTCCTTGGAAGGAAAGTTAAGACCAACCTAGATAGCATATTCAAAAGCAGAGACATTACTTTGCCAACAGAGGTTCATCTAGTCAAGGCTATGGTTTTTCCAGTGGTCATGTATGGATGTGAGAGTTGGACTGTGAAGGAGGCTGAGCACCGAAGAATTGATGCTTTTGAACTGTGGTGTTGGAGAAGACTCTTGAGAGTCCCTTGGACTGCAAGGAGATCCAACCAGTCCATGCTGAAGGAGATCAGCCCTGGGATTTCTTTAGAAGGAATGATGCTAAAGCTGAAACTCCAGTACTTTGGCCACCTGATGCGAAGAGTTGACTCATTGGAAAAGACTCTGATGCTGGGAGGGATTGGGGGCAGGAGGAGAAGGGTACGACAGAGGATGAGATAGCTGGATGGCATCACTGACTCGATGGACGTGAGTCTGGGTGAACTCCAGGAGTTGGTGATGGACAGGGAGGCCTGGCGTGCTGCGATTCATGGGGTCGCAAAGAGTCGGACCCGACTGAGCGACTGAACTGAACTGAACTGATAGATGGCAAACATAATACTATCGATACATATGTTACCCAAAAAATAAGCAATACACAAATTTAGACCATCTGTTTTTTAAGGCTTTAAAATACATTGGACAATACGAGTAAATCAAATTGTCACAAATACCTAATTCGGTTTGAGAAATAATATGACCACTTTTATTGCAACAAAATCCAATACTATTTTCCAGCTTATCTCACCCATCCCATCAGTGTCAAGAAATGGACTTCTGGTGGCTTGTGTTCAGTTCTCAGGCCTAGGAAAAAACAAAGTCTACTCTGTTGGATTTCTCTTCCTGTATGATTACCTAAGCAGGTAGAGCTCTTGGCCAACTGACAGAGCCACATCCCACATATGCAGAAAAGCTGCTCTCTGCTTTCCAGCTCCCTCACAGCATTCCCCCTGTGCTTAACTTTCTTTAAAACCCACACATATTCTTTTAAGCTATTCAACTGATTACCTTCCATGCTGGTCAGTTCACTCTTCAGTTAATTAATTTTAGCATACTAGGAACTCTGTAAGCCTTTGAATTATGTAAGTAATGGAAACCAAATAAAACATGTATATTTATGATAAATAGACTTCTAAAATCACTATATTAAATTTCTGTGAGACATAGGTGATGTTCAGATTCTTTGAAAACTCCTTTAAGGATTTTTTTTGTTTTCATTTTTCTTGTGGCATGTATAGGTGACACGTGCTGATTTGAATGGGGAAAAGGCCAAGAAATCAAGCTTAAACTATGAGCCAGGTAAACATTATCAACAGCTATTAAGGAAATCCTGCGATGCATTAATACATTCAACTAACATTTACTAAGCTTTTGCTACACACCATGCACTATACTAATTATTGAACAAAGTAGAGAAGCCATGGTTCCTACCCTGGATTTTACAGTGTAGTATAAAACAGTCATGCCAGTAATCACAACACAATATAATAAGTGCAATAAAGGAGGCAAATACAAAGTCCACTGGAAGCATAGGGGAGACAAGGAAGCTTCTACAGAAGATGCCACATGAGCTCAGACATGAAGGACGAGATGTTGATGTATGGCAAAACCAATACAATATTGTAAAGTAATTAGCCTCCAATTAAAATAAATAAATTTATAAGGAAAAAAAGAGAGAATTTTCTAAGCAGACAAATGGAAAGAGAACTTCCAGGAGAAAGGATACATTTACCAAGATATATACATTAGAGCCTAGTGGGTTTGTGGAAATGCAGATTTTTTTTCAGAATTGTTTTAGCTAAAAGTTCAAGTCAGAGAATTACAGAAGATGAAGCTTGACTGGTAGGTATCAGTTGATCGTTAAGATTCTGGTAAGCTGTGCCAGGAGATTTACCTTTTATCCTATTATCGAAGTACAACTATCAAAGAATGTTGACAGGAACCTAATATGGTCAGAATTTGCCTTTTCTACCCACAGAGATAGAAAATGAACTTCTGGTTACCAAAGGGGAAAGCGGGTTGGGGGGATGAGTAAATTAGGAGTTTGGGATTAACAGGTACACACTACTATATATGAAGTAGATATACAACAAGGACCTACTGCATAGCAGGGGGAAGTATATTCAATATCTTGTAATAACCTATAATGGAAAAGAATCTGAAAAGGGATGTGTATATATATTATACACATTAAATATATAATATATATATATATATAACTGAATTATTTTGTTGTACACCTGAGACTAACACAACATTGTAAATTAATTATACTTCAAAAAATGACCCAAAAAAGAAAGAAAGAAAGAATTTGCCTTTTCTAAAAAAGGAAAGCAGAATTAGAGGTGAGGAGACTTGAGACAATGAGACAATAAAAATAATAGCATATTGAACACTCACTATGTGCCAGGTTCTATGCTAAACCGTATTCTTTCATTTAACCCTCTGAACAACAAAACTATTTTACCTACCATTTTACACATGAATAAACTAAGTCTCAGAGTTGTAAATTATCATGCCCAAGATTTCACGTAACATGTGGCAAAGCCAAGGTTTTAAAAGCCAGGTCTATCTTACTCAACCAATCCTAACCACAATACCGCACTGCCCCTTATTACAATTAAGAGGCTATTATAATAGTCACAGCTAGAAATGAGTCCTGAACAAAGTCAGTGGCAGTAAAGATGAAGAGCTGGGCACAGATTTGACTCAGACTAAGAAAGGCAAATGGATGAGATCTGGCTACTGATTGAATAAGGGAGAAGAATGAATTGAAGACATCGCCCGTATTTCTAGTACAGGCAACTTAATGGATTGTGGTGCCATTCAATAGATAGGCAATACAGAAAGATGAACAAGTTTGGAAGACAGATATTTAGTTCAGCTTTGAATATATTGAGTTTGAGGTGCCTGAGGGCATCCAAGTGGGACATCTAAGTGGAGCAGTCAAGGGGGCAGTTATAGATGCATGGGAGAAGAAATGAAAGGAACGCCTTATGTCAAAACCTATGGGAAATAATGAAAGCCGTTCCCATAGGTTTGATATAAATGTTCTTTTTAAGGTAGGTTATACTTTCTCCTCTTTATTCCATCTTTGATCTAAGAGTTATCCTTAAGTATGTCTCTTAATTATCAAGAAATTCATATTTTCAGTCACATTTTTAAAGTTAGATTCAGAGAATGTAGCCTGTAAATATTCGACACATTGAAGTTGTTGACATTTTATTTGTGGCCAAATATGTGATTGATATTTTGAAAGTGTTCCATAGATATACAAAAAATATATATTCTCTATTTAAAGGCTGTAAGGCTCTAAATGAATTTTAAATTCTATTTATTGATTATATTATTCAACTGTTATATGTCTTTACTGATTTTTTGGTCTACTATTTGCTGAATAACAGATCACCCTAAAACCTGGCAGCATAAAAAAACATCATCTCACAGTTTCTGTGGTTAGGAATACAGAAACAACTTAGCTGGATGGCTCTGATTCAGGGGCTCTCATGAGGTTACAGTCAAGATGTCACCCAGGGCTGCTTCAGTCATCTAAAGTCTTGATGGGGACTGAAGAAGTCACTTCCAAGGTGGCTTACTCACATGGCTGTTGGCGGGAGGTCTCAGTTCCTCACCATGTGGGCATCTGCATACATCTCTGAGTATCCTCATGATATGGCATCTGGCTTCTCCCAGAGTGGGTGGTCCAAGAGAGAGGGGCAGAAGCCACACCATATTTTATAGCCTAGTCTCAGCACACTCTGACTTCCGCTCATCACTTCCACTCTTCCTTGGAAGCAAGTCTCTAAGTACAACCCACACTCGAGGGGGAAAAGAATTAGCCTCCACCAGTTGGAGAGAGTATTATCAGAGAATTTGTAGACGTATTTTAACAACACTACAACAGTATTATCTTCACACTTATTTTTTCATGTATGTGCACTATTAATTCCAGCTCCTGCCTTTCAAACCTGTACACACTCAAACATACACTCACACACAAAGAAACTTAAGAAAGTACACAGAATTGAAGTTAACTTTGATGCAGATCATTGGAATTCATTGATTATTCAAAATACACGTTATATTTATTGGGAGAACAATAGCTATTCACCCTGACTTTGAACTGACTTTTAATTGGTAACATTACTTTTTATTGTCTAAGACTGTTTAGTCATGTATGTGCATAACTGACAGCCTTCCTCAGTGGCTCAGAGGTAAAGAATCAGCCTGCAATGCAGGGAACACAGGTTCAATCCTTGAATTGGGAAGATCCCCTGGAGAAGGGCATGGCAAACCAATCCAGTATTCTTGCCTGGAGAATCCCATGGACAGAGGAGCCTGGTGGGCTACAGTCCATAGGGTTGCACAGAGTTGGACATGACTGAAGCGACTTAGCACGCACACACGTGCATAACTGACATACACCATCCCAGTATTCCTGTGGACATATTCTACATGAAGACTTGCTTTAGTATCATTATCCAGAAATAGTTACTAAAATCCACTTATGGAACTTTGCTAGATGGCATACAAAGCATGTTAGTATTTAAGTGGGAAGAGATTAATGACAGGAAGACTAATGAATGAACATTGAGCCAACACATATGTTAAAGAATTAATTGAACAAGTAAATGTTCTTGAGTGCTTACTATATGGCAGGCACTGTAAACTAGTACAATACAGCATAGTAAGTCCTATAACAGAGGGATGTATAGGGCGCTTCAGGAGCTTGACAGAGAACGCCTGTCTATCTGGGCAGATATAAAGGAAGGCTCTCTGAAGGAGGTGACACAAGCCGAATGAGTCCTAAAGGATGGGAAGTTTTTAAAAGGGACATGAGTGACAAGGGAAATAGTGAAGGCAGAGGAACTGTGTGTTGTTCAGTACTTCTGGAGCAGAGAATATATGTAGAATGGTGACCATAGATGAGGCTGATGAGGTAGGCAGTCACCCAAATCTTAAGGTATTTGATGCCTGTCTGGTAGTCCCTGGAGGATTTAAAAAGAGTGTTGACAGCAGGGAATGAAAGACCTCTTAAGGGACTTCCATGGAGGTCCAGTGGGTAAGACTCTGAGCTCCTAATGCAGGAGGTCCAGGTTCAATCCCTGATCAGGGAACGAGATCCCACATGCTGTAACATAGTAAAAAAGTAAAAAAAAAAAAAAAACAAAAACAAAAAAGATGTAAAAAAGTCCCATATGTCACAACGAAGATGGAAGATCCTGAGGCTGCAACTAAGACCCAGCACAGCCAAATAAATAAAGTTTTTTTTTTTAAAAAGACCTATTCAGTTCAGTTCAGTTCAGTCTCTCAGTCGTGTTCAACTCTTTGTGACCCCATGAATCGCAGCACGCCAGGCCTCCCTGTCCACCACCAACTCCCGGAGTTCACTCAGACTCACGTCCATCGGGTCAGTGATGCCATCTAGCCATCTCATCCTCTGTCGTCCCCTTCTCCTCCTGCCCCCAATCCCTCCCAGCATCAGAGTCTTTTCCAATGAGTCAACTCTTCGCATCAGGTGGCCAAAGTACTGGAGTTTCAGCTTTAGCATCATTCCTTCCAAAGAAATCCCAGGGCTGATCTCCTTCAGAATGGTCTGGTTGGATCTCCTTGCAGTCCAAGGGACTCTCAAGAGTCTTCTTCAACACCACAGTTCAAAAGCATCAATTCTTCTACACTCAGCTTTCTTCACAGTCCAACTCTCACATCCATACATGACCACTGGAAAAACCACAGCCTTAATTACAATTTTATAAGTACCTGTGAAGGATACCAACAAATAGTAATTTTCTTCTTCTCTCTAAAAATTCATCTGCAGCTCCTGGAGTCGCCTTCATTCACGACTCACCCATTAGGTAAGTATCTAAGAAAGCTAATAAAGGAATGTGTTATTTTAAATTAATATTTAAATAATTACACTAGAGTGCTGCTTGAATCCTCTACTCTTGTAGTTTTACTTGTCTGTAGTAAAAGTCTCACCTTTTGCAACCTCTCAGGACTAAGCTAAAATTGTAAAGTAGGCAAAGTTAATCATTCATGCTCTTCCAGTTCCTCCTCTGATCTCACTTTAGTCCTGGGCTCTCCTCATAGGCAATACTTTGACTCCCCTTTCACGTAGCATTACTCCTTCTAGGATCTAGATCTGTTCTTTTCCCCTGTCCCCACTCAAAAATGCTTTACTTGTACCATTTGAGGTTATTGGTTTTCAAATGATGATAAATTAGTTTACCATATAGTATTAATGATGTGATCTGTTACTCCCTAAGGATATTTGCATTTTCATCCAAAGTAAATCAATCTCTCATGATCTAAAAGAAAGGCCAGTGGAGAAGTTTTCTTTTGGCCTGGGGCCTTTCAGCTCTCAAACATTGATGGCCATCCATTCTGCTGATGTCCTGTTCCCCTCAAACTTGAATAATAATCCATGCATATAAAATACCTCGTGATGGAACGTACATACCTATCATCTTTTATAAACCCTCAACAAACCAAATTAGGTTCAGGATAATTTTTATAAATCCCAAACTTTGATGAATTGGTTAGGTAAAGGGAAGTAGTGTATGATGGTAAATGGTGTTGATGTTCAGACCAGGCTTCTTAGAAAAGGATTTTGAGGTAGGAGTAATTGCAGTCAGTTTCATTTACAGAGGGCTCGTGGGGTACAAGGATGCTGAAGGAAAGAAACTGACTAGTTCAGTATCAAGGTAGTTTCAAGAAATAAAGGTGAGAGAATGTGTGCATTATAGAGTGTAAATTCCTGCCTGCCTCTTCTTCCTGTGCCCACTATCATCCTAGACTACAGAACTACAGAATCACTTGAGTCTTTTCAACAGCAAATGTTCTGGATAGCCCTTTATTATAAAAATCAGCTAAGATGAAGAACTATGCACATGACCCAGAGCTGCTATCTCATTCCTCACAAATACACAAGTTAAGATACCTTTAGCTAAGCCTAGGACAATTCCAAGCCAGAACACAATGGAGAAGGCAATGGCACCCCACTCCAGTACTCTTGCTTGGAAAATCCCATGGACAGAGGGGCCTGGTAGGCTGCAGTCCATGGGGTCTCGAAGAGTCGGACACGACTGAGCGACTTCACTTTCACTTTTCACTTTCATGCATTGGAGAAGGAAATGGCAACCCACTCCAGTATTCTTGCCTGGAGAATCCCAGGGATGGGGGAGCCTGGTGGCCTGCCGTCTATAGGGTCGCACAGAGTCGGACACGACTGAAGAAACTTAGCAGCAGCAGCAGCAGCAGGACAATTCCAAGCCAGAACACAAGAAAACACAGCTAGAATACCATCTGGTATGGCTCTGCCCATTGCCACCCACGCCACACCTCTTTACCTTACAGGAAAGAACACAGGTTCAAGGCCTCTGGCTTAGTCCTCTTGATCTGTTGCAGCTCCTTGCTCCCTGAGACTCAAGTGTGGGTGCATTATGTCTATTCCATCACATACCTCATCTCTCTTCTCTTCCTCCACCTCCTTAGTTCTCTGTTTTTTCTAATGCTAACATAAAGACATACACAGTAAACTTCAGTTCAGTTCAGTTCAGTCGCTCAGTCGTGTCTGACTCTTTGCGACGCCATGAATCGCAGCACGCCAGGCCTCCCTGTCCACCACCAACTCCCGAAGTCCACCCAACCCATGTCCATCGAGTCGGTGATGCCATCTAACCATCTCATCCTCTGTCATCCCCTTCTCCTCCTGCCCTCAATCTTTCCCAACATCAGGGTCTTTTCAAATGAGTGAGCTCCTCGCATCAGGTGGCCAAAGTATTGGAGTTTCAGCTTCAACATCAGTCCTTCCAATGAACACCCAGGACTGATCTCCTTTAGGATGGACTGGTTGGATCTCCTTGCAGTCCAAGGGACTCTCAAGAGTCTTCTCCAACACCACAGTTCAAAAGCATCAATTCTTCGGCACTCAGCTTTCTTTAGAGTCCAACTCTCACATCCATACATGACTACTGGAAAAACCATAGCCTTGACTAGACGGACCTTTGTTGGCAAAGTAATATCTCTGCTTTTTAATATGCTGTCTAGGTTGGTCATTACTTTCCCTCCAAGGAGCAAGTGTCTTTTAATTTCATGGCTGCAGCCACCATCTGCAGTCATTTTGGAGCCCCCCAAAATAAAGTCTGCCATTGTTTCCACTGTTTTCCCCATCTATTTGCCATGAAGTGATGGGACTGGATGCCATGATCTTCGTTTTCTGAATGTTGAGCTGTAACCCAATTTTTTCACTCTCCTCTTTCACTTTCATCAAGAGGCTCTTTAGTTCTTCTTCACTTTCTGCCCTAAGGGTGGTATCATCTGCATATCTGAGGTTATTGATATTTCTCCCGGCAATCTTGATTCCAGCGTGTGCTTCATCCAGCCCAGCATTTTGCATGATGTACTCTGCATATAAGTTAAAAAAGCAGGGTGACAATATACAGCCTTGATGTATTCCTTTTCCTATTTGGAACCAGTCTGCTGTTCCATGTCCAGTTCTAACGGTTGCTTCCCGACCTGCATACAGGTTTCTCAAGAGGCAGTCATGTGAGCTTAATAAAATAGAATTAGGAACCAAAAAAATCAGGACAAGAGGATGCCAATGTGATAAGATAGTGATGGGGAGTAAACAGTAGTAATAATTAAACAGATTTGGTGATAGAATGGACCACACGTATGTATGATCAGGAGGTATCAGGTATAATCCCAAGCTAGGGGCCTGAGGTACCAATAGAGGCTCACCAATTACAATTAGATTAAAACTTAGATATTCAGAAGGATTAGGCAGACGGACTAAAATTTAGTCTTGTTACATTAATCTTCAAGGGGTGGTTTGCCAGTTATTTTCTGGACTAAAGTCAGGTTGTGTGGAGGAAAAGGTTAGGAACAGAAAGGTTATGTTTATAGTTTTATAACATGGAAAATTAAACTGTGAAAAACTGGGCCTTTGGGGCTTCTAAACTAATTGTCATTAATATCACTGCCCTCTTTAAGAAGTAGAGTTGGCAGTACAAACGAACCTAAACCTTTGACACTTTAGTAGTATCAACCTATCAGGGAAAACCACTGCAGACTAGAGAAAAGTGGATGTAATATCATGGCACTCCTAGAATGTGGTGGAACTTTCCCACATAACAATGAGTTTATTTGCGTGTTTCTGCTCAATTGACTCCAATGAGAAACTGATCATTCGCGGCAAACTGCAGATTTGTATCCAATATTACAACTAGTTTCTAGTGGTCTTATATAAGGTTTTTTAAATCTGTATGGTTAGTTTTGTTCTTAGGTCTTTGCTGTTTCCTTTTATCTTAAAGTATGCCTTTGGGACAGAAAGTCTGGAGACAGAAACATACATAGGACTCCACTTGCTGCCTATGGTATGAGGTTAGGGAGAGCAGGAAAAAAAGAATCTGAGTGCATTAGATTGCAGAGGATCTACAAAGAGGAAATTGTGCTGGAGATGGCCTGAGAAACTGGGTGTCAGAAAAATTAATGAAGCCAAGGATAGGAACTATGTCACTGACGGTGAGCATTCATGTTCTAGGTTCCATATTGCAAAAAGGTATTAATCCTAGGATGGGCTATTGCTGCCTAACCCTAGCTGAGACCTTTTCCTACTAGTGTTAAAGTTGTCATTTCACAGTCTGACTGTATGTCTCAATATTGGATTGTTAGGCCTTGGTAGAAAAAAGTAAATTTGATAACATAAGGGCAGGCCAAGTAAAAATGAAAATAGAGCACCATGTTTCCTTTAAGAGGGTCAAGAGGTTATGGCAAGGGGTCCATGGAGGCAGTAAAATATGAAAGTAAATCAGACTTAGGCTTTGTTTTTTTTCTTTTAACTTTGTGTTATCCTATAATCTACATGATTTTGTTGTTCTCTTGCTACAATTCAATAAAATATAATTTTGGTTCCATGTAGTAGATCAGAATAAATAATCCTGATTAGAGCATAGAAGAGAATATTGTGATACCTAGAAAGGGGCTCCATCTAATTTGGCTTTGCATGTCATCTGAAACCCACTGTTTTAATGTCATTGTCAGTAATCATACATAGATCTTCTACTGTGGGGTGAGGAGAGGAGGTTAGGAATTTTGAGGGGGTGAATAGAAAGTGAATTATCAGAAAGCTCTGATCAAGCAGGGCAAGTGGAAAGAACTAGCCCATCCCCTGTCTTTCCAACCCCATGCTCTTCTCAACTCACTACAGAACAGGCGTGGCTAAGGTGGGTCAAGAGTGGCAACATCAAGTGTTAGTTTATACAGCACCTATTATTCTACTGTTTATGCCGCAATTATTCTGCATAATAATTCTTCTGGGTAATAGAGCATGTCCTATGCCCAGGGGCCAATATCTAAATAAGAGGATAAATGGGGGGATTAGGTAAAAAAAATAAAGCTTATTCTTCTTTGTGACTTGCTGGGGAGAAAACAAAACTCCCAAGCACAAAACAGGTAATCTGATTCAATGATTAGGAATTTGGAGGAAACTTACATAAATGATTAACCATAAGTAATAAAATCAATCTCTTTTTACTTTTTCAGACAAGACTACCATCCAAATCGCTGTCAAGAGAAAGTATGTATGATGAAATTCACTATAGAGCAATTAAGGATATTTTCTGATATGTTATTAGAGAAAAATCTGTGAATCAGACTACCAGCAAAATCATCTATTGATTTTAGTCAGTTTTCCTCTTTGCCTTTTTCTCTTCCTTGACTTTCACTCTCTGTTAATCTTGAATTTTGCCAAGGTCCGAAAATTATTGTTCAAAGACTTATTGTTATGGGGGGTACAAAGTTACTGTTATCGCCATTTTGCCCCGGGTCCTCAGGAGGGTAGATTGGGGGAGCTTTGGGAGGTTTAATCATCACAAAGAAAACATCCAATACCACACACTCACTCCATGATGGGAAGGCATTACAGGAAATGCCTTTGCAGACCCTTGCAGATCTGGCTGAAGGGCTGAGCACCCTGCCCCTCAGGTAAGTGAACCAAGATGCCTAGATCTACCTTGTAATTCTCCTGGGAGTAAGAAGAATCTTAGGATGGCTACTGCATCAAAAGAAGGGGGTCTCAAGAGAGCTGCAACTTGGACCAGGCAAAGAGCATAAGGTAAGTCTGATAAGCCCCAACTTTGGGGCTAGACAGAGGAAACATGAACTAGAAAGGGGTTCAGGGGAGTAGCACATTCACATACTTTTTCACACGTACGTGAGAGTTTCATAGACCGTCCAACCAACACAGAGGCTGAGACATACTGGCACCAGGAAGGTATTTCTTGGTTTACTAGTATAGTAAAAATGAGCTAAAAATCAGATTCCTACTTATCACATTTCACTTCATTAAAAACTTGACAAATGTCCCAATTTTATATGTCAAAGTTGGACATGCTTCTTCTCAGCTACCCTAAGAGTAATAATGTAGATCTACTTACTGTACATTATCTCTGGTAATAATAAAATAATACGTATTGAAATGCTTATCTCATATGTATTGAAACAGATTTCAATCAATTTAGACCAAGAAGGTGAGTAACTTTTTTATTAATGTTTAAATGTGATTCTTAGAAGTGTCTGATTTAGGTCATGTTTATGTAAAACAAGTGTTTTTCAACCGTATGCTGTCATTTCAAATTATTACTATGTTCTTCAAACTCAGTAGCCATTTTCTGGTCTGCACGGTAGGTGACAAAAAGTGCATTACAAGAACTAGATAGTAGTAATGTTTGCATAACACTGTGAGTGTGCTTAATGCTGCTCAACTGTAGAATTTAAAATGGTCAATTTTATGTTATGTGCATTTTATCACAATAAAACATACATTAAGAGATTTGGGAAGGATTCTAATAACATGACTTTTCCTGGAGGTGTCCTTCAAACCTTCTCTAACTGGCCAGGAGAGAATATGCTACATTCAGCAAGGTGTTAACTTTTCTCTGAATGTTGGCCTAACCTTGAACAATCTGAGGCTAACTTCAGAGATAATTGTGAATTAACAACCACATGATAGGGAATCCGGTGCCCAAATGCCAGGATATCAAACAATGCACAGCTAAAATGCCAGGCATCCAGCCTTTGCTGCCACTGGCTTGTAGCCATAGCGTTGAGAAACAGTTCCCGTGGAAGGTACGCATGCTTGGTCTGGCTGTCTTGAGGATAGTAACAACTTTAAAAAGAATGCTATTGTATTATAGGCAAAAGGATTTTTATGACCCCCAAATATATCTGCAATAAGTAAACGTACACAAACAGTTATAGAGTCTGGCAGGTGCACTTGTCATCTGCCCCTGGTCCCCTGTCTAAGCTGTAACCATAAACACAATTAAACATGAGGAAATGGCTGTTCACGTCCAGGCCCTGGGTTTCTAACTTCAGCACTTACGGAAAGAGGCCCCGACTTCCCTCAAGTGCTCCACCTTCTGGCTGTTTGAGCCAAGTTCGGGCTCAGCCTTTTTTCCTTCTGAGATTAATGTATTTGTTTCTTGAGCTGACCTCTGCCTCCCAATCTAAGACAGTTTGCAGTGATAATCTTTTATTGGACCTAAGCCTGTTCATTTCCCTTAAATCATCAGTGCTAATTGTTGCCCATTGATTAAACTTAAACAAGTAGCTGTAGTGATTTGCATATAACACAGTCAATTGACTGAGAAAGACAGCAACAGACCAGCCAGGGAGCCCACAGGCTGACCTCTCCACAGTGAGGCTTTACTTTTCACCCTCATCTCCTAGCTAAACAGATGCCTAAGTAAAAGGAGACTCTGTCCACAAAGGCACATACATGTTTGAACTGCAAATTTGTTTCATGAAATAGTTTGTTAGCGGCAATCTGGTTTTTTTAAGTATCGCTTGGATCATAATATAGTCTTACCTCTTGCTAGAGAATTTGTTTTCTACGAGCTTGCTATTTTGTTCTAACCAAGAAGCCATTTACCCTCAGTAATAAACTATTATATAGTTCCAAGGGATTTTTTTGTTATGTTTTTTTTCTGCTTTATTTTTCAATGGGTGTACTACTTTATTAACATTTAAATTTCACCAACAGTGAGCTCAAGTAT
Source organism: Bos grunniens (assembly GCF_055505025.1). Classification (NCBI taxonomy): domain Eukaryota; kingdom Metazoa; phylum Chordata; class Mammalia; order Artiodactyla; family Bovidae; genus Bos; species Bos grunniens. Next base: position 142,038,315 of record NC_141194.1, read on the forward strand.
ATGCTAGGCATATGTTCAGATTTTTGAAATAAAGATAAAATGGACAGACAGCTTTAAGGGCGCTACACTGCACAATAAACATCCAACAATTAGACAGTCCAGGGGATGACATAAGTATACATTTAGGAGCACAAGTATAGCGTCCAAGAGATTTTGAATCAAAGGAAATCTTATTCAAAAAATAGATCACAGCCATAGAGAATAAACCAACTTGAAATTAATCTGGTGTTCTAAATAGATTTCCTATGTTCTCTTTATACACCATGGCTGGATTCTAACTATGCATTGTTTGATACAAGGAATTAAAAGTTAGTTGCTGTCCCTAAAACGAGTAATTTATCCATGATTTCCCTTCTATCCCCACTCACTTCCTTTCCAGGTAACTTCTGAAGAACTGAACAGTGTAATTCAAAATGTCATGACCTGGGTCGTGGCTGCAGTGACCAGTGTATTATACCCAGCCATCACAAAATATGAAGAAAGATTGCAAAATATTACATGCCCAATGCCTGATAACTCCACCCTCTCTTCTGATAGTGAGAGTTGCTGCAGCACATGCTATGAGACATTTCTATATGAAACAAGTAAGATGGTTCAGGCAGAGCCCTGTACAGAGGCGGCTGACAGGTCAATAGAGCAGCCAGTGGCACCATCAAAATCATCTCTTGCCTGTAAAGAAAGAACAGATGTAGAAACAACACATCACAGGAAAGAACACTTGGAAAACAAATCTAAAGCCCCCAAACCTGAATATAATGAGACATCTGAATCCGCCAACCTTAAAACCTGTAAATCCGATAGTCACCTTGTTGTACGGATTGAAACAGGCACTAGGAAATGTAAAGATGAAACAGATAGCCTAGAATGCCCACTGTCTTCAGATGAAAAAGCAAAAGCTATCAGTGAGATGCAGGAGTTAAATAATGTTTTTGTTAACTTTAAACATCATCTAAAAGAGGAAGCTGAGTTGATTTTAAAAACATTTTTCAGGAAATGGTGTCTGAACTAACCCAGACCATCCCCACCCTTTCCTCTGTTACGACCGAACCTTTGCCTGCCCAAACTGACACTGACAAAGGAGACTTGCTCTCCAATGTTGATATTTCCTCAGCAGCTGCTGAAATTACGGAAAATGTGCTTGAGAAGTTACAGTCTGCAGTTAAGAAAACATGTACTGAGGAATTTTCACCAGGAAATATATCAGTTCACTTTAAATCAGATTAAGTCAGTGGAGAACATTTTATTTCTCCACAAGAAAAAACTTCAGAAGTTTCACTGCCTTATGCTTTGGAGAACATGAATGATGTTGCAGAGGACATGGTTCGTGTGATTTTAGAAAAGCTGACGGTCCTTGCATCTGCTAAGCAAAGTGAATTGGCTCATCTCAAAATCACTACTGACCCAGCTTATCAGCAACACAGAGAAGATCCAGCGTATACGTTCCTTCAAAGAGCCAGCAAAGGGAAATCCGGTGCTAAGACTGATGCTGCCAGTTTGATTGCAAAGAAGAAATACAAAATGTAGTGTCAACTATTTGTTCCAAGCCCTCTCTGGTTGGTTATATAAAGGAAGCAGTCAGCACTATACTAGGTTATATACAAGTTGGACTTCATAATGAAAGGCTAGTTGCAACTGAAGAAAACAGTGATCATCCTACAGCTACTTGATGCTCTCTTGGCTCAGGTGCATCAGAAACCAGTGAAAACAGATGTCCGAAAGAGCAGACACTCCAGACTGAGCAGTCCCTCCGGCACTGAAGAAAGGAACAGACTCACCAGGACTGGAGTAGCTAGTGCTCCTAGGTGTGGGAGCCTGTTTCCACCTGTTAATGTTCCTGGTGTGGCCCTTTATTCTGAAGACAAAAATGAAGAAATAGACAGAATTGTAGAAAATGTATTGATTTCACCTATCAAAGACGAAAAAGCAAAATTACAAGAACAGGTTCCTGACTACTGGTTAACTGGGGAAAACAATGATTTTAAACGCACAAGAAATACGAACGTACCTACAAAGCCTGCTTATGGACGCAAAGTAGCATTTCATGATCAGGGATTAAATACTGACCTTCCAACTTTTAATAAGGACCCTTTAAAGGACAAGCCAAGTTGGAATAAAGACATTTTGCTTTTCAGTCAAGATGAAACATATCAAATACAAAAAGCCTCAGAAGATATAATTAGGAGTATTTTAGCAAAGATGCTCAAAGATCTATCTTCTGGGCCGTCTGATCACTCAGATGATGAAGATGGTAGAGAGGCTTCACTTCTTACCTCAAGAAAACCACAAGATCCATCACATCAAGAATGGATGGACCAGATGTTCTCTGTGTCAGAAATCCATACGGTATCTCAAGATATTATAGATGCTATATTAAAAATACTTCACGTAACTTCTCGTCATATTATCGAACATTCTTCATCAGTACATCAAACTCCTCTAGATAATGCTGATGTACCAAACAAAGAGTTATTACAAATATGGTTTGACAGTAAAAGGAAGATGAAATTTTTATCTGCACTTAGCGTGGACCCTACAAAACTTTCCTGGGTAGAATCTGGAACAAGTGGCTCAACATCAGAATCTGTAGATAACCTTAATGATAAAATCTTTAGCGCAGTTTTTAAGAATTTGAACTCATTTATTTGTCCAAAATTACAAACCTGCTTCAAACCAGAAAGCCATGCTGCCCATTCAAAGCCTGCTCCTGACAAGAAATCTTCATTTCGATCTCACCTTAGTACTTTCACAACTGAAGTGGTAAAAATTGTTTTGGATGCTATCCAGAAAGAACTACGACACAATAAGAAAAATCTAAATGTTAGGAAGAATAGCCCTCCCAAGAACTTTAGAGATACAGGATTTTTTGCTGACGCTGAAAATGAATTAGACTCTGTTGTCACAAAGCTAAATATTGACATTATGACAAGTTCATTAGCTACTTGCATTTGTGAGGTGTTAAGTGGAAACACAAAAGTAATATTTTACTCCCTTCAGATAAGCTAAGGTCTAAAATCTCACATGGGACTGATGGCATTGATCAACAAAAACTTTTGCCTTCTCGTTGCCCTCACATGCAGGAGGAAGTTCACCAATGTACTAGATTTCAAGTGTTAGATAGAGTTGGAGATGCCTTGTATGATATGTTATGCAAGCTCACTGGAGACCACCCACATTCTCCCTTATCTGATGAGCAAAATACAGAGGGGATCAATAAGAATTTGAGAACAACCAGTACACTGCAGTCCAGTATTAAGCTCATTTCTCGTACAATTCTAGAAGGTATTGTTTCAAAACTATGTGGTGTTGAGACAAATGGCATTTTCAAAAATTCAGAAGTTAAAGCTATGTATTGACACTGACAGCCTGTCACTTGCTTTGCTTCTTGAGGAAATGAGCAGATGCTATGACATAATCTCAAGCATAGCATCCAATGTGACCTGGCCAGGTAGCCCAGAGGTAACTAACAAGGGGAAAACTAGTGCCCCCAAAATAGGAACCACAAAAGAAAAGCATCTGAATAAACTGAAAACCTTGGCCTCAGACATCTTTGAAATGGTTTTTGCTAAGTTGGAAGGGTTTGCCAATAGAAATTTAGAAAATCTTGGTGCGATAAACTGTGGATATAAAAAGAACAAGACATACCGTGAAAGTGAAAATACCAACATTTGTGGTAACACACATGAAAAACGATTGCAGTCGACTTTATACAGGCATGCAAAGAAAGTGTCAAGTACTATTTTGAAAGCTCTTCAAACTGAATTAAACATGAACTTGCCAGATTTGGAAACATGTATAAGTAAGCCACTACAAGAGAAACAAATACTTAAGAGTTTAGTCAATTTCATTTTAGATGCAGTTTCTCCAGATATGTTTAATGAACCTGAACCGGAAGAGAGAGGCATTGAAAATTACAGATATAGGCCAATCTATGGAAATTTTCTTCCCGGAGGAGCTAACCCAGATTCGTATCTAGAAGATCCTGCAGATACAGAGAAAGAAAGTGCTGGGGAGGAAAGACCAGCAGAAGATGAAACTAAATCAGATTCTCTTAAGCAACAGGAACTAGAAAAAAACACTAAAAACTTTTGAAGTAGAACTCAAAGAGCCAAAAAAGTCCCCAGTTGTGCCCATTGTAAGAAATATTTTGAATGAAATTTTTCAGAATGATTTAATTGGTCAGTTAAAGGTGTTTACTCTTCCCCAGTCCCATTTATGTGACATTCCTCATGCTGATGATGAACCATTTGCTCAAACATCTGTTCAGTCCCTGGATAAAACAGTGGGCCCTTTAGTATCTGAAGCAGATGTAACCATTGTTGCAGATGATGTCGTTAGAACCATATTTCAAAAGCTTTATTCTGCTGCCATGACAGATGGGAATGAAAGTGAAAATAGGTATAATACTATCACCTTTCCAGCAGATAATCTCTTTTCCTAAACCTACCCATGGAGGAAAGTCCCCTGTTTATTCTACCATACTGGACAGAAATCCATGCACATTTCAGTCCACTTTCAATATTGGTAAACTGACCAAAATAAATGTAGTTGAAGATACTATACAGTCAATATTAACAAATTTAGAAGCATCTGCTACTTCCAAAGTAAAGGCGCTCTTTTGTCCTCACAGTGGTTTCCCAGTTCCTGTGGCTTTACCTTCACAGCAGGATGAGATTGCTTTACAACAACCATGGTTATCCACCAAAGATTCATATTCTGAAGACCAATTTTCTTGTTGCTCAATGGATCACAGTAAATCAGGAAAGACCACCTCAATATGTCAACTGAGTGCCTCTAAATTAAATATGTATGCAACAGAAGTGGCTAGGCAAATTTTACAAGGAATCAAACATAAATTAGATCAAGACATAAGAAGTCCATTCTTAACTCAGAGTGTTGTGGCTTTTGAAAGTATTCCAAGTCAGGTTGTTAGCACAGTGTTAGATATTGTGTCTACTAAAGGCAAATATGAAAAAAATGTAACTGACAGAGAGACTGATCCAGTTGCACCAGAAGATATTATTGAAAAGCTATTCAATAAAAGTGATTATCGTAAAAAACTTCAATTTCAAATACTAGATACCATTGAAGGTATCTTAATTGATATCTGTGCGGAAACAATAGATGAGAATAATCTCCCACTTGCTGTATCCACTCTTAAATGTAATATAAGTGGGAGACATTTAGAAACAAACTCTGAAAGGGACCCTAGGTATACAAATAAGGCTATTCTTACACTTTTAGTTCCTAAGGAGTGCGTTGCTATGATTTCCAATGATACGGTGGATATTGTTCTTCAAAATCTCACTTCTGCTATCATGGTTCACATCAGTGCAAATGATTCCATTTCTCCAAGATTGTCTGCAGCATTTTCTGATGCATTTTCCAAAGCAGAGCATCAACAATCTCCTATTAAAGGCTCAGTGAATGGAAGGGCAGAGCGTCAACAACCTCTTGTTACAGACTCAGTGAATGAAAGGGCAAAGCGTAAGCAACCTCCTGTTATAGATTCAGTGAATGAAAGGAAAAGGGAGAGATTTCCTTTTGCAAGAAAGGGAGGAGATATTCAGCTGAAATCAGCTCTTCCTGATGATAATCAGACAACTGTACTTAAGAAACAAGATGCCAAGAAATCTACTCCTGATCCATGTAAGGAAAATGCTTACTGTTACTTTATTACTAAAACTATTTTGAATAGATTAAAATCTTTCGCCACAGAAAGAATAGATTTGCTACTTATTCTTGAGACTAGAGAAAAACCGGATGTTGGCTCAGAATTTACAAATTGTAAACAAAATGACAGTGTGTTTCTTGAATCAAACCAAACGCCATTAGATGTGACTGTCCCGAAAATGTCAACAGCTGGAACCATTCTCAATCAAGAAGTCACAAATTACACATTAGCTAATTACAGAGAAAACCATAGACCTGCAATTCATATATCACAAGCTAGTCTTAAGGAATATGCTGACCTAATCGCCAACACCATTTTGACGCTTATAAAAAATGACATAGACCTAGAAATCCAAGAGATGTATACATATCAAAACAATACTTCATTTCAAGAAAACGTCATTGCAAGTGAAACTGTCAACGACATCTTCAAGAGTTTATGTAATAAAATATCTTTGAAGGCAAGTGGCTCTTACTCAAAGCAGGACCCTGATCTTCTTACCCAACTAGCTGTACAAAATGAAATAGTGCCAGGTCAAAGAAAAATGGAAGACAACACCAAACTGTCTCTCTTTTCAAAATACTCAGGGGAAAACCAAAAACACCAGAAGTGGAAAACCAGAGAAGGACATTGGAAGAAATATTTAGAAATGGAGAATCTGGACAGGAAAAAACAAATTCTTTGTTAAGTGTAGTTAAGGAAATTTTAAAGAAGGCATATCAAAGGGTATTGGAAAACACAGAATATTGTTCTCCATTCAATGAACTCCCCCACTTTACATCTGATTCTAAGATTAAAACATCAGCATGTAAAAAAGCCTTACAGTCACATATAAGCAGTGTTGCAAAGACATAATTGAAAGTGTTTACACAAAAATGTTCTCAGTAATTCTGACCTCGTTATACGAAAACAGTGAGACCAGAGGAGAAATGGAAGCCTCTGGCAGTGATGGATTACTGATGAATTCATCATGCTTTAGAGAACTGAAACAAGCAGAAAAAGGCAGTGTTCCCCCTAAACCTGTGATACCACAAGTTTATCCTTACACAGGCATTGGAAGTGTCAGTTCATTGAAAAACACCTTATTGCAATTTTCTCCATTGTGACTGGGCAAACACTTGGTTCAAAAGGTTCTCAGAAAGATCACAGATTTTGCTTTGCTGAATCTAGAAGAAAATTCATCCCCTAAAGGTCAAGCTGATGAAATTCTGAGGCCATGCAATTCTAAAGCTAGTCCCAAGGGCAGCCCTAGGGCAAGTGTTAAGACAAATTTTAAAACAAAATCAAAAGTTACCTCTTTGTCTAAATTTGGAACAAAAACACAGCTCAGACCTAGTGGAGCTAAAGCCCAAAGCAAAACCAAGTTAGGTCCTAGAGAGAAGACCCTAAAAGGTAGCTGGCCCAAGACTTCCGTTGGGCTCCCACACCTACTGTCAATAGGGGAGGCCAAAAGTCCCTCACCGAGAGCAAAACTCCCCACTGCAGAGCTAAAAATGTATGCCCGGGATATACTACGTAATATTCTGCAAACAACTGTGAATGAATTTGAAGAGGTGAGGCAAAATAGAGCAGTGGCAAATGTAAACACTTTACTGTCTGATCAGACTGAGAGAGCAAGTGGAATAGTGAGTGCAGTTTTGCAAGGACTACATGCTCTGAAGAATAATTTGGCCAATCCAATAAAGGGCTCACATTCAGATGATCTCAGACTTCCACGGGGGATATTTTAGTACAACCTCTGCTGCAAATCCACAAGCCCATTTCTCCTTGGAGAATGTTTCTTCACAACTAGACAAACTCTTTCCCAAAGAAGATATTTTTAAACAAATGTTTGACAAATGGCAAACAGAATCAAGCAACATGGATAACGAAAAACATAAGCTACCGATGATAGCGAGGCTGTTTTGGATGAAATTCCAACAAAAGCAAAAGAATTAAAACAATCTGTTTCACTTTTCAGTTTGTCACTTCTTGAGCCACGTGAAAGCAGTCACCATCATTTTAAAAGAGCTGCTTCTAGAGTTGAGGATTCTCAAGCACAAATTAATATATTTGGCCAGGAAATCATTAAAAAACTGTTTGAAAAATCAGAGCTGTGCTTCTTGACTCACATGTTCACAACGGATAGTAAAGAAACACTACAGAGCAAGAAAGAAACTGCTGCTAGAAGAAAATGTGGTTCCTCATGAACAAACAATCTCAGCGATGTACCAACGTACAACACAAAGTTGAAAGACAAAACACTGGGGATCGCTGGCCACCAAATCACTCAAGAGATCTTGGAAGGGGTTCTGAACACCTTAGAGTCATTTGCAGACCTACAGTTTAAACATGTCTCTACATATGCTTTTTCTGAAGTTGTGAGAACACCTACTGAAAAAGTTTTTGCTGTGCAACAGAAACCACCAATGAAAACAATATTTCCCAAGTTACAAACACTGACTACGTTTCCTGATGAATCTAAACCAAGTAGTATGATTTCCCAGGAAAACATAAACAATGCCTTCAACAGCTTTATTTTTTCCATTCAGAATTGCTTACTTATGCTGTTAATACTGTTACTGACATGCTTAGTATAATTAAGAACAAACTAGACAAAGAAAAATGCCACAAGGAACCATCTTCAACTAGCATATTTGAAGAAAACATTGTAGCAAGTCAGATCATCAGCACACTGATAAACCAGTGCACTTATTTCTATGAGTTGATGATCAAAAGCCATCCAAAGGAAAATCTGCTCCAAGGAGCTAAAAATGCCTGCACTGTTAATTGCTCCTGATTTACAACTGGACCAGAAATGTCCACTTCAAAGTCAAAGGGAATTAGCTGCTGGGATGATCCTCCACAAGTCTCCAGCTTGTTGTCTTATTCAGAGGAAGATATGAAAATAAAGGACAAGACTTCCTTAGATGTACCTTCATATGTCAGATACTCCACAGGAGATTCAACTAAAACCATAGAGCCAATGGAAGGGCTCGAATCAGAGTTTAAACCATCATCTTCTAGAAGTGAAGCCCAAGCCTTCAGCCATTTTGATCAAGCTGTGAAAGGAGACTACTCTCTCCCAGAAGGCACTGTCTTACAAATTTCATCTCAGAAATCCAGTGACTCTGCACAGGCAGCACTAGAGCACCCATGTCTTTCAAAGAAACGGAAGAGGGTGAAAATCAAAGAGTGCTTCACTATGAGCCCCTCAAACCAGTTGTTAACCCAGATTTTGTTTTGCACAAAGGATATTCCTTTAAGGCAGCATTTATCTGAAAATCTGGTTTGCAGTGTTACAGAGGGATCTAAGATTGGTAACTCAAATTAACTTAAAAGTTCTGTGGCATCATCAAAAGGCTACAGAAATGGGAAAAGTTATTTGTTTAACTGTAATGGTCTCTTCCTTAATCTGGCTTTAACATTGCAAAATGGAAAGTAACATTTGACTAGGGAAGTGAGGAGAATGAAAATTTACTCTTTGAAGCTTCCTTTGGAAAATATGTTCCAAGGATTAGGGTGTTGGAGGGGTGAGGAGTGAACATTCAAAGTCCTTCACAATGTTGCCATTATTCATCAGTTTTAAAAATCCCGGTCAGCCAACACTTTGTCTTTTCCATGAAAATTTCTTTATTTAGATTGGTGTATTAGTTCCCTAGTAAGAAGTTGAGAAAAACAAGTTATCGTGTCTAAATCTGTTATAAGACTTTCAAAGCAAATGATGAAAACAGTGTACTTAATGTATGCATTTTGCATTTCTTGATGAGTAAAATGTAAACTTTGAAGCAAAAGGAGGAACCTTAGGGTCTCTTCTTTGAACTGGACTGTTAATCTTGAATGCAAAAAAGAATTATCGAAAAGAGGAAATATTGCTTGTGATTTTCATTTATTTTTTCTTTTAAACATATGACTAATATATAAGTGAAAGGCACTTAAAGATAAGTAATTTTACTAAATTGAAATAGAAACCATGTGAAAGTTGCCTTACCATTCAATACAGTAGAGCCACAGCAAAAATGACTGAATTGATTGTTTTTTAACATTCATTGTCTCTTTAATTCCAGACTTCTAGTAGAAATTCATTTCAGAGTTTAATAAAGCCCGACATCACCGAAGTGGAGCTTTTAAAAGATGTTCAAAGCAAAAAAGATCTTATCATTTGGTTACTAACTCATGATATTCGTCAAGAAAGTTTAGAAAATAAAGAAGAAAGCTTAGCTTCTGATGAAGATGAAGTTGTTTTACAAGAGGTTGTAAAAGAAGAAGAAGAATTTCCAGAAAGCCCACTTGAAGATCAAGTAAAAGAAGACATGAAGCTCACTACCAGCACAGTGGCTCACCCTAAGCCACCAATGAGCAATCGCAGTCTGAAAAAATTTTTGTCAGTAGGAAAATGTCAGCCCAAATCCAGTGTGACTATAATGACTGAAGTGTCACCAGCAAAACAGACGGAATCTGAACAGACACTAATAAGAACTGATTCTAACATTGATGTAACTACCTCAGAATGCGTGACTGTCACAAACTCGTCTTGGGAGAAGAAGACACAACTAAGCGTAAGTGAGAAATGTAACTATCAGTGACCAGGTTTCTATAGAAAGGGTAGAGAGTTTCACAAACTTAGTCCAAGTGATACACATTGGGTAGGAAGATAAGGGCATCAACTGGATCCCAAGTAGTCTCTCCCAGTTCTGATGATATTTACAACAAAAGGGAAATGATTAACAGATGAAGCCAGGTGCCGGGGTCCAGCCCTGGTGGGTCCAGAGAATTCGAAGGGGAGACGGCTTCGGTGATCAGGATACAATAGAATCAAAGATACAAAGAGTGGTTAAATAAGGATAGCTCAGTGAGAAAATTCAGTGAAGAAAAGAGGCTGAATAACTTGGTTTACGTGGAAAGCTAATAAAATTCCAGGACAAGGAATTTGCATCACCTACGTAGGCCGCAGGCGTCCTCCCGTTCTCCAGAAGGAGAGGAGACACTAAGGCCTCCCCGGTCAGATCTTAGAAGCCCAGGCAAAATTAGTAGGCTTGACGAGCCTCCACGCTACAGATGGGAATTCAGCCAGAAGGTGAGAGAAAGAACGACATGGGGAGACCAAGCTTTGGTGAACAAGGCCCGCACTTTATTTTCCAAAGTAGTTTTTATACCTCAAGTTGTGCATAGAGGATAGTGGGGGAAGGGGTAGAGGCATGCAGTAAGCCAGGCTTTCTTCCTGCAAACTTATCATATGCAAAAGTTTAGGTGATTTACATCATCTTCTGGCCAGGAGGCCTGTTAACATTTTAAGATCCTTTCTTCAGAAACTTATTTTTCTCTAAAGGTGATTATTCTAAAGTCAGGCGCCACCCTCCAAAAGCATTAGATAAAGTTGCATTCCTATAGGGCAAAGGTGTGGTGGGCTATAACAAGAAAAGAATTAACTCAAGGGTCCAAGGTTACAAACATTAAAGCTATTACTTACATTCCTATACACCAATTATATTCAGCAATACACTCCCAGGGACAGAGTAGGTAAGGGATATGGAAACTTAGCAGCAAACCTTGGCCCAACAAGTGAAAAACCCTTCACCAATACAATTTCTAATCAATCTTTTAACTGCTCAAAGGAATCTGTATTTAGACAGTTTAGAACATCTCATGCCTCTCACAGTTGGGAGGCTATGAACAATCACATGTGGCCGGAAGAATCTGTTCAGGCAGGCTAGAGGACTTCCAAAGGAGTTTGTAGGTTGAAACACTCTTGCCACGCCCAGGAACTTTATTGACTGGAGCTGTAAGTTAACTCTTTTTCAGAGAGAGGTGGTGGTGGGGGACAGCCCCCCGTAAAGTCAGAGGTGTAGGTGAGAGCACAAAGCAGTAAAGTAGGCAGACTCTGGTTATGGGGGTAGATGCTCGAGAATTTCCAGGGGGACCCCTGAGGCTCGATCCTGCCTTTGTGTATGCCGAGCCTCCTTCCTCGTGACCTCTGCCACGGGCGGAGTTCCTCACGCTGGCTGCCGGCAGCCAGGAGCCTCGATTGAAGAAAAACAGATCATGGAAAGAGTCCTAGGCTATTTAGAAGGACAAGAAAAACAGAAAACAGAAACTGGTTAGGAGAAATACAAGCTAATTATTTAAAATGCTAGGTTGTGTGGGTTTTTGGTACACTTTACTGCCCTGCAAATACTCATTGGAAGTTTTGTGTGTACCAGCTCCTTTCCAGTGGGCAGGACCAGAAGATGGACTTGAAGGGGAGTAAAAACATTCATGCAAATTCAGCCTATCTGGGTTTGAATTCTGGCTTTGTCACTTAGTAGCTATGTGACATTGGGGAAAGTTATTTAACCAACTATCTTCTTAAAAATTACTTATCCAGCTTGTTAGTTGAATATGTTGAATATTCCCCCTGTAAACAGCCCATAAACTCTAGCTCTTATCCCTGGTTCTGTACCCTTCTGGTGGTGATCTGGGCCTCACTGACCTCTTGGGTTAGTCCTACCCCCAAAATCGTACCTTAGTCATATGTGTGGGGATTACACATGATTTAGAATTTCCTAGTAAAACAATCCCATGGATTATCCATTTGCAGGAAACCTGGGTTCAGTCCTTGGGTTGGGAAGATCCTCTGGAGAAGGGAAAGGCTACCCACTCCAGTATTCTGGCCTGGAGAATTCCATGGACTACAGTCTATGGAGTTGCAAAGAGTCATACATGACTGAGCGACTTTCACTTCTTTCCAATTAACTCAGAAGCAGCAATGAACCAGAGAAAACAAAACACAGGAATATGACTCTGGCCAGTTCAGGAGCTCATCAGGTCAATAGCCTTGCACAAACTCTATGTATTGGGATCTGTTTATTTACTGGAAAGCCATGTGAAATCTCATGAGCAAACAAAGTGTGCCTGGTCAGAAATGCTGGCTATATAGATAACTAAGGAAATGTTGTGGTATATTTTATTTATTATAAACACTCTTTTGTGTCTTACTTGTATTTTTCCAGGAAACAGAAATGAGACCTAGCACCGAACCAACACATCACTTCATCCATAGAATGATGAGTTTATCTTTACATGATGAAGATCGGGCTTCCTTTTCTAGGTACAGTCAAAGTAATACTAGTTGGCTAAGGAAATAGAAATCTGAAATGAAGATTACGTTGATGGGAAGAATGGGCCCCTCAAGTAAACCTGTGAGGAAGCCAGTTTAGCCCGTCAATCTCCCCTCACTCCTTCCCCTAACTCCCCTCTGTGTTTACTTCCTGGGCCTTCCCTCCACATCTTTTCTCCTATTCCTATTTATCTGGTCTCTACTTTCTTCTCCTGGGATCTGCTTTCTAGTATAGTGGTCTATAGTATAGTTACTTTGAGTCTTTAATGTGTTAGGTTCTTGAATCTGGGAGACAGGCTCTGAGCCAGCAGTCCCCACCCTAACGGCTCACCTAAAGGAGTCCCACTTAGTTCATGTATGTACCTAAATGCTCAGCAGGGTGGCACTGTCAGAAGAACCCCAAGGACACAGGGGGCAATGTAAATTAGAGCACTCAGGGAAGAATTCTCACAAGTGTTAGAGTTGGAATTGGGCTTTAAATGATGGATAAGATTTAGATAAGGCCATCCAGGTTGGAAAAGACTATAAGAGAAAGGCTGGACCATGTGGTATCTATAGGGACAGGGAGGAACAAAGTACACTGAAGTCTTAATAGTTTTTCTAGAGTAGCCAAAACATGTCTAAAAGTGCCCCTGTGTTCATAAGAATATTCACAAACTGGGAACAGTAGCACTCTGTTTTTGTTTTTTAAAACTTTTTATTGTATATTGGGGTATCACCGATGAACAATGTTGTAATAGTTTCAGGTAGACAGCAAAGGGATTCAGCCATACATATACATGTATCCATTCTCCCCCAAACTCCCTTCCCATCCAGGCTGCCACATAACATTGAGCAGAGTTCCCTGTGCTACACAGTACTTCCTTGTTGGTTATCCGTTTTAAATACAGCAGTGTGTACATGTCCATCCCAAACTCCCTAACCACCCCTTCACCCCACCCTCCCCGCTGGTAACCATAAGCTCGGAACAGTAGCACTTTGTATCATGGGAGAAATAGGGCATAAGGAAGAAAATCCACCCTGTCCCAACTATATCCTTTTCCACCTGGCACCATGAAATTAAGGTTTCTTTTTGACCCGATGCCATTTTAGGACATCCACTCCTGGCCCACCACTGGCTTTATCTCCACTCACGCTTGTCTTAACATACATAATTAGTATTGCAGGCAAATCTCAACTGTTGGTATCATTGCACAACACGAGTGGGAATATATAAAACCAAGGTCAATGTAGCTGTCATTTTTATTTTGAGAACTCACAGACATACCATGCCAGGTTTGCATCTGTATAAATAAAGACTTGAACAGATGGTTCTTTAACAGTCATTATTATTCATTAATAATTATTCATTCCTTCATATAAAATACAAAGAAAATGAAATGTCTTATATCTTTTCTTTAGTTCTGATGATGAGAGTTCCACAGATCCAAGTGCCAAGGTTACAGAAGGTTGGATTGATTTCTTTTCTTACTTTAAATTAGATTGTATTTAAACAGAGAGTTTGTTCATCGCGTTGATGAATACTGAGTTTTCCAGTAGGCTGATCTAAATTGGAGGAATACTGAGTCAGTTAACCAGCTAGTGTGATGAACTAGTTTGCTTTTTCTGAAACGCTAGTAAGATTCCATTAATAATTGTGGTGAAAAGTATGTAGTGTGACTATAAGTTTACAGTTACCATGATCCTGTGGGAAATATCCAGGAAATAAAGGTTTATCACATCTATATGTAGACTACAGCCCATGCTGCTAGGATTTAATCATCTCTTTAAGTAGGAATGCTTGCTTTATATAACTAGGTCAGCCCTAGTAAAATATATTTAAAAGCTTTTAAAGCTAAAACTGAAACCTACATTTATTTGCTTGCATTAAATCTTGGCTAGGGTGCACCCCACTTTAATTCTGTCTCTGTTAAAACTGACTCCTTATTTATGAGTTGGGTTTGGTCCTCCATTCTTTTAAAGCTCAAAGGATCAATGTGGCTCTAACAGTGGGACAGCACTGAGGTAGGGGTATCATGTTTACTGTAAAGATGGCCTGAAAACTCCAGCTACAGAGCTGGAGTTGGCCTTGGTTGTTTCAAGCCTGCACCCACTCAAGAAGCTACTCAAGAAATATATCCTCTCCATTTGAGAGTGGGAATAACATTCATTAAAAGATGAATCATAGAATGGAGGTAAGTTGCCAGAATCCCATAAATAGGTCATCGTCAGAGGATGATACGTCACTGGCGTGTTTCCTGTATTATGGAATCATAGGCTGTCAGAGCCAGAAAGTAGCTAGTATAACCTTATTTTACGGCTGAAGAGACTGAGGTTCAGGGTAGGGAAGTGACTTGTCCAAGGTCATACTGTCAGTCAGAATATGGATCCCAAGTCTCCTAAATCTGAACTCAATGTCATTGTTTTCTTCAACTTCACTGCAGTGAGTCACACTTAGATATAGGTATCCTGTGGTAATATTTAATATTGCACCTGTCCAGTTCATGCATTCATTCACATTCAACAGAGTCACTGAGCACTTTCTTCGGGCTGGACGCTGTTCTAAGTTGTGGAGATACAGCTGCGAATGAGAGACAAAGTCTTCACCTCCTTCTAATTGGGAAGGGGATATAAACACAGTAGGGCTTCATCTGGGGTGGTGAAGAGTTGGCCAGGACTGAGCGACTGAGTACAGCACATAAACACAATAATTCTAGATAGGAATAAGTACTTCCCATTTCACCCAGATAAAGGCCAGGGTCTTTACAATGGCTTACAAGGCCACATATGGTCTGGATTCCACTCACCCCTCCTGGTAACCTGTCTGACCACCTCTCTTTATGATCCCTCTTAATCACTCCACTCCAGCCACATGAACATTTATCTTCTTCAGATCTTTGCTGAAGTATTATATTTGAAGTCAAAAATTCCCTGAACACTTTTCTTTAAAACTGAAACCCCAATGCCACCCCAGCACTCCCTGCTTTAATTTTATCCCTAGCATTTGTACCATCTGAAAGCTTTTTTAAAAAATTGTTTATTGACTCTCCCCCTTCCCTAGAATGTTAGTTCCATGAGGGCAGGGATTTTTCTCTGTTCACTGTATCCCCACATGTCTACAAAAGAAGCACAGAGTAGATACTCAGTACATATTTGTGACATTCATGAATGAATATGAAAAACACATAAAGAAGAGCCCACGTGATACAGACTGACTGGCTAGATTAGTTTGGTCCAAGAAGTCTAGAAACATCAGATCTTAATAACGGGAAGGAAGTGACCACAAGAAGATCTGGAAGCAGAGGGTCCCACACACAGAGTTCAGTAAGTGCAAGGGACCCTAGATGGGATGAGTTTGGCATGTTAGAGGCATCTTCCCCACGACCTGTGCCCAGAATTTGAGGATCTCACCTCTTTTGGTTTCTTCTGCTTGCCTAGTTTCTGCGATTCTCTGATGAAATTACTGAGGTTATTTTTGTGCTAAAATGTGTATATGTCTCAGAAATAACTGTTTTCCAATATTGTGTTTTGATCACAGAAAGTCTTGAATGTCCATGTCTGGAGAATTTGAGCAATCTTAAGGTAAATATTTTTCACTGGTTCCCCTCATGGTGAGCCAGTGGAACCCTGACAGAAATGAGGGAGTGCCTTAAAGTAAGGGTGTGGCGTGCCTTGAGGGGCCTCAGGAAGCACTCCCAGTTGGGGCCAACCCCTGGTTGAAGGTATTGTCCCCGAGTAAGTGCACAGAGTAAGCCCCTTAGCACCTGAGAACAATGGCACGCAAGGAGTGAGGCCCTGGAACTGGAGGGCCCGGTGTGGGCAGCGAGGGAACAGATGCTTCGAAGAGGAAGGGGCGCTGGCTGAGGGAAATGAACGCTGGCTCCATCTGCTTTGCAGGGTACCCTTCCTAGGCAGCTTTCCAAAAACCTGGCCCACTCCTTAGTGTGATCCCAAGAAATTCCCTCCACCTAAAGCCCTCTTAGGAAGTCTCTGAGGAGACTGAAACTACAGATCCTCCTAGATCCTCCTCTCTGTTTTGTATTACTTTTGCTTTACTCTTGGTTCACTTTAACCATCCCCCAGCACACGTGTACACACACATAAACACAAATCATCCCCCTTATCCTGCGTTATTTTCTTCACACCTCTTAGGTCACCATTTAGTCATTTATTCACCATTTATCAAGTGCCTACTATGTGCCAAGGGCTAGAGATTCAGAAGTAAACAAAGCTGTCAAATATTCCTGCCCTCATCCTCTGGCACAGGATTCACTTGAGTATAAGCTTCATGACAGCAAGGGCTTGTCTTGTCAGAATAACTGCCTTAGCACCATCAGAGTCAAATTTCAACTAAGTCAGGAGTGCCTCAACTCCTGCCCCCATGACGCTGATGGACAGCCCTGTGTGGGAACTGTTACACAGAGCAGAGGTTCTCAACCCTGGCTGCAGCCTGGAATCAACTGTAACAACTGACGCCCAGCGTTCCATCCCCAGAGATTCGGATTCAGTTGGTCTGGGTTGCAGCCTGGGCCCTGGGTGATGCTGATGAACAGGCAGTGTTGAGAACCACTGAGTTAGCGGACTTGTGTCTGGCCATTTAGTAGCATCTGCCCCTTCCCCTCCTTCCTTTGGATAAGGCATTCTCAACCTGACTTCATGCTAGAGTCACCCAGGCAACTTAGAAAAGAGAACAATGCTTGCCCCAGCCTCAGGGATTCCTGTTCGTTTGGGGCGGGGTCCAAGCATGCCTATTTGTAATATTTCTCCAGATGGTTGTGTTGTGCAGCCAACGTTGAGACCCAGTCCCTTAGATTGTTCTGTCCCAGTTTATCCCTTTATATATCCGATCCTCAGTATCTTAATCCATAAACTGCCTCAAATCCAAAATTTCACCATAATACTCTGCTCTCCATACCAACGACAGGTGTTGGTGTGGAGAGCTTCTCTCATCTCTCATGCTTCTCTCATCTTGCCTTCATTGATTTGCCCCATCCTTTTTAACCGCCCTCACCATGGCACACCTAGCCCAGCCACCTCCCCCAGCCTATTGCAGGCCCTTCTGGGACCCTGCTGCTTCTGCATTCCAGGGGGTGAGGAAGGTCCACAGAGCAGAGCCAGCGCCTGAGCCACCATCTCCGCCCTGCCCCCTCCAGGCTGCTGCAACCTCACACTGCCACTTTCTTGCTCCAGACCTCACAATGGTTAAGAATTATTTCAAAGAAGATTGGGGTAGTAAAATGGACCTCCCCTTGCCTCCTCCTTCCCTTAAGACCTCCACTATCATAAGCTTTGCTCAGAGAAGGATCGAACAGGTTTTATTTGTTCCAAGCTCCAGGAGGGGAGGGGCAGCATGGCTGACATTGTTCTGTGACCTGGGACAGGTGAGCCCTTGAAATTATCCGCCAGGGGCAGCCCTTGTCTGAGTCTGGCGCCAATCCTGGGTGTCCTAATTAGCAAGAATTATGAGAAGTCATGCCTAGGAATAACCAAAGTCCCAGAAGATAATTCTTTGAGACTGAGGGGCCCTGAGATTACTGTGTATGATGCCACCATGGTTGTGCTCCCTTCAGGGTTTCTAGTGTTCGCTGTCCATCAAAGGGCAGAGGCTTAAGCTGGTACTTCACCTTTGTCTTGGCAGTTTCTCACCCTCTATCAACGCAGAAGAGACCGGACCAGCCCATATTCCTCAAACGATGGCACTTCAGGTACAACAAATGTATCATTTTAGAATGAAGCTCTCAATTATGTCATTTTGAACATAGAGGAGTTTTGATCATTCACCCTCCTTGCCCATCACATTGAATGGCTCTTGCCTTGCAGCACACCCACCCACCACCAATACGAGGATGAGATAATATGACTTAGTATGTGTGTGTGTGTGTGTGTGTGTGTGTGTGTGTGAGTCACTCAGTCGTGTCTGACTCTTTGCGACTCCGTGGATTGTAGCCCTCCAGGCTCCTATGTCCATGGGATTCTCCAGGCAAGGATACTGGAGTGGGTGGCCATTTCCTTCTCCCTTAGTATGTATGTAGATTGCAATTTGCAGGTTATTATGCAGTTCTCTGACTTAAACCTGCAGGCAGTTCCTGGTCATGGGAGTAACATTTATTAGGGACCGGCCATGTACCAGGCATTCTGCTAAGTGCTTTTCTCACATCCACCCCGTGAAGCATCATTTCCATTATATCGACAAGGTAACAGTCACTAAAGCTTATCACACCATGCTTCCTTGAAAGTCTTGAAGCTCTCTCTGAGAGAGGAGAAAATGGAGGCAAATGACCTGCCTGAGGTGGCACAGCCAGCAGGTGGCTGAGCCAGGGCTCAAACATCACAGGTCTTGAGGCTCTATCCCATATTCTTTTTCCTGCCAAACAGGGGTCACATCTCAGAACTAAGCGGTGACCAGGAACTGCCTGCAGAGTTCAGTGATAAGTAGAAAAGATCCCATCTAGGTTTCCAAGTAGCATGTCCAGTCAAAGAGTAAAATCGCATTCTTCTGCGACTTCAGTTTGATGGGGACACCTCCTCCCAACCCCTACATTCTACACATTAGAGGAATTCACTGAGAAGCAGTTCAGATAACCTATTTTTGCTCTGATAAGGGCTTTTGGAGGAAGGAATGCAGAAATGGCTCACCCTGTGCTAAGGTGCTCAAAGTAGAAAAGCTCCCCCCAGAGGAGAGTTTACATTGAATTTGAAATTACAATGATACCTGCTTAGGAAACCCCCCCCCCAAAAAAAAAAGAGGGGACTTCTGGACCAACACAGGCTCATTACAGCTTATTTTTCACGAATAGGATTTTGGGGGAATCAAAATCAGTTCATGGTACAATGTGTCATTCCCTAGCCCTTGGCATGTGTCATGGCCATAAACACCCAGGTACATTTCTCTCTTCAGAGTGACCAGTACCAACCAAGTGAAGTCCATGGTGCTGCCCACAAAGCAGATCAAAGCAGCAGCAGGGTGTCTTGAAGGAGACCTGGAAATGGTGGCCAGGCATCTACATTTTTAGCAAGACCCGCAAATTGCAAAAACAAAGCTTTATTTTTCCCCTCAAGATTTTCAGAATGTGGCCTTGCAGTATATGCTTGAATTCTGTAACTCTTTGTCTTACTCTTTCAGAAGAGATCTCTCCATTCAAGCCTTTACCTTTGCCTTTGCACATTTTGGCTTTTTCCTTCTTAATTTCTTGGTTGTTCTTATTTAGTTTAATTTATCAGCACATTCCAGTACTGCATTATTGATCTGAAGAGCTAAACTATTCCCACCCCCCACTTTATTTGCAGTTAAATTTGCTATCTGCTACCTTAGTTTTAATCATAGATCCTTGGGGTTCCTAAGGTTATATTGCTAAAGAGAAAAACTGAGGATTTGCAAGAGGTCTAGGAGAACCCTGTCTTTTACTAGAAATAAGAAGGTATGTTCTTTATTGCCCTGTGTCTTTTTATGACATCTTGTCACAATTCATCAGCAACAAAGGTAAATGCGCATTTCTGTCCTTACAGATACAACAATCATTTTGTTAACATAAACTATTAGATGCTCTAAGAGCCCTTTGCACAAGACAAGTGGTATAGAACAATGAGTCCAAATGGAGCCTTTTATTGGCCACTCAAGTCCTGTATGGCTCACACAACAAACAGATCACTTGGGTCAGACAACTGAAAATGTTCCCAAACCGAGTGAGAAATGCTAGCCTCTTGTAGTGCACAGCTGCTTTTGCCTGGACATTTTGAAATGGACACCAGTACTGTTGAGAGTTGAAAGTTACCTTCTTGTGTGGAATTAGCTCATCAGGCTACCCATGTGACCTTAGACAAGGCATCTGACTTCACTGGGTTTCTCCTGCTTTCTTCCCAAGGCTGTCAGAAGGAGCAAACTACTCTTTGTGAAAGCACTTTTAAAAACAAAAGCTACGATATAACTACTTATTTCTGAATCCTAAATGATCACTCCCCGGGCCCTGACAGCAATTGGAAAGCCTGGTAACTGATCACATTTCTCTTTTGGTTGTTCACAGACTTTGAAAAGCCCCATACTTCCTCTAGACAGGGGTCTGAAATGATGAGGACGATATCATCGACTTTCTCCAAAGTGTTTTCAAGATCTAACACCAGTGTTCCGAAACCTTCCTCACCCTCACCCCCTCACCAGAACAGAAACTGAGACTGTAATACCCAATAACAGTAAGCATGTTGACCGTCCTCAAAAAATAAACGGTTGTTAAAGCTGACATTGTGTCCTACACACTGATTCTTATATTGAAAATAAGAGCAAAGAAAGCATAAAGAGGCAGTTGGAGAAAAGAAGGGTTTTGATAAATGCTTCTGACAAGCATTTTGGGATGAAAAGAGCAGCTCTGTGTCACATATAGATCCATCTAGCAGGCAGTGTGGGGTTGAAGCTCTGCTCTTGAGGGCCCTGCAGCCTTGCTGGGAAGATGAGAACTAACTCCAAAGCAAACGTGTCATACCAGTAAAGCAACGTGTCATCACATCTTTCAGGCACCCTGGGTGTTCAAAGAAGGGAGTCATCGCTGTGGGCTGGAGTCATTAGGATACATTTGCTGGAGGAACTGGAATTCACAGAACCCTCAAAGGACCGTTAAGGACCGTTAGGATTAGGGAGGCCTTGATGGCACCAGGAAGGCCATCCCCTCAGGTCACACCCCTGCATACACTGCTGCCACGCCTGAACAATTTAGCTCTGGCCCACAGGACATTCCACGATAATGGAAAGGGTCTGTATCTGCTCAGTTTGGTACAGGAGGCACCAGCCCCACGTGGCTATTGTCACTGGCGTGACTGAGGAACCCAGTCTTTCCATTTTATTTCAGTTTAAATAGCCACATGTAGCTAGTGGTTCCCTTATCAGACAGCACTAGTCTAATCGGTACAAGGCCTCAGGGACAGCAGCCAGTTCCAATTAGGTTGAAGGATTCCCTGAAAGGTCATTTCCAAAGTCTATCCTCAAACAAAGACGTGTAGACATCTAACTCCTCAGGGGGGCTTTGAAGCCTCCAGGCATCCTCTTGGTCCCTTTAAGAGACATGAACCACCAGTGTGGCCAGAGAGGAGCTCGTGGTTTCCAGCCATATTTGTGCCGCTGCACTTGTCAAAACTCAATTGATGGAGAAAGGATAAGCCCCATGGAGAACACCAAAGTCAGGGAATCACAAATAGAAAATTGGAACCTGCATCTGCCAGCTGGCCTCAAGCAGTGCTTGGCTAGAAACGGCTTCCATGAGACAGAAACACATGAAGATGATCACTCACTAGTCATTCTCATACCCCAGCTTTATCCAGGAATTTAGGTCAGTGGAAGGTCTCAGCCTTATACTAATGCCCAAGGGAAATATTTCTATGAAAGTAAATTTCCTTTATGCTGTATCTATAGTCCAGAAATGTTAAGTGAAGCTTAGTAAATAGAATGGCAGGCAGTTCTGCCCAAATATCACATATACCTAAATTGCACTGCCTTCATCTCATTTCTGCCCTTACACACTGAAGTTCATCGCACGTGGCAGCATAAGTTTAAAGTTAGCTTTTAAAGATCTACAATAATGACGAGCACTGATCTTACATAAGCCTTTGTTTTTATTAAAAAGTAATACCAAAAAATAAAACTGTTTTAAAGTAATAGCAATCCAGTTAGGAAATCAAAAGTTATAAAAGCTACAGTGAAAAGTTTCCCTCTCCTCTCCCAGCTGTCGGCCTGGTTCACCTCTCCCAAAGCAATCTCTATTACCAATGGGAGCAGTATCCTTCTCAGAGTTAGGCTTTGGATAACAAGTGTATTGTCATATGACTTGAGCAAGAAGTCTAGTCTCCTCCCTCAAACAAGGCAGAAAACAGAGAGGAAGAGGGAGGTGAGAATGGAAGGAGAGAATGCGTGCACGCTATCTGACAGCTACTATGTCCTAATATCACTGCATTCGTAGTCTCAAATAAAGTCAGTCATTTTTTCCAATGCTCTTTTGTCTAATGAATTAAATGTCAAAAGGTGAGCACCAGAATGGGAGGAAAGGTGCTTACCATAGCTCTTCAAAGTCTGCTGGCCAAAATACATTAAGAGTGTATGAGCTGGTAACTACAGTCCTTAGAGACAGAACCATTTAGATATTTACCTGTGGCGGATTCATTTTGATATTTGGCAAAACTAATACAATTTGTAAAGTTTAAAAATAAAAAAAAATAAAAGTAACAATGCAGTGAAATAAAATGCAAATTAGAATAACTAAAATGCAAATTAGAATAACCCAAATGTATCACAATATACCTTTTAGAGAAGAAAACAGGAATAAAATGATAAAAATCCAGTGTTGCCCAGATGTAGGGAATTACATTTGAACTCTACAGTGGTGACAATCCTACAAATTTGATCTTTCTGAAAAGCAGTCTAACAATAAGATGAGTTATGGTTCCAGCTGTACTTTTGGACCTGGTAACTACATTTAGGTAAATTTGGTCCAAGGGAATAATATAAAGCGAAAAAAAATGTTAAAGGCTATATAAAAACGTACATAGCATTACTATTAATTATGAAGAAAAATTAAAACAATCCTAGTGGGACACTGGTGTGGTGTATTATCAGGAAAGAATGCTAGTGAAAATACATACACAAAGGAATGCAGATATGAAATAAGTAAAACCAGCACACAAATAAGATGTGAGCACAGAATAAGGCCCTGTTCGGGCCTCCCCACACAGGGGCGCTGGGAGGGGAGGCGTCAGTGCCCCTCCGTTCCCCTCGTGCTGTGGATGTGTTCCAAGGGGCCCAACCGGGCCTGCCAAGCAAGCAGGACATGAACTGGAAGGGCCAGAATGTGGCCACAGACCCAAGGAGACCCCAGGGTTTCCTACAACCACCAGGGAAGGCTAGAGGAGAAAACAAGATGTCACACAGATAACAATTACACAGTATACTTTATGATTTGGCAACCATATGATATACTAATAAAAATTCAAGGAACTTAAGAGATCTAAACAATCATGAAGGATTTTTTTTTTTTTGGCTGCTGTTAGCTGCTTGCTAACAAATGCCTTTCTCTTGAGGAAACATCATCACAACCATCTCCAACATCAATTCTTACGCCAATTCTAAAGCTAGCCTAAGGTGGATAATATCAAATGCCTCAGTTTCTTATGAGGCGTAGAAAAACAAAGCATTAGTTCAGATTTTTTCGAACAACTTCTGTAAAGATAGTAGGTCATCTTCAGTCAACCCCAAGGTGCTCTTCTAAATTCTAAGCTGACAAAAGGTAACCAAATTTTTGACTGATGTTCATTATAGAAAGTATATTGGCATTAAATATACAATAGCTATATAGCTAGGTGACAAGCATATATTTTAGAGTAACTTGTGTCATATGGTTTTGCCCCTTTTTAGGACCCAGCACATAATTTCAGTATTCTTAATGATTCATCTAGGGACCAATGTGTCTTTGATGACACGCTATTGGTCATACTTAGTTTGCATGCATGCTAAGTTGCTTCATTTGTGTCCAACTCTTTACAACCCAATGGACTGTAGCCTGCTAGGCTCCTCTGTCCATGGAATTCTCTAGGCAAGAATACAGGAGTGGGTTTCCATGCCCTCATCCAGGGGATCTTCCTGATACAGGGATCAAACTTGCCCCTCGTACATTGCAGGCGGACTCTGTACCACTGAGCCACCAGGGAAGCCCATACTTAAAGAATAACAAATGCTTATCACAGATATAATTATTATTTCCAACTGGAAAAAAATGATGTGCTCTTATCATTCATTTTATGATGGAGTTCCCAGTAACACTTGCAGAAATCACGGGCCACCTATTTAGTAAAGGAAAGATACTAGGTTAAATCCTTTCAGTACAAATAGTCACACCCAAACACGTCTTCTAAGCTTACCTTTTCAGATGAAAGATATCAGCAAATGTTTGACTTTATTGTTTGGTCTCAACAGCATAGTGCACAGCACTTTATACTTCACTAGACTACCATTTAGACAATGACCAGGCTATTCCTTTCAAAAAGCTTCAAAACATGTTTACAGAACATCTGTACTAGATAAGGATCACTTCCAATTTAGGGTTCACTGAGTCCATTAACTGCCAAGATAGATACTTAGGAGGTACACATTCCAGTAGGTTAGAGGAAGGAAAGAGACAGACTAGGGTGTTAATTAGGCCACATGAAAGAAATAATGATATGCCAAGAAGTAAAAATTGTTCTTAACGAGCACTTTATTCACTGGCTGTTCAGCTTTGAGGTCACTGCGAGTTTGTCCACCAATGAATTGCAACTCTTCTGTGAAGTGAACCCATGAAAGGAACCAGTAAACATTCGTTGTTGCCAAAGATCAAGTAAAACCAATAGCTAGCTGGTTGTTCTCAGCTGGGCATAGTGCAGGGTGTATTTGTCCCTCTCAGATCTCTGACTCCAGGGAGCATAAGTGACTGACTGCCACAGCTACTGAGCTCTGAAATGCAGTGCTGCTGCACTTTCCATCATCACTGCATTTTCACCAAGGCCACATTTCTCATGGGCTGCTCTCAGCCAATGGCAGAGTGTAGCAGAGATGCTAAGATTGGTTATTCCTTCAAGACACAGGACTTCCCCTGCCGGGGTCCAGCCCCGGTGGATCCAGGGAATTCGAAGCGGGGACGGCGTCGGCGAGGATCAGGAAACAACTGCTTAATTAAATGTTAATTAAGGATATAAAGAGTAATAGAATGAGGATAGCTCAGTGAGGAAATTCAGTGGAGAAAAGAGGCTGAAATAAGGATAGCTCAGTAGGAAAATTCAGTGGAGAAAAGAGGCTGAATAATTCAGCCAGAAGGTGAGAGAAAGAACGACACGGGGAGACCAAGTTTCGGTGAACAAGGCCCGCACTTTATTTTCCAAAGTAGTTTTTATACCTTAAGTTATGCATAGAGGATAATGGGGGAAGGGGTAGAGGCATGCAGTAAGCCAGGCTTTCTTCCTGCAAACTTATCATATGCAAAAGCTTAGGTGATTTGCATCATCTTCTGGCCCGGAGGCCTGTTAACATTTTAAGACCCTTTCTTCAGAAAACTTATTTTTCTCTAAAGGTGATTGGTCAGGAGCCACCCTCCAAAAGCATTAGATAAAGTTGCATTCCTACAGAGCAAAGGTGTGGTGGGCTATAACAAGAAAAAGAATTAACTCAAGGGTCCCAGGTTACAAACATTAAAGCTACTATTTACACCAATTATATTAATCAATACACTGCCAGGGACACAGCAGGTAAGGGATATGGAAACTTAGCAGCAAACATTGGCCCAACAAGTGAAAATCCCTTCACCAATACAATTTCTAATCAGTCTTTTAACTGCTCAAAGGAATCTGTATTTAGACAGTTTAGAACATCTCCTGCCTCTCACAGTTGGGAGGCTCTGAGCAATCACATGTGGCCGGAAAAACCTATTCAGGCAGGCTAGAGGATTTCCAAAGGAGTTTGTAGGTTGAAACACTGTCACACCCAGGAATTATTAACTGGAGCTGTAAGCTGACTCTTTTTTCAGAGAGAGGTAGTGGGGGACAGCCCCCCGTAAAGCCAGAGGTGTAGGTGAAAGCACAAAGCAGAAAGTAGGCAGACTCTGGTTTTGGGGGTATATGCTCGAGAATTTCCAGGGAGACTCCTGAGGCTCGATCCCACCTTTGCGTATGCCGAGCCTCCTTCCTCATGACCTTTGTCATGGGCGGAGTTCCTCACGCTGGCTCCCGGCAGTGATAGAATTCCAGTTGAGCTATTCCAGATCCTGAAAGATGATGCTGTGGAAAGTGCTGCACTCAATATGCAATATGCAGTATGCACTCAATATGCGATATGCTGGCTCCCAGCATTCCCCCACAGGTGACTGGGCAGGGATGCTGTCAGGGAAGCAGCCCATCCTCACAAAGGATGGCAGGTCGACCTGAGCCCACATTACAGATGCAAAGTAGACAGACTTCATGGGGCAGAACAAGATAATACTTATATCAGCAAACAGCATGGGTATCAGTGGAGTTCTGCCAGTCCCCCAAGGGCAATGCAATGGGCTCAGAGACATGCTACCTATGTGGCGGGTTGCATCACTGCCGAGGAACCCAGGGTCAAGGGCCCAGGACCTTCTGAGCAAAGAACAAACAAACCAGTGCTCCTTCCCCTGGGAAGCGAGTGGTTAAACAGTAGTCATACTATGGTCACTTTGCCCTACAGAAATGGTTCAGCATCAAGAAGCAGGTAAACTGTGCTTTCAAGAACCTCAGCAAGAATGTGCAGATGCTCAGGGCCCATGGTGGACTGCCTGTCCTGAAAGACGCATTTGCTTCGCAAGATGTCCTTAGAATCGCACCACCTGGTTAAGAATTCTCCTCTCCACCCTTCCTTCCCTCCCTCTCTCCACCGGCGTTAGAGACCTGCATCTAGCCCCACAGCTCTCCCCTGACTCCCTCCCCACTCTCCCTCATAGGCCCTTACCCTGATAAATCTCTTATGTGTGTAATCCCATCTTGGCCCCTGCTTCTCAGAGAACCCGAATTATCACAGATGGCGCCAGCAGTGGTCCAAGAGAACAGGCTGTGTAAGACGGGGCCTGGGACTGCTTCAGTCACTGCCTGGTGGGCAGAATGGACACTGTCCTGAGGGGATGTGGGGCACGGATAGTCCCAGGCCTTGAGGACCCAACTGCTACAGATTTCTCTGGAGATGATGTGGGAAAACTGAGAAAACAGGCTGCCGGATGTGGTGATTCAGACTTTTGAAAATGGAGGAATAAGGAAGGCCTACAAAGACAGTGGAAATGGCTGGGTACTGTTAAGTGTACTGATGCCCTGCAGCAGGGCAATGAGAAATGGATGACCGTTAAGTAAAGAGTATGTGTGAGAGCCAGAGGGCCTCCAGCGAGCTTCCCAAGAGCCCCTCAGTTCCTGCAGTGGAGGAGTGGATGCAGCAGAGCAACAAAGAAGCCATAAGAGTTGCAGAACTCCAGGGAGATTAAATACTCAATATTTAACATATGGCAGGTTGGCTTTGCTGCAGTCAGGGCCACATGACTTCATATGGTTGGAAAATCCTTGGGACCCTGAAACTTGGGGTAGGAACATCTGGTTAGACTCTCCTGAAGGCGGTGGCTAGGAGACACCCCCAGCCAGCTCTCAATATGCCAAGGGGGCCATTCTTTCCAAACAAGGGCTTGCACACCCTGTGCTGGAAGATGCTAGAGGCTGCTCCCCTCACCAGACACGCAGTGCCCCCCGCCCCGAGCCAGGAGCTGTGTCCAGCCTCTTTCCTGGTTACCAAACTGCTATCTAGGATTAAATTCCAGCATTACCTGGCTAGGGAAGTGCTGGGCCTACCAAAAAGCTGCAAGAATTAACTGGCAGCTACTGACAGGAGCCATGGGAACACTGGGTTTGGTTTTCAAGGGTGCTGTATCAAGAATCAGAAAAGCAGGAATTCAGACTTAGAACTCAGCATATAGGATTTAGAGGGCTTCCCAAGTGGCTCAGTGGTAAAAGAATCCGGCTACAATGCAGGAGACATGGGAGATGCAGGTTCAATCCCTGGGTGGGGAAGATCCCCTGGAGGAGGGCACAGCAACCCACTCCAGTATTCTTGCCTGGAGAAGTCCACTGTCAGAGGAGCCTGGTGGGCTACAGTCTATAGGGCTGCAGACTCAGACACGACTGTAGCGACTGAGCACACGCACACACATACATACAGAATTTAACCCCCAGGCAAGAACTGCAGGGGTTGAGCAGCTTCCACTGAGGTGGCTCACAGAGGACTGGAGAAAGTGCTGGCCACCACTAGGCAAAGCAGGAACACCTGAGCTGTCCTGGCAAAGGACCAAGGAACGAATGAAGAGGCCAAGGGGAGTAGGTATCCTGGAGAGATTACATGAGGTTAAGAAACCTCACCAGAGGGTAGTATTCCATAGCAGGGTCCAGAGGATATCCCACTCACAGAGGCTCATTAGGTTCAGAGGTGGCCTCCTCTGCAGGCCAGGGATGGCAGTAAGAGATCATCACAGAGCTGGGGCCCCACAGTAATAAAAACCTAGGAAGTGCCGAAGAATTGATACTTTTGAACTGTGGTGGTGAAGACTCTTGAGAGTCCCCTGGACTGTAAGGAGATCAAACCAGTCAATCCTAAAGGAAATCAATTCTGAATAGTATTGGAAGAATTGATGCTGAAGCGGAGGCTCCAATACTGTGGCCACCTGATGCAAAGAGCTGACTCATCAGAAAAGCCCCTTGATGCTGGGAAGGATTGACGGCGGGAGGAGAAGGGGGCAACAGAGGATGAGATGGTTGGATGGCATCACTGACTCGATGGACATGAGTTTGAGCAAGCTCCGGTTGGTGATAGACAGGGAAGCCTGGTGTGCTTCAGTCCACGGGGTTGCAAAGAGTCGGACGTGACTGAGTAACTGAACTGAACTGAACTGAGTGGTGCTTATCCACCAGAAGCCAGGAAGACACAAATACTAAAGCGAACCTCAAGGTCAGAAGGGCAACCAAGCAGGCTTCACCCACATGGACTCATGGAAATAGCGCAAATGGACCATAGAGTCCCTAGAAGCAATACAGAGAGCCACCAAGGGTTATCACTCAAGATCTACAAGCTGAAAAAGGCAAAAGTGGGGAAACAGGGGGCCGAGGGAGGTTCTCCCCAATAAAAAGTCCAAATTACTTGCTCAATTTCCAGACATCAGCCCATCCTCAGATCTAGAAGAGGTAGCTGGGCCCCTAGAAGGAAGGACAATGCCATGTAATGCTTCTCCCAGCACTAGCGGTGTATGTACACTGGGGCAAGAATAGCCAGACATCTGAATACTGGATGCAAGATATATATGGTGTATGTAGATATATATATATATATATATATATATATATATACACATACATACATATTATATACACATTCATATATGTTATACCCTGTTTCTCTGAAAAACCCCTAATTGATACATAAATCAAATACATATTCCATGGAGATGCAGTGGATCAGCGCTGCTGTTAAACACCTGAATGATGCAGACAGTGGTAGGCTCTATGGTAACTCTGCACCTGTGGCCATATGGGGATTCCTGTATGACCAGCTGAAGGAGGAAACAGCTTGAGCCTGGTTTACAGATGGGTCAGCACTCAATATCTAAGTACAAAACGAAGATGGGTGGTATCTATGTAACAGCAGATACGTTCACGGGGGAGAAGGAACATTTTTCCAGTGGATGGAACAACAAAGCAGGGCACTTGACTTGGTGTGGAAAAAGTGGCCCAAAGTGAGACCATTTATTGAATACATAAGACTCCAGGAAGTGGCCAATGGCTTGACCATCCAATTGGAAGCCTGGAAGGAAAAGGGCTGGAAGATCAGAGACAAGGCGATCTGATGCAAAGGCCGTGGACTGACACATGGGAGCATGCAAAGTGTGCAGATTTCTGCATCGTATGTTCACCACCACCAGAAAACATCTGTTATGGAAGAGGCACTGAACCACCAGGCGGACACAACGACTCAGCCAGGTGCAGGGGCCTTCGTTAGTTACTACACAACTGGCATGATGGACACGAGCAGAGTGGTCACGGTGGCTGACGGAAGTCCAGCAGCAAGGACGCCTGTTTACCAAGGCTCATCTCCC
This sequence comes from Bos grunniens, assembly GCF_055505025.1. Lineage (NCBI taxonomy): Eukaryota > Metazoa > Chordata > Mammalia > Artiodactyla > Bovidae > Bos > Bos grunniens. The sequence goes on from NC_141194.1 coordinate 142,068,676, forward strand.
GGGACTCCTCTGACAGGTGACTCTTGATCAAGGGCTCACCACTGGTCTTGCTGAAATAGTCTTAGAACTCCACTGCAGTCTTAAGACTTTTCCTATGTAACTTCCTTCTCTCCCTCCCTTTCTTCTCCAGAAGTTAGACATACATCATAGTCTGACAGCTTTCCCAGTCTCCGCCAGCTCCCTCCCCACTCTCCTTCATGGACATCCCAACCACCAATCTAGGTGCACATCTCATCTAGGACCCATACAAACACGCCAGTTGATTTAGCGCATTCACTATTAAAGCTCTAGTCCTCCGCTTTACAGTGTCAGAAATTCCATTTAATAATTCAGCAGAGGTATTAAGGTTTTGTGGACTGTTCCTATCAAATTCATAAAGGATTGATTAAATAAATAAGTAGAATAAAATAAATAAATAAAAAGAAATCTCAAAATGAGAAAGAACTACCCAGCAGACCACAGAGATATGCAATGGAGCTGACAAAGTGTTCCCACCTCACCAAGAGCAGCTACTCAAAAAGCAGACTAAGCACAGAAGCAGGTTGGTATACCTGGCTAGCCAAAAGGTGGAAACAACCCACATGTCTATCCATTCAGGAGTGGCAAACAAAACATGGAATATCTATACAATGGGACATTATCCATAAAAACGAATGAGGTGTCTGGAGAAGGGAATGGCTACCCACTCCAATATTCTTGCCTGGACAATTCCATGGACAGAAGAGCCTGGAAGGCTACAGTCCATGGGATCACAAAGAGGTGGACACGACTGAGTAACATTTTCACTGATACAATACGGATGCACCTCAAAAATAGTATACTAAGTGAAAGGCCCCAAACACAAAAGGCCACATGTACAATTCCACTTACATGAAATGTCCAGAATAGGTAAATCTACAGGAACTGAAAGCAGACTGGTAGTTGCCAGGGACGAGGAGGAGGAGGGGATGGGGAGGAGCTGCTTAATGGGTATACAGGGTTTCATTTTGGGGTGATGAAAATATTTTGGAACTAGATACGGTTGGTGGTTTTATAACACTGTCAATGTACCAAACTGCACTGAATATTCCCTTTAAAATGGTTAATCTCAAGATAAATATCGTATACTAACACAGATATACGGAAGATGGTACTGATGAATTTGCAAGGCAGACATGGAGAAACATAGAAAACAGACTTATGGACACAGCGAGAGGGGAGGAGAGGGTGAGATGTACGGAGAGTAACATGGAAACTTTCCATAACATATGTAAAATAGACAGCCAATGGGAATTTATTGTTATGTCTCAGGGAACTCAAACAGGGGCTCTGTACCAACCTAGAGGGTTGGGATGGAGAGGGAGATGGGAGGCTCAAGAGGGAGGGGACATATGTACACCTATGGCTGATTCATGCTGATGTTTGACAGAAAACAGAATTCTGTAAAGCAATTATCCTTAAATTAAAAAATAAACTCCAGTTTGGGACGACCCAGAGGGAGGGTACGGGGAGGGAGGAGGGAGGAGGGTTCCAGATGGGGAACACGTGTATACCTGTGGCGGATTCATGTTGATGTATGGCAAAACCAATACAATATTGTAAAGTTAAAAAATAAAATTAACTAAAAAAAATAAGTAAAATGAAAGAAATGTAAAAAAAAATAAAAAATAAATTAATTTTAAAAAATAAATAAATACTTTTTTAAATGGCGAATTTCATGTGAATTTCTTCTCAATCAAATACATAAATAAGTTATAAGGGAAAAAATGTAGACATATCAACCAAAACAAAAACAGCAAAATTGAAAAAAAGATGTCTACAATTTCAAAAAACAGGGGGCAGGTAGGCAAAAATAAGGAAGGGGCAGGCTGATGTTAAGAATCCTTATCACATGCATAGCAACCTGTCTGAACCTAGTTAAGCCACACTTCTCTGCTCAGTGGTTATAGCTGCCAACTGGAAAGGTTCTTAACGTGTAGCACAAAGACTGGAATTCTAGAACTGTCTGGTATTTCTCCTTCCTGGCCATTTCATCATAAATTGGGGTCATGAATTCAATGGCCATATTGATAAACCCAGAGTTAGGTACATGCTCTGGTAAGTACCAAAAGTACCAAGTATATTCCCAGGGACAATGGATTCTGCTCAAAAATCCAGGACATTTAGCTGTTACAAACTACAGCTCTCTTGATGATTAGTATACTCAAGGGATCAAAAGAATTCATTCTCAGAGACTTTACATGTAAATATAGTAAAAGAATAACTGAATTTCATTGCATTTGAAAAATACAGTTCATTTTTAATTCTACCGTGCTGAATAGCTGAGCAGGCTGCGGCATCAGTGATGCCTGAGCTCCCTGGGATTAGAGGACTCTGGGTCCCGGGAGTGCCGGGACCTTTTATGCCGGTGGGATTTATCTTGGTGCCTACTTCTACTCCTGTGACTACGCCCCTCAGAGCACCTGTCATGCCGCCCCTCAGAGCGCCTGTCATGCCATCTGGAATGTATGTCTGAGCTTCGACCCCTGTCTCTCTCCCTGTGCCGGTCTTCTCTCTCTTCCCTTCTGCTTGATGACTTGTGTTCGTGCTTGGACTTCTCCTTTCTTGGCTCCCTCTCTCGGTCCTCCATTCTACCACGGCAGGTCGTCCTGACCTCAGCGGAACTGGGGTGGGACTTCCGCACCTCCCTGGACTCTGACTTCTGACCCTTCTCTGCCTTCTCTGAGTGCTTGCCACTGTGCTTTTTAGAGCCAGGGTCATCCTTTTCCTTTATCATCTTGCTTCTGGGCAATGAAGAGGAGGCTGGCTACTCTGCCTGTACCTCCCGGCCGGTCTTCTGTCTTTCTTTTTTTTTCTTTTCTTCCTTTTTGTCTGGAGGAAAAGAGGGGCACAATCAGTAAGAAAAAGAAGATGGAAAAGATGGAGGATATACAAAAGAAAAGCATGCTTGGCAGCAGCATGAAACACTCACGGTCTCTACTTCTAGAAAAGTGCCTCCAAGAATGCAATCTGGATGTCTGTCACCCTTAATATGTCAGGTCGCTGTATAAGGCAACTCCAGCTCTTAAGTCTCTCTCTAAAGACCCTACCTCCAAACAGTCACGTTAGGTACCAGAGGGTTAGGACTTCAATGTACACATTTTGGTGGCCAGAATTTAGCCCACAGCATTAGTCTTCTGCTGATACTTCTTCTTTCCCAGTTAAAGTAAGGTTCCCCACACCTGCCCCCTTCACACTTGAGAACTGACTACCAACTCTCAGTGAAGGCTAAGAAGAGCAAACATTAAGCCTACCCAGAATCTTCTCATAGGCCTTAACCATTTACCTTTTTTGTGTTTTTTGGTGGGTTTGTCATCTTCAGAGCCCTCAGATGAACTTGGCGGAGGAGTATGAGTCCCACAGCCCCTCTCCTGCAGCTCTCTGGTCACCTCATCCATTTCTTCTGAGTCCTCAGGAAGTCGATAGTTAGATACATGATCCACTCGGATAGTTCTTCCTTTGATCTAGGACAGACAGGCACTGCTTTAGCAGATAGCTAACTACTTGCTACCAAACACAGCCTTCTATCTATTTGAACCCAGCTGCAGAAATCCATGGTTTGAACCATTCCCATTATCCTCTTGCTAATTCTGTTTCTCAGAAAATCTCAAAAGCAGACCTGCTCACGTGATGTGTCACAGCACACATCCCTACACATTCGCTCAACCCTGGGGGCAGTCAGGTAGAGCCTGGGGCAGCTGGAGATCCTGGGAGCCTCATCAGTTTATCCCAGAGTTCTATATAAATATCTCCATGTTATAAGTGTGCCATGAAGTGAAAAGAGCCTGGGAAGTACTGCCCCAAAGCATAAGCAGCATGGAAAACTGCAAGAGTTTAGATGCACAAACATGAATTACCTTCCATCTGTAACATTAATTTACGGTGAAACACACTGTTAAGAAGCCTGGAAGCCAAAAGGAATTCCTAAAATTCAGCTCAATGCTACAGCTGCTTTCTCAACACAAATGCATGAGGCCAAAGCAGAACAATAGCTGGGAGGGGGTAAGGAATCTAGAAAGGACTACTTTCTTTTCTCTTAAGCCCTCACTGCTTGCTCCACCCCCACCATACTGGAACCACTGGCTCATGCTGATACTATCACTGCGAATCCCAACTCTCCAGGTGAACAACAAAAAATTAAACCTTCACTTAAAACAAAAACATTCGGGCAGATACAGACTTATTCTATACGCAATGCCATCAGAAATGTGAAATGTCTGGCTTTTACTGTTCCATTCAAGAGCAAGTTTTTACTCTTACCCCTAAGCCTGAGTACTTTCACCTATCCCATTCCACCATAAAAGGTGGAATAAAGTCACCTTTTATGGTGACTTCCTATCACTGCTGGTGCAATCAGTGACAAAGTCTCCAAGTCAAGAGTCACCCCTCCAACCCGTGACAATGCTCATTCAATGGCAGTGCTTTGGGAGCATGTGGAGCATAGATAACCCTGACTTGCCCCGTCCCCTTTTTATGTCTCACTCTCATGTCATCACTCACCGTCGCACTTACAAGGGTGGAGGAGAGAGAATAGAGGACAGAAAACTTCAGAATGAGTTACTTTCATAGACTTTGTCATGAGATTTTAACTAGAGAATTTTCAGGGCCCAGTACTGCTAAGTCAATGGAGACATAGGAGAGACATACATGGCTAGGTCCTCAGCCACAAAACCATGATAGAACCCCAAATTCTCTGATACAGGACAGCATAAAACAGCAGTGTTTGCTAGTCTCTTTGCCCTCCAATACAGCAGAAATGAGAGTGGAGTGTGAGGAAGAAAAGGTGAAAAACAGATGCCTGGTTGGGTGCAAGATGAAGGGGAGTGGGGGGTCATGGTACCTATGCTCCTGAGGACATAGCTTGCTAAGTGGTGGGGAAAAGAAACGCGTGTTCACAGGGTCATGAGCCAGCGGAATTATTTCCTGGGGTCATTTCCCAGTCAGTATGTCCCCACACCTCTGCAACCCAGCTGACCAGTACTGCCCTTGAGCCTGCAGTCATCAGCTGGGAAATGAAACTGAAACCCTACACAATGGAAAAGTTCTGCTCAGTAAGCATACTCACCTTGATCCCATTAAAACTGTCAACAGCCAGAATTGTGCTCCTCTGGTCTTCATAGCAGAGGAAACAGAATCCTTTGGATTTCCCAGTCTTCTTGTCCGGTACCAGATTAATGTTAACAATCTCCCTGTATCTATTTAATTTATAAAAGACTGAGACACTACTGATTTAAAATGTAAAAACTTGCAGATTGGATGACAAAACAAAATTCAAATAATATAATCTGCACAGGAGACACACTGAGAACAAGATGACAAAGAAAGGTTAAAAATTAAAAGTTAGAAAAAGATATATCACGAACACCTAATTTTAAAAATGGGTGGTAGTATTAAGATCAAAGATGAATTCAAGGCCAACCAAAAGAAGCATTTAAATGTGACTAAGAGGGCTCTTTTACACAGAAAAAGGTCCTAATACATAAGTCATGAAATTTTATACATAAATTAACACATCCAAAATTTTAATTAAAAATACAAAGAGCAACTAAGAGTGAAAGTTATTAGAGATTTTAACACACCACTTTGAGTTCACAACACATAAAATTGAGAAAAATAAGTCCGAGGAATTAATATAAAATTTTATAACTACAAATAAACATATACTTAATAATATAACAATTACATTGTTAAAAATATTAACATCAGACTAGTAGATATACAGATATATTCGACTGTACAAAGAGTTTCTTCTCAAGAATCCATGAAACACATATTAAAACTGACTGTAGACTAGATCTCAAAGTAAACCTCAATCATCTCCAAAAACAGCACAGACCATGTTCTCCAATCATAATGTGAAACAGCTGGGAACAATAATTTCAAAACAAAAAATGCCCTAACTAGAACTTGAAACCTGTTCTCCAGGCTAACTACTGGATGAAAGAGAAAGTGAAATAAAATAAAGAAATCATGGTAGACTATTTAGAAAACAACAAAAATGGGAATATATACCAAAACTTAGTGTCTGTGTGTGTTAAGTCGCTCAGTCTTGTCCGACTCTTTGCGACCCCAAGCACTATAGTCCGCCAGGCTCCTCTGTCCATGGAATTCTCCAGACAAGAACACTGGAGTGGGTTGCCATTTCCTTCTCCAGGGGATCTTCCGGAACCAGGTCTCCTGCATTGCAGGCAGATGCTTTACCGTCTGAGCTACCTTTACCTTTACCGTCTGAGCCCACCAAAACTTACAGGATGTGGCTAAAACCACACTCAGGAAAATCTGTGACATTAAAGAATTTTATTGTTAAAAAGGAAAGGGGAATTCCCTGGCAGTCACAGTGGTCAGGACTTGGTGTTTCACTGCCAGGGTTCAGGTTCAAACCCTGGTCAGGGAACTAAGATCCCACAAGCCACAGGGGAGCGGGGGATAGTAAATCTTAGGAAGGTAGGTGGAAGTTAATAAAGACATAATTTAATGAAAAAAAATAGAAAAAATTCTGCCTTACTCATTATATAAAAATTAATTCCAGAAAAGTTAAAGCTTCATAAACTTAAAACTACAGTCATAAAAATACAATAGTAACTGATGGAAATGTTATACCTCAGCCCCAGATCTAGCATCTTACTTAAAAGAAAACACTAGAAACGATTCAACTATGGTATTCAGCTATTTAACACTATTTAATATTGTAGGTATTGGCCCATGCAATTAGACAGGAGAAAACAGATATAAAAAAAGAGTAAATATATGTGTATGTATAACTGACACACTTTGCTGCACAGCAGAAACTAGTACAACACTGTAAATCAACTATACTCTAATTTTAAAAACTAATTTAAAAATGAAAAAGTAAAGCTATCTCTGTATGAAGATTATATATGACGATATATATAGAAAACCCAAGAGAAGCAATGATAAACAATGTTAAAAACAAACAATATAACAAATCTGTAGGATAACAGGATATAAAGACGACAAAAATAAACCACCCTCTTACAAACAATAATCATAAGATATAAGGAAAGAGGAGCCCCATTTGTAACAGCAACAGCAAAAAGGTAAACTACTTAGAAATAAATCTAACAACAAGGAATCTACAAGGTCTATGCAGAGAAAACGCTTAAAAACTGCTGAAAGACACAAACACAGTTTTCAATAAATATAAAGACACCTCTTTTTCTGGCATAAGATGACTCAACATTATAAAGATATCAAAATCACCTCCCAAGTTAGTACTTATGTATAAGGGTGACACTCCAATTTGCTGGGGGAAAATATGGAGTTTTGAATAAATGCTGTTGGGACAACTAGATAGCCATTTGAAAAAATATGAAATTGGGTCCATATCTCACACTACACATCAGAATAACTCTAAATGGATCAGAGATTTCAATGCATAAAATTGAAACCATACAAGTATTAGAAGAGAACGTGAATGGGTGGGAAGAAATACTTTCTAATTATGACTCAAATCCAGAAGCAATAAAAGACTGATAAATTTGACCACTGCTGCTGCTGCTGCTGCTGAGGTGCTTCAGTCGTGTCCGACTCTGAGCGACCCCATAGACGGCAGCCCACCAGGCTCCGCCATCCCTGGGATTCTCCAGGCAAGAACACTGGAGTGGGTTGCCATTTCCTTCTCCAGTGCGTGAAAGTGAAACGTGAAAGTGAAGTGGCTCAGTCGTGTCTGGCTCTCAGCGACCCCATGGACTGCAGCCTACCAGGCTCCTCCATCCATGGGATTCTCTGGGCAAGAGTACTGGAGTGGGGTGCCATTGCCTTCTCCAGCAATTAGAGGACAGACTATACAGGGACAGCATGAGGGAGTTTGGGGGATGATGGAATTGTCCTTCATCCTAATTGTGAGGGTGATTACACAAATCTATTCAAGTATTAAAAAGAAAAATCTCATAGGACTGTACATCCCCTAAAAAGTCAATGTTACCATAAGATCATTTAAACACATGAATAAATGAACACATAAAAATTTAAAAATAATAAGTTTGCAAAGAAAAAAAAAATCACAATAAACAAAGTCAAATGACAAACTAGGAGAAAACGTCTGCAATTTACATCACAGATTAAGGCTAGAAAGCCATTTTTCTTTTTCCTTTTGCTATAAAGGACATTATCAGGACAACTGGAAGTCAAATAAAGTCTATAGATTAGATAACAGCATAACAGTGTTGATTTCCTGAATTTGATCACTATCCTGAAGTTAAATGTCCAGGTATTTTGGGAAATACACACTGAAGAATTTAGGGGTAAATGTGCATCATGTCTGCAATTGACCCCCAAATGGTTCAGAAAAAAAAAAAAATAATATGCATATAGGTGAAGAGAAATAATAAAGCAAATGTGATAAAATGCTAACATATGGGGACTCTGAGTAAAGGGGATATAGGTATTCTTCATTCTATTTCATAACTTTCCCGTTTTAACCCAGAAATTATTTCAAGTATTTCAAAATAAAAAGTAAAAGAAAAAAGAATACAGGAGCTGGCTTGACAGGATAACTACAGACCAAACTGGGACAGTTTGAGCATCAAGAAATAATAATAATGGCAATGTAGGATAACACATCAAATTAAAAAAATAAGTCCACAGCAATACAATACATGATAAAGTGTTAAAAACAATGAGTTAATATCCTTAATACATGAAGGGCTCTTGTAAAATCAGTAAGAAAATGAGGAACACACTAACAGGGAAAAAATAGGCAAATGATCTTAATAGACAACTTACAAAGAAAAAGAATAAGGGCCTATAAATCTACGAAGAGATGTTCTACCTCCCGGATGATGAAATAAAGGCAAAGTAAAATAATAATGAGAAATCATATGGCAATATTTTCTTAAAATAACCATTACTGATTAGGATTCAGGAAAATGAGCATTCCAGTCAGAGTGAAAACTGATACAACCTTTTCAGAGAGTAATTTGACAATGTTTATAAATTAATGTCATGAAGGAAACCATCAGGGAGGCATACAAAGATGTATATATCACAATGTACACTGCAGTATAATTCATAACAGCAAAATATTGGAAATAATGCCCAACATTGAAAAGAAGACAATAGACCTAGGAGTCTTGGGGCAATGGCTATGTACTACTTGGCTTAGAATTAGTTCAGCATTAAATGAACTGATGTGACCGCACTAGTGCGCATGATCTTTTTGAGGTAATGTTCCTCATCTGTGAAATGGGGATAAGATCCACTCTGCCTTCCTGCACTATGTATATAAATATTCTCCGGGCATGGTAGAGCCCTGAATAACTGAAAGATGAGATCAGAGTTCTTGTTTTGTGGGTAAATGTGCCTCTGGTGGGGGAGGTGGCACTTTCCCAGTGGGTGAGGGTTCAAAGGGGCTGAGGTTGTGACAGGGACTGACTCTACTCTGAGAGTACCCAGAATTTCAACAAAACTAAGAGCTGATTGTGGACAGTGGGGTAGGCCTGCCAGAAGAGAACTTTTAGCAGCTACTGGAGCCAGACTACAGGCTACCTATGAAGAGGACTGGAGCTCAGGGAAGACGAAGAGCTCATCTGTGTGTTTAAGAAACTGGAGGCTAAGATATCGGAGGGATAGGACGGGGAGAACACTTTCTCCCCCACAAATTCATCCAAAGAACATTTAAACGCTGAGAAAATTCCACAAAACAACTTCTGAATGCCGGCAGAGGACATCAGGCACCCAGAAAAGCAGCCCATTGTCTTCGAAAGGAGAGAGAAGAAATCCAGCTCCACCCACCAGAACACCAGCACAAGCTTCCCTAACCAAGAAACCTTGAGAAGCCACCTGTACAAACCCACACACAGTGAGGAAACGTCACAATAAAGAGAACTCCACAAACTGCCAGAATACAGAAAGGACACCCCAAACTCAGCAATTTAAACAAGATGAAGAGACAGAGGAATACCCAGCAGGTAAAGGAACAGGATAAATGCCCACCAAACCAAACAAAAGACGAAGAGATAGGGAATCTACCTGACAAAGAATTCTGAATAATGATAGTGAAATTGATCCAAAATCTTGAAATCAAAATGGAATCACAGATAAATAGCCTGGAGACAAGGATTGAGAAGATGCAAGAAAGGTTTAACAAGGACCTAGAAGAAATAAAAAAGAGTCAATATATAATGAATAATGCAATAAATGAGATCAAAAACACTCTGGAGGCAACAAATAGTAGAATAACAGAGGCAGAAGATAGGATTAGTGAATTAGAAGATAGAATGGTAGAAATACATGAATCAGAGAGGAAAAAAGAAAAACGAATTAAAAGAAATGAGGACAATCTCAGAGACCTCCGGGACAGTGTTAAACGCTCCAACATTCGAATCATAGGGGTTCCAGAAGAAGAAGACAAAAAGAAAGACCATGAGAAAATACTTGAGGAGATAATAGTTGAAAACTTCCCTAAAATGGGGAAGGAAATAATCACTCAAGTCCAAGAAACCCAGAGAGTCCCAAACAGGATAAACCCAAGGCGAAACACCCCAAGACACATATTAATCAAATTAACAAAGATCAAACACAAAGAACAAATATTAAAAGCAGCAAGGGAAAAACAACAAATAACACACAAGGGAATTCCCATAAGGATAACAGCTGATCTTTCAATAGAAACTCTCCAAGCCAGGAGGGAATGGCAAGACACACTTAAAGTGATGAAAGAAAATAACCTACAGCCCAGATTATTGTACCCAGCAAGGATCTCATTCAAATATGAAGGAGAAATCAAAAGCTTTACAGACAAGCAAAAGCTGAGAGAATTCAGCACCACCAAACCAGCTCTCCAACAAATACTAAAGGATATTGTCTAGACAGGAAACACAAAAATGGTGTATAAATTCGAACCCAAAACAATAAAGTAAATGGCAACGGGACCATACTTATCAATAATTACCTTAAACGTAAATGGGTTGAATGCCCCAACCAAAAGACAAAGACTGGCTGAATGGATACAAAAACAAGACCCCTACATATGTTGTCTACAAGAGACCCACCTCAAAACAGGGGACACATACAGACTGAAAGTGAAGGGCTGGAAAAAGATTTTCCATGCAAATAGGGACCAAAAGAAAGCAGGAGGAGCAATACTCATATCAGATAAAATAGGCTTTAAAACAAAGGCTGTGAAAAGAGACAAAGACGGTCACTACATAATGATCAATCCAAGAAGAAGATATAACAATCATAAATATATATGCACCCAACACGGGAGCACCGCAATATGTAAGACAAATGCTAACAAGTATGAAAGGAGAAATTAACAATAACACAATAATAGTGGGAATCTTTAATACCCCACTCACACCTATGGATAGATCAACTAAACAGAAAATTAACAAGGAAACACAAACTTTAAACGATACAATAGACCAGTTAGACCTGATTGATATCTATAGGACATTTCACCCCAAAACAATGAATTTCACCTTTTTCTCAAGTGCACACGGAACCTTCTCCAGGATAGATCACATCCTGGGCCATAAATCTAGCCTTGGCAAATTCACAAAAATTGAAATCATTCCAAGCATCTTTTCTGACCACAAGGCAGTAAGATTAGATCTCAATTACAGGAGGAAAACTATTAAAAATTCCAACATATGGAGGCTGAACAACATGCTGCTGAATAACCAACAAATCACAGAAGAAATCAAAAAAGAAATCAAAATTTGCATAGAAACGAATGAAAATGAAAATACAACAACCCAAAACCTGTGGGACACTGTAAAAGCAGTCCTAAGAGGAAAGTTCATAGCAATACAGGCACACCTCAAGAAAGAAGAAAAAAGTCAAATAAATAACCTAACTCTACACCTAAAGCAACTAGAAAAGGAAGAAATGAAAAACCCCAGGGTTAGTAGAAGGAAAGAAATATTAAAAATTAGGGCAGAAATAAATGGAAAAGAAACAAAGGAGAGCATAGCAAAAATCAACAAAGCCAAAAACTGGTTCTTTGAAAGCATAAATAAAACTGACAAACCATTAGCCAGACTCATCAAGAAACAAAGGGAGGAAAATCAAATCAATAAAATTAGAAATGAAAATGGAGAGATCACAACAGACAACACAGAAATACAAAGGATCATAAGAGACTACTATCAGCCATTATATGCCAATAAAATGGACAACGGGGAAGAAATGGACAAATTCTTAGAAAAGTACAACTTTCCAAAACTGAACCAGGAAGAAATAGAAAATCTTAACAGACCCATCACAAACACAGAAATTGAAACTGTTATCAAAAATCTTCCAGCAAACAAAAGCCCAGGTCCAGATGGCTTCACAGCTGAATTCTACCAAAAATTTAGAGAAGAGCTAACACCTATCCTGCTCAAACTCTTCCAGAAAATTGCAGAGGGAGGTAAACTTCCAAACTCATTCTATGAGGCCACCATCACCCTAATACCAAAACCTGACAAAGATGCCACAAAAAAAGAAAACTACAGGCCAATATCACTGATGAACATAGATGCAAAAATCCTTAACAAAATTCTAGCAATCAGAATCCAACAACACATTAAAAAGATCATACACCATGACCAAGTGGGCTTTATCCCAGGGATGCAAGGATTCTTCAATATTCGCAAATCAATCAATGTAATACACCACATTAACAAATTGAAAAATAAAAACCATATGATTATCTCAATAGATGGAGAGAAAGCCTTTGACAAAATTCAACATCCATTTATGATAAAAACTCTCCAGAAAGCAGGAATAGAAGGAACATACCTCAACATAATAAAAGCTATATATGACAAACCCACAGCGAACATTATCCTCAATGGTGAAAAATTGAAAGCATTTCCTCTAAAGTCAGGAACAAGACAAGGGTGCCCACTTTCACCATTACTATTCAACATAGTTTTGGAAGTTTTGGCCACAGCAATCAGAGCAGAAAAAGAAATAAAAGGAATCCAAATTGGAAAAGAAGAAGTAAAACTCTCACTATTTGCAGATGACATGATCCTCTACATAGAAAACCCTAAAGACTCCACCAGAAAATTACTAGAACTAATCAATGATTATAGTAAAGTTGCAGGATATAAAATCAACACACAGAAATCCCTTGCATTCCTATACACTAATACTGAGAAAACAGAAAGAGAAATTAAGGAAACAATTCCATTCACCATTGCAACGAAAAGAATAAAATACTTAGGAATATATCTACCTAAAGAAACTAAAGACCTATATATAGAAAACTATAAAACACTGGTGAAAGAAATCAAAGAGGACACTAATAGATGGAGAAATATACCATGCTGATGGATTGGAAGAATCCATATAGTGAAAGTGAGTACACTACCCAAAGCAATTTATAGATTCAATGCAATCCCTATCAAGCCACAAATGGTATTCTTCACAGAGCTAGAACAAATAATTTCACAATTTGTATGGAAATACAAAAAACTTCGAATAGCCAAAGCTATCTTGAGAAAGAAGACTGGAACTGAAGGAATCAACCTGCCTGACTTCAGGCTCTACTACAAAGCCACAGCCATCAAGACAGTATGCTATGGGCACAAAGACAGAAATATAGATCAATGGTACAAAATAGAAAGCCCAGAGAAAAATCCACACACATATGGACACCTTATCTTTGACAAAGGAGGCAAGAATATACAATGGATTAAAGACAATCTTTTTAACAAGTGGTGCTGGGAAAACTGGTCAACCACTTGTAAAAGAATGAAACTAGACCACTTTCTAACACCATACACAAAAATAAACTCAAAATAGATTAAAGATCTAAACGTAAGACCAGAAACTATAAAACTCCTAGAGGAGAACATAGGCAAAACACTCTCCGACATACATCACAGCAGGATCCTCTATGACCCACCTCCCAGAATATTGGAAATAAAAGCAAAAATAAACAAATGGGACCTATTTAAACTTAAAAGCTTCTGCACAACAAAGGAAACTATAAGCAAGGTGAAAAGACAGCCTTCAGAATGGGAGAAAATAATAGCAAATGAAGCAACTGACAAACAACTAATCTCAAAAATATACAAGCAACTCCTACAGCTCAACTCCAGAAAAATAAATGACCCAATCAAGAAATGGGCCAAAGAACTAAATAGACATTTCCCAAAAGAAGACATACAGATGGCTAACAAACACATGAAAAGGTGCTCAACATCACTCATTATCAGAGAAATGCAAATCAAAACCACTATGAGGTACCATTTCACGCCAGTCAGAATGGCTGCGATCCAAAAGTCTACAAGCAATAAATGCTGGAGAGGGTGTGGAGAAAAGGGAACCCTCTTACACTGTTGGTGGGAATGCAAACTAGTACAGCCACTATGGAGAACAGTGCGGAGATTCCTTAAAAAACTGGAAATAGAACTGCCTTATGATCCAGCAATCCCACTGCTGGGCATACACACTGAGGAAACCAGAAGGGAAAGAGACACGTGTACCCCAATGTTCATCGCAGCACTGTTTATAATAGCCAGGACATGGAAGCAACCTAGATGTCCATCAGCAGATGAATGGATAAGAAAGCGGTGGTACATATACACAATGGAGTATTACTCAGCCATTAAAAAGAATACGTTTGAATCAGTTCTAATGAGGTGGATGAAACTGGAACCTATTATACAGAGTGAAGTAAGCCAGAAAGAAAAACACCAATACAGTATACTAACGCATATATATGGAATTTAGAAAGATGGTAACAATAACCCTGTGTACGAGACAGCAAAAGAGACACTGATGTATAGAACAGTCTTTTGAACTCTGTGGGAGAGGGTGAGGGTGAGATGATTTGGGAGAATGGCATTGAAATATGTATAATATCATATATGAAATGAGTCGCCAGTCCAGGTTCGATGCATGATACAGGATGCTTGGGGCTGGTGCACTGGGACGACCCAGAGGGATGGTATGGGGAGGGAGGAGGGAGGAGGGTTCAGAGATGGGGAACACGTGTATGCCTGTGGCGGATTCATTTCGATATATGGCAGAACCAATACAATACTGTAAAGTTTAAAAATAAAATTAAAAAGAAAAAATAAAAAAAAAAGAAAAAAATAATATTATATATGTTAGTTAGATCTCCTAACAATGGTGGGCATTTTACACGTTAAGCTTCATTTAATTCAAAAGAAAATGTAAGAGGAACGTGTTGTCAATATTCCCATTTTACAGATGAGGAAACTGAGGCACAGAGGCAGTAATGCAGTTACAAGAAGTGAAACGGATGATGTCTTTGAGACTGTATTTATCTACACTCAATAAACTTTGTGGAAAAGGGCATTGTCTATCTAGGTTGTTGGAGAAAAAAACTCAATTTCAACTCTCTCTTCTAAAAAAGAAATGAAGTATTTTACTTAGATCTACTAAGTAACATCCTGGATGTGTCATATGCTCCGTTTCATTGGAAATAAAAGCAAAAATAAACAAATGGGACCTAATTAACCTTAAAAGCTTCTGCACATCAAAGGAAACTATTAGCAAGGTGAAAAGACAGCCTTCAGAATGGGAGAAAATAATAGCAAATGAAGCAACCGACAAACAACTAATCTCAAAAATATACAAGCAACTCCTACAGCTCAACTCCAGAAAAATAAACGACCCAATCAAAAAATGGGCCAAAGAACTAAATAGACATTTCTCCAAAGAAGACATACAGATGGCTAACAAACACATGAAAAGATGCTCAACATCACTCATTATCAGAGAAATGCAAATCAAAACCACTATGAGGTACCATTTCACACCAGTCAGAATGGCTGCGATCCAAAAGTCTACAAATAATAAATGCTGGAGAGGGTGTGGAGAAAAGGGAACCCTCTTACACTGTTGGTGGGAATGCACACTATTACAGCCACTATGGAGAACAGTGCGGAGATTCCTTAAAAAACTGAAAATAGAACTGCCTTATGATCCAGCAATCCCACTGCTGGGCATACACACTGAGGAAACCAGAAGGGAAAGAGACACGTGTACCCCAATGTTCATCGCAGCACTGTTTATAATAGCCAGGACATGGAAGCAACCTAGATATCCATCAGCAGATGAATGGATAAGAAAGCGGTGGTACATATACACAATGGAGTATTACTCAGCCATTAAAAAGAATACATCTGAATCAGTTCTAATGAGGTGGATGAAACTGGAGCCTATTATACAGAGTGAAGTAAGCCAGAAGGAAAAACATAAATACAGTATACTAACGCATATATATGGAATTTAGAAAGATGGTAACAATAACTCTGTATACGAGACAGCAAAAGAGACACTGATGTATAGAACAGTCTTATGGACTCTGTGGGAGAGGGAGAGGGTGGGAAGATTTGGGAGAATGGCATTGAAACATGTAAAATATCATGTAGGAAACGAGTTGCCAGTCCAGGTTCGATGCACGATGCTGGATGCTTGGGGCTGGTGCACTGGACGGCCCAGAGGGTTGGTATGGGGAGGGAGGAGGGAGGAGGGTTCGGGATGGGGAACACATGTATACCTGTGGCGGATTCATTTTGATATTTGGCAAAACTAATACAATTATGTAAAGATTAAAAATAAAATAAAATTAGAAAAAAGAAAAAAAAAAAAAGAAAAAGAGCACTCCCATTGTGTAGATGAGTAAACTGAGTCACAGAGGCATTAAGGAAGTGACTATTAAGTGAACGAGATGCTTTATGGTGAGCGTATTTATGGACACAGTAAAATTTGCAGAAATGGCACTATCTGTAGATTGTTGGTGAAAAAGCTCAATGTCAACTCCATCTATTAGGAAAAAAACAAAATTATGTGTGATACTTAGATCTACCAAGCAAAGTCTGTCTTGTTTTACCTGTTTGCCTGCATTTAATTCAAAAGAAAAACTACACAGAAGGTGGAATCAACGTTCCCATTTTATAGATGAGGAAACTGAGGCCCAGAGGTATTAATGAAGTAACTAGAAAGTGAAAGAGATGCTTTTTGGTGAGTGTACAGTCTATACTTAGGAAACTTTGTGGGAAAGTGCATTGTCGGTCCAGATCATTGGGGGAAAATCTAGATTTCAACTCATTCTTCCCCCCCAAAAAACAAACAAACAAAATTAAGTGTGTTACTTCGACTGCTAAGCAATGTCCTCGGTGTTTAGATGGTCCGCTTCATTTAATTGAAAACAAAATCTATGAGGAAATTGTTATCAATATTCCCATTTATACTTCAGGAAGCTGAGGCATTAATGAAATTGTTAGTAAGTAAGAGAGATGCTTTTGCTAACCGTATTTATCTATAGTTAATAAACTTTATGGGTAAGGCCTCATCTATCTAGAATGTTTAGGGGAAAAACTTGATTTCAATTCTATTAAAAAAAACCAATTAAGTATGTTACTTAACTCTACTAAGCATGTCCTCAGTGTTGTACATGCTCTGCTTCATTTATTTTTTTAATTTAAATTTATTTATTTGATTTGAGGCTAATTGCTTTACCAAAAAAATGCACGAGGAAGCTGTTATTAACATTCCCATTTTATAGATGAGGAAACTGAGACACATAGATAATACTGTCGTTACTAGTTAGGGAAATACATGCTTTTTGTTGAGCGTGTTTATCTATTTAGTAAACTGTGTGGGAAAGGGCATTGTCTGGCTAGAATGTTGGGGAAAAAACCCAATTTCAATTCTCTGTATTAAAAAAAAAATTAAGTGAGTTGCTTAGATCTTCTAAACAATGTCCTGGTTGTTTTGCATGCTTCTCTTCATTTAATCAAAAAGAAAATCTACAAGTAAAGTGTTATCAACATTCCCATTTTATATATGAGGAAACTGAGGTGCAGAGGCTTTAAGCAAGTAATTAGCGGGTGAAAGATGATGTATGGGTGAGCCTATTTATCTATACTTAATAAACGTTGTTGACAAGGGCATTGTCTGTTCGATTTTGGGGGAAAAGAACTCAATTTCAATTCTCTTTTAAAAAATTGAGTATGTTACTTAACTCTACTAAGCATGCCCTGTGTATTTTACATGCTCTGTTTCATTTAATGAAAAACAAGAATCAGTAAGGTAAACGAAAATCTACAAGGCTGTGGGGTAAAAATAAAGATTTTAACACTCTTAAAAGAAAAAAACCAATATTATGTATGTTAGTTAGATCTCCTAAGCAATGGTGGGTGTTTTAGACATTAAGCTTCATTTAATTCAAAAGAAAATCTACGAGGAAGGTGTTGTGTTGTCAATACTCCCATTTTACAGATGAGGAAACTGAGGCACAGAGGCAGTAATGATGTTACAAGAAGTGAAATGGATGATGTCTTTGATAGTGTATTTATCTACACTCAATAAAGTTTGTGGAAAAGGGCACTGTCTATCTATATTGTTGGAGACAAAATTGCTATTTCCACTCTCTCTTCTAAAAAAAGAAATGAAATCTTTTTCTTAGATCTACTAAATAACATCCTGGATGTGTCATGTGGTCTGTTTCATTTAATTAAAAAAAAAAAAAAACAGAGCAGACCAGTTTTATAGATGAGTAAACTGAGGCACAGTGGCATTAAGGAAGTGACTGATAAGTGAAAGAGATGCTTTATGGTAAGTGTACTTATGGACACAGTAAAATTTGCAGAAATGGCACTATCTGTAGGTTGTTGGTGAAAAAAGCTCAATGTCAACTCAATCTATTAGGAAAAAAACAAAATTAGGTATGATACTTAGATCTACCAAGCAAAGTCTGTCTTCTTTTAGCTGCTTGCCTGCATTTAATTCAAAAGAAAAACTACACAGAAGGTGGAATCAACGTTCCCATTTTATAGATGAGGAAACTGAGGCCCAGGGGTATTCATGAAGTTACTAGAAAGTGAAAGAGATGCTTTTTGGGAGTGTACAGATCTATACTTAGGAAACTTTGTGGGAAAGTGCATTGTCAGTCCAGATTATTGGGGAAAAATCTAGATTTCAACTCATTCTTCTGAAAGAAAAAACAAAATTAAGCATGTTACTTAGACTGCTAAGCAATGTCCTCGGTGTTTTAGACAGTCTGCTTCATTCAATTGAAAACAAAATCTACAAGGAAATTGTTGTCAGTATTCCCATTTATACTTCAGGAAGCTGAGGCATTAATGAAATTGTTAGTAAGTGAGAGAGATACTTTTGCTAACCATATTTATCTATATTTAGTAAACTTTGTGGGTAAGGCCTCATCTATCTAGAACGTTTAGGGGGAAAACTTGATTTTAATTCTATTAAAAAAAAAAACCCAATTAAGTATGTTACTTATCTCTACTAAGCATGTCCTCAGTGTTTTACATGCTCTGCTTCATTTATTTTTTTTAATTTCAATTTATTTATTTAGGTTTGAAGCTTTATTTACAAAGAAAATGCACGAGGAAGGTGTTATCAACATTCCCATTTTATAGATGAGGAAACTGAGAGAGACATTACTGTCATTACTAGTTAGGGAAATACATGCTTTTTGTTGAGCGTGTTTATGTATTTAATAAACTGTGTGGGAAAGGACATTGTCTGGCTAGATTGTTGGGGGAAAAAACCCAATTTCAATTCTCTGTACTAAAAAAAAAATTAAGTGAGTTGCTTAGATCTTCTAAGCAATGTGATGGTTGTTTTGCACTCTCGTGTTCATTTAATCAAAAAGAAAATCGATGAGTAAAGTGTTATCAACATTCCCATTTTATATATGAGGAAACTTAGGTGCAGAGGCTTTAAGAAAGTAATGAGTAGGTGAAAGATGATGTATCAGTGAGCCTATTTATCTATACTTAATAAACTTTGTTGATAAGGGCATTTCGTTAGATATTTGGGAAAAAAACTCAATTTCAATTCTCATAAAAAAATTGAGTATGTTACTTAACTCTACTCAGCACGTCCTATGTATTTTACATGCTCTGTTTTTTCATTTAATGAAAAATAAGAATCCATAAGATAAAAGAAAATCTACAAGGCTGTGGGGTAGAAATAAAGTTTTTAACACTGTTAAAAGAAAAAAAAAAAAAAAACAACCAATATATTGTGTGTTAGTTAGATCTCCTAAGCAATGGAGGCTATTTTACATGTTAAGCTTCATTTAATTAAAAAGAAAATCTATGAGGAAGGAGTTGTCAATATTCCCATTTTACAGATGAGGAAACTGAGGCACAGAGGCAGTAAGTCAGTTACAAGAAGTGAAACGGATGATGTCTTTGAGAGTGTATTTATCTACACTCAGTAATACCGGGGTCCAGCCCCATCAGGATCTAGGGATACCCTCAGGATGAACGGCGTCGGCAAGAGAGATGAAAGTAAAAGGAGAGAGAAAGAGGCTGATATTCTTTGGCGCCCAATATGGGGCAAAGATTCAGAGCACCTTTGCTCTGGAGTGAAGACGCAGAGCACCTTTTCGATTGGGTCTTAGAAGCCTGGGCAGAAAAGTGAACTCAGAGAGCCTCTGTGCTCCAGGGAATCAGCCTGAAAAAAAGAGATAGAGAGAGAAAGAGAGAGAAAGAAAGAGAGAAAGAATGACACGGGGAGGCCAAGCTCTGATGAAGCCAGGTCTGCAGCTTTATTTTTAAAGGGAGCTTTTATGCCCTGAGTCACACATTTCCAGACATGAAAGATACAAAGTCATGTAGAGTCAGCTCAACATTAGAGCAGTTTGACCTTCATTGGCACCAGGATGTTTTCTGCATACCTTTTCATTTACAAGGGTCTTTGTGTTATGTACATTATCTTTTGGCCCAGAGGCCTATTAACATTTTGTGACTCTTTCTTGATAAAGGTTTGTCAACCAGAAAACCTGCTTTCCCTTTATCTTTCCGGTCTGCAGTCCCCCTCAGGAAACAGAGCTACATTCTTATGGAGCAAAGGTGCAGTGTGTTACAACAAAGAAAGAACATATTAACTCAAGGGTCTTATGTTGTTCATTCCAAGGCTACTGCTTGTTTTTCTTGCATACCAACTATACTAGCTAATGCACTCCCAGGCGCACATTGGGTAAAGACCAGGAAACTCAGTAACAAACATTGCCTCAACATTGCTGTATTGTTTAATAAAGCTTTTTTAGCGCTCGAAGGTTATGCTTGGGGTGTTGTGAACAATCATGTGTGTTACTTACAAGAGTGTGGATAAACCTGCCAAGCAAACTAAAATACTAACAGAGGGGTTAAAGTTAAAATACTCCTTTTAAGACCAGGACACTTATCAACTAGATCCTTAAGTTGATTTTCTTCAGAGAAAGGTGGTCGGAGTTAGCACCCTGTTAATGTCAGAAGAGTTGGTGAAAAGCATAATATAGTAAACGGTAGACAGACAGACTTTGGTTTCGGGGTCGATGCTCGAGCAGGTCCAGGGAGTCCCTCGAGTCCTGATCCGCCTTGCCTGTCAGGTCTCCTCCGCGTGACCTTGTCATGGGTGGGATTTCCTGTGTTGGCTCCCGACACAATAAACATTGTGGGAAAAGGCACTGTCTATCTAGATTGTTGGAGGAAAAAACTCAATTTCAACTCTCTCTTCTAAAAAAAAGAAATGAAGTATTTCACTTAGATCTACTAAGTAACATCCTGGATGTGTCATGTGGTCTGTTTCATTTAATTAAAAACAAAGAGCACTCCCATTTTGTAGATGAGTAAACTGAGGCACAGAGGCATTAAGGAAGTGACTATTAAGTGAACGAGATGCTTTATGGTGAGCGTATTTATGAACAGAGTAAAATTTGCAGAAATGGCACTGCCTGTACATTGTTGATGAAAAAAGCTCAATGTCAACTCCATCTATTAGGAAAAAAACAAAATTATGTGTGATACTTAGATCTACCAAGCAAAGTCTGTATTGTTTTACCTGCTTGCCTGCATTTAATTCAAAAGAAAAACTACACAGAATGTGTAATCAATGTTGCCATTTTATAGATGAGGAAATTGAGGCCCAGAGGTATTAATGAAGTTACTAGAAAGTGAAAGAGATGCTTTTTGGTGCGTGTACAGATCTATACTTAGGAAACTTTGTGGGAAAGTGCATTGTCGGTCCAGATTATTGGGGAAAGGTCTCTATTTCAAATCATTTTTTGAAAACAAAACAAAACAAAATTAAGTGTGTTACTTAGACTGCTAAGCAATGTCCTTGGTGTTTTAGAAGGTCTGCTTCATTTAATTGAAAATAAAATCTACGAGGAAATTGTTGTCAATATTCCCATTTTTACTTCAGGAAACTGAGGCATTAATGAAATTGCTAGTAAGTGAGAGAGATGCTTTTGCTAACCTTATTTATTAGTATTTAATAAACTTTGTGGGAAATGGCCTCTTCTATCTAGAATGTTGGGGGGAAAACTTGATTTCAACTCTGTTAAGAAAAAACCCCCAAAAAGTATGTTACTAAACTCTACTAGGCATGTCTTCAGTGTTTTACATGCTCTGCTTCATGTAATTACTAAGAAAATGTACGAGGAAGGTGTTATCAACATTCCCATTTTATAGATGAGGAAACTGAGATACAGAGACGTTACTGTCGTTACTAGTTAGGGAAATACATGCTTTTTCTTGAGCGCGTTTATCTATTTATTAAACTGTGTGGGAAAGGGCATTGTCTGGCTAGAATGTTGGGGAAAAAACCCAATTTCAATACTCTGTATTAAAAAAAAATTAAGTGAGTTGCTTAGATCTTCTAAGCAATGTTCTGGTTCTTTTGCACGCTCCTCTTCATTTAATCAAAAAGAAAATCGACAAGTAAAGTGTTATCACATTCCCATTTTATATATGAGGAAACTGAGGTGCAGAGGCTTTAAGCAAGTAATTAGTAGGTGAAAGATGATGTATCGGTGAGCCTATTTATCTATACTTAGTACTAAGTAAATATAAAGTATATTTATCTATACTTAATAAACTTTGTTGATAAGGGCATTGTCTGTTAGATTTTGGGGGAAAAAAACTCAATTTCAATTCTCTTAAAATAATTAAGTGTGTTACTTACCTCTACTAAGCATGTCCTGCGTATTTTACGTGCTCTATTTCATTTAATGAAAAACAAGAATCAGTAAGGTAAAAGAAAATCTACAAGGCTGTGGGGTAAAAATAAAGATTTTAACACTCTTAAAAGAAAAAACACAATATTATGTATGTTAGTTAGATCTCCTAAGCAATGGTGGGCGTTTTACACGTTAAGCTTCATTTAATTCAAAAGAAAATGTAAGGGGAAGGTGGTGTCAATATTCCCATTTTACAGATGAGGAAACTGAGGCACAGAGGCAGTAATGCAGTTACAAGAAGTGAAACGGATGATGTCTTTGAGAGTGTATTTATCTACACTCAATAAACTTTGTGGGAAAGGGCATTGTCTATCTAGATTGTTGGAGAAAAAAACTCAATTTCAACTCTCTCTTCTAAAAAAAAGAAATGAAGTATTTCACTTAGATCTACTAAGTAACATCCTGGATGTGTCATATGCTCTGTTTCATTTAATTAAAAACAAAGAGCACTCCCATTTTGTAGATGAGTAAACTGAGGCACAGAGGCATTAAGGAAGTGACTATTAAGTGAACGAGATGCTTTATGGTGAGCGTATTTATGGACACAGTAAAATTTGCAGAAATGGCACTGTCCATAGATTGTTGGTGAAAAAAGCTCAATGTCAACTCCATCTATTAGAAAAAAAAAAAAAAAACTAGGTATGATACTTAGATCTACCAAGCAAAGTCTGTCTTCTTTTACCTGCTTGCCTGCATTTAATTCAAAGAAAAACTACACAGAAGGTGTAATCAATGTTGCCATTTTATAGATGAGGAAACTGAGGCCCAGAGGTATTAATGAAGTAACTAGAAAGTGAAAAAGATGCTTTTTGGTGAGTGTACAGATCTATATTTAGGAAACTTTGTGGGAAAGTGCATTGTCGGTCCAGAATATTGGGGGGAAATCTCGATTTCAGCCCATTCTTCTGAATGGAAAACAACAACAACAACAACAACAACGTTAAGTGTGTTACTTAGACTGCTAAGCAATGTCGTCGGTGTTTTCGATGGTCTGCTTCATTTAATTGAAAACAAAATCTACGAGGAAATTGTTGTCAATATTCCAATTTATACTTCAGGAAGCTTAATGAAGCTTATACTTCAGGGATTAATGAAATTGCTAGTAAGTGAGAGAGATGCTTTTGCTAACCGTATTTATCTATATTTAGTAAACTTTGTGGGAAAGGGCATTGTCTATCTAGAATGTTTGGGGGAAAAACTTGATTTCTATTCTATTAAACAAAAAAACCCAAATGAAGTATGTTACTCTACTAAGCATGTCCTCAGGGTTTTACATGCTCGCCTTAATTTAAGTAGAAAGAAAATGCACGAGGAAGGTGTTATCAGCATTCCCATTTTATAGAGGAGGAAATTGAGACACAGAGACATTACTGTCGTTACTAGTTAGGGAAATACGTGCTTTTTGTTGAGCGTGTTTATCTATTTAGTAAACTGTGTGGGAAAGGGTATTGTCTGGCTAGATTGTTGGAGGAAAATCCCAATTTCAATTGTCTGTATTAAAAAAAAAATTTGAGTTGCTTAGATCTTCTCAGCAATGTCCTGGTTGTTTTGCACGGTTCTCTTCATTTAATCAAAAAGAAAATCAACAAGTAAAGTGTTATCAACATTCCCATTTTATATTTGAGGGAACTGAGTCGCAGAGGCTTTAAGCAAGTAATTAGCAGGTGAAAGATGATGTATGGGTGAGCCTATTTATCTATACTTAATAAACGTTGTTGACAAGGGCATTGTCTGTTCGATTTTGGGGGAAAAGAACTCAATTTCAGTTCTCTTAAAAAAATTAAGTATGTTACGTAACTCTACTAAGCATGTCCTGCGTATTTTACATGCTCTGTATCATTTAATGAAAAACAAGAATCAGTAAGGACAAAGAAAATCTATGGTCTTAAGATTACTTACGGTCTTCTCTGGTGGTCCGGTGGTTAAGAATCCACTTTCCAATGCAGGGGATGCAGGTTTGATCTCTGGTCAGGGAACTAAGATCCTGCATGGCTCGGAGCTACTTAGCCACATGTGGCCACAACTACAGAGCCCGTGTGCCTTTATGAATTATCCCACATGCCGCAACTAAGACCTGACATAGCCAAATAAATAAATAAATAAGTAACTATTTTTTAAAAGATTACTTCACAGTCATGAATCATGTGCACAGTATCCACCAACGGCCAATAAGAGGCCAGTAACTGTCCTGAGCTGACTAAGACACTGGGGCTCCCTGGTTCATCTCCAGATTCACCAGCAAAGGTGAAATCCAGGGCCATCACCATGCAGACTCTAGTGGGACTCTGCCAGGTTCCTCATAATCTGCTTCCTGACCCCAGATTAGAGTTCCTTAGCGGGGATAGCCCATGAATCTCCCTTGAGGCCCTGGGATTGAGTGAGTAGACCCAGAGATGTCTTTGGGAAAGCCCTTGCCCAGATTGTCCAGAAGAGGGCACCTGAATACCATTTGTATGTTATTCTTTCCGTTGGTCTGTGCTGTGCTGAGTTGCTCAGTCCGGCCCTTTCCGAGCCCCCCAGGCTCCTATGTCCATGGGGATCCTCCAGGCTAGAATACTGGAGTGGGTTGCCATGCCCTCCCCCAGGGGATCTTCCCAACCAGGGATCAAACCCAGCCTCCCACATTGCAGATGGATTCTTTACCATCTGAGCAACCAGGGAAGCCCATGAATATTGGTATGGGCAGCCTATCCCTTCTCCAGGTTATCTTCCTGATCTAGAAATTGGTCTTGGGTCTTCTGCACTGCAGGTGGATTTCTATTACCAACTGAGCTACCAGGGAAGGCCCAACTTTTGCCACTTCTTCAGTAACTTTTTTTTTTTTTTTAATTCTGTGGCCAGGAAGAGGGGAAAATTCTGGTTTGGGGCCTGCTGTGGCACCAGAGGTTCATAGCAGTGGATCTGATGGGCTCTGTGGGATTCAGGCAAGTGAGCAGAACTGAGGCCAGTCTCCAGCATCAGCAGTATTCATAGCTCTGGAGTGCGTGTGCTCATCAGTGAGGGGCCATGCAAATCCTCCTTCTTTCTTGGCTGCCTGGCATTGACCCTAGTGAGGGAGAGCTCAAGACACATCAGTCCTTGTGGCACTGAGAAAATTCTCCTCGCTTCTGGGAAGCAGTGGGCTCTTTTTATCCCTCTACTTCTTTGTTCTGTCTGCTGTATTAGTGTCTTCATCATCTTCGTGGTAGCAAATGTTTATTGAACACCTACAGCTTGCCAGGTTTTCTTCTGAGTGCTCCACGTGAATCTCTTCATCTCCTTTTCAGCTCTATGAACTAACTACAATTAAGATCCCGTTGTACGGATGAGGTTCAGAAAGCTGAACCAATCTGTTCAAAGTCACAGAGCCAGTCCATTGCAGAGCTCTGATTTGATTCTGAGTCCAGAGTTGGTCTTCTTCCTATGAAGCCAGCTGCCTCTCACACTTCCTCCTCCCCACCCACATGCCTCTCCCTCTCCAGGTCGGCTCAGCGGCATAGTCTCTGTGTGGGTCCTGGGTTTGCGTGCTGGCCTCCAGGCAGTGAGCTCAGAGATGGCACTTAGCCAAGCACTTCCCTTTCTTTGTTGGGACGGAGGCATTGTCTTAACAGGAGAAACCAACCACTCCATATACAAGCACCATGGTTAAGGGCAGGGGCTCCAAACCTTGGAGATTTCATAGGCTAGTAATATTAGTAAAATAAAACTGGGTTTGGACAGAAGTCATAATCTTTTCATTTTACCAATTAAGACCTTGTCATTCTCCTCTTCCTACTAATATTAATAGAGAAATAATATCTAAAGCTTATAGAGAAAGATTAGCATGTACCATATACTATTCTCAATCTTTCAATGAATTTCCTGATATTATCCTCACAAAAATCATATCCAGTAGGCATTGTCATTTTCCCCATTTTGGAGGCAAGGAAATTGACAAAAAGAAACGTTTTGTAACTTACTCCTGACTCTGCTGAAAACCATTATAGTTTATTGTCTCTCATCTGTGTTTGATCAAAGATATTTTTAAAAGAAACCATCAAAGTACTTCCCTGGTGGTCCAATGGTTAAGACTCTGCACTTCCACTGCAGGGGGCATGGGTTCAATTCCTGGTTGGGGAGCTAAGATCATGAGTGCCACAGGGTGTGGCAAAAAAAAAAAATAATAATAAAAGAAAAAAATTAACCATCAAGCACAGCCAGAGGCCCTGATCTCAGAATTTAGGAATAACCAACTAAAAGCACGGATGGTTCAGGGTTTGTCTTGGGCAAAGCAAATGCTGTCTCTCTCTCTCTCTCTCTCTCTCTCTTTTTGCAGTTTAATGTGAAAGTACTAATATGTGCTTTGAGAAGTAAACGTCTAGATAAATACTGAGACCTAAACCCAGTGACTGGCACATAAGAATACAGTACATACCAGCTGCGACGTTTATCATTGTAATTCCTTGTGGCACAACCCTGCAAACCAACCTCTTGCTGGGAGGAAACTGACCAAGGCAACTCTAGAGACTTCCTGTTACTGAGGTCAGGTAAGTTTCTGTAACTGACGACACCCTCCTTCCCTCAGCTGTCTCCAATTTCCCCTCCTTGAATGAACTGAAGCAGAGGAGTTTTACTTCCCATTGATTGATATTGCTGTTGCCATCAGTTCTGTTTAATTGCTCAGTCGAGTCGGACTCGTTGCAATTCATGGACTGCCGTAACCGGGCTTCCCTGTCCATCAAGAACTCCTGGGGCTTGCTCAAATTCATGTCCATCAAGTCGGTGATGTCCCCTTCTCCTCCTGCCTTCAATCTTTCCCAGCATCAGGGTCTTTCCAATGAGTCAATTCTTCCCATCGGGTGGCCAAAGTATTGGAGCTTCAGCTTCAGCATCAGTCCTTCCAATGAATATTGAGGACTGATTTCCTTTAAGATTGACTGGTTTGACCTCTTTGCTGTCCAAGGGATTCTCAAGAGTCTTCTCCAACACCACAGTTCAAAAGCATCAATTCTTCAGTACTCAGCTTTCTTCACAGGCCAACTCTCACATCCACATATGACTACTGGAAAAACCAGAGCTTTGACTAGATAGGTTAGGCAGCAAAGTAATGTCTCTGCTTTTTAATATGCTGTCTAGGTTGGTCAGCGCTTTTCTTCCAAGGAGGAAGCGTCTTTTAATTTCATGGCGGAAGTCACCATCTGCAGTGATTTTGGAGCCCCAAAAGATAAGTTTGTTACTGTTTCCATTGTTTCCCCATCTATGTGCCATGAAGTGATGGCATGCTCTTCCTTTTTTGATTGTTGAGTTTTAAGCCCGCTTTTTCACTCTCCTCTTTCACTTTCATCAAGTGGTCTTTAGTTCCTCTTCACTTTCAGCCATAGGGGTGGTCATCTGCATATTTGAGGTTATTGATATTTCTCCTGGCAATCTTGATTCCAGCTTGTGATTCATCCAGCCTGGCATTTCGCAGGATGTACTCTGCATATAAGTGAAATAAACAGGGTGACAATCTACTCGTTTCCCAATTTGGAACCAGTTTATTGTTCCATGTCTGGTTCTAACTGTTGCTTCTTAATCTGCCTACAGATGTCTCAGGAAGCAGGTAAGGTGGTCTGATATTCCCATCTCTCGAAGAATTTCCCACAGTTTGATGTGATCCACACAGTCAAAGGCTTTGGCATAGTCAATAAAGCAGAAGTAGATGTTTGTCTGGAATCCGCTTGCTTTTTCTATGATCCCACGGATGTCGGCAATTTGATCTCTAGTTCCTCTGCCTTTTCTAAATCCAGCGTGAACATCTGGAGGTTCTCAGTTCACATACGGTTGAAGCCTAACTTGGGGAATTTTGAGAAATACATTGCTAGCATGTGAGATGAGTGCAACTGAGTGGTAGTTGGAACACTCTTTTGCATTGCCTTTCTTTGAGATTGGAATGAAAACTGACCTGTTCCAGTCCTGTGGCCACTGCTGAGTTTTCCTAATTTGCGGGTGCATTCAGTGCAGCACTTTCACAGCATCATCTTCAGGATTTGAAATAGCTCAGCTGTTGCCATAGCAGAACTCAAACTTTCCATCTGAAAACCCTAGGAAACAGGGAGTCATAAACTCCTTCTGAGGCTTCTGCTGCAGCTGCTTGCAGGTTGGACGGCCACTCAGGTATTTATTTATTTTTCATTGAAGGATAATTGTTTTACAGGATTCTGTTGGTTTCTGCCCAACATCAACATGAATCAGCCATAGGTGTACGTATGTCCCCTCCCTCTTGAATCTCCTTCCCACTTCCCTCCCCATCCCACCCCTCTAGGTGGTTACAATGCCCCTGTTTGAGTTCCCTGAGTCATACAGCAAATTCCCAATGACTATCTACTTTACATATGGTAATATATGGTTCCATGTTCCTCTCTGTATGCATCATGCCTTCACTAAGGTATTGAGGGTTAGTAAGAGAGGGCTCCTCAAAAGTCATCGGCAGTGGTTCTCCCCATTCATCACCCAGACCCCAAACTTGACCATGCTCTTGACCTTTCACACCCATTCTGCCAAATAGCCTCTCATCAGGAAGGTAAAGGGAGAAAAGGAACTAGGAAAGGACAGGGCGTGCTGCTCTGCTAAGTCGATTCAGTCGTGTCCAACTCTCTGTGACGCCATGGACTGTAGCCCAGCAGGTTCCTCTGTCCATGGGATTCTCCAGGCAAGAATATTGGAGTGGGTTGCCATGCGTTCCTCCAGGGCATCTTCCTGAGCCAGGGATGGAACCCCAGTCTCTTGTGTCTCTGGGAGAGTTCTTTACCCCTAGCACCACCTGGGAAAGGCCCTTAGGAGAGAGGATCAAGAATGATTTCTCTCACTCATATGTGAGGATAAAATCCCAGCCTTTTCCTTCTCATGTTGGAGCACGGGGCTCCACGAGGGGGTTCTAAATAGGACCTTTCCATAAACAAACACCCTGCCTCATTGGCTTGGCCTTGGACGTCTTGGATTTGGCTCCAAGTCAATTCATCAAAAGCCATCCTTTTACCAAAAGTCAAGACACAATGACCAAATGAACAAGTGGGTCATTCTTTGAAGGATTAAGTTATTATATGTGACTAATGTGCCAGAGCTTACCAAACTTACTGACCTACCAAAAACTTTGTTGTTTTATGTATTTATTTCAACTTGCTACGTAACATACAAAAATGCACATATTTAATGTATATATTTTGACAAGTTTGGACATATATACTGGAGAAGACAATGGCACCCCACTCCAACTCTTGCCTGGAAAATCCCATGGAGCCTGGTAGGCTGCAGTCCAAGGGGTTGCTAAAAGTCGGACACGACTGAGTGACTTCACTTTCACTTTTCACTTTCGTGCATTGGAGAAGGAAATGGCAACCCACTCCAGTGTTCTTGCCTGGAAAATCCCAGGGACGGGGGAGCCTGGTGGGCTGCCGTCTATGGGGTCACACAGTTTCGGACATGACTGAAGAGTCTTAGCAGCAGTAGCAGTAGCAGGATATATGTACAAAACCATGATACCATCACAATGTTCTTATTTGTTTGAAGAGAAGAAATAATCTGTTTAAAATATTCTACTTATTTATTTTTCCGCGCTGGGTCTTTGCTGTGGCAGGAGAGATCTTCCATTTCCTTGCAGCGTGTAGGCTCTTTAGTTGCAGCATGTGAACTCTTAGTTGCTGGGTGTGGCATCCAGCTCCTTGACCAGTGTTCCAACCCTGGCCCCCAGCATTGGGAGTGCAGAGTCCCAGCCACTGAACCACCAGAGAAGTCCCAATGCTGTTATTTTTAAATCCAGAGTTTAATGCGGTTTTCTTTGGGCAAATTGGCATGGCCAAGGGCTGGAGAGAGCCAGTTCCATAAGGTTCTGGGCCTGGACACTCCCCCTCCCCATTCTTTAGTCCCTCCTTCCTCTGGGATAGGCAACTGGAGAAGACTCTCTTCCTCTGCCAGCAAATGATCCCCTCCCCCACCCCAACCCCCAGCTACAACCCCAACCCCCAACTTGGCTGATGGCCTGCTCCTTCTCCTCACATACCCTTTCCTGGGTGGTTTCTACCTGGGAATTCCATTTGAAGAAGAAAGGCAAGGTCTTCCTGCTTCTCTTAAATAATGTGATTATCCTGCATCAGTGCTCAGGGACCACCCCTCCTGGCTTGAGGCAGCACTCAACCAAGAGCCTTCTTTGCAGTATTAAATTAGCTGGAACCCAGGTTCTCCCCAGGATGTTGAAGGTGACAAAATATATCTGAAGGCCACATGATCAACTCTGAGCTGGGGAAGGAGGGCTAAGTTTTCCACCTCTGGGAGAGGGGAAATGTCTCACACTGGCCTAGACAGAGTTTCCTCTTGCATTTCCTCTACAGAGCCAGGAACTCCCCCTGCTGCTGGAGTGGTTTCCATCTGCGCCCCCACCCCACCCCGCATATCCTCCGCAAAAGGGAAGGTGGTGAACAGAACTGGGAGAGAACCAGATGAACACCCAGCTCCCTCTCCTCCATAAAGCCCTATGAGCAGCCCCTGTAAAAGTGGCCCTTGGGGTCCTTGCCTCTGGGAACACACTCTCCTTCCTTGGAGACTCAAGCGACCCGTCTTGCACATCTAGGTGGTCCCAGTGGTGCAGGGTGGGGGAAGGACGGGTGTTGGAGATGAGGGTGGAAGCGAATGGATGGGTCTCGGTACACCCCTCCTGGGCACCTGGGAAACTTCAGAGATGTGTGTGGCTTACTGATGGTGACTGTGGAGCAGCAGTTTCCATCAGATGCACTAACCCCATGTGACACACAGAACAAATATGCAGAGAATTCACTACTTTATTGAAAACACAGAAAACGGGCCCTAAAATAGTGGGTCAGTGACTCAGCATGTGTATGTAAGACACTTGGCAGGCACTTGGCGGGCCCTGTGTGCTTGATGCTGAGGTATCGGAACTTCAATCTGGCTCAAAGGCACTTTCGACAAAGCTGTCATGGAGACCATTCAAGAGGAAACGGGGCTACAGAAAGGCCACCGGTGGTAGGGGACCAGGCAAGGCCGTGAGGGCAGCCGGAGTGAATGGAGGCTGGTAGAATCCAGGGCAGAGGAGGCAGAAACAGAAGGGGTAAGGGCAGCATGGGCATCAAGGGTGGCACGGGTGGCATCAAGGGGGGCACGGGCGGCAAGGGCATCACGTCCAGGGGTATCGGCTCCAGAGGGACCCAGACCCAATCCGGCTCCTGAACGAGGACGGTGTTGCAGGGTCCACCCCTGTTGCTGACCACACGGTGGGCCGGGAGCAGGGGCGGCGCATCTCTGAACCTCAGTGCTCTCTGATATTTCCTCCACTTGGCCCTTCTATGATTAAACCACACCTCCAGTCAGAGAGAAAAAGGGGGCTGGGTTAGTACATGGACCAGTTAATGTCAGACAGGAAAAAACGGAGCAGGGAAATCTTGGTGACTTGAAGATGGGAAACTACACCAGGAGAAGAAGCTATTTCCTTCTGGTTAAAATTTTTTAGGACATTTACTTAAAGGCCCTCCCATCAGCCCCCCTACCCCCCACCCCCAGCAAGTGAGCACTGATGATGTGCCTGGCTCTGGACTGGCTTCTCGCCTTGTCTCTCCTCCCACCTATTACTATTCCTGCCACTAACGCCACTCACTAGGCAGGCGCACCTTCGTGGTGGGGGAAGTTGAGCACATGATAAAGTGGGTGCCTTTTAAAATCATACTGAGAGGAACGGGACCCATTTTGAATGACCCATCTTTGGTGCACAGTAAATAATCAATAGGCACGGGCTGGGTTTGTAAATAAAAGCTGTCCTCAGGGACTGCTGCGACGGTTATAGAGACGGAGCTGGTGTTGCCAGTGAGGTTTGGTCGTGGGGGCCCAGGGACTCTGTGGCTCGTCTGCTGACACCAGTGGAGTGGAAGCCCTGGACACAGCCTCAGTACCAGACTGCAGATCACAGAGGTTTAGACTGCTGCTGCTTAGTGGCTTCAGTCCGTCCGACTCTGGGCGACCCTATGGACTGCAGCCTGCCAGGCTCCTCTGTCCGTGAAACAAAGTCGGCCCAAAGTGACTAACATTCTTAAAATCTCGGCCGGCCAAGAGATGGCGGGGAGGACGCAACCACTGTTGCCTTTCTCAGCTCTGCACTCTCCACCCTGCCCCGCCCTCCAAATTTGCCCAGGCTCAGGACCCAGTCAGCTCCCTCTGCTCTGGGTGCGGCTGCAGGACCTTGGACCAGAGTCTCTCATGCCCCATAGCCCTGCTCTCTAGGCGCTGCCTCTCAACCAGGAGAGCCTCATTGTCCCCTCAGGATTAAGGCAAGAGCATGCAACCTGCATATTAGGAAGAGAATTGATAAACACGTAGGTCAGGATTCACCAAATGGCTCCTTCCGAAATATGAGCCAACTTTCAACAACTGAAAGAAAAACCTGTGCTGTGGGTGCCACTGCTCCCTCAGCATCCCACTTGTTGGAATTACATCATATTTAATGTTTTTGGATGTTTTCACTCTGCAAGTTTTACATGAAACCAAAGGCCTCCTCTCTCTATCGCCTCATTTTTCCTCTCCCATCTTAGTATCTGGGCCCTTCTGATGCATGAATAGGTAGTCTTAAGGAGCCACATTAATAAAGCTCACTTTGGAGGCGGGGGGATAGAGTGTACCAGGGATCAAATCTGCATAAAGATAAACAAAATGCAAAACTGGCTAACTGAAGTGCTGGCGGCTACTACTTCCATATTCCCTGTATTGCTTTCATAGAGTAACTCTTGCTGTATGTGAAAACAAGGGGAGGTGTGCATTAAATATTTCTTTGGGAAGTTCGTGCCATAGAATTTGGAAATAGATGGGAACATTCTCTCTTTTCCCTTATTTGTTTCCTGTGGGTCCTGTTCCCCTTCAGAACTCCATTAAGAGACCACTATGTAAACCCTGGAGAAGCATGTCACCAGGTTTTCTCTCCCAGTGAGCTTGCTTTGCCTTCATGAGAGAGCAGAGGACGGGGCCTCCCAAGCCCTGGCCAGACCTGACTGTGAGCCCAGCCCCTGGCCTTAGGCTCCCAGCCTTGCTTTGCAGACCCCCACCCCCACCCCCACCCACATCCCCACCCCCACCCCCACCCCGACCAGGTCTGCAGCCCGCATCCTTCACTGCCCTCACACAGGGGCTCGGCAGCAAAGCGAATAATAAAACCTTCCTGATTTTTCTTCCTTCCTTTCTTAATTTTCTACTTTGAAAAAATATTCCCTTGATACAACTTACTCTGTTCAAAGAACAAATATTCAGTTTCTGTGCCTGGAGGTACCAAGTAAATGGGCAAATACTTCAAATTAACACAAGTAAACTACTGGCTGAGAGCCATGGACCATGGGCCATCAGGGAGAAATTCTTCAAAACCAATCCCTGAAAACAGTATGAAAAGGGCAGAAAAAAATCCTTACACATTAGAAATTGCTCAAAATAATATTCACTCATACATCTGGTAGTTTCATAATGTTACATATATGCAGTATCTCCAATAAATATAGTAATAATGCCCAATTTTCAAAGACTCAACTTAAAATATATATATATATATATATTTCAACAAATTCCTAAGGGTTGCAAACCTTTCCTTCATCTCCAACATAATGCACAACCTTCTATGTTAGCAATGTTTTCAGGCTGCACTTCAAACAATTTGAGAAAATTAAAATTTACAGCTGAAACTCTACACTGTTGTGAGTGTGAGTATGTGTGTGCTCAGTTGTGTCTGACTCTTTGCAACCCCACAGAGCCTGCCAGGCTCCTCTGTCCACGGTATTTTCCAGGCAAGAATACTGAAGCAGGTTGCCATTTCCTACTCCAGGAGGTCTTCCTAAAATAGGGATGGACCCCACGTCTCTTGTGTCTCCTGCGTTGCTCTACCAAACACACAAAAACAACAGCAGGAGGATCCGGCACTTGGGATTTTAAATCATGCCCCTCCCCATCAGTCTCAGCTAAACTAAACGTACATTTGTTGCTCATATGTTGCGTCCTGAGGTGAATTATTCCCTTATCGAAATGCCTAAATATTTGAAAATTCACTCCTTGCAGAAAGAGCTCATGCCTGGCTTAAATATTTTAAATAATTTACTATACATGGACCCCCTTGCATGCTTACTCACTCAGTCGTGTCTGACCCTTTGTGACCCCATGGACTGTAGCCCACCAGGGCCCTCTGTCCATGGGGATTCTCCAGGCAAGAATATTGGAGTGAGTTGCCACTCAAGGGGTGGACCCCCTTAAAACCCAGCTATTTGGTGCATTACTTTGAATAATTCCCAAGTCAGACTCAGTCCCAACATGAGTCCACAGAGAATTGCCCCCTAAAGGATATCAGTGTTAGAAAGAGTTTACTTTACTGAAGAGGTATCTATTCTGGCCCCAAAGTCCAGAAGTTCCAATCTTACTTTCCAAACATAGTGAAGGCTACAAAAACAAACCAATCTGAGAATGTCCAGGACAAGGTATCCAGTTCCCGAAGTGGGTTTTAGAATGGCTGTTACGCCAAACTGCTTTTTTCCAGTTTACTCACCTGCATTCTATCTTCAGTCACTCCCATGCGTCTTGCAAGCTCCTGTCTGAGGGGGAAGAATTACAAATATTCAGCACTTGACATTATGCATGAAATGAAATGTATGTTGTACATTTCTCACTATTTAAGATATTTACTCAGAGAGTAGCCAAGATAACAGCATAAGAAAACTCTGAGCTTACTTCCTCCCTTGGGCACACCAAAATTACAACTATATACAGAGAAGTTATTGATGAGAATGACCTGAAAGATGAGCAGACAAGATCTTCCACAACTACAGATATGAAGAAGGAGACACAATAAGATGGACAGGAAGGGTGGAGAAGGGGTATAGTCAAGACTCACACCCACAGGTCGGCAACCCATATGTCCTGGGCTTAGTCGCTCAGCTGTGTCCCACTCTTTGGGACGCCATGGACTGGATCCCACCAGGCTCCTCTGTC
Organism: Bos grunniens; assembly: GCF_055505025.1. NCBI lineage: Eukaryota > Metazoa > Chordata > Mammalia > Artiodactyla > Bovidae > Bos > Bos grunniens. Next base: position 142,104,614 of record NC_141194.1, read on the forward strand.
CATGGGGATGCTCCAGGCAAGAAAACTGGATTGGATTGCCAAGCCCTCCTCCAGGGGATCTTCCCAACCCAGGAGTCAAACCCAGGTCTCCTGCATTGCAGGTGGATTCTTAACCATCTGAGCCACCAGGCAACCAGTATGCAGGAGGATAGAAGTCAATGGCAACCCACTCCAGTATTCTTGCCTGGAGAATCCCATGGACGGAGAAGCCTGGTAGGCTACAGTCCACAGGGTCCCAAAGAGTCGGACACGACTGAGCGATGTCACTTACTTACTTACTTAATTATAATTGAAGAGATTCACCACAAAAAGCAAGGTGTCTGAGCACACTAGATTTCCTAGCCTGGGGTCCTGAGCTGGGAAGATAAGCCCTCGGAACATTTGGCTTTGAAGGCCAGCAGGGCTTCCTTTCAGGAGACCCAGGAGCTGTGAGAAACTGAGACTCCACTCTGAAAGGGTGAACCCCAAATGTCACATGCTCCGGGATCCAGGGCAGAAGCAGTGATTTGAAAGGAGCCTCGATCAGACCTACCTGTTGATCTGGAGAATCTCCTGAAGAGGCAAGAAACAACTACAGCTTACCCTGGGGACACAGATGCTGGCAGCAGCCATTTTAAGGTGTTTGTTGGACCGTGAGCACTCTGCTGCTGGCAAGGGCCAGTTTGAAATCCTCCCTCTAGATTATTAGTATTGTGACCCAGCCCTCCCCCCAGTCTATTGGCACTAATCCTGGCACACCCCAAACCAAGCCGCTAGCCAGGCAGGGTCACAGCCTCACTCAGCAACAAGTCATTTGCCATAGGAGCTTCTGAGTCCCCAGTCACCCAAGAACCACGCTTGCCCACCAGAGGTCCCAGGACCCAGCCCCAAACACCGGTGGGCCAGCAGCCTATGCACTAGGCAATGCCTGGTAACCACCAGACCAGGGGTCCACCCATGGTACTCAGCCCACCACAATGGAAGGGCTCATGCAGCCCATATAGAAAGCACTCCTGGAGCATATAGCTCTGATGACCAGAGGAAGTGACACAGTGTATTTAATGTGACCAAAGGGGGAAAATCTACAGCAAAGAATACTCTACCTGGAAAAGCTATCATTCAGAGTTGAAGAAGAGATAAAGACTTTTAGAGACAAGTTAAGTGTTCAACACCACAACACATGCTTTACAAGAAATGTTAAAAGAACTTGTCTAAACAAAAAATAAAAGGCTATTAACACAAATAAAAAAGAATAAAAAGTAAAGTTATACGCTTTTACACAGCAAAGGAAGCCATAAAGAAAACGAAAGTCCACAGGTTTACAAAATAGAACAAAGTATTCATGAATGATGCAATCGGCATGAGCTAAATTTTCAAAATATGCAAACAGCTCATACAACTCAATAACAACAACAAAAACAACCCAATCAAAAAAATGAGAAGACCTAAATAGACATTTCTCCAAAGAAGACATGTGTGCGTGTGTGGGCACATATGTGCTCTATCGTGTCCAACTCATTGTGAATGTATGGGACTGTAGCCCCAGGACAAGAATCCATGTGGTCACAAAGAGTTGGACACAAATGTGCGCACACACAGACGTGTCTTCTTTGGAGAAATCTCTGTTTTGGTCTTCTGCCCCTTTTTTGATTGGGTTGGGTTTTTGTTGCTGTTGTTATTAAGTTGTATGAGCTATTTCTGTAGTTTGGAAATTATGCCCAGACATTTTTTCATAGAAGTCATATAGATGGCCATCAAGCACATGAAAAGATTCTCAACAGTGCTCTTCCCACATCTGGGCATATATCTAGAAAAGAGCAAAATTCTAATTAAAAAAGATACACATACACCGATGTTCATAGTGGCACTGTTTACAACAGCTAAAACATGGAAGCACTCTAAGTGTTCATCAACAGATGAATGGATAAAGATGTGGTATGTATATACAATGGAATATTACTCAGCCATAAAAAGAAGGAAATTCTGCCATTTGTGACCATGTGGGTGCACCTGGATAGTGTTAGACAAAGTGAATTAATTCCAACAACGACAAACATTATAAGATACCTCTTACATTCAGAATCAAAAAAACAGTAAAATGAACTCTTTTACAAAACAGAAACAGACTCACAGAGGTAGAAAACAAATTTATGGTTACTGAGGAGAGGGAATAAATTGGGAGTTATGGGATTAACAGATGCACACAACCATACATAAAATAGATAAACAAGAAGGATTTACCGCATAGCACAGGGAAGGTTATTCAGTATCTTATAATAAACTGTAATGGAAAAGAATGTGGAAGAGAATACATATACAAACATATGTATATGTAAGCATAACCGAATACACTAGCTATATAAACCTCATGGTAACCACAAACCAAAAATCTATAATGGACACACATACAACAAAAGAGAAAGGAATCCAAACATTACACTAAAGAAAGCCATCAAATCACAAAGGAAGAGAGCAAAGAAGAAGAAAAGAACAAAAAGAAAAGAATTAACAAAATGGCAGAAAATATATACCTATCAATAATTACTTTAAATATACATGGAATAAATGCTTCAATTAAAACACACAGACTGGCTGACTGGACACAGAAACAAATCCCACATACACGCTGCCTACAGGAGTCTCCCTTCACATCTAAATACTCAGACAAAAAGTGAGAGGATGGAAAAAGGTATCCCATGCAAATGTAAATCAACAGAAAGCTGGGGTAGCAACACTTGTATCAGATAAACTAGTCTTTCAAACAGAGACCATAACAAGAGAGAGACATTACATAACGAACATAGAATCAACTCAAGAAGATGTAACAACTGTAAATATATAGGCACCCAACATAAGAGCACCTATGTTGAGTACAGTAGGTACTAACAAACATAAAGGAGAAACTGACAGTAAACATGATATTCAGGACTGTGACACCCCACTTACATCACCGGACAGATCATCCAGACAGAAAATCAATAAGAAAACACTGACCTCAAATGACATATTAGACTTAATGGACTGATAGAGCATCCCATCCAAAAGCAGCAAATACATGTTGACATTTTAGGAATGTCGACATTTTAGGAATCAGTGAACTAAGGTGGACTGGAATGGGTGAATTTAGCTTGGATGACCATTATATCTACTACTGTGGGCAGGAACCCCTTAAAAGAAAAGGAGTAGCCATCACAGTCAACAAAGGAGTCCGAAAGGAAGTACGTGGATTAAATCTCAAAAACAACAGAATGATCTCTGTTCATTCCCAAGGCAAACCATTCAATATCACAGTAATCCAAGTCCATGCCCTGACCAGTAATGCTGAAGAAGCTGAAGTTGAATGGTTCTATGAAGACCTACAAGACCTTCTAGAACTAACAGCCCAAAAAAAGATGTCCTTTTCATTATAGGGGACTGGAATGCAAAAGTAGAAAGTCAAGAGATACCTGGAGTAACAGTCAAATTTGGCCTTGGAGTACAGAATGAAACGGGGCAAAGGCTAACAGAGTTCTGCCAAGAGAATGCACTGGTCATAGCAAACACCCTCTTCCAACAACACAAAAGAAGACTCTACACATGGACATCACCAGATGGGCAATACCAAAATCAGACTGATTATATTCTTTGCAGCCAAAGACAGAGGAGTTCTATACAGTCAGCAAAACCAACACTGGGAGTTCACTGTGGCACAGATCATAAACTCCTTATTGGCAAATACAGACTTAAATTGAAGAAAGTAGGGAAAAGCACTACACCATTCAGATATGACCTAAATTAAATCCCTTACAATTATACAGTGGAAGTGACAAATAGATTCAAGGGATTAGATCTGATAGACAGAGTGCCTGAAGATCTATATGGACAGAGGTTCATGATATTGTACAGGAGGCAGGGATCAAGATCATCCCTAAGGCAAAAAAATGAAAAAGGCAAGATGGTTGTCTGAGGAGGCCTTAGAAACAGGCTATGAAAAGAAGAGAAGGGAACGGCAAAGGAGAAAATGAAAGATATACCCATTTGGATGCAGAGTTCCAAAGAATAGCAAGGTGAGATAAGAAAGACTTCCTCAGCAATCAATGCAAAGAAATAGAGGAAAACAATAGAACTGGAAAGACTAGAGCTCTCTTCAAGAAAATTAGATGGGGCGGTCCTAAGATGGAGGAGGAATAGGACGGGGAGACCATTTTCTCCCCCACAAATTCATCGAAAGAACATTTGAGAGCCGAGCAAATTCCACAGAATAACTTCTGAATGCTAGCAGAGGACATCAGGCACCCATAAAAGCAGCCCATTGTCTTCAAAAGGAGGTAGGACAAAATATAAAAGATAAAAAGAGAGACAAAAGAGGTAGGGATGGAGATCCGGCCAGGCAAGGGAGTCTTAAAAAAGAGAGAAGCTTCAAAACACCAGGAAATACTCTCTCCGGCGGGTCTGTGGCGAGCCTTGGAATCTCAGAGGGCAAAATAACCGGGAGGAAAAATAAATCAATAATCAAAACCCACAGATTATGTGCCCAACAGCAACTCCCAGCAGTGCAACAGCCTAGATGCTCACATCCCCCACTAGCAAGCAGGGGAGGGACAGGGAGGAGTGGGCACCAGATAACCACGATGGTGTGATCACTCACCTGGAGCCGGACATCCTGGAATGTGAAGTCAAGTGGGACTTAGGAAGCATCGCTTCCTACAAAGCTAGTGTAAGTGTTGGAATTCCAGTTGAGCTATTTCAAATCCTGAAAGATGATGCTGTGAAAGTGCTGCACTCAATATGCCAGCAAATTCGGAAAACTCAGCAGTGGCCACAGGACTGGGAAAGGTCCAATCCCAAAGAAAGGCAATGCCAAAGAATGCTCAAACTACCGCACAATTGCAGTCATCTCACACGCTAGTAAAGTAATGCTCAAAATTCTCCAAGCTAGGCTTCAACAGTGCATGAATGATGAACTTCCAACAAGAGATCAAAGAGCCAACATCCGTTGGATCATCAAAAAAGCAAGAGAGTTCCAGATAAACATCTATTTCTGCTTTAATGATTATGCTAAAGCCTCTGACTGTGTGGATCACAATAAACTGTGGAAAATTCTTCAAGAGATGGGAGTACCAGACCACCTGACCTGCTTCCTGAGAAATCCGTATGCAGGTCAGGAAGCAACAGTTAGAACTGGACACGGAACAACAGACTGGTTTCAAATCGGGAAAGGAGTTTGTCAACGCTGTATATTGTCACCCTGCTTATTTAACTTATATGCAGAGTACATCATGAGAAACACCGGGCTGGATGAAGCACAAGCTGGAATCAAGATCGCCAGGAGAAATATCAATAACCTCAGATATGCAAATGATACCACCTTTATGGCAGAAAGTGAAGAAGAAAGAAAGAGCCTCTTGAAGAAAGTGAAAGAGGAGAATGAAAAAGTTGGCTTAAAACTCAACATTCAGAAAATTAAGAACCTGGCATCTGGTCCCATCACTTCATGGCAAATAGATGAGGAAACAGTGCAAATGGTGGCAGACTTTATTTTTTGGGTCTCCAAAATCACTGCAGATGGTGATTGCAGCCATGAAATTAAAAGACGCTTGTTCCTTGGAAGAAAAGTTATGACCAACCTAGACAGCGTATTACAAAGCAGAGACATTACTTTGCCAACAAAGGTTCATCTAGTCAAAGCTCTGGTTTTTCCAGTAGGCATGTATGAATGTGAGAGTTGGAGGATAAAAGCTGAGTGCAGAAGAATCAATGCTTTTGAACTGTGATGTTGGAGAAGACTCTTGAGAGTCCCTTGGCCTGCAAGGAGATCCAAGCAGCCCATCCTAAAGGAAATCAGTCCTGAATATTCATTGAAAGGACTGATGCTGAAGCTGAAACTCCAATACTTTGGCCACCTGATGGGAAGAACTGACTCATTGGAAAAGACCCTGATGCTCGGAAAGATTGAAGGCAGGAGGCGACGGGGATGAAAGAGGATGAAATGGTTGGATGGCGTCACCGACTCAATGGACATAAGTTTGAGTAAATTCCGGGAGTTGGCGATGGACAGGGAGGCCTGGCGTACTGCAGTCCATGGGATTGCAAAGAGTCAAACACGACTTAGCAACTGAACTGAACTGAACAGAACACATTCTCATGTGCACACGGAACATTCTCCACAAAACAAGTCTCAGTACATTTAAGAAAACTGAAATGGTATCAAGCATCTTTTCCAACTACAATGCTGTGGGACTACAAATCAACTACAAGGAAAAAAGCTTAAAAAAACACAAACACATGGAGGCTAAACAAAATGCTACCGAACAATGAATGAGTCATTGAAGAAAAAAAAAAAAAAAAAAAACGGCAACAAACGAAAATGAAAACACAATAATCCAAAATCTATGAGATGCACTAAAAGCAGTTTTCAGAGGGAGGTTTGTAGTAATTCAAGCTTTCCTCAGGAAATAAGAAAAATCTCACATAAGCAACCTAACTGCACACCTAAAGGAACTAGAAAAAGGAGAACTAACAAAGCCCAAAGTTAGTACAAGGGGGAAATCACAAAAATCAGAGAAGAAATAAATGAAATATATTTTAAAATATATAAAATAGCAATGCAAATCAGAGTTGATTCTTTGAAAAGGTAAATAAAATTAATAAATCTTTAGCCAAACTCATCAAGAAAAAGAGGGTCCAAATCGATAAAATCAGAAATGAAAAAGAAAGTTACAATCAACACCACAGAAATACAAAGGATCATAAGAGACTACTATGAACAATTAATTAGACATCAGTAAAATGGATAACCTAGAAGAAATTAACAAATTCCTAGAAATGTCTAGTCTACCTAGACTGGAGCAAGAAGAAATAGAAAATTTGAACAGATCAATTACTAGTAATGAAACTGAATGGGAAAATTAAAAAGGATGTATTTATTTTACAGCAGCAGGAATATAGCCAATATCTTACAATAACTTTAAATGAAGAATAATCTATAAAAATTTTCAGTCCGTATGTTGCACATCTGAAACTAATAGAATATTTGAAATCAACTACACCTCAATAAAACAGACATCACTAATCACGAGAGAAATGCAAACCAAAACTACAATGAGATATCACCTCACACATGTCAGAATGGCTATCATCAAAAAGACTACAAATAACAAATGTTGGTAAGCTTGTGGAGAAAAGAGAACACTTGCACACTGTTGGTGGGAATGCAAATTGGTGCAGCCACTGTAGAAAACAGTATGGAGGTTTCTCAAAAAGTTAAAAACAGAACTACCGTATGACCCCGAAATTTCAATCCCGGGTATATATCTAAAAAAAAAGAAAAGCTAATCCCAAAAGATACATGCACCCCAATGTTCATACCAGCATTATTCACGACAGCCAAGATATGGAAGGAACGTTAAGTGTCCATCAACATAGGCATGGATAAAGAAGATATGGTATATACATACAACAGAATACTACTCAACATTAAAAAGAATGAAATTTTGCCATCTGCAACAACATGGATGGACTTGGAGGGTATTATGCTCAGTGAAATAAATAAGTAGGACAGAGAAAGGCAGATGGTGTATGATGCCACTTATATGTGGAATCTAAAACTGAAAACAAACTATTGAATATAACCAAAAAAGAAGCCTCACAGATATAGAGAATAACCTAGTGGTTACCGGTGAGGAGAGACAGGAGAGAGGGACAAGATAGGGGTAGTGGATTGATAAGTACAAACTACTATGTATAAAATAAATAAGCTACAAGGATACCTTGTACAGCACAGGGAATACAGCCAGTATTTCATAAGAACTATAGTGGAGTACAACCTTTAAAAATTGCAAATCACTATGTTGTACACCTAAAACATATAATATCGTATATCAACTATTCCTCAATTTTTTAAAAAAGATAACTTTAAAGTCTCCACCAAAAATCTATTAGAACTAATAAATGAATTCAGTACAGTTTCAGGATTCAAGATTAATATATAGAAATGTGCTGCTTTTTCTCTATACACTTAATAATAAGCTATCAGAGGAAGCAAGAAAACAATCCCATTTAAAATAGCATTAAAAAGAGTAAAATTTTAAATAGCATTATACCTAAGAATAATCTTAACCAAGGAGGTTTGGTTTCACCAAAGGAAGTGAAATAAACTTTCACCAAGTGAAAGACCTATACTCTGAAAACTATAAAACACTGCTGAAGGAATTTAAAAATTATACAAAGAAATGGAAAGATAATCTATGTTCTTGGATTGGAAGAATTAATATCGCTAAAATATCCATACAACCCAAAGCAATCTACAGATTTAATGCAAGCCCTATCAAAATACATGACAGGGAAGGAAATTTAAAAAAAGAGGGGCTATGTGTATATGTATAGCTCATTCATTTTGCTTTACTGGAGAAACTAATACAACATTGTAAAGCAACTATACTCCAATAAGAAATAATTAAAAAAACAAAAAGAACCTACAAAAAAGTGAAATACATGACATTGTTTACCCAACAATAAATTCACCCAAAGAATAAATAATCCTGAGATTTATGTGAAACCACAAAGGACCCCCAAATGGCCAAAGTCATCTTGAGAAAAAAGAACAAAGCTAGAGGTTTCACACTCCCTGGCTTCAGACTATACCACAAAGCTATAGTCATCAATGCACTTCCCTGGCAGTCCAGTGGTTAAGACACCTGACACTGCCCTTTCACTACAGGGGGCTTGGGTTCGATCCCTGGTCAGAGATGATTCTGAATGCCATGGGGTGTAGCAAAAAAAAACTCAATATGGTACTGGCATTAAAAACAGGCACACAGATCACGAGAACAGACTAGAAAGCTCAGAAATAAACCCAAGTACTTATCGTCAATTAATCTATGACAAAGCAGGTAAGAATATACAACAGGGAAAACAGTCTCTTCAGTAAGTGGTGCTAGGAATACTGCACAGCTGCATGTAAAAGAAATTAGAACATTTTCTCACAGAACATTAAAAAATAAGCTCAAAATGGATTAATGACCTAAATGTAAGCCTACCAGGCTCCTCCCTCCATGGGATTCTCCAGGCAAGAGTACTGGAGTGGGTTGCCATTTCCTTCTCCAGGGGATCTTCCCGACCCAGGGATCGAACCCAGGTCTCCCGCATTTCAGGCAGACGCTTTAACCTCTGAGCCACCAGGGAAGCCCAAATGTAAGACTAGATACTATGAAACTCCTAGAGGAAAACAGGCAGAACACTCTTTGACATGAATCACAGCAATACTTTTTGGGATCTGTCTCCTAAGGCCAAAAAAAAAAAAAAGCAAAAACAAACAAATGAGATCTAATTAAACTTAAAAGCTTTTTGCACAGCAAGGGAAACCATACACAAAACAAAAGGACAACCTACTGGATGGGAGAAAATTTTTGTAAAGGATATTACTGACAAGGACTTAATATCCAATTTTTACAAAAACAGGTCGGGCTTCCCTCATAGCTCAGTTGGTAAAGAATCCGCCTGCAATGCAGGCGACCCTGGTTCTATTCCTGGGTTGGGAAGATCTGCTGGAGAAGGGATAGGCTACCCACCCCAGTATTCTTGGGCTTCCCTTGTATGGCCCAGCTGGTAAAGAATCCACCTGCAATGCAGAAGACCTGGGTTCGAGCCCTGGATTGGGAAGATCCCCTGTAGAAGGCAAAGGCTACCCACTCTAGTATTCTGGCCTGGAGAATTCCATGGACTGTATAGTCCATGGGGTCACAGAGTCAGACACGACTGAGTGACTTTCACTCCACTTCATACAACTCAGTATCAAAAAACAAAGAACCTGATGCAAAAAATGGGCAGAAGACCTGAATAGACATTTTGCCAAAGAAGATACACAGATGGCCAACAGACATATGAAAAAAAAAAAAAAAGCTCAACACTGTTAATCGTCAGAGAAACGCAAATCAAAACCATAATGAGATCACCTCATACCTGTCAAATGGCTATCATCAAAAGGATAACAAATGTTGGCAAGGATGTGGAGAAAAGGGAATCCTACACTGTGGGAATGTAAACTGGTGCAGCCACTATGGAAAACAGTATGGAGGTTTCTCCAAAAGACTAAAAGTAGAACTATCGTACGATCCAGCAATTCCACTCTTGGGTAAATATCAAAGAAAACGAAAACAGTAATTCAAAATGATATTTGCACCTCAATGTTCACAGCAGCATTATTTACAACAGCCAAAATATGAAAGCAACCTAAGTGCCCAGTAACAGATACATGGATAAAGAAGATGTGGTATATATATATATATACATACAATGGAATACTTCTCAGTCATACAAATGAATGAAATTATGCTATTTGTAACAATGTGGATGGACCTAGAGAGTATTATGTTTAGTGAAATAAGTCAGACACAGAAAGACAAACACTGTATGATTTCACTTACATGTGGAATCTAATACATGAAACAAATGAACAAATGTAACTAAACAGAGACAAAATTATATATACAGAGAAAAAAAAAAAAACAAAAAACAGGTGGTTGTCTGAAAGGAGGGGTGGGGGGAGGAGAGAAATAGGTGAAGGAGATTAAGAGGTAAAAACTTCCAGTTGAAAAATAAATGAATAACTGGTATGAAATGTACAGTGTGGGGAATATAGTCAATAATTATAGAATATCTTTTATGGTGACAGACTCATGGTGATCATTTTTACATGTATAGAGATAATGAATCACTATGTTGTAGAACAGGAACTAACATACTGTTGTAGGTCAATTATACTTCAAAAGGAAACAAACTAAAAAAAGAGAGATTAGATTGGTGCTTACCAGAGGGAGTCAGGTGGGGGACCTGGGTGAAGGCAGTCAAAAGGTATAAATGAGATATAGGCAGTTCTAGACACCCAAATCAAGGGGCATCTTGAGTTTGACACTTGAGAAAGGGAGAAATTGGGCTGATTCTTAGAATTATCACACAGCAAAAGCCAACCGAACTTGGAGTAATCTGAACAAACTGAACAGAAAATACTGAGCCAAAGTTGATGCTATTCACCATCCCTTCTCAATAAATCATCTACCACCATGGAGGTTTCCATGATATGGTTTGCCTACAGCCTCTCCAATCAGTCCTTCTCTGTCTCTTGCAAATTTCTGTCACTCTTTCAATATGCCCTAGCTCAGTGAGTATACCACCTGCCATTCAGTTGGGCAAATCAGAAATTCAGATATTTTTCTTAATCATTTCCTTTTACTCCTATGTCCAAACTACCATGAACTGCTATCAATTTACCTTCTAAATACCTCTTTAACCTGTTCACTTCTATCCATTACCACTACCTGGACCAACACACCATCACCTCTGGCCTTGCCTACTGAACAGCCTCCTAAGATCAAATCTCAGCCACATCCCAGCTGTGTGGATCTTGGGCAAGTCTCTTCACGTCTCTGGGCTTCAGTTTTTTAACAGGTGAAGCGGGGATAAAAAACAGTAGCTACCACATTCACATAGGGTTGTGAAGAGTCAATGACAATCTGTAGAAAACCCTTTAGGACCAGTGCTTAACACAGTAAGCGCAACGTAAATGATAGCTTTTAACATTTTATCTGCATTCACAGACACTCAGCAATCCATTCATTCTCCACCCTGTAGCTTGCTTTAGGGACAATTCTACCTCAGGCACAAACTTTAAGGGTAACTAAAAATTCAGTAATTAAGATAAAGGATCTTTTAACGTAGTATTCCCTGGTGGCTCAGAGGGTAAAGCGTCTGCCTGCAATGCAGGAGACCTGGGGTCGATCCCTGGGTCAGGAAGATCCCCTGGAGAAGGAAATGGCAACCCACTCCAGTACTCTTGCCTGGAAAATCCCATGGACAGAGAAGCCTGGTAGACTACAGTCCATGGGATCGCAAAGAGTCGGACACGACTGAGCGACTTCACTTTCACTTTTCGTTCAATGTAGTATTTGGGCTTCCCTGGTGGCTCAGCTGGTGAAGCATCCTCTTGCAATGTGGGAGACCTGGGTTCAAAAGATCCCCTGGAGACGGGAACTGCTACCCACTCCAGTATTCTGGCCTAGAGAATTCCATGGACTATACAGTCCATGGGGTCCCAAAGAGTCTGACACGACTGAGCGACTTTCACTTTCACTTTCACGTTCAATGTAGTCTTTACGTTAATGCAAATATAATCCATGAATAACTGACGACCAATATTTCAAATCAAAGTAGAATCCAACCGCGCACGTACTCCACCATGCCTCAGGCGACTCATTTGTTAACTGTGGGCCGACAGTTTCCCCACGTGACTTATTCAAACTCCCCACCGTAATACTGCCTCGATCCCCACCGGGCAGAGGAGCCCCCGCCCCCGCCCCAGGCCCCGGGGTTTTCAACTCCGGAGCTGAGGACAGGGACCCGCTCGCCTCAGCCGACGCCCCCAGAGCTGCCCGCTTACTGCATGGCCGCATCGAGATACGGAGTGCGGTGGAAAACTCCCTCCAGCTCCCGCAGCTGCTCCAGCGTGAAGGTGTGCCGGGAGACTCGGTGGCGCCTGTCTGCCGCCTTCCGAACCTCGACGGCGGCTCCCGGGCGCTGCTCCTCCCCGCCCTTCTCTCCGTCTTCGCCGCCGCCCGCGCCCGCCTCAGCCTCTACCGCAGCCTTGGCCTCGCGGCTTTCCCCATCCGGGGGGCCCGCATCTCCCGCGCCCACATCGCCGCCTTCCTTTTCTTCTCCTTCTTCATATCCCGCCTCTTTCCCCTCCGCGGCTGCTCCCTGCTCAGGTTCGGACTGAGCCTTCGGCTCCTCTCCCCTCTCTCCAGGAAGCGAGACCTTCGCGGGCTCGGCCTCTGCAAGACAAGAAACCCAAAGCCAAAGATCAGGCCGTCGAGCGAGCCCGCTGAGGAAGAGGCAGGAACCCGCCGCGTCTGAGGAGGAATCCTCCCGCTCGCCCCTCCCTAGGGAAATTCGTTTCCAGGAACCCTGTGAACCGAGCGCCCAGCCTGCCACTGACCGCGAGCTTCTTCCCGATTCTCCTTGACCCCCAGCCTGAGGAAGCCCGCGACGGCCGCGTCGGTGTTGGCATCGGCATTGTGGCCACGCTGCGGCTGAGGCTTCATGTTCCGACCGCTGTCCAGGAGGCTGTGCCTTCAGCGGAGGCTGTCCTGGATCTCCCGAGACCCCGGCTCTGGACTCAGGGCTAGACGCGGCGGCCCGCGATGTGGCACCGTTAGGGCTACTCTGGCGTCGGGTCAGGACTAGAGTCCGGATACACGCTCCCTGGGGGTTTATCATCGGTTGCTGGGGGTTGGGTCAGCTGAAGTGCGCATGCGGCAGGAGCTTGGCTGTCCTGGGGGCCGGGGCGGGGTGGGCAGGAGGTGCGGGGGCGGGGGAGACTCCAGGTGCGCACCACGGGGGGCGCTGGTAGGGAGCGTGAGTGAGAGCAGAACTCAGGCCCCCAAGTTGCAACTTAGCTGACCAAGGACTGCGCACTTGGTCTGGCGTCTTCCCAGACCAAGGGCCTGTGCCTGATTTGTGGACGGGAAGAGCAGGCCCTCACCCTAGCTCCGTAGACCTTGGAGAAACGTTTGGGGCCTATCTCCTGGCTCAGCCCGCCATATCCAGCAGCCAGTACTAAGGAGAAGCAATCAAACTAATACGTTCACCCCTTGGTGTCGCCAGGGACTGGTTCCGGGACACGCCGGTGATACCAAAATCTGCGCATGCTCAAGTCCCATAGCGGGCCCTCTGCATCTGCGGATGTGAAACCCACAGATGCGGAGGGCCGTCTGTTTGTTTACAGAAAAACAACAACAACAACAAAAAAAAACAAAACAAAAACAAAAAACAAAAAAAAACCCCATGTATAAGTGGACCAGCTAGGCCTTTGCTTGCTCTGAGTTTTTGCAGTGAGGCTGAAGTCCGAGTCTGCCATACTCCAGTGGTCTCCAGGAGCAGGAGTACAGGGTTGGCTTTTCTGAGCAGGTGGGATGCTCAGATGCACTACGAAAACAAAACAAAACCCAGCCCACCCCCTTAAGAAAGGCCGTTAGCCTATTTTAGTAGCAAATCCACATCAAATTGCAAGTGTAGAAACCTGCACAGTGTTTAGAACACTCAAGAATGCTTATGGGGTACAGAGAGAGCCCCTTCCTTTTGTTTTTGCCTTTGTTGCAACTATGTATTGAGCTACATCTTTATAAACAGTTCCTATTCCTTCTGGCTGTAAATGCTCTATAGAGGTATACATGTCTCCTGTGGTGGACCCCTGTGGACATGGCTAAATTACCTGGTTTCTTGCAGCTGCCTCCCCCACCCCCTTATCTCGCCTCATTATGTTTTCTAGAAACCTTCCTGAGCCCTTGCTGAGGAATAAATAAATTTTACTTATTGTCAAATAAGAGAGAGCCAGGCCAGATTGCAGGCTCTATGATTTTTCCTTGAAGAAGTGTTTTACAGAGGCCCCAAGGCAACCCACTCCAGTACTCTTGCCTGGAAATTCCCATGGACGGATGAGCCTGGTAGGCTGCAGTCCATGGGGTCACTAAGAGTCGGGCACGACTGAGCGACTTCACTATCACTTTTCACTTTCATGCATCGGAGAAGGAAATGGCAACCCACTCCAGTGTTCTTGCCTGGAGAATCCCAGGGACGGAGGAGCCTAGTGGGCTGCCGTCTATGGGGTCACACAGAGTCCGACACGACTGAAGCGACTTAACAGCATCAGCAAGACTTGTTAATATCCTAAATACTGAAAATAACTTCTAACAGTGGGCCCTATACTTGAAAATATACCTATCTTGTGTTATCTTACACAACCGTTTTTGCCCACCCCATTTGAGATCAGAATCCATATCATTTTTGTAGGCTCCTAAATGTATCATGGGACCGGGTCATCTCACCTACAGTGCCTAAGGCATAATGCCTTCTGCTTCATGTTTCTGGAGAGTGGGTAAGAAATTAACTAAAAAAGGGTTTGGTGACCAATTCTTTTTCAAAAAGATGGTAAGAGATGGCAATCTGATACCTCTTCCTGATTTTAACCAAGACGTTTCCTCCTCATGTTGGCCCGGATTGAGTTCATCAGGCCTCTGCCTCGCTTGGCTTGATAGCCTATGCACAATTTTGGCTTAATATTAGTTATCTCATGAGAGACCTATTAGAGTTTTCATCATGATTTGCATTAGACTGCCTGAGAATTCTATGACAGCTCAGGAAGTGTGTCCCTTCATAGCTCAGATTTCCACAGTGAATGTGTGTTTTCCCAACTGTAGTAACCCATGTGACCCTTGACAAACGTTGCCTTACTTTGGCATCAGGCATGGTAGTGTTTTTCTTTAAATTTTACTTAACTGCACACTTTTAAAACCTTAAATCCTGAATGGAGCCTCAAGTCATAACCACAAAACATGGTTTGATGTATTAGATTTATGGGAGTGAGGGGCCCTGGAGCCAGATTGTTGGCATCTAAATCCTGGCTGTGCTAACCATTTGCTAGCTGGCTAAACTGTTAGGTTTACTTATTCTCACTTAATCTTGGTCTCTACATCTGTAAAACGAGGATAGCAATAGGAACTACATCACCAGGGTATTGTGAGAATTAACTGAGATGATAAAGACAAAACGCTAGCAATGGCCATACTATGCTGTCCTACGTTTCTGACTTTAGTCAATTGTGTGGTTTATTTATTTATTCACAAAGGTCCATGAAAGAAGAGAGATGATGGTTATTCTCTGGAAGTTGGCAATGAGGACAGAGAGTTTTCTTGTCAACATGTCGCTGCCATGTTTTCGTCCCTATGTATGCTTCAGTCACTGAGGAAGGCTATCTTATATCTTATATCTGGGTATATCTTTCCTTTTCTCCTTTGCTTTTCGCTTCTCTTCTTTTCACAGCTATTTGTAAGGCCTCCTCAGACCTCAGCAATCAATGCAAAGAAAGAGAGGAAAACCATAGAATGGGAAAGACTAGAGATCTCTTCAAGAAAATTAGGATACCAAGGGAACATTTCATGCAAAGATGGGCTCAATAAAGGACAGAAATGGTATGGACCCAACAGAAGCAGAAGATTAGGAAGAGGTGGCAAGAATACACAGAAGAAATATACAAAAAAGATCTTCACGACACAGAAAATCACGATGGTGTGATCACTCACACTCAGCTAGAGCCAGACATCCTGGAATGTGAAGTCGAGTGGGCCTTAGGAAGCATCACTATGAACAGAGCTAGTGGAGGTGATGGAATTCCAGTTGAGCTATTTCAAATCCTGAGAGATGATGCTGTGAAAGTGCTGCACTCAATATGCCAGCAAATTCAGAAAACTCAGCAGTGGCCACAGGACTGGAAAAGGTCAGTTTTCATTCCAACCCCAAAGAAAGGCAATACCAAAGAATGCTCAAAGTACCACACAATTGCACTCATCTCACATGCTAGTAAAGTAATGCTCGAAATTCTCCAAGCCAGGCTTCAGCAATACGTGAACTTCCAGATGTTCAAGCTGGTTTTAGAAAAGGCGGAGGAACCAGGGATCAAATTGCCAACATCTGCTGGATCATCGAAAAAGCAAGAGACTTCCAGAAAAACATCTATTTCTGCTTTCTTGACTATGCCAAAGCCTTTGACTGTGTGGATCACAGTAAACTGTGGAAAATTCTGAAAGAGGTGGGAATACCAGACCACCTGACCTGCCTCTGGAGGAACCTGTATGCAGGTCAGGACGCAACAGTTAGAACTGGACATGGAACAACAGACTGGTTCCAAATAGGTAAAGGAGTACGTTAAGGCTGTATATTGTCACCCTGCTTATTTAACTTATATGCAGAGTACATCATGGGAAACACTGGGCTGGAAGAAGCACAAGCTGGACTCAAGATTGCCGAGAGAGATATCAACAACCTCAGATACGCAGATGACACCACCCTTATGGCAGAAAGTGAAGAAGAACTAAAGAGCCTCTTGATGAAAGTGAAAGAGGAGAGTGAAAAAGTTGGCTTAAAGCTCAACATTCAGAAAACTAAGATCATGGCATCCGGTCCCATCACTTCATGGCAAATAGATGGGGAAACAGTGGCTGACTTTATTTTTAGGGGCTCCAAAATCACTGCGGATGGTGATTGCAGCCATGAAATTAAAAGACGCTTGCTCCTTGGAAGGAAAGTTATCACCAACCTAGAAAGCATATTAAAAAGCAGAGACATTACTTTCCCAACAAAGGTCCATCTAGTCAAGGCTATGGTTTTACCAGTGGTCATGTATGGATGTGAGAGTTTGACTATAAAGAACGCTGAGGGCCGAAGAATTGATGCTTTTTGTCTGTGGTGTTGGAGAAGACTCTTGAGAGTCCTTTGGACTGCATGGAGATCAAATCAGTCAACCCTAAAGGAAATCAGTCCTGAATATTAATTGGAAGTGCTGATGCTGAAGTTGAAGCTCCAATACTTTTGCCATCTGATGTGAAGTGCCAACTCACTGGAAAAAACCCTGATGCTGGGAAATATTGAGGGCAGGAGAAGAAGGGGACGACAGAAGATGAGATGGCTGGATGGCATCACCGACTCAATGGACATGGGTTTGGGTGGACTCCGGGAGTTGGTGATGGACAGGGAGGCCTGGCGTGCTGTGGTTCATGGGGTCGCAAAGAGTTGGACACGACTGAGTGACTGAAGTGAACTGAAGAGAAGGTTCAGGTAAGGAAGTTCCATAATTTACTAGATGTTAAGAAATTATGTAATCATGCAGTGGCTCTTTTCTAACCAATTATGCAACAGCTCTTTCTAAACCCTCCCCAAATTATCATAGTACATAATCGCACTATTCTTTGTGGATAACCTTAGCTAGACTCTATAGAACCACTAGATCACTTTACCAGATTTACAAGGTAGTTTTAACAAAGATCCAAGATATAACTGAGCTAAACAGAACACTGCAGCAACAATAAAAATCTCCATCTATAATATCTCAAGAGTTCCTTTCTGGGAGTAGCTGTGATGACTTATTTTATTAAACAACTTGACCTAGCCATAGGGTGTTCAGATATTGGTGAAACATCATACTGGGTGTGTTCATGAGTGTGTTTTTTGAATGAGATGAAGGTTTGAATGGGTAGATTGAGCAACGCTGATTGCTTTCCCTAATGCAAAAAGGATGAACACGCTTCTGTCTTGAAAAGAGGGAACTCTTCCTCCCTGACCACTTGATCTGGGACATGGATCTTTTCATGCCTTAGGACTAGAACTGAAACATCAGCTCTTCGTGGGTCTTGAGCCTGTCAGCTTTCAGACTGGAACTCACAGCATCAGCTCTGCTGGATCTTGGGCTTTTGGAATCAAACTGGAACTAAACTATCAACTGTCCTAGTTCTCACAACTTTGGACTCATAGTGGAACTATAGCTTCAGCTCTCCTGTGTCTCCAATCGCTGACTGCTCTAGAGAACTTTGCTTAATACAGTTCCTTTCTTTTTTTCTCATGGTTAAATTTTAGCTAAACTTCATCTAACTAGGTCAGTGAAGTTCTACCTTACATGCAAAACAAACAAACAAACAAAACAAAACCAAGCCTTATGCTTCCAAAGTACAATATGAAGTCCCATCTTCATCTCTTTTTTTGAGCAATGTGTTATTATATGTAGTGAATGAAAAATAATTGGATAGGGTTTATTTAGTTCCATAGATGATGGATATAAAGCAAATAGAAGTTAATCAGAAATTCAGCAGATTCTTCAGAGTTATTTGAGGAACAGTATTCAGTAAATCATGTTTATTTACACAAAAAACACCTTCAAAAATCATGACACTGTGTGTTTTTCCCTACTTCTCACTTACATTTTGATCATCCATTTGTAAAAATCATGAATATTATTGCAGTGTAATAAATATCCCATTCTTTCATTAATCCAGTATTGCTTGACTTTTCTTTGCAACCCTATGGACTATACAGTCCATGAAATTCTCCAGGCCAGAGTACTGGAGTGGGTAGCCTTTCCCTTCTCCAGGGGATCTTCCCAACCCAGGGATCGAACCCAGGTCTCCCGCACTGAAGGTGGATTCTTTACCAGCTGAGTCACCAGGGAAGCCCAAGGAAGGTCCCCTGGAGAAGGAAATGGCAACCCACTCCAGTATTCTTGCTTGGACAATCCCAAGGACAGAGGATCCTGGCAGACTACAGTCCATAGGGTCACAAGGGTCGGACATGACTTAGCACTTTCTTTCTTTCTCATTAATTCAGTATTACTTATTGAGCACCTTCTACATGCCCAACATAGTACTACATTGGGTTATTGTTGTTTAATTGCTCAGTCGTGTCCGACTCTTTGTGACCCTATAGCCTATAGCCCGCCAGGCTCCTCTGTCATGGGATTTTCCAGGCAAGAGTACTGGAGTGGATTGCCATTTGGGTACACACTGATTAATAAGAAAGATATGATCACTCATTTTTATGGGCACTACAGTTTGGTGGGAGTGAAAGGCAATAAGCAAGTAAACACACAAACCAAGAAAGGAATTTTTACTAACTTGGAGACAAGAGAGTAAATCACTGTATTTAAGGATTCTATTTATACTTGTCCTCACTCTTCATGTAAAAATACATTTAGTTCAGAGACATTAACGTAAAGGAGAACACAAAATATTTTCTAATCATCTTATTTCCAAGAATAGTACAGACCCAACAAAAATGAATACGTGGCTTTAGTGACTTTGCCTTTCTGTTCCATACAGTTTCCCAAAAACCTCCTCTGGCACTTTTTATTTACATATGCTTTTCATGAAAATTGCATTTTTGGCACTATGTTATCTTAAGGAAGCTAACCACCTTTGAGAACTATGCCAGCAGCAGGCAGATTCCACATAGTTATAGTCAATAAATTCTAAGGGAAAAGGCAGACCTGAGGAAACCTACTCTAAAGAATGGCACAAATCTTCATGGAGTGAGTATTCTGTTGTTCACATAGTAGGGGATAAGAAGATGAACCAGAAAGGGATGCTGTCTTCAAATGCCCCTATTATGTAGCTGCTGCTGCTGCTGCTGCAAAGTCACGTCAGTTGTGTCTGACTCTGTGCGACCCCACAGAGCACCAGGCTCCTCTGTCCCTGGGATTCTCCAGGCAAGAATACTGGAGTGGGTTGTCATTTCCTTCTCCAATGCATGCATGCATGCATGCTAAGTCGCTTCAGTCATGTCCGACTCTGTGCTACCCTATAGACGGCAGCCCACCAGGCTCCTCTGTCCCTGGGATTCTCCAGGCAAGAATACTGGAGTGGGTTGCCATTTCCTTCTCCTATTATGTAGTAGAGGTTAAAAAAAAACTACAAGAACATATTGTACATAACCAAAGGAGAAAATTTCAGAAGAATTTCTTCTATCTGCCATTTTAGATTCCAAAATGGTAGAAACAGGGTAACGGTGGCCATCTCACTGCCCTCCCAAGACCTTAGAGGAGACACATATGCTATGCTAAGTCACTTCGGTCATGTCCGACTCTGTGCGACCCCATAGACAGCAGCCCACCGGGCTCCCCTGTCCCTGGGATTCTCCAGGCAAGAACACTGGAGTGGGTTGCCATTTCCTTCTCCAATGCATAAAAGTGAAAAGTGAAAGTGAAGTTGCTCAGTCGTGTCTGACTCTTAGTGACCCCATGGACTTCAGCCTAACAGGCTCCTCGGTCCATGTGATTTTCCAAGCAAGAGTACTGGAGTGGAGTGCCATTGCCTTCTCCGAGCTTAGAAAACCCTTGTATCCCCAACCCCAGCTCAGAGCCTAGCACATAATTAAATAAATGAATAAAATACATTCTTATGTTATTACTCATTGCCTTATCAAGTATAATAAGATCCATTTTAGGTATTATGGAAAGGAACAAAAATGAAGAGGAAAGGACAGGAATAAATATTTTATATAGAGGAGACACATACACATATATAAAATATTTATTCCTGTCCTTTCCTCTTCATTTTTGTTCCTTTCCATAATACCTAAAATGGATCTTATTATACTTGATAAGGCAATGAGTAATAACATAAGAATGTATTTTATTCATTTAATTATCTGCTAGGCTCTGAGCTGGGGTTGGGGATACAAGGGTTTTCTAAGTTCCTACACAGTACATTTCAAGGATATTTAAGAAGTCCATTGGTGAGTATGGTGGCCACTATATGCGTGTCACTACTAACCAACTGAAATGTGGCTAGTCTGAATTGAGATGTGCTATGAGTATAAAAGTACATAACAGATTTTGAAGATTTAGTTAGAAATGTCATATACTTCATTACTAACTTTGTATACTGATGACATGTCAAAATAATAATTTGGACACAATTTAATAAAATATACTAACATAACTTCACCTGTTTCTTTTTATATTTTAAGTGTCTCTACTAGAGAATTCTACATTGCATATGGGGCTTACATTATATTTCTATGGGACAGTACTGGTCTAGTGGGAAGGACTGATAAATATAATTAAGAATGCTAAGTATTGGAATGGGGTGTATAGAAAAATTTCTCGACAGTAATTAAGACATCAAATATTTCACTCATCTTTATTTTCTTTTTACTGCCACACAGTCATTTATGAAAGATGACATAAGTACAAAATTCTTGAAAAGTACTAATGCTTTGCAGGTACAGTTCAGTTCAGTCACTCAGTTGTGTCCGACTTTTTCCAACCCCATGAACCACAGCATGCCAGGCCTCCCTGTCCATCACCAACTCCCAGAGCTTACTCAAACTCATGTCCATTGATGTACTCCTTTCCCAATTTGGAACAAGTTCATTGTCCCATGTCTGGTTCTAACTGTTGCCTCTTGACCTGCATACAGATTTCTCAGAAGGCAGGTAAGGTGGTCTGGTATTCCCATCTCTTTAAGAATGTTCCACAGTTTGTTATGATCCACACAGTCAAAGGCTTTAGCATAGTCAATAAAACAGAAGTCGATGTTTTTCTGTAACTCTTTTGCTTTTACTATGATCTGACGGATCTCTGGTTGAGATTCGTATTTGGTAAGGTCCCTGATGATCCAATCCAATCTTTATTTATTGCTCATGTACTTGGTACCTAGACTCGTATAAGATAACAAAGCAAAGGGCTTCCTTTAAAGGACCTACACAAAAAGAAGAGCTGGCTTAGAGCCACTGCTGTCAGTTTGAATCCTTGAAAAGGCTTGTTTCGAACTATATAAGAGATTGGGAAGATAACAGTATAGCTCAGTGCCTAGCCTATAGTATGTGCTCAATAAATTTGAGCTATTATTCCTTCCCAGAATAATTAACTACATATTCTTTAATCTATTTACTGTTATCTATTATTTGTATTTAGTTTTTTTTATTATTTGGATTACTGTTTGCTTCCACTACCATTTAAAAAGTTTGTTAGGACCACAACCCCTAAAAGAACTAATCCCAGTGCCACTCTGCAGAGCACTATGTACAGTACACTTCCCACACCAAGTCCTCAGGCAGTGCTGCTGTGGGTTATGGTCAAAGAATGTTTAAGAACCTCTCTGCCTATGGTATAATAACATCTGGGTTCTCTTCCTGGATTTCCAATTCATTCAACCTCACCTCTAGTAGTCCATATTTTTTTTCCATATGAGTGCCGCCAGAGCAAGCAGAGTGAATGACCATATATGTGGAATATTTGAGGATCTCAGAAAGGTGTCTGTCTCTCTTATATACCATCCTTCTTCTCTTCTGATTATTTCTTTTTAGTTCAAACAGAAGTATCATGCCCACTGATTACTTTAAAATAGATTCTCCTTTGACAAATGAGAAAATGTAGGTGCAGAAATTCAGTTAATAAATGGAGCTGGAATTAAAGCTCCAAAACCCAAGCAGGTTCCTTGCTCTTGGTATACTGTAATTTTACAAATACAGCTATCACTCAAAAGAAGAGAAAATCTATTTCCTCAACTTCCTTTTGAAATGAAAAATTATAGAGGTGATAACTACATATAGGGCATATTACTACCAAATCTTTAAAAGGCTTAAGCTTCTGTTTTTCTGGAAAATTTCCAGCTAGCTTGGGATGCTACATCGTTGATTCATGTTAGGGATTTAAATATGGACCAGAACCTTGAGCACAAAAGTATTATGAATTTATATATAAAATTACAGGACCCCTGTCCTATAGCACACTTCCTGATGCTAATGTCAAGGTAAAGACTAGGGCCTCTGAGTTGCTACATTGAGCCCTCCTCCTTCATGACTGAGAAGAGATTTTCCTTATCTATACTATTTTTTTCTGACTATGATGCCATTTTCCCCCAACCTCTCCAAAATTCCATTCTTCCTCTCATTTCTCAGGCCAACTTGCTTTGGTCAACTGCATTAAATTTCTTATTTGTTCTCAAAGGGAAAACAAACCAGAAAGGGGAACAGGGAGGGAGAAAGTGATTAGACCTAAATGGCTGAAATCTTTATACTCCATTTTCCACTTCAAACACAGAAAGGGTGAAAGCTTCTCTATTAAGGGTCATTGTTGCTGTTCACTTGCTAAGTCGTGTCCAGCCATTTGTGACTCTTGGACTGCAGCATGCCAGGCTTCCCAGTCCTTCACTATCTCCTGGAGTTTGCTCAAACTCACGTCCATTGAGTCGGTGATGCCATCCAATTATCTCATCCTCTGTCACTCCCTTCTCCTCCTGCCCTCAATCTTCCTCAGCATCAGAGTTTTTTTCCAGTGAGTTGGCACTTCACATCAGATGGCGAAAGTATTGGAGCTTCAACTTCAGCATCAGCACTTCCAATTAATATTCAGGACTGATTTCCTTTAGGGTTGACTGATTTGATCTCCATGCAGTCCAAAGGACTCTCAAGAGTCTTCTCCAACACCACAGACAAAAAGCATCAATTCTTCGGCCCTCAGCGTTCTTTATAGTCAAACTCTCACATCCATACATGACCACTGGTAAAACCATAGCCTTGACTAGACGGACCTTTGTTGGGAAAGTAATGTCTCTGCTTTTTAATATGCTTTCTAGGTTGGTGATAACTTTCCTTCCAAGGAGCAAGCGTCTTTTAATTTCATGGCTGCAATCACCATCCGCAGTGATTTTGGAGCCCCTAAAAATAAAGTCAGCCACTGTTTCCCCATCTATTTGCCATGAAGTGATGGGACCGGATGCCATGATCTTAGTTTTCTGAATGTTGAGCTTTAAGCCAACTTTTTCACTCTCCTCTTTCACTTTCATCAAGAGGCTCTTTAGTTCTTCTTCACTTTCTGCCATAAGGGTGGTGTCATCTGCGTATCTGAGGTTGTTGATATCTCTCTCGGCAATCTTGAGTCCAGCTTGTGCTTCTTCCAGCCCAGTGTTTCCCATGATGTACTCTGCATATAAGTTAAATAAGCAGGGTGACAATATACAGCCTTAACGTACTCCTTTACCTATTTGGAACCAGTCTGTTGTTCCATGTCCAGTTCTAACTGTTGCGTCCTGACCTGCATACAGGTTCCTCCAGAGGCAGGTCAGGTGGTCTGGTATTCCCACCTCTTTCAGAATTTTCCACAGTTTACTGTGATCCACACAGTCAAAGGCTTTGGCATAGTCAAGAAAGCAGAAATAGATGTTTTTCTGGAAGTCTCTTGCTTTTTCGATGATCCAGCAGATGTTGGCAATTTGATCCCTGGTTCCTCCGCCTTTTCTAAAACCAGCTTGAACATCTGGAAGTTCACGTATTGCTGAAGCCTGGCTTGGAGAATTTCGAGCATTACTTTACTAGCATGTGAGATGAGTGCAATTGTGTGGTACTTTGAGCATTCTTTGGTATTGCCTTTCTTTGGGGTTGGAATGAAAACTGACCTTTTCCAGTCCTGTGGCCACTGCTGAGTTTTCCGAATTTGCTGGCATATTGAGTGCAGCACTTTCACAGCATCATCTCTCAGGATTTGAAATAGCTCAACTGGAATTCCATCACCTCCACTAGCTCTGTTCATAGTGATGCTTCCTAAGGCCCACTCGACTTCACATTCCAGGATGTCTGGCTCTAGCTGAGTGTGAGTGATCACACCATCGTGATTTTCTGTGTCGTGAAGATCTTTTTTGTATATTTCTTCTGTGTATTCTTGCCACCTCTTCCTAATCTTCTGCTTCTGTTGGGTCCATACCATTTCTGTCCTTTATTGAGCCCATCTTTGCATGAAATGTTCCCTTGGTATCCTAATTTTCTTGAAGAGATCTCTAGTCTTTCCCATTCTATGGTTTTCCTCTCTTTCTTTGCATTGATTGCTGAGGTCTGAGGAGGCCTTACAAATAGCTGTGAAAAGAAGAGAAGCGAAAAGCAAAGGAGAAAAGGAAAGATATACCCAGATATAAGATATAAGATAGCCTTCCTCAGTGACTGAAGCATACATAGGGACGAAAACATGGCAGCGACATGTTGACAAGAAAACTCTCTGTCCTCATTGCCAACTTCCAGAGAATAACCATCATCTCTCTTCTTTCATGGACCTTTGTGAATAAATAAATAAACCACACAATTGACTAAAGTCAGAAACGTAGGACAGCATAGTATGGCCATTGCTAGCGTTTTGTCTTTATCATCTCAGTTAATTCTCACAATACCCTGGTGATGTAGTTCCTATTGCTATCCTCGTTTTACAGATGTAGAGACCAAGATTAAGTGAGAATAAGTAAACCTAACAGTTTAGCCAGCTAGCAAATGGTTAGCACAGCCAGGATTTAGATGCCAACAATCTGGCTCCAGGGCCCCTCACTCCCATAAATCTAATACATCAAACCATGTTTTGTGGTTATGACTTGAGGCTCCATTCAGGATTTAAGGTTTTAAAAGTGTGCAGTTAAGTAAAATTTAAAGAAAAACACTACCATGCCTGATGCCAAAGTAAGGCAACGTTTGTCAAGGGTCACATGGGTTACTACAGTTGGGAAAACACACATTCACTGTGGAAATCTGAGCTATGAAGGGACACACTTCCTGAGCTGTCATAGAATTCTCAGGCAGTCTAATGCAAATCATGATGAAAACTCTAATAGGTCTCTCATGAGATAACTAATATTAAGCCAAAATTGTGCATAGGCTATCAAGCCAAGCGAGGCAGAGGCCTGATGAACTCAATCCGGGCCAACATGAGGAGGAAACGTCTTGGTTAAAATCAGGAAGAGGTATCAGATTGCCATCTCTTACCATCTTTTTGAAAAAGAATTGGTCACCAAACCCTTTTTTAGTTAATTTCTTACCCACTCTCCAGAAACATGAAGCAGAAGGCATTATGCCTTAGGCACTGTAGGTGAGATGACCCGGTCCCATGATACATTTAGGAGCCTACAAAAATGATATGGATTCTGATCTCAAATGGGGTGGGCAAAAACGGTTGTGTAAGATAACACAAGATAGGTATATTTTCAAGTATAGGGCCCACTGTTAGAAGTTATTTTCAGTATTTAGGATATTAACAAGTCTTGCTGATGCTGTTAAGTCGCTTCAGTCGTGTCGGACTCTGTGTGACCCCATAGACGGCAGCCCACTAGGCTCCTCCGTCCCTGGGATTCTCCAGGCAAGAACACTGGAGTGGGTTGCCATTTCCTTCTCCGATGCATGAAAGTGAAAAGTGATAGTGAAGTCGCTCAGTCGTGCCCGACTCTTAGTGACCCCATGGACTGCAGCCTACCAGGCTCATCCGTCCATGGGAATTTCCAGGCAAGAGTACTGGAGTGGGTTGCCTTGGGGCCTCTGTAAAACACTTCTTCAAGGAAAAATCATAGAGCCTGCAATCTGGCCTGGCTCTCTCTTATTTGACAATAAGTAAAATTTATTTATTCCTCAGCAAGGGCTCAGGAAGGTTTCTAGAAAACATAATGAGGCGAGATAAGGGGGTGGGGGAGGCAGCTGCAAGAAACCAGGTAATTTAGCCATGTCCACAGGGGTCCACCACAGGAGACATGTATACCTCTATAGAGCATTTACAGCCAGAAGGAATAGGAACTGTTTATAAAGATGTAGCTCAATACATAGTTGCAACAAAGGCAAAAACAAAAGGAAGGGGCTCTCTCTGTACCCCATAAGCATTCTTGAGTGTTCTAAACACTGTGCAGGTTTCTACACTTGCAATTTGATGTGGATTTGCTACTAAAATAGGCTAACGGCCTTTCTTAAGGGGGTGGGCTGGGTTTTGTTTTGTTTTCGTAGTGCATCTGAGCATCCCACCTGCTCAGAAAAGCCAACCCTGTACTCCTGCTCCTGGAGACCACTGGAGTATGGCAGACTCGGACTTCAGCCTCACTGCAAAAACTCAGAGCAAGCAAAGGCCTAGCTGGTCCACTTATACATGGGGTTTTTTTTTGTTTTTTGTTTTTGTTTTGTTTTTTTTTGTTGTTGTTGTTGTTTTTCTGTAAACAAACAGACGGCCCTCCGCATCTGTGGGTTTCACATCCGCAGATGCAGAGGGCCCGCTATGGGACTTGAGCATGCGCAGATTTTGGTATCACCGGCGTGTCCCGGAACCAGTCCCTGGCGACACCAAGGGGTGAACGTATTAGTTTGATTGCTTCTCCTTAGTACTGGCTGCTGGATATGGCGGGCTGAGCCAGGAGATAGGCCCCAAACGTTTCTCCAAGGTCTACGGAGCTAGGGTGAGGGCCTGCTCTTCCCGTCCACAAATCAGGCACAGGCCCTTGGTCTGGGAAGACGCCAGACCAAGTGCGCAGTCCTTGGTCAGCTAAGTTGCAACTTGGGGGCCTGAGTTCTGCTCTCACTCACGCTCCCTACCAGCGCCCCCCGTGGTGCGCACCTGGAGTCTCCCCCGCCCCCGCACCTCCTGCCCACCCCGCCCCGGCCCCCAGGACAGCCAAGCTCCTGCCGCATGCGCACTTCAGCTGACCCAACCCCCAGCAACCGATGATAAACCCCCAGGGAGCGTGTATCCGGACTCTAGTCCTGACCCGACGCCAGAGTAGCCCTAACGGTGCCACATCGCGGGCCGCCGCGTCTAGCCCTGAGTCCAGAGCCGGGGTCTCGGGAGATCCAGGACAGCCTCCGCTGAAGGCACAGCCTCCTGGACAGCGGTCGGAACATGAAGCCTCAGCCGCAGCGTGGCCACAATGCCGATGCCAACACCGACGCGGCCGTCGCGGGCTTCCTCAGGCTGGGGGTCAAGGAGAATCGGGAAGAAGCTCGCGGTCAGTGGCAGGCTGGGCGCTCGGTTCACAGGGTTCCTGGAAACGAATTTCCCTAGGGAGGGGCGAGCGGGAGGATTCCTCCTCAGACGCGGCGGGTTCCTGCCTCTTCCTCAGCGGGCTCGCTCGACGGCCTGATCTTTGGCTTTGGGTTTCTTGTCTTGCAGAGGCCGAGCCCGCGAAGGTCTCGCTTCCTGGAGAGAGGGGAGAGGAGCCGAAGGCTCAGTCCGAACCTGAGCAGGGAGCAGCCGCGGAGGGGAAAGAGGCGGGATATGAAGAAGGAGAAGAAAAGGAAGGCGGCGATGTGGGCGCGGGAGATGCGGGCCCCCCGGATGGGGAAAGCCGCGAGGCCAAGGCTGCGGTAGAGGCTGAGGCGGGCGCGGGCGGCGGCGAAGACGGAGAGAAGGGCGGGGAGGAGCAGCGCCCGGGAGCCGCCGTCGAGGTTCGGAAGGCGGCAGACAGGCGCCACCGAGTCTCCCGGCACACCTTCACGCTGGAGCAGCTGCGGGAGCTGGAGGGAGTTTTCCACCGCACTCCGTATCTCGATGCGGCCATGCAGTAAGCGGGCAGCTCTGGGGGCGTCGGCTGAGGCGAGCGGGTCCCTGTCCTCAGCTCCGGAGTTGAAAACCCCGGGGCCTGGGGCGGGGGCGGGGGCTCCTCTGCCCGGTGGGGATCGAGGCAGTATTACGGTGGGGAGTTTGAATAAGTCACGTGGGGAAACTGTCGGCCCACAGTTAACAAATGAGTCGCCTGAGGCATGGTGGAGTACGTGCGCGGTTGGATTCTACTTTGATTTGAAATATTGGTCGTCAGTTATTCATGGATTATATTTGCATTAACGTAAAGACTACATTGAACGTGAAAGTGAAAGTGAAAGTCGCTCAGTCGTGTCAGACTCTTTGGGACCCCATGGACTGTATAGTCCATGGAATTCTCTAGGCCAGAATACTGGAGTGGGTAGCAGTTCCCGTCTCCAGGGGATCTTTTGAACCCAGGTCTCCCACATTGCAAGAGGATGCTTCACCAGCTGAGCCACCAGGGAAGCCCAAATACTACATTGAACGAAAAGTGAAAGTGAAGTCGCTCAGTCGTGTCCGACTCTTTGCGATCCCATGGACTGTAGTCTACCAGGCTTCTCTGTCCATGGGATTTTCCAGGCAAGAGTACTGGAGTGGGTTGCCATTTCCTTCTCCAGGGGATCTTCCTGACCCAGGGATCGACCCCAGGTCTCCTGCATTGCAGGCAGACGCTTTACCCTCTGAGCCACCAGGGAATACTACGTTAAAAGATCCTTTATCTTAATTACTGAATTTTTAGTTACCCTTAAAGTTTGTGCCTGAGGTAGAATTGTCCCTAAAGCAAGCTACAGGGTGGAGAATGAATGGATTGCTGAGTGTCTGTGAATGCAGATAAAATGTTAAAAGCTATCATTTACGTTGCGCTTACTGTGTTAAGCACTGGTCCTAAAGGGTTTTCTACAGATTGTCATTGACTCTTCACAACCCTATGTGAATGTGGTAGCTACTGTTTTTTATCCCCGCTTCACCTGTTAAAAAACTGAAGCCCAGAGACGTGAAGAGACTTGCCCAAGATCCACACAGCTGGGATGTGGCTGAGATTTGATCTTAGGAGGCTGTTCAGTAGGCAAGGCCAGAGGTGATGGTGTGTTGGTCCAGGTAGTGGTAATGGATAGAAGTGAACAGGTTAAAGAGGTATTTAGAAGGTAAATTGATAGCAGTTCATGGTAGTTTGGACATAGGAGTAAAAGGAAATGATTAAGAAAAATATCTGAATTTCTGATTTGCCCAACTGAATGGCAGGTGGTATACTCACTGAGCTAGGGCATATTGAAAGAGTGACAGAAATTTGCAAGAGACAGAGAAGGACTGATTGGAGAGGCTGTAGGCAAACCATATCATGGAAACCTCCATGGTGGTAGATGATTTATTGAGAAGGGATGGTGAATAGCATCAACTTTGGCTCAGTATTTTCTGTTCAGTTTGTTCAGATTACTCCAAGTTCGGTTGGCTTTTGCTGTGTGATAATTCTAAGAATCAGCCCAATTTCTCCCTTTCTCAAGTGTCAAACTCAAGATGCCCCTTGATTTGGGTGTCTAGAACTGCCTATATCTCATTTATACCTTTTGACTGCCTTCACCCAGGTCCCCCACCTGACTCCCTCTGGTAAGCACCAATCTAATCTCTCTTTTTTTAGTTTGTTTCCTTTTGAAGTATAATTGACCTACAACAGTATGTTAGTTCCTGTTCTACAACATAGTGATTCATTATCTCTATACATGTAAAAATGATCACCATGAGTCTGTCACCATAAAAGATATTCTATAATTATTGACTATATTCCCCACACTGTACATTTCATACCAGTTATTCATTTATTTTTCAACTGGAAGTTTTTACCTCTTAATCTCCTTCACCTATTTCTCTCCTCCCCCCACCCCTCCTTTCAGACAACCACCTGTTTTTTGTTTTTTTTTTTCTCTGTATATATAATTTTGTCTCTGTTTAGTTACATTTGTTCATTTGTTTCATGTATTAGATTCCACATGTAAGTGAAATCATACAGTGTTTGTCTTTCTGTGTCTGACTTATTTCACTAAACATAATACTCTCTAGGTCCATCCACATTGTTACAAATAGCATAATTTCATTCATTTGTATGACTGAGAAGTATTCCATTGTATGTATATATATATATATATATACCACATCTTCTTTATCCATGTATCTGTTACTGGGCACTTAGGTTGCTTTCATATTTTGGCTGTTGTAAATAATGCTGCTGTGAACATTGAGGTGCAAATATCATTTTGAATTACTGTTTTCGTTTTCTTTGATATTTACCCAAGAGTGGAATTGCTGGATCGTACGATAGTTCTACTTTTAGTCTTTTGGAGAAACCTCCATACTGTTTTCCATAGTGGCTGCACCAGTTTACATTCCCACAGTGTAGGATTCCCTTTTCTCCACATCCTTGCCAACATTTGTTATCCTTTTGATGATAGCCATTTGACAGGTATGAGGTGATCTCATTATGGTTTTGATTTGCGTTTCTCTGACGATTAACAGTGTTGAGCTTTTTTTTTTTTTTTCATATGTCTGTTGGCCATCTGTGTATCTTCTTTGGCAAAATGTCTATTCAGGTCTTCTGCCCATTTTTTGCATCAGGTTCTTTGTTTTTTGATACTGAGTTGTATGAAGTGGAGTGAAAGTCACTCAGTCGTGTCTGACTCTGTGACCCCATGGACTATACAGTCCATGGAATTCTCCAGGCCAGAATACTAGAGTGGGTAGCCTTTGCCTTCTACAGGGGATCTTCCCAATCCAGGGCTCGAACCCAGGTCTTCTGCATTGCAGGTGGATTCTTTACCAGCTGGGCCATACAAGGGAAGCCCAAGAATACTGGGGTGGGTAGCCTATCCCTTCTCCAGCAGATCTTCCCAACCCAGGAATAGAACCAGGGTCGCCTGCATTGCAGGCGGATTCTTTACCAACTGAGCTATGAGGGAAGCCCGACCTGTTTTTGTAAAAATTGGATATTAAGTCCTTGTCAGTAATATCCTTTACAAAAATTTTCTCCCATCCAGTAGGTTGTCCTTTTGTTTTGTGTATGGTTTCCCTTGCTGTGCAAAAAGCTTTTAAGTTTAATTAGATCTCATTTGTTTGTTTTTGCTTTTTTTTTTTTTTGGCCTTAGGAGACAGATCCCAAAAAGTATTGCTGTGATTCATGTCAAAGAGTGTTCTGCCTGTTTTCCTCTAGGAGTTTCATAGTATCTAGTCTTACATTTGGGCTTCCCTGGTGGCTCAGAGGTTAAAGCGTCTGCCTGAAATGCGGGAGACCTGGGTTCGATCCCTGGGTCGGGAAGATCCCCTGGAGAAGGAAATGGCAACCCACTCCAGTACTCTTGCCTGGAGAATCCCATGGAGGGAGGAGCCTGGTAGGCTTACATTTAGGTCATTAATCCATTTTGAGCTTATTTTTTAATGTTCTGTGAGAAAATGTTCTAATTTCTTTTACATGCAGCTGTGCAGTATTCCTAGCACCACTTACTGAAGAGACTGTTTTCCCTGTTGTATATTCTTACCTGCTTTGTCATAGATTAATTGACGATAAGTACTTGGGTTTATTTCTGAGCTTTCTAGTCTGTTCTCGTGATCTGTGTGCCTGTTTTTAATGCCAGTACCATATTGAGTTTTTTTTTGCTACACCCCATGGCATTCAGAATCATCTCTGACCAGGGATCGAACCCAAGCCCCCTGTAGTGAAAGGGCAGTGTCAGGTGTCTTAACCACTGGACTGCCAGGGAAGTGCATTGATGACTATAGCTTTGTGGTATAGTCTGAAGCCAGGGAGTGTGAAACCTCTAGCTTTGTTCTTTTTTCTCAAGATGACTTTGGCCATTTGGGGGTCCTTTGTGGTTTCACATAAATCTCAGGATTATTTATTCTTTGGGTGAATTTATTGTTGGGTAAACAATGTCATGTATTTCACTTTTTTGTAGGTTCTTTTTGTTTTTTTAATTATTTCTTATTGGAGTATAGTTGCTTTACAATGTTGTATTAGTCTCCAGTAAAGCAAAATGAATGAGCTATACATATACACATAGCCCCTCTTTTTTTAAATTTCCTTCCCTGTCATGTATTTTGATAGGGCTTGCATTAAATCTGTAGATTGCTTTGGGTTGTATGGATATTTTAGCGATATTAATTCTTCCAATCCAAGAACATAGATTATCTTTCCATTTCTTTGTATAATTTTTAAATTCCTTCAGCAGTGTTTTATAGTTTTCAGAGTATAGGTCTTTCACTTGGTGAAAGTTTATTTCACTTCCTTTGGTGAAACCAAACCTCCTTGGTTAAGATTATTCTTAGGTATAATGCTATTTAAAATTTTACTCTTTTTAATGCTATTTTAAATGGGATTGTTTTCTTGCTTCCTCTGATAGCTTATTATTAAGTGTATAGAGAAAAAGCAGCACATTTCTATATATTAATCTTGAATCCTGAAACTGTACTGAATTCATTTATTAGTTCTAATAGATTTTTGGTGGAGACTTTAAAGTTATCTTTTTTAAAAAATTGAGGAATAGTTGATATACGATATTATATGTTTTAGGTGTACAACATAGTGATTTGCAATTTTTAAAGGTTGTACTCCACTATAGTTCTTATGAAATACTGGCTGTATTCCCTGTGCTGTACAAGGTATCCTTGTAGCTTATTTATTTTATACATAGTAGTTTGTACTTATCAATCCACTACCCCTATCTTGTCCCTCTCTCCTGTCTCTCCTCACCGGTAACCACTAGGTTATTCTCTATATCTGTGAGGCTTCTTTTTTGGTTATATTCAATAGTTTGTTTTCAGTTTTAGATTCCACATATAAGTGGCATCATACACCATCTGCCTTTCTCTGTCCTACTTATTTATTTCACTGAGCATAATACCCTCCAAGTCCATCCATGTTGTTGCAGATGGCAAAATTTCATTCTTTTTAATGTTGAGTAGTATTCTGTTGTATGTATATACCATATCTTCTTTATCCATGCCTATGTTGATGGACACTTAACGTTCCTTCCATATCTTGGCTGTCGTGAATAATGCTGGTATGAACATTGGGGTGCATGTATCTTTTGGGATTAGCTTTTCTTTTTTTTTAGATATATACCCGGGATTGAAATTTCGGGGTCATACGGTAGTTCTGTTTTTAACTTTTTGAGAAACCTCCATACTGTTTTCTACAGTGGCTGCACCAATTTGCATTCCCACCAACAGTGTGCAAGTGTTCTCTTTTCTCCACAAGCTTACCAACATTTGTTATTTGTAGTCTTTTTGATGATAGCCATTCTGACATGTGTGAGGTGATATCTCATTGTAGTTTTGGTTTGCATTTCTCTCGTGATTAGTGATGTCTGTTTTATTGAGGTGTAGTTGATTTCAAATATTCTATTAGTTTCAGATGTGCAACATACGGACTGAAAATTTTTATAGATTATTCTTCATTTAAAGTTATTGTAAGATATTGGCTATATTCCTGCTGCTGTAAAATAAATACATCCTTTTTAATTTTCCCATTCAGTTTCATTACTAGTAATTGATCTGTTCAAATTTTCTATTTCTTCTTGCTCCAGTCTAGGTAGACTAGACATTTCTAGGAATTTGTTAATTTCTTCTAGGTTATCCATTTTACTGATGTCTAATTAATTGTTCATAGTAGTCTCTTATGATCCTTTGTATTTCTGTGGTGTTGATTGTAACTTTCTTTTTCATTTCTGATTTTATCGATTTGGACCCTCTTTTTCTTGATGAGTTTGGCTAAAGATTTATTAATTTTATTTACCTTTTCAAAGAATCAACTCTGATTTGCATTGCTATTTTATATATTTTAAAATATATTTCATTTATTTCTTCTCTGATTTTTGTGATTTCCCCCTTGTACTAACTTTGGGCTTTGTTAGTTCTCCTTTTTCTAGTTCCTTTAGGTGTGCAGTTAGGTTGCTTATGTGAGATTTTTCTTATTTCCTGAGGAAAGCTTGAATTACTACAAACCTCCCTCTGAAAACTGCTTTTAGTGCATCTCATAGATTTTGGATTATTGTGTTTTCATTTTCGTTTGTTGCCGTTTTTTTTTTTTTTTTTTTTCTTCAATGACTCATTCATTGTTCGGTAGCATTTTGTTTAGCCTCCATGTGTTTGTGTTTTTTTAAGCTTTTTTCCTTGTAGTTGATTTGTAGTCCCACAGCATTGTAGTTGGAAAAGATGCTTGATACCATTTCAGTTTTCTTAAATGTACTGAGACTTGTTTTGTGGAGAATGTTCCGTGTGCACATGAGAATGTGTTCTGTTCAGTTCAGTTCAGTTGCTAAGTCGTGTTTGACTCTTTGCAATCCCATGGACTGCAGTACGCCAGGCCTCCCTGTCCATCGCCAACTCCCGGAATTTACTCAAACTTATGTCCATTGAGTCGGTGACGCCATCCAACCATTTCATCCTCTTTCATCCCCGTCGCCTCCTGCCTTCAATCTTTCCGAGCATCAGGGTCTTTTCCAATGAGTCAGTTCTTCCCATCAGGTGGCCAAAGTATTGGAGTTTCAGCTTCAGCATCAGTCCTTTCAATGAATATTCAGGACTGATTTCCTTTAGGATGGGCTGCTTGGATCTCCTTGCAGGCCAAGGGACTCTCAAGAGTCTTCTCCAACATCACAGTTCAAAAGCATTGATTCTTCTGCACTCAGCTTTTATCCTCCAACTCTCACATTCATACATGCCTACTGGAAAAACCAGAGCTTTGACTAGATGAACCTTTGTTGGCAAAGTAATGTCTCTGCTTTGTAATACGCTGTCTAGGTTGGTCATAACTTTTCTTCCAAGGAACAAGCGTCTTTTAATTTCATGGCTGCAATCACCATCTGCAGTGATTTTGGAGACCCAAAAAATAAAGTCTGCCACCATTTGCACTGTTTCCTCATCTATTTGCCATGAAGTGATGGGACCAGATGCCAGGTTCTTAATTTTCTGAATGTTGAGTTTTAAGCCAACTTTTTCATTCTCCTCTTTCACTTTCTTCAAGAGGCTCTTTCTTTCTTCTTCACTTTCTGCCATAAAGGTGGTATCATTTGCATATCTGAGGTTATTGATATTTCTCCTGGCGATCTTGATTCCAGCTTGTGCTTCATCCAGCCCGGTGTTTCTCATGATGTACTCTGCATATAAGTTAAATAAGCAGGGTGACAATATACAGCGTTGACAAACTCCTTTCCCGATTTGAAACCAGTCTGTTGTTCCGTGTCCAGTTCTAACTGTTGCTTCCTGACCTGCATACGGATTTCTCAGGAAGCAGGTCAGGTGGTCTGGTACTCCCATCTCTTGAAGAATTTTCCACAGTTTATTGTGATCCACACAGTCAGAGGCTTTAGCATAATCATTAAAGCAGAAATAGATGTTTATCTGGAACTCTCTTGCTTTTTTGATGATCCAACGGATGTTGGCTCTTTGATCTCTTGTTGGAAGTTCATCATTCATGCACTGTTGAAGCCTAGCTTGGAGAATTTTGAGCATTACTTTACTAGCGTGTGAGATGACTGCAATTGTGCGGTAGTTTGAGCATTCTTTGGCATTGCCTTTCTTTGGGATTGGACCTTTCCCAGTCCTGTGGCCACTGCTGAGTTTTCCGAATTTGCTGGCATATTGAGTGCAGCACTTTCACAGCATCATCTTTCAGGATTTGAAATAGCTCAACTGGAATTCCAACACTTACACTAGCTTTGTAGGAAGCGATGCTTCCTAAGTCCCACTTGACTTCACATTCCAGGATGTCCGGCTCCAGGTGAGTGATCACACCATCGTGGTTATCTGGTGCCCACTCCTCCCTGTCCCTCCCCTGCTTGCTAGTGGGGGATGTGAGCATCTAGGCTGTTGCACTGCTGGGAGTTGCTGTTGGGCACATAATCTGTGGGTTTTGATTATTGATTTATTTTTCCTCCCGGTTATTTTGCCCTCTGAGATTCCAAGGCTCGCCACAGACCCGCCGGAGAGAGTATTTCCTGGTGTTTTGAAGCTTCTCTCTTTTTTAAGACTCCCTTGCCTGGCCGGATCTCCATCCCTACCTCTTTTGTCTCTCTTTTTATCTTTTATATTTTGTCCTACCTCCTTTTGAAGACAATGGGCTGCTTTTATGGGTGCCTGATGTCCTCTGCTAGCATTCAGAAGTTATTCTGTGGAATTTGCTCGGCTCTCAAATGTTCTTTCGATGAATTTGTGGGGGAGAAAATGGTCTCCCCGTCCTATTCCTCCTCCATCTTAGGACCGCCCCATCTAATTTTCTTGAAGAGAGCTCTAGTCTTTCCAGTTCTATTGTTTTCCTCTATTTCTTTGCATTGATTGCTGAGGAAGTCTTTCTTATCTCACCTTGCTATTCTTTGGAACTCTGCATCCAAATGGGTATATCTTTCATTTTCTCCTTTGCCGTTCCCTTCTCTTCTTTTCATAGCCTGTTTCTAAGGCCTCCTCAGACAACCATCTTGCCTTTTTCATTTTTTTGCCTTAGGGATGATCTTGATCCCTGCCTCCTGTACAATATCATGAACCTCTGTCCATATAGATCTTCAGGCACTCTGTCTATCAGATCTAATCCCTTGAATCTATTTGTCACTTCCACTGTATAATTGTAAGGGATTTAATTTAGGTCATATCTGAATGGTGTAGTGCTTTTCCCTACTTTCTTCAATTTAAGTCTGTATTTGCCAATAAGGAGTTTATGATCTGTGCCACAGTGAACTCCCAGTGTTGGTTTTGCTGACTGTATAGAACTCCTCTGTCTTTGGCTGCAAAGAATATAATCAGTCTGATTTTGGTATTGCCCATCTGGTGATGTCCATGTGTAGAGTCTTCTTTTGTGTTGTTGGAAGAGGGTGTTTGCTATGACCAGTGCATTCTCTTGGCAGAACTCTGTTAGCCTTTGCCCCGTTTCATTCTGTACTCCAAGGCCAAATTTGACTGTTACTCCAGGTATCTCTTGACTTTCTACTTTTGCATTCCAGTCCCCTATAATGAAAAGGACATCTTTTTTTGGGCTGTTAGTTCTAGAAGGTCTTGTAGGTCTTCATAGAACCATTCAACTTCAGCTTCTTCAGCATTACTGGTCAGGGCATGGACTTGGATTACTGTGATATTGAATGGTTTGCCTTGGGAATGAACAGAGATCATTCTGTTGTTTTTGAGATTTAATCCACGTACTTCCTTTCGGACTCCTTTGTTGACTGTGATGGCTACTCCTTTTCTTTTAAGGGGTTCCTGCCCACAGTAGTAGATATAATGGTCATCCAAGCTAAATTCACCCATTCCAGTCCACCTTAGTTCACTGATTCCTAAAATGTCGACATTCCTAAAATGTCAACATGTATTTGCTGCTTTTGGATGGGATGCTCTATCAGTCCATTAAGTCTAATATGTCATTTGAGGTCAGTGTTTTCTTATTGATTTTCTGTCTGGATGATCTGTCCGGTGATGTAAGTGGGGTGTCACAGTCCTGAATATCATGTTTACTGTCAGTTTCTCCTTTATGTTTGTTAGTACCTACTGTACTCAACATAGGTGCTCTTATGTTGGGTGCCTATATATTTACAGTTGTTACATCTTCTTGAGTTGATTCTATGTTCGTTATGTAATGTCTCTCTCTTGTTATGGTCTCTGTTTGAAAGACTAGTTTATCTGATACAAGTGTTGCTACCCCAGCTTTCTGTTGATTTACATTTGCATGGGATACCTTTTTCCATCCTCTCACTTTTTGTCTGAGTATTTAGATGTGAAGGGAGACTCCTGTAGGCAGCGTGTATGTGGGATTTGTTTCTGTGTCCAGTCAGCCAGTCTGTGTGTTTTAATTGAAGCATTTATTCCATGTATATTTAAAGTAATTATTGATAGGTATATATTTTCTGCCATTTTGTTAATTCTTTTCTTTTTGTTCTTTTCTTCTTCTTTGCTCTCTTCCTTTGTGATTTGATGGCTTTCTTTAGTGTAATGTTTGGATTCCTTTCTCTTTTGTTGTATGTGTGTCCATTATAGATTTTTGGTTTGTGGTTACCATGAGGTTTATATAGCTAGTGTATTCGGTTATGCTTACATATACATATGTTTGTATATGTATTCTCTTCCACATTCTTTTCCATTACAGTTTATTATAAGATACTGAATAACCTTCCCTGTGCTATGCGGTAAATCCTTCTTGTTTATCTATTTTATGTATGGTTGTGTGCATCTGTTAATCCCATAACTCCCAATTTATTCCCTCTCCTCAGTAACCATAAATTTGTTTTCTACCTCTGTGAGTCTGTTTCTGTTTTGTAAAAGAGTTCATTTTACTGTTTTTTTGATTCTGAATGTAAGAGGTATCTTATAATGTTTGTCGTTGTTGGAATTAATTCACTTTGTCTAACACTATCCAGGTGCACCCACATGGTCACAAATGGCAGAATTTCCTTCTTTTTATGGCTGAGTAATATTCCATTGTATATACATACCACATCTTTATCCATTCATCTGTTGATGAACACTTAGAGTGCTTCCATGTTTTAGCTGTTGTAAACAGTGCCACTATGAACATCGGTGTATGTGTATCTTTTTTAATTAGAATTTTGCTCTTTTCTAGATATATGCCCAGATGTGGGAAGAGCACTGTTGAGAATCTTTTCATGTGCTTGATGGCCATCTATATGACTTCTATGAAAAAATGTCTGGGCATAATTTCCAAACTACAGAAATAGCTCATACAACTTAATAACAACAGCAACAAAAACCCAACCCAATCAAAAAAGGGGCAGAAGACCAAAACAGAGATTTCTCCAAAGAAGACACGTCTGTGTGTGCGCACATTTGTGTCCAACTCTTTGTGACCACATGGATTCTTGTCCTGGGGCTACAGTCCCATACATTCACAATGAGTTGGACACGATAGAGCACATATGTGCCCACACACGCACACATGTCTTCTTTGGAGAAATGTCTATTTAGGTCTTCTCATTTTTTTGATTGGGTTGTTTTTGTTGTTGTTATTGAGTTGTATGAGCTGTTTGCATATTTTGAAAATTTAGCTCATGCCGATTGCATCATTCATGAATACTTTGTTCTATTTTGTAAACCTGTGGACTTTCGTTTTCTTTATGGCTTCCTTTGCTGTGTAAAAGCGTATAACTTTACTTTTTATTCTTTTTTATTTGTGTTAATAGCCTTTTATTTTTTGTTTAGACAAGTTCTTTTAACATTTCTTGTAAAGCATGTGTTGTGGTGTTGAACACTTAACTTGTCTCTAAAAGTCTTTATCTCTTCTTCAACTCTGAATGATAGCTTTTCCAGGTAGAGTATTCTTTGCTGTAGATTTTCCCCCTTTGGTCACATTAAATACACTGTGTCACTTCCTCTGGTCATCAGAGCTATATGCTCCAGGAGTGCTTTCTATATGGGCTGCATGAGCCCTTCCATTGTGGTGGGCTGAGTACCATGGGTGGACCCCTGGTCTGGTGGTTACCAGGCATTGCCTAGTGCATAGGCTGCTGGCCCACCGGTGTTTGGGGCTGGGTCCTGGGACCTCTGGTGGGCAAGCGTGGTTCTTGGGTGACTGGGGACTCAGAAGCTCCTATGGCAAATGACTTGTTGCTGAGTGAGGCTGTGACCCTGCCTGGCTAGCGGCTTGGTTTGGGGTGTGCCAGGATTAGTGCCAATAGACTGGGGGGAGGGCTGGGTCACAATACTAATAATCTAGAGGGAGGATTTCAAACTGGCCCTTGCCAGCAGCAGAGTGCTCACGGTCCAACAAACACCTTAAAATGGCTGCTGCCAGCATCTGTGTCCCCAGGGTAAGCTGTAGTTGTTTCTTGCCTCTTCAGGAGATTCTCCAGATCAACAGGTAGGTCTGATCGAGGCTCCTTTCAAATCACTGCTTCTGCCCTGGATCCCGGAGCATGTGACATTTGGGGTTCACCCTTTCAGAGTGGAGTCTCAGTTTCTCACAGCTCCTGGGTCTCCTGAAAGGAAGCCCTGCTGGCCTTCAAAGCCAAATGTTCCGAGGGCTTATCTTCCCAGCTCAGGACCCCAGGCTAGGAAATCTAGTGTGCTCAGACACCTTGCTTTTTGTGGTGAATCTCTTCAATTATAATTAAGTAAGTAAGTAAGTGACATCGCTCAGTCGTGTCCGACTCTTTGGGACCCTGTGGACTGTAGCCTACCAGGCTTCTCCGTCCATGGGATTCTCCAGGCAAGAATACTGGAGTGGGTTGCCATTGACTTCTATCCTCCTGCATACTGGTTGCCTGGTGGCTCAGATGGTTAAGAATCCACCTGCAATGCAGGAGACCTGGGTTTGACTCCTGGGTTGGGAAGATCCCCTGGAGGAGGGCTTGGCAATCCAATCCAGTTTTCTTGCCTGGAGCATCCCCATGGACAGAGGAGCCTGGTGGGATCCAGTCCATGGCGTCCCAAAGAGTGGGACACAGCTGAGCGACTAAGCCCAGGACATATGGGTTGCCGACCTGTGGGTGTGAGTCTTGACTATACCCCTTCTCCACCCTTCCTGTCCATCTTATTGTGTCTCCTTCTTCATATCTGTAGTTGTGGAAGATCTTGTCTGCTCATCTTTCAGGTCATTCTCATCAATAACTTCTCTGTATATAGTTGTAATTTTGGTGTGCCCAAGGGAGGAAGTAAGCTCAGAGTTTTCTTATGCTGTTATCTTGGCTACTCTCTGAGTAAATATCTTAAATAGTGAGAAATGTACAACATACATTTCATTTCATGCATAATGTCAAGTGCTGAATATTTGTAATTCTTCCCCCTCAGACAGGAGCTTGCAAGACGCATGGGAGTGACTGAAGATAGAATGCAGGTGAGTAAACTGGAAAAAAGCAGTTTGGCGTAACAGCCATTCTAAAACCCACTTCGGGAACTGGATACCTTGTCCTGGACATTCTCAGATTGGTTTGTTTTTGTAGCCTTCACTATGTTTGGAAAGTAAGATTGGAACTTCTGGACTTTGGGGCCAGAATAGATACCTCTTCAGTAAAGTAAACTCTTTCTAACACTGATATCCTTTAGGGGGCAATTCTCTGTGGACTCATGTTGGGACTGAGTCTGACTTGGGAATTATTCAAAGTAATGCACCAAATAGCTGGGTTTTAAGGGGGTCCACCCCTTGAGTGGCAACTCACTCCAATATTCTTGCCTGGAGAATCCCCATGGACAGAGGGCCCTGGTGGGCTACAGTCCATGGGGTCACAAAGGGTCAGACACGACTGAGTGAGTAAGCATGCAAGGGGGTCCATGTATAGTAAATTATTTAAAATATTTAAGCCAGGCATGAGCTCTTTCTGCAAGGAGTGAATTTTCAAATATTTAGGCATTTCGATAAGGGAATAATTCACCTCAGGACGCAACATATGAGCAACAAATGTACGTTTAGTTTAGCTGAGACTGATGGGGAGGGGCATGATTTAAAATCCCAAGTGCCGGATCCTCCTGCTGTTGTTTTTGTGTGTTTGGTAGAGCAACGCAGGAGACACAAGAGACGTGGGGTCCATCCCTATTTTAGGAAGACCTCCTGGAGTAGGAAATGGCAACCTGCTTCAGTATTCTTGCCTGGAAAATACCGTGGACAGAGGAGCCTGGCAGGCTCTGTGGGGTTGCAAAGAGTCAGACACAACTGAGCACACACATACTCACACTCACAACAGTGTAGAGTTTCAGCTGTAAATTTTAATTTTCTCAAATTGTTTGAAGTGCAGCCTGAAAACATTGCTAACATAGAAGGTTGTGCATTATGTTGGAGATGAAGGAAAGGTTTGCAACCCTTAGGAATTTGTTGAAATATATATATATATATATATTTTAAGTTGAGTCTTTGAAAATTGGGCATTATTACTATATTTATTGGAGATACTGCATATATGTAACATTATGAAACTACCAGATGTATGAGTGAATATTATTTTGAGCAATTTCTAATGTGTAAGGATTTTTTTCTGCCCTTTTCATACTGTTTTCAGGGATTGGTTTTGAAGAATTTCTCCCTGATGGCCCATGGTCCATGGCTCTCAGCCAGTAGTTTACTTGTGTTAATTTGAAGTATTTGCCCATTTACTTGGTACCTCCAGGCACAGAAACTGAATATTTGTTCTTTGAACAGAGTAAGTTGTATCAAGGGAATATTTTTTCAAAGTAGAAAATTAAGAAAGGAAGGAAGAAAAATCAGGAAGGTTTTATTATTCGCTTTGCTGCCGAGCCCCTGTGTGAGGGCAGTGAAGGATGCGGGCTGCAGACCTGGTCGGGGTGGGGGTGGGGGTGGGGATGTGGGTGGGGGTGGGGGTGGGGGTCTGCAAAGCAAGGCTGGGAGCCTAAGGCCAGGGGCTGGGCTCACAGTCAGGTCTGGCCAGGGCTTGGGAGGCCCCGTCCTCTGCTCTCTCATGAAGGCAAAGCAAGCTCACTGGGAGAGAAAACCTGGTGACATGCTTCTCCAGGGTTTACATAGTGGTCTCTTAATGGAGTTCTGAAGGGGAACAGGACCCACAGGAAACAAATAAGGGAAAAGAGAGAATGTTCCCATCTATTTCCAAATTCTATGGCACGAACTTCCCAAAGAAATATTTAATGCACACCTCCCCTTGTTTTCACATACAGCAAGAGTTACTCTATGAAAGCAATACAGGGAATATGGAAGTAGTAGCCGCCAGCACTTCAGTTAGCCAGTTTTGCATTTTGTTTATCTTTATGCAGATTTGATCCCTGGTACACTCTATCCCCCCGCCTCCAAAGTGAGCTTTATTAATGTGGCTCCTTAAGACTACCTATTCATGCATCAGAAGGGCCCAGATACTAAGATGGGAGAGGAAAAATGAGGCGATAGAGAGAGGAGGCCTTTGGTTTCATGTAAAACTTGCAGAGTGAAAACATCCAAAAACATTAAATATGATGTAATTCCAACAAGTGGGATGCTGAGGGAGCAGTGGCACCCACAGCACAGGTTTTTCTTTCAGTTGTTGAAAGTTGGCTCATATTTCGGAAGGAGCCATTTGGTGAATCCTGACCTACGTGTTTATCAATTCTCTTCCTAATATGCAGGTTGCATGCTCTTGCCTTAATCCTGAGGGGACAATGAGGCTCTCCTGGTTGAGAGGCAGCGCCTAGAGAGCAGGGCTATGGGGCATGAGAGACTCTGGTCCAAGGTCCTGCAGCCGCACCCAGAGCAGAGGGAGCTGACTGGGTCCTGAGCCTGGGCAAATTTGGAGGGCGGGGCAGGGTGGAGAGTGCAGAGCTGAGAAAGGCAACAGTGGTTGCGTCCTCCCCGCCATCTCTTGGCCGGCCGAGATTTTAAGAATGTTAGTCACTTTGGGCCGACTTTGTTTCACGGACAGAGGAGCCTGGCAGGCTGCAGTCCATAGGGTCGCCCAGAGTCGGACGGACTGAAGCCACTAAGCAGCAGCAGTCTAAACCTCTGTGATCTGCAGTCTGGTACTGAGGCTGTGTCCAGGGCTTCCACTCCACTGGTGTCAGCAGACGAGCCACAGAGTCCCTGGGCCCCCACGACCAAACCTCACTGGCAACACCAGCTCCGTCTCTATAACCGTCGCAGCAGTCCCTGAGGACAGCTTTTATTTACAAACCCAGCCCGTGCCTATTGATTATTTACTGTGCACCAAAGATGGGTCATTCAAAATGGGTCCCGTTCCTCTCAGTATGATTTTAAAAGGCACCCACTTTATCATGTGCTCAACTTCCCCCACCACGAAGGTGCGCCTGCCTAGTGAGTGGCGTTAGTGGCAGGAATAGTAATAGGTGGGAGGAGAGACAAGGCGAGAAGCCAGTCCAGAGCCAGGCACATCATCAGTGCTCACTTGCTGGGGGTGGGGGGTAGGGGGGCTGATGGGAGGGCCTTTAAGTAAATGTCCTAAAAAATTTTAACCAGAAGGAAATAGCTTCTTCTCCTGGT
This sequence comes from Bos grunniens, assembly GCF_055505025.1. Taxonomy (NCBI): domain Eukaryota; kingdom Metazoa; phylum Chordata; class Mammalia; order Artiodactyla; family Bovidae; genus Bos; species Bos grunniens. The sequence goes on from NC_141194.1 coordinate 142,149,163, forward strand.
GTAGTTTCCCATCTTCAAGTCACCAAGATTTCCCTGCTCCGTTTTTTCCTGTCTGACATTAACTGGTCCATGTACTAACCCAGCCCCCTTTTTCTCTCTGACTGGAGGTGTGGTTTAATCATAGAAGGGCCAAGTGGAGGAAATATCAGAGAGCACTGAGGTTCAGAGATGCGCCGCCCCTGCTCCCGGCCCACCGTGTGGTCAGCAACAGGGGTGGACCCTGCAACACCGTCCTCGTTCAGGAGCCGGATTGGGTCTGGGTCCCTCTGGAGCCGATACCCCTGGACGTGATGCCCTTGCCGCCCGTGCCCCCCTTGATGCCACCCGTGCCACCCTTGATGCCCATGCTGCCCTTACCCCTTCTGTTTCTGCCTCCTCTGCCCTGGATTCTACCAGCCTCCATTCACTCCGGCTGCCCTCACGGCCTTGCCTGGTCCCCTACCACCGGTGGCCTTTCTGTAGCCCCGTTTCCTCTTGAATGGTCTCCATGACAGCTTTGTCGAAAGTGCCTTTGAGCCAGATTGAAGTTCCGATACCTCAGCATCAAGCACACAGGGCCCGCCAAGTGCCTGCCAAGTGTCTTACATACACATGCTGAGTCACTGACCCACTATTTTAGGGCCCGTTTTCTGTGTTTTCAATAAAGTAGTGAATTCTCTGCATATTTGTTCTGTGTGTCACATGGGGTTAGTGCATCTGATGGAAACTGCTGCTCCACAGTCACCATCAGTAAGCCACACACATCTCTGAAGTTTCCCAGGTGCCCAGGAGGGGTGTACCGAGACCCATCCATTCGCTTCCACCCTCATCTCCAACACCCGTCCTTCCCCCACCCTGCACCACTGGGACCACCTAGATGTGCAAGACGGGTCGCTTGAGTCTCCAAGGAAGGAGAGTGTGTTCCCAGAGGCAAGGACCCCAAGGGCCACTTTTACAGGGGCTGCTCATAGGGCTTTATGGAGGAGAGGGAGCTGGGTGTTCATCTGGTTCTCTCCCAGTTCTGTTCACCACCTTCCCTTTTGCGGAGGATATGCGGGGTGGGGTGGGGGCGCAGATGGAAACCACTCCAGCAGCAGGGGGAGTTCCTGGCTCTGTAGAGGAAATGCAAGAGGAAACTCTGTCTAGGCCAGTGTGAGACATTTCCCCTCTCCCAGAGGTGGAAAACTTAGCCCTCCTTCCCCAGCTCAGAGTTGATCATGTGGCCTTCAGATATATTTTGTCACCTTCAACATCCTGGGGAGAACCTGGGTTCCAGCTAATTTAATACTGCAAAGAAGGCTCTTGGTTGAGTGCTGCCTCAAGCCAGGAGGGGTGGTCCCTGAGCACTGATGCAGGATAATCACATTATTTAAGAGAAGCAGGAAGACCTTGCCTTTCTTCTTCAAATGGAATTCCCAGGTAGAAACCACCCAGGAAAGGGTATGTGAGGAGAAGGAGCAGGCCATCAGCCAAGTTGGGGGTTGGGGTTGTAGCTGGGGGTTGGGGTGGGGGAGGGGATCATTTGCTGGCAGAGGAAGAGAGTCTTCTCCAGTTGCCTATCCCAGAGGAAGGAGGGACTAAAGAATGGGGAGGGGGAGTGTCCAGGCCCAGAACCTTATGGAACTGGCTCTCTCCAGCCCTTGGCCATGCCAATTTGCCCAAAGAAAACCGCATTAAACTCTGGATTTAAAAATAACAGCATTGGGACTTCTCTGGTGGTTCAGTGGCTGGGACTCTGCACTCCCAATGCTGGGGGCCAGGGTTGGAACACTGGTCAAGGAGCTGGATGCCACACCCAGCAACTAAGAGTTCACATGCTGCAACTAAAGAGCCTACACGCTGCAAGGAAATGGAAGATCTCTCCTGCCACAGCAAAGACCCAGCGCGGAAAAATAAATAAGTAGAATATTTTAAACAGATTATTTCTTCTCTTCAAACAAATAAGAACATTGTGATGGTATCATGGTTTTGTACATATATCCTGCTACTGCTACTGCTGCTAAGACTCTTCAGTCATGTCCGAAACTGTGTGACCCCATAGACGGCAGCCCACCAGGCTCCCCCGTCCCTGGGATTTTCCAGGCAAGAACACTGGAGTGGGTTGCCATTTCCTTCTCCAATGCACGAAAGTGAAAAGTGAAAGTGAAGTCACTCAGTCGTGTCCGACTTTTAGCAACCCCTTGGACTGCAGCCTACCAGGCTCCATGGGATTTTCCAGGCAAGAGTTGGAGTGGGGTGCCATTGTCTTCTCCAGTATATATGTCCAAACTTGTCAAAATATATACATTAAATATGTGCATTTTTGTATGTTACGTAGCAAGTTGAAATAAATACATAAAACAACAAAGTTTTTGGTAGGTCAGTAAGTTTGGTAAGCTCTGGCACATTAGTCACATATAATAACTTAATCCTTCAAAGAATGACCCACTTGTTCATTTGGTCATTGTGTCTTGACTTTTGGTAAAAGGATGGCTTTTGATGAATTGACTTGGAGCCAAATCCAAGACGTCCAAGGCCAAGCCAATGAGGCAGGGTGTTTGTTTATGGAAAGGTCCTATTTAGAACCCCCTCGTGGAGCCCCGTGCTCCAACATGAGAAGGAAAAGGCTGGGATTTTATCCTCACATATGAGTGAGAGAAATCATTCTTGATCCTCTCTCCTAAGGGCCTTTCCCAGGTGGTGCTAGGGGTAAAGAACTCTCCCAGAGACACAAGAGACTGGGGTTCCATCCCTGGCTCAGGAAGATGCCCTGGAGGAACGCATGGCAACCCACTCCAATATTCTTGCCTGGAGAATCCCATGGACAGAGGAACCTGCTGGGCTACAGTCCATGGCGTCACAGAGAGTTGGACACGACTGAATCGACTTAGCAGAGCAGCACGCCCTGTCCTTTCCTAGTTCCTTTTCTCCCTTTACCTTCCTGATGAGAGGCTATTTGGCAGAATGGGTGTGAAAGGTCAAGAGCATGGTCAAGTTTGGGGTCTGGGTGATGAATGGGGAGAACCACTGCCGATGACTTTTGAGGAGCCCTCTCTTACTAACCCTCAATACCTTAGTGAAGGCATGATGCATACAGAGAGGAACATGGAACCATATATTACCATATGTAAAGTAGATAGTCATTGGGAATTTGCTGTATGACTCAGGGAACTCAAACAGGGGCATTGTAACCACCTAGAGGGGTGGGATGGGGAGGGAAGTGGGAAGGAGATTCAAGAGGGAGGGGACATACGTACACCTATGGCTGATTCATGTTGATGTTGGGCAGAAACCAACAGAATCCTGTAAAACAATTATCCTTCAATGAAAAATAAATAAATACCTGAGTGGCCGTCCAACCTGCAAGCAGCTGCAGCAGAAGCCTCAGAAGGAGTTTATGACTCCCTGTTTCCTAGGGTTTTCAGATGGAAAGTTTGAGTTCTGCTATGGCAACAGCTGAGCTATTTCAAATCCTGAAGATGATGCTGTGAAAGTGCTGCACTGAATGCACCCGCAAATTAGGAAAACTCAGCAGTGGCCACAGGACTGGAACAGGTCAGTTTTCATTCCAATCTCAAAGAAAGGCAATGCAAAAGAGTGTTCCAACTACCACTCAGTTGCACTCATCTCACATGCTAGCAATGTATTTCTCAAAATTCCCCAAGTTAGGCTTCAACCGTATGTGAACTGAGAACCTCCAGATGTTCACGCTGGATTTAGAAAAGGCAGAGGAACTAGAGATCAAATTGCCGACATCCGTGGGATCATAGAAAAAGCAAGCGGATTCCAGACAAACATCTACTTCTGCTTTATTGACTATGCCAAAGCCTTTGACTGTGTGGATCACATCAAACTGTGGGAAATTCTTCGAGAGATGGGAATATCAGACCACCTTACCTGCTTCCTGAGACATCTGTAGGCAGATTAAGAAGCAACAGTTAGAACCAGACATGGAACAATAAACTGGTTCCAAATTGGGAAACGAGTAGATTGTCACCCTGTTTATTTCACTTATATGCAGAGTACATCCTGCGAAATGCCAGGCTGGATGAATCACAAGCTGGAATCAAGATTGCCAGGAGAAATATCAATAACCTCAAATATGCAGATGACCACCCCTATGGCTGAAAGTGAAGAGGAACTAAAGACCACTTGATGAAAGTGAAAGAGGAGAGTGAAAAAGCGGGCTTAAAACTCAACAATCAAAAAAGGAAGAGCATGCCATCACTTCATGGCACATAGATGGGGAAACAATGGAAACAGTAACAAACTTATCTTTTGGGGCTCCAAAATCACTGCAGATGGTGACTTCCGCCATGAAATTAAAAGACGCTTCCTCCTTGGAAGAAAAGCGCTGACCAACCTAGACAGCATATTAAAAAGCAGAGACATTACTTTGCTGCCTAACCTATCTAGTCAAAGCTCTGGTTTTTCCAGTAGTCATATGTGGATGTGAGAGTTGGCCTGTGAAGAAAGCTGAGTACTGAAGAATTGATGCTTTTGAACTGTGGTGTTGGAGAAGACTCTTGAGAATCCCTTGGACAGCAAAGAGGTCAAACCAGTCAATCTTAAAGGAAATCAGTCCTCAATATTCATTGGAAGGACTGATGCTGAAGCTGAAGCTCCAATACTTTGGCCACCCGATGGGAAGAATTGACTCATTGGAAAGACCCTGATGCTGGGAAAGATTGAAGGCAGGAGGAGAAGGGGACATCACCGACTTGATGGACATGAATTTGAGCAAGCCCCAGGAGTTCTTGATGGACAGGGAAGCCCGGTTACGGCAGTCCATGAATTGCAACGAGTCCGACTCGACTGAGCAATTAAACAGAACTGATGGCAACAGCAATATCAATCAATGGGAAGTAAAACTCCTCTGCTTCAGTTCATTCAAGGAGGGGAAATTGGAGACAGCTGAGGGAAGGAGGGTGTCGTCAGTTACAGAAACTTACCTGACCTCAGTAACAGGAAGTCTCTAGAGTTGCCTTGGTCAGTTTCCTCCCAGCAAGAGGTTGGTTTGCAGGGTTGTGCCACAAGGAATTACAATGATAAACGTCGCAGCTGGTATGTACTGTATTCTTATGTGCCAGTCACTGGGTTTAGGTCTCAGTATTTATCTAGACGTTTACTTCTCAAAGCACATATTAGTACTTTCACATTAAACTGCAAAAAGAGAGAGAGAGAGAGAGAGAGAGAGACAGCATTTGCTTTGCCCAAGACAAACCCTGAACCATCCGTGCTTTTAGTTGGTTATTCCTAAATTCTGAGATCAGGGCCTCTGGCTGTGCTTGATGGTTAATTTTTTTCTTTTATTATTATTTTTTTTTTTTTGCCACACCCTGTGGCACTCATGATCTTAGCTCCCCAACCAGGAATTGAACCCATGCCCCCTGCAGTGGAAGTGCAGAGTCTTAACCATTGGACCACCAGGGAAGTACTTTGATGGTTTCTTTTAAAAATATCTTTGATCAAACACAGATGAGAGACAATAAACTATAATGGTTTTCAGCAGAGTCAGGAGTAAGTTACAAAACGTTTCTTTTTGTCAATTTCCTTGCCTCCAAAATGGGGAAAATGACAATGCCTACTGGATATGATTTTTGTGAGGATAATATCAGGAAATTCATTGAAAGATTGAGAATAGTATATGGTACATGCTAATCTTTCTCTATAAGCTTTAGATATTATTTCTCTATTAATATTAGTAGGAAGAGGAGAATGACAAGGTCTTAATTGGTAAAATGAAAAGATTATGACTTCTGTCCAAACCCAGTTTTATTTTACTAATATTACTAGCCTATGAAATCTCCAAGGTTTGGAGCCCCTGCCCTTAACCATGGTGCTTGTATATGGAGTGGTTGGTTTCTCCTGTTAAGACAATGCCTCCGTCCCAACAAAGAAAGGGAAGTGCTTGGCTAAGTGCCATCTCTGAGCTCACTGCCTGGAGGCCAGCACGCAAACCCAGGACCCACACAGAGACTATGCCGCTGAGCCGACCTGGAGAGGGAGAGGCATGTGGGTGGGGAGGAGGAAGTGTGAGAGGCAGCTGGCTTCATAGGAAGAAGACCAACTCTGGACTCAGAATCAAATCAGAGCTCTGCAATGGACTGGCTCTGTGACTTTGAACAGATTGGTTCAGCTTTCTGAACCTCATCCGTACAACGGGATCTTAATTGTAGTTAGTTCATAGAGCTGAAAAGGAGATGAAGAGATTCACGTGGAGCACTCAGAAGAAAACCTGGCAAGCTGTAGGTGTTCAATAAACATTTGCTACCACGAAGATGATGAAGACACTAATACAGCAGACAGAACAAAGAAGTAGAGGGATAAAAAGAGCCCACTGCTTCCCAGAAGCGGGGAGAATTTTCTCAGTGCCACAAGGACTGATGTGTCTTGAGCTCTCCCTCACTAGGGTCAATGCCAGGCAGCCAAGAAAGAAGGAGGATTTGCATGGCCCCTCACTGATGAGCACACGCACTCCAGAGCTATGAATACTGCTGATGCTGGAGACTGGCCTCAGTTCTGCTCACTTGCCTGAATCCCACAGAGCCCATCAGATCCACTGCTATGAACCTCTGGTGCCACAGCAGGCCCCAAACCAGAATTTTCCCCTCTTCCTGGCCACAGAATTAAAAAAAAAAAAAAAGTTACTGAAGAAGTGGCAAAAGTTGGGCCTTCCCTGGTAGCTCAGTTGGTAATAGAAATCCACCTGCAGTGCAGAAGACCCAAGACCAATTTCTAGATCAGGAAGATAACCTGGAGAAGGGATAGGCTGCCCATACCAATATTCATGGGCTTCCCTGGTTGCTCAGATGGTAAAGAATCCATCTGCAATGTGGGAGGCTGGGTTTGATCCCTGGTTGGGAAGATCCCCTGGGGGAGGGCATGGCAACCCACTCCAGTATTCTAGCCTGGAGGATCCCCATGGACATAGGAGCCTGGGGGGCTCGGAAAGGGCCGGACTGAGCAACTCAGCACAGCACAGACCAACGGAAAGAATAACATACAAATGGTATTCAGGTGCCCTCTTCTGGACAATCTGGGCAAGGGCTTTCCCAAAGACATCTCTGGGTCTACTCACTCAATCCCAGGGCCTCAAGGGAGATTCATGGGCTATCCCCGCTAAGGAACTCTAATCTGGGGTCAGGAAGCAGATTATGAGGAACCTGGCAGAGTCCCACTAGAGTCTGCATGGTGATGGCCCTGGATTTCACCTTTGCTGGTGAATCTGGAGATGAACCAGGGAGCCCCAGTGTCTTAGTCAGCTCAGGACAGTTACTGGCCTCTTATTGGCCGTTGGTGGATACTGTGCACATGATTCATGACTGTGAAGTAATCTTTTAAAAAATAGTTACTTATTTATTTATTTATTTGGCTATGTCAGGTCTTAGTTGCGGCATGTGGGATAATTCATAAAGGCACACGGGCTCTGTAGTTGTGGCCACATGTGGCTAAGTAGCTCCGAGCCATGCAGGATCTTAGTTCCCTGACCAGAGATCAAACCTGCATCCCCTGCATTGGAAAGTGGATTCTTAACCACCGGACCACCAGAGAAGACCGTAAGTAATCTTAAGACCATAGATTTTCTTTGTCCTTACTGATTCTTGTTTTTCATTAAATGATACAGAGCATGTAAAATACGCAGGACATGCTTAGTAGAGTTACGTAACATACTTAATTTTTTTAAGAGAACTGAAATTGAGTTCTTTTCCCCCAAAATCTAACAGACAATGCCCTTGTCAACAACGTTTATTAAGTATAGATAAATAGGCTCACCCATACATCATCTTTCACCTGCTAATTACTTGCTTAAAGCCTCTGCGACTCAGTTCCCTCAAATATAAAATGGGAATGTTGATAACACTTTACTTGTTGATTTTCTTTTTGATTAAATGAAGAGAACCGTGCAAAACAACCAGGACATTGCTGAGAAGATCTAAGCAACTCAAATTTTTTTTTTAATACAGACAATTGAAATTGGGATTTTCCTCCAACAATCTAGCCAGACAATACCCTTTCCCACACAGTTTACTAAATAGATAAACACGCTCAACAAAAAGCACGTATTTCCCTAACTAGTAACGACAGTAATGTCTCTGTGTCTCAATTTCCTCCTCTATAAAATGGGAATGCTGATAACACCTTCCTCGTGCATTTTCTTTCTACTTAAATTAAGGCGAGCATGTAAAACCCTGAGGACATGCTTAGTAGAGTAACATACTTCATTTGGGTTTTTTTGTTTAATAGAATAGAAATCAAGTTTTTCCCCCAAACATTCTAGATAGACAATGCCCTTTCCCACAAAGTTTACTAAATATAGATAAATACGGTTAGCAAAAGCATCTCTCTCACTTACTAGCAATTTCATTAATCCCTGAAGTATAAGCTTCATTAAGCTTCCTGAAGTATAAATTGGAATATTGACAACAATTTCCTCGTAGATTTTGTTTTCAATTAAATGAAGCAGACCATCGAAAACACCGACGACATTGCTTAGCAGTCTAAGTAACACACTTAACGTTGTTGTTGTTGTTGTTGTTGTTTTCCATTCAGAAGAATGGGCTGAAATCGAGATTTCCCCCCAATATTCTGGACCGACAATGCACTTTCCCACAAAGTTTCCTAAATATAGATCTGTACACTCACCAAAAAGCATCTTTTTCACTTTCTAGTTACTTCATTAATACCTCTGGGCCTCAGTTTCCTCATCTATAAAATGGCAACATTGATTACACCTTCTGTGTAGTTTTTCTTTGAATTAAATGCAGGCAAGCAGGTAAAAGAAGACAGACTTTGCTTGGTAGATCTAAGTATCATACCTAGTTTTTTTTTTTTTTTTCTAATAGATGGAGTTGACATTGAGCTTTTTTCACCAACAATCTATGGACAGTGCCATTTCTGCAAATTTTACTGTGTCCATAAATACGCTCACCATAAAGCATCTCGTTCACTTAATAGTCACTTCCTTAATGCCTCTGTGCCTCAGTTTACTCATCTACAAAATGGGAGTGCTCTTTGTTTTTAATTAAATGAAACAGAGCATATGACACATCCAGGATGTTACTTAGTAGATCTAAGTGAAATACTTCATTTCTTTTTTTTAGAAGAGAGAGTTGAAATTGAGTTTTTTTCTCCAACAATCTAGATAGACAATGCCCTTTCCCACAAAGTTTATTGAGTGTAGATAAATACACTCTCAAAGACATCATCCGTTTCACTTCTTGTAACTGCATTACTGCCTCTGTGCCTCAGTTTCCTCATCTGTAAAATGGGAATATTGACACCACCTTCCCCTTACATTTTCTTTTGAATTAAATGAAGCTTAACGTGTAAAACGCCCACCATTGCTTAGGAGATCTAACTAACATACATAATATTGTGTTTTTTCTTTTAAGAGTGTTAAAATCTTTATTTTTACCCCACAGCCTTGTAGATTTTCTTTTACCTTACTGATTCTTGTTTTTCATTAAATGAAATAGAGCACGTAAAATACGCAGGACATGCTTAGTAGAGGTAAGTAACACACTTAATTATTTTAAGAGAATTGAAATTGAGTTTTTTTCCCCCAAAATCTAACAGACAATGCCCTTATCAACAAAGTTTATTAAGTATAGATAAATATACTTTATATTTACTTAGTACTAAGTATAGATAAATAGGCTCACCGATACATCATCTTTCACCTACTAATTACTTGCTTAAAGCCTCTGCACCTCAGTTTCCTCATATATAAAATGGGAATGTGATAACACTTTACTTGTCGATTTTCTTTTTGATTAAATGAAGAGGAGCGTGCAAAAGAACCAGAACATTGCTTAGAAGATCTAAGCAACTCACTTAATTTTTTTTTAATACAGAGTATTGAAATTGGGTTTTTTCCCCAACATTCTAGCCAGACAATGCCCTTTCCCACACAGTTTAATAAATAGATAAACGCGCTCAAGAAAAAGCATGTATTTCCCTAACTAGTAACGACAGTAACGTCTCTGTATCTCAGTTTCCTCATCTATAAAATGGGAATGTTGATAACACCTTCCTCGTACATTTTCTTAGTAATTACATGAAGCAGAGCATGTAAAACACTGAAGACATGCCTAGTAGAGTTTAGTAACATACTTTTTGGGGGTTTTTTCTTAACAGAGTTGAAATCAAGTTTTCCCCCCAACATTCTAGATAGAAGAGGCCATTTCCCACAAAGTTTATTAAATACTAATAAATAAGGTTAGCAAAAGCATCTCTCTCACTTACTAGCAATTTCATTAATGCCTCAGTTTCCTGAAGTAAAAATGGGAATATTGACAACAATTTCCTCGTAGATTTTATTTTCAATTAAATGAAGCAGACCTTCTAAAACACCAAGGACATTGCTTAGCAGTCTAAGTAACACACTTAATTTTGTTTTGTTTTGTTTTCAAAAAATGATTTGAAATAGAGACCTTTCCCCAATAATCTGGACCGACAATGCACTTTCCCACAAAGTTTCCTAAGTATAGATCTGTACACGCACCAAAAAGCATCTCTTTCACTTTCTAGTAACTTCATTAATACCTCTGGGCCTCAATTTCCTCATCTATAAAATGGCAACATTGATTACACATTCTGTGTAGTTTTTCTTTTGAATTAAATGCAGGCAAGCAGGTAAAACAATACAGACTTTGCTTGGTAGATCTAAGTATCACACATAATTTTGTTTTTTTCCTAATAGATGGAGTTGACATTGAGCTTTTTTCATCAACAATGTACAGGCAGTGCCATTTCTGCAAATTTTACTCTGTTCATAAATACGCTCACCATAAAGCATCTCGTTCACTTAATAGTCACTTCCTTAATGCCTCTGTGCCTCAGTTTACTCATCTACAAAATGGGAGTGCTCTTTGTTTTTAATTAAATGAAACAGACCACATGACACATCCAGGATGTTACTTAGTAGATCTAAGTGAAATACTTCATTTCTTTTTTTTAGAAGAGAGAGTTGAAATTGAGTTTTTTCCTCCAACAATCTAGATAGACAGTGCCTTTTCCCACAATGTTTATTGTGTCGGGAGCCAACACAGGAAATCCCACCCATGACAAGGTCACGCGGAGGAGACCTGACAGGCAAGGCGGATCAGGACTCGAGGGACTCCCTGGACCTGCTCGAGCATCGACCCCGAAACCAAAGTCTGTCTGTCTACCGTTTACTATATTATGCTTTTCACCAACTCTTCTGACATTAACAGGGTGCTAACTCCGACCACCTTTCTCTGAAGAAAATCAACTTAAGGATCTAGTTGATAAGTGTCCTGGTCTTAAAAGGAGTATTTTAACTTTAACCCCTCTGTTAGTATTTTAGTTTGCTTGGCAGGTTTATCCACACTCTTGTAAGTAACACACATGATTGTTCACAACACCCCAAGCATAACCTTCGAGCGCTAAAAAAGCTTTATTAAACAATACAGCAATGTTGAGGCAATGTTTGTTACTGAGTTTCCTGGTCTTTACCCAATGTGCGCCTGGGAGTGCATTAGCTAGTATAGTTGGTATGCAAGAAAAACAAGCAGTAGCCTTGGAATGAACAACATAAGACCCTTGAGTTAATATGTTCTTTCTTTGTTGTAACACACTGCACCTTTGCTCCATAAGAATGTAGCTCTGTTTCCTGAGGGGGACTGCAGACCGGAAAGATAAAGGGAAAGCAGGTTTTCTGGTTGACAAACCTTTATCAAGAAAGAGTCACAAAATGTTAATAGGCCTCTGGGCCAAAAGATAATGTACATAACACAAAGACCCTTGTAAATGAAAAGGTATGCAGAAAACATCCTGGTGCCAATGAAGGTCAAACTGCTCTAATGTTGAGCTGACTCTACATGACTTTGTATCTTTCATGTCTGGAAATGTGTGACTCAGGGCATAAAAGCTCCCTTTAAAAATAAAGCTGCAGACCTGGCTTCATCAGAGCTTGGCCTCCCCGTGTCATTCTTTCTCTCTTTCTTTCTCTCTCTTTCTCTCTCTATCTCTTTTTTTCAGGCTGATTCCCTGGAGCACAGAGGCTCTCTGAGTTCACTTTTCTGCCCAGGCTTCTAAGACCCAATCGAAAAGGTGCTCTGCGTCTTCACTCCAGAGCAAAGGTGCTCTGAATCTTTGCCCCATATTGGGCGCCAAAGAATATCAGCCTCTTTCTCTCTCCTTTTACTTTCATCTCTCTTGCCGACGCCGTTCATCCTGAGGGTATCCCTAGATCCTGATGGGGCTGGACCCCGGTATTACTGAGTGTAGATAAATACACTCTCAAAGACATCATCCGTTTCACTTCTTGTAACTGACTTACTGCCTCTGTGCCTCAGTTTCCTCATCTGTAAAATGGGAATATTGACAACTCCTTCCTCATAGATTTTCTTTTTAATTAAATGAAGCTTAACATGTAAAATAGCCTCCATTGCTTAGGAGATCTAACTAACACACAATATATTGGTTGTTTTTTTTTTTTTTTTCTTTTAACAGTGTTAAAAACTTTATTTCTACCCCACAGCCTTGTAGATTTTCTTTTATCTTATGGATTCTTATTTTTCATTAAATGAAAAAACAGAGCATGTAAAATACATAGGACGTGCTGAGTAGAGTTAAGTAACATACTCAATTTTTTTATGAGAATTGAAATTGAGTTTTTTTCCCAAATATCTAACGAAATGCCCTTATCAACAAAGTTTATTAAGTATAGATAAATAGGCTCACTGATACATCATCTTTCACCTACTCATTACTTTCTTAAAGCCTCTGCACCTAAGTTTCCTCATATATAAAATGGGAATGTTGATAACACTTTACTCATCGATTTTCTTTTTGATTAAATGAACACGAGAGTGCAAAACAACCATCACATTGCTTAGAAGATCTAAGCAACTCACTTAATTTTTTTTTTAGTACAGAGAATTGAAATTGGGTTTTTTCCCCCAACAATCTAGCCAGACAATGTCCTTTCCCACACAGTTTATTAAATACATAAACACGCTCAACAAAAAGCATGTATTTCCCTAACTAGTAATGACAGTAATGTCTCTCTCAGTTTCCTCATCTATAAAATGGGAATGTTGATAACACCTTCCTCGTGCATTTTCTTTGTAAATAAAGCTTCAAACCTAAATAAATAAATTGAAATTAAAAAAAATAAATGAAGCAGAGCATGTAAAACACTGAGGACATGCTTAGTAGAGATAAGTAACATACTTAATTGGGTTTTTTTTTTTAATAGAATTAAAATCAAGTTTTCCCCCTAAACGTTCTAGATAGATGAGGCCTTACCCACAAAGTTTACTAAATATAGATAAATATGGTTAGCAAAAGTATCTCTCTCACTTACTAACAATTTCATTAATGCCTCAGCTTCCTGAAGTATAAATGGGAATACTGACAACAATTTCCTTGTAGATTTTGTTTTCAATTGAATGAAGCAGACTGTCTAAAACACCGAGGACATTGCTTAGCAGTCTAAGTAACATGCTTAATTTTGTTTTTTCTTTCAGAAGAATGAGTTGAAATCTAGATTTTTCCCCAATAATCTGGACTGACAATGCACTTTCCCACAAAGTTTCCTAAGTATAGATCTGTACACTCCCAAAAAGCATCTCTTTCACTTTCTAGTAACTTCATGAATACCCCTGGGCCTCAGTTTCCTCATCTATAAAATGGGAACGTTGATTCCACCTTCTGTGTAGTTTTTCTTTTGAATTAAATGCAGGCAAGCAGCTAAAAGAAGACAGACTTTGCTTGGTAGATCTAAGTATCATACCTAATTTTGTTTTTTTCCTAATAGATTGAGTTGACATTGAGCTTTTTTCACCAACAACCTACAGATAGTGCCATTTCTGCAAATTTTACTGTGTCCATAAGTACACTTACCATAAAGCATCTCTTTCACTTATCAGTCACTTCCTTAATGCCACTGTGCCTCAGTTTACTCATCTATAAAACTGGTCTGCTCTGTTTTTTTTTTTTTTTAATTAAATGAAACAGACCACATGACACATCCAGGATGTTATTTAGTAGATCTAAGAAAAAGATTTCATTTCTTTTTTTAGAAGAGAGAGTGGAAATAGCAATTTTGTCTCCAACAATATAGATAGACAGTGCCCTTTTCCACAAACTTTATTGAGTGTAGATAAATACACTATCAAAGACATCATCCATTTCACTTCTTGTAACATCATTACTGCCTCTGTGCCTCAGTTTCCTCATCTGTAAAATGGGAGTATTGACAACACAACACCTTCCTCGTAGATTTTCTTTTGAATTAAATGAAGCTTAATGTCTAAAACACCCACCATTGCTTAGGAGATCTAACTAACATACATAATATTGGTTTTTTTCTTTTAAGAGTGTTAAAATCTTTATTTTTACCCCACAGCCTTGTAGATTTTCGTTTACCTTACTGATTCTTGTTTTTCATTAAATGAAACAGAGCATGTAAAATACACAGGGCATGCTTAGTAGAGTTAAGTAACATACTCAATTTTTTAAAAGAGAATTGAAATTGAGTTCTTTTCCCCCAAAATCGAACAGACAATGCCCTTGTCAACAACGTTTATTAAGTATAGATAAATAGGCTCACCCATACATCATCTTTCACCCGCTAATTACTTGCTTAAAGCCTCTGCACCTCAGTTTCCTCATATATAAAATGGGAATGTTGATAACACTTTACTTGTAGATTTTCTTTTTGATTAAATGAAGAGAAGCATGCAAAACAACCAGGACATTGTTTAGAAGATCTAAGCAACTCACTTAATTTTTTTTTTAATACAGAGAATTGAAATTGGGTTTTTTCCCCAACATTCTAGCCAGACAATGCCCTTTCCCACACAGTTTACTAAATAGATAAACACGCTCAACAAAAAGCATGTATTTCCCTAACTAGTAACGACAGTATTATCTATGTGTCTCAGTTTCCTCATCTATAAAATGGGAATGTTAATAACAGCTTCCTCGTGCATTTTTTTGGTAAAGCAATTAGCCTCAAATCAAATAAATAAATTTAAATTAAAAAAATAAATGAAGCAGAGCATGTACAACACTGAGGACATGCTTAGTAGAGTTAAGTAACATACTTAATTGGTTTTTTTTAATAGAATTGAAATCAAGTTTTTCCCCTAAACATTCTAGATAGATGAGGCCTTACCCATAAAGTTTATTAACTATAGATAAATACGGTTAGCAAAAGCATCTCTCTTACTTACTAACAATTTCATTAATGCCTCAGCTTCCTGAAGTATAAATGGGAATATTGATAACAATTTCCTCATAGATTTTGTTTTCAATTAAATGAAGCGGACCATCTAAACACCGAGGACATTGCTTAGCAGTCGAAGTAACACACTTAATTTTGTTTGTTTGTTTTTTGGGGGGGAAGAATGAGTTGAAATCTAGATTTTCCCCCAATGATCTGGACCGACAATGCACTTTCCCACAAAGTTTCCTAAGTATAGACTGTACACTCACCAAAAAGCATCTCTTTCACTTTCTAGTTACTTCATTAATACCTCTGGGCCTCAGTTTCCTCATCTATAAAATGGGAACGTTGATTCCACCTTCTGTGTAGTTTTTCTTTTGAATTAAATGCAGGCAAACAGGTAAAACAAGACAGACTTTGCTTGGTAGATCTAAGTATCACACATAATTTTGTTTTTTTCCTAATAGATGGAGTTGACATTGAGCTTTTTCACCAACAATCTACAGATAGTGCCATTTCTGCAAATTTTACTGTGTCCATAAATACGCTCACCATAAAGCATCTCGTTCACTTAATAGTCACTTCCTTAATGCCTCTGTGACTCAGTTTACTCATCTACACAATGGGAGTGCTCTTTTTCTTTTTTTTTTTTTCTTTTTTCTAATTTTATTTTATTTTTAATCTTTACATAATTGTATTAGTTTTGCCAAATATCAAAATGAATCCGCCACAGGTATACATGTGTTCCCCATCCCGAACCCTCCTCCCTCCTCCCTCCCCATACCAACCCTCTGGGCCGTCCAGTGCACCAGCCCCAAGCATCCAGCATCGTGCATCGAACCTGGACTGGCAACTCGTTTCCTACATGATATTTTACATGTTTCAATGCCATTCTCCCAAATCTTCCCACCCTCTCCCTCTCCCACAGAGTCCATAAGACTGTTCTATACATCAGTGTCTCTTTTGCTGTCTCGTATACAGAGTTATTGTTACCATCTTTCTAAATTCCATATATATGCGTTAGTATACTGTATTTATGTTTTTCCTTCTGGCTTACTTCACTCTGTATAATAGGCTCCAGTTTCATCCACCTCATTAGAACTGATTCAGATGTATTCTTTTTAATGGCTGAGTAATACTCCATTGTGTATATGTACCACCGCTTTCTTATCCATTCATCTGCTGATGGATATCTAGGTTGCTTCCATGTCCTGGCTATTATAAACAGTGCTGCGATGAACATTGGGGTACACGTGTCTCTTTCCCTTCTGGTTTCCTCAGTGTGTATGCCCAGCAGTGGGATTGCTGGATCATAAGGCAGTTCTATTTTCAGTTTTTTAAGGAATCTCCGCACTGTTCTCCATAGTGGCTGTAATAGTGTGCATTCCCACCAACAGTGTAAGAGGGTTCCCTTTTCTCCACACCCTCTCCAGCATTTATTATTTGTAGACTTTTGGATCGCAGCCATTCTGACTGGTGTGAAATGGTACCTCATAGTGGTTTTGATTTGCATTTCTCTGATAATGAGTGATGTTGAGCATCTTTTCATGTGTTTGTTAGCCATCTGTATGTCTTCTTTGGAGAAATGTCTATTTAGTTCTTTGGCCCATTTTTTGATTGGGTCGTTTATTTTTCTGGAGTTGAGCTGTAGGAGTTGCTTGTATATTTTTGAGATTAGTTGTTTGTCGGTTGCTTCATTTGCTATTATTTTCTCCCATTCTGAAGGCTGTCTTTTCACCTTGCTAATAGTTTCCTTTGATGTGCAGAAGCTTTTAAGGTTAATTAGGTCCCATTTGTTTATTTTTGCTTTTATTTCCAATGAAACGGAGCATATGACACATCCAGGATGTTACTTAGTAGATCTAAGTAAAATACTTCATTTCTTTTTTAGAAGAGAGAGTTGAAATTGAGTTTTTTTCTCCAACAACCTAGATAGACAATGCCCTTTTCCACAAAGTTTATTGAGTGTAGATAAATACAGTCTCAAAGACATCATCCGTTTCACTTCTTGTAACTGCATTACTGCCTCTGTGCCTCAGTTTCCTCATCTGTAAAATGGGAATATTGACAACACGTTCCTCTTACATTTTCTTTTGAATTAAATGAAGCTTAACGTGTAAAATGCCCACCATTGTTAGGAGATCTAACTAACATATATAATATTATTTTTTTCTTTTTTTTTTATTTTTTCTTTTTAATTTTATTTTTAAACTTTACAGTATTGTATTGGTTCTGCCATATATCGAAATGAATCCGCCACAGGCATACACGTGTTCCCCATCTCTGAACCCTCCTCCCTCCTCCCTCCCCATACCATCCCTCTGGGTCGTCCCAGTGCACCAGCCCCAAGCATCCTGTATCATGCATCGAACCTGGACTGGCGACTCATTTCATATATGATATTATACATATTTCAATGCCATTCTCCCAAATCATCTCACCCTCACCCTCTCCCACAGAGTTCAAAAGACTGTTCTATACATCAGTGTCTCTTTTGCTGTCTCGTACACAGGGTTATTGTTACCATCTTTCTAAATTCCATATATATGCGTTAGTATACTGTATTGGTGTTTTTCTTTCTGGCTTACTTCACTCTGTATAATAGGTTCCAGTTTCATCCACCTCATTAGAACTGATTCAAACGTATTCTTTTTAATGGCTGAGTAATACTCCATTGTGTATATGTACCACCGCTTTCTTATCCATTCATCTGCTGATGGACATCTAGGTTGCTTCCATGTCCTGGCTATTATAAACAGTGCTGCGATGAACATTGGGGTACACGTGTCTCTTTCCCTTCTGGTTTCCTCAGTGTGTATGCCCAGCAGTGGGATTGCTGGATCATAAGGCAGTTCTATTTCCAGTTTTTTAAGGAATCTCCGCACTGTTCTCCATAGTGGCTGTACTAGTTTGCATTCCCACCAACAGTGTAAGAGGGTTCCCTTTTCTCCACACCCTCTCCAGCATTTATTGCTTGTAGACTTTTGGATCGCAGCCATTCTGACTGGCGTGAAATGGTACCTCATAGTGGTTTTGATTTGCATTTCTCTGATAATGAGTGATGTTGAGCACCTTTTCATGTGTTTGTTAGCCATCTGTATGTCTTCTTTTGGGAAATGTCTATTTAGTTCTTTGGCCCATTTCTTGATTGGGTCATTTATTTTTCTGGAGTTGAGCTGTAGGAGTTGCTTGTATATTTTTGAGATTAGTTGTTTGTCAGTTGCTTCATTTGCTATTATTTTCTCCCATTCTGAAGGCTGTCTTTTCACCTTGCTTATAGTTTCCTTTGTTGTGCAGAAGCTTTTAAGTTTAAATAGGTCCCATTTGTTTATTTTTGCTTTTATTTCCAATATTCTGGGAGGTGGGTCATAGAGGATCCTGCTGTGATGTATGTCGGAGAGTGTTTTGCCTATGTTCTCCTCTAGGAGTTTTATAGTTTCTGGTCTTACGTTTAGATCTTTAATCTATTTTGAGTTTATTTTTGTGTATGGTGTTAGAAAGTGGTCTAGTTTCATTCTTTTACAAGTGGTTGACCAGTTTTCCCAGCACCACTTGTTAAAAAGATTGTCTTTAATCCATTGTATATTCTTGCCTCCTTTGTCAAAGATAAGGTGTCCATATGTGTGTGGATTTTTCTCTGGGCTTTCTATTTTGTACCATTGATCTATATTTCTGTCTTTGTGCCCATAGCATACTGTCTTGATGGCTGTGGCTTTGTAGTAGAGCCTGAAGTCAGGCAGGTTGATTCCTTCAGTTCCAGTCTTCTTTCTCAAGATAGCTTTGGCTATTCGAAGTTTTTTGTATTTCCATACAAATTGTGAAATTATTTGTTCTAGCTCTGTGAAGAATACCATTTGTGGCTTGATAGGGATTGCATTGAATCTATAAATTGCTTTGGGTAGTGTACTCACTTTCACTATATGGATTCTTCCAATCCATCAGCATGGTATATTTCTCCATCTATTAGTGTCCTCTTTGATTTCTTTCACCAGTGTTTTATAGTTTTCTATATATAGGTCTTTAGTTTCTTTAGGTAGATATATTCCTAAGTATTTTATTCTTTTCGTTGCAATGGTGAATGGAATTGTTTCCTTAATTTCTCTTTCTGTTTTCTCAGTATTAGTGTATAGGAATGCAAGGGATTTCTGTGTGTTGATTTTATATCCTGCAACTTTACTATAATCATTGATTAGTTCTAGTAATTTTCTGGTGGAGTCTTTAGGGTTTTCTATGTAGAGGATCATGTCATCTGCAAATAGTGAGAGTTTTACTTCTTCTTTTCCAATTTGGATTCCTTTTATTTCTTTTTCTGCTCTGATTGCTGTGGCCAAAACTTCCAAAACTATGTTGAATAGTAATGGTGAAAGTGGGCACCCTTGTCTTGTTCCTGACTTTAGAGGAAATGCTTTCAATTTTTCACCATTGAGGATAATGTTCGCTGTGGGTTTGTCATATATAGCTTTTATTATGTTGAGGTATGTTCCTTCTATTCCTGCTTTCTGGAGAGTTTTTATCATAAATGGATGTTGAATTTTGTCAAAGGCTTTCTCTCCATCTATTGAGATAATCATATGGTTTTTATTTTTCAATTTGTTAATGTGGTGTATTACATTGATTGATTTGCGAATATTGAAGAATCCTTGCATCCCTGGGATAAAGCCCACTTGGTCATGGTGTATGATCTTTTTAATGTGTTGTTGGATTCTGATTGCTAGAATTTTGTTAAGGATTTTTGCATCTATGTTCATCAGTGATATTGGCCTGTAGTTTTCTTTTTTTGTGGCATCTTTGTCAGGTTTTGGTATTAGGGTGATGGTGGCCTCATAGAATGAGTTTGGAAGTTTACCTCCCTCTGCAATTTTCTGGAAGAGTTTGAGCAGGATAGGTGTTAGCTCTTCTCTAAATTTTTGGTAGAATTCAGCTGTGAAGCCATCTGGACCTGGGCTTTTGTTTGCTGGAAGATTTTTGATAACAGTTTCAATTTCTGTGTTTGTGATGGGTCTGTTAAGATTTTCTATTTCTTCCTGGTTCAGTTTTGGAAAGTTGTACTTTTCTAAGAATTTGTCCATTTCTTCCCCGTTGTCCATTTTATTGGCATATAATGGCTGATAGTAGTCTCTTATGATCCTTTGTATTTCTGTGTTGTCTGTTGTGATCTCTCCATTTTCATTTCTAATTTTATTGATTTGATTTTCCTCCCTTTGTTTCTTGATGAGTCTGGCTAATGGTTTGTCAGTTTTATTTATGCTTTCAAAGAACCAGTTTTTGGCTTTGTTGATTTTTGCTATGCTCTCCTTTGTTTCTTTTCCATTTATTTCTGCCCTAATTTTTAATATTTCTTTCCTTCTACTAACCCTGGGGTTTTTCATTTCTTCCTTTTCTAGTTGCTTTAGGTGTAGAGTTAGGTTATTTATTTGACTTTTTTCTTCTTTCTTGAGGTGTGCCTGTATTGCTATGAACTTTCCTCTTAGGACTGCTTTTACAGTGTCCCACAGGTTTTGGGTTGTTGTATTTTCATTTTCATTCGTTTCTATGCAAATTTTGATTTCTTTTTTGATTTCTTCTGTGATTTGTTGGTTATTCAGCAGCATGTTGTTCAGCCTCCATATGTTGGAATTTTTAATAGTTTTCCTCCTGTAATTGAGATCTAATCTTACTGCCTTGTGGTCAGAAAAGATGCTTGGAATGATTTCAATTTTTGTGAATTTGCCAAGGCTAGATTTATGGCCCAGGATGTGATCTATCCTGGAGAAGGTTCCGTGTGCACTTGAGAAAAAGGTGAAATTCATTGTTTTGGGGTGAAATGTCCTATAGATATCAATCAGGTCTAACTGGTCTATTGTATCGTTTAAAGTTTGTGTTTCCTTGTTAATTTTCTGTTTAGTTGATCTATCCATAGGTGTGAGTGGGGTATTAAAGATTCCCACTATTATTGTGTTATTGTTAATTTCTCCTTTCATACTTGTTAGCATTTGTCTTACATATTGCGGTGCTCCCGTGTTGGGTGCATATATATTTATGATTGTTATATCTTCTTCTTGGATTGATCATTATGTAGTGACCGTCTTTGTCTCTTTTCACAGCCTTTGTTTTAAAGCCTATTTTATCTGATATGAGTATTGCTCCTCCTGCTTTCTTTTGGTCCCTATTTGCATGGAAAATCTTTTTCCAGCCCTTCACTTTCAGTCTGTATGTGTCCCCTGTTTTGAGGTGGGTCTCTTGTAGACAACATATGTAGGGGTCTTGTTTTTGTATCCATTCAGCCAGTCTTTGTCTTTTGGTTGGGGCATTCAACCCATTTACGTTTAAGGTAATTATTGATAAGTATGGTCCCGTTGCCATTTACTTTATTGTTTTGGGTTCGAATTTATACACCATTTTTGTGTTTCCTGTCTAGACAATATCCTTTAGTATTTGTTGGAGAGCTGGTTTGGTGGTGCTGAATTCTCTCAGCTTTTGCTTGTCTGTAAAGCTTTTGATTTCTCCTTCATATTTGAATGAGATCCTTGCTGGGTACAATAATCTGGGCTGTAGGTTATTTTCTTTCATCACTTTAAGTGTGTCTTGCCATTCCCTCCTGGCTTGGAGAGTTTCTATTGAAAGATCAGCTGTTATCCTTATGGGAATTCCCTTGTGTGTTATTTGTTGTTTTTCCCTTGCTGCTTTTAATATTTGTTCTTTGTGTTTGATCTTTGTTAATTTGATTAATATGTGTCTTGGGGTGTTTCGCCTTGGGTTTATCCTGTTTGGGACTCTCTGGGTTTCTTGGACTTGAGTGATTATTTCCTTCCCCATTTTAGGGAAGTTTTCAACTATTATCTCCTCAAGTATTTTCTCATGGTCTTTCTTTTTGTCTTCTTCTTCTGGAACCCCTATGATTCGAATGTTGGAGCGTTTAACACTGTCCCGGAGGTCTCTGAGATTGTCCTCATTTCTTTTAATTCGTTTTTCTTTTTTCCTCTCTGATTCATGTATTTCTACCATTCTATCTTCTAATTCACTAATCCTATCTTCTGCCTCTGTTATTCTACTATTTGTTGCCTCCAGAGTGTTTTTGATCTCATTTATTGCATTATTCATTATATATTGACTCTTTTTTATTTCTTCTAGGTCCTTGTTAAACCTTTCTTGCATCTTCTCAATCCTTGTCTCCAGGCTATTTATCTGTGATTCCATTTTGATTTCAAGATTTTGGATCAATTTCACTATCATTATTCAGAATTCTTTGTCAGGTAGATTCCCTATCTCTTCGTCTTTTGTTTGGTTTGGTGGGCATTTATCCTGTTCCTTTACCTGCTGGGTATTCCTCTGTCTCTTCATCTTGTTTAAATTGCTGAGTTTGGGGTGTCCTTTCTGTATTCTGGCAGTTTGTGGAGTTCTCTTTATTGTGACGTTTCCTCACTGTGTGTGGGTTTGTACAGGTGGCTTCTCAAGGTTTCTTGGTTAGGGAAGCTTGTGCTGGTGTTCTGGTGGGTGGAGCTGGATTTCTTCTCTCTCCTTTCGAAGACAATGGGCTGCTTTTCTGGGTGCCTGATGTCCTCTGCCGGCATTCAGAAGTTGTTTTGTGGAATTTTCTCAGCGTTTAAATGTTCTTTGGATGAATTTGTGGGGGAGAAAGTGTTCTCCCCGTCCTATCCCTCCGATATCTTAGCCTCCAGTTTCTTAAACACACAGATGAGCTCTTCGTCTTCCCTGAGCTCCAGTCCTCTTCATAGGTAGCCTGTAGTCTGGCTCCAGTAGCTGCTAAAAGTTCTCTTCTGGCAGGCCTACCCCACTGTCCACAATCAGCTCTTAGTTTTGTTGAAATTCTGGGTACTCTCAGAGTAGAGTCAGTCCCTGTCACAACCTCAGCCCCTTTGAACCCTCACCCACTGGGAAAGTGCCACCTCCCCCACCAGAGGCACATTTACCCACAAAACAAGAACTCTGATCTCATCTTTCAGTTATTCAGGGCTCTACCATGCCCGGAGAATATTTATATACATAGTGCAGGAAGGCAGAGTGGATCTTATCCCCATTTCACAGATGAGGAACATTACCTCAAAAAGATCATGCGCACTAGTGCGGTCACATCAGTTCATTTAATGCTGAACTAATTCTAAGCCAAGTAGTACATAGCCATTGCCCCAAGACTCCTAGGTCTATTGTCTTCTTTTCAATGTTGGGCATTATTTCCAATATTTTGCTGTTATGAATTATACTGCAGTGTACATTGTGATATATACATCTTTGTATGCCTCCCTGATGGTTTCCTTCATGACATTAATTTATAAACATTGTCAAATTACTCTCTGAAAAGGTTGTATCAGTTTTCACTCTGACTGGAATGCTCATTTTCCTGAATCCTAATCAGTAATGGTTATTTTAAGAAAATATTGCCATATGATTTCTCATTATTATTTTACTTTGCCTTTATTTCATCATCCGGGAGGTAGAACATCTCTTCGTAGATTTATAGGCCCTTATTCTTTTTCTTTGTAAGTTGTCTATTAAGATCATTTGCCTATTTTTTCCCTGTTAGTGTGTTCCTCATTTTCTTACTGATTTTACAAGAGCCCTTCATGTATTAAGGATATTAACTCATTGTTTTTAACACTTTATCATGTATTGTATTGCTGTGGACTTATTTTTTTAATTTGATGTGTTATCCTACATTGCCATTATTATTATTTCTTGATGCTCAAACTGTCCCAGTTTGGTCTGTAGTTATCCTGTCAAGCCAGCTCCTGTATTCTTTTTTCTTTTACTTTTTATTTTGAAATACTTGAAATAATTTCTGGGTTAAAACGGGAAAGTTATGAAATAGAATGAAGAATACCTATATCCCCTTTACTCAGAGTCCCCATATGTTAGCATTTTATCACATTTGCTTTATTATTTCTCTTCACCTATATGCATATTATTTTTTTTTTTTTCTGAACCATTTGGGGGTCAATTGCAGACATGATGCACATTTACCCCTAAATTCTTCAGTGTGTATTTCCCAAAATACCTGGACATTTAACTTCAGGATAGTGATCAAATTCAGGAAATCAACACTGTTATGCTGTTATCTAATCTATAGACTTTATTTGACTTCCAGTTGTCCTGATAATGTCCTTTATAGCAAAAGGAAAAAGAAAAATGGCTTTCTAGCCTTAATCTGTGATGTAAATTGCAGACGTTTTCTCCTAGTTTGTCATTTGACTTTGTTTATTGTGATTTTTTTTTTCTTTGCAAACTTATTATTTTTAAATTTTTATGTGTTCATTTATTCATGTGTTTAAATGATCTTATGGTAACATTGACTTTTTAGGGGATGTACAGTCCTATGAGATTTTTCTTTTTAATACTTGAATAGATTTGTGTAATCACCCTCACAATTAGGATGAAGGACAATTCCATCATCCCCCAAACTCCCTCATGCTGTCCCTGTATAGTCTGTCCTCTAATTGCTGGAGAAGGCAATGGCACCCCACTCCAGTACTCTTGCCCAGAGAATCCCATGGATGGAGGAGCCTGGTAGGCTGCAGTCCATGGGGTCGCTGAGAGCCAGACACGACTGAGCCACTTCACTTTCACGTTTCACTTTCACGCACTGGAGAAGGAAATGGCAACCCACTCCAGTGTTCTTGCCTGGAGAATCCCAGGGATGGCGGAGCCTGGTGGGCTGCCGTCTATGGGGTCGCTCAGAGTCGGACACGACTGAAGCACCTCAGCAGCAGCAGCAGCAGCAGTGGTCAAATTTATCAGTCTTTTATTGCTTCTGGATTTGAGTCATAATTAGAAAGTATTTCTTCCCACCCATTCACGTTCTCTTCTAATACTTGTATGGTTTCAATTTTATGCATTGAAATCTCTGATCCATTTAGAGTTATTCTGATGTGTAGTGTGAGATATGGACCCAATTTCATATTTTTTCAAATGGCTATCTAGTTGTCCCAACAGCATTTATTCAAAACTCCATATTTTCCCCCAGCAAATTGGAGTGTCACCCTTATACATAAGTACTAACTTGGGAGGTGATTTTGATATCTTTATAATGTTGAGTCATCTTATGCCAGAAAAAGAGGTGTCTTTATATTTATTGAAAACTGTGTTTGTGTCTTTCAGCAGTTTTTAAGCGTTTTCTCTGCATAGACCTTGTAGATTCCTTGTTGTTAGATTTATTTCTAAGTAGTTTACCTTTTTGCTGTTGCTGTTACAAATGGGGCTCCTCTTTCCTTATATCTTATGATTATTGTTTGTAAGAGGGTGGTTTATTTTTGTCGTCTTTATATCCTGTTATCCTACAGATTTGTTATATTGTTTGTTTTTAACATTGTTTATCATTGCTTCTCTTGGGTTTTCTATATATATCGTCATATATAATCTTCATACAGAGATAGCTTTACTTTTTCATTTTTAAATTAGTTTTTAAAATTAGAGTATAGTTGATTTACAGTGTTGTACTAGTTTCTGCTGTGCAGCAAAGTGTGTCAGTTATACATACACATATATTTACTCTTTTTTTATATCTGTTTTCTCCTGTCTAATTGCATGGGCCAATACCTACAATATTAAATAGTGTTAAATAGCTGAATACCATAGTTGAATCGTTTCTAGTGTTTTCTTTTAAGTAAGATGCTAGATCTGGGGCTGAGGTATAACATTTCCATCAGTTACTATTGTATTTTTATGACTGTAGTTTTAAGTTTATGAAGCTTTAACTTTTCTGGAATTAATTTTTATATAATGAGTAAGGCAGAATTTTTTCTATTTTTTTTCATTAAATTATGTCTTTATTAACTTCCACCTACCTTCCTAAGATTTACTATCCCCCGCTCCCCTGTGGCTTGTGGGATCTTAGTTCCCTGACCAGGGTTTGAACCTGAACCCTGGCAGTGAAACACCAAGTCCTGACCACTGTGACTGCCAGGGAATTCCCCTTTCCTTTTTAACAATAAAATTCTTTAATGTCACAGATTTTCCTGAGTGTGGTTTTAGCCACATCCTGTAAGTTTTGGTGGGCTCAGACGGTAAAGGTAAAGGTAGCTCAGACGGTAAAGCATCTGCCTGCAATGCAGGAGACCTGGTTCCGGAAGATCCCCTGGAGAAGGAAATGGCAACCCACTCCAGTGTTCTTGTCTGGAGAATTCCATGGACAGAGGAGCCTGGCGGACTATAGTGCTTGGGGTCGCAAAGAGTCGGACAAGACTGAGCGACTTAACACACACAGACACTAAGTTTTGGTATATATTCCCATTTTTGTTGTTTTCTAAATAGTCTACCATGATTTCTTTATTTTATTTCACTTTCTCTTTCATCCAGTAGTTAGCCTGGAGAACAGGTTTCAAGTTCTAGTTAGGGCATTTTTTGTTTTGAAATTATTGTTCCCAGCTGTTTCACATTATGATTGGAGAACATGGTCTGTGCTGTTTTTGGAGATGATTGAGGTTTACTTTGAGATCTAGTCTACAGTCAGTTTTAATATGTGTTTCATGGATTCTTGAGAAGAAACTCTTTGTACAGTCGAATATATCTGTATATCTACTAGTCTGATGTTAATATTTTTAACAATGTAATTGTTATATTATTAAGTATATGTTTATTTGTAGTTATAAAATTTTATATTAATTCCTCGGACTTATTTTTCTCAATTTTATGTGTTGTGAACTCAAAGTGGTGTGTTAAAATCTCTAATAACTTTCACTCTTAGTTGCTCTTTGTATTTTTAATTAAAATTTTGGATGTGTTAATTTATGTATAAAATTTCATGACTTATGTATTAGGACCTTTTTCTGTGTAAAAGAGCCCTCTTAGTCACATTTAAATGCTTCTTTTGGTTGGCCTTGAATTCATCTTTGATCTTAATACTACCACCCATTTTTAAAATTAGGTGTTCGTGATATATCTTTTTCTAACTTTTAATTTTTAACCTTTCTTTGTCATCTTGTTCTCAGTGTGTCTCCTGTGCAGATTATATTATTTGAATTTTGTTTTGTCATCCAATCTGCAAGTTTTTACATTTTAAATCAGTAGTGTCTCAGTCTTTTATAAATTAAATAGATACAGGGAGATTGTTAACATTAATCTGGTACCGGACAAGAAGACTGGGAAATCCAAAGGATTCTGTTTCCTCTGCTATGAAGACCAGAGGAGCACAATTCTGGCTGTTGACAGTTTTAATGGGATCAAGGTGAGTATGCTTACTGAGCAGAACTTTTCCATTGTGTAGGGTTTCAGTTTCATTTCCCAGCTGATGACTGCAGGCTCAAGGGCAGTACTGGTCAGCTGGGTTGCAGAGGTGTGGGGACATACTGACTGGGAAATGACCCCAGGAAATAATTCCGCTGGCTCATGACCCTGTGAACACGCGTTTCTTTTCCCCACCACTTAGCAAGCTATGTCCTCAGGAGCATAGGTACCATGACCCCCCACTCCCCTTCATCTTGCACCCAACCAGGCATCTGTTTTTCACCTTTTCTTCCTCACACTCCACTCTCATTTCTGCTGTATTGGAGGGCAAAGAGACTAGCAAACACTGCTGTTTTATGCTGTCCTGTATCAGAGAATTTGGGGTTCTATCATGGTTTTGTGGCTGAGGACCTAGCCATGTATGTCTCTCCTATGTCTCCATTGACTTAGCAGTACTGGGCCCTGAAAATTCTCTAGTTAAAATCTCATGACAAAGTCTATGAAAGTAACTCATTCTGAAGTTTTCTGTCCTCTATTCTCTCTCCTCCACCCTTGTAAGTGCGACGGTGAGTGATGACATGAGAGTGAGACATAAAAAGGGGACGGGGCAAGTCAGGGTTATCTATGCTCCACATGCTCCCAAAGCACTGCCATTGAATGAGCATTGTCACGGGTTGGAGGGGTGACTCTTGACTTGGAGACTTTGTCACTGATTGCACCAGCAGTGATAGGAAGTCACCATAAAAGGTGACTTTATTCCACCTTTTATGGTGGAATGGGATAGGTGAAAGTACTCAGGCTTAGGGGTAAGAGTAAAAACTTGCTCTTGAATGGAACAGTAAAAGCCAGACATTTCACATTTCTGATGGCATTGCGTATAGAATAAGTCTGTATCTGCCCGAATGTTTTTGTTTTAAGTGAAGGTTTAATTTTTTGTTGTTCACCTGGAGAGTTGGGATTCGCAGTGATAGTATCAGCATGAGCCAGTGGTTCCAGTATGGTGGGGGTGGAGCAAGCAGTGAGGGCTTAAGAGAAAAGAAAGTAGTCCTTTCTAGATTCCTTACCCCCTCCCAGCTATTGTTCTGCTTTGGCCTCATGCATTTGTGTTGAGAAAGCAGCTGTAGCATTGAGCTGAATTTTAGGAATTCCTTTTGGCTTCCAGGCTTCTTAACAGTGTGTTTCACCGTAAATTAATGTTACAGATGGAAGGTAATTCATGTTTGTGCATCTAAACTCTTGCAGTTTTCCATGCTGCTTATGCTTTGGGGCAGTACTTCCCAGGCTCTTTTCACTTCATGGCACACTTATAACATGGAGATATTTATATAGAACTCTGGGATAAACTGATGAGGCTCCCAGGATCTCCAGCTGCCCCAGGCTCTACCTGACTGCCCCCAGGGTTGAGCGAATGTGTAGGGATGTGTGCTGTGACACATCACGTGAGCAGGTCTGCTTTTGAGATTTTCTGAGAAACAGAATTAGCAAGAGGATAATGGGAATGGTTCAAACCATGGATTTCTGCAGCTGGGTTCAAATAGATAGAAGGCTGTGTTTGGTAGCAAGTAGTTAGCTATCTGCTAAAGCAGTGCCTGTCTGTCCTAGATCAAAGGAAGAACTATCCGAGTGGATCATGTATCTAACTATCGACTTCCTGAGGACTCAGAAGAAATGGATGAGGTGACCAGAGAGCTGCAGGAGAGGGGCTGTGGGACTCATACTCCTCCGCCAAGTTCATCTGAGGGCTCTGAAGATGACAAACCCACCAAAAAACACAAAAAAGGTAAATGGTTAAGGCCTATGAGAAGATTCTGGGTAGGCTTAATGTTTGCTCTTCTTAGCCTTCACTGAGAGTTGGTAGTCAGTTCTCAAGTGTGAAGGGGGCAGGTGTGGGGAACCTTACTTTAACTGGGAAAGAAGAAGTATCAGCAGAAGACTAATGCTGTGGGCTAAATTCTGGCCACCAAAATGTGTACATTGAAGTCCTAACCCTCTGGTACCTAACGTGACTGTTTGGAGGTAGGGTCTTTAGAGAGAGACTTAAGAGCTGGAGTTGCCTTATACAGCGACCTGACATATTAAGGGTGACAGACATCCAGATTGCATTCTTGGAGGCACTTTTCTAGAAGTAGAGACCGTGAGTGTTTCATGCTGCTGCCAAGCATGCTTTTCTTTTGTATATCCTCCATCTTTTCCATCTTCTTTTTCTTACTGATTGTGCCCCTCTTTTCCTCCAGACAAAAAGGAAGAAAAGAAAAAAAAAGAAAGACAGAAGACTGGCCGGGAGGTACAGGCAGAGTAGCCAGCCTCCTCTTCATTGCCCAGAAGCAAGATGATAAAGGAAAAGGATGACCCGGTCTCTAAAAAGCACAGTGGCAAGCACTCAGAGAAGGCAGAGAAGGGTCAGAAGTCAGAGTCCAGGGAGGTGCGGAAGTCCCACCCCAGTTCCGCTGAGGTCAGGACGACCTGCCGTGGTAGAATGGAGGACCGAGAGAGGGAGCCAAGAAAGGAGAAGTCCAAGCACGAACACAAGTCATCAAGCAGAAGGGAAGAGAGAGAAGACCGGCACAGGGAGAGAGACAGGGGTCGAAGCTCAGACATACATTCCAGATGGCATGACAGGCGCTCTGAGGGGCGGCATGACAGGTGCTCTGAGGGGCGTAGTCACAGGAGTAGAAGTAGGCACCAAGATAAATCCCACCGGCATAAAAGGTCCCGGCACTCCCGGGACCCAGAGTCCTCTAATCCCAGGGAGCTCAGGCATCACTGATGCCGCAGCCTGCTCAGCTATTCAGCACGGTAGAATTAAAAATGAACTGTATTTTTCAAATGCAATGAAATTCAGTTATTCTTTTACTATATTTACATGTAAAGTCTCTGAGAATGAATTCTTTTGATCCCTTGAGTATACTAATCATCAAGAGAGCTGTAGTTTGTAACAGCTAAATGTCCTGGATTTTTGAGCAGAATCCATTGTCCCTGGGAATATACTTGGTACTTTTGGTACTTACCAGAGCATGTACCTAACTCTGGGTTTATCAATATGGCCATTGAATTCATGACCCCAATTTATGATGAAATGGCCAGGAAGGAGAAATACCAGACAGTTCTAGAATTCCAGTCTTTGTGCTACACGTTAAGAACCTTTCCAGTTGGCAGCTATAACCACTGAGCAGAGAAGTGTGGCTTAACTAGGTTCAGACAGGTTGCTATGCATGTGATAAGGATTCTTAACATCAGCCTGCCCCTTCCTTATTTTTGCCTACCTGCCCCCTGTTTTTTGAAATTGTAGACATCTTTTTTTCAATTTTGCTGTTTTTGTTTTGGTTGATATGTCTACATTTTTTCCCTTATAACTTATTTATGTATTTGATTGAGAAGAAATTCACATGAAATTCGCCATTTAAAAAAGTATTTATTTATTTTTTAAAATTAATTTATTTTTTATTTTTTTTTACATTTCTTTCATTTTACTTATTTTTTTTAGTTAATTTTATTTTTTAACTTTACAATATTGTATTGGTTTTGCCATACATCAACATGAATCCGCCACAGGTATACACGTGTTCCCCATCTGGAACCCTCCTCCCTCCTCCCTCCCCGTACCCTCCCTCTGGGTCGTCCCAAACTGGAGTTTATTTTTTAATTTAAGGATAATTGCTTTACAGAATTCTGTTTTCTGTCAAACATCAGCATGAATCAGCCATAGGTGTACATATGTCCCCTCCCTCTTGAGCCTCCCATCTCCCTCTCCATCCCAACCCTCTAGGTTGGTACAGAGCCCCTGTTTGAGTTCCCTGAGACATAACAATAAATTCCCATTGGCTGTCTATTTTACATATGTTATGGAAAGTTTCCATGTTACTCTCCGTACATCTCACCCTCTCCTCCCCTCTCGCTGTGTCCATAAGTCTGTTTTCTATGTTTCTCCATGTCTGCCTTGCAAATTCATCAGTACCATCTTCCGTATATCTGTGTTAGTATACGATATTTATCTTGAGATTAACCATTTTAAAGGGAATATTCAGTGCAGTTTGGTACATTGACAGTGTTATAAAACCACCAACCGTATCTAGTTCCAAAATATTTTCATCACCCCAAAATGAAACCCTGTATACCCATTAAGCAGCTCCTCCCCATCCCCTCCTCCTCCTCGTCCCTGGCAACTACCAGTCTGCTTTCAGTTCCTGTAGATTTACCTATTCTGGACATTTCATGTAAGTGGAATTGTACATGTGGCCTTTTGTGTTTGGGGCCTTTCACTTAGTATACTATTTTTGAGGTGCATCCGTATTGTATCAGTGAAAATGTTACTCAGTCGTGTCCACCTCTTTGTGATCCCATGGACTGTAGCCTTCCAGGCTCTTCTGTCCATGGAATTGTCCAGGCAAGAATATTGGAGTGGGTAGCCATTCCCTTCTCCAGACACCTCATTCGTTTTTATGGATAATGTCCCATTGTATAGATATTCCATGTTTTGTTTGCCACTCCTGAATGGATAGACATGTGGGTTGTTTCCACCTTTTGGCTAGCCAGGTATACCAACCTGCTTCTGTGCTTAGTCTGCTTTTTGAGTAGCTGCTCTTGGTGAGGTGGGAACACTTTGTCAGCTCCATTGCATATCTCTGTGGTCTGCTGGGTAGTTCTTTCTCATTTTGAGATTTCTTTTTATTTATTTATTTTATTCTACTTATTTATTTAATCAATCCTTTATGAATTTGATAGGAACAGTCCACAAAACCTTAATACCTCTGCTGAATTATTAAATGGAATTTCTGACACTGTAAAGCGGAGGACTAGAGCTTTAATAGTGAATGCGCTAAATCAACTGGCGTGTTTGTATGGGTCCTAGATGAGATGTGCACCTAGATTGGTGGTTGGGATGTCCATGAAGGAGAGTGGGGAGGGAGCTGGCGGAGACTGGGAAAGCTGTCAGACTATGATGTATGTCTAACTTCTGGAGAAGAAAGGGAGGGAGAGAAGGAAGTTACATAGGAAAAGTCTTAAGACTGCAGTGGAGTTCTAAGACTATTTCAGCAAGACCAGTGGTGAGCCCTTGATCAAGAGTCACCTGTCAGAGGAGTCCCGGGAGATGAGCCTTGGTAAACAGGCGTCCTTGCTGCTGGACTTCCGTCAGCCACCGTGACCACTCTGCTCGTGTCCATCATGCCAGTTGTGTAGTAACTAACGAAGGCCCCTGCACCTGGCTGAGTCGTTGTGTCCGCCTGGTGGTTCAGTGCCTCTTCCATAACAGATGTTTTCTGGTGGTGGTGAACATACGATGCAGAAATCTGCACACTTTGCATGCTCCCATGTGTCAGTCCACGGCCTTTGCATCAGATCGCCTTGTCTCTGATCTTCCAGCCCTTTTCCTTCCAGGCTTCCAATTGGATGGTCAAGCCATTGGCCACTTCCTGGAGTCTTATGTATTCAATAAATGGTCTCACTTTGGGCCACTTTTTCCACACCAAGTCAAGTGCCCTGCTTTGTTGTTCCATCCACTGGAAAAATGTTCCTTCTCCCCCGTGAACGTATCTGCTGTTACATAGATACCACCCATCTTCGTTTTGTACTTAGATATTGAGTGCTGACCCATCTGTAAACCAGGCTCAAGCTGTTTCCTCCTTCAGCTGGTCATACAGGAATCCCCATATGGCCACAGGTGCAGAGTTACCATAGAGCCTACCACTGTCTGCATCATTCAGGTGTTTAACAGCAGCGCTGATCCACTGCATCTCCATGGAATATGTATTTGATTTATGTATCAATTAGGGGTTTTTCAGAGAAACAGGGTATAACATATATGAATGTGTATATAATATGTATGTATGTGTATATATATATATATATATATATATATATATATCTACATACACCATATATATCTTGCATCCAGTATTCAGATGTCTGGCTATTCTTGCCCCAGTGTACATACACCGCTAGTGCTGGGAGAAGCATTACATGGCATTGTCCTTCCTTCTAGGGGCCCAGCTACCTCTTCTAGATCTGAGGATGGGCTGATGTCTGGAAATTGAGCAAGTAATTTGGACTTTTTATTGGGGAGAACCTCCCTCGGCCCCCTGTTTCCCCACTTTTGCCTTTTTCAGCTTGTAGATCTTGAGTGATAACCCTTGGTGGCTCTCTGTATTGCTTCTAGGGACTCTATGGTCCATTTGCGCTATTTCCATGAGTCCATGTGGGTGAAGCCTGCTTGGTTGCCCTTCTGACCTTGAGGTTCGCTTTAGTATTTGTGTCTTCCTGGCTTCTGGTGGATAAGCACCACTCAGTTCAGTTCAGTTCAGTTACTCAGTCACGTCCGACTCTTTGCAACCCCGTGGACTGAAGCACACCAGGCTTCCCTGTCTATCACCAACCGGAGCTTGCTCAAACTCATGTCCATCGAGTCAGTGATGCCATCCAACCATCTCATCCTCTGTTGCCCCCTTCTCCTCCCGCCGTCAATCCTTCCCAGCATCAAGGGGCTTTTCTGATGAGTCAGCTCTTTGCATCAGGTGGCCACAGTATTGGAGCCTCCGCTTCAGCATCAATTCTTCCAATACTATTCAGAATTGATTTCCTTTAGGATTGACTGGTTTGATCTCCTTACAGTCCAGGGGACTCTCAAGAGTCTTCACCACCACAGTTCAAAAGTATCAATTCTTCGGCACTTCCTAGGTTTTTATTACTGTGGGGCCCCAGCTCTGTGATGATCTCTTACTGCCATCCCTGGCCTGCAGAGGAGGCCACCTCTGAACCTAATGAGCCTCTGTGAGTGGGATATCCTCTGGACCCTGCTATGGAATACTACCCTCTGGTGAGGTTTCTTAACCTCATGTAATCTCTCCAGGATACCTACTCCCCTTGGCCTCTTCATTCGTTCCTTGGTCCTTTGCCAGGACAGCTCAGGTGTTCCTGCTTTGCCTAGTGGTGGCCAGCACTTTCTCCAGTCCTCTGTGAGCCACCTCAGTGGAAGCTGCTCAACCCCTGCAGTTCTTGCCTGGGGGTTAAATTCTGTATGTATGTGTGTGCGTGTGCTCAGTCGCTACAGTCGTGTCTGAGTCTGCAGCCCTATAGACTGTAGCCCACCAGGCTCCTCTGACAGTGGACTTCTCCAGGCAAGAATACTGGAGTGGGTTGCTGTGCCCTCCTCCAGGGGATCTTCCCCACCCAGGGATTGAACCTGCATCTCCCATGTCTCCTGCATTGTAGCCGGATTCTTTTACCACTGAGCCACTTGGGAAGCCCTCTAAATCCTATATGCTGAGTTCTAAGTCTGAATTCCTGCTTTTCTGATTCTTGATACAGCACCCTTGAAAACCAAACCCAGTGTTCCCATGGCTCCTGTCAGTAGCTGCCAGTTAATTCTTGCAGCTTTTTGGTAGGCCCAGCACTTCCCTAGCCAGGTAATGCTGGAATTTAATCCTAGATAGCAGTTTGGTAACCAGGAAAGAGGCTGGACACAGCTCCTGGCTCGGGGCGGGGGGCACTGCGTGTCTGGTGAGGGGAGCAGCCTCTAGCATCTTCCAGCACAGGGTGTGCAAGCCCTTGTTTGGAAAGAATGGCCCCCTTGGCATATTGAGAGCTGGCTGGGGGTGTCTCCTAGCCACCGCCTTCAGGAGAGTCTAACCAGATGTTCCTACCCCAAGTTTCAGGGTCCCAAGGATTTTCCAACCATATGAAGTCATGTGGCCCTGACTGCAGCAAAGCCAACCTGCCATATGTTAAATATTGAGTATTTAATCTCCCTGGAGTTCTGCAACTCTTATGGCTTCTTTGTTGCTCTGCTGCATCCACTCCTCCACTGCAGGAACTGAGGGGCTCTTGGGAAGCTCGCTGGAGGCCCTCTGGCTCTCACACATACTCTTTACTTAACGGTCATCCATTTCTCATTGCCCTGCTGCAGGGCATCAGTACACTTAACAGTACCCAGCCATTTCCACTGTCTTTGTAGGCCTTCCTTATTCCTCCATTTTCAAAAGTCTGAATCACCACATCCGGCAGCCTGTTTTCTCAGTTTTCCCACATCATCTCCAGAGAAATCTGTAGCAGTTGGGTCCTCAAGGCCTGGGACTATCCGTGCCCCACATCCCCTCAGGACAGTGTCCATTCTGCCCACCAGGCAGTGACTGAAGCAGTCCCAGGCCCCGTCTTACACAGCCTGTTCTCTTGGACCACTGCTGGCGCCATCTGTGATAATTCGGGTTCTCTGAGAAGCAGGGGCCAAGATGGGATTACACACATAAGAGATTTATCAGGGTAAGGGCCTATGAGGGAGAGTGGGGAGGGAGTCAGGGGAGAGCTGTGGGGCTAGATGCAGGTCTCTAACGCCGGTGGAGAGAGGGAGGGAAGGAAGGGTGGAGAGGAGAATTCTTAACCAGGTGGTGCGATTCTAAGGACATCTTGCGAAGCAAATGCGTCTTTCAGGACAGGCAGTCCACCATGGGCCCTGAGCATCTGCACATTCTTGCTGAGGTTCTTGAAAGCACAGTTTACCTGCTTCTTGATGCTGAACCATTTCTGTAGGGCAAAGTGACCATAGTATGACTACTGTTTAACCACTCGCTTCCCAGGGGAAGGAGCACTGGTTTGTTTGTTCTTTGCTCAGAAGGTCCTGGGCCCTTGACCCTGGGTTCCTCGGCAGTGATGCAACCCGCCACATAGGTAGCATGTCTCTGAGCCCATTGCATTGCCCTTGGGGGACTGGCAGAACTCCACTGATACCCATGCTGTTTGCTGATATAAGTATTATCTTGTTCTGCCCCATGAAGTCTGTCTACTTTGCATCTGTAATGTGGGCTCAGGTCGACCTGCCATCCTTTGTGAGGATGGGCTGCTTCCCTGACAGCATCCCTGCCCAGTCACCTGTGGGGGAATGCTGGGAGCCAGCATATCGCATATTGAGTGCATACTGCATATTGCATATTGAGTGCAGCACTTTCCACAGCATCATCTTTCAGGATCTGGAATAGCTCAACTGGAATTCTATCACTGCCGGGAGCCAGCGTGAGGAACTCCGCCCATGACAAAGGTCATGAGGAAGGAGGCTCGGCATACGCAAAGGTGGGATCGAGCCTCAGGAGTCTCCCTGGAAATTCTCGAGCATATACCCCCAAAACCAGAGTCTGCCTACTTTCTGCTTTGTGCTTTCACCTACACCTCTGGCTTTACGGGGGGCTGTCCCCCACTACCTCTCTCTGAAAAAAGAGTCAGCTTACAGCTCCAGTTAATAATTCCTGGGTGTGACAGTGTTTCAACCTACAAACTCCTTTGGAAATCCTCTAGCCTGCCTGAATAGGTTTTTCCGGCCACATGTGATTGCTCAGAGCCTCCCAACTGTGAGAGGCAGGAGATGTTCTAAACTGTCTAAATACAGATTCCTTTGAGCAGTTAAAAGACTGATTAGAAATTGTATTGGTGAAGGGATTTTCACTTGTTGGGCCAATGTTTGCTGCTAAGTTTCCATATCCCTTACCTGCTGTGTCCCTGGCAGTGTATTGATTAATATAATTGGTGTAAATAGTAGCTTTAATGTTTGTAACCTGGGACCCTTGAGTTAATTCTTTTTCTTGTTATAGCCCACCACACCTTTGCTCTGTAGGAATGCAACTTTATCTAATGCTTTTGGAGGGTGGCTCCTGACCAATCACCTTTAGAGAAAAATAAGTTTTCTGAAGAAAGGGTCTTAAAATGTTAACAGGCCTCCGGGCCAGAAGATGATGCAAATCACCTAAGCTTTTGCATATGATAAGTTTGCAGGAAGAAAGCCTGGCTTACTGCATGCCTCTACCCCTTCCCCCATTATCCTCTATGCATAACTTAAGGTATAAAAACTACTTTGGAAAATAAAGTGCGGGCC
Source organism: Bos grunniens (assembly GCF_055505025.1). Taxonomy (NCBI): domain Eukaryota; kingdom Metazoa; phylum Chordata; class Mammalia; order Artiodactyla; family Bovidae; genus Bos; species Bos grunniens. The sequence continues at coordinate 142,186,332 of NC_141194.1, forward strand.
TTGTTCACCGAAACTTGGTCTCCCCGTGTCGTTCTTTCTCTCACCTTCTGGCTGAATTATTCAGCCTCTTTTCTCCACTGAATTTTCCTACTGAGCTATCCTTATTTCAGCCTCTTTTCTCCACTGAATTTCCTCACTGAGCTATCCTCATTCTATTACTCTTTATATCCTTAATTAACATTTAATTAAGCAGTTGTTTCCTGATCCTCGCCGACGCCGTCCCCGCTTCGAATTCCCTGGATCCACCGGGGCTGGACCCCGGCAGGGGAAGTCCTGTGTCTTGAAGGAATAACCAATCTTAGCATCTCTGCTACACTCTGCCATTGGCTGAGAGCAGCCCATGAGAAATGTGGCCTTGGTGAAAATGCAGTGATGATGGAAAGTGCAGCAGCACTGCATTTCAGAGCTCAGTAGCTGTGGCAGTCAGTCACTTATGCTCCCTGGAGTCAGAGATCTGAGAGGGACAAATACACCCTGCACTATGCCCAGCTGAGAACAACCAGCTAGCTATTGGTTTTACTTGATCTTTGGCAACAACGAATGTTTACTGGTTCCTTTCATGGGTTCACTTCACAGAAGAGTTGCAATTCATTGGTGGACAAACTCGCAGTGACCTCAAAGCTGAACAGCCAGTGAATAAAGTGCTCGTTAAGAACAATTTTTACTTCTTGGCATATCATTATTTCTTTCATGTGGCCTAATTAACACCCTAGTCTGTCTCTTTCCTTCCTCTAACCTACTGGAATGTGTACCTCCTAAGTATCTATCTTGGCAGTTAATGGACTCAGTGAACCCTAAATTGGAAGTGATCCTTATCTAGTACAGATGTTCTGTAAACATGTTTTGAAGCTTTTTGAAAGGAATAGCCTGGTCATTGTCTAAATGGTAGTCTAGTGAAGTATAAAGTGCTGTGCACTATGCTGTTGAGACCAAACAATAAAGTCAAACATTTGCTGATATCTTTCATCTGAAAAGGTAAGCTTAGAAGACGTGTTTGGGTGTGACTATTTGTACTGAAAGGATTTAACCTAGTATCTTTCCTTTACTAAATAGGTGGCCCGTGATTTCTGCAAGTGTTACTGGGAACTCCATCATAAAATGAATGATAAGAGCACATCATTTTTTTCCAGTTGGAAATAATAATTATATCTGTGATAAGCATTTGTTATTCTTTAAGTATGGGCTTCCCTGGTGGCTCAGTGGTACAGAGTCCGCCTGCAATGTACGAGGGGCAAGTTTGATCCCTGTATCAGGAAGATCCCCTGGATGAGGGCATGGAAACCCACTCCTGTATTCTTGCCTAGAGAATTCCATGGACAGAGGAGCCTAGCAGGCTACAGTCCATTGGGTTGTAAAGAGTTGGACACAAATGAAGCAACTTAGCATGCATGCAAACTAAGTATGACCAATAGCGTGTCATCAAAGACACATTGGTCCCTAGATGAATCATTAAGAATACTGAAATTATGTGCTGGGTCCTAAAAAGGGGCAAAACCATATGACACAAGTTACTCTAAAATATATGCTTGTCACCTAGCTATATAGCTATTGTATATTTAATGCCAATATACTTTCTATAATGAACATCAGTCAAAAATTTGGTTACCTTTTGTCAGCTTAGAGAGCACCTTGGGGTTGACTGAAGATGACCTACTATCTTTACAGAAGTTGTTCGAAAAAATCTGAACTAATGCTTTGTTTTTCTACGCCTCATAAGAAACTGAGGCATTTGATATTATCCACCTTAGGCTAGCTTTAGAATTGGCGTAAGAATTGATGTTGGAGATGGTTGTGATGATGTTTCCTCAAGAGAAAGGCATTTGTTAGCAAGCAGCTAACAGCAGCCAAAAAAAAAAAAATCCTTCATGATTGTTTAGATCTCTTAAGTTCCTTGAATTTTTATTAGTATATCATATGGTTGCCAAATCATAAAGTATACTGTGTAATTGTTATCTATGTGACATCTTGTTTTCTCCTCTAGCCTTCCCTGGTGGTTGTAGGAAACCCTGGGGTCTCCTTGGGTCTGTGGCCACATTCTGGCCCTTCCAGTTCATGTCCTGCTTGCTTGGCAGGCCCGGTTGGGCCCCTTGGAACACATCCACAGCACGAGGGGAACGGAGGGGCACTGACGCCTCCCCTCCCAGCGCCCCTGTGTGGGGAGGCCCGAACAGGGCCTTATTCTGTGCTCACATCTTATTTGTGTGCTGGTTTTACTTATTTCATATCTGCATTCCTTTGTGTATATATTTTCACTAGCATTCTTTCCTGATAATACACCACACCAGTGTCCCACTAGGATTGTTTTAATTTTTCTTCATAATTAATAGTAATGCTATGTACGTTTTTATATAGCCTTTAACATTTTTTTTCGCTTTATATTATTCCCTTGGACCAAATTTACCTAAATGTAGTTACCAGGTCCAAAAGTACAGCTGGAACCATAACTCATCTTATTGTTAGACTGCTTTTCAGAAAGATCAAATTTGTAGGATTGTCACCACTGTAGAGTTCAAATGTAATTCCCTACATCTGGGCAACACTGGATTTTTATCATTTTATTCCTGTTTTCTTCTCTAAAAGGTATATTGTGATACATTTGGGTTATTCTAATTTGCATTTTAGTTATTCTAATTTGCATTTTATTTCACTGCATTGTTACTTTTATTTTTTTTTATTTTTAAACTTTACAAATTGTATTAGTTTTGCCAAATATCAAAATGAATCCGCCACAGGTAAATATCTAAATGGTTCTGTCTCTAAGGACTGTAGTTACCAGCTCATACACTCTTAATGTATTTTGGCCAGCAGACTTTGAAGAGCTATGGTAAGCACCTTTCCTCCCATTCTGGTGCTCACCTTTTGACATTTAATTCATTAGACAAAAGAGCATTGGAAAAAATGACTGACTTTATTTGAGACTACGAATGCAGTGATATTAGGACATAGTAGCTGTCAGATAGCGTGCACGCATTCTCTCCTTCCATTCTCACCTCCCTCTTCCTCTCTGTTTTCTGCCTTGTTTGAGGGAGGAGACTAGACTTCTTGCTCAAGTCATATGACAATACACTTGTTATCCAAAGCCTAACTCTGAGAAGGATACTGCTCCCATTGGTAATAGAGATTGCTTTGGGAGAGGTGAACCAGGCCGACAGCTGGGAGAGGAGAGGGAAACTTTTCACTGTAGCTTTTATAACTTTTGATTTCCTAACTGGATTGCTATTACTTTAAAACAGTTTTATTTTTTGGTATTACTTTTTAATAAAAACAAAGGCTTATGTAAGATCAGTGCTCGTCATTATTGTAGATCTTTAAAAGCTAACTTTAAACTTATGCTGCCACGTGCGATGAACTTCAGTGTGTAAGGGCAGAAATGAGATGAAGGCAGTGCAATTTAGGTATATGTGATATTTGGGCAGAACTGCCTGCCATTCTATTTACTAAGCTTCACTTAACATTTCTGGACTATAGATACAGCATAAAGGAAATTTACTTTCATAGAAATATTTCCCTTGGGCATTAGTATAAGGCTGAGACCTTCCACTGACCTAAATTCCTGGATAAAGCTGGGGTATGAGAATGACTAGTGAGTGATCATCTTCATGTGTTTCTGTCTCATGGAAGCCGTTTCTAGCCAAGCACTGCTTGAGGCCAGCTGGCAGATGCAGGTTCCAATTTTCTATTTGTGATTCCCTGACTTTGGTGTTCTCCATGGGGCTTATCCTTTCTCCATCAATTGAGTTTTGACAAGTGCAGCGGCACAAATATGGCTGGAAACCACGAGCTCCTCTCTGGCCACACTGGTGGTTCATGTCTCTTAAAGGGACCAAGAGGATGCCTGGAGGCTTCAAAGCCCCCCTGAGGAGTTAGATGTCTACACGTCTTTGTTTGAGGATAGACTTTGGAAATGACCTTTCAGGGAATCCTTCAACCTAATTGGAACTGGCTGCTGTCCCTGAGGCCTTGTACCGATTAGACTAGTGCTGTCTGATAAGGGAACCACTAGCTACATGTGGCTATTTAAACTGAAATAAAATGGAAAGACTGGGTTCCTCAGTCACGCCAGTGACAATAGCCACGTGGGGCTGGTGCCTCCTGTACCAAACTGAGCAGATACAGACCCTTTCCATTATCGTGGAATGTCCTGTGGGCCAGAGCTAAATTGTTCAGGCGTGGCAGCAGTGTATGCAGGGGTGTGACCTGAGGGGATGGCCTTCCTGGTGCCATCAAGGCCTCCCTAATCCTAACGGTCCTTAACGGTCCTTTGAGGGTTCTGTGAATTCCAGTTCCTCCAGCAAATGTATCCTAATGACTCCAGCCCACAGCGATGACTCCCTTCTTTGAACACCCAGGGTGCCTGAAAGATGTGATGACACGTTGCTTTACTGGTATGACACGTTTGCTTTGGAGTTAGTTCTCATCTTCCCAGCAAGGCTGCAGGGCCCTCAAGAGCAGAGCTTCAACCCCACACTGCCTGCTAGATGGATCTATATGTGACACAGAGCTGCTCTTTTCATCCCAAAATGCTTGTCAGAAGCATTTATCAAAACCCTTCTTTTCTCCAACTGCCTCTTTATGCTTTCTTTGCTCTTATTTTCAATATAAGAATCAGTGTGTAGGACACAATGTCAGCTTTAACAACCGTTTATTTTTTGAGGACGGTCAACATGCTTACTGTTATTGGGTATTACAGTCTCAGTTTCTGTTCTGGTGAGGGGGTGAGGGTGAGGAAGGTTTCGGAACACTGGTGTTAGATCTTGAAAACACTTTGGAGAAAGTCGATGATATCGTCCTCATCATTTCAGACCCCTGTCTAGAGGAAGTATGGGGCTTTTCAAAGTCTGTGAACAACCAAAAGAGAAATGTGATCAGTTACCAGGCTTTCCAATTGCTGTCAGGGCCCGGGGAGTGATCATTTAGGATTCAGAAATAAGTAGTTATATCGTAGCTTTTGTTTTTAAAAGTGCTTTCACAAAGAGTAGTTTGCTCCTTCTGACAGCCTTGGGAAGAAAGCAGGAGAAACCCAGTGAAGTCAGATGCCTTGTCTAAGGTCACATGGGTAGCCTGATGAGCTAATTCCACACAAGAAGGTAACTTTCAACTCTCAACAGTACTGGTGTCCATTTCAAAATGTCCAGGCAAAAGCAGCTGTGCACTACAAGAGGCTAGCATTTCTCACTCGGTTTGGGAACATTTTCAGTTGTCTGACCCAAGTGATCTGTTTGTTGTGTGAGCCATACAGGACTTGAGTGGCCAATAAAAGGCTCCATTTGGACTCATTGTTCTATACCACTTGTCTTGTGCAAAGGGCTCTTAGAGCATCTAATAGTTTATGTTAACAAAATGATTGTTGTATCTGTAAGGACAGAAATGCGCATTTACCTTTGTTGCTGATGAATTGTGACAAGATGTCATAAAAAGACACAGGGCAATAAAGAACATACCTTCTTATTTCTAGTAAAAGACAGGGTTCTCCTAGACCTCTTGCAAATCCTCAGTTTTTCTCTTTAGCAATATAACCTTAGGAACCCCAAGGATCTATGATTAAAACTAAGGTAGCAGATAGCAAATTTAACTGCAAATAAAGTGGGGGGTGGGAATAGTTTAGCTCTTCAGATCAATAATGCAGTACTGGAATGTGCTGATAAATTAAACTAAATAAGAACAACCAAGAAATTAAGAAGGAAAAAGCCAAAATGTGCAAAGGCAAAGGTAAAGGCTTGAATGGAGAGATCTCTTCTGAAAGAGTAAGACAAAGAGTTACAGAATTCAAGCATATACTGCAAGGCCACATTCTGAAAATCTTGAGGGGAAAAATAAAGCTTTGTTTTTGCAATTTGCGGGTCTTGCTAAAAATGTAGATGCCTGGCCACCATTTCCAGGTCTCCTTCAAGACACCCTGCTGCTGCTTTGATCTGCTTTGTGGGCAGCACCATGGACTTCACTTGGTTGGTACTGGTCACTCTGAAGAGAGAAATGTACCTGGGTGTTTATGGCCATGACACATGCCAAGGGCTAGGGAATGACACATTGTACCATGAACTGATTTTGATTCCCCCAAAATCCTATTCGTGAAAAATAAGCTGTAATGAGCCTGTGTTGGTCCAGAAGTCCCCTCTTTTTTTTTTGGGGGGGGGGTTTCCTAAGCAGGTATCATTGTAATTTCAAATTCAATGTAAACTCTCCTCTGGGGGGAGCTTTTCTACTTTGAGCACCTTAGCACAGGGTGAGCCATTTCTGCATTCCTTCCTCCAAAAGCCCTTATCAGAGCAAAAATAGGTTATCTGAACTGCTTCTCAGTGAATTCCTCTAATGTGTAGAATGTAGGGGTTGGGAGGAGGTGTCCCCATCAAACTGAAGTCGCAGAAGAATGCGATTTTACTCTTTGACTGGACATGCTACTTGGAAACCTAGATGGGATCTTTTCTACTTATCACTGAACTCTGCAGGCAGTTCCTGGTCACCGCTTAGTTCTGAGATGTGACCCCTGTTTGGCAGGAAAAAGAATATGGGATAGAGCCTCAAGACCTGTGATGTTTGAGCCCTGGCTCAGCCACCTGCTGGCTGTGCCACCTCAGGCAGGTCATTTGCCTCCATTTTCTCCTCTCTCAGAGAGAGCTTCAAGACTTTCAAGGAAGCATGGTGTGATAAGCTTTAGTGACTGTTACCTTGTCGATATAATGGAAATGATGCTTCACGGGGTGGATGTGAGAAAAGCACTTAGCAGAATGCCTGGTACATGGCCGGTCCCTAATAAATGTTACTCCCATGACCAGGAACTGCCTGCAGGTTTAAGTCAGAGAACTGCATAATAACCTGCAAATTGCAATCTACATACATACTAAGGGAGAAGGAAATGGCCACCCACTCCAGTATCCTTGCCTGGAGAATCCCATGGACATAGGAGCCTGGAGGGCTACAATCCACGGAGTCGCAAAGAGTCAGACACGACTGAGTGACTCACACACACACACACACACACACACACACACACATACTAAGTCATATTATCTCATCCTCGTATTGGTGGTGGGTGGGTGTGCTGCAAGGCAAGAGCCATTCAATGTGATGGGCAAGGAGGGTGAATGATCAAAACTCCTCTATGTTCAAAATGACATAATTGAGAGCTTCATTCTAAAATGATACATTTGTTGTACCTGAAGTGCCATCGTTTGAGGAATATGGGCTGGTCCGGTCTCTTCTGCGTTGATAGAGGGTGAGAAACTGCCAAGACAAAGGTGAAGTACCAGCTTAAGCCTCTGCCCTTTGATGGACAGCGAACACTAGAAACCCTGAAGGGAGCACAACCATGGTGGCATCATACACAGTAATCTCAGGGCCCCTCAGTCTCAAAGAATTATCTTCTGGGACTTTGGTTATTCCTAGGCATGACTTCTCATAATTCTTGCTAATTAGGACACCCAGGATTGGCGCCAGACTCAGACAAGGGCTGCCCCTGGCGGATAATTTCAAGGGCTCACCTGTCCCAGGTCACAGAACAATGTCAGCCATGCTGCCCCTCCCCTCCTGGAGCTTGGAACAAATAAAACCTGTTCGATCCTTCTCTGAGCAAAGCTTATGATAGTGGAGGTCTTAAGGGAAGGAGGAGGCAAGGGGAGGTCCATTTTACTACCCCAATCTTCTTTGAAATAATTCTTAACCATTGTGAGGTCTGGAGCAAGAAAGTGGCAGTGTGAGGTTGCAGCAGCCTGGAGGGGGCAGGGCGGAGATGGTGGCTCAGGCGCTGGCTCTGCTCTGTGGACCTTCCTCACCCCCTGGAATGCAGAAGCAGCAGGGTCCCAGAAGGGCCTGCAATAGGCTGGGGGAGGTGGCTGGGCTAGGTGTGCCATGGTGAGGGCGGTTAAAAAGGATGGGGCAAATCAATGAAGGCAAGATGAGAGAAGCATGAGAGATGAGAGAAGCTCTCCACACCAACACCTGTCGTTGGTATGGAGAGCAGAGTATTATGGTGAAATTTTGGATTTGAGGCAGTTTATGGATTAAGATACTGAGGATCGGATATATAAAGGGATAAACTGGGACAGAACAATCTAAGGGACTGGGTCTCAACGTTGGCTGCACAACACAACCATCTGGAGAAATATTACAAATAGGCATGCTTGGACCCCGCCCCAAACGAACAGGAATCCCTGAGGCTGGGGCAAGCATTGTTCTCTTTTCTAAGTTGCCTGGGTGACTCTAGCATGAAGTCAGGTTGAGAATGCCTTATCCAAAGGAAGGAGGGGAAGGGGCAGATGCTACTAAATGGCCAGACACAAGTCCGCTAACTCAGTGGTTCTCAACACTGCCTGTTCATCAGCATCACCCAGGGCCCAGGCTGCAACCCAGACCAACTGAATCCGAATCTCTGGGGATGGAACGCTGGGCGTCAGTTGTTACAGTTGATTCCAGGCTGCAGCCAGGGTTGAGAACCTCTGCTCTGTGTAACAGTTCCCACACAGGGCTGTCCATCAGCGTCATGGGGGCAGGAGTTGAGGCACTCCTGACTTAGTTGAAATTTGACTCTGATGGTGCTAAGGCAGTTATTCTGACAAGACAAGCCCTTGCTGTCATGAAGCTTATACTCAAGTGAATCCTGTGCCAGAGGATGAGGGCAGGAATATTTGACAGCTTTGTTTACTTCTGAATCTCTAGCCCTTGGCACATAGTAGGCACTTGATAAATGGTGAATAAATGACTAAATGGTGACCTAAGAGGTGTGAAGAAAATAACGCAGGATAAGGGGGATGATTTGTGTTTATGTGTGTGTACACGTGTGCTGGGGGATGGTTAAAGTGAACCAAGAGTAAAGCAAAAGTAATACAAAACAGAGAGGAGGATCTAGGAGGATCTGTAGTTTCAGTCTCCTCAGAGACTTCCTAAGAGGGCTTTAGGTGGAGGGAATTTCTTGGGATCACACTAAGGAGTGGGCCAGGTTTTTGGAAAGCTGCCTAGGAAGGGTACCCTGCAAAGCAGATGGAGCCAGCGTTCATTTCCCTCAGCCAGCGCCCCTTCCTCTTCGAAGCATCTGTTCCCTCGCTGCCCACACCGGGCCCTCCAGTTCCAGGGCCTCACTCCTTGCGTGCCATTGTTCTCAGGTGCTAAGGGGCTTACTCTGTGCACTTACTCGGGGACAATACCTTCAACCAGGGGTTGGCCCCAACTGGGAGTGCTTCCTGAGGCCCCTCAAGGCACGCCACACCCTTACTTTAAGGCACTCCCTCATTTCTGTCAGGGTTCCACTGGCTCACCATGAGGGGAACCAGTGAAAAATATTTACCTTAAGATTGCTCAAATTCTCCAGACATGGACATTCAAGACTTTCTGTGATCAAAACACAATATTGGAAAACAGTTATTTCTGAGACATATACACATTTTAGCACAAAAATAACCTCAGTAATTTCATCAGAGAATCGCAGAAACTAGGCAAGCAGAAGAAACCAAAAGAGGTGAGATCCTCAAATTCTGGGCACAGGTCGTGGGGAAGATGCCTCTAACATGCCAAACTCATCCCATCTAGGGTCCCTTGCACTTACTGAACTCTGTGTGTGGGACCCTCTGCTTCCAGATCTTCTTGTGGTCACTTCCTTCCCGTTATTAAGATCTGATGTTTCTAGACTTCTTGGACCAAACTAATCTAGCCAGTCAGTCTGTATCACTTGGGCTCTTCTTTATGTGTTTTTCATATTCATTCATGAATGTCACAAATATGTACTGAGTATCTACTCTGTGCTTCTTTTGTAGACATGTGGGGATACAGTGAACAGAGAAAAATCCCTGCCCTCATGGAACTAACATTCTAGGGAAGGGGGAGAGTCAATAAACAATTTTTTAAAAAAGCTTTCAGATGGTACAAATGCTAGGGATAAAATTAAAGCAGGGAGTGCTGGGGTGGCATTGGGGTTTCAGTTTTAAAGAAAAGTGTTCAGGGAATTTTTGACTTCAAATATAATACTTCAGCAAAGATCTGAAGAAGATAAATGTTCATGTGGCTGGAGTGGAGTGATTAAGAGGGATCATAAAGAGAGGTGGTCAGACAGGTTACCAGGAGGGGTGAGTGGAATCCAGACCATATGTGGCCTTGTAAGCCATTGTAAAGACCCTGGCCTTTATCTGGGTGAAATGGGAAGTACTTATTCCTATCTAGAATTATTGTGTTTATGTGCTGTACTCAGTCGCTCAGTCCTGGCCAACTCTTCACCACCCCAGATGAAGCCCTACTGTGTTTATATCCCCTTCCCAATTAGAAGGAGGTGAAGACTTTGTCTCTCATTCGCAGCTGTATCTCCACAACTTAGAACAGCGTCCAGCCCGAAGAAAGTGCTCAGTGACTCTGTTGAATGTGAATGAATGCATGAACTGGACAGGTGCAATATTAAATATTACCACAGGATACCTATATCTAAGTGTGACTCACTGCAGTGAAGTTGAAGAAAACAATGACATTGAGTTCAGATTTAGGAGACTTGGGATCCATATTCTGACTGACAGTATGACCTTGGACAAGTCACTTCCCTACCCTGAACCTCAGTCTCTTCAGCCGTAAAATAAGGTTATACTAGCTACTTTCTGGCTCTGACAGCCTATGATTCCATAATACAGGAAACACGCCAGTGACGTATCATCCTCTGACGATGACCTATTTATGGGATTCTGGCAACTTACCTCCATTCTATGATTCATCTTTTAATGAATGTTATTCCCACTCTCAAATGGAGAGGATATATTTCTTGAGTAGCTTCTTGAGTGGGTGCAGGCTTGAAACAACCAAGGCCAACTCCAGCTCTGTAGCTGGAGTTTTCAGGCCATCTTTACAGTAAACATGATACCCCTACCTCAGTGCTGTCCCACTGTTAGAGCCACATTGATCCTTTGAGCTTTAAAAGAATGGAGGACCAAACCCAACTCATAAATAAGGAGTCAGTTTTAACAGAGACAGAATTAAAGTGGGGTGCACCCTAGCCAAGATTTAATGCAAGCAAATAAATGTAGGTTTCAGTTTTAGCTTTAAAAGCTTTTAAATATATTTTACTAGGGCTGACCTAGTTATATAAAGCAAGCATTCCTACTTAAAGAGATGATTAAATCCTAGCAGCATGGGCTGTAGTCTACATATAGATGTGATAAACCTTTATTTCCTGGATATTTCCCACAGGATCATGGTAACTGTAAACTTATAGTCACACTACATACTTTTCACCACAATTATTAATGGAATCTTACTAGCGTTTCAGAAAAAGCAAACTAGTTCATCACACTAGCTGGTTAACTGACTCAGTATTCCTCCAATTTAGATCAGCCTACTGGAAAACTCAGTATTCATCAACGCGATGAACAAACTCTCTGTTTAAATACAATCTAATTTAAAGTAAGAAAAGAAATCAATCCAACCTTCTGTAACCTTGGCACTTGGATCTGTGGAACTCTCATCATCAGAACTAAAGAAAAGATATAAGACATTTCATTTTCTTTGTATTTTATATGAAGGAATGAATAATTATTAATGAATAATAATGACTGTTAAAGAACCATCTGTTCAAGTCTTTATTTATACAGATGCAAACCTGGCATGGTATGTCTGTGAGTTCTCAAAATAAAAATGACAGCTACATTGACCTTGGTTTTATATATTCCCACTCGTGTTGTGCAATGATACCAACAGTTGAGATTTGCCTGCAATACTAATTATGTATGTTAAGACAAGCGTGAGTGGAGATAAAGCCAGTGGTGGGCCAGGAGTGGATGTCCTAAAATGGCATCGGGTCAAAAAGAAACCTTAATTTCATGGTGCCAGGTGGAAAAGGATATAGTTGGGACAGGGTGGATTTTCTTCCTTATGCCCTATTTCTCCCATGATACAAAGTGCTACTGTTCCGAGCTTATGGTTACCAGCGGGGAGGGTGGGGTGAAGGGGTGGTTAGGGAGTTTGGGATGGACATGTACACACTGCTGTATTTAAAACGGATAACCAACAAGGAAGTACTGTGTAGCACAGGGAACTCTGCTCAATGTTATGTGGCAGCCTGGATGGGAAGGGAGTTTGGGGGAGAATGGATACATGTATATGTATGGCTGAATCCCTTTGCTGTCTACCTGAAACTATTACAACATTGTTCATCGGTGATACCCCAATATACAATAAAAAGTTTTAAAAAACAAAAACAGAGTGCTACTGTTCCCAGTTTGTGAATATTCTTATGAACACAGGGGCACTTTTAGACATGTTTTGGCTACTCTAGAAAAACTATTAAGACTTCAGTGTACTTTGTTCCTCCCTGTCCCTATAGATACCACATGGTCCAGCCTTTCTCTTATAGTCTTTTCCAACCTGGATGGCCTTATCTAAATCTTATCCATCATTTAAAGCCCAATTCCAACTCTAACACTTGTGAGAATTCTTCCCTGAGTGCTCTAATTTACATTGCCCCCTGTGTCCTTGGGGTTCTTCTGACAGTGCCACCCTGCTGAGCATTTAGGTACATACATGAACTAAGTGGGACTCCTTTAGGTGAGCCGTTAGGGTGGGGACTGCTGGCTCAGAGCCTGTCTCCCAGATTCAAGAACCTAACACATTAAAGACTCAAAGTAACTATACTATAGACCACTATACTAGAAAGCAGATCCCAGGAGAAGAAAGTAGAGACCAGATAAATAGGAATAGGAGAAAAGATGTGGAGGGAAGGCCCAGGAAGTAAACACAGAGGGGAGTTAGGGGAAGGAGTGAGGGGAGATTGACGGGCTAAACTGGCTTCCTCACAGGTTTACTTGAGGGGCCCATTCTTCCCATCAACGTAATCTTCATTTCAGATTTCTATTTCCTTAGCCAACTAGTATTACTTTGACTGTACCTAGAAAAGGAAGCCCGATCTTCATCATGTAAAGATAAACTCATCATTCTATGGATGAAGTGATGTGTTGGTTCGGTGCTAGGTCTCATTTCTGTTTCCTGGAAAAATACAAGTAAGACACAAAAGAGTGTTTATAATAAATAAAATATACCACAACATTTCCTTAGTTATCTATATAGCCAGCATTTCTGACCAGGCACACTTTGTTTGCTCATGAGATTTCACATGGCTTTCCAGTAAATAAACAGATCCCAATACATAGAGTTTGTGCAAGGCTATTGACCTGATGAGCTCCTGAACTGGCCAGAGTCATATTCCTGTGTTTTGTTTTCTCTGGTTCATTGCTGCTTCTGAGTTAATTGGAAAGAAGTGAAAGTCGCTCAGTCATGTATGACTCTTTGCAACTCCATAGACTGTAGTCCATGGAATTCTCCAGGCCAGAATACTGGAGTGGGTAGCCTTTCCCTTCTCCAGAGGATCTTCCCAACCCAAGGACTGAACCCAGGTTTCCTGCAAATGGATAATCCATGGGATTGTTTTACTAGGAAATTCTAAATCATGTGTAATCCCCACACATATGACTAAGGTACGATTTTGGGGGTAGGACTAACCCAAGAGGTCAGTGAGGCCCAGATCACCACCAGAAGGGTACAGAACCAGGGATAAGAGCTAGAGTTTATGGGCTGTTTACAGGGGGAATATTCAACATATTCAACTAACAAGCTGGATAAGTAATTTTTAAGAAGATAGTTGGTTAAATAACTTTCCCCAATGTCACATAGCTACTAAGTGACAAAGCCAGAATTCAAACCCAGATAGGCTGAATTTGCATGAATGTTTTTACTCCCCTTCAAGTCCATCTTCTGGTCCTGCCCACTGGAAAGGAGCTGGTACACACAAAACTTCCAATGAGTATTTGCAGGGCAGTAAAGTGTACCAAAAACCCACACAACCTAGCATTTTAAATAATTAGCTTGTATTTCTCCTAACCAGTTTCTATTTTCTGTTTTTCTTGTCCTTCTAAATAGCCTAGGACTCTTTCCATGATCTGTTTTTCTTCAATCGAGGCTCCTGGCTGCCGGCAGCCAGCGTGAGGAACTCCGCCCGTGGCAGAGGTCACGAGGAAGGAGGCTCGGCATACACAAAGGCAGGATCGAGCCTCAGGGGTCCCCCTGGAAATTCTCGAGCATCTACCCCCATAACCAGAGTCTGCCTACTTTACTGCTTTGTGCTCTCACCTACACCTCTGACTTTACGGGGGGCTGTCCCCCACCACCACCTCTCTCTGAAAAAGAGTTAACTTACAGCTCCAGTCAATAAAGTTCCTGGGCGTGGCAAGAGTGTTTCAACCTACAAACTCCTTTGGAAGTCCTCTAGCCTGCCTGAACAGATTCTTCCGGCCACATGTGATTGTTCATAGCCTCCCAACTGTGAGAGGCATGAGATGTTCTAAACTGTCTAAATACAGATTCCTTTGAGCAGTTAAAAGATTGATTAGAAATTGTATTGGTGAAGGGTTTTTCACTTGTTGGGCCAAGGTTTGCTGCTAAGTTTCCATATCCCTTACCTACTCTGTCCCTGGGAGTGTATTGCTGAATATAATTGGTGTATAGGAATGTAAGTAATAGCTTTAATGTTTGTAACCTTGGACCCTTGAGTTAATTCTTTTCTTGTTATAGCCCACCACACCTTTGCCCTATAGGAATGCAACTTTATCTAATGCTTTTGGAGGGTGGCGCCTGACTTTAGAATAATCACCTTTAGAGAAAAATAAGTTTCTGAAGAAAGGATCTTAAAATGTTAACAGGCCTCCTGGCCAGAAGATGATGTAAATCACCTAAACTTTTGCATATGATAAGTTTGCAGGAAGAAAGCCTGGCTTACTGCATGCCTCTACCCCTTCCCCCACTATCCTCTATGCACAACTTGAGGTATAAAAACTACTTTGGAAAATAAAGTGCGGGCCTTGTTCACCAAAGCTTGGTCTCCCCATGTCGTTCTTTCTCTCACCTTCTGGCTGAATTCCCATCTGTAGCGTGGAGGCTCGTCAAGCCTACTAATTTTGCCTGGGCTTCTAAGATCTGACCGGGGAGGCCTTAGTGTCTCCTCTCCTTCTGGAGAACGGGAGGACGCCTGCGGCCTACGTAGGTGATGCAAATTCCTTGTCCTGGAATTTTATTAGCTTTCCACGTAAACCAAGTTATTCAGCCTCTTTTCTTCACTGAATTTTCTCACTGAGCTATCCTTATTTAACCACTCTTTGTATCTTTGATTCTATTGTATCCTGATCACCGAAGCCGTCTCCCCTTCGAATTCTCTGGACCCACCAGGGCTGGACCCCGGCACCTGGCTTCATCTGTTAATCATTTCCCTTTTGTTGTAAATATCATCAGAACTGGGAGAGACTACTTGGGATCCAGTTGATGCCCTTATCTTCCTACCCAATGTGTATCACTTGGACTAAGTTTGTGAAACTCTCTACCCTTTCTATAGAAACCTGGTCACTGATAGTTACATTTCTCACTTACGCTTAGTTGTGTCTTCTTCTCCCAAGACGAGTTTGTGACAGTCACGCATTCTGAGGTAGTTACATCAATGTTAGAATCAGTTCTTATTAGTGTCTGTTCAGATTCCGTCTGTTTTGCTGGTGACACTTCAGTCATTATAGTCACACTGGATTTGGGCTGACATTTTCCTACTGACAAAAATTTTTTCAGACTGCGATTGCTCATTGGTGGCTTAGGGTGAGCCACTGTGCTGGTAGTGAGCTTCATGTCTTCTTTTACTTGATCTTCAAGTGGGCTTTCTGGAAATTCTTCTTCTTCTTTTACAACCTCTTGTAAAACAACTTCATCTTCATCAGAAGCTAAGCTTTCTTCTTTATTTTCTAAACTTTCTTGACGAATATCATGAGTTAGTAACCAAATGATAAGATCTTTTTTGCTTTGAACATCTTTTAAAAGCTCCACTTCGGTGATGTCGGGCTTTATTAAACTCTGAAATGAATTTCTACTAGAAGTCTGGAATTAAAGAGACAATGAATGTTAAAAAACAATCAATTCAGTCATTTTTGCTGTGGCTCTACTGTATTGAATGGTAAGGCAACTTTCACATGGTTTCTATTTCAATTTAGTAAAATTACTTATCTTTAAGTGCCTTTCACTTATATATTAGTCATATGTTTAAAAGAAAAAATAAATGAAAATCACAAGCAATATTTCCTCTTTTCGATAATTCTTTTTTGCATTCAAGATTAACAGTCCAGTTCAAAGAAGAGACCCTAAGGTTCCTCCTTTTGCTTCAAAGTTTACATTTTACTCATCAAGAAATGCAAAATGCATACATTAAGTACACTGTTTTCATCATTTGCTTTGAAAGTCTTATAACAGATTTAGACACGATAACTTGTTTTTCTCAACTTCTTACTAGGGAACTAATACACCAATCTAAATAAAGAAATTTTCATGGAAAAGACAAAGTGTTGGCTGACCGGGATTTTTAAAACTGATGAATAATGGCAACATTGTGAAGGACTTTGAATGTTCACTCCTCACCCCTCCAACACCCTAATCCTTGGAACATATTTTCCAAAGGAAGCTTCAAAGAGTAAATTTTCATTCTCCTCACTTCCCTAGTCAAATGTTACTTTCCATTTTGCAATGTTAAAGCCAGATTAAGGAAGAGACCATTACAGTTAAACAAATAACTTTTCCCATTTCTGTAGCCTTTTGATGATGCCACAGAACTTTTAAGTTAATTTGAGTTACCAATCTTAGATCCCTCTGTAACACTGCAAACCAGATTTTCAGATAAATGCTGCCTTAAAGGAATATCCTTTGTGCAAAACAAAATCTGGGTTAACAACTGGTTTGAGGGGCTCATAGTGAAGCACTCTTTGATTTTCACCCTCTTCCGTTTCTTTGAAAGACATGGGTGCTCTAGTGCTGCCTGTGCAGAGTCACTGGATTTCTGAGATGAAATTTGTAAGACAGTGCCTTCTGGGAGAGAGTAGTCTCCTTTCACAGCTTGATCAAAATGGCTGAAGGCTTGGGCTTCACTTCTAGAAGATGATGGTTTAAACTCTGATTCGAGCCCTTCCATTGGCTCTATGGTTTTAGTTGAATCTCCTGTGGAGTATCTGACATATGAAGGTACATCTAAGGAAGTCTTGTCCTTTATTTTCATATCTTCCTCTGAATAAGACAACAAGCTGGAGACTTGTGGAGGATCATCCCAGCAGCTAATTCCCTTTGACTTTGAAGTGGACATTTCTGGTCCAGTTGTAAATCAGGAGCAATTAACAGTGCAGGCATTTTTAGCTCCTTGGAGCAGATTTTCCTTTGGATGGCTTTTGATCATCAACTCATAGAAATAAGTGCACTGGTTTATCAGTGTGCTGATGATCTGACTTGCTACAATGTTTTCTTCAAATATGCTAGTTGAAGATGGTTCCTTGTGGCATTTTTCTTTGTCTAGTTTGTTCTTAATTATACTAAGCATGTCAGTAACAGTATTAACAGCATAAGTAAGCAATTCTGAATGGAAAAAATAAAGCTGTTGAAGGCATTGTTTATGTTTTCCTGGGAAATCATACTACTTGGTTTAGATTCATCAGGAAACGTAGTCAGTGTTTGTAACTTGGGAAATATTGTTTTCATTGGTGGTTTCTGTTGCACAGCAAAAACTTTTTCAGTAGGTGTTCTCACAACTTCAGAAAAAGCATATGTAGAGACATGTTTAAACTGTAGGTCTGCAAATGACTCTAAGGTGTTCAGAACCCCTTCCAAGATCTCTTGAGTGATTTGGTGGCCAGCGATCCCCAGTGTTTTGTCTTTCAACTTTGTGTTGTACGTTGGTACATCGCTGAGATTGTTTGTTCATGAGGAACCACATTTTCTTCTAGCAGCAGTTTCTTTCTTGCTCTGTAGTGTTTCTTTACTATCCGTTGTGAACATGTGAGTCAAGAAGCACAGCTCTGACTTTTCAAACAGTTTTTTAATGATTTCCTGGCCAAATATATTAATTTGTGCTTGAGAATCCTCAACTCTAGAAGCAGCTCTTTTAAAATGATGGTGACTGCTTTCACGTGGCTCAAGAAGTGACAAACTTAAAAGTGAAACAGATTGTTTTAATTCTTTTGCTTTTGTTGAAATTTCATCCAAAACAGCCTCGCTATCATCGGTAGCTTATGTTTTTCGTTATCCATGTTGCTTGATTCTGTTTGCCATTTGTCAAACATTTGTTTAAAAATATCTTCTTTGGGAAAGAGTTTGTCTAGTTGTGAAGAAACATTCTCCAAGGAGAAATGGGCTTCTGGATTTGCAGCAGAGGTTGTACTAAAATATCCCCCGTGGAAGTCTGAGATCATCTGAATGTGAGCCCTTTATTGGATTGGCCAAATTATTCTTCAGAGCATGTAGTCCTTGCAAAACTGCACTCACTATTCCACTTGCTCTCTCAGTCTGATCAGACAGTAAAGTGTTTACATTTGCCACTGCTCTATTTTGCCTCACCTCTTCAAATTCATTCACAGTTGTTTGCAGAATATTACGTAGTATATCCCGGGCATACATTTTTAGCTCTGCAGTGGGGAGTTTTGCTCTCGGTGAGGGACTTTTGGCCTCCCCTATTGACAGTAGGTGTGGGAGCCCAACGGAAGTCTTGGGCCAGCTACCTTTTAGGGTCTTCTCTCTAGGACCTAACTTGGTTTTGCTTTGGGCTTTAGCTCCACTAGGTCTGAGCTGTGTTTTTGTTCCAAATTTAGACAAAGAGGTAACTTTTGATTTTGTTTTAAAATTTGTCTTAACACTTGCCCTAGGGCTGCCCTTGGGACTAGCTTTAGAATTGCATGGCCTCAGAATTTCATCAGCTTGACCTTTAGGGGATGAATTTTCTTCTAGATTCAGCAAAGCAAAATCTGTGATCTTTCTGAGAACCTTTTGAACCAAGTGTTTGCCCAGTCACAATGGAGAAAATTGCAATAAGGTGTTTTTCAATGAACTGACACTTCCAATGCCTGTGTAAGGATAAACTTGTGGTATCACAGGTTTAGGGGGAACACTGCCTTTTTCTGCTTGTTTCAGTTCTCTAAAGCATGATGAATTCATCAGTAATCCATCACTGCCAGAGGCTTCCATTTCTCCTCTGGTCTCACTGTTTTCGTATAACGAGGTCAGAATTACTGAGAACATTTTTGTGTAAACACTTTCAATTATGTCTTTGCAACACTGCTTATATGTGACTGTAAGGCTTTTTTACATGCTGATGTTTTAATCTTAGAATCAGATGTAAAGTGGGGGAGTTCATTGAATGGAGAACAATATTCTGTGTTTTCCAATACCCTTTGATATGCCTTCTTTAAAATTTCCTTAACTACACTTAACAAAGAATTTGTTTTTTCCTGTCCAGATTCTCCATTTCTAAATATTTCTTCCAATGTCCTTCTCTGGTTTTCCACTTCTGGTGTTTTTGGTTTTCCCCTGAGTATTTTGAAAAGAGAGACAGTTTGGTGTTGTCTTCCATTTTTCTTTGACCTGGCACTATTTCATTTTGTACAGCTAGTTGGGTAAGAAGATCAGGGTCCTGCTTTGAGTAAGAGCCACTTGCCTTCAAAGATATTTTATTACATAAACTCTTGAAGATGTCGTTGACAGTTTCACTTGCAATGACGTTTTCTTGAAATGAAGTATTGTTTTGATATGTATACATCTCTTGGATTTCTAGGTCTATGTCATTTTTTATAAGCGTCAAAATGGTGTTGGCGATTAGGTCAGCATATTCCTTAAGACTAGCTTGTGATATATGAATTGCAGGTCTATGGTTTTCTCTGTAATTAGCTAATGTGTAATTTGTGACTTCTTGATTGAGAATGGTTCCAGCTGTTGACATTTTCGGGACAGTCACATCTAATGGCGTTTGGTTTGATTCAAGAAACACACTGTCATTTTGTTTACAATTTGTAAATTCTGAGCCAACATCCGGTTTTTCTCTAGTCTCAAGAATAAGTAGCAAATCTATTCTTTCTGTGGCGAAAGATTTTAATCTATTCAAAATAGTTTTAGTAATAAAGTAACAGTAAGCATTTTCCTTACATGGATCAGGAGTAGATTTCTTGGCATCTTGTTTCTTAAGTACAGTTGTCTGATTATCATCAGGAAGAGCTGATTTCAGCTGAATATCTCCTCCCTTTCTTGCAAAAGGAAATCTCTCCCTTTTCCTTTCATTCACTGAATCTATAACAGGAGGTTGCTTACGCTTTGCCCTTTCATTCACTGAGTCTGTAACAAGAGGTTGTTGACGCTCTGCCCTTCCATTCACTGAGCCTTTAATAGGAGATTGTTGATGCTCTGCTTTGGAAAATGCATCAGAAAATGCTGCAGACAATCTTGGAGAAATGGAATCATTTGCACTGATGTGAACCATGATAGCAGAAGTGAGATTTTGAAGAACAATATCCACCGTATCATTGGAAATCATAGCAACGCACTCCTTAGGAACTAAAAGTGTAAGAATAGCCTTATTTGTATACCTAGGGTCCCTTTCAGAGTTTGTTTCTAAATGTCTCCCACTTATATTACATTTAAGAGTGGATACAGCAAGTGGGAGATTATTCTCATCTATTGTTTCCGCACAGATATCAATTAAGATACCTTCAATGGTATCTAGTATTTGAAATTGAAGTTTTTTACGATAATCACTTTTATTGAATAGCTTTTCAATAATATCTTCTGGTGCAACTGGATCAGTCTCTCTGTCAGTTACATTTTTTTCATATTTGCCTTTAGTAGACACAATATCTAACACTGTGCTAACAACCTGACTTGGAATACTTTCAAAAGCCACAACACTCTGAGTTAAGAATGGACTTCTTATGTCTTGATCTAATTTATGTTTGATTCCTTGTAAAATTTGCCTAGCCACTTCTGTTGCATACATATTTAATTTAGAGGCACTCAGTTGACATATTGAGGTGGTCTTTCCTGATTTACTGTGATCCATTGAGCAACAAGAAAATTGGTCTTCAGAATATGAATCTTTGGTGGATAACCATGGTTGTTGTAAAGCAATCTCATCCTGCTGTGAAGGTAAAGCCACAGGAACTGGGAAACCACTGTGAGGACAAAAGAGCGCCTTTACTTTGGAAGTAGCAGATGCTTCTAAATTTGTTAATATTGACTGTATAGTATCTTCAACTACATTTATTTTGGTCAGTTTACCAATATTGAAAGTGGACTGAAATGTGCATGGATTTCTGTCCAGTATGGTAGAATAAACAGGGGACTTTCCTCCATGGGTAGGTTTAGGAAAAGAGATTATCTGCTGGAAAGGTGATAGTATTATACCTATTTTCACTTTCATTCCTATCTGTCATGGCAGCAGAATAAAGCTTTTGAAATATGGTTCTAACGACATCATCTGCAACAATGGTTACATCTGCTTCAGATACTAAAGGGCCCACTGTTTTATCCAGGGACTGAACAGATGTTTGAGCAAATGGTTCATCATCAGCATGAGGAATGTCACATAAATGGGACTGGGGAAGAGTAAACACCTTTAACTGACCAATTAAATCATTCTGAAAAATTTCATTCAAAATATTTCTTACAATGGGCACAACTGGGGACTTTTTTGGCTCTTTGAGTTCTACTTCAAAAGTTTTTAGTGTTTTTTTCTAGTTCCTGTTGCTTAAGAGAATCTGATTTAGTTTCATCTTCTGCTGGTCTTTCCTCCCCAGCACTTTCTTTCTCTGTATCTGCAGGATCTTCTAGATACGAATCTGGGTTAGCTCCTCCGGGAAGAAAATTTCCATAGATTGGCCTATATCTGTAATTTTCAATGCCTCTCTCTTCCGGTTCAGGTTCATTAAACATATCTGGAGAAACTGCATCTAAAATGAAATTGACTAAACTCTTAAGTATTTGTTTCTCTTGTAGTGGCTTACTTATACATGTTTCCAAATCTGGCAAGTTCATGTTTAATTCAGTTTGAAGAGCTTTCAAAATAGTACTTGACACTTTCTTTGCATGCCTGTATAAAGTCGACTGCAATCGTTTTTCATGTGTGTTACCACAAATGTTGGTATTTTCACTTTCACGGTATGTCTTGTTCTTTTTATATCCACAGTTTATAGCACCAAGATTTTCTAAATTTCTATTGGCAAACCCTTCCAACTTAGCAAAAACCATTTCAAAGATGTCTGAGGCCAAGGTTTTCAGTTTATTCAGATGCTTTTCTTTTGTGGTTCCTATTTTGGGGGCACTAGTTTTCCCCTTGTTAGTTACCTCTGGGCTACCTGGCCAGGTCACATTGGATGCTATGCTTGAGATTATGTCATAGCATCTGCTCATTTCCTCAAGAAGCAAAGCAAGTGACAGGCTGTCAGTGTCAATACATAGCTTTAACTTCTGAATTTTTGAAAATGCCATTTGTCTCAACACCACATAGTTTTGAAACAATACCTTCTAGAATTGTACGAGAAATGAGCTTAATACTGGACTGCAGTGTACTGGTTGTTCTCAAATTCTTATTGATCCCCTCTGTATTTTGCTCATCAGATAAGGGAGAATGTGGGTGGTCTCCAGTGAGCTTGCATAACATATCATACAAGGCATCTCCAACTCTATCTAACACTTGAAATCTAGTACATTGGTGAACTTCCTCCTGCATGTGAGGGCAACGAGAAGGCAAAAGTTTTTGTTGATCAATGCCATCAGTCCCATGTGAGATTTTAGACCTTAGCTTATCTGAAGGGAGTAAAATATTACTTTTGTGTTTCCACTTAACACCTCACAAATGCAAGTAGCTAATGAACTTGTCATAATGTCAATATTTAGCTTTGTGACAACAGAGTCTAATTCATTTTCAGCGTCAGCAAAAAATCCTGTATCTCTAAAGTTCTTGGGAGGGCTATTCTTCCTAACATTTAGATTTTTCTTATTGTGTCGTAGTTCTTTCTGGATAGCATCCAAAACAATTTTTACCACTTCAGTTGTGAAAGTACTAAGGTGAGATCGAAATGAAGATTTCTTGTCAGGAGCAGGCTTTGAATGGGCAGCATGGCTTTCTGGTTTGAAGCAGGTTTGTAATTTTGGACAAATAAATGAGTTCAAATTCTTAAAAACTGCGCTAAAGATTTTATCATTAAGGTTATCTACAGATTCTGATGTTGAGCCACTTGTTCCAGATTCTACCCAGGAAAGTTTTGTAGGGTCCACGCTAAGTGCAGATAAAAATTTCATCTTCCTTTTACTGTCAAACCATATTTGTAATAACTCTTTGTTTGGTACATCAGCATTATCTAGAGGAGTTTGATGTACTGATGAAGAATGTTCGATAATATGACGAGAAGTTACGTGAAGTATTTTTAATATAGCATCTATAATATCTTGAGATACCGTATGGATTTCTGACACAGAGAACATCTGGTCCATCCATTCTTGATGTGATGGATCTTGTGGTTTTCTTGAGGTAAGAAGTGAAGCCTCTCTACCATCTTCATCATCTGAGTGATCAGACGGCCCAGAAGATAGATCTTTGAGCATCTTTGCTAAAATACTCCTAATTATATCTTCTGAGGCTTTTTGTATTTGATATGTTTCATCTTGACTGAAAAGCAAAATGTCTTTATTCCAACTTGGCTTGTCCTTTAAAGGGTCCTTATTAAAAGTTGGAAGGTCAGTATTTAATCCCTGATCATGAAATGCTACTTTGCGTCCATAAGCAGGCTTTGTAGGTACGTTCGTATTTCTTGTGCGTTTAAAATCATTGTTTTCCCCAGTTAACCAGTAGTCAGGAACCTGTTCTTGTAATTTTGCTTTTTCGTCTTTGATAGGTGAAATCAATACATTTTCTACAATTCTGTCTATTTCTTCATTTTTGTCTTCAGAATAAAGGGCCACACCAGGAACATTAACAGGTGGAAACAGGCTCCCACACCTAGGAGCACTAGCTACTCCAGTCCTGGTGAGTCTGTTCCTTTCTTCAGTGCCGGAGGGACTGCTCAGTCTGGAGTGTCTGCTCTTTCGGACATCTGTTTTCACTGGTTTCTGATGCACCTGAGCCAAGAGAGCATCAAGTAGCTGTAGGATGATCACTGTTTCTTCAGTTGCAAGTAGCCTTTCATTATGAAGTCCAACTTGTATATAACCTAGTATAGTGCTGACTGCTTCCTTTATATAACCAACCAGAGAGGGCTTGGAACAAATAGTTGACACTACATTTTGTATTTCTTCTTTGCAATCAAACTGGCAGCATCAGTCTTAGCACCGGATTTCCCTTTGCTGGCTCTTTGAAGGAACGTATACGCTGGATCTTCTCTGTGTTGCTGATAAGCTGGGTCAGTAGTGATTTTGAGATGAGCCAATTCACTTTGCTTAGCAGATGCAAGGACCGTCAGCTTTTCTAAAATCACACGAACCATGTCCTCTGCAACATCATTCATGTTCTCCAAAGCATAAGGCAGTGAAACTTCTGAAGTTTTTTCTTGTGGAGAAATAAAATGTTCTCCACTGACTTAATCTGATTTAAAGTGAACTGATATATTTCCTGGTGAAAATTCCTCAGTACATGTTTTCTTAACTGCAGACTGTAACTTCTCAAGCACATTTTCCGTAATTTCAGCAGCTGCTGAGGAAATATCAACATTGGAGAGCAAGTCTCCTTTGTCAGTGTCAGTTTGGGCAGGCAAAGGTTCGGTCGTAACAGAGGAAAGGGTGGGGATGGTCTGGGTTAGTTCAGACACCATTTCCTGAAAAATGTTTTTAAAATCAACTCAGCTTCCTCTTTTAGATGATGTTTAAAGTTAACAAAAACATTATTTAACTCCTGCATCTCACTGATAGCTTTTGCTTTTTCATCTGAAGACAGTGGGCATTCTAGGCTATCTGTTTCATCTTTACATTTCCTAGTGCCTGTTTCAATCCGTACAACAAGGTGACTATCGGATTTACAGGTTTTAAGGTTGGCGGATTCAGATGTCTCATTATATTCAGGTTTGGGGGCTTTAGATTTGTTTTCCAAGTGTTCTTTCCTGTGATGTGTTGTTTCTACATCTGTTCTTTCTTTACAGGCAAGAGATGATTTTGATGGTGCCACTGGCTGCTCTATTGACCTGTCAGCCGCCTCTGTACAGGGCTCTGCCTGAACCATCTTACTTGTTTCATATAGAAATGTCTCATAGCATGTGCTGCAGCAACTCTCACTATCAGAAGAGAGGGTGGAGTTATCAGGCATTGGGCATGTAATATTTTGCAATCTTTCTTCATATTTTGTGATGGCTGGGTATAATACACTGGTCACTGCAGCCACGACCCAGGTCATGACATTTTGAATTACACTGTTCAGTTCTTCAGAAGTTACCTGGAAAGGAAGTGAGTGGGGATAGAAGGGAAATCATGGATAAATTACTCGTTTTAGGGACAGCAACTAACTTTTAATTCCTTGTATCAAACAATGCATAGTTAGAATCCAGCCATGGTGTATAAAGAGAACATAGGAAATCTATTTAGAACACCAGATTAATTTCAAGTTGGTTTATTCTCTATGGCTGTGATCTATTTTTTGAATAAGATTTCCTTTGATTCAAAATCTCTTGGACGCTATACTTGTGCTCCTAAATGTATACTTATGTCATCCCCTGGACTGTCTAATTGTTGGATGTTTATTGTGCAGTGTAGCGCCCTTAAAGCTGTCTGTCCATTTTATCTTTATTTCAAAAATCTGAACATATGCCTAGCATATACTTGAGCTCACTGTTGGTGAAATTTAAATGTTAATAAAGTAGTACACCCATTGAAAAATAAAGCAGAAAAAAAACATAACAAAAAAATCCCTTGGAACTATATAATAGTTTATTACTGAGGGTAAATGGCTTCTTGGTTAGAACAAAATAGCAAGCTCGTAGAAAACAAATTCTCTAGCAAGAGGTAAGACTATATTATGATCCAAGCGATACTTAAAAAAACCAGATTGCCGCTAACAAACTATTTCATGAAACAAATTTGCAGTTCAAACATGTATGTGCCTTTGTGGACAGAGTCTCCTTTTACTTAGGCATCTGTTTAGCTAGGAGATGAGGGTGAAAAGTAAAGCCTCACTGTGGAGAGGTCAGCCTGTGGGCTCCCTGGCTGGTCTGTTGCTGTCTTTCTCAGTCAATTGACTGTGTTATATGCAAATCACTACAGCTACTTGTTTAAGTTTAATCAATGGGCAACAATTAGCACTGATGATTTAAGGGAAATGAACAGGCTTAGGTCCAATAAAAGATTATCACTGCAAACTGTCTTAGATTGGGAGGCAGAGGTCAGCTCAAGAAACAAATACATTAATCTCAGAAGGAAAAAAGGCTGAGCCCGAACTTGGCTCAAACAGCCAGAAGGTGGAGCACTTGAGGGAAGTCGGGGCCTCTTTCCGTAAGTGCTGAAGTTAGAAACCCAGGGCCTGGACGTGAACAGCCATTTCCTCATGTTTAATTGTGTTTATGGTTACAGCTTAGACAGGGGACCAGGGGCAGATGACAAGTGCACCTGCCAGACTCTATAACTGTTTGTGTACGTTTACTTATTGCAGATATATTTGGGGGTCATAAAAATCCTTTTGCCTATAATACAATAGCATTCTTTTTAAAGTTGTTACTATCCTCAAGACAGCCAGACCAAGCATGCGTACCTTCCACGGGAACTGTTTCTCAACGCTATGGCTACAAGCCAGTGGCAGCAAAGGCTGGATGCCTGGCATTTTAGCTGTGCATTGTTTGATATCCTGGCATTTGGGCACCGGATTCCCTATCATGTGGTTGTTAATTCACAATTATCTCTGAAGTTAGCCTCAGATTGTTCAAGGTTAGGCCAACATTCAGAGAAAAGTTAACACCTTGCTGAATGTAGCATATTCTCTCCTGGCCAGTTAGAGAAGGTTTGAAGGACACCTCCAGGAAAAGTCATGTTATTAGAATCCTTCCCAAATCTCTTAATGTATGTTTTATTGTGATAAAATGCACATAACATAAAATTGACCATTTTAAATTCTACAGTTGAGCAGCATTAAGCACACTCACAGTGTTATGCAAACATTACTACTATCTAGTTCTTGTAATGCACTTTTTGTCACCTACCGTGCAGACCAGAAAATGGCTACTGAGTTTGAAGAACATAGTAATAATTTGAAATGACAGCATACGGTTGAAAAACACTTGTTTTACATAAACATGACCTAAATCAGACACTTCTAAGAATCACATTTAAACATTAATAAAAAAGTTACTCACCTTCTTGGTCTAAATTGATTGAAATCTGTTTCAATACATATGAGATAAGCATTTCAATACGTATTATTTTATTATTACCAGAGATAATGTACAGTAAGTAGATCTACATTATTACTCTTAGGGTAGCTGAGAAGAAGCATGTCCAACTTTGACATATAAAATTGGGACATTTGTCAAGTTTTTAATGAAGTGAAATGTGATAAGTAGGAATCTGATTTTTAGCTCATTTTTACTATACTAGTAAACCAAGAAATACCTTCCTGGTGCCAGTATGTCTCAGCCTCTGTGTTGGTTGGACGGTCTATGAAACTCTCACGTACGTGTGAAAAAGTATGTGAATGTGCTACTCCCCTGAACCCCTTTCTAGTTCATGTTTCCTCTGTCTAGCCCCAAAGTTGGGGCTTATCAGACTTACCTTATGCTCTTTGCCTGGTCCAAGTTGCAGCTCTCTTGAGACCCCCTTCTTTTGATGCAGTAGCCATCCTAAGATTCTTCTTACTCCCAGGAGAATTACAAGGTAGATCTAGGCATCTTGGTTCACTTACCTGAGGGGCAGGGTGCTCAGCCCTTCAGCCAGATCTGCAAGGGTCTGCAAAGGCATTTCCTGTAATGCCTTCCCATCATGGAGTGAGTGTGTGGTATTGGATGTTTTCTTTGTGATGATTAAACCTCCCAAAGCTCCCCCAATCTACCCTCCTGAGGACCCGGGGCAAAATGGCGATAACAGTAACTTTGTACCCCCCATAACAATAAGTCTTTGAACAATAATTTTCGGACCTTGGCAAAATTCAAGATTAACAGAGAGTGAAAGTCAAGGAAGAGAAAAAGGCAAAGAGGAAAACTGACTAAAATCAATAGATGATTTTGCTGGTAGTCTGATTCACAGATTTTTCTCTAATAACATATCAGAAAATATCCTTAATTGCTCTATAGTGAATTTCATCATACATACTTTCTCTTGACAGCGATTTGGATGGTAGTGTTGTCTGAAAAAGTAAAAAGAGATTGATTTTATTACTTATGGTTAATCATTTATGTAAGTTTCCTCCAAATTCCTAATCATTGAATCAGATTACCTGTTTTGTGCTTGGGAGTTTTGTTTTCTCCCCAGCAAGTCACAAAGAAGAATAAGCTTTATTTTTTTTACCTAATCCCCCCATTTATCCTCTTATTTAGATATTGGCCCCTGGGCATAGGACATGCTCTATTACCCAGAAGAATTATTATGCAGAATAATTGCGGCATAAACAGTAGAATAATAGGTGCTGTATAAACTAACACTTGATGTTGCCACTCTTGACCCACCTTAGCCACGCCTGTTCTGTAGTGAGTTGAGAAGAGCATGGGGTTGGAAAGACAGGGGATGGGCTAGTTCTTTCCACTTGCCCTGCTTGATCAGAGCTTTCTGATAATTCACTTTCTATTCACCCCCTCAAAATTCCTAACCTCCTCTCCTCACCCCACAGTAGAAGATCTATGTATGATTACTGACAATGACATTAAAACAGTGGGTTTCAGATGACATGCAAAGCCAAATTAGATGGAGCCCCTTTCTAGGTATCACAATATTCTCTTCTATGCTCTAATCAGGATTATTTATTCTGATCTACTACATGGAACCAAAATTATATTTTATTGAATTGTAGCAAGAGAACAACAAAATCATGTAGATTATAGGATAACACAAAGTTAAAAGAAAAAAAACAAAGCCTAAGTCTGATTTACTTTCATATTTTACTGCCTCCATGGACCCCTTGCCATAACCTCTTGACCCTCTTAAAGGAAACATGGTGCTCTATTTTCATTTTTACTTGGCCTGCCCTTATGTTATCAAATTTACTTTTTTCTACCAAGGCCTAACAATCCAATATTGAGACATACAGTCAGACTGTGAAATGACAACTTTAACACTAGTAGGAAAAGGTCTCAGCTAGGGTTAGGCAGCAATAGCCCATCCTAGGATTAATACCTTTTTGCAATATGGAACCTAGAACATGAATGCTCACCGTCAGTGACATAGTTCCTATCCTTGGCTTCATTAATTTTTCTGACACCCAGTTTCTCAGGCCATCTCCAGCACAATTTCCTCTTTGTAGATCCTCTGCAATCTAATGCACTCAGATTCTTTTTTTCCTGCTCTCCCTAACCTCATACCATAGGCAGCAAGTGGAGTCCTATGTATGTTTCTGTCTCCAGACTTTCTGTCCCAAAGGCATACTTTAAGATAAAAGGAAACAGCAAAGACCTAAGAACAAAACTAACCATACAGATTTAAAAAACCTTATATAAGACCACTAGAAACTAGTTGTAATATTGGATACAAATCTGCAGTTTGCCGCGAATGATCAGTTTCTCATTGGAGTCAATTGAGCAGAAACACGCAAATAAACTCATTGTTATGTGGGAAAGTTCCACCACATTCTAGGAGTGCCATGATATTACATCCACTTTTCTCTAGTCTGCAGTGGTTTTCCCTGATAGGTTGATACTACTAAAGTGTCAAAGGTTTAGGTTCGTTTGTACTGCCAACTCTACTTCTTAAAGAGGGCAGTGATATTAATGACAATTAGTTTAGAAGCCCCAAAGGCCCAGTTTTTCACAGTTTAATTTTCCATGTTATAAAACTATAAACATAACCTTTCTGTTCCTAACCTTTTCCTCCACACAACCTGACTTTAGTCCAGAAAATAACTGGCAAACCACCCCTTGAAGATTAATGTAACAAGACTAAATTTTAGTCCGTCTGCCTAATCCTTCTGAATATCTAAGTTTTAATCTAATTGTAATTGGTGAGCCTCTATTGGTACCTCAGGCCCCTAGCTTGGGATTATACCTGATACCTCCTGATCATACAGACGTGTGGTCCATTCTATCACCAAATCTGTTTAATTATTACTACTGTTTACCCCCCATCACTATCTTATCACATTGGCATCCTCTTGTCCTGATTTTTTTGGTTCCTAATTCTATTTTATTAAGCTCACATGACTGCCTCTTGAGAAACCTGTATGCAGGTCGGGAAGCAACCGTTAGAACTGGACATGGAACAGCAGACTGGTTCCAAATAGGAAAAGGAATACATCAAGGCTGTATATTGTCACCCTGCTTATTTAAGTTATATGCAGAGTACATCATGCAAAATGCTGGGCTGGATGAAGCACACGCTGGAATCAAGATTGCCGGGAGAAATATCAATAACCTCAGATATGCAGATGATACCACCCTTAGGGCAGAAAGTGAAGAAGAACTAAAGAGCCTCTTGATGAAAGTGAAAGAGGAGAGTGAAAAAATTGGGTTACAGCTCAACATTCAGAAAACGAAGATCATGGCATCCAGTCCCATCACTTCATGGCAAATAGATGGGGAAAACAGTGGAAACAATGGCAGACTTTATTTTGGGGGGCTCCAAAATGACTGCAGATGGTGGCTGCAGCCATGAAATTAAAAGACACTTGCTCCTTGGAGGGAAAGTAATGACCAACCTAGACAGCATATTAAAAAGCAGAGATATTACTTTGCCAACAAAGGTCCGTCTAGTCAAGGCTATGGTTTTTCCAGTAGTCATGTATGGATGTGAGAGTTGGACTCTAAAGAAAGCTGAGTGCCGAAGAATTGATGCTTTTGAACTGTGGTGTTGGAGAAGACTCTTGAGAGTCCCTTGGACTGCAAGGAGATCCAACCAGTCCATCCTAAAGGAGATCAGTCCTGGGTGTTCATTGGAAGGACTGATGTTGAAGCTGAAACTCCAATACTTTGGCCACCTGATGCGAGGAGCTCACTCATTTGAAAAGACCCTGATGTTGGGAAAGATTGAGGGCAGGAGGAGAAGGGGATGACAGAGGATGAGATGGTTAGATGGCATCACCGACTCGATGGACATGGGTTGGGTGGACTTCGGGAGTTGGTGGTGGACAGGGAGGCCTGGCGTGCTGCGATTCATGGCGTCGCAAAGAGTCAGACACGACTGAGCGACTGAACTGAACTGAACTGAAGTTTACTGTGTATGTCTTTATGTTAGCATTAGAAAAAACAGAGAACTAAGGAGGTGGAGGAAGAGAAGAGAGATGAGGTATGTGATGGAATAGACATAATGCACCCACACTTGAGTCTCAGGGAGCAAGGAGCTGCAACAGATCAAGAGGACTAAGCCAGAGGCCTTGAACCTGTGTTCTTTCCTGTAAGGTAAAGAGGTGTGGCGTGGGTGGCAATGGGCAGAGCCATACCAGATGGTATTCTAGCTGTGTTTTCTTGTGTTCTGGCTTGGAATTGTCCTGCTGCTGCTGCTGCTGCTAAGTTTCTTCAGTCGTGTCCGACTCTGTGCGACCCTATAGACGGCAGGCCACCAGGCTCCCCCATCCCTGGGATTCTCCAGGCAAGAATACTGGAGTGGGTTGCCATTTCCTTCTCCAATGCATGAAAGTGAAAAGTGAAAGTGAAGTCGCTCAGTCGTGTCCGACTCTTCGAGACCCCATGGACTGCAGCCTACCAGGCCCCTCTGTCCATGGGATTTTCCAAGCAAGAGTACTGGAGTGGGGTGCCATTGCCTTCTCCATTGTGTTCTGGCTTGGAATTGTCCTAGGCTTAGCTAAAGGTATCTTAACTTGTGTATTTGTGAGGAATGAGATAGCAGCTCTGGGTCATGTGCATAGTTCTTCATCTTAGCTGATTTTTATAATAAAGGGCTATCCAGAACATTTGCTGTTGAAAAGACTCAAGTGATTCTGTAGTTCTGTAGTCTAGGATGATAGTGGGCACAGGAAGAAGAGGCAGGCAGGAATTTACACTCTATAATGCACACATTCTCTCACCTTTATTTCTTGAAACTACCTTGATACTGAACTAGTCAGTTTCTTTCCTTCAGCATCCTTGTACCCCACGAGCCCTCTGTAAATGAAACTGACTGCAATTACTCCTACCTCAAAATCCTTTTCTAAGAAGCCTGGTCTGAACATCAACACCATTTACCATCATACACTACTTCCCTTTACCTAACCAATTCATCAAAGTTTGGGATTTATAAAAATTATCCTGAACCTAATTTGGTTTGTTGAGGGTTTATAAAAGATGATAGGTATGTACGTTCCATCACGAGGTATTTTATATGCATGGATTATTATTCAAGTTTGAGGGGAACAGGACATCAGCAGAATGGATGGCCATCAATGTTTGAGAGCTGAAAGGCCCCAGGCCAAAAGAAAACTTCTCCACTGGCCTTTCTTTTAGATCATGAGAGATTGATTTACTTTGGATGAAAATGCAAATATCCTTAGGGAGTAACAGATCACATCATTAATACTATATGGTAAACTAATTTATCATCATTTGAAAACCAATAACCTCAAATGGTACAAGTAAAGCATTTTTGAGTGGGGACAGGGGAAAAGAACAGATCTAGATCCTAGAAGGAGTAATGCTACGTGAAAGGGGAGTCAAAGTATTGCCTATGAGGAGAGCCCAGGACTAAAGTGAGATCAGAGGAGGAACTGGAAGAGCATGAATGATTAACTTTGCCTACTTTACAATTTTAGCTTAGTCCTGAGAGGTTGCAAAAGGTGAGACTTTTACTACAGACAAGTAAAACTACAAGAGTAGAGGATTCAAGCAGCACTCTAGTGTAATTATTTAAATATTAATTTAAAATAACACATTCCTTTATTAGCTTTCTTAGATACTTACCTAATGGGTGAGTCGTGAATGAAGGCGACTCCAGGAGCTGCAGATGAATTTTTAGAGAGAAGAAGAAAATTACTATTTGTTGGTATCCTTCACAGGTACTTATAAAATTGTAATTAAGGCTGTGGTTTTTCCAGTGGTCATGTATGGATGTGAGAGTTGGACTGTGAAGAAAGCTGAGTGTAGAAGAATTGATGCTTTTGAACTGTGGTGTTGAAGAAGACTCTTGAGAGTCCCTTGGACTGCAAGGAGATCCAACCAGACCATTCTGAAGGAGATCAGCCCTGGGATTTCTTTGGAAGGAATGATGCTAAAGCTGAAACTCCAGTACTTTGGCCACCTCATGCGAAGAGTTGACTCATTGGAAAAGACTCTGATGCTGGGAGGGATTGGGGGCAGGAGGAGAAGGGGACGACAGAGGATGAGATGGCTAGATGGCATCACTGACCCGATGGACGTGAGTCTGAGTGAACTCCGGGAGTTGGTGGTGGACAGGGAGGCCTGGCGTGCTGCGATTCATGGGGTCACAAAGAGTTGAACACGACTGAGAGACTGAACTGAACTGAACTGAATAGGTCTTTTTAAAAAAAAAAAACTTTATTTATTTGGCTGTGCTGGGTCTTAGTTGCAGCCTCAGGATCTTCCATCTTCGTTGTGACATATGGGACTTTTTTACATCTTTTTTGTTTTTTTTTTTTTTTTTTTTTTTTACTTTTTTACTATGTTACAGCATGTGGGATCTCGTTCCCTGATCAGGGATTGAACCTGGACCTCCTGCATTAGGAGCTCAGAGTCTTACCCACTGGACCTCCATGGAAGTCCCTTAAGAGGTCTTTCATTCCCTGCTGTCAACACTCTTTTTAAATCCTCCAGGGACTACCAGACAGGCATCAAATACCTTAAGATTTGGGTGACTGCCTACCTCATCAGCCTCATCTATGGTCACCATTCTACATATATTCTCTGCTCCAGAAGTACTGAACAACACACAGTTCCTCTGCCTTCACTATTTCCCTTGTCACTCATGTCCCTTTTAAAAACTTCCCATCCTTTAGGACTCATTCGGCTTGTGTCACCTCCTTCAGAGAGCCTTCCTTTATATCTGCCCAGATAGACAGGCGTTCTCTGTCAAGCTCCTGAAGCGCCCTATACATCCCTCTGTTATAGGACTTACTATGCTGTATTGTACTAGTTTACAGTGCCTGCCATATAGTAAGCACTCAAGAACATTTACTTGTTCAATTAATTCTTTAACATATGTGTTGGCTCAATGTTCATTCATTAGTCTTCCTGTCATTAATCTCTTCCCACTTAAATACTAACATGCTTTGTATGCCATCTAGCAAAGTTCCATAAGTGGATTTTAGTAACTATTTCTGGATAATGATACTAAAGCAAGTCTTCATGTAGAATATGTCCACAGGAATACTGGGATGGTGTATGTCAGTTATGCACGTGTGTGCGTGCTAAGTCGCTTCAGTCATGTCCAACTCTGTGCAACCCTATGGACTGTAGCCCACCAGGCTCCTCTGTCCATGGGATTCTCCAGGCAAGAATACTGGATTGGTTTGCCATGCCCTTCTCCAGGGGATCTTCCCAATTCAAGGATTGAACCTGTGTTCCCTGCATTGCAGGCTGATTCTTTACCTCTGAGCCACTGAGGAAGGCTGTCAGTTATGCACATACATGACTAAACAGTCTTAGACAATAAAAAGTAATGTTACCAATTAAAAGTCAGTTCAAAGTCAGGGTGAATAGCTATTGTTCTCCCAATAAATATAACGTGTATTTTGAATAATCAATGAATTCCAATGATCTGCATCAAAGTTAACTTCAATTCTGTGTACTTTCTTAAGTTTCTTTGTGTGTGAGTGTATGTTTGAGTGTGTACAGGTTTGAAAGGCAGGAGCTGGAATTAATAGTGCACATACATGAAAAAATAAGTGTGAAGATAATACTGTTGTAGTGTTGTTAAAATACGTCTACAAATTCTCTGATAATACTCTCTCCAACTGGTGGAGGCTAATTCTTTTCCCCCTCGAGTGTGGGTTGTACTTAGAGACTTGCTTCCAAGGAAGAGTGGAAGTGATGAGCGGAAGTCAGAGTGTGCTGAGACTAGGCTATAAAATATGGTGTGGCTTCTGCCCCTCTCTCTTGGACCACCCACTCTGGGAGAAGCCAGATGCCATATCATGAGGATACTCAGAGATGTATGCAGATGCCCACATGGTGAGGAACTGAGACCTCCCGCCAACAGCCATGTGAGTAAGCCACCTTGGAAGTGACTTCTTCAGTCCCCATCAAGACTTTAGATGACTGAAGCAGCCCTGGGTGACATCTTGACTGTAACCTCATGAGAGCCCCTGAATCAGAGCCATCCAGCTAAGTTGTTTCTGTATTCCTAACCACAGAAACTGTGAGATGATGTTTTTTTATGCTGCCAGGTTTTAGGGTGATCTGTTATTCAGCAAATAGTAGACCAAAAAATCAGTAAAGACATATAACAGTTGAATAATATAATCAATAAATAGAATTTAAAATTCATTTAGAGCCTTACAGCCTTTAAATAGAGAATATATATTTTTTGTATATCTATGGAACACTTTCAAAATATCAATCACATATTTGGCCACAAATAAAATGTCAACAACTTCAATGTGTCGAATATTTACAGGCTACATTCTCTGAATCTAACTTTAAAAATGTGACTGAAAATATGAATTTCTTGATAATTAAGAGACATACTTAAGGATAACTCTTAGATCAAAGATGGAATAAAGAGGAGAAAGTATAACCTACCTTAAAAAGAACATTTATATCAAACCTATGGGAACGGCTTTCATTATTTCCCATAGGTTTTGACATAAGGCGTTCCTTTCATTTCTTCTCCCATGCATCTATAACTGCCCCCTTGACTGCTCCACTTAGATGTCCCACTTGGATGCCCTCAGGCACCTCAAACTCAATATATTCAAAGCTGAACTAAATATCTGTCTTCCAAACTTGTTCATCTTTCTGTATTGCCTATCTATTGAATGGCACCACAATCCATTAAGTTGCCTGTACTAGAAATACGGGCGATGTCTTCAATTCATTCTTCTCCCTTATTCAATCAGTAGCCAGATCTCATCCATTTGCCTTTCTTAGTCTGAGTCAAATCTGTGCCCAGCTCTTCATCTTTACTGCCACTGACTTTGTTCAGGACTCATTTCTAGCTGTGACTATTATAATAGCCTCTTAATTGTAATAAGGGGCAGTGTGGTATTGTGGTTAGGATTGGTTGAGTAAGATAGACCTGGCTTTTAAAACCTTGGCTTTGCCACATGTTACGTGAAATCTTGGGCATGATAATTTACAACTCTGAGACTTAGTTTATTCATGTGTAAGATGGTAGGTAAAATAGTTTTGTTGTTCAGAGGGTTAAATGAAAGAATACGGTTTAGCATAGAACCTGGCACATAGTGAGTGTTCAATATGCTATTATTTTTATTGTCTCATTGTCTCAAGTCTCCTCACCTCTAATTCTGCTTTCCTTTTTTAGAAAAGGCAAATTCTTTCTTTCTTTCTTTTTTGGGTCATTTTTTGAAGTATAATTAATTTACAATGTTGTGTTAGTCTCAGGTGTACAACAAAATAATTCAGTTATATATATATATATATATATTATATATTTAATGCGTATAATATATATACACATCCCTTTTCAGATTCTTTTCCATTATAGGTTATTACAAGATATTGAATATACTTCCCCCTGCTATGCAGTAGGTCCTTGTTGTATATCTACTTCATATATAGTAGTGTGTACCTGTTAATCCCAAACTCCTAATTTACTCATCCCCCCAACCCGCTTTCCCCTTTGGTAACCAGAAGTTCATTTTCTATCTCTGTGGGTAGAAAAGGCAAATTCTGACCATATTAGGTTCCTGTCAACATTCTTTGATAGTTGTACTTCGATAATAGGATAAAAGGTAAATCTCCTGGCACAGCTTACCAGAATCTTAACGATCAACTGATACCTACCAGTCAAGCTTCATCTTCTGTAATTCTCTGACTTGAACTTTTAGCTAAAACAATTCTGAAAAAAAATCTGCATTTCCACAAACCCACTAGGCTCTAATGTATATATCTTGGTAAATGTATCCTTTCTCCTGGAAGTTCTCTTTCCATTTGTCTGCTTAGAAAATTCTCTCTTTTTTTCCTTATAAATTTATTTATTTTAATTGGAGGCTAATTACTTTACAATATTGTATTGGTTTTGCCATACATCAACATCTCGTCCTTCATGTCTGAGCTCATGTGGCATCTTCTGTAGAAGCTTCCTTGTCTCCCCTATGCTTCCAGTGGACTTTGTATTTGCCTCCTTTATTGCACTTATTATATTGTGTTGTGATTACTGG
The DNA here is from genome assembly GCF_055505025.1 of Bos grunniens. NCBI lineage: Eukaryota > Metazoa > Chordata > Mammalia > Artiodactyla > Bovidae > Bos > Bos grunniens. The sequence continues at coordinate 142,223,515 of NC_141194.1, forward strand.
CATGACTGTTTTATACTACACTGTAAAATCCAGGGTAGGAACCATGGCTTCTCTACTTTGTTCAATAATTAGTATAGTGCATGGTGTGTAGCAAAAGCTTAGTAAATGTTAGTTGAATGTATTAATGCATCGCAGGATTTCCTTAATAGCTGTTGATAATGTTTACCTGGCTCATAGTTTAAGCTTGATTTCTTGGCCTTTTCCCCATTCAAATCAGCACGTGTCACCTATACATGCCACAAGAAAAATGAAAACAAAAAAAATCCTTAAAGGAGTTTTCAAAGAATCTGAACATCACCTATGTCTCACAGAAATTTAATATAGTGATTTTAGAAGTCTATTTATCATAAATATACATGTTTTATTTGGTTTCCATTACTTACATAATTCAAAGGCTTACAGAGTTCCTAGTATGCTAAAATTAATTAACTGAAGAGTGAACTGACCAGCATGGAAGGTAATCAGTTGAATAGCTTAAAAGAATATGTGTGGGTTTTAAAGAAAGTTAAGCACAGGGGGAATGCTGTGAGGGAGCTGGAAAGCAGAGAGCAGCTTTTCTGCATATGTGGGATGTGGCTCTGTCAGTTGGCCAAGAGCTCTACCTGCTTAGGTAATCATACAGGAAGAGAAATCCAACAGAGTAGACTTTGTTTTTTCCTAGGCCTGAGAACTGAACACAAGCCACCAGAAGTCCATTTCTTGACACTGATGGGATGGGTGAGATAAGCTGGAAAATAGTATTGGATTTTGTTGCAATAAAAGTGGTCATATTATTTCTCAAACCGAATTAGGTATTTGTGACAATTTGATTTACTCGTATTGTCCAATGTATTTTAAAGCCTTAAAAAACAGATGGTCTAAATTTGTGTATTGCTTATTTTTTGGGTAACATATGTATCGATAGTATTATGTTTGCCATCTATCAGTTCAGTTCAGTTCAGTCGCTCAGTCGGGTCCGACTCTTTGCGACCCCATGAATCGCAGCACGCCAGGCCTCCCTGTCCATCACCAACTCCTGGAGTTCACCCAGACTCACGTCCATCGAGTCAGTGATGCCATCCAGCTATCTCATCCTCTGTCGTACCCTTCTCCTCCTGCCCCCAATCCCTCCCAGCATCAGAGTCTTTTCCAATGAGTCAACTCTTCGCATCAGGTGGCCAAAGTACTGGAGTTTCAGCTTTAGCATCATTCCTTCTAAAGAAATCCCAGGGCTGATCTCCTTCAGCATGGACTGGTTGGATCTCCTTGCAGTCCAAGGGACTCTCAAGAGTCTTCTCCAACACCACAGTTCAAAAGCATCAATTCTTCGGTGCTCAGCCTCCTTCACAGTCCAACTCTCACATCCATACATGACCACTGGAAAAACCATAGCCTTGACTAGATGAACCTCTGTTGGCAAAGTAATGTCTCTGCTTTTGAATATGCTATCTAGGTTGGTCTTAACTTTCCTTCCAAGGAGTAAGCGTCTTTTAACTTCATGGCTGCAGTCACCATCTGCAGTGATTTTGGAGCCCCCCAAAATAAAGTCTGACACTGTTTCCACTGTTTCCCCATCTATTTCCCATGAAGTGATGGGACCGGATGCCATGATCTTCGTTTTCTGAATGTTGAGCTTTAAGTCAACTTTTTCACTCTCCACTTTCACTTTCATCAAGAGGCTTTTGAGTTCCTCTTCACTTTCTGCCATAAGGGTGGTGTCATCTGCATATCTGAGGTTATTGATATTTCTCCCGGCAATCTTGATTCCAGCTTGTGCTTCTTCCAGTCCAGCATTTCTCATGATGTCGCTCAGAAAATACTTTTTTTCTGACTCTATAGTGAGGCATGGAGAAGGAAATGCCAACCCACTCCAGTATTCTTGCCTAGAGACTCCTGCATACAGAGGAGCCTGGTGGGCTGCTGTCCATAGGGTCGCATAGAGTCGGACACGACTGAAGCGACTTAGCATACATGCATAGTGAGGCAAGTGAAAAAAGTTATTAACTCCTGATGTGCAACTCGTATATTGTCTTAAGGTAGTTAAGATTCTTTCTTCAGATACTGAGAATACAGATTATGCATTTAACATAGGATATAGGAAAATGTGTTAACTTTTTAGAACAGGTGAGTCATTTAATACAGTGCTAACAGAGCCAAGGATGTGGGTTTGAGTCTGAAAGTGAATGACCAATTGGTGACCCACAGAGATGACAGATGCTGTGACCAGAGGCTGTACCCTAAATGTTTGTTGTCAATTTTTCCCACCATCGACTGAGTGATCACCGACCACAAAGGGGAGAGGGTGAGGCTGTATGTCTGTTTCTGTACAACCCATCAGCATGAGAAGAGAAATGATTCACGAAAGTCCAATATGTTGCTTCCTGTGTGAATGGGCTTGAAGCTTATCTTTTAAGAAGCCTACATACCTAAGAGCTAAGTGAGAACACTCACATTGTTTCTGGTAATTTCTATTAAGAATTGAGACAAGTATTCAAATTTTGGGTCTATTTAACACATTTAAAATCTCAGGCTCACCTGAGATTTTTCTTTTGTTAGCTTACTAGTTGTTACTGATATGTCCCTACACTTAGAGTATGGCAACGTTAACACAACAGATAGCCATAAGCATTGGAAGTCTGAAGTAACAGGATTCTTACTGTGGATTCGCATTTCAATTTTTTTTAAATAAAATCTTACTATAAGATGGTTAATTTCAGGGAATAAGACTGTTCTGAATTGTCATTTAATGAATGAAATTGTGTTATGTCAGTCTTGATCCTCATTCTATACTTCATTGTTTCTGTGTGTATCTGGGACAAAAGAAAAGTTACTTGCCTGTTGTTTTGAAGTATCCTGTAGACAGTATCTACAGATACTTGGTGTTTTCGCAGAAACACCTAGACTCTGAAGTGTAGTAATTTCTAGGGGAAAAAAAGAGGTAACTTTAAATATGAAAAAAATCATATAGTTCTCCTTGCTGGGCTGCCATAAAGTCTAAAATTACCATAATCAAGAATGTATTTATCTATGGACATTAAGGCAGTATCTCTGAGTATAAGAACCCTTTTTGTGAAATCCCCTGCTTACCAGCTTCCAGGGGCCCACTGCTGCCATTAGGGACAAGCCTCAACTCCCTGGCTCTAAGTTACTTTGCCAGCTAAACTTCTCACCACTCCCCTGCCCTAGAACAAACTGTTCTGCACTTCATTCAGTAAGCAAAGGGAAACCACAGAGGACTTTTGGGTAGAGGAATTATATGTTCAAAGCTGTATTTCAGGAAGGTTACATTCACAGCAAAATGTAGGACAGATCAACAAGAAAAAGAAATGGGAGACTAATTATTACAGTGCTTAATGGCACAGGAAGCATGAATGGAAAAGAAGGGAGTTATGAGAGGATTTAAGGAGGCAGACTGGACTGGAGCAAACAGCAAAGAGTCAAAAATGACTCAGGTTTTGTGCCTGAATAAAGTTAGGAGGAACAGAGCGCTGGTTTGGGGATGAATCTGGTTTTGCACATGTTGGATCTGAGGTACTCATGGGCCGCCCAGGTGAAGATGTCCCAGCGCTGCTAGTAAGTGTGGAGGTTACGCGTGGGAATCTTTTATGGAGACAAACAGAGACTTAGCTAATCTCTAGTCCAGCCCTGGGAGATGGGAAACAGGATGGATTTTTATGTCTGGGGAGAAAAGATGGTAAAAGAGACCTTCCTGGGGAGAAATCTCTTCACTGGGACTCTCTAATGGCTGCATTGTCAGGAACTTACAGAGGCAGTCACAGCAGAGACTCTAACTTCCTCACACCTTGTCGATTCCAGAAGGCCTATTCTCCCAGCAATCACTTAAAAATGTGATGCTTCTATTTACAACCATGAATAATTCTTCTATCTTCCTTTATCAAATTAATCATGGATTGTATAATCAGAGAAAAAAGCATAACTTGGAAGACTATATGACAAAATGAATTATTTAACCAAAAGATATCAGAGCAATTATAAATACTGTTCATTTTCTTACCTCCATCATTTGAAGGATATGACATCCTAATGGTTTCTCTATCTTTCTGTATGGTTTAACATTCAAGAAAAAAATTAATTAGTAATTATTCTTCTAAAAGACCCTTCTGCTGATTCTAAAGCAATCAGAATAATACAGTATCTTGTCTCCCCTTCCCCTCATCTCTACCTCTCTACTAGGTGCTGGTCTCAATGCTAATACATATTATTAACCTCTCACTGGATATCTTTTACAGGTACCTCACTTTAACTAGTTTAAAATGAAGCTTATATCGTACCCAGGTACGCGATCTTTTCCTGTCTTTTCAAACTTGCTACTTGTCTGTCTTCCACATTTTGGTTATAGGTATAATAATCCTATAACCAATAATAATAATCCAGTGCTCCATTCCAGAAAGCATAGACTTGTTCTGTTTATTTCAGATAAGGCTAGTTTAATCCAGTCTAATGTCTATTGAGTACACTGCCTGGAACTAAGATACATAATTCCTGACCTCAAGAAGCTTATCACCCAGTAGAAAAGACAGACAAATATGATGGAGGATAATGAGTTCTGAGATAGAAGTAGGCCTCAGCACTATGAGAGCATACAGGACCTGCACACAAAAGTTAAATCATCACCATCGTTGTCATCTCCTTTTCTCTGGGTCCACACATCTGTTGAGTCACCAAATCCTGACATACTCTGACTCTGAAATATCTTAAATCTGTGGCCTCTGGTCACCCTCATTGTCACAGCCTTAGTTCAGGCCTTTATCATTTTTATCTGGACTATCCCAGTAGACTCAAAACGATCTTGCCTCTAATCTCCTCTATGTAGCTATCTCACACTGCAACTAGAGTATCTTTTAAAACCCAAATCATTTTTATCTCACATCCTACTAAAAAACCAGCAATGGTTTTCTACTACTGAGAAAATAAATTCATACTTCAGCAAGGGATACAAAGTTCTGGCTTCAACCTACCATTTCAGTCTCTTCTGTTCCACTGCTCTGGTTTTGCTGGCTTGAGTTTTCATGCTTTCACTTAACACTGTAAGCCTGTCTGCAATACTGCCTCACTACATCCTCACATCTATTCATCTGCAAACTTCCCACTCATGTTTCAAGACCTAATTCAATGAAAGTGAAGTCGCTCAGTCGTGTCCGACTCTTTGCAACCCCATGGACTGTAGTCTACCAGGCTCCTCTGTCCATGGGGTTTTCCAGGCAAGAGTACTGGAGTGGGGTGCCATTGCCTTCTCCAGGGGATCTTCCTGACCCGGGGATTGAACCCAGGTCTCCTGCATTGCAGGCAGACATCTGCTTTACCCTCTGAGCCACCAGGGAATACTACAATTCAATGAAGCCCTCCTTTTATAAAGCTTTTTTAGATTTCTCTAGGCAGGGCTATTTCTCCACACTTTCTGTGCTTCATATTTTATGCAAAGCAAAAGTCTCCTCGCATTTGACTGTAAGGACTTTCGTTTGTGTGTCTGATCCCTGGACAGTGCATCCCCAAGAGCAGGGATGTCTTTTCTATCTTTGTGTCCTATGTCACCTACTTTCCCCTTTCCCCTTCCTTCTACCTTTCCCTACTTTCTACTAGGACCCGGCCCACAGCAGGTTGTCAATAAACATTAGCTAGCGTCATCATCATCATTATCATCATCAAATATTTGTTAGTTTCTGCTCAACTACCTGGTACATTTAGCATAAAGCTGACTCAGAACCTTCTCTACCAGGAAGACGGTTCAGATCTGTGTAGAACTCCATTATTTCTAACCAATCAGTACCATGCCCAGTGAATGGGGATATTCCCTAGAAAGAAAAATTAACCAGATAAATGAGTGGCCAACACAAAGCACCTGAGACATAAAGCTTTCTACCTTTTGTTCTGCTGTGTTACTCTGTACATCATGTGGAGAATGCAACAAGGTTGATCTTCTTCCGGGAGTCTTTACAGAACTATACAAATGCTGGGATGGTCCTATAGGCAAATGAAAGAGAAATCATTTAATTTTTAAATTTGATTGAACTGTAACTGAAGTACAATAAACTGAACATATTTAAAATGTACCATTTGGCTTTGGCATATATATATATATATATATATATATATATATATATATATGTATGTATATAAACCGTTGAAACCATCACCACAATCAAGGTAAACATTTACATCATCCCCAAAAGTTTCCTTGTGCCCCCTTACAGTTCATCCCTCTCTCCTCTCCTATCTCCCAGGCAATCACTGATCTGCTTTACTATAAATTAGTTTGCATTCTCTACAGTTTGCTATAAATGGAATCAAACAGGGGTTGTACCACCCTTTTTTTTGTTGGGGGAGGCTGGTGATCTGGCTTCCTTCGTTCAGCATATTTTGATATTCATCAATATTGTTGCCTGTATTAATACTTTATTCCTTTTTATTTCTGAGTAGTATCCCATGGTATGGATACACTAGTTTACCCATTTGCCTGCTGAAGGGCATTTAGGTTGTTTCCACTCTGACTATAATGCTGCTATGGACATTGATGTTGTCTTTATCTGAACATATATTTTCATATCTTGTGGGCACCTACCTAGGAGTGAAATGACTGAATCACATGGCAGATGTAGTTTAACTTGAGCTGCCAAAATTTTTTCCACAGTGGTTGTACCATTTTACATTCCCACCTGCAATGTCAGACAGTTCTAGCTGCTTCAAGTCCTTGCAAATACTTGGTATGGTCAGTTACTTCAATTCTACTAGACATTCTACTGGGTGTGTAGTGGTATCTCATTGTGGTTTGATTTCTATTTCCCTAAGGAATAAAGATATTAAACAGTGTTTTGTGTGCTTATTTGCCATCTGTGTATCTTCAGTAAAATGTTTGCTCATGCCTTTTGCCCAAGTTTATTACGTTGTCACATTACATGTACTACGTTTTTCTATATTTTACACTTTTTTTTACAGTGATCATGCCTTCTAGATGTAGGTCTGGAGACCACCTTTTGTTGTACTCACTTTTGGGGCTTGAGAAATGAGAAACAGCCATTATGCAACAGGGCTATTTTTTAAATTTTATATTACTTTTTCATTTCTGACTAAGTATAAGATCGCTACCCTCATCTTTCATAGGCTTTCACTTACCTGGGGGTGGAGCTAGGGAAGGAAGGGGAGGTTAGAATTTTTAACAGGACAAATGCCACGATGAACACCCAGGTAATAATATTCAATATCTGTCATCCCCCAAAATGATGACACAACCAAGACATTATGCCTTGCAAGCCATGCAGTTGTCTCAAGAATTTCGTTAAATTTTATCTTCCTTTTTGTGTAGAAACATCCTGGAATGCTTGAGAAAATTCTTCATAGTGTCATGGAGATACCCTTAGCTTACCAAATAAGAGTTATCTGGGCTCAGGAAGAAAAAGGATATGACTTTAGGAAAGTTAGAGGGAAAATGTCCACTCCTTTAGCAGCTCAGAAATGGTGGGAAAATGGGAAGGTGGTGAGAGTGACTGGAGACCAAAGACATCAGACAGGGCTTCACATTTTGCTTACGCTGGGCCTTGGTGCTTCAGATAACTGAGGCTAACAGAGAGAAAAGAAGAACTATTCTCAGCTCTCTGTTTAAGACTCTAGAAAGAGATTTCCTTGGCTACCCCTACTTTGACTCTTCCTCCTCACTGGGGTCATGGACCCCAAACTTTGTAATACAGTGTGGTCAGGCAGAGCAAGGCTCTCGCCAAGGTTTTGCTTTCTTTTTCTTTCAGTTTCAAAACAGTTCAGCTTTACTGACATATATAATCAGTTCAGTTCAGTCGCTCAGTCATGTCCGACTCTTTGCGACCCCATGAATCGCAGCACGCCAGGCCTCCCTGTCCATCACCAACTCCCGGAGTTCACTCAGACTCATGTCCATTGAGTCAGTGATGCCATCCAGCCATCTCATCCTCTGTCGTACCCTTCTCCTCCTGCCCCCAATCCCTCCCACCATCAGAGTCTTTTCCAATGAGTCAACTCTTCACATGAGGTGGCCAAAGTACTGGAGTTTCAGCTTCAGCATCATTCCCTCCAAAGAAATCCCAGGGCTGATCTCCTTCAGAATGGACTGGTTGGATCTCCTTGCAGTCCAAGGGACTCTCAAGAGTCTTCTCCAACACCACAGTTCAAAAGCATCAATTCTTCGGCACTCAGCCTTCTTCACAGTCCAACTCTCACATCCATACATGACCACTGGAAAAACCATAGCCTTGACTAGATGAACCTTTGTTGGCAAAGTAATATCTCTGGCTTTTGAATATGCTATCTAGGTTGGTCATAACTTTTCTTCCAAGGAGTAAGCGTCTTTTAATTTCATGGCTGCAGTCACCATCTGTCGTGATTTTGGAGCCCAGAAAAATAAAGTCTGACACTGTTTCCCCATCTATTTCCCATGAAGTGATGGGACCAGATGCCATGATCTTCGTTTTCTGAATGTTGAACTTTAAGCCAACTTTTTCACTCTCCTCTTTCACTTTCATCAAGAGGCTTTTTAGTTCCTCTTCACTTTCTGCCATAAGGGTGGTGTCATCTGCATATCTGAGGTTGTTGGTATTTCTCCCAGCAATCTTGATTCCAGTTTGTGCTTCTTCCAGCCCAGCATTTCTCATGATGTACTCTGCATATAAGTTAAATAAGCAGGGTGACAATATACAGCCTTGACGAACCAGTCTGTTGTTCCATGTCCAGTTCTAACTGTTGCTTCCTGATCTGCATATAGGTTTCTCAAGAGGCAGCTCAGGTGGTCTGGTATTCCCATCTCTTTCAGAATTTTCCACAGTTTATTGTGATCCACACAGTCAAAGGCTTTGGCATAGTCAATAAAGCAGAAATAGATGTTTTTCTGGAACTCTCTTGCTTTTTTGATGATCCAGCGGATGTTGTCAGTTTGATCTCTGGTTCCTCTGCCTTTTCTAAATCCAGCTTGAACACCTGGAAGTTCACAGTTCACGTATTGCTGAAGCCTGGCTTGGAGAATTTTGAGCATTACTTTACTAGCCTGTGAGATGAGTGCAGTCGTCCGGTAGTTTGAGCATTCTTTGGCATTGCCTTTCTTTAGGACTTATATAATAGACACATAAAATTGTAAGATAGCTAAAGTGTACATTGTGGTGATTTGATAAATATGTGTACTGTGAAAGGATTTCTCCCCCCTTCCATTTAGTTAATTAACATCCATCACCTCACATATTTATCATGTTGTTCTTAGCAAATTTCAATTATACAATACTTTTTTTTCAACTATAGTCACCATGTTATACATCAGATCCTCAGACCTTATTCATCTTACAGCTGAAAATGTGTACCGTTTGACCAACCTCTCCCTATTTCCCCTTGAGGTTTTGCTTTCTTAAGCCACTCTTGATTCCCATGTGGTATACACATGGCCCAGGAAGGGCTGAGGGTCTAGCTGGGAAGCTCGTCAAGGGGAGTCACTGGGCTGGGGGTAAGAGGGCCCCTCCCAGAGTGTTATGGAGCAGGCAGTCAGGACTCAGGTGGAGTGGGAAACGCAGAGGGTTCTACTAAGCCCAGCGAGACCAGACCATGAGTCATTGCAGTGATGGCCAATTCAACTGTGAATGATGACAGGCCAAGCACTATCTCAGTGGAGATAAGGGCATGTCTCTGAAGACCAGAGGAGGCAGAGAACAGTCATCCAAGCAGCCTTACTTTATTCTGCCTCCATGGGGCTATGGAAGCCAGTGTTCTCCAAAAGTCAATGTGCGTGTCATGCACTGGGGTCTTGTGAAAATGCAGGTTCTGATTCAGTAGTGGGGCAGTGCCTGAGACTGCGCTTTTATAATAAGTGCCTCAGTGGCCCATACTGCTGACACTTAGAGGAGTAAGAACATAAGCCACACCTCTTGCCCCAGACAACACCTTTGGGAAAGAAGCACAAACGACTATTTTAGTATTTCTAATTATTTCAATTACTTTTTTGTCCTTGGTGTGACTTCTGGCGACCGGCAGTGATACTCGTTTTCTTGATCTTTGGATAAGAAGCTTAAAATAAAAAAAAAAAAAATTAATAGTGGTGATGACAAAGTTATTCAAGACAGATTCTATTTATCCTTTTATGCCCACTAGGGGGAGAACCATATCCTAATCTGTATATGGGGAGAAATTGGAGAGGGGACGTAGTAGGTCTCAGTGGGAGGCAAATTTGTACCCCAGAGGACAATGGAATTGGGACATGTCTGGAGACATTTTTGGTTGTTACAAACCAGGGAGAGGGATTTCTCCTGGCATCTAGGGGATAGGGGCCACGTAGGATGCTACACATACTACAATGCACGGATGGTCCCCATAATAAGCAATTATCCAGTGCAACATGCCAAGTGGCAAGGTTAAGAAACCTTAGGATAGATGTGATGGGGAGGGAGGACAATCACTTTTATAATATTATCTTGTATAGTTAAAGCTCTCCTGGGCAGGGGGTAGAACTGTCTTCTGGCAAAAGGGAAAAAACTCCATCCCTCTGTCCTGCTCAAGAAGAGCATGGCTTTTTCTTTGTGTGAGGATGCAGACCAGCATAATACCTGTGCTAGAGACCCTGGAGGCCATGTGCTGGAGACCCCACAATGGCCATGACAATTCTTGGTTGTGCCTCAAAAATCTGGCTGAGGCAACCATACATATATACACCTGATTTGTGAAAAAGCTGACTGCCGTTCCTGTTTCTAATCATTTAGAAACAGACAAAAGGATTCTAAACTATATGTGTGCTAACTGGGTTTTCATTAGAGTTATGTGTATTCCTTGGTGTTGACATGGTAAAACATGATGTCTTTGTTACAGTGATAAGTCAATTTCATATGTGAAATAGACATCTTCATTCTCCTGTCACCTCTGTAATACTGTGAACATCAAGTTCTTTTACGTTTTCTTTTTCAAAAAGCATCTGAGGTGGGCACTGTTTAAGATGCCTACCTGAAACTTTCCTCCTACTGGAAGGGGAAGTTAACAGTTGAAGATGGAGGGAGAAAGCTGGCTGCTAAAGTGATGTACTGTCTCAGAGGCAGAAGGTTACACCCTCATCTCACTGAACTGAACTGTGAGCTTTAGTTACTCACTCTTCCTTCACAAACTTTTCATTCCTTCCTCCCTCTCACATTGTGTTTACTGACTGGTCCTTTTTAAAAGTTCTCTTGAACCCATGCTCTTGCTCATTTCTTAAAAAGTGAAGTCTTTTCTGCTTCCCTTTAAAACTTCTTTTTATCTGGTTCTTTTCCCTTCTTTCTCTTTTGTCCCCCCTCACACATCTTGTCTCCTGTCCTCTCTTTTCTTCCTTTTTATTATTTAGCGATCCACTTTTTAAAAGTTTTTCATTCCTTCTCTTTCCAACTCTCTACCTTTCGTGTATTGACTTTTCACTGGTTTCTCCTTTTCCACATCAGTTCTATGTGTGTATGTATGTATGCAGGGATGTATGTATGTATGTATGTTTCTACCTATCATCCATCTACCTATCTGCGGTACCTACCTATCCCTCTACCTACCTAGCCATCTATGCATCTATCTTGTCTTCTTTTTTAAAAAACTGACTTCTACTTTTTAAACCCATCTCCCTCCATCACACACAATTGTACTTGGCTTTATTGGTTCTCCCCCTCATTCTCACATTGTCTTTTTCTGCTTTTTCTCACTTTCCCCTACTGACTCATCACTTATAAACCTCTTTCCTTTCTTCATTATTTCTTACTTCTGTTCCATCATCCTTTCTTCCTATCTTTCTTCCTCCCTTCTTTATCTTTGCCCTTCCCACCCTCCTGTCTTCCTTCCTCCCATCCTCCTTTTACTCTCTTTCTGCTGGCTCCCCTTTTATTTTTTCCTATCTGCTCTAACTCTCTCATTCTCTTTTTCATGCATTCCTTCTTACTGGCTTCCACTTTTAAAATTATATACCTACCTACCTACTTACCTATCATCTGTACAACTGCCTACCTACCTATTCAGCTCTCTACCATTTATCTTTGTCTTTATTTTTGTCTTTGCTTTCCTGACTCCTACTTTTACAATCTGTCCCCCGCCACACAACTGTTTTAGGTTTTTTGTAGGAAAATGGTTCCTATATTTTCACTCTTACATTCTCTTCCCTTCTTTAGCTGTCTTCCCTACTGACTCATCCTTTATTTTTAAATCTTTATTTATTTTTGGTTGCGCTGGGTCTTTGTTTCTGCTTGCAGGCTTTCTCTAGTTGCAGCAAACAGGGCCTACTCTCTAGTTGCGGTGGGCAGGCTTCTCATTGCAGAGCCAGACTCTAGGGCATGAGAGCTTCAATAATTGCAGCTCACAGGCTCTAGAGTGTGGGCTCAGTAGTTGTGGCACATGAGCTTGGTTGCTCCACGGCATGTGGGATCTTCCTGGACCAGGGATCAAACCTGTGTCCCCTGCACTGGCAGGTGGATTCTTATCCACTGAGCCACCACGCAAGTTCCACCCTTTGTAAACTTATTGCCTGCCTGCCTTCCTCCTTCCCTCCCTATCTCCCCTACTTCCTGTCTTCCTGACCTCCTCCTTCCTTTCCTTCCTTCTCCTTTACTTCCTTCCCCGTCTCTTCCTCTTTATATGCATTTTTTGGGGTTTCCTCTTTTAAACCTGTTTCTCTTCATATTGACTTTTAAAAACTAGATCTTCCACATAAAAATCCTGTCTACTTACCCATCTGTCCATCAACCTACCAAACTACCTAGCTGTTCTCCATTCATCTTTATTTGTTTTTAACTGAGTTCCTCTTTTTTAGAGCTTTCTCTCCTCACTCCCTACAGCCTCCCTTTCTTCTTCCCTCCCTCCTGCCTCCTCTCACTTTCTCCTGTTTCTCTGTATTCTCCTCACTCCATTCCTTCCGTGGCCTCTGTCTCTCTTCTTTCCCCGCCTGCATGCATGTCTTCCCCCTCCCCTCCCTCGCTTCCTCCCTTCCGCCATCCCTTCCTCCCCTCTTACTGTGCACTGCCCCTTCGCCCTTCCCTCATGTCTTTCTTCCTTGCCCCTGCCTCCTCCTTTCCTTTCTCCATCCATCCATCCACCCACGCTCGCTCTCTCATCCTCTTTCATTTGCTTCTCTCTCCTTCTGTCCATTCCTGTCTCCTTCCTCTTCCCCCCCTTTCTCTCTCATTTCCTTCTTTCTTCCCTTCCTCCTTCCTTCCATTCCTATTTTGCTTTGTTTATATTACTCCTTTTGCAAAACATTTTCTTTGTTTCCTTCTCCCTTTCTTTATACATTTTGCTATTATCTTTACTACTGCTTTCTCCTTTAAAAATCTGTTCTTTCTACCTATCTACCTACCTAGCTGGCTGGCTCTATATCCAGCTGTCAATCACTCTTAAATTGACTCCTACTTTTAAAACTTTTTGGCCCGTGAGACATTCTTGCTTTCTTTCTGTCTCTGACTCTCGTTTTTTCTTTCCTTTCTGTCTCCCATTCTCGTATTTTTCTCTAGTTTACATTTTCTTATAATTTTATTCCATTTGAAACCTCTCCTCTTTTTGCTTTCGTATGTCTTCCTTTCTTCCTTCGTTCTTTCCTTCTGTTATTCAATTTCTGTTCATCATTTTTTTGTTCCCTTTCTGTATTTCTTTCTTCTCTGTTAGCCTCCCTGCCTTCCTGTTTCCCTTTCCTACTTTACCCTACCCTATCCTGTCCTGTCCATCTTCCCTTTTTCTTCTATTCTCTGTGTACTGGCCCCTTTGAAAAATATTTTTTACCTTCTTTCCCTTTCTCTTTTTCTATCTTTTATGTACTGACTTTTATTTATTTTTTAATATAAATTTATTTATTTTAATTGGAGGCTAATTACTTAACAATATTGTATTGGTGTTGCCATACATCAACATGAATCTGCCACGGGTGTACACGTGTTCCCCATCCTGAACCCCCCTCCCACCTCCCTCCCAGTACCATCCCTCTGGGTCATCCCAGTGCACCAGCCCCAAGCATCCTGTATCATGCATCAAACCTGGACTGGCGATTCATCTCACATACGATATTATACATGTTTCAATGCCATTCTCCCAAATCATCCCACCCTCGCCCTCTCCCACAGAGTCCAAAAGACTGTTCTACACATCTGTGTCTCTTTTGTTGTCTCGCATACAGGGTTATTGTTACCATCTTTCTGAATTCCGTATATATGTGTTAGTATACTGTATTGGTGTTTTTCTTTCTGGCTTACTTTACTCTGTATAATAGGCTCCAGTTTCATCCACCTCATTAGAATTGATTCAAATGTATTCTTTTTAATGGCTGAGTAATACTCCATTGTGTATATGTATGTATTGACTTCTTACTGACTTTTAGAAACTCGGTTCTCTTTTTAAAAATAAGACCTACCTATCCATCCAACCATCAATCATCTATCACTCACCTATCTATGGTTCTATCTATTTATAGTTTATATACTTTCCTACTTATCAACCTACTCTCCTGTCAGTTCATCCATGAATCTTATATCACTGAAATATTTTAACTGGCTTCTTTTTAGCTTTCTTTCCCCACTGTCCACAACTGTGCTTAATTTTCTTATTAATGCATCCTTTTCAAGCCCTTCACACTCTGTTTCATTTCTTTTATATTTTACACTTTCTACAGGCTCATCATTTTAAACTTCTCTTTCCTCCCACTTCCTCCTTTCGACCTTGCCTCTTCTTTTTGTCCTTCTTTAAAAGCTTCTTTCTGTCCCTTCTAGCTCTGCGTCATTCACTGTCCTTTTCTCTTGCTCTTTCCTCCTCTACTTTTCTCTCTCCCTTCTGTCATCCCTTTTCTCTCCTCTTTCCTTCTTCCATTCCTTCCCTACTTCCCTCTTTCCACTCTTCTTCCATTCTTTTCGCACTGTCTCCTATTTTTAGGAGATTTTAATCTTATTTTTAAAGATTTTTCTTTTCATCACTATTTCTTTTTAGTGTGAAATCAATTTTATTATCATTATTAAAATATTTGTGTATTTGGTTGGGTCTTAGTTATGGTATGTGGAATCTAGTTCCCTGACCAGGAATCAAACCCAGGCCCCCTGCGTTGGCAGTGCAGTGTCTTAGCCATTGGACCACCAAGGAGTCCCTCTTCTTCCTTCTTAAGCTTTTATACTGGCTTCTTTTCAAACTTCTCTTTCTCCCCGCCCCCCGCCCCCCATTCCTCTCGCCTTTCTTTACACTGTCTTAACTGGATTGTCCTTTTAAAGTTCTACCTACCTAGAGGGATGGAACCCAGGCGCCCTGCATTGGGAGCTCAGAGTCTTAGCCACTGGACCACTAGGGAAGCCCCTCCTCTCTCTTTCCTTCCTGTCCCTCCTCCCTTTCCCCGTGTCTTCTTCCTTCCTCCTACCTCCTTTCATCATCCACCCTACCACCCTTCTCCCCTCTTGTCTTCCTTCATTTGTATTCCCTCCTTCTCCTTTCCTTCCCCCCCACTCCCTTCTTCTATTACTACTCCTAAAACTTTTTTCTTTCCTTCCCTCTCTCTTTCTTTATACAGTCTTCTCCTTACAACTGCCTTCTCCTGTAAAAACTTTTTTCTACCTAAATTTCCTACCTATCTAGCTGGCTATCCACATAGGTATCAATCATTTAGCTTTATGTTACGTTTATTGTCTTCTACTTTTAACTATTTGCACATCACACAGTTGTACTGGGTTTTCCTACTTATCCTCCATCACACTCTCACATTCCTTCTCCTTCTGTATGCCATTCTCTTCCTTGACTCATCCTTTATAAAATTCGATTCTTCCTTTCTTCTTTTACTGTCTTCTTTGAAAAAAACTTTTTCTTCTCTCATTTTCTGTATTCTTTGTCCTGTCTTACTACTACTGGTTTCTCCTTTATGAATATCTATTATCAACCTGTCATCTGATTGTCATCAACCAATGTATCATTATTTTATCATTTAAACTGATTTCTTTCAGATCTTTCTCTCTCCATGCCTTCAATTATACTTAATTTTATCAACATCTCTTTTTAATCTCCTCAGAGTCTCTCACTCACATTTTGTTTTTTATTTCATATTTTTTCCTAGCCTCATCCCTTTTAAAAAATTTTTATGTATTTGGAGTAGGGTTGATTTACAATGTGTTAGTGTTAAGCGTACAGCAAAGTGAATCAGTTATACAGACATATATCCACCCTTTTTTGGTGTGTGAAATTTGAACAAAGCCTATATTTAATAACTGTATCACATGTTAATTTTCTGGGGTTTTTTTCTTTTACAACATAGTATTTCTTTATATTCTCAGAATTGAACTAGAAGTTTCAAGCCTCATTCAAATTTTTAAAAAGTCACTAAGGTTATAAACTTTCTAGACTTTTAGCAGGAATAACAGACGCAAAATACATGGAACTATATTAGACTTCTGAGTGAATGTATAAATTAGAAATCTAGCATTCTATTCATACTGAGCCAAACAAGTGGAATGCCATACATGTCATAATTTTTTTAGCTAGGCAAAAATTCATAAGCTTTCTAAAATATATATATTATCCATACTATTTCTCTATCTATCTATATATATATGTATACAAAAGTTTTTCTACTACACTTGATAAAGGCTTGAGAAAGAACGTCAAAAAATAAAAAAGAGAAATTGGAAAACATAAACTAAATGACATGGGAGCACTAAACATGAAATAGAAAAAGTGAAACAAATTAGATAAAAGTAAAAAATCATCATATAGTCCAGTTGCTTTTAAATATAGCTGCTCATTAGAAACACATCTGGAGCTCTGGAGAAAAAAAGCAATACCTGGGCATTTGTATTTTTCAAAAAATTCCAAGGTAATTCTGATATGCATCTGGATTTTAAAAAGTGATTACAGGTTTTTCTATTAAATAGTAGTTTTAGTGATGTAGAACTTTATTATTTTCCATTGACCAATCATGATACAATGGTATTAAGTGAATAAGTTAGGTAACCAAGAAGCACAAGCTAGAATCAAGATTGCCGGGAGAATATCAATAACCTCTGATATGCTGATGACACCACCCTTACGGCAGAAAGTGAAGAGGAACTAAAAAGCCTCTTGATGAAAGTGAAAGAGGAGAGTGAAAAAGTTGGCTTAAAGCTCAACATTCAGAAAATGAAGATCATGGAATCTTGTCCCATCACTTCATGGGAAATAGATGGGGAAACAGTGGAAACAGTGTCAGACTTTATTTTTGGGGGCTCCAAAATCACTGCAGATGGTTATTGTAGCCACGAAATTAAAAGATGCTTACTCCTTGGAAGGAAAGTTATGACCAACCTAGATAGCATATTCAAAAGCAGAGATATTACTTTGCCAACAGAAGTCCGTCTAGTCAAGGCTATGGTTTTTCCAGTGGTCATGTATGGATGTGAGAGTTGGACTGTGGAGAAAGCTGAGCGCCAAAGAATTGATGCTTTTGAACTGTGGTGTTGGAGAAGACTCTTCAGAGTCCCTTGGACTACAAGGAGATCCAACCAGTCCATCCTAAAGGAGATCAGTCCTGGGTGTTCACTGGAAGGACTGATGCTGAGGCTGAAACTCCAGTACTTTGGCCACCTCATGTGAAGAGTTGACTCATTGGAAAATACCCTGATTCCGGGAGGGATTGGGGGCAGGAGGAGAAGGGGACGACAGAGGATGAGATGGCTGGATGGCATCACCGATTCGATGCACACGAGTTTGGTTGAACTCTGGGAGTTGGTGATGGACAGGGAGGCCTGGCGTGCTGTGATTCATGGGGTTGCAAAGAGTTGGACATGACTCAGCGACTGAACTGAACTGAACCACAATAATAAAAGATGTTCATCAGTTTTCACAATCAATAGTCAGACAAAAAATAAAAGATAATTACGATTGCAAGCCATAATGGAAACATGATTATCCTAACAATATAAGACAATTACATACAATTTGGGGGGGTTAAGTAGAGTGATATGCTAAGTGGAAGTGCATATATGCACATGTTCTCATCCACCCGGCCAGTCTATGTCTTTTGTTTGGTGTACTTAATCCATTTACATTTAAGGTAATTATCAGTATACATGATACTATTGCCATTTCCTCAATTGTTTGGGGTTTATTTCGTGTAGGTCTTTTCCTTCTTGTGTGTTTTCCTGCCTAGAGAAGTTCCTTTAGCATTTGTTGTAAAGCTGGTTTTGTGGTGCTGAATTCTCATAACTTCGCTTGTCTGCATAGCTTTTGATTTCTCCATCAAATCTGAAGGAGAGTCTTGCTGGGTAGAGTTTTGGTTGTAGGTTCTTCCCTTTCATCACTTTAGTATCATGCTGTTCCCTTCTAGCTTGTAGAGTTTCTGTTGAGAAATCAGCTGATAACGTTATGGGAGCTCCCTTGTATGTTGTCGTTTTTCCCTTGTTGCTTTTAATATTTTATCTGTCTTTAATTTTTGTCAGTTTCATTATTATATGTCTTGGTGTGTTCCTCCTTGGGTTTATCCTGCCTGGGACTCTGTGTGCTTCCTGGACTTGGTTGACTATTTCCTTTCCCACGTGTGAGGAGCTTTCAGCTATTATCTCTTCAAATATTTTCTCAGGTCCTTTCAGTCTGTCTTCTGGGACCCCTATAATGTGAATGTTGGTGTGTTTAATGTTGTTCCAGAGGTCTCTTAGGCTGTCTTCGTTTTTGTTTTTGGTTTTTTTCATTCTTTTTTCTATATTCTGTTTTGCGGCAGTGATTTCCACCATTCTGTCCTCCAGGTTACTTATCCATTCTGCCTCAATTATTCTGTTACTGATTGCTTCTAGTGTATTGTTCATCTGGTTTTTTGTTCTTTAGTTCTTCTATGTCTTCAGTAAACATTTCTTGCATCTTCTCCACTCTTTTTCTGAGATCCTGGATCATCTTCACTATCATTAGTCTGAATCCTTTATGTGGGAGGTTGCCTATCTCCACTTCAGGTTTTCTCTTGTCCCTTCATCTGGGACATAACTCTCTGCATTTTCATTTTGATTAACTTTCTGTGATGTGGTTTTCATTCTGGCAGCTGCAGGATTGTTCTCTTCTTGCTGCTTCTGTCTTCTGGTGGATGAGGCTAGGGGAGTTGTGTAAGTTTCCTGATGGGAGGGACTGGCAGTGGGGAAAACTGGGTCTTGCT
This sequence comes from Bos grunniens, assembly GCF_055505025.1. Taxonomy (NCBI): domain Eukaryota; kingdom Metazoa; phylum Chordata; class Mammalia; order Artiodactyla; family Bovidae; genus Bos; species Bos grunniens. Next base: position 142,242,581 of record NC_141194.1, read on the forward strand.
CTGGTGGGCAGGGCCATGTTCAGTAAAGTTTTAATCCAATTATCTGCTGATGGATGGAGTTGCACTCCCTCCCTTCCTAGGGCTTCCCAGGTGGCCCTAGTGGTAAAGAACCTGCCTGCCAACGCAGGAGACATAAGAGATAGAGATTCAGTCCCTGGGTCAGGAAGAGCCCCTAGAGGAGAGCATGGCAACCCACTTCAGTATTCTTGCCTAGAGAATCCCATGGACAGAGGAGTCTGGTGGGCTACAATCCATAGGGTCTCAAAGAGTTGGACACGACTGAAGTGACTTAGCATGCAAGACCCAGGCCTGGGGTCTACAGGCTCTATGGTAGGGTTAATGGCGACTTATAAAGAAGACTTACGCCAAGGGGCACCTTCCAGGACTGCTGCTGCTAGTACAGCAGTGAATCACTGCGACCCATGCCTCCACAGGAGACTCTCAATACTAGCAGGTAGGTCTGGTTCAGTCTCCTGGGGGATCACTGTTCCTTTCTCTTGGGTCTTGGCGTGTGCAAGATTTTGTTCATGTCCTCCTAGAGTGCAGTCTCTGTTTCCCCCAGTCCTGTGGAAGTACTGTAATCAAATCCCACTGGCCTTCAAGGTTAGATTCCCTGGGGAGTCTCAGTCCCTTTGCGGGATCCCCAGGCTAGGAAGCCTGATGTGGGGCTCAGAACCTTCTCAACAGTGGGAGAACTTCTTTGGTATTATTGTTCTCCAGTTTGTGGGCTGCCCACTTGGTGGGTATGGGATTTGATTTTATCGTGATTGCACCCCTACCATGTCATTGCAGTTTCTTCTTGTCTTTGGAAGTAGGGTATCTTTTTTCAATAGGTTCCAGCATCCTCCTGTCAATGTCTGTTCAACAGCTAGTTGTGATTTTGGTGCTCTTGCAGGAGGAGATGAGCACATGTCCTCTACTCTGCCATCTTGAACTGGAAGCTCCCTCATCCTTTCAAAAGTCTTAATTTTCTTTTCTCCCTCTTTCCCTCCACTCTCTTTACTTCCATTATATTTTATTCTGTCGTTCTTGTTCTATGCATTCTTTATTGGTTCCTCCTTTTAGAACTTATTTTTTTTCTCTCTCTCAGATTTTTTGTAATGATATTTCTTATTTTCTTTTTTAAACAACTTCTTTCTCTCTCTTCCCCTTTCTTTTCTTCTCTCTCTTCAAAAAAACGTACGTATTTATTTTGGTTGTGCTGGGTCGTCACTGCTGTGTGGGCCTTTCTCTAGTTGTGGCAGGTGAAGGCTACTCTCTAGTTGTGGTGTGCAGGCTTCTCACTGTGGTGGCTTCTCTTATTGTGGAGCATGAGCTCTTGGGCACGCGGGCTTCAGCAGCTGCAGCTCGTGGGCTCTAGATCACAGGCTCAGTATTTGTGGCAAATAGGCTTAGTTGCTCCACAGCATGTGGGATCCTCCCAGATCAGGGGTTGAACCCATGTATCACTCTCATCTCACACTCACATTTTTTCGCTTTTGATTTTACTCTTTTTCCTAGGGACTCCATAACCTCTGTTTCTTTCCTGCCTCAGTCTTCTTTTTATCTGTCCCCTTCCCTTCTTTGATTCTTTCTTTCCTCCCCACTCTCTTGCCCCCTTCATATTTCCTTTCTTCTCTCATTTCTTTCTTATTCAATAATGTTCTTTTCCCATCCTCTCCCTCAGTGCTTCACCCTCTACCTTTCTTAATTCCTTCTTTCCTCTTTCCTCCTTCTTTCCTTTCCTCCTCTGTCTCTAACTTTTCCCCTTCCATTCTCCTTTTATTCTCTTTTAGTGTCCTCTTTTTAAATCATTCTTTCCATCCATTTCTAAGTTTTTCTTTCTTTTTTATTGGCTTCTGCCTATGAATGTCCTTTCTATATGTGTGCATGTTTGGATGAATCTATCACTGTCTTTTCTATCAATCATATATTTGTCTTCCTTTGTACATACCTACATGCCTAGCTGTCCATCTAGCTATCAGTCATCTATGTATGTTTACTGTCTCTTTACTGACTTGTACTTTTAAAATCTCTCCCATACCACACACAATTGTACTTGATATTCTTACTCACACAGTCTCTTTTTTAAGACTTTGCATATATTATGACAGTCATTAGTGACACAAGTTGTAAAATATTTTTCCATACTTTTGAGCTTTGCATGTGATGATTCTTCATCAGTCACTGCAGATAAATTATGTGCGTTTTGTTTTTGTGTGTTTTTTTTTTTAACATGCATTCAACTAGATATGATTCAGAATAGATTAATATTCCCTTTGTTTAATTACAGATAGCTAAAAAATTGCCTGACAGCCCACCAAACAGGATTTGCTTTAAGACCAACCCACAGAGTCAATTGGAGACTGAGTGTGCTGGGACCTGCTGGGTCAGCCGTAGTAGCGTTTAGCTAATTGTCTAGAGCATTAACCCCTGGAGAAGCGAATGGCAACCCACTCCAGTATTCTTACTTGGAGAATCCCATGGACAGAGGAGCCTGGTCGGCTACAGTCCATGGGGCTGCAAAGAGTCGGACACGACTGAGTGACTAAGCATACATACTAGCGCACAAAGAAGAAAGTCCTGGTTGGAGACACGAGGCCTGCAGCACCGGCTGTGGAACCTCCATGATGTGACTACACAGCTGCATCTGCAAATGTCTGTGGGTGACCAGGGAGGGGGCGCATAGCTGTAGGCAGGCATTCTTGGGGCTGCATACACTGGCACACTGGTGGGGTGGGTGGGGGGGTGACAGGAGCTGGGGAGTGGGCAGTTAGCAGGGTACCTGTTCGGAAGGTAGGATGTGCTCCAGGATATATGTTGAGGGAAAAGGCTGGAGCTGCTGCTGTATAGCCCATGGGGAAACCAGCTAGATAACCATTCCTTTGGAATTTGCATGGGGAACCCCAGAAGAACCCAGGCTATAAACAGGATTGGTGACTTCAGGCCCCTGGGCTGGCGGTTGCGCTTGGCAAGGGCCTGCCACGGAGGCCTGCTCCCATGAGAGGCTGAGTCACAAGGTCTGTGCCCTGCCTTGCCTGGGCTCCCTGCGCACTCTCTCTTTCTTTTTCTTGCAGTCTCATCTCTAAACCTTTGCTTTTATCCCTCCTCTCCCTCCCTCCCCACTTATACTTTTAAATCCTTATTTATTTATGCTTTATTGCATATAGTTGTTAACAATGTTAACAATGTTGTGTTCGTTTTAGGTGTAAAGTGATTCAGTTTCTATGAATCACACTTTTCAGATTCTTTTCTTGTATGTTATCACAATGTTGAGTATAGTTCTCTGTGCTATACAGTAGGTCCTTGTTGGTTATCTATTTTAATTTCTTATACTTTTTAAGTGACTCCCCTTAAAATTTTTTCTTCTGTCTTCTGCACTTCTTTTATACTGCCATTCTTATTGGCTTCTATTTTTAAAATCTGTTTCTTACCTAGCTATCCAATCTTCCTATCTATTTTAATGTATTGTTAGATCTCTCTGTCCATGACTGTATTTTCTCACTAGTTTCTCCTTTTCAGCATTCTCTTGCTGCCTCTCATGATCACACTCTTTATGTTAGCCTTTTTCCCAGAGATTCTTCCCTTATAAACTTTCTTTCCTGCCCCTTTCTTCCTTTTATTCACCCCTCCCTCCTTCCATTCCTACCTCTCTCCCTTTCTTCTCTTTTCATATCCATACACCTACATACATACATACATACCTACTTACCTAGCTATCTATCCAGCTATTAATGATCTATGTTCATTGCACTCTTTCTGTATTGACTTCTACCTTTTAGAACTCTCTCCCACCCTGCACAGTTGTACTTAATTTTCTTCCTGTATCTTCCTCTCTCATTCTCTCTACTTATTCATGTAATTGTCTTCTGAAACATCCTCTCTAAACTGATTTTCTTCCTCCCTCCCTGCTTCCCTTCCCTGCCTTCCTTATTTCCTTCCCTCCCTCTCTCCCTTCTTCCATTTTTTAAAATAATGTTTTGACTTATTTATTTGGCTGCACTGGATCTTACTTGTGGCATGTGGGATCTAGTTCCTTGACCAGGGATCAAACCCAGGAGTGCAGAGTCTTAGCCACTGGACCACCAGCAAAGTCCCTCTTCTTCCTTCTTAAGTTTTTACTGGCTCCTTTTTAAACTTCTCTTTCTCCCCGCCCGCCCCCTTCTCTCCTTCCTTTGTACTGTCTTTACTGGATTGTCCTTTTAAAGTTCCACCTACCTAAACCTGTGCACTTATCTTCCTTGCTATGTACCTATCAATCATCTTCATTTTACTGTATTTTTATTGCCTTAAAAAACCTGGCATTCTCCCCTTTCCCAACTGTACCTGAGTCTCTTCCTTTTAAACCTCTTCTTTCCTACTTCCTAATTCCTTTCTTTCCACTATTCCTGGCTGTGTCTCTCTAGCTCTCCCTTTCACTGTGTCTCTGTTCTTTGTCTGCTGGCTGCCTGCATCCCTCCTTTCCTTTGTCTCCCTCCCTGACCATATATCCCTCCCTTACCCCTTCTTCTCGCCTTCCTCCCTCCCTCTCTCCTTCCTTCTGCTTTTCCTGTTGAGTTTTCTGACTTGCTTTTTTAATTTTAAAAATGTCTATTAATAATCTCTGTATATACATTTTTTTTAAATTTTCTTTTGTGACTGACTTCTTTTTAAATTCCCCTGCCCCACCTAGTGTGCTAATTTTCTCACTGGGTCCTCTTTTTCAATCTCCTCTCCCCATTTCAATCATTCTTTTGTTCTCTTTGTCTCCTTTATTCTTCTAACTTACTCCTAGCATCTTAACTTCTTTATTTTCTTTTGTCCCCTCCTTTCTTTTTTTTTTTTATTTCCCATGTCTCTTTCTCATTCCCTTTCTTTCCCACTCTGTATTTGTTTCCTTTGCCTCCATGTATGGATGCTTTCTTTTCTCTTCTTTTTGCTTGATTTTACTGTTTTTTTACAGGGACCTGGTTTTACACTTTTTTGTTTTCTTCTCATCTTTCTCTTTTCAACACTATCTTTCTCTATTATCTTTTTGACTTGGCTTCTTTTAAAATTATACTCTATTTTCTATCTGTTTATATCTTTTACTGTCTTCTTCAATAACTTCTCTTTAAATCTCCCATCCCCACAGTCCTACGTGAGCTTCTTACTGACTCCATCTTTTCAAGCTTCTCTCACTTTCAAACTCTTTCTCCTTTTACTTTCTCCTACCAATTCATTCTATTTCAAGTTGCCTGCCTGCTCTCCTTCCCTCCATCCCATCTTCCCACTTTCTTTTACTGTTTTTCTTCCTGCCTGCTGTGTTTCATTTTTTGCTCAATTTTTCTTATGCTTTTTTTATACCTCTTTTTTTTTTTTTTTTTTTTTACTGGTACTTCCTATTTATAGTCTGTTCTGTCCATCTGACTGCCTGCTACCAAACTATAAATCACCTATTTTTTAATCTATATATTAGGGTCTTTAAAAAATTGTTCCTTCTCATCTTTGAATCTCTTTCACTTGTACAGACCATTGTACTTGATTTTTTTCTTACTGGCTACTCCTTTTCAAACACTTCCATGCTCATCTTTAATCTCTTACCTTTTCCTTTTTGAGTGACTTGTCCTTTTCTTATTTTCCTCTCATTCATCCTCTTTTCCTTCCATTTTCCATCCTTTCCTCCCCCTCCCTTTCCTTCCTTCCTTTCCTCCTCTCTCCCTCCATTCCTTCTTTCCTTTCTGTGTATCTATTGCTCCCTTTTTTCACTGTGTCTTTCTTCTCTTTTCCTGTCTTCCTTCCCTCCCTCCCCCTTCTCTATACATCTTTATGGCTTTCTCTCACTCTCTCTGGCTTTTCTGTCTTCTTTGCCTGCTGCCTGCAAGCCCTTTCCCCCTCCTTCCCTCTCCTTCCTCTTTGCTTTTCCCCACTGCTTCTCTCCTCCTCTTTCTTCCTATATTCCCCTCACTTTCCCTCCACCCTCTTTTCCTTTGGTCTTCATTACTTTTCTCCTTCTTATCTTTCTCCCTCTAACAGCCTGTTCCCTCTGTCATAGCAGCCTCTCTACTCCTTCCCTTCCTTCCTCTTCTCTCAGTTCTCCAGTGTTTAAACACTCTTCTTTACTTCTTCTTGCTTTTCTTTTCTGTATTGTCTTTTTTTATTGGCTTCTTTTTACAGTCCTACCTATACCTATGTGTTTATCTAGGTATCAAATCATCTATCTTCATTTCACTGTATTTTTTATTGGTTTTTACACTTTAGCTGTACTTCAGCAACACACCACATAGAATTTTACTTGATTTTCTTACTGGCTTCATTTAAAAAACTGCTCTTTCTTCTCTTTTCCCCCCAAACGTTCCTTCTATTCTTTTTGCACTGTGGCTCAGATCATGAACTCCTTACTGCCAAATTCAGACTTAAATTGAAGATACTGGAGAAAACCACTAGACCATTCAGGTATAACCTAAATCAAATCACTTACGATTATACGGTGGCAGTGAGAAATAGATTTAAGGGACTAGATCTGATAGATAGAGTGCCTGATGAACTATGGACGGAGGTTCATGACATTGTACAGGAGGCAGTGATCAAGACCATCCCCAAGAAAAAGAATGCCAAAAAGCAAAATGGCTGTCTGAGGAGGCCTTACAAATAGCTATGAAAAGAAGAGAAGCCAAAAGAAAAGGAGGAAAGGAAACACATACCCATTTGAATGCAGAGTTCCAAAGAATAGCAAGAAGAGATAAGCAAGCCTTCTTTAGTGATCAGTGCTAAGAAATGGAGGAAAACAATAGAATGGGGAAGACTAGAGATCTCTTCAAGAAAATAAGAGATACCAAGGGAACATTTCAAGCAAAGATGGGCTCAATAAAGGACAGAAATGGTATGGACCTAACAGAAGCAGAAGATATTAAGAAGAGGTGGCAAGACACAGAACTGTACAAAAAAGATCTTCATGACCCAGATAACGATGATAGTGTGATTGCTCACCTAGAGCCAGACATCCTGGAGTGCAAAGTCAAGTGGGCCTTAGGATGCATTACTACAAACAAAGCTAGTGGAGGTGATGGAATTCCAGCTGAGCTATTTCAAGTCCTAAAAGACTACAAACAAAGCTAGTGGAGGTGATGGAATTCCAGCTGAGCTATTTCAAGTCCTAAAAGATGATGCTGTGAAAGTGCTGCACTCAATATGCCAGCAAATTTGGAAAACTCAGCAGTGGCCACAGGACTGGAAAAGGTCAGTTTTCATGCCAATCCCAAAGAAAGGCAATGCCAAAGAATGCCCAAACTGCTGCACAATTGCACTCATCTCACACACTAGCAAAGTCATGCTTAAAATTCTCCAAGCCAGGCTTCTACAGTACAGGAACCGTGAACTTCCAGATGTTCAAGCTGGTTTTAGAAAAGGCAGAGGAACCAGAGATCAAATTGCCAACATCTGCTGGATCATCAAAAAAGCGAGAGAGTTCCAGAAAAACATCTATTTCTGCTTTATTGTCTATGCCAAAGCCTTTGACTGTGTGGATCACAATAAACTGTGGAAAATTCTGAAAGAGATGGGAATACCAGACCACCTGACCTGCCTCTTGAGAAATCTGTATGCAGGTCAGGACGCAACAGTTAGAACTGGACATGGAACAACAGACTGGTTCCAAATAGGAAAAGGAGTTCGTCAAGGCTGTATATTGTCATCCTGCTTACTTAACTTATATGCAGAGTACATCATGAGAAACGCTGGGCTGGATGAAGCACAAGCTGGAATCAAGATTGCTGGGAGAAATATCAGTAACCTCAGATATGCAGATGACACCACCCTTAGGGCAGAAAGTGAAGAAGAACTAAAGAGCCTCTTGATGAAAGTGAAAGAGGAGTGTGAACAGTTGGCTTAAAGCTCAACATTCAGAAAACTAAGATCACGGCAATCTGGTCCCATCACTTCATGGGAAATAGATGGGGAAACAGTGGAAACAGTGTCAGACTTTATTTTTCTGGGCTCCAAAATCACTGTAGATGGTGATGGCAGCCATGAAATTAAAAGACGCTTGCTCCTTGGAAGGAAAGTTATGACCAACCCAGACAGCATATTAAAAAGCAGAGACATGACTTTGCCAACAAAGGTCCGTCTAGTCAAGGCTATGGTTTTTCCAGTGGTCATGTATGGATGTGAGAGTTGGATTATAAAGAAAGCTGAGAACCCAAGAGTTGATGCCTTTGAACTGTGGTGTTGGAGAAGACTCTTGAGAGTCCCTTGGACTGCAAGGAGATCCAACCTGTCCATCCTAAAGGAAATCAGTCCTGGGTGTTCATTGGAGGGACTGATGTTGAAGCTGAAACTCCAATACTTTGGCCACCTGATGCGAAGAGCTGACTCATTTCAAAAGATCCTGATGCTGGGAAAGATTGAAGGCAGGAGCAGAAGGGGACAACAGAGGATGAGATGGTTGGATGGCATCACTGACTCAATGGAGATGAGTTTGAATAGACTCGGGGAGTTGGTGATGGACAGGGAGGCCTGGTGTGCTGCAGTCCGTGGGGTCACAAAGAGCTGGACACAACTGAGCGACGGAACTGAACTGAACTAAAGCCACCAGGGAAGCCCCCTCGGAAGTCTCCTTTTTAAACAGCCCTCTTCCCCAAATTGTACTTGAATTTTTTACTTACTCTTTCTTTTCAAGCCTCTTATACAATCACATTCCCTCTTTTTATTTTACATTTTCCTACTGTCCCATCCTTTAAACACTTACCTTCTTTTTCTTTGTTTTCTGACTTAATTCTCTTTGTCTTTTACTTGCTGCCTTTGATCCTTTTGCTTTACATTTTTTGTCTTCCCTTCTCCCTCCTTCACCCTCCCCCGGCACTTTCCCCATCCCTCTCGCTCCTTTTAAACTCACTTTTGAGGGCTCCTCTTCTGAAACGTTTCTTTCTTTCTCTCATCTGCGGTCTTGTTTTGTACTTTCATTTATTTCTGGGTTACTCTTTTAAAAAGTGTTGATTTATTTGCCGTAGCAGGTCTTAGTTGTAGCCTGTGGTGTCTTTGGGCTTTGTTGGGCGTGTGAGGTCTTTAGCTGTGGTGTGCAAACCCTTAGTTGGGGCATGTGCCTCTACTTCCCTGACCAGGGACTGAACTGGGCCCCCTGTATTTGAAGCACAGAGTCCTAACCACTGGACCACCAGGAAAGCCCTCTGGCTTATTCTTTTAAAAGTTGGTTCTACCTATCTATTATCTATCATGTTTATTTTACAGGTTTTTTTTTTAATTCCTCTGACTCCTTTTGAAGTCTCTCTCTCGCACAGTCACATTCTCTTTTCATTTTATTTTTTCCTATAACTTATTCATTAAAATTTTTTTCTTTCCTTCCTTCCTTTTCTCCTTTATTCCCATTTTTAATAGCTCCTTTTCATGCCTTTTCTTTTGCTTTCTCTTTTCTTTGCCTGCCTGCATGCCTGCCTTCTTCCCTTTCTTTCTTCTTATTTTATTCTCTTTTTACAGGCTTCTCTTTTCAAACTGTCTGCTTTCCTTCTCCCTTTCTCTCTTCCTTCCTTCTATTTTTTTTTGTCCTGCCTTTTTTACTGGCTCCTATTTTATAAACTCATCCTATTTACCTCTTTTCTATATTTCTTTTCTCTCTCTTTCTCTGTCCCTTCTCTCTTTCTTCCATGGTTTCTCTCTCTATGTTCCTGTATTGCTTTTCTTACTGGCTACTGGCTCTTCCTTTTTGAAGTATGTTCATATTTTCTGCCTTCCATCTATCCATCTTCCCTCCCTTCTACCTTCCCCTCCCCCCTTATTTAATGCTAGTCTTCTGTAACTTTTGAAATCCTTCTCTTTCCTTATTGTACTATACTTTTTCTCTCCCTTTTGCTCTGTGTCTCTGTTTCTCCTCTTTTCATTTCCTTCTTTGCCTTTTTTATTTTTTCATTTTTTGTTTTATTTTCTTTTACTGACTTTTTAACTTCCTCCTTTTTAATGTTAATATTTTCCTTTTCTCCTATTCTCCCTCTCCTACTGGATCCTTTTATTCCATTCAGTCTATCTTCAATGTACTGCTTTTTCATATTGGCATCTCCTTTTTAAGTCTCTCTCTTTTTCTTCTACTAACTTCTCATGTTTTCCCCTATTACTCCCTGCCCAAATTGTATTAGATTTTCCTACTGGCTTCTTTTCAAATTTTTTTCTCACTCTCACATTCTTTTTTTTTTTTTTTTTTTTTTACTTTTTTCTGTTCACATATCCTTTTTAAACTTTATTCTCTCTCTTCCTCCTACTGCTTTGTTTCTCTAGTTTTGTCTGTGTGTCTTTTTCTTGCTCCCTTTCTTTCACTCTTTGTCTTCTTTGTTTGCTTTTCTTCCTCATACTCCTTGTCTTTTTTTCTTGTTTCTTTGCCTTTGTCTCCTTCCACTCCCTCATGGTGTGTGTGTGTGTGTGTGTGTGGGCACACGCGCGCACGTGCATGTATATTTTCTTACTAGCTTCTTCTGCTTAATATTCTTCTTTTTCATTCATTCACTTTCCTCCTCTTTATATCTCCATTTCATTCTTTCTTTTTGTATCATATTTTCTCCTTCTCAACCTTTTTGTTCTTTCTATTTCTATTTCTTGTTTAGGATATTTTAAATGTCTCTTCCTTTTTTCTACTTAATTTTTTTTCTCTTTCTCTTTCTAGCTTACTGTTTTGTATAATCTTTTCTTAGTGGACCTCAGTTAAAATTTTCCTTCTATTTTTCATTCATTGTCTCCCTCTTTGTTTCAGTCTGTTTTGGGGGTAATGTTTTGTCTTACTGGCTCATTTTCTCTATCTATATATAACTGTCTCTTTCCCTTTTTGTTGTTGTTCTGTCTCCTCTACTGGCTCCTTTTTAAACTCCTAGTAAAGGCAGTCTTGTCTGCTGAGCCACTTTACAGAAGTGTGTAATTTGTTATAATGTCTGTAACATAACAATATTGTGTGAATGTGTGTGGCTGTCTGTACATTCTCTACAACTTGACCTGTAAGTGGGAAGTGCCTGTAAGTGTGAGCTTCTAGAATTTCTCTTTGCAAGGGCTTTGTCACCTCACTATATTAGCACATAGACGGGTTTTTTACAAAGCCACTGATAATAAATATTTATGCATATTCTACTTACCTTTGTCTTTTATTGTTTCTCTCTCATCTTCTGTTTCATCTTGACTTCTGTTTTCAAATACATTTTCTTCTGATCCTTCTCTCTGAAGGTAATTCCTTTGCATTTTTGGTAAATAATAAGGGATTTTTTTCTCGAGTTGTGCTTTTTTCTAAATATTAAAAAATATATATTCAGTGTTTAAAATTTAATATCAACTTGCCACTGGAAATGTATAACAGATACTTCAAATATGATGGTACATTTGAAGGAAGCCCTCTTTCTTGAGATTTCTAAAATCAGAGTACAGAGCTAGGAAGGTAATAAAGGTAAGTTTCCTTTTGCTGTCCAGCTTGAAGAATGTATTTTAATAACAAGGTCCAACTGAACTCATTGCCTACTTTCTGGAGACTGGTCCCATTGTAGACCAGCACTTAAAGTTCAGGTTCAGACCAGACTGGCTCTTTCCATCAATAGCTATCCTTGTGAATTTAAGTCACTTCTGAAAATCCACACTTTAAAATATCAAAATTAGCAAAACCCTTTCCTCAAAACAGCCCAAGTTATTGTTCAAAGGTCACTCTACCTTACGGTGAGCATCTTTGACTTTTTTACGTTGTTCTTCATATCTTGCTTCTCTGTTTACTTCTTCTCCAATCTTTGACAGCAGTAACATTTCTTGTGTTTTCCGTTCCTAAAGAGCACAATGTCATGGTAGTCAGCAGGGCTTCTCTTTTATAATCTTTTTCTTTCTTTCTTTCTTTTTTTTTTTTTTTTTTTTTGATCAATAAGCAAATTAGGTCAAATTAAGACCCTTATAGGAACTTGGACAACCATAATGAAAATCTTACACTGGCTTTAGAATGGGCTTATGCTTCAAAGGTAGATCTCAAAAGATGCTGGAAAGGTGATTTTCTCTTATAGATTTGAGGAATTATTATATGTAATATGTTGCCCTTAAATGTATTCTGACAGAGAGCCTGAACAAATAGCCTTGTCTGAGCATTGAGGAGTGAGAATACAGACATGATTATTTTTCACTAGTTAAATTCTAAAACTTTAAGAGCAGATGAAGTGTGTCTATACTATGATGGTATGTAATTTGTGGTATCAGTCTCACTATGTTAAGTAAAAGCTTGTCTGTTATAATGGTGATACAAGATTAATAGCAGTTTATTATTTTAAAATAATTATGATTTTTTAAAGCAGTGGTTTATTTCTTAGACCTGAAATAACTTCAGGTAATATGGTGGGACTGCTAAAAATGTTTATAAATAAAATAATCACACATAATTTCCCCATCAATATTTATAATTTGGTGTTTCTCACTTCTTCAGTTTGTCTCCAGAGACTAAGTTTTCTTCTAACGTGGTCCCGATGTCGTCTTTCTTCTTCCTTTATCCGGAGTACGTTCTGCTTTTCTGCCGTGTGTTCAAGCTTGTTTAATTCCAAGCTAATCATATCTAAATATCTAAGTAAAAGTGAAAATTTAAGGGAAGATAAACTGGGTGTTTCCCTTATGATGGTATTATCTACTCTGATATTCCCAAACCACCTTCTGGGTTGTTTTTTATTTCTTAAACTACAGGAATGTAGAGTTCTTTAAGCTAACGTGATCCACCAACTCACCATGATGTACTCATCAGACTGTTACTGTGGTCAGGACAATGGCAAAATGTAGAACAGACTGATTTAAAGCATTTTATACAGAGATTAGTCCTAATTCAGGAGCTCTGTAACATGAGTTTCCAAAGACGGCTGAAGTCAACTTAAGGACTGACTTCAAAAAACAAGTATATTTGAATTTTCTTTAAAAAATAAGTGGCTATTGGCCTCTCTGTCATTGTCAAGTCCTTGAACAATCTCTCATGTGTAGACAGGCCGGAAGACTGCCAGTCTGCCACTTTGGTGAATCAGTATATATTCTGGCTTGACATGAATCCATGGAATATAAGAGGTAGGTGATGGGGAACTGGCCCTCACCCCTGATAAAGGAAAAAGAGAAGGAACTATAACTCATCCATTTGCCTCCTGGGGCATGGGCTCAGCCGCTGAATAATACGATTGAATGTGTGTGAGTAATAGCTAAATGAACATACATGGTTGGTTGGGGGGGTAACACCTGTTTATATTAACATCAGATGAAGTTATAGCAACTCTCTCTGTTTTATCCAGCAGTAATTTCCTTAAACTTAAGTTTGAAATGTGCTAATGACACCTTTCCCTCTACTACTATGAACTTGGGTTTCCCAAGCTCAGGGAGCTGTACTTCGGAATTGTTCTTCAAATATCAGTTTGTCTTACCTCTTGGGTTCCTCATGACTCCATTTTCTCAGGTAGAAACTCTTTCCTAGCTATGGTATCAAAGTTTCCAATCCCTGCTATCTCTTAATCTCCTTTCTTTTCAGTCCACATTGAAGACTATAGGAAGTTAAATTGTGTCTAATACTTTTTAAATTATTCTGCTTTCAATTATTTCTAGTACTTTTACAGTTTTCTGGAGTCCACAATACGTCCACAAAAAATATGCATTAACTTTGGTCATACCTTTGCTTTATCAACAGCTCTTGGTCTGGAGTTGTTCGTTTATTTTCTTGTAACAGCCAACCTTGGAACTGTGTACTGCCATGACGGTCACAGGCTCTCTTGGTTTCATACAATTTATTTACTTGTTTTTCAATCATTTCCTGGGAGGGAAAAAAAAGAAGTACAGTGTTTATATTGGCCAGAAATAACCTTGTCCTTTGATATGACTTCTCATGTTTTGGGCTTGGTAAACATCCTGTAGTTTACAAATGGTTAATTAACCTGCATTTAAGTCTTTCTTCCACAACCTACATTAAAACTTTCTTACGGGCCTCAAATAAAACAAATTCAAGCACTTAACTTACTTGTTCTCTTACATAGTTTCTTTCGGAGTCTAATTTCAAACGGGTGAGATACTGCCTGTACTTATTCAATTCCTTCAAGGTGCATACAACCTATAAAAACAAATATATAAATATTTGTTGTAACAATATGTTACAAAAAAGTTGTAACAATCACGAAACTTTCCAGAGAAAAGAGTCATAAGAACATTCATTTTAGTAACAATTTTGGGATCAAGGCTAGTGACAGCACATTTTGGTAATAGTTTAGAAGGCAATATCTCTCTACGGTGGCTGTATCACCAGGAAATGTCTACCTAAATAATATTACTTCAATAATATGGTTCACACAAAATAAATGTTATTAAAATATCAGTATAATAATGATGTTTAACTTTCAGAAGAATTTATTCTATCAAGCTGTATTCTGTTAGGTTTCCATTTTGTCTCTAGTCTTCTCAAAGGGTATTGAAAATATCCCTTGATGGGTATACAGTGCTATTAATACTTTTAGAGCCAAAGGAAAGGCACTAATAATACAGCTGAGAGAAAATGCATAAATAAATGTGTATGCATATGTCTTTACATATTCAAATCATTTGGCATTTATCTTTTGCTTTTATCAAAGAAAAATGATCAAGTGGGAACAATTTTATTTAGAAACAGCCATCTGATTTCTCTTTACTCAAATATTGAGTAATTCACTTAGTCTTCTGTCAGGTATTCTTTAGTGCTCAATTAAAAGTTGACACAGGTTCCCAGTGAAGTACAGAAGCAAGCTTATATCAAGACCATGGGTTTATGCTGGTTAACTGGAAGCAAACTTCAACCCACCTTATTATTGCTGGTGATATAGCCACCTTTCTTTAATCTCCTCAAGATATCTTTTCGCCTATAGTATGATTTTAAATGTGGATCGTGCAGGCTTTTATAGTCAGTTTGTAAAAGGCGACAATAAGGATCAAACAGGTTAAAGTCAGAAGTAGGCTGATAAAGCTGCAAACACACAGATTGAAAAGTGTTACATATGTAAAAGGAATGAAATCACACTTTTAAATCTCAATTTGTTAAGGTGATTAGGCTGTTCATTGAAAATAAAACATGCAAGAAGAATCTGAAGTGAGAGAATACTGACAATGGGCTGATCTGAAAAAAAGACAGTAGAATACTGTAATTTTCTTCCACTTGCATTTAAATCAATATGAAAGACCTTTAAATTCCGTTTCCATGGTACTCTGCTAAAGTGATTGTAGTTCACAAAGCAGCAAGGTCAGGTGAAGAAGCATGGCCTAAGAAATTGGGAGACTGTGGTTCTAGTCTAAACTCTGCTACCATCTACCTGTCATAGCGTCACCTTACAAGGTGGTCAAGGGTGCTGCTGCTGCTGCTAAGTCGCTTCAGTCATGTCCAATTCTGTGCGACCCCATAGACGGCAGCCCACCAGGCTCCCCCGTCTCTGGGATTCTCCAGGCAAGAACACTGGAGTGGGTTGCCATTTCCTTCTCCAATGCAGGGAAGTGAAAAGTGAAAGTGAAGTCGCTCAGTCGTGTCCGACTCTTAGTGACCCCATGGACTGCAGCCTTCTAGGCTCCTCCGTCCATGGGATTTTCCAAGCAAGAGTACTGGAGTGGGGTGCCATTGCCTTCTCCAGGTCAAGGGTAGAGTTAAAAAAAAAAAAAAAAAAAAAACAACAACTAAATGTGCAAAATATAGTGTTACTTCCTTGAGGAGATATTGCTAAAAGATAAAGAAGGATCCCACTAAGTTAGTGGTTAGGGTAGTTGAATATAGTACCTGGTCATAATTAAATACATGTGTTTGGGGGGAATCAATATAATAAATTGTAGAGCGAATCAGTATAAGTATGGGGAAAAAATCAGGAAATAAGTAGCTAACAAGTGAATAAAAGAGTAACACAATGTAAATATGGGAAATAGAAGATAGTGGAGCAAGAAACCAATGAAGAGGGCTACATTTACAAACTGAAAAGGAGTGTTATCACTTTTTAGTCAAATAGGCTTTGAGTGTGTTTTAGGAATGTTAATTTGTGGGAAGGGGTAGAATGTATTGGTTTTGAACAGAGAAATTATATTGCTTTCCAGCAATAAAACTTAAAAAAATCATATATATTTGACAAGTATCAGAAATACCAGGGAGCCCCCTATGCATCCTTGATGACACCCTAGAGAGGAGAATGGTAAGGAAATAAGTAAAATCAGGAAATAAGTAGAAATAACGTGATGAAAGCACACACTCAGAGAGTTCCGAACCTCCTTCAGGCTTAGCCTACAGCTAAGGACAGGGTGGGGAGTGTTAGGCAGAGGACTTAAACAGTGCGTGCAGCACTCTGAACCAGAAAAACAGTACTTTGGTGCTGAGTGAGAGAATGCAGATCAAGGGCAATGTAAATTCTAAGGAAAGATGAAACCGTTGGGGTTTGGGACACTGGGGAAAGGCTTCATATAGTAGCTCTTGAAAGATGGCTCAAATTGAAGATCAGGAAGCAGAGGAGAGCATGCCAGGTGTCAGGACCCAGATGGACAAAGGCACAGAAGTAGAAATTATCATACCATGTGTGGACAGGGAGAAAAGACCCGGACCTTTCGGAGCTGAGGTCTGGGTCGGAGATAAGGCTGAATTGGGTGGCGGAGGCCTATCACGAAGCCTTCTATCATTAAGTTCAGACACTGAATACTTCAACTCATTTTAACTTCACTTGGTGTGTGAAACTGAAGTTGACTCAAAGCAAAATAATAGCAGTGTTTCGAGTTTAATAGCAAGCAGAAAACAGTCAAGAAAATCACTTAAGCACCATTAAAAGTTAGTTTACCTTTTCACTTAAATTTGTAGTATAGAAAACATTATTACTTCCTGGAACGACTGGAAGCTTCACCCCAAGAGGAAGATCTAATAGATCAGTGGCTCCGACCTCTGTGATGGGGTCTTTTTGTGAGGCCTGTCAGATATAAGTAGAAACCTTATTTTTGTTTCTAGTACTATTATTTTAGTTTAGACCAATCTACTTAAACTAATACCTCCAAATAAACCAAAGACACACACTCAGGGTTGAAAGAAACCGCCCTGTTGATAACCTGAAGGCCTCCCTGTTTACCCCTGTTACCAACCCAATCTCTGAGCTCCATTCAAAGCTAATCTCAACCAGAGGGAGCTCTAGTCACTGCAGAGGGTCTGGGAGCTGGAAACCCAGCTTCAAGGGCCCACACCCCTCTGCTGAGTCCTCCCCCATAGTCTTTCGTCTGCCCGCCCTCCTTCCCTCCCAAGACCCAGCCCTGGAGCCAGAAAGAGGAGGAAGATCACCGACTGGCCCCCACTCACGGAGCCACACTGCTTCCTGTTGGCAGTTAGGCTGCGGGCGGCTGCCTTAGAGGCGGTGGCCTGAGCAGCCTTGTAGCAGTTATTGAGGTACCGGTCCATGGCCACCCATCAGCCCGCAGGGGGTCAGGAGCTGGGGTGCCACAAGCCGTCTTGGTTTCTTCTCTTCACGCACACCTTTCCCTCTCTACGCCCGTAGCTAGCCTGGGCAACCCAGCCAGTGGTCACGAGGGTAACGGCTCCTCCAGGCCACGCCCCTCACAATGCTGGGTTCCAGGCTGCCGCGCTGACGTCCTAAAAGGGCGCCTCCCCAAAGCGTGTCGCCCTCAAGTGAGGGGATGGGGCATTGTGACCACACTAGCTGCCACCCGGCGCCTCCAGCGCATGCGCAGAGCCCAAGCCTCAAGGGCCAAGCAAGATGGGGAAGTGCTCCAAAAGACTTGGTGTAGGAGGACCACAGTTGACATTACCTTTCAACCTGAAACCAATAGCCCTAATTTAAATTAAGCCAGAAGTGTATCAGTTTTTGTCAGTGTATTGTTCTTGTTTATTCGTTAAACCGTGTCCGACTCTTTTGAGCCCACCAGGCTCCTCTGTCCGTGGGATTTCCCAGGCAGGAATACTGGCGTGGGTTGCCATTTCCTTCTCCAGGGGATCTTCCCGACTCAGGGATCGAACTCACATCTCCTGCATTGGCAGGCGGATTCTTTACCACTGAGCCACTAGGAAAGCCCTTGTCTCTGGAAGCCTGTAATTCTAATTCTTCCTGACCCCCAAAGAACTATGATTCTGTTCAACACGTGCCTCTGAGTAATTGTGTAGTTTGCAGTAAGACCAGAGGGCTGGCTTAGAAACCCAGCTTCAAGGACCCACACCCCTCTGCTGAGTCCTCCCCCATAGTCTTTCGTCTGCCCGCCCTCCTTCCCTCCCAAGACCCAGCCCTGGAGCCAGAAAGAGGAGGAAGATCACCGACTGGCCCCCACTCACGGAGCCACACTGCTTCCTGTTGGCAGTTAGGCTGCGGGCGGCTGCCTTAGAGGCGGTGGCCTGAGCAGCCTTGTAGCAGTTATTGAGATACCGGTCCATGGTCACCCATCAGCCCGCAGGGGGTGAGGGGCTGGGGTGCCACAAGCCGTCTTGGTTTCTTCTCTTCACGCACACCTTTCCCTCTCTACGCCCGTAGCTAGCCTGGGCAACCCAGCCAGTGGTCACGAGGGTAACGGCTCCTCCAGGCCACGCCCCTCACAATGCTGGGTTCCAGGCTGCCGCGCTGACGTCCTAAAAGGGCGCCTCCCCAAAGCGTGTCGCCCTCAAGTGAGGGGATGGGGCATTGTGACCACACTAGCTGCCACCCGGGGCCTCCAGCGCATGCGCAGAGCCCAAGCCTCAAGGGCCAAGCGAGATGGGGAAGTGTTCCAAAAGACTTGGTGTAGGAGGACCACAGTTGACATTACCTTTCAACCTGAAACCAATAGCCCTAATTTAAATTAAGCCAGAAGTGTATCAGTTTTTGTCAGTGTATTGTTCTTGTTTATTCGTTAAACCGTGTCCGACTCTTTTGAGCCCACCAGGCTCCTCTGTCCGTGGGATTTCCCAGGCAGGAATACTGGCGTGGGTTGCCATTTCCTTCTCCAGGGGATATTCCCGACTCAGGGATCGAACTCACATCTCCTGCATTGGCAGGTGGATTCTTTACCACTGAGCCACTAGGAAAGCCCTTGTCTCTGGATAGCTGCCTGTAATTCTTCTAATTCTTCCCGACCCCCAAAGAGCTATGATTCTGTTCAACACGTGCCTCTGAGTAATTGTATAGTTTGCACTAAGACCAGACGACTGGCTTTATACATCTGCCCACTTTATAGATCCCGTGACCGACCACTTCCGCTAGGCATATCCTTCCCCTAGTCTCATTTAGAACATACTGGTTTTTCCAGGACTCAGTGCTGTCTTTCCTGTCTTGGGCTCTTCATCTCTCTATGCTCCTTGTCCTTCCTTTCTCGCTCTTCTATTTCTATCTTATAGTTTCTACCTTATCAGTGCTTCCCAGGTGGCGCTAGTGGTAAAGAACCCACCTGCCAATACAGGATATATACCGCAGGTGGTGCTCGTGGTAAAGAACCCGCCTACCAATATAGGAGACAGGAGGTGTGGGTTCGATCCTGGGTGGGGAAGATGCCCTGGAGGAGGGAATGGCAACCCATTCCAGTATTCTTGCCTGGAATATCCCATGGACAGAGGAGCCTGGCAGGCTACAGTCCATGGGGTTGCAAAGAGTCAGACAGGACTGAAGCGACTTAGCACGTAGGCACCTTACATTAGATTAGCCAACATTTATTGAGTGCCTGCTCTGCCAGACACTGTGCTGGATGCTGAGGATACAACAGTGAGTAGAGCATAGTTCTTGCTGTCCAGGAACTCACTAGATGGTAAATATCTTAATAGCTGAGACTGCACTTGGTTTGTCGGGAATCTGTACTTTTGTCTCCATGTTCTTTCATGAATCTTTTTATTGTGCTAAAAATGCATAACATAAAATTTACCATCTTAACCATTTTTAAGTGTACAGTTCAATAATGTTACATATATTCAAATTGTTATGTAACAGATCTCCAGAATTTTTTCATTTTCCAAACCTGAGTCTGTACCCATTAAACAATTCTCCTTTCTTCCCTTGTCCCAGTTCCTGGTGAACTACCATTTTGCTTTCTGTTTCTAGGAATTGGACTACTACAGATACCTTATATAAGTGATATAAGTGAAATCAAGGAATATTTGTCTTTTGTGATTGGCTTATTTCACTTAGCATAATAACTTCAAAGTTCATACGTGTAGAAGCATGTGGTATGATTTCTTCCCTTTTAAAGGGTGAATAATAGTCTGTTAAGTGTATCTGTCTCTATCACATTTTCTTTATCCATTCAACCATTAGTGGACATTTAGCTTGCTTCCACTTCTTCAGTTCATTTCAGTCGCTCAGTTGTGTCTGACTCTTTGTGACCCCATGGACACCAGGCTTCCCTGTCCATCACCAACTCCCAGAGCTCAAACTCATGTCCATCGAGTCAGTGATGACATCCAGCCATCTCAACTTCTGTCATCCCTTTCTCCCCCTGCCCCCAATCCCTCCCAGCATCAGGGTCTTTTCAAATGAGTCAGCTCTTCTCATCAGGTGTTTCAGCTTCAGCATTAGTCTTTCCAATGAATATTCAGGACTGATCTCATCTTGGATGGACTGGTTTGATCTCCTTGCAATCCAAGGGACTCTCAAGAGTCTTCTCCAACACCACAGTTCAAAAGCATCAATTCTCAAGTGCACAGCTTTCTTTATAGTTCAACTCTCATATTCATACATGACTACTGGAAAAACCATAGCTTTGACTAGATGGACCTTTGTTGGCAAAGTATTGTCTCTTCTTTTTAATATGCTGTCTACGTTGGTCATAGCTTTTCTTCCAAGAGTAAGAGTCTTTTAATTTTATGGCTGCAGTCACCATCTGCAGTGATTTTGGAGCCCAAGAAAATAAAGTCTGACACTGTTTCCACTGTTTCTCCATCTATTTTCCATGAAGTGATGGGACCAGATGCCATGATCTTAGTTTTTTGAATGTTGTGTTTCAAGCCAGCTTTTTCACTTTCTTTCTTCACTTTCATCAAGAGGCTCTTCAGTTCCTGTTCAATTTCTGCCATAAGGGTGGTGCCATCTGCATATCTGAGGTTATTGATATTTCATCTGGCAATCTTGATTCCAGCCTGTGTTTCATCCAGCCCGGCATTTCACATAATATACTCTGCATATAAGTTAAATAAGCAGGGTGACAATATACAGCCTTGACGTACTCCTTTCCTGATTTGGAACCAGTCTGTTGTTCCATGTCCAGTTCTAACTGTTGCTTCCTGACCTGCATACAGATTTCTCAGGAGGCAGGTAAGGTGGTCTGGCATTCCCATCTCTTTCAGAATTTTCCACCGTTTGTTGTGATCCACACAGTCAAAGGCTTTGACATAGTCAATAAAGCAGAAGTAGATATATTTTCTGGAACTCTCTTGCTTTTTCTATGATCCACTGGATGTTGGTAATTTGAGCTCTGGTTCCTCTGCCTTTTCTAATCCAGCTTGAACATCTGGAAGTTCTCAGTTCACATACTGTTTTGTTTTTTAATGTGTCTTTTTAAAAAATAATAATTTATTTTTTTTTAAATTGGAGGCTAATTACTTTACAATATTGTAGTGGTTTTTGCCATACATTGACATGAATCAGCCATGGGTGTACACGTGTTCCTCATTCTGAACCCCCACCCACCTTCCTCCCTATCCCATCCCTCAGGGTCATCCCAGTACACTGGCCCTGAGCACCCTGTCTCATGCATAGAACCTGGACTGGCAATCTATTTCACATATGGTAATATACATATTTCAATGTTATTCTCTCAAATCATCCCACCCTCGCCTTCTCCCACAAAGTGCAAAAGTCTGTTTTTTACATCTGTGTCTCTTTTGCTGTCTCGCACATAGGGTCATTGTTACCATCTTTCTAAATTCCATATACATGCATTAATATACTATATTGGTGTTTTTCTTTCTGACTTACTTCACTCTGTATAACAGGCTCCAGTTTCATCCACCTCATTAGAACTGATTCAAATACACTCTTTTTAATAGCTGAGTAATATTCCATTGTATATATGTACCACAGCTTTCTTATCTATTCGTCTGCTGATGGCTATTTAGGTTGCTTCCATGTCCTAGCTATCATAAACAGTGCTGCGATGAACATTGGGGTACACGTCAGTTCATGTAATGTTGAAGCCTGGCTTGGAGAATTTTGAGCATTACTTTACTAGTGTGTGAGATGAGTGCAATTGTGTGGTACTTGAACATTCTTTGGCATTGCCTTTCTTTGGGATTGGAGTGAAAACTGACCTTTTCCAGTCCTGTGGCCACTGCTGAGATTTCCAGATTGGTGGCATATTGGGTGCAGCACTTTCACAGCATCATCTTTTAGGACTTGAAATAGCTCAGCTGGAATTCCATCACCTCCACTAGCTTTGTTTGTAGTGATGCTTCCTAAGGCCCACTTGACTTTGGACTCCAGGATGTCTGGCTCTAGGTGAGTGATCACACCATTGTGGTTATCTGGGTCATGAAGATCATTTTTGTACAGTTCTTCTGTGTATTCTTGCCACCTCTTCTTAATATCTTCTGCTTCTGTTAGGTCCATACTGTTTCTGTCCTTTATTGTGTCCATCTTTGCATGAAATGTTCCCTTGGTATCTCTAATTTTCTTGAAGAGATCTCTAGTCTTTCCCAGTCTATTGTTTTCCTCTATTTCTTTGCATTGATCACTTAGAAAGGCTGTCTTTTCTCTCCTTGCTATTCGTTGGAACTCTGCCTTCAGATGGGTATAACTTTCCTTTTCTGCTTTGCCTTTTGCTTCCCTTCTTTTCTCAGCTATTTGCAAGGCCTCCTCAGACAACCTATTGTGACTAGTACTCCTATGAATATGGATGTGCAAATGTCTCTTTGAGATCCTATTTCAAAAATTTTTGGATATATACCTAGAAGTGGGATTGCTGGATCATATGGTGATTGTATTTTAAATTTCTTGAGGATCTTTACTGTTTTCCATGGGGGTTATTCTATTTTACCATCCCCCCAACAGTACATAAGAGTTTCAATTTCTCCACATTGTTGCCAACACTTGTTATTTCCTTCCTTCCTTCCTTTTTCTCTTCTTTTTCCCCTCTTTCCCTCCCTCCTTCTCTCTCTCTCTCTCTTTCTTCTAATACTAGCTCTCCTAATGGATGTGGGGTGCTATCTTATTGTACTTTTGATTTGCATTTCTCTGATGATTAGTGATGTTAAGCATCTTTTCAAGTGCCTTTCGGCCACTTCTAGGCTCCATGGTTTGGTCTACTTCTTTGTTATTTCTTGATCATTTAGTAACAATACCTGCCACTTATTGAGAATTCATTAATTTTAGATTCTTTGCTAAACCTTGCCTCGTTTAATCCTCACAACAACCTTTGTCTAGATTTACTCTGTCTCTGTAGATGAAGACATTTTTTTCTCAATGACTGTGGTTAATATGTGGTGGAGCTGAGATTTGAATCCAAGTTAAATGAGCCCAAAAGCTATACTCTTAATCGATATATTGTATGTGTTCTTGTTTTATTTTCACATATATGACTACAACTCCTGCATTTAAAACTCTAGCCTGGTTATATACATTACTGCCAGCCAAACATGTCTATATGGATGTCTGACAAACAACTGAAACTGACATACTCAAAACTCAACTCAGCCTCCCCTCACTAAAAAGAACTAAAAAAGGCCTTATCATTCTTCCTATAGTTCCTGCCTCAGTGACTGGTACCAGTTCTACTGAGCCAGACCCCAGACAATGCTCCTAGATGCCTCCCTTCCTCCACGACCTTGACATTCAATCCATCCTTAAGCCCTAGTGTATTTACCTCCTAAGGAAGAAAGAATGAAAACAAAGCATAAAACATTTTTGTGCCTCGGTCCCTGTCTACCTCTACAAGATCCTATTGCAATACTCCCTCTCAAACCTGACCTTACAGAAATATAGAACAGCACACAACCAGCCGGTTTGTGACTCTGTGCCTCTGCCTTGCATGAATATGCCCTGTCTTTGCCTGTCTAATTCTGGGGCCTCAACTGGAATGACCTGTATAATTGGGCTCTCACTCCATGAGTTTTTTAATCCTCTAGGAGCTAAGGCTATGCTGCTTCACATGGTGGTCTTAGGTTCCCCAGCAGTAAGAAAGGGCAAACCCCAAAGTACAACTAGTTTCAAGATTTCAAGATTTTGCTTTCATCATCTCGGCCAAAGCATGTCACACAGTCAAGCCCGTGGTCAATATAGCAGAGGATTAACCATTGTTGGTGATTAATATGACAGTATAGCACTGTCCTCTCTTTGGTACCTGTGATTTGTGTTCCTCCTACGTGCAAAATGTATTTACTTTTCCTAAGACCTCAGATATTTCATCTAATTATAGCCTCAGCTCAATGTCCAGAATTTTGTCATCTACAGTCACACCCAGAGGTAGCTTCTCATAAAACACTTTGCATTCGTTATCTACTGCCACATAACAAGTTACCCCTATACTTCAGATCAGATCAGATCAGTCTCTCAGTCGTGTCCGACTCTTTGCGACCCCATGAATCGCAGCACGCCAGGTCTCCCTGTCCATCACCAACTCCCGGAGTTCACTGAGACTCGTCCATCGAGTCAGTGATGCCATCCAGCCATCTCATCCTCTGTTGTCCCCTTCTCCTCCTGCCCCTAATCCCTCCCAGCATCAGAGTCTTTTCCAATGAGTCAACTCTTCGCATGAGGTGGCCAAAGTACTGGAGTTTCAGCCTCAGCATCAGTCCTTCCAAAGAAATCCCAGGGCTGATCTCCTTCAGAATGGACTGGTTGGATCTCCTTGCAGTCCAAGGGACTCTCAAGAGTCTTCTCCAACACCACAGTTCAAAAGCATCAATTCTTGGGCGCTCAGCCTTCTTCACAGTCCAACACTCACACCCATACATGACCACTGCAAAAACCATAGCCTTGACTAGACGAACCTTTGTTGGCAAAGTAATGTCTTTGCTTTTGAATATGCTATCTAGGTTGGTCATAACTTTCCTTCCAAGGAATGAGCGTCTTTTAATTTCATGGCTGCAGTCACCATCCGTAGTGATTTTGGAGCCCAGAAAAATAAAGTCTGACACTGTTTCCACTGTTTCCCCATCTATTTCCCATGAAGTGGTGGGACCGGATGTCATGATCTTCGTTTTCTGAAGGTTGAGCTTTAAGCCAACTTTTTCACTCTCCTCTTTCACTTTCATCAAGAGGCTTTTGAGTTCCTCTTCACTTTCTGCCATAAGGCTGGTGTCATCTGCATATCTGAGGTTACTGATATTTCTCCCGGCAATCTTGATTCCAGCTTGTGATTCTTCCAGTCCAGCATTTCTCATGATGTACTCTGCATATAAGTTAAATAAACAGGGTGACAATATACAGCCTTGACGAACTCCTTTTCCTATTTGGAACCAGTCTGTTGTTTCATGTCCAGTTCTAACTGTTGCTTCCTGACCTGCATACAAATTTCTAAAGAGGCAGATCAGGTGGTCTGGTATTCCCATCTCTTTCAGAATTTTCCACAGTTTATTGTGATCCACACAGTCCAAGGCTTTGGCTTAGTCAATAAAGCAGAAATAGATGTTTTTCTGGAACTCTCTTGCTTTTTCCATGATGCAACGGATGTTGGCAATTTGATCTCTGGTTCCTCTGCCTTTTCTAAAACCAGCTTGAACATCAGGAAGTTCACGGTTCACATATTGCTGAAGCCTGGCTTGGAGAATTTTCAGCATTACTTTACTAGCGTGTGAGATGAGTGCAATTGTGTGGTAGTTTGAGCATTCTTTGGCATTGCCTTTCTTTGGGATTGGAATGAAAACTGACCTGTTCCAGTCCTGTGGCCACTGCTGAGTTTTCCAAATTTGCTGGCATATTGAGTGCAGCACTTTCACAGCATCATCTTTCAGGGTTTGGAATAGCTCAACTGGAATTCTATCACCTCCACTAGCTTTGTTCGTAGTGATGCTTTCTAAGGCCCACTTGACTTCACATTCCAGGATGTCTGGCTCTAGGTCAGTGATCACACCATCGTGATTATCTGGGTCGTGAAGATCTTTTTTGTACAGTTCTTCTGTGTATTCTTGCCATCTCTTCTTAATATCTTCTGCTTCGGTTAGGTCCATACCGTTTCCGTCCTTTATCGAGCTCATCTTTGCATGAAATGTTCCTTTGGTATCTCTGATTTTCTTGAAGAGATCCCTAGTCTTTCCCATACTGTTATTTTCCTCTATTTCTTTGCATTGATCGCTGAAGAAGGCTTTCTTATCTCTTCTTGCTATTCTTTGGAATTCTGCATTCAGATGTTTATATCTTTCCTTTTCTCCTTTGCTTTTTGCTTCTCTTCTTTTCACAGCTATTTGTAAGGCCTCCCCAGACAGCCATTTTGCTTTTTTGCATTTCCTTTCCATGAGGATGGTCTTGATCCCTATCTCCTGTACAATGTCACAAACCTCATTCCATAGTTCATCAGGCACTCTGTCTATCAGATCTAGGCCCTTAAATCTATTTCTCACTTCCACTGTATAATCATAAGGGATTTGATTTAGGGCATACCTGAATGGTCTAGTGGTTTTCCCTATTTTCTTCAATTTAAGTCTGAATTTGGCAATAAGGAGTTCATGGTCTGAGCCACAGTCAGCTCCTGGTCTTGTTTTTGCTGACTGTATAGAGCTTCTCCATCTTTGGCTGCAAAGAATATAATCAGTCTGGTTTCGGTGTTGGCCATCTGGTGATGTCCATGTGTAGAGTCTTCTCTTGTGTTGTTGGAAGAGGGTGTTTTACCCCTATACTTAGTGGCTTAAAACAATGCAAAATAATTTATTACCTTCTTGGCTTCTCTTTCAGACAGGGCATCAGAGGGTATAGTTTGTCTCTGTTCCATGATGTCTGGGGCTTCAGTTGGAAGACCCTTTCAGTGAAGGCTAGCGTCATCTTAAGGCTCTGTTTACTCACATGTGTGGCTTGTAGCTGTTGGCTAGGAGCCTGTCTGTGGTTGTCAGCTAGAACAGCCACACTAATCTCTTCATATTGACTAGGCTTCCTCACAACACAGCACTGCATTTCCAGGGCAAGGGGAGAGAGAGAGCGAGAGCAAGAGCAAGAGCATGTGAGAGAGGGTGCCAGGCAAAAGCTGTTACCTTTCGTGACCCAGCTTCGGAAGTCATACGGCATCACTTTACCACATTTTATTTGGCTGAGGCAGTTACAAAAGTCCACCCAAGCTCAAAGGCAAGGAACATGGATGCCACCATCTTGAAGAGAGCTGTCAATGTCACATTGTGAGAACAGCATATAGGATAATCTATATATTAACGTGCCCATATTTGGAAAAATGCAATCTGCCACACAAGTTATCTAGTACTGCCCTCCAACCACAATGGTGACATGGGGACAAGATAACTACAGTAAACAGTCCCACTTGAAAAGAGAGGTACAAAGGAGTCATTGACCCATAGCAACCATTGAACCACCTGGATATGTGCTGCCATGTCCCCCTTTTCTTGGAGCAGAGAAATCCTTGACTCAATCCTCATTCTATTCCCTGGGAGTGGCTTCCTAGTTTACTGTTATTCATAGTTCTTATTTCCATCTTCTGGGCTCTTGACATGGCCCCATGGGTCATGCTTTTATTTAAAAAAAAGGCGTATGTTTGCAGCTTAGTGGCTTTCTCAGCCTGCTCCCTCCCTACGCACAGAAAGTCGGGGGCCCAGTTGGAATTTGCAAATGGAGCAATCTCAAGCCTTCTTAGATCTATTTGAAGGGGTTTTGCTAGTTCAGTTCTCTTAAAAATGTGGGTTCGGTATTTGAGTCAGATCTAGTGAGGTGGTGAACCTAGAGCCTGTTATACAGAGTGAAGTAAGTCAGAAGGGGGAAAACAAATATTGTATATTAACACATACGTATGGAATCTAGGAAATGGTACTGATGAACCTATTTGCAGGGCAGGAATAGAGATGCAGACACAGAGAACAGACTTGTGGGCACAGCGGGGGAAGAAGAGGGTGGGATGAATTGAGACAGTAACATGGAAACATACACATTGAAAGTGAAAGTGCAGTTGCTCAGTCATGTCCGATTCTTTGGGACTGCATGGACCCCGTGGTCCAACTCTTTGGGACCACTGCCAGGCTCCTCTGTCCATGGATTTCTCCAGGCCAGAGTACTGGAGTGGGTAGTGGTTCCCTTCTCCAGGGGATCTTCCCAACTCAGGGACTGAACCCAGGTCTCCTGCTTTGCAGCCAGATTCATTACCAGGGAAACCAGGTATCTGAGCTACCAGGGAAACCCTAACGAATACATTACCATGTGAGCACACGCACACACATACTTTTTTAAATTATTATGTTGTAATATATTTGTACAGAACTTATAGTGACTTTTAAAATTTATTTTTAATTGGATAATTGCTTTGCAATGTTGTATTAGTTTCTGCCGTACAACTACGTGAATCAGCCATGAGTATACATATGTTCCCTCCCTCTTCCCGTCCCCCCATCCCACCCCTGTAGGTTGTCACAGAGCACCGGGCTGAGCTCCCTGTGTTATATAGCAACTTCAGCTGGGGGCGCAGTAAGAGGGAGGGAACATACAGAACATTTATAGATTCAAAGGAATAAAGTATGGGGTTCATATGAATCTGAGTCCGTAGAATGCAATTATACCCACAACATTTTTTGAGATGGGCTTCTTTCTACTTTGGATAGCATGTTAAGGGCTGGGGACAATGCCTTTTTTCTTTTTAAATTGAAGTGTAGTTGATTTGCAGTGTTTCATTAGTTTCTGGTGTACAGCGTAGTGATTCAATATGTTTACAGAGTATACTCCATTAAAATTATTATAAAATATTGGCTATATCCCCTGTGCTGTACAATATGTTCTTGTAGATTATTGTATGCATAATACTTTATACCTCTGTATTGCCCCTCTTCTCTTCCCTCTCCCCACTGGTAACCACTAGTTTGTTATCTATATTTGTAAGTCTGTTTCTGTTTTGTTATATTAGTCATTTGTTTTATTTTTTAGATTCTATGTATAAGTGATAACATATGTATTTGTCTTTCTGTATTTGACTTAAGATTCAGTAAGAATTATACCCTCTGGGTCCATCCATGCTGCTGCAAATGGAAAAAATCTCATTCTATTTTTATAACTAATATTCCATTGCATCTTCTTTATCTGTTCATCTGTTGAATGGGCACTTGGATTGCTTCCACATAAGTGCTGCTATGAGCGCTGAAGTGCATGTATCTTACTGAACTAGTATTTTTTATGTATTTATTTTTGGCTCTGCTGGCTTGCTGCTGAAGCTTTTCTCTAGTTGTAGGGGAGGTGGGGGTTACTCTCTAGTCGTGATGTGCAGGCTTCTCATTGTGGTGGCTTTTCTTGTGGAGCATAGGCTCAAGGGGGTGTGGGCTACAGTAGTTGTGTTACGAGGGCTCAATAGTTGTGGCTCCCGGGCTCTAGAGCACGGGCTCAATAGCTGTGGTGCAGGGGCTTAGTTGCCCCGCAGCATGTGGGATCTTCCTGGATCAGGGATTGAACCCTTGTCTCCCGATTGGCAATCAGATTCTTTATCACTGAGCCACCAGGGAAGTCCTGAAACAGTGTTTTTTACTTCACTGGCTATGTGTCCATGAGTGGAATTGCTGGATCACATGGTATTTCTATATTCAGGTTTTTTAAGAACCTCCATACTGTTTTCCATAGTAACTACACCAATTTACATTCCTACCAACAATGTACTAGGGTTCCCTTTTCTCCACATCCTTGTTAACATTGGTCATCTGTAGTCTTTTTTGATGATAACTATTCTGACAGGTGTGAGGGGATATCTCATTGTGCTTTTGAGTCGCATTTCTCTGATGATTAGCTGTGTTGAGCATCTTTTCATTTGCCTGTTGGCCATCTGAATGTCTTCTTTGGGAAAAAGTCTATTCAGTTCTGCCCATTTTTAAATTGGATTTTTTTTATGTTGATTTGATTTTGATTTTGATGTTGATGTATGAGCTGTTTATATATTTTGGATAGTAACCCCTTAACAGTCATATCGTTTGTAAGTATGTTCTCACATTTAGTATATTATCTTTCCATTTTGCTGATGGTTTCCTTTACTGCATAAAGCTTTTAAGTTTAATTAGGTCCCAATTGTTTATTTTTGCTTTTGTTTCTTTTCTCTTAGGAGACAGATCCAAAAAACCTACAGGTATGATTTATGTCAGTGTTCTGCCTATATACAATGCTTTTTTTTCTATTTGAAAAGGTTTCTTAAGCACCAACTTATATCTTTCTGGGGTCTTCACAAAGGATCTTACGTTACACTCTTAATCTTTGCTGGCTCGGAAAACTAGAAATGCAAAAGTTTTATTTTCTGACCCAGAAAATCCTGGCTCTTCTATATTTCCTCTAAAATTCCATTTGCAAATGCTGCTCGGCTCACCTCTCTCTTTGTGTACATTATCACATGCGGCTAGATGTTAAATGGCACTATCAGCATTCTGCTTGACTGGACGTTCTCCTTAGGTAGATACACAAGTTCATTAGGTACATATTTTCCATCTTCTGTTTACTGCAGATGACAGTTTTGCCAATTGTTTTTTTACCTATATGACATGAGATGTCATTTTCCAACCTTCTATTATAGTTTCCTCACTACTCTTAGAGATTCTACTTTGTTCACCCATTTCCCAACCTTTACTAACATTTTCCTAGCTGTTTTTCTAGCCTCTCCCCACAACTCAGTCCCAAAGTTAATACACCTGTTTTAGCTTTTTCCTTTCTTCTTCTTCTTCTTTTCTTTTTTGCAAAAGCACATTATTTTTAAGTACCAATTTCAGTGGTCTAAGATGGCTCTACTCGTGTATCTGGGGCCTTGGCTCTGAAGGTTGAAATAGCTGGACTGTCTTGGCCCTTCTCTGCACATGCCCTCTATTCTCTCTCAGGATTCAGTCAGGGGAGTGGCAGGGCCACTATATGTATTATGAAATAACATTGGACCTTACACAACTTTCAAAGAGTTGGGGAGAAAGAAGATCTGAGAAACTGTCACGAAGCATCTATGCTGAAGTGCTGGCTAGAGTGGACAAATAGGAGATTACAGGGCCATCTGAGAAGCTAAGCGTGTTTAGTCAGTGAAGTGAAACAGTGAAGGGGGAATTAGTGGAGACAGGAAAGCTGGGGCCTCATTATTACTCTTTTTGTGGCTTCACAGCTAAAAATATGTTGGGGGTCCTGGTTAACAAACAAAAGCCTGGTGGAACCTAAAAATAAATCAAGATGGAATCCTAAAATCATGTGCAGGTAACCCAAAGAAAGGCAAAAAAAAAAAAAAAAAGAGAAAGAAATGAAGTAACAAGAAACAGAGCCTTAAAATACATGAAGCAGAAACTGATAACACAGGAGAAAAGCAATAGATAGATTATTCCCTGGTGGCTCAGTGGTAAAGAATATGCTTTCCAATGCAAGAGATGCAGGTTCAATCCCTGGGTCAGGAAGATCCCCTGGAGAAGGAAATGGCAACTCACTCCAGTATTTTTGCCTGGGCAATCCCATGGACAGAGGATCCTGGCAGGTTACAGTCCATGGAGTCGCAAAATAGTCAGACACGACTGAGTGACTAAACAACAACAACAACGTGGAAATAGCTCAACACTCCTGTCTCAGTAACTGATGATCAAATAGACAGAAAACCAGTAAAGGACCTCGGAGACCTGAACTGAACTGTCAACAAGCACATCCCAAGTGACATTTATACCACACTTCACCCAAGAACCCCAAACACACATTCTTTTCAAGTGCCAAGACAGACAGGACATATTCTGGGCCATAAAACAAGTCTTAAGTTCAAAAGCATTTAAATGATGAAAGTATAGTCTTTGATAATGTTTTTGGTTAAATTGTATTCTCCCAAGACATATATTGTAGTCATACCTTAGAATGTGACAGAATTTGGAAATAGGATCATTGCAGATGTAATTAGTTAAGATGAGGTCATCCTGGAGTCCGGTGCCCTTAATCAAATATGACTGGTGTCCCTCTAAGGAGACACATGAAGGTAGAATGCCATGTGACAACAGAGGCTGAGACTGAAGTGCTGCAGCTGCAAACCAAGGAATGGCAAGGATTAGTAGCAATCACCAGGAGCTAGGAGGAAGAAAGGAAGCATTTTCCCCTACAAGTTTACAAGGAGCATGGCCCTGCTGGCACCTTGATTTCAGGCTTCAAGCCTCCAGAACTGTGATATGATAAATTTCTGTTGTTTTAAACCACCCAGTTTTGGGTACATTGTTATGGCAGCCCTGGGGACCTAATACAGACCAATTACATACTTTCTTGAAATAAAAAATAGAAAAATCTCAGCAAAGAAATAGAAGCTTAAAAAAGGACTAAGTGGAAATTATAGTACTGACTGAAAAATATGATAACAGGAAATTAAAAAAACCCCACTCATTGGATGGGCTCAATAGCAGAGTAAAAAAGACAAAGGATAAACTCAGTGAGTTTAAAGAGAGATTAATAGAATTCGCCCAATCTGAACCATAGAGAGAAAAGAAATTAGAAGACTTAGAACTTCAGAAAGGAAAGAAGAACATCAAAATGGGTAAAAATAGGGATAAGAATAATGGACTATCTTATTTTTGTGTGTGTTTCTTAAATCATATTTTATGGTTAAAGCAAAAATTGTAACACCATCTGATGTGGTGTTTGTATATGTAAAGGAAATATTTAAGACAATTATATTTTAAAAATGGGCAGTGTAAAGGGATATAAATGGAAGTAAGTTTCCTATGTGTCACTCAAAGTAGACTTTGGTAAGTTACCTATGTATATTGCAGTTCCTAGAGCAATCATTAAAAACATTATTCAAAATGCCTTTAAAAACATGATACATGAATCAAGATGGATTCCTGAAATTTTTCAAGTAACCCACAAGAAGGCAATAAAAGAGTAACGAGAAACAGAGGAAACAAACAGAAAACAAATAAAAAATAGCAGACTTAAAACCTAACCTAGCAATGATTACCTTAAATGTAAATAATCTAAACACAGTCATTAGTGGAAAAAACAGTCTCCTCAATAGGTGGTGTTAAGAAAACCAGACAGCTGTAAAAAATGAAACTAGACCACTGTCTACATCATTACACAAAAATAAACCCAAAATGAATTAAAGATTTAAATGTAACACCTGAAACCATAAAATTCTTAGAGAAAAACACAGGCAGTATAGTATGCCCTTTGACACTGGTCTTAGCAATATTTCTTTGGAAATGTCTCGTCAGGCAAGGGAAATAAAAAGCAAAAATAAACAAATGGATTACATTTTAAAAATCTTTTTCATAGTGAAGCAAACCATCAGCAAAATGAATAGGCAACCTCTTGAATGGGGGAAGATATTTGCAAGTGAAATACCTGATAAGAGGTTAATATCCAAAATATGTAAAGAATCACACAACTAAATATTTTAAAAATCCAGTCATATTAAAAAAATGGGCAGAGGACCTGAATACACATTTTCCTAAGAAAGACAGAGAGCCAAAAGACACACGAAAAGATGCTCAACATCGGTAATCGTCAAGGAAATGCAAATCAAAACCACAATGAGTTATCATTTCACACCCGTCAGAGTGACTGTCACCACGATAACAAGATCAAGTGTTCAAGAGGGTGTGCAGAAAAGGAGACCTTCATGCACTGTTGGAGGAAATGTAAAATTGGTACAGCCACTATGAAAAACAATTAGGAGGTTTCCTCAGAACATTAAAACTGGAACTACCATGTGTGTGTGCTAAGTTTCAGTCATGTCCGACTCTTTGCGACCCCATGGACTGGAGCCCACCAGGCTCCTCTGTCCATGGAGATTCTCCAGGGAAGAATTCTGGAGTGGTTGCCATGCCCTCCCCCAGGCGATCTTCCCAACCCAGGGCTCGAATCCAGGTCTCCCGCATTGCAGGTGAATTCTTTACTGTCTGAGCTACCAGGGAAGCCCATAATGGAATATTACTCAACCATAAAAAAAGAATGAAATCTTGCCATCTGTGACAATATGCATGGACCTAGAAGGTGTTATGCAAATTGAAATGTTAGAGAAAGCTAAATACTGTGTGATATATATATACTGTGAAACCTATAAAATGAAACAAATGAACAAATGAAACAAAACAGAAACAGACTCATAGATAGCAGAGAACAAACCAGTGGTCTCCTGAGGGGAGGGGAGTAGGAGGTTGGGTGAAATAGGTTAATGGGATTAAGAGGCACAAACTTCCAATCGTGAAATAATCACAGGGATGTAATATACAGCACAATAATATCGCAATAACTTGGTATGCTGAGAGATGGTTACTAGAATTATTGTGGTAATCAATTTTTACTGTATATAATGTTGAATCACTATGTGGTACACCTGAAACTAATATATCAACTATACTTTAGTAAAAAAAGAAAACTAAAAAAAAAAAACCCAAACCTATTAAAAGACAGAGATTAGCAGAGTGGATTAAAAATATTCTCCAACTATGTATGTCTATAAGAGATGCACTCACTTCATATATAATGACATACATAAGTTGAATGTAATATAATGGAACAAAGTATTCAAAGCAAATATTAATTTTAAAAGAAAGCAAGACCAACCATATTTATATCAGATGTAGTAGACTTTACTTGGTAGACACAAAGAGGCACATTACATAATGCTAAAAGGATCAATCCACCAGGAAACCAAATGATTCTAAAATATACATGCACCAAAACACAGAGCCTCTAAACACATGAAACAAAAATGATATAGAGAATGTAAAATATGACAAATCCACGGTTATAATGTGGGACTTACTAAATGCCCATCAACAGGAGATTCAGTAAATAAAAATTACGCTACACTCATGCTTATGCAGTAACTTAAGTGAAAGACTTGGAGCTATGTATTAACAACGTGTACTTTAAAAACATAATATTGAGCAAAACCCAGTAAGCTGCAGAATGATATAATTTATTTGAAGTTTGAATCATGTTTATGGGTAACCGTTTATGTAGTAGTAGCAGTATAAAATCCTGCATGAAAGAGAAAAACATTTAGGATAGTAGTACCCCTGTGGGGAAAGGGAGGTGAATGAGACCATGAAAGAATATGAAAGAGACTTTGACTTCATATTTCATATTTTATTTCTTAAAACCAAGTCTGACTCTTCTTTTACCCCTTCCTTTCCTTCGCTTCCCATCTCTTCTATAAAAATTTAGTCCTAAAGTCAATAGATGGGACAGAGCAAGATAGCTGTCCAAGCAGAGGAGTGGTGCTGGGTCGGGCTGCTCAGTTGTGGTAAGGGGGAAAACCATAGATGAAGGCAGCCTGGGGTGGAGTCAGAGCCTGAGAAGGATGTTTTTCTAGGGGGTTGATATGGAGAAGGAAATGGCAACCCACTCCAGTATTCTTGCCTAGAAAATCCCATAGATGGAGGAGCCTGGCGGGCTACAGTCCACGGGGTCAAAAAGAGTTGGACATGACTGAGCGACTTCACTTTCTTTCTTTGATTCGGTGTAAAGAATCAGAATCCAGGAGGAGAGAGGAAGGCATTACATTGATGAGCAGTTTATGAGCAGCTCAGTGTGGAGTGTCAGAGCCCAAGCCGGTCAATGAGGGTATTTTCACGGAAGGGTGGTCTAGCATGGGGATTCAGAGCGTGAGTAGGATGGAGGATTAGCAATGTGTGGGACAGCTAGGAGTATCAGAGTCTGTATTAGTTTTCTTGGGCTGCTGTAACAAAGCATCACAAACTGGACGGTTGAAAACTACAGAAATTTGCTGTCTCAGAGTCTTGGGGGCTACAAGCCTAAAAGCTTGGTGTTCGTGGGGCCATGGTCCCACAGTTCAGTTCAGTTCAGTCGCTCAGTTGTGTCCGACTCTTTGCGACCCCATGAATCACAGCACGCCAGGCCTCCCTGTCCATCACCAACTCCCAGAGTCACTCAAACTCACGTCCGTTGAGTTGGTGATGCCATCCAGCCATCTCATCCTCTGTCGTCCCCTTCTCCTCCTGCCCCCAATCCCTCCCAGCACCAGAGTCTTTTCCAATGAGTCAAATCTTCACATGAGGTGGCCAAAGTACTAGAGTTTCAGCTTTAGCATCATTCCTTCCAAAGAAATCCCAGGGCTGATCTCCTTCTGAATGGACTGGTTGGATCTCCTTGCAGTCCAAGGGATTCTCAAGAGTCCTCTCCAACACCACAGTTCAAAAGCATCAATTCTTTGGTGCTCAGCTTTCTTCACAGTCCAACTCATATCCATACATGACCACAGGAAAAACCATAGCCTTGACTAGATGGACCTTTTTGGGCAAAGTAATGTCTCTGCTTTTGAATATGCTATCTAGGTTGGTCATAACTTTCCTTCCAAGGAGTAAGCGTCTTTTAATTTCATGGCTGCAATCACCATCTGCAGTGATTTTGGCACCCCCCAAAATAAAGTCTGACACTGTTTCCACTGTTTCCCCATCTATTTCCCATGAAGTGATGCCAAAACTAAGACCAGATGCCATGATCTTCGTTTTCTGAATGTTGAGCTTTAAGCCAACTTTTTCACTCTCCTCTTTCACTTTCATCAAGAGGCTTTTTAGTTCCTCTTCACTTTCTGCCATAAGGGTGGTGTCATCTGCATATCTGAGGTTGTTGATATTTCTCCCGGCAATCTTGATTCCAGCTTGTGATTCTTCCAGCCCAGCATTTCTCATGATGTACTCTGCATATAAGTTAAATAAGCAGGATGACAGTATACAGCTTTGACGTACTCCTTTTCCTATTTGGAGCCAATCTGTTGTTCCATGTCCAGTTCTAACTGTTGCTTTCTGACCTGCATATAGGTTTCTCAAGAGGCAGGTCAGGTGGTCTGGTATTCCCATCTCTTTCAGAATTTTCCTCAGTTTATTGTGATCCCCACAGTCAAAGGCTTTGGCATAGTCAATAAAGCAGAAATAGTTGTTTTTCTGGAACTCTCTCGCTTTTTTGATGATCCAGAGGATGTTGACAATTTGATCTCTGGTTCCTCTGCCTTTTCTAAAACCAGCTTGAACATCTGGAAGTTCACAGTTCACGTATTGCTGAAGCCTGGCTTTGAGAATTTTGAGCATTACTTTACTAGTGTGTGAGGCGAGTGCAATTGTGCAGTAGTTTGAGCATTCTTTGGCATTGCCTTTATTAGGAATGGGAATGAAAACTGACCTTTTCCAGTCCTGTGGCCACTGCTGAGTTTTCCAAATTTGCTGGCATATTGAGCGCAGCACTTTCACAGCATCATCTTTGAGGATTTGAAATAGCTCAACTGGAATTCCATCACCTCCTCTAGCTTTGTTCATAGTGGGCTTTCTAAGGCCCACTTGACTTCACATTCCAGGATGTCTGGCTCTAGGTCAGTGATCACACCATCGTGATTATCTGGGTCATGAAGATCTTTTTTGTATAGTTCTTCTGTGTATTCTTGCCATCTCTTCTTAATATCTTCTGCTTCTGTTAAGTCCATACCATTTCTGTCCTTTACCGAGCCCATCTTCGCATGAAATGTCCCCTTGGTGTCTCTAATTTTCTTGAAGAGATCTCTAGTCTTTCCCATTCTGTTGTTATTTTAACTAATTATATCTGGAATGACTCTATTTCCACATAAGGTCACATCCTGAGACACTGGGGGTGAAGACTTCAATATATCCTTTCCTGGGGACACAATCCAACCGATAACAATCTGCCCTTTGCCTCCCCCCCAAAACTCATGTCTTCTCCACGTGAAAAATGCATTCATCACATTCTAATCGCCCCCCAAGTCTTAACGCATTTTAGGATCAACTCAAGTCCAAAATCACATCTAAATATCATCTAAATGAGGTATGGGTCGATCCTGGGGTAAAGTTTCTCTCCAGCTGTGAATCTGTGAAACCTAGAAAACAGTTACCTGCTTTCAAGATATAACAGTGGGACAGGCATAGGACAAACATTTCCATTCCAAAACAGGGAAACTGGAAGGAAAAAAAGCTGTCGCTGCTTTAAAACAGTTTGTAACACAACAGGGCAAATCCCATTAGGAATAACGGGTTTAGAATAATTCTCTGTGGCTCTATCCACTGGCCCACCTCAGCTCTAGGTGGCAGCCCACCATCTGGAAAGAAGAGGTGGCCAGGCCCCCTGGCTCTCGGTGGTGTCCCCAAGCCCTGCGTGGAGGTTCTGCCCCTCAGACCCGAGCAGCTATGCTGCCCTCTGCTGCTGAGGACTTAGCCCCGCCCTCTGTAACCGGGAGGAAGCCCTGCCCTCAGGAAAGGAGGAAGTCTGAACCTTGAGCCCTGTGCAGATCTCCAACCGCTGGACCCAGGAGAGAGCCCCACTCTCTGGAACCCAGAACATGGATAGTCCCCGGTGGCCACCTGCCTCCATCATGGGCAGGAGGCCTGCCCTCTGCAACCAAAGGAGCAGCTCTGCCTTCAGAGAAACAGGAGGCAGCCTGGCCCTCTGCACCCTGGGTGGTAACTTTGTCCTCTGATCTTTGTGCAGTGACCCCACTGTCTGATCTCTGGGCAGTGACACATCCTCTGATCTTTAGACAGAGATCCCACAATATCAGTCACTGGACAGTGACCCCACCCTCTGATCATTAGGCAGTGACCTCGCCCTCTGTTCTCTTTGGAGTGACCACACTCTCAGGCCCGGACTGTGGCCTCACCTTTTGATCTCTGGGCAGTGACCCTACCCTCTGATCTTTGGTCAGTGACTACCCTCTCAGGCCTGGGCAGTGACCCCAACTCTGATTATTGGGCGGTGGCACCACACTTCAGGTCTGGGGAGTGATACTACCCTGTTATCTCTGGACAGTGACCTCACCTTCTGGTATCTGGGCAGTGACCTCGCCCTCTTTTCTCTTTGGAGTGACCACACTCTCAGGCCTGGACTGTGGCCTCACCCTTTGATCTCTGGGCAATGACCCCACCCTCTGATCTGTGTATAGTGACCCTGCCCTCTCAGGCCTGGACAGTGACCATACCCTCTGATCTCTGGGCACTGACCCCACCCTCTGATGTCTGGACAGTGACCACATCCTTTCAGGCCTGGATCAGCCCCACTACAGAGTTCAGGAGTGACCCGAACTCTCAGGCTTGGACCGTGAACCCACTCTCTGATCTGTGTGCAGTAACCCCACCTTCTCAGGCCTGCCCAGTGACCTCACCCTCTCTCTCTCTGGTTAGTTACACCTCCCCTTTGGCCTGGAGCCTGACCACACCCTCTGATCTTTGGGAATTGACCTTTCCCTCTCATATCAAGGTGCTGACCTTCCCCACCCTCTGATCTCAGGGCAATGACCTCACCCTCTGATCTCTGTGCACTGACTTCACTCTGATCTCTGGGCAGAGATCCCACCCTCTGATCTCTGGGTATTGACATTACCATCTGATCTCCGGGTAGTGACTCCACCATCTCAGGCCTGGACAATGACTCCACCTACTCAGGCCAGGGCAGCGACCCCATCTCTGATCTCTCATTAGTGACCGCACCCTCTCAGGACAGGAGAATGACCATACCCTTTGATCACTGGACATCCCACCTTCTGATCTCTGGGCAGTGACCCTACACCCTGATCTCTGGTCAGTGATCCCACCCTCTAATCTCTGGACAGTGACGACCCTCTGATCTCTGGGCAGAGATCCCACCCTCTGATCTCTAGACAGTGACCCTACCCTCTCAGGCCTGCACTGTGTCCTCACCCTCTGATGTTTTAGCAGTGATTCCCATAATCTCAGGACTAGACAGTCACCCCACCCTTTGATCTCTGGGCAGAGACTGATTTCTGGGCAGTGACCCCTCCCTCTAGACCTGCAGAGTGACCCCACTCTCTGATCTCTGGACAGTGACCCCACCCTCTCAGGCCTGTGCAGTGACCACACCCTCTGACTTCTGGGTAGTAATCCCACCCTCTGGACTCTGGGCAGTGACCTTATACTCTGATCTCTCGTCAATGACCCTACTCTGTTATCTCTGGGCAGTGACCCTACCTGCTGATCTCTGGGCACTGATCCTACCCTCTGATCTGTGAACAGTGACATCACCTTCTGATCTCTGGACAGTGACTGTACCCTCTGATCTCTGGGCAGATCCCACCTCTGACCTCTCGGCAGTGAACCCATGCTCTGATTTCTGAGTACTGACATCACCCTCTGATCTCTGGGCAGTGACCTCACTCTCTGATCTCTGGACAGTGACCCTCCCTCTGATCTCTAGGGTAAGATCACACCCTCTGATCTCAGGGCAGTAACCCAACCCTCTCAGGTCTGTGCAATGACCTCAGATTCTGACTTTGGTTAGCAACCCTCGCACTGCCTGCCTGGAGAGTGACCACACCCTCTAATATCAAGGCACTGACCCCACGCTCTGATCTCTGGGCAATGACCCCACCCTCTGATCTCTGGATATTGACATCACCGACTGATCTCCAGGTAGTGACTCCACCATCTCAGGCCTGGACAATGACCCCACCTACTCAGGCCAGGGCAGTGACCCCATCTCTGATCTCTCATTAGTGACTGCACCCTCTCAGGGCTAGAGAGTGAACATATCCTCTGATCACTGGACAGTGACCCCACCTTCTGATCTCTGGGCAGTGACCCTACCCTCTGATCT
The DNA here is from genome assembly GCF_055505025.1 of Bos grunniens. Lineage (NCBI taxonomy): Eukaryota > Metazoa > Chordata > Mammalia > Artiodactyla > Bovidae > Bos > Bos grunniens. The sequence goes on from NC_141194.1 coordinate 142,283,113, forward strand.
CTGGTCAGTAATCCCACCCTCTAATCTCTGGACAGTGACGACTCTCTGGTCTCTGGGCAGAGATCCCACCCCCTGATCTCTAGACAGTGACCCCACCCTCTCAGGCCTGGACAGTGTCCTCACCCTCTGATGTTTCAGCAGTGATCCCATACTCTCAGGACTAGACCGTGACCCCACCCTCTGATCTTTGGGCAGACAGCTCATCCTCTGATCTCTGTGCAGTGACCTCACCTTCTCATCTATCTCTGATGTCTCGGCAGTAACTCCACCCTCTCATGCCTGGGCAGTGACCTCACGCTCTGTTCTCTGCGGAGTGACCTCACACTGTCCGGCCTGATCTGTGACCTCACCATCTGATCTCTGGGCAGACACCTCACACTCTCATCTCTGGACAGTGACCCCACACTCTGATCTCTGAACAGTAACCCAAGCCTCTGATCTCTGGGCACAGATCCTACCCTCTGATATATGGACAGTGGCCCCACCCTCTCAGGCCTGGCCAGGGACCCGACCCTCTCAGGCCACGACAGTGACCCCATGTCTGATCTCTGGGGAGTAACCCCACCCTCTCAGGCCTATACAAGTGACAACACCCTCTGATTTCTGGGCAGGAATCCCACACTCTGGTGTCTGGGCAGTGACACTACACTCTGAACTGTGGGCAGTGACCCCACTGTCTGATCTCTGGGCAGTGACCTTAGCCTCTGATCTCTGGGCTCTGACCCTAACCTCTGATCTGTGGACAGTGACATCACCAGCTGATCTCTGGACAGTGACTCTACCCTCTGATCTCCGGGCAGATCCCACCTCTGATCTCTCGGCAGTGAACCCATGCTCTGATTTCTGGATACTGACATCACCCTCTGATCTCTGGGCAGTGACCCCACCCTATGATATCTGCGAAGTGACCCAACCCTCTGATCCCTGGGTAGTGACATCACCCTCTGATCTCTGGGCAGTTACCTCACCCTCTCAAGGCTGAACATGACTTCACCCTGTGATATCTGGGCACTGATCTCAGTTTCTCAGTCATGGAATTGACCCCACCCTCTCAGGCCTCTGCAGTGACCACACCCTCTGATTTCGGGGCAGGTATTCCACCCTCTGGTCTCTGGGCAGTGACATCACACTCTGATCTCTGTGCAGTGACCCCACCCTCTCAGGCCTGGACAGTGACCCCACCTTCACAGGCCTGGTCATTGACCACAGCAGTGACCTCACCCTTGGTCTCTGGTTAGTGACCCCTCCTCTCTGGCTTGGAGAGTGACCTCACCCTCTCAGATCAAGGCACTGATCTTACAATGTGGTCTCTGAGCATGGACCCACCCTCTGATCTCTGAGCAATGACCCCACCCTCTGATCTAAGGATAGTGACCCCAGCATCTGATCTCTGGATAGTGACCTCACCCTCTGATCTCTTGATATTGACCTAAACCTCTGATCTCTGGGCAGTTACCTCACCCTCTCAAGGCTGGACAAGACTTCACCCTGTGATCTCTGGGCACTGACCTCAGTCTCTCAGTCCTGGAAGTGACCCCACCCCCTCAGGCCTGTGTAGTGACCTCACCATCTGATCTGTTTGCATAGATGCCACCCTATTTTCTCTGGCAGTGACCCTACCATCTGAACTCTGGGCAGTGACCCCACTTTCTGGTCTCTGGGCAGTGACCCCACCCTCTGATCTATATGGATAGTGAACCTGCCCTCTGAGACCTGGACACTCACCCCAGCTTCTGATCTCTGGGCAGAGATCCCATCCTCTGATATCTGGACAGTGACCCTCCCTCTGATCTCTGCGGAAAGATCCAACCCTCTGATCTCTGGGCAGTAACCCCACCCTCTCAAGTCTGTGCAGTGACCTCACCCTCTGACTTTGGTTAGCAACCCCTGCACTGCATGTCTGGAGAGTGACCACACCTTCTAATATCAAGGCACTGACCTTACCCTCTGGTCTTTTTGCAGTGACCCCACCCTCTGATCTCTGGGCACTGACCCCCACTCTGATCTCTGGATATTGACATCACCGTCTGATCTCCAAGTAGTGACTCCACAGTCTCAGGCCTGGACCATGAACCCACCTACTCAGGCCAGGGCAGTGACCACATCTCTGATCTCTCATTAGTGACCACACCCTCTCAGGACTGGAGAGTGACCATACCCTCTGATCACTGGACCGTGACCCCACCTTCTGATCTCTGGACAGTGATCCCACCCTCTAATCTCTGGATAGTGAGGACTCTCTGATCTCTGGGCAGAGTCCCACCCCCTGATCTCTAGACAGCGACCCCACCCTCTCAAGCCTGGACACTGTCCTCACCCTCTGATGTTTTAGCAGTGATTCCCATACTCTCAGGACTAGACAGTGACCCCACCCTTTGATCTCTGGGCAGACAGCTCATCCTCTGATCTCTGTGCAGTGACCTCACCTTCTCATCTATCTCTGATGTCTCGGCAGTAGCCCCACCCTCTCAGGCTCAGCAGTGATCTCACGCTCTGTTCTCTGTGGAGTGACCTCATGCTCTCAGGCCCGATCTGTGACCTCACCATCTGAGCTCTGGGCAGTGACTTCACCCTCTCAGGCTTGGACAGTGTCGTCACCCTCTGATGTTTTAGCAGTGACCTATGCTCTCAGGACTAGACCATGACCCCACCCTCTGATCTTTGGGCAGACACCTCACACTCTCATCTCTGGACAGTGACCCCACACTCTGATCAGTGAACAATGACCCCAGCCTCTGATCTCTGGGCACAGATCCCACTCTCTGATCTATGGACAGTGATCCCACCCTCTCAGGCCTGACAGTGACCCCACACTCTCAGGCCAGGACAGTGATCCTATCTCTGATCTCTAGGGAGTAACCCCACCCTCTCAGGCCTGTACAGTGGCCACACCCTCTGATTTTGGGGCAGGAATCCCACCTTCTGGTCTCTGGGGAGTGACACTACCCTCTGATCTCTGGGCAGATCCCACCTCTCATCTCTGGGCAGTGAACCCATGCTCTGATCTCTGGGCACTGACCCCACCCTCTCATCTCTGGACAGTGACCTCATACTCAGAACTCTGAGTAGTGAATTCAGCCTCTGATCTCTGTGCAGTGACCCCGTCCTCTCAGATCTAGACAGTGGTCTTAACCTCCAATGTTTTAACAGTGAACCGGAGACCAGACAAGACAGTGACCCAACCCTCTGATCTCTTGAAAGTGACCCCAGCCTCTGATCTCTGGGCATTGACCCCGCCCTCTCAGGTCTGGACAGTGACCTCACCATCCCAGGCCTGGACAGTGACCCCAGCAGTGACCTCATCCTTTGTCTCTGGTTAGTGACCCCTCCCATATGGCTTGGAGAGTGACCATACCCTCTGATCTTTGGGAAGTGACCTCACCCTCTCATATCAAGGCACTGATCTTACCCTGTGGTCTCTGGGTAGTAACCCCACCCTTTGATCTCGGCTCAATGACCTCAGCCTCTGATCTCTGAGCATTGACCCCACCCTCTGATCTAAGGATACTGACCCAAGCCTCTGATCCCTGGGTAGTGACATCACCCTCTGATCTCTGTGCAGTGACCCCATCCTCTCAGACATGGACAGAGACCCCAGCTGCTGATCTCTAGGCAGTGACCTCACCCTGTCAAAGTTGGACATGACTTCACCCTGTGAACTCTGGGAACTGACCTCAGTCACTCAGCCTTGGAAGTGACCCCACTGCCTCAGACCTGTGCAGTTGACCTCACCTGATCTGTGTGCAGAGATCCCACCCTCTGATCTCTGGACAGTGACCCTGCCCTCTCTGACCTGGACACTCACCCCACCTTCTGATCTGTGGGCAGAGATCCCACCCAATGATCTCTGCACATTGACCCCACCCTCTCAGACATGGACAGTGACCTCATTCTGTGATCTCTGGACAGTGACCCTCCCTCTGATCTCTGGGAAAAGAACCCACCCTCTGATCTCTGGGCAGTAACCCCACCCTCTGAGGTCTGTGCAGTGTCCTCACCGTCTGACTTCGGTTAGCAAACCGCCCCCCCCACCCCAATGCATGCTTGGAGAGTGACCACACCCTCTAATATCAAGGCACTGTCCTTACCTTCTGATCTCTTCGCAGTGACCCCACACTCTGATCTCTGTGCACTGACCCCTCTCTGATCTCTGGGCAGAGATCCCACCCTCTGATCTCTGGATATTGATATCACCAACTGATCTCCAGGTAGTGACTCCACCATCTCATGCCTGGACAGCGACCCCACCTACTCAGGCCAGGGCAGTGACCCCATCTCTGATCACTCAGTAGTGACTGCACCCTCTCAGGACTAGAGAGTGAACATACCTTCTGATCACTGGACAGTGACCCTACCCTCTGATCTCTAGTCAGTGATCCCACTCTCTAATCTTGGGCCAGTGACGACCCTCTGATCTCTAGACACTGACCCCACCCTCTCAGGCCTGGACAGTGTCCTCACCCTCTGATGTTTTAGCAGTGATCCCATACTCTCAGGACTAGACAGTGACCCCATCCTTTGATCTCTGGGCAGACAGCTCATCCTCTGATCTCTGTGCAGTGACCTCACCTTCTCATCTATCTCTGATGTCTGGGCAGTAACCCCACCCTTTCATGCCTGGCCAGTGACCTCACGCTCTGTTCTCTGTGGAGTGACCTCACACTGTCAGGCCTGATCTGTGACCTCACCATCTGATCTCTGGGCAGCGACCTCACCCTCTGATGTTTCACAGTCACCCATACTCTCAGGACTAGACTGTGACCCCACCCTCTGATCTTTGGGCAGACACCTCACCCTCTGATCTCTGGACAGTGACCCCACACTCTCAGGCCAGGACAGTGACCCCATCTCTGACCTCTGGGGAGTAACCCCACACATTCAGGCCTGTGCAGTGACCACACCCTCTGATTTCTGGGAAGGAATCCCACCCTCTGCTCTCTGGGCAGTGACATTACCCTCTGAACTCTGGGCAGTGACCCCGCTTTCTGATCTCTGGGCAGTGACCCTAGCCTCTGATCTCTGGGCTCTGATGCTAGCCTCTGATCTGTGGAAAGTGACATCACCATCTGATCTCTGGAAAGTGACTCTACCCTCTGATCTCTGGGAAGATCCCATCTCTGATCTCCAGGCAGTGAACCCATGCTCTGATCTCTGGGTACTGACATCACCCTCTGATCTCTGGGCAGTGACCTCGCCCTATATTTCTGGGCAGTGAACCCCCTCCAGTCTCTGGGCAGTGACCCCAGCCTCTGATCTCTGGGCACTGACCCCCACCCTCTCATCTCTGGACAGTGACGTCATCTCAGAACTCTGAGTAGCGACCCCACCCTCTGATCTCTGTGCAGTGACCCCACCTTCTCAGACCTGGACAGTGGCCTTACCCTCCGATACTTTAAAAGTGATTCGGAGACAAGACAGTGACCCAACCCTCTGATCTTTGGATAGTGACTCCAGCCTCTGATCTCTGGGCAGTGACACCACCCTCTCAGGCCTGGACAGTGACCCCAGCAATGACCTCACTCTCTGTCTCTGGTTAGTGACCCCTCCCCTCTGGCTTGGAGAGTGACCACACCCTCTCATCTTTGGGAATTGACCTCACCTTCTGATCTGTGTGCAGAGATCCCACCCTCTGATCTCTGCACAGTGAACCTGCCCTCTCAGACCTGGACTCTGACCCCACCTTCTGAGCTCTGGGCAGAGATCCCACCCTCTGATATCTGGACAATGATCCTACCCTCTCAGAGCTGGACAGTGACCTCATACTCTGATCTCTGGGCACTGACCCTCCCTCTGATCTCTGGGGAAAGATCCCACCCTCTGAACTCTGGACAGTATCCCCACCTTCTCAGGTCTGTGCAGTGACCTCACCCTCTGACTTTTGTTAGGAACCTCCACACTGCATGCCTGGAGAGTGACCACACCCTCTAATATCAAGGGACTGACCTTACCCTCTGATCTCTGGGCAATGACCTCACCTTCTGATCTCTCTGCACTGACCCCTACTCTGATCTCTGGGCAGAGATCCCACCCTCTGATCTCTGGATATTGACATCACCATCTGATCTCTGGGTAGTGACTCCACCATCTCATGCCTGGACAGCGACCCCACCTACTCAGGCCAGGGCAGTGACCCCATCTCTGATCACTCATTAGTGACCGCGCCCTCTCAGGACTAGAGAGTGACCCTACCCTCTGATCTCTAGTCAGTGATCCCACCCTCTAATCTCGGGCCAGTGACGACCCTCTGATCTCTGAGCAGAAATCCCACCCTCTGATCTCTAGACAGTGACCCCACCCTCTCAGGCCTGGACAGTGTCTTCACCCTCTGATGTTTTAGCAGTGACCCATACTCTCAGGAGTAGACTGTGATCCCACCCTCTGATCTTTGGGCAGACACCTCACCCTCTGATCTCTAGACAGTGACCCTGCACTCTGAACTCTGAACAGTGACCCCAGCCTCTTATCTCTGGGCACAGATCCTACCCTCTGATTTATGGACAGTGATCCCACCCTCTCAGGCCTGGACAGTGACCCCACCATCCCAGGCCTGGACAGTGACCCCAGCAGTGAACTCACTCTCTGTCTCTGTTTAGTGACCCCCTCCCCTCTGGCTTGGAGAGTGACCATACACTGTGATCTTTGGGAAGTAACCTCACCCTCTCATATCAAGGCACTGACCTTACCCTGTGGTCTGGGGCAGTCACCCCACCCTCTGATCTCTGGGCAATGACCTCAGTCTCTGATCTCTGGGCAGTTACCTCACCCTGTCATGGCTGGACGTGACTTGACCCTCTGGTCTCTTTTCAGTGACCTCAGTCACTCAGGTCTGGCAATGACCCCACCCTCTGATCTCTTGATAGTGACATCACCCTCTGATCTCTGAACAGTGACATCACCCGATGATTTCTGGGCAGAGACTGATCTCTGTGCACATATCCCGCCATCTGATATCTGGATAGTGATATCACCCTCTGATCTCTTGATATTGACATCACCCTCCGATCTCTGAACAGTGACATCACCCGATGATTTCTGGGCAGAGCTGATCTCTGGGCAGATATCCCGCCCTCTGATCTCTGGATAATGACACACCATCTGATCTCAAGGCAGTGACCTCACCAACTCAGGCCTGGACAATAAGCCACCTACTTGGGCCAGGGAGGTGACCCAGTCTCTGACCTCTGGACAATGACCCTACTCTGTTATCTCTGGGCAGTGACCAACCCTCTGATCTGTGAACAGTGACATCACCTTCTGATCTCTGGACAGTGACTCTACCCTCTGATCTCTGGGCAGATCCCACCTCTGATCTCTGGGCAGTGACCCCACCCTCTGAACTCTGGGAAATGACCTCACCCTCTGATCTCTAAGCATTGACCCCACCCTCTGATCTAAGGATAGTGACATCACCTTCTGATCTCTGAACAGTGACTTCACCCGATGATTTCTGGGCAGAGACAGATCTCTGGGCAGATATCCCGCCCTCTGATCTCTGGATAATGACACACCATCTCATCTCAAGGCAGTGACCTCACCAACTCAGGCCTGGACAATAAGCCACCTACTCGGGCCAGGGAGGTGACCCAGTCTCTGATCTCTGGGCAGTAACCCCACCCTCTCAGACCTGGGCAGTGACCTCACCCTCTCAGGCCAGGACAGTGACCCCACCTCTTATCTCTGGTTAGTGACTGCACCCTCTCAGGACTGGAGAGTGACCACACCCTCTGATCTCTGGGTGCTGACCTCAGTCTCTCAGTCCTGGAAGTGACCCCACCCCCTCAGGCCTGTGCAGTGACCTCACCTTCTGATCTGTATGCAGAGATCCCACCGTCTGATCTCTGGACAGTGACCCTGCCCTCTCAGACCTGGACAGTGACCCCACCTTCTCATCTCTGGGCAGAGATCCCACCCTCTCACGGCTGGACGTGACTTCACCCTCACTCTCTCAGATCTGGCCATGATCCCACCCCTCAGGCCTGTGCAGTAACCTCACCCTCTGATCTCTGGGGAAAGATCCCACCCTCTGATCTCTGGACAGTGACCACATCCTCTCAGGCCTGGACTCTGCCCCCACACTCTGGTCTTTTGGAAGTCACCCTGAACTCTCAGGCTTGAACTGTGACCCCACCCTCTGATATCTGGGCAGGTATCTCATCCTCTGATCTCCAGATAGTGACAGCATTCTGTGATCTGGGCTTTGACCTCACCCTTTCAGGCCTGGAGAGTGACCTCACCCTCTGATATCTGGGCACTGACCTCAGCCTCTGATCTCTGGGCAGTGACCCCACCCTCTCAGGCTTGGGCAGTGACCCCACCCTCTGATCTCTGGGCAGAGATCATACCCTCTGTTCTCTGGATGGTTACCCTGCCCTCTAGGCCTGGACAGTGCCCCACCCTCTGATCTTTGAGCAGTCACACCACCCTCTCAAGCCTGGGATTTATCCACATGCTCTAGGCCTGGGCTATGACTCTACCCTCTGATCTTTGGGCAGAGACCGATTTCTGGGCAGTGACCCCTCCCTCTCAGACCTGGACAGTGACCCCAGCCTCTGATCTCTGGGCAGTTACCTCAATCTCCGATCTCTGGGCACAGATCCCACCCTCTGATCTCCGCACAGTGACCCCACCTTCTCAGGCCAGGGCAGTGACCCCATCTGTGATCTCTTGGCAGTAACCCCACTCTCTCTGGCCTGTGCAGTGACCTCACCCTCTGACTTTGGTTAGCACCCCCCCACCCCATGCCTGGAGAGGACCACACCCTCTGGTCTTTGGGAAGTGACCTCACCCTCTGATACCTAGGCACTGACCTTACCCTCTGATCTCTGGGCAGAGAGCCCATCCTCTGATCTCTGGATATTGACATCACAGTCTGATCTCTGGGCAGTGACTCCACCATCTCAGGCCTAGATAATGACCCCACCTACTCGGGCCAGGGCAGTGACCCCATCTCTGATCTTTCATTAGTGAGCACACTCTCAGGACTGGACAGTGACCCTACCCTCTGATCTCTGGGCAATGACCTCACCCTCTGATCTCTGGGCAGTTACCTCACTCTCTAAAGGCTGGACATGACTTCACCCTGTGATCTCTGGGCACTGACCTCAGTCTCTCTGTCCTGGAAGTGACCTCCCCCCTCAGGCCTGTGCAGTGACCTCACCCTCTGATCTCTGGGGAAAGATCCCACCCTCTGATCTCTGGACAGTGACCGCATCCTCTCAGGCCTGGACTATGCTCCCACACTCTGGTCTTTTGGAAGTCACCCTGAACTCTTAGGCTTGAACTGTGACCCCACCCTCTGATATCTGGGCAGGTATCTCATCCTCTGATCTCCAGATAGTGACAGCATTCTGTGATCTGGGCTCTGACCTCACCGTCTCAGGCCTGGAGAGTGACCTCACCCTCTGATATCTGGGCACTGACCTCAGCCTCTGATCTCTGGGAAGTGACCCCACCCTCTCAGGCTTGGGCAGTGACCCCACCCTCTGATCTCTGGGTAGAGATCCCACGCTCTCAGGCCTGGGAAGTGACCCTGTTCTGAATCCCTGATGCCTGCCCCAGTCTCATGGACTCTGGTGGCGGCCCCATCCACTAGCCCTGACTAGCAGCCCCATACCCTCCTTCACTAACTTTGAGCCCACCTGCTCACACCTGGTCAGTGGCACTGCCCACTAAAACCACATCTTTGGCTCTGGTGTCTGCATCCATGGCTCTTCCAGTTATTCTTCCTTCATGTGTTCCTCTCTATTCCTTCGAGGCCAGATTGAGCTGTAAAATTCTCAAAAACTCTGTCAGCCTCCCTGCAATTCACAGAAGTCCATGCCATTGGTAAAGGGGTTTATCCACAGAGCTCAACTGGACAACTACATCTCTATTCCTAGCTTCTGCTGGTGTGGTTGATTGGATCCTAAAGTCATACTCATAACCTCTTATTAAAGATTGTCCAGCCACACCTTTGTTGTTCTCTTCAGAGTGACCTTTCTCATTTTTTGCAATGTGGTTAGGCTGAGAATGTTTCAAATCTTCAAATTCTGATTCCTTTCTGCTTAACAGTGTGTTCCTTAATTTATCTCTATCCTCTCTCTTCGTCTTATAAGCATTAAGGAGAAACTATACTACAACCTTTTACACCTTGCAAGGAAATTTCCTTAGCTAAATGGGGTCGCTAAGAGTTGGACACGACTGAGCGACTTCACTTTCACTTTTCACTTTCATGCATTAGAGAAGGAAATGGCAACCCACTCCAGTATTCTTGCCTGGAGAATCCCAGGGATGGGGGAGCCTGGTGGGCTTCCGTCTATGGAGTCATACAGAGTCGGACACGACTAAAGTGACTTAGCAGCAGCAGCAGCAGCAGCAGTACCAGTCACTTTAGTCATGTTTAACTCTTGGTGACCCTGTGGACTGTAGCCCACCAGGCTCCTTTGTCCATGGGATTCTCCAGGAAAGAATACTGGAGTGGGTTGCCATCCCCTTCTGCAGGGGATCTTCCTGATCCACGGATTGAACTTGGGTATCTTATATTGCAGGCAGATTGTTTACCGTCTGAGCCACCGGGCAAGAACCTCTCGAAAAGCACCTTTAATATTAATATTTCAAGCAAAATTCTCTTTGAGGCAATTTAGGCTTCTTCTATCACGAACCTCAAAATTCTTCTAGCATCTACCCATTTGTGTTTGTAGTCAGTCGCTAAGTCATGTCCAACTCTTTGTGACCCCATGAATTGCAGTCCACCAGGCTCCTCTGTCCGTAGAGTTTTCCAGGCAATAATACTGGATAAGTTTGTGCCATTTGGGGATAAAGGAATGGCAAATCACTTAAGTATTCTTGCCTTGAGAACCCCACGAACAGTATGAAAAGGCAAAAAGATAAGACACTGAATGATGAACTCCCCAGGTCGGTAGGTGCCCAATATGTTACAGGAGATCAGTGGAGAAAGAACTCCAGAAAGAATGAAGATATGGAGCCAAAGCAAAAACAACAGCCAGCTGTGGATGTGACTGGTGATGGAAGTAAAGTCCAATGCTGTAAAGAGCAATACTGCATAGGAACCTGGAATGTTAGGTCCATGAATCAAGGAAAATTGGAAGTGATCAAACAGGAGATGGCAAGAGTGAACATTGACATTTTAAGAATCAGCAAACTAAAATGGACTGGAATGGGTGAATTTAACTCAGATAACTTTTATATCTACTATGGTGGGCAAGAATCCCTTAGAAGAAATGGAGTAGCCATCATGGTCAACAAAAGAGCCTGAAATGCAGTACTTGGATGCAATCTCAAAAATGACAGAATGATCTCTGTTCGTTTCCAAGGCAAACCATTCAATATCACAGTGATCCAAGTCTATGCCCCAACCAGTAATGCTGAAGAAGCTGAAGTGGAATGATTCTATGAAGATCTATAAGAACTTCCAGAACTAACACCCAAAAAAGATGTCCATTACATTATAGGGGACTGGAATGCAAAAGTGGGAAGTCAAGAAATACCTGGAGTAACAGGCAAATTTGGCCTTGGAGTACAGAATGAAGCAGGGCAAAGGCTAATAGAGTTTTTTCAAGAGAACACACTGGTCATAGCAAACACCCTCTTCCAACAACACAAGAGAAGACTCTACACATGGACATCACCACATGGTCAATACCAAAATCAGATTGATTATATTCTTTGCAGCCAAAGATGGAGAAGCTCTATACAGTCAGCAAAAACAAGACTGGGAGCTGACTGTGGCTCAGATCATGAATTCCTTGTTGCCAAATTCAGACTTAAATTGAAGAAAGTAGGGAAAACCACTAGACCATTCAGGTATGACCTAAATCAAATCCCTTATGATTATACAGTGGAAGTGACAAATAGATTCAAGGGATTAGGTCTGATAGAGTGCCTGAAGAACTATGGATGGAGGTTCATGACATTGTACAGGAGGCAGTGATCAGGACCATTACCAAAAAAAAAAAAAAAAAAGAAATGCAAAAAGGAAAAATGGCTGTCTGAGGAGGCCTTACAAGTAGCTGTGAAAAGCCAAGAAGTGAAAGACAAAGGAGAAAAGGAAAGATACACCCATTTGAATGCAGAGTTCTAAAGAATAGCAAGGAGAGATAAGAAAGCCTTCCTCAGTGATCAATGCAAAGAAATAGAGGAAAACAATAGAATGGGAAAGACTAGAGATCTCTTCAAGAAAATTAGAAATACCAAGGGGACATGTCATGAAAAGATGGGCACAATAAAGGACACATATGGTATGGACCTAATAGAAGCAGAAGATATTAAGAAGACATGGCAAGAATACACAGAAGAAGTATACAAAAAAATCTTATGACCCAGATAACCACGATGGTGTGATCACCTAGAGCCAGACATCCTGGAATGTGAAGTCAAGTGGGCCTTAGGAAGCATCACTATGAACAAAGCTAGTGGAAGTGATGGAATTCCAGTTGAGCTATTTCAAATCCTGAAAGATGATGCTGTGAAAGTGCTGCACTCAATATGCCAGCAAATTTGGAAAACTCAGCAGTGGCCACAGGACTGGAAAAGGTCAGTTTTCATTCCAATCCCAAAGAAAGGCAATGCCAAAGAATGCTCAAACTACCGCACAATTGAAACTCATCTCACACACTAGCAAAGTAATGTTCAAAATTCTCCAAGCCAGGCTTCAACAGTACATGAATCATGAACTTCCAGATGTTCAAGCTGGATTTTAAAAAAGGCAGAGGAACCAGAGATCAAAGTGTCAACATCCACTGGATCATTGAAAAAGCAAGAGAGTTCCAGAAAAACATCTACTTCTGCTTTATTGACTATACAACGGCCAAAGCCGTTGACTATATGGATCAGAATGAACTGTGGAAAATTGTGAAAGAGATGGGAATACCAGACCACCTGACCTGCCTCCTGAGAAATCTGTATTCAGGTCAAGAAGCAACAGTTAGAACTGAACATGGAACAACAGACTGGTTCCGAATTGGGAAATGAATACATCAAGGGTGTATATTGTCACCCTACTTTTTAAACTTAAATACAGAGTACATCATGAGAAACACTGGGCTGGATGAAGCACAAGCTAGAATCAAGATTGCCAGGAGAAATATCAATAACCTCAGATATGCAGATGACACCACCCTTAGGGCAAAAAGTGAAGAGGAACTGAAGAGCCTCTTGTTGAAAGTGAAAGAAGAGAGTGAAAAAGTTGGCTTAAAAGTCAACATTCAGAAAATTAAGATCACAGCATCTGGTCCCACCCCTTCATGGCAAATAGATGGAGAAACAATGGAAACAGTGACAGACTTTATTTTTGGGGGCTCCAAAATCACTGCATATGGTGACTGCAGCCATGAAATTAAAAGACACTTACTTCTTGGAAGAACAGTTATGACAACCTACAGAGCATATTAAAAAGCAGAGACATTACTTTGCCAGCAAAGGCCCATCTAGTCAAAGCTTTGGTCTTTCCAGTAGTCATGTACAGATGTGAGAGTTGGACTATAAAGAAGGCTGAGCACTGAAGAACTGATACTTTTAAACCGTGCTGTTGGAGAAGACACTTGAGAGTCCCTTGAACAGCAAGGAGATCTAACCAGTCGATGCTAAAGGAAATCAGTCCTGAATATTCATTGGAAAGACTGATGTTGAAGCTGAAACTCCAATATTTTGGCCACCTGATGCAGAGAACTAACTCATTTGAAAAGACTCTGATGCTGAGAATGATTGAAGGTGGGAGAAGAAGGGGTCGATTAAGGATGGGATGGTTGGATGGCATCACTGACTCTGGACATGAGTTTGAGGAAGCTCTGGGAGTTCGTGATGGACAGGGAAGCCTGGTGTGCTGCAGTCCATGGGGTCACAAAGAGTCGGACATGACTGAGTGACTCAACTGAACTGAACTGAACTTCCATGGGATCTTCCCTACCCATGAATTGAGCCCACGTCTCCTGCATTGGCAGGTGGATTCTTTGCCACTGAGCTACCTGGGAAGCCCTCATCTACCCACTGAAAGTGGAAGTGAAGTCATGTCCGACTCTTCGTGACCCCATGGACTGCAGCCTACCAGGCTCTTCCGCCCATGGGATGTTCCAGGCAAGAGTACTGGAGTGCCTTGCCATTTCCTTCTCCAGGGGATCTTCTCAACCCATGGATCAAACCCAGCTCTGCCACATTGTGGGGAGATGCTTTACTGTCTGAGCCACCAGGGAAGTCCTCAAATCTACCCACTACTCAGTTCCAATTTTTAAGACATTTAAAATTTAGGGTGAAATTTTAAGGTATTTGTTATAGCCATACAGTATCCCACTTGCCAATACCAAAATTGGTGATAGTGTTCTAGAACTGCCTTAACAGAGTACTGAAAGGCGGGTGGCTTAAAGCAACAGAAATGTATTGTCTCAGTCCTGGAGGCTGGAAGTCTGAAATTAAGGTGTCAGTAGGGCCATGCCCCCTCTGAGTCTGCAGAGGGCTCCTTCTCTGCCTTTGCTTGGCTTCTGGGGATTTTCCAGCAGTCTTTGGTATCCCTTGGCTTTCAAGTGAGTGACGCTAATCTCTGCCTTCATCATCACCTGACATTCTCCCTTTACATGTGTCTCTTCACACAAACTATTGCAGTATAGCTGATTTGCAATGTTATGTTAGTTTGAGGTGTACAACACAGTGATTCAACCTTATTGGATGTCTTCTTTAAAAAAAAAAAAAAAACAATTTATTTATTTTAATTGGAGGCTAATAAATTTACAATACTGTAGTGGTTTTCGCCAAACATCGACATGAACCAGCCACAGGCGCACATGTGTTCCCCATCCAGAATCCCCCTCCCACCTCCTTCCCCATCCCGTCCCTCAGGGTCATCCCAGTGCACCAGCCCCGAGCACCCTGTCTTACGCATCAAACCTGGACCGGCGATCCACTTCACATATGATAATATACACGTTTCAACACTACCTTCTCAAATCATCCCACCCTCGCCTTCTCCCACAGAGCCGAAAAAACTGTTCTTTACATCTGTGTCTCTTTTGGTGTCTCACATATAGGGTCATCATCACCATCTTTCTAAATTCCATATATATGCATTAGTATACTGTATTGGTGTTTTTCTTTCTGACTTACTTCACTGTATAATAGGCTCCAGTTTCATCCTTCTCATTAGAACTGATTCAAATGCATTATTTTTAATGGCTGAGTAATATTCCATTGTGTATATGTACCACAGCTTTCTTATCCATTCATCTGCCGATGGACATCTAGGTTGCTTCCATGTCCTGGCTATTGTAAACAGTGCTATGATGAACATTGGGATACACATGTCTCTTTCAATTCTGGTTTCCTTGGTGTGTATGTCCAGCACTGGGATTGCTGGGTCATATGGCAGTTCTATTTCCAGTTTTTTAAGGAATCCCCACACTGTTCTCCATAGTGGCTGTACTAGTTTGCATTCCCACCAACAGTGTAAGAGGGTTCCTTTTTCTCCACACCCTCTCCAGCATTTATTGTTTGTAGACTTTTTGATAGCAGCCATTCTGATTGGCGTGAGATAGTACCTCATTGTGATTTTGATTTGCATTTCTCTGATAATGAGTGATGTTGAGCATCTTTTCATGTGTTTGTTAGCCATCTGTATGTCTTGTTTGGAGAAAGACATACTCTGTTTAGTTCTTTGGCCCATTTTTTGACAGGCTTGTTTATTTTTATGGAATTGAGCTGCATGAGTTGCTTGTATATTTTTGAGATTAATTCTTTGTCAGTTGTCTCTTTTCCTATTATTTTCTCCCATTCTGAAGGCCATCTTTTCACCTTGCTTAGAGCTTCCTTCATTGTGCAAAAGCTTTTAATTTTAATTAGGTCCCATTTGTTTATTTTTGCTTTTATTTCCATTACTCTGGGAGCTGGGTCATAGAGGATACTCCTGTGATTTATGTCAGAGAGTGTTTTGCCTATGTTTTCCTCTAGGAGTTTTATAATTTCTGGTCTTACGTTTAGATCTTTAATCCATTTTGAGTTTATTTTTGTGTATGGTGTTAGAAATTGTTCTAGTTTCATTCTTTTACACGTGGTTGACCCCTTTTCCCAGCACCACTGGTTAAAGAGATTGTCTTTTCTCCATTGTATTGGGCGTCTTCTTCTAAGGGCATCTGTTATGTTGGATTAGAAACCCACTAACCCAGGTGGCACTAGTGGTAAAGAACCTGCCATCCAATGCAGGAGACATGAGAGACATGGGTTCAATCCCTGGATTGGGAAGATCCCCTGGAGAAGGAAATGGCAACCCACTGCAGTATTCTTGCCTGGAGAATCCCATGGACAGAGGAGCCTGGCAGGCTATAGTTCATGGGGTCACAAAGAGTTGGACACAACAAAGTGACTAACACTTTCACTACTCCAATATGGCTTCATCTTAGCTAATCACACCTGCAGTGCTCTGAGGAACTACGGGCTAGGACTTAATTGTATCTGTTTTTGGAGGGGGGACACAACTTAAGCCATAACAGAGCCTAAACAAGGTGAGGAAGGTCTCCTTGTGTATGGGTGGCCTGCCACAGAGAGTCAGAGCTGGAGCAAGGTGAGGAAGGTGTCCACACATGTAGGTGGCATGGTGTGGGTGTTGGATCTTGAGCAGTGTGAGTGGGGCATCTACGACATGAAAAGTCTGTGAGAGGTGTGTTGGCTTTCTGAGCCTGAACAGGGTAAGCAAGGCTGTGCTCTAGGTGGGGGTGTTTGGGGAGGAGTCTAATAGGGATTGTCAGAACATGATGGAGTCATCATGCAGGAAAGTCATCCGTGCAGGAGGGATGAACTAGCTTGGAGTGCTGGAGCCCAAGCAAGGTGAGGAAGGCGACTATGTGTGTGACAGCCTGACATGGGTTGTCAGTCATCATGGGACATTATTGAGTCTACTGGCAGAGCTTGAGGTCTGAAAATTTTATGGTTGTATTCTGCTTGGGCTTCCCTGGTGGCTCAAATGGTAAAGAATGTGCCTGCGATGCGGGAGACCTGGATTCAGTCCCTGGGTCAGGACGATCCCCTGGAGGAGGGCATGGCAACCCACTCCAGTATTCTTGGACTTCCCTGGTGGCTCAGACAATAAAGAATCTGCCTGCAATGTGAGAGACCTGGGTTCGATCGCTGGGTCAGGAAGATCCCCTGGAGGAGGGCATGGCAACCCTCTCCAGTATTCTTGCCTGGAGAATCCTCTTGGACAGAGGTGACTGGCGGGCTACAGTCCATGGGGTCACAAAGAGTCAGATATGACTGAGTGAGTCAGCACAGCACAGCACGTTCTGCTTATGTAGGGAAATGTCTTTGTTTATATTAAATACTAAAGAATTGGGGGCATCAAATCAGCAACTAAAAAAATAAAATCTCTTTGGGAATTCCCTGTTAGTCCAGTGGTTAGGACTCAGTGGTCTCAATGTCAGGGCCCCAGGTTCAATCCCTGGTCCCGGAACTAAGATTCCACAAGCCATGAGGCCAGGAAAAAAAGCTCTTCTAACTATACTTGTAACTTTTCTGTAAGTTTTAAAATAGAAAATAATTAAAAACTCTGAAATACATATGGCAGCATGTTATCATTCTAGAGATCTCGGTGGTGTATACTATATATGTTATGGTATATTATTGTGATATCTCTAGTTTTCTAGCTGATTATAATACTTCAAAGTAAAAATATTCAAAAACGAAAGGTGATACATGCTTAGTATAGAAAACAATAAAGGAAATCATTCATGAGCTCATTGCCCAAAGACAGTGTTAACACTGTGTATATTTCGTTTATGTTGAAAAAAGACAATCATAAAAGTAACTTGAACTTGGTGGTATAAGCATCTGAAGGTCAGGTGATTTTTTTAAGGTTAAAATCAGAGAGTTCCATTTTTTTCTCACTTTTAGAGGAAAATTGGAAATTCCTCAAGTTAATGTGGGAATGTGTGTTAGTCTCTCAGTCTCGTCCGACTCTTTGTGACCCCATGGACTGCAGCCCTCCAGGCTCTTCTGTCCATGGGATTCTCCAGGCAAGAATACTGGAGTGGGTTGCCATTTCCTTCTCCATAATATGGAAGCCTTAGGAATCAATGAACTAAAATGGACTGGAATGGGTGAATTTAACTCAGATGACCATTATATCTACTACTATGGGCAGGAATCCCTTAGAAGAAATGGAGTAGCCATCATGGTCAACAAAAGAGTCTGAAATGCAGTACTTGGATGCAATCTCAAAAATGACAGAATGATCTGTGTTCGTTTCCAAGGCAAACCATTCAGTATCACAGTAATCCAAGTCTATGCTCCAACCAGTAATGCTGAAGAAGCTGAAGTTGAATGGTTCTATGAAGACCTACAAGACCTTTTAGAACTAACACCCAAAAAAGATGTCCTTTTCATTATAGGGGACCGAAATGCAAAAGTAGGAAGTCAAGAAACACCTGGAGTAACGGGCAAATTTGGCCTTGGAATACGGAATGAAGCAGGGCAAAGGCTAATAGAGTTTTGTCAAGAGAACACACTGGTCATAGCAAACACCCTCTTCCAACAACACAAGAGAAGACTCTACACATGGATATCACCACATGGTCAACACCGAAATCAGACTGATTATATTCTTTGCAGCCAAAGATGGAGAAGCTCTATACAGTCAGCAAAAACAAGACTGGGAGCAGACTGTGGCTCAGACCATGAACTCCTTATTGCCAAATTTAGACTTAAATTGAAGAAAGTAGGAAAAACCACTAGACCATTCAGGTATGACCTAAATCAAATCCCTTATGATTATACAGTGGAAATGAGAAATAGATTCAAAGGACTAGATCTGATAGACAGAAGGCCTGATGAACTATGGAATGAGGTTTGTGACATTGTACAGGAGACAGGGATCAAGACCATCCCCATGGGAAAGAAATGCAAAAAAGCAAAACGGCTGTCTGGGGAGGCCTTACAAATAGCTGTGAAAAAAAAAGAGAAGTGAAAAGCAAAGGAGAAAAGGAAAGATATAAGCATCTGAATGCAGAGTTCCAAAGAATAGCAAGAAGAGATAAGAAAGCCTTCCTCAGCAATCAATGCAAACAAATAGAGGAAAACAACAGAATGGGAAAGACTAGAGAGCTCTTCAAGAAAATTAGAGATACCAAGGGAACATTTCATGCAGAGATGGTCACAACAAAGGACAGAAATGGTATGGACCTAACAGAAGCAGAAGATATTAAGAAGAGGTGGCAAGAATACACAGAAGAACTGTACTAAAAAGATCTTCGTGACCCAGATAATCACGATGGTGTGATCACTCACCTAGAGCCAGACATCCTGGAATGTGAAGTCAAGTGGGCCTTAGAAAGCATCCCTATGAACAAAGCTAGTTGAGGTGATGGAATCCAGTTGAGCTATTTCAAATCCTCAAAGATGATGCTGTGAAAGTGCTGCACTCAATATGCCAGCAAATTTGGAAAACTCAGCAGTGGCCACAGGACTGGAAAAGGTCAGTTTTCACTCCAATCCCAAAGAAAGGCAATGCCAAAGAATGCTCAAACTACCGCACAATTGCACTCATCTCACACACTAGTAAAGTAGTGCTCAACATTCTCCAAGCCAGGCTTCAGCAATACGTGAACTATGAACTTCCAGATGTTCAAGCTGGTTTTAGAAAAGGCAGAGAAACCAGAGATCAAATTGCCAACATCCTCTGGATCATCAAAAAAGCGAGAGAGTTCCAGAAAAACATCTATTTCTGCTTTATTGACTATGCCAAAGCCTTTGACTGTGTGGATCACAATAAACTGTGGAAAATTCTGAAAGAGATGGGAATACCAGACCACCAGACCTGCCTCTTGAGAAACCTATATGCATGTCAGGAAGCAACAGTTAGAACTGGACATGGAACAACAGACTGGTTCCAAATAGGAAAAGGAGTACATCAAGGCTGTATATTATCACCCTGCTTATTTAACTTATATGCAGAGTACATCATGAGAAATGCTGGGCTGGAAGGAGCACAAGCTGGAATCAAGATTGCCGGGAGAAATGTCAATAACCTCAGATATGCAGATGACACCACCCTTATGGCAGAAAGTGAAGAGGAACTCAAAAGCCTCTTGATGAAAGTGAAAGAGGAGAGTGAAAAAGTTGGCTTAAAGCTCAACATTCAGAAAACGAAGATCATGGCATCCGGTCCCACCACTTCATGGGAAATAGATGGGGAAACAGTGGAAACAGTGTCAGACTTTATTTTGGGGGGCTCCAAAGTCACTGCAGATGGTGACTGCAGCCATGAAATTAAAAGTCACTTACTCCTTGGAAGGAAAGTTATGACCAACCTAGATAGCGTATTCAAAAGCAGAGACATTACTTTGCCCACAAAGGTCTGTCTAGTCAAGGCTATGGTTTTTCCAGTGGTCATGTACGGATGTGAGAGTTGGACTGTGAAGAAAGCTGAGTGCCGAAGAATTGATGCTTTTGAACTGTGGTGTTGGAGAAGACTCTTGAGAGTCCCTTGGACTGCAAGGAGATCCAACCACTCCATTCTAAAGGAGATCAGTCCTCGGTGTTCTCTGGAAGGAATGATGCTAAAGCTGAAACTCCAGTACTTTGGCCACCTCATGTGAAGAGTTGACTCATTGGAAAAGACTCTGATATTGGGAGGGATTGGGGGCAGGAGGAGAAGGGGACGACAGAGGATGAGATGCCTGGATGGCATCACCGACTCAGTGGACGTGAGTCTGAGTGAACTCCGGGAGTTGGTGATGAACAAGGAGGCCTGGCGTGCTGCAATTCATGGGGTCACGAAGAGCCGGACACGACTGAGCGACTGAACTGAACTGAGCTGAACTAGGTGCCTATTCACTTGCAACTCATCGCTAGAGTCACTAGAGGGCGCACTCCTACCAATGACCACACAAAGTTCTGAAAACAATACTGTCACATTTTCTGAAATCTTAAAAAAATATATATATATATATATTTTCATCCATTTTTAAACACCAGCATGATATCCTGGTATCCTTTCCATTATCTTATGTCTGCTTACTTTACTTTTAGAATTAGAAGATGTCTCTGTCATGACTGTCAAGATAATGGCTTTTCTATTTAAGACTAATTCTGCCTCTTTGCCCTAGGTAGTAGTGTGAACCCTCTGAGGGTCTGTTGTTTCTCACTACAGTTTTCTCACACTTCCACCGAGGTGAGATTGTCACAGCTACCTTGTCAGTGGTCCTGCCATGCTCTCTTTGGAGTTTTGAGACCAGCTTTTGTTTTTATAGATTAAAAATTTTGTGAGTTTGATGGCTTTGAGAGAAAAGCAAAGGATTTTTTTTTCCTTGTTTGAAGGCCAAATAAATCCTGATATTGGAGTGTTTGGGGAGCAGGAACTGGGTTTATTTGAGGAGGCGTTTGGAGGTGGCAGTACTTGCTAGGGGAACTTTTCTCTTGAAGCAAGCCCATTGCCAAACTCAAGACTGTGTCAGTTCACTGTTGCTATGAGGCATACAACACTGAGACGCAGAGAGTGTCAGTGTGAGAGAGACCTCAACAAACAGCGTCATTTCCTGACTGTATTTGGTGAAATCCTAGGGCTGTAGAAATGTTTGATGTGAAGTTTGTTAAGAAGTTTTAAAGCCCAAATTTGTACTAAAGCAAAGTTTGTCCACTCAAATACCAGGCTACCTTCTTCTGGGTTATACCTCAAAATAATTACTCTTGGAATCTCAGTACTTAAACTTCTTTTACATTTTATTGATTAATAATAATAATATCTGATATTTACTAAATGCTTGCTATGCAGCAAGCACTTTGCATGCATCATATGATTTAGTAATGTGGTTGATATGGTTATTTTCACACTTTGCAGATGAGAAAACAGAGGCCTGGGCAGGGGATGAATACTGATTTTAAAAAATCAGATTGGTCATTTTTGTTTCTTTAAGTTATTCGATCACTTAGGTCTGCCGGACTCTAGTTAAAGTCTTATTCACTTAACCATAAATTATATTGCCTTCCCATATAGGTAGTATGTGACACTATGCTTCCCTCCCCCTCTTTTTTTTTATATAAACAGTTTGTATGCATCTGTTTGTACAAAGTGGTGTAAACAAGTAAACCAAAAGGCACATATGAGCCACCCTCAGCGTAACTTGCACTGGGTGTGAGCTCTCAATGCAACAGAGAACACTAAGTGAAGAGACCTGATGGAGGCCGATATGGAAGTTTGAGTGGCAGCAAAGTAGCGCCCATGTGGCTTAAGTGCGTGTATGAGAGGGAGAGTAATGGAAGGGACCAGATTAATAGAAGGGGGCCAGATTTTAAAGGGACTTGCAGACCTTTTACTTACAGGCTGTTACCCTGAATTAAAAGTGCAGCCATTGCAGAGTTCTGAAAATGTGAGAGACATGATCTGACTCCCAGGTTTAGCAGGACTGTTATAGCTGCCGGGTTGAAACTAGACAGCTGCTAGCTTTATGCTGAGTGTGGCCCATATGTGCCTCTGTTTAAATATAAATTTATTTATTTTAATTGGAGGCTACTTGCTTTACAATATTGTATTGGTTTTGCCATACACTGACATGAATCTGCCATGGGTGTACATGTGTCCACCATCCTGAACCCCGCTCCCACCTTCCTCCCTATCCCATCCCTCAGGGTCATTCCAGTGCACCAGCCCTGAGCACCTTGTCTCATGCATGGAACCTGGACTGGCGATCCATTTCACATATGATAATATACATGTTTCAATGCCATTCTCCCAAATCATCCTAGCCTCACCCTCTCCCAGAGTCCAAAACACTGTTCTATACATCTGTGTCTCTTTTGCTGTCTTGCATATAAGGTCATCATTACCATCTTTCTAAATTCCATATATATGCGTTAGTATACTGTATTTGCGTTTTTTTTTTTTTTCTGGCTTACTTCACTCTGTATAATAGGCTCCAGTTTCATCCACCTCATTAGAACTGATTCAAATGTACTCTTTTTAATGGCTGAGTAATATTCCATTGTGTATATGTACCACAGCTTTCTTATCCATTCTTCTGCTGATGGACATCTAGGTTGCTTCCATGTCCTGTCTATTATAAACTGTGCTGCGATGAACGTTGGGGTACATGTGTCTCTTTCAATTCTGGTTTCTTTGGTGTGTATGCCCAGCACTGGGATTGCTGGATCATAAGGCAGTTCTATTTCCAGTTTTTTAAGGAATCTCCACACTGTTCTCCATAGTGGTTGTACTAGTTTGCATTCCCACCAGCAGTGTAAGAGGGTTCCCTTTTCTCCACACCCTCTCCAGCATTTATTGCTTGTAGACTTTTTGATAGCAGCCATTCTCACTGGCATGAAATGGTATCTCATTGTGGTTTTGATTTGCATTTCTCTGATAATGAGTGATGTGGAGCATCTTTTCATGTGTTTGTTAGCCATCTGTATGTCTTCTTTGGAGAAATGTCTGTTTAGTTCTTTGGCCCATTTTTTGACTGGATCGTTTATTTTTCTGGAATTGAGCTGCAGGAGTTGCTTGTATATCTTTGAGATTAATTCTTCGTCCATTGCTTCATTGGCTACTATTTTCTCCCATTCTGAAGGCTGTCTTTTCACCTTGCTTAGACTTTCCTTTGTTGTGCAAAAGCTTTTAATTTTAATTAGGTCCTGTTTGTTTATTTTTGCTTTTATTTCCATTACTCTAGGAGGTGGGTCATAGAGGATCCTGCTGTGACTTATGTCAGAGAGTGTTTTGCCTATGTTTTCCTCTAGGAGTTTTGTAGTTTCTGGTCTTACATTTAGATCTTTAATCTATTTTGAGTTTATTTTTGTGTATGGTGTTAGTGTTTTAGTTTCATTCTTTTACACGTGGTTGACCAGTTTTCCCAGCACCACTGGTTAAAGAGATTGTCTTTTCTCCATTGTATATTCTTACTTCCTTTGTCAAAGATAAGGTGTCCATAGGTGCATGGATTTATCTCTGGGCTTTCTATTTTGTTCCATTGATCTATATTTCTGTCTTTGTGCCAGTACCATACTGTCTTGATGACTGTAGCTTTGTAGTAGAGCCTGAAGTCAGGCAGGTTGATTCGTCCAGGCCCATTTTTCTTTCTCAAGATTGCTTTGGCTATTCAGGTTTTTTGTATTTCCATACAAATTGTGAAATTATTTGTTCTAGTTCTGTGAAAAATACTGTTGGTAGCTTGATAGGGATTGCATTGAATCTATAGATTGCTTTGGGTAGTATACTCACTTTCACTATATTGATTCTTTGAATCCATGAACATGGTATATTTCTCCATCTATTTGTGTCCTCTTTGATTTCTTTCACCAGTGTTTTATAGTTTTCTATATATAGGCCTTTTGTTTCTTTAGGTAGATATATTCCTAAGTATTTTATTCTTTTCGTTGCTATGGTGAATGGAATTCTTTCCTTAATTTCTCTTTCTGTTTTCTCATTTTTAGTGTATAGGAATGCAAGGGATTTCTACATGTCAATTTTATATCCTGCAACTTTACTATATTCATTGATTAGCTTTAGTTAGGCTTCAACAGTATGTGAACTGAGAACCTCCAGGTATTCAAGCTGGATTTAGAAAAGGCAGAGGAACTAGAGATCAAATTGCCGACATCTGTGGGATCATAGAAAAAGCAAGAGGATTCCAGACAAACATCTACTTCTGCTTTATTGGCTATGCCAAAGCCTTTGACTGTGTGGATCACATCAAACTGTGGGAAATTCTTCAAGGGATGGGAATATCAGACCACCTTACCTGCTTCCTGAGACATCTGTAGGCAGATCAAGAAGCAACAGTTAGAACCAGACATGGAACAATGAACTGGTTCCAAATTGGGAAACGAGTAGATGGTCACCGTGTTTACTTCACTTATATGCAGAGTACATCATGTGAAATGCCAGGCTGGATGAATCACAAGCTGGAATTAAGATTGCCAGGAGAAATATCAATAACCTCAGAAATGCAGATGACACCACCACTATGGCTGAAAGTGAAGAGGAGCTAAAGACCACTTGATGAAAATGAAAGAGGAGAGTGAAAAAGCGGGCTTAAAACTCAACAATCAAAAAAGGAAGAGCATGCCATCACTTCATGGCAAATAGATGGGGAAACAATGGAAACAGTAACAAACTTATCTTTTGGGGCTCCAAAATCACTGCAGATGGTGACTTCAGCCATGAAATTAAAAGACGCTTTCTCCTTGGAAGAAAAGCTATGACCAACCTAGACAGCATATTAAAAAGCAGAGACATTACTTTGCTGCCAAAGACCTATCTAGTCAAAGCTCTGGTTTTTCCAGTAGTCATATGTGGATGTGACAGTTGGCCTGTAAAGAAAGCTGAGTACTGAAGAATTGATGCTTTTGAACTGTGGTGTTGAAGAAGACTCTTGAGAATCCCTTGGACAGCAAAGAGGTCAAATCAGTCAATCTTAAAGGAAATCAGTCCTGAATATTCATTGGAAGGACTGATGCTGAAGCTGAAGCTCCAATACTTTGGCCACCCGATGGGAAGAATTGACTCATTGGAAAGACCCTGATGCTGGGAAAGACTGAAGGCAGGAGGAGAAGGGGACATCACCGACTTGATGGACATGAATTTGAGCAAGCCCCAGGAGTTCTTGATGGACAGGGAAGCCCGGTTACTGCAGTCCATGAATTGCAACAAGTCGGACACGACTGAGCAATTGAACAGAACTGATGGCAACAGCAATATCAATCAATGGGAAGTAAAAATCCTCTGCTTCAGTTCATTCAAGGATGGGAAACTGGAGACAGCTGAGGACTGGAAGAAACACAAACTGGAATCAAGATTGCCGGGAGAAATATCAATAACCTCAGATATGCAGATGACACCACCCTTATGGCAGAAAGTGAAGAGGAACTCAAAAGCCTCTTGATGAAAGTGAAAGAGGAGAGTGAAAAAGTTGGCTTAAAGCTCAACATTCAGAAAACGAAGATCATGGCATCCGGTCCCACCACTTCATGGGAAATAGATGGGGAAACAGTGGAAAGAGTGTCAGACTTTATTTTTCTGGGCTCCAAAATCACTACAGATGGTGATTGCAGCCATGAAATTAAAAGTCACTTACTCCTTGGAAGGAAAGTTATGACCAACCTAGATAGCATATTCAAAAGCAGAGACTACTTTGCCAACAAAGGTTCGACTAGTCAAGGCTATGATTTTTCCTGTGGTCATGTATGGATGTGAGAGTTGGACTGTGAAGAAGGCTGAGCGCCAAAGAATTGATGCTTTTGAACTGTGGTGTTGGAGAAGACTCTTGAGAGTCCCTTGGACTGCAAGGAGATCCAACCAGTCCATTCTGAAGGAGATCAGCCGTGGGATTTCTTTGGAAGGAATGATGCTAAAGCTGAAACTCCAGTACTTTGGCCACCTCATGCGACGAGTTGACTCATTGGAAAAGACTCTGATGCTGGGAGAGATTGGGGGCAGGAGGAGAAGGGGACGACAGAGGATGAGATGGCTGGATGGCATCACTGACTCAATGGACGTGAGTCTGAGTGAACTCCGGGAGTTGGTGATGGACAGGGAGGCCTGGCGTGCTGCGATTCATGGGGTCGCAAAGAGTCGGACACGACTGAGCAACTGATCTGATCTGATCTGATCTGAGGGAAGGAGGGTGTCGTCAATTACAGAAACTTACCTGACCTCAGTAACAGGAAGAGTCTAGAGTTGCCTTGCTCAGTTTCCTCCCAGCAAGAGGCTAGTTTGCAGGGTTGTGGCATAAGGAATTTCAATGATAAATGTCGCAGCTGGTAGGTACTGTATACTTATGTGCCAGTCACTGGGTTAAAGTCTCAGTATTTATCTAGACGTTTACTTCTCAAAGCACATATTAGTACTTTCACATTAAACTGCAAAAAGAGAGAGAGAGAGAGAAAGAGAGAGAGACAGCATTTGCTTTTCCCAAGACAAACCCTGAACCATCCGTGCTTTTAGTTGGTTATTCCTAAATTCTGAGATCAGGGCCTCTGGCTGTGCTTGATGGTTAATTTTTTTTCTTTTCTTCTTCTTTTTTTTTTTTTTTTTGCCACACCCTGTGGCACTCATGATCTTAGCTCCCCAACCAGGAATTGAACCCATGCCCCCTGCAGTGGAAGTGCAGAGTCTTAACCATTGGACCAACCAGGGAAGTACTTTGATGGTTTCTTTTAAAAATATCTTTTATCAAACACACATGAGACACAATAAACTATAATGGTTTTCAGCAGAGTCAGGAGTAAGTTACAAAACGTTTTTTTGGTCAATTTCCTTGCTTCCAAAATGGGGAAAATGACAATGCCTACTGAATATGATTTTTGTGAGGATAATATCAGGTAATTCATTGAAAGATTGAGAATAGTATATGATACATGGTAATCTTTCTCTATAAGCTTTAGATATTATTTCTCTATTAATACTAGTAGGAAGAGGAGAATGACAAGGTCTTAATTGGTAAAATGAAAAGATTATGACCTCTGTACACACCCAGTTTTATTTTACTAATATTACTAGTCTATGAAATCTCCAAGGTTTGGAGCCCCTGCCCTTAACCATGGTACTTGTATATGGAGTGGTTGGTTTCTCCTGTTAAGACAATGCCTCCGTCCCAACAAAGAAAGGGAAGTGCTTGGCTAAGTGCCATCTCTGAGCTCACTGCCTGGAGGCCGGCACGCAAACCCAGGACCCACACAGAGACTATGCCGCTGAGCCGACCTGGAGAGGGAGAGGCATGTGGGTGGGGAGGAGGAAGTGTGAGAGGCAGCTGGCTTCATAGGAAGAAGACCAACTCTGGACTCAGAATCAAATCAGAGCTCTGCAATGGACTGGCTCTGTGACTTTGAACAGATTGGTTCAGCTTTCTGAACCTCATCCGTACAATGGGGTCTTAATTGTAGTTAGTTCATAGAGCTGAAAAGGAGATGAAGAGATTCACGTGGAGCACTCAGAAGAAAACCTGGCAAGCTGTAGGTGTTCAATAAACATTTGCTACCATGAAGATGATGAAGACACTAATACAGCAGACAGAACAAAGAAGTAGAGGGATAAAAAGAGCCCACTGCTTCCCAGAAGCGGGGAGAATTTTCTCAGTGCCACAAGGACCGATGTGTCTTGAGCTCTCCCTCACTAGGGTCAATGCCAGGCAGCCAAGAAAGAAGGAGGATTTGCATGGCCCCTCACTGATGAGCACACGCACTCCAGAGCTATGAATACTGCTGATGCTGGAGACTGGCCTCAGTTCTGCTCACTTGCCTGAATCCCACAGAGCCCATCAGATCCACTGCTATGAACCTCTGGTACCACAGCAGGCCCCAAACCAGAATTTTCCCCTCTTCCTGGCCACAGAAGGGAAAAAAAATAGTTACTGAAGAAGTGGCAAAAGTTGGGGCTTCCCTGGTAGCTCAGTTGGTAAAAAAAAAATCCACCTGAAGTGCAGGAGACCCAAGACCGATTTCTAGGTCAGGAAGATAACCTGGAGAAGGGATAGGCCACCCATACCAACATTCACGGGCCTCCCTGGTGGCTCAGATGGTAAAGAATCCGTCTGCAATATGGGAGACTGGGTTCGATCCCTGGTTGGGAAGATCCCCTGGAGGAGGGCATGGCAACCCACTCCAGTATTCTAGCCTGGAGAATCCCCATGGACAGAGGAGCCTGGGGGGCTCGGAAAGGGCCGGACTGAACAACTCAGCACAGCACAGACCAACGGAAAGAATAACACACAAATGGTATTCAGGTGCCCTCTTCTGGACAATCTGGGCAAGGACTTTCCCAAAGACATCTCTGGGTCTACTCACTCAATCCCGGGGCTTCAAGGGAGATTCATGGGCTATCCCCGCTAAGGAACTCTAATCTGGGGTCAGGAAGCAGATTATGAGGAACCTGGCAGAGTCCCACTAGAGTCTGCATGGTGATGGCCCTGGATTTCACCTTTGCTGGTGAATCTGCAGATGAACCAGGGAGCCCCACTGTCTTAGTCAGCTCAGGACAGTTACTGGCCTCTTATTGGCCCTTGGTGGATACAGTGCACATGATTCATGGCTGTGAAGTAATCTTTTAAAAAATATTAATTTATTTATTTGGCTATGTCAGGTCTTAGTTGCGGCATGTGGGATAATTCATTAAGGCACATGGGCTCTGTAGTTGTGGCCACATGTGCTAAGTAGCTCCGAGCCATGTAGGATTTTAGTTCCCTGACCAAAGATCAAACCTGCATCCCCTGCATTGGAAAGTGGATTCCTAACCACCGGACCACCAGAGAAGCCCCTAAGTAATCTTAAGACCATAGATTTTCTTTGTCCTTACTGATTCTTGTTTTTCATTAAATGAAACAGAGCATGTAAAATATGCAGGACATGCTTAGTAGAGTTATGTAACATACTTAATTTTTTTAAGATAATTGAAATTGAGTTCTTTTCCCCCAAAATCTAACAGACAATGCCCTTGTCAACAAAGTTTATTAAGTATAGATAAATAGGCTCACCGATACATCATCTTTCACCTACTAATTACTTGCTTAAAGCCTCTGTGCCTCAGTTTCCTCATATATAAAATGGGAATGTTGATAACACTTTACTCGTAGATTTTCTTTTTGATTAAATGAAGAGAAGCATGCAAAACAACCAGGACATTGCTTAGAAGATCTAAGCAACTCAAATTTTTTTTTTAATACAGACAATTGAAATTGTGTTTTTCTTCCAACAACACTTTCCTACACAGTTTACTAAACAGATAAACACGCTCAACAAAAAGCATGTATTTCTCTAACTAGTAACGACAGTAATGTCTCTGTGTCTCAATTTCCTCATCTATAAAATGTGAATGTTGATAACACCTTCCTCGTGCATTTTCTTTCTACTGAAATTAAGGCGAGCTTGTAAAACCCTGAGGACATGCTTAGGAGAGTAACATACTTAATTTGGGTTTTTTTTTTTTTTAATAGAATAGAAATCAAGTTTTTCCCCCAAACATTCTATATCGACGATGCCGTTTCCCACAAGTTTACTAAAGATAGATAAATATGGTTAGAAAAAGCATCTCTCTCACTTACTAACAATTTCATTAATGCCTCAGCTTCCTGAAGTATAAATGGAATATTGAAAATTTTCTCGTAGATTTTGTTTTCAATTAAATGAAGCAGACGATCTAAAACACCGAGGACATTGCTTAGCAGTCTAAGTAACATACTTAACTTTGTTTTGTTTTTTTTTTTCTTTCAGAAGAATGGATTGAAATCGAGATTTTTCTCCAATATTCTGGACCGACAATGCACTTTCCCACAAAGTTTCCTAAGTATAGATCTCTACACTCAGCAAAAAGCATCTCTTTCACTTTCTAGTTACTTCATTAATACCTCTGGGCCTCAGTTTCCTCATCTATAAAATGGGAACGTTGATTACACCTTCTGTGTAGTTTTTCTTTTGAATTAAATGCAGGCAAGCAGTAAAACAAGACAGACTTTGCTTGGTAGATCCAAGTATCATACCTAATTTTGTTTTTTTTTTTTTCTAATAGATGGAGTTGACATTGAGCTTTTTTCACCAACAATCTACAGAAAGTGCCATTTCTGCAAATTTTACTGTGTGCATAAATACGCTCACCATAAAGCATCTCTTTCCCTTATTACTAACTTCCTTAATGCCTCTGTGCCTCAGTTTACTCATCTATAAAATGGGATTGCTCTTTGTCTTTAAATAAATGAAACAGAGCATATGACACATCCAGGATGTTACTTAGTAGATCTAAGTAAAATATTTCATTTCTGTTTTTTAGAAGAGAGAGTTGAAATTGAGGGTTTTTTCTCCAACAATCTAGATAGACAATGCCCTTTTCCACAAAGTCTATTGAATGTAGATAAATACACTCTCAAAGACATCATCCATTTCACTTCTTGTAACTGCTTTACTGCCTCTGTGCCTCAGTTTTCTCATCTGTGAAATGGCAATATTGACAACCCCTTCCTTGTAGTTTTTCTTTTGAATTAAATGAAGCTTAACATGTAAAATAGCCTCCACTGCTTAGATCTAACTGACATACATAATTTTTTTTTCTTTTAAGAGTGTTAAAATCTTTATTTTTACCCCACAGCCTTGTAGATTTTCTTTTACCTTACTGATTCTTGTTTTTCATTAAATGAAACAGAGCATGTAAAATATGCGGGACATGCTTAGTAGAGTTAAGTAACATACTTAATTTTTTACGTGAATTGAAATTGAATTTTTTTCCCAAAAATCTACAGACAATGCCCTTATCAACAAAGTTTATTAAGTATAGATAAATAGGGTCACCGATACATCATCTTTCACCAACTAATTACTTGCTTAAAGCCTCTGCGCCTCAGTTTCCTCATATATAAAATGGGAATGTTGATAACACTTTACTCGTAGATTTTCTTTTTGATCAAATGAAGAGGAGCATGCAAAACAACCAGGACATTGCTTAGAAGATCTAAGCAACTCACTTAATTTTTTTTTTAATACAGAGGATTGAAATTGAGTTTTTCCCCCAACATTCTAGCCAGACATTGCCCTTTCCCACACAGTTTACTAAATAGATTAACATGCTCAACAAAAAGCATGTATTTCCCTAACTAGTAACAACAGTAATGTCTCTGTGTCTCAGTTTCCTCATCTATAAAATGGGAATGTTGATAACACCTTTCTCGTGCATTTTCTTTGTAATTAGCTTCAAATCAAAATAAATAAATTTAAATTAAAAAATAAATGAAGCAGAGAATGTAAAACACTGAGGACATGTTTAGTACAATTAAATAACATATTTAATTTGGGGTTTTTTTTTTAATAGAATTAAAATCAAGTTTTTCCCCTAAACATTCTAGGTAGATGAGGCCTTACCCTTTTTTAATAGAATTAAAATCAAGTTTCTCCCCTAAACATTCTAGATAGATGAGGCCTTACCCACAAAGTTTACTAGATATAGATAAGTACTGTTAGCAAAAGCTTCTCTCTCACTTACTAACAATTTCATTAATGCCTCAGCTTCCTGAAGTATAAATGGGAATATTGACAACAATTTCTTTGTAGATTTTGTTTTCATTTAAATGAAGCAGACCGTCTAAACACTGAGGACATTGCTTAGCATTGGAAGTAACATACTTAATTTTGTTTTTGTTTAGAAGAATGAGTGGAAATTGAGTTTTTTCCCAAATAATCTGGACTGACAATTCACTTTCCCACAAAGTTTCCTAAGTACAGATCTGTGCACTCACCAAAAATCATCTCCTTCACTTTCTAGTAACTTCATTAATACCTCTGGGCCTCAGTTTCGTCATCTATAAAATGGGAACGTTGATTACACCTTCTGTGTAGTTTTTCTTTTGAATTAAATGCAGGCAAGCAGGTAAAAGAAGACAGACTTTGCTTGGTAGATCTAAGTATCATACCTAATTTTTTTTTTTTTTCTGATAGATGGAGTTGACATTGAGCTTTTTTCACCAACAATCTATGGACAGTGCCATTTCTGCAAATTTAGTCTGCATAAATACAATTACCATGAAGCATCTCGTTCACTTATTAGTCACTTCCTTAATGCTTCTGTGCCTCTGTTTACTCATGTATAAAATGGGAGAGCTCTTTTTCTTTTTAATTAAATGAAACAGAGCATATGACACATCCAGGATGTTACTTAGTAGATCTAAGTAAAATACTTCATTTCTTTTTTTTAGAAGAGAGAGTTGAAATTGAGTTTTTTTCCCCAAAACTCTAACAGACAATGCCCTTATCAACAAAGTTTATTAAGTACAGATAAATCGGCTCACTGATACATCTTTTACCTACTACTTTCTTAAAGCCTCTGCGCCTCAGTTTCCTCATATATAAAATGGGAATGTTGATAATACTTTACTCCTCAATTTTCTCAATTAAATGAAGAGAAGCGTGCAAAACAACCAGGACATTGATTAGAAGATCTAAGCAATCCACTTAAATTTTTTTTTAATACAGAGAATTGAAATGGGTTTTTTCCCCAACAGTCTAACCAGACAATGCCCTTTCCGACTGAGTTTACTAAAGAGATATACACGCTCAACAAAAAGCATGTATTTCCCTAACCTGTAACGACAGTAATGTCTCTGTGTCTCAGTTTCCTCATCTATAAAATGGGGATGTTGATAACACCTTCCTCGTGCATTTAATTTGTAATTACATGAAGCAGAGCATATAAAACTCTGAGCACATGCTTAGTAGAGTTAAGTAACTTACTTAATTTGGGTTTTTTTCAATGGAATTGAAATCAATTTGCCCCCCAAATATTCTAGATAGACGATGCCCTTTCCCACAAAGTTTACTAAATATAGATAAATATGGTTAGCAAAAGTATCTGTCTCACTTATTAGCAATTTCATTAATGCCTCAGCTTCCTGAAGTATAAATGGGAATATTGACAACAATTTACTGAGTGTAGATAGATATGCTCTCCAAAAAAGGGATCTCTTTCACTCACTAGTAACTTCATTGATGCCTCTGGACCTCAGTTTCCTCATCTATAAAACGGGAATGTTGATACCATATTCCTTGTAGATTTTCTTTTTAATTAAGTCAAGAAGAGCGTGTAAAAAACCCAGGACATTGCTTAGTAGATCTAAGTAACATACTTAATTTTGTGTTTTTTTTTTTAAGAGAGAGAATTGAAATCTAGATTGATTTCCTCACAATCT
Organism: Bos grunniens; assembly: GCF_055505025.1. NCBI lineage: Eukaryota > Metazoa > Chordata > Mammalia > Artiodactyla > Bovidae > Bos > Bos grunniens. The sequence continues at coordinate 142,316,733 of NC_141194.1, forward strand.
AGATAGCCAAAACCCATTCTCATGAATTTTGCAAAGTGTCAATAAATACCTCACCAAAACGCATCTCTTCCACTCACTAATAACTTCATTCATGCCTCCAGCCTGTTTCCCCATCTGTGAAAAGGGAATGCTGCTAACACCTTCCTTGTAGATTTTATTTTTAATTAAATGAAGCACAGCATGTAAAACCCTGAGGACATGCTTAGTAGAGTTAAGTAACAGACTTCATTTTTTTAAGAGAATTGAAATTGAGGTTTTTTCCCCCAAAATCTAAGAGACAATGCCCTTATCAACAAAGTTTTTTAAGTATAAATAGGCTCACAAATATATCACCTTTCACCTACTAATTACTTGCTTAAAGCCTCTGCACCTCAGTTTCCTCATATATAAAATGGGAATGTTGATAACACTTTACTCATCGATTTTCTTTTTGATTAAATGAAGAGGAGCATGCAAAACAACCAGGACATTGCTTAGAAGATCTAAGCAACCCACTTAATTTTTTTTTAATACAGAGTATTGAAATGGGTTTTTCCCCCAACATTCTAGCCAGACAATGCCCTTTCCCACACAGTTTAATAAATAGACAAACGCGCCCAACAAAAAGCATGTATTTCCCTAACTAGTAACGACAGTAATGTCTCTGTGTCTCAGTTTCCTCATCTATAAAATGGGAATGTTGATAACACCTTCCTCATGCATTTGATTTGTAATTACACGAAGCAGAGCATGTAAAACACTGAAGACATGCTTAGTAAAGTAACATACTTAATTTGGGGTTTTTTTTTTTAATAGAATTCAAATCAAGTTTTTCCCCCGAACATTCTAGATAGATGGGGCCTTACCCACAAAGTTTAGTAAATATAGATAGATACCATCAGCAAAAGCATTTCTCTCACTTACTAGCAATTTCATTAATGCCTCAGCTTCCTGAAGTATAAATGGGAATATTGACAACAATTTCCTGGTAGTATTTGTTTTCAATTAAATGAAGCAGACCTTCTAAACACCGAGGACATTGCTTAGCAGTCAAAGTAACACACTTAATTTTGTTTTTGTTTTTGTTTTTTTAGAAGAATGAGTTGCAGTCGAGATTTTTCCCCAATAATCTGGACCAACAATGCACTTTCCCACAAAGTTTCCTAAGTATAGACCTCTACATTCCCCAAAAAGCATCTCTTTCACTTTCTAGTTACTTCATTAATACCTCTGGGCCTCAGTTTCCTCGTCTATAAAATGGGAACGTTGATTACACCTTCTGTGTAGTTTTTCTTTTGAATTAAACGCAGGCAAGCAGGTAAAACACGACAGACTTTGCTTGGTAGATCCAAGTATCATACCTAATTTTGTTTTTTTTCCTAATAGACAGAGTTGACATTGAGCTGTTTTCCGAGCATTGCTTAGGAGATGTAACTAACATACATAATATTGTTTTTTTTTTCTTTTAAGAGTGTTAAAAACTTTATTTTTAACCCACAGCCTTGTAGATTTTCTTATCTTACGGATTCTTATTTTTCATTAAATGAAACAGAGCATGAAAAATATGCAGGACATGCTTAGTAGAGTTAAGTAACATACTTAGTTTTTTTAAGAGAATTGAAATTGAATTTTTTCCCCAAATATCTAACAGACAATGCCCTTATCAACAAAGTTTATTACATATAGATAAAAAGGCTCAGCGATACATCATCTTTCACCTACTACTTTCTTAGAGCCGATTTTCTTTTTGATTAAATGAAGAAGAGCGTGCAAGACAAGCAGGACATTGTTTAGAAGATCTAAGCAACTCACTTCATGTTTTTTTTTTTAATACAGAGAATTGAAATTGGGTTTTTTCCCCAACAATCTAGCCAGACAATGCCCTTTCCCACACAGTTTAATAAATAGACAAACGCGCCCAACAAAAAGCATGTATTTCCCTAACTAGTAACGACAGTAATGTCTGTCTGTCTCAGTTTCCTCATCTATAAAATGGGAATGTTGATAACACCTTCCTTGTGCATTTTCTTTGTAAAGTAATTAGTCTCAAATCAAAATAAATACATTTAAATTAAAAAATAAATGAAGTAGAGCATGTAAAACACTGAGGATATGCTTAGTAGAGATAAGTAACATACTTAATTTGGGTTTTTTTTTTAATAGAATTAAAATCAAGATTTTCCCCTAAACATTCTAGATAGATGAGGCCTTACCCACAAAGTTTACTAAATACAGATAAATATGGTTAGCAAAAACATCTACTAACAATTTCATTAATGCCTCAGCTTCCTGAAGTATAAATGGGAATATTGACAACAATTTCCTTGTAGATTTTGTTTTCAATTAAATGAAGCAGACCGTCTAAAACACCGAGGACGTTGCTTAGCAGTCGAAGTAACATGCTTAATTTTGTTTTCTTTTTTAGAAGAATGAGTTGCAGTCGAGAATTTTCCCCAATAATCTGGACTGACAATGCATTTTCCCACAAAGTTTCCTAAGTATAGATCTGTACACTCACCAAAAATCATCTCTTTCACTTTCTAGTTACTTCATTAATACCTCTGGGCCTCAGTTTCCTCGTCTATAAAATGGGAACTTTGATTACACCTTCTGTGTAGTTTTTCTTTTGAATTAAATGCAGGCAAGCAGGTAAAAGAAGACAGACGTTGCTAGGTAGATCTAAGTATCATACCTAATTTTGTTTTTTTCCTAATAGATGGAGTTGACATTGAGCTTTTTTCACCAACAATCTACAGACAGGGCCATTTCTCCAAATTTTACCGTGTCCATAAATACGCTCACCAGAAAGCATCTCTTTCACTTAATAGTCACTTCCTTAATGTCTCTGTGCCTCAGTTTACTCAGCTATAAAATGGGAGTGCTCTTTTTTTTTTTTTTTAATTAAATGAAACAGAGCATATGACACATCCAGGATGTTACTTAGTAGATCTAAGGGAAAAACTTCATTTCTTTTTTTTTTTAGAAGAGAGAGTTGAAGTTGAGTGTTTTTCTCCAACAATCTAGATAGACAATGCCCCTTTCCACAAAGTTTATTGAGTGTAGATAAATACACTCTCAAAGACATTATCCGTTTCACTTCTTGTAACTTCATTACTGCCCCTGTGCCTCAGTTTCCTCATCTGTAAAATGGAAATACTGAGAACACGTTCCTCGTTGATTTTCTTTTGAATTAGATGAAGCTTAACGTGAAAAACACCTACCATTGCTTAGGAGATCTAACTAACATATATAATATTGTTTTTTTTCTTTTAAGAGTGTTAAAATCTTTATTTTTACCCCACAGCCTGGTACACTTTCTTTTACCTTATTGATTCTAATTTTTCATTAAATGAAACAGAGGTTATAAAATACACAGGACATGCTTAATAGAGTTAAGTAACATACTTAATTTTTTTAAGAGAATTGAAATTGAGTTTTTTTCCCAAATAGCTAACAGAAAATGCCCTTATCAACAAAGTTTATTAAGTATAGACAAATAGGCTCACCAATACATCATCTTTAACCTACTAATTACTTTCTTAAAGCCTCTGCGCCTCAGTTTCCTCATATATAAAATGGGAATGTTGATAACACTTTACTCGTCGATTTTCTTTTTGATTAAATGAAGAAGAGTGTGCAAAACAACCAGGACATTGCTTAGAAGATCTAAGCAACTAACTTATTTTTTTTTTAATACTGAGAATTGAAATAGGGTGTTTTCCCTAGAAGTCCAGGCTCGTGCCTGAACTCATCATCATGAATGGAGCTCGGCCACATTTTGAGGCACACCGTTCTGTCACTGAGACTTTCCCCACCGCATCTTTCACCTGTATATGCCTGAGAAGTGCAGGGCCCAGCGAATGTGACTCAGGGATGTCATCTCATGAAAAGGGACCAGCTTGACATTCCTTACCAATTCTTTGTTTTTTGTTTTTTGTGTTTTTTTTTTTTTTTTGACAACAGTTTTATTTATTTACTTTTGGCGGGGCTTGGTCTTCATCACTTCCCATGGACTTTCTCTAGGTGCAGCAGGCAGGGGCTGCTCTCTCGTTGTGGTGTGGAGGCTTCTCATATGGTGGCTTCTAACTGTGGCACACGGGCTCTTGGGCATGCAGGCTGCAGTAGTTGCAGCCCTCAGGCTCGGTCGTTGCAGCACATGGGACTTGTTACTCTGCGGCACGTGGGATCTTCCCAGACGAGGGATCGAACCCATGTACCCTGCAATGGCAGGCCAATTCTTAACCACTGGGCCACCAGGGAAGCCCTCAGCAATTCTTATCCATAGAGTACTAATCCCATTTCACATATAAAAACAAGTATACAAGAGAATTCACATGTTTCCTGGAAATACCCCCCAAAAGCCCTATAAAAACACAGTGTTTTCACTTTTTCAGTTCATCTATCAGGCATTCACTGAAGTGCTCTTGCTGAGGTGCTATGAAAAATTTGAAACTGGCAGAAAAACACCTTAGAAAAACTGTCATAGGAAACAGGTCTTACAAGACAGGGGCCACAAAATGAATGCTGTAGACAGGGGCCCTTGCCAGGCCAAACCAAGCTCACACAAAGGAGGGCACAGGTGGAGGAGGCAAGGGTGGCATGGGGGGCCTGGGTGTTTGGGGCTGCAGTGGCAGCAGAGGCACCCAACTCCAGCTGGGCCCGAAAACAATGTGGCCCTTTGGGGTCCATACAGGATTATGATGAGAGGGTGACCCAAGGGCACAGAGGACATTTGTCTGAGAATTACAGCCCTCTGATATCACCAACACTTGGCCCTCCCACTCGTAAGCCTTGGGCAGTTAAGGTCTTGAGAGAAAAACACAACATGCAAATCTATACGCTACTGATGAAATGGAAGGAACTATTTCATTGCCAAAATACTGTAGGAAGGTTAAGGCTGCATCCCTCCCTCCAGCCCACCCTTAGGGATGGTAGACTGTATGTGCCAAGCTCTGGTCTAGGCTTACTGCTTTGCTCCTGTCCTCTCACTTTTAGTATTCTTGGATTATTTTCCACGTCCTACATGTAAGCCCGCTCGCAAACAGTACCGTGTCCCTGCTGTCAGTGCTTTGCCTGGTAACAGGATAAAGAAATGTTAGTGCTCTACCAGCAGTCCAGCTGCTCTGCCCCTCCTCACTAGGGACAGTGTCACCCTGGTCTTTGGAGGGGGCTGGGCATGATAAAAACTCAACCCCTTTCAAAGTCATAATGAGGGAAACAGCACCAATTTAAAGGCCATCTTCAGTCTGAACTAAATAGTTACTAGGAAGGAACATGCTGGCTTTCTAGACAGAACGATGACTGAGGGGGTCTTTTATCCGTCTAACCTCTTGAGAGTTAGAAAGGTGGTCTGGCAAGGGGGCTCAGGGGGCTTGTGACTTGTCTTACTGGGACACGAGAGTTGCTGAAGCTCTGGATACTGCCTTAATATTTTAGTCTTGAATGCTAAGGCAAGTTCACCTAACTAGGTTCAAGTCCATTCTAACTCAGTTTCTGCCCAGCCAGTAATTGGAGGGAAAGAGGCAGACCACCGTCATTTCTGCATACGCCAACCTGTCCCCACCCTCCGGCTTTTGCGGGCTCAGGACACTGTCAGCTGATTCGGTTCTACCCTCAGGTTCAGGATTCTAGATAGTGGTGATGTTGCCTGAGTGGTGAAACACCATGGTCCTACCAGCCCTTCGCCTCACCTAGGAGAGTCCAACACCATCAAGAGATCTAAGGCAGGAGAGTGGAACTAGGCATTTTAGAACAAGGTCAGCCACAGTGTGCACCCCCGTGTTCACTGCAGCATTACCTGCAACAGCCAGATAAGCAAACAACCTCACTGTCTATCCACGGATGCATGGACAAAGAACACGTGTATACAGGCATGGCTCGGAGATACCGTGGGTTTGGCTCCAGAGCACAGTAATGAGGCAAATAGCACTACAACGTCATCCACACAAATTTCTTGTTTTCCCAATACATATAAATGTCATTTTTACACTGTATTTGTATTCTATTCAGTGTGCAATAGCATTATGTCTTAGACAATAGCATAAATACCCTAATTGAAAAATACTGCTAAAAAATGTTAACCATCTTCTGAGCCTTCAGCAAGTTCGAATACTTTCGCAATAGTAACAGATCACTGATCACAGATCAGCATTACAAATATAACAATGATGAAAAAGCTTGAAATATTCCCCAAAGGACCGAAATGTGACAGAGGCAAGAAGTGAGCAAATGCTTTTGGATGAATGGCACCACTGGACTTGGAGATGCAAGGTGGCCACAAAGCTCAATGTGTAAACACGATATCTGCAAAGTGCATTAAAGTCAAGCACAAGAAATGAGGCATACCTGTATATACAATGGAACATTATTTACCCACAAAAAGGAAACTTTGAATTGGCTACATGGATGAACCTTGAGAGCACTATGCTAAGTGAAATAAATCATAAAGATAGATATTGTATGATATCATTTTTACATGCTGCTGCTGCTGCTAGGTCACTTCAGTCGTGTCTGACTCTGTGCGACCCCACAGACAGCAGCCCACCAGGCTCCTCTGTCCAGGGGATTCTCTAGGCAAGAATACTGGAGTCGGTTGCCATTTTCTTCTCCTTTTACATGGAGGACTCTCAAAACAAGCAACAATCTGCCAAAAAAAAATTTTTTTTAATGCTCACACAACAGAACAGATTGGTGGTCCCCAGAGGTTCAAAAAATGGTGAAGGGATTCAAAGGTACAAACACGTCATAGGGGGATGTGTAATGTACAAGGTGGTAATTATAGTTAATAATATTTGTATTGTCCATTTGAAAGTTGTTGACCAAGTAGCTGTTAAAAGTTCTCATTATAAGAAAAATTGTGGTGTGGTAATGATGTTAACTAGATTTACTGTGGTCATTTCACCGTGTATAAGATAACTGAATCACTGTGTTATACACCTGAAACTAATATAATGTATGTCAGTTCAGTTCATTACAGTCACTCAGGCGTGTCTGACTTTTGTGACCCGTGGACTGCAGCACGCCAGGCTTCCCTGTCTATCACCAACTCCTGAAGCTTGCTCAAACTCATATCTATCGAGTCAGTGATGCCATCCAACCATCTCATCCTCTGTTGTCTAGTTCTCCTCCTGCCTTCCATCTTTCCCATCATCAGGGTCTTTTCCAATGAGTCAGTTCTTTGAATCAGATGGCCAAAGTATTGGAGCTGGAGCTTGAGCATCAGTCCTTCCAATGAATATTCAGGACTGATTTCCTTAGGATGGACTGGTTTGATCTCCTTGCACTCCAAGGGACTCTCAAGAGTCTTCTCGAACACCACAGTTCAAAAGCAGCAGTTTTTCAGCACTCAGCTTTCTTTATGGCCCAACTCTCACATCCACACATGACTACTGGAAAAACCATAGCTGAGACTAGACTGATCTTTGTTGGCAAAGTAATGTCCCTGCTTTTTAATATGCTGTCTAGGTTGGTCATAGTTTATCTTCCAAGGAGCAAGTGTCCTTTCATTTCATGGCTGCAGTCACCATCTGCAGTGATTTTGGAGCCTAAGAAAATAATGTATGTCAATTGTACCTCAATAAAAAAAAAAAATTTTTAATTGTGGAGGTGGGGTCACACAAAGTCTTTTCCCAGGATGTCTGGCAACTATTAACAAAACCATGTCAATGAAACCACACCTTCCACTCAGCATCTTAGTTAATGGTATTTACATGGCATTTAATCATTTTGGAAGTTCCCAGACTACAAATTGTGACACTGGAAGCCTCCTCCCCTTGCCTGACTCCTCATTTTTGCTCTGTAATTATAGGATTTAGGATCCTTCCTCTACATGAGTACATCAAGAAGACGAGTGTAATAGAGCTCATTGTTAAAGTGAAAGTGTTAGTCACTCAGTCATGTCCAAATCTTTGCAATGCCGTGGACTGTAGCCCACCAGGGTCTTCTGTCCATGGAATTTTTTAGGCAAGAATATTGAGTGGGATGCCATTTCATCCTCCAGGGGATCTTCCTAATCCAGGGATAGAACCCAGGACTCCTGCATTGCAGGCAGAGTCTTTATCATCTGAGCCAATAAGAAAGCGCAATAGGGCTCATTTTGGGAGGATTCAAATGGACCAGTGGTACCAACCAAAATGTACCTCCCTAAACAACCAGAGCCCACACTGGGGTATGTGGGCCAGCATTAGGTCTCTATTCCCAATAATGATTACAGAAAGCAAGTCTGTTATATTTGCAAAAGAGAAAAGGAAAAACATATTAAGAGTTTCTTCTTGGGAGTTCCCTTGGGATCTAGCAGTGGGGATTCTGAGCTTTCACTTCCATGACCAAAGTTCAATCCCTGGTCAGGGAACTGATCCTGAAAGGTACGAGTCGTGGACAAAAAAAAAAATAGCACTAACAAAAATGAGTTTCTTCTCATCACTAGAAATAATCATCTGTAACTGTATGGTGATGGACCTTAACTACACTTGTGGTAATCATTTTGTAATGTATGCGAACAACAAATATTATGTTACACACCTGAAACTAGTGTATGTCAAATATACCTGAATGAAAAAAAAGCAAGAGAAAAGGATATTCTTGGGTATTCATGCTGTAGTCTGGACACAGATGAGAACATTTTCTCTTTACCCTTGTTTCTTCTTGCTCTTTCGCCCTTGAGAACTCCTCTAAGAGATCACTATGTAAAGCCAGGAGAAGCAAGTCACCAAAACGTCAGGTTTTCTTTCCCTGTGAGTTTTCTTTGCCTGTGTGACAGAGCAGAGGCCTGAGCCTCCCAAGCCCTGGCCAGACTGGCTGTGAGCCCAGCCCCTGGCCTTAGGCTCCCAGCCCAGGTTTCCAGACCCGTCACTCCAACCCCTGTCAGGTCTGCAGCCCAGGTCCATCACAACCCTCACACAGGGCTCTGCAGCAAAGCTAATAATAAAACTTTCCTGATTTTTCCTCCTACCAGTGCTTCTTTGATACAACTTAAGGTTTTCTATGGTCTCAAGTATTCACCTGCTGATCTCATGACCTAGAAATAACTCATCACTACTTGAGGAAATGAAAAAGTACTTCAGATTAACACAGGTCCAAATCTACCCTGAATTGACCCCAGCAACACCAAACAAATTCCACAAAACCCACTTGTTCCTAATTGTACCACAAAAAGTGGTTTAAAAAAGTCCTGAGACTAGAAATTCCTCAAGAGAATATTCACTTATGTATTTGATAGTTTCATAACATTGAATCTGTGTGATATCTTCAAGGCATTAGTAGACTATATATTACAATTCTATTTTTTACCCTTTATGGGTCACTAGAATTTTGTCTGCAATTGTTCAGTTTTGGTTTTGTTTTCATTGATAGATTTAGTGCTGCCACTCCCTACCTTGCATTACCAAACACTGAAAAACAACAGCGGGAGAACATGGACTTTAAGCTTTCCACCCCATCCATCTTGGTGCAACTAAACAGATGCTAGTTACTCCTATAGTGTGTTCTCTGAACCAATTACTCCCTTGTGCCAGCACTGAAATATTCACAAAATCACTCATTTTACCTCAGATTATGCTTGGTTTTGAATATTTCAAGTAGTTCAATTGAACTCTCTTATAACCCAGCTCCTCAGTGCATTAAGTACTTTCAGGTCACATTGAGTCCCAATATGAACTACTCATAAGATGGAAGGATTGAGTTTAGGAGGGCTAATTTCCTCCCTAAAGGACATTTGTGTTACAAGGACCTGAACTTTATAGGAAGAGATTGTATCTGTATATATTCAGATAGATAGATGGCAGATAGGTAGGTACCACAGGTGTAGGAAAAGTGGCTCTATTTTTTTCCTTTGGGAACTATGTTCTCACTGGTAATGGGCTATTTCCGTGAGCTTGAATTTACTGATCCCATTTGTTACCCCTTAGAGCTCCTAAGGGCTTCCCTGGTGGCTCAGCTGGTAAAGAATCTGCCTGCAATGCAGGAGCCCTGGATTCGATCCCTGGGTTGGGAAGATCCCCGAGAGAAGGGAACGGCTACCCAGTCCAGTGTTCTGGCCTGGAGAATTCTGTGGACTATATAGTCCATGGGGTGTCAAAGAGTCAGACAGGACTGAGCAACTGTCACTTTCAGAGTCTGCAGATGGTGATTGCAGCCATGAAATTAAAAGACGCTTGTTCCTTGGAAGGAAAGTTATGCCCAACCTAAACAGCATATTCAAAAGCAGAGACATTACTTTGCCAACAAAGGTCCGTCTAGTCAAGCCTATGGTTTTTCCAGTGGTCATGTATGGATGTTAGAGTTGGACTTTAAAGAAAGCTGACCGCAGAATAATTGATGATTTTGAAATTTGGTGTTGGAGAAGACTCTTGAGAGTCCCTTGGACTGCAAGGAGATCCAACCAGTCCATGCTAAAGGAGATCAGTCCTGGGTGTTCATTGGAAGGACTGATGGTGAAGATGAAACACCAATACTTTGGCCACCTGATGCGAAGACCTGACCCATTAGAAAAAACCCTGATTCTGGGAAAGACTGAGGGCAGGAGGAGGAGGGGACGACAGAGGATGAGATGGTTGGATGGCATCACCGACTCAATGGACATGGGTTTGAGTGGACTCCAGGAGTTGGTAATGGACAGGGAGGCCTGGCGTGCTGCTGTTCATGGGGTCGCAAAGAGTTGGACACAACTGAGCGACTGAACTGAACTGAGGGTTCAAATCTTATTTTCCAATCATGGAAATGGCCATAAGCACAAATCAACGTGAGAATGTCCAGGACAAAAGTGTCCAAGCCCAGAAGCAGGTTTTAGGATGGCTCATCTGCCAAATTTTTTTCAGGTTTACTCATGTGCAATCTGAATGCAGTCTCATCCATGTGTCTTGCAAGCTCCTTCCTTAGAGAATGAAATCAAAATGTTCAGAATTTGGAGAATCTGCAGTATCACAGGACATAGTGTTGAAAGGGAGGAAATCAAGATTTGGAAAAAACTGTGCAAAACTGTTTTTGTTCTATATGTAAGGGGGAACTAGGCTTCCGAGGGGGCTCTGTGGAAAAGAATCGGCTTGCCAGGCTGTAAAATCTGGGAAGCACAACTACTGAGCCCACGAGCTGCAACTACTGAAGCGCAAGCACCCTGGATTCCGTGCTCCACAGCAAGAGAAGCCGCTGCAATAAGAAGCCCGTGCAGTACAACTAGAGAGCAGCCCCCACTCACCACAACTGGAGAAAGCTCACACGAAGCAACCAAGACCCAGCACAGTCAAAAATAAATCAATAGATACTTCTTAAAAAGAAAGCAAGGGTGGGACTTCTCTGGCGGTTCAATGGCTAAGACTCTGTACTCTCACTACAGGGGACCTGGGTTCAATGCCTGGTCAGGGAACTAAGATCCCACATGCCACAACAAAGACCCAGTGCAGCCAAAGAGAGTAATAAAGAAAAATATTAAAAAAAGAAATAATCTACAATTAACACTAAAAAGAGAAAGCAAGGGTAATAGAGCCTTAGTAAATTGTCATGTACATATCTTTTCATTTTTTTGAGAAACGAAAAATTCTTTTGTCAGCCACAGTAATCAAACCACCATGGTATTGGAACAAACACAGACATATAGATCAAAGGAACAGAACCGAGACTCCCAAAATAAACCCACACTCCTACTGTCAATTAATCCATGACAAAAGAGGCAAAACTATGCATTGGATAAGACAGTCTCTTCAGCAAGCGGCACTGGGAAGACTGGATGCTACACATGTAAGAGTGAAATTAGCACATTTCTTCACACCATACACAAAAATAAACTCAAAATGGTTAAAAAACTTAAATGTAAAACAAGACACTGTTCAACTCCTAGAAAAAGCATAGGTGAAACATTCTGTGACATAAATCATAGTGACATTTTCTTACATCAATCACCCAAGGCAAAAGAAATATCAATCAAAGCAGAAGGAAACAAATGGGCCCTAATGAAACTGAAAAGCTTATTATGCACAGCAAAAGAAATCATCAAAAAAACTAACAGAAAACCTACTGAATAGGAGAAAATATTTTCAAAGGGTGCAACTGAGAAGGGGTTAATATCCAAAATATAGGGAATTCCTGGCAGTACGGTGGTTAGCATCCCTCACTCACTGCTGAGGGCACGAGTTCAATCCCTAATTTGGAGTTAAGATCCCACAAGCCATGCAGCATGGCCCCCAAAACACTGTAAAACAATTAAAGATGAAATTGAAAAAGTAAACCTAAGAAATCTAAACCACACAAACAGTTCATAATGACTCAATGCAGAAAAGATAAACAACCTAATCAAAAAATGGGCAGAAGACCTAAATAGACATGCTCTAAAGCAGACATAGAGGGCCAAGAGGCACATGAAAAGATGACGAACGTGGCTAAGCAACAGAGAAATGCAAATCAAAACCACAATGAGGTAACACCTCACACAGGTCAGGATGGCTATCATCAAAAATTTACAAATAAATGGTAGACAGGGTGTGGAGAAAAAGAAACCCTCCTATACTGTTGGTGGGAGTATAAATTGGTACAGGCACAATGGAAAATGGTATGCAGGTTCTTCAAAAACTATAAATAGAATTACCATTTGATCCAGAAATTCCATTCCTGGATCCAGAAAAAAAAATGAAAACTCTAATTTGAAAAGACACAGGCACCATAATGTTCATAGCAGCGCTATTTACAACAGCCAAGGCATGGGAACGACCGAAGTCACCATCAGGAGATGACTGGCTTAAAACAATCTGAAATACACACACACAAACACCACACACACACACACACACACACACAATTGGCTTCCTTGGTGGCACAGTGGTACAGAATCCACCTGCCAAGCAGGAGACTCAGGTTTGATCCCTGGATCAGGAAGATCACCTGGAGAAGGAATTGGCCATCTACTCCAGTATACTTGCCCAGAGAAATCCATGGACAGAGGAGCCAGGCGGGCTACAGTCCATGGGATTGCAAGGAGTGAGACACGACTGAGCGACTAAACAATACAGCAAAACCCAGTTGTAGGGTTTGATGAGAGAAGCAGAGTGAAAGGCCATGAGGGATATATTATAGAGACTAGATCTCACGCACTGGTGGGAGCCGAGATGAAGTCTATGAAAGGCTATTGCCTTCACATTTGATGGTGGCCTGAAGTCACTGGAGATATTCAAGGCTAACAGCTGGGCAGACAGGTGTATATGAACTGGGGAGAGCAAAGACCAAGTGGAAGCTGCAAGGATTCCCTTGAACCCACAAGGACAAGGTAAAACCCATGAAGGCATAAAATCCTGTGATCCATACATCTGCCTCTTACCGTCTCCATTCTGGAGAAGGAGCCGGCATCCTTTGACACAGAGCTGCACGTGCACACGGCCCAGGGTCTGGAGCTGTTGTAGGAGATCACCCTGTGGGTGAGTCGCTGCAGGCCCCCTGCTGGCCCACGGCAACAAGGGGTGCCAGGGCGTCAGTGCCAATGCATACAAGCGGCAATCGCACCTGCCCTTACACTCAACTTCAGAACATAATGGCCGTGGCTTCACTCCCACCTGCCAAATCTTGCCCCAGCTTTTCTTCCGGCCAACCTTCACTCAGGACAGGGAAAGCAATCCCAGGAAAAGAAGCTCTAGCCTAGCTCAGTTGACAAAGCCATGACAACAAGCGGAGACAGACACCATAGTAGAGTGGACCTGGTCATTACTGGAGGGAAGGATGACACAGCATGGCAAATGACACACGGGGGGCATTCGGGCCTCAGTTACAGACAAGGATGTCCCAGCATTTGGTGCTCAGATTCCACAAACTTTGTGTCCACAAAGGATTCACGTAACCACCACATTTATGCCACCCATCCTGTTGAGTGTCTCTATCCACAGTGCTCAGTGGAGAAGAGGAGGAAGCTACCATAAGTAAGCATGGAGCTACTGGCAGCATTTTGGAAAACTGGTCACCATGACTTTTGGTCACTGACCACTGACTTCTGAGCTAGGCCATCAACCTCTGGATATTCCACCAGCTTCTCAAAGAGGGTGAGTGTTCCTAGGGAGATATCCGAAAAAAAAAAAGAAAGATTAATTTGGAAAGATACATGCATCACAGCATTCATTGCAGTACTATTTACAATAAGCAAGATATGGAATCTACCCAGGTGTCCATCAACAGAGGAATAAAGAGGATGTGGTGTATATGTATAGACACACAGTGGAATACTACTGAGCCATAAAATGAAGGAAATTTTGTCATTTGCAACAACATGGATGGACTTGGAGAGTATTACGCTTAGTGAAATAAGTCAGAGAAAGACAAACACTGTATGATATCACTTGTATGTGGAACCTAAAAAGTAAAGCAAGCTTGTGACTATGACCCAAAGAAAGAAACTAAACTCACCAATATAGAGAACAAACTACTGACTATCAGTGGGGGAGAAAAAGTCAGGAAGGACAAGATCCAAGTAACGGATGCCTAGGTACAAACTACTGTATATGAAATAAATAAGCTTCAAGGACATATTGTGCAGCACATGGAATATAGCAATATGTCATAAGAACTATAAACGGACTATAACTTTTAAAAACTGTGAATCACTATGTTGTATCCCTGAACTTCATAATATTGCACATCAACTATAACTCAATTAAAAATATGTAAATACAAAGAAACAAAATCAACCAATAAAACAGAGTGACTGATTCCTTAATTTTTAAGTGTTTTTTTAATTTAATTTTATTTTTAAGCTTTACAAATTGTATTAGTTTTGCCAAATATCAAAATGAATCCGCCACAGGTATACATGTGTTCCCCATCCTGAACCCTCCTGCCTCCTCCCTCCCCACACCATCCCTCTGAGTTGTCCCAGTGCACTAGCCCCAAGCATCCAAGACAAATAAGGGTGACACTGTACAGGCTTTGGTCGGAATAGTGACTAGTTTCCAAAGCTTCAAGTGGGAATATAAACCTGAAATCTGTCCCAGTGTGACTCTTTAATAGCTTCCCAGATTAAAAATACAAGATTGAGAGACAACAACCTCTGTTTCTGTGCTCTTTCCCACATCTATTGAGAATAAGAAATAGTGGGCCCACGGACACAAGAGAAACTCACAGGAGAACAGCTTGCTACTCCTTTTCCCTGAGAGATACTGCTTCCAGCTTGAGCTCCAGACTGGAAACCGACTGCACTCAGGTGCTCTGTCATTATCCTCTCTGGGCTTCCTATTCCGCATATGTAATAACAAGAAGGCGGTTTAATTTCAAAAATTCCTTCCAGCTCTAACATTCTTTGACTTGGTCCATATCATTCCTAGGCAAGTTCTTTACCAAAAAAGGAAACACAAAAAGGGCTGTGGGGATTTAATGTCCATAAAACGTCTTGTCACACCTTCCCTGTTGTCAACTAACAATGTTGTGATAATTTCAGGAGAACAGCCAAAGGGCCTCAGCCATACATACACATGTCCATTCTCCCCCAAATCGCCCTCCCATCCAGGCTGCCACATAACATTCACCAGTCTCCACTCTTTTTTAAGATTCTTTCCTCAGTACAGAGTACTGAGTTCCCTCTGCTACACAGTAGGTCCTTCTTTGTCATCTATTATGTATATATTAGAGTGTGTAAGACAACCCCAGTCTCCCGAGAAAGACGATTTTTAACCTACACATTAACAGACAAACAAAACACACTGGACGCCGAAACAACACACCCGGCAACTGGAGCCAAAAAAGAAACAAAACCAATACAGTATTGTAATTAGCCTCCAATTAAAATAAATAAATTTAAATTAAAAAAAAAAAAAGAAAAGCAAACTGGCTAAACACAGTCCCCGGTCCCGTTCTCAGTCCATAGATTCTTGGTTTCTTTCTTAAGATCACCTGTTAAATATACATCAGAAAATGATAAAATAATAATAATAATAACTAACCTTTATTTCTCGGCTATCCATAAGGCCATTTAGGGCTGCCCTGGTAGCTCCGCGGTAAAGAATCTGCTTGCCAATGCTGGAGACAGAAGAGACACGGGTTCGATCCCTGGGCCAGAAAGATCCCCTCGGGTAGGAAATGGCAACCCACTCCGGTATTCTTGCCTGGAAAATTCCGTGGCTAGAGAAGCCTGCCGGGGTACAGTCCATGGACTCGCCAAGAGTCGGACACGACTTAGCCACTGAGCACACAGGAATAGGCGAACTCATGCGGGGCAAAGGAGAGAGTCTGTTTCTTAGAAAGGCGGGGTCTGGCGGTGGCGGCCTTGACTCTCCCGCGCCCTCTGCTGGGGAGTTGGTTCCACGCTGACTCTCCGCACTTCGCCTTCCCTAGGAGCTTCTCGCACTTTGTGCGTTGATGTGAGACCGCTAGGTGACAAGGGGGGAACTGGAGGTTACTAGGGGCTGCAGTGGGGACGTGTGGAGTCTGAGAAGTGAGGTGCAGACTGAGGGCGGTGTGGGAGTCTGTGGGGCGGAGAGCGATGTGCAGCCTGCGGGATGCAGGGTCACCAAGATCTACTTTCCTCTATGCGAGTGTGGTCCTGGCATCACCGGTGGCGTCTCCCGCGCCCCGCAGCCCTTTGCTCTGCTTAGGAAAATGGTAGAAAGCGGGGGCGAGGGCCAGTTTCCCTGGAGCCTTTTAAGCCTGCCTCCTTCCCATAAACTGCAAAACCTGCCCTTACAGGGAAGGCGCTGTGTTTTCTATTAGCCTTCCCGCAGGGCCGTTTATCAGCGATCTGTATTATGAAAACGGAGGACGTTTTTCAACAATTGTAAATCCTGAAACTATGTCTTGCAGGTCCTTGGCCAGGGGCCAGTTCCCCGAGAGTCACTGCTCAGGAATCTTCCAAACTGACTTGCTCCACACCCCACTTCTCCCCCACCCCTACTTTCCATCCCCTTAGCAAATACTTTCCAAGATGCCTATTCACCTAAGAACTGTAATTCTGAGATCTTACCCATTCATGTCCACTTGCTAGTTGTGTGGCATCAGGTACGTCACTACTCAGAGATAACAGCATCAACCCCTACAGAATGGGTGAGTAAACCTCCTTTATTCACTCATTCCACCTGTGTCAACTGAGCACCTATTCCATTTGGGCCCTGGGCTAGGTGCTGGGAAGACCTCAGGGAGAAAGACAGATGCTTTCCTTCCTGTCATGGAATTTGCCTCCCAACCAGGGACCCAGACAGTAAACCAATAAATACACAAATGGTGATGTGTCCGTGTAAGGAACGTGGTACAAGGAGAGAGAATACATGGATTCTGACTTGGGTTGTCAGGTCAAGGAAGGCCACTCAGGAAGAGACACAAAAGCTTAACCTGAAGGATACCTAAGCCGGATGAAAGTTGCTGGGCCAAAATGCTGAATCTAAGAAAGGTGCAGGAGTGGCTAGATATCAGGAGTGAGGAAAGAGGCTCCAAAGGAGTTTGCAGAAGTAACCAGGGGACTCTTGGTGTTGTACCTTCTATGGATTTGGACAAATGTATTAAGGACATGTATCCATCATTATACTGTCAAACAGAGTATTTTCACTGCCCTGCAAACCCTCTGTGTTCTTCCTACTCCTCCCTCCTCCCTCCTCCTGGCAACCACTGATCTTTTTTCTGTTTTTTGTCTGTCTCCATACTTCTGCCTTTTCCCCAAATGGCATATAAATGGACTCATTCAGCACGTACCCTTTTGAAACGGGCTTCTTTCACTAGTAATAATGCATTTAACGGTCTTCCATATCTTTTAGTGGACTTTTTTCAGATATTTTAATGTATCCAAGTGTGGGGAAATGAAAGTCACTCAATCGTGTCCAAGTCTTTGCTACCACATGGACTATACAGTCCATGAAATTATCCAGGATAGAATACTGGAGTGGGTGGCCTTTTCCTTCTCCAGGGGACCTTTCCAACCCAGGGATCAAACCCAGGTCTCCAGCACTGCAGGTGGATTCTTTACCAGCTGCGCCACAAGGGAAGCCCTGATGTATCCAAAGAGCTAAAGAAAACAATGTCTAAAATCTAAAGGAAAGATTCCACTCCAATAAGAGCTTGCAAGTCATCATTCCCACCCTCAGAAGAAAAAATATGAACAGATTAAAAATCAATGACCATTCTTGGCCACATCACAGAATTGAGGTCATGGGACAAATTGTAATCCCTGAACCGGAGAAAGAGCTGGTTCTCGAGATTACAGATTATAGTGAACACAGATCAGCACACCTGAGGCAGAAAATGCTGAAATCTAAAACCTGGAACTTCAAAGGTAGCTTCAATGAATTGCTGGTGACTGAGTGTGGACTAACTTGAGAATTAAAAATTCCTAGGGACCTAATCAAAGCAACCCCCACCCCCACAATCATGGTGTTTACTCCTAGGATCCTCAACACGTTTTCTTGGTAAAGATCAGAGAAATATTGCCTCCTGTTTGACCAAGAAAGAGGGGAGAAGTAACCATCTGGAAACAAGCCAAGAGCATTCTTCGTAACAATGGCCTACCCAGCAAGGGAGAAGACTTCACCAGAGCCTTCTTGGACTTGGGGTAAGGGAAATTACCAAACTTCCAATCCCCTAGACATTGACCTTCGCAGAAGAGAAGAAAAAAGCTGAGGACTACTTGTGAAGGTCATAGTCCAGGGGGTCAGGGACACTAAACAACTGAGCCCAAACGATGAGATTATAGAACGTGTCTCCTCAACCCAGACCTGACCAAACATCAACAAGGTCTCCTTATAATGCAGTGGGTCACAGATGAAAGAACGGAAGGCTCAGACTCTATTTAAGAAGCGGTCTATGGGAAACGAAAGACGCCAGCAGGCAAAAACAAAACACTTGTGGAAATTGAATCCTCTGATACTACAGATACAGAAAACTGTAAACACAGCATATCTCTTGGCCAGACAAAAATAAGATGTCATACAAAGGCCTGTGTACTTCCAAATACCTGATCATTATTGGCTTTCAACGACAACTAAAAGATGCATAGCCTGATAAAAGGAAAGAAGAAATAGTCTGAAGAGACAAAGCAAGTGTCAGAAGCAGATTCAGGTATAGCAGAGATATGAAATTATCTGACTGAGAATTTAAAATAGATCGATATGCTAAGGGCTCCAGTGGAAAAGGTGGACAACTTGCAAGAACAGATGGATAATGTAAACAGAGAGATAGAAACCCTTAGAAAGAATATAAAGGAAATAGTAGAATAAAAAACTGCAAAGAAATAAAGAATATATTTAATGGATGCATCAGATGATTGGAAAGGGCTGGGATTAGAATCAGAGAGTTTGAAGATTTATCAGTAGAACCCCCCTCAAACTGAAATGTAGAGAAAAAATTAATAAAACATAGAATAGAATATCTTCCAATCACTGTGGGACAATTACAAAAGGTATAACAGGTATAATGGGACTACACAAAGCAAAGAAAGAGAGGAAGTATTTGAAGTAATAATAGCTGGGATTTTTCTAAAATTAGTGAGAGGTCAACACATCTAGGAAGTTCAGAGAACACCAAGCAATATAAACGTCAAAAGGAAAAAAAAAAAAAAACACACCTAGGCATATCATATTCAAATTGCAGAAAACCAAACACAGAGAAAATCTTGAAAAAAGCAGAGAATAAAAACACCTTACGTAACATGTATATTCGGAGAAGGCAATGGCACCCCACTCCAGTACTCTTGCCTGGAAAATCCCATGGACAGAGGAGCCTGGTAGGCTGCAGTCCATGGGGTCGCTAAGAGTCGGACACGACTGAGCGACTTCACTTTCACTTTTCACTTTCATGCATTGGAGAAGGAAATGGCAACCCACTCGTGTTCTTGCCTGGAGAATCCCAGGGATGGCGGAGCCTGCTGGGCTGCTGTCTATGGGGTCGCACAGAGTCGGACATGACTGAAGTGACTTAGCACCAATATGTATATTATCATATGTGAAACGGATTGCCAGTCCAGGCTTGATGCATGATACAGGGTGCTCGGGCTGGTGCACTGGGATTACCCAGAGGGATGGGATGGGGAGGGAGGTGGGAGGGGGGTTCAGGATGGGGAACACATGTACACCCGTGGCATATTCATGTCAATATATGGCAAAACCAGTACAATATTATAAAGTAATTAGCCTCCAAAAATTTAATTAATTAATTAATTAAAAAGAAAACACACACCTTACCTAGAGAGGAACACAGGTGGTCCCTGCAGGGAGTCTTGCTCTATATGCCAGTCTGAGTCTTGCCAGAAGCCTGACCGAATGGCAAGGCCATTAGCCACATCCACGGTTCAGTGAAGATACAGCAAGCCTTCTTGTTGGAGTGACCTGGACAGACATCCACACTGCATGAGGCTCTGCCCGTTGCAATGAGCATCCCTCGCCACACTCAGTAAGGGAAAGGGTGGTCTCAGATTCAATGGCAGCTGTGCCCCATTCCTGCTTGTTTGTAGTTGACCGGGAGGAGCCATCAGGTGTGCTGATCAGGCCCACTTATGGTCCAGGACAGGGGTCCCCAATCCCCGGGATCTAATGCCTGATGATCTAAGTGGAGTTGATGTCATGATAATAAAAACGAAGTGCACAATAAATGTAACCTGCTTGAATCGTCCTGAAACCACCATGACCCCACCCCGTCCATGGAAAATTCTCTTCCACGAAACTGGTTCTGGTGCTAAAAAAGTTGGGATTGGTGATCCAGGAGGTCTTTGTACCTGGACCCTCACAGGGCCAGTGGAAGCAGTGGCTCTTTGGGCAATGTGCCAGGGAGCCAAAGAGACACCCCTGAGAACCTTTCAGGGAGTTGTGAGACCCCATCTGCTCTGCATTTTGCTCATTCCTGTATGTACCATTTCTATATAAGATTCCTGAACCACCTCCATCAGGTGAGTTGAGACATCTGCTTGGATCCATGCCATGACTAGAATTTATGATCTTAAGATTATTTAGGGGCTTCTTTGGTGGTCCAGTGGTTAAGAATCCACTTTCGAATGCAGGGGATGCAGCTTTGATCTCTGGTCAGGGAACTAACATCCTACATGGCTCGGAGCTACTTAGCCACATGTGCCCACAACTACAGAGCCCGTGTGCCTTTATGAATTACCCCACATGCCGCAACTAAGACCTGACATAGCCAAATAAGTAAATAACTATTTTTTAAAAGATTACTTCACAGCCATGAATCATGTGCACAGTATCCACCAAGGGCTACTAAGAGGCCAGTAACTGTCCTGAGCTGACTAAGACACTGGGCCTCTCTGGTTCATCTCCAGATTCACCAGCAAAGGTGAAATCCAGGGCCATCACCATGCAGACTCTAGTGGGACTCTGTCAGGTTCTTCATAATCTGCTTCCTGACCCCAGATTAGAGTTCCTTAGCGGGGATAGCCCATGAATCTCCCTTGAAGCCCTGGGATTGAGTGAGTGGACACAGAGATGTCTTTGGGAAAGCCCTTGCCCAGATGGTCCAGAAGAGGGTACCTGAATACCATTTGTATGTTGTTCTTTCCATTGGTCTGTGCTGTGCTGAGTTGTTCAGTCCGGCCCTTTCTGAGCTCCCCAAGCTCCTCTGTCCATGGGGATCCTCCAGGCTAGAATACTGGAGTGGGTTGCCATGCCCTCCTCCAGGGGATCTTCCCAACCAGGGACTGAACCCAGGTCTCCCACATTGCAGATGGATTGTTTACCATCTGAGCCTCCAGAGAAGCCCATGAATATTGGCATGGGTGGCCTATGCCTTCTCCAGGTTATCTTCCTGACCTAGACATTGGTCTTGGGTCTCTTGCACTGCAGGTGGATTTTTTGCCAACTGAGCTACCAGGAAAGCCCCAACTTTTGCTACTTCTTCAGTAACTATTTTTTTCCCTTCTGTGGCCAGGAAGAGGGGAGAATTCTGATTTGGGTCCTGCTATGGCACCAGAAGTTTATAGCAGTTGATCTGATGGGTTTTGTGGGATTCAGGTAGGAGAGCAGAACTGAGGCCCGTCTCCAGCATCAGCAGTATTCATAGCTCTGGAGTGCGTGTGCTCATCAGTGAGGGGCCATGCAAATCCTCCTTCTTTCTTGGCTGCCTGGCATTGACCCTAGTGAGGGAGAGCTCAAGACACATCGGTCCTTGTGGCACTGAGAAAATTCTCCTCGCTTCTGGGAAGCAGTGGGCTCTTTTTATCCCTCTACTTCTTTGTTCTGTCTGCTGTATTAGTGTCTTCATCATCTTCGTGGTAGCAAATGTTTATTGAACACCTACAGCTTGCCAGGTTTTCTTGAGTGCTCCACGTGAATCTCTTCATCTCCTTTTCAGCTCTATGAACTAACTACTATTAAGATCCCGTTGTACGGATGAGGTTCAGAAAGCTGTAACAGTTTGTTCAAAGTCACAGAGCCAGTCTGTGGCAGAGCTCTGATTTGAATCCGAGTCCACAGTTTGTTTTCTTCCTATGAAGCCAGCTGCCTCTCACATTTCCTCCTCCCCACCCACATGCCTCTCCCTCTCCAGGTCGGCTCAGTGGCATAGTCTCCGTGTGGGTCCTGGGTTTGTGTGCTGTCCTCCAGGCAGTGAGCTCAGAGATGGCACTTAGCCAAGCACTTCCCTTTCTTTGTTGGGACGGAGGCATTGTCTTAACAGGAGAAATCAACCACTCCGTATACAAGCACCATGGTTAACGGCAGGGGCTCCAAACCTTGGAGATCTCATAGACTAGTAATATTAGTATTGATCATGGAATCTAGTCCCATTACCTCATGGGAAATAGATGGAGAAACAGTGGAAACAGTGTCAGACTTTATTTGGGGGGACTCCAAAATCACTGCAGATGGTGATTGCAGCGATGAAATTAAAAGACGCTTACTCTTTGGAAGGAAAGTTATGACCAACCTAGATAGCATATTCAAAAGCAGAGACATTACTTTGCCAACAAAGGTCCGTCTAGTCAAGGCTATGGTTTTTGCAGTGGTTATGTATGGATGTGAGAGTTGGACTGTGAAGAAAGCTGAGCACCGAAGAATTGATGCTTTTGAACTGTGGTGTTGGAAAAGACTCTTGAGAGTCCCTTGGACTGCAAGGAGATCCAACCTGTCAATCCTAAAGGAGATCAGTCCTGGGTGTTCATTGGAAGGACTGATGCTGAAGCTGAAACTCCAATACTTTGGCCACCTCATGCGAAGAGTTGACTCATTGGAAAAGACTCTGATGCTGGGAGGGATTGGGGGCAGGAGGAGAAGGGGACGACAGAGGATGAGATGGCTGGATGGCATCACTGACTCGATGGACGTGAGTCTGAGTGAACTCCAGGAGTTGGTGGTGGACAGGGAGGCCTGGCGTGCTGCGATTCATGGGGTCACAAAGAGTCGGACACAACTGAGCAACTCAACTGAACTGAATATTAGTAAAATAAAACTGGGTTTGGACAGAGGTCATAATCTTTTCATTTTACCAATTAAGACCTTGTCATTCTCCTCCTACTACTAATATTAATAATAGAAATAATATCTGAAGCTTATAGAGAAAGATTACCACGTACCATATACTATTCTCAGTCTTTCAATGAATTACCTGATTTAATCCTCACAAAAATCATATTTAGTAGGCATTATTGTTTTCCCCATTTTGGAGACAAGGAAATTGACAAAAGAAAGGTATTGTAAATTACTCCTGACTCTGCTGAAAACCATTATAGTATATTGTCTCTCATCTGTGTTTAATAAAAGATATTTTTTAAAGAAACCATCAAAGGACTTCCCTGGGGGTCCGATGGTTAAGACTCTGCACTTCCACTGCAGGGGGCATGGGTTCAATTCCTGGTTGGGGAGCAAAGATCCTGACTGCCACAGTGTGTGGCAAAAAAAAACAGATAAGAAAAGAAAAAAATAAACCATCAAGCACAGCCAGAGGCCCTGATCTCAGAATTTAGGAATAACCAACTAACAGCACGGACAGTTCTGGGTTTGTCTTGGGCAAAGCAAATACTGTCTCTCTCTCTCCCTTTTTGCAGTTTACTGTGAAAGTACTAATACATGCTTTGAGAAGTAAACGTCTAGATAAATACTGAGACCTTGACCCAGTGACTGGCACATAAGAATACAGTACATACCAGCTGCGACATTTATCATTGTAATTCCTTGTGGCACAACCCTGCAAACTAACCTCTTGCTGGGAGGAAACTGAGTAAGGCAACTATGGACTCTTGCTGTTACTGAGGTCAGGTAAGTTTCTGTAACTGACGACACCCTCCTTCCCTCAGCTGCCTCCAATTTCTCCTCCTTGAATGAACTGAAGCAGAGGAGTTTTACTTCCAATTGGTTGATATTGTTGTTGCCATCAGTTCTGTTCAGTTGCTCAGTCGTGTCGGACTCGTTGCAATTCATGGACTGCAGTAACTGGGCTTCCCTGTCCATAAACAACTTTCGGGGCTTGCTCTAATTCATATCCATCAAGTAGGTGATGTCCCCTTCTCCTCCTGCCTTCAATCCTTCCCAGCATCAGGGTCTTTCCAATGAGTAAATTCTTTCCATCAGGTAGCCAAAGTAATTGGAGCTTCAGCTTCAGCATTAGTCCTTCCAAAGAATATTCAGGACTGATTTCCTTTAAGATTGACTGGTTTGATCTCTTTGCTGTCCAAGGGATTCTCAACAGTCTTCTCCAACACCACAGTTCAAAAGCATCAATTCTTCGGCGCTCAGCTTTCTTTATAGGCCAACTCTCACATCCACATATGACTACTGGAAAAACCAGAGCTTTGAGTAGACGGGCCTTTGCCAGTGAAGTCATGTCTCTGCTTTTCAATATGCTGTCTAGGTTGGTCACAGCTTTTCTTCCAAGGAGCAAGTGTCTTAATTTCATGGCTGCAGTCACCATCTTCAGTGATTTGGAGACCCAAAAGATAAGTCTGTTATTGTTTCCATTGTTTCCCCATCTATTTGCCATGAAGTGATGGCATGGTGTTCCTTTTTTGAGTGTGGAGTTTTAAGCCAGCATTTTCACTCTCCTCTTTCATTTTCATCAAGAGGCTCTTTAGTTCCTCTTCACTTTCAGCCATAGGGGTGGTGTCATCTGTATATCTGAGGTTATTGATATTTCTCCTGGCAATCTTGATTCCAGCTTGTGATTCATCCAGCCTGGCATTTTGCATGATGTACTCTGCATATAAGTTAAATAAACAGGGTGACAATCTACTCGTTTCCCAATTTGGAACCAGTTCACTGTTCCATGTCTGGTTCTAACTGTTGTTTCTTGATCCGCCTTCAGATTTCTCAGGAGGCAGGTAAGGTGGCCTGATATCCCCATCTCTTGAAGAATTTCCCACAGTTTGATGTGATCCACACAGTCAAAGGCTTTGGCATAGCCAATAAAGCAGAAGTAGATGTTTGTCTGGAATCCTCTTGCTTTTTCTATGATCCCACAGATGTCAGCAATTTGATCTCTAGTTCCTCTGCCTTTTCTAAATCCAGCGTAAACATCTGGAGGTTCTCAGTTCACATACGGTTGAAGCCTAACTTGGGGAATTTTGAGAAATACATTGCTAGCATGTGAGATGAGTGCAACCGAGTGGTAGTTGGAACATTCTTTTGCGTTGCCTTTCTTTGAGATTGGAATGAAAACTGACCTGTTCCAGTCCTGTGGCCACTGCTGAGTTTTCCAAATTTGCTGGCACATTGAGTGCAGCACTTTCACAGCATCATCTTCAGGATTTGAAATAGCTCAGCTGTTGCCATAGCAGCACTCAAACTTTCCATCTGAAAACCCTAGGGAACAGGGAGTCATAAACTTCTTCTGAGGCTTCTGCTGCAGCTGCTTGCAGGTTGGATGGCCACTCAGGTATTTATTTATTTATTTTTCACTGAAGGATAATTGCTTTACAGGATTCTGTTGGTTTCTGCCCAACATCAACATGAATCAGCCATAGGTGTACATATGTCCCCTCCCTCTTGAATCTCCCTCCCACTTCCCTCCCCATCCCCTCTAGGTTGTTACAATGCCCCTGTTTGAGTTCCCTAAGTCATACAGCAAATTCCCAATGGCTATCTATTTTACATATGGTAATATATGGTTCCATGTTCCTCTCTGTATGCATCATGCCTTCACTAAGGTATTGAGGGTTAGTAAGGGAGGGCTCCTCAAAAGTCATCGGCAGTGGTTCTCCCCATTCATCACCCAGACCCCAAACTTGACCATGCTCTTGACCTCTCACACCCATTCTGCCAAATAGCCTCTCATCAGGAAGGTAAAGGGAGAAAAGGAACTAGGAAAGGACAGGGCGTGCTGCTGTGCTAAGTCGATTCAGTCGTGTCCAACTCTCTGTGACGCCATGGACTGTAGCCCAGCAGGCTCCTCTGTCCGTGGGATTCTCCAGGCAAGAACACTGGAGTGGGTTGCCATGCCTTCCTCCAGGGGATCTTCCTGAGCCAGGGATAGAACCCCAGTCTCTTATGTCTCTGGGAGTGTTCTTTACCCCTAGCACCCCCTGGGAAAGGCCCTTAGGAGAGAGGATCAAGAATGATGTCTCTCACTCATATGTGAGAATAAAATCCCATCCTTTTCCTTCTCATGTTGGAGCACAGGGCTCCATGAGGGGGTTCTAAATAGGACCTTTCCATAAATAAACACCCTGCCTCATTGGCTTGGCCTTAGACGTCTTGGATTTGGTTCCAAGTCAATTCATCAAAAGCCATCATTTTACCAAAAGTCAAGACACAATGACCAAATGAACAAGTGGGTCATTCTTTGAAGGATTAAGTTACTATATGACTAATGTGCCAGAGCTTACCAAACCTACTGACTTACCAAAAACTTTATTGTTGTTTTATGTATTTATTTCAACTTGTTACTTAACATACAATAATGCACATATTTAATGTATATAGTTTGACGAGTTTGGATATATATATAAAACCATGATACCATCACAATGTTATTTAAGAGAAGAAATAGTCTGTTTTTTTAAAATATTCTACTTATTTATTTTTCCGTGCTGGGTCTTTGCTGTGGCAGGAGAGATCTTCCATTTCCTTGCAGCGTGTAGGCTCTTTAGTTGCAGCATGTGAACTCTTAGTTGCTGGGTGTGGCATCCAGCTCCTTGACCAGTGTTCCAACCCGGGCCCCCAGCATTGGGAGTGCAGAGTCCCAGCCACTGAACCACCAGAGAAGTCCCAATGCTGTTATTTTTAAATCCAGAGTTTAATGCGGTTTCCTTTGGGAATTGGCATGGCCAAGTGCCGGTGCCAGCCGGCAAAGTCGATCAGGTCCCGAGAACGTGCACGGCGCGGCTGAGAAAGAAAACTACAGCAAAGGAATACTACAACAAAGATGGGGTCGAGAGGTTCAGACACATCTCCACAAAGGGAAGCGGTCTGACACCGACTTTATTCAGCATCTTATATTTATACAGGAGAGCGTGAGAAAGACAGGACAGTTAACTTTTTTCTTGGTTGACCTATACATCTTACAAACAGTTACAAGAAATCTTGAGAGCATGGGAATGGCACCCTGTTATTATTTCTTACACCAGATAACATTTCCCTGTGCGTGAGAAGTTTGCCCAGAACTCCAGGTGTCTGCAGTAAATAAGCACCTAATCTCTGGGGTGGTGGGACAGAGAGCTATGTTTGCAAGCAAACCCTCAACGACTGAGGCAGCTCCCAGAGCTGTGTCCTTCAGACAAAGGACCCCGTTCTCACGGGCAGCTCCCCGCAGCCAAGGGCTGGAGAGAGCCAGTTCCATAAGGTTCTGGGCCTGGACACTCCCCCTCCCCATTCTTTAGTCCCTCCTTCCTCTGGGATAGGCAACTGGAGAAGACTCTCTTCCTCTGCCAGCAAATGATCCCCTCCTCGATCCCAACCCCCAGCTACAAGGGGAATTTGGCTGATGGCCTTCTCCTTCTTCCTCACATACCCTTTCCTGGGCGGTTTCCACCTGGGAATTCCATTTGAAGAAGAAAGGCAAGGTCTTCCTGCTTCTCTTAAATAATGTGATTATACTGCATCAGTGCTCAGGGACCACTCCTCCTGGCTTGAGGCAGCACTCAACCAAGAGCCTTCTTTGCAGTGTTAAATTAGCTGGAACCCAGGTTCTCCCCAGGATGTTGAAGGTGACAAAATATATCTGGAGGCCACATGATCAACTCTGAGCTGGGGAAGGAGGGCTAAGCTTTCCACCTCTGGGAGAAGGGAGGGAGACTGGAAAGTCTCACACTGGCCTAGACAGAGTTTCCTCTTGCATTTCCTCTACAGAGCCAGGAACTCCCCCTCCTGCTAGAGTGGTTTCTATCTGTGCCCCCACCCCACCCCGCATATCCTCCGCAAAAGGGAAGGTGGTGAACAGAACTGGGAGAGAACCAGATGAACACCCAGCTCCCTCTCCTCCATAAAGCCCTATAAGCAGCCCCTGTAGAAGTGGCCCTTGGGGTCCTTGCCTCTGACCTCATCACCATGAATGTGGCTCAAGCCTGCTTTGGAACACATTCTCCTCCCTTGAAGACTCAAGCGACCCGTCTTGCACATCTAGGTGGTCCCAGTGGTGCAGGGTGGGGGAAGGACGGGTGTTGGAGATGAGGGTGGAAGCGAATGGATGGGTCTCGGTACACCCCTCCTGGGCACGTGGGAAACTTCAGAGATGTGTGTGGTCTACTGATGGTGACTGTGGAGCAGCAGTTTCCATCAGATGCACTAACCCCATGTGACACACAGAACAAATATGGAGAGAATTCACTACTTTATTGAAAACACAGAAAACGGGCCCTAAAATAGTGGGTCAGTGACTCAGCATGTGTATGTAAGACACTTGGCAGGCACTTGGCAGGCCCTGTGTGCTTGATGCTGAGGTATCGGAACTTCAATCTGGCTCAAAGGCACTTTCGACAAAGCTGTCATGGAGACCATTCAAGAGGAAACGGGGCTACAGAAAGGCCACCGGTGGTAGGGGACCAGGCAAGGCCGTGAGGGCAGCCGGAGTGAATGGAGGGTGGTAGAATCCAGGGCAGAGGAGGCAGAAACAGCGGGGGTAAGGGCAGCATGGGCATCAAGGGCGGCCTGGGGGGCATGGAAGGCAAGGGTATCAGCTCCAGGGGCATCGGCTCCAGAGGGACCCAGACCCAATCCGGCTCCTGAACGAGGACGGTGTTGCAGGGTCCACCCCTGTTGCTGACCACACGGTGGGCCGGGAGCAGGGGCGGCGCATCTCTGAACCTCAGTGCTCTCTGACATTTCCTCCACCTGGTCCTTCTGTGCTTAAACCACACCTCCAGTCAGAGAGAAAAAGGGGGCTGGGTTAGTACATGGACCAGTTAATGTCAGACAGGAAAAAACGGAGCAGGGAAATCTTGGTGACTTGAAGATGGGAAACTACACCAGGAGAAGAAGCTATTTCCTTCTGGTTAAAATTTTTTAGGACATTTACTTAAAGGCCCTCCCATCAGCCCCCCTACCCCCCACCCCCAGCAAGTGAGCACTGATGATGTGCCTGGCTCTGGACTGGCTTCTCGCCTTGTCTCTCCTCCCACCTATTACTATTCGTGCCACTAACGCCACTCACTAGGCAGGCGCACCTTCGTGGTGGGGGAAGTTGAGCACATGATAAAGTGGGTGCCTTTTAAAATCATACTGAGAGGAACGGGACCCATTTTGAATGACCCATCTTTGGTGCACAGTAAATAATCAATAGGCACGGGCTGGGTTTGTAAATAAAAGCTGTCCTCAGGGACTGCTGTGACGGTTATAGAGACGGAGCTGGTGTTGTCAGTGAGGTTTGGTCGTGGGGGCCCAGGAACTCTGTGGTTCGTCTGCTGACACCAGTGGAGTGGAAGCCCTGGACACAGCCTCAGTACCAGACTGCAGATCAGAGAGGTTTAGACTGCTGCTGCTTAGTGGCTTCAGTCCGTCCAACTCTGGGCGACCCTATGGACTGCAGCCTGCCAGGCTCCTCTGTCCGTGAAACAAAGTCGGCCCAAATTGACTAACATTCTTAAAATCTCGGCCGGCCAAGAGATGGCGGGGAGGACGCAACCACTGTTGCCTTTCTCAGCTCTGCACTCTCCACCCTGCCCCGCCCTCCAAATTTGCCCAGGCTCAGGACCCAGTCAGCTCCTTCTGCTCTGGGTGCGGCTGCAGGACCTTGGACCAGAGTCTCTCATGCCCAGCACAGCCCTGCTCTCTAGGTGCTGCCTCTCAACCAGGAGAGCCTCATTGTCCCCTCATGATTAAGGCAAGAGCATGCAACCTGCATATTAGGAAGAGAATTGACAAACACGTGGGTCAGGATTCACAAAATGGCTCCTTCCGAAATATGAGCCAACTTTCAACAACTAATAGAAAAACCTGTGCTGTGGGTGCCACTGCTCCCTCAGCATCCCACTTGTTGGAATTACATCATATTTAATGTTTTTGGATGTTTTCACTCTGCAAGTTTTACATGAAACCAAAGGCCTCCTCTCTCTATTGCCTCATTTTTCCTCTCCCATCTTAGTATCTGGGCCCTTCTGATGCATGAATAGGTAGTCTTAAGGAGCCACATTAATAGAGCTCATTTTGGAGGGGGGGATAGAGTGTACCAGAGATCAAATCTGCATAAAGATAAGCAAAATGCAAAACTGGCTAACTGAAGTGCTGGTGGCTACTACTTCCATATTCCCAGTACTGCTTTCATAGAGTAACTCTTGCTGTATGTGAAAACAAGGGGAGGTGTGCATTAAATATTTCTTTGGGAAATTCGTGCCACAGAATTTGGAAATAGATGGGAACATTCTCTCTTTTCCCTTATTTGTTTCCTGTGGGTCCTGTTCCCCTTCAGAACTCCACTAAGAGACCACTATGTAAACCCCGGAGAAGCATGTCACCAAAACTTCAGGTTTTCTTTCCCAGTGAACTTGCTTTGTCTTCATGAGAGAGCAGACGCCTGGGCCTCCCAAGCCCTGGCCAGACCTGACTGTGAGCCCAGCCCCTGGCCTCGGGCTCCCAGCCTTGCTTTGCAGACCCCCACCCGCACCCCCACCCCGACCAGGTCTGCAGCCCGCATCCATCACTGCCCTCACATAGGGACTCTGCAGCAAAGCAAATAATAAAACCTTCCTGATTTTTCTTCCTTCCTTTCTTAATTTTATACTTTAAAAAAATATTCCCTTGATACAACTTACTCTGTTCTAAGAACAAATATTCAGTTTCTGTGCCTGGAGGTACCAAGTAGTCATTACCATCTAGGTAAATGGGCAAGTACTTCAAATTAACACAAGTAATGTTAACACAAATTAACACAAGTCCATGGTTGAGAGCCATGGACCATGGGCCATCAGAGAGAAATTCTTCAAAACCAATCCCTGAAAATAGTATGAAAAGGGCAGAAAAAAATCCTTAGACATTAGAAATTGCTCAAAATAATATTCACTCATACATCGGGTAGTTTCATAATGTTGCATATATGCAGTATCTCCAATAAATATAGTAATAGTGTCCAATTTTCTCAAACTCACCTTTCTAGGTCAGTGGAAATTTACTCAACTTTTTAAAATATATATATTTAGAGAAATTCCTAAGGGTTGCAAACCTTTCCTTCATCTCCATCATAATGCACAACCTACTTTGTTAGCAATGTTTTCAGGCTGCACTTCAAACAATTTGAGAAAATTAAAATTACAGCTGAAACTCTACACTGTTGTGAGTGTGAATATGGGTGTGCTCAGTTGTGTCTGACTCTTTGCAACCCCACAGAGCCTGCCAGGCTCCTCTGTCCACGGTATTTTCCAGGCAAGAATACTGAAGCAGGTTGCCATTTCCTACTCCAGGAGGTCTTCCTAAAATAGGGATGGACCCCACGTCTCTTGTGTCTCCTGCGTTGCTCTACCAAACACACAAAAACAACAGCAGGAGGA
Source organism: Bos grunniens (assembly GCF_055505025.1). Lineage (NCBI taxonomy): Eukaryota > Metazoa > Chordata > Mammalia > Artiodactyla > Bovidae > Bos > Bos grunniens. Next base: position 142,348,501 of record NC_141194.1, read on the forward strand.
TCCGGCACTTGGAATTTTAAATCATGCCCCTCCCCATCAGTCTCAGCTAAACTAAACGTACATTTGTTGCTCATATGTTGCGTCCTGAGGTGAATTATTCCCTTACCCAAATGCCTGAATACTTGAAAATTCACTCCTTGCAGAAAGAGCTCATGCCTGGCTTAAATATTTTAAATAATTTACTATACTTGGACCCCTTGCATGCTTAGTCGCTCAGTCGTGTCTGACGCTTTGTGACCCCATGGACTGTAGCCCACCAGGCTCCTCTGTCCATGGGGATTCTCCAGGCAAGAATATTGGAGTGAGTTGCCACTCAAGCGGTGGACCCCCTTAAAACCCAGCTATCTGGTGCATTAATTTAAATAATTCCCAAGTCAGACTCAGTCCCAACATGAGTCCACAGAGAATTGCCCCCTAAAGGAAATCAGTGTTAGAAGGAGTTTACTTTACTGAAGAGGTATCTATTCTGGCCCCAAAGTCCCAGAAGTTCCAATCTTATTTCCCAAACATAATGCAGGCTACAAACACAAACCAAAGTGAGAATGTCCAGGATAAGGTATCCAGTTCCTGAAGTGGGTTTTAGAATGGCTGTTACGCCAAAGTGCTTTTTTTGTTTACTCACCAGTATTCTATGTTCAGTCACTCCCATGCATCTTGCAAGCTCCTGTCTGAGGGGGAATAATTACAAATATTCAGCATTTGACATTATGCATGAAATGAAATATATGTTGTACATTTCTCACTATTTAAGATATTTACTCAGAGAGTAGCCAAGATAACAGCATAAGAAAACTCTGAGCTTACTTCCTCCCTTGGGCACACCAAAATTACAACTATATACAGAGAGGCTATTGATGAGAATGACCTGAAAGATGACCAGACAAGATCTTCCACAGCTACAGATATAAAGAAGGAGACACAATAAGATGGACAGGAAGGGTGGAGAAGGGGTATAGTCAAGACTCACACCCACAGGTCAGCAACTCATGTGTCCTGGGCTTAGTCACTCAGCTGTGTCCTACTCTTTGGGACGCCATGGACTGGATCCCACCAGGCTCCTCTGTCCATGGGGATTCTCCAGGCAAGAAAACTGGATTGGATTGCCAAGCCCTCCTCCAGGGGATCTTCCCAACCCAGGAGTCAAACCCAGGTCTCCTGCATTGCAGGTGGATTCTTAACCATCTGAGCCACCAGGCAACCAATACACAGGAGGATAATTATAATTGAAGAGATTCACCACAAGAAGCAAGGGGTCTGAGCACACTAGATTTCCTAGCCTGGGGTCCTGTGCTGGGAAGATAAGCTCTCAGAACATTTGGCTTTGAAGACCAGCAGGGCTTCCTTTCAGGAGACCTGGAGCTGTGAGAAATTGAGACTCCACTCTGAAAGGGTGAACCCAAAGTCTCACATGCTCTGGGACCCAGGGCAGAAGCAGTGATTTGAAAGGAGCCTCGATCAGACCTACCTGTTGATCTGGAGAATCTCCTAAAGAGGCAGGAAACAACTACAGCTCACCCTGGGGACACAGATGCTGGCAGCAGCCATTTTAAGGTGCTCGTTGGACCGTGAGCACTCTGCTGCTGGCAAGGGCCAGTTTGAAATCCTCCCTCTAGATTATTAGTACTGTGACCCAGCCCTCCCCCCAGTCTATTGGCACTAATCCTGGCACACCCCAAACCAAGCCGCTAGCCAGGCAGGGTCACAGCCTCACTCAGCAACAAGTCATTTGCCATAGGAGCTTCTGAGTCCCCAGTCACCCAAGAACCACGCTTGCCCACCAGAGGTCCCAGGACCCAGCCCCAAACACCGGTGGGCCAGCAGCCTATGCACTAGGCAATGCCTGGTAACCACCAGACCAGGGGTCCACCCATGGTACTCAGCCCACCACAACGGAAGGGCTCATACAGCCCGTATAGAAAGCACTCCTGGAGCATATAGCTCTGATGACCAGAGGAAGTGACAGAGTGTATTTAATGTGACCAAAGGGGGAAAATCTACAGCAAAGAATACTCTACCTGGAAAAGCTATCATTCAGAGTTGAAGAAGAGATAAAGACTTTTAGAGACAAGTAAAGCTAAGTGTTCAACACCACTAAACATGATTTACAAGAAATATTAAAGGAACTTCTCTAAGCAAAAAAGAAAAGGCTATTAACACAAATAAGAAAAGAATAAAAAGTAAAGTTATAAGCTTTTACACAGCAAAGGAAGCCATAAAGAAAACGAAAGTCCATAGGTTTATGAAACAGAAGAAAGTATTCGCGAACGATGCAATTGACAAGAGCTTAATTTTCAAAATATGCAAACAGCTCATACAACTCAATAACAATGACAAAACAACTCAATCAAAAAATGAGACGACCTAAATTGACATTTCTCCAAAGAAGACGTGTGTGTGTGTGGGCACATATGTGCTCTATCGTGTCCAACTCATTGTGAATGTATGGGACTGTAGCCTGTCAGGCTTCTCTGTGCATGGAATCTCCAAGACAAGAATTCATGGGGTCACAAAGAGTTAGACACAAAGGTGCACACACACACACGTGTCTTCTTTGGAGAAATCTCTGTTTTGGTCTTCTGCCCCTTTTTTGATTGGGTTGGGTTTTTGTTGCTGTTGTTATTAAGTTGTATGAGCTATTTCTGTATTTTTTAAATTAAGCCCAGATATTTCTTCAAAGAAGACATATAGACGGCCATCAAGCACATGAAAAGATTCTCAACACTGCTTATCAAACATCTGGGCATATATCTAGAAAAGAGCAAAATTCTAAGTAGAAAAGATACACATACACCAATGTTCATAATGGCACTGTTTACAACAGCTAAAACATGGAAGCACTCTAAGTGTTCATCAACAGATGAATGGATAAAGATGAATGGATAAAGATACAAAGATTCCATTGTATGTGTACACAATGGAATATTACTCAGCCATAAAAAGAAGGAAATTCTGCCATTTGTAACCATGTGGGTGGACCTGGATAGTATTAGGCAAAGTGAATTAATTCCAACAAAGACAAACATTATAAGATATCACTTTACATGCAGAATCACAAAACAGTACAAATGAACTTTTTTACAAAACAGAAACAGATTCACAGAGGTAGAAAACAAATTTATGGTTTCTGAGGAGGGGGAATAAGTTGGGAGTATGGGATTAACAGATGCACACTACCATATATAAAACAGATTAAAAAAACAAGGATTTACTGTATAGCACAGGGAAGGCTAGTCATTATCATATAATAAACTATAATGGAAAGAATCTGAAAAAGAATACATATACAAACATATGTATATGTAAGCATAACCGAATACACTAGCTATATAAACCTCATGGTAACCACAAACCAAAAATCTATAATGGACACACATACAACAAAAGAGAAAGGAATCCAAACATAACACTAAAGAAAGCCATCAAATCACAAAGGAAGAGAGCAAAGAAGAAGAAAAGAACAAAAAGAAAAGAATTAACAAAATGGAAGTAAATATGTACCTACCAATAATTACGTAAATATACATGGAATAAATGCTTCAATTAAAAGACACAGAGTGGCTGACTGGACACAGAAACAAATCCCACATACACGCTGCCTACAGGAGTCTCCCTGCTGATCTAAATACTCAGACAAAAAGTGAGAGGATGCAAAAAGGTATCCCATGCAAATGTAAATCAAAAGAAAGCTGGGATAGGAACACTTGTATCAGATAAACTTAGTCTTTCAAACAGAGACCTAACAAGAGACAGACATTACATAATTAACATAGAATCAACTCAAGAAGATGTAACAACTATAAATATATAGACACCCAACATAAGAGCACCTAAAATACATACAGTAGGTACTAACAAACATAAAGGAGAAACTGACAGTAAACATGATATTCAGGACTGTGACACCCCACTTACATCACCGGACAGATCATCCAGACAGAAAATCAATAAGGAAACACTGATCTCAAATGACATATTAGACTTAATGGACTGATAGAGCATCCCATCCAAAAGCAGCAGAATACACGTTGACATTTTAGGAATGTCGACATTTTAGGAATCAATAAACTAAGGTGGACTGGAATGGGTGAATTTAGCTTGGATGACCATTATATCTACTACTGTGGGCAGGAATCCCTTAAAAGAAATGGAGTAGCCATCATAGTCAACAAAGGAGTCCGAAAGGAAGTACGTGGATGAAATCTCAAAAACGACAGAATGATCTCCGTTTGTTTCCAAGGCAAACCATTCAATATCACAGTAATCCAAGTCTATGCCCTGACCAGTAATGCTGAAGAAGCTGAAGTTGAACAGTTCTATGAAGAACTACAAGACCTTCTAGAACTAACACCCAAAAAAAGATGTCCTTTTCATTATAAGGGACTGGAATGCAAAAGTGGAAAGTCAAGAAATACCTGGAGTAACAGGCAAATTTGGCCTTGGAGTACAGAATGAAGCAGGGCAAAGGCTAACAGAGTTTTGTCAAGACAATGCACTGGTCATAGCAAACACCCTCTTCCAACAACACAAAAGAAGACTCTACACATGGACATCACCAGATGGGCAATACTGAAATCAGACTGATTATATTCTTTGCAGCAGAGGAGTTCTATACAGTCAGCAGAAACAAGACTGGGAGCTGACTGTGGCACAGACCATAAACTCCTTATTGGCACATTCAGACTTAAATTGAAGAGAGTAGGGAAAAGCACTACACCATTCAGATATGACCTAAATTAAATCCCTTACAATTATACAGTGGAAGTGACAAATAGATTCAAGGGATTAGATCTGATAGACAGAGTGCCTGAAGATCTATGGACAGAGGTTCATGATATTGTACAGGAAGGAGGGATCAAGACCATCCCCAAGGGAAAAAAAATGAAAAAGGCAAAGTGGTTGTCTGAGGAGGCCTTAGAAACAGCTATGAAAAGAAGAGAAGTGAAAGGCAAAGGAGAAAAGGAAAGATATACCCATTTGAATGCAGAGTTCCAAAGAATAGCAAGGAGAGATAAGAAAGACTTCCTCAGCAATCAATGCAAAGAAATAGAGGAAAACAATAGAATGGGAAAAACTAGAGCTCTCTTCAAGAAAATTAGAGGGGGCGGTCCTAAGATGGTGGAGGAATAGGACTGGGAGACCACTTTCTCCCCCACAAATTCATTGAAATAACATTCGAGCGCTGAGCAAATTCCACAGAACAACTTCTGAATGCTGGCAGAGGACATCAGGCACCCAGAAAAGCAGACCATTGTCTTCAAAAGGAGGTAGGACAAAATATAAAAGATAAAAAGAGAGACAAAAGAGGTAGGGACGTAGATCCGTCAAGGGAAGGGAGTCTTAAAAAAGAGAGGTTTCCAAACATCAGGAAATACTCTCTCTGGTGGGTCTGTGGGGAGCCTTGGAATCTCAGAGGGCAAAATAACAGGGAAAAAAAATAAATAATTAAAACCCACAGATTACGTGCCCAACAGCAACTCCCAGTGGTGCGACAGCCCAGAGGCTCGCATCCCCCACCAGCAAGCAGCGGAGGGACAGGGAGAGGTGGATGGCATTGCTTAGGATAAGGACCAGGCCTGAATGCCCTGAGGGCAATCTGAGGGAACTAGCTTGAGATAGCAACCCAGACTGTGGGATAGTTATCCTGTGATCCTGCAAAAAGCCCTAACCACCTCTAGGCAAGCTCACAGAACAAAGGACTGAGCAGAGCTAGCTGGCTGTGGACCAGTCCATACCCCACTGGAGACAGGCAGGCGAGGGCAGCCAGAGCTGGAAGGGGGCAATCGCAGCCTCAGAGAGGCATCCTATACCAAACTGCAAGCAGATTTCATTGCTAACCAAGACTTCTTGGGATTGTGGATGGTCGACATGCACCGGGAGGGTCGCAGCCAGAGATCAGCTTCCCAGAAGAGAGAAGGCGCGCCCGTTGTACACCCAAAAAACCGAGCGGCTGGGACAGAGGAGGGGATAAGTCACAGCCTTCAACTGGGGGCGACTACGCGCGCCAAGGACCTGGTCACCTGAGCTGCTCGGACCTGGGACGGGCGCAAAAGCAGGCCCAACCAAGTCTGCGCCTTTGCAGAGTACCCGAGAACCTGAACCTGAGCAGCTTAGACCTGGGAAGTGCATGCAAACCAGGGCCCGCATCAGACAGTTCCTGGCAAAGAAACCTAGAGTCTGAACAGTGTAGACTGGGAAAGCACACACGCCGTGAGCGGAGCAAACCCAGTGTGGCTTAATAACTGAACACACGCAGTGATATTTGTTTGCAGTGTTCCTCCCTCCCCAAAGCACGACTGAACAAGCGAGCCTAAAAAAAAAGTGACCACCACTGCACCCCTTGTATCAGGGCGGAAATTAGACACTGAAGAGACCAGCAAACAGAAGAAGCTAACATAAAGAGAGGGAACCACTTTGGAAGTGGCAGGTGCAATAGATTAAAATCCTGTAGTTAGCACCGATATATAGGAAGGGGCCTATCCATAGACAGTGAGAAGTACAAGCCAGACCAAGAAACTATCTGAAAATGAACTGACCCCACACTGTCCACAACAGCTCCAGGGAAAGTCTTAGATATATTTTTACTTTTATCATTTTTAAATTAAAAAAATTTTTTTGTTTCATTTTATTTTAATTTTATTATTTTACTTTTTTTGTTATTTTTAAGTCCCCATTACTCGTTTAATTTTCATTTTTATAACCTACTATTACCTTAGGGGAAAAAAAAAAGAAAGGCCCTATTTTTAAAGCAAACTTCATATATATATATTATAATTTCTGTGACTTTGTGTTTTGCTTTTGTTTTGTTTCATTTTTGTTTTTGTTTTTTTTTAATATTGTATTTTTGAGAATATAACCACTAATCAAAATTTTTAATCTTTGCTTTTTGGTATTTGTTATCAACTTTGTAACTTTAAGAACCCAATCTTCAGTACCCATTTTTACTTGGGAGCGAAATCACTGGCCTGACTGCTCTCTCCCCCTTTGGACTCTCCTTTTTCTCCACCAGGTCGCCTCTATCTCCCCCCTCCCCCTTTCCTTCTCTACCCAACTAGGTGAATCTCTTTGTGTGTTCTGGGCTGTGGAGAACACTTAGGGAACTGATTACTGGCTGGATCTGTCTCTCTCCTTTTAATTCCCCCTTTTATCATCCTGGCCACCTCTGTCTCCTTCCCCCCTCTTCTCTTCTCTGTGTAACTCCATGAACATCTCTGAGGGGTCCAGACTGTGGACAGCACATAGGGAACTGATTACTGGCTAGCTTGCTCTCTCCCCTTTTGATTCCCCCTCTTCTCCTCCTGGTCACTTCTATCTCCCTCCTCCCTCTTCTCTTCTCCATGTAACTCTGTGTAATTCTCCAGGTGTCCCTCACTGTGGAGAAACGTTTCATCATTAACTTAGATGTTTTATCATCAGTGCTCTATAGATGGAGAAGTCTTGAGGCTACTGTAAGAATAATACTGAAAACCAGAGGCAGGAGGCTTAAGTCCAAATCCTGAGAACACCAGAAAACTCCTGAATCCAGGGAACATTAATCAATAGGAGCTTATCAAACGCCTCCACACCTACACTGAAACCAAGCACCACCCAAGGGCAGACAAGTTCCAGAGCAAGACATACCATGCAAATTCTCCAGCAACACAGGAACATAACCCTGAGCCTCAATATACAGGCTGCCCAAAGTCACACCAAACCCACTGACATCTCAAAACTCATTACTGGACACTTCACTGCACTCCAGAGAGAAGAAATCCAGCTCGACCCATCGGAACACTGACATATGCTTTCCTAACCAGGAAACCTTGACAAGCCATGCGTCCAGCCCCACCCACAGTCAGGAACCTCCACAATAAAGAGGAACCACCAACTGCCACAAAAGCCACCCCAAACACAGCAATATAAACAAGATGAAAAGACAGAGAAATACCCAGCAGGTAAAGGAACAGGATAAATGCCCACCAAATCAAACAAAAGAGGAAGAGATAGGGAATCTACCTGATGAAGAATTCCAAATAATGATAGCAAAAATGATCCAAAATATTGAAAACAAATTGGAGTTACAGATAAATAGCCTGGAGACAAGGATTGAGAAGATGCAAGAAAGGTTTAACAAGGACCTAGAAGAAATAAAAAAGAGTCAATATATAATGAATAATGCAATAAATTAGATCAAAACACTCTGGAGGGAACCAACAGTAGAATAACAGAGGCAGAAAATACAATAAGTGAGGTAGAAGATACAATGGTAGAAATAAATGAATCAGAGGAAAAAAGAAAAACGAATTAAAAGAAATGAAGACAACCTCAGAGACCTCTGGGACAATGTTAAACGCCCCAATATTCGAGTCATAGGAGTCACAGAAGAAGAAGACAAAAAGAAAGACCATGAGAAAATACTTGAGGAGATAATAGCTGAAAACTTCCCTAAAATGGGGAAGGAAATAATCACTCAAGTCCAAGAAACCCAGAGAGTCCCAAACAGGATAAACCCAAGGCAAAACACCCCAAGACACATATTAATCAAATTAACAAAGATCAAACACAAAGAACAAATATTAAAAGCAGCAAGGGAACAACAACAAATAACACACAAGGGGATCCCCATAAGGATAACAGCTGATCGTTCAATAGAAACTCTTCAGGCAGGAGGGAATGGCAGGGAATACTTAAAGTGATGAAAGAAAATAACCTACAGCCCACATCACTGTACCCAGCAAGGATCTCATTCAAATATGAAGGAGAAATCAAAAGCTTTACAGACATGCAAAAGCTGAGAGAATTCAGCACCACCAAACCAGCTCTCCAACAAATGCTAAAGGATCTTCTCTAGGCAGGAAACACAAAAAGGGTGTATAAACTTGAACCCAAAACAATAAAGTAAATGGCAATGGGATCATATTTATCAGTAATTACCTTAAATGTAAATGGGTTGAATGCCCCAACCAAAAGACAAAGACTGGCTTAATGGATACAAAAACAAGACCCCTATATATGTTGTCTACAAGAGACCCACTTCGAGACAAGGGACACATACAGACTGAAAGTGAAGGGTTGGAAAAAGATATTCTGTGCAAATAGAGACCAAAAGAAAGCAGGAGGAGCAATACTCATATCAGATAAAATAGACTTTAAAACAAAGGCTGTGAAAAGAGACAAAGAAAGACACTGCATAATGATCAAAGGATCAATTGAAGAAGATATAACAATCATAAATATATATGCACCCAGCATAGGAGCCGGAGAAGGCAATGGCACCACATTCCAGTACTCTTGCCTGGAAAATCCCATGGACGGAGGAGCCTGGTACACTGGGGTCCATGAGGTCGCTAAGAGTTGGACACGACTGAGAAACTTCACTTTCACTTTTCACTTTCATGCATTGGAGAAGGAAATGGCAACCCACTCCAGTGTTCTTGCCTGGAGAATCCCAGGAACAGAGGAGCCTGGTAGGAGGCCATCTATGGGGTCGCACAGAGTCGGACATGACTGAAGCGACTTAGCAGCAGCAGCAACATAGAAGCACCACAATATGTAAGACAAATGCTAACAAGTATGAAAGGGGAAATTAACAATAACAAAATAATAGTGGGAGACTTTAATACCCCACTCACACCTATGGATAGATGAACTAAATAGAAAATTAACAAAGAAACACAAACTTTAAATGATACAATAGATAGTTAGACCTAATTGATATCTATAGGACATTTCATCCCAAAACAATGAATTTCACCTTTTTCTCAAGTACACACGGAACTTTCTCCAGGATAGACCACATCTTGGGCCATAAATCTAGCCTTGGTAAATTAAAAAAAAAATTGAAATCATTCCACGCATCTTTTCTGACCACAATGCAGTAAGATTAGATCTCAATTACAGGAGAAAAAACTATTAAAAATCCCAACATATGGAGGCTGAACAACATGCTGCTGATCAACTAAAAAATCACAGAAGAAATCAAAAAAGAAATCAAAATATGCATAGAAACAAATGAAAATGAAAACACAACAACCCAAAACCTACAGGACACTGTAAAAGCAGTACTAAGGGGATGGTTCATAGCAATACAGGCTTACCTCAAGAAACAAGAAAAAAGTCAAATAAATAACCTAACTCTACACCTAAAGCAACTTGAAAAGAAAGAAATTATGAAACCCAGGGTTAGGAGAAGGAAAGAAATCTTAAAAATTAGGGCAGAAATTAATGCAAAAGAAACAAAAGACACCATAGCAAAAATCAACAAAACCAAAAGGTGGTTCTTTGAGAGGATAAATAAAATTGACAAACCTTTAGCCAGACTCATCAAGAAACAAAGGGAGAAAAATCAAATCAACAAAATTAGAAATGAAAATGGAGAGATCACAACAGACAACACAGAAATACAAAGGATCATAAGAGACTATTATCAGCAACTATATGCCAATAAAATGGACAACTTGGAAGAAATGTACAAATTCTTAGAAAAGTACAACTTTCCAAAACTGAACCAGGAAGAAACAGAAAATCTTAACAGACCCATCACAAGCACAGAAATTGAAACTGTAACAAGATATCTTCCAACAAACAAACCCCAAGACCAGACGGCTTCACAGCTGAATTCTATGAAAATTTAAAGAAGAACTAACACCTATCCTACTCAAACTCTTCCAGAAAATTGCAGAGGAAGGTAAACTTCCAAACTCATTCTATGAGGCCACCATCACCCTAATACCAAAACCTGACAAAGATGCCACAAAAAAGAAAACTACAGGACAATATCACTGATGAACGTAGATGCAAAAATCCTTAACAAAATTCTAGCAAATAGAATCCAACAACATATTAAAAAGATCATACATCATGACTAAGTGGGCTTTATCCCAGGGATGCAAGGATTCTTCAATATCCACAAATCAGTCAATGTAATACACCACATTAACATGTTGAAAAATAAAAACCATATGATTATCTCAATAGATGCAGAGAAAGCCTTTGACAAAATTCAACATCCATTCATGATAAAAACCCTCCAGAAAGCAGCAATAGAAGGAACATACCTCAACATAATAAAAGCTATATATGACAAACCCACAGCAAACATTATCCTCAATGGTGAAACATTGAAAGGATTTCCCCTAAAGTCAGGAACAAGACAAGGGTGCCCACTCTCACCACTACTATTCAACAGTTTTGGAAGTTTTGGCCTCAGCAATCAGAGCAGAAAAAGAAATAAAATGAATCCAGATTAGAAAAGAAGAAGTAAAACTCTCACTGTTTGCAGATTATATGATCCTCTACATAGAAAACCCTAAAGACTCCACCAGAAAATTACTAGAGCTAATCAATGAATATAGTAAAGTTGCAGGATACAAAATTAACACACAGAAATCCCTTGCATTCCTATAGACTAACAATGATAAAACAGAAATTAAGGAAACAATTCCATTCACCATTTCAATGAAAAGAATAAAATACTTAGGAATATATCTACCTAAAGAAACAAAAAGACCCATACATAGAAAGCTATAAAACACTGGTGAAAGAAATCAAAGAGGACACTAATAGATGGAGAAATATACCGAGTGCTTGGATTGGAAGAATCAATATAGTGAAAATGAGTATACTACCCAAAGCAATCTATAGATTCAGTGCAATCCCTATCAAGCTACCAATGATATTTTTCAGAGAACTAGAACAAATAATTTCACAATTTGTATGGAAATACAAAAAACTTTTAATAGCCAAAGAAATCTTGAGAAAGAAGGACAGAACTGAAGGAATGAACCTGCCTGACTTCAGGCTCTACTATGAAGCCACAGTCATCAAGACAGTATGGTACTGGTACAAAGACAGAAATATAGATTCATGGAAAAAAATAGAAAGCCCAGAGATAAATCCACACACCTATGAACATCTTATCTTGACAAAGGAAGAAAGAATATACAATGGAGAAAAGATAATCTCTTTAATAAGTGGTGCTGGGAAAACTGGTCAACCACATGTAAAAGAATGAAACTAGAACACTTTCTAACACCATACACAAAAATAAACTCAAAATGGATTAAAGATCTAAATGTAAGACCAGAAACTATAAAACTCCTAGAGGAAAACATAGGCAAAACACTCTCTGACATAAATCACAGCAGGATCCTCTATGACCCACTTTTCAGAATATGGGAAATAAAAGCAAAAATAAACAAATGGGACCTAATTAAAATTAAAACCTTCTGCACAACAAAGGAAACTCGAAGCAAGGTGAAAAGACAGCCTTCAGAATGGGAGAAAATAATAGCAAACAAAGCAACGGACAAAGAACTAATCTCAAAAATATACAAACAACTCCTGCAGCACATTTCCAGAAAAATAAAAGACCCAATCAAAAGTGGGCCAAATAACTAAACAGACATTTCTCCAAAGAAGACATACAGATGGCTAACAAACACATGAAAAGATGCTCAACATCACTCATTATCAGAGAAATGCAAATCAAAACCACAATGAGGTACCATTTCACACCAGTCAGAATGGCTGCGATCCAAAAGTCTACAAATAATAAATGCTGGAGAGGGTGTGGAGAAAAGGGAACCCTCTTTCACTGTTGGTGAGAATGCAAACTACTACAGCCACTAGGGATAACAGTGTGGAGATTCCTTAAAAAACTGAAAATAGAACTGCCACATGACCCAGCAAACCCACTGCTGGGCATACACACTGAGGAAACCAGAATCAAAGAGACACGTGAACCCCAATGTTCATCACAGCATTATTTATAATAGCCAGGACATGGAAGCAACCTAGATGTCCATCAGCAGATGAATGGATAAGAAAGCTGTGGTACATATACAAAATGGAATATTATTCCGTCATTAAAAAGAATACATTTGAATCAGTTCTATGAGGTGGATGACTGGAGCCTATTATACAGAGTGAAGTAAGCCAGAAAGAAAAACACAAATACAGTATCAGTTCAGTTCAGTTCAGCAACTCAGTCGTGTCCGACTCTGCGACCCCATGAATTGCAGCACGCCAGGCCTCCCTGTCCATCACGAACTCCCGGAGTTCACTCAAACTCATGTCCATCAAGTTGGTGATGTCATCCAGCCATCTCATCCTCTGTCGTCCCCTTCTCCTCCTCCCCCAATCCCTCCCAGCATCAGAGTCTTTTCCAATGAGTCAACTCTTCGCAGGAGGTGGCTAAACTACTGGAGTTTCAGCTTTAGCATCATTCCTTCCAAAGAACACCCAGGACTGATCTCCTTTAGAATGGACTGGTTGGATCTCCTTGCAGTCCAAGGGAGTCTCAAGAGTCTTCTCCAACACCACAGTTCAAAAGCATCAATTCTTTGGCGCTCAGCTTTCTTCACAGTCCAACTCTCACATCCATACATGACCACAGGAAAAACCATAGCCTTGACTAGACAGACCTTTATTGGCAAAGTAATGTCTCTGCTTTTGAATATGCTGTCTAGGTTGGTCATAACTTTCCTTCCAAGGAGTAAGCGTCTTTTAATTTCATGGCTGCAATCACCATGTGTAGTGATTTTGGAGCCCAAAAAAATAAAGTCTGACATTGTATCCACTGTTTCCCCATCTATTTCCCATGAAGTGGTGGGACCAGATGCCATGATCTTTGTTTTCTGAATGTTGAGCTTTAAGCCAATTTTTTCACTCTCCTCTTTCACTTTCATCAAGAGGCTCTTTAGTTCCTCTTCACTTTCTGCCATAAGGGTGGTATCATCTGCATATCTGAGGTTATTGATATTTCTCCTGGCAATCTTGATTCCAGCTTGTGCTTCTTCCAGCCCAGCATTTCTCATGATGTACTCTGCATATAAGTTAAATAAACACAGTGACAATATACAGCCTTGACGTACTCCTTTTCCTATTTGGAACCAGTCTGTTGTTGCATGTTCAGTTCTAACTGTTGCTTCCTGACCTGCATATAAGTTTCTCAAGAGGCAGGTCAGGTGCAGTATACTAACACATATATATGGAATTTAGAAAGAAGGTAACGATAACCCTGTATGCAAGACAGCAAGAGACACAGATGTATTGAACAGTCTTTTGGACTCTGTGGGAGAGGCCGAGGGTGGTATGATACGAGATATGAGAATGGCATTGAAACATGTAAAATATCGTATGTGAAACAAATCTTCAGGCCAGGTTTGATGCATGATACAGGGTGCTCGGGGCTGTTGCACTGGGATGACCCAGAGGGATGGGATGGGGAGGGAGGTGTGAGGGAGGTTCAGGATGGGGAACACATGTACACTCACAGAAGATTCAATTCAATGTATGGCAAAAACCAATACAATATTGTAAAGTAAAATAAATAAATTAATTTAAAAAAACATGTCATGGGGATGTAATATACAGCACAGGTATTGTAGTTAATATTATTGTATTACCTTGTATGGTGGCACAGGATAACTAAACTTATTGTTGTAATCCCTGCACAATGTATACAAATGATGCATCATGAGTTGTACACCTAAAACCAGTATAATATTATACAACTATACATCAATAACATTACAAATAAAAATAACAAAATTTTAAAAAGAAAATTAGAGATACCGAGGGAACGTTTCATGGAAAGATGGGCACAATAAAAGACAGAGATGGTAATGACCTAATAGAAGCAGAAAATATTAAGAAGAGGTGGCAAGAATACATGGAAGAACTAAACAAAAACGTTCTTCATGACCCAGATGAAGATGATGGTGTGATCACTCACCTCGAGCCAGGCATCCTGGAATGTGAAGTCAAGTGGGACTTAGGAAGCATCACTACAAACAAAGCTAGTGGAGGTGATGGAATTCCAGTTGAGCTATTTCAAATCCTGAAATATGATGCTGTGAAAGTGCTGCACTTATATGCCAGCAAATTTGGAAAACTCAGCAGTGGCCACAGGACTGGAAAAGGTCAGTTTTCATTCCAATCCCAAAGAAAAGCAATGCCAAAGAACGCTCAAACTACCGCACAATTGCTCTCATCTCACACGCTAGCAAAGTAATGCTCAAAATTCTCCAAGCCAGCCTTCAACAGTGCGTGAACCATGAACTTTCAACCAGAGATCAAATAGCCAATATCCATTGGATCATCAAAAAAGCAAGGGAGTTCCAGATAAACATCTATTTCTGCTTTAATGACTATGCCAAAGCCTTTGACTGTGTGGATCACAATAACTGTGGAAGATTGTTAAAGAGATGGGAATACCAGACCACCTGACCTGCTTCCTGGGAAATCTGTATGCAGATCAGGAAGCAACAGTCAGAACTGGACACGGAACAACAGACTGGTTTCAAATCGGGAAAGGAGTTTGTCAATGCTATATATTGTCACCCTGCTTATTTAACTTATACGCAGAGTACATCATGAGAAACATCAGGCTGGATGAAGCACAAGCTGGAATCAAGATTGCCAGGAGAAATATCAATAATCTCAGATATGCAGATGACACCACCCTTATGGCAGAAAGTGAAGAAGAAATAAAGAGCCTCTTGATGAAAGTGAAACAGGAGAGTGAAAAAGTTGGCTTAAAGCTCAACATTCAGAAAACTAAGATCATGGCATCTGGTCCCATCACTTCATGGCAAATAGATGGGGAAACAGTGGAAACGGTGGCAGACTTTATCTTGGGGGGCTCCAAAATCACTGCAGATGGCGATTGCAGCCATGAAATTAAAAGACGCTTGTTCCTTGGAAGAAAAGTTATGACCAATCTAAACAGCATATTCAAAAGCAGAGACATTACTTTGCCAACAAAGGGTTGTCTAGTCAAAACTCTGGTTTTTCCAGTAGTCATGTAAGGACCTGAGAGTTGGATTATAAAAGCTGAGTGCAGAAGAATCAATGCTTTTGAACTGTGGTGTTGGAGAAGACTCTTGAGAGTCCCTTGGACTACAAGGAGATCCAAGCAGTCCATCCTAAAGGAAATCAGTCCTGAATATTCATTGGAAGGACTGATGCTGAAGCTGAAACTCCAATACTTTGGCCACCTGATGGGAAGAACTGACTCATTGGAAAAGACCCTGATGCTCAGAAAGATTGAAGGCAGGAGGTGACGGGAATGAAAGAGGATGAAATGGTTGGATGGCATCACCAACTCAATGGACATTAGTTTGAGTAAACTCCGGGAGTTGGCAATGGACAGGGAGGCCTGGCTTACTGCAGTCCATGGGATTGCAAAGTATCAAACACGACTGAGCAACTGAAGTGAACTGAACACATTCTCTTGTGCACGTGGAACATTCTCTACAAAACAAGTGTCAATAAATTTAAGAAAACTGAAATGGTATCAAGCATCTTTTCCAACTACAATGCTGTGAGACTAGAAATCAACTGCAAGGAAAAAAGCTTCAAAAAAACACAAGTACATGGAGGCTAGACAAAATGCTACCAAACAGTGAATGAGTCATTGAAGAAATCAAAGATGAAAAACAAACAAACAAACAAACAAACCCGGCAAGAAACAAAAATGAAAACACAATAATCCAAAATCTATGGGATGTACTAAAAGCAGTTTTCAGAGGGAGGTTTGTAGTAATTCAAGCTTTCCTCAGGAAATAAGAAAAATCTCACATAAGCAACCTATCTGCACACCTAAAGGAACTAGAAAAAGGAGAACTAACAAAACCCAAAGTTAGTACAAGGGAGAAATCACAAAAATCAGAGAAGAAATAAATGAAATATATTTTAAAATATATAAAATAGCAATGCAAATAAGAGTTGATTCTTTGAAAAAGTAAATAAAATATATAAATCTTTAGCCAGACTCATCAAGAAAAAGAGGGTCCAAATCTATAAAATCAGAAATGAAAAAGAAGTTACAATCAACACCACAGAAATACAAAGGATCATAAGAGACTACTATGAACAATTAATTAGACATCAATAAAATGGATAACCTAGAAGAAATTAACAAATTCCTAGAAATGTACAGTCTACCAAGACTGAAGCAAGAAGAAATAGAAAATTTGAACAGATCAATTACTAGTAATGAAACTGAATGGGAAAATTAAAAAGGATGTATTTATTTTACAGCAGCAGGAATACAGCCAATATCTTATAATAACTTTAAATGAAGAATAATCTATAAAAATTTTCAGTCAGTATGTTGCACATCTGAAACTAATAGAATATTTGAAATCAACTACACCTCAATAAAACAGACATCACTAATCACAAGAGAAATGCAAACCAAAACTACAATGAGATATCACCTCACACATGTCAGAATGGCTATCATCAAAAAGACTACAAATAACAAATGTTGGTAAGCTTGTGGAGAAAAGAGAACACTTGCACACTGTTGCTGGGAATGTAAGTTGGTGCAGCCACTGCAGAAAAGAGTATGGAGGTTTCTCAAAAACTTAAAAACTGAACTACCATAAGACCCCGAAATTTCAATCCCAGGTATATATTAAAAAAAAGAAAAACTAATCCCAAAAGATACATGCACCCCAATGTTCATACCAGCATTATTCACAACAGCCAAGATATGGAAGGAACGTTAAGTGTCCATCAACATAGGCATGGATAAAGAAGATATGGTATATACATACAACAGAATACTACTCAACATTAAAAAGAATGAAATTTTGCCATCTGCAACAACATGGATGGACTTGGAGGGTATTATGCTCAGTGAAATAAATAAGTAGGACAGAGAAAGGCAGATAGTGTATGATGCCACTTATATGTGGAATCTAAAACTGAAAACAAACTATTGAATATAACCAAAAAAGAAGCCTCACAGATATAGACAATAACCTAGTGGTTATCCGTGAGGAGAGACAAGAGAGAGGGACAAGATAGGGGTAGTGGATTAACAAGTACAAACTACTATGTATAAAATAAATAAGCTACAAGGATACATTGTACAGCACAGGGAATACAGCCAATATTTCATAAGAACTATAGTGGAGTACAACCTTTAAAAATTGCGAATCACTATGTTGTACACCTAAAACATATAATATTGTGTATCAACTACTCCTCAATTTTTTAAAAAAGATAACTTTAAAGTCTCCACCAAAAATCTATTAGAACTAATAAATGAATTCAGTACAGTTTCAGGATTCAAGATTAATATATAGAAATGTGTTTCTTTTCTATACACTTAATAATAAGCTATCAGAGAAAGCAAGAAAACAATCCCATTTAAAATAGCATTAAAAAGAATAAAATTTGAAATAGCATTAAAAAGAATACCTAAGAATAATCTTAACCAAGGAGGTTTGGTTTCACCAAAGGAAGTGAAATAAGCTTTCATCAAGTGAAAGACCTATACTCTGAAAACTATAAAACACTGCTGAAGGAATTTAAAAATTATACAAAGAAATGGAAAGATAATCTATGTTCTTGGATTGGAAGAATTAATATTGCTAAAATATCCATACAACCCAAAGCAATCTACAGATTTAATGCAAGCTCTATCAAAATACATGACAGGTAAAGAAATAAAAAAAAAAGAGGGGCTATGTGTATATAGCTCATTCGTTTTGCTGTACTGGAGAAACCAATACAACACTGTAAAGCAATTATACTCCAATAAAAATTAATTAAAAAAAAAAACTAAAAGAACCTACAAAAAAGTGAAATATATGACATTGTTTACCCAACAATAAATTCACCCAAAGAATAAATAATCCTGAAATTTACGTGAAACCACAAAAGACCAAAGTAATCTTGAGGAAAAAAAAATAAAAAAGAAAGCTAGAGGTTTCACACTCCCTGGCTTCAGACTATACCACAAAGCTATAGTCATCAATGCACTTCCCTGGCAGTCCAGTGGTTAAGACACCTGATACCGCCCTTTCACTACAGGGGGCTTGGGTTCGATCCCTGGTCAGAGAAGATTCTGAATGCCATCAGTTCAGTTCAGTCCTTCCAGCCCAGCGTTTCTCATGATGTACTATGCATATAGGTTAAATAAGCAGGGTGACAATATACAGCCTTGACGTACTCCTTTTCCAGCCATGGGGTGTAGCAAAAAAAAAAACACAAAAAAACTCAATATGGTACTGGCATTAAGAACAGACACATGGATCACTAGAACAGACGAGAAAGTCCAGAAATAAACCCAAGTACTTATCGTCCATCTATGACAAAGCAAGTAAGAATATACAACAGAGAAAACAGTCTCTTTAATAAGTGGTACTAGGAATACTGGACAGCTGCATGTCAAAGAAATTAGAACATTTTCTCACAGAACATTAAAAAATAAGCCCAAAATGGATTAATGACCTAAATGTAAGACTGCTAAGTCACTTCAGTTGTGTCCAACTCTGGGCAACCTCATAGACGGCAGCCCACCAGGCACCCCCGTCCCTGGGATTCTCCAGGTAAGAACACTGGAGTGGGTTGCCATTTCCTTCTCCAGTGCATGAAAGTGAAAAGTGAAAGTGAAGTCGCTCAGTCATGTCCAACTCTTAGTGACCCCATGGACTGCAGCCTACTAGGCTCCTTTGTCCATGGGATCTTCCAGGCAAGAGTACTGGAGTGGGGTGCCATCGCCTTCTCCATAAGGCAATGTAAGACTAGATACTATAAAACTCCTAGAGGAAAACAGGCAGAACACTCTTTGACATGAATCACAGCAATACTTTTTGGGATCTGTCTCCTAAGACAAAAAAATAAAAGCAAAAACAAGCAAATGAGACCTAATTGAACTTAAAAGCTTTTGCACAGCAAAGGAAACCATATACAAAACAAAAGAACAACCTACTGGATCAGAGAAAATTTTTGCAAAGGATATTACTGACAAGGACTTAATATCCAATATTTATAAAAACAAGTCGGGCTTCTTTCATAGCTCAGTTGGTAAAGAATCCGCCTGCAATGCAGGCGACCCTGGTTCTACTCCTGGGTTGGGAAGATCGGCTGGAGAAGGGATAGGCTACCCACTTCAGTATTCTTGGGCTTCCCTTGTGTGGCTCAGCTGGTAAAGAATTCACCTGCAATGCAGAAGACCTGGGTTCCAGCCCTGGATTGGGAAGATCCCCTGTAGAAGGCAAAGGCTACCCACTCTAGTATTCTGGCCTGGAGAATTCCATGGACTGTATAGCCCATGGGGTCACAGAGTTGGACACGACTGAGTGACTTTCACTCCACTTCATACAACTCATATCAAAAAATGAAGAACCTAATGCAAAAATGGGCAGAAGACCTGAATAGATATTTTTCCAAAGAAGATACACAGATGGCCAACAGACATATGAAAAAATATGCTCAACACTGTTAATCATCAGAGAAACGCAAATCAAGACCATAATGAGATCACCTCATACCTGTCAAATGGCTATCATCAAAAGGATAACAAATGTTGGCAAGGATGTGGAGAAAAGGGAATCCTACACTGTGGGAATGTAAACTGGTGCAGCCATTATGGAAAACAGTATGGAGGTTTCTCCAAAAAACTAAAAATAGAACTATCCTACGATCCAGCAATTCCACTCTTGGGTAAATATCAAAGAAAACGAAAACAGTAATTCAAAATGATATTTGCACCTCAATGTTCACAGCAGCATTATTTACAACAGCCAAAATATGAAAGCAACCTAAGTGCCCAGTAACAGATACATGGATAAATAAGATGTGGTATATATATACAATGGAATACTTCTCAGTCATACAAATGAATGAAATTATGCTATTTGTAACAATGTGGATGGACCTAGAGAGTATTATGTTTAGTGAAATAAGTCAGACACAGAAAGACAAACACTGTATGATTTCACTTACATGTGGAATCTAATAAATGAAACAAATGAACAAATGTAACTAAACGAGACAAAATTATACATACAGAGAAAAAAAAAACAGGTGGTTGTCTGAAAGGAGGGGTGGGGGGAGGAGAGAAATAGGTGAAGGAGATTAAGAGGTAAAAACTTCCAGTTGAAAAATAAATGAATAACTGGTATGAAATGTACAGTGTGGGGAATATAGTCAATAATTATAGAATATATTTTATGGTGACAGACTCATGGTGACCATTTTTACATGTATAGAGATAATGAATCACTATGTTGTACAACATCAGGAAGTTCACGGTTCATGTATTGCTGAAGCCTGGCTTGGAGAATTTTGAGCATTACTTTACTAGCGTGTGAGATGAGTGCAATTGTGCAGTAGTTTGAGCATTCTTTGGCATTCCCTTTCTTTGGGATTGGAATGAAAACTGACCTTTTCCAGTCCTGTGGCCACTGCTGAGTTTTCCAAATTTGCTGTCATATTGAGTGCAGCACTTTCACAGCATCATCTTTCAGGATTTGGAATAGCCAATTGCACTCAACTCACACGCTAGTAAAGTAATGCTCAAAATTCTCCAAGCCAGGCTTCAGCAATATATGAACCGTGAACTTCTTGATGTTCAAGCTGGTTTTAGAAAAGGCAGAGGAACCAGAGATCAAATTGCCAACATCCGCTGGATCGTGTAAAAAGCAAGAGAGTTCAAAAAAAACATCTATTTCTGCTTTATTGACTATGCCAAAGCCATTGACTGTGTGGATCACAATAAACCGTGGAAAATTCTGAAAGAGATGGGAATACCAGAACACCTGATCTGCCTCTTGAGAAATTTGTATGCAGGTCAGGAAGCAACAGTTAGAACTGGACATGGAACAACAGACTGGTTCCAAATAGGAAAAGGAGTACGTCGAGGCTGTATATTGTCACCCTGTTTATTTAACTTATATGCAGAGTACATCATGAGAAACGCTGGACTGGAAGAAACACAAGCTGGAATCAAGATTGCCGAGAGAAATATCAATAACCTCAGATATGCAGATGACACCACCCTTATGGCAGAAAGTGAAGAGGAACTCAAAAGCCTCTTGATGAAAGTGAAAGTGGAGAGTGAAAAAGTTGGCTTAAAGCTCAACATTCAGAAAACGAAGATCATGACATCCGGTCCCACCACTTCATGGGAAATAGATGGGGAAACAGTGGATACAGTGTCAGACTTTATTTTTCTGGGCTCCAAAATCACGACAGATGGTGACTGCAGCCATGAAATTAAAAGACACTTACTCCTTGGAAGGAAAGTTATGACCAACCTAGATAGCATATTCAAAAGCAGAGACATTACTTTGCCAATAAAGGTCCGTCTAGTCAAGGCTATGGTTTTTCCTGTGGTCATGTATGGATGTGAGAGTTGGACTGTGAAGAAGGCTGAGCACCGAAGAATTGATGCTTTTGAACTGTGGTGTTGGAGAAGACTCTTGAGACTCCCTTGGACTGCAAGGAGATCCAACCAGTCCATTCAGAAGGAGATCAGCCCTGGGATTTCTTTGGAAGGAATGATGCTAAAGCTCAAACTCCAGTACTTTGGCCACCTCATGTGAAGGGTTGACTCATTGGAAAAGACTCTGACGCCGGGAGGGATTGGGGGCAGGAGGAGAAGGGGACGACAGAGGATGAGATGGCTGGATGGCATCACTGACTTGTTGGATGTGAGTCTGAGTCAACTCTGGGAGTTGGTGATGGACAGGGAGGCCTGGCGTGCTGCGATTCATGGGGTCGCAAAGAGTCGGACACGACTGAGCGACTGATCTGATCTGATCTGATGTTGTAGAACAGGAACTAACATATTGTTGTAGGTCAATTATACTTCAAAAGGAAACAAACTAAAAAAAGAGAGATTAGATTGGTGGTTACCAGAGGGAGTCAGGTGGGGGACCTGGGTGAAGGCAGTCAAAAGGTATAAATGAGATATAGGTAGTTCTAGACACCCAAATCAAGGGGCATCTTGAGTTTGACACTTGAGAAAGGGAGAAATTGGGCTGATTCTTAGAATTATCACACAGCAAAAGCCAACCAAACTTGGAGTAATCAAACTGAACAGAAAATACTGAGCCAAAGTTGATGCTATTCACCATCCCTTCTCAATAAATCATCTACCACCATGGAGGTTTCCATGATATGGTTTGCCTACAGCCTCTCCAATCAGTCCTTCTCTGTCTCTTGCAAATTTCTGTCACTCTTTCAATATGCCCTAGCTCAGTGAGTATACCACCTGCCATTCAGTTGGGCAAATCAGAAATTCAGATCTTTTTCTTAATCATTTCCTTTTACTCCTATGTCCAAACTACCATGAATTGCTATCAATTTTACCTTCTAAATACCTCTTTAATCTCTTCACTTCTATTACCACTACCTGGACCAACACACCATCACCTCTGGCCTTGCCTATTGAACAGCCACATCCCTGCTGTGTGGATCTTGGGCAAGTCTCTTCACATCTCTGGGCTTCAGTTTTTTAACAGGTGAAGCGGGGATAAAAAACAGTAGCTACCACATTCACATAGGGTTGTGAAGATTCGATGACAATCTGTAGAAAACCCTTTAGGGCAAGTGCATAACACAGTAAGTGCAATGTAAATGATAGCTTTTAAAATTTTATCTGCATTCACAGACACTCAGCAATCCATTCATTCTCCACCCTGTAGCTTGCTTTAGGTACAATTCTACCTCAGGCACAAACTTTAAGGATAACTAAAAATTCAGTAATTAAGATAAAGGATCTTTTAATGCAGTATTCCCTGGTGGCTCAGAGGGTAAAGCGTCTGCCTGCAATGCAGGAGACCTGGGGTCGATCCCTGGGTCAGGAAGATCCCCTGGAGAAGGAAATGGCAACCCACTCCAGTACTCTTGCCTGGAAAATCCCATGGACAGAGAAGCCTAGACTACAGTCCATGGGATCGCAGAGAGTCAGACACGACTGAGCGACTTCACTTTCACTTTTCTTTCAATGTAGTATTTGGGCTTCCCTGGTGGCTCAGCTGGTGAAGCATCCTCTTGCAATGCGGGAGACCTGGGTTCGATCCCTGGGTTGGGAAGATTCCCTGGAGATTGGAACTGCTACCCACTCCACAATTCTGGCCTGGAGAATTCCATGGACTATACAGTCCATGGGGTCCCAAAGAGTCTGACACGACTGAGCGACTTTCACTTTCACTTTCACGTTCAATGTAGTCTTTACGTTAATGCAAATATAATCCATGAATAACTGATGACCAATATTTCAAATCAAAATAGAATCCAACCGCGCACGTACTCCACCATGCCTCAGGCGACTCATTTGTTAACTGTGGGCCGACAGTTTCCCCACGCGACTTATTCAAACTCCCCGCCGTAATACTGCCTCGATCCCCACCGGGCAGAGGAGCCCCCGCCCCCGCCCCAGGCCCCGGGGTTTTCAACTCCGGAGCTGAGGACAGGGACCCGCTCGCCTCAGCCGACGCCCCCAGAGCTGCCCGCTTACTGCATGGCCACATCGAGATACGGAGTGCGGTGGAAAACTCCCTCCAGCTCCCGCAGCTGCTCCAGCGTGAAGGTGTGCCGGGAGACTCGGTGGCGCCTGTCTGCCGCCTTCCGAACCTCGACGGCGGCTCCCGGGCGCTGCTCCTCCCCGCCCTTCTCTCCGTCTTCGCCGCCGCCCGCGCCCGCCTCAGCCTCTTCCTCAGCCTTGGCCTCGCGGCTTTCCCCATCCGGGGGGCCCGCATCTCCCGCGCCCACATCGCCGCCTTCCTTTTCTTCTCCTTCTTCATATCCCGCCTCTTTCCCCTCCGGGGCTGCTCCCTGCTCAGGTTCGGACTGAGCCTTCGGCTCCTCTCCCCTCTCTCCAGGAAGCGAGACCTTCGCGGGCTCGGCCTCTGCAAGACAAGAAACCCAAAGCCAAAGATCAGGCCGTCGAGCGAGCCCGCTGAGGAAGAGGCAGGAACCCGCCGCGTCTGAGGAGGAATCCTCCCGCTCGCCCCTCCCTAGGGAAATTCGTTTCCAGGAACCCTGTGAACCGAGCGCCCAGCCTGCCACTGACCGTGAGCTTCTTCCCGATTCTCCTTGACCCCCAGCCTGAGGAAGCCCGCGACGGCCGCGTCGGTGTTGGCATCGGCATTGTGGCCACGCTGCGGCTGAGGCTTCATGTTGCGACCGCTGTCCAGGAGGCTGTGCCTTCAGCGGAGGCTGTCCTGGATCTCCCGAGACCCCGGCTCTGGACTCAGGGCTAGAAGCGGCGGCCCGCAATATGGCACCGTTAGGCCTACTCTGGCGTCGGGTCAGGACTAGAGTCCGGATACACGCTCCCTGGGTGTTTATCATTGGCTGCTGGGGGTTGGGTCAGCTGAGGTGTGCATGCGGCAGGAGCTTGGCTGTCCTGGGGGCCGGGGCGGGGTGGGCAGGAGGTGCGGGGGCGGGGGAGACTCCAGGTGCGCACCACGGGGGGCGCTGGTAGGGAGCGTGAGTGAGAGCAGAACTCAGGCAAACTTAGTTGCAACTTAGCTGACCAAGTACTGCGCACTTGGTCTGGCGTCTTCCCAGACCAAGGGCCTGTGCCTGATTTGTGGACGGGAAAAGCAGGCCCTCACCCTAGCTCCGTAGACCTTGGAGAAACGTTTGGGGACTATCTCCTGGCTCAGCCCGCCATATCTAGCAGCCAGTACTAAGTAAGGAGAAGCAATCAAACTAATACGTTCACCCCTTGGTGTCGCCGGGGATTGGTTCCAGGACCCTCAGGGGATACAAAAATCTGCGAATGCTCAAGTCCCAAAGCGGGCCCTCCGCATCTGCGGATGTGAAACCCACAGATATGGAGGGCCATCTGTTTGTTTACAGGAAAATAAACCCCGTGTATAATTGGACCAGCTAGGCCTTTGCTTGCTCTGAGTTTTTGCAGTGAGGCTGAAGTCCGAGTCTGCCATACAAAACAAAACCCAGCCCACCCCCTTAAGAAAGGCCGTTAGCCTATTTTAGTAACGAATCCACATCAAATTGCAAGTGTAGAAACTTGCACAGTGTTTAGAACACTCAAGAATGCTTATGGGGTACAGAGAGAGCCCCTTCCTTTTGTTTTTGCCTTTGTTGCAACTATGTATTGAGCTACATCTTTATAAACAGTTCCTATTCCTTCTGGCTGTAAATGCTCTATAGAGGTATACATGTCTCCTGTGGTGAACCCCTGTGGACATGGCTGAATTACCTGGTTTCTTGTAGCTGCCCCCCACCCCCTTATCTCCCCTCATCATGTTTTCTAGAAACCTTCCTGAGCCCTTGCTGAAGAATAAATACATTTTATTTATTGTCAAATAAGAGAGAGCCAGGCCAGATTGCAGGCTCTATGATTTTTCCTTGAAGAAGTGTTTTATGGATGCCCCAAGACTTGTTGCCTGGAGAATCCCAGGGACGGTGGAGCCTGATTGGGTGCCGTCTATGGGGTCGGACAGAGTCGGACACGACTGAAATGACTTAGCAGCAAATGTATCATGGGACCGGGTCATCTCACCTACAGTGCCTAAGGCATAATGCCTTCTGCTTCAAGTTTCTGGAGAGTGGGTAAGAAATTAACTAAAAAAGGGTTTGGTGACCAATTCTTTTTCAAAAAGATGGTAAGAGATGGCAGTCTGATACCTCTTCCTGATTTTAACCAAGACGTTTCCTCCTCATGTTGGCCCTGATTGAGTTCATCAGGCCTCTGCTTCGCTTGGCTTGATAGCCTATGCACAATTTTGGCTTAATATTAGTTATCTCATGAGAGACCTATTAGAGTTTTCATCATGATTTGCATTAGACTGCCTGAGAATTCTATGACAGCTCAGGAAGTGTGTCCCTTCACAGCTCAGATTTCCACAGTGAATGTGTGTTTTCCCAACTGTAGTAACCCATGTGACCCTTGACAAACGTTGCCTTACTTTGGCATCAGGCCATGGTAGTGTTTTTCTTTAAATTTTACTTAACTTCACACTTTTAAAACCTTAAATACTTTAGTCAATTGTGTGGTTTATTTATTTATTCACAGTTCAGTTCAGTTCAGTTGCTCAGTCATGTCTGACTCTGTGACCCCATGAATTGCAGCACGCCAGACCTCCCTGTCCATCACCAACTCCTGGAGTTCCCTCAGACTCACATCCATAGAGTCAGTGATGCATCCAGCCATCTCATCCTCTGTTGTCCCCTTCTCCTCCTGCCTCCAATCCCTCCCAATATCAGAGTCTTTTCCAGTGAGTCAACTCTTCGCATCAGGTGGCCAAAGTACTGGAGTTTCAGCTTTAGCATCATTCCTTCCATAGAACACCCAGGGCTGATCTCCTTTAGAATGGACTGGTTGGATCTCCTTGCAGTCCAAGGGACTCTCAAGAGTCTTCTCCAACACCACAGTTCAAAAGCATCAATTCTTTGGCACTCAGCTTTCTTCACAGTCCAACTCTCACATCCATACATGACCACAGGAAAAACCATAGCCTTGACTAGACGGACCTTTATAGGCAAAGTAATGTCTCTGCTTTTGAATATGCTATCTAGGTTGGTCATAACTTTTCTTCCAAGGAGTAAGCGTCTTTTAATTTCATGGCTGCAGTCACCATCTGTCGTGATTTTGGAGCCCAGAAAAATAAAGTCTGACACTGTTTCCCCATCTATTTCCCATGAATTGATAGGACCAGATGCCATGATCTTTGTTTTCTGAATGTTGAGCTTTAAGCCAACTTTTTCATTCTCCTATTTTAGTTTCATCAAGAGGCTTTTTAGTTCCTCTTCACTTTCTGCCATAAGGGTGGTGTCATCTGCATATCTGAGGTTATTGATATTTCTCCTGGCAATCTTGATTCCAGCTTGTGCTTCTTCCAGCCCAGCATTTCTCATGATGTACTCTGCATATAAGTTAAATAAGCAGGGTGACAATACACAGCCTTGACGTACTCCTTTTCCTATTTGGAACCAGTCTGTTGTCCCATGTCCAGTTCTAACTGTTGTTTCCTGACCTGCACGCAGATTTCTCAAGAGGCAGGTCAGGTGGTCTGGTGTTCCCATCACTTTCAGAATATTCCACAGTTTGTTGTGATCCACACAGTCAAAGTTATTGGCATAGTCAATAAAGCTGAAGTAGATGTTTTTCTGGAACTCTCTTGCTTTTTCAATGATCCAACGGATGTTGGCAATTTGATCTCTGGTTGCTCTGCCTTTTCTACATCCATCTTGAACATCTGGCAGTTCATGGTTCATATACTGTTGAAGCCTGGCTTGGAGAATTTTGAGCATTACACTACTAGTGTGTGAGATGAGTGCAACTGTGTGGTAGTTTGAGCATTCTTTGACATTGCCTTTCTTTGTGATTGGAATTAAAACTGACCCTTTCCTATCCTGTGGCCACTGCTGAGTTTTCCAAATTTGCTGGCATATTGAGTGCAGCACTTTCACAGCATCATCTTTTAGGATTTGAAATATCTCAACTGGAATTCCATCACCTCTACTAGCTTTGTTCGTAGTGATGTTTCCTAAGGCCCACTTGACTTCACATTCCAGGATGTCTGGTTCTAGGTGACTGCACACCATCATGGTTATCTGGATCATCAACATCGTTTTTGTATAGTTCTGTGTATTCTTGCCACCTTTTCTTTGTAGGTAGTCTCATGAAAAAAAGGAGGGACTCTTCATTAAAGACATTTGCTTTGCAATTACCCTAGGAGAGCAATCTATTTCTGATAGTTTTGCTTCAGGACCCAGTATTTTCACCTATAATTTTGGTTTTGCATTTTTTTGAACAGTTGGCAATCATAGTTAAATTCATTGTGTATTTGCTAGAATTATTACCAGATACTATAAAAATATTGCACTGTTCATCCTCTCTCTCCCTCCCTCCCCTACCTATTATTTAAGATCTCACTCCAAACATAAATATACTCTAAATATTAAGGATGCTAAAATCCCACAGCCCCATCTAGTTTTCTCTATCTTGGCTAAGCCACGTATCTTGTGCTCAACCTTGTTGGCTCCATTTAATCACTTCCCTATTACTCCTCAATGCATATTGGCTTCTGCCTCCATCATGCTATTAAAAGTGTTCTTAAAATCATCAATGATTTTCAGGTCCTTAAATTCAATTGAAACTTTCTGTCCTTATTTTACACAATCTCCAACATTACTGAAGAGTCTAAATAACTCCCTCAGTTTGGGATCATTGATTATTTTTTATTTACATTTGCCTCATGAAAACTCACACTCCCGACTTCCCTCATTTTACCTCTCCAGTTATGACAACACTGTCTCCTTTGTTCAGTTCAGTTCAGTGGCTCAGTCGTGTCCAACTCTTTGTGACCTCATGAACCGCAGCTCACCAGGACTCCCTGTCTATCACCAACTCCTGCAGTCCACCCAAATCATGTCCATTGAGTCGGTGACGCCCTCCAACCATCTCATCCTCTGTCGTCCCCTTCTCCTCCTGCATTCAATCTTTCCCAGCATCAGGGTCTTTTCCAGTGAGTCACTTCTTCGCATCAGGTGGCCAAAGTATTGGAGTTTCAGCTTCAGTATCAGTCCTTCCAATGAATATTCAGGGTTGATTTCATTTAGGATTGACTGGTTTGATCTTGCAGTCCAAGGGAATCTCAAGAGTCTTCTCCAACACCACAGTTCAAAAGCATCAATTCTTTGGCACTCAGCTTTCTTTATAGTCCAACTCTCACATTCATACATGACTACTGGAAAAACCATAGTTTTGATTGGATGGACATTTGTTGGCAAAGTAATGTCTCTGCTTTTTAATATGCTGTCTAGGTTGGTCATAACTTTTCTTCCAAGGAGCAAGCATCTTTTAATTTCATTGCTGCAGTCACCATCTGCAGTGATTTGGGAGCCCAAGAAAATAGTCTCTCCCTATTTCCATTGTTTCCCTATTTATTTGACATGAAGTGATGGGACTGAATGCCATGATCTTGGTTTTAAGAATGTTGAGTTTTAAGACAGCTTTTTCACTCTCTTCTTTCACTTTCATCAAAAGGCTCTTCAGTTCCTCTTCTCTTTCTGCCATAATGATGGTGTCATCTGCATAGTTGAGGTTATTTATATTTCTTCCAGCAATCTTGATTTCATCTGTGCTTCATCCAGCCCAGAATTTCACACGATGTACTCTGCATATGAGTTTAGTAAGCATGGTGACAATATACAGCCTTGATGTATTCCTTTCCCAATTTGGAACAAGTTCACTGTTCCATGTCCGGTTCTAACTGTTGCCTCTTGACCTGTGTACAGACTTCTCAGGAGGCAGGTAAGGTGGTCTGGTATTCCCATCTCTTTAAGAATGTTCCACAGTTTGTTATGATCCATACAATCAAAAGCTTTAGCATAGTCAATAAAACAGAAGTAGATGTTTTTCTGGAACTCTTTTGCTTTTTCTATGATCCAACGGATGTCTGGTTGTGCTGCCTTTTCTAAATCCAGCTTGAACATCTGGAAGTTCTTTGTTCATGTACTGTTGAAGCCTCGCTTGGAGAATTTTGAGCATCACTTTGAGATCATGGGAGATGAGTACAATTGTGTGGTAGTTTGAACATTCTTTGGCGTTGCCTTTCTTTGGGATTGGAATGAAAACTTACCTTCTCCAGTCCTGTGGCCACTGCTGAGTCACCCAAATTTGCTGACATATTGAGTGCAGCACTTTTACAACATCATCTTTTAGGATTTGAAATAGCTCAACTGGAATTCCATCACCTCCACTAGCTTTGTTCATAATGATGTTTCCTAAGGCCCATTTGACTTTGCACTCCAGGATGTCTGGCTCTAGGTGAGTGGTCATACCATCGTGGTTATCTGAGCCATTAACATTTTTTATATAGTTCTGCGTATTCTCACCAGCTCTTCTTAATATCTGCTGCTTCTTTTAGGTCCATATCAGTTCTGTCCTTTATTGTGCCCATTTTTACATGATGTATTCCCTTGGTATCTCTAATTTTCTTGAAGAGATCTCTAGTCTTTTCCATTCTATTGTTTTCCTGTATTTCTTTGCACTGATCACTTAGAAAGGCTTTCTTATCTCTCCTTGCTATTCTTTCGAATTCTGAACACAGATGGGTATATCTTTCCTTTTTTCCTTGCCTTTAGTTTCTCTTCTTTTCTCAGCTATTTGTAAGGCCTCATCAGACAACCGTTTTCCTTTTTACATTTCTTTTTCTTGGGGAGGGTCTTGATCATTGCCTCTTGTACAATGTCATGAACCTCTGTCCATAGTTCTTCAGGCACTCTGTCTGTCAGATCTGATCCCTGGAATCTATTTGTCACTTCCACTGTATAATCATAAGGGATTTGATTTAGGTAATACCTGGCTGGATGGCATCACTGACTCGATGGACATGAGTTTGGGTGAACTCCAGGAGTTGGTGATGGACAGGGAGGCCTGGCGTGCTGTGATTCATGGGGTTGCAAAGAGTCAGACACGATTGAGCAACTGAACTGAATGGTTAGTATTTTTCCCTACTTTCTTCAATTTAAGTTTGAGTTTTGCAATAAGGAGTTCATGATCTGAGCCACAGTCAACTCCTGGTCTTGTTTTTTGCTGACTATATAGAGCTTCTCCATCTTTGGCTGCAAAGAATATAATCAATCTGATTTCCATTACTGACCATCTGGTGATGTCCATGTGTAGTCATCTCTTGTGTTGTTGGAAGAGGGTGTTTGCTATGACCAGTGCGTTCTCTTGGCAAAACGCTGTTAGCCTTTGCCCTGCTTCATTCTGTACCCCAAGGCCAAATTTGCCTGTTACTCCAGGTGTCTCTTGACTTCCTACTTTTCCAGTCCAGTTCCCTATGATGAAAAGGACATCTGTTTTTGGTGTTAGTTCTAGAAGGTCTTGTAGGTCTTCATAGAACCGTTCAACTTCAGCTTCTTCAGCATTATTGGTTGGAGTATAGATTTGCATTACTGTGATATTGAAATGTTTGCCTTAGAAATGAACAGAGATCATTCTGTTGTTTTTGAGATTGCACCCAAGTACTGTATTTCAGATTCTTTTGTTGACTATGAGGGTTACTCCATTTCTTTGAAGGGATTCTTGCCCAGTAGTAGATATAATGACCATCTGAATTAAATTCACCCATTCAAGTCCATTTTAGTTCACCGATTCCTAAAATGTCGATGTTCACTCTTGCCATCTGCTGTTTGACCACTTCCAATTTACCTTGATTCATGGACCTGACATTCCAGGTTCCTATGCAGTATTGTTCTTTACAGTATCAGACTTTACTTCCATCACCAGTCACATCCACAACTGGATGTTGTTTTTGCTTTGGGTCCATCTCTTCATTCTTTCTGGAGTTATTTCTCTACTCCTCTCCAGTAGCACATTGGGCCCCTACCAACATGGGAGGTCGCCTTTCAGTGTCATATCTTTTTGCCTTTGCATACTGTTCATGGGGTTCTCAAGGCAAGCATACTGAAGTGGTTTTCCATTCCCTTCTCCAGTGGACCACATTTTGTCAGAACTCTCCACTATGACCTGTCTGTCTTGGATGGCCCTACACGGCATGCCTCATAGTTTCATTGAGTTAGACAAGGCTGTGGTCCATGTGATCAGTTTGGTTAGTTTTCTGTGATTCTGGTTTTCATTCTGTCTACCCTCTGATGGATAAGGATAAGAGGCTTATGGGAGCTTGCTAATGGGAAAGACTGACTGTGGGGGAAACTGGGTCTTGTTCTGATGGGTATGGCATGCTCAGTAAATCTTTAATCCTGTTTTCTGATGATGGGCAGGGTTATGTTCCCTCCCTGTTGTTTGGCCTGAGGCAAAACTATGGTAGGGGTAATGAAGGTGACGGTGACCTCCTTCAAAAGGACTTGTGCTGGCACTATTGTATTCAGTGCTCCTGACCTAACAAGATGGTGGAGTAGAAGGATGTGTGCTCATCTTCTCCTGAGAGAACTCCAAAATTGCAACTCACTGCTGAAAAACCATCAACAGGAGAACATTGTATCCCACCAAAATGATACCCCACATCCAAGGGCAAAGGAGAATCCCCAACAAGATGGTAGGAGGGGCAAAATCACATTTAGAATCAAACCCCATACCACCAGAGATGCTCAGAGGGCTCAAACAAAGCCTTGTGTGCACCAGGACCCAGAGACCCCACAGAGACTGAGCCAGACCTGCCTTGAGTGTCTCAAGTGTCTCAAGTGTTTGAGTGTCTCCTGTGGAGGCACGGGTCAGCAGTGACCTGCTATGGGGACTGGGGCTTTGGCTGCACCAGGTCTGGGTCACACAGCATGTGGGATAAGCCCTCTTGAAGGAGGTCACCATTAGCCCCACCATACAGAAAACTAGCAGATGACCAACAAATTGCAGAACAATTATACCAAAGAAATTATCTCACTGTTAAGAAAGTTCTAGGGACCACAACAGATTTCCCAACTTGGGGATCCAGCAAAGGGCCTGAGAACCCTCAGGGAATTTGACTTTGGAGGCCAGTGGGATTTGACTACAGAACGTCCACAGGACTGGGGAAACAGACTCTTGGAGGGTGCAGACAAAACCTCATGTGCACCAGGAGCCAGGAGAAAGGAAGAGTATCCCCACAAGAGACTGAGCCAGACTTGCCTGTGAGTGTCCAGGAGTCTCCAGCGGAGGTGTGGGTCCACAGTGCCCTGCGTATTCGAAAGCCAGTCTATTTTCATTTCCATCCTAACTCTTCTCTCTTGCATATTCCAGTTAACAGTTACTTCTCCCTTCTTTGCCCTCCTTTAATACTTTTTGTACTTAATCTCTGATACATCATCTTTCATTTTATTCACTACATCAGTCTCTTACTGTTTCCTTAGTAAGATTTTTTTTTTCTTGTACTCCACCATCACAGTAAGAATGCAGTGGATGCTCATCTGCTTGTTAACTTCATATGATCTTATAAATCTGGGCTTCCTAAATTCCACAGGCATACAAATTATGATCATGTCAAAGTTCTCCTTAACTAACCAGGAAATATTTTTTTGCTCCATTCTTGAAGAGAGAAACTCTGTTGTGCTCACATTCTGAACAGCCGCCAGCACATTGCTGAATCTCAATAAATGTTAAACAAGAAAAGCTGAGATATATTAAACATTGCCCTACAGTTTATTCCATCTGCAGATGTCAGTATTTATTCTAACCAAAGCTTTCTCTGGCCTACAGTTGATTTTCATAAAGGGATTCATCTGTTCATCTGTCCCTTCATTTTAAGTCAAATGTGTTCACAGGCAGGGGTGGAGCCAGAGGCATAAATATAAATAGTTCAATATTCCTAATCCTTTTATTTTTTCATTAACAAATAGAAAGAACAAATCCTTTTATTTGTTCATTAACAAATAGAAATAGTCTTATACTAAATTTTCAACAGTTGATGAGTTTCTCAATACATTCTCATTCACTTGTGCTACTAAACTTTAAGATATATGGAGTACTTAATAAACTTAGTATAGAAGATATATTTTTTAACATCTTCCTGCAGCATTCTCCTTTCTCTACCAAAAAGAATGATCTCAGGTATGAAGTTTTCTGTTCTGAAAAATGCTTCCACATTGCTTCCTTGTTTATGCTACACTAAACTCTGTTTTATTAATATTCTTGTGATTTCCTTATTCAGATAGCTGTATAACAGAATCTCTCTGCTGCAAGTGAGGGGTAAGTATTTCCTGCCAGAAGAATTTGGTTCTGAATGTACAATCTCAACAACAATGCCAAATGTATCCATGATTCCCTCCCTGGTTATGCATATTAAAGGCTTCTGACAGGATAAACTAAAAAACTAGAAATGTAGTTTTATTCCAAACATCCTTTTTTAAAAAATGGCATAGGTAGGAGTTCTGAACAAAGATATCTCATGCAAATACAGGCAGCACAAACAGGTCTAAGGAATGGTTCAAATTTGTGATTGAACATGAAAATATAGCACCCAGATAGTTTTTGCTGAGGTGTAGACTAAAGGTCGGGCTTCCCTGGTGGCTCAGATGGTAAAGAATCTGCCTGCAATGCAGGAGACCTGGGTTCAATCCCTGGGTTGGGAAGATCCCCTGGCGGAGGGCACTGCAAGCCACTCCAGTATTCTTGCCTGGAGAATCCCCATGGACAGAGGAGCCTGGCGAGCTACAGTCCATGTGGTCACAAAGAGTCAGACATGACTGAGCGACTAAGCACAGCACACAGAGTAAAGGTTGGGCTTCCCTGGTAGCTCAGCTGGTAAAGAATCCACCTGCAATGCAGGAGACCCTGGCTTGATTCTTGGGTTGGGAAGATACCCTGGAGAAGGGATAGGCTATCCACACAAGTATTCTTGGGCTTCCCTGGTGGCTCAGACGTTAAGGAATCCACCTGCAATGTGGGAGACATGGCTTCTATCCCTGGGTTGGGAACATCCTCTGGAGGAGGGCATGGCAACCCACTCCAGTATTCTTGCCTGGAGAATCCCCATGGACAGAAGAGCCAGCGGGCTACAGCCCATGGGGTCGCAAAGAAGGCTACAGCCCATTGGGTCGCAAAGAGGGCTACAGCCCATGGGGTCGCAAAGAGTCAGGCATGGCTGAGCGACAAAGCACAGCACAGTGCAGACTAGAAGTCTTGTAAGAAAAGGATTTACCAATTGACACAAACAGGAGCCTTCATGGCCAGTTGTGTATGCACCTATATTTCTAGAAGAGAGCTTTGAAATCCTTCATACTGAAAATATATTTGCAATAAATGCCAGTGCAGGGTGATTCTTATGTTCCTCTGGCTGAGCTAAGATGTAAATTACCATAGTGAGATTTCAAACTGAGTCTTAGTATACAAAGCCCTCTAGGTCAGAGTCCCTCCAGCAAGCACCTCCAATCTTACTCTACAACTGTGAAGCATGTTAAAAACAGAACATATCATGCTCTGTATAGTACCTGTTTCTTGCATGTTCTACAAGCACATCAGATGAGCCAGCAATATTTTCTCTGGTAGTCTTGTTGGGATTGTGAAGAGAAAATGCACCCATTGATGACATTAGAGGGATATTGTTGTTGTTGTTTAGTTGCTAAGTCATGTCTGACTCTTTGCAACTTCATGAACTGTATCCTGCCAGGCTCCTCTGTCCATGGGATTCTCCAGGCAAAAATACTCTAGTGGATAGCCATTCCCTTCTCCATGGGATCTTCCTGACCCAGGGATCGAACCTGTGTCTCCTGCATTGGCAGGCACATTCTTTAGCACTGAGCCACCCAGTAAGCCTATTTAGAGGGATATAGATCCTTTTAATTTAGATAAAACATAAAGCACATTAAAAGTCAGATAGAAGTGGATTCACCTCAATATTTTTCAGTTTTCTAAGATTTACATTTATTCTTTAAAAAAAAATACAAACTGAGCGACAAAATACTTGCTCTACAAAAGGGGAGAATAAAGATGGTGACTTGTGGTTAACCATGGCACTAAGACTTCCAGATCTACTCTCCATTCCAACATAAAATGGGGAGGATTGAAACAAGAGGATTCTAGACCTGTGGATCAATAAGAATGAGAATGCCACAATTTAAGCCAGGAGATTATCTTGGAATCTACATCCTGAGTGATGGAATGCTCTCAGCTCTTTCTGTGTCTGTCAATTTCCAGAGCACTGACAACCAAGATTAAAATCCCAAGAAAGGGTTTGGAAGGTGGCTTCTGCCTGGGCTGGTTGACCCAGGAAAGATAATACACATATACACACTGCAATCAGCTGTACAGGGCCTCATTCCTAAATATTAAAACTCCTAAAATGAAAACTTCTAAAATGAGAAATAGACCAAAGCAAACAAACAAAAAAGGGAGTTAGAGGAAACAGATAATACAGGAAGCAAAACAGAACATCATCATCATCACCATCATGAACAGAACAATGAAAAACATCAATGAATGGTTGGAAGAAGTTGATGAAACTGCACAGAAAGCAGGTAAACTGTCAGGCCTTGGAAACAACAGAAAAGATGAAAAACCAGATCAGTTCTGGAGATCCTACTTCATAACAGAATTGCCACAAAAGCCTGAAAAGTAATCATGGGGCAGGAAGTTATTAATAAAACAATGAAATGGAATTTCCCATAAATGAAGGACAAGAGTTTCCAGAATGAAGGTGCCCACAAAATATAATAAATGAAAGGAAACACAGAGAAACTCAAATTACTGTGAAATTTCAGAGAACTGAGGTGCTGAGAAGATCCTAAAAGCTTCCCTAAAAGAAATAAAACAAAAAGAAAAGAAAGTAACATACAGAGGCTCTGAAACAAGAATACATTTTCTCAACAGGAACTCTGGATGATGGATGATATTGGGGAAATATTTTGAAAATCCAAAAGAAAAATAATTTTCAATCTAAGAATTACATCTCATTAAAGCCTCAAACAAGTGAAAAGCGATGCTTAAGATGATGCTTAAGAGAATTCTTCAAATCCCAACTAAGCCAAGATATAATATCTAAAACTAAAAATTAAAAACTGCAAGTATTAGCATGCTATTCAGAAATAGCAAGATAAGTGTCAAAAGAAACATCTAAAAGAGTTGAAAGCTATTAGTCTGGGGAATGGTACTTGAGGGTGGAGTTGGGGTGTGGAGGTAGACTGCTGTTTTTCTTTTTTTGACTTTTCAAGGCATGGTCATGTATTATTTATAAAAAAAATAAGAACTATATAAAAAAGAAATATGATGATTTCAAAAGGGATTTATATTTGAGCCTCAACATCAACTCATCCAAGTCTTAAGGTAACTATATGATTGATAAGAAGAACCTAGCCACCTTTTATTAATATAAACTCTTCCAGAAATAATCCAGCAGGTTTTTAATGCTTTACTCACTAAAATGAGATTTTATGCTAGTTGAATACCGGTGATATAGAAAGCTCCTAAATAATTTTAGCTGCAAAAGTAAGCACTGAACTTTTAGCTTCAGAAATGCCCTTTTGAGACATCTTTCTATTGTTCCTCCCATAAAAATTTCTGCGCTCTTGTTGGCCTAAAGTAGATGTGTGACACCTCTATCACTGAAAATTTCTCACTACTCTTCCTAAGAATGACATTATTCCAATAAAAAAGGTATTAACTATAAGCCAGCTCTGATTAAAACTTTATACAGAGAAGGGAGTTAGGGTCTCTTATGTGTGATAATTTGAGTACTCTTTGCGTATAGCCTGTGGGAAGGGATCGTATAAAAAAACAGCCTGGAGTGAAGAAACTCTGGCATCCTTTTGAGATTAATGTAGCACTCCTGTATCCATTTCAATAAACCTGCTTTTGTAGTTTCAGCAGCAAATGTAGTAGACATAGTATACTCTGGTCACTAAATAATTCTATAACTTGGATAAGATTATAGAATTAACTGAGGATGGAATATTGCCTACATTATGAAGTTAGTATAAGGATTACATGAGATAATATTTGTAAGGTGTTCAATGCACACCATGACACATTAGAGTACATTCAATGTTGTTTCTTGCTGCTGCTGCTGCGTCGCTTCAGTCATGTCCGACTCTGTGCGACCCCATAGACAGCAGCCCACTAGGCTCCTCTGTCCCTGGGATTCTCCAGGCAAGAATACTGGAGTGGGTTGCCATTTCCTTCTCCAATGCATGAAAGTGAAAAGTGAAAGTGAAGTCGCTCAGTGGTGCCCAACTCTTAGAGACCCCATGGACTGCAGCCTACCAGGCTCCTCCAACCATGGGATTGGAGTGGGGTGCCATCGCCTTCTCCGATGTTGTTTCTTAGTTCCTTCTTAAAATCCTTTCAACTTGAAATTTATTCTTATGAGTGATGTATTTTCTATAATTTATTTAGCCTGTGGTCACTATGCTATTTCCTAAATCCTTATTTCTCCCCTTAAAAATAGGAAAATGCTGCTGATACTATTTTGCATTTAAATAGCCCCTTTCCTAGAGAGTATACAGGAGGAAAATACAGTGATTGAAATTGTCATTTTTAACATTTCCAAACATCATATAGGAAAATAAAATACATAAAAACAGATGATCAGCATTTCTAGACACATATTCATTATTTATAGGAACCTACCATAATACTTTTTATATGGTTAAAAAAATAGGCTGCATACAAGCTTCTTATCTAAGTTTGGTCTTTTTTCAAAGCGAGTCTTAATATCTGAAACCCTCCAGTTGAGAGTCCCTCCTTCAAGTCTCTCCCATCTTACTCTTCAACTGTGATGTGTTTAAAAGTCATTGTGTCTAGAGTTTTTATGCTGCTTTTAAACACTTTGAAGAAAAGTGCAGCTGCAATGTAAAATCCTTACATTTGTCAAACCTTCCTTTCATCCACCTGCAATATTGCATCCTTTACCCATGTAGACAGAGTCTCTTGTGTGCTTTCTTACTTCTACTTTAGGACCTTCTCTGATGCTTTTACTGTCTTCTCTCTTCTCTTGTATATGAGGTTTGTATTTGGTAAGGTCCCTGATGATCCAATCCAATCTTTATTTATTGCTCATGTACTTGGTACCTAGACTCGTATAAGATAACAAAGCAAAGGGCTTCCTTTAAAGGACCTACACAAAAAGAAGAGCTGGCTTAGAGCCACTGCTGTCAGTTTGAATCCTTGAAAAGGCTTGTTTCGAACTATATAAGAGATTGGGAAGATAACAGTATAGCTCAGTGCCTAGCCTATAGTATGTGCTCAATAAATTTGAGCTATTATTCCTTCCCAGAATAATTAACTACATATTCTTTAATCTATTTACTGTTATCTATTATTTGTATTTAGTTTTTTTATTATTTGGATTACTGTTTGCTTCCACTACCATTTAAAAAGTTTGTTAGGACCACAACCCCTAAAAGAACTCATCCCAGTGCCACTCTGCAGAGCACTATGTACAGTACACTTCCCACACCAAGTCCTCAGGCAGTGCTGCTGTGGGTTATGGTCAAAGAATGTTTAAGAACCTCTCTGCCTATGGTATAATAACATCTGGGTTCTCTTCCTGGATTTCCAATTCATTCAACCTCACCTCTAGTAGTCCATATTTTTTTTCCATATGAGTGCCGCCAGAGCAAGCAGAGTGAATGACCATATATGTGGAATATTTGAGGATCTCAGAAAGGTGTCTGTCTCTCTTATATACCATCCTTCTTCTCTTCTGATTATTTCTTTTTAGTTCAAACAGAAGTATCATGCCCACTGATTACTTTAAAATAGATTCTCCTTTGACAAATGAGAAAATGTAGCTGCAGAAACTCAGTTAATAAATGGAGCTGGAATTAAAGCTCCAAAACCCAAGCAGGTTCCTTGCTCTTGGTATACTGTAATTTTACAAATACAGCTATCACTCAAAAGAAGAGATCATCTATTTCCTCAACTTCCTTTTGAAATGAAAAATTATAGAGATGATAACTACATATAGGGCCTATTACTACCAAATCTTTAAAAGGCTTGAGCTTCTGTTTTTCTGAAAATTTTCCAGCTAGCTCAGGATGCTACATCCTTGATTCGTGTTAGGGATTTAAATATGGACCAGAACCTTGAGCACAAAAGTATTATGAATTTATATATAAAAGTACAGGACCCCTGTCCTATAGCACACTTCCTGACGCTAATATCAAGGTAAAGACTAGGGCCTCTAAAGTACTACATTGAGCCCTCCTCCTTCATGACTGAGAAGAGATTTTCCTTATCTATACTTCTTTTTCTGGCTATGATGCCATTTTCCCCCAACCTCTCCCAATTCCATTCTTCCTCTCATTTCTCAGGCCAACTTGCTTTGGTCAACTGCATTAAATTTCTTATTTGTTCTCAAAGGGAAAACAAATCAGGAAGGGGAACAGGGAAGAAGAAAGTGACTAGACCTAAATGGCTGAAATCTTTATACTCCATTTTCCATTTCAAACACAGAAAGGGTGAAAGCTTCTCTATTAAGGGTTATTGTTGCTGTTCACTTGCTAAGTCGTGTCCAACCATTTGTGACTCTTGGACTGCAGCATGCCAGGCTTCCCAGTCCTTCACTATCTCCTGGAGTTTGCTCAAACTCACATCCATTGAGTCGGTGATGCCATACAATTATCTCATCCTCGGTCACTCCTTTCTTCTGCCCTCAATCTTTCTTAGCATCAGGGTTTTTTCCAGTGAGTTGGCTCTTCACATCAGATGGCCAAAGATTTGGGGCTTCAACTTCAGCATCAGTACTTCCAATGAATATTCAGGACTGATTTCCTTTAGGGTTGACTGATTTGATCTCCATGCAGTCCAAGGGACTCTCAAGAATCTTCTCCAGCACCACAATTCAAAGGCATCAATTCTTCAGCTCTCAGCCTTCATTATGGTCCATCTCTAACATCCATACATAACTACTGGAAAAAACATAGCTTTGACTAGATGGACTTTCGTCGGCAAAGTCATGTCTCTGCTTTTTAACACACTATGGTGGTTATAACTTTCCTTCCAGGAGCAAGTGTCTTTTAATTTCATGGCTGCAGTCACCATCTGCAGTGACTTTTGGAGCCCAAGAAAATAAAATCTGTCACTGTTTCCAATTTTTCCCCATCTATTTGCCATGAAGTGATGGGACCAGATGCCATGATCTTAGTTTTAAGAATGTTGAGTTTTAAGACAGCTTTTTCAATCTCCTCTTTCACTTTCATCAAGAGGCTCTTTAGTTCTTCTTCGCTTTCTGCCATAAGGGTGGTGTCATCTGCATATCTCAGGTTATTGATATTTCTCCTGGAAACCTTGATTCCAGCTTGTGCTTCATCTAGCCCAGCATTTCACATGATGTATCTACATATAAGTTAAATAAGCAGGGTGACAAAATAGAGCCTTGACATACTCCTTTCCCAATTTGGAACCAGTCCATTGTTCCATGTCCTGTTCTAACTGTTGCTTCTTGACCTGCATACAGGTTTCTAGGAGACAGGTCTGGTATTCCCATCTCTTTCAGAATTTTCCACAGTTTGTTGTGATCCACACAGTCAAAGGCTTTGGTGTAGTCAATAAAACAGAAGTAGATGTTTTTCTGGAATTCCCTTGCTTTCTCTATGATCTCTATGGGCAATTTGATCTCTGGTTCCTTTGCCTTTTCTAAGTTAAGCTTCTACATCTGGAATTTCTCAGTTCACATACTATTAAAAGTACAACATAGCTAACAGAAGCAGAAGATATTAAGAAAAGGTGGCAAGAATACACAGAAAAACTGTACAAAAAACAACCCAGATAATCACGATGGTGTGATCACTCACACTTAGCTAGAGCCAGACATCCTGGAATGTGAAGTCAAGTGGGCCTTAGGAAGCATGACTACAAACAAAGCTAGTGGAGATGATGGAATTCCAGTTGAGCTATTTCAAATCCTAAAAGATGATGCTGTGAAACTGTTGCACTTGATACGTCAGCAAATTTGGAAAACTCAGCAGTGGCCACAGGACTGGAAAAGGTCAGTTTTCATTCCAACCCCAAAGAAAGGCAATGCCAAAGAATGCTCAAAGTACCGCACAATTGCACTCATCTGACATGCTAGTAAAGTAATGCTCAAAATTCTCCAAGCCAGGCTTCAGCAATACATGAACCATGAACTTCCAGATGTTCAAGCTGGTTTTAGAAAGGCAGAGGAACCAGAGATCAAATTGCCAACATCCGCTGGATCATGGAAAAAGCAAGAGAGTTCCAAGAAAAATATCTACTTCAGCTTTATTGACTATGCCAAAAATTTTGACTGTGTGGATCACAATAAACTGTGGAATATTCTGAAAGTGATGGGAATACCAGATGTGCCTCTTGAGAAATCTGTATGCAGGTCAGGAAACAACAGTTAGAACTGGGCATGGAACAACAGACTGGTTCCAAATAGGAAAAGGAGTACGTCAAGGCTGTATATTGTCACCCTGCTTATTTAACTAATATGCAGAGTACATCATGAGAAATGCTGGGCTGGAGGAAGCAAAAGCTGGAATCAAGATTGCTGGGAGAAATATCAATAACCTCAGATATGCAGATGACACCACCCTTATGGCAGAAAGTGAAGAAGAACTAAAGAGCCTCTTGGTGAAAGTGAAAGAGGAGAGTGAAAAAGTTGGCTTAAAGCTCAGAAAACTAAGATCATGGCATCCGGTCCTATCACTTCATGGCAAATAGATGGGAAAACAGTGGCTGACTTTATTTTTCTGGACTCCAAAATCACTGCGGATGGTGATTTCAGCCATGAAATTAAAAGATGCTTGCTTCTTGGAAGGAAAGTTATGACCAACCTAGAAAGCATATTTAAAAGCAGAGACATTACTTTGCCCACAAGGGTCCGTCTAGCCAAGGCTACGGTTTTTCCAGTGGTCATGTATAGATGTCAGAGTTGGACCATAAAGAAAGCTGAGCACTGAAGAATTGATGCTTTTGAACTGTGGTGTTGGAGAAGACTCTTGAGAGTCCCTTGGACTGCAAAGAGATCCAACCAGTCCATCCTAAAGGAGATCAGTTCTGGGTGTTCATTGGAGGGACTGATGTTGAAGCTGAAACTCCAATACTTTGGCTACCTGATGCAGAGAGCTGACTCATTTGAAAAGACCCTGACGCTGGGAAAGACTGAGGGCAGGAGGAGAAGGGGACAACAGAGGATGAGATGGTTGAATGGCATCGCCGACACAATGGACATGGGTTTGGGTGGACTCTGGGAGTTAGTGATGGACAGGGAGGCCTGGCGTGCTGCAGTCCAGGGTCACAAAGAGTTGGACAGGACTGAGTGACTGAACTGAACTGAACTGAAGCAATGTCCTGGGTGATTTACATGCTCTGCTTCATTTAATTTTAAAAAATCAACTAGGAAAGTGTTATCAACATTCCCATTTTCTAGATGAGGAAACTGAGTCAAAGGGGCATTAGTGAAGTTACTAGTAAGTGAAAGAGATGCTATTTGGTGAGCAGTTTTATGGACATTCAGTATAATTTTCACAAAAGGTCATTGACTATCTAGATTGTGGAGAAAAACACAATTTCAATTTTATCTAAAAAAAAAAAAAAGTATGTTACTTATATTTACTATGCACTGTCCTTGGTGCTTTACACGAATGGGGTCCATTTAATTAAAAACAGAATCTCCTAGGAATGTGTTATAAACATTCCCATTTTGTAGATGAGGAAACTGAGGCACAGAGGGATTAAAAAGTTAATAATAAATGAAAGACACTCTCGTTGGTCAGCGAATTTATGTATACTTAGTAAAGTTTGGGAAAAGGGCATTGTCTATCTAGCATGCTGGGGGGAAAATTTGATTTCTAGTCAATTTTTAAAAACAGAATTAAATATGTTACTGTGATGTATGAAGCAATGTCCAGGGTGTTTTACATGCTTTGCTTAATTTAGTTTAAAAGAAACTATGAGGAATGTGTTATCAACATTCCCATTTTATAGATGAGGAAACTGAGGCATAAATGCTTGAATGAAGTTACTAACAAGTGAAAGAGATACGGTTTGGTGAGCATATTCATATATACAACTAAACATTGTGGGGAAAGCATTATCTGTCTAGATAGATAGATAGTTCGGGGTGGGGCGGAATAGACTTCTCTACTCTCTATTAAAAGAAAAAGAAAATTAAGCATGTTACTTTGTTCTACTAATCAATATCCTGGGTGTTTTACAGGTTCTGCTTCACTTAATGAAAAAGAAAATCTAAGAGAAAGGTGTTATCAAGTTTCCCATTTTGTAGATGAGGAAACTCAGGCTAGAAGCATTAATGAAGTTACTAGTAAGTGAAAGAGATGCTTTTTGGTGAGCGTGTTCATCGACACTTGTTAAAACTCGTGGGAAAGGGCATTGACTATCTAGATAGTGAGCAAAATAAGTCTTGATTTCAATTTTCTCTATGAAAATAAATTATGTATGTTAGTCAGACTCACTAAGCTATGTCCTTGGTGTTTCACATGCTTTGCTTCATTTAATGGAACAGAAAATAAAGGAAGAATACATTATCAACATTCCCATTGTAAAGTTCAGAAAAATGGAGGCAAATAGGCATTAATCAATGTACGTAATTGAAAGACATGCGTTTTGGTGAGCATATTTATCTATAGTTAGTAAACTTTTGGGGAAAGGGCACTGTGCATCTTTCGTTGGAG
This sequence comes from Bos grunniens, assembly GCF_055505025.1. Lineage (NCBI taxonomy): Eukaryota > Metazoa > Chordata > Mammalia > Artiodactyla > Bovidae > Bos > Bos grunniens. The sequence goes on from NC_141194.1 coordinate 142,393,297, forward strand.
AAAAATACTCAATTTCAGTTATATATTTTAAAAAAATCAAAACTAAGTATGTTACTTAGATTGACTAAACTTGTCCCACGTTTTTATATGCTCTGCTTCGTTTAATATTAAAAAATCTACTTGAAGGTGTTATGAACATTCTGATTTTATAGATGAGGAAACTGAGGCACTGAGGCATTAATGAATTTTGGTAAGTGACAGACATGCTTCTTTGTGAGTGCATTTATCTATACTTAGTAAACTTTGTAGGAAAGAGTACAGTTCATCTAGATTGTTGGGGGGAAAAACAATTTCAATTCTATATAATATAAAAAATTGAAAAGAAAGCAATTCAGTTAGATCTAGTAAGTAGTGTCCTGGATGTTTTACATGCTTTGCTGTATTTAATTTTTAAAAATCTATGCAGAATGTGTTATCAACATTTCCATTTTATAGATGAGAAAACTGAGGCACAGAGGCATTCATGAATTGACTAATAAGTGACAGAGATGCTTCTTCGCGAGTGCATTTATCTATATACTTAATAAATTTTGTTTTAAAGAGCATTGTCTAACTAGATGTGGGAAAATATACTTGATTTCAATTCTATATTTAAAAAAAAAATTCAGATGGTAATTAGATCTAGGAATCAGTGTCCTGTGTGTTTTACATAATCTGGTTCACTTAATTAAATAAATATCAATGAGGACGGTTCTATCAACTTTCCCATTTCATAGAAAAGTAAACTGAAGCACAGTCATTAATGAAGTTACCAAAGTGAATGAGAAGCTTTAAGGTGAGTGTATTTATTGAAACTTTGTAAACTTTGTGGTAAAGGGTACTGGCTATCTAGTTTGTGGATGATATAAAACTGGATTTCAATTTTCTCTATTAATAAAAAATTAAGCATGATAGATCCACTAAGCAATGTTCTTGTTGTTTTACATGCTTTGCTTCATTTAATCAAACAGAAAATAAATGAGGAAGCTTTTATCAACATTTCATTTTAAAGATGAGGAAACTGAGGCACAGAGGCATTAATGAAGTTATGAATAATTGAAAGAGATGCATTTTGGTGAGCATATTTATCTATACAAGTAAACGTTGTCGGAAGGGAACTGTCCAAAAAAACAGACTTCTATTCTCTCTATTGAAAAAAAAAAAACAACAAATTAAGTGTGTTGCTGCTGCAGCTAAGTTGCTTCAGTCGTGTCCGACTCTGTGTGACCCCATAGACGGCAGCCCACCAGGCTTCCCTGTCCCTGGGATTCTCCAGGCAAGAACACTGGAGTGGGTTGCCATTTCCTTCTCCAATGCACGAAAGTGAAAAGTGAAAGTGAAGTCCCTCTGTTGCAACTCTTAGCGACCCCATGGCCTGGAGCCTACCAACCTCCTCCGCCCATGGGATTTTCCAGGCAAGAGTACTGGAGTGGGTTGCCATTGCCTTCTCCGATTAAGTGTGTTACTTAGTTCTAATAAGCAATGTCCTGGGTGTTTACCGTGCTCTGCTTTAATTAATTAAACAGAAAATCTACAAGAAGGTGTTATCAACATTCCCAATTTATAGATGTGGAAACTGAGGCATTGAAGCATTAACAAAGTGACCAGTAAGTGAAAGAGATGCTTTTTGGTGAGCATTTTTATCTATCCCAGTAAACTTTGTGGGAAATGGCATTATGTATCTAGATTTCTGGGGAATTTTATGCGATTTCAATTCTATATTAAAAGAAAATCAAAATTAAGTCTCATCTTTAAAATGGAATTGTTCCTGTTTTCTAGCTACAATATCCTTCCTTCAGTGACTCTAGAACCCTATGCACTTTGCTGTCTCAGGGCATTTGCATATACAGTTTACTCTGTCAGTAACACTTTTCCCGATGTGTGGACCACTGTTCTAGATCCTTCAGGACTCAACTTTATTGTCATTTTCTCACTAAGAGAACTTGTCCAAATTCCTTACCTAGATTATTCTCCTTCCACTTTCCGAACAGAAGACACAAGTTCGATCTCTGGTCTGGGAAGATTCCTCATACCAGGGAGCGACTAAGCCTGTGAGCTGCAACTCCCGAGGCCAACTGGCTAGAGCCAGTGCCCTGCATGAAGAGAAGCCACCACCACAAGAATTCTGAGCACCACAACTAGAGACACCCAGCATGTAGCAATAAGATCCAGTGCAGCCAAAAATTAATAATAAATAAAATTTAAAAAAAAGAATTATGGCATTGAAAATGCAATAACTGAATTAAAAGTTGAGTAGATGGATTCAACAGCAGATTTAAAGGAGCATAAGAAAGAATCAGTAAACTTGAGAATAGGATAATTGAAATTGTTGAGTCTGAGAACCAAAAAGAAAAAAGAAAGGGGGGAACTTGTGGGATACCATTATGTAGTACAATATACAAATAAAAAGAATCCCAGAAAAAGAAGAGAAATTATCTAAATAATGGCCAAAAGCTTGTCAAATTTGATGAAACACATGAACCCACAAATCCTGGAAGCTTAACAAATTCTAAGAAGGATAGAGCCAAAGGGACTCACACCAAGACACATTATAATCAAATTATCTAAAGCTAAAAACAAAGAGAATACTAATATTGAAGACAATAAGAAAAAAGCAACTAACCATGTAAAAGGGATGATAATAAGATTACTAGCCAATTTCTTAGCAAAAACTGCAGGGGCCAGAAGACAATGAGATGCTATATTTAAAGTACTGAACGCAAAATGGAAAAGGCATCTTGGAAGATAGCTTGGCAATTTCTCACACACACAAAACACCAAACAAACAAACAAAAAGACTGTTATCGTATGATGTAGCAATCATGCTGCAGGATATTTACCCAAAGGAGATAAAATATGTCCATGAAAAAACGTGTGCAGGGATATTTACAGCAGCTTGATTCATAACTGCCAGAATGTGGAAGCAACTGAGATGCCCTTTAGAAGGTGAATGGATAAACAAACTGTGGTATATACAGACAATACAATGTTATTAAGTTCTAAAAAGAAATTAGCTCTAAATCCATGATAAGGCATGTAGTAAAGTTAAATGCATGTTACCAAGGTAAAGAAGACAATCTGTCATGGCTACAGACCTCACATTTCAACTATGTGACATTCTCAAAAAGGCAAAATTATCGAGATAGTAAAAAGATCAAAGGTTACTAGATGTTTCGAGTATGCTGCTACTGCTGCTACTAAGTCACTTCAGTCATGTCCGACTCTGTGCGACCCCATAGACGGGAGCCCACCAGGCTCCCCCATCCCTGGAATTCTCCAGGCAAGAACACTGGAGTGGGTTGCCATTTCCTTCTCCAATGCATGAAAGTGAAAAGTGACCGTGAAGTAGCTCAGTTGTGTCCGACTCTGAGTGACCCCATGGACTCCTCCATCCATGGGATGAATCCCAGGCACCTCTGTCCATGGGATTCTCCAGGCAAGAGTACTGGAGTGAGTTGCAATTTCCTTCTCTGTTATGAGTATGAGAATGATGAGTAAAAATTACTCAGAAACTAAAAAAAATAAAATAAAATGGGAATGTTGATGATACCTTCCTCGTTTATTTTCTGTTTGATTAAATGAAGCAAAGCATGTAAAACACCATGGATATTACTTAGTGGATATGACTAACATACTTAATATTTTTTTACTTAGTTTATTTTAATTGGAGGCTAATTACTTTACAATATTGTGGTGGTTTTTGCCATACATTGACATGAATCAGCCACAGGTGTCCATGTGTCGCCCCTTCCCAAACCCCCTCCCACCTCCCTGCCCATCCCATCTCTCTGGGTCCTCCCAGTGCACTGGGTTTGAATGCTCTGTTTCATGCATAGAACTTGGACTGGTCATCTGTTTCACATATGATAATATACACGTTTCAATGTTATTCTCTCAAATCATCCCACCCTCACCTTCTCCCACAGCGTCCAAAAGTCTGTTCTTTGTATCTGTGTCTCTTTTGCTGTCTTGCACATAGGGTTGTCATTACGATCCTTCTAAATTCCATATATATGTGTTAATATACCGTATTAGTGTTTTTCTTTCTGACTTACTTCATTCTGTATAATAGGTTCCAGTTTCATCCACCTCATTAGAACTGACTCAAATATGTTCTTTTTAATAGCTGAGTAATACTCCATTGTGTATATGTACCACAGCTTTCTTATCCATTCGTCCACCGATGGACATCTAGGTTGATTCCATGTCCTAGCTATTGTGAACAGTGCTGCAATGAACATTGAGGTACACATGTCTCTTTCAATTCTTGTTTCCTTAGTGTGTATGCCCAGCAGTGGGATTGCTGGGTCATATGGCAGTTCTATTTCCAGTTTTTTAAGAAATCTCTACACTGTTCTCCGTAGTGGCTGTACTAGTCTGCATTCCCACCAACAGTGTAAGAGGGTTCCCTTTCCTCTACACCCTCTCCAGCATTTATTGTTTCTAGACTTTTTGATGGCAGCCATTCTGACCTGTGTGAGATGGTACCTCATTGTGGTTTTGATTTGCATTTCTCTGATAATGAGTGATGTTGCGAATCTTTTCATGTGCTTATTTGCCATCTGTCTTCTTTAGAGAAATGTTTGTTTAGTTCTTTGGCCCATTTTTTGGACTGGGTCATTTATTTTTCTGGTATTGAGCTGCATGAGCTGCTGTGTATTTTGGAGATTAATTCTTTGTCAGTTGTTTAATTCGCTATTATTTTCTCCCATTTGGAAGGCTGTCTTTTAACCTTGCTTAGAGTTTCCCTCATTGTGCAAAAGCTTTTAAGTTTAATTAGGTCCCATCTGTTTATTTTTGCTTTTATTTCCTTTACTCTGGGTGGTGAGTCATAGAGGATCTTGCTGTGATTGATGTCATTGAGTCTTCTGCCTATATTTTCCTCTAGGAGTTTTATAGTTTCCGGTCTTACATTTAGATCTTTAATCCATTTTGAGTTTATTTTTGTGTATGGTGTTAGAAAGTGTTCCAGTTTCATTCTTTTACAGGTGGTTGACCAGTTTTCCCAGCACCATTTGTTAAAAAGGTTGTCTTTTCTACATTGTATATTTTTGCCTCCTTTGTCAAAGATAAGGTGTCTGTGGGTGTGTGGATTCATCTCTGGGCTTTCTATTTTGTTTCATTCATCTATATTTCTGTCTTTGTGCCAGTGCCATACTGTCTTGAGGACTGTAGCTTTCTAGTATAGTCTGAAGTCAGGCAGGTTAATTCCTCCAGTTCTTCTTTCTCAAGATTGTTAAGGCTATCTGAGGGTTTTTGTGTTTCCATACAATTTGTGAAAATATTTGTTCTAGTTCTGTGAAAAATACCATTGGTAGCTTGATAGGGATTGCACTGAATGTATAGATTGCTTTGGGTAGTATACTCATTTTCTCTATATTGATTCTTCCAATCTACGCGTATGGTATATTTCTCCATCTATTTGTGTCATCTTTGATTTCTTTCATCAGTGTTTTATAGTTTCCTATATATAAGTCTTTTGTTACTTTAGGTAAATTTATTCCTAAGTAAATACGCTCACCAAAAACCATCTCTTTCACTTACTATTAACTTCACTAATGCCTTTGTGCCTCAGTTGCCTCATCTTTAAAATGGAATGTTGAAAACACCTTACTCATAGTTTTTTTTTTTTTTTTTTTTCCAGTTAAATGAAGCAGAGCATGTAAAACAGCCAGGACATTGCTTAGTAGACCTAAGTAATATATGTAATTTAGTTTTTTTTCCATAGAGAAAGTTGAAATCAAGTTTTATATCACCAACAATCTACATAGTTTATGCCCTTTCCCACAAACTTTACGAAGTTTCGATAAATATACTCACCAAAAAGCATCTCATTCACTTTGGTAACTTCATTAATACTGCTGTGCTTCAGTTTCCTCATCTATGAAATGGGAATGGGAATGTTGATAACACCTCCCTCGTCTATTTTTTCTTTAACTGACTGAACCAGAGCATGTAAAACACACAGGTCATTGCTTAGTAGATCTAAATAGCATACTTAATTTTGATTTTTTTATATATAGAATTGAAATCGAATAACTTTCCCCCAATATTTAGATACAAAATGCCCTTTCCCACAAAGTTTACTAAGGATAGATAAACGCTCACCAAAAAGCATCTCTTTCACTTACTGGTAACTACATTAATGCCTCAGTGCCTGTTTCCTCATCTATAAACTGGGAATGTTGATAACACCTTATTCTAGATTTTTATGTAATTAATTAAAGCAGAACATGTTAAACACCCAGGGCAGTGCATATTAGAACTAGGTAACATACTCAATTTTTTTTTTTTTTAGTAGAGAGAATAGACGTTGGCATATATATATATATATATATATATATATATATATATATATATAGTATAGATAAATATGCTCACCAAAACGCATCTCTTTCAATTACTTGTAACTTCATTAATGCTTCTGTGCCTCTGTTTCCTCATCTTTAAAATGGGAATGTTGGTAACACCTTCCTCATTTATTTTCTGTTTGATTATATGAAGCAAAGCATGTAAAACACCAAGGGCATTCATTGCTTAGTGGATCTAACATACTTAATTTTTATTAATAGAGAAAATTCAAATCAAGACTTATTTTGCTCACTATCTAGATAATCAATGCTCTTTCACACCAATTTTAACAAGTGTCGATGAATACGCTCCCCAAAAAGCATCTCTTTCACTTCATTAATGCCTCTAGCCTGAGTTTCATCGTCTATCAAATGAGAAAGTTGATAACACCTTACTAGAACATTTTTCTTTCAATTAAATGAAGCAGAGCATGTAGAACAACCAGGACATTGCTTAATAGATCTAAGTAACATACTTAGTGTTGTTGTTGTTTTTTTTTAATAGAATTGAAGTCGAGTGTTTTTTCCCCATCAATCTAGGTAGACAATGACCTTTCCCACAAAGTTTACTATGTATACATGGATATGCTCACCAAAATGCATCTGTTTCACTTACTAGTAGTTTCATTAAGGCCTGTGCCTCAGAATCCTCATATATAAAGTGGGAATCTTGATAACACCTTCCTCGTAGATTGTCTTTTTAATTAAATGAAGCAAAGCATGTAAAACACCCAGGACATTGGTTAGTAGATCTAACTAATATAATTAATTTCTATTTTAAAAACAGAATTGAAATCAAGATTTATTTTGCTCACAATCTAGATAGTCAAAGCCCTTTCCCACGCATTTTACTAAGTGTCGGTAAATACGCTCACCACAAACCTTTCTTTCACTTACTAGTAACTTCATTAAGGCCTCTAGCTTCAGTTTCCCCCTCTATAAAATGGGAATGCTGATAACACCTTCTTCATAGATTTCCTTTTCAATTATATGAAGCAGAGCATGTAAAACACCCAGAACATTGCTTAGTAGATCTAAGTAGCATGTTTCATATTGGGGTTTTTTAAAAATAGAATTGAAATCAAGTTTTATATTGCCCTCAGTCTAGATCCACCTCATTAGAATTGATTCAAATGTATCCTTTTTTATGGCTGAGTAATACTCCATTGTGTATGTGTACCACAGCTTTCTTATCCATTCATCTGCTGATGGACATCTAGGTTGCTTCCATGTCCTGGCTATTATAAACAGTGCTGCGATGAACATTGGGGTACACGTGTCTCTTTCAATTCTGGTTTCTTCAGTGTGTATGCCCATCAGTGGGATTGCTGATAAGTATGCTCACCAAAATGCATCTCTTTCATTACTAGTAACTTCATTAAGGCCTCTGTGCCTGTTTCCTCATCTATAAAATGGGAATATTGATAATGCATTCCTTGGAGATATTTTTTTTAATTAAATGAAATGAGACATGTAATACATCCAGGACATTGCTTAGTAGATCTAACACACCTAATTTGGGTTTTGCTTTTAAATAGAGGGAATCAAAATCGAGAATTATCTTGCTCATAATCTAGATCGTCGAAGCCCTTTCCCATGATTTTACTAAGAAGTATCCATAAATATGCTCACCAAAAATAATCTTTCACTTACTATTAACTTCATTAATGCCTCTGTGCCTCAGTTTCCTCATCCTTACAATGGGAAGGTTGAAAACATCTTACTCATAGATTTTTTTTAATTAAATGGATCAAATCATGTAAAATACCCTGGACAATGCTTAATCTAAGTAACATACTTAATTTTGTTTTTTTTTAAATATACAACATGGAAAATGAGTTTTCCCCCACGAATCTAGATAGATACTGCCCTTTCCCACAAAGTTTACTAAGTATAGACAAATATGCTGTCCAAAAAGCATCTCTTTCACCTAACCAGTAACTTTATTAATCACTCTGTACCTCAGTTTCCAATCTATAAAATTGGAATCTTGATAACACGTTCCTCATAGGTTTTTCTTTAATTAAATGAAGCTGAGTATGTAAAACACCCAAGACATTGCTTCATAGATCTAAGTAACATACATAGTTCTGCTTTTTTTAACAGACAGTTTGGAAATCGAGTTTTATTTCCCTGACAATCTACGTACCAATGCCCTTTCCACAAACTTTAAAATGTGTACATAAATTCGCTGACCAAAAAGAATCTCTTTCACTTATTAGCTTTTTAATCCCTCTGTGCCTCAGTTTCCTCATATATAAAATGGGAATATTGATAACACCTTCCTCGTATATACTTTTTAATTAAACGGACCCAATCATGTGAAACACTAAAGACATTGAATAGTATATCTAAGTAACAGACTTAATTTTTTTTTATATTGAATTGAAATTGAGTTTCTTTCACAAACAATCTAGATAGTCAATAACCTTTTGTGAAAATTTTACTAAATGTCCATAAATATGTTCATCAAATAGCATCTCTTTCACTTATTAGTAAATTCATTAATGCCCCTTTGCCTCAAATTCCTCATTTATAATTTGGGAATGTTGATAACACCCTCCTAAGTGATTTTTTAATTAAATGAAACAGCATGTAAAACACTGAGATTATTGTTTAGTAGATCTAAGTAACATACTTAATTTTGGGTTTTTTTAAATAGAGGGAATTCAGATTGAGTTTTATATAGCCCACAATCTAGACAGTTACTGCCCTTTACCACAAAGTTTCCAAAGTTCCGATAAATACACTCGTCAAAAGCATCTCATTCACTTTGGTAACTTCATTAATGCCTCTGTGCCTCAGTTTCCTCATCTATGAAATGGGAATTTTTATATACCTTCCTTGTCTATTTTTATTTAATTGACTGAACAGAGCATGTAAAATACACAGGACATTGCTTAGTAGATCTAAATAGCATACTTAATTTGATTTTTTTTAGTATGGAATTGAAATCGAGTAACTTTCCCCAGAAATCTAGATACACAATGCCATTTCCCACAAAGTTTAATAAATATAGATAAAATACGTTCACCAAAAAGCATCTCTTTCACTTACAGGTAACTTCATTAATGCCTCAGTGCCTCAATTTCTTCATCTATAAATTGGGAATTGTTGATAACAGCTTCTTGTAGATTTTCTATTTAATTAATTAAAGCAGAGCATGTTAAAGACCCAGGACATTGCTTGTTAGAACTAAGGAACAGACTTAATTTTGTTTTTTTCAAGAGAGAGAATAGAAGTCAATTTTTTCCCCCAAAGATCTAGGTGGACAAACCACTTTTGACAGTGTTTAGTTGTATAGATAAATACCTTACCAAAACACATCTCTTTCAATTACTAGTAACATCATTAATGCCTCTGTGCCTCAGTTTCCTTATCTATAAAATGAGAATATTGTTAACACTTTCAAATAATTTTTTTAATGAAGCAGAGCATATAAAACACCCAGGAAAAGCTTAGCAGATCTAAGTAACATACTTAGTTTTGATTTTTTTTTAAATATAGAACTGAAATCGAGTCTTTTTCCCCAACAAACGTGATAACAATTCCCTTTCCGACCAAGTTTAATAGAGAGTATAGATGTCGATTTTTTCCCCAACAATCTAGATAGAAAATGCCTGTTCCCACAAAGTTTACTAAGTATGCATGAACATGCTCACCCAAGAGCATCTCTTTCACTTAGTAGTTACTTCATTAATGCCTCTGTGCCTCTGTTTCCTCATCTGTAATATGGGAATGTTGATAACACTTTCCCCATAGATTTCTTAAACTAAATTAAGCAGAGCATGTAAAACACTGAGTACACTGCTTCATAGATCTAAGCAACATATTTAATTCTGTTTTTTTAATAGATAGGAAATCGAGTTTTATTTCCCTGACAATCTATGTAATAATGCCCTTTACACAAAGTTTATTAAGTATACATAAATTTACTGACCAAAAAGTATCTCCTTCACTTACTATTAACTTCTTTAATACCTCTGTGCCTCAGTTTCCTCATCTATAAAATGGGAATGTTGATAACATCTTCATAGATTTTCTTTTCTATTAAATGGACCCAATCATGTAAAACACTAAGGACGTGGCTTTGATCTAAGTAACATACTTAATTGTGTTGTTTTATTCAATACAGATTATTGAAAACAAGTTTTCCCCCAAGAATCTAGATAGATAATGCCCTTTCCCACAATGTTTACTAAGGATAGATTAATATGCTTTCCAAAAAGCATCTCTTTCACCAACTTGTAACTTTAATAATGCCTGTTTCCATTGTAAAATGGGAATGTTGATAACACCTTCCTCGTAGATTTTCTTTTTTTTAATTAAATGAAGCAGATCATGTAAAAACACCCATGACATTGCTTAGTAGAGCTAAGTGAAATACTTAATTCTTTTTTAATAGATAGAATTCAAACCGAGTTTTTATCCCCAAAAATCTAGATAGGCAACTCAACCTTGAAGAGTGGGGCAAGGGGCTATTCCTTTGACTGTGAAGGTAACTGTGGACCTCTGCATATGGGGCTGGACTCAGCTCCCCACCTCTGGCTGCAGGCACTCTGCAGTGGGGCATGCTTGCCCTTTATTGGGCCTGTGTTGTAGATCAGGAAGTTTCCATCTTCCCCATCGCTGCCCTTTTCTCCTACACCTCATCTCCCTCCCCTCCCTTCTCCCTACTCCATCCTTCCCCTCCCCTCCCCTCCCCCTCTGTCTCTCCTCTAACTTCTGGAATTCGCTTTCTCCACTGAGAAGTGCAAAATGAAAGGCAGGCCAGACTGAGGGTTTTATGGTTGTATAAGAGGTGTTTACAGGTGTCTTAGGGCATGTGAATATCCTGGATATTAAGAATAGCTCCTAACTATGAGTGCTGTGCTTGATGTTGTACTTGATTTATCCTATTTCTACCTGCCCCCTCATCATTATCATCATCCATCTCCCTTTTAAAAGAAGTCAAACCAGGGTGGAGTTGCTCAATGTCACTCCGTGACAAGCTCTGTGCTGCCCTGAGGATGAAGTGCTTCCACTCACTGTGCTTTCACATGCGGCCCCTCTTTTACCAGTGGGCTGGAATAGAGAAGCAGGAGTAGGTAGACAGAGCCTGGGCTGCTCTATCAGCCAGCCTGCCTTTGAGGGCGACAGGGATTTGATCAGACAGCCTCTTAGGTATCTTTATCCTGGAGGACATTAATCATTTTTGTCTTTAATTCTGTTGATAAATTCTTTAAACCTCTCTCTCTCTCTTTTTTTTTTGCCATGGTGCATTGCATGTTTGATCTTAGTATCCCCCACCAGGGATTGAACCGGTATTTCCTGTAGTGGAAGTGCAGAGCTTAACCACTGGACTGCCAGGGAATTCCCTCAAGCATTTCATTCTTACTGACACTTTAGTGCAGGTGTGGAGGAGAGGAGGTGACGTTTGTGTGCCCATCACTAATGTGCTCTTTGGAAGCTTGTCTTTGGGAGGAGGAGTTGCTGGGCAGTAGCACTTTGGCATTGAAGATTTCTAATAAAACTTTATTTATATTTTATGCAGAAGCAAAAAAAAAAAAGTCTGGTCATTCAAAAGAACGATCCAAGGAAAGGAGGAAGAAAAAGTCATCTAAAAGAAAACGCAAGAAGCATTGTGCCGACAGTGACAGCGACTCTGATTCTGACACAGACTCTATATAATGGGAATGTTGATAATACCTTCCTAGTTGATTTTTCAAAATTAAACGAAACAGAACACGTAAAACACCCAGGACATGGCTTAGTAGATCAAAGTAACATACTTAATTTTGATTTCTTACAGACCTGAAATCTAGTGTTTTTCTGAAAAAAACTAAATACAGAATGCCCTCTCCCACAAATTTTGCTAAGTATAAATAAATACGCTCACCAAAAACATCTTTCACTAACTAGTAACTTTATTAATGCCTCTGTGCCTCAGTTTCCTCATCTATAACTGTGAATTTCATTTTATTTGAATGAAGCAGAGCTCGTAAACCACAGTCCATTGCTTAGTAGATTTAACAAACATACTTCATTTTTCTTTTATAAGAGAGAGTTGAAATGATGTTCTTTCCCTGAACAATCTATATAGACACTGCCCTTTCCCAGAAAGTTTATTAAATAAAGATAACTACACTCAGCAAAAAGTACCTCTTGCACTAACTAGTAACTTCGTTAACAACTCTGTGCCTTAGTTTCCTCATCTATGAAATGGGAATGTTGATAGTGTCTTCCTTGTCGATATTTATTTCATTTTATGAACCAGAGCACGTAAAACACACAGAACATTGCTTTGTAGATCTAAGTAACGTATTGAATTTTGATTTTTAAAAAATATATAATTGAAATCAACTATATTTACCCAACAATCTAGATAGACAATGCTCTTCCTACAAAGTTTACTAAGTACAGACAAGTACGCTCACCAAGAGCCATGTCTGTCACTTACTACTAAATTCATTAATGTGTCTGTTCCTCAGTTTCCTCAAGTATAAAATGGGAATGTTGATAACAGCTTCCTCATAGATTTTTAAAAGTAAATTAAACAGAGCATGGAAAGCACCCAGGACATGTTTCATAGATCTAACTAACATCAGATCAGATCAGTTGCTCAGTCATGTCCGACTCTTTGCGACCCCATGAATCGCAGCACGCCAGGCCTCCCTGTCCATCACCAACACCCGGAGTTCACCCAAACTCATGTGCATCAAGTCAGTGATGCCATCCAGCCATCTCATCCTCTGTCGTTCCCTTCTCCTCCTGCCCCCAATCCCTCCCAGCTCAGAGTCTTTTCCAATGAGTCAACTCTTCACATGAGGTGGCCAAAGGATTGGAGTTTCAGCCTCAGCATCAGTCCTTCCGATGAACACCCAGGACTGATCTCCTTCAGAATGGACTGGTTGGATCTCCTTGCAGTCCAAGGGACTCTCAAGAGTCTTCTCCAACACCACAGTTCAAAAGCATCAATTCTTCGGTGCTCAGCCTTCTTCACAGTCCAACTCTCACATCCATACATGACCATAGGAAAAACCATAGCCTTGACTAGACAGACCTTTGTTGGCAAAGTAATGTCTCTGCTTTTGAATATGCTATCTAGGTTGGTCATAACTTTCCTTCCAAGGAGTAAGTGTCTTTTAATTTCATGGCTGCAGTCACCATCTGTAGCGATTTTGGAGCCCAGCAAAATAAAGTCTGACACTGTTTTCACTGTTTCCCCATCTATTTCCCATGAAGTGATGGGACCGGATGCCATGATCTTCGTTTTCTGAATGTTGAGCTGTAAGCCAACTTTTTTACTAACTAACATACTTAATACTTTTTTTTTTTAAATAGATGGATTGGAAATCGACTATTTTCCCACTGACAATCTAGATAGACAATGCCCTTTCCACAAACTTTAAAATGTGTACATAAATTCGCTGACCAAAAAGAATCTCTTTCACTTATTAACTTTTTAATCCCTCTGTGCCTCAGTTTCCTCATATATAAAATGGGAATATTGATAACACCTTCCTCGTATATACTTTTAAATTAAATGGACCCAATCATGTGAAACACTAAAGACACTGAATAGTATATCTAAGTAACAGACTTAATTTTTTTTATATTGAATTGAAATTGAGTTTCTTTCGCAAACAATCTAGATAGTCAATAACCTTTTGTGAAAATTTTACTAAATGTCCATAAATATGTTCATCAAATAGTATCTCTTTCACTTATTAGTAAATTCATTAATGCCCCTTTGCCTCAAATTCCTCATTTATAATTTGGGAATGTTGATAACACCCTCCTAGTTGATTTTTTAATTAAATGAAACAGCATGTAAAACACTGAGATTCTTGTTTAGTAGATCTAAGTAACATACTTAATTTTGGGTTGTTTTAAATAGCGAGAATTAAAATAGAGTTTTATATAGCCCACAATCTAGACAGTTACTGCCCTTTACCACAAAGTTTCCAAAGTTCCGATAAATACACTCGTCAAAAGCATCTCATTCACTTTGGTAACTTCATTAATGCCTCTGTGCCTCAGTTTCATCTATGAAATGGGAATTTTGATATACCTTCCTTGTCTGTTTTTATTTAATTGACTGAACAGAGCATGTAAAATACACAGGACATTGCTTAGTAGATCTAAATAGCATACTTAATTTGATTTTTTTTAGTATGGAATTGAAATCGAGTAACTTTCCCCAGAAATCTAGATACACAATGCCATTTCCCACAAAGTTTAATAAATATAGATAAAATACATTCACCAAAAAGCATCTCTTTCACTTACAGGTAACTTCATTAATGCCTCAGTGCCTCAATTTCTTCATCTATAAATTGGGAATTGTTGATAACAGCTTCTTGTAGATTTTCTATTTAATTAATTAAAGCAGAACATGTTAAAGACCCAGGACATTGCTTGTTAGAACTAAGGAACAGACTTAATTTTGTTTTTTTCAAGAGAGAGAATAGAAGTCAATTTTTTCCCCCAAAGATCTAGGTGGACAAACCACTTTTGACAGTGTTTAGTTGTATAGATAAATACCTTACCAAAACACATCTCTTTCAATTACTAGTAACATCATTAATGCCTCTGTGCCTCAGTTTCCTTATCTATAAAATGAGAATATTGTTAACACTTTCAAATAATTTTTTTTAATGAAGCAGAGCATATAAAACACCCAGGAAAAGCTTAGCAGATCTAAGTAACATACTTAGTTTTGATTTTTTTTAAAATATAGAACTGAAATCGAGTCTTTTTCCCCAATAAATGTGATACACAATTCCCTTTCCGACCAAGTTTAATAGAGAGTATAGATGTCGATTTTTTCCCCAACAATCTAGATAGATAATGCCCATTCCCACAAAGTTTACTAAGTATGCATGAACATGCTCACCCAAGAGCATCTCTTTCACTTAGTAGTTACTTCATTAATGCCTCAGTGCCTCTGTTTCCTCATCTGTAATATGGGAATGTCGATAACACTTTCCCTGTAGATTTTTTTAACTAAATTAAGCAGAGCATGTAAAACACTGAGTACACTGCTTCATAGATCTAAGCAACATATTTAATTCTGTTTTTTTAATAGGAAATCGAGTTTTATTTCCCTGACAATCTGTGTAATAATGCCCTTTCCACAAAGTTTATTAAGTATACATAAATTTACTGACCAAAAAGTATCTCCTTCACTTACTATTAACTTCTTTAATACCTCTGTGCCTCAGTTTCCTCATCTATAAAATGGGAATGTTGATAACATCTTCATAGATTTTCTTTTTTGTTAAATGGAGCCAATCATGTAAAACACTAAGGACGTGGCTTTGATCTAAGTAACATACTTAATTGTGTTGTTTTATTCAATACAGAATATTGAAAACAAGTTTTCCCCCAAGAATCTAGATAGATAATGCCCTTTCCCACAATGTTTACTAAGGATAGATTAATACGCTTTCCAAAAAGCATCTCTTTCACCAGCTTGTAACTTTAATAATGCCTGTTTCTCAGTTTCCTCATTTGTAAAATGGGAATGTTGATAACACCTTCCTCGTAGATTTTCTTTTTTTTAATTAAATGAAGCAGATCATGTAAAAACACCCATGACATTGCTTAGTAGAGCTAAGTGAAATACTTAATTCTTTTATAATAGATAGAATTCAAATCGAGTTGATATCCCCCAAAATCTAGATAGGCAAGTCAAGCTTGAAGAGTGGGGCAAGGGGCCATTCCTTTGACTGTGAAGGTAACTGTGGACCTCTGCATATGGGGCTGGACTCAGCTCCCCACCTCTGGCTGCAGGCACTCTGCAGTGGGGCATGCTTGCCCTTTATTGGGCCTGTGTTGTAGATCAGGAAGTTTCCATCTTCCCCTATCGCTGCCCTTTTCTCCTACACCTCATCTCCCTCCCCTCCCTTCTCCCTACTCCATCCTTCCCCTCCCCTCCCCTCCCCCTCTGTCTCTCCTCTAACTTCTGGAATTCCCTTTCTCCACTGAGAAGTGCAAAATGAAAGGCAGGCCAGACTGAGGGTTTTATGGTTGTACAAGAGGTGTTTACAGGTGTCTTAGGGCATGTGAATATCCTGGATATTAAGAATAGCTCCTAACTATGAGTGCTGTGCTTGATGTTGTACTTGATTTATCCTATTTCTACCTGCCCCCTCATCATTATCATCATCCACCCCCCCTTTAAAAGAAGTCAAACCAGGGTGGAATTGCTCAATGTCACTAACCGACAAGCTATGTGCTGCCCTGAGGATGAAGTGGTTCCACTCACTGTGCTTTCACATGTGGCCCCTCTTCTACCAGTGGGCTGGAATAGAGAAGCAGGAGTAGGTAGACAGAGTCCGGGCTGCTCTATCAGTCAGCCTGCCTTTGAGGGCGACAGGGATTTGATCAGACAGCCTCTTAGGTACCTTTATCCTGGAGGACATTAATCATTGTTGTCATTTATCAACATTAATTCTGTTGATAAATTCTTTAAACCTCTCTCTTTTTTTTTCTTCTGCCATGCTGCATGGCATGTGAGATCTTAGTTTTCCCCACCAGGGATTGAACCAGTGTTCCCTGCAGTGGAAGTGCAGAGCTTAACCACTGGATTGCCAAGGAAGTCCCTCAACTATTTCATTCTTAATGACAGGTGCAGGTGTGGAGGAGAGGAGGTGACATTTGTGTGCCCATCACTAATGTGCTCTTTGGAAGCCTGTCTTTGGGAGGAGTAGTTCCTTATATTGTGGGCAGTAACACTTTGGCATTGAAGATTTCCAATAAAACTTTATTTATATTTTATGTAGAAGAAAACAAGAAAAAAGAAGTCTGGTCATTCAAAAGAACGATCCAAAGAAAGGAGGAAGAAAAAGTCATCTAAAAGAAAACACAAGAAGCATTGTGCCGACAGTGACAGCGACTCTGATTCTGACACAGACTCCAGTGGTAAGAAAGCCAATATCATTAGCCCGCCTTGCTTTCAAGTTTTACTTCTTGAAAGCTGATATTAGAAAAAGGTACTTAATAATAGCCAAGACTTTTTTTTTTTAATAGCCAAGAGTTTGGAACACTCACTGACTTAGTGTCAGGGACCCTGCTGGGTGCCGGATATGCACTATTGCTCTTTAATCCACACAGGCACTGTAGGACGCATCTTCGAGGTGGGGAGACAGAGGACCCGAGCAGGTTATAAGTCCCGCCTGCACTCAAGGTCACACAGCTGGGACTCAGAGCCAAGCGATGTGACTCCAGGGTGGTTGTGTGTAGCTGCACAAGGCCTGTGGCAGAGAACCAAGTTGGGGTCAGTCTGTGAGACATGAGGTGCCAAACCAGGCCATAGGCGGCTGCATCAGCCCAGTGGAGCGGCTCTTCTGTGAGATTCTCACACTCGGTGGGCAGCTTTGTGCGATCCTCAAAGAGGCACAACATAGGGGGCCCTTCAGGCCAGCAGCTGATTTCTGGAAGACACTTCCTGTGGGGCTGCATCACAACAAAGCCCCCTTTTTATGCCCTCCCCTGGCGGGTGATTGACAGAGGTGCCTCCTCTGGGGACACATTACAGGCAGGCCCCCTTCCTCTGACGTCACCTTCCTTCCTCCCTGCTGGAAGACAGATGTCCTGAAGCACAGAGCTGAGCGTGGCAGTCCCTGCTTAAAATCCTTCCAGAGCTCTCCTTGGCTTCAGGGTAAAGTCAGACCCCAGTTGATCAGTGGCTCTCTCATCGCATGTACACCATCACTCTCCTGCAGCGTCCTGTGTGGCCTCAGAGTGAGTTTCATCTCCTCATATTGCACGTCCTTTCTCCTGACTCTGCCATGTGGTACAGAGTCCAGCTGCCTACAGTCCAATCTCTCCTTGCATGTGGCTTGGCCTACTGGCTGCATAGATGGACGTGCATTACTCTTGTAATAAAGCTGACTTTAGGAAGAACTGGCTTAAGAGTCACCTTTTCATGGTCAACCATTCCTCACCCACCCTCCCGAAAACAGCCTGATGGTGAGACTCCTCTGTGTGCCTAGATCACCTCCTCCCTCCCCACTTCCCTGTCACTCAGATTCTACTGACCCCTTTCCCTCTGTCTCCTCCACTAGACTGAGCTCCTGGAAAGCATCCCCGCAAACACACACATCACGAAGATACTCAAACATCCAGAAAAGTGAAGGGAGTAGTGTCATTAATGCCATATACAGTGCTCGTCACTCACTCAGGTGTAACATATGTTAGCCCTTTGACATTTGCTTCAGATAGGGATGTTTTGTTGTCATTGAGCTGTTCCAGGTAAAATACACTAAGTATTTCATTATGCACCTCATTGAAAAAAGGACATTTTCTTAAATACAATACCATTATCTCACCCAATTAAGTTAACAATTCCTCATATAATCTAATACCCAGTGTAACTTTAATGTCTGTGCTTCTAATGCCTAGCATGGTTCATGACATAGATGTTAAATGAATAAATCTCTGTGATACAACAAATGGGACAGCAAAAGCATGTCTACCTGGTCAAAGATATTAATGTTTTAGGGCTAAACATTTTATCAATTTTAATGTGTTTTTCTTTTCATATGAAGATAACAAAAGGAAGACAAAAAACAAGCCCAGCAAAAGGAAAGGAAACACAAATGACCAGGTGTTTTCCTATAATTATTATTATGGAAAAGGTCAAATATTTACACAAGTATACCAACTTGAAGAATCATCAACTTATGGGAAGTTGCTACCACCCCTATTTATTTTGAAACAAAACCCAGATGTCAATTCATGTATAAACAAATCAGCATGTTTCTCTAAAAGAGAGACATTCTTTTTTCAACATAACCGTATTACCATTACTGTGCCCCAAAATTTGACAGTAATGCCTCAGTTCATTTTTCTTTTTGTTTGTAGCCTGACAGTTGCACATGAGGAAGACAGCATGAAGAAAGCCAAGGTCTCATTGCTTCTTTTCAATGATCCATTCATGTGGAATATTAAGCAAGGCCTCCCTCTTGCTTCCAGCAGCACTCAACTGAAAGGTTTCCTTTTAGTGTTTAGTCCTCAGGAACTGGAGTCCTCTCAAGGATTCTGAATGAGACAGAGTACATTTGAAGGCATGATTGTCACTCCTGAGCCGGGGATGACAATAATATGATCCTGTGGTGGGGGCAGGGGAGAAATGGGAGAAGAGCCTTTCTGGACTTGATGGAGTCTCCTGTGTTTCCTTTGGGCCAGAATGGATTGTTCCCCTCTATCCAGAAAAAGGGAGAGCATGAACAGAATGTGGAGCATCTAGAACAAAAGTAGGGGAATGTTTGGATGCTGCCTTCCCAGAAAGGCCTATGAACAGTAGTTTCTTAGGAAGATTCCTTTAGAGTCCAGGCTCGTGCCTGAACTCCTCATCATGAATGGAGCTCGGCCACATTTTGAGGCACACCGTTCTGTCACTGAGACTTTCCCCACCGCATCTTTCACCTGTATATGCCTGAGAAGTGCAGGGCCCAGCGAATGTGACTCAGGGATGTCACCTCGTGAAAAGGGACCGGCTTGACATTCCTTACCAATTCTCTCTCTCTTTTTTTTTTTTTTTGACAACAGTTTGATTTATTTACTTTTGGCTGGGCTTGGTCTTCATTACTTCCCAGGGACTTTCTCTAGGTATAGCAGGCAGGGCTGCTCTCTCGTTGTGGTGTGGAGGCTTCTCATATGGTAGCTTCTAACTGTGGCGCATGGGCTCTAGGGCATGCAGGCTTCAGCAGTTGCAGCCCTCAGGCTTGGTCGTTGCAGCACATGGGACTTGTTACCCTGCGGCACGTGGGGTCTTCCCAGACGGGGGATCGAACCCATGTACCCTGCGTTGGCAGGCCAATTCTTGACCACTGGACCACCAGGGAAGCCCTCAGCAATTCTTATCCATACAGTACTAACCCCATTTGGCATTTAAAACTAGTATACAAGAGAATTCACATCTTTCCTGAAAATACCCCCAAAACACCCTGTAAAAACACAGTGTTCTGTTTTCATTTATTCAGTTCATCCATCAGGCATTTGGTGAAGTGTTCTTGAGGTGCTATGAAAAATTTGAATCTGGCAGAAAAACACTTTTAGAAAAACTGTCATAGGAAACTGGTCTTACAAGACAGGGGCCACAAAATGAATGCTGTAGACAGGGGCCCTTGCCAGGCCAAACCAAGCTCACACAAAGGAGGGCACAGGTGGAGGAGGCAAGGGTGGCATGGGGGGCCTGGGTGTTTGGGGCTGCAGTGGCAGCAGAGGCACCCAGCTCCAGCTGGGCCCGAAAACAATGTGGCCCTTTGGGGTCCATACAGGATTATGACGAGAGGGTGACCCAAGGCCACAGGGGACATTTGTCTGAGAATTACAGCCCTCTGATATCACCAACACTTGGCCCTCCCACTCGTAAGCCTTGGGCAGTTAAGGTCTTGAGAGAAAAACACAACATGCAAATCTATATGCCACTGATGAAATGGAAGGAACTATTTCATTGCCAAAATACTGTAGGAAGGTTAAGGCTGCATCCCTCCCTCCAGCCCACCCTTAGGGATGGTAGACTGTATGTGCCAAGCTCTGGTCTAGGCTTACTGCTTTGCTCCTGTCCTCTCACTTTTAGTATTCTTGGATTATTTTCCACGTCCTACATGTAAGCCCGCTCGCAAACAGTACCGTGTCCCTGCTGTCAGTGCTTTGCCTGGTAACAGGATAAAGAAATGTTAGTGCTCTACCAGCAGTCCAGCTGCTCTGCCCCTCCTCACTAGGGACAGTGTCACCCTGGTCTTTGGGGGGGCTGGGCATGATAAAAACTCAACCCCTTTCAAAGTCATAATGAGGGAAACAGCACCAATTTAAAGGCCATCTTCAGTCTGAACTAACTAATTAATAGGAAGGAATACGTTGGCTTTTTAGACAAAATGATGACTGAGGGGGTCTTTTATCCGTCTAACCTCTTGAGAGTTAGAAAGGTGGTCTGGCAAGGGGGCTCAGGGGGCTTGTGACTTGTCTTACTGGGACACGAGAGTTGCTGAAGCTCTGGATACTGCCTTAATATTTTAGTCTTGAATGCTAAGGCAAGTTCACCTAACTAGGTTCAAGTCCATTCTAACTCAGTTTCTGCCCAGCCAATAATTGGAGGGAAAGAGGCAGACCACCGTCATTTCTGCATACGCCAACCTGTCCCCACCCTCCGGCTTTTGTGGGCTCAGGACACTGTCAGCTGATTCGGTTCTACCCTCAGGTTCAGAATTCTAGATGGTGGTGATGTTGCCTGAGTGGTCAAACACCATGGTCCTACCAGCCCTTCGCCTCACCTAGGAGAGTCCAACACCATCAAGAGATCTAAGGCAGGAGAGTGGAACTAGGCATTTTAGAACAAGGTCAGCCACAGTGTGGCACCCCCGTGTTCACTGCAGCATTACCTGCAACAGCCAGATAAGCAAACAACCTCACTGTCTATCCACGGATGCATGGACAAAGAACACGTGTATACAGGCATGGCTCGGAGATACTGTGGGTTTGGCTCCAGACCACAGTAATGAGGCAAATAGCACTACAACATCATCCACACGAATTTCTTGTTTTCCCAATACATATAAACATCATTTTACACTGTATTTGTAGTCTATTCAGTGTGCAATAGCATTAAGTCTTAGAAAACAGCATAAATACCCTACTTGAAAAATACTGCTAAAAAATGTTAACCATCACCTGAGCCTTCAGCAAGTTGGAATATTTTTGCAGTAGTAACAGACCACATATCACAGATCAGCATAACAAATATAACAATGATGAAAAAGCTTGAAATATTCCCAAAAGGACCGAAATGTGACAGAGGCAAGAAGTGAGCAAATGCTTTTGGATGAATGGCACCACTGGACTTGGAGATGCAAGGTGGCCACAAAGCTCAATGTGTAAACACGATATCTGCAAAGTGCATTAAAGTCAAGCACAAGAAATGAGGCATACCTGTATATACAATGGAACATTATTCACCCACAAAAAGGAAACTTTGAATTGGCTACATGGATGAACCTTGAGGTTCATAGCCAAAGCAATCTTGAGAAATAAGAATGGAACTGGAGGAATACTTCAGGCTATACTACAAAGCTTCAGTCACCAAGACAGTATGGTACTGGCACAAAGACAGAAATATAGATCCATGGAACAAAATAGAAAGCCCAGAGATAAATCCATGCACATATAGACAACTTATCTTTGACAAAGGAGGCAAGAATATACAATGGAGAAAAGACAATCTCTTTAACAAGTGGTGCTGGGAAAACTGGTCAACCACTTGTAAAAGAATGAAACTAGAACACTTTCTAACACCATACACAAAAATAAACTCAAAATGGATTAAAGATCTAAATGCAAGACCAGAAACTATAAAACTCCTAGAGGAAAACAGTCAAAACACTCTCTGACATAAATCACAGCAGGATCCTCTCTGACGCACCTCCCAGAGTAATGGAAATAAAAGCAAAAATAAACAAATGGGACCTAACTAAACTTAAAAGCTTTTGCACAAGGAAGGAAACTATAAGCAAGGTGAAAAGACAGCCTTCAGAATGGGAGAAAATAATAGCAAATGAAGCAACTGACAAACAACTAATCTCAAAAATATACAAGCAACTCCTGCAGCACAATTCCAGAAAAATAAATGACCCAATCAAAAAGTGGGCCAAAGAACTAAACAGACATTTCTCCAAAGAAGACATACAGATGGCTAGCAAACATATGAAAAGATGCTCAACATCATTTATTATCAGAGAAATGCAAATCAAAACAACAATTAGGTACCATTTCACGCCAGTCAGAATGGCTGCTATCCAAAAGTCTACAAGCAATAAATGCTGGAGAGGGTGTGGACAAAAGGGAACCCTCCTACACTATTGGTAGGGATGCAATCTAGTACAGCCACTATGGAAAAGAGTGTGGAGATTCCTTAAAAAACTGGAAATAGAACTGCCATGCTGCTGCTGCTGCTGCTAAGTCGCTTCAGTCGTGTCCAACTCTGTGCGACCCCATAGATGGCAGCCCACCAGGCTCCCCCATCCCTGGGATTCTCCAGGCAAGAACACAGGAGTGGGCTGCCATTTCCTGACCCAGCAATCCCACTGCTTGGCATACACACCGAGGAATCAAGAATTGAAAGAGACACGTGTACCCCAATGTTCATCGCAGCACTGTTTATAATAGCCAGGACATCTAGGAAGCAACCTAGATGTCCATTGGCAGATGAGTGGATAAGAAAGCTGTGGTACATATACACAATGGAATATTACTCAGTCATTAAAAAGAATACATTTGAATCAGTTCTAATGAGGTGGATGAAACTGGAGCCTATTATACAGAGTGAAAGAAGTCAAAACGAAAAACACCAATACACTATACTAATGCATATATATGGAATTTAGAAAGATGACAACGATGACCCTATATGCGAGACAGCAAAGAGACACAGATGTATAGAACAATCTTTTGGACTCTGTGAGAGAAGGCGAGGGTGGGATGATTTGAGAGAATAGCATTGAAACATGTATATTGGCATATGTGAAACAGATCGCCAGTCCAGCTTCGATGCATGAGACAGGGTGCTCAGGGCTGGTGCACTGGGATGACCCTGAGGGATGGGATGAGAGGGAGGTGGGAGGGGGGTTCAGGATGGGGAACACATGTACACCCATGGCTGATTTATGTCAATGTATGGCAGAAACCACTACAATATTGTAAAGTAATTAGCCTCCAATTAAAACAAATAAATTTTTAAAAAAATAAAAACATAGGAAAGTAAAAGGGACAATTACTGTTTGAGGGCTAGTTTATTTGAAGCCAGCAGCAGCTCAGGTTTAGGATGAATTTTAAAGAATAGATAAGAACAATATGATACTTTGTTGACATGGGGAAGCGTTTAGAGTATATTTCATCTAGTTTTAAAAAGCAGCTTAAAGAATAAAGTGAGAGTCTGGCATGGAAACAAATTTAAAAATGTAACTCAATACTGCATGATTCATGAAAGGTCAATTTGTACAACTGATAAGCACATTTGGAATGCTGAACAGTAAGAATCTTTTGCTAAGTGTCTGAATAGGTTGATTATAACCCCAACATAGAGGTTGCAGTTCTGCCAGGCTTGTGGCTTGGTAAAACTGCTTTTCAATACACCTATGGAAACTTCATCAGATTTATCCACCAAGCCAATATATTGGCTACTATATATGACAAATTTGGTCCCATCTCAGGTTCTACCTCCCAAGCAATGGCTCCAGGCGACCCAGTTTTATTGAATGCAACAGTTGTTTCAATGACCATTGGAGTGTTTGAAGTGCAGCTGCATTTTAGGATGTTGCTGCTGTTGTTTAGTTGCAAAGTCACATCTGACTCTTTGTGACCACATGAACTGTAGCAGGCCAGGCTCCCTTGTACTTCACCAACCTCCTGGAGTTTGCTCAAACTCATGTCCATTGAGTTGTTGATGTCATCCAACCATCTCATCCTCTGTCATCCCCTTCTCCTCCTGCCCTCAATCATTCCTAGCATCAGGGTCTTTTCAAATGAGTCGACTGTTTGCATCAGGTGAAAAAAGTATTGGAGCTTTAGCTTCATCATCAGTCCTTAGATGAATGATACAGGCTGCGGATTCAGGGCAGGGCAGCAGTAGTCCTCATAGGAGGTGGCAGCTTCATGGGCTGTGGCAGAGGCACAGACTCAATTGTGCAGCAAGCAACTCTGGAAAGCTCATTTTTAAAAATTCATTGTATGGGAAGAGTAACATGGAAAATTACATTACAATATGTTAAATAGATAGCCAATAAGAATTTGCTGTATGGTTCAGGAAACTCAAACAGGGGCTCTGTATCAACCTAGAGGGGTGGGATGTGGAGGGAGATGGGAGGGAGTTTCAAAAGGGAGGGGAGATATATGTATACCTATGGCTGATTCATGTTGAGGTTTGACAGAAAACAGCAAAATTCTGTAAAGCAATTATCCTTCAATAAAAAATAAATTGATTAAAAAAAAGAAAAGAAATGGTGAAGGGGTTCAAAGGTACAAACAAGTCATAGGGGGATGTGTAATGTACAGGGTAGTAACTACAGTTAATAATATTCGTATTGTCAATTTGAAGGTTGTGGAGTGGGTAGCTATTAAAAGTTCTCATTATTAGAAACATTTTGGTGTGGTGATGATGTTAACTGGATTCATTGTGGTCATTTCAGTGTATAAGATAACTGAATCACTGTGTTATACACCTGAACTAATATAATGTATCTCAGTTCAGTTCATTACAGTGCTCAGGCGTGTCTGACTTTTGCGACCCATGGCCTGCAGCACGCCAGGTTTCCCTGTCCATCAACAACTCCCGTAGCTTGCTCAAACTCATGTCCATCGAGTCGGTGATGCCATCCATTTCATCCTCTTGTCTACTTCGCCTCCTGCCTTCAATCTTTCCCATCATCAGGGTCTTTTCCAATGAGTCAGTTCTTCCCATCAGGTGGCCAAAGTATTGGAGTTTCAGCTTCAGCATCAGTCCTTCCAATGACTATTCAGTACTGATTTCCTTAGGATTGACTGGCTTGATCTCCTTGCACTCCAAGGGACTCTCAAGAATCCTCTCCAACACCACAATTCAAAAGCATCATTTTTTCAGCGCTCAGCTTTCTTTGCGGCCCAACTCTCACATCCACACATGACTACTGGAAAAACCATAGCTTTGACTAGACAGATCTTTGTCGGCAAAGTAATGTCAATGCTTTCTAATATGCTGTCTAGGTTGGTCATAGCTTTTCTTCCAAGGAGCAAGTGTCTTTTCATTTCATGGCTACAGTGATTTTCCAGCCCAAGAAAATAATGTATGTCAATTGTACCTCAATAAAAAAAAAATTTTTTTAAGTGAAGATGGGGTCACACAAAGGCTTTTCCCAGGATGTCTGGCAACTATTAACAAAACCATGTCAATTAAACCACAGTGTCCACTGAGGATCATGGACATTTACATTGCATTTAATTATTTTGGAAGTTCCCAGACTACAAGTTGTGACAGTGTAGGCCTCCTATCATTGCCTGACTCCTCATTTTTGCTCTGTAATTTTAGGATTTAGGATCCTTCCTCTACATCACTACATAAAGAAGACCAGTGTAATAGAGCTCATTTTAAAATGAAAGTGTTAGCCACTCAGTCATGTCCAAATCTTTGCAATGCCGTGGACCGTAGCCCACCAGGGTCCTCCGTACATGAAATTTTTAAGGCAAGAATACTGGAGTGGGGTGCCATTTCCTCCTCCAGGGGATCTTCCCAACCCAGGGATAGAACCCAGGACTCCTGCATTGCAGGCAGATTCTTTATCATCTGAGCCAATAAGAAAGTGTAATAGAGCTCATTTTGAGAGGATTCAAATGGATCAGTGGTACCAACCAAAATGTACCTCCTTAAACAACCAGAGCCCACACTGGGGTATGTGGGCCAGCATTAGGTCTCTATTCCCAACAGTGGTTACAGAAAGCAAGTCTGTTATATTTGCAAAAGAGAAAGGGAAAAACATATTACGAGTTTCTTCTTGGGAGTTCCCTGGAGGTCTAGCAGCGGGGATTCTGAGCTTTCACTACCATGACCCAAGTTCAATCCCTCATCAGGGAACTGAAATCCTGAAAAGCACAAGGTGAGGGCAAAAAAAAAGGAAAAGAAAAACAACGGCAGTAACAAAAATGAGTTTCTTCTCATCACTAGAAATAATCATCTGTAACTGTATGGTGATGGACCTTAACTACACTTGTGGTAATCATTTTGCAATCTATGCAAACAGCAAATATTATGTTACACACCTGAAACTAGTGGATGTCAGTTATACCTCATTCAAAAAAAAAGAAATAGAAAAGGAGGTTCTTGGGTATTCATGCTGTAGTTTGGACATTGATGAGAACATTTTCTCTTTTCCCTTTTTTCTTGTTGCTCTTTCACCCTTGAGAACTCTAAGAGATCACTATGTAAAGCCAGGAGAAGCAAGTCACCAAAACGTCAGGTTTTCTTTCCCTGTGAGTTTTCTTTGCCTGTGTGACAGGGCAGAGGCCTGGGCCTCCCAAGCCCTGGCCAGACTGACTGTGAGCCCAGCCCCTGGCCTTAGGCTCCCAGCCCAGGTTTCCAGACCCGTCACTCCAACCCCTGTCAGGTCTGCAGCCCAGGTCCATCACAACCCTCACACAGGGCTCTGCAGCAAAGCTAATAATAAAACTTTCCTGATTTTTCCTCCTACCAGTGCTTCTTTGATACAACTTAAGGTTTTCTATGGTCTCAAGTATTCACCTGCTGATCTCATGACCTAGAAATAACTCATCACTACTTGAGGAAATGAAAAAGTACTTCAGATTAACACAGGTCCAAATCTACCCTGAATTGACCCCACCAACAACAAACAAATTCCACAAAACCCACTTGTTCCTAATTGTACCACAAAAAGTGGTTTAAAAACATCCTGAGATTAGAAATTCCTCAAGAGAATATTCATTTATGCATTTGATAGTTTCATAACATTGAATCTGTGTGATATCTTCAAGGCATAAGTAGACTATATATTAGAATTATATTTTTTACCCTTTTTGGGTCACTGGAATTTTGTCCGTAATTGTTCATTTTTGGTTTTGTTTTCATTGACAAATTTAGCGTGCCACTCCCTACCTTGCATTACCAAACTCTGAAAAACAACAGCAGGAGAACGTGGACTTTAAGCTTTCTACCCCATCCATCTCGGTGCAACTAAACAGATGCTAGTTACTCCTATAGTGTGTTCTCTGAACCAATTACTCCCTTGTGCCAGCACTGAAATATTCACAAAATCACTCATTTTACCTCAGAGATTATGCTTGGTTTTGAATATTTCAAATAGTACAATTGAACCCTCTTATAACCCAGCTCCTCAGTGCATTAAGTACTTTCAGGCCATATTGAGTCCCAATATGAACCACTCATAAGACGGAAGGATTGCGTTTAGGAGGGCTAACTTCCTCCCTAAAGGATATTTGTGTTAGGAGGACCTGAACTTTATAGGAAGAGACTGTATCCATATATATTCAGATAGATAGATGGCAGATAGGTAGGTACCACAGGTGTAGGAAAAGTGGCTCTATTTTTTTCCTTTGGGAACTATGTTCTCACTGGTAATGGGCTATTTCCGTGAGCTTGAATTTACTGATCCCATTTGTTACCCCTTAGAGCCCCTAAGGGCTTCCCTGGTGGCTCAGCTGGTAAAGAGTCCGCCTGCAATGCAGGAGCCTTGGATTCGATCCCTGGGTTGGGAAGATCCCCGAGAGAAGGGAACGGCTACCCAGTTCAGTGTTTTGGCCTGGAGAATTTTATGGACTGTATAGTCCATGGGGTGTCAAAGAGTCAGACAGGACTGAACAACTTTCACTGTCACTTTCAGAGTCCCAAAAGTTCCAATCTTATTTTCCAATCATGGAAATGCCATAAGAACAAATCAATGTGAGAATGTCCAGGACAAAAGTGTCCAAGCCTGGAAGCAGGTTTTAGGGTGGCTGACATGCTAAATTTTTTTCATGTTTACTCACGTGCACCCTGACTGCAGTCTCATCCATGTGCCTTGCAAGCACCTTCCTTGGAGAATGAAATCAAAATGTTCAGTATTTGGATATATGGATGAAATTAAATATATGGATGTTATTTCATGCTTGATTTTAAAATTTCCATCCCCTTCATGCCCTCTACCCTAGTACACGTTTCTGTAATACTCAGCTCCAGGCTCACATTAGGGGGTGGTTTTCCCTCCTGTGCAAAATGTTATTGTGGCATCAAATAAAATCAGTATTCAAGACAGAAGTTTTTAATGCAGTATTTAACAAATATCAAAATTAGTACAAAAATAGCACATGATGAAAATATTACTGAAATTTAAACATAGGTAATTGTGACCCTGCACTTGGTCCACTGTATCTCCTATGAGGTTCCAACAAAACATTATTAACAAACCAGGTCAGTTGCCAGTTTCCCTACTTGATGGATTTAAATACCACAGGATGCCCAGTAGGTAACACCTCTACCAGAGTCCTGTGGGAGGTCTGGATGGCCTTGGGCCATCCAGGTAGCTTATGGATCTGAAGAGGGACTGCGGAAGAGACCAGAGGAACCCAGGGACAACCAAGCCCCCTGGAGAACTAGGCAGCTCCTGGTTAGCTGTGTACTCGGGAACCGGGCGAGGTATCTGGTGCGGTGGAAAAGGCTCTCTATCTATTGGCTCAAAGGGTGAATGTGATGCGGTGGAGGCGCCTCTGCAGGTTCCCTCGTTCCCCACCTGCACCCCCACCTCAACTCTGGGCCCCAGGCGTTCAGCTCCAGCTGCTGCTGCTACTGCTTCCTCCTGGGCTCCTGGCCGCCTGCTCGACCTCCCCCAGTGCCAGTTCAGACCGCACTTAGCCCTCTTCTCCTCCCACTACCATTGCTGATACCACGGGAGGCTTCATACCTGGAAAAGGCGCAAGGCCGAGAGAGAGGCTATAGGGAGACCAAGGGCTGTGACTGTGCGGCAGCTGAGTCTGGTCCACTGGCCTCTCCCAGGGAAACGGCGTTTCCTGGGCTTCGCCAAAGCACGTGGCCCGGCCCGGCCTCTGACCACGCAGTTCTTCCCGGTCTTCCGGGCTGCAATAGCATCATCCAGGCTGTGCCCCCCACCTCACCTGCCCCCAGTGGAGGCTCCAGCCTGAGTGCTGTGAATGAATCAGCCTCTATGCCCGGATCTGTGCAGATGTCCTAGTCCGGGATAGTCCTGGGGCTAACCGCCGGGTCAGTTCTCTTCTGGATGCCTGGTCCCAGTTGTAGCATGTGTTCCTGGTCCAATGTGTACCTGCTCCTGCTTAGGTGCCCTCCCTCCGTCGACCCCCTCCCTCCATGGTCCCCCACTCCCTCGGGCCCTGGCCCTTGACTGAGGTAGGTGGGACCCTCTAGGGTCCCTTGAGGCCAGGGCATGGCCATAAAGTGGAGGCGTGCCAACCTGGGGTGGGGAGGGGCAAGGAAATGGACCTCACTGGCCCCTGGAGCCAGAGCCCTGGAGAAACGTTAGGAGAACATCTCTCCAGGGCTGCAGGCTCCTAGCCCACAGTTCCCCTGGAGCGAGAGATGCAAAGATGGGGCTGGAGAAGGCCACAGCCCAGTGGTCCCCCTTGTCCTGTGGGCTCTGAGCACGTCTCCTCCCTGCCCCTCCACCGCTCCAACTCTGTAACTAATGGATGGGGCTCTGGTTCTGTTTCACTCACCCGCAAAGTCCACAAATGGGGCTAGTGATTCAGATGAAACGATTAGCTAGGGGGCTGCTTGCTCTGGCTCCTGGGGCCTCTATTTCAGGGCACACAGTGTGCTCAGAAGCTGGCTGCAAGAAACCCAACCTGCCCCTTATGAAGCAACAAGTACTACCGATTTGTGCTAACCCACGTCAGAGTGCACCCGTAGACCCTGGCCAGTGCTTGGTGCTCTCAGGAAGCTTACAGTGCAAGGGGCCCTTCCTTCAGGGCCCTTCCTTCCACTTGGCAGGTAACTGTGGAGCTCTGCATACAGGGCTGGACTCAGCTCCCCACCGCTGGCTGCAGGCACCCTACAACACTTGCGCCCGTGTTCTAGATCAGGAAGTGTTTGTTTCCATCTTTCCCATTGCTGCCCCTCTCTCCTGCACCTCAGTTCTTTCCTTCCCCTCCACCCTCACCCCTCCCCAACCCACCCTTCCACTCCCCTCCCTCTCTGTCCCTCCTCTAACTTCCAGAATTCTGTTTCTGCAGTGAGAAGTGCAAATGAAAGCCAGGCCAGGCTGAGGGTTTTATGCTTGTTCAAGAGGCATTTACAGGTGTCCTGGGGCATGGGAATATCCTGAATATCAAGAATAGCTTCTAACCATGAGTCCCGTGCTTGACGTTGTACTTGATTTATCCTGTTTCTACCTGCTCCCTCATCACAATCATCATCCCCCTTTCAAAAGAAATGAAACCAGAGTGTTACTGCTCAGTGTCACTCACCGACAAGCTCTGTGCTGCCCTGATCCACTCACTGCACTTTCACCTGTGGCCCCTCTTCTACCACTGGGTTGGAACAGAGAAGGAGGAGCAGGTAGACAGAGCTGGGGCTGCTGTATTAGGCAACCTGCCTTTGAGGGGCACGAGATTTGATCAGACAGCCTCTTAGGCACCTTTATCCTGGAGACATTAATCATTTTTATCATTAATTAATTGTGTTGGTAAATTCTTTAAACCTCTCTTTCTCTCTTTTTTCCCATGCCCCATGGCATATGGGATCTTAGTTTTCCCCACCAGGGATTGAACCAGTGTTCCGTGCAGTGGAAGCACAGAGTCAACTACTAAACTGCCAAGGAAGTCCCTCAAGGATCTCATTCTTAATGACATTTTATTGCAGGTGTGGAAAAGAGGTGGCGACATTTGTGTGCCATCACTAATGTGCTCTTTGGAAGCTTGTATTTAGGATGTTCCTTACATTGTGGGCAGTAACACTTTGGCATTGAAGATTTCCAATAAAACTTTACAGATGACCACATCACATTGCTTTATATCCACCACTTCAGTCACTTTCTCTTTATTCATTTATTCATGAGGGTCTGTGAGAAGGGAGATACTTATCCTCTGACGATTCCCAATGAGGACAGGATGGTTTCCTGTGAAAATGACATCTGTCCTGCACATTTTTGTACCTGTGAGTGTCAGTAAGCCTATGTTGGGTGCGGTATACAGGCCCTGTGCTGGGCGGTGGGGGAATGTCACAATACCCGACCCAGCCAATGTGCTGTGGGTTCTCAGTGTCTCCAGAGGAAGATCAGCCCACACCAGAGAAAGAAGCCACAGATTATGGAGGCGGATTGCAGAGCCCCACCACTTCCTTGCTCTGTGACCCTGGGCAAGTTGGCTGACCTCTCTCTGTGCCTCAACTGTCCTCTCTATAGAATGGATCTCATGATGGTATGTGCCTTATACAGTTCTGAGGTTTAAATAAAGGAATAAAGTTAAGTCCCGTGGTGAGCACTCAACCAGCATCAACTGGTGCTGGAGTGAAGGGATCAAGACTGTGGTCAGTTTGTATCCTTGTCCACACTGACATTGATGGTATCAGGTGAGGAGTTATTGGGAAGAACAGAAGAATTTATATGTTGAAAACACATAGAACAGTGCCTGGCACAGTAGATAAGGGCTTGATCTGTGTGATTTGTTAGTATTATTTATATTGCTATTGCTATTATTTATATTGTTACTTTATGTTATTGATGAAAATTACTAATTCCGAGACTATAACCTAAGTCATTAGCTGGGTGTGAAAACTGAGCTTGGAAAAAGGGGATGGTTAGGGATCCAATAGAATAAAGAGCTCAAGCAGAAAAGGCTTGAGCCAAAAGCCTAGGTTAGGAGCATGCAGGTATGTCCAGGAGATGGAGGAATTTCCAGGGATCCATAGACAGTGCATGTTGGACGGGAATCTGGGGTATCACATGACATAATGTTGAAAGGGAGGAAATCAAGATGTGGCAAAAAAAAAAAAAAAACTGAGCAAAACTGTTTGTATTCTATATGTAAGGGGGAACTAGGCTTCCGAGGTGGCTCTGTTGTAAAGAATTGGCCTGCCAGGCAGGAGCCGTGGGTCCAAACCCTGGGTTGGGAAGATCCCCTAGAGAAGGAAATGGCAACCCAGTCCAGTCTTCTTGCCTGGGGAATCCCATGAACAGAGGAGCCTGACAGGTTATGGTCCATGGGGACACAAAGAGTCAGACATGACTGAGCAACAAGGGGGAACCAGGAGATATTTCCAGCAAATAAGTTACATAAGCCTATTCATATTTTGAGAAAGTAACAGAGGCTGCAGGAAGTAGGAAAGGAGAGATGGAGAAGCTACAGTTAGGCATCAAGTAGGAGTTTGTTGTTAAAGTAAGCCAAATGAGGGCCTGGTAACGGGAATGGGAAAAGGGAAGAATCAGAGAACTCAGGGATTTGGAGATAATTAGGGGGAAGAGCGTTGCATGGCTCTGAAACTTTGAGCAAGATGACCAGAGGGTGGTGATGTCATTATGCAATTTAGGGAACACTGCCTGTGGTGGTAAAGCAACAGTGAGGGTTACACACCTTGAATCTGAGATTCATGTGCAACTCCATGAACTGTTAGAAACAATCCTGGCACTCAGGATACAGAGCAGAGCTAAAGGCATATATTTATACGAGCAAATCATGACAATGAAGGGACGATGGTTGAATCCAAGAGAGTAGAGGAGATCGTAAAGGGAAAAGTGAGAATTCAAGAGTGCTAAGAACTGGGCTTTGGGTGACAACTGAACCTTGAGGAGTGGGGAGAAGAAAAGTCAGCAAACAAGACAGAACAGGAGCAACTGGAGAGACAGGATAAAATCCCAAAGAGAGCAGGTCACAGAAACCAAGAGAGGAGAGAAATTCAAGAAAGAGAAAGTAGCCAACTGTGGAGAGACCTACACAGAAATAAAGGAGATGGTGACCTGGATGTGCTGTTTGGTAAGTCCCCACTGAACTAAAAAAGTGTTTCGTAAGGCAGGAGTCATATTCAAGGGATTGCAGAGAAAATGAGAGGAAGAAAAATAAGTTGGCAAGAAAAGTAGAGTACAGTTTAAAAGAGTTTGACATAAAAAAGAAAGAAAGGAGGCTTCCCTGGTGGTTCAAGGGTTAAGAACCTGCCTTGCAGGGCTTCCCAGGTGGCTCAGTGGTAAAAAATCCACCTGCCATTGCAGGAGACACAGGTTCGATCCCTGGTACAGGAAGTTCCCAAACCCCATGGAGCAGCTAAGATTGTGTGCCACAACTATTGAGCTTGTGCTCTAAATCCTGGGAAGCACAACTACTGAGCCCACGAGCTGCAACTACTGAAGCGCAAGCACCCTGGATTCCGTGCTCCACAGCAAGAGAAGCCGCTGCAATAAGAAGCCCATGCAGTACAGCTAGAGAGCAGCCCCCACTCACCACAACTAGAGAAAGCTCACACGAAGCAACCAAGACCCAGCACAGTCAAAAATAAATCAATAGATACTTCTTAAAAAGAAAGCAAGGGTGGGACTTCTCTGGCGGTTCAATGGCTAAGACTCTGTACTCTCACTACAGGGGACCCGGGTTCAATGCCTGGTCAGGGAACTAAGATCCCACATGCCACAACAAAGACCCAGTGCAGCCAAATAGAGAAATAAATAAAAATATTAAAAAAGGAATAATCAACAATTAACACTAAAAGAAGAAAGCAAGAGTAATAGAGCCTTAGTTAATTGTCATGTACAAATCTTTTTTTTTTTTTTTGACAAATCAAAAATTCTGTTGTCAGCCACAGTAATCAAACCACCATGGTATTGGAACAAACACAGACATATAGATCAAAGGAACAGAACAGAGACCCCCAAAATAAACCCACACTCCTACTGTCAATTAATCCATGACAAAAGAGGCAAAACTATGCATTGGATAAGACAGTCTCTTCAGCAAGCGGTGCTGGGAAGACTGGATGCTACACATGTAAGAGTGAAATTAGCACATTTCTTCACACCATACACAAAAATAAACTCAAAATGGTTAAAAAACTTAAATGTAAAACAAGACACTGCTCAACTCCTAGAAAAAACATAAGTGAAACATTCTGTGACATAAATCATAGTGACATTTTCTTAGATCAATCACCCAAGGCAAAAGAAATATCAATCAAAGCAAAAGTAAACAATCGGGACCTAATCAAACTGAAAAGCTTATTATGCACAGCAAAGGAAAACCATCAACAAAACTAATAGAAAACCTACTGAATAGGAGAAAATATTTTCAAAGGGTGCAACTGAGAAGGGGTTATTATCCAAAATATAGAGAATTGCCTGGCAGTACAGTGTTTAGCACTCCTCACTCATGGCTAAGGGCCCGAGTTCTTTTTTAAAAAAAAAATTTTTTGTACTGCAGTATAGTTGATTAACAATGTTGTATTTGTCTCAGGTGTACAGCAAAGTGATTCAGTTATACATACACATGTATCTTTTTTTTTTTCAAAAATGTTCCCATTTAGATTATTACAGAATATTGAGCAGAACTTTTCTGGTGGCTCAGTGGTAAAGAATCTGCCTGCAATGCAGGAGATGCAGGTTCAATCCCTGGGTCAGGAAGATCCCCTGGAGAAGTGCATGGCAACCCACTCCAGTATTCTTGCCTGGAGAATCCCATGAATAGAGGGGCTTGGTGCGCTACAGTCCATAGGGTTGCAGAGTCCAACACAACTTAAGTGACTGAGCATGCACTCACATTGAGCAGAGTTCCCTGTGCTATACAGTAGGTCCTTGCTGGGTATCTATTTCATTTTATTTTTAATTAATTTATTTATTTTAATTGGAGGCTAATTACTGTACAATATTGTAGTGGTTTTTGCCATCCATTGACATGAATCAGCCATGGGTGTACATGTGTTCCCCATCCTGAACCCACCTCCCACCTCCCACCCCCATGCCATCCCTCAGGATCACCCCAGTGCACCAGCCCTGAGCACCCTGTCTCATGCATCAATCCTGGACTGGTGATCTAGTTCACATATGATAATATACATGTTTCAATGCTATTCTCTCAAATCATCCCACCCTCGCCTTCTCCCACAGAGAGCCAAAGTTCTAACCCTAATTCAGAACTAAGATCCCACAAGCCATGCAGCATGGCCCCAAAAACACTGCAGAAAAAAAAATGAAAGATTAAATTAAAAAAGTAAACCTAAGAAATCTAAAATACACAAGCAGGTCATACAACTCAATGCAGAAAAGATAAACAACCTAATCAAAAAATGGGCAGAAGACCTAAATAGATATTCTCTAAAGCAGACATACAGAGGGCCAAGAGGCACATGAAAAGATGACCAACATGGCTAATCATCAGAGAAATGCAAATCAAAACCACAATGAGGTAACACCTCACACAGGTCAGAATGGCTATCATCAAAAAGTCTACAAATAAATGGTAGACAGGGTGTGGAGAAAAAGAAACCCTCCTATACTGTTGGTGGGAATGTAAATTGGTGCAGGCACTATGGAAAACGGTATGGGGGTTCTTCAAAAAATTAAAAAAAGAATTACTATTTGATCCATCAATTCCATTCCTAGATCCAGAAAAAAAATGAAAACTCTAATTTGAAAAGACACATTCACCTTAATGTTTATAGCAGCCAAGTGCTCTTGGCTGAAAATAATCTGAGGTACACACACACACACAAACACACACACACACACTCAGCTTCCCTGGTGGCTCAGTGGTAAAGAATTCACCTGCCAACCAAGAGACTTGGGTTCGATCCCTGGGTCAGGAAGATCCCCTGGAGAAGGAATTGGCAACCCGTTCCAGTACTCTTGCCTGGAGAATTCCATGGACAGAGGAGCCTGGAGGTCTACAGTCCATGGGATGGCAAAGAGTTGGAAATGACTTAGCAACTAAACAAGAAAACAAAAGGCAGTTGTAGAGTTTGATGAGAGAAGCAGAGTGAAAGGCCATGAGGGATATATTATAGAGACTAGATCTCACGCACTGGTGGGAGCCGAGATGAAGTCTATGAAAGGCTATTGCCTTCACATTTGATGGTGGCCTGAAGTCACTGGAGATATTCAAGGCTAACAGCTGGGCAGACAGGTGTATATGAACTGGGGAGAGCAAAGACCAAGTGGAAGCTGCAAGGATTCCCTTGAACCCACAAGGACAAGCTAAAACCCATGAAGGCATAAAATCCTGTGATCCATACATCTGCCTCTTACCGTCTCCATTCTGGAGAAGGAGCCGGCATCCTTTGACACAGAGCTGCACGTGCACACGGCCCAGGGTCTGGAGCTGTTGTAGGAGATCACCCTGTGGGTGAGTCGCTGCAGGCCCCCTGCTGGCCCACGGCAACAAGGGGTGCCAGGGCGTCAGTGCCAATGCATACAAGCGGCAATCGCACCTGCCCTTACACCCAACTTCAGAACATAATGGCCGTGGCTTCACTCCCACCTGCCAAATCTTGCCCCAGCTTTTCTTCCGGCCAACCTTCACTCAGGACAGGGAAAGCAATCCCAGGAAAAGAAGCTCTAGCCTAGCTCAGTTGACAAAGCCATGACAACAAGCGGAGACAGACACCATAGTAGAGTGGACCTGGTCATTACTGGAGGGAAGGATGACACAGCATGGCAAATGACACATGGGGGGCATTTGGGCCTCAGTTACAGACAAGGATGTCCCAGCATTTGGTGCTCAGAGTCCACAAACTTTGTGTCCACAAAGGATTCACGTAACCACCACATTTATGCCACCCATCCTGTTGAGTGTCTCTGTCCACAATGCTCGGTAGAGCAGAAGAGGAAGCTACCATAAGTAAGCATGGAGCTACTGGCAGCATTTCGGAAAACTGGTCACCATGACTTTTGGTCACTGACCACTGATTTCTGAGCTAGGCCATCGACCTCTGAATATTCCACCCAGCTTCTCAAACAGGGTGAGTGTTCCTGGGGAGATATCAAAAAAAAAAAAAAAAAGAAAGAAAGAAAACACTACTTTGAAACATACATGCACCACAGCATTCATTGCATTACTATTTATAATAACCAAGATATGGAAGGTACCCAAGTGTCCATCAACAGAGGAATGCATAAAGAAGATGTGGTATGTGTGTGTATATATTCACACACAGTGGAATACTGCTGCTCTGCTGCTGCTAAGTTGCTTCAGTCGTGTCCGACTCTGTGCGACCCCATAGACGGCAGCCCACCAGGCTCCCCCGTCCCTGGGATTCTCCAGGCAAGAACACTGGAGTGGGTTGCCATTTCCTTCTCCAATGCATGAAAGTGAAAAGTGAAAGTGAAGTCGCTCAGTCGTGTCCGACTCTTAGCGACCCCATGGACTGCAGCCTACCAGGCTCCTCCGTCCATGGGATTTTCCAGGCAAGAGTACTGGAGCGGGGTGCCATTGCCTTCTCCACAGTGGAATGCTACTGAGCCATAAAATGAAGGAAATTTTGTCATTTGCAACAACATGGATGGACTTGGAGAGTATTATGCTTAGTGAAATAAGTCAGAGAAACACAAACACTGTATGATATCACTTACATGTGGAACCTAAAAAATAAAACAAGCTAGTGAATATGACCAAAAAAAAAAAAGAAACTAGACTCACAGACATAGAGAATACACTAGTGGTAACCAGTGGGGAGACAAAGTGGGGAAGGACAAGATAAGAGAATGGGATTGATAGGTACAAACTACTATGTATAAAATAAATAACCTACAAGGACATATTGTACAGCACAGGGAATATAGCCAGTATTTTATAATAACTATAAATGGAGTATAACCTTTAAAAATTGTGAATCACTATCTTGTACACATGAAACTTGCATAATATTGTACATCAACTATAAGTCAATTAAAAATATGTAAATACAAACAAACACATTCAATCAGTAAAACACTCTGAGCATTTCCCTGTTTTTTGATGACCCTTAAACAAATAAGGGTGAGACTGTACAGGCTTTGGTCGGAATAGTGACTAGTTTCCAAAGCTTCAGGTGGGAATATGAACCTGAAATCTGTCCCAGTGTGACTCTTGGATATCCTCCCAGATTAAAAGCAATGTTTGAGAGGCAACAACTCTGATTCTGTGCTCTCTCCCATACCTGTTAGGAATAAGAAATAGTGGGCCCAGGGATACAAGAGAAAAATTAGAGGAGAACAGCTTGAAGACACTGGGAAGCTGCGTACATGATAGCACAGATATTCTGCTGATTTCATGGGATAAGATGGGCTTTGAGCATTTTCCATAGGAGAAAGAATCGGAAGTGGCTTTATTCATCACAAAACAGTTAATTCTTACATAAGAACATCCAACAAAACACTCTGCTTTCCTGGTTTGACTGGCAGAAAGCTACACAAGCAAAGCATGGTAAGTAGCTCCACAGCACACACTTCATTTAAATTTATTATTTATCGTCTGGGTAAACAAAGTTAGAAATAGAAAATATTAAATAGCTACTAAAGTTTTACACCTAAAGACTTCCTCCTGAAATTCTGATTACTCTCTTTTAAAGAGTAGTAGAAACTACGGGAGTTATTTTGAAGAACCAGTTTTCTTCACGGGTCATGGTGGTATTAACAACAATAGTAACAGTAACAGTGGCAAATATTGATTTAGGACTTGCTATGTGCTAGGCACTAACCAAATATTTTACATGTATTATCTCATTTAATCCTCCCCATACCTGTAAACAATCAGTAGCCTGATTGCTTCCACTTAAAGATGAGGAAATTGGAGCCTAGAAAGGTTGTGATTTGTGTAGACACACAGTAAGCTCCAGGGCCAGATTCCAAACCCAGCTGCCCTACCTTCCTACAAAACTTCACACTGGGGACTTTCCTGGTGGTCCAGTGGCTAAGATTCCAAGTTCCCAGTGCAGAGGGCCTGGGTCAATCCCCGATGAGGGAACTAGATCCCACAGGTCACACCTAAGAGTTCACATGCAGCAACTAAGACCCAGTGCAGCGAAATAAATTAATTAAAATATTTTTTAAATTGAGATTTAAAAAAATTCACACTGATCAACAGATAGACAATACTTTGGCAAAGATGTATAAACAGAAATGTTGAGTGTAGCATCTTTTATAAAAGTTTAACATTTGAAGAAAGCTTGTTTATCATAAGGAACTGATTAAATTAATGAAGGTCCCTCCATCCAACAGGTTTATGCATCTGGTAGGATCTGTATTGCAAAGAAGTATGGATAATATGATTCAGTTTTAGTTGAGATAGCATTTTACCAGTATTTACATATATAAAAATGCTGGAAAATTATACAGAAGAATACAACAATCATTTTGAATTGGTAAGATCCAAGGTAAATGAACATATGAATTTCCAACTTTTCCTACAATAATTATCTAATAAACAATAGAATAAAATCTTTAAACATCACACTACTCCCTTTCCCTGAGAGATATTGCTTCCAGCTTAAGCTCCAGACTGGAAACCGACTGTCCTGGGCATATCACTTTGTTGTTCCCATCACTGCCTTCCCTACAGTCCTTGGTAAAGGGAATGTTAACGCATTTCCTGAGAAATGTGTTAAATCACTCTAGAAAAATAAGTCTTTTCCCAAAAAACCCATATTTTAAATTAATTGTTATTGAAATACAGTTGATATACAATGTTGTATAGCAAAGTGAATCAGTTAGACATACATATATCCCCTCTATTTTTTTAAATGTTCTGCAAACACTTTTAAAATACTTTATTCCAAATAATGTATTTTATAATTTTCTCTTGGCTTAAACTTTTTTTTTTATTTTGTATTGTGTGGCCAATTAACAATGTTGTGACAGTTTCAGGTGGACAGCCAAAGGGCCTCAGCCATACATACACATGTGTCCGTTCTCCCCCAAATCGCCCTCCCATCCAGCCTGCCACATAACATTCAGCAGTATCCACTCTGTTTTTAAGATTATTTCCCCAATACAGAATATTGAGTGCCCTTGCTACACAGTAGGTCCTTCTCTGCTATCTATTTTATATAGTAGTGTGTATATGTCAACCCCAGTCTCCCGAGAAAGACGATTTTTAACCTACACATTAACAGACAAAACACACTGGATGCCAAAACAACACACACACACAACAAACAACACACAAAACAACACACGGCAACCCAAGCCAAAAAAGAAACAAAAATCAAACTGGCCAAACACCATCCCCGGTCCCATTCTTATCCCACAGACCTTGGTATCCTTCTTAAGATCACCTGTTATATATACATCAGATCAATGATAATAATAATAATAATAACTAACCTTTATTTCTCGGCTATCCATATGGCCATTTAGGGCTGCCCAGGTAGCTCAGCGGTAAAGAATCTGCCTGCCAATGCTGGACGGAGAAGGCAATGGCACCCCACTCCAGTACTCTTGCCTGGAAAATCCCATGGATGGAGGAGCCTGGAAGGCTGCAGTCCATGGGGTCGCTGAGGGTTGGACACGACTGAGCGACTTCACTTTCACTTTTCACTTTCACGCATTGGAGAAGGAAATGGCAACCCACTCCAGTGTTCTTGCCTGGAGAATCCCAGGGACGGGGGAGCCTGGTGGGCTGCCGTCTATGGGGTCACACAGAGTTGGACACGACTGAAGTGACTTAGCAGCAGCCAATGCTGGAGACAGAACAGACACGAGTTCGATACCTGGGCCCGAAAGATCCCCGGGAGTAGGAAATAGCAACCCACTCCAGTATTCTTGCTGGAAAATTCCGTGGTTAGAGAAGCCTGGCGGGGTACAGTCCATGGACTCGCAAAGAATCGGACACGACTTAGCCACTGAACACACAGGCATAGGCAAACTCATGCGGGGCAAAGGAGGAAGAGTCTGTTTCTTAGAAAGGCGGCGGCGGCGGTGGCGGCCTTGACTTAAAACCTGCCAGGGAGGTACCCGGCCTGGAGACGGCCTGGCGCGCGCGTGTTCCCCAGGCGCAGGGCGACTCTCCCGCGCCCTCTGCTGGGGACTTGGCTCCATGCTGCCTCTCCGCACTTGGCGCCTTCTCTACGAGCTTCTCGCCCTTCGTGCGGTGATGTGAGACCGCTAGGTGACAAGGGGGGAACTGGAGGTTGGTAGGGGCTGCAGTGGGGACGTGTGGAGTCTGAGAAGTGAGGTACATACTGAGGGCGGTGTGGGAGTCTGTGGGGCGGAGAGCGATGTGCAGCCTGCGGGATGCAGGGTCACCAAGATCTACTTTCCGCTATGTGAATGTGGTCCTGGCATCACCGGTGGCGTCTCCCGCGCCCCGCAGCCCTTTGCTCTGCTTAGGAAAATGGTAGAAAGCGGGGGCGAGGGCCAGTTTCCCTGGAGCCTTTTAAGCCTGCCTCCTTCCCATAAACTGCAAAACCTGCCCTTACAGGGAAAGCGCTGTGTTTTCTATTAGCCTCCCCGCAGGGCCTTTTATCAGCAATCTGTATTATGAAAACGGAGGACGTTTTTCAACAATTGTAAATCCTGAAACTATGTCTTGCAGGTCCTTGGCCAGGGGCCATTTCCCCGAGAGTCACTGGTCAGGAATCTTCCAAACTGATTTGCTCCACACCCCACATCTCCCCCACCCCTACTTTCCATCCCCTTAGCAAATACTTTCCAAGATGCCTATTCACCTAAGAACTGTAATTCTGAGATCTCACCCACTTATGTCCACTTGCTAGTTGTGTGGCATCAGGTACGTCACTACTCAGAGATAACAGCATCAACCTCTACAGAATGGATGAATGCTGCTGCTGCTAAGTGGCTTCAGTTGTGTCCGACTCTCTGCGACCCCATAGACAGCAGCCCACCAGGCTCCCCCGTCCCTGGGATTCTCCAGGCAAGAACACTGGAGTGGGTTGCCATTGCCTTCTCCAGGATGGATGAATCAGATCAGATCAGATCAGTCGCTCAGTCGTGTCCGACTCTTTGCGACCCCATGAATCACAGCACGCCAGGCCTCCCTGTCCATCACCAACTCCCGAAGTTCACTCAGACTCACGTCCATCGAGTCGGTGATGCCATCCAGCCATCTCATCCTCTGTCGTCCCCTTCTCCTCCTGCCCCCAATCCCTCCCAGCATCAGAGTCTTTTCCAATGAGTCAACTCTTCGCATGAGGTGGCCAAAGTACTGGAGTTTGAGCTTTAGCATCATTCCTTCCAAAGAAATCCCAGGGCTGATCTCCTTCTGAATGGACTGGTTGGATCTCCTTGCAGTCCAAGGGACTCTCAAGAGTCTTCTCCAACACCACAGTTCAAAAGCATCAATTCTTCAGCGCTCAGCCTTCTTCACAGTCCAACTCTCACATCCATACATGACCACAGGAAAAACCATAGCCTTGACTAGCCAGACCTTTATTGGCAAAGTAATGTCTCTGCTTTTGAATATGCTATCTAGGTTGGTCATAACTTTCCTTCCAAGGAGTAAGCGTCTTTTAATTTCATGGCTGCAGGCACCATCTGCAGTGATTTTGGATCCCAGAAAAATAAAGTCTGACACTGTTTCCACTGTTTCCCCATCTATTTCCCATGAAGTGATGGGACCGGATGCCATGATCTTCGTTTTCTGAATGTTGAGCTTTAAGCCAACTTTTTCACTCTCCACTTTCACTTTCATCAAGAGGCTTTTGAGTTCCTCTTCACTTTCTGCCATAAGGGTGGTGTCATCTGCATATCTGAAGTTATTGATATTTCTCCCCGCAATCTTGATTCCAGCTTGTGTCTCTTCCAGTCCAGTGTTTCTCATGATGTACTCTGCATATAAGTTAAATAAACAGGGTGACAATATACAGCCTTGACGAACTCCTTTTCCTATTTGGAACCAGTCTGTTGTTCCATGTCCAGTTCTAACTGTTGCTTCCTGACCTGCATACAAATTTCTCAAGAAGCAGATCAGGTGTTCTGGTATTCCCATCTCTTTCAGAATTTTCCACAGTTTATTGTGATCCACACAGTCAAAACCTCCTTTATTCACTCATTCCACCTGTGTCAACCGAGCACCTATTCCATTTGGGCCCTGGGCTAGGTGCTGGGAAGACCTCAGGGAGAAAGACAGATGCTTTCCTTCCTGTCATGGAATTTGCCTCCCAACCAGGGACCCAGACAGTAAACCAATAAATACACAAATGGTGATGTGTCCGTGTAAGGAACGTGGTACAAGGAGAGAGAATACATGGATTCTGACTTGGGTTGTCAGGTCAAGGAAGGCCACTCAGGAAGAGACACAAAAGCTTAACCTGAAGGATATCTAAGCCGGATTAAGGTCGTTGGGCAAAAATCCTGAATTGGGAAGGTTTCATATGTTTTGGAAAGGCCCAGGAGTGGCTAGATATCAGGAATGAGGAGGAGAGGGGCTCCAAAGGAGTTTGCAGAAGTAACCAGGGGACCCTTGGTGTTGTACATTCTATGGATTTGGACAAATGTATTAAGGACGTGTATCCATCATTATCCTGTCAAACAGAGTATTTT
This sequence comes from Bos grunniens, assembly GCF_055505025.1. Lineage (NCBI taxonomy): Eukaryota > Metazoa > Chordata > Mammalia > Artiodactyla > Bovidae > Bos > Bos grunniens. Next base: position 142,437,572 of record NC_141194.1, read on the forward strand.
CACTGCCCCGCAAACCCTCTGTGTTCTTCCTACTCCTCCCTCCTCTTGACTCCTCGCAACCACTGATCTTTTTTCTGTTTTTTATCCATCTCCATACTTCTGCCTTTTCCACAAGGGCATATAAATGGACTCATACAGCATGTAGCCTTTTGAAACTGGCTTCTTTCACTTAGTAATAATGCATTTAAGGTTCTTCCATGTCTTTTAGTGGACTTTTTTCAGATATTTTAATGTATTCAAGTGTGCAGAAGTGAAAGTTACTCAGTCGTGTCCAACTCTTTGCGACCCCATGGACTATACAGTCCATGGAATTATCCAGGCCAGAATACTGGAGTGGGTAGCCTTTTCCTTCTCCAGGGGATCTTTCCAACCCAGGGATTGAACCCAGGTCTCCCACACTGCAAGTGGATTCTTTACCAGCTGAGCCACAAGGGAAGCCCTGATGTATCCAAAGAGCTAAAGAAAACAATGTCTAAAATCTAAAGGAAAGATTCCACTCCAATAAGAGCTTGCAAGTCATCATTCTCACCCTCAGAAGAAAAAATATGAACAGATTAAAAATCAATGACCATTCTTGGCTACATCACAGAATTGAGGTCATGGGACAAATTGTAATCCCTGAACCGGAGAAAGAGCTGATTCTCAAGATTACAGATTATAGTGAACACAGATCAGTACACCTGAGGCAGAAAATGCTGAAATCTAAAAACCTGGAACTTAAAAGGTAGCTTCAATGAATTGCTGGTGACTGAGTGTGGACTAACTTGAGAATTAAAAATTCCTAGGAACCTAATCGAAGCAACCCCCACCCCCACAATCATGGTGTTTACTCCTAGGATCCTCAATAGGTTTTCTTGGTAAAGATCAGAGAAATATTGCCTCCTGTTTGACCAAGAAAGAGGGGAGAAGTAACCATCTGGAAACAAGCCAAGAGCATTCTTCGTAACAATGGCCTACCCAGCAAGGTAAAGCCTTCTTGGACTTGGGGTAAGGGAAATTACCTTACCCCAGAGCCTTCTTGGACTTGGGGTAAGGGAAATTACCAAACTTCAAACCCCCTAGACATTCACCTTCACAGAAGAGAAGAAAAAAGCTGAGGACTACTTGTGAAGATCATAGTCCAGGGGGTCAGGGACACTAAACAACTGAGCCCAAACCATAAGATTATAGAACGTGTCTCCTCAACCCAGACCTGACCAAACATCAACAAGGTCTCCTTATAATGCAGTGGGTCACAGCTGAAAGAACAGAAGGCTCAGACTCTATTTAAGAAGTGGTTTCTACATGTATAATATCATATATGAAACGAATCGCCAGTCCAGGTTCGATGCAGGATGCAGGATGCTCGGGGATGGTGCACTGGGATGACCCAGAGGGATGGTACGGGGAGGGAGGTGGGAGGGGGGTTCAGGATGGGGAACACGTGTACACCCGTGGTGGATTCATGTTGATGTATGGCAAAACCAATACAATATTGTAAAGTAATTAGCCTCCAATTAAAATAAATGAATTTATATTTAAAAAAGGATAATCCATTTTACACATATAAATTTTATGCTTCAAAAAAAAAAAAAAGAAGAAGCAGTTTCTATGGGAAACGAAAGACTCCAGCAGACAAAAACAAAACACTTGTGGAAATTTAATCCTCTGATACAAAAGATACAGAAAACTGTAAACACAGCATATCTCTTGGCCAGATAAAAATAAGATGTCATACAAAGGCCTGTGTACTTCCAAATACCTGATCATTACTGGCTTTCAGCAAAAAAAATTACATAGCCTGATAAAAGGAAAGAAGAAATAGTCTGAAGAGACAAAGCAAGTGTCAGAAGCAGATTCAGGTATATCAGAGATTATGAAACTATCAGACTCAGAATTTAAAATAAATATGATCGATATGCTAAGGGCTCTAGTGGAAAAGCTGGACAGCTTTCAAGAACAGATGGATAATGAAAACAGAGAGATAGAAACCCTTAGAAAGAATATACAGGAAATAGTAGAATAAATACCTGTAAAGAAATAAAGAATACATTTAATGGACCCTTCACATGATTGGAAACGGCTGGGATTAGAATCAGAGAGTTTGAAGGCATATCAATAGAAACCCCCCAACTGAAATGTAAAGACAAAAAGATTAATAAAACATGGAATAGAATGTCTTCCAATCACTGTGGGACAATTACAAAAGGTACAGCTTGTATAATCGGACTACTCAAAGCAGAAGAAAGAGAAAAGGAACAGAGGAAATATTTGAAGTAATAATAGCTGGGATTTTTCTAAAATTAATGACAAGATGACATGTCTAGGAAGTTCAGAGAATACCAAGCAGTATAAATGTCAAAAAACAACAACAACAAACCACACCTAGGAATATCATATTCAAATTGCAGAAAACCAGAGAAAATCTTGAAAAAAGTACAGAATTAAAACATCTTACCTAGAGAGGAACACAGGTGGTCCCTGCAGAGAGTCTTGCTCTACATGCCAGTCTGAGTCTTGCCAGAAGCCTGACCGAATGGCAAGGCCATTAGCCACATCCACGGTTCAGTGAAGATACAGCAAGCCTTCTTGTTGGAGTGACCTGGACAGACATCCACACTGCGTGAGGCTCTGCCCGTTGCAATGAGCATCCCTCGCCACACTCAGTAAGGGAAAGGGCGGTCTCAGATTCAATGGCAGCTGTGCCCCATTCCTGCTTGTTTGTAGTTGACTGGGAGGAGCCATCAGGTGTGCTGATCAGGCCCACTTATGGTCCAGGACAGGGGTCCCCAACCCCCAGGATCTAATGCCTGATGATCTAAGTGGAACTGATGTCATGATAATAAAAACAAAGGCACAATAAATGTAATGTGCTTTAATCGTCAGGAAACCACCACGACCCCCGCCCCATCTGTGGAGAAATTGTCTTCCACGAAACTGGTTCTGGTGCTAAAAAGGTTGGGGACTGGTGATCCAGGAAGTCCCTGTACCTGGACCCTCACAGGGCCAGTGGAAGCAGTGACTCTTTGGGCAATATGCCAGGGAGCCAAAACACCCCTGAGAACCTTTCAGGGAGTTGTGAGACCCCATCTGTTCTGCGTTTTGCTCATTCCTGTATGTACCATTTCTATGTGAGATTCCTGAGCCAATTCCACCAAGTGACTTGAGACATCTGCTTGGATCCATGCCGTGATTGGGAATGTATGGTCTTAAGATTGCTTCAGGGACTTCTCTGGTGGTCAGGTGGTTAAGAATCCACTTTCCAATGCGGGGAATGCAGGTTTGATCTCTGGTCAGGGAACTAAGACCCTACATGGCTCAGAGCAACTTAGCCACTCGCACCCACAACTACAGAGCCTGTGCGCCAAAATGAAATATCCCACATGAAGCGTCGGAGATACCATGTGTCACAACTAAGACCTGACATAGCCAAAGAAATTAATAAATATTTTTAAAAGGTTACTTCACAGCCATGAATCATGTGCTCAGTATGCACCAAGGGCCAATAACAGGCCAATAATTGTGTCCTGAGCTGAGTAAGACACTGGGGCTGCCCGATTCATCTCCAGATTCGCCAAGAAAGGTACAGTGCCATCACCATGCAAATGCTAGTGGGACCCCCTGTCAGGCTGCTCATAATCTGATTCCTGGCCCAGATTAGAGTTCCTTAGGTGGGAAAGCCCATGAATCTCCCTTGAGGCCCCAGGATTGAGTGAGAAGACCCAGGGACGTCTTCGGGAAAACCCTTGCCCAGAAGGTCCAGAAGAGGGCACCTGAATACAATTTTTACATTATTCTTAGCCTTGGTTTGTGCTGTGCTGAGTTGCTCAGTCCGACTCTGCGAGCCCACCAGACTCTTCTGTCCATGTGGATTCTCCAGGCTAGAATACTGGAGTGGGTTGCCATGCCCTCCTCCAGGGGATCTTCCCAACCCAGGTCTCCCACATTGCAGATGGATTCTTTACCATCTGAGCCACCAGGGAAGCCCATGAATACTGGCATGGATAACCTATCCCTTCTCCAGGGCATCTTCCCAATCTAGGAATCGAACCTGAGTCTCCTGCATTGCAGGTGGATTTTTTACCAACTAAGCTACCAGGGAAGCTCCAATTTTTGCTATTTTTGCAGTAACTATTTTTTTCCTTCTTTGGCCAGGAAGAGGGGAGAATTCTGGTTTGAGGCCTGCTGTGGCACCAGAGGTTCATAGCAGTTGATCTGATGGGCTTTGTGGGATTCAAGCATGAGAAGAACTGAGGCCAGTCTCCAGCATCAGCAGTATTCATAGCTCTGGAGTGCGTGTGCTCATCAGTGAGGGGCCATGCAAAACCTCCTTCTTTCTTGGCTGCCTGGCATTGACCTTAGTGAGGGAGAGCTCAAGACACATCGGACCTTGTGGCACTGAGAAAATTCTCCCTGCCTCTGCTTTTTTTGTTCTGTCTGCTGTATTAGTGTCTTCATCATATTCCTGGTAGCAAATGTTTATTGAACACCTACAGCTTGCCATGTTTTCTTCTGAGTGCTCCATGTGAATCTCATCTTTTTTTCAGCTCTATGAACTAACTACTATTAAGATCTGGTTGTATACAACCGGAGGCTCAGAAAGCTGAAACAGTCTGTTCAAACTCACAGAGCCAGTCCATTGCAGAGCTCTGATTTGATTCTGAGTCCAGAGTTGGTCTTCTTCCTATGAAGCCAGCTGCCTCTCACACTTCCTCCTCCCCACCCACATGCCTCTCCCTCTCCAGGTCGGCTCAGTGGCATAGTCTCTGTGTGGGTCCTGGGTTTGTGTGCTGTCCTCCAGGCAGTGAGCTCAGAGATGGCACTTAGCCAAGCACTTCCCTTTCTTTGTTGGGACGCAGACATTGTTTAACAGAAGAAATCAACCACTCCATATACAAGCACCATGGTTAAGGGCAGGGGCCCCAAACCTTGGAGATTTCATAGACTAGTAATATTAGTAAAATAAAACTGGGTGTGTACAGAGGTCATAATCTTTTAATTTACCAATTAAGACCTTGTCATTCTCCTCTGCCTACTAATATTAATAAGAGAAATAATTTCTAAAGCTTATAGAGAAAGATTACCATGTACCATATACTATTCTCAAACTTTCAATGAATTACCTGATTTAATCCTCACAAAAATCATATGCAGTAGGCATTGTCATTTTCCGCATTTTGGAGGCAAGGAAATTAACAAAAAATAAATGTTTTGTAAATTACTCCTGACTCTGCTGAAAACCATTACAGTATATTGTCTCTCATCTGTGTTTGATAAAAGATATTTTTTAAAAGAAACTGTCAAAGGTCTTTCCTGGTGGTCCAGTGGTTAAGACTCTGCACTTCCACTGCAGGGGGCACAGGTTCATTCCTGGTTGGGGAGCTAAGATCCTGAGTGCCATGTGTGGCCAAAGAAAGATAAGAAAAGGAAAAAAAATAAACCATCAAGCACAACCAGAGGCCCTGATCTCAGAATTTAGGAATAACCAATGGATGTCGGAAATTTGATCTCTAGTTCCTCTGCCTTTTCTAAATCCGGTTTGAAGGTCTGGAGGTTCTTGGTTCACATACTATTGAAGCCTAGCTTGGAGAATTTTGAGCATTACTTTGCTAGCATGTGAGATGAGTGCAATTGTGTGGTATTGGAATGAAACCTGACCCTTTCCAGTCCTGTGGCCAGTGCTCAATTTTCCAAATTTGCTGGCGTATTGAGTGCACACTTTCATGGCATCATCTTCAGGATTTGAAATAGCTCAGCTGTTGCCATAGCAGCACTCAAACTTTCCTTCTAAAAATCCTTGGGAACAGGGAGTCATAAACTCCTTCTGAGGCTTCTGCCACAGCTGCTTGCAGGTTGGATGGCCACTCAGGTATTTATTTATTTATTTTTCATTGAAGGATAATTGCTTTACAGGATTCTGTTGGTTTCTGCCCAACATCAACATGAATCAGCCATAGGTGTACATATGTCCCCTCCCTCTGAATCTCCCTTCCACCTCCCTCCCCATCCCACCCCTCTAGGTTGTTACAATGCCCCTGTTTGAATTCCCTGAGTCATACAGCAATTTCCCATTGGCTATCTATTTTATATATGGTATTACCTCTCTCCATACATCCTACTTTCACTAAGGTATTGAGGGTTAGTAAGGGAGGGCTCCTCAAAAGTCATCTGCAGTGGTTCTCCCCATTCATCACCCAGACCCCAAACTTGACCATGCTCTTGACCTTTCACACCCATTCTTCCAAATAGCCTCTCATCGGGAAGGTAAAGGGAGAAAAGGAACTAGGAAAGGACAGGGCGTGCTGCTGTGCTAAGTCGATTCAGTCGTGTCCAACTCTCTGTGACGCCATGGACTGTAGCCCAGCAGGCTCCTCTGTCCATGGGATTCTCCAGGCAAGAATACTGGAGTGGGTTGCCATGCGTTCCTCCAGGGGATCTTCCTGAGCCAGGGATAGAACCCCAGTCTCTTATGTCTCCAGAATTCTTTGCCACTAGCACCACCTGGGAAAGGCCCTTAGGAGAGAGGATAAAGAATGATTTTCCTCACTCATATGTGAGAATAAAATGGCATCCTTTTCCTTCTCATGTTGGAGCACAGGGCTCCACGAGGGGGTTCTAAATAGGACCTTTCCATAAATAAACACCCTGCCTCATTGGCTTGGCCTTAGACGTCTTGGATTTGGCTCCAAGTCAATTCATCAAAAGCCATCCTTTTACCAAAAGTCAAGACACAATGACCAAATGAACAAGTGGGTCATTCTTTGAAGGAGTAAGATACTATATGAGTAATGTGCCAGAGCTTACCAAACTTACCGACTGACCAAAAACTTTATTGTTTTTCTATGTATTTCAGCTTCTTGTTACTTAACATACAAAAATGCACATATTTAATGTATACATTTTGATGAGTTTGGACATATATACAAACCCATGATACCATCACAGTGTTGTTACTTGTTTTAAGAGAAGAAATAATCTGTTTTGGCTTCTTAAAAATATTTTATTTGTTTTTCCCCACTGGGTCTTTGTTGCGGCAGGAGAGATCTTCCATCTCTGTTGCGGTATGTGGGGTCTTTAGTTGCAGCATGTGAACTCTTAGCTGCTGCATGTGAGATCCAGCTCCTTGACCAGGGTTAGAACCCGGGCCCCAGCACTGGGAGTGCAGAGTCCCAGCCACTGAACTACGAGGGAATCCCAATGCTCTTATTTTTAGAGCCAGAATTTACTGCAGTTCTCTTTGGACAAATCAGCTTGGCCAAGGGCTGGGGAGAGCCAGTTCCCTAAGGTTTTGTGCCTGGATGCATTCCCTACCAATTCTTCAGTCCCTCCCTCTGGGATAGACAACCCAAGAAGACTGTTCCTCTGCTAGCAAATGAAGCCCTCCTCCACCCCAACCACCAGCTACAACAGGAACTTGGCTGAGGGCCTTCTTTTCCTCACACAGCCTTTCCTAGAGGTTTTCTACCTGGGAATTCCATTTGAAGAAGGCAACACAAACAAAGGCAAAGTCTTCCTGCTTCTTTTAAATAACATGATTATCCAGCAAAAACAAGACCAGGAGCAGACTGTGGCTCAGATCATGAACTCCTTATTGCAAAATTCAGACTTAAATTGAACAAAGTGGGGAAAACCACTAGACCATTCAGGTATGACCTAAATCAAATCCCTTACAATTATACGGTGGAAGTGACAAGTAGATTCAAGGAATTAGATCTGATAGACACAGTGCCTGATGAACTATGGACAGAGGTTCATGACATTGTACAGGAGGCAGTGATCAAGACCATCCCCAAGAAAAAGAAATGCAGAAAGGCAAAATGGTTGTCTGAGGAGGCCTTACAAATAGCTGAGAAAAGAAGAGAAGCAAAAGGCAAAGGAGAAAAGGAAAGATATATCCATCTGAATGCAGAGTTCCAAAGAATAGCAAGGAGAGATAAGAAAGCCTTCCTCAGCAATCAATGCAAAGAAATAGAGAAAAACAACAGAATGGGAAAGACTAAAGATCTCTTCAAGAAAATTAGAGATACCAAGCAACATTTCATGCAAAGATGGGCTCAATAAAGGACAGAAATGGTATGGACTTAACAGAAGCAGAAGAGATTAAGAAGAGGTGGCAAGAATACACAGAAGAACTGTACAAAAAAGATCTTCACAATCCAGATAATCATGATGGTGTGATCACTGATCTAGAGCCAGACATCCTGGAATGTGAAATCAAGTGGGCCTTAGAAAGCATCACTACGAACAAAGCTAGTGGAGGTGATGGAATTCCAGTTGAGCTATTTCAAATCTTAAAAGATGGTGCTGTGAAAGGGTTGCACTCAGTATGCCAGCAAATTTGGAAAACTCAGCAGTGGCCACAGGACTGGAAAAAGCCAGTTTTCATTCCAATTCCAAAGAAAAGTAATGCCAAAGAATGTTCAAACTACTGCACAATTGCACTCATCTCATGCAATAGCAAAGTAATGCTCAAAATTCTCCAAACTAGGCTTCAACAGTACGTCAACAATAAACTCCCAAATGTTGAAGCTGGATTTAGAAAAGGCAGAGGAACCAGGGATTAAATTGCCAACATCCGCTGGATCATCAAAAAAGCAAGCGAGTTCCAGAAAAACATCTACTTCTGCTTTATTGACTAAGCCAAAGCCTTTGACTGTGTCGATCACACAAAGTGTGGAAAATTCTTAAAGAGATTAGAATACCAGACTACCAGACCTGCCTCCTGAGAAATCTGTATGCAGGTCAAGAAGCAACAATTGGAACCGGACATGGAACAACAGACTGGTTCCAAATCAGGAAAGGAGTGTGTCAAGGCTGTATATTGTCACCCTGCTTATTTAACTTATATGCATAGTATATGATGTAAAATGCTGGGCTGGATGAATCACAAGCTGGAATCAAGATTTTGGGCAAAATTATCAATAACCTCAGATATGCAGACGACACCACCCTTTATGGCAGAAATCAAAGAAGAACTAAAGAGCCTCTTGATGCAAGTGAAAGAGGAGAGTGAAAAACCTGCCTTAAAACTCAACATTCAGAAAACTAAGCTCATGGCATCTGGTCCCATCACTTCATGGCAATTAGATGGGAAAACAGTGACAGACATATTTTGGGGGGCTCCAAAATCACTGCAGATGGTGATTGCTGCCATAAAATTAAAAGACGCTTGCTCCGTGGAAGAAAAGCTATGACCAACTTAGACAGCATGTTAAAAAGCATAGACACTATTTTGCCAACAAAGGTCTATCTAGGCAAATAGATATGAAAAGCTATGCTTTTTCAGTAGTCATGTATGGATGTGAGAGTTGGACACATCCATAAAGAAAGCTGAGTGCTGAAGAATTGATGCTTTTGAACTGTGGTGTTGGAGAAGACTCTTGAGAGTTCCTTGGGCTGCAAGGAGAACAAATCAGTCCATCCTAAAGGAAATCAGTCCTGAATATTCATTGGAAGGACTAATGCTGAAGCTGAAACTCCAATACTTTGGCCAACTGATGTGAAGAAGTGACTCATTTGAAAAGACCCAGATGCTGAGAAAGATTGAAGGCAGGTGGGGAAGGGGACGACAGAGGATGAGATGGTTAGATGGCATCAGCAAATCAGTGGACAGGAGTTTGAGCAAGCTCTGGGAGTTGGTGATGAACAGGGAAGCCTGGCATGCTCCAGTCCCTGGGGTCAAAAAGAGTCAGACACTGAGCGACTGAACTGAACTGATCCTGCATCAGTGCTCACGAACCACTCCTCATGTCTTCAGGCAGCACTCAACCAAAAGCCTCCTTTGCAGTGCTGAATTAGCAGAAACCAGGTTCTCCCCAGGAGGCTGTAGGTGACAAAATACATCTGAAGGCCTCTGAGCTGAGGAAGGAGGGCTATGGTTTCCACCTCTTTGAGAAGGGAAGGGGAGGAAGGGAAAAGGTTCTCACATTGGCCTACACAGAGTCTCCTCTTACGTTTCCTCTGAAGAGCCAGGACTCTCACCCCCACCCCGCATCCCCTCCACAAAAGGGAAAGCGGTGAGCAGAACTATAAGAGAATCAGTTGAACGCCCAGCTCCCTCTCCTCCATAGAGCCTTGGAGACTCTCCTCCCTTGGAGACTCACGCCACTTGTCTTCCATATCTTGGTGGTCCCAGTGGGGCAGGGTAGGGGGAGGATGAGGGTGGAAGAGAACGGATGGGTCTCTGTACACCCCTCCTGGGCACCTGGGAAACTTTGGAGATGTGCATGGCCTACTGATGGTGACTGTGGCTCAGCAGTTTCCATCAGAAGTACTAACCCCATGTGACACACAGAACAAATATGCAGAGAATTCACAACTTTATTGGAAATACAGAAAACGTGCCCTAAAATAGTGGGACAACGTCTTGGCTCTTGTATTTAACACACTTGACAGGCACTGGGGGAAGTGTGCTTGGTGGTAAGGTATCAGAACTTCAATCTGGCTCAAAGGCACTTTGGAAGACGCTGTCACGGAGACCATTCAAGAGGAAACGGGGCTACAGAAAGGCCACCGGTGGTAGGGGACCAGGCCAGGCCACGTGAGCACAGCTAGAGTGAATGAAGGGTGGAAGAATCCAGGGCAGAGGAGGCAGAAACGGAGGGGGAAGGTAGCATGGCAGCAAGGGCAGCATTGGCATCAGCTCCAGGGGCTTCGGCTCCAGGGGCTTCGGCTCCAGGGGCATCGGCTCCAGGAGCTTCAGCTCCAGAAGGATCCAGACCCAATCCGGTTCCTGAATGAGGATGGTGTTGCAGGGTCCACCCCAGTTGCTGACCACATGGTGGGCCAGGAGCAGAGGTGGCGCATCCCTGGACCTCTGACATTTCCTCCACTTGGCCCTTCTATGCTTAAACCACACCTCCAGTCAGAGAGAAAAAGGGGGCTGGGTTAGTACATGGACCAGTTAATGTCAGACAGGAAAAAACGGAGCAGGGAAATCTTGGTGACTTGAAGATGGGAAGCTACATCAGGAGAAGAAGCTATTTCCTTCTGGTTAAAATTTTTTAGGACATTTACTTAAAGGCCGTCCCATCAGCCCCCCGACCCCCCACCCCCAGCAAGTGAGCACTGATGATGTGCCTGGCTCTGGACTGGCTTCTCGCCTTGTCTCTCCTCCCACCTATTACTATTCGTGCCACTAACCCCACGCACTAGGCAGGCGCACCTTCGTGATGGGGGAAGTTGAGCACATGATAAAGTGGGTGCCTTTTAAAATCATACTGAGAGGAACGGGACCCATTTTGAATGACCCATCTTTGGTGCACAGTAAATAATCAATAGGCACGGGCTGGGTTTGTAAATAAAAGCTGTCCTCAGGGACTGCTGCGACGGTTATAGAGACGGGGCTGGTGTTGCCAGTGAGGTTTGGTCGTAGGGGCCCAGGGACTCTGTGGCTCGTCTGCTGACACCAGTGGAGTGGAAGCCCTGGACACAGCCTCAGTACCAGACTGCAGATCAGAGAGGTTTAGACTGCTGCTGCTTAGTGGCTTCAGTCCGTCCGACTCTGGGCGACCCTATGGACTGCAGCCTGCCAGGCTCCTCTCTCCACGGTGTTTTCCAGGCAAGAATACTCAAGCAGGTTGCCATTTCCTACTCCAGGAGATATTCCCAACATGGATCAAACCCACATCTCTTGCATCTTCTTCATTGCTCTACCAAACACATAAAAACAGCAGGAAGATCGGGCACTTGGAACTTTAAGCTATCCCCCTCCCCATCAGTCTCAGCTAAACTCAACACACATTAGTTGCTCATATGCTGTGTTCTGAGGTGAATTATTCCCTTATGCAGATGACTGAATACTTGTAAATTCACTCCTTGCAGAAAGAGCTGATGCCTGGATTTAAATATTTTAAATAATTTAGTATACTTGGATCCCCTTGTGTGCTTAGTCACTCAGTTGTGTCCAACTCTTTGTGTCCCCATGGACTGTAGTCCACCAGGCTCCTCTGTCCATGGGGGTTATCCAGGCAGGAATACTGGAGTGGGTTGCCATGCCCTCCTCCAGGGGTGGACCCCCTTATAACCCTGAAAGGGTGCACCCAAAATCTCACATGCACCGGGACTCAGGGCAGAAGAAATGATTTGCAAGGAGCCTTAAGCAGATTGATCTGGAGAATCTCCTCAAAAGGCAGGAAACAACTACAGCTCACCCTGGGTCGGGAAGATCCCCTGGAGAAGGAAATGGCAACCCACTCCAGTACTCTTGCCTGGAGAATCCCATGGAGGGAGGAGCCTGGTAGGCTTACATTTAGGTCATTAATCCATTTTGAGCTTATTTTTTAATGTTCTGTGAGGAAATGTTCTAATTTCTTTTACATGCAGCTGTGCAGTATTCCTAGCACCACTTACTGAAGAGACTGTTTTCCCTGTTGTATATTCTTACCTGCTTTGTCATAGATTAATTGACGATAAGTACTTGGGTTTATTTCTGAGCTTTCTAGTCTGTTCTCGTGATCTGTGTGCCTGTTTTTAATGCCAGTACCATATTGAGTTTTTTTTGCTACACCCCATGGCATTCAGAATCATCTCTGACCAGGGATCGAACCCAAGCCCCCTGTAGTGAAAGGGCAGTGTCAGGTGTCTTAACCACTGGACTGCCAGGGAAGTGCATTGATGACTATAGCTTTGTGGTATAGTCTGAAGCCAGGAAGTGTGAAACCTCTAGCTTTGTTCTTTTTTCTCAAGATGACTTTGGCCATTTGGGGGTCCTTTGTGGTTTCACATAAATCTCAGGATTATTTGTTCTTTGGGTGAATTTATTGTTGGGCAAACAATGTCATGTATTTCACTTTTTTGTAGGTTCTTTTTGTTTTTTTAATTATTTCTTATTGGAGTATAGTTGCTTTACAATGTTGTATTAGTTTCTCCAGTAAAGCAAAATGAATGAGCTATACATATACACATAGCCCCTCTTTTTTTAAATTTCCTTCCCTGTCATGTATTTTGATAGGGCTTGCATTAAATCTGTAGATTGCTTTGGGTTGTATGGATATTTTAGCGATATTAATTCTTCCAATCCAAGAACATAGATTATCTTTCCATTTCTTTGTATAATTTTTAAATTCCTTCAGCAGTGTTTTATAGTTTTCAGAGTATAGGTCTTTCACTTGGTGAAAGTTTATTTCACTTCCTTTGGTGAAACCAAACCTCCTTGGTTAAGATTATTCTTAGGTATAATGCTATTTAAAATTTTACTCTTTTTAATGCTATTTTAAATGGGATTGTTTTCTTGCTTCCTCTGATAGCTTATTATTAAGTGTATAGAGAAAAAGCAGCACATTTCTATATATTAATCTTGAATCCTGAAACTGTACTGAATTCATTTATTAGTTCTAATAGATTTTTGGTGGAGACTTTAAAGTTATCTTTTTTAAAAAATTGAGGAATAGTTGATATACGATATTATATGTTTTAGGTGTACAACATAGTGATTCGCAATTTTTAAAGGTTGTACTCCACTATAGTTCTTATGAAATACTGGCTGTATTCCCTGTGCTGTACAAGGTATCCTTGTAGCTTATTTATTTTATACATAGTAGTTTGTACTTATCAATCCACTACCCCTATCTTGTCCCTCTCTCCTGTCTCTCCTCACCGGTAACCACTAGGTTATTCTCTATATCTGTGAGGCTTCTTTTTTGGTTATATTCAATAGTTTGTTTTCAGTTTTAGATTCCACATATAAGTGGCATCATACACCATCTGCCTTTCTCTGTCCTACTTATTTATTTCACTGAGCATAATACCCTCCAAGTCCATCCATGTTGTTGCAGATGGCAAAATTTCATTCTTTTTAATGTTGAGTAGTATTCTGTTGTATGTATATACCATATCTTCTTTATCCATGCCTATGTTGATGGACACTTAACGTTCCTTCCATATCTTGGCTGTCGTGAATAATGCTGGTATGAACATTGGGGTGCATGTATCTTTTGGGGTTAGTTTTTCTTTTTTTTTAGATATGTACCCGGGATTGAAATTTCGGGGTCACACGGTAGTTCAGTTTTTAAGTTTTTGAGAAACCTCCATACTGTTTTCTACAGTGGCTGCACCAATTAACATTCCCACCAACAGTGTGCAAGTGTTCTCTTTTCTCCACAAGCTTACCAACATTTGTTATTTGTAGTCTTTTTGATGATAGCCATTCTGACATATGTGAGGTGATATCTCATTGTAGTTTTGGTTTGCATTTCTCTCGTGATTAGTGATGTCTGTTTTATTGAGGTGTAGTTGATTTCAAATATTCTATTAGTTTCAGATGTGCAACATACGGACTGAAAATTTTTATAGATTATTCTTCATTTAAAGTTATTATATGATATTGGCTGTATTCCTGCTGCTGTAAAATAAATACATCCTTTTTAATATTCCAATTCAATTTCATCACTAGTAGTTGATCTGTTCAAATTTTCTATTTCTTCTTGCTCCAGTCTAGCTAGACTATACATTTCTAGGAATTTGTTAATTTCTTCTAGGTTATCCATTTTATTGATGTCTAATTAATTTTTCATAGTAGTCTCTTATGATCCTTTGTATTTCTGTGGTGTTGATTGTAACTTTCTTTTTCATTTCTGATTTTATCGATTTGGACCCTCTTTTTCTTGATGAGTCTGGCTAAAGATTTATTAATTTTATTTACTTTTTCAAAGAATCAACTCTTATTGCTATTTTATATATTTTAAATTATATTTCATTTATTTCTTCTCTGATTTTTGTGATTTCCCCCTTGTACTAGCTTTAGGTTTTGTTAGTTCTCCTTTTTCTAGTTCCTTTAGGTGTGCAGTTAGGTTGCTTATGTGAGATTTTTCTTATTTCCTGAGGAAAGCTTGAATTACTACAAACCTCCCTCTGAAAACTGCTTTTAGTGCATCCCATAAATTTTGGATTATTGTGTTTTCATTTTCGTTTTTTTTTTTTTTTCTCTTTGATTTCTTCAATGACTCATTCATTGTTTGGTAGCATTTTGTTTAGCCTCCATGTGTTTGTGTTTTTTTGAAGCTTTTTTCCTTGTAGTTGATTTCTAGTCTCACAGCATTGTAGTTGGAAAAGATGTTTGATACCATTTCAGTTTTCTTAAATATATTGAGACTTGTTTTGTGGAGAATGTTCCGTGTGCACATGAGAATGTGTTCAGTTCAGTTCAGTTGCTCAGTCGTGTTTGACTCTGCGCAATCCCATGGACTGCAGTACGCCAGGCCTCCCTGTCCATCGCCAACTCCCGGAATTTACTCAAACTTATGTCCATTGAGTCGGTGACGCCATCCAACCATTTCATCCTCTTTCATCCCCGTCGCCTCCTGCCTTCAATCTTTCCGAGCATTGGGGTCTTTTCCAATGAGTCAGTTCTTCCCACCAGGTGGCCAAAGTATTGGAGTTTCAGCTTCAGCATCAGTCCTTTCAATGAATATTCAGGACTGATTTCTTTTAGGATGGGCTGCTTGAATCTCCTTGCAGTCCAAGGGACTCTCAAGAGTCTTCTCCAACATCACAGTTCAAAAGCATTGATTCTTCTGCACTCAGCTTTTATCATCCAACTCTCACATTCATACATGACTACTGGAAAAACCAGAGCTTTGACTAGACGAACCTTTGTTGGCAAAGTAATGTCTCTGCTTTGTAATATGCTGTCTAGGTTGGTCATAACTTTTCTTCCAAGGAACAAGCGTCTTTTAATTTCATAGCTGCAATCACCATCTGCAGTGATTTTGGAGCCCCCCAAAAATAAAGTCTGCCACCGTTTCCACTGTTTCCCCATCTATTTGCCATGAAGTGATGGGACCAGATGCCATGATCTTAATTTTCTGAATGTTGAGTTTTAAGCCAACTTTTTCACTCTCCTCTTTCACTTTCTTCAAGAGGCTCTTTATTTCTTCGTCACTTTCTGCCATAAAGGTGGTGTCATTTGCATATCTGAGGTTATTGATATTTCTCCTGGCAATCTTGATTCCAGCTTGTGCTTCATCCAGCCCAGTGTTTTTCATGATGTACTCTGCATATAAGTTAAATAAGCAGGGTGACAATATACAGCGTTGACAATCTCCTTTCCCGATTTGAAACCAGTCTGTTGCTCCGTGTCCAGTTCTAACTGTTGCTTCCTGACCTGCATACAAATTTCTCAGGAAGCAGGTCAGGTGGTCTGGTATTTCCATCTCTTGAAGAATTTTCCACAGTTTATTGTGGTCCACACAGTCAAAGGCTTTAGCATAGTCATTAAAGCAGAAATAGATGTTTATCTGGAACTCTCTTGCTTTTTTTGATGATCCAACGGATGTTGGCTCTTTGATCTCTTGTTGGAAGTTCATCATTCATGCACTGTTGAAGCCTAGTCTGGAGAATTTTGAGCATTACTTTACTAGCGTGTGAGATGAGTGCAATTGTGCGGTAGTTTGAGCATTTTTTGGCATTGCCTTTCTTTGGGATTGGAATGAAAACTGACCTTTCCCAGTCCTGTGGCCACTGCTGAGTTTTCCGAATTTGCTGGCATATTGAGTGCAGCACTTTCACAGCATCATCTTTCAGGATTTGAAATGGCTCAACTGGAATTCCATCACTTACACTAGCTTTGTAGGAAGTGATGCTTCCTAAGTCCCACTTGACTTCGCATTCCAGGATGTCTGGTTCCAGGTGAGTGATCACACCATCGTGGTTGTCTGGGTCATGAAGAACGTTTTTGAATAGTTCTTCTGTGTATTCTTGCCACTTCTTCTTAATATCTTCTGCTTCTGTTAGGTCCCTACCATTTCTGTCCTTTATTGTGCCCATCTTTGCATGAAATGTTCCCTTGGTATCTCTAATTTTCTTTTATTTTAATTTTGTTATTTTTGTTTGTAGTGTTATTGATGTATAGTTGACATAGAATATTACACTGGTTTTAGGTGTACAACTCATGATTCATCATTTGTATACATTGTGCAGTGACTACAACAATAAGTTCAGTTGTCCTGTGCCACCATACAAAGTAATACAATAACATTAACTACAATTTCCATGCTGTATATTATATCCCCATGACAAGTTCTTTTTCTAAATTAATTTATTTATTTTACTTTACAATATTGTATTGGTTTTGCCATACACTGACTTGAATCCACCATGAGTGTACATGAGTTCCCCATCCTGAACCCCCCTCCCACCTCCCTCCCCATGCCATCCCCCTGGGTCATCCCAGTGCACCAGCCCCGAGCACCCTGAATCATGCATCAAACCTGGGCTGGAGATTCATTTCACGTATGATATTTTACATGTTTCAATGCCATTCTCCCATATCATTCCGCCCTCGCCCTCTCCCATAGAGTCCAAGAGATTGTTCTATACATTTGTATCTCTTTTGCTGTCTCGCATACAGGGTTATCGTTTCCTTCCTTCTAAATTCTGTATATATGCATTAGTATACTGTATTGGTGGTTTTCTTTCTGGCTTACTTCACTCTGTATAATAGGCTCCAGTTTCATCCACCTCATTAGAACGGATTCAAATGTATTCTTTTTAATGGCTGAGTAATATTCCATTGTGTATATGTACCACAGCTTTCTCATCCGTTCATCTGCTGATGGACATCTACGTTGCTTCCATGTCCTGGCTATTATAAACACTGCTGCGATGAACATTGAGGTACACGTGTCTCTTTCAAATCTGGTTTCCTCAGTGTGTATGCCCAGCAGTGGGATTGTTGGGTTATATGGCAGTTCTGTTTCCAAATTTTTAAGGAATCTCCACACTGTTCTCCATAGTGGTTGTAATAGTTTGCATTCTCACCAACAGTGAAAGAGGGTTCCCTTTTCTCCACACCCTCTCCAGCATTGATGCTTTTGAACTGAGGTGTTGGAGAAGACTCTTGAGAATCCCTTGGACTCCAAGGAGATCCAACCAGTCCATTCTAAAAGAGATCAGTCCTGGGTGTTCTTTGGAAGGAATGATGCTAAAGCTGAAACTCCAGTACTTGGGCCACCTCATGTGAAGAGTTGAGTCATTGGAAAAGACTCTGATGCTGGGAGGGATTGGGGGCAGGAGGAGAAGGGGACCACAGAGGATGAGATGGCTGGATGGCATCACCGACTTGATGGGCGTGAGTTTGAGTGAACTCCGGGAGTTAGTGATGGACAGGGAGGCCTGGCATGCTGCAATTCATGGGGTCGCAAAGAGTGGGCCACGACTGAGTGACTGAACTGAACTGAACTGAACTGAACTGAAAGCTTTGGATTTCTCCTTCATATTTGAATGAGATCCTTGCTGGGTACAGTAATCTGGGTTGTAGGTTGTTTTCTTTCATCACTGTAAGTATGTCCTGCCATTCCCTCCTGGCCTGAAGTATTTCTATTGAACGATCAGCTGCTGTTGTTATGGGAATCCCCTTGTGTTATTTGTTGTTTTTCCCTTGCTGCTTTTAATATGTCTTCTTTGTGTTTGACCTTTGTTAATTTGATTAATATGTGTCTTGGGGTGTTTCGCCTTGGGTTTATCCTGTTTGGGACTCTCTGGGTTTCTTGGACTAGGATGATTATCCTTCCCCATTTTAGGGAAGTTTTCAAGTATTATCTCCTCGAGTATTTTCTCATGGTCTTTCTTTTTGTCTTCTGCTTCTGGGACTCCTATGACTCGAATATTGGGGCATTTCACATTGTCCCAGAGGTCTCTGAGGTTGTCCACATTTCTTTTAATTCCTTTTACTTTTTTCCTCTGTTTCATTTATATCTACCAGAAATGGCAACCCGCTCCAGAATTCTTGCCTGGAAAATCCCATGGACGGAGGAGCCCGGTTGGCTACTGTCCGTGGGGTCACAAAGAGTCCGACACGACTGAGCGATTTCACGATCACTATTCACTATCTATCTTCTACCCTACTTATCCTGTCTTCTGCCTCTGTTATTCTACCGTTTGTTCCCTCCAGAATGTTTTTGATCTCATTTATTGTATTATTGATTATATATTGACTCTTTTAGGTCCTTGTTAAACCTTTCTTGCATCTTCTTGATCCTTCTCTCCAGGCTATTTATCTGTAACTCCAATTTGTTTTCAAGATTTTGGATCATTTTCACTATCATTATTCAGAATTCTTTATCAGGTAGTTTCCCTATCTCTTCCTCTTTTGTTTGGTTTGGTGGGCATTTGTCCTGTTCCTTTACCTGCTGGGTAGTTCTCTGCCTTTTCATCTTGTTTATATTGCTGTGTTTTGGATGGCCTTTCTGTATTCTCACATTTGGTGGTTCCTCTTTATTGTGGAGGTTCTTCATGTGGGTGGGGCTGGACGGGTGGCTTGGCAAGGTTCCCTGGTTAGGGAAGCTTGTGTCGGTGTTCTGGTGGGTGGAGCTGGATTTCTTCTCTCTGGAGTGCAATGAAGTGTCCAGTAGTGAGTTTTGAGATGTCAGTGGGTTTGGTGTGACTTTGGGCAGCCTGTATATTGAGGCTCAGAGTTATGTTCCTGTGTTTCTGGAGAACTTGCATGGTATGTTTTGCTCTGGAACTTGTTGGCCCTTGGGTGGTGCTTGGTATCAGTGTAGGTATGGAGGCGTTTGATGAGCTCCTATCGATTAATGTTCCCTGGATTCAGGAGTTCTCTGGTGTTCTCAGGATTTGGACTTAAGCCTCCTGCCTCTGGTTTTTAGTCTTATTCTTACAGTAGCCTCAAGACTTCTCCATCTATACAGCACCGATGATAAAACATCTAGGTTAATGATGAAAAGTTTCTCCACAGTGAGGGACAACTGGAGTGGTACACAGAGTTAAAAGGAGAAGAGAAGAGGGAGGAGGGAGATAGAGGTGACTGGGAGGATAGAGGGGGAATCAAAAGAGGCAAGAGCAAGCTAGCCAGTAATCACTTCCCTATATGCTCTCCACAGTTTGGATCCCTCAGAGATGTTGAAGGAGTTACATAGAGAAGAGACGAGGGAGGAAGGAGACTGAGGTGGCCAGGAGGATAAAAGGGGGAATCAAAAAGAGAGAGACAGATCCAGCCAGTAATCAGTTCCCTACAAAGGTCCGTCTAGTCAAGGCTATGGTTTTTCCAGTGGTCATGTATGGATGTGAGAGTTGGACTGTGAAGAAAGCTGAGCGCTGAAGAATTGATGCTTTTGAACTGTGGTGTTGGGAAAGACTCTTGAGAGTCCCTTGGACTGCAAGGAGATCCAACCAGTCCATTCTGAAGGAGATCAGCCCTGGGATTTCTTTGGAAGGAATGGTGCTAAAGCTGAAACTCCAGTACTTTGGCCACCTCATGCGAAGAGTTGACTCATTGGAAAAGACCCTGATGCTGGGAGGGATTGGGGGCAGGAGGAGAAGGGGACGACAGAGGATGAGATGGATGGAGGGCATCACCGACTCGATGGATGTGAGTCTGAGTGAACTCCGGGAGTTGGAGATGGACACGCAGGCCTGGTGTGCTGTGATTCATGGGGTTGCAAAGAGTCGGACACAATTCAGCGACTGAACTGAACTGAAGTGTTCTCCACAGCTGGGAACACACAAAGAGATTAACCTTGTTGGGTAGAGAAGAAAAAGGGGAGGGGGGAGATAGAGGCGACCTCGTGAAGAAAAAGGAGAGTCAAAAGAAGGAGAGAGTAATCAGGCCAGTGATCTCGCTCCCAAGTAAAAATGGGTACTGAAGATTGGGTTCTTAAAGGTACAAAGTTGATAACAAATACCAACAAGCAAAGATTAAACATCTTGAGTAGAGGTTAGATCGTCAAATATACAATATTAAAAAAACAAAAATGGAACCAAAAAAAAAAAAAAACAACAAAAGAAAAAGTCACAGAAATTATAAAATATATATTATATATATATATATGAAGTTTGCTTTAAAAATAGGGTCTTTCTGTTTTTTGCAAAGTAATAGTAGATTATAAAAATGAAAATTAAAGGAGTAATGGGGACTTAAAAATAACAAAAAAATAAAATAAAATAAAACAAAAAAAATTTTTTAATTTAAAAAATGATAATAGTAAAAATATATCTAAGACTATCCTGGAGCTCTAGTGGACAGGGTGGGGTCAGTTCATTTTCAGATCGTTCCTTCGTCCGGCTTGTACTTCTCACTGTCTGTAGGCCCGTTCCTATGTTGTCGGTGGTAACTACAGGGTTTCAATCTATTGCACCTGTCCCTTCCAAAGCGGTTCCCTCTGTTTATGTTAGCTTCTTCTGTTTGCTGGTCTCTTCAGTGTCTAATTTCCGCCCTGACACAAGGGGCACGGTGATGGTCACTTTTTTTTAGGCTCGCTTGTTCAGTCGTTGTTTAGGGAGGGAACAAATATCACTGGCATGTGTTCACAGTGATTTAGCTACACTGGGTTTGCTCCACTAACAGCATGTGTGCTTTCCCAGTCTACACTGCTCAACTCTAGGTTGCTCTGCTGGGAACGGTCTGATGTGTGCCCTGGTTTGCATGCACTTCCCAGGTCTAAGCTGTTCAGGTTCTTAGGTACTCTGCAAAGGCGCAGACTTGGTTGGGCCTGCATTTTGCCCCTGTTGCAGGTCTGAGCAGCTGAGGTGACCAGGTCCTTGGTGCACGTAGTCGCCCCCAGTTGAAGGCTGCGACTTATCCCCTCCCCCGCACCAGCCACTGGGTATTCTGGGTGTACAACGAGAGCGTCTCCTCTCTTCTGGGAAGCTGATCTCTGGCTGTGACCGTCCCAGCAGATGTCAACCGTCCAGAATCCCAAGAAGTCTTGGTTAGCAACAAAGTCTCTTTGCAGGTTGGTAAAGGATGCCTCTCTGTGGCTGTGATCGCCCCCTTCCGGCTCTGGCTGCCCTTGCCTGCCTGTCTCCAGCAGGGGGATGGGACAGTCCATAGCCAGCTAGCTCTGCTCAGTCCTTTGTTCTGTGAGCGTGCCTGGTGGTGGTTAGGACTTTTCGCGGGATAGCTATCCCAGAGTCTGGGTTACTATCTCAAGCTAGTTCCCTCAGATTGCCCTCAGGGCATTCATGCCCGGTCCTTATCCTAAGCAATGCTGCCCACTCCTCCCTGTCCCTCCCCTGCTTGCTAGTGGGGGATGTGAGTGTCTGGGCTGTTGCACCACTGGGAGTTGCTTTTGGGCACGTAATCTGTGGGTTTTAATTATTGATTTATTTTTCCTCCCGGTTATTTTGCCCTCTGAGATTCCAAGGCTCGCCACAGACCCGCCGGAGAGAGTATTTCCTGGTGTTTTGAAGCTTCTCTCTTTTTTAAGACTCCCTTGCCTGGCCGGATCTCCATCCCTACCTCTTTTGTCTCTCTTTTTATCTTTTATATTTTGTCCTACCTCCTTTTGAAGACAATGGGCTGCTTTTATGGGTGCCTGATGTCCTCTGCTAGCATTCAGAAGTTATTCTGTGGAATTTGCTCGGCTCTCAAATGTTCTTTCGATGAATTTGTGGGGGAGAAAGTGGTCTCCCCGTCCTATTCCTCCTCCATCTTAGGACCGCCCCATCTAATTTTCTTGAAGAGAGCTCTAGTCTTTCCAGTTCTATTGTTTTCCTCTATTTCTTTGCATTGATTGCTGAGGAAGTCTTTCTTATCTCACCTTGCTATTCTTTGGAACTCTGCATTCGAATGGGTATATCTTTCATTTTCTCCTTTGCCGTTCCCTTCTCTTCTTTTAATAGCTGTTTCTAAGGCCTCCTCAGACAACCATTTTGCCTTTTTCATTTTTTTCCCTTGGGGATGATCATGATCCCTGCCTCCGGTACAATATCATGAACCTCTGTCCATATAGATCTTCAGGCACTCTGTCTATCAGATCTAATCCCTTGAATCTATTTGTTACTTCCACTGTATAATTGTAAGGGATTTAATTTAGGTCATATCTGAATGGTGTAGTGCTTTTCCCTACTTTCTTCAATTTAAGTCTGTATTTGCCAATAAGGAGTTTATGATCTGTGCCACAGTCAGCTCCCAGTGTTGGTTTTGCTGACTGTATAGAACTCCTCTATCTTTGGCTGCAAAGAATATAATCAGTCTGATTTCAGTATTGCCCATCTGGTGATGTCCATGTGTAGAGTCTTCTTTTGTGTTGTTGGAAGAGGGTGTTTGCTATGACCAGTGCATTCTGTTGGCAGAACTCTGTTGGCAGAACTCTGTTAGCCTTTGCCCTGTTTCATTCTGTACTCCAAGGCCAAATTTGTCTGTTACTCCAGGTATCTCTTGACTTTCTACTTTTGCATTCTAGTCCCCTTTAATGAAAAGTACATCTTTTTTGGGCTGTTAGTTCTAGAAGGTCTTGTAGGTCTTCATAGAACCGTTCAACTTCAGCTTCTTCAGTATTACTGGTCAGGGCATAGACTTGGATTACTGTGATATTGAATGGTTTGCCTTGGGAATGAACAGAGATCATTCTGTCGTTTTTGAGATTTAATCCACGTACTTCATTTCGGACTCCTTTGTTGACTGTGATGGCTACTCCATTTCTTTTAAGGGATTCCTGCCCACAGTAGTAGATATAATGGTCATCTAAGCTAAATTCACCCATTCCAGTCCACCTTAGTTCACTGATTCCTAAAATGTCGACATTCCTAAAATGTCAACATGTATTTGCTGCTTTTGGATGGGATGCTCTATCAGTCCATTAAGTCTAATATGTCATTTGAGGTCAGTGTTTCCTTACTGATTTTCTGTCTGGATGATCTGTCCGGTGATGTAAGTGGGGTGTCACAGTCCTGAATACCATGTTTACTGTCAGTTTCTCCTTTATGTTTGTTAGTATGTACTGTATATATTTTAGGTGCTCTTATGTTGGGTGCCTATATATTTACAGTTGTTACATCTTCTTGAGTTGATTCTATGTTCGTTATGTAATGTCTCTCTCTTGTTATGGTCTCTGTTTGAAAGACTAGTTTATCTGATACAAGTGTTGCTACCCCAGCTTTCTTTTGATTTACATTTGCATGGGATACCTTTTTCAATCATCCTCTCACTTTTTGTCTGAGTATTTAGATCTGAAGGGAGACTCCTGTAGGCAGCGTGTATGTGGGATTTGTTTCTGTGTCCAGTCAGCCAGTCTGTGTCTTTTAATTGAAGCATTTATTCCATGTATATTTAAAGTAATTATTGGTAGGTATATATTTCCTGCCATTTTGTTAATTCTTTTCTTTTTGTTCTTTTCTTCTTCTTTGCTCTCTTCCTTTGTGATGTGATGGCTTTCTTTAGTGTAATGTTTGGATTCCTTTCTCTTTTGTTGTATGTGAGTCCATTATAGATTTTTGGTTTGTGGTTACCATGAGGTTTATATAGCTAGTGTATTCGGTTATGCTTACATACGCGTATGTTTGTATATGTATTCTCTTTCAAATTCTTTTCCATTAGAGTTTATTATAAGATACTGAATAACCTTCCCTGTGCTATGCAGGAAATCCTTCTTTTTTATCTATTTTATGTACGGTAGTGTGCATCTGTTAATCCCATACTCCCAATTTATTCCCTCTCCTCAGTAACCATAAATTTGTTTTCTACCTCTGTGAATCTGTTTCTGTTTTGTAAAAGAGTTCATTTTACTGTTTTTTGATTCTGAATGTAAGAGGTATCTTATAATGTTTGTCGTTGTTGGAATTAATTCACTTTGTCTAACACTATCCAGGTGCACCCACATGGTCACAAATGGCAGAATTTCCTTCTTTTTATGGCTGAGTAATATTCCATTGTATATACATACCACATCTTTATCCATTCATCTGTTGATGAACACTTAGAGTGCTTCCATGTTTTAGCTGTTGTAAACAGTGCCACTATGAACATTGGTGTATGTGTATCTTTTTTAATTAGAATTTTGCTCTTTTCTAGATATATGCCCAGATGTGGGATGAGCAGTGTTGAGAATCTTTTCATGTGCTTGATGGCCCTCTATATGACTTCTTTGAAAAAATGTCTGGGCATAATTTCCGAACTACAGAAATAGCTCATACAACTTAATAATAACAGCAACAAAAACCCAACCCAATCAAAAAAGGGGCAGAAGACCAAAACAGAGATTTCTCCAAAGAAGACGTGTGTGTGTGTGTGCACATTTGTGTCCAACTCTTTGTGACCACATGGATTCTTGTCCTGGAAATTCCACACACAGAGAAGCCTGACAGGCTACAGTCCCATACATTCACAATGAGTTGGACACGATAGAGCACATATGTGCCCACACACGCACACATGTCTTCTTTGGAGAAATGTCTATTTAGGTCTTCTCATTTTTTTGATTGGGTTGTTTTTTTGTTGTTGTTATTGAGTTGAATGAGCTGTTTGCATATTTTGAAATTTTAGCTCATGCCGATTGCATCATTCATGAATACTTTGTTCTATTTTGTAAACCTATGGACTTTCGTTTTCTTTATGGCTTCCTTTGCTGTGTAAAAGCTTATAACTTTACTTTTTATTCTTTTCTTATTTGTGGTAATAGCCTTTTCTTTTTTGCTTAGAGAAGTTCCTTTAACATTTCTTGTAAAGCATATGTTGTGGTGTTGAACACTTAGCTTTTACTTGTCTCTAAAAGTCTTTATCTCTTCTTCAACTCTGAATGATAGCTTTTCCAGGTAGAGTATTCTTTGCTGTAGATTTTCCCCCTTTGGTCACATTAAATACACTCTGTCACTTCCTCTGGTCATCAGAGCTATATGCTCCAGGAGTGCTTTCTATATGGGCTGCATGAGCCCTTCCATTGTGGTGGGCTGAGTACCATGGGTGGACCCCTGGTCTGGTGGTTACCAGGCATTGCCTAGTGCATAGGCTGCTGGCCCACCGGTGTTTGGGGCTGGGTCCTGGGACCTCTGGTGGGCAAGCGTGGTTCTTGGGTGACTGGGGACTCAGAAGCTCCTATGGCAAATGACTTGTTGCTGAGTGAGGCTGTGACCCTGCCTGGCTAGCGGCTTGGTTTGGGGTGTGCCAGGATTAGTGCCAATAGACTGGGGGGAGGGCTGGGTCACAGTACTAATAATCTAGAGGGAGGATTTCAAACTGGCCCTTGCCAGCAGCAGAGTGCTCACGGTCCAACAAGCACCTTAAAATGGTTGCTGCCAGCATCTGTGTCCCCAGGGTAAGCTGTAGTTGTTTCTTGCCTCTTCAGGAGATTCTCCAGATCAACAGGTAGGTCTGATCGAGGCTCCTTTCAAATCACTGCTTCTGCCCTGGGTCCCGGAGCATGTGAGATTTTGGGTTCACCCTTTCAGAGTGGAGTCTCAGTTTCTCACAGCTCCTGGGTCTCCTGAAAGGAAGCCCTGCTGGCCTTCAAAGCCAAATGTTCCGAGGGCTTATCTTCCCAGCTCAGGACCCCAGGCTAGGAAATCTAGTGTGCTCAGACTCCTTGCTTCTTGTGGTGAATCTCTTCAATTATAATTAAGTAAGTAAGTGAAGTCACTCAGTCATGTCCGACTCTTTGCGACCCCATGGACTGTAGCCTATCAGGCTTCTCCGTCCATGGGATTCTCCAGGCAAGAATACTGGAGTGGGTTACCATTTCCTTCTATCCTCCTGTATATTGGTTGCCTGGTGGCTCAGATGGTTAAGAATCCACCTGCAATACAGGAGACCTGGGTTCGACTCCTGGGTTGGGAAGATCCCCTGGAGGAAGGCTTGGCAATCCAATCCAGTTTTCTTGCCTGGAGAATCCCCATGGACAGAGAAAGCCGGGTGGGCTCCAGTCCGTGGCGTCCCAAAGAGTGGGACACAGCTGAGCGACTAAGCCCAGCACGTATGGGTTCCCGACCTGTGCGTGTGTGTCTCTACTATACCCCTTCTCCACCCTTCCTGTCCATCTTACCGTGTCTCCTTCTTCATATCTGTAGTTGTGGAAGATCTTGTCTGCTCATCTTTCAGGTCATTCTTATCAATAGCTTCTCTGTATATAGTTGTAATTTTGGTGTGCCCAAGGGAGGAAGTAAGCTCAGAGTTTTCTTATGCTGTTATCTTGGCTACTCTCTGAGTAAATATTTTAAATAGTGAGAAATGTATAACATATATTTCATTTCATGCATAATGTCAAATGCTGAGTATTTGTAATTCTTCCCCCTCAGACAGGAGCTTGCAAGACGCATGGGAGTGACTGAAGATAGAATGCAGGTGAGTAAACTGGAAAAAAGCAGTTTGGCGTAACAGCCATTCTAAAACCCACTTCGGGAACTGGATACCTTGTCCTGGACATTCTCAGATTGGTTTGTTTTTGTAGCCTTCACTATGTTTGGAAAGTAAGATTGGAACTTCTGGACTTTGGGGCCAGAATAGATACCTCTTCAGTAAAGTAAACTCTTTCTAACACTGATATCCTTTAGGGGGCAATTCTCTGTGGACTCATGTTGGGACTGAGTCTGACTTGGGAATTGTTCAAATTAATGCACCAAATAGCTGGGTTTTAAGGGGGTCCACCCCTTGAGTGGCAACTCACTCCAATATTCTTGCCTGGAGAATCCCCATGGACAGAGGAGCCTGGTGTGCTACAGTCCATGGGGTCACAAAGCGTCAGACACGACTGAGCGACTAAGCATGCAAGGGGTCCAAGTATAGTAAATTATTTAAAATATTTAAGCCAGGCATCAGCTCTTTCTGCAAGGAGTGAATTTTCAAGTATTCAGCCATTTGGGCAAGGGAATAATTCACCTCAGGACGCAACATATGAGCAACAAATGTACGTTTAGTTTAGCTGAGACTGATGGGGAGGGGCATGATTTAAAATCCCAAGTGCCCGATCCTCCTGCTGTTGTTTTTGTGTGTTTGGTAGAGCAACGCAGGAGACACAAGAGACGTGGGGTCCATCCCTATTTTAGGAAGACCTCCTGGAGTAGGAAATGGCAACCTGCTTCAGTATTCTTGCCTGGAAAATACCGTGGACAGAGGAGCCTGGCAGGCTCTGTGGGGTTGCAGAGTCAGACACAACTGAGCACACACATACTCACACTCACAACAGTGTAGAGTTTCAGCTGTAAATTTTAATTTTCTCAAATTGTTTGAAGTGCAGCCTGAAAACATTGCTAACATAGTAGGTTGTACATTATGATGGAGATGAAGGAGAGGTTTGCAACCCTTAGGAATTTGTCTAAATATATATATATACATATTTTTTAAAGTTGAGTTTGAGAAAATTGGGCACCATTAATATATTTATTGGAGATACTGCATATATGCAACATTATGAAACTACCCGATGTATGAGTGAATATTATTTTGAGCAATTTCTAATGTCTAAGGATTTTTTTCTGCCCTTTTCATACTATTTTCAGGGATTGGTTTTGAAGAATTTCTCTCTGATGGCCCATGGTCCATGGCTCTCAACCATGGACTTGTGTTAATTTGTGTTAACATTACTTGTGTTAATTTGAAGTACTTGCCCATTTACTTAGATGGTAATGACTACTTGGTACCTCCAGGCACAGAAAGTGAATATTTGTTCTTTGAACAGAGTAAGTTGTATCAAGGGAATATTTTTTTAAAGTAGAAAATTAAGAAAAGAAAGAAGAAAAATCTGGAGGGTTTTATTATGTGCTTTGCTGCCGAGCCCCTGTGTGAGGGCAGTGATGGACGCGGGCTGCAGACCTGGTTGGATGGGGGTGTGGGTGGGGGTGGGGATGGGGGTGGGGGGTCTGCTAAGCAAGGCTGGGAGCCTAAGGCCAGGGATTGGGCTCACAGTCAGGTCTGGCCAGGGCTTGAGACGCCCGGGCCTGTGGTCTCTCATGAAGGCAAAGCAAGCTCACTGGGAGAGAAAACCTGGTGACATGCTTCTCCAGGGTTTACATAGTCGTCTCTTAGTGGAGTTCTGAAGGGGAACAGGACCCACAGGAAACAAATAAGGGAAAAGAGAGAATGTTCCCATCTATTTCCAAATTCTATGGCACGAATTTCCCAAAGAAATATTTAATGCACACCTCCCCTTGTTTTCACATACAGCAAGAGTTACTCTATGAAAGCAGTACTGGGAATATGGAAGTAGTAGCCACCAGCACTTCAGTTAGCCAGTTTTGCATTTTGCTTATCTTTATGCAGATTTGATCCCTGGTACACTCTATCCCCCCGCCTCCAAAGTGAGCTCTATTAATGTGGCTCCTTAAGACTACCTATTCATGCATCAGAAGGGCCCAGATACTAAGATGGGAGAGGAAAAATGAGGCGATAGAGAGAGGAGGCCTTTGGTTTCATGTAAAACTTGCAGAGTGAAAACATCCAAAAACATTAAATATGATGTAATTCCAACAAGTGGGATGCTGAGGGAGCAGTGGCACCCACAGCACAGGTTTTTCTTTCAGTTGTTGAAAGTTGGCTCATATTTCGGTAGGAGCCATTTTGTGAATCCTGACCAACGTGTTTATCAATTCTCTTCCTAATGTGCAGGTTGCATGCTCTTGCCTTAATCCTGAGAGGACAATGAGGCTCTCCTGGTTGAGAGGCAGCGCCTAGAGAGCAGGGCTGTGCTGGGCACGAGAGACTCTGGTCCAAGGTCCTGCAGCCGCACCCAGAGCAGAGGGAGCTGACTGGGTCCTGAGCCTGGGCAAATTTGGAGGGCGGGGCAGGGTGGAGAGTGCAGAGCTGAGAAAGGCAACAGTGGTTGCGTCCTCTCCGCCATCTCTTGGCTGGCCGAGATTTTAAGAATGTTAGTCACTTTGGGCCGACTTTGTTTCACGGACAGAAGAGCCTGGCAGGCTGCAGTCCATAGGGTCGCCCAGAGTCGGACGGACTGAAGGCACTAAGCAGCAGCAGTCTAAACCTCTGTGATCTGCAGTCTGGTACTGAGGCTGTGTCCAGGGCTTCCACTCCACTGGTGTCAGCAGACGAGCCACAGAGTCCCTGGGCCCCCACGACCAAACCTCACTGGCAACACCAGCTCCGTCTCTATAACCGTCACAGCAGTCCCTGAGGACAGCTTTTATTTACAAACCCAGCCCATGCCTATTGATTATTTACTGTGCACCAAAGATGGGTCATTCAAAATGGGTCCCGTTCCTCTCAGTATGATTTTAAAAGGCACCCACTTTATCATGTGCTCAACTTCCCCCATCACGAAGGTGCGCCTGCCTAGTGAGTGGCGTTAGTGGCAGGAATAGTAATAGGTGGGAGGAGAGACAAGGCGAGAAGCCAGTCCAGAGCCAGGCACATCATCAGTGCTCACTTGCTGGGGGTGGGGGGTAGGGGGGCTGATGGGAGGGCCTTTAAGTAAATGTCCTAAAAAATTTTAACCAGAAGGAAATAGCTTCTTCTCCTGGTGTAGTTTCCCATCTTCAAGTCACCAAGATTTCCCTGCTCCGTTTTTTCCTGTCTGACATTAACTGGTCCATGTACTAACCCAGCCCCCTTTTTCTCTCTGACTGGAGGTGTGGTTTAATCATAGAAGGGCCAAGTGGAGGAAATATCAGAGAGCACTGAGGTTCAGAGATGCGCCGCCCCTGCTCCCGGCCCACCGTGTGGTCAGCAACAGGGGTGGACCCTGCAACACCGTCCTCGTTCAGGAGCCGGATTGGGTCTGGGTCCCTCTGGAGCCGATACCCCTGGATGTGATGCCCTTGCCGCCCGTGCCCCCCTTGATGCCACCCGTGCCACCCTTGATGCCCATGCTGCCCTTACCCCCTCTGTTTCTGCCTCCTCTGCCCTGGATTCTACCAGCCTCCATTCACTCCGGCTGCCCTCACGGCCTTGCCTGGTCCCCTACCACCGGTGGCCTTTCTGTAGCCCCATTTCCTCTTGAATGGTCTCCATGACAGCTTTGTCGAAAGTGCCTTTGAGCCAGATTGAAGTTCTGATACCTCAGCATCAAGCACACAGGGCCCGCCAAGTGCCTGCCAAGTGTCTTACATACACATGCTGAGTCACTGACCCACTATTTTAGGGCCCGTTTTCTGTGTTTTCAATAAAGTAGTGAATTCTCTGCATATTTGTTCTGTGTGTCACATGGGGTTAGTGCATCTGATGGAAACTGCTGCTCCACAGTCACCATCAGTAAGCCACACACATCTCTGAAGTTTCCCAGGTGCCCAGGAGGGGTGTACCGAGACCCATCCATTCGCTTCCACCCTCATCTCCAACACCCGTCCTTCCCCCACCCTGCACCACTGGGACCACCTAGATGTGCAAGACGGGTCGCTTGAGTCTCCAAGGAAGGAGAGTGTGTTCCCAGAGGCAAGGACCCCAAGGGCCACTTTTACAGGGGCTGCTCATAGGGCTTTATGGAGGAGAGGGAGCTGGGTGTTCATCTGGTTCTCTCCCAGTTCTGTTCACCACCTTCCCTTTTGCGGAGGATATGCGGGGTGGGGTGGGGGCGCAGATGGAAACCACTCCAGCAGCAGGGGGAGTTCCTGGCTCTGTAGAGGAAATGCAAGAGGAAACTCTGTCTAGGCCAGTGTGAGACATTTCCCCTCTCCCAGAGGTGGAAAACTTAGCCCTCCTTCCCCAGCTCAGAGTTGATCATGTGGCCTTCAGATATATTTTGTCACCTTCAACATCCTGGGGAGAACCTGGGTTCCAGCTAATTTAATACTGCAAAGAAGGCTCTTGGTTGAGTGCTGCCTCAAGCCAGGAGGGGTGGTCCCTGAGCACTGATGCAGGATAATCACATTATTTAAGAGAAGCAGGAAGACCTTGCCTTTCTTCTTCAAATGGAATTCCCAGGTAGAAACCACCCAGGAAAGGGTATGTGAGGAGAAGGAGCAGGCCATCAGCCAAGTTGGGGGTTGGGGTTGTAGCTGGGGGTTGGGGTGGGGGAGGGGATCATTTGCTGGCAGAGGAAGAGAGTCTTCTCCAGTTGCCTATCCCAGAGGAAGGAGGGACTAAAGAATGGGGAGGGGGAGTGTCCAGGCCCAGAACCTTATGGAACTGGCTCTCTCCAGCCCTTGGCCATGCCAATTTGCCCAAAGAAAACCGCATTAAACTCTGGATTTAAAAATAACAGCATTGGGACTTCTCTGGTGGTTCAGTGGCTGGGACTCTGCACTCCCAATGCTGGGGGCCCGGGTTGGAACACTGGTCAAGGAGCTGGATGCCACACCCAGCAACTAAGAGTTCACATGCTGCAACTAAAGAGCCTACACGCTGCAAGGAAATGGAAGATCTCTCCTGCCACAGCAAAGACCCAGCGCGGAAAAATAAATAAGTAGAATATTTTAAACAGATTATTTCTTCTCTTCAAACAAATAAGAACATTGTGATGGTATCATGGTTTTGTACATATATCCTGCTACTGCTACTGCTGCTAAGACTCTTCAGTCATGTCCGAAACTGTGTGACCCCATAGACGGCAGCCCACCAGGCTCCCCCGTCCCTGGGATTTTCCAGGCAAGAACACTGGAGTGGGTTGCCATTTCCTTCTCCAATGCACGAAAGTGAAAAGTGAAAGTGAAGTCACTCAGTCGTGTCCGACTTTTAGCAACCCCTTGGACTGCAGCCTACCAGGCTCCATGGGATTTTCCAGGCAAGAGTTGGAGTGGGGTGCCATTGTCTTCTCCAGTATATATGTCCAAACTTGTCAAAATATATACATTAAATATGTGCATTTTTGTATGTTACGTAGCAAGTTGAAATAAATACATAAAACAACAAAGTTTTTGGTAGGTCAGTAAGTTTGGTAAGCTCTGGCACATTAGTCACATATAATAACTTAATCCTTCAAAGAATGACCCACTTGTTCATTTGGTCATTGTGTCTTGACTTTTGGTAAAAGGATGGCTTTTGATGAATTGACTTGGAGCCAAATCCAAGACGTCCAAGGCCAAGCCAATGAGGCAGGGTGTTTGTTTATGGAAAGGTCCTATTTAGAACCCCCTCGTGGAGCCCCGTGCTCCAACATGAGAAGGAAAAGGCTGGGATTTTATCCTCACATATGAGTGAGAGAAATCATTCTTGATCCTCTCTCCTAAGGGCCTTTCCCAGGTGGTGCTAGGGGTAAAGAACTCTCCCAGAGACACAAGAGACTGGGGTTCCATCCCTGGCTCAGGAAGATGCCCTGGAGGAACGCATGGCAACCCACTCCAATATTCTTGCCTGGAGAATCCCATGGACAGAGGAACCTGCTGGGCTACAGTCCATGGCGTCACAGAGAGTTGGACACGACTGAATCGACTTAGCAGAGCAGCACGCCCTGTCCTTTCCTAGTTCCTTTTCTCCCTTTACCTTCCTGATGAGAGGCTATTTGGCAGAATGGGTGTGAAAGGTCAAGAGCATGGTCAAGTTTGGGGTCTGGGTGATGAATGGGGAGAACCACTGCCGATGACTTTTGAGGAGCCCTCTCTTACTAACCCTCAATACCTTAGTGAAGGCATGATGCATACAGAGAGGAACATGGAACCATATATTACCATATGTAAAGTAGATAGTCATTGGGAATTTGCTGTATGACTCAGGGAACTCAAACAGGGGCATTGTAACCACCTAGAGGGGTGGGATGGGGAGGGAAGTGGGAAGGAGATTCAAGAGGGAGGGGACATACGTACACCTATGGCTGATTCATGTTGATGTTGGGCAGAAACCAACAGAATCCTGTAAAACAATTATCCTTCAATGAAAAATAAATAAATACCTGAGTGGCCGTCCAACCTGCAAGCAGCTGCAGCAGAAGCCTCAGAAGGAGTTTATGACTCCCTGTTTCCTAGGGTTTTCAGATGGAAAGTTTGAGTTCTGCTATGGCAACAGCTGAGCTATTTCAAATCCTGAAGATGATGCTGTGAAAGTGCTGCACTGAATGCACCCGCAAATTAGGAAAACTCAGCAGTGGCCACAGGACTGGAACAGGTCAGTTTTCATTCCAATCTCAAAGAAAGGCAATGCAAAAGAGTGTTCCAACAACCACTCAGTTGCACTCATCTCACATGCTAGCAATGTATTTCTCAAAATTCCCCAAGTTAGGCTTCAACCGTATGTGAACTGAGAACCTCCAGATGTTCACGCTGGATTTAGAAAAGGCAGAGGAACTAGAGATCAAATTGCTGACATCTGTGGGATCATAGAAAAAGCAAGCGGATTCCAGACAAACATCTACTTCTGCTTTATTGACTATGCCAAAGCCTTTGACTGTGTGGATCACATCAAACTGTGGGAAATTCTTCGAGAGATGGGAATATCAGACCACCTTACCTGCTTCCTGAGACATCTGTAGGCAGATTAAGAAGCAACAGTTAGAACCAGACATGGAACAATAAACTGGTTCCAAATTGGGAAACGAGTAGATTGTCACCCTGTTTATTTCACTTATATGCAGAGTACATCCTGCGAAATGCCAGGCTGGATGAATCACAAGCTGGAATCAAGATTGCCAGGAGAAATATCAATAACCTCAAATATGCAGATGACCACCCCTATGGCTGAAAGTGAAGAGGAACTAAAGACCACTTGATGAAAGTCAAAGAGGAGAGTGAAAAAGCGGGCTTAAAACTCAACAATCAAAAAAGGAAGAGCATGCCATCACTTCATGGCACATAGATGGGGAAACAATGGAAACAGTAACAAACTTATCTTTTGGGGCTCCAAAATCACTGCAGATAGTGACTTCAGCCATGAAATTAAAAGACGCTTCCTCCTTGGAAGAAAAGCGCTGACCAACCTAGACAGCATATTAAAAAGCAGAGACATTACTTTGCTGCCAAAGACCTATCTAGTCAAAGCTCTGGTTTTTCCAGTAGTCATATGTGGATGTGAGAGTTGGCCTGTGAAGAAAGCTGAGTACTGAAGAATTGATGCTTTTGAACTGTGATGTTGGAGAAGACTCTTGAGAATCCCTTGGACAGCAAAGAGGTCAAACCAGTCAATCTTAAAGGAAATCAGTCCTCAATATTCATTGGAAGGACTGATGCTGAAGCTGAAGCTCCAATACTTTGGCCACCCGATGGGAAGAATTGACTCATTGGAAAGACCCTGATGCTGGGAAAGATTGAAGGCAGGAGGAGAAGGGGACATCACCGACTTGATGGACATGAATTTGAGCAAGCCCCAGGAGTTCTTGATGGACAGGGAAGCCCGGTTACGGCAGTCCATGAATTGCAACGAGTCCGACTCGACTGAGCAATTAAACAGAACTGATGGCAACAGCAATATCAATCAATGGGAAGTAAAACTCCTCTGCTTCAGTTCATTCAAGGAGGGGAAATTGGAGACAGCTGAGGGAAGGAGGGTGTCGTCAGTTACAGAAACTTACCTGACCTCAGTAACAGGAAGTCTCTAGAGTTGCCTTGGTCAGTTTCCTCCCAGCAAGAGGTTGGTTTGCAGGGTTGTGCCACAAGGAATTACAATGATAAACGTCGCAGCTGGTATGTACTGTATTCTTATGTGCCAGTCACTGGGTTTAGGTCTCAGTATTTATCTAGACGTTTACTTCTCAAAGCACATATTAGTACTTTCACATTAAACTGCAAAAAGAGAGAGAGAGAGAGAGAGACAGCATTTGCTTTGCCCAAGACAAACCCTGAACCATCCGTGCTTTTAGTTGGTTATTCCTAAATTCTGAGATCAGGGCCTCTGGCTGTGCTTGATGGTTATTTTTTTCTTTTCTTTCTTTCTTTTTTTTTTTTTTTTGTCCATACCCTGTGGCACTCATGATCTTAGCTCCTCAGCCAGGAATTGAACCCATGCCCCCTGCAGTGGAAGTGCAGAGTCTTAACCATCGGACCCCCAGGGAAGTACTTTGATGGTTTCTTTTAAAAATATCTTTTATCAAACACACATGAGACACAATATACTATAATGGTTTTCAGCAGACTCAGGAGTAAGTTACAAAATGTTTCTTTTTGTCAATTTCCTTGCCTCCAAAATGGGGAAAATGACAATGCCTACTGAATATGATTTTTGTGAGGATAATATCAGGTAATTCATTGAAAGATTGAGAATAGTATATGGTACATGCTAATCTTTCTCTATAAGCTTTAGATATTATTTCTCCATTAATATTAGTAGGAAGAGGAGAATGACAAGGTCTTAATTGGTAAAATGAAAAGATTATGACTTCTGTCCAAACCCAGTTTTATTTTACTAATATTACTAGTCTATGAAATCTCCAAGGTTTGGAGCCCCTGCCCTTAACCATGGTGCTTGTATATGGAGTGGCTGGTTTCTCCTGTTAAGACAATGTCTCCGTCCCAACAAAGAAAGGGAAGTGCTTGGCTAAGTGCCATCTCTGAGCTCACTGCCTGGAGGACAGCACACAAACCCAGGACCCACACAGAGACTATGCCGCTGAGCCGACCTGGAGAGGGAGAGGCATGTGGGTGGGGAGGAGGAAGTGTGAGAGGCAGCTGGCTTCATAGGAAGAAGACAAACTGTGGACTCAGAATCAAATCAGAGCTCTGCAATGGACTGGCTCTGTGACTTTGAACAGACTGTTTCAGCTTTCTGAACCTCATCCGTACAACGGGATCTTAATAGTAGTTAGTTCATAGAGCTGAAAATAAGATGAAGAGATTCACGTGGAGCACTCAGAAGAAAACCTGGCAAGCTGTAGGTGTTCAATAAACATTTGCTACCACGAAGATGATGAAGACACTAATACAGCAGACAGAACAAAGAAGTAGAGGGATAAAAAGAGCCCACTGCTTCCCAGAAGCGGGGAGAATTTTCTCAGTGCCACAAGGACCGATGTGTCTTGAGCTCTCCCTCACTAGGGTCAATGCCAGGCAGCCAAGAAAGAAGGAGGATTTGCATGGCCCCCAGTACTCTTGCCTGGAAAATCCCATGGATGGAAGAGCCTGGTGGGTTGCAGTCCATGGGGTTGCTAGGAGTCGGACACGACTGAGGGACTTAACTTTGACTTTTCACTTTCATGCACTGGAGTAGGAAATGGCAACCCACTCCAGTGTTCTTGCCTGGAGAATCCCATGGACAGAGGAGCCTGGTGGGCTGCTGTCTATGGGGTCGCACAGAGTCGGACATGACTGAAGCAACCTAGCAGTAGCAGTAGCAGACACTGATGAGCACACGCACTCCAGAGCTATGAATACTGCTGATGCTGGAGACTGGCCTCAGTTCCGCTCACTTGCCTGAATCCCACAAAGCCCGTCAGATCAATTGCTATGAACCTCTGGTGCCACAGCAGGCCCCAAACCAGAATTTTCCCCTCTTCCTGGCCACAGAATGAAAAAAAAATTGTTACTGAAGAAGTGGCAAAAGTTGGGCTTTCCCTGATAGCTCAGTTGGTAAAGAAAATCCACCTGCAGTGCAGAAGACCTAAGACCGAGTTCTAGATCAGGAAGATAACCTGGAGACGGGATAGGCTGCCCATACCAATATTCATGGGCTTCCCTGGTGGCTCAGATGGTAAAGAATCTGTCTGCAATGTGGGAGGCTGGGTATGATCCCTGGTTGGGAAGATCCCTTGGAGGAGGGCATGGCAACCCACTCCAGTATTCTAGCCTGGAGGATCCCCATGGACAGAGGAGCCTGAGGGGCTTGTAAAGGGCCGGACTGAGCAACTCAGCACAGCACAGACCAACGGAAAGAATAACCTACAAATGGTATTCAGGTGCCCTCTTCTGGACAATCTGGGCAAGGGCTTTCCCAAAGACATCTCTGGGTCTACTCACTCAATCCCAGGGCCTCAAGGGAGATTCATGGGCTATCCCCGCTAAGGAACTCTAATCTGGGGTCAGGAAGCAGATTATGAGGAACCTGACAGAGTCCCACTAGAGTCTGCATGGTGATGGCCCTGGATTTCACCTTTGCTGGTGAATCTGGAGATGAACCAGGGAGCCCCAGTGTCTTAGTCAGCTCAGGACAGTTACTGGCCTCTTATTGGCCCTTGGTGGATACTGTGCACATGATTCATGGCTGTGAAGTAATGTTTTAAAAAATATTTACTTATTTATTTGGCTATGTCAGGTCTTAGTTGCGGCATGTGGGATAATTCATTAAGGCACACGGGCTCTGTAGTTGTGGGCGCATGTGGCTAAGTAGCTCCGAGCCATGTAGGATCTTAGTTCCCTGACCAGAGATCAAAGCTGCATCCCCTGCATTCGAAAGTGGATTCTTAACCACCGGACCACCAGAGAAGACCATAAGTAATCTTAAGACCATATATTTTCTTTGTCCTTACTGATTCTTGTTTTTCATTAAATGATACAGAGCACGTAAAATATGCAGGACATGCTTAGTAGAGTTATGTAACATACTTTATTTTTTTAAGATAATTGAAATTGAGTTCTTTTCCCCCAAAATCTAACAGACAATGCCCTTGTCAACAACGTTTATTAAGTATAGATAAATAGGCTCATCGATACATCATCTTTCACCTATTAATTACTTTCTTAAAGCCTCTGTGCCTCAGTTTCCTCATATATAAAATGGGAATGTTGATAACACTTTACTCGTAGATTTTCTTTTTGATTAAATGAAGAGAACCATGCAAAATAACCAGGACATTGCTTAGAAGATCTAAGCAACTCAAATTTTTTTTTTAATACAGAGAACTAAATTGGGTTTTTCCTCCAACAATCTAGCCAGACAATACCCTTTCCCACACAGCTTACTAAATAGATAAACACGCTCAACAAAAAGCACATATTTCCCTAACTAGTAACGACAGTAATGTCTTTGTGTCTCAATGTCCTCATCTATAAAATGGGACTGCTGATAACACCTTCCTCGTGCATTTTCTTTCTACTTAAATTAAGGCGAGCATGTAAAACCCTGGGGACATACTTAGTAGAGTAACATACTTCATTTGGGTTTTTTTTTAATAGAATAGAAATCAAGTTTTTTTCCAACAAAGTTTACTAAATATGGTTAGCAAAAGCATCTCTCTCACTTGCTAGCAATTTCATTAATGCCTCAGCTTCCTGAAGTATAAATGGGAATATTGACAACAATTTCCTCGTAGATTTTGTTTTCAATTAAATGAAGCAGACCATCGAAAACACCGACGACATTGCTTAGCAGTCTAAGTAACATACTTTGTTTTTGTTTTTGTTTTTTTCTTTCAAAAGAATGGGTTGAAATCGAGATTTTTCCCCAATATTCTGGACTGACAATGCACTTTCCCACAAAGTTTCCTAAGTATAGATCTCTACACTCACCAAAAAGCATCTCTTTCACTTTCTAGTAACTTCATTAATACCTCTGGGCCTCAGTTTCCTCATCTATAAAATGGGAACATTGATTACACCTTCTGTGTAGTTTTTCTTTGAATTAAATGCAGGCAAGCAGTAAAACAAGACAGACTTTGCTTGGTAGATCTAAGTATCATACCTAATTTTGTTTTTTTTCCTAATAGATGGAGTTGACATTGAGCTTTTTTCACCAACAATCTACAGACAGTGCCATTTCTGCAAATTTTACTGTGTCCATAAATACGCTCACCATAAAGCATCTCGTTCACTTATTAGTAACTTCCTGAATGACTCTGTGCCTCAGTTTACTCATCTACAAAATGGGAGTGCTCTTTGTTTTTAATTAAATGAAACAGAGCATATGACACATCCAGGATATTACTTAATAGATCTAAGTAAAATACTTCATTTCTTTTTTTTAGAAGAGAGTTGAAATTGAGTTTTTTTCTCCAACAATCTAGATATACAATGCCCTTTTCCACAAAATTTATTGAGTGTAGATAAATACACTCTCAAAGACATCATCCGTTTCACTTCTTGTAACTGCATTACTGCCTCTGTGCCTCAGTTTCCTCATATGTAAAATGGGAGTATTGACAACACCTTCCTCGTAGATTTTCTTTTGAATTAAATGAAGCTTAATGTGTAAAACACCCACCATTGCTTAGGAGATCTAACTAACACACATAATATTGTGTTTTTTCTTTTCTTTTAAGAGTGTTAAAATCTTTATTTTTACCCGACAGCCTTGTAGATTTTCTTTTATCTTACTGATTCTTGTTTTTCATTAAATGAAACACAGCACATAAAATACACAGGACATGCTTAGTAGAGTTAAGTAACATACTTAATTATTTTAAGAGAATTGAAATTGAGTTTTTTCCCAAAAAAATCTAACAGACAATGCCCTTGTCAACAAAGTTTATTAAGTATAGATAAATAGGCTCACCAATACATCATCTTTCACCTACTAATTACTTGCTTAAAGCCTCTGCACCTCAGTATCCTCATATATAACTGAGCTCAACATTATGTTGAGCTGACTCTACATGACTTTTTATCTTTCACTTCTGGAAATGTGTAACTCAGGGTATAAAAGCTCCCTTTAAAAATAAAGCTGCAGAAATGGCTTCATCAGAGCTTGGCCTCCCCGTGTCATTCTTTCTCTCTTTCTTTCTCTCTCTTTCTCTCTCTCTCTTTTTTTTCAGGCTGATTCCCTGGAGCACAGAGGCTCTCTGAGTTCACTTTTCTGCCCGGGCTTCTAAGACCCAATCGAAAAAGCGCTCTGCGTCTTTGCCCCCCATTGGGCGCCAAAGAATATCAGCCTCTTTCTCTCCCCTTTTACTTTCATCTCTCCCGCCGACGCCGTTCATCCTGAGGGTATCCCTAGATCTTCCTCGGGCTTTACCCCAGTAAGCGGCGCCTGAATAGGGACCCGAAGGTAAGTCTCCCCATTGTCCAGTTTTCGGGATGGCTAGGACCCCACTCAGGGTGCTGCAGACCCCTCCCCCCCCCCCCGCATAAGTTAGATAGGGTGAGGAAGAGTGGATAGTGAAATCTTTTCGCATAGACAGAAGTAAAAGAGACAAAAAATCACTGACACAGGTAAAAACGAGTCAGAAGAACGACAACTCTTTATAGGAATAATCTTGCAATTGTTAAATAAAAGAAGAATTAAAGTTAAGAAAGCTAGTATTCAATCCTTTTTTACATTTGTACAAGAACAATGTCTTTGGTTTCCAGAAGAGGGCACTGTTAACCTAGATACCTGGGAAAAGGTAGGGAAACAGCTAAAAACTTGTCCTTTGGTTTATAGCTTTCCAATTTTATTAAACACTTAATAAATATATTGGCATTTATATATATTCAATATATATATTAAACAAATATATAGATATTTGATATTCATATATACAAAAATGTAAATGCATTTACATTTTCTAAATGTATTTGATGTATATATAAAGTATTACTTTATGTATAATAGTATACATAGTATATTTATCTATGGGTTAGTAGATGTATACTAAAAAATTTTATGCTTGGTATTATATAATATATATATAATTAATACCATTATATATAATAATCCATTATATACGTTATACATACTTACACAACATATATGTTAAATATCTTATACATAACAACATATATGTATATGGGTGTATATATAACATGTATTTTATACGTTGTATATGTATATATATATACATATATGTTATATATATAAACATTATATGTATTTATATGTGTATGTATGGGTATCAGATCAGATCAGTCGCTCAGTCGTGTCTGACTCTTTGCGACCCCATGGACCGCAGCATGCCAGGCCTCCCTGTCCATCACCAACTCCCAGAATTTAATCAAACTCATGTCCATTGAGTCGGTGATGCCATCCAACCATCTCATCCTCTGTTGTCCCCTTCTCCTCCTGCCTTCAATCTTTCCCAGCATCAGAGTCTTTTCAAATGAGTCAGTTCTTCACAGCAGATGGCCAAAGTATTAGAGTTTCAGCTTCAACATCAGTCCCTCCAATGAGCACTCAGGACTGATCTCCTTTAGGGTGGACTGGTTGGATCTCATCACAGTCCAAGAGACTCTCAAGAGTCTTCTCAAGACCACAGTTCAAAAGCATCAATTCTTCGGCACTCAGCTTTCTTTATAGTCCAACTCTCACATCCATACATGACTACTGGAAAAACCATAGCCTTGACTAGATGGACCTTTGTTGACAAATTAATGTCTCTGCTTTTTTTTAAATAAATTTATTTATTTTAATTGGAGGATAATTACTTTACAATATTGTATTGGTTTTGCCATACATTGACATGAATCCACTCTGGGTGTACATGTGTTCCCCATCCTGAACGCCCCTCCCTCCTCCCTCCCCGTCCCATCCCTCTGGGTCATCCCAGTACACCAGCGAGAATACAGGGGACAACCCTGGTGGTACAGTGGATAAGAGTCTGCCTGCCAATGCATGGGATGTGGGTTCAATCTCTGCTCTGAGAGGATTCTACAGGCCGCAAGGCAACTAAACCTGTGTGCAACAATTACTGAAGCCCTAATGCTCTAGGGCCCAAGAGCCACAACTACTGGGCCTGAGTGCTGCAACCACTGAAGCCTGTGCACCTAGAGTCCATGCTTCAGAACAAGCCACTACAATGACACGCCTGAGCACCACAACGAACAGTAGCCCCACTCACCACAACTAGAAAAAGCCTTTCCGGCAGCAACAAAGACTCAATGCCACCAATAAATAAATACATAAAAATCATTTTTTAAGTATAGTATAGTAAATTTCAATATATTTAAATAATACAGGAGGCTGAGTTATGTTTTAATTACAGACAAACAACAACTATATTTCTGGATAAGAATTTCCCATGCAATATAGGAGACATACTAAAATATTGTTCGTTATTTATTTAAAAATCAAATATATAAAGTTGCAGGATATAAAATTAACACAGAGAAATCCCTTGCATTCCTATACACTAACAATGAGAAAACAGAAA
This sequence comes from Bos grunniens, assembly GCF_055505025.1. Classification (NCBI taxonomy): domain Eukaryota; kingdom Metazoa; phylum Chordata; class Mammalia; order Artiodactyla; family Bovidae; genus Bos; species Bos grunniens. Next base: position 142,480,021 of record NC_141194.1, read on the forward strand.
GAGAAATTAAGGAAACAATTCCATTCACCATTGCAACGAAAAGAATAAAATACTTAGGAATATATCTACCTAAAGAAAAAAAAGACCTATATATATAAAACCATAAAACACTGGTGAAAGAAATCAAAGAGGACACAAATAGATGGAGAAATATACCATGTTCATGGGTTGGAAGAATCAAAATAGTGAAAATGAGTATACTACCCAAAGCAATCTATAGATTCAATGCAGTCCCTAACAAGGTACCAACGGTGTTTTCCACAGAGCTAGAACAAATACTTTCACAATTTGTATGGAAATACAAAAAACCTCAAATAGCCAAAGCAATCTTGAGAAAGAAGAATGGAACTGGAGGAATCAACCTGCCTGACTTCAGTCTCTACTACAAAGCCACAGTCTTCAGGACAGTATGGTACTGGCACAAAGGCAGAAATATAGATCAGTGGAACAAAATAGAAAGCCCAGAGATAAATCCACGCACCTGTGGACACCTTATCTTTGACAAAGGAGGCAAGAATATACAATGGAGAAAAGACAATCTCTTCAACAAGTGGTGCTGGGAAAACTGGTCAACCACTTGTAAAAGAATGAAACTAGAACACTTTCTAACACCATACACAAAAATAAACTCAAGGTGGGGCGGTCCTAAGATGGCGGAGGAATAGGACGGGGAGACCACTTTCTCCCCGACAAATTCATCAAAAGAACATTTAACGCTGAGTAAATTCCACAAAACAACTTCTGAATGCTGGCAGAGGACATCAGACACCCAGAAAAGCAGCCTATTGTCTTCAAAAGGAGGTAGGAAAAAATATAAAAGATAAAAAGAGAGACAAAAGAGGTAGGGACAGAGATCTGTCCTGGGAAGGGAGTCTTAAAAAAGTGAGAAGTTTCCAAACACCAGGAAACACTCTCACTGGCGAGTCTGTGACGAGCCTTGGAACCTCAGAGGGCAACATAACCGTGAAGGAGAAATAAATAAATAATTAAAACCCACAGAGTACGTGCCCAAAGGTAACTCCCAGCAGAGAAGCAGCGCAGCCGCCTGCATCCACCGCTAGCAAGTGGGGTCTGGGCAGGGAAGCGCGGGCTGCATTGCTTAGGGTAAGGACCAGGCCTGAATGCCCCGAGGGCAATCTGAGGGAACTAACTTGGGCTAGCAAACCAGATTGTGGGATAGCTACCCCGCAAAAAGCCCTAACCTAAGACACCGGCAGGCCCACTCACAGAACAAAGGACTGAGCAAAGCTAGCCAGCTGCAAACCGGCCCATCCCCCGCCGAAGACAGGCAGTCGGGGGCAGCCAGAGTCAGAAGGGGGCAGTCGCGGCCTCAGAGAGGCATCATCTACCAAACTGCAAGCAGGCTTCTTTGCTAATCAAGACTTCTTGGAATTCATCCGCCTGAGAAGGTGTGCCGGTTGTATACCCAGAAAACCGAGCGGCAGGGACAGGGGAGACGATAAGTCACAGAGACTGCACTCGCCAAACACCTGGTCACCTGTGCTGCTCAGACCTGGAAAGGGCACAAAACTCAGGCCCAACCGAGTCTGCGCCTTTGAGGAGTACCTGAATACCTGAACCTGAGCGTCTTAGACCTGGGAAGTGCATACAATCCAGGGCTGACCTCAGACAGTTCCTGGCAGAGTAACCTAGATCCTAAGCAGTGTAGACAGGGAAAGCACACATGCCATGAACGGGGGCAAACCCAGTGCAGCTGAAACATTGCAAGCACTCCCCACACACGCCAGTGTTACTTGTTTGCAGTGTCCCTCCCTCCCCACAGCACGACTGAACAAGTGAGCCTAAAAAAGTGTCCACCACTGCCCCCTTGTGACAGGGCGGAAATCAGACACTGAAGAGACCAGCAAACAGAAGAAGCTAAAACAGAGGGAACCACCTTGGAAGTGACAGATGGAGAAGTCTTGAGGTTACTGTAAGAATAAGACTGAAAACCAGAGGCAGGAGGCTTAAGTCCAAATCCTGAGAACACCAGAGAACTCCTGAATCCAGGGAACATTAATCGATAGGAGCTCATCCAACGCCTCCATACCTACACTGAAACCAAGCACCACCCAAGGGCCCACAAGTTCCAGAGCAAGACTTACCACACAAATTCTCCAGCAACACAGGAACATAGCCCTGAGCTTCAATATACAGGCTGCCCAAAGTCACTCCAAACCCATTGACATCTCATAACTCATTACTGGACACTTCATTGCACTCCAGAGAGAAGAAATCCAGCTCCACCCACCAGAACACCGACACAAGCTTCCTTAACCAGGAAACCTTGACAAGCCACCCATCCAACCCCACCCACAGTGAGGAAACTCCACAATAAAGAGAACTCCACAAACTGCCAGAATACAGAAAGGCCACCCCAAACACAGCAATATAAACAGGATGAAGAGACAGAGGAATACCCAGCAGGTAAAGGAACAGGATAAATGTCCACCAAACCAAACAAAAAAGGAAGAGACAGGGAATCTACCTGATAAAGAATTCTTAATAATGATAGTGAAAATGATCCAAAATCTTGAAAACAAAATGGAGTTACAGATAAATAGCCTGGAGACAAGGATTGAGAAGATGCAAGAAAGGTTTAACAAGGACCTAGAAGAAATAAAGAGTCAATATATCATTAATAATGCAATAAATGAGATAAAAAACACTCTGGATGGAACCAACAGTAAAATAGTGGAGGCAGAAGATAGGATAAGTGAGGTAGAAGATAGAATGGTAGAAATAAATGAAACAGAGAGGAAAAAGGGAAAACGAATTAAAAGAAATGAGGACAATCTCAGAGACCTCTGGGACAAAGTTAAATGCCCCAACATTCGAATCATAGGAGTTCCAGAAGAAGAAGACAAAAAGAAAGACCATGAAAAAATACCTGAGGAGATGATAGTTGAAAACTCCCCTAAAATGGGGAAGGAAATAATCACCCAAGTCCAAGAAACCCAGAGAGTCCCAAACAGGATAAACCCAAGGCAAAACACCCCAAGACACATATTAATCAAATTAACAAAGATCAAACACAAAGAACAAATATTAAAAGCATCAAGGGAAAAACAACAAATAACACACAAGGGGATTCCCATAAGGATAACAGCTGATCGTTCAATAGAAAATCTTCAGGCCAGAAGGGAACAGCAGGACATACTTAAAGTGATGAAAGAAAATAACCTACAGCCCAGATTACTGTACCCAGCAAGGATCTCATTCAAATATGAAGGAGAAATCAAAAGCTTTACAGACAAGCAAAAGCTGAGAGAATTCAGCACCACCAAACCAGCTCTCCAACAAATGTTAAAGGATATTCTCTAGACAGGAAACACAGAAAGGCTGTATAAACTTGAACCCAAAACAATAAAGTAAGTAAATGGCAATGGGATCATACTTATCAATAATTACCTTAAATGTAAATGGGTTGAATGCCCCAACCAAAAGACAAAGACTGGCTGAATGGATACAAAAACAAGACCCCTACATATGTTGTCTACAAGAGACCCACCTCGAAATAAGGGACACATACAGACTGAAAGTGAAGGGCTGGAAAAGGATATTTCGTGCAAATATAGACCAAAAGAAAGCAAGAGGAGCAATACTCATATCAGATAAAATAGACTTTAAAACAAAGGCTGTGGAAAGAGACAAACATGGACACTACATAATGATCAAAGGATTAATCCAAGAAGAAGATATAACAATTATAAATATATATGCACCCAACATAAGAGCACCACAATATGTAAGAAAAATGCTAACAAGTATAAAAGGGGAAAAAACTGTGAAAAACAACGCTCCACACACCAACCCTTACTCTTTTTTTTAAAAAATAAGGACCAGCATTGTGGATTTTCTAAAAGTCATAAATTATTTTGATATTTTTAAGTAATGCAATAACCACATGTTTAATATGAATAAAATATGACTAAAAAATAAAAATAAATAAAAGGGGAAAAAAACAATAACACAATAATAGTGGGAGAATTTAAAAGCCCACTCACACCTATGGATAGATCAACTAAACAGAAAATTAACAAGGAAACACAAACTTTAAATGATACAATAGACCAGTTAGACCTAATTGATATCTATAGGACATTTCACCCCAAAACAATGAATTTCACCTTTTTCTCAAGTGCACACGGAACCTTCTCCAGGATAGATCACATCCTGGGCAATAAATCTAGCCTTGGTAAATTCAAAAAAATTGAAATCATTCCAAGCATCTTTTCTGACCACAATGCAGTAAGATTAGATGTCAATTACAGGAGAAAAACTAGTAAAAATTCCAACATATGGAGGCTGAACAACACGCTGCTGAATAACCAACAAATCACAGAAGAAATAAAAAAAAATCAAAATATGCATAGAAATGAATGAAAATGAAAACACAACAACCCAAAACCTGTGGGACACTGTAAAAGGAGTGCTAAGGGGAAGGTTCATAGCAATACAGGCATACCTCAAGAAACAAGAAAAAAGTCAAACAAATAACCTAACTCTACACCTAAAGCAACTAGAAAAGGAAGAAATGAAGAACCCCAAGGTTAGTAGAAGAAAGAAATCTTAAAAGAAATCTTAAAAAAATCTTAAAAAAATCAATGCAAAAGAAACAAAAGAGACCATAGCAAAAATCAACAAAGCCAAAAGCTGGTTCTTTGAAAGGATAAATAAAATTGACAAACCATTAGCCAGACTCATCAAGAAACAAAGGGAGAAAGAAAAAAGAAACGGAGAAAAATCAAATCAATAAAATTAGAAATGAAAATGGAGAGATCACAACAGACAACACAGAAATACAAAGGATCTTAAGAGACTACTATCAGCAATCATATGCCAATAAAATGGACAACTTGGAAGAAATGGACAAATTCTTAGAAAAGTACAACTTTCCAAAACTGAACCAGGAAGAAATAGAAAATCTTAAGAGACCCATCACAACCACGGAAATAGAAACTGTAATCAGAAATCTTCCAGCAAACAAAAGCCCAGGTCCAGACGGCTTCACAGCTGAATTCTACCAAAAATTTAGAGAAGAGTTAACACCTATTCTACTCAAACTCTTCCAGAAAATTGCAGAGGAAGGTAAACTTCCAAACTCATTCAATGAGGCCACCATCACCCTAATACCAAAACCTGACAAAGGTACCACAAAAAAAGGAAACTACAGGCCAATATCACTGATGAACATAGATGCAAAAATCCTTAACAAAATTCTAGCAATCAGAATCCAACAACACATTAAAAAGATCACACATCATGACCAAGTGGGCTTTATCCCAGGGATGCAAGGATTCTTCAATATCTGCAAACCAATCAATGTAATACAATACATTAAAAAATTGAAAAATAAAAGCCATGTGATAATCTCAATAGATGCAGAGAAAGCCTTTGACAAAATTCAACATCCATTTATGAAAAAACCCTCCAGAAAACAGGAATAGAAGGAACATACCTCAACATAACAAAAGCTATATATCACAAACGCACAGCAAACATTTTCCTCAATGGTGAAAAATAGATAGCATTTCCCCTAAACACAGGAACAAGACAAGGGTGCCCACTCTCACCACTACTATTCAACATAGTTTTCAAAGATTTGGCCACAGCAATCAGAGAGAAAAAGAAATAAAAGGAATCCACACTGGAAAAGAAGAAGTAAAACTCTCACTGTTTGCAGAGGACATGATCCTTTACATAGAAGACCCTAAAGACTCCATCAGAAAATTACTAGAGCTAATCAATGAATATAGTAAAGTTTCAGGATACAAAATCAACACACAGAAGTCCCTTGCATTCCTATACACTAATAATGAGAAAATAGAAAGAGAAATTAAGGAAACAATTCCATTCACCATTTCAATGAAAAGAATAAAATACTTAGGAATATATCTACCTAAAGAAACAAAAGACCTATATATAGAAAACTATAAAACACTGATGAAAGAAATCAAAGAAGACACAAATAGATGCAGAAATATACCGTGTTCATGGATCAGAAGAATCAATATACTGAAAATGAGTATATTTCCCAAGGCAATCTATAGAGTCAATGCAATCCCTATCAAGCTACCAACGGTATTTTTCAGAGACCTATAACAAATAATTTCACAATTTGTATGGAAATACAAAAAAGCTCAAATAGCATCAGCAATCATGAGAAAGAAGAATGGAACTGGAGGAATCAACCTGACTTCAGTCTCTACTACAAAGCCACAGTCATCAAGACAGTATGGTACTGGAACAAAGACAGAAATATACATCAATGGAACAAAATAGCCCAGAGATAAATCCACGAACCTATGGACACCTTAACTTTCATAAAGGAGGCAAGAATATACAATTAAGAAAAGACAATCTCTGTAACAAGTGGTTCTGGGAAAACTGGTAAACCAATTGTAAAAGAATGAAACTAGAACACTTTCTAACACCATGAACAAAAATAAACTCAAAATGGATTAAAGATCTAAAGGTAAGACCAGAAACTATAAAGCTCCCAGAGGAGAACATAGGAAAAACACTCTCCGATAAAATCACAGCAGGATCCTCTATGACACATCACCCAGAATATTGGAAATAAAAGCAAAAATAAACAAATGGGACCTAATTAAAATTAAAACCTTCTGCACAACAAAGGATACTATAAGAAAGGTGAGAGACAGCCTTCAGAATGGGAGAAAATAATAGCAAATGAAGAAACTGACAGAGAATTAACCTAAAAAATAAACAAGCAACTCCTGCAGCTCAATTCCACAAAAATAAATGACCCAATCAAAAAATGGGCCAAAGAACTAAACAAATATATTCCCAGAAAAGACATACAGATGGCTAAGAAACACATGAAAAAATGCTCAACATCATTCATAATCAGAGAAATGTAAATCAAAACCACAATAAGGTACCATTTCATGCCAGTCAGAATGGCTGCTATCCAAAAGTCTACAAGCAATAAATGCTGGAGAGGGTGCAGAGAAAAGGGAACCCTCCTGCACTGTTGGTGGGAATGCAAACTAGTACAGCCACCATGGAGAACAGTGTGGAGATTCCTTAAAACACTGGAAATAGAACTGCCATACGACCCAGCAATGCCACTTCTGGGCAGACACACCGAGGAAACCAGAATTGAAAGAGACACGTGTACCCCAATGTTCATCACAGCACTGTTTACAATAGACAGGACATGGAAGGATCCTAGATGTCCATCAGCAGACGAATGGATAAGAAAGCTCTGGTACATATACACAATGGAGTATTGCTCAGCCATTAAAAAGAATACATTTGAATCAGTTCTAATGAGGTGGATGAAACTGGAGCCTATTATACAGACTGAAGTAAGCCAGAAAGAAAAAGACAAATACAGTATGCTGCTAAGTCACTTCAGTCGTATCCGACTCTGTGCGACTCCATGGACGGCAGCCCAACAGGCTCCCCCGTTCCTGGGGTTCTCCAGGCAAGAACACTGGAGTGGGTTGCCATTTCCTTCTCCAATGCATGAAAGTGAAAAGTGAAAGTGAAGTCGCTCAGTTGTGTCCGACCGTCAGCGACCCCATGGACTGCAGCCTTCCAGGCTCCTCCGTCCATGGGATTTTCCAGGCAAGAGTACTGGAGTGTGTTGCCATTGCCTTCTCCAAAATACAGTATAATAACACATAAATATGCAATTTAGAAAGATGGTAACGATAACCCTATATGCGAGACAGCAAAAGAGACACAGATGTAAAGAACAGTCTTTTGGACTCTGTGAGAGAGGGTGAGTGTGGGATGATTTGGGAGCATGGCATTGAAACATGTATATTATCATATGTGAAATGAATCACCAGTCCAGGTTCAATGCATGATACAGGATGTTCGGCGCTGGTGCACCCGCATGACCCAGAGGGATGGGATGGGGAGGCAGGTGGGAGGGGGTTTCAGAATGGGGAACACATGTACACCCAGAGCGGATTCATGTCAATGTATGGCAAAACCAATCCAATATTGTAAAGTAATTAGCCTCCAATTAAAATAAATAAATTTATATTAAAAAATCGAAAATAAACTCACAATGCATTAAAGATCTAAACGTAAGACCAGAAACTATAAAACTCCTAGAGGAGAACATAGGCAAAACACTCTCCCACATAAATCACAGCAGGATCCTCTATGACCCACCTCTCAGAATATTAGAAATAAAGGCAAAAATAAACAAACGGGACCTAACTAAAATTAAAAGCTTCTGCACAACAAAGCAAACTGTAAGCAAGTAATAGCACATTCCTCCAAGAAAAACAAAGATTTTAGGCATGACAATTTTCAGTTTGGGAGTCTTAAGTAGGTGTTTAGTTGTTTATAGCTCTCTCCAGTGACATATTTACATAGGTACCACTAATTACCTACGTTTAAATAATTTCTTCCAGAAGAAATATTAATTAAAGAATGTTTTCAACATCCTGACTTCAAGTAGGTTTCTAGTTGTCTCTAGTTATTCCTAGATAGGTAGTTACCTAGGTGCCACAAATTGTCTATAGTCCTAACTTATTTGCCCTATTAGAAATATGATTTTGGCTTCGACGAAAATGGGTTTTCCAGCTTCCTGCCTTCACCTACTTAGTCTAGCTACAGGTAGTTATCTCTATAGAAATCTCACGTAGGTGAGTTTATTTAGAGGGCTGCATCCACATTACAAAAAGCTGTCACACGACCTGAATTGTAACGGGTATCCTAGCTAGGCTAAGGAACACCAGGATCATAACCGTTAGAGGTTTCTCAGGTTATAACTAACCCCAAGCCCAAACTGTTCATTGTAGGTGAGGTGAGTAGGGTGGAGAACAAGAGTTCTGGAAGATGGTCCCAAACAAAGGAAGAGAGACAAGGGGAAAGAGGAGGGTGAGAAGGGGAAAGGTGGGCGCCAAGGAGGGGGCTGCTGCTGCTGCTGCTAAGTCACTTCAGTCGTGTCCGACTCTGTGCGACCCCATAGATGGCAGCCCACCAGGCTACCAGGCTCCCCCGTCCCTGGGATTCTCCAGGCAAGAACACTAGAGTGGGTTGCCATTTCCTTCTCCAATGCATGAAAGTGAAAGTGGAAAAGGGAGGGCCACGTGCAGTGTTCTACATTTGCCCTCTGACGTAGGTTAGTACAACTTTCGATTACTTGTTGCATTTGCAAGAACAGGCTGGATTTCTCGCAGCAGGCCTCCGAGCACACTGTGTGCTCTGCAAATACAGCCCCAAGTTCCTGCCCCCCAGTACCCCCCAGGGAACGAGACAGGCTCTGCTTTTAGTGCCTTATTGCAAAAACCCAGCAAGTAGTCTCACACCTAATCTTTCCGTCTGAATCACTAGCCCGTTTCGTGGACCTTGAGAGCGAATGGAACAGAATCACAGTCCCATCCATTAATTACCAACTTCTCAGAGGGGAGTCATGATCAGAGCTCACGCGACAAGGGGGGACGACTGTCGTCTCAGCCGGCTGGGGTTGCTGGGGCCCCACGGTTTCTCCGGTCTCATCTCTGCGTCTCCCGCTCCTGGGGCGGGGGGCGGGGGGGAGGGCGCAGGGAGTGGGGCAAGGGGAGGGGGGCGGGGGGGATGGGGCAGGGCGGGGAGCGGGTTGGGGAGGAACTAATGGCAGCAAGCCTGAGCCCATCGAGGGCCAGGTGGAGAGATGTTCTCCCAACATTTCTCCCAGGCTCCCTGCACGCCTCATTGAGGTCTCATTCCCAACCCCCTCTCCCGTCCCAACTCAGCTCGCAAATCAGGAGAAGCCCCTAGTTCAGGACTTTACAATATTGTAAAGTAGTTAGCCTCCAATTAAAATAAATCAATTTATATTAAAAAAATAAACTCAAAATGAATTAAAGATCTAAATGTAAGATTGGAAACTATAAAACTCCTAGAGTAGAACATAGGCAAAACACTCTCCCACATAAATCATAGCAGGATCCTCTATGACCCACCTCCCAGAATATTGGAAATAAAAGCAAAAATAAACAAATGGGACCTAATTAAAATTAAAACCTTCTGCACAACAAAGGAAACTATAAGCAAGGTGAAAAGACAGCCTTCAGAATGGGAGAAAATAATAGTAAATGAAGCAACTGACAAAACATTAACCTCAAAAATATACAAGCAATGCCTGCAGCTCAATTCCAGAAAAATAAACGACCCAATCAAAAAATGGGCCAAAGAACTAAACAGACATTTCCACAAAGAAGACACACACATGCCTAACAAACCATGAAAAGATGCTCAACATCACTCATTATCAGAGAAACACAAATCAAAACCACAATGAGGTACCATTTCATGCCAGTCAGAATGGCTGCTATCCAAAAGTCTACAAGCAAAAAATGCTGGAGAGGGTGTGGAGAAAAGGGAACCCTCCTACACTGTTGGTGGGAATGCAAACTAGTACAGCCACCATGGAGAACAGTGTGGAGATTCCTTAAAACACTGGAAATAGAACTGCCATACGACCCAGCAATGCCACTTCTGGGCAGACACACCGAGGAAACCAGAATTGAAAGAGACAGGTGTACCCCAATGTTCATCGCAGCACTATTTATAATAGCCAGGACATGGAAGCAACCTAGATGTCCATCAGCAGATGAATGGATAAGAAAGCTGTGGTACATATACACAATGGGGTATTACTCAGCCATTAAAAAGAATGCATTTGAATCAGTTCTAGTGAGTTGGATGAAACTGGAGCCTATTATACAGACTGAAGTAAGCCAGAGAGAAAAAGACAAATACAGTATAATAACACATAAATATGCAATTTAGAAAGATGGTAACAATAACCCTGTATGCAAGACAGCAAAAGAGACACAGATGTAAAGAACAGTCTTTTGGACTCTGTGAGAGAGGGTGAGCGTGGGATGATTTGGGAACATGGCATTGAAACATGTATATTATCATATGTGAAATGAATCACCAGTCCAGGTTCGATGCATGATACAGGATGTTCGGCGCTGGTGCACCGGGATGACCCAGAGGGATTGTATGCGGAGGGAGGTGGGAAGGGTGTTCAGGATGGGGAACACATGTATACCCAGGGCAGATTCATGTCAATGTATGGCAAAACCAATCCAATATTGTAAAGTAATTAGCCTCCAATTAAAATAAATAAATTTATATTAAAAAATCAAAGTGAAGAGAAATGAAATGAAGTCGCTCAGTCGTGTCTGAATCTTTGCAACTCCATGGATGCCAGGCTCCTCCCTCCATGGGATTTTCTAGGCAAGAGTACTGGAGTGGGTTGCCATTTCCTTCTCCAGGGAACTTCCCAACCCAGGGATCGAACCCAGGTCTCCCACATTGTATACAGACACTTTACTATCTGAGCCACCATGGAAGTAAAAAAAAATCAAAAATAAACTCAAGATGGATTAAAGGTCTAAACATAAGACCAGAAACTATAAAACTGCTAGAGGAGAACATAGGCAAAACACTCTCAAACATAAACCACAGCAGGATCCTCTATGACCCACCTCCCAGAATATTGGAAATAAAGGCAAAAATAAACAAATGGGACCTAATTAAAATTAAAACCTTCTGCACAACAAAGGAAACTATAAGCAAGGTGAAAAGACAGCTTTCAGAATGGGGGAAAATAATAGAAAATGAAGCAACTGACAAAACATTAACCTCAAAAATATACAAGCAATGCCTGCAGCTCAATTCCAGAAAAATAAACGACCCAATCAAAAAATGGGCCAAAGAACTAAACAGACATTTCTGCAAGAAGACATACACATGCCTAACAAACCATGAAAAGGTGCTGAACATCACTCATTATCAGAGAAAAGCAAATCAAAACCACAATGAGGTACCATTTCACACCAGTCAGAATGACTGCTATCCAAAAGTCTACAAGCAAAAAATGCTGGAGAGGGTGTGGAGAAACTGGAACCCTCTTACACAGTCGGTGGGAATGCAAACTAGTACAGCCACCATGGAGAACAGTGTGGACATTCCTCAAAAAACTGGAAATAGTACTGCTGTACAACCCAGCAATCCCACTTCTGGGCATACACACCAAGGAAACCAGAATTGAAACAGACACGTGTACCTCAATGTTCATCTCAGCACTGTTTATAATAGCCAGGACATGGAAGTAAGCTAGATGTCTATCACCAGACTAATGGATAAGAAAGCTGTAGTTCACATACACAATGGAGTATTACTCAGCCATTAAAATGAATACATTTGAATCAGTTCTAATGAGGTGGATGAAACTGTGGAGCCTATTATACAGACTGAAGTAAGCCAGAAAGAAAAACACCAATACAGTATACTAACACATATATATGGAATTTAGAAAGATAATAACAATAACTCTGTGTGCGAGACAGCAAAAGAGACACAGATGTAAAGAACAGTCTTTCAACTCTGTGGGAGAGGGCGAGGGTGGGATGATTTGGGAGAATGGCATTGAGACATGTATATTGTCATATGTAAAATGAATCACCACTCCATGTTTGATGCATGAGACAGGGTGCTCGGGGCTGGTGCACTGGGATGACCCAGCGGGATGGGTTGGGGAGGTTGGTGGGAGGTTTGTTCAGGATTGGGAACACATGTATACCTCGGCCACATTCATGTCAATGTATGGCAAAACCAATAGAATATTGTAAAGTAAAATAAGTAATTAATTAAATTTAAAAAAATAATCAACATGGACATACTGTATATCTCAATGGACTCTACTCAATAGTATATAATATTTTATATGGGAAAAGAGTTTGAGAAAGAGTGGCTGTATGTATAACTGATTCACTGTGCTAAACATATGAAACTAACACAGCATTGTAAATCAACTATATTCCAATATAAAATAAAAACAGAAAACCAAGATGAAAAAAAAAATTCAAATATAAGCTAGGGTTCTGCATTTTATCTGCCAATGCAAATTTCCCATTTTTCAAAATCAACAAGATTAAAATGTTGATGCAATTTTAAAATTTCAAATTTCTGTACATTTGTTCTTTTATGTAATGCTTCGTTTTAGTCATAAAATTATGATTGGCATTTTGAAAATTCAAGGGATTCATAAAAGTCCAAAGTAAAAAGAACACAGTTACTCATATGTCATGAAGATGAAATAATCAGTGCTGATGATATTGGTGAACCTTCCCTCTGACATCCCTGTACACACAAAGATGAAGAAGAAAGGGTGAATGGGTTGTGTATGCTGCAGGAGAATCTATTAAGACTGGAATTATACCACATACAAAATAAAGAGTATTATATTTAAATTCTACTTCATTTAACAGAAGAAAAAGAAGCAAAGGAGATGGAAAGAACTACTGAACTTCAGGAAAATGTTCTTGACCACATGAGGGACCAAACGGGATTCATAAAATTCCCTTTTTCTTCTCCAGCCTGTTGTTACCTCATCCCTGATGCATAATGTTTCTTAAAACTCTCCCAAGATGCATGGTTATCATTAATAACAGCTACAAGATGTGCCAGCAAGTATGACCATGTCAGTGGGACCTGGTTCATTACCATGAGACTTCCTGTCCTGGCCACTCATGATGTCTTAGTCCTCACTGGTCATAAATTTAAGATCAGAACTAGGTAAGCAGAGTGAAGTATCAACTTAGAGAAACTCCCAGGCAGGGAGTCCAAAGAGAGGAGAGACCAAAGCATGTCTGGGAGCAGGACTTACAATGAGAAATAACAGAGCAGAACAGTGGCATCCACGATTGTTAGCTTTAGGTGTGTTTTCAGTTATATTCTTGTGCTCTAGAAAAATGAAAACTGATTTAATGTTAGCTTCTCAGGCAAAGATGGCAAATTGGCAACTGCAGCCCAAATCTATTCTGCAGACCTATTTTGGCTAGCCAGCACACTTTTCAAGAAAATATATTTCAGTTAGTTGCCAACACTTTAAAAATGGAAGGATTCATATAAACATTTTGAGGGACAATTCTGGTGATCCAATGGTTGAGACTCTGCTCTTCTAATGCAGAGGGCTCGAGTTCAATCTCTGGTCAGGGAGCTAAGAGCTCACATGCCATGTGGCTCAGCCAAAAAAATGAAAAAAAAAAACTATTAAAATTTTTAAAATTTAGGGCCAATCTTGAAAAACTGGAAAATACGGCAGTCCTGGCCCAACATTCCTGCCCAGCAACACTGAGCTGGCGCTATCTACTGACCACCTTCTTTGGAAACAGTCTTCTCTAATTTGCCAGTCCCCATGCTCCTTGCTGTTATATTAATAGTACCAGCCTGGCTTTGTCAGCATTTGAGTCTGTAACTCTGATCATTCAAAAACATGGTTTTTTATTATGCAAAATGTTGAACATATGTAAAAGCAGAAAGAATCTTAGGATGAATTCCAAGTACTCATCACTTGGTGTCAACAATTATTTATAGCCAATGTTGTTTCATCAACACCTTAATCAATTCTCCAACACATTTGCATCTGCCATGGAATTATTTAAAGGCAAATCTAGACATCACATCATCTCATCTGTAAATATTTCAGTGTGTGTCTCTGAAAGAACCAGAATGTGTGATTCCTAATTGGGCCTCTTTCCATTTTGCCACCTATTCCACAGGTAATACACTGAGGGGATGAGGATATATTACGGAGTAACAGTAATGAACATTTCCGAGGGCTTCTTCTGTGGCTAGACATTGTGCTATGTACTTGTGTACATTATGTCATTTATTCCTCTCTTCAATTCTATGATAAAGATATCACTATTACTCCTATCTTATAGTCTCCACACAGAAGTTCTCCCTCATATATATGCATACATATACCTATGCACATATTTATTTATATATATATGAGACATTTATATGTTACTTATAAATTATCCATATATATATATTTAATTGTATACATAGACTAGAAGAAGTGATTCAGTTCTATTTTTTTTTCCTTTAGAATATCGTGTTCCCTGTGGCAATAGCAAATTTCCAGAAGTTGGAGTTTACATATACCACTTTTCACTCACAAAGACCCAAAATTCGAAACTTATTCTCCAAACATGGAAAAGGTAGCAAAAACACACAATTTCAGAATGTCTATGACAAAGGTGTGCAAGTCCGGAAGCAGGTTTTAGAATGGCTGCCTCAACAATTTCTTCAAGTTTACTGACCTATATTCTGGCTTCACGCACACACATGCATCTTGCAAATTCCTTTCTGAGGGAAGAAAACCACAAATATCCAGTGTTTGAAGTTGTAGATGAAATGAAATACACCATGTTCCATTCATGCTTGCTTTTTGGGGGGTGGGAAGCAAAGCAAGACCTTAGTTCCCAGACCAGGGATTGAATCCAGCCGGCCCCCTGCAGTAGAAGCACAAAGTCCTAACCACCAGACCCCCAGGGAAATCCTCATGCTTACTTTCAAATATCTATCCCACAACTCTTCACCCCCACTACACTGTTCCATAATATCCAGATTGTGGCCTTGCTTTAGTAATGTTTTTCTCTCCACATTAAATTTCAAGGAACCCGGGACTTCCCTGGCAGCCCAGTGGTTAAGATTCCACGCTTCCACTGCAGGGGGCAGGGGTCTGATCACTGGGCGGGGAACTAAAGATCCCACATAAATAAATAAATTTCAGGGACCCCAAAACTCAGGATTCCAGATAAATGATATTTTGGTTTGTTGTATCACAGCATTGTAAATCAACTATACTTCAGTAAAAAATTTTCAAAAAATAAAGAAAATGAGGATAATGATATCTGCTGAGAAAAACACTTTTGCAATTTTTTAAATCAAAAATATTATGAACAAATTATCAAAATTTTAAATCAGGACAGGATCTGACCCTTCACTGGACAACTGGCCACGCCTTACTCTCCTCACCCTGATCAGGACCTTGGTTTGAATCAGACACTGTTTACAAAAATTTAGCATCAAGCCAAAGTTTGGCCACTTGATTCATTGTAATGCTGCGTGAAAATATCTACCCTGGTGCCAGGAAGAATGGCCTCCACTCTGGTGCCCAAGGACAATTTTTTATATAAAATTTACATAATTTATTTAAAATATTTTAAAATTCTTTTGAGGCTGACAAGATTTATTAAAGACATTCTCTTTAAAGCATTTCTTGGGAATTCCCTGGCGGTTAGGATTCCACACTGTCATTGCAGAGGGCCTAGGTTCAGTCCCCGGTGGGGGAACTAAGATCCCACAAGCTGGACGGTGCAGCCCCAAAATTAAACGGATATGCACTTCTTATCAGTGGCCTTAAGAGCCCCTAGTTGGCCTTTGGCTCAGAAAGGGACGAAAGAGGCTCCAGGAGAAAGAATGAGGCTTGGGCCCTGCCAGTGCTCCCCGGAAGGTGGGCACCGTCTGAGTGGACCACTTACCTTGAAACTTGTCCAAGCGGGTTGTAAAACGCTCTTCCGCTCCTGTTGTTGCAATGGAATGTAAGTGGCGCAGTAGAGGGACTGCTGCCTGTCCCCAGGCTCCGTGGGCTTCAACCCAGCGCCCTCAGGGTGCTCTTTGTCCGTGGGGCCAGGAGCTCCTGCACTGTTTGAGGCGGTTGCGGCTGCTCTTAGATTTGGACTGTATTTCTGTCGTCTCGTTTTTCCTGCAGATCGCTGGATTACAGGAGGAACTGCATCTGGAAAGGAGGAAAGGCACCTAGATCAGGGCACTGGATGCTAGGGTTCAAGGGCAGGAGCAGGCATGCGAGCCCGGAACTGAGAGCAGCAGAGGCAGGAGCTCTGCATCCTGTCTCCTCCCTGCCCTAGGGAAAGGTCGTTTCCTGGAGTTCTGTAAAGTGCAGGTCACCATCCAGGCACTGACCATGCACTTCTTCCCAGTGCTCCGGGACTCCCATCCGATTTCATTACGGCTGCACTGGCCGGGAGTTCCCTGTGCTCAGGGCTGTGGATGGGGGCTCCGTGCTGAGTTCTCAGGAAATGCCTGGTCACATCTAGAGGTGTAAGCAGAAGCCAAGTGGGGGTCTCTTGGGGTGTTTGGTCTCAGTTGACAGAGTGTCAACCTCAGGTTCAGCCTCAGGCTTATATGTTTATAAAGAATTGTATATTATTTTACACCATGCTCACCTGTTCATATACTAGTATTGTTACACAAGCAAAAAGTAAACTTCTATCTTACTTGCATCTTATAAATTTTCAGATCTGTTACAGCAATTAGCTGACATTAAATAATGTAAACTTTTTTAAAAGAATTTTATTTTATATAATATAAATATAATTCATATATAAATATTTAAGTGAAAGTCACTCAGTCATGTCTGACTCTTTGTGACCCCATGGACTGTAGCCCTCCAGGCTCCTCCGTCCATGGAATTTTCCAGCCTAGAATACTAGAGTGGGTTGCCATTCCCTTCTCCAGGGGGATCTTCCCCACTCAGGGATTGAACCGAGGCCTCTGGCATTGCAGGCAGATTCTTTACTGTCTGAGCCACCAGGGAAGCCCCACAGTATGGGACACGTGCTAGGAGCAGCACTCAGCCACTCTCTATTACATCCAAACATTATTTTATAACTTATCAACAACTTAGTGTTGTTGTTATTTAGTCTCTCAGTCGTGTCTGACTCTTTGTGACCCCATGGACTGTATCCCTCCAGGCTCCTCTGGCCATAGGATTTCCCAGGCAAGAATACTGGGGTGGATTACATTCCCTTCCCCAGGAGATCTTCCCCACCCAGGAATCAAACCCGGGTCTCCTGCACTGCAGGTGGATTCTTTACCATAGTTATATAATTATTGAACCATTTAAATATATATGTTTTCAATGTCTATATAAATCAAAGGTTCGTCTAGTCAAGGCTATGGTTTTTCCTGTGATCATGTATGGATGTGAGAGTTGGACTTTGAAGAAGGCTGAGCACCGAAGAATTGATGCTTTTGAACTGTGGTGTTGGAGCAGACTCTTGAGGGTCCCTTGGACTGCAAGGAGATCCAACCAGTCCATTCTGAAGGAGATAAGCCCTGGGATTTCTTTGGAAGGAATGATACTAAAGCTGAAACTCCAGTACTTTGGCCACCTCATGCGAAGAGTTGACTCATTGGAAAAGACTCTGATGCTGGGAGGGATTGGGGGCAGGAGGAGAAGGGGACAACAGAGGATGAGATGGCTGGATGGCATCACTGACTCGATGGACATGAGTCTGAGTGAACTCCGGGAGTTGGTGATAGACAGGGAGGCCTGGCGTGCTGCGATTCATGGAGTCGCAAAGAGTCAGACACGATTGAGAGACTGATCTGATAAATTAAAATATAAATATAAAATATGGTTTATTGATATAATTTCATTTTATAAATATTTTATACATTATTTATATATATTTATAAAATATAATTTTTATTATATAAAATATAATTTGAGACTGACAAGATTTATTAACAACATTCTCTTTATAACACTTCTTATCAATGCACTATATATATATATATATATATATATATATATATATATAGGGCTTCCCAGGTGGCTCAGTGGTAAAGAGTCCTCCTGCCAATGTAGGAGACACAGGTTCCATCTGTGGGTCAGGAAGATCCCCTGGAGGAGGAAAATGGCTCCAGTATTCTTTCCTGGAGAGTCCCATGGACGGAGGAACCTTGCAGGCTACAGTCCATAGAGGTTACTAAGAGTCATACACGACTGAGCGACTGAGCACACGTGCACAAAATTTTACAAAGCCATCAAAAGGTTTCTGATCCACGAAGTCCTGAGTTTAGAAAGCAGAAGGGTGTATGGGGCGGTGTGTGCATGTGCACTGAATGGGGCTCTGAATGAATGTTGGAGCTTAGACTTGGTGGGGTCTCTGCCCAGAAAAAGGAGCTCTATTTGATTTTACAAGCCGATTTGGGCACACAGAGGAAACAGGAGAAGATTTCAATCTAGTCTTGGAGAAGTTTGGAGGTGAATTTCAACCCAGCTCTCCATACCTTGCAGCCAGTAATCCTAAAGAAAGGTGAAAGTGTTAGTCTCTCAGTCGTGTCCAACTCTTTGTGACCGCATGGACTGTAGCCCACCAGAATCCTCTGTCCATGGGATTTTCCAGACAAGAATACTGGAGTGGGTTACCATTCCCTTCTCCAGGAGGATCTTCCCCACCGAGGGATCAAACCCAGGTCTCCTGCATTATAGGCAGATTCTTTACCACCTGAGCCACGAGGGAAGCCCCAGTAATCCTAAAAGAGATAGTAATTCAATAGAAATGATTTGTTGGAGACTGCTTGCTTTGAATATTTGCAGTGATGCTGAAATCAAAGCCCTCATGCTACCTGGAGCTTTGAGAGCAGGATCTTGGGGCAGGGTTTGTCCAGCACTCTGGGTGCTCAGATGTACTCTGCCAGAAACCAAATGCACCCCTTGAAAAAGTCCAAGTGCCCAGAGTTTTGGTGATGAATCCATATCAGAGTACAAGTGTAGACCCCTGCCCAGTGCTTAGTATCCCCAAGAATGCTTACATGGGGTCCTTCCCAATTAATGCTATAATGAAGAAAAATGATTTAATATTTGGAAAGCATTTAGAACAATGCCTTATGCATAGTAAGCACTACCCAAGTGTTAAAGAAATATATGTGAAATGAAAATTTTGTGCCCATTTTCAAAGATTTATCACTTTCGACAAAAGTTATTTTAGTGGTGTATATGGGACAGTGTTAATAGGATTATACAAAAGGCAATAGTTTGCTGTGACCCTAGATGGATAGAATTGTGGAATTTCAAGTCCACCTGGACAATTCCTAAGAACTAATCTTGTGTATTTAACTTATATGCAGAGTACATCATGAGAAATGCTGGGCTGGAGGAAGCACAAGCTGGAATCAAGATTGCCGGGAGAAATATCAATAACCTCAGATATGCAGATGACACCACCCTTATGGCAGAAAGTGAAGAAGAACTAAAGAACCTCTTGATGAAAGTGGAAGAGGAGAGTGAAAAATTGGCTTAAAACTCAACATTCAGAAAACTAAGATCATGGCATCTGGTCCCATCACTTCATGGGAAATAGATGAGGAAACAGTGGAAACAGTGGCTGACTTTATTTTTCTGGGCTCCAAAATCACTGCAGATGGTGATTGCAGCCATGAAATTAAAAGACGCTTACTCCTTGGAAGGAAAGTTATGACCAACCTACACAGCATATTAAAAAGCAGAGACATTACTTTGCCAACAAAGGTCTGTCTAGTCAAGCTTATGGTTTTTCCAGTGGTCATGTATGGATGTGAGAGTTGGACTATAAAGAAATCTGAGTGCAAAAGAATTGATGATTTTGAACTGTAGTGTTGGAGAAGACTCTTGAGAGTCCCTTGGACTGCAAGGAGATCCAACCAGTCCATCCTAAAGGAGATCAGTCCTGGGTGTTCATTGGAAGGACTGATGTTGAAGCTGAAACTCCTATACTTTGGCCACCTGATGCAAAGAGCTGACTCATTTGAAAAGACCCTGATGCTGGGAAAGAGTGAGGGCAGGAGGAGAAGGGGACGACAGAGGATGAGATGGTTGGATGGCATCACCGACTCGATGGACTTGGGTTTGGGTGGACTCCGGGAGTTGGTGATGGACAGGGAGGCCTGGTGTGCTGCGATTCATGGTGTCGCAAAGAGTCGGACACGTCTGAGCAACTGAGCTGAACTAAATCTTGTGTAAACATCTGATCTGGCTCAGTGTCCAGAAAAATAAAGGACTTGTCCAATACTCAGAACTGGTTGCTTCTTAGCCTACGCCTTCTGATGTTCTGAAAGCCTCATCTTTGATTAAGTACAGTGATAGAAGCCTTTGAATAAGTTAGAAGAATCTTCAGGGGAAAATAAACACTGGGCAGAATCTGCTAGTCTGAGATTGATTACCTTTGACTAGGCAAGAGAGACCCTTTCTGTTGGCAAAATAGAGTGCTATTAGGACAAGCAAAGGGCTTTGAGCACAGAATTAGGCCCTGAGGGAGAAAAGGTGAAGAGGGGCAGTGTAGGGAGATTCACAGTGAGGGCATACTGGCTACAAGCCTCCACTCACAATTCAGGATATCAGGAAGCTTAGTCTATGTGGGCCTCTTTCTGCATAATACAGACTCATAATTACACAGCCTCCCCTACCCCTGCCCCCAATAAGCCAAATCCCAAAGAAAAACCCTTAGAGAGTCTGCCATGAGGAAAGACATGGAGACACTTTCTAAGGGTGGACAACTTATATACCCTTTATTTTGGGGGAGACAGTATGTACTCTGAAGTGGTGTTCTATTCTTTTTTAAACTTCCTGCATATATTTACAGATATTAGTTATTTGTTTGGGTTTTTTTTTAAGTTTTTGGCACATTAAATGGAAAAGCAGGGACTTCCCTAGTGGTCCAATGGCTAAGACTTTGTGCTCCTAAGGCAGGAGGCTCAGGTTCGGATCCCTGGTGGGTAAACGATCAATAGATCCCACATGCTGCAGCTAAGAGTTTGTATGCCGAAACTAAAAGATCCCGCATGCTGCAATGAAGATGGAGAATCCTGAGTGTGGCAACTAAGACCCAGTGCAGCCAAATAAATAAATATTTTTAAAAAATAAAATAGTGTTTTAAGAAATAAAAAATAAATAGAGAGGCAGACCAGTTGAGTCAGTTGCTAGCCAGAGACAATGCTGGAGACCATGGTTTTCATGGTGATTCAGAGCAGAGAAAGGCCCCTGCCCTTTGCAGCATCCAGGGCATCAGCACAACAGGACTTGACCACTTGCCCCTTTAACTGACTGACACCCACTGGGCTAAATGCGATCCTTGGGTTCTATCCTCAGTTAAGAAAGAGGAAGGAGGGAAAAAAATGATGAGATGGGGGAAAAAAAGAGAAAACAGGAAGAAATACACATTATGGGGAGAAAAAAACACCACCAATGATGTAAAGGAGGCAATCAGGAGAGCAAGGCCAAAGCCTGACTTGCCGTGTGCTGTGGGCCGGGCGTGAACCTGTCTGACTCTTAGCTTCTTCACCTACCTGCTTATGTGGGGCATTCGTTAAAAAAATAAAAAAGTGATTAAAGTAGGAAATGTGTGGTCATTCGTGAAGTTTTATTATTCCCGCCTCTATTGATCCTCACAACACCTCGTTTCACTTGGTAGTTATAATTGTTATCCTCGTTTTAAAGATAATTGAACCAAGGCAAAGAATAAGCAGCTCACCAGATTAGCCAGCTTGCCCGTGAATGAACAAAGCTACGGTTTAGATGCATGCAGTCATTCTGGCTCCAGAGCCATTGCTTTCATAAACTGGTTCCATCAGATTATGATTCCCATCTACCTTTGCTTAGAATGTGGCTCCATTTCTAATTTTTTATTTAAAAATTAACATTATATTAAATTTAACTTTAAATTTTTAAATAAAAATATTACCATGACTGTATGGCAATAGTCTTTGGGGTCCCTAAGAGTCAGACACGACTGAGAGACTTCACTTTCACTTTTCACTTTCATGCATTGGAGAAGGAAATGGCAACCCACTCTAGTGTTCTTGCCTGGAGAATCCCAGGGACGGGGGAGCCTGGTGGGCTGCCGTCTATGGGGTTGCACAGAGTCGGACACGACTGAAGTGACTTAGCAACAGCAGTAGCAGGGCAATAGTTACCTGGGATACACGGGTGCCTGGAGGTTAGATAACACTGGAGGACACCTTCGGCCGTGGAGGAGGGCATGATAACCCACTCCAGTATTCTTGCCTGGATAATCCCATGGACAGAGGAGCCTGGCAGGGCTACAGTCCATAGGGTCTCAAAGAGTCAGACACAACTGAAGGGACTTAGCATGCACACATGCACACCCCCTGAAGTGTCACAGATGTCCTAGCTAGTCTAATGCAAACCATGAGGAGAACCTGTGTAGGTCTCTCATGTAATAACTGCTCCAAGGCCAAAAATCATCACACAGAATCTAGCCAAGAGATGAGGAGGCCTGCATAATCCAGCAAGAGTTAGTCTGAGGATGGAATATCTTGGTTAAAGTCAGGGAGGCTGTAGGATTGCCATCTCTTGACGTATTTTTTAAAGTAAATTGTTCAATTGCCCCCTTTCAGATGATTTCTTAGACATTCTCCAGAAACATGAGGCAGGGGGCACTTATCTATCAGGCACAGCAAATGAGGTGCTTAAGCCCTGTGATCCTACAAAAATAATTAAATTTCTTTCATAAAAGGATGCTGAAGACAATGGTGGTTGTGACGGTAAAAACAGGATAAATCATATATGATACTAAGCATAGGGCCTATTATGAGAAGCTATTTTGAATATTCAGGATATTAACACCTCCCAGAGCATCTACAAAACACAACTTGAAGGGGGAACCATAGTGTTCTCAATCTGGCCTGGATCTCTTTTATTTGACAATAAATAAAATGTAATTTTGTCCTAAGCAAGAGATTGGAATGCTATTCCTATCGAAAGGGAGGGGGAAAGGGGGAAATTCACCTGGGTTCCCAGTAGGAGCTCAGCACAGGACGGACTGAACTTGTGCAGAAGACCTGCACCAGAGATGCTGGGCTGGAGCACAGCAACAGATGCTAACTGCACTGTGCTGTTGTGAGCCCGTGCAAGGCAAACGTTCTTGGATACACTAAGCCCAGGGCTGTGGTGCACACCTGCACTCTGATGTGCATACATTGCTAAAACCCTGGAGTGCTTATATTTTCTCAACTGTAGGGAGTTTCTTGCAGAGCTTATCTGTCCCAGAATCCTTTGCAGTCCAGCTGCGAGATCTTGCTCCCAGCAACGGCAGGAACATGGCGTGCTCTGGAGAAACTCAGAGAAAGCAGTACCCTAGTTAATTGTTTCACCTTCATCACTAGCCTGTGGCATGTGCAGGCTTCCAAATATTAAAGGTTGGACCCTGTAACAGACTGCAAACTTTCCCACAAGGGCTCTTACTATTACTGTGAGGTCTCATGTCTCCCACCCTTCCCCTACTCCTCCCCTCAAAATCAGCTTGCATTACCCAGGATAGCCCCTTCCTCAGGGTGGACACTCTGCAAGTGGGGAGTAGTGAACTGAACTGTAAACCAAAGCCCCAATTCCACAACACCCGTGCTCCCACCAGCACACTGATATTCCTGGGTGTCCCCATTTGGGGGCCACGCCCCAGCGCTTTCGCGCCTAAGCAAGTCTCACCCCTAGTGGCTAGCGGTAAAAAGAGAGCCAATAGCAATCGTTCAAGGCGGAGCGCGGAGTGGGGGGGTGAACCCAGCCCAGACCTTTATATACCGTACCAGGCACAGGCCCGAGGCGCTCGAGCTCTTTGCACTCAGCAGAGCTCGTAGAGGCACCGAGCTTCCACAGCGCACCAGCCATGGAGCCTCTGACCGGGGAGCACCAGTGTGGCCCCTACTGCCTGAGAGCTTGCACTTTGGATGTAAGACCTGCATTTGTGGAGGATCTAGTGCCAGAAGACAAAGAAGGCTGCTCGGTGGAAGGAGGAGGTCTGAGCTTCGTGGGTAACATGAATTACATGAACCTCCTCAACATGGGCTACTGGAACCAAGGTGGCACCTGGAACCACCAGCGTCGCAATGGCCACCAGGAGCCAGAGCAGGAGGCAGCTGAGGAACCAGCTGAGGAGCCAGGCTTGGTGATGGCTGTCGCCAAGGCTGAGCAGCCGGAGAGCCCGCTGCGCCGTCGCAGGCAGAACAGGAAGTTCACAGGCCCGCAGCTGCGGGAGTTGGAGGACCTCTTCCAGGAGACTGAGTACCCGGACTTACTCACCAGGTACGTGGCGGGCTCTGGGGGCGCTGGGTCCCAGTGGGTTTGGGCTCATTTAAGTGTCCAGTTCAGTAGTGTTAAGGATATTAATATTGTTGGGCAAGCAAGCTGCAGAATTTTTTATCTTGCAAAACTAAAACTGGATGTGGAAGGCAAGCCACCATCCACCTCCCCCACCCCCTCAAGCCTCTGAGGACCATGTTTCTTTCTACTTTCTCTTTATATGAATTTCACTACTCTGGGTGCTTCATATAAGTGGAGTTGTACAGTGTTTGTCTTGTTGTAACTGGTTTATTTCACTTAGTATAATGTCCTCAGTATTCATCCATGTTGGAGCACATGTCGAAATTTCCTTCCTTTTTAGGGCTGAGTAATATTCCATTATACATGGATACTGCTGTTTATCTGTTCCTTTACTAATGAGCACTTGGGTTGCTTTTACCTTTTGGCTATTGTGAATAACGCTGCTATGAGCATGGGTGTGCAAATAACTGACTCACTGTTTTCAATTCTTTGAGGTTTATACCCAGAAATGGAATTGCTGAATCATATGGTAATTCCGATTTTAGGGTGTGGTTTTTTTTTTTTTTTTTCCTTTTGAGCTACTGTTCTCTTTTCCATAGTGGCTGCACCATTTTACATTCCCACTCGGAGTGTACAAGGATTCTAATTTCTGCACATTCTTGCCAATCCTTTTTTTGTTTTTTGATTATTAGTCGTCTTAATGAATGTGAAGTGGTATCTCATTGTGATGTTGATCTGCATTTCCCTGTTTAGTGATGTTGAACATCCTTTAATGTGCTTATTCAAATCCTTTGCCCATTTTATGCTTTATAAAACTAATATATTTATTTTTCTGAATTTTTATTGTAGTAAAATACACATAATATAAAATTTGCTATCTTTACCATTTAAAATTTTTTTCATTTATATATTTTGAACTTGGTCTTAGTTGCATAGGACTTTTCTCTAGAGGCTGAGGCAGAGGGGGTCGGGGTGCGCGCTACTCTCTAAGTTGCAGTTCGCGGGCTTTTCGTTGCGCGGGCTTTTCATTACGTGGCTTTTGCTGCGGAGCGTGGGCTAGAGCGCCCCCTGGCTTCAGTAGTTTGCAGCACCTGCGCTTCAGTTCCTTCAGCTCCCAGGCTTTAGAGCACAGACTAAGTAGTTGTGGCCAGGCTTGGTTGCTCCGTGGCATGTGGAATCTTCCCTGATCCGGGATCAAACCCATTTCTCCTGCATTGGCAGGCGGAGTCTTTACCACTGAAACACCAAGGAAACCCCTTTACCATTTTTAACTGTACACTTCCATGATATTAAAATAAGTGCATTCTTATTGTGCAACTATCACCACCAAACCATCTCCAGAATTCTTTTCCTCTTGCAAAACTGGAACTATGAACCCATTACATAGGAACAGTCTGGTCCCCCCTTCTCCCAGTCCCTGATAACCACTATTCTTCTTTCAGAGGGGGGAAGAATACAAATTTTAAAATAAGCATAAAACATATATCTATATATTTCATTTTATCTACAACTCAAATACTAAACACTTGTGGTTTTCTTTCCTCAGAAGGGAGATTGCGAGACGCTTGGGTGTGACTGCCACCAGAGTGCAGGTCAGTAAGCCTGAAAAAAACTTGGCAGGGCAGCCATTCTAAAACTTTGGGGATTTGAACACCTTGACCTGGATACTCTCGATACTCTCATGTTGTCTTTTTTATGTTGGCAAATAAGTTTTGATTTTAGTAGTCTTTGTGGGTAGCAAACTCCAGCTTATACATATTTCCTGTTACCAGAGGGAACATGATTTCCTAAAGGAAGAGAAAAAACGAAATGCTTTCCCTAATCTGTGTATAAAATTTAAATATATATATATTTACAAACATAGATACGTATATCTATATACATTGGAGAAGGCAATGGCAACCCACTCCAGTACTCTTGCCTGGAAAATCCCATGGATGGAGGAGCCTGGTGGGCTACAGTCCATGGGGTCGCTAGGAGTTGGACACGACTGAGCGACTTCACTTTCACTTTTCATTTTCCTGCATTGGAGAAAGAAATGGCAACTCACTCCAGTACTCTTGCCTGGAGAATCCCAGGGACAGAGGAGCCTGGTAGGCTGCTGTCTATGGGGTCCCACAGAGTCGGACACGACTGAAGTGACTTCGCAGCAGTAGCAGCAGCAGCATACATGTATATGTGTATATTCAGTAAGGTTCAACTCCTCCTAACAGTGGTATCCTCTAGGGAGCACTTCTGTGTGGAGTCATGTTGGGGCTCAGCCTGACTTTGGAAGTATTAAAATTAATATACAGAGGAGCAGGTTGTAAGAGGGTTCAATTGTACTAAATTATTTAAAACTCTTTGCTAAATGAGTGAATTGATAAATATCAGGGTGAGGAGTAATTTATCCACAGAACACATCATGTGAGTGACTAATAAATGTTTAGTTAAGCTGAGACTGATAGGGGAAGATAGTTTAAAAGTCTAATTGCCTGGCCCTCCTTCTTTTGTTTTTAAGTGTTTGGGATGGCAGTATAGAGAGTGGCAGCCCTAAATTTTAATTTTCTAGAATACTTGGATGTATCAATCTGAAAACATTGCTAGAATAGTCACATTATGATGAGAATGGGGGGAAAGTTTGCAAACTTTGGAAATTTGTTTAAAGAATAAAAGAGCAAAAAGAATAATTGAATTAATATTAATTGACCCAAGAAGTATGAAAAGGTTAGAGAAGAATTACAGATACTACCCAAATTCAACACTATGAATCTACTAAATGTATAAGTGAGTATTCTCTTGAGGAATTTCTAACATCTAAGGATGTTTTTCCCATTTTGGTAGGACTATTTTTTTAATTAGTTTAATTGGAGGCTAATTACTTTACAATAGTGTGGTGGTTTTTGCCACACATCGACATGAATCAGCCATGGGTGTACATGTGTCCCACCATCCTGAACCCCCCCCCACCTCCCTCCCCACCCCACTCCCCTGGATTGTCCCAGCACACCTGCTTTGAGTGCCCTGCTTCATGCATCAAACTTGCACTGGTCATCTGTTTTGCATATGGTAATACACATGTTTCAATGCTATTCTCTCATATCATCCTACACTCGCCTTGTTGGTGAAGAGGCGAGTTTTATGGAATTTGTTTGGTGAGGGGTGGGTGGCCCTCATGTCAGGGTAGATTCCTAGCTATATTAATTTTAAACACTATTCATTCCCTCAGGCAGTGATAACTAATTTGTAGGTCCTGAAATCAAAAGGTGACCAAAAAACACCATAATTTTTATCAAAGCTTTATTTGCCCGAAAAGAAAAGAAAACCAGGACGAGAGTTGATTAGCTTTGCTACAGAGTGCATGCGTGAGCCAGGGACCAGCGCTACGGAGCCGGTGGCAGGGTGCCTGAAAAGCAGCCCACCAGTCAGCTTCTTGAGTATCGGCATCCTAACACCCCAACCTGGGCCCACAGGCCTGGCTCAGGTTGGAAAGGTTAGAAGGAGGTTAGGAAGACTTTCTCAGGCTGCCCAGGCATTTGCAGAAGAAAAGAAAAAGTTTAGTGACTTGTTTTCTCCCTCCCCAGGTTTACATGGTCCTCTTTTGGTGGTATTCTGAAGAGAATATGAGCCACAGGAAACAAATCAGGGGAAAACTTAGTATTCTCATCTATTTCCAAACCGTACAGCATGAATTTTCAGTAATACATGATTTTCCACCTTTCACTTGCAAATAGAGCTATTTTGTGAAACCAGTATTGGAAATACAGACCTAATGTGAGCCTAGGGCACAACCAGCTTTGGGCTTTGATTCTGTTTACAGAGATTTGACCACTGGTGGTACATTTAGAGCCCGAGCCCCTAAAATGAGCCCTGTTACACCAGCCTGGTTTAGACTATCCATGCAGCAGAGAAACTGCAAATCCTAAGAGAGAAGAATGAAAATGAGGTCTCAGGTAGGGAAAGAGGGCCCTTTGGGTCACTTAAACTTTACAGTTTGGGAACTTTCAAAAGGATTAAATACAGTGTCAACCCCCATTAACTAGGACATTGAGAGACGGTGAAGTCTGACAGTTTCGTTGGTTTGTTTGCAAAAATAGTGGACAGACTTAATTTTCAACCCTGCCCTCCAACTATAGTTCTCCTCCCCAAAGCAACCATTCTTTGCTTCATATAAATCTTATTTTTTAGTTTTTATTGGAGTATAGTTGATTTACATTGTTGTGTTAGTTTCAGGTGTACAGCAAAGTGGTTTTGTATAAATCTTAACAGAAGTATTCAATGCATATAAAGGCAATTATGTGTATATTCTTTAAAAAATATAAATGATATTTATACACACTGTTCTTCACCTTAATAATATAACTTGCTTAGAGAGCGTTCCATGTTGATAAAAAAAATCTATATTAATATATAATGGGCAGATATTTAGGGAGGAGCCATTTAATGATCCCTTGCTCTCATTGTTGTCCACTATCTTCCAAAAATGCCTGTTCCACCTTCTTGACTTAAGAATAAGGGATGGGATTGGGACCTCCTGGTTGAGTTGCAGCACCTAGGATAACCTGCCATGCTGGACACCAACAGCTCCAGTCCAGGATCCTGGAACTCCAGCCAGAGCAGAGTGAGCTGCCTTGGTCCCAAGCCCAGGAAGATTTGTAGGGTGGGGTAGGTTGGAACATGCAGGATTGACAATGGTGACCATGGTATGCCTCTTTCCTCTACACTCTTGGGTGGCCTAAGGTTTTCAAGAGTCTTTGTTAACTTGGGTTGAGTTGATCTCAACTTAACACTACAGGCTAAAATATCAAGGCAGTGTCTAGAGCTTCAGCAACTCTCATTTCCCAGTGAGACAAGTCACAACCCACCCTGGGCTCCTTTGCCAGACCACCTTTCTAACTCTTAAGACCTTTCAGAGGACTAATGACCCCTTAGACATCCTTCTGTTTAAAAATCCAACAAGTTCCTTCCTATTAATTATGTACTTCACACCAAAGATAGGCTTTTCAAATAGGGAGCCGTTCCCCTCAGTATGACCTTAAATAGATCCACTACTTACCATGTCTAAATCCACCCCCAACAAGATGACCCTCTCCCTAGTGAGGACAGGGCAGGAGGTAGCCAGATGGCTGATGATCAGCTGTCAGAATAGAGGCCATTCTTTATCCTGTTACTGGGCATTTTATCAATAGCAAGGACCCGGTACAACGATTTATAAATTAAACCTGCATCCAATACTTGGGAAAAAATTAGAATATGAAAATCTCATCAAGAGAGATAAAAATAATAATCTTATGCCAGAACTGGGCCCACAGCAGAGCTCATTAAGAGTGAACTGAAAAGGGGGGCGGGGGTGTGGTGGTTTAATTTTCCTGAGGTACTTTAGCAAGAAGGAAATAGCATCTCCTGATGCCCTTGGAAATCTCAGTCATATAAAGTTGCAAGCTATGCTTTTTGTATTATAACATTAACTGTTCAATACCCTAAACCAATCTTCTCTCCCCTCTGATTGTAGGTTTGGTTTAAGAATAGAAGAGCCAAGAGTCGGAGAAATGAGAGAGCAGCCGTGGTTCAAGCTCCAGCACCACCTGCTGCCATGAGGCGCCTTTACCTCATCCTGTTGGATGGGTCCTAAGATCCCGTCCTGGTTCTGGAGCCATAATGGAGATGGGTTCTTCTGGTGCCACTGACGCCTGGGCTGCCCATGCTGCCCATGCCCCCCATACTCCTCTACTTGTATTAGCAATAAAGAGACAAATTCTCAATATATTTGACTCTGTGTATCAAATGGGGCCAGTGGGTTGTGTGTGAAAATTGTTAAGGAAATGCCATTTCAACAGAATGACAAGGTGGCCTCCTTCCAGACGTTTCCCAAGCACCCATGGTGAGTTCGCACTGACCCATACATTCTCCATCTCTCTCATCACCCTCATCCTTATCCCCACCCTGTCCCTTTGGGACCACATACATAAGCACAATGGGGTGGCATGAGTCCCTAGTGTGAGAACAGGGTGTTTCCAGACAGGGATGAGCTCTGTTCATGCTGACAAGTTCAAGCTGAACACTGGAATCCTAAGGCCATCTTCCCTTGGGAGGCTGTTCGCAAGGATTTGTTGGAAGGTGATAGCCAAGCATTCATCCCACGTGCTCCAAATTCTGTTCACTGTCCTCTCTGGGGAGAAGATGGGGGAATAGGAGTCCTTTTGGCACATAGGTTCTGCTGCCTCAAAAGAAACATAACAGACCATCAGGCCAGAAAAAGGCATTTCTCCCTTTTTACCCTTCTCCCCCACCAGCCTGGGAAAGCATATTCTTCACTGTTTCCCAGCTCTGTTCAGTTCAGTTCAGTCACTTAGTCATGCCCGACTCTTCAACCCCATGAATTGCAGCACGCCAGGCCTCGCTGTCCATCACCAACTCCCAGAGTTCACCCAAACCCATGTCCATTGAGTCGGTGATGCCATCCAACCATCTCATCCTCTGTCTTCCCCTTCTCCTCCTGCCCTCAATCTTTCCCAGTATCAGGTCTTTTCCAATGAGTCAGCTCTTTGCATCAAGTGGCCAAAGTATTGGAGTTTCATTTTCAGCATCAGTCCTTCCAATGAACACCCAGGACTGATCTCCTTTAGGATGGACTGGTTGGATCTCCTTGCAGTCCAAGGGACTCTCAAGAGTCTTCTCCAATACCACAGTTCAAAAGCATCAATTCTTCAGCGCTCAGCTTTCTTTATAGTCCAACTCTCACATCCATACGTGACTACTGGAAAAACCATAGCCTTGAGTAGACAGACCTTTCTTGACAAAGCAGTGTCTCTGCTTTTTAATATGCTGTCTAGGTTGGTCACAACTTTCCTTCCAAGGAGTAAGCATCTTTTAACTTCATGGCTGCAATCACCATCTGCAATGATTTTGGAGCCCCCCAAAATAAAGTCTGACACTGTTTCCACTGTTTCCCCATCTATTTCCCATGAAATGATGGGACTGGATGCCATGATCTTAGTTTTCTGAATGTTGAACTTTAAGCCAACTTTTTCACTGTCCTCTTTCACTTTTATCAAGAGGCTCTTTAGTTCTTTTTAACTTTCTGCCATAAGGGTGGTTACTGATATTTCTCCCAGTAATCTTGATTCCAGCTTGTGCTTCCTCCAGCCCAGTGTTTCTCATGATGTACTATCACAACTTCAATTTTGTCACCTTCAACATCCAATTTCTGCTCTTAAACACTGAAAGGGAACCTCTTGGTTTAATGGCGCTCCAAGTAAGAATAAGGAGATGTTTCCCAAGCAGTGCTCCACAATAATCACTCTTTGCAAAGAAGCGGTCATGCCTTTGCTTTGTTCATATTGTTTCCTTTGTGTGAAATGACCAGGGTAAGAAAAATAGTAAATTTAGGAGAGTGAAAACCTGCCTACTTTTCAAAAAGCATTAATTTCCTCTCAGGTGAACCCTTCTTGTTGAGTAATCTTTAGTAATGTGAGGCTCCTTAAATGAAGTTTGATACTAAAAGTGATTAAAGATTTCAGTGACTACAGATAAGGTGCTGTGGTTACATCAGAATTTCCTCTCATAGAAGTTAATCAAAAACCAGTTTCACAGCACTTCTGTGCTCACACATGAAGGAGACTGTTTTCTCAGGAAAGTGTACACTCTTTGCTACAGTGTCCACCAATTTTTTGGGCTTCCCAGGTGGCTCAGTGGTAAAGAATCCACCTGCCAATGCAGGAGATGCAAAAGAAGTGGGTTTGATCTCTGAGTCGGGAAGATCCCCTGGAGAAGGAAATGTCAGCCCACTCCAGTATTCTTGCCTGCAGAATCCCGTGGGCAGAGGAGCCTGGCGGGCTACAGTTCATGACTGAGCTGTAAGGACATGAGCTGTACAGGACATGACTGAGTGACTAAACAAGCTCTAATTTTTATTCCGTCTTACCACTTTTTTCACTTGTGAGTGTCAAATGTCACAAAGTGCTTGTTATGTCAGGCTTCCACAGAGAGAAGGATGTTACTGCTACCCAGAGACATCAGGACTTGTTGGGAGTGGGAGAAATTTGAGAATGTTCCCATGTATGCCCACTGTCATTCTCACCAGATGATTTTGAAATCAAAAATTCTTATTTCCAGGAGGGTTCAGGATGGGGAACACATGTATACCTGTGGTGGATTCATTTTGATATTTGGCAAAACTAATACAATATTGTAAAGTTTAAAAATAAAATAAAATTTTAAAAAAATAAAATAAAAATTAAAAATTGAAAAAAATCAAATAAGTAAAAAAAAAAAATTCTTATTTCCTAGTATTGACCACTATCTTTTTTTTATTTTTATTACTTATATTTATTTGGCTGCACCAGGTTTTAGTTGCAGCATGCTGGATCTTGGATCCCTGACCAGGGATCGAACCCCAGCTCCCTGCACTGGGAGTGTGGAGTCTTAGTCACCAGACCACCAGGGAAGTCCCACCACTGTCCTTTTTAGAACATTAGGTTTCTCAGTACTTTAAGGACCCTCAAACTACAGGGCCTGTACAAGAAAGCTTCAGGACACTGTCAGACCCACTCCTAAGCCTTTCTCCACTCTGGCTACAGTGGAAAGGGCCACATTCAGCCTTTCCAACCTGTGACTGAAAGCCAGAGAGTACTCAGCACAAATCCTCCACTCAACACTTACAGTAAGTCTGATACACACTAACGAAGAACATTTGTTTTTTTAAATGCTCAGGCTGCCTGGGAGAAACAAAAAAAAAAGGGGGGGGTGGAATATCTATCCTGTAAGTGCTGGTATCTTTATCATACAGCTTTATTATTTTTTTGGGGGGGGGCGGGCAGTGGAGCACACAGGATCTTAGTTCCATTACCAGGGATCGAATCCATGTGCCCTGTAGTAGAAGTGTGCAGTGCTAACCAATGAACAGCCAGTGAAGTCTCCATTGTTTTTTAAAACATGTCTGTACTTCTTTCAGGTGCCAGATGAATTAAGGCAGAGAGGTGGTATGAGGCATAAGAAATCAACAAAACAGGGACTTTCCGGTGGTCCACTGGCTAAGATTCTGAGCTCCTGGTGCAGGAGGCCCCAGGTTCGATCCTGGTTGGGGAATTAGATCCCACATGCCCCAACTATCACTTCACATGCCACCACTAAAGATTCCACGTGCCAAAACTAAGACCTCGTACAGCCAAATAAATAAATATATCTTTAAAATGAAAAGAAATAAGCAAAACATTGATGTAGCTAATAATTTCCCCTTACTCTAGGTTTGCCAAGAAATAGGTCTTCTAAAATTAATCCCCCAATTTAATTAGTGCCCCAAAGAGAACTTCTCTCAAGGTACATTTCAAACATCCCAAAGACATAGATCAGAAATCAATTATTCTGACATAAGAAATAACCTGGATTTAAAAAAAAAAAATCTTTAGAAACTGGCTACCAACAACTACATAGAACTGAGGTAGGTTGTCTTTGCAGATGTTCATTTTGGCTAAAAAGTTGTATATAAGCATCATCTTATAAAGGAGTGCAGTAGATTCAGCCTATTACAATAGTAATAGTTCTAGATGTAGTGTTGCTTTCTAAAATTTTCCACGATGAAGAATACATGCCAGTGAACTTTCAAACTAGTAATGTTGGTGATCAAATAAAAGTGAGAGTCACTCAGTCATGTTCAATTCTTTGCGACCCCATGGACTGCAGCCCACAAGGCTCCTCTGTCCATGGAATTCTCCAGGCCACAATACTGGAGCAGGTAGCTGTTCCCTTGTTCAGGGGATCTTCCCAACCCAGAGATCGAACCCAGGTCTCCCACATTGCAGGAGGACTCTTTACAATCTGAGCCATCAAGGAAGCCCAGAAAGAAGGTACTGTCAACTAAAAAAATTCACAACCTAAAAGTTGGGAATAATGTTTTATTTGGTGGACAAAACTGAGGACTTTAGGCTAGAAAGTCTCTCAGATAGTTCTGAGGGATGACTCCAAACAGGTAAAGGAGGAGCCAAGCTACATAAAAAACCAGGTAGTTGGAATATCAAAAGATTACTGTTAATTCAAGAAAACCAAATATTTAGCACTTTTCTGTGTATGGGAAGATGCAAGAGTCTGGGCTTATGGAAATCATTCCTTTGAAAGGCACCTCAGCTATCTGGGCCGCTGTCCAGCTTTTCTCGGTCCTGAATCCCCTCAGGGTGCACTGTTGTGGGAGGGCCACGGTGGCTGTCAGCTTGATGACTGCAACATCCTTTGTTTACTGATATGGCAGGTGACATTTCTCATTCACATTATGAACTGGCTAGGGGCTTCCCACATGGCTCAGTGGTAAAGAATCCACCTGCCAGTGAAGGAGACATGGTTCAATCCCTGGGTCAGGAAGATCCCCTGGAAAAGGGCACAGCAACCCACTCCAGTATTCTTGCCTGGAGAATCCCATGGACAGAGAAGGCTGGCGGGCTACAGTCCATGGGGTCACACAGAGTTGGACACAACTGAAGCGACTTAGCATGGAAACAACATGAACTGTTTGAGGGGAAAAACTTTTTTTATAAACCAGATTCATGTAAACTGGATCTTGATTCAAACAAATATAATGAGAACCTTGGAGGTCTAACTCAGAAGTGCCTGACAATCAAAATCCAAGATCTTATTTTTTTTTAATTTTATTTATTTGACTGCACCTGGTCTTAGTTACAGCATGTGGGATCTAGTTCCCTGACCAGGGATCAAATCCAGGTCCCCTGCATTGGGAGTGCAGAGTCCCAGCCACTAGACCACTGGGGCAGTCCCCCAAGCTCCTATTTTAACTGCAAATACTCGGAAACAAAGGGCAGGGGGAAAAGAAGGAACCAGAAACAATCTTATCAGGCAATACAAGAGTGTGATCCCTCCAAACAGATGTGAAAAGTGACTTTTTAAATTAAGAGAATAGTTCCTATAAATATATACAAAATAGGGCAATGAAGTTTGTTTTGAGTTGTCTTCAAAAAACAAAACTACATTTGCCTGAATTCTGATTATGGGGTGCTGTGCTTACTACAGGGCATACACAGAGCACACATACTGAACACCATGCTGTCATCTGGTGCTGATGCAGCTCCCCTAGAAAATCTCAGACCCTGGAAGTGAAATAATGAAGCTAAAATAGAATCCTTCCCTGGATTTCCTGATTGGTAAGTTCAGCTTGGTCCACACCATGGACTGGGGGGGCTCAAAACCTTGAGTGGGACTTCCTTCATGGCTCAGGGGTAAAGAATTTGCCTGCCAGTGCAGGGGATACGGGTTAGATCCCCGGTCCAGGAAGAACCCACATGCCTCAGGGCAACTAAGCCTGTGTGCCACCACTACTGTGCTCGAATGCTCTAGAGCCCGTGCTCCACAAGAGAAGCCACTGCAATGCACCGCATTAGAGAGTAGCCCTCAACTGCCGCAACTAGGGAAAGCTTGAGTGCAGCAATGAAAACCCAGCACAGCCATAAATAAATAAAAACCTCAGGAGTCAGTTGCTATGACAACATAACCCTCATCACATACTCCTCATCCTAAGAATACTGCTTGAGGTGGGAGGGAGGTTCAAGAGGGAAGGGATGTGTGTATACCTATGGCTGACTCATGTTGATGTATGGCAGAAACCAACACAATACTGTAAATCTATGATCCTCCAATTAAAAATAAATACATAACATTTGAATGATAAAAATGTGAAAAATGACATTACTTTTACTTGGGGATTCATTTGAGACTTTCCTTACCCTCCCTCCCATTAAACCAGTACAGTAGGGCATCTCAGGGAAAGTACCTTTTTGTCTTCTAGGTGGGAGATGGGGGGTGAAGTGGAGTTGGGGGGAAAACACCCAGGTTAAAGAAAGAAATCACAGTAGTCTCTCTGCACCACAGGGGACCTCTGTGGGCATCCAGTCCATTCCCTTCGTAGTACAGATGGAACGCAAGCCCAGAGCGGTGGGGTGGCCTGCAAGAGAGGGCATGTGGAATTCGTCTCAGAGAAGGTGTCTCTGGGTGACGGTACTGTTCCCGGGGCCCAGATTCATCCAGCTCTGGGCATGCTAAGGCAGGTTCAGCTCTTCAGCACTTACCACCCCCACCGTGCACAGAACTCTTTCCTTCAAAGAGCTGTTGACTTCAAGTTCCTCACTCAGCCTCAGCACTAACGCCCTTACCCTCCACCCTTAAGGCATGCAGTCTCCTAGAGTTCACTCCCGCACAGCAAACGTCAGAGGGTTGAGAAAGGGGATGCCACGCCTACCGGATCACAGAAGCTGTGATTCCATGACAACAGCCATTTCCTCCAATCTCCTGGCAAAGCCAAGCCTGCCCCCTGGAAGCAAAACTCATGAACAACAGCCTGCTGCACACACGTGTTGAATAAGCTTCTTAAGGAAAGGCGGCTAATAGCTTGGAAAACTTAATTATGCCAATAGGAATACAAAAGATTTTTAAAGCCCTCTTTCATGTTTCACAAACAAGAGGATACAAGTGATTTAAAAGGTGGTATTCAGGCATGGGTAGCACACTGCTACACTCAGCCCCCTCCAAACCTCTGCTCCCAGAAAAAACTAGGGCCTGTTTGAGCACTGCAGAGTTGGAACTTGATTTTCTTACTTTCTTTTTTTTTTTTTTTTTTTAGGGCTATTTTCTTTTTTTTTTTTCTTTTTTAATTTAATTTTATTTTTTTAACTTTACAATATTGTATTGGTTTTGCCATATATCGAAATGAATCCGCCACAGGTATACATGTGTTCCCCATCCTGAACCCTCCTCCCTCATCCCTCCCCATACCATCCCTCTGGGTCGTCCCATTGCACCAGCCCCAAGCATCCAGTATCATTGGGAGAATGGCATTGAAATATGTATAATATCATATATGAAACGAGTTGCCAGTCCAGGTTCAATGCATGATACTGGAACTTGATTTTCTATTCCAGGCCTAAGAATCTTGGTTTAGGAAAGTCCCTGGTGGTCCAGTGGCTAAGACTCCATGCTCTCATTGCAGGGGGCCCAGGTCTGATCTCTGGTCAGGGAACTAGATCCCACATGCCACAACTAAGATCTAATACCACCAAATAAATAAATTTTAAAAAAAGAAAGAATCTTGGTTTAGGTGTGGGGAGCGGGGAACGTAGCCAAGGTAGCGACCAAGGAAGAGTCTCTATCCCATTCCCCTTGAATATGGTTGTAAAAGGAGTGAAGCAAAGGATACTTTGAAATTAGAAGTGGAAAAAGAAGCTGTAGTAACTAGAGGGAGAAAGAAATCCATGTCAATGGCTGGGCACAGAGTTGTTGCTGGGATGTAGGGAGCTGGGTGGTCAGCTGGGCTGGGAGGTAGCCAGCGGGACACAAGTAGATGACTCTGACCAGCTGAGCTTTATAAAACAAAAAAAATACAGAAAAAGGAAAAACAGAACTCAGGTTCATGTGCAAATGAGTCCCTAACATTTTCCACAGCTCCCATCACAAGATCAAGCAGCAGAGTTGTCTTTTTCTCCCTGGTTTACCCTCCTTTTAACTCAAAAAATTCACATGAAGCAATTTCACCAGGATTGAAATACTCATAAGGAAGGAGGGAAACTTAAGACAGGAAAAGAGTCTAAAAATGTGATTGCTTCTGGCCCAGTCTCCAGTCTCAGCACCCTTCGAAACAGCCAGGTTCCATTTTGTTATTCTAACCAGAAGAAGGATGTCTCAGGAGTTCCATGGACCCATTCATTCACATCCAAACCTCAACTCCAGTCGGAACTCAGAAAGAAATACTGAAAGGTGCCAAGTTAGTTCTCACATATTCTGTCAAATTAAGGATTCACTTTAATATAGTCTCCTGCAATATTTCTGGATAAAATTAAACAGATCAAATGATTGGCTATTGATGAGGGATTTTTTTGTTTTCTTTTACAATAGCTGCACTATTTAAATGATTTCCCTTTTCTCTGCATTGTATATTTTTTATTTGATTCATTCATGCATTAGTTTATCAGAATTTAAGACCACATATAACATATGTGTGCATGCTAAGTTGCTTCAGTCGTGTCCAACTCTTTGTGACCCATGGACAATAGCCCACCAGGCTCCTCTGTCCATGGGATTTCCCGGGCAAGAATACTGGAGTGGATTGTCATGCCCTCCTCCAGGGGATCTTTCCAACCCAGGAATCAAACCCGCATCTTGTAAGTCTCTTGCATTTGCAGGCGTGCTCTTTACCACTGCAGATAAGATGCATATAATACAGTAAGAAAAAAAGTTAACTGTGGATTAAGCTGTCCTTTTTAAAAGAGAAAGTGATTTCCTTTTTCCTGGGTGAATGATAAGCAGCCTATGAACAAATCAGAATCTGGAAGTCTCACACTTTTATTTATTTTTAATTTAAAAAGAATTTCTTTTTGGCCATGCCACTTAGCATACAGGATCTTAGTTCCATGACCAGAGATGGAACCCGAGCCCCCTGCATTGGAACTGTGAAGTTTTAACCACTGGACCACCAGGGGAGTCCGTGGAAGTCTCACACTTTTAAAAGCAAGATAAAAACAAAGCATGAATATAGTCAGCATTTCTGCTGATTTGAACCCAGAGTTTTCAAGGTGCACATCTTTAATTTATTTTAATACATCAGTACGGTTTTCTTGGCTAAACTATATGTTTTAAATATATATGAAGGTACTTTGTGGAGTGTTCAATGCAATTTCATAGGCCTGCACTCAGAAGTCCAGTTATTTCATAGTTAAAGCAAAATAAAAAACAAAACAAACTTGAATGCATGAAATACCAGAGTTCCATATTTAAAATATACATTTGTCCTTAAAGAAATAGTAAACGAATGGTACATTTATCTTTGAATATTGGTTGTTGGAAAATAGGTATATACCTATAATATAGTATATATATAATATACTATACCTATATATATCTATGGAAACAGTGACAGACTATTTCCTTGGGCTCCAAAATCACTGAAGATGGTGACTGCAGCCATGAAATTAAAAGACACTTACTCCTTGGAAGAAAAACTATGACCAACCTAGACAGCATATTAAAAAGCAGAGACATTACTTTACCAACAAAAGTCTGTCAAAAGTCAAAGCTATGGTTTTTCCGGTAGTCATGTATGGATGTGACAGTTAAGCTGAGCACTGAAGAACTGATGCTTTTGAACTGTGGTGTTGGAAAAGACTCTTAAGAGTCCCTTGGACTGCAAGGAGATCCATCCAGTTCATCATAAAGGAAATCAGTCCTGAATATTCATTGGAAGGACTGATGTTGAAGCTGAAACTCCAATACTTTGGCCACTTGATGCAAAGAGCTGACTCATTTGAAAAGACCCTGATGCTGGGAAAGATTGAGGGCAAGAGGAGAAAGGGATGACAGAGGATGAGATGGTTGGATGGCATCACCGACTCAATGGACACGAACTTGAGTAAACTCCGGGAGTTGGTGATGGACAGGGAGGCCTGGCGTTCTGCAGTCCATGGGGTCACAGAGTCAGACAGTGTGACTGAACTGACTGAACTGTTGCGTATTACCATGGGAGACAGTGTCCAGTTTTGGTTAAGAACATAGGATTTTTAACATCAGCAAAGTTTTTTTCATCTGGCTTCGTGTACCAGGTTACCCTTTCTGAGTCACAACCATCTGATCTATGAAATGGGAGAAAAAATAGTTCTCCTGTGCAGAAATGTGATAAGGAAAGTGAGCATGAAAGTATTGGCTATTGTTATTATTATTACCACCTGCAAAATACAAATTTCCCCACAGCCTCACAAACATTATGCTTTATCGTTTTAAATTTGTTTTTGTTTGTTAAATAGGTATAAAATGCTATTTATTGTATCTGCACTTCCTTGTTACATGATGAGGTTTATATAGTCTTTTTATTATTATTTTATTTATTTTGCTGTACCAGGTCTTATTGTGGCATGTGGGATCTATTTCCCCAACCAGGGATTGAACCTGGGCCCCCTGCATTGAGAGCAGAGTCTTGGCCACTGGACCAGTGGCGAAGTCCCTATACCTTTTTCAAGTGTTATCTTCTGTGTGCTTTTTGTCTTGTGATACCTGTTCTCTTCCTCATTGAGCATTCAGATATTTGGTCTTATTCACTCAAAATTTACTCATTTTAAAGATATTACTAAAGTAAGTAATGCTTATGTATCATTCACTGCATATATTTCCCCTATTCTTATGTTTTCCTCTTTTTCTTAGTGTTGTGGTCCATGTTTTTGTTTCTGATTTTGTTTTTACTTCAGAACTTTAAAATTTTCCTCTCTCATAGTTGGCATTACATTTTATTAAATAATTGTGTTGTGAAGATTTGTTTATTCCATATTTTGATTTGATTTTACCTGATTTTAATCAGTTACTCTTGCTGAGATGTATGACCCTTCATAGTTGGAAAAGCTAGAAAGATGAGGATAGGAAATAACACCTCCCTTGTACCATTGCTGTGACCAGTAGGAAAGGCAGTGTGTGTAGTGTACAACGAGGTGTCTGAAGGTACAGAGAAGGCTCAGTACTGTGATGGGAAAACAGTTATTTCAAGTTGCTGCCTAGGCACTGGACAGTAAGACAACCCTGGACACTTAGATGAGGACCTGAGCTTAGGATTCCCACCCCAAGTTCCTGCTTTACTGTTTCCAGGACACCTTTTAAAATAACTGCTTAGGGATTTCCCTGGTGGTCCAGTCTCTAAGACTCTGCACTCCTAATGCAACAGACTTGGGTTCAATTCCTAGTCAGGGAACTAGACCCCACATGCTGCAACTAAGACCCAGTGCAGCTAAATAAATAAAAAAAGTAAAATGGTAAACAAAACAAAGCAAACACTTCCTTCTTAAAAGATTAAAAGAACTACTTAGATTTTAACCCCCCAAGCCCCCAGCCAAAATTAATGACCTCTGCCCACCTTCTAAGTCCAGGGGCTTGCCGCCCTATTTTCTACCTCCATGCTTGTGACCTGGGGTGGAGAACTCCCCTTCCCCCAGGTCACTGCTCCTCCTAACCCCCTTTCTGGGGTTTGTAAGTAATAAACCTTGTGGCTTTACTTCCTTTGTGTGAGTGTTTGGAAACTGTACCTTCAATCAAAATATCCCTGGGATTTTCCCTTTCCCAAGATGGGAGCTCAGATGCTGAGGTAACTACCTGCCAACCCCGAGTAGGTGACTTGAGGCAAGGAAAAGACTTTAATCGGGGAGCTGGCAGACCAAGAAGATTGCAGGCTAGCACCTCAAAATAACCATCTTATTGGGGTCTGGATGCCAGTTTCTTTGATAGATCAGAGATGGAGGGTGGTGAGGAAGCAAAGTAAAAAAGCCGTGAATCTTGCAAACATCTCCTAGAATGGCAAGCCTCAGGCAGGGGATGTATTAATTTCTTCCTTCCTACCGTTCACAAGTGGACAGGGTTCTGAGCAAAGGCACTTTAACAATCAGGCAGAAGGGCAGGATTCTCTGAGGCAAACCATTCTGTATGATTATAATAACAAAAGCAACTTGAGGCAAGTCAAAGAAACAGTTCCAACATGGAGTCAGAATTGGCTTCCTCCCTGCAACAAGGATTCAGTATTAAGTTCCTTCCAAACTTTAAGAGGGTATAATCCGGGACTTCCCTGGTAGTTCAGTGGCTAGGACTCCGTGCTCCCAATGGAGGGGGCCAAGGTTCGATCCCTGGTCAGGTGGTCCCTAGATCCCACATGCCGGAACTAAGAGTTAGCATGCCACAACTAAAGATCCTGCACGCTGAAATAAAGATGGAAGTCCCCCATGCTGCAACTAAGACCCAGTGAAGCCAAATAAAAATTATAAAAATAAATATTAAAAAAATAAAATAAAATACAGTAGGAAAGCTGTTCCTCTGTTGACC
The DNA here is from genome assembly GCF_055505025.1 of Bos grunniens. Classification (NCBI taxonomy): domain Eukaryota; kingdom Metazoa; phylum Chordata; class Mammalia; order Artiodactyla; family Bovidae; genus Bos; species Bos grunniens. The sequence continues at coordinate 142,522,523 of NC_141194.1, forward strand.
AAATACCTGATGGTGATATCTTGGTGTTGTTCTCTTCTTCCAGTCAGGTCCATGGTCATTAGCCTGAAAACGCCAGGGTTGCCTGAGAGTCTTGACCAACCCTACCCCAAACACAAGTTCTTACAAGTAAGAGAAAAGAGTGGGCTTCTGGGGGTGGGGCTGTTTTCTCAGAAATAAGGTACATTATTAGACCTGGAAGGGAAAGATATGATGAATAAAGCTTTCTCCTAGACCACATGGTAGGTATCATACAGCAAGATGCACAGAATATATCAAAGAAACTCTTAAACACATTAAAAATCACATTATTTTTCTTGCAAAAGTAATACTCCATGTTCTCATTGTATTCGTTACCTTTTACCTACTGTCTTTGGGATGCAGTTCATTGTAGTCATACAGTGTCGGGGAGGGGGAAATTTCCCCCTTTCTTTCTGGGTTCTTTTGGCTAGTCTAATAATTAAATTGACAGAAGGCAGATTAACAGGAGGAAAAAAAAAAAACAATTTAATTCTTATGTACAGAAAGAAAGATGAAAGTATTAGTCACCGAGTCATGTCTGACTCTTTTTGACCCATGAATGGTAGCCCACCAGGCTCTTCTGTCCATGGGATTTCCCAGACAAGAATACTGGACTGGGTTGCCATTCCCTTCTCCAGGGGGATCTTCCCGACCCAGGGCTCAAACCTGGGTCTCCTGCATTGCAGGCAGATTCTTTAACACTAGTGCCACCTGAGAAGCCCCATATGTATGGAGGTCTCATACAAATAGGGCTTAAGAAGTGACCAAGGAAGGCAGTTTGGGGTGTTTTGTTTTTAAGACAAAGAAACAGTAAATCTGTGAGGAACTGACAGGACAAAGAAATTTAGCCTGGAAGCTTAATTAGAGGAATATAAGCAAAGCTTGGGTTTGGGGTAGTAAACTAGTAAAGAAGTAACCGAGTTTGTTTGCACAGGCTTCTCAGCCTTGAATGTCCTGTCTCTGGTGATAAGGATGTCTCTCCCCTGGTATACAGAGTAAATTTTGCAAGGGAGATTTATTTCTTGCTTTCAGCCGGGATAGAGAAGAGGGTCAGAGTGTTCCTCTCACACCAGCCCTTTCTAAAGTAACAGTTTGAAAAAATACTTTATTTATCTGGCTGCACTGGGTCTTGGTTGTAGCATTCAGGATCTTTGTTTTAGTTGTGGCATGTGGGATCTTAGTTCCCTGACCAGGGATCGAACCCAGGCCTGTTTTAGCCACTGGGTCACCAGGGAATTCCCTCAAGTAACTTGAATTCAAAGTAATCAATATGCCACGGTGGCATGTTCTGGGGTGGCCTACTCTGAGCCCCCAAAATAGAAACCACATGATCACTTAAAATGTTTTATCTGATCTCTTTGTAAAACAAGTTTAATACTTGGTCTCTTATGTTTTCTGAAAGTAAGAAGGTTCCTACCGAGAAACAAAACAGCAAACGGTACAAAATAAATTCAGACTAACAAAACAACAGGTACCTAAGTTACCACAACTGAATTCACCATTAAGATCTGCCTGGCCATTTTCTCAGTTCAACCCTTAAAAACAACAACTTGGTATTTAATCTGGAACCAAGGTTTGTGGAAATTCCTGAAGTCATTTGGCTCATCCACAAACATGAGCCTCTAGAGGCGAAGGACAAAAATATACCAAAGAAACCTTTAATGATGATAGATTATACAACACAGCTTTGGATTTATTCTATAAAGAATTTTCCTTCATTTTTGCTTTCTACCAAAACACACCAAAATACTGATCGCAGAGAGACAGCAGTGAGTGATCCTGAAGAGAGATGATATTAATAGTTCCCTGCCTAGGAACCGAACTGGGGCAACCTGGATGAAAACCCTAGCCACCAGACCACCAGAGGCTAGAAGCTAGAAGCAAAGTGGCCCTGGCTCTTTCCCTCCCATTTGAAAGCAAGAATGTCTCAAGGAGGCAACAACTGCAAAAACAGGTACAAAGTTTATTATTAGAGACATAGCATAACGGCAACCCACTCCAGTACTCTTGCCTGGAAGGTCCCATGGACGGAGGAGCCTGGTAGGCTGCAGTGCATGGGGTCGCTAAGAGTCCAATACGACTGAGCGACTTCACTCTCATGCATTGGAGAAGGAAATGGCAACCCACTCCAGTGTTCTTGCCTGGAGAATCCCAGGGACGGGGACCCTGGTGGGCTGCCGTCCATGGGGTCGCACAGAGTCGGACACGACTGAAGCAACTTAGCAGCAGCAGCAGCAGCAGCAGCATAATCTGGGGGAGAGTACACAGAGAAACAGGCTGTTTATTCAAGAGAGGAGCTAGGCAGAAATATACTCCCAGAGAGAAAGGGTGTGGGCACGCCCCCAGTGAGGAGGTGTGGCATAAGTCAAAAGCTAGGCAGAAATACACGTCCAAAGAGGAGTGTGGGCATCCAGAATGAGGGGCTGCAGTAAAGAGGTGATTTTAAATCACTGGTACAAAACAGTTCTTCCAGGTCTTTGTTTACTTTGGGCCAATTATCTTATTTCTTCATACCTGACTGGTCCTAAGACCCTTCCCAACATGTGTGTGGAAAAGTTTTCAAAAATGGTTTCTACCACAGAGGCTTGCGGGTATATGTCCACACTTATTATGGGGTGGCGGCCCCTCCCTTTTCAACTCCCCAAGAAACCTTCCTGCACATGTGTAGATAGGGAAGTCTTCCTTAACCTCAGGAGTGGGCACCTTCTGTCTTCAGCAGAGCTCAGCTTTTGCCACTAGCTTTGTTCTAGGAGTGTCTGGGTGAGAACAAAGCTTGAATTTTACTCCACCTGACAAACACCAGCTGTCCAGCCCAGAGGCCCATCTATCTGCTACCTCAACAGGAATACTGTAAGAGTTCCCAAGCAGCTCAGTGCACTTTAGTTCAATAACTCTCCACAGCTCAGCCAGACAGCTGTGGGCCACAAGGGTCTGCCCCTGCTTTCTTTATTTTTTTTTTTTAATTTTTAATTTTTTTGGTTCAGCCAAGCAGCATGTGTTCCTCAGCCAGGGTATAACCTGTGCCCCCTGCATTGGAAGTGTGGAGTCTTAACCATTGGAATGCCAGGGAAGTCCTTGCTCCTGCTTCCTTTAGAAAACAAAAGAAGAGCATACCCCCAAAAGCACATCCTCAAGGTTTAAATAGCTGATGAAAGGAGTGGGTATGAGGTATGAGGGTGGGTGAGGGTGGAGAGATGTCATTGCATAAGCACGTCCAGACCCAAACTGATATAGCTATTCTCCTTGAGTATCTAAAAATCTGCATCTACATACATGGGATTTCCCCAGTGGCTCAGTGGTAAAGAATTGGCCTGCCAAAGAAGGAGACTCAGGAGAGGTGGTTTCTATCCCTGGGTTGGGAAGATCCCCTGGAGGAGGAAATGGCAACCCACTCAAGTATTCTTTCCTGGAGCATCCCATAGACACGAGTGTGTGTGTGCTCAGTCGCTCAGTTGTGTTTGACTCTTTGCAACCCTATGGACTATAGCCCACCAGGCTTCTCTGTCTATGGGATTCTCCAAGCAAGAACGCTGGAGTAGGTTGAGAGGAAGACAATTATTTCATGGGTTTTGTTTCACACAAAACTACAGGAGAAGAACTCTGAGTTTTGGGAGTCACAAAATGATCAGGGTAATATGGAACCTTGAAAACCCAAGTATTATTTAATTCTAGTTCCCCCCCACCCTATCCTCATGTGGAAGTTTCCTGCTGAGGATGGAAAATTACAATCACATCTATTTGCCATGCTCTCTTAGAATAAGAGCACAGGGCAGTTCCTGAGAGGGAAAACCAGCACTCAGTTCTCACAGTGACAGTAAACTGCATTTTCCTCTCTGCTTATCAAACACCTTCAAAACAATTCTAGGGTCTTCATTTCATTGAAATCACTGCTGTCTGTTCTCCTTCTTGGCCCTGGGGATCTTCGAGGTGCCATCACACACTCGAACAGGAAACCTAACCACTTCTGCCACCTCCACTTGGTTTTGCAGTGACCCTGGGGAACCGCCCAACAATGCAGTAGAACAAGTGCCTTTGGGGTATTGGGTGTGGAGTGGAAAGCTGTTAAAGTACTCTCAAAGACAGCATCAAAACCTCCCACATTCAGAGTGAATTCCTTCTTCGTTTTGTATAAAATTATAAAGCACTTCATTTATAAGCTCTCCTCATTAGACCCTTGGGGAACTGAGGCTCAGGGCACTGAAGGGGCTTGCCCAAGGTCACAGAGCTGAAAGGTGGTGGATTCTCCTGATGCAAAAATCCTCACAACATTTTGTCTTCACGTTGTGTGCTGTGTCCAACTCATTCTGACCTTGTGGACTGTAGCCCGCCAGGCTCCTCTATCCATGGGATTATCTAGGCAAGAATACTGGAGTGGGTTGCCATTTCCTCCTCCAGGGGATCTTCCTGACCCAGGGATCGAACCTGCATGTCTTACATCTCCTGCAGCGGCCGACGAGGTCTTTACCACTATCTCTGCCTGGGAAGCCCTCTGTCACCATATGTCACATCAAATGGCAGGATAAGAAATGATTTTTTCTTTGCTGTCTCCATCAGAAGTTCATGACAGGTGAGTGAGTTTGGATACATCCTTGGGAAAACACATGCTTAATGCTTCCAGGAAACTGATAAAGTTCTGGTTTCCAAATAAGCCAAAGGAGAACAAGACATCTGACAATCATTTAAAAAGAACCAGCACTCTCTGAAGTTGTGAGGATGGAGAAATTGCTCCAGGATCCTCCCAAGTAAATAGGGCTCTGAAACCACCGTCTGATGTGTTCCTTAATGGAGATTCGGATACTGTTTCCTTTGTGTTTTTCACTAGATTTGTTCCTAGAGAGAAAAGATGGTCTTTCCCTTGAACATGTGGCTTCATTGGTGTTCTGGCTTGAGTCATAATTCCCCTAACATATTCCACCACCATGAAGGCCTAAGTTGGACATATTTCTCCACCATGAAGACCTAAGGCTCTGCCAAAAAAGGTACCCATGAACAGAATTATGTTTTTTGTTTGTTTTTAAAATTTTTTGGCCACACTATGCAGCATATGGGAGCTTAGTTCCCCAATCAATCAGGGATCAAACCCATATCCCCTGTATTGAAAGTGTGGCGTTTTAACTGCTGGACCACCAGGGAAGTCCCTGGAGTCACGTTTTTGGTGCTCATTTAAAGTCTCTCTCTTCCATTACCCCAGGAATGTTCTTTCAGTATAAAAACTTGAGTCCAAACATTGGCTCAGTGGTAAAGAATCCAACTGCCAGTGGAGGAGACATGGGTTCAATCCCTGGATTGGGAAGATCCCCTGGAGAAGGGAATGGCTACCCTCCCCAGTATTTTTGCCTGGAGAATTCTAAGGACAGAGGAGCCTGGTAGGCTATAGTCCATGGGGTTGCATAGAGTCAAGACACGACTTAGCAACTAAACAGCAACAATGAATGTACGTATCTTGAAATCTGGACATTAAAATGTGAAAATATTTTTCCACAGGAGAAAAATGTTATCACATCACACACAAGCCAAAACCATCTTTTACAGGATGAAAAATACAAAGGAATTATTTACCTTATTTTTAGTTTTAACCTTTTTATTCCTGGACTTCCCTTGGCTCAGACGGTAAAGCGTCTGCCTACAATGCGGGAGACCCGGGTTTGATCCCTGGGTCGGGAAGATGCCCTGGAGAAGGAAATGGCAACCCACTCCAGTATTCTTGCCTGGAAAATTCCATGGACGGAGGAGCCTGGTTGGCTACTGTCCATGGGGTCGCAAAAAGTTGGACACAACTGAGCGACTTCACTTTTTATTCCTGAATGTTTTCTTTCCCATGATCCACTGTATTATTAGATCTGACTGGATCAAAATATGACCCAAACCCCAAAACTAATGTTCACTGGAGTGGAAGTAAGAGTGGGGGTGTTGCAGAAACCAGTACTTGAAAAACCAAGCACCACACTCGGAGAATTGGAGAACTCAGGTTTATTATGCTGGCAGGCCCAGGGGAGTTAACATTCCAAGCTCTGAGCCCCGAACAAAGGGGTTACAGAGTTTTTATACACAGACAAGCATGATTAAGCAGGTTTGTGGGTTTGCAGGGGCTGGGTGATTGCAAACAGCAGGACAAGGGTGAGTGAGATAGGCTCCAGTTCCTAGTATTGTGAGTCCCCACTTTCAGAGACCTACATGATCCAGACTTTGCAAGGAGAAAGCTGAGTTACAGAGGTAGAAGGAGCAGGAGGTTATGTAATTTTAACTTTCCCTCTTGATGCTTCTATCACTCATTGTAGAAAGCATCATCTCATGTCTTGGTAGGACGTTCAGAGCTCTCCATTGTTTAGGGGGCTATATTGAGCTATTACCATTTGTAAGTAAAATTACAAATGGATTCAAGACGTTATGAACTGGGTAATAGCACTGAGAATACAAGAGCCAAACAGGAGCATCACAAAGAACATGAAGAGAGGATCAGTAAAAGTGAGAAGCCATGACGCCCAGCTCTAGATATTGCTCCCATTACCCCAGGAATTTGCTAGTTCCTCTCTCTTTTTTATGATTCCTTTCCTTAGCTGTTGGGCCATGTCCCTGACTATTCCTGATTGGTTTTCATAAAAGCAGCATTCTTCGTTCAAGAAGAGGCAGAGTCCTCCATTTTCATTTGTCAGTAGGTCTGCTGCTGCTACTGCTGCTAAGTCACTTCAGTCATGTCTGACTCTGTGCAACCCCAGAGATGGCAGCCAACCAGGCTCCGCCGTCCCTGGGATTCTCCAGGCAAGAACACTGGAGTGGGTTGCCATTTCCTTCTCCAATGCATGAAAGTGAAAAGTGAAAGTGAAGTCGCTCAGTCGTGTCTGACTCCTAGCGACCCCATGGACCGTAGCCTACCAGGCTCCTCGGTCCATGGGATTTTCCAGGCAAGAGTACTGGAGTGGGGTGCCATTGCCTTCTCTGTGTCAGTAGGTCTAGCCATCTCCTATTCTGTAAAACCACCTCAGCCAGGGAGTCTAGTTGGTCCTGTAATGAAGAGCACAGCAATAATACTGATTAGGGATAGAGGCCAGGGTTGATAATGAAAAATCCATCGATATTTTGATAGCCAGATCCTCAAGCTTCCACTGTGCGTTGACCAGTCAGCTGCCGGAGTGTGGCTGGAGCAAGGCTGAAGAATCCTCAAGTTTCTGCTGTGCTTTACTAGTCAGCTTCAGGAGTGACTACAGCAGGGCTCAGCGTCCTTTGTGGGTGAGGGCCGTTGTCTTTGGAACTGGACCTTGAGGAGGTTTTAGGGGCCCCAAACTGCTTTCTAAGTGTCCTCATCATGGGAAGTAGCTGCCGTCTTGACTCCGGGGTGGTGGATCCAAGGGATGACACCTATAACTTTAACAGCAGTAGGGGTTGCCAGGACGACCGTGTGAGGGTCAGTGCAAACTGGCTGAAGTGGTTTTTTTCCCTAATCTTTAACCCATACATCATCTCCTGGCTGATAGGGATGAACTCAGTTGCCTAAAGGAATGAGTTTCCTTGCTAAGGTTTATCGGGTGATATGGCAGAAGACTTTTCTCAGGGCCTGGAGGTGTTGGGACATCTCCAGGCCAGCTAGTTGTTGGTGGTCACCCTTGAGCTTTTCTTTGTATCATTGGGGGTGGTCTCCTGTATAAGATCTCAAAGGGAGAATAGCCTGAGAACCTCAGGGTGTATTTATGGAGGGAGGTGAGAGTCCACAGAATGATAAGGCAGCTTGTTCCAGCACTGTCTGGGTGTTGGCCGGGGGATATTCTTGTTGTACTACTACTTGGAGAAACAAACTTAACAAGAAAGTTAAAGATATATGGCCCAAAGATTAATAGATGTAGAAAAGCTGTTGTGGGGTTAGCCAGGAGAACCAGGTCCAGACACTGGTTAGTGACATTAGTGTTTCTCTAGGATGAGAAGATGGAGAAGGCAATGGCAGCCCACTCCAGTACTCTTGCCTGGAAAATCCTATGGACAGAGGGGCCTGGTGGGCTGCAGTCCATGGGGTCGATAGGAGTCGGACATGACTGAGCGACTTCACTTTCACTTTTCACTTTCATGCATTGGAGAAGGAAATGGCAACCCACTCCAGTGTTCTTGCCTGGAGAATCCCAGGGACCGGGGAGCCTGGTGGGCTGCAGTCCATGGGGTCGCACAGAGTCAGACACGACTGAAGCGACTTAGCAGCAGCAGCAGCAGGATGAGAAGATGCAAGAATTTGGACTCATAAAAATCTTCACCTGATAACATCTGACGATCTGAAGGCCTGTTTTCCGGGTTTTTCCCAGGGCACAGAGTGCCTTATTTTTTGTCTCCACCCTGAACTCCTTTCAAGGGGGTGTGGAAGATCAGCATCTTGTAGTGGTCATGATTTAATCTTTGTAGAGGTAGCTGGCAAGGGCCAACTTCCAGTCAGCAGGGCCCCTTCACAGCCACATATTTGACCATGTTCTGGGGGCATTTCATGGTCATTGTGTCCCACGGTGCTGGGAAGGCTCATTCCCAGATCTAACAAAGATTCCATTGACAGGCCACTCAATGTGTTGTCACTAGACCAAGCCTTATAAGTAGCAAAAGTCTCTGGACCATACCTGTCTGACTTCCCTCTTGGTCCAGGAATGTATTTCCTCTTGTTGCTTCTTCCCATATCTAGAGTTACAACTATTGACCTCATATGGAACTGCATATCAGCATTTTATCACAGGCTCAGTCACACATTTGGTAACGTAAGAAATAATCTGAAGCAAGCTACAGAGAAAATAATATACCTAGCAGTTATTAGTAAGGTCACAAGCAAGAATTTAAGTCAAGAACTTTCATTGGGTATAGCCCAGTATACCCCAGGTCATCTGACTCAGTTAAATGATTATAGCCAAGTGTTAATCTCCTGGTTGTACATCATGGAGCATCTGACCTTTATCCAAAGATTGGTTACTGAGATAAGCTTTAGAAACAATCTTAGAGTGTCCTTTTTAATAACTTAATTAACCTTTTTAGCAATATAACATAACAAGGAACTACTTTAGAAGTGAGTCTTAGTAAGCACAGACCTTAATTAAAAAAAACTAGAACTTAATATTCAGTGAAACATATTTTTTTTGGAGAATTCATTGTGAGGGCATTGACACTGTAGCCAGAGAAGCCTTTAACCCATCAAATAAAAATGAGATCTGTCAGGGACCCAGGGAAAGCCAATTGGCCATCTTGGATTTCCCATAGCCCTGGCTCTTTTATTTTTAGCTGTTGTTTATCCATTTTTAATTTCCTGATTTAGGAGCAGACTATTGCCATGTTTTAAGGACATCAGGATAACAAAAGTCTTACTGTGAGGGGTTATGTTTTGTAGAAGCAGAATAAGCTTTGTCTACATGTACCATAATCTTAAATAATGTTTATTTACTTTCAGAACATCAGAAGGCCTAGGCCAAGAAGCAATCAGTTCTGAACATTGGACAAGTCCTTTATTTTTCTGGACATTGAGCCAGATCAGATGTTTACACAAGATTCAGTTCAGTTCAGTCACTCAGTCGTGTCTGACTCTTTGTGACACCATGAATTGCAGCACACCAGGCCTCCCTGTCCATCACCAACTCCCGGAGTTCACCCAAACCCAAGTCCATCGAGTCGGTGATGCCATCCAACCATCTCATCCTCTGTTATCCCCTTCTCCTCCTGCCCTCAATCTTTCCCAGCATCAGGGTCTTTTCAAATGAGTCAGCTCTTCGCATCAGGTGGCCAAAGTATTGGAGTTTCAGCTTGAACATCAGTCCTTCCAATGAACACCCAGGACTGATCTCCTTTAGGATGGACTGGTTGGATCTCCTCGCAGTCCAAGGGACTCTCAAGAGTCTTCTCCAACACCACAGTTCAAAAGCATCAATTCTTTTGTGCTCAGCTTTCTTTATACTCCAACTCTCACATCCATACATGACCACTGGAAAAACCATAGGCTTGACTAGACGGACCTTTGTTGGCAAAGTAATGTCTCTGCTTTTTAATATGCTGTCTAGGTTGGTCATAACTTTCCTTCCAAGAAGTAAGCGTCTTTTAATTTCAGGGCTGCAGTCACCATCTGCAGTGATTTTGGAGCCCAGAAAAATAAAATCAGCCACTGTTTCCACTGTTTCCCCTGTTTCCCCATCTATTTGCCATGAAATGATGGGACAAGATGCCACGATCTTAGTTTTCTGAATGTTGAGCTTTAAGCCAATTTTTCACTCTCCTCTTTCACTTTCATCAAGAGGCTTTTTAGTTCCTCTTCACTTTCTGCCATAAGGGTGGTGTCATCTGCATATCTGATGAAGGAGTCTTTTGGGCCTAGAAAAGAAAACAACAGTTTCAAAGGCCCTTACTGAATCATCTAACTTCGGAGAAAACAAAACAGAACTTTAGGTCCTGCCCAACTACAAATGCCATCTCAACTAAAAAGTACCCAAAACATCCCCCCTGATTAACGTTTCGCTTATCGATTCCATAAGCCTTACAAATATGGAGCCTCACTGATCCCTCTCCGTGCTCAGCCTGGTCATTAGGCCCACTGTCGCCCCTCCTTGCCTGAATAAAGGTAACCTACTTCTGTTGAGGTCGTCTTTCCTCTTTCTGCCTCGGCCAGAACTATACCTTACATCTGAGGTTATTGATATTTCTCCTGGCGATCTTGATTCCAGCTTGTGCTTCTTCCTTTTTCACTTTCATCAAGACGCTCTTTAGTTCTTCACTTTCTGCCATAAAGGTGGTGTCATCTACATATCTGAGGTTACTGATATTTCTCCCAGCAATCTTGATTCCAGCTTGTGCTTCCTCCAGCCCAGCGTTTCTCATGATGTACTCTGCATGTAAGTTAAATAAGCAGGGTGACAATATACACACTTGATGTACTCCTTTTCCTATTTGGAACCAGTCTGTTGTTCCATGTCCAGTTCTAACTGTTGCCTCCTGACCTGCATACAGGTTTCTCAAGAGGAAGGTCCTGAATCAAGTCCCAGATTATTCTGTGTCAGTAATATATTTACTAGACTTCCCCAGTAGCTCAGCAGTAAAGAATCTGCCTGTAATGCAGGAGACCAGGATTTGATCCCTGGGTTGGGTAGATCCCATGGAGGAGAACTGGCAACCCACTCCAGTATTCTTGCTGGGAAAATCCCATGGACAGAGGAGCCTCGAGGGCCAAAGTCCTTGGTGTTGCAGAGTCAGACATGACTGAGCAATTGAGCATGAGCAATATATTTACTAAGGACAATATCACTATATTTCCTTTTGATGACAATAGTTTAAGTTTTAATACTAGCAGTAAAAATATAATGGTAGCTAATGTTTTTGCATGTTACTGCTCTAGGTGCTTCATACATTAAAATTCTTAGACTTAACTACTCAATAATATATTAATAGGTACTATCATAACTTTCTCTTTTGTTTCAGGAAACAGCTTTATTGAAATATAATTTATATACTACTACTTATCAGTTTTTCTTCAGTTTTTATTTCTATTCATCTGTTCCTTCTATTTCCTTCATGTTCATGTATTTGGTGTGTTTTAACCTTACATTGTGTAAGGGTCAATTTTTTGGTTTAAAATAAATTGCAATCTTTGATAAATCAAAATCATACCACCAGTCTAAAAAGAAAAAGAAAAGCATGAGAAGGAATGAGGGCAGTGTCTAGTTGCAAAAACTGACCCCCAGCTGACAGACAAGAAAACGAGGTCCTCGGTCCCACAATCACAAGGAACTGACTCCTGCTAACAATTTAAATTTGACCTTGGGAGCAAATTTATCCCCATAGCCGCCAGGAAGGAGAGCAACTCTGCTGACACCTTGATTTCAGCCTTGTGACACTCTCAACAGAGGATTCAGCTGAGCGACATTTTACCTGCGCTACCAAACCACACAATTGGGAAAGAATAAATTTGAATTACTTTAAGTCACTAGTTAGTGTTGGTTGCTCAGTCGTGTCTGACTCTTTGTGACCCCTTGGACTGTAGCCCTCCAGGCTCCTCTGTCAATGGAGTTCTCCAGGCAAGAATACTGGAGTGGGTTGTCATTCCCTTCTTCAGGGGATCCTCCCAACCCAAGGATTGAATCCAGGTCTCCTGCATTGCAGGTGGTTTCTTTACTGTCTGAGCTACCAGGGAAGTTCTTCAGTGACTAACTTTGTGTTAATTTGTTTTGGCAGAAATGGCAAATGAATACACGGTGTTCAGAAAGATTCCAAGACTATCTCTGGTTACTGTGGGAAAGTGCTAGATGATTAATCAAAGATGTGCGCCATGGACACAAGGGAGAGGTGGCCTTGGGGCTTCCCTGGTGGCTCAGTGGCTAAGACTCTGCGCTCCCAATGCAGGCGGCCCAGGGTTTGATCCATGGTCGGGGAAACTAGATCCCACATGCCACAACTAGAAGTTCACATGCTGCAGCTATTAAGACCTTGGGTTCCACAAGTGAAGATCCCACATGCTGCAACTAAGACTCAGCACAACCAAAGAAAGAAACGTTTAATTTATTTAAAAGTTACCATTAAGATGAAGAGGCTTTTTTTTCTGGCTCATCAAGTTCACACATTGTAACATCTTATATGCAGAAAATCTCCATATAATTGCAGCCGGCACACATTCCCGTGGTAGAGCCTGGCTCTCCAATCAATAGCTGGCAGCACAGCCAGGAGCAAGTCACCATATCCCTCAGGAGGTCCAAGGAGAATGGGAGGAGAACATGGTCATGAGATGCACATGATTCTTCCTGCACTAGTTCTTCTTTTAAAAAAAAATTAATTTTTGGCAGCGCTGGGTCTTCATTGCTGTGTCTGGGCTACTCTTTGTTGTAGTACACCAGCTTCTCATTGCAGTGGCTTCTCTTGTTGCAGAGCACAGGCTCTAGGTGCTCAGGCTTCAGTAGTTACAGCACCTGGGCTCAGATGCTCCGTGGCACATGAAATTTTCCTGGACCAGAGCTTGAACCCGTGTCCCCTGCATTGGCAGGTGGATTTCCAACCACTAGACCACCAGGGAAACCCCTGCACTAGTTCTTTAACCTGGGAGGAAACTGAACAAATTGAAGGAAGAAACAGAACAGGCTCTATCTTGAAAGCAAGACTTCATCTTGGGCCGGACTGTGAGCTATATGCCCAGTATCTATGGAAACAACATACCAACTGGAAAACCAGGCCACTCCCCTCTCCATTGCCTAAAAGAATACCCTAATTATCTGTGTAACCGAATAGAATCATACATTCTATTATGCTTATTGGGGAATGACCACAAGCCTATTGATACTTGTCTACTGTTAACTACCTAGGCTTAAGGCATATGAATCACAAGTTAACTTTGATTGTATCTTTCTTTTTCCTTTGTTCATACTAGTTTCAGGGAACCTTATACACTTAGGGTATATAAGGTTTTCACAAAAACTGGTCGGGGTCCTTGGCTAAGAGGAGACTCTGCCTTGGGCCCGCCAGTGTAATAAATTGCACTCCACTATCTGCATTGTCCTTCTGAGTGAGTTTGTGTCCCGGAATGCGTGGCTACAACAAAATAACACGGTTTGGTTTGGTAAATCATTTCCAGCACACAAGAAAGTTGAAGGAATACCACAGCAGTGCCCTGGCACAACTTTCACCTATATTTCAAACATTTGTATATGTTCTCATGTTTGCTTTCTCTGTCTAGTGAACTTTGAAAAAATATAGTTACAGTGATCATGACATGTATGTTCTAAATACTTCCACTGTCTCCTTAAAAAAGGAAATACATAACCCCCATGCTATAACCTAGGTACCGCTAGATGCTTGTGTCACTTGACTTGTTCGTCAAAAAATAAAACTGAGTTGAAAAAATATTTGTTATTTCTAGTTATCTCTTTGTTGTTGCTGTGTCCAACTCTTTGCGACCCCATGAACTACAACACACCAGGCTTCCCTGTCCTTCACCATTTCCCAGAGTTTGGTCAAACTCAAGTCCATTGAGTCGATGATGCCATCCAACCATCTCATCCTCTGTCACCCCCTTCTCCTCCTGGCCTGAATCTTTCCCAGCATCAGGGTCTTTCCCAATGAGTCAGCTCTTCTCATCAGGTGGCCAAAGTATTGGAGCTTCAGCTTCAGCATCAGTCCTTCCAATAAATATTCAGGGTTGATTTCCTTCAGGATTGACTAGTGTGATCTCCTTGCTGTCCAAGGGACTCCCAACAATCTTCTATAGCACCACAGTTCAAAAGCTCCACAGTTATCTCTAGTTTACGACTTATACTACTATTGAAATATCTATATGTCATTATCTAGAATAATCATTTATAATTGAGAAGGAATTTTCTCAAATTCTCAAAGGCGTTTCCCAGGTCTCACCTTTAACAACTTATTCTACTTCTCTCAGGTTATCCATAGTTAACTATACACCTAGTTATCACTATTTACTTATAGTAATAGCACATTCCTCCAAGAAAAACAAAGATTTTAGGCATGAAAGTTTTCAGTTTTGGAGTCTTAAGTAGGTTTTTAGTAGTTTATATCTCTCTCAAGTTACATATTTACATAGGTACCACTAATTGCCTACATTTAAATAATTTCTTCCAAAAGAAATTTTAAGAATATTTTCAACATCCTGACTTCAAAGGTTTCTAGTTGTCTCCAGTTATTTCTAGATAGGTACTTAGGCACCACAAACTGTCTATAGTCCTAACATATTAATTCTATGAGAAATATGATTTTGGGTTTGACAAAAATAGGTTTTCCAGCTTCCTGCCTTCATCTACTTAGTCTAGATACAGGTGGTTATCTCTATATAAATCTTACCTAGGTGAGTTTATTTAGAGGGCTGCTTCCACATTACAAAAAGCTGTCACACGACCTGAATTGTAACGGATATCCTAGCTAGGCTAAGGAACACCAGGATCATAACCATTAGAGGTTTCTCAGGTTGTAACTAATCCCAAGCCCAAACTGTTCATTGTAGGTGAGGTGAGTAGGGTGCAGAACAAGAGCTCTGGAAGATGGTCCCAAACAAAGGGAGAGACACAAGGGGAAAGAGGACGGTGAGAAGGGGAAAGGTGGGCGCCAAGGAGGGGACTAGAGGAGGCAAAGAAGAAAAAGAGGAATTTAACCCAAGTCCAGGGGCTTTCCAGGTGGCTCAGCGGTAAGGAATCCGCCTGCCAATGCAGGAGATGCAGATTCCATCCCTGGGTCGGGAAGATCCCCCGGAGAAGGGAATGGCAACCCACGCCAGTATTCTTGCCTGGAGAATCCCATGGACAGACGAGTCTGGCAGGCTACAGTCCATGGGGTCGCAAAGAGTCGGACACGACTCAGCTACCAAACAACAACAACCCAGTCCACACGGCGCCCAGCATAAGAAACCCGTGCACTTTTGCAGAGGGCCGGCAGCCCCAAACGCGGTAGCGGAGCATAGCAAAGTAGATGCCGTATCCTCCACAATCGCGTCCAGGGTCAAAGCAATGGCCACGTGCAGTGTTCTACACTTGCCCTCCGACGTAGGTTAGTCCAACTTTCGATTACTTGGTGTATTTTCAAGGAACAGGCTGGATTTCTCGCAGCAGGCATCCGAGCACACTGTGTGCAAATACAGCCCCAAGTTCCTGCCCCCAGGACCCCCGAGGGAACGAGACGGGCTCTGCTTTCAGCGCTTTATTGCAAAAACCCAGCAAGTAGTCTCGCGCCTAATCTTTCCGTCTGAATCACTAGCCTGTTTCGTGGACCTTGAGAGCGAATGGAACAGAATCACAGTCCCATCCATTAATTACCGACTTCTCAGAGGGGAGTCGCGCTCAGAGCCCACGCGACAAGGGGGGACGACTGTCGTCTCAGCCGGCTGGGGTTGCCGGGGCCCCACGGTTTCTCCAGTCTCATCTCTGCGTCTCCCGCTCCGGGGGCCGGGGGGTTGGGGAGGAACTAATGGCAACAAGCCTGAGCCCATCGAGGGCCAGGCGGAGAGACGTTCTCACAACATTTCTCCCCGGCTCCCGGGACGCCTCATTGAGGTCTCATTCCCTGCCCCCTCCCCCGTCCCAAGTCAGCTCGCACAATCAGGAGAAGCCCTTAGTTCAGGACCGACCCAAGGCAGGAGCTGGTACTATTCAGCTCAGCCACAAGTGGGAGCTGGCGCGCCCCCACCCCCTCGCCCCCTGCCAGGACTCTCCCCACCCGCATCCCTCTACTCTATGACCACGCCCTGTCCACGTGCACGCCCCAACGGCTACGCCCACCGCACGCGCCGCTACTGGGGAGCCGCGTAGCCGACGCCGAATAGCTAGCGCGTGGCCGTGGGCGTCAACGGCCGCAGAGAAGCTACAAACTCCTAACGCAGCGAACCAGACCTCTGGATCGCCGCCGTCAACAGCGTAGAGTCGGCCGAGGCGCACAGCTGGTTGGACAGCGCTAGCGACATGGACCGTGAGCCCGGACGCCCGCACGAAGGAGTCGACGAGCTCCAGGAAGAACCCGGTCAGTGCCCGGAGCGGGATAGGTCCTCTGGCGAGCTCGAGGGAAAGGCCCTTTCCCTGGGAGAGGCGAGTGAACGGGACGCGGCTGCGGCGCGGTCGCGGCGCGGTCGCCGTCGCCTCTCGGGTCGCGGGCCTGCGCCTCCCGCCGCCCCGCACACTCGGCGCTCCGACGCCCAGACTTCTTGTCTTTTTCCTTTCCAGATACGAAGCCCACCGAGGTCTCGGGCATTGCAACAAGTGCCGCCGTCGAGGAGGAGTCGGGATCAGAACCTGAGCCGGGAGCGGCGGCAGCGGAAGCAGCAGCAGGAGAACAGGACCAGGTTGGGGCGGGAGCTCCCGACCCCATGGTCTACGAGATCCAGAAGGGCGGCGGCGGCGAAGAGGAGGAGTTTCCACAGGAGCCGATGCTGGCGGGCGCGGAGGATCCGCAGCCCTCGGACAGGCAGCCAGGCTTCCACCGCTGCTCGTTCCGCCGGCTGCAACTGAAGGAGCTGGAGAGCGTTTTCCAGCGCAGCCAGTACCCCAATGTATTCGCTCGGTAAGTGGCTTGCTCTGGAGGCGCCCAAAATGTTCTGGGACGTTAGGGCTCTTCTTCCGACGCCTTTGGCGCTGTCCCTTCCCCCAGAGCCCGAACTCGGTGGGGGGCTCGAAGCCCTTGGAGGCTGCCGGCCCTTGGGCTCTCAGGTTGGGGCGGTGCGGTGAGTGAGTGAATTAACTCCGGAAACGTAGGTTTCGGTGAATAACGTTTCATTGGATCGGGGTTTAGGTCAGTGGGAGGCGAGTGACACCCGGTTGTGCAAGTACAGGATTGAATCTTGCCTTTATTTAAAATTTTAGATAATTTGGTGGTCGTGCAATTTTGCGCGTTTAGTCTTTAAATATTTATTTGGTTGCACCTGGGATCTAGCTCCCTGACCAGGGATTGAACTGCGCCCCCTGCCTGGGGAGCGAGATGTCTTAGCCACTGGACCACCAGGGAAGTCTCTGTGCATTTAATCTTGATTCTTAAATAGTGCATTAAAAACGCTTAATATTGAATACTGAGTTTTTCAGCGCTCCCATAAATTTTGCGCACAAAGGAAAATTCTCCCTAAAGAGAGCCTGGAACTGGTTATTACAAAAGTATGTTCCCTGGGCATTTGGGAGAATACACATTTTAAAACAAGCATAAAATGTACATCGTTTATCTAATTCTGTCCACAACTCCAAATACTGAATATTTGCCATTTTCTCCCCTTAGGAAGGAGCTTGTGATTCCAATCGATGGGAGCGAAATCAAAGTGCAGTTCAGCAAGCCTGAAAACAACAATTTGTGAGGGCAGGAATTATAAAACCTGCTTCAAGTCTTGGACACTTTCGTCCTAGACATTCTAAAGTTTGTTTGTTTTCTCTTTTTTTGATGCCTTTTCCATGTTTAGCAAATTAGTTTTGATCTTTGGGGGCTTTGGCAAGTGGAAATGGGATAAGTAAACACCAGTTTATGGAAATTGCCAATTATCAGAAGTAATTTTGTGATTTCCTAAAAGAGCAAGAAAAGGAAATCACTGTTGTTCCTATTTCCTGTGAAAAATTAAACATAATAAAATTCAATTTTCTTTATTGAACTGATATCCTTTTATTATTTATCCTTTTATTCCTGGTATCCTTTATTGAGCACTTTGTGGAGTCATGTTGGGGCTGGGTCTGATCTGGGAAGTGCACATTAATGCATTAAGGATCTAGGTTATGAGAGGGTTCAACTCTATTACTTAAAATACCAAAAAGTTCTTAGCTAAATGAGTGAATTTATAAATCTTCAGGCACTGGAGTTAGGGAGTACTTCATACACACTATGTGAGTAAGTGTCTGTTTAGTTAGGCTGAGACTGATATGGGGAGACAGCTTAAAAGTCCAAGTGCAGGGCACTCCTGCCATTGTTTTTAGTCTTCAGTAAAGCAGTGTAGAAAGCGACAGCCCTACATCTTTTTAAAAAATACTTATTTGGTTGCACCAGGTCTTAGTTGGGGGTATGTGGGATCTAGTTCCCTAACCAGGGATTGAAGCCAGGTCCCAGCATTGGGAGTGGGGAGTCTTAGCCACTGGACGACCAGGGAAGTCCTAGCCCTACCACTTAATGTTTGCTATGCTATGCTGTCAGCCTGAAATCATTGCTAAAATAGTGACATTATGGTGGAGGCTAGGAGCAAGATGTACAAACTGGAAATTTGTCTAAAAATTGAAACAATTTTGAATAAAGTGGCACTGAGCTAAGAGTGAAGAGTTTAAGAGAATTGCATACAGTCAAACCATACACCTGGTGGATGGGGCTCAAATTGAACTTTATGAGTGAATATCCTCTTGAGGACTTTCTAACATCAAAAGATATATTTTTGATGGTATTGTTTTAAAGAGGTGGGTTTTGTGGAATCTTTTTTGGGGAGGGGGAAGCATTCAGTTCAGGCCAGATTCTTTACCTCTGTCCACATGAAATACTTTTTTGTTTGCTCAGGCAGCGATGACTGATTTGTAGGTCACGAGATTACCATTTGAGACTGTAGAAAACCATAGGCTGTATTAAGAGAGTATTTATCCAAAAATCCCAAATGAGTTTATTAGCTTTGCTTCATGGTGCCTATGTGAGTGCAGCGATGGATACAGGCTGCTGGACTGGTGGTGGTGACTTACAGTGAACTTGGACCCACGTAAGCTAAATTTTCCTCACCTCTGTAGGCTGAAATATCAAGGCAGTGTCCAGGGTGTCAGCAATTCTTATGTGCCAGTAAGACAAGCCACAAGCCCCCTGGGCCCTCCATAATCAGGCCTGCCTTGTCTTGAGGGAAACCTGTTTAAAAATCCAACTTGCTCATATTGAATATCTCCTTCAGACGGAAGGAACTTTTTTTTTTAATTTTTTTTTCCTTTTTTAAAAAAATTGTAATTGGAGGCTAATTACTTTACAATATTGTAGTGGTTTTTGCCATACATCAACACGAATCAGTCACGGGCATACATGTGTTTCACATCCAGAACCCCCCTCCCACCTCCCTTCCCATCCCATCCCCCAGGGTCCTCCCAGTGCACCAGCCCTGAGCACCCTATCTCATGCATCAAATCTGGACCAGCGATCCACTTCACATATGATAGTATACACGTTTCAATGCTACCCTCTCAAATCATCCCACCCTCTCCTTCTCCCACAGAGTCCAAAAGACTGTTCTTTACATCTGTGTCTCTTTTGCTGTCTCGCATATAGGGTCATCGTTAACATCTTTCTAAATTCCATATATATGCGTTAGTATACTGAATTGGTGTTTTTCTTTCTGACTTACTTCACTCTGTATAATAGGCTCCAGTTTCATCCACCTCATTAGAACTGATTCAAATGTATTCTTTTTAATGGCTGAGTAATACTCCATTGGGTATATGTACCACAGCTTTCTTATCCATTCATCTGCTGTGGACATCTAGGTTGCTTCCATGTCCTGGCTATTATAAACAGTGCTGCAATGAACATTGGGGTACACGTGTCTCTTTCCCTTCTGGTTTCCTCAGTGTGTATGCCCAGCAGTGGGATTGCTGAGTCATATGGCAGTTCTATTTCCAGTTTTTTAAGGAATTTCCACCCTGTTCTCCATAGTGGCTATACTACTTTTCATTCCCACCAACAGTGTAGGAGTATTCTTTTTTCTCCACACCCTCTCCAGCATTTTTTGCTTGTAGACTTTTGGATAGCAGCCATTCTGACTGGCTGGCGTGAAATGGTACCTCATAGTGGTTTTGATTTGCATTTCTCTGATAATGAGTGATGTTGAGCATCTTCTCATGTGTTTGTTAGCCATCTATATGTCTTCTTTGGAGAAATGTCTTTTTAGTTCTTTGGCCCATTTTTTGATTGGGTTATTTATTTTTCTGGAATTGAGCTGCAGGAGCTGCTTGTATATTTTTGAGATTAATTCTTTGTCAGTTGTTTCGTTTGCTATTATTTTCTCCCATTCTGAAGGCTGTCTTGTCACCTTGCTTATAGTTTCCTTCATTGTGCAAAAGCTTTTAAGTTTAATTTGGTCCAATTTGTTTATTTTTGCTTTTATTTCCATTACTCTGGAAGGTGGGTCATAGAGGATCCTGCTGTGATTTATGTCAGAGACTGTTTTGCCTATGTTTTCCTCTAGGAGTTTTATAGTTTCTGGTCTTACACTTAGATATTTAATCCATTGTGAGTTTATTTTCGTGTATGGTTTTAGAAAGTGTTCCAGTTTCATTCTTTTACAAGTAAAAGGAACTTTTAATATGCTCAGCTTCCCCCACACCAAGGGTGACTCTATCCCTGATTAACGCCTCAGCTTCCTGAAGTATAAATGGGAATATAGACAACAATTTCCTCATAGATTTTGTTTTCAATTAAATGAAGCAGACCGTCTAAAACAACAAGGACATTGCTTAGCAGTCTAAGTAACATACTTAATTTTGGTTTGTTTTTTTTTTTTTTTTTTTGAAGAATGAGTTGAAATCCAGACTTTTCCCCAATAATCTGGACCGACAATGCACTTTCCCACAAAGTTTCCTAAGCGTAGATCTGTACACTCCCCAAAAAGCATCTCTTTCACTTTCTAGTAACTTCATTAATACCTCTGGGCCTCAGTTTGCTCATCTATAAAATGGGAACGTTGATTCCACCTTCTGTGTAGTTTTTCTTTTTAATTAAATGCAGGCAAGCAGGTAAAACAAGACAGACTTTGCTTGGTAGATCTAAGTATCATACCTAATTTTGTTTTTTTTCTAATAGATGGAGTTGACATTGAGCTTTTTTCACCAACAATCTACAGACAGTGCCGTGTCTGCAAATTTTACTGTGTCCATAAATACACTCACCATGAGTGAGTGAGTGAGTGAAGTCACTCAGTCGTGTCCGAATCTTTGCGACCCCATGGACTGTAGCCCACTAGGCTCCTCTGTCCGTGGGATTCTCCAGGCAAGAATACTGGAGTGGGTTGCCATTTCCTTCTCCAGGGGATCTTCACAACCCAGGAATCGAACCCAGGTCTCCTGAATTGCAGGCAGATGCATTATCCTCTGAGCCACCAGGGAAGCCTAGGGCATCTCTTTCACAACTTTCATAACTTCCTTAATGCCTCTGTGTCTCAGTTTACTCATCTATAAAATCGGAGTGCTCTTTTTTTTTTAAATTAAATGAAACAGAGCATATGACACATCCAGAATGTTACTTAGTAGATCTAAGTAAAATACTTCATTTCTTTTTTTTAGAAGAGAGAGTTGAAATTGAGTGTTTTTCTCCAACAGTCTAGATAGACAATGCCCTTTTCCACAAAGTTGATTGAGTGTAGATAAATACACTCTCAAAGACATCATCCGTTTCACTTCTTGTAACTTCATTACTGCCCTGTGCCTCAGTTTCCTCATCTGTAAAATGGGAATATTGACAACACCTTCCTCGTAAATTTTTTTCTGAATTAAATGAAGCTTAACATGTAAAACACCCACCATTGCTTAGGAGATCTAACTAACATACATAATATTGTTTTTTTTTTTTTTTCTTTTAAGAGTGTTAAAATCTTTATTTTTAACCCACAGCCTTGTAGATTTTTGGTGAAAAAAGCTCAATGTCAACTCCATCTATTAGGAAAAAAACAAAATTAGGTATGATACTTAGATCTACCAAGCAAAGTCTGTCTTGTTTTACCTGCTTGCCTGCATTTAATTAAAAAGAAAAACTACACAGAAGGTGGAATCAACGTTCCCATTTTATAGATGAGCAAACTGAGGCCCAGAGGTATTAATGAAGTTACTAGAAAGTGAAAGAGATGCTTTTTGGGGAGTGTACAGATCTACGCTTAGGAAACTTTGTGGGAAAGTGCATTGTCGGTCCAGATTATTGGGGAAAAATCTCGATTTCAACTCATTCTTCTGAAAAAAAAAAAAATTAAGTATGTTTCTTAGACTCCTAAGCAATGTCCTCAGTGTTTTAAACGGTCTGCTTCATTTAATTGAAAACAAAATCTACGCTGAAATTGTTGTCAATATTCCCATTTATACTTCAGGAAGCTGAGACATTAATGAAATTGCTAGTAAGTGAGAGAATGGTTTTGCTAAGCATATTTATCTATATTTAGTAAACTTTGTGGGAAAGGGCATCGTCTATCTAGAATTTGGGGGGGAAAAACTTGATTTCAATTCTATTATAAAAAAAGCCCAAATGAAGTATGTTACTTAACTCTACTAAGCATGCCCTCAGTGTTTTACATGCTCTGCTTCATTTAATTACAAACAAAATGCACGAGGAAGGTGTTATCAACATTCCCATTTGATAGATGAGGAAACTGAGACACAGAGACATTACTGTCGTTACTAGTTAGGGAAATACATGCTTTTTGTTGAGCGTGTTTATCTATTTAGTAAACTGTGTGGGAAAGGGCATTGTCTGGCCAGAGTGTTGGGGAAAAAATCCAATTTCAATTCTCTGTATTAAAAAAAAAATAAGTGAGTTGTTTAGATCTTCTAAGCAATGTCCTGGTTGCTTTGCACGCTCCTCTCCATTTAATCATAAAGAAAATCTACAAGTAAAGTGTTATCAACATTCCCATTTTATATATGAGGAAACTGAGGCACAGAGGCTTTAAGAAAGTAATTAGGTGAAAGATGGTGTATCGGTGAGCCTATTTATCTATACTTATTACACTTTGTTGATAAGGGCATTGTCTGTTAGATTTTTGGGGGAAAAAAACTCAATTTCAATTCTCTTAAAACATTAAGTATGTTACTTAACTCTACTAAGCATATCCTGCGTATTTTACATGCTCTGTTTCATTTAATGAAAAATAAGAATCAGTAAGGTCCAAGAAAATCTACAAGGCTGTGGGGTAAAAATAAAGATTTTAACACTCTTAAAGGAAAAATAAACAATATTATGTATGTTAGTTAGATCTCCTAAGCAATGGTGAGTGTTTTACATATTAAGCTTCATGTAATTCAAAAGAAAATCTGCGAGGAAGGTGTTGTCAATATTTCCATTTTACAGATGAGGAAACCGAGGCACAGGGGCAGTAATGAAGTTACAAGAAGTGAAACGGATGATGTCTTTGAGAGTTTATTTATCTACACTCAATAAACTTTGTGGAAAGGGGCATTGTCTATCTAGATTGTTGGAGAAAAACACTCAATTTCAACTCTCTCTTCTAAAAAAAGAAATGAAGTATTTTACTTAGATCTACTAAGTAACATTCTGGATGTGTCATATGCTCTGTTTCATTTAATTAAAAGAAAAAGAGCACTCCCATTTTATAGATGAGTAAACTGAGGCACAGAGGCATTAAGGAAGTTACTAATAAGTGAAAGAGATGCTTTATGGTGAGAGTATTTATGGACACAGTAGAATTTGCAGAAATGGCACTGTCTGTAGATTGTTGGTGAAAAAAGCTTAATGTCAACTCCATCTATTAGAAAAAAAAAAAAATTAGATATGATACTTAGATCTACCAAGCAAAGTCTGTCTTGTTTTACCTGCTTGCCTGCATTTAATTAAAAAGAAAAACTACACAGAAGGTGGAATCAACGTTCCCATTTTATAGATGAGCAAACTGAGGCCCAGAGGTATGAATGAAGTTACTAGAAAGTGAAAGAGATGCTTTTAGGGGAGTGTGCAGATCTACACTTAGGAAACTTTGTGGGAAAGTTCATTGTAGGTCCAGATTATTGGGGAATAATCTCGATTTCAACTCATTCTTCTGAAAAAAAATCAAAATTAAGTATGTTACTTAGACTGCTAAGCAATGTCCTCAGTGTTTTAGATGGTCTGCTTCATTTAATTGAAAACAAAATCTACGAGGAAATTGTTGTCAATATTCCCACTTATACTTCAGGAAGCTGAGGCATTAATGAAATTGCTAGTGAGAGAATGGTTTTGCTAAGCATATTTATCTATATTTAGTAAACTTTGTGGGAAAGGGCATCGTCTATCTAGAATGTTTGGGGGAAATACCTGATTTCAGTTCTATTTTAAAAAGCCCAAATGAAGTATGTGACTTAACTCTACTAAGCATGCCCTCAATGTTTTACATGCTCTGCATGTTGGACCACTGAGGATCCACTGTCAAGATACATTTCTCCATCCTGTACCAGACATAGCATTAACAGAAAGGACTGCGTGTGATCCATCAGCTGGACTAGCATCTAAGAGCTGGAAAAACCACTAACGAGTGTTGAGAGTGGGAGGAAAAAGTGGAAGCAGAAGTGGAAGCCAAAAGACATCTGGTTATCGGGAAGCTTGACACATAACACTCACCAAGGGTAAACTGAAGGGAACGGGGCTGTGGTGGAAACTTTCCTAAGATATTTTATCAATAAAGAAACAGCTTTTCAAAAAGAAAGAAAGAAACAGCTTCTCCTAGTGGGCAGCGGGAAGAATGGCAGCAGTCAGGCTACTCGGCCTCGTGAAGGCTCTTGGCGCGCCGCAGCCCTCAGGCTCCCAGCTCTCGCCTGCCCCGCCACCACGATGCCCAAGAGGTAGGTCAGCTCCGCAGAGGGGGCAGTGAAGGACGAGCCCCAGAGGAGATCGGCGAGGTTGTCAGCTAAACCGGCTCCTGCAAAAACGGAAGCCAAATAAGGCTGCGGGAAAGGATAAATCTTCAGACAAAAAAATGCAAACAAAAGGGAAAAGAGGAGCAAAGGGTAGAAGTGGCCAACCGAGAGACTAAAGAAGACTTACCTGCAGAAAATGGAGACTAAAATTGAGGAGAGCCCAACCTCTGATGAAGCAGAAAAAGAAGCCAAGTCTGATTAATACGGCACACCCAGTCCGGTTGGTGGTCCCTTCTTGTACAATCCAGAGGAATGTTTTTATCAACTATTTTGTAAATGCAAGTTTTTTAGTAGCTCTGAAACTTTTTTAAAAAGGAGGAAATCCCACCTCATCCCATTTTTTAAGTGTAAATGCTTTTTTTTAAAGAGGTGAAATCATTTCAGTCAGTTCAGTTCAGTTCAGTCGCAGTCGTGTCTGACTCTTTGCGACCCCATGAACCGCAGCATGCCAGGCCGCTCTGTCCAGCACGAACTCTCAGAGTCCACCCAAACCCATGCCATCGAGTCGGTGATGTCATCCAACCATCTCATCCTCTGTCGTCCCCTTCTCCTCCTGCCCTCAATCTTTCCCAGCATCAGGGTCTTTTCAAATGAGTCAGCTCTTCGTATCAGGTGGCCAAAGTATTGGAGTTTCAGCTTCAAAATCAGTCCTATCAATGAACACCCAGGACTGATCTCCTTTAGGATGGACTGGTTGGATCTCCCTGCAGTCCAAGGGACTCTCGAGAGTCTTCTCCAACACCACAGTTCAAAAGCATCAATTCTTTTGCGCTCAGCTTTCTTTATAGTCCAACTCTCACATCCATACATGACATTTGCTCATTGTTTATTTTTTGGTACAACCAGAAAGTAGTGGGATATTGGATATGGGAGGCTTTGATTGTCTTGGGTGTCAGCTTAACATTCCATACATGGGGGTAGCTTTTATATCTTATAATACAAAAGCATACTAAATGGCAATTTGGAGTCAGTTGTGCATTTAATATCTTGAAAACTTTAAATTACTTCTCTTCCCATATTGTTTTGGTAGAATTATTTCCTACAGCAAACTACTCCTTGATCTTGGCTCTCCTGGTCAGAATTTTGTGCTCTCTATAATATCTTTGGTCGTGGTAGTTCAGGTTTCCTAGTAACTTGGTTAATGTGCTGTGAACGATTGACAGTTTGAGTATGTAGTGTATATGATATTAAATTGTGAATCAGTGGGACGTATGATATAACAGAATATCAATATTTGAAGATAATTGGTACTTGATATCCTGTTAAGGAAAATTTGCTCCAAATTTTAAGCTGGAAAGTCACTGGAATAACTGTTAAGAATCACAATTACATGATTTTTTCAATTTCGGGTACGTATGTGAAGAATTGTGTACTAACTGAAATGTCTGTGTCGTGATCCTCAAAACAACCAATAAAAACTCAATTATAAAAGAAGAAAAAAAACAGTGACATGTTGTGTGTGGGGGAGTGGTTACTATGACATAAATTGCTCAATATAGTAAACGAATCCCTATTTTCCTCTCTATTTGAAGGTTTGGTTTAAGAATATGAGGGTCAAGGGGAGGAGATGTCAGAGGGCGTTAATGTTCAGAAATATGCCTCCCCCCTCAGGCCCTCTGTGGGCATAATCTCGGATGGGCCCTGTAATTCCATCCTTGTTCTGGAGCCCGATTGGAGAAGGGTTCTTCTGGAGCCACTGTCATGCAGGCGGCCTGTGCCATCCATGCCTCCTCTGCCCTTGTGTCCCTCTGAACAGGCCGAAGTTGGCCCAGAATCATCCCCTGTCACCTGCGACCATGCTGTAGTCCCTTATGACTAAGATATGGTCTCTATGACAGTTTTTCTGAAGTATTTTTCTGCCAGGTTCCCATTATGCACAGCACAGTACCAAGAGCACTTCACCAAATGCCTGTTAAATGAGTTGAATAAATGCAAAAAGTCAGTGCCCCCCTTTTAAAGTAGGGCACATTTTTTTATTTTTCAATAAAGAGGTGAATTCTCAGCATCTTTGTTTTTGTGTGTCAAATGGGGTTAAGTGTGAACAGATGGGAATTTCTAAGGGAATGTCATTCACACAGAATGGCAAGGAGGCCTCCTATCAGGAGGTGCCATTCCCCAGTCATTGGCAGTGGGCTTGTGTGCATGATAAAAGTTTTCCAAGTACCCAAGGTATGTTTATACTGACTTATACTTTTTTTTCCCCTCCACCTTGCATTATCCCATCCTCACCCTCACCCTTTGGTATTGCATGCACATGCAAGATGGGGTGGGATGAGTCCCCAGTGAGAGAACAGTGTATTTCCAGGCAGGGTAGAGTCCCACCCATGGTAATTTAAACATTCAGCCCAATGCTGGACACAAGGGAAGCTTCCTAAGAGGCTACATTACAGGGATTCATGGGAAGGTGGCAGCCGAGCATTCATCCCAAATGCTCCAAATTTGTTCACTGTCCTCTCTGGGGAGAAGATGGGGGAATGGGAGTCCTGCCACACAGGTTCTGCTGCTTCAAAGGCAACGCAGAGGAGACCCCATAAGGACAGTGAGGCATATTGCACCTTCCTCAAAAGCAATCACACCTTCAAATGTATTATCTTCCTTGAGAGAACCTTGATTCCTGCTAATTCAACACCAAAATGGATTATTTTGGTTTAGTGCTGTGCAAAGGAAGAAGAGCAGCTTCCCGAGTAGCATCCTCAGGCCCACTTTTTAAAAAGCATTAAGTTCTCAGTACAGCCTTGGCTCGGAGCAGTGCAAGGCTTCTTTACTGTTCAGTTCAGTTCAGTTTAGTCGCTCAGTCATGTCTGACTCTTTGCGACCCCATGGACTGCAGCACGCCAGGCTTCCCTGTCCATCACCAGCTCTCAGAGCTTGCTCAAACTCATGTCCATCGAGTCAGTGTTGCCATACAACCATCTCATCCTCAGGACTGATTTCCTTTAGGATTGACTGGTTTGATCTCCTTGCAGTCCAAGGGACTCTCAAGAGTCTTCTCCAACACCATCAATTCTTTAAGGTGGTTTCTGTTAAATGTGTTTAATTGTGAACACTGAGGTCCTACTGTGAAGTGATTGCTGAGATAAAGTGCCTTGATTACATTGGAATTTCCTCTCACAAGTCTTCATCCCAGACCAGTTTCACAGCTTGGATGCTCCCAGTGGAAAGAGAGGCTCTGTTTTGGGGGGGAAAGCATGTGCTTTAGGCTGTGCTTCTGCTACTTTCCCTTCTCTCTTCTCTCCCTTTGCACTTGTGGCTGTGTGTCAGACATCAGCACCGTGGTTGTGTGTGATGTGGGCCTTCTGCACAGAGAGGAGGGGAGTGCACCCTGAGGCCCAGCCTCTGTTGGGAGAGAAGAACAACTGGGCCCCAGTGTGTGCACGTTGCCATCCTCACCAGATGTTTTTGCAAACAGAATTTCTCATTTCTGAGTATTGACCGCTGACCTTCATTTTAAACATCAGATTCCTCAAACTTCAAAAATACAACTACAGCATCTTGTACAAACAAAAGCCACCGGACACTATCAGACTGAATTCTGAACCCTGCTAGTCTTTGTTGACAGCTGAGCAGGTGGCTTTGCCATACAGAGACTGGAAGTCAGACAGTATTCAGCACAGATCCTGCAGTTAATACACATACCTGGTCTGACACACTTGCAAAGACTCAGACTACCTGGAAGAATAGCCGATACCCTTCTCCATAACTGACAGGTTTTAAAAAGACAAATATACTATTTGTAATGCATCTCTACTTCTTCTTGGTTCCAGAAGAATTAAGGCAGGATGGCGAGATGAAGCAGAGGAAATATCCAAAACATCGCTACAGAGAGTAATTTCCCCTCAGTCTAAGGTCTAAAATGGACAGGTCTTTTAAAATGAGTCCTACAAAAAAGCATTTCTCTTAATGTGTACTTCAAATACCACAAAGGTAAATAAATTAGTTCTTTTAATATAAGGAAATTAACACTGATTTGTAAAAACAGTCTTTAACACTGCTGCTGCTGCTGCTGCTGCTAAATCACTTCAGTCGTGTCCGACTCTGTGCGACCCCATAGATGGCAGCCCACCAGGCTCCCCCGTCCCCAGGATTCTCCAGGCAAGAACACTGGAGTGGGTTGCTATTTCCTTCTCCAATGCATGAAAGTGAAAGTGAAGTCGCTCAGTCGTGTCCGACTCTGTGTGACCCCATAGACGGCAGCTCACCAGGCTCCCCCGTCCCTGGGATTCTCCAGGCAAGAACACTGGAGTGGGTTGCCATTTCCTTCTCCAACGCATGAAAGTGAAAAGTGAAAGTGAAGTCACTCAGTCGTGTCCAACTCCTAGCAACCCCATGGACTGCAGCCCACCAGGCTCCTCCGAATTGCCAGGCAAGAGTACTGGAGTGGGTTGCCATTGCCCTCTCCGGTCTTTAACACTGCTGCTGCTGCTGCTAAGTCACTTCACTGTCTACCATCAAGTAGATTTACTCAAGATCGCTGGTCCTTCTTGAGGTTACTTTTGGCTGAAAAGTTATAAACAATCTCAGAAAGACAGGAGTA
This sequence comes from Bos grunniens, assembly GCF_055505025.1. NCBI lineage: Eukaryota > Metazoa > Chordata > Mammalia > Artiodactyla > Bovidae > Bos > Bos grunniens. Next base: position 142,552,088 of record NC_141194.1, read on the forward strand.
GTTTCAGCATCTTACAATAATCTAATAATTACTTTAAAAAACTTTATATCTTGCTTTCTAAAGGTTCTAAGGTTGTTTCACATCCAATAATACGTCTCTTTCGAGACAGCTGTGAAAAGTGAATTTTTAAATAAAGAGTTACCTTAAATGTATACAAAGAAGGGGAATGGAGTTTGTTCTGAGGTGTTATTTTTTTTAAGAATAGAAGTATACTTACCTGAGTTCTGATCAGGCTGTTGGGCTTATAATTGGGCAGCTCTGAGCACATAAACAGTTCTAAACCAAACTGAGTGACACACCAGCAAAGAACAGATTAAGGGTTGTATCCTCCCCCAGCATCCTGGCTTCCCAGGTGGCTCAGTGGTAGAGAATCCGCCTGCCAACGCAGGAGATGCTGGTTCAATCTCTGGGTCAGGAAGATGCCCTGGAGAAGGAAATAGCAACCCATTCCAGTATTCTGGCCTGGAGAATCCCATGGACAGAGGAGCCTGGCAGGCTCCAGTCCATGGGGTCACAAAGAGTCAGACACGACTGAACAACAACTGAGCACATACAGGAAGCACTGTTTTACCAGGCAATCATTTGGTGCTGACATGATCCCTCTAGGAAATGTTGCAATCTTGCAAGTGGAGCTAAAATAGAGTTCTTCACTGGATTTCCTGACTGGTAAGCACTGTTTTACCAGGCAATCATTTGGTGCTGACATGATCCCTCTAGGAAATGTTGCAGTCTTGCAAGTGGAGCTAAAATAGAGTTCTTCACTGGATTTCCTGACTGGTAAGCCCAGTTGACTTCGTGTAGCCCACGACATGGACTGGGGTTTTGAAAACCTTGAGCGGACACCTCAGGAGTCAGTTACTATGACAACATAACCCTCATTACATAACCTTCATCCTAAGAATGCTGCCTGACATTACTTTCACTTTGGGATTCATTGGAGACTTTCCTTACACTTCCTTTTGTTAAACCAAAGCACTAGGGTGTTCCAATGAGAGGGAATCCTTGCCTCAGCCAGGTTGTTTTCTTTTTCTTTGTTAATATTTGTTTATTTTTAATTGATTGATTATTGTTTTACAGTATTGGTTTGATTTCTGTCATACATCAACATGAATGAAAGCCAGGTTGTTTTTAAGAGAAATTTTTTAATAATTGTATTGATTTGGCCCTGCTGGGTCTTCTTTGCTTTGTGAGCTTTGCTCTAGTTGTGTCAAGTGGGGGCTACTCTCTAGCTGTGGTGTGCAGGCTTCTCACTGTGGCGGCTCCTCTTGTTGGGGAGCACAGGGTCTAGAGCTCATGGGCTTCAGTACTTGTGGTGCACAGGCTTAGTTGCCCTGTATCAGCCAGGTCGTTTTTCTCAGCAGGCGTATTCTCATTTTCCTTTGTGTAACCCTCACGCGAGATTTCTTCATTTCAGGTATAACTGATTCATTTTGCCATACACCTGAAACTATCACAACATTGTTAATCAACTATACTCCAATATAAAATAAGAAATTTAAAACAAAAAGATATCTTCATTTGACAAATGAGACAAATATTCCCAGAGCCCTTCAGTAATAATCAATCACAGAGAACCAGTCCCATTGGATCTTGTGGCTCTTCCAAGCAAAGTGCCTTTGTTTTCTGTACCCAGCTTAAAGGAAGAAACCCTGGTGGTCTCCACACTGCAAGGGTCATCAGTTCACACCCTTCAATTTACAGATTTGGGACACAGGCCCAGAGCAGTGGAGTGGCCAGCCCAAGAAAGCACAGAGTTCATCCCAGAGAAGGCCAGCCTCTCGGTGGCCATGCTGTCTGCTGGGCCTTGTATCATCCAGTATGACTACTGCCCATTCAGATTCAAAGCTCCCACCAAAGCCTGATCACTAAGTCATTTTACCTCTAGGAAAAGTAATCAACCTCCCCTGCAGAGGCATTTGGCCTCCTGGTGTCCACAGTTTCAGGTCCTGAGAAGGATGCAATTTGTACCCTCCTCACGGAAGACTGCAGTCCATGGGGTCGCTGAGGGTCAGACACGACTGAGCGACTTCACTTTCACTTTCGCTTTCACGCATTGGAGAAGGAAATGGCAACCCACTCCAGTGTTCTTGCCTGGAGAATCCCAAGGACGGCACCTGGTGGGCTGCCGTCTATGGGGTCACACAGAGTCGGACATGACTGAAGTGACTTAGCAGCAGCAGCAGCAGCAGCAACAGCAGCACAAAAGCCCAAGTGTGCTTCCACTACAACAGCCCTCATTTCTCGCAATCTCCTTGCAAAGCCAAGTCTGCCAACCACAGCATGATGCATGACCAAGAGCCAGCCCTGAACTTACACTGAATTAGCTTTTTTAGGAAAGTAATATTAATATAACAGCATGGAAACTGTCGTTGCTGTTGTTGTTTAGTCGCTAAGTTGTGTCTGGCTCTTTTGCAACCCCATGGACTGTAGCCCCCAGGCTCCTTCCTCTGTCCCGTGGTTTCCCAGACAGGAATACTGGAGTGGGTTGCCATTTCCCTTCTCCAGGGGGATCTTCCCAATCCAGGGATCAAACCTGAGTCTCCTGCCTTGGCAGGTGGATTCTTTACCACTGAGCCAGTGCCCCGAAATTATCACTAGGGAATTAGTATTCATTTTGAAATTGATAATTTATGGTTTGCCTTGATCAATGTCACACTTGCTCCTTCTCAGACATCAGCATGAAGCTATGGGGCAGGGAAATTTGGTGTGATGGTATAAATATAATTTTCAACTGCAATGAGCTGTATCCACATACCCACCCCACACCATCACCACACAAACGGTAGGTCTGCAGGTAAATGTCTAATATTTACATGCCAATCTTTTATTATTTTAAAAATTAATTTATAAATTTATTTTGGGCTGTGCTGGGTCTTCACTGCCGTGCAGGGCTTTCTCTAGTTGCGAGGAGTGGGGGCTACTCTCTAGTTGCAATGCACGGGCTTCTCTGCAGTGGCTTTTCTTGTTGTGGAGCACAGGCTCTAAGGCCTGAGACTCTTGGGCTCTAGAGCACAGGCTCAATAGTTGTGGCACATGGCATGTGGGATCTTCATGTTCCCTGCATTGGCAGGCAGATTCTTTACCACTGAGCCACCAGGGAAGCCCCAACATACCAATACTTTAGACTCTAGACATACAAAACACACCTCTTACATATACTCTCGCTTTCAAAATCAAGGGACACCAGACATTGACATGGTGGCATTCAGACATGGATACATAACTGATATGCCTAGACTGTTTGAAGCACAGGCCCCAGACAAAATTAGAGCTGTTATGAGAACTGCAGGTTCTTTAGCATAAGGTCCTCCTATTTCAGGTCCAAGAATCTTGATCTAGGGGGAAAGATGAGATAGGTAAGACCCAAAGAAAAGTAAGTCTCTGTCCACCTCTCCCTTGAACAAAAGACACAAAGGATGAAACAAAGGGTGTGTTTTCATAGTAAGTGGAAAAGGAAGCTCCAGAGGAAAAAGAAATCTATGTCAACAGCTGGGCCCAGAGCTACTGATCTGGGTTAGGGAGCTGAGTATTGAGGCAGGCTGGCACCTCGGCACTGCCTCTGGATAGCAATCAGAAGGGTACAAGAAGATGGCTCTGGCCAGCTGGGTTTTGTAAGAGAAAAGAGAAACAGGACGGAGGTTCATGTGCACGTGAGTTCCTTACATCTCCTTCCACAGCCCTCACCACAAGGTCAAGCAACACAGCTCTTTTTATTTTAATTTATTTATTTGGCTGCCTCAGGTCTTAGTTGTGGCATGCAGGATCTTTGATCTTAGTTGCGGCATGAAGGAATCTTTAGTTGTGGCATGTGGACTCTAGTTCCCCAAACAGGGGTTGAACCTGAGGCACCCTGCATTGGGAGTGAGGAGTCTTAGCCACTGGACCACCAGGGAAGTCCCCAGAGCTCTTTTTTCTTTTTTTCTCCACTGCCTCAGTTCCATTCAGTCACTCAGTCGTGTTTGACTCTTTGCCACCCCATAGACTGCAGCATGCCAGGCTTCCCTGTCCATGACCAACTCCTAGACCTTGCTCAAACTCATGTCCATCGAGTCAGTGATGCCATCCAACCGTCTCATCTTCTGTCCTCCCCTTCTCCTCCTGCCTTCAGTCTTTCCCAGCTTCAGGGTCTTTTCCAGTGAGTCAGTTCTTCGCATCATGAGGCCAAAGTATTGGAGTCTCAGCTTCAGTATCAGTCCTTCCAATGAATATTCAGGACTGATCTTCTTTACAATTGACTGGTTTGATCTCCTTGCAGTCCAAGGGACTCTCAAGAGTCTTCTCCAGCACCACAATTCGAAAGCATCAATTCTTCGGTGTTCAGACTTCTTTATGGTCCAACTCTCACATCTGTACATGACTACTGTAAAAACCATAGTTTTGAGACTATACAGACCTTTGTTGGCAAAGTGATGTCTTTGCTTTTTAATATGCTGTCTAGGTTTGTCATAGCTTTCCGTTCAAGGAGCAAGCATCTTTCATGGCTGTAGTGACCATCTGCAGTAATTTTGGAGCCAAAGAAAATAAAGTGTGTCACTGCTTCCATTGTTTCCCCATCTATTTGCCATGAAGTGGTGGGACCAGATGCCACGATCTTAGTTTTTTGAATGTTGTGTTTTAAGCCAGCTTTTCCACTCTCCTCTTTGAGCCTCTTTTCACCCTCATCAAGAGGCTCTTTAGTTCCTCTTCACTTTCTGCCATTAGAGTGGTGTCATCTGCATATCTGTGCGTAGTCCCTCAGTCGTGTCCAACTCTTTGCGACCACAAGGACTGTAGCCCACCAGGCTCCTCTGTCCATGGAGATTGTCCAGGTAAGAATACCGGAGTGGGTTGCCATGACTTCCTCCAGGGAATCTTCCTAAACCAGGGATCAAATCCAGGTCTTCCACACTCCAGGCAAATTCTTTACTGTCTGAGCCACCAGGGAAGCCCCTGCATATCTAAGGTTGTTGATATTTCTCCCAGCGACCTTGATTCCAGTTTGTGATTCATCCAGCTCAGCATTTCACATGATGTACTCTGCGTATAAGTTAAATAAGCACAGTGACAATATACAGCCTTGACATACTCCTTTCATAATTTTGAACCAGTCAGGTGTTCCATGTCCAATTCTAACTGTTGCTTCTTGACCTGCATACAGGTTTCTCAGGAGATAAGTAAGGTGGTCTGGTATTTCCATCTATAAAAATTTTCCACAGTTTGTTATGATCCACCCAGTTAAAGGCTTTAGTGTGATCACTGAAGCAGTGAAAGTGAAGTCACTCAGTCATGTCCAACTCTTTGGGACACCATGGGCTGAAGACTGCCAGGATCCTCCATCCATGGGATTTTCCAGGCGAGAATACTGGAGTAGTTTGCCATTTCCTTCTCCAGGGGATCTTCCTGACCCAGGAATTGAAGCCAGGTCTCCCACACTGCAGGCAGACTCTTTACCATCTGAGCCACCAGGGAAGCAGAAGTAGATGTTTTTCTACTCTCCTTGCTGTTTCTATGATCCAGTGAATGTTGGCAATTTGATCTCTCATTTTTCTGCCTTTTCTAAATTCAGCTTGTACATCTGGAAGTTCTTGGTTCATACACTGCTGAAGCCTAGCTTGTAGGATGGATTTTGAGCTGAAAGATTGAGTGAAGCACTTTAATAGCATTGACTTTTAGGATTTGAAATAGCTCAGCTGGAATTCCATCACCTAGCCCTGTTTGTAGTAATGCTTCCTAAAGCATACTTGACTTCACATTTCAGGATGTCTGGCTCTACTTGAATGACCACACCATTGTGGTTTATCTGAGTCATTAACATCTTTTTTGCCTAGTTCTTCTTCGCATTCTTGCCACCTCTTCTTAATCACTTCTGCTTCTGTTAGATCCTTGGGTTTTGCTAAAGCTGAGCTGACCAGGAGGCAGGGAAATACCCAATTCAACCTCCTTCTAGCCTTCTTGTCTCTGCTAAAGGGAAGGGTATGAAAGTTGAGAAGCACTTGTAAAGGTCACAGTTCAGGGATACAGGCTCACTAAAAGACTGAGATTCAATCATAGGACTACAGACTGCTTCCCCTGCCCCCAAGCTTACCACCACATCAATAGTGCTCCTGTATAATAAAAGTGGATTACAGCTGAAAGAACTGCAAGCTCTGACTCTGTTTAAGAAGAAGCCTCTAGGGACTTCCCCAGGGGTCCAGTGGTTAAGAATCCACCTTGCAATGCAGGGGATGCAAGTTTGATCCCTGGTCAGGGAACTAAGATCCCCCATGTCTCAAGGCAGCTAAGCCTGAGTGCCACAACTATTGAGCCCAAGCACCACAATAAAAAGATCCCCCATGATCCATCAAAGATCCCACCACAGCCAAATAGTAAATAAATAATTAAAAAAAAAAAAAAAGAAGAAGCCTCTAAGGAAATGCAAAGATGACAGGGGAGATGAATAAGGATACTAGTGGAAATTTTAGCCTCTGACACCTACCACTAATAGTAAACACAGCCTAATTCCTAGCCAAATAAACACACACAAACAAACCTCACAAGAAAAATATATCTACTTCAGTTCTTTTATCCAATACATTGACTGGCTTTCAACAAAAATTTACAAGGCATGCTAAAAATAAAAAGAAACATTCAAAAGAGAGAAAGCAGGCATCAGAGCCAGACTAAATTATGGCAGAGATTTTTGTAATTATTGAATCTAGAACTTAAAATAACTATGATTAATATACTAAGGGTTGTAATGAAAAAAGTGGACAAGATACAAGAACAGATGAGCAATGTAAGCTGGAGATAAAAACTCTAAGAAAGAATCAAAAGAAAAAGCTAGAAATCAAAAACACTGTGACAGAAATGAAAAATATCTTTGATGGGTTTATCAAAAGACTGGATGAGGCAGGTAAAAATCAGTGAGGTAAAATATAAAACAATAGAAACATCCCAATATGATAATGGAAATATCCCAAAATGATAAGCAAAGAGAAAAAAGAATTAAAAAAAAAAACAAACAGAAAAGAATATTCAAGAACTGTAGACAATTTAAAAGGTATGGGACTTCACTCATAGTCTCGTGGCTAAGACTCTGAGCTCCCAATGCAGGGGGCCTGGGTTCAATCCCTGGTCAGGGAACTAGATCCCAAATGCAGCAACTAAAGATTCTGCATGCCATGTCTGAGACCCATCAAAGACAAATAAATAAAAATAAATATATATATTTTTAAAAGCTTAACCTTAAAAACAAAACCTACACACCATTTATATTAGCACCTCAAAACTGAGATACTTGTGTATAAACCTAAGAAAATATATGCAGTATCTCAATATCTATATGCAGAAAACTATAAAACTCTGATGTAAGAAGTCAAAAGTAGAGCTGAATAAATGAAGAGATATTCTATGTTTATGGATAGGAAGACTTGATAATGTTAAGAAGTAAGTTCTTCCCAACTTGATCTATAGATTGAACACAATCCCAATCACAATTCCAGCAAGTTACCCTGGAGAAATTGACAAACTGATCCTAAAATTTATATGTAAAGGCAGAAGACCCAGAATGGTCAAATTAATACTGAAGAAAAACAAAGCCAGAAGACTGACACTATCCAACTTCAAGACTCACTATAAATCTACTATAATCAAAATTGTGTGGTACTTCCAAATCCAGTTCAGTTCAGTTGCTCAGTCATGTCTGACTCTTTGTGACCCCATGGACTGCAGCATGCCAGGTGTCCCTGTCCATCACCAACTCCCAGACCTTGCTCAAACTCATGTCCATCGAGTTGGTGATGCCATCCAACCATCTCATCTTCTGCCATCCCCTTCTTCTCCCACCTTCAATCTTTCCTAGCAACAGGGTCTTTTCCAATGAGTCCATTCTTCACATCAGGTGGCCAAAGTATTGGAGTTTCAGCTTCAGCATCAGTCCTTCCAATGAATATTCAGGACTGATTTCCTTTAGGATTGACTGGTTTTATCTCCTTGCAGTCCAACGGACTCTCAAGAGTCTTCTTCAACACCACAGTCCAAAGTATCAATTCTTCGTATTAAAAGCAATGCCTTTGATATGAAACATGTTACTTCATTGGACTGGCCAGGGTTGGGTTTGATGTACTGAGTAAATGATGGGTCAGATTTAAAGTTATAAATAGGTAGACAAGGTTTGGAGAAGGAAATGGCAACCCACTCCGGTATTCTTGCCTAGAGAATCCTGTGGACAGAGGAGCCTGGTGGGCTGCTATCCATAGGGTCGCCTAGAGTCAGATACGACTGAAGCGACTTAGCATGCATGCATGCATTGGAGAAGGAAATGGCAACCCACTCCAGTATTCTTGCCTGGAGAATCCCAGGGACGGAGGAGCCTGGTGGGCTGCTGTCTATGGGGTCGAAGAGTCAGACACGACTGAAGCAACTTAGCAGCAGAAGCAGCAGCAGGCAAGGTTTGGGGCAGGGTGAGTTATAGATAGGGTATTAATGTGAAGTTTGGACTGTAAAGGAAGAGGGAGTAAGAGTAAAATCATGATGTGGTGTCTCATGTCTAAGGAGAGAAAATGATAAAAATAAGAATCCAGGTGTAGAAATCAATCTGGGTAGATGTGAAATCTCCCTGGAGCCAAAGATCAGTTATAAAGTCAAGGAATAAGGGGAGATCAGTAACAGTGGTGTTTCCAGGAAACATAAGGGCTTGTGTTACTATGTGAAGGCAAGTGGATAATGAATTCATCTAGGCTGATCACAGTAGAGGAGGGCCACGTCCAAAAAAACAAGAACTATGGAGAAGTAGGTAAAACAGAGGGAAAGCTTTAGAATAATAGTCCACTCAGGGGGAGACACAGAGTAAAGTCCTATTGTGAATAAGGTAAGTAAGGGAAATCCCAGTTCAATTAGTAACCAATACATCTATTTTTGTTTTACTTATCGATATTTGTTTTTCTGCCACAGGGACAGGGGCTCTGTGTACAGCAGACTTGGGTATAGCATAAGTCCTCTTGGAGGAGGTTGCCATTAACCCCACCATAGAGCTGCCAAAACTTACACAGGACTGGGAAATAGACTCTTGGAGGGCACAAACAGAACCTTGTGCACCAGGACCCAGGATAAAGGAGCAGTGACCTCACAAGAGTGACCCAGACTTGCCTGTTTGTGTCCAGGAGTCTCCAGAGGAGGCATGGGTCAATGGTGGCCTGCTGCAGGGTTGGGGGCACTGAGTGTAGCACTACATGCGCGGGATCTTTTGAAGAAGGTCACCATTATCTGAATGGTCTAGTGGTTTTGCCCACTTTCTTCAATTTCAGTCTGAATTTGGCAATAGGAGTCCATGATCTGAGCCACAGTCAGCTCCCGGTCTTGTTTTTGCCGACTATATAGAGCTTCTCCATCTTTGGCTGCAAAGAATATAATCAATCTGATTTCAGTGTTGACCAACTGGTGATGTCCATGTGTAGAGTCTTCTCTTGTGTTGTTGGAAAAGGGTGTTTGCTATCACCAGTGTATTCTCTTGGCAAAACTCTATTAGCCTTTGCCCTGCTTCATTTTGTACTCCAAGGCCAAATTTGCCTGTTACTTTAGGTATCGCTTGACTTCCTACTTTTGCATTCCAGTCCCCTATAATGAAAAGGACATCTTTTGGGGGTGTTAGTTCTAAAAGGTCTTATAGGTCTTCATAGAACCATTTAACTTCAGCTTCTTCAGCATTACTGGTCGGAGCATAGACTTGGATTACCGTGATGTTGAATGGTTTCCCTTTGAAATGAACAGAGATCATTCTGTCGTTTTTGACATTGCATCCAAGTACTGCATTTTGGACTCTTTTGTTGACTAGGATGGCTACTCCATTTCTTCTAAGGGATTCCTGCCCACAGTAGTAGATAGAATGGTCATCTGAGTTAAATTCACCCATTCCAGTCTATCTTAGTTTGCTGATTCCTAGAATATTGACGTTCACTCTTGCCATCTCCTGTTTGACAACTTCCAACTTGCCTTGATTCATGGACCTAACATTCCAGGTTCCTATGCAATATTGCTCATTACACCATCAGAATTTGCTTCTATGATGAGTCACATCCACAACTGGGTGTTGTTTTTGCTTTGGCTCCATCCCTTCATTCTTTCTGGAGTTATTTCTCCACTGATCTCCAGTAGCATATTGGGCACCTACCAACCTGGGGAGTTCATCTTTCAGTGTTCTATCTTTCTGCCTTTTCATACTGTTCATGGGGTTCTCAAGGCAAGAATCAAAAGTGGTTTGCCATTCCCTTGTCCAGTGGACCATATTCTGTCAGACCTCTCCACCATGACCCGCCCGTCTTGGGTGGCCCCACATGGCATGGTTAGTTTCATTAAGTAAGACAAGCTGTGGTCTGTGTGATCAGATTAGCTAGTTGTCTGTGATTGTGGTTTCAGTCTGTCTGCCCTCTGATGCCCTCTCTCAGCGCCTACCATCTTACTTGGGTTTCTCTTACCTGATACACAGAGTATCTGATGAACTATGGGCGGAGGGTCATGACATTGTAAAGGAGACAGTGATCAAGACCATCCCCAAGGGAAAAAAAAATACAAAAAAGCAAAATAGCTGTCTGAGGAGGCCTTATAAATAGTTGTGAAAAGAAGGGAAGCAAAAAGCAAAGGAGAAAAGGAAAGATATAACCCATTTGAATGCAGAGTTCCAAAGAATACCAAGGAGAGATAAAAAAGCCTTCCTCGGTGATCAGTGCAAAGAAATAGAAGAAAACAATAGAATAGGAAAGAATAGAGATCTCTTCAAGAAAATTAGAGATATCAAGGGAGCTTTTCATGAAAAGATGGGCTCAATAAAAGACAGAAATGGTATGGACCTAACAGAAGCAGAAGATATTAAGAAGAGGTGACAAGAATACACAGAAGAACTATACAAAAAAGATCTTCACAACCCAGATTATCATGATGGTGTGATCACTCACCTAGAGCCAGATATCCTGGAATGTGAATCAAGTGGGCCTTAGGAAGCATCACTACGAACAAAGCTAGTGGAGGTGATGAAATTCCCGCTGAGCTATTTCAAATCCTGAAAGATGATGCTGTGAAAGTGCTGCACTCAATATGCCAGCAAATTTGGAAAACTCAGCAGTGGCCACAGGACTGGAAAAGGTCAGTTTTCATTCCAATCCTAAAGAAAGGCAATGCCAAAGAATGCTCAAACTACCACACAATTGCACTCATCTCACACACTAGTAAAGTAATGCTCAAAATTCTCCAAGCCAGGCTTCAGCAGTTCGTGAACTGTGAACTTCCAGATGTTCAAGCTGGTTTTAGAAAAGGCAGAGGAACCAGAGATCAAATTGCCAACATCCGCTGGATCATTGAAAAAGCAAGAGAGTTCCAGAAAAACATCTATTTCTGCTTTACTGACTATGCAAAAACTTTTGACTGTATGGATCACAATAACCTGTGGAAAATTCTGAGAGAGCTAGGAACACCAGACCACCTGACCTGCCTCTTGAGAAAGCTGTATGCAGGTCAGGAAGCAACAGTTGGAGCTGGACATGGAACAACAGACTGGTTCCAAATAGGAAAAGGAGTACATCAAGGCTGTATATTGTCACCCTGCTTATTTAACTTATATGCAGAGTACATCATGAGAAACGCTGGGCTGGAAGAAGCACAAGCTGGAATCAAGATTGCCAGGAGAAATATCAGTAACCTCGGATATGTAGATGACACCACCCTTATAGCAGAAAGTGAGGAAGAACTAAAGAGCCTCTTGATGAAAGTGAAAGAGGAGAGTGCAAAATCTGGTTTAAAACTCAATATCCAGAAAACTAAGATCAAGGCATCTGGTCCCATCACTTCATGGCAAATAGATGGAGAAACAGTGGAAACAGTGAGAGACTTTATTTTCTTGGGCCCCAAAATTACTGCAGATTGTGACTGCAGCCATGAAATTAAAAGATGCTTATTCCTTGGAAGGAAAGTTGTGACCAACCTAGACAGCATATTAAAAAGCAGAGACATTACTTTGTCAACAAAGGTCCGTCTAGTCAAAGCTATGGTTTTTCCAGTAGTCATGTATGGATGTGAGAGTTGGACTATAAAGAAAGCTGAGTGCTGAAGAATTGATGCTTTTGAACTGTGGTGTTGGAGAAGACTCTTGAGAGTCCCTTGGACTGCAAGGAGATCCAACCAGTCCATCCTAAGGGAGATCAGTCCTGGGTGTTCATTGGAAGGACTGATGTTGAAGCTGAAACTCCAATACTTTGGCCACCTGATGCAAAGAGCTGACTCGTTGGAAAAGACCCTGATGCTGGGAAAGACTGAGGGCAGAGGAGAAGGGGATGACAAAGGATGAGATGATTGGATGGCATCACCAACTCAATGGACATGAGTTTGGGTAAACTCCGGGAGTTGGTGATGGACAGGGAGGCCTGGCGTGCTGCAGTTCATGGGGTCGCAAAGAGTCAGACATGACTGAGCGACTGAACTGACTGACTGACTGAGGTCCCTGTGTATGAGTGTTAAGTCAGCTGAATTCGTTCGATGAGGCTTTAAGAGAGAGCGATCTGCCTGTTCTCTCATGAGGTGTCTAATAAGGTTAAGAATGGGAAGATAATCTCCAGCAAGGGGCTGGCAGTAGGGAACTGACCTAAGAGAAAAGGGAGTCCATGCAGCATAGCCCTAATATGAGCCAAAGCCATGGGAAGGAGTTCAGTCCATGGCCTTTGTAGTTCTAGCGTTTGCTTAGGTCCATTTTGAGAATAGAATTTGCCTTTTCTACTTTTCCCGTTGATTGGGTTCTGTAAGGAATATGTAATTTCCAGGTTATGCCAAGGGATTGGGCTACGTGTTGAGTGATTTGGGAGATTAAAGCTGGCCCATTATCGGATTGGAGAGTGGGAGGCCCAAGTGAGGGATGATTTCTCGTATGAGAAACTGTGTTAACCTCTGAGGCAGTTTTTGATCTCATAGGAAAAGCCTTGATCCACCCTAAAAATGTGTTTACTAGAGTGAGTATGAGTTTTATTTTTCGTGTTGGAGGTGTGTGAATAAAGTCAATTTGCCAGTCCTCTCCTGGGATATGACCTCGAGCCTCATTTGTTGGGAATGAGGGAATAGGCTTTAAGGCTCTCTGTGGTGAGACTGAGGAGCAGATAAAGCAAGAGTGAGTGATTTGCTGTAGGAGTGAAAGAAGGTGATAAGAGGTTTTAAGAGATGATAAAAAGGTTTAGTGCCTACGTGCAGGGCCTGATGAAGAATCTGTGTGGCCTGAGATTGGGGAAGGACATGGTGGCCCTGTTTTTTGTAACCAGTCTCCTTGTGGTTGTGCTCCCTCTTGTAACAATCTTGTAATAATTGTTTTTACTTCAGGGAGGTAAAGGGGCTTTATGTTGGGGGTTACTATAAGTTGTTGAGCTGGTGATCGGAGTGAGGCTTGTTTTGCTTCTCTGTCTGCGGCATTGTTGCCCTGTGAAATGGAGCCTCAGGCCACCTGGTGACCTCGGCAATGTATGATGCCTACTTCACTTGGCATGTTAGCTGCTTTTAAAAGTTGGAGTATAAGCAGGGCATTAGTTATGGGACAACCTTTAGTAGATAGGAGCCCTCGTTCCCTCCAAATGGCAGCATGTGAGTGTATGATGTGCAAAGTGTAAGGGGTCTAGTTAGTGCAATAAGTTCTGCCTTTCGGGAAGGGGTTCCTCAAGGGAGAGGTTGGGATTCAATAATTTCGGTGTCAGAGACAATTGCATATCCAGCTACTTTTTTTTCCTTTTGATGTCATAGAGGAGCTGCCATCAATATACCAAGTAAAGTCAGGGTTATTTAAAGGGGTTGAGGAAATGTGGGGAAAATGGGGCATCAGGTCTTCTAATGCCTCTTTGCAAGTATGAATAGGGGGCTCAGAAGAATTAGGGATAAGTGTGGCAGGGTTTAGAGTAGGACAGCGTTCAAAGAAAAACTCAGGAGATTCGAGAAGGGTGACATGAATTAGTTGAATGCCTGAAGGAGATAGAAGGGCCATGGATTTGTGAGAAAGTGAGTCCTTAAAGTCATCTGGTGAACGAATGACAGTGGGTGCTCCAAAAGTAAGTTTTGTACTTTCCTGAGCAAGGAGTGCAGCTGCTGCCAGAGCATGTAGGCAGGCTGGCCATCCTTGAATTGTGGTATCTAATTGCTTTGACAGATGAGCAACACGGGTAAAGGAGGGCCCTGATTTTGTCCCAAAACTCCTAGGGCAATTTTGTTTCTCTCAGTAGTGTAGAGTATAAAGGGGCGAGAAAGGTCAGGAACTGTTAGAGCTGGAGCTGAGAGAATGGCTTGCTTAAGGTTGTTAAAGCCTGAACATATATTTGATTTTAGCTCTAGGGGTTCTGAAAGATCTCCTCAGCTTGATATAGGGGTTGTGCCAAGAGGGCCAAATTAGGAATCCAGAGGCGTAGATATCTAGCTAACCCCCAAGAAGGACTGGATCTCTGTTTCTGATGTAGGGAGTGGTAGGGTGGATATAAGGGACTTTCTAATGGTAGTAATATATCTTTTTGTTGGTGTTAAAAGGACTCCGAGATAGCTGACTCTAGGAAGAGAGAGCTGAACCTTGATGGGAGATACTCGATAGCCTCGATCAGCTAGAAAATTAAGGAATTGTATAGTGTGTTGTTGAGAATATGTAAGCAAAGGACTACAAAGGAGGAGATCATCCACATATTGGAGGACAGTACTTGGGGTAAGGTCAAGAGAGATTAGGTCTGATGCTCGAGCTTGGCCAAAGAAATGAGGGCTATCACGAAAGCCTGTGGGAGGACTGTCCATGTCAGCTGTTGGGAGCGATGATTGTCTGGATCAGTCCAGGTGAAGGCAAAGAGGTCTTGAGAGTCTGGGTGTAAAGGAATAGTAAAGAAGGCATCTTTGAGGTCTAAAACAGTGAAGTGGGTAGTGTAAGAGGGAATGAGAGAGAGAAGAGTATAGGGATTTGGAACTACTGGGTGTATGGGGATAATAGCCGCAATCATACATCTCAGGTCCTAGACCAGGCAATAGGAGCCATTTGGCTTTTTGACACATAGGATAGGGGTGTTATAGGGCAAGTGAGTTGGGTGCAAGAGGCCCTGACGTAGGAGTTTAGTGACAATAGGCTTTAACCCTTGTTGATGTTTTTCGGAGATGGGGTATTGTGGTTGATTGGGGAATTTAGAGTGGTCTTTGAGATGGATATGAATTGGACCATGGTGAGAGGCAACAGATGAGTTGTCTGTATCCCAAACTATGGTGTTTATGGACGAGGAGGGCAATGGGGTGGGGGAAGAGGAGCGGGGGTTAAGAAGCAGTAGCCAGGCTAGATCAGAGGCTGGACTTGGGATAGTAATAGAGGCTTTGAATTTTGAGAGAAGGTCTCTCCCAAGAATAGGAGTGGGGCATTTTGGGAGTATGAGAAAAGAATGGGATAATGGGGTATCTTGAAGTGTGCAAGGTAGAGGCTCGGTTATTCATAGTGTAGATATTGAACCATCAACTCCCATAACAGAGACCTGAGAGATCTTGGTTTTTCCAGATTAGGCAGGCATAGCAGTGTAAGTGGCCCCTGTGTCAATGAGAAAGGAGATTGACTTACCTGCCACAGTAAGTTACCCTGGGCTCCGTAGAGGTAATGAGAGTCAGGGCCTGGAGCCCTGGGCAACTTCAGTCTTCAGTGGCAAGTTCGAGGAGGCTGGGCAGAGCTGGGTCGGAGGACTCCTGCTCAGGACCAGGAGGGGATGTCCAGGTCCCTGGAGGGGGATTTGGGCAGTCGACCTCCCAATGTTCCTTTATGCCACAGCTGGGATATGGACCTGGAGGGGGCCTTGGCTTTAGGCATAGGCAGGCCCAGTGGCCTTCTTTGCTGCATTTGATGCAGGGCCCAGGTGGCTTCCTTTCTTTGTTGGTTGATGGAGGCTTGGAGCCATGTAGGGCAATGGCTAAAAGGTGGTATTTGGCCTGATCTCATTGGGCCTTCTCTAGTTTTGCCTGTTCTTCCTGGTCATTGAAAATCTTAAAGGTTAAATTTAAAAGGTCTCGTTGAGGGATTTCAGGGCCTTCTTCTACCTTTTTCAGTTTCTTTAGGATATCTGGGGATGACTGGGAGATTAAATGGGTGCTAAGGACAATGGTGCCCTCTGCCGAAGTGGGGTCTAATTTTGTATATTTGTGTAGCACTTCCTTTAACCTGGCTAGAAATTGTGCTGGGTTTTCATCTAGTCTTGGAGTTCTTTCCTGGAGCTTATCAAAGTTGATGGCTTTATGCCTTGCCTCTTGAAGACCCACAATGAGGCAAGTAATCATATGATTACGGGCTGCTTGTCCAGGTCTCCCTGCCTGATAATCCCAGTTGGGATCATCTCAGGGGACAGCCGTTGCCCCTACAGGGTTAGTGTCGTCTGTCCTGTGTATCTCATCAGCATGCGCCTGAGAGACTTGCCATACTCGTTCCTTCTCTTCTGGGAGAAGAGTGGAGGAAAGTATGATGTAAATATCATACCAAGTTAAGTCATAAGACTGGGTAAGATACTTGAATTCTTTTAGATAATTATCAGGGTCTGAGGAGAAGGAGCCAAGATACTTTTCAATCTGAGATAGATCAGTGAGGGAGAATGGGACATGAACCCAGCAATGCCTTCTGCCCTAGCTACTTCCCCTAAAGGGAGCAATGGATCAGGGGAAGGAGCGGGGTCCTGTGGTGAAGTTTCCTGTTTTAAAGTTGTTCGGGACCAGTACGGGAGGGGATCTAGGGAGGTTGGGGCTGAGGTCTCAGAGCTTATCTCAGGCATAAGCTGGGGAGGGGGATTGGGAGCTGCTGTGGTGGAGGCCTGCACTCGAGAAGGAGGGAGGGAGGAGGGGACGTAAGGTGGAGGTTGTGGAACTGGATCTGGAGCTGCTGCAAAGGGGATTGGGAGTGCTATGGGGTGGGCTGTGGTCCGAAGGGTTGAAGGAAGAAGAAGAAAAGTCTGAACAGGGATCAGAAGACATTGTATTAGGAGGATGTGGCCCACAGTGGGCCAAGAGTATTTGAGAAGTATAACAGGATTCACAGAGAGAGGATCAAGAGTGGAGAGCTAAGAAAACCTGAACATAAGGGATTTCTAACCACTTGCCTTTGCGGAGGCAGAAGTTATCGATGTCCCATAGAGTATTATAATCAAGAGTTCCATTTTCTGGCCACTGGGACCTGTTATCAAGTCTGTATTGTGGCCAGACAGTGTTAGAATAGTAAATAAGTCTTTTTGGTCTGATCTCCTCTTGGAAGCCCAAAGCTTTTAGGTTTCGGAGAAGGCATCCTAGAGGAGTAGATTTTGAGGGCTGGGATTGAGAATTTCCCATTGCGGCTGAATAGGGAGGTTAGACAAGGGCGAGAGAAAGCGAGGAGAAAGGTCCCAGAGAAAAGGTGTCCCCGTACTCAGGACTTTCTCAGAGAGTAATAATAGTCTGTTTTGAAATGGGTGCCCCCTATTTCAAAGTCAGACGGGGCACAAGGCCAAGGGCCCGAGGGCTGTGGGGATCCTCCCGCCTAGAGCTAGGACTTGGAAATGAGGCGAGAGACACAGGATCCAAGAGAATGGGATTTCACTCACCCTTGTAACCGACGGATGAAATGTGGGCCAGTGTGTGGATGTCAGTCCAGCAAGGCAAGTGGAAAGTCCCCTTCCTGAGCTTGCCTCAGTTTCTCAGCAAGGTCTGAGGGAGGGGACCACCGGAGGTGGGCTCATGAGAGGAGTCCACCCAGTTGCGTTGGATCTTCCCTCCAGGGTTTCAGCACCAGAATGTAAGGTGAGTGCAGAGAAAAAGAGAGCAAGCCAGGCAGTCAGGCAAGAAAAGGGAAATTTTATTAGAGGGAAAAGAGAGGGTGACTGGCCCTTAAGGAGAACCAGAGTCCTCCCTTTCTGATGGAGTCTTTCTTATGCCCCACCAATGAAAAATTCTCTGAAGGGATGGTCATGTAGCCAGAGGTCTGGAATCTGGTGGTCTCGCAGCTTTGTGAAGATAGGTACCAGTGCGATAACAGGATGCCATTTGGGCAATTTGGTCAGTCTCAAGGATCACTGTGATTTATTATTTGCTTGCGAGGTCAACATAACGAGCCATCTTATCAGTGAGACCCCCATGTGGACTCTATCACCTTGATTCATGGACCTAACATTCTAGGTTCCTATGCAATATTGTTCTTTACAGCATCTGACTTTACTTCCATCACCAGTCACATCCACAACTGGGTGCTGTTTTTGCTTTGGCTCTGTCTCTTCATTCTTTCTGGAGTTATTTCTCCACTGATCTCTAGTAGCATATTGTGCACCTACTGACCTGGGGAGTTCATCTTTCAGTGTCCTCCTATCTTTTTGCCTTATCATGCTGTTCATGTGGTTCTAAAGGCAAGAATACTGAAGTGGTTTGCCAGTCCCTTTTCCAGTGGACAACGTTTTGTCAATTTAGATAAATCCCCTTTAATTTGCTTGGAACTGGAAATAAAAAAAAAAAACCTGTGTGTGTGTGTTTGTGCCTTCTAAGTCACTTCAGTCGTTTCCGACTTTTTGTGACACTATGGGCTGTAGCACACCAGGTTCCTCTGTCCATGGCATTCTCCAGGCAAGAATACTGGTGTGGGTTGCCAGGCCCTCCTCCAGGGGATCTTCCTGACCCAGGGATGGAACCCACGTCTCTTATGTCTCCTGCACTGGCAGGTGGATTCTTTACTATTAGCGCCGCCTGGGAACTTATACTTACATGCATACATACATAGACATACAATTGTTTATTTACTTACTTAGTTACACAGTACTTATTGTTCATACAGTTGTTTAGTGACACGTATCCTGTGGTCTGTCGTCCTTCCCTTTAAGTCTTTCAAGTCAACGATGAAAAAAGTACAGTCTCATGTAGAGCTTAGAATTGAGCAGCCTCATTCGGAACCCGAAGGATGAGGGAACCTTGTTGCCCCACCGGCTTCCTTACAAGAGTACACACATCCCGTCCCTGAGTCAGTAGGACCGCCTAGGTCTGGGGAAGGAATTTGCCGACGTACCCGGAACTGTTTCTAAGGTTTCCTCGGGTTCTGGCGGTGATAAGCCTGCCGGTCCTGGGAGCCAAGGCAACGGAGAATTTTTCCGGGCTCGCGCGAGCGCCCCCTTCACCCACGGATTCAGGGACCCAGCAATAGCGATGGCTCCGGTGTCTGGCTCCCGCAGCCCGGAGTGGGAGGCCTCGAGCTCCGGGGGGAAGCGTCGCAGTTCTTCGAAGAGCCCTAAGCCTAGCAAATCCTCTCGCTCCCCGCGCGGCCGCCGCTCGCGCTCGCGCTCTTGCTCTCGGTCCGGGGACCGGAATGGCCTCAGCCATCAGCTGAGTGGCCCCAGCCAAGGCTCCCGAAACCAGTCCTACCGTTCGCGCTCGCGGTCACGCTCTCGAGAGCGGCCCTCCGCACCGCGCGGCGCCCCTTTCGCTTCTGCCTCCTCGTCCGCCTATTATGGCGGCTACTCACGCCCCTACGGGAGCGACAAGCCGTGGCCTAGCCTCCTGGACAAGGAGAGGGAGGAGAGCTTGCGGCAGAAGTGAGTGAGACGAACGCACTTTCTTTCGCAAGCCCACCAGCCTTTAGAGTCCGATTTATCGTTCATTCCGCACCCGACTATTCGCATTTCGCTCTCTCTCCCTGACTTGGCGCGCGTTTTCATCCCTTCCTTCAGTCCACCCACGATGACGCCTTATTCATCCCTTTCCATCGTTAGGTTTTTCGCTCATCCTTCGGCCCCTTCATCTAATGCCTTGGTCTCCTTCCCGCTACCCCTTCCAGCCTCCTGGCTTGTTGCGGGCATGGTCAAGAGCCTCGGACCTGCGGGAATTACAGCATTTACTTGGTTGTGTCGTTGTCATTAGTGATCACGTTTTCATTCCCCAGTAGACTGAGCCCTTGGAAGAGCCCAGGTTATTGATCACAAAATTTACAGTGCGGAGCACTTTGTAGGTGCGCAGCCATTGCTTGTTGAATGATCAAACAGGTTTGAGACAATAGGATAAGTGAGTGGAGTTGTTTTGTAGTGACTTGGGAAAGGTTGAGATACAAGGTTTAAATTGGAGGGGAGGAGAACCTCTGAAACAAGATGTTTGACTAAATGTAGGAAAAAATGATCTGCTAAACTATAAGATTGGACTACATTGAGAAAGATCTTAAGCGGTCTCAATCTTGACCATGAAAAATGAGGTCAGATTGACATCAGATCTCGTTTAATGACAGTGAGTATTGGAGAGGAAAATGAATAAGGAGAAAGGAAAAGAATTATAATTACTGTTTTGTAAGCTTTAATTTTTTTACTTAAAAAAATCGAAGTATAGTAGATATACAGTGTTTTTAAGTAACTGGTGTACAATAATATAGTGATTCACTATTTTTAAAGGTTACACTTCATTTATAGCAGTTATGTGCTTTGTAATTCTTAATATCTAATGCTTATTGAGTGTTAAATTGTGTGTCAGACACTGTACTGATCATACTGTATGTGTTTAAAAGTACAAGAAATTAAAAAGTGTAGCAGGCATTGAGGGGCAGGTTAAGGTTTCAACAATTGGGAGATAGCTTGAATCTTTTTCTTCCAAAAGTGGGAAGCACTAAAGTCTAGTAATTAAGAGGACAGGCTCCAGAATCAGACTGCCTGAGTCTGAAGCCCTCCTTTGTTACTTAATACTTGTGTGACCTTGGGCAAGTTACTTAACCTCTCTTAGTTTGATTTCTTCACCATGTAAAAGGGAAAAATTAGTACAAAAGCTTTTTAGAGATGTAATGATTTAGTGCCTGGAACACAATAAATTGCCCTTAAGTGTTAGCTGTTAGTATTTTGTGCATGGGAACAGAAACAGTAAAAACAGTCCTAAGATAGATTGGAGACTGACTTCTCCAAATTAAAATTTCCAGAAAGTTACCCCCAGGCTGTGTCCATCAAAAAGCATCCAGTTTCCATACTAGACATTCCTCACCAATAGATGTCAGAATTCCTTGGATGAAATTTGCATTTGTACATTTAGAGGATAAATAATTTTAAAGTATCCACGAAGTTGGGTGGCAGGAGGGATAAGAACTTTACTGTTTGGTCTTTTTAGCCTGTCAAGCATTCTTCATCCTGTATGTATGTATTCAAAGTTTAGCTATAAGTATGTCCTCTATTAGATTTTATGTTACTTCAGGTAGGAAACCTGAGTCTAACTCTGCACAATTGTACCTTTTCCCCTGAATAAGGAAGAAAAAAATAATTTGTTTTAAAAAATCAAAAAGGATTTTATTTCTTCAGTAAGGTTCTTTTTTTAAACAAGTGGAGTCACAGCAGCTGACGTTTAAAGAAGTAAACCTTAGTTTTTGTTGTGTATTGTTTGTGTGTTTATAAGGAATATCAAAAATTAAGAGAAGAAATCACAAACATAAAATAATTTTGTCTTCCAAGGATAGAGAATTTACTCCTTTTTGAAAAAAATAATTAGGGGAAAAACAGAAAACAAACACTATATCTCATTAAGTAAAGTTTTGTCAAAACTTTTCTTTTACTTTCAGAGGTCCCTTTATTTTCTACTTCTAATGCTTCATTTTTATTTTCTTCATTAATTCCTGACTTTTTGAAAACGAAGGTTTGACCTTGTCAGAAGTAGAGAATTCTCTTTACTTTCATAAGGATACATAAACAAATGAAGTTATTTCCAAATGTAAGACCATTTTTGTCACATATTGCAGAAGATGAAATGAGCAGTTGGGAGCTGTGTGATGCATGTACTGGAAATGACACACTGGACAGCCTCCCAGGCTGAATCTTGGCCAGGCCTATCGGGCTGTCTGTAGTTTGTACTATTTGGTAGAACATCAGATACATCAGAACATTAGATCCTAATATTGAGTTAGATCCTAATGTTGAGTTTACTTTAAAAAAAAAATTTGTCCACCTCTTGTGGCATGCAGGATCTTAGTACCTGAACCTGGGATCAAATCTGTATCACCTGCAGTGGTAGCACAGTGTCTTAACCACTGGACTGGCAGGGAAGTTCTTGAGTTTAAACCAAGTTATTATTAGTTTAAAGTTTAAAATGTAGAGGGAAAACAGGACTTAAGTAGACCCCTTTGAATCTTATAATACATTTAGGAAACAGTTTACCTGCCTATCTCTTCTAGGAGACTAAGTGAGAGAGAGAGGATTGGAGAATTGGGAGCTCCTGAAGTGTGGGGACTTTCTCCAAAGAATCCAGAACCAGAGTAAGTGATTAAAAAATGCATCTTTTATATGGCAGAAACCAACACAATATTGTAAAGCAATTATCCTTCAATTAATAAAAATAAAATTTAAATATATATATATATATTTTTTTTTAAATGCAACATTTGTTTAAATCCAGAGTCTATGGTCAAAATTTTTGTTAAGTGAAGAACCTTAACTATAGCTCTTTTTTTCCCTCTTTCTTGTGATTTATGCTATTCTGTGCCTTGAGTTTTAAAAACATTAAACATACCTTAGGATTAAAACATGCTCCTAGTGGATTTTAGCATGCTAATTGTTCTCTTTAAATTGTAATTCATGGGATGCTAATTTCTTATTCATAAAAGGGTTCAGTGTTGAAACAAACACATTTATATTATTTTGAATTATTTTTTCTCAATCCAGTAACTGATTAAATGTCAGACATTAACATTACAAAAAGTTTTTAAAAATGAATATACTGAGTCTGTTTAGTTTCCTGTATTCAGTATTATTAAAGGCCTAATGCTTTTTCCTTTTCCTTATTTTTTTTTTTCCTCTGTGTTGTTGTTCAGTCATGTCCAACTCTTTGCGACCCTATGGACTGCGGCTTTTCTCTCTTTGGTGCCATTCAGAAGTTGCATCTACCCTTTGCTCTATTTCTGTGTTTTCTTTAGAGTTGAGACAAGGTGCTTGACAGGTAAACCTGTAATTTGCGACAGGGTGATAAAGCATTATTATCTGAAAGTTCTTTTTTCTTCTTAAAAAATTGTAATTTTTTCCCACCCCCTATAATTTTTTGAGATATATTTGACATACAATATTAGTTTCAGGCATGTTATAACATGATGATTCAATATTTGTATATATTGCAAAATGATCACCATAGTAAGTCTAGTTAGCATCCATCACCATGTATAGTTATAAAAAGTTTTTTCTTGTGATGGGAACTTCTAAGATTTACTTTCTTACCAACTGTCAGATATGCAATACAGCATTATGAACTGCAGTCGCCGTGCTGTGCATCACATCCCCATGGCTTACTTCTTTTATAACTGGAAGTTTGTACTTCTGGATCCCCACCATGTGTTTTACCCATGCCCTGCCCCCACCTTCTGCGCTCTGGCAACCATCATTCGTTCTCTGTATCTGTGGTGTGGTGGTTTTTCATTTTTTAGATTTCACATATAAGTGAGATCATGTGTTATCTTTCTCTGTTTGACATTTCATTTAGCAAATGCCCTCACAGGCTGTCCATGTTGTTGAAAATGGCAAGCTTCATTCTTTTTTAAAGATAAATAATATTCTGCTGTGGGGTATGCGTGTGTGTTTCTCATAGTTCCTTTATCCATTCATACATTCATGGATATTTGGTTGTTTTAACATTTTGGCTATTGTAAGTAATGCTGCAGTGAGCATGAGAGTCCAGGTATCTCTTTGAGATATTGATTTTAGTTCCGTCAGATACATATCCAGAAATGAGATTGTTAGGTGATATGAAGTTCAATTTTTAATTTATTGAAGAACCTCCATTCTGGAATCTATAATAGCTGTACCATTTTATATTCTCACTAACAGAGTGTAAGTGTTCCCTCTTTTCCATATCCTCAGCAACAGTTGTTATCTTTTGTCTTTTTGATAGTATTCATCCAAACAAGTGTGAAGTGATATCTCATTGTGGTTTTGATTTGCATTTCCCCAATGATTAATGATGTTGAACATCTCTTTATTACCTATTGGCCATCTGTGTGTTTTCTTTGAAAAAATGTCTGTTTAGATCCTCTGCCTATTTGTAAAATCACATTATTTTTTGGGTTTTGGGTTTTTCTTTTTTTAATATTAATCTCTTCTCGGATATGATTTGCAAATGGTGTCTCTCATTCAGTCCATGCTGCAGTCCCTGGGGTTGCAAAGAGTCAGACACAACTGAGTGACTGAACAACAACACTCAGTAGGTTGCCTTTAACACTCTTCTGATTCTTATTACCATTTTTTTAAAATTCAGCTCTGATGAACATACACCAGTAGAGGATGAAGAGCCAAAGAAAAGCACCAGTTCAGCTTCTACTTCAGAAGGTATTTTTTTAATTGAGAGCTTTTTTATTGAGAAATTTTTTTAAATACATTTATAAATAGTTGAACATTAGACTTTACTTTTACTCAAATTGCCTGTCATCATTTCCTTTTCAGTATTTCAAATACAATAAAAATCGATACTCAGAAATACTTCTGATGCTTGTATATGTATGGCTGAGTCCCTTCACTGTCACCTGAAACTGTCACAGCATTGTCAGTCAGCTATACCCCAGTACAAAATAAGTTTTTAAAAAAATTTAAAAAGAAATACTTCTTTAGAAGTAATTTTATTTGTTTTTTATGTAGAAGAAAAGAAGAAGAAGAAGAAGTCTAGTCATTCAAAAGAAAGATCCAAGAAAAGGAGGAAGAAAAAATCATCTAAAAGAAAACACAAGAAGTATTCTGATGATAGTGACAGCGACTCTGATTCTGACACAGACTCCAGTGGTAAGAAAGCCAATATCATTCTGCCCGCCTTGCTTCAAAACTAGTTTTACTTCTTAAAGTTTATTTTACTTTTATTTATTTTTGGCTGTGCTGGATCTTCGTTCCTCCGTGGGGGCTTTCTCTAGTTGTGGCAAGTGGAGGCTATTGTTCATTGCGATGCACACGCTTCTCATTGCAGCGGCTTCTCTTGTTGTGGGGCTCAGGCTCTAGAGTGTGCAGGCTCAGTGGTTGTGGCGCATGGACTTAGTTGTGTTCCCTAGCACGTGGGATTTTCCCGGACCAGGGATTGAACCTTTTCCCCCTGCATTGGCAGGCAGATTCTTAACCACTGGACCGCCAAGGAAGTCCAAAGCTTTTGCTAGAAAAAGGTTCTTTAAAATAATAATAACCCAGAGTTTTGAACATGCACTGACTTTGTGTCGGGCACCCTGCTAAGTGCCTGATAGGCATTATTGCTGTTTAATCCACACAGTCACTGTCAGACACATCTTAGAGTTGGGGAGACAGAGGACCCGAGCAGATTATAAGTCTGCTCATACCCAAGGTCACACAGTTGGGATTCGGAGCTAAGCGGTGTGACTCCAGAGTGGTTGTGTGTAGCTGCACAAGGCGTGTGGCACCGAACCAAGTTGGGGTCAGTCTTTGAGACATGTGGTGCCAAACCAGGCCATAGGGGGCTGCATCATCCCAGTGGAGCATCTCTTTTGTGAGATTCTCACACTCAGCAGTCAGCTTTGTGTGATTTTCAGAGGCATAACATAGGGGACCCTTCAGGCCAGCAGTTGATTTCTAGAAGACACTTCCTGTGGGGCTGCATCACAACAAAGCCGTCTTTTGGCACCCTCCCATGGCTGGTGATTGACAGAGGGTGCCTCCTCTGGGGACACATTTCTGTGGATTTCTCATCACAGGTACTCTGTCACTCTCCTGCAGCGTCCTCTGTGGCCTGAGAGTGACTTTATCTCCTCATATTGCACGTCCTTTCTCCTGACTCTGCCATGTGGTACAGAGTCCGGCTGCCTACAGTCCAGTCTCTCCTTGCATGTGGCTTGGCCTACTGGCTGCATGGATGGACGTGCATTACTCTTGTAATAAAACTGACTTTAGGAAGAACTAGCTTAAGAGTCACCTTTTCACGGTCAACCATTCCTCACCCACCCTCTCCAAACCAGCCTGATGGTGAGACTCCTCTGTGCGCCCAGAACACCGCCCCCCACTTCCCTGTCACTCGGATTCTACTGACCCCCTTCCCTCTGTCTCCTCCACTAGACTGAGCTCCTGGAAATCATCCCCCCAAACACACACATCATGAAGACACTCAAACATCCAGAAAAGTGAAGGGAGTAGTGTCATTAATGCCATATACAGTGCTCGTCACTCAGGTGTACCATCTGTTAGCATTTTGACATGTTTGCTTCAAATATGGATTTTTTTGTTGTTGAGATATTCAAGGTAAATTAAAATATCACACTGCCACCCTAAATATCTTTGTGTACATCTTTAAACAATAAGGACATTTTCCTATCTAATCACAATACTATTATCTCATGCAATCAAGTTAATAATAATACCCTATAGAACCAAATGCTTAGTGCAACTTTAATTTCTATGTCCCTCATTCCTTGCACATTTCCTAAGAATAAATGTTTGAATGAATTAAATCCTCTGTAACAACAAATAGAAGAGTTATAAGGTATTTATCTACTCAGAAGTATTAAGGTTTTAGAGTTAAAAATTTTTTAATTATAATATGCTTTAATTTGCAGATGAAGATACAAAAAGGAGAGCAAAGAAAGCCAAGAAAAAGGAAAAGAAGAAGAAACACAGATCGTCAGTTTTTTCTTTAATTTTTATTATGGAAAATTTCAAAAATATGTACAATTGTATAAAATAGTATAATGGACTTCTATTAACTATCACTCAGCTTGAACAATTATCAACTTATTGACAGTCTCTGCTGTCCACCCCCACTGTTACTTTGAAACCAGTCCCAGATATCATTTCATCCATAAAACTGCAAGTTTCTCTAAAAGATAGGCATTCTTAAAAAAAAAAAAAAAGTACAGTACTATTAATCCACATAAAATATTTAATAATAATTCTTCATTCAGGTCTCAGCAGTTTTTCAAATAGTTTCCTCAAATTAGAATCTAAACAATGTACATGAATTGTGATTGGTTGGTAGGTCTTTTCCATCTTTTTAAATAGATAGCTTTCCCTTCCCTTTTTGTTCCTGCAGTTTAGTTGTAGAGGAAACAATATCATTTGCCCTGGAGAGTTTCCTACAGTGTGGATTTTGCTGGTTGTATTCTTACGGTATCCTTTTAACATGCTTTCTGTCCTTTATATTTCCTGTAGATTGATAGATAGTTAGGTCTAGACACTTGATAAGGTTCAGATTTGAGTTTTTGGTAGGAATACTTCATAAGTAGTACTGTGTAATTCCAGCAGGAGGCAGATAATATCTGGGCATCTCTTTTTGTCATATTAACCTGTATCAATAGTCTTTGTTGAGGTCCCTTACTTCATTAGGGATTGCAAAATGATTCTTCATTTATTAGGTAAAATAATTCTATATGAGAAGCCTACCCTCATTAACTATTTGGTTACCCTGAAGTTTAGGAAGGGTGGAATAATTGCTTACTTGTTTTATGAGTTTTCAAAATAATGAGTTGAGGTTTTTTGAGGTTTTTATCATCATGAGCCCAAGGATTCAAACATATATGATGTTTTTTAATCCATTATACTGAAAATTACTGATGTTCAAATTGATAAGAGCTGTTTTCTTAAACTGCTTTATTTCTGCTATCTTTCTACAACATGAGAACTATGTTTTATTGTTCCCTTGAAAGTGAAAGTGTTTGTTGCTCAGTCTTATCTGACTCTTTGCGACCACATGGACTGTAGCTCACCAGGCTCCTCTGTCCATGGAATTCTCCAGGCAAGTCTACTGGATTGGGTTGCCATTCCCTTCTCCAGGGGATTGTCCCAACCCAGGAATCGAACCTGGGTCTCCTGCATTGCAGGCAGATTCTTTACTGTCTGAGCCAGCTTATGGTGAAATAAATAAGTTAAATTTTTTAATACAAATTCTTCTCTAACACATTTGAATAAGCTGAGCATCCAAATCATTTCAATCAGTCTTTCGCTGCCTTGAAAAAGTAAGATGCCCTTTAACCTGGGAATATTAAATCAATTTATATCAAATTATAATCAATGCAGGAAGAAATATAAGAAAAAGAAGTCTAAGAAGAGCAGAAAAGATTCCAGTGACTCAAGTTCTAAAGAGTCCCAAGAAGAGTTTCTGGAGAATCCCTGGAAGGATCGATCAAGTAGGTTCTTCTGATAGAGTTTGACTTCAGAACAGATAAAACACTGAATTAACTGATTAGTCAAAATGTGAATATGTTTCTGAATATCTTTCCTGCAGAGCCTGAAGAGCCCTCAGATTTGATTGGCCCAGAGGCTCCCAAAACACTTGCCTCTCAAGATGATAAACCTCTAAAGTAAGTAGGAGCATGTTTATAATCTCTGAAGTGCCTTCCCAAAAGTGTGGTCCTAACTTACTCTTCCAAGTATATCTTTCACTACTCCCTTATTTAGACCCAAAGTTTCTGTGCACTTTCACCTTCTTCCTCCAACATGCCTTCCCTTCTTTTCCCAGTCCTGGTTTCTTCGTTAACCCCAATTCCTTCCTGTTAAAATCCTTAACATTTCTCAAAGCCCTTTTCAAAAGGAGGGGCATGTGC
Source organism: Bos grunniens (assembly GCF_055505025.1). Classification (NCBI taxonomy): domain Eukaryota; kingdom Metazoa; phylum Chordata; class Mammalia; order Artiodactyla; family Bovidae; genus Bos; species Bos grunniens. The sequence continues at coordinate 142,580,526 of NC_141194.1, forward strand.
TGATTCCCAATACCTTCCCTCTATAGGTAGGTGTGATTCCTACCCCTCTTTAATTCTTCAGTACTCACAGCATTTTCTTTTGTGCATTGTAATATATATTCTACATTGTATTAGTGTTATATCCTTATTAATGTATAAATTCCACAAGAACAGAGATTATTTTTACTGTATATTACAAGCTTTGAGTTTAATAGATATGAAGAATTTAGTGAATTGAATGAAGGGGTGGTAGTTTTTGTTTTTTGTTTTAAAATTTTTTTCTTCAAGTGTACTAGGTCTTAGTTGTGGGATTTGGGGTTTAGTTCCCTGACCAGGGATCAAACCCAGGCCCCCTGCACTGGGAACATGGAGTCTTAGCTACTGGACCACCAGGGAAGTCCCAGGATGGTAGTTTTCAAAGTCCCCTTGAATGAAAGTTAATAGAGAACTGTTACTGTATAGCATTATTATTGGCCGTAAGTTTTAAAAATATGTTAATTTGAGATATATTATTTCTCTGCTTTGTATTTAAAGGGAAAAGGAATTCACTGGAGGCAGAAGCAATAAAGACAACAGCTGTAGGGAAAATTGATCCATAATTGTAAACCATGAATATATGCTCACTAACATCAGTCCTTTTATTCTTCCAAAGTATCTCTGCATTTCTGGGTTAGTAATATAGGTCACAGTGCAGTGTTCCCTAATTAAATTAAGGTAATTTACATTAGGCTTCCCAGCATGCTGCCCAGTAACTGTTATTCCTACTGTTTTCTGAGAGAAATGATTTTTGTGCTTTCTTTTATAATGAACCCTTTCTTAATTCTATATTACTTTGTAGCTATGGCCATGCTCTGTTACCCGGTGAAGGTGCAGCTATGGCTGAATATGTAAAAGCTGGAAAACGTATCCCACGAAGAGGTGAAATTGGCTTGACAAGTGAAGAAATTGCATCATTTGAATGTTCAGGTTATGTAATGAGTGGTAGCAGGTATGTTCATTAAGTGCCCATTTCTAACGAAAAGTAGAGTATAAATGTTGGTTTTTTATTGGTTTTATTGGTATAAATATAGTTGTCTAAAATTCCAGGTAGGTATGCAACTCAGTTGTATCTCCAGCGTCAAAGAATTAGTCTTTCCAGTGTTGTTTTCTCATTCATAGTTTGATACAGATAGTTTATTTTCTGGAGGAGATAGTTAAATTTGGTTACTTATCAGTGCCGCATGAGCAATGTGGCATTCTGGTAGTTAAAAAAGCATTTTCATAAGACAGTAAAAGTTTCTGAGTTTGCCTGTAGTTCTCTGTGGAGAACATGGACTCTCTAGTCCTCTGGATACTGAGAATGAAGAGTGAAAAAAGATATGACAGAGGTCAGTTTCAGTGTGAGAAAAGGAATATAAAATGGGGAAGAAAAAGCAAAATACCAGGAAGAACAAGGAGAGTGAACTAATAGGGTTTCAATACCAAGATCAAGCTGAATTTTAAAACTTCATAAACTTTTAAAAGTGGGCAAATATTTGCAGGACCCCTGAAGCATCTTCAGAATCTTGGAATTCTGAGGACTGACATTTGAAAACATTATATCTAAGAACCAATAAGACAAGAAAAAGAAATGAGAGGCACAAAAATTGGAACAAAGGATATAATACTGTCACTTTTTGTGAGTGATAGAAAATCCTAAGAAATCCTCAGATGAATTATAAATAACAGGAATGTTTAACAAATGGTTAGATATAAAGTTAATACACAAAAATCAATTGCATTTCTGTGTACCAGCAACAAACAACTAGAAAATATAATTAAATGAAAGGAAAACATTTATAACAGTATCATCAGAGAATATGAAGGACTTAGTAAATCTTAACAAAAGAAGTCTAAGATCTTTATAGGAAAAACTATAAAACACTGAGACATTTAAGAAGACCTAAATAAATGGAGAGATACCATGTTCATGAATAGGAAGGCAATACTGTAGAGTTATCAGTTCTTGCAAAATTAAAATGTTAGACTAAAGGGCCAGCAGTAGCCATCTCATTTCTGAAGAAGAGCAGGAAGGTGATTTTTCCTACTGATATGAGGGTTTATTATGAAGCTTGCAGCACTTCACAAAGAGTGGGGAAACAAATGAACTGTTCAGTGGAATAAAATAGAGAGCCTGGTAGAGTTAATTCATGTATGGAACTTCATTACATGAAAGAGCTGCTTTCTCCAATCAGTGGGGAAAGAAGGAACTAGGCAGTAAATGGAGCAGGAAGAAAGTGGTCACCTGTATGGAGAAAAATGAAAGTAGAACCCTTTATCACTATATTTAAAAGTCAGTGCAGCTAGATTATGGACTTAAATGTCAAAAACAACTTCATTACTCTTAGTATAGAATATGAACAGATATCTATTAGATCTTGGGGTGGGGAAGTATTTCTTAAAGAAGACCAAAAAATGCACCAACCACACAATAATATATTGATAACTTTACCTGAGATAAAAGCAACAACTTTTGTTCATCAGAACATCTTAAAATAAGTGAAAAGACAAGTTCCAAGCTGGGATAAGATCTTGTAATACACACAACTGATAAAGAGTCAGTACAGAGAGTATTTAAAGAATTTCTGTAAACAAAAGGAAAGTGAGAAAATTACACAAACAGGCATTTGTCAGAATAAAAAAATATATGGCTACACATAAAAAGATGTTCATGATCTTGTTCAGATCATGAACTCCTTATTGCCAAATTCAGACTTAAATTGAAGAAAGTAGGGAAAACCACTAGACCATTCAGGTATGACCTAAATTAAATCCCTTATGACTATACACTGGAAGTGAGAAATAGACTTAAGGAACTAGATCTGATAGACAGAGTGCCTGATGAACTATGGATAGAGGTTTGTGACATTGTACAGGAGAAAGGAATCAAGACCATCCCCAAGAAAAAGAAATGCAAAAAAGCAAAATGGCTGTCTGAGGAGGCCTTACAAATAGCTATGAAAAGAAGAGAAGCAAAAGGCAAAGGAGAAAAGGAAAGATATACCCATTTGAATGCAGAGTTTCAAAGAATAGCAAGGAGAGATAAGAAAGCCTTCCTCAGTGATCAGTGCAAAGAAATAGAGGAAAACAACAGAATGGGAAAGACTAGAGATCTCGCCAAGAAAATTAGAGATACCAAGGGAACATTTCATGCAAAGATGGGCTCGATAAAGGACAGAAATGGTATGGACCTAACAGAAGCAGAAGATATTAAGAACAGGTGGCAAGAATACACAGAAGAACTGTACAAAAAAGATCTTCACAACCCAGATTATCACGATGGTCTGATCACTCACCTAGAGCCAGATATCCTGGAATGTGAATCAAGTGGGCCTTAGGAAGCATCACTACGAAGAAAGCTAGTGGAGGTGATGGAATTCCAGTTGAGCCATTTCAAATCCTAAAAGATGATGCTGTGAACGTGCTGCACTCAATATGCCAGCAAATTTGGAAAACTCAGCAGTGGCCACAGGACTGGAAAAGGTCAGTTTTCATTCCAATCCCAAGGAAAGGCAATGCCAAAGAATGCTCAAACTACCACACAGTTACACTCATCTCACACACTAGTAAAGAAATGCTCGAAATTCTCCAAGCCAGGGCTCAGCAATACGTGAACTAAGAACTTCCAGATGTTCAAGCTGGTTTTAGAAAAGGCAGAGGAACCAGAGATCAAATTGCCAACATCCTCTGGATCATCGAAAAAGCAAGAGAGTTCCAGAAAAACATCTATTTCTGCTTTATTAACTATGCCAAAGCCTTTGCCTGTGTGGATCACAATAAACTGTGGAAAATTCTGAAGGAGATGGGAATACCAGACCACCTGACCTGCCTCCTGAGAAATCTGTATGCAGATCAGGAAGCAACAGTTAGAACTGGACATGAAACAACAGACTGGTTCCAAATAGGAAAAGGAGTACGTCAAGGCTGTATATTGTCACCCTGCTTATTTAACTTCTATGCAGAGTACATCATGAGAAATGCTGGGCTGGAGGAAGCACAAGCTGGAATCAAGATTGCCAGGAGAAATATCAATAACCTCAGAGATGCAGATGACACCACCCTTATGGCAGAAAGTGAAGAAGAACTAAAGAACCTCTTGATGAAAGTGAAAGAAGAGAGTGAAAAAGTTGGCTTAAAGCTCAACATTCAGAAAACTAAGATCATGGCATCTGGTCTCATCACTCCCTGGGAAATAGATGGGGAAACAGTGGCTGACTTTATTTTTTGGGGCTCCAAAATCACTACAGATGGTGATTGCAGCCATGAAATTAAAAGATGCTTACTCCTTGGAAGGAAAGTTATGACCAACCTAGACAGTATATTGAAAAGCAGAGACATTATTTTGTCAACAAAGGCCCATCTAGTCAGGGCTATGGTTTTTCCAGTAGTCATGTATGGATGTGAGAGTTGGACTATAAAGACAGCTGAGCACAGAAGAATTGATGCTTTTGGACTATGGTGTTAGAGAAGACTGTTAAGAGTCCCTTGGACTGCAAGGAGATCCAACCAGTCCATCCTAAAGGAGATCAGTCCTGGGTGTTCATTGGAAGGACTGATGTTGAAGCTGAAACTCCAATACTTTGGCCACCTGATGCAAAGAGCTAACTCATTTGAGAAGATCCTGATGCTGGGAAAGATTGAGGGCAGGAGGAGAAGGGGACGACAGAGGATGAGATGATTGGATGGCATTATGAACTCAGTGGACACGGGTTTGGGTAGACTCTGGCAGTTGGTGATGCATAGGAGGCCTGGCATGCTGCAGTCCATGGGGTCACAAAGAGTCTGACATGACTGAGCAACTGAACTGAACTAAACTGAAAAAGATGTTCATAATCATTGGAAATGGAAATCAACTTATGGACATATGGTTTTACACCCATTCAATAGAAGTTCAAAGTTCTAACAACTGCAAGCATTTGATAGGATGTGAGTCTATAGGATCTCTTAAGTATTGCTAGTGGTGGTATACACTGGTAACAACCATTCTGGAAAACAGTCTGATGTTGTCTTGGAAAGTTGAGCATTCACATAGTTTATGACCCAGCAATTCCATACCTGTGTACCCAAGAGGAAAGACTTTCCCATGTACCAGGAGATGTGTATATGGATGTTTACTACAGCATTATTCATATAGCACTTTCTGTTCCAGATCACTTCCTCTACTCACTATACCCTGAGCAACCTAAATACAGTGTCATCTCCTTGACTCCTTGACCTGCCACTCCCCCACCTTCACACTAACCTGAAATGAGTCTCCCCTCTTCACCTTACTCAGTTTGCTCTGTTTTTCTAGGCATAGTTCAAGCTTCATCTGTAATTGATTGTGTAGGTTTGTGTACATACACATAAAAGCAGCAGGTTTTCGTGAAGTTTTCCTTCTAAATAAGCAGACCTTTTGAAGATGATCTAAGAGTTTCCCTCTGCCTCAGAGCGTATGCTTTCCTGATTTGGCCCTTGGGCTAAAATCCCTTCTTTCTTTTCTGTGAACTGCTACTGGATTCTAAGGAAGTTAAATCCACCCACAAAACATCGAAAGATTCAGTTGTAGATTTAAACCTAGTTCTTTTGATTATAGGATAAATTAGAACTCTGAAGTTCTACCAGCTAGATGACAACTTAAATCTTATCTGTCCTACTATCAAGTCTGCATTACCACTTAGGAAGTTTAATAATTTGCCTGTTTGCTTTTCTTACTGGAAACATCAGAACTAGACTTATGCCCTTAGAATTTGAAATTAATAACTCACTCTATTGACAGAACCTCAGAGATCATTATTTACTTACTAGAAATTAATCAAAGGACATGTCAGCAGATAAAATGAATGATCCTTGGAAAATCTAACCCATTAGAGAAAGTTTCTATTTGTCAGCATTTTAAATTGACCACTCTGTATTAGGAAAGGATTAGTGAGGAAGCACTATGAGAATAACTACTGAGAAATTAAGCCAAAAATACAATTATCTCCAGGCATCGCCGAATGGAAGCTGTGCGTCTGCGAAAAGAGAACCAGATCTATAGTGCTGATGAGAAGAGAGCCCTTGCATCCTTTAACCAAGAAGAGAGACGAAAGAGAGAAAACAAGATCCTGGCCAGTTTTCGGGAGATGGTATACAGAAAAACTAAAGGGAAAGAGGACAAATAAGGATTTTCTGATTGTTCATCAGACGTTTTTAACAACAAAAAAGAAAGTTTGGGTTCCATATATACACACACAAAAAGATTATGATCTGAAAAAGCTTTACAGTGCTACTGTGCCTTCTATTTAATTCTTTCAGTCCTATAAAAAAGCTGCGTATTGATATAACTTTAGCAAGCTCTTTGGGTTATTTTGGATTAACCAAAACAACTTTCTGGTTTAAAAATCCAAATTATGAGTGAAATTCTACTGTGTTGGGGGAGGAGGCATTGAGAGAGAGTGCTGGTGAAATGAGGAACTGAACTCTTAACATTATGGGACAGTGCTGCCACGAGTTCTACATGATGCCCACCCCAAATGAACTTGTGGAAGTTAATCATTCCTCTGTGTTGATACAGGAGGCCACTTTTGTTAACAGAAAGAAGGCATGGCTGAAAAAAAGCAAATCTAGAATTGGAAGATTGACTTGTTTATTACAATATGCTGTCTGCTCTGGAAATAATGTATTTTGATTTTAGTCCCTACCTCCACCCCCAAACCAACCAACAGACCAAACAGCAAAGTCTAACCCATAGACTTACTGAATTGAAAATGTGAACATTAAGTTTAAAATTCCTAACAGGTTACTTAAGAATGGCTCTTTCAAATATAAATATTGGGAAGTCTATTGTGTAAATGTAAGTACATTATTTCCATCTGAACTGTGTTTAGATCATTATTTGAACACTGTAAATGAATAGGAATCAATAATAATCTTGAGTTTAATAAGGAAAAATATAATGAATCATTGCTTTAACTTCATTATGTCATAAGGATGAAGATAATGTGATATTAAAAGTTTTTAAAGTCTGTACTTCATTTCATTTTAAACATGCTTAAACTTTTCAGTTTCTTTTTTACATCTGTCATTCAGGTTAACTTCTCACTTTATCACTTTTTTTGGCTACTATTGACTTTTGACTTTGGGAAAAATGAAAAATTCTGGGACTGTGAGATCATGATCTTTTTCTTCCCTCCTTTTGTTCAAGTTTAGTTGTTAAGACATAGGAGGGAAGTGGGAAGGGGATGATAGAAGTTTTGGCTGTTTTTGTTAAGGTTGTTTTGAACTGCATTATTATGTGCCTAAGATAAGTATAAATTATCTGAATGATGGGGAATTTCAGACTCTGCTGTTACAAAAGACCCTCTCTCCTTATAAGCTAACTTCCCAGATGACTCAGATGGTAAAGAGTCTGCCTGCAATGCAGAAGACCTGGGTTCGATCCCTGGATCAAGAAGATCTTCTGGAGAAGGGAATGGCAACCCACTCCAGTATTATAATAGTTGAAAGGTTTTTTTTTAAGTTTTAAAACAAAACAGTGAAAGTATACTTGATATACTTTATTAACGTATAGATAAAAAGTTTACTACTTAACATACATTCTAGGAAAATGTCTACCTTTAAGCCACAATTAATGAACTAAACAGCCAGTTGGCACGTGCCTGAATTTGAAGTGACTGTGACCTATCATCATTGTTGCCTAGCCTAATACATCTGTTCTTTGCAAAAGTTGAAACTAGGTCCCAAATTTGTGAGTCATAATCTGTCCATTTCCCTGTGTAATAAAACATAATTTTTATTTCCCATTTAAAAATTTTATTCTCAGGAATTCCCCGATAGTCCAGTGGTGAGGACTCTGTGCTTTCACTGCTAAAGGCCCAAGTGCAGTCCCTTGTCAGGGAACTGAGATGCCACAAACTGTGCAAAAGGGGGCCACATTTTTTTAAAATTTTGTTCTCTAAGAACATTAGTTTTTGTTACTAGTTCCTAGAGACTGAATGGGGTTGTTCTCTGATTTTCATTCAGTAGGCAAGGTAGTTTAAATGCAACAGTTGTTAAAAACTTTTTATTTTGTATTGGACTATAGCTGATTAACAATGTCATGATAGTTTCAGGTGGACAGCAAAGGGGCTCAGCCATACATAAACATGTATTCATTCTTTCCCAAATTCCCCTCCCATCCAGCCCGCCACATAACGTTGAGCAGAGTTCCCTGTGCTGTACAGTAGTCCTTGTTGGTTATCCATTATTAAATATAGCAGCATATATGTGTCAATTCCAAACTCCCTAACCCTTACCCCCATCCTTCCCCCTAAATGTAACAATTTTGTGATATGTGAATATTATGGATGTCCATTGGATTCTCCTGTATCCTCCACAGAGTAGATACTCAATAAATGCTTATTGAGTAAGTGAAAGAAAATATATTAATTTATTTCAGAATTTTATCCTATCTTTCATTAAGATTTTTTCAGGAAAGATCTGCCAAAGAATAGCTTCGGTAGCATATTCTTTGGGAAAGAGGAGGGAAGAATAAAATGGCTAACAGTGTTTTATTTTCAGCCCATTAGAGTTACTGCTTCAAACTGTGTTTTAGTCACTTGAGCCATAAGTCAAATGGGAGGGCTGTTGTAATTGAAATATATTTTTTTGTTCTCCAAGGAGACTTACCTAGTTCTCCCACCTCCTCACCTGTTGCTCTGATAAGATTTTCCCTCCTTTTCAATTTATTTCACAAATGTAACAGTTGAAGAAGAAGAAAGAAAAATTACCCACAGTTTTACCCCATCAATTGTCTTTAGTATTCTGTGTTCCTTTCCAGTGCTTGTCTACCTAAATACGTATTCTGATATACCTATAAGTAATCACTCATAATTTTGTCTTTGATGTTTAAGATATTACAGCCAGGCAAGACAGCTTCACAGACATGGTAGGAAGAAATGATCTGGTGTGAGAATGGAAGAAGGCCATAAATAGTAAGGGTGGTGATTGAACCTTCCCTGTTTCATCAAGCCAACCCTCAAGCCACCCTGGTGCCATCACAGTTGTGACGCTGTCTTGTGGCAGGCAGCATGTCCAGTTGCAGAATTTCAGAATATATTGTTTAACAATGAGGCTTAACTTGCATTAAATAAAGAGAACTGTGAGTAGGCAAACCCTTCAGACTGGTTATATTATGAGCTGTAGAACTGTTGCCATTTTTCTGTTCCCCGGTTGTGCCCATGAAAGAGGTATGTTAAGGTTGGAGACTCAGGCTCAAATGGGGGAACAAAGAGCCAAGGACCAATCTCAGTTTGGTCTGACAGGTGAATTTTATCTACTCCCTAAACTCAGCTTTTGTATCTGAAAGACTCTGAGCGATACAGATAGTGACGGGAAAAACCTTTTAGAAAATAGAAGACAACTTAGTGGTTACTCTGCTAATGTAGTGGAAGTTGCCAACTGGAAAATGAATGCAAAGAAAAACAATGCAGCTAGATTGTATGCCACAAATTTATTATTCAATAAATTTTCTGTGGTTTGATGTACAGTATCATATTTTTAATATGCTCTGATTAGAAATCTCCTAAAATATTCTGGAAGATTCCAATACTGTTGAATTGGAAGATATTTGGATTCATTAAAACATATTTGGCCTCAATAATGTCCCTTAGCCATTTTTCTCGAAAGCGAATTTCTCCTGGTCTGCAGAGGAGGAAAAACAAACACAACAAAAGCTTTTAAAGGGAAACAAAACACTGAGCCAGGGATCCATTGATTCCCTGTTTACTCTGTTACATTCCTAGTGAGCAAAATGCCTTTTGGGGGTGGAGGCAAAGATTGTCTCCATTCCTTAGGCCCAGTCAATAAAAGGGTGAGTTTATATGTAAAGATTCTGTAAGAGAGCTGCTGTACAAAGAAAAGGAATTATTGAATATTATTTATGAGTGAGTTCCATGTGATTGTGAAGTTTCCCATTGAAACGATAGACGGGACCTCCTTTGGCCGCACCTTACTCCAGCAACTAACCTCAAGTTGTTAGTCACTGAAAAGCAAGACATTACAGATAAAATCCATTTTCTAGAACAAAAGCAGATTCTTACTTTCAGCCCATCTTAATGGAGTAGGTGGTCCAAAGAAGAAAAGTGACCATTACATAAATTATCTGTCGCTGAGGGCTTCCCAAGGTAGCTCAGTGGTAAAGAATCTGCCTGAAATGCAGGAGACTCAGGTTCAATCCCTGGGTTGGGAAGATCCCTGGAGAAAGATTTCCCAGTATTCTTGCCTAGGAAATCCCAAGGACAGAGGGGTCTGGAGGGCTACACTCCATGGGGTACACTCCATGGGGTTACAAAAGAGTGAGACACGATGTAGCAACTAAACAACAGCAACAACAAAACAGGCCTGCTGGCTTCTTGGAGTGTGATGACCTTGTCCTACTACCCTTTTAAAATCTCTAAATTTTCTTTACCTGTGAACTAATGAATGGCCCTCAAAGACATAAGAGACATCAATGGGTGTGTCCTAAGAGAAAAAGACAACTGTCAGCCAAGACCAGTCATACCAACTCATGATTCTTTACATTGCTATATGTATCCACAAGTATAGTCTTTAATTTCTAGAATTCATCTTCCCTGTGAATTGGAGATCTGTGGGTGGTAGTTGTCACTTCAAACCTGTGTTCCCCCAAAAGATCTTTTAGGCAATAAATACTTTAAGAGTCTCCACAAAACTGAAAACAAGTCAGGGGAGGCTGTGCTCTCATTACTAGGAGCATGAGGAAGTCATGTGCCTTCTTTACGTGGTCCACTTTACTCAGTCAACAGAACCAACTTACCTGTAGGGACAGCCTAAGAATGAAACCATATAGATGAACACGGTTCAAAGACATTTAAAAATGTCTTTTACAGTTATAAATCTGTCTCAGTGACCCCCCATCCAGTGTCCCCTCCAAAATTATACTTGGAATTCTGAGCCAGGCTCTTGCTCAGCCCCAGGTCTTCTCTCTTCATGGTCTCATGTACCTCCAGCAGCCTCCCTTTCCAATCTTAGAGCTTGCCAGTTAGCAAGATAGCTGATGGTAGACTGTATGACCAGGAGAAATGAGAAGTCCTTGTAGTCTACCTCTTTAGATCACTCCAGGTTCCAGACTCTCCAAATAGGTAAGTTTGTACTAGGATAGGATAAATATAGGACATGGTTGGCTGACTATGGTGTGGTCATCCTTAGAGTCAGGAGAGCCTCAAATAGCTTGTGAAAGGATGAAGGCAAAGGGGAAGTAACACTTTTATGTCTCCTGTATTCCAGACATGGTTAGTACCACCCTGGCTCTAAGGATCCTAACCCTGGACTCATGGGTGTCATTTGGACTCCTTTCACAGCAGCTGTCAGCATATTTCATATTCACAGTCAACCTAGTGGTGACAAGCAGTCATTCCTTCAAATACTCAGTGGCAACTATTTGCCAGGTCTTGTTTTACAGCAGCACCAAAATCCCTGCCTTCATGGAGCTTACATTCTGGTGGGGTTGCAGACTATCACAAGGTAAGAAATTACATAGACGATCAGAAGATGGTAAAGTATTAGGGAGGGAAGGAGGGTTTCAGTCAGAAGGAACAGCAAGTACGGAAGCCCTGAGGTGGGACTCTACCTGGCTTATTTGAGGAGTAGCAAGATCAGAGTGGCTGGACCAGAGTAAGTGAAGGGGCAGGGGTAATAGGAAAGCAGAAATAACAAGGGACCAGATCACACAAGGGCTGTAGGCCCTCACTACTCAGGGTGTCGTCTGTGGATCTGCAGCATCAGCAGCTCCTGGGAGCTTCTTAGTAATGCAGAAGCTCAGACCTGCTGAATCTGAATCTTCCTTTTGACAAGATCCCTGAGTAATTCACATGCATTTTGAAGTTGGAGAAGCATGTTGGAACATTCGAGGTGTGACATAACTTCATTTTTCCAAGACTCCCTCTGGCTAGCTGAAAAGAGACAGCATGCGGGTAAAGGTGGAAGCAGAAAGACTGGCTAGAAGGCTATTGAAATAATTTTGGTGAGGGATGATGGTGTCTTGGCCCAAGGTGGTCGAGGTGCAGTGGGAAGAGAGGCTTAGATTGAGCACCTACTTTGAAGGTAGGGCCAATAGGATTTCCTAATGGATGTGACTGAAAAAGAAGAGTCAAGGAAGATGACAAGGATTTTGGCCATCAGCTGAGATGAGGAAGGCATAGGTCAGACTTTGAAAGGAAAATCAGAAGTTCAGCTTTGGATACAGTAAGGGAGATGTTTAAATATCCAAGGGACAGAAGCCTGGTCTGGAGACAGAAATTTGGGAATCAAGCTAGAGGTGAGGCTTCCCTGGTGGTGTAGTGGTTGAGATCCTCCTGCCAATGCAGGGGACACAGGTTCGATCCCTGGGCCGGGAATATCACACATACTGCAGAGCAACTAAGCCCGTGCACCCTAGGCCTGTGCTCCGCAAGGAGAAGCCTGCACACCACGATGAAGAGTAGCCACTGCTCACCGCAACTAGAGAAAGCTCACACGTGGCGACAAAGACCCAGTGTAGAAAAAGTCAATGTTTTCAAAAAATAAGCTAGAGGTAGCATTTAAAGCCAGGAGACTGGATAAGACTGTACAAGAAAAGAGGCTAGAGAAGATACCCAAAGGCTGAGTTTCAGGACATGCAAACATGAAGAGGTCAGTGAGAGACAGAGACCAGAGGACCAGTAGAGTAAACTGTGGTCAGTGAGGCAAGAGGAAAACCAGGAGAGAATGTTGTTGTTCTAGAAGCCAAATGAAACATTTCACAGAGGAGGGCGTGATCAGTGATGGCAAGTGCTACAGCTGGGCTCCACCAGATTGAAGACAGAAATATGACTGTTCAGTTTCACAAGGAAGGGGCCATCAATGGCCTTGACATGCGAAGTCTGTTCTCATTGAAGTCTCCCTGAAGGGAACAGGGCAGCCAAGGAAGCGCTTACCAGAGGTTTGTTTTTGTTGACCTTGATGGTGAAGTACACACTGGCAGTGATTTGGGCTATGGGTCTCCGAGCAGTTGGGATGCTCCACCGTACACAGTAGATGTAGTAGAAGCTGTGAAGCACATCTTCCTTCCTTAAAAACTCTGTGTAGTGCTCCCAGCGGCCTTGATACTCCCAATTCTATTTCACAGGGGAAAAGAAAAAGCACACAGAGGAAGAAAAGCAGACTTCTGTCCAAGTCCTCTCGGCGCACCCCACCCTTTTTGGCACTAGGGACCAGTTTCGTGAAAGACAGTTTTTCCATGGCCGGGGGGTGGGGATGGTTTGGGGCTGATTCAAGTGCGTTACATTTATTGGGCACTTTTATTTCTAATCTAATGCTGCCACTGATCTGACTGGAGGTACCTTCCGGTCTGTAGCCTGCATGTTGGGGACCACTGCGATGAAGGTAGCACACAACAGTAGGGATTATAGCCCCACTTGTGGAATCCATTTCTAACCTTTTAGACCGGGGTTCAAACTACAGTCAACTCTCACTTATCTCCAAGGGTAGAGGAGAGAAAAGGTGGAGCTAAAATGGGAAATAAGCTAGCATTGCAGACATTGCTTGAGATTGGACTTTGGAGCACAGGGGCTCACACTTGGGTGTGTGTACATACACACTGCATGCATGTCCACAGTGACTTCCTTCCGGACCCTTACTTGGAAGGCGAGTTTGGTTAATTGGCAAATAATTAGAAAGTCCTTAGGACATGTGTTCTGCTCACTCCAGGAGACCTAAATGTGTGACTAGGAAGTAATGAGGCTGGGTTAAGACTTAACCTTCCAATGCAGGGGGATGCAGGTTCGATCTTTGGTCGGGGAGCTAAGATCCTACGTGCCTCGTGGCCCAAAACATAAGACATAAACAATATTGTAATAAATTCAATAAAGACTTTTTAAAAAATGAAAGTGATGAGGCTGATTTCATCACCTGTTTGGGAAAACCAGACTCACTTCATTGCAGCCCTAAGTGGTAAGTAAAATAAGGTCAGAAAAGGAATAGGTCAGGATCATCCAGATGGTTTGGAGAAGCTTCCCCCTCCAAAGCACACACCTTAATAACACCTCAGGTCCACACAAGTCACGTTGCACCCTTGAGCCTTAGTACCAGGCCTTGAAAGCCGGAGATATTCATCAAGTTCAACGAAATCCCCTTGCTCTGGCTGTTGGGGCACAGAAAGCTTCCAAATTGGAAAAGATCCTAAATTAAGATGAAGGTCCACAGAAGGACAGGAGTAGGATTTTCTAACAATCCCACTGATATCTATCAGAAGAGAGTTTGGGAGGAGATGGTAAAAAACTTCAGGCCTTCTTTAAAAAAATAAATATTGGGACTTCCCTGGTGGTCCAGTGGTTAAGAATCCATCTCCCAATGCAAGGGACATGGGTTTTATCCTTGATTGGGGAACTAAGATGCCACATGCTGCAAGGAACCTAAAGCCTGTGCGACTGCATGCCACACAAAGAACCTGCATGCTGCAACAAAGACCCAGGGCAGACAAAATAATAATAAAAAGAAAAACTATAGGCTGGCCTTCTGCCTCAGCTGATTTTATTTCAAACTTATACCCAATTGGCTGTTAGAGTTGGCCAGAGAGGAACATCAGACTCTAAATTTCTTGAGATCAGGTCTGTGTGTTCTTACATAGATCATTATTCCTTTGAATTAAGGAGTCAACAGTCAACCCTATGAGGACCATTGGAGCATGCCTTTTATTTTCAACCTTTCTGTGTTATACTTGATACACTTTTTTAGGCCTAATGTTTAATGTCACAGATGGTCTCTGATGGTCCAGTGGTTAAGACTGTACTTCCAGTGCAGGGGGTATGGGTTCAATCCCTGGTCAGGGACTAAGATCCTACATGCCTCTCAGCGCAGCCAAGATTTTTTTAAAAATAATCTGTTACACAGTCACAGGCTCTATAGCATTGGAGTGGTCCCTAAAGATGATCTAATAGAGCCCCTCGCTTTGCACATGAGGATCCTGGCACCTAGAAATAGCAAAGGACAAACAAAACAGCTGGGACTGGGACCCAGGCTCCCAGGCAGCCAGCTCAGTGCTCTCTCCACCCCATCAGATGTCTCAGCTCTAGGATATTCTAAAGTGGGTTTAGACACAGTAAATTCAGCTGTCTCCATCAAGCCAATCTTCCCATTTTTATCTCTATGCTGTGAGTGTGTGTTATCCCATGTTTTGTCATTTTTACATAACGTTGCTTTATATACTCACTTCCAGGAAAAGAGTATTTCATTGTGCTATTCTGCCATGGATGGCTTAGACAATTACATACTATTAGACTCAAAATCAACAGGCACCTGGAAGTATATGCACAAAACTGTTATCCCTGGTAAGTGACATCTGAGGGAGTAGAACTGGGTATTGTGGGGTTAGAAGGGGGTTTTCATTGTCTACTTTGTGTCAGTGAGCAAAAAGCTGAGTTTTTTTTTAATAATGATATCTTAAATTTATTATGAAAATATTGTAAGTGTGTGATAGGCATGAGGGGTTTTCCAGGTTTTCTTGTATAAAGAACTTCTTTGTGTATTCTTGGGACTTCTCAGTGGTCCAGTGGTTAAGACCCCATGCTGCCAGCACTGGAGGCATGGGTTCAATCCCTGGTCAGAGGACTAAGATCCCACATGCTGTGAAGTGCACCAAAAGATAAAAATAAATTAAAAACAATTTTTTTTAAAGAACTGTTTTGTGTGTTCTTGTTACCGCATTGCATTGCTGAAGAAAATAAACCAGTTATGCCCACTGGTAGTGTATAAGTGTACCCGTTGCCTCCCCACAAACACACAAGCCTTCTGATACCAGATTGAATCATTCTTATTCACATTGTAATACCTTAAAATCCTTTGAATTTGCATTTTTCATTGATAGTAAACTGTATTATTTTTGGCATCAAAAAGGACTCTTCCTATTATGGTGAGAAAAGTATATCAGATAGACTTACAGTCAAAATTTCATTTTGCTGATTAATCAGAAAGACTTTGGACAGATCGCCCAAGCTCTCTGACCCTCAGGATTCATCATCTGTAAAATGGGTACACTGAGGTACCTATACCCAGGTTCGTTGTGAGGATTAAATGAGATAATGCATGTGAAGTGCTTAGCGGTGCTTGGCACATTGCAGTGCTCGCTCAGTAAATGGTAATAACTCCTAATTTGCCATCCCCTGGTGTGTGGTGAACTCTAAGAAATCTTCAGTAAGCTTGAGAAAGTGCTCCATTAGAAATGCCTGGCACTTAGATGGTAGACTTTACTTCTAGAGCTTGCTGCATTAGTAGGACTGGAAATGGTGGTTTTATGTCAGGAGTTACATAGAGCTTCTAGCTTTTCCATCACCTTCTACTTTCTAATTTGTCTGTGTCCTCACAACAGTCCTACCAATGAGTAAGACAAATACTTTGACTTAGCTTTTCATCTGTGAAGAAATAATGGCACAGAGAATAAATCTGTTCATACATTCAACACATATTTATATACCCTGGTGACTCAGCTGGTAAAGCATCTGCTTGCAATGAAGGAGACCTGGGTTCGATCCCTGGGTTGGGAAGATCTCCTGAAGAAGGGAACAGCTACCCTCTCCAGTATTCTGGCCTGGAGAATTCCATGGACTATACAATCCATGGGGTCGCAAAGAGTCGGACATGACTGAGCGGCTTTCACTTTCACTACTATGTACCTGACCTTTCTAAGGCCTGGGGACATGACAGTGAACAAAAATCTCTGCCTTCATGGACCATGTGTTCTGATGGCAGATAAAAGGCAATAGGGTAAATAAAATCTAATATCCTAGATAGAGCTGAGTTCTGATGGGAAAGAAATAAGGCAGAGGAGAAATGGGTGCAATTTTAAATCAGGTGGCGGGGAAAGGCCTCTGAGCATAAGGCATCTTAACAAAAACCTGAAGAGAGGGAAAACATGACCCATGAGAGTAGATCTCAGGGGAAAGGGAACAGCAAGTGCAGAGACCCTGAGGTGGGAGCATGCCTGGCAGTTGAACTGCAAGTACAACTTGAGTGAGAAAGGTGACCAGGGAGAAGGTGGTAGGTGATGGGGTCTGAGCAGTCAGTTGGGAGGAGGCGGGGATGGAGACTCGGATCACATGGGGCCCTGTAGCCCAGGCAGGACTGACTTTTAGCCGTTTACTCGGGACCGGTAGGATCTCCAGAGGCACGTTCTCCTGCTTGTTCTCTGTTCCATTCAGTCTGATTCATAAGCCCTGGGTGCAGCAGGCAGAACCTTTGGCCCAAACCCAAATGGGAGATGTTCTCCGAGTGGGAAGGCCCAAGGGGAACCAGAACTTTGCACCATTTGTCTTCATTGTGTTCCTGGTCCCCTTGCAATGGCAACAGCAGTCGTGCCGCTGGATCACAAATGGAGGGTGTGGAGTCCCGAACCCCTGACCTTTCCTCTTTCCCACTTGACTGGGGCCTCCCTGGGGCTGGGAAAGTGCCCTTAGGCCAGAAGGCTTGGATGGACTGACCAGAGGAACAGACACAGCTGGACACTTCTTCCAGGCTCCAGAAGTTTGCCTCCACCAGTTTCAACTGGTTTCTCTTCCAAGGAAATAGAGCAAGTGGGGGTTTCAGACCAGTCTTCTTCCTCCACCCCGCCAGTACGCAAAGCAACCCAGGGCCTTCTCCCAAGAGCTGCCAGGATAAGCCCCACAAATAGGTCAGAGCCAAGACCAGGAGGAAAAAGAAAAGGAGTTAGGAGCATGTGCATCTGACTGTACAGTGAACACATTCCAGAGCTAAGGCAAAACGCCTTGTGATCTCTCTACATCCCCTCTGTTAACGTGAGAACTCTAGAGCTGGGACTACAGAACCCCTGTTTTTAGAGAGGCATCTCCCTCCTTAGAAGGGCTTCCCCAGTGGCTCAGTGGTAAAGAATCTGCCTGCCAATGCAGGAGATGCAGATTCGATCCCTGGTTTGGGAAGATCCCCTGGAGAAGGGAATGGCAACCCACTCCCAATATCTTGCCTGGGAAATCCTGTGGGCAGAGGAACCTGGTGGGCTACAGTCCACAGGGTCGCACAAGTCAGACACAACTTAACAACTAAACAACAATTCCTTCTTAGGCCATTAGGCCCCCATTTAGGGCAGTGGCATGGGAAAATTGCTTAGCTGAGAATATCTGATTTTCTTAGGAAAGTGTACGGTGAAGACAATACAAACACTGGGAATACGATTGTGCTGTTCACCTTCAAAGACTATCCCATCTTGATTTGGAAATCCAGATGAGACAGTTTTTATTTATTCAAGTCGCCTGTGGTATCATCACTTAGGCTTTCTAGCAGGACTTCCAACTTTTCATCAAACAGGAGCCTTTGTGTCATTCTTCTCCCTTGTGTGCAAAGCTGGAGTGGCCAAAGAACTTACCAAAACAAACTCCTCAACTTGTTGACGGCCCTTTTCTTCTGTGAACTCACCATGGGTGATCCAATCGATATTTTTGACGGGGTTTTCAGCTTCTGCAAACAAAGTATGAATGTATTAGTTACTTCCTAGTGAAGCATTACCTAATGAGACCACAGGCACCCAGACAGGTTTACTACCTTCTGCAGATTTGACAGCAGCAGTGATGGCATCTTTGGCTAAAGTTAGAGCTATTTTTGTTATGTCTTGAGGATCTTCTGTAGCCATCGCCTGGCTTGTAGAACCTTTATCCTCATTTGCTTCCTTCTCAAATTTGACATTTTTGGTCACATTCATTTTCTTTTCACTGGAAAAAGAAACTCAAGAAGTTACTTTGTGTGTGTGTGTGTGTGTGCGTGTGTGTGTGCGTGCATGCCTGTATAAACTCATCTTAAGTACAGACTATCTCTTGAAGAATCACAAGACACAGGAAACGGTTGTTGCCTCTAGAGAGGGTATTAGGTGTTAGAGTAGGAGGGGTCTCTCAGTTTACCTTCTGTGCCTGGATGCTGAGATCCCCTATTCCTGAAAACCAAGGATTTTCTGATTCTCATAACCATGAAGACTTAAGTCAAGGAAGGTGTAGCCAACTGATTCCTAACTTCCTTATAGTTCTAACAGTACTGATTTCTAGTTGAGTCTTTATTAGAACTTCAACCCCCAGGTTTCCCTGGTGGCTCAGTGGTAAAGAATCCACCTGCTAATGCAAGAGATGTAGGTTCGATCCCTGATCTGGGAAGATCCAACATGCCACAGAGCAACTAAGCTCCTGTGCCACAACTATTGAGCCTGTGCTCTAGAGCCCAGGAGCCGCAACTACTGAGCCCATGTGCTGCAACTGCCAAAGGCCCTAGAGCGGGTGCTCTGCAACAAGAGAAGCCACCACAATGAGAAGCC
The DNA here is from genome assembly GCF_055505025.1 of Bos grunniens. Taxonomy (NCBI): domain Eukaryota; kingdom Metazoa; phylum Chordata; class Mammalia; order Artiodactyla; family Bovidae; genus Bos; species Bos grunniens. The sequence goes on from NC_141194.1 coordinate 142,599,802, forward strand.
CGTGCTCTGCAACAAAGAAGAGCCCCCACTTGCGGCAACTAGAGAAAGCCTATGCAGCAACGAAGACCCAGCACAGCCAAAAATAAATAAATAAAATTATAAAACAACAACAACAACTTCAAACCCCGCTTTAGGCTACTGAGGGCATGTGGCTCTTTGAAGATAAAGTGAATTAAAAGGATTCGAGGCAGTACAGTAGAGGAGGAGTTTGCTTTTCAGTTTTTTTCCTCTTGGATTTTACAGATATGCAATTATCTGTCAGAAACTACCTTTTCTTTTGCCATCTCTTTCCCTGCAATATATAAGTGTTAGCTTTGGGTAACACTTCCAGAAAAATGGAAGGGAAACGAGACAGTGGCTTCTTTTGCTTCAGGCTTCAAGGGGTGTGCTTTTTGGTGTGGCATCAGTAAGTATGATGCTGGCTCAGAGCTTGAAATTTGTTAAGAAAATATTTGTCTGCCATAGGGTCGCTAAGAGTCAGACACGACTGAGTGACTTCACTTTCACTTTTCACTTTCATGCATTGGAGAGGGAAATGGCAACCCACTCCAGTGTTCTTGCCTGGAGAATCCCAGGGACGGGGCAGCCTGGTGGGCTGCCATCTATGGGGTCGCACAGAGTCAGACACAACTGAAGTGACTTAGCAGCAGCAGCAGCAGCTCCTATTTTAGTGAGATGTTTGTGTGTGTTAGTCACTCGGTCGTGTCTGACTGTTTGCGATCCCATGGACTGTAGCCCGCCAGGCTCCTCTGTCCATGGAATTCTCCAGGCAAGAATACTGGAGTGGGTTGCCATTCCCTTCTCCATGGGATCTCCCCGACCCAAGGATCAAAGCCACGTCTCCTACATTGTAGGCAGATTCTTCACCATCTGAGCCACCAGGGAAGCCTAAGATGTTTGTAAGAGATAATTAAAATTTCCCAAGTGTGTTTAACACTTATCCAGATTGTGGAAATTAGTTATCATGACTGTGAAGGGTTCATCACAGAGCTAGAAGTCTTTGCACATTTTCCATCTTTTTCCCTTGAGTCTTGGAGTCTTTCTTTCCCTGCTATGCTGAAGTCTCCTCACTGAGGTGTACTCACTTCTAGCATAGTTATAAACCCCCTGCAGGCAATCCCTGCTTGGCCAGTGCTGCCTGAAAGTGGCTCTCTTGCTCCTAAGGGAGCTATTTATTTCTCTATAAATAAATAAAATCTTATGCCTTCTAGGCCCACTTTCCCCACCTCCCCTGCTCTCCAGCCGGGAACACTGAACTGCCAGGACCGTAACAGTGGGCTGTCCACGCCCTCTGGCTTCCAGGCGGTGCCACACAATGGGGAGATCAGGCTGAAAGAAGGAAAGTGAGCTCCAGGCAGGTATTCCCCCGGGGCTCTCTGCCTCCCGGGTCACCCCTGACTGGCTGCATGGAGGAGGTGGCCACCAGTCCCAGGGCAGCTTGCTCACTTCTCAGTCTGGTGAGGGTAACCATCCTCTCCCCTCAATGTCATGGCCCCACTATTACCAGCCCCAAGGAGCCATCCCACCCTCCTTTCCCTACCCTTTGCCAATACCTTTGTAAATATTCCCTTTACTTAACCCTTCTCTCCGACTTTCTGTATGCCAGCAGTTTCCCCACTGGGGCCCTGAATCATAAAAAGGACTCACGTGAACCAGGAAGCCAACCTCACCCCAGGCCATCCAGCTCCACAGCCTGCCTCTTCTCCACCCTGCCCTCCTTCCTCCCCTCCACGCTTCACAATGAGTGATGACCTCATCACTGTTAGCCTCTTTCAAGAAGGTCATCCTTTGTTCCCTTTCTGGATGTCATCACTGGTCCCAGACTGTGGTGGGTGCTGTACTAGGCAACCCAGCTCCCCTGGGTGCAGTGGAGGGGTGGACAGGGTCATCCTTTGGGGGAAAACGGAATCTTCCCAGGCAGCCCATCCCAGAGTGAGGAGGGACTGAAGGGTCGGGGTAAGGGTGTCTGGAGGCCCTTAGCCCTCGAGAACTGGCTCTCCCACCCTGAGGCCTATGCCAATTTGGCCAAAGCAGTTTGTCATAAAGCCCATCCAGCAATGTGATCCTTCAGAAAACAGCCCATTTGGCTACCTGGTCATTTGGTGACTTGACTTTCAGTAAATTGCCTCTTGATGAATTTACTGGAAGCCAAATCTGTGCCCTTCAAACCCACCAAATTAGCAGGGGCCTTGTCTATAGAAGGACCCCAGGAACCCTGTGCTCCAGTGGGGAGCAGGGCTCAGGAGGCAGTTCCCATCTTATCCTCACATGCCTGTGGACCACAGACCCAAAGCCTCCCTCCCACCGCCCTCTTCTAGCCCTTTCTCTCCCTCCCCTTCCTAATGAGAGGCCAGAAGGCAGAATGGCTATGAAGGGTTGGGGTCAAGTTTGAGGTGTGAGTGACAAATGGGGAAAACAAGGGCAGGCCCCTTTTGCAGAGCCCTCCCACCCTTCCTAACCCTCAATACCTGAGTGACCCGATCCTCGGATCCTGGATCCTCGTATGAAACGGCAGCGGCCCAGGAAGCCTCAGAAAGAGTCGCTGGGCAGCTTTTCCCCAGGCTTCCCGGCTGGAATGTTTACATGTGCTACCAGGGCAACACCAATTTCAGCCAATAGGAACCAAAGCCCAAATGATTGACTTCTTCTGTTAGTGAGAGAGGGGGCTAGTCCAGTCACAGCAGCAATCTGACCTATGGATCAGGACTAGGCTGTCCTGTCCAAGCTAGCTTCCCCCCAGCAGGTGGGATTGCAGGGCTGTGCCAGGAGTAGTGAGCCTCGCAGCTGGTATATACTGGGAGTCCTTATTGTGTGCCAGTCACTGGGAAGCGATACATCACAATAGCCCCAAGAAGTAGGTGTTGGTGTTTTCATTAGAGTTGAGCAGGGGCACAGAGTGTATTACATAAGTTGGCTAAAACTCAAACCCAGAGCTGTCCACCTTCATTGACTGAGCTTTTACTTATTTATTCCCAACTTCTGAGGTTAGGATCTCCCTTGTGTGCCTGATTGTTTTCAAAGATGTCTTTTATGAATCCAGGAGAAGCTTATATTGTAATGGTTATCAGCACATACCCAGGAACAATTTACTTAACATTTCTTAGTTTGTCTATAAAATGGGGATGACAGTGCCTATGGAATAGGATTCTTAATGAGGATCAAATCACAGTTTTACAGAAAAGGCTGAGAACAGTGCTTGGTACATCAGAGCCAAGGCAGGAGGAGGGCTTGTGTGGACACTGGCATTGGGGAGCACAGAGGTTCATGAGCTGTGAAAACGCTGGATGATGAGGAGTGGCCTGGGTTCTGTTTGTTGATCTGACTCCCATACGGCCCATCGGACCAACTGCCATGAACCTTCTAGTGCCTCAGCAGGCCCTGATCCACAGCCCTGCCCTTCTCCTGGGTTCCCTGGGAGAAAGAGGGGGAAATGGAAACACTGGGCCGGGTGGCACCTGCACTCCAAAAGGACAGAGCTCCAGCTGCCTGTATGCGGCAAGACCTAAGAAGCCCTGGGGCCATTGGTGCCAGGCCCAGGGTGGGCAGTGGGATTCTTAACTGCCCAGAGGAGAGAGATGTGCAATCCACCGATGAGACGCTCTTAGAAGGTAAAAATGTTCTCGAGGGGGAGCCAGGAAAGATTTCCCAGCTGATTAGAAAGGCTCCTCTTTGAGGCAAAAGCTTCAAGTGGGTGGCCAGAACGTCACCTTCTACCCCCAGCCAAGCCCCTCACTGAAGCGACAAACTCTGGCCTCTGGGCCTAACAGATTGAGAGACCTTTTGAACCCTCATCAGCAATGAGGACAGGGTCCTCCAAACCATGCCCTCCGCCCTCCTCGGATGCTTCCTCCCCGGGAGGCGAGGCGCCACACAAGAGTGTTGAGGGGAGGGGGCGGTTTGTAAGTGGGGGCGCAGATGGGAGAGAAGCAGGTGGGGCAGGAGAAGAAAGAGTAGGAAATAAGCCTCTGGCAGCTCCCCTCTCACACACCCCGGTCCCCAAGCTCTTGCACTGGAGCTGGGGCCGGGCCCGGGGTGGGGGAGGGCAGTGCAGCAGCTGCTCCAGCCGTGCGCCTGCCTGTGCCTTCGAGAACATGTGCAAAGACATGCCCCGCGGCCCCGCCTCGGGGCCCTTCTAGACCCTGCGGGCAGCCTGGTGAGTGTGCTCGGTCTGCTTGCGGGGGACCTTGGACACGGGGTCACACGGGGTCAGAAACGCGCAGTCTCCCAGGCTTCGTCCCTTGCTCCAGCCAGGGGAGGGAGAAGGGGTGGGGCCTCGCTTGCCCCGCGTGTGGAAAGTGGGGTGGATTGGTACCCAGGATGCGGTGCTCTGTGGGGGGGTGTTGCTTTGGTCGCTGTCAGCTTCTTTCTGACTTGAGGACAGTTAGGGGAGGAACAAGTTGGGGAGGGGGGCAGAAGCGGGCAGGGGGTCCAGCAGGGGCAGGAGAAAGGACAGCCACACCCTGGGCCTCGGCCTTTCTTCCTTCCCACCTGTAACCTGTTGAGGCTTGTCCCAGGCCACAGGTGCGAGGCCTTGCCCAAGGCCACAGAATCGAAGCCCAGAACCAAGGACACCTCCCAAGCTGACTGAGCCCCTTTGTAATGGTTGCCAAAAGCCCCCCTGATCATCACTAATAAGTTCCTGACTCCCAATTAAGCCAAGGTGCCCACTCCGCTAAACACCCCATAGCGCCCCAACCCATCACCTAACGCCAGCCTTCCAGCAGGAATTTTCTTTGTCTTGAGGCTATAAAAATTGGCTATTAACTCATGAAAACTGTCAGCTTTCCCTCCTCTGTCAGGAGGTCGTCCCACTGCATTCACAGTGCCCACATTATCTCTGCTCTTTGTTCTTAATAAAAACTCACTCCCTTCTGAAATGGCCTGTGTCTGGAAATTCTTTTCCAACCCGCGATCAGACGGCCTCAGTGTAGCCCTTCAGTCATGTTCGTTCCCTCTCAGCTCCTGCCCTCACCTCTCCTGGTACCTTCATGCTAAGCCTGTCATCCCCTTCCCTTGTTTATCTTCTTATTCCCCCAACCCCAGCCTATGCCCCACAAGGCTGTTCTCAGAGATGAAGCTCATGCTATATGCTGACGATCCCCTGGCAAGTGATCCCAGTCAGCTAGCACGGCTCTTCTGAGTGCTGCAGACCCTGAAGTGAAGTGAAGCTGAAACAAGTTTCCCACCCTCAGTGCACCTACAGTCTAGTTGGGAGGATAAACTGTGCTTACCTGAAAAAAGAAGAAGTGAGTCCAATGTAGCAAGGCACCATGGGTTTGGGCAGCTTCTCAGCAAGTGTGGCTGACTGACTTCACTTCCACCGTAAAAGGCCTGACCAGACTGCCCCAGGAAGGGAGAGGAGGTGATAGGAGCCCAGGGCCTTTCCTAAACGGAGGCCTGTTCTCCATCCATAAAGGCCACACACCCTGAGTACTGTGCCTGTCAGTCCCAGGTGGGCAGATCACTGACAGCTGTGATGTCACAGACCTCCCAGCAGTCCTTGAGCATGCAGGTCTGATACTGCGGGAGTGCCTCATTGAATAGCTTCCTGCTCAGTACACAAGTACTATGGCAGAACTGTTCCCAGATGGCTGGCCTTTTGATGGGGATGCCTAGATGGTCATTCCCACGTTGGGCCGCCCATAACAGACACTGGATGAAAACTCGAGAGTTGCCCTAGAGACTTGATCCAGCTTGACCCACAGACTAGGATCTTAAAGTTAAGAGATGGGAGTGGGCTTCTGGGGGCCTGCACTGTTTTCTGGCCTCTAGAAACAAAGAGTATTAAGCCTAAAAGGAAAACAATCTGTCTGCTAAGTGAAACAGACATTCCTCAGCCATGTGGTAGGTGGCACACAGAGGGACAGGCAGGTATGCCAAAGAAAATCTTAAACACACAGGAAAGCTTCTTGTTTTCTTGGGGGCAAGTGACACTCAGTGTTTCCATTGTCTTCCCTTTTCTCCTGCTGCCTTTGGCATTACAGTTCTTTGATGTCATAACTGAAATTGCATACTTGTTGGATTTACCTGGTGGTGCATTGGATAAGAATCCCCCTGCAGGGGACATGGGTTTGATTCCTGGTCCAGGAAGATTCCACAGGCTACGGAGCAACTAAGCCTGCAAGCCACAACTATTGAGTCTGCATGCTGCAACTACTGAAGCCCATGTGCACCAGAGCCTATGCTCTACAACACGGGAAGCCGCTGCAATGAAACCTTGTGCGCTTCAGCTAGAGAGTAGTCCCTGCTTGCTACAACGAAGACCCACTGCAGCCAAAAATAAAAAATAAAGTTAAAAAAGAAATTGCATACTTGTTTGTAAATTTTATTTCTCAACCACCCTCTAGCCCATATAATAATTGATTTCTCCATGTTTTCTGGAATTGACGAAGACACCTGCTACGAAACAAAACAACAGATGAAACAAAATGCCTGCAAACAAATAAAGCAGCATTTACGTGGGTTAACACAAGTCAGATCTGCTAGGCCATTTTCTCAATGATGCCCTGAAAAGAACAATTAGGTCTTTAGTCCTCAGTGAAGATTTGTGGAAATCCCCAAACTGGTGATTTGGCTCTTTATTGCCAAAGAGACTTTGGGGGTGGCCAACAGCATCAGACACAGAGGACATGCAAATATACCAAAGAAACCTTTAACGATGAAAGATTATGCAAACATAGCCTTGGATTGATTCTTTCCAGAAATGTCCTCATCTTGTCTTTTCTCAACCATGCATCAAACTGTGAAGGTCCTAAGAACATTCTCCTCCCCAGCTCAGACTCTACTCCAGCTTCATCTGGGAAGCATAAGAAGAGCATATCCCAAAAAGAGCATTCCCGAGTATGCGAACCTCAGAGGTGAGCTGTTTGGTCAGGAGTATGTGGATGTGGTGGGGGGAGGAAGGCAGCATTATACAAGCACACAGAGACTCAAATCAAGAAGTTGAATGCTAGTGTCTTTGAAAGTGAAAGTCACTCAATCATGACCAACTCTTTGCGGCCCCATGGACTATACAGTCCGTGGAATTCTCCAGACCAGAATACTGGAGTGGGTAGCTGTTCCCTTCTCCAAGGGATCCTCTCAACCCAGGGATTGAACCTAGGTCTCCCACATTGCAAGCGAATGCTTTACCAGCTGAGCCGCCAGGGAAGTCAATGTCTTTAGACACGCAAAATCTGCATCAACACACTTGGAAAAGAAAAACCTCTATAGTCGTTTCACATGTCTTGTGTGTCAAAAAAGTGTGAAAGTACAAAAGTGTAATAGAATAATTTTGAGTTCTGGGTCACAAAAGCATCAGGGTGATGTGAAATCTTGAAAACCAAGTGATGTTTAAGTCTCTCCCCCCCATCCTGAAGTTTCCTGCTGAGGACAACAAGCCTCAGTCCCATCCAGTCACCACCTTCCCCTGGAACAGAGCAGGCAGCGTCTACCTGGAGGGGTAAACCAGGACCTGGGTTCGCACAGTGGCAGCAAATTGCATCTTTCTCTCTTTCAGAACACAACTTCAGAGCAATTCGTGTCCTTATCAAGGTTAGTGCCATCTTTGCTGCAATGTTCTGTGAACCCCCAGGCTGTAATCACAGGTTCCAAGAGAGAAGCCAAGACTGCTGCACTGCCTACACCTGGTTACGCCCTGGGTCTCAGGGTCCTCCCGACACCACATTTGGGTGCCTTTGGGGCAGCTGGGGGCAGACTAGACAGCTTCCACAGGCACAATGCCATCCAGTTACAAACTACTCCACAGACACGACGTCCTGACAGATGTCAGGACAGAGATACCCAGGGATGTGTGCAGAGCGCCGACTATCCTCCCTTAAAAGATGGGAGATCTGAGGCTCAGGGTAGTGAAGTGACTTGCCTGAGGTCACACAGCTGATAGGGGGCAGAGCCTCCTGATATGCTGGTACCCTCAGTGTTCACAGTCTTCACAGCCCTTCGGAAAAGAAACGGTTTGTTCTTTGCCCTTCTCGACCTGAGATGCGTCACATGTGGCGAGTTGGGATACACCTGTGGGAAAACAAAAGCCTCTGAGGATGGGATAAAGTTCAGGTTTACAGATGAGCGAAGGGAGAACCGGGGCTTCTCAAGTGGCGCTAGTGGTAAAGAACCCACCTGCCAATGCAAGAGACGTAAAGAGACTCAGGTTCAATCCATGGGAGGGGAAGATCCCCTGGAGCATGGCATAGCAATCCACTCCAGTATTCTTGCCTGGAGAATCCCATGGACAGAGGAGCCTGGCGGGTTACAGCCCATGGGGTTGCACAGAGTGGGACACGACTGGAGCAACTTAGCACGCACACACAAGGGAGAATCTGGGATCTGAACTTGAATGAAAAAAGGACAAGGAACAGGAGGAAGAAGCCATGTTACTTGATGGAGACCTGGCTGTTTTCAGGGTTTCTCAATCTCAGCAGTGTTGATGTCATCATGGACTTCCTAAAACTACCCCGGGAGGGCCAGCCCCTGCGCTGAGGCTATTGAGGAGCGTTGCCGGCCTCTATCCACTAGATGGCAGTAGCACCTCACGTGTCCCTAGGAACAAAAACGCCCTGGCTGAGAACCACGGCTTGCAGTCAGTTGGTGCTCCGTAGAGCAGCCCCGCAGACGGAGGCGGGTCCTCACCTCACTCTCCTGCCTGCCGCCCGCAGAGCTCCCAGCTGCCCGGGAGGAAGCCCAACACCCGCGGAAGACAGATCAGCCTCTGCAGTCTCTCTTTCCTTCCTGCCACGCCCCTCTTTGCTCTAGTTCTGCACGACTTGTGGCACTTTCCCGCGCAGCCATGCTAGTGTGATGTGCCCACACTCATGCTTCTTTTCTCACCTCAGTTGCTTATCTCCTAAATGCTCTCCAACCTTCAAGGCTTGGCTTGCTGTGGGCATCACCTGGAACTTACCTGAAGCCGTTTCCCTTCCCCCCATCCGAAGACTGGGTCAGGCCCCTACTCTGCGCTCGCAGCACCTTCTGCAGACCTGTCACAGTACTCAGCACCCCGTCCTGTAATGGCCTTGCAGTCCCACTGACTGAGCTCCGGAAGGGCAGGGCTGTGTCTTGTTCATATCTGGGGCATAGTGCCTGGTGTGGCATTCACTCAGCAGGGTTTAGCGAAAAGAAAGTGAAAGTCGCTCAGTCGAGTCCGACTCTTTGCGATCCCATGGACTGTATAGTCCATGGAATTCTTCAGGCCAGAATACTGGAGTGGATAGCCTTTCCGGTCTCCAGGGGATCTTCCCGACCCAGGAATCAATCCCGGGTCTCCTCCTGCACTGCAGGTGGACTCTTTACCAACTGAGCTATCAGGGAAGCCCAGATAAAAGGAAGGGTTTACTGAAGTGAGCCACAAAGACTAAAAGCACAGGAGGCTGGGAGTCAAGACACCAGGATTCCAGTCCCTAGGTCTGCTACTAGCTAGCCAGGTGACTGCTCCCCATCCTTGAACCGGTTTCCTCATCTGAAGAATCAGAATTTGGACTAAATGTCTAAGGGTCCTTATAAGTTAGAATTGCTGATTCTAGACTGTCTTTTTTTCCCATAAATATTTCACTTAAAAGTGTTTCCCAAACAAAGGGTAGGGCCATCCTCTTCCTCTCCCTTCTGAAAGTGTATGGCTTCCTCTAACCTTTTTCAAAGTCTTTTCCTAGTGATGATTTCATTTGACCCTAGAAATAATGATGGCAGCCTGGTAAATATAATTTCAAACAAGAACCACTCTTCCAAACAAGTGACAGAGGTAAAATATGTGTCAAGTGTTACCATCACAGAAGACAGAAGAACATGTGTTTATTTTTCTCCATGCATAGAAACCCATCAGGGTAGTGTGACAGTGGGGTAGGTGATGGGCAGGGAACTTGAACAGTCTTTTCACTGAATAACTTATATTGTTGGATTTTTGAGCTATGTATGGTATCTATTTTAAAAATTAAAGAATAAAACCATATGTATAAAATCAGCTACAAGGATGCCTTGTACAGGACAAGGAACATAGCCCATATTTTATAACTATAAATGGAGTATAACCTTTAAAAATTGTGACTTTGTTGTGTACATGAAACTTATATAATATTGTACATCAACTATACTTCAATCAAAAAGGTAATAAAACCAAATGAATGGCATCATTTCTCAAGCGTCCTTTCAACTGGCCTTAAAAGCAGGTGAGTAGTGAATCTGAGGTCAGTAGCCAGACCACACCTGTCAGAGCTGCTGTAAGAAAACCCTTCCGGCTAACTGCACTTTCAAAAAATCAAGAGAAACATGGGCTGCAAAGCATCACTATAGTCTTCTGGCTTCAAAGTGTTTTAATCTGGTTCACTCCCTGGCAGTAGAGTATAAAAATAAAGCTAAGTTTCATAGCAAGTGCTACCAAAAAGGGAGTTGAAGAATTCAGATGCTAATGCTGAACCTGACCAACTGATTTCTGTCACTTTGCAGCTCCTTGCTGCAAGCCCTGACAGTTATCTAAGGATGAATCTGCTACTGGATGGGCCCCACCTAGAGGCCCATGGACAGAGAACAGACCTAAAAATCAACACATTTAGTGACAGATTTAGTAATGTTGTTAAGTCTCCTGTATTCCTCTCTGTACTACCTGCTCTCTTCCTTTCCAGATAGTTCTCATAACAATCATAAAATGAGCCCTGTGTAATAGCATTACATAAAGACCAGAGGTTGTATTAAATTTGTAATCATGACCACAGCTTTCCTTTAAGGTGGCACAATACAGAGTATTCCTCTGGGTGTGACTGCCACCTCGGTCCTCTGTAAGGCCTATCCTGTAAGATGAGGTCAACAGAAGCCATATGGTGCAGGTGTGTTTAAATCCATCAGTAGATCAAACGTTAAACTGGATAAAAAAAAAAAAAACCTGTTGTTGTTGTTAGTTGCTCAGTCATGTCTGACTCCTTTGCGACCCCACAAACTGTAGCCCACCAGGCCCCTCTGTCCATGGGGTTTCCTAGGCAAGAATATTGGGGTGGGTTGCCATTCCCTTCTCCATGGGATCTTCCCAACCCAGGGATCGAACCTGCATCTCCTGCATTGGCAGGTGGATTCTTTACCATCTGGGGAAGGCCCGGATAAAAGATGGAGAAGAAAGGTAACTTAATTTTCTCACCTAGAGGTTCCGTGGTCACCTGGGGTGTCGATCTATACACATGGATTATCACCTTCTTCACAGTAGTTACACCTTTTCAGATCTTAATATTATCTGGTTACCTTTAGCACTGGACATGCAATTCTTTATTTCAAATACATTCATTTTAATAAACATAATCATTGTTGCTGCTCTACATAATAAGCTAAAATAAGAATCAACACTTAAGTGACTACTATATGTGGATACAGGATGCACGGACGATGAAGGTGCAGTCTGGAATTTTAAGCATATAGGGATTCACTCAGAAAAGGAACGAGGAAAAAAAAGTACTACTTTTTCTGTATCCTTCTAGCAATCTCTGAAGAAACACTGTTTTCCAATATTTTAATATCTACTACAAGAGTAGGAACTACCTTTGTGACACATCGTGTGCTGGGCAGTTATTGGTGCTTGGTGTACATTACAGCTGTAATTTTACAAGCCTCAGTTGCCTTCTAGTTTTTTTTTAAGTGATAACGCTACATCGGGTAGACGTCCTGATCTTGTGTCGTACTATTTTAAAAAGTAAAGAAAACCTCTGATTTTATTTTTTATTTTTATTACACACTACAAAATACAATGCATGCTGCACAATATGCTGCATAATCTACTAGCAGGGATAGAAGAGCATGACTGAGTTGTTCTTCATCAACCAGGACAACGTTTCCTTAATCAATGTTCTCCAAACCCTGAAAAACAGTTTAAAAAGGAAAATGAGAGAATTCTGTTCTTCTCAAAGATGTGCAATGACTCCTAGAACCTGTAATGATTCCTAGTTTTCATTTTCTGACAGTAGCAAACATATCACTTAAAACTGTTTTATAAAACAACAGCAACATCAGGAAGAGATAATTAGCCTTATTCTACTTTTTTACAAATGAAAAAAGTTACAAAAAAAAAAAAACAACGGAGGCTCAGCCAGGTTAATCCCTTGCTTAAGTCAGTCAGGAAGTAGTAGAGTCAGAATTCAAGTTCAGGGACCACCCTCCCCCGCCCCCTCGCAGAACTTGTGCCCTGTAAGGATGACACTGTTCAGAAGACCATTCTATCACACTCAGTTCACAACCAAATGCTTCAGAAACTATAGAGTAAAAGTGTCATCAGTGATGACATTTCTTCCAGGTTGTTAAAATAACACAGTCCAGGTATTCTGTTTCTGTTGTAGGAATAATCTTTTTAAAGAATGAGGGCAAACTTCTACAACATATAAGAACATACTATTAGGCCGAACCATATGAAAATGCTACTGTCTGACCATTTTTGACCCACAAAAAGTCATTTCGTGATTCAAATATAAATTATAGTAATTCTTTAATATACTGGTGCATGAATTGGCAAACCAATGGAGTACAGAAGAGTACATTAGTGAAACAGGCCCATGTGTATATGGAAATTTAGTTTACTAGAGTGGTATCTGAAACAAACAAAAAAATGGACTGTTCTATAAGATAATTCTTGTAACTGGCTGTTTCTTGGAAAAAAACTAAAGTTAAACCCTTGCTTCACATTATACCCCCAAATAACCTGTAGACAGGTCAGAGTACTAACTGTGAAAAAGGGGAAAGAACTGTTAATTGTATTTGGAGAAACTGTAGAAATATTTTTTAGAATCTTGGATACAAAAGTCCTTTGTATCAATGTAAACTATGATAAACAAAACATCCAGATTAAAAATATATCTGATGAAAGCCAGGATAAAGTAAAAAAGACAGCAGACAGAAAAATATTTGCCACATATAAAAGAGACAAAAGATTAACATCTGTAATGTATAATAAGAACCTTTATAAATCAAAAAGAAAAAAGACAACAGAACAAGAAAGGATATAGGCAGACAATGCAGAGAATAAGATGATCATTAAGTATGTAAAAGGCACTGTGCTACTTCAATTTGCATTTTCCCAGTCTGCTGTAAGCCCTTTGGAAAACGTTAACCAGAATGCACCTCAACCCTGACAGGTGAGCTAGCATCAGAGCCATCTTACCTTTGACACATAGGAACGGTTTACTCCAGAGACGCGCCTATCTCTTTGCATCAAATACCACTGATATGGATAATGGGCAACCCTTTTTTCCTACAATGAAAGGAAATCATTATTGCAGTTTATGAAGGTGAGTGAGCCAATAGAGAGATATTAGAACTTTAATTAATAAGTGACGTTCCAGAAAAATGGAATCATCACTCATATAAAAACCAAATTAAGATAGAATCTTAAATAAAATCGGACCACTAAACTTTAGAATTAAGACGGTAACCATGATTTCTTACACTTTCTGTTTTAACCAGCATCATTTTTTTCTTTCCTCTTTTTTTTTTTAAAGTCATGACTACTTGTTCCTTTTGGGGACACTGAGATGAAAGAACAGCGGTAGGTCACAAGTGAAAGGCAATCACAAAACCAGAAACCAAATACATTGATACTTTATGACTTCCCTGGTGGCTCAGACGGTAAAAGCATCTGCCTACAGGAGACCCAGGTTCGATCCCTGGGTTGGGAAGACCCCCTGGAGAAGGAAATGGCAACCCACTCCAGTATTCTTGCCTGGAAATCCCATGGACAGAGGAGCCTGGCAGGCTACAGTCCATGGGGTCGCAAAGAGTCGGACACGACTGAGCGACTTCACTTGACTTGATTAAAGAACTAGAGAAGAAAATCACAATCCTAAAGTGAAAAACAGGAGCTTGAGCTAAATTCCTAAAGGCCTGCAAGAGAAAGTGGGGGGTAAAAAAAAAAAGTCAAGGTAAAAACCTAATTAAGGGGAATTCCCTGGCCGTCCAGTGATTAGGACCTGGCGCTTTCACAGCCAGTTGCCCGGGTTCAATCCCTGATCGAGGAAAGGAGATTTTGCAAACAGCGCGTCAGGGCCAAAAAAACAAAACAAACTAATTAAATCAAGGCTAGGAAAAAGTGAAAAACGAGAAGCTACCGAGATATGGATGCGAAAAATTAAAATCAAAATCCAGCCAGAAAAGAGACTTGGGGTGGAGGCAAGACTAATTGACGCCTCTCTCCTCTGCCTAGGTAGGGCTTTCCTGGTGGTTCAGACGGTAAAGAATCTGCCTGCAATGTAGGAGACCCCGGTTCGATCCCTAGGTCGGGAATATCCCCTGGAGAAGGATATGATAACCCACTCCAGTATTCTTGCCTGGAGAATTCTATGGACAGTGGCACCTGGCGGGCTACAGTCCATGGGATTGCGGAGTCGGGTACGACTGAGCGACTAATACTTTCAATGTTCTTTCTCCTCTGCCTAGGAGTCCGGACTTAACCTCTTTTAATCTCCTACCTTTCCAGCCCCCAGTCTCTGCTCCACCCTCCCGCCCTGGCTTCACCCAGCAACCTTACTAAATCCTTACTAAAGTGGAATATGGTGCCGGACGGGTTTCGTTCCGCAAGTCTCCGCTTTTAGGCAATAAAAAAGACTGGCAAGGACGGATCTCAGTATTACCATCTCGGAGAGAGCCTCCGGGTCCTAAGGGCCTCCCGACGCCACCATCCATTACGTAACGACAGCGATGGAATCAGCCGCCGGGCCGGAGAAGCCGTCTTACCTTGCCGCCGTTACTGAACCTGTGGATGCGCGCGGTGGCCATTCCCGGGATGAACAAGCACACGCCCATAACGGCGATCCCGGGAAGAACCTCGAACCACATCGCGACGCCGTTCCGGAGGCCAAACACTCCCTTCCAGGTCCCTTAAAGGTGACCCGGCTTCGATCTCTTCCGGGTAAGCTCCGCGGCTGCGCGCGAGCGGGGTAGGAGCAACGTAAGCCTCCAGAGGAAGCGACGGGGCGCGGCAGGACTCAAGAGGGGCGCGCGCCCGCGCTCTCGCACATTCCTTGCTCCCGCAATCCTCTGCGCTCTCGCACACTCCCTGCTCCCGCAGTCCTCTTTCTGCAGCAGATTTTGCATCGACTTGCAGTCGTGCGCCCGACGTGCAGTAACGCCAGCCAGCCCCGCGCCAGCCAGCAGATCATCGCCGTTTCGGACCTCAAGACTCTAAAAATGGCCGAGCAACTTTCCCCAGGAAAGACGACAGACCAGGTGTGCACCTTTCTTTTCAAAAAGCCTGGGCGAAAAGTGGCTGCAGGCCGCAGAAAGCGCCCGATCTGCAACCAGGAGTCCGGAGACAGCAGCAGCAGCAGTGACGAAGGGAACACTGTGGTTCGCCCGGAAAAGAAGCGAGCGGTCCACAATCCGATGATACAGAAGACCCGTGGCAGTGGTAAACAGAAGGTGGCTTACGGCGACCTGAGTAGCGAGGAGGAGGAGGAGAACAAATCCGAGAGTCTCGGCGTGGTCTATAAGTCCACTCGCTCGGCGAAACCCGTGGGGCCAGAAGATATGGGGGCGACTGCTGTCTACGAGCTAGACACAGAGAAGGAGCGTGACGCACAAGCCATCTTTGAGCGCAGCCAGAAGATCCAGGAGGAGCTGAGGGGCAAGGAAGATGACAAGATCTATCGGGGAATCAATAATTATCAAAAATTCATGAAACCCAAGGATACGTCTATGGGCAATGCTTCCTCCGGAATGGTGAGGAAGGGCCCCATCCGAGCTCCCGAGCATCTGCGTGCCACCGTGCGCTGGGATTACCAGCCCGACATTTGTAAGGACTACAAGGAGACTGGCTTTTGCGGCTTCGGAGACAGCTGCAAATTCCTCCATGACCGTTCAGATTACAAGCACGGGTGGCAGATCGAACGCGAGCTTGATGAGGGTCGCTATGGTGTCTATGAGGACGAAAACTATGAAGTGGGAAGCGATGAGGAGGAAATACCATTCAAGTGTTTCATCTGTCGCCAGACCTTCCAAAACCCAGTTGTCACCAAGTGCAGGCATTATTTCTGCGAGAGCTGCGCGCTGCAGCATTTCCGCACCACCCCGCGCTGCTATGTCTGTGATCAGCAGACCAATGGCGTCTTCAATCCAGCGAAAGAATTGATTGCTAAACTGGAGAAGCACCGAGCTGCAGAAGGAGGTGGTGCTTCAGGTTTCCCAGAAGACCCCGATGAGGATCCAGTTCCCATTACTTAAATTTTCCCATTATTCTCAAATCTCAAAATAAACGTTTTGTTTTGGAAATTTTAACTCTCGTCCTTCCTTTCTAGGGAAAGTGAGTGAGAAGAAAAGGTGGGTGGTGAAGTGGGGTCCTGGATGGATGGCTTGCAAAAGCATCAAGGTAGGTAAAATCTGGAGTTTTACCTGGCATAAATGCTGCCTGTGCGTAACAGTTACTTTTCATAACCCTTTTACATAAATTTGGGGGATTCAACAAAAGAGCTAGAATTTGCTTGAAGTGACCAAAGCTGTGATAAAAACAAGAACTGAGCCTATTTATTATATCACAATTATGCATCACTTAATAATTTACGAAAGTATTTTCACGCATGATCTTTTGGGAGCCTGTAGTACTTCAAAATACACCCCAGCCAAGGTGTGTGTATTAGGGGTTGGGGGAGCAGTAAGAGTGGGAGAATTAGGATTGGGGACTGCTAGCTAGCCCTGCAACCTGTGTATGGGCACTGCTCCTTGCTCTCCTTGAAGCATAGGTAACTCCTTCCATGGATGATTGAAATGGTCTGTGCTCCAGGGTCCAATATGATAGCCACTAGCTTCATGTGGCTGTTGAACATTTGAAATGTAGCTGGTAGTGACCCTATGCAGTTCTGGACTGAACTTGTGAACCTGCAGAAGGCAAAAGCCTAATATTTTATAATCTGGTGTCTGAAACTGTGTTTTCATAGAGCTGATCATGCCCTATTAATCTATGAACCTGTTTTCCCAACTAGCCTGTGAATTCTTCAGTGACCAGGCCAGTGCTTGGCATATAATAAGCACTTAATAAATAAACTCAGAGAGGTCTGAAAAAGGAGATCGGGGCCAAAGCCTTGAACCCAAGCCGAGGAGCTTTGACTATATTCTTAGGTAAAGAGATTTGGGGAGGGGAACACAATCAAACTTTTTTTTTTTTAATGTAACTATGGTTACAGGCTATCAGACTGCAGCAAGATGGAAGGCAGGGAGGCCAGTTAGGACAAATAACTAGTAAATTTTTATTGATCTGACTAGAATTTGGGCTGACCCCCAGGGGAAAGATATAAGAATAAATTGTGGGTTAGAGTTTTTATATTCATATACATTAATCTATTTAAAGATATTCTTTGAGGAGCCACCCTTGTCAGGCACTGTGCCTAGCATACGGGATATTAGCAAAGAAGATAGACATAGCCCCTGACCTCATGGAGCTGGACATCACACAGTGCAGGTTTGATGAGTACAAAAACAAAGTGCACTGGGCTGACCTCTCAGGATTAAGCCAATTCCAGCCCTTGAGAGAATTCAGAATCAAAGTCATTTCATACAATGTCATATATTCTTTAACAGAATGTATTAAGTACAGTGGGGATACATGAGAAGCCTAGCGGGAAAAAGGCTTAAGAAAATATGACACACAAAACAGCATTTAAGGGATGAGACAAAAAAAAAAAAAACCAGGAGAACAGGAAAGAAAAAGTTGTAAAGACAATTGAAGAAAGAGAAACTTAGGTGGCGCTAGTGGTAAAGACGGAGAAGGCAATGGCACCCCACTCCAGTACTCTTGCCTGGAAAATCCCATGGATGGAGGAGCCTGGTAGGCTGCAGTCCATGGGGTCTCGAAGAGTCGAACATGACTGCGTGACTTCACTTTCACTTTTCACTTTCATGCATTGGAGAAGGAAATGGCAACCCACTCCAGTGTTCTTGCCTGGAGAATCCCAGGGACGGGGGAGCCTGGTGGGCTGCTGTCTTTAGGGTCGCACAGAGTCGGACACGACTGAAGTGACTTAGCATAGCATAGTGGTAAAGAAACTGCCTGCCAATGCAGAAGATGTAAAATGATGTAGGTTCCATCCCTGAGTCAGGAAGATCCTCTGGAGGAGGCATGGCAACCCACTCCTGTATTCTTGCCTGGAGAATCCCTTGGAAAGAGGAGCCTGGCGGGCTAGAGTCCATAGGGTCACAGAGAGTCTTAACACACACACTGAGGTGGAAGGCAAAGGAAACTGTTCTAACAAGTGTTATGGAAAGAAACAGGACAATGAGTAGCAAAAATCGTGGTATGCTCAAGGTATTTTTCATGTTTACAAAGTTTATGATTAAAATTTTTAAAAGAACTATTTTTATTACTCTAATTAAATGGTGCAACTTCATTTCATAGGTGAAAACTAAATAGTTCTTCTTACAAATTAGAAAAAAATTAAATATGGGGGTGGTTCCCTGGTGGCCTAGTGGTTAGGACTCTGGGCTTCCACTGCCATGGCCCGGGTTCAATTCATGGTCAGGGAACTGAGATCCCGCAAGCCTTGTGGCATGGCCAAAACTAAATAAATAAATATGGGGAGATAAAGAGCATGCCAGCTGAGATGAGTTGCAGCTGGACCCTAAAGGCGCTAACCTAGTCTGAGAGTTCAGAGGAGGCTCCCCTAGGAGATGACCCTCAACTGGAGACCTGTAAATGGGGATTAGGAAGAGTATCCAAGTCAGAGGGTCAGTATATACCAAGGACCTGAAGTGAGAGACTGGCTTCAGCTAAGAACTCCAAGCAGTCCAGGATGCTGGAGGAAAAAGGTAGCCAGGTAGTCAGGGCCGAAGAACAGCCACCTTGCTGTCATGTTAAGGACTCTGGACTTTATCAGAAAGGCAACGGAATGCCATCAAAAGGTTTTAAGAAAGAAAGTGAGCTGATCAGATTTGAATTTTAAAAAGGTAAGTCTTCGGTGTGGGGAATGGACTGTAGAATCTGGACACAAGACAGATCAGTCTGGAGGCTGGTGCACCAGTCCACATAATATCATGGCAGACTGGACTAGACTGGGGACTGCAGACATTCATTTAATAGTTTTTTATTTTTATTTTTTTTTTACCATTCTAAAGCCTTTATTAGCATCAGGTAGATTATTTCATTATAACTTCTTAACTTCAAGACAGCCATTGAAATAACTTGCTGGAGGTTACCTAAGGCCCATAGGAGCAAAATCTCAGTCTGGGATTGGGTAGATAAATACCAAAAGATTAATGTACCCCAATTAAAGGAGCAAAGCTACTGTACAGTAGGTCTCCATATATATCTTAAGTACACAGGTGCCTTGCAAACCTGAAATGCACAAGACCTCCTTGTATATAGTTTGATATTTATAATACATGGATACAACTGAGTTTCTCTGGTGGCATTTGTCAATGGAAGTTGAAGCATTTAAAAAGGTTTGTCATTATGTAATGATGGTGCCTAAAACCTCTATTTCTATGGTATTTTTGTGAATTGCTAGGTTTTATTCACTTTTTAATTCTAATGACATTAATTATAGAAAACTGTACAAGTAAGTTCAGAGTACTAAAATAAGCAAATGAAATACTTTTTCCAGTTTAGAATTTTCAAATCAGGACTGTCTCTTCCAAACATTCAGGCATTTTTTTTTTTTCTTTTTAGGAATGGGAAGGAGTAAAATTGATAGGATTAGTGTGAAGAAAAGCCATCTTTTCAATGTAGTCTTTACAAAAATGACATAAAACCTTCTCTGTATTTGAGCATATAAACCTCATATAGGAGAATTCTAACCATTACAAAGTTAAATCTAAAACATTCAAGCATGACAGCATAAAAATATTCAAAAAACTTGATTTGGGTTACTATATAATTCCATAAAGCTAAAGTTACATTTAAGTATAAACTTTCAGTAAATATGGCAACAGCAAACATCAAAAGCATATTTGCCAGCAGTTTCCCATACCTCTGTATAAAATAGTATTCCAAAGAAGCATGACTGGATAGCAGAATTACCCATTTTTCTTAAGACTTCCATCACCAGTATCACCCTATGCCCCACTATTGTTGGGTGAAGTGCAAGTTATCATGAGACGGTTTTTCCCTTTGAAAAAAGATAAGGAGAAACTAAGGAAGAAAATATAGATTTAAAACTTATCTGTGGATGAGCCAAAACACCCCAATTTGTCTACATTTTAGTAACTGTCAGGCAAATTGAAGTAGTTTCGGTCCCAGTAGCTGCCAGAATAAAGCCAGTCCTGGGCTCCGCTGTAGGGATTAGGGCCTTGATGGAACCACCTCGTCTTCCAGTCCTCTGACTTGGACCTGTTCTTGCGTGCCACTCTTTGTTTCTCCTCGAGTCGCTTTTTTTCTTCACTGGCTTGATCCATTTCCCCGTTCTCCATGGCTCTGATGTCAGGTCACAGCCTGCAGTCTGTCTTAGAAGCATGCTCTCCATCTCCTTGTCTACTTCATTCAAAACCATTGCAAAGCTAGTAAAATTATACATCTGGGCCGAATTCGGAGGCTGCGGGGCTATTTGCCACAGGAGAACGCTCCCGGGGATGACAAACATGCTCTGGAATTCTGGCACTGGCATTTCATACGACTCCTCAGAAGCACTCACCTGTTTGCTGTTCTTCTTCTCTTCAGTATTTTTCTTATCATTTTTTTGGTAAGCATCAAATGTGGCCAGGCCAACACTGTATAAACATTCTGTCCACTTCCCGTAGAGAGCACAGAGCTTCTTTTTGCTTTTATCTTGAATGTAGCCTTCAACTATGTGTAATTCTTTACCAAAAAGGCCACATGGCTTAAAATTCAACATGCATTTGTCCGCAGTCTTGTGGTTTGTGATCTCCACATTCCCATACTGCTCGATCCAGAGCTTTCCCACAATGATGTTGTGCACACAGCAGGTAGGATTTGTCCACGTATATGCTTCATTGTGTTCAAGAAGCTCCAGTGTTATGGTTCCTTTGGGTTTTGCTTCTATGCTTTTCCCCCAGAACTTCAGTTTGGGATAGATTGAGCCATGAAAGATGAAATCATTGTTTAATCCTTCAGCATGAAATGCACTAATGGGTGGGTGATGGCTGACCTGCTCAGAGATGAGTCTGAAACCAAGGTCATCTCGAACTAATTCATAAGTCTCTCCCAGAAGTGGGTTGAAAGGCTTTCCAGTGCATTCCCACTGAGAAGCAACAGCAGAGACAGCAAAGGTAGCTCCCCACTGCATCCTTTCCACAGGATCTGCAAACGAACTGGCCTTGTGGATGAGGTACTCATGCTCCATAAATTCAGTGAGTCGCTGGAGGAAGCTCAAAGCCTCATTAAATATAACTGGCATGGTGATCTTGGAGAGTTCCGTTCAGATACATTTTCTGAGGCTGCTCCAGATACTGAAGTCATTTCTGGAAAACATAGGGGAGGGCAGGCTTGTTCTGTGTTTTTTGATGCCTTTGAAGAATGCGTCTCCACCACCAGAGTCCTTGCCTTCCGACATTCTGTGCTGTCTACTGCTCGGGTGCTCTGCTTCCTCTTTCAAGGAGTGCGTGGTCAGTCACTGCTTCCAGTCTGCTCAGGGACAGAACTCGCCCTCTCTAGAGATTCTCAGAGGCGGGGAGCCTTTGACCAGAGACTGCTCTAATTCGTGATGTTCAGTGGCTAGAGTCGCCAGCGCTTCTGATAAAATTTTGGTTTTTTTCTTGTTCCTGTTCCAATTTCAAATTCCTTCCCTGGGCTGGGGCCGGGGCTCTCCCTGGCGGCGCACTCCGCCCGGTGCGGCTCGCGCCATCCGGGGCTGCTCGAGGCTCCCGCACGAATGCGCTCGGTCTGTCCTTCCGCTTTTTTGCCAGCCCAGCCGGGAGGCGCGATCCAGGGTGACACCGCAAGGTCCCTAAGTCACCTTCGCGCGGCCCGCCCCCGGCTCCGGAGAGGTCGAGCAGGGAGAAAGGCGCGGCCCAGGACCAACGCCCTGGCCGCCCGCGGTCTGCGCTGGCCCCTCGGCTGCACCGCCGACCTCCGGGGCTCCCGCTGGCCTAATAAATAGTTTTGAGCACCCACTATATGCCAGGCATTGAGTTATGCGCTGGAAAGGAAAGGAAAGTCGCTCAGTCGTGTCCGACTCTTTGCGACCCCTGGACTGTAGCCTACCAGGCTCCTCCACGGAATTTTCCAAGCAAGAGTACTGGAGTGGGTTGCCATTTCCTTCTCCCAGGGGATCTTCCCAACCCAGGTCTCCCGCATTGCAGGCAGATGCTTTACCCTCTGAGCCACCAAGTCAGGTGGTATGCACTGCAGATACAGCCAAAGCAAAGGCACTCGAATCCCCACACTCTAGAACTTACATGAGAGAGCATAGCAGAATCGCACGTGCATAATATATAATAAATGGAGCTAAGTGCTATAAAGAACACTGGAGCAAGGTAAGGGGATGAGAGAGCAGTGGGCAGCAGGGAGGGGGCATGTTATTGTATATAGGGTGGTCAGGGAGGATCTCTTTCTGATAAGGTGACATTTGAGCAGAGACCTAAATGAAGCAGATAATCTGGGAGAACAGCATTCCAGATAGAGGACACTCAGTACAAAAGCCCTGAGGCAGGAAAGTGCCCAATTTGTCCTGAGAACAGTGAGGAAGAAATTTAATGATCTGTTTTGGGGAGCCCATACAGAATGAACTCAAGGAAGAGGAAAGAACTCTAAGATGAGATAAGAGAAGTAATGGGGCTGAGGGCAGACTGTGTACAGCTTTATGAGCCATTGCAAGAACTTGAGGTTTTATTGTCAGTGACAAGGAGGGTCACTGGGAGGTTTTAAGCAGAGGACTCACATGATCTGACACTGGCTTTAGAGAGGATCCTTCTGGAACTTATGGGGAGTAGTGGAAATGTTTTATATCTTAACTGGGGTGTATGTTACACTAGTGTCTACATTTGTCAAACTCATTGGAATGTACATGTATGTGCATTTCACTGTATGTGATTAATATTTCATTAAGAAATACCTTCAAGTCAAAGGAGAAAAAAGAAACTGGTTGCTATATAGAAAATACTCCAGGGTAGGCAGGTCAAGGGATGAAGCGGAGAGATCAGAAGGCTACTGCTATTGTCCAGGTAAGAGATGGTAAGTGCCCCAAACCAGGTGGAGATGAGAAGGGGTCAGATTTTAGATGTAGTCTGAAGGTAAAACTGACAAGGTGTCTTGGCAGGTTAGATATGAGGTGTAAGATAAAGAGAAGAGTCAAGGTGACTCCAAGATTTTTGACTTGAGTAACTGGGTGGAAAGTGGTACCATTTAGTGAGATGAAGAGAGGCACATACAGAAAAGTACATAAAACACAACTTTGCAGTATAACAAGTAGCTACATAGGAAGCATTGGCATAACCACCACCCAGGTCAAGAAATACAAAAATAACAATGCTCAAGAAGCCCCTCAAGTATCCGGATTCTCCAGATGGCACACACAGGTAACCACTCTGCTGATTTTTATGGTAATCACTCCCTTGCTCGTTTTCCATTGATCTTCCTCTTTAGCTATTTCTCTCTCCTTCCCTCTCGCCAAGCAAAGAATAATGTATACTTAGTATCTTTCATTTTCTTATAACAGCTTTACTGAGATACAACTTACATATCATATAATTCACCGTTTTAAAATATGCCCTTGAGTGGCTTTTATTCACAAGTATATTCACAAGGTTGTGCAACCATCCCCACTATAATTTCAGAACATTTTCTCAATACTTCAAAAAGAAAAGCATACCCTATATCTGAAACTAACACAATAGTGTAAATCACCTATGTTCCAATAAAATTAAAATTTAAAAAATTTTGCTAATAATAAAAAAGAAAAGCATACCCATTAGCAGTCATTCTCCATCTCCCCAGTCATCCAGCAATCTTTCTGTCTCTATATATTTGCCTTTCCTGGACATTTCATATCAGTGGAATCATATTGGGTTGGCCCAAAAGTTCATTTGGGTTTTTTATGGAAAGCCTGGACTGAACTTTTGGGCCAACCCAATACAATGTGTGGCCTTTTGTGTCTGCCTGCTTTCATTTAGCATGTTCTCAGGGTTCATCCATGTTGTCGAGTGTATCAATACATTCCTTGATGTGGCTGAGTAATACTCCATTTTACGGAGATACTACCTTTTGTTTATCCATTTATCAATTGATGGACTTTAGATTGTTTCCACATTTTGGCTATTATGAGTAATGATACATTCATGGACACATACTTCTGTGTCTAGGTGTATCTTCATTTCTCTTGGGGAGATATATAGGAGTGGAAATGCTGTTATATGGTTAACTGCTTAACCTTTTAAAAACTGTTTTTTAACTGAAGTGAAATTCACATAACATGAAATTAACCAGTTTAAAGTGAACAGTTTGGTGGCATTCACAATGTTGTAAAACTACTGTGCGTGTGCGCTCAGTCACTTTAGTCATGTCCAACTCTTTGTGACCTCATGGACTATAGCCCGCCAGGCTCTGCTGTCCAGGCAAGAATACTGGATTCTCCAGGCACGAATACTGGAGTGGGTTGCCATGCCCTCCTCCAGGGGATCTTCCTGACCCAGGCATCTCTATGTCCCCTGCATTGGCAGGCAGGTTTTTTACCACTAGCATCACCTGGGAAGCCCTATGAAACTACTAGCTCTGTATAATTCCAAGACATTTTCATCATCCCAGAAGAAAACCTCATACCCATTAAGTAAATGCTCCCGAGTCTCTCCTCTCAGCATCTTCTGGCAACCACCAATCTTCATTGTTTCCGTGGATTTAGCTATTCTAGATACTTCATGTAAAAGGAATCATACAGTATATAGCCTTGTGTCTGGCTTTCACTTAATACAATGTTTTCAAGGTTCATTCACATTGTAGTATGTGTATGTATCAGCACTTCCTTTTTGAAGCAGAATAATATTCCATTGTATGTATATACCACAATTTATTATCCATCTTTCTATTGATGGATATTTTTGTATTTTCCACCTTTTGGCAATTGTAAATAGTGCTGCTCTGAAAAATGAGTGTATATATCTTTGAGTACCTGTTTTTTAATTCTTTTGAGGATTCACCTAGGAGTAGAATTGCTGGGTCATATGGTAATGCTATCTTTAACTTTTTGAAGCACTGGCAAACTGTCTTCTTTTAGCAGCTAAGGCATTTTATTTAGGAAACCCGAACAAACTTTTTTTTTGATTTACGTATTTTTAATTGAAGGATAATTGCTTTACAGTATTGTGTTGGTTTCTTCCATACGTCAACATGAATCAGCCATAGGTATACATATGTCCCCTCCCTCTTGAACTTCCCTCCCACCCCTCTACGTCTGAACAAATTTTTGGCCAACCCAATATATTTCTACCAGCAGTGTAAGAGGGCTCCAATTTCTCCACATCACCGGCACTTGTTATTTCCCTTTTTCTTAATAGCAATCCTAGTAGATGTGAAGCAGTATCTCATCATGGCTTGGATTTGTACTTTCCTAATGAGAAGGAAATGGCAACCCACTCCAGTATTCTTGCTTGGAGAATCCCATGGACGGAGGAGCCTGGTGGGCTACAGTCCATGGGGTCGCCAAGAGTCGGACACGACTGAGTGACTTCACTTTCACTTTCTTAATCATTATACAGTGGAAGTGAGAAATAGATTTAAGGGACTAGATCTGATAGATAGAGTGCCTATGATGAACTATGGAAGGAGGTTCATGACATTGTACAGGAGACAGGGATCAAGACCACCCCCATGGAAAAGAAATGCAAAAAAGCAAAATGGCTGTCTGGGGAGCCCTTACAAATAACTGTGAAAAGAAGAGACGCAAAAAGCAAAGGAGAAAAGGAAAGAGATAAGCATCTGAATGCAGAGTTCCAAAGAATAGCAAGGAGAGATAAGAAAGCCTTCCTCAGTGATCAGTGCAAAGAAATAGAGGAAATCAACAGAATGGGAAAGACTAGAGATCTCTTCAAGAAAATTAGAGATACCAAGGGAACATTTCATGCAAAGATGGGCTCAATAAAGGACAGAAATGGTATGGACCTAACAGGAGCAGAAGATATTAAGAGGTGGCAAGAATACACAGAAGAATTGTACAAAAAAGATCTTCATGACCAAGATAATCATGATGGTGTGATCACTCACCTAGAGCCAGACATCCTGGAATGTGAAGTCAAGTGGACTTTAGAAAGCATCACTATGAACAAAGCTAGTGGAGGTGATGGAATTCCACTTGAGCTATTCCAAATCCTGAAAGATGATGCTGTGAAAGTGCTGCACTCAATATGCCAGCAAATTCGGAAAACTCAGCAGTGGCCACAGGACTGGAAAAGCTCAGTTTTCATTTCAATGCCTAAGAAAGGCAATGCCAAAGAATGCTCAAACTACCGCACAATTGCACTCATCTCACACACTAGTAAAGTAATGCTCAAAATTCTCCAAGCCAGGCTTCAGCAATACATGAACCATGAACTTCCAGATGTTCAAGCTGGTTTTAGAAAAGGCAGAGGAACCAGAGATCAAATTGCCAACATCCTCTGGATCATCGAAAAAGCAAGAGAGTTCCAGAAGAACATCTACTTCTGCTTTATTGACTATGCCAAAGCCTTTGCCTGTGTGGATCACAATAAACTGTGGAAAATTCTGAAAGAGATGGGAATACCAGACCACCTGACCTGCCTCTTGAGAAACCTGTATGCAGGTCAGGAAGCAACAGTTAGAACTGGACATGGTACAACAGACTGGTTCCAAATAGGAAAAGGAGTACGTCAAGGCTGTACATTGTCACCCTGCTTATTTAACTTCTATGCAGAGTACATCATGAGAAACGCTAGGCAGGAAGAAGCACAAGCTGGAATCAAGATTGCCAGGAGAAATATCAATAACCTCAGATATGCAGATGACACCACCCTTATGGCAGAAAGTGAAGAGGAACTACAGAGCCTCTTGATGAAAGTGAAAGAGGAGACTGAAAAAGTTGGCTTAAAGCTCAACATTCAGAAAACTAAGATCATGGCATCTGGTCCCATCACTTCATGAGAAATAGATGGGGAAACAGTGTCAGACTTTATTTTTTTGGGCTCCAAAATCACTGCAGATGGTGACTGCAGCCATGAAATTAAAAGACACTTACTCCTTGGAAGGAAAGTTATGACCAACCTAGATAGCATATTGAAAAGCAGAGACATTACTTTGTCAACAAAGGTCTGTCTAGTCAAGGCTATGGTTTTTCCAGTGGTCATGTATGGATATGAGAGTTGGACTGTGAAGAAAGCTGAGCACCAAAGAATTGATGCTTTTGAACTGTGGTGTTGGAGAAGACTCTTGAGAGTCCCTTGGACTGCAAGGAGATCCAACCAGTCCATTCTAAAGGAGATCAGTCCTGGATGTTCTTTGGAAGGACTGATGCTAAAGCTGAAACTCCAATACTTTGGCCACCTCATGCGAAGAGTGGACTCATTGGAAAAGACTCTGATGCTGGGAGGGATTAGGGGCAGGAGGAGAAGGGGACAACAGAGGATGAGATGGCTGGATGGCATCACCGACTCAATGGACATGAGTTTGAGTGAACTCCGGAAGTTGGTGATGGACAGGGAGGCCTGGCTACAATTCATAGGGTCGCAAAGAGTCGGACACGACTGAGCGACTGAACTGAACTGAATGACTAATGACTGAGCATCTTTACATGTGCATGTTAGCCATTGTATGTCATCTTTGGAGAACTGTCTATTCAAGTCCTTTACAGATTTTTTAATTGGGTTTTCTGACTCTGGGTTGTTCAGTTGTAAGAGTTCTTTATATATTCTGGCCCATATCAGATATATAATGTACAAAATTTTTCTCCCAATCTGAGTTGTCTTTTTACTTTCTTGTTGGTAGTCTTTGAACCACAAAAGCTTTTAATTTTGATGGAGTACAATTTAACCACTTTTCTTGTTATTCATGCTTCTGGTGTCACATCTGAAAATACACTGATAAATCTGAAGTCATAGAAATTTACCCTTATGTTTTCAAGAGTTTTACAGTTTTAGCTCTTTCATTTAGGTTTTTGATCCATTTTAATTTTTGCGTACGGCATGAGATAAGGGTCTGATTTCGTTCTTCGGCCTGTGGCTCTCCAGTGGTCTAGCACCATCTGTTGAAAAACCATTGAATGTTCCAGGCACTCTTTTAACGTGAATCAGTTGACTGTAGCCAAGTGGGCTTGTTTCTGGACTCTCAGTTCTACTCTATCCACCTATATGTCTCTTCTTATGCCAGTACCACAAGGTCTTGATTACTGTCATTTTCTAGACAGTTTTAAAATCAGAAGTGTGAACCTCCCTATCGTTTTGGATGTTCTGGATCTCCAAAATTCTTTATGAATGTTTGAGTCAGCTCATCAACTTCTACAAATAAATCAGCTGGGATTTTAATAGAGATTTCACTGAATCGGTAAATCAATTTAGGGATTATTTCCATCTAAATAATGTTAGCTAATATAGGGAATTCCCTGGTGGTCCTGTGGTTAGGACTACATGCGTTCACTGCATGGGGTCTGGGCTTGACCCCTCGTCAGGAACTAAGATCCTGAAAGCTGAAAGCTGGCAAGGCCAAAAATAAATAAATAAACAATATTAATTAATAGTAATCTTCTAATCAAACTCAGTGAACATAGGATGGTTTTCCATTCATTTTAATCTTTAATTTCTTTTACAATTATTCAAGGTGTTCATTTCTAATCCTTTTTATCTGTATAGGATCAGCAGTAATGTGCCCTCCTCATTTCCTTTGTTTTTTTCTTTTTTGGCCATGCTGCATGTCTTGTGGATATAAGTTAAACCCAGGCTGGGCAGTGAAATGCTAAGTTCTAACCACTGGACTGTCAGGAAATTTCCTATTGATTTCTGATTCTAGTCATTTGAATCCTCTTCTCTTTTGTTATTTTTGAGTCAATCTAGCTAAAAGTTTGCCAATTTTATTGATCTTTTCAAAGAACCAACTTCTGGTTTCATTGATTTTTCTCTGTTGTTTTTCTAGTCTCTCTTTCATTACTTTCCTTCTAGTCTTTATTATTGCCTTCCTAATGCTTGCTTTAGGTCTAGTTGGAAAATACCCTTTTCCAGCGTTGTTGTTTTTTTTTTTTTTTTTGGATATTCTGGATCTTTGTTGCTGCACTCAGACTTTCTCTAGTTGTAGTGAGAGGGGGCTACTCTGTTGTGGTGTGCGGGCTTCTCACTGCGGTGGTTTCTCTTATTGCAGAGCACGGGCTCTAGGGCACACGGCCTTCAGTAGTTGCAGCACGTGGGCTCAGTAGTTGTGACGCATAGGCTTAGTTGCTCTGGGGCATGTGAGATCTTCCTGGACCAGGGGATCAAACCCCTGCGTTGGCAGGTAGATTCTCAACCACTGGACCACCAGGGAAGCCCACCATTCATGTCTTAGTGCATCAGAATCAGCTTCAGATTTATAGTAATTTAATTCCAGTGAGACATAAAACATTCCTATATACTTCTCTTCTCTTTTGTCCCTTTTCATGATACATATTACATCTGTAAATGTTACAAACTAACAATACATTATTACAGAGGTCCCCAACCCCTGGGCCACAGACTGACACCACTCTGTGGCTTGTTAGGAACCAGGCCACACAGCAGGAGGTGAGTGGTGGGTGAACAAGCATAGCTTCATCTGTATTTACAGCTGCTCCCCCTCCTGTCAAATCAGCAACAGTGTTAGATTCTCAGAGAAGCACAATAAATGTAATGCGTCTGAGTCATCCTGAAACCACCCCTACCACCACCCCGGTCCATGGAAAAATTGTCTTCCATGAAACTGGCCCCTGGGGACTGCTGTGTTATTATATTATTTGTATACTTTTATGACTTTTATAGGACCTAAGAAATGAAAACAATTATATATTTATACCTTCTGTTATATTAACCTTCTTTTTATCATTTCTGATTCTCTTTATTTATTCTGGTAGATCTGAAAAACCATCTGGAGTCATTTTCTTAGCCCAATACATGTTTGTTCCACCCACCTCTTTTGTGCTGTTATTGGAAAATATATTACATTTCTGTTGTAAACCCAACAATACAGTACAGATATATTATTTTATACAGTTAATATATAAATTAGTTGAGAGAAGAAGGGAGAAGAAATGCACATTTATACTGTTTTTTAATAATTCAGTTCAGTTCAGTCGCTCAGTCGTGTCTGACTCTTTGCAACCCCATGGACTGCAGCACGCCAGGCTTCACTGTCCATCACCAACTCCCAGAGCTTGCTCAAACTCATGTCCATCGAGTCGGTGATGCCATCCAGCCATCTCATCCTCTGTCATCCCCTTCTCCTCCTGCCCTCAATCTTTCCCAGCATCAGGGTCTTTTCCAATGAGTCAGTTCTTTGCATCAGGTGGCCAAAGTATTGGAGTTTCAGCTTCAGTGTCAGTCCTTCCAATGAATATTCAGGACTGATTTCCTTTAGGATTGACTGGTTTGATCTTGCAGTCCAAGGGACTCTCAAGAGTCTTCTCCAGCACCACAGTTCAAAAGCATCAATTCTTCGGTTCTCAGCTTTCTTTATGGTCCAACTCTCACATGCATACATGACTATAGGAGAAACCATAGCTTTGACTAGACAGACCTTTGTTGGCAAAGTAATGTCTCTGCTTTTCAATATGCTAATTGGTCATAGCTTTTCTATCAAGGAGCAAGCGTCTTTTAATTTCATGGCTGCAGTCACCATCTGCAGTGATTTTGGAGCCCCCCCCCCCCACCAAAAAAAAAATTATTATACAACTACTATTGGTTTGTAACCTCAGGAGTTCCCTGAGTGAAATCTGAAATTGACCCCCTTACATGGAGCATAAGGAGAGACCAATAAAAGAGGCAGACCACTCCATATTTTCAGGTTGCAGTTTTAATAAGCAAGGGAAGTTACATAGGAGGCTTGTCTTGAGTAGCTGCAAGCTGAGTAAATCCCGCATCCACCCACCAGATTCACTCTTGTAACAACTTTCATATATAATGTACAGCAGTGTTAATTATATTTATTTTTCTTATAACTTGAAGTTTGTACTGTAAACAGACAATGTGGAGTGCCATTCCAGTTCTACAAGGATCAAGTCATTGGCCACTGCAGTCACTGACCTACAAGGCACCCTCAAAGAATTTAGGATGAAACATTGTGTGTTTTAGATATATGGGCCCCTAGATAGTTAAAATGCATATCTAAGGAAGAATTTCAATGACCCCATTATTCTTGCATCTTCCCATACTTAGAAAAGTACTAAAATCATTAACTGAGATACTTGATCCTCATGAGCAGTGAACTTTCACCAAGATCTTGACTGCACTATATGTACTAGCTCTTCCCCTACCTTTTCGAAACTATTTCTCAGAGTTTTCTGAGAGGCTGTCTCCTGGGCTACAGTCCTCAGCAAGAGTCAGAATAGATTTAACTCACGGTTTTTACATTGTGTTTTTTCCAGTACCTTTTGATTACTTTCGTTCAACTCCCCCTCCTCCCACCTCCACCTCTGGTAACCACAAATCTGTTATCTTTTTCTGTGAATTTGTTTGAAGTTTAACTGACCTACAATATTAGGTTAGCTGCTAGTATACAGCATAGTGATTCCATATCTATATACATTTCAAAATGATCACCATAATAAGTCTACTTACCACTGAGCAATATCCTTATGAGAAGAAGAAATGTGGATACAACAAGAAATCAGGGGCCTTCCCTGGTGGTCCAGTGGTTAAGAATCTGCCCGCCAGTGGAAGTGACATGGGTTTGATCCCTGCTTCTGGAAGATTCCACATGCCTCAGGGCAACTAAGCCTGAGTGCTACAACTACTGCCTGCACTCTAAAGCTCCACAACGAGAGAAGCCACTGCAATGAGAAGCTTGCATACTATAAATAGAGAGTGGCCCCCGCTCACCACAACCAGAGAAAGCCCATGCACAGCAAGGAAGACACAAGCAGAGCCAAAAAAAAAGAAACATCAGGGGTGCATGTACATAGAGGAATGACCATGTGAGAACATAGTGAAAGATAGCCATCTGCAAGCCAAGGAGAGAGTCCTCAGAAATAAAACATGCTGATGCTTTGATCTTGGAGTTCCAGCCTCCGGAACTGTGAGAAAGTAAGTATCTGCTGTTTAAGCTGCCCAGTGTGTGGTATTTTGTTATGGCGGTCCTAGCAAGGTAATATAGGGCTTACTTTGGCCACCTGATGGGATTCCCTGGTTGCTCAGATGGTAAAGAGTCTGCCTGCAATGTGGAAGACCTGAGTTCGATCCCTGGGTTGGGAAGATCCCCTGGAGAAGGAAATGGCAACCCACTCCAGTATTCTTACCTGGAAAATCCCATGGACAGAGGAGCCTGGTGGGCTACAGTCCATAGGGTTGTAAAGAGTCAGACATGACTGAGTGACTTCACTTTGGCCACCTAATGTGAAAAGCCAACTCATTGGGAAAGACCCTGATGCTGGGAAAGACTGAGGGCAAGAGGAGAAGCGAGCAACAGAGGATGAGATAGCTGGATGGCATCATCAACTCAGCAGACATGAATTAGAGCAAACTTGGGGAGATAGTGATGGACAGGGAAGCCTGGCATGCTGCAGTTCACGGGGTCACAAAGAATTGGACATGACTGAGAGACTGAACAATGACAACAGGTGGCACTAGTGGTAAAGAACTTGCCTGCCAAAGGTAATTAATATAGGACCCTCTAGTAAGTCTTTCATGTAAGTTACTGTACCTTTCATTCCAGAATTTCCAATTCTTTTTTTATATATAATTTATTCTTGTTGAGTTCTCTATTTCATACAACATCGTCTCATACTTTTATTTCTTTAAGCATGGTTTTCTTTAGTTCTTTGAATGTATTTGTAATGGATACTTTGAAGTCTGTTACACCTGATACCTGGTTCTTCCCTGGTGGTTCAGTGGCTGAGACTTTGTGGTCCCAATGCAAGGGGGCCTGGGTTTGGTCTCTGGTCAGGGAACTGGATCCCACATGCTACAGCTAGGACCTGGCACAGTCAAATAAATAAATATTTTTTAAAAATCTGACACCTGGTTACTCTCACAGATAGTTTTTGTTACCTGTTGCTCCCCAAATGTGTGGGTAATACTTTTCTGTTTCTTTGTATATCTCCTAATATTTTCATTGGAATCTGGGTGTTTTAGGTAATATACTGACTCTGGGTGTAGGCTCCCCAGCCACCACTCTGGGCTTCTTATTGTTATTTGCTTACTGAGAGGCTGGATCATTAATGAAGCCTCTCCTTGCTATCCATGCCCCACTGTACCCTCCCAGTGTACACCTCTCATGTTGGTCCTCAAGGAGTATGGCCTTGGTGAACCCATAGTCTCCCAAGATGACAGTGGTTTTGACAGGTTTCTCTGTCTCTTTTCCTGACAGTACCCAGCTGTTAGACTCCTTTATTTGCAAGATTGTTGTTCTACTGTCTTCTACAGCACCCTGAGGCATAAACTGCTCTACTGTCCACCCCAATCAAACGAGAGCTCCTTTGGAGGACCAGTTCCTGAGGTCAGTGTTTGAGCTTTGTTCTGCACCTAGGAGGGCTCCTTACACAGTTCTCTTCTTAGAGGAGCTGGCCTACAGTTTAGTTTATATCTCCACTGAATCTACTAATCTTAAATCCTCCCAAAGAGCAAACTCCTCCTTTTACCATGACCTCCACTGTGTTTCCCACTCCAGTACTCTTGCCTGGAAAATCCCATGGATGGAGGAGCCTGGTGGGCTGCAGTCCATGGGGTTGCTAGGAGTCAGGCATGACTGAGCAACTTCATTTTCACTTTTCACTTTCATGCATTGGCGAAGGAAATGACAACCCACTCCAGTATTCTTGCCTTGAGAGTCCCAGGGACAGGGGAGCCTGGTGGGCTGCCATCTATGGGGTTGCACAGAGTCGGACACGACTGAAGTGACTTAGCAGCAGCAGCAGCAGCAGCCACTGTGTTTGAGAATACCCTTAAAGCTCAAATTTCCTCATCCCGTGTTGCTAATGAAGTCAGTTCCTTTGGGATGAGATTACCGACTGTTTTGTGACCTCCCCCAAAGAAAAAGCTCCAAGTCAAGACTCTGGGGTTGAGGGCTGAGGTTGTTCCTTTCTGTGTAACCGCCACACTTTAGGACTTGAGTGCTAGGTAGAGGTGCGGCAATAGACTCAGGTCTTCTCAGCTTGCCTCTAACGGTATGGAACCACCATATCAGCCAGGGCAGTGGTGATCAGGGCCCCAGTATTTTCGGCCCCACCATGCTCAAGATAGAGCCTCTGTCCCACCAGAGGGAGCTGGGTGAAAGAAGGGACCCCGACCTTTCAGCCACATTACCCCAGTACTTAGCCATAGCAACAGGTAGCCAGAGGCAGGATGAGAAATGGCAATGTCTTGCCCTTCCGAGGAAGATAGCCCTCTATGGGAGCTACAAAGAGAGGGAGCCCTGTATTCTTGGCTACACCAGTATGGAATGGAGCTTCCATCTCACTGAGCTGGGAAGTGGGAGGAAGAGAGCAGCCTTGGTTCAAATACCATAGGCTCTTGCTGTTCTTATAGAATCTTAGTAGATCTTTCTTTCTTTCCTTCCTTCTTTCTTTTTGCTGCATCACATGGGAACTTAAGTTTCCCAACCAGAGATCAAACCTGAGCCCTCTGAAGTGGAACCATGGAGTTTTAACCACTGAACAGCCAGGGAAGTCCCAGTAGATTTTCTTGGATAGGTATTTTCTTCATTTGGTGTATACTCTTAGGATTATTTCCAGAGACTGTAAATGGTTGTTGTTTGTTTTTTTTTTTTTTAAATAATATAGTATACTAACGCATATATATGGAATTTAGAAAGATGGTAACAATAACCCGGTGTACGAGACAGCAAAAGAGACACTGATGTATAGAACAGTTTATGGACTCTGTGGGAGAGGGAGAGGGTGGGAAGATTTGGGAGAATGGCAATGAAACATGTAAAATATCATGTAGGAAACGAGTTGCCAGTCCAGGTTCGATGCATGATGCTGGATGCTTGGGGCTGGTGCACTGGGACGGCCCAGAGGGATGGTATGGGGAGGGAGGAGGGAGGAGGGTTCGGGATGGGGAACACATGTATACCTGTGGCGGATTCATTTTGATATTTGGCAAAACTAATACAATTATGTAAAGTTTAAAAATAAAATAAAATTAGAGAAAAAAAAAAATAAAATCCCGAACTGCAAAACAAAATAAATAAATAAATAAATAAATAATCTCCACCAGTTTCACTGGGGAATGGGTCCATGGAGCTCCTCATGCCATCTATAAGAATTCAGTCTTTCCTCCCATTTCCTCTTTAGCTCACCAAAAAGCCTTCTTTTGGCCTTACCATTTCTCAGGGACATTATTAGTGAGGACCAATATCTTGTTTCCCTTCCTTCTGGGGCACAGGAGACTACACTTCTAAATACCCTGAATTACACAATGCCACATGGCTAGATCTGACCAAGGAAATGTGAACAGAAGCAATATCTGCACAAAGCCTCTATGTGAGTCTCCAGTTTCTCCCTTCCCCTGCCCAAGTGAACCTGGAAGCCTCCTGTTGAGATGGTGAAGTTAACATATCAAAGCATAATCAATTTTTAGTCACCCCAGGGGGGACAGCTGTTTTGATGAGTTTTCTGGACCTGATGCAGACTTAGGGAAAGGGACAGTCTTGTCTCACACCACTGAAATTTCTGGTGTTGTCTGTATTGCACCATCGTCTACCCTGTCTTGATAAATTCAGCATTCCAGGAAATTCCCTGGTGGTCCAGTGGTTAGGACTTGGCACTTTCACTGCCTTGGCCTGGGTTAGATCCCTAGTTGGGGGAACTGAGATCTCACAATCTGTGTGGTGCAGCCAAAAAATAAAGAAGTTAAAAAAATTCACCTGGAGAAGGAAATGGCAACCCACTCCAGTATTCTTCCCTGGGAAACCCCAAGGACAGAGGAGCCTGGTTAGCTATAGTCCATGGGGTTGCAAAGAGTCAGACATGATTTAGTTACTAAACACGGACAACTAGGTTTGAAACCCAAGGTCTCCCTGGCTGTGTGACCATAGGCAAGTTACTTAGCCTCTCTGAGCCTGTTTTACCTTTTGTAGAAGAGACACAAATCCCCCACCTCAGGATGGTCTGAAGGTCCCTGAGGACATGAAGCTCAGACACTGTCCCTGGCCACCCTCAGAACCCATTCCAGTCCCTGGGAAGCTCTAGATAGGGGCAATCCTCAGGCCAGTTACCAAGGCTCAGAAGAGAGGGAGCTGAATAACTGAAAGCTGGGGGTAGCAGTCCCATACTGACAGCGGGGACTGGGGTCTGCTCAGACACGCCTACTGGAATGGGGGCTGGGAGGCACCTCCCTCCTGGCTCTGCAGATCCCCACTCTGGCCCAAGTTCCCCTCCTACAACTTCACAGCCTGGACGCCAGTTAGGGACCTGGGTTTGGGGGCTCCTGCCTCTCAGTCAGGTCAGGGGTGGAAGCAGGTCCAGGCCTTCCTAGGTTATGCTTTGGCAGAAAGACTGGTGAGCCTGGCTGGGTATAGTTGGCAGCCTGGGTTCCTGCACTGAGTTTCCTGAGGTCGAATGCACATCCTGGTTCTTGGTTTTCCCATCTCTATAAAGGGCATCATGATAGCACCTGCACCGAGGTTGGGGAGGGGAGTGAAGCTGAGAGGACACAGGCTAGCAGACATGAAGACTGAGGGGGTTCCTGGAATGTGATACTTAGTTTTTGAACCAGGAAGGTCTTAGGCAGATGGGGACAAGTTGGTGACTCCACATCTCAGGCACCTAGATAATAGTGCCTGGCACATGGTCAGAGTTCGTAAAAGCTGGTCCTGGGTACACAGACGGGACGGACATCCTATAGTACCTTAGGGTCCCCAGGAATCCCCAGGACCCTAGTGGTGTAGTCAGAGCAAAGGTGGACTACAGTTTTAGGATCAATCAGCCAGAAACACGAGACTTATACCAAATTAACATCAGATGGAGCAATGCGGGGGATGCACATAGAACAGGAACCTTGGATTTCCCCATGGACAAGGGCAGGCAGGTCAAGTAAACAAAATAGAGCCTCAAGTGTTGGGGAATCAGGTTAGTCCTGAGCCTGGGGAAAGGAGGGCTGGGGAGGGGTCAGTATATGAAGAATTGAGGTTAATTTCAACAGATGTAGGGCTAAATGATTATTAATTTTGTCTGAATAGACAATACATTCACACAGTTCAAATATCCCAAAACTTAAAAAGGCCTTTGTCCTCCCCTCTTCCTTATTAACCCACCCCACTCCCTTCATAATTGCTGTTAGGTTATTTTCCTCTCTTTGAACTTCAAAGACAAGCAAACCTGCATTTGTATTCTTATAGATCTCTGCATCTTTACACAGTATTTTCAGTTCTGCTTTATTACTTGCATCTGAACCCCCCAAATTCAGCACTCCACTGTAATGACTTTTGCTAAGGTCACCCAGCCTTAACAAAAGGTTTATACTTTTCTAAAGTATAACCCAGTTCCAAATTACAGTTTTTAGAATTTGCCTTATTTTATTTCTCTGCAGCATACAACTGCTACTATTTATAGAGACACGCGTGGCTAGCATTTAATAAATATTATCTCATGATAATAAAACGAAATCAAACTTGTCAGATCAGGGGTCCTAATTTTGGAGTAGTGGAAACTAAGTCACTGTGGCAGAGAGGTTAGCACCTGTTTCTAGAAAAACAGCCCCTGGTTGAAACCACAGGTCTAGGTATACCAGCCAGCCTGCATTCCCTAACATGACATGCTGTTTCATACCTTGGATAATTTGCATAAACTATTTCCTTCATCTGTGATATCTTCCCGCCTCCTCCTCTGCCTGACATTTGTTAATGGTTCAAATACCTGCTTAAAACACCTTTCTTGGGTAAAGTCTTTGTTTCCTGTGTTAATTTCTTTTCTTTTTTCTTGGCCATGCCACACAGCATGTGGGATCTTAACTCCCTGATAGGGATCGTATCTGTGACCCCTGCATTAGAAGTGCAGAGTCACCACTGGACCACCTTAATTCCATTTTTTTAAGCTCCAGTGCCTAACACAGTCCCTGGCATAGAGTAGGTGCTGAATGAAGAAAAGGTAAAATTAAAATATAGGTGCTGAATAAATGTTTGCTAAAAGGATTAATCATCATTATTAAGAGATTTTTCTTGAGCTCCTTGAGCACTGAATTTCATAAAGGGTATAAAGCAGGATCCTAATTCTAGGGTGGTTTACAATTTAATGGGTGTGACAGAAACTGTTAATTATCCTCCATTATCCTTTCTATCCTTTTGTCTTGAATAAAAGAAGCCCTGATGTCTGCCTAGTAAAAACATTTCTCAACCTCCCTTACTAAGTCCTAGTCTTGCGATATAAGTGAAAGTGGTATGTGTTCTTTAAAAGAGGAGGGCATGTTCTTCTTACCTTCCTCCTTCCTTTTGGCAGAATGCAGATGAAATGGCTGGAGCTCAAGCAGCTATTTGGGGACTTATTGTTTGTTTTCAAGCAGTTATTTTGGACATGAAACAGAAGCCTCATGCTAAGGATGGTAGAGCAACAATAGAGAACAAGCCTGTGTCCCTAATGAACATGAAGCCACTATTCCCACCTTGGACTTCATGCTTTCTGACTTCATTTATAGGAGAAACAAATAGACTTTTATCTTGTTTTAAAAAGTATTACATTTAATCTTAAGTAATTGAGTTGGGAAGACCAAAAGCAGACAAGATCGGATTGAAGCAGAAGAGCAAAACAGAATCCCAGGAGGCCTGAGGTAGTTTGCATAGGGTAAACAATTGCAACAGAGAAGGCAATGGCACCCCACTCCAGTATTCTTGCCTGGAAAATCCCATGGATGGAGGAGCCTGGTAGGCTGCAGTCCATGGGGTCGCTAAGAGTCAGGCATGACTGAGCGACTTCACTTTCACTTTTCACTTTCCTGCATTGGAGAAGGAAATGGCAACCCACTCCAGTGTTCTTGCCTGGAGAATCCCAGGGACGGGGGAGCCTGGTGGGCTGCAGTCTATGGGGTCGCACAGAGTTGGACACGACTTAAGCGACTTAGCAGCAGCAGCAGCAGCAAACAATTGCAAAAGGGGTTCAACATCAAGGATGCATCAGGCCCAGAGGTGCTTGGGAGTACAGTTTAAATTCTTCACACCTGCAAAATGCAGGGTCCCTCAAGCTGAGAAACAAACAATAGTAACAACAAAAATGACAGGAAAACAGGTCTGAACTGGCAGAAATCAAGGGACCCAGTAAAGGCAAACATAAAATGTATCTGTAAGGAAACTCTTATACCCAGACACGTGAGACTTCTACAGAGAGCAAGCCCAGTGAATATGGGCTTATAGCTAAGATTATAGACCACATAAGGAAATCTTCCCTCTGCTTGAGGGAGGAGTCAGAAGAGGCAACAAATGGGATAATTTACATCTGAGGAACTAGGGATAATCAGTTCAGTTCAGTCGGTCAGTCGTGTCTGACTCTTTGCAACCCCATGGACTGCAGCACGCCAGGCCTCCCTGTCCATCACCAACTCCCAGAGTTTACTCAAACCCATGTCCATCGAGTCGGTGATGCCATCCAACCATCTCATCCTCTGTCGTCCCCTTCTCCCCCTGCCTTCAATCTTTCCCAGCATCAGGGTCTTTTCCAGTGAATCAGTTCTTCACATCAGGTGGCCAAAGTATTGGAGTTTCAGCTTGAACATCAGTCCTTCCAATGAGTATTCAGGACTGATTTCCTTTAGGATGGACTGGTTAGATCTCCTTGCAGTCCAAGGGACTCTCAAGAGTCTTCTCCAACACCACAGTTGAAAAGCATTAATTCTTTAGTGCTCAGTTTTCTGTATGGTCCAACTCTCACATCCACACATGACTACTGGAAAAACCATAGCCTTGACTAGATGGACCTTTGTGGGCAAAGTAATGTCTCTGCTTTTTAATATGCTGTCTAGGTTGGTCATAGCTTTTCTTCCAAGGAGCAAGTATCTTTTAATTTCATGGCTGTAGTCACCATCTGCAGTGATTTTGGAGCCCCCCAAAATAAAGTCTGTCACTGTTTCCATTGCTTCCCCATCTATTTTCCATGAAGTGATGGGACCGGATGGCATGATCTTAGTTTTCTGAATGTTGAGTTTTAAGCCAACTTTTTCACTTTCCTCTTTCACTTTCATCAAGAGGCTCTTTAGCTCTTCTTCGCTTTATGCCATAAGGGTGGTGTCATCTGCATATCTGAGGTTACTGATATTTCTGCCGGCAATCTTGATTCCAGCTTGTGCTTCATCCAGTCTAGCATTTCTCATGATGTACTCAGCATATAAGTTAAATAATCATTGTGGTAATATACAGCCTTGACGGACTCCTTTCCCAATTTGGAACCAGTTCCCCATTGGAACCACTAGACCATTCAGGTATGACCTAAATAAAATCCCTTATGATTATACAGTGGAAGTGACAAATAGATTCAAGGGATTAGATCTGATAGAGTGCCTGAAGAACTATGGATGGAGGCAGTGATCAAGACCATCCCCAAGAAAAAGAAATGCAAAAAGGCAAAATGGTTGTCTGAGGAGGCCTTACAAATAGCTATGAAAAGAAGAGAAGCAAAAGGCAAAGGAGAAAAGGAAAGATATACCCATCTGAATGCAGAGTTCCAAAGAACACCAAGGAGAGATAAGAAAGCCTTCCTCAATGATCAATGCAAAGAAATAGAGGAAAACAACAGAATGAGAAAGACTAGAGATCTCTTAAAGAAAATTAGAGATACCAAGGGAACTTTTCATGAAAAGATGGGGGCAATAAATGACAGAAATGGTATGGACCTAACAGAAGAAGAAGAGATTAAGAAGAGGTGGCAAGAATACACAGAAGAACTGTACAAAAAAGATCTTCATGACCCAGATAATCAAGATGGTGTAATCACTCACCTAGATAGAGCCAGACATCGTGGAATGTGAAGTCAAGAGGGCCTTAGGAAGTATCACTATGAACAAAGCTAGTGGAGGTGATGGAATTCCAGTTGAGCTATTTCAAAGCCTAAAAGATTATGCTGTGAAAGTGCTGCACTCAATATGCCAG
Organism: Bos grunniens; assembly: GCF_055505025.1. NCBI lineage: Eukaryota > Metazoa > Chordata > Mammalia > Artiodactyla > Bovidae > Bos > Bos grunniens. The sequence continues at coordinate 142,640,858 of NC_141194.1, forward strand.
CAAATTTGGAAAACTCAGCAGTGGCCACAGGACTGAAGAAGGTCAGTTTTCATCCCAATCACTAAGGCAATGGCAAAGAATGCTCAAACTACCACACAATTGCACACATCTCACATGCTAGCAAAGTAATGCTCAAAATTCTCCAAGCCAGGCTTCAACAGTATGTGAACTGTGAACTTCCAGATGTTCAAGCTGGATTTAGAAAAGACAGAGGAACCAGAGATCCAATAGCCAACATCTGTTGGATCATTGAAAAAGCAAGAGAGTTCCAGAAAACCATCTATTCTGCTTTATTGACTATGCCAAAGCCTTTGCCTGTGTGGATCACAACAAACTGTGGAAAATTCTTCAAGAAATGAGAATACCAGACCACCTGACCTGCCTCCTGAGAAATCTGTATGCAGGTCAAGAAGCAACAGTTAGTACTGGACATGAAACAACAGTCTGGTTCTAAATAGGAAAAGGAGTATGTCAAGGCTGTATACTGTCACCCTGCTTATATAATTAGGGATAATAGAGCAGTCTAAAAGAGCTTTTGGGAAAAGGAAGGAATAAGAATGGCAGAAAGTGAAGAGGAACTAAAAAGCCTCTTGATGTAAGTGAAAGAAGAGAGTGAAAAAGTTGGCTTAAAGCTCAACATTCAGAAAACTAAGATCATGGCATCTGGTCCCATTACTTCATGGCAAATAGATGGGGAAACAGTGTCAGACTTTATTTTTTGGGGCTCCAAAATCACTGCAGATGGTGACTGCAGCCATGAAATTAAAAGACACTTACTCCTTGGAAGGAAAGTTATGACCAACCTAGATAGCATATTCAAAAGCAGAGACATTACTTTGCCAACAAAGGTCCGTCTAATCAAGGCTATGGTTTTTCCAGCGGTCATGTATGGATGTGAGAGTTGGACTGTGAAGAAGGCTGAGCGCCAAAGAATTTATGCTTTGGAACTGTGGTGTTGGAGAAGACTCTTGAGAGTCCCTTGGACTGCAAGGAGATCCAACCAGTCCATTCTGAAGGAGATCAGCCCTGGGTATTCTTTGGAAGGACTGATGCTAAAGCTGAAACTCCAGTATCTTAGCCACCTCATGCGAAGAGTTGACTCATTGGAAAAGACCCTGATGCTGGGAGGGATTGGGGGCAGGAGGAGAAGGGGACGACAGAGGAAGAGATGGCTGGATGCCACCACCGACTCGATGGACGTGAGTCTGAGTGAACTCCGGGAGTTGGTGACGGACAGGGAGGCCTGGCGAGCTGCAATTCATGGGGTCGCAAAGAGTTGGACATGACTGAGCGACTGAACTGAAGAACCATAATACAAAAAAATGTTAAAGCACTAAAAAAGATGGATTTGAAAAATATCCAAAGGGAAATTGGATCTCTGTCTACTACCCACTACATGCCAGTAGCACTGATAACAACTAAAAAATAATCATTAAACTTTGAACAAAGTTTATAAATGGATACACTAGACACAGCCAAGGAAAAAAGTCACTGAATTGGGATACAGATCAGAATAAAGGACCTGGAACCTAACACAGTAAAACAGTAAAAAGAAAACCTGGTTAGATGGTAGGGGGAATGAGACATTCCAACACACATCTAATAGGGAGTCAAGAAGGAGAGAATGAGAGACAGACAATATTTGAAGAAATAACAATTGAGAAATTTTTAAGAAATAAAGTAAATTTTTAGAAACTTTTAAGTAAATTTTTAGAAAGAAAGTAAATCTTCAAGCTAAAGGAGCAACCTCACGTACTTGGCAAGATAAATAATAACAGATCCACATCTGACATGTTGTAGTAAAACTGCAGAGCATCAAAAACACAGAAAAAAATCTTAAAAGATAAGAGAGATAGATTACCCACACAGTAACAATAGCAGAATAACTACAGAATAATAGGCTTCTCAAAAAAGTAAATAAATAACAGAGATGATAGAATAATAAGATGATAAAATAATATCTTCAAAGTGCTGAAAAGGGGCTTCCCTGGTGGTCCAGTGGTTAAGAATCTGACTGCCAATGCAGGGTACACAGGTTTAATCCTTCCCCTGGGAAGATCCCACATGCTGTGTGAAAACTAAGACAGTGAGCCACAACTACTGAATCAACGCTCTAGAGCCAGTGAACTGCAACTCCTGAGCCCACAAGCCGAAACTACTGAAGCCTGAGTGCATAGAGCCCGTGTTCCCCAACAGAAGCCACCACAATGAGAAGCCTGCACACAGCATTACAAAAATGTACATAATAGGCCAAAATTGAAAACAACCCAAATAGTCAAACACAGAATGACATCCAATAGACAGGGGAATCCAAGAAAGGCAAAGTGAAGTCCCAGGAAAACATTTATGTAGCAGGCCTAAAGATCAGTCGATCCTTACAGGAGTAGAATGGCAGATGGCAGGAAGAAATATGTCTCCAAATAGAAAAAAAAAAACTAGTGAATGACCTGATTTGTTTGACCTTATGGAATATGAATTTACATCTCTGGATGGGTTTGGCAGAAAAATTAGTAACAAGTAGTACAAGGAGACAAATCAGTCAAACTAAATAAATAACCAAAGTAAGAATTTCCTGGCAGTCCAGTGGTTGGGACTCCTCTCTTTCACTGCTGAGGGCGTGTGTCTGATCCCTTGTCAGGGAACTAGGATCCTACAAGCTGCAGGGTGTAGCCAGAAAAATAAAATAAGCAAAGTAATTAATAACTCCAGGGGGAAATGTCATATACTAAAGGAAGAATAATAAAAGTATGTTATATGTCTCAGCTAGGAACAACATTTACATAGTCAATGTTAACAGGGCTTTCCTCGTAGCTCAGTGGTAAAAAATCTGCCTGCAACGCAGGAGACGCAGGTTCGATCCCTAGGTTGAGAAGATCCCCTGGAGAAGGAAATGGCAACCCACTCCAGTATTTTTGTCTGGGAAATCCTGTGGACAGAAGAGCCTGGCAGGCTACAGTCCATGGGGTCACAAAGAGTTGAACAGGACTGAGCAACTCAACAAAAAACCAAATACTGTTAACACTGAATTAGGATTAAATGAAAACATAAAACTAAATGGGGTAAGGAGAAGTATATGCAAGAACAAGATGTGGCATTGTGAATAAATCCTGTTGGAAGCTGTTATTTATTTGTGGTTTATCACTCTGCCATGACTTGAGTGATTTATAACATACAATTTGTGAGCCAGAACTATTTTCTACAATAGACATATTTATGACATCACCAAATTCTCCAAAACATGTTTTACAAGCTACTGGAGCTAATACATGCCTAAAATAAGATGGGTAAAGACAAGTTCTTTAGTAAAATATTATGAGACCTTAAGTCCTTATGAAATGGAGCAGGGTTTTATGATCCTTCCCCCCTGCCACTCCTCATGCTGTCTGTGAAAGGAGTTAATATAAAAGGGAAAATACAACTGAAAAAAGCTGCCTGCTCAGTGAAGGCCAGGGAAGAATTTTGAAGTAAGACTTTTTCTCTTCTATGTGTAGACAGACAAAATTCCTTCTGCTTTTCTACAGTAGGGTCCCTACCATGATATTGCCCGCTTGGGAAGCTGGAAGAAGGATCTTGCAGTGTTCAACCAAATGCTGAGAATCAGTGATGTAAGGAACTTTGGGGAGAGTTCTTTCTGTCTCTCTTTTGCTCTCCCTTAACTGGTGAAAAGGAGCCATAACACCTCTTCACCATGGTTATGTTCTTTTCTTTTGCTTTAGAATAAATAATATATTGACATGGTGCAATAACCAAAAGGTTAAAAAGGCATACAGTAAAAAAAATATGAAAAGGTGTTCAACTGAATTAATCATCAGAGAAATGCAAAGTAAAGCTACAATGTGTGCTTAGTCGCTCAGTTGTGTCTGACTCCTTGTGACCCCATGGACTGTAGCCCACTAGGCTCCTCTGTCCATGGAATTCCCCAGGCAAGAATACTGGAGTGGGTAGCTGTTCCCTTCTCCAGGGGATCTTCCCCACCCAGGGATCAAACCCAGGTCCCCCACACTGCAGGGGGGTTCTTTACCATCTGAGCCCCAGGGAAGCCCCAAACTACAATGAGCTACCACTATGCATCCACCAGACACTACCAAGTGTTGGGAACGATGTGAAGCAACTTGGACTCTCACACACTATTGTGAGAGTGTAAACGGGTACAATCTCTTGGAAAACTATTTGGCAGTATCTAACAGAGTGAAGTGTATGCTTACTCTATGATCCAGCAATTCCACTCCTAGATATGTATCCATAGATATGTAAATGCATACCTATGATCACCAAATAACATGTACTACAATGTTCAGAGTTGCACCTCAAATATTGGAATGGATAAATTGTGGTAGATTCATTCAATGGAATATTACACAGCAATGAGAATGAACAATTCAAAGCTACACAGGACAACATAAATGAATCTCATAGTCATAAAAATTGAAAAAGGGAGTTCCCTGGTGGCCTAGTGGTTAGGATTCTGGGCTTTCACTGCTGTGGCCTGGGTTCAATCCCTGATCAGGGAACTGAGATCCTGAAAGCTACGTGGTGCAACCAAAAGTAATTAATTAATTAATGATAAAAATCGAGAGAAAGAAGCTCAACATAAAAGAATACATACTATGGGATTCAGTTTACCTAAAGTTTAAGCAAACTAGTTTAAGCAAAACTAACCCATGGTCTTGGTGGGGGAAGTGACTGGGAAGGAACACAAAGAGCATCTGGAATGTTGGCATTGTTCTGCTTCTTGATCTCAGTGCTGATTACACGAGCGTATTCACTCTGTGAAAATACATCAAGCTATATGTTTATTTTTTGTGCACTTATCTGTGCATGTGCTACACTTTCAAATTTTAATTAAAAAGAAACTTTACAGTGTGTGGTAGACAAAACAATGCTCCCTTCAAACTGTCTACACCCTAATCCCCCGAACTTGTGACTATGTTAAATTATGTGGCAAAGGGAATTAAGGTTACTAATCAGCTGACTTTAACATAGGGAGAGTATCCTATATTATCCAGGTGGGCACAATGAAGTCACAGGAAGGGGAAGGAGGGGGCTTCCCTGGTGGCTCAGTGGTAAAGAATCTGCCTGCCAGTGTGGGAGAAATGGGTTCGATCCCTGATCCAGGAAGATCCCACATGCCACGGGGCAACCAAGCCTGTGCACCAAATCTATTGAGCCTGTACTCTAGAGCCCAGGAACTGCAACTACTGAGCCCATGCACCAAAACTGCTGAAGCCCACACACCCTAGAGCCTGTGCTCTGCAACAGTAGAAGCCTCCCCACAATGAGAAGCCCACGCACCACAACTAGAGAGTAGCCCCTGCTCGCTGCAACTAGAAAAAAGCCTGCACAGCAATGAAGACCCAGCACAACCAAAAAAAAGTGGAAGTGGGAAGAAGAGAGAGTGAAAGAGACATAGATGAAGCAGGGTTAGAGAGAGATGCCATGTTATTGGCTTTGAAGATGGAGGAAAGGGCCACAAGCTGCGGAATATAAGCAGAAGCAATTACTTTGCCAACAAAGGTCCGTCTAGTCAAGGCTATGGTTTTTCCTGTGGTCATGTATGGATGTGAGAGTTGGACTGTGAAGAAAGCTCAGCGCCGAAGAATTGATGCTCTTGAACTGTGGTGTTGGAGAAGACTCTTGAGAGTCCCTTGGACTGCAAGGAGATCCAATCAGTCCATCCTAAAGGAGATCAGTCCTGGGTGTTCATTGGAAGGAATGATGCTAAAGCTGAAACTCCAGTATCTTGGGCACCTCATGTGAAGAGTTGACTCATTGGAAAAGACTCTGATGCTGAGAGGGATTGGGGGCAGGAGGAGAAGGGGACGACAGAGGATGAGATGGCTGGATGGCACCACCGACTCGATGGACGTGAGTTTGAGTGAACTCCGGGAGTTGGTGATGGACAGGGAGGCCTGGCGTGCTGCGATTCATGGGGTCGCAAAGAGTCGGACACAACTGAGCGACTGAACTGAACTGAACCGAAGAATCTGAAAAAGACAAGGAACTAGATTCTTTCCTACAGCCTCCAGGAAAAAACTCAGTCGTGCTATCATTTCAGTTTTAGTCAAATGACATCCCTGTTGGACTTTTAACATATAGAACTGTAAGATGATAAAACTGTGTTATTTTAACCCACTGAATGTGTGGTAATTTGTTTCAGCAGCAATAAGAAACTAATACAGGCCATGTTAGGAGAGATCAGGTGTTCAGTTTCAGACATGTTCAGAGAATCTCAATGTGTTTGATATCTAAGTGGAGATGTCAAAGTAGGCAGTTAGATACATGAGTCTGGAATTCACAGGAGAACTATGGGCTGGTGTGTAAATTTTGGAGTTGTCAGTGAAGAGAGAAAAGCCAAAAGAACAGATGATAGTAACAAAGGAGTGAGCACAGATAGAAAAGAGGTCTAAAAACCGAGCCCTGGAATACCCAACTCTGACAACTGAAATAGAGTTGTTTAAATCTAGCAAGTGCCCCAAAACAGGCATATACCGAGATATAAATGCAGGGCTAAGTAGGAGGTCAGAGGCAGATAGATACTTGGCTAGGCTTGTAAGAGTGGGCAGATACTGGAGGCAAGAGTGAGTGACAGATCTCAAATAAAGGAAAACAGTCATGGCAACAGGAATTATGAACTCAAACATACGCTTGGCAACAGAGGTAAGAAAATTTAAGTACAGAATCTGGGTAATATATTCCAGATGTCTGCAAAAAATGGAACCTTGGCCCTGAGCCAGCTTTCTGTTTTGTGTTTCTATTACATCCTTAATTTGATTCCTGCCTGCTGTGGGTGTCTGTATCTCACTCTGGCTTATCATTTGCCCTCCTCTCCCATTTTACCTCTTTTTACCTTAATGGCACATAATACAGATATAATATGTTCAATTCATACTAAGACTTTTTTCACATTTTAAAACTTTTTATTTTATATTGGGAGTATAGGCGATTAACAATACTGTTATAGTTTCAGGCTCACAGCAGAGCTCTCCGGCCGTACGTACACATGTATTCACTCTCCCCCAGGGGCTTTCCAGGTGGTGCTGGTGGTAAAGAGCCCGCCTGCCAATACAGGAGATGCGGGTTCAATCCCTGAGTTGGGAAGATTCCCCTGAAGAAGGAAATGGCAACCCATTCCAGTATTCTTGCCCGAAGAACTCCATGGACAGAGGAGCCTGGTGGGCTACAGTCCATAGGGTCGCAAAGGGTCGGATACAACTGAAGCAACTGAGCACTCACTCTCCCCCAAACTTCCCTCCTATCCAGGCTGCCACGTAACATTGAGCAAGTTCCCTGTGCTACACAGTAGGTGCCTGTTGGCCATCCATTTAAAATACAGCAGTGGGTACATGTTCATCCCAAACTCCCTAACTAACTCTTCCCCTGCCCCAACCACAAGTTCATTCTCCGTAAGACTTTTTTTTTTTTCACATTTTAACACTTCTGAAACCAAGATGCATCTTAAAATTAATGGTATGCCATATTTCAATTGGCAGAATTTTTTTCTTTTTTTTGTATATAAAATAATGGTTTTAGATTCAACAGTATCTTAGCTTTGATGAAATACAAATGCTCTACCACTTAGAGCAATACTTCTCCTTTTTTTTCCTTTTTATTGGGATATAGGGGTCTGCAAATTATTCCTCACCAGGGAAATGTCCATTCTATTAATAATTTTCCTGGAATAGCTTTTTGGAGCTTTTTCTTAGAGCTGCTGCTCTTGCTGACAGCAGCCTCTTCAGGTCCATGGTTGAGTGGCTCCTCCTTGAAAGAGAATTTCCTCTTTTTCTTGGGGACCCTCTTGTTTCCTGACTCCTCAGGGTCACTAACTGGTTCCTCTTTGGGGAAAGAGTTCTTCCTCTTTAAAAGACTTCCACTGCCAGCTGTCTCTTCAAGATCACTACTAACTAGCTCCTCCATGGAAAAAGATTTATTTTTCTTGGGTTTGGAGAGGGAGACACATGGGTCTTCCATTCCGTTCTCCTAAGGAGCCTTCTGAGACTTTTGCAGAGCAATATTTTTCAAATTTTGCATTTCTTTTCATTTCAGGGGCTGATCTTTGAAAAATAATTCACATAAAATACCATTTGCCAATTTTGTGTACAATTCAATGAGTTTACACAAACGAAACCACCACCACAATCATGATAAAAAGTATATTTTTTATTATTCCGGAATGTTTCCTGAAGCCCCTCTTCAGTCCATCCCTTCTCTCCAACCCTGCTCCTGGCTATCACTGATCTGCTTGTGTGCATGATAAAATGGCTTCAGTCGAGTCAGGACTCTGCAACCCCATGGACTGTAGCCTGCCAGGCTCCTCTGTACAAGGAATTCTCCAGGCAAGAATACTAGAGTGGGTTGCCATGTCCTCCTCCAGGAGATCTTCCCAACCCAGGGACTGAAGCCCATCTCTTGCATCTCCTGCATTGGCAGGCGGGTTCTTTACCACTAGCACCACCTGGGAAGCCCTTCTCTCACTCAGTTCAGTTCAGTTGGTCAGCCGTGTCCCACTCTTTGCGACCTCATGAACTGCAGCACACCAGGCCTCCCTGTCCATCACCAACTCCCAGAGTTTACTCAAACTCATGTCCATTGAGTCGGTAATGCCATCCAACCATCTCATCCTCTGTCATCCTCGTCTCCTCCCACCTTCAATCTTTCCCAGCATCAGGGTCTTTTCCAGTGAGTCAGTTCTTCACATCAGGTGGCCAAAGTATTGGAGTTTCAGCTTCAGCATCAGTCCTTCCAGTGAGTATTCAGGACTGATTTCCTTTAGGATGGACTGGTTGGATCTCCTTGCAGTCCAAGGGACTCTCAAGAGTCTTCTCCAACACCACAGTTGAAAAGCATCAATTCTTCAGAGCTCAGCTTTCTGTATAGTCCAACTCTCACATCCACACATGACTACTGGAAAAACCATAGCCTTGACTAGATGGACCTTTGTGGGCAAAGTAATGTCTCTGCTTTTTAATATGCTGTCTAGGTTGGTCATAGCTTTTCTTCCAAGGAGCAAGTGTCTTTTAATTTCATGGCTGTAGTCACCATCTGCAGTGATTTTGGAGCCCCCAAAAATAAAGTCTGTCACTGTTTCCATTGCTTCCCCATCTATTTGCCATGAAGTAATGGGACCAGATGCCATGATCTTAGTTTTCTAAATGTTGAGCTTTAAGCCAACTTTTTCACTCTCCTCTTTCACTTTCATCAATCAAGAGGCTCTTTCTTTGCTTTCTGGCATAAGGGTTGTGTCATCTGCATATCTGAGGTTATTGATATTTCTGCCAGCAATCTTGTTCCAGCTTGTGCTTCATCCAGCCCAGTGTTTCTCATGATGTACTCTTCATATAAGTTAAATAAGCAGGGTGACAATATACAGCCTTGACTATTCCTTTCCCGATTTGGAACCAGTCTGTTGTTCCATGTCCAGTTCTAACTATTGCTTCCTGACCTGCATACAGATTCCTCAGGAGGCAGGTCAGGTGGTCTGGCATTCCCATCTCTTTAAGAATTTTCTCTCACTAGTTTTACCTTGTCTGGAATTTTGTATCAATGAGATCATACAGCATGTACTCTTTGTGTTCTGTTTCTTTCACTCAGCATGATCATTTTGAGATTCATTAATGTGGATGGATGTATGGGTTCATTTTTAATTAAGTAGTATTTCATTCTATGGATTGCCACATTTTGTTTATGCATTAGTGGGTTGACAGACATTTGGGTTGTTCCAGTTTGGAGATATTATAAATAATGCATAACTAGCCTTTTTAAAAGCGGGAAGGAGGTCAATCCTATCTAAAGTGAGTTGGATTTTATTTTCTCCTACCTACAGGGCATCAGTACCATGATATATTCCTATTACTTTTAAAAAGAGTGGTGAAAACAAATCTCACACATTTTAGTCATAATGCTCCTTTAAATGTCAGTGTTTTGTGCATTAAGTGTCTGTGAATCCTAAAAAATATAAGGAAAAGAAATTCTAAAGGTTCTGAAAGCTCACTTTACAACCAATAATAGAAAATACAAGTCGTTCCCTCAGTGAGGTAAACTTTGGATAACATCGGTTTTAATCTCTGGAAAACGAAGCCCGCAGAATGTATCTTTTGATCTGAAAAACATCAACCTTTCAAGATTAAAGATTCCATTTACTTACAAACAGGGAACCTGAAATACGACGACTCCAGAACTCAGCCAGAAGAGGGTAACCGCTTTGGATGCCGGGATTTGTAGTCCGTGAAATACTCGTCCTAACCAAGATGGCGGATATGCTAATGAACTGCCCCGCGGGAGTCTGGGCCGCGAGGGGATTGGGCGATGCGGGGATTCCGCGGGAGGGAAGCTAAAACCAGGTGTTACAACCTTTCCAGCGAAGGAAGCCGGATGCCCTGAAGTCTCGCGAGATCCTGGAGGGGCCCAATGGAGCGTTGGGGTCGGCTTATCACTAGGAGAGCTTGTTGGGGGCGGAGCTTTGCCCCGAGCGGGCCGGGAGGGGTAGGTGCCCGGCGTAGCGGCGTTTAGGCCGAGCTACCGCGGTGAGGAGCGAAGCTGTGGCCATGAAGGAGGAGAAGGAGCATAGGCCTAAGGAGAAGCGAGTAACCCTCTTGACTCCCCCAGGTGCTACAGGCAGCGGCGGTGGGGCTTCGGGAGACAGCACCAAAGGGGAAGATAAGCAGGATCGGAACAAGGAGAAGAAAGAGGCGTTGAGCAAGGTGTCTGGCCGGCTGTTGGCCCAGGAGAGGGCGGGACGGTTCCACCATCCGAGAAAGATGGTTGGGAATGGGGCTGCCCTCTTCCTCTCCCAGTCTCTTCCTCTGTTTCTTCACTTGAGTGAAAATCGCATCAACCTGTCTCATCCACTCTCCCAAGATGGGGGTCCCCTTCCCGGCAGAGCCCCGGGATGGGAGTGAGGGAGGGCGGGGGGAATCCCTGACTAGAAGGGTTTAGATCAGAGCCGTGAGATGATGATGGGCGGGGGGAGCGGCGATAGCGAAAAGGATGAGGAATTGAGGGGGAATATTAAACAGGAAGGTACTATCACCAGCGGGAGTAGTACGTGATAGGAATATTAACAGAGGTTAGTTGAGGGAATGGGTGGGTGGCGGCTATTAATGGTCTTGGGCCAAATCGGGTGCATTCTGTTTGGGGAGCAATGAGGGAATTGGGGATATTTCTTAGAATTTTGAATTCTTTATGCTGACTGAATAAGGACTTTATCAATCAAGAATTCCTGGCACCCACAAAAGACCAGGGATGGTTTACAAATTTCTTACCACTGCTGAAAAATGGGTGACAGAAAATGAGGCGAAAACCTAGTAAACTGGGGCTTCGGGTTAACAGAACCTAAGATTTCCTTGCTCCAGGCAATTCTCGTTTCCGAGAGTTTTTTTTTTTTTTAAACTATGTTACTGTTTGACCAAACTGTGTTACTGTTGCTGCTGCTGCTGCTAAGTCACATCAGTCGTGTCCGACTCTGTGCGACCCCATAGACGGCAGCCCACCAGGCTCCCCCGTCCCTGGGATTCTCCAGGCAAGAACACTGGAGTGGGTTGCCATTTCCTTCTCCAAAGCAGAAAAGTGAAAAGTGAAAGTGAAGTCGCCCAGTCGTGTCCGACTTTTAGCGACCGCATGGACAGAAGCCCACCAGGCTCCTCCGTCCATGGGATTTTCCAGGCAAGAGTACTGGAGTGGGGTGCCATGTTACTGTTCCGTTTGACTAATCATTCTGAGCGTTCTGAACATTCTCTTGGGTTTTTAGAAATGATCTCATCTTTTAAAGGCCAGCTTTCTTCAGGGACAGTGGTTCAGGTATGACAGAAAATTGATTTGTACTAATTTTATTTTTCTTATTCATTTCTTAAGGTGGTAATTCGGAGATTACCGCCCACTTTGACCAAGGAGCAGCTTCAGGAACATCTTCAGCCTATGCCTGAGCATGATTATTTTGAGTTTTTTTCTAATGATACTAGGTAAAATAAGAGGGAGGGGTAAATGAAAAGTTTCTTCCGTTCTTTTTTTTAATCCTACTCATGATTTCTATTTGACTTTTGAGCCTTTTTAATATATACATACTTGTAATCCAGCCAGACACCTGCAAGCACATTCACATAATTGCTTTCCTCCCTGCAGTTTGTATCCTCATATGTATGCAAGAGCATACATCAACTTTAAAAACCAAGAGGACATTATTTTGTTCAGGGATCGTTTTGATGGTTATGTATTCCTTGACAATAAAGGTGAGTCCTTTTAACTGAAGGGGAGTTTGTCATTTGTATGTTTAAGACAATGTATCCCTGTTCTCTTGATGCCTTCATAGTGTTTCTAAAATCCTGAGTGCTAAGATGAGCAACATTTAGAGTTTTACGCATTTGATAAGCTTATGGCAGCCTTATAAATAGATAATGACTTTTTACAAGTATTTGTATTAACCTATTATTTCTGTAGTTTGTCAACCGAAGGAAAATGCCACTGTTTTCTCCTCCTGTGACAGTTCTTTTGCCCTGTTTTAGGTGATCTGTTGTCTTGAGTATTTACTAGTTTTAAGTGATACTGACAAGTGACTCTTTAAACTTGTATGACAAGTTTTAAATATTTACTTCTCATCTTGCTTCAAGGACCAATACTTATTTAATTCAGATCCTTTATGTCAATAGTTGCCAGTTGGAGTACTGTTTAACATTCTAAATTGTATGTAATTAAACCATTGAGCTTGATGATTTCCTACCTCCTATCCAGGAGTTTATAGGGAAGAAAAACTTCTGCATTAACCCTCATTTTATTATCTGTTGCTTGCAACATTTAGCCAGAGAATGTCCAAGCTGTTTGCTACTTTTCTTTTGGCTTTGCAATATTGAATGATGTGTGTTTTTGTTAGATTATATTTTTTCAGTATTACTTCAGAGTTGGTAAAAAATGAAATCTTTGTCAGGGAATATGCCAGTAAAAGTTGAAGAACTGCTTCTATGTTTGTCCAGTTTTTATTAATCCCCCCAAACCAGCTACTTTTCTGCTCCACAAGTTTATTCCAGTAGATAGCAAGTGATTTCTTGAAAATCTGAGTTGTGTTTAACTTTGTCCTCTCTTTATCCCTTACATTTAAACAAGTGATGGATTTTGTCAATTTATTGCTTTTTAATATCTTGTTCATCTAGACTGAGGACGTTAGACTTAGTAATACTTTCACATGTGCTCATCACCTAATGCTTAGACAAGCACTCTCTCTAAACTTATAGAATTTTCCATTTTCTGTATAATTTAGTCTTACTTTGCCATGAAAATAATCTTTTTGAAGATAGTGACTTAAGACAGCAGTTGTGGGGAAAAAAGTCCAAATTCCTTAGTCAGATAAACAGCATCCCCCATTGTTTGGCCTCACTTCTAATTTTTTTTTTTTTTGCCTATATTCCACAATTTCCTTTTGCTTCGGTCTGGTTTATCTATTCCTTTTCAGGTATATCAGTTATTAAGGTAATATGATTCTGCACTCAACTAGGATTTCTAAAATCTTGTTTCCTCTGTGACTGCTTTGTGAAATCTAATGGTCAGTTCTAGTAATTTATCCTGGCTTATGTTTACACACCGAAGGTGTAAAGATGGTATTTTATACCTTGTATGACATTATTCTATAGCAAGGATTTGATGTATTTTTCCAGTAATCACTTAAGTTTTTAAAAAAATAATTATTGAGATATAACTCATACCATAAAATTCAGTGGTTTTTAGTATATTCACAAAGTTTTATAACTATCACCACTGGGTAATTCCAGAATGTTTTCATCACTTCAAAAAGAATTCTGTATTCATTAGCAGTCATCTCCCATTCTCCTCTCCCCCAGCCCCTCGCAACGGCTAATCTACTAACTATGGATTTCCTTATTCTGAAAATTTCATATGAACTAAATCATATAATATATGGCCTTTTGTAACTACCTCTTTTACTTAGTATGTTTTCAAGGTTCATCCATGTTATAGTATGTATCATTGTCTCATTGCTTTTTTTTGTTTTTTGACATTAAAAATTGTGGTAAAATACACATAAATAAAATTTATCATCTTAACCATTTTTAAGTGTGCAGTTCAGTAGTGCTGACTACATTCACATTGTTCTGCAACTAATCTCTAGAACTTCTTCATCTTGTAAGACTGAAACTCTGCCCATTAAACAACTCCCCATTTCTCCCTCCCCCCAGCCTCTGACAGCTGTTAATACATTCTGCCTCTCTGAACCACTATTCTTATTAAGTTGACCATTCTAGGTGTCTCATATAAATGGAATAATAGTATTTGACTTTTAGTGACTGGCTTATTTCAGTTAGCATAATGTCCTCAAGGTTAATCCATGTTGTAGCATGTGTCAGAATTTCCTTTTCCACTGTATGTATATACTTCATTTTCTTTATCCGTTCATCCTTTGAGAGAATTTGGCTATTGTGAATGCTGCTGCTGGAAATGTACAAACATCTGTTCAAGTTTCTGCTTTCACTTCTTTGGAATATATACCCCAAAGTGGAATTGCTGGGTCATGTGGTAATTCTATTTTTAATTCTTTGAGGAACCACCATACTGTTTGCCATAGTGGCTGCACCATTTTATATTCCCACCAATAATGCCTGAGGGTTCTAATTTCTCCATGTCCTGGCCAACACTTGTGATTTTCTGGGTTTTTTCCCCCCTTTAATAGTAATCATTCTGACAGGTATAAGGTGATATTGCATTGTGGTTTTGATTTGCATTCCCCTAATGATTAGTGAGGTAATATTTTAATCTTCACATTCTTAAGCACACAGCATCTTTTCATTTGCTTATTGGCCATTTATATATCATCTCTGGAGAAATGCCTATTCAAGTCCTTTGAACATTTTAAAATCAGATTATTTGGGGTTTTGTTGTTGTTGAGTTACAGTTCTTTACATATTCTGTATATTGACCCCTTATCAGATATATGATTTGAAAATATTTTCTCCGGTTCTGTAGGCTTCCTTTTCACTCTGTTGATTGTGTCCCTGGATGCACAGAAGTTCTTGATTTTGATGCAGCACAGTTTATCTGTTTTTCACTTTTGTTGCCTGTGCTTTTGGCGTCTCCTGCTGTATTTTTTAATAACAGCTTTACTGAGATATAATGCACATGCCATAAAATTCACCCTTTTAAAGAATTACAGTTCAGTGTTTTTTAGTATATTCACAAAGTTGTGCAGCTATCACTACAATCTAATTTTAGAACACATTCATCACACCACGTACCCATTAGTTGTTACACCCCATCTCTAGATAAGCACTAACCTACCTTCTATCTCTAGCCTTACTTATTATAGAGATTTCTGGTTTTGTAAAGAAAATCAATTAAGGTATAATTTTCATTTTAAAATACATCCATTTTACATGTGCATTTGGTGACTTTTGACATATTTATACCCCTGTATAGTCAGTATCATGATCTTGGTTTGTTTTTTGTTTGTTTGCTTTCTGGCTGTGCCATGCAGTTTGCAGGATCTTAGTTCCCCCACCAGGAATCCAGTCTGGACCCCTGAAGTGAAAGTGCCAAGTATTAACCACTGGACCACCAAGGATTCCCTTTGATGTATTTTTTAAATGAAAATTAGTTTGTAGATTTTTTCCCCCACATATCACAGTATTAGAGTTTAAAGGTTGAATTTAAATGAATATTTTAATTCCCTCCCATATATTTTTGTTGTTTTTTCAGTATGAATTGGGGACTGCTTTGGTATCATGTTGATTTTAGTTGTGCCAATGAGATTTATGCCTTTTGGGAGACCCTATTCAGATCACTGTCATCAAAGGAAGCCTAGAGAGCAGGAGGTTGAGTCTCTTGTATCCATTTTTGACATTTTCTTTCTTTTAGCAAGTGTGCTATTTTTTCTAAACAGGTCAGGAATATCCTGCCATCGTAGAATTTGCACCTTTTCAAAAAGCTGCAAAAAAGAAGACTAAGAAAAGAGATACTAAAGTTGGAACTATCGATGATGGTATAGTATAGCTCTAGTTACTTAATGTGCTAATGCCATGTGTTTTTTTAATTTAATCTTCGATTAATAATTGATTTACAATGTTGTGTTAAAGTGATTCAGTTATACATATATCCATTCTTTTTCAGATTCTTTTCCCGTATGGATTATTACCAAATACTGAATAGACTTCCCTGTGCTATATAGTAGGACCATAGATTTTTAAAAGAATATATTAGCTTTGTGGGAATTGAGTGGATTCCAATCTTTTAAATTAAGAAAACATATGAAATAAAGTTCTTGAGAAATGTAATTCACTGATGAAAGCTTTGCTTGTTAGAATGGAGATGGGTTTCCTCTAGTTATTGGCTAATGGCTTTTCATTCCTTCACCATTAAACAATATATTGTTGACTGTTGAGTAGTAAATCACCTTAGGTATATTCATTAGAAGACAATGGAAAAAGTCAGGTGTTTCAAAGTACAACTCCTTAAGGCCCCTTACCATTCTTATGATTATTTATTTGACTTTTGGTTTCCATTTGTATAAAGAGGAAGAGTTATCATTGAGAACTGTGATGGAAAAATTTCTGTACTTGAGTAACAACATAAAGTAACAGAAGTAGCTAATCCTGTTTCTAGGCTTTGAATATGCAGTTAACTGCACACGTGGTAATTACATTGAACTGAAATACTGGAACTAAAAAACAAATAATTGCCATTTATGGTAAACTGGATCCAGGTTTTGAGATCTCTGTAATGTGGTTGTGTTGGTTAAGGACTTAGCCACAATATTTTATATCAGATTGGTATTTCAGAATCACCTAGTTTGGTTTCCATTATTATTTATTACTATAATGTGTATTTTATAAAGAAAACACAGGCAAGACTCAACACACAGCTGCTTATTGACTATATCATAGATTCAGATGTTGAAGACTAGATCAGGTAACATGCTCCACAGTGCATTCTCCACATACAATATAATGACTCAGATGTGCTTCCCTTTCTGATGTCGGAGGCGTCTAGGAAAGAATTCCGGATGTTACCATCACCTCTAGTGCCACATCTAGGACATCCCCCCTCATTTATCTGTTTGGAACACCCAATTTTCATATTCTGAGTTTCATTAAAGTGAGGTGTACCCATGCAGGAACTGCTTACATGCTCTACATGATACTCTCTGAGGGTCCCATAGCTATAGCTTGCAGTTCTCCCATAAGTATGACTCTGGATTAATAGGAGTGGTGGTTTTTAAAACCAAACTACTTAACATCCCTGGAGGTTGTGTTACAATGCATGGTGTCTCACTTTGCCTGACTCTGTCGGTATATCTAATAGGAGTTCTCAGAGTAAGTGACCAATAAAGCCCCCAAATAGTCTATCTTATGGGTATAGTTGGGTTTATTTTCAATCTTCCATGAAGCAGAAAATTATCTTCTTTGATAAGTAACTATCCTGGATAATATTTCTTATTTTATTTAAAGTCTGCTATATTTTCTATTTATTTAAATAATTATTTAGATCCAGAATATAGAAAATTTTTGGAGAGCTATGCTGCAGATAATGAGAAAATGACATCTACTCCAGAGACACTGCTAGAGGAAATAGAAGCAAAAAATAGAGAACTAATAGGTAAGTGGGCAAAAGGAATTAAGTGTTATGGTTTTTTCATCAGAAGACCTGTCAGACTCCCACTTCCGTCATTTGCTAGTTATGTGACCATAGGAAAGGCACTAACTTCTCTGAGACTCTGTTCGTTCTACTATAAAGTACAGATAATAGCTGACTCACGGGATTATAAGAATCCATCTATAAGATGGGAAATATTCTCTCACTTATTTGCATGCGTGCTGAGTCACTTCAGTCGTGTCCAACTCTTTGCGACCACATGGACTATAGCCTGCCAGGCTCCTCTGTCCATGGGATTCTCCAGGCAAGAATATTGGAGTGGGTTGTCATGCCTTCCAGGGGATCTTCCCCACCCAGGGATAGAACCCGGGTCTCTTACATCTCTTGCATTGGCAGGCGGGTTCTTTACCAGTAGAGCCACCTGGGAAGCCCCCTCTGACTTATTTAGTGCCACACAAATGTTAGTATAAAAATTTGAAGAGCTATATGGGACCTTAAGATGTTAATGAGTCTTTGAAGAGTAGTTGGTGTTTTCTACTAATAAGTTCATATTCTTAAAAAAGAAAATTTGACTTGAAAATATTAAAACAAATGAAATTGGTTACTGCAGAATTGGAAACCTCTTGAGAAATTCTAGCTTGGATGTTGGTTTTGGTATTAAGTTGTCACTACTGTATCAGCTCTAAACATAAGCATAGCCTCCAACCTGCCCAGGATTTCCACTCCTAGGAATTTCTCCAAAGGAAGTATGCTTTTCAAAAAGCTAGCTATAAGATTAGATAGCATTGTTCAGAATACTGAAAAATGAATTAAATATTCTTTTAAAACTTCGTTTTTTTAATGGATACTTCCCTGGTGGCTCAGCTGGTAAAGAATCCACCTGCAATGCAGGAGACCTGGGGTTGATCCCTGGGTTGGGAAGATCCCCTGGAGAAGGGAAAGGCTACCCTCTCCAGTATTCTGGCCTGGAGAATTCCATGGACTATATAGTCCATGGGGTTGCAAAGAGTCAGACACGACTGAGCGACTTTCACTTTCATAGTATAAGCCTACCTCTGATAGTTTCCATAGAATAAATTCCCAGAAGTGGAATTATGGGGTCAAAAGTATTAGATATTTTTAGCCCCTTATCCCAGTTTCTTCCTGGGTGAACAGATTTATACTCCCATCTGTAAAACAAGAGAATGTCCTTTGCACTTTATTTTCATTGACACCAGGAATTGCTCTTTTTAAAAATTGTTTTATTGTTTTAATTTAAATTTCTTAACTTTTAATATTTTAAACCTTCAGAATTTAAGTAGACTATTGTAAAACTTCTTTCCAATAAGATAGTTGTGAACTTACTGTTTGAGGGGTATAGTTTTCCCACCTCGGGTGGTTGGCAGGGAATGTCAGAAAATGGACTCCTTTCTAGGGTTCGATTAAGTATTATTAATAATCTGTTTACATTTGTGTAGCTAAAAAGACAACTCCACTTTTGAGCTTCCTGAAAAACAAGCAGGTAAACCTTTTGTTTTTCTGGTTCTCACAATACTTCTGTTTCATTGGTTCGCATTCTGTAAATTTAAGAGCATTGGGATCATACAGTAGGGATAGCTGCTTTCTCTACCACTGTTCTTTAAATATTTGGCTCATTGGCCTCACTCTCTGGCCTGCTCCTTCACTCTGGTTGTTGGACCATAGATTCACTCTGCAGAACTAGGGGTTCCTTAGCTTGTTCCAGAGGCACTCTTGATTTCCTGAAAGCCTTTGGATACTGTAGCAAGGCAGCAGTGGGAGACTGATATGAGCAGGCTGTGGTCTTTTTCTCTCTCATATTCTGAATGGACTCGGGAGGGGGTTAAGGAAGTGGAAAGTGGGAAGGAAAGATGATACAGTTAAGTGGGTGCCCATTGTACTTTCTGAACTATGTTCCGTACTTTCTGAACTATGTTTTCGGTGATAATTATGTTGTCTGAAGGCTCTGTTGATGTTTCTTTGCAGAGGATGAGAGAAGAAAAGAGAGAAGAAAGGAGGCGGCGAGAAATAGAAAGAAAAAGACAAAGAGAAGAAGAGAGGAGAAAGTGGAAAGAAGAAGAGAAACGAAAACGGAAAGATATAGAAAAGCTAAAGAAGATAGACAGAGTTCCAGAAAGGGACAAATTAAAGGATGAACCAAAGATTAAGGTATGAACATAAGTTAAACTGACTGCATGTTGCTGTAACTTGCATGTACTATATATACTTCTTCAAATATGCATGCATCTTATATTGGTGTAAACTGGTTTAGTTTTGTTTTTGTCTTTTTTGGGAGGGAGTGAATCTTTGCTATAATATTCATGTATTACTCTTAATTTAAGATAATTTAAAAGATTAAGTAGTTTACATGGGATTTCTTCAGTGCAGTGTTATTTATAATCATTGAAAATGTTCAATTTTGGATTATTATTCTCTCACTTCTTCATATATAAGGGCTTAGGGCTGGCTGGCATGAATTATGGGTTTTATTCAGCTTTTCCTTCATATTTGATACATGAAGTTGCCTCATCTGTTTGTTTTCCACTGTCTTCAGGTACACAGGTTTCTGTTACAAGCTGTGAATCAGAAAAATGTAAGGACCAAGTACATGATACAGAGCACCTAGTATCATGTCACACACACACAGGTCTTAGTTAATAAGTCCTTCTGGTGGCGGTGGTAGTGGTACCTGTAGAAAATACCCTCAGGCTGACTTGAGTCCTAAAAGCTGAACCCTTTTAAATTCCTGATTTAGAAAGAAACCCAGATGATTTCCTGATGCTCTGCTGTATACCCAGAAGCTTCAACAATGTGCAGTGAGAGGACAGCCATGCCTTAAGAGCTCTTTCTCTCCTCTTCCTTTATACACCTCTCATACCTGGCTGCCTTGTGGGAGTATTTGGAATATACATCCTCTCCCCTCACATGATTCCCCATGTTACCTTCTTGGGTCTACCTGGGAATCTGTGAGCAGCAGGTTCTGATTAACACACTGCATGTAGGAAGAGGAAAACCTGTGGAAAGACCCCAGCCTAGCTGCTTCCCTTCCAGGGGCCTGGCTCGGGCAGCCCGTGCTCCAGTGAACTGCCCAGGGAAGTACTTGTACATAGTATGGCAGAGAAAATCTTACAGAGATGATGGCCAAGTCTCCTTTTACCTCCTCAGAATTCAGCTGGTCAAGTCACTAGGGCGCCCCGAGGCTCTCCAGGACTCATTGGTGATAAGGGGCTTGGCGGTGGCAGGGTGGGGAGGTTCTCATCTTAATTCCTTCTATCGATCTCTGTGTCCGCCCTGCTTCAAGCAACCTGACTTGCTATTTCTGTCAGCAAGGCAGAAGGTCAAGCTGGCTATGCTAGAGACATTCGTTAATAGTCTTATTAGAGTAATGAACATCTTGGCTCCTGACGAAGATGTTCACTAGAGAAATCAGAGCACTTGCAATGAAACCTGCACATGTTCCCCTCACTTTGCACTGGTGCCTTCATGGTGTGCACTCTGGACTCACTGTGTCCAGTGGCTGGCTGTGTGCTGAAACACTTCACGCTTAAGTCTCATGCGTGGTGCTTTGCCTTTAGCTTCGTGGCTTGTATGATGCCTTCACAATGAGATGAAACTCTGTATGATGCCTTCACTCTGAGACTTGAAATTCCTAAAAATCTCTCTGAATATCCAACACTTGGGGGTGTATTCTAGAGAGATTTGTAGAAGCAGCATGAGAAAGAAACTTTGTCAGCAATTTGAACTTTATAAACCACTTTTTTTAGAATTGCATTCTGTCATATATACATATGACATTGAACAGAGTTCCTATTCAGTAGAGATGGAACTTCACAGTTCTGTTGTATGAGATATTTGGATTTTTAAATCAAATGCCAAATAATTCTTGCTTTTCATCTCTAATGATAATATGATTGTACCATCATAAGTATGTAGCTACTCTCAGACTCAAGGCAAAATTATTCCTGCAATGGATCTCTCCTTTGGTGACAAGGTATTTGTTATTCTAATAACTTTGTAAAAATAGTCCAGCAATAATGACCTGGCTAGCATTTTTAATTTGTACCGTATTTTCCTATCAAGTTATACTGACATGCTGGCTTGCTACAGAAGGCATACTTGAAAGTAAGCGTTGGTCTACTCAAAGGTTGACCCATTTAAAGCCAAAGGAGTCTTGATCCTATTGCCACAAAGTGATTAAACCACTTCACTGGAGTGCATAACACTTTCACATTAATAGCACCCTTTTAGCAAATTACTGCTCTTTGTGCACTATTTGTTCACCTGAAAGTTTGAGTACTGCAGAGACGGGGCCTTCAATAGCCTGAATTGAAAATATTTAGTATATTGTTTTCTTTGCGAGAATCAGAAGACAATCCCATCATTCAAAATAAACCTAAGTTTGTTCTCTTTAAAGCTGCTCAAGAAGCCAGAAAAAGGAGATGAAAAAGAATTGGACAAAAGAGAAAAGCTCAAGAAATTGGACAAAGAGAATCTGAGTGATGAAAGAGCCAGTGGGCAAAGTTGTACATTGCCCAAGCGTTCTGAGGGTGAATTTAAAGATGAAAAACCTAAGAGGTCGGTAGTCGAGGGCTCTTGGGTACATTTGTTTTCGACCTGTTTCTGGCTGCTAGTTTTACTGCTGCATTCTGGACTTGTACGTGAATCAAGATACTGGGTTTTATGAGGGGTATGGGGATGAGGAGGACAGGTTTCAAGTATTTTAGTATCTTAATCTGGTTGAATGACTTTTGGGTGTTTTTTCCCAAATTGCTTTTCAAAATACTAGTATTTTTTTTTTAATGCTGCTCCGAAAGTTCAACCTCATTGTAGTGGCCAAGGCAGGATCAGAGTATTCCTGCCTTTGTGATTAGAAGAGCTTCAAGGGTGCATTCTCAGATTTGTTTTTCGTGCAGACCTGAAGATGAGAGTGGCAGAGAATACAGGGAGAGGGAGCGGGATTATGATCGAGACCAAGAGCGCATCCTGCGGGAGAGAGAGAGGCTGAAGCGGCAGGAAGAAGAGCGCCGCAGGCAGAAGGAGCGCTATGAGAAAGAGAAGGCTTTCAAGAGAAAGGAAGAAGAAATGAAGAAGGAGAAAGAAACACTTCGGGATAAAGGAAAGAAGCCTGAAAGTACAGAGCCAGTAGGCAGCTCAGAAAAAACTGAAAAGAAAGAAGAAGTGGTTAAGAGAGATCGCATAAGAAACAAGGTGCTACATTTCATTAAACTTCTTTTCATGAGGATTTTCTTTGTCTTTTCCTGCAAGTATAAAGGAGAGGGCTAACTCATTGTTAACAGAATTTTAGGGGAACTTTATCTGTACCTTTTTTCAGTCTTGTTGGGGTCCTTTTTATTAAAGTTTGTGTGTACTTTTCAACGGAGAAGCCAATGGCAACCCACTCCAGTACTCTTGCCTGGAAAATCCCATGGATGGAGGAACCTGGTAGGCTGCAGTCCATTGGGTCACTATGAGTCGGATATGACTGAGCGACTTCACTTTCACTTTTCACTTTCATGCATTGGAGGAGGAAATGGCAACCCACTCCAGTGTTCTTGCCTGGAGAATCCCAGGCACGGGGGAGCCTCGTGGGCTGCCGTCTATGGGGTTACACAGAGTCGGACACTACTGAAGCAATTTAGCAGCAGCAGCAGCAGTACTTTTCAAACATACACAAAAGTAGAGAGAACAGAGGAGTAGTAGGATGTACTTATCACCCAGCTTTGGCAGTTATCACCTTATGGCCAATCTTCTTTCTACTCTACCCCATCTTGCTCCTATGGGATGATTTTCAAACAAAACCTAGACAGATAATTTCTTCTTTAAATATGTCAGTATTAAGAGTAAAGACTTAAAAAAAAAAAAAAAGTTTGGTCACACTGTGAGGCATATGGGATACGGGATCTTAGTTCCCCAACCAGGGATGAAACCCATGCCCTCTACAGTGGGAGTGTGGAGTCTTAACCATTGGATTGCCAGGGTTTTTTCTTAATAAAATAACCCTAGTATTCTTTTTCTTAATAAAATAACCCTAATAGCATTTTCACACCAGACAGAAGAAGACTTTCTGACAATAACTCCTTAGCATCCTGTCTACCCAGTGTACAGATTTTCCCAATTGCTCATTAACACTTCTTTTCATTAACATCTTTTGTATAGGCTCTAAACAAGGTCCACAAATTGTATTTGTTTGAAATGTTCCCTTAAGTCTCTTTTAATCTAAATAATTCTTCGTCCTTTCGTTTTCTACCATTTCTTTGTTGCAGAAACCAGTTTGCCCTATAGAGCGTCTAATAGTCCAGAGTGGCTAATTACATCCCTGTGGTAACATTGAACATGTTCCTCTACCTTCTATGTTTCCTTGAAAACCAGTAGTCATATCTAGAGCAGGGTCAGAAAATTTTTTTCGTTCAAGGGCCAGATGGTAAATATTTTAGGCCCAAAAATAATTTGTGGGCCATGTGGTTTCTGTCAAAACCAGTAAGCTTTGTAGGAAAGTAGGCATAGATAGCATGTAAAAGAATAAGCATGGCTGAGAGCCAGTCAAACTTTTCACAGAAAGATGGGGGTGGCCCCCTCATTTAGAGGCCTTAATATATTCAGACTCAATTGTTGGCAAGAATACTTGATAGGTGGTGGTGTGCAGTTCCTACTGCATTGTTATCAGGAAGCATACAATGTCTTGGTATCCGTTTATTGTGATGTTAAGATTGACCAATAGTAACGGTACTATGGTTATGTGATAAGATGTTCTTGCTCTTAGGATACACAAGCTGAAATATTACCAATGAAGAATCATATGATCAATAATAATGGTATTATGGTTATGTGATAGGATGTCCTTGCTCTGAGGATACACAAGCTGAAATATTTAGTGATGAAGGGTCTTGATGTCTGCACTTATTCTCCAGTGGTTCTGCAAAAATAATAATGTATCTATATATATGTGTGCCCGCATACACACTAGAGACAGAAAAGGCATATATGACAAAATGTTAATCATCGTGAATCTAGGAGAAGGGTATTAGGTATTCATTGTACAAGTTTGGCAACATTTCTATAGATTTAAAATTTTTTGAGATAAAAAGTTGGAAAAATAGCTGATCAATTAGCTCAGGTATTGTAAGCCTGATCCATATATTATAAAATTTTTTATCAGCCTTTCTCCTAATGACATTGTATAACTTGTGGATTTAGAAATACTTGGTGAACTCCAACTTGTTGTTATCAGTTATTGCCCTTGTTGACGTTTAACTTGTCCCATCTTTGCACACTGGGAGCCCCATCATCCATTTCTCTAAATACTATGTGGCAGTCTCATCTGTTTTAACGTTTCATCTTGTTAAAACAGTGAAATGTTTTGCTGGAATTACTCACTTAAGAATAATGCTTTAAGGCTCTTTCATATGTCAGGGAGAAAGGACAGGGAAGGCTCATGTTGTCTTTTGTTGAATTAGAAAAAAAAGGCCTATACATTTAAGTTTTTCAGGGTCATATTGTGATAAACCAAACACAGTACTTGAACTGAGAGGTACCTGGTGATGATATTGAGGCCTATTTAGGAACCTGAGATCTAAAGTGTTACCTAGAGAGTCTCAAGCTGGGTTGTCACCTTGTCAAATCTGAATTAAGAGAGAGTCATATTTGTGCTAAGTTACTAGTGTTTGAGCTCATAACTTCAGGGACTTTGCATTATTAAGAATTGGTGTTCTTTATTATTTTCACTCCTAAAATTTTCTTAGATGGTGCATTTTAAAATCCATTTACTGATGGGGAGGAGAGAGCGACAACAACCACGGTTTCTAAGTAAAAACTATTCAAGCTGATTCAGTTCATCTTGAGATAGTAAAGAAAATTAGGCAGTAAACTTATCAAAATTTACTCTGGGCATATAAAATAATACTTGATAACTATTGCTTATAAATAGTTGTTTTTTATTTATAAAAATAAATAGTTGTGAAGTAGTTGTTTTTCTTTGTAGGTAGGGGAAAGGAAGCAGGCAGTTTGAAGCCAAATAACCATCGACACTTATTGTTATGTACTGTGCCCTCAAATTTTGATCTCATGTGGGCTGTCACTGGTATATTTTATCCCCTGGACATGCTTAGTAGCAGTTTTGTAACATGAGCATTTCATTTTACTTTAGGATCGTCCGGCGATGCAGCTTTACCAGCCAGGAGCTCGAAGCCGAAATCGACTCTGTCCCACTGATGACAGCACCAAGTCTGGAGATTCAGCCGTAGAAAAAAAGCAGGAAAGTGGTATTAGCCATAGAAAAGAAGGAAGCGAGGAGTGATAGGTCCAAATGGCCTCAGGTGTCCTGACTGTCTAGGCAGCCAAAGAGCACGAATTAAGCAATCCAGAAGTGCCTTCAGGGCAAAGGAATAGAGAGAGAGAGAAAGGGGGTCGCTGTGCTGGTGGGGTACACTGCAGAGGAGTATGTTTTGTGTTAAAGCAGGAACCCGATTGCAGGTTCAGATTGGAAGTACAATTTTCATTTTTTATGCAGTTCCTACAATTTTAAAGTGTCAGACAAAGCTGAGGGGGAGAGGACACATGTTGCAGCTTGCAGGCAAGAAATATGAGAGGACTTATTTAGGTATGACACGAGAAGAAGATAGAAGAACTGGCTTTAAAATCAAAAGGTTTTGTTAATCCTGGATTGAATTTTCTTAAAATTTCAATGGAGCAGAGTCACTGTGAAGTCTCTTTCAGATCTAGTTATAGTCATTGTTGGTGATAACTGTTGACTTTGTGTAGTGTAGAAGCAAGAAGCATGTAATTGTAATACAAGTACAGTGAAGGATATAACACATTTTCACTTACGCAGAAATTTAAATAGTCTTGTCATGTCGATATCTTACGTCCTAAAATTTTAGGATTACTTTGGGAACAGCTACCCACTCCAGTATTCTGGCCTGGAGAATTCCATGGACTATGTAGTCCATGGGGTTGCAAAGAGTTGGACACAACTCAGCAACTTTCACTTTCAGTTTAGTTCTTTGTTTGCTTACGTGAGATTAGTGTAAAAATTTTTTTTAAACATCTCCTTTTGCCTTTAGCAATTTTTGTATTTGTAAAGTTTAACCCTTAGTTGGTTCTTGACAATCCAGTCTTTGTTTGACTTTAGGTCTCATGAGCTGAGTGCCTACCCTCTCCAGGAAGGAAACTGCACCAATATTTGTTCCTGTTAAATAGCAACTTAGCTTGTTTTGCATTGATGTCAATAAATATCAACATCACTCAAGTATGAAGCTAAGTGTGTTTATTAACTTTACTAAATAGCTATTACTTTTGAGAAATTAAACTTTTGATACTTAATCTTTTGGGAATTTTGAAAGTGGATGAATGATATTGTTTCTGCCTTCACCAGCACCATGCTTTTATTTTGCCCACGAAGAAGACCAAATCGTGGTTCATCACTCTTGTTCCATAAGAACCAGAATTTGTCTGGATGACATCCTTGACTGCTGCTTCATTTCCATCTTGCCAGCTTCTCCTACTATGGCATCAGTGTGCCTTTACTTAATAAGTCACTGCTTTATGTTTACTCAGCTTTTAGAAACCAGAATCCCAAAAGGCAGATAAAGAGGAAGAGACATTGAAGGTGATTGAAAGAGAATGGTCCTCAGCTGACACAAAGGAAGAGGAATTTTCAAGGAGAAGAATGGCAGTGTCCCATGCCACAGGGAGAGGAGATTAAGGAAGACAAGAAACATGCAGTGTTCACTAGATTTGGCAGTATTGAAGCATGTGTGAATTGGTGAGGCAGAAACCTCACCAGTTATAGTGAGGGGTGAGTGGCAGGTGGGAAGTGGAGATGGGGGCAGAGGGACATACGGGTCTTGGAGCTCAGAGGAGAGATTTGCACTGTAGATACCAGTTTGGAATTCATCTATTTTTAGGTGATCATTGAAGCCATGGGCCTGGATTTAATCACTTGGAAAGAGTAGGGAAAAAACAGAAATAGACCTAGAGCCCAGCCTTAAAGAACTCTTAAGGATGCTAAACAGGTAAAGGAATGGATCTGTAAAGACGGAAAAGGAGTAGCCAGAAAGTCGGTGAAAAACTAGAAGACCAGTATTACCTAACCCAAGAGAAAAGAATGAACAAGGAAAGGGGAGTGGCCATCAGGGTTAGATGCTGCTGGAAGGTCAAGTATGATGCCTGAAGAGAGGCCATGGAATTCAGTGACTTAAAAATCACTGATGACCTGGAAAGATAAGGAATGAAAGCCAGACTGCCCTGAGAACGGAAACAGCATAGACAGCTCTTCAGAGAAATCTAAAAAAAATGGTGATAGATAAAGGGTATTGGGGAAGGATTTTTTTTTTTAAATATGACAAATACTAAAGCATTTTTAGAAGCCCAAAGGAAAGATATGAGAAGAGATGAATACCCAGGGGAAGAGAGAACCAATTAGGTTTCCGGAGAAGGCAGGTGAAAAGGGAGCCTCTTGACAGCCGAGGTTGTTGCCAGTAGAGGAGTTGGCCTTTGCAGGAGTATCACCCCAAACTATCAGTCATGAGTTGGTATCACTTGCCTCTGTACCCAGCCTGGGGCCTGTTTCCAGCCCTCATGGCTGTTTTTGTGTCACTACCTCACTCTTCTGTTCTGCTGGCCCTGCCAGTCCAACTCATTAAACCATACTTACCTATCCCCTGTTAAATTTCCATCCATTGATGTACTCACTTCAACAAACATTGACTAGTCTCTGACTGTGTACTAAGCCCTGGAATTCAAAGACTCAAGCCTTTGTCCTTGAGGAACCATTGGCCGGCCAGTGGTGTCAAGAGACAACCAGAAATAACCAGAGCACAGTGCACCATGTGAGAAGGACTGTGGTGACAGCCTGGAGTGGGGATCTGCCCTTAGGCTGCCAAGTGTTGCTGAAGAAAATCCCTAAACCAGACTAACTGCTGAGACTACAGGAGGGCCCTCCCTCCTGTGAAGCAACTGATTGCATTTTTGCCTTCTTCAGATACAGGTTTGATTTCTTTAAAAATAAAGACAGGATGGAGACAGTTCAGACACTGGATATCTGAATATTCATCTAGCACCTCCTGTATGTTGGCACTAAGGCCATAGTTGTGAATAAGGTCCCTGCCCTCCTAATGCTGACAGCCTTGAAGAATTTGCTGCTCTGGTGGAGAGAAGTGATGCTAAGGGAAAATAGGCAGGAAAAGTTCAAGGAGCGAAGGTAGTGAGAATAGGTACCTACAGGGCAGTGAAAAAGGAGTGGCCTATACATTCATGAGGCTTTCATGCCTTCAAAATCAGGAACTATATCCCCTTGCCCAGCAGGCATATACAAAGTAGTCCTGAGGCAGTCATTTAACTGATTATAAATTAAGATCTAACTTGACCTTATCTTTAGTTCCATAGGAGATTAATTAGAGTTTTGTGGCCTTTTCTGGGTATATAGAAGCTCAGTGTTAACATGTTTTTATGGGGCAGTCCAGAATTTACTATCTCTGGGACTGTCCTCTACACCATGAAAATGTATTATGACCATTTATATCCTTACAAAGGAAGCAGGGAACAGATAAGCTGACATTTGGTGAATTCTTAGAAAGCATATACTGACAATATATAGGATCGGCCATCCTTCAAAATCTCACAGAGTTCATTTATTCATCTACCAAATACTGATTCAGCTCCTGCTATGGAGACATGGATAAATACATAACAGTTCATTGCTACTGTGGTACCTGATGTATTATCCACATTTCCAGACTTTAAGACTCTCCTCCACATCTCCAGCCCTGACTAATCCATCCCCTGGACGTCATCCAAAGACCCCAAGTATCTCTGGCCACAAAGTAAACTCAGGTTCCTCCCATCTGGTTTTGCAGAGGATGTGAACCACCTACTCACTCAGCACTGAGGATCAGGTCTGACTCCATCCTCACTCCCCACGGCCACTCAGTCATTCTGCCCTCTCCAGCCCTCTGTAGCCCAGGTTCAGGCTGCCATCATTCACGCAGCCATTTAGTCATTCACCATTTTCTGAGCGCACACCATATGCCATTCATGTTCTAGATTGTAGAATTACATCAGTGAACAAAACAGACAAACTTCCTGCCTTCATGGAGCTTACATTAAAGTGGAGAGAGAAAAGAAGCAAACTACTTATGGTTAGAAAGTGACAGGCACTTAGGGGGAAAAATAAATCGGGGGGAAAGGAGTATGGTCGTGGATGGGGGCTGAAAGACTTCCATGAGAAGATGACTTTTGAATAAAGAGAAGGAAATGAGATAAAGAAAAACCAGAAAAAAAGGATTCTGAAGGAGCAGTCAGTAAGATAGGAAGAAAACCAAGCCAAATGTGCTGTCCTGGAAGTCAAGTAAATAAAGCATTCTAAGGAGAGGTCAGCTAAGACAAATGTTGACAGGTCACATCAGATCAGAGAAATGAGGATTTCACAACACAGGGGTCACTGATAATCTCAGGACAATTTCAGCTTGAGTGCTAGGTGAAAACCTAATTGGACTGGGCTCCTGAGAGGATGGGTACCCTCTAGGATGGCTATAATTTTTTTAATAGAAAATAACAAGCATTTGGGAGGTTGTAGAAAAATTTGAACTATTATGCAGTGTTACAGGGAATGTAAAATGATACAGCCATTGTGGAAAACCCCACTAGTTACTCAAAAGGTTAAACAGTTACCATATGACCCAGCAATTCCACTCCTAGATATATATCTAAAATAACTGAAAACAGGTACTCAAACATACTGGCTTCCCCGGTGGCTCAGCGGTAAAGAATCCTCTGGCCAATGCAGGAGATGCGGTTTGATCCCTGGGTTGGGAATATAGCAACCCACTCCAGTATTCCTGCCTGGGAAATCCCACGGACAGAGGAACCTGGAGGACTACACTCCACGGGGGTAGCAAAAACAGTTGGAGACAACTTAGCAACTAAACAACTCAAACATAATTGCACACCAGTGTTATAGCACTGTTCATAATAGCCCCAAACACAGAAGCAACCCTACTATCCATCAACTGATAAATGGATAAACAAAATGATATGGCCGCACAGTGGAATATTATTTAGCCATAATAGGAAAGAAGTACTGACACATATCACAATATGAAAGAACCCTGAAAAGTTACATTATGTAAAAGAAGCCAGACACAAATGGTCACATAAGGTATGATTCCATTTATATGAAATGTCCAGAATATGCAAATCCATAAAAATAGAACGTGGTTGTCCAGGCCTGGGAGGAGAAGGGGACTGGAGAGTGACTGCTAATGGGCACAGGTTTCTTCTCGGGGTAATCAAAATGTTCTGGGCTTAAATACTGGGGATGGTTGTACTCCCTTGTGCATGTGCTAAAACCCACTGAATTATACACTTTAAAATGGTGATGTTTATGGTATATGAACTATAGCTCAAAAAAAAAAAAAGGATGGGGAGAGTAATTGAAAAGTACATACAGACAAATCTCACAGTTTTGTTGTAAAGGAAGGAAAACAGAAGTAGTTAGGGAGTTGTGGTAAAGACCAGGTTTTTGTCTTGAGTGGATTTTTAAGATGGGAGAAACAAACATGTATTTATCTGTGCATTGATGGGAACAATCCAGGGAAAAGCAGGGACAGAAAGGGAGAAGCAGCCAGAGGCAGATTTCTGAATAGGTAACAGGGGTTAGGATCCATTGTAGGAACAGGACAAAGGTAGAGAGGTTTGGAGTACAGTGCTGGTAGCTGGCATATGGTAGGTGAGTTGTGGAGTTCTCCTGTGATTGCTGAAGTTTTCTCAATGATTAGGAAGGAAGGCTGTCGCTGAGAGTGAGAAGGGAAGAAGCAGGGCTGAGACAGTCATCCAGGCCAACAGTGGACAAACTGGGGACCAAGCCTGGTCACTGCCTATTTGTATACAGCCTGCAAGCTAAGAATGGCTTTTGTATTTATGTTGTTATTTTTCAGTCACTCAGTCGTGTCCAGTTCTTTGTGACCCCATGGACTGCAGGATGCCAGACATCCCTGTCATTCACCATCTCCCAGAGCTTGCTCAGAGGCATGTCCATTGAGTCGGTGATGCCATCCAACCATCTCATCCTCTGTCATCTCCTTCTCCTGCCTTCAATCTTTCCAAGCATCAGGGTCTTTCCCAATGAAGTCGGCTCTTCGCATCAGGTGGCCAAAGTGATGGAGCTTCAGCTTCAGCCTCAGTCCTTCCAATGAATATTCAGGACTGATTTCCTTTAGGATTGACTGGTTTGTATTTATAACTAATGGAAAAAAATACAGAGAATAATATTTTGTGATATAAAAGAATTCTATGAAATTAAAATTTTAGTCTCTGTAACTAAAATTTTATTCGAACCTGATCACACCCATTAGTTTATGTACAGTAGCTACAGCAGCAGAGTTGACTAGCTGTAATAAACATCGTATGTCACCTGCAAAGCCTAAAATATTTGCTATCAGAAACAGTGTGCCAGCCCCCTGATCAAGGCCCTTTCTGGGACCAGGGGTCACCTGGGAAGCTGTCAGAAATGCAGACTCAGAACCTCTCATCTTGGCCTTCCCTGGTGGTACAGTGTATAAGAATCTGCCTGCCAATGCAGGGGACACGGGTTCAATTCCTGATCCGGGAAGATTCCATATGCAATGGAGCAACTAAGCCTGTGTGCCATAACTACCAAAGCCTGCATGCCTAGAGCCTGTGCTCCGCAACAAGAGAAGACATGTGATGAAAAGCCTGCACACTGCAACCAGAGAGTAGCCCCCGCTCACTGCAACTAGACAAAGCCCAAGTGCAGAAACGAAGACCCAGCTTAACCAAAAGGAAAAAAAAAGAGAACCTGTCGTCCATGTCCAACAAATTTCCCAGGTGACTTGTGTGCACACTGAATCTTGAAGAGCACTACTCTCAGAGAGCCAGAGGGTGGCTACACTGGGGGAGTGCAGAGCTGCAGGGCAGCACTGAGAGCCCACTGGAAGTCAGTGGTTGTGAACCTCAAGGGAGGCCTGTCGGTCTTCTTCAGCCTCATTCAGCTGCCAGAGGCACAGGCTGTCAAGGAGGTGGAGAACTGGATTTACCAGGGTTACAGTTTCTCCAAGCAAGTACAAAAAAGGGCAGGGTGTGGACAACTGAGTGGCTGATACAATTTAAGTGAAATAAGGAGGGAAGAGGAGGCATGGCGGGGCAGTGGAGGGAATAGGGAAAGGGTGTAGGTTCAATGGCTGAGTGGTCCTGGTGAGGTGGGAGCATCGTCAGTACTGGGATGCTACAGGAAGTTAGCTGCAAGGAGAGCAGAGAGTGGGATCGTTGTAAGGTTGAAGGCAGGGCAAAGGAACAAGAGGCTACAAGTGGATGCTGAATTCACCCGAAATCATGACAGGAACAGTGCTGGAGAGAGCAGCAGTGAGCCAGGAGTTAAGTCTGCAAGGAATGGGTGGGAGAGGCTGGGGGACACTGCAATGAAAGAGCGCATGGTTGTGCTGGGACTTGCAGCAGCGGCCCCTGTGGGTCTCCTTGTTTCCACTCCTTTTGAAGCTCTACTCTGAGAAACCCTCTTGGCTAGGCAGAAGTGCTTTAGGGGTTCCTCAAACAAGAAGTATCCAGGCCAAACACTGAAACTGTCCACTGCCCTGAGGGGCCTGTCCTTCTATTTTGTCTGTCTGAGGTATTTGAGTTCACTTAGTCATTCATTAGGAGAAGGCAATGGCAACCCACTCCAGTACTCTTGCCTGGAAAATCCCATGGACGGAGGAACCTGGTAGGCTGCAGTCCATGGGGTCACACAGAGTCGGACACAACTGAAGCAACTAAGCAGTAGCAGCAGTCATTCATTAAGCTTCCCTTGTAGCTCAATTGGTAAAGAATCTGCCTGCAGTGCAGGAGACCTGGGTTCAATTCCAGGGTCAGGAAGATCCCCTGGGAGAAGGAGATGGCAACCCACTCCAGTATTCTTGCCTGGAGAATCCCATGGACAGAGGAGCCTTGCAGGCTACAGTCCATGGGATCGCAAGAGTCAGACACGACTTAGCAACTAAACCACCAAACCAAGGTCATTCATTCATTCATCAAATATTTACTGAGCACCTACCATGTGTGAGGCACTATGCTAGGCTCGGGGAAGACAGCAGTGAACAAAATACATAATCTATGACCTCATGAAATTTACATTCTAGGGAGGGAGTTAGGCAATAAAGAAAGAAAAAAAGGACTTCCCTGGTGGTCCAGTGGCTAAGACTCTGTGCTCCCAATGCAGGGCACTCGGTTTCGATCCCTGATCCGGGAACTAGATCCCACATGCCACAATTAAGATCTCGCATGCTGCAACTAAAAGAATCCATGTGCTTAGTCAACTAAGACCCAGTGCATCCAAATGAATAAATAAAAATAATAAATATTAAAAATATTCATTTGGCTGCATTGGGTCTTAGTTGTGGCACGTGGGCATGCGGGGCTTAGCTGCTCTGCACCATATGGGATCCTAGTTCCCTAACCAGGGACTGAACCCACATCCCCTGCATGGGAAGGTGGATTCTTAACTGCTTAACCACCAGGGAAGTCCCAAATAATAAATATTAAAAAAAAAAAAGACTCCTCGAGTCCAATGCAGGGGACCGAGTTACATTTCATCTATAATTTTATCTTTGGATCCATGTAAAAGTATCTTTATGTTGAAATATAACACCCATACAGAAAAGCACACAAACCCAAAGTGTTCAGCTAGATGAATTTTCACAAAGGGAACACACCCATAGAACTAGCACCCAAATCATGAAATAGAATGTGTCCAGCGTCTCCTCTCCCAACAAGGACAACCACTATGCTGACTCTTAAAGGCACAGATTAGTCTTGCCCAGTTTTGGTTTTTTGACATAAATGGAATCATATAGTAAGCATGTTTCTGTGTCTGGCTTCCTTTGTTCCACATTAGTGGATGTTTGTGAGATCCATCCATGCCACTGTGGGTAGCTGTAGTTTGTTTATTCTCATTGCTCTATAGGAGCGGTTCACAAACATTTTAGTCTTTAGGACCCCTTTACAGTTAAAAATTATTAAGTGGGAAGACTTTTGTTATGGTTGTGGGCTCTCCACCTCTGCCAGAATCGGAAGCTGGGGACGAGCCCTCAGATGCCGTGACTCGTCCCTAAATGTAGCCCCTCCACTGCTCATGATAGATTCCTGTGGCCTTTTAAATGATTGAATAACAATACAAATGGATCCAAAGTGACTTCTCTACTGCAGCAGAAGATTCTTATTACCTTCCATTAATTCAATTTACTCTTTGGGAACGGACAGAAAGAGTGAAGTACAGAAAACTGAAGAGAAGAAAACCTCACTTTGGAACTTTCTCCATGACTATTCTTAAACCCTGCCTTTCTACTTGTTTTAATTTTGCTGTAAATTTATAAATAGTGAAGACCAAAGAAACAGAAAAAACATTTGGGAGCTTTATACAAAGAAATTTGCCTTTAAAGCTGCTATTCTTGGAGGGAAAAGCATATCAAGTTCCTATCTTTTTTCTTTTTAACAAGGTTTCTTACGTCCTTAGATTTTGAAGGATAAGACATAAACTCATACCTGCAGACTACTTTTACAGCTTAGATTTTGAAGGATAAGACATATAAACTCATACCTGCAGACTACTTTTACAGCTGTGTAAGAATAATGAGATTTGTAAATTAAGGGCTTTGTAATGCAGATGTTTTGCTACTAGAGTTGACTACTCAAAAAATCTTTTATAGCTCTTCAATGTTTTATTTTTGATCTATCACTTCAATGACATTATTTGACCAAACAGAAGTCATTCTGTCTTTCTAAGCTATGACCTTGTTGTGAACAGTATCTGTATTTACTGTGCAAATGTCCGTGCATTATCTATTTAAGCAACATCATAGTGCCATCACTCAAGGAAGTTGAATGAGGTGAACATTGATATAGCTCTTTCCCCTTCCCCCCATTTTTTAAATGTAACAAATACTTTTTATGTTCCCCTTCCCTTTCCCCCTCCCCTTTGGGAAACGTGTCAGGAACTAGATAGTTTAAGATGAGCAATTGAGGGGACTGAGAGATTGATCCACAAAGAGCCTGGCTTCTTTGTGCTTCATCATAAGGCATTCTGGTGGCCAACCTAAATTAAGTACCCTTTTAACAACAGAATCTCATGAAAATCCAGCTGGCAACTCAAGAACTTCAGGAAGCAGGACCACAGAGGTTATACTCTGGGATCCTGGTCATGAGGTTGGATGCCTCACCTTGTTGAAAAGAGACACTGGACCTAAATGGTGCAGCATGACTTTGTTCCTGCTTGGCTAAATTTCTCAACACCACAGTCAGCTAAGTCACCTACACTGACTTTCGAAAAACATGGAGAGCACCTACCCCAAGGAGATGGTAGATTTGGAGTAAGCCGTTGTAGACATAATTCCTCTGATGGCTTTTTCAACAATGGATCTCTTTGAATGACAGGAGGTTCTTGGCACCAGCCCTCCCTGTTCCGCCATGATTCTGTAGACTCTGGTGCCTCTAAGGGAGCATATGCTGGAATCATAGGGAACCTATCTGGTTGGCATGGCTCTTCACGAGGTTATGATGGCATGAGCCAGCATAGTAGGGGTGGCACAGGAAACCATCGCCACTGGAATGGCAGCTTCCACTCCCAGAAAGGCTGTGCCTTTCAGGAAAAGCCATCCTGCAGATATTAGGGAAGAGAATAAAGAAGGTAGAAAAGTTGCAGTTTGAAGAGGAAGACTTTGCTTCTTTGAATCCAGAAGCTGGCAAACAGAATCAGCCATGCAGACCTATTGGGACCCCTTCTGGAGTGTGGGAAAACCCACCTAGAGCCATGCAGCCCTCCAAAATGCTAGTCATCAAAAAACTTTCCAGAGAAGATCCTGCTGCTGCCTTCTCTGCTGCATTCACCTCACCAGGATCTCACCATGCAAATGGAAACAAATCGTCAACCATGGTTCCAAGTGTCTATAAGAACCTGGTTCCTAAGCCTGTACCACCTCCATCCAAGGCCAGTGCATGGAAAGCTAATGGAATGGAATGCAAATCAGGATCCCTTTCCTCTAGCTGAGAGTCTGTTTTTACCAGTCCAATCTCTGTTACCAAACCAGTAGTACTGGCTGCTGGTGTAGTTTTAGCCTCTCCCAAAGACAGCCCCGCCAGCACCACTCCCCTGAGATCAGCTCCTCTCGTCTGACCAAGTTGACCCACAGAACTACTGACAGGAAGAGCGAGTTCCCGAAGACTCTGAAGGATGACCAGAATGGAGACTTCTCAGAGAGCAGACAGTGTGAGAAGTTGGAAGATTCAGAGGACAACAGCACACCTGAACCAAAGGAAAATGGAGAGGAAGACTGTCATCAGAATGGTCTTGCTCTCCCTGTAGAAGAGGAAGGGAAGGTCCTCTTTCACTCTTTGGAAGCAGAGCACAGGTTACTGAAAGCAATGGGATGGCAGGAGTATCCTGAAAATGATGAGAATTGCCTTCCCTTCACAGAGGATGAGCTCAGAGAGTTCCACATGAAGACAGAGCAGCTGAGAAGAAATGGTTTTGGAAAGAATGGCTTCTTGCAGAGTTGAAGTTCCAACCTATTCTCTCCTACGAGAAGCACTTGCAGAGCAGAGTTTGAGGACTTGGCCATGGAGACAAGTAGCAGTGAGACATCTGATGACAATGCCTGAAAGTAGGCATATAAATGCTCACAGTTAAATCTGACCCAGTAAACTCAGCTTGTGTGTTTAGGGGTTATACAGAAGAAATCGTTCTTTTCCTTTTCCTATGTTATTGTTGAATACTTCATGCACAAGGGAAATAATCATATCCCAAAGAGAGAGTGAGCAATTGGCTTGTTTCGCTTTTGTCGTTGTTCTTCCCTGTTATCTGCTTAATAGAGAGAACTTTGTGTGGTGGGAAGAATTTTTAAAACACACACACATACACAAAGTATATATGGTGCAATGCACAGGTGGGAGCTGGCAGTCCTGAGTGAGGAGGAGACACTGGTTTGCAGCAACAGCTTCTACTACCAGCCCTTGGGGAACTCACCCCTGTGCTCAAGCAATCACTGTCAATGACAAAGTGACTACTGAAGTTATAATTGTATTAAACTAATGCTAATAATTTGGATATTTTATTTTACTTCTGGCTGCTCAGGTCATGTTAGCCCTTAACCAAGCATATGTGGTTTTTTCCCTTTCTGGGTACAGCTATGAAATATTTGGATATAGGAAATATTGTGTTGTTCTTGCAGCCTTGATATTCAGGGTGGATTGTAAAATATAAATTTTTGTGAGATTTCAAAGATTAAGATTATTTTGATAACATTATTTACAGATTTAAAAGATGTGGTTATCACAAGTCAGTTGAGGGGGAAAACTACTGCATAAAATAACTTGGAATAAATATTTTGCATCAGTTTGGATTGTCTTGTGTAAGAACTATATTTACTTTAAAATTAGATGAGTGGATTTAGAGGTCTGAGGAAAATCTGAATTCAGACACACCTGTTTCTCCTTTTAGCAGATACGTTTTTGATGCAGAAAAACATGTTCAATAAACTACCAGTAATAAAACCAGAAAAAATTATTAAGGACTCCAAAGGGCCTTTAGGGCTTCCCTGGTGACTCAGATGGTAAAGAATCCGCCTGCCAATGCAGGAGACCCAGGTTTGATCCCCGGATGGGGAAGATCCCCTGGAGAAGGAAATGACAACCCACTCTAGTATTCTTGTCTGGACAATTCCATGTACAGAGGAGCCTGGCGGGCTAGAGTCCATGGGGTTGCAAAGAATCAGACATGACTGAGCGACTAACACTTTCACAAAGGGCCTTCATGTGGATTATTTCTATCGACTGAACTGAACTGAACCGAACCGAACCGAGTCTCTGAAACCCCACAGAACACCCGTGAGAGGACAAGAGTAAAAGAAGCAGATGACTTCTTTGTATTATTATAAAAATACTTTGACCCTGCAGGCCCTTTGAAAGGGGTCTTAAGGATCTCCCAGAGTTCCCTGGATCACACTTTGAAAACTGCTGCTGTACAACAGCCCTTGGTAAATATACCACACTTTACATGTTCAGTTGAAGATAGATAGTTTCCTGTTTGGGGTTGTTAGAAATAATTTTGC
Organism: Bos grunniens; assembly: GCF_055505025.1. NCBI lineage: Eukaryota > Metazoa > Chordata > Mammalia > Artiodactyla > Bovidae > Bos > Bos grunniens. Next base: position 142,679,542 of record NC_141194.1, read on the forward strand.
TATAAACAATTTAGTACATGCCTTTTTTCAAATAAAAAATATATATATATATATTTACTTTTTAAAGCCACACCCTATGACATGTGGAACCTTAGTTCCCTGACCAGGGATTGACCTGTGCCCCCTGCATGCAGCACAGAGTCTTAACCACTGGACCACCAGGGAAGTCCCAGTACATACTTCTTGATGCATATTTGTTCACCTTTCTGTTGGAGAAACATCTAGGAGAGGAAATGTAGGGCCATATAGAATGTAAGTGGAACCATGGAAAATACTTACATGATTAAAAAACAAAATTAAATTTACAAAAACAAATTTTTTCTTCATCCATCTTTTTTCCCTCCTAACTTGGGAAACAACTGTTGTCCTGATGCTCTCCAGCCTGCCCACTGTGTCCGCTGAGACCCCCACACTATTAAACCTGGGTTTCCCTGCATCTTTAATGTCTCTCCTTCCTGCCTTCCTCTCCACGATCTACCAGAAACCACCAACTCCTTTTTATTTTTTGGCTGCACTGTGCAGCATGGGAGATCCCAGTTCCCCGACCAGGGATGGAACCCATGCCCCCTGCATTGGAAGTGCAGAGTCTTTACCACTGGACTTCCAAGGAAGAAGTCCAAGAGAGTATTTAAAGCCATGATATTTGGTGAGGTCACCAAAGGAGAGAGTGTATATAGAAAAGAGAAGAAGTCCAAATCTGAACCTCAGGGCTCTACAATGTTTAAAAAAAAGAGATAGAGAGAGAGATAAGGAAGTGAGATAAGGAAGAATCAGCAAAAGAAACTCAGAAAGAGTGGCATCCAAGGTAGAAGGAAAACCAGGCAGAACAAGTGCCCTATGAAGCTGTAAGAATTAAAAGAATGATTTATATAAGCTCTTAGCACAGTGTCAGTCACACTCTAAACCTGAGGAAATGGTAGCTATGATGATGAATGAAAATTCATGTATTAAAGGCTTATCTGTTGCTCCTTCTGGCCACCAAAAATAAAATACTGGCTCTTAAATAAATAATAAAAATCTAAGGTGAGAAGCCTGAGGTCTCACTTGAATCAAATGTAAATTTGTATGAGGGTCTGAACCTAAACACTGCTGCTGCTGCTGCTGCTAAGTCGCTTCAGTCGTGTCCGACTCTGTGCGACCCCAGAGACGGCAGCTCAACCCGACCCTGGGATTCTCCAGGCAAGAACACTGGAGTGGGTTGCCATTTCCTTCTCCAATGCATGAAAGTGAAAAGTGAAAGTGAAGTCACTCAGTCGTGTCCGACTCTTCGCGACCCCATGGACTGCATGCAGCCCACCAGGCTCCTCCATCCATGGGATTCTCCAGGCAAGAGTACTGCCAAGAAACAACTGTTGTTTAGTCGCTAACACGACTCCGTGCGACCCCAGGGACTGCAGTCTGCCAGGCTCCGCTGTCCATGGGATTTTCCAGGCAAGAATACTGGAGTGGTTTGTCATTTCCTTCTCCAAGGGATCTTCCCCACGCAGGGATCCAACCCTCATCTCCTGTATTGGCAGGCGTGTTCTCTGCCACTTAACCACCAGGGTAGTCCCGCAGAGAAGCAGGTGTGGGTGAAAATCCCACTGGCCCTCCCTGGTTGGGCGTTCCCCGCCCCCGCCCCCGCCCCTGCCCCCGCCCCTTCGCGTGCTCCCTCCCTAGCCGAGGACCGAAGTCCCTTGCGCTGGAACATGACGTCTCCCCCGCCCTCTTTGGAGACAGCCCCGCCCCCTTGCTCCTCCCGCCTTCGGAAGGGTTTCTCCCTTGGCATTTATCGTGGACCGTCTGCCTCACCCATGACACAAGGTGCCCCTGGCACACTAACAGGCTCCTGAGGAACCCAGTTACGGAACTGAAGCAAAGCAAATTCCATTTCGCACGAACAAGCGCGTGGGAACAAGCGTTTCCCACGGTCTAACGGGAGCGTGGGCAGAGAGGAACCGCCAGAGGGCGTTGGTTGGCGCACAGCGTGACCTACCCAAGCCCCGCCCCCGGCGGCGCCTTCTAAACACGTCCTTCCGCTCACTTCCTCCTCTTTTCTCTTCTCCGCCATCCTATGTGCGGTTGAGTTCTTTCCTCACCATGGTAAGTCCATCCGTTGCCATCGATTCTGGGGTGGCTTTCCGAGACCTGAGATCTCTGCTAGCTCCCCGGCGCCGCGGGCTGCGTCGAGGTGCGGGACACTTTTTAAGGCCTTTTCCAGGGGAGAAGGGAGTTTGGCTTCGGCTCCAGCCTGAGGGCCTGGCGGGAAGCGAGCGAGCTAGCACCTAGGGAAGGGCGGGCTGTGCCGGCCCCGCAAGGTCCGAGAGGGCCCTCTCTGTTCCAGGCCGCTACTCAGGCGGGCGGGGATTCCCGTTTTTCCCAGAGCGAACTGTGTTTCTGGGGCAAGAAGTCGAAGGGGCATCCCAGAAACTGGCCCGACTTCGGGATGTTGTCAGTGACACGCGGGATGTTTCGGTCATCGAAAAGGGAAGGTGGACTGCTGGTTTTCGAAGACTTATTAACTTGGGGGCCAGAATCCTTCGACTTGATGAGATTATAGGACTTTTTAGCCCTTTGTTCGGGAATTTGAACGTTACCCCGTTTAAACTCATGGGACAAGGGGTGATGCGGCGTGAATCTGTGTGTCATTCGGGCGCTTTTCGTAAAATGCTAGCTGCGTGCGGATTTTTCCTGTGGGAAAAACTGGGTTTTTCCTGTGATAGTACCCTGGAAAATTTTAACTGTATATGCTTTTAGGTGTGGAGAGGATCGGTATCTGGTGTTATACAGTTTTATTAACAGAAATTTACAGTTGCTGCTATGAGCTGGGAGAGAGGAGTGTAGTCTTTTCCTTTGTAATAACGCCTGTTATGCAAGGGTGTGTTGGGCCACATCGGGCAGACAAACAGCACTCAGGACATTTCTCTGGACTCTACTGCACACCGGGGAGGGAAGTGTTTGGATTAGATGACCAATAGAGAAGGAAATGGCAACCCACTCCAGTATCCTTGCCTGGAAAATCTCATGGACAGAGGAGCCTGGTGGGCTGCAGTCCATGGGGTCGCAAAGAGTCGGACACGACTGAGCGACTAACTAGATGACCCAAGTTCTTTATGAAAGCCAAAAAACAGCGGGAACTTGGGAAAGTGACATTTTAAGTAGAGTTAGATTTAATACCAAGATGGTCGGTGAGCTGGAACAGATCTGCCAAATGTTAGGGACTTTGTGTAAGGTGTTTTTTCTCTTTTTGAATGCACCGCATGGCTTGCGTGAATCTTAGTTCCCGACCGGGGATCGAAGCTGGCCCCTTGCGGTGTAAGCACAGATTCCCTAACCACTGGCCCGCCAGGGGATTCCCAGTACCCGGTGTACAAAACAGTGCACTAAAGCTGGTTGACTTGCAAGTTGTTCGTGAAAACCATGTGCTCTAGTCCCAGTCTTCAGTGATTGTGGTCCCCTCAGTCCTAGGGTGACAGCAGGGAAGACTGGAACACACCCTGGCCTTGTATCTGCCTCGGGAGAAGTGAGGAACAAAGCAAGGGGCAGTGATGGGTTTAGCATTGAGAGGGTTTTGGGCATGTGTTAAGCATTTGAGTATTTGTTGGATTTAGAGAGTTCCTAATTTTTGAATAAGTTCCGGTATTTCTGTTAAATTAATTGCATTTCCTTCCCAGTCTTCTCACAAGACTTTCAGGATCAAGCGATTCCTGGCCAAGAAACAAAAGCAGAATCGTCCCATTCCTCAATGGATTCGAATGAAAACTGGCAATAAAATCAGGTAAGGACACACTCCCCCACCCATGTGTTTTGTTAAATTTAGGATTACTTTGGGTGCACAGTTGAAAGTTACATGCAGTTTTATTAATCTTGTGCCACCATTCTGCAATTCTTTTTTTTTTTTTTTTAATGTGGTTCTGGGTTTCTGAACAGCAGCCAGTCCACAGCTGGGCTTAGGGGCAGACACTCCTCCAATATTTGTAAATTCCCTGGTTCCTTTCCCTCTGAACCAGAGCATAAGGTGGCTCTCTCATTACACATCCCAGTGAGAAGATCAGAAAGTGTTTATTTTTTCTGAAGATTGAAAGATTTGCTTTCCCCCACAGAATTGAACTGATGGTTTTAAGAGAAAGACATTACTAGAATTTCTCCAAAGAACCTCTAAGGTCATCTAGGTTAACTCTAGACAAAGCTGGATATCAGACTCTTTCAACCAAAGTATTTTCAAAGCATTTTTAAGCTGACACTGTAGGGTGGGCCTAGCAAGTGAGTCCTTGCCAAGATAAACACTGAAGCCCATGAGTGCAAGATTGTGAAGCTAGTGTAGAAGTCTGATTTGGTTGTATGGCAAATAGATGTGAAGACCAAGGTTGAGATGTGAATTGTCAGGGCTAAAAATGAAGGCCCATTTCCTTAGTTTATACAGCCAGTTAGACACTGGGAAATCGCCACCCACTGTAGCTTTATAGGCCAATTAATTGCAACCTTTGGTTTACTGTATCCCATCCAGTGATGGTAGGACCTGCCTTTGTAGTTGTGAGAAATGAAAGAAATGTATGTAAAGCTCAGTGCATAGCTCAGTAGGGGTTGCCTGCAATTATCAGACACTGGTCTTTTGCTCTGTGGTCTAACTTTTAAAATGCAGTGAAAGCAGGTTGCAATTACAGTGCTTTCTTTTGTGGAAGTATTGACATTATCCTGCTGAAAGAAAATCTGTGTTGATCGTTTTTTGATTTTGCCATTTATGGGGGTAAAATCATGACAGATTGACATGAACAGTTGATGGCCTTTGAAGTGACTGAGGATATTAATGTATTAACGTTGTGCAAGAGCTTTTATGTACATGTAACCCATTATGTAGAATGACTGGTTTGATCTAGTTTAGTACTTGGGGTTATATATCTCCGTCTGGGTCTGCTCCAGGTCTGTTGAATCAAAAGTAAGTGAGCTTCTCTACTACTTACTCCCAGTAAAGAACGAGTGTGTTTTCCTTAGCCTGGAGTCATTTTGAGAGGTAAAAAATTGATTTGACTAGTTCTTTAACACATCTAGCAAATCATTTTTTACTCTCCAAAAAGAACTCCAAACTTGCTAAAGAAGGGAAAATGGAACCCTTTGCTTTCAAAGACTTTTTTATGGTACTTTTAAGGCAAAGTTTATGGTGAGTAAGAGCAACTAATTTGAGGTCAGACTGCCTTTGTAACTTGGTATTTCCTTCTGTGTAGGTACAACTCCAAGAGAAGACATTGGAGAAGAACCAAGCTGGGTCTATAAGAAGCAAGCTGGGTCTATGAGAAGTGGTCTTAACATGTGTGGCACACATGTTAAGACCACTTTTTTAAGCAGCCAGATCACAATGAAAACATCACTACTGTAATGCTTGGCCCATGATGTTATTTCCTCACTATCAGTCTGAGACCCAGCAATAAATATAAAACGTTGGAATTGTTATTGTATTATATGGTTTGTGATGACGTACTGAATAAATACTGTCAGTTAGGACATGGGCCTGTCCAAGGATAGAAATGTTCTCTAGCTACCAAGTACTTAGAAGTACAGCTTGTAAAATAGGAACTGGCTTTTAAAAATTTTGTTGTCTTATTGTTCCCTATAACTAGCAGCTCTTACACCTACTGTTATAGGAAGTACACGTATGTGTCATCCTTGAACCTGAAGGCAGCACCTTTTTAAAATAAACCGTGGGGGGAGGGGTGCTTGCCACAAGACATGCAGGATCTTAGTTCCCCAACCAGGGATTGAACCCACTTGGCTGCCAGGAAAGTCCCATAAAAAGCATGTTTATATGCTATTCTATGATGTGGACCAGGGTTTGGCAAACTGATCTGCCTGTTTTTGTATGGTCTGTGAACTAAAGTTATGCATTTTTAAATGGTTGAAAAAATCAAATGTTTTTGACATTTAATAAATTCAAGTTTACCTACCAGGCATTATTCCTAGGTACTTGGGATTAACCAATGGATGGATAGACAAATGTATGTTAGGCTAGTAATAGGCCAATATATGGGCCATAGCTACTGTCTGGGAAAGATGCATGCTCAATTACTCAGTCGCGTCTGACTCTTTGGACCCCAGGTGCCTCTGTCCCTGGGATTTTGCAGGCAAGAATAATAGACAGGGTTGCCATTTCCCACTCCAGGGGATCTTCCCCACCCAAGAATCAAATCTCCTGCATTGGCAGGCAGATTCTTTAATCACTGGAGGGAGCTAAAATGCCCTAGTTACCTGTGGAGTTAGGCTGGGACTGCAGCAGGGCAAGGGGGATCCTGTTGGTGTTATCTGCCTACCCAGTTTGTACAGATCCTGTGCTGGAGCAAGCCAAGAAAGCAAGTGACAGGAGCTGTCAGTGCAGCAAGTGGGGGCAGTGGCCACACACAGCCAAGGGGTCCCTGACTTGGGACCACACTAGGAGGCACATGACCACAAGGACCACTGTGCTCACCAGAAGTTTTAGCTGCTACTGTTAAGTCGCTTCAGTCGTGTCCAACTCTGTGCAACCCCATAGACGGCAGCCCACCGAGCTCCCCCGTCCCTGGGATTCTCCAGGCAAGAACACTGGAGTGGTTTGCCATTTCCTTCTCCAATGTGTGAAAGTGAGGTCGCTCAGTTGTATCCGACGCGACCCCATGGACTGCAGCCTATCAGGCTCCTCCGCCCATGGGATTTTCCAGGCAAGAGTACTGGAGTGGGGTGCCATTGCCTTCTCTGAGAAGTTTTAGAGTGGCTGCCAAATAACCAGCCTAGGAACATGGGCGCTACCGACAGATCTTAGAAGCACATTTTCTAGTTGATGAATCCTAGGTTTCAAATATTTCTTCTTAGTGCATCAGTCGTTGCTTTATATTCAAAGACAGCTGCCACTGTGTGAACAGCAAGGAGAGGAACTTGATAACAATTGACAGTCATGTGATGGAAATTACTAACCATTTGGGCTTCTCTGGTGGCTCAGAGGTTAAAGCATCCCCCTGCAATGCGGGAGATCTGGGTTGGGAAGATCCCTTGGAGAAAGAAATGGCAACCCATTCCAGTATTCTTGCCTGGAGAATCCCGTGGAGGGAGGAGTCTGGTAGGTTACAGTTCATGGGGTTGCAGAGTCAGACACAACTGAGCTACTTCACTTTCACTTTGGAGTCTTAGGGATACCTCAGCCTTACCAATCAGAGTAGGTGGGAATTCCTGAAGCCCAGGGAATCTGTGAAAAAGCTAAGGTCACATGGCAAAGGGAGCTTTCTCTACAGACCTTAAAAAGGAGGGTTAAAGTTGAAAGAGAAAATGATAGACATTTTGGATAGGTTGGTTGGCCGAGTAAAAGGGGTTTGTTTCTTTTGAGCCTAGGGTTGGACAGGTCCTGGATCCAGTGGCTCCACACCACCTTGTTTAGTCATACCAGGCTCTACGACCCCATGGACTGCAGTGCCAGGCTCCCAGTATTTGTTCTCTCCATGGACCAGATCCCTTACTTCCTGAAGGGAGGAATAGGAGCTTTGAGACGTGTAGGACTTAACATTTACTTTTAAGAGGTGCAGTGTAAGATCAGGTTTTGAAAGACAGTCAACCCTGTGGTGACCTAAGAAGCAGGCAGCAGCAGAGTCGTGGCCAAAAGTTGGCAGTCTGGAGGAACAGGACTACAGAGTCTGCATTCCAGTTCTGTTGGTGCACCAGCTGTGAGCCTCAGTGTCATCTGCAACATGGGGCCAATGGGACCTCCCTCAAAGGGCTTTGAGGATGAAGTAAATAATGCACAGAAGCAGTTGATTCAATGACTAGGGAAAGGGAGAATAAAGGGGAGCAGAACTAAAACTTTTGGTGTGGGCTGTACTCATGGTCAGTCACTCAGTCTGACTCTTTTGGGACCCCATGAACTGTAGCCCACCAGGCTTCTCTGTTCATGGGATTTCCCAGGCAAGAATACTGCAGTGGGTTGTCATTCCCTACTCCAGGGGATCTTCTGACCCAGAGATCAAACCTGTGTCTCCTGCTTTAGCAGGTGGATTCTTTACCACAGAGTCACCTGGGAAGCCTGGATAAAGCAAAAATAAGACACAGGGACTGAAGATGGTGGGAAGGGGCAGGTTGGCATGGGGGAATCAGGCAGAGCTGGTGTGGAATTGATGCTGTATATCAGCCTTTAGATACAGACCCGTTCCCTTCTATTTCCAGGATTTGCATTTGGAGTAGAGTAATCCCTTGAGGACTTGGAAAGAAAGGAATAGGGTGACTAAAGAGCTAAAATCCTGGGCCTTACACTTGCCTCTAGTTGAATCCCAGCTCTGTTCCTGAACCAGAGATCCACTGGAGAAGGGATAGGCTACCCACTCCAGTACTCTTGGGCTTCCTTTGTGGCTCAGCTGGTAAAGAATCTGCCTGCAATTCAGGAGACTTGGGTTGGGAAAATCCCCTGTAGAAGGGAAAGGCTACCCACTCCAGTATTCTGACCTGGAGAATTCCATGGACTGTAAAGTCCATGGGATCCCAAAGAGTCAGACATGACTGAGCAACTTGCACTTTAAGGATTGAATGGTAATGTCTGTAAAGGATCAGTTCTACCAGATAATCCTCCCATTTTACAGATTAAAAAAAGTGAAACAGTTCTCAAAATTTTCCCTGGCAGTCTAGTGTTAGGACTTGATGTTTTCATTGTGGCGACCAGGGTTAAAAAAAAAAAGAAAAGTTACACAATCCTCATTCCTGCTAACAGCCACTAACAGTTTGAGTAACTTATGGCAGGTGACTGCTCTCAGCAGGAATGTCAATGAGAACCAGGTTGAACAGGGAATTGATTTTTCTTGAAAAGAGCAGGGTGAAATATTAACCATTTACACTTCCCTGAGAGTATTTTAGCCCAGAGAAGCAAACATGAAGCCCATGCTTATGTAAAATGAGTATTTGAGGAGCCAGAAGCAAGTACGACCTGCTGGGTATTGCAGTCGAGAGCATGCCGTGAGTCTATGCCTGTGCATGTCACATATGCCCATCTGGGAATGCAGGGAGGGAAGGTGGCAGACCCTCAGAAAACCAATTGATCCTTCTTCATTGGGAGCAACTTTCCCCCTCAGGGGACGTTTGGCACTGTCTGGAGACATTTGGTTGCAAAATATGGGGGGAGGGGAGGTGCCAGTGGCAGCTAGAGGATGTTTAGCCAAGGATTCTGCAGAGTCGGACACGACTGAGGTGACTTAGCATGCACACATGTTGCTAAACATCCTTACATCCATAGGATAATCCTCTACAACAGAGAAGTATGTGTGTGTATACATGTGTGTTCACGCGCACTCAGTCGTGTCTGACTCTTTGAACCCCATGGACTGTAGCTTGCCAGGTTCCTTAGTCCATGGAATTTTCCAGGCAAGAATACTGGACTGGAGTGGGTTGCCATTTCCTTCTCCAGGGGATCTTCCCCACCCAGGGATCGAACTGCGTCTCCTACATTGGCAGACGGTCTCTTTACCACTCTACCACCTGGGAAGCCCACAACAAAGAATTATCTGGCTGAAGATGTCAATAGTGCCGAAATTGAGAAACCGTGGTTTAATAGCACTGCAGCCAGCCAGAGTCAGCTTCTTGAGACAGATGTGCTGGGATCACCACTCCCCCCTCCAACCCTTCACACTACTCTTGGGAAAAATCTCACTCTTAACATGGCCCCAAAGGAGTAGGGGTGGCTCCCACCCTCTCTTCACTCAAAGTTGGATCCAGCCGCACCGGCCTCTGGGTCACTCAAAGCACAGCTCCACCCAACCTCAGCCTTCCCACTGTTATTCCCTTGACTTGGAACATTCTCCCCCTTCACCCGGTGAACTCCCATTCATCCTTCAGATCTCAAGCTACTTTGCACCTTCGGGCGGTGACCTTCCCTCACTGCCCCTCTCCCCTCAATCTACTCAGGTCCTGCTGCTTAGTACCTCTTAAATCACCCCTTGACTTTCTGTCCCGATTGTAACTGTAAAGGTCTATATGTGGTTAATTGATGTCTGTCTCCCTCACTTGACTGAGCTCTACAAGGATAGGTCAGTCTTGCTCATTGCTGATTGCTTTTATGTACCAGCATCTGGCATAACAGAGCTGCCCAATAGATATATTTGTTGAGTGAGGAAAGCAGGCACTCAGTAAATTTGTTGAATGAATGAGGAAAGGGACACATACAGGAGTAAGAGCAGTACAAAATGTGTGCCTTGACGTGTGTTTACAAGGAGTGAAGGACGGATGACTTGCCTGGGGAGCTGGGAAGGCCTCACCCAGGTTCGCAAAGAGGCCAGTGGTGTGTGTGCACGTGCATGCATGGTAGCTAGGCAACTGGGGTTTAAGGTGCTAGGGGACGAATTGGAGACTCAGGCACATCGTGAAAGCTCAGGCGTAACTAGTAGGGAAAGGTGAGAACTTCCCAGCACTCACCCTCTGTTGGGGTACCTTGTCACCACACACTGCGGGGCCGACGCCTGCCCTTGAATTCTGGTCACTGACGAGGCCACCTAGAAGCAGCAGGACAGGACTCACCTGATCCTAAATGGAACTGTGTTCTCCGGACCAATTTGAATAATTTAGATTCCAGCAGAGCTGATAATACAGATATTTTAGAAATGTTTCATAAAGACAAAGATACCTATCTTTGAGTGAGAGAAATGATAGAAAAAACGCACCAAAAAAGCCAACACCAACAGCACAGGCCAGGCCAGAGGCATTTTCTAGAAGAAGCAAAGAAAAAGAAAGTTAACAACTCTCTCCTCTTAACAAAACACCAAAACTCCCACTACTATCAATACTGGAATTACAGGCCATTTAAAAAAAATTCTCTTGAAATACAACATATACACAGAAAAGTGCCCTTTCCCTAAGCGTGTACCTCGAATTTTCACAGCGTGAATCCAGTTGTGTCACCACCACCCAAACTGTTTAAGTTTGCTCTTTTCTGTGAGTATTTTCAGAGGCTTCCAAGAATACTGAGACATGGGAAAGATGACATGTCAAGGACACCAGGGATAACCCTGAAACATAAATCTCTGAGCTGTGGGATTTGAAAAAGACATACCTTTTTGACCTGAGACCAAATTCTTTGCTTTGGGTTGTACGGAGTTCAAGCTAGAGTCTAATGTTTCCTCTCTCCAGACACTCAGGGACGAGTCCCAGGTTCTTATCTGGAGCTGCTTGTTCTGCAGGAGCCTTTGTAGCTGCCTTACACACACCCTGGCACCTCTTTCTGAGAGTTCTCTGAGTCACTTATTTGGGTGGGTTCCAAACAGCAAAGGGTAGAGGTAACTTTTTCTGTTGTTATCAATTCATTATTGTGGTTGTAATAAAAAATTTTTGTGTAATTTTTGGTCACACTGTACAGCATGCAGACTCTTAGTTCCTGGTCCAGAGATCAAACCTGAACCCCTTGCAGTGGAAGCATGGAGTCTTAACCACTGGACTGCCAAGGAAGTTGCTGGAATAAAAAATGTTTAAAAAAGAAAATAACTGTAGGGGAAACTGAATGCAAGGTATATAGGAACTTCCTGTAATATTTTTGCAACTTTTCTATAAACCTAAAACTATTTGAAAATGGACCATTGATTTTAAAATAAAATGGCCAGCCATACACCTAAACCTAGGGGTGAAACTGACTGATTAAGCATGCGTTTGAAAGCGCTCAAGGAGACATGCTGATGGGCGAGTGAGTCCCTGGTATGTTTATAAATCACCAAAGGCTGTCGAGCTCCACCAATGATGTCTACATCATAAACAACTACCTTAAGGCGGTGACTACTCGAGTTAGTTCCCCATTTGTTGGCAGAGGAAACATACTGTTTGCTGTTTTTTTTTTTTCATAACCCTCTGGGTTGTGCTTTGGTTAATTGCATGGAGACTGCAGAGTGACAGGGAAAGCTCACAAAGCATTGCAGCTGGGCAGGTCTGGGTTTATATCATGTACCTTTCATTCACTACTTTAGGGGAGTTACTTAAGCTCCCTGAGCATGTATAAAATAGAAGTGAGTAAGTGTCTAGTCTATTGCCAGGACTTAGTAAATGGTAGCAATCATGTTCGGAGAAGGCAATGGCACCCCACTCCAATACTCCTGCCTGGAAAATCCCATGGACAGAGGAACCTGGTAGGCTGCAGTCCATGGGGTCGCTGAGGGTCGGACATGACTGAGTGACTTAACTTTCACTTTTCACTTTCATGCATTGGAGAAGGAAATGGCAACCCACTCCATTGTTCTTGTCTGGAGAATCCCAGGGACGGGGAGCCTGGTGGGCTGCCATCTATGGGGTCGCACAGAGTCAGACACGACTGAAGTGACTTAGCAGCAGCAGCAGCAGCAATCATGTTTCAGAGTTTCTGGTGTAAGTATTAGTTGCTCAGTCATGTCCTACTCTTTGCGATCTCATGGACTGTAGCCCACCAGGCTCCTCTGTCCATGGAATTCTTCAGGCAAGATACTGGAGTGGGTAGCTATTCCTTTCTCCAGGGGATCTTCCTGACCCAGGGATTGAACCCGGGTCTCCCTCATTGCAGGCAGAAGCCCCTCCTGGTATAAACCTTTAACCAATATTTTTTCTTCTTTTTTTCTTTTTCGTTCCTTCCTCCCTTCCATCCATCCTTCCTTGTTTCTATCCTTCCTCCCTGCCCCCCTCCTTCCTCTTTTATTTTTTGACCAGATTGGGGAGGGGATGGACAATATCTGTTTCAGCAGAAAATAACAGAAAGCTGACACTGGTGTAGACGTTCAGGTGCAAACTGAAAACTGAAAGTGAATGGATAAAAAATAAGCTGCTATAAGACTTGTTAAATTAGGGAGAAAGTTGAAGTCTGGAGCCCAGTGCTAAGAAAACAGTAAACAGTCCCAAGAAGGTGAGGATGTTCATCTCCAAATAGGAACAGGGAAGAATAACCTTCATTCATTTAACAAATATTTATAGAACATTTACATGTGCCAAAGAGTGTGCCAGCTGCTGGGGTTACAGTGGTGAATAAGTGACACGTGGACGCTCCTGAGGGATCTCATAGTCTAGTCCAGTGGCCACACATATACCCTTACAAGTTTATTGATTTAATACTTATGTGTGATTCATGCTTGTGTTTTTTTTTATAATAAGTGCATTTTAAAAATGAATGTCATAACCCACTAATAAGTTGCATCTGCAGTTTGAAAAACACTGATGTGAACTGGGAAGTAGACACATATACAGTGTTATAAGTGCAATGATAGAGAAGTATTCCTCAGGGTCAAGGGAAGTATTCTGAACTCACATATTTTTAAAAAGTTTGGTTAAGGCCGATGCCAAAACAGTATATGTCCCTAGTGTGAGATACATTTTTGCATCTTGAAATCACCAAAGTGACCCTCATATGTTTGTAATATGCATACACATATATTTAGCATGTAATTTGGGGACCCCAGAATGGCAACATTTTATACAAACAAAAGCTTTGTGTTTTAAAAGACACCTTTTCACTCACATTTTGAAAAACACTAGAGATAGTATGTTTTTCCATTATCAATTGTCGGGTAACAAACTATCCCCAAACAGTGACCTAAAAGCAACATTTTGTTTCTGTAATCATTTTTACTTTGTGGGTTGGGAGCTGGGAAGTGTACTCCCAAGCTGGCTTTTACACTCACATGTTGGCTGCCTGGGTGTGTTGCTTGGCCTTTCTCTCCACATGGCATCTGAGCCACCAGGCCTCTCTGTGTGGCTTGGGCTTCTCACAGTGTGGTGATCTCAAGGTAGTCAATTGCTGAGGTTGCAGCTGGCTTGACTGAGTGTTCCAGGAGACAGGAACAGGAGCTGTTGCCAGTCTCCAAGGACCCAGAAACTGACAGGAGGACCAGCTTCCCGGCTTCTGACCCACACAGTCACACGGGACCCTGTGCTTAGTTTGCTGCTCTGCTTTTGTGATCTTGAAATTCTTAATACATTTTTTGGTGGGATCTCTCATGTTCAGTGTGGGCTCTGCCCAGTATATCTCTCTGGCTGTATTTTATTGGTCTAAGCATGGAGCCTACCTGAACTCAAGGGAGGGGGATAGAGACCCCACCTGTCATTGGGAAGAGTATCACAGAACTCATATTTGTCTTTACTCAGTCACAGCATGGCAGGAGAGAGAGCACGGGAATACTGGAATCAAGAAATCTGAGGGCTTTCCCTGGTGGCCCAGGGGTTAAGAATCTGCCTTGCAATGCAAGGGACACTGGTTTGATTCCTGGCTGGGAAGGTCCCACATGCCTTGCAGCAACTAAACCCATAAATCACAACCACTGAACCAGCACTCTAGAGCCCAAGAGCTGCAATTACTGAGACCATGCACTGCAACTACTGAAGCCTAAAACCCTAAAGCTCCACAACTAGAGAAAGCCCATGTGTGGCAATGAAGACCCACCACAGCTTAAAAAATTTAATAAATAAATCTTAAAAAAAAAAAAGAAATCTGAGGCCTAGTCCCAGTTTTACAGCTACAACGAGCCTGTTACTGACAAACCATGTCACCTTGAGGACTTCAGTTTTCTGCCACTCAACATGAGGAAGTTGGTTCGAGAATCATGAACCTCTAAGGCCACATTTGTGACTCTCTAAATGTATATCTGATTCATTAGAAAAAGTGTTTCCACAGTGCTCACCAAAGGGAGCATGGGAACAGAAGAGAAATGAGCTCCAAAGGGAAAAAAAAGCCTGCAGATCTAAATTCAAGCCTCCAGCCCCAACTTGTTCATTCTGCAAATACCTAATACAGAAGCAGACACAGGGTGCTGGGTGCTGGGCTGCAGTGGTGAGCCGTATCAACAGGTCCCCATCTTCACAGGCTAACGGTCTGCAGGGGCGGGCAAGTGTCCCGACCGCCAGGGACCCTGATGCTAAGTGCTGTGGTGAGGAAGGCACTGGGTCCTTGGGAACCTATCCTGCACATGGGAGGGAAGGAGGGGCTGAGGAAGAGCAAGCTGAGCCCCCAAGGCCAAAGAGGAATTAGATCTGGTGGGTGGAGTGTGGTGTGTTCATATCCTACACAGAGGAGACAGATGGTGAAAAGGCCCAGTCACGAGGAGAACTATTTTAGGGACTTGAAAGTCACTCTGTGTGGCAGAAGTATGCAAAGGGGACATCCTTGGGGGTGGTGGGAGAGGGTGCCAAGAGGAAGTAGTGATGAACGAGGAAGCTGGAGAAGAAGTAGAGGCCAGATTACTAGGAGACCTGACACCTTGAGAGACAGATTGGATTGCATCTTGAGGCCCAGAAAAACACTGAAGGGATTGAAACTTGACAGACGCCTATCTGGTTTGGGTTTAAGAAACCACTGAGGTTAGTGTGTGGAGTGCTGAGATCAGACTGGCTGGGGATGGGGCAGGATTGGCTAGAAGTAGACTAGTGAGAGGCTGTGGTTTGTCATCTGGGTGAAAAAGGATGGTGACCAGCATTAGGGCAGAGGCAGTGGAGACAGAGTTACATGGGCAGAGGAGAGATTTCCTTGAATCAACAAGACTTGTGACTGAGTATAAGTGGAAGAGGAAGGGGGAGGTGGCAAGGATGACACCCAAATTTCTGGCTTAAGAAGGTGGATGGTAGTGTCATTTGCTGAGAGGGAAAGACCATGAGAATACTGTTCTGCTGGGAAAGTAGAGTGAGTAATCAAGCTGGTTCAGTTTGGGGTCTGCATCTAGCTTGGGATGGCTGTAAGCCTTTCAGGTAAAGGTATTCCATAGACAGCTGGAGAGTGAAGATGCGAGTCAAGAGAGAAATGGAGAAAGCTGTTGGGTTTTTTTTTTACCTGAGTGACAGCTTGTTTGAATAATGATATGAAGGGCCCAGAAGGGAAGAAGTAGGAGGACTGAGGGGACTGTATGCAGTCACTGAACCAAAGCTCCCAAGGGCTGAGAAGTGATGAGTCAGAACTCAGGATTTGGGGTTTGTCTTACAGACAAACAGACTCCAGGAATTAAGAGGTCAGACTCCCAAGTCTGGGTTGGAACACTTCATTCTATTACCTTCTGACTGTGACACTTTTGGACAAGTCACTTGCTTTCCTTGAGCCTCAGTTTTCCTTGACTACAAAATGGGGAAATTATGAGAACCTACCTCAGAATTTTGAGCGTGATGATTAAAGGAGATAATGCATGCAATATGTTTGCTGTCAACTAAAAAAAGCCCCCCTCCAAAAGAAAAAAAAACCGTCCCACAATCTAAAATATGTGAATTGTGTTTTATTTGGGGACATTCAGTTCAGTTCAGTTCAGTCGCTCAGTTGTGTCCAACTCTTTGCGACCCCGTGAATCGCAGCACGCCAGGCCTCCCTGTCCATCACCAACTCCCAGAGTTCACCCAGACTCACATCCATCGAGTCAGTGATGCCATCCAGCCATCTCATCCTCTGTCGTCCCCTTCTCCTCCTGCCCCCAATCCCTCCCAGCATCAGACTCTTCCAATGAGTCAACTCTTCGCATGAGGTGGCCAAAGTACTGGAGTTTCAGCTTTAGCATCATTCCTCCCAAAGAAATCCCAGGGCTGATCTCCTTCAGAATGGACTGGTTGGATCTCCTTGCAGTCCAAGGGACTCTCAAGAGTCTTCTCCAACACCACAGTTCCCAAGCATCAATTCTTCGGCACTCAGCTTTCTTCACAGTCCAACTCTCACACCCATACCTGACCACTGGAAAAACTGAAAACTATAGCCCAGGAGACAGACTCTCAGAGAGCTCTGAGGAAATGTTTCAGAGAAATAAGGGAGGAGCCAGGATATATAGGAGAAAAAATGGGGGGAAATGTAGTCAAACAGGAAAAGATTACTGCTAATCACACAAAAACATCTCAAGTTAATGATTTTAGTGCTTTTCTCTGTATGGGAAAACGTGGGTGTGGGCTATAGAAGTCATTTCTTAGATATGCCTCTTAACTATCTAGGGCCAGTATCCAGTTTCTCTCTCTCCAGAATTCTCCTTGGGGTGCGCCGTCAAGGCGTCTTCAGTGGCTGCTGGTTTGATGGCAGGTGACATTTTATTTACTAAAACGGCAGGCAACATTTTTTTTGTCCACATCACTGTAGTGCCTGGCACATAGTTAACACTGCATCAGTGGTAACTGTCATTACTATATCAAAGCACAGGAAGGGAAAAATGAGTGCACATGCAGGTCAGTTCATAGATTTGATTGCAGGAAGTTGAACAAATTCTTTTTAGGTGGTTTCTATCTTTTTGATGAAATAGAAAATGAGGTTACCTACTGGGGGGCTACTTGCTAACATCTCTGCGGGGTAGAAAAGCCACTCATTTGGCATTGACTAGGATACAGGACCAGAGAAGGCAGTGGCACCCCACTCCAGTACTCTTGCCTGAAAAGTCCCATTGATGGAGGAGCCTGGTGCGCTGCAGCCCATGGGGTCGCTAAGAGTCGGACACGACTGAGTAACTTCATTTTCACTTTTCACTTTCATGCATTGGAGAAGGAAATGGCAACCCACTCCAGTGTTCTTGCCTGAAGAATCCCAGGGACGGGGGAGCCTGGTGGGCTGCCGTCTATGGGGTCACACAGAGTCGGACACGACTGAAGCTACTTAGCAGCAGCAGCAGCAGCAGGATACAGGGCAGTCACTATCAACAGAAGGTCAACAGACTACCAGCCACTTAAATCATCAAGACTTGCTTTTATTTTATTTTTTAATAACTTTTTATTTCGTATTGGGATATAGCCAATTAACAATATTGTGATAGTTTCAGATGAACAGCAAAGGGACTCAGCCATACATATACACGTATCCATTTACCTCCAAACTCCCCTCCCAGCCAAGCTGCCACATAACACTGAGCAATTCCCTATACTGTACAGTAGGTCCTTGTTGGGTTGAGGGGAAGTGATAGTTAAGGAGTTTGGGGTGGACATGTACACATTGTTACCAATTAAGACTTGCTTTTAAATTGAAGTGAACATGAAAACAGCAGAATGACTCCTCATTTTGTAGCCTAGTACTAAAACTTGCAGAGTACAGGGAGTTCCATGATGGTCCAGTGGTTAGGGGGCTTCCCAGGTGGTGCTCCTGGTAAAGAAACCACCTGTCAACGTGGGAGACTTAAGACATGCGGGTTCCCTAGGTGGGGAAGATCCCCTGGAAGGGGAAATGGCAACCCACTCCAGTATTCTTGCCTGGAGAATCCCATGGACAGAGGAGCCTGGCGGGCTATGGTCCATAGGATCACCAAGAGTCGGACAAGACTGAAGCGACTTAGCACGCACGCACACCAGTGGTTGGGACTTGGCACTTTCACTGCTGTGGGCTTGAGTTCAGTCCCTGGTTAGGGAACTAAGATCCTGAAACAATGCAGTGTGACCAAAAACTAAAATAAATTTAACTTAGTTATCTTAAAAAAAACATCTTGTAGAGTACATATTCAGAAGTATTTATCTGATTTTTTCCTGATCTAATATTTTTTAATAAGCTTTATTTTTACAATAGTTTTAGATGTACAGAAAAGTTGAGAGGATAGTATAAAGTTCATAGTTTATTCAGATTTTTTTAGTTTTTACCTAATTGCCCTTTTCCGCTCCAAGATCCTATCCAGGACACCACTTGCATATGGTAGTTAGGTCTCATCGTGGACCCCTGTACCAAGGTCACAGGACAAAAATCTCTGGAACTGACCAAGCCCCATAGCAACTGTTGCCATGAGCTTCCGGATCTAAACTGGACAGTTCCCTGAGATCTTTGTCCTATGACCTTGGTACAGGGCTCCACACCTGTGACTTGGATATAGGGCTCCACACTTAGGCTCCTCTTGGCTGTGACAGTGTCTCAGACTCTCCTTGTTTTTGATGACTGTTGTTGAACTCAAGTGTGTGGGCCCAATGCACAGGGAGGCCTAACAACCTGAAACGTCTGAATTTAAAGCAGAACTCCTTGCTTTGCAATAAACCTTTCTCTGCTCCAAACACTGATGCTTTGGTTGGTTTGGCCTCACTGTGTGTCAGGCTCATGAACTTGGGTTCAACAACATGACCTTGACAGGTTGTTGGGTTTTTTAAATATTTATGTATGTGACTATTTTTGGTTGCACACAGGCTCTTTGTTGCTGTGCAAGGATTTCTCTTGTTGCTGAGCATGGGCTATAGAGCTGTGAACAGGCATAGTTGCTCCACGGCATGTGGAATCTTCCCAGACCAGGGATCGAACCCATGTCCCCTGCATTGACATGTGGATTCTTAACCACTGGACCACCAGGGAAATCCCCAACCTTGACAGTTTTGAGGCGTACTGGTCAAATATTTTGTAGGATGCCCTTCTATTGGATTTTGTTTGATGCTTTTCTCATTATGAGACTGGTTATAAGTTTTGGGGAAGGAAGATCACAGAGGTAAAGGGCTGTTCTTATCAGGTCATTTCAAGGGTATGTACTCTCACCGTGATTTATCACTGTTGATATTAACCTTGATCAACTGGCTGAAGCAGTGTTGATCAGGTTTCTCCACGGTACAGTTACTCTATTTCCCCCCTTTCCAACTGTACTCTTTGAAAGGAAGTCAGCACATGCAGTCAGCACTTCTTAAGAAGTGGGGAGTTATGCTCCCTTTCTTTAACTCTTCAAGGGTTGAGTATCTCCATAAATTATCTGAAATTTTTCTGCATGGGAGATTTGTTTCTTTTTCCCTATTTATTTATCCTATCATTTCTTTATATCAAGATGGACTTATGGATGCTTATTTTATACTTATGATATAATCCAATACTCCCCCGGCCCAGAATCAGCCATTTATTCAAGCAAACAAGTAACCTTTTCCTTTTATTGAAGAATGGTATTTAGAAACCACTATCCAGGCATTAGACATGTTCTATCTGAATAAACTTTAATTTGATCACAAATTTATTATCCCAGAGTAACATAGTTGATTTTGGTATGAGTCAAGGTTCACCCAGAGAAGTAGGACCAGTAGGAGATATATGTTAAGGGATTTATTGCAAGAAATTGGCTTCTGCAATTATGAGACCCGAAGAGGCAAACTGGGAATTCCCAGGGCAGGCCTTCAAGAAAGCAGACAGGACTTCACAGGCACCGGCCGTCCACTGGCTGAAGTTGCTATCTAACAGCAGAATTTCTCTTGAGGCTCTGCAACTGATTAAATCAGGCCCATTCAGGTTATCAACAACAATCTCCTTTACTTCAAGTGAGCTAACTATGGACTTTAATTACATCTGGAAAATACCTTGACTGAAACACCTAGATTAGTGTTTGAGTGACTGGGGACTGTAGGCTCGCCAAGTTGACATATCAAAAGACCATCAATCCAGGAGGACCTTATCTGTTGAGTGTGTTCCATAAAGTACATTTTCTGGATGACTGAGAAGTACACCCTGATGAACCCCAGCTTTTAGACTGGTACTTACTTAGGAAGCATCATAAACTTCTCTGCCTTCTTCAGTGGAGATACTAAACAACTTAGTCTGGTTGTAATGACCCAGGGCCCCTATGTGAACGCCGTTTATCACACTGAACTGAGCTTACAGGGATGCTTCAGGCTCTATGAGGCCTGGAAGGAGCCTTATCTCCACGTCTGGGGACTCATTGCTCTAGTTCTTTTAGTTCCTCTGTCAGCTTTCTATTTATATACTTTTTCCTCTTTCCCTTTCTGAAGGCTGCCTCTCCTCACTTCTCTTGCATTAATTCAATAACTCTGTGTGTGTTCTCACTGCTTTCAAATTTAAGAGGATATTTGTCTCTGCTTCTTTCTGTTTGTTTTTTTTTTTAATTATTTTTTAAGTAACAGCTTTATTAAGGTACAATTCACAGACTATACACTTCACTCATTTAAAGTGTAAAGTTCAGTGGTTTTTAGTATATTTACAGATATGTGTAACCATTGCCACAGTCAATTTTAGAACATTTTTGTCACTTTAAAAAGAAATTTCCAGTAGAAAGCCCAGAAACAAACCCACGTACTTATGGTCAATTAATCTATGACAAAGAAAGCAAGAAAATACAATGGGGAAAATACAGTCTCTTCAATAAGTGGTGCTGGGAATAATAGCTACATGCAAACAAATTAAATTAGAACATTCTCTAACATCATATACAAAAAATAAACCCAAAATTTTTTTTTAAAAAATTCAAAATGGATTAAAGACCTAAATGTAAGACCGGATACTTTAAAACTCCTAGAGGAAAACATACACAGAACATTCTTTGACATAAATCACAGCAATACTTTTGGATCTGCCTCCTAGAGTAATGGAAATAAATTAAAAACAAAAATAAACAAATGAGATCCAATTAAACTTAAAAGCTTTTGCATAGCAAAGGAACCCATAAACAAAAAGAAAAGACAACCTATTGACTGGAAGAAAATATTTGCAAATGATGCTACTGACAAGAGATTAATTTCCAAAAAATGTTAACAACTCATATAGTTTAATATAAAAAACAAAACAACGCCAGACTTCCCTGCTGGTCCAGTTAAGACTTCATGCTCCCAATGCAGGACGTCTTGGTTCAGTTCTTGGTCAGGAAACTAGATCCCACATGCAACTAAAGATTCCACATGCTGCTGCAAAGGTCCAAGATGCCAAGTGCCACGACTAAGACCTGGCACAGCCAAATAAATGAATAAAAATATTTAAAAACCCAGCCCAACCAAAAAATGGGCAGAAGACCTAAATAGACATTTCTCCAAAGAAGACATACAGATGACCAACAAGCACATGAAAAGATACTTACTCAATATCACTCAATTTTTACTCTTGCCTGGAAAATCCCATGGACGGAGGAGCCTGGTGGGCTGCAGTCCATGGGGTCGCTAAGAGTCGGACGCGACTGAGCAGCTTCACTTTCACTTTTCACTTTCATGCATTGGAGAAGGAAATGGCAACCCACTCCAGTGTTCTGTCCTGGAGAATCCCAGGGACGGGGGAGCCTGGTGGGCTGCCGTCTATGGGGGCGCACAGAGTCGGACACGACTGAAGCGACTTAGCAGCAGCAAACCAAAACTACAATGAGGTATCACCTCACACCAGTCAGAATGGCCATCATTAAAAAGTCTACAAACACTAAATGCTGGAGAGGGTGTGGAGAAAAGGGAACCTTCCTGCACTCCCTGCACTTCATGCATTCCCTGGTAGGAATGCAAACTGGTGCAGCCACTGTGGAAAACAGTATGGAGGTTCATTAAAAAAGTAAAAATAGAGCTACCATATGATCTTGCAATCCCACTGCTGGGCATACATCCAGAGAAAACTCTAATTTGAATAGATACATGCACCCCAGTGTTCATCGGAGCACTATTTACAATAATAAAGCAATCTAAATGTCCATCAATGGAGGAATGGTTAGAAGTAGTACAGATATATATTGGAAAATTAGCTATAAAAAAGAACTAAATAATGCCATTTGCAGCAACATGACCTAGAGATGATCATATTAAGTATATCAGACAGAGAAAGACAAATATATTGCTTATATGTGGAATCTAAAAAAAGATACAAATGAATTTATTTACAAAACAGAAATAGTCACAGACATAGAAAACAAACCAAAAAGGATTAGGGAAAAAAAAGAGGATTAGATTAAGAGAAATTAGAAGCTTGGGATAAACATATAGACACTACTATATATAAAATAGATAATCAACAAGGACCTACTGTACAGCACAGGGAACTATATCCAGTATCGTGTAATAACCTATAATGGGAAAGAATCCAAATGCAGGATCTCAGTTCCCCAACCAGGAGTTGAATCCTTGCCTCCTATAGTGGAGGTGCAGAGTCTTAACCACTGGGCCCAGGGAAGTCCCAATAAAAAAAAATTTCCTACCCTTTAGCTATCACCCCTCTCCCATCCCTCATCCTCTTCAATGCTAGGCAACCATTAGTCTTCTTTCCAGAATTTGCCTATTCTGGACATTTCATATTAATGGAACTATATAATATGTGGAATTTTGTGACTAGCTTATTTCACTTAGCACATATTTTCAAGGATCATTCATGTTATAGCAAGAATCAATTGTGGTTTAGTCACCAAGTCATGTCAGACTCTTTTTTGACCCCATGGACTGTAGCCTGCCAGGCTCCTTCTCTCCATGGAATTTTCCAGGCAAGAATCCTGGAGTGGGTTGCCATTTCCTTCTCCAGGGAGTCTTCCCAACCCAGGGATCAAAACCATGTCTCCTGCATTGGCAGGCGGATTCTTTACCACTGAGCCACCAGGAAAGCTGGTATGAATCAGTACTTCATCACTTTTCATGGCTGGATAAGATTCCATTGTATGGCTACATCACATTTTGTTTGTCCTTCCCTCTGCTGGTAGAAAACAGCATTGTTTCCATCTTTTGGTTATTATGAATAATACTGCTATGAACATTCACATATGTTTATATTTTAATGTCTCTTGGGTAGATATCTAAGAGTGGAATTGCTCAGTCATATGGTAAATAGGTTCTGGTACAAACTCAATGGACATGAGTTTGAGTAAGCTCCAGGAGTTGGTGATGGACAGGGAAGCCTGGCATGCTGCAATCCATGGGGTCGCAAAGAGTCAGACACAGCTGAGCCACTTGAACTGACTGAAATGAACAACGAACAATTTTCCAACACCAGCTGAGTGTTCTACAATGCAACTCATTTCTGACACTACACGTAGACAGCATCAGGTTCCATAGGTCCAAGGTTCAATCCCATAAGACTGTCCCTGGTCCCACCCCTTCAGATGGTTGTCACAACCCCAGACTCTCACCTGTGCTTCTGAGTGACAGGCCACAGATGGGAGCTTCCAACTACCACACCCCTTGGGTTTCACAGGCCAGTTGCAAGTGCTGTTACTTATACTTCTGATCCACTGGCTATAAATCAGAGATCCCCTGCTTGGGTTCGATTCATTTGCTAGAGAGGCTCACAGAACTCTGAGAAACATCCTGTGTACTAGATCACTGGTTTATTATAAAATGATGTAACCCAGAAACAGCCAGATGGAAGAGGTGCAAAGGGCAAGGTATGAAGAACAGGTTAAGCACTTCCATGCCCAATCTGAAGGCGCCATGCTCCCCAAATCTCCATGTGTTTAACCAACCTGGAAACTCTCCAAACCCTGTCCTTCATTGGGCTTCCCTGGTGGCTCAGCAGTAAAGAATCTGCTTGCAATGCAGGAGACCTGGGTTCAATCCCTGGGCAGGGAAGATCCAGGGGAAGATCCCCTGGAGGAGAGCATGGCACTCCGGTATCCTTGCCTGGAGAATTCCCATGGACTGAGGAGCCTGGTGGGCTACAGTTCATAGTGTCACAAAGAGTCAGATATGACTGAAGTGACGTAGCACACGCGCACTAACAGAAGCTCCATTAGATAAGCACAACTGATTAAATCACTGGCCAATAACTGATTCAGCCTCCAGCCTCTCTCTCCTCCTGGAGGTTGGTGGCAGGGGTGGTACTGAAAATTCCACCCCCTGCCCTGGCAACCAGCCCCTAACCTTAGGTTACCTAAGGGCTTTCCCAAAAATCACCTTTTAACATACAAAAGCCACCTTTCTCACTCTTATCATAGGAAATTCCAAGGGTTTTAGGAGCAGCTCTGCACCAGGAATGGGGTTGAAGACTAAATACATGTTTCTTATCATAAATTATATTATTGCGTGAGTGCATGCTAAGTCACTTCAGTCATGTCCGACTCCTTGCAACCCCATAGACTGTAGCCCACCAGACTTCTCTGTCCATGGGATTCTTCAGGCAATACTGGAGTGGGCTGCCATTTCCTTGTCTAGGGGATCTTCCTGACTCAGGGATTGAACCCAAGTCTCACATCTACCTGCATTGGCAGGTGGGTTCTTTACCACTTGCGCCATCTGGAAAGCCCCATAAATCACAGCATTACATATAGTAATCCCATGTTTAACTTTTGAGGAAGTGGCATACTATTTTCCAAAGTGACTACCATTTTACATTCCTACCAGCAGAACACGAGGGTTCCAATTTCTGTATATCCTCATCAATGCTTGTTATGATCTGACTTTTTGATTATAGTTACCTTCGTGGATGTGAAGTGGTATCTCATTCTGGATTTGATTTCTCAAACAGCTAATGATATTGAGCATATTTTCCTGTGCTTGTTGGCAATTTTCATATCTCAGAGAAGTGTCTATTCAAGTGTTTGCCATTTTTTATATCAGGCTGTTTATATTTTTGTTGTTGAATTGTAGGAGTTCTCTATATATTCTGGATACTAGGCTTCCCTGGTGGCTCAGGGGTAAAGAATCTACCTGCAATGCAGGAGCTACAGGAGGCGCAGGTTTGATCCCTTGGTCAGGAAGATTCCCATGGAGAAGAGCATGGCAACCCACTCCAGTATTCTTGCCTGGAGAATCCCATGGACAGAGGAGCCTGTTGGGCTACAGTCCATGGGATCGCAAAGAGTCTGACACAACTAAAGTGACTTAGCACGCACAGACCCTTATGAGATATATGGTTGCAAATATTTTCTTCTACTTTGTGCGTTGTTTTTTTTCTTTTTGGTAGTTTCCTTTCAGGCCCCAAAGTTTTTAATTTTGATGAAGTTCGATTTATCTATTTCTTCTTTTGTGCCTTGTGCTTTTGAGGTCAAACCTATGATTCCATTGCCAATGGATACCTATTTATTGAGCACCTTCCATCTACCAGGAACTAGGGACAATGTGGTAATAAGACAGACTTGGTTCCTGCCCTCGTGGGATTTAAGTCTAGTGGGGCAGAAGAGGGGCTTCCCAGGTGGCTCAGTAGTAAAGTATCTGCCTGCCAATGCAGGAGACGCAGGTTCAATCCCTGGGTTGGGAAGATCCCCTGGTGAAGGGAATGGCAACCCACTCCAATATTCTTGCCTGGAAAACTTCATGGACAGTGGTACCTGGCAGGCTGCAGCCCTCGGGGTCACAAAGAGTTTGACACAACTGAGCAACTGAGCATGTACATACACATGGAGCAGGGGAGATATCAATCTAATAACTGCATAGATAACTTCTCAAGTGTGATAAGGATTAGCAAAGGTGCAGTTCTAACATAGCCTGAGGGTCAGAGAAGACTTCCCCAAAGAGGTGACATTTAAACTGACATTTGAAGGGTGAGTAAGAGTAGACCAGGTAAAAGGGGGCAAGGAATAGAGGGAGAGTGTTTCTAAAAAGGGAATAGCATATAGGAATCCCAGAGTTCAGGAGAACACAGCTCTTTTGAGGAACAGTGAGGCCTATGTGGCTGGAGCAGAGTGGGGGTGGGTTGAGTGGGGAAAGAATGAAATGTCTTAGGGAGAGAATGTAAAGGGAAGAGAACTTTGCAAGACTTTAGCCTGGTAAGTGCCAGCAACTGAAGCCATAGGAAGTCATGGAATACTAGAGAGGAGAGTTTCAAGGAGGAAATAATTCACACTGGTCAGTGCTGTCAAGAAATGATGGGCTTCTCAGGTGACTCAGTGGTAAAGAATCCACCTGGCAATGCAGGATATGCAAGTTTGATCCCTGGGTCTGGAAGATCCCCTGGAGAAGGAAATGGCAACCCACTCCAGGATTCTTGCCTGGGAAATCCTATGGACACAGAAGCCTGGTGGGCTACAGTCCATGGGGTCGCAAAGAGTTGGATACAACTGAGCAACTGAGCACAAACACACACATGCGTGCTTGCCAAGAAGTAAACAAAGGTGAGGACTTCTATTTGGCAGCTGGGCCCTGATAGCTCAGTTGGTAAAGAATCCGCCCGCAGAGCAGGAGGAGACCCTGGTTCGGGAAGATCCCCTGGAGAAGGGAAAGGCTACCCACTCCAGTATTCTAGCCTGGAGAATTCACAGTCCATGGGATCGCAAAGAGTAGGACACGACTGAGTGACTTTCACTTCACTTCAGGTCGTTCTGGGAGACCTTTGTGGCGGAGGCAGAAGCCAGAATGCAGAGGAGTGATTAAGAGGTGAGGAAATGGAGGGACTTCCCTGCTGGTCCAGCGGTTAAGAATCTGCCTTGCAGTGGGTGGGATTCCTGGTCAGGGAACTAAGATCCCACATGCCGTAGAGCAACTAAGCCCATACACAGTAACTACTGAGCCCATGTGCTCTGGAGCCTGCAGCTGTAAGGCAGCAAAAAAAAAAAAAAAAAAAAGAGAGAGAGAGAAAGAGAGAGAGGTAAGGAAATGGAGATGTGAAGGGAACATACCTTCCTTTGAAAAAGTTTGGCTGGGAAGTGTTTGTCACCCAAAAAGCCTGGCTCCTAGTAGGTGGTCAACAAGTGTTTATTGCACTAAACTAAACTGAGGGCGCTCTCCAAGATACAGAAGAGGGACAACTGATGGAATTAGGCTGTGGGAGGAGGCAGGCTTGAGAGCATGCATTACATCTTGAAAGGAGACAGGCATGCTCCTTCCCTTCATTAAAATGAACGGAAAGAGCGAAGATGGAGGATGGGTGTGGAATGCAGGCTATGTTGGCTGGGATAGGAGGGGGCATTTCTGTAGATAACAGGGTCAGGAGATGAGCAACTTGTATGCTTTTATTCTCTTCAGAGGATTTCAGGTTTAGCTGTAAGTCCAGTTTATGACTTTATCTGGAAATAATAGCTAACCTGTTTAATAGTTGGTGGGCAATTACTTAGTTGCTGCTTTGACTTCTATGGGCTGAGAACAAGGTAAGTCAGCTTGTTTTGATTGTATCTAAAGTAAAAATGGGTAGGTGGTGAACAACATCAGCAGAGGAACCAATACCTCCTTTGAGGAGCAGCCACTCATGTAGTACAAAAGGAAAATAATCTGCAATCATGGACACATTTTGCTGGTGGGACAATGCAGGTCACCACTAGAGCCTGCTGAGTACCTTTCAATTTTTCCAAATGAGAATTTGTTAGTAAATTCTTCTTTTTTCCTTTTTAAAAAATATTTATTGATTGATATGGCTGCATCTGGTCTTAGTGGCACCATGTGGGATCTTAGTTCCCCAACCAAGGACTGAATCTGTGTTCCCTGCACTGGAAGGCATATTCTTAACCACTGGACCACCAAGGAAGTCTCCTAATAAATTCTTTAATAAATTTGTTAATTAATACATTTACTGTTATTTCTTATTTCCTATGTGTCCTGCGGATTGCTAGGTGTTGTGCATTGTGTTTTCTCGAATCATCGCAACATCCCTGCAAGGGAGCTTGTATTGGTCCCATGTTACTGCCGAGGAAACTGCAGCTCAGAGAGGTAAGTGATTCGCTCAAGGTCACTAATGAGTAGCAGGTTGGAAGCCAGGTTAGGCTGAGTGCTTTTGGCAATTTTGCTCCAGGGGCCGCTGTGCGCCCTCCACTGGTCTAAAATGGATGCACGCGGTGGGGAGGCGAGGTCCAACCCAGATTCACCTCACTAGCTCCTCACTTGTCAGTTTTACATCTGGGGCTCTGAGGTGAGCTTCATTTGAGCAAAGGCTGCATGTGTGCTAAGTCTCTTCAGTTGTGTCCGACTCTTAGGGACCACACGGACTGTAACCCGCCAGGCTCCTCTGTCCATGGGCTTCTCCAGGCAAGAATACTAGAGTGGGTTGCCATTTCCTTCTCCAGGGGATCTTCCCCACCCCAGGATTGAACCTATGCCTCCTGCATCTCTTGCATCAGCAGGTGGGTTCTTTACCACTAGTGCCACCTGGGAAGCCTTGAGCCAAGGCTATGGAGAAGAAAAAACAAAAAACAAAGTCTGAAGGCCTTCCACAGGGGTCTCTGAACTTCTCAGCAGATGCCTGGCTTTCCTTGAAGTGTTTCTCCTGAAAGACACTGCTTGAATGATGCGTTTTCCCCCACTTGTCTCTCCTGACACATCTATCCTCCACGGGACTCTAAGAGTGATTTTTCTAAAATCCCATCCTGTTACTCCCCTGCTTAGAAACCTATGGCTCCCAGCTACCTCGAGGTTAAAATACCTTGTTCCTCTTTCAGCATGACCTTGAAGACCCTTCGTGACCTGGACCCCCGTCTACTTCTTCTCCAGAGTTGCTGTTAATTACTCCCCAGCTCCCACCTTACTGCCAAACTGGCTGACTTACATCTCCTGGTACTTGTTCTGTGCACTGATACATACTCCAGTGGCCCTGCCAGGAGGCTGCTCCCCTGTCTCCACTGACATACTCCCGCTCACCCCTCCAGCCTCAGATCAGGCATGATCTTCCTCCCCAAAGCCTTTTGGCCTGGGTTAGGCCCCATCCTCTGTGCAGGATCCCTTCCTCCAACCCTGATGCTTACCTGGTTACAGCCCTGCTTCGGTCTCCTTTTCTTGTCCATCTGTCCCGCTCGAATGCAGATTTGCATCATCTGCTTAACTCTGCTTTGCTCCCCTGGAAAGAAGTTTCTCAGGGAACTTGTTCTTTCTCTTGGGGTGAGCATACCAGAAATGCCAATGGCTTGATGTGAGGCATGCGGAGTTTTCAGCATGGGAGTTTGTCCCCTGCAGCCAAACCTCAATTTTACATGGAGGAGGTAGGCTAAGCAACATCACATGATGAAAAAAATTTGTGGGAAGAATAGCTGACGATAGGAAAAAACTCTAGAAAGCTGCTTTCAAATCTTCCAGCTGACTTGGTTTTCATTCTGGACAGAATAGGGCAGATGCTTGTCTTAGGTCTCTGAATCTGCTTATAGTTAAGATTCTGAGGTTCAGACTTTTCCTATGAAGAACGGACTACTGTTAGAAGTGTCCTTTGGATGTGGGACAAAGTTACATGCCAATCTTCTTTCTAAGCCCTGTGGCAGGAAGGGAAGGCCTTCACCCTGCCAGCCTTCACCAAGCCCAACCCACCTTGGGAGAGGCTGTGAAGCAGAAACCACCATCCTGCATCAGTTAGCCAATTTGCATCTAGAAAATGGGCATGGGGGTGGAGGAGGGTTATACCAGGTGCCCATGCCAAATGCCACAAGCCAGGAGATGCTTGCCCTTCCACTGCAGACATCAAAGAAGTTCCTTTACATTTTTTCTTTTTCTTTGGCTGTGGCGCACAGCTTGTAAAATCTTAATACCCCGACCAAGGATCAAACCCAGGACCCTGCAGTGAAAGCACTGAGTTCTAATCACTGGACCACCAGGGAAGTCCCAAAGAAGTTCATTTAAAAGATGAAAAATTAACGCATATATATGGAATCTAGAAATGAGCCTACTTGCAGGGCAGCAGTGGAGACAGACATGGAGAACAGACTTGTGGACATGGAGGGGGAAGGAGAGGGTGGGAAGAACTGAAAGAGTAGTGTGTGAAATGTGTGAAATAGATAGCCAGTGGGGATTTGCTGTTTGACTCAGGAAGCTCAAACTGGTGCTCTGTGACAACCTAGAGGAGTGAGATGGAGAGGAAGGTTCAAGAGGGAGGGGACATATGTATACCTATGGCTGATTCACGTTGATGTATGGCAGAGACCGTCACAATATTGTAAAGTAATTATCCTACAATTAAAAATAAATATTTTTTTTAAAAAGAAATGCTACATTCAGAAGAACTATACATAAAAGGTCTTAATGACCCAGATAACCACTATGGTGTGATCACTCACCTAGAGTTAGACATCCTGGAGTGTGAAGTCAAGTGGGTCTTAGGAAGCATTATTTGTGTGTGTGTGTGTGTGTGTGTGTGTGTAATAAAGTTTTATTAAAGTATAAAGGAGATAGAGAAAGCTTCTGACATAGGCATCAGAAGGGGGTAGAAAGAGTACCCACTTGCTAGTGTTAACAATGAAGTTATATAATCCAAAGAATATCTGGAGGTTGTAAAGACCTCATCAGACCTACAGGAAGTATTATTTTGAACAAAGCTAATGAAGGTGACAGAATTCCATCAGAGCTATTTAAAATCCTAAAAGATGATGCTGTGAAAGTGCTGCAACTCAATATGCCAGCAAAATTGGAAAACTCAGCAATGGCCACAGGACTAGAAAAAGTCAGTTTTCATTCCAATCCCAAAGAAAGGCAATGTGAAAGAATGTTCAAACTACAGTACAATTGTGCTCATATCACATGCTAGCAAGGTGATGGCTCAAAATGCTCCAAGCTAGGCTTCAACAGCATGTGAACTGAGAACTTCCAGATGTACAAGCTGAATTTAGAAAAGGTGGAGGAATCAGAGATCAAATTGCCAACATCTGTCGGATCATAGAAAAAGCAAGGGAATTCCCCAAAAACTCCTGCTTCATTGATTATGCTAAAGTCTTTGACTGTGTGGATCACAACAAACTGTGGAAAATTCTTAAAGAGATGAGAATACCAGACCACCTTACCTGTCTCCTGAAAAATCTGTATGCAGGACAAGAAGCAACAGTTAGAACCCAACATGGAACAACGGACTGGTTCCAAATTGGGAAAGGAGTACGTCAAGCTTGTATATTGTCATCCTGCTTATTTAACTTACATGCAGAGTACATCATGTGAAATGCCAGGCTGGATGAATTCCAAGCTGGAATCAAGATTGCTGACAGACATACCAGCAACCTCAGATATGCAGATGATCCCACTCTAACGGCAGAGAGTGAAGAGGAACTATAGAGCCTCTGGATGAGGGTGAAAAAGGTGAAAAAGCTGGCTTAAAACTCACATTCAAAACCCAAGATGATGGCATCTGGTCCCATCGCTTCATGGCAAATAGATGGGCAAAAAGTGGAAAGTGACAGAATTTATTTTCTTGTGCTCCAAAATCACTGCGTATGGTGACTACAGCCACAAAATTAAAAGACACTTGCTCCTTTGCTGACAAAAGTTCGTATAGTCAAAGCTATGGTTTTTCCAGTAGTCATGTATGAATGTGAGAGTTGGACCATAAAGAAGGCTGAGCACGGAAGAATTGATGCTTTCAAATTGTGGTGCTGGAGAAAACTTGAGAGTCCCTTAGATAGCAAGGAGATCAAACCAGTCAATCCTAAAGGAAATCAACCTTGAATATTCATCGGAAGTAATTCATTGGAAGGACTGATGTTGAAGCTGAAACTCCAATACTTTGCCCACCTGATGGAAGAGTCAACTCACTGGAAAAGACCCTGATGCTGGGAAGGATTGAAGGCAGGAAGAGAAGGGAGTGACAGGGATGAGATGATTGGATGGTATCACCAAGTCAACAGACAGGTGTTTTAGCAATCTCTGGGAGATAGTGAAGGGCAGAGAAGCCTAGTGTTCTGCAATCCATGGGGTTGCAAAGAGTTGGACACAACCTAGTGATTGAACAACAGCAACGTTGTGTAAATGTTTAAGGTATAGTTACTAGAGACATGGGGCAGACTGAGAATAAATAGGAAGGATTTGGATCATTTCATGGATAAGAGTCTAATGGGTTATTAAGGGCAGGTGGGAACGTTTGGAGCTGAGAAGAGGCAAACAGGCCTGCCAAGCAGAGATGGAAACCTGGAGGGATGCACTCAGGGTGGTGTCTCTGGGCTGTGTGGGGTGGTGACTCAGTTCCTCCCTGGCCTTCAAGGACTGGGATGGGAGGGCTAAGGACATAGCAGTCCATTGCAAGGGCCACCCAAGCCTCCAGGGATACAGTGCTATTTCAAAAATCTGCTCTTCTCAGAAACAGCATGGATTTCCAGCCACCCACTACTTCTCCGTCCATTCAGCTCCAATCAAGCAACCCTCCTGTATTCTACTCAATTTACAGTATTTCTAAATGGGAGCAATTTTCCAAACTACAACTTATATATTAAATAAAATTAAAAGAAATCCACAATGCTGATGATTAAAGCCCTCTCTTGGAGACAAGTGCCAAGGGGTGTGTCTCATTGGAGGGCAGAAGTCAAGGTAAATTACATGACTCACCAGGAAATATTAGAAAAAAAATATTTGGAAGCTTTTTCCTTTTACTTCCCCTCTGCTTCCTTCATGGAGAAGGAAATGGCAACCCACTCCAGTATTCTGGCCTAGAGGATTCCATGGACTGGAAGCCTGGCAGGCTATAGTCCACAGGGTTGCAAAGAGTTGGACAGGACTGAGCAACACACACACACACACACACACACACACACACACACACCTCCCTGCAGACAGCTCTGAGCAACACACACACACACACACACCTCCCTGCAGACAGCTCTGAGCAACACACACACACACACACACACACACACACACACCTCCCTGCAGACAGCTCTGAGCAACACACACACACACACACACACACACACACACACACCTCCCTGCAGACAGCTCTGAGCAACACACACACACACACACACACACACACACACCTCCCTGCAGACAGCTCCTCTGGACTGAGACTCACAGGAGGCCAGACCTAGATGCCAAAGAGTCTGGGAGACAGGTAAACAGTGTGTCTCTACTCAGAGCCAAGGTGAAAGTAGCTCCTTTGGTGTACAGCTTGGCCACTTTCTCTGAGAGTGAGGTCCAGAGTCTGTTCTGGATCGCTAGCTCACGGCCACGGGTTGGTGACCTCCTCCCTGCAAACACAGGGAGCTTCTCCCTTGGTGGTTAATGGAAAAAAAAAAAAAAAAGTCACTCAAATGACAGCTTTGTCCTGTGAAAGGAAAGCATTCCGTTTTAATATGCTAAAGAAGTCATTGGGGATACATTAGAAAGGGTCCCCTACCGGTAAGCCCTGCTTGTCTCCGGGAGCAGGTTGACAAGGGCTGGTTCATCCCCCAAAATAACTTGTTAATAGCTAAGTCGGCCTGCAGTTAGACTTCCTCTGGATCACTGGTTTACAGTCTTATCTCATTCTTCTAGCAAATGTTTCCGAATAAACCCAGAGCTTCTGCCTGCCAAGAAATGGCTACTGGAAGCATAACTTTCCTTGTCCCAAGCTTCTGCACCGAACTCCTAAATCCTGTAGTTTGGGGACTTGGCACAAGGACCGCTTGGTGCCTGGTTCCAGCGTCTCTTGGCCGGTGTAGTAGGAGACCTGCGACAGGTGCCTGAGACCCACACCAAGGGGGTCTACTCCTGGCAGGCCCAGCGCCCATGGCTGCGGCTCGAGCTGAGTCCCGGGCACTTCCCTTTGGAGGGGGCGGCAGGTCGCGGGACCACCCGGGACAGAGGCCTCGCCGCAGCGTCGGGGTCCCTCCACGCTCTCCAGTCTCCGTCGCCTTCAACGGTCCTGGAAGAAGGGGAACATATGGCGGAGGAGGCCTTGAATTTGCGCCACCCGGTTGCCCACGGAGTCTTTCGCCTTGGCTGGCGCCGCCGCCGCTCTGGCCGTCTTCTCCACGACCTGCGCGCCCACTGCGCTCGGGGCGCGTCTCAGCGTCCACGCGGCGGCGTTGCTGCTGTTGTTGTTGGCATTGTTAGGGTCCCCGTCTCGGCCGCCTGCCCTCTCCCAGTCCTCGGCCCCCGACAGCTCCCGCAGGCTCCAGGGCGCGTCGGGCCTCAGGTAGTGACAGGGCCGGTGGCCGCTGTGGTCACGGCGCGTGGGGTCAGCCCCCAAGGCGCCCACCAGCACCTTGATGACCATCTCGTGGCCCTGCAGGGCCGCCAGGTGGAGGGGCGTGAGGCCGCCGCTACCCGGGGCGCTCACGTCGAGCCGCAGCCCCTGGCGCTGGGCGAAGTCGTGCACTAGGATGAGTTCCTCGTGGCGCCCGTGCTTGGCCAGCCAGTGCAGCACCGAGTAGCCCGTGATCGGGTCGCCCCGCAGCAGCAGCCCCGGCTCGGCTTCCAGCAGCTCCTGCAGCGCCTCAAAGCGGCCTTCGGCGGCCGCCAGTATCCACGCGTGCTCCCGGGGCTCCAGGCACAGCCTGCTACCGCCCGGTCCGTTCGGCCCGCCCGGGGACTGCTCCTCCAGGCGCTCCTCCGACAACCACCCGGCGGGAGCCGCCCCCTGCAGCCCCAGCAGCTCCAGCCGCGCTCCCCGCCGGCGCGCCGACCCTGTTCCCGAGGGCATCAGCCCGCCAAGTAAAGGGGGCTCCCTGGAGGCGGTGGCGTTGCCCCGGTACCTGCTCAGGTTGCCGGCGTCCACTCTCGAGGGGCGGGGCTGCGGGGCGCTCCTCGGGCTCAGCTTGGTCTGTGCGAAGGAGGCCTTGGGGGCCGGCTTGGCGGCCCCTCGGGGCTCGGCCATAGTCCGGCCGCCACGGCGGTCCCAATGTCTAGCGTCGGCTGCCCTTCCCGGGCCCCACCGAGAGGAACTGGCGCTGGCTTTGGGGAAGGAAGCGGCTTGAGCAATTGAGCTCGGAGGGAGGGAGCGAAGGAAGGGAGGAGAGGGAGGGAGAGCGCCAGCGATCCGAGGGAGGGCCCGGGCGTTGCGGGGGTGGGGGCGACGCGGAGGGGTGGGAGCTCCGGCCCGGCCCCCAGGACGAGCCCCTCTCCAGAGCCAGGGGTGCAGCCGCCACCTCGGTCCCCCCAGGTTTCGGGCGTCCCCGCCCCAAACGGCCAGGTGAGCTGGCGGCCACGCCTCCCGCCCGGCTAGGGCAACCGTGGGGCGGGCGCGGGGGCGGGCTGCGAGCGGGCTCCGAGAGCCGCCCGGAGCCGCCCGGAGCCGCCCGGTTGCCCCAAACGCCGGGTTCTCTGCATCCCCACAGCTACCGGGGTGAAGAGGATCCAGGGAACCCCCTCGCCGGCGAACTGAGCTCGGCTTCCAGCCAAGGCCTCCGGGAGCGTGATCCTTAAGGTTCGCTCCCCGCCCCTTCCTTCGTCCTTCCCTCTTATCTCCTCAGAAGTCTCCGTACACTTTGTCCTTGAGCCGCCTTTGTCCCGTGCCTCGCATTTCGGGGAGGTGGCCTGGCTGCCCCATGTGACTAGGGTTCCCTCGCACTCCCCTTTTGTGCCTTGACCCCTTCCCGCAGTTGCCCCGGATTCCTGCAGAGAAACTCGAGAAAGGGTCCAGGCGGGAGCCCTTTCAGGGAACTGAGGACTATTCCCCTGCTTAGGGCTTCCCTGATGGCTCAGTGGTACAGAATCCGCCTGCTTATGTAGGAGACATGAGAGACGTGGGTTGGATCCCTGGGTCGGGAAGATCCCCTGGAAGAGGGCATGACAACCCCCTCCAGTATTCTTGCCTGGGAAGTCCCATGGACAGGGGAGCCTGGTGGGCTACAGTCCATGGAGTCACAAAAGAGTTGGACAGGACTTAGCGACTAAACAACAGTATTATCCTGCTTCCCCTCCCGGGGCTCCCTACCCAGCTCTCTGCCCTCATCTCCTCTAACCTTTCCTGACTAGACTTGAAGAAGTAAGTGAATCAGTCATTGGCCCGGAACGCCTTACCCTCTTCAGAGATGTATCCTGCTCTCTTCTAGAAGGACCTGCTGATTTCTGGGAATTCATTGTTTTAGGGCTTTTAAAAGAGGAGGCTGTTTTACCTTTTCACTCCTAACATTAGCCTCCTCTTTGTTCTTTTCTTCTCTCAATAAATGGTAGTTCTTGCATCTCCCACACCCTCCCCCAGGTTAGGAAGTTCGGTCAATGAGCAGTGGGGAGCCATAGAAGGTTCTTGAGCCATAGAGGGACACAGCTATGATTAAGGTAGGTTTAAGGAAGTTGATTAGGGGTTTCCCTCATGGCTCAGTTGCTAAAGAATCTGCCTGCAACACAGGAGACCTGAGTTCGATTCCTGGGTTGGGAAGATCCCCTGAAGAAGGAAATGGCAACCCACTCCAGTGTTCTTGCCTGGAGAATTCCATGGACAGAAGAGCCTGGCAGGGTACAGTCCATGGGGTCGCAAGAGTCGGACATGACTTAATAACTACACCACCACCACCAAGGAAGATGATTATGGGAGATGCAGAAAGCCAGGAGACAGTTCCAATAGTCTAGGCCAAAGGGAGGCTAAGCCAGGCCCCTCTACTGGGTCTCACAGTGATGGCAGGTACCAGAGGCTTTTCCACTTTAACCCTCAAATATTTGAGACCAGTCCTAAATATCTGGAGCTTCCCTTCATGACAGCCTATGCATTTATAGTCCATTTTTTGAACATTTTTTTCATGTGCCACTCTGCCAAATGCTTTATATGTGTTATTCTATTAACCTTCCCAAGGATCTCAAGAGCTAAGTATTGTTACTATCCTCCCTTTGCACAGAGTTTAGGCCGCTTGCCCAAGGTCACCCAGAAGGAAGTAGAAGAGCAGGTCTGGGTGATACCATAGCCTTTGTTCTGGCACAGAGGACCTGGCAGTCAAACCAAGCTTATCAACTGCAAATCACTCACACAAGTCCCAAATTCCAGCCAAATGAGTGCACTTGTCCTAACCTGAGCATATCTTGAATTCACCCTCCTCTACCCAAAATGTCCTCCCTTATAGCTTCTATTTGGTGAAGTTCTTCCCCCTGCCCTTCAAGGTTGGTCTCAGTTGCCACCTTCTCCACTGAGCCTCCTCTGATTGCCCCTGCCGGGAGTGATCCTTCTCAGTCCCCCAGCCACCTATTTGGATTACTCCTTTGGCAGCCAGAACAGACTGCCCTGAGTTGTATTTCTCTTCCTTAACTCTAATATGCCAATCAAACTAAATTCTTTGATGACTCTGTTGTGCTGCCCTTGTGTACCTAGTAGGTGAGTGAGAAATACTTTAACCACCTTTTGTTTTGGCAGCCTGGGGAAATGTAATTGTGTGTATATATGTGGCTGGGGTGAGGGTGGGACCGTTACACGCGTGTTGGGGGAGGTGTCTGCCCGCAGAACCTGGAGTGGGGGGAACCCACTCCCACATCTCTGCCCCAGACTGAATCTGCAGGACACCTAAAGCAACTCATAGACTTGGTCAGTTCGTGAAAGAGAAGCAAAAGGTGAACAAGTGGTTGCTTCAGTAAGCTGACTAACCAAAGCCACCTCGTGACCTTTGCTGATTCCTCAGAGACCAGGCCCAGAGTGGGCCCCAAGCCTTCAGGCTTTCATTTTCAAAATGAACCCTGACTGACAAGCAGCTACTTCCGTTGCTCTGGAAACTTCCCTCCACAACCTCAAATCTGTAAACACCAAACCACACACACTTCCAGAATATGCAAACAGCTGCAACAATATTTTTTTTTAATCAAAATGCCAGCATGGAGAATGCAGGATGGAAGAATGCTTGGACTATTAATTTTCCTTACCACTAAGCAGGTAGTTCCCTTCCCTATCAGCAGTAACATTATCTGTGGTTCCAGTTCAACGACTGCAAAGGCACAGACCCAGGATGCACGTGCCCTTGCTTAACTGTTGCCAGAGACCAAAGCCAGGGTGCCGCCCTAGCAGCTCTTTACTTAGTAA
The DNA here is from genome assembly GCF_055505025.1 of Bos grunniens. Taxonomy (NCBI): domain Eukaryota; kingdom Metazoa; phylum Chordata; class Mammalia; order Artiodactyla; family Bovidae; genus Bos; species Bos grunniens. The sequence goes on from NC_141194.1 coordinate 142,717,601, forward strand.
GTGCTTTGTATAGGTCACCAATTGCATACACGATTCAGCAGAACCACAGCGCCCATCTCTGTTTCAGTAGACAGGGTCTGTGGACAAAGAATGTGCTTGTCATTCCAGTAAAGAAATGCCATCAAGCCATTGGCCACTGCAGCCAATGACCCCCTGCATCCCTCCACCCTGTGTGCTCTGACTGAAACTCAGGATGGAGAAAAAGAGGATACTGGCCCTAGAGAGTTTAGATGCTTATATAAGGAATACTTTCAATAAGCCCAGGCTCTTACATTTTGCCATACACAGGAAAGGGCTAAAATCACTAGTTTGAGATATCTATTTTGGGGGGGATTAGCAGTAATCTTTGATATTCAAACACATGATTTTACTTTTTCTTCAAGAACTCCATATATCCTGGCTCCTCCTTTACCTCTTTGAAACAGTTCCTCAGCGCTCTCTGAGAGGCCGTCTCCCAGGCTATAGTCCTCAGTAAGTCCACCGAATAAGACAGAACTCGCAACTTCTAGGTTGTGTGTTTTTCTTCAGTCAACAGGTCTCTGGAGTGGGGCAAAGAGAGCAGAAAGCAGAAGAGACAGTACAGACCCTCCTAAGCCAAAAATGCCCATCCCCTGAGGCAGCTACCCCCCCTCCAAGGGAATAGGGCAAAACCCTTAAAGCCTTTGGAAATGGCCTCTTGAAAAGTTGGATGTAGGGTGAAGGTTTGGATTTTGAATGGTGGTGGTGGTTGTTGTTTTAGTCTCTAAGTTGTGTCTGACTCTTTGAGACCCCATGGACTACCCCACCAGGCTCCTCTGTCCAGTGTGTCTGTGGGTTTGTTTATTTGTCCTGGAATATTCAAACTATAAAAACTGTTAATGTTTCCTTGGTCAGGGTTTTCATTTTCCAGATAAGGTTTAGCTGTCAGAGAGGATGGAAGGAGGCAGAGAAACTTTAAGCTGAAGTGTTGAAAATCAACCTTGATGAGGAGTAAAGCTCAGAAATCTTATTGGAGGCTGGTAGGAAATCATAATTGATTTGTAAAAATTTAATTTGCATGCAGGAGAAGGTGTGCAAATTCACCCCAGGAGAAGTCAAGAGCACGTGTATCTGGCTCACAGTGGAGTTTGCCAATGGAGCTCATGGATTCAGAAAAATTCTTGGGGGGACTTCCCTGGTGGTCCAGTGGCTAAGACTCCACACCCCCAATGCAGGGGACCTGGATTTGATCCCTGGTCTGGGAACTAGATCCTGTATGCCACAACTAAGACCTAGTCCAGTCAAATAAATAAATATAGATATTAAGAAATCCATGGATGTAGAGCAGATATGAGCAGATTGTGTGAAATACGGGAAGTAAAGTTCCTCAGGGCAGGAGCAGGGAACATTCTTGAGATTCCAGATATAAATGATAAGTCTCCTTTCCTCCAAAGACCTGTGCTGATATCACCACATGATTCTCAGTAAGAGAGAAAGCTTCTTTCTCACTGAGCAAAAGAGCTTGACTGTGAGTGTGTAAATGTGTGTTCATGTGTGTGTGCATGCACACACTGCCAGACATCACTGCCTCTGGTTGTCATTTGCCTCTTTCCAAGTGTCAGGACCTCCCATGAAGGGATCCCTGTGAAAGGTTTAACATTCTGAATATCTTTTCCTTAGGTTATAGAACAAATCATATTTAGTAAACACTTAAAACATCCTTTTTTTAGTGTTTTGGATTTGCTTTTTCCCCCTTTTATAAAAAAGTATGATCTTACTTTGGGAGCTGGGTAAGCTTGGAATAATAGAAGGTGGTAAGACCAAGCTGAAATCTGTGTATGATGAGAGCAGGGTTTTTCAAAGTAACTGAAGAGAAAGGTGTGGGCAGGGAGCAGAAAGAAATCTTTCGGCCTGAGTGCAAGAAAGAAGCCTGCCTAAGACTCGAGCTGCAATGGCTTAACTGGAGTCCAAGTGTCAAGCGTGGGCCATGAAGTGTGAGGAGAAAAAAATTTCCATTACATCTTTTATTGACGCTGAAGAAAATATCACCTCATTGAAGAGGCCTGAGGTGTTACCATGTGGAGACACAAGAGGGCGCTCCAACCAACTATTATTAGACATTAAGAAAATCAGATTATATTCTTTGCAGCCAAAGGTGGAGAAGCTCTATACAATCAGCAAAAACAAGACTGGGAGCTGACTGTGGCTCAGATCGTGAACTCCTTATTGCCAAATTCAGACTTAAATTGAAGAAAGTAGGGAAAACCACTAGACCATTCAAGTATGACCTAAATCAAATCACTAACGATTATACAGTGGAAGTGAGAAATAGATTTAAGGGACTAGATCTGATAGACAGAGTGCCTGATGAACTATGGACAGAGGTTCATGATATTGTACAGGAGACAGGGATCAAGACCATCCCCATGGAAAAGAAATGCAAAAAAGCAAAATGGCTGTCTGAGGAGGCCTTACAAATAGCTGTGAAAAGAAGAGAAGCAAAAAGCAAAGGGGAAAAGGAAAGGTATAAGCATCTGAATGCAGAGTTCCAAAGAATAGCAAGGAGAGATAAGAAAGCCTTCCTCAGTGATCAATGCAAAGAAATAGAGGAAAACAACAGAATGGGAAAGACTAGAGATCTCTTCAAGAAAATTAGAGATACCAAGGGAACATTTCATGCAAAGATGGGCTCAGTAAAGGACAGAAATGGTATGGACCTAAAAGAAGCAGAAGAGATTAAGAAGAGGTGGCAAGAATACACAGAAGAACTGTACAAAAAAGATCTTCACGACACAGATAATCACGATGGTGTGATCACTCACCTAGAGCCAGACATCCTGGAATGTGAAGTCAAGTGGGCCTTAGAAAGCATCACTACGAACAGAGCTAGTGGAGGTGTTGGAATTCCTGTTGAGCTATTTCAAATCCTGAAAGATGATCCTGTGAAAGTGCCGCATTCAATATGCCAGCAAAGTTGGAAAACTCAGCAGTGGCCACAGGACTGGAAAAGGTCAGTTTTCATTCCAATCCCAAAGGAAGGCAATGGCAAAGAATGCTCAAACTACCACACAATTGCACTCATCTCACATGCTAGTAAAGTAATGCTCAAAATTCTCCAAGCCAGGCTTCAGCAGTACATGAACCGTGAACTTCCAGATGTTCTAGCTGGTTTTAGAAAAGGCAGAGGAACCAGAGATCAAATTGCCAACATCTGCTGGACATCGAAAAAGCAAGAGAGTTCCAGAAAAACGTCTATTTCTGCTTTATTGACTATGCCAAAGCCTTTGACTGTGTGGATCACAATAAACTGTGATCATTTTGGGGGGGTTCCAAATCACTGCAGATGGTGACTGCAGCCATGAAATTAAAAGACACTTACTCCTTGGGAGAAAAGTTATGACCAATCTAGACAGCATATTAAAAAGTAGAGATGTTCCTTTGCCAACAAAGGTCCGTCTAGTCAAGGCTATGGTTTTTCCAGTGGTCATGTATGGATGTGAGAGTTGGACTATAAAGAAAGCTGAGTGGCGAAGAATTGATGCTTTTGAACTGTGGTGTTGGAGAAGACTCTTGAGAGTCCCTTGGACTGCAAGGAGATCCAACCAGTCCATCCTAAAGGAGATCAGTCCTGAATACCCATTGGAAGGACTGATGTTGAAGCTGAAACTCCAGTACTTTGGCCACCTGATGCGAAGAGCTTGCTCATTTGAAAATACTCTGATGCTGGGAAAGATTGAAGGTGGGAGGAGAAGGTGACGACAGAGGATGAGATGGTTGGATGGTAACACTGACTCAATGGACGTGGGTTTGAACAAGCTCTGGGAGTTGGTGATGGACAGGGAGGTCTGGCGTGCTGTAGTTCATGGGGTCACAAAGAGTCAGAGACGACTGAATGATTGAACTGAATTGAACTGAAGAAAACCAGAAAGGTCAAACAGATTTCTACCTGGGAATAGAGACATTGCAGGCCCTTAATTGATGTGAATTCAGGTTTCTACCCAGGATCAGGCTGCTCACCTTTGGAGGTACTAGCCATAGGGGCTGTGGTGAGAAGGTCAGGATGTCATGTTGAAGAGAATGTGAACAATCTGGAGAGAGAAGGAAGGTGATGAATAGAACAAAATGTTTCCTTATTTTATTTGAGAGGTGTGAGTTTCTGTAATATGTAAGACTTGCAATGATAATGCTTTATGATTTTCAAAGTGCTTTCATATTTTTAAATTATCTCTTTGACCCGGGCAGCAAGGCTGTGAGTTATGTAGAGAAAACAATATTTATAGCCAACTCTCTCACACAAGACTGAGAGAAGTTAAGTGAACTGCCCTGTATCATGCAGCTCAAAAGTGATGGAGCCAGACGTGTGCTCATGCCTCTGTGTCACGCTGCCTTACTCATGTGGCTGCGGTGGGCAGGGATAGCTCTCAATGACATTATTCAGAAAGTGCATACTGTCCCTGGTACTTCCACCTCTCTTTTTGACATCCAGGCACCCTAGGTCCCATCACCTAATGTAGCACTCCCTAATAAATGGACAGCAACCACCTGCTGGTATTGAGCACTTAGGTGCTTGGCAAGCCCCATGCTAAATATTAAACCTGCCTTATCACGCACGAGGATTCACAATAGCCAAAATGTAGAAACAGCCAAAATGCCCATCCAGTGGTGAATGCATAAGCAAAATGTGGTATATCCATGCAGTGAAATATTATTTGGTGACAAAAAGGAATGAAGAAATGATACATGCGACATACAACATAGAGGAACCCTGAAAGCATTGTGCTAAAGTGAAAGAAGCCAGACACAGGAGACTGCATACAGGCTGATTCTATTTGTATGCAATGTCCAGAAGAGGCATGTCCACAGACACAGAAAGCATGCTAGCGGTTGCCTAGGCCGGGTGAGGAGAGTTGGGGAGGGGAAGGGAGCGTGGAGAGTGACTGCCAATGGGTTTCTTCTCGGGGTAATGAAAGTGTTCTGGACTTAGATACTGACGATGGTGTACCACCTCGTGCACGTACAAAACCCACTGAACGGTTCATTTCACTTTATAATGGTGATGCTTATGGTATGTGATTTATGTTTCAACAAAACTGTTACCAAGAGTGCATCATCTCTCTTATTCTTTTTTCCCACTTAATCTTTATAACAGCTCAGGAGTTGGGGAATAATGAGAACTTGAGGCTCAGAGAAATTAATTGGTCACATTCTTTCAGCTAGTAAATGGCAAGGGAACACATCCAACTTTGCCTGAAGGCAAGGCTCTTGCTTTTCTTTCTTTTTTATTGGGGTGTAGTTGCTTTACAATGTTGTAAGGCTCTTGCTTTTCACCATTTCACACTGCCTCTAATGCATTACTCATGTAGAGGATATGGTAAGAACCAATGTTCACCGAGGACTTATTGTGTGCCCAGCACATTGCATTCGTGAGGTGGGTGATGCCTACAACAAGGTAGGCACTATTCAAGCAGAGGTCTCTCAAGTTTTTTGATTGTACATCTCTCTACTGAAAATATTTTGAGAAGTATTCTCAAATATTTAAATATTTTGTAAAATGATGTACATGTTACTCTATGAATACATTATGTATGTTCTAAAGCATACATCAAAAGGACATTTTAAAAGGATGAGACAAAGATGAAATATTGTTTAAACTTTTTATAATATCTGCAGTACAAAAAACCATTTTGGCTCTCACTACGCTGTCATGAATACATTTTTTCCCCACAGAGAATGTGACTGCATACACATCATTAAAAAAAACCCTGGGTGAATATAGTAATATGGTAATACAGCTATCATTATAGACTATAATACAGCTATGTGAATGTGTGGATCCAAGTTTAGTTTACTTCAGCACTTGGTTGCAGTGACTGTCATAGATGGGAAAGATGTCTGAAAAACATATACAGCTCTCAATGGAAGGCAGATTCCAGAGGCTGAGTTTACCATGTCATCACGATTCTTTTTCAACTCCACCCCCCAATTATGCAACGTGTTTTGATAAAGTGTGGCTGGTAAGCCATCTCCTTTCCTGATGCCAATTATTTATTTTTGCCAATCAATCAGCACTTGTTGCACTTTTGTGTTTTTAACAAATGGGTTTGAAATCCACCAAAGCTCTACAATTGAAAGATTTTAAAACAGGGTAGACATTTTCAGTCCCAGATTTTAAGTGTGTAGATATGAGAGGTTTTCTAGGTATGCAACTTACATCATTTTTGGCAATAAAATTACATAACAATGAAAACACAAATATCTGTTCTCCAAATGTTCTCTCCATGAACTAAATTTCCTTCCAAAGCAGTTATTTTCCTCACTCACTGTTGAACTCTCAAGTTAAACTTGAAGACTGATATGGGGGTGTTTTTATTATAACTGTTAAAAAAAAAATAACCACTGACTGTTAAAGGACCCTACAGAAAAGGTCAGTAAATTTAAAATGTATTTTCATGTGAAGGGAAATTTTATCTTTTAGTCTGAAAACTCTTTTAAGGGTCCTGCCACAAAATAACCAGCTGACCTCTGTGTGATAAGTGACAAAGGGAATGTCACTCCCTACCTTGTTACAAAATAGAGTACTGTGAACATTTCAGAAGTCTAGGTTCTGTACTATATTTTTAAAGTCAGTTACAATTCTTTTTTAACAAAAAATTATCTATTTACCTGTTTTTTACTACGAGGGGCCTTCGCTGCTGTGTATAGGCTTTCTCTAGTTGCGCTGAGCAGGGGTACTCTTTTGTTGCAGAGTACAGGCTCGAGGGGCAGTCAGGCTTCAGCAGCTGTGGCTCACAGGCCTAGTTACCCCAGAGCATGCGGAATCTTTCCAAACCAAGGATTAACCCCGTGTCCCTTGCATTGGTAGGCGGATCCCAATCACCGCACCACCAAGGAAGTCCTCTCTACCCGACTGTTAAATCTTTTAGCACTTTGTACATTTTAGGCTTCAATATCTTTGCTGTGAAAGGTTGCCAACTTTTTCAGTAAACTTACTTTGAAATTCACTCCCACCTTTTGAAAAAACTTCCTGTCAAAGCAGCACTTAGAAAAAAATTAGTCATTTTGTTCATACTATATCTTATTTGTATCTTTCCTTTGGTAGCCCATATCAAAACTGCTTTTCCAGTTTTCCGGTAAGGCATTAAAAAAAATTAAAGTGTTTCAATACTCTGTAATGACCTACATGGGAATAGAATCTAAAAAAGAGTGGATATATTTAGATGTATAACTGAGTCATTTTGCTATACAGCAGAAACTAACAAACATTGTATATTAACTATGTATGTGTTAGTTACTCAGTCGTGGCTGACTCTGTGACCCCATAGACTGTAACCCAACAGGCCCTCCTGTCCATGGCAAGAATACTGGAATAGGTTGCCATGCCCTCTTCCAGGGGATCTTCTCTACCCAAGAATCAAACCCTGGTCTCCTGCATTGCGGGCAGATTCTTTACCATCTAAGCCACCAGGAAAGCAGATTTTAAAGTTCTTGCTAATCATGATAGCTTCATATCATTGTTAGCTAATATATCAAGGCAAAGTATACACTTAAAATGAGTTTTTTATTAACACAGCAGACATGAATCATACTTTAAATAGCTTTCTTTTTTTCCCAGGTTGAACTTTTTTTTCCTTTTGGGAATGTCACACGGCTTGTGGGATCTTAGTTTCCTGAGCAGGAACTGAACCCAACCCTAGCAGTGAAAGTGTGGAGTCCTAACCAGTGGACTGCCAGGGAATTCCATAAGTAGCTTTCTTGATATTTTCTTTTTCTTTCTCTTTTTTTGGCTGATTTCTTATCAGAACCAATTTGTTCATTGTTGTTTTTATAATGCTTTGAAGTGGGGCTGATGAAAAGCTTATACTAGGAATGGGAGATGAATCAGTTTTGCCATTTTCCTGTTGCCCACTTGTATTCTTCATAGTCTTCATTCAGGCTGTGGTTTATCTGTAGGAATCTTTTCAAACCACTTTTCCATTTGAGGAGGACTGGTTTAGTTAAAACCAGATGATATAATCTGTAAATTCAGAACCCAACACAGACATTACAGAACTTTTCAATAGGCTAAAAATGAAATGAAAGAGGGTGGATGCCACCACCAAACCCTTCCTCAGGATATACCCGTCAGTGTCCATCTTACGAACAGATCAATGAGGGTGCCAGTGTCACCACATGTCTTGGGTACATTATAGTTTAATGTCTTTTATCTTTTTGCTTCAAAATAAATTTAAATTAAAGCTGGAATATTTTCTTCATATACCTCAATGTATCGTCTTGTACATCTCACTTTAGAGACAACTGGTTTATTACATTGATTCCATTTTACAAATGAGACAACTGAGGTCCTGACAGGTGAAGCAATGAACTCAAGGATACACAGCTAGTATGTGATAGAGGTAGTATTCAAACAGACCTGTTTGGCTCCGGTGCCCATGCTCCCTCTATTACAACCAAAAGACTCTGGCTGGTTCAATGACACATAATTTCTGGTGACACCAGAAGGACGGAAGACTGATGATCTTATTAATAACTCCCAGCCGGAGGCTCGTTTCCCTTCAGTTGGTCTACAGCAGAGAAAGGGGCAGGCTTAGAAGGAGGATACTTGCAAAACTGGAATGTAACCACCAATCATCAGGCACTTACTACGTGCACGTCACGGAGCTCAGGGACTTCCTTGGTGGTCCAGTGGTTAAGACTGCACTCCCAATGCAAGGGGCCTGGGCTTTGATCCCTGGTCAGGAAGCTAGATCCTGCATGCTGCAACTAAGATCCAGAGCAGACAACAACAACAACACCACCACCACACACACACACACACACAGAGACATAGAGCTAAGCACTGAATCCTCATGACCCTGGAAGGGAGCTCCGAGTGGTATTTCCAATTCAAAGATGACAAAATGGAATAGATGGTCATGCTGGCACTCCAAGCCAAAAATGGAATGACTCCCAAACCTGGGATTTTAACCAATACACACTGTTGCCTCTAATCCACCTGCCTCATAGACAGTATTGTTTTAGTAGGCACACAGGAAGAGCAACATGCCAGGCTCTGTGCCAACTGCTTTCCATGTATTGTATCTCATTTAACTCTCACAACAGCTTCATGAGAAAGGTATTGCCAGACACTGTCCCCATTTTACAGATGCAGAAACTGAGGCTCAGAGAGATTAGGTAACTTATCCAAGGTCATTAGGGGTTGCCAGCAAGTGGCAGATCTTCTTCCAGTCTGGCCTCCCTTTCATCATTGCTTTGGGCAGGGACTGGGCAGAATCTTCCAGAGTCAGCCTTTCATGGGGAGGCCACATCCATCTACCAGCATCTCCTCACTGAGTGGATGGAATCCAGAGAGGTCAAGAACAGTGTGGTCTGTGGACAGATGCCAGCCCAACAAGATAAGAAACGACATTAAATTAAGAGTTTGGAAATTTTTTTTTCCCAGTATTTTTTATATTTAGAGCTCCCCTGGTGGCTCAGATGGTAAAGCGTCTGCCTGCAATGCGGGATACCCGGGTTCGATCCCTGTGTTGGGAAGATCCCCTGGAGGAGGAAATGGCAACGCACTCCAGTATTCTTGCCTGGAGAATCATATTTATTTATTGAAGTATAGTTGGTTTACAATGTTGTCCTTGTTGTTTATTTTATATACAGTAGTGTGTATACTTTAATCCCAAACTCCTAATTTATATCCTCCCTTTCCCCCTTGGTAACCATAAGTTTGTTTTCTATGTCTGTGGTCTATTTCTGTTTTGTAAATAAGTTCGTTTGTGTCATATTTTACATTCCACATATAAGCGATATCATATGATACTTGTTTTTTCTGTCTGACTTACTTCAGTTAATATGATAATCTCTAGGCCCATCCAAGTTGCTGCAAATAGCATTATTTCATTCTTTTCTATAGCTAAGTACTATCCCATTGTATATATACCATACAAATATGTAGTATTTTTTAAATTATTGAATAATAAATACCTTTATTTAGTGATCAGAATCATTCAAACACGGGGCTTGCCAGGATAAAGAATAACAGAAGAGGTGCTCGGTGATGAGAGTTTGGGAACCGGGCTATAAGACTCTCTAAGGACAGATGATGCCTGCTTCATCTTAGAGTCCTCAGTGCTGGCACGTACCTCCTTAAGTGCTCATTAACTTTCAAACATACACAGTGCAAAGAGAACACATTAATACAATAAGCTCCCATGTACCCATTTCTGTGTGTGTTTATTCGCTCAGTTGTGTCAACTCTTTGCGACTCCATGGACTGTAGCCCGCCAGTTTCTTCTGTCCATGGAGAATCTCCAGGCAAGAATACTGGAGTGGGTTGTCATGCCCTCCTCCAGGGGATCTTCCCAACCCAGGGATCGAACCCAGGTCTCCTGCACTGCAGGAAGATTCTTTACTATCTGAGTCACCAGGGAAGCCCATTACCCAGCTCCAAGAATCGTAGCTCACGGCCAATCTAGCTTTCTTATGCTCCCACCTGACTGACCCCTAAACCTCCTTGCAGATTATTTTGAAGCAAGTCCCAGATATTGTATAATTTTACCCAGAAATATTCTAATATGTCACTCTGAAAGACAAGTGGTTTGTAAATACAACATCATCATACCTAAAAAATGAACAATAATTCCTTAAATATCATCTAGGGACTTCCCCGCTGGTCCAGTGGCTAAGACTCTGCCCTCCTGGGTTTGATCCCTGGTCAGGGAACTAGATCCTCCATGCTGCAAGAGAGTTTGCAAACATTTATACAAGTTCAATATTGCTGCAGCATCCAAGTGCCTAATTATTTTTCAAAAAGTTTTACCAAAGTATCTGTTCGCAGCAGATTAGAAATTAAAAAAAATAACCTATGTTTCACCACAGATAGCTTGAAAAGCACTGGTATAGACAAATCCATGCCCACATGCTGTCCTTTTGAGAGCAGGGGTGATCAGTTCTGAGCCAGCAGAGGGGGTGAATTGCCTGCAAATGATTCCCAAAGGATTATAGGAAAGCCTTGGTTCAATCAAGTTGAACCTGATTCTGAGGGTTTGTGAAAGACAATAAAGGCCTGATCTTGTTCCTCTTGGGAAGCCCCCAAGAAGAATGAGGCAGTTGGCTTTACATGATATCGATGCTGCCTTAGAAGATCCAGCCTCGTTTTTATTCTGAGGACCCCCTCAGTAGTTCTCCAATGACTGTCCATCAGCAGAGGGCATCAGTGTGACATCCTCCAATCCAGAGATGCCACTGCTGCCCTCAGTTTCCAGAGGCATTGCTATCTCCCCAGATACAGGATATGATCCAGTTAACTGTTGGGAGGACAGGCAGTGAGGTGTTGGGAAATGAGATTGTAAAGTGAGCTTTAGGAGCCTAAGATAAAGGTCTGGGCAGATGACCAGACTCGTTTTTCCCTTCCGCCTTCTGTCGGTGCAAATGCTGCCTATCCCAGTGCAAATGCTGCCGATCCTAGCTTTGCTTTCGCCAGGCAGCTCTGCTTGACTACTCTGATCCTAGTCACTTCTCCCTTCACAGCATCCTTGTAGCCTGTCACACCCAACACTTCATCATATAGGGTCCTACATGGTTCTCATGTGACTTATGTCTCAATTCTTGGGTAGGTTAAAGGTTGCCAAAGCAATCGCAGGAGAAAAGGCAAGGATTTAACAACCAGAACTGAGACATGACAAGAGGGGGCTGGGTCCCAAGAGTAAGGGGGCTTCCCAGTTATCATAATTGAAGTCTGAAGTTAGGTAGTAAGGGTGACTCCCTGCGGGGTTCCAGAATGCTGGGCTGCTGATGTACTTCTGGGCTAGAGCTGGTGGATGGGCTGAGTCTGTAGCTAGAGGGTTGGTTGATCCTCGGAAAGTGGCTCTAGACTTGGAGGGGGAGGAAGAGAATCTGGGAACCAGACAGGACCTGAGCCTGCACTGTTCCTTGGCCTCCCATCTAAAGCCCTTCACAATGTGACCCCATCATAATGGTAACAGTTAACATCTGGTGAGCACTTCCTATGTGCCAGCCACTGCTCCAAGTTTCCATGTATTAACTCATTTAGTTCTCAAACTAACCTTATGAGCAGGTTCCATTATGATTCCCATTTTACAGCTGAAGAAAATGAGGCACAGAGAAGTTAAGAGGTTAACTGACTTGCCCAAGTTTGCACAGCTAGCATGGGTCGGAGCTAGGATTCAAACAGGCAATTTGGCTCTAGGGGCAGAAGTTCAGCCAAAAGCCTTTGCTCTGAAATCTTTGTCTTGTGATCAGGGCCTTCAATGCCTTAACTTGAAGGGCTGGCTCTAATGATGGAGCTCTCAGATATGCCAGTGCCTGACAGGGGAGAAAATTGGGATCTCAGAGGCTTTCCCTTAGAGGCACACTCAACTCTGCCATCAGAACCCTAAGTTTCACAGTGGCTCCTCTGTGAGGCCGTATCTACCTCTTATATGAGATGAATGAGGGAAGAGATTCCCCTGCTTGTGTTTGGGGCATCCTTCTAAATGACCCAAGGCTTCCAAGCCATGGACTCAATGTTTCCATGACCCTTGTATGGGCTGAGTTCACTTGGGCATTGATTCCACTCGAATGAGTGGAACCTGGTGAGACCTCGACTTGAAGCAGTTTTAGTAGGATTTTGTATCGTGCCCCTTTGTCATTCATTCTATTTCTGGAGATCAGGAAATAGGGATTTGCCATTACCGGCGCTGAGAGTGTCATCATCTGTGTGTTCTGTGGTTTTGGGGAAATAACACTCTATTTTTTTCTTTTTTTAAAATTGAGGTATAGTTGATGATTTTCACTATGTTCCCTGTGCCGTATAATATATTCTTGTAGGTGATTTATTTATTCTGCAAAATTATTTTTAAAATTTATTTGCCTACGTTGGGTCTTAGTTGCAGCACACAGGGTCTTTGTTGCATCATGTGGGATCTTTCGTTGTGGTGCACAGACTCTCTGTTGGTGGCGCACTAGCTCAGTAGTTGAAATGTGGGCTTAGTTGCTCTGCAGCATGTGGGATCTTAGTTCCTGGACCAGGGATTGAATTGGCATCCCCTGCATTGCAAGGCAGATTCCTAACCACTGGACAACCAGGGAAGTCCCTTATTTTATACACGGTAGTTTCTCTCTCTTAATCCCTTACTGCTATCTTGCCTCTCCCCTACACTGTTAACCACTACTTTGTTCTCTATATCTGTGAATCTATTTCTTTTTTGTTATATTTGCTACTTTGTTGTATTTTTTAGATTCCACATACAAGATATATCATGCAATACTTGTCTTTCTCTCTCTGACTTATTTCACTAAACACAGTTCCCTCTCTGTCTGTTTTCTTCTATGGTTATAGGGCTTCCCTGGTAGCTCAGCTGGTAAAGACTCTGTCTGAAATGCAGGAGACCCTGGTTCGATTCCTGGGTCAGGAAGATCTGCTGGAGAAGGGATAAGCTACCCACTCCAGTACTCTTGAGCTTCCCTGGTGGCTCAGCTGGTAAAAAAAATCGACCTGCAATATGGGAGACCTGGGTTTCATCCCTGGGTTGGGAAGATCCCCTGGAAAGAGAAAGGCTACCCACTCCAGTATTCTGGCCTGGAGAGTGTAGTCCATGGGGTAGCAAAGAGTCAGACACAACTGAACAACTTTCACTAGGACAGGTGTGGGCGGTCCTTTATGACTGGTCTGCTAAGAGCATGATGTTGGTCTAGGTTGGCAGAGAGGCAAGGAGGGCCTCAGGCTGGGCACAGGCTTTCAAGAGGAGACATTGTCCCTGAGTCAGCTCTTCCCATGGGTGGCTAGAGACGTCCCCAAAGAGCAGGGAAAGGGAGAAGGAGCGAGCACTGCGGTTGGTCGCAGTGCCTTTGCTAATGGATTTGTGCACCATCTTTGGCACACATATCACAGGTTGCCAATCCCTGGAAGAAAATCAACCCTGACCCTGCTGTAACAGTTGAGAGATCAAGGTCAACTGCCTGCTGGGTGCTCTAGGACCCTGGAGCCACCAGTTCAGTAATATCTATCCTGAGGTGGTTCCCATTCTTCTGCAAGTTTAACTGCTCCCTGGAGGCACAAGGAAGAACTGGCCCCAGTCTGGCCACCCTTTCCAGTTGGCCAGCTGGCATCATCAAGAGTTCTGTTGCTAGGGTCCCCTGGCAGCCTGTTTGGCAAGAGTGGGCTGGGAAGAATAGTCACTTGATTTGTTTTCTGTCTGCCAGACGCTCAGAGCTGCTGGAAATCCAGGCGGATGCAATAACTCGACATGGTTTCATTCATGGAAATCCAGAGGGAGGACACACTCCTTCCAAAGATGGATAGGGCCCGCATGCCTAATCTGGCAAGTTGGGTAGGGCTCGCATTTCTCTACACATTTCAAAGTCTAATTAAATGCCGGCGCTGCCTCATGTACCTCCTTCTGTGCTCACAGAACACTTGTTTCTCAGGGCTCCTGGGGACTGAAGATTTTGTAAAGGAACAAAACAGACCAAAAACACATATGCAAGTTATTCATATTTATGAGTGAACAATGAGTAAGACAGCAGATTGATGAAGCTTCCCTGCCAAGAGAGGAATTGGATTCCAGGCTGCAGGAATGGCAGGAAAACAGCCAGAGCAGAGCGGGTGGGGGAGCAAAAAGCTTGCCCTGCGCAGGATTGGCCAGACTCAACCTGGAATATTGTGCTCACTTTGGGAGCCCAGCTACAGGGGTGACCGAGAGTGAAGGTGAGAAATGATCAGAAGCATTGGGAATGTTTAGCAGCAGGAGGAGAAGGCTCCCGGGGAACACGACAGCTGCCTTTAGAAAACCAGAGAGCTGGCCGTGGGAGAGAGGAAGGGGACTTAAGGCAGAGTGGAGGAGTGGAAAGTGTGGGCTATGGATTCAGCAACCCTCAACTGAATTCTTCAGTCTGCAATTTACTAGGCCTGCTCTCTCTTAGGTCACTTGATCTCCTGAAGCCTCGTATTTTTCATCAGTTCAGTGACTTTGAAGATAATTCCTCCCTGCAATATGAGGATCCACTGAGAGGGAGGTCCATAAAAAAGTGCATGAAATCCGCAAACACTTAGCCATTGATACTGCTGTGAGTCTGTGGTCCCGGAGCACATAGCCTGGTCCAGTGGGTGAAACTGACAGAGAGGCAAACTGTGACGCAGTACAGTTACGAAGAGCTACCTAACCACTCTACGGGTAGTGGATACAAATAACTGCTTTGGGAAGTAATCAGTTTGTCATCACTGGAGATGTTCAAGCAAAGGCTGGACCAGTATTTTCTAGGAGTCCATACAGAGGAGTTCCCGTATATGGAAGAAAGCTGGAGTAATCACCTCTAAGGTCTTTTCCAACCCTTAGGGTGGAGGTTTTGTTCTTTAATATTAATTAATTAATTTATTTGGCTGTGTCAGATCTTAGTTGCAGCATGGCAGCTCTAGAGCATGTGGGCACAGGGATCAATAGTTGTGGAGCACAGGCTTAGTCGCTCTGTGGCATGTGGGACCTCAGTTCCCCAACTAGGGACCTAACCGACATCCCTGGCATTGCAAGGCAGATTCTCTTTTTAAAAAAATCTTTAATTAATTTATTTATTTATCATTGGCTGTGCTGGGTCTTGGTTGCTATATGCAGGCTTTCTCTAGTTGTGGTGAGTGGGAGCTACCCTCTAGTTGGGCTTCTCATTGCGGTGGCTTCTCTTGTTGCGGAGCGCCGGCTCTAGGACGTGTGGGCTTCAGTTGTTGCAATGTGTCGGCTCAGTAGTTGCAGCTCTCAGGCTTAGTTGCCCTGAGGCATGTGGAATCTTCCCAAACCAGGGATTGAACTCCTATCTCCTGCAGTGGAGATATGGAATCCTAACCACTGCAAGGTGGATTTTTAACCAGTGGATCACCAGGGAAGTTCCCAGGGTTGAAGATTCTATACTGAGCTTCTGCCAAGTCTTGTTGGCATTCGATGTGATTCCCTTTCACTGACCTCAATACTTTGCTCCAGCAGTAGCCGCCTCTCTCCTGTGTCATTTTTTCCCTCTCTACTGGATCCTTTCTATCACCACACAAATAGGCTGTTTAACCTCGAAATGAAGAAAAAAAGAAAAACGGTTTCCTCTGGCCGTTGCCCCATTTCTCTCCTTCCCCTTTGCTAAACCTTTCAAAAGCATGATCTGCATTTGCTGTGCACCCCCACCCAGGTCTTTTTTCTCGAGCTCCCTCCTTTACGTACTACAAACTGGCTTTTGTCACCGTCATGCTACCAAAGTTGTTCTTGTTAAGATCACTGTGAGATAATAGAGACTGTATATATTGATCTCTGGCCCAGTTGCTGGCACAGAACTCCTGAATCCCTTGTAATTTCCTAAGTGATAAGAACACTTTGAACGTCTTTTATTCTGTGTCTTTGACCCAATTGCGGACACAGGGCTCCTAAAACCCTGGTAAATTCATAAGTAATCAGAGCAAGGTGGGTTTCCCAGGTGGCTCAGATAGTAAAGAATCTGCCTGCAATGCAGGAGACCCAAGTTCAATCCCTGGATTGGGAAGACCCCCTGGAGGCGGTCATGGCAACCCATTCCAGTATTCTTGCCTGGAGAATCCCATGGACAGAGGAGCCTGGAGGGCTAGAGTCCATAGGGTCACACAGAGTCGGACATGACTGAAGCAACTGAGTATGGCACACAGAACCATGAGGAGCATCTTTTGTTCTGCTGAGGTGATTCTTGGTGCATGGCTTCTGGATGGGAGTGGTCTCCAGAAAGACCAAGCCACAGTTAAAATCTTGGGATTTTCAGTTCCCTCTCATATTCTCCAGAGAGGGAAGAGGGGCTGGAAATGGAGTTAATAATGGATCATGCCCATAAAATTTATAAAAGCTTCCATAAAATCTCAATAGTAGGGCGTCTGGAGAGCTTTCAGGTTGGTAAACACATCCATGTCAGGAGGATGACACATCTCAGCTCCACAGGGACAGAAGCTCCTGCACTTGGGATCCTCTCAGACCTCACCCCATGTATGTCTTCATCTGGCTCTTCTGTGGCCTTTATCATATCCTTTGATAACCTGGTAAATGTGTTTCCCTGAGTTCTGTGAAGGGCTCTAACAAATTAATTGAGCCAAAGAAGGGGATCGTTGGAACCTCTGATCTAT
Source organism: Bos grunniens (assembly GCF_055505025.1). NCBI lineage: Eukaryota > Metazoa > Chordata > Mammalia > Artiodactyla > Bovidae > Bos > Bos grunniens. The sequence continues at coordinate 142,734,663 of NC_141194.1, forward strand.
AGCTGGTTGGTGAGAAGCACAAGTGATAACCTTGGCTTGTGACTGGCACCTGAAGTTGCGGGTGTGTGTGGCAGTCTTATGGGCCTGAGCTCTTCACCTGTGAGATCTGATGCTGTCTCTGGGTAAATAGTGTCAGAATTGTGTTGAATTATTGGTCCCCCATACCACTGGTGTCTTAGAATTGCTTTTTAGTGTGGGGAATCCTATTCCCCCTACATTTGGTGATCAAAGTGTCAGAAGTGAGGTGTTCTCTTTGTAGGTAGAGACACAGGGGAGAAATACACAGTGAAGAACCAGGTTTTTCCCTACATAGGAAGGAAAAATACTGAGGTTTTCTCTACACAATCATCAACAACCTGTGTGTGTGTGTGCTAAGTCACTTGAATCATGTCTGACTCTTTGTGACCCTGTGGACTGTAGCCTGCTAGGCTCCTCTGTCCATGGGAATTCTCCAGGCAAGAATACTGGAGTGGGTTGCCATGCCCTTCTGCAGGGGATCTTCCCGACCGAGAGATCAAACCCGTGCCTCCTGTGTCTCCTACATTGCAGGCAGATTCTTTACTGCTGAACCACCAGGGAAGCCCCATCAGCAACCTACATGCTGCCAAATCCAAGGATCAGTTTTCTCCATCCTCCTGTGACTTGTCTCATCTGCATAATTGACCAAGTTGATCTCTTCTTCATCATCCTCCACTCTCCTACCTTCCCGGTTCTCAGTCTCCTTGGCAGGTTCTTCTCATTGCCTGACTTGGAAATGATGGAGTGCCCCAGGGCTGTGTCCTGACATCTCTTTTCTTTCCTTGTGTTTCCCAGTGGTCTCATCCAGCCCTGTGGCTTTAAATATACATACAGACATGGTTCTTGCCTGTATATAGTGCACAACTCCCACAGTCATAGTTCCAGCAGGGGTCTTTTTTTAAAAAAATTTTATTGAAGTATAGTTGGTTTACAATGTTGTGTTACTTTCTGCTGTACAGCAAAATGATTCAGTTATATATATATATATACACACACACACACATATATTGAATATAGTTCCATGTGTTACACATAGGACCTTGTTGTTTATCCATTCTCAATATAATAGTTTGCATCTGCTAATCCCAAACTACCAATCCAACCCTCCCCTTGTTTCTGTTTAGTAGATAAGTTCATTTGTGAGGGACCTCTATCTTGAACTCCACACCTGTATTACCAGTGGCCTCCTTGGCATCACCACCTGGATATCTAGTTGTTACATCATATTTAGCAGGCGCAACACCAAATCCTCAATGCCTCCCCCCAACTTTGCTCCTCTCAGTCTTCTTCATTTCTGAAATGGGGACTACATGCTTTCAGTGGAGCACTCAGACCAAAAAACTTGGGTCAGATTGGGGCAGGCCACCCCCAAATATGCCACTTTGGCATATTAATTATTTTGAATTAAAATTATCTGAGAAACAGCCAGTGCAGAAAGGACACTATGACCCTCCTCTCTGTCCCCCTGAAAACAGGAGATAGGGAGACATCCTCATTAAGAACAGTAGGGAGGTCTCTTCAACCCTTAGAGCAGCTGTGTTAACAAACTCTGCTTGGTTACTTCACTGATTAGTACCCAAGCCTAAGTTTCTTTGTTTTGTCAGTTCTTCACACATTTATTGTTTCTTTGTCTAAAAGGTATAAAAGCTGGCTGCTTGGGTCATTTCTTTGAGCCTCATATTTCTATGAATTTCTGTAAGTACCAAATCAAAATTTGATTTTCTCCTGATAATCAGTCTTACATCAAATTAATGACTAGAGCAACCAAAAGAACCTAAAAGGATAGAGGGAAAGTCTTTTCCTCCCCAATAGTCTTCACACATCCCATAGCCAATTCCTCAGCAAATCCAGTCAGTTCTCTCTGCAACAGGTATTCAAATCCAGCCACTTCTCACTTCTGGGTAAAACGCAACTCACATCACATCACTTGTCTGCTCAGAATGGCCCAATGGTTCCATCTTACTCAAAGCCAAAGTTCTCCTCTCCAACTAGTCTCCACACCACACACCCTGCCTGCTCTGAGAATCAGTTGACTTTTGCTTCAGGCCCCGGCTAGGCTACTGGTGTGGAATGCTCCTTCTTCAGCTGTCTGGTTGGCCTGCTCACTCACCTCCTGCATATCTTCTCATGAGGTCTTCCCTGATCGTTCTATTTAAAATTGAACCTCCTCCTGCCATCCCCTCTCTTTTATTTCCCCTCCCCTGCTTTCCTTTTCTCCCAGGGCTCATTATCACCTAGCATACTATCAGTGTCACTCACTTATGTTACTCTCCCACCCCCATCATTAGAATGTCAGCTCTATGAGGGTAAGGATTTTTAGGCTGTACAAGTCTCTCCACCTCTTGGAACAGTGTCTGGCACAGGGTGAGTGCTCAATACATGTTTGTTAATCTCCCAGATGGAGAAGGCAATGGCACCCCACTCCAGCACTCTTGCCTGGAAAATCCCATGGGCAGAGGAGCCTGGTGGGCTGCAGTCCACAGGGTCGCTAAGAGTTGGACACGACTGAGCGACTTCACTTTCACTTTTCACTTTCATGCATTGGAGAAGGAAATGGCAACCCACTCCAGTGTTCTTACCTGGAGAATCCCAGGGACGGCGGAGCCTGGTGGGCTGCCGTCTATGGGGTCGCACAGAGTCAGACACGACTAAAGCGACTTAGCAGCAGTGGCGGCAGCAGCAGATGGACTGGTAAGTGACAAACGCAAGTTGCAGAACAACGAGAATTAGTGTGATCTAGTTTATGTAAAAGAACACCCACAAAACGCCACTCTGCACCTGTATACATTCATGCATATGGATGTAAATTAATGCAACGGGCTCTGAAAATATTACTGAGTCCAAGCTCGCTCTGCTTACCGCATGACAGGTCAATGAATCCGAGAGATGAGGTGTTTAGGCAAGGAAGGGACTTTAATTTGGGGGCCAGCTGACCGAGAAGATGGCAGGTTAGCACCTCAAATAACCATCTTACCAAGGCCTGGTTGCCAGGTTCTTTTATGGATCAGAGATGGAGGGAAGGTGAGGAAACAAATTAAAAAGACTATTCAATTCTTGCAAATAGCCCCTAGAATGGCAAGCCTCAGGCAGGGGAATATGTTACTTTCACTTTCTTATAGTCCTTTACAGATGGGAGGCTGAGGTTATCTCCCTGAGGCAAGCCATTATGTATGTTTATAATAATAAAAAAGGGTTAAAGTCACAGAAGCAGATCCAGTGTAAACGTAAACTTAACCCTTCCTGGTTACAGAAGGATCACACCAAAGCACTGACACTGCTTCTAAGTAGGGCTCTTCTCAGTGGGCCTACTCAGTGGGGGTGCGTGGGGGTGTCCAGGGAGATTTTAGTCATATCTGTGTAGTAGTGTTAGTTGTTCAGTCGTGTCTGACTCTTTGGACCCCATGGACTGTAGCCTGCCAGGCTTCTCTGTCCATGGGATTCTCCAGGCAAGAATACTGGAGTGGGTTGCCATCTGTAAAGTTTTCTCTTTTTTTCCCTAGGAAAATGTATCCCTGTCTTACTTTTGTAGGATTTAAAAGAAATGAAAATGAATCAATTAAAAGTCATATTTTAGAGTGAAGACAGAAGTTTAAAGGACTCATTTGTGCATGCTCAGACTCTTTGTGACCCCATGGACTGTAACCCACCAGGCTCCTCTGCCCATGGAATTTTCCAGGCAAGAATACTGGACTGGGTTGCCATTTTCTTTCCCAGGGAATCTTCCTGACCCATGGATTGAACCCAGGTCTCTTGCATCGGCAGGCGAATTCTTTACTGTCTACAAGAGAAGCCCCCAAAAGGACTCAGCAGTGATAAAAGCCATTCTCAAGGCTGGGGCCAGCTGACAGCTTCCCTCCTCCCTTCCCATCCTCCCACCCTGCATAAGACACATGATTTTTTTTTTTAAGCCTTGTGGTTTGTGGGACCTTAGTTCCCCAATCTGGGATTGAACCTGGCCCTCACAAGATGCCAGGGATTTCCTGACACATGTGTTTCTGTAACTGGAGCTGGTCTCCTCACATAGTTCACTTTTTTGTGGGGGACCCAGAGCCCCAGCTTCTCACCCAGATCTATGTAAGTTGAAGGTCTGAATTCCGAAGTGGCAGGAACAGGGTCCCTGAGATGCTGGATCCACAGACCCAGGTTGCCTCTGGCCATGTAGATTGGTCCTGGGAATTCTTCTTTCTAGAGCTTTCTCTCATGGCTGGAGTGAAGGATGGAAGACTAGAACACTGGTCAGAGTTAACATATAATAAGCTTGCACCTCCGTCCCAGACTCAGTCCTTGGGGGACTGACTCCATTCTGCCGCCAGAAGACAGAAGACAGCAGATTCCTGTGTTTCAGAGAGGAAGTCAATTCTGACTCCATGTTGGAAACTTTTTCTTTGACTTGCTTCTATTATTATAATCATACTCAATGGCTTACCTGGAGGACCCTGACCCTCTGCTTGACTGTAAACTAAAATGCCTTTGTTCAGCTCCTGAAAAGAGAGTTTGTCCCTGCCCATCTGTGAATTGATGAGATTAACACATCCCTTCTGAGGGCTGGACATTCCCTTGGAGATGTTGTGCAAGACAGAAGACCCTTTCACTTTACTTCCTCACTTCATCTCCCTCTCTAAGCTGACTTTTGACTTTAGTTCCTCATAGCTTCTCTCCCTCTGATCTGTAAAAGAACCTGGCATCCAGACCCCAATAAGATGGTTATTTGAGGCACTAGCCTGCCATCTTCTGGGTCTCCCAGCTCCCCAGTTAAAGTCTCTTCCTTGCCTCAACACCTCATCTCTCAGATTCATTGGCCTGTCCTGTGGCGAGCAGAGTAAGCTTGGACTTGGTAACACGTGAGCATGGGGTTTCTCACCTCTGCCTGCCCTTCACCTCTGATCTCATCAGCAGAGCCAGGCTGATGGACAGGCCATGGACAGGCCCCCTACCTTCTTACCAATAAGGCCTGGAAGCCACATTTCTGTGTTCAATTCACAGTATTGGGGAAGGAAACAAAAATCTCCTCTACCCTTTCTAAAGTTTTCTGGCTGGTCTAAGAAAATGACATGAGATAGACTAATAGAAAATCCAAATTTAATTATGCGTGTGCAGGGGCTCCATAAGAACACCAGTGCCAAGGACAAGATGAGGAGAAGTCGAGGGGGGACTTCAAAGGGGAAGAAGGCAGTTTTCATGGAGATAGAAAAACAGGGGTTTGATAAACAAATGTTTGCTGGGCCAAGCAGAGACAATGGGATACAGAGAAGACTTTGGTTTCCAGGCCCTGGTGAGTTCCCTTACTGAAACTGTTTACCACAGATTGGGACTTAAACTCGTGTGCTGGAACTTGAACCCAACCAAAATCCAGTTTGGGACTCGAACCCACATGGCTGGGACTCGAACCCAGCCAAAACCCTGCTTGGGACTTGAACCCACGAGCTGGGACTCAGTTTAGTCCAGTTCAGTTGCTCAGTCGTGTCCGACTCTTTGCGACCCCATGAATCACAGAACACCAGGCCTCCCTGTCTATCACCAACTCCCGGAGTCCACTCAACCTCATGTCCATCACGTTGGTGATGCCATCCATGCATCTCATCCTCTGTCGTCCCCTTCTCCTCCTGCCCCCAATCCTTCCCAGCCTCAGTGTCTTTTCCAATGAGTCAACTCTTTGCATGAGGTGGCCAAAGTACTGGAGTCTCAGCTTTAGCATCAGTCCTTCCAAAGAAATCCCAGGGCTGATCTCCTTCAGAATGGACTGGTTGGATCTCCTTGCAGTCCATGGGACTCTCAAGAGTCTTCTCCAACACCACAGTTCGAAAGCATCAATTCTTCGGAGCTCAGCTTTCTTCACAGTCCAACTCTCACATCCATACATGACTACTGGAAAAACCATAGCCTTGACTAGACGGACCTTTGTTGGCAAAGTAATATCTCTGCTTTTCAATATGCTATCTAGGTTGGTCATAACTTTCCTTCCAAGGAGTAAGCGTCTTTTAATTTCATGGCTGCAATCATCATCTGCAGTGATTTTGGAGCCCCCCAAAATAAAGTCGGACACTTTTTCCACTGTTTCCCCATCTATTTCCCATGAATTGATGGGACCAGATGCCATGATCTTAGTTTTCTGCATGTTGAGCTTTAAGCCAACTTTTTTACTCTCCTCTTTCACTTTCATCAAGAGGCTTTTTAGTTCCTCTTCACTTTCTGCCATAAGGGTGGTGTCATCTGCATATCTGAGGTTATTGATATTTCTCCCGGCAATCTTGATTCCAGCTTGTGCTTCTTCCACTCCAGCCTTTCTCATGATGTACTCTGCGTATTAGTTAAATAATCAGGGTGACAATATACAGCCTTGACGTACTCCTTTTCCTGTTTGGAACCAGTCTGTTGTTCCATGTCCAGTTCTAATTGTTGCCTCCTGACCTGCATATAGGTTTCTCAAGAGGCAGGTCAGGTGGTCTGGTATTCCGATCTCTTTCAGAATTTTCCACAGTTTATTGTGATGCACACAGTCAAAGGCTTTGGCATAGTCAATAAAGCAGAAATAGATGTTTTTTCTGGAACTCTCTTACTTTTGCGATGATCCAGCAGATGTTGGCAATTTGATCTCTGGTTCCTCTGCCTTTTCTAAAACCAGCTTGAACATCTGGAAGTTCGCACTTCACGTATTGCTGAAGCCTGGCTTGGAGAATTTTGACCATTACTAGAGTGTGAGATGAGTGCAATTGTGTGGTAGTTTGAGCATTCTTTGGCATTGCCTTTCTTTGGGATTGGAATGAAAACTGACCTTTTCCAGTCCTGTGGCCACTGCTGAGCTTTCCAAATTTGCTGGCATATTGAATGCGGCACTTTCACAGCATTATCTTTCAGGATTTGAAATAGCTCAACTGTAATTCCATCACCTCCACTAGCTTTGTTCGTAGTGATGCTTTCTAAGGCCCACTTGACTTTGCATTCCAGGATGTCTGGCTCTAGGTGAGTGATCACACCATCATGATTATCTGTGTCGTGAAGATCTTTTTTGTACAGTTCTTCTGTGTATTCTTGCCATCTCTTCTTAATCTCTTCTGCTTCTGTTAGATCCATACTGTTTCTGTCCTTTATCAAGCCCATCTTTGCATGAAATGTTCCCTTGGTATCTCTAATTTTCTTGAAGAGGTCTCTAGTCTTTCCCATTCTGTTGTTTTCCTCTATTTCTTTGCATTGATCACTGAGGAAGGCTTTCTTATCTCTCCTTGCTATTCTTTGGAACTCTGCATTCAGATGGATATATCTTTCTTTTTCTCCTTTGCTTTTCGCTTCTCTTCTTTTCACAGCTATTTGTAAGGCCTCCTCAGACAGCCATTTTGCTTTTTTGCATTTCTTTTTCTTGGGGATGGTCTTGATCCCTGTCTCCTGTACAATGTCATGAACCTCCGTCCATAGTTCATCAGGCACTCTGCCTATCAGATCTAGTCCCTTAAATCTATTTCTCACTTCCACTGTATAATCATAAGGGATTTGATTTAGGTCATACCTGAATGGTCTAGTGGTTTTCCCTGCTTTCTTCAATTTAAGTCTTAATTTGGCAGTAAGGAGTTCATGATCTGAGCCACAGTCAGCTCCTGGTCTTGTTTTTGCTGACTGTATAGAGCTGCTCCATCTTTGGCTGCAAAGAATATAATCAATCTGATTTCGGTGTTGACCATCTGGTGATGTGTATGTGTTGAGTCTTCTCTTGTGTTGTTGGAAGTGGGTGTTTGGTATGACCAGTGGGTTCTCTTGGCAAAACTCTACTAGCCTTTGCCCTGCTTCATTCTGTACTCAAATGAAGTACAACTTTGGCTAGGACTCGAACCCAGCCAAAACCCTGCTTTGGACTTGAGCCCAAGAGCTGGGACTCAAACCCAGCCCAAATCCATGGTACCTGGTTTCAGGACCTAATGAAGCTCAGGTTCTTTTGTGTGTGTGTGTGTGTGTGTTAAAGACAAAAACAGATTTCAATATATATATTGAAAACATACACATATTGGGTTGGTCAAAAACTTAATTTGGGTTTTAACACAGAAAACCTGAATTAACTTTTTAGCCAACTCATATATAGACACACATGCACACACACACATATATTAAATATTTTGACTCTATATGACTACGAGATCATTTTACACAGGTTCTGCAAATCACATATTTAATATATTGTGTACGACAATACTCCATAGGAGCAAACATATAATTTCATCTTTATACTAACTGGACAATACTGTACTGAATAATCACAATGTCATCAATCTGTGTCATAATTAAAACTTTGCAATAAACATTATTTATACTTATATATTTATTCCAGTGGGATGAAACTCCTAGATCTAGAGTTACTGTTTCAAAAGGAATGCATGTTTATAAAGCAGACAGGTCATGCCATGTTGCCACCCCAAACCAGAGCAGGCACATTGACAAGGGTAATGATGACCAGCCTCCTGGTTCCCACACTGATACAGGTACAGCATATTAACCAGGTTAGATTTTAACCCATCTGAGAGTCAAGATTTGTACTAAGTTTGTAACTTTCTGACCAATGGGCTTAAGAACCTAACACGTGTTCTTTATTCGAGTTCTTCGAGCATGACGCATCTGTTGGCATGCACCACCTATTTCCCTGCTTTGTATGTGTCACAGCACTCTGTTCTTAAATGACACATTTATTCGTACGCATTGTTATTTTCTGCCAGTTTTCTATTACATATTTTTGGCACCTTCTGCCATGCCAAAGTTGATTTAAATCTTTGTATGGGCTGGCTTACTGTCTTCATGTCTTCCAGGGCTCCATGTCCTACTCAGTAAAGCCTTTCTCCTTTCTGTGTTTGGTGGTGGTGGTTTAGTTGCTAAGTTGTGTCTGACTCTTGTGACCCCAGGGACTGTAGCCCGCCAGGCTCCTCTGTCCATGGGATTCTCCAGGCAAGAATACTGGAGTGGGTTGCCTGCCATTTATGTCATAATTAGAGCTGCTAAATACAATTGTCTCATACTTCTTTGTAAGGTCTAGGTATGTTGTTTTGGAGAGTGGATAACTGATTGTTAAAACACCATTTCCCCGGTGATGAAAACCTAATCTTAATTATAGGTTGTTGTTTAGTTGCTAACTTGCATCTGACTTTTTGGGACTCCATGGACTCTTAGCAGCCAGGCTCCTCTGTCAGTGGGATTCTCCAGGCAAGGATACTGGAGTGGGTTGCCATTTCCTTCTCCTGAAGCTCAGGTGTTCTTAATGTCTCATCACAGAAAGAATTCAGTGAGAGACAAAGTGACAGATAAGAAGTGGATTTATTCAGATTCGGAGAGAAGCACACTCCACAGACAGAGTGTGGTCCATCACAGAGGGTGAGTGGCCCTGATATTTGGCATGGTTAGTTTTTATAGGCTGGGTAATTTCATATGTTAATGAGTGGGAGGATTATTCCAACTATTTTGGGGAAGAGGTGGAGATTTCCAGAATTTGGGCCACCACCCACTCCTTGGTCTTTTAACAGTGCCTTAAGGGGACAAAGTTAAAGTGTCTGCCTGCAATGCAGGAGACCAGGGTTCAATCCCTGGGTTGGGAAGATCCCCTGGAGAAGGAAATGGCAACCCACTCCAGTATTCTTGCCTGGAGAATCCCATGGACAGAGGAGCCTGGAGGGCTATAGTCCATGGGGTCGCAAAGAGTCGGACATGACTGAGCGACTTCACTTTCACTTTAAGGGGACAACAGAGGATGAGATGGTGGGAGGCCTGGTGTGCTGCAGTCCATGGGATCGCAAAGAGTCGGACATGACTGAGTGACTGAACTGAACTGTCATGGCACCTCTGGGTGTGTCATTTCACTTGCTGATTGAGGATCAAGTTCTAGTCTTATCTGCCACCTTGGTTCCATTTGATTCTAATTGTTTTATGTTGTGTCCTTGGGCTATGTCATTCTTTCAAAAGTTGTGCTCTGCCCCTTTCCCTCCTGTGACATTACCACAATGAGGCCATTTTCTTCACAGATATCTTTGATGGTAGCTCTCTTTCTGGACCAGGCCCCCATCTAAATTATTTTAGGCAGTTAAGAAGGAGGTAAAACAAGACTTTCTAACTCTTTTGATTCCTGAAAATTAATCAGCTTAAAACAATCCTCATGACAAAGAGACTTTTGAGCGCAACCACTTTTGCTCCCCAGCAACAGTCACAAAGGACGGGTACACGCACTGTTTTCTCCAGAGACTGCCTCAAAGTCTCCCCACTCTTTCACTTCCCTCCTTCAGTCAAAACTGCCAACCTGGGCCGAAGCCCCTGGATAGGGCCGATTGAAATGCTTTTAGCAAAGCTGAGGGCAAGAGTTATGCCTTGGTCTTCTTTCTGCCACCAGCAGGGGCAGTCCCTAGCCTAGGCCTTGCCCGTATGTCCTTGTGCTGCCGGCAGCTGTACTGGGCCTTGTCATTGTCCTTTAGCTCTGTTCATGCTTCCCTGGTGGCTCAGCTGGTAAAGAATCCTCTGTCCTCATGGAGCTGGGATGTGTCAGCTTCCCATTTGGATGTGGTCACCAGCCTGGAAGCTCCCAAATCCCCTACTGTTGGGATTTCATGGAAGTTTCCTCACATGTGTATGATCCATTGTTAACTCCAGTTCCAGCCCCTCTCTCCTCTCTGGAGGATGGAGGTGGAGCTAAAAGTGCCATGCTTCCCATCTTGGTCTTTCTGGTGATCAGCTTTGTCAGGGAGCCCTTGGGCAATGTGCAAAAACTGGGCCCTCTGCCTCACTCTTCATGAATGAGTTTCCTGTTTGTAGAAGGAAGTGGTAATAATGATAATATTAATACCACTTCTGAGGTTGTAATGACAATGAAATGAGTTCTTCACCCCCTGTTAAAGCTCTTAGAACAATGTCTGGCACATAGTAGGTGCTTGATACAAGGAGGCAGTTATTTTTACTTTTATTGATATTATCTTTTATTTAGTTTACTGGTTATAGGGAATTCCCTGGCATTCCAATGGTTAGAACTCTGTGCTTCCACTGCAGAGGTCACGGGTTTGATCCCTGGTCAGGGGACTAAAATCCTGCAAGTTGTGTGGCACAGACAAAAGAGAAAAAATTACTGATTATAACAGCCTTGCAAGAGAGAACTAACAGAGTGGGCTTTGGAATCAGACAGACCTGGTTTGAATCCCAGCTTGGGAACTTAACCAGGTGTCTTTGGCAATGCTCTGCATGGTTCTGTGCCTTGGCTTCCTTCACCAGATACTGGAGGTCATAATAATTACTTCTGCCTTCTAGCAGTGTCCTAAAAATTTAAGTAGCTCTTCCAAAGACAGTACATAGCATGATGCTGGCTTGTGGCAACCCTTAGTTAATGGGAGCTGGGTTTGGTTTGGTTTTATGAACTTCTTATACAAATTTTTTTCTACTGGAATATAGTTGCTTTAAAATGTTGTGCTAGTTTCTCATGTACAGTAAAGTGAATCAGCTATCTGTATACATATATCTCTTCATAGTCACCCCAGAGCATTGAATAGAGTTCCCTATGCTATACAGTAGGTCGGTTTAGCTGGTAAAAGAATCCACCTGCAATGTGGGAGACCTGGGTTCAGTCCCTGGGTTGGGAAGATCCCCTGGAGAAGGGAAAGGCTACCCACTCCAGTATTCTGGCCTGGAGAATTCCATGGGGTCACAACGAGTTGGACACGAGTGAGCAACTTTCTCTCACTCAGTTATACATAGTAGTGTATATATGTCAATCCCAATCTCCCAGTTCCTCCCTTCCTGTTTTATGATCTTGATTCAGCTGTGAGTTCTGACTGGCCTCAGGCTCTTCCATCCTCTCCTCAGAGCTTGTCTGCTTCAGCTGTCATTCAGAGAGCAGTATCCCACCCTCCCTTCCTGCGTTGGGATCCACTCAGTCTCCCCCCACCCCTCAGCTCCTGCCTGATGGGCTGTGACAGGGGCCCTGCCCATCTTCTGGCGCCCTTCCCAGCACCTGGCCCACTCACCTCCTCCAGGGAGGGGACTTCAGGGCTCCTGGTCTGGAGTTTGGTGACTAGACAGGGAGTGCTATGTCTACTTGTCACCAAGATGTTGAGATGGCACACATTTGGCCACCTTGCCCTGCAGCCCCAGCTCCCAGCTGAGGAGGAGGCTGCGACTAGAATTACTGTCATGCCCCCCGGCCATTCCCAGGCCTGCAAGTGACATTTCTCTGCTACTTCATGGTCACGAAGGAGGGTTCTGTGTGGTTTTCTCCGGAGCCTAGACAGCCCTCCCATCCTCTCCTGCCTCTCAGCTCAGCTCGTCACCTCCTTCCCTCAACCAGCGCCTCAAACTGCCAGCCTGACACAGCCTCAATGCGACAGCCACCACCCTGGGCGCTGTTTCATCTGTCTTTCTGCTATGCCCCTGTCTTCTGTCTCCTCTGGCACTATCGTCTTCAAAGGGTTCTCGGCTCCAAGCGGGTCCTCGGCTCTGAGTGGGTCTTCTCTGCGAGCCTTGTCGGCTGCCAGCCGGCCCCCTCTGAAGCCAGGGAGGGAGTCCTGCCAAGGGCCGGCCTGGATCTCTGTTGTGAGAGAAGCAGCCACCATGTCCCCCAGAGAGACACTGGCTTCCACACTCAAGAGCCGCTGTGCCTCAGGAATTTGCTTCCTCTGCTCCTCGAATTAAAAAAAAAAAAATGGTTAAAATGGGCAGCCAAGGAGAGAGGGAAAGACCTTACTGTGATTGAAGCCCTGGGTCTGCTGGTCAGCCATCTTATTCTTATTCTCTCTGAGCCTCTGTTTACCCGTTTGAAAAAATGGACATAAAGGGAATGACTTCATTACCTCCCAGGCCTTTCATGAAATCATGGATGTGAACACTTTAAAAAAAAAAACAACTTATTTTTATTTATTTGGCTGCACTGGGTCTTAGTTGCTGCATGTGAGATCTTTGAGGCAAGCAGGAGTTTTAGTTGTGGCCTGAAAATTCCTAGCTATGACATGTCAGATCTAGTTCTCTGATCAGGGATCGAACCCTGGCCCCTTACATTGGGAGCACAAGCTCTTAGCCACTGGACCACCAGGGAAGTCCCCTTGATGTGGACACTTTCGGCAGCTTATCAGTGAGGAAGAGAACTGTTGCTGCTGTCGTGTATAGTGTGGGTACAGCACTGCAACTCAGACACAAAATGCTGAATGTGTGTGTGTGAGAATGGAAAAAAATCGCCATTGATTCTCCCTGAAGTACTCAAGGACTTTGCTCGATCAAGTGTCCCCTCATGCGTCGGCACCATTAACACCTTTTCTCCCCACCCAATGGAGCATGGTCGTCCACACTCAGGCATACTGTACTGGTCCCTCTCTTCAAGAAAAACACAACCTTTTTGATCCAATATCCCCATCTACCCACCACTCCACTTCTGGGTCCTCTTTTGCAGCAAGACTCCTGGGAATTCAAGTTGTCCTTCCTGGCAGTCTCTATTCCTCACCTCCCATTATCTCCTGAGCACATTGCAGTACAGTGCACACCTCACCAAGCCTCAGAATTCACCCTGGGCAAGGCAAGACCAGCTACATCATTTGCAGGGCCCGGGGCAAAGTGAAAATGTGGCGCCCTTTGTTCAAAAGTCTATTTGTTTCCCACAGTTATTGTAACAGATTACCGCACATTGTGTGGCTTAAAACAACACAAATGGATTCTCTCACAGTTCTAGAAGGTGGAAGTCCAAAATCAAGATGTCAGCAGGGTGGGTTCCTTCTGAAGACTTCTGGAATCCATTCCACCTGTGTCTCCTAGCTCCTGATGGCCACGGACAGTGCTTGGTGTTCCTCAGCTTGTAGACGCATCACTACATCCACATCCATCTTCGCATCACCTTCTGGGTGTGCCTTTCTCTACTCTTCTCTCACTGGGACTTTGGTCACAGGGTTTAGGGCCCACCATAATCCAATCTGATCTTACTTCAAGATCGTTACCTAAAGTACATCTGCAGAAACCCTTTCTCCTAATATGATCTTTTGGGAGAGAGCTTGTCATCCAGCTCACTGCAGAAAGTTGCTTCAGAATATCCAAGGACTTCCCTGGAGTTCCAATGGTGAAGTCTTTGTGTTTCTATTGCAAGGGGCATGGGTTCGAGGAACTAAGATCCCACAAGCCATGTGGCATGGCCAAAAAAATTTTTTTAGGTTTCCAGATGGCGACAGAAGAACATGAGATCAGTGCGGGACCCTGCTGAGAGAGAGCTGTCCCATGCGTGCCCATGAGTGGGGGTGTGCCAAGGCCATCCATGCCCTCCCTTCCTGCTGTTGAATCCAGTGGTGAGTTCTGAGGCCTCATGTTACTGGGGCTCTCAGGGCGTTTGACGTGGTTAATCAGTCCATCCTCCCTTTGAGCCTTGCTTCTCTTGGCTTCCCGAACAGCAAGCTCTCCTGCTTTTCCTTGGAGCCCACTGGCCAGTCAGTCAGTCTGTCCTCAGGGCCTCCTTCTCCCCTTATCCTCTAGTGTCCAGAGGTGGGAGAGCCACAGGGCTCTGGCTTTGGACTGCTTCCCTCTGTGTGCTCCCTCCTTTGAGGGTCTCATCTGATCTGGTTTGAGGTTTATAAACACAGACACCCGATGCTCTGAATCCTTCCCTTAGAGATGCAATAGGCCTTGCAAACTCAGCAAATCCAAACTGGAGTACTCTTGGGCTTCCTCTTGTCTCCTCCGTGTCACCTAATGGCATCTCCAGCCTTCCAGTTGCTTGGGTGAAGACCTTCGCAACATTGTAACTTCACACTTCCCTCTCGCACCTCCCCAGCCCACTCAGATGTTGCCACACCTTGCTGTGCATGGCTCACAAGGCCCTCCTGTGATTGGGTCCTCTTCTACCTCAGCCACCCCATCTCCTATGGCTCACATGTATTGAGTCAAAGGGTGAATCTATCCGACCATGTTGCTCTCCCGGTTTAGATTCCGACAATGCTCCCTCACCTCCGTGCCTTTGCCCACGCTGCACTGTCTATTCAGAATGTGCTTCTGCTCCTACTCTGCCTGGAAAACTCTTGTTCATCCTTGAAGACCCAACCCAGCTGTCACCAGCTTTGTGAAGTTCCCACATCTCCAGGCAATTGGCCAGTCTTTCATCCCTCTGTGACCTTGCAGCATCCTACAAGGGCCTCAGCTAATGCCCCTCCAAGATCTGTCTTCTCCAGTAAGTGGGGCACTTCCTGAGGGCAGGCACTGGGTCTTCTCATCCTGTATCCTCAGAGTCTAGTCTGTTGCCCACATGGCTCTCTGGTAAAAGTTTGCTGGCTGAATGAATAAATGAACCAGCAGATGAGGCTGAAGAAGGGAAAAGAAAGGAGGGAAAGAGGGAACTCTTTCTTTCTTAGTAGGTGTCCTCAGGGTGCCTGGGAGCCCTGTTCTCCAGACTAATCCTGACACTCTGCCCCTCATCCAAACTTAGGTGCTAACCTCTCTGCCACAGGGCCTTAGTTTCCACTATTTCCAAATTAGGACCCACAGTCTGACAAGTTTAAGCATGAGTTTTAGAGACAGCAAGACTGAATTTTTGAAATCTGTCACATGCAGGACCTATGTCTATTGAGGTTGATTTTCTGGTGAATGTCATGAAGAATCAGGGCTTATGGATCTGATATGCATGCTGCATGTTAAGTTGCTTCAGTCATGTCCTGCTCTTTGTGACCCTATGGACTGTAACCTGCAAGCTCTTCTGTCCATGGAATTTTCCAGGCAAGAATACTGAAGTGGGTTGCCATGCCCTCCCCTCCAGGGGATCTTCCCGACCTAGGGATTGAACCTGTGTCTCGCATCTCCTGCGCTGGTAGGTGGGTTCTTTACCACTAGCGCCACCTGGGAAGCCCCATGGGTCTGATATCAATACATATTTATTAGAGACTACTTACAAAATAGAGGTAAGTACAGAGAGAACCCATCCACAATCCTACAGCCTAGCTTCATTATTACTATTTTGACATAACATCCTCTGGTATGTATGTAGGCATTAATGTATGTGCATATGAAACGTAATACACACCTGTAAGTGCGTATGTAAAATGCATGAATGGAATCTCACTGCACTTTCCATTTCATACCAGTGGATCTCCATATTGTAGCAGGTATCTGCCCCTACCATCTTAATTCCATTAATAGCTGACAGTTTGGTGCTCATGCCAGACACCCCAGGAGGTGTGGCTCTGTCTAGGTGCCCCATGCCACTCCCACCTGCAAGCAGGATCTCTAGATGTGCCAATGTGCCCACAGGGCCAGGGCCAGCCATGGGCAAATAGAGCAATGGTGGGCAGAACCAGGAGCTGGGGCAACTCTAACCATGGATCACCTATTCTCCAGATTCTTCCCATGAGGACCAGTGCCAGCTTTCCCAGGAGCTGAGGGAGGGGACATTTTCACAGGGATGAAAAGGGAACCCTGCTTGGAGAAATCCAGCAGTTGGGGGGCTCTGCCGCCTGAATCGACTGTCCAAGTGCTGTGCTGCTGTGTTGCTTTTTTCCAGATGTTTCTGGGACATCACACTGAATGGTGTAAGAGACACTCATATTTTCTCCTCTATTTTAAAAAATGCTAAAAATCAATAACAAAGTTTACCCCGATCACTTATTTTCCTTGCCTCTCCCAAGGTAACACCTTTCCTTTGTTGTTCAGTCGTTCAGTCGTGTCCGACTCTGTGCAACCCCATGGACTGCAGCACGTCAGGCTTCCCTGTCCTTCATCTCCCAGAGCTTGCTCAAACTCATGTCTATTGAGTCAGTGATGCCATCCAACCATCTCGTCCTCTGTCGTCCCCTTCTCCTCCTGCCTTTAATATTTCTCAGCATCAGGGTGTTTTCCAATAAGTTGGCTCTTCGCATCACTTTTCCTAGAAGGAAATTATTGGAATGAAAAAGATGTTTGTTTTTTTTTTTTTTTGTAATAAAACGGAACCTGGAGGTAAGAACTTGGTGGGCCACTAGGTGGCAGCAAAGCGCGCCTATTCTTAAAGTAAGACAAGAAAACCTTGCACATCCAGCCAGTAAGAATGAGTCTTCGGCTATATAGCAATAAAGGCTCAGCCACTGAATTTACAAATGACCCACTCCAGTGTCGATCTTTGAAAAAGCAATAAGAGTTTAAATTTCAGCTGAACCACGTGAAATATGCCCTTGGGCTGCTGCTGCTGCTGCTGCTGCTAAGTCGCTTTAGTCGTGTCCGAGTCTGTGCGACCCCATAGACGGCAGCCTACCAGGCTCCCCCGTCCCTGGGATTCTCCAGGCAAGAACACTGGAGTGGGTTGCCATTTCCTGGTCACTACCTATTTCACGTTCAAGTTCCTCAGTCTTAAACTAGGGATACCTGCTTCTCAATACCACACCATTTACATATCATTGTCTTGATAATTAAGTGGGATAACTAAGGTAATAGGTAAAATGCTGGGCATAAAGCAAATATTCATATATTAAATATCACTATAACCATATAAAGAACCAAGGGAACTCTTGTGAAAGTGAAAGTCATTCAGTCGTGCCCAACTCTTTGTGACCCCATAGACTATATGGTGGAGAAGGCAATGACACCCTACTCCAGCACTCTTGCCTGGAAAATCCCGTGGATGGAGGAGCCTGGTGGGCTGCAGTCCATGGGGTCGCTAAGAGTCGGACGTGACTGAGCGACTTCACTTTCCCTTTTCACTTTCATGCATT
Organism: Bos grunniens; assembly: GCF_055505025.1. Classification (NCBI taxonomy): domain Eukaryota; kingdom Metazoa; phylum Chordata; class Mammalia; order Artiodactyla; family Bovidae; genus Bos; species Bos grunniens. The sequence continues at coordinate 142,752,326 of NC_141194.1, forward strand.
GGAGAAGGAAATGGCAACCCACTCCAGTGTTCTTGCCTGGAGAATCCCAGGGAAGGGGGAGCCTGGTGGGCTGCCGTCTATGGGGTCGCACAGAGTCGGACACGACTGAAGCGACTTAGCAGCAGCAGCAGACTATATGGTCCATGGAATTCGAGGAATTGAACTGGGGTCTCCTGCATTGCAGGCAGATTCTTTACCAACTGAGCTATTAAATAGCTATTATATGTCAGGCACTTTGAAGCCTTAGAGCAATCAAGTGAGGAAAGAGAGAAGTTAAATGAGAGACTTAATGAATGACAGTTGACAGGTTCAATAACATGGTCAAGGCCAATTAGCTAGCAACAGTGCATGGGTGTTGTTGTTTAGTTGCTAAATCATGTCAGACTCTTTTTCAACCACATGGACTGTAGCCTGCCCGGCTCCTATGTCCATGGAATTTTCCAGGCAAGAATACTGGAGTGGGTTGCCATTTCCTTCTCCAGGGGATCTTCCCAACCCAGGAATCAAACATGCGTCTCTTGCATCTCCTGCACTGGCAGGTGGATTCTTTACCACTGTGCCACCTAGGAAGCCCAGCTAGCAACAATAATAGCAGCTAACGCAAAGCAGGCACTAATTTTTGCCAGGCACTCACTGTTCTAAGTTGCATGAATTATCTCATGTCTTACAGCAATCCTCTGGTGCAGGTATCATGATTATACCCATTTGTCTGAAAGGGAGACTGAGGCACAACAAGAAACTGGCCCCAAATCACTGCTTCTCCCTAAGGTTGGCTCTGTCTTCTTAATCTCCTGTTCTCAAGTAAACCCTTTTCAGATAATCATCAGCAGATATTTATTGTGTGTCAATGATTTACAAGGACAGGGAAGCCTGAAGTGCTGCAGTTCATGGGGTCACAGAGAGTTGGACACGACTTAGCAACTGAACAATAACAATTTACAAGACATCGTGTTGAGCACAGTAAAGACTTGCACTGTTCCTGAGGGACATAAAAGAAGACCTGAATCTTTGGAGGGATGCACCATGTTCAGGAACGGGAAGACTCAGTATCTAAAGATGTCAGTTGTGGCATGTAGAATTCATAGTTGTGAGATAACAGAAAATATAAGTGTTGGGCTCTGGCCTGGTTGTTGGCACAGAGCTCCTGAAACCCTGTAATTTCCTAACTGATGAGCGCAAAGGAGCATCTTTTGTTCTAATATTTGGTTTTTAACCCTGGTTTCTGACACAGGGCTCCTGAAACCCTTGTAATTACCTGAGTGGTAGGAGTGTCTTTTGTTCTCATGAGATGACTCTGGGTGGGCTCCTGGATGGCTCCCAGGTGGGGGCTGGTCACCAGATAGAAAAGCCGTGTTTAGAAGCTTGAAATTTTCAGTGATGCCTGCCCCCCATTCTCTTGAAAAGGGAAAAAGGCTGAAAATGGAATAATAATGTTCAATCACGACTATATGATGGAGTCGCCATAAAAATCCCTAAAGTATGGGCTTTGAGAGCCTCCAGATTGATGCACAGTTGGAGGTACCTGGAGAATAGTGCAGCTGAAGCGTGAATGCAAGCTTTGTCCCCTTCCCACATTACTTGCCCCGTGCATCTCTTCTACCTGGATATTCTTCTGTATCCTTATCATAGCCTTTAATTAAACTGGTAAATGTGAGGAAGTTTCTCTGAGTTGTATGAGCTATTCTAATAGATTAATTTGGCTTCCCTGTAGCTCAGCTGGTGAAGAATCCACCTGCAAGGCAGGAGACCTGGGTTTGATCCCTGGGTTAATTGACCCCTAAGGAGTGGTGTCACTGGAACCTCTGATTTACAGCAGCTTGGTAAGAAGCACAGGTAACTAGAACTTGCAATTAGCATCTGAGATTGGGGTGAGGGGGCATTTTGTAATACTGACCCTTAACCTATGGGATCTGACACTATCAGATTGTATCAGAATTGATACAATCACCAGTACCTGGTGGTGTACTGGTTAGGATTATGGACATACACTGCCACGGCCTGGGTACAATCTCTGGGAACAGAAATCCCACAAGTCATGCAGTGAGGACAAGGGCCTTTTGATGAGGGTGAAAGAGAGTGAAAAATCTGGCTTAAATCTCAACATTCCAAATACTAAGATCAGGGCATCCAATCACATATCATGGCAAATAAAGGGGGGAAAAGTGGAAGCAGTGACAGATTTTATTATCCTGGGATCCTAAATGACTAAGGACGGTGACTGAAGCCATGAAATTAAAACATGCTTGCTGATAGCTCAGTTGGTAAAGAATCCGCCTGCAATGCAAGAGAACCCAGTTCGATTCCTGGGTTGGGACGATCCCCTGGAGAAGGGAAAGGCTACTGAACCAGTATTCTGGACTGGAGAATTCCTAGTCCATGGGGTCGCAAAGAGTCAGATACGACTAAACGACTTTCACTTTCACTTCACTGCTCCGTGGAAGGAAAGCTATGACACAGCTAGACAGTGTATTCAAAAGCAGAGACTTCTGTTTGCCAACAAGATCCGTCTAGTCAAAGCTATGGTTTTTCGAGTAGTCATGTACTGATGTGAGAATGCTAAGTTACGTCAGTTGTTTCCGACTCTGTGTGACCCCGTAGACGGCAGCCCACCAGGCTCCTCCGTCCCTGGGATTCTCCAGGCAAGAACACTGGAGTGGGTTGCCATTTCCTTCTCCAATGCATGAAAGTGGAAAGTGAAAGGGAAATCGCTCAGTTGTGTCCAACTCCTAGCGACCCCATGGACTGCAGCCTACCAGGCTCCTCTGCCCATGGGATTTTCCAGGCAAGAGTACTGGAGTGGGGTGCCATTGCCTATGTGAGAGTTGGACCATAAAAAAAGATGAGCACTGAAGAATTGATGGTTTTGAACTGTGGTGTTGTTGAAGACTCTTGAGAGTGCCTTGGACTGCAAGGAGATCAGACCAGTCGATCCTAAAGGAAATCAACCCTGAATCTTCATTAGAAGGACTGATGCTGAGGCTGAAACTCCAGTAATTTGACCACCTGATGCCAAGAGCCAATTCAGTGGTATAGGCCCTGATGCTGGGAAACACTGAAAGCAAAAGGAGATGGTAGCAGAAAGGGATGAGCAGATTAGATAGCAACACCGACTCAATGGACAGGGATTAGAGCAAATTCCACGAGATAGTGAAGGACAAGGAAGCCTGGCCTGCTGCAGTCCATGGGTTGCAAAGATCCGACAGACTTAGTCACTGACCAACAACAGGCAGTATTTTGTCCTCATTAGCTGACTCCTAGCCTGTAATTTGCTCGGATTGGCAGAGTGCTAGCCTGTACTTGCACTGATTGGCTGACACCAAGCCGGTACTTTGCTCTGATTGGCTGACTCCTAGTCTCCACTTTACCTTGATTGTCTGACTCCAAGCTTGTAGTTGTGGTGAGTGGCTGAATCCTACCCTATACTTTGCCCTGATTGTCTGACTGCAAGTTTGTACTTTGCCCTGCTGGGGTGACTTTAAGATTTTACTTTGCTCTGATTGGGTGACTACTATGCTGAACTTTGCACTGATTGGCTGAGTGTTAGCCTGTATTTTGCCTTGATTGGCTGATGTCTAGCCTATCTTTTGGCCTGATTTGCTGACTCAAAGCTGGTACTTTGCTCTGATTGGCTGAGTGCTAACATGTTTTTCCTTGATTGAATGATTCCTAGCCAGTGTCTTGCCCTGATTCGATGTCTCTTAGCCAGTAGTTTGCTCTAATTGATTGACTCCTAGTCTAGCCTTTGTCTTGACTGACTCCAAGCCAGTACTTTGCCTTGAATGGCTGACCCCTAGACTGTACCTTGTCCTGATTGGCTGGCTCTTAGCCAGTTGTTTGCTCTGATTGGTTGACTCCTAGAACATACACTGTCCTGATTGGCTGACTTCAGGCCACTATTTTGCCCTGATTGGCTGGCTCCTAGCCTGTAGCTTGTCCTTATTGGCTGGAAATTAACATGTTTGCTCTGATTGACTCCTAGCCTATACTTTGTTTTGATTGAACGATTCCAAGCCAGTACTTTGTCCTGAATGGCTAACTCCTAGCCAGTACCTTGCCCTGATTGGCTGTCTCTTAGCCAGTAGTTTTCTCTGATTCCTGACTCCTAGCTTGTACATTGCTCTACTGGCTGACTCCTAGCCTGTACTTTTCTCTGATTGGCAGGCTTCAAGCTTGATACTTGGCCCTAATTGAATTACTTCTAGATGGTACCTTGCCCTGAATGGCTGTCTCTTAGCTAGTAGTTTGCTCTGATTGGTTGACTCCTAGCCTGTTCTTTGACTGGAATGGCCGATGTCAAGGTTTTGCTTTGCCTCTGATTGGCAGACTTGTAGCCTGTGCTTTGCTCTGAATGGCTGAGTGCCAGCCTGCAGTTGCCTTGATTGCCTGACTCCTTGACTATACTTTGTCCTGATTGGCTGACTCCAAGCCTGTACTTGCCCTGATTGGTTGACTTCTATCCTGTAACTTGCCCTGATTGGCTAGCTCTTAGCCAGTAGTTTGTTCTGATTGGTTGACTCCCAGCATATACTTTGACCTGATTGGCTTACTCTAAGTCCATATTTTTTCCCTGATTTGCTGACACTAATTTGTACCTTGCCCTGATTGACTATCTCTTAGCCAGTAGCTTGACCTCATTGGTAGAATCCTAACCTATACTTTGTCCTGATTGGCTGACTCCAAACATTTGCTTGATTGGCTAGCCTGTATTTGTCCTGATAGGCTGACTCCAAGCCTGTACTTTGCCCTAATTGGCTGAGTCCTAGGCTGTACCTACCCTTATTGGCTGTTTCTTAGCCAGTAGTTTGTTCTGATTGCTTGCATCCTAGCCTGTACACTGATCTATTGGCTGATTCCTGGCCTGTACTTTGCACTGATTGGCAGAATCCAACTTTGTATTTGGCCTTGATTTGCTGACTTCTAGACTGTGCATTGACCTAATTGGCTGTAACTTTGCCAGTAGTTCGGCCTCTTTGGTTGACTCCAAGCCTATCTTTTACCCTGAGTGGCTAATGCCAAGCTTGTACTTTGGTCTGATTGGCTGACTACTAGACAGTACTTTGCTCTGAATGGCTGAATGCTAGCCTGCATTTTGCCTTGATTAGCAGAATCCTAGCCTATATTATGTCTTGATGGGCTGACTCCTAGCCTATACCCTTTCCTGATTGACTGATTCCTATCCTGTACATTGCCCTGATTAGCTCCTTCTTAGCCAGTAGTTTCCTCTGATTGGCTGACTCTTAGCATTTACTTTGACTTGATTGGCTGACTCCAAGCCTGTACTTTACCCTGACTGATTCCTATCATGTACTGGCCCTCTTAGCCAGTAGTTTGGGCTGATTGGCTGCCTCCTAGCCTAAACTTTGTCCTGATTGGCTGATTTCAACCCTTTACTTTGCCCTGATTCAATGATTTCAAGCATGCATTTTTACCTTGACTGATTCCTGGCGGGCACCTGCCCTGATTCTCTGACTCCTAGCCTATACTTTGTTCTGATTGGTTCACTTCGAGCCTATACTTTGCCCTGATTGACTGAACCCTAGCATGTACTTTGCCCTGATAGGCTGACTCCAAGCTTGTACTTTGCTCTGGTTGGCTGACTCCTAGCCTGTACTTTGCTCAGATTGGCAGAATGTTAGCCTATAGTATGTCATTGTTGCCTGAACCTAACCGGTACTTTTTCCTGATTGGCTGATTCCATGCCAGTACCTCACCATGACTGGCTGACTCCTAGCCACCACTGTGCCCTGATTGGCTGACTCCTAGCTAGTAAGTTACTCTGATTGGTTTACTTCTGGCCAGTCCTTTGCTCTATTCGCTGACTTCTAGCCAGTACTTTGCCCTGATATGCTGACTCCTAGCCTCTACTTTACCCTAATTGGCTGACTCCTAGCATCCTCTTTAATCTGACTGGGTGACATCTAGCACATACTTTGTTCTGATTGACTGAAAACTAACCTCTACTTTGTTGTTACTGGCTGCCTCTTACCAGATAGGCTGAATCCGAGCATATACATTTTCCTGATTGGCTGAACCCTAGACTGCACTTTGCCCTGATTGCCTACTCTAACCTTCTAGCTTCCTGTGATTGGCTGACTACTAGCCTGTAATTTATATGAAGAAAGTATGGTAAACCATTAGGGGAGTCAGTGCTCACCTAGAACATATCCTTTATGTTTATACATTGGGTGGGTATGTGCTCAGTCCCTTCAGTGATGTCCAACTCGGAAACCCTGTGGTATGCCAGGTTCCTCTGTCCATGGGATTCTGCAGTCAAGAATATTGGAAGGGGTTGCCATGCCATCATCCAGGGGTTCTTCCCAACCTTGGATCGAACATATGTCTCCTGCATTGCAGGCAGATCCGTTACTGCTGAGCCAACTGCAAAGCCCCATCATTATACATTGAAGGATACTAATAGATTCAGGGGTTTAGATGTGGTAGACAGAGTGCCTGAAGAACTACGGACAGGGGTTCGTAACACTGTACAGGAGACAGTGACCAAAATGGTCCCTAGAAAAAGAAAGGCAGTAATGCAAAGTCATTGTCTGAGAAGGCTTTACATACAGATGGGAATGAAGAGAAGCGACAAGCAAGGGAAAAAAGGAAAGATACGAACAGCGGAATGCAGAGTTCAAGAGAATAACAAGGAGAAATAGATCTTGTGTGAACAATGGAGAGAAGTAGAGGAAAACAATACAATGGAAAGATCTCAAGAATACCGGAGATATCAAGGGACTGTTTCACGCAAGGATTAGCATGATAAAACACATAAACAGTAAGCAAATAACAGAAACAGAAGAGATTGAGAAGAGGTGGCAAGGATACACAGAAAAACTATACAAAAAGAGTCTTCACAACCAGTATAACCACAGTGGTGTGGTCACGGACGTCCTGGAGCATGAAGTCAAGTGGGCCCTAGGAAGCATTACTACAAACAAAGCTAGTGGAGGTGATGGAATCCAGCTGACCTATCTAAAATCCTGAAAGATAATGCTGTTAGAGTGCTGCACTCAGTAAGTCAGCAAATTTGGGAAACTCTGCAGTGGCCAACAGGACTGGAAAAGGTCAGTTTTCATTCCAATCCCAGAGAAGGGCACTGAGAAGGGCACAAAGAATGTTGAAATATTGGACAATAGTACTCATTTCGTATACTCAAAAAAGAAAAAGTTATGCTCAAAATCCTTCAAGCTAGTCTTCAGCAGTATGTGAACCGAGAACTCCCACATGTAAAAGCTGGATTTAGAAAAGGCAGAGAAATCAGAGATCCAAATCCAATTGCCAATATTCGTTGGACCATAAAGAAAGCAAGGGAATTCCAGAAAAGCATCTACTTTTGCTTCACTGACTACGCTAAAGCCTCTGTGTGGATCACAACAAGATGTGGAAAATTCTTAAAGAGATGGGAATACCAGACAACCTTACCTGCCTCCTGAGAAACCTGTATGTGGTTCAAGATGCAACTGTTATGGGAATTTGCTGTATGACTCAGGGAACTCAAACCCAGGCTCCTTAACAACCTAGAAAGGTGGGATGAGGGAGGTGGGAGGGATGAAAAGTGGGAGGGGACATAGGTAAACCTAAGACTGACTCACACTGATGTTTTGTAGAAACCAACAAAATGCTGTAAAGCAATTATCTGTCAATTAAAAATAAATAAAATTTAAAAAATAAAGCAACTGTTAGAACCTTACATGGAAAAACTGACTGGTTTAAAATTGGGAAAGGAGTATGAAAAGGCTGTATATTGCCAGCCGGTTTATTCAACTTTTAGGCAGAGAACATCATGCAACACGCTGGGCTGGAGAAATCACAAGCTGGAATCAAAATTGCTGGGAGAAATGTCAGCAACCTCATATATGCAAATGATGCCACTCTACTGGCAGAAAGTGAGAGGAACTAAAGAGCTTCTTGATGAGAGTGAAAGAGGAGAGTGAAAAAGCTAGCTTAAAACTCAACATTCCAAATACTAAGATTAGGGCATCCAGTCGCATCACTTCATGGTAAATAAAGGGGAAACAAGTGGAAGCAGTGACTGATTTTATTATCTTGGGTTCCTGAATCACCAAGGATGGTGACTGCAGCCATGCCATTAAAAGAAGCCTGCCCCTTGTAAGGAAAGCTATGACAAACCTAAGACAGTGTATTCACAAGCAGAGCCATCATTTGCAAAGAAAGGTCCAGCTAGTCAAAGCTATGGTTTTTCCAGTAGTCATGTACTGATGTGAGAGTTGGACCATAAAAAAGGCTGAGCGCTGAAGAATTGATGCTTTTGAATTGTGGTGTTGGTGAACACTCTTGAGAGTGAGTCCCTTGGACTGCAAGGAGATCAGACCAGTCGATCCTAAAGGAAATCAACCCTGAATCTTCATTAGAAGGACTGATGCTGAGGTTGAAACTCCAGTAATTTGACCACCTGACGCCAGGAGCCAAATTTGTGGAAAAGGCCCTGATGCTGGGAAACACCGAAAGCAAAAGGAGATGGAAGTGGAAGTGGATGAGCCAATTAGATGGCAACACTTACTCAATGGACAGGAATTAGAGCAAATCCAGGAGATAGTGAAGGACAAGGAAGCCTGGCCTGCTGCAGTCCATGGGATTGCAAATATCCGACAGACCTAGCCACTGAGCAACAACAACAAGCAGTATTTTGTCCTGATTAGCAGTCCCCTAGCCAGTAATTTCGGAGAAGGCACTGGCGACCCACTCCAGTACTCTTGCCTGGAAAATCCCATGGACGGAGGAGCCTGGTAGGCTGCAGTCCATGGGGTCGCTAAGAGTCGGGCACGACTGAGCTACTTCACTTTCACTTTTCACTTTCATGCATTGTAGAAGGAAATGGCAACCCACTCCAGTGTTCGTGCCTGGAGAATCCCAGGGACGGCGAAGCCTGGTGGGCTGCTGTCTATGGGGTCGCACAGAGTCAGACAAGACTGAAGCGACTTTGCAGCAGCAGCAGCAGCAGCAGCAGCAGCAGCAGCAGCAGCAGCAGCCTGTAATTTTCTCTGATTGGCTAGGTGCTAGCGTATACTTGCACTGCTTGGCTGACTCCTAGTCTCCACTTTACCTTGATTGGCTGACTCCAAGCTTGTACTTTGCCCTGATTGTCTGACTCCAAAATTGTGCTTTGCCCTGCCAGGGTAACTTCAAGATTCTACTTTTCTCTGATTGGGTGAGTCCTATGTTGTACTTTGCACTGATTGGCTGAGTGCTTGCATGTGTTTTTCCTTGGTTCAACGACTCCTAGCCTGTTCCTTGCCCCGATTGGATATTTTATAGCTAGTAGTTTGCTCTGATTGATCTACTCCTATCCTATTCTTGCGATGATTGTCTGACTCCAAGCCGGTAATTTGCCCTGAATGGCTGACTCCTCGGTTGTTCCTTGTCCTGATTGGCTGTCTTTAGCCAGTTCTTTGCTCTGATTGGTTGATCCTAGCCTGTATATTGTGGTATTGGCTGGCTCCTAGCTAGTACCTTTTTCTGATTGGCAGAATCCAAGCTTGTACTTGGCCCTGATTGGCTGACTTTTAGACTGTACCTTGCCTTATTTGGTTGGGTCTTAGCCAGTAGTTTGTTCTGATTGGTTGAGTCTTAGCTTATCCTTTAAACTGAATGGCTGACACCAAGGTTGTACTTTGCTCTGATTGACTGAGTGCTACCCTGCATATTGCCTAGACTGGCTGAGTCCTAGCCTATACTTTGTCCTGATTGTGTGACTCCAAGCCTCTACTTTGCCTGTTTGGCTGACTCCGAGTTTGTACCTTGCCTTGATTGGCTCTTAGCCAGTAGTTTACTCTGATTGGTTGACTCCTAGAATCTGGATTGGTTGACTCGGGCTGATCTCGTGCCCTGATTAGCTGGCTCCTAGTCTGTAGCTTGCCCTCATTGGCTGGCTCTTAATGTAGTTTGTTATGATTGATTGACTCCTAGCCTATACTTTGTCTTCATTGACTGACTCCCAACCTATACTTTATCTTGATTGATTGACTCCAAGCCAGAACTTTGCCCTGAATGGTTAACTCCTAGCCTGTACCTTGCCCTTATTTGCTGTCTCTTAGCCAGTAGTTTGCTCCGATTGCTTGACTCCTAGCCTGTAGAATGCTCTACTGGCTGGCTTTTAGCCTGTACTTTTTTCTGATTGGCAGGCTTCTAGCTTGATACTTGGCCCTAATTTGATGACTTCAAGATGGTACCCTGCACAGATTGGCTGGCTCTTAATGCAGTTTGCTCTGACTGATTGACTCCTAGCCTATACTTTGTCTTGTTTGATTGACTCTAAGCCAGTACTTTGACCAGAATGGTTAACTCCTAGCCTGTACCTTGCCCTGATTGGCTGTCTCTTAGCCAGTAGTTTGCTCTGATTGCCTGACTCCTAGCCTATACATTGCTCTACTGACTGACTCTTAGCCTGTACTTTTCTCTGATTGGCAGGCTTCAAGCTTGATACTTGGCCCTAATTGGATGACTTCTAGATGGTACCTCGAATTGTTTGGCTGGCCCTTAGCTAGTAGTTTGCTCTGATTGGTTGACTCTTAGCATATACTTTGCCCTGATTGGCTTGCTGTAAGTCCACTTTTTGTCCTGATTGGCTGACAACTAGCTTCTACCTTGCCCTGACTGCCTATCTCTTAGCCAGTAGTTTGATCTGATTGGTTGAGGCCTAAGAAATACTTTGTCCTGATTGACTCTTAGCCTGTATTTGCCATGATTAACTGAAACCTAACCTATTCTTTGGCCACCTCATGTGAAGAGTTGACTCATTGGAAAAGACTCTGATGCTGGGATGGATTGGGGGCAGGAGGAGAAAGGGACGACAGAGGATGAGATGGCTGGATGGCATCACTGACTCAATGGACATGAGTCTGAGTGAACTCCGGGAGTTGGTGATGGACAGGAAGGCCTGGCATGCTGCGATTCATGGGGTCGCAAAGAGTCGGACATGACTGAGCGACTGAACTGAACTGAACTGAACCTGTTCTTTGTCCTGACTGGCCAAGCTGGTACTTTGCTCTGATTGGCAGACTCCTTGCCTACGCTTTACACTGATTGGCTGACTCCAAGCTTGTACTTTGCTCTGATTGGCTGAATCCTTGCCTGTACTTTGCCCTGATGGTCTGACTTCAATTTTATACTTGGCCCTGATTTAGTGACTTCAAGCTTCTACTTTGCTCTGATTGGGTGACTCCTAGGCTGTACTTTGCATTGATTGGCTGAGAGCTAGCCTGTTTCTTGCCTTGATTGGCTGACTCCTAACCTAGCCTATCCTTTGGCCTGACTCGCTGACTCCAAGCTGGTACTTTGCTCTGATTGGCTGCGTGATAGCATGTGTTTTGTCTATATTAAGCTAACGTCTGACTCTTAGCTAGTACTTTAATCTGATTGGCAGATTCCAAGCTTGTACTTGACCCCGATTGGCTGATTTTTAGACTGTTCCTTGCCCTGTCTTATTGGCTCTTAGCCAGTAGTTTGCTATGATTGGTTGACTCCTAGTTAATCCTTTGCTCTGAATGGCTGACACCAAGACTGTACTTTGCTCTGATTGACTGAGTGCTACCCTGCACTTTGCCTTGATTGGCTGAGTCCTAGCCTATACTTTGTCCTGACTGTCTGACTCCAAACCTCTACTTTGCCTGGTTGGCTGACTCGGATCCTGTACCTTGCCTTGACTGTCTGACTCTTAGCCAGTAGTTTACACTGATTGGTAGACTCCTAGAATATGCTGACTTCATTGGCTGACTCCAGGCCAGTATTTTGCCCTGATTGGCTGGCTCTTAACCAGAAGTTTGCTCTGATTGATTGACTCCTAGCCTGTACATTGCCCTATTGGCTGACTCCTAGCTCCTACTCTGCTTTGATTGGCAGAATCCAACTTTGTATTAGGCCCAGATTTGCTGACTTCTAGACTGTTCATTGTCCTAATTGGCTGTATCTTAGCCAGTAGTTTGGTCTCTTTGACTGAGTCCAACCTTGTACTTTGTTCTGATTGGCTGACTACTTGCCTCTACTTTGCTCTGAATGGCTGAATGCTAGCCAGCATTTTGCCTGGACACCCGAATTCTAACCTATATTATGTCTTGATTGGCTGCCTCCAGCCTATACTTTGCCTTAATTGACTGAACGTAGCTGGTACTTTTCCTTGATTGGCTGACTCCATGCCTGTACTTTGCCCAGAAAGGCTGACACCTAGCTCATACCAGATGGTCAATACCGAAATCACATTGATTATATTCTTTGCTGCCAAAGATGGAAAAGCTCTATACAGTCAGCAAAAACAAGACCAGAAGCTGGCTGTGGCTCAGCTTATAAACTCCTTATTGCAAAATTCAGACTTAAATTGAAGAAAGTAGGGAAAACCACTAGACCATTCAGATATGACCTAAATCAAATCCCTTATGATTATATAGTGGAAGTGTATAGATTCAAAGATTCAAAGGATTTTGAATAGATTGAAATTCAAATAGATTCAAAGGATTAGATCTGATAGAGTGCCTGAAGGACTATGGAGTGAGGTTCATAACTTTGTATAGGAGGCTGTGATCAAAACCATCCCCAAGAAAAAGAAATGCAAAAAGGCAAAATGGTTGTCTGAGGAGGCCTTGCAAATAGCTGAGAAAAGAGAAGGTAAAGGAGAAAAGGAAAGATATATCCATCTGAATGCAGAGTTCCAAACAATAGCAAGGAGAGATAAGAAAACCTTCCTAAGTGATCAATGCAAAGAAATAGAGGAAAAGAGTAGAATGGGAAAGACTAGAGATCTCTTCAAGTAAATTAGAGATACTAAAGGAACGTTTCATGCAAAGATGGGCAGAGGGAAGGACAGAAATGGCATGGACCTAACAAAAGCAGAAGAGATTAAGAAGAGGTGGCAAGAATACACAGAAAAACTATATGAAGATCTTAATGACTCAGATAACCACGATAGTGTGATCACCAACCTAGAGCCAGACATCCTGGAATGCGGAGTCAAGTGGCCCTTAGGAAGCATCACTACGAGCAAAGCTAGTGGAGCTGATGGAATTCCAGCTGAGGTATTTCAAATCCTAAAAGATAATGCAGTTAAAGTGCTGCACTCAATATATCAGCAATTTTGATAAATGTAGCAGTGGCCACAGGACTGGAAAAGGTCAGTTTTCATTCCAATCCCAAAGAAGGGCAATGCCAAAGAATGTTGAAGCTACTGGACAATTGCACTCATTTTGTATGCTAGTAAAGTTATGCTCAAGATCCTTCAAGCTAGTCTTTAGCAGTACGTGAACTGAGAACTTCCACATATACAAGCTGGATTTAGAAAACGCAGAGGAATCAAAGATTCAATTGCTGATATTCATTGGACCCTAAAGAAAGCAAGGGAATTACAGAAAAACATTTACTTTTGTTTCATTGACTACACTAAATCCTTTGACTATGTGGATCACAACAAGCTGTGGAAAAGTCTTAAAGAGATGGGAATACCAGATCACCTTACCTGTCTCCTGAGAAACCTGCATGTGGTTCAAGAAGCAGCTGTTAGAACCTTACATGGAACAACGGAGTGGTTTAAAATTGGAAAAGGAGTACAAAAAGGCTGTATACTGCCAGCCTGTTTATTTAACTTTTAGGCAGAGAACATCATGTGAAATGCCCAGCTGGAGAAATCACAAGCTGGAATCAAGATTGCTGGGAGAAATATAAACAACCTCACATATGCAAACGATACCACTCTAATGGCAGAACATGAAGAGGAACTAAAGAGCCTCTTGTTGTGGCTGAAGGAGGAGAGTGAAAAAGCTGGCTAAATCTCAACATTCAAAAAATTAAGATCAGGGCATCAACCGCCATCACTTCATGGTAAATAAAGGGGGAAAAGTGAAAGCAGTGACTGACTTTATTATCTTGAGCTCCAAAATCATTGGGGATGGTGACTGCAGCCATGAAATTAAAAGACGCCTGCCCCTTGGAAGGAAAGCTATGACAAACCTAGACAGCGTATTCAAAAGCAGAGACATCATTTGCAAACAAAGGTCCGTCTAGTCAAAGCTACGGTGTTTTCAGGAGCCAAGTCCGGATGTGAGAGTTGGACCACAAAGAAGGCTGAGCACCTAAGAATTGATGCTTTTGAAATGTGTTGCTGGAGAAGTCTTTTTAGAGTCCTTTGGATTGCAAGGAGATCAAAGCAGTCAATCTTAAGGAAATCAACCCTGAATATTCATTGGAAGGAGTGATGCTGAAGCTGAAGCTCCAGTACTTTGTCTGCTGCTGCTGCTATGTAGCTTCAGTCGTGTCCGACTCTGTGCGACCCCATAGACGGCAGCCCACCAGGCTCCCCCGTCCCTGGGATTCTCCAGGCAAGAACACTGGAGTGGGTTGCCATTTCCTTCTCCAATGCAAGAAAGTGAAAAGTGAAAGTGAAGTCACTCAGTCGTGTCCGACTCTTAGCGACCCCATGGACTGCAGCCTACCAGGCTCCTCCACCCATGGGATTTTCCAGGCAAGAGTATAGGAATGGGTTGCCATTGCCTTCTCCTAATGCTAAAAACAGATTCTATGGATAACGCCCTGATGCTGGTTGAGTTCTAGCCTGTACTTTGCCCTGATTGGCTGACTCCATGCTTGTCTTTTGCCCTGATTGACTGACTCCTAAGCTGTACTTTGCTCTGATATGCTGCATGCTAGCCTGTAGTTTGCCCTGATTGGCTGTCTCCTAGCCTGTCCTTTGCCTTGACTGGCTGACTCCTAGCCTTTACTTTGCCCTGACTGGCTAACTCTTACTTAGCCCATACTTTAATTGAAGAAAGTATGGAAAACCACTAGGCCATTCAGGTATGACCTAAATCAAATCCTCCATACAGTGGAGGTGATGAATAAATTCAAGGAATTAAATCTGGTGTACAGATTGCCTGACATGCTGTAGTGTGAAGAATATTCATTGATAGGACTGATGCTGAAGCTGATACTGAGTGATACACAACTTAATGACTGAACATCAACATCAAAATATTTTTTCATGACACTATATCCCTGAGCTCACTCCCTTTCAGTGGTCATATGGATACACATACTGAGTCAGCGCTTCAGAAGGATGTATGTCAAACACTGGTTAGCTTTAGGGATGAGATTAGATTTGGAGATGCCTGATAAAAGGGAACTTTTGCTTTATTCTTTTGTTTTTGTTTTCTTTTTAAGATACTGATGGATTCATGTAGGATGGGCCAAGAGATTGTCATACAATTGCCATTGTCATTGAGTGAAGTGATTCAGATAGAGAAAGACAAATATCATATGATATCACTTATTTGTGGGATTTAAAAAAGGGCACATGTGCATGTTAAGCCGCTTCAGTCATGTCCGAGTCTTTGTGACTCTATGGACTGTGGCCCACCAGGCTCCTCTGTCCATGGGATTCTCCAGGCAAGAATACTGGAGTGGGTTGCCAGGGAGTACATTTTTAAAAAAACCTTTATTTTGTACTGGGGTATAGCAGATTAACAAACAATATTGTGATAGTTTCAGGTGAACAGCAAAGGGACTCAGCCATACATATACATGTGTTCATTCGCCCCCCAAGCCCCCCTCCCATCCAGACTGCACATGATATTGAGCAGAGTTCCATGTGCTATACAGTAGGTCCTTGTTGGTTATCCATTTTAGATACAACAGTGTGTACATGGCAATCCAAACTCCTTAACTTCTTCCCCCCAGTCCTTCCCCCTGGTAACCATAGGTTCATTCAACATGAATAGATTTTTATAAAAGTTTTTAACATAATCTAGAACTACATAGGGTAAATGGGAAAGACCCCAGAAAGCACCTTAGAATAAGTAGCTTCTGTGTTTATCATTGCAGTTCTCTATGAATTTAGATGTCTACATTCCATATTAATGAAATTTAAAAAATCTAGGATCCTTCTGAAAGGTTCATGCTGCAAGCCATGAATGACACCAGGATTCTTGGCCTCCAGAGGAGGGAATTCGATCCGGGGCCAGTGACGAGGCTTGATCACTCAGAGCTTTTTGTGTACCAAAGTTTTATTAAAGTATAAAAGAGAGAGAGAAAGCTTCTGACATAGACATCAGAAGAGGGCAGAAAGAGTGCCCCCTTGCTAGTTTTTAGCAAGGTGTTATATACCTATTAGAGCTGCTAATTAGAGAAAGGAAATGCCTCAAAAATGAGAGTTGCACCAGGCCCCTCACCCACACCATGCATTTTGAGACAGTATTGGCACAACCTGAGTCATCCCAGGCCATAAAACAATTGCCATGAATCTTGAAGAAAGGCAGATTTCCAAACAAATACATAGTTCATGAACATAGTTTAAGAAAAACATTTCCATAAGAAAAACACAGTGGTTAGCTTAAGATTTGAGATAAAGTTAAGTTCAGGTGGAACCAGGTGTCACCATGACAACACAGGATTAGAAGAGACAAGAACAAAAATAGCCTGCCACTTGCAGCTTATTTCCTTCTGCCTGCTTGGGGACCTCTGGCCTCCCTACTGAGGCTATTAACACTCTCACTTCCATCATGCTTTTTAGTAACTTTATTTTTACTAAAGATTCTACCATGAATTTCTCATCATGTTGATAAACACAATTTGCATGATCATTTTTAATAGCCGCATAGTATTCCACAGTATGAATGCACTGTGATTTATTTAACTAATAATATTCTGTGGTTGAACATTTAGGTTGTTTTTCATCCTTCTACTATTATAAACAACGCTTCAATAGCTATCCTCCTGTTTATACCATTATGCACACTAGTGGTCATTTTACTGGAATAAACTTTCATGAATAGAATTGTGGAGTCCAACAGTGTGAACATTTGCAGATCCAACTGCCATCCATCAAGGACATAGCATTCTACACACCCAGAACCAGAATATGACAGTGCTCATTTTCCTCAATCCTTACCCACACTGGGTATTCTTTTTCCAGGGAGAATTAAGCTTTATTTTTTAAAAAAACTTTTTATTTTGTATTGGGGTATAGCTGATTAACAAACAATGTTGTGCTAGTTTCAGGTGAACAGCAAAGGAACTCAGCCATACATATACATGTATCCATTCTCCCTCAAACTCTCCTCCTATCCAAGCAGCCACATAACATTGAGCAGAGTTCCATGTGCTAAACAGGAGGTCCTTGTTGATTATTCGTTTCCACACTGGGTATTTTTAACCACTGCCAATCAATGGGCACAGTAGGGCAGTTCATTGTTGCCTTGATTAGCATTTTAAATTGTTCCTGAGGCTTATTCATTTATTTAACAAATATAATTCAGGGCCTACTATGTGCCAAACACTGTATTTGGCACCAGAGATACAATGGTGAACAAAAATAGCCACAGATGTTGATCTTATGGCACTTACAAGCTAATGAAAGAGATAGACATTAATCAAATGATCCCATAAATAGAAAAAAACTGCAACTGTGATAAGGGTTATGGAGGAGAAGTACAAAGAGCTCTGAGAGCATAAAATAGGGCACTTGGGCCATCAGGCTTTTGAACTGTGATGTTGGAGAAGACTCTTGAGAGTCCCTTGGACTGGAAGGAGATCAAACTAGTCCATCCTAGAGGAAATCAGTCCTGAATATTCATTGGAAGGACTGAAGCTGAAGCTCCAATATTTGGGCCACCTGATGCGAAGAACCAACTCATTTGAAAAGATTCTGATGTTGGGAAAGATTGAAGGCAGGAGGAGAAGGGGATGACAGAAGATGAGATGGCTGGATGGCATCACCGACTCGATGGACATGAGTTTGAGCAAGCTCTGGGAGTTGGTGATGGACAGGGAAGCCTGGTGTGCTGCAGTCTATGGGGTCGCAAAGAGTCAGACATGACTGAGTGACTAACTGAACTGAACTTGGCCATCAGGGAAGACTTCTCTGAGGAAGTGATAACTGGTAGCTGAAGGGAGAGTTTGAGTCACCGGGTGAAGCAGGGAATGAAGCAGCCATAGAGGGAACAGCAGGTGCAAAGACCCTGTGGTTGGAGGGAGCACGGTGAGGCACTTGAAAGCAGTCCAGTGGACTTGGAGCACAAAAGGACTGATCTGAGAGATAAGCAGGGACTAGGACATTTGGGGCGGTTGAGGGAGTTAAGTATTTTGGTCTTTATCCTAAGTGCAAAGGGAAATCATTGAAGAGTTTAAAGCAGAAGGATGACATGATAGATTTGCAGTGTGAAAAGATCACTGTGGCTCCAGTGTAGAGAATAGACTGGCAGGGAACCCGAGTGGATGCACAAAGACCATCCAAGAGGGCAGTAGTTGAGATGAGTGATGATGAGAGAGGTTTGGAGCATCAGGTAGTTTTATGGATGGAGAGCAACTCACGGATACAAACTGGTAGTATCAGGACAAATATTATGTATAGAACTAAGAATCAAGCTGAAAATGAATCATCACCCAGTCCTGCCTGTCTCCACATGGACTCTCTTGCATCTATTCCACAAACCCTGTTCCAACTCAGTCATCCTCTCCTGCCCAGACCATGTACCAACCACTTGCGTGGTCTCAGTCTCACCTCCAGTTTCTTTCCTCCACCTGTCATCATAGAGATTTTTCTTAATAATAGCTTTATTGAGATCTAATTCACATGCCATACAATTTACCTGTTTAGAAGGTACAGTTCGATGGCTTTTTAGTGTTTCACAGATATGGGTAACCATCATCACTTATCTAATTTTAGAACATTTTCACCACCTCAGAAATCCCATAGCCATTAGCACTCAATTCCCATTCCCTTCCAACCTTCCCAGCTCTTGGCAATACTAATATACTCTCTGTCTCTGTAGATTTCCCTCTTCTGAACACTTGATAAAATTAGAATCATACAATATATGATCTTTAGTGACTGCTTTCTCTCACTTAGCATCATGTTTTCAAAGTTAATCCAAGTTGTAGCATGTATCAGTACTTTACTCCTTTTGATTGCAGGATAATGTCCCATTGTCTAGATATACCACATTTAAGTCATCAATATTCATTGACTGATGGACATTTGGGTTGTTCTGACTTTTGGGCTATTATGATTCATGCTGCTATGAACATTCATGTACTGGTTTTTGAGTCTATGTATGTATTCATTTCTCTTGGGTCTATTTCTAGGAATGGAATTGCTGGGTCATATGGTAACTCTGTGCTTAACATTTGAGGAACTGCCAGACTGCTTTCCAAAGTGGCTGCACCCTTATACATCACTGCCAGCTGTCAATGAGGATTTCAATGTCTCCACTTACTTCCCAACACTTGTTATTATACATCATTTTGATTGTAGCACACCATCCTAGCAGGTGTGAAGTAGGTCTATCTCAGGATTCAAAGTGCAGTCCACTGAAGGCTAGTGATGTTGAGCATCTTTTCACAAAATTATCCACAACTTGTCTATCTTCTTTGGAGAAATGTCTACTCAGATCCTTTGCTTCTTCTTCTTGTTTTTTTTTTTTAACTTTTATTTACTTACTTATTTGGCTACACCAGATCTATGTTGCAGCACACAGGATCTTTAGTTGCAGCATGCAAACTCAGTTGTGACACGTGGGATCTAGTTCCCTGACCAGGGATCGAATCCCAGCTTCCTGCACTGGGATTGCTGAGTCTTAGCCACTGGATCACCAGGGAAGTCTCTCCTTTGCTTATTCTTTTAATTTTTTTTTTCTGAGGTTCAGTGTTTTTTTTTTTTTTTTTTGAGGTATAACTGACATACAACATTGTATTAGTTCAGGTATACAACATAATAATTTGATGTTTGTTTATATTGTGAAATGATCACCATAATAAGTCCATCACCATGCACTAGTCAGTTCAGTTCAGTTGCTCAGTAGTGTCTGACTCTTTGCAATCCCATGGACTGCAGCACACCAGGCTTCCCTATCTGTCACCAACTGCCAAAGCCTACTCAAACTCATGTCCATTGCGTTGGTGATGCCATCCAACCATCTCATCTTCTGTCGTCCCCTTCTCCTGCCTTCAATCTTTCCCAGCATCAGGGTCTTTTCCAATGAGTCAGTTCTTCGCATCAGGTGGCCAAAGTGTTGGAGTTTCAGCTTCAGCATCAATCCTTCCGATGAATATTCAGGACTGATTTCCTTCAGGATCTCCTCTCCTTGCAGTCCAAGGGACTCTCAAGAGTCTTCTCCAACATCGAAGTTCAAACGCATCAATTCTTCGGTGCTCCACTTTCTTTATAGTCCAACTCTCAGATCCATACATAGACTACTGGAAAAACCATAGCTTTGACTAGACGGACCTTTGTTAGCAAAGTAACGTCTCTGCTTTTTAATATGCTATTTAAGTTGGTCACAGCTTTTCTTCCAAGGAGCAAGCATCTTTTAATTTCATGGCTGCAGTCACCATCTGCAGTGATTTTGGAGCCCCCCAAAATAAAATATTTCACTGTTTCCATTGTTTCCCTATTTGCCATGAAATGATGGGACTGGATGCCATGATCTTCATTTTCTGAATGTTAAGCCAACTTTTTCACTCTCCTCTTTCACTTTGATCAAGAGGCTCTTTAGTTCTTCTTTGCTTTCTGGTATAAGGGTGGTGTCATCTGCATATCTGAGGTTATTGATATTTCTGCCAGCAATCTTGATTCCATCTTGTGCTTTATCCAGCCTGGCATTTCTCATGATGTACTCTGCATATAAATTAAATAAACAGGATGACAATATGCAGCCTTGATGTACTCCTTTTCCAATTTGGAACCAGTCTGTTGCTCCATGTCCAGTTCTAACTGTTGTTGTTGACCTGCATACAGATTTCTCAGGAGGCAGGTCAGGTGGTCTGGTATTCCCATCTCTTGAAGAATTTTCCACAGCTTGTTGTGATCCACACAGTCAAAGGCTTTGGCATAGTCAATAAAGCAGATATTTTTCTGGAATGCTCTTGCTTTTTCAATGATCCAACGGATGTTGGCAATTTGATCTCTGGTTCCTCTGCCTTTTCTAAATCCAGCTTGAACATCTGGAATCTCATGGTTCGTGTACTGTTGAAGCCTGGCTTGGAGAATTTTGAGCATTACTTTGCTATCGTGTGAGATGAGTGCAATTGTGTGGTAGTTTGAACATTCTTTGGTATTGCCTTTCTTTGGGATTGGAATGAAAACTGACCTTTCCAGTCCTGTGGCCACTGCTGAGTTTTCCAAATGTTCTGGCATATTGAGTGCAGCACTTTCACAGCATCATCTTTTAGGATTTGAAATAGCTCAACTGGAATTCTATCACGTCCATTAGCTTTGTTTATAGTGATTCTTCCTTTTAAAATGTTGACACATTTGGCTTACTAGTATTTTGTTGATGATTTTTACATCTATATTCATAAGAGATATTATTTCCTTCTTATGATATCTTCATCTGGTTTTGGTACCAAATATTACTTTATTAATATTTTCCTCTAAGTATTGGTTTAGCTTCATCCCACAAATTTTGGTATATTATGCCATCATTTTTATTCATCCCAAAGCAGTTTCTAATTTCACTTGTTATTTCTTCTTTGACCCGTGGTTATATATGAGTGTGTTGTTTAATTTCTACATATTTGTGAATTTCCCAAATTTTTTTCTGTTATTTATTTCTAATGTTACTCCATTGTGGTTGGAGAACATATTTTGTAAGATTATGAGCCTTTAAAATGTATGAGGCCTGTGTTATGGCCTAATATATGGCTTTATCCTGTGAAATGTTCCATGGTCACTTGGGAAGAAGGTGCATTCTGCTCTTGTTGGGTGGAGTGTTCTATACATATCCATTAGGTCCAGTTAGTTTACTGTGTTGTTCAAGCCTTATATTTCTTTTGAAAATTTTTTCCCTATTTGTTTTATCCATTTGGAAGGTTTGTGATTAGGTTTGCACAGAGATCTTTCAAATATATCCAGATCTGATTTTGTCCCTCCTCTGTGTGAATACCTTGGCCTCTCAGTTACCATGTGATAGAGGAAGCTCCTCAATAGGGCACCCAAAGCATGATCTGGCTACTGGTAATTCAGTCCTCTCAAATTCTGACTTCCAGACACAAGGAATACCTTAGAGTTCCTTGAACCGGCAATGGGATTTCTTATTTCTGGTCTTTGCATGCACTATTATTATTGCCTCAGTTCAGTTGCTCAGTCATGTCCAATTCTTTGCAACCCCACGGACTGCAGCATGCCAGTCCTGGTCCATCACCAACTCCCGGGGCTTGCTCAAACTCATATCCATCGAGTCAGTGATGCCATCCAACCATTTCACCCTCTGTTGTCCCCTTCTCCTCCTACCTTCAGTCTTTCCCAGCATCAGGGTCTTTCCCAATGAGTCAGTTCTTTGCATCAGGTGGTCAAAGTACTGGAGTTTCAGTTTCAGCATCAGCCCTTCCAATGAATATTCAGGACTGAGTTCCTTTACAATTGACTTGTTGGATCTCCCCGCAGTCCAAGGGACTCTCAAGAGTCTTCTCCAACACCACAGTTCAAAAGCATCAATTCTTCGACACTCAGCTTTCTTTATGGTCCAACCCTTGCATCCATACACAACTACTGGAAAAACCATAGCTTTGACTAGATGGACCTTTGTTGGCAAAGTAATGTCTCTGCTTTTAATATGCTGTCTAGGTTTGTCATAGCTTTTCTTCCAAGGAGCAAGTGTCTTTTAATTTCATGACTGCAGTTGTTGCCTAGACTATCTCTAATCTCAACTGTTCCTTTCCCAGGGAACCGTTATTCAGGGTTCAAGGCCTAGGAAAGTTTTCCAAACCCACGTCTGATTAACTTGTTACTCTTCCATGGTCTCTCAATACCCTGTGCGTATTGACCTCTGCTTACTGCATGGCACATCTCCTCTAGAAAAAAATTGCAAATATGTCTGTCTCCCTCACCAGACTGGAAGCTCCCTGAGGGCACCAACAGGTCTAGGTCATCTCTATTTTCTCCAGAAGCCCTCATAGATTAGCCTGAGCAAAGAGGGGAGTGTTAAATTTTATTGAATAAACAAACGAGGGCCCAGTCTCCACTGATGCTCAAGCCAGTGCGTTTATGACACTATTAAATGAAGAGGCAAGAGAAGAGTTTGTATACGTCATAGCTGTATAAAAACAGACATGTGGGCTTTGAATATTGAGAGATATTTAGGAGGTGAAATAGATTGGTTTTTGTAAGATTGAGACGAGGGTTGAGGAAGAAAGATGACTCCTATGATTCTGATCTGATCAGAAAAGGTGGTTCTGTTCTCTGAGAGGTGGATCACTGATGAAAATCTGGTTGAGGGTCAAGAGCAGGAAGGGGATGATGTATTTGTTCTTGAATTTGTTGAGTTTATTTCTTTTGAAATATCTAATGCTGATGTCAGATGGATACACGAGGCTGGAGCGAGATAGTTGGGGCTGGAGGTGCAAATATGTACCATATTGGATATTGTCCTCAACAATATTTTTTATTTTTTGATGGTGCCACGCAGCCTGTGGAATCTTGCTTCCCCAACCAGGGATCAAACCCATGCCCCCTGCATTGGAAGCATGGAGCCTTAACCACTGGACCACCAAGGAAGTCTCAACAATAGTTTTTAATAGCCAGCATAAAAGAATTTTACATGTCTCTTTATTACAGTGATCAGAAGTGGAAGGCATAGCATTAGAAGTAAAACTCAGGGAAGGTGATCCTGCAAAGGTGACTGAACACATGGGTTTCAAGTGGTGTAGTCTGACTGAAAAAGAGAACTCAGAGTACACAGGAGAATGAATGAACTGTATGTCCTCATCCAAGGTATGTGACATGGCCTGGGAAAGGGCAAGTGTTTGTGTCTGCCTGAGAGCTTTAGCAAAATTAACTAATCTGATTTACTTAAGAACTAATACAGCACTCATTATGTGCCAGTACTATTCTAAGCATTTTACAAATTTCAACATATTTTATCCTCATAACAACCCCCTAACACAGGTCATCTTATTATCATTATCTGAATTTTACAGGGAAAGAAACTAAGGCACAAAGAAGTTAAAAATTTTGCCTAACGCACATAGCTGGCAAGAGGCACACTGATACTTAAACCTAAAGGGTCTGACTCCAGAGTCCACTTTTTTTTTTAGTGCCAACCCACATGAATTAGGTCTCAGCCAGCTTTTTATTAAATTTTTTTTAAGATTTTTATATCGGAGTATACTTTATTACTGGAGAAGGAAATGGCAACCCATTCCAGCATTCTTGCCTGGAAACTTCCATGAACAGAGAAGTCTGGAGGGCTACTGTCCATGGGGTCGCAAACAGTCGGACACAGCTGAACAACTAGCACAAAGCATGTGGCCAATTAACAGTTTTGTGATAGTTTCAGGAGAACAGGGAAGGGACTCAGCCATACACATGCATGTAGCCATCCTCTCCCAAACTCCCTTCCTATCCAGGCTGCCACATAACATTGAGCAGCTCCCTGTGCTATACAGTAGGTCCTTGACGAACCAGTTTTTTTAAAAGGACTTTAAAAAGTTCTAAACATGGAAAAGTTCACTTGTTATACATACAGCATCTGCTTTGAAAAGCAAATAAGATTTCAACAATGTATTCAATCCAAAAGAAATTTGGTGGGCCCAGCTGTCATTGCCGCATGCCTCATGCCATGAATTTTGCAAGTCTGGTTCACCACATGATATGATGGAGTAAGCAATAAAGACTATGAATTTCCTCTGTGCTCACATCTTTAATCATGAGTGCTTTAGGAGCTATTTAGAAGAGATTGATCCCAGGTATGGAGATTTACTGAGCTGCCATCTCCAATCAAGGACTTTTTGGAATCAGAGGCCCCAAATCCAATTTGTTAGACCTCCAGTGATTCACAAGATTATATTTCCTTATGGATATGACAAGACATCGGAGCACATTGAACTTGAAACTTCAGGGGACAAACAAAAGCTCTGTTGATTTGTTCAAGGAAATGCAGACTCTACCTGGACACCTGGATGGGCAGATGGGGACTGGAAACCTCTCTTTTCCCACTGCTGAACTGTCTTGGGTTCAATGCGTTCCTACATTGTAAAGAAGTCTGTAATAGATTTGGTGGAAAAGAAGTCACAATTGTGTGATGGTTCCATTCCCTGGATGTAGGAGGAGGGATGCAGAGGAGAGTTTACACCACAGGATCCCAGAAGCCTGGGACTAGAGGAGGCAGTCTCTTACCTCAGAGAGTAAGGAATCTGTAAGCCAGAACGATCAGAGCAATACAGCAGGGGCAGAGCCAGCCTCCAGGACTGGGCCATGCTTGGCAGGTGCCAGGAATGGTTGATTGTCCTGTATTTCATGCATCCCTGGTAGGGTGCAGAGTGCCCAGGAGAGTTTAAAGCACAGTAATGGGATGGCCTGGAGAAGGCAATGGCACCCCACTCCAGTACTCTTGCCTGGAAAATCCCATGGACAGAGGAGCCTGGTAGGCTGCAGTCCATGAGGTCGCTAAGAGTCGGACACGACTGAGTGACTTCATTTTCACTTTTCACTTTCATGCATTGGAGAAGGAAATGGCAACCCACTCCAGAATTCTTGCCTGGAGAATCCCAGGGATGGGGGAGCCTGGTGGGCTGCCGTCTATGGGATGACACAGAGTCGGACACGACTGAAGTGATTTAGCAGCAGTAGCAGTAATGGGATGGCCAGAAGAGGTTGATAGGTTTTTTTTTCTTCTAGTATAATAGCTTTGTCCTTGCTAAGTAGCTTCAGTCATGCCTGACTCTTTGTCACTCTATAGCCTGTAGCCCACCAGGCTCCTCTGTCCATGAGATTCTCCAGGCAAGAGTACTGGAGTGGGTTGTCATTCCCTTCTCCAAAGTATCTTCCCAACCCAGGGACTGAATCCCTGTCTCTTATGTCTCTTGCATTGCAGGCGGATTCTTTACCACTGAGCTATCAGAGAAGCCCATATAATAGCTTTAAAAAATATTTATTTGTGTCTTTATTTGGCTGCATCAAATCTTAGTTGCGGCACATGGGATCTTCATTGCATCATGTGAGATCTTTTGTTGCAGCCTGTGGACTTAGCTGCCTCGCAGCATGTGGGATCTTAGTTCCCTGACCAGGAATCAAACCCATGTCCCCTGCATTGCAAGGTGGATTCTTAACCATTGGAACACCAGGGAAGCTGCCAGCATAATAGTTTTGTGTGCATGCATGCTAAATTGCTTCAGTCGTGTCGGACTCTTTGAGACCCCCATGGACTGTAGCCTGCCAGGCTCCTCTGTCCATGGGATTCTTCAGGCAAGAATACTGGAGTGGGTTGCTGTGCCCTCCTCCAGGAGATCTTCCCAACCCAGGGGTTGAACCCCTATCTCTTATGTTTCCTGCATTGGCAAGAGGGTTCTTTACCACGAGTGCCACCTGGGAAGCCCATAATAGTTTTAATTCACACACCACACAATCCATCTGTTTCACAGGTTTTGGTGAGCACAGACAGTCCTTTATTTTCACAAGCAAAATATACTTTAAAAGACATTTTTATGACTGCCTTGGGAGCACAAACAACATTACGTTGTCATTTATTCATTTACACATTGCTTACAACTAAATCAGAAAACCTACTATTAATGTGTGTCAACGTTCAACATTGTGAACTGGATTCATCAAGAATTTTGAGGTGAACATTATCCCAACCTCTCAGTTTGAATGGCCAAGCTCTAAACAAGGTTGAGGTCTTTCTAATGCAGTGAAGAGTATGTTCTCTTTGTTAAGACTGCTGAAATGGAAACCCCCATTGGGAGTGTCTCTGGAGTCAGCATGAGACAGCCCTAGACTAAACTAGCACCCACTGTTTCAGGTCATTTTGTTAAGTGCCAGTGTTCTATTCTTATTATTGAATCAATCAAAATTTATCACTGATAAACAACAGACCTACAAATGTGCACTTTTGAGTGAATGCAGTTGATGAAACTTGGAGGGGATGCTTTTGTATTACTGTTTCTACAGTCTGTGTTGTTGACCGGCCAACAAGCCATATTTCACTATTACCATTAGTGTATGCAACCTGTACATATCTGTATCTTTTATTATGTGACTTACAATGGAAAAAATGTGGATGCCATACCCCAAGCAAGCTATCCTCGAATTTCAGTTTTCTTGTCTAGATTTGTGATCAGAATGACATGGCAGATCATTTAAACTTGTCATTTCTGATAAGGGCTTAGAGAGCTTTTTTCTCTCTGTTGTTTATGGAGGAGTGATGCATTTATTTTGGAAACCAATAGGGGAGGTGGTTGGTATATATTATATTAGGAAGGTTGATCTCTGATCACCAAAATGGAAGGTCATAGGCCTTCTGGAGGTGAGCCATGAAGCTATTTATGGTGAAGTCAAATCTTCCAGGAAGCAGGAAGCAGCTTGGACTATTTGCTAACAAGTCAAAAAACACTCCGTTCAAGTCCCTAAGTTTCACAATATGGAAAGTGAAAGTTGCTCAGTTGTGTCCGAATCATTGCGACCCCATGGACTATACAGTCCATGGAATTATCCAGGCTAAAATACTGGAGTGGGTAGCCTTTCCTTTCTCCAGGGGGATCTTCCCAACCCAGGGATTGAACCCAGGTCTCCCAGATTGCAGGCAATTCTTTACCAGCTGAGCCACCAGGGAAGACCAAGAGCACTAAAGTGGATTCATGACATTAACCAATAACCTGCCATAATCCTGGTAGAACCTCAGTACTAGTCCTGCTCTGCAAAAGTTGCATAGGCTCCCTCCAAGGAGTGGGTATCAGGCACGCCATATAAAAGCAAGCTTCCAGAAAGGGTTTTTGTCCTTTCTGCTGAGATCCCACCAGTGCTCAAGGCATGCTTGTTTTTACCTTGTTTACTTTTTTTTTTAATGTTTATCCTTTTATAATTTTTTGGCCACACAGTGAGGCATTCCCTGACTAGGGATCAAACCCACACCGCCTGCAGTGGAAGCACAGAGTCTTAACCACTGGACCACCAGGGAAGTCCCCCTTGCTTATTAAAAAAATTTTTTTATTGAAGTATAGTTTATTTACAGTGTTGTGTGAATTTCTTCTGTATAGCAAATGACTCAGTTATACATATATATATGCATATGTGTGTATATACATATATATATATATATTTTTTTTTTACAATGGTTTGTCACAAGATATTGAATACAATTCCCTATGCTATACGAGGGACCTCATTGTGTGCTTACTTTAAAAACTACTTGCTCTTTGAAGGAGAATGGATCCACATATATGAATGGCTGAGTCCCTTTGCTGTCCACCTGAAACTATCACGACATTGTTAATCGGCTATACCCTAACACAAAATAAAAAGTTAAAAGAAAAAAAAAGTGCTTGCTCTTCAAAGTCCCCATAACCCACATCTCTGCAGGGAAAACAAAAGGTTTTAAATTCTGGAACCTACTCCCCCACCTGCTATATACACATCCATGCTCACCCTCAGTTTTTGACTCTAGCTCAAGACGATAGACTCACACCACTGGAACCCACGTCTGAACCTTTGTTTACCATCTGGCATTTCTCCACCCATTAAGTGTTTTCTTCTTAGACCTCAGCCTAATGAGATGACCATTGCCTTTCTCTTTTTCACCCAACCATCTCCTACTTCCATTCAGGCCTCAACTTAGTTCTCACCATCTCTGGAAAGCCTTACTTCATTACCTGAATTGGTACCCATCCCCTGAGGCTCTTAGAGCATCTGTAGTTTTCTTTCATTGTGTTATAATGGCCTGTATGTCTTTTTCTCGTAAGTTCTGTAATAGCACTTGTACACTGCTATGTCCCCAGCATTATGTACACTGCTCAGCAGTGCTCTATAAACCTTTACTGAATAAATGAATCCATTCCACTGGGTTACCCACCCCTTGAAACTCTGGCTGTATCCTTGACTTGACCCCTCAGCTGCAGATTGACACTATGGGATGTCTGATTTTAAATAACATGAGTTCCCCATGAGTGGGCCTGACTGAATTAGCTGCAAGTCAATATGCCCCCAGGTGAATGAACCTACTTTATAAAGTTATTTAATACTTGACCAATTGAGTATGGAAAATACATGCTACAGTCAAAGGTTACAATTTTACCTTAATTACTTTGAATAGGAGCAAAATACGAGGTCTGATTATCTTTTGAGGTTCTTCTTGGCAGGTGATGATAGAATCTTGTCACTAGCTTACTTTTGTAAGGTCCCTGAATGTCTCATTTGCCATGGTAGGGAGGACTATCTGTGCAGGTGATTGAAAGGCAGATTCAAATTATTGGAGCAGAAATTTTAAAAGAGGGGGCGGGCTCTTGGAAAGCCTATGTCCTTATAGGTATTATAATGGTATTTAAAACAATAAATTGAAAAGAGGTTAGAGTGTTACCTGACCACAAGTAGAACTCACAAGATGGCAGTACGTTGGTGAAGTCACTGAGAGCCACAGTCTGTTCACCACCTTTGCAGTTTAAAACACCTCAGCTGGGGACTTCCCCAGTGGTTCAGTGCTTAAGACTTTGCCTTCCAATGCAGTGGCTGCACATTTTATCCCTGGTTGGGGAACTAAAATCCTAAGTATCTTGTGGCCAAAAACCAAAATGTAACGCAGAAGCAATATTGTAACAAATTCAATGGAGACTTTGAAAATGGTCTACATAAGAAATACTTGAAATATAACAAAACACCTCAGCTTCAGGAAAGCTAATTCATGATAGCCAATTTCACAAAAAATAAAGCAGAGTGCCAATTTAATAATAGACAAAAAATACAGAACTACAAGGGAAAAATCATAAAGGGAAATATTGATAGATTCTGACTATACAAATAATTTAACTTCTTTACCCCAAAATCCACTATAAATAAACTTAATGACAAAGGGTTAATTTCCTCACTATATAAAGAGCTTATAGGACTAAAGACGGAGAAAAAAGTGTTTCAATATAAAAGTAGGCAAGGAACACGTATGAGAAATTCATAAAAGGAAAAATATAACTGAGAACTGAACATAAATCTTTCTGCTGTTAGTGGTGTGCTGAAGCCTACTGGCAGGCTTTGTGACCCCATGGACTGCATCATGCCAGGCTTCCCTGTCCATCACCAACTCCTGGAGCTTGCTCAAACTCATGTCCATTGAGTCAGTGATGCCATCCAACCATCCCATCCTCTGTTGTCCCCTTCTCCTCCTGCCTTCAATCTTTCCCAGCATCAAGGTCTTTTCCAATGAGTCAATTCTTCGCATCAGGTAGGGCTTGAGACTTCATATTGACAGTTTGACATCAGTTGTTGTAAGAATATTTATACCATGGAAATCAGCTGCTGCTGCTGTTGCTAAGTCACTTCAGTCGTGTCTGACTCTGTGGGACCCCATAGACAGCAGCCCACCAGGCTCCCCCGTCCCTTGGATTCTCCTGGTGAGAATTCTGGAGTGGGTTGCCGTTTCCTTCTCCAATGCATGAAAGTGAAAAGTGAAAGTGAAGTCGCTCAGTCGTGTCCGAGTCTTAGCAACCCCATGGACCTCAGCCTACCAGGCTCCTCCATCCATGGGATTTTCTGGGCAAGAGTACCGAAGTGGGGTGCCATTGCCTTCTCCGATGGAAATTAGCAAATGCTACATATCCGGGGTTTTTTTTCCCCCCTTCAAAGAACCAGTTGTTAAACATTTACCAGCTCATCACTGTGTATATTCAGTGACTCTCTCTCGTCTGGATCCTTTCCAACAACATTCAAACATTCTCAAGCCTTTTCTGCCATCTTTAAGGAAATCTCAGCCCCCACATCTTCCTCCAGCTACCACTCTGTCTCTGTTTTTCTTCACAGTCAAACTTCTCCAAAGAATTGACTATATTTCCTGACTTCATTTAGTCATTTTCCAATCATCCTTCAACATACTCAAGCCAGTTTTTGCCACCACCACTCCCCTGAAACAGCTCTTGTTGAACTCAATGACCTCCATGAACCCTAAATTCTATGAACAGTTTTCTCTTACTTTCTTTGACCTCATGGCAGTATTGAATTCTGTTGATATTTACCTTCTTGAACTTCTCTTGTCTTTGGGCTGTGATGGCACAGGACACTGGTTTTCCTCTCTAGCTTCTCCTTTTCAGTTCCCTTCTCAAGTTCTTCTCATTTCCCATCTAGAAATGCTGGTGTTTTCCAGGGATTAGTCTTGGGTCCTCTTCTTTACTCCCTCCCTAGGTCATTTCATTTATTCCCATGGCTTTTCACATTACCTATACACCAGTGACTTCTTGATTTTTGTCTCCAGGCCTGACCTTTTATGGGAGCTCCAGTTGCCTTCTTTACATTTTCCCCTTCAGTGTTTCAAAAGCATCTCAAACTCAAGCTAGTTCCAAACTGGAGCTAAAGATGGTCTCTCTCTTCCTCAAACCAGAGGTTCTCCAGTGTTCCCCATCTCCATAAAAAGCACCACCATACAAGCCAGAAACATAAGAGTCAACTTTGGCATCCCCGTCTTCTTCATCTCCCACATTACCAAGTCTAGGTTGTCTTTATTTTCTAAATAGCTAGCCAATAAGCTTTCTTCTCTCCATCTTTACTTCTACCACCCTAGTACAAGCCTCCATGATCTTTCAGCTGGATGAGTAAAAGAGCCTTCTAACTGGTTTCCTTTTTTAATTAAATTAATTTATTTGGCTGTGCTGGGTCCTCGCCACTGTGTGGTCCCCTCTCCAGTTGCAGTGTGCAGAGGCTACTCTCTAGCCACGGTGCTCGGGTTTCTCATTGTGGTGGCCTCTACCACTGTGGAGCATGGGCTCTAGGGTGCATGGGCTTAGTAGTTCTGGCTCCCAGGCTCTAGAGCACAGGTTCAATTGTAGTGGTGCACGGGCTTAATTTCTGTGTGGTTTGTGGGATCTTCCTGGACCAGAGCTTGAACCCATGTCTCCTGCATTGGCAGGTGGGTTCTTTACCACTGAGTCACCAGGAAAGCTCCCTAACTGGTTGTCTTCCTTCCTTCCTTTATTTTGGGCTGTGCTGTGAGGCATAGGATCTTAGTTCCTTGACCGGGGATTGAACCCGTGGCCTCTGCTGTGGACCACCAGGAAATTCCCTTAACTGGTTTTCTGCCTCCATTTTCTTCTCTTCAACATGCTTCCCACATTGAAGCCAGGGAACTTTTCAAAACACGAGTCTGATCGTGTCATACTCCTGTCTCAAATCCCTCAGTGGCTTCCCATTGCTTAGCATAAAAAATTCCAAACAGCTCTGTACAATGACCAAGGGCCCTGAATGATTTGGCTCTATGCCCATGTCTCCAGCCTCATTGCATTCCACTCCAGTCCGTCTGTACTCCAGGCACACCAGTTTCCTTTCTGTCCCTTGAATGGAGCCTCGGCACATGCTCTTCCCTTTGCCTGGAATCCTCTTTCAGCTTCAGTTCTCCCTTCACCTAGCTGACTCCTACTTAATCTATAGATCTCAACTCAAACACCACTTCCTCCACGAAGCCCCCTACACTCACAGGCTAGACTGAGTCAAATCTATATCCCCCCACCTCTGCCATTATAGGTTCTCAGGGCACAATAAATATCTCCTTAATTGCTCTTATTGCAGTTTTAGTTCTTCATTTATGCATATGACTATTTGATTATTATCTGTGCTCACTACTAGACCATAAGCTCCATGAAGGCAAGGACCAAGTTTGTTTTTACTCATCATTGATCTCCGGCACCTAGTCTAAGACTTGGCATATAGTAGGTACTCTGGTAGCTCAGATGGTAAAGAATCTGCCTGCCCTGCAGGAGGCCCAGGTTCGATACCTGGGCTGGGAAGATCCCCTAGAGAAGTGAGTGGCTACTCACTCCATCCAGTATTCTTGCCTGGAAAATTCCATGGACAGAGGAGCCTGGTGGGCTACAGTCCATGGGGTCGCAAAGAGTCAGACACAACTGAGCAACTAACACTTTCACTTTCATTTTTCAGGTACTCTATTAATATTTGTGAGGCTAATAATTCTTATGTATAGAAAATACATAAAACAGCAATTTCCTGGTGGTCCAGTGGTTAGGACTCCATTCTGTCACTACGGAGGGTGCAGGCTCAATCTCTGATCAGGGAACTAAGATCCCACAAGCTGCTTGGCACGGCCAGAAAAACAAAAACAAAAACCCCACACAAAATGAAGCCAACCAGTATTTCTCCCATTGTTATGGCTTTCAGGAAGCTGAGAGTCCTATTTAAAACTTAATTACAGCAATTATATCAACCCACTAGATTTAGCATATCTGAATCCTCTCTTTTGATAATGATGTTCTATTCCCAGTTTATTGACCCATAAAATATTCTTTGGAATAAGATACTCTGTGTGTGTATGCACTTGTGTATGGATACAAAACTAAACCAAAGTGTTTTCAAAGCATTGACAGAATGATTTAAAAAAAATTAAGCTGCACCTTAGTGAAAGTGAAGTCGCTCAGTCGTGTCCGACTCTTTGTGACCTGTGGACTATAGCCCACGAAGCTCCTCCATCCATGGGATTCTCCAGGCAAGAATACTGGAGTGGGCTGCCATTTCCTTCTCCAGGGGATCTTCCCGAAACCAATGACTAATGGTGGTGATGGTGAAGCACGTATCTCACTGAGGTGTCATTACCATCTTGATTCTGTTTCTGTGGCTTATTTCAATCCTTTCGCAGTGCTGGTGGCTCATCTGCGGAAGACTGAAAGGTCACTGGGTAGACACCTTGTTTCTCTAGATTCTGTACCATGTCTAGGGGCTGTTGGTGAATATCATTCAACTCACAGAACTTATTGTCTTTTTAAACTTATTTAAAAATTAATTAACTGATGAATTTACTTATTTACTTTTGACTGTGCTGGGTCTTCATTGCTGTGCTCTGACTTTCTTTAGTTGCAGTGAGTGGGGCCTACTCTCTAGCTGCAGTGTGCCAGCTTCTCATTGCAGTGGCTTCTCTTGTTGAGGAGCCTGGGCTCTAGGGTGCGCAGTAAATCTTTTTTTAATCTTATGAAATGTAACACATATCTTGAAGCATTCCTAAAGCAGAAAGATAAAGCAAAAATCAATACTTATAAAGCAAACACCCATGTGACCATTGCTAGGTTAAGAAATCGAGCACTGGGGGAATTCCTTGGCTGTCCAGTGGTTATGACTCGCTGCCTTCACTTCCAGGGCTGGGTTCAATCCCTGATAGGGGAACTGAGATCCCACAAGCTGTGAGGCATGAAAAAAACAAAAACAAAAAAGAAAAGAAACAGAGCATTGGTATTCATTGTCTATGCTGCATCTTGGTTACTGCCTTATGACATATTTGGTATTCACTATTCCCTGGTAGCCCAGATAGTGAAGAATCTGCCTGCAATGCGGGAGACCTAGGTTCAATCCCCAGGTGGGGAAGATGCCCTGGAGGAGGGCATGGCAACCCACTCCAGTATTCTTGCCTGGAGAATCCCATAGACAGAGGAGCCTGGCAGGCTACAGTCCATGGGGTTGCAGAGAGTCAGGCACAACTGAGCGACTAAACACAAGTACAGCACAGCACATTTTACTGTTAGTGCGTATATATCTGGTTTCCTCAGTTAGACAGGAACTTCCCTCAGAACAGAAGCCATAGCTCATGTTTCTTTCTACCTCTCCCAGTGCCTAGTGCAGTGCCCTGGTAGGTACATCATGCATTTTACATGATTATACATCTTAGGCAAACTCTGTGACTCTGGGAAGACCACTGAGGACTAACTGTGGCAAACAAGAATTGTTCGGGAAAATATAAAATTGTACCATTTGTCTAAAACGGTGTGTACAGGTAAATTTCTAAGGATAACTAGTATCCCTGATGGGGGTGGTGAGCCGAACCTTCTCTTGAGTTCTGGCTCTTGCCCAATGCGGAAAGTCAGCCTAGGACCATGGCAGTAGCCTCCTGACTGCTCTCCCTGTCTCTGTTCTTTTTTTTTTTTTTTTTTCTGCACAAAGGTTTCTTTCTATTCATAACATAGGCAAAGTTATTTAAGTCAATAAATTTTTAAGGATTCTCACACATCCTGATTCTTTCCACTGGCAATCACCATAGCTCCTCCCAAGCTGTCATCTTCAACGTAGCCCTTTCAAAAAGTTCTGCTCAATCCACAGCTGTGATGCTTGCCATAGTTGTTTTAGTTGGGCCTTTTTGATCTTCAACAGAGTGCACTTCAAAGTTTGCCACCTGTAATCTTCAAGATCCAATTTCCTCAAGCAGTTTACTATAGGATCCTGTTTAGGGTCAGGAGATGGGATCTGTCTATGATATGCTATGCTAAGTCACTTCAGTTGTGTCCGACTCTGTGCGACCCCATAGACGGCAGCCCACCAGGCTCCCCCGTCCCTGGGATTCTCCAGGCAAGAACACTGGAGTGGGTTGCCATTTCCTTCTCCAATGCATGAAAGTGAAAAGAGAAAGTGAAGTCGCTCAGTCGTGTCCGACTCCTAGCGACCCCATGGACTGCAGTCCACCAGGCTCCTCCATCCATGGGATTTTCCAGGCAAGTGTACTGGAGTGGGGTGCCATTGCCTTCTCCGGGGATCTGTCTAGTTCTCTAAAAACTTATCAAGTTCAAATCATATTAATTCCTAAGTTACCACACCCTAAAACTTGACAGAGATCATTGGGATATGCCAATACCTTTGGAAAATCCAGACACTGTATTCCGAAGATAAAAGCCTAAAAAAAGAAGCCCATCTTTGTTTTATGTCAACATTAAAACTGAGTACTAGGATCAATACATCTGGTAATTTAAAAGCTTATTTAACTCTACAGCCCTGGAAGCAATCTTTATGCTCACCAATACACACCCATTTTACGGATCATGTTCCTTCTTATCTGTATCAAAACTCATACTGAACAATGAGTTGTGTGTTGCAAAAGAGGATTTACTTTCACACTTGTCTGTAAGTCTTTGTCCACAAATTAAACAAAAACAAACACAAATGCTATCTGTCTCTGTTCTTGCCTTCATTCAATCAGTTCTTCTCGTGGTGTCTTGAGTGCACTGTGTAAACCTAGATCTGACTGCTATACCGCCACTCACTAACCATCACGCAGTGGTTCTCCAGTGGTAATTCACCTCACAACCGCCTGGAGAGCTTCTTACACACCCATACTCCTCCCAAACAAAGGTTCTGATTTGGCAGGTCTGAGGTGGCCTCTTGGCCTCTGTTTCTATAAGAAGAAGGACAGGTGATTCTGCTGCAGCCATTCATCAAGAAACTCTTCAAAGACTCTTATTCTCTAGAGGATGAAACCTTAGCATCTCTAACGTGGTGCACAAGGCCCTTATAATGGATGCCCTTTTTAAAGCGTGCCCTGTTCCCTCCCTTCCACTCCAATCCCATGTCACTATCACCATTATTTCTTGCCTGAACTGCTACAACCGTGTGTTAATTCCTGCGTCTTAACTGCTTTCATCACTCTCTGCTCCAGTCTCCTCCCCAAGCTGGAACAAGAGTGAAATTTCAAAATTGCAAATGCATTCATTCTGCTCCCCTCCTCTAAACCCTTCGGTGGCTCCTCACCATCTAAGGGACAGTTTCTCCAGCTGGTTCAGGTGGCATGGCAGCTGGAAGTTGTGGTATTCTTTCTAGAATGCCAGGAAGTAATTGATATATTCCATGGCACCATATGAAATCAAACACTTTTCAAAAGAACACTTCTGCTAGCAGAAAATACATCTACATAATGTGAGTGCGATACAAAATCATAGCCACAAGCACAGATGTCCATGAAAAAAGAAATAAACTGTTGAATTAAGCATGATCAGTCCTGGGACTGTCTGTTTAATATTCTTTCGCTACATGTTCATTCATTCTGTTGCCTGCTCACAGATAAGAGGGAGCATCTGTCAAAGACTGAAGAAAACTTTATGGTTAAAAAAAGTTAAAATAGAAAAGTTTCTACCCATTAATTGATTTTTTTCACTGTGAGCATCCGTCTCACTTGGCTTCAGAATGGAGCAGGTGTTGGCCCTAGAGAGCACAGCTTGAGACTCCAGACACTGGGGCATAAAGGCTGAGCTCTTTGGCATGACCAACATGCCCCTTCAAGCTCTGACGCCAGTTTCTCTCAGCCTCATTTACAACTGCTGTGCTCTCCTCTACCATTCCCTCTGGCCAAGAGTTGGAATTCCCTAAATGTTCTTGCCTTCTTTTCCTGTGATTTATACATGGTGTTCTGCTACTGTTCACCCTACCCCTTGGTGGCTAGATAAGCTACTACTCTTTCTTCAGGATTCAGTCCAAATGGGTCTCTTTTTTTTTTTTTTTTCTTTTTGGCCATGCTGCGTGGCTTGTGTGATCTTAGTCCTCCCAGCAGACCAGGGAGTGAACCCACGTCTCTTGCAGTGGAAGTGTGACGCCCTAACCACTGGACCACCAGGAAAGTTCCCAAATGGGTCTTTGAGTTGCCTTCCCTCACCTCTCTGGGTGTCTACCTTCCCAAGATCTTGCCCCTGCCTGATTGGATCGCTTATCCCATTACTGGTTGTTTGTGGAGCTGGCAACTGGCCAGGGGGCTACCTCAGGTCACAACAGAGGTTCTTGTCATCCATTTTTCTTGAGTCCTCCGGCACTGAGCACAGTGGCTGACGTGCAGTGGGGGCTTAGGTTGTATTCGTGAAATGAAGAGTAAAATTTCAAAGGAAGCAAAGTTTATCTTTAGAAACTTCCAGCTGCCTACAGGGTTCCCTCTCCATGTTTTATGGCACTCCTTTTCCAGCCTAGGCACTGTCTTCTCATGCTGCCCACTGGAGTAATCCACCAGGATCTGCCATTAGTATGACAGCCCAGGCTTCAGAATTTTCCCTCAATATCCTGCCAAACTTTACTCACTCCTGTGTCCCATCCATGGCTAGATTTCAGATAAACCAGTGGTTCTCAAACTTTAGCATAAATGAGAATTCCTTGGAGGACTTGTTCAAACACAGGTCACTGGGTCTCAGTGCTCGAGGTTGATTTGGTAGGTCTGTCTAGGCTGGGGCCTGAGAGTTTGCATTTCTAACTTCCCAGGTGACACAGAGACTGTTAGACAAAAATCACCTTTTGAGAACTACTGGAATAAACTGATGTCAAACCAGAGGCAGGAGGTAATGATGCACAAAGGAATCCTTATTTCCTCCTGACTTAGCCCCTTCACTGAGTTTCTGATTCTATCAGCATTGTCTGATTTGGTTAATCTCAGGTCATTTTCCCTCTGCTTCACCTTGTCCTCTTTCTCCAACTTTCTGATTTTATTTTTCAGATGATTATCGGCGTCTCCACTTTAGAGCAACGTGACTCTCCTTTCTTCTTCCGCAAAGCCAGTTTCAGGACAAAGCCCTTTCCTGAGCTCTTAGTTCCATTCCACTGCCCTCTTCTCCCTCTCTCCCCACATCCCTGACCCCTTCCCCCATCCAGTCTGAGCACCCCCTTCCCCAGCCATCAGGGTGACCTTTCTAAAGCTTGGCTTTAATTAGGGCCCCCTCCTATCTAGCAGGGATGGCCATTTCCCCTCCATGGGGAGTCTGGTTCCACAAACAACATTAGCAAGTTAATGACAGTCACCTGCTGGCCTGCGGAAGTTGCTGCTTGCTCCAGCTTCCTTAAAGACAGTGGAAACACTGAAAACACCACATTTACATGCTTCCGTTTATCCATTCACTCAACAAACATTGATTGAGCACCTGCCAGATAACTGTGCAGGGCCCAAGGGACCCTGCGAGGATACATTGAACATGAAGACAGGTTCATGGGTCCCGAGGGTCCACGAGACCTCAACAGGGACAGACATGCAAGGAAGTGACTGACCACTAGTGAGCCCTCCTGCCTCAGCCCTTTGTGTCCGCCCTGTGTCTGGGCTAGTGACCCAGGACCAAAGACTGGGAGATAGAACTCAGGGAATTTCCGAATTTCTTTGTTCTCCTTCCCTTCCCCCCACTTCTTCGTTGAAATAAGGATGGTAATCCATAGCATTCAGTTATGGGCCCCCTGCATGGAGTCAGGCAAGGAATGTAAAGCCCAGAATGTAGTAAGCTAGAGCGTCTCTACACATACGCACACCCATACTGACCCTCACATTGACATGCACAGACTGACAGACACACACGCAGCACTGGCATGCACACCTTTTCAAACATACCAATACACAGCAGAAGTACACACTGACACACACATCGATACAGACGCACTCACTGAAACACACACACGGTAGCAGATAAAAAAAACAGTAAATACATGCCTGTACACACACACACATTGACACACCTTGACACACAGACACAGCGGATGCACACTGACAGACAAATGCACACCTACTCACACATCAACACCCACCGCACCCCGCGGAAACCCGGAAGCCTGAGGCGCTTGCAGCCGCAGGTGGCAGGTTTTTCAAAGACCAGAGGGTTGAGGGAGACTTGAGTTACACACTTGATTCCAGTCTGCGAGGGCCATTGTTTTGGAGGCGGAGGCCTCCGCGAGGTTGGGAGGGTTCCTAGGGACAGGAGGGCAGTCGGGGGGGGGGGGGCATATGGGCGGGGCACCAAGGTTTCGGCGCTTCTGTAGCGCCTGCGCCGGGTGGAAATGCCTCGAGCTCTGGTGGGCGAGGAGCGCTTAGGCGGGAGCGGGGTGATGTTGGAAGTGGGCAGCAGGGTTCCCAGGGAGCCCCGCAGTCGGCCAGTCCAGCTCCGCCGGGCACTCCGCTTGCTCGCCGACGCTGCGGGTATCAGCTCTCAGCTCCGCTTTCCAAATGTACAGCTCGGCTCCCGCCACCCACCAAACCGCAGATCCAGGTCAGAGTTAATGACCTCCAGCCTCTCCACGCCCCAGCCTTTGCAGTGCAGACCTGTCTGCCGGCCAGACACCGGGTCTGAGAGCCGCCCGCCCCCACTGCTCCCCGCCCCCATCCGGTCCCGGCCCAGCCTTACGACGGTTCCGCAAATACCAGCCTGGTCCTGCACGTGTCGGCCACCCGAATACAGGGCCTGGCGCCTCGCCCAGGCCCTGCCCCAGCGCCCTGACGGGCCTCGGTGACGATAGTCGCCCCGGTTCTCTGCCACCACCATCTGCCCTTCCGGCCAGCGCTGTCCGTCCACAGAGCTTCCTAGTTCTGTTCCCTGATTGCGCCAGGCTCTTCTCTTTCGGCCCCTCCTGGGTCTCCCGCACAATGGGCACCTCCAGAGCCTTGCTTTTCTGTCCCTACAGAGCCACCTCCGGATTGTGTCTCTTCCTTCTCCTGTACCCGCCCCAGTCCAAACCCTCTGTCCGCCGGTTCAGGAAATGCTTAATTGGGCGCTTGGTGGATGCCAGGCCCCGAAGTAGGCTCTGGGGATGCATTTTGCGGAGTCGTTGTTCTCAACGTTCACACGCAGGTGAAGAGCTTCCGGAGACCGTGTGACACGCACTGTCCCGGCAGGTGGAATCAAGGGCCATGGGAGCGCCTCCTATAGCCACCCCAGTTTCTCTGCCTGCCCTTTTCCCCACGCGCGGGCCTCCGGGTCGGGTCCCTTCTCCCTCTCAGTGCTTCCCGTTTTTCTTTTTTCCTCCCTCCTTCCTCTCCACCTCAGGCGCTCCCGCCTTGGGCCAGCTCCCACGCCGCATCCCGGCCCCCTCTCCGGCCGGGCTTCCCCCCAGGGATCTGTCTCCCCCCGCGGTCCCGGGTTCCACCCGAGGATCCGAGTCCCTCTCAGAGACCAGGGCGCCTGCCCTTTTAAGGAGTGGAGTGGATGATCCCTCCCGCTCCGGCCTCGGACACGCCAGGGATCTAGCAGGGTCCACGGCCAGGAGAAGGATTGCGGGGCGTCAGGCCGAAGAGAGGGAGAAGTGCTGAGGGGAAGGGAGGGGACCCGCGGCGACGGAGGGCCGAGAGGAAAAGGAAAGCAGGCGGGCAGAGCCTCTGCCTTCGGAGGGTCTCCCTCTGCTCACTGCGGCCGCCTAGCCTCGGGTTGACCCAAGGTTAAGGGGAAATCAGGGGGCGGGACAGAGCCCCCGGAGGCTGCTCCGCGTCCCTCGGCGAAATTCCGCTCCACGGAGCTGGGATTTCAGCCCCCGGCCCCTCCTCTGAGAGTTGCCAGCGGTCCAGGCTCTACAGGGGAGTAAGTCGTCCGAGCCTCCGCTCACAAGCCGATCGCCTAGGGCTCGGTGGGGAGAGGAGGCGCGGGACCCAACGGTGGTGAGCTTGGAAATGACAGCCCACAGCACCCGAGGCGTGGAAACCCCAGGGCAGAAGGGGCGTTTCGTGTCAGGACCCCTGGCCTCGGACACCGCATGTCACATCTCAGTTGCGGGGCCCGCAGTGCGGCTTCCCCCAACCGCCCCCTTTCTAAGCTCTGCTGGGAAGCGGCACCTGCCACAGCTCTCTCCCTCCGGGTCCCCCACCGGCCTCAGCAGCCCTCCAGGGCCGGGGTGGGGGAGGTGTGGTGGAGCAGCGAGACTCCAGCGGCGGCCGCTCCCCTCCAAGCACCCTGGGATTTCGGTGGGGAGAAAAAGGGGGTCCGGGATGCAGGGAGGAGGAAGAGAAGGACCGCAGGGGTCAGCCGCCGAGCGGTGCGCGCCGGGGGGTAGGGGCGGGGGCTCCCTTCCAGCCTCAGGGGTCTGGGGACTCAGGGATGTAAGGCGAGAGCAGGGGGGTGTGACAATTCAGCAGAGGTCGGGACGTACCACAGAGCCCAGTGGCGGGGGGGCGGGCAAAGGACTGGGTCACCGAGGGGAGCCCCCGCCTCCCTTCGCACAGGCCTACAACTGAGGTTGCAGGGAGAGCTGGAACCCTGCTCGCAGGAGAGGGAAGCGGCGCGTTAAATCCACCCCCACGCCGCACCCCACTTCCGAGGGGGTGGGCGATAAAGGAGAGGTCGGGGTTGGAGCAGCAGCGAAGGGGCCCCTCCCTTGCACCTCCCCCCGCCGGACTTGGTTGCGCCCAAAGTGTAACACTTTCTCTTTGTCGGAGGAGCTCCGCTGTTTCCTGTGCTCTAGCTCCCGTTGCGGCGGCGCCCGTGGCAGCCCTGGCGGACGCAGGAACGATGGCAGCGACCGATATAGCTCGCCAGGTGGTGAGTGCGGGGCTTGGGTGCCAGCCTCGGGGCCGGGGGCCTCGGAAGAGCCGAGGAGACCTGGCCGCCGTCACCACCGCCGCAAGGAGGGGCAGTGGGCACCATCCAGGAGACCGGGCGCGGCAGGACTTCTGCTCCTAGGGTCAGCGACTCAGTCCCCCAGCCTTCCGTCCCCGAGAACCGTGGTGGCGGGCGGGTGGGGGAGGCGGGGGGACTGGTCCAGGCTGCAGGCCGGCGGCTGAACTTGCATTGCCCAAGAGCTGCAGCCGGCGCCGCCGCCGCCCTCGCTGCAGCTGCGGCCCCGCCGCTGGGGCGTTGCCGAATGAATGGCCGCAGGAGCCGCCGGGCCCTTCGGGTCCCCGGCACCCTGGCCTCGCTCCCTCGGGGGGCCGGGCCGCGCCCCAGCACCCCGCCACGCGCCGGGACCCGGGCTTCCTCAGCCAGAGGGGCGTGGGGCTGGGGTGAGCCTGGGGCAGGAGGCGGCGAGTGGTGAGGGGGGCGGGGAGGTGACTGGCTGGGGTAGGGTTTTTCCATATGCATTACATATGTGACTGCGTGTGTGTGTGTGTGTGTGTGTGTGTGTGTGTGTGTGTGTGTATCACTGTGCGTGTGAGTGCGTGCGCGCGCACTCGTGCCTCCCCGGGCGGACCACGCCGGTGCCCAGCTTGTCTGTGACCCTTGATGCGTCCGCCTGTTTCTGGGAGTGTACTCAGCTCCCTGGTGCGTGTCTCTGGGTCCGGACGCTTCTCTCCCAGTCTGCTTGTGCTGTGTGCCTCTGGGTCTCATTTGTGCGTCTGTGTGGGCTGCAGTCCGCTGGCCTGTAGGTGCTGGCTGGCTGCGTATTTTGGCGCGTTTCTGACACCTGACCCGGGTTTTGCGGGACCCTGGGGGTGGTGGGATCTGTCTCCGGTGCGAGTTCGGTGTGACTGGGCGTGTGTGCCAAAACCTGTGGCGCTGCCTTCTTGTCATGGGACTCAGGAAAATAAGTGTGACGCTTGCAAAAGCGATGCTGTCTCTCTCTTTTTGTTGGCAGCCGACTCTGGAAAAAAAAAATCTTCGTTTAACGAACTGAAGTTTTCTAGCCTGGGATGTGCAGAGAAATTATACTGAAGTGACCTGAGGCTCCATGTTTGTTTTTTTAGACCAGAAGTTTCGTTGCAAAGGGAGGGGAATGTTTCCACTTGAGGGAACAACCTGGCCTTTCTATTCCTCCCTGAGTGTCTGGGATTTCTAAGAAGCCCACAGTTACCAGTACCCTGAAGTGAGGAAGGATACTGAAGTAGAGCTAGGTCAGATTCCATGACAGTAAACATCCGTACTACTTGATGAAAATTTCTGAAACACACACACACACAGGGTCATACTTATTTAGGGAAATAGTCCATGCAATGCAATTCTAGTGCAAAAAATATATATATAGCCTCTAGGTATTTGGTGTAATTGAAATTGATTTGTTTTCAAAATCTGCATCCAGAATCTGGTAGTATTTTTTTCTACAGGATACGGCTAAGTTTATTCCACCGTCTTGTTCCTGTTGGGAAGGGCAAGGTGATTTCTTTGGATCCTCCCCTACTGCCCTGCAAGACCCCAGCCTGGAGTTCTTTAGGCATTCAGGGTGTGGAAGGACTAGGAGTCCTTGGGAGACCATGCTCTGTGATAATGGCGTTTGAGAGAATTCTTTTCTCCCCAAGATTGGCACTCTAATATGTATTGCATTAGTGTTTTGAGGGCTCCCTCAGTGCCTTTCTGCTCCTCTATTTTAGCGATGGCATGCCTTAAGGAGAAGATTTAGTCCCCTAGATTACACTTGCTCCATCCTTAGTGA
Source organism: Bos grunniens (assembly GCF_055505025.1). NCBI lineage: Eukaryota > Metazoa > Chordata > Mammalia > Artiodactyla > Bovidae > Bos > Bos grunniens. The sequence continues at coordinate 142,796,070 of NC_141194.1, forward strand.
CCAAGAAGGACGCTAATGATTTTTCTTGTCCGCTAATGAATTTGCACTGACCTGCCCATACTCTCTCACCAGTCCCTCTAGCCTGAATCAGGGTTGCAGGGCAGATGTAGCAAAGCGGAACCTTCCAGAAGGTTGTGTTTCACCTGGGGCTACCCAAAGATCCCCTTTGTTCTAAAAATGGAGGGGGTTGGTTTAGGGCCACTTGGATTGCTCTGCTTGGTTCCAGTTTGCTCTGGGTGGCCTTGCCTTACTCTACAACGAAGAACAAAATTGTATGCCAGATCCTGAAGCTGAAAGAGCAGCCAGAGCCCTTGAGACCTTGTTATCGTGATAAATGGGTTGCTGGGAAAACTGACGTCACTCTCCAGGCCCCCCTCCTCCCCCAGTCAGTGAAGCTCTTGTTTCTGTGTCATTTGTCTCTTTGCTTGCCTTTGTGTCTGTAAGAAGTTGTAATTCACCAGGGGAAGATGCAATTAACTTGGGAGACCTTGGACGTCTGGTTGCTGATTGTTTCTTTCAGCAAAGGCATATTTGGGGTTTGGGAAAAGAAGACTAGAGTATAAACCTAAGTGTGCCTAGCCTAGGAGTTCTTTTTAATGAGCTCTGAGATACAGTGCCATGCAAGTAGCGCTCTGGTGTGTGTGAGGGATGGGCTGGCCTCTCCCGAGTCAGTTGAGGGTCACTCTGGCTTGTAGGATAACATCATTAGTGACAAAAACAGACCTTAGAGTTCCTGGGTAGGACCCTTATTTGTGCACACATGCAACTTGAAAGCTCAGCTTTTGTGTCCATAACACAACCCCACCCTATTTGAATGAACACCGTAAAGATTCTTTGTGACAAAACTGTTTGTTTATCGTGTCCACAGGGTTTATTTGATTGACTAATAAGTGTCCAGCACTATGGCTAGCCCTGGTCAAGGATACTAAAAAAAGTAATAGACGTACTTCCTGGCTTTTACACTTATTCTAGTCTAGTTGGAGAGACTAATTGTGTACATGGGGAAATAATTCGAGAAGTACAGAAGATTCTTGGGATGTTCCCATCTCCAGCCCCTGCCTGTGATGTGGCTTGGGCTACTATTAATATATACTCTAATGGGACTTCCCTGGTGGTCCGGTGGGTAACACTTTGTCTTCCGGTGCAGGGGATGTGGGTTTGACCCCTGACTGGGGAGCTAAGATCCCGCCTGCCTCTCGGCCAAAAAACCAAAACATAAAAAAGAAAAACCCAGAAGCAATATTGTAACAAAGTCAGTAAAGACTTTAAGAAAACGGTTTACATAAAAAACCCTTAAAAATATGTTTATATATGGTCTAGTGGTTTTCCGTACTTTCTTCAATATAAGTCTGAATAAAGTTGGGAAAACCACTAGACTATATACACACAAATATATTTTAAGGGTTTATTTTTATTTTTATGTAGACCATTTTCTTAAAGTCTTTATTGACTTTAGTCCATCTAGTCAAAGCTGTGGGTTTTCCAGTAGTCATGTATGAATGTGCGAGTTGGACCATAAAGAAAGCCGAGCCCTGAAGAATTGATGCTTTTGAACTGTGGTGTTGGAGAAGACTCTTGAGAGTCCCTTAGACAGCAAGGAGATCCAACCAGTCCATCCTACAGGAGATCAGTCCTGAATATTCATTGAAAGGACTGATGCTGAAGCTGAAACTCCAATATTTTAGCCACCTGATGTGAAGAACTGACACATTGGAAGAGACCGTGATGCTGGGAAAGACTGAAGGCAGGAGAAAGGGATGACAGAGGATGAGATGGTTGGATGGCATCACCAACTTGATGGATATGAGTCTGAGCAAGCTCCAGGAGTTGGTGATGGACAGGGAAGCCTGTCGTGCTGCAGTCCATGGGGTCGCAGAGTCAGACATGACTAAGCGACTAAACCAAACTGGTATGTTTACACACACACACACACACACACACACACACTGCGTCACAAGAGATGGACACAACTGAGTGACTGAATTGAACTGATATGTATATACACACAAACACACACACACACTGCGAGGTTCCATGTCTTGTCCAGGGTAACTAGGAAGGCACCAGAGGCCACAGCTGCTGGCTCTTGCACTGAGTTGTTTCTTTCAATGTTGCTTTTTAGGGTCCAGCCTATAAGTGCTGACCCATAGAAAGTAGGGCTTACTGATTCTGATATGAACCAATCCCAGGATGTGGACAATGATACTTTCCTTCGGTGGCAGCCAGATAATGGTCTTTCTCCCTAAGAAAGAGCTTGCCGGGCCTAATGCTGCCAGGGTACCACCTACAGGTGGCTGCACTCTGGTCTTGCTATCAAATGACACTTAACCTTGATGCCCATTGCAGTGCCCTGCCTCAGCCATCTCTACCACCTCCAACTAAAAGTCATATTCTACCCCAAGCAGGGAGAGGAAAACTGTAACATTCACCCATATCTCTGCAAATACAGCATATGCAAGTACAGCACTGAAGAAAACTTGCGTGGCCCCAAATAGTAAAATTTCATGAATCTAAGTCGAGGGTCTGTGGATGATCATGGTACTATTTTCCAACTTTTCTGTGTGCTTGAGACTTTGCAAAGTTAAAAGTTGTAGGGCAATGTGAATGTCCGTCCTCCTCCTCGCAAATGCCACATGGCCCCTACCCTCGGGGAGTTTACAATCTAGTAGTGGAGGCAGACACGATTAACTATGATTATCCCTGTGGTGAGCTACTGCCTGCTAGGATAATTCATTACAAGGGGACCTGATCCAGCCCTGGCCGGGGTTGGGGGGTCGGTGGTGGTGGGTGACAGGAAAGGCTTGCTGAGGACTTTAACCACCAGAAGGATAGGTGTGAAGATGGGGGAGAACTCACTTCTGCTCCCAGGCTGGGAACATTTCCTTTGTTAATTCACACACTTTTTTTTCATTCATTCCTTCTGCATGTGTTTATTGGGCACTGACTGCCAGGCTCTGTGCCAGGTGCTGGGAATATAGTGGTGGGCAAGGCCCACACGACAGCCCTCTCAGAGCTTCCAGATGAGAGGCCAGAATAAGCCCTCTTCATATCCTAAAACCCGGAAATGTGAGTGTCAGTGGCGTTCTTATTACAAAACTGCATTACAACTGAGCAATTTGTCTGTATAGTATAATGAGATTTTGATCTGCAGTCTTGTGCACAGCATTTACTTTGTAGAGTCTCTGCTGTAAATTTTCTATTAATTGCTGGCTTTGTTACCCAGCACTGCCCCTCCCTTTGTGTGCTGTAAGGGAGCGAACCCATAGCATTAGCCTGAGCAAAACTAATTAGGAATCTAAGTCCCCTGGGAAAAGGTATTCCAGAACTAAATGGGACTGATTTCTGGACTTTCCTCGGTTTCTGGATTATCAGAGCCGTGGTTTCATATTAGTATGAACAACTGAGGACCGCTTTTCAGTCGCGTGTACATTAAAACCACATTTGAGAAAGAACCAGCGAGAAAAGAAAGAAAAAGAATACCGTGGATCAGTGTAACATGTGTCTTTCAATGATCTCAAAATGCTTCCATCTGTATGATTTCATTTTCCCCAACAGCTTCTTGGACGAGTATTATTGTTCTTTTCATTTTATGGGTTCAGGGAGACCAAACGACTTAGTCCAAAGTGTTATTGCTGGTCAGTGGATGAAGCAATGAAACATCTACCAGATGATACAAATTCAGTTTTTAAAAAACCCTGGCCTTGTCATCGTGATTCCAAGAAATAAAAATCCTGACATGTCCCCTCTTCCCCCTTTGTTCACTGAATCTCCCCCTCCCCCCAGCACACTTAACCATAGAGGTCAAGAAAGACTATACTTGGGTGCTTGGGAGATGCTCTGATGTTAAAAAGAGATTCTCGGCTTAAACCCCAGATAGCACAGTCATGGCTATGTGTGGGCTTGCTTTCTTTCTTCTTTCCCATATTGCTTTAAATAAAAATCTTGGAGCCACCAGCCATGTAATGATGGATTATTTTAAGTAACAACTGGAGGGGGGGGCGCAGGATGAATTAGAAACACAGACCCTTCCTCCTTGGTTTGGCAGGAGGAGGCTTCTGCTGCTGGGATTTGAAACCGTGGGTTTTCTCTGCTGCCTGCACAGAGGAAGGAGGCCACATGCTTGGGAGGGGGAGAAATAACGTTCGCGCTTCTGCAGTGTCTTCTCATTAGAGGCAGCCATCTGCTGAATTACGCAGCATGCTCGCCACTGGCCTCAGAGTCGGGTCATTCCTTCCACTCACATAAAGGGGACTGCGGGAAAGATTTGCGGGCCTTCTCAGGGACAGGGCCCAGGGCTCAGGTTTCTCTGGCCAGGGCCTTCTCTGATCCCCAAGGAAAGCGCTGGAGTAGCAGGGGCCGAGCCTTGCTTTCACGGCCTTGATGAGGTGTGAGGTCGTGTTCGGTTTCCTTTTGCAGCAGAGGCCCCAGCTCTGAGCACTGGCGCTGAGGCAGGAACTGGGTTTTTTCAGATCCCCTTTAAATGAGACCAGATGGAGGCAGAGGCAAATTCAGGCTCCCCAGAGGACAGTTGGGCATTCATCCAGAGGCCTGTGAGTAAACCTTTTTTTTTTTTTTCTTCTCTTTTTAACAGATTGGAGATAACAATGGCCAGAACACCTAGGAGACTCTGTTTAAATGGCCTGATTGGAAGCGAAGCTGTCTGGCTTTTGTGGGAAAGTTGACCCACCCTGGGCAGGGGTCACCCCTGGCCTGAGGTGGAGGAGATCTTTTACCTAGAATCTGGCCGGTTGGCTTCAGTAGCCCTGGAGCTCTTAGAGGCCAAACTGAGGCTCAGGCCTTAGTCAGAAGAGAGGGAACTGGGAGCTGGAGGTGGGAGAGAAGAGGCAGAAGAGGGGCACCAGCCTTCGTGAGCCTGTTCCACCACCCTTCTCCTCCTGACTAGCATCAGCCCCAAGCCCCGTGTCTTGGAATTCTAGCAGCAGAAAGAAATCTCTGTGCCACTTGAGTCAGCCTTTCCATTTGAGAGTGCCTGTCTGCTTGTCAGGGTCCCCTCACCGTTCTCTGCCTCGAAATCACTGTGTGACTGGGGACACGTCACTTCCTCCCTCCGAGTCTCTGTTTCCCCTTTTGTAAAATGAGCCGGTTGGATGAAGTGCTCTTTTAAGGCTGTTTCCAGCTCTAACAGCATAGGGTTCTTGTGTTTCCTAGTCCTCTGGCCTAATTTCTTTCAGGTCCTTGACTGCTTTTGCTTCCAAATGAGATGGCAGAATTTAAGTCCACCTTTTCCCTGCTTTGACTCCTTGAGCTGGGTGGAAAGACTGTTGTAGAGAAAGCAAGCCAGTGGTTTTTAGCTCAGCAGGGTCCCTGGAACTGGAATGGAAAGCAACGACCCTTCAGATATTGTCTGTCTATCCGTGTAGGTCTATATGGCTATTGTCTTCCTATAAAGGTACATGACAGCTGAATTTTTGTCTATGGAATCCCCTTTTAAATGCACTAGGAGGGCTAGCTATTTAATAGAGTCCTGCTGTGAATCCTTTTACAGGAGGAAAAGCCACTCCGGAGCTGACCCAGTGTATTAAACCCAGAGTTGGATTTGCCGCAGGTGGGCCTTCTGTCTCCATGGGGGGCATAGTTTCCTGTGTGCTTCCCCAGGATCCCCTAAGTTACTCCCCCACCGAAAGGCATTGGGGCCCCCAGGGTGTGATGCTGGCTTTTGCAGGCTTTATGTCTCGTCCAAAAGGCCCCCAAATTTCTCTCTTCCAGTTAGGGCATTATTATTATTGTCAGTTTCCTCAGCCCAGCTTAATCAGAGCCAGGGAAATCCTGATTTTCATGTGTTAGGCATACTGGAGTTTTTTGCTTTTGTTTTTGTTTTTAATCTCTGGGAACTTATCAGTGCTTTGCACTCTTATGGCTGATAATGCAGGTCATGATTATCTCTATCAGTTGTATCCAACTCTTTGCGACCCTATGGACTGTAGCCTGCCAGGCTTCTCTGTCTATGGGATTCTCCAAGTAAGAATACTGGAGTGGGTTGCCATGCCCTCCTCCAGGGAATCTTCCTGACCCAGGGATCGAACCTGCATCTCTTATGTCACTTGCTAGAGGTAAAGAACCCACCTGCCATGGACAGAGGAGCCTGGCAGGCCACAGTCCATAGGGTCATGCAGAGTCAGACACGACTGAAGCGACTTGGCATGCACGCACTTGACAACACTGGAGGCAGCAAATAGGGCTAGCATCCACCTGATTGCTTCATCAGGTTATGCGATTTGACTTTGCCTCCCGCTTCACATGAATCTTGTTGTTGTTGTTGTTGTTGTCCTCACCAACTTTGTGCTTTGTGGGTTTTCTCTAGTTGTGGCGAGCAGTTACTCTAGCTATGGTGACTTCTCGTTGCGGTGGCTTCTCTTGTTGCAGAGCACAAGAGGCTGCTTGGGCTCAGTAGTTGTGGCACACTGGCTTAGTTGCTCCGCAGCATGTGGGATCTTCCCAGAGCAGGGATTGAACTCATGTCCCCTGCATTGGGAGGCAGATACTGAACCACTGGACCAGCAGGGAAGTCCCCATTATACTTTATAATAATAAGGCATAACGGGGCTTTCCTGATAGCTCAGCACTGAAGAATCCGCCTGCCGATGCAGGAAACATGGGTTTGATCCTTGGGTTGGGAAGATTTCCTGGAGAAGGAAAAGGCAACCAATACCAGTACTCTTGCCTGGAAGACCCCATGGACAGAGGAGCTTGGCTGGCTACAGTCCATAGGGTCGCAAAGAGTCACACACGACTTAGCGACTAAACAACAACAATATACTATATAATAAACAACAATATACTATACAATAATGTTTTATATATATATACATATATATAATGGGACTTCCCACATGGTGCTAGTTGTAAAGAACCTGTCGGGAAAATCCCCTGGAGGAGGCCATGGCAACCCACTCCTGTATTCTTGCCTGGAGAATCCCCATGGAGAGAGGAACCTGTGGAGCTACAGTCCATAGAGTCTCAGAGTTGGACACAACTGAAACACCTTAGTATGCATGCACCTATGTTATAATAAGGAAAATAATGAGGTTTTATTGTATTATTGGTAAAATAAATATTTTATATACAATAAAACAGCCTGAAAGCTGAATACTTTACTGAATTGTCTGATTATCTGTACATAAAGCAACTTTTTCATTGTAACTAAATATTTTGATAAACAACAACAAAAAAAAGATTTTGCTAAACTGAGGCTACTTTCCTGCCTAGGAAAATATCATAATAGGTGCTTTTAAAAAATAAAAATTTAATTCTGATTATAAAATTAAAATATGCCTACTGTACAAAGTTTGGAAAACAGGAAAGCACCAACTGAATTGTCTGATTACTTGTACAGAAAGCAACTTTTTCATTGTAACTAAAGATTTTGTTAAACTATCTGAGGCTACTTTCCTGCCTAGGAAAATATCATCATAGGTGCTTTTAAAAAATAACATTTTAATTCTGAGTATAAAATTAAAATATGCCTACTGTAGAAAGTTTGGAAAACAGAGGAAAGCACCAACTCTTACAGCCCCTCCAACCCCAAAGCGACCATTGTCACAATTTTGGTATATATTCTTCCAAGCTTTTAAAAATGCATATATACTTATTTTCCCCATGATTGGGATGATCCTGTATATACAAGGTTTTGTTTTTTTCACCTAACAGTATTTGGTGATCATGTTCCTATGCTATTAAATATTCTTAGAATATGTTTTTTCAGTTCAGTTCAGTTGCTCAGTCGTGTCCGACTCTTTGTGACCCCATGAATTGCAGCACGCCAGGCCTCCCTGTCCATCACCAACTCCCAGAGTTCACTCAAACTCACGTTCATCGAGTCGGTGATACCATTCAGCCATCTCATCCTCTGTCGTCCCCTTCTCCTCCTGCCCCCAATCCCACCCAGCATCAGAGTCTTTTCCAATGAGTCAACTCTTCCCATGAGGTGGCCAAAGTACTGGAGTTTCTCAGCTTTAGCATCATTCCTTCCAAAGAACACCCAGGGCTGATCTCCTTCAGAATGGACTGGTTGGATCTCCTTGCAGTCCAAGGGACTCTCAAGAGTGTTCTCTAACACCACAGTTCAAAAGCATCAATTCTTCGGTGCTCAGCTTTCTTCACAGTCCAACTCTCATATCCATACATGACCACTAGAAAAACCATAGCCTTGACTATGAATATGTTTTTTTACCATCCGCTTAATAGTCCATCATGCATCACTGAACTATTCATTGAGTTTGAACATCCTGAAGATTTTCAGGGTCTCTCAGAGGTCAATATTCAGAGCTGGGGATGGATGTAGAGAAAGGGAAGGTGTGAGAAATCAGGCCCACCACGAAGTGATACATGAGGCTGCCAGAGAGAATCCGATTTCCGTGTTTCTGTCCTTTCCTAGCATCTCCATGCCAAGGCCAGAGGAAGAAAGTCAAGGGCAAGCCCGGTTATCAGCCATGAGTTCCAAACTTTTTGCTTTGGTCTTATCCTTCAGAATGACAGGTACTAACTTGGCCACCCCAGGTTTTTTTCCCACCCCAGTTTGAAATGGAGACAGATGGACCCTCCTTTTCCTATGCCACAAAGGTTGAAGGAGGGGACAGGAGTGGTCCATTTGGGTGCTTTGGGACTCTTTATTTTCAGAATCACAGCAAGGGGAAACTGATGCACAGCTGGAACCGCCTTCACTCGTCCTTCATAACGTGATCCTTCGGATATTCAATTCAAACACGAAATTGGCGTGTTCTCAGGGGAGGAGGCGGAAGAGAAAGAGAGCGGTGTTTCTGCCTGTGATATGAAATGTGGTATAACGTATTTCAAAACCGCAGGTGCCTGCAGATGAGGCGAAAACAGGAAATGCAATTGGGGAGGGGAGTGGGGCTCCCGCAATTCTCAGGAGCACACTTTCATTTTTGCCTTCCTTTCAGCTCCTCTCAGATTCTGCATCCTAATTACCCCTGCTGCAAAGCTGAGTGAGATCTCTCTTTTCATGTATTAAAGATGTTTTTAAATTACACAGGTAATGTGTGAATACATTCATGCTGTAAAAGAATCAAGCAACGCAGAAGCACACTGACTACCGCCCCTGAGTAAGCCCCTAGTTCCGGTCCCCTTTCCTGAGGTAGCTTGAGTTCTGGGTTTTTAAGAGGTGTCTTTTTGGTTGCCTTTCTCTGCACTCACATACATGTATGTGTCAATACACACATGTAAGGATTTTTGCATGTATCGACACATGAATACTGTGCTTACTGTTCCACAGCTTCTATTTTTCCACTATAATATGTCTCAGATATTCCCATCAGTACCTATAGACCAACTGCATTCTTTTTTATGTACTGGAGTACGGTTGATTTCTTGACCTTTGGGCCCCCCTCGTGGCTCAGCAGTAAAGAATCCACCTGCGATGCCTGCCAATGCAGGAGATGTGGGTTCAATCCCTGGATAGGGAGGATTCCCTGGAGAAGGAAATGGCAACCCGCTCTGGTATTCTTGCCTAGAGAATTCCACAGACAGGGGAGTCTGGCAGGCTCCGGTCCAGGGGGTATCAAGAGTTGGACAAGACTTAGTGACTAAACTACCACCACCATAATTAATTTACAACGTTGTATTAATTTCAGGTGTACAGCAAAGTGACTCCGTTAGACATATATCTACTCTTCTAGATTTATTTCTCATATAGGTCATGGCAGAGTATCGAGTGGCGTTCCCTGTGCTATACAGTAGGTCCTCGTTAGTTACCTATTTTATTAATATATGTAGTAGTGTGTATGTCAATCCCAATCTCCCCATTTATCTCTGCCCCTCCTTATTCCCTGGTAACCAAAAGTTTATTTTCTAGATCTGTAATTCTATTTCTAGACCTACTGCATGCTTCTTAATGGCTGCAGAATATTCCAGAATGTGCACTTATCATAATTTAGTTAACTATTTTCCCATTGTCGGCTATTTAGGTTTTTTTCCCCTGGTTTTCAGCATTATAAATAATACTGTAATGAAGTTCCTTGTCTTGTATGTACATGGATCTTTGTATAGGTATGTGAGTTTCTGTAGAGTAGATTCTCAGGGAAGGTTGCAGGGTCATGGGAAATGAGCCATTGAACATTTTGGTGTCTCTGTCCTTTCTAGCATCTCAGTTTAAAGCCTCAGACGTGGCACCGCCTGATACTCAAGATGGTAAGAGTTTAGTGACAGATGTGCTGGGCCAGGTTGCCAGTTCCATCTCCTGTTGTGCACTTTGTAATCCAGGGACATTCAATGAACTGCAATCAAAGTAATCAGGCCCTCAGTTAATCAGGCCACCTTAAGGAGAAATAGGAGAGATAAACTACCAGAGGTTTAGAGAGGAAGGGGGGGTGGAGAAACTTCCGGGGGCTGTCATAGGGTCAGTGTCCACTCAGCCCAAATCCTGTCCTTTTCACCTCTATGTATTTACCTCTGAACAATGGGGACTGATATTCATAACGGTGACCTTGACATCTTCTAAGATTCATCAAAGCAGGAGTGAATGGTGCTCGCCAGACAGGATTTCCTAAAGCAGGAACTGCATTTACAAATTCATTTTTGAAGCTTTATCAGCTACAAGGACTGAGACATGCAATTTACTGCTTAAATCTTGGTTAGCAAGAAAGACACATTATTTAGATCCCACGTTCCCTAGTTCCTAGTTCTGGACACCAGATAAAAAGACAGGGAAAAAAAAGGATTCTAAAAGTTACCAGTGGCCTTCACCAAATCCAGACCAATGGTTATTTCTTTGTAATAATTCCTGACTTAAACCTTGGCCTATGGTGATAGAAAACTAATTGGGTCATCTCTTACTTTCCTGATCATTTCCCTCCCTCTTGGGAGAATTCTCTTCATCTTCCCATTCCTTACTTGTGGGCATTTCTTATATTCAATGTTTAGTTCTTTTCTCCCTGTACTGTCTCTTGAAGAACACATCCAGTTTCATACTTCTTACTCCTAAATTTGTCTCAGTCCTGAATTCTCCCTGAGCATGCAATTCCATATTGTTAAGTACATACTGGACTTCTTCGAGATGGATATGTCACCATAAAATCAAAACTATCTCATTTTCTTTAATATAGAAAATGCTTTTACAAATCCAGAAGAGAAAGACAAGCACCCATTTTAACAAAATGGGCAAAGACACGGATAGGCAACTCACATATACATAGACACAATTGCGTACACAGTTGAACAATAAAAAAATATTCACTCTCACTAATAAAATGCAAATTAAGTGACATGATGCCATTTTCCAGTGACAAAATTCATGATGGTTAAAAAGTTTCAGAAGCTCAGTGCTAGTCTAAGTATGTGTAAACAGACATGCTCACACACTGGTGTTGAAAATAGACATTTGTAATATTCTCTGTTGAATGATTTCTCAATGTGTACCGAAGTCTTTCCAATGTGTGTGCCCTTGGACCCAGCAGGGTTTAATTCTAGGAATTTAGCTTAAGGAAATAATCAGAGACTATGCAAACGTGTAAGAACATGAATTGTTACTTAAAATGGTTGCAGACTTGGAAACAGGCTAAAGGTCTAGCAGTGGGAGATGGGTTGAGAAAATGTGGTAAATTCCTACAATGGAATGTTACATGGCCAAAAAAGTATTGTTTTAGAATATACTTAATTACTCAAGAGAACATCCATACTATATTAAGTGTCAGGTTTTCAAGCCAGGTGATGAAAAGGAATGTATATACAGATTTATCCCATTTTATAAAAAAATAAAAAATAAAAAGGAGATAGAGAAAGAAGTATATAGACTATAGGGAAACACACATAAATATTAGTGGTGATTATCTCTGAAGAGTGATATTATGAGTGATTTTTATTTTCTTCTTTATAATTTTCCATATGTTTTAAAATTTCTACAGTGAACATTGATTACTCTTATAAAAATCTGATAAATGTAATTTAAAAATAATAGCTGTTTAAAATGAGAATCTTCGACTTTTCCACTAACACACCCTTTCCTGGCTTCCCTCTTTCTGCCCTTGGTGCCATCAATCCAAGCTCCCAAGCCTAGGACCTTGCAGCCTGACAGCTTTGATTGTTCCTTTACTCTCTGCCCCAACACTCATTGAGTCTCATTCTTCCTTTAGGATGGCTCTCAAATTTGTTCCTCTCTCTTGAGTCCCAAGTCAGATCAGTTCATTTCAGCCAGCATTTATTGTCACAGCGCCTGCTTGTCACTCTGCCAGTTCAGCGTTATTGGAGTCACCCCCTAATATGTCTTCCTGCCCCTGCCCTCTCTCTCCTCCCACTGATCAAGTGCCCTGCAGCTCGAATGATGTTTTGAAAACACCACTTGTGTCATGGTCCTTCCTGCTCAAAACACTCAAAATGCCCCTTTGAAACCCCATTGCCTGGGGAATAAAGGCCATGTTTTCTTCAACTATTTAGGGCACTCATAGCACTGGGCTAGGTGGGAGATAACTATGGCCATTTGAGGGGTGTTTGGTGAGGTTTTGGCAATGAACTAAATCTTCAAGAATAAGATATAGAGTCCTCCCCACTGCCCTTCACTATCTTCAGTTTGAAAATTTCCTTTCCTCACCTTTTGGCACTTGGACCAGAGGCCTTGGAGCAGTTGGAAGTTTCATGGTGCCGAATTTGGAGACAGGAAGAGGCAACCAGGGGCGATAAAATAGGCTCAGGAAACCTTGACTCTGAGTCCGTCCCAATTTCTGATCTGCTAAGTAGGGGGCTCCATCAAGAAAGCAGATGGGCTCTTAGGTTTCTGTCTCTCCTGCAGCCTTGAGGACCAAGAGTGAATGGTGGGAAACTTATATCTCTCTTTGATTGTTTTGATAAAAAGAAGGAGAAAGGGGTGAGGGAAGGCAAAGAGGGGCAGATGTAGAACAAGCCCTGAGTGATGCGGGCCACTCATGAAACTCAGCTGTCTTCAGGTACCCCTCTGGGGTCCAGAATCTACCAGCCAGGACCAAGTGATGGCATATGGTTGTCTGTTGGGAATACTCTGCTGGGAGTGTGTGGGGTGGGATGTATGAGGGTAACCATCTTGCCAGATGGCAGGCACGGGCACTCGTCCTAGCTCTTCAATGACCTGGTGACACCGAGGAGAGTTAGATCCCATGCTGGGAGGAGGGCTGTCTGGGAGCCAGTGGTGACAATGCCAGCTGCTGAAGGGCTCCCCTGCCAAAGCAGTCTGTCTGTCTCAGTGCAAAAGTTTACCCTAATGGTCTGAGTCGAAAAGCAGGGCCCGTCCAGCCTGAGAGGTGCCTGCTAGCACAGCTGGTGATGCTGGGACAGGACTCCTGGCACCTCCTGTGTCCATTTTGGATTGCTCTTGGCACCTTTCTGGGTACAGAAATCTCGGTGGACTCCACCAAACAGAAAGTCTGACTCCCTTTGTAGCCCACCCCTCCTGTCTAGCTCAGCTGTCCCCCGCTTCCCCTTTCCTCTCTGCACCCCTCCCTTGGGGCCGCCGGCACTTAGCCGGCTTCTTGAGTACAAGCAGACCCCTTCGGTCCTGCCCCCTGGCTCCTTGGAAGCCTTCCTCAGTGTGAGGTTCTCCCTGTTTTGTAGAACTGCTAACATTGAGAACCCTTGGGACCTGCAGGCAGAGCGAAGGCCCCCTGCTTTCCAGGGCTGGGAATGGCTTACCTGACCCCGATGGAGACCAGGGAACCTGGGGCAGGCTGAGGGCAGCTGTGTGTCTGGACTATCACAAAGTGTTCCATGGCATTGCCTATTGTTTGAGGGTCTGAGGGGAAGGAGAACGTCACAGTGCAGTAAGAGCTGCAGCTACAGTTGCTGGAGTGTTTATCACACTCTGTGCCCCATGCTCAGGGCTTGAAGAGCATTATCCTATCCAGTCCTCACACCAGTCCTACGAGGTAGTAACTACTACTGTCTGGTTTTACACATGCGGAGATTTCGAGAAGTTCAGTAAATTTGTCTGAGGGCAGGAGGTGGAGAATGTGGGACTCCCACTCAGACCTGCCTGATTTTTAAGCTGTATGTTGTGCCACCTTGGTTAGATCCCCAAAAGTGCCCTAGAGAGAGGAGTAATTGCTTTTTAAATTTTGATTAACTTTTTTTGGCTGCCCTGGGTCTTCGTTGCCCAGTGTGGGCTTTCTCTAGTTGTGGTCCTTGTGCTTAGTTGCCCCTTGGCATGTGGAATCTTAGTTCCCTGTCCACAGAGCAATGACTACATTGGAAGGTGGGTTCTTTAATGGTGGACCACCAGGGAAGCCCCGGAAATTGCTTTTGTGATGTTTCTTTGTCATGTTTGCTGAACACTTATATGTGTTTCAGGCTTTGTTCTAAGCTTGTTACATGTGTGTTAGCATATTGAGTCTCCCAATCACCTGTAACATAATATCGTCTCCAACAGAGTTAACCCAAGAATGGGACCCTCCGGCCCCAGTGTTCTCATCCTCTGACCCCACCCCCCCACGCCGTACAAGCTCTCTCTGTAGTTGGCTGCGTGTGAACTGTATTGACTTTCATTATGGAGCCTCAAGGATTCTGGAACCCAAGAATCCATGATTTGTAAGCTAATGGGTCATTTTGCTTTGGATCAGGAACTACTAAGGGGAGATGAGCCTGACTCCCCGAGTGTGTGTTCCTTCCTAGCACAGAGGGCGCTGGGATGGGAAAAGTGTGACCCAGGTTGCTTGTAAGCACGTCCTCATTTTCTTCCGTTTCCAAATTAGGGTGAAGGTTGCCGAACGGTCCCCCTGGCTGGACATGTGGGGTTTGACAGCTTGCCTGACCAGCTGGTGAATAAGTCAGTCAGCCAGGGCTTCTGCTTCAACATCCTGTGCGTGGGTGAGTATTTCCATAGCAGGAAATTCTATTACAGAATATGGATCCTTAATGGCTGGATGTGGCTTGGCAGGTAATTAGGTTCCGTAGTGTGTCGTTCTGATCTATTTGCAAGAGTATTTTTCCCCCTCTTCTTTTATCCCTCTGCTTGTTTTGTGAGCAGCTGGCTGTAATTACACTTTTTTCTCTGCCCAGACCAGAATGTGGGGCCATCCCTTGGGGGTGGGGGGAGCTGAGCTGTGTGACACCCACTGGAAATTCTGTGAGGGAGCTGACCAGCTCTTGTCAGGTTTGTTCTGACTGTAGAGAATAAGAGCCAGGGCAGAACTGGGAGGGAGGTAACGGCTGTGGAAAGATGCCTGCTTCCCAGCTGTGGGCAGTGGGTTGGGTCTGTCTGTTTCCTCTGCAGCCGTGCTGTGCTTGGTACAGTTTGAGCCTAAGCACAGGGACCACACAGCTGTGTGACAAGTTCTTTTATTCCCTTTAAGTGTATGTGTGCCTGGATCTTTAGTCTCAAGTGTGGGAACCATGTCTTAGTCACCTCTGCTGTGCTAATCACAGCACAAAGAGAGTTCAATGATGTACATGAAATGAATGAACGAATTATCCCTGCAGGAACCACTCACTATACTTCTCAAACACTTTCCCATGTTAGCAATTTGGGTCCTTACTAGGACTCTGGGAAGTGAACAGAGCAAATGGTATTCATAGCCTCAAGGAACAGATGAAGACCAAGAAACTCCAGAGGATAAGGGACTTACCTGAGTCCACACAGGATAAGTGGTGGAGCCATGACAAGGACCCAGGTCTGCCTGACCCTTTGTTCCTCCCACTGCTTCTGTAACCGCTTCCTGCAACACCTCTTGAGAACCCAGAAGCGTTTTGGAAACTGTCATGCTCCAACCAAACACATCTGAGGAATAGCAGTTCCCTGAAATTCTTTAAGAATCTCTCTTTAGACCTTGCTGCTGTGCTGTGCTCAGTCCTGTCCAACTCTTGGCTGAGACCTTAAATAATCCCAGATTTACAAACATGATCACACCATATAATTTTCACTATACAGTACAGTAAGGCATACCTGCATATTTTCAGTGACGTACCTCAAACCTTAATGACTGTATAAATACCATAATAATGGCAGTTTTCATGCCAATTAGAACACTCAAACACTTGCTAGTTGCCTTTTCTTATTTTCGTATAGAACTTATAGGGAGTTCATTCATGTTGAGGGTCTGAACCACAACTGAATTGCATATTTTACTCTAATGTAGTCTAAAATGATGTTTTCTAACTAAGGACATTCCTTTTTATGGGACTCTTTTATTTTTTTGTCTCCATCCCTGGCACTCCTCAGATCATTTTGTGGAGGAGAATAACTGCACCCTCAAAGACAAGCAGAAAAAACAAGGCCACTTCTACATCTGGGGGACAGGTGGTCAGCTAGGCTCACTCAGTAGCGACAAGACTCACTCCCACTGTCCAGCTCTGAAGTCTATGAGATGAAAATACATGCTTCACAGATTACTTATCAGGGGCCTGAAAATCCACATCTAAGCTGTTAATTCTTCAAATGCCAAAAGTCAACCCATGGTTATGATGAAGTTCTATTAGGAGAGGGATACAAAACAAACAGCAGCTGTGGTGATCAACATCAAGATCAAATGCCATCACATCCAATATTAGCACTGCCAGATCTTTCCCATCTTTGGCTGATGGCCAACTTATTTCACATAATATTTGATTACTGAAAAACTTCTGCACAAACATGATGGAGTCCCTTGGCATTCCTCCCAGAGCTCCGGATGACCTGTGCTGAAGTCTAGGGGATGAAAAGTGAAGGCCCACCCATGTCAACCTCTCAAACCAATTGCAGTTGGGTGGCTGGTACAGCTTTGGGAGAGCCTAAGTGTGGGGTAATTGGCCATTCAGAACACAGGCTCTCCTAGGGCCCAGAGAAAGAAGCAGCCAAGCTCCAGGCAAAGTGGGTGGGAGAAATAGTAAACCCCCACTCACCCAGGCAGTTACAACTGTAACTGCTTCACTGTGCACCTGCGGGGATAGAATTGCTCAACTGCCGGGGACAGACCCTCCAAGAGGAGAAGGGGAGAAAGGAGACCCTTACACCCAAGGAGTCACCCCTTCTCTTCCTCTCCCTACTGATGAAGTTTCAGGAAATGGCTGCCCTTGTAACTCCCCTTTTAGCCCTGCAGGTGCACCCCTTGCATGCACCTGCCCAGATTGGGTTAATTTCATTCCCCATCCCTGATCCACAAAAGCCTGCAACTCATACATCCCCGTCTCTGGCTGGGCTCCCAAGCCTGTCCTTGCTCTGAGAACCCACATTTTGGCCCTAAGTCACGAGTGGCTTACAGTGGCTCTTCGGCTGCCATCTCAGCCTGGCCATGGGGCGGGGTGCTGTTGCTGACTTGGTGAAGGGTCCATGGCTTGGCCGCTGAAGGTGATTGTTTCTCTCACAGAACCTTCAGTGACCATACTTTCATGCCTACTGCCTGTGCATAACGGTCAGTTTTACTCCCTTAATGATGGCTAGAAAACCATTTTGTTTGCATAGGGTATGTTTCCCCAAAGGATTTTCTTTTCTTTTCTGATCAGGCATTTTAAATAAATATTAAGTAAATGTAAAATTATGCTAACCCCAGCCTCGGTTATTAACAGAGACCTAGGATATTTTTATCACTGCTGCTAAGTTGCTTCAGCCGTGTCCAACTCTGTGCTACCCCATAGATGGCAGCCAACCAGGCTCCTCCGTCCCTGGGATTCTCCAGGCAAGAATACTGGAGTGGGTTGCCATTTCCTTCTCCAGCTTTTTTTTTTTAATCACAGCAGTGTTTATCTGGTGCTAGGCTCTGATCTGAAATTAACCCAATCTGGGCAGGTGCATGCAAGGGGTGCACCCGCAGGGCTAAAAGGGGAGTTACTAGTTACTCTGCCAGCAGCAGAGTGAGTACCCTACACGCATATGTGCACATGTGTGTGATGAAAACAGGCTTCCCTGGTGGGTGGCTCAGACAGTAAAGAATCTGCCTGCAGGAGACCTGGGTTCAATCCCTGGGTCAGGAAGCTCCCCTGGAGAAGGGAATGGCTACCCACTCCAGTATGGAATTGAGAGGGAGAATTTTTATGAATCAAGAGCATAGTCTTTATGCAAGGGCCCTGATAATAACATCTACGATTATTTTTAGAGGGCCAGGCACATGGTGTGAGCATATTATGTCTCCTTTCCAACAGTTGACAATAAATACAATAATTACTGAATGGGGTGAGATTCCCCTCCCCCTCTAAAAAATCTACTAGTCCCTTAGCTTTAGAAATCACTAGGATCCCAGGATTCTAGATATAGTACAGGAAGCCTTGGAGGAACCACTTGAGTCAGCAGTGCAAACATTCGACTGGGAAGGAACCCCAAAGAGATTCAACCCTCTGAATGTGCCAGCAACAGAGAATGCCTGTGAAGAGCACAAAGGATCATAATGATAATATTTACTTTGAAGCTGCTCAGGATTCCAGGCTCAACTGGGCTCTGTTGAACTTGGGGGGAAGAAAACATACAAGAGAAGCAGGATTGAGGTTCTGCAGAAGGAGGGGAAGGGCAACTAGCATTCTCTCAAGGTCAGGGGCTGATGGTTTCAGCCCACCGTCTCTGGGAGAGGCAGCTGTCCACTTGTCTAAGAAAGGCTGCCAGTGATAGTGTGCTGGTCAGCATCGAGCAGTCCACTCTCAGGAGAAACATTGCCATCTTTTATAGCATCTGCTGGTTTCCCAGCTGTCATTATTCTCACCATGCTGCTGCTGCTGCTAAGTTTCACCATAGCTGGTTTTAAACTGCCAACTTGACGTCACTGCATGCAGGCTTGGGAAGAGCTGCAGGAAACCGGGCAAGCAGGCTCCAGCACACCACTGTTTGCCAGGTCTCTGCAAGATGAGGAAGGCATAGAGACAAGGTCACAGAGCCAGGCAGGACCCTGTCCCCGTCCATAGGCTCCCTTGGCCAACAGGAGTTCCTGGAGAGTTTCCTTTTGGACACCTCCTGGTTGAACTCAAAAACATCTCTCTTGGCTTTTTCCAACATTCGGAGCCAGAAGAGACAAGCTCCATGCGACTGAGTTCCATGCCAACAGAGATTGTGGCTGTCCTGTTCATTGCTCTATCCCCAGCTACTAAATCTGTGCCTGGCTCCTATTAGAGGCTCTAAAGATTTGTTGACTGACTGAGTGAACCAGCATATCGCACCTATTGGACACTGGAGCATATATGGGTTCCAGTGTCAGACTGCCTGCAGTCAAATGCGGGCATTGTCACATCCTACTTTTGTGACCCTGGGTCAGTTTCTTCCTCCACATTTTATAGATGAGGAAAGTGAGGTGCAGAGAGACTGAAGAGCAGGGGCAGATGCACGCAGATAGGAAGTGATTTGGTTAACTCATGGGTAAATTAAGGACAAATAGTATGGGCCTTAAGAAGCATCACTATGAATAAAGCTAGTGAAGGTGATGGAATTCCAGTTGAGCTATTTCACATCCTAGAAAATGATGCTGTGAAAGTGCTGCGCTCAATATGCCAGCAAATTTGGAAAACTCAGCAGTGTCCACCGGACTGGAAAAGATCAGTTTTCATTTCAATCCCTAAGAAAGGCACTGCCAAAGAATGCTCAAACTACCGCACAATTGCACTCAACTCACACGCTAGCAAAGTAATGCTCAAAATTCTCCAAGCCAGGCTTCAACAGTACATGAACTGAGAACTGACAGATGCTCAAGCTGCATTTAGAAAAGGCAGAGGAACCAAAGATCAAATTGCCAACATCTGCTGGATCATAGGAAAAGCAGCAAGAGTTCCAGAAAAGCACCTACTTCTGCTTCATTGACTATGCCAAAGCCATTGACTGTGTGGATCACAACAAACTGTGAAAATTCTTAAAGAGATGGGAATACCAGACCACCTGACCTGCTTCCTGAGAAATCTGTATGAAAGTCAAGAAGCAACAGTTAAAACCAGACACGGATCAATGGTTGGTTCAAAATTGGGAAAGGAGTTCATCAAGGCTGTATATTGTCACCCTGCTTATTTAACATATGCAGAGTACATCATGTGAAATGCCAGGCTGGATGAAGCACAAGCTGGAATCAAGATTGCCGGGAGAAATATCAACAGCCTCAGATATGCAGATGACACCACCCTTATGGCAGAAAGCAAAGAAGAACTAAAGAGCCTCTTGATGAAAGTGAACAAAGAGAGAGTGAAAAAGCTGGCTCTAAACTCAACACTCAGAAAACTAAGATCATAACATCCGGTCCCATCACTTCATGGCAAATAGATGGGGAAACGATGTAAACAGTGACAGACTTTATTTTTGGGGCTCCAAAACCACTACAGATGGTGATTGCAGCCATGAAATTAAAAGACGCTTGCTCCTTTGAAGAAAAGCTATGACCAACCTAGACAAAGTTATTAAAAAGCAGAGAGACAGTACTTTGCCAATAAAGGTCTATCTAGCCAAAGCTATGGTTTTTCCAGTCGTCATGTATGGATGTGAGAGTTGGGCCATAAAGAAAGCTGAGCACCGAAGAATTGATGCTTTTGAACTGTGGTGTTGGAGAAAACTCTTGAGAGTCCCATGGACGGCAAGGAGATCCAACCAGTCAATCCTAAAGGAAATCAGTCCTGAATATTCATTGGAAGGACTGATGCTGAAGCTGAAGCTCCAATACTTTGGCTACCTGATGCAAAGAACCAACTCATTGGAAAAGACCCTGATGCTGGGAAGGATTGAAGGCAGGAGAAGGGGATGACAGAGGATGAGGTGGTTGGATGGCATCACCAACTCAATGGACATGAGTTTGAGCAAGCTCCGGAAGTGGGTGATGGACAGAGAAGCCTGGTGTGCTGCAGTCCATGGGGTCACAAAGAGTCGGCCACGACTGAGCTACTGGACTGAAACTGAATGCACAGGCTTATTTGGGGGAATACAGAGGAAAATATATGTAAGGTATTTATTTTCAGTGGTGTCCACATAAGCAGGTGCTCCCGAAGCAATAACTTTTATTATTACTACTTGAACCTGCTTGTTTTATGGAAAAAGAGACTGGAATCCAGAAAAGGGGGAAGGGCTCAGTTTAGGTGACACAGTCATTTAGTGATAACCCGCCTGGGACTCTGCATTTAATCACTTGCAACAACTGAATTGCACAAGGTACCAGAGGATGCAAACATTAATTGCAGATGAGGAAAAGCGTTAAGCTTTTCGTTGTCACAGTGGTGTTGAACTCAGGGTAGAGAGGTCAACACCAGACTATCCCAAGGAATATAGTTTGAAAAAGCAGATTTCATATTCCATGTTTTAAAATGAAATCTTGAAAAAAAAATCTAGTGTTTCCAGGTTCCTATCTACATTAAGCCAATTGAGAGGAAATCCTCTCTACTGGTGGAGATGACTTAAAAAGGGTTAAGAAAGCCTGCTGTCCACTCTTGAGGAGGGAGGAGGAGAGAGAAATTGATCCCTGGGGACTCCTCAGGTTTCCTGCTGGAATGTAACGGCCAAGTCCCCACCTTTCTGCAGGGGCGTGGAATCTGCTGACCTGATGTGAGTTAGGCTCCCCTCCCATCCTCAATGCTCAGCCCAGGACAGCATCCCAGGCTTAGGCTGGGTCTGTGCCAGCCATGGAGAGGGAGAGAGTTCCTCGCCCCCACCAGTTTCCACATTGATGGCAACCTGGGTGGGAGCACTGAGAGCAATGGGACCAGTTCTTGATTTTCTGCCCTCTTCTCGTGTTGCAATTCATCACAATTCCCTAGACACCCGCTGGGTCTTTTCTTCCAGACACTCATCATTGAGTGTCTAATTTCCACAGCCCTTTTGCGCTGGCAGGGATCCGGATGGTCATTTTCCCTGTTGCCCTGCCCTGCCCAGCCCGCCCAGCCTCCCTTTCTCCAGCTGCACAAATAGGGTGGGCCCCTCCCTCTGCTTACTGCTCCTGAGGGCTCTGTGTGAGCCTCTGCTGGGCACTCCAGGGAGTCCTAGAAGCTGCCCATGCCCTGCTCTCAGAGAAGTCTTAGGATCAGGGAGTCAGGGGCCAGCTCTGGGTGCTGGGGAGACAGGGCCTACCACGTCTCAGGCCATTCAGCAGAGAGCTCACGGAACAGGAGAAAGGGTCTGAAAGTGGGGATGTAGAGGGACGATTTATTACGCATGAACAAAGAGGGGCTAAAATGTAGCTTGAGCCTCAGTGCCCGAGGGAAGGTGAGTTAGGGGGAGGAGCCACCCTGGTTTCCCAGCTCAGAGGTGCTGGCCTCTTTACAGTGGAGCTGCGCCCCACTTAGGGCGGGGAGGCGGATGTTGTGTGCCATTGCTCTGCTAAGTCTTCCACCTCCCATGGCAGAGGCCCCTCACCTCGCCAAATTTTTCTGGGGACGCAAATACTTCTGGTGCTCTTAGGGACGGAAAGAAAGGGCCTCTTTTGAGAGAGTGTTTGCTGCTAATAGGTATAGCAGATCCTGGCTGGAAATGTGATCTGTGTGAGGAACATTTCCCTGCACCCCGGCACTCAACCGCATTAGTCAGACCTGGCTATGAAATCGGGCTGGGGGGCCGGGTAGCCAGGCTGAGTTGAATGTTCTCCTTGTTTTCCCTCTCTGTCTCACCAATCTCTCCACAAAGAGAGCGCTCAGCAGAGACAGATTTTTTTTCTTAATTTATTAGTTTTTAATTGAAGGATAATTACAATGTTGTGTTAGTTTCTGCCCTACATCAGTATGGATTGGCCATAGGTATACATATGTCCCCTCCCTCTTGAGCCTCTCTCCCACCTCCCACCCCATCCCACCCCTCTAGGTTATCACAGAGCCCTGGTTTGAGTTCCCTGAGTTATACAGCGAATTCCCACTGGCCACCTATTTTACATATATTGGTATATATGTTTCCATGCTACTCTGCATTCAGCCTACCCTCTCCTTTCTGCCACTACCCACCCCCACCCCCCACCATGTCCATAAGTCTATTCCCTGTCTGTGAGAGACAAATATTTTTAAAAGCACCTCCTGTATTCATAGCTCATTATTCGGGATGAAAGAGGTTTGCAAGATGCAAAGCTAGACACACCCAGAGGGTGGAGGAGAGATGGACCATTTATGGGTTATGGGTTGAGCAGCTATAACTCCAGCCCTGGACTGCCCTGGAGACAGTGCTGTGGGTCACAAAGAGGGATGTGTCAGGCCAGGATTTGCCCAGGGCAAACCCATTCCCACCCCCCACCCCACTGCTCCCCATCCGGAAGACCTGTCAATTCTTACATCTCAAGGGATGGGAGCAGGGAAGGGGAGCAGAGGGGTGATGGTAGCGGGGCAGCCCAGGTCTCCAAAGCGCAGTCCTTGGCTCCTGGCAGTGGCTTAACATCCGTTGCGGCTCTTGGCTCTCAGGAATAACCTCCAAGAACCTTCACCAGTCCCCACAGCCCTGCCCCCACTCCCTAGTGTGAAAGCCAAGACTTTGAAATTCCAGTGGTTGAATTTATTAGTATCCTGAAGCCTGTTAGTTAAACAAACAAATGACTGGCTTGTTTGAAATCTGAAGGGAAGGATAATTTGTGGCCTGCTGAATTCCCTCCCCATTAGCTAAAAATGGTCTCCCCACTGGGATGTCCATCCCCTGCTGTCTGGGTCTGGCAGGGAATGGCGGGGTGGTGCTGAGAGGAGAAAATATTTATTTGAGGAGGGACTTCTGTCCCTTCTTTTAAACTTGAAGATAGCCCTTAAATTTTTCTTATCAAAGCTATACAAGTTCCTTGTAGAAAACTGGGACAATAGAGAAAAGCATAAAGAAGGAAGTGAAAACCACACACAACCCCACCACCCAGACATGACTATTTGGTAAGAGTACACTGTATGCCCTTCCAGTCTTTTCCTAGGCATGATTCTGCCTCTCCATCACCGCCTTTTAACACGGTTTCTTTTTCTGAGTGTAAAAACAATGCATGCTCAATTTTCAAATAGTACAAAAACATGAAGACTAAAAGGAAAATTACCCCCATTTCACTATCCTGAGATGACTACCGCTAATACGTTGCTGCAGTTCCTTAGACTCCTATTCACTTAACTGAGATCACCTAGTCCATCTAGTTCTAGGTGCTCTTCACTTAGTGTCTTACTGTGTATAGTCTTCCATGTCAGTGAATACACAACCGAAATATGCGTGAATGCATCACCATTCATTCTTTCATTTTTCAGGAGAGACAGGTTTGGGCAAGTCCACCCTCATGGACACCCTGTTCAACACCAAGTTCGAGGGGGAGCCAGCCACCCACACACAGCCAGGTGTCCAGCTCCGGTCCAATACCTATGACCTTCAAGAGAGCAACGTGGGGCTAAAGCTGACAATTGTTAGCACGGTGGGCTTCGGGGACCAGATCAACAAGGAGGACAGGTAAGGGAGGCAGTGGAGTGGAGAGGCGGGTGGGAAGCCCACGGGGAGGAGTTCACCACTAGGTTCTTGCCAAACCTCCTGTCAAATGACACAGGCTGTCAGCAGAGAGCTCACTAGCGCCGCCTTCCGCTGGGGTTCCTGTCTATTTCAGTGCTCTACTCCACATGCTCTGCTGAAAGGAGAATGTCTTTCTCCTTCATTCAGCAAACATTTATTGAGTTCCTACCTTGTGCCAGGTACTGCCATGCTCTAACAATCTAAAGAAGAATGACCTTGTCTCTGACCTCGAGGCAGTCACAGGGAAGCTTGGTCTTAAATCAACAAGTTCCTTTGAGCATGACCTCCTCTGTAAAGGACAGGGTACAATGTTAAATGAGAACGGGAAGGAGAGAACAGTCAGCTCCACTCAGGGCAGGGTGTGGGGTGGGGAAGGGGGTGGGGAGAGGGGTGTTCAGGGAGGCCTGCACAGAGGAGGTGTGCCTGACCTGGCCTTTGACGGGTGAATGATTTTGCTGGACAGACAAGGGAAGTTTGGAAAGGACATTCCAGGGAGGTACAACAGCTTGTATGAAGGCAAGGGCTGTGGAAGACCATGGCATACTCTAGGGGACTGCACTTGTTCTGTTTGGCTAGACCAGGGGTGAAGCTAGTGAAGGTTGTTTCAGGACCGCCACTTGCCCACGACCCTCCAAAGCCCTGGAACTAATTTCTAGTCATTGTGTTGTTTGCTCTTTCTTGGAGGGCCCTTCAAATCATATAAGCTTAGGTCCCCGTGATAGCCACTCTGTCCCTGGGCTGGTGCTTGGCATCAACTGGGGGAAAAGTAAGGGGAGATGAGCCTGAAGAGGTAAGAAGGGGCCGGATCATGGAGGGGTTAATAGAATATGTGGATATGGGGCCACTGAAAAGCTCTATAAAGTAGAATGATGTGGTTGGACTGGCCTTTGAAGAAGGGGCTTTGGGATAGTATGGACATGGGCTGGAGAGCAGGAAGACCAACTAGGAGACTGTTGGACCAATTTGATGGAGGCCGGCGGTGAAACAGGGAAGAAGAGACAGTTGGGGTAACTGTTGGGTAGGTAAACTCAAGAGGACTTGGTAGAGAGGCTTGGTGTGAGGTCGGGAAGGCAAAAGAAGAACCTAGAATAAGGCTGAGATTTCTGGCTTTGGAGAGTGGACAGATGGTGTTGGCATTCAGAAAGAGGAACTCAAATAGAACCAGGTTTAAAAAGAACCAGCTCTGTTTTGGACACTGCGCTTGAGATGCCCGTGGCCTGTTGGGAGAGGAGGTGCCCTTAATTGGTTGGCAGCTGAATGTGCAGGGTTTCGAGGTGAGGAAAGGGTCTGTGCTGGCAAAAGACTTGGGTTATCAAGGTAGAGGGACTGTGTTCCAGCCGGAGAAATATGTAAGATCATCCAGGGAGTGGAGTTGAGCGAGGTGAACACTGGGCTAAAAACAAAAGCCTGGGGATGTTAAGTCAGCAGATGGAGGAAAAGACATCCTTGAAAGAGACTGAGCTGGAATAAGCAAAGAGGTGGGAGGAGAGACTGTGGGTGGTTGAAAATGGTGTGCCAGGGAGGTCTGGAACGAGGCTCAGATGAGGACAGGATGAGGGCTGGGTTGAGGTGGGAAGGGGTCAGACACCATCTGCATTTAACTAAAAATCACATGTAATCCCACATGCTCTTCACAGAAAAGGTCATTCATCATTTTGAGCAAAGTGTCTGCTCATCCTTTGAGAATCCCCTTGCTTCTTAGCAAATTTGTATCCCAAATTTTTCTGTCTTTCCCTTAAAATAACAACAGCCGGACTCATTTCCTTATAATGAATAGATATATTTAGCTCCTTAAGATTTGAACTGAATTCTGTTTTCCATTTGCAATTCTAGATGAAGGACACCTCTGCTTTTTATAGGCTTGCTTATTGTGCTAATCTTGTTTGGGGGAGAATAAAAAGGGGATATTTGGGTCACAATATGAGTGATTAATCTCAGCTGCAGATTGCTCAGCATCTTCTCAATTAAATATCTTATGGTTCTCAGTAACATACGTTTGACACGCCAAACATTGGAAAATGTCTGGATAATGATGGTTTGGGAGGGCTGAACTGATAGAACCCCTTAGAGGCTAATCTGCTTCTTTTATATTTTTAGTATGCTTACTGTTTTTCTTAATTATAAGTATGATACATGCTTATATCGAATAACACAAACTCGAATAAGTAGAAATGAGACGCCTCTGGGAAATGGGCTGGGGAACAGGAGTAGAGTGAGTCCCACTCCATTCTGACAAGGCCACGAAGGGATAGATAGGTCAGTGCAGCTGCACTAAAATAGAGCATCAGAAAGCCCTGCTTTACCAGGATGCGGAGGTAAACTGAGAAGAGCAGGGACTAAGGCTAGAGCCTGGGGAAAGCCACTATTTTTTAAGAAAAAGAACCATAAACTGGACTTCATTAATATTAAAAAGATTCACAATATTAAGGAATTGAGAAGACATGTCACAGACAGGGAGAAAACATTTGCAAATCATATGTCTTATAAAGGACTTGTAACCAGAGTATTTTAAGAAAGCTTGCTTTTCCAAAATAAGACAACAACCCAATTAAACAAGTGAGCAAAAGTTCTGAATACACATTTCACCAAAGGATATACATGCATGATTCATAAAAACATCAAAAGATGCTCAACATCATTAGCCATTCAAGAAATGCAAATCAAAGCCACAACGAGTTATCACTTCACACCCACTAGAATGGCTATAACCAAAAAATAGAAAACAACAAGTATGGGTGAGGATGTGGAGAAATCAGAACCCTCATGACACTTCGGAAAAGAGTGTGGGAGTCTCTTCAGAAGTTAAACACAAGCTTGTCATAAAAGCCAGCAAGAGCACTCCTAAGTATATATCCACGGGAAATGGAAATGGGAAGGCTACCACTTGAAAGACGCTGGAGCAAAAGGAACTGGAGGGGGAGACAGAGCACAGGCTGGAAAAACGGGGTGTGCTTAGGAACCTAGGCTTTGGGCTCTGACAGAGCTGGGTTTGGCCCCATCCTGCTACCTATTAATTCAGGGATGTTGCACGGGATGTGTTTTGTTCAGGTCTCAGCCTATCTATCCATAACCAGTGTTGTGGTTCTTATGATTGCAAGATACCCTCAGTAATAACCATCAGGGAACTTGAAGGGGAAAAGGAGTTTATTACTCACAGGTCCTGGAAAGGAGAAGGCATACCTGGGGCCACACAGCAAGGTCGAGGGTCAAGGATAGAGAAAGAGAGAGAGGACCTGGGCCAGGGGTTCTGATTTCCCTGGGATCAAGGGTGGGTGAGGTTGGGTGGCCTGTAGTTTTGCAGGCTTGCTCTTTATTGGTGAATTTAAAACGTGAGAGAGAAAACAAGTGGCTCAAATGGTCAATTATAGAAATTCACCAAGATCTTTAAAACAAAGAAGCCTGTGGTGGAGGGGTGAGGGGGTGGGGAAGGCTCGTTCCTTATCTTTCTGTGGCTGGCAATGTGTTTATTCGAGATAGCCGTCCTTGAGGTAATGTCTTATTGAAGTGGATGCCTCTGAAATCAAAGCTTAAATCAGGCACTTGAGTTACAAAAAAATGCAAGTTACAACTGTCAGGGCTCACACGACAACTCGGCACACATTCTTTTTTGTAAGTATTTTTGGCAGTGCTGGCTCTGCTGAGCTCAGGCTTTCTCTAGTTGCAGTGAGTGGGGTCTACTCTCTAGTCGCGGTGGCTTCTCTTGTTGCAGAGCACGGGCTTCAGAGCACAGGCTCAGTAGTTGGCAGCTTACAGGCATATGGAATCTTCCTGGACCAGGGATCAAACCCATGTCTCCTGCATTGGC
Source organism: Bos grunniens (assembly GCF_055505025.1). NCBI lineage: Eukaryota > Metazoa > Chordata > Mammalia > Artiodactyla > Bovidae > Bos > Bos grunniens. The sequence goes on from NC_141194.1 coordinate 142,824,167, forward strand.
AGATGGGTTCTTAACCACTGGACCACCAGGGAAGTCTGGCACTTAAATTCTTCATGCCTCAGTTTTCTGTAAAGAGGAGATGATGATAATACTAATATCTAGGGTTGGAGTCAGGACCCTGCGAGCTGCCCTGGAGACACGAAGCTGTGTGACTGGGATCTCCAGGCAGGCAAGCTGAGGCCTGGCTGATTCTGGAGTCACGTAGGGGTTGTCAGGGTATCAGCATGGATGGTGTGACTTTAAAAAAAAAAAAACAACTAATATCTACCTAGAGGGTGATGGGTGAGGCATACTCCACATGTAAGAAATGCTTAAACAGCACAGGGTAACTAATGAACAGAAGATATTATTATGATCATGACTTTTATTGGTAGAAGAATCAAGGGAGAGTTGTATCATGTAGCATATGGGAGGATATGATAAATAGTGTCCAGGAAGATAAAAGCTGAAAAATATTGGGACTTCCCTGGTGGTCCACTGGTTAAGAGGCTGAGCTTCCACTGCAGAGGCAACAAGTTCCATCCTTGGTCGGGGAACTAAAGATCCCACATAACCGTTTGGTGTGGCCAAAAAAAAAAAAGGAAAAATCTTCATTAGGTTTGGCAACATGAATGGAGGTCATTAATAAATACACTTAAGGAGATAAGGAAGTACAGGCATCAGACTAGCAGAAAGAGCGATTGAACAGAAAAATGAGTCCAAGATCAAATTCCTGTTTCTGTGAGAATTTAGCATTTGTCATTAGCAAGGAAAAGAATGGACTATTCAAGAAAATGTGCTGGGGAAATAGGTCATCCATCAGGAAAAAATAAGATGAGACCCTCCCACACAAGTACCAGTCCCCAAAATAGATTCCAGTTGGATTAAAAACAATTTCTAAAAATACGAGGCAAAAACAGAATATTTTTGTAACTTTGGAGGGTAGAGAAGGCCTTTCTAGTTGTGATGCAAAGTCCAGAAGTCAGAGAAGACTGACAGATTTAAATTCGTTAAAAATTAAGCAAAACAAAACCTTTGTCTTGTGGATGAAAATTGTCACCTGCCTTATCAATAAACAAAGGATGTTGCATCAAGGCAGCGTCCACTGAGGCCACCCACAATAGTGCATTCCGGGCGGACTCAGGATGGATGGAGAAAAGCAGAATACTGGCCCTGGACAGTTAAGATGCCTATCAAAGGCATGATTTCAGTGAGCCCCGCCAGACTCTTGCCTCTTCCCATACATAGAAAAGCACTGCACTCATTAACTTGAGATGTCTGGTTTTCTTTAACTAGCAGTAGTCTTTTGATGGTCTGACTATCTGGATTTTGTTGCAAAACCCGCTGGATATCTGTCTCTTCTGTTACCTCTTCGGAGCAGTCCCTTAGAGCTGAGAAGGTGTCTTCTAGGCTTAAGTCCTCAGTTTTATTCACCAAATAAAACATAATTATCAGCTTTTAGGTTGTGCATTTTTTCAGTCAATAGTCTACTGAAAGATATTATAAGCAAAAGCAAAACCAAACTACAGATGGGGAGAAAATACTTGGAACCTATATAGCAGACATCGATCCCTGGGTTGGGAAGAGCCCCTGGAGAAGGGAACAGCTACTTACTCCGCTATTCTGCCCTGGAGAATTCCATGGTCAGAGGAGCCTGGCAGGCTATAGTCCATGGCATTGCAAAGAGTCGAACATGACTGAGTGACTTTCTCTTTCACTTTTTCATAAAGCAGACAAAGTGTTTTTCTAAAATGTAAAAAGAGCTTCTGCAATTCAGTGATAAACAAGTAGTTGACAGAAGGGGAAATGTAAGTGGACCATCAATATATAAAATGATGGTCATTCAGCTTCTTCAGTGATCAGGGAAATGTGAAATGAAACAATGAAGTATTTTTTTCATCTATCAGATTTGCAAAAATGAAACATAAAAATACAACATCCATTAATACCAGCTAATTTCATTCATCTTGCTGGGAGTGTAAATTGATACAGATTTTGTAAAGGGTAAATTTGACAGTATCTATTAAAATTTTAAATGTGATAAGTTAAGTCCTTAAAATAAATTTCTCTCTATTTATAAATATACATCCTATCGATCTTGTTTCTCTGGAGAGCCCTGACTAATACAACCATCAATATCAATAGATATCAGGGCTTCCCTGGTGGCTCAGTGGTAAAGAATCTGCCTGCCAATGCAGGAGACACAGGTTTGATCCCTGGGTCGGGAAGATCCCACATGCCGCAGAGCACCAAAGCCTGTGTGCCACAACTATTGAGCCTGTGCTCTAGAGCCTGAGAGCTGCAACTGAAGCCCACATGCCCTAGAGCCTGCGCTCTGCAACAAGAGAAGCCACCGCAATGAGAAGCCCAACTAGAGGGTAACCCCCTCTCTCCACAACTATAGAAAAGCCCAGGCAGCAACGAAGACCCAGAACAGGAAAAACAAAATTTAAATTCAGTAGATATCAAGTTTTTGAGTCTCAAAATGAATTACTCTTTAACCATCAAAACATTTCACTCTAAAAGAACTCTTGTTTCCAAACAAAATAAAAAATGAAAAAAAAAAAAAGAAATGTGAGTATCTTATGATACAGCAGGTCCATCTTTACATATATGGCCTAGAGAAATGATTGCACATGTTTGTAAAAGGCCCACAGAAAGGATGTTCACTGTATCATTGGTTATGGAATGAGAAAAAAATTTAAGCAGTTTAAATTTCCACCAAGAGGGCAACGAAATGAGCTATAGTACCGCCATACCAACCGCCGTACCATGGACCTGTACTTGGCCATGTAAAAGAACGAGTTAAATCTATACATACTCACATAAACAGGTCGCTAAGTGAAAACAAGAAGATGAAGAATGATACACAGATCATGATGCCATTTGTATAAATCTACCCCTTCCCAATAAAACAAACATTTCTCCCTTTCTCCCCCTCTCCTTTCCTCCCTGCCCCTCTTTCTGTTTATGCTGCTGCTGCTGCTGCTAAGTTGCTTCAGTCGTGTCCGACTCTGTGCAACCCCATAGACTGCAGCCCACCAGGCTCCCCCGTCCCTGGGATTCTCCAGGCAAGAACACTGGAGTGGGTTGCCATTTCCTTCTCCAAAGCATGAGAGTGAAAAGTGAAAGTGAAGTCGCTCAGTCGTGTCCGACTCCCAGCGACCCCATGGACTGCAGCCTACCAGGCTCCTCCATCCATGGGATTTTCCAGGCAAGAGTACTGGAGTGGGGTGCCATTGCCTTCTCCGCTCTCTGTTTATAGAGACATAGAAAAAAGTCTGTATGAATAATCAAACTAAAAATAGTAGTTACCTCTGAGAATAGTAGATTAAGTACACGTATTGCTTGCATGATTATGAATAAATTTTTTAAAAAATTGAAAAAATTTCAAAGGAAGCAGATATAGTGGGTGTAGACTGCTCCTTTAAAAAGCTTTTCTGAGCTGGGAAAAAGATAAAGCAGAATCCAGAGGGAGGCAGGGAGGTCATGGGTAAGTTTTATGAGGATGGAAGAGATGAAAAGGGCTTGAACAGGAGCAGAAACTTCAAGGATAGATAGGAAGAGGCTGATGTAAGAGAAAGAATCCATAAGATATAGTAACCAGTTGACATGGGGGACCTAGTTCAGGTTATAAAATTCTGAATGACTACTGTATGCCTGGAGAAGGAGATGGCAACTCATTCCAGTATTTTTGTTTGGAGAATCCCATGGACAGAAGAGCCTGGTGGGCTACAGTCCGTGGGATTGCAATAGTTGGACATGACTTAGTGACTAAACCACCACTGTGTGCCAGGTACAGTGTGAAGGGCCAGGAATACTAAGAAATAAGGCATAATCTGTAATTAAGGAACTCACAGTTTAGTAGAAGGGGCAAATATATGTGCACAAATTCTACATAATATGGTAAGTACAGTAACAGAGATGTGTGGAGAAGAACTGTGGGAACAGGCAGTCAAGCCTGGTGGTGGGAGTATATAGTTTGGAGGATGCAGAAAGGGGAGAGGAGGTGATCAGGAATGACTGGGCTAAGTTTTCAAGTTTTGCAAGTTGAGTACAAGGTAGCCAGCATACACATTTGTTGAATGAATGATGAATCAATATATACATTGATGGGGAAAATAAACACCTCTTAACTTTTCATGATTTAAAATGTAAAGTAGGGGCTTCCCTGGTAACTCAGTGGTAAAGAATCTGCCTGCCAATGGAGGAGACACCATTCGATCCCTGATCAGGGAAGATCTCACATGCCTTGGGGCAAGTAAGCCCGTGCACCACAACTGCTGAGCCTGTGCTCTGCAACAAGAGAAGCCACCACAATGAGAAAGCCCAAGCACCGCAACCAGAGAGTAGCCCTCGGTTCTCCACAACTAGAAAAGAGCCCACACAGCAATGAATACCCTGCACAGCCAAAATAAATAAATAAAATAAAATTTAAAAGGCTAAAAATATGCAACTTACAGACATATAAAACAAATTTATGGTCATCAAAGAAGGATAAATTAGGAGTTTGGGATTAACAGATATACACTATATAAAATAAACAAGGACCTACTGTATAGCACAGGAAACCATATTCAATATCTTGTTATAACCTGTAATGGAAATGATCTTAAAAAGAAGATATATCTGTATCTCTCAGTCAGTCAGTCAGTTCAGTCGCTCAGTCGTGTCCAACTCTTTGCAACCCCATGAATCGCAGCATGCCAGGCCTCCCTGTCCATCACCAACTCCTGGAGTTTACCCAAACTCATGTCCATCGAGTCGGTGATGCCATCCAGCCATCTCATCCTCTGTCGTCCCCTTCTCCTCCTGCCCGCAATCGCTCCCAGCATCAGGGTATCTGTATCTATAGATATATCTATATATGGCTTCCCAGGTGGCGCTAAATGGTAAAGAACCTGCCTGTCAATGCAGGAAGCGCAGGAGACGTGGGTTCAATCCCTGGGTAGGGAAGATCCTCTGGGGAAGGAAATGGCAACCCACTCCAGTATTCTTACCTGGAGAATCCCATGGACAGAGGAGCCTGACGGGCTACAGTCCATAGGGTTGCAAAGAGTCAGACACAACTGAAGTGACTTAGCACGCATGCACACATATATACACATAACTGATTCATTTTGCTGTACACCTGAAACGAACACAACGTAAATCAACTATACTTCAAACAACAACAAAAATCCCCAAAGTATCCATTGAGTGTGTTAACTCGGATGCTGGTGAGGGTGGAAACCAGTCTACAATGTGTTGAGGAATGAAGAGGAAGTAAAAATAAATAAATGAGTAGATTGTCCTTTCAAAAAACATCTCTATCCATGCACTAAATATTTATGGGGCGCCTGTTATATGTCAGGCCCTGTAGTAGGTGCAAAAGAGAGACTTGACTGGTAAGGAAAGAGAAGACACAGGGCCGTAGTTGGAGAGAAATGTGTGGTTGAGGAGGACTGGCTGAGGGAAGATCTTTTTTTTTTTTTTTTTTTTTTTTGAGACGAGGGAAGACATAAGCCTGTTCATAGGTTTCAGGGAGGGGGAGTGATCAGTAGGAGGTGAGGAGCTGATAGATAGCAGGTTCTCAAAAGAGCCTGAAAGGAATGAGATCAAGTGCACAGGGGCTGATGGACCTTGAACAGGATGAGGGATGCTTTGTCCTCAGAGGCTAGAGGACACAGAGAAGGCGAGGGAGTGAGGCAGGTTGGGGTAGTATGAGCCTGGTGACCCGGATTGTGCTGATAAAGTGGCAGGTGACACGGTCCTGTGAGAGGGAAGGGTCACAGATGAGTTTTGGAGCTTGAGGAAAGTGGGGACAGTTTGGCCTGGTCAGTGAAAGCAGTGGGAAGGAGCCAATTGAGCCCAAGCAAAGGGATGTCATATTGTTTTAAAGGCGTATGTGAGGTTGGAGGCCAGGAATTTGGGCGCCAAGACCCCACGTTTTGTGATTGCGTCTAGTCAAATTCAGCGGCAGTGGTCTACGAGCAGAGGGAAGATACTGAAATATATCCAGTCCAGCAGTTCAGCCAGGCAAGGAGGGTGCAATGGGAGAGGAGTTGATAAAAGAGTGTTTGGGGCCATTGATTAGGGGGTCAGACCAGGCCAAGAAGAAGATGAGGCCATGAGCGGCTGATAGCCTGTAAGATAATGAAGAGACCAAGGTACCAGAGGATTCTATGAGGTGAAAGATCAAGTTTAGGCGCATAGAGACATAGGAGAGTTGGAAAGATGTGTGGCAATGGTTAGAGAGCGGAGTGTTAGAGGCTATCTTGGGTGAGGCTGGCCTGGCGAATGGTCTGGTGTGAAGGTGGCTGAAGTAGAAGGGTCTGGAGGTGGGGGAAGTTGAGGCCATCAAGGAAGAAAGAGGCTGAAGGCTGATGGCTTGTCCACAAGCACATTGCAGTCACCCGGAACAGGAAGAAAGACTGGGTCAGGCGCCTCCGGAAGAGGATGAAACAGGTCTCAAATGGAGAGTGTTGTTTTACACAGAGGCAGAGGAGTAATGGTCTAGAAGTGCTCAGGGTCTGCCTGGATGCCCACTGCACTGAGCCCAGCGTACACAGGTTGTGGGAGAATGAGGAGCCTACACAGGAGGGGGCTGCTAGGCAGTGGGATCCTCAGGAGAGAATTAGGTTTCCAGTAGCATGAAGAGATAGGCAGGTGCTATGAAGAGGAAGGTGGCATATGCTACTTCTCAGACTTTAAAGTAGCATATGAGCCACTGTGGCTCTTAATAAGATATAGATTCTGATCCTGTGGGTCTGGGTTGGAGACTGGAGAGTCTCCATTTCTAACAAGCCTGCCAGTGATGCTAGTGCTGCCAGTTTGGGGACCACACTCTGAGTGGCAGTTTTGTTCACCATGGTTCAGGAGTTTCAGAGGGCACAGTGGACATAGTTTGGAGGGATAGTGAGTCCACGAGGAGAGAGCAGAATAGTGATGAGCATAGAGGAAAGAGGTGATTGGAAGGATGGAGTAAGTGAGGTGTTGTCACTCTGAGCGCTGTTCCAGGAGACCTGACCATGTGATATCTTGGCTCTGATGCCTGACATGGTACTGTTTGAGTATGATGTCTGTGACCAGGTCTTCTGGGTTTCCAGCAGGGGAGCTTCTGATAGCTGTGTTTACACAGAGGGCTGGCATGTGGGAGAGGGAGACTGGGGTGACTTCTGGGTGTCTATGAAGTGTGATAGGAGCCAGTGGTAACTGAGGCCATGACAGTGAACAGGAGCACCCAGGGCTAACGTGCCTGTGATGTGCAGAATGACCACAAAAGATGGTCCAGGATGGAACCTCAGAGACAGGCCAAGAATTGAAGCTAAGGTGAGTGAGAAAGAAGAGTTCTTATAGAGGTAGGAGCTAATGGTAGCAGTGAAGCCAAAGGACAGTATTTCAATAAGGGACGGCTAACATTATCAAGAAAGAAAACAATTGAAAGATAAAACTCTTACTTTTCTGTAATATCTTTATTTACAAAATCCAATATAATCAACTTAAAGACAAGGTAGCTAATTTCAAAATAAATATGCAGAAAGTCATAGACTTCTTATCTGACAACAACCAATTAGAAAGCAGTATGGAACAGAAGACCCTATTCACAGTAAAAAAAAACAAAAACAAAAACAAAAACAAAAAAACCCTTACTATAACCTTACCCACAAGACCTTAGGTGATCTGTCTCCATTACCTCACTTGCTTCATCTCTTATTATTTTTGTATTTCTTGAAGTGAAAGTCACATAACATAAAATTAAGTATTTTAAAGTGAACAAATTTAGTGGCATCTAATAAATTCACAGTGTTGTGCAATCACTACCTCTGTTTAGTTCCCTAACATTTTCATCATCCTCAAAGGAAACTCATTAAACAATAACTTCCCATTACCCTTTCCTCTCAGCTCCCAGTTATTATTCTCTTTCCTGTCTCTGTGAATTTGACTATTCTAGTACCTCGTAGAATAGTCAAAGGAGCCTGGCAGGCTGCGGTCCATGGGGTCGCAGGGAGTTGGACTCTACTGAGCGAGTAACAGCAGCAGCAGTACTTCAGAGAAGTGAAATCATATACTATTTGTCCTTTTGTGATTAGCTTCTTTCACTTAGCATAATGTTTTCAAGGTTCATCCATGTGGCAGCATGTATCTGAATTTTCTTCCTTTTCGTGGCTGAAAAGTAATATTACTCATGGCTGAGTAATATTCCATTGTATGATATTCCACATTTTATCAGTTGATGGACTTTTGAGTTGTTTCCACCTTTGGCAATTGTGAACAGTATATTGCTCTTCCTCATTCCCTAATTCTCTTGCTCAGATTTGTCAAGCTTGTTTCTGCCTCAAGACCATTGCATTTGTTTTTCCTTCTGCTTGGAATGCTCTTCTCCCATTTTTTTTATGACTGTCATTTGCATCCTTGAAGCTCAAGCGCCACATCCTCAGAGAAGCCTTCCCTGATCACTGTATGTAAAGTAGCTGAGCTCTCAGTCACTTTTCATCCCATTGTCCTATTTTATTGTCTTCATAATACATATCACCATCTGAAATGAATAAGAAATAGTGTCTAGACTGGGCTTGTTTGTGCTATTGGCCCCTTAAACCAGTGAGGCTTCTGGGCTCAGAATAACTTGCCTAAAATATATCAACTCTACAGTCCATGGAATTCTCCAGTCCAGAATACTGGAGTGGGTAGCCTATCCCTTATCCAAGGGATCTTCCCAACCCAGGGATCAAACCCAGGTCTCCCGCATTGCAGGCGGATTCTTTACCAGCTGAGCCACCAGGGAAGCTGAAGAATACTGGAATGGGTTGCCTATCCCTTCTCCAGGGCATCTTCCTGACCCAGGGATCAAACCAGGGTCTCCTGCATTGCAGGTGGATTCTTTACCAGCTGAGCTACTAGGGAAGCCCACCAAAAAAATACAGTTACCAAAATACTTTAAAATTGTGATATAGTAATCTGTGTCCTTCTCTACTAATCTCTGAAATAACAATAGCTATATGCAGGTCTAATAACTATTATAATTTAGAGGTCATGATTATAAATGCTATTTTGAGATATTTGCAACAATTGTAATAGGAAACGAAAAATATTGGTAATTTCTATTGGTTATGAAATCACAGGCACTGCTGAAGTTACTGTAAACTGTTACCTACTTTGTTTTTTGCTGGAATGACTTTTATTTTTTTATTGGAGTATAATTACTTTATTGGACACATCTTTTTTATCCATTCATCTGTGGATAGACACCTTATATTGTTTCCAAAAAGAGAAATCAAGTGTTAGCAAAGGTAAAGAAAAAGGAATATCTGTGCACCGCTGGTGGCTCAGCCATCATGGAAAACAATTTTAAAAATAAAAAATAGAACTACCATATGATCCAGCAGTCCTGCCTCTGAGCACATATTGCAAAAGAAATGAAAACAGGATATTCAGAGATATCTGCACTCCTGTGTCCATTGTAGCACCATTCACAACAGCCAAGACATGGAAACAATCCAAATATTGAACAACAGATCAATGGACAAAAATTGTCTTCTTTTCTTTTTTCTCTTGTCTTCTTGATAGTAGCCATACTAATAGGTATGAAGTGATATCTCAGTGTGGTTTTTTTTAAAAATTTTTAATTGGAAGATAATTGATTTACAATGTTGTATTGGTTTCTACCATATAGCAGCATGAATCAGCCATAAGTATACATATGTCCCCTCCCTCTTGAGCCTCCCTCCCACCCTCACTCGCTCCTACCCCTCTAGGTTGTCACAGAGCTCTGGAATGAACTCCCTGCATCATACAGCCACTTCCCACTAGTTATCTGTGTTACACATGGTAACATATATGTTTCAATGCTACTCTTTGAATTTCTCCCACCCTCCCCTTCCCCTGCTGTGTCCACAAGCCCATTCTCTGTGTCTGCGTCTCTATTCCAGCCCTGCAAATAGGTTCATCAGTGCCATTTTTTCTAGATCCCATACATATGCATTAATATATGACATTTGTTTTTCTTTTTCTGAATTACTTCACTCTGTATAACAGGCTCTAGGTTCATCCACCTCAGTAGAACTGACTCAAGTTTGTTCCTTTTCATGGCTGAGTAATATTCTATTGTGTGTATATGTATCACAGCTTCTTTATCCACTCATCTGTCTCTGGACATCTAGGTTGCTTCCATATCGTAGCTACCATAAATAGTCCTGCAGTGAACACTGGGGTACACGTGTCTTTTGAATTATGGTTTTCTCAGGGTATATGCCCAGTAGTGGGAGTGCTGGGCCATATGACAGTTCCATTTCTTTTTTAAGAAATCTCCATACTGTTCTCCATAATGGCTATATCAATTTACATTGCCACCAACTGTGCAAGAAGGTTCCCTTCTCTCCACATCCTCTCCAGCATTTATTGTTTGTAGATTTCTTGATGATTCTGACTGGTTTGAGGTGATAACTCATTATAGTTTTGATTTGCATGTCTCTAAGAATGAGCGGTATTAAGCATTTTTTCATGTGTTTATTGGCCATTTGTATGTCTTCTTTGGAGAAATGTCTGTTTAGGTCATCTGCCCGTTTTTTGATTGGGTTGTTTGCAATTATTTTCTCCTATTCTGAGGGTTTGTCTTTTCGTCTTGTTTATGGTTTCCTTTCCATTACCTACTTTTGTACCTGAAGAAACTCTAAACTTCAGTTACAGCTTAGAGAAAAAGATGTGTTTTTTCCTGTCGAAGTTCATGGATCCTATGGATTCTATCCATAGACCTCTTCAAGGTTTGTGGACCCCAGGCTAAGGTACCCTGAAGGGACTTCCCTGGTGGCCCAGTGGTGAAGACTCCCAGCTCCCATTGCAGGGAACATGGGTTTGATCCCTAGTCAGGGAATAAGATCCCACATGCCATGTGGCATGGCCAAAAGATAAAAAGGAATTTCTACCCTGAAAAGTAAAAGATAAACAGTTGTGAGAAAGAGGGATAGAATATATTGGAGCTGGGTTTTCTAGCAGATCATAGTAAGCCAGGGAAAATGGACTGGAAAAAAGCTGCCTTGGGGTATGAGGGATGTAGAGATTTCCAGTTGATAAGGATATGAAGGAAGCAAAATCTTTGAAGGGGAGCCAGGTGTCCCTCAGAAGGAAGCAGTTTTTTTTTTTTTTTTTTTAAGAAGGAAGCATTTTTGTGACACGGTTGCTTATGGGAGTAAGAGATTTTGTTTACCAGGGACTGGAGTCCAGTGAGCATGACCGAGTGGGATGGGAGAGATGGCCATTGAGGGAAGATGAGCCATTGGGAGCGAGAGTGGGACCCTTACTATATTCCAGCTACCATGTGGGACACTGAGGATAAAAAGATGAATAAGACTCTAGTTCTAAGGTAAATAAATACAAAGGATGTAATTTATAGCATGATCAATGTAATTAACATGGCTGTATGTTATATATGAAAGTTAAGAGAGTAAATCCTGAATTCTCATCAAAATGGAAATTTTGTTTGTATTTCTGTAATTTTGTACATATGTGAGACGATAGATGTTTACTAGAGTTATTGTGATAACCACTTCATGATGTATGTAAATCAAATCATTATGCTGTATACCTTAAACTTATACAGTGCTATATGTCACTTAGGTCTCAATAAAACTAAATTAAAAAATCAAAATGTCAGAAAAAGGGTAAAAAAGAATAAGACAAAGATGAGTCATCCATTTAGGATTAGACTGAACCAGATCCTGTGGGTGGATTGGCTGCTCTGACGATGCCTCTCTTCAGAAACCCTAAGGGCCAGAGGCGTTAGCAGAAAGACCCAGTGTGTCACTAGAGATGCAGGGGGTAAAAAGCTAAAAATGCATTGCTTTGTGTCCTCCTTGGGTCCCTTCTGTAGAGCAAAAAATAAAGTAAAAAAGTTATATAATGGAGGAAAAAATATAGGCGTGCTGTCTTTAGATCATTCAAATGAGCCAGTCACCCAAAAATTAATTAAACAAACCTAAGAGATGTATTCCCCCCCAACCCCACTAATTCTTCAGGAACCTTCTAAGGATCCCTGCAACCAAGTGATCCTTTGATGATATTACCCTTCAGAATAGTGTTTGGCTCACAGGGATCAAAGGAAGAAAGAAAGGACTATATTTTTAGATTTTTCTCTGGAGCTCCAGAGGTACCGTGCACCTGGCTCTCTCTGTATGTAGCTCTCAGAATCTAGAATTCTGTGATTTCTTTTTTAAAAAGCTCTTTTCTCTTCTCTACTAGGGGAATCTTTCAAAAAGGCTCAGGTAGGGGGCTGCTGCAGCTGAGAGGCACTGGCTGAGCCCAGCTCCTCCTTCCATCACATTCCCTTCCCGCAGTGGTGTCTGCAGACTCCCCATCTGGCAGGGGTCCCCAACCTCCCAGATTCTAATGCCAGATGATCTGGGGTGGAGCTGATGTAATAATAATATTAATAGAAATAAAATGTACAATCAATGTAATGCGCTTGAATCATCCTGAAACCATCCCTGCCCCCCTGCTTCTCCAGCCCCATTCTTGGAAAAACTGTCTTCCATGAAACCGGTCCCTGATGCCAAAATGGTTAGGGACCACTGCCCTGGGCCAGATAGCAAACTTCTTCTTGCTTGAAGGGAGGAAGCCCCGGATGGAGAGGCAGCGGACAGACAGGGAGATGAGAACAGAGGCAGGGCGGAGGCTAAGCTGACCTAGTTAGAGCAGAAAGAGGCTGTAGGGGCCATAGAGAAGAAAGAAGCTTCCCAGGACAGAGAGGAACAGAGGACTGACTCTTGGCTAAGACTCTTTAGCAAGACTTGGAGCCACACAGGAGCTCTGTGCCTGGGAACTCAGTGAGCTTGGGGGTGGGGAGGTGTGCACACGTGTTGAGGTTGTGTGTGTAAGACTCTACCAAATTTTCAAAGTTTCAAATTTTCAAAGTTACAACCTTAGGGACTTCCCTGGCGGTCCAGTGGTTAAGACTCTGCACTTTAATGCAGGGGGCGAGGCTTCAGTCCCTGGTGAGGGAACTAAGACCCCGCATGACCTGTGGCCACAGAAAAAAAAAAATCATGACCTTAGAGGAAATGAGAACAGAAAAATATTTTAGGGGAGCCTCAAACCCAGAAAGATTGAGAAGAACCCAGTACATTCTGGAAGATTCCCCAGCAGTGGGTCAAGGAGACATCCCGACCACCCCTGGGTACCCAGCTCGACTATTAGCTGATGCAGGGGAGACAGAGGAAGCAAAGACATGAGCCCAGCCTGGGGTACCATCCGCTCATCCACAGATGCTGCCAGGGGGCTCCACACTGCATCTGGAACCCATGAGGCAGAGAAGGGCCCTTCACTGTCCCTGCCCTTCACAAGGACACAGTCTGTTTGAGGGGACACTAATCCTTGTGAAGCATCAGTAAACCATCCAATAGCATAATTCTTTGTCACACTCGCGAGGCCCAGAAGGGCTTTCTGGCATCACTGGGGAATTTTGGAGGAGATGGGCATTCATCCGAGTCCTGAGGCCTGGGAGGGCAAGATTGGGATGAGAAGAGAGAAGTGCTCATTCCAGAGAGAAAGCACACTGATGAACACACAGTTGGCTCATGTGGGGATGAAATAGGTGGCTAGTCTGACGGGAGTAGAGGCCCACTGAAATCCAGTCAGGTGGGAGGAGTCAGATTACCGAGGGTATTTTGCACTTCAAAAAGAGCTTTGAAACCTAACAAAATCCAGGTGTCTGAAGGGGTCTGGCCATTTCCCCACTCTCCCCTGTAGCTACAAGCCCATCGTGGAATTCATCGATGCCCAGTTTGAGGCCTACCTGCAGGAGGAGCTGAAGATCCGCAGGGTACTGCACACCTACCATGACTCTCGCATCCACGCCTGCTTGTACTTCATCGCCCCCACGGGTCATTCCTTGAAGTCTCTGGACCTAGTGACAATGAAGAAGCTGGACAGTAAGGTAAGGAGGCAGAGGCGAGGGTGGGTGGGAGGTGGGGCCTGCTGGACCTCTCCTGGTGATCTCCTGTGCCACACTGATGCCAGAGTCCGGCAGAGGTTCTGTGGCATTGGCATCCTCCGCTTCACTCCCTGTCCCTCCATAAAGATGGTGTTAATTGCTCCAGCGCCTGAGTCGTATGCTTTGTGATGTTTTCCCAGCACTGGGCATGAGTGTGCACTGAGCTGTTTTCTGCCCTGATCCCTCTTGGGAATAAAGGTGGATGCAGGACAGATGGCTGACTTCAAAAGTTATTATTCTTATTATCAATAATAATTTTATCATAGCAGCTAACATTTGTTAAACCTTTATTATATGTCACCACTGTAAAAGTGCCTTGTGGAGTGTCTCATTGAATCCTCACAACAACCCAGTAAAGCAAACACCATCATTACTCTTATTTTATAGAAGAGAAAACTGAGGCTCTAAGAGGTTTGGAGACACCCATTGTCATAGAGCCAGCTCCTGGCAAAGCCTAGATTTGAACTCGGCTCTGTGGTGCCAGGTTACATTGCCTCCACACCCAAGGAAGATGGCTGTGGGATTCAGGCACATCCCGCTTTAAGATAAACGGAAAAATGCAAGTCCCACATCAGATATAAATTAGACAATGATTCTTCATGTTAAAGGATTATTAGTTGTGCAAGATAATTGACCATGGGGTTCTTTAAAAAGTCTCATTACTAGTCCATTTCCTCCCTTAACATCTCATATGTACCTGGCACTGTGATGAGTCCTTTATATGCATTGTTTTTATTTCATTCATCCAATAATCCTGTGTGGTAAGTATTATTATTATTCACATTTTACACATGAGGAAACTGAGGCACAGTCAAATAGCTTGCTCAAGACAACTTGTAATGGATCTGCGATGCAGACCAAGCTCTCTCTAACTCCAGGGAATTTATTTTACAAAAAAAAAAAAAAAAGAAATCTTTAAATGTGGTTGTTTAGTAGCACCTTCACTATAATCACTCAGTTTCAGCTGTCATCAAAAGAGGAGCAATTTGTCATTTTTCACAGCAATGAGTTCTCCGCCCACGAGTAACGTGCTGCTCAGGAAACGTCACCATGCCCTGCATGTCTTGAATGAGGCAGCACGGAGCCATGTGGTAGGCAGCCTGCTAGGTGGGCTATTAGGTAGGCAAAGTTCAGCCTATGTTTACAGCATGCTGATGGGGGAAGTGGTGAAAAGAGACAAGAATTGACTGCCTGCTGCATTACCTCGCCAAGGGCTTCAACCTCCATGCCCCAAAGACCTGAAGGGAGGTGCCGCCAAGGTCCAGTCTTTCTTTGACCAACTCCTAAAGCTGCGGCGTCAGCCTGGAGAGGCTCTCCAAAGGCAAAGAGCAAAGAAGGGGAAAATTTCAAGTCTTGAGCTGTTTTCAGGGCCCAAGCACCATCCACACCAGCCCATTGGAGTGTGCTGGCAGGACCAGCTGTGCTTGTTGTGTGAACTTGAGCTTGGCTCTGCTCTGTCTCACTCAGGCACATCCCTTTCCAGTTGCTTGACCTTCCAGCAGTAAAAGCCTTGTCCCTTCTCGGAGGAATTTCAAGGATTAAGGTTCAGGTAGATTGAACTTCAGGGCAGCATCAGGCCTTCCTCCTACATCTGTACAAAATTGGGCATCTGCTTCTGCTTTCTTTACACAGAAATTAATCAGGAGACTCTGACAGTGAGGCTCTTTTTGGCTAAGTCTCAGATCAAATTGGGCTCCCCTGATAGCTCAGCTGGTAAAGAATCCTCCTGCAATGCAAGAGACCCCAGTTCGATTCCTAGGTCAGAAAGATCCTCTGGAAAAGGAATAGGTTATCCATTCTAGTATTCTTGGACTTCCCTGGTGGCTCAGACAGTAAAGAATCCTCCTGCAATGCTGGAGACCTGGGTTTAATCCCTGGGTTGGGAAGATCCCCCGGAGGAGGGCATGGCAACCCACTCTAGTATTCTTCCCTGGAGAAGCCACATGGGCAGAGGAGCCTGGCGGGCTACAGTCCATAGGGTCACAAAGAGTTGTACACAACTGATCGACTAAGCACAGCACAGATCAAATCAGTAACAGAGGGTGGTCTTCACGTCAGTGGGCTGGTTCCTTAGTGTTGGCTCCAGAAAGAGGGCCGTATATGCATCTTCATGGAGCCCTGCCCTGCCTCACTTCCCACATGGGTCTCTTTCACCTGGCTTAGGGCTAGCCCCCACAAGATGGGTTGGGACAGTTGACTATTGGAAAGGAGTGGCCTCTTCCCCCCCTGTCCACCTCAGATTCCCAATTGTCATCCTTCTGCTTCAAAATCACCAAAGCAATGACCTTGATATTAAGATATCACGCAGCTCATCGATTTGGATCTGAGCTGGTAGGTTAAGACTACAGACTGAAAAATGAGGTTCAACTTGGATCTGAATCCCAGTTCCAGTATGTGTGTGCTCTGTGGCCTTGGACAAGCTACTTCGCCTCTCTCTGCCTCAGTTTGTCCTTGGTAAAATAGTGGTACTAATACCTTCTGGGAGGGTTTTCTGCCAGGGTTAATTGTGTTAATCCATGTAAAGCACTTATTGTTCAGTGCCCGGCAAACAGAAAGCACTCATCGTCATTTATTATACTGCTGTTTGGCTATGGAGGTGGCCAGGCCTGGGCTATTGGGTTGAACTGCTCCCTCTGGCAGCTGGTAGAAGTCCTAGGTCACCTACTCTGAGCTGCAGATTTCCAGTAATGATGCCCCTTTGCTCTTCCCTTCTCTAGGTGAACATCATCCCCATCATTGCCAAATCAGATGCCATTTCTAAGAGTGAGCTAACCAAGTTCAAAATCAAAATCACCAGCGAGCTTGTCAACAACGGAGTCCAGATCTACCAATTCCCTACAGATGATGAGTCCGTGGCAGAGATCAACGGAACCATGAACGTGAGTGGGCTTCACACAGGGCTTCAATTTTCTGGCCATTTGCTCTTTAGGATTATTATTTTGCCAAATAGCAGTGACACCTCACCATCCATCTTAGTGTAATCAACTCGATTATCTGAGTCTCAGGTATTTGTGAGAAAGAATTTAGAGGCAAACAGCTCCTCCCTCCTCAGACATGTAGAGATAAATAGCCAGAGACTGAAGGAGGGAATGGTTGACCCCAGGAATCGGTTCGACCAGGGGATTCTGACCTCTCCTACCCTCCTCTTTGACTCCTGTCTCATCTAGGCCAGGCAGCCCCTGTGGGACTGCCAGAAAGGCAAACAGTCTTTGTCTCAGACCAGAAAAATGTCTTGACAGTTGATGCAGCAAAAGAAGGCAAGTGTGAGAAAGTTGGCTGGCTTTGGAGACTCAGATAATCAAGCCCTCTGCCCCCGGGAGGAAAAATGATATGTAGTCTCCAATTTTTCTGGTGACTAGAGAAATGTTATTTTTAAACTTCATGATTATGTTTTGCTTTATTAAGTGTGAATGAGTCGAAGGGAAAAAATGAAAAAAACAACCAACCACTTGCCATGTTTCCTCTCACTCCCCCATTTCCCCTCCTAGAGGAATGAGTAATGAAGGAGGCAGGGAGTCAAATGGCTCCTCATGCTTCTTTACAATGTGTTGATGCTGTTGCTGTGAAATCTTCAATGTTGTGATTTCAAAGAGACAGCTAATAGCTTGCAGAAAGCCTCTGCTTTGGAACAGATTTCTTTTTCTCTATTGAGAGTCATCAGTTTTTTCCTAATGACATAATGCCTGAATATAGCCAAATGCAGGAAAGCCTTATAATAAAAGCCATTTTTAGAAAACTTTCCTGCTGCCACCACCCCCTAAGTCATCATTACGCATAAGCTACCACCTCCTATGAATCAGCCAACAAATTAACCTAGTGGGGCAGCAAATCACTGTCTTGCCTGCCTTTTTGCCCATCAGCGCACCAGAGATACGTTTGTGATGAGAGGCCCTTGGTTATCTTTGACAAACCTGGCCGGAGGATAGAACTGTGTGGATCATGGGAGGTGGAGTTGTGGCCTCTCTGACTGGGCCTGAATATTGAAAAACTAAATAAAAAAAAAATAAGGTTACTGCATATCGTCTCCAGCTGCCAGGACATTTTGATGAAAATTAGGTTCTGCTAGGATAAGAAAACCCGAAGGGGCACCTTATCTCCAGAAAACTGGAGCCTAGAGAGAAGCGTCATCTGGTGTCACCACACTGAGGTCTGGAAACTCTTACTCACCTCAGAACATCGGGCCCCATGGATCCCTTCCGAACATGGATTCCCTGAGTCACTAGGCAGCTTTCAGGCTGGTGGTTTGCTTGGCTGAGGATGGATATGGATACGGTTGAAGAGTCCTCAGCAATCTCAGGGTGTCACACAGAACAACCTCTGACTATGTGGTGGGTCAGGAGTGACCATCATTTTGGGCTCTGCTTTCAGCTTACCTCTGGGCCCTTGCTTGAAGCCCGGGCAGCCTTGGCCTCAAGGTGGGAAACTTCCCGTGCTATGAAGCAGTAGTCTTCAACTACGCTGCTTCACCTGTGAAGGGATTTGGGGTCTTTTTTTTTTTTTTTACAATAAATAGTCCCAGTGTGCCAATGCTTCACTTTGAAAAACCTTATTTGAGTGGATCCGGGGTTATCCCTGCAACATCCCTCAGCACTCATTCTCTTGCGTTCCCCCAGGCTTTTTTGTATGTGACAGATAGCTCAAGACAGGGGTGGCTTACAGCTAGCATGCCTGAAGTGGGCATGTGCAAGGGAGGGGGCGTGCATGTGAAAACTGTGTATTACTTTTGTTGTGATGGGGGAAGGCGGGGGGAGTAGGTGCTATGAAATACGTACAGAGAATTGCTTAGCCTGACTATCCCTGGAGCAACTGTGTCACACTGGGCCTTCCAGACAAGTTGTAGCCTGTGAAGCAGCATCGTCAGAGAGCCAGGGTTGGGTGGTAGGAGAAATGGATGCTGGCCTCTCAATTCTGGATTTGACCCCAGCCCCACAGTCTCAGCCTGGAAGAAGCCTCTTGCTCAAGTGGAGAAGGCTGCTCAGTCATCCCTTAGTTCCCCACTCGGGATTTTCACGGCAGGAAATGAGAGTCAAGAGGTCTAGCCTCCCTCTTGGCTCCTGGGTGGCTCTGAAAACACTTATTTCAACTCAGAGTGCTCCAAAGAGAGGGGGAGAGGTCTTGCTGTATGCCACTTTCCACCTATACTCTGATAGCTCTCAAGGTGGCAGACTTCAGTGCTAAAATTTGCTCTGGTGTGCTGTGGTAAGTCGCTTCAGTTGTGTCCGACTCTTTGCAACCCTTTGGACTGTAGCCTGCCAGGCTCCTCTGTCCATAGGATTTTCCTGGCAAGAATACTGGAATGGGTTGCCATACCCTCCACCAGGGGATCTTTCCAACCCAGGAATTGAACCCACATCTCTTATGTCTCCTGCATTGGCAGGCAAGTTCTTTACCACTAGCACCACCCGGGAAGCCCAAAATTTGCTATGTTGTTCAAATTTAATGTTCTTTGAATGGTTCAAACCACGGCCAGGGAGCAGGGCATAGGCCCAGTTACTCGACTTGGCTCAGTCAGCTGGCTGCCTGTGAGCTCTTGGATTTGGCCCCCACAAAGGCATTTGGGCCCAGTGAGAGCATATGGGTGGCCAGAAGGGTCACAGGGAGACCCATAGGTACAAGCCTGTCTCCCCCCACCCCGAGGCAGCAGTGCCATTTCCACAGTTGGCAATATTTGTGTGTGAGTCACCACCAAGGGTGAACTTGGGAGGATCAGTCAATGCTCTCGGGCTTCCTGATGGCTCAGATGGTAAACGACAGTTCTCTTGCTCGGTGGTCAGTAGGAGGCTAGAATGAAGGCCAGTGTAACTAGCCCCACAACTGGGAAATACTGTCCTCCTGGGAGGAAGCTATGCCCACTCTAGATCTTATCAGATGAGGAATCAGTGGTCCTGACAATGTGTTTCACTGGGCTAAGGGGGATGGTCATCTAACCTCCCTAATAGAATGGGTGTCTTAGAAACAGAATAGAATAGTTCAGGCTGGTTGACTCATCAAACACTTTTAAATGGACCAAGAGGAATTTAAGGGACATATGAGGCCATAAAGATAGTGAGCCTGGGCACTCATCCTCTGCGATGGCCCACGCTTTGTGGAGTGTGTCTCTCTCTGAATAAATCCACTTCTTACCTATCACTTTGTCTACAACCCCATAACCCTGGGCCTCTCTTGCCTTCCAAGATAGCCCCCACTCTGTCTACGGAATGTATTTCCTCCCTGGATAAGCCTTCTTTCACTCTAAAAAAAAAGATAGTGAGTGTGGGAACAGACTCCCAAGAGGAGGCTTGGGACTATCCCTTGTTGGAGTTTTCTGAGACAGGGGCATCTGAGGTCTCGGGTGAGTGAGAATTACATGGAATCCCCATAGGAACCCATCCATGTTTCAGCAGCAGTGCTGTCTTTCAAGTCTCCTCCCAGGGCCCACACCTACAAAGTGCCAGCCCCAGGAGGGTAGGGGGTGGGGACTGGAGGGTTTACCTTCTCCCTGCTCTGCTTGACTCTATTCTAGTTGTCAGAGCCACCAGGCTCTCAAGAGCAGCAGCAAGGCGGCCAGAGCCGACCCCACGATTTCCTGCCCTTCATGGTTAAAGCTGAACTGACCTGCCACCCTGGGTGGTGGCAAAGGCTGGCAGCTATAGCGTGGTGTCCTCACTGCTCCTTGGGAAGATTTGGGCATGGGAAGTAGGAACCTGGGCAAGTCCTTTCAGTTGTCTGTACGCCAGTTTTCCAAATCACGAGTGGGGCTTATAATAACTGCCCTGGAAGGCTGTTGTAGAATCAAATGAAATCTGCCTGGGAGCACTCGGAAACGAGATCCTTGCAGAAACTTATCAGAACAGACTTTGATGCCAGTTGGAAATGAGTGTGCCAGGGGAGGTCTCGGAGCCCTCTGAAGCTGCCATGGCGGGGACTGTGTGTTTCAGAGCAGGGAGGGATAAAGTGACGGCAGTTTAAAGAGGAGGGGGAAGCAAGTGACCCTGTCATGCTAACTGAAAATGTCTTTTGGAGATAAAAATAACACACCCAAGGGAATACTGACATTTTTTTTTTAATGCCTTTATTCTCTTCTGGATTTTTTTTTTCTTCTTTTGCTCTTAAGCCCAGAGAAGTACTTCCCACTTCACATACCCTCCTCCTGCATCACTTTCAGCTGAGAGCCCAGGATGTGTGGGAATGCTCCACCACCAGTCCCCTGGTCTAGCCCTCTGTCATGGCTGCCCCTTCGAGTGACTGAAGCTTTGAGGTTTCTGCAGGTGGGGCAGCCTTTTCCTGGAAAGTGTTTGCGGGTTAATTGGAGGCTGCCGGCATGTCTTGGGTCTCTGAGGGGGGATGAATTGTGCCCAATTGAACGCCCGCCCCTTCTGACCTTGAAAGCTGGCTGGCTGAGATCAGAGATGCTTCGGCCTTTAGGCAGGGTTTCCAGGATTTCACGCCTCCCTCCATGGCCCTATTAGAACTGACAAAACATTTCCCACCTCCACCCCTTGCCCACTTTGCATATCCATAGCCTTGTCTTTCTCTCTTTCCTCTGTCCCTTATTTGTGGAGAGTCATAGCAGTGGGATGTGGCAAGACCTGAGATAATCATCGGAGAGCAACTGAGAGTGGGTGAAGGCCCAGCACCTCAGCGGGGTTGGGGGAGTGGTTTAGCAGATGTGCTGGAGCTGAGCTCCCAATTGACACCTGTGTTCTTCCACTCTGAAGAACATTCTTGGCGTTCAGGGCTAGAGGAGAACAGAAAGGAAGTATTGACTGTGAGGTCAGATTTAAACTGCCTCTTACAATTTGGCCTTGCCTGGCCAGTTCACCTGTTCACTCTAAACCCCTGGATTTAGAGTGCTCCCCTGATCTGCTGCTCGAACCCCCAAAGGGAGTGGCAGACCAGCAGGGGTGGGCTTTGAAATCAGAGAGACATGTATTCCACTCCTAGCTCTGCCGGGCTAGGCTCTGAGCTTTTTCAATGTTGTATTCTTCTTAATGCCTGGCACACAGCAGGACGTCAGTTCAGTTCAGTTGAGTTCAGTTGCTCAGTCATGTCCGACTCTTTGTGACCCCATGAACCGCAGCACGCCAGGCCTCCCTGTCCATCACCAACTCCCAGAGTTTACCCAAACTCATGTCCATTGAGTCGGTGATGCCATCCAATCATCTCATCCTTTGTCATCCCCTTCTCCTCTGCCCTCAGTCTTTCCCAGCATCAGGGTCTTTTCAAATGAGTCAGCTCTTCACATCAGGTGGCCCAAAGTATTGCAGTTTCAGCTTCAACATCAGTCCTTCCAATGAACACCCAGGACTGATCTCCTTTAGGACTGGTTGGAACCCCTTGCAGTCCAAGGGACTCTCAAGAGTCTTCTCCAACACCACAGTTCAAAAGCATCAATTCTTCAGCGCTCAGCTTTCTTTATAGTCCAACTCTCACATCCATACATGACCATTGGAAAAACCATAGCCTTGACTAGATGGACCTTTGTGGACAAAGTAATGTCTCTGCTTTTTAATGTGCTGTCTGGGTTGGTCATAACTTTCCTACCATGGAGTAAGCATCTTTTAATTTCACCATCTGCAGTGATTTTGGAGACCAAAAAAATAAAGTCAGCCACTATTTCCCAGTCTATTTGCCATGAAGTGATGGGACCAGATGCCATGATCTTAGTTTTCTGAATGTTGAGCTTTAAGCCAACTTTTTCACTCTCCTCACTCACTTTCATCAAGAGGCTCTTTAGTTCTTCACTTTCTGCCATAAGGGTGGTGTCATCTGCATATCTGAGGTTATTGATATTTCTCCTGGCAGTCTTGATTCCAGCTTGTGCTTCCTCCAGCCCAGCGTTTCTCATGATGTACTCTGCATATAAGTTAAATAAGCAGGGTGACAATATACAGCCTTGACGTACTCCTTTTCCTATTTGGAACCAGTCTGTTGTTTCATGTCCAGTTCTAATTGTTGCTTCCTGGCCTGCATACAGGTTTCTCAAGAGGCAAGTTGGGTGTTCTGGTATTCCCATCTCTTTCAGAATTTTCCAGTTTATTGTGATCCACACAGTCAAAGGCTTTGGCATAGGCAGTAAAGCAGAAATAGATGTTTTTCTGGAACTCTCTTGCTTTTTTGACAATCCAGCAGATATTGGCAATTTGATCTTTGGTTCCTCTGCCTTTTCTAAAACGAGCTTGAACATCTGGAAGTTCACGGTTCACGTATTGTTGAAACCTGGCTTGGAGAATTTTGAGCATTACTTTACTAGTGTATGAGATGAGTGCAATTGTGCGGTAGTTTGGGCATTCTTTGGCATTGCCTTTCTTTGAGATCAGAATGAAAACTGACCCTTTCCAGTCCTGTGGCCACTGCTGAGTTTTCCAAATTTGCTGGCATATTGAGTGCAGCACTTTCACAGCATCATCTTTCAGGATTTGAAGTAGCTCGACTGGAATTCCATCACCTCCACTAGCTTTGTTTGTGGTGATGCTTCCTAAGGCCCACTTGACTTCACATTCCAGGATGTCTGGCTCTAGGTGAGTGTGAGTGATCACACCATTGTGATTATCTGGGTCGTGAAGCTCTTTTTTGTACAGTTCTTCTGTGTATTCTTGCCACCTCTTCTTAATATCTTCTGCTTCTGTTAGGTCGATACCATTTGTGTCCTTTATTGAGCCCATCTTTGCATGAAATGTTCCCTTGGTGTATCTAATTTCTTGAAGAGATCTCTAGTCTTTCCCATTCTATTGTTTTCCTCTATTTCTTTGCATTGATCACTGAGGAAGGCTTTCTTATCTCTCCTTGCTATTCTTTGGAACTCTGCATTCAAATGGATATATCTTTCCTTTTCTCCTTCGCTTTTTGCTTCTCTGCTTTTCACAGCAATTTTTGCATTTCTTTTTCTTGGGGATGGTCTTGCTCCCTGTCTCCTGTACAGTGTCACCAACCTCCGTCCATAGTTCATCAGGCACCGTGTCTATCAGATCTAGTCCCTTAAATCTATTTCTCACTTCTACTGTATAGTCATAAGGGATTTGATTTAGGTCATACCTGAATGGTCTAGTGGTTTTCCCTTCTTTCTTCAATTTAAGTCTGAATTTGGCAATAAGGAGGTCATGATCTGAGCCACAGTCAGCTCCCAGTCTTGTTTTTCCTGACTGTGTAGAGCTTCTCCACCTTTGGCTGCAAAGAATATAATCAATCTGATTTTTGCATTGACTATCTGGTGATGTCCATGTGTAGGGTCTTCTCTTGTGTTGTTGGAAGAGGGTGTTCACTATGACCAGTGTGTTCTCTTGGCAGAACTCTATTAGCCTTTGCCCTGCTTCATTCCATACTCCAAGGCCAAATTTGCCTGTTACTCCAGGTGTTTCTTGACTTCCTACTTTTTGCATTCCAGTCCCCTATAATGAAAAGGACATCTTTTGGGGGTGTTAGTTCTAGAAGGTCTTGTAGGTCTTCATAGAATAGAACCATTCCACTTCAGCTTCTTCAGCGTTACTGGTTGGGGCATAGACTTGGATTACTGTGATATTGAATGGTTTGCCTTGGAAACGAACAGAGATCATTCTGTTGTTTTTGAGATTGCATCTAAGTACTGCATTTCAGACTCTTTTGTTGACTATCAAGTGGGTCAAAATATCTGAGATCAAGGCCTGTTTGTCCAAGCAGGCTAAGAAAGCTTGTTTCAGTGGACTTTTTGCTTCTCTGTAAAGCCCTTCTGAGTAAAGCTCTACCTGGCTTGTAAACAGTATTTAATCAGTGGTTCCATTTGGCCAGTGGTGACTCAGCACTTCACGTGGAATGGAGCATTGTGAGCGTGTCCCAGGCCTCACAGTATGATTGGGGGCGCCTGCCTCTTCTCTGATGCATGAAAGCAGCCTCATCAGCTGGGCCTTGTGCCTTATTATCCCTCTCTATCTCAAGCACCAAGCCATACACCCCATTTGTACTTTTCTTTCCCCTGCTATTCCCATGGCTATTCAAGGAGTATTTATTAAGCACCTACTGTGTGCGGGGTGCCAGACTGTACACTTGAGCCCTTGGGCATATTCTGTCTTCTGTGATTTCAGGTATGGAATTCAGTCTTCGCTAACCAGATCGTAAGCTCCCAGAGGGTAAGGGAGTGAATTTTCTACTCCCTTTGTTTCCCTTTAAAGCCCCTAAAACAGAACTCAGCTCAGTGATGGGCACGTGGGGACTTGACTTCTAGGCTCGAGAGTTCAGGACAAGCTCTTGCTCCAGGATAGTATGAGACCAGGTGCGTCCACCTCAGTCAGCAGTGTGGTTTCCGTGCGTGTCTATTCTTTGGGCTCTCATACTCTGGGGAAAGGGAGCAGTGGTTCCAGCCCCCTCCATTCTCCTTTACTCTCTCTCCACACATAGCCCTCTGTGTCCCACTCACCTGCCTTCCGAAGGGGCTTCGCCTCAGCAACCATGAAGACTGAATAGCTGGCTAATCTGTGTATCTGCTTATTATTCTGCTTATTTTCTGTCTTTGTTCCCTACGCACTCGGCCATATCCTGGTTACCTTCTATTGTGAATTTCTGAACATGCAAAGCTTGGAGTAGGCCTCTTCTCCCTACACAGCCTGGGAGCTTATGAAATGCCTCCTGATGGTGGCGGCAGTGAGGGACACTGCGGCGGGGGTGCCGAGGCCCTCGCGATGAGCAGCAGCGGGACTGGGGTCACTCAGTGCCTTTACCCAGAATTCTCAGCTTTTGTCTGCCTCCTGTTGCAGGCCCACCTGCCATTTGCTGTCATTGGCAGCACAGAAGAACTAAAGATAGGTAACAAGATGATGAAAGCTCGGCAGTACCCCTGGGGCACTGTGCAAGGTGAGTGAATCTCCCGGAGAGGGGCTACACTCAGCAGTCCCCTTCTATCTGTCCCTTTGCTTGTCCCCAGTTTCTACTCATTCATCTTGGGCCTCAGGCATCTCTAGGGGTCACCAGCAGGCAAACTTTGGCTTCATACCTGGATTCTCTGCACTGAGCAAGCTCTCTGTCTCCAATGGAGAAAGCATTCCTAAAACAAAAATAAATATACTTGCAGTAAGGTAGGACAAAGAGTGTGAGAAAGCAGGTGTACCACTTGAGTGTACAAGACGTACAAGAATGTCCACAACAGTGTTGTTCATGATAGCAAATAGGTAGAAACAACCCAGAGCCATTAAAAATAGATTGGGTGAGTTGCAGAATGTTCAAATAATGCAATATTATACAACAGTGAAGATGGATGGACTGTACATCTACAGCAATGCATCTCACAAACAGCACATTGAGCTAAGTAAATCATAGACAGATATAAGCTGTATGATTCCATTTATATGGAATCCAAAAGTAAGACAAAACTGAACTTTAGGAATTCATGCGTAAATGGTATAACTATAAAGAGAAACGAAGGAAGGATAAACCCCCAAGTCAGGATGGTGGTTAAGTCTTGTGGCAGGGAAGGAGAGGCATGAATGTGATCAGGAAGGGACACAAAGGGGGATTTCCCTGGTGGTCCAGTGGTTAAGACCCCGCCTTCCAAAGCAGGGGATGCAGGTCCAATCTAAGATCAAACCAAGATCCTGCAGTGTGGCCAAAGTTTACCAAAAAAAAAGGAAAGGATGTCTAGGGAGTTGGTAATGTTTCACCTGGGCCATAGATACAGTGGTGTCCTTTTTTTTTTTTTTGATCCTTTAAACTGTACATTTCAAGCACTCTTTTGTTTGTATGATTACTTTGCAATTTAAAAACAAACTATTGCCTATAGGCTTGAGACAATTCCTTTTGCAGTCTGCAGTAAGGTACCCTTGGTACTAGTCAGGGTTACTATACGTGAGAGGGTGGTTGGTTTACCATAAACTCATCCCGTGTCCAGACACCGCCCCCCACGGCCCCCACGACCTTCTCCCAGACCTGTGAAACAGAATCTGGGGTAACTGTGCCTGTTCATCTCAGATGCCACTGTCCCAATGTGGTCAGGCCAGACACCCCCATTCCAGCAAGGTGGAACCGCGCCCAGAGACACTCTGTCCTGGTCACCATTGCTGCCATCAGGCCATTATTCACCTTTTGAAAACACCTGTTTTGAAGCATCTACCATCCAAATGGGCCACACTCGTGGCTCACATCCCTCCTTGTCACAACCATCTAGCCATGTCCTAGTTCTACACTCTTATTCTGTGGATTTTGATACCTGGTCATAGGTTTTGCCTCTCCTTTAGATGACCTGGATTGGAATCCTAACCCTGCGACTTCTAGCTGTAACATTGCCTAACCTCAGTGAGACCCTGCAAGGATGAGTCCCTTATCTGCCTGCTGAATTCCTAGTCTTCCTTCACGAGTCATCCTAGGGGTCTGTCCCCTTTTTAGTAAAGTCTTCATGCTCCCTGAAGTTCTCAGGACTCCCTTTTCTGGGGTCCTGTGATTTGCATTGTGTTACATTTGTGTGTTTGCATCTGTTCTTCCATTAAACTGGAAGCTCCTATGGGCAAGACCCCATGTGTTTGAATTCCCAGTGCCTCATACTATCCTGGGAACAAAGATTCTGCAAGTACTTATCAGACAGATGGCTGAATGTCCATTTGCCATTGTCCTAAAAGTCGTGTGAAGCAAACATTCCTGTGAGTGTCTGATGGGTAAATTTGAGTTGAATCTAAATGTCTACCAGATGTCTTCTTAGATACTTTTATGGTATTGCTGTTTTCCATTACTGTCACTCTTATAATTTTTCATCTGCCTTTTTAGTACAAAAGCCAACTAGAAGGCAACATCTCAAGCTCTATATACACAGGTTAAAAGGTGATGTCACCGTTAGACATTTCACCTCTCGTTTTGTCCATTTCTGCTTCTTCTGACCTTCCTTTCAATGGACTTTCAATACCTCAACCCCTGCCATGCAGTTGAAAATGAAGCCCACTGTGACTTTGTGAAGCTGCGGGAGATGC
This sequence comes from Bos grunniens, assembly GCF_055505025.1. NCBI lineage: Eukaryota > Metazoa > Chordata > Mammalia > Artiodactyla > Bovidae > Bos > Bos grunniens. Next base: position 142,852,010 of record NC_141194.1, read on the forward strand.
TGATCCGAGTCAACATGGAGGATCTCCGAGAGCAGACCCACAGCCGGCACTATGAGCTGTACCGCCGCTGTAAGCTGGAGGAGATGGGCTTCAAGGACACCGACCCTGACAGCAAACCCTTCAGGTACCTTTCCCACCAGCCCTGCCCAGCTCAACTCAGCCCACCCGGGGGCAGTGGGGAGGCCTTGCCCCGGAGAATTCACAGGGGAGGCGAGACACAGGATCCCAGACCTAGCGCTGGAAGGCTAAGTCACTCACCAGCTCCATTTGCCTGTCCCTTCTCTGCCCTGGCACACCTGCCAGGGGATGCTGTGGCATGGTGGGCTTGGTAAGCCCTGCTGCCGTGCTTATAAGAATGGGGGTGGGGAGGAGGCCAGGGGATGGGCAAGGCCAATGATCTCACTGCCACAGGCATTCGCATAGTAGCTGTGAGCCCTGAGCCTGGGCCTTGTGCCTCAACATGGCAGTTTGTGCTTGCCTGCTGACCCACATTCTTCACTGGGCTCCTGCTGCTCTGTCAGGTTTCCAGTCTGTTCTTTAACCCCCTCCTCATGATCAAAACCAGGTGGGACCAGGCAGCAGTCACCACACACGTGTTGATGAACTTCCAGCTCTTCGTTACTGCCCTTTAGCGTTTGTGTTCAAGTGCAAGGTTTGTTTTGACCACCAGATGTGAATAATCGTTGACACCTCAAATCAGAATCTAAGATGCTTTCAGAAAAGAGGAAAGTTTTTGAAAGCATTGCTTCAAACGCTTTCAAATAACTATGCTGTTGGGAGCTATGTGAATAAGTGTCTGATCTGTATGCATAATATGTGATGTAAGCCTCACGTTGTAAATTACCATGTCACATGTAGTGCCCTGTACTGGAACATTTCAGGAAATGTCAAGCCTTGATAAACAAGTAAAGGGCTTGCTTGTGGGATAAGAAGGCCTGCAAATGGCCTCTCAGATCCCACAAAACCTGTTCACAGCGGAAAGCCAGCCTGGAGGCATAGAATAGCCATTCCTTTGGGGATGTCTGGTTCCGGAGGGGTAAGTTTACTGCCCTTCATGGACAGGGATCGCTGGAGCCCCTGGAGTTGAAGGAAAACGTGTTGGTCTCTCTGATGGGTGTTTCATTAGCTTTCTCCCTTCTACCCTTCAGACTGCTTTAATATGCATCTGTGGAGGAAGAGGTGTCCTCTAGCCCCCTCCTCTCCTCCTCAGCTCCATCCTGACTACCTCTGATTCTCACATCTTTGCCTTCTGCATGCTTTCTCTGCTGGCTCCTTTCCATCTTGTGGGCAGACATTCTTATCCTAAAAACCTCTCCCTCACTCTGCTCCTTGTCACCAGCCTCTGCCCTGTCAAGGAGTTTGGCTGCAATGGGAAGGAGAGAGAATGGTTCTGTATTTACTGGCTTCTGTTCCACCACGCCACTGAGTACAGAGGCCTCTAGGTCAGCAGTCACATATTCCAGTGTGATCTCTGAGCCCCATCTTCTTTTTTTTTTTTAAGAATTTTTTGAATGTGGACCATTTTTAAAGTCTTTATTGAATTTGTTACAATATTATTTCTATTTTATGTTTTGGTTTTTGGCTGTGAGGCATGTGGGATCTTACCTCCCTGATCAGGGATCAGACCCACACCCCCTGCATTGGAAAGCAAAGTCTTAACCACCGGACCACCAGGGAAGTCCCCCATCTTTTTGTTAAAAATCTCAGCACAGCGCTTGATATTCCTTCCCACTGCCTCCTTCCTGAAATTCTCTCTGTGGGTGGCTTTTCTAGCATTGGTCTGTCTGGTTAGAGTCCTCTCTCACACTGTTTTACTTTTTCTCAGCCTCTTTGGCAGATTTGTTTCATTCAACTTCTTCCTTTTTGTGTTCTTTCTGAAGGCTTCTGCTACTCTCACTCTCTTTTCTCTTTGTGGCTGGTTCTTTCTGCTCTCACAGTCCTAAAGAAATAGATCACTCCCAAGTTAAAATGTTACTTTTGAGCTCAAACCCAGTGATCCCACTGCTTACTGGATATTTTCACTTGGCCGTCCGTAGAGGATGTACCTGAAACTCAAGCTGTCTCAAATTTAATTCATCTCTTCCCTCTTAAACATACTCATTCTCCATTCACCTGAATCATCTTTGACTCCTCCCGAGTCCTTGGAGTTCTGCTTCCCTCACTGGTCTCCCTTTCCCTTCCAGCCTTCACATTAAGAGCCCTTCTTTCCTTCTTTCACTGCATCGGGTCTTCATTGTAGCATGCAGGATCTTCACTGTGTCTCAAGGCCTCCTCTCTGGTTGTGATGCACAGGCTCTAGAAAACGCAGCCTTAGTAGTTGCTGCCTATGAACTTAGTTGTCCCAAGGCATGTGGGATCTTAGTTCCCCAACCAGGGATTGAACCCATGTCCCTGCACTGGAAGGCAGATTCTTAACCACTGGACCACCAGGGAGGTCCCAAGATCCCATCATTTCTTACTTTGATTGTCGGAAAGTCTGTCCTTCATGCAATGCCCAGAGTGGTCTTTCCCATTTTCAAATTGGATCAAGTCAGCCCTGCTTAAAACGCCCAAGTCTTAACATGGCAGCCAACGCCTGCTGTCTCCTGCCACTCTCAGGAACCTTATCTTCCACTACCCCAGCCACATGGGGCCATGCCTGACACCCCAGGTATATGCCATTCCTTCTCCACATGTTCCTTTCCACAGGGTACCCTCTTCAGAGCACCCGCCCTCTTCTTCTTTACCAGGCTAACGCCTATTTCTATAAAACTAAATCCAGCCGGGGAGTGGATGTGGGCAGGGAGACATAACCTAGGCATCTCCCACTGACTGTGAGTTCCTTGATGGCAGGCACAGTGGCTATTGGCTCCAGGTATTGAGTGACTAGCATAGTATCACTTAATTCTGTGTCCAGCATGTGGTAGAATTTCATCAAGTGTTTGTTGAACTCATTCATTAATGTAGTCAGTTTCAGAGCCAGGACCTGGCGGCATAGTGCAGATGGAAGGACCTAGATTATGAGAGGAAACCCAGCATCCGGTCCCAGCTCTGCCTCTAACTTGCTGTGTGATCTTGAGCGAGTCACCTCACTTCTCTGGGCCTTATCTGTAGAATCAGGGTATAGAAGCAGGTGTTCCAAGTCACTCCAAGTTCAAAGCCAGGTGCCCACAGCTCTGTGCTTCTGCTTTTGCACGTCTCCAAGAACTGAGGAAAGGAGGGTGGGGGAACCCAGGGAGGATCATTGGGGCTGTTTTTCATTGAACAAGAGCCATTCCAAAGGCAGGGGAATTAACCTGACCGTGTTCGCAGTTTACAGGAGACATATGAGGCCAAAAGGAACGAGTTCCTAGGGGAGCTCCAGAAAAAAGAAGAGGAGATGAGACAGATGTTTGTGCAGAGAGTCAAAGAGAAAGAAGCTGAACTTAAAGAGGCAGAGAAAGAGGTAAAATGTGGGTTGGCATGCTAGGTGGGAAGGAAAAGGAGGCTGAACTTAGGCAAGACAAGGATTTCTGCCCCAAGAGAGCAGCTGGGGGAACCTTGGGGCCTCAGGCAGGAATGGGACACAGCATCTGTAGCCCTGCCTTGGTCGGCACAGAGAGGCTGTGAGATCTGTGTCTTTTCCATCCCTCAGTCCCCAAGGCCAGGATATTTTCTCACTCTTTGTTATTTAATTCTCTAGACCCCCACTGTCCCATATAGTAGCTATTTAAATGAACTGAAATTAAATAAAGTTTAAAACTCTATTTATCATTTGCATTCACCATATTTTAAATGTTCAGTCTTCATGCAACTCGGGGCTATGAGATATTGAACATTTCCATCACCACAGAAAGTTCTATTGGGCAGTGCCACTCAACACTCGGGACCTGACATTGCCCCTCGAGGTCGGGGGAGGCTGATTTTTGTGCCCCCCTTTCTGGGAGTTCATAGCTCAGACGGGACAGTTGATCACTTTCTTGGCGGTCCTGCCCCATCCTGCCTGCTCTGATGGCCATGGGGAAAGATGGTCCCAGGGAGTCCTGGGTACCGTGTTGAATCTTAAGCCAGTGACAGCTGGTGTGTTTCCCCACCCACTTGAGTATTCCGTTCCACTTTATGCTACTGCTAAAGAACATCTGTGCAGCTCTAGTGAGTTTTTAACTAAGGCTTGATGGTCTATCTGGACTTTACTTAAGCCATGACTAATAGACTGCAGTTAGCCCTCACACCATTGCCTTGCCTCCAAGGTCCCACTACTGATTCCCCTACTGCTGCCAGATTAATTGGCCTCAACCACAGTTTTGGTCATGTCAGCAACTGCTTCAGCTCTCTAGGCCTTGAAACCCATAAAGAAAGGAGCACTTAATTACTTCCCAAGTCTCTTCCTCTTTTAATCTGCCAAGACTCTCCAGTGTTATTGCCAAAGCCCGTGGCAAGAGTATTGACTTCATTTCAGTTTCACTTTTCAAAAGAAAAATATCACCCCGTACTTTTAGGAAGAGAGGGAAGGTGATCCTTTGAATGAATGAAAGGCCAGTAAGCAAAAGCCAGGTGGACACCACTGATCAGCAGAGCTTCTACCAGCAGCCTACCCTGAGTGACTAGCGGAAGCTGGCTGACCCAACAAGTCTGTCATCCACCACCCCTTACTTGGTGACAGGCCCAGATACCTATAGGACACCCAGCCTCCTCCACGGTGTGCTGTGAGGGCTGTAGAACCCTCCATTCCTTCCTGAACCCTCAAAAGATACTGAAATGATGCTTGAGCTGCTCTTACTACTCAGTATAGTTATCACATTCCAGTTTGTTAGTCACCTTCACCCCCAGTGTGTGTGTGCTCAGCCACTCAGTTGTGTCCAACTCTTTTGTGACCCCATGGACTGTAGCCCACCAGGCTCCTCTGTCCACGGGATTCTCCAGGCAAGCATATTGGAGTGATTGTCATTTCCTACTCCAGGGGATCTTCCTGACCCAGGGATCCAACCTGCACTCCACTCCATTATTCTTGCCTAAAAAAATCCCAAGGACAGAAGACGGGCCACAGTCCATGGGGGTGTAAAGAGTCAGATACGACTGAGCATGCATGCACACACACCCTTAATTCCCCTGATCCACTTATCACGGTAACATGCTAGAACATTGTTGCTCTTCTCCTTTGGGTTTCTGACTCTAATCAGGGCTAGTTGAGCCTCCCCTTGATCAAAGCTGAGGTTTCCACATTCATTTCATTTTCTAAAGTTCTTTTCTTTCCTTCCACATCCACGGACAAGTGTTTTCTTTGACCAGCTTCAGCACTGTCGAAGTTTTCTCTGCAATCTCCAATGAGCCTCCCTGGTTGGAGAGGCTAAGAAAAGGCACAGGCCCCTTTCCTATTGAGAGATCTCATTATATGATCATCTAAAGAATGCGTTGACCTTGGGCAAATTCCTTAACTTCTCATACCTTCTGTTTCCTCATAAAATGCAGATAATAACAGAACCTGCCTCATAGGGTTGTTGTGATGATTAAATGAGTTAATACATATAAAATGCTTAGAAAAGCCAGTATCTGGCCTACAATAAGCACTCAATACATGTTCTACATTATAACTGATGTTATTATTTTTCATATGTAGTAACTATGGGCACTCCTTTAAATAAAATGCTTGATAAGACAGAATGCATGGTTCCCTGACCATATTCAGGAGCAGAAATGTGGAGATAAAATGGCAGAAGAGAACCATTCAGAACATGATGCCCTTTGGTGACATTATAGCTGTCCCTGGCAGAAATGTCTCCTTGGATCCCAGGGTCCTTCATGGTCACGAGCCCACCCATCCCCACCCCACCCCCACTCCATCCCCCCACCTCCCCCCGCCCGACCCGCACTCTGCTCAGCTGAGCTCTGCTCTCCCCAAACCCCCTGTGCTTCCCTGCCAGCTGCATGAGAAGTTTGACCGTCTGAAGAAACTACACCAGGACGAGAAGAAGAAGCTGGAGGATAAGAAGAAATCCCTGGATGACGAAGTGAACGCTTTCAAACAGAGGAAGACGGCGGCTGAGCTGCTTCAGTCCCAGGGCTCCCAGGCTGGAGGCTCACAGACTCTGAAAAGAGACAAAGAGAAGAAAAAGTAAGTGGCAGGCTGCTCTGGGGTGAGGGCCTCTTTCTGCTCCTGTTCATCCCCTCAGGCCGGTGATAGAGGCCAGCTGTGGGCTGATAGGCTCCTTTGGGCCCCTGGACCTGGTCTCGGTGTCCCCACAGGCCCCACAGATTCCCTACATCTGGGGAGCTGAGAGGAGGCGAGGGCTGTATGTGGCCTCAGAGGACCAGCCCCTCTGCTCCGCCCACTTGGTAAAGTCCTGCCAACTCAAGGCAGGAGGAGAGGGAGGGAAAAGGGAGGAAAAGCAAAAGGCAAGTGAGAAAGTAGAAAGAAGAAAGGCGGAAGCGATGAGAACCTGCAAAGTTACAAGAAAGAGATGAACAAAAAGAAGGGCAGAGAGAGGATAGCAGAAGCCTCTGGGTCTCCTCTCCCTCCGGGAGGTGGGAGCTGGAAGGACTCCCAGGCCAGCTTGCTCATCCTATGCCTGAGGTGGTTCAGCCCTGGAGCCCCCCTCACCCCCCTCAGTTCTAAGGGCTGTGCCTAACAGAGTTTAAGCACTGCCACTGAAGGCTGCAGCCCGGTCCTGATTTCTCACCCTTTCCTGTCCCTCCCTCTTGGGTGCTTAGTTGTCCCCAGCCTGGGGTGCTGGGAACTTGGCTGGGAACTTGAATCCTCAGATGCTAATATCCTCTGCAGGCCCACCCTCCACTGGGGAACGACTGCACCGTCCGTCTGTCTCCCCTGGGGTTTGGCGACACAGGACGTATGGGCTCCTGGTTACCATTGGGTCAAGAATGCTGACCCAAGCCCTGGCCTCGCTTGCTGGGGTTACCTATTCCTCATCCCAGAACCAGAGAAGAGAAAAACATTTCCGACGGGACTTGTACAACAGCAGGAAAACATGTAGTGGTCCCTTGCACTCTAGCTGTTTGGGCAGTGTGACCGGAGGAGCCAAACTGAAGTGGTCTGAGGCTCTACAACATGGCCATCATCAGTGCCTTCTGTTCTTAGCCACTTTTTGCTGGACTCCATTGCTAGTTACTGGCCAGAAGGAGGAAACATCTTCCTTTCTTCTGTCCCCTGGCTCATCACTTAGGAATAAAACAGTACCACATTTCACCAAGAATAAAATGCAACAGTAAAATATCTTAACTTTGAAGGCACTAAGTTTTGCCATCTGATCATTCTTTTTTCAAAAGTGTCATTTGGGCATTTTCACCAATTTGTTCAGAGATTTTTGTCACGGAGTCACAACACTGTATGTCAGAGTCACTGATGATCTCTCTTTTTTTTTTTTGGTATTACATGATAAAATTCAACTACCCTGAACAAAGCCTCTTTGGACACACTCTATATTAACTGACCTGTGATGGTGTGTTAGTTGTAGCAGCAGGAATGGATTCCTATTTTTAAGATCAGAAAAGTCTAAATTAGTCTTCCAGCTCTAACCTGCTGCCTTCACAGTCCCAAGGTGTTTGTTAACAGGATCCCTGGGGCAGTTTCACAGCCTGCTGGCTGGAATTAGGAGATTCATTTGTTGGGACCCCACTGACACTCAACTATATAAATAGTCCCCATTGAGCTGTTCGGTGGAAGTTCTTCCCAGACCAGGCTTTCTCCTAGTTGCCTCCAATTGACTGACCACCACCCCCACCCCTAGCCGAAGACCCCACATAAGGAGACATGTCTCTCCAGTCTTCTAGGAATATTTGGAGCTGGTGATGGCACCCGTTTCCAGTTTTGAGATGAGTGAAAACCTCACTCACACCAGGCACATCCTATTAACAAGAGAGCCTGACAAAACAGCCTACTGTCCTCTATACTTTCAGATATATGTGTCTGCTGGTCTGGGCTTCTTACGTAATTCCCTGAACAGTTGCCTAACCTCCGGAAGACCTGTCTTTAGCCCAGTGTCACTCTGGTCCCATGGTGATGATGGGGGCGGGGGTGGGTGAAGGGCGAAAGTGGGGGTAGAAGCATTTCTTCTGGAGAGACGGTGGTTGGATCTAATAGAGTCACCTACTGAGAATTTTCTTTGGCTGCCCTTAAAGAAGTTAAGAAAGAGTACTGTTGTTTCAGGGGATCCCTACCAGCCCACCCTCCCACCTTCCCCTCCCCACTCCTCCTAATCTCCTTTGACCTCTAACTCTTCATTATTTGCATCAATTCATAATATTTGATTTCTCCCCAAGCTCACTCCATCTTCATCAGCTCTTACTGTTTTACAGTTAACTCTGCTGTTTGCTGCATGCTGCATGATACCCAGGGCCCTGGTAAGCTTTATTAACTCTAAATAGAACTGGCAGTGGCTTCTAGAACACACATACCTAATATCAAAGAAGCTGCCTCATTGTTCTAGCCGGGTTTCTCTTGTGACTTATAATATTAAGAAATAGTCTAGTTTGATTCCAAGTGTACATGTGCAATATTTGCCTTCCTGATTAAAAGTGGGGTGTTTTCCGACTTTTCTACCTAGCCTAGGTGGAACCTGTGATAGGTATTTGAGGTTTCCATTTTAGCCACTTTTTTTTCTTAAGGAGACTTCATCATTACTTTCAAAATGAACTAAACTGTAGTGATGAGGGGAACTGTTGGATTCACAAGCCCTGTCCTGCAATGTCACAGTCAGCTTTGAGCCCCAGGTTTGGGAAGGTTTCAAGTCAATGGAAACTTGTTTCTCTGTTTCCCTCTGGTGGCTGTTTCTTATCTGAGGGGTTCAAATTTTCTAATTTCATTTGGCTATGTAATCTCCCAAAACCATAATAAAAGGGGAAGAAAGGGAAGAGTTAGATATTAGAGAGAATTCCTTATACTCTTATCTACAAGTACCGACTTCATGAACACCTCTGATAAGGAGCTAAGCAGGTAAGATGCATTCCTGAGGGCGAGGTGTTATGTCAACAGGAGTAAATAAAGCAGCCCCTGGCATTGCATAGTTTATAGGTTGATGACAGCAGTGATTAAGCTTCCATCTATTTTACTAAACTTAGGTAGTGAGTGGAGAGGAACACAAATATTTTCAATCTAACATAATTAGGCGTATTGCCATTTAAAACTTTGCCATAGAAACTTTCAAACAGGAACAAAAGAAGAGAGGATAATACAGTGGAGCCCCATGTACCCAACCCCCAGCCCCCAAACAACTGTCAACATAAGCCAGTCCTGTCTCATTTATTGCCCCCAAATTGGCTGGATTATTGTAAAGCAAAACGCATCTCATTTCATCTGTCACTACTTCAGCATGGATCTCCAAGAGCTAATGACTCTTGAAAAAAATAACCACAATGCCACCATTATCACACCTCCAAATTTAACAATTCATTCACATAAAATTTCTAGCCAGGGTTCAGAATACCCTGGTTGTCTCATAAATGCCTTTTACATTTGGTTTGTTTGGATCGGGGAATATACAATATTGAGAAGAGTTCTCCACACTCACCATGGAGTTTATGATTTAAATGGAGAACCTGCTGTTAGTCACCAAAATAATTGCTGCAGCTACTGCACCGGGGACTTTGGGCAGCTGGCAAAACATCCTACTTTGAAGCAAATCCCGAAGAGGAAGTCCATAGAGGCTTCTGAAACATAAGGCCTATGAAATTGGGCCAAAGGAAACAACCCTAAAAGAACAATGAAATGATTTCTTGTCTGGCTTAAAGGCAAGACTTGGAGCCCTGTGCATTGACTTGAATGAAACCTAGGAAGACACAGTTCTGGAGTGTATGTCCATGGCTGCAGTCCTAGTGCCCAGCAGAGTGGCTGATGCTCGGTTCACGTGTATTTCCTCGGTTCCCCTATTTTCAAGGAGGAAAATAGGAAAGATGCATCCTGCTCAGTTAGCTTTCAGTTCATGAAACCCAGATTAACGTGGTTTGACACAGTTTGGTTCGGCTTTCCCCGAGTAAATCATTGGTAGTGGCCATTACTAAAAGGAATTTTTTCAAAACTATAATTAAAGCCAGACTTAACGAGCAAGAGTCAATTGGCAAACAGTGGGAACAGCCAACTCCGACCCTAAGCAGGTTGGCTTTTTCTGGCATGCTTCTCCCCAGCAGACCACAAGAGCAGTTCCAAACCAAATAGAGATTGCCGTCTGTAGCCATCTGTAGTTGTAACAAAACACTTCCTCTGTGACCCACACACAGTTGTAGGTACTCTGGCAAGGGGACAGAGTATGATGTATGGGCAGTTCGCCTAGCAAAATATTTCAGCCTTCCCAGGCCGCCCAGGACATAAGCCCTTGCAGTGTTCTATAGGTTTCTTTTCCCCTGGGAAGTAGACAAGGAAGAACAAGAGAGCTGAGCTTTCGTAGGACCTTTTAATACTATTCAAAGTGTTTTTCCTCACGCTATCTTATTTTCACATTATGACAGTCCTGTGAGGCAGAGGAGGAAGGTGCTGATCTTCAGTTCACAAGATGAACAAATGGAGGCATGGGGTTAAGGGACTTACCAAGGCTGACACAGGGAGTTATTGGCAGAACTGGAATGAGAACACAAAACTAGTTTTGGTATAAACTGCCATCCTCATGCGTGTGTGTGTGTGTGTGTGTTTGTATTCACTCTGAGGAAGCGACTGTACAGATAGACTCAGCTTATGCTTTTAACTATCCCTCCCCAATATCTTTAATGAGAGAAATGTGTTCAGGTAAAAAAAATAAAACAAGGGGCTTGGGTCCACAGGCAAGGAGTTCTCAGGGACACTGTGGTGTGAAGGAGAGTCACAATCAAGCAACCCAGGGATCTGGGCTCTGCTCCTGTAGGTTGTGACTCTTTGTGACCTTGGGCAAGTCAGTTGGCCTCGCAGTGGTTCTCAGCATCCTCATAAGTCAAATGAGGAAATTGTCCCCATTTATGTCACAAGGGTGAAGTTTGAACGGGAGAAAGTTCAAAGTGCAGAGTGAACACAAACCAGTAATGGATTTCCATTGTTCAGGTTTCCAGGTGACTGTGGTTAGACCCTGGTGCAGAGGCCAGTCACCACCCCCAGATACTTCTCAGACAGATCTTGCCCCGGGGGACCAGTTAGTGGACCGGGGCTCTTCAAAGGTGAAACCTCTACCCCCTCGGCATTCGCTGTGGGGTGAGGCCATCACTGGTTGAGAGCCTGGCACTCTGTGCTGTGGCCTGAGCCACTTGGAGATTTGCTGAAGGTGTTCCTGTACAAGGTGTCAGGGTCGGGCGCCCTAGTCAGGACCTAGTCATTAAGAAGAGAGAAAAAGGATTCTTGTGGCTCTTGATTATTTTACTAGCCGATGCCATGACAGTCGCCACTCAGAGGTGTGTGGGGGTGAATGAGAGAGAAAGCATGTTCCCAGAAGCCAATGCAGTAAGACCTTAAGACCATCTAACATAGCTGTATTCTAATTTATCCATCAGTCATCATGACAATTCTAACCTTTGTTTTGTTTTTTACATTAATCCATCCATTCATTAACCCAACTTCTCTTTTCATTTTCAGTTTGGGTTTCCTGTAGACGCCCTTTTCCTGCGCAACAGAGCTGGGCCTCCCTTTCTCTAATTCCCCCTTAACACGTCTGTGGGGCACACAACCCGTGCCCTCCCCTTTCTTCCTGCCAAGGTTTATAGAAGCCCGAGAGTCTGAGGACTGAGTCTGGCCTCTGGGCAAGAAGCCAGCAGTCACGTGGTTTAAAGCTGCATCCTGCATCCCAGTGCCCCTCCCAGCGCCCCCCGCCGGCCACTCCCCGCCCCATCTTTGACTGTAACACGTGCAGGGGCTCTGCCTGCTCCACGGCACCACCGGCTTCCCTGTTCCAATTCCGAATGCTGTTTGTTCCCCCGAGGTATTTGCATCCAGCCTGGCTGGGTGAGCACCAGTCAGCAGGGCTTTCCCCCTTAGTCCGCAGTCACTTGGCTTCCCCAACCACCACTAAGCCCCTGACAGGAACCACAGCCTCTCCTCAGAGGGTTCCAGAAGGAGATCCTTCGGTCAGCCCAGCCCTTTCCAGTTTTGATTCACTCAAAAGTGACTGCACTCAAACTCTGTTAAGAACCTGGAATGAGTTTATTTGCACCCAGCCCTTCCCAGACAAGACAACTGCTGAAGAAAATAGCGTAAATGTCCCTCTCTGTAATTCTAAGTACCCTACAGATGCAGGAGGGAGAATAAACCTGAATATTAGTACCAGCGTAGTGTCTTATGGAATTGTTATGAGGTGTCTTGCATCTCCTCTGTAATTTCCCTGAGGATGCCACACCATCCCAACAAGGCAGGGTCAGTAGCAGGTGTAAGCATCCTGTGTCGTAAACTGCCAGACTGAGTGGTTCAAGAATCAGTGTTTTTACTTTGGCTTTGAGGAATCTTCCAGTCTATTTATTTGGTGAATTTGATGATGATGAGTTTCAATCTGTATTTTGCATGTGTCTCCTAATAAGAAGAGGAGGTGAGACTGTCAGTCGGAGAAGAGAAAAGAGATGTTGTACCTTGGAAGGTCCCTAACTTTGCCTCTAAGGATTTGATATTTGAAAACTTCTAGCCCGGATTTGTATAATGGGGCCTCTCTGATAGTGGCTTTGGGAACCCCTTTGAAGTTGAGAGCCCTCTCTTGTCAGGGCCACGAGGCACACTGGACTTTGGTGTTAGACCAGTGAGAAAGGGAGAGCTGGCGGTGACTGGCAATGATCCGTGGCTAACACGCCGTTTCTCTACCCTTCCTTTGCAGTAATCCATGGCTGTGTACTGAATAGTATTCCCCGCTACAGCTGGACTGGACTCCACTTAGCCTTTTAAGCCAAGGTTCCTATTGTAACTGACAGTTTTCCTTTGGGGTGCCAGGCAGCCGGGTCCCCGGCCCCTGCCATGTTCTTCCACTTCAAGCCCCACCTCTTCTTTCTATTTCTGCCTCACAGTCCCACTGGCATTGACCATGACCTTCTTTTTTATTTTTTGGTCACTTGCTTTGAAAACACACAATCGAACAAGGCTATGCCAAATTTTCAGACCTTTTTGAAGTATTGAGAATGGGGAGGGGGTGTTCTCTTTTCAATAATAGATAATAACAGGAAGCAAAAAGTAGAAACAACGGAAAGCAAACGAATGCACACACTTTATCTTTTCTTGTTGGCAAAGCAAGAGGGCAGTTTTGAGATGTATTGTTTGGTGAGTCACTGATTGGTGAGTGGCCAGAAGCAAGTATGAATGAAGGTGATGCTGCCAAAGCAGAAGCTAGTTTCTTGAGAAAATCCAAGTCACACAGTGGAGCATTTTAGGAGACCCTATGCTTGGAGATTTAAAAGCCAAAAAAAAAAAAAAAGCTTGGATCCTCAGCTTGGCTCAGGGAGATGCTAAGTTAAGGCTGTCAAGTCTCCATGGGAAAGGCTTCTTATTTGCAGCCTTATTTGACCAGTTTCACAGCTGCTTCCCAAGAATCCCAAACTTAAACAACTAACGGTCTCCATTCCCCGCCCCCAGTAATTATTTGCATCACAAATAGGAGGTCCCCTCATTTACATTTATTTACAGATTAACTACTTGAGGTTTGAGTGGTTCTGAAAACTTCAAAAGGTATTAGAGCCACCCAGCCTTTGAGAGACCTTCAGAGACTGGGCAGGAATTTTGTATGAAAGGAGATATTTGGGTCCAGAAGACAGGTAGGACGCACTTTTTGTAAGAGGAAATTGAGGCGCAGAGAAATGAAGGGACTTTGCCAGAGGTCCCAGGGCTGTTTCATGGCAAAAGTCAGGCTAAATTCAGTGTCTTCTGAGACCCGATACTTTTCACAAATGGATTCAATCTGTTCATGTTCATTTCTAGAGACAAGTCTTTTGATGTTCAGGAGAAAATGAATAGTTAGCATTAGAGCGCCTTTGAGGTTTTTATCCCATAGAAAAATATTCGAGGATGGGGTGGGCAGGGATGGGCAAAGCAGAGGACTCTAGTCCCACTGCTGAACTGAGTGCTTCTGCTGACGATAAGAGTCATGGACACCTGTTAGCTGCTCAGCTTTCCTGGGAGTCTGGAATGAGGCTTGTGAGTGCGGAAGTTTAACAGGTGCCAGAGATGACCCTTGTCATCAAGGAAGTTTGGTAAACAAAAATCTAACTTGTGCGTGAACATGAGACCTTTATAAAGTCAACCAAGGCTATGTAAAATAATTAAAATGCTTATTTTATCGGGTATCTTGTCTCACTGTAAACAGAAAGATTTTTTTCCTTCTTCAGTGAAAAGATTTTTTACTGGGTATAATTGTTACTATTAAAAAAATTACCCTAATACTCTGTTTACTTCTGGTGAAACAAAACCAGTCATTAGAAATGGTCTCTGTCCCGCCCCACCCTTACCCTAGACTGAAATGGTTTTCCTGAAAAATCCCTACATGTACACACACACACACACGCCTCATTTCTCTTAAGCCAAGAAGTTTGCTTTTCCTAGATGCAGGATAGATCACTTTTGGTTTAGTTTGTTTTTTTTTGTTTGTTTGTTTTAATCATTTGGCATTCACATGTGGCTGTCAATATGCGCTTTTTTTTTAATTATTAAAACAAGAAGCTTGAAACTGGTGTGTGGTGTTCTTAAAACCTTCTCAGCAGATTTTCCAGTGGTGATGGCCCATCATGACCCCATTTCTCACCTGTCTTCTCCATGTATAATCTGTGCTACTTCACACTGCCCACCTCCCTGACCCTGTCTTACTTTGAATGTCTTTTTTCTTTGGCTAATTTCATGTTTTCTTTCTCTTTCCCTCTCCAGCTTTTTTTAATCTTGTCTTCAGCAGCTGCACTAAGTCTAAAGGAGAAGACTACCATTATAGAAGAGTTAGGGTTTCCATATTGTCTCAAACCAGAAACCAACCAATTCCCTCTCCCTCCAAATTGTGTGCTCACGTGCGTACACACACACACACTCTCTCTCAACAAGTGTTCATGTGTCCAGGCAAGAAGCTCTCTTCCAACTTACATGGTATTTTAACTGGAAGTGTCTTGTCCTAACCTAACAAGGCAGGAAAAGATCCGTCCGAGCTGCAGAATGGACCCAATGTAACCTCAGAGAGACAACTGCAGGATGACTCACCCAAGTGTAAGTGACTGAGGCAGGAGACCTCAGCTGTGGGTGTGGAAGTACTGTTCACAAGTTTTTCATTTGAGTTTTCTGTTTTTCCTTTTAAACACCATTTCTCTGGTTCAATGGGTTGATTGTCTACAGCCACTATTAAACATTTCTGAATATGGATGAGGAAGTCAAGCAACATTCATATCTTCTTCAGCATTCACAGACCTTCTGCAGATCCCCTCAGCAAGTGGGGCAAGTCGATCTACTAACATTCAGGTGGAGAAAGGAAAGGAGAGATGGGGGAGTTTAAGCTTAGTGAGAACAAAATTACTCCATTCAGCATTCCAAGGCCAGTTGGGGTTTTGAGAGAGGTTTCTGCTCAATGTGGGACCTGGAGGGAGAGCTTTGATGTTGATAAATCTGCCCCGAATTCATTGGTTTAACTTGGATCGAAATACCATGTGAGTGTGCTCATCCCCATATAGCCCTACGACCATTGCCATTCCACTGTCCCGTGTCTCTTGAGAGAGCCTCTTTGCATGTTTTCCAAAATCTGTGTTCATTCTTCCTTTCTTCTCCTTTGTTCTTTTTGCTCAGAGATGTGACCGTCACTGCCCCTCTGGGGCTTTCATTCACCAGGAAAAACATCCCAAAACCAGCACTGTTTAGCTTGATACCTTTATAATGTCCATGTCAATTTTCAATAAAATTCAAAGAAATGCTCAGTGGCTGTGTGATTATTAGGTGATGCCTTAGGAGGAGTTTGCCTTAGGAGGAGTGGGTGGCTTCCTTTCAAGGGGGTGATTTGAGGGGCTCAGGGAGGCACCATCAGCCCGTTTGCAACCTTCCTGGGTGGGCTACTGTGACCACACCCCCCATCTGGGCTTGCGGGGGGGGGGGGGTGGGGGGAGTCCTTTACTTTTTCTTCATTAGCATGGATTTCACTGATTCGTTGAGCTCATCTAGGATAATAGATGGAGAAAGTGGAGTGCCAGATCCTATAGAATAAGAATAAGAGTCGGTTGAGTTTTAATTCCAGAAGGAAAAGGACTGTGCTGCATGGCTTCTCTTATTATTACTGTGATGTGAACATCCTGAAAATTCATGGGCATGACTCCAAAAGCCTTCTATAAATAGGGTCTACTAGAGAGGGAAGCTTCCTTGTCCCTCCCAGTATTCAAGTGGGCAAGAGGGACAGTGGTCAGTTTTCATAATTCTGGCCGCAATCGACGTGGAATTTCCTTTCCTCGCCTTCATTTCCCAAATAGCCAGATGTTGGAGACCGGAAGGTGGTTGGTACCCTCTCCACACCAAGCCCTTGGAGACCTCTGAAGAGAAGGGGTACCAGGGAAAATGACGCTGGCCTGCACTGTGCAACTCGCACACTAGAGAGCAGCTGAGCGGGACAACACTCGCCCATGATGTCACAGCCCCCGGCATCCTGGAGGTGTGGAAAAATACCGGTTCTGGAGCCAGACAGACTTGCTAGCTGTGTGTGTTTGGGGGCAAGTTGTGGTCAAAACCTCCCTGTAAAGAATATCAACAACTCCCTTGCAGCAATGATTGCAACGGTTTTGTGAGCTACTGTAAACTAAGGAGGTGGGTGTTCACTAAAGGAAATTCCTATTAAGGATGGAGTTTCCCCTTTACTAGAAGTATCTTAGGTTCTTCCAATCCATGGTTTCTCACCCTCAGCACTATTGTCTTTTGAGACCAGATAATTCTTTGTTGTGGAGGCCGACGTGTGCATTGTAGCATCCCTACCCACTAGATGTCAGTAGCACACTATACTACCCCATCCCCAGTTCTGACAAAACTGTCTCCAGATAATGCCAAATGTCCCCTGGAGGGCAAAATTGCCCCAAATTAAGAACCATTGCTCTGGGCCACGGGTCAGCAAACTTTTCCTGTAAAGGGCCAGCAGGCAAATATTTTAGGCTTCACAGGCCACATGGTGTCAGAAACTATTTTACTGCTCAGTACAGACCAAAACCAGCCATTGATAATACATAGAAGGATGAACGTGACTGTGCACTAATAAAACTGCATTTATGGACACTGAAATTTGAAATTCATGTGTGGGTTTCATTTTCACATGTCCTGACTTATTATTATTTATATTTCTTCCAACCATTTAAAATTTAAAGACCATTCTTAGCATGCTGCTGCTGCTGCTGCTGCTGCGTCGCTTCAGTCATGTCCGACTCTGTGCGACCCCATAGACGGCAGCCCACCAGGCTCCCCGGTCCCTGGGATTCTCCAGGCAAGAACACTGGAGTGGGTTGCCATTTCCTTCTGCAATACATGAAGTGAAAAGTGAAAGTGAAGTCGCTCAGTCATGTCCGACTCTTCGAGACCCCGTGGACTGCAGCCTACCAGGCTCCTCCGTCCATGGGAGGGTCATATAAACACAGGGAGTGTGACTGGATTTGGCCTGTGGGCCACCGTTTGTCGACCCCACTTCTAATGCATTTTGGTGCTTGTTTAACACATCACAGGTGGCGCTAGTGGTAAAGAATCTGCCTGCCAAAGCAGGAGACACAGGTTCGATCTCTGGATTGGGAAGATCCCTTGGAGTAGGAGATGGCAAGCCATTCTAGTATTCTTGCCTTGAAAATTCCATGGATGGAGAAGACTGGTGGGCTACAGTCCATGGAGTCACAGAGTCAGACACAACTGAGCATGCATAGATGAATGCATCACAAAGCCTAAAGGTCTTAGAAGTGACTGGCTGGTCAAAAGAAATCAGAAATGAAGACAAATGGCTGATATTTTAATGCAAGTTGGTGGGGAAGTGGGCTTGGTTAACTAAAATTTGTATATCATTTTGCTAGAGCATAGATGGGGGCAAGCGTCTGCTGGGGTGCTGAGAGCCAGTTCCTAGGGACTTACTGAGCAGTGAGAAGGCCAAATGCTTCTAGGGACAGAACCAGGCTTCTAATACCTTCAAAATGGCTAAGCAACCTGGGCTCCAGTTGTAAGCAACTGAAGTTAAGCAGTGTCCTTTTGTGTTTGAAAAGCCCCCACTCAGCTGAGTCCCCTTGATGTTCATCTGAAACTATCACAACATTGTTAATCGGCTATACTCCAATACAAAATTAAAAGTTAAAAAAATCCTGCCACTGAGCTTCAGGCCTATCTTCTCCTTGAAGACTTTCTTGACCCCATCCACCTGTTTTGATCTCTTCTTCCTTTTCAAAAACCTCCTGGCTGAAATTGTTTAATCTTCTCTGCTTCTCATTTGAGAGACTTCATTCTTCAAGAGATGTTAAGCTTCCTTAGAGTAGAAACATCATTTACAGCTCCCCAGTGGGCCCAGGAAAGTGCCGGACACACAATAAAGAGCGATTAAGAGGTAACTAGATGACGATTCTTCACCAATTTAGGGAGCTATTGTACTTTTGAAACAATTTACTTTTGAGATTAAATAATAATAGTGCAAAGTACACTCACATGCTCTTGACCCAGATGTACCAACTGATAATATTTTGCCCCATTTGCTTTGTCATTTACATTGAGGTGCCCCCTTCCCCCTCCCCTGGAACCAAATAGATAGAGAAAGATACATAACATTTTTTCTGAACCATTTGAAGATAATTTACAGGTATTCTGGCCTTTACTCCTAAATATTTCAATGGGTATTTCCTAGCAATAAGGATACTCTCTTACATAGCCACAGTTACCAACTTCAGTAAATTTAACCTTGTTATACTACTTTAACCTATTGAATAGTATGTGTGTGTGCTCAGTCACTTCAGTTGTGTCCAACTCTGTGACCTTGTGGACTGTAACTTGCCAGGCTTCTTTGTCCATGAGATTCTCCAGGCAAGAATGCTGAAGTGGGTTGCCATGCCCTCCTTCAGGGGATCTTCCCTACCCAGGGATGGAACCGAGGATCCTGTGACTCCTGCATTGCAGATGGATTCTTTACCCACTGAGCCACCTGGGAAGCCCATTGAATAGTATACTTTATACCAATTTTTCCTGCCATATAAGATTGGCTCTAGAATCATGCACTGTGTCCTGTTACTTTAGTGTCCTTTCATCTGAAACAGCCTTTTTTTGTCTTTCATGATACTGATATTTTTGAAGTGCCACTTTTAAAAAAAGATTGTTGTCATTTTGGGTCAAGGTGTTGCCCAATTTCTCCACTATATAATTATTGTTTTTCCTCTTCTTTGCTACTAATAAACAATCTGTGAGGAGAAAACTGTAAGTCCATGCAAAATCTTCCTCATCAAAAAATTCCCCCTAGATTTAGCATCTACTGGTAATTCTTACCTGAACCAATGATGATTTTCTGACTCCAGCATTCCCTTCATATTTACCAGTCAGCACATGGTATGCTATCGTAAGCAAAGGCCCTCCCCTTTCCCTCCTTATTTATCTACTTGGTCTCACTGTAGACTTCGGCTTCCTATTTTTTCAAAGGCTCATTACTGTCCTTAATAATTTGGGTGCTCAAATTACCAGGCTTTGGCCAGCTCCTACCTATTGCTTTTAGTCCATTAGTGGCCATTCCTCAAGAGGATATTGCAGTGCGGAATACTCTGGTCAAGAAATTTTGGTGATCTGATTTCTGGGATAATTTATGAGGCTGGTGCTGAGCCAGGTTCCAGGTTTCCCTCTTTTCTTCACTCACTGGCTCCCCCACAGGAAAGGGAAGGGAAGGAAGCTCAGAGCTGACAGACTATGTGTGTATGAGTGTGTGTGTGTTTATATTTCATGTAAAAACATGGCGGGAGCCTGTGTTAGAGCAGAGAAAGATGATGGAGGGGAGGAGGACAGGTGATTACATGAGGTTTCTGGATGTTTTAGGATGGCAGTGGTTGCCATTATCAGACTTCCCTCCTGCATTTCTCTTCATCCATTATTCAGATAATTTACTTCTGCTTAGGGGTTTCAATTCCTGCTCAGTGAGAAAACATCTGGGATGTGTGAGAAGGGAATGGACTGAGCTAGGCTGGCTGAAGGATTTTTTGATCAGAAGGATTACCAAAGAAAGAAGGTCCTGGAGAATCATGGGAATTTTTGTTTTGCTTGCTAGAGATGAAACTGCTTATTCCATAGCAAGATTTATAAATGCACTCCAGCTATGGCTGTTCCAGAGCAAATGGCCTCTAATATCAATTTTATCACCTTTCACTCTGTAATCCAAATGCAAAAGCCAGGTTGGAATTATTTGTTCCTATATGATGGAAGAATTTTCATCCAATCTGAGAGGAAGGCATTTTTCTTTTCTCAACTCCTTTTCTAGGAAAGATGTGTATTGATTGCAATGCTGATTCTGATGAAAGTTGGCAGCTTAGGCGGAAATTAATCTAACTTAAAACCAGCTTAAAGTGTAGGCCCTAAGAAAATGAGTTTCACAAGTTTGAGACAACAGGAAGAGCCTTCATTCATTCAGTCATTCATTTAATTCAACAAATATCTATGGAGTTCCTACAAGAGCCAAATGTAGTTGCTAAAAGCAAGACAGATGAGTTCCTTGCTCTCATGGCACTGTCACAGGGGGTGAGGAGGAGTCAAAAATTTTTTTGAAGTTCAAAAGGTGGTACATACTGTGAAGAATTAAAAAAAAAAAAACAGGGCAATATAATGGCAAATGAGTGGGGAGCACTGGATGAGAAGTCAGGTGACCTAGATTCTGATCTCAGCTTTGCCAGAACCCGCCTCTACAGACTTCAGTTATCACTCTACCTCTCTGGCCTTATTTTTCTCACTCATACAATAATTATTTGAATTTATGATCTCAAAGCTTCCTTTCTAGTATCACTTTCTTTGATTTCATGGTTCAAAGACTGTCATTACTTCAATAAACATGAGTACCTACCACAGAGTCAAAGACAGCACTCCCTGTGGAATGGGAGAGACAGGCATGAAAATAAATCATTATTAAAGTGAAAAATGCTGTGATCTTCTGCTCTTGTCAGTCCAAAACAGCCCTACGTATAAATATGTCACATAATGATAAATACATCCTAAAACAGTTAAATTTCTCAAGAAGTCAGGAAGCAGCAGTTAGAACTGGACATGGAACAACAGACTGGTTCCAAATACGAAAAGGAGTACGTCAAGGCTGTATATTGTCACCCTGCTTATTTAACTTATATGCAGAGTACATCATGAGAAACGCTGGACTGGAAGAAACACAAGCTGGAATCAAGATTGCCGGGAGAAATATCAATCACCTCAGATATGCAGATGACACCACCCTTATGGCAGAAAGTGAAGAGGAACTAAAAAGCCTCTGATGAAAGTGAAAGTGGAGAGTGAAATAGTTGGCTTTAAAGCTCAACATTCAGAAAACGAAGATCATGGCATCTGGTCCCATCACTTCATGGGAAATAGATGGGGAAACAGTGGAAACAGTGTCAGACTTTATTTTTTGGGGCTCCAAAATCACTGCAGATGGTGACTGCGGCCATGAAATTAAAAGACGCTTACTCCTTGGAAGGAAAGTTATGACCAACCTAGATAGCATATTCAAAAGCAGAGACATTACTTTGCCAACAAAGGTTCGTCTAGTCAAGGCTATGGTTTTTCCATTGGTCATGTATGGATGTGAGAGTTGGACTGTGAAGAAGACTGAGGGCCAAAGAATTGATGCTTTTGAACTGTGGTGTTGGAGAAGACTCTTGAGAGTTCCTTGGACTGCAAGGAGATCCAACCAGTCCATTCTGAAGATCAGCCCTGGGATTTCTTTGGAAGGAATGATGCTAAAGCTGAAACTCCAGTACTTTGGCCACCTCATGGGAAGAGTTGACTCATTGGAAAAGACTCTGATGCTGGGAGGGATTGGGGGCAAAAGGAGAAGGGGAGGACAGAGGATGAGATGGTTGGATGGCATCACCGACTGGATGGATGTGTCTCAGTGAACTCCGGGAGTTGGTGATAGACAGGGAGGCCTGGCGTGCTGTGATTCATGGGGTCGCAAAGAGTCGGACACGACTGAGCGACTGATCTGATGTGATCTGATCTGAAAACAGTTAAAAGGGGACAACGGATAAAAGTCACTTCATCCAACAGTCCTCCTGCTATGGAACAGTGAGTTCTAGGCAGGACTATTTCTCCCCACCAACCCAATAATTAGTTCCAGGACAACAGAGAAAATCCAGTTTCTTTTTCCTTTGTATTGACTATACTGAGCACACAGTAAGTGCTGTGTAAATTCCTACCGACCGGGGGCTTTCCTGGTGGTCCAGTGGTTAAAAATCTGCATTCCAATGCAGCGAAGCCCGGTTTGATTCCTAGCCCTCGAACTAAGATACCACAACTAGACATAGCCTGGATGCCCCAAGGAAGACCCAGTGCAGCCAAATTAATAAACACATAAAATTGTTTACATGAAAGATGCCAATCCCAACCTTATATAAAATAGATATATAAATTCCCGCTGACACTCATTAACTACTTCCATAGCACAGACGGGCAGACAGTGATTGAGGGGCTGGAGCAGACCGCGGGTCTAGTGAAAACGTTTGCCTACAGAGTGAGCCATTTGGTGCTGTGCAGCTTTTAGTTTGGGGGCCCCTTTTGTATTTTGTAATATTCTGCACGTTTTAAATTGATACAGTTAATACAGGATTATTTGAAACCGTGATCAGAACTGTGTGAACACGATGCTTGTATTTGTCAGCAACTGGGATGGAGTATGGATAAGTGGGTTTGGATGATTTTTTCTTAAGTATTTTGTTTTTACTATTACTTCACAATAAAACAAAGCTAATGGTGTACGACGCACAGATAGCTTTTCAAGCTATCCTCTGAAGAAAGAGCGCCTCGGAGAGCTTACATTAAGAAGAAAAAAAGTGTGTTATCCATTTCAAACCCAAGTCCCTCCCACTGTCAGAAACCCAGGGGAAAGCGTAAGGCGACCTATTGCTGCCAACACTCACCTGAGAGAGCCTTCTAAGGAGTTAACGGAACCATGGTCCCAAACCTCAGAAAAATCTTTCAAAAAATCCCCTTCCCGGAGCCCCGCCCCACGCTTGCGACCACAGTACGTCAAAGACCCCTAGTCGTCATAAGAAGGGAAAAAAACGTAGGTCGCGCGAGACTCAGCGACGGGATTTTGAAGTTAGGGAACAGCCGCAGCGCACGCGTACTGGCCTCACAACCTCAGGGCGGCACGCGGGTAGGTAGACTAGAACTCAGAGAAGGGGGAGCAGAGCGTGCAGGTGTCTTTTTTTTTCTTTCCCAGCGCAGTGCGTGAATCTGAGGGTCGCCGGAGGTGCGGAGCGCTGGGCCTGGCTTGGTCTCCCCGGCGCGCGAGTGACTGTGCCGGGTGCCCTCGTGCTCCTCCACGAGTTGCAGGAGTGCAGCGGGCGTGTACCCGGGTTGCCGGGACAGGAGCTTGTGGTCGCCTTTCCCTTTTTAACGGTCGCCCCTCACGTACACACTCCAGTCCCCTGAGAGTTGGTCTTCGTGCCCCCGGCGCGCCCCTGCTCACCCGGTCCCTCCCACCAACCTCCAGTTCCCGCTTGCTCCTGATCAGGAGTCGGCTTCATCCCTGGGGTCCCTGCTTGGGGGCGGAGAAGATGGCTGGCGGACGTCTGCTGTTGGGGGGCGACTTCCTGTCGCCGCCGCCGCTACCCCCCCTCCCGCCGCCGCCGCCGCCGCCCCTCCCGCCGCCCCCGCCCGAGCCAGTGCTGGAGCAGTGGCGCTATAGCCACGAAAGTGACTGGCAGTGGGCTCTGCGGCGCAGCTTCATCTGTCGGCACCTGCACAGTTATCCCGGGGCTGCCCTAGACCAGCTCCTCGCGCTCTCCGCTGCCTGGACCAACCACGTTTTCTTGGGCTGCAGGTGAGTAAGGTGTGAGGGTCGGGCTGGGGACCCGGGTGGGGTGGGGATCGGTGAAGAGGGTCGGGATAGGGAAGGAGGGGGCGAGTATGGATGAGTGTTTAGAGACTGGAGATTTGGAGGTGCTGGAGGACTCCACTGTTGGCCCAGGGCGGGCGGGCGGGGACGGGGGCGGTTGGCTGAGCGAGGTGGCTGCAGATGACATAACAGCTAGAAAGGTGCGGGGATCGCGGGAGAGGCTGTCCAGGACCAGGGATGGAGATGAAATAGCGCCTGGGAGAGGATTGCCGAGAGGTGGTCATTGTGATGGTGTTTTGGAGGGCGTGGGAAATGACGAATAGCAGAACCTCGGACCTGCGTAGGACCTTCCAGGGATGCGGTATCCGCAGAGAATATTCGACAGTCGGGGTTCCGGGGTCTATGGGGGGAGAAGAGAGGGGCTCTGCGGTTCTAATCCTAGTCTCCTGAGCGTTCTCTCTTTCCATTCCCGTTAGATTAAATAGCAGCCCCCTAGCTGGGTTTTACTGTCTTCTCCTGGGGAGGCGGTTTGTATGAGGTCTCAGCCGCAGGGTCCGCCTTGCTTGTAGATTTGCGCATAATGTGTCTGGACGCAAACAAAGAAATGGTTATATCTACTGTAAAAGCGGATTGCCCTCATTTCACCTTAAATGTGATCAGTAGGATTAACATTTGGCCTCTGAGTAAGGTTTTAGGTGTGTGTTTGTCGCCACCCCCCCACCCCGCCCCCGCCCCGCTCCCCTTTCTTAGAACCTAGTGCCTGTTCTGAACAGGCCTCTTTGAAAGCTCTTTGCATTCAATGGAGACTGCAGTATGGTTCCAACGCATTTTTTTTTTAAACAGACTACTTGGCCACTGTCCTTCAGAACCTTCAAATCGGCCCTATACTAGACTAATCATTCCTTTGATAGACTGATAGGGTTTTTTTTTTTTTTTTGACACTTGCTTCAGGGCAAATTTTTTAGGAAGGATGAGAAATTATGAAAAATGATCAGATCAAATTCAACCAGTTCAGTTCCAGGAATGATTGTAACATACAGATAAATAAGATTGTCTGTGGTTAATGCTTAATTATTGAACATAGATAGCATCCAGTGTGATACTTGTTTTGCTTCCATAACACAAAAATATTTTTTCTGTCTTCTCTAGATTAGTGTACTTTTCTGCCTCCAGAGATAATGACTATTTCACTGGAGGAACTGGTTGTGACTGGGGAAGCCTCAGTAATTAATCAAGTCAGATAAATCTAACTGACCTGCACTTAACAATATTGTTCTGGCAATTGGAATGGTACCTTTATCCTATAATCATAGATGTCCTTAATATCACAGAAGCCATGGGAAATCTGAATCCTTTAAGAAAAAAACTTAAAGAATTGCTATAATGTTAACCAATAGTTTAACTGAAGAGTAATGTTTACATTCTATCTGTTAACTTAGATATAGGAGAAAGGGAAGGGGCAATAAAGAATCATGGAAACTAGGAACCAAGTGTAATCTTCCACTTGAGGCAGGCTTTATGTCAGCTGTCATCTTCAGGTGAGTAAAATCTGTATTCCAGTACTTGTTAACGTCGGTGTTGGCAGAGCTCTCTTTTCTGGTCTATTTTTCTGTGACAGAAGACTCATCTTTTCTCCCAGGGGGACTGCAGAATGCATGGTGACACAGCCCACTCTAAACTGAAATCATTAATTTGTCTTTGAAGGCCCATCCCCTGACTTTTAGAACAGATTATAAACAGTAGCCAGAAGAGAACTCTTTGCATTTTGTTTCCCACTCGCAGGACTTTGTGTGTTCTAATTTAGCTGGGACTGAAAGAACTCCTAGGTTAGGGATAGCTTTGAAAAATCCTTGATCATAAGACCAAGCCAGGAGGAGCTCACATGAGCAGGGGAGCAAATCATGTTTCAATCCCTTTTGGTGATAGTGGCGATTCTCAGAGAACAAGTTTTAATATCTTCTTGACCATCTGTAACATGTTTCTCAGACTTAAGCAGCATCAGAATCTTAGGCTTCTTAAAACACAGATTGCTGGGCTCTACTGCCAGGGTTTCTGATTCAGTGGGTATGAGGTGGGACCCTAGAATTTGTGTTTCTAACAAGTTCCCAGGTAATGGATGATGCTCATCCAGGGACTACACTATGAGAACCGTTGTCTTACAGGATAAATAAAACAATGTTTTCTAATCTGCTTTTTGATCATTTTTTTCCCTCAGTCTACAAAATCCCATGGACAGAGGAGCCTGGTAGGCTGCAGTCCATGGGGTCTCTAAGGGTCAGACACGACAGAGCGACTTCACTTTCACTTTTCACTTTCATGCATTGGAGAAGGAAATGGCAACCCACTCCAGTATTCTTGCCTGGAGAATCCCAGGGATGGGGTAGCCTGGTGGGCTGCCATCTATGGGGTCGCACAGAGTCGGACACGACTGAAGCCACTTAGCAGCAGCAGCAGGCAATCAGGAAGCCCAAACAGCTGAAATTATTTCTCTTCAACTTTTCTTCTGTGTTTCATAAAAATAAACAACGTGTCAAGGTTTTTTTTTTTTTTTCTGTAGGCCATTTCTAACATATATCTTGTGGCTAATGAAAATTTAGTGCAGTCTTATCAACTTCATGTACAGCACAGACATAATTGTTCATATGAATTCCAAGGGACCTGTGCAATTTTTACTTAAAATTTTTGATAGTGCGTGTATATTTAATAAAGCAGAATGTTTGGTTAACTGGGGCATTCAGCTTTCCAATCATTCTTCATCAGTAGTATTGGAAACAGAATCCAAAAAACAAGAAACAGAATCCTGATCTATTGACTTTTGGTGAGATATTAATCAATAGAGAAAATATATCCTAAAATGAATCCAGTTTGCCACCTTGATTATTTGTCTCTTCCTGTTGATGTGAGACTGACGTTTGGAAGGAAGATGCTGACTGGGCTCATGTTGTGAAACTAACTTTGCACATAGTAGGTAGAGTGCATCAATCACCAGCTGATGAAATATGAGTGGGAGCTTTTAAAAGCTGTATCAGTAATCTTAGTTGTATGTTATTCACTATGTAGGAGTCTTTTGAATAGGTTTGCATAAATAATTTTATATTTGGAAATCCTAACCTTTGCTTAGTTTTCAAACCTCACCTTTTAAATTTGGACCTAGTAGAGCAGTTTGATAATTTTTTTAATTTGAAAGAAAGCATCTATTCCTGAATATTTAATAAATTTCAGGTGCCATTGTATATCATAAGTATACACCTATAAGCACGTGTCTTTTTTCAAGAATGTAAGATTCATGAAGTCAGATGTCTTTGTCCATTAGAAATCATCTTTTTGTATGGTAGGTATGGTGGCACAGTTGTGATTTCCAAAAAGCTTGATACATGATAAACTACCTTGGAAAACCTTAAAGACCAGCTGGGGCTTTTTGGTTTTCTTTTTTAAGCATTTACAACCAAATGGGTTGTAAATGCATAGTATGCATACATCTTAAAATTACTTTGTTGGACTTGCCTTAATGGTACTTTACATCATGATCCTTCCATGAGATAAAATACTGTATAGCCATTAAAAGTCATGTGCTAATGACATGGAGAAAAAGCTTATGACATAATAAATTAAGAAAAACATCAAAAAAGAATCCCAGCAGATTATAAATCAACATAGATGATCTGATAGTGATTTTTTTTTTTTTTGCAGGGGTGGGGAGAAGGTGGTATGGGAAGCATAGAAAAAGGAATAAAAAATAAACCCCAAAATGTTAATGAAATTATCAGTGGTTGGGTTTGTAGGCGTTTTCTTGATGGATTCTCTAAAATTTCTGGAGTAAAAGTGTTACTTTTTAAATCCACTAAAAAAATGCACTATGGAAAACTGAGTGATGAAAGCTTTATTTACTGCCTTGGCTTATTTCAGATTTGTGGAACCACTTTATCCCTGGGTAGGTACTCTTTGGAGAATTTTTAGAAATAAGACTGAAATCCTAGTGGTCTTCATAGTAAAGATTAATTAAAGATTAATGTAAAGATTAGTATTTGTTCTTTGAATAGTCAAGTGTTAGGCACTACACTGGAGAAGGCAACGGCACCCCACTCCAGTCCTCTTGCCTGGAAAATCCCATGGACGGAGGAGCCTGGAAGGCTGCAGTCCATGGGGTTGCTGAGGGTTGGACACGACCAAGCGACTTCACTTTCACTTTTCACTTTCATGCATTGGAGAAGGAAATGGCACCCCACTCCTGGGTTCTTGCCTGGAGAATCCCAGGGACGGGGGAGCCTGGTGGCTGCCGTCTATGGGGTCGCACAGAGTCGGACACGACTGACGTGACTGAGCAGCAGCAGCAGCAGCAGCAGCAGGCACTACACAGTCTGTTCCGTTATTGTTCCAGCTGGTTGGGATTCTTCAGTGTTATGACTCCCTAATAAAGGGCTGAGAAGATGACTGTATTGGCAACCAACACAAAGGTTTATTTTATTATTATTTTTTTAAATTTTATTTTATTTTTAAACTTTACATAATTGTATTAGTTTTGCCAAATATCAAAACGAATCCCCCACAGGTATACATGTGTTCCCCATCCTGAACCCTCCTCCCTCCTCCCTCCCCATACCATCCCTCTGGGTCGTCCCAGTGCACTAGCCCCAAGCATCCAGTATCGTGCATCGAACCTGGACTGGCAACTCATTTCTGACATGATATTTTACAGGTTTCAATGTCATTCTCCCAAATCTTCCCACCCTCTCCCTCTCTTATAGAGTCCATAAGACTGTTCTGTACATCAGTGTCTCTTTTGCTGTCTCGTACACAGGGTTATTGTTACCATCTTTCTAAATTCCATATATATGCGTTAGTATACTGTATTGGTGTTTTTCCTTCTGGCTTACTTTTATAGCCTATGGGTGATGTTAAATTTTGTGGCAGATGTAATGAATAGGGAACAGTAAGTAGGTATAACCATTACTAATGCTGGAAGAAACCGGAGAGAAAAAGTGAATGTGAATGGAGTGGGCCCCAAATGCATCATTCCTGCACACTGAATGGCATACATGCCATTACACTTGGATACCATGTTTGGAATCAGTCTATAAGGTTTGGAGAATTTTAACTGGAATTCAAGGTGAGTGGTTTGGTTGTAGTACCAGTTTTGGTAGCAAAATTGGCAGTACCAGTTTAAGATTTGTAGACTTCATCTCATTTTCATAATCTCTTGTTTTCATCTCATACCTTAGAAATTGTGCTCACAAGTCTTTTTTTAAATTATTTGATTTTGGCCGCACTGGGCCTTTGTTGCTGTGTGCTGGCTTACTCTAGCTGCGCCCAGCAGGGGTACTCTCTAGCTGTGGTGTGGGCTTCTCATTGCGCTGGCTTCTCTCGTTGCAGAGCACAGGCTCTAGGCACGCAGGCTTCTGGAGTTGCAGCATGTGGGCTCGGTAGTTGTGGTGCACTGGCTTAGTTGTTCCATGGCATGTAGGAACTCCCCGGCTAGGGATTCGAACCTGTGTTCCCTGCATTGGCAGGAGGATCTTATCTTCTATACCACCAGAGAAGTCCCCACTCCCAAATCTTAATGAAAGTGATATATGTAATGTATGACATTTTAGGCTATGCTTTTTGATGTTTGCTGCTGCTGCTAACTCGCTTCAGTCGTGTCCGACTCTATGCGACCCCATAGACGGCAGCCCACCAGGCTCCCCCGTCCCTGGGATTCTCCAGGCAAGAACACTGGAGTGGGTTGCCATTTCCTTCTCCAATGCATGAAAGTGAAAAGTGAAAGTGAAGTG
Organism: Bos grunniens; assembly: GCF_055505025.1. NCBI lineage: Eukaryota > Metazoa > Chordata > Mammalia > Artiodactyla > Bovidae > Bos > Bos grunniens. The sequence continues at coordinate 142,881,654 of NC_141194.1, forward strand.
GCTCAGTCGTGTCTGACTCTTAGCGACCCCATGGACTGCAGCCGACCAGGCTCCTCCGTCCGTAGGATTTTCCAGGCAAGAGTACTGGAGCGGGGTGCCATTGCCTTCTCCTTTTGATGTTTACATAAGAGTAAATAAAAATAAATCATGGCATTTAAATGCTGGTGTTAGCAGCAGCAGTTATCAGTGGGAAATGTGGGTTACATCTGGGCTAGCTTCCAGGTCATCTGTCAGAGATGGCCACCATGTCACTTCTCTGCTTTGCAAGGGAAGACGTCTGATGGGTGCAGGACCTGTTGTGTTGAAAATGGAAAATGTTATCCTCTTTCAAGTTCAGAGCCTACTCATGTAGAGGCGTGCTCGTTTCTCATTTTCACAACTTTCTTGGGGAATTTCCTAGTGGTCCAGTGGTCCCTGGTTGGGGAACTAAGCTGCACAGCATGCCCCCTGCCCCTGCCCGAAGAAGAACTTTCTTCTCACACACCACCAGAAGTCTTTTTTGGTCTTAGGTTAGAAAGGCTCTGAAGGTGAGAAGAGTGAGTAGATCCCATGATAACCAAAACTTCACTGAGCCCATAGTTTTGTTTCTCTGCAGGAAATTGATATTCTGTCAAGGGCAAATGTACTTCATAAGGAGTCCTTTTTATTTTTTTAATATAAATTTATTTATTTTAATTGGAGTCTAATTACTTTACAATATTGTATTGTATGTTTTAAAGCTTTTTATTAAGGAAAATCAAACACAAAAAGTAGAAGAGTTCAGTGGACACTCATGCATGCATCATTCAACTTCAGCAATTATCAACAGTCTGTCATGCTACCCTTCTCATTTCGTCTTGCCCCCAGTATTTTGTGCAAGGCAGAATATATTAAAGAAAACCTTGACATCATTTCTCTTGCAAATATTTTAGTATGTATCTGTACCAGATAATTTAAAAAAATAGAGTCATAATACCATTATTCATACTCAGAAAAATTAATAATTTCTCAAAATGATCCAATAATGTTTTCTCCATTTGTCTCAGAATGGTTTGTTTGACCCACGGTCCAAACAGGGTCCACACATATCTGATTGATCTGTCACCTTTAACCTATAACCATTCCCTCTCCTTTTATTTTCATGCTGTTTATTGGATGAAGAAATGGACTGTCACATAGTGTTTCCTTCATCATGGATTTGACTGACTGTATTCTTGTGGTGGTGCTTAACATGTTTCTAGGAGTTAGGGGCTTGATTAGGTTTGCGTGCAATTATTTGGTGGTCAAGAACACTTTGTAGATCTTTGCCCTGTCATATCACATCGGGGACACATGTCTGGTTGTCCCATTTTTAGTGAGATTAAGATTATAAAGTTCTCCACCAACTTTTTTCAATTGAAATTTTTATTGACATAATTATTGATTCACCTGTAATTGTAGGAAATAATATAATGCCCTGTGCTCTTTACCCAATTCCCGCAATGACAACATTTTGCAAAGTTCATATATCATAATCAGGATAATGACATTGTTACAATCTGCAGTCTACACAGATTCCTCCAGTTTTACTAATACTTGTGTGTGTGATTCTATACAGTTTATCACAGATGTAGGTTTGCATGTCCACAACCATAATCAAGATATTGAACAGTTCCAGTACCACAAGGATCCCTTACATTGCCCTTTTATAACCACATCCATTTCCCTCCCACTCATACCCAATACTGCGTGTATCAAGAGTTTATTCATTTTTTTGCTGAGCAGTGTTCCATGGTGTGTGGTAAAGACATCTGGGCTGGTTGTAGTTTGGGGCTGTTACAGATAAAGCTGTTATGAACATTTGTGTACGTTTTTTTTGTGTGAATGTACACTTTTATTTCTCTGAGATAAATGCCCAAAAGTGCAGTTGCAAGGTCATGAGGTGATTGCATGTTTAATTTTATAAAAAACTTCCAAGTTGTGTTCCAGAGTGGCCATATCATTTTATATTCCCACAAGTAGTATACAAGTGATCCAGGTTTTCTGCATCCTTGTCAGCATTTAGTGTTGTCACCATTTTTCACTTTAGCCACTCTGATAGATATGGAATAATATCTCATTGTGGTTTAAGTTGCATTTCCTTGGTGGCTGATGATGTTGAACATTTCTTTTTATCTGCTTATTTGCAATCTGTATATCCTCTCTGGTGAAATGTTTTATTCATATCTTTTGTCCATTTATATCTGTGTATACTATATACACATATATACACATAATATATGTGTATATATTTTACTGTTGGACTTGAGAGGTCTTGAGGTCTTTATACTAGATACTAGTCTTTTGTCCGGAGAAGGCAATGGCACCCCACTCCAGTACTTTTGCCTAGAAAATCCCATGGACGGAGGAGCTTGGTAGGCTGCAGTCCATGGGGTCGCTAGAGTCGGACGTGACTGAGCAACTTCACTTTCACTTTTCACTTTCATGCATTGGAGAAGGAAATGGCAACCCACTCCAGTGTTCTTGCCTGGAGAATCCCAGGGACTGGAAGCCTGGTGGGCTACCGTCTATGGGGTCGCACAGAGTCAGACATGACTGAAGCGACTTAGCAGCAGCAGCAGAGCAGTCTTTTGTCAAGTATATGGTTTGTAAATATTTTCTTGCTCTCTGTAGCTTGTCTTTTCATCCTCTTCACAGGATCTTTTGAGAGCAAAATTTTTTAATTTTCATGAAGTCCATTTTATTAACTTTATCTTTTATGGATCATACTTTTGGTGTTAAGTATAAGAATTCTTTGCCTAGCTGGAGATCTTGAAAATTTTCTTCTGTATTTTTTGTAAAAACTTTTTAGTTTCACATTTAAGTTTATGATGCATTTTGAGTTAACTCTTGTATATGATGTGAGGTTTAGGTTGAGGTGGTGTGTTTAGGTTGGATGCCTACTTTGTCCAGCACCATTTGACAAAAAGACTGTCCTGCCACCATTGGATTGCTTTTAGTTTTATCAACAATTGAGCATGTCTGTGTGGGTCTATTTCTAGGTTCTTCCCCATCAACTTTCACCTGATAAGCTTTTACTGTTGTTCACTTGCTCAGTTGTGTCTGACTCTTTGTGACCCCATTAACTGCAGCATGCCAGGCTTCTCTGTCCTTCAGCATCTCCTGGAGCTTGTTCAAACTCATGTCCATTGAGTCAGTGATGCCATCCAACCATCTCATCCTCTGTTGTCCCCTTTTCCTCCTGCCTTCAGTCTTTCCCAGCATCAGAGTCTTTTCCAGTGAGTCAGTTCTTCACATCAGGTGGCCAAAGTATTGGAGTTTCAGCTTCAGCATCAGTCCTTCCAATGAATATTCAGGACTGATTTCCTTTAGGATTGACTGGTTGGATCTCCTTTTAGTCCAAGGGCCTCTCAAGAGTCTTCTCCAACACCACAGTTCAAAAGCATCAATTCTTTGGTGCTCAGCCTTCTTTATGGTCCAGCTCTCACATCCATACATGACTACTGGCAAAACCATAGCTTTGACTAGACAGACTTTGTTGGCAAAGTAATGTCTCTGCTTTTTAATATGCTGTCTATGTTGGTCATAGCTTTTCTTCCAAGGAGCAAGCATCTTTTAATTTCATGGCTGCAGTTACCATCTGCAGTGATTTTGGAGCCCAAGAAAATAAAATCTGTCACTGTTTCCCCATCTTTGCCATGAAGTGATGGGATTGGATGCCATGATCTTCATTTTTTGAATGTTGAGTTTTAAGCCAGCTTTTGCACTCTCCTCTTTCACCTTCATCAAGAGGCTCTTTAGTTCTTCTTCACTTTCTGCCATAAGGGTGGTGTCATCTGCGTATCTGAGGTGATTGATATTTCTCCCAGTAATCTTGATTCCACCTCATGCTTCATCCAGCTTGGCATTTCACATGATGTACTTGGCATATAAGATAAATAAGCAGGGTGACAGTATACAGCTTTGACCTAGTCCTTTACCAATTTTGAACCAATCCATTGTTGCTTTTTGACCTGTGTACAGGTTTTGCAGGAGGCAGGTAAGGTGGTCTGGTATCCCCATCACTTTAAGAATTTTCCACAGTGTGTTGTGATCCACACAGTCAAAGGTTTTAGCATAGTCAATGAAGCAGAAGTAGATGTTTTTCTGGAATTCTTTTCTGTGATCCAACGGATGTTGGCAATTTGATCTCTGGTTCCTCTGCCTTTTCTAAATCCAGCTTGAACATCTGGAAGTTCTCATACTGTTGAAGACTAGCTTAGAGAATTTTGAGCATTACTTTACTAGCGTGTGAGATGAGTGCAATTGTGCAGTAGTTTGAGCATTCTTTGGCATTGCCTTTCTTTGGGATTGGAATGAAAACTGACCTTTTCCAGTCCTGTGGCCACTGCTGAGTTTTCCAAATTTGCTGGCATATTGAGTTGCAGCACTTTCACAGCATCATCTTTCAGGATTTGAAGTAGCTCAACTGGAATTCCATCACCTCCACTAGCTTTGTTCATAGTGATGCTTCCTGAGGCCCACTTGACTTTTCACTCCAGGATGTCTGGCTCTAAGTGAGTGATCACACCATTGTGGTTATCTGGGTCATTAAGATCTTTTCTGTATAGTTCTTCTGTGTATTCTTGCCACCTCTTCTTAATATCTTCTGCTTCTGTTAGGTCCATAACATTTCTGTCCTTTATTGAGCCCATCTTTGCGTGAAATGTTCCCTTGCTGCTGCTGCTGCTGCTGCTGCTGCTGCTAAGTCGCTTCAGTCGTGTCCGACTCTGTGCGACCCCATAGACGGCAGCCCACGAGGCTCCCCTGTCCCTGGGATTCTCCAGGCAAGAACACTGGAGTGGGGTGCCATTGCCTTCTCCGAAATGTTCCCTTAGTATCTTTAATTTTCTTGAAGAGATCTCTGTCTCTCCCATCTTATTGTTTTCCTCTATTTCTTTGCATTGTTCATTTAGGAAGGTGTTCTTATCTCTCCTTGTTAAACTTAGCAGCCATTGATGATCATTTATTGTTGCATTATGGGTTGCAAAATGGTAGGAATCTATCATTCCTTCGTTTATTAGCTGGAATGCTTCTGTAAAGGAGATTTTCTTCATCAACTCTTTAGTTTTCTCTGAGGTACAATTTGTACAGGGAAATGCTGGATAAATGCTTGCTTTCTTCTTTTAATGTTGCTTGTTTTGGGAATAATGACTTGATTCCCCACCATTCTCCAAAGGTGACCAATAATGAATTTGTAAGTATTACTGTGAACTAATGGATTTTTAACGTGTTTGATGTGTTTCAATCCACTGTGGTTATTCTTGATATTCAAGTTGGCTCACTTCTGAGTCTATTTGACAACAACCCCTGAGGTCTTTGACAGCATCCTTGTTTCCAGGCATGAAAATATCTCCCAGATTCTACATTTCTTGGCCCAGACTTGGATCCAGCCACTTCTTTCAGGACTCTGATTCCATTTGGTGGGAAATGATAGAAACCACAATCTGGATGTTAACAATCCATCTCTTATTAACATTCTTAGTACTTTTACATTATTGTTATCATATATGTATACACGATATACATCATATATGTATATATGTAGAGAAAAATAAATTACGAGTTTATATGGATACTTTTAATTCAAATTAAAGATATGGTCTTCACCTAAATTTCTTAATGTTTGTGTTTGTATGTCTTCTAATGACAGTAACATAATTGCTCATTTGATACATAACTATTTTAGGGCAGATTCTTCAGTTTTATAGCCAAGACACTCTGTTAGTAAAGTCCTGTGGGAGCAATTATAAGATGGGTCATCTAGAAGCTTTTTTAAAAACTGCATTCTTGCTGTTTTAACTGTAGATTATATTCGTTTAAATAGGTACAGCCCACGCTTGATGGAAAAAATTCTCCAAATGGCTGAAGGTATTGATATTGGGGAGATGCCTTCATATGATCTGATGCTATCCAAGGCCTCCAAAGGTCAAAAACGTCACCTGTCAACATGTGATGGTGAGTATGCTGTTTCCGGAAGGTGGGATTTGAAGAAACAGTGTAGCTTCTTTTTTAATGATATGAGTGTGGTATATGATTTTAAATAACATTGGTAACATCAGATCTTACACACTGTAAAAGTTTTAACTTTCAGTTTGTACATTTTTTTTTTGAGGATGCTAAATAGAAGTGAAAGCTAAGACTACTGAATTCATGCTATAATGCTGTCCTTGAAGGGTAATGCTTCCATGGCATGGAACCTCCCTTAGGCGCCTAAGTAACTAAATCCTCCCGGATGGGTCTGTGGTAGACCAGTTTTCTACTAAACAGTGTTATAGGGAGAAAGCTCTAGTGTCTGGTATAGCCTCAGAGAGTTCTTCCATAGCTTTAAATTTGATATCCGCTATAAATCATTAGTTTCCAGCCAAAGTTTGTTCTAGAAATAAAATGTAGCAAACATCTTTTTGTGCAGAATAAGTCAGAACTAAAATTTTGAAGTTGAAAATCTTCGGGATCTTTTGACAAATATTTTTTATTTGATTTTTTTTTTAGTCACAACTATGTAAAGCACCATCACAGAGTCGGTCACTTCTGGTACAAAAGAGAGGCTTTGTAAACGCCTCTGGTCATCATCTCTGTTGCATTAGAGCCATCTGTTCCATTTGCAGTCCTTAAGAAGGAGCTTTTCAGCACAGGTGGTATGAGATCATAGTGGAACATCCTCTTACTCAGTACACTTCACCTGTGCTTTAACTCATTCGATGCAGAAGCATCTACCCATCGTGCATGGTGGTGACCTGCATAGTTGAGTCAATGGCATATTTTCTGTCAAGTCTCCTCCCTTACACGTGGAAGGACAGGGAGCATCTCTCCTTATGCTGGAATCTTACATTGATATTTGAGTCCCTTCACCTAAATGAGCTGAAGTTTTTGTGATGGGACATAACTTTTACCAGCAGTTCAGCTTGCAAAAAAAAGTGGTTGGTACTGTTTTCCTGCTTGGTTCTTTTGAAATATCCCTTTTTAATGAATTGTACATTTCACTCATTCTATAGGTCAAAATCCTCCTAAAAAGCAAGCCGGTTCCAAATTCCATGTGAGACCTCGTTTTGAGCCTGTACATTTTGTAGCTAGTAGTTCAAAAGACGAAAGACAGGAAGATCCTTATGGCCCTCAAGCAAAAGAGAGAAATGAACAAACACATTTTGCTAACATGCCAAGAGACATCTACCAAGATTATACTCAAGACTCTTTCAGTATACAAGATGGGAACTCTCAGTATTGTGATTCATCAGGATTTATTTTCACAAAAGACAAGCCTGTCACAGCCAACATGTATTTTGACAGTGGGAACCCTGCCCCCAGCAGCACATCACAGCAGGCAGACTCTCAGTCACCTCCTGAGCCTTCACCATCACAGACATTTCCTGAGTCAGTGGTAGCTGAGAAGCAGTATTTTATTGAAAAATTAACAGCAACTATCTGGAAGAACCTTTCTAATCCAGAGATGACTTCTGGATCTGATAAAATTAATTACACCTATATGTTAACTCGTTGTATTCAGGCATGTAAGACAAATCCTGAATATATATACGCTCCTTTAAAAGAAATCCCTCCTGCTGACATCCCCAAAAATAAAAAACTTCTAACAGATGGTTATGCCTGTGAAGTTAGATGCCAGAACATCTACTTAACTACAGGCTATGCTGGCAGCAAGAATGGGTCCAGGGATCGAGCTACTGAGCTAGCTGTAAAACTCTTGCAGAAACGTATTGAAGTTAGGGTTATCCGACGGAAATTCAAGCACACATTTGGAGAGGACCTTGTGGTGTGTCAGATTGGCATGCCTTCATATGACTTTCCTCCAGCTCTGAAACCACCAGAAGAGCTGGTGGTGCTGGCTAAAGATGCTTCTGGGCAGCCGATTTTTAATGCTTCCGCCAAACACTGGACCAATTTTATCCTTACAGAAAATGCAAACGATGCAATTGGTATCCTTAACAATTCTGCCTCATACAACAAAATGTCTGTTGAATACAAATATGAGATGATGCCAAATCGTACATGGCGTTGTCGAGTGTTTTTGCAAGATCACTGCTTAGCTGAAGGTTATGGAACCAAAAAAACAAGTAAACATGCAGCTGCTGATGAGGCTTTGAAAATCCTTCAAAAAACACAGCCCACTTATCCATCTGTCAAAAGTTCACAATGCCAAGCAGGCTCTTCACCCAGGGGATCTGGAAAGAAGAAAGACATAAAGGATCTTGTAGTTTATGAGAATTCTTCCAATCCTGTGTGCACACTGAATGACACAGCTCAGTTTAACCGAATGACAGTTGAATACGTCTATGAAAGAATGACAGGCCTCCGATGGAAATGCAAGGTGATTCTCGAGAGTGAAGTAATTGCAGAAGCAGTTGGAGTGAAGAAAACTGTCAAATATGAAGCTGCGGGGGAAGCTGTGAAAACCCTCAAAAAGACCCAACCGACTGTTATTAACAACTTGAAGAAAGGAGCTATTGAAGATGTGATTTCCAGAAATGAAATTCAGGGCCGCTCAGCAGAGGAGGCTTATAAACAACAAATCAAAGAAGATAACATTGGGAATCAGCTGCTGAGAAAGATGGGTTGGACAGGTGGTGGTTTAGGTAAATCTGGCGAGGGCATTCGGGAGCCAATCTCCGTCAAAGAGCAGCATAAGCGGGAAGGGCTTGGCCTTGATGTAGAGAGGGTAAATAAAATTGCCAAGAGAGATATTGAACAGATCATCAGAAACTATGCCCGCTCCGAGAGCCACACGGATTTAACTTTCTCTACAGAGCTGACTAATGATGAGAGGAAGCAAATACATCAGATCGCCCAGAAGTATGGTCTTAAGAGTAAGTCTCATGGGGTGGGCCACGACAGGTACCTGGTGGTAGGAAGAAAAAGACGGAAGGAGGACTTACTTGACCAGCTCAAACAGGAAGGCCAAGTAGGGCATTATGAGCTGGTGATGCCTCAAGCAAATTGAGATCTTGCTAATTTATTGTGCAGATGCCTGAGGCAGATTTGTGAATTAAAGAAGTGATGCTACATGTACTGGTTGCAGAGTATATTCATTCTTACGATGTTTCACCTTGTTCATTTCATATAGTGCTTTATTAGATATTGCAATTTGAAGAATACTGTCCACTTGTATTAGCTTAATCCAGCAGATAATATTGTGCAGTTACTGTTTATGTCTTTGATATTGCTGTGTCCCTCAGATTTTAGTGGTTTCTACAAAGCAAGAACACATATCCAAATGGAATTTCACCCCAAGAAAGAAATTCCCATTTTAAAGGGCATAGCACAGCAATCTGCAACAATATGTAAAATTGACGTTGACTACAATAAAACTGCTAAGTCGCGTCAGTCATGTCCGACTCTGTGAGACCCCATAGACGGCAGCCCACCAGGCTCCTCCGTCCATGGGATTTCCCAGGCAAGAGTACTGGAGTGGGTTGCCTAGAGTCTTAATTCCAACTTAACTGAAAATGTCAGATCGTTTTGTATTATCTATTTTCATCTTTATGTGAAGCCAGTTATAGAATGTTTAACAGTAAATTGTGCTGTATGTGTAAATGTCCTTACCAACTAAATGATGTAAAACTTTCTTAAAGTAATTTTAGTGTCCATTTATTTATAACTCTTCCATGTGGTTTCCAGAATATTGGAAGTGATTTACTGTATCTTGTGATAGGGGTTTTAACCAATTCTAGTCTTCACGCTGAGAGAGCACTACTTGAGAGAGCAATTGAAAAGTTTCCAAAATTTTGATTCAGTCTGAAGAAAGGAAGCTGGAACTGTCTGTTCTTGGTGCCTTGCAGAGAGACTCGAAGCAACTCTCCGTTACAGCTTTCATGTGGCTTGGATGTATAACACATCCAGGGTGGCCACAGCTGTGGCAGAGCTTGGTGAAAGACTGAAGATACATTGGTGCTTTGATGAAAAGGTCAGTTGGCTGGTTCTCTCTCGAAAAGCTTATTTAGCCCCCAAAGCCAACTTTGTAACATATTTAAAACTGCTATTTTCGCTTATTTCTGGAATGTAAAAAAAATGTATAAAAAGAATTAGCGTATGCTTCCTGAATAAAAAGGAGCCAAAGTTGATCAATGTGGTGGTGTGCTCATTTCTGGGAAGCAGCCTGGTAGCAACACTTTGAGTCTTTGGAGAAGAGAAGTGGTGTTTGCACAAAACATTTCAACACTAGAACACATGTGGATGAACATGATGCCTTAGCAGATAGGAACAGCCAGTCAGCGACCCATCGTGTTTTCCCCGGGGACCAACATGCTGGCTGCAGCCAAACCTTAGGCTGTTTGCTTTTACATGATTTTGTTTTTTGTATCTCAGGTAAATCAAGTATTAATATTCAGAGGTGAATATTGATAAACACCTCCAGTGACTTCATATTTAGAACAGTTAGGGTGCTTACAGTGACTTAAAACATTTAGCACCAAACTTGACATTGGCCCACAATGAACAACTTCCTTTCCCTTCTTAGGTATATTTTGCATTAAGAAGCTGTCCACTGTACTTAAATCAATATGTTAAAAATAGAAGGGGATTTTCTTTTATGCCTGGATCTCTATGGCTTTCAGTCACCTACAATGATAACACAGTGTATGATGTTTGCTTTCCACCAACTTTTGTCCTACAGTGTCTGGCCTTTCATGTTAGTAGGATGAGGAATGAGGTGTGCGTTTTATTTTGGCCCTTAATCTTTTAACAGTGGCAAAGGGAACTAACCTAAAATGTTCATAGATTTTTTAGGATTATGTTTTTTACCTCCTAGTCTCATGCCAACTTTGAGAAGCTATGGTTCAATTAGTGTATTAGAAAAGCCCACCTTCACCTCTCTTGGGTAAGGGTGGCTTTGGAGGTTGAGTGTAAAAACTCCTCGCTTTACGTTTCTTTCCTCTTCCCAAAATGATTCAGGGGCCAGAGGAGTAGGGTAATGTTATATAAATCTGGTTTATTTGTATAAGTTAAAACGAATAGAATATCAGTGTAGTTAGTTAAGCTCTGAAACAATGGGGCCAAGTATATATTTGGTTCTCGGTTTGAGGGTCCAGATTTCCTAACTTCTTAGGATCAGCCTTGGTATTAATGTGGAAATTCATCTAACTGGAAATTCACTTCTTAACTTGGTGGGAGGGGTGGTGATAAATGAAATTTAAATCATCTAACTCTGCTTGAGAATATGTTGAGAAATGGGGTTGGCAAGAATGAGCTGCTGACAACCTTGCTGTTCTATTGTGTCCCCTTTTTGTTGGTTCTTATATTTTCCCTTTCTTTGAGACATGAGACAGCAGGCATTTTTAACCCAGTACTGTTACCTTGCTATAAAACCTGCACAGGTACATGAGCAGCTCTAAGTTTTGTTTGAATAAATTATACTGAGGAACTAACTCTGCTTTCAGTTACATATATATTTATAGCATTAAGGCTCACAGATCTACTTTTTAGATTTTTTTCCCTCCCCTTTGATTACAAAATGAATGGAAATTTCATGCATTGTTGGGATTCTTTTAAAAGTAGTATACAGTACATTATTCACTGTGCTATGAGTAACTCTTGAAGCTGGAGATGGGTTCTAAATAAGGGACTCTTAATTACAACTCTAGCTCTTCATCATACCCCCTTTGCCATACATGCAGGTGCAGAATTGAAGATTCAAGTTCAATCTGCCATTTGAAAGGGGACCTCACATATATGTTTTAAATTTATGATTGTTATAAATTAGTGTATGGTGTTGTTAGCCTGTGGCATTTGTTTAAAAAAAACTGTAAAGAAAAAAGGCAAATCTGTATTAAATTTTGAAATGAATGATTTGTGGTGCTTTTGACCATGGATATGATGCTTTGGGGAAGTCAGTTTGTTGATGCTGTTGTAAGATTTTAAAAGGATTATCCCATGAAAGATACTGGAATAGTGTTTCTCAGGAGGTATACGAAAGAAAAAAAAATAAACATGCATATTCCCAATCTCACCTTAATTTTTTCAAGTATGAGTAACAGTGTCAATGTTCAAGATACCCAACCACAGGAATTCCCTGGTGGTCCAGCGATTAAGACTTGGGCACTTTCACTGCCATGGCCCATGATCGGTCCCTGGTTAGGGATCTAAGCTCCCATAAGCAATGTGGCACAGTCAAAAAAAAAAAAACAACCCAGCCACAGTAGGATGAAGAAATTTATGTAAAACTACTCTGCCAAATAAAGACTGATTTAATGTCATTCTACTAAGAAGCAGAAATGAACTGCTTCTTAGGATGTTGTTCCCAGGTGAATCTAACCAGTTGGTGTGTTCAGTGTAGGATGAGCCCCCTCATGTTGAAGCTCCTTTAAATACACCAGAAGGACTTAGATTTCATTTATCACCACCTCCCACCAAGTGAAGAAGTGAATTTCCAGTCATTGTCCTCGTCTCTATAAAATGAACTAGGTTGCTCCTCAGAAGAAAGTGTTTGTTTAAACAAGGTTAACACTGATGATACCTGTATTCCCAAACTTTACTTGAGACTTAAAATACCATTTTATAGTAGTTTTTTTTTAAGCTAAGGCTTTTTTTAAGAGGTGGAATGTCAGGATCAATGTTAGACCTTGGTCTCTTAGGATGATGGTAAATCTCCAGGTTAATTCTCCCCACGTAGCAGTTTCACTCCCTTAACTGCCTATAATATATGCTGAAACAACTCTGAATAGTTTTACATTCTGTTAGAATGTTTTAAAAAGCATGAAATACTTAAGACTGAAAAGAATAAAGGTCCTCTCCAGCAATATCTTCTCTTTTCCCTCTCCCAGGATCTGTATTCATACTCAGCTAAAACGTAATTATACGTTGACTACAAAATTTTAAGGTTATTTTTATTTACAAGTTTTGAAAAATGTACATTTTTTACATGGGTTACTTATGCAAAGTTAGATTTAAAAGAGTGATAAATGCACAAAAGGTGTCAATGGAGCATCAGACCAAACATTTACAAGCCTTGTCCCACACTGCTACGTAAGGGTACTGTCTGTCTAAAAGTATAAATATTCAAAGAAAAGACTGCAAACATTGATTTTAATGTTCTTATAATACTGAAAGGGAAGAAGAAACTAAAGCATGCAGCATTAACTGAGGATTTGAGTGGAAAATAGTTTGCCACAGATATGTTCCCTTCCTTGGGTTAATTAAAAGAAAAACAATGTGGGATTATAAATTTGTTTACATAGGGCAGAACAGCTCCTTTAAAAAGATTAAAGTTTCTCCAACCTTCCTAGCTTAATTAAAAACTAATGATTGTTTCCATTCCTCTGCTCCCACACCTCTTTAAAAAGTGAAAATCCAGAAGACTGCAGTATTCTGAAACTTACTTTGGGTGTGTCCAGTGAGTATCTTGCAAGGAGAGAATGTGTGAGTTATCATAATTGTGGCACTCCTTTGGCCAAGTCTTTTAAATTCTCCTTCCTACAGTAAAAAATAGTTCATATTGATTAACTCTTAGTATCATAGCCTTTTAAGCTGCCACTGCTCTTTCAAAGTGGATGTTTACAAGGATTTGTTTCCCTGTTTTCTACATGCCATATTCCAAAAATTCATTTCTAAATCTAACACAAGTGAAGGACCAGCCAGGGTGAAGGCTTCAGCAATCATTTTGTTAAAAACATTCCGGTCATCAAGCTATGCATAAGCACCACTTGTAAAACAATTTTAAAAGCTTAGTGTAAAGTAGAATAACACAAAACTGCCCTAAAACTGGAAATAAGATACAAGAGAAGGGAAAGTAAGCATTAGTAATTTTTGCACGTAACCCAGGTACAGTACATTTGATCTCATAGAGGGTGTTCTCTGATGTTTAAGGAGAAGGTAGAAGGGATAGGAAAAGCTTGGCAAAGGACAATGGAAACAGCACAACAGCTATTTTGCTTTTAATAAAGTAAATGTAATGACACTGAAGAACAGACACATCAATACATATTTTCCTTATGACTGCTGCTGCTTTTCTTCCACCCAGGTCAACAGTCACGCCAGCTCTGTTCTACTATCGCAGAAACACGTTTTTCATACTCCCGCTTGTTCTCCTGGTACAGCTGAGCAGCCTGGCTATTTGCTGGACTATTGGGATTGGGTTCATCCAGTAGAGACTATAGAGACAATTTGTAACAAGTCAGTTCCTCAGTTCCTCTACTGGGTTCATCCAGTAGAGACTATAGAGACAATTTGTAACAAGTCAGTTCCTCAGTTCCTCTACTGGGTTCATCCAGTAGAGACTATAGAGACAATTTGTAACAAGCCTAGATATAATCACTTGAATTATCCTAGGTAGCAGCTAAATTTGCTCTCAGCATAATAATCTTCAGTTACATTAGTCTGCTATAGCTAGGCAAATATGTTTTCTGGTGGCTTAGGTCTTAATGACCTACTTTTTACTTATGACTTTCAAAAAACAATTGCTAATATAAATGTATCAAAGGATAGTCACATTAAGGAAAATTCACCTGTATGGATGTTAAAATGGAAGACACATCATAGGTTGGACTCCAACGGTTCTGAAGTATGTCCAGACATATGCTACCATCTGCATAGACTAAAAGCATAGAAGTAGGTTATGTTAAACATAATAAAACCATTAAGGTTTTAACATCATAGTCAAGACAAATAGAGTCAAGAATACTTTGCTTTGGAGGTTTAAAAAGATTCCTAAGCTGCTTCTCAATTATATTCCTAAAAGAAGTGTCATAATCACTACTAGTGAAACAACTGGGATGATCAGAGAATGTCAAATATAATTTGTGTAAAACTGGAAGATACTTAGTGCTTGTTATTCTGAAAAGACTGTCCTGTTATCCAGGAAACCACACATATTTTTTAAACAGGGTTCCTAGTCATCCACAGATGTATGGGAAATTCATTCCACCAAATTTCTAAACACTACCTCTTCTCTGAAATAACAAAAGATAGCTCAGAGTTCACAAAGTTTCGTTTTGGCATGAAGATAAAAATATCTGATGCCCTGGAAATATTAACCTGAATAAAAGGCAAGTTGTTCTAGGCTTGCTACTAGGAAGGGAGAAAAGTGAAGTACTAGGTTAGACTCACCTGTGGTACTTTCTAATACACTGTATACCTGAACCTCAACCAGAATCTGATATTCAGCAGGTCTGGAGTGAGGCCAGGGCATCCATAGCTTTTAAATGTTCCATGCTAATTCTGATATGCAACCAAAGCTGAGAACGGTTGTTTTAAATGCTAGTGAATATAATTACAACACAAAACTACCCAAATCTGGCCTTACATTAAAAGGAAACCTCAAGGACACCTTTATTTTTGTTTATTAAGCAAATTATAAAATCATCAAAACCAGAAGGCTCTCAGATTCCAAACAAACGCAGTGTCCCTTCCCGGCTTCATTCTAGGACCTAAACCAAGACAGCAATAGGCCACCATGAGCAAGACCAGCTTTCAGAAAACAGCAAGATTCCTACACAAATACTCATGTACTACAGACAAATAAATAGGAAATGTGGAATAAACAGTACAGCAGTTTAGAATACTCTATTAAAAAGTGATACTTGCCATTTGGATGGAACATCTTAGAGACAAATCTAACCGTTGGTGGCTTATTTGGATATTCCTCAGTGAATTCTATTGTAAGCTTAAAGGTTCCTGTAATTAGAAGAGCAAGGGTTAAGAAGACATTTATCATTTTGTTCAGTAGTACTTTGCTTTTAATGCTACATGACTTGTTTTTCAAGTATTATATGAAATAATACAAAGATACAGAGTAGGAAAGAGACCAGGTAAGAGGTACAGCTCTAGGAACTGCCCTAAAAATGAACAGTGTGAGAACCACCACTCAAAAGTGATTCATTTTTTGTTTTTCCATTATTCTCTCCCAAACTTAAATACAGCTATCTTAAACTCAAAACTACTGCCTGCGGGATAACTTTAGCCCCTGTACATTTTGAAGACATCCTTAAAATGACAAGCAACTACAGCCAAAGTTTGGCCTTCCTCCTTTAGAAGACTGAAAGACCTTAATAAAGTCCAATTTTCATCAGCTGTCATCTTAAACTCTCCAGTGATTCTTAAATGGACTAGAAAGAATGAGCACAAAGGTTCAAAAACCAATGCTAGAAATACAAATCAACAATCTAATTATTTTTAAAACAGCAGGGAAAAAGTATAAAAGTGTTCCCTGGCTCCTTTTCATGTAATAGCAACTCTATGATGAAAACATAATTGAATGTAAGCCAGAAAAAACTTCACAGTCTCTCTTAAAAACCCTTAAGTATGACTCACAAGGTACTTAACTATAAAACCAACTCAATAATTCACACTAATGGAGGGAATTAATGGCAGAAATAATTTAAAAATCACATTAGATTGCATTCATGTCTCCAGTAAATTTCTTTCTAATGATGTTTGTTTACGCTACCACTGAAACAAATTATTTTTCTTGAATATGTGTCAACTAAGGTCGCGGGAGGCCCTAAAACATACTAGGTTAGAAACTTATAAGAAATGGACAAGCTGGATCTAATTCAAGAATTGTTGTGGGACTTCCCTGGCGGTCCAGTGGTTAAGACTCCATGCTTCCACTGCAGGGGAGCAGGGGATGTGGGTTCATTCCCTGGCTGGGGAACTAAGATCCCACATGCTGCTGCTAAGTCGCTTCAGTTGTGTCCGACTCTGTGCGACCCCATAGATGGCAGCCCACCAGGCTCCCCTGTCCCTGGGATTCTCCAGGCAAAGAACACTGGAGTGGGTTGCCATTTCACATGCCATGAGGCACAGCCAAAAAAAAAAAAAAGAATTGTTGGAAGTTGTGATTTGGGGAGATTATTTCCTTCAAGATGTTATTTTTAGTTGGTTTTAATAAATTCAAGAAAACAACTGGGCAACTGTTTTTTCCTGACTGAAATTTCTTCAAGTAATCTTAAGGAATCAGTTACTATCTGGTATAAGGTGATACATGTTCCACTATATTACTCTGGTCCATTTAATACATTACTTATTCTAATACAATAGACCACACTTCAGATAAGATTATAATCTGTTACTGGTTCCTTCAGAGTTAGCAATTTATTTCTTCCTTGCTTCCATTCTGCCTTTCCACTTAAGAAAAAAGATCACAATCATTTTACTCCTAGATGTTACATATAACAATACCAAAATGTGTTTTCTACCAGCAAACTGACAGTACAATTTGCTAACAAAGGTGCCCTTGGTATGAACGTGTGTCCCAAAGTTTCAGAATAATGTAAAACGCAACATATGGAGACGTATTCTTCAAACTATTTTTACTCCCTAAAATTTAAAGTCAGATCTAAAGATACTATGAATTATAACTAAGGACAAACGGTATAGTATTTTGAAATGGATAAACATGCTACAGTCCATCAGAACACACCTCACCTTTATCACCACCTGGTCATAACTCTTCCTATTTTTGAGGGAGAAAGCATAGTTCTTCTTTTTCAGTCCTACTAATATAATCATGACGGTGTGATCACTCACCTAGAGCCAGACATCCTGGAATGTGAAGTCAAGTGGGCCTTAGAAAGCATCACTACGAACAAAGCTAGTGGAAGTGATGGAATTCCAGTTGAGCTATTTCAAATCCTGAAAGATGATGCTGTGAAAGTGCTGCACTCAATATGCCAGCAAATTTGGAAAACTCAGCAGTGGCCACAGTACTGGAAAAGGTCAGTTTTCATTCCAATCCCAAAGAAAGACAATGCCAAAGAATGCTCAAACTACCACACAATTGCACTCATCTCACACGCTAGTAAAGTAATGCTCAACAAGCCAGGCTTCAGCAATACGTGAACCGTGAACTTCCAGATGTTCAAGCTGGTTTTAGAAAAGGTAGAGGAACCGGAGATCAAATTGCCAACATCTGCTAGATCATGGAAAAAGCAAGAGAGTTCCATAAAAACATCTACTTCTGCTTTATTGACTATGCCAAAGCCTTTGACTGTGTGGATCACAATAAACTGTGGAAAATTCTTCAAGAGATGGGAATACCAGACCACCTGACCTGCCTCTTGAGAAATCTATATGCAGGTCAGGAAGCAACAGTTAGAACTGGACATGGAAAAACAGACTGGTTCCAAATAGGAAAAGGAGTACATCAAGGCTGTATAGTGTCACCCTGCTTATTTAACTTATATGCAGAGTACATCATGAGAAATGCTGGGCTGGAAGAAGCACAAGCTGGAATCAAGATTGCCGGGAGAAATATCAATCACCTCAGATATGCAGATGACACCACCCTTATGGCAGAAAGTGAAGAGGAACTAAAAAGCCTCATGATGAAAGTGAAAGTGGAGCATGAAAAAGCTGGCTTAAAGCTCAATATTCAGAAAACTAAGATCATGGCATCTGGTCCCATCAATTCATGGGAAATAGATGGGGAAACAGTGGAAATGGTATCAGACTTTATTTTGGGGGGCTCCAAAATCATTTGCAGATGGTGACTGCAGCCATGAAATTAAAAGACGCTTACTCCTTGGAAGAAAAGTTATGACCAATCTAGATAGCATATTGAAAAGCAGAGACATTACTTTGCCAACAAAGGTCTGTCTAGTCAAGGCTATGGTTTTTCCATTGGTCATGTATGGATGTGAGAGTTGGACTGTGAAGAGAGCTGAGCTCCGAAGAATTGATGCTTTTGAACTGTGGTGTTGGAGAAGACTCTTGAGAGTCCCTTGGACTGCAAGGAAATCCAACCAGTCATTCTGAAGGAGATCAGCCCTGGGTGTTCTTTGGAAGGAATGATGCTAAAGCTGAAACTCCAGTACTCTGGCCACCTCATGTGAAGAGTTGACTCATTGGAAAAGACTCTGATGCTAGGAGGGATTGGGGGCAGGAGGAGAAGGGGACGACAGAGGATGAGATGGCTGGATGGCATCACCGACTCGATGCACATGAGTCTGAGTTAACTCCGGGAGTTGGTGATAGACAGGGAGGCCTGGTGTGCTGGGATTCATGGGGTCACAAAGAATCGGACACGACTGAGTGACTGAACTGAACTGAATATTATAATATGCAAGAAAAAGTGGGAATGAGAGTTAGTTCAAAACTTTGAGCTTCCTTATGTATCTCAAGTATAAACACATTTGGCTCAGTGTTGATATACACTTAAATTATAGCTTAGAGATTTATCATCAAGAAATTGCTCTAAAATTGGGCAGATTTAATAGTATGCAGAGCTCCCAGGTACTTTAAATTAAAACGATCATTAAATATGGTTCTTAAAGGTGGTAAAGCCACACAGAAGGCAAGCATAAGTATAAACAGTGGGGCAAAGCAGAAGCTTTGCAGTCAGATCTGGGTTCAAATCCTTGCTTTGCTACTTGCTCATTATGAAACCTTGGGGGAAGCTGCTTAACTTGCTACTTCTGCTACTAAGTTGCTTCAGCCTTGTTCAACTCTGTGCGACCCCAAAGACAGCAGCCCACCAGGCTCCACTGTCAAAAAGTGGGGCAAAGCAGAAGCTTTAAAGTCAGATCTGGGTTCAAATCCTTGCTTTGCTACTTGCTCGTTATGAAACCTTGGGGGAAGCTGCTTAACTTGCTGCTTCTGCTACTAAGTTGCTTCAGTCGTGTTCAACTCTGTGCGACCCCAAAGACAGCAGCCCACCAGGCTCCGACGTCCCTGGGATTCTCCAGGCAAGAACACTGGAGTGCGTTGCCATTTCCTTCTCCAATGTATGAAAGTGAAAAGTGAAAGTGAAGTTGCTCAGTCGTGTCCAACTCTTTGCGACCCCATGGACTGCAGCCCACCAGGCTCCTCCATCCATGGGATTTTCCAGGCAAGAGTACTGGAGTGGGGTGCCCACTGCCTTCTCCGTGCTTAACTTGACTATACCTCAAGTTCCTCATCTGTAAAATGGGTTAATAATAATACCCACTACGTAACATTGTTATGAGGTTTAAAAGAGAAAAAGATGCATAGTGATATAAAACAAGTGCCTCATAAATACTTTAGTTACAATAATTCTACAGTTTCACATCTCTAGACCCAGTTGAAGGAGGCAAAACCCCAAAATCCAAACCATTATCAGTAAGAAAAATACAATTAATGAATTCAAATACTAGATAGTACTTTCTTTCTGACCTACATCAAACATGCACAGTGAAACGCAAGTAGAGAACATATGCTGGTGGTTCACAAAACCCTTGACTTGAGCTTTCTGCCTACTGCTTGCTGAAAAGTTCAACAAGGTGGTTAGCTAGCTACCAAAGAAGTTAATCAAGTCTTTTAGAACAGCTTACTTAATGTCTTGAGAAATGAAACCACCTGTTTATGTCAATATTAATATAAATTAGTAGGACTTACCCACATCTTACTCAAAGTACACATTTAAAGGGATGTTTCATACTCTTAGGGCTTCCCTGGTGGCTCAGAGGTTAAAGCATCTGCCTGCAACGCGGGAGACCAGGGTTCGATCCCTGGGTCGGGAAGATCCCCTGGAGAAGGAAATGGCAACCCACTCCAGGATTCCTGCCTGGAGAATCCCATGGATGGAGGAGCCTGGTGGGCTACAGTCCACGGGGTTGCAAAGAGTCGGACACAACTGAGCTACTTTTTCTTTCTTTCTTTCTTCATACTTTTAGCTGCATTAAACAATGAGAACCTCTTCAGTACAACTTTCAATGCAATGAGATCCAAAACGAACATTAAGGATATTTAAAATCCTAGAATTAATGTTATGCAATTGAGCCTAAGCTTATCCTCTGAATATTTAGAAGGCTAGGCTTTAAAATAATTGAAAACTTGAGCCTCACCATTGTTGTACACAATCTGTACTGATTTTTTATCTTCCTGAGGAGGCCACAACATTGTAAGGAAAGTAGGAATTAATCCATCTATACCTAGGGACCTGGACAATTATATAAATGTGTTAAATGGCTGGTGTATAGCAATAGGGAGTGATTTGGTTAGTGTATGTTCTGCCTAAAAACAGTCACAAATTCAACTTTTGAAAATATTGTACTGGCAAAAGAAAGCACCTCTGTAGGTGTTTTCTGCCATTTAGCCACCAGTTTGTGACCCCTGAGGAGGAAGCAAAGTACATACACTTAAATTTTTTTGATGATTGAAAAAGTCTGACTTTTAAGATAATAACCAACCTTCATTACAGGATTTATGTACCTTAAGAACACCCCTTGTGGACTTTTAAGTGATTCATTTAAAAAAGGACACCAAATTCTTAAGAATACATCCACTGTAAAAATCAAATACTAGTATCTTACTGTTTCTATTAACAATTTTCAGATGATGCGCTGGAGAATACATTGCTTCTTAACCTTCATATTCAGCATACATGCTAAGATATTTTATGAGGATGCATTTACCCCCAGTGTTTTGTTTGGTAGTGTAAGCTCTTGGGAACATAGCTCTCTTACTTCAATTGTGTGAAGTTAAATCGAAATACCTTGAAGAGTTCCTATTTTTAAAAGTTCAGCTCTTTAACTAGGACCTAGCTGTTATGGACGGAGAAGGCAATGGCACCCCACTCTGGTACTCTTGCCTGGAGAATCCCAGGGATGGGGGAGCCTGGTGGGCTGCCGTCTATGGGGTTGCACAGAGTCGGACACGACTGAAGTGACAGCAGCAGCAGCAGCAGCTACTGTTCTGGAAACGTCTGCTCCAGATGGTTACGAGGAATCAGCAAAAGTAGTTCTGAAGCTGTTGATTTATATCATACATTGGCAACAGCAAAATCAACTATGCCACTTGTTCCTAATTGGGCCTTTCCAGTAAATTTCCTAGGTGTAAATAAGAGGTATTTTTAAACGGTCAAAAAAATTCTTGTAACCTTGGTTAGTGTTCGAGACACCTGAGGAAGCATTCATGGATAGCAGACTGCTCAAAAGAATGAATCAGTAAAGGGTACTGTCATTCAGCCTGAGTAATTCCTTTCAGTAATGTCAGGTTGGAGAGACACATCATCAAAAATAGAACCAGTAATGTCAAGGGGGAAGGTCCAGGTAGATAATGGATTCCATAAGTACTTTTCCAATTCATACCACTTAAAGCGAGAGAAGCACCCTTGAAATATTTACGTTGCCAACCCCTAGCAAAGCGATGTACTATTAATAAAGTTGTGCCCAGCATAAAGCAGTCTGAATAAAATCAGGAGGAGAAAGGAAGCCAATGAAAATAAAGCTGCTGGAGCTAAAGCAAATACACAGCTAATCTGCACATAAAGCTTAAGTATGAAGAACCAGCAACCAATCTAATGGAGGAAAACTAAGCCTAGCTAGCTTTTGTATGGATCAGGATCAGTTCAAACGATTTACCTCGCGCACCAAAGTAGTATGCCTTCAGGATCACACTCCCTTGCTGTCACTTCTTTTTATCAAAGCACTGAAGAACAGTGATATTTACCCGGGAGGTGAAGGCAGAGAAGAAACAAAGTATCTAGGTTACTGTTTCCAATCTGCTAGGGAAATCTGAGTGTTTGAGACAAATCCTAGAATTGGTTTGTATTCATTTACCTCACAACATGCTGTGGTTGGTAACATCCAAAGGCAATCTGACTTGACAACTTTGCTTGTACTGAGTAGTTTGTAGAAATGCTTCTGTTGCCACCTTCAAATGGAGGTGTATGCATATGTGTGTGCATATGTGTACAGATCTCCCTCAAATGCTATATGACCAAAGGAATATAAGGCATTGAGAAGAAAATAAATAACAGAAAGGCCCTTTTCTGTTTAAAAATACCTCAAATATTAAAGATGTCAATCAGCAGTTCAAATACTTTTAATCATCTTTTTAAATGCATTAAGCTTTCAAAAGCAATTAACTACACACACACATACACACACAATTGAGTGCACATAAAACTATATCAATGTCAATTTCCTGGTTGTGCATAGTCATTCAAGATGTTACCAAGGGAGAGGGGGGAACAGGTGAAGGGTACACAAGGTCTCTCTGTATTATTAATTACAACTCCACACAAATCTATATCAAAACAAGAAGCTTTAAAAAGTCCTTAAAAAGCAACTTAGTGTGTTTTTAAAAGTCAAACCTAAACCTAAAAATCATGTACCTATAAGTATGTGTAGTATCTTGAAGTAGGTTGGACACTGGTAAGAGAGTACATTAAGGCTCCCCTCGATTGTGAAACTGCCTTGAGATGACTGATCATAAAGTCTTGATAAAAGCACATGCTGAAAACTCATTTAAAAATAAGAAACAATAAACTGGCTATTGAAGGTGCCATTAAAGACCATCTTAAAGCAGTGAGGCTGAAAAGCACTCAATGTCAGATTGTAGAAACCAGACAGTTGTGTGCAAGGGATGCCTGCATCCATTCAACATCCAACAACACACATGAAGCACCTGCTGAACACAGTTCCCACCCTTGGGACAGAATTCTGAACCAGACAGTCCCTGGGGTCTCCGAGTGGATCAGCAAGTGGTTGGGTTGATCTTAACTCAGTGTCCTGATGGAGGGGGTGGTGGTGCTGAATTTAGCAGGATCACAACCCAAACCTCACAAACACTTAACATCAGTGGTATCATGCTCCTTTTAAAAAGTGACTGCCTTACTCAGATTTTTTTAAGCAGCAGGAAAAAAGGTGCAGTTCTAGTCAAGCGGACAATAGCAAGAACAACCTGCCACAGACTGGACTCCTCTCAAGCCTTTAGCAGGCAGAGGCTAGGGAGAAGCGGGTTATTAAGTAGGAGGCACTTCTAGGCTGACTGGGAAACCCTTTCCCCAGAAGATCACGGTCCCAGAAGGTGGGTAAAGAAACTCTCTTACCATCCTCAAACGGGGTCCCTTCAGGCCTACAACAGAGAGAGAAACAAGTCAGTTCCCTCATGGGGGCTCCTCTCTCCCCGGTTCATCTGCTCGCCCCACCTCTGGTAAACCACCGCTTCCCGGGTTGAAAAGCCACTACCAATAGAGCTTTGGGGCTCAGAAACCCCAGGCAGGCCGAAGCGCCACCGCTCCCCGCCCCGCCCCCTCCGAACCCCAAACGGTTCCCCTGGCAGCGGGAACCGAGCTAATCGAGGCACAGGCTCCGGGGAGGCGCCTAGGCCCAACGAGCCCCAAACCTTCTCGCTCAGTCCCCGCCTCCGCACCGGGTCGGTCCCAACGGGCACACGGGTCCCCCAGCCCTCACCACCATCCGGAACGCAGACTCACCCAAAAATGACCGCGTTCCAAACCATGATGTTGTTCTCAGACGGAGCCCCGCTGACTCCGGCTGGAGGATCCTCCTGCAACCTACAGGGAAAAGCAGAGGAACCTCCCGCTATCCTGTACCCGCCGCCCGCCGGTCCCCTGACGGCCCCGCCCTGAACCCCGGCTGCCGCCCCCGGCCCCTAGAGTCCCGGGCGGGTTACCTCTTGAAGTCCCTCATGAGACGCCGCCGAGCCGGGGTGGACATGTCTCTAGCGGGGTCAGGGGTGGGGCATACACCGAGCTCTCGGGTCCCCGCGGGTGGTGAGGAGGCTGAGGAAGCCGGAGGAACCAACGGAGAAGCGCCTAGAGGAACCGCACTGCCTCTCCTCAGTCGAGGGTCGATCTGGCGCCGGCTTAGCACCACCCCAGAGTAGACCGGGGCTGAACCAACCTGAGAGGAAAAGACGGGGGTGGAATGCCAAACGCCGGACGGGCCGTACCAAGACGGGACAGGGGTCGGGGGGGGACGAAAGTTGCTTAGGTCATTAAACCCCTGAGGGACGCTGGGAGCGAGGGTGAGAAGCAAGCTGCGGGCCTCATGTAATTGCTGGGAACTCAATAGGATCCGGTGGTGGAATCGGTCCACCTTCACTTTCCATTTCTAAGACGAACCATGGGAAGCTTTTTTTCTGTTTTTCCTTTTTCTTCTTCTTCTTTTTTTTTTTAGATCAGATCACTTATTAAAGTGCGCACAGTGGCTGAGGATGAAGTCTCAATCTCAATGAGGACAGAGTGGAAGAAGGCGAAACCAGTTCTCCTAAAGCCAAAACTCTAGGGGGTACACCTCCTACGGACACGGGAAACTGGGGAGGAAGCTGTGTGACTGGTCAAAATCAATGAACATCCAAAGAGTAAATCGACCTCGACGGTGAGGTCGAGGGTCCCTTCTCTATGGGATGAATGTGCGGGCCCCAACATTTAGGCCGATGATCACCCCCAAAGCAGAATGAAATGGTGGTGTGTGTCCTGGAGGAGGGAATGAGAGCTGGAGGCAAGCAGAATGAGGCTTTAGCTTTGGACACTCACAATTTGGCTCTGGAACCACATTTCCCCTTGACAGTTCAACAAGCCAAGTGGCTACTATATGTTCAGAAGAGTCCAAAGGTATGAGAATATCCGATTGCAGAGAATTGGAAGAGCAGTGAGTCTGAAGTAAAAGGAACGGTAAGATGCACGTGAAAAAGCTGTAGGTTGCAGGGAAGAGTCACAGTTAGTATGTGGACCTGCAAAAGCAATAACAGTTTTAAAGAATGTTTTTTAAAAAGGTCAACTCCAAATAACATAGAAGGTAGGCAAAATACTCATTTAAGAATTTTTTGGAAATATGAGAAAAGTAGGTTTAGGTTCATGCAGGGAGAGTTTTGAATGCCAAGCTAATGGCTTCCTTGGAAGTTGGTTGAGCAGAAAGGCAACATGATCAGAGCTGTACTCACTGGAGACGGGTCCCAGGACAGCAACTAGAAGACTCTTGAAGTATTCTAGGTGAGAGGTAGTGACAGGTAACGACAATAAAAACGGACAGGACTTGCCAACAGAACGTGGGGACAAGAGAGAGGAGGGAGTCTACGGAGGCTCAAGTTCTGGGGACTTCCCTGGTGGTTCATGGGTTAGGGCTCTGTGCTTCCAATGCAGGGGACACTGGTCAACCCCTGGTCCCAGAATTAAGATCCCCACAAGCCTCCAAGTGTCGTGTGGCTAAACAATGGCTCAAGTTCTAACCCCCAAGATAACTGGGAGTTTGAAGCACCATTACCTGAATTAGGGAAAAGAGAGGGGAATGGCAGTTTGGGGAGAGAAAATCTGGGGACTTGCTGAGTTCATGGGACTAGTGAGACATCTACCTGAGGATGTCCAAAAGATATAGATGTGCAGGAATTTGTTTCTAAAATGGGAGACAGGAGGCACTTGACAATGGTAATGATTCTACCTGCTGCTTTACAACAGGTACTCTCATGGCCAAGGATTTATATCTCTCACTAATTCTAATATATCAGTTAAAGCAAATCTCCCTAATATACCATCACATTATGGCTGTGGTGGGAAGGGGATACAAAAATAAATTTAAAAACTTCCTTTTCCTCTCACCTAGGAGCTTGCTGTCTACTAATATACACATACGGAATCAACAAAGGCAAGATTTATGAAAGCAAGTGCATTAGTTTTCTATTGATGTTTAACAAATTGCCACAAGCTGTTAGCCAACTTCAGTTCCTGTGGTTGCAGGACTGAAGGCCCCATTTCCTTACTGGCTGCCAGCCAGGGACCAGTCTCAGCTCCTAGACGTTACCTACACTCCTTGCCATGTGGCCTACTCCATCTTCAGATCCAGCAGCAGAGAATTTCTCTCCCATCAAATCCCTGTCACACTTTTTAAAAATGTATTTCTTTTCCTCTCACAATTTGAATCTCTTTCTTTAGGAAGAGCCCAGCTCACTTTAAGGCCTTATCTGATTAGGTCAAGCCCACCCCAGATAGTCTCCTGATCTTCAAATCATCTCATTTGGCACCTTAATTACATCTGCAAAATTGCCTGATAGCAGAACTCAGATTACTATTTGACTGAATAGCTCGAAGAAGTGACCAGAAATCTTGAGGAAGAGGGTGGCATCTTAGAATTCTGCCTCCAGAGCAGCAGCAAATTGCAGAGCAGAAACAAGTGATTCAACAGACGCTGAAGAATCTGTACAGCAGGGGAATCATCAATCTGGTGGGGTTAGAGCAAGCTTCCTGAAATGGGTTTATTTCAATGTTGCTTCAGAAAAGATGAAAGCAGGGCTAGGGAGGGAAGAACACAAGTAGTTCCTAAACAGCACAAACGTGGACATGGAGCTTAACCAGGATCTGGGGATAGTGGGCAGATTAGAGAGGCTAATGCAGACTGACAAGACCTTGACTTGGAAAAGTGAGGATGACAGAAGTTGATTAAATTCCCTCAAATATGAGGATGAGGAATTCAGGCTTGCTAGGCAGCTTTTATAGGTGTTCGAGCCTGAGAGAGATGTACTGAAAACATCCCACTGAGAAATGGTATATAGTATACTGGAGAGGAGGTGAGGTCTGGGAGGTTTCTGGATATAAGGGACTGGGTATAAATGTCTGCCATCCAGCCATCTCATCCTCTGTCGTCCCCTTCTCCTCTTGCCCCGTGTGCTGCGATTCATGGGGTCGCAAAGAGTCGGACACGACTGAGCGACTGATCTGATCTGATCTGATAAATGTCTGAAACTCATTGAAGGCTAGAGATGCGTGTGAGTGTGTTGTGGGCTTGTCTGTTTTCTGAAACTCCTTTGCTGTATAGCTAAGGAGTAGCTCTTTGGGAGCCCCAGGGCACCAGGGTGTGGGGAGAGCATTGCCTGACTATATAGTGGAATTGCACTGCAGGAACACTGTGCCCCCACATTCCACATCAGAAGCAGGGTTGTCATAGCAAGCAGCACACAGAAGATCGTTCTCTAGCACAGACGGTTATAGGACTGGAATGTACTAACTATAGCAGAGACGGCCAAGCCTTCCTTCCACCCTCCTTCCCACCTTGATATCTTGAAGAAATACCTTCTTCACAGGCAAGTATCCCCTCTTCCCTCCCAATAACAGGGGTCAAGAAACTAGAAGTCTTTTTCAATTTAAAGACAAGTTTGTCAGTGATGTGGGCTTCCCTGATGGCTCAGGGGTAAAGAATCTGCCTGCAATACAGGAGACACAGGTTCAATCCCTGAGTTGGGAAGATCCCCTATGGGAGGAAATGGCAGCCCACTCCAGTATTCTTGCCTGAAAAATCCCATAGATAGAGGAGCCTGGTGGGCTAAAGTCCATAGGGTCACAAAAAGTCAGACATGACTGAGCAACTGAGCATGCATCGTTAGCAATGCCTGAAAAATCCCATGGACAGAGGATAGTATTTAATCATATTTCATGACACATAAAGATGATATGAAGTTCAAATTTCAATGTCCGTAAATAAAGTTTCACTATGGTTGCTTTTGTGCTGCAATGAAAGAGTTGAGGAGCTGTGACAGAAAGCGTGTGTGGTGCCCTCACCACTTCCCACTGTTGGTCAGTCCACTACAAATCACAGTGACATGGTTGTAATGCAACAGTGTTTTGGGAACCACTTCTTTCACCATGTTTTGGCATTTTAAAAAAATTACAACTGCATGCCTAGCATGTAAAAACAAGAAAATAAGAAAGTGGATTTTAAATGTTGTGCTTTCAAGGCATGGTGGAGTGTAGATGACTTGGCCATCAATTTAGATGTCAAAACACTGTGTTGATTACACAGTGATGCTATAGCATGGCTAAAAGAATACAATATACCTCGACATTACCAAACTAAGTACTCATCACAATGTTCCCAGTTCACAGGAAAGCAATGGTTAGGCAAATTAGAAAGTTTAAAATAGAATATCTTATCATAGAAGAATTCTTCACAAAAGTGAAAAATGAAAATGAGGTTGCTGCCAAAGTAAGTTTCTGAGTGGTTGGATTGTTAGCCAAGCAAAGAAAACCATCTACTTACTGGTGGTGAGTTAATTAAATTGTGTTTGATTGCAAAAGCCAGAGAAATGTGTCGAGGGAAAATAAACTTTTTCAGCTTTCACCAAGAACAGTGGCTCAGAAGTTGAGGACATTAGAAGTAACACCAATAGTAAGTTTTAAAAAACAGGGCAAATGGTTTCAAGTGTTTTCCCTTGGCTCTTGATAAGGTGACAGATCTTAATACTCCTCAGTTGTTGTTGTTTACTCAGAGGGTCAATGCTGAGTTTAAAATGATGGAAGAATTGGCCTGTATGGATAGCCTGTAAAGG
Source organism: Bos grunniens (assembly GCF_055505025.1). Classification (NCBI taxonomy): domain Eukaryota; kingdom Metazoa; phylum Chordata; class Mammalia; order Artiodactyla; family Bovidae; genus Bos; species Bos grunniens. The sequence continues at coordinate 142,910,619 of NC_141194.1, forward strand.
TCGCTCGTTGTGTCCGACTCTTTGCGACCCCATGGACCATATAGTCCATGGAAGTCTCTAGGCCAGAATACTGGAGTGGGTAGCCTTTCCCTTCTCCAGGGAATCTTCCCAATCTGGGGACTGAACCCAGGACTCCAGTATTGCAGGCAGATTGTTCACCAGCTGAGCCACAGGGAAGCCCAAGAATACAGATAGCCTGTAGATGACTGCAGATGAGAATATTTTCAAAAAAGTCAAGAAAGCACTAGTTCAATACAACCTGAAGTAGAATCTGCTAAGATGCATTTCGACTATGTATGAAGGAGAAAAAGGCTAAGTTGGGCAAATGTACAAAACTTGCAAAAATGGAAGTTGTTTAAATCCTATAGTCATTTGTTATCTTACTGAACAATAGGTACTTCACAGGAAAATATTTTAGTCTATCTTGTGTTACTCAACCATTCGTGTCAACAGTGAACTTCATTCACTCTCATGGACTAAACATTGTCAGTTTCAGGAATTTTCGTCAGATATAGAGGCTGAATATTCTAACTTGACCCACCAACAGCAGTTCAACAGCTTAGTGATTGTAAGGGGTTTTTTGTCGTTGTTGTTTCATCTGTTTGTTTTTGTATTTTTATAGCTCATGGCTGGAATTGGGAAATTTTTCTGAGCCAGAAGAACCACCCTCAACCACTATTATTGAATACTGAATGGAATTAGCTTTTGCTGGAGACTTAATAATGTTACTTAATAAATTTAACCTAAAATTACAAAGCAAAAATGCTTCTTACATGTGACATTTATGCTGCAGTGAAATCATTTCAATGACAACTGACACTTTTTGAACCACAAGTAATGTCTAGTTACTTAATCACTTCCTGTGCTGTTAAAAGTTAAAACAGACTAGATTTGCATTCCCACACGAATTTGCTGTGGATATATTTTCTGAGCATAAAATCCATGGTGTTTTATGGACCCTGATGTGAGTGCAAAGGAAATTTCTGTATTTCAAAAGCAGTTTAACTGTGGGATTGAGGAACTCCCACTTAAATATCAATTGGAAGTGATCATTCTACAGTGTAACAACATGCTAAAATGCAAATATCAAGAGAAGTATCTGATAGAATTCTGTAAGTGCTATCTAAGAGACGAATTGTTATTTAGTAGCTAAGTTGCATCCGACTCTTTTGCAACCCCATGGACTGTAGCCCAGCAAGCTCCTCTGTCCATGGGATTTCCCAGGCAAGAATACTGCAATGGGCTGACATTTCCTTCTCCAGGGGATCTTCTCAATCCAGAGATCGAACCTGCATCTTTTGCATTTCAGGTGGATTCTTTACCGCTGAGCCACCAGGGAAGCCCCAAGAGATGAATATGCTCGATTAAAACTCAGATGCTTGTGGACTGATATTAGTATGTGGCAGTACTTATCTGTGTTAAGATTTTTCTCAAAGATGAAATACATAAAATCTCATTACTACAGATAAGCATTAACAGATAAATATCTGTAGCTGATTTTTTATTAAGAGCTTTATTAACAGTTGCTTGCAATTTGTCGATTCTTTTGAAAAAATCAAGTTGTAAGTTTTTATTACAGATTAAAAATGAGATTATTAGCAATCTTGACAAATTGAAACAATTTATAAACCTTTAAAAATGTATTAAAAAAATAAAAGGGAATTCCCCAGTGGTCCAGTAGTTAGGACTCTGCACTTGCATTGCAGGGGGCATGAGTTCCATCCCTGGTTGGAAGCTGAGATCCCACATGCTGCGAGGTGTGGCAAAAAACAAAAAAAAGTGTAACTGATTTTGATAATAGGAAACACTCACTTTGAATGCTAATTAAGTGAAATATTATCCTCTTCATAAAAGAATGTCATTCCTCTCACTAGCAGATCTGTATTATGAAAAATTATACTCAATTATTATATTTTGAATTCCATTGATAAAACATTTGTGAAAATTTGTCTTCTCTAGTGATATAAATACTACATAATGTTCTTGATTTTGCCTGTTGGCTTTCAAAGCCTAAAATATTTATTCTCTAGCCCTTTGCCCATCCCTGAACTAGACTAAGCCACATGAGGGAGGGAGACTATTTATAACTGATCACTATGCAAACAGTATGTATTAATAAGCGCATTGCCTGCACACAGTAGAAGATAAAGAAATACTAAATAACATAGATTTATAGGGATGACATTGCACTAAGACCTAAGGAGAAAATGCTGTGAGTCTTAAAGACTTGATACTTCTTTTATGCTTTAACTCAGGTTCATTTGAAGGCTAGCAGATGGCTTTAAATTTCCATTGGTTTACATCTTGTGTATCTAGAACACTACTCTTCTTCCATCTACTCTGTTAATTTTCTGGTCACCAGCTCCTGCTTTCTTCAGTAAGTTCTCTGTTAAAAATCCACTATTTTGGTGTCATCATTTGAAATGATCCAATGTAAGCTGTCTAAATGTCCTTATTCTGGGTGGCCCCAGGTTCTGGTCCTCCACAAAGAGCATTCTGGGGGAGTTTCTGGGTTGAGGAAAGAAGGGTGGGAAGATGTTCCCTAAACCTGTGGCAAACGGGATCATTCAGGTGTCTCTATTTGCAAATCACCTGATTAGCATAGAGTATCCAAAAATATATAATGAAGTCTCATGATTCAACAATACAGTAACAAATAGCCTAATTAAAAATGGGCAAGGATTGGAGTAGGCATTTCTCCCAATAAGATATTTAAATGTTAAAAAAAAGTATATGCAAAGGTGCTCAGTATCATTAGCCATCAGAGAAAGGCAAATCAAAATGGCAATGAGATACCACCACACACTCACTAGGATGGCTATAATAATAAAAAAAAGATTATTATTGGTGAGGACATGACGAAATCAGAACCCCACATACACTGCTGGTGGTAAATGTAAAATAATAAACCTGCTTTGGGTAACATTCTTAGGAGTTCCTCAAAAAGTTAAACATAAGGTTATCATATGACCCAGCAATTCCACTCTTCAGTAAACATCTGAGAGAACATATGCCCTCACAAAACATAATAGTATAACATATGTTCTTACAAAAACCTGTTCACCACTGTTCATAGTAGCACTGCTGTACTCATTATATTACAAAAGTGGAAATAACCCAATTGTCCACCAACTGATGAATGAATATACACAATGTGCTATATCCATACAACAGAATATTATCCAGTCATAAAAAGGAATGAGGTTCCTTTTTAGTGATTCATTATTTTAACTGATTGATTCATGGTACAACATGGATGAACTTCGGAAACAAAACTGAAAGAAACCTGATACCAACAGCCACATATTGTATGATTTCATTCATTAGAAATTTCCAGAAGAGGCAAATCCAGAGAGACAGAAAGCTAGATTAGTGGTTGCCAGGGGCTGGGAAAGAGGTGGAAAGAGTGCCGGCTAAGGGATTTCTTTTGGGGAATGATGAAAATATTAGGTAGTGGTGATAGTTGCAAAACTTCGTGAATATACTAAAACCCACTGATTTATACACTTTGAAACGGTGAATTATATGTTATGTGAACTAGATCTCAAGTTCTAAGATTCCTCGACTTCATTAGGTACTCATCCTGAATCAGTCAGTTCAGTTCAGTTGCTCAGTCGTGTCCAAATCTTTGCAACCCCATGAACCGCAGCACGCCAGGCCTCCCTGTCCAGCACCAACTGCCGGAGTCCACCCAAACCCATGTCCATTGAGTCGGTGATGCCATCCAACCATCTCATCCTCTGTCGTCCCCTTCTCCTCCCGCCCTCAGTCTTTCCCAGCATCAGGGTCTTTTCAAATGAGTCAGCTCTCTGCATCAGGTGGCCAAAGTATTGGAGTCTCAGCTTCAACATCAATCCTTCCAATGAACACCCAGAACTGAGCTCCTTTAGATGGCCAATCAAATCACATTTAGAGGCACATTTAAAATATGTATTATGCATATAATGTGTAAATAGCCCTTTTTTATTTCTAGTTACATATATGTATATACATATATAATGTGTATAGTAATATAAATTAATAATTTAAATGATTAAGAGTGTCCCAAGTGAGCCACCAGGGAAGCTCCCCCCCAGAACTTAGGTCAAGGCAAAGGAGGTTCTGGCAGACACCTGGAACCCCCCCGTGGATCTTAGACTAATGGTAAGGCCCGGAAGTTCACGTGACTACCATTGACACGTGACCAACTTTTCCGTTGGAGAGAGCTGTGACGCGTGTGTGACGTCACTTTTGCGCGACCCTTAATTTTGGCTTAGCGTTTCCTGGCTGCCGCTTTGAAGTATGCCTAAAGTAGTGTCCCGGTCCGTCGTCTGCTCTGACACCCGGGACCGGGAGGAATATGACGACGGCGAGAAGCCCCTTCACGTCTACTACTGTTTGTGCGGCCAGATGGTCCTGGTGCTGGGTGAGTAGTCTGCAAGGAGTGCAACTTCGGGTTCTCGAGGGCGGATTTCCCCTGGCTGTGATCTGAGAGCCGCGTCTCTTTGAAGATTTTCCCCTCCATTAAAATCCTCCGTACCCATCGCCGCCTCACTCCAGGGAGCTTTTCTGTATTGTGCTTCATCTTGTAATTCTGTATGCAGACCGCCTTCAAAAGGAAATTCCTCCTTTAGAAAAAATATACTCCCTATTCTCCCTCTCTGCCTCTAGAAACTTTGTGACCTTTCTGCCCGGTACAAGGATTTTGTAATAGCTTTTATCAAGTGAAAAGAACTCCTCCCCATTGAGCCTACGTTTTCCTCGAGCTATAACCTCATTTCTTTGCGTTTTTTGTAGCAAAATTTCTAAAAAGAATTGCGTCTGTGGGCTGTCTCTGCATCATTTCCCATTCCTTCTTGCCCTCACTTTTTCACTTAACCATATAAACGTTATTTGTCAAAGTACTAACGAACGTGTTACCTGTTTCAGTGCTCAGTTATCAATGCCCATTTAAATCCCCCTCTCAGTAGCATTTTACAGAGATGATCAGTCCGTCTTTCTTGAAACATTTTCATTTGCATCCAAGACTCTGCACTCTACTGATTTTCCTCCTACCTCGATTTTCACACTTCTCAGTGTCTGGCTCCTCTTTTCTGTCTCAGACTTTGAGGCATTGCACGGCCCTGTGGCTCATTCCTCTTCCCTGTTGTCAATCTGTACTCACTCCTTAGGTGATCTCAACCATTCCCAAGCTTTAAATACCATCTGTATGCTGATGACTCTCAAATGTTCCTCTTTAACCTGCACCTCTTAAACTTCAGCCTATTCAGCATCTCCACTTGGATGTTTAATAGGCCTCTCAAAAGAGACCATGTTCTCACAACACTGTAAATCTACTATACTTAAATAAAATTTTTAAAAAGAGACCGTGTTCAAAATTAACTTCCTGATCCCCTACTTTCTGATCTCCACTGTTCCTCTCAGACTTCCCTATCACATCAGTGGTACCACTATTCACCCAGTATCTCAGAATCTTTCTTGACTTCTGCGTTCAGCCCATCAGTACATTCTTCAGGTGCTTCCTTGAAAAGCTATCCAGAATCTGACTACTACTTACCACCTCCATTTCTACCACTCTAGTCCAAGCCCCTCCTTTCCTAAGCATATATTCCAGGAACAGAAAGACCCATAGAAAACTTGAAAGGCAGTGCTGGGAAGGACTTTTGAGGTAATATAATCAAATAAGGGGAAAGACTCCCAAAGAGGAAGGGGTTTGCCGAAGATCACCAGTATCACAGCAGGAGCTAAAATCCAGGTCTTCTGACACCAAGTCATTTTTTGTTGGAAAATTTAATAATAGCCTTCAATAAATGTGATAATTGTAGTAAAAATTACAGTGCAAAGGGCCTCCCCTGAAAAGTTCTGATTGCCTCAGGGAATTTTTCAGTGATTCTTGTGACCAAATCTTTCTTCATTCCTTTAGACTGTCAGTTAGAGAAGTTGCCCATGAGGCCCCGGGACCGGTCCCGTGTGATTGATGGTGCCAAACACGCCCACAAGTTTTGTAACACCGAAGACGAGGAGACTATATATCTTCGGAGGTAAGACGTTGATGTTCTGTCTAGGATTTTCTGCTTGTGTTGGGGTCTAGTTCTGAGAAGTATAAATACCCCATCTAGTATCGAATAGGTCATGTATTTGGGGCCCAATACTTTGACATTTGTGGTGGTTCTCAACTTCTATTAATACAGAATACATGTTTTTATTGTGCTATGGTGAAATGGTGAAATGTGATTCTATTGTCATTTGATAGCTGTAATTTGGGGTTTTTTCAAGTAAAATGAGTTTATTCAACTTGTAATCTCTTGGAGCAGACCAGGGCACACTGTGTTAAGGACTGGATCTGCAAAGATGAGTAAGGCACCGTCCTTACCATTAAAGAGCTCATAGCTCAACAAGGGAATGGACTACCTATTGTTATATGATAAAATACTCGTGTGAACAGAAGGCTCTGGGAAAACAGACAGAAGCAGGTCATCTTGCCTGCCTGGTGGTCAGGAAAGACACCAGAAGGTGGTGGCGTTTGTGTTTGGCCTTGAACTAGGATTTCACCAAGTAGATGAGGAACATTCCCAGTGGAAGGACTATGGAAGCATTAAAAGCATCAAATATGGTGTGCTTGGGAAATTTAAATAGTCCCTTGTGGCTAGAGCCCAGGTTACTTTACCAGAAGGGGTTCATGGAGCCTGGAGTAGGGGCAGAATAAAATGCTAAAGTAGACAAGTTTGGATTTTATCTATAGGCAATACACTACATCCAGTAAACAAGCAAAGAACCCTGCCCTTACAGAGCTTATATTCTAGTGTTGAACCAGAAAAAGCTACCAGCTGACATCTAGCTATGTGTATTTAAGAAACCGAACTGTTACCAGCCCACACTGATGAAAAGAGTTAGAAACTATTGCTAGGCAACATTCAGTGCCAAATCAGGCTAGATTTATGCAGTTGAAGAGAAAACCGGTTATATACAATATACAAATGGAGGGTGCAGATTATAAAACATATGAAATTCACAAAAGAAGGCCCCCCAGGTAACACTGGGGAAGATTGTAAATAACATGCTCTGTCTAAAGCAAATTCATTCTCTTGTGCTTTTTCTCTCTCGGTTAACCTTTATTTGGGTTTCTGATTTTGAAAATGATTAACTGACTGTCTTTAGGATTATTGAAATATTTATTACATGTATTATATTAGTTAATGCAGACAGTAATCTAACAACACAACTAAGCCACAGGCTCCTGTGGCACTATAAGGCAGATGCCCTCACCTCTAGGCCAGAAAACTGGGTGGCCCCAGACTGCAGTGGCAACTCTGGAATCCAATCAGCCTGATCCTGGGAGTGAGCCAGCTTTGGGTCCAGCCTTAGTGCCCGGTATTGCCCAGGCCAGTGGTCTCTGGCCAAGTGCCTCTCTTGGGCCAGAGTTCTCAGAGTTTACCAACAAGGCATGGTAGACTTCCCCCTTGGTTGACATAGTTCTTGCTCTAATCATGAACAGTCTTTCCAAGGGCCCACTTGAGCATGCTCCCTTCCTAGCCAGGGCAACATTTCAGTGTGATCGTACCCTTGCTCTTTAGCCAGCTGAATGTGGGGGCCCTGGTTCCTGAAAATATGGCGGTCTGCCTAACACGTGCCCTGTGACCTGTCACTCTCCACATCCACTGCCACCCTGTCTTGATTATGGTGTCTTGGTATTAAGTTTTGAAATTAAGTGTGAGTCTACCAACTTTGTTCTTCTTCAAGACTGTTTTTGGGCTATTCTGGATTCTTTACGATTCCATGTGAATTTTAGGATCAGCTTGTCAATTTCTGCCAAAAAAGAGCCAACTGGGATTTTGCTAGGGATTATGTTGAAGTTGTAGATTCATTGGAAAGCATTCCCATTTTACCAACATTAAGTGTTCAGTCCGTGAACATGGAACTTCATTCCATTTACTTAGCTCTTTAATTTCTTTCAGTGATGTTTTGTAGTTTTCAGTGCACAGGTTGTGCACTTTTTTTGTTCACTTTACTCCTAAGTATTGTATTCTTTTTGATGCTGTTGTAACTGGAATTGTCAACTGATCTTAGAGGAAAGGTTTGTTGTTTACCAGTGAATATGATGTTCATTTATGTGGCTTAGTAGATAGGAATTTTTCATAGATGCCTTTTATAAGGAGGAGGAGGTTGCCTTCTCTTTCTAACATATTGAAGGGGCTTTGAATTTTGTCAAATGCTTTTTTTGCATCTAAGATGATCATGTGTTTTTTCTCTTTTATTCTGTTATTATAGTGTATCACATTGATTGATTTTTTTGTATGTTGCACCAATCTTGCATTCCTGGGATAAATTCTGCTTGGCCATGTGGTACAATCCTTTATATGCTGCTTGATTCGGTTTTTTCTTTTTTTGTTTTTTTTTTTTGAGGATTTTTGTCTGTATAATTTTAAGCAACGTTGATCTCTAGTTTGTTGTTTTTGTTGTTCTTGTGATAGTTTTGTCTGACGTTCAGGTAATACTGGCCTCACAGGATGAATTGGGAAGTGTTTCTTCCTCTTCTGAAACGTTTGTGAAGCATTGGTATTAATTCTTCTTTGAACTTTTGGAGGAATTCCCCAGTGAAGCCACTGGTCCTGGGCTTTTCTTTGTGCAAAGTTTTTTGATCACTAAATCAATCTCCTTATACTTGTCATAGTCTAGTCAGATTTTCTTTTTCCAGTGAATTTTGGTAGTTTGTGTCATTCTATCATTCCTGGAATTTGTCCTTTTCATCTAGATTATCTGGTTTGTTGGTGTAGAGTTATTCATAGTATGATCTTAAAATCTTTTTTTTATGTCTTACCGGATCAGTAGTACTCCCTTGATTTTTTTAGGTCCCGAGAACATTAGACTATTTGTAATTCTCTGAATATGCTCTGCTGTTTTACCTTTTGCACAGAGTTGCCCCTCTGCTTGAAATCCCATTTTTCTATCAGGACTGCTGACATCACCTCACGAAGCCTTCCATAACTGCCTCAGACAGATTTGGTGCTGCCACCTCTGTGTTCCTGTCAGCCTGTTCACTTTCCTCCATCTAAGAACTTACCTCTGTGGTTATAATTTTCCTCACTAAACTTAAATTCTTTTAAGAATTCAATTAGTCAGTATTTATTGCAGTACTGTGCTCAGCTCTGGGAATAGAGTGTGAGACAGACAGGCATGGTCTCTGCTGATCTCTGATCTCATGGATCTTACAGTCTAGTGGGACGACAAAAAACTAAAGTAATTATGATTATGGAAAGTCATACGAATGAAACAAAGGGCTCATTCAGGATCACATGAGAACCTCTTCAAAAAGGTGTTCAGGGAAGGCTGTTATAACTAGGTGGTATTTGAACTGACACCAAAAAAGATGAGAATGCAACAGGTGAGAAGTGCATTCCAGGCAGAGAGAAGAGTGAGTGTGAAAGATCAGACATGGGAAAGCACTTGTTTATTCCAAGAACAGAGGAAGGCTGGTGTGGAGAGGTCACAGTGAGCGGGGAGGAAAGTAGGAGATGCGGCCGGGCCGGATTCTCTGCCCAGCCAGTGCCTAGAAGGCCACGGTGAGGAGTTTGTGTTTTATTCTAGCTGTCCTGGGAAGCCACTCTTGACTCTCTTTGGAGAATGATTAAGAATGAGATAGTAATGGAAGCAGGTTCTAGAATAAGTGCTCAGAATTTTTCTTTTTATGAACTTAGAGTGGTGAAGTCCTAACTAAGTATCATATACACGACTGATTTGATCACACAAAAGTCTAAAATTTCCACGTGGGGGGAAAAGTCAAAGACAGATGTCCAGCTGGAGAAGAAATATTTGCAAGAACCCTTAACATTTGCAAGTTTCCTTAATATAAAATAAAGAGATGGACTTCCCTGGTGGTCCAGTGGTTAAGACTCCACGGTTCCACTGTAGGGGGCGCAGGTTTGATCCCTGGTGGGGAAATAAAATCCCACGTGCTGCACAGCTCCGTCAAAACACAACACAAAACAATAAGAATAAAATAGAATAAAATGACAACTCAGTAGGTCAAAAATAGACTGACTGTTCATCAAAAAAAAAGAAAATACAAATGTCTATTAAATATATGAAAAGATGCCTAACTTCACTCTTTAAAAAAAAAAGAAATGCAAATTTTGAGATCTCATATTTCACATGCCAGATTGGTCGTCATATATTTTAATAACATACTGTGTTGGTAAGACTGTAGGGAAACGGGAAGTCTCACGTTGGTGGTGGGGTATACAGTGGTTCAGCTTCTGTGCAGAGTAATTTGGCTGTTATCTATCAGAATCCGAAGTGGATACACTCGGAGGATTTACCCATCAGGTAAGACATTTTGGTTCATTCATACAAATAGATAGAATGGAGTCCTTATAAACAATGAGGCAATTCTTTTTCAACTGATTGGGAAGGATCACATATTTTTTTAACCAAGATACATTTTTAAGTGAACAGAGAGGCTGTTTCACTGTAAGTGAACAGGTGGGCTACATTTGTCTAAAAAGGAAGAGAAAACTTTGCTGTGTTATCAACTCTGGGAGGAAGGGAGGAACAGTATTTGCCAGTAACAGTATTTGCCTCTGGGGCTGGGGGAGGGAACCGGGCGCGTGGAAGATGAGTGGAGAGGATATTTACCTTTCACTTTATACTCTTTTCTATACCATCTGCACATACTGCTAATTTAAAAAGTTGAAACAGGATGGGGAAGGGAGGAGACGGGGGTAGCTGGGACAATAATCTGGGGAAGAGATACTAGTGGTCTGGGCTGAGATGGTGGCAGGAGGGTGGAGAAAAGTAAGTTCAAGACCTTTTTTGGAGCTAAAACCCACAGGATTTGTGGATGAAGTAGATTGTGGGAGACGAGGGAAAGAGAAGACGAGTCCCAGGTTTCTATGAAGCAACCGCATGAATGGAAGAGTCTTTACCCCCCAGTTGATTACCTAAGGCAGTGTTGTGTGGGCTGTTGATCTTGACCACCTTAGTTCAACCTAGGGCTTGAGTTCAACCTATTCTACTTCCTAGCTCTGTGACCTTGGACAAACTGTGTAACTGCTTTGTGCTTCTTCACCCTCATCTGTAGAATGGGAATGATAACGTGGCCTACCTCATAGGGTGGTTGTAAGGATTAAAGAGTTTAATACACGTACACTTTAGAACAGCTCCTGGTACATAATAAAAGCTATACAAGTGATTACCACTGTTGTTATTGTTGGTGTTATTGTTACTGTGAACCCAACTGCTTCTGTGACTGTAACTACTACCACACTGCCTCGTCTGTCAGGAGGGTGCCTGTGGATGGAAGAAGTGCTTTAAAATAAATACATGTGTAAATCAACAGCTGATCTAGGAAAGGAAAGCTTTTGAAAAGCCATTTTAACATTTGAGGAAATGGCAAGTGAGGTTGGTAGATTATGAGATTTGTTCGTATCTTTTTTAACTTCCATTTTCTGTGCAGACCTGAAGGCATTGAACGACAGTACAGGAAAAAATGTGCAAAGTAAGTATTAACAGTGTGGGTTTCCGCGAGCATAAGAAAGTGGAGGTAATGATGTGTTAGGAAAAGCATCATTTGGGGACAATTCTCTGTTATATCTTTATCCTTATAATTGTAACCTGCCTTCAGACTTCAGTTATGCAGGTAGGCTTCTTGAAGAGCTGCAGTTGGCCAAATTACATCTCTGACCAACTGGCTACAAAAAATGGGTTTTGAAACATAGTATTATTTTTTAATTGAGGTGTAACTTATATATAATAAAATTTGCCTTCTTAAGTGGACAGTTTGATGAGTATTGACAAAAGCATACAGCCACATAACATCACCCCTCCTGTGACATAGTACATTTCCAGGGCTCCTTTGCAGTCAGTCCCCCTTCCCCTGGCTAGCACTGGCCTACCTTCTGCTGCTGTGGTTTTACCTATTCTAAAATGTGACATAAACTCTGCAGTGTGTGTTCTGCTACATACAATGTGTATCTCTTTCATCTGGTTTCTTTCATGTAGCATGATCCTTTGGAGGTTCATCCAAGTTATGTGTAACGGTAATTTGTTCCTCTTTATCACTGAGTAGTATTCCATCGCACCACAGTTCATTTAACCATTGACCCATTGAAGGTCATTTGAGTTGTTAATGGCTTTGGCTATTACAAATAAAGCTGCTATGAACATTCCAGTATAAATCTTGTGGGAACATGTATTTTCTCTTGGAGTGGAGTTGCTCAGTCTAACATTGTGTAGTGTAATCCAAACCTGTCTATAAAGTCTATTACAGGACCACAGACCCAAGAACTTTAGAGAGTATTATTTAAAGATACATATGATTTCCAGCTTTAGGTTGTCAGCAGTGAGAATATTAAACTTTAACAAGTTTAATCTCGTTGATGTAATTACAGTTCACTCTTGGATCACCGACTCAATGGACATGGGTTTGGGTGAACTCCGGGAGTTGGTGATGGACAGGGAGGCCTGGTGTGCTGTGGTTCATGGGGTTGCAAAGAGTCGGACACGACTCAGTGACTGAACTGAACTGAACTTGGCTCTCAGAAGACTCAGACTAGGAGAATTAAAGCAGGGAACTGGCTAAGAGGACGTTTTAGTTTACAGCCACATTAGATTTGTTGGATGAATTTAATCATATCTTATGGGTGTGGGTCTACTTCATTTAGCTGAAAAAGTATAGTAGAAGTGACCAAGCACAGAAAATATGCTGTGAACTTAGTTTTGATTGCTCAGAATTTAGTTGGTGGACCAGCCACAGTGGAGCCTTTGTGCTGCTTTTTGACCCTGCTAAAACAGAACAAGACAGAACCCACACTAGTTCCCCAGACTTCTGGGAAGAATGGCAGCAGTTTTGACTGGAAAGCAATCAGCAGCAAGAGCCAGGGTTTGCCACTAGTGTTTCTAATGATCAGAACTGCATGGGATGCTAAAAGACATTTGCGGGCCTCAGCCCCCAGAGTAGCTCAGTCAGGATCCCCTGGGGGCGGGACCTTGGAATCTGATTGGCAGTTGTAACAAGTGCCCTCTGTGATTCTTATCAAGTAGTTTTTGGGGGAACATCGGGAAGAGCTGATCATTAGTTGATGCCACAAACACATGTAGTTGCAGAGTCTGAGCCCACTTTACGAAGCAGTGTTTTGGGGGTTTGGATCCTGAGGCCTGCCTGAGATTCACTCTGCTATTTGTAGGTGTGGGCTGCCGCTCTTCTACCAGTCCCAGCCCAAGAATGCTCCTGTGACCTTCATTGTGGATGGAGCAGTGGTCAAGTTTGGCCAGGGTTTTGGGAAAACGAACATATACACTCAGAAACAAGAGCCTCCTAAGAAGGTAATTATCACTGAAGGAGACAGATGGGTTAATGGAGCTACAGATGCAGTCCTAAAACTGTAGATTATGGTGCATGAGTATGCTCTCTTTATTAAGAGGATGCCATTTTTGTATAAGCAGATGTTAGAAAATTTTAACACCTACCGTGTGTTCTTTTTTCTTTCCTACAGTCTGCTTTATGAGTAAAGTTGGAAATTGTATGGCTTTTATTCACATGTACTTCCTTTGAAATTTCTTCTTTTTCCAATGTGAGCAATTAGAGATGGAATGCAGAAAGTTAATCTTTAAATATATTTTGAAAACCCTTGATGTCAAATATTAGGAAATGATAGGGCAGATTAAAAGACGGGCATTTTTAGATAGGCCAGCCTGTCCCAAAGAGGTGGATATTTCCCCAACAATCCCTCTCCTTCCCCCAACACCCAGGCTTGGGCACTTGCACACTCACACTCATACACACTCGAGCACACATGGCTCAGAGAGGTGAACTAGACTGGTTCCTCTTCCTGCACCTCCAGGTGATGATGACCAAGCGGACTAAAGACATGGGCAAGTTCAGCTCTGTGACTGTGTCTACTATTGATGAAGAAGAAGAAGAGATTGAGGCTGTAAGTGCTTTTGCCCTCAAGGGAGTTGGATGGGAGGGGATGAAGGGGGACTCTCAAACTAGATCATTGAATAGCAGAACAGTTAGAAACTTCCCTTGTAGATCTCGCTCTAGCTACTAAGGAACACTGTGACAGCAGCTAGTTACTGTTTCCCTGGATTTCAGGGAAATCTGCTTCAGGGACATCTGTAGGATGAGGCACAGGGAGTTGGACTAAATCAGTCATTTTCTTCATACTGTTTTTTGAGAGGCCTTAGGGGGCGCATCCCTCTTCAGTTGAAAAACTACTGGGCTCAGGGATTTCCGGTCCCTTTCAGTCCAGATCAGACAGTATGGGCATCTGTCCTTAGCAGGAGAAGCAATTCCCTTTATGGTACTTCAGTATAATGATGTTTACACAGAAATGTTATCTGTTATTTAAACATGGTTTCAGTTGAAACCTGACTCCCCGAGATTACTGAAAAGCTGAAGAGTGGAAAGGGAGCCGAATTCGGCCACTTCGGTAGTGATTTTGTAACCCGAGGAGTATAAACTTCTCCTGAGGTCTCTGTTACTCCTCTTGGGTGAGACTGCTGGCCTGAGGATGCTCCATTCTTCCCTCAGAGAGAAGTTGCTGACTCGTATGCACAGAATGCCAAGGTGATTGAAAAGCAGCTGGAGCGCAAAGGCATGAGCAAGAGGCGCCTGCAGGAGCTGGTGAGTGGCAGGGGGCAGGCACTGACCTGAACTGTTCAGTTCCTCCATCTGAAAGACCCTCAGGTGGGCGGGGGAACCCTTTAGGAAGTCTTTCAGGGATATGGTGTAGCTGGCTGCCAGGTGTCTAACCCTGCATGTGGCTATCCGTACATACCCTGCTCTGTGATAGTGAGCAGGATCCCAACCCCCAATAATAGTTCTGGTTAGCCAGCCCCAACCAGAGTGATCATTTAATCTGCTACTTGTGGCCCAAGGTCAGGAGTCCAAGATCAGGGTGCACGGGCACTCCCCCAGGATGGGAGGTGTACAGTGAGGCTACACTTGGGGGCCAGGATTGGGACTTTTCACTGCTGCTTAAAGCACTGCTCCCACCACCACTGTCTGGGCTCTTTGTTGAGCACGCCCGTCTTTGTGTGATGGAGCCTACATTTCTGTTTTCCTGATGATAATATACGTCTGATGTTTTTTTTAAAATAAGACATCCTGGCATTGATGTCTCTGTAGAGGATATTTTTGGTGACACAGGTAGTGGGTCTTGAGAGCCGCTTGACCTTGCCATAGTGATCTAGAGAGAGCCATGCTTAGAGATTTTCTGAAGTGAAGGGCCAGTGCATCTTCCTTTTAAAAAATTTGTCAAGAGCAGGTTTTTAATTTATAAAATGTCATAAAAAGAAATTTGCCTTAGTTCTTTTTATGAAATTATTTTATTACTCTGTCCAATTGCTGTGCGGGTGTACATGCTAAGTCGCTTCAGTCATGTCTGACTCTCTGCGACCCTATGGACCTTAGCCTGCCAGGCTCCTCTATCTATGGGATTCTCCAGGCAACAATCCTGGAGTAGGTTGTCATGCCCTCCTGCAGGGGATCTTCATGACCCAGGGATCAAACCCGTGTCTCCTGCATTGGCAGGTAGATTCTTTACCACTAGCGCCACTTGGGAAGTCAAATTGCTACAAAAGTTTCTAAATGCTTACTGCCAATTATTGTTTGTATCTTTGTGGACTGATAATAAACAGTTTATGGACTTTGTAACTTTTAAGTAGCACTGTTATGGAACAGGGTTATTCCTCCTGTTTTGCTAAGAACAGGATACTGGTATGTCATAATACTGATTCCCCCAGCTCTTCAGGGATCCTGGAGCTGTGTAATGCTTACACTGATTGCCTTTGACCACAGCCCTGTGTGTTTACCCCATTTTACCATACAGATGTTATCATCGTCTATGTGTATCATAACATCAGAAAGATTGGAAAACAGTTGCTATTCATCACATTTTTTTTTTATTTAAAAAAAATACTCATTTATTTGGCTGCACTGGGTCTTAGCTGTGGCATGTGGGATCTAGTTTTTTCCCCAATCAGGGATGGAACCCAGGCCCTCTGCATTGGGAGTGTGGAGTTTTAGCCACTGGACCTCCAGAGAAGTCCATCATGATTTTAGATACATGGTTCTAGTTTGTATACTAAATGAGCATGAGGGGATAGTGTTGGGGAAGTTAGAATAAGGCAGGAAAGTCAGAATTTCATGTCATGTATCCGGACATAAACTTTTTTCCTTTCCAGGCTGAACTGGAAGCCAAGAAAGCAAAAATGAAGGGAACCTTGATTGACAACCAGTTCAAATAATCAGGACGTTTCTGTGGACCCAGGCTGGAGGAAGCATTTAAGATCAGGATGAAGAAGAGTGTTTTCTTGACTCCATGGACTTATGCTACCTTTATGCTCCAGCAGAAAGCTTTACGTGGCTTCCCAGTGATTATCCTACATTCAGTGAGGTCTTTGAGTCCATCTGACCTGATTTCTAGAGACAGATTTTTCTGTCTTTCTGTATTTATGTCTTCTGTTCTATTTTTTGTTCATTTGATGTAAACTTCTTCATCTGTGTAGAAGAAGCTCTATGAATAGATCAATGCTTGTGTTTCTCTAGTTTCTAAAGGAGCTGTTCTTATTCCTTCTTCAAAGTTAATAAAATGTTTAAAGATTTTTGAAAAAAAAAATTGTGATGTGTCATAGAAAAAAGCTGCATGAGGTGTATTTAAAGTTACAGCAGGCCAGATCCTTTTACGTGGCTCTGTCTCTGTTCTTAGACTGGCAGGTATTGGCTAGGGTTTGAATCTCTCCACTGTCTGAGAAAATCCATAACAAGCCAGAATCTGCATTAAGTTCCCTTTACCTCAAATATTAAAACTACAGGCAAACCAACCCTCATCAGACATTGTACTGACAGAGGGAAAAGTCAGATTTCAGTAAGGGGGCAAGATACCTCTGATCTGAATGAAAATGGGATCTGGGTATGCAACCCAAGGGAGCTACCATCCTGTCAAGTAGCTGAGAATGTTGCTTCCTTGTGTGGACATGTGGGAGGGAGACGTGATAGAGTAAGAAATGATAACTGAGATAAATAAAAGTTATCTGTTGACTCTTTTATTTCACATTTGCTGTTTGTGAAGGAGCATTGTATACATAAATATTTAATGTCACGCTGCTTCAGTGACACCAGTATGTAGTGTTTGCATCATGTTTTTATCTGTTCATCTGTATTGCAAGGTATTGAGGCAAGAAGAGTATTTTCAGTTCAGTTCAGTCACTCGGTCGTGTCTGACTCTTTGTGACCCCATGAATTACAGCACACCAGGCCTCCCTGTCCATCACCAACTCCAAGAGTTTACCCAAACTCATGACCTCCTTATATTACTCACATGGCTTGTACTTAGCATAAGGCATGTAGTGAGAAGCCGATGGGAAATAGTAGGCATTTTTCTTTGCTATTTCCCTCCTGATTTCCGAATTTGGAAGGAGAAGTAGTTTAGAGTGAGGGTAGATGTGAGCTAGCAAGAACTGGGAGAAAAGAGGGGTGGGAGTCCTGGGAAAGCCTGGGATTGGGCTGTGTGACCAGGATCTCACACTGCATTTAGCTTTCACGTCTCTTCAGTCTCCTCTGATCTATGACAGTTTTTCAGTGGTATCTCCTACTTGTAATTTGCATTTCCCTAATGACAGATGATGGTGAACATATTTTTCTTTTTTTTATTGTGGTAAAAAACATGTAACATAAAATTTACTGTCTTAACCATTTTGAAATGCACAGTGTTGTGCAACAGATCTCTGGAACTTTTTCATCTTATAAATCTATGTGTATACCCGTTAAACAATAACTCTCCCTTTCCCCTCTCCCTAGTTCCTCGAACCTCCATTCTACTTTCTATCTCTATGGATTTTACTACTTTAGAAACCTCATATGAGTGGAATCATCCCAGTAGTTGTCTTTTTGTGACTGGCTTATATTTTGCATTGAATAATGTCCTGAAGTTTCATCCATATTGTACAATATGATAGAATTATGCATAGACCGTATTTTGTTTACACATTCATTCATCAATGGCCATTCACATCGCTTCCCCCTCTTGGCTGTTATGACTAGTGCTGCTGTAAAAACACTGGCTACAAATATCTCTTCAAGACCCTGCTCTCAGTTCGCTTGATTATATACCCAGAAGTGGGATTGCTGGGACATATGGTCGTTGTTGTTCAGTTGCTCAGTCATGTCCGACTCTTTGTGACTCCATGGACTGCAGCACGCCAGGCTTTCCTGTTTATCATCAACTCCCAGAGCTTGCTCAAACTCACGTCCACTGAGTTGGTGATGCCATGCAACCATCTCGTCCTCTGTTGTCCCTTTCTCCCCCTGCCTTCAATCTTTCCCAGTGTCAGGGTCTTTTCCAATGAGTCAGCTCTTCGCATCAGGTGGCCAAAGTATTGGAGCTTCAGCTTCAACATCAGTCCTTCCAATGAATATTCAGGGTTGATTTCCTTTAGGATGGACTGGTTTGATCTCCTTGCAGTCCAAGGGACTCTCAAGAGTCTTCTCTAATACCGTAGTTTGAAAGCATCAGTTCTTTGGCACTCAGCCTTTTTATCATCCAACTGTCACATCTGTACATGACTATTGGAAAAACCATAGCTTTGACTGTACAGACCTTTGTCAGCAAAGTAATGTCTCTGCTTTTTAATATGCTGTCTTATGTTGGTCATAGCTTTTCTTCCAAGGAATAAGAGTCTTAATTTCATGACTGTAGTCACAATGGAAACAGTGACAGACTTTATTTTCTTGGGCTCCAGAATCACTGTGGATGGTGACTGCAGCCATGAAATTAAAAGACACTTGGTCCTTGGATCATATGGTAATCCTGTTTAATTTTTTGAGAATCCTCCATACCATTTCCTGCAGTGACTGTACCATTTTTCATTCCCAGCAATAATATACAGGGCTCCAATTTCTCCACATCCTCACCAACACTTATTTTCTTTTTTTTTTTTTTTTTGGTCTGTTTCTCTCAGCTTGTAGGATCTTAGTTCCCTGCCAGGGATTGAACCTGGGCCCTTGGAGGTGAAAGCATGGAGTTCTAACCACTGGACAGTCAGGAAATTGCCTTTTTTTTTGATAGCAGCCATCCTAACAGCAATGATATATCATGGTTTTGACTTGCATTTCTTCAGTGATTAATGATGTTGAGCAATTTTTCGTGTGTTTTTTGGCCATTTGTATATTTGGAGAAATGTCTATTTGAGTCCTTTGCCCAGTTATTAAATTGGATTATTTGATTTTTTTTCATTGTGAGCATATTTTTACTTGCTAATTTTCCATCTATGTATCTTCTTTGGTGAAGCATATGCTCAGATCTTTTACTTATTCTTAAGCTGGGTTTGTCTTTGCATTGTTGAGTTTTAAGAGCTCTTTATATAGTCTGGATAGAAATCTTTGATCAGGTATGTGATTTGCAATATTTCCCAGTCCTTTTCTTTCTCTTAATAGTGTAGTGCCTTTCTGCATGACCCAGGATCATGCAGATTTTTGTCTATATTCTAAAAGGTTTACATTTACATTTAGATCTATGACCCATTTTGAATTACTTGTTGTATAATGTATGAGGCCTGTGTTAGGGTTTTTTTCGTTCATAAACATGTCCAGTTATTCCAGCACCATTTGTTGAAAAGACCTTCCTTTCACCTTTCAGTACCCTTTGTGCCTTTGTCAAAAATCCGGGAATTCCTTGGTGGTCCAATGGTTAGAACTCAGAGCTTTCACTGCCATGGGCCTGGGTTTGATTCCTGGTTAGGGAACTAAGATCATGCAAGCCGTATGGCACAGCACAGCCAGAAAAAAAAAATATCAGTTGACTATATTTTTGGACTTTGTCTTCTGTCTATTGTCTGTCTATTCTTGCATCAATACCACACTATTTCGATTTGCGTATTACAGCTTTATATATATCTTGAAATTGGGTAGTATGATGCTTCTTTGTTCTTTTTTAGAATTGTTTTACTTACTCTAGGTATGATATGTCCAGAATTCTTGCTGGGGTTTTGATCGGAACTGTGTAAAATCTAAGGATCAGGTTGGAGGACTTCCCTGGTGGTCCAGTGGTTAAGACTGTGTCTTGCAGTGCAGGGAACGCAGATTTGGTCCCTGGTTAGGGAACTAAGATCGCACATGCCATGGAGAAAGTAAGCCTGCGAGCTGCAACTGCTGGGCCTGTGCTCCACAACTAGAGAGCCCATGCGCCGCAATGAAAGATTGTGCATGATGCAATGAAGATCCCACGAGCTACAACTAAGACCTTAAGGTAAGGTAAGGTAAGGTGAAGTCACTCAGTCGTGTCAGATTCTTTGCGACCCCATGGACTGCAGCCTACCAGGCTCTTCCATCCATGGGATTTTCCAGGCAAGAGTACTGGAGTGGGGTGCCATTGCCTTCTCCAGAGGATCTTCCCAACCCAGGGATTGAACCCAGGTCTCCCACATCGTAAGCAGACGGTTTACCGTCTGAGCCACCAGGGAGGTCTCTAACTAAGACCTTATGCAGCTAAATAAATAAATATGATAAAAAAAAAAAAAAGATCCAACTTGGGGAGAATTGACTTCTTAATAATATTGCATCTTCCAACCCATGAACATGGTCTATCTCTCCATTTATTTAGATCTTTGATTTCTTTTGTCAGTGTTTTATAGTTTTTCATGTATAGATACTGCCAATATTTGGTTCAAATGTATACCTTCATTTCTTCTGATGCTATTGTAAACCTTGTTCTTGTTGTTCAGTCACTAAGTCGTGTCTGACTCTTTGCGACCCCATGGACTGCAGCACGCCAGGCCTCCCTGTCCCTCACTATCTCCCAGAGTTTGCTCAAGTTCATGTCCATTGAGTTGGTGATACCATCCAACCATCTCATCCTCTGCTGCCCTCTTCTCCTTTTGCCTTCAATTGTAAACCTTACCTCCTTTCAAACAAGGGAAATCATCTCAGTATATATTTCCAAGCTCACTAGGCTTATTCTTACATAAACTCAGGCCATAATTTCCATTTATCTCCTGACCCCAGGCCCTGAGTCCTCAGTGTGACTTGTCTTATGGTGGTGTTCTGAGTCCCCAGAACCAGTGCCTGAGTATTGCCCTTTTCTAGTTGGCAGTAACTCTGATCATTGCTTTTGGGGAAAGCCATACAAAAACTTCATATTACATACTTGTGGCAAGGTCAAGGGGGATGCTTCAACTCGGTTCAGAGGTCTCTGGGTCAACCAGTCTGGAATGGCAACAGGCCTGGGAAGTGGGCAGTAACATTTCATTATAGGTGTGCACAGGCGAGACCTATAGTTCTTTATTTTTTCAAAAAAAAATTACAAAAATCTGTAGGGTAACAATCTTCTGCCCAAATATTTTAAGCCACTGCCAATGAGTCCTAATTATCAAACATTTTGGCTAAAGCTTTGAACTTGATTTCTATTATAGCAGCCATGCTTAGCTGAAAAAATAGATACATCTTACCTTCTTTGAATATTGTAACATCTACCCTGCAAGCTCCCAATTTAGAGTCAATCTTACAACCTGCTTTCTCTGATCTTTTACCCAAATAGATGAATGTTCACATCTTATAAATTAGTGGAGTTTGACATTGTAAATTTATGTTTCCCATATCAGATGGGTTCTCACCATAGCTGGTTAATCCTACTATATGTTTTGGGTCAGCCACTCTCCTGTTCCCCTCAGGGACAATTTAGAGCCTCCACCACTTTTCCCAAACTTCTCTGCCTATGCAGCTTCTCTCTCTGCAGATGATTTTCCTCCCCAAAGCACCAAGAACATAGGGGCACACTTGGTTGCATCTGCTCCCATCCTTTTCTCTCTTTAGTCTCAGAGGAAGAGGTGGCCCTCTTCCTGCTCAAGGCTCATCCACCTTTTATTCAATCAACTAATATATATATTAAGTATTTATTATTTGATAGATACTGCACTAGAAGCTGGGGATATAGTGGAGAACAAAGCAGTTCACATTCTGGGGGCAGGGGTGACCAACAAGTGAACAAGAAAATTCTCAGGGGCTTCCCTGGTGGCTCAGTGGTAAAAAAATCTGCCTGCCAATGCAGGAAGACACGGGTTCAGTCCCTAGTCTGGAAGATTCCACGTGCCATGGAGCAACTAAGCCTGTGTGCCACAACTATTGAGCCTGTGCTTTAGAGCCTGGGAGCCACAACTACTGAGCCCATATGTCCTAGAGCCTGTGCTCCCCAACAAGAGAAGTCACTGCGATGAGAAGCCCACACACTGCAGCTAGAGAGTAGTCCCCACTCGCTGCAACTAGAGAAAGCCTGCATGCAGCAGTGAAGACCCAGCACAGCCAAAACTAAATAAAAAATAGAGAAGGAGTTCACGAGCTGGTCAACTCATGAGAAACGTATCTTTTAAAATTGCCCTGAGACTCTGCTTTGTTGTTATTAGTCACTCAGTCAGGTCTGACTCTTTGTCACCCCGTGGACTGTAGCCCACCAGGCTCCGTTGTCCATGGAATTCTCCAGGCAAGAATACTGGAGTGGGTTGCTGTTTCCTTCTCCAGCGACTCTGCTTGGAATGAAATAAGCAATACATATATATTTAAAAAAGAGAAAATTATCAGTTAAAATAGCATGATGTGATAGAGAGTGACAGTGGTCAGGATGGACTCTAAGGAGAGGCCGTTTGAGCCATATAAGACCTGAAAGATGAGAATACAAAGTCAGCCAGGTAAGGACCAGGGAGAAAGCATTCCAGATGATGGCAATGGAAAATATAAAGGCCCTATGGAGAGAGACGGAGAAGGTGATGGCACCCCACTCCATTATTCTTGTCTGGAAAATCCCATGGGCGGAGGAGCCTGGTGGGCTGCAGTCCATGGGGTCGCTAAGAGTCGGACACAACTGAGCGACTTCACTTTCACTTTTCACTTTCCTGCATTGGAGAAGGAAATGGCAACCCACTCCAGTGTTCTTGCCTGGAGAATCCCAGGGACGGGGAAGCCTAGTGGGCTGCCATCTATGGGGTCACACAGAGTTGGACACGACTGAAGCGACTTAGCAGCAGCAGCAGCGTAGAGAGAGAAGCTTAGCATGTTGAAGGAACAGAAAGAAGGCCAATGTGACTAGATTGTAATGAGTGACAGAGAATGAACAAACAAGAGGTGAGGTCAGAGGAGTGCGCAGAAGCCAGGCCATGTGTGGCCTTACAGGCCCAAATAAGGATTTGGGGTCTCAAAAGTACAGGGGGAAATGACTAGACTCTCAAGCAGGGGAGTAACATGATTTATGTTTTAAAATCATTCTGGCTGCTACGTGGAGAATGGTTTGTTGTTGGGAGGCAAGAGGAGAAGCAGGGAGACCAAGGAGGAGACTAGTGTAGTAGCCGAGGTGAGAGATGAGAGTGGTTGGACCAGGGTAGTAGAGAAAAATAAAAAGTGAATGGAGTGGTGTTCTGGAGGTTTTGTTATCAGTACTAGCTGACAGACTGTGAGAAGTGAGGCGAAGAGGGAAATCAAGGACAACTTCTTGATTTGTGGTCAAATAACTTGGATGAATTGAAGTGCAATTTATTGAGATGAGGAGGAACCCCATTCAGAAGATAGCCATGTGCTCTGTTTTGGACATGTGTTGTTTGAAATGCCTATTGGCTATTGAAGTGGAGATGTCAGCTAGGCAGTTGAGTATGTAGTCAGGCGGGGAGGTCCAGCTAGAGATAGAAATTTGGGAGTTTTCAGCACATTGGTGTTATTTAAATAGATGTTATCCATGAGATAGGCTGAGACTCCCAAAGATGTAAGTGTAAATAGCAAAGAAAATAGGTCCAGAGATTGAATCCTGGTGCACTCCATCTTTAAATGGTCAAGAGATGAGGAGAAATCAGCATGGAAGATAGAATAGAAATGGCTAGTCAAGTCGAAGAAAAACAGAAATATCCTGACAGCTAAGAGAAGTAGGTGTGTTATATCAGACAGGGACCAGTTAGAAAACAGAAGCCACACTCAGAATTGTAAACAGGAAAATTTAACATGAGGAATTGCTTACTTAGGTGAGACCTATTCTTCCTGGGAAGAGCTGAGAAGCCAAGGAGGTAATGGTTAATTAACCCAGAAATTTAGCAACAGCAGAAAGCTGCTTCTCCTCTCAGTTCAGTTCCATTCAGTCGCTCAGTCGTGTCCGACTCTTTGCAACCGCAGGGACTGCTCAGACTCATGTCCATTGAGTCAGTGATGCCATCCGACTTCACCTCTACTGGAGGTAAAAGTGATGTCGCTCAAGCCCAAGATCAGGGACCACACAGCAGAAGCAGGAAGGCTAGCCCTGAAGGAGTTTTGCCCCATGGGGGGAGGGCCTATCCAGGGGAACCACAGAGGATGTACAGTCACCGCTAGAGATGACACTCCAAACAGAGGGAAAGGAAGGGGAATACCCTCACTTGTCCACTTCTCCTGCTCTTTCATCTTAAGCCATTGATTCTCACTGGCCAAATGTATCAGGAAGTCAGAGGGACAGGGTGGCTGGGAAATGTTGTCTTTTCTACGCAGCAGAGCAGGAGAAGAGGGAATGGCTCTGAGAGCAAACAGGCAAATGACCACCACATGTAAGTAAGATGACGATTTGGAAATGGCTATGGCCTTTAGCGATATGGAGATCGTTGGAGACCTTGACAAGAGCAGTTCAGTGGAGTGGTATGAGCAAAAGCCTGGAGGAGTGAGTTCCAGAGAGAATAAAAGAGGAATTGGAAGCCATGAATACAGGCAACTGTTTTTAGTGTTGCTATAAAAGGAAAAGAAAGAATTGGGAATATATGAAGTGAGAAATAAGGTTGACAGTCGGTATTTTTGAGATGGGAGAAATAACAGCATATTTGAATGGTGATGAGGAAAAAGCCAAGACAGAAATAAAAGTTGATAATGTAGGAAAGAGAAGAATTACTGGAGTGATATATTTGAGTAGGCAGGAGGGGATAAGATCCAGTGCAGAAGTGGCATAAAAATAGGATTTGGAGAAAGTCATTCATAAATTTAGAACAGGCCTTAAACATCACGTGCTCTAATGTCCCACATGCAGGGATTCAGACACATATTGGTCCAGGCTTTGCTTGAAAGTCTCCAGTGAGGGTAAACTTACAATTTCCCAAAGCAGCCATTACCATTTTAAGAAAAATATAGTTGTTAGAAAAATATTCCCCTTTCAAAACAATCAGATTCAATTAATGCCTTGTTCTGAATTGGGTTTTGGTTTGGACAAACCAGCTATAAGGGTCATTTGGGGGGTCAATTGGGAGAATGTAAATATGTGGTATTAGATGAGATGAAAATTTATTAAAATGGTGGAGATTGTTGGCTGAAAAGAAGTTTGCAGAACAGTGTGGAGAGTGAACTTATTTGGTGTATTATATATTTATTCATGTGTACTCACATACATATGCACATAAACAGATCTGAAAGTGTATGTATGCACTAAGATATAAGTGGTGATCTTGGGTAATGAGTATATGTCACTGAGTTCCAGTAGAACTTAAGTAAATAGATCTTACACTGTTTTAGGGAATATAAAAAGATAACTTTTCCCAATTTTTGATATGAAATAGGATAACTGATACCAAACCTGACAGTGATATAGGAGAAAGAAATATATGGACCAATCTCACCTGCAAACAGATATAAAAATCCTGAGTATGGTTCTAAAAGTTCTAAATAAAATATTAACAGATACGATCCAGGTGAAAATCTAGAGGCAATTTCATTAATGTCAGGAACAAGACTAGCATGCTTGCCATCACTGCTATTACTCAATATTATTCTGGAAGTTCTACCTCACTGAATAAAATCAGAAAATTGAGAGAGGGGCTTCCCTGGTGGCACAGTGGATAGGAATCTGCCTGCCAGCCAGGGGACATGGCTTCCATTTCTGGCCTGGAAAGATTCCACATGCCACAGAGCAACTAAACTCGTGTGCCACAACTACTGAGCCCAGGCACCTAGAGCCTGTGCTCCAAAACAAGAGAGAAGTCACTGCAATGAGAAGCCCTCATACTGAAAGGAAGAGAAGCCTCTGCTTGCTGCAACTAGAGAAAGCCCTTGTGCATCAATGAAGACCCACCACAGCCAAAATAAATAAATCTTAAAAATACAAACAAAAACCCCCCCAGAAAATTGAGAGATATAAATATTTAGAAGAAAGTGTCAAAATTATTATTGTTTTAATTAGGCTTTTTAGGGTGTTACAATTGATATTCAAATTATCATAAATGACAAGAATTTATTGTAAGGATATACATGAGAATAAGGAATCATGAATAGAAGATATTTCTTAGTTATGATAAAAGGTATCTGTAAAAAAAAATCTTACACCAAGTATCATACTTAAAATCTTGCCTCCTAAAAGGAAATCCTAGGCAGTGCAATAAGAGAAGTAAAAAAAAAAAAAAAAAACTTTAAAGACTTGGAAAGAAACAACACTGTAATTGTTAACAGAAACAGGATTGTGTACATAGAATATTCAAAAGAATTGAAGGATAAGCATTTGAATTGATAAATGAATTTAGAAAGGTTACTGAACATGTGGACAACGATGAAAATCAATTGTATTTCTGTATATGATCAACAAACAGTTGGAAACTTCCAAAATATAATGTTAAGTCATTGCAATAGCACAAAAAGTACCCGGGGATAAATCTAGAAAAACACATGCAAGGCCTTGACATAGAAAACTATAACAGATTATTGAGAAAAAGGAAAACCTAAATCAATGGAGTGATATACTGCGTTCACAAACTGGAAGATGCAATATGTTTAAGGTGTCAATTCTCTGCAAACTGATTTATAGATTCAATGAAACCCCATTCAGAAATCCCAGCATTTGTATATGAGTGTATAAGTGCGGGAGAACTGACAAGCTAATTTAAATTATGTGGAAATAAGGTCCAAGAATAGCCAGAGCACTCTTGAAGAACTAGTGGGAAGACTTATTCTAGTAGATATTATCTTATTATATAGTGAAAATAATTAAAAGAGCAAATAGGCAGTGATAGGCAAATAGATCAATGAAACGGAATAGAATGTCCAGAAACACCTGGACATATCCTGCACAGATCTAACAGATATATAACAAAGGTGCCACTGGGAAAGGATTAAAAACAACTTTGCTGGAACAACTGTCTATCCATATGGCAAAAATAAGAGTTGACCACCCCCTTATATCATCCACAGAAATCAATTCTAGGTAAATCATAGATCCAAATGTATGAAGTAAAATATAAAACTTCTAGAAAATAATACAGCAAAATATTTTCATTGTCTTTGGGAAATGAAGGACCTTCTAAAACACAAAAATACTAATCATAAAAGAAAAGATGGATACATTTGATGACATTAAAATTAAAAGAGTTTGTGTTATTAACAGTGAAAAAGCAAGCCACAGAATAGTGTTAGTCTCTCAGTTGTGTCTGACTGTTTGTGATCCCACAGACTGTAGCCCACCAGGCTCCTCTGTCCATGGGATTTTTCAGGCAAGAATAGTGGAGTGGATTGCCATTTCCTTCTCCAGGGGATCTTCCTGACCTAGGGATCGAACCAGGTCTCCTGCATTGTGGGCGGATTCTTTACCGTCTGAGCCAGTGGGAAGTAATACAGAAAAGTATATACAGAAGTAATACAAGAAGTGATACAGAAAAGTATATATAGAAACTCATAGCCAAAATATCTGTTGCTGCTGCTGCTAAGTCGCTTCAGTCGTGTCCGACTCTGTGTGACCCCATAGACTGCAGCCCACCAGGCTCCCCTGTCCCTGGGATTCTCCAGGCAAGAACACTGGAGTGGGTTGCCATTTCCTTCTCCAATGCATGAAAGTGAAAAGTGAAAGTGAAGTTGCTCAGTCGTGTCCGACTCCCAGTGGCTCCATGGACTGCAGCCTACCAGGCTCCTCTGTCCATGGGATTTTCCAGGCAAGAGTACTGGAGTGGGGTGCCATTGCCTTCTCTAAGCCAAAATATCTAAAGAACTACAAATCATCTTTTAGATAATAGAGGGTTTGACTTTTGACTCTTTGGGCACCAGTGCAGTCCCCAGATCCCCAGGGGAAGGCAAAGCCACTTATTCTTTTTTTTTTTTGGCCTTGAGGCTTGCAGGTTCTTAGTTCCAGACCTGAGGTGGAACCTGTGCCCCCTGCAGTGTAAGCTCAGGGTCCTAGTCACTGGAGTACCAAGGAAGTCCCAAGGCCACTTATTCTTTTTGCCTCTGAAGGCAGAGCCAGAGTCAGGGAGGGAGGTGGGAAAGTGGGATTTTGAAAGAGAATGTGCTGTCTAAAGACTCTAATTGAAAAGATTTCTTTTCTCAGAAGGACTAGAGGGAATAGGTGTCCACATCCCATCATGCCCTTCATCATAGCATCTCAAGGGACAAGTGAGTGGAGTACTTTCTGAAGGTAGAAGGGTGGACTGCATCAACTCTAAAGGTCAATTCTTTTTTTAATATTTATTTTTGTTTATGTGGTTTTTTTTCCTTTGGTTGTACTGGGTCTTAGTTGCAGCATGCAGTCTCTCTCTCTCTCTTTTTTCTTGAGGAACCTCCATACTGTTTTCAATAGTGGCTGCACCAACTTATATTCCCACCAACAGTGTAGGAGGGTTTCCTTTTCTCCAGACCCTCTCCAGAATTTGTAGACTTTCTTTTCCACTTTATTTTTTAATTGAAGGATAATTGCTTTACAGAATTTTGTTCTTTTCTGTCAAACATTAACAAGAATCGGCTGGTTCTTGTTCAGATTCTTGTTCATGTGATCTCTTAGTTGTGGCAGATGTTATCTAGGTCCCTGACCAGGGATCAAATCCAGGCCCCCTGCACTGGGAGTATGGAGTCTTAGCCACTGGGCCATCAGGGAAGTCCCTAAAGGTCAATTCTTTTTTTGGGGGGGGTGATTTTATTTTATTTATTTATTTATTTTAATTGGAGGCTAATTCCTTTACAATATTGTGGTGGTTTTTGCCATACACTGACATGAATCAGCCACGGGTATACATGTGTCCCCTGGTCATGAACCCCCCTCCCACCTCCCTCCCCAACCCAAAGGTCAGTTCTTAATTTCAGCTTGCTCCTGCTGGCTCGGCCCTAATTCCAGACTGAGGAGGCGGAGGAGTTTCAAGGAAGCCCCCGTCTATCCTCCCAGGCCTCGAGGTTGGGGGTGGTGTGGGGAATCCAGGCCTGAGAATCCAGTGAGGCCTTTGGAATGGAGCTGGAGAGAGAGGGAGTTATTAATAGGCATTCCTGTGGGACCTCCCCTGCCTCCCCTGTGAATCCCAGCAGGGTTAGGAGGGCTGCCACGCCCGCAGCTGGTTTGGCTCTCCCACTCCTAGGCACAGGACACAATCTTCACTCCTTGTTCATTCATTCTGACCTCAGCTCCTGCTATGGCCCCCCTCAGCTCACTCCCTTCAGCCCTGGTGGTCTTCTCCCTGACGCTCAGACATGTCAGACACATTCCTCCCTGAGACCTTTGCATTTGCCGTTCCCTGGCCTCGAACACTTTTCCTTCAGGTATCTGTATGGCCCGTCCCCTGCCCTGTTTCAGGTCTTGACTTGGATGTCATTTTCTCAGAGAGGTCTTTGCTGCCCATTCTATCTAAAATTTCATTACCCGCCCCCCAATACTTCCTATCTTCCTTCCTTGATTTCCTGTTCCCTTAAGACCCTGTGTATTTTATTTACTTATTTATTTATTTTTGGCTGTGCTGGGTCTTTGGTACTATGTGGGCTACTCTCCAGTTACAGTGTACGGGCTTCTCATTGCAATGGCTTCTCTTGTTGCCGAGCACAGGCTCTAGGGCCTGTGGGCTCAGTAGTTGTGGCACATGGGCTTGGTTGCTCCTTGGCAAGTGGGATCTTCCTGGACCAGGGATTGAATCCGTTTCTCCTGCATTGGCAGGCAGGTTCTTCACCACTGAGCCACTGGGGAAGCCCTCCTGTGTATTTTTGTTGCTCATTTTGTTTACTGTCTGGCACTCCCACAGTGAGGACAGGGATGTTTTTTGGGGGGTCACTGTTGTATCTCAGAGCCTAGTAGTTCCTGGTAATGTAGGAGATGTTCAATAAATACTGGTTGAATAAATGAATCAGCGCTTATTGAGTGCTGACTAGGTCCCCGCCTGTGCTGGCTGCTGAGGGTATGATTGAGAAAGATGCAGGCCTTGGCTCCTCAGGGAGTTTGCTGTCTCTTCAAGGAGAGAGCAACAAGGAAGCAGGTCTGTTGGGAGCCCCCACTATGAGACTCCAACACGAGGAAGAACCCTTGCTTGGTTCCTGTACTCCTGCAGTTCCTGATGGGAGCCCCACTCACAGTGGTTTGGTTTCCAGGCTTCAGAGTGGGGGCCGAACAGGAGACTGCACCACCAGAAATGGGTCCCTGACTTTTGTTTGGCTTCTTTGAAGCTGGGCCTGAGAAAGGAGTCCCTGTAACCTGTTGGCTGCTGCACTGGAGCCCCGCCACTGGGCCCTCTGAAGCACTGTCACAGCATCCCCACCCTGACTGAGGGACTCGTCACCATGTGCTGTAATCACCCATCGACCGCCCTGGGGCCAGGCTAGAAGGTAAGCACAGGGCAGGGGCAGGGGCCGAGTCTGTACGGCTCTAACCTCTCTCGCCGTCTACTAGCCCAGGCCGTGGACCACACACACCAAGGAGCATGGGCACTGTGGGCCAGAGTGCCCGAGTTTGAATCCCAGCTCTGCCACTTACTACCTGTATAATCTGGGGCAAGTCACTAAATATTGCTTGTGCTTCAGATTTTCCATCTGGAAAATGGAGACAATAGCAATACCCCTCTCGTGGGGTTATGAGAATGAAGTGGGTTAATATTGCAAAGTGCTTAGAACAGCACCTGGCACATGGTAAGTGCCTGATAAATAGACACATGCTAAAGACTAGCTATTGCTTGAATGACTGAACTGCAGTGATGGTCACCCCCACCTGTGCTGAGCTTAAATATGAATCCCACGTGTCTCTAGCTCTGGGACAGCTCAAATCAACTGAATTTCTGGTAATGGTGTTAGGGAAATTTTTTTTTAAAAATAGTCTTGTTTAGGCTTCAGAGACAAAGCAGAGCAGGCTTCTGACCTTGCTTCTAACCTGCTTGGACACTGCCCTGATTAGGAGTGACTGCCTGCTTTGAGTACAAGACTCACAGCACTATAGATAAGATGGGGGAGACATCTTGAGATTGTTGAGCCCCTGGAGGGGGCCTGGCCAACCAAGCCCCAGGCGTAGCTGCATTCCAAGTTTTACAAAACAAAACAAACAGCATTAACAGGAAACCAGGCTTGCAATTTGGTCACAGATTGATGATGATATCAGTTTGCGTCTGTCCAGGGATTATAAGCAGGAACTCTGAACTGCGATCTTTGAAGTCTTACTCATTGAGCACACATGCTGCCTGGGACCCTTTCCCCAATCTGGACTCCAGATGTGCTGTGACATGGGACTTTAAGTATGGGTGTTGGTCAAAACCCAATTTGGTGATGTACTCTCTGCTCTTTCTATTTCTCTTTTCTTTTAATGTTAGTATGTTGAATGTAAGCTAGATAATTCTCTAATAAATATCTGTATTATTTATTTGTATATAACGAGTCACTTATTTTGTTAACAAATCCTTTGAACCTGAGACGCAAGTGAAAACTTTCGGCAAAACCACAGCACCCAGGCTGGCCACCCTCAGAGCAGGTTTCTGTCTGTGTCCTCTTGTATCCTTTCCTGGCTTGATCTCCATTTCCGCCCTGTAACAGTGCTTGTGGCACCCTTGGGGTCCCTAGTTTTCATCTGCTCTGCCAGGGAGCTTCATTTCCCTCCATCTCTGGTTTTGCATTGGGGGCATGGTGCCCTGATCCCTGTCTGAAAAAGCTTAGCACTTTCTTATTGTCTGCAGGCCAGGGCTGGGTTATCCCACCAGAAACCTCATCCTGGTGCAGGAGATAGCCCTGGGCATGGTAGTGGGGATATGTGAGGTTGCAAGGTCAGGTTACAGAGCCAGAGCATCCTGAACTTCAGCCATGAGAGAACCCTTGAAGTTTGGGACACATGCACTCTCTCCCAGAGGAATCTGGGGGCCTGCTGAGCCAGGTGAGGGTCTGGGCCAAGTTGCTTCCTTGGAGTGGACTAGCCTACCGCAGAGCTTCTTAACCTGGGCTCCACAGAGTTCAGGCTGAACTTCAGAGAGTCCTTGAACCCTTTGAAAGAAATATGTTGTGTGTATATGTAAGCAGGTGGGCATTTTTCTGTGGAGAGAATTCATTAGTTTCACTAGGTTTTCAAAGAGGCCCAAGAAGACACAACAGTTAAAAATCACTGGTCTAGGGGGCTTCCCTGGTGGTCCAGTGGCTAAGACTCCACGCTTACAATGCAGGGGGCCCAGGTTCCATCTCTGGTCAGTGAACTAGGTTTCTCATGCTACTGAACCGGAGCAGGACCCTATGGTCCTTGCCCCACCCCCACCATGTCCTCTGCCTGCCTTTTGTCTTTGGAAAACTTTCGTCAAAAAATAAGTTTAATCAGAGAAGTGAGAAATGCTGAAACAAAGGAAAACAGTCAAAGGAGACTAAATAATAGTAATGTAGTCATTGAGCATATTCAACGACCTTTAGCTCTTTCTCAAAGGCTCTAGGGAGAAGGCAATGGCACCCCACTCCAGTACTCTTGCCTGGAAAATCCCATGGATGGAGGAGCCTGGTAGGCTGCAGTCCATGGGGTCACTAAGAGTCGGACACAACTGAGCGGCTTCACTTTCGCTTTTCACTTTCATGCACTGGAGCAGGAAATGGCAACCCACTCCAGTGTTCTTGCCTGGAGAATCCCAGGGACAGGGGAGCCTGGTGGGCTGCCATCTATGGGGCTGCACAGAGTTGGACACGACTGAAGTGACTTAGCAGCAGCAGCAGCAGCAAGGGTTATAGATAATATTCTGAGCCATATCCTGCAAGCTGTCTTATAGATATTGAAACACCAGGTGGGGAAGTTAAGTACATGATGACCAGACTGTACCCAGGACATGAGCTGCCACAATTCTGAAAACTGACCTCAAAGAAATAGGAACAAATGTATCCTGAAACTGAAGATTAACTGTACCTAAAACAACCAAGATGATGCTAATCAGACCACTGATGACCAATTTGAAGATGACTGTTAGAGATGATTACGCAGTTTCCGCATGTAGCCCCCCACTCTGTCTATAAAAGCTCTCACCCCCTGCTTGTCGGGAGTGGGGGCGGTGTTGGCTTTTGGATAGATGTCTGCCACCCTCTCTCCCCAGTGGCTGCCATCTGAAATAAAGCAAACTCCTTTTCACCAATTTGGCCTGTTTATTGCCTTTTGAACAGTGAGCAGCCAGAACCCATGTACATATCTTTCTGTAACACTATAAGAAAGATCAAAGACCCACGTGCTGCAACTAAGACCCAGTTCAGTTTGTTCACTCAGTTGTATCCAGCTCTTTGCAACCCCATGGACTTCAGCATGCCAGGCTTCCCTGTCCATCACCAACTCCCAGAGCTTGCTCAAACTCATGTCCATCAAAACGGTGATGCCATCCAACCATCTCATCCTCTGTCGTCCCCTTCTCCTCCTGCCTTCAGTCTTTCCCAGCATCAGGGTCTTTTCCAATGCGTCAGCTCTTTGCATCAGGTGGCCAAAGTATTGGAGTTTCAGCTTCAGCAACAGTCCTTCCAATGAATATTCAGGACTGACTTCCTTTAGGATGGACTGGTTAGATCTCCTTGCAGTCCAAGGGACTCTCAAGAGTCTTCTCCAACACCACAGTTCAAAAGCATCAATTCTTTGGTGCTCAGCTTTCTTTATGGCCCAACTCTCACATCCATACATGACTACTGGAAAAACCATAGCTTTGACTAAATGAACCTTTGTCGGCAAAGTAATGTCTCTGCTTTTTAATATTCTGTCTATGTTGGTCATAGCTTTTCTTCCAAGGAGCAAGCGTCTTTTAATTTCATGGCTGCAATCACCATCTGCAGTGATTTTGGAGCCCAAGAAAATAAAATCTGTCACTCTTTCCTTTGTTTTCCCTTCTATTTGCCATGAACTGATAGGACCACATGCCATGATCTTAGTTTTTTGAATGTTGAGTTTTAAGCCAGCTTTTTCACTCTCCTCTTTCACTTTCATCAAGAGGCTCTTTAGTTTCTCTTCACTTTGTGCCATAAAGGTGGTGTCATCTGCATATCAGAGGTTATTGATATTTCTCCCGGCAATCTTGATTTCAGCTTGTGCTTCATCCAGCCCAGCATTTTGCATGATGTACTCTGCATATAAGTTATATAAACAGGATGACAATATACAGCCTTGACATACTCCTTTCCCAATTTGGAACCAGTCCGTTGTTCCATGTCCGGTTCTAACTGTTGCTTCTTGAACTGTATACAGATTTCTTAGGAAGCAAGTCAGGTGGTCTGGTATTCCCATCTCTTGAAGAATTTTCCACAGTTTGTTGTGATCCACACAGTCAAAAGCTTTAATGTAGTCAATGAAGCAGAAGTTTTTCTGGAATTCTCTTGCTTTTTCTATGATCCAGTGGACATTAGCAATTTGAGTTCTGGTTCCTCTGCCTTTTCTATATCCAGCTTGAACATCTGGAAGTTCTTAGCTCACATACTATTGAAGCCTAGCTTGGAGAATTTTGAACATTACTTTGCTAACGTGTGAGAGGAGTACAATTGTGTGGTAGTCTGAACATTCTTTGGCATTGCCTTTTTTTGGAATTGGAATGAAAACTGACCTTTTCCAGTCCTGTGACCACTGCTGAGTTTTCCAAATTTGCTGGCATATTGAATGCAGCACTTTCACAGCATCATCTTTCAGGATTTGAAAAAGCTCAGCTGGAACTTCATCACCTCCACTAGCTTTGTTCATGGTGATGCTTCCTAAGGCCCACTTGACTTCACATTCCAGGATGTCTGGCTCTAGGTGCATGATCACACGACTGTCGTTATCTGGGTCATTAAGATCTTTTTTGTATAGTTCTTCTGTGTATTCTTGCCATCTCTTCTTAATATCTTCTGCTTCAGTTAGGCCATACCATTTGTGTCCTTTATCAAGCCCATCTTTGCATGAAATGTTCCCTTGGTAGCTCTAATTTTCTTGAAGAGATCTCTAGTCTTTCCCATTCTATTGTTTTCCTCTCTTTCTTTGCATTGATCACTTAGGAAGGCTTTCTTATCTCTCCTTGCTATTCTTTGAAACTCTGCATTCAGATGCTTATATCTTTCCTTTTCTCCTTTGCCTTTCACTTCTCTGATGCTGGGAGGAATTGGGGGCAATTGGAGAAGGGGACGACAGAGGATGAGATGGCTGGATGGCATCACTGACTCGATGGACGTGAGTCTCAGTGAACTCCAGGAGTTGGTGATGGACAGGGAGGCCTGGCGTGCTGCGATTCATGGGGTTGCAAAGAGTCGGACACGACTGAGCGACTGATCTGATCTCTGATCTCTTCTTTTCTCACCTATTTGTAAAGCCTCCTCAGACAAACATTATGCCTTTTTGCATTTCTTTTTCTTGGGGATGGTTTTGATCACCATCTCCTGTAAAATGTCACAAACTTCTGTCCATAGTTCTACAGGCCCTCTGTCTATCAAATCTAATCCCTTAAATCTATTTGTCACTTCCACTGTATAATTGTAAGGGATTTGATTTAGGTCATACCTGAATGGTCTAGTGGTTTTCCCTACTTTCTTCAAGTCTGAATTTTGAAATAAAGAGTTCATGATCTGAGCCACAGTCAGCTCCCAGTCTTGTTTTTGGTGACTGTATAGAGGTTCTCTACCTTTGGCTGCAAAGAATGTAATCAATCTGATTTCGGTATTGACCATCTGGTGATGCCCATGTGTAGAGTCCTCTCTTGTGTTATTGGAAGATGGTGTCTGCTATGACCAGTGCGTTCTCTTGGCAAAACTCTGTTAACCTTTGCTCTGCTTCATTTTGTACTCCAAGGCCAAACAAGGCCCAGTATCTCTTGACTTCCTACTTTTGCATTCCAATCCCCTATGATGAAAAGGACATTTTTTTGGTGTTAGTCCTAGAAAGTCTTGTAGGTCATCATAGAACTGTTCAGCTTCTTCGGCATTAGTGGTTGGGGCATAGACTTGGGTTACTGTGATATTGAATGGTTTGCCTTGGAAATGAACAGAAATTATTTTGTCATTTTTGAGATTGTGCCCAAGTACTGCATTTTATACTCTTTTGTTGACTATGACGGCTACTCCACTTCTTCTAAGGGATTCTTGCCCATAGTAGTAGATATAATGGTCATCTGAATTAAATTTGCCCATTCCAGTCTATTTTAGTTCACTGATTCCTAAAATGTCAGGGTTCACTCTTGGCATCTGCTGCTTGACCACTTCCAATTTACCTCGATTCATGGACCTAACATTCCAGGTTCCTATGCAATATTGTTCTTTACAGCCTTGGACTTTACTTCCATCACCAGTCACATCCACAACTGGGTGTTGTTTTTGCTTTGGCTCCATCTCTTCATTCTTTCTGGAGCTATTTCTCCATTCTTCTCCAGTAGCATATTGGGCATCTACTGACCTGGGAAGTTCCTCTTTCAGTATCATATCTTTTTGCCTTTTCATACTGTTCATAGGGTTCTCAAGGCAAGATTACTGAAGTGGTTTGCCATTCCCTTCTCCAGTGGACCATGCTTTGTCAGAACTCTCCACCATGACCCCTCCATCTCGGGTGGCCCTGCATGGCATGGCTCATAGTTTCACTGAGTTAGACAAGGCTGTGATCCATGTGATCAGTTTGGTTAGTTTTCTGTGATTGTGGTGGGTTGCCATTTTTTACTCCAGGGGATCTTCCTGACCCAGGGATTGAACTAAGACCCAGTGCAGTCAAATAAGTAGATTAGTTAATTAAAAAAAAAATCACTGGTGTAGTCCTCAGAATGTGAGAGGTATCATAGCCCTCCTGGGAAATGTAAAACCTTGCCATCAGATTGTTTGGGTGCTATCATGTACTGCCTGTGACCTTGAGTAAGTCCCTTTACCTCTTAATGTGTCAATGTCCTCATCTAGAAAGTGAAGTTAATAGTACAGTCACACCTTGGAGATACTGTGGGTTTGGTTCCATACCACTGTGATAAAGCAAATATTGCAATGAAGTGAGCCATATGAATTTTTTAGTTTACAAGTGCATATAAAAGTTATTTTTACACTTATACTATAGTCCCTTAAGTGTGCAATAGCATTATGTCTAAAATAAAAAAAATGTAAAAGACTTTTAAAAAATTAAAAAGACTTTATTTCTAAAAATACTAACCAGCATCTGAGCTTCCATCAAGTCATAATCTTTTTGCAGTAGTAACATCAAGATCACTGATGATGGATCACAGTGACACATATAATAATGAAAAATATGAAATATTTCAAGAATTATCAAAATGTGACACAGAAACATGAAGTGAGCAATTTGCTCTTAGAAAAATGGCCCCAATAGACTTGCTCAATGCATGCTCAGTGGCTCAGTCGTGTCCCACTATCTGAGATCCCATGGACTATAACCCACCAGTGTCCTCTGTCCATGGAATTTTCCAGGCAAGAATCCTGGAGTGGGTTGCCATTTCTTACTCCAGGGGATCTTCCTGACCCAGAGACTGAACTTGAGTCTCTTCCGTCTCCTGCATTGGCAGGTGGATTCTTTATGACTGAGCCACTGGGGAAGCCCTTGCTCAATGAAGGGTGGTCACAAACCTTCAACCTGCAAAAAAAACAAGGTGTCTGCAGGATTTCCCTGGTGGTTCAGTCGTTAAGACTCCACACTTTCATTGCAGGGCCTATGGTTTCAATCCCTGGTTGCGGGACTAAGATCCTACATGCAGAGCCACCAAAAAAAAAAGAAAAAAACAAACAATAACCTCTCCACCTAGTATTTGCAAAGTGCAGTAAAGAGAAGCACAATAAAACAAGGTCTGGTTTTTTCCAGATATATGCCCCAGTGTTCATTGCAATACAAGGAAGCAACATAGATGTCCACTGGCAGAGGAATGGGTACAGAAGATGTGGTACATGCACACAACGGGGTATCGTTCAGCCAATGAAATCGTGCCGTTTGCAGCAACGTGGATGGACCTAGAGATGGTCATACTGAGTGAAGCACGTGAGGCAAAGAAAGACAAATACCATATGACATCACTTATATGTGGGATCTTAAAAAGGCTGCCAATGAAGTTATCTACAAAACATACACAGAGTTACAAATGTAGAAAACAAACACAGTTACTAGGCGGTAAGGGAGAGGAGGGATAAATTAGAAGATTGGGACTGACACATACACACTACTATATATAAAATAGACAACTAATACGGACCAACTGTATACACAGGGAACTTGACTTTGTAATGGCCTATATGGGAGAAGAATCTAAAAATGAGTGGGTGTATATATATATATATGTAACTGATTCACTTGGTATACATCTGAAACTAACACAACATTGTAAATCAACTATACCCCAATTTTTAACTGAAAAATGAAAAAAAAAGCAAAGTCTGCCTGTACCTGCTGTATAGAGTTCTTCAGAGAAAAAAAACATGGCATCATAAAGGCACACCCCTGGGGCTTCCCTGGTGGCTCAGTGGTAAAGAAGTTGCCTGCCAATGCAGGAGACACAGGTTTGCTCCCTAATCTGGGAAGATCCCACTACTGAGCCTGTGCTCTAGAGCCTGGGAGTCACAACCACTGAGACCACGTCTCCCAGCTACTGAAGCCTGCAAGCCCTAGAGCCTGTGCTCCACAACCAGAGAAACCACTGCAATGAGAAGCCTGCGCACCAACTAGAGAGTAGCCCCTCACTGCAACCAGAGAAAAGCTTACGCAGCAATGAAAACCCAGCACAGCCCAAAATAACCAAGTCATAGTTTTTTACAAAAGCAAAGCCCTTAATAGACTGTGTGGAGCATGATCAAGTAGGCGTTATCATTATACTCTGTGCGTGTGTGTTTCTGAGACTAGAGGCAGAAGGATGGCGGACGGTGGTTGGAGCTCTTGGAACTCTTGCCTAGATCTGACAGGCTGCTGGAAGGAGCTGTAGGAGCTATCCAGCACTGGAGGCTGTGGGCAGCCCCATCGTATTTCTAAGGTACAGTTGGAAGCGAGATCAACTCCCCTTGTATCTAGAATGGTTTTAGGGCGCAGCAAGGCAATGTTACTCTATTGGTCTGCCATTCTCTGTGTCCTAAAATTTCTACAATTAGAGTTGCTGATAGCTTGGGCAAAAAACTTGTGCTCAGTAGCAAGTCTGTGCGGGGAAGCAGGGTGAGGCCCCATCACAAATGTTGACTTTGTTCTGTATTTGGCTGTGTCGTTATTTCCTAGGAGTCACATTGCTACTGCCAGTTACACAAGTTGTTGCTACTCACTCGCAGTTACTCATGGATGACAAGCTGGTTTCCTGTGAGAGGCACAGTAGGCAGTGTAGCCCACACTCTCAGCTGAGTGAGTTCTCATTCTAACCACTCCCTATTGTGTGGGGACCCTCTCTTCTCTGAAAAGCAAAGCATCATTTTTTAATAACTCTCCACACACTTCCTGTATGGATTTTAAAAGCCCATTTAATTGAGCCGTGTACTTGTTTTTTCTCACTCTAGTACCCGATAAGCTACCTGTTCTGATTTCATCATTACAGCAATGGCTTTGCTCTTGTGACTTCCTAATTAATTTTCCTTTGAATTTTCCTACATTTTGGATTTGCCTACTAATTAGATTTAATCTTGACTCCTATAAATTTCATTCATCTGCTCATAGACGTGTTTATTTTCTTTATTGTCAACTCTGAAAGAGTTTTCTGATTGGTTTGCAATGTTTAATATCCACACTGTTTTATTTCCGGTTAGCCAGATTGTTGCCATTAGCATAATTAACTATTATCATAACAAAAATGAGTTAGATACCAGCATTCTTGAATTTAGGTCTTGTTTAGGTGGATTCTTTACCAGCTGAGCCACCAGGGAAGCCCAAGAATACTGGAGTTGGTAGCCTATCCCTTCTCCAGCGGATCTCCTCAACCCAGGAATGGAACTGGGGTCTTCTGCATTGCAGATGGATTCTTTACCAGCTGAGCTACTAGGGAAGCCCTTGTTTAGAAAATAGTTGAGGTAAAAAGTTTCTGAATTTAGGAACATGGTGCAACATAATATTCTTCTCTGAACGATACATAGACGTTTCCTGGTACAAACTAATTAAATCCAAGGGAGGACAGAGCCATATAGCTGAGGATGAGGGACCTTGAAACCTGAATGCTATTTGAGCCTGCCAAAATGATCCCTTCTCTAGTTTCACAGACCCCAACGCCACCTGGTGATCCAGCCCTATGTCCCTGGGCAGCTCCTCTTCCGGGTCCCGAAGCAGCCATCCCACCACCATTCATTCCACTTGCCTCCATCCCATAACCCCCGCCAGCATCCCCTTTCAGCAGAACGACCTGTTTCCATTTTCATGGAGCAAAATTCAGGCCAACAGTGGAAACTTCAGCCTCAACCTGAGTGGCCCACAGATTCAACTCAAGTGCGATGGCGCCCCCTTCCTCTCTGTGGTGGGCATTGTATGTACTTCCCCGGACCGTCTTCATGATGGAAGGACTCAGTGCCTAAGCCCACAGCCCTCAGCTGTCAGACCCCTCTGGGGACTGCCTCCACGGAAGAGAGCTGCTTTGCCCAAAGGCCAGCCAACTTCCTGGGGCAGCCTGTATCCAGTGAATGACTGATGAGGGGGTGTAAAGGCCCAGCCCCTGGTTTCAGCTCCTAGCTTCAGAGCTTCCCAATGGGGTTGGCTGAGGCCTTTGTCCAACCTGCTTTTGCAGCCCAATCCTGCTTCCATTCCTTCCCATCCTCGGGTGGCGATCCCAGGAGAACTCCCTCATAGCCCTACGCTGAGCCCCTCGTCCTGCCCACAGCCTCTCCCTGG
Source organism: Bos grunniens (assembly GCF_055505025.1). Lineage (NCBI taxonomy): Eukaryota > Metazoa > Chordata > Mammalia > Artiodactyla > Bovidae > Bos > Bos grunniens. Next base: position 142,951,508 of record NC_141194.1, read on the forward strand.
GCCCTGCTCCTTCACTTATGTCATCTCTCTTCCCTGTGGCTTTAAGCTCTCTCTCTCTCTCCATCTCTCCCCCTCAACATGGAGATTTGAATAAATACCTTCAACAAAAACCTCCTTTGACACAGAGCTCCCTTGCAGCTTCGGTCGTTTCTTGCCCTTCAGTCTCAGCTGCTGGATTCAGCCCTCTGCAGTGTGGCTTCTGCTTCCATCACTCTGCTGAAATGTCTCCTTGTGTCCCTGCTCTCTTTTCTGGTACATCTGGCTCTGACAGCTATTCTCTCCTCCCTTCATTGCTAGGACACTTGGCTCTCTCTCATTTCCTCTGTGTGTTTTAAGTGCATGTGCACTAGCTCTAGAGTTCCATCCTTAGCCCTCTTCTCTTCTTATTTATAATTCTATCCCTCATCTCATTCATGACTATGGCTTCAGCTCTCCTTACATACTTGTGCATGCATGCTAAGTTGCTTTGGTCATGTCTGACTCTGTGCGACCCCATGGACTGTAGCCCGCCAGGCTCCTCTGTCCATGGGATTCTCCAGGCAAGAATATTGAAGTGGGTTGCCATGTCCTCCTCCAGGGGATGTTCCCAACCCAGGGAACGAACCCACGTCTCTTATGTCTTATGCAGGCATTGGCACCACGTGGGAAGCCCTCTTTTGTCATGATCTCTCCCTTATCACCTACTTTTGTACACCCACCACATTCTGTTGATTCTGCTTATTTCAGGGCTCTTGAATCCCTCCTTTATACCCTCCCTGACAACGTCGTCATTCAGGCTTTGAACCCACAGAATCTAGACAACTGCAGCGGCCTCCTCAGCATGCCCTTCACAGCCTGCCCGTCTCTCTGCTTCCAGAACCATGTTGCTTAATAGTGCCTTGGATCACAGTGCTCCCCTATTCAGAATGCTCCAGTGACCCACACCCATTGCCTTCAGAATGAAGTAAAAACTCCTATCAGGGGCTTCCATGGTGGCCCAGTGGTTAAGACTACACAATCCCAACATAGGGGGCATGGGTTCAATCCCTGGTCGGGAAACTGAGATACCACGTGCTGCATGGTGTGGCCAAAATATTAAAAAATAAAATAAGAATAATAAAAATAAGTTTTAAAAAACTCCTTTCACTGGCATCTCTCTGATCTGGCTGCTGCCAGCCTGGCTTCATCACCCTACCCCCACTCCCACCTAGCACTTTATATTCTAGCACAACTGGACTCCTTGACGTGCTTTGAACATGCCTCACTCTCCCCATCTCAAAGCTTCCTTTGTACATGTCCTTCTCTCTGGAAAACTGCCTCACTACTCCCCAGTTACTCTTCCTTCCCCCATCCCCATTTATTCTTTGAGTGTCCTTGCAAACTTTCCTGACTCCCTGAGGCTCTCTTAGGCCCTCCTGCACCTTCCCTCCTCTTTATAGACATTCCCTATTCAGTGCCCCTCTTTCCATGTCTTTCTTTCTACCTGGCTGAGTTGCTGGAAGCCAACAGTCCCAGCCTGTGGTCCCAGTACTTGACATGGTATTTGGCAGTTGGCTGCCCCTCATTAAGGACTTCGGGGATGAACGAGTCAGCAAGGCCTGAGTGTAGCAGGAAGAGGGAAGAGAAGAGCTTCTGGGGTGGCAGACAGAAGATGCCCTGGTCCCACGATTCTGCTCTGAGCAGATACCATGTCTTTGGTCTCTGCTCCACGCACATTATCCCCAGATGCAATCTGCATTGGCCCAGAGGTCTGTGGGGTGGCTGTGATCTTGTTGCCTCTGTGCCTCAGAAAAGGAGCCCAAGTAAAGCCAAGTCTACAGAGCTCTGCCTGGGGGCCAAGGCAGGCATAGAAGACCCTTTCCTGCTGCTCAGCGGCCATTCCCATCTGCACCTATGGTCACTGAAGGGCCACTCACCAAACCCTTGGCTGACTCTCTTCATGTGGAAAGAAGGGAATTCGAATCCTGACAAGGCTCACCACTGCTTTTGCGACAACTTTTGTATACAGCAGACGGCGCTTGCCACCCAGGTGCTGCAAAAGGATTCCAGCAATGCTGAGATGTTGGTGCTCTCAGCCTGGTTGGTGCTGGGCTGCTCTCAGTTGGTGCTGGGCGGAGCCTGAGACAGCTCTTTTCATCCAAGGGTACTAGACAAAAGTTCTCTGTGTGCTGCAACATGAAAAAGGTTGCTTCACATTGTTATTAATAAATCATATCTAATCCTTCTGGTCAAGTACCAAGAATTTCACGAGTGCCCCCCTAGGGCCTTGGCATCTTGAATTAACCCATCCATCTTCCCCCCAGTTAAAGTTTTGTCTCAGGTTTTCAGGTACCGTGGAGGGGACTTTGTTTATCCCTGTTTCACAGATGAAGAAACTGAGGCATAGCGAGGTTGAGACCTACCCACTGCAGTACTGGCATAGATGAATCAACCTGGTAGGGGTAGCTGGCTTCCCCACACCAGAAGATGTGAGAGCACAGCCTGGCTGAGAGCCAAGCCCTCTAAGGCTGCCCAGCCAGAGCAGTACCTTTACACTCTGCCCCCCAGAGGCCAGTAGGGTCTGTAGGAGCAGAGGGGGTACCTGAAGGCGGCTCCATGGCAGTGGCAGGTGGAGCTCTTCTCCGTGATAATAACCTTGGCCACATGGGAGCTCCCTAAAAGGAAATCCTGCTACACAGCATTTCCGGGATGTGCCCCCTCCCCAGACAGATCAGAGGTTGTGCCAGGCCAGGGGTGTGCCTCTCCTGGGAAGGCTGTGGAACTTTCCAGGGGCAGCCGCCTTCTTGTATGGCCAATCCTCAGGACATGATGAGCCAGTTGTGGCAGATAGTGCCTGTAGGTGCGGGCTTCCCAGATGGCTCAGAGGTAAAGAACCCACCTGCCAATGCAGGAGACGTGGGTTCTATCCCTGGGTCGGGAAGATCCCATGGAGAAGGACATGGCAACCCACTCCAGTATTCTTGCCTGGGAAATCCCATGGACAGAGAAGCCTGGTGGGCTACAGTCCATAGGGTTTCAGAGCCAGACACGACTGAGCCACTAAACAACTGCCTGTAGGTGCGGCACCTATCCTCCGTGCCCTGTGTCTGGAAGGCTGCAGTCATCTCCACAGGAATAACTGAAACCAAAAATGTCACAAGGTTGTGTCCGCTGGGCCAGAACCTTCCTGGGTGAGGGATGCTGAGGGTGGGGGAGACTTGAAGAGCCATCTATATAAACATCCCCAGGATTTAGAATCAGGACCTGGGTTTGAATCCTGACATGTTCTCTTATTAATCATGACTTTGGGCAAGTTCCTTCACCCCCCTAAGCCTCACTCTCATAATTAGTATCATGGGGAATAATAATACCTGCTTTTCAGGGTTGTCCTGACCACTTACTCATCCCCATTTGACAAATAGTGGAGGTCCTAGCAAGTCCTATCCTAGACTTGCTATCAGAATCAGGGCACATGATGCTTAGATTTAATACCCGGCACACTGTAAGTGCCGAATTAATGTTAACTTCTCTTTGAATGTCAGGCCATGAATTGGGACTCAAGGGAGCAGGCAGTTGGAGGCATCCTGAACAGAAAAGTAGCAGGAGAAAAACACTATTAGGGAAGGTTGCAGTGCAGAGGCAGGATTGAAAAAGGTCAGCCTTATCATTTCCACAGGGTTATTATGAACATCATAAAGCACAGGCAGAGCAAGAGGCTAAGGGCTGGCTCATCAGGACTTGAGCCCAGACTGCAGTTGGGGACCGGAAGTAGCAAGAGGGAGGAGGGGCTGGGAGGAATCCTCCTCTCTGCACCCTGGAAGCTGCTGGGCTTCATTTTCAGATCACCTTGCCTGTCTTTGGGCAGTGGTTTCAGGATGTGGGAAAAGGTGTGGGTATGTCTGTACTGCAGCAAGGACGTGAGCCAGGGTGTTTGAAGGACATGAGAACACAAGGGTATAAAAATGCCACCCTGTGGGTGAGACCCCATTCCTCTAACCCAGATGAGGGCATCATGGGATGCAAAGACCCCACCATGGTCCTTGAGTCCTTCAGTAAACTGTCAGCCATGAGTTTACCCAAGTCTTTCAGAAACTTGTCTTTTTCAGCCTCTCTCACCAACTGGGATGTTTTCCGCATGTTTGTTTCCTTCTAAAGAAATTCTTTTCTTAAAAACACACCTCTAAGGACTTCTCTTGTTGTCCTGTGGTTAAGACTCGATGCTCCCAATGCAGAGGGGTTCCATCCCCAGTTGGGGAATTAGGGTCCCACGTGCTGTGTGGCACGGCCATCCTCCCTTCCAAAAAACCAAAGCCAAACAAACAAAAAACCCACACCTCTCCCAAACTTCACATGGTGCCCTTTTTCTAGGGCATCAGCCTTCCCCTCTGCCCACCAGATTGCAGGTGTGTGTGTCAGCAGTACACAGCACGGCTGGAGGAAACCAAGGAGATCTTCTAGAAGAGCCCCTTTAGATAATTTTCTAAAAGCTGGTTTAAAACTCAACATTCAAAAAACTAAGATCATGGCATCCAGTACCATCACTTCATGGCAAATAGATGGGGAAACAATGGAAACAGTGACAGACTTTATTTTCTTGGACTCCAAAATCACTGCAGATGGTGACTGCAGCCATGAAATTAAAAGACGCTTGCTCCTTGGAAGAAAAGCTATGACCAACCTAAACAGCATATTATAAAAAGCAGAGACATTACTTTGCCAACAAAGGTCCATTTAGTCAAAGCTATGGTTTCTCCAGTAGTCATGTATAGATGTGAGAGTTGGACCATAAAGAAAGCTGAGCACTGATGAATTGGTGCTTTTGAGCTGTGGTGTTGGAGAAGACTCTTGAGAGTCCCTTGGACTGCAAGGAGATCCAACCAGTCAATTGTAAAGGAACTCAGTCCTGAATATTCAGTGGAAGGACTGATGCTGAAGCTGAAGCTCCAATACTTTGGCCACCTGATGTGAAGAACTGATTCATTGGAAAATACCCTGATGCTGGGAAAGACTGAAGGCAGGAGGAGAAGGGGACGACAGAGGATGAGATGGTTGGATGGTATCACCGACTCTATGGACATGAGTTTGAGCAAGCTCTGGGAGTTGATGATAAAGAGGAAAGCCTGGCGTGCTGCAGTCTATGGGGTCACAAAGAGTCGGACATGACTCTGCAGCTGAACTGAGACTGACAATCAGAGACGTGAAGTGACTTGTTTAAGGTATCACAGCTACTAAGCTAAGCTAATCTAAGTCATTTCAGTCGTGTCTGACTCTGTGTGACCCCGTATATGGCAGCCCACCAGGCTCCCCCGTCCCTGGGATTCTCCAGGCAAGAACACTGGAGTGGGTTGCCATTTCCTTCTCCAATGCAGGAAAGTGAAAAGTGAAAGTGAAGTCACGACCCTATGGACTGCAGCCTACCAGGCTCCTCCATCCATGGGATTTTCCAGGTGGTAGGTAAAACCGGAAATTTCCATAGATGTCCAGTCGGAAAACTGACCTGTACTTTTCTTCCCAAGCCAAATGGTTTCCCATTTAGGTTGTATTTTTCTGGACTTCCCTCATTGCCTCTATTCTTTCCACCCCACCCCTCTTTTCATTCTGTCTACTTGTCGGGTGTAGGTGCCAAAGTAGCCTAGGCCAATCAGGAGAGCCAGCAGGCAGGAAGCAGAGCAGTGGACCCTGGAGGAGGGCATAGCAACCCATTCCAGTATTCTTGCCAGGAGAATCCCATGGACAGAGGAGCCTGGTGGGCTATGTCAGACATGACGGAAGCGACTTAGCATGCATGCAGGTGTTCTGTAACCGGGAAGTTCAGACACCAATTGTTGTTCTTCCAACCTAGGAGAAAAGTCACCTCTGCCACCATCCCTTGCACCCCTCCCCAGCCCCCACTCCATCCCATGCCCTCCGAAGCCAGAAGAAGTGCTAACTGGGAGCCATCTGCTCATGGCATCAGCCTGAGAACATCCTGGGCAGCTGAGAGCGTGGTGCTGCCCTCCTGTGGTATAGGGGATGGGAACCGGCAAGGGTGACGATGCAGACACAAGGGCTCAATAGACTCTGAAAGGGGAGGGTTCAAACAGATTTACAAAAGTCCCACTCCCTGCCGGGCACCCATGTCCCACCCAAACTACCCCCACCCCAACACATCTTCCAGCCGGTGCCTTCTGACCACACCATTCATGGGGGTTTGGAAAAGAGGAGAGGCCTGCTGTGTAGTTTGCACAGAGGCATGACTCTCTGGACTCCCACGTCTCTGGGTCACTAGTACCATTGTCCTGATGGCTCCACACAACTATTAAGGAGACATTGTAAAACCATGCCTTCTTCTATCAGCAGGCCTTGGGCTGAATGACCTGGGGAGTGTACCAAGTTGGAAGTTCTGGTGTGTGTGTCTGGGTTAAAATATTAAAACTTTTTGTTTCCAGGCCAAACTTTGCTCCTGTGCTCCAGACCACACACTGTGGCCTCAATTCAAGCACCTCCTGGCCAGCCTCGCTTGGCTGTCCCAGAGGCAACTCAAATTTGACAGCCCCAACCACACTAAAATCCTTTCTCTTCCCCTCAGACCCACAGTCTGTCCCTCCCAATGAGCCCTCTCTTGATAAAGTCACTGATGCTCACTTATGTGGCCGAGCAGGAAACCTGGGCACTCCTCTCATCCCACTTGTCCACATGTCTGGGCACCAAGTCAGGCCTCTTCCATTCTGCATGTTTTCACTTCATCAACCTAGCCCTGCACACCCTGGCGAGACTTGAGGTCAGGCCACCATCACCTGGACGTGCAGTCTCGGCCTCTTGATGTGTTTTCCTGCCTCCAGGTCCCCCATCATCCCTACCCACCCACCTCTATTCTCCACCCTGTCCATAACCAGTACTGAATGATGCGCCCAAGGCAACAGGAAGAAGGCCCTGCCTGACTGAACTGGTTTTTATCTCGGAGTCTCAGGTACCCAAAGTTCCAGTCAATTCTGGGGACAGACGCTGACTTCACAGCTAGCTCACGCTTGACCACAACTCAGTTTATATGATTTATCCTACTGACATCAGATTTTCCTGGACAGTAAGGACAGAACATGAGTGGAAAGGAAGTTCTGACACCAGTGAGGAAGTCGGGAGCATACCCAGAATAGGGTGATGCACCTGTCCGCAGAACCAGAGGGCATTTCTGGGATTTGGGGAAGTGGCTTCCAGAAAAGGGGTGGCCTGGGTCCTGCAGGGACCACCGGGAAGGAAGACTACCCTGGCAACGGAGAGGTCTCAGATGGGCAGCTCCCGCAGTGACTGGGGAGCTACAGGTCTTTCTGGGGTGGAGTCACTGAAGATTTCCCAGAGGGAAGGTGCTCAGATCTTCCAGAATGTGGTCTGGGGTTTCCTTTCAGAAGAGAGGGAAGAATCGGGGAGAGGAAATTGAGGGTGAGGCTGGAAAAGCAGTTCCCATTCTCCCCCTGAGACTTCTGACCTGAGGAGGTGAGCCCCACGTTTCTGCTCTGGGTGGGTGGGGCCTGATTCTCAGAGTCTGAAGGGGGCGTCTCGCCTTTCTTTCCTGGCAAGTCTTCACAAAACACAAGGCTCTCTTCCCAACACCCATCCTCTAGGTCTGCGGTAGAGACAGCCCCCTACAGCAACAGCCCCGCCAGCCCCCTACTATAGTCCTGCAAGACCAGGTTGAAGCCCAAGCCCTCCTTGGCTGCTCAGACAGATCCAGGACACCACCCTGCCAGTCCTCCAGCAAGGTGACACCACTGGACTTCTCGGGAAGGGACCACCATGCTCATCTTTGTACCTCTAGGGTGAAGTGTCCCCTGAACACAACAGGCGCTAAGAAAATTAGCCCTATGCTTCCCTCTGCTCAGCCTACAGCATGCTGCTTTTTTCTCTCCATCCTCGAGCATCCTCTGAAGCCAAGCCCCTTCCCTGACCTCTGTTGAGATTATATCTTTTTTTAAGAAAAAAATTTTTTGGCTGCACTGCATGGCACATGGGATCCTAGTTCCCTGACTAGGGATTGAACCTGTGTCCCCCTGCAGTGGAAGCATGGAGACTTAACCAGTAGAGTACCGGGAAAGTCTCAACAATATACCTTTTTACCTTCCCTCTCAGCCCTGTTATACAGTGTATGTGACAATGATTCCAAATCTGTAAACTACCAAAACCTACAAATTAGAAATCCAAACATGAATCAACATTGTGGTGCAAGGTCTTTTTTAAAAAGTATTTCTGTTGTGTGTATCTCATTGTCCTCCAGATAAAGCCCAGATTCCCACTGTGGCACTTAAGTCAGTTCAAGATTTGGCTGCTGCCAAATGGGGAGATGTTGGTCAAAGGGCATGAATTTCCAGGTATGAGTCAGTTCTGGGGATCTAATATACTGCCTGCTGACTATGGCTAATCATAGTGCATTATAAACTTGAAAATTGTTAGGAAAATAGATCTTAAATGTTCTCAGCACAAAAACGAAATGGTAATTATGTGACATGATGGAAGCGTTAGCTCTCACTAGTGATGGTAATCACTTTGCAATACGAAAGTGTACCAAACCATCATGTCCTATACCGTGGTCCTCTGTCTGTGACACCTGATCATAATTGCTTTATTATTTGGAAATAATTTCAAATTTTAAAATGTTGTGCAAATAAAAATAGCACTAGGAACACTTGTATACCCTTTACCTAGATTCACCTATTGTTAAAATTTTATCCTGTTTCCATTATCATTTGGCTTTTCTCTCCACACACACACTCTGTATGTACAGTTGACCCTTGAAAAACATAGGGTTGGGGTGCTGACCATCTGAGCAGTCAAAAAATCTGAAAATCCATGTATAACTTAGAGTATCTGTATAACTTATACATATATGTGTTTCCTCTGTGTCTGCAGTTCTACATCCAAGAATTGTGTAGTACAGTAGAATTTACTGTTGAAAAAAATCCCCATATAAATGAAACCATGCAGTTCAAACATATGTTGTTCATAGGCCAACTGTACATCTTCAAGGGCTGTCTCTGTTTCTGTCTCTATCTTTCTCTATCCATATATGCACACTTAATTATGTACATATAGTATATGGTCACACACCATACACATGTATACATATTTGTATATCCATCTTTTACACACTCATACACACTTTTTCTGAGCCATTTGAGAGTAAGGAGTACACATCACGACCTTTACGCCTCCACTTCAGTTTGTATCTCCCAAGCCCAGAGGCATCCTCTGCCATAGCCATGGCCCAGCTCTCAGTTCAGGAAATGAACACGGTCATAATACTTGCCTCTACTGTCCATATTCTTCCTTTGTCAGGTGACACACTGATGTCCTTCAGGACATTCCTCCCTGTCTAGTACCAGAGTTACTCTAGGGTCAGGTATCGAAAGGAGTTGCTCCTTCTTTAGCTTTCATTAAACTGGAACATTCCACAGCATTTTGGGGGACTTTTATGACCTGGTGATTTCTGAAGACTACAGTTCCTTCTCCTGCGAGCACTTTTAACAGAATGAATGCTCCTTGTGTTGTTTCCTAATGAGTCAACCGGGGTCGTGCCTCTCTGCTGGCACGCTGCTGTGGAGCTAATATGCTTTCTAATGTGGAGGTACTCAGTGTACATCTGTCTCTCATTGGTGATGTTAATTTTGATCACCAGTTCAAGGTGGTGCCCGATTTCTCTACTCTATTGTTTAGTCGCTCAGTCATGTCCGACTCTTTGCGACCTCATGGACTGCAGCACACTGGGCTTCCCAGTCCATTACCAACTCCCGGAGTTTGCTCAAACTCATGTCCATTGAGTCAGTGACACTTGACTTTATAGCTACTCTTCAATCTCTCCCTTGCCCATAATAAGCAGCCTGTGGGGAGACACTTTAAGATTATGCAAATATCCTGTTTCTCATTAAAATCTCCACTAAATTTAGCACCTATGGATGGTTTTTGTCCAATCTAATCTTTATACCGATTGCCGTAAAATGATGCATTTCTAGCTTCCATACTCCCTCCATCCACATTTACCAGGGTCAACTGTATTTTAAAACGTGTGTGTGGAGAGAGAACCTAAATGATAAAGGAAACAGGACAAAATTTTAATTTTCAAATTTACCACTCTAGGGGACTTGACTGGTGGTCCAGTGGTTAAGACTCTGTGCTTCCACTCAGGGGGCACCAGTTCAATCCCTGATCAGGGAACTAAGATCCCCACCATGCCACAGTTTGGCAAAAAAATAAAAAATAAATTAATTTAAAAATAAAATAAAATTTACCACCCTAACCATTTTGAACCACTTTTGGTTCACCATACCTGCTAAGGGCTTCCCTGATAGCTCAGTTGGTAACACATCCACCTGCAATGCAGGAGACCCAGGTTCGATTCCTGGGTCGGAAAGATCCCCTGGAGAAGGGATAGGCTACCCACTGCAGTATTCTGGCCTGGAGAATTCCATGGACTCTATAGTCTATGAGGGCACAAAGGGTCGGACACAACTGAGTGACTTTCACTTTCACATCTGCTAAGGGCTCTTGGCTAATTCCTATTCACCCTTCAGTCTGGGCTACCATAAATGGTGGTGTGCAACTCCAGGGGGCACCCTTTACATTGTAGCCATGCCCAGTGGCAGCCGTGGGTCTTGGTTTCTTGGAACTTCCTGTTGGAAGCTTTCCCAGATTCCCCAAGTGTCAGTTAGGCAATCCTGCTCTTTGCTTCCAATGCTCTGTCTGCTGAGCCCATCAGCATGCTTGTCACGTTATATTATCATTGTCTTCTTCTCTGCTTCCCTCATTGGGATACGAACTTGTCAAGGGTAGAACTTTCTCTTTCTCCTTCTCTGCTGTGCCCCGCCCAGAAGATATATCCAGCAAATGTCAAAGCAGTTAAAGAGTTGGGTCTCGTATTACAGCTAGTTACTTATATGGCTGGCTTCTCCGGTAGAGGACAAAGTCTTTAAGGGCAAGGACCACACTTAATTCATCTCTGTATCTTCTGCCCCTCCCCTTAGTACTTGGCACAAGGCCTCGTTTGTAACAGGCGCAGAAAGAACCTTTGCTGAATGAGTCCTCATGTGTATACTGGTCGTTAAGGAAACGTGTTTATTCCCTTTCCACAGAACTGCACTGAACTCTGTGGTCAACGCCTGTGAACCACATGCTGTGCCCTTTGTACCCCCGCTCTTCTAGCCCAGCTGGGCCCAGCCCTGCCTGGTTACAAGGTACAGGGAATGCAGGGGCCTGTGGTGGGGATCACCAGGGTTCTTGTTACTGAGTGCGACTCTGAGAGTGACCAAGGGCTGTCAGGGACCCATCCTGAGGCCTGAAGCCTTCCTAGATGACAGTCCCTGGCTCCTCCCAGGGACCCTTCCCAGGAGCTCCTGGCTGAACTATACACAGTTGGCAAGCTGATCTTGGATGCCTTTCTGGTGCTAGATCATTTGGAAGGCACGCTGCTCTGTGGTTGGGTTGATGCAGAAGCAGGAGAGACATGGCGAGACAGCGTAGGAGAAGCTGGGCTGACCACCCTACCATTTTGTCTGGAGCTTAGCCTGCCACTCGGGCAGAATGACCTCTGATGACTGCCCAGATCTGGACCTGGATTCCAGGCTTTCATCTTGCTTGGCAGCCCCTCAGAGTGGAGGCCCATTGCCATAGCAGCACCTACATCTTTGGGGAGGCTGAGCCATGCCCCCAGCTTGGCAACTAGAGCAACTCTTCCCAGAAGGCACTGGCTGGGGAAGCTCTGGAGAATGCTCAGCTCAGCCCCCTAGAGGCAGAAAGGAGCCTCAAGAGCAGCGCCAGGCAGGAGTCAGCGTAGTGAGACAACTCCACCTTTATGCTGAAATTTTAGCCTAGATACCGGCTGTTCTTTAGGTTTTCCTCTCTATGTAAGACAGCACTCAGTTTTTTCCCAGTAGGAAAAAAAAAATGCACCCAGGAGCCCAAGATCAGTTAAGTGAAACTCTTGAAACTTACAGCTAGGGAATGGCTAAATTCAGGAAAATAGATATAACACGGAACCGGTAACATTAAAAGTTTTTTTTCAAAAGCACTTATATAGCATTTACAGTATGCCAGGGAGTGTTTTAAATGCTTCACAATCTAATAACTCATTACATTCTCAAGACAATCTTTAAAAGTAAGTACAGTTATCATCCCCATTTTTATAGTTGAAGAAAACCGGGGCACAGAGAGGTTACATAACTTGCCTAAGGTCACAGAGCTGATCAATGGCACAGTCAGGACTCCAGCCCAGGTAGTATGACCCCAGACCCTGTTCTCTTTACCCTTCTGTCCTGCTGCCCCCCTGGGTTTGCAAACCTTGTGAGGACAGAACAGGACAAGGAGTGGGCCTTCTCCCTCAGCACTCTCCTTTCTTCCTTGGGCACTTTCATTATAGATCAAGTGGAGTCCAGCCTGTCCGCTAGTCACCTGAGGAGGAGTGAGCGAGAGAGCAAGAGTGTGTAAGAGAGAGAGAGAATGCGAATGAAGGCACTCTCTGAATGCTTGGATGCTTCTGGAAAAGCCAGCTCTAGCAGGGGCTGAGACATACCACCATGGTTCTGAAACTCCTGTATTTTATTTCCTGAGCCAAAATTCTGAGCTGAATGTGCTTAGAGACTCCCCAGAGATGAGCATGGCATCTCTTTAACCCTAGCTTCAGGCAACAACCACAACCAAAGAGCAGCCAGAGCTAAGCTTTGGCTTGACACTAAACAGCAGGGAAGAAAGTGAGTGCACCAGGATGGCGTTTCTGAGCTCGGATGTGAAAGGTGACCTGCTGTTTACAGTCAGCAAGACCCCAGTGACCTCTTCATAAAGCTCAGTCCTGAGAAAGCACAGTCAGAGCCCCAATGGGTAACATGTTGGTATGCCTGTGGGAACCTCAACTAGACAGAATGGACTCCCAGGGCATGGGTGAGGGCAACAAACTTCAGAGCAAACAGTCCTACAGCCAACATACTTTTGTGGCAACCCTCTTCTGGGCACCGGGAATACAAACATGAGTAAGAATGCTACCATTTGTGCTGACCTCTTACATGCTCATGTCTACAAAGATGATCCCTGGTGGGGGGGGTGGGTACCGGTGAGATCTGGGGACAGAGATCACTTGGGGGTAATTAGGGACCCGTGGTGGGAGGGCGACCATGTTGCCACTGCAAACCCTTTCTGCCTTGTGAGTTTTGTCTCAGAGGCACATGTTACCTGTATATGACCTCTGCAAAAAATAAATAACATAAGAGGGAGAGAGAAACATGAAGACGAGAAAATAGGAAAGTCAACAGCAGGATAAGGGTTCACAAGGACATGTTCAAAGAGCTGTGGGTTGTGGGTAATGGAAGAACCAGGACAGAAAGACTGAATTGACCAATTTGTCTTCCTCGCTTAGGACATAGGCCAGGCTTTAGCCATGCCAGTTATTTTCAAGAGGTTTTCTTATGACGTCCTCACTAGAGAAAAAAAAAAAAAGTGTGTTTTCTAGTCTTTTTTTCCCCCCCAAACAGTCCCATGAAGAAACTACTAACCTGACAAGAAAGCAGAGGCAGGTGAGGCCTGCCCAAGGCAGAGGGGATTTTGTCCTTCCACAGCTTCAGCCTCCTCCTCCCTGCTTCATGGACAAAGGTGACTGCATGGTAAGAACCATTCACCCAGCAAACACACACGGCTCCCCAGCCAGGCCTGCCCCAGGCACAGAGAAGTGTCTCTCAACAGGCTGGGTGTATGGCTGGTCGTTGGCCAATGCTGCCTGCTCACCGAGCCTCACCGGGCTGAGGAGCTGGCCCAAGCCTGAGAACAAGGGTCAAGAAAGCAGGTTCTGGTGGTTTTCAGGATAACAAATGGACACCGTCAATTTTCTAGTGTGGAGTACGTCTTCTCTGGATTGTATGCTCATAGTCTTCAATTCTGGTCTGACTTTCCCTCACATGCCCCTCACTACCTGCCGGCTTCCTTTCTCACTATGCTCACTACCCTTACGGAATGCTTCCGTGGGCCAGGCTCAGGCTAAGTGCTTTACATGTATTGTATTTCACGCAGTCCTCACAAACACCCAGTGAGGAAGGGACTGTGGCCCTCTTGGCTTTATAGATAAAGAGACTCAGACTCAGGGAGACAAACAGCTAGTAAGTGGTGGTGACCAGACAGTGGTTACAAGCCCATAATCACTGCGCTAATTAAGGCTTTTAAGTACTCTGCGGTACTGCCTCTCATAAAGTTTATTTTAATATTAGCCTAATCCAACCCTATTTAGGAAGGTAAGTGTGCTGCCAAAAAATCACTTCTGATATCCTAAAGTTAAATATAAAAGTTTTTCTGTGATTTCTTGTTTGGGGCTATTTAGGCCAAGGCTTTCCTCCAAGGGCCTAGGTACCCAAGGGTTATACTGAATCAGGGCCTGAAAAAAGATCTCTTTATAAGATCAGCATGGACATGAAAGCCTTTAGACCAGGCCCCACGGACTAAAAAATGCCAAGAGCATCTTTCTAGTTTATTGCCCCTGGGTTGGGGTGGGGAGGGTTCTGCCTGGGGATGAGCATTTTGTAGCTGATAGCTGAAGCTTTCATGGGGGAGAAGCCAACTTCTAGGTCCCATTGGGTCATCACCTTGGAATTATAGATGTGCATTTAGGATTCAGAACAAATAAACTTTCTGACTCCCTTATTCTGTATTCTTGGTTTAGTCCTACAGTCAGACAGTCCCTGGGACTCTTCTCCTTCTTAGCTTGTTGTCCTGGTGGTTAATTCTGTGTAGACTAGGCTGAGGGATAGCTAGTGAAACATTGTTTCTGGAAGTGTCTGTTTGGGTGTCTCTGAAAGAGATTAGCATTTGAATCAATTGTACAAGTAAAGAAGGCAACCCTCCCCAGTGTAGGCGGGTATTATGCAATCTGTTGAAGGTATCCCACCCTCCCCCCAAAAAGGACAAAAGGCAGAAAAAAAAGTCAAATTTGCTCCCTTTGATTTGTCCATCTTCTACTGGGCTCAGACATGGATACTCCTGGTTCTTGGGCTTTTACACTCGGACCTAGACTTATGCCATTGGCCACCTGGCTCTCAGGTCTTAAGACTCGAACTGAGTTATATCACCAGTTTGCAGATGGAAAGTCTTGGGACTTGTTTGCCTCCATAATCACATGAAGGTAAAAAAGTGTTAGTCGCTCAGTCGTGTCCAACTCTTGGTGACCTCATGGACTGTAGCCCGCCAGGCTTCTCTCTGTATGGAATTCTCCAGGCAAGAATACTGGAGTGGGTAGCCATTCCTTCCTCCAGGGGAATCTTCCCTATTCAGGGATTGAACCTGGGTCTCCTGCATTGCAGGCAGATTCTTTACCATGTGAGTCACCAGGGATCACATGAGCCAATGTCTATTATAATATATACACACATTCTGTTTCTCTGGAGAACCCAGACTAATAGAATTACTCTTATGGATTTGCATTCATCTTCTAACATGCTGAGGCTGGACACCAAGAGACTTTTCTAGCAATAGTCACTGGAGACACTCTTTCCCTCATCTCTCTTCCCTGGCTGAGGTAAGGACTCAACTGCCTCCCTGGCCGGCCCAAGGGTCTTGCTGCACCAACCCCAGGGCAGCAGCCCTGTCCTTGCTAGCACAGACACAGTGGGCTGATCTGTGAACTCACCCATGAAGTCTGAGGACGTTCACTCTCTCCCTCTTCCTGGAATGCCCTCCCCACTCTGCTCTCCCCACCCCTGCCTCTTCACCTTCAATGACTCAGGGTAAAACCTACCTCCTATGCACCTGCCATTGTATCTTCCAAGTTTTTCTGTATTCAATATGTAGCCCATTGCTTTATGATTACTATTAACAATAACAAGGTCTTCAGGGGAATTCCCTAGTGGTCCAGTGGTTAAGAATCCATACTTCTACTGCAGGGGACATGGGTTTGATCCCTGGTCCAAGAACTAAGATTTCACATGCTACGTGATGCAGTCAAAAAAAACCAACCAGACAAAAACAAAAGAAAACAACACAAAAATCCCAAGGACTTCAGCTAACATTCATTGAGAGCTGTTGTTAGACTTTCTCTCACTTACACATTATCTCATTGAAATCCCACAGCCACACTATAAGACAGGTGCAATAACAATTACTCTCCCCATTTTCCAGATGAGGAAACTAAGACTCAGGGAAATTAAATGTCTTGTCCTAGGACATAGAGCTAATAAGTGGTAGAGCTGGATCTGAACCTAGGTCTCTCTGATCCCAGAGGCATTCTTTGAACTAATGTGAGTTTACCTATTTTCTTCCAGTAGATTCAGTTCGTTAAGGGAGTCTTTTGTTTCTTCTGGATTTTTCCTCCAAACACCCAGTCCTGGGCTCTGCTTGGAGTGGGCAGTTGCCCGATTGATCTCAGTTTGCAGGAGCTCTGCTCTCACCATCACACCCCACTGGGCATCAGACTCTGCTTCTATTCAGCTCAGAGAGGGAGATGCAAACAGCAAGGCAGCCAGGAGCTAGAAGCAGGAGGCAGCGTCAAGTGTGAGCAATGACCAATGACCCCCCTGAAGTCAGGCAATGGCTCTGTGGCTTCCTGCTGTTCACCGCGTGGCCATATCACACTTGCACACCTCTGGCAGTGCAGCTAATGAGGCAGGGAAAATAAATGACACCGACATCCTGTTCGTGCTTGTGCCTGTTTGGACAGCTGGGGTATCTATGAGGGAAGATCACCTTTTAATATCACTACATTTCAACAGCAACCAGACTCTGGCAGACATCATCTGCCCCCTTGTGGACTGTGCTTCTCTGACACTTGCGGAGAAGAAGAGAGGAAAATAGACGCAGTCTCTAAAATTCCTGGAAAAATACCATTGTCTGAAAATCTTGCAGGGTCTGAGAACTGGTGATTTTCATTGACCAGGGACAACAGAAGCCCTTGTGAGCCTTCTGGGTTCTTCTACTCTGATTAGGGTTCCCGACAGCACCTGGCTCCTTGCACTTTGCAGTTAAACCCACTTAGCACGTCTCTGCATCTTTCTGAGCTCATACCTGTCTACCCTTTTAGTCTGCAGCCAGCTCTCAGCAGTCTCCTTTCAAAAATAAGAAGTCCCCTTCCTGCTTCTTTTCCCATCATCCATTTCCTTTCGTCTCCACTGCCCCCGCCCTAGCTTGTCCTAATCCCCAGCCAGTTAGAGCAGCCTCCACGCCTGCACGTCCTTCCCTCCCGCCCTGCAACCCTCGCCTCACCCCACTTTGCATAGGAGATTCACGCTGCCCACAGGGTTCAAGTTCAAAATCCCCAACCTTCCTCTTAGTCTTACTGACTGATGGCCTATTGTATACAAAGCACTCCTCAGAAATCTGTTCCAGCCTAAGGGCTGGGACCACAATGGCTACCACAGTTTCTGAGGGTTGCCACAGGCAATTTATACACATTCTGTCCTTGAATATTCAGGACAATTCTTCAAGGTATTATCATCAGAATGGACAATGAGTCTCACAGTTGTTAGACAAGTCTGTGTTCCTCTAATCTCCATCTCTTTGTTCTGACTTGTGAGGTGTGGGAAGGTTTGGTCTCAACTTGGCCAAATTCACTCATCTCCCTCCCTTTTCTCCCCTCCCTTCCACCCCTTCTTCTTTCCTCCCTCCCTTCCTCCACACTTATCAAGATCTTACTACACTAAGTCCTGCCAAGGACTGTGCTAGTCACTGGGGATACAATAGTGAGCAAAAAACTACCCTCTGGCACTTGCAGTTTGCAGCCATTCATTCTTTCCTGCCTCACCCCTCTACTCAGGCCATTCCTCTGTCTAGATGGTCTTCCTTGTATTTCTTTACCAAAATCCAATCCAGTCCTCAAAGCTGATCTCGAGTCTGAGTCTCGTGTCTGCCGGGGAGCCTTGCCTCACCATCCACCCATAGTGATTGCTGGTGTCATTCAACACATCATCTGAACAAGTCACTTGACACATGCAAGACCTTCTTGTATCCTTAACTTCCACATTTATGCATGGATCTTGTAACCCTGACTTTGTTGCAGGGAGCAAGCCAATTCTGACTCCATGTTGGAACTGTTTCTTTGACTTGCTTTTCATTGCTAATCACACAGAATGATTAGCCTCAGAGAATCCCGCCCCTCTGCATAACTGTTAAACTAAAGTGCCTTTGTTCGGAACCCTGTGTACCTGGCAGGAAGGAAGAAATTAACACATCCCCTGCCTGAGGCTTGCCATTCTAGGAGATGTTTGCAAAATTAATGGCCTTTTTACTTTGCTTCCTCCCCTACCCTCACCTCTGATCTATCAAAGAACCTGGCATCCAGACCCCAATAAGATGGTTATTTTGAGGCCCTAGCCTGCCATCCTCTCAGTCTGCCGGCTCCCCCATTAAAGTATCTTCCTTGCCTCAACACCTCATCTCTTGGATTCATTTGCCTGTTGTGTGGCGAGTTGAGTGAGCTTGGACTCTATAACAACTTGACTGTTCGTCTCAAAATGGGAAACATTTTCACTCCTCAAGAAGCATTTATCCGAGCACCTACTATGTATTTTTGGCAGTGCAGAAAGTGATAAACCTTTGTGGAGCCTCTTTGAATTAACAAAAAGTTTTCATAAATAATTTATCATTTGATTGTCACAAAACACTACCACTTCCATTTTATTTTTTGACTTAGAAATGGTAATTTAGATTACTTAATAAATATATTCTCCTCATGAAAGTGGAAATACTATAGGTCTGGCTACCATACTCGTTGACCACCCCTATGCCTTCCCATTCCAGATTCTCTTAGAGATACAGATGAAGACACAGGCTCAGAGAAGTGACCAAGGTCACAGAGCGAGTGGGTGGCAATTTTCTGACTCTAAATCTCTTGTTTCCGTTTTTCCACGCTGCATCCCGTGAGGAAAAGGACCCTGTTTACATATCTGTGTCCCGGGTGCTGTGCACAGGGCTCTGCACTGAAGCTGGGACTCAGCAGATATTTCCATTATCAGTGGGCTTTTCCGCACACCGGTTTCCCCTGCACAAGGTACTCACTGCCTCTGGAGGAGGGCTATACCGGTCCCACCCGGTTAGTGAAGGCTCAGGTGTCAACTGAGGACACACAGGCATCCTGCTAGGCTCCCCTTCTGCCATCTCTGTGCTCTGACATCGAGGACCCCGACACTCCCCTGGGGAGTCATTACAGTGGGACTTCATGGAGGTGAGTCAAGTGTTCTCTGGGCACTTGCTCTGCGGCTACCAGCGTGCCAGGGGCCCCGTGTAGTGGTGAGGAGGGCTGATATTTCAACCCTTCTGATATTGTTGTGGAGTCAAGACTTCCCAGTACACCAGACACACTTAGTGAGCCAGCCGGCACATATCCGAGTTCTAAATTATGCAAGTGTGGATGATGCTTTAGGGGATCAGAGGAGGAAGAGTATGGCCACAGTGGTCAGAGCAGGATACTTGGAGGAAGTGAGCTGGCCCAAGCTGGGTGGAGAGCAGCTGGCGTGGAGGGCGCCGCAACCCGCCGGAGCCCCCACCCAGGCAGCAGTGCCGGGTAGAGCAGAGACGTAGCGGGCCCTCTGCAGGCAGCTGCGAGGAGGCTACTTAGCCCGGAGAGGCGAGTTAGCCATTGGTCGCGGAGGCGGCTGCGCGGCAGGTCTCCCAGGCGGTATCTGCCAGCCAGCCTAGCATTTCCAGCAGCTTTCAGTCGCCAGGCCCACGGCAGCCTCGTTTTCCCCACAGGGCGTGCCCGGCCCTCCTGTCTCTTAGTTGCCTGCAGTCGCCTCCGTGGCAGGAGGGGACATCTCCCTCTGCTACTCCCTCCACTTGCCATCCGCCGCAAAGACTATTGTCGCCAATACCCCGAGAGCGCCCACTACAATGTTTCCCTTGAAAAATCCGGCACCTAAACGGACGATGCTGGCGGTCTCCAGAGAACCCCCTGGTCATTTCACATCTAAGCACAAATTCTGTGCCCAGCTCAGTTCCAGGAGCCTCGCAAGTACTAACTCATTTAATCCGCACAGTAGTGCTGTTCTTGACCCTAGTTTACTGCTGAGCAAGCTAAGGCACTGAGAACTTAGTACCTTGTCCACCTCCTGGCCTCACTCCTGGAAAGAGGCAGAGCCCTCCTCTAACCACTACACCAAAGCGTCTCCTGACGCTGCAGACATCGGGTCCTTCCCCACCCAGGCGGATGGTTCCCTACACACCACTCTCCTTCTCGGGTCTCCCTGGTCATTTTCCAGGAACCACAGCATCTCCTGGCCCTCACTTACGTGGGGGGTGAGGGTGGGGCGGAGCTCTGCTTTCAGAGTTTTTAGCTGCAGGTGCTGTTTATAAACATATATGACTTGCCTCAGTTACCCTCATCTGGAAAATGGTAATCACAGCACCTGCATCAACAAGCAGCTGAAAGGATTAAATAAGAGAAGCCGTACCCCACTGGAAGAGTGTCTGGCCCACAGTAAGAAGCTCAAGAAATGACAATGGTGAGCAAGAAGAGACCGAGTCCCTGGGGGGTTCCCACCCACTTTCAAAACAGGGAGCAAACCCACTTGCCTTCAGAGTAGATCAGAGGGTCACCTTCACTCTAGGGTTCTCTTCGGCTTTCTGTGGCCGGGGCTGTCTTGGAAGCGGGGAACATCAGGCCCAGGCACAGGAGTATGTCTGGTCTAATCAGCCCTAATATATCACGTGGGTGTGCAGTCGGTACAGCTCTGGTGGCAGCGTCCTCAGGTGCCCCAGTAACATGCCTATTCCTCTCCCCTTGGAGTGGCCTGAGTCATGTTGTGTGACAGTCAGTGTTCAGCACTGTCACCATCACAACCAGATATCCATCAAGTATTTACTTGATGGAGGGATCTGTGTTTGGGGTTCTTGATTGAATAGGCAGCATATATTCCCAGGAAGCTAGGGGCCCTTGCTGTGGAGTCATATCTATTTTGCACATAAATTGGGGGAAGGGGGGTTTCCAAGACCCTGGCTCTAGCATGGACCACATAGCAGCAATACAGGAACATGGTGATTCCCCAACCTCCTGCTGTATCCAGAGCCTCCCTCTAAGCCCAGGAGCTGGGCAAACAATAGATGCCAGTCAAGAAGGCCCAGTGCAACATATTACTGCAGAGTTGTTCCCAGGGTGCAAGAGGCTGGATCCAGTCAAAATTTACTCCTGCAGATCAATAACCAAGGAGCAAAGTTCACACGTTCATTCATTTCTTCCTCCAATGGACATTTACCACACAAAGTTTTCTGCTCCATGTTAGGAATGTAAAGAGGAACAAGACACAGCCCCTAATGGGGCCAGACACTTAGTCATTATACAATGACACAAACATTAGAGTTCATTCACTTAATTATTTCTTGAATACCTACTATGTGCCAGGCACTGTTCCAGGCACTGGGGATACAACCATGAACTGAGCATAAATAGACTACTTTAGCAGTTCAGAGGAAAGGGCAGCAAGCACTGACTAGTGGAGTCTGGGAAGACTTGTGGAAAAAGGGGTGATCTCAACTGGGTCTTGAAGGACTGTGCCTTGGCAGAGAGGTAGGAAACGGCAGCTTGTGGGTGGGGCTGGAGGGGGGGGAGTTACTGGACAAAACTGCTCTCCATTTCAGTAAACAAAGAATGTTGCCTGCCATCAAGCCATCAGCAACTGCCTTAACATGGTGTGCCCTGAGGGGGAATTCAGAATGGCTAAAAAGAAGATACCAACCCTAGATGCATATCTGAGGAATAATTTCAATGAGCCCAGATTCTTGCATCTTCTATACATACAAAAGTGCTACAGTCATTAACTTGAGATGTTTGTATTTTTGTAATTAGCAGTAATCTTCTGATGTTTGACTATTTATTTTTTTCCAGCAAAAACTCCATTGTATCCTGGCTCCTCCTTTGCCTTTCTAGAACATTTCCTAGGAGCTATATGAGAGGCCATCTCCTCAAGTATGGTCCTCAAAAAGGTCCCTGAATAAAACATACCTCACACCTTTTAGCTTGTGGTTTTTCTGCAGTCATAGTACATCAAAGCTTAGAAATATGAGCATGAACACCTGGTAAGGGAATGGCAGCGGTTTGGTTTGGGACTTTGGAGCATGCACGGATGTAGCAGAACAAAAGGCACAAGTTACTGTCTCTCCATAGACGGTTCGATCAGCTAAAATAGACCAGCTCCCTGGTGTCAACATTTTTCTGAGACCTGCACCCCACCCTTGACAAGAGGTGAGGGGGCGCCAAACACCACCTGGTCATGTGGTTGTGTTAGTTTGGTTGAGCCTTACCCAATGGTCCAATAACACAAGAGCCCCCGCCGCAGGCAAGTAACCTTAGTAGGCGGCTCAGCATTCCTTGCTAAGAGCCTTCTTTTAAAAGGAGGGTCTGTCCTGAAAAAGTTAAGGAAATTTGAATAAATCAAATGTAGCTTTAGGTTAAAGTAATTATTCTTGAACAATAATTCTTAAATTGGCTGGAATAGTAAATAATTCATATTCTAAAATTGAACTCTGTCAACAGTGCTTTGGTTATTACAATTTCTATTTAATATTTGTCAAGTGGTTGTCTGTGGTTGAAACTAGTCAGTTTTCATATTTTAATATATCATGACTCAAAATAAATAGTTGGACAGGCTCACCTTAAAGTTCTCTTTGAAAGTCAAGGACAGCTCAGAGTGCGTTACCTCACCTCCTAAAGCCTCAGTTTCATCAGCTGTAAAATGGAGCTTATAATAATACCTAGCTCTCAGGACTATTGAGAGAATCAGGAGAGTTAATCCAGGCAAAGTGAATAGCACAACATTGGCATATAGGAGGTCAAAATAATTAGTCATGATCGTGATTCTGTGGTTTTAGAGAAATCATAGTATTTGGTTGTATTGATTGTTTAATCAGCAGAAGCAGGCTTAACAATCCAATCTGTCTAGCTCTAGAAATTCTGAAAAGAGTCACAGCACTTGGTAGAAGATTTAAGAAATGATATTGCAGCTGATACTGTTAAAACACACACACACACAAACACATACGTGTGTGTATAACTGAATCACTTTACTGTACATGTGAAACTAACACAACATGGTAAATCAGCTATATTTCAACAAAAAAAAAATTTAATGGGGACTTTCCTGGTTATCCAGTGGTTAAGAATCCATCTCCCAATGCAGGGAACACAGGTTTGATCCGTGGTTGGGGAAGATCCTACATGCTGTGGGGCAACAAAGCCTGTGTGCCCCAACTACTGAAACCAGTGCACCCTAGAACCCATGCTCCACAACGAGAAAAGCCATCACAATGAGAAGCCTGCGCACTGCAACCAGAGAGTAGCCCCTGCATGCCGCAACTAGAGAAAGTCCATGCACAGCAACAGAGATCCAGCCAAAAACAAGTAAATAAATGAAAGTGATATTGTAACCCAAACAAGAAAAGTTGATCTCCAGTTTTCCTGGTAGACAGACTGAGGGACTAATCCATGATGAGCTCTGATGTGACCTAACAGAGACAGGGAAGCAGGGAGCTGAAGTGGGATTACAATTTCAGTAACCAAACTCCCAGCTTTCTATCCTAACTGGCAAGCAGCACGCTTTTACCCAGAAGTCCAAGCCCCCAGCCTCCAACCTTCACTTCTAGGGTCAGCCCACTACAAGGCTCAGTTTTTATTTAATAAAGGGACTCAAGTCCTGAACTGAATTGCAAAAGTGAAAGGAGATCTTTTGCTTCCAAAGGTCTCAGTGTGGCCTCTCCCCAGCAGCTTCTTTCCCTAGGGAGTCACATCATAGACTTGGGTAATCAGGCAGGGACCTTGTGGATTCCTCGAAATACTGTAAGAACAAAGGGAACCCTGGTGATCACATAGTGCTCCTGGGCCAGCAGGGCAGTGGGGGTCTGGGTGTGAGGCAGGATGGATTTTTTTGGCCTCTGCTCCCTTAAATAACCAGAATTGTAAAATAAGTGCTCTAACTTGAGAGTTCAGGATTACCACCATAGCCACACACTCCTATTCAGTGCATTCCAAGTGTTTTTTTTTTTTTTTTCTTTTGTTACAACCTTTTCTTTCTTTGTGTGTGTGTGTGTGTGTGTGTGTGTGAGAGAGAGAGAGAGAGAGAGAGAGAGAGATTCACTTTCTATGGGACATGTGGCATTTTCGTGACTGTTTTAGAAATCTGTAGGTCAGGGATAAGTCCATTACATCAGTCTCCCATGGATGAAACAAAACTCATTTAAGGCATCCAATAAAACAGTAACAGTCGTTGTTGTTTAGTTGCTAAGGTGTGTCCGACTGTTTGTGACCCCATGGACTGTAGTCCACCAGGCTTCTCTGTCCATGGGATTTCTCAGGGAAGAATACTGGAGTGAGTTGCCATTTCCTTCTCCAGGGGATCTACCCAGAGATCAAACCCATGTCTTCTGCATTGGCAGGCAGATTCTTTACCACTGAGCTACCAGGGAAGCCCAGTAACAGTCAGCAAAATTGTGTAAAGCAGGTGTCCACATTGTTCTAAGCACTTTACACATATTAACCCTGTTAATTTTCATGGGGTAGTGTTGTTATCTGTGTATGATAGGTGGGGAAACTGAGGCAGAAAGCAGTTAGGTGAAAATTGGAGAGCTGTCAAGTGAGAAAGTTTGGTCTTTGAAAATGAGGCCTCAGCAGAAACTAACACAACATGTTAAAGCAACAGTGTGTGTTGTGTGTGTGTTAGTTGCTTAGCTGTGTCTGACTCTTTGCGACCCCATGGAGTGTAGCTCTCCAGGCTCCTCTGTCCATGGAATTCTCCAGGCAAGAATACTGGGGTGGGTTGCCATTTCCTTCTCCAGGGGATCTTCCCCACCCAGGAATCGAACTTGGGTCTCCCGTATTGCAGGCAGATTTTTTATCATCTGAGCCACCGAGGAAGCCCTCAAAGCAACTATACTTGAATTAAAAAAAAAAAAGAAAAGAAAAAAAGAAAACAAGACCTCCAGTCCAGAAGAGTCTTATGAGCAAGTCCTGGGCAAGAAGATGGGGAGCAGTGAGGAGACCAGGTGACAAGGAAGTCCCAGGCCTGGGTAATGCCTCTGCCTTCATGTACAGGGCTGCCTCCAAATTCCTTCATCTATTCCAGCTCCACCAGCAGGCTTAGATGCAGGTTTTGTGGGGATATCAGTTTATATAATTATATTATTTGGGTACTCCCTTTTAAAAAACACAAATATATCTTTTGAACATTTTACAAAACCCAATGACCAAATGAATATATTGCTGTGGCACCTCTCAGGGCTGGGAAGGGGCCCATGCAATGGGTGGCTTCAAGGCTGAAGCATCGTTAGGTTCTTGGCACGTCTCTCTCCATCAGGAGAGAGTACATTTGCTCCTCACCCAGCAGGGCATTGGAAACTCATTTAGACAGAAGCGTTTCCCTTTGCACTCCTAAACACGAAGCCCTAGGAAGCTGATCTGTCAATAGCGGTCTAGCAAAGACTTTGCCCTGGTTATGTGTTAATGGCCACAACCATCTCCATTGTGGGAGTGAAAACATTAGAGAGGGTGAAACGTGTCTTGTGATTAGATCCCAGAAGTTCCCTTAAATCTCAACAGTGTTAAATTTCCTCCCCTCATTACAAAAGTCACCCAAGGAAATGAAATCCCAGGATGGGGACCTCTCTTCAACTGACAGTCATGGATTATTTAGCCTGTAACTCAGTTGTGTCTCTGAAGAGGGTATAGTGAAAATACTGCCCAATCTGTCACTTGAACGTTGTTTATATTTGTTGCCGGGATACCAAAGGCTCTTTTAAGCCTTTGGCTAAGAAGAATACCATGCATCTGAACTTGTGCACCTGCATTTAAACCAAATAAATGGCTGAAATGATGGGAAAGCTCCTCCAAAAATTTTGAGTAGAACACAAGGTACTTTTTTGTGTCCAGAAATTGTAGCATCCCGTATTTGTTGTTCAAATATATGGCCATTTGCATACCAAAGTGCATATTACAGATAATAAGATGAGGCTTTGAAAAGACGGATATTAACTATTTTGAGGTAAATCAAACCTCCTTTGACCCAAACTCCAAGCTGTAATTTTGTTGCTCAGCTTCTTGGTCTCAAAATTAATGTAAATCTTTACATTTGTAATTTTACTTGCCAACACCAACCCACCCACACAGTCTGCAAATGACTGTTCTGAGTCAGAGACTATTCACTTTCAACTGTGTTAAATAGTTTAAAATGTTCTCGGGGAGGATTAAATCACCTAATCCCAGTCCTTTCACTGATTCTGCTTTATGTAAAAATGATGGAGCCAGAGAACATCTCAACTGGAAGGAACTTTAAAGGAGAAATTAAGGTTCTGATGTGAAAAGTGACTTGCCCCCAGGTCACTCAGCAACCAAAGCTAAAACCGCAAAGGAAAATACTGGCTTCCTTTTAAGGTTTTAATAAAGAATCACATTTAGAAATCCTTGCTCAGAATCCAGAAACTACCCGTTCCCCACCCTCCTGCCTCTGACAGCATCTGTAAGTCCTGGTCCCCAGAGTCTGACACTGGTCTAAAAGAATCATGCCATTTTGAATCCAAGCCGTCAGAATAGGATTCAAATAAAAAACAAATCAGCTACTCTCACAACAATAAGCATTACAAATTTTTTTTTGTTTGAATAGACAAGAAACTGTTCATAATGGTTACTTTTGAAGACGGGGGTTAGGGATGGGACAGAGGAAATGCTTACTTTTCATTTTATATCTTTAATGTTCAACTTTGAGGACCATGTACAGATACTAACTGTGTTAAAAACCCCCAATACAAATTAGAAATACTATGCTTACAAACCTCCTAGGAAAAAGGAAATGTACCACAGGAACACGGACCCGTGAAAATCTAGCAGCCGGCACGGTAGTACTTTAAAATTTTTTTGTACCTTAGTATCTGTAATGGCAGAGGAGGCTGAAAGGGTTCCCCCTGGGGTCTGAGGGCAGTGCCAGAACTCTTTCTACAGCTTTAAAATGCATTCAAATTGTGCAATAGACTCACTAACATATCCACATCTCTTTTAATACAAAATAATGGCTTAAATGACTTACCATCCACAACTGCCCCTGTGGGAAGACACTCCTGGTTTCTTTATCCAGCGGTGGTGGTCGGAGCACCCGGAGCACTGCCTCCAGTGACTGAGCCGAGTGGCCCCTGGAATGGAGAGCGAGGCTGTGTGCAAGCTGACCTGTATACTGGCTCTCTCACCTGGAATTGGGCTTCACAGATTCTGTTAGGCTTTGAATAGTAACAAAACAATGGCATAAATTAGGGGGTTGCTAAGATTGTGTACTATCAATGTTCGCATGAGCATAATGGACATAATGAATTCTATAGCACTATCCTGCACAGCTTGGAGAGATTAAAACCACTTTGTCTTTAAATTAAATTTCAGAAATCATTGAACAACAAGAATAGAAAGAGGGAAAAAAAAAAAACACACCTCATCTATGTCAGCCACCCAATTGTAGGAAGCACCACTTCTTTCTTTCTGATCATTAACGCTTGGTCCTAGGTTTATTTTAATAGCTGCCAGCTCAGTGAGTCCACATCTATTGTAATAACCATAAAGGGGGCTTGGGTTCTCTTGTATTATGGTTTGCAGCCCTAAGTGAAGAGCCTCTTATCCCCTTTCAGGATCAAATTCTCTGAAAAAAGACCCAATCTGAAGTTTATTTTACATAAATCCTACACAAAATAGTATATCTAGGCTGTTACAGAGAAAAGAGAAGTGAGTTTGAGTTCATTCTTAAGTAGTTCTCTGCTTAGGCAGATCTTCATTCCACAAAATGGATGTCTAATTAGGACAAACTCACATCAGAGAGCTTGCTAGATGCCGGGCACTACATTGATTGCTTTACATGCTTTATGTTACTTAACTCTCACTCCCTAGACCCCAAGGAAATATGGCTAGCACTGTTATATCCCCATTTTACAGATGAGGAAACTGAGACCCAGGATAAGTGACTTGCCCAAGGCCATACAGTTAAGTAAGCAGCAGAGCTGGGATTCAAATCCAGGTACTTCTGATTTTGGAGCCCCTGAAATCTTAACTGTCTCTTAATAATTATCATAGTTACCACTTACAACGTTATGTATGTTCTATGGTAGATGTGGTGGTAGTGTTAATCACTCAGTCGTATACAACTCTTTGTGACACCATGGACTGTAGCCCGCCAGGCTCCTCAGTCCATGGAATTCTCCAGGCAAGAATACTGGAGTGGGTTGCCATTTCCTTCTCCAGGGAATCTTCCTGACCCAGGGAACGAAATGGAATCTCCTTCTTTAATCCTTGAAACAACTCTCAAAGGCAGGCATTATCAATATCCTCATTTTATAGATGAGGAAAACTGAGGCTTGAAATTAACTTCCCCAACAGCACAGTTGTGGCAGAATTCAGGCTTGATACCAGTAGTTTTGTGGGTTTTTTTTTAAGCAACTTTAGTAAGATACTTTTTATTGTCAGTATCACTGAAGGTCAGGGATAAATCCATTATATAAAAACATTGTGTATATTTAAGGTATATAACTTGACATGTGTACATGTGTTGACTCAGGTGCTTGGCCAGGTGGCACGTAACAAAAAGCACTAGGAACCTGTGGGCAGTAACGCCTGCTGTGCAGACCCTATCTACGAGTGGCAGGTAAACATGCTAGTGTATGTCGCATTCCTCAGGAACTTTCACCTGTGCCAGTGGATTACCTATCATTTTCTACTTTGAATGTTGTGGTTTGCTGGCCATGGTGCTTCCTACAAACCTCATGTTCCAGGTAAAATCCCTGGATTTCTGAGGCTACAAGAGCTGCAGAAATTGCAAACACATTCTCATGTGGATCCCAAGGAAGGACTTTTCCAAAAGAAACATGCATCCTCCATTAACTGGCCTGATTAAAATGCCAACCAAAATGTAGATGTGGTTTCCTTTTTGAAAAGTGAGATTTGAGTTCTTGGCAGCTCTCTCCATAATCTTTAACAGTACTGCCATCTCAGCACTGCCTAACTATGCCAGTTCTAATCCTCTGCTTTGAACAGGATTAGATTGACTTGAGACAGGTGAAGATGGAGGAGGGAAGGCAATTGGACAAAAATTGCTGTTACCACCTTATGGGCTTCCCTGGTGGCTGACAGTAAAGAATCCACCTGCAATACAGGTCTGGGTTTGATCCCTGGGTCAGGAAGATCCCCTGAAGGGAATGGCTACCCACTCCAGTATTCTTGCCTGGAGAATTCCATGGACAGAGGAGCCTGGTGGGCTACAGTCCATGGGGTCATAGAGTTGGACATGACTGAGGGACTAACACTGCTGCTGCTGCTGCTAAGTCACTTCAATGGTGTCCGACTCTGTGTGACCCCATAGACGGCAGCCCACCAGGCTCCCCCGTCCCTGGGATTCTCCGGGCAAGAACACTGGAGTGGGTTGCCATTTCCTTCTCCAATGCATGAAAGTGCAAAGTCAAAGTCAAGTCACTCAGTCATGTCAAACTCTGCGATCCCATGGACTGCAGCCTACCAGGCTCCTCCGCCCCTGGGATTTTCCAGGCAAGAGTACTGGAGTGGGGTGCCATCGCCTTCTCCAGGGACTAACACTAGCACCACTTTATAACACTTTTGTTTAAATGAGATAAAACTCATGGAAGAATGAATTTCATCATGAAATGAGATGAAATTCAAGTGTAAAATTCAGCTAGTATTTCTTCATTAATAAGCACAAGACAGGAAAGGTGGGTCCAGAGTGCTTTTTAGAGAAAGCTCATCAGCTGTGACTGTCCACAGGCAATGGACCAACAGTTTTCGGTTGCTCTGGGTCTGCAACGTCGATGGGTCACACAGACAAGCTATTCTTTGCTAAGTGGATGGCTGAAGATTGGTTTTAGAAGAAAGCTCATCACCTCAGGATATACTGCAGCATTTATTAAACAGGTAGCATTTACTCAAATGTAGCCCTTACTAAATTATCTAATGTACTTTTAAATGAAAATAAACCACAAACAAAACTATTCCAGGTATTTTTTATTTCTTCAAATTTGTTATTTGCCAGGAGTGACTGAAATAAAAAAATTGGGTCCCATCGTCATCATGGAAATGGCTTTAAGAGAAAACTGGTCATGTGAATATTATTGCTTCCCATTTTCAACCAGTAAATAGTTGCCATTGATAAATAGACAGTTAACAGTCTGTCAGGAATGCTCAAGATATGTTATATAATACAACATGCCTAGTCACAGGAGAAAAACTAGGAAATAACTTAGGTGAACTTCTTGATTTCATCATACAGGACAAGCACAAACGCCCCGCCCATGCCTCTGAGAACATTGGACCACGCGCCTTTGAAAAAGGCTTTGGCTCCTTCGTCACGAGCAATCTTCCTCCAGCAGTCAAGCGTGCCTGTGTACATGATATCAGCTGCAAAGGACAAAGACAAAGGGTTGGTGACCCGAGGCTGAGGTGAAAAGTCCTTAAGTTTAACTAGACTAACCCAGAGCCCCACCTCTAAGAGCTATCGTCAGTTTTTCAAAATCCAACATTTACACATTAGTGTGGCCAATACTGCAGTCTTAACATGGTGACTAAAGGACAACAGGGAGGTGCAGACAACCTGCTGGCCTTAACCTCTAACACCAGGCAAGCCCCCTTAGGCATAGGCACCAAAGGGCCCGCTGAAAGGAGTCTGTGCAGTGGCCACAGACCAATCAACCCCACCTGGGATCTCAACAGATTGCCATTTTTAAAGGCAGGCATGGGTGCCCATGTGCCATGCCCACATCTGTATCTTCTGCTCCAGTGGAACTTACTTCCTTTGCGCCCTGACTGCATCATCATGCGGCGACGCACAGTGTCAAATGGATAGGAAGTCAACCCAGCAACTGCCGTGACTGATTGTGCGATCATCCAGCTGATGAAGATATGAGTGTTCTTGGGATCTGGAAGCATTCCTGAGAATAGGAGAGAGACACTTTCACCAGTAAGCAGACTCTTCCTCACTTGTTTTGCACATCCCCACCCCCAACATCTCTGCACACAAAGGGCTGTACGGGGTGACCCTGGCTGCCTTCAGACAACCCTTTAAACATTCTCACATGGACAGTTCTGAAGCCCACGGGCAAACTTACCCTTGGCAGTGTCATAGATACCGAAGTAGGCAGCTCGGTAGATGATAATACCCTGCACAGACACGTTAAAGCCTTGGTACAGGCCTCTAATCCCGTCAGATTTGTAGATCTTAACCAGACAGTCACCGAGGCCTCTGAATTCCCTTTCAGCTCCAGCTTTGCCCACGTCGGCTGCTAGACGGGTACGGGCAAAGTCGAGAGGGTACACGAAACACAGGGAAGTGGCCCCGGCGGCACCACCTGATGCCAGATTCCCTGCAAAGTAGCGCCAAAACTGGGTCCTCTTGTCCACACCACCCAGGAAGATCTGCTTGTATTTATCTTTGAAGGCAAAGTTGAGAGCCTGGGTGGGGAAGTATCTGATCACATTGGCCAGGTTACCACGCCAGAAGGACAGGACTCCCTGCTCCTTGGGGATACGAACCACGCAGTCTATGATGCCCTTGTACTGCTTATCTGCAGTGATTTGCTTGCTGGCATGCTGCACCTGACAGAAAGAGTGATAATCACGAGAAGTGAAGAGAATACAGCATCTCAACGGACACCCTTAAAGGTTAGTTGGCTCCCGCCTGCCTCAAGTCTGGTCTTCTGGGTCCCACAGGTGGGACCCTCCTAACCTTCTGCCACCATCACAGCTAGAAGCATTAAACCTCCACCCCTTTGGGTGAGGAGGTACCACCCTCAAGCGGAGCCGTGACCTTTAGACCTGGGAGAAAGGTCATTATCTCAGACCCTGGTTCAGAGACATTAGGGCGAGTCCCACGTCAGGCGCGGTCACCCTGGTGACTGTGGTCTTCGCCTAAGGTCCCTGGGAGCAGCTTCCCTCCCGCTCGGGTCCCCTGCTCCTGGAGGTGACCCGAGGGCCACCACCCGTCAGCCTGTGCGGGCGCGCCCTCTAGAGCCGGAGTAGCAGAGCGCGCCACCAGGCCGCGGGAACGCGCCAGCGGCTGCGCGGGGGCAGAAGCACAAGGGACACGCGCTTCCCGGCGCCGGTTTCCGGCCCGGCCGGTCTGAGCGCGGCTGCCGGCTGCGAGGCCGCTCCACCGGCCGCGTGGCCTCCCCCAGGCTGTTATCTCCTTGCCACGACCCTGACGTGCTCGGTACGAGCAGGTGTCCCCCTTTTCAGCGCCTTCGCCCTTGACCCCAAGGCCCGGGAGTCAGTCACTCCCGGGCTGCCCCATCCGAGTTCGCTGGCTCTGGGATGCCCAGGCCCTGGTCTTCCTCCGCCCACCCTCCGCCCCCGACCCTTTCCGAGATCCTGAACTTCAGATCACTAAAACACCTCTCTCAAGTCTGGCTTTTGGTCCTACCCCGCGGCCACCCCTGCTCCCACGCTGCCACTTCCCTGGGCAGATCACGAGGGCTGGTTCCCCCCCAGGCCTGGGACCACCGCTTCCCGCGCGGCCCCTCCCCCCACTTCCTGGTCAGGCTCTCGGATCCCGAGACGTACCTGCAGCAGCAGCTTCACCCGCTCGATGGGCGCGACTGCGGTCTTGGAGATGGCCGCTGCCACTCCACCTGCCAGGAAGTCCTTGGCGAAGGACACGGCGGCATCTGTCATCTTGGAAGGAAAGAGTAAGCGGACGACTAAAAGATCGGCGAGGAACCGGCTTGGACTCCGGGGCTCTGGGGCGGAGCGAAGCAAATGGCTGATTTATATAGGGGGAGCCGGCGCCCGGGCGGCCGGCGTCGGGGGCGGGCGCTGAGCCTCTGCGCGCGGGGCGGCGGGGCCGCTGAGTGGCTGAGCGCGCAGAGGGAGGAGCCGAGGAGTGCGGCAGGGGCCGCCCTCCGCGCTGCCAGGGCTCGCCCGTAGCACCTGACCCGGCCCGAGTAGGCGGCGGCCCCAGAGTACCTGACCAGGACGCGGGACCCCAGGGGAGGCCCCGGGGCGCGGAGGGGGAGAGGTCACGGTGTGCCTGGACTTGGGTGAGGCGCGGTATTTAAGGGGACCCCAAAGAACCAACAAACAACATCCCCCCCCACTACCCAAATTTGGTTGTCAAGAGAAATAATATTGAATGCAGTATTTTAAAAAACTCATATAGATAAACTGTGGCGCGCTGGTTGGTCGCCTGTTTTTGTAAATCAAGTTTATTTGGAGCCCCAGGGCTAGGGTGAGGGTGAGGCAAGTGAGGCAGGGCCCTACCAGTGCAAGAAGGGAGCCTGTCTTTATTCAGAAATTTGAAATGTTGTTCATCAAGGATTTTTGCATTCCTTTAGATTTTTTAAATGGTGCATTAAAAAGAATCATTCATTTTGATTCCTGAGTTGTTTGGTGTCCGCTAACATTTGGCGCCCGGGCAAGTGCCTCACTCTCCTCACCCTACGTCTGGCCCTGGCCTGGAACTTTGCCGGTGTTCTGTTCAGTTCAGTCACTCAGTCATGTCCGACTCTTTGCAACCCCATGAACCGCAGCATGCCAGGCTTCCCTGTCCATCACCAACTTCCGGAGTCCACCCAAACTCATGTCCATCGAGTCGGTGATGCCATCCAACCATCTCATCCTCTGTCGTCCCCTTCTCCTGCCCTCAATCTTTCCAAGCATCAGGGTCTTTTCCAATGACTCAACTCTTCGCATGAGGTGGCCAAAGTATTGGAGTTTCAGCTTCAACATCAGTCCTTCCAATGACACCCAGGACTGATCTCCTTTAGGATGAACTGATTGGATCTCCTTGCAGTCCAAGGGACTCTCAAGAGTCTTCTCCAACACCACAGTTCAAAAGCATCAATTCTTTGGCGCTCAGCTTTCTTTATAGTCCAACTCTCACATCCATACATGACCACTGGAAAAACCATAGCCTTGACTAGACGGACCTTTGTTGGCAAAGTGATGTCTCTGCTTTTTAATATGCTTTCTAGGTTGGTCATAACTTTCCTTCCAAGTAGTAAGCGTCTTTTAATTTCATGGCTGCAATCACCATCTGCAGTGATTTTGGAGCCCAGAAAAATAAAATCAGCCACTGTTTCCACTGTTTCCCCATCTATTTGCCATGAAGTGATGGGACCGCTGGTGAAGCCAGAGGAAATTGGAGGAGCAGCAGAGCTGGGACACTGTCCGCGTGCCCCAGACCCCTGTTTGCAAAAGCAGTTTAGCAAAGATCTTGCTGGGAATTGGCAGAGGAACATTCAAAAGGACTGGGCTGGAGGGTTTTATTTGAGCCAGAAGCCAAAGCATAGAGGGTATATCGTTAAGGTTAAGGGGTTGTGTGAACTAGATTGGTATTTGGGTCTCTGGGCCCAGGTAAAGTACTCTTGCATTGAATGGATTGCTAATCTCCAGAAAAGTTTAGAGGAATCGACAGAACTAGATTGACACCCATTGTTGTCAAGAGACAAGGGCTTGTTGACTCCCTTAATCTCTGCACTGGGAAAACGTTTGCCACACATGTCCTTACAAACCTACTTGTTAGCTTGAATGCCCTTCCTCAGATTCAGAACAGAAGCTGAAGGTGCCCTCACAAATCCTATGTTTAAATCATCACAGCCATGTTTACAAAAATAACTGTTGAAAACACCCACTGTAGCTGAGCCCTAGGTACCCAGCACACTGAAAACATAGATGGCATGCCACTCAATTTCTTGCCCTCTCCCACCTTCTCCAGATCTGCCTGTTAAAGGACCCAACTCTAAGATTCCTCTGGGCATGTCAGGTTCTTCCTCTAAGTATACTTTGCAATTCGTTAGTCTTTCCATGAACCCGAGCAATCCAAAGTGATGAGCACACACAGCACATGTTCAGAGAAGAGCAATTTTCACTCCAGCTTTGTTGATCCTGGGGGCTATCTTTGACCAGTGTTCTGGAGAGGCCACTTGGTTCTCATTAGTTGATTATAATAGAAATGCAGCTGGATACAGAAATGACCTTGCTGTGCAGTTTCAATGATAGAGTGTGTTCTCTGAAAGTGATAGCCAGTCTACCTCTACTGGTGAGAGAATGAACAGTGAAAACAAAACATCAACAGCATTTTGTTTAGAGGTAGGTGGTTTTAGAATGCATTTCACTATACAATTCAAAACCTTTCTAGTCTGAACTCTTGACATTCTGATGAATGCATTTTTATTCAAATATTAATTACTCTGACCCAGCTCGCTATCACTTATGTACCCTTTTCTTTTTTAGCCTTTCCTTGGCCACATCTGCTACTTCCATTGAGCATGATGTGTCTGCCATATTCTACTCCAAAGCTCTTTTACTGTTTCAAGGATCTCCACATTTACTGTTCTGTTATATTTCACTCTCCACAAAAAGATGATCAAATAATTACGTAAAATTTGCCCCTTCTCAGTCTTTGGGTTGGAGAAGGCAATGGCACCCCACTCCAGTACTCTTGCTTGGAAAATCCCATGGGCAGAGGAGCCTGGTGGGCTGCAGTCCATGGGGTCGCTAAGAGTTGGATACGACTGAGTGACTTCACTTTCACTTTTCACTTTCATGCATTGAAGAAGGAAATGGCAACCCACTCCAGTGTTCTTGCCTGGAGAATCCCAGGGACAGGGGAGCCTGGTGGGCTGCCGTCTCTGGGGTCGCACAGAGTCAGACATGACTGAAGTGACTTAGCAGCAGCAGCAGCAGCAGCAGCAGCAGTCGTCTTTGGGTGCTTAAGTATAGTTTTACTAAAGGTGAAATACTTTTAAGAGTGACTCCATGCCATGACTTGGTATTTTGCTGAATCCACTGTGAGCTGGAGCTCTCCTGGTTGCCTATGACCAGGTGTACTTAAAGGAGTTGGATGTTCTCAAAAGTGTCAAGGTCATGAAAGAAAAAGAAAGACTAAGGAACTGTCACAGATTAAAGGAGACTAAGAAGAAAGACAGATTAATACAATGTGTGATCCTGGATTGGATCCTGGATCAGAAAAAGGACATGGTGGTACTATTGGTGAGATTTGGATACATAATCTGTAGATTAGTTAATAATATTCTACCAACTATTTTTAGTTACAATGGTTATGTAAAATGTTACCATTTGAAGAAGCTGAGTGCAGGATACATGGAAATTCTTTATACTGTTTTTGTGTGTGTGTGTGTGGGCAACATTTTTATTTCTGAAAGTTAAAAAAATTAAAAAGTCAAAAGAAAAAAAAAAGAGGAAAAAGAAAAGAAACCAGGAGCAAGAGTCCAGGGAAACAGGGACTAATGTCAATGATAATGATGATGATGTTGATAATGATATAGACTAGTCAATTCATTAAAAAGAAATGCCTTCATTGAAACATAGCAGAAGCTCTTAGTAACTACTATGTTTCTGGAAGTTGTGTAGTATACACATAGAATTAAGGAAGAGAAAACAGAGCTAAGGCAGTGCCTACTCTCTCAGAAAAAAACAAGGAAGAAGGTCAGAAATGATACTTAATGCCTCAGTTATCTGTGTACTCACACACCCGCCATATGAGTAATAAAGTGAATGCAAAATGTTAATACAAGCAAGAAAAGACAATTTTTTAGGTATTGTTCAAACTTGGTAGAATGGGACTTCTGACTGGCATCAGTAAAAAGAAGGGTAAACCTGGTTCAGAGAGATACCATGTAGGAGAGCAGAGTAGTAATATATCAAGAAAGTATAGCCAGTAATTCATTGGTAGGAGGGTGAAAAGCATTCCATGAAAATGAAAGGGAGAAATGAAAGTGATTGTCATTGTGAAAGCATACAAGAGACTGCCCATATAGATAAAAGCTATGAATAGTACTTCATGAAGTCATCATCTTGGGGAGAAATGTTGATCAGAGACAAAAACCATCTGAGTATCTGCTACAGGTTTCATTATTCTGATAGCAACACACTGATAAATACTTGACTCTCTTGCTGATAATTATAGTTCTCAGAAAACTGAAGAAGCAATGAGGGAAATTGCTAAACTAGGCTTACTCCTGATAATAAGTAAGGAAGATCTCATTGTAAAGTGAAAGCGACAAGAATCATAAGGAAACAGACCAAGACTGACTGATCTGGATCTGTTAAACAAAGGAATGCTGGGCATAGTCAGATAGGTTAACTAACCTGTGTGTGTGTGTGTGTGTGAGCGAGAGAGAGAGAGAGAGAGAGAGTTTTAAAAGTCAAAAGGATCAAAGAAAAGATAAATATGATCTCTTGTTCAAACTCCAAATAGAAAGATAGCTCAGGAGGGTGAAAGATTCCAAAGATAAAATTCAGATCCATACAATTTGCAAAAATTCCAATGAGAAATTAAAAAAGGAGAGATATTTAGTAAATTAAGCTGTCCTTCCAGATTCTTCTCTGATGAGCTCAAATTTTTAAAGTACGTATATAGATGACTTCCAAGGACAAAGACTAAAGAGTATCACAAATCTCTAGGAACTGAGTCAGAAGGGCTAAAGTCCAGAATAAACAGAGGCTTATAAAATGGGAGGGGCCACAATAAAGGTTTCTAATGTTCTGTTTAGTGCAGGACATTTAAGGATAAGGAGCTAGAGCATGTGTGAAAAAGAACTGAGGGTTTTAGTTGACTGTAAGTTGGCAATGCCAAAAAATGCTAATGAGTCTTGAGATGGGTCAAGATGATGGTCATGAACAAATCAGGGGACTTTCAGTCCCATTTGGGGCTCTTCTGTTGGCCCATAGAGCTTTGTGCTCACTTCTGGATGCCATTTTAAGAGGACATTAACAAATTGGGACATGTTTAAAAAAGACAGTTAGGAAAGTGAAGTGCCTTCAAATCATGTCATATGAGAAATGGCTGAATGAATAAGAGATATTTAACGGGGAAAGGGCTTTGGGTGAAGGAAGGCCATCATGACTTTCTTCCTAATTGAAGGACTGTCAGATGGAAGAGAATTAGACATCCTGTGTGGAATCAATGGCAGCTGGTAGAAGTATCATGAAGGTAGACTCCAACTGAACAAAAAAACGACTTTCTAAAACATGAGCCACTTGGGAATTCCCTGGCAGAAGTCTGACTGCCAAGGCCCCAGTTTCAGTCCCTGGTCGGGGAACTAATATCCTGTAAGCCTGAAGCTGAAACAAACAAACAAACAAACAACAAAAAACCAAACCGCCCAACCAGTGTGATAGTGAAGGAGAAAATAGTTCTCCTCATTTGCTGGCCAGTCTTCCTGTCTTTAATCTCTCATTTCTATTTCAGCTTCTCGAACAATCTTATTCACATCCAGTTTTCATCACATCACCTATGTTGCTCAAGAAACCAGTGACTCTCTTCTGCTTAGTGGATCAATCCTGAACTCCGCAGCTTAGCATTTGAAGCCCCTCCACCTCACCCAAGGGCTTTGTTTTGGGCCCCTTTGAGCAGACTTAGAAAGTGTTTGATATATTCCAGCCTTGGATAACTGCTTCAGATAAAACAAAATATCAGTCTTATTGAGGTATAATTATATACAATGAAACTTACATATTTAAAATTTTTAACATACATAAACACCTATGAAATTATCACTGCAGGTAAGATGGTGAACCTATCCATCACCACAGTTTTTCTAGAACCTCATTGTAATCCCTCCCCAAGCAACCACTAATCTTTCTATCACTATAGATCAGTTTGCATATCCTAGAATTTCATATGAATGGAATCATATAGTATGATACCATTCTTTTGGGGATGGGGGCATCTGGCTTCTCTCACTTTATATATATATGTATATATATGTGTGTGTGTGTGTGTATATACATATATATATATATATATATATATGTGTGTGTGTGTATATATACACCCTGAGATTCACCCATGTGTTTTGTGTGTGTGTCAATAGTCAATTCCTTTATATTGCTAAGTAGCTCCATTGTATGTCTATATAACATTTTGTTTAGCCATTCATCAGTTGATAGACATTTGGGTCATTTCCACTTTTTGTCTTTTTTGAATGATACTGCTATAAACATTCCTGTACAAGTTTTTGTTTGGATATATGTTTTCGTTTCTCTGGGGTAGATACCTAGGAGTGGAATTTCTAGGTCATATGGTTAACTCCATGTTAAACCAGTTGAGGAATTTCCAGACTATTCTAAAAATGATTGTACCAATAGCAGAATACAAGAGTTCCAGCTCCTCTACATCTCGAGGCCTTTCCTTAGCTAACATCTCAATGTCATTTCTTGTTGCTTCCCTCTCCCCCAGGGCTTCCCAGGTGGTGCTAGTGGTAAATAACTTGCCTGCCAGTGCAGGAGACTTAAGAGTTGTGGGTTCGGTCCCTGGGTCAGGAAGATCCCCTGGAGGAGGGCATGGCAACCTACTCCAGTATTCTTGCCTGGAGAATCCTATGGATAGAGGAGCCTAGTGGGCTATAGTCCATGGGGTCGCAAAAAGTGGGACACGACTGGAGTGACTTAGCACACACACCTCCTCCCCCAGGAGTTTCTTCCCATCTCCTCCTTTGGTTGTCTCATTCAGTCTCTTGGCTTTACATGCCATCTATCTGCTGACCACACCCAAATTTCTACTTCCAGCCACCACTCCCTCCTGAGCTCCAGACTTGTCCTGTTTGGCCAGGACAGCCCAGGTTTGCTTTGTATCCTGACATAATTATCAATAATGTTCTGGTATATTAGTTTTCTGTTTCAAGAAAGGTTCGTCTAGTCAAGGCTATGGTTTTTCCTGTGGTCATGTATGGATGTGAGAGTTAGACTGTGAAGAAGGCTGAGCGCCGAAGAATTGATGCTTTTGAACTGTGGTGTTGGAGAAGACTCTTGAGAGTCCCTTGGACTGCAAGGAGATCCAACCAGTCCATTCTGAAGGAGATCAGCCCTGGGATTTCTTTGAGAGGAATGATGCTAAAGCTGAAACTCCAGTACTTTGGCCACCTCATGCGAAGAGTTGACTCATTGGAAAAGACTCTGATGCTGGGAGTGATTGGGGGCAGGAGGAGAAGGGGACGACAGAGGATGAGATGGCTGGATGGCATCACTGACTCGATGGACGTGAGTCTGGGTGAACTCCGGGAGTTGGTGATGCACAGGGAAGCCTGGCGTGCTGTGATTCCTGGGGTCGCAAAGAGTCGGACACGACTGAGTGACTGAACTGAACTGAACTGATTGCTGCTGTAACAAATTACTGCAAAGTCAGTGGCTTAAGCAACACAAATTTATCATCTTAACTGTTATAGAGGTCAGAAGTCTCACACAGGTCTTACTTGGCTTAAATCAAGGTGTCTGGCAAGATTGGAGTGCTTTCTGAAGGCCCTGGGGGAAAGTCCATTTCCTGGCTCATTCAGGTTGTTGGCTGAATTCAATTCCTTGTGGTTGTAGGACTGAAATCTCCATTTCCTGGCTCTTGGGCATCTTTGTATTCAAAGTCAGCCAAGTCCTTCTTGTTCCCCATTTCTTCTGCCTTATTTTGCAACCTCGAGTCTGTCTTCCACCTTCCTCTTCCACTTTATCTGGGCCTACCAAGATGCTAAGTGCTAAGTTGCTTCAGTCATGTTTGACTTTTTGTGACCCCATGGTAGCCCACCAGACTCCTCTGTCCACGAGATTTTCCAGGCAAGAATACTGGAGTGGGTTGCCGTTTCCTTCTCTAGGGGATCATGCAGTTTTTTTTTGTTTTGTTTTGTTTTTTTACCACTAGCACCACCTGGGAAGCCCCGATAAACTATAATAGTTTTTCCATCTGAGTATCCTTATCCTTAATCATGTAAGTCCCTTTTGCTGTGTAAGGTAAATATTTACAGGTTCTTACGTATTAGTGTGTGGACACCCTTGATGGGGGGTTCATTGTTCTGTCTACCACAACTGGTTTGGACAATTAAATGAACAGCCTATGGTCCAGCCAACTGCCTACTTGGATGTCTCATGGGCATTTCAAATTTAACATGTCCAAAACAGAACTTTTAATTCCTTTTCCACCAAAACTTGGGCCCCCACCAGTCTTCTCCACCTTAGCAAATGGCAACATTATCTACCTTTTTAATAAGTCAAAAGTGAAAAACCTAGGTGCCATCCTTGATTTCTTTCTTTTATTCCCTACATTCAATTGCTCAGCACATACTGCTGATCCCAAACTGAAAAATCTATTTTGAACCTATTCACTCCTCTCATCCTTATTGCCACCTTTCTAGTCCAAGCCATCGCTTAAATTTTTTTTAAATTTTTTAATATTTTGGCTATGTCACTTGCAGGATCTTAGTTCCTGGACCAGGGATTGAACCTGGGCCCATGGCAGTGAAAGCACCAAGTCTTAACTACTGGACTTCCAGGGAATTCCCCATAAGTCATCATTTCTTACTTGGGCTTTGTAGTAGCCTCTTAACTGGTTTTCCTACTCACAGCCTTGCTTCCTTCCCATCTGTTATCCACATAGCAACCAGAGGGATATTTCAAAAATGAAAATCAGATTATATAGCATCTCTGCATAAAAGCCTTCAATAACTCCCTGCTGCACTTAGAATTAAACTAACTTTACTCATTTATTTTAGAATTGAACATTTTAGTATGGCCCCAGTGGCCGCATATGACCTGGACCTCTGTCCAGCCACATCTCATCCGTTCTCACTCACCACACTGGCTGTGCTCACCTCTTTGTCGTTCATCCAGCCTTTCCTACTACCAGTACCACTGTTGCACCTTCTGTTCTCCCTAGTTCCTTATGTGGTTGATTCATTTTTATTTTTCAGGTCTCATTTCAAATATCACCTCTCATAGTGGCCTTCTCTGGCTCCTTGATTAAAAATACTTTCCTTACCTCCCATGTAATTCTCTAATAGAGCACCCTGTTTATTCCCCTCATAACATTACAATCTATACCTCACTTGTTGATTAGGTTTTTGACTGCCCCCCTCACTAGAACGTGGGCAAGGACCTGAGCTGCCTGGTGTATCATGATGCCCAGAGTGCAAGCTATCATTGAACGAATGCATGAAGCCAGTCTTCGCACTCTTTTGCTTCCTTCCACCTCTGTGATACCACATACGCTACCTTCAGCCTGCAACATATTCTCCCCTCAACCTATTCTTCACCAACTATTATCCTTTCACTTCCTTCAAAATGTAATATAAGACTCATTCCTTCCCAGGACTTCCCTGGTGGTCTAGTGGCTAAGACTCTGAGCTCCCAATGCAGGGGGCTCAGGTTTGATCCTTGGTCAGGGAACTAGATCCCATATGATGCAACTAAGCGTTTGCCTGCAGCAACTAAAGATGCCACATGCCGCAACAAAGATCAAAGATCCCACGTACCACAGCTAAGACCTGGAGCAGCCAAATAAATAATAACTGTTGCAGGAGACTTGGGTTAGATCCCTGGGTCAGGAAGATCCCCTGGAGAAGGAAATGGCAACCCACTCCAGTACTCTTGCCTGGGAAATCACAGGGACAGAGGAGCCTGGCAGGCTACAGTTCATTGGGTCACAAAGAATCAGACACAACTTAGTGACTAAACCACCACCACCATATAAAAAAAGACTTGTTTTTTTCGATTATACTTTAAATCTCTGATTCACTGAGTGAATCAATTATGGAGCTCCTTGGTAATCTTGTTAACGGTTGCTGCTATATTATCATGCCCTTGCTTGTATTTGCTTTGTAATTATAGTTATTTCATATGTGTAGGTATGTTTTGTTCCTGAAGACTAGAAGTTACTCCTGGCTCAATATTGCATCACATATCTTTATAATCCTCCCAAAGTACTTAGCCCAGTTTGGTGGAGCCCATTGCAAACCATAAAGCAGAAAAGCAGAACACTTCCTTCATACCTCTGGGAAAATACAAGAAGTTGGAAATTTGTTTTAGGAACAGTACTAGAGTTTTAAAAATATTTTTTTACAGCTTTCAGAATTTTTTAAAAAGTTGTTCACCTCAAGGAAAATCAAGAGTAACTAACATGAACTATTCACTCTGGGTTAAGAATCTGTTAAACTCACCTGTCACCTCTAAACTCACCTGATGCAAAGAACTGATTTCTTGGAAAAGACCCTGATGCTGGGAGATTGAAGGCAGGAGAAGGGGATGACGGAGGATAAGATGGTTGGATGGCATCACTGACTCAATGGACATGAGTTTGAGCAAGCTCTGGAAGTTAGTGATGGACAGGGAAGCCTGGAGTGCTGCAATCCATGGAGTTGCAGTCAACTGAGTCAGACATGACTGAGTGACTGAACTGAACTGAAACGAAACTGTAACTGATTGGGCTACAGATGAGATTTTCTTGTGTGTATCAACTTCTCTTTTCCATAAAACACAGTCTGCCCCAGTGGCTGAAAAAATGAGTTATTTTGATATATTTCAATAGGACAAGTTTCTGAGAGTTTAAAGATTTTGGCCAGTATGTATATAGCAATAATTTTCTAACTCAAATTAATAATAAATGACCAACACATAATTTTTCTTTGGAAAATAAATTTAATAGGGAAAAATACTTCCAACATACTGAAAGTCTCTTTCTGTGTGTGTATAAATTAACAACTTAATATTAGATATTGCTTTTTAATGCATAGATAGGCTATTCAAAAGGTACAATTACATAAACTTGACATAGAATCCCCAAGGTAGAATAAACCCAAAATTTGATTTAAAAAAAATCTAGTAGACATGATTAGCCCAAAGTGCTTTTTTAGTTACATTGTGGGTCTGTGTGTGTGTCAAATGTTCTATTTGATCCTCTCTAGGCAACTGGGACATGCTGTGAGAATAAGTTGGCTAAATAATTTATTTTCTGGGTAGGCTTGCAAAGCAAACTAAAAAGGCAGAGAATTCAGGCCATTTGAACTATACAATGACTAACTGAAAGAAGGTTTTCTGGGGCATAACGAAGCAGTTATGCTACAAACTACCTTCTAGAAACACAAGAAGGCTTCAAACTTAAATAAAGAAGGCTGGATCTACTATGACGGTGGTAACTTTTAAATGTTAAATGCTTTTCATTTAGTTTCTGGTAAGGCATAATTTACATCATGGTGCGTGCACTCCAAAGTCAGCCAGGATTGTGAGTTCTAGAATGACTGGATCGGGAAGTCTCTAGTGAATCTGGGTGAAACTAGGCTGCTGTGGGTTAGTGAGCCTGTGAGCCTGTGAGCCTGTGGCAGAGCTCCAGCATGCTGTCTGCCCAGTCACTTCAAAAGCACGTTGCTCTGAGGGGTCATGGCCAGGCCCTTTCTTTGGTGTTTTGTACACTGCCTATTTGATGCTTTTCAACTATTTGATGCTTTTGAACTGTGGTGTTGGAGAAGACTCTTGAGAGTCCCTTGGATTGCAAGATCAAACCAGTCAATCCTAAAGAGAATGAATCCTGAATATTAACTGGAAGGACT
This sequence comes from Bos grunniens, assembly GCF_055505025.1. Taxonomy (NCBI): domain Eukaryota; kingdom Metazoa; phylum Chordata; class Mammalia; order Artiodactyla; family Bovidae; genus Bos; species Bos grunniens. The sequence goes on from NC_141194.1 coordinate 142,995,722, forward strand.
GATGTTGAAGCTGAAGCTCCAATACTTTGGCCACCTGATTCAAAGAACTGACTCATTGGGAAAGACCCTGATGCTGGAAAAGATTGAAGGCAAGAGGAGAAGGGGAGGACAGAGGATGAGATGGTTGGATGGCATCACCAACTTGATGGCCATGAGTTTGAGCAAGCTCTGGGAGTTGGTGATGGACAGGGAAGCCTGGTGTGCTGCAGTCCATGGGGTCGCAAAGAGTTGGACATGACTGAGTGACTGAACTGACTGACTGACATTGCCTATTTATATCCAGAGTGTAAACTGTACATTTCATTACTGCTAGGTTTTGTTATAAAATCACGGTGGTGCAGGTGTTCACAGGGCCATCACTCTGGAGCTCAGGTATGGCCGAATCTTCTCATTTCCAAGAGCAGCAGACAGGAGCACCCTCTCGTTACTCCATGCGTGCACAATTCTGAGGCTACATTCCTCTCTGATTGCAACACGCCTTCAATCAATGCACCTCTAGTTCCATTCAGTTTTAAAGAGTTGGTTTTTTAGACTTTAGTTGTCCAGTTTTGAAGAACTTGTTTAATTCCCGTAACTCCTGGGGCTTCAAACTCTGATCCACCCCTGGGGTCAATTTATAGCTCAGAGGAGACATGATGTAACCATTTTGGTAAAGACAGATTCTCTTGCAGAACTCAAAGGTGCCAAACATAACTCCAAAATATGGAACTATCTGTAGAGAAAGAAAATGAAAATCATGTGAAAATCTTAAAACATCAATGCATCTGCAATCAACTTCGATCAGGGTAAACTGAGATAAAGGCTATGGACAATACAACATGGTCATTATTTTGGAATCAGGGAAGATGGAAAAATGCAAGCCGGCCCAGTGAGGGTTGGGGAGAGGAGTGGCAGAGCCATTGAAGGGCCTGCCCTGGGGAAGCTTGGGTGTGGGTTGATATGCATGTAGACAATCTAACACTGCTTGTCAACATACACTTGCCTTTTTTTGGCCATGCCACGCATGGTTTGTGGGATCTTAGTTCCCTGACCAAGGATTGAACTCAGTAGTGAAAATGCTCAGTCCTAACCACTGGACAGCTGGGCAATTCCTAATATAATCTTGTCTTGATTGGAATCATTTCTGTGCCAACTAGTGCAAGGTTAGTCCACAGTTCTTGACCTTTTTTTTTTTAAAGTCATGGAGTTCTTTTGGAAAATGATAAAAGTTATGGATCCTTTCCCCAGAGAGATGCACATACGCCCATATGGACACATTTTTTCATACAATTTTAGGATAGGGGGTTATAGTCCTTTTAGGAGTCTATGAACCTCCATTTTGGGAACCTTGACACTAAATGCTTAGCTCCTCTGGGATGGGGTATCAGATGTCCCAACACTGCACAGGGTCCCCACTCTTTAGGGCCAACATCCAGCCTGCATTCACAGGCTCTGTGCTAGAGGAGGTGTTTGCAGGCAAACTGCAGAGGGAGTGGCAAAGGTATAGAACAGGGTGGCAGTGGCGAGGCGGACAAGTGGGAGACTGACCACTTCTCTCACCTTCAGCAGGTTGGCTGCCAATCCATTCCAGAGCCCCAGGACCCCTTGGGCTTTCACTATCTGCCGGAAGCAGTCCATTGCTCCTGAGAAATGGACATCCACCCCTCCACCATGGGGAAGGTAGGGGCTCTGAGCCTGGTAGGAAAGAGAAGATGGGATGAGGTGATTTAGTCACTGGGAAATAATGGTTTTGTCAAGCAGCCAAGGTCTCAAGATTCAGTGTCCTGGCCAAGATGATGATGAAATGGCCGCCACAGGACTCTCTTTTCTGTAGGCTTAGAATGAGTATTAGTGGGCAGGAAAGCCATGACACCCTATTCACATGTTTGGGGCTATTGTTCTTAGAAGGAAGCAGCTATTCTGGATGGACTCCACTTCACACTTACAACTGCCTCTCAATCTATACCCTCTGGACATGGTAGACACCTCTCAGGCCTTTAATCTTTTTTTTTCATTTTCATTTGTCTTCTTTATTAGCTATAAGGATTTAACACATATACTATACTCACAAACAGCTGCAAGCTGCCAAGGATACTGTTTTACATTAAACAGGTTGTAACAGAGACTTTAATCTTTTTTAAGTGCCTTCTGTTTCCTTGTCTTAAATGATCCCTCCTCTATGAAGCCCTCAAATAGGGGCTGCTCATTTCCCCACCTCACAGATGTCCTGGAATGGGCAGCAGAGGGAAGGGCATTCTTCCAGCTCCCGCTTTCTGTTCCCAGACCCTGGCCACTCTCATGTCAAAAGCTCTCAGCTGGGGCTGGTGGCACTAAACCACACCCGTTGCTGTTTTCAGTTACTGGCCTCCTGGCCACTCTTCTACACTCACTGAGGCCTGTGACACCTAGTAGCTCCCCCTCTTCCACAGTCACCACCGTCATAGGGAACTTTAGCATCTGTAGTCATTCCATCTCATACCTTGTTTCTAGACATAGGCATCCATGATCCTCCCCTTGACACCCCTTTGACCACCCACTCCTTTGGTTACCCCATGCATTTCATCACCACTCCCAGTACCATTCTGGCTGACCACCAAAATGCCCCATCTCTGAAAGTAATTTTTTGTCCTTTGACAAAATAATTTTATGATCAAATGAAAGAACTTTTCAATATACCATCTACAGGCAGAATTGACAACACTCATCCAGTGTGAGGGGGACAGCCCCTTATAGGTGGCTTTCAGAAATGCAGACACATTTACATCAAGCTATACATCTACTTAGGTTCGTTTCTGAGATGTCTAGTTGAGGTCAATATAGCATTTTATTATGATGGAATCAAGCTTTTCCATGTGGGAGAAGCAATAGAGTATATTAGTCAGAGAAGCATAAACCTTGGAGTCAAACAGGTTGGGTTCTAGTCCATGGCTGCTCCACTTACTGGTCATGTGGCCCTGGGTAACTCATCTAATCTTTTCGAGCCTCGGTTTCCTTATTTAGAAAACAGGAATAGTATCTGCTGTGAGAATGAATGAGATGTGCATGCAAAGTACTGGTGTCAGGCACATGGAAAGGATCAATAAATATGAGCTGAAAGTGAAAGTGTTAGTTGCTCAGTCGTGTCGGACTCTCTACAACCGTATGGACTGTAGCCCGCTGGGCTCCTCTGTCCATGGAATTCTCCAGGTAAAAGTACTGGAGTGGGTTGCCATTTCCTTTTCCAGGGGATTTTCCTAACCCAGTGATTGAACACGTGTCTCATGCACTGCAGGCAGATTATTTACCATATGAACCACTGGGGAAGTCCTGCTATGACTATTCTGTATAAAGTATTCTAAATATCAGTCAAACCCCTAACCTGACATATGAGTCCTCTGTCTCCACTTCAGAACTGCTTGGACCAGTGTCCTCATCCATCCAGCTCCCCCGCTCCCTGATGCCTATTAACCATAATCATTCGGATCACTAACTGATCTAGTCACATGCCCTCTCCCTTGTCTCCCATGCTATTAGTTCCCTGTTGGCTTCATGGTCCTCCTTTTCTTGACCTCCCAGCCCTTCTTTTTGTTCCTGGTCTTAAAATCCTTGCCCTTTGTCCTTCAGCTGATCTCCATCCCCCCTCCCCACCAACCTCTTCTCTGCACCAAGCTGTTGAACATGAATCCACAAAGGGACAGGTCGGCACCACTGAAGCTTTGAGGTCTCTAGCCTCCGCTGGACCATCATACTGCAGGGTGAGCTCTGGAAGCATTGTTTCCCATTCCTCCCAGTAGCTCTTCCCAACCTCACCATACACAACGCCCTGCACATCACAGTGTCCTCTGTCCCAGATGGAGTTTGTGTTGTGTTGCACAGTTTGTGGGGAAGACAGATCATCTTTCCTTCCCACTGGTGCCCTGGATCTCACACCTTTGAATTCCTCTTGGCCACCTTTCCCAAGAGACCTGATTTCCTCCCTTAGTAAATGAATAAACTCAAGTCCCTCCCATATGAAAAAACAACTCCTTCCTCCAATCTTTGTCTTTTAGACTCTGCCCAATCTCGTGTTCCCGAAGTAACATACAGTAAAATTACCTTGCTTGGGCGTAGTTACATGAGTATAGACACATGTATAGATGGGCTTCCCTGGTGGCTCAGTGATAAAGAATCCACGTGTCACTGCAGCAGACGCAGGTTCAATCCCTGAGTCAGATCCCCTGGAGGAGGAAATGGCAACCCACTCCAATATTCTTGCCTGGTAAATTCCATGGAGAGAGGAGCCTGGCAGGCTACAGTCCATGGGGTTGCAAGAGTCAGACACGACTGAGGACTGAGCATACATGCACACACATGTATAGATCTGTGTGACCACCCCTGTAATCAGGATATAGAACTGCTCCATTAGCCCCCAGAATTTTCCTGCTCCTTTATAATCACAGTCACCCCCACCCTAGGCCAGGGCAACCACTGATCTGTTCTGTTCCTGTAGTTTTGCTCCCTGAGAATGTCATATAAATGGAAACATAGAGCTTGTAACTGTTTTGAGATGCGTTTCTTTCACTCAGCATGATGCCTCTGAGAGTCATCCATGCTGTGTTCATCAATAGGTTTTTTTTACTGCTGAGTCGTATTCCATTGTGCAGACGTATCATAATTTGCTTATCCATCTAGCTGTGGATGGACATGTCTCTCCCTTTCCATCTGTACTTCTTGAAATAGCTGTCTACTCTGGCTGACTCCACTTCCTCTCTTCCCACCTCCCCACTCTACCCACTCAGTTTAACATCTGTCTCCATTACCCTGCTGAACTGATTGTGGCCAGGCCTATCTCCTTTCCTTGCTCTTTCATAGTTGGTATAATTACTTATTTTCTTTATTGGTTGCTCCTACCCCCCAACTAGAATTTCAGCTCTGTAGGAAAGGGATTTCTGTTCTCCATCAAGGCAAAGGGTGAACTTTGGGGTTAGGCCTTCCCCTTGAGGTATAATAACAACCAAGCACAGACAGAGTATGAGAAAAGGAATGTTAAACGAACAAGCTGAGTCTCCAGCCTAGAGTTACAGGAGCCAAAAATGGTCAGGGGTCTTTGGCGAATGTCTTTAAAGTGTTCATCTTAGCACTGTTCTGACATGGCCTCTTTTCCTTCCTATCCCATTGAGAAAGAACTGCTGTCAAAGAGATATTAAGCTTCCTTTCCCTTAGAAAGAATCAGCCTAATTGCAAGGTTTGAAGTGCATCTTGCTACTGGAAGATTGAAATATTAAAAAGAGGAGATTGTGCTCATGCAGGAAATTAACTGTCTTATTCTGTTATGAGATAATATTATTGATCTATCTTCTGCTGGTTTCCAGTAAAATAGCAAAAAGCCCCCAGTCATGAGTCAAGGTAATAATTGTGCAACCTGGGATCCCCTACCACCACTAAAACAAAAAACACTAACCAAGTTACATAAATTATATAACAGGTTCAGTTATAGTCAATTTGTGATGAATCAGGATCTATGGTCAATCTTGGGACCCTAACAATCTTTCAGATGTCTTTCCTTCACTCCACCTTCAGTGTTCACATGGACCATTGTAGCAGCATCCTTAGTAGTCTGTTTGGGACAGAAAAAGTTTGAGACTTCTTGCCTTCTGTCTCTATAGAGCAGCCAGAGTGATTAAAAAAAAAAATCAAATCTTTTTACTCACCTGCTTAAAATATTTTAATGACTTTATTAAAGCCACTGAGAATAAATATAAAATTTTCACTGCTGTCTGTAAGCTGTAGTGGTAATATTGTAGTAAATATTTAACAACTGGTTCTGTGGGTGGAGGAAGCCCTGAGTTGTAGAATTTCTTTATTTCAATGTTGTAAATACTCCTACCATGGCAGATTGCAGGCTACCAACTGTGAGGTTAACCAGCACCCAAATTTGCTGCAATTTAATAATCAGCTCTCTTGAGCTGGTAGGAACTGGCTGAACACATGACGCGAAGGCTCAGGCCCTGCGTGACCTGCGCCAGGACATATTTTCAGTTTCATCTTGCGCCACTACACTTCAATTGCACTGGCCTTCTTCCTGTTCTCCTCTGGCCCCCTCTCTCCTTTGAGCCAGAGGATCATGTAACCAACTATCAACTTGACATCTCTCCACTTAAAAGTCTAATAAACACCACAAACTGTATATGTGTTTTGACCTCTTTGCTCAGGCCCCAAATAGGAGTTCCCTTAAGTCCTCTTCACCCCTTGTGTATACCACTCAAAACTCATCAGATACTGTCATTGCTTTGCTTCGAAACCTTCACCAATCCCCAGTTTTCCAAAGGAAAACTTCCAGAAGGAGTGTTTTCCAAAGAAAACTTAATAGAATTCAAAACTCTCTACAATTTGGCCCCCACCTATCTTCCCAGCATCATTTCCCAATATCACCCCATGATGGGCTAGTTTCATGTGTCAACTTGGCTAGGCCATGGTCAGTACCCAGATATTTGGTTAAATACCAGTTGGGATGTTACTGTAAAGGTATTTTGTAGCTGTGATTAACATTTAAGTCACTAGACTTTGTTAATTTGATAAATTAGGAGTTTGGGATTAATATATACACACTACTGTATATAAAATAAACAACAAAGACCTACTGCATAGCACAGAGAACTATACTCAATATTTTGTAATAACCTATAATAAAAAAGAATCTGAAAAAGAATATAAATATATATATATAACTGAATCACTTTGCTGTTCACCTGAAACTAACACAACATTTAAATCAACTATAGTTCAATTTTTAAAAAGTCACTAGGCTTTTGAGTAAAGAAAATTACCCTTCATAATGTGGGTTGGTCTCATCTAATTAGTTGAAGGCCTTTAGAGGGAAAAAGACCGACTGAGGTGCCATGAGAAACGGAATTCTGCCTGCAGTCCACCTTTGGACTTGAACCGAAACATCTCCAGTCTTTTCTTTTCCTGTGTTGTGCTCCCTGAGGTACTGGTTAGACCTCTGCCATGGGCCAGGCTACCTGGTATAAGTTATCTGGATGCAATCTCTGGGCTGGCAGCCTGCAAGCTCATGGGAGCAGACACTAGGCAGTCCTCACTGTCCCAGCTCTTCAGGGTCTAATACCCTTCATTGTACATACCAGGCACTCGTCAAATGTCAAACAAAATTCCCCTCAATATCAGTGTCGCTAGTAGCTTTCCCCAGTACAACTGTTTACCTGTGACCGGGCTCAAATAAGCCTCATGTATGGCCAGGAAATAAAATGGCCAATATTTACAGAGTTATAGGTGTCAGGCATTACACTGAGCACTTGACATGGACTAGCTCATTTAATCCTCACAGGAGCCTCATGAAATAGGCAGTATTATCTTACTAGCCCAGTTTTATGGATGGCAAAATAGAGCCCGAGAAAAGAGAAATTTTCAAAATCGCAGACTGCTTGAAAAAAGCATCAACTTGAATCTGGGTCAGATTGAAGCTCTATCCCACTAAGCTACACTATTTCCAGTGAGATTACTACCTCAGCCCTCTGTAAACCTGTTACCACATAGCAACCTCGAATGTGGGTGCCACAGCACACACTGAATGGATTCTTTATGCTAGGACTGGAGCTTATGGTGGTGGTGTTGAGTCGCTCCGTCGTGTCCGGCTCTTTGTGACCCCGTGGACTGCAGTGTGCCAGGCTTCCCTGTCCTTCTCTATCTCCTGGAGTTTGCTCAAAGTCATGAGTTTGCTCATGGTATGGTATGAATAAATGCCTCTACAAGGGTCACACTAAACAGATATCCAGAAAATGGATAGCCAACAGGGTCCTATTGTATAGTATATGGAACTCTGCTCAATATTATGTGGCAGCCTTGATGGGAGAGGAGTCTGGGGGAGAATGCATACATGTACATGTATGGCTGAGTCCCTTTGCTGTGCACCTGAAACTATCACAATATCATTAATCAGCTGTACTCCAATACAAAATAAAAACTTTATTTAATAAAAAAAAAAACCAAATAGACACCCAGATTGCAAAGGCAAAATCATATTGCTGGTTGCCCCCTGGACTGACTGTCTGTGTGTCCCCAAAGTTCATATGTTGGATCCCTAATCCCTACTGTGATGGTATTTGGAGGTGGCAGGTGATTAGGTTATGAGGGTGGAGCCCTCATCAATGGGATTAGTGCTCTTATAAGGAGACACACAAGAGAAATAAGGAGACACACAAGAGAAATAATGTCTCTCACTTCACCATGGGAGAAGACAGCAAGAAAGTGGCTATTTGCAAACCAGGGAGTGGCTTCTCACCAGATACCAAACCTGCTGGCACCTTGATCTTGGACTTCCCAGTCTCTAGAACCGTGAGGCGTAAGTGCTTGTCAAGTCACCTAATCTATAGTATTTCTGTTATAGCAGCTCGGATTAAGATATCCTCAAAGAAAGAAAGACTGGTATGGCTATATAGCCATGCTTCTCAACCTTTAGCTACATATTAGAGTAAACATGGAAGCTTTTCAAAACCATCAATGATTGGAATCAGCCCTGGAGACTGTGATTTAACTGACTTGGGGTGAGGTCTGGACGTCAGCAGTTTTGGCAAGCTCCCCACATGAGTCTGATAGGCAGACAGGTTGAGTTTCGCTGGCGTGGGCCTTTCATAGCACACAGCAGCTAAGGCTAAGACCTGAGCCCACCCCCCAGCTGCTGACAGTGAGAGCACCTGGGCAGTGAGAGCACATGGGCACTGAGGCCAGACTGCTTAGATTGAGACCTCAGTTTGCCACTCACTAACCTTGGGACTTTGAGCAAATGCCTTGACCTACCCGAGCCTCAATTTCCTCATCTGTAAAATGGGATAATAATAATAATAATGCATGTTTTATAGGATTGTTGTCAAGATTAAATGAAATACATGTAAAGTGCTTAGAACAGCATTTGACAAATAGTAACCACCATTATCATTACTATAGAGTGTTTCAGCTTGGAGAAGAGGGAATTCCCTGGCAGTCCAGTGGTTAGGACTCTGTGCTTTCACTGCCAAGAGCTCAGGTTCGGTCCCTGGCTGGGGAACTAAGATACCACAAGTTGTGCAGCATGGTCAAAACAGAAAACCCCCCAAACCTAAAAACTCCCCAAAATACCCAAACAACAACAGCAACAACAACAAAAAAAACCCCAAAACCTCCCAAAGCTTGGAGAAGAGACAAGTATACTGAAGACTAAACCAACCCAGGAGCCTAGAATGCTAGACTGCCATTTGCCCAAACTGTATCTTACTAGTAAAGAGACACAAAGCGTATCAGGTTACTAACCACAAGGCCCTGAACTTAAATCCTCCCTCCATACAAACCCAGGTGACTATCCTGTGGTGTCAAGTTCAGATCTGCCAGAATGGACGCAGTGTTCTACAGCAGACGTCACCTGAGAAAGCTGAGTCCTAGATCTGGCTCTGCCACCATTTGCCTCACCTTGACCAAGTCCTTGAATTCCTTGAACCTTTCTTTCCTCACACATCAGATTAAGGAGGCTGAAACTAAATGACCTTGAAGGCTCTTTCTTGCTCCTCTAATCCACGCTGCTGGTCCTACTCCACAACTCCTTCCTGCCCCTAGGACTTCAAATCTGTGCTTCCCTTTGCCTAGCTAAGTCTTTCTTACCGATGAGACTAAACATTACTTCTGCAGGGAAGTCTTCCCAGATCTCCAGCCTAAGTCAGGAGCCCAGTACACACTTTTGGTCACCCCGTACTTCTCTTTCATGGCGTGTGATACAGTTTGTAATGATCTAGTGGACAGTGCTTCCCTGGTGGCTCAGACGGTAAAGAATCTGCCTGCAATGTGGGAGACCTGGGTCCGATCCCTGAGTTGGGAAGATCCCTTGGAGAATGAAATGGCAACCCATTCCAGTATTCTTGCCTGGAGAATCCAACAGACAGAGGAGCCTGGAGAGCTACAGTTCATGGGGTTGCAAAGAGTTAGACATGACTGAGCAACTAACATTTTCACTTTCAGTGTATAATTATTTCATGTCTCTCTACCCCCCATACCTCACAGACTAAATACCATGAGGGCAGTGACTATGTCTATCTTGTTTATGGTTTTGTTCCCAAAGGCTACCAATATGCTCAGCACCCAGAACGTGCTTAATACATATTGAAGGAAAGAAGGATCGGATTTGCAGTCAGTGGAAATGATAGGTAAGCACTTCAAAGCAATGTGCTTGATTGTTTCTGTGATAAACTCCCCAGAGGTCTTCTACCAGAGGCAATGTTTTAGGTTTTTTTATTCTTTCCATGAGTACTGAAATAATTAAATAATACTTGTGAAGATGTAAACTCATATTCCCTTGATTAGAGCAATCCTAATTCTAGGAATCTATCCTACAGATACATTTGCCCATGTGGGAAATGATGTATGTTACAAGGATTTTTGTTGCAGCATTGTTGATAAGAGCAGCAAACTGGAAATAATCTGAATGTCTATCAAAGAGATAGTATGTCATACTATGGAACACGATGTCACCATTTAAAAGTATGTGGCAGTTAAATCTGGACTGATAAGGTGCCATCTCCAAGATACATTTTAGGTGGAAAAGAAAACAGCGTAGAAGAGATATATGCATGCTGCTGATTTTCTAAAAACAAAAAGAATATAAATATGCATGTTTATGTATATCTTTGGATAGACCATGTGTGGAATGACTAGGTAAAAAACTGGAAACAATAGGGTTTTCTCTACAGAGAACTGGAGGGGCCGAGGGACAAAGGTTGGGGAAAACTAGCTTTTTAATGGACATTATTTGTACCTCTTGGATTTTGTTTCAAATGCATATGTTCCCTAGGCAAAAGGTAGAATGTTAATTGTAAAAAAGCATGAATGAAGACAATAAGAAGACAAACCACAGGCTAGGAGAAAATATCGGCAAAAGTCATATCTGATAAGCGACCATAGAGAGAACTCTTAAAACTCAACAATAAGAAACAACCAAATTACCACTCCACATCAACTAGAATGGCCACAATCCGGAACACCAAGGGCAACAGATACTGGTGAGGATGTGGGACAACAGGAACTCTCCTTCATTACTCGTGGGCATGGACAACGGTACAGTCACTCTGGAAGACAGTTTGGTGGTTTCTTACAAAACTAAATATACTCATACCATAGGAGCCAGCGATTGTGCTGATTAGATATTGGTATTTACCTAAAGGAGGTTAAAAATTTATGCCCTCACAGAAACCTGCACATAGTTGTTTAAAGCAGCTTTATTCTTCACTTCCAAAGCTTCCAAAACAAGATGTCCTTCAGTGTGTGAATGGATAAATGAACCAGTATCAGACAATGAAATATTAAACTGAGAAAGGTATGAGTTATCAAGCCATGAAGAGAGAGGATACTTAAGACGTCATTATACATTAGCATAAATCCATGGAATGGACAACACCAAGAGTGAACCCTAAGGTAAACTTTGGACTTGGGGTGATTATGTTGTGTCACGGTAGGTTCATCAGTGGTAACAAGTGTACCACTCTGGTGGGGGATGTTGATACTGGGGGAGGCTGTGCATGTGTGGAAGCCGAGGGTGTATAGAAAATCTCTGTATCTTCCTCTCCATTTTGCTGTAAACCTAAAACTGCTCTAAAAAACCCAAAGTCTTCATTGAAAAAAAGAGTAAAAGGAGAGACAAAAGAAAGAATACACAAAAAAGAAGAAAAGAGTCTGCTAGTTGGAGCCAACAGGAGCTCATAACCTCTTACTTGTTATTTGGAAACAACTTCTAACTTCTGCAGTAACATAGGACACAAACTGAAGACCACACCATCCAGTTTCCAAGCCGTCTGAGAATGTATATTCGTGGAAGGCAGTTGGCAAATCCCAAGGAGTCAGACAAGTCAAAAAAAAAAAAAATCCAATGGTATTAAAGTAAAAGGGCCTTTATGTCTTGTGAGCCACACGGCTCAAGTTTCTCTTGGCAGAGCTAGGTCCCCCCAAATTGTCCTCATACAGCTGAGAAACACCCTGGCTCCTTGGGGGCGGGGGATGTCCATGCAAGCGGGTATAGGCAGCTGCTCCCGGCTTGGCAGGCCTACAATCCATCCCTCATAATGACCCACTCGGAAAGCCTGCAGTGACGTGGGGGCAGCGAGGAAACGGACAGCAGGCTAGTATTTTGCTTGGGAAGAGAAGAGAAATAGTTTCCACGTACCAGCTGGGGGTGGAGGTGGGGAAATCAAAAGTGCAGCTGGACCAGACTCAAGAAAGCAATTGAGATGCAGGCAGGGGAGCAGCCGAGGGAGGCCGTGGCAGTGTGTGCAGGGCACAGCCAACTTTTAGTGTTACCTTCTAAAATTTTGTTTTGATCTTTTGGCCACACCCCACAGCTTGTGGAATCTTAATTTCCTGACCAGGGATTGAACCTGGGCCCTTGGCAGTGAAAGCACCAAGTCCTAACCACTGGACCATCAGGGGTGTCCCTAGTGTCATCTTGACAAGGAATGAGACTGCGTAGGAAGCTTGCGGGAAAAGATTTGGCACATGCCAGTTTTCAGCAGGCTGGGAATACACAGACATATGCAGTAGCTGCACCCAGTGGCCTCTGGGTGAACACCTGTTAAATTAACCCAACAAATGAATGACCCACTCCACTACCATCCCTTCTCACCATTATCTATAGAGAGGGAAGATCTTTTGAGGTCTTTCGATGCTAGCTCATTTGTGTGTTTATAGTGATCATAGAAAACACATAAACACACCTGGCCTGGCTTTTGTAGCTCTAATCAGGCCTCTAATCATGCCTGAGTAGATTCTGAAGAGATGCTTCAAGAATAAAAATAGTACCTTAGCTTTATTGAGTATTTATCATGTGTCTGGCTCTGTGTCTGCATTAACCCCATTCAGTCTTCTCCACAGGAATATGAACCAGGCACTTCTCCCCTTGTTTTACAGAGGAGGAAAGATGAGGTTCAGAGAGGCAACGTGGTTTACCCAAGTTCACACACAGAGTAAAGGGCAGGGCTGGCATCTAAAGCCCACACTCTGGACCACAGAGCTAGTCTGCCAATTAAAGCTTTATGATAAACACAGCTATCAAAAGCAAATGAGCAGGGGATCTTCCCTGGTGGCTCAGTGGTAAAGAATCCATCTGCCAATGCAGGCGGAGAAGGCAATGGCACCCCACTCCAGTACTCTTGCCTGGAAAATCCATGGACGGAGGAGCCTGGTAGGCTGCAGTCCATGGGGTCGCTAGGAGTCGGACACGACTGAGTGACTTCACTTTCACTTTTCACTTTCTTGCATTGGAGAAGGAAATGGCAACCCACTCCAGTACTCTTGCCTGGAAAATCCATGGACGGAGGAGCCTGGTAGGCTGCAGTCCATGGGGTCGCTAAGAGTCGGACACGACTGAAGCGACTTAGCAGCAGCAGCAGCAGCCAATGCAGGAGACACAGGTTTGATCCAAGAGGATCCCACATGCCGCGGGGCAACTAAGCCTGTGTGCCTCCAACTATTGAGTCTGTGCTCTAGAGCCTGCGACCTGCAACTAAAGAAAAAAAGCCCATGCAACAATGAAGACCCAGCACAGCCAAAACCAAGTAAATACATTATTAAAAAACAAACAACCACCTCCCTTAACAAATGAACAGGGACTTCCCTGGTGTTCCAATGGTTCAAACTCCAAGCTCCCAATACAGGGGGCACAGTTTCAATCCCTGGTCGGGGAACTAAGATCCCATATGCCACATGGCGTGGCCAAAAACAAACAAACAAACAAAAAAGAGACAAACAAATCTCCAAAACAAATGAATAACATCTATGTGAGGGAAAGGAGGTAAAAACTGGTGCTGCATTTCTAAAGCTGGCTTGATGCCAGCAGAGGGATTCACAAACCCCAGTGTGCATCTCCTCCTGACAGCAGGGCCTACAGATGAGTGCTCACAGCTGTGGGCCTTTCCTGGGACTTCCCTCCCTTCCCCGCTCTTCACCCCAACCCTGGAGGCAGGGGGAAGGGGAGCTCCCATTTTAGCTGCTGTTATTGTCCAGCTGGACCTCAAAGAAGTCTGCTTAGCAGAGGTTGGCCATTTTGATTCCCAGACTTTATCTCTTGGAAAGAATGAGACAGTGCAAGTCAGGAGGAAAGGGCAGAGTGATTTTACAATGAATGGAATTAGGAAGGCTCCTCCCTGCGGCCCTGGGCCCACCCCCCACCCCTCTGCCCTGCCCCGTGCCTGCCCTCTAGGGAATGGTCTTGTTTCCATGATCAACAACTGCCATCCCTAAAGTATTTAGGACACTCTACACCTTTGGAACAAACAAAGGGGAGACTTCTTTCCTTATACCTTAATGATGATACTCAAACAAAGCCACCTGGCCTGAGGGATGTCCAGACCTCTACCTGGATCCGAAAAATGTCCTTTTTTTCCCCCGTCAGAATGCCAAGGCAATGCTACTGACTGAGGCAGAAGCTGCCAGTTCCCAAAGGGCCCGGCCACCAAAGCAAAATGATGGCAAGGAATTAGAGATGCAGTGAACTCAAGGTAACGTTCCCACCCTCTCCCATGACCCTGAGAGCCGAGAACCCAGCGGTGTTTGTATTTGTGGAGCAGCGGGTGAGTTGGCTGTGCTGGGGAAACAGAACTCTAGTCCTCCTGAGACTAGATGCCATGTCAACCAAGAAATGCTGAACTAGGCAGCACACCTGAAACGCATGTAGTGCTTCCTGGCAGGTGTGCTGAGAATAATCTACACTTTCTCATGCTGGGGCTTTGCACCTGCTCTGCCACGGGCTCGGCGAGCTGCTGGGGCTTTCTTCCCAGTCTGTCCGAGCGGCATGGCCAGTCTGAGGCGGCCAAAGGTCCACGGCTGCTGAATGTTCTCTGCTCCTCATTTCAATCTGCAGGCTTCAAGCTTTCCGTTGTCAGGCTGCCAGTAACCAAAGAAAGCCAGGGCGCCCAACAGCCTGGTTTTCTAAAGATTTTTTTTTTCCCCTTCCAACTGAGTTAACCATTCCTTGGCCAAAGCCACTCTCGTGCCTGTTTCTGAGCTAGCGTGCTACTGGTTTGTTTTTTTTTTTCAACTGAGGCCCAGCGTTCCCAAATCTCAAGATTAGGTTTCATTCTCTGTCATCCTGAACTGAAAAAAAACAAAAAAACAAAAAAACCCTAACTGATTACCTAGCATCTAGGAACAAGCTCGGGAGAAGGCAATGGCAACCCACTCCAGTGTTCTTGCCTGGAGAATCCCAGGGATGGTGGAGCCTAGTGGGCTGCCATCTATGGGGTTGCACAGAGTCGGATACGACTGAAGCGACTTAGCAGCAGCAGCAGGAACAAGCCCCGGGAGCCCTGGTGGATAAAGCATGGGCCTGAAGGAAAGACCTGATTTCCTAGCCCTCGAGCCACTTGGTAGCTAAGTGAATGCTGGGCAGGTAACTTACCCTCTCTGTGCCTCATGCCTCATTTCTTCACCTAGAAACTAGGGATACTAACTATACTTACTTAATAGGGTGGATGAAGAGGATGGAATGGGATGATACACAGCCTGGTTCACATTACATGATGAATAAATGGTAGTTATTATCACATTATTGTCATTTCTTATTTCCGGGGGAAGACTTCCCTGTGGTTACCTCCTCCAGACATATCCCCATCCTTATGCCAGATCTAGATCTGTTCCTTCATATCACGTTTACTGAAATCAACATGCAAGTGCAAACACTATGATGCTGATTCATCAAGCACAAAGTGTTGGGAGGCTGTTGTGAAGAGGGGGTGTCCATCAAGACTGTTTTTCTCTGTCCTTTCAGCGTATTTACTTATCTTGAAATGGTAACAGGTGTTGGAGCTGAGATACACAGAACAGGAGAGCTAAGGCGGGGGGTTGGAGATAGTGCGTTATCAGAGCAAGGATTGCAGGCAGTATGAGGCAGGGGACAAAGCCGAGGTTTCCCTAGGTCAGCAGGCAGGAAAAGGCAGGCTGTTTTTACCTTCAGCACAGGGCAGGGATGAGCACACAGGCTTGGGGCTCATCCAGTGGCAGCTAAGGTTCAATTCTGTACTCACAAGGCAGTGGGAACTCAGAAGCCAGCCCTGAACTTTATTCATTTTAAAACAAGTATCAAGTGCCTGCTATATGAGGTTATGTGCTGTGGGGAGAAACATGTAAGACACACGTCCCAAAGGCAAGGAGCTCAGTCTGGAAGGAATCATGAACACAGAAGATTATGACACAAGGAAGCATGTGACATGGGCCTGCAAGCTATAGAGAGGGAGCTATGGGCGTTCAGAGCCGGGAACCTCTTTCCTCTTGAGAAGATGAGAGAAGGTTTCCGGAGGGAAGGGTGGACGCGTGCAGCAATGGTGGAGAGATGGTAGGAGGTAGGGCACGTGGAGAAACGCTATGGAAACTAAACTAGCTGGACCAGAGTGTACACACAGGCTAAGTGTATCATTTAAAAGGGGTTGAAAAGTGAAAATGAAAGTGTTAGTTGCTCAGTTGTGTCTGATTCTTTGCGACCTCGTGGATGGTAGCTCATCAGGCTCCTCTGTCCATGGGATTCTCCAGGCAAGAACACTGGGGTGGGTTGCCATTTTCTTCTCCAGGGGATCTTCCCCACCCAGCAATTGAACCCAGGTCTCCTGCATTCCCTAGTGGCTCAGACGGTAAAGCATCTACCTGCAATGCTGGAGACCTGGGTATGATTCCTGGGTTGGGAAGATCCCCTGGAGAAGGAAATGGCAATCCACTCCAGCACTCTTGCCTGGAAAATCCCATGGATGGAGGAGCCTGATAGACTACAGTCCATGGGGTTGCAAAGAGTTGGACACGACTGAGCGACTTCACTCCTGCATTGGCAGGCAGATTCTTTACCATCTGAGCCACCAGGGAAGCCCTAAGAATGCTGGAGTGGGGAGCCATTTCCTTCTCCAGGAGATCTTGCCAGCCCAGGGATTGAACCTGGGTATCCCCTATCACAGGCAGATTTTTTTTGTTTTACTATCTGAGCCACCAGGGAAGCACCTAAAAGGAGCTGTTCAACCACAAAGCTTTTGGAACAAAATATGCCCTTGGGGGTGGGGGTAGTGACAGTGAAGACAGCATCTATAGTTATTGACAGAGCACACTTTAAGTAACTTGGATTCTCCTACCCCCAAATGCCCTCTCAAGTGGTTTGGAACGCCCTCATTTGTGGTTTTACAGAGGCAAAACACAAGATGGATGTCTTGATCCATCACAATAGGACCACTGTTTAAGGGGTAGGAAAAGTGAACTCATTTATCAAATGAAATCAACAGATATGTGCTGTTGTAAGTCAAAAGAGTGCTTCCCAGGTGACTCAGCAGTAAAGAATCTGCCTGCCAATGCAGGAGATGCAGATTTGATCCCTGGGTTGGGAATATCACCTAGAGTAGGAAATGGCAACCCACTCTAGTATTCTTGCCTGGAAAATCCCAAGGACAGAAGAACCTGGTGGGCTACAGCCCATAGGGTCACAAAAGAGTTGGACATGAATTAGCTAAACAACAACTTGCTAAGAGCCAGCCACCATGAGGCACATCTCAGGTGAGATGGAGGTGGATGCTTCAGGCAGAGGTGACAGGAATGTGAAATACACTTATTCTTCAGGGGGATGGAGGAGAGGGGCTAAGGAGATAATTTTGATTGAACTGGAGGCTGGAACAGGCAGAGGTTTAAAAATCCTGTTTTGTTTAGCTCAGGCAGAATCTGACAACTTGTATTTGCCAACGTTGAAAGATTGGGGGATCTCACAGGAAAATCTGGATTTTAGGCTCCCTTGAAAAATGGGCCCACATTTCTAAATGGCATCTACTGTTCGGAGAAGGGGAACTCACTGCAGCCTCCCCTGGCCACTTTGTTCCACGCTGCAATTCGTATTTAGATGCTCATCACATTTTGTAAGCACAGTGCAGTTAGCTCTCCAGAATGCTTCTGAAAGCCAGGATGGCTCAGAGTGCATTTGCAAGCTTATTCTTTAGGAGGTGAGTGTTAGTTATATTATCCGGGTTTCCCTACTTTCTCTTCTTTCCACTACTTCCAAGTTCCTGCCAGCATCTGATTGTGCAACTCCTGATAGAGGGGGCCTCAGTGCAACAAGGGTGGCAAAGTTGGTAAGGGCAGCCTGCGGGGCCAAGGGGCCCAGCCCTCATTCTCTCAGGGCAATAAAGGACACGACACAGGCAGATCTTAAGAAAATTCATCTGGCAGAAGCCCATAGGCTGGGCTGGAGGAGGCAGAAATGAATATTGACCCTGGTGATGCAAGTTACTCAGTTACTGAGTGTGTGGACTTGGGTGGGCTATGGAACCTCTTAGTGTCTCACTTTTCTCCTCTGTAAAATGGGCTGGATAAGAACAGTACCAATCTGGTAGGTCTGTTGCCAGGATTAAAATGAGATAATAAGTATACAGCATGTAGCACAGTGCCTGGTTGGTACATCAGTGCCCAATGCTTATGCTAATTTTTAGAATGAATCCTGAGATCAATTGGAAGATTACTGCAGTAGTCGACGTATGAGCTGATAAGGTCCTAGAGGAGGGGAGAGACAGTGACAAGACCAACATGGGAGTGTTAGGAATGACGACCCAACTGGGTTCAAGGCTGACTGGGGGAGGGGGAAGAGAGACAACTTCCGGGTCTGCAGCCTGGGTAAGTGGGGAATGACCGCAACGAAATGGAGAACCCTGGGAAGACAGTTTCAGCGGAGGGAGAAGTCAGCTTGATACATACTTCGAGGTGACCCTGGAGAGGTGGAGGCCAAACAGCAGTGTCCAGCAACCGATGAGAAGTGCGGGAGCGGGGCTGGAGAAATATGGCTCAGGGTTGAGGAAATATGGCTCAGGGCTGAGGATGTGGGTTATGAACATGAGGAACCCAGAGAGGGGAGAGGCACCCTGGAGGGAATGGATGAAGCTCTGTGCCCAGTTCAGCATCTCAGTTTGAACAGCTGGGGATTCTCTTGACCCAGAGACTGTGCATATTCTGCTCAGTCAGCTGTGCCACTTGGATACCACCTTTGTCCTTCTTCATCTTATGTGCTTTTAGTTCAAATGCTGACCGGGCCTAATCCTGCTTGCCTTGTGAGCCCTGATGAGGTCAAAGTCCCCTGTGTAGAAAGCGACAGGCTAACACTTGGTTTTATGTTTGATGAAACGGAGACACCTAATACGGACTGCAGGGACAGGGGGAGGTCAGGCAGAATTGTCGGGGACCCAGCTTTTGGCTGGAGCCTTCCTCCTGATCCTCTCAGAAGGCCCACTGTGTTCCAAAGCTCCACCTTCTCAGCTGCTCCCTAGATTTTCCCGGCAGCTTCTCTCTCTCTTTTTTTCCACATGAACTGTTCAGAGAACCATTTGCTCAGGACTCCCTGGTCCTCATGGAGGCAAATCAATCTCCATCTACTTGTTTCCTTTCTACTTGTTCTCTCAATACACCAAGTGCTGCCAGCCTCTTCAGTCCCAATCTCTGGGTTAGGTGTGGGAGAGACAAAGGGGGCAAGGGTGGGTGTACCTGGAAGAGCTTGAGTTGAAATGTGCTGAAGTGTGGCCAAGGGCATTTCAGGCATGGTGGTCTTGGGGGCCACGAGGGCACACGAGGTGCACAGGGCTGACTCACCCCCTTCCCACCAGCAGCCATCCCATCAGAACATGCACATGCATAATTTTATTTACCTCTCCAGTCTCTAGCATGCCAGCCAGGAGCCAGGGTAAGAGAAAGAAAAAGGAATAAAATGAGTGTAAGCACAGTGAAGGAAGGGCTCAGCTGGTTAAACAAGACTTCTGATTACTGTCATTAGTGCTCAAGAGTTCCAACCCGAAGTGGCATTAAATGGACAGATTGTGTGTATGTGTGTGTCTGGATAAAGCATATATATTAGAAGAATGAGACCTTCAGACAAAGTGGCCAGTCAGTGTTGGGGTGAGGAAATTTCCTGTCCAGCTGGTTACCTAATGGACACCTGATGTTGATTTGCTTCCTGATGGGCAGTGTAAGGAGGAAAGCCAATGGAATGGAAATGTTACCATTAAGTGTGCTCAGGTCAGAGGAGCCTGGCTGCCCTGCAAAGCTCTCTCCTTATACATTCAGCTGGCAAACCTTGCCTGCTCCCCAGGAGGATGTGGAGGGAGACTTAGAACGCTCTCTTTTCTTGAAGAAGTTGGATTGAGTACTTTGCAGGAACAAACAACCGCAATAGAATTTAGGGCTAGCCTGTTGTTTCTAGGTTCCTTATCCTCCAAACTTAAGATGTATTTTGAGCTGGGATCAGGAGGTTGTAAACTGGACAGTGATCACCAGCTGCAAGGCTTCCATACCCTCACGTAGTGCTCAGATACGCTCTGTTACTGCAGCGACATCTAATGGCCAGAGAAAGCAATGCATATTTGCATTTAAAAGCAGCCTGTGGTTCTGCCTTGGGAGGTTAATTTTCTTTTTTTAAGTAGGTTGTCATATATGGAATTTAGAAAGATGGTAATGATAACCCTATACACGAGACAGCAAAAGAGACACAGATATAAAGAACAGAATGGATTGTGTGGGAGAATGTGAGGGTGGGATGATTTGAGAGAATAGCATTGAAACATATATATTACCATATATGAAATAGATTGCCAGTCCAGGTTCAATGCATCAGACAGGGCGCTCAGGGCCGGTGCACTGGGAGGACCCTGAGGGATGGGATTGGGGGGAAGGTGGGAGAGGGGTTCAGGATGGGGGACACATGTACACCCATGGCTGATTCATGTCAATGTATGCAGAAACCACTACAATATTGTAAAGTAATTAGCTTCCAGTTAAAATAAATAGATTAATTTAAAAAATAATGTAGGTTGGACAGGGTACTATTGTTTATTGTTGTTGTTAGTTAGTCGCTAAGTCGTGTCAGACTCTTTTACAATCCCATGGACTGTAGCCCACCAGGCTCCCCTGTTCATGGGATTTTCCAGGCAAGAATACTAGAGTGGATTATTTCCTTCTACAGGGGATCTTCCAGATCCAGGAATTGAATCCGTGTCTCCTGCACTGCAGGCAGTCAGGGAAGCCCCATTATTGCTTATTAACTCCTGTAAAATAACATTTTGACTGCAACCCTAAGAATTCACTTCCTGAATCTTTGGATGACATTCATTCATAACTGGATGTTAATCATTTTTTATGAAAACCAAGCAATTGCCTCTTTGAATTTTTTTCTTACAACTATCATGACTTTGCACTATTTTAAAGCTTCTTGTTGGAGCTCTGTGTATGTATGCATTATGAAGAAGGTTTCTATCGAAGGAAAAAGATGATTAAATTTTCCTCCAAACACCCACTTCTCAGCTTTCCTAGTGGCTCATGGTAAAGGATCCACCTGACAATACAGGACATGATGGTTCAATCCCTGGGTTGGGAAGATCCCCTGGAGAAGGAAATGGCAAACCACTTCTTGCCTGGAAAATCCCATGGACAGAGGAGCCTGGCGGGCTACAGTACATGGGGTCGCAAAGAGTCAGACATGACTTAGGGACTAAATGACAACAACCCACTTCCACTATACAGTAAATTGTTGTGGTAAATATATATTCTAGAGTAGAATGGTGGTGGTAGCTGGATTTCCCCATAAGAGGTCACTATTCTAGCTCTTGCGTGAAGAAAGGAATGCTAAAAGTTTACAGAGAAGATTGAAACCTCTCTTCCCATATTTAGATGCCACTGAATTTCATCTGAAACCCTTTGCGATACTGTGACTTATAATAAATATATACTTGATCTCTGTCCCCATTTCTGGCACAGAGCGCCTATAATATTAACTTGACATTTCCTAAGTGATGAGAGCAATAAAGGTACCTTGGTATTCATAACAAACCCTTTTCAGTCACACCTGAGTTTATGTTAATACAGTGACTTTTGGAAAGTGTCGAAATGGATGGAGTCTGGTTGCCAGTAATCCAGTGAATAAACTAGTTTCCTGAGTTCTGTGAGCCACTCCAGCAAGTTAATCGGATTCAAGGCTGTGTGAACCTCTAATTTATACTTCAGAAGCTCGGGTGACAACCTAGACTGGAGATCGGCATCTGAAGTGGGGGGCAGTCTTGTGGGACTGAGCCCTTAACCCAAGGAATCTGATGCTGTCTCTGAGAGTGTCTGAATTGAGTGGAACTGTAGGACTCCCATGTGCCATTGGAGGCTTGCTTGGTATGCGGGAAAAAACCCCACGCACTGGAGTTGGTCCTAGAATCTAACCCCTTTTCACTGACAACCCCAAACCCTGGGCTTCCCAGGTGGTACTAGTGGTAGAGAACCTGCATGCCAATGCAGGAGACATGAGAGATGTAGGTTCAATCCTTGGGTCAGGAAGATCTCCTGGAGAAGGGAATGGCACCCCACTCTAGTATTCTTGCCTGGATAATTCCATGGACAGAGAATCAGACACGACTGAGTGACTGAGCACACACATTCTAACCTCTAGGTCCTGGTTTTGGGAAGGCTTACTCTAGGGAGGAAGTGAGGTCATGAAACCTTGAACTCTGCATAAGGAACACTAAATTGTAAGAGGTTCCAGAAAGTGCTGGGTAGATGCCTCTGGCTTTACTATTTGAAAAAGTGGTCCTCAAAGCATGGAAGCCGGTGATATAAGTAGCCTTAGTCTCATCCATCTTTTGATGACCAACCAGCGAGAGCCCATTTTCACTCCTGACAGGAAAAGAAATTCTGAGGGCCAGGATATTAAAAAATGAATAAAAAGTTTGTAGTATATCACACTTCTTTCCCACTCAACTTCACTCTGGATTTTTTAAAGAAGCTATCTATTTTAGAATACTTTGGCCACCTGATGTGAAGAACAGACTCATTGGAAAAGACCCCGATGCTGGGAAAGATTGAAGGCAGGAGGAGAAGGGAACAGAGGATGAGATGTTGGATGGCATCACTGACTCAAGGACATGAGTTTGAGCAAGCTCCAGGAGTTGGTGATGGACAGGGAAGCCTGGTGTGCTGCTGTTCATGGGGTTGCAAAGAGTCAGACACAACTGAGAGACTGAACTGAACTGAATAATTATCATATGAAGAAATCAACTTTTCTAAGAATTGACCATATGAAGTTGCCCTTTGGGAATGTCAAAAAAAGGCTGTTGGCAGTGTCATACGGTTCAGTGTAAAAAAAGAAGACTGAAACTAAAGGGGAGATATACTGTATTCCTCAATAAAGACAGAATATTTTACGTAAATTATTCCAAGTATATAAGTTTAACATCAGTCCAGTCATAATCACAAGGTAGTTCTAAAGTTCATCAGAAACAACAAATGACTGAGAATAATCAAGGGAAGATTGAAGAGTGTTGAGGGGGTAGATGCCTTGCCAGACATTAAAGGCTCTTATAAAGCTTTAGGAATTGAAATAGTGTGGCACTGGCACGAGGACAGGCTGACAAATCTACAGTTCAGGATACACAGCCCTGAGACAGACCCTATAACATATATACATCTAGGATGGGCTAAAAGTTATAGAACAAAGTAGTGGGGAAAAGAGATTATTTCAAAAATGGTGCTTAAACAATTGGTAAACTATTTTTGTTTTTAAAGTTAGGTGATTACCTCATATCACACCACAGGTAAATTCTAAATACATTAAAGTGATAAGTGTAACAATTACAATAAAATATTTAAAGAAATATATCAGTGAATAGTCATAGGATTGTGGGATGGGGTAGGTCTTTTACACAGAAGAGCAAAGTTAAAAACCCCAGAATAGTAACATGTATATATAATTGCATAAAAATTGTAAAATATGTACAATAACAGCATAAATGGCATTAGAAGCCAAATGTCAAATGGATGCAGTAAATGACAAAGGGTTAATACCTTTAACATATAAAGACTTCTTACCGATTAGTGAAAAAAAAAAAGCTAAATAGTCTAGAAAAATAGGCAATGGGTACAGACGGAAAATTTACAAAGAAGTACTAATGACAAACTGACATATGAAAAACATGCAATTTGCTTGTAATCAGTGAAATTCAAATTAAAGCAACACGACAACATTTTTCAGCTATTAGGTTCAAAAGGATTCAGAAAGTGAAACCACCTTACTCACTGCTGTTGCACGTGTCAACTAACAGCCTTTCATTAAGACCTTAGACTTATTTTTATTCTGTGGCCTGTATTTCTAGGAATACAGCTAAACAGTGTCATTATAGATGTGAAAAAAATACAAGGACTTTCACTGCAGTATTATTGTACTGAAGAATTAGAAACAGCCTAAACATTTAAACATGGAGAAATTGTTATTTATGGTACGATGGAAGCAGAGATTGAAATTATACTGCCACAAACCAAGGAACACTTAGGGCTACCGGAAGCTGAGAGAAAGGAAAATTCCTCTCCTAGAGCCTTCGAAAGGGGCATGGCCCTGCCAACATCTTGATAGTAAACTTCTAGGCTCCAAAACTTTGAGAGAATAAATCTGTTTTTTAAAAAATTATGGCACACCCAAAAGAAGTTGTACTACACACACACACACACATACACACACACACACACACACACACACACAATGGAATATTACTTAGTCATAAAAAGGAATGAATTTGAGTCAGTGGTAGTGAGATGGATGAACCTAGAGCTTGTCCTACAGAGTGAAGTAAGTCAAAAAGGGAAAAACAAATATTGTATATTAAAGCATATATATGGACTCTAGAAAAATGGTACTGATGAACCCAACTGCAGGGAAGGAATGAAGACACAGATGTAGAGAGCAGACTTGTGGACACAGCAGGGGAAGGAGAGGGCGGGACGAACTGAGAAAGTGGCACTGACACATATACACCATCATGTGGAAGACAGCTGGCTAGTGGGAAGCTGCTGTGTATATAACACAGGGAGCCCAGCCTGGTGCTCTGTGATGACTTAAAAGGTGCAGGACGTGGGGGAGGCTTGACGGAGGGGATATACATATATATATAAATATATATATATTTATGATTCATTCATGATGTACAGCAGAAACCAATACAACATTGTAAAGCAATTATCCTCTAGTTAAAAAAATATTAAAATGGAAAATAATTATGGCATATCCAAATGGTAGAATATTATGTGATAATTAGAAAAGATGTTCTTAATACTTGATGGCCTGAGGCAATATCCATTAAATAATAACTGATAAAAGCAGATAATTTTTCATTTATTATATAATTTTTACATACAGTAGGAATGCAATTTTATGAAAAAATAACTTTCCATATACATATATATTTGTGCATACACATCTGCATATACATATGAACACACAGAAGTAAAACTTAATTACTATAACACATAGCTATTGGGCTTATAGGTAATTCTTTTCTTTGTCATGCTTTTCTGTATTTCCCAAGTTTTCTATAATCTATGTGCATTCCTTTTTTTTTTATTGTGGTAAAACACACATAACAGAAAACTTGACCATTTTAACCATTTTGAAGTGTATGTATTATTCTTAAAATGAGGGATAACAGTTTTTATCAATAAGCATACACTAGGCAGGCTCTCAGCTTGCATCGACATGACAATTACAATGTGACAATTTCAAAAATTTGTTTGGACAAAGGACAGGAAAGGAACACAATCCAGAGAGATGAAAAGTTTGATGGACTGGAGCCGCAGAATTGGGTGTAACTGTGATGTGTGTTGTCCTGAAGGCAGCTTTTCTTTATAGGTTGAGATAAATACTTGCAGGCTTTTTGGTGCTGAGGAAAGTGAGGCCTGGCTCAGCCAAAAAAGGCACATGGGGAAGCCGGGGGCCACTGAGACAATAGAGGGAGAAGTTACAGACATGAGGAAAAACAAACTCAGCCAGGGCTGATCATTTAAAATTGGATTCAACTGGCCCCAAATGAATATCCGAGCAGCTCTTCAGGATACATCAACTGTATAAAGCCAGATTTGCCCAGAAAAGTCCAGGAAGGCAGGTAAGCCTTCTGATGTGGAATCTGAGGGGAGGCTAGCAGAGAAGGAGCATGGTTCAGGGCAGATGCGAAGCCCCATTTGGTTCTGAGTTCACCCCCCAACTGTGTGAACCTGCCTGTAATCCTCATCCTTACTTGGACCATTCTGATTTTTCTTCAATCAGAATTGGCTGATTCTAGGCTCAGTTCCTCACTATGAGACCTTGGGTATCAGGCTTTTGCCTTTGTGGTCTGTAGAGAAACTGAGTTTTCCTAGGTCACAATTAGGAAAATACAGGGCCAAGCCCACTAAGACACTGACTCATTTCAAATGCAGTTACTTCCTCAACAGGGGAATCAGGGACTACTGGCCCCTTGTTAGTGACAGTTCCTGGCTTAGTTTGCTTCTTTCCAGGCTGTTTCACTGAAGGACAGGCTGTTAAGACCAGAGTGACCTGTCCTCACTGTGGAAGCCACCTTGATGTAACAGGCAGTGCAGCTATGAAGTGAGGGAAGAAAAGTGGGCCTCACCTGTAGGTCTACTTCTCTGTAGACCTAAGAGAGCAGAGGGTGGGAATGGGGAGGCAGCATGGGCTCATGCCCATTGCCCTGAAGTTACAGCGGAAATGCCACGGGGTGGGGCTTTGCAGAGGGTTTGTATGAGCAGTCATGAGCATTTTGGATCCTGGTCTCGCTCAGGCTCTGTGTTCTCTGCTGTTGTTACTCACCCACAAACAAGGCAAGGTCCCCCCAAACACATCTCCTCACCTGCATCTTCCTCTTCACCGTGTCAAAGGGGAAGGAGAGGGTCTGGGTCACTGCAGCAGCCAGGCAGACATTGGCAAAGTTCTGGAAGAGAGAGAACCGATCCCGGGGTCCATTCCAGATTTTCTCCAGGTTCATGTAAACTAGAAGGGAGCCAGCAGAGAAAGGGAGAGCACCTGAAAAACAAGGCCAGGGAGGCTGTGATGGCTCAGGAGACACTGGTTTGAGAACATAAATGCCAGTAGGAAACCCTGGGGAAAGCAACAGGACCAGCTCTGGGCTTGTGAAAAGTCACTCCAACAGAAGCAGCACGCACTTTCTTGGGTAATGGTAACGTGGTATATTTTGATTGGGTTTGTGTCATTGATCACAACGCATCGAATGATTCCCTGCAGGTTTGTGTATTCTATGTCCATTTCACTTTTAAAAGAATCATAAACAAACATTGAACTCTAGTTAGTAATATGCACGCTGAAAGGTTGAGGGGTGAAGTGTATTGATGTTTGCAATTTACATGAAAATCATCAAAAAATACATGACTGATGAATGGCTAGAGGGATGGATAGATAGATGATAAACCAAAACATTCATTGAAGGACCCGGTATATTCTGGGTATATGGGTATTTCCAATTCTTTTTAAAAATAATTTATTTTATGTATAGTTGACTTATAATGTTGTGTTAGCTTCAGCACAGTAAAATGATGTACAGCAAAGTGATTCAGTTACGTAGTCTTTTTCATATTTATTTCAATTATTGTTTATTACAGGGTATTGAATATAGTTTCCTGTGCTATACAGTAGGACCTTGTTTATCCAGGGTATTTCCAATTCTCTTAACATTTTGGGGTGTTTGAAATAAAAAAAGAGTGTTGGGGAAAAAAATCACTCTTAAATAAAAAGTTAGTGGGAGGTACTTAATCAAGCTTTGGAGTTTAGTGGATACTGATCTTCAGCTGAGAAGGTAACATTCTGTGAAAACTGAAGAGTGAGATCATAGTGGTGAGGGAGGGAGGTTACTTGACCTTGCTTCTGGGAATGATGCGGCCATATCAGGGCCCAGTGGGCACCCTGCACTGTGTGGCAGCCTCACCTTTCTTTTTTTAAAAAAATTTTATATTGGAGTAGAGTTGATTTACAATGTTGTGTTAGCTTCTGCCGTACAGCAAAGTAAATCAGTTATACATATACATGTATTCACTCTCTCTTTTTCCATATAGGACATTACAGAGTACTGAGTAGCGTTCCCTGTGCTATCCAGTAGGTCCTTATTAGTTATCTTTTCTTTTTAACTTTTTATTTTGTATTGGGGTATAGCTAATTAACGATGTGGTAATTTCAGGTGATCCATGAAGGGACTCAACCATACATATACATGTGTCCATTCTCCACCAAACTCCCCTCCCACCCAGCAGCCTCACCTTTCTAGGAAAAGGTGGTAAGCAAGTACTGCGGTGGTTGGCACTTTGAAGCTTCCAGAAAATTTTGGACCAATCTGAAGTTTACACAGGGACTAAATATCTCCCTTAAGATGAGATTTAAAAGAAGGGCTAACACTAGTTGTGTTGCTCATCTTTAGAAAAATGTAGTATTTATTTAATAAAAACAAAAATGACATACCAATGCTATATTTTCATTCAGAAAACATTTGTGGAGCTAATGCTATGTGATGGGCCCTTTGCCAGGTGCCAGGAATACAAAGAGGAGTGAGCAGGCTAATTCCTGGAGATACTCACCATCTAGTGGGAGAGACAGACAGATAACGAGTCATAGTAGCGGGGCTAGGAAGGCTATACAAAGTGCTTTAGGTACACAAGGATCAGAGGGATCCATTTTGCCTGAGGGAATCAAGAAGGACTTCACAGAAGAGAGAACTTTTTAACTGGGTCTTCAGGAATGAGCAGGAGTTCATCAGACACTGACGGAGCAAGCAGAGGGAACAACATATACAGAGAGTAGTATTTCCAAGAAATGCCAGTATTTCTGGATGGCCAACACAGGAGTGCAGGTAGAGCATGGTAGGAGATGAGGTAGGGATTGGCGGCCGGCAGGGCCAGGTCTGAAGGCGCTAGTATGCCAGAAGGAATTTGGGTTTTTCCCTGTAGCTCACAGGAGTCAGTGAAGGCTTTTAAGGAGGGCAGTGGGAAGAGGCTGATGAAATGATTAACTTGCACTTAGAAAGCTCACCACACCCTGGGAGCAAGGTACAGGGTGGACCAGGGCAGGAGAGACCCAGGACCGGGACCAGGTAGGAGCCTCTCGTGTCTGCAGAAAGATGATGAGAGTGTGACCTGGGGCAGAGAAGATGGGGATGGAGAAGGGGCAGACTTGAGAGCTTTAAAAGGTGAAATTGACAGCACTTGCGGCTGAAGTGGGCATTCAGTGAGAGGAGGAGTCAAAGTTGAGGAGATAATAGGTTTCTTCTGGCTTAGGCCACTGGGTGAAAGAAAGGCAGTCTTGTTCACAGGGACACAGGAAGGGAGCAGACATGCAACTAATGAGGACATCAGGTTTAGTCCTGACTAAATATTGATACATCCCTTGATGTATCAAGGGAATATCAGGTGGGGTTGTCCAATTGCAGGCATTCATACTACCACTGAGAGTTGGTGGTAGTCAGTGGCTAAGAGAGACGGCTCTGCGGTTGTATTGCTAGATCTTCTGTTTTCTATCTATGTGGTCTTGGGCAAGTTGCTTAGCTTCCCTAAGCATCTATTTCACCTGTAAAATGTGGCTTAAATGAGGAGCCGTATGCAAAACGTTTAGGACAGTGCCTGGCACATAATAACGAGCAATAGATGTTAGTCATTGTTATTATAGAGATGAAATTGGGAGTCATTAGAGTATTACAATGTTTGTTTAAGCCACTAACTTAGATGAGGCCACCCAGGGAGGGAATGAAGAGTGAGAAGAAAACTCAGAAAGGAACCTGGGGAATAGCGACAGGTAGAGGGCTGGCAGCATCAGATGAGCCACACAAGAAAGAGCTGAAGAGAGGTGGGAAAAGAAATCTAGATACAGTGGCATCCTGGAAGACAGGTTTCTAGAATAAAGGGTGATGGATCTCATCAAATACTGCAAAAAAGGTCAGATAAAAGGCAAAAGTCTACTCCATTGGCAATTGGGGGTCCTGGTGACTTGTGCAGGTGTAGTCCTGGCAAAGGTTCTGAAGATCACAGAAGCTACAGTTGCTACCCTGGTTGTGCTCATACATGTATGGACATTCTCGGAGACTCCTTCCTGCGGTCATATGGGGAGTGTGTGGGACTGTTTGCCTGTCCACTTGTGCTGAGCCACCTGCAGGCTGTCCTTCTCCCTCCCAGGCCAAAGTTAGGAGTGGGGTGTATGGCTATGGAATAGAACAAAGCTAATCAACTCTATATTGAATCCATATGACCTTGAACTCAGAGATCATTCTGTCATTTTTGAAGCAGAAGATATTAAGAAGAGGTGGCAAGAATACACAGAAGAACTATACAAAAAAGATCTTTATGACCCAGATAATCACAATGGTGTGATCACTCACCTACAGCCAGACATCCTGGAATGTGAGGTCAAGTGGGCCTTAGGAATCATCACTACAAACAAAGCTAGTGGAGGTGATGGAATTCCAGTTGAGCTATTTCAAATCCTGAAAGATAATGCTCTGAAAGTGCTATACTCAATATGCCAGCAAATTTGGGAAATGCAGCAGTGGCCACAGGACTGGAAAAGGTCAGTTTTTATTCCAATCCCTAAGAAAGGCAATGCCAAAGAATGCTCAAACTACCACACAATTGCACTCATCTCACACACTAGTAAAGTAATGCTCAAAATTCTCCAAGCCGGGCTTCAACAGTACGTGAACCCTGAACTTCCAGATGTTCAAGCTCGTTTTAGAAAAGGTAGAGGAACCAGAGATCAAATTGCCAACATCCGTTGGATTACGGAAAAAGCAAGTGAGTCCCAGAAAAACATCTATTTCTGCTTTATTGACTATGCCAAAGCCTTTGACTGTGTGGATCACAACAAATTGTGGAAAAATCTGAAAGAGAAGGGAATACCAGACTACCTGACCTGCCTCTTGAGAAATCTGTATGCAGGTCAGGAAGCAACTGTTAGAACTGGACATGGAACAACAGACTGGTTCCAAATAGGAAAAGGAGTACGTCAAGGCTGTATATTGTCACCCTGCTTATTTAACTTATATGCAGAGTACATCATGAGAAATGCTAGGCTGGATGAAGCACAAGCTGGAATCAAGATTTCCAGGAGAAATATCAATAACCTCAGATATGCAGATGATACCATCCTTAAGACAGAAAGCGAAGAAGAACTAAAGAGCCTCTTGATGAAAGTGAAAGGGGAGAGTGAAAAAGTTGGCTTAAAGCTCAACATCCAGAAAACTAAGATCATGGCATCTGGTCCCATCACTTCGTGGCAAATAGATGGGGAAACAGTGGAAACAGTGACAGACTTTATTTTTTTGGACTCCAAAATCACTGCAGATGGTGACTGCAGCCATGAAATTAAAAGACGCTTGCTCCTTGGAAGAAAATTATGACCAACTTAGACAGCATATTAAACAGCAGAGACATTACTTTGGTGACAAAGGTCCATCTAGTCAAAGCTATGTTTTTTTTCCAGTAATCATGGATGGATGTGAGAGTTGGACCATAAAGAAAGCTGAGCACTGAAGAATTGATGCTTTTGAACTGTTTTGTTGGAGAACACTCTTGAGAGTCCCTTGGACTGCAAGGAGATCCAACCAGTCCATCCTAAAGGAAATCAATCCTGAATATTCATTGGAAGGACTGATGTTGAAGCTGAAACTCCAATACTTTGACCATCTGATGCGAAGAACTGACTCATTGGAAAAGACCCTGATGCTGGGAAAGATTGAAGGTGGGAGGAGAAGGGGACGACAGAGGATGAGATGGTTGGATGGCATCACTGGCTCAATGGACATGAGTTTGAATAGACTCAGGGAGTTGGTGATGGACAGGGGGGCCTGGCGTCCTGCAGTCCATGGGGTTGCAAAGAGTCAGACACAACTGAGTGAGTAAACTGAACTGAACGGACCTTGAACTCAGTTAAATGAATTTAATGGGTTACAAAGATATACAATACATTCATATATATCCCTTGAACTCAGTAAAGTGGATTTCACTGGTTACCAACAAAGATATAAAAATCATTTGTATAGATCCAAGAACACAGCCTTTTCTTGGACAAGGTGACAAGTTCCATCTTACCTAAAACAGTAAGGGAAACCCCTCGATAAAGAGCCAGGAACCCTTCCTGTTGATAAATAGTAGAAAATGCATGGAGGATCCCCCTGTAGGATGGTTCCAGCATGTTCTGCACAATTAACCGAGTTTTGATGAGGTCTGTAGGATATGTCACAATGGTGGAAACCATCCCTGCGAGACTCCCAGCCATGATGGAGCTCCACTGGGAAATATGGCCCAGGTCATCCATGAACAGCACGACAAACCTGGGAGAAAACAGGGAGAAAGGCCCAAGGGAATCAGCTATGGATTGTTTTGGAGTGTTCAGTGCTACTGATTGCAACATTTCCCCACGTTTGGAAATGCTTTATGAAGCAAAAATTACTAATGTATTAAGATAAATGAGTAAACACATTCAATTCTACTATATTTATGTAATTCTACTTAGCTCTAAGGAAGAGATATCTAACCTTATTTACATCTACCCTAAGTCCATCCACTTCATCTTAAGCATTTTCCCCTTTTATTTGCATAACTGTCAACCCTGGCTTGCCTGTGGGGTGTAAATGAACAGAAGTACTCGATAAATACTGAATTGGAATGTGCTCCTTTGATTCGGTTGCAACTTCAATGAAATTGCTTGAAACAATGACTTTAAGCATTCCCAGTAATTGAGGTTTTTTGTTTTTGGCTGCCTCAGGCAGCATGTGGGAAATTAGTTCTTCAACCCAGGGTTGACCTGAGCCCCCTGCACTGGAAGCTCAGAATCTTAACCACTGGACCACCAGGGAAATCCCTTGAGTTTTAAAATATATTGGTTTAATAATTGTAAGAGAAGATGCACGACCCCACCAACTGTCAGAGAAATAACAAATAAAAACAGTAACAAGATACCATTTCTCACCCAGCAGACTGGCAAAGATGAAAAAGTCTGATAACACCAAGTGATGGTGAGAAAGTATGGAAACAGGAATGCTCATCCACTGCTGGGGGAGGTGTACATTGGCAGGTCACTTTGTAGTATCTAGTAAAATTGGAAGAAAGCCTACTTTCATCCCAGCAATTCCATTTCTCAGTGCATATCCTAGAGAAACTCTTGTATAAAGACACAAGATGTACTTGGAGACTCCTTCCTGCAGTCAGATGGGGAGTGTGTGGAACTGTCTTCCTGTCAGCTGGGTGAGAAATGGCATCTTGTTACTGTTTTTATTTGTTATTTCTCTGACAGTTGGTGGGGTCGTGCATCTTCTCTTACAATTATTAAACCAATATATTTTAAAAACTCAAGGGATTTCCCTGGTGGTCCAGTGGTTAAGATTCTGAGCTTCCAGTGCAGGGGGGTGCAGGTTCAACCCCTGGCTGGGGACACTTATTATTAATACATTGTTTGTAAGTGAAATTGAATAGTCTAAAAATCCATTGGTAGAGGAATGGATAAATTGTGGAAGTCATATAATGATACCATAAATGAATGCACTTAGAACTGTGTATTTACATGGATAAATCATAAAAGCATAAAGTTAAGTGAAAAAAGCAAGTTGCAGAATGACCTATAGTGTATGGTAACTATGGTCATTTCTCTGTATCCACAGGTTTCAGAAACCCCAACAGATACCAACATCTGTGGATGCTCAAGTCCCTCATAGAAAATGGTGTATTATTTGACCTCTAGTATACTTTAAGTCAGGGGCTTCCCTACTGGCTCAAACAATAAAGACTGCCTGCAATACAGGAGACCCGGGTTTGATCCCTGGGTCAGGAAGATACCCTGGAGAAGGGAATGGCAACCCACTCCAGTATCCTTGACTGGAGAATCCCATGGACAGAGGAGCCTGGCGGGCTACAGTCCATGGGGTCACAAAGAGTTGGACACAACTGAAGCAACTTATCAGGTACATATGCATACTTTAAATCATCTCTAGAGTACTTATAATACTGAATACAGTGTAAATGCTATATAAAAAGTTCCTGGGGCATGGCAAATTCAAGTTTTGCTTTTTGGAACTTTCTGGAATTGTATTACACAATACTGAATACAGTATTTCCAACCTGTGGTTGGTTGAATCAGTGGATACAGAATCTAAAGATACAGAGGGCTGAATACATTTAAATCAAGAAATACATTTACAAAACCGTATCTTAAAGTAATTATGGATATAGACATGTAAAAAAAGTATAAAATAGACCCCCAAGAAGGTGGAGAGCAGATGGGACTGGAAAAGAGAATGAAGGGGACTTTACCATTATCTGTAATATTTTATTTCTTGTACTAAGTCTTCCCTGGTGGCTCAATTGGTAAAGAGTCTGCCCATAATGCAGGAGACCCAGGTTCAATCCTTGGGTCGGGAAGATACCCTGGAGAAGGAAATGGCAACCCACTCCAGTATTCTTGCCTGGAGAATCCCATGGACAGAAGAGCCTGGTGGGCTACAGTCCATGGGGTCACAATTAGCTTAAAAGATACTTCAACTAAAAAAAAAAAAAAGATACTTCAACTATCTTTTTTATTTCTTGTATCTTTTAAGCTAATTCTCTTGTATGCTGTCAATCCTGCACTGTGGGTATATGAGTGTTTGCTAGACCATTCTTTGTGTTTCACTGCAGTTTCACAATTTAGTCCCAAATGGTTTTGGGTGGACTTTTCTATTGGCAAACTAGAAAGCCACTCTGTTACAATCCCTCTTTCTGGAAGCAGTACATCCCCAGTCATGAGAGCCTACGTTGGCAGAAATTGTTCTAAGAGGACTTTTACATGGTGCACGTTCCCGGGCCAGGAAGCAAAGGAATTTTATTCATGCTTGCGAAATGTGGAGAAAATAAAAGAGGGCTTGGAAACCAGGAAAAATAAGATTTTCTGTCAGAGAGTGGGTAGGAGGAGCGGGAGAGGTATAACAAGGATCTGAATAAAAGGAAGGTGAACAGAGCTAGCTAATAGTATTTTATCTTTTTTAAAATGAGAGCATCCTGAATACTTTGGCTTCCAAAGCTCTAGCGAAGATGTGTATTTCCTGCTTTTTCAGTTTGGCAGCAGGCTAGGGCCCCCTGACTGACGAATAAGTGTTCAGGTGAAACCACTGAGAGAGTTCTAGATTGGCTCCTTTGCTCCCAAGTAAACACTTATCTATTAAAAACATCTCCTTCAAGCTGTAGGAAAGTCTGGGCTTCATTTTGTCAGCCTCACTTAATAGTCATTTGAGTGAACCAGCGCGACCTTTTAAAGATACGGATAAACCAAGCTGGTTCTCCCTGGTGGGCCGTCTGCCTTGGTTTCACTGCCTGCACCCTTCCTGAGTCCTTCCTCCCTCCTCTCTCCCCGAGCCAGTCCAGTCGAGTGGGAGGGGAACCTTAGCAGAGGGAGGGGAGACAGAGGAAGTGGAAATGCTTGGCTAGAGGGGTGGTCTGCAGCATGCTGGAATAATCTAGAAGAAGGAGGAGTTTGAAGAAACACCATTCATTCTCATTCAGTTCAGTTCAGTTCAGTCGCTCAGCCGTGTCTGACTCTTTGCGACCCCATGAATTGCAGCACGCCAGGCCTCCCTGTCCATCACCAACTCCCAGAGTTCACTCAGACTCACGTCCACCAAGTCAGTGATGCCATCCAGCCATCTCATCCTCTGTCGTCCCCTTCTCCTCCTGCCCCCAATCCCTCCCAGCATCAGTCTTTTCCAATGAGTCAACTCTTCGCATGAGGTGGCCAAAATACTGGAGTTTCAGCTTTAGCATCACTCCTTCCAAAGAAATCCCAGGGCTGATCTCCTTCAGAATGGACTGCCTCCCGCTTATTCACCATCCCAGGGCACTCGTGCATGCATTCATTCCCCAGTCACTGAATATATACACTGTGTGAGCTTTCAGCATAAGATCATGAGAGTTCAACGGACCTACCAGAGAGATGTCTGATAGGGGCGGCCCAAGAGAAATTAGGGTCTCTGAATGACTTGATGAACTAGGAAGAACCCTGTCTTCTATCAGTTTGCTTTATAAAGAGGGTTTTGACATATTTGACAAATATACAAAATCGAAAAGAAGAACCAAGGAAAGCCCTTTTTCTCAGACTCTTACTATACAGAGGCGAAGACACAGATCGTTCCTCTTACAATCAGAGTCAAAGCAGGGCAACCCTGATAGGCCATCAATGACATCATCTGAATCCCCACATCTTAAGTGCTTGTCTGATTGGCTGGGGCAGCAGTGTTCCCCTTTCTGCTCTTCCTTGCATTCCCACACACTGCACAGAAGCTCTTCCAGCAAGACTAGATAAGCTGATGAACGGCAGTAACCCCTTCATTTCAGGCACACGGAGATTACACACACCCTTGATGTATGTAGTTAGAACTGCCAACACTTCAACCTAACACAAGTTGGCAGCCAAACACAAGCTAGTGAATTGGTTACACAATAAGGAAATGGTGTTGGTGATGAACAATTTCAGTTTCAGGAACCCAAAACAATGCTTATACAGCTAGACAAACAGTTGTAGCATAAAGTTGGGTAAAGGTCTACATCTGATAGCCACCCATTGTGTTAGATTTTATTTGTTTAGTACAAGGACCTAGCTCCTCCCAGACTCTACTGAGTGCATTCTTTTCATTGTAAATCCAAGTAGGGAGATATGTCATCATCACAACGTTAATTTGAGCACTGGACTAAGCAGAAGACCTGGTTTCAAGCTCCAGCTGTGCCATTAATTGTGTTTGTGAGCAAGTCACTGAACTACTGCTTTTTTAAAAAAAATTTTATTTATTTATTTTTGACTGTGCTGGGTCTTTGTTGCTGTGTGGGCTTTTCCCGAGTTGCAGTGAGTGGGGGCTACTCTCTAGCTGTGGTGCATGGGCTTCTCATTTCGGTAGCTTCTCATTGCAGAGCACAGGCTCTAGAACTCCCAGGCTCTAGAGCACAGGTTCAATAGTTGTGGTATGTGGGACCTTCCTGGACTAGGGGTCAAACCTGTATTGGCAGGTGGATTCTTTACAACTGAGCCACCAGGGAAGCCCTGAACCACTGCATTTTCTGAACATTCTGTATGTTTATGCTTTTTTATTCAAACCCACAATCACAGGCTGTACCATTACCCACAACTAACTGTTCTGCAAATTCATGGATCTGCAAATTCAGTATAATGATGGATCCAAGGTATTGTCTTAATGTAGGAAGTCTGGCATCATGATTGATCCACCACTTGGCTGCCTATCACTGAAATATTTCCTTTTAATTTTCAGAAAGAAACTAACCTTTCAGGAAAACATTAGCAAACCTAGCCTGAGTAGCTATGTGTTCTTCCTCTCCCACACATCTCCTTTTCTCCATTCCCACGGTCATCAGCCCATTTCAGATGCTCTCAGCCACCACAGGGACTAGTGCAACTGGTTCCTAACTGGTCCCGCCGCCCCCAGCCTTCTTCCTCTTTAGATGTCCTCTGCAGCTACCAGGTGACAATTCCTGTTGAATTGCTTTAATCACAGCACTCCCCCATCAAAAATCCACCCCAGTTACCCTTGCATTCCAAGTAAAGTCCAAACTCCCTAATCTGCCCCTCCAAGATCTCATTCCAACCTGCTTTTCTGGCTGTATTTTCCATTACAGCCAGAGACACACCTTATGCTCCAGTCATGCCACATGCCTTCCCACTGCTGTGCCTTTGCTTATGGCATTACCTGCAGTATCTTTCTCCCCATCTTTGCCAGAAAACTCCTACTCATTTTCCCAAGACCAAACTTGGATGGTTTTTCTCTGCTGCGACATCTTCACATCTCCTCC
Organism: Bos grunniens; assembly: GCF_055505025.1. Lineage (NCBI taxonomy): Eukaryota > Metazoa > Chordata > Mammalia > Artiodactyla > Bovidae > Bos > Bos grunniens. Next base: position 143,033,297 of record NC_141194.1, read on the forward strand.
CTCATCAGAGGTGTGAATTTCTATAGCACTTTAAACTTGGCAGTCACATGCTATGGACATACTATAGTTTTATTTTATTGCTCTGGAAGTTCGGGGACACAGGGACCATGCCCCTTTCATCCTTGCATCGTCCCCAGCATCATGCATACAGTGGGCACTTAATGAATGCAGACAGAAAGCAGTATGAAGTAATAGGGCATGGGTATTAGAGTCGGAAGGCCTGGTGGAGTTCAGCTCTGTCACTGATGAGTGGTGTGGCCAATCTGAGCCCAACAGTGCATCTGTAAAGTGGGCATAAGCTTCCTGTCCTGTGGACGGTACAGGGAAGGAGACAGGTGTTGTAAATATCCAACGATTTACACACACATACACACACACACACACACACGAAATGGTAACTAGATAGAGGTAATGGATGTTAATTAGCTTGATTGTGGCAATCATTTCACAAGGTATACATATATCAAAGCATCAACTTGTACACCTTAAACATAGATAATTTTTCATGTCAATGATATCTCAAAATCTTAAAAATCCAATGACATGCAGTCATCCCTCTGTATCCATGGGTTCCAGAACTAACTGCAGATTGAAAATATTCAGAAAAAAATTCCAGGAAGTTCCAAAAAAGCAAACCTTGAAGTTGCTGCACAGTAGCAACAATTTACATAGCATTTACATTATATTTACAACTTTTCCCATAGTATTTACATTGTATCAAGTAGTATAACCAACCTAGAGATGATTTAAAGTATCCAGGAGGATTGTGCAGGTTACATGCAAATACTACTCCATTTCATAGAAGAGACTTGAGCATGTGGAGTGGGGGTGGGGGAGTGGTGGGGTGGAGGTTGTCCTGAAACCAATCCCCTCCCGGATATGGAGGGATGTCTGTATATATTGGAGAGGGTAAGCAGCAAAGCCACAGTACTTAAACCAGCCTTTGAAGTTCTGCTTCCCTCTCCTTGGTACACATTCCAAAGGAGGAGTTCCATACTTTGTGGACAATACAGTAAAGTGGGGAGAAATTGAGTCATTATAACTCAGAGGAGAAATGTTTACAGACTGAAGGCCAGATGTTGCTGAGAGCAAGGGGCCTGGGGAGGAAAGAGAGCCTTGACAGAGATGCCCCACCATCTCACTACCCTCCTTTCCCAGAGTAAGAGAGGCAACGCTATTTCCAGGCATAAGTGAAATGAGCGCTGGCCTCGAGGAATCAGTGATAAGGAAGATTCCACTGGGCTTGTCAGTTGTCGGATGAGAATTCCAGCTCCAGCCTCCCTGAGCCAAAGGCAAAATCCTTCGACTGTCAGTCTGCAAGGCAGACCTACAGTGGCCAAGACTGTGGATTGTGTTTCTCTAATTCTGAGCTGAGGCCAGGCTTCAGAGGTGGCTGCTGTTCCCAGCGAATGGGGACCCCGGGACCATCCCCCCAACTACAGAAACATCTCTACCTAAAACCCCATCCCTATCACTTCATTCTTTTAGGCTGTGTTTCCAGTTAAAATGCAAACATCTCTGAGTTCTTGAGGAAGTTTTAAGACTCATCAGGCTAATTTACATATTCAGAAGTTTTTCTAAAAAGCAGCTGTTTTTGTGGGAGGTGTTAAAAGGAGGCCAGTGAGCAGTGAGGGTGGGGCAGCCTCTGTAGGACCCCAAAGGCCAGCTTCTTGGGGGAGAGGGCAGGGAGCCGAACTCCGCGGCCTTTTGGTGGCAGTAGATTGGGCCCTCTGTCCCTAGCAAGCACTGTCTTCTGAGGGTTCTGGTCACACAGACCCTCTTCCATACATGTATCTTCAGAGGTCTCTCTCCCAAGCCAGCCAAAGCAAAATTTCCAAGTTGGTGGACAGCGGGAGGGGGGTTGGGAGCCATCTATCCGGAGATTTCTTCACTCCTTCCCCCCAAATCTCCTTTCACCCTCTTCCGCCTCCTCTCCCGTCCAGCCCCGTCAGCCTCTCTGGGCCAGAGCTGCGTCGCCCTCAAAATGCAGAAATCCCCAGAAAAGGTGAAGAAGAAAAGGTGGGGACTACACTTTGGGGGCCGAAGAGGTCGCCTTCTGGCCCAAGGGGCTCCCACGAGATCCGGAAGCAGGCGGGGGCGCACCGCCCGCCCGATCCCCAGCACCCGGGCGGCGTCGGGCCGCGGGCTACCCGGCGGCGGCCTCCCGGGCCCTGGCCCCGCCCACGCCCGGCTCTTACTTGCGGTAGGCGGCTAGCTGGACGGCGCTGCAGGGGAAGAGGCGCAGGCAGGCCACCGCGTTCCCCTTCCACAGGGCGCGGGGCCCCTCGGTCCGCCACACGCGGAGCCCCGCGGCCCACGGCCCCCGGGCGCGGCCGCGCACGACGCCGACCTGGGCCAGTACGGTGGCTAGCTCCAGCGGCGCGGTGAGGCTGAGGCTGAGCGCCCCCGCCAGCCCGGCGCATAGCAGCCGCTGGCTGCCCGTCAGCCGGCCGTCCCGCCGCCAAGTCGCCATCGCGCGTCCGCGGCCCGAGCCCCGGGCGGCCGGCCGATCGCGTGGCTCGGACCTGGGGCTCCCGGGCTCCGGCGCAGGGGGCGGGCCAGGCTCCGCCCGGCGTAGGGCGGACCCGCGGACCGGACGGGAAGCCGGTCCGCGGCCGGGCCGGAGCTGGCCTGGGGCCGGGGCGGGGTTGAGGAGGCTGGTCCGGGGTTGAGGCCGTGGCCGTGCCGGTTTAGTGTCTGATTTTCGGCCAAGACGTTTCTGTTTGCGGTTGAGAAACACTCACCGCGTTCTTTCAAGGCCTAGGCCGCTCTATTTGTGTTCTCAATATTCAGCCCCCGCCACCCCGCCTTATTTATACCCTTTCTCCCTTTCCAAGTTCCACCTTGCCCCCTTCCTTCCCTTGCCTCTGTTCTCATCCCTGCGACCTTTTTTCTGCCCCTAGGAAACGCTTTACAGATTTCTCAGGGCAGAAGGAAAAAACCTTCTATAACATACACACGATATCCAACACTTGACAAGTATCAGGCTTTTCGTACATTGCCTTATTTAATCTTCAAAACAGTCCTTAGTGGGTGTGTCCCCATTTATTACTCTCAATTCGAGAGGCCGTACGTACGGTGCTTAGAGCTTCGACTCCAACCTGTGTTAGCATCTGAGCCCTGCGGTTTACCAGCTGTGTGACCTTGAGGAAGTCACTCAACCTCTCTATGCCTCACTCGCTTCATCTATAGTTTTTTTTTTTTTTTCCCTCTAGGGGTTGTTGTAAGTAGTAAATGAAAAATGATACAGGTAAGCACTACAGATGTGTTAGCTATGATTAGATGTTTTTACAGAAGAGGAAACAGAGAGATTGACTTTTCTAGGCACACAGCGGCTAGACGCCATCTGGATTCAGGTCTGTTTTGTAACAACATTCCCTAACAGCTACACTAAACGTCCCCTGGGACAGCAGAGTGTCTCTCGAGTAGAGACATTTTCGGTGGTTTTGTGAGCTAAGGGGACCACAGGGGCAAAGAACGCTTAGTAGTCAGTGACTTGGCCAGAGTCTAAGAAGGATTTTGATAAGTTTTTTAAAAAATTAAAAATTTCTCCCTGTTTTCTCTTCTTATAAAGCCGTTTCAGTAATAATAGTGGAAAGGTAGTCCAGCAGTCTGTTAATATAAGACATCCCAGTTGCTTTTAGGCTTGTATTGTTATTTTCTACATTTACTAACACACATGATGATATAAAGATCCTTTTCTAAAAGGTGTCGCAGGGTTTTGATCAGGGGAACTTGTTCTACCTATTTATTAAACAGCGACAGACTCAAAGACAGAATAGACTGGTTGCCCAGGGGTATAGGGAGTGGGGGAGGGATGGCTTGGGAGTTTGGGATGGGCTTATGCAAACTATCATATAGAAAATGGATCAACAAGGTCCCACTGTAGAGTACAAGGAACTATATTCAATATCCTGTGATAAACAATCATGGAACAGAGTGTGAAAAAGAATGCATATGTATGTAACTGAATCCCTTTGCTGTACAATAAAAATAAACACAACATTCTGAATCAACTATACTTCAATTTAGAAAAAGGAAATGGAAAAAGAGGACTTGTTCTAGTTATAGAAGCTTGCTCTGCTCTCAACCATTTGGGATGCTTATTTTTCTTATTTTGTGAATTCTCCTGTCTTGCTGTAAGCTAATTTCATGGCTGTGGGAGGTTGAGAAAGTAGGTTTATGACTCTGAAGACCAGAGGACATGAATTTCACAGGGTTTGAATTGGAATTTGGGGACTACAGTAAGGAAACCAGTTACTAGTCCTGTCCTAAAGCACTCTGTTGGACAACAGGACTAGATTCTGAAGGTCCTTTAGGGAGCTCTGCCCTGGGAATGGAACAGTTGATGGAATCACCACATTGTGTGGAGTGTGGCTTGACTGGGTTGTACTGGTTTTGTTTGGTTTTAAGGCAACTTACATGAGCATTTCAACTGCACCTACCTCGGGAACCAGGTATCCTTTTTTCTTGAGCACTGCTGTTCTTTTTGTCTTCAGCAGGAATACGATGTTCTAGTGAGCCAGAGGCCAGAAGAATCCTTTTAGTCTTCCCAGCTGTGGGCCAGGACAGATTGTGAGTTGATGGTCTATTTTAACCTCAAAAGTAATTTTTCACAGTAGGTACCTTGCACAGTAAAATGGGTAAGCGCAGAATATTTGCTGCCTTCTGTCTTTTCATGGCCGTGTGCAAACAGAACAAGGTTTGCTCCTATTTTACTCAGCTAGAGTCCCATTCATTTGCTAAACCTTGGGAATATTATGTAGATTAATCTTAAACATAAATCAGTCCTTGAGGGTGTCATATATTTGGATTGCCACTTATAGACTTGTTAACCTCAGTGCCTCTTCATATTTATTGAAAAGCCTGTGAAGAATATAGTAAGTTAAGGATCTCCAACTTTGGAAAAGGCACACAATATGAAACTGGGGTGCTGTGTTAAAAAGAAATGTATGATAACTTTAAAAAAAAGGAGAAATGAGGCGGCAAGTGAAATAATCTTAGACGTAGCATTGTAACTTGAGGAAAAAGGGTGGCTAGCTGATTCAGGCCAGCAGGCAGCCTCCTGTCCTCAGCAGACGTTGGGAGATGCTCATGGTTTTGGATTCTTCAGCACTCACTTTTTGTTTCTCTCACAGAGTGAAATCTTCTCTCAGTACATTACCTTAGTTCAGCTTGCTGATGTTTTTAAGATTATAATTGATCTTGCTATATTATTATATATTGATTATATAATATATAATGTTTTATATTATATATACTATATTGATTATATAATATATAATATTATAATTATATATTATATAATAATATTTATACAATAATATATAATCATAATTATATATATGATTATAATTGATCTTGCCAATGTTGGTGGATTCCTGCTCTCTTAATTTGTATTTTATTCTTTAACCTTATGGGATTTTGTAAATTGCAAATGTCGAATATACCTGTCATACCAAGAAAAACAGTACAGAAGTGTATTAAAAAAAACTGTCTCCCTGAATATCCTCTGAGGTAACATTAGAGAAGCCAACATTAAGAGCTTGATGTGTGTATGCGTGCACATACACACACACTTTTTCTGCAGTCAAATGCTCTACCACTGAGCTATACCCTCTCTGCTGGGTGTATCTTTCCTCATCTTTTTTTTTAAATGTTCAAACAAATATTCATTTGTATGAGTATTTCCCCTCTCTCCCTCTCTCCCTTCCTTCTAAACAAAAAAATGAGATAAAACCACTGGAAGTATATAAAAAACCCTGACAATCAGATTATCTCTAGGGAAGAAAACTGGGAATGGTGGGAACAGAGGTGGAAGGGAGATCGACTTTTGACTATGTGCCCTTTTGTACTGCTTTCTTTTTTCCCCTCTTTTCATTTTATCTTGGGCATGTCTTATCCCTTAAAATAAAATCTCTCCACCATCATCAGTTTTCCCTGAAGCCTTTCCCATTAGGTTCAGTGTTTCTCATTAGGTGACATTTGCCTTGCCTTCCCGGAGGTGTTGGCTTTGAAATGTTGAACAACTCTTGGTGAAGTTCTGAATGAAATAGAATACAATCTGCTTTCTATTTACATGGTAATTGCATTCCTAGGAAGTTCCATGTGCATAAACACTGTACTAAAAATGTTTTGTCTTTATGAGTTAAGCAGAGTTGAGTTTTCAACTCTGATAATGAGAAACAGCTTTTCCACTTATATGGGTGCCTGGTGGGATCTTCGAAAGTCATGAAGGATGCAGGACAGTCTGGTGCATTGCAGCTCTGCAGCGTCCTTGCCCTGCCCATTAAGTGCCAATGGAGTCCTGCAGTCCCTGTGGGCCCCCTCCCCCCAAACTTCCAAAATGGCCTCTAGGAAGCAGCGCCATTCCTTCTGAGAACCACTACTCAAGCTGCTCCCTCTGCTTGGAAAGTTCTTTCCTCACATATTAGCAGAGCTGATTCCTTGTCATTCTGAGCTCAGCTTAAATGTTATCTCCTGTCAGAAGGCTGACTAGCCCACCCCGTCTGCACACCCTCATTCACTCTGCCACATCGCCCCATTTCAATCCTCTGTGTGGCGTTTTTCCCTATTTGCTATTTTTCTTTCTTGGTTTATCGTCTGTTTCAAGTTACCAGAATGTAAGTTCCATAAGGGAAGGGATCTTGTCTCTTGTTCACAACTGTGTTCCCTGTGCCTGGAATACTGGCTGGTGCATAGTTAGTGCTCAGTAAACATTAGGTCAATGAAGGATGGAAGGAAGGAAGAAAGGAAGGAATTTCTTTCTTCAGTTTTCCAAGTTGGAAAAGATTAGCAGAACATAATGTCTTTACAAAATTACTTATTTAGATCTAACCCATGGTAAAAACTCAAAAGATGAGCTAGATTCACAAGCTTAGTAGAATTTATCAATTCCCAGTAAATACTGTCATTTTGTCAGAAATTGGATGTTTGCCGTTGTAAATTTCCAGCCACATCTGTAATTCTAAAGTGAACTGTGATATCTGATAGAGACTCTTTGTACCCAGTCATCATTTTCACCATGTCTTGAGCAGAAGTTTTGGCAACTGTGTCAACAATGACTTCAGTAGCCCTGACCTTTGTGGTTAAATAGAACACTATAAAGTGTGGCTTCCACAGCTTTTTCATTTTTCTCCCTTGGCACACTGTATTTTAGCTTTAAGTGATGTTTGAATATCCTTCCATTCTGCTTCAAACTTTTTGATGATGTTGAAGACGCAGGGTTTCATATCAAAATGTGTAAGCCTTCTTTCATTTTCTCACTCCTTTGTTCATTCCACAAATGTTTGCTGAACTGTTACTCTGTATCAGGAACTAGGATGGGGATACATTTTTCACATAGGGCAATTTAATTTACTCCCATTACCAAGCCATGGTATTCCAAATTTCAATGTGTGTGTGGGTTTTTTTTATGGTAGTCACATAATACTTTTAGTTTCTTTGTTGCTGGTTTGTTTAGTTTCTTTGTTTCTTTGTTATTTTTATAACACTAAGAGATGGTCCTGGAAAAGGCAATGGCACCCCACTCCAGTACTTTGCCTGGAAAATCCCATGGATGGAGGAGCCTGGTAGGCTGAAGTCCCTGGGGTCACTAAGAGTCGGGCACGACTGAGCGACTTCACTTTCACTTTTCACTTTCATGCATTGGAGAAGGAAATGGCAACCCACTCCAGTGTTCTTGCCTGGAGAATCCCAGGGACGGGGGAGCCTGGTGGCTGCCGTCTATGGGGTCACACAGAGTTGGACATGACCGAAGTGACTTAGCAGCAGCAGCAGCAGCAGCAAGAGATGGTCCAGGTGATGAAATGATATATCTTTAATATATGTCTGAAGACCTAGGACTAAAGGAGGAAACAGAACAGGCTCCATCTTGAAAGCAGGACTCCATCTTGGGCTGGACTGTGGACTTTGAGCTATATGCCCAGTATCTATGGAAACGACATACCAACTGGAAAACCAGACCCCCCGGATGGAAGAACCCCAGGGCTCATACCTAGACTCTCCATTGCCTAAAAGAATTCCCTAATTATCTGTGTAACCAAATAGAATCATTAATTCTATTATGCTTATTGGGGTATGACCACAGGCCTATTGATAATTGTCCACCATTAACTACCTAGGCTTAAGGCATATGAATCACAGGTTAACTTTGATTGTATCTTTCTCTTCCTTTGTTCAGACTAGTTTCCCGGAATTTGGGGAGGTGGATTTGGGCACGTACACTTAGGGTATATAAGGTTTTCACAAATGCTGGTCGGGGTCCTTGGCTAAGAGGAGACTCTGCCTTGGCCCGCCGGTGTAATACACTGCACTCCACTCTCTGCACCATCTTTCTGAGTGGGTTTGGCCTTGCTGTGGCATGTGGGATCTTAGTTCCCTGACCAGGGTTCAAACCCATGCCTCCTGCAGTGCAAACATAGAACCCTCAGCACTGGACCGCTGGGGAAGTCCCGAAACTCATCGCATTTTGATCACCGACTCCACCTCTACACTTTTTGTCATTTATGTACATTTATGTATAATTATGTAAAATTACCTTATTTTGATATAGAATTTGTTATATGCGTACTAACACATGTATAGATCTGTGTAATTAGCCCCAATCAGAATACAGAACTGATCCATCAGCGCCCAGAATTCTCCTGTGCTGTCTGTCTGCAGTCAAAGCCTCCCTGACTCTCAACTCTGGCAAGCACTGCTATGTTCTTATAGTTTTGCCCTTTGGGAATGTCATATACATGAAAACATGGTTCTATAGGGGCTTCCAGGTGGCACTAGTGGTGAAGAACCCAGTTGCCAATGCAGGAGACATAAGAGACATGGGTTTGCAGCCTGGATCACAAAGATCCCCTGGAGGAGGGCATGGCAAAGTGACTTAGCATGCATGCACATGGTTGTATAACCTTTTGAGACCATCTTCTTTTACTTAGCATGATGCCTTTGAAATTCAACCATGTTGTTATGTTCATCAGTAGTTTCTTCCTTTTTATTGCTAAGTCATATTCCATTGTGTGGATGTAACATAATTTGGTCAGCCATTCATAGACATTTATGGTGATTCCTGTTTTTGGCTATTATGAGTAGAGCGGCTACAAAACATTAGTATACAGGTGCTTGTATGAAAATATCTCCTTTTGTTACATAAAAGGTGACTTTCTATAGATATAACATTGGTACTTGCTTTTTTCATTGTATACTATGTCTTAGGTGTTACTCCAACTCAGTTTATAGATATCATTCTCGCTCTTATTTACAGCCACAAAATATTTATTTATTTTTTTATTTAGATAAAAAATATTTATTTACAGTTGCATGGAGGTACCACAGTTTATTTAGCCACACTCCTAGGAATGAGTGTTCAGGTGGTTTCCAGTATTTTGCAATTATAAAAGATATTGCAATGACTAACCGTGTGCATGTGTATTTTTGTATTATTGGGGGTTTATTTTTATCTACTGTTAAACTTTAAAGTCCCATTTGTAATTACTGATCCATGGTGAATTCTATGGAAATCAAAACTGAAAAGAATGAAGCACAGGCCTAATTCCTAGTAAAAAAAAAATTGTATATACTTTTACATATATCCTGTATTAAAGATTTGTCAGCCTCTGGAAATCATGTGTTGATGTGTAAATGAAAAGAATGCATGGACCTTCAGGATACAGGGCCCCATACTGCTGCCCTGGATTGTGAAGTGGCAGTGGTCGCTGGCAATGGGCAGATAAGGAAACAAGAAACCAGGGTGCTGGGTGGTTGACCATGTGAATGTTGAAGTGACTGAGAATGATGGGAGAAGTTGGGACAAAGAGGACAGATAGTTAAGAACTAAAGCCTATATGGGGTTCTCAAGGCAAGAATACTGAAGTGCTTTGCATTCCCTTCTCCAGTGGACCACATTTTGTCAGAACTCTCCACCATGACCCATCTGTCTTGGGTGGCCCTACATGGCATGGCTCATAGTTACATTGAGTTAGACAAGGCTGTGGTCCATGTGATCTTAACAAAGTAATGCTCAAAATTTTCCAAGCCAGGCTTCAACAATATGTGAACCATGAACTTCCAGATGTTCAAGCTGGATTTAGAAAAGGCAGAGAAACCAGAGATCAAATTGCCAACATCTGTTGGATCATCAAAAAAGAAAGAGAGCTCCAGAAAAACATCTACTTATGCTTTATTGATTACACCAAAGCCTTTGACTGTGTGGATCACAACAAACTGTGGAAAATTATTCAAGAGATGGGAATACCAGACAACCTGACCTGCCTCCTGAGAAATCTGTATGCAGGTCAAGAAGCAATAGTTAGAACTGGACATGGAACAACAGACTGGTTCCAAATTGGGAAAGGAGTATGCCAAGGCTGTATATTGTCACCCTGCTTATTTAACTTAGATGCAGAGTACATCATGAGAAATGCCAGGCTGGATGAAGCACAAGCTGGAATCAAAATTGCTGGGAGAAATATCAATAACCTCAGATATGCAGATGACACCACCCTTATGGCAGAAAGCAAAGAACAACTAAAGAGCCTCTTGATGAAAGTGAAAGAGGAGACTGAAAAAGTTGGCTTAAAACTCAACATTCAGAAAACTAAGATCATGGCAACTGGTCCCATCACTCATGGTAAATAGATGGGGAAACAATGGAAACAGTGAGAGACTTTATTTGGCAGGGGGCTCCAAAATCACTGCAGATGGTGACTGCAGCCATGAAATTAAAAGATCCTTGATCTTTGGAAGAAAAGTTATGACCAACCTAGACAGCTTATTAAGAAGCAGAGACATTACTATGCCAACAAAGGTCCATCTAGTCAAAGCTATGGTTTTTCCAGTAGTAATGTATGGATGTGAGAGTTGGACTATAAAGAAAGCTGAGTGCTGGAGAATTGATGCTTTTGAACTGTGGTGTTGGAGAAGACTCTTGAGAGGCTCTTGGACTGCAAGGAGATCCAACCAGTCCATCCTAAAGGAAATCAGTCCTGAATATTCATTGGAAAGACTGATGTTGAAGCTGAAACTTAATACTTTGGCCTCCTGGTGCAAAGAACTGACTCATTGGAAAAGACCCTGATGCTGGGAAAGATTGAAGGTGGGAGGAAAAGGGGACGACAGAGGATGAGATGGTTGGATGACATCACTGACTCGACGGACATGAGTTTGAGCAAGCTCTGACAGTTGGTGATGGACAGGGAAGCCTGGAGTGCTGCAGTCCATGGGGTCACAAAGAGTCAGACATGACTGAGTGGCTGAACTGAACTGAACTGAACTGAAAGCCTATATGAATGAGGGCAATCACCAGGAAGGTGACAGAAGACTACCACCAGGGTGAGGAGAGGGTGAAATAACAGGAAGGTGTGAAAGGAGGAGGAGCCAGAGACTTCTCAAGAGTGGGAAGAACAAAAATCAGAAAGTGGCCTTGGGGCACAAGGAGAGTTCCAGCTCTATCACTTGGCACTCTCTAAGGAATTTAGCTATGGGGAGATGAGAGAATAAACAGCCTGTGCTTTAGAGGTGTCATCAGACAGTGAAAGATTCAATTACAGTAGGATGTGGAGGGAACGTCCTGAGGAGAGGTTCAAGGCTATTGGGACCTGTTGTTGTTTAGTCACTGAGTCATGTCTGAATCTGTGCGACCCCATGGACTGTGGTCTGCCAGGCTCCTCTGTCCATGGGATTCTCCAGGTAAGAATACTGGAGTGGGTTGCCATTTCCTCCTCCAGGGGATCTTCCCCACCCAGGGATCAAACTTGCATCTCCTGCATTGGCAGGCAGGTTCTTTGCCACTGAGCCACCAGGGAAGCCCCTCCTTGGACTTGGCCCATCACAGACTGGAAGTTCTAACCTTAATCCAATCCTCACACCCACTTAACCCTCATCTCACCCTGCTGGTGAGATTCAGCTGTTGTCATGGAGTGTGTTCCTTTACTTCTAGACTGCTGGATTGCTTCTTGGCCTTTTGGCTAAGATCAAGTGTAGATCAGCTGGTGCTGGCAACAGCAATGAAAATAACAGCAACTGGCTACAATAAGGGGTGTAGCCCTTTGCCCTTAGGGCACTGGTAGTGGTTTTCAGTGTAGAACATCTCTCTGGATGTTCTTCAAGATTGAGCCTGAAGGCCTGGTTGGAGGGTCACAGGGCTCAGCTCCTCCTGCAAGTTTGGCAGGCACAGTTCTGGTGTTTAGTGTCCCCAACCAGAGTCTAGCTACATCTCCCCAGTATTGCCATGCTACTGCTATTTTGCATGTAATTTGCATGAGGTTTGTTGCATTTCAAAGATGTCAAATGGAAAAACTGACTGACTAATCAGCCAGATTTCACAAGACAGTAGTACCTTGGTAGGGGTCCCTGCTATCTATTTCTTAGCTTTGTGGATCCAGAAAGTCGGTGTTATCAGTGTACCCTGTGGTAAGCTCATTCCGAGGGCTGACTCTTTTTTAAAAATTCTTTATTTTTGGTTGCACTGGGTCTTTGCTGCCATGTGCAGGCTTTTCTCTAGTTGCAGCGAGCAGGAGTTACTCTCTAGTTGGGGTGCGAAGGCTTCTCATTGTGGTGGCTTCTCTTGTTGCAGAGCAGGGACTCTAGGGCAGGCAGACTCGGTAGTTGTGGAGTGCATGCTCAGCAGTTGCAGCTCATGGGCTCCAAAGCTCAGGCTCAATAGTTATAACACAGGCTTAGTTGCCCCGAGGCATGTGGGATTTCCCTGGACCAGGGATCGAACCCTCATTTCCTGCATTGGCAGGTGGCTTCTTAACCACTGGACCACCAGGGAAGTCCCTGGGAGCTGAGTCTTGATAACTACTGGTCACTCCTCCAACTCCTTTGCTGGTTCTTCCTCATCTCCACAATCTCTAAATATTGGAGTGCTCTAGGCTCAGTCCTTGAGTCTCTTCTCTGTTTAAACTAATTTCCATGGTGATTCATCTGGTCTTGTGGCTTTAAATACTATCTCTGTCCTGATGACTCTCAAATAGGTATCTCCAGCTTGGAATGCCCCCTTGAACTCTAGATTCTCATAGCCCAATGCCTCTTTAATAGCTCTGCTTGGACATCTAATGGGCATCTCAAGCCTGCTGCTGCTGCTGCTAAGTCACTTCAATCGTGTCCGACTCTGTGCGACCCCATAGACGGCAGCCCACCAGGCTCCCCCATCCCTGGGATTCTCCAGGCAAGAACACTGGAGTGGGTTGCCATTTCCTTCTCCAATGCATGAAAGTGAAAAGTGAAAGTGAAGTCGCTCAGTCGTGTCCAGCTCTTAGCGACCCCATGGACTGCAGCCTACCAGGCTCCTCCGTCCATGGGATTCTCCAGGCAAGAGGGCTGGAGTGGGGAGCCATTGCCTTCTCCATCTCAAGCCTAATGTACTTCAAACTAAACCTTTGGTCTTCCACACCAAATCCTTTCCTGCCCTTGTTGTCCCCATGTCAGTAAATGAAAACTTTGTTGTCGTTGTAGTTTTATTTTGTAACTCAGGCCCAAAGTCTTATATCTGACACTCATTTTCTCTTTAGAATTCATTCTCCCCTCCATTATTGGGATTCCCCCCTAATAGGCCCGCCGTCCCCTTCCCTGCTTTCTTTTTGTCTATAGAGTTTCTCACTACCTGACATACTATGCATTTTCCTTAAAAACCTGTCTTCCTTTAGCCCACTAGAATGTAAACTCCATGAGGGCAGGAGTTTTGTTTATTTTGTATACTTTTATATTTGTGGCACTTAAAACAGTGTGGCACAGAGTAGGTTAGTAAGCACTCATTAAATGTTTGTTGAATATATGAATGAATGAACCAACTCATAAGATACTGATCTATCTGATATATACTGATGTATCAGTATCAGCAGAATGTCTGTCTCTTAATTGGCTGTGAGAAGTATGACTGCTAAGCAGATCTGAATACTCACATTAGATATTCAGGGTACCCTCTTCCCTTTAGCGGAGTCTTAATGGGCTATCACACTACAGTGAGAAGTTAGGGAAATATTAGGATACTTTTTACAGGTTCACTTCAGTTCAGTTTAGTCACTCAGTCATGTCTGACTCTTTGTGACACCATGAACCACAGCACGCCAGGCCTCCTTGTCCATCACCAACTCCCGGAGTTTACCCAAACTCATGTCCATTGAGTCGGTGATGCCATCTAACCATCTCATCCTCTGTTGTCCCCTTCTCCTCCTGCCTTCAATCTTTCCCAGCATCAGGGTCTTTTCAAATGAGTCAGCTCCATGCTCCCCTGTCATGGATGCCTGTCTTGATTGATCTCACCTAATTGCTTTATGATGACTTATTCAGCAAGAGACAGAAGGAGAAGGGGGGGGTGTCTTGAATTGAATTTTGAAGGACAAGTGGGCATTGCCAGTCTAAGATAGATAAAGCACGTTTCAGGTAGGGAACTTATATGTGAATTATGGGGTATAGACAAAGAATTCTTCAAGTTTATATTTTTTCCAGAAGGTTGTTATGTAGTGCATCACAATTTGTTGAACAAACTTTCTTCTCCCAGTGTCAAATGACACCTTCTACCTTTATCATATTCTTAATGTGTATGTGTGTCCATTTGGGCTGCTGTAACAAAATACCAGGCACAGAGGGGCCCGTGAACAACAGAAATTTACTTCTCACAGTTCTGAAGGCTAGAGGTACAAGATCAGGTACCAGTATGGCCAGATGAAGGCTCTTTTCTGAGTGCAGACTTCTCTCCTATAGAAAGTCTTCTGCATATGAATGAGTTCCATATTGAAAGTGCGCTTGTAAGCCCAATTTGTACGTAAGTCCAAAACAGTTTGCCTTAGTACCCAACTAACAGAATTGGCTATATACTACTGCTTTTACACTTGCTTTGGGACATCCTGGGCTAGAAATAAAAAGACTGTACTAATGTACTCTATACAGTACAGTACACAAAAGCACCACTTGTAGAGGAGGCATGCATGTGACAATGTCCACCAGACACATGAACTAAATTGCGTGATTGGACGTGGGAATGCAAGTTCTAAGCTTTGAAAGTTTGCAATTTGAAGATTCCTATGTAAGGGACTTACTGAATTCTGACATGGCAAAAGGAGCTAGGGAGCTCTGTGAGTTCTCATTGTAAGAGCATTAATCCTCATTCTTGAGGGCTCCACCCTCATGATCTAATTATCTCCCAAAGGCCCACCTTCTAATATCATCACACTGGACACGAGGTTTTCAACATGAATTTGGGGGGAAACACATTCAGACAAAAGCTCTGTGTGTATGTGTGTGTGTGTAGTTGAGTTGATTTCTGTATTCTCTTCTTACCTAGCGAACGCTAAGTCTAACCATGTACCAGTACTAGTCATGTACCAGTACTTCTCTATGTAACTGTGTAGTCTTAACCATATGCTTTAAAAGCTAGTAAGGACTGCCTTCCATGCTCATTAGTCTTCTTTTTCAGAAATGTCCTGCCTCTTGTTACATGTTTGTTTTTCCACATACATTTTAGTATTAGCTTATTTCCTACACCGATCATATTAGTATTTTTGTTGAGATCTTATCACAATTATAGAATAATTTGAGGAAAATTGATATCTGTATAAAATTTTTCATACCCCCCCAAATAGATATCTTTCCATTTTGTCAGGCATTACATTGTGTTTTTCAGTAGCATTTCAGAATTTTCTTAAAATAGCTATTGCATATTTCTTTTAAAATATATTCTTAGGTAATTATCTGTTTGTAGCTATTATAAATGGTGTCTTCCATTATTAATGTAATTGGTTGTTAGTGTATAGGAACACTGTTTTATATATTATTATTTTTATCCAGCCATCTAGCTCACTTCCCTTAAGGTACAGCTGGCCCTTGATATCTGTGGGAGATTGGTTCTAGGACACCACCGCCAACCATCAGATACCCAAATCCATGGATGATCAAGTCCCTTATAAAAAGTAGTGTAGCATTTTAGTGTTTACATATAAACTACACACATCTTCCCATATCTTTAAATCATCTCTAGATTACTTATAATACCTAATACAACGTAAATGATTCATAAATAGTTGTAAATACAATGTAAATGCTATGTAAGTAGTTGCCAGCACATGGTAAATTTGAATTTTGCTTTTTGGAACTTTCTGGAGTTTTTTAAATAAATATTTTAAATCCAGAATTAGTTGAATCCTTGGGTGTGAAACCCATGGATAGGAAAGGCTGGCTGTATATAGTACTTTTCTCTTGGAGTCTCCAGATATACAATTATGTCATCAGCAAATAATGTTAATGTTGCCTTTATTGCTCTATGTTTTAAAGATAAACTTTAAAAAATCTTAGAACAATTTCAGATTTACAAAAAAGCAAAGGTAGTTTCCATATATCAGAAAGTTCCCAAATATCATACATATTGTTATTAACTAGAGTGCTTACTGTATTTCTAAGGTTTTTTTCTACTAAGATTTTCTTTGTACCCAATGTTCTTTTTCTGTTCCAGGAACCCATCCCAGATCCCACATTGCGTGTAGTAGCCATGTCTCTTGAGGCTCTTCTTGGATGTGACAATTTCTCAGACTTCCCTTATTTTTTATGACCTCGATAGTTTTGAGGAGTACTAGTCAAGTATTTTGGAGAAGGCAATGGCACCCCACTCCAGTACTCTTGCCGGGAAAATCCCATGGACGGAGGAGCCTGGTAGGCTGCAGTCCATGCTAAGGGTCGGACACAACTGAGCAACTTCACTTTCACTTTTCACTTTCATGCATTGGAGAAGGAAATGGCAACCCACTCCAGTGTTCTTGCCTGGAGAATCTCAGGGATGGGGAAGCCTGGTGGGCTGCCGTCTGTGGGGTCTCACAGAGTCGGACACGACTGAAGTGACTTAGCAGTAGCAGTCAAGTATTTTATAAAATGTTCCTCAACTTGGATTTGTCTGATGTTTTTCCTATTAGCCTGGGATAGATTTGGAGGGAGGAAGCCTGCAGAGGTTGAGTGTCCCTTTCATCGTCTGATACTGTCAACATCGCCTTATCCCTGTTAATGCTGACGCTGACCACATGGCTGAAGTAGTGTTTGTCAGGTTATCCCACTGTCAAGTTACTCTTTTTCTCTCATTCCATATTGTTGTATTTTTTGGGAAGGAAGTCACTACGTGTAATTCACTCTTAAGGAATAGGGAGGTACACTCCACCTCCCTGAGAGCAAAATTACCTGTGTCACATATCTGAAATTCTTCTGCATGGGAAATTGGTCTATTCTCTCACATGTATTCAATTGTTTATTTATATCAGTTTTGACCCATAGATATTTATTTTATACTTTGGGGTATAGTACCAAAAGGTTACTTACTTAATTTATTACTTTGCTCATCTTGTTACAGCTTTGGCCATTGGGAGCTCATTCCTGTCTTCTTTGATGTAACCCCATTACCACGGGGCTTTTTTATTTTTTAGCACGTCCTTTTTGACACAATAAGATCCTCCAGGCTCCTCTTCTATATTTCCTATTTGAGCCCTACAATCAGTAATTTCTCCAAGAAGCCTGGTTCCTTTATTGGAAAATAGTATTGGGAACCAAGATCTGTGCTTATTTCTATATTTGTTTATTTCAGATTTGGGGACTATCATTTCTCTTAGACCCTTTCAGCTAACAAGACAAAGAAATATATGTATGTATACTCATGTGCCATTTATTTAACTGTTCAATTCAAGCATACATGTGTAAACGTATCAGGATTGTTAACCTATACCCATACAAGAAAGAGCACTATCAACTAGATTACAGTGTTTTTGTCTTTTGCTTTTAGTCTTGCAAACTAGATTTCTAAAGTTGTTTAAGTCAGGGAATCTTAGTGAGGTGGTTTCATACAGTTGTAATATAATTAGATTGTTTAGTCAAATTCTGCATTCCATTCTTGATGTCAAAATGTTTTTTTAATACGCATACATTGATTCACTTTTTGTGCTGTAAGGTTCTATGGGTTTTGACAAATATGTAGTGTCATGTATTTACCATAACATCATACAGAATAGTTTAACTGCCCTAAAACATCCCCTATGCCTGGAGAAGGATTCTTGCCTGGGAAATCCCAGGGACGGAGGAGCCTGGAGGGCTACAGTCCATGGGGTCTTAAAGAGTCAAACATGACTTAGTGACTGAGCACAGTCATTTTTAGGAACAGTGTAGACCACACAAAATATATCAGTGGCTCCTAGTTTGTGGCCTCTGGTTTAATATGTTTCTTTCCCACTTGGCTGTCTGCTCCACAGGGGCACATGCCCACATGCCCATGTCTGCTCTGGTCAGCACAGTATCTGGATTTAACAAATGGAAAAATAAAAATAGAAGACTGAACCACCCTCTCAGTAGAGCATCAGGTTCAGAAAGAATACACTGGCAAGGAGATGGCATTCTGTCACTCCCACCTCTTTTTTGATTGCCCGCTGGAAATATCACCATTTCCCTTTAAGCCCTACTCCCAGTTGACCCCTGTAAGCCTTCTTGTCCTCTGCCCTGAAGTCATCACAATGGCCATATGGGTTCTGGCTGGGGTGGGGCCCTCTGACGTTACCAAGGGCCCAACCTTGCTTGGTCCTCACTCTCCAGGTGCCAGGGCAGACCAGCACACCAGGGGCCATTTCCTCTCGGCACATCGTGTGGTCCTCAAATGGTTCCTGTGCTTATCTATGGGTGTTATCTGTGTTGTTTACTTCTCAGAGAAAGAAAACCGAAGAACTCCAGGGGAAGGTGCTCTGTGGAGGACACTTTCTAATTTGGCAGAATCTACCAGAATATGCCCAAGATTGGCTTGAGATCACGTTGCTCTGGCTTTTCCTCATTGTGCTGATGTATGTGACAGTGAAGTTGGCAGGACAGAGTGGCGAGAGTAATGTGCAGACTCCTCCTTCCCATCAGGGTGATTCATTTGGCTCTCCGGGAAAGAAAAAGAAAAAGGCTTCCCCCAAACAAAGACTATATGTTCGATACCTTAACCCTGCTCGAGATGGACCTTGTGAAATTTATGTCCAGGGTGCATAATCTGAAACTCACCATGGCAACCGGCGGTAACCTCAACCCTCCCAACGTTGAGGTTCCTGCAGACGCACACAGTAACATTACAGTATATGAGCTATGGGGCAATGAAGACCCCAATTGAGTGGATTCATGTGTCAAAGTAGGAGAGGAATTGTTGAGCGCTGACATACTGTATCCAAACTAATAAAACTATTCTGAAGCAAAAGAAAATAGTCTCTGATATTTTTTATTTGCTCTAAGTTTTACCTTTTCCAGAATGTTGTATAATTGGCATCATGCAGTGTATAACCTTTTCCAGACTAGCTTATTTACTTAATAACATTCATTCAGGTTTCATCCATTTATTTTTGTGATCTGATAGCTCATTTCTTTTTATTCTTGAATAATATTCTGTTATATTGATGTACCATAATTTGTTTATCCATCCAGCTATTAAAGGACATTTCCTCCACCCAGCTCACATCCATAGGACAGAAACTCTACTCCAGACATAGTAAGCTGAGAATACTAGGCTTTAATAATCTTCAAACCAGGTTCCCTGTAGAGCTGAGATTCCATACTGGGAGAGACAAACCAAGAAGACCAGCAATGCCCCATCCCCTCCTGCCCCCCAGCCTAGAGTCTTGCTTATATGGGAATGGCATTGATATAATAAAAGTTCCTGTTCCATCTCTGGAGCAGTAGCACAGAGGTTCTGCAGAGGGTGAGAGTCAGGCCATACGAACAGAGGTGCATAGCTGTCCTGAAGAGACTAACTTTATTTGGAATGGAGACTGAGGAAGTTCAAGATTAAGGATGCTGTGAAGAAGTGCAGGTTTTGCTGCTGAGCAAACAGGACACAAAATGGAAGAGGAGACGGAGCTGTACAGGAGTAACATTTCTATATCTCACTTCCGTTGTTCAGTCACCCAGTCATCTCTGACTCTTTGCGACCACTTGGACTGCAGCACACGAGGCCTCCCTGTCCCTCACCATCTCCTGGAGTTTGCCCAAGTTCATGTCTGTGTTCATGGCATCACTGATGCCACCCAGCCACCTCATCCTCTGACACCCTCTTCTTCTTCTGCCCTCAGTCTTTGCCAGCATCAGGGACTTTTCCAATGAGTCAGCTGTTTGCATCAGATTACCAAACTACTGGAGCTTCAGCGTCATCATCAGTCCTTCCAGTGAATATTCAGGGTTGATCTTCCTTAAGATTGACTGGTTTGATCTCCTTGTTGTCCAAGGGACTTTCAGAAGTCTTCTCCAGCACACAGTTCGAAGGCATCAACTCTTTGGCCTTCCTATAAGACCATAATATTCATGGAAGGTGCTCTGGAATCACCCATGCATTGGGCTCTTTGGCTCTCTTTTTTCTAGTTTCCATGTAGAGGAAACAAAGTAACTTCTAAATTTTGGACTTATAAATGGATAGAGAGGCCTCCCTGGTGGCCCAGTGGTAAAGCACTGCATACCAAAGTGGGATATGCAGGAGACCTGGGTTCGATCCCTGGGTTGGGAAGATCCTCTGGAGTAGGAAATGGCAACCCACTCCAGTATTTTTGCCTGGAGAATTCCGTGGACAGAGGAGTCTGGTGGGCTGCTTATAGTCCATGGGGTTGCAAAGAGTTGGACACGACTGAGCACACTTGCAAGGAAGGAGGAAATGGGTAGATAGTGAGGCAATTAACAGAGATAGGGAAGGATATCATGACAATAATTTAGACTAGAATTAATGTATAAGGATATAGTATGAAGGATGTTAAAGTGAGAAGGGAAAGTGTTAGTCGCTCAGTTGTGTCCAACTCTTTGCAACCCCATGGACTGTAGCCCACTAGGCTCCTCTGTCCATGGAATTCTCCAGGCAAGAATACTGGAGTGGGTAGCCATTCCCTTCTCCAGGGGATTCCTGACCCAGGGATTGAACCTGGCCCTCCTGCGTTGCAGGCAGATTATTTACCCTCTGAGCCCCCAGATGAAGAATGTTAAAACTGTAGTAAATCCAACTGGAGGGCCTGTTTCAAGTATTCAAACTGTTATACCAAAAGCAAAGTCTACTATGGCAGAGACTGTACACCAGTATTCATGTGCTCCTCTATATTTTCCTGTGGTTTTCCGTTTAGCCAAGTGGGGTCATGTGGTTTGATATGACCAAGTGGATGATGGGATTGATAACTGCCACTTCAGGCCTGGCCCATACAATAGCCCTCGTAATTTTTCATGCTGACACTCTGATGTTGATGCATCTAGAAGCAAAGGAATTGAGATGGCATAGCATGATGCAAAAAACCTGGATCCCTGAGTTCACCACTTCAGTTCAGTCGCTCAATTGTGTCTGACTCTTTATGAGCCCATGAACTGCAGCACGCCAGGCCTCCCTGTCCATCACCAACTCCCAGAGTTCACCCAAACTCTTGTCCATTGAGTCGGTGATGCCATCTAACCATCTCATCCTCTGTTGTCCCCTTCTCCTCCTGCCCTCAATCTTTCCCAGCATCAAGGTCTTTTCCAATGAGTCAGCTCTTCGCATCAGGTGGCCAAAGTATTGAAGTTTCAGCTTCAACATCAGTCCTTCCAATGAATACCCGGGACTGATCTCCTTTCATCACTTAGAGGAAACCTATCTAGAATAGTTGTTCAGACAGGAACCATCTCATAGGACTTTGTGTGAGTGAGAAAAAAATCTCTGTATTAAGCCAGTGAAATTTCAGGGTTTGTTTATTATTACAGCAGAGTCTAATCTACCCTGACAAACATGTCTCTCTACACACCATTATCCATAGGAAGGCTCTGTCCACTGGAGCTACACATGGAGATTCAAGAGAAGCACTTAATGCTTGTCAGTTAAGGATTTTTTTCCTCAGCTTTATGACTTTTGCTCAAGAAAGTCACTCACTTTCATAAGGAAAAGTAATCACTTGATTATTTGAGTTTCAAGAAAAATCTGTGTCTTTCTGGGGGGAAAAAAAAACCCCTCAATTTGAATGATTATAAACATGGCTCGGATTGACTTTAAACAACCCAAATTTATGCTTTTATGATGAGCTTCATCATTATGGTACCATGCAAGAGAAACTGAATGCAGTGATGGGCAAAACTGTAGCTGTAGCACATAGGCTTTTGATGAAGATTGTGAGTTTGGGGTAGTAAATGATTTTCATTGTCTGAATTACCTAGCTGTGAAATAAACTGAGGAACTTGCTGAAAACATGTTGATTATAACGGAGAGACCCTTGAAATGCTTGATTAAGTGTCTCCTGCAGAATTTCTCTAAGTGGATGGCGGTGGTGAATGGTTAATTGCATTAATTTGGGTCCTCTGGGAAGCAGATGCTAATATGGAGTTAGGAATGCAAGATGTTAATTGGAGATAAAGCCTGTGAAAGATAAAAGGGCAGGGAACAAGACTAGGTTAACGGACCATGCTGCTGCTGCTGCTAAGTCACTTCAGTCGTGTCTGACTCTGTGTGACCCCACAGACGGCAGCCACCAGGCTCCCCCGTCCCTGGGATTCTCCAGGCAAGAACACTGGAGTGGGTTGCCATTTCCTTCTCCAATGCAGGAAAGTGAAAAGTGAAAGTGAAGTCAGTCAGTCATGTCCGACTCCTAGCGACCCCATGGACTGCAGCCTACCAGGCTCCTCCATCCATGGGATTTTCCAGGCAAAGTACTGGAGTGGGGTGCCACTGCCTTCTCCGTAATGGATCATAATGTGGATCTAACACATGTGAAAGGGTCGAGGGAGGGAGGGAAATTGGGCAGAGATACCTTAGGCTGCAAGACAGATGTGACAAGGTCTTGGTCAACCCAGTGGAGAGTTCTGGAGGAAAGATTGCCTGTTAGAAGAGTCCGAAGTTGGAGAGAAATGGCCAGGCCCTAGTATCACCGCTATTCCAGGTTGTTGGCTAGAATCTTCCAAGGGAAAGTATGGCTTTGTCAAGAATACTGCAGCTGATCTTGGAAGACGCTGCAGTTTGAGCCTGTCAGCTAACTTCACTCCTTACAGATACATGGGAAATTCTTTCTTGAAAGGTGATCTAAGCCATGCACTTCCATGCCTGCCCAGCCTTCCCTTTGCATTGCATTGATTCATTTCTCCAAACCTGCACAATGTTTCTGTGAGCCTCTATATCTGAGGGGAAACAGAGAAGAAGAGTCTAGACCAACCTTGCTGCAGTTGTCTCAGGGCTTTTACTGGTTTTCATCTTCTCCCTTCTCCATTCATATTGATTTTCTGTCTTCTGGATCTATCAATTACTAACAAAAGGATGTTGAAGTCTCAAATTCTGATAGTTGGGTATATCTATTTTTCCTTTCAGTTTGTCAGGTTTTTTTTGTTTTGTTTTGTTTTGTTTTTTGTTTTTGGCTGAAATCTTAGTTTCCTGACCAAGGATCGAACCCATGTCCCCTTCAGTAGAAACATGGAGTCCTAACCACTGAATCACCAGGGAAGTCCCTGGTTTTGTCCGTTTTTGTCTCACTTATTTTGATTCTGTGTTGTCAGGTTCATATACATTAAGGATTGTTATGTCTTCCTGAGAATTGACCACTTTATCATTATGTAATGCTCCTCTTTATTCTTGATAGTATTCATTGTTCTGAAGCCTCCTTTGTCTGATAAAAATGTAGCTACCCTAGCTTTCTTTTGGTTAGTGTTTTTTTGGTATATTTCTGTCTATCCTTTTTTTTTAACCTACCTGTCTTTATAATTGGGTCTTTTCAAAATCCACTCTGACAATTTCTGTCTTCTAATTGGTGCATTTAGGCCATTTATGTTTAAAGTGATTATTGATATAGTTAGATTAATATCTATCACCTTTCTAACTGTTATCTATTTGTTGCATTTGTACTGTTTCCTCCCCAACCTCTTTTTCTCTCTTCTATGATTTTAATTGAGCTTTTTATATGATTCCATTTTATTTCCTTTCTTAGTATACGAATTCTTTCTTAGTATAACAGTTCTAATGTGTGTTTCTTCACCTTTTTACCCCTCTATTAGTATCATGAATATAATTGTTGCCCTAGAGTTATAATATACATTTTAAAGTAATATAAGTCCATCTTCAAATAATACCATACTGCCTTATGTGTCGGAGAAGGCAATGGCACCCCACTCCAGTACTCTTGCCTGGAAAATCCCGTGGATGGAGGAGCCTGGTAGGCTGCAGTCCATGGGGTCTCTAGGAGTCAGACACGACTGAGCGACTTCACTTTCACTTTTCACTTTCATGCATTGGAGGAGGAAATGGCAACCCACTCCAGTGTTCTTGCCTGGAGAATCCCAGGGACGGGGGAGCCTGGTGGGCTGCCGTCTATGAGGTCACACAGAGTCGGACACGACTGATGCGACTTAGCAGCAGCAGCAGCCTTATGTGTAATACAGGTGGTTATATGGATAACAGAGTATTTTTGATTCATGTCTCCCATCCCTCTGGTGTCCAAAGGCATTGCTGGCAGCTTATAGTTCAACGGGACTCTTGCTATGCCCCTGGTCAGAAGTGTGCCCTCTGGGTACCAGTACCTCTTACACTGCAGAGCTCAAAGCTATGGGGGACTGAAAGCACAATGTCTCCCTGTGTGCGTGTATGCTCAGCCACTTCAGTCATGTCCAACTCTTTGTAACCCCATGGACTGTATGTACCCTTCAAGGCTCCTCTGTCCATGGGATTCTCCAGGCAAGAACACTGGAGTGGGTTGCTGTACCCTTCTCCAGGGGATCTTCCCCAGGGATCGATTCCACATCTGCCTGCATCTCTTGCATTGCAGGTGGATTCTTCACCCACTGAGCCACCTAGGAAGCCTAATGTCTCCCTACTAGTAGGTTATTGGGAATGACCGTGTATGTGGTCACTTCTGCTTCCCTTCCTTGGTTCCTTCACCCACGTATTTTTCCTCTGGGGGATATGGAGCCATATAAAGGTCTTGGATTTAGCATTTACATTGTATACTGGAGGATGGTACCTCATCCTTGTAGAGTATTGCTTCTGAGCTGGTGCTTCAGCTGCACCTTTAGCAGGCCATTCCATTGCTCTATGAGGTCAGCATCTTCTGAATGGTGTGGAAGGTAACATGCCAGGGGGTCCTGTGGTCACGGACACACTCCCACACTTTCCTTGAAGCAAGTCCTTGGTTAGTTGCTATTCCATGGTGTGAATGGTCAGATACTCCTTAAGTCCCTGGATAAAGTGGTGCTGGCTGAGGATCTACGGGCAGTTAAGGCAAAACCACACCCAGAGTAAATTTCCATTTCTCTGAGTGAATTTCTGGTCCTTCCTAAATGAGAGAGGCCCTGTTATCCCTTTTGCTAGTTATAAGCCCCATTCTGGGTTTGCCCTGCCTACTGTTGGCCCTGGCCTGCAGAGGAGAGCCACATGAACTTCTGAAAGGTTGTTGCTGGGCCGTGAAAGATGCCAGGATTCTTGGCTTCCCGAGGAGAAGAATTCAATCTGGGGCCAGTGACGAGGCTTGATTGCTCAGAGCTTTTGTGTAATAAAGTTTTATTAAAGTATAAAAGAAATAGAGAAAGCTTCTGACATAGACATCAGAAGAGGGCAGAAAGAGTGCCCTCCTGCTAGTCTTTAGCAGGAAGTTATATACCTACTAGCAGGCTGCTAATTAGAGACAGGAAACATTTCAAAACTCAGAGAGTGACACCAAGCCCCTCACCCATAACATGCATTTTGAGATAACATTGGCACAAAGTGAGTCATCCCAGGCCATAAAACGATTGACATGAATCTTGAAGAAAGACAGGTTTCCAAGAAAATACATAGTCTCATTAACATAGCTTGAGAACATTTCCATAAGAAAAATACACTGGTTAGATCAAGGTTTGAGGAAAGTTAAGTTCAGGTGGAACCAGGTGTCGTCATGGCAATACAGAATTTTAAAATAAACATTTTTAATTTTGTATAGAGAAGGGGAAAAATCTGACACTTGTAGTTTGTTTCCTCCTGCCGCTTCAGAGAGAGATAAAAAGAGTCTGACACTTGCAGCCTGTTTCCTCTGTTTGGGGACCCCTAGCCTTCCTGCCTCTTACCCTTTCACTTCTCAGTGATGCTGGTGCTCTCACCAGCACATTCCACATGTCCTTGATGAACAGTGTGTTCCCTGAGCTGTTCTGTGCAGTACAATCCTACAGTGGGTGTTCTGACCTCAGATAACACATCCATTCCAGCATGCCCACCTCCCTGAGCCTTCTCATCACTGTCTGTTGTGGCAACTGAGGCATTTTTAATTTATTAATTTCAGGCAAAGTTAATATCAACCAACATGTTTTCCATGCTTCTAGGATCCAACCTTCTATGTGTGTTTATATCATCTTTCAGGGTCCTTGCCAGGGTGTTAAATCCTGTATTCCAGAAGAAAACTCCTGTATTTATAAACTATCTTTTATCCAAATTTGTGTTCTGCCTCCCTATTTATTACCTGGAACCCCTTACTAGAGAGACACTTTAGGTCTCTGGGTATTAATGTCCAGTGATCTTCTAAATGTCTCCCCTTTCCCTAGTATAATGTCACCCAAGTCAATGGCCACACATCCCTTCAGGGAAGGACTGGAACTATTATTATGGTATGTAATTGCCATGGTGATGCATTGTTCTTCCTCCTGGAGGCCTAGCCGTTTCTTCAGCCAGGGGGTTCTGGGTCTGAAAACTGACTCAGGTCCAGGAACTGGGTAGGGGATCATGGCTTTTTAGTGAGGTGTTAACTCCTGGCCTCTTTTCTATTGCTGCTTTTTAAAAATTGTATTATTAAACAACATCCTTATTGGCTGTCTGTTTGCATCTGTACATGCTAAGTCACTTCAGTTGTGTCCAACTCTTTGTGGCCCTATGGACTGTAGCACCCCTCCCCAACCCCGTTGGGGCTTCTCTGTTCATGAGATTCTCTAGGCAAGATTATTGGAGTGGGTTGCCATGCCCTCCTTCAGGGGATCTTCCCAACTCAGGGATCGAACCTGCATCTCTTACATCTTCTGCATTGGCAGGTGGGTTCTTTACTGCTAGAGCCACCTGGGAAGCCCTGTCAGTCTGTTTATCCTTGGGCTATTCACTTAGTTTTCAGTTGTTAATTGCCCTCAGCAATTTTATTATTCCTCCATAGGGTTTCAAAGCAATTTATTAATAATAACAGCCAGCCAATTCCACTGTCCTTGTAAACAACATTATCCACATCTTTTCATTGCATCTGCCAGAGCATTTTCTCTCACCAGAGCATTCTGTCAACTCACTACTAGTGAAAATTTTAGCAATTGGGCCACCATCTTGTGCCAGGGACTATCCTAGGCCCACATACCAGCTGGGATGAGGTCCTCATTTCATTTCACGTAATAAATGATCCAGTCCCAAGCCCCACCTTACCTCTGCTTTCTCAGATCAATCCTAGTACCAGTTGTTGCCAGTTCAGGTCCTCTGGGAAGCAGATATGAGAGTTTGGAGTGCAAGAGGTTTATTGGGGGTACTAGCTGTGAAATACGAGAGGGGAAGAAACAGGATTGGGCAGGAAATGCCACAGACCATAATGCAGACCTGACACTTGTGAATAGAAAGAAGCTAAACAGGAAACTTGAGAAGGGTGAGTCTCAGATTACAAGGCAGATGTGACAAAATCTAATCTCAAATGTGAGAATGCTCCGGGACTCAGTCCTTGGTCCAAGTCTTTTCTCCTGCTTCACTTACTCCCTTGATAAGCTCTTCTGTTCCCATGGCTTTAAATATCACCTCTACCCCACGTCCAAGGAGCGGTGGCTGCGTGGGCGCAGGAGTGCGGAGAGGAGGTACTCCACGTTCAAGGTCAGGAGGGGGCGACCTCGTCCAAGGTAAGGAGCAGTGGCTTTGCTATGCTGAAGCAGCCGTGAAGAGATAGCCATGTCCAAGGTAAGAGAAACCCAAGTAAGATGGTAGCTGTTGCGAGAGGGCATCAGAGGGCAGACACACTGAAACCAGAATCATAGAAAACTAGCCAATCTGATCACATGGACCACAGCCTTGTCTAAGTCAATGAAACTAAGCCATGCCATGTGGGGCCACCCAAGACGGATGGGTCATGGTGGAGAGGTCTGACAGTATGTGGTCCACTGGAGAAGGGAATGGCAAACCACTTCAGTATTCTTGCCTTGAGAACCCCATGAACAGTATGAAAAGGCAAAATGATAGGATACTTGTTGGGGGCCAGAGTGAGGTACTCCGCCCATGGCAAAGGTCATGAGGAAGGAGGCTCGACATACGCAAAGGCGGGATCGAGCCTCAGGAGTCCCCCTGGAAATCCTCGAGCGTCTACCCCCATAACCAGAGCCTGCCTACTTTACTACTTTGTGCTCTTACCTACACCTCTGACTTTACGGGGGGCTGTCCCCCACCACCTCTTTCGGAGAAGGAGTTAACCTAGAGCTCCAGTCAATAAAAACTCTTGGGTGTGACAAGAGTGTTTTAACCTACAAACTCCTCTGAAGGTTCTCTGGCCTGCCTGACAGGCTTGTCCGGCCACATGTGATCGCTCACAGCACAAGATGCTTTAAACCTTCTAAAAACAGGTTCTTTAGAAAAGTTAGAAAACTATTAGTATAAGTATAATGGGCTGATTAGAAATTGTATTGGTGAAGGGTTTTTCATTTGTTGAGCCAATGTTTGTTGCTAAGTCTCCACATCCCCTGCCCTTACACACATTAATGAATATATAGAAGGAATAAGTATTAACCTTTGATATTAATCACGTTAGACCTTAGGCTAAGTAAATTCTTTCCTTAACTAAAACCCACTACACCCTCACCCTGCAGGAGTGTAACTTTACTTGGGTGGCGTCTGTTTTGAGAATAATCAGCCCTGGAGAAATAAGTGTCCTGATTGACTGACCGCTGTCACAAGGAGAGGGTCGTAAATTGTCAGCAGGCCCCCCTGGCCAGAAGATGATGTAACACCCCTAAGACCTCTGTATACATTTGTATGAAGCACCTGACTTTGATAAAAGTCAGGACTGCTGTCCCCACGTGACTTTTGTATAACATCTCAGTGTATAAAAACAGACTCTGGAAAATAAAGAATTGGGATCAGTTTCTCGAAATACTGGTCTCCCCATGTCGCTCTCTCTCTCACTCTGGTTGACTCTCCATCTGGAGCGTGGAACCCACCATGCTTACTAATTATGCCTGGGCTTCTAAGATCCGACCGGGGAGGCCTCAGTGTCTCCTCTCCTTCGGGAGAACGGAAGGACGCCTGTGGCCTACGTAAGTGGTGCAAGCTTCTTGTCTTGAAGTTTTATTGGTCCCCCGCGTAAACCAAGCTACTCAGCCTCTTTTCTCCACTGAATTTTCCTACTGAGCTATCCTCATCCTATTACTCTTTATATCTTTAATTAATATCTAATTGAAGCTATCGTATCCTGATCCTCGCCTATGCCGTCTCTCCTTCGAATACCCTGGATCAGCCGGGGCTGGTCCCCGGCAGATACTGAAAGAGGAACTCCCCAGGTCAGTAGGTGCCCAATACGCTACAGGAGATCAGTGGAGAAATAACTCCATAAAGAATGAAGGGATGGAGCCAAAGCAAAAACAATACCCAGTTGTGGATGTGACTGGTGATACAAGCAAGGTCCGATGCTGTAAACAGCAATATTGCATAGGAACCTGGAATGTCAGGTCCATGAATCAAGGCAAATTGGAAGTGGTCAAACAGGAGATGACAAGAGTGAACGTTGACATTCTAGGAATCAGCAAACTAAAATGGGCTGGAATGGGCGAATTTAACTCAGATGACCATTACATCTACTACTGTGGGCAGGAATCCCTTAGAAGAAATGGAGTAGCCATCATGGTCAACAAGAGAGTCCAAAATGCAGTACTTGGATGCAATCTCAAAAACGACAGAATGATCTCTGTTCATTTCCAAGGCAAACCATTCAATATCACGGTGATCCAAGCCTATGCCCCAACCAGTAACACTGAAGAAGCTGAAGTTGAATGGTTCTATGAAGACCTACAAGACCTTTTAGAACTAACACCCAAAAAAGATGCCCTTTTCATTATAGGGGACTGTAATGCAAAAGTAAGAAGTCAAGAAACACCTGGAGTAACAGGCAAATTTGGCCTTGGAGTATGGAATGAAGCAAGGCAAAGGCTAATAGAGTTTTATCAAGAGAACACACTGGTCATAGCAAACACCCTCTTCCAACAACACAAGAGAAGACTCTACACATGGACATCACCAGATGGTCAACACCGAAATCAGATTGATTATATTCTTTGCAGCCAAAGATGGAGAAGCTCTATACAGTCAGCAAAAACAAGACTGGGAGCTGACTGTGGCTCAGATCATGAACTCCTTATTGCCAAATTCAGACTTAAATTGAAGAAAGTAGAGAAAACAAGTAGACTACTCAGGTATGACCTAAATCAAATCCTTTATGATTATACAGTGGAAGTGAGAGACAGATTTAAGGGACTAGATCTGATAGACAGAGTACCTGATGAACTATGGATGGAGGCTCATGACATTGTACAGGAGACAGGGATCAAGACCATCCCCATGGAAAAGAAATGCAAAAAAAGCAAAATGACTGTCTGGGGAGGCCTTACAAATAGCTGTGAAAAGAAGAGAAGTGAAAATCAAAGGAGAAAAGGAAAGATATACCCATTTGAATGCCTAGTTCCAAAGAACAGCAAGGAGAGATAAGAAAGCCTTTCTCAGTGATCAATGCAAAGAAGTGGAGGAAAACAACAGAATAGAAAAGACTAGAGATCTCTTCAAGAAAATTAGAGATACCAAGGGAATATTTCATGCAAAGATGGGCTCGATAAAGGACAGAAATGGTATGGACCTAACAGAAGCAGAAGATATTAAGAAGAGGTGGCAAGAATACACAGAAGAACTGTACAAAAAAGATTTTCACGACCCAGATAATCACGATGGTGTGATCACTGACCTAGAGCTAGACATCCTGGAATGTGAAGTCAAGTGGGTCTTAGGAAGCATCACTACAAACAAAGCTAGTGGAGGTGACAGAATTCCAGTTGAGCTATTTCAAACCCTGAAAGATGATGCTGTGAAAGTGCTGCACTCAATATGCCAGCAAATTTGGAAAACTCAGCAGTGGCCACAGGACTGGAAAAAGTCAGTTTTCATTCCAATCCCAAAGAAAGGCAATGCCAAAGAATGCTCAAACTACCGCACAATTGTACTCATCTCACATGCTAGTAAAGTAATGCTCAAAATTCTCCAAGCCAGGCTTCAGCAATACGTGAACTGTGAACTCCCAGACGTTCTAGCTGGTTTTAGAAAAGGCAGAGGAACCAGAGACCAAATTGCCAACATCCACTGGATCATTGAAGAAGCAAGGGAGTTCCAGAAAAACATCTATTTCTGCTTTATTGACTATGCCAAAGCCTTTGTGTGGATCACAATAAACTGTGGAAAATTCTATAAGAGATGGGAATACCAGACCACTTGACCTGCCTCTGCAGGTAAGGAAGCAACAGTTAGAACTGGACGTGGAACAACAGACTGGTTCCAAATAGGAAAAGGAGTACATCAAGGCTGTATATTGTCACCGTGCTTATTTAACTTATATGCAGAATATATCATGCGAAATGCTGGGCTGGATGAAGCACAAGCTGGAATCAAGATGGCCAGGAGAAATATCAATAACCTCAGATATGCAGATGACACCACCCTTATGGCAGAAAGTGAAGAGGAACTAAAAAGCCTCTTGATGAAAGTGAAAAAGGAGAGTGAAAAAGTTAGCTTAAAGCTCAACATCCAGAAAACTAAGATCATGGCATCTGGTCCCATCACTTCATGGGAAATAGATGGGGAAACAGTGTCAGACTTTATTTTTTTGGGCTCTAACATCACTGCAGATGGTGATTGCAGCCATGAAATTAAAAGATGCTTACTCCTTGGAAAGAAAGTTATGACCAACCTAGATGGCATATTAAAAAGCAGAGATATTACTTTGCCAACAAAGGTCCATCTAGTTAAGGTTATGGTTTTTCCACTGGTCATGTATGGATGTGAGCGTTGGACTGTGAAGAAAGCTGAGTGCTGAAGAATTGATGCTTTTGAACTGTGGTGTTGGAGAAGACTTGAGAGTCCCTTGGACTGCAAGGAGATCCAATCAGTCCATCCTAAAGGAGACCAGTCCTGGGTGTTCATTGGAAGGACTGATGCTGAGGCTGAAACTCCAAATATTTGGCCACTACATGCGAAGAGTTGACTCATTGGAAAGGACCCTGATGCTGGGAGGGATTGGGGGCAGGAGGAGAAGCGTACAACAGAAGATGAGATGGCTGGATGGCATCACGTACTCGATGCACATGAGTTTGGGTGAACTCCGGGAGTTGGTGATGGGCAGGGAGGCCTGGCATGCTGTGATTCATGGGGTCACAAAGAGTCAAACATGACTGAGCGACTGAATTGAACTGAACTGACTGATGTCAAATTAAGTGAATTCATGAATAACATGATCTTGTTTTGATTTAACCTTTGCAAAATGTAAAAATAGATTTAAATGATTCCTGTACAAGCAAATAAATACCCCTCTTCTCATCTTCCCCAGAAACCCACAAATCTAATTATAGATTAAAAATAACACTAATACTTCAAGCACAAATAAATAGCAAAAAATAAAAATAGAATATGTAGAAAGCACAAATTAAAGTGGTAAAAGGAAATCCAATAAACTAGCAATGACAAATGTAAACAGATGAAATGTACAAGTTAAACAACATATACTGAAAAATTGTATTTTTTTGTATTTATTTTTATTTGGCTGTGCTGGGTCTTAGTTGTGGCAGGCAGGATCTTTAGTTGCAGATTCTAGTTCCCTGACCAGGGATCAAACACAGGCCCCCTGCCTTAGGAGCATGGAGTCTTAGTCACTGGGCCACCAGGAACTCCTGAAAAATTGTGTTTTTAAAGATCTAACTATGCTGTTATAAGAGATATACCTAAAATATAAAGAAACAGAAAGTTTGAAAGAAAAAGACAGAAGAAAATATACCCAGAAAATTATAACCAAAAGAAAACTGGTACCATGTTAATATCAGACAAAAATAAACTTTAGGGTAGAAAATATTAGACATAAATATGGTCACTATATAATGATGAAAGGAACAGTCCATCAGGAAGATATAAAAATTCTAAGCCTGAAATGGATTAAGGACCTAAATGTGAGACCAGACATTATAGAACTCCTAGAGGAAAATATAGGCAGAACACTCCCTGACATAAATCGTAGCAATATCATTTTCGATCTGTCTCCCAGAGTAATGGAAATAAAAACAAAAATAAACAAATGGGACCTACTTAACCCAAAAGCTTTTTGCACAGCAAAGGAAACAATACACAAAATGAAAAGACAACCCACAGGTGGGGAGAAAATATTTGCAAATGATGTGAATGATAAGGGCTTAGTCTCCAAAATTTGCAAACGGCTTATGATGCTTAATATCATCAAAACAAACAACCACTCAAAAAAGGGTGGGAGACCTGAATAGACATTTCTTCAAAGAAGATATACAGATGGCCAATAGGTACATGAAAAGATGTTTACCATCTGTAGCTGTTAGAGAAATGAAAATCAAAAGTATGAGATATCACCTCACACTGGTCAGAATGCCTATCATCATAAAATATCCAGAAACAAATGCTGAAGAGGATGTGGAGAGAAGGGAACCCTGCTACACTGTTGGTGGGAATGTAAATTGGTACAGCCACTGTGGAGAATAGTATGGAGGTTCTTTAAAAAACCAAAAATAGACTGCCATATAACCCTGCAATCCCACTCCTGGGCACATATCCAGAGAAAACCATGATCTGAAAGGATACATGCACTGCAATATTCACTGCAGCACTATTTATAACAGCCAAGACATGGAAACAACCTAAACTAAATGTCCATCAACAGATGTATGGATAAAGAAGATGTGATACATATATATAATAAAATTTTATGCAGCCATCGAAAAATACAATAACGCCACTTGCAGCAACATGGATGGACTTAGAGATTATCATACTGAGTGAAGTAAGTCGGAGGAGAAATATCATATGATACCCGTTATATGTGGAATCTATAAAGAAGTGCTACAAATGAACTTGCAAAACAGAAAGAGACTCACAGATTTAGGGAATGAACTTACGGTTGCCAGGGGGAAGGATGCAGGGAAGGATGCAGGGAAGGGATAGTCAGGGAGTTTGGGATGGACATGTACACACTGCTATATTTAAAACAGATAACCAACAAGGACCTACTGTCTAGCACAGGGAACTCTGCTCAATATTATGTGGCAGCCTGGATGGGAGGGAAGTTTGGGGAGAATGGATACACGTATATGTATGGCTGAGTCCCTTTGATGTTCACCAGAAACTAGCACAACATTCCTAACTGGCTATGCTAAGTCACTTCAGTCGTGTCTGACTCTTTGTGACCCTGCAGATGTAGTCCACCAGGCTCCTCTACCCATGGGATTCTCCAGGCAAAAATACTGGAGTGGGTTGGCATACCCTCTTCCCAGGGGATCTTCCCGACCTAGGGAGTGAACTTGTGTCTCTTATGTCTCCTGCATTGGCAGGCAGGTTCTTTACCGCTAGTGCACCTGGGAAGCTCAGTTGGCTATGACCCATTACAAAAGAAAAAGTTAGAGAAATTCTAAGCCTGTATGTAATCTAATTATATCGTTGTAAAAAAGCAAAAATGGACAAAATTACAAAGAGAAAAGGAAAAATACACTCAAATAGGAGAAACTTTAACATAATTCTGTTTGTATTTGAGAGATTATGCAGACAAGAAATTAGTAGTGTATAAAAGATTTAAAAGTGCAACTAAAAGGCTTTCTCTCCTGGACATATATAGAACCTTGCATTTATCAATTAGGTAACACATATTCTTTTCAAGAAATATAATAGTTTAAAAATTGATCATTAACTTGCAAACTAAATAACAAACACCAATGAATATTTATATGGAAATCAGTCTTTGATCACAGTGAAATTATATAGAAATAATAAACAGGATAATTTTAAAGCCACAGATACTTGCATATTTATAATCACATATCATATGGGTCAGAGAAGAAATTGTACTGGAAACTAGAAAATATTTAGAACTTAATGATAATAAAAATGCAAAATATCAGAGCTTGTGAGGGTGCAACTAAGGTGGTCCTGAGAGGAAAACATATAGCTTCAAATTCTTATATTAGCAAAGGTGAAAGGCTAAAAGTAACCCAAGAACTTAGAAAGGAAACGAGAAAGTAGAAGGAAAGAATTTCAAAATGATAAGAGCAGCAATTAATGAAATAGAACACCAAGCCAAATCAAGAGGAACAACAAAATAAAACTCCAGTTTTTTTTTTTATATGAATATAAAGATGACAGATATTCATGCTGAGTGTGCCAGGACAGCGCTTGATCTCACATGCTTAACTGATACATTAACAGATAATTATTCTTGTTAAAGTTTGTATTTCTTCTCATGTAATTTTATTCAAAAATGTTATTGATTAAATAGAGAATTAAATGACTCAGCCTTCATAAATCTATCTTGTAAATGCATTTACAAACGAGAAATAACTGAACACCTGGTTGTTTGAAAAAGATGAATAAAACATGCAATTCTCTAGCTAGGTGAATAAAACAGACAATTACCTGGAAAAAAGGGGAGAAGGCACAAGTAATAAAAATGAACGGGGTGTAAAGTAACTGACACAGTAGATAGGATATTGAAACAACCATAAGAGATCTTTATGCCAGTGAATTTGAAAAATTAAATGAAATGGACAACTTCATATAAAACTATCAATATAATTTGCCATAATTGACGCAGGAAGAAATGGGAAAACTGAGCAGACTTATGATTATTAACGAGATTGAAACAGTCATTAAAATCTATCAAGCAACCAACAAAGAAGCACATACACAAAGCACCACAGTCCCAGGAAATAGCTGGCTGTATGGGTGAGCTCCAACACACGTACAAGGAGCAGAGCATCTCAGTCCTATATAGACTGTGGCAGTAAATACCCTTCAACTCATTTCACAAGGCTAGCATAATCTCGATACCAAACCAGACAAGGCTACTGAGAAAGGAAAATTACAGGCTAACTTCACTTATGAATATACATGCAAAAATCCAAAACAAACTCCTAGAAATCAGAAGCAATAATGTATTAAAAATGCATTATGGCCAAGTTGCATTTATCTCAGGAGTATGAATGTTTTAGGATCAGAAAAACCTACTAAATCACCACTATTGCAGAATAAAGGGGCAAGACTAACACTTCTATCCAACCTTGTACTGT
The DNA here is from genome assembly GCF_055505025.1 of Bos grunniens. Classification (NCBI taxonomy): domain Eukaryota; kingdom Metazoa; phylum Chordata; class Mammalia; order Artiodactyla; family Bovidae; genus Bos; species Bos grunniens. Next base: position 143,069,552 of record NC_141194.1, read on the forward strand.
GGGTCCCAGTCAGCATCATAATCAAAAGAAAATAAAAAAAAATATCGAAGGTGAATCAAATATTATTAACAGGTGACATGATAGTCTATATAGAAAATGCAAGAGACTGTGCAAGAGGAGAGTGAAAAAGTTGGCTTAAAACTCAACATTCAGAAAACTAAGATCATGGCATCCAGTCCTATCAGTTCCTGGAAAATAGATGGGGAAACAATGGAAACAGTGAGAGACTTTATTTTGGGGGGGCTCCAAAATCACTGCAGATGGTGACTGCAGCCATGAAATTAAAGAACGTTTGGTCCTTGGAAGAAAAGCTATGAGTAATCTAGACAGCATATTAAAAAGCAGAGACATTACTTTGCCAACAAAGGTCCGTCTAGTCAAGGCTATGGTTTTTCCAGTAGTCATGTATGGATGTGAGAGTTGGACTATAAAGAAAGCTGAGTGCCGAAGAATTGATGCTTCTGAACTGTGGGGTTGGAGAAGACTTTTGAGAGTCCCTTGGACTGCAAGGAGATCCAACCAGTCCATCCTAAAGGAGATCAGTCCTGAATATTCATTGGAAGGACTGTTGCTGAAGCTGAAACGGCAATGCTTTGGCTACCTGATGCGAAGAACTGACTCACTGGAAAAGACCCTGATGCTGGAAAAGATTGAAGGCAGGAGGAGAAGGGGACGACAGAGGATGAGACGGTTGGATGGCATCACTGACTCGATGGACATGAGTTTGAGTAAACTCTAGGAATTGGTGATGGACAGGGAAGCCTGGTGTGCTGCAGTCCATGGGGTCACAAAGTCGGACATGACTGAGTAACTGAACTGAACTGATGCAAGCTATTGAAACAAGTAAGAATAGTTAGCAAGGTTTGATGATATAAGAACAATTATAAAAAAAATCAGTAGCGCACCAGTTAGAGCTTACAGTAGCATCAAAACCTAAAAGACACTCAGGAATAAACCTAATAAAAGATGTGTGAGACCTCTGTGGATAAAAATAGAAATCTTTATTGAATGATATTAAAGAAAACCTGAGTTAATGGAGGGACATAACCGTGCTCATGTACAGGAAAACTTAGTGAGTAATGGTGTCAAGTCTCCCTAAATTTGCTTAGAGGTTTAATTACATTCTAACTAAAATTCTAAATAGGAACAGGAAGAGCAAAGACAATATTAAGCAGCACAAACTACCCTACCAGATGTCAACACTTCTTATAAGCTATAGTAATTAGGATAGTGCAGAGAAGAAATAGATCAGTGGAATATTACAGAGAACCCAGAAACAGACCCACGCATAAATGGAAACTTGATACATAACAGTGTGGAAAGGAAGAATTATTTAACAGGTGTTACTGGAACCATTGGTTAACCATATGAAAAAAAGTTCAATTAGATCCCAATTGCACAAAGTATACAAAAACAGATTCAAAGAGGTTTAGTGACTTAAATGTGACAAGTACTTCTAAACTTTTGGATGATGTTAATACAGGCAAATACCTTTATGATCTTGTGGTAGGGAAAAATTTCTTTTTTTTAATTTTTTTTTAAATTTTATTTTATTTTTAAACTTTACAATATTGTATTGGTTTTGCCAAATATCGAAATGAATCCACCACAGGTATACATGTGTTTCCCATCCTGAACCCTCCTCCCTCCTCCCTCCCCATCCATCCCTCTGGTCGTCCCAGTGCACTAGCCCCAAGCATCCAGTATCGTGCATCGAACCTGGACTGGGGACTCGTTTCATATATGATATTATATATATTTCAATGCCATTCTCCCAAATCATCCCACCCTCGCCCTCTCCCACAGAGTCCAAAAGACTGTTCTTTACATCAGTGTCTCTTTTGCTGTCTCGTATACAGGGTTATTGTTACCATCTTTCTAAATTCCATATATATGCGTTAGTATACTGTATTGGTGTTTTTCTTTCTGGCTTACTTCACTCTGTATAATAGGCTCCAGTTTCATCCACCTCATTAGAACTGATTCAAATGTATTCTTTTTAATGGCTGAGTAATACTCCATTGTGTATATGTACCACAGCTTTCTTATCCATTCATCTGCTGATAGACATCTAGGTTGCTTCCATGTCCTGGCTGTTATAAACAGTGCTGCGATGAACATTGGGGTACACGTGTCTCTTTCAATTCTGGTTTCCTCAGTGTGTATGCCCAGCAGTGGGATTGCTGGATCATAAGGAAAAATTCCTTAAAATACAGAAATAAACCATAAGTAAAAACTTGAAAATTTTTTCTACATTGAAATTTAAACATTTGTGTATAAAGAAATAAATCATGAACAAAATGAACAACAACAACAAAAAACCAAGCCATAGACAAGGAAGTGATATTTGCTATATGCTTGCTCCTGCCTCAGACCCCTGGCACCTGATCATCCGCTGCCTGGAACAAACGTCATCCAAATACAGGTTTCACTCTCTCCGTCAATTCAGTAATGCCTCTGTTCCCACGTCACCTCCTCAGAGAGGCCTTGCTGTCCACCATATTGAAAATAACACCTCTGTCGCTTCACCTTCTTCCTCTGTTTTCTCTTCATAGCGCTTATTGCTACCTGATACTCTATGTCTGTTTGCTCACTTATTTATGAGCACTCATCTCTCTACTCCTTGAGAGCAGCGACTTTGTTTTGCTGTCATATTTCTCAGCACTCAAACAATGTCTAGCACATGGTGTATACTAATATGGACTTTTTGAGTGGATAACAAATGAATTCAGATGGTAAGGGATTAGTATTCAGACTATGTAAAGAACTACAGATCAATGAGAAAACTTAGAACACATGGCTCAATAGGAAAATTATTTAGGTCTATGAACAGGCAGGTCACAGAAGAGGACACCTGAAGGGACAATAAGAATATGGAAAGAGATTTAATATCATTTGCGATCAGGGAAATGCAAAGTTAAATGATGACTTCACACAAGAGACTAGCAAAAATTAGAAGTCTGATATTGCCTATAGGGAAACTTAGTGAGTAATGGTGTCAAGTCTCCCTAAATCCGCTGAGAGATTTAATTAAATTCTAATTAAATGATTTTCAATACATTGTCAAGAAGGAATCAAGGAAAAAGGAACTCTGTTCACTGTTAGTTGGCGCATAAATTGGCACAACCATCCTGGAGAAGAATTTGGAAATATCTAATGATCACACACATGCACTTACCCTAAGACCCAGGAATTCTACTTCCAAGTAAACATTGTAGAGATACTTTTTAATATTTGAGTCAAGTGACTACAAAAGAATGTTTATAGTAGCATTGTTTTCATAGCAAACGATATAAATCAAACGTATACCACCAGTAGACTAGACAAACCATGGTGTAGTCATAAAATGGGATAGTCTATAGCAGTAAAAAAATTGCTATAGCTATAGTCTATCAGTTCAGTTCAGTTCAGTTCAGTCGCTCAGTCGTGTCCGACTCCTTGTGACCCCATGAATCGCAGCACGCCAGGCCTCCCTGTCCATCACCAACTCCCGGAGTGCACTCAAACTCATGTTCATCAAGTCAGTGATGCCATCCAGCCATCTCATCCTCTGTCGTCCCCTTCTCCTCCTGCCCTCAATCCCTCCCAGCATCAGAGTCTTTTCCAATGAGTCAACTCTTCACATGAGGTGGCCAAAGTACTGGAGTTTCAGCTTCAGCATCATTCCCTCCAAAGAAATCCCAGGGCTGATCTGCTTCAGAATGGACTGGTTGGATCTCCTTGCTGTCCAAGGGACTCTCAAGAGTCTTCTCCAACACCATAGTTCAAAAGCATCAAATCCTCAGCGCTCAGCTTTCTTCACAGTCCAACTCTCACATCCATACATGACCACTGGAAAAACCATAGCCTTGACTAGATGGACCTTTGTTGGCAAAGTAATGTCTCTGCTTTTGAATATGCTATCTAGGTTGGTCATAACTTTTCTTCCAAGGAGTAAGCGTCTTTTAATTTCATGGCTGCAGTCACCATCTGCAGTGATTTTGGAGCCCCCCAAAATAAAGTCTGACACTGTTTCCACTGTTTCCCCATCTATTTCCCATGAAGTGGTGGGACCAGATGCCATGATCTTCATTTTCTGAATGTTGAGCTTTAAGCCAACTTTTTCCACTCTCCACTTTCACTTTCATCAAGAGGCTTTTTAGTTCTTCTTCACTTTCTGCCATAAGGGTGGTGTCATCTGCATATCTGAGGTTATTGATATTTCTCCTGGCCATCTTGATTCCAGCTTGTGCTTCATCCAGCCCAGCGTTTCTCATGATGTACTCTGCATAGAAGTTAAATAAGCAGGGTGAGAATAAACAAATTATAGCTGGCCCTCCATAACTGAGGATTCTGCATTCACAGATTCAACCAACCTTGGATTGAAAATATTCAAAATGAAATTTAAGAAAGTTCCAAAAAGCAAAACTTGAATTTGCTGCACACTAGCAACTATTTGCAAAGTACTTACATTGTACTTATAGTTATTTATATAGCATTTGAAGGCTTCCCTGGTGGCTCAATGGGTAAAGAATCTGCCTGCAATGCAGGAGTCTCAGGAGCTGTGGGTTCAATCCCTGGGTCTGGAAGATCCCCTGGAGAAGGAAATGGCAACCCACTCCAGTATTCTTGCTTGGAGAATCCCTTGCACCGAGGAGCCTGATGGGCTCTAGTCCATAGGGTCGCAAAGAGTTGGACATGACTGAAGTGACTAAGCACACACAGACACATATAGCATTTATAATATATTAGGTATTATGGACTTAAATGATTTGAAGTACAGGGGAGGATATGTGTACGTTATATGCAAATACTGCTCTACTTTATATAAAACACTTGAACAGCCATGGATTTTGATATGTATTGGAGGTCCTGGAATCAATTCCCTATGGATACAGGAGAACAACTGTATACACACATCATTGTGGGTGAATCTCATAAACACAAAGAGCAAAAGAAGCAAATTGCAGCATACATGTTGTATAATTCCATTTATGTAAAGTTTCAGAATATGATAAACTGTGCTGTTTGTTGTCTATGAATAGATGGACACGTGGTTAAAGGGTCGTGGTTCGCTCTGAAGTGGGAGGGAGTGGCGTGGGATTAGGAGAGGGTACAATAGGGGGCTTCAACTGTCTATGGTTTGTTACTTTAATAAGAAGCAAATATATTAAAATTTGATAAAGTTGTGTGGGTAGTGACAATATCATGACATGACATGAATAATAACTTCATTATTCCCTTAGTATGTGCTTGAAATGATTCATTTGAAGAAATTACCATTAGCTCAGTATCATCTGTGTTTGGGTACCTGTGAATTAAATGCTTAACCAGTTTGCTAATGCTACTATTTTCCTACCTTCATGGCCTCCTCTTTCTGTTTATACTATCCAGCCTCAGAGTTATTTGCTGAATGGGGAATCACACAGTTCTTGAACTTGAACCTCAGCTTCATTTGGGACAGGAGTCAGCCAACTTTTTCTGTTAGGGCCTAGCTCGTAAATATTTTCAGTTTTGTGGAAAAAGGAATGGAAAGCAATGGGGTGGGCAGAATTCTAAGATGGCCCTCAAGCTTCCTGGCCCTAATCTATATACACTTTATCCCAGTTATTCAACTAAACACTGATCTAGGTGCTGCTGTGAAAGGATTCTGGATATGTAATTCAGGTCCCAAATCAGTTGGCTTTCAGACTATCCCTGGTAGGCTTAATCTAATCAGATAAGAGAAGAGACTCAACTGTGAGGGAGAGTCCCTGTTGTTGGCTTTGGAGGTAGGAGGGCCATGTGACAAGGAATGTGGGTGACCTGTAGGAACTGAGAGCAGCCCCAATTTTACAGCTGTAAGGAACAGTTCTGTTAACAACCACTTGATAGAAGACTTTGAGCCTCAGATGAAGCTGCCACCCTAGCCAATCCCTTCACTTCAGCCTTGGGAGACCTTGAATGGGAACCAACTAAGTCCTGCTCAGACTTCTGACCTACAGGGACTGTGAGGTTATCAAATGGTGTTGTTTAAAGCCACTGTTTGTGAGACTTTGTTATACAATCATACAAAATGAATACAAGTAGCCAGAGATAACGCACAAATGAATGAACATGGGAGGTTGTTCCAATTCCATATAATTTTCATGTGTCACAAAATAGTTTTCTTTAGTTTTTTTCCCCACCATTTACATATAGAAAAGTCATTCCTAGCTCATGGGTTATATACAAACCAGCGGTGGGGTGAATTTTGGCTTGTGGGTTATACTTGGCAATCCCTGATCTAGGAATTGGTGTGTTTTAAAATCAAACCCTCTGAACTTTTGATAATATTTCCGATCTTATAAGAGTATAGAAATGTCTAAAACATTTTGTTCTTCAAAATTTGAAATTTGTTACCATTTATTCTCTTCACATAGCATGATAAGCATGATAGCTTTTCTCAAACATATGATAACGTTTTAAAACAATTTTCTCTAATGGCCTAAGCCTCTTCTAAATATCAAATCTGAACTAGAAAAGCATTTCACTTATACATCAATTTCTAACACTCAAATAGGTTCAAAGGAACATTGCCAGCTATTTAATGAAAATATTGTGGTTATTTATTTATTTTATATCCCCAAGGAAGTCTTCTTTATTTTTTTGATTGTGTGATTCTAATTAGTTGAGAAACATGCATGGCCTTTCTTGAGACATGTTAATTAGTATGGATGTTGCTATAACAATCTTCTAGTAATTTACATTTTCTGAATATCTGGTATATCATGCATTCATTTTTATCATTTAATGAAATTACTAAATCAGGAATTTAGAATGCTGTGCTTAAACTTTCTTTAATTAGAAATAGAAATAGGAAAGTGGGCAGGACCCTTGGAAACAGTGGTTTGATAGCACAAGATAGATATGCTTCAGAGAACTTTCTGGAGTAGTTTCCTTGGGCTGCTGCAACAAAGTACCACAAACTGGGCAGCTTAAAGCAACAGGAATTTATTCTCTCACAGTTCTGGGGGCTAGAAGTCTGAAGTCAAGTTGTCAGCAGGGCCACACTCCTTCTGAAACCTGTAAGGAAGAATCCTTCCTCCCCTCTCTCTCTAGCTTCTGTCTTTTGCTGGCCGTTGACAGCTGGTTGGTGTTCTTGGTTTATAGATGTGTGAATCCAATCTCTGCCTCTATCACTGCATGGCTGCCTTCTCTCTGTGTGTTTCTTTCCATCTTTCTTTCTTTAACAAAAGCATGTATTAAAACATCTTATTGGAAATGTTAAAAAATGAATGCACTCTAAACTTTATGGTTTCCTTGAGGTTATAATTTTCAGCAAACACATTTGGACTAAGACCACCTTCCAGACACTCTGATTAAATACACTATATTTAACAACCAATAGCTCTACTTTCAACTCAGCAACCTAAACCCAAGAAATGAAGTGGAGCTGGACTCTATAATCCTTCCCCCCACCCCCATATTCTCTGCTTGCCCTTTTGTCTGTGGAAAAACTTTAGCCAAAGAATAAGTTTAATCAGAGAAGTGAGAAAATGTAGAAACAAAAATAGTCAAAGGAGACCAAATAATAATAGTTTAGTCATTAAACGTAGTCAAGGACCTTTAGTTCCTCCTCAAGATCTGTAGATAATATTCTGAGCCATATCTTATAGATATTGAAACCCTCACCAGATGGATTAAGTTAACTACATGATGACCAGACTGTAGCCATGACATAAGCTGCCACAATTTTGAGAACTGGCCTCAAAGAAATGGAAACAAACCAACCTTGGAACTGAAGATTAACTGTACCTACATCTGATACGAAGAGCTGACTCATTGGAAAAGACCCTGATGCTGGGAAAGATTGAGGGCAGGAGGAGAAGGGGGTGACAGAGGATGAGATGGTTGGATGGCATCACAGACTCAATGGATATAAATTTGAGCAAACTTCAAGAGATGGTGAAGGACAGGGAAGCCTGGTGTGTTGCAGTTCATGGGATCGCAAAGAGTAGGAGATGACAGTGACTGAATAACAAGAGTCTCACAGCTTGTAAGTGGCCAGGCTGAGATGCAAACATAGGCAGAGACTACATTCTTAACTACTTGGCTACTTTGCACCTCCCTTCTGAACATCAACCTTTCCCCACCACCATATGTTTGCATACCTTCTAGACTTTGCCCAAGGGCCCTCCTGGAGGTCCTCCTTAAACCCACCTTCCCAGCATGGGCCCTGCATTTCAAAAACATCTCTTGGACTCTGCCTGTTGTCATGATGAGGTGATAAAAAAAGAAACCAGCTGACGGTATGAGCAGGGCCTCCAGAGGCCTAGGATCCATTTCTCAAATTCGAGGACTCAGAAACTTTGTCTTGTTGGCATCCTCAGGAGTGTTCAGGTCTGGGTCAGAATTCCCTTGTGTAAATCTACAAGGGGTTGATTGCTAATCCAGAATACCAATTTGGGAACTTACACTGAGAAATATGCCTGCCAAGCATTGCAAATATTGCCAAGAGAGTTGGTTGGAAAGGGACAGCTGCTCAGGCAATGCCTTCCCAGGGGTCCTTTGGTGAGATTCTCCTGCCCACAATGTGGGTCCTGGTCCCCCCTCCAAAAAGAGGCCAGGGCACATGGGGTGGGTGGGAGTGCTGGCACAGGCTTGACTTCTGGTATTAGGGTCCCAGGATCTGGGTTGTCTCAGGACTTTTCTGCAGCCTGAGGCAGAGAGCCAGGCATCACGTGGAGAAGAGCCAAGGTTCTGGTAGGAGAGCCCAAACTGTGCGTTAAGTCCAAAGGCTGTGGGAGGACAGGAAGGGGAATGTGAGGAGGGAGTTTGGTAGCTCAGAGGGACTGGGCCGGAGAGCTGAGAGGAGATGTGATGTCAAATGCCTGGCCCAGTGTGACTCTTGCCTCTGACTCTTTGGATCTGGGCATGTGTGAGGTCATCCTGGTGATCAGACCTCAGCTTTCTCCTATGGTCTTTGACTTGACCCGGTCTTCAGGTGCCTGGCAGCCTCTGCTAGAAGCCTCACACTCTGGTTCTGGCCCCATAAAATCCAGTCCTCCCCAGGAAGGGAAGATTCAGATGTTTAGCCACAAATCTGGGGTTTCTGAGTCTGCACAGCTGCCCTGGCCAGACTCTGCCACTCTCCTCCCTGAATCTGTGATGATGCAGAAGAAAAATGCAAGTTCTAAGGGAGGGTTTTCACTTCGGCAGCCCTCAAAGCACAAGGAAGGGCAGAATCAATTCCACAGTCGGTTCCAAGAGCCAGAAAGTCTCTAGGCAAAATTTTTATGGGAAACACGTTAGAATTTTTCAAAGTTGCTTGCTTTTGGCATCATTAGATACAAATTTTTCACCTTTGTCATGTTCAGTTTCACTGTTGGACAGTCTTGTGATAGGCATTAACTTTTTATTTTATTGGTGCTGTTCATCATCCACACCTGGTCCGGGCCATGTTAATTGCTATTGTGGCTCAGTCATTTTGTCTGACAGCTGCCTTCAGCCATCACCAGGTGAGTGAGCTGCTTTGGATCACAGCAGGTGCCTGGCACATAACAGGAACTTTAATATATGTTGAATGAATGAGGAAATGAACATGTGATTGAATGAATCGCTGAAGATTCATTTATAAACTTTGCTTGTGGTCCAATATGTCTAAATACCACAGGAAAGCAGGTTGTAACTGCTCTTACAGTACAGTTTGGGGCATCTTTTGAAAAAAAATGACACAGGTACTACACAAATATATTCTCATGAAAAAAGATTCAAACATTCTAGGGGCTTCCCTGGTGGTCTAGTGGTTAAGAATCCACCGGCCAATGTAGGGGGCATGGGTTCATTCTCTGGTCCTTGGTGATTCCACATGCCACGGAGCAACTAAGCCAGTGCACAACATCTACTGAGCCCATGCTTCACAACTACTGAAGCTCACCTGCCTAGAGCCTTTGCTCTGCAGCAAGAGAGGCCACTGCACGGGAAGCCTGCAAACCACAACCGAGAGTAGCCACCACTCGCTGCAATAGAGGAAAGCCTGCGTGCAGCAATGAAGACCCAGCACAGCCAAATAAATAATCTTTTTTAAAAATAGATTCAAACATTCCAGAAGTATACAGAATAAAAGTCCCTGTTACTTTGCTTGCCACTATCTGAATCCCAGTCCCCCCATTAGAGGTAACCACTGTTACCAGTTCAGTAGGCATAATTCCCCCCTACTTTCCATATATTTACATATATGTGATGTATGGGTGTTGTTATAAGCATATGACGTTCCTCCTTTTTATAAATGGGATTCCATTATGTCTACTGTTTAGCAACTTGTTTTTTGGATTTAGCAATATATTTTGAGCATGTTTCCACATCAAGACAACTACTTCATTGTTTTCAATGACTGCTTAGTACTCCATCTTTTAGGATCATCCTAAAAGAGGATGCTGTTAAAGTGCTGCACTCAATATGCCAGCAAATTTGGAAAACTCAGCAGTGCCACAGGACTGGAAAAGGTCAGTTTTCATTCAAATCCTAAAGAAAGGCAATACCAAAGACTGTTCAAACTACCACACAATTGCACTCATCTCACATGCTGGCAAAGTAATGCTCAGAATTCTCCAAGCCAGGCTTCAACAGTTAACTGAAAACTTTCAGATGTTCAAGCTGGATTTAGAAAAGGCAGAGGAACCAGAGGTCAAATTGCCAATATCTGATGGATCCATAGAAAAAGCAATGGAGTTCCAGAAAAACATCTACTTCTGCTTTATTGACTATGCCAAAGCCTTTGACTGTGTGGATCACAAAAAACTGTGGAAAATTCTTAAAGAGATGGGAATAGCAGATCACCTGACCTGCCTCCTGAGAAATCTGTATGCAGGTCAAGAGGCAACAGTTCGAACTGGACACAGCAGACTGGTTCCAAATTGAGAAAGGAATATGTTAAGGCTGTGTATTGTCACCCTGCTTATTTAACTTATATGCAGAGTACATCATGAGAAATGCTGGGCTGGATGAAACACAAACTGGAATCAAAATTGCCGGGAGGAATATCAATAACCTCAGATATGCAGATGACACCACCCTTATGGCAGAAAGCGAAGAAGAACTAAGGAGTCTCTTGATGAAAGTGAAAGAGGAGAGTGAAAAAGTTGGCTTAAAACTCAACATTCAGAAAACTAAGATCATGGCATCTGGTCCCATCACTTCATGGCAAATAGATGGGGAAGCAATGGAAACAGTGAGAGACTTTGTTTTTTTGGGCTCCAAAATCATTGCAGATGGTGACTACAACCATGAAATTAAAAAAAACGCTTGCTCCTTGGAAGAAAAACTATGACAAACCTAGACAGCATATTAAAAAGCAGAGATATTACTTTGCTGACAAAAGTCCATCTAGGCAAAGCTGTGATTTTTCCAGTGGTCATGTATGGATGTGAGAGTTGGACCATAAAGAAAGCTGAGCATCAAAGAATTGATGCTTTTGTACAGTGGTGTTGGAGAAGACTCTTGAGAGTTCCTTGGACTGCAAGGAGATCCAACAAGTCCATCCTAAAGGAAATCAGTCCTGAATATTCATTGGAAGGACTGATGCTGAAGCTGAAGCTCCGATACTTTGGCCACCTAATGCGAAGAACTGACTCATTGGAAAAGACCCTGATGCTGGGAAAGATTGAAGGTGGGAGGAGAAGGGGATGACAGAGGATGAGATGGTTGGATGGCATCACTGACTCGATGGACATGAGTTTGAGCAAGCTCTGACAGTTGGTGATGGACAGGGAAGCCTGGTGTGCTACAGTCCATGGGGTGGCAAAGAGTCGGACACGACTGAGTGACTGAACTGAACTAGTACTCCATAACATTGATATGCTATATTTTAGCTAGTCTTATTTGGTAAGTATTTCAGTGGTTCACAGTTTGTGTCTAATACAAACATTGCTGTAATAAATATCCTTGCTATTTATATATATTGCATATGGTTTAATATCTAGTAAGACAAGTCCCCTCTGTCCCGTTATTCTTCCCTTTCAGCAGTTTTCTGGTTACTCTTCCTTGTTTATTTTTCCATATGAACATTAAATAAGCTTCTCCAGCCCCCAAAGTAAGCAGTTTTACTGCGTGCGTGTGTACTAAGTCACTTCAGTCATGTCCAACTCTTTGAGACCCTGTGAACTGTAGCCCACCAGGCTCCTCTGTCCGTGGGAGTCTCCTGGCAAGAATACTGGAGTGGCTTGCCACACCCTCCTCCAGGGCATCTTCCCAACCCAGGGATTGAACTCTCATCTCCTGCAGCTCCTACATTGACAGGTGAGTTCTTTACCACTGAGCCTCCAGGGAAGCCCTGCAGTTTTCCTGGGATCATGTTAAATCTGTAAGTGAAGTTAAGAAAGAATGGGCATGTTTTGATGTTGTGTTTTCCTATTTGAAAACATGGTATGCCTTTCTATTTAAGGTTTTGTCTAAGGTTTCTAAAAATATTTTATTAAAACATTGCAAAGTTAATGTCTGTTGCAGACAGTTTAAACCATTTAGAACTGTATAAAGTAAAAGTTAAAAGCTTCAGTCCCCAGCATCTGCCCCATTCCCACTGGCCATAGGTAACCACTGGTACTAGGTCATGGTGTTTTAACCTCCTCTCCCCCAACTCGTTTTGATTTTTTTAACTGGAGGATAATTGCTTTACAAGATCGTATTGGTTCTTAACAGATGAATGCACAAAGA